>NW_024466599.1:58862500-68862500 GCF_017591425.1 Ochotona curzoniae
GTTGTGTGTTTGTCACATATTGTCCTGACGGTGTTGCATAATGTTCTTTCTATAGGCAATTTGCATAAGGTTTTTTTTTTTAATCATAAAAGATGTTGTATTTTATCAAATGTTTTCATCCCAACTGTTGAGATCATCATCTGGTCTTCATCTTTCTTCTGATTAACATGAAGTATCACATCTACTGATTTGTGCATATTTAACCATCCCTGCATAACAAGGATAAATTCCGCTTGGTCTTGGTGAATTATTTTTCTGATGTGTTGTTGGATTTGATGAGCTAATATTTTTCCATGTTCACCATGAATGAACATTGGTCTATAGTCCTCTTTTTTGTTGTATCTTTTCCTGGTTTGAAAGATTAAAGTAATGTTGGCCTCTTAAGAGGGATATTAGAGGGTTTCCTCCCTTTTAAATATTTTGAATAGCTTGAGAAGAAATATGAGAAGTTCCTTAAAAGTTTGGTCAAATTCAGTACTGAAGTCATCTTTCCCATTACTACTGATTCAATATTTGTCCTATTTAGCTTTTTTTATGTCATCGTGACACAATTTAAGTAGGCTGTATGTGTCCAAAAGTCTACCCTTTTATTCTAGATTTCCCCATTTGTTGGCATATAGCTGTTTGCAGTAATTTCCAAGGTTTCTTTGTTTACCTCTGGTATCTAATGTTTTTCATATCTGATTTTATTGATGTGAGTTTTCTCTCTCTTTACTTCTGATTAGTGGTGTCAAAGTGCATAAACTGACTTCTTTTCCATTTTTCTTTCAATTTTTTTTCTTCTCTAGCTATTTCTTTCTTCCAACCGAAAGTCATTGTTTGTCATTGTTTTTCTAGGTCTTTGAGATGCACGGATACATCACTTATATGGTGCTACTCTAATTTCTTCATGTAGGCACTAATTGCTATGAACTTCTCTCTTAATACTGCTTTTGGTATCTCCTACAAGTTTTGACATGTTATATTATCATCTTCTCCTATTACCATGAGTTTTTTTTTATTTCCCTTTTGATTTCTTCTATAAGCCACTGTTCATTCAGTAGCATGTTGTTCCATCTCCATGTATTTGCATACTCCAGGGTTTCTTAAATGTTGATTTATTGACTCATTCCATGGTGGTAAGAAAAGATACATGGTATGATTTCATGTTTCTTAAATTTGCTGAGGTTTGATTTATGGCCCAGCATATGGTATATCCTAGAGTAAGTTCCACATGCTGACAAAAACAATGTGTATGTCTGCAACTGCAATGTGTATTCTTCAACTGGGATGAAATGTTTTGCATATATACTTTAAGATTCACTCCTGTTTCTTTGGTGATGTTCTGTCTAGTTGATCTGTAAACTGATGAAAATTGGGTGCAGAGGTCCCCCATTATTAATCTATTGGAGTCTCTATCTCCCTTTGTGTCTATTGATAATGGTTGTAAATTAGAAACTGGTAACAGAATACTAAGTTATAGTTAGAAGGAGAGAGAAGTCACAGGGTCTTATTACACAACAGGATAACTATTGGTATTGATAATGTACTGTACATTTCTCTAAAAAAAATAAACCTATGAACTTGCATAGTTGTTACTATAAAAGATGCTAGCTTTTTGAAACAGATATGATTAGATGTTAGACTTGATATCACACATATGTGTATAAAAATAATATATGGAATTCAAAACATGTACAATATTGATGTGTTGATAAAGAATAAAAAGATTGAAAATATTGTTAGGTTTAAATAATATTTCTTCCACTTCAGTATCCCACCAGGAGGCTTCTTCTTAATATTTACTTTATTTTATATTTGAGAGGCAGGTTGCGTGACAGAGCTAGCCTGCTCATAGGGTCACCTTCTAAATGCCTTGCAATACCAGAAGCTGCACCACAGCTCAATTCAAGAGCTGGGAACTCAGCCCAGGTTTCTCTGCAAAGAGAGCAGAGATCCAAATATATGAGTAATTATCTATTACTTCCATGGTTTGCATAAGAACAAGCTTATAGTCACGTATTAAACTCATGCACTTGGGTAAGGAATATATATATATATATCTTAATCACTAGCCAAAGGCCTGTTCCCATACTTAATATATTTTTTTAAAGATTTATATTTACTTGAAAGGCAGAATTACAGAGAGCAGGAGAGAATTACAGAGAGCAGGAGATGAAAAGACACCTTCCACTTGCTGGCAAACTCCCCAAATGGCCACAATAGTCAGTTGAGTGATCTGAAGCCAAGAGCCAAGAGCTTCTTCCAGGTCTCCCACATGAGTGCAGGGTACCAAAGTTTTGGGACACCCTCCACTGCTTTTCCAGGTCATAAACAGCGAGTTAGGTAGGAAGTAGAGCAGCTGGGATTTGAAACAGTGCCAATATAGGATGCTGGCACATCTGTAATAATATTTCACTTTCTCTCTAAATATTTATTTGTTTGTTTGTTTTAAAGCCAATAGAAACAGAAAGGGAGAAAGGAGGAGGGAGAGAGATAAGTTTTCCATCTGCTGGTTCATTTTCCAGATGACCACAATGACCAGGCCTGTGCCAAGCTAAGGCCAGGTGCCATGAGCTTCTTTCAGGTCTCCTGCATGGATGGCAGGGGCAACAACATTCAGGCTATTATCCACGGCTTTTCTTAGTCCATTAGCAGAGAATATAGTAGCTGCCCTTTCAGTGCAGCTGGTGACCACATGGGATGCCTGCATCACATTCAGCAGCTTTACCTACTATGCCATGACATCAGTCCCGATATTTTTCCCTTTAGGAATGAACATGTATCAAGTTCTGTTATAAAGACTTTACATGTATGATTAATCTGCTGCTGAAAAAAATCTGGTGAATTGAGTACTCATATTGTCACATTTCTATTTGAGAAGACTCAAAAAAGTGGTTACTTGCCTAAGTTCAAACAGGAGGTGAATGGTGAAACAAGCATTTAAAAACAGACTGGCCGTAGAATGTAAGCTCTTGGAAACAGTGTTATAGAAATACCTTCAGCATTTTTCTACTGAATTAACATTGTTGGCTCTCAACACTCTGTCTGGACCTACATTAGCCAATATCTTTAACCTGCAGAATATAAGAAGGCATTTTCACTCAACAAAGTACGTTGAGAGAAGAAAAGCACAGGTGGCCTGGCATTTTACATTTGGATTCATACTAAATTGGCATTGAAGTAAGGAGAAAAGCAGTAAGTCCCTTTTTATAATGAAAGCATATTTCTTTGTAGTTTTTTGAAGTTGGATTTCTGAGTACAGAAAGCAGCAGACAAGCTCTAATAGAAAAAGGCACGTGCTAGTGAAAGAAACAAAAGCCTTTACTCCTTCTTTGCTTTTCCCACAATGGAGAATTCTTAACACTTTTTGGAAGAAACTCAAGGATGTTACAGAGCAATGCAAGCATTTTACTGTAGGCTCATTATGACTTAAATCCATCATGCTGGAAAAGGTCAAAAATTGGCAATCAGAAAGGCCCAGGAATGATGAGATTCTACATTTTCTCAAGAAATATATGCATTAAAATGAGCTACTTCCAACAGGTACTTCAAGCTCTGAGTATTTAGGAACAGTGCTTGTCATAGCTCAGATTTTGTGACAAAATGTGTAAGATAATCTTAGGCCTAAGTATGTGGCATTCAGGAGATGACCTTCTGCGTTAATACTTTTAAACATTATCATACAATCTACATCAAAACTACGTAAATACCACGAGAAAGCTGTTTATCTCTGTGGCATTCTATGACAAGTGGCAGGCTCTATAGTCTGTTTTATCAGGAAATTCTCTGAGATAAAGTGAACTTAGGTGTAAAATAACAGAAGTTTTGCTGGGATTACAATCTATGAAGTGATTATGGAGAATTTCTAATCTCCTTGGCCATCATTCACTACTTCACACCTTACAAATAAAGGCACAGACACCAAGTGATGAGCGATCTACAGTGGATCAGGTGTCTGGTGGGGTCAGTGTCCTCACCCCTTAGCACACCAATCAGGGACTCTGGCCACTGTCTCATAGTGGCTGTTAAGACCAAAGAACACAATGTGCTTCAGCCAATCAAACCTTCCTCATCTAAGAAAATCCCAGTGCAGTCACCTGGCTTTGTTACAGTCCTGCTTCAGTGGCTTGAGCACCTCAAAGATAAACATGTTCCCATTCAATCAAACCCAGCATTCTCTGCTCCAGTGTAATTTCCCCCTACCAGGATGTATTCAGCATGCGGAACTATTATAAATGTCAGTAACTGATGATGAAGTGTACTGAATATTAGGAGCTATTAGACATCGTTAAAGACAGCAATGCACCACCTTGCAGAAGGCACAGATCATTAAGCGTATGGATTTTAATTATTTCAGCTGGAGCCTTTTCCTGGTTTGGGAGGAGAGGGTATAGGGTAATTTTACATTATTGTAGCCAGGAAGATGATCAGACTGCAATATGGCCTACTTCACAAATGAGACCTTTTCAAGGTCCTGTTAAATGCAGCAATAGCCACATTTCATAGATGGTGATTATTATCTTGGGCTTGAATGCAACAGAAGGCTATAAACTTGGAAATGATAGTGGTGTGCTAAGCCTCACAGAAAATGGAGCATAAAGGATCAATAGTGAAACAAAATCTACCCAACATTTTTATAAAATAAATTGATAACATGCAAGTTTCATTGTATAACAAATTAGTTTCTAAAACAAGTGCACTACAGCAAATATTTAATAAAAAAGAATTGTAAATAATGTGTAAGGACTAAAAATCTAATACATTAATTTTTAATAATTTTTTTATGATTCCACTTATATGAGATGAGTCTTTCTACTAAAAAGCATGCTGCTGATTTATTTGTATTTTAAAATCAGTAAATGAGCCCAATGATCAGTGTCTCTATTCTTGTATAACTATTTCATAAATAAAAACTCACTGAGGGTCCGGCGGCATGGCCTAGTGGCTAAAGCCCTTGCCTTGAACGTGCCAGGATCCCATATGGATGCCAGTTCTAATCCTGGCAGCTCCACTTCCCACCCAGCTCCCTGCTTGTGGCCTGGGAAAGCAGCCGAGGGTGACCCAAAGCCTTGGGACCCTGCACCCGCACCCTCACCTCCAGGGGGACCCGGAGGAAGTTCCTGGCTTCTGGCTTCGGATCGGCACAACACCAGCCATTGCAGTCACCTGGGGAGTGAATCATCGGATGGAAGATTTCCTCTCTGGCTCTCTTCCTCTCTGTATATCTGATTTTGCAATAAAAAATAAATAAATCTTAAAAAAAAAAACCCACTGAAATGTCAGTAGCTTGATGAAGCACTTGGTAGTTGAAATCTGACTTCAAAAAAGTCCTATTACTATGATAAAAGAATCGAGAAACAATTCTACACCTTCTTCTAACAAATGTGGAAGATATTGCAGTTCATTTTGTTGATTAAAATGCTATTCATGGAAATGCAGAGTAAGGGGAACTGATTCCTTTAAAATTTTAATTAATTTTTTTTTATATGAACGGTTGAACAACACAGACATAGAGACTGCAGATATCTTTTATATGATGGCTCACCCCAGGTGTCCACAACAGGAGTTGCTCAACTGGGACTCCATCCATGTCTCCCCACAAATGGCAAGAACCCAAGCATTTTATTTTCTTTTTATATTTTTATTTTGAATTTTTGAAATATGTAGTACAATTTCGTATAGACTGGGATTCCCCCAAACTCCCACTCTCTGACAGATTTTCCCCATTTTGCTACAATATTATAATCCTTCATAAGGAATCGTAATTCCATCAGTCTTTTATTTAAGTGTACTCCGACACTCCTGGTACAGACAAGTCAGACATCCTACTGTCAGGCATCCCATTGTCTACACATGTCCAATAGTTTTCATTGGGAATCCATCTTTGGTCTGGAAGCAGGGATGCATGTTGCATTATACCTCCTCATCTGGATGTGGTAGACCCCATTACTCCATCACTATACATTTCCATGAGAAGCCATGAAGCAAGGTCAACAACTTGTATGAGTTAGAACAACAGCCATAACAACAACAATAAATTATAGCACCATGAAAAAATGCACCACTGAGTAACCAACACATGGGTGACAACAAAGAATTACAAAAGTCTCTTGGGAATAAGTAATGTTACCATGTAATCCAAGCACTTCAGTCATTATTGCCTTTCAGAAGGTATAGCAATAGAAAGCTGGATTTGAAGCAATGTATACAGGACTTGAATCAGAATTCCACTATAAGATGTAGACATTCTAAGAGGCACTTCTAATCATTGTACAAAAAGCCTGCCTGGAGGAATGCATTTAGTGTTTGCTTTCTAGAAATGTATATATATATAAATATAAATATATATATATACATATATATACTATATATATATATATATATATATACATTTTCTAGAAAATGTATATATATATAGTCATATATATATGACTATATATATACTCTAATATATATATATAATATATATATATAATATATATATACTCTAATATATATAGTGTATGTGTGTGTGTATAGATAGATAGATAGATAGATGCTATGCAGCCTAAATTTTAGCAGACACCAGCTACAAGTCTGACTTCTTTGTGGACAGAAATTGCTCTATCTTCTGAGGAAAGAAGACATGTGCTTCTGATAAGCATCTCTAACTCACATATAAAAATTTTATCTTCTTTTCCACCAAGTAGACCGAAAGAGAGAGAGAGGGAGGGAGGGCGGGAGGGAAAGAGAGATAGAGAGAGAGAGAGAGAGATTCATTTATTCATTCACTTGAAAGTCTGGGTTTGAGAGAGAGAAGGAGAAACAAGAGGAGAGATCTTCTATTTGCTGGTTTACTACCCAAATGACCACAATATCCAATGCTGTGCTAAGCTGAAGCCAGGAGCCTAGAACTTCTTATGGTTCTCCCATGTGGTACAGGGGCCCAAACGGTTGGACTGTTTTCTGCTGATTTCCCAGTCATATCAGCAGGGAACTGGATCTGAATTAGAGCAACCAGTACTCAAAGCAGCTCCTGAATTAGAGCAACCAGTATTGAAACTAGCTCTTGTACTAGATGCTGGCACTGCTACTGGAGGCTTAAACCACTGTGCCACAGTGTGGTCCCAATATAGTAGCTATCAAGCAGTTTTTTTTTTTTTTTGAGAACTAACACTACACTTAGATCACAAAAAGACAATGAACATAAATAAATAAACAACTTTCTGTACATTTCTAAATGTTAAATGCTACTAATTCATTGTTCAAGTAAGGACAAATTATTTTGTATAACTCTTTAACCAATTTCACAAGAGCATGACCAAGTTTCCACAGCCCCCAGAGCCAGAGGCTAGACCACAGGCTGAGGGTCCAGACTCTGAATGCTGTATTTGCCTCAGTTCACCTTGACTTCTGTACTTGTTACTGTTTCTTTAATTTTTTAAAGAAAAATTCCTTTATACAGTTTCATAAACATATAACTGACTGCCCCAAGTTAGTCCATATAATTGAATTCTTTTAATGTCAATTTTGCTTCTTGATATTGTGTTTATGGTTGTATGTTTGTAAGTTCTAATGAAATCTCAAAATTGTCACTAGTGAAACCAAATACTGTTTGTATCACTGATTTCATATAAATGAAAACATAAACAAAATATAAACATAAAGAAAAGCAAATGGAAAGCAAATTAGTTGTTTAAATATGAAAAAGCACATTACATGATTTGCATTTTACAGACTGCAGCTAAACAAACCAGATTTGAGATTGCTACATAGTAAAATAAGAAATGGACCTAACTTTTAAAATGTAACCATTGGATAAACAAAACAGAGGAAAAACTGCTATAATAATAAAAGTTTCCATAAAAGAAACAAAAATTCTACTCCACATTTGACCATTAGAAGCTCACAAAATGGACCAAATAACTGGTTTAGTAAATACAGTTGATAGTGTTACAAAATTCCAGTTCAGTTAAGCTATATTTTAAAAGGCAACACAGACAAAATGGACTTCTTCCTCTGGTTTTTGGCAGGCAAAAACTTCAATGAGTTAATTCTTGAATTTAAATGGCATAGCCTTGATGTTAGTTTCTGATCTGCCTTCACTATTTCTCATTCAATACAAAATGGCAGTTTCAGGAAACGATCATAGCTGCAAATCCTCTTTGCTGGCCCTGTTAACAGTCAGTGCTTATGTCACCAGCATTCTGGTTCCTAAATTAAGAGTGTTTAAAGAAGACACAGCTCATAAATTCACACTGATACATTAATTATACTAGAACACAGCCAACAAAACTATATTGCTCTAGCAGGAGAATCTGGGGAAAAAAAAACTTTTTTTTTAATTTAAGGTATCTCAAATCCGTAAATCTGAAGCGACAAGGTATCAAAATGTGCTAACGAATGTTTTCTCAGATTCTATAATCAATAGCATGTCACTAAGTTCGTGACTTCTCTGACAGACTTTTTTGCTTCTGGCACACAAATATATGTTTTAAGTAAGTGAAATAAGAGTATACCAAATCAAATTTGAAAAGGGAAATGTCCTAACATGTTGGTATGTAGCCTTACAGGTGGGGGGAACTAGAGGTTTACATGTAGGAGAATGTCAGTCCCAGTTTGTAGTGTTAATGTTAGGACAATATCTATAAATGTGTACATGTCCAAAGCATAGGAAAAGTTACACACCATTTCACTCATTTTTTATTCATATGATCAGAATTTTTTTCTTAAATTATCTTATTTTTATTTGAAAGAAAGAGTTACAGAGAGACAGAGAGAGAATCTTCCATCTGCTAATTCACTCCTCAAATGGCCACAACAGCTGGAGCTCAGCCCATCTGAAGCCAGGCACCAGAAGTCTCTAACAGGTCTCCTGCATGGGTGCAGGGGCTCAAGGATTTCAGCCATCTGTTGCTGCCTTCCCCAGGCCAGAATGAGAGAGCTAGATCAGAAATGCAGCTGCTGGAACTAAACCAGCACCTACATGGGATACCAGCATTAAAGGTGGAAGCTTTGGCCTTCTATGCTATGGCCCCATGGCACCATGCCCAGTTTTCCCCACCCCAACTGCCCCGTTTGGGGAAGGGTGCAAGGAATCCCAGTGCCCATGACACTGTGTCACATAATGCAAAGCAATCAATAACAATAAATAAATAAATAAATAAATAAATTCCAAATAAATCTTGATAGCTCAGACCAAAAAAAAAAAAAAAAAGCAAATCTGAAGCAACCCATTGGCTTTCTAGGTACTATATATTCAAGAAAAGTCACAGCCCTTCGGACTTGATTCAGAATGGTTCACTAAGAAGAATAATCCATAGAACATCTACAGAAGAATGTCCACTAAGTAACTATTTGGAAACTTAAAAGATACATTTAGAGAGTTGTGAATTATCAATATGTAAGGGTGTTTAGTTCTAATTATAGCTAACAGTGGCCCAAAATATGTATACACATGTCTACAGGTCTCTCAAAACTCTTTCTCCTGTGTGTGTGTGTGTGTGTGTGTGTGTGTGTGTGTGTGTGTGTGGGTGCACATGAGCACATGCTTAATTAGTTCTTTAGTTCCAAATGGAGCGAACTTTCATCAAACATTTCAAGTTTTCTGACATGAGACATTCAAATAAAAGCTCAGGGCCACAAGATCTTTCTTGGCTCAACCTATTTGCTTTCTACAAAGATTTGGAAAGGCAGAAACCTCCACATTATCACGTTAGTTGTGTGAGGGAAAGTGTAGAATTGAACCAAAGAATGAAGATTGCTGTAAGTCTAAACTCTGGCCTCTTCTCACCTCCCACCAGGAACATAACCCACCATCTCAGTAAAGAAAATGCAGGATAGTATGAAGAACTATATGTTAGTAATGATATAGAGGATCTAGGTGGAGGGGAGAGAGGGAATAATAGAGGGGATAAGGAAATATGGAACTGAATCATAAAATGATAGCAACAATAATAAAATGTAAAAGCAAAAAGAAAAAAGAAAATGCAGGATACCCAAAATGTCAGAAAACTTAGAATAAAATTACTTTTTAAAAGTATATGTAAATAAGGTATCTTTCCTGTATTCCCAGATACTGGGCAGGTTTCTGTGCACAAACATTGGGAACCACTCCCCAATTGTCTTTTGTTTGCCTCTGAGTTTTTTCTGGTCTCATGCATGCAAGCAAAGGAACCCTATTGTATGCTTCTTACTATTTATTTCTTTTTTAGGAAAAGTGGGGGAAATGCTGTTAAAACACTTGAAAACTTCAGAGCATTTACCTAACAGAAAATATAAGTGTACAGTCCCTAGGCAGGCATGTTTTTCACTACAAATGAATAAACTCAAATTGAGAGTATAATTTAATTTCCTACATAGATCTACCTATAGGGAAAATATATTTAACTAGTTCTGATTAAAGTTAGTATTCCACTGTGTATGACACTGTACAAAAGATTAATAAAGTTTCATGAATTTTTAAAGGAAATATGAACAGTTGTTCAATTCTCACAACATATACACATTACAAAACGGAAGTGACTTGGCAGCAACTGCATTGAGATTCTGCTGGGAGGTGTTTACAGCAAATATGAAAGCTGATTTGAACAGTGAAATTCAGTCTCAACTAGTACTTTTTCTTCTCCAAAAGAAATCCAAATTTCTGGTTATGTAAGAAAAACAAAGGACCTACAGACATTAATAATTTGTATCAAAGGATGAAGCATTGTTGAGCAACAGCTTGGTTTAATAAGCAAAACTCTAAGAGACAGTAGGTATCTAGAGTAGTTTAAGAAACAACACCAAGACACAGTAGAAAGGGAACAGTGGCAGGGAAGGCTGGTCCAGTCTATGCCCTCATAGAGGCCACTGTCCTGTTTCATTGACCAAAGGCTCTAATTTAGGTAAAAAAAGAGGCCAGTTATGAACTCACCATGCATTTCCCATAAAAAACATGTATTCAACCATATTTAATTCTAATGACAGATTGTGGGTTAAGTGATCTTTTATAGATGTGTTTGTTTTCTAAACAAAATTTCCAATGAAGAATTTTTCAGGTAAAAGGCCTGAGCTTGGGCCCAGCACCGTGGCCTAGTGGCTAAAGTCCTTGCCTTGAATGCACCGGGATGCCGTACAGGCACCAGTTCTAATTCCGGCAGCTCCACTTCCCATCCAGCTCCCTGCTTGTGGCCTGGGAAAGCATCAAGGACGGCCCAAAGCCTTGGGACTGTGCACCCGTGTGGGAGACCAGGAAGAATTCCTGGCTCCTGGCTTCGGATTGGCATAGCACCAGCCGTTGCAGTAACTTGGGGAGTGAATCATTAGATGGAAGATCTTTCTGTCTCTCCTCCTCTCTGTATATCTGACTTTCCAATAAAAATTTAAAAAAAATAAAAATAAATAAAAAATAACTAAGTCTTTAAAAAAAAAAAGGCCTGAGCTTGTGCACCTGTGTCACCAAAGCTCCATTAAAGTGCATCCTATTTAAATGTACAATCAAGGCTTTGGCAACAAGAGCTTACAAACCTGCTCAATGGGATCATTTATAGAATTCAGCCTAAGGCTTATTTTGCTTTATGTGGCGCACACAAAAATTACACTTGAGAATCCCAAACCTACTTTTCAGCAATCAACAGATGCAACCAGACATCACCTCAAAAATAGCAACACTGTAAACACCTACTTTATCTATGTTAACCTTTTCCATGTTCATCCATGTTACCCCCTCATCCTGGCTACTTTTAGCATATTCTCTACTTCCCCTGCTAGGAAATAGCTAATGAGATATAGGACTTCCTCCAATTTCAAAATATCAGAAACAAAAGAGCAGCTATCATTTATTATGCAGGCACCTTATGTTTTGATATCACTTTACATATGTGACCTCACAATGAGGTGGACATCATTTTCATTTCAAAGATAGAAAAAGTGATTATAGCTCAGCTTAGAAAGGTTTATTAATTGGTCCACAGTCACGTGGACACTCATATTCAACTCTGGGACTTTAAGCTAAGCCTGCTAGACTCAGAAGCCTATAATTTCAGTAAGCTTTACTCAAGAGAAGCTTTAAGATAAGAGTTTACCAGTAGAAAAACAACACATAAGGGAAGAATGATAATAGATTCAGAAAGAGTAATTTTAAGTATTATTATTATTAGCTTTCCCTGACATAGTGCTTTTCCTGTTTTATCACTACATCAACTCGTTTCTATGAAGCACTTTTCTGACAGAGCAAAAAATTAGCCAATTAATTAATTTTCTAAAGGCTAACAATCATATAGTAATGGAATGATAATTTTAATTCAGAGAGTCTGGCCACAGAATTTGTGTTTTCTTCTACTTTTAAGATAACACACATGCCAAACAAAATGATTTAAAGGTTAAAAAAACTTGGTTAAAAACTCCAAAAGAGTATACATGTATAAATTATTTTGTGGCTCTATTTTTGAAAGCCAATCTTACAAATAAAATTTAAATGCTAAAATGATTCCCCCATGTATCATAAGAAATTGGGACAAAAATCACAAGAGGTGCATAAAGGAGGAAATTAAATTAAGAATATCTTTATCTCCCAATGAGTACCTGTGCTTGTCCTGACTCATGGGTGTCTAGTTAATGACATAATGGGATCAATCCCAACTCATTTTTTCTCCATAATTAGACAACTTTAGAATGTTCCTTAGCCTGGAGGCAGCCAGCAGTGCAAGAGCAAGCAAAATGACTAACTAATCTTTTAATCTGTAGAATGTAATGATTTCCACTGTGATGCCCCAGTTAATGTTTCTTCATTAGGATTAGTGACACAGTCAAAGGATGGTGGATTGTACACATAAAGATCACATGATGTTTTTCAAAAGCAAGTACACCTTATAGTAGAATAAGAAACTGATACTAATCTAGAGGTTAACCTGCTTTGGGTTTATTTTATCTATACATGGCTCTTCACTGTAGATGAAAAAAAGGGAAAAAAAGCCAATTATCTGACAAATTTTTGCTAGTCAATTTAAATTCTCACCTCCTTAAAAATATAACTGAGCATCACTTAGTAGCTCTTTCTCATTGGAAGTCAGGGCACCTCTAACTCTTAGGCTTCCTAATGTTTATATATGGAATAAAAGTTAAAGTACTAATAATAATGTTCCTCTAATGAAACACCAAATAAATAAAAATTATCACTAAGATAAGGTCTTAGAACAAACTGTCTTTTGCCTCTAGGAACATATCAATGAAGAACTTTTGAGCTTTTGGACTTCTCAAGTACCAGTTCTGATATGTTCCCCTTTGGAGTGCTGTGTAAGTTACTGAACCTTTCTACTTGTCATACTAAAATTAAT
The DNA here is from genome assembly GCF_017591425.1 of Ochotona curzoniae. Lineage (NCBI taxonomy): Eukaryota > Metazoa > Chordata > Mammalia > Lagomorpha > Ochotonidae > Ochotona > Ochotona curzoniae. Next base: position 58,875,778 of record NW_024466599.1, read on the forward strand.
AAAATGGTAACTCTTGTCATTGGTGTATTTTAAATGTTAAATGAAAGACTGATATGCATGGAAATTCTCCAAAACAACTGGAAATTCATATAAAGTAGAGCAAAATGGTATAGAAACCACTGAGCCAATAAATAAGGCAAATTTGAAAAAAGAATGCAAGCTAATTTTAAAGCAGCACTGGCATCTGTTGGGTTATTTTTCATCTATGTAACTACAACCTGGTTATTAACAACCACAAAAGGGATAGTAGAATCTCTAAACCTTCACAAGGAGTAACAAAAGTGTCTCCACAACACAAAGTTTAAATTGTTAAGTTGTATCAATTAAGTGGAAAAGATATTTCCCCTTGGCAAACAGAAATAATAAAGAAATACAAAAAAACTGTCTTGCTTCATTTATAACTAATCATGATAATGAGCACAATAGGTCTCTCTTCAGGTTTTTGTAGAGTAAAATTTAATAGTGTAACAGAGCAGAGAAATATTTTAAAACTGCATTTATGTCTCTGAAAGTCAGAGTGGTAGACACATCTCTGTCTCCATCCCCACCCACTTCTTTATTTCCATCTCTATATCTTCATGTCTGTCTATTTCTTTTGAAAGGTTGATCTTCCATCTGTTGGTTCACTCCCCCAGAAAACACAACCATGAGGATCTGCTGGACCATGCCCAAGAGGTGAGAACTCCTTGGCAGTCTCCAGCATGGTTGGTATAAACCCGAGCACCTGCTGCTGCTCCTGCTGCATTAGCAAAAAGCTGGATTGTAAGGAGGGACACAACTTACTTCCAAGCACAGAAATACGGGCTGTGGACACCCAGTAGTAAGTAGTTTAAACCATCCCGCAGTGGGGGTTCCATTAAATTATTTTAATATATTCTCAGGTCAAAGATATTTTAAAGACCCTTTTTAATTAGAAATTTATTGATTTTTATTTGAAAGGCCCATTTCAAATAAAACACCCATTTCTGCCAACTCCACACTCAAGAGCAAAACTGTCAAATTAGCAAAATCATGAGAATCAATATCTTTATGGATCACTAATCAATATCTTATATAAAACTTGAATTCTAGGCAACAGCACTGTGGTTTAGCAAATTAAGCTGCTGCCTGCAACACCTGTATCCCACATAGGCACCAGTTTGAGTCCACATTGCTCTACTTCAAATCCCGCTCTCTGTCAAAGAGCCTGGGAAAGCTGTAGAAAGCAATGGGATGTGGCCCAAAGTGCACCAACTGCAGGCAATCCTCACACCCGCGTGGGAGAACTCGAGGAAGGTCCTGACTCTCAGTTTCTGCTTAGCCTAACCTCGGCCACGGCAGTCATTTGGGGAATAAACCAACAGAGTTCTCTCTGTCTCTCCCTCTCTGTAACTCTGCCTATCAAATATGTGAATGTTTAAATAGAATAATAAAATTGCAACAACTTTTTAAAACCCTACCAATTATCATCCCTTTATTCCTAATGCAGACTATTGCCTTAGCTTACAATGTCACTGCAACATGGAACACATTTTTACTAAATAACACTTCTCGCACTTTTGTCTCCAAATTCTTACTCTATGTCCCCTATTCATTGCCTCCTGCCCCATATTCTTCTTCCACTGGTAGCACACTTTCTTCTGAACTAAATTTCTTTGCATTCCTCTGTGGTATGGGCTGGCTACACAATTCTGTTATTAAAAATAAAATGAAATCATTTAAGTCTTCTATAAATCTTCAACTTTCATTAAATCTCCAACACAAATAATAAATATTTTTTCTATTATTTTAAAAGTAGTAATTCATGCACTGAGCGTAGTACAAGTGTGTTAAATGTAAATTTTTGACTTCTTTCACTACTTTGGATAGTAGAAACAGACCAATTCGTATAGAATGTTTGTACCAATATTATCACAACATATTTTCATGATTAATTCTAATCACAAACATCTTAGACTATCACTTTGCATAAAATTACTGCTTTTTGCTTAAAGCAATTTTCTAAAAATAAAATAAACCACAGGTGGGAGCTACAAAGGTGTGAACAGTAAAAGCATAGATCTTGTGGAAGAGCTGGGTTATTTCCCTGTAGACTGTAACTATTTATGAGCTTCATTTCCAAATATTGATTTCTAAAAAAAAACTCAAAATTCTAACAATAAATTATGAAGTGAAAGTAGGTTTTGGGCTTGAAGAAAGAATATAATGAAAGGAATGTAAGATAAAGAAAGTTTTCCCTTGATATCCCTCCACAATGTACTTTTTTTTTTTTTTAAATAACATTGTATTATATGACACAGTTTTATAGGTACTGGGATTCCCCCCACCCCTCCCCAAACCCATTCCCCCATGGTGGATTCCTCCTCCTTGTTGCATGACCACAGTTTAAGTTCAGTTGAGATTCCTTCATTGCAAGCATATCCCAAACATAGAACCGGCAACCCATATGGGATCTCAGCGTATAAGGCGAGGACCTTAACCTGTGCCATCGCGCCGGGCCCTTGACAATGTACTTTTAAAAATTATTAAGAATCCATCTTCAGGGGGCTGACAACATGGCATAGTAGGCTCAGCCTCTGCCTGTGGCACCAGCCAGTTTATGACCCAGCTGTTTCACCTCTGATCCAAATCCTGTGTATGTCCTGGGAAAGCAATGGAGGATGGTCCCGGTCCTGGGCCTCTGCATGCATGTGGGAAACCCACAAGATGCTCCTGGCTCCTGATCAGTCCAGCTCCAGCCACTGTGGCTATTTGAGAATAAACTTTCTCTCTGCAATTCTGCCTTTCAAATAAAAATAATTTAAAAAAGAATCCACCTCTATTCTACACTGCTTTGTCACCACTGTTTACTTCAGTGCATTAACAATGTTGTTATTAAATGGATGGAAGCTATTCTCCAAAGCATATGCCAACATCTTAATCCCCAACATCTATGAATATGATCTGATTTGGAAATTGATCTGTGTACATATAATCAAATTTTGATGAGATCAAACTGAATTTGGTTGTTCTCTGATTCAACACAACTGAATTCTTCAAAGAAGAGACCAAAAAAAGACATGTAAGGAGAAACCACTATCTAGCAGACTGGGGCTGAAAATATAAGTTGAAGAAAACTTACAGTGACAAAAAACTAGGCACTAGAAAGAAGCAATGAGGAATTTTGTCCCTACAGGTTTCAGAGATATGTGATTCTGAAAAAATCAAAAGGTTGATTTTTTTGGATATCCAGTCTGAAGAAATAGGATAGAATAAATATATGTGATACTAAGCCACCCAGTGTGTGCTATCTTGCCACAACCTTAGAAAACATAAATAATGGGTAATAAATATATCAATTTCTTAGAGAACAATGTTTCAATATACTCCACATCTCAGTCTCAGGTGTTAAATCAATGAAAAATCGTGCAACTACTAAGATGCTCCACAAGAGTTTCTGAAGATGCCATTAAAATTAACACTTAGAGTACAATTCTAGTCACAATCAACCAACCACACAGAATCTCAAACTTACCTAATGATGCCTGACATAAAAATACTCAGCATGAATCATATTCAAAGTAATGAGTACGGCCAGGAGGGCTGGGCATGCAAATGATACCCCTCACTCCACCAGCCACTTTAGATATCCATGGATAAGGCCACCACACGTACAGATGGGAATGAATCCTGATGGACTCCCAATGACAGGACCACTGTACTTGCAGGTAAGTGAGTGGACTGAGAACTGGTAGTTTAGAGGGGAGAGACCAGAAGATCTGTATGGGTCAGACCAATGCACCAACCCACATGGGAATGCTGAGATGCGCTTGTTAGCATAAAATATTGCTGACAACCACACACCAGCCCACACACAAGCTAGGGCTGGGGGCCTGTCTAGCAGGACTAGATACCAATACCTGACTGACAGTCAGAATAGGGAGACAGGGCATATTAGACACAACCATGGCATGACCAGCATGCTAGAGAACCAGGTCTGGGAGTAGAGTATGTGGGGAATATGTGGGCCCAACCCTGTAGAAATACAAGTCCTGCTAGTTAGATTAAGAGTTGGGGTAGGGATGGACTGAGCTAGGTGTGACCAAGGAACCTGCCAACACTCATGGGTAATGGCGCTGAAAACAGGCTGGGCAGGTCCAGGCTGCAGCATCTGCATGTGCATCCTAAAATAGAGTGTGGGGTGTTCTGAGTGACAGCATTCACCAGTTTATTCAAAGGCCAGGATATTGTGGCAGGCTATGCCAGTTAAGGGCCTAGCACCAACTGGCATGTGTGAGATCTGTGTCTGGTGTGGGCCAAGTGGGGGGACATGGGAAACTCTCCTAGTGGTCATAGCTTCTGCTGCTGAGCATGTGCTTCAGGCCTGAGAGTAGGGCAGGCTGGGCAAAGTAGCTCCATGCATTGGTAAGTGTGTGGGTTCGTTCTGGAAGGGGGCAGACCTGGCAAGGCCAAGCAAACCTTAGCTCACCAGCAACTCCAGAAACCAGGCTGCAGTGTGAATCATGCCAGGCCAGACTATCACACTATAAGGGCTGTTCCATGAGCCACAGAAGGGAGCATACTTAGCAGGGCAAGGGTCCAGCACTTATCAGTCAGAGTTGGAACTGGGGACAGTCCAGATCAGGCCAGGCTACAGCATCCAAAGGTAATGGCCAAGACAGGTGAGGGACTATGCCAAGCTGGGTCAGAGCAACCACTCGCACTTGCAAGATCTGTGGCTGGGATCAGGCCAGGTTGGGGAGCAAAGGGGATGCCCTGGCTGGATTGTGATTACCACTGGTGAGTGCAACAGCCAGAGTGGGGGCTGTGATCTGGCCTGGACATGGCTGTAGTGTCCCTCAGCACAAATGAAGACTGAATTGCCAGACTCCAGCACCCACTAGTGCTAATGAGAATCAGGGTGGGTGTGGGACAGGCTAGGCTAGAACTCTGCTCCTGTGGAGCCAAGTGTGAGCTATGTCAGAGTGTGGATCAGCTTGGCTGGGCTGTAACACCCAACAGCAAAAACCAGAATGGGTTAAGGACAGTCAGGAAAGGCTTCTGTTTCTGCTAGGACAGGAGATGGAATAAGTAGGGCTAGCCCATGGACCCACTGATGAGCACAAGATCTGGGCATTGGGAGAAGTTCACATGGAGGAGCTTGGGGAACTCCTCTGTTGGAACACAGTCCCTTGCAGGTGAGTGCAAGAACAAAGAAATGGAGCAGCTCAGACCAGGCCAGGTAATGGTATCCACCAGTGCACATTTGGTGCAGGTTAGGGGTGAACCAGTCAGAGCCATTTCATATCACCTGCTGGTGAATCCAACCACCAGAATGAAGTATGGATCAGGCCAAATGGGGCTACAGCACAAGCCAGTTCACATGAGGGTTAAAACTTGGGGCTGGCTGTGCTGGGCTAGGCTATAGTCCCCACCAGCATGAGCTGGAACTGGGTGTGGCCTGGGCCCAACCACTGGCAAATGGCGGGACATTCTAGACTAGGCCACAGCACCCAACCAGCACACATGAGACCTGGGGTGGAAAGAGGGCAATCACAGAAGGGAGGCTACATGGGGCTCCCCTGCTGGACCACCGCTCCCACTGGAAATCAAGAGAGCTGGGACGGGGACAGATCAGGCTGTGCAAGGATACATCACCTGTTGGCATCATGTGAGCTGTATCAGGGGAAAGCCAGGTTGGGTTGACTGTTCCTACTGGTTTAACGCATAAGCAATGCATTAGCTGGCAAAAGCCTGCACACGGGGAAAATTCTGTCAAACTGCAAAACCACCTGGAAAGTACAAGATTCAGCAATGGGAGTGGGCCCAGTAGGGAAACAGTGGGCACCTCCCTCTTGGGTTGCCACTATGACTGGTGAGCCTAAGAACCATGACTCAGGCAGGCATGGATAGACAGAGAGTTGCTCCCACTGGTACATGTGTGGGTTGAAGAGTGGGGCTGCTTGGGAAGAACTAGGGTTCAATATCCATTAACATGTATGAAAGCTGAATGGGTTGTAGGACAGATTGGACCAGTATGCTGTACATACTGGCATGCATGGGAACCAGGGTAGGGGGCAGGCCTGGTGGGGATTATTGCGGGTCACTCAGGCTAGGCTGAAGCTCCCAGTAGTTATGTAAAGGCTGAGTGTGTAGAAGGCAGGATCTGGTTGGGCTGCAACACCAATTGGTTTGTGTAGAAGACATGGCTGGAGACAGAACTGACCCAGCAATTGCTACCACCAGCATGTGCATAAGCTGACTGGGGTGACAGACTATGCTGGATCCTGTATTGGCAAGCACATACAAGAATCAGGTCTGAGATCACCACAGGTGAGGTTTCTATGGGGATCCCTCCAACCAAATTGCTGGACTCAGAACCCCATCAATGAAGAGAATTGCAGGTCTGACTGTGGAGTGCAAATATCAGAGCTGGGCCTCCTCAGTGGCTTAGACGGGGCAGTGGACAACATATCCAAAGGCATATGGAAGATATGGCAGTCACTGGAGTCTGCAGAGGACACTTAGTACCATGACAGAGGACAGGACAAATTGATCAACTACGCCAGCAAGAATCAGCAGTGAATATCTGGCCAAACAGACTCTAAGCTGGAATATGTCAACCAGTGGATTTTGGAGAGATGTCATCGTGGTTGCACTGCCAAGATCAGCAGTAATTCAGAACTCTTGCACTATCAAAACTTCTTCAGCAGGACCCTCAGAGTATACCCCACATTGGAAACCCTGGGATGGCATAGGGTGGCTGTTCTCCATCCCAGGATACAGAGGTGGGTGGGAGGCTGGGTGTGGCTTCTCCCTTTATATCCCCTCTTCCCCCAGACACAGGAAGGAAAAAAGAGAATGTGAAAATAATGGTCTCACCTACCTTCTTGTAGCCCTTGACCATTAGCACTCTAATCAACTGTGTAAAAAGCATTAAAAAAAAAAAATAAAACTACCTCAAAGAAATAAAAAAAAATTAATAAGCAAAAACTTAACCTCTAAGAGTACCAAGACGGAGACAAGATCTGATGCTCCAAAGATGAAGCCAATGAGCCTTGAATGGCTGTCAAACTCAGTTTGACAGGTCCTATCTGTACAAAATCCACCATTTCATTCAAGGTTGAGGCGCAAGCAAGAAAAAAGCAGGAGTTGAAAGAAATGAGAAGCAGGAAATTCAGCCATCAACAATGGTAGCAATCAGAAACATCGATGGGCAGTCAGCCGTGGAGTCTGCAATGTGAGAGCTGATTATGAGAAAACAGAGTCAAGCATGAAGAGAGGGAGTTTTCCAGTGCAAAAAAGCAAGGATTCGAGCAGCTTCCCTCTCTCTGAGACACACAGAAATCATAGGTCAGCTCTGCTGCATTTGCAGGGAGTTATTCAGGGATCTATCTCCTAAACCCAGTATAATGCTAGGTACCCATATGCACAGGCCAAGCTAAGGGGATATCAAATATCTGGTATGTGACAGCAACATGTCAATCTAGGAGTCATTTCTAAACAGAAAGCCAGCAATGGATGAAAAGGCTAGTCATGTTCCTGCCTCTATTAGTTAACTGATTTTATGTATGTATTTCATCACTATTCCAAATATAAATTTACATTAAAACAGATTACATTTAAAACAGAAATCACTTATGAAAGGAATTTTTAAACTATTTTGTAGAATTCCAGTAAAAGCCAAACATTAAAAATGTATTTATTATAGATGATGGGCTAGTATAATGTTCATAAACTATCTTTAACATCCCTAGTGATTTTTAAAAATTTGTCTGGTGATATTCTTACTGAGTATCTGTTTTATGTCAGGTATTATGCTAGAGTGATGATAGCATTAACAGAACTTAAAAATATATCCATTGTCTAACACCCTAACGTCTGGTAACTAGGAGGCTCTTCATCAAGATTGCATTGAGGGGACACCTGGAATGACTGGTGAAACTAATAGCAAAGAATATCATATATGTTGTTGTCAAAGGCATATGATTGCAAATATAGAAAGTATCAATCAGAAAGGGCAGTTTTCTTCAATATTTGAGCCACTATCCACAAAACAGACATGATAACTCCTACTGGATATTTACCTACATGAAACAACAAGAGATAAGGTATACGGGCTAACTTGCTGGGTTTTGCCCTAGGAAAGCAAGACTGACCACAAGAACACTTAACACCCATTACGTTAGGGTAGGTACTGCTTAGATATGCAACCAAAACCCAAGTGTATTGATACTAGGTCATTTTTAAACTGACATCCCTGAGACATTAAGATGTTGAGAAACAGGTAAATGTTTAAAAAATTGATGATATTGGCCTTTAAAAAAATAAAGAAGAGTGATGACCCACAGAAACAAATTAACAATGGAAAGGTTTTGTTTTTGGATGAAATTATAAAAGGACTGGAGTATAAAAAGCAAAATAGAGGGATCAGCAGGGCAGAAAATCAGGCTAATCCTCCATTTGTGGCACTGGAATTCCATATGGGTGCCAGTTCCAGTCCCAGCTGTTCCACATCTGATCCAGTTCCTGGCTAATGGCTGGGAAAGCAGCACAGGACGGCCAGAGTTTGGGTCCCTGGAAGCACAAGGGAGACCCAGAGGAGGTTCTTTGCTCCCAGAGTCAGCCTCTCAAGTAAATGAATCTTTCTTAAATCATGAAAAAATGGGAACCATGCCCTATCAATTATTAAGATTCAATAGTTTAAATATGTAAAGCATTCCTAATCAGTCTATACATTTAATGCAATTACAACATAAATCCCAACAGAGTTCTCCCCCAGAAAAAAATAATGCTAAAATTCTGATTGAGGAAAGAGGGGCCAATAAATAACAGCCAATATTGTATCAGAGAATAAAAAAGAAAAGGACAGAATATTGCTCCAACAAATATCAGTTTTATTGAGTAAGTTCTTGCATCTAAATCAAACTGATATACATTCAGAAATTGAATAGCAGAATAGGCCAGAAACCTCCAAAAGAGTACCACTCACACATGCAAATGTAGAACATGACAAGAGGGGAGGGATAGACGGAAGGCTTGAGTAATAGTGATAAATCTTGACCAGGGACATGTAAAATATTAAAATTAGATTTTAATTCACAAAACTAAAGACAACATCAAACTTTTAAACATTTAGAAAAATATTTGTAAGTAAATGTTTATGACATTAGAATAAGGAAAAATTTTGTAAACAGCACAGAAAATGTGCTATTAAGACAAGGCTGATGCAACAACAAAATAAAAATATTAATCATGAACTTGGACTATATGCTTGCAAAAAATACATAAATATGCAAAATGTAGGCAAAGAAAATGAACAAAAACTAAACTTAAATGCCAACAAATATACAAAAAGATGGTAATTGAAGGAAAAAATTAAAATAACCATAACTTGCAAATGTGTACCAGGAAGATAAAACTTAACAAATATTGATAACAAAATTTAGCAAGGATGTTTTGCAAACGGCAAAGGTATACACTCCTGGGAGGAATACTAATTGTTACAATTGCAACTGAGAATATTTTTCCTATAAATTAATATCTGATAAAGTTTAATGTATGAATTAGTCTTATATAGAGACTAACAACAAACAATAAAACAGAACAACCTTATCAATATCACTACTCTTGTTCTTTGGAATCATGCTTAAGTAAAAAAAGTATACTTTAATGCAGGTCCTGCCTTATGGCAACAGTTGAGTTGACAACCAAGTTGGCAATTAAATGATTAACAGGGTGGGCAACAAATACAATTTAAACAATTAATATCTCAGACATGAGATTTTATCATGAAACTCAGAATGGCAAGCAACTTAAAACTTGAAAATTGTTTACATCTAGAATTTTCTGTTTTATATCACAGGATAATGCTGGGTCATGAATAACTGAAACTGAAGGTAAGGGGGACTATTGAATGTTGATAATATAAAGATATTAGTGAAGAATTATAGATGCCCAATGAGTCATTAATTCTAATTTTAGTCCACATATAGGAGAAAAAGGACCAAGATGGGAAAAGAAATTACTATCACTGTTCCAGAAAAGCAAACCTGAGGACAATTGTTACAACTTACTTCTATTTACCTGATGTATTCTTCAATATTACCACTTTTAGGTATATGCCTGCAAGAAAAGCAGTAGAGATGTGTGCATGGAAATATTTACTGAAGCTCTGTTTCAGACAAATACTGGAGATATTTCCAGAGTAAAAAGAAAATAGTTAATTTCTGAATCTAGTGCAATAATATACGGCAATTAGAAAAATATAAACTATAGTTATTTAGTTAAGTTTGGAAAAAATGAAACTTGGTAAATAAGTATAACTCTAACAAAAACCTACTAAAATATTTCAAGTAATAATGTATACTACTGATGAATGGGTACATATGTGACAAAGGAAAATTAAGAGCATCCTAAGGTAGAGGATAAGAAAGGAAAATAGATGTCATTCCTCCAAGAATATCTGTAGTGCTTTATTGGTCCCTGAAGGGATACATAGGATGCACCAATATCAGCACCCTAGGATCTGAACCAGTATTCAAACTCATGTGTCTGATACAGAGTGCCAAATATTCAACCCACAATGAAGAACAAGAAATCAAACTTTAATAGGTAGAACGATTCCCTCCACCCCAAGAGTTCTCTGGGATGACTGTATTCTCCCTTTATTTGAAAGACTGTTCTGTCTGGAAAAGAACAGTTTCTGGAAATTATTGCAAACTTTATTTTCATTTAAATTCTCCCTCTGATAAAATGGTGAAAAATCTTGAGAGCAATGCTTTTGATGGGATATGAATCCTGAAAAACACAATTAAAAAAAAAAAAGGCAATTTGATGCTTCCCCCAGGGAACAAGGGCAGGAGTGAAGGTGAAAGCAAAGGCCCTGGAAACAAACACCTGATGTTTCATCTTTAGCCCAAGGTCAGTTAACCTGTCTCCTGCCATTCCACTTTCAACCACAGTATAAATTCTCTTGAGATCCCTAGAATTGGGCTTCAATTTAAAATTTAGAAATATGAAACTTGGTAAATGATATTTCCACATAAAACTGCTGACATAAATATTAATGAAATTTCAAGAAAATGGGATATTAGGGTTTTTGAGTAAATCCTCAAAATCTAATGCCAGAAAATTGTTGATGTAACTATACGCCCTAGAGCCTTTTCATTTGTATTTGGTGAACTCTGTTCATTTCAATGTTCATTCTGTGTTTACCAATCTGCCTTTCCTGATTCCTTACGGTTGGCTAATGTCCAAACCAGTTCCATTTCCTAAGAATAAAACAAGTGAAAAGGGGATAACTATAGTCCATAGGAACAGAAAATGAATACAATTAAAATGCATTTTTAAAATGTAATAAGACAATGGTTGATGGAGAAATGGCTGGGCATACTGTTGACAGGGTTATATTTGCTACTGGCACCCTTGAATAACCACCATGAGACCATGTGCAGGCACATTGGAAGCCTTCGACAAACGCTCATCCCATGCAATATTCACTGATTCAAAAATGCATGCACTGTGACTGAAACAAGTCACGGACAGGGCTGCTTCTGTTTGGGTGTGCACAAAGACAAAAAGCTGATGTTCTGTCTCATCCAAGGTCTCTTTCAGCAAAACAAAGCTTGAAATAACCAGTGACTGAGCTATCCACATCAAGACAATGGGCAGAAATTGCATGCTAGGCAACTGAGAAGTTAGAGATGGTAAACAAAATGAAAAACCAAGCTGTGTTACCGGTAAATGCTATAATATTTATAGGGAAAGTACATGTGTAGTTCATTTGCCAAAAGAAAACAACTTTCTCAGCAGGAAGTTAAGGGGAAAGCATAGACAGCTCTGTTAATTTGCAAATCTGCCACTTAACCAGAACAGTAGATTAGTAACTGCTTTGTGAAAATCAGTAAGGCCTTGAACCACCACAGGGGATTAATCACGTATTGTTTCAGATAATAGTTATGGAACACTTTCAAAGTCCTCCAGGTAATGGAGGAGTACTTCCTTTCACGGTTTGTTGCATGTTGAACCTGGCCATGGGCGATGCAGGCCATCCATTTAGAAATTGTGCCAATTGGATAAATGAGATTGAAGTGGGGTGTATCACTGAGTACACGACCACACTGAAAAGGTTAGCAGGGCAAGTAACTACAGGCATATGATTACAGAGCCAAAAACTTGAGAAAAAGCAAATTCTTTAAGAAATGTGCAAACTACAATTTAACTTTCTATGCCTAAGGAAATTATTGAAGAAAACTGGAATGCTCGTCTCAAAGAGAAAACAATAGAAACAAATGCAGGAACTAGTAATGATTGGCATGAAATTTGTTGCAACACATATAAAGTATTCTAGAGTAAAATAAGTAGGAAATAAAAGAAGTATTGGAAGAGAAATCTTTTCAAATTGAATGGAAGGAGATTGAAATGGCTGTGGTAACTATTTTGTTTTTAATACTTACTTAAACACTGAGAACAAAAGAATCCATCTAGTAAAATGATGATGGGAATTGGAAGTGAGGTGTGAGGAAATAGCAGAATTACCAATTACCTTGGAGCAACCTTTATAAAGAAAAAGCTAGAGCATTACCAAAGTGAAGTTTATCACATTTTCCAATATGATTTTGGAGCCAAATTGTATTAAGACAAAATTGTGGGAAGAATTCAATGATCTTTAAGTTAGGCAAAGCGTCACAGACAGGAAAACAACAATGTTTTGCTTATCTAAACTCACTAAAAAACAGATTTCAGAAAGAATTCTGGGATACTGGAATTAAGGAACTGAATGATGCAAGTCCCTGAAAACAGAAGCACTGTTAATAGGATCATGCTGGAGTTGATGCAAGGGGAGAAGAAACTCAATGTAATTTATAAAGAACTCTGCTATACTTCACAGAGACAAGGAACACATTTCCTTACCTCCAACTGACTTCACTATGTTTTAGTCCAATGACTAAAATCAAAGTTTAACTGATGTTGCAAAAATTTTACTGAGAGAAACTTTTTTTATAAGGAGAAGCAGAATCAATGTAATTTTTAAAATTTTTAAATAGTTTCATTTACATATTTTAGTACTTAAACATTTTGATATTTGTAACTCAATGAATATTTTCAAAACCTCCTCTTTTAAATAATTCTATGCATTAGCAACTCTCAATGAACATTTCAAAAAGTACCAAACTTACACACACACACATTCTATTTATATAACAAGCACTGAATGTATAAGCACTGTGTTAATTTCCAAATGTAGGTATTATTGTGACCAATATATATATTTAAAGGCAATACTGAATTCATATTTTTGATCAAGGCATATTTTTTATCTATACTTAAATATCACTATCATGTGGTAATCCAAATTGTGTCAAAAAACACACAAACTGAAACAGTGTAGCCTGGTGGTAAGAAGTCTGCTTTGCACATAAAAGAGCTCTGGTTTAAGTTGCACCTCCTGACTTTGGCCTTTTGGGCTTGCAGATGAGGCCCCTACAACCAAGCAGGAAGCCTTTGTGGTTCCTGCGTTGGCAAGCCTCAGTTCCAGCTGTTTTATTTGGGGAGTGAAACTGCAATTGGGACTCTGTTCCCTCCCTTTTTCTCCATAACTTTTAAAGTATAAGCAACCTGTCATATAATTTGTGAAGTTATAAGCAACTTGTCATATAATAAATGCAAAACATGCAACCGGCATGTTTCGTTTATTGACAAAATGAAATCTGACAATTTGGTCAGGTTTATATCTTTCAAAAAGACAGAATTATTTATGGTTTTCAAAATAGTGCACAGAGAAGAGGAAAAAAGAGTGATGATGAAGGGTGGCAGTAGTCACATTTCTAATTAAAACTCTTCAAAGTTAAGCCAGTCACCATTAATGTCTTTTACAATGATCATGAAATAATAACTTTAATATTTCATAGCAAACATATATTGTGTTATACCAAGCTTGATGTTCTAGCAGTTCCAGAATTGAAAAAAAAAAATCTTTGGAGTGTCACAAGATAGCTCCATGGGAAGTGTCAGCACACGGTAACAGGAATGGGCATCGGATCAAATCTGGGCAGGTTGCATTTAATTTGCAGCTTCCACAAACACCAGGGCCTTCCTTTTTATAGCCTGAATTTGTCATTTTGAATGGTGGCCTGGAGCTCTAGTTTCTGCTTCCTGCCTCTAGACCAGCTTGTCAAGGCACCTCAGGCAAGGAGGGCAAGGAGCCATATCACTTTCATTATCTTCCTGGGGTAGATGGCAATGTCAAGTGCAGGTGAACGTTAAATAAATGCTCTTGGATGATGAGTGCCAAGACCGCAACAGAGCAACACTGTGAAGCAAAGATTTCCTTTGGTAGACCCAGTATACTTGTTTAGCTGTGTTTCTGATTTTTCCAGTCTGTCGTATGCCTGCTTTAATGCATACTGGCCTAAGATTCCTCACCCACTCATCTATCTACTCTGCTTACTCCCACTGTAGAGCAGATGTTACTGTCCTGAGGTCATATACCCCTGGGGACTTAACTGTTCCTTGTGTGCTCCTTTCTAAAACTGCTCTGGGACTCACTGCACTTCCACTGAACCCCATAATGGAAGTGGGAGATAAATAATGGCTTCTCTATAACCTCCACAAGCTGTTGTTGAACACCAACAGCAGACAGAAGCTGATAATGCCAAGAAAATATACCCTCTGCTTTGTGGATTGTTGAAGGATGATTTTGAGATATGTTTTTCACTGTAGCCCACAAGTTCCCAGTTACAGAGAATATTTCTCTGGCACCTCACTCTTGCCTGACTCAGGCTCCTGCTTCCCACCAGTGTTTTCTGGAACCATCTCCTAAATAAGCTACTTGTGCTGGAATCTTATATTTAGGGCCAACTTTTGCTCACACTGGAACAGATTCCAACCAAATCCAGTATTATTAAACAGCAGTATAAAGACCCTCATACCTTAGCATGCACTCAGACCAATATACATCTTCTCTAACTCTGAATAACCAGCATTTTAGGATGTTTTCCAAAGCAGAATACAAAATGTCCTTTGAAAAAAAACACGTGAACAAGTGGATGACTGTGAGACACAGTAAGGGATCAGGAACATTCATAAGGAATAGTAATGTCCTTCTTTGCTCCTCCTTTGGAATTCTCTGAACATCTAAATCACTTTCTGATCTCAACCCTTATCATCTTCAAACAGAAACAAGATAAGGGGGGAGGGCGTAAACATTTCACTGAAACATACCAATGAGTCAACCAAAGAAAGACAACTGAAATGACAGGAAGCTTTGCCAAGTTCTTCAGTAATCTATGTCATGTGGGCTGTTTAAGGGGACATTTGAGCAATATAGCTCAATACAGGACAGTGCTTCTCCATCTTCACTGTGTATCAGATCTCCACAGAGAGCATGTAAAAACACTAGATTTTTGTTCCTTCAGCTCTTGGATGGGGATGAGAATTTGTATTTCCAACCATTTCTGAGGTTGTGCTTTTTTTTTTTTTAATGGAGGCCAAGAAGTGTCTGGCAATCAGAGCTGTGTACAATCCTCTTTTAAAAATTTTGAAAGTTTCTTTTTTAAAGATTCACTTATTTATTTTATTTGAAAGGCAAAATTACAGAGAGAAGGAGAGAAAGAGAGAGATCTTCCATCTACTGCTTCACTCGCCAAATGGCCGCAACAATCGGAGCTGAGCATGGTGGAGCATCAGGCTGTGTACAACTTTTACCCTCTCCTCTAAAAACTGCAATTTAAATACAACAAACTGCTTAGTCCACATGCTGACACTTTTCTTTCCAAGATTTTACTTCCTTTTGCTTATCGGGCTACTGAAACACTCTGTCACTCATCTGTAATTACACCTTAATGGAATCTTTATATTGTTCTATTCTTCCTGCTAAGCCCATCTTCTCCTTTTAGATATCACTCTGCATGGTCAAAGTAAATTCTACATTCACTCAGTGAAGAAGGTAATTTACTGCCAGGCAATGAATATGGCAGATGCGGCCCCCACCCTTAATTGTATTTGTATTACTTTACACTGCTATAGTTTATAAATAAACATAAATAAAAATTCCATAATAATCATAATGTCTTTTTCTCAAAAATTGCACTTTAGATTTAGTTGACCAACTGTTGAAAATGTTGTCTTTTTTCTATACAGAAATGAGAAATCAGAAATAAGAGACCTTGGGGTTATTTTAATATAAGGTTTTGAAGGGAAAATTATTGAACACAAATATCTTTAATAAAAAGAATTGATGCATATTGTTATTTCTGACTTATAGCTCCCTTTAATGCCACATCAGTTATTGCTTATAATATATATATAAATATATATAATATATATATATAAATCCAAAAAGTAGTTATTAAGGAAGAGAACAAAAAAGAAATAGGCAAATGCACATTTATTTTTAATACTCAAGAACATAGTAACCCTTTAGTACCAGATACAAATTATAGAAATATAACTTGGTTTCCAGAAATAAAACAATGGACTCATACAAACTACCTTTGATAAAGCTTTAGTTATTCCCATTGGCACATGCCAAGCAATTTGTCTGATGTGACCTCTTCCCACATGATGATCACTGTAACTTATTCTATAATCCTTTTTATCCTTTGTTTTCTGTTATGAAGTACTGTTAATCTCATTTAAGATAAGGAAGTATGTTTTTTCAGAAAATTACAATATTCCCAAGGGTAGAGAACAGCTCTTCCGCCTTTCAGGTAAATCATCAGAGGTGTTTCTGTTTAGAGGAGTGCTTATACCTGTGTTATAGCTCTCTTCAGGTGGACAGTGCCATTATCCACTGGGCACACTACTTGGCCATCACCATATGCAGGTTCACTACTTCTTGACAAAATGCTTTCTAGATTGCATTTTGCTATCAAAGAAATGGCTTCCCACTTTCCTAAGCCTACTAATATCCTGGATGACCCCTTGATGGCTCTTATCTGTGAGTCAACTACATCTTGCCCAACTTGGCACTTGTACTCAGCAAAATGCACTGACTGCATATTTGTTTTTTTAAAAATAATAATTTACTTCTTATGTGAGTTAATGGATTTTGGTTAAACATGTTGAAGCCATCAGAGCTTTCGAAACTTAATATTCTTCCATGCTCAAAAATTATACAGTTTCCTTGCAAAATGCCATACGGCTTTATGCCATTAACTTTAATAAAGTGAACAGTGTCTCTGAAGCCAATTTAATGTTTCCTCATAGTCTTCCTGAGTCTGGATATGATATGATTATCTCCTTTCATTGAATTATGTCACTCTTTAAGCTGAACTAAATCTCATCCCAGGGAGCCTCTATTCACTTTGCTTGATGATTGTGTTTGGAGCTGATCATACTGATGAACTATGAAAGAAGCCTGTATAATCAGCCTTACTGAAAAGAATGATGGAAGTTGAAGGCAACTGAAGAAGCTGGCATTTTTTTTTTCTGGAAATCTTTCATATAAGCAATCTATATTTCTCACACATGGAAGCACACAGAGCAAACATCATCTATTACTTGGCATTATGACTTGTGACATTCTAAGCTCTACTCTTTGATGGATTACAGAGGCACTCAGATTAAAAAATAAAATTAAAGGCAGAGTTAAAGAGAGAGGAAGGCAGAGGGAGAGAGAAAGATATTGGCAATCTGCTCATTCTCCAAATGGCTTCAAAGACTAACACTGGGCCAGACTAAAGCCAGAAGCCTGGAACTTCACTCTGGTCTCCCACAAGTGTTACAGAAACACACGCACTTAGGCCATTTTTTACTGCTTTTACAGGTGCATTAGGATTGAAGTAGATGTTTCAGGGTTTGAATACGTAGTCTAATACAGGATGCTGGTGTTCCAAGCTATGGAGTCACATGCTATGTCATGATGCCAGCCCATGTAAATTGTTACTTGTACAATGTGAATGTCTCAATTACTGTATTTTTTCTTTTTACTGTGTATTGCCTATTACTTTCTATAACTTATTGTGTATAGCCTAATATTCATATTAATATGCAGATTACTAGGTGAAGATCTGATTATTTTATTTGCTAACATATTTGCCATTTTTACACTACAGTTCATAACAACTTTTTTTCATACTTTAAATAAATGAGTCCAAGAACTCCACACAATATGCAGAGTAACAATAACATATGTAGGTTTTCCACCATAGTATACTATTATTATCAGGTAGTAAATAGCATTGCTACATTCCATAATGATGCACTTATAATTATAACAGGGTAATAAAATAATTGCCCTTACTCCAGAGTAGTTAGAAATGGAGTATTTGAGTTTCTTTTCTAAATGCTACAGATACTTAGGGCCTTGTTCCAAGTTTCTCCATTTTTGTTTTCCTTTTCTTTCCCAATATTCTTTTCTTAGAAAATCTTCACTATATCTTTAAATATCTTGCAAATCTCCAATTTTACATCTGTAGTCCTTACCTTATTTCTTATTTAAAAATTCATAATCAAAAATTTATTGGTGCTGAGAATCAGTATACACATGTATAATAATCTGTATACAATTCATAAGATGCACACTGACAATCTAAAAAGTCATGAGTTTATAATTCTTTTTGAAGTCATTCCAGTGACTTTCAGCTATAAATTTGGAGACAACTCTTCCTTAGAGAATACAAAGGGCTGGAGTGTATCACATGGGTTAAGCTATCACCTACATTACTTGCACTCCACATGACACAGCTGGTCCACTGATGCAGCTTCCTTCCAGTGCCTCTGGAACAGCAGAAGTGGATGGCTGAGGCCACCATGTGCGAGACTTACATGGAGCTGCTGGCTTTTGGTTCTGGCTTGGCCCAACACTGACCCATGAGGCCATTTAGGGAGTAACTTAGCAGATAGAGGATCTCTCCTTTTCTCCTCCTCCACTCTCTGTAACTGTGCCTTTCAAAATATATAAACAAATTTTTTTTTAAATGAGGATATCAGGTACCAGCAACTTCAAATGCTCCTGCTACATAAATCTCACTAATTCATAATGTAATATCTTATTCATGACATAGTAAATTTGTAAATATTGCATGGGACATATTTCATAGCAAAACAGTAAATATTTCATGGGACATTAGCAAAAGTAATACCACAGCTAAGGATGTTACAGAGTCAATACACTTCTGACAGAGCAACAAGGAATAGTTTCCTATAGAAAACAATTGTACTAAAGAATAAGGAAAAAGTAATTGAAAATGTTCAAGACAGATTCAATGCACCATTGTTACTCCAAATAGTCACCACATTGTAGGAGATTAAGGACTACTCCATCCTTACTGAATGTTAAACTGACAGCGAAAGCCTCCCTTAATTCAATATTTTATGGTTTTCTGACTGTACCAAAAATTAAAAAAAAAACACAAATGATTTCACCTCTTAAAAATCATTCTTAAATTTTTTCAAAACTGAAAAACTTGCATTCACGAAGAAGAAAAAAACAGTATTCTGCATTTTACAAGAAGGGAGTCAGGGTAACCAATAACTTATGTTGTACTATTAGTCAGCCAGGCTTCCCACTCTTTAGCTTCATCAGGGGCCAAATTCTCCTTATTGGTAGTTTCTCCATTTTCTGCAAGACAGTTTTTACTTTCTTGGCAAGCTCCTCTGTCTGCCTTCCCTCTGTTCCTCTTTGACCTTGCATTTTCCCATTTTTGTCCAACAACCTACCCTTCAATGGCTGTCTATTTGGGATAATGTCTACCTCGGCAAGAGGTTTCACCAGCTTTCTCGCTTATCTCCTTTCTCGGGGTCCCTTCCTTCACAGCCTGTTTTTCCTTGCTAACTTTTCTCTTGAGAATGCTGCCTGCAAGTAGGATGCCTGTGTGCCATGTCAAGAGCCTTTGCCAAGTGGGGCTGTCTGGCCACTGTGGCTTCTCCTGTCACCTGAGCTGCTGGGACCCACTCTACCTTGTTTCTGAATTCCACAGTCATATTTCCAATGATATCTATATCTTCATTTTGGTGTCATAGAGCCAGATTAATCTTAATCTCAAACTAAATTCTCCATTCTATCCTCTCCTCTCATGCTCAAATTTATTCCTTATCTGTTACTCCCTTTTAGTATGACATCAATACCTGCCTCAGTTGCTCAAGTCCAGTAATTATGAGTAATTTTCTATTTTTTCTTTCCCCCTCAACTAACCATGTATGATGGATCTCATAATTACCACTGCCACCATTATGGACCATCACACATCTCATATAGACAATCAAGAAAAATTCCAAACAGGAGTAACACCATTTCACCTCCAAAAAGTTTTTCAAGACGGAATGCAGAGTGATCTAGAGTGTCTGTGTGTGTGTGTGTGTCAGGAAGACAAAGAAGCAATATTTAGTCAAGTCAGAAGCCTCCTGAAGGAGCAGTCAGGAGGGAGACTTCCAGGAAGGGATATCCAGAAGCCTGTCATTGTGTGGTCTTGTATGCACGGCTCAGGGGAAGAGCAGGATAACAGGTTAGCACTCATCCAGGGGGCTGGGACAAAACCCAGCAGAGGGCTGGAAGAACAATCCTGTGTAACCACTTCATGATTAAAAAAATAAATCAGGAAGATGGGACTGCTAATTTTTTTTCTGAACTATTTCCACAATAATGCTAGAAGCTGCAGGGGGTGGGAGCAGGGGAGCAGCACTCTTCTTGCTAAGGACAGCTTTGGGGAGAACTAAGCATTCAGTCTACTCTTAAAGGGACTTCTGTTAGGAGTATTTGCTCTAGCTACTTCGTGCTGAAACGGGTGTTGTTGAAGGGCAGCAGCAGAGCTTTCCTCTGAGGGTTCACCTAAGTGCCCCTGGTAGAATGCAGATTTGCTTGGGATTGTCATCTGGCGTGTTGTCTGGAACTTGATGGCTACTTGGCTGTTTAATTGTTAACATATTGATACTTTGAATTCCTGTAATATCATCCTTTAAATATAGAACTTGTACAATGCTGAGTGTAGGATTCAGCTTCTGCTGCCTTTTATACCTCACTTTGTTTCATTTTGTCCTGCCATTTTCCTCTCATAGTCCAATAACAACAACCGAATGAATTCCTTAAGAGTATCTGTTCAGGTTCCTTTCTCTGTCTGAAAAGTGCTCCCTTTCATTTCTGAGGTGATATAGGAAATCGTGCATAGACTTGCTCTCATTGCATCTCCTTTTATTCTAAGCCATTGTGTTCCATTCATTTACCTTAGTTATTGCCCCAATATTTGTTCATTTGTTCCTCATCTGTCTCTGCTCACCATGCTTGCCAGATGCCCACAAGAATACCAGCTGGAATCACAGTCACCAGCTCTCCGCTAATGTGCCTGAGAAAGCAGCAGAAGATGGAGACCATCCAAGCCCACTGAAATCTTGGCCACACCCTAAAAGGGGTGGTACAAGGATTGCCCAACCA
This sequence comes from Ochotona curzoniae, assembly GCF_017591425.1. Taxonomy (NCBI): domain Eukaryota; kingdom Metazoa; phylum Chordata; class Mammalia; order Lagomorpha; family Ochotonidae; genus Ochotona; species Ochotona curzoniae. The sequence continues at coordinate 58,897,109 of NW_024466599.1, forward strand.
TTTCCTAATTGTCTAAGATGCAGCTAAATGCGGAACACCTTACCTGTAGGTTCTGACAGAACAAGGAGGGGTCAGGGAATGCTTAAAATCCCAAGACCCTTCCTCACACCATTGCTGTTCTTCCTTTCTCCTTTCAAAAGGCACCCACACCTCCAGGCGTTCTCTCAGGAGGTGCTTTCCCCGTCCCTCTTCTTTTCTGGCACACTTGGTTCCTTTGCAAATAAAACTTCTCTGAAACCAGTTCTTGGCTTTTTATTTCTATATTAAGCTGAGGAAAGAACCCACTGACTTTTCTGGTAACAGAGACAGCCCAATGGCTTGATCCCCTGAAACCACAGGGAGAACTAGAAGAAGCTCCTGGTTCCCAACTTCTGAACCAACCAGTCCCAGCCACTGTGACCAATTGGGGAGTGAATCAGAGGACAAAAGATCTGTCTCTGTCTTGTTCCATCCTTCTCTTTGTAACTTTGCCTTTCAAATAAATAGACATACCTGTTACAAAAAGAATCTGTAAGCTGTTTGGCGCAAGCAGGCCAGAGTTTGAGAAAATGGGGGTATTAATGCTAGAGAGTTTTCAGTTTCCTAAACTTTGGGACAACTGGGTTGTTCCCTCAAAGTCAATATAAAAATATGAAACATGGTTTTCTCTGTTCTCAAAACGATAGCTCATCCTATGATGGACTGTAATGCTCTAGAGAAAATCACAAATCATGCCCATAGCAGTCCATGAAGTCATTCAATTATTCGCACATGCAGCTAACTAAAACTTATTTCCAACTATGTTGACCCATGCTTGAGGTATGATAACCTCAAAATAAATTTGAAAAAAAGAAGAAAGGAAGATGGTGTTTGGCCTCTGGGTAATTCAGGGAAACCATATCTGGCAGTGGCAGGTTGTGAAAACAACATTTATCAGCATCAAAACTGGATTCCAGGAGAGATCTGATATAGACACCATTATTTGGGCTCTCAGGTGTTCAAAAGTTGAAGCACAATAGATTGCTTGAAAGATAAGCACTGGGTTTTGTCTGTTTTTAGTTCTCCTGGCATGCTACTCAAGATCTTATCTCATTTTCTTCCTCTCTTTTGTGTGATGTGTTCTTTTTTAAATAGTCACAGCTCTCTGGATTTAGCACAAATTTTGACTTCTTGAAAAGTCTTTATATTTAATTCTCCAATGTAAACAAATGTCTTCAATCTTCTCAAGCAAGTGCAAACACAAAACTAAGTAGTATTTATATCTCTAGGGCAACACTTGGCATTCAGGAGGTGAGGTGGGGAGTAGGCTTAAAAAATAGCAAACCACTTCATTTTCTTTAAAAAAAAATTTAAGTTACCTATTATTTTTACTTCGTAATAATTTTTATTTTTGATGATGCTTACATAGTTAAGAAGGATGCATATCCATGTGGACCACCAATTAGAGTGGGGAAGGTCAAAGAATGAGGGAAAATCGATGAGACAACCATTTCCAATGTCTTTCTTCTTGTATCTAGGGAAAGTAGGAACAGAAGAGGAGAGGGCCCAACCACAACAGTACCCAAGGATGGGGGATGCCCATCCGATGTCATCCCAGGGTCCCAGATTTAGAGCACACTCTGAGAATACTGCTTTAGTGTTAGAGGTTTTGATAGTTCTGAGATGCTGTTGATTTTGTTACTCCAAGCATGTGTGCTAAGGGACTGGGGGGAGAGATTGTAATGGCCTTATAGTGCACTGAGTGCAGACTCCTGAATGTTTCAAAGCTGATGTGCCTTAGGAAAAACTGTGTGACCACAGAGAAGAGACAAAATCACAGAGGAGATGCAGGCAATCCAGAGCAGAGGTAAATGCCCTCCAGAAGGAATCCAATGCAGTAGTACAGAGAACAGACACCAATTTGAACTAGATGGAGTGAGGCTGAACAAAAGCGGAATGACCTGAAGGATGCCTTTGAGAAAAAATGGGGCAGACTCAGGGCAGACTGGACATCAAGGAAGCACAAAAGTGTGGAGAACAGCTCCAGTGTAATATTCTGTACATCATTTACCATAAGTTTGATTCAGATAATCAATAATAATGTTTTAAGAAACTAGGGTGATGGCACAGTGATACTACAATATGATAATATACATATTCATATTTGTATACAGGAAGAGAATATATTTTAGAATTATTTGAACAAACTACTCACTGAAATAAACTAACAGCACAAAATGCAGTGCTCTGCAATAACTGCAGAACCAAAAGTGATGAATTTATAGTGTGTTCAGGGAAATAATAGAATACAATAATGATTCTTAAACATGGGCTGTCTTTTAATTAATCACTGATCAAGAAGAAAAACTGTTAGTAAATATCAACAACAAAGTAACTAACCAAAGATTTTTTACTAGTGTAACTAGAATAGTAGTAATAGAGTTACCCCCCAAAAAAGTGGATAATCTGAAGTGTAATATCTGAGCAGTTCATTTTCCAGGAAGATGATCTATAGTTCTGACTTCTGAGATAGAGACTTGGTTTGCAGTATAGCCTGCATCTCAAATTTGCTCCTGGTCTTTATGTTTATATATCTTGTGGTCAACTAATTTTAAAAACTCAAGATGACTTTCATTCCCCTCAATGTTTAATATAGTGGTCCACATCCTAAAAAATTCCTAAAGAATAAATGATTGAATTATCTATTTTTAAAGATTTATTTATTTTTATTGGAAAGGCAGATTTACAGAGAGAAGGAGAGACAGAAAGATTTTCCATCCACTGGTTCAATCCCCAAATGACCACAATGGCCAGAGCTAAGCCAATTTGAAGCCACACCAGGAGCTCCTTCTGGGTCTCCCACACTGGTGCATGATCCCAAGGATTTGTACTATCCTGCATATAGTAGGATGGATGGGAAGCGGAGCAGCCAGGAAATGAACCAATACCCATATGGGTGCTTTGTAAGGGAAGAATTATTAGCCCACTGAGTAATTGCTCTGGGCCGTGAATGAATTCTTGTTAACTTGCAGAGTTAACAACTGATAATATATTGGTCTGTTCTCGTCATAACCAAGAAAACTAAAACATGGACTTACAAATCCTTAAAATATTTATTTGTCAATACTTAGTCATTAATTTCAAATTGATTTTGTTCCTATTATATTAATATTATAAAAAATGAAGAGAATATACATACTAAATGAAAAGAAGCTAAATAAACAGCCTAAGAAATACAAAAAAGGATTAACTGTTAAGATCTTTAAAATAACAAATTTGATTTTTTTCCTATAGAATTACCATTTAGAAAAGCCATTCCTCAAGTACTATTTCCATGAATAAGAGGAAAAGAGATAGGAAATGAAGGTCAATATTGAATTGAATATTGAGATCAGGGGTACTATGTTCAAATTTCAGCACTGTATTTATGCACTACAGATTTATTGTCACTTGAGAAACTTAATATTTATTGACATCATACAGTGAGTGAGCAGAACACATTTGCCTAGTGGTTAACAACTGCTTAGGACACCCACAACCCGTATCACAGTGCCTGGGTTGAAGACCCAGCTCCACTGCTGGCTTCAGCTTCCTGCTAATGGGCATCCTGTTTGTTGGGACTCTGTCACCCAAGTGGGAGACCTGGACTGATGCCTGGCTGCTGGTTTCATTTCCGTCCAGCTCTGCTTGTTGCAAACATTTGGGCCTGAACAAGTAGATGGGCTGCTTTTTCTGTCTCTCTGTTTTTCAAATAAACATAGCAACTGTAATTTTTTTTTTTTTAAAAAGAAACATGAATAGACTTTCCCTATTTGTTTATAAATACAAACTGTGAACAGAAGCTTTTTCTCCTTCCTCTTTCATTCCTAAAACATTAGGTTAAACAGATTATAATGATTAACAGAGTACAGATACATACACACATTCAATTAAATGTAAACATATCACTGTGACCCCAGAGAAGCCAGGACTACAGTCTTTCTATTCCTTCAAACATTACAAGTGAATCAAAAGCTATTCCAATGATGAGGACCTTAGCCAAGTGGAAAATGTCAGTACACATGGTCATTCTAGGTTTTAGTGTTTACTGTTGCACTGTTCCCTGGCAAACGAACTTACACTTTTGAAAAGTAAACTTTGCTTTGAGTGCTATACTACTAAGTTGAGATGAAATTTTAACACTGAGGAAAGAAAAAGAGAAAAACAAATATAATAATAGATGAGTTAAATTTCCCAGAGAATTAATAAAAGATGCACCAATGGGTAATGCATATAAAAAATATATTAAAACATACATGGAATAACCACTTCAACCTTCACTACATAAATAATAAATGGCATCGGGAAAATTATGCAGCATTTTCGTCATTTTCTGCTTTAGTTTTGGAACTCTTTTATTTTCCATTTGTAAGTTCTTTAAAACATCCATAGGAGCTGTCATTTTTACTTGCCCAACTCCTTAAAAGATGAACAACACAGAAAAAAAGTGCACATACTCATTCATTCAATTTTTAAGCACCTCGTATCCTCAAACACTATGCAAAAGACATAAAAATAGCAAATCATCTTTTCATATTCTGCAAGTTTATCAAAGAGGGAGGTGACAGAGAAAAAATCAATAGAACACAAACATCATGAAGCCATGGAGTACAGAGGATGGAGTTATCCATAGTTCTGACAATGAAGGAGGAAAACTGTCAAGCTAATAATCCTTGTTTTCAGCTAGTGCTTTGATTAGTCAGTTTCTCTGATACATAAATGTATGTGATATATACATATATATATACACCACTACATATTAAATTCTCATGTATGTGATGTAAAATAGCAAAACTGTGAACACAACCTATAAATTAACCAACTACAAAAACCTCAATAACTGGCCCCAAAGAGAGCTTAGATTGTAAAAGAACTAGAATTTCGAGATTCCAGAGTTGAGTTCCCCAGTCCCACTTAAAGGTCACTAATTGTCTTTCAGAGAGAATTCACATATCCATTCAAGAAAACAACAAAAATGCCCATGCTGATACTTAGATGCTATTTTTAGGAATACAAAATGATTAAAAATGAGTAACATGAAAATGAACAGAGTGAATTTCTAATGGAATCTATTGTAGTGTATTTTAATTATATCATTTTAGTTATTATTTTTAAGCTAAAAAGCCCTCAGAAAAGCAAATATGGGGGAAAAGTTAAAAAACTGTATACACACACTCAAGGTTTTATGTATATATACACATAAAACCTTGGTATAAATCCTTGGAACCACAAGGTTTCTGGATGAGTTTATTAGATAATGAAGGAAAATAAGAGGATAAATGTGATTTTAACTGAGTAGCATAAATATTACCATCATACATCTTCACACAAATTTCCATTTAAGAAGAGATTATTTACACAATTGACAAAATTATGTCCTTTACTCCATCTTGTTTGTTTATTGTCCCTTTCCTATATCTTCAAAATGAAATAAATGTCTGTCAATGTAAAGTTCATGTCTTCCACGTTTTGTTTTCACCTTGGTGATTCACACAAAACCTCATAAAAGATCTCATAAAAGTAGGTCTCTGTTGAGTCTCAAATATGAAGGTTACAAAGTGCCAAGAGAAAAACCCATCCCACACACTGAACAGAGGAAAAGAACTAGGCTCAGTATACTGCTCAATGCATTCAAGTGTTGCCAGAGGAGGGACTGCACCCCAGGGAGCACGTGAAGAGGCTACACGTGTACGAGACCATAAGCACAGTTTTCTCTTCCTACAGCAATGCAGAAACCCAAATTTCAAGTAAGACTGTCGATTAGTCACTGTTTCAACTTGGAAAAAGGCAGAAAAGGGCAAGAGAGAAATAGATCACTCTACATTTTCTGGTTTGAGTAACAAGAAAACTAATCCACTCACTCCATCAAATGAGATGAAAAGTTGAGCTCATTTGGCTAAAAATGAAAATCTAAATTATCTGAGGGTTTACGTAATGGAAGGTGGAAGGTTATAGTGGAACAAAAAAAATCAAAATTATAACATAAACATGTCAAGGTTTGAGACAGTTTTTTTGCCCACTGGGCATGTCATTGTAAGCGAGCTATCTTAACTCTGACTTGGTTTCATTTATAAAATGGGGACAACTGCAGGAGTCATTGCTATAACCAGATAACAAAATACATAAGAAGGGTTAGAATTATACCTGACAACCACAAACACCAAAAATGCTAACAAATAGTTTTGATATCCTCAGCACTGCTCCGTGGGCCACTGGACAGACTCAGCTCCCAGGGGATTCTTCAACGGTTTTCTTGCATGACCCATTTTGACATTTGAGCCCTTTCCCTTTGACTTCCTCAAAGGAAACACATGATCCTTTTCTGCTTCAACATTTTACCATCATCTCTTGCTACACCCACCCTTCAACTAATGATAAATTCAGCATTAAACCTTTGGAGGTTGGACTACATGGTGATTTTTGAATCTCTACAAAGGCATGACATTCTTCTGGGCTTCACTGTCCCACAAATGTTATATTCAAGTCCCAACTCACCCTCTCTTAAAGTGGGGGCCCGTACTATGGCACCACAAGTAAAGTCACTGCCTATGACGCCAATTCAAATATCTGCTTCTCCAGTTCCAGTGTATCACATAGAGCAGGGTGGGCCTCAGTCAGAGATGACAGATATCGTCAACAAGAGGACAGACACACAACACAGAGAAGACGTGATAACAGAAGACTAGATTAGAAGGATGCACTTGCCCAGGACTGACGGTGGAAATAAAGAGTTAAAACAACCTTACTCTCCCAGCTTTCAAAAGGACTGCAGTCTTATCAAACCTAAGTTCTGGAATTCTAGCCTTTAAATTCAGGTTATAATAAGCTTCTGCTATTTTTAATTGCCCAGTTTGTAGTACTTTATTATGGCAGTCTTAACAATAAACATGGAAACATTTATAAGATTTTACTTTTTTTTAGAAGAGAGTTCCTCTAGCTTCCACAAGATTCTCAAAAGAAGTTGAAATCCAGGAAAGCTTCAGAGAACCGGTTTTCTTGCACTCTCATCCAATGATCCTATTTATTCCTGTGACCTTAAACATAACCTGGGCATCACTGCTTCTGAAATGCAAAGCACCAACACAGACTTCGCATAAGTTCTAGAAGCTGATATCTATCTGAAGTTTTCACTCACACATTCCATACAGAATTAAAGACACAGTGAATTATCATTCCTTTCCCCATTTCAATAAATGACAACAATATTTACTCAGATGTTCAGCACCAACACTGAACAAGCACTCACATTCAGATTCAATTAATCAGTAAGTCCTGCAAGTTTACCTTGGGGGTTCCTAGGGAAGAGATGTGACCTAAAAGAAATGGCAGGAGAGTGCTCTCTTAGGCAACTGACAAAGTTTACTTCCAGGGTTCCAGTTTATATATATTCATCAAAGCAACACTTCAAACATACTTCAGTTCACACAATTGGTTACAATTATCGGGTCTGATATACAACTTGTGTCACATGTGTGTAAGCAGGGAGTTTCCGGAGAGCTACCAAGGCACCAAGATCAAAGCACCACTGGCGTGAGATATTGATAGGGAGCACTACTTTGATCTAGGATCATTGGCTAACTAACAACAGATGTTCACCACATATCAGGGAAGCAGGTAAGCATATTCAAGGATTCACTAGGGACAAGACTGCACTTGGGCGAGAGGCCCTCTGCCTCCTCTTTCCTGGAGCCTTTTCTCAACAGGCTCCTACAGGCCCCTGCTGTCCCTGCTACCCCACAGAATATATTCAAAGACCCATTAGCTTGCTCTCAAAACAACAGCAAAATCCTGAAACTGCTTCTCTTCATTATATGGTCTGGCCATTCTAGACCTGCCATTCCAATATGGAATAACCACTTGCATAGCTGATTTCCTATCTCCTGCTTTGCTTTCTGTTCTTTGATATTTCAGCCAGGAGCCAAGGACGTGACCAGAATGAGTGATGTTAACCAAGGAATCTGTTCAGGGTTAGTCAGTACCTGTCACGGAAAGCAGGAAAATGGGATTTTGGCAGGAAAGCAGTTGGGCTGTAAAGCTTAGTGTGACCAAGTCAGCCCTGTGCTCAGGACTTTTCTACTTTTTAATACTCAGTTTTGTGTCTGGGGAAACCCATCAGTTATGAGCAAACCAGTACTGCTGGTTATACTAGCAATGTTGTTGTTGTAGCAAGGTCTTGGTGATCCCATGGAGAGCTGTGAAGTTGGAATTGTCCTTCAGGATTTGGTATGCAATATTAATTATTCATCTCTCCAGTGAGAATGCTAAGTGTTTATGCTTGTCCATTAGATGAGCTGTTATAATGATGGGGTATGACCATGTGTAGTCTTAGCTGTATTCCCATTTTGAGAAAGAGGTCTTTCATGTCTCTTGGGAAATTCAAGTGACTCATTATAACATTCACTACAACATCATTGCTAAAATGTATACCTCATGTGCTCAGATAAATGTAAACAATTCTTGGCATAGAAGAATTGAGGGTACACGAATGGAATGGCCAGGTTAGTGTAATGTAGGCAGCGATAGAGCATGAAAAATCCTATGGAACCATTTTATTTTCTTTTATTATGAGCACTCTGATCACTGCAATAAATGACAAAAAACACATTTGATAAAAAAACATTTTTTATTCTAGTGAATCAGCAAACAGGTAATGCAGAGAAATTTTCTTTTTAGTTTTAAAGATTTATTTATTTTTATTGCAAAATCAGATACACACACACACACACACACACACACACACACACACGGAAGAGGAGAGATAGAAATATCTTCCATATGGTGATTCACTCCCCAAGTGACTGCAACAGCCAGCACTGAGCCAATCTGAAGCCAGGAGCTCTTCCAGGTCTCCCATGTGGTTGCAGGGTCCCAAGGCTTTGGGTCATCCTTGACTGCTTTCCCAGGCTACAAGCTAGGACCTGGGTGGGAAGTGCGGTTGCGGGATTAGAACCAGCACCCATATGGGATCCTGGTGCGTTCAAGATGAGGACTTTAGCCACTAGGCCACTGTGCTAGGCCCAAGAAATTTTCTAAAGTAGATAAATTTATAGCAAAAAAAAAAAAAAAACAAACAAACCTGGAGGTAAAAGCTAACACCATACTCAGATGAAAAGACTGAGTAATTGATCACTAGAAGCATAATTAAGGCAAGGATGACTACAACGATGTGTATTCACCATCCAAATTGAAATACAGGTAATTTAATAAGACAAGAAAAATACAAAGAAAAACAAAGAAAGGATGGTTGTAAATAAAACTATCTCCATCAGATGACAGCATAGTTTTATACACAGAAAGCACCTATTTGAATTAATGATTAAGTTTCATTAGTGATAAAACATAATGTTTATTTGCACACACACACACACACAAAACTTGTATTTCTACTAAAAACAAAAATTCATAATGACAGAAACATAATTGCACCAAAAATCACCTGCATTTAACTTTAATGAGACACAAACAAGATCTGTATGTTGGAAATTATAAAGCTTATGAGAAACTTTAAAAGACCTAAAGAAGATACAAACTGCTCATGGGCTAGAAGTCTCAGAAGTTTCAAATTATCAGCTTAGCTCTCCCAAAATAGAGAAACAGATTCACAATAAAATTAATGTGAGTCACAGCAGAAATTCTTCTTTCTGGAAAAATGCAAATGTAAAAATCTATGTAGAAATACAACCAAAGCACAGGCAACTAAATTAAAACTGGAGAAATGGGATTATGTCAACCACAAAGTATCTGTACACCAAAGGTGAAAATCAACAGAGTGAAGAGACAGCCCACAAAATGGGAAAAAATATTTGTAACCTACTTTTCTGTCACAGAATTAATATTTATAATATAACGGCAACTCAAAAACTTAACAGCAAAATAACAACCTATTTCAACAGGGAGTTTTTCAAAGAGGAAATACAAATGTACATTTTTTTTAAAATGCTGAACACTACTAGCCATCAGAGGAATGCACATCAACGCCTCAATGCTAACTCAGCTCCGTTAGAATGGGTATTTCCCAAAAGAAAGAGTAGACAATGCTGAGAGAACGGAGAAAGAACTCATAGACATAATCGGTGGAAGTGTGAATTAACGCAGCCACTGTGGAAAGCAGTTTGGACATTTATTAAAAACAAAACTATAAATGCATTTGCCATATCATCCAGCAATCCCACTACTGTGTATATACCCAAAAGGCATTGTGTCAGAGAGAGCTGCACCATCGTGTTTACCACAACATGGTTTGCAACAACCAAAATATGGAACTAACCAATACCTTCATGTACACCATCAGGGTGTATACATGACTGGATTAGAAAATATGGTATTTGTGTGTGTGTACATATACATGAACAATGGAATATTACTCATAAAACATAATGAAATTCTGCCATTTATATAAAAATGATTATAATGGAAGGATACTACCTTGAGTGAAATAAGCCACAGAAAGATAAAAATACTGTATATTATCCTTTTTCTATGGGAGTGAAATTTAAAGCAGGAAGGAAGGAACAAACGAACGAAGGAAGACAAAGGAAGGAAAGAAGGAAGGAAAGGGGGTAGGGAGAGGGAAGTAAGATTGATTTGGGGTCAGCGCTGTGGGTTAGCAAATTTTGCTGTCACTCGTATCCCATATGAGTGCTGATTCAAGACACAACCGCTTGACTTTTTCAAGAATTATTTATTAGAAAGGCAGATTCACAGAGTGAAGGAGAGAAGAAAAGAAAGATCTTCAATTTACTGATGCACTCCCCATGTGGCCGTAACAGTCACAGATATGCCTATCCAAAGCCAGGAGCCAGGAGCCTCTTCTGGGTCTCCAAGACAGAAGCAGGGTCCTAAGGTTTTGGGCTGTCCTCTACTGCTTTCTCATTCTACAAGCAGGGAGCTAGATGGGAAGAAAAGCAGCTCAGACAGGAAACAGTGCCTACACGAAATCCTGATGCATGCAAAGTAAGGATTTGGCCACTGAGCCATTGTACCAGGCCCAACTACATCATTTTTGACTTTACCCTCCCCTAACGTGGGTGGAAAAGCAGTGCCTTAGTGTTTGGCCTCTTCACACATGTGGGAGGTTTGGAAGAAGCTCCTGGCTGCTGGCTCCATTTGAATCCATTGAATCCATTGAATCCATTTCCTGAGTACACCAGCAAATGGAAGACTTCTCTCCCTCTGTCTCTCTCTCTCATTCTGCAACTCTGCCTTTCAAAAAAACAAAATAATTTCTTATAGAAAAAGAAAAATGCTTGTGTGTATCAGATGGTCAAACTTTGTTTTATATCTTTGACAAATCATAAAGAATGATATATTAGTGCAGATTTAGATTTAATGATCCAAGATTATTTCAAAATTTCTTTAAATAAGCAAAGCTGAGTATCTTTTTGCTTGATTGCAATTTATATCTCTGGCCAATATTCCTGCTAAACTTCAGTATTTTCATTTGTTATTTGCTAAACTCTGTTTAGTTGAGCATTATGCCTTTGAGTATAGTGTAAATTCAAAAAACACTTTCTTAAAAATAATTAACGCCCGGGATCCCATATGGGCACAGGTTCTAATCCCGGCAGCCCTGCTTCCCTTCCAGCTCCCTGCCTGTGGCCCGGGAAAGCAGTTGAGGACAGCCCAAAGCTTTGGGACCCTGCACCCTCGTGGGAGACCCGGAAGAGGCTCCTGGCTTCGGATTGGCATAGTATCGGCCGTTGTGCTCACTTGGGGAGTGAATCATCGGACGGAAAATCTTCCTCTCTGTCTCTCCTCTCTGTATATCCGCCTTTCCAATAAAACATAATAAAAATAAATCTTTAAAAAAAAATGAAGCTGAATAAAATACAATATGTAAAAGTAAAAGATCTTGAATAGCCAAACTATTTTGTAAAAACATGCCAATCTGCAAGACTCAGTCTACCTAACTTCGAGATTTCACACAAGGATATGGGAACCAGATGAGTGTGGAACTGGTAAAAGTAAGGACACAGAGGTCTCAACAAATGATGTTTGCAGAGATGGACACCAATCCACAGAAAGCAAACTCTGACCCCCCACCTTAAGCCAACATAACAAACAGCTAAAACCGAACTAAAATTCCAGATGCTAAATTTAAATCTATAGAACATCTGAGAAAATACAGCATAGAATTGATATCATTTAAAGATTTCTTAATGATAAGCACTAAGACATCATAAAATAATGAAAGTATTCAAACTGATAAGCCAAACTGCCTAAAATTAAGTCTTTTCTTTGAAAAACATTGTAATCAAAGCGGGGGGGGGAGTTAGATAACAGCTTTGCTTAGAACACTTTGGGATCTAGTACGTCTTTGAAGACAGCAATAGGCTTTTTCCAAAAAGCTTCAGCCAGTGACTGGGGCAGAATGGTTCTGCTTTTTGAACATCCTGCTAATGGGCAGTTTTGGAAGGGAATTCCTCTGTTGCCTGGCCAAGATACTGTCAGAGTCACACTACATTCTGAAGCCTTTACCCCAATATTGCTCTCCTTTAATTTCTATTTCAGTTCCCTTTCTTCCTGTATCTTTTAGAATACATCTTTTGTATTTCTTTTCTCCAAAGAGCTTTTGTATTTCTAGCTACACAGACCAAAACTAATACATGAGGGACAGCCTCAATCACAGTAAACCATGGTAAGAGTTTTGAGAAACATACACTGTAAAAAAAAAGTTCTGATTCATATTCACCCTCCCTGTCTCTTCCTTCTTCCATTCCTCCTTATCTCTTTCTCTTTTTCTCTCTGCCTTGCAAAACAATCTTTATGTTGGATGTTTCACAAATTTAACACAACAAAAAATTCAACTATACAAAAAGAATAATTTTCTAACAACATTCTTGACATTCTTTTTCTCATGACAACATCCTAAATATTTACAATTCACATAATAGTGTTGCAATTTTTGAAGGCAAGAGGGGCAGGTCAATAGCAAATTTCAACTATCTCTCAGTACTTCCCTTCCTTATATGCATATAGTATAACTTATTCATCTTATTCCAGCACTTTTATCCATTTTTTAAAAATAAACTTTAAAGCTTTCAAGAAATTAATACATCATTTAATGGTAAGTAAAATAGAGTAAATTCAGTAAGTCTAGAATAATTAATGTTGCACTAAATTTAGTGAAATTTAGTATAGCATGCCTTCAGTTATGACAAATAATTCAAATTATTTCTAAGAACAAAAAAAATATACTTAAAAGTAAGTTGAAGAAATATACTTCCAGTACACAAAGAAATGCAATTGCAGACATCTAACAGTTAACACACAACTTGGGATGCCTACAGCTCATATAATGCCTGTGTCAAAGTCCCAGTAATGCTTTCAATGCCAGCTTCCTTCTAATGTGCACACTGGGAGACATCAGAGGATGACTCAAATTCTTGTGTTTCTACCACCTACATAGGAGGTCTGGATTCAATTCTTGGTCCCTAGCTTTGGGTTAGTTCAACCCTGCTGTTGCAAAAATTTGGGGAATGAACAATGATTGCTTTCTGTGTCGGGGTCCCAGATCATATAATGTGAATGTCACAGAGTTAAAAATTAAAATAGCAGGGAATAAAGAATGGCTTAAAAAACATCGTATATTGGGAAACAAAGTAGTAAAAACATTGGAGAAGAACAACCATGGATCTGAAGAGGAAGATCAAGAAAGACAGGAGTGAAAGAATTGCAAGCACACAATAATAGATAAGTAAAAATATAGTTTTAGATTTGTTCTCAGGGATCAAAGTGATAGCAATTCTCAGTGTAATGAAGGTAATGGCAGATGTTGAAAAAAGCTGAATAGTAAAGATGATGTGGGGAGTGCAAAGAAGACCCATGTGATCGAAGAGAGATGGACAGGCCCAGGACTCAGGAAAGCAGTTTCCTTTAAGGATAAGGGAGGTTGCAATCTATTGGCTGCCAGGAGGTAGGATATGGAAAGGAAGAGAACTTGACAGTGATCTTGAATCTGACCTTGCAAGGAGACACAACGTTAAAATAGCATTTAAGCTCAAGAACAGTAATTCCAGAGATGCTGTTATTTCTATGCAGGAAGAAAGAGTGGTTTTGAGGAGGAGCCAAGCCAAGGAGTTCACTAATAGTTCACTAATAGACAAGGACTCAGCTTTGGAGACAAGGCTAAGCCAGCATAGGTGCAGGCAGCTTCAGCCAGCCACAGGGTCCTGAGACACAGAGAACACTGACGAGCTGATGTGTCCTATGTACTTGCTTTCTCATGATGTCAGGAAAGTCAGAATGACCTGTAGACTATGAGGGAACAGGTGCACGGTAGTGCAGAAGTTGGAGAGTTCCCAGTCACTGTCCTCACATATGCTGCCCAGTCAGTATACCAAGCCATTAGCTCCCCCATCCCTTCACTTCCGGCAGATTGTTCTAATCTACTGATAAAACTGCAGCAATCAAGTCTTTCCTGATTTAGATGTCTGGACACGTCCTTAAATACAAGCACTCTCCTCTCCAAAGTATCCTCTACAATGCCTCCAAAGTCATATATCTGGAAGGAAAATCTACTACCTTCAGCTTTTTAGAACTCTGATCTGAAGTGTTTATTGAAAAACTAATCTCCATGGTGCACAGCCTTAGTGAGTGGCCTTAGTCCTCACTCTGCATTCATGATGAATTCCACTGAATCATGCAGCATGCCATCCAAATCTACAACATTAAAACAGGAGTAGGAAACAGAATTCACATTGATATAACATGGATAGCTTCCACACTATAGACATGTCTAAATGACAGTTGTTAATTCATTGTTCTTTGACAATCATGGGGCAGTCTCTTCTCATTTAAGGTTTATTTATATGAAAGAGAAAAGTGACAGAGAAGAAAGGGAGAGAGGGGTAGCTTTCTTCTGTTGGTTTCCTTTCCAAATGGCCAGCGTGGCTGGGGTCAGACCAGGCTGAAGCCAAGAGCCTGGAACTCCATGCCCATATCCCATGTGGCAGACAGGTACCGAAGTAGTAACATCTAACAATGCTTTTACAGGTACATCAGAGGAGGAATTGGATAAGAAGTATCTAGCACTTGAATAAGTGTTCCAATATGGGATGCTGGTGTTGCTGGCAGATCCAATTTCCTTCTTATATTTTATTAACTCTGAATACTCTATATTACTGGCAACATGTAGCATTTGGAAGTTATAGCCAAAATCAGTCATCTAAGGAAATGGATTCACTATCTTATTGCTATCCACACACAATTTTTGGAGGTGAAGGGGACCTATTTTCTCTAGCAGCTTTGGGCTTATCAAACAATCATACAGCAGAATCATCCTCTTTCCAGCTCAACCTACCCTTTCAGATCCTTCCTAAGTAATACCACAAAATGCACTTTATATTCAACTCATAGTGCACTTCTTACAAAATTCCACATACTACACCCCACGGCTCTTCTACTCGTTGGGATTCCGCTCCCCATTCAACTTTGTCAGGGTCATTCTTATTCTTCTTGAAGACTCTTCATAGGGGTCAATTCTCCTGAAATGGATTACTTCATGATAAGAAGAACAGGCCTACTAAAAATACTTTGTAAAGGAAGGTGCATTTTCTCACACTTCAATGTTATGGAACATTCATTTAACTTTATTTTTGTAATAAATAAGCATTTTACTTTAAAAACTTTCTGAAAATGAATAACAGAATTAACTTTGGGAAACAAATTTGAGCTGACACAAGTTTAAGACTGACTCTTAGTCAAGAGTCCTTTACACATATTTTCATTGTATTGATATAAAAATAATTATTGAACTACTTTTCCTACCTATAAAATGTTCTCATAAAGATTTTTTCTTTACTTAGCCTACTAAAATGTTTTCTGCTGCATGTAAAGCTATACTAAAACCTGGCCACATGCCCATAACAAAACTATCTGATGTATTATCCAACGTGAAACCTTAATTCTAAGGGACTGTGTTACAGTTTAAAGCATTTAATAAGCATATTTTCTCAGGAAAGGAGAAAGAAAATTACGACTAAAAGAGAACATAAAATTAACTATGTGAGGAAAGCCATTCTAGGAAGAAACCCATTTAAAAATGATGGTAGCAATGTATACTGCCAAAATGTCCACAAAAACAAAGCGAATAAGTACCAATTTAATAACACTATTACAAATAAAGTATGTATTTTTATTATTAAGTGTAGCATTAAATCAGAATTTGCTTTTTCACACCCCTTTACCTCTTCAAAATATTCCAAAGCTATTACTGCATTTCGACTCATTTAACTGCTATTAAAACATAATTCTATGTTTCTGGTTCTTCTACATTAAGAACAGAAGAGAGAAATAAAAGACAATGTAGCAAAAAAGTAACTTAAAAGGCATTTTGCCTCTATAACTTACAAATCATAAATAGTAACACATGAAAGTATCACGTAATGATTTCCTTTTACAGAAATAAGGGACATATTGTCAACCTGTATTTCATGTTAAGATAAATGGATGTGGAATTTTCGGGTCTCTCTTCAAAGTATCATTTGAGATACTCTGCTTTATCTTGAATCCCTAACTACTCCTATTATGAGACATAAGCATATTTTTTTTCAGAGACTCTGTCCAGGTAGTAAATGGCCCATATACCAGCTGCATAACTGGAACTGTGAGGGCTAGAAGTAGATCATTTAGCTGTAACCCTTGAATTTACTCAGCCTAAGGATGAATCAGGAAGGATCGCAAGACAAGCAGTGCTCAAACCTGCAAAGATGGACTGCCAGTCACTCATTTACAGCAACACCACTCACAATTTCCTTGAAGTAATTCCTAAGCACCACTCTATGATTTAGAGAGTGTTACCACGACGTGTTGAAGATACCACCCTTTGTATTACAGAGAAAGGTCTCAGAGGAAATCCAGGACAGAATTTTAGAGTACATATTACCATCCTTGATGCAGAATAATAAATATAATATTTACCAGCATGAAAAATAATCTAGTTAGTCATCAATGAAAACACCAAAGCCAATACTTACTCATCATATTTTATAGATCAAACACAATTCAAGCCCATCACATTGATCATCCTGTATAATTTATTAATAGATATAACTCTTGGAAATAGAAATCAGTGATGCATAATTAATTCCTCTTCCATCCCTTCCTACCCTCTCTGCTTTGTCTCCCTGATTCCTTTTACCCTTCTACTTTGTTTTGAGGAGGGAGATCTTTTCCTGTAGCAGGTCTTCAATATCTCATACTTTGCTACACCACTTCATATCCTGTTTTCTTTTCTTCCATGTTTAACTCTCTCTCTTGGTTCAGAGAATGTCTTTGTTGCAGAAGACACTATCTACATCAAAACTCTAAGGATAAAGGAAAGACTGGTGGGGAAGAGGGTAGGGTAAATGTATCATCGGTTCTTATAACTGTAGATATGAAATACATGAAATTTGCTGCATTTATTTAAGAAAATTTTTAAAAGCCTATTTGTGTATACCCTGCAGTTCTCCTCTTAAGGTCTGTCCTATGCACAAAAAGCACCCTCAACTGTCACACTGTGACACTGTGACATTTATAGGTTTATGTGGCCTTGTGGCAGATACACATGACCCTGTTGGTTGTTTCAGGAGTGACCAAATGAAATAAACTGTAACATGAGAGGGGACCACAACCCCCAAGTTTCTTAGGTACTAGCTATACAGTAATCTATGTAATTCCTTCAAGGTTACACTAATTTGAGTTTGCAGAATTAGCCTAGAATAAAGGGCCAGAGGTGACTACTTGTTTTTTCCTACCATAATGTCTTTTACTATATAAGTTAAAGATTTAATTTGAGGGTTCCATTCATTGTTTAGAGCTTAGATTTTGTTCTCAAGAACCAAAGAAATCACAGTGATCTGATCTGTCAGTACTTGGGAGTACCGTCTCCCAACATAAAGTTGCTGTATGTCCACATGATCTCCCGCTACCTAACATACGAGGGCAGTCCTTATCTCATTCAAAGGACATCAGTCTCACGCAGAGGGTGTGCTTTCTAAAGCTATTTCTGGTGCCGAGGGCTTTAACTTGAGTTCTTGCCAAGGGTAGATCATTGGAAAAGCTATGAATGTAAGAAATTTTGGGGGAGAGACACAATGAACAACTAGGGAAAAAGAAGAACTTGGGGGAAAAAAAGACCCAAGACAGAACAGAAACCTATCCATTGTGGTGTTTTTGAGTTAACTGCCACCATGGTGCTTTGGAATTCATTCTGATGCAGAGATTTGCAGAAGCATATACAGTGCTTCTCCCCACTTCCTGTCCAAGACACCGAGATTTTGTCTCAAGTGCCTTTATTCATCAAGGGGAATTCAATGACCCAGACTTCAAGTTTTATAAATGACTCAGAATGTCTAGATAGATTCCTCAAGAGTTATAAAATGCCATAGTGTGAACTGGCCTTGTGCTGAAGCAGGTTTGAGTGCCAGTTCTAATCCTAGCTGTTCCACTTTTTGTCTAGTCCATCACTAAAACACCTAGGAAGGCAATAGAATATGGCTCAAGTGCCTGAGCCCCTGGCACTCACAAGGGAGATTTGGATGGAATTCCAGGCTCCTGGATCTGGTAAGGCCCAGTCCTGCCTGTTGTAGTCGCTTGGGAAGTAAATCAGAGGATAGAAGATGTCACACTTTCTATCAATCTTTATCTGTAACTTAGCCTTTGGAATAAACTCTTTAAAAATTAAAATGTCAAGATAGAAAGATCCTCTGAGGCACAAAGCAAGAAAATTTATGCTAAGGTATGTCTCTGTGAAACTGGTCATCAAAATGACAGAAGATTAGGTGGGTGACAAGAGGTATCCAGGACATTTACCAGTGTATTTTTTAAAGTCTTCCTGTAGTAAATTAACATTTATAAAAACCATTCTCGGGCCCGGCGCGGTGGTGCAGTAGTTAAGGTCCTCGCCTTGCACGCCCAGGATCCAATATGGGCACTGGTTCTATCCCAGCAGCCTCACTTCCCTTCCAGCTCCCTGCCTGTGGCCCAAGAAAGCAGTCCAGGACAGCCCAAAGCTTTGGGATTCTGCACCCTCGTGGGAGATCCGGAAGAGGCTCCTGGCTTCGGATCGGCACAGCACAGGCCATTGCGCTCACTTGGGGAGTGAATCATTGGATGGAAGATGTTCCTCTCTGTCTCTCCTCTCTGTATATCCGCCTTTCCAATAAAAACATAATAAAAATAAATCTTTAAAAAAAATTCTCAAATCTGTGTCAATTTTTCTAAAGAGCTTTTAATTAGTACATAAACTGTCCCACTGTTGCCTTTGCTTAAGTGACACAAAGCACGAATCTGGACACACATATTCTTAAGTTCAAATATCTGCATCGCTCTCTTGATACATTACTATGGAAGTAGGCAATTATTTTTCAAAATCCCAAGAACCAATTCTAGTAAGTATGGTTCTATAAATCCTTTGTACAATGCCTACGTGATCTTGGACTTTCTGACCTAATGCAAACAATGATGGCTACCACACTGCAGCCAATCAATAACTAGCTTTCACCTGCTAAACCTCCCACAGAATATCAAGCAATAACAAGCTGCTTAGTTTTAGTAAGTAACTTTTATTTTCAGTAAGGAAATAACAAACTTACTTTCTTATAGTAAGCAAGTTATCAAAATTATGTAGAGTACTCAATATTTCCTCTGTTAGTCATTTCAAAGTCCAGTTTTTTGTTGACAGCTATCAACAAATCCTCTATAAGGATCTATAAACCGGTGTCCCTCTCATACCATGCTCCTTGGCTGATGTCCCTTTCTGCAGAGGGCTTGCTCCCCTAAGATTCAACAAGATACCAATCCATTTTCCACAAGAGAGAGGATGCTGTCAGAACTATTTGCATGACTTTTCTCAAAATTCCCTATATTGTTCAATTTTAGGGACACTTTTTGATGCTGACAAGCTGAAGTAAAAGTAGTATCAAATAAGATTGAGAAAAGGGAGTGGATTTTCATTCAAAAAAAGAATAAGATTAAATCAGAAGTGAGAGTACACATATCTGAAGATAGTGGAGGATATTTGCCTGCAGTTTAGGAAAGAGATGAATGCAGAAGATTTATGATTAAGGGTAGCTAATTAAGACTTCGGTTTAAGGCCTGGCATGGTAGCCTAACAGTTCAAGTCCTGTCCTCTACTTGCTTTCGCCAGGATCCCATATGGATGCTGATTCTAATCTCAGTGGCCCCACTTCCCATCCAGCTCCCTGCATGTGGTCCAGGAAAGCAGTCAAGGATGGCCCAAAGCCTTGGGACCCTGCATCTGTGTGGGAGTCCCAACAAGAAGCTCAAGGCTTTGGATTGGCACAGCTCTGGCTGTGTGGCCAACTGGGGTTTGAACAAGGGGATAACAGATCTTTCTCTGTGTCTCTTCTCCTCTCAGTATATCTGACTTTCCAATAAAAGTAAAATAAATCTTTTAAAAAAAGTTGATTCACTGCACATTCCAAAGTGAAATAATC
This sequence comes from Ochotona curzoniae, assembly GCF_017591425.1. Taxonomy (NCBI): domain Eukaryota; kingdom Metazoa; phylum Chordata; class Mammalia; order Lagomorpha; family Ochotonidae; genus Ochotona; species Ochotona curzoniae. The sequence goes on from NW_024466599.1 coordinate 58,917,547, forward strand.
ATTTCTGTGATGTGTAAGCGCATGTCTGGTGCAGAGCAGCACCAAGAGAAGTGCAGCCTTCTTTCCTTTCATGATTTAGCTCTCAAGTTCCCCAGTCTTCATCTTCTAATATTCTAAAGTACTTAAATCTTGTTATAAAAGTTCATTAACCTCCAAATTTGAATTAAAATCACATTGTATGCCTGAAAGAGTCCTTTCGCATTTGATTAGATGAAGTTATTGCATTTACTAAAATTTGAGCTGCTGATATGAATCAGAGTTCAATTCATGTGACGCTTGAACGACATCAGTTATTTGGCCTTTCAGATCATGTGATTATGTTTGCTTTATTGCTAAGTTCCACATCCTTGAACTTTCCCCTTCTGAGAAAACTGGTATTATTTTATTCCATACAGTAAGCCATTACCATGGCTACTGACCTACATTTGTGTCTAAGATGTTGCTTTCCTTATGACAAGGAAAATAAAGTAACTCTTTACGATGATCACTATCTTAACCCTGTGGAAAAAGAAATTAAGTACAGTTTATAGAATGAAAAGAATATGCTAATGTGACATTAAGCCAAGGAATTCAAGGTCCTTTTCAGTTCAATGACATTAAACAATGTTATGAGAAAAAAAATTAAAAGCTACAGTGATAGTTTATTTTTTTTAGCTCTTTCTTTCCTTCTAAGCTTAATTATTTATTCCAACTTCCATCAGCTTAACTAGTATCTACAAACCTTTGCTATATAGAGTAAAACAATGGGATGTTAAGATTTCCACAGCCTCCATGATAGGCTGTACAAATGAGATTACTACATTACATCTTCAAAAGTGCTTACTTCTGCATGCATTTCTGGCTATCACCTCAATAATAGCTGTTGTGGGGGGACCTCTAAATTTTACCAAGAAAATACATTTGCAGTCTGCATTCACTGGTCCAGTCTTACAGAGAATCAATTGTTAAAAAGGATGTGGAGTTCAGGATTAAACAAAAGCCAGCTAGGAGAAGAGATTAAGGTCTAGACAAATATATAGAAATAGGTATGTAATGCTTTGATATTGTTATATATGAAAAACAGAGAAAGGAGAACAATGAGTAAAGAAATTCTCAGTTTATATAAGAATCAATATTGGGAGCAGATATGAAAACCAATTTCTTTACTTTGCCAAACCCACAGAAAGCATCTGCCTAAAATGTGTATCATATAACCGAAATCTGAGAATAAAACAGATTGCCTGTTTTTACAATACAAACGCGTCAACTTCCATCTATGACCCCAAAGGTTCAGAGATCTGTTGAGCACTCCAGAGTCTCCTATCCTCATTTTCTAAGAATGAAATCACTGTCCTGGAAAGAATATTTTTTATTAAACTCTTCATTGTTCTAGTCTGCTATCCTGGAATTCATGTTCAAAATCCCTGACATCTAGGAATTCATGTTAAAACCTTTCTACTTCATTCAGTTTTGCATAGTTAAGCATCTCCCCAATCTATTCAATTAATGATGTAAAATTCTTCTGAGGCATTTTTGAAATCTCATTTTGGTCACACCATCATTTCTGTTAAATGGTTAAATGGTTATTCATGTTAAATGGTTATTCTTCCAAGCATAGTTACTTTGGGGAAAAAGTGTTATTACATAAATTAGTTATTTTTTCTAAACCTGTTTCTCTTCAGTGCTCAATTTCATATCCTATATTTTGTGTTAAAAAGTTTAAAGATTTCAAATAAAGCAAAAATGTAATTGTCTAGAAGGTGTGTGTCTTTGCATGTGCCCTGTTGTATCAATTTAGAACACTTATGATTGGAATATCTTAAAACTCAACAAGAAAAAATAAAAACCCAAAACAAAACAAAGAAAACATTTGCAGCAGGTTTCCGATGAGAAGGGCATCTTACTTAGAATAGATTTCCTAACTGAAGCCACAGAATTGGACTAGAACAAGGATTCAGAGTCCTTTGGATGCCTTCTTTAACCACAGACTACTGGACCTCCCTGAAGCTACATCCATTCCCTAATTTAGTTGGTGTCACAGAACTCCTTCCTTTTGGAGAATGCATGGATCAGAAAATGGGTGAACAGTATCAGCGAGAGGGGGTGCAGAAACCCTTCATGTATAAACTGGTGTAAGTACAGAGGAATAAGCACTTACGAATGTTCATATAATGTGTCTCACTGTGGAGAACAACATAATTCTAAAACATTAACTGGTGATAATGAGGCCAGAAGATATTTTACTAAAACTTTGAAAAACATTTACCTCTTGACCACAAATTCTATAGAATCAAGAAATTTAAAGTTACAAATAAAAGAAAATATAGTCAGCTTTTTTTTGTAAGGGAAAGGCATGCTTTTTTTTTATGAAAAGTCACACAACCACACCTCCTTTCAGATCACCACTGAGACAGTCACATTTGGGTTTGATATTTCTCATGACATCCTATTTACCCTCTGTCTAGGTTTATCATTACTACCCAAGCCCTATCTTATACTGGCTTTTTCTATTACCTTGTGGAATTAAAAACAACAAAATGCTGGTTTCACACACTTCTGGCTTATGCTGGCAATGTTTTCTACTTTTGTTCCATTGCTGGCATTGTGAAAGGAAGGCTTGAAGACATAATGCAGCAGATTAATGAGGATCATGGCACAAAGCTTGGAGAGGTGGTGCAAATGACACTGAAAGAGATCTGTTTAACAGTCATGAGTAGTGAACTGTGAGCTGTACATCCATCTCATGTCCCCACTGTCCCACCTTCTGCAAAACTATGTGTACTAATCTATGGCAAGAATGCTCAATAAAACTCAATGGATAGCACCTTTTGAGCATATACAGGGTGAATCTGCATTTTCACTCTTTTGATCTACTTTGATTACATCATAAGACAATTGCTATACTTCTGAATGCATTTTTTTCTATGCAGTTTTTTTTTTTTTCACTTGGGTTGAAGCAGCGTATCTGCCACAACACCTCTGGTGGAAGTATCCTTGCCTGTCTATCCCTTGCCAGTAAGCTTCACGTTTGCCTTGTTGGATGCTATTGTACTTCAGGGTATTTTTGAAACAGTCTGGCAGCCAGTCCTGCTTCTACTCAGGAGTTAGCTTAGCTAGCTGTACTGAGCATATATAATGAGCTCTTTTTTTTCTGTCTCTGTTTGCAGCTGTTGATTAAAGTATAGGAATAGGAAAGACATTTATTTATGTGTAGGTTTATCACCAACTTGGGCACTGTTGAATTTTAAGTAACTGTTGAAGAGATAATAACATTTAAAAGGAGCTTTCTTACATTCCAGAAATGTTCCATGCTTCATTTTCTCCTATTTTACCAGGTTAAAAGACTGCCAGGACTCTGGACCAAGTCCCTTCATGATGTTTCCAGTTCCAATACTTGAAGTAGGCACAAAATGAACAAGAATCACTGACATGTGGTATCAGTAATATAGTGAAATTTATATGTCTCTTCTCTTACTAGGACAATACTACAAAAAGTTTGGGCAAAATTGAATGAAAAGATAACTTTGGTGCAAAGTTTTAACAATCAGTCCAAGGATGTTTTTCCAATACACATTTTCTATGAATTTAAGTCCCTGATAGAGGTGGCGTTGTACTTATTCACAAATACTCAACTCTCACAAAATAACAATACAAGGCTAAATTATTCAACTCTATTATCTGACTTTGCTTTAAATGATCTTAAGAATATATCATAATTTCTAATTAAGAGAAATAAGCCAAACAAAAATAATTGTTGGCCTCAATGTTTATTTATTATCTGAAATGGCCATTTATCTTATTATGCACGCACAAATCTAGGTAATGTACAGTACTAGTGGCATTAAATGCTATTATAGGTATTACTGGAGAAAGTGGTCCTTACTGAAAACTGAAAGCTGAAGAAATAACAGCAGGTATAATGATGGACACAAGTAACAGCTGGCATGGTTAGACTGTTGTCTGTTTCCAAAGTTGTGCAACTTTGAGGACTGAAGTTTGGTGGTAGACCCTTAAAATGTGATATAAGGGGCCCAGCATGACAGTTTAGTGGTTTAAAGTTCTCGCCTTGCACATCCTGGGATCCCATATGGGTGCTGGTTCTTTTTTTTTTTATTATTAATTTTATTGTTGTTTACATTGTATTATGTGGTGCAGTTTTATAGGCGCTGGGGATTCCCCCCACCCCTCCCATACCCCTCCCCCCATGGTGGATTCCTCCACCTTGTTGCATAACCATAGTTCAAGTTCAGTTGAGATTCATTGCTTGCAAACACATGCCTAGCATAAAGTTCAGCGTCTTATTGTCCAGATAAGTTCAGTGGCCTCTTGGGGAGACCTTCTCTGGTCTGAAGGTAGGGCTAACAGAGTAAAGATCCGGTCAGTTAAAAGCCCCAACAAGACCTGCTTCCTATCCAGCTCCCTGCCTGTGGCCTGGGAAAGCAGTCCAGGACAGCCCAAAGCCTTGGGACCCTGCACCCGTATGGGAGACCCAGAAGAGGCTCTTGGTTCCTGGCTTGGGGTTAGCTTGGCTCTGGCCATTGGGGCTGCTTGGGGAGTGAATCAGTAGACAGATCTTCCTCTCTGTCTCTCCTCCTCTCTGTATATCTGACTTTCCAATAAAATCTTAAAAATCTTTAAGAAAAACTGATGTAAGAAAGAACCTTCTATCACCATCAGAGGAAGTCCTCAGAAGATGTGGGATTTCATTCCCTTTGGATTTCTGTTAACTGTGATTTCTGACTTTCACATGAACTCCTACAAATGCGATGTAATCCTCCATCAAACCCTCAGTGGAGTCAGAATCAGTGATGCTGAATACTTTGGAGTTTAAGTCACTGAACTAATGAACTTCATTTCTGTTTAAGAAGTTTCATTGGGTATTTCATTACAGTCATGGAAAACAAACTATGACAGTACCCAGCTGATAACTATAATTATAATTTATCTTGTTTCTAAACAATTATCTAGCCTTACAATTTAATTCACAAATAATTTAATTTTAAAGTCACAGCCACATAGTGTCTCTAAGATTACACTGCAGCTACTTATTAAAGATTTTAGAAGGTCACTTATTTAATCAGCAAATATTATGCCTCAATTCCTCAGTCTACTATCTTCAATTCTCATTTATATCTACACCCACACTTTTTGGTATTTTACTCTGATCATGATATTGAACTTGATCTCATAGAAGCCACCAATTACTTTCTTAATTTCTGAGGAGTAATTTTTAACCATCATCTCTTTGACATTGCTAATTCTACCTCTGTCAGACCTCTTTTCCCTTCATTGGCTTCTCTGACTCTATTTCCTTAGTGTACTTTCTAACAACACACGAACAGTTCCTAGCTGAAGTTCCTTTTTCCTTCTCCTCTTTGTGTTTCATTTTCATCTTTTACTATTCAGTTTCTACATATTCTACCTGATATTGTAGCCACTGGATTGATTTTAGCTATCCATTGAGATACTGCTACACAATCTATACAATCACTACATAATCACTATCTATGATTCTCATTTGTTTTCTGTGATCTAGAAATATATTTCCAAACATAGATACTTCATGAGGTATCCTTTCTTGCTGGGGTCCATGCAGTGGGTGTGGATGACACATAAGTGTGAAACAAACAGCTCCCCTGTTGGCACGATTCCAGCTGTATGGCAAGGCCTGGCAGATGTCTCTCCAACCACCTCATGCAGTCTCACTCCCTTTGCATGGGCATTCAACCATCCCACTAAGAATTCTGTAATCTGTCTAAGGCCATACCACTCTGAACGCGCCCGATCTCGTCTGATCTCGGAAGCTAAGCAGGGTCGGGCCTGGTTAGTACTTGGATGGGAGAATTCTGTAATCTGCTGAGGCATTGTTGTTTGCCCCTGTGAGATGATTTTTGCAACCAATTTGAGCTTGGGGTTAGTGTTGCTGATCATGTCTTGGTGAGTGGGCCTTTAACTACACACAGGAGTACAATTTAGCCCATGCCGTTTCTGGATACCTTATTGTGTGCCTACCCATTTCCCTGGAATCTGGCCCACACATGTAGTGTACCTTCTGGGAAAGGCTTCGATAAGTATCCTTAAAATTAATGAAAGTGATGGGAATAGAAGTTGAAACTGCTATGGTGATAAATATAGTTACTGTGACCTTAAAGGCTAGCCTGTCTTTGCAATTTCTTTGGAGCACAGGAAATGCATCTGTTTTAGCCACCTGTATAATTTTTGGCTAGAGGAAGTAAAGGATTCTTATGTTAATATTATAGAGACATGCTTTTAATTATTGTTTGATTGCTTATGGGGTTGTAGAGCCTGTAGTTGTAGGAGGATTTAGCATTTGAAACTTTCATCTTGGATCTTTGTTCTTTCCCTTGTGACATTTTTTTCCCACTAAATGATGGGAAAATTGTACAAATAGAAATGTGGTAGGAATGTATTACTGATTAGGAAGTAATAGCATGTGCCTTGTCCTTGCAGTCCTGGTTGCTGCTCCATGGCTACTACTGAAGAATGAACAATGGGTTGCTTTGAAGAATATGAATATAGTATTTTGCAGAATTATCTTTAAGGGCACCTGCTTAACCCATGAAGTACAAACAGAATGACCAAATGTCTGTACATACCCCCTTAGTCATGAAGTAAAAAAAAAAAAATTAAATGTTTGTGCAGAAGTTTATGATGTGGCAGGGTAAATAAAAAAGGACAGCTTTGTGAGCTGTTACAAGAAGGAACCAAGTGACTGTGTTCCTGTCTCTTTTCACCAACTCCACACCCCTTCTTGAGTTCCGAACTCAATTGGAGCTGGCCTCTGGCACTGTTTTGGTCCCTTTCTGACACAATCTGTATTCCTTAGCTGGTTACTCCCTTCAGGTAGCTTAATTTCCTCCTAATCTACACAGGTTATCAAATCTAGCCCATATATCCAGTCCAAATACCTTTGGACTTTCAGGTTCTTGCATCCAAACATTTATTGAGGCATAACTTCCAAGAGGCCAGAAAGTATGCCAAATGTCAAATATAAAAATAATATGAATATGTCATCTTCACAGAAGTTCTGGGAGGTTTCTGAGTTACCAAAGGCAGTATCAAAGAGGCATAGCTGAATTATAGACTCTGTTTCCCAATTTCCTTCACCACTATGTCCACTCAACACTTTCCCTTTCCATCATGAAAATATACTGCAGGTTAGTGTTTTTCTACACACAGACACTATTTCTGCCATGTAGGAAACTTAGCACACTGAAATGCACTCGTTATTTTTGTCGTCGCTCCTATCTGTTTCACCTTCCTCTCACATTCCAGGAATGCATTATTTACTAGGTAGCCACAACAGCTCTGCTACCTTTTGAACAGAAACAGCTCATTGCACTGCTCCAGATTATTTGGGTCTTTAAGTCACAGGTTAAAAAGTAAATTCCTCACACTATGGCCAGAGTGTCCTTTTCAATGTATCCTTGTTCCTGAAAGCCTCACCAGTGCTGTTCTCTCACCAGCACTTGGTAACCAGGCACATTCCTCATCCCTCCACACTTTGCGCTTTCCTAACTTTCTCATCTTGGGCAAATGTGTTTGTACTTCTGAATGCCTTTCACATTTACAGACCTGTAAAATCTCATCCATGAAGTCTCATTTCAAGGGTTATCTCCTCTCTGAACGTTTTGTGAGTCACTGCGGTTCATTTTATCCTAGAAATGAGTTTGTAACCTTTGTGAAGCTTAGGAGATGTGATCAGCACACTGAGAGTTAATACATTTGGAAGCTTAAAGCTTGAGATTTAATCTTCATTTTAAAAAAAATTTTGAAAATCAAACAGAAACAGAGAGAGAGAGATCCCCAACACAATGATTTTCTCCCCAAATATCCACAAGAATTAGGGCAGGCCAGATTGAAACAGAAGGTGAAAATGTAATCCTGGGGCTCCCCCAAGGGCAGTGGAGACCTGACCATTTGGATCACCACCTGCTGGCTCCAAAGTTGCACATTAGGGTAAAGATGAAATTATATATAATTATATACCGCAACATATATTATATAATACATAAATTATCTATATATTATATATTACATATGTATTACATAGTGTTTGTGTATCGTATATGTTGTAGTATATATTATTAATATACACACTCTACAGTAGTATATAATATATATGCTATAAATAGATCTATGTGTATCTATATATAGTACTATCTACATCTAAACACACTATATGTACTATATATCTATGTATTATACGTGAATAGTACTCTATAGCTAGATGTACTACATGTAGTATCTATATCTATATATAGTAATACATATGTGTGTACATCTATCTATCTGTATCTATCTATATATCTATCCTGCAATGGCAATACCACCATACCTATATATGATAGCCTATAGTGTGTATACAACTAATAGTATAGTGATATATATATACATATATATATACACACACACACATAAACCAGTATATTCCTATATATAGTATATTGTAGCATGTATATTATATATTAGTTTATATTTATAGTATATTATTATTATATAGTAGTATCTTGCAATGGCAATAAAATCACCTCATATATAATATACAGTCATATATTTGCATATATATACATATATATAATTATTTCATCAATCAATTTTTTTCCAAATGGCTCCAACTAAAACTACAGTACACTGAACAAGCATGATGATGGTGGACATTTTACTTGATTCCAGGAGGCCATTGTTTTGCACTGAGCTTCTACATTAACTAGTTCTCTACTGGTAAGACCAAACCCAAAAGGAGTCACTCATGCTAAACCTTACAAAGGCAAGGTAAAACCTGAAGGAAGTAGGGCTGCAAACAGGTTGAATTTTCTGCAAAACACAATTTCAATGAAGGTAATTTGGCATTAACTGGATGTGAACCCATTAGTTTTTCCCTATTATTTTGTTTCCCTCCCCAGCTTATAATACCTAACATCCTGGTATTGCCTTGAGAGAAGCTTCTCTCATTTTGTTTTATAGAATGGAGGTGGCTTCAATTCATGAATCACAAATAAAAGATCATTAGATCAATAACTAAGTTGTTTGTACTTTGGGTTTTAAACCAACAAAAGCAAATGAAGCAAATACATTCTATTATAATACAAACTATTTTAAATATCAAAGCAGTAACAGAGCAAATCAGTGATTATATTGAAATTACGATGATTTAAAAGCATGTTTCAAGAAAGTCACTGGGCTGTCTTTAGACAAAATTTTTTTATAAAACAATGACAATGAAATTTCAGTAAGAGAGAGGATCACTGAGTCAAGAGTGGACAAGGAAGTTAATGTTCCAAAGCATTTTGAAGGACTAGCATTGACAGGCAATTCAATGTTTTCAAAGCAAAGATGAAAATAGAAGAGGAAAAAGGAACAAAGCTAAATGGTCAGGAAGTTAGTCAATGACAGATATGATTCAATTTACTCAATGAGAAGAGTTGTGGGGTTGGGGAATAATGAGAGATTAGTTTTGTTAGGCATCATGAAGTGAATCTAGCTAGTAGGTCAGGGAATGGCTACGTAAAGTTATTGCCAGATGACATGTAAGTTAGTGTCACAACTATGCATCTTTGTGTGGGCCTTCTTGAAGCAGTTCTCTAGCACTGTGCAGAATGTGTCTCAGGTGAATTTCTCGGAATTTCAAGTGAATTTCTAAAGTAGTTGATGTAAGTACCTACTGTTGTTAGGCTTTAAATGTGACCCTGTAGTAACCTCTTTCCACTCTTTTGGAAGAAATACTTGCTGATACTCCAATGTTTTTGTAAAAATAAGTTCTTTTAACATTTGTTTGCTCTATGAGGCAAAAAACTGTTTAAAAAGCAAACTTTTAATTTAAAATTTTTACCTAGTAATTTTCAATTACTTGAAAGGCAAATACTGAGAGAAAGCAAAAGCAGGAAATATTTTCTATCTATTGATTCATTCTAATAGCATAGGTGTATCTTGCTTTTGTACTTCATATTAATAAAAGCATAGATTACACTTTTGTGTCACATTCTTTATTTCAGCATATTTCTCAGATTCATTCATAATATATATGTCTGTGTGTATATATATCCTTTTCCTTATTACATAATGTACTAACATGCAAATGTACTACATTATACATAATTATATATTACTGTGCAATTACATATACATATGTTCTGTATATATTTCGAAGGTAAAACCAATAAAGTTTGCATACAGAAGTTATATAGGATATCAGAGGAGTTACACATAGCTCCAAGCATAACCCGCAGATGTGGAACACATACACTGCAAAAGGGCAAGTGTAGGCTTGAAGAGGTAAGTCAAAAATTGATTCTGATCCTGTCAAGCTTGAGATGTCTGTTACATGCTGCAACAGAGCTATCCAGTAGGCAGCTGGATATGAGCCTGTATTTCTGTGAGAGAAAAAGGGCAATGATCTTAAATGTCAAACTAGCCAGGGCAGAGCTGGGACATAAAGCTGTGAGATTAGTTCAATTTACATGGGTTTTTAAGTATTATTAGAGGAGTTCCTGTGGTCACAACTCTGCCCAGAAAAATATCAATTTGTAAGTTGAAAAATACATCAACTTTAGCAGAGGCATTTGAACAAGGAGGTCGTGAACCAAGAAGTAGTGGAACACAAACCTGTAGCAGCACACAGCCGGGTCCAGCTCAGGTTATTTATCATTTCCTCAGACGTGGCCAGTGGAAGAAGGACAAGAAGACAGTGCTTAATCAACCAGTAGCAGGCATACTGCTTTCTAAGTGGTGCTCTCATCCACATATTTCTTCATCTGCTATACTCAATTGTTTGAATATGAACACAAGAATAACTGAATCTCCACTTCTATTGTACAGCTGAAATAGCTTAGTGCTATTTAAACTTGAAAATACATGTTTTTTCACAACTGTACAAATAAGGCTCAGTCAATATTGAATGTATTATTCCAAATACAATTCAAGAGGATTCAGTGTCAACTTCATGCATTCCACGGTGATAGATCTGTGAAAGCTAACAAATCATCACAATTTTGGCAAGATAATGAACAAGTGCCATTAGATTTATGGAGATAAATGGTATGTACATGCCAGGGCAGTGCTGTGGAGACACATGCTCCTAACTGAGAAAGTGGTCCATTCTTTGGGTCTGGAATAACAAAATCCTAAAACGTCAAATCCAAAAGAACTTCAGGGTAGAAATCATATCCTTCTATCTAGACCTCAGGACAGTTCATTATCTCAGGGTAGTTCTTGAGTTCTGGCTCTGTCTGCAGATTACAAAGGAAAAACCTGGGCAAGTGGACTGAAAGTTACGCCAGCCTGCATGCCTTTCTGCCTTCCTCCATCCTTCCCTGTCTTTTTCTTTCTTTCCTTCTTCTCTTCCTTTTTTCCTTGCTTCCTTTTTTCTTTCTTTCCTTTCTTCATTTCCTTATTAATTCAAAAGGCAAAGTAACACAGACAGAGGGGAAGATAGAGACAGATGTATTTTATCAGCTGGTTCACTCCCCAAATGGTTGTGACAGGCCACAGCTGGGAGCCTGGACCTTAATCTGGTTTTCTTACAAGGCTGTCATCCTCTGCTGCTTTCTCAGGTACCTTAGCAGAATGTGGATTGCAACTGGAGCAGCTGGCACATGAACCAGTACTCTGATAAGGGATGCTGGCTTCTCATATGGTAGTTTCACATCCTGTGCAACAACTTCAGCCCTTATTTTCTTTTCTAAGGTCAATGTAGAAGTAAATCCTTCAAATTTAGTAAACAGTCTTCTTATTCTTTCTTGTACTTGGATTTGTGTATAAGGAATAAATTCCAAGCTCCTGTGTGGATACATAAAACCAGGGACAGTAGTAAACTCTGTACATACTATGGTTTTCTCCTGTATATTCACATACATACATATGAGAAAGTTTAATTTAAAAGTCAGGTACATTAATATATTACAACAATCAGTGGTATAGGATAATTAGAAAATACGTTATAATAAAATCTGTTTTCAATGTGTAAATTATTTATTTCTGGAATTTTCCCCTTAACTTTCAGACTGTGGTTGACCTCAGATCAATGAAACCCCAGAAAGAAAAGCCCCCAGTTAAGGGAGAGGACTAGAACAATTTCTTAGCTTTCTGGTGCTTACTTCCTTCAGTTGTTTGTTTTTAATGTGCATGTTCATAGTTGTCAGGAGTAATGGGAGTGCAGTTCTGGGAACACGCAGAAATATCATATTTAAATTAAAATTAAGATAAATGAATATACCTAGAAAACAAGAAAACAAGTTATTCTTCACTCTCAAGATTTTCCAGCAGGATCTGAGGGAAGTTATACCACATGATTAATTATGGGTAATAAGTTGCCAAGTTTAAGTGAGACTTTTGGTAAAAGTACAGCTTGTGAGGAACATGGCCTATCATAATCCTGGCATAAATTTCATTTCTGTTAACTGGGCATAGCGGCAGAAGGTCTCCAGCCCGGGAATGTGTGGCTAATTATTTCTTACAATTGGCCGTCACAAGGGTCACATGATCAAGTCTAATTAACCAGAAAGCACTAGAGCCTCAAATTCAGTCCCTGGTCACCCTTGTCACTCCTTGGCACAGGGTCTCCAGCTCCTGGCAACCCCACAGTTTCTCTAAGCTCCTTTTGTTCCCTCAACATGTTAAAGAACTTCCATTGTGCTACACAGTGGGACATAAAATGTCAAAACCAATTCTAAATATTCAAGAGAAAACTGATTGACAGCTGAGTTGAAACCAAGGATTACTGAATAGAACAGCTGACAATTAGAGGAATTATCTCAAAAGAGAGAAAGTCAAAAGCAAAAAGAAAAAGACCCACACTGCTGAGATCAGAGGGAGAATAAAACATACCAAAGTTATGAACAGTGGCACAGCCAAACGTGGGACAAGTGAAATCTCCACTGCCTGTCAACTGCAGACTGCCTCCTCTTTTTCGGAAATTGATTTGTATTCCTTTCTTGCCAGACCCCAGACTGATAGGCAGCAGAGTTTACAGCACTCAACAGCTGCTGCATTGTCACCCTGGAGGCAGCAGTTCCATTTCATTGTTGAGCAAAGGGATGTTTATGGAAAGATAGAACAATTAAGTTCTTAGGTTTCTTGTCCAAGAAAGAAGACAGCCATTATATTTGTAGAGGAAGACAAGAATTTCCTTTTCTTCTTTTTTTTTAATAAAACTAAATGAGAAAAAAGATATCTTAAAATTAAAAGTATACTTAAAGAAAGGCAAGCAACAGTGTTTAAGATAGCTAACCTCTTCCAAAGGTTGCTTAGTTCCATTATACATATAAAATTAAGGAGAGAAAAGTATAAATATACCCTAAGGAAAAATCAGAAATTTTGGAAAGCATTTCAATCAGAAAATAAGTGCTTCTCAATGAGAAAGTATTTAGTGTTTCACTTTCAGCACTATAAATCCATGAATGAATATGAAATTCCAAGTCCTTCATTTGAACCACAGTATGTCTAAAAGCAAAAATGCTTGATAATATTTTAGTTCTAATTATATTTAAACATGGAAATATTGTAATACAAATGCCAGAAATCAAATCATTTTATAATTCTTTTTTTATTAAAAGAGAACAGATTTTATGCATCGCATGGATAGAATTCCAAGAAGAGACCTTTGTTTCTTCCCTTCTTCCTCCTTCCTATCTCTTCCTTTATTACTTTTTGGCAAAGACAAAATTTTAACCTACTCCATATTCACAGTCTTAGTTCATTATTAATCACATTATTCAACAAGCAAAAAGTAAAAAGACCACAGTTCTAACTGAGCATAAACAGGGGCTAATGACAGCAATCACGCCAGGTCCTGTAATTTTTCCCCATCTAGAAAGCTTTGGAATGCTCTATTTTAGAGTAAATAGTTGTTTTGCCTTAACTTAAAGCCATTTAATAACTATTAATTTACATACACAGATGCACAATTCAGATATTATATATATCTATAATTGTATCAGTTTGCATGTAATTTTCTCAGTTTTCATAAATTTGAATTCCGTAGAAAAATGACAAGTTTTACTTTTCGTTTTGTTCTAAGGCATTTTTCATAAAGCAGCTATCAGATATTTCTTGGTGACCAAAAAAGTGAAAAATAAAAATTAACTCATATTTATGAAACCAAAATGTGCATCGCTACATAAAAACACATTCTGTGATGTTTTGGCAACAGTTTTATATACACTATAGCACCTGGGACTTCCCTATTATTTTTATCTTTTTAAAAGTAGTTGTTGTAACTCAGAGCCTTGAGCAAAACAGAGCCTTTAAATTTTCTTCCTTGGAAAACTAAAAATGAATATTGGAAGTCTCATTATTGTCATTATTTACAAATAATAATACTCAATTAAATGAAGGAAACTTATAATTTGCATGAATTTTATAAAGTAAAAAGTTATTTTTTAACTAAACATCAAGTGCAGATATTCAATGTATTTCATGATAACTGTCTATTTAAACTAAGAAAAAGGATGCCTTAGCTCATTTCTTCACCTCCTAAGGTAAGTTTTGTTTCTTTATTTTTGAAAGAGTTACAGAGAGGGGAATCCAGAAAAACAGCCATAGGGAGGGAGGGAGAGAGAATTTTCCATCTGTTGGTTCACTCCCTAGATGGCCACAATGTCCAAAGCCTTGGTAGGAACCTAAAGTGCATTATGGTTCTCCCATGTGGATGGCAGAGCCCAAGCACTTGGACATCTTCTGTCACTTTACCCAGGCCATTAGCAGGAAGCAGGATGGAAAGTGAAACAGCTAGGACATAAACTGCTGCCCAAATAGAATGCTGATACTGCATGCAATGGCCTCTCTTGCTCCACCACCAAGCTGGCCCCTAAGACCAGATCATTCTAAACATGGGTTCAACAGTAGTGTGTCAAGGGCCATCCATGAAACTGATGTTTTCTGAATAGAGTGTATTTCTATATGTTTGTCTGTTGGTATGGGGAAAAGGATATTTAAGATTTCCTTAGACTCTCAGAAGGCACACAACATTTTAAGAACAGTTGAGCTAAGATGTCTAACCGTCTCTGAAATAACCCGCCCTCCTCCCCCAAACTTCTGGGATGTCTGGTAATCAAAGGTGATTCTTTAGTGTGACCTTTGATGTGCCCTGTTTAATTTTCTCTTTGTGTAGCTGTCACTTGCCATTCCCTGCTTCACACAGCACAACTGAGAATAATTTGGGGTAGTGAAAAGAGTTCAGGTAAATCCAGCACATTAAAATTGTCTGCCACTAAAAAAATACAGTTAAAAATAAATTAAAAAAACAACTGATCTAAGTTTCATTGTGTGAAGCAAGATCCTTGTTTCACAACATGTGAAAAGAACAATGAGGCTGTGGCCAGCTCTGCTGGATAACATACTAGTCTTCTGCTGGTGGTACAGTATCCCATGTTGGTGCCAGTTTAGGTCCCAGCTGCTTATGCCTGGAGAAAGTGGCAAAGGATAGCCAAACTCCTTGGGTACCCACACATCACACCCCCAGAGAAAGTGCCCTGCTCCCAGCTCCATACCAGTACAGCTCTGGCCATGGAGGAGTGAATCAGTGCATGGAAGATCTCTGTTTCTCCCTCTCTTTCTGTCTCTTTCTGTGATTCTGCATTTCAAATTAAAAAAAGAAAATATTTATCTTATAAAAAAGAACATTAGGGAAGGAAGGACAAAACATGAAAGTCAAGATAAATAAGAGAAAGGCACAAAAACAAAGATGAAAAAAAACACATCGTTTAGCTCACATACCCTAGACAGACACCAACACCATCTTACAGATTTATTATTTTTAAAATTTCTACTGGAAGTCAGATATACAGAGATGGAGACACAGATAGATCTTCCATTCACTGGTTCACATCTTAAGTGACTGCAACAGTCAGAGCTGAGCTCAATCTGAAGCCAGGTGCCAGGAGCTCCTTCTGGGTCTCCCACATGAGTGCAGGGTTCCAAGACTTTGGGCCATCTTCGACTGCCTTCCCAGGCCACAGGCAAGGAGCTAGATGGCAAGAGGGGCTGCCAGGACAAACTGATGCCCATGTAGGATCCCGGAGGATACAAGGTAAGTACTTAGCCACTAGGCCATCGTGCTGGACACCACAAGCTTCATCTTAGCATGCGATATCTTCCCAGTGGACAGCTGCTTCCTAGGTGTCTTTTCTCAGTCCTGCCCTCTCTTGTCCTTTCTGGCAGACACATCCAGGAGGATGACCTGGCAAAACACCCACATTTTTCCTGTGGCCAGTCTCTCTGGATACTCCATGAGGCCTCTATTTATTATGTGAGCATCAATAAAATCCATAAATATTTTCCTTCTTAAAGACAATACAACCTTTCCCTCCACAGTGAAGAGAGCTCTCCAATGACAAGTCAAAATAATGTAGAAAATAATGTAGTTTTGGATAGGTTTTACATGAAAACACATAGAACATGGTGTATGAACAACTATCAATGCCCAGCTTAGTATATCAGATTATCTTTGGCTAGAATTAATTGATTTCTCTGACCAAGTGAATGACCCTATGATTTTGGCCAAGTCCCTAAGATAGGAGTTGGTCAACCATGATCTATGGGCCAAATCATGACTATTAAACATTCCTATAATTGCATATACACTAAGAATGATTTTTTTACCTATTCAAACAGTTGTAGTATATGTACATACACATTAACCTTGATATTTTATACTGATTCACATTCAATTTTTATCTTTTTATGGAAAAATAACTTTGTCTACTGTCACACTTAGGTGGGTACAAGAAAATAAATTTTATTTTTATTCCACATATCTGCATGTATGCGTATATTTCAAGCAAACACTGATAAGCAAAATATATCCAAATATTAAAATGTATAAATATATATATTCTTTTTCATTATAGTCAGATAGAGTTTCTTTCCAGGAATGTAACAATAGCTCAACATTACAATATTTACAAATGAAACTGTCATGTTAAGAAATTTAATTGGAAGTACTAGTAAAAGCTAGAAGTGCAATGGTATACCCAGCTGATAAATAAAACTATATGATGACACACAATTGGTTTGATTCAGATCAGACAATCGCATGTCATTTTGTTTACCTGAGTTTCACAGAAGTAATTTTGCTACATCCTTGCCTGTGGCAAAAAAGCAACAATCAAATAAATCCCCAACTAACGAGTGGATGTTAGCTCACTGGCCATTTCCTGTTTGCAAATGTCCATCTACTTCTCTTGCCACTCATCTGGAGAAGCAGTATGTGTCAGAAATAACGACATGTTTTATAAAGAAATTGGAGAAATCAGTTTGGCATCCTAAAACTCATGTAAAAAACCCAGCAATTTACCTACTTACATTTTAGGAAAGCAGGTGTCATTTCTACATTTTAAAATCAGACTTACTTATATGAAAAGCAGAGTGACATGCAGTGATAGTGAGAGATGGGAATGTCGGTGTGTGTTGATCTCAGGGACAGAGGTAGGGTGGGAGAGATGAGGAAGGAAAGAGAGTCTTTAACCAAGGTGCTCCACTTCCTGAATGAGCACTAGGACCAGAACTCAGCCACACCGAAGCCAGGAGGTAGAAACTTGGACCCATCCTCCCTTCCATTCACAGGCACATAGGCAAGGAGCAGGATCAGAAGTAGAGCAACCCAAACTCAAACTACACTCTGATGTGGGACACCATCACAGGTATGGTTTAACACCCTGTGTCACAATGTTGGCCCCTCATTTTTACACAACATTGCTTACCTCTTAAATGCTGTGCACAGACAAGAGAATGGGATCAAGCTTTGTTGTACACAAAACCCAGTGGATGAATGAGTGAGTCCTAAACCCTACTGTGTGTTCTGGATTCCTATTCAGGAAATTAATCCCTATTCAGGGATTATCTAGTAGCTTTATCAGCCACTTTACTACTCTGGGCACCAGCGTTCTCATTTTAAAATCCAGGATAATGATGGCATCTTACTGATGGTTTGGTAAGGAATGTATGAGCTGTTCTTATCACAGAAAAATTATGCAGTGATTGGCAGACTACTTTCACTTAAGATAATGTTCCAGGTAAAATCCCCATGAGGCTCAGCTATATGGAAAGCAGTTTCAATTTTTATAGATTCCCACGAACCATGCACTCCGTGCATTGGCTAACGATGAACTCCACCCTGTTGGCCTGTGGCTGGCTTGCATCTTGCCAGCAGCAATAGCAATAGCAAAGCTCAGACCGTGAAGTCCAGCTTCTGGTTGCACACACACTTCCCCCAGCTGGAGCCCAAGCAGCTCTCACATGCCAGTGAGCCTACCCACATAAATCAAGACATGAGTTAAATCCAAGACAACATTTTTGTTAATTGTGGAGCACTACTCACAGAATATGCTCTTAGTTCCTAAAAGAAACAATTAGAAAGGATGTCAAAATGACTGGGCTCTTGAACAAACTCCATGGGGCTTTGGCTCATATAACTAAAAGGATTGGAGACGAAGTTAATTCTTTCATCTCCTAGGCTACATAATCAGAAAAACGTATTATCTGTGCAATATTAAGAACAGCCATCTGTCCTCAGTTTAAAAATATATGATGGCATTGCAAAATATGATCCCACTATTTTATTGTTTTTGAAATATGATTAAAGAACCAGTGAAAGATAAAACAGTTGCTTGAAATTTACAAATTATTTTATGATATGTGGGTTAGCATTTCTGTGTGTGTAGATATATTTGGCAAGGAATCTCTCAATTGAGTTGTTGATGGCTCCTACAATCTCCTGTCTGAGTCTTTGCTTTTCATTTAAGATTTTTATTCCATTTTCTAGCTGATTTATCTGAGATTTTCAAGCCAGCTTTTAAAAGATTATAAACAGGGGAAGTCTCCAGTAATCATTAAGATAATATAGTAGTATTATCATGGAAATTGCTGTGGTAGTGCCCAGACATCATTATAGCAAGAAATACATAGTACTTATTCGCTTTTGTAGAAATGATGTATTTTTATTCATTCATTTCTTTATTTAAAAAAATTACAGAAAACTTAAGCCCAAAGCAGATTGTTTTAGGTCCTCAATTCAGGCACACACAAAGAAAGCAAAACCTTTCCAATCCTCAGGAAACTAGCAAGCCAGAATGAGGGCCCTGCAAAGCCTGTATAACCAGCAGGTCTCTGGTGGCACTTGAGGAAACAGACCACATTTCTTTGAGAGTCACTTGATGACTGTTAGATTCCCTTTCTTTTTTCTCAAATAAACGTTTAGATTCTAGTATTCCAAACCCATAGCTTAAATAGAGGTGCGCAGCTAGATGACTAACTATGTAATTAATGAGCAACCATAGGATCATTGTGGATGCAGTCTCTTCACCCCAGGATTACCTGCCCTTAAGGGTATTTCAAGAAAAAATGATTAGATACTCCCTAATCTTCACAGTCAGGAGAACGAGTAAGACTTCTCTAGCAAATTTAGAAAGCACAATAAGAAATAGAGGTCTTATAATTATTCCAGAGTGGCACTTAGCTGGAAGTGATGGTGACAACTCTGAATTAGGAACACCAGGCAAGAAACTTTAGGGGAAAGACCACAGAACCAAAGAGAATGTCATTTCTGACACACACACATAAAAGTCCTAGAATTCCTATATACTGTACTTCTCTATCTCACATCAACTCCCAACATCTCCCTGTGTTTATGTTTTAAAAATGCAAGAACTTAAATTCCCCACTGGTTCTAATGGCCTTTGAACTTTCGGTCCTCTCTTACTTTTTCACTAGTTGAGGAATGCTAATATTGGTGTTGCCAAAGTATTCCAAATAAATTAAGATTAAAAATGGGGACCAATGCTGTGGTTCACCAGGCTAATCCTTAACTTTCAAGTGCCAACATCCCATGAGGGCACCAGTTCATGTGCTGGCTACTCATTTCTGAAGCAGCTCCCTGCTTATGGCCTGACATGGCAGTAGAGGCTGGCCTAAGTCCTTGCGACCTTATACACACAAGGGAGACCTGAAAAGAGCTGCAAGCCAAGCGGGGAGTGAACTCACAGATGGAAGATCATTTTCTGTCTCTCCTACCTGGGAATCTTCCTTTCAAATAAAAATTAAGAAATCTTTAAAACAAAAGTTTTGAGGTAGACATACAACTACATGCTCTACAACTAAAATACCACAAAAACCATGGAAACACTAAAGAAAAATAATAAAACAATATAAAGACCAAAGGCTTGGGGTCAGCAGGGTGGCATTAAAAGCAGACTTGCCATGCCACGTGGGCACTGGTCTGAGTCCAGGTTTTCCAATTCTTACCCAGCTCCCTGCATATGGCCTGGGAAAGAAGTAAAAAATGGCTCAAACACCTGGGCCTCTCTAATAACGTGGAAAATCCAGAAGTTTCTGGGTTCAGATCAGCTTGGCTCTGGCTCTTGTGGCCTTCTGAGCCGTGAACCAGCAAGTGGAAAATTTCTCTGTGTCTCTCTCTATAGAACCCTAACTTTTAAATATATACGTACTTATACACACACACACACACACACACACACACGGCTTCAGTTGCTTTTGCCACAAGTCCTTTCCAATTGTTATCCATGCCTCACCAACCATATTAAATGAGGAAAACCTAACAGGTCTATTTGTCAGCAGCTGCTGCCATTGTTCAATCTTACCTATGAGTGTTTACTCGCTCCCAGGCAGCATTCAAACTAGATGACTTTAGCAGTATTAAAAATACAATCTAATCACAAATGGAGGGCTTTAAGATACTCATTAGTGATAAATATGACCCCTAGCATTACTGGTGCAACCTGAAATGAAGGAGTACTTCATCCTCTAAAGTTACAAATATGTAAAATAAGAACCGTCTCCTCACTTTGCAAAAGTTAGTAGAATAAAAATGATGAATCACATTCAGATTACCTCCTGCTGCATCAAAGATTATATGCAAACTGAATATTATTTGGTGAACCATTTTAAACACTTCTCTAGCAACTATGTTTGGGGGTATTTTATACAGTCTGTGGGTATTTCATATAGATTATTTTTCAGTTTATTGTTCCATTTGCTCATGATCATATCTTCCCAGATATTTTTCAATGCTCCCTTAAAAATAGTGCCTTAAACCAGTACTATGTACATGCAATTATCCAAGGAGTTCTCCTGTTCCTATATAACTCCATTCCTGGTCGCCTATGACTAGAAGGAGTAACAGTTACCCATACTGCATTGAAATGAAAAAACAGTCCAATAAAAATCAAAGTGCAATATGTTGTGGCTTATAGCCATAACCATTTATTATGTCACATAACTCGAATGAGTTCCTCTGAACTTATGCATACAGATGCATTCCCTTAGGAGAATGAACTGGGATGGAAGGGCCAGACGACCTCAGTCACATGTAAAAACAGGTGTTAGCTGCTGGCTGAGAGGCAGAGGCACTTGAGCTGGGCACCTTTTTCTGCTTAGTTTTTCATCTGTGTCTTCATTTGGTTTTGTCAAATCAGTATAAAATCAGGACAGAAGAAAATGGTATTAAATCACATGAGATTTGGATTTAAAACCCATTCAATATCATTTCTGCTACAGTCAGTCAACAACAATCTTACAGCAGGCCTAGAATAAAGGAGTTTCTATAGAAACAGATACCACTTTTTCATGAGAAGAGCTGGAAAGT
This sequence comes from Ochotona curzoniae, assembly GCF_017591425.1. Lineage (NCBI taxonomy): Eukaryota > Metazoa > Chordata > Mammalia > Lagomorpha > Ochotonidae > Ochotona > Ochotona curzoniae. The sequence continues at coordinate 58,939,145 of NW_024466599.1, forward strand.
CACCCTAGCAAGTATTAGAATGGGCAGAGCAGAAATGCCTCCATAAAGATCCACCTGCAGGATTCAGTGCATTCTTAAGGGAACACTAATCCAGGAAGGTTTGGAATGTTCTGCCTCTACCATCCTGACCTTACCTCTGTGCAAAAGGTCAACCTGTTATGATGAGTACCTGCACTACATGTTACACACATGTACAGAGCATGCACAGAGCAAGAAGCTTCCAGCTACCTTATTCTCTCCAACAGCCCGTGGGTGAGATGTACTTAAAAGCCCAGTGCTGTATACCCTAGCTGGCCATTTTCCTCACATGGTCACTGCTGTATGGATGTGAACTTGGGCTTTCTCTTGCAAGACAGCAGTCCATCAAACTCTCTCCCCTAAAGCACTCCTCTTTTTCTTAAACACCTTAATTGTTTAAAGAGCTCCTCCTCTCTCTTCTCTGGCCATTCTGGGCACCTCCAGATCTAACACAAAGGAATTTGGGAAAAGATGTGGCAGTTATCTTTGAAAACAATCTCCTGAAAAATATTGAGGCCTAGCACAAAACTGCACCTACATTCTTTGCTAATTTATACACAGCAATGGATCACATCTGGGTCTCTTCAGTTGATACATAGCTTGTGTTGGTACTCAAAAAGTGGATAGAAAGTAGAGAAGATGGTCTTCAGCATTGAAGCAGCTTGCCACACACTTTAGTTAATATCACAATACATAGCACAACATAGATAATCTGTATTGTTGTAGCAAGTTTTATTTCATGGGATGGCTTGATATTAAAAGCTATGAAAGAACGTAATAGCAACAAAGGCAATGCCCATGATGACTCTATTTCAGGATTTCTTCCACTGTGGAAATCCTAATTACACATTCCTCCATAAATGATTCTTTAACCCATCCTTTTTCCTTTAAGGATTTATTTTATTTTTATTGGAAAGTCAGAGAGACTGAGAGGAGGAGAGACAGAGAGGAGGAGAGACAGAAAGGAACACAGTGTTGAAGCCATACACAGAGAGAGACTAGACTACACTGCACTGTGAAAATTCAGAAGCCTTTCGTGCTGGAAAAGGTCATCCAAACACCTTAGAGATTAAGGAGGATTTTCTGTATTCCTCTGGGAAGAAATGTGATTCCCAGGTAAAGCCAGCCTCCAATGCAAAAGGATGCCAGTGTATCAAGTGTGTGGACACACTAGGATAAGGAGATAACCTCACTGAGCAAGTCATGAAGAAGGCAAATAAAACCTTAACTCTCTTTCTCTGTGTCACTGCACATAAGAATCTTAACCAGTGTGCAGACAGAACTTAACAAGATCCAGGAAATTTTCAAACACATTAAACTTTGGCCTCCACTTACATAAGAGAATACAGTATCAGAAAACATGAAGTCAGGGAATGCAGTAATTCAGACAGTTTTAGAAAGTATTAGTGGCCTACATTTCTGAGAAAGAAATATTCTCTTTCTTTTCCTGAAGTTTTACAGAAAATATTTTAACCAGAAGTCAAAAGAACTTATGGAGACAAGCATTAAATAAGGTCCGTTTCCATGTATTACCTCATTTCACATTAAACACACTGTGAACAAATATGTGTTCCAGAGTAAGCTAAGAATCTATTGTCTTGTTAAAGAATGATAAAAAACAGCTCTGACATTTAAATTCTAATTATTTCTGCAAGCCACTGTCATGCACACTAACTGTCCCCACTGCTTCTAGCACAGACACCTGCTATCCTATCCCAAATGATTTCTTGAGCAATCCTACTCTGCTATTACGTTGGGTTTGGCCCACTCTCTGTTCCTAAATTAGAGAATTATATGAAATTTTCTACATGTTGCTCTTCCTCCACTTGTGGCACCTACATCACATATGGACACCAGTTCATGTCATAGCTACTCTGTTGCTGCTCCAGCTCCCTGACTGAAGCCTGGAAGAGCAGCAGAGAATGGCTCAAGTCATTGGGCTTCTAATCCCACATGTAAGGCCCAGCAGGGGATCCTGACTTCTGGCTTTGAATCAGCTCAGCTCTGGTTGTAGCAGCCATTTGAGGAATGAGCCAGAAGACAGAAGACCTATCTGTGTCTCACATTCTCTATCAAAATCTGCCTTTCCAATAAAATAAATAAACCTTAAAAATATTTTCTTATATACAGACCCTATTCCTAGAGATCTAAGAAATCATTATCCAAACTACTTCTTCCCCCCTCACCTCCTGCTTTTTTTTTCTGAACTATTCTGATAGCCATGACTCTCTGGGACCTTGAGAAAACCAATAAGGCTTTTTCTGGTGAGCCTCAGCAGCCTCACCAACCAATACAGACTCTGCATTTGTTTCTTCTGATTGAATTCACTTTGCTTCTTACAGATGCAATGCTAGGAAATTCACTTTAAAGTATATCAGAGCTATTGGTTATAAGAAACTACTCAAATACTTAATAAAAGTTTATTTCTCTCTCAGCACATGCTAATGAGGAATGAGTGTGGGTATAAGAAGGTTTGTTTGTATATTTATTCAACTGCTCCATTACTATTACTAAGCATAATTTATTATAAGTTGTTAAATCAACTACTTTCCAAGAAGAATGAAATATTGATAGTTATTAATGCTGAGGTTTTCTTTCCAAAACAGGAGGGTGAGACTTTGGTAACACAGTTCAAGCTCACATACTAAATAGAAAAATCACTATTAATCAAGAATATATGTATATATATATATATATATATATATATGAGCAAGGATTGTGATGTTGCAGGTAAAATCAACACCTGCTACACTATGAGCAAATAAGAAGCTGAATTGTCTAATACAAAATCTCGCTTCTCCTTCTGTACAGCAAGGGAAACAATCAACAAAGTAAAAAAGCAACCCACAGAGTGGGAGAAGATCTTTGCACACGATATAGGCGATAGGGGGCTAATTTCCAGGATATATAAAGAACTTCAAAACAACCAAAAAACCAAAACAAACAAGCCACTCAAGAAATGGGCACGGGAAATGGGCAAACATTTCACAAAGGAACAAGTCCAAATGGCAAACAAACATATGAAAAAATGTTCCAGCTCCCTAGCAATAAGGGAAATCCAAATTAAAACATCGATGAGGTACCACCTAACACCAGTAAGATTGGCCCACATAAACAAGAACACCAACGACGCTTGCTGGCGAGGATGCGGAGAAAAGGGAACCCTACTCCACTGCTGGTGGAGCTGCAAATTGGTACAGCCTTTATGGAAATCAGTCTGGAGAACACTCAAACAACTCAAAATCTGCATACCATATGACCCAGCAATAGCACTCCTAGGAATATATCCAAAACACCTGTTTTACGACAAACCAACATGCATCCCTATGTTCATTGCAGCACAATCAGTAATTGCAAAAACATGGAAGCAACCGAAATGCCCATCAGCAGAAGATTGGATAAGAAAGCTTTGGTTCATCTACTCCATGGAATACTACTCAGCTATTAAAAAAAACAAAATGCAGTTCTTTGTGGCTAAATGGGTACAACTGGAAACTATAATGCTAAGGGAAATGAGCGAATCCCAAAAGATTAGATACCACATGTTTGCCTTGATTTAACCTGTAATTTTTTGTTTGGTTGTTTGTTATTTTTTTTTTTTTTTTGAACCTGTCATTGATACTGTCTCAACCCAGATGTTTCGAAGAAGGGAACTTGCATTATTTTTAACATATTGTTTACCCAATACTATGTCAATTAATTCCATAATGTTGTATATTGATACTGTGGCCTCGTTGGGGCTTTTAACTGACTGGATCTTTACTCGGTTAGACCTATTTTCAGACCATAGAAGATCTCCCCAAGAGGCCACTGAACTTATCTGGACAATAAGACGCTGAACTTTATGCTAGGCATGTGTCTGCAAGCAATGAATCTCAACCGAACTTGAACTATGGTTATGCAACAAGGTGGAGGAATCCACCATGGGGGGAGGGGTATGGGAGGGGTGGGGGGAATCCCCAGCGCCTATGAAACTGTACTACACAATACAATGTAAGCAACAATAAAAAAAAAAAAAAAAAAAAAAAAAAAAAAAAAAAAAAATCTCGCTTCTCCCCTATTTTGCTTTGTGGAAAAGCAAGTTCCTACTGGCTTTTCAAAAAACAGCAACTACGAATGAAATTGTTAAATATACCTTGACAATAGCATATTAGACTATACACCATTGTCTATATCTACAATGCATTGATACACTAAATAGCATAAAGGTGTACTTGTTACTGTTACTGAAGGATGATACTAATACTAATATAATATGAGAGAACACAGTGGGACTGGGAGGAGATGGAGGTGAAGGGGGAATTCTGTGCCTATGGAGCCATATCATGAAAATAATAGTAATAATAATAATCATAAAAGAATTTTCAAAGAAAAGGAAAGAATTGCAACCCTACTGGAATGTGACTCCACTTCCCTGAATTTTCATAGATTCTCAGTTTTTTCACAATGTAAATCGCTTGTCTTCCCAAAACTGATCTCTGACCTCTTCAAAATGTCAACTCCCATTTTTTGTAGTCTCAAAATTTACCACACAAAAGCAAGGAGACAATACCCGAGATTTCAGCTTATCATAAGAGCGGGAGGAGGGGTGGCCTAGCATACCCTTCTGATAGCTTTTTATTTCAAATAAATTAGACAGGATTAGAATTCTGATCCTTTGAATTTTATGTTCTCAGTCTATTTGCTGCTATTTTAATTTTTTCCTCAAAATTGTGCTTACAAGATACCACTTCCATCATTTTCTGGGGCATTTTCCTCTCATGGATTCCCCCTCCCAATGAAAACGTTTTGCTTACTGAAAACTGTCTATGTGAAAAACTGAAGTTATCTTTGCATTGAATTCCCATAACAACACCAACATCACATGTGTGCACCAGTTGGAATTCCAATTGCTCCACTTAAAAAAAAAACTTTCATATCATCTTTTATTCTATGCTGATAAAAATCTTTTTTTTAATTTCAACTTTTTTTGAATTTTTTTTTTCATGATATTGTTCCCTAGTCTCAGGAAGTTTTCCTCCCCTCCTTCCTCCACTGTTTTCCTCAATATTATTACAATAGTATATCTTCAGCACAATCAGAATGATGGACTTGTGACTGCTGCTGCTCTACTCTTCTGATCCAGCTCCCTGCTAACATGCCTGAGATAACAGAAGATTGTTCGGATCCTTGGGTGCATGCACCTGCACGTGAAACAGAGAAAGGTCCTGCCTCCTGGTTTTGGTCTTACCCAACCCTGGCCGTTGAAGCCATTTAGAAAGTGAATTAGTAGCTGGAAGACTTCTCTCCCAGTGTCTCCTTATCTCTCTTTGTAGCCATGCCTTTCAAATAAATAAAAATATGTCTGTCTTTTTAAAATGAGTATAAATATAGGCTACAAACAATAATCACATGTCAAAACGCTTGTGTTATTACTCCAATGTAGACTCATTAAGAACATGACCCGTGTAACCAAGTATGTCTGGGGATATGCTGTAAGTTCCCTCTTTCCGCAACTCATTTTGCTGTTCCTATTCTTCATCGGAGGGGTAGCAAGTAGACAGAGAGCACTACATTCAGCTGACCAGTTACATACAGCTGACCAAAACATGTGGCTACTGCTTACACTGACTTAATTATTATGTATTAAACCACACAAAAGAAGGGCTGTTGTGACTGAAAATCCAGTTACAGTCCTTTTTTTCCCCTTAATGCACAGCGGAGTCCAGTGGAAATTTTTAGAAGTGAAACTCTTCACCCTTGGAATGCCAGCAAACAATGTAAGTTTCAAGTTCCTTTACTGACGAAAAAAGTTATGACTCTGTGACTGCACTTGTGTTACAAAACAGATGGACGATGATACTTAAACCTACTAAATTTCCCAATGACTACTGCAGAAAAGGAAAAAATGATGCCACTGTGTAGGGATATCAAAAAGCTATATCAGAATTAATCAGTAGTTTAGTTCTTCTAATGCATATCCTACTTTTTATCTTATAGTGCCCTTTAGATATAATAAGAGAGAAGGATATAAACAGACAGTAATAATGGTCAAGGTGGAAAAACTTACAAGTTATAACCATCAAAATTATTATTTTCTGGATGAAAAAGGTAATGGAAGAAAAGTTACACAGAAAGAAGCTAGGGACCAGAGTGTGCAATAAATTCAAACCAATTTCTGCTGCATGAAAGAAAAATATCAGCTGAGCTAGATGAATATAAAGCTGAATTTTTCATCAGAACAAGGAAGATATATAACAATGTGGATTTTAATCTACAGCTGGAATGCCTGACTTCAGCTTATAACTTTATTTTACTGTTGAGTAATACAAAATGAAGGTTACTCAAAAATCAAGAGCAAAAGCAACAGACAGGATTAAAAAGATAAAAAGGAAGATCAAATTATTTCCTCCACTGTCAATCACAAAACTGTCACATAGCAGGATTTTTTTCTATACTTCTGAGAAATAGAAAACCATACAAAGATCTCAAATTACTGAGACAGAAGCTTTTGCATTAAAGTACTAGTTAAGCAATGACTAATGCTGATAAATAGTTGCTTCCAATCTCTCTAACATCTCCAAACACCCATGTCAAATCTGGAACAGGAAATTCTCACTCAGAATCAGAACAAGTAAGAAAACAATTTCAGTGTAGGAGATATGGCTAACTAAGCTTCCTTAAAACCAGATTTAACATTATTAGTAATGCTCACAAAATCATCTCAGATTTTATCATATCTTGGAGCTAAACATAGGGCAGAAACAACAAAATAAAGATACCCAATTATTGTAATGACTACATTCCTTTTCATCAAGTCTGGGCATTATAAATGAAATATAAACATGAATTAAAAGATGTTAATTTATAAGCAGTTCTTGCCTGAAAAGTGGAAGCAGATAAATTATCTCCAAACAGTTTGATTGCTTCCTTGATCTTTGCTGTTTAAGACTCAGACCATTCTATCTGAAGGACATCTAATTCAGAATTCAAAACATTATAAAACAAAATAATCAAATTCATTCATTGACTTCAGATTCTGACTCGGAAACAGTGTCATGATCTGTCTCCCAAGACAGAAAAGACAGAAATAAAAGAGCTGGGGCAAATGCCTGTTAGAAAGAGGGCATGTCTTTTCCTACAAATACATGTATCTTGATTTGTTTCCATCATCTTACATGGTTATTGTCATGTCTTCACAATTAGTGGCCCTGGAGGCCAAATCATGCCTTACCTGACTAATTAAAATCCCATACAGATCTCAACATACTCAGTCTATCTCTCTTCCCTCCCCTACTTCCTTCTCTCTAACTGGAATATGTATTCAGTAATCCTTTCTTAAGAAAAAAACAAATCATGGCTACAGCAGGAGAGATAATACCCAAGTATGTTAACACATACTGCATACTTGTTTCCTTAAAGCCTTATATTTGTACTCATACATATATTAGAGCATAAAAACACATGCTGGGCCCGGCGTGGTGGCTCAGTGCTTAAGGTCCTCGCCTTGCACATCCAGGATCCCATATGGGCACTGGTTCTAGCCTGGCAGCCAAGCTTCCCTTCCCATCCAGCTCCCTGCCTGTGGCCCAGGAGAGCAGTTGAGGACGGCCCAAATCTTCGGGACCCTGCACCCACGTGGAAGACCCGGAAGAGGCTCCTGGCTTCGGATTGGCATAGCATCGGCCATTGCGCTCACTTGGGGAGTGAATCATCGGGTGGAAGATCTTCCTCTCTGTCTCTCCTCTCTGTATATCCGCCTTTCCAATTAAAAAATAAATAAATAATAAAAATAAATCTTTAAAAATAAAAAAACACATGCTACCCAGCTCTCTTATGAATCAAGACACATCACAGCAGTAGGTTATGTTCATTAAATGATAGTATCTCTAGGTATCTTAACAACTGGCGTGTGAATTCAAGATTTCCATGGGTCTCTCTTAAGTTTTCTTCTTTCTCGTCAAAATTTCTACTCCATAATTTCCCTTCTATTTAAAAAGAAATGACACTGTGCCATTTGGTGTCCAATTTTTACTAGTTGACTTATGTTACTTCCTTAATGATAGCCTGAATGATAGCCTGTACTTCTTACAACAGAAGCTAAAAGATGCAGACATCACAATTTACATTAAACTTCACAGCCAAATAACTTATGACCTGCTCACTGATAAATCCAAAAGCCATGCTCTCCATGCACCAGAGAACTTTCTCATCAATTTCTTAAAATTACAATCTTAATCACTGACCTACATAAATTACCTTTGGTGCCATCACTTGGTCCATCAAGAGTATTTCTCACAACTTTGTAGAAAGGTCTGTCAGTACATTATTGGCAAATCCAGGACATTAAACTTAATGCTGTGCGAGGGCTTGTAGTCCTTGTTAGTCAAAATGTCCTTAATGCCAGGTATATAGACCTCCCCCTTTCTGCCCAACAGTAAGTTTATCAAATCTAACAAGGTAAGTTGTAGCTGTGAGACAGAGCTACTGTGTACAACAGGATGGGGACTTTTGTCGCTTCATTCTGCCTCCATGAAGAAGGAGCAAATATCTCTGATGCTGTATGCAATGCAGCTCTGCTTCTTTCCTAGTCAACATTTGTCCAAAATTCAGTCACAGTTCCCATATTTCAAGAATGTGTCTTTCCTGGCAGAAATCAATTTGTTCAGATTTTCAGAGACAATCCTCAGTATTTTGGAGGAAAAATTAGACCTTGACAGAATATCCTGATCTGTTTTCTGAAAAGCTTCCATGGTTTTCATTCAGTGGTCCACTGACCTCTTGTCATCAGTTGAAACTTCTGTACAACCCTCAGTTTCACTTCACTGAGGCATTCTCAGGGTGGCAGCCTGCATGTCTGGATCCCTATAAATACACACTAATTTCGTATGTGGCTCAGAGCCAATTTTGCTCAGGAAAAATAGAAAAAAGTGTCATCGGTGAGCAATCACAAAAGTTTCTTTTCTGCTACCTGCCAATTCCACAGAACCACACATCCATTATCCTGATTTCACTCATACAAATCCAGATAGCCACCCCTTTTACAAATTTTCTAGTGTAGTAATCCTGGTTTTCATCAGTGTAACTAAACAGGGAACCAGTAATCCATATCCTTTCACCAGCCTGTACATTTTGAAGACTCCTTAGAATCCTTGGTCATGAAAAGCCTTCGTGCTCTTGCTTTTCGTTTGTTTCTTTACTTTGTTTTGCACATAGGAACTTACAACTAGAAATAAAGTTAGGTTTAATCAGAGAAATATGGCTCAGTTTATGATGAAACCATTCTGCTTTGCTTCTCTGAAGAAAACAAACAAAAAAAACATTGGAGGATCTTATTAGATTGACATACCAAAAAAAAAGCAATCACTTGTTATTTAGAGCTTCTGGCATGAAAAAGATAAATATTAGTTTAGTAGTCACATTTAAATTTAAAAGAATATTTTCATTTACTGAGTAACACAACAATTGACTGTCACCATTTCAATTGGAGCCCATTGAGAAATAGGTCAATATTTTTAAACTGTGACATTTAAGAAGCTATCAAACCATAAAATTCATAAAGCTCACACCAATAAGGCTTCTTTCCTTTTTACCTATCACCAAAATATCATATTCTAATGAATGTAAATATTTAATAATTTTGACCTTTCATCCTTAAATATTCCCACATAAATCTATATCATGAAACCATAACATAATTATTACAAGAAGCAACACACTGCAGCTCATTCAAAAGCAGTGCATAATTTAAGTGCTCTTGCACAGGCAATGCCATTACACATGTTCAGGTTTTAAAAGGAAAACCGTGAGCAGAAACTTCATAGCGGAGAACACAAAAAATACAGAGCAAAGTGATAAAACCTGGAAAACACATTGTTTCAATTATTTGCATTGATTTATACAGCATTAATCATTTTTAGAAATTCAAAAGGCAAGACCAGATTGGCTCCAGCTACACTAAATTTTAGCAATCTTAAGGCAATTAGGACCAATTTTTAGAGTATAATTTTAATAAATCATGTCAATCAGTACTTAAATATTTATGTTCATACACATTTGAATAGGAAATATGACATACAATGTAAGTTCATTTAACCAGTAATTTTTATAAACCTAAACTTGTATTTTAAATGTATAGCTTTTCAGCTACTGTTTCATTAACAAAAATGACTTATATAGTAAAAATTTTTTTAAAAGCTTCATGTCAGTACAAGCTTTGTGGCATAGTACACTAATGCTCCAACCATGGCACAAGCATTCCATATGTCTGCCAGTTAGAGTCCTAGCTGTTCCACTTCTCATCCACCCCCTGCTAATGGCCTGAGAAACCAGCAGAGGATGGCCCAAATCCTTGGCATCCTGCACCCCTGCACCCATGTGGGAGACCTCCAAAACCTGGTTCTCAGCTTTGGACAAGCTCTGACCACAGTGGCCATTTGGTGAGTGAGCCAGCAGACAGAAGATCTCTGTCTCTTCTCTATAAATCTCTCTTTCAAATAAAAATAAATCAATCTTTTAAAAATGCCTCACACTTCTTTAGATTCATTCTGGCATTACCCAGCACTTAATATTTTATATATTAGATAGAACTGGCATTATCACTTGGTAAATAATAATTCTGACAAAGGTGGTAATGAAGATGCTGGCTGAGTAAAACACAAAAAAGTGAGTGGCTGTATGCACAACAAACCTTTACAACATGAACAAAAGCCAGGTGAAGATCCACAGAGTCTAGACTCATTAAAATAACAAGAAAATAAAATAAACAAAGAGCAGTTTCCCAGTGTCACTCTAGTCCTACTTTCAAGGAGCACGTTGTGGAAAGACACATTCTGTCTGGGAGAAGCAAAAACATTTCCAGGGCCAAGACCACTGCCTTAGAAATTAGATTACGTCACATTGCTCCAGTTCTCAGTCCATACCACTGCAGGAAATGTTTGGTCCTTCTAAAGCCAGGTGGCTGGACTCTGCCATGTTTTCCCTAGCCACCTACCTAAACTGAAACTCCAGTATGAGGAAAGGTTGGGAGAGCAAGACTAGGACTTTTCCTTGGAGGTCAGAGCTGAAGCTACAGAGCCAAGATTTGGCACGTGATAATGCCCAAACACCTTTAGCCCTCACTGGATCACCAAATGCTCATGGTCTGACTCTAGACTTGTCCAGCATCAGTAGGCAAATTCATTTTTGTGGGCATCACTGTTAGCTGGTGGTAGGTTTGGCAGCTACCACCAGGACATTGTGAGACTATTTTGGGAATCAATGCTGGTCTAATAGAGTCCAAAGATGGGCAAGTCCCAATGGTTCTGGTCTTCCATGAGAAGTATCAGTGGACAGCTTCTGGACTCACCCCAGTAAAGAAGAAACTTTTGTCCTAGTGAGACAGACTGGCTTTTGCATGTATCACAACCACTCCTTGCATACCTGGAGTAAACCCCCAACACTGGATAAGAGTCTTAATATTGAGTGATACTAGGAAAATTGGATACTCACATGCAGAAGAATGAAATTATACCCCTATAAGTCAGCATGTATCAAAAGTAACTAAAAATGGATTAGATAATCTAATGTGATGGCTGAAACTTTGAAACTGTAGGAGAAAACATGAGGAAAGGAATTCAAGTCATTGGAACAGACAAGATTGTTCTGAATCACAACCCCAAAGCACAAGAAATAAAAATCAAAAATAGACAACTGAGATGTCACTGAACTAAAGGGCTTATGTACTGGTAAAGTCAACAGAATAGAGAGACAACAAATAAAAAGGGAAGAGATATTTGCAAGCTATCCACTTGACCATGGGTGAAAATCCAGAATTGATAACAAACTCAAATATCCCAGTAGCAGAAACAGACACTTGTCAAAGGAAGACATACAGACGGTACAGCAGTTTTTGAAAAAAATGTGTATTCCCTGGCTGTAGGCAACTGCCTAGGTTGCCTTACACATAAGTAAGCATTACACTGGGAGAGAAAAGCAGTCAGTAACTGGCAGGGATTCTAGTCCTGTCTAATGCCAAATTTGTGTTAACTATACCAGTGTGTCAACATAGTTGCTTATTCATTCTTTATTTCTGTCTCTTTCTTTCATTCTTTGTAAGGATATGTGGGGAAGGCAGGGAATATTGGGCCAGGACATGTCACCCAGGCACCCAGGCAGAAGAGTCAGGGGCTGCAGACTGCTCTAGGAGGGTGGTCTGGGGAACTGTAGGAGTGTAAACAGTTGAGGGCATGTTTGATGGGAGGAATGACTTCCGTGGTCTTCCACAGATATGGCCACTGCACTTGCAGGTAGGCAAGGAAGCAAAGACAGAGTGGTTTACAGAGGGCAAACTGGATGTCTGGTTCAGGCCAAGGCACCCACCCACATGGAAGACCTACACTACATAAATTTGCCACTTGCCATTGGCACTCACAAATGCTGGCGCTAGAGTGCATGCCTGGCTGGGCTAGAGCACGGTGTCTGCCTGCAATTATCAGAGCAGAGGATGGACCACATCAGGTTGAGCCACAGCACCCATCATTACTTGGAAAAACTAAATCTGGAGGCAGGTCCTATAGGGGACTTGTAGACTTATTTTTATGAGGCTGCAGCTAGTTTATACCAAGAGCTGGGATGGTGATGGGTCGAATTAGGGTGGAACACACAACTTACCTGACAAGAGTCCATGTGACACTTGTGAGAGCTGGGGCTGGGAGGAGGCTGGGAGGAGCCAGGCTACAGCAACTGCTGGCAGCTACTCAGGGTGGGACTGAGGGCAGACCATGCCAATCAGTGCTGCTGCATGCACTGGTTTGTATGGTATCTGGGAGTGGGAACAGGCCTGGTATGGGAACTTGGGCAACTTCCTTACTAGCCACAACCCCCTCTTAGCAGCAAAAGAGCATGGGATAGGGGTAGGTCTGGCCAGGCAGGGCTAGAGTACTCTTCAGCATTTGTATGGGCTAAGTCTGGGGATAGGACAGGCTGGGGTAAGCTGCAGCACCTGCTGGCAAGCATGACAGCCAGGATAGGGTGTGGGCCACCTTCATCTGGGCTAGGCTGCAAAACCTGCCAGCAAGAGCTGAAACTGTGGAGGGCCATGCCAGGCTGGGATGAAGCACCTGCTAGCATAAGCAAGACCTAGGGCTTGGAGCGGGTCTGGTAGGGTAACTCATCTGGGAACTCTCCTGCTGGGCAGCAGCTCTCACTGATGAATCTGAGAGGTGGGGCTATGGGTAGACCAGACTGGTCAAGGCTGTAACAGCCACTGACACGCCTGTGGAGAGGGTCTAGAAATGGGCCAAACTTAATTAGGCTCCAGCAACAGCTGGTAGTCACAAGAGCACGAATGGGTGTGAGATGCACCAGGGTAGGCTGCAGTACCCACCAAGGTTACATGGGTCTGGGCGGTGGGCCAGACTGGACTAGGTTGTAGCACCTGCTAGTGAGTACCCCACAGAGGGCCGGCCATGTCAGTCTGGGCAGCAGCTCTCACACCCATGCAAGTGAGATCCATTGCTGGCTTCATCAAAGGACCAGCCCTGGAGGCTAACATAGTTTGACAGCAAAAAGCAGTCACCTCCCTCTCCTACCCTTTGGGCACTGGAGAAAAAAGTTAAAACATTTGTCCCACCTACCTTCCTCCATACCTGACCCTTTCCACCCTAACTAGAGTCTCATGAGGGTAGGCATCCCTCTCAAACATGTAAGCAATATTAAAAAGAAAAGAAATGTCAACGTTACTAATAACTGGAAAAATGCAAATCAAAACCACAAAGAGTTACTCCTTCAATTCAATTAGACTGGCCATTATCAAAAGACAAAAAGATAACAAGTATTGGCAGGGATATTAGAGAAAAGGGAATTCTTGTATGTTGTTAGTAGAAATGTAAATTAGTATAGCTAAAGAGGAAAAATAATAGGGGTTCTTCAATAAACTAATTCAGCAATTTCATTTCTATGTATGTAGACAGGGGAAATAACATACATCTATTTTCCAGGGGAAAAAAATCAGCACCTAGAGAAAACCTATTCATAAAAGTGATGTTATAAACAGAGGATTGGCTACTGGGTTTTAGAAACGGAAATGATGTTCCCACATCTAGACAGAATTATTTCAAATTCTAAAAGGATGACTCAACAGTTCTTACCCACTGTCATGGTTACTCTAATGTGTCAGCTTGTGCAGGGAATGGTATTCAATCGATTAATCAAATACTAACCTACAGGCTTCTTTCAAGGTATTCCATAGATGTTGCTCACAACTAAACAAGGGAGATTATTTTTGATAATTTGATTGTGGCACATAATCAATCAGCTGGAAAGTCTTAAAAAATTTGAGGTTTGCCTTAGAAGAAATTAAAGACAACAATATCAACTCCTACCTTATCACCAGCCTGCATTACAAATTTTGTACCTGCTAGTCAAGAGCAGCAGTGTGAATCCATTCCTCAAAATCAATTTACACATTATATATAGTTATATAACCATATTGGTTCTATGCTTATAGAGAACTGATAAAAATACCTCATAAAGTCCTATCTTTTTCTTTATGAAAAGTTTGGAATAGGCCATTTGGAGCCATTCTTGAGTCAACATTCACACTGATTTGTTCTGTTACAACAGAATAAGAGACTAAACAAAGCAGAAACATGTTTCCCACCATTCTGGAAGCCAGAATATCCAGGACAGAGGCAGCAGGGTCTAGTGAAGACACTCCTGCTACCTATGCCATAGTGGGAAATGGAGGGGCAAGACAGCATGAGAGAGCAGGAGGCAGAGGGGCTAGAAGTGCTTTTACAACAAGTTTCCTTCCACAATAACTCACCAACTCTCACAGTAATAATCCATTCATCAGGGCAGAGCCCTCATGACCTAATCACACCACACTGGGGATTCTTTACAATAAACAAACTTTGGGCGACACTGAAACCACAGCACTATGCGTCATTCACGCACTGAAGTTCTTCATGTGCATTTCAATCACTCCATAATGTGGGACTATTAGTAATCCAACCTTAAAGATGACGAGACTGAGTCCTGTGGGGGATGAAATCACCACCAAACATCACAGAGCTGATAAATGATGGAGTTATGTTTCAAATGACTACCAAAGAACACAACCAGTTCTCCTAATGATTACACTACACTGCCTTGAAATATATAGATTTAGGATATATTTGGTCAGTATGTTAATAAAAATTAACATATGGCTTTGGATGTGAGGAATGACAGAAACACAAGGAGCAAAATATAACTCACAGGACTGACATTCGATGTTGTAAAAAAGTCGAGTAAAGGGGACGGTGCAGTGGCTCAACAGGCTAATTCTCTGCCTATAAGCTCTGGCATCGCATAAAGCCACTGGTTCATGTCTCAGCTGCTCCATTTCTGAGCCAGTTCCCTGTTTTTCAACTGGGAAAACAGCAGAGCACATTCCAAGTCCTTGGGCCCCTGCAACCACATGGGAGACCCAGAAAAACTCCAGTCCCTGACTTCAGATCAGTTCATGTCCCGCCATTGTACCATTTAGGAAGTGAACCAGTGGACACATTGTTTCTCTTTCTCTCTCTCTCTCTCTTTCTCCCTCTCTGTATAAATCTGCCTTTCAAATAAGAAATAATTTTTCAGTAAATTAGAGAGAAAGAAGTAATATACATGATCAGTTATTAAACTCAAAGATTAATTGTTAATCATTGTTAATCACTGGATCCAGTGACCTGCAAATGCCAGCATTAGTACACTTCCTGACTCTTCCAACTCCCATCCAGCACCCTGCCTGTCGTCTGGGAAAAGCAGTAGAGGATGGCCCAAAGTCTCGGGACACTGCACGCACAGGGGAGATCCAGAAGGAGCTCCTGGTTTCTGGTTCCTGGCTTCAGATTGGCCCTTTTCCGGCTGTTGTGGTCCTTCGGAGAGTAAACCAGTGCATCGAAGATCTTTCTCTCTGGCTCTCCTCTGTAAATCTGCCTTTCCAATAAAAACAAATAAATCTTTTTGTTTTACATACACAGCTAATGTATTTTACAAACATGTAAAAAAAGTAATTTGTGATAGGGATAGCATAATAAAACAAGGGTGGTACATTTACATGGTGGTTTTGCAGGAACAAGTATTCCCCATAGATTTTTTCCAACTTTTCTAAATGTTAAAACACTTTCAGAATGAGATGAGGAAGATGGATAATAGTTATAAACACCAAATTCAGGAATGTTGGATAGTGGGGGTAGGGAGAGAAGCAAATACAGCCATCATACAATAAACCATGAACTTTCTATTACATTGGCAATAATTTATGTCTTAATTTCAATGTACTGGTACTCATGGGCA
Organism: Ochotona curzoniae; assembly: GCF_017591425.1. Classification (NCBI taxonomy): domain Eukaryota; kingdom Metazoa; phylum Chordata; class Mammalia; order Lagomorpha; family Ochotonidae; genus Ochotona; species Ochotona curzoniae. Next base: position 58,955,450 of record NW_024466599.1, read on the forward strand.
CACAGTTTTTTCATAAATTATACTATGAAATATAAGAATGAATGTAAGTAAAGTAAGTGATTGTACGTTAAGGAAACTGAAAAGGTGAGTATGGATTATTCTTTGAAAAGTTCCATTAAAAGAAAGCCCAAAATCTGGCAATTGTTGGGGGTGGTTTGCTATTTGATAAGGTTTCTGTTCCCTTTTTACATGGATACATAGTATGTTTGCATGGTATTTGTACTGTTCCAAGGAAGAAAACTTATTTACAATTAGAATGATTCCCAAATGTGGCAAGAGAAAAATCAACCTTTGAAAGAAGTAGCTCTTCATTCCTTTATAATCATGGGGAAAAAAAGGCATTTACTGACTGGCATTCTGACTCCCAGTTTGCAGAGGTAATTTACTCCTTAGTTTCTTAACTTCCCATTTCTCTCATATTATCAGGAAGCCTGTTTTCAGTTTCTAACAATTAACATAATTGCTTAGCCCTGCAGTACTTCATTGCAACTCTATAATTATAAGGTCTTATATTTCCATATTTCCTATACAGCATTCCAGCAAGTTGGTCCTTCCACACTTATTATCTGGATGCATTTTGCAAGATTCAGTCTGGTTTCAAGTGATTCTTTGCCTTGTTCCATTTATTTTTTATTCAGAAGTCCAAGTTAGAAGCAAGCTCATTCAGTCTCAAAGAGGTCTAGAACTAATGAAGACAACTGGGTTTATATCCAGCAACTGAAACACATCACAATTATAAATGCATCAGAAATGAGCTACATCTTAGAAATCTTATCCTGTTGTTGCTCAAGATGGTTAATATCAAGTACTTTTTGATTGAATTATAGGCTTAGTTATTAAAGAATACACATTAGAGAACAAATTTCTTTTTTTAATATAATGATGCAAGATGCTTTCTTTTAATCTTGGCTGTGTTCAACTGTTTCGATTAAGGAACTCCCATTTAACAGGTGAATTACAAATGAAATACAGGCAATTCACCCATACTGAAAGATTTTTTACCTTATAATGAAAAATGTTACAGTATCACAAACTTGACAATGAGACTTCAGTGTGCTGGCACTATTGTTAAGCAATTTCTATGCACCCTATCATATGTTCTTTCCATCAGTCATGAGAGTTTACGTGTAATTAGCCTCACTGATCTCCTGCAAACACCCGCACACAAAGGATAACTTGCCCAAGCATCACAGCACAGGGACTGCGAGAAGTGCAGAACCAGAACCTGGCTTCACAGCACAGACATGAGCCCCGGCAAGCTCTTGCTGTGACCAAAGCCTCAGGTGGACAGCTCTGCCTGGCGAGGCCAGGGTTCTAATGCGGAAGTATGGATGCACATTAGCCACATGCCTGGCTCCTCTCCTGACTTCCTTCACTGCCTTCCTTTTTCTCATGAATATCTACTTTTTTTTTAACTTTCTGCTTTGCATTTATATATTCTTAGAAACCTATTTTTTTTTCTGTGACAGGCAAGAACAGCTGTGGATTGACAAATGAGGGTATTAAGACAATCAGTCTTGAAGTAGCAATGTTCTAAAGATTTCTGATTTTTAGTCATACAGATGTATAATTTGCCACATACTGCAAGTCAACATAAGAATAAGAATTATTCATCTTTCACATTGTGTTTATTCTGCTGTTTTTGCTAGGGTATCAGCAGAAAGTTTTTTTTTTTTTCCACTACTGTGCTAAACTCTATCAATCCTAGACCATTAGTTATAACAGATGTATCATAATGTCAGATATCAGTAACAGTGGAACCTAGGGATAAGAGAATTTCCTGACTATTTTAGAAATTTTTCTTTAAATACAATAATATTGTCAGCTTACACAATTCTGCTTAGCTTTATTTAAGGAAAAAAAAAAAAAAACAACTACCAGACCAGACTAAAGTGGTTGGATTTTTTAATCTAAATAAATGAAAGGGCCTGTTGTCCATATCCAACAGCATTTGGTATTATCAGTTTGGGCGATTTTAGCAAATCCAGTATATTTCAGTATATAGTGAATTCTGTTATTTCAATTTTCATTTTCCATTTCACAAATGATGTTGAAAATTTCTCCTTATGTTGATTTGTCATTTCTTTCATAATATTCCTGTTTAGGCCTTTCATACATTTTAAAAGTCATATATCTCACTATCTTATTGTTGAATTGGAATACACTTTTATGCATAACGGACAAAAGCCTTTTCCTGAGACGTTTAATTTTCAAATATTCTCTCCAAATCTATGCCTTGTTTTCATTCTCCAAGCACTGTCCATCACAAAGCAAATATTGAAATCTTACTACTAAATCCAATTTACCAATTTTCTCTTCCATATATCATGCTTTTGGTTGCTTCTTTTTTTCCTTAAAGATTTATTTATTTTTATTTGAAAGGTAGACACTCAGAGAGAAGGAGAAACAGAGAAATAGATGCCATCCACTGATTCACTCTGCAAAGAGTTGTCATGGGTGGGGCTAAGCCAATCCATGGTCAAGAGCCAAGAGCTTACTATGGGTCTCCCACATGGGTGCAGGATCCCCTCCAAATTGGAACATTCATCCTCTACTACTTTCTCAGGCCACAAGCATGGAGCTGGATCAGAAGTGGAACAGATAGGATATTAACTGGTGCTCATGTGGTAAGATGACACTGCCAGACAAAACTAGCCTGTTGAATTACTGTGCTGGCACCTCATTGCTTCATATTAAAATTGCACTTCTCTACCCTGAAATCATAACCTTATTTAACGTTCCACTTAACTGTCTCATCTTAGGATGTATTATCCCTACAGGCCAGGAATGTCTGTTTTTTTATTCTATAATCTCATTATCCTAAATACTGCCTGTGCGTTAATACATTTAATCTATTTATGTACATGGAGTTGTTCCTACATCAGTATCATTTTGTAAAAATATATATCATATGACTTAGAACAACTAACTGAATAATTATGAGCAAATATGTGCAAAGTTTCTTGCAAAAGGATCAGCAAACAACAAAGAGAACAACTATTATTATTTCTCCTGAAAAAAAAATTACTGTATTGTCAAAGGTCAAATACTCCAGAAATAGGGATGAATGAACAACACTCTCAATCACCAATGACAAAGGCTTGCTGTTGACCTGGGTTAATCCTGGACAATTAAATTTACCATGCAAATATGTTTTATATAACAAAGCATTCAATAAGCAACAATGAAATATGCATCACCCAAAATAGTAAATATAAAAAAAAATTTATATTAGGAAATTCTAAGATGTAATCCATATACATATCTTTATGATCCTATCAAGTCAAACCATTTATCATATTTTTGTCATATGTATATGCCTGTAAGTTTTTGCATTTAAAAAATTCTAATGTGAAAGCTTCTGAAAATTAATTACCTTCACAGATGACACCCTATCCAACAGAAAAAAAACACTTAAATTAAATAACGGTACCCATAAAGATGCATTCACCTTTGGCCATTGTTGGTTCTAACACATTAGAAGCATAGCATTCACCTGGGGAGCAATTCTTGACATATGGATTTCCAGAGTTAGCCTAAATTTATTGCATCCAAGATTGCATCAAGGGCCACAATCTGAAGCTTACACACAATTCCTCTCCTCCCCCAGGGACTTCTAATCTAGAGGGTATGTGTATCCTGAGAAACACTTACAGAGGCTTCTGTAAGAACAACAAAGCACAAGGGCTGGAATAGTGAGTCACATGGAAACAATGAAGCCACAGTAGCACTCATTAACTAAAGACTGGAGAGGCACATGTCATTGCAAGTTCTAGTAATGTCCCTATAGTATCCAATACACACACACTTTACCATATTACTCGAATAGTATCATTTTTTTAAAGTAATGAAATTTTTATGAAGTAGTATTTTAGCAAAGGCAAAACTCAAAGAAGTGAAACCCACAGAAAGTAATACATTTTCTTTACCACCTTCGAGAGGATTTGTCTCTCCTTTTCCCACTGAAGGTGTCCCCTATCTCCTTATGGTAGGTCTGAAACTCTTCCTGCTTATGCTCCAGCATTCATCAGTGAAATTTCACCTCATTAACAGAAAGAGCTCACAAGAGAACACAGCAATATGCCATCCATACAAGAGTAGTCAGGCACCCAGGTAGAAGAACCAGTGCACAGCACGGAAAAAGTTCCAAACTCGGAGAGTCAAGCATCCCAGACAGAAAACACAGAGGCACAAAGTAAGGGATGCATCAGAGAAAGAGCATGCAGAGGAGTGGAAGGATCCTGACAACACCCCCAACTCTCTAAGAAGGGCTGCCCCTCTGTCAAACGCTGTAAGACAGAAATTCCTCTTCCCTTCTACACACTGCTGCTTTATGTATTCACGAGGCAAGCATAAAAGGACATGCCTGTAAGGCAGTGGGAGTTTCCTAGTCAGGAAAATGGTCTTGCACAGCTCTCAATTTGGGGGTTCACACAGTTTATATCCATTAGAGTTACTGATGGGCCAACTTTTCCCTCCAACAGGGACGGGAAGGAGGGAGCCCCTGTATTACTAGGAGGCAAACAGTAACCTCTCCTAAGAAACGAGAAAGATACTGTTATTTTTCCTGCTGTTATCTAGTCTAGTCTTACTTTTCGTTTTAGTTCACTAAGCATGCTGACTCAATAAATATTAACTGCAAAAACTAAAATAATTAGTATCATTTTACATGTAATGCTATGTCAAACCAAGCAAGGAAGAGATGACACAAGCAGTGGATGGCTAGGTCATTTCTTTCATTTAGGACAGTTTCATGAACAAGTCACTTTTTTCATCCTGGCTATCTGAGATACCCTTTCATGCTGAGTTGGGTCCATACACATTTCTGTCAATATCCTGGCCTGATACATGTTTGTGGGACAGCATATCTTAACAGCTTAGCTTTGTCATTTTCCAAAAGGAGTGGACAATCAGAATGCTGTTGTCAGCTAAAGGCGATAAATATAAACAACTGCACCCCGACTTAAGAATATATGGACATACAAGAATGGTATAGCAGAAGAAAAGCTTTAAGGTGCACTTCACAGCTTTTGGCATAGAACATGGCTGTATCAGACTATTAAATGGGTCTGTTACAGAACAAACCTATAGGACAATATCCAATGCTCAAAGCATGGCTTTTGAATTTAATTCAAGACTGTGAAGAATCCTACATACAATATGTAAACACCCCAATTCTAGCAAATACATACAAAGTAAACAAATTAAATTAAAATTACCAGATAACTACATCCGTTCTAAATTAACCAGTTCAGCTCCATCCAGCTATGTTCAATACATAAATCTTTAAAATTCACATGGGTCTGAATTTAAAGATTCACAAGGGTGTCAGGAATACACAAAAATTATGAAAAAAATCCCTAATGTGAATCAGATAACAGATATCCATGAACCATTAAAATTCCTTCTATCATTGTTCAAAAAATTGAAATAATTTCATCCCACGTGCTTTGGCTCTCATCTCTTTAAACAAAACATGGTGAGGCATAAGCATTCTATTCTGCTTTCTAGCCTGAGAAATGCACTCTCTCTACCATTTCTTGCAACTACTCTGAGCCTTTCTTCTTTTATCTGCAATTACGGCTAACTTTATTTGAATATGTTCCGATATTTCTGATATTAGGTGGATAAAAACAAGCACGCAGAAAAGTTTTGGCTTGCTTTCAGTGCTTCTCTATTACTCTCTGGCTTATTGCCTTCCATTCTGTCATAATACTCTGTTTTTTAAGATTTATTTTATTTTTACTGGAAAGTCAGATATACAGAGAGGAGGAGAAACAGAGAGGAAGATTTTCTGTTTGCTGATTCACTCCCCAAGCAGCAATGGCCGGAGCTGACTCAATCCAAAGCCAGGAACCAGGAGCCTCTTCCAGGTCTCACATGTGGGTGAAGGGTCCTAAAGCTTCAGGTCATCCTCAACTGTTTTCCCAGGCCACAAGTAGGGAGCTTGATGGGAAGTAGGACTACTGGGATTAGAACTGACGCCCATATGGGATCCTGCTGCATGCAAGCCAAAGGCCTTAGCTGCTAGGCTATCACGCTGGGCTCTGTCACAATCTTCTAAAGCAACATGAATTATACACCATGAACCGGGTACTATGTCAATCTACAGTTGAGTACAGCACTCCCAGCAAAGGAAGAGAGAAGCATATGCATCAAGTAGTTGCAATGATAACAAAAAATCTGGTTAGCTTAGTTGCTACCTAGGTAATCACTTCACCATTGATTTAATGGTCCTAACATCTCTTGTTTCTTTTAATTTAGCCTTTGCCCTTGGCAGCTTCCTAAAAATGCACTTTCCAATATAATCAAAAATACTTTTCTAAAAAAAACCCAAATAACTTTCTCTTTACTAATCCTCCATTTTCTGAAGATAATTTGGCACAACTGCAACAACATTCTAGGGTCTGGATTGATCATGTTTCCCTTACACAATATCCAATCCTTGGATTCCAGAATTGTGCAATATATTTGTGCTCAGATCACATCTGAAGGCATGCTTTTCCTCTCTAATTTATTTCTGTTCCATTTTCTAATCCTAATTTGGCCCTGCTTTCAAAGTATATTTATATTCCCAAACTTTTGTCTGTTAGCCAGAACTCAAAGAAAGACCTGTCTCTGAACACTTGAGTTGTCAGTGTCAAAGAGTTCCACATTTCTTTTTCTCCAAACCCACACTGTAATCATATTAATAGTGGGCTCTCGATATATTGTTTTATCTTGATTCCTTTAAAATATTATAATAACATATCAGAAATCTATCTGAGTCCAGTATTTCTCCCAGTTTTCACAAAATTGCTATATTAATCTTTGAATTATGTAGTAAACAATTTTTAGCTGGCTTCCACCTTCCCTTCTTCCCTTGCTTCCTTTCCTCATTATGCCATCTACACTGAACAGAGTTTCTCAACTATTCACAATCTGGTCCCTTCCCATCAACTTACCACATTCCCAGCATACCTGAATCCTTTGAAACTTACCAATTCTCTATCCATCCCCCAACTATCAACACCATTCCTACAATTATGCCTTTGAAAATTATGTTCTTTAGTTTTTAAATGCTTATTTTTCTTATTTGAAAGAGAAAGATGCAAAGAGTCCCTATCTTCTGGTTCACTTCTCAAATGCCCGTTAGTGCTCGTGGGAAATCAATAGACTGGTGCATTCCTTTCAAAGAGTCACCTGAGGAATTTCACAAACTTTGATGCCTCGGTTCCACTGTAAAGAATTCTATTTAATCAATAAGTCATGAAGACTGGACAACTAAGATTTCAAAAACTACCTATGTAATTCCAAGATTCATTAGCTTCTGAGAGCCTCTAGATTAAGCACACATTCCAGGAAGATTCAGTTCAGGAAGATATTGGTGGTAAACATTAAACCTACTCAAAGACAGTTCTTTAACTTAAAATTTAAACACATAAAATGTTATATTGGTATATTCTGCAATAAAAATATAGTCACCATGGGGTCAATAAATCATCTGGCCTAGGGCACCAGCATCCCACATGAGTGCTACTTTAGGTCCTAGCTGCTCCACTTCTGACTCCACTTCTGATTCAGTCTTAGCTTATGGCCTGGAAAAGTACCAAACAATGGCTCAAGTCTTTGGGAACCCTGAACCCACTTGGCAGATAACGGATGCTGGCATTGCAGGCACCAGACTAATCTAGTACACCACAATGCTGACCCTACAAAGGATATCTTAAGCTCCCAATGATCTCTTGATTCTATAAAAAAGCCTCCTTTCTCAAGATCACCTGCCACATTCCAGAGTTCAACACAAAGTGCTTTAAGAGTAGAAACAAATGCACACACATCTTAATGAACTTATAATCAGAAAGAAATATACATATACATATATTCAAGACAGACATACACAGACACATGAGTGACCACACATTCCCTCTTTATTAAATAAAAACATCAGAATTATAAGTTTTAAACAAACTGATCTCAATAATTTGTGTTATCTGTTTTAATATAAATGCTATCTTCTATCTATACAGTTTTTTGCTGATTATAAATTAAATACACAGGGAAATCTACCAGAATATTCTAGGGTATAATGAGCACTTTTTAAGATCTGGCATGCAGCCTAGCTTTTAAAAAGGAGATAATATATTTTTCCAGTGATAAAAAAATTTTGTATAACACTTTCACCATCTGAGATACAATAATAGCAGAGTTAAATGGATCATTTCCTAGATAATCTCATGAGAATAGTCAATATAATCATGAATATTATGAAACTTCAAGAGAACAATAAACGATTCTTTCAAAAAGCTAAGAAAGTGGACTAAAATTGATATGTCCAGTAGTAAAACTGTTATCATTTCTGCATGAATACATTTGGCTACTTTTTTAAACTGCAATCATAAAACCCACAGTATGAGTTCCCAAATTACAAATCAGTTAGTAAACAAGCTGCATATGGATGTTACGGGCACTTTACAGGAGCCAGTTGTTTTCAAATGTTAGTGTTGCCATAATTTCTGAAAATTGCCTTTCATATTGGAGAGTAGATTTCTAAAACAAGAGGAATGACATAGGTATGGATGGTCAGGACAATAGTTAAGATCCTGCTGAGGACACGAACTTCTCATGCCTGCTTCTAACCATACCTCCTCTACTTCTGATTCAGCTTCTTGTTGATGTTCACCTGATGGGAGAGAAGGTGGCATCTTTGGGGCCTGCATCCTGTCATCCTCATGGGACACCTGCATGATGGAGTTCTGTGCCCGTGGTTGTGGTCTGGTCCAGCCCTGACAGTTTAGGGCATTTGGGGAGACAACCTGTGACTCTCCTTTTGTTTATTTCTTTATCCCTGCCCATCTTTCTATGAGAAATGAGATTCAGAAAAGCAACGATCTTGAGGCTTGACATCTTCAATAAATAATCAGCCCTTTCCTATCCCACATTTATGTTCTCTCAAGATCCTTTTCCCACCTCTCTTTGAAAATCAAGGCAGGTTTTCATGTTTGAATAAAAATTAAATTTTGAATAAATCTTAAGCAAAGTAAGTAAAGCTTAAAGGATCACAAAACAAATAGCTGGGCCCCAGAAGGGGAGGAAGCAAGAGAAGACAACCTGAGGACAGAGAACTGGAACAAGAACTGAAGACTTTCTGATCAGTGAGGTGAGACACTGCCCATACAGAACATTTGGAACATACAAGTGGAACTAGAGACAGAAAGGAACAGAAGAAACAAACTTGAAAGGCTTTTATCAGTAACACATTTGGTGTTTTGTGTACTACAGCTGTTTCCTTGAGGTTGATGCTTCAAAGAAACAGGCATGTGCAGAGTTAAACTTTACACAGGTGACAGGTAGACGTTATCTCTGATGAACACAGAGGAAGCCTAAAATAACAGAATGATTCAACTGGAGAACATTATGCTTAGTGAATTAAGCCAGTTTCAAAAGGACAAAGATATATTCTCTCTGATATAAACACTTCAAGAAAAGTACAAAATAAACATATATAGGTGGTCAAGTATATATATATATATACCTTCTCACACATGAACTGTATAATGGAGACTAGCATACTGGGAAGTAAATATACATTGAAATACGTGTCTCCTAAATAAAAGTAGGGCTGCAAATGAAACATTTCAATCTACCTTTATACTATCAATCTGGATTTTCTACCTCCGTCTCTACGTATCAGGCCATGACACAGTTAAATACCAGAAAGTCAAACTTGTAACTGCTGCTAGTGAGAGACTACACTACCATGATAATACAGGAGGGAAAGGCAGAGAGGGAAAATCGAGAGGAGAAAGTGAGGATGAAGAAGGAACGCTCATACCTATAGAACTTCACTATGGAAAACCAATCAATAAATAAAAAGTGAAATAATACTCTAGAAAAATAATCAGTTTAAGCTATCTGAAATAAGTATCTTTGCATTTTCTGCTTTAATACTCCTAAAACATCTCATCCAAGAAAAATTTCTATTACAATATCACATAAAACACTGCTTCAAATAAACTTCAAGAAAAAGAAATCATTAGTTTCTGCAAATTGTGTAAAAATCAACTTGTATTAACAAAAATTGGGAAACTTAGAGGATTGCTGAGCAAAATAAATGAGAACATTTACTACGACAAAAGACAAATGTTTTCACAAAGAGGCCCAGGGACCAGGCTATCAAAACATACTCCACTCCAAATATTTTCACTATCTTGATTACAGTGATGGTATCAGGATGTATGCATTGGCCAAAAAGTAGCAAACTGATATTTTAAACGTGCACAGTTCATTATTTGTCAGTCTATCTAAAATAACACCAATAGCAGAAAATATTAGTAAAATAAGACACCTATGCAGGATAAAGATGATCAAAACCAAATGTATTCATCTCTGGACAATTGAAAAGGAATATCTGTTTTAAAATGTGTTTGGGAACTTGGCAGGTTCATATTGTCAAAACAAATATAAAACATAATCAATAGATGCTAGTTAAAATACAAAATACATAACAGTTCAAATTAGGGTCACTATTTAAATTAGTATAATACAAATGAAACTGCTTCTAGGGGAGCTCAAAGGATGAGAAGAAAGATGGCATCATGAAGAATGGGGACATTAATGGAGAAAAATGGTTAGTGTTTCCATTTATGAAATATCCAGCTGTGAATTGAAAAATGGAAGATTTGTAAAAGAGAATGAGTATAGATCCATTAATAAATTTATTCATTCAACAAATACTTGATGAAATCTCATGACTGCAATGCTATGTACTGCAAATCAATCTCATTACAAAAGAAAGTCACTTCATGATTATTTAATTATTTTGGCGAAAAGTGACAAGGAAAATACACATAAAAATCAGTTAATTGGGGTGTCAAAAAGAGTTCATCAGGGAAATTGTCCTCTGAGTTGGGATATACAAAGTGAGTCACCCTGAACTATGCCAAAGAAGATAGCAAATAATCAACAGCAAGTCATCTATTTAACAGATAATTAAGAGTGGAAAACCTTAGGGCTCCATGTCTGCGTCTATGTGGGAGGAAATGGAAGCATTAACAGTAACATTAAGATATTTGAAATATACAACTGGTGATATTCACCAAGATGGGAATTATTTATTTTACTATTAATTTGAAAGGATGCAAGACTAAGAAAGATAGAGATCTTCCATTAGCTGGTTCATTCCCCAAATGCCTGTGATTCCCAGGGATGGGCCACATCAATCAAGGAGCCATGCACTCCATTCAAATCTCCCACATTAGTGGGAGAAATCCAATAATTTGTACCATTACCTGTTGCCTCCCAGAGCATTAGTAGAAAGCTGGATCAGAGTGGAGGTAGAACCTGATCCCTGGGATACTTACTCAAGATGTGCATTTTCCATTTAGTGACTTAACCATCTGGCAACAATCCCTGCTTCAAAATGCCCTTGTTATGATCTCATGATATTAGAATATTAACAAAATGTGATTTTGTTCTACATAAGAATTTTAGAATTTTGCATATTAAAGGACATAGTGAATAGATCACCTACAAAATGGAAGGAAACATTTTCTGGACAATATGTGATAGTCCATTCATATCTAAGATTTATATAGAAGCACAACATCTCAAAACCATAAGAACTCAAATTACCTGATCAAGAAATAAAACTGACTTGAACATTTACACAAAGAAGATATATCAAGATTAACAAGCATATTAATAGATTCCCTCAAGGAGGGATCAAGAAGGCTGAGTAGGGAAAATCTTCAGATACAGAAAATAATATCACAACAACAAAGAAAGGAACTCATTTCTGGAGATCTGACTGAAAGAAAATTTCAGCATACAAGTTAAAGAAATGGCAAACAGCACAGAGACCTCAAAAGTCAGCAGACAGACACAAACCACACAGCAGCTCTCATAGCATCTATGCTGGCACACAGGTTGGGGAGAGAGCACCTTGCTAGGAAAAGATCTGGAACTATCATTGTTGGTGCTTAAACCCATGGACTCAGTCACATTTACCTGAGTATCTAAGGAGCTCTATCTTCATTTCTCTGTTTCAAGGTGATGCCTGCCAATATATATTCCCCAACATCACTTGCTCTCACCTCATGAGACCAGGATAATGACTCCACAGCAACCTGCAACTCCAGAACTGGGTTTATTATTACCACATTTCTCAGAGTCACTGCAATCTACACTGTAGGATCTCATGGAGAACTGATGTGCATTTCCATGCTCCAGATCCACTGAAGATACATACCATAGGAAGACAAAATCCACATCAAAGTGATACTTCAAACTCCATAATCTGTTGCTGACTAAAAACCTGTGGCCCTGAAGGACATCAGTGATCTTAATTAAAGTAAAAAATCACTCATCTAGAACCAGAGGGAGAGAAATAACTGTGTGATATTCCATTCACATAAACGAAAAACTCCTTGCAAACTCTGTCATTTACATTAAGGGACTGGCATTATGGTGTAAGTGATTTAAGCCACCACCTGCAATACCAGAATCATGTGAGTGCTGATTCAAGCCCCAGATGCTGCACTTGCAATTCAGCTCGCTGCAAATGCACCTGGGACAGCAGTGGATGATGGCCCAAGTGTTTGGGTCCCTTTCAGCTATAAATAAAGAATATTTTCTTGTCATTTGGGGCAAAATACATGAAACTACAGATCATCATGTTAAAAAATTAATCCAGACATATAAAAACAAATACTACATGTATTCCTCAGATGTGAGAAACATAAAAAAAAGTATGAATACAAAGTGTTGAATACTGGATATAAGTGGTAAGAGTGACATACGGACTTTGGGTTGAAAAAATTAGGGGAAGTTAGCAGATTGTGACAAAAACGTTAATGTAATAACTCAACAATAGGTGCCATATGGTATGGAGTATAAGGAACTCTTTCCAACACTACCCTTTTAATTTTGTAAAGTTAAAATTAGTCTGAAATTAAAAGATTATTAAAACACTTTCACCATAATTAAGCATTTCAAATCCACAATCAGATGTCTCCTTACATTCACTATGATGTCTAACATCAAAGGCACAAAAAGGAGAAAAACATGTGCTGGTAAGCATACAGGGAAAGCTGACTTCATGCACTATCATTGGGAGAGTCGGATCCCATGGTGCCTCTGGAAAACAGTATGTGGATTCCTCGAAAAAGTATATGTAAGTATTACATATTCATATGTAGTTAATATATGATCCAACAATATCACTTCCAGAAATATCCCCCAATTAACTAAAAACAGTATCAAGAAGGTATCTGTACACCAATATTCATACAGTAATTCACAAAAGTCCCCGAAGATAAGCAACCTAAATGTCTATGGATGAAGGAATGCACACAGTGTAGCTACACAGTGGTAGGACACTATTGAGTCCTGAAAAGAAACTCTGGCACAAGCTGCGATATGTGTAAACCTTCAGGAGTTATGCTAAGTAAACCATCACAAAAAGATGTTATGATTGCACTTACATGAGGTTTCCACAGCAGTCAAAGTCATGGGATCAAAAGCAGAATGATGGATGCCCGGGGATTCGCAGAGAGAGCTTTGGGTGTAAGTAGTTACCCAATTTCAAAAACAGAAATTTCTGGAGATTACTTTTTGAGCAACCCAAATACACTCACCATTACTTAGGTAGACTCTATAAAACTTTTAAGATAATAACTTTTTATGTCTCTTGTGCTACAAATAAAATTTTTCTAAGTGCTTCACACATATAATAATTGGTAACTAACTAAATCTGTGGGGAAAGTTGTGAATGGAAAATACAAATTTGGGGATCACATCAAGCAAAATAATTTTCTTGCCATGAAAATTCTATGTATTCAGACTTTGTAACCATGACATCTTCATATTCCAGTATCCCTAAGGCTTAAGTTACACATAAGAGTATATTCCAGTCTACTCATGGAAAACAACTTGAAGAACAGCTGACAAAGAGTCTATGTATCTACACTGTATCACCACAACAAAAAACCTCCACCTAAAGTCAAGAAACCTTAAAAATTACAAGTTTATAGCAAAGACTACCCTGTGATTAAACATTTTGAAAAGCCCACCATTGGCACATCAGCATGACCCTATTTTGACGGACACCATTCTGCCTACCTTGCTTGCGCACATCCTCCACAGCAGCCACCAACTCCTCTTTGAGATCTTGACTCTCCTTGGCGATCTGCTCACCCTTCTCCAGGAAATTCTGGGTGGCTTGCTCCACAGACGCAGCCAGGACATGGGCTTTCTTTGACCTCCCTTTCTTTTTACCAGATGGGCCTTTGTTGCTTGTGTTGACAAGCGTTGTCACCTTCAGTGCAAAAAAAAAAAAAAAATACACAAAATAGAAACCCCAAACTGTAAAATCAGTGCAAACTTAATGAGAGATATAATACTATCATCACACAATTCCTAAATATGGCATGTTTACTAAATCACATGATAAATCATAAATCTTTACCACACAACTTCACCACGGAAAGGGTGGAATACTATCAAGATCTGCCCCTTGTTTCATTTAGAAAGAAAAGCACACAGTAGACTTGCCACCTGTTCCAAGTTTCCAATTCACTGGAGGTTGTACTCTGACACACTGACAATAAAAGTGCTCACTGATATCAACAATCTCAAGGAGACAAGAAAACAGAAGAAAAAGGCAGAACTGTTATTCAGGCATCAAACTAAGAGAACCAATACTCAGTCCGGAGTCCTGAAAGTCAGAGAGTAACTTTTTGCTATTTCTGATTATATTTTTTTACAAAAAATATAAACTTGATGTGGGGAGATAAGATGATTTAGGTTCAACATTTAATTAACCAGCTGAAATTCCCAAATTCAAAATTGCATTTATTATCACTTCTTTTCTAAGTGCCATAATTTAGACATATGTGTCATTTACAGAACTTACTGTAGCATGGTATTTTTAATGCTTTAATTTGCTATCAAAGCTTTTAATATCTTTCAAGCAATTTCTTATTTTCTATAGGCTTCTGAAGCTCTACTTTCTACCAGTGCAGGCTTGGAAAGCAAATAACTGCACTGGCCCATATTCTGTTCAGCCAACGCTGACAGTCATGTTTACTGCCATATTTTTTTTTGTCAGCTTTGTAAAAACGTAAGTTTTGTGGTTTATTTCCACTGATATTTATCCTGGTTAGCAGACTGGAGACTTTCTTGGAGGTTATCGAGAAAGTCCACAGAAAATCTCAAATACTGTAGCCTCTGATGTTTATTCTAAATCTCAGAACAAGCAGAGGAATTAGACAAAGTCTCAATTAAAATCCATGCAGTTCATAGGGAAAAGACATTACACCGACAGAAAAAAAAAAGTGCTAAGTAAATGTGCACTCAGATGAGGGATACAGGTAAAACCAATATTGAAGCAGTGATTCATACAGTATTGACAGCTGTCACATCCAGCTCACTGACTGATGAAGAATCAGACACAGTGAATTAAAGACTCTATAAAAAAGAAGTACATATAATAGACAAAAAAGTAAAGTCACTAAAAAATGAGGATGTTAGACCCTAGTGGAGAGACTATCCAATGTGTAGACAGGACAAATGTACTGTTACCTTGTTACCAGATTGAGCAGAGACCACACTAAACACAAAGATGCTAAAGTTTAGAGGCTTTTATTTATCCGCTAGGACAGCAAGCACAAGTGAAACGTGGACAATCTGCTATACTAGTCCACTAAATTCAATGGTTTTTAAACCTTAAAGCCACAGCCTGTATGACTTAAGGCCACCTAGAGAGTGAAAGTGATTAGATACACGGTGACATAATGAACACTTTTATTGTTTATTCTAATAGTGCTGGACACTCGGGCTATAGGTGGTTCTTTTCCCTTATTCTCTGATTATCAATCAGCTTCAAAGGCTCCCCTGACAGACCCCGCCATAACACAGGTCTTTCATAGGTTTATCACCACCTTGACCAGGCAGTTGGCCAGTTCAAAGCTAGGCAGTTCCCATGCATCCAATAAGGCTCCAAGAATGATCCTGGAGAAAAGAGTGCAGAAACTTCAGAAGAAGCCTCACACCTGCTTCACTCTTGGCCTACTTCATTCTTAGGTCCCAGGAAGTTGAACTACAAAGAATTTCCCATAGTTCTCTCTTCATCACACTCTTTTCAATGCTATCCACAATATGGCAAGCATTATAAAACAGCAGTCACAGAGGTTGCTTTTCTGAGGTGTAAAATTTTTCTCCTTATGGAAGATTTACTCTTACACATTACCATCCTACTCTTGCAGAAACCACAGCTCTACAATATTCAAAACTTGGATAGAAACACTCAAGTCCTCTGGCACATGCAGGAACCGTTTGTAACATCTCATTTTAGGCTAAACTCTTAAATTGAAAGATATCTTATTTTGAATCTGGTTGATCTTCAATATATGCACCACTTTTAGGAATTTTGAATTTGATTTTTTGACTTCTCAAATTAGAAGGATTATTCAGGTTAGGTGTACTAAAAGTGTTAAGAAGCAAAGCTGACAGTGAAACTAACAAAATAGGTTAATATCTATAATATGGATTTCTTTTCTATTGAGGTAAACAAATTTCAAGTCTTTGTACATACTGTAATAAGCACAATTTACACCATGTTCATAAAATGGCTATAGTTACAGAGAAAATATAGAATGGTACCAAGAAGTTACTAAGAAAATATGATTACTTCCCAAAGAATCAAATGAGTTGAATCCTCTTTTAGTATAATTTCATATTTACTCATAGATGGAAGAAAATAAAGTAGGAAGAAAGTTATGGATTTCCATAAAGGTTCATTTCTTAATCATTTTAAAATAAAGAAATAGGTTTAGCTTCAGTTGCTACCCTGTGAGGGTGAAGCCAATAAGTTAGATAAAAAAGAAACCAAGTATTAAAAGGTAGACATAAAACAATGTCAGCATTAGTGGTGAATAAACATGATTCTCAAGAAAATGTAAATAAGACAATTAGAATTCTTTTAATGGCAAAAAGCATGCTGAAGAAATGGTAGATAAATAATGAGAAATCTGACAGTATAGTAGTAATACATGAGAAATACAGCTTTTAAATATTCCACTATTGGCAATTATAAGTTGATATTGTCAGAGATAACTAGAACATAAAATTTAGACCTATTTGGAGCATATAGCATTTTAGTAAAGAACATAATAGTGACATCAAGGAGATGTATTACATTCTTAAATGAGAAGACTGTAAAGATGAAATTTTTGCTCAGTTTATTCCAGGATTAGCATTGCAGATATTTGCATAGTAAATCAGGAAGAAATCAAGTGCATTTCTTTTTTTTTAAGATTGACTTATTTTTAATTTGAAAGGCAAAGTTCCAAAAAGAAAAGAAAAGACAGAAAGGAATTTTCCATCCCATGGTTCACTCCTCAAATAGCTACAATAGCCAAGAGTGGGCCAGGCTGAAGCCAGAAGCCAGGCGCTTCTTCCAAGTCCCCCATGTGGGTACGGAGGCCCATGCTTTTGGATCCTCTTCTGCTGTGTTCCCGGTGAATTAGCAGGGAGCAGGACTGGAAGTTGAGCAGCTAGTAGTGGAATAGGTACCCATAAGAGATGCCAATGCCACAGATGAAAATTTCATCTGCTAAGCCAAGGGAACTACCCCAAGAAAAATTTCTTTGACTCACTTCCACTTTTTTATTGTGTAAAATTAATATGCTTCCAATAAAGAAGAGATTTGTGATATGCATACACATGACTCTTGGTGATGAAATTTGGACCAGTTGAACAAATATCTCAATGGAAATATTGAAGTGATTTAGATCCAATGGTAGGTTGGAAACGCAGTTTATCTTTTGAGAGCTAAACTACTTTTGGGAATCCTCAGTTTGGTCCTTACCATGATAATTGATACAGTTCCATCACCACATCCCCCACTAGTTATGCACACTCTCTCATCCTCCTCTAAGAATCTGTGATATTCTATACTATTATAAGTTTTCCTATTCTTCCATTTTAAAGCTGTCATTTTCACTTTGATTTTAAGCAATTTCACTGTTCTTGAGCTGTGCCTATACTTATAGCTAAAATTGTAAAAGCTACAGCTCATCTACTTTATTTCTAACTTGCATTTTAAGGGTAAGGAAATGTGACTTAGAGATTCACCCTAGGTAAAAAAAAAAATTAACCTCCTCATGCTCAACTCTAGTTTACTTAGCATCAAGAAAATAAGGATTAAAGTATTCCTGTGCCCTATATTGTACAATCTCTACAACTTTAGAACTCAGTAGTCTTCCCTTGTTCTATTTTTTAACCGTAGGCTCTTTACATCTGTCTCAATGTGCTATTTGTATCCTACTGGTTTGTCATTTCACTCTGTATCATTATTTAGATATCTAATTACATGAATGCATTTACTGAAGCTAGTGTAAAGCCAAGCAATATTTTACTTTCCTTTCTTTCAGTACTCCATTGCACATAATCAAGCATATCAGGCTTAACAAATAGAAGAGCACTGTATGTCAGATCAGAGTAAAATAGGGAGAAATAAGATTTCAAAATTCTCTTAACTAACCAAGTGACAAATTTTAGGGCTCTTGTGTAACAGTGACATTCAATAAGTAAAAGATGAGAAAATTTGTTGCTCACCCATGAAAAGATCCTTAAGATTCAAAACTAAAGTTTTGTTTTTCTTTTGAAGATTTACTTATTTTTATGGGAAAGTCAGTTCTACAGAGAGAAGGAAGACGGAGAGAAAGATTTTCTGTCCTTTGGTTCACTCCCTAAGTGGTCACAACAGCCGGAGCTGAGTCATTTTGAAGCCAGGAGCTTCTTCTGGGTCTCCTGCATGGGTGCAGGGTCCCAAGGCTTTGGGCAGTCCTCTACTGCTTTCCTAGTCTATAAGCAGGGAGCTGTAAGAGAAGCAGAGTAGCTGTGACTAGAACTGGTGCCTATATGGGATCCTGGAGCGTGCAAGGCAAGGACTTTTAATCAATAGGTTAACACGTTGGTCCCAAAACTAAAGAGCTTTTAATGACAAAAACCACTACTCAGCCCTGTGGAAGAATTCACCACCTCTCAAGAAAATTGGAAAGTGTCAAAATGAACAATTCTCATAGAATGTAGAAGTTCATATAAGGATATACTTGGATCCACAACTGGGTCTTTTAGAATAAGGGGAGTACCAAGAACATGTTCTCATTAAAAAGTTGTCAGCTATTCTTTCAATACAACGGTAGGAACTGCAGGTATCTGAGATTATATCCAAAGCAACACCAGGCAAGTAGATAGTAATCACAAATTTAGGTGCCTACTGCAGCTGACTGGCAAGCTCTTAAAAGTGGCTTATTCTTTGCAAGTACCTGGTAGAATATTAAGCCTTCAACTACCCTAACCAGCTGTTCTTACCTCCAACTTCTACTCATGCCAAGAATCATTCAGGACTACATGCTTTCTTTGTCTCTCAATGAATCTGCAAGTATAATTTTTTGTTCAATAGAGAAAAAAATAGAAAATTCAAATACCAACAACAGAGACTAGGAATTAAAACATAAACATGTAGAAGTGAACCTGATGTTTTCCATGGCAGTAGGGAGATTGGTCTTATTTAAAAATAAGGACAATCTGTGAATGAGATAGGAAGTAGGTTTAAACAAATGTGGTGGAACAATCCTTGAAAGGCTCTTAAACCCTCACTAGTGAGTTCAGATTTTGCTAGTCCCTGCCAATTGTTTTTAAAGAGAAGCATATGTTTAAAGTGTTCGTTTCTCTCCATTCAGTTTTCAGCCCACTGAAATTTCACTTTCATCCAGATACCTCCTGCAGCAGAGTCATCCCAAGCTGATGCATCACGAAGGTAATTAATATGTTTTCAATGTCAAATTATTTTTATTTCATCATAACACTCTGCCACATTTAACACTATTGACTCAAATCCACTCCCCCCTGGAAATGCCTTCTGGTTAACGCTTTAAAAATAATCTTTTCATTCTTAAGACTCACGTGGCTTGAAAAGCAATATACATCATCCGCCAACAAGCTTATTTCTTTTTCTAACCATTATCTTAAAAATATTTATTTTAACATAATTTTATTTATTTGAAAGGGAGAGTTTTATACACACAGATAAAGGTAGGAAGGAAGAGAGTGGGACAGGATAAAGGAGAATGAGATTGAGAATGAGATAGAGAGTCTCCATGTGCTGTTTCACTCCATAGATAGCTATAACTGCTCATTATCTAATGTCCTAAGAGTAGACATACCATTCCTGTACAATGGCAATGATGCCATTCTTTTCTCTTTGTTGCAATGTGTTTTACCGTAAGGTAAGTCATATATTTTTATTTCATCAGGCCTCAGTTTCTAGGTATTTTTAAAATATGCGTTTGAGATGGAGAGGGAAGGAAGGAATAAGAAAAGTTCTGCAAATTAGGGAGCAGAAATTCAATTACTGTAACCATCACCACTGTCTCCCATGATCTACAACTTTTTAAAAGCAGATTATAATTCTTTGCAAGATAAACCTACAGAAACTAAAGAAAATATTAAATATGAATTTGAAGCAATAAGTAAATGCTTTTAGTATATGACATTAGCATTAAATATTTGTGTATATATATACACATATACATATATATAAAATAAATACCTGAACAAATTAATCTAATGGATTTTTTAAAAATATTCCTGTGGACTTTATGAACTTTCATGTGGTTTGCAGAAGAAACAGCTGTCATTTATGTTAGGAGGGATAACTTTAACCAAATACCTCAGTGTGTATGTGTGTGACATATATTTGATGAATATATAATATAAATTATAAATAGAAATACTATCTTAAACTATATAATTATAAATATATGCATTATATATATTATATATATTAAAATTTTCGTAGGGTCAATTGATAGAGGGAGGGGGAGACAGCAGAGAGGCATTTGGGTTCATTCCCCTCATGACTACAACAGCTAGGACTGGGCCAGGTCAAAGCTAGAAGCTTGGGGAAATCAAGATGGTGGAATAGGATAAGGGTACATTTAAGCAGATGTAGAATCATTAGCCAGGGTGAAGCAGAGAGGGCACATTCTAGGAAATAGGAGAGCACAGGCTGGGGGCAGAGTGGCAACTGAAGATTGAAGGATACCGGAAAGGAGCTGAGACAATGCTGTTGTGTTGCAGAGACCAGCTACTTAAGTCCCAGTCAATAAGCAGCAAACTGAGCTCCACTGGCAGCTGGAGAACCATCAGCAGTCACGTGGGAAGGGAGCTCAGCAGGTGAACCCAGGAAAAGAACTTCCAGCCCCGCTGATTTGTTTGATTCAACCAGGAGCAGAGACAGAGCAGTATACCCCAAGCAGCTGATGCAAGAACAGGGTAGATTTCATAGCCAGAACCCCACTAGAGCTGCATTAGGCACCATTTTGTACAGGGAGGCAAAGGCTGTGAAATGGGACTGGGCATGCCCTCAGCTTGGAGTTGAACTCATTTCTAGCTCAGTGCACTGCACCAAGGTGACATCCTACACGTTCTACCCTAAATAGGTCCAGGTAGCTCCCAGATCTCACGGTCAGCAGATCAAGAACTCCACCAATGGCATATCAGGTGCCATTCTGTACAGTGTGGCAAAGGCTTTAAAACTGCAGGGATAACAGGGAGGTGCACAAGCACTGAGCTGGGAGCAAGCTCAGTGAGCTCAGTGTATTGCACTGGTCTCACAGGGAAAATAATACCGACTTTTGCATCATAAGGGCCAAAATAAGTCCATGTGGCCCTCAGACCTAATGGCCAGCAAGTTCCAGCAAAACCAGCACCACCGACAACCTAGTTATTTAGGACACCTGGTGTCTCCCTAGTCCAGGAAACTGCTCAAACCAGAGGTGGAAGAAACGTTACACAAACAACAGTGCAGCCACAGCACAGAATCACAGGAATTGGACCATGGTAAGCCAGGAGTTGGGGCTACAGAGATCATTGAGGAAGGCTAACACAAGAGTTCATGTCTAAAACTTGCTGCAGGGAGTGGCACAAGTGAATGCAAACAAACTACTGGGTACCAAACACAATCAAGAAAATTGAACTAGGACCTATGAGTGACACAGCTTGGAAACCTGCTCTAAGGAGAAAAGTCTGCTAACCAGAAGTACAATGAACAAGAGCAAAAGAAGAGACAAAGGCACAATTAATATTACTGAAAACTCCCCTGCAGAGGCGCAAATCCCTATGCCAATCTCAGAGTTAATTGAAGAATACACTGAGAAAATGGGGGACACAGAATTCAGAAAACTCATTATAGAGCTTCTGATCATCAATGAGAAGCACATACAAGAGTTCAAAGAATTTAAGGAATATTTTACACAAGCAATATCAGCACTAAAGCAAATCAACGTTGATCTATCAGAAATTAAGAACACAGTAGAGCAAATTAAACATACAGTGGAGAGTCTCCAAAATAGAATGAAGCAAGCAGAAGAAAGAATCTCAAAATTGGAAGATATTTCCTGTCATCAGGGGGAAGCAAACAAAAAGCTGGAAGCAGAGCTGGATCAGGCCAAAAAAAGTATTCAAGAATTGAAAGACACTATTAAGAGGCCTTAATATAAACGTTAGGGGAGTCCCAGAAGGTGCAGAAAGAGAAACTGGTTTTACAAATATATTTAATGAAATACTAAAGGAAAAAATCCCTAATCTAGAGAAAGAATTGGGAAACAACATCCAGGAGGGGCACAGAACTCCCAATAGGCTTGATCAAAAGCGATCTTCACCAAGACACATGATAATCAAGCTCATCCTACTGGTCTTAAGTCACCAATAAAACAGAGGATAGTGGAACATTCAGGCTTCCCAAAAGCTATGCTACTTCGAATTAGTAATCTGTTTTTTCTCACTTAATGTCCTAAATGTGCTGACAGAAACTTCCCAGCATGGAGTATAGTATGTACACTTCATATTAACAATTAAAAATTGTGAATCATTTTCTCTCATTGTATAGTGTATTGAATTTCTTTGCTTCTCTCCCTTGTGCTCTCGTTCCCTTACTTGTACTCTCTCCTCCCTTCCCCACTTTCTCTTTCTCCCTCTCTGGAGCACAGGAGCAATGCTAGCCTACATATTTTTTCTGTATATTTATGTGTACTACACTGATTCCACTATTTCGTTAAATGACATATATCAAAAATACACTTGTCAAATTTTGGTCACAATGAAATATTTAAAATATAAATTTAAACCCAAATTGGAGATGCTGATAGGAAATTTTATATTATTAACAAATAGATATTAAAAAATATGGTTGGACCTTGTACCGAAATGAAAAGCACCCAAACCATTAGCATTTATTAATATTTGCAAGTTGTGACTCTTGTCTTGTATCAAAGGAACAATCCTGAGAAGATTTAGTTGGGTATATTCGACAGAACACGTACTAAGATATGTGAAAAGAATCACTTCCTTACTAGCACACAGAATACATTTCTTTCAGAAACAAAAAATTTAAAAAAATGCCCACAAATTCTCATCCTTTTTCTTACTGATTACTTTCTCCTCTAGAATAAAAAGTCATAATTGATAATGCAATCTTTATTGTCTTAATAGAATCCTAAGTGCTCTCCAAATATGCCCAACATGTTTAACTTGCTTAAGCACATGTATTAAGAACAAAGAAATAAAAAGCATTTTCACTCTCACTTGGACAAGAAATTTGTCTACAACAACTCCTGGATCTGGGAAGAAAAATAATGCAGATTTTAATTTTCCTGATTTTACCAGTGTAGTCCCCTAAGATAATGGTCAACACATTTGCCTAATTCTATATGCAGTACAAATTTCTAATGCCACATTCAACTGCTTTTATGGTAAGAAAACTGATGTGGCTGCATAATTTAATTATAGGATGTATGACATATCCCTTTTTAGAAGGCCCCCTTGCTTTCCAAAGAAATAATTGCATCATCTTCCAGCATTTTTCTAATTTTAAATGTAAGAGTACATCATTATTCTCCCATTAAGTCATAAACTGCTGATAAAATGCCAATGACTTCAGAAAAGTCCACACTGACATTTTACTGTAGGGCCAGATTCCTTATACATAGAATCCAGCCTTCCACTTGAATGCACTGCCACATTGTCAAGCTGAATTCCCTAAGAACAGCTTCACAGGCATCGGCACTTTGAGAACTGTTGATGAAATAAAGGAGAAAATGAGCAGGCTGTAATTACACTTGTCAAGAATCTGCTTGTGAAACTTTATTTGGACAATTCATAAAAAATTAAGGAACACATTTTTCTAAATCAGGATAGCATTTCTCCTTAAAACCAGGACTAGCATTTTCATGTTGCAGAATGGGTCCTACATGATCAACTGCTGAAACTTCCAATATTATTATAAAGTGAAATGTCAGTTAAAGGAACTGGAATGGGGCAATGAAAAAAATAGGCCTAGAAGGCTGCTATTTCATATCTGGGTAAGAAAGGACAGAATCTGAGACTCAATGTCCCATTTTGAAAAAATAACACTGAGATGTGTACCTTACAGGGATGCGAGGACGTTGGGAAGCTTAAACAGTTCTGTAACAAAAGTGACGCTTCAAAATTATTCAACGAAACCATGGAGAAAACAGCATTTTCAGAATACCTATAAATTTGAGAAGGAGAGAAGGCACACAAGAACGAGATAATGACAGCAAGCTCTTCCATCTACTGATTTATTTCAAATTCTGGCAATGACTAGGGCTCAGTCATCCTGAAGCCAGCAGCTGTGAATACAATCCAATGAAGCTGAAGTTGAACTTAAAGTAGAACCAGGACTCCAGTCTGGACTGTGAGTGTCCCAAACGGTAATTTTATCTCTAGAGAAAATACTGACTTCTGAGGTTAGAATATTTGAACCTGAACCTAGACCAGTCACTGGTTAACAGAGTAATCCTACAGAAAGGTATCTTCAAATTTATTTTTCAGCTATAAATCAAACTACATTTCCAGTTTGCTTCAAATTATTACACTCCATATACTAGTAAGATTCTTGTTTGATTAATGATGAAAAGTTTTATATACAAATGCCTGAAATGTTCCTACCACCAACGAGAAGCTAAAATAATTGAGAGAATATTAATCACAGTGGGTTTCCTTATGTACAAATTCAGAGGGGTTAGCAAAGCAATGTCAGAAGCCTACATATCCAGCACAGTGGTGTGGCAAGCTAACCCTCCACCTGGGGTACCAGTACTCCATGCTGGCACCACTTTGTGTCCCTGCTGCTCTAGTTCTGATCCAATTCTGTGCTTGTGACCTGGGAAAGCAGTGGAGGGTGGCCCAGGTTTTGTTGGCTCCTGCATTCACATGGGAGACCCAGAACAAACTCCTGGCTCCCAGGTTCTGACCAACGCAGTTCTGGCTGTGGTAGTTATCTGGGTAATAAGTGGATATAAGATTTCTGTCTCCCCCACCCAAATCTTTCAAGTAAAAATAGATTTATTTTTAAAAAGAAACCTCATTTTCTGAAATCTTTCCAGGTCACTTAGGTGGCTCATGAGTACCTTATGAAATTCTTCAACACAGTCAATAATTTTCTTCAGATATGAACTTTACTGACTTTTTAAAACAATTTGCTTCTAAATCAAATATATATGAAAAAACACTAAGTAACATTAACAGCATAATCTTATCCATTTACTATAAGCAATGCATAATTCACATATATCTTTTTTATATATTTTTGTAAAGTGGGAACTAGTTCAACTTTTCAAATTAAATATGTTCATCTTGCAGTTATATTTTTAGCATGATTTTGCTAGTGATTTTGAGAAGTGAGGGATTTGCTAAACAAGGAAGTCTTAAGCAGGTGTTTAATTGGACTAATTAAGCAATTTGTAGTCACTTCCGGTTTCCCATTTGCTTTTTTGTGAATACAGATAAGCAACACAACTGATTGCCTAATTAGACTATTTAAAAACCAACTTATTTTTATAGCCAGTAAATGTTTTTCAAAATATAATTATAAACTCAAAATTGAATAAGTGATCTGGAATTTTATACATTTCTATTGTTTTGACCATTTATATCATTTATATGTATATGTGTATATATGTATATTATATGTCTACTATTACACTGTATATACACATTATTATATTTTATATATAGGGAAAATTAGATATTTCGTTATAACATATAAATACATGCCTTACCTACTGACTCTTCTATAAGATTATATATATATGCTATATACAGTATATATTCTAAATCTATATCTCTCTATATAAGCACATATACATGCATGTATATCTACAAAGGAAGAGACAGAGAGAATTTATATGGAATTAAACATGGGATTCCACAGGAATTCACTTGAGTGTTTTTATTTGCCAGGATGATGTCAATCTACTGTCAATAGCTAAAAGTATGTCTTCCAAGCATAAAAAGCTTCAGAAAAAAAGGATATGTCTGAAAATTTGCTGGCTAAGTTTTAGATATTACACATGCCTAAACCCAAATGACTCCCCTCTTATGCCCCTATACTCAGAGATGTCAGACCACAGGTCACCTGGCACATAGAAAAATGTCCAGAGTGCTTTATTCACATGCACTTCATAAGCAACATCAGTGGCCTCTCATCACTCACTCACTGCACTTTACTGCTTCTTCTAGAATAGCACAGTATCCCTCCAGCAGCACAGGGGAAAGAACTCCGTATTATCTATGGTAAATCTTTGAATCAAAGAAATTTTACAGAAAGGAATAAGAGAACATTTCCAAGGCATCAAGCTGATTTGAGGAAGGTATTTTATAACAAGGCATTAGCAATTTTGAAAACCTAAAAAGTAAAGAAGGATGGTTAAAAAAAATGTTTTAAAGATGTCAGAGAGTCTTTTGCTACAAAAACATAATTAGATTTTCTAAGAAACTCAAATAAGCACTGAAGGAGATAATAGCCAATAATATTCAAAGAGTTACTCTCAGGCCTTCTCCAATACCAAGGTCTATGTTATGAATTTATCCTTGACATTAGAACATTCGAAAAGTATAAGCGCATAATCATTATCTGGCCCTTTTGCCAACAAAGAAAGCACTTCCAGTAACACCTACTTTGTGACAGCAGCTTTGTTGGGTACTTAATATGCTTTATCTTAATTAATTAAGCATAATCTGCATAACCACTCTGAATAAAGATCTCAACCTTATATCAATGATGAGAAGCAACAGCTGATGGATCCTTACTTACAGTCACACTGAAGTCAGTAGCAGCACATTCAGGCTCTTTCTATTACATCCTTATAACTTTAACATCTTACATTCTATGTTGGAATAGCAAGTTGGGTTTTAAGAATTTTGAAATCTTTTATTTTAGTGAAATAAATATAAAATGAGCATCATAATCCGAAAGTTGTATTTCAACATGCCATTGAAACTACAATTTCTGGACAGAATGAAAGGCCAAACAGCTCACTTTCTGGGCCCAGGCCCAGAATGTGAAAACACACATAGACATTGTCTTGGACAGAGGATCCTTCATGGTCCCTTCTAGCTGTGATGCTCATAGCAGAGGAAAGGAAGGAAGTCTAGGGCAGCACACTTCCAAGAGTGTAGGTACCAGAAGGAGTACTGCAAAGACAAGCCACCCACTGAAGGCTTACTCATTGTCTTCAAAGTGGCACTAGTGTTGAACGTAAATATCTTAAGTAATCAACATTCATTCTACTCCATTCCCTCAATATCTGAGAAAAACAGCTGATTCCCATTCTTAAAAGAGTCATAACTAAAGTAAGAGAAGAAATGGGTAAATCCATGGGAACATTAGGGCACCGAACCACACTACGAATTTTTGTATACTCAGCTTCCCCTGCTTGAAGCTTTTTCCCCTAAAAGATGACACATTTTTATCAAGCATATATACACTAGAAATAATCCAGATCTAACTGAGAATAGAATAGACAGGAAGGGGGAGGAAAAATAGGGGAAGCCAACAGAAAAAACAGCTGGTAATAGCAGCTGGTACTATGATGCCCCCTGTTTGGCTGTCAAAGCAGCCAGTAACACACAACAGGACAGACCTGGGAGGGTGGCTGAAGAATTTCAGACCTTCCAGGCTAGGCAGCTGATGGGTCAATTCAATCAGTCTATTGTAAGTAAGATCCACTCAGTGGCTGAATGATCTAGAGGCAGGATATAGGTTAGTAATACAAATAAGATCAGACACAGATACTCTACAGATATTGAAGCACTAAGTGCCTCAGCCTTGGTACAAACAATTCACTCCCGAGAGAAAAAAGGCATAGAATCCAAATCAAAAGATCAGTCCTAAACTGAACCAACATAGCAAGAGGTGAGGTAATGCTGCAACTCGTACATATGACCCTCCTGGAGACAAAGTACTGAATGCATGGGTGGCAAGACTGAGTTCCAAAACTCTTAAGTTACACATCATCTTCAAAAAAATATTTGCTGTCCTGTTAGAGCTGATCTGGTGACCGCACAGGCTTGCAGTGTGCATACAAATTTCCTTCAAAACCAACTGAGGTACAATCCTGCTATAACTTAGCATAGACTTTTTCATACAACCATAGAATATTCAAGTGTGGTACATGAAGATACACCCACTTATCAAGCATTCTAGAAACAACATCCACAGTCTACTTAGCTCATGCTGGTAACTTGTTATTGTAATAGAGAGAAGGTTCATATCTTTTGATAGAAAGCCATTCAAGCAGAGAGTAAGATATTAACATCCGTTAAAACTCATTATCCAAACATGCAACAGCTACTCAGGCACTAAAAATGGGAAGAAAATCCACACGCAGCACCACCCTTCGAAAAGCAATGTAACTGAAAAGCTCCTTTCCAATAAAACAAGAATGCATATCTAAATCTTTTGCTGAGGTTTCTAACATCCAATGTCTTTACTAGAAAGACAGAAAGATGAACTTTCTAAGTGTTTTGATATTAACTATTCTATCATGATGTACACTGAAATATCTCAATAAATGCACTTTATCTGAAAAGTAGTAAACATTGTTTCAGAAGATAAACCAGAGAATATAGTTAGCTGCAAGGTAGATAATACTACTAAAATTTAGAAATAATATCTGTTGCCTTCTTTTATTGCTTTCATATCAACAGAACAAGTCCCCAACATCAAATCTGACTTAGAGGACTCTAAAAGTTCAAAAGCAAATGATCTTCAAGATACTGCAAAGAGTCATTGTCCTGAGATAAGGAACTCAAGAGACATACACATCTGTATCGATCTTAACCAAAACTACAGTTCAATCTTGAGGACATTGGTCCTGGACCAGATTATGAGCCTCTTCTGCATCAGGCCCACTCTGGGACATGTATACATAAAGAATTGCTAGGTTCTAGAAAAACCTGTGAAACAGCAATCGTTTCCTGTGCTTTGTTACTGCTATGTCCCACATAGCCCCTGATGACAGTTTTACCTCCTGCTTTGGTATCTATCCCCGGAGAGCTGGGTTTTCACCTAATTCTGACGCTTCAAATGACATTCTGTCTCTGATTTTTACTTTCATCACATTT
Source organism: Ochotona curzoniae (assembly GCF_017591425.1). Classification (NCBI taxonomy): domain Eukaryota; kingdom Metazoa; phylum Chordata; class Mammalia; order Lagomorpha; family Ochotonidae; genus Ochotona; species Ochotona curzoniae. The sequence continues at coordinate 58,984,925 of NW_024466599.1, forward strand.
CCTCTTACACTTTCTACTGTCACGTGATCAGTGGTGGTCAGTTCAGTCATGGAATAAGAGTCTAGGAGACACCACTGCTAAAATGGCTCAGAAGACAGGAATCTCAGGAATAGCTTAGTTCAGATTCCAGCCTCCAGTATCTTTTCACAAAGCAGCCAAAGCTTTTCAATGCAGCCTGGCCACATTTCTCAGAGGAGTCTACCACCCCTCAACCAGGGAGCTTTGTTGTCTCACTTGTCTTTATACTGACCAAAGTCTGAGGAAGCTTAATCAAACTAAGCCCAGAGTAGAAAGGAGACTTGGCTTGAATCTTTCTATTCAGGAAGCTGTTAATTCCCTAGGCTGTTTGTAGGATTTCTAACAATTAAGGTTCACTTTCATCAAAATAGGATACTAATATAGTTAATGGCTTTGAAAAATGCCAAAATACTTACATCAAAAAGTTTCCTTTCACCTCTGTTGATAACACACACACATAGAAATAACTTTTATTTCCTAAAACTGTTTCTCTTGGTATCTGCATCTGTATTGTCATATCATAAGTATATACTACACTTATAAATATTCGATTTTAGATGTTCCCTATGACTTCCTTTTATGAAGATGAAATGTTTGGCATCCTCAGTGTTCTTCCTTCCAATATTGCAGCACAATTATTTTTACATCCATCCTCAGGGTTTTTATGCCTTTGCCAATGCTGACTTATTCTGATACAAGTAGGAGCATTACATTTTTTTCTGCTATGTCTTATTATTATTATTTACTGAAGTTAACTATTGCCCCATTTTAAAACTCAATTTTATAAAGAGCTGTTGCTGAAGTCTTCAGACACTTTCAATAACTGTAAAATTTGCAAAAAGCACCATAATTTTCATATTAACAAGTGATGATTCAATATTTTTTTTTTCTGATGACCAAGAGGCCCTTCCCAAAGCCCTGTCCTCCAGTCCTAGAACGGCTGCTTTCTAGGGCTGCCATGTGCATTTGGCCTTTAGCCTGAAGACTTCCTCTGCTGGTATCTTTGAATTCCTGCCTTTTTTCCCATCCTCAATATACCTAGTCCTTAGCCTTAATTTGTTTACTTCCTCATTTAGACGGAGCATATTAAGGAGTAGCCTCTTAACAAAGACACATATTTTTGCCTGACTCTAGCCCTAGCCTATTCTCACAGTCAACTGGCTGGATATGCAATTCCCCATTGAAATTATTTGCAGTCCTCTCTCAGAATCTTCCACCTCTTCCTGCATTAATATATGTTAGTGCAGATCATTAATTCTGCTGTAGATCATTAAATCAGTGGAATATTTTAGAAAATGACTCATGTTTTTTTCCTTATCATTTCTTGTTCCACTATTTTGAACAATGCTCCCCAGTCTATTCTTTGCCCTGTTTATCTGACATTTTGTCCCCATTTTAGATTTCTTTTTGATTTTGTTTTACATTTTAAAATCCATCTCCGAAGCAGCCTACATCTTTGTTCACTTTGGTCATCATACTTTAAAAACATCAAGCTTTCTCTGATCATATCTTATGTGAGCAGCAATTCTTTCACAGATATTTTTTTTCTCTGAAGATATTCTACATATTTTTTTTTGCACTTATGCTAACTATAATGGTGCCCTCTATCTTATTTTTAGGATGTCCTTTTTTTCTCCACTTTACTCCTTTTTTTTCCCCCAAGGAACAATTTATATTCTTGATTTCTTTTCATTTTAATAGAAGTAAGAGTATTCTTTAGAAGATCTATTTTTTTCCTTTATCCTCTACACTAATTTTTACATTTGCCCTCCTGTGTAGCCTAATAAAGTTATAACCAGTGAACCAAAAAAAAAAATCTAAGTGAATAGAACAGTAAATGAGAAGGGTATTTGCATTCCCACCTGTCATTCTTTTGTTTCCCATGTACTATATCCTATTGAGAGGGCACCTCTACCAGACAATGACTGGTAACAACAGCAATAGGAACCCACAGCAAAGCAAGGAGCCAGGGGCAGGGGATGCAGTATTGAGTGATATCTCTCCCAAGAAGGCAGGAATCTTAAGCAGTTTAATTTACCAGTGCATTCCAAAAGGTTAATATTGTTCTTAACATAAAGTATAGCCTTGATAAATATTTTTAGAATGAATAAGTAATTCAGACAAATGTGATAAATTATAAGACTATTAGAATCGTTATTTCAGATTGCCAAAGTGACACAAACCATATTGTGATCCAATATTCTATTCTATTCTATTCTATTCTATTCTATTCTATTCTATTCTATTCTATTCTATTCTATTCTATTCAATAATTGTATCACTGATATTGGAACATTCCCTTTACAAGGTTTATTTTTGGGCATCTTGAACTTTAGAAACTCTTGTTACAGATCTATGTTTCTTTCCTGAGTGATTATCACCTTGTGTTTTAATCATTAATCTCATATTTTTGCAGAAAGCTTATTTTGTTGCTCAGATGCAGAGGGAAAAACAGTAGAAAGTTCTAAGCCATATAATCTGAAATAATACTGTAACCTGTGGAAGAAAGATGTGAGACCTCCCCAGCAATGAGAGTTCAAGTGACTACCATAATCTAGCTTTGGAGCTCATCTCACTAAACTTTATGCAGGACCCTCAAAACATAATTCGCCTCAGAGCACCTTCACATACCATCTTCTCCTACCTTCTCTTACCCAAACAGCTTTCCCCCTATCTCCGCTGAGGAGACAGTTTTGAGGCATGTTTCCTGTTTCCTGTACTCGTGGGCTGTACCAAAAGCCTTTGCCTGCCCTCAAGGCCAGTGTCACAGTTGGCCTTAATGCACAACAGGCAGTAAATATATATCATTCAACAACCCCATGATATGCAGTAAGGATAGATCTAGTCATGTTGTAAAAGTCAAATTTTAAAAAATGAAATGATTTTGTTGCTTTTATTTTAGGATTACTCCAGCTGGATACTGGTGTTTCTTTTCCTAAGAATTCATATTCTGATTAAAAACCTGTTACAGAATATTGCAATTAATCTTATTAGCCTTCTAATTTGAGTTTCTGGATTTAACTTATTACTTTTTGTTATATTTATAAGAAAATTGGAGATTTCTGTCCATGGTTAACTTAAACATTATTTTTTAAGCATTTTCTTTGTGATTACAAGCACTTAAAAAAAACTTAGAAAAGTTATGTTGAATGGATCTAATTATATTAGATTTTGATTGACAGATTTTGTGATTCATCAGTATAGACCCACAAAGGTACAAATCATCTTATTCTGTGAAAACTACTGCACACATCACCTGACCAGTATTTGTGTCAATTTATGGCATTTCTCATCTCCTTTCATCCATTGTGTATTCAACTTTCATTTGTAGATAGAATTCACGAAAACCAGTCCTCAAACATTTGTACTTTACATCTGTATCAGAGAGGAAAGCTAGATACTCAAAGGAAAAAGAGTTTTTCACAGGTTTTGATGACTAGCAGCAGTAGAAATTATGTTTTTTGGTTCACTAACAATGTAACACAGGGAAAATTTACTAACTTGCCTACGGCTTAATTAGTTATCTGAAGATTGAGGCTAAGGGGTGAGTGATACTGCTTGTGATGCCCACATATATGTCTGGGTGCCCGGGTTCAAGCCACAGGTCCAATTTCAATCTCACATGTTGTTGATATGCACCATGAAAGACAGCAGATGCTGGCTCATGTTCTGGACACCTTGCAACCCACATGGGAGACCTGGAATCATCTGTGGTTCTTGGCTGCATCCTGACCCAGCCTAGATGTTATGTGCACCTGGAGATTAAATCAGTGAATGAAAGATCTTTGTCCCTCTCCTTCCTTCCCCTACTACTCCCTTGCACCTGTATCCCTCTCTATTCTGCTTCTGCTCTCCCTCAATGCCTTTTAAAAACAAAATGAAATAAAAATATTTTAAAAATAGATTGAGATAATTTGTAATACACAACTGATTTACAGATTAAATGAGATGACATAGAGTACTTGACAAAATGCCCCCTATATGGTAAATACTAAAATGTAACTATTGTCATTATTATCAATGTTTCAAGAACAGCATCATGTTCTTTTAATCTTATGAATGGCATCTAGGTATCCCCATTCAAATCCAGCCCATAACCTGATTCTAATGGTAACTGAGTTAAGAATGTTACATACATATGCATTTGTTTTCTAAAAAAATAACAGTAATCCATGATACATGTAAATTACCTGATATTAAAATTAATTTTTGTGCTTGCTTCGGCAGCACATACACTAAAATTGAAACAAATTAATTTTGTCCATAAAGAAATTTTATGGGAACACAGGTATCCCTTGCTTACATACTGTCTGTGGCTGCTATTTCACAGTAGTATATTTGAACACTGTGCAATAGAGACCACATGGCCCACATAGTCCAAAGTTTATCTAGAGTAGGGTGTTGTGGCTCAGTATGTCAAACTGCCTTGGAGCACTCAACAACACATATCTGAGTGCCAGCTCAAGTCCTATCTACCCTGCTTCATATTCAGTCTGTCATTGAACCAAGAAGGCTGCAGATGACGGACCAGATATTTGAGTTTCTGCCATCATATAGGAGACCAGGATGGAGCTCTTTGGTCTTTGCTTCTATCTGGCACAGCCCTGATTGTTGTAGGCATTTAGGGAGTGAATTAGCAGATGGAAAATATCTCTTATCTGTTTCTCCTCCTTCTGTCATTCTGACTTGCAAATAATGTTGCCAAACTAAATTACTATCTGTCTGTTAGTAAAAAGTTTTCCAAAATCTATTCTTAGCTGTCAAGTAAAAGTTTTCTCAGTTGTCTAAGAATCAAGGTCTTTTTCCTTTTTGTTTATTTGTATGAATGTGTACTGCCTCTCACTTGTAAGATAATGGGAGAAAGAAAGACATAGGAAAGACTAGCAAAATGGGTAAAGGACCTAACAGACAGTTCTTAAAAGAAGAAATACAAAAAATATATGAAAAATTCTGGACATGATTAGCCATCAGGAAACACAAATCAAAGGTACAATATGGGGCCTGGTATGATAGTGTAACAGTTAAAGTCCTTGCCTTGAACATGCCAGGACCCCTTTTGGTCACTGGTTCTAATCGCATCGACCCCGCTTCCCATCCAGCTCCCTGCCTGTGGCCTGGGAAAGCAGTTGAGGAAGGTCCAGATCTTTGGGACCCTGAACCTGTGTGGGAGACCCAGAGGAAGTATCTGGTTCCTGGCTTCAGATGGGCACAGCTCCAGCCATTGCGGCCGCTTGAGGAGTGAACCATCAGATGGAAGATCTTCCTTTCTGTCTCTCCTCATCTCTGTATATTTGCCTTTCCAATAAAAATAAATAAAAAAAAATTACAACGTGATATCATCTGATCACTGTCACAATTGCTATTGTTATACAGACCTGTATACTACTTTCTTTCTCTTTTATATTTATTTTATCTCATTTTTGCCTTCCTTCTGTATTAGGGTACAAGGAGAGGTATTAGACCAACTAAAATTTTCAAACTATTAATCAGGTAATAGCATAGGGACCCGATTCTTTGTCCTTCTGTAGCACATCCAGTAAGCCTAGGATCCAAGCAAATTACAGAAGGAGACATGAAATAACACAGTGCTTCTAAATGCAATGTCAGCACTAGTGTTTAAATTACTTCATCTTCAGTCTTTACTCTTTGTCCACTAGGCAAAGAAACAGGCAATAAATCAAATAGCATCCGCTGAGAGTTTGCCATAGAATTTCTCATTTCAAATAAAGGTAAAACTAAGATATAGTTATCACTTCACTTTACAGCTACACAAAATCAAAAGTATTTTGATTGTTGCCTTGTATTTAACACCTTTTTAGAAAAGATACCTAGCCTTTAAAAGAAAAAGGAGATCACAAGAGTATTTTGGTAATAATTCAAGATTCTCTTTGCTTGCAGTTCAGCTAGAAGCAGTATATATGATTATGTTTTAGACTGAAAGGCTCCTTTGCTGAAAAATGCCTCAAGGTACATTTAGCCCACAAAATGTGTAGATAAGCAACAGCTCAAACTGCAAACAAAAACAAAAAATGATAAACTACTGATGTGAGGTTTTATGTTTCCCAAGATTTTCCTCTGCAAGTGGAGAATATTTGTGCATGACTAAGAGAGAATACATCTCAACAGTCACATACACACATGAAACACATCATACAAACACACATGCCGACTCCTGTTAAAACCGGATTGTTGTCGTTGAAAACCGACTGACTTGTGGCTGAAGTTAATTTACAAGTGGTGTAAATATTCCTAGTATTAAAAGCAATTCAGATAGTAAAATTATAATGCTTAAACTAGTTGTTCTAAACAGGTCTAACAACAGTCCCCCATAACCCAAAACACTCTCCAATGACAACCACAGCCATTTATGATCCACCTCTCACGACTAAGAAGTGTAATGTTATTTTGCACATGTAAAGTAACATTTCCTTCACACACAATCCAAATCAAGTTTGCAAAATAGCCTTTCCACATTTTCATATATGTTTTGAGCCAGTAACTCACTGTAAGTACATTTCAACTACAGACTGTCTAGACATGAAATCATCAGTAGTTGTAACAAGTATTAGTAAATCTATTGCAACATCATGCACAGGTGCATCATTTCTTGCCATGCAGTATATCAACTTTTAGAAGATGCTCTGGAAAAAAAATCAACATTCAGAACTAATCAAGAAGAATCTTCTAGGCACAAAGACAGAGTTCTTGCTCTCTCTCTACTATTTCTTTGGGATAACTCAGAAAACATCACTCCTTTTTGACACACACAGGAACAAGCATAGGAATTCTTTCTAGATAAAGCTGTATCCTGGGGATAAATAGACAATTAGTGCCAGCAATCTGAAGTGAGATTCAAGTCTGATATACTGAAATCAAAACTCTCTACTTTATCCTCCAAAACGGGTGCCCACTCCTGGTTGGCTAGTCTCTGGTCTTGTTCATGTCTCTGCCATTTTCCCAATCACTGCCATGATCTCACAGCAATGCCTCTGATCTAGGTTTGTAACAGATAAACAGCCACTTGTTCCTTCTGAAGTCCAATGTTGCATCTCACAACAATGCCTTTGGCCCAAGCCTCTGTTTTCATATCTGGACAGGAAAATTGCAATCATCTCATGTCTTTCTGCCCTCGGAGAACTATTCCCACAGTTGGTAAGCTTTATAATGGTGTAGTTCTTATTCCTGCTCAAAATCCATCTATGTGTCTCTATTGCCTAGAAAAAGCTTCAATCTCTTAAGCTAATATGGACTATCACTGAGAGCAGTAACAGCCTCAACTACCTTTTGTGTAGAGTGCTGTTTTATTATACTTCCCCTAACCTCTACAGTAATGTTGTAGGACATGCATTTTATTTGCATTCATTGGCAGGACTATGAAACTCAGAAAACTGCCATGATCAAGTACCTTTAGTTCTCAGTATATGTTTATGCATTTAGATATGGGGGAGAGTGCAAAAAATGTGGAAAACACAATTTATTAAAAACTGTACATTAATGCCAATTTTATTTTTTGTATCAAAGGACAATTCTTTAAAGTCTTATTTTTTTCCATGAACCATTTGAGGGTCCATTGATTTTAACAGGTAATTTTAATTTTTCCCCCTATCTCTGATTTGTTCCATAATAATTTTAAAAGAGTTGATATTACAATTTTTTTTCTTTGTGGAGTTCCTCTTCAGTAAAACGTGCTTTGACGGAAGCCAGCACTGTGAAGTCATAAATTAATTCCTCAGCCTGCGGCACCACCATCCCATCTGGGTGTTAGTTCATGTCCTGCCTGTTTTATTCCCACCCAGCTTGCTCTGTATGGCCCGGGGAAGCATCAAACGATGGCCCAAGTCCTTTGGCCCCTCCGCTCACATAGCAGACCCATACAAAGCTCCTGGCTGCTGGTTCGGCTAAACTCTGGCAATTTAGGCCATTTGGGGAATGAACCAGTAAATGGAATATCTCTCCTACTCTCGGTGAACCTGCATTCCAAATGAAAACAAATAAATAATATTTAAATGTACCTTGACGAACTATTAAATATCTCCTTGAACCAGGATTAAACCGAAGAGCTACCCCCTTCCCTTAGGTGGGAGCCCTTTTCAGCTAAGACATAGATAGCATCTCAAGAGTTCAGATGGTAATTAAAGGCCCTGGCTCTAATGTGTAATAATCAATGTAGGAAATATAATTCATTTTAATTTTCAATTTTATTCCACTTTGGCTGCCTAATTGAAATGGAAATCCTCAGACTAAACACTTAAAACTCTAACAGGTCAAGAATATCAAGGTCTCTCCAACTCTTCATTCAATTTAAAAAAGGAAAAGATTTTTTGTACAATGTAATTAGTCCATCATTGCTACCTCTGGCCAGGGAGACTGCAATAATTCTAAACCTGCCTTGCTGTTACTTATTTTATCTCTTATGGAGGAGAACTGATCTAAAACAAAAGTATTTACAGGTAAGATATATTGATCAAAATGGATTCAATAAATAATAATTTAGAAAAGTTACCTCTGCAGTCATACAGAAATAGAAATTATTTACAAAAACAATATGATGTTAAGATTTACTTTCTTATTTTTGGCAAACATCCTTAAAATAGATATGACACATAAAATTACAAATTAAATTATACACTTAGAATTTAGCATACTACATAAAGGTATATAAAGTGATACAAATTGTTTAATTCTTAAAGTATTTTGTATTCTTTGATTTTGATTCACTCTGAATATTTATGTAGGCAAAGAAACATTTTAAAAGATGTTTTCAATTAATTTACTTATTTGAAGTCAGAGCTACAAAGAGAAAGGGAGAGGTAAAAAAGGGAAATATTACAACCACTATTTTACCTCCCAGATGGCTGCAGTGGTCAGTGCTGGTATTGGACTAAGTTGGGAGCCAAGAGCATCATCCTGTCTACTCACATGGGTGGCAGGGGCCCCCAAACATGGGCCAACTCCCTCTGCTTTCTTCCTAAGGCCATATGCAGGGAAATGGATCCCAAGTAAAGCAGGAGCAACACAAACTGCTGGGATTTTGGAGTTGCAGGTATGGATTTACTTGATATGCTACAATATCTGTCTCAGCTATAAGACGTTCAAAACAGCTGAACAAAATGTAAAAATTAAAAAGAGAGCTCACAAAGATTGGATTTGATCAAATAAATCATTAAAAGAAATAAGGCTCCATTTAGCATTTAAGAGGACTAAATATAAATTAGATGAAGAAGGAAAATAATCAAACAGAAGCTTTTTCATACCCATTAGTATGGCTTATCAAAATGCTGTAATTAAGGAAATAAAGTCTCACAAAGGAAATATTTATAGCACCTTTCAGAAGAGCAATGCAAACTACTTTACAAAAATAAAAGACTGAAATTATCCTAATGCCTCATATAACACACTGTAAAGAGGCAGAGTGGCATAATGTAATTCCTGGTACGGCCACTTGATCTTAGAACAATCTGTTGCTATTATATAATACTATTTTTTTTCGTTTTCTAATGCTGTATAATTACAAAAGGGTATGAAAGAGAAATGCCCAGTTTAACTCTCAAAAATTGATTAGATCAAATACGCTAATGTTCTTGAGATTGAAATTTTGAGTTTTGAATAATTAGCTGATAAAGCGAAGTTTTTCCTTCACTCTGTTCTGAGGAAACACACAAGACAAAGAAATCAAACATCAAACATGCCATCTCCGGGCTTGGCACATGGTGACCTCTGAAAGTCTACTGATTTGCTAAAGGTGTACTGACATGGGATCCTCCATTTGGTTTGAGGCAAAACAGATGGTGGGACAGGTAAAGGATCGCCAGCACTGGAGTTCCTTGCAACAAAGGGAGGAGCTATCTCACAGCCCATGCAAGCTGTGAAGTCTCCTCAATCATGAAAACAAAGATTTGCATTCAAGACAGCGGTCCCACCACGCCAGTGGATGGTGTAGCAAGAGAGAATGAAGCATGTAAAAAATGCAGAAAAAGCATGGGCTTCTTAATGGGAGCATGGAAGCAGAAGAGCACAGTGAATAAGATGACTAATGCCTGACATGTAACTGGGAAGGAAGCTAACTGAATGTGACTACAGCCAGAGTAAGAGGACTTCTGGGTGGTAACAAAGACCTTGGGTAAAGAAAAAAATTTAAAAATGTGTAATAAATCCAAAACCTGGACTGGGGGGTTCATTCAAATGGCATTTGTCCTGGTACATTTAGTGGGAGGTTCATAGCAGACACAGCTGCAGAGACACACAGGGACACGTGGCAAACCCAGATATGCAGCATCCTTTCTCTCACCAAATGTATTTACAGTGTGTCTGATTTCCAATACAGATGAAGCCTTTCAGTTCATTCTTGTGAGTTCCCTGTGTTACAATGACAACTTAGGGTGGCCTATCTGCCTTTCCCCAAAGCAGTAGTCAGGAGAAAACAGTGAACCTTTAAATGGTCTTGTGGCCCTTCTGTCTTTTAGGAAGTTCAAGTCAGTGCTTCCCAAGGCCTATGTTTAATAAGTATTTCAAACAAGTTGCTATTGATTGATGGATTTTGTTCAGACATGATTCTGTAGCTGAAGGACTCAAACAAGTTGGTGACAAGACTTATGCTACAAAAAAGTTCTTAAGCCTGTCTAGGCAACTAATGTGGCAAAAATGTGATAACAGTAGTAACAACCACAACAAAAGTGCGTACCTACCATGTTCTAGAACATCTGGCCAGGAGCTGTCAGGCACGTGGTATAATAATCAAGACATTCACATCCCGTATCTGAGCACCTGGGTTGGAGTCCCAGCTTCAGATCCTGACTCCAGCTTTGTGTTAATGTGTATCCTAAGAGGAATACATCAGATCCCTACTACCCACACAGAAATTTGGGTTGATTTTCAATTCCTGGCATAAGCCTGTTTCAGTTCTGGTTGTGGCAGACATTTGGGGAATAAACCAGTGCACGGGAGCTCTCGGATTTTTCTCTCTGCCTTTCAAATAATATTAATAAAGACAATTTTATAAGGAAAAAATTTGGTCACGAAAAAATCTCAAGGATGTCTGTGACACTAAGAACTAGGGCAGCTATGATCTGGGTGTCTGCCCACCAACCCCCCTTTTCCCCTTATTTCCAGAGTCCCTTCTGGTCCTCCCCAACCATCTGGGACTCTTATTCGCATGTGTGAGGATTTTTATTCTCATAAATAGAAGTAGGTGGATAAACTCTGTCCCCTGAAGGTTCTTTGGAGATATAATGTATCTGGACACACATGTCTTTTTAAAAGATGACAGTAGCGAAAGGGAATAAGCCAAATGGAAGCAATTTCCTACAATAAAGTTTCAATCACAGCAGCACATGAAGAGTCTTCCTAGGGGAAGAGATTTTTCTTCCTACATTTCTCATTTGGCCTCAAATAACCCAACGAAGGCAAAATGTCAATCCATCTGTGCTGTTATTAATTGATTGATTTAAATACTTATTCATTTTCAACTAATTGAAAGTCAGAACTAGACAGATACTCAGAGGGAGGTATCTTCCATCTGTTGCTTTATTCTCTGAATGGCCACAAGAGCACAGGCTGGACCAAATTTGAGTCAGGGGCCTGGATCTCTATCGGGGCCCCCGTATTTCAGCTATAACCTGTTGACACCCAGGAGTATTAGCAGGAAACTAGAATCATGAGTCATTTCCAGAAATCAAACCCAGGTGCTCCGATATAGGAAGCAAGCATTCTAATAGACATGTTAATTTATCTATGACAACTTTTACTAATACTACAGTAAAGCACTCTGACTCTTATATAACAATGATCTCTCTCAAGAATGTGCTCTCCCTCCTCTTTCTGGCATGACAGGCTTCTGTTTATTCTTGGGGCCCTGCACACATGTTCTTTCCTCTCTTCTCCGTAGGTTTCTCTATTCTCCACAGATCACCTCCAGACGTCCACCCTCATCTGCATTCACACAGCCCTTTTTGAATATTTTAGTGCACTACTTACTGACTCATAATTATTTATCTCTCAGTAGATCTCCCCAGCTGGATAGCTCTTTGAAAATAAAGATATCTTTTTAATCTTTATTGTGGATAGTGTCTGGGTAACAGAAATATTTACTGAAATAAACATAAGCATCGCATTACCAAATTTATTTTTTTTATATTTAGAGTTTGGTGGTGTTATTTTTGTTTTCATTGGTACTAAGACTTGGATTTGGGCAGAAATAACCATTTTTGACAAGGTCCCCCAGTTCATGGCACACAGTTTCCCTTACCAGGAAAAGCAGCAATGGACAGCCAGAGGGCTCCTCGAGCCCAGCACTAGTTGCACTGATGATCGGATCCTTTCATATGAGGGGGAACAGTGAGTGTGCCACCCCAGTGCATTGCAAAGATGCTTAGCAGCATCCCTTGTCTGCACCCAAAAGATGGCAGTAGCATCACCCATATGGGATTTCCACCCACACTGACAAATGTACCCAATTTTAGTGAAAATGCCCTAGGATGAGAACGAGTACTGTAGACCATTAGCTTTGCATTATTGAACTTCAGAATCCTTTTAACTTTGCATTTGTGTGGCCACAATGAGTGATGTTCACATCAACACAGTGCAGAGTCTTCTTTTAAGATGCAGAGAAAATACTATGGAAAATTCTACTTGTTAGAGCTTGCTGATGTTAAAGAAGCAGAAGTGATTATGTCTAAACCATATGCCAGATGCCTATTTCACTTTTTCTAAGAAACTTATCACTAGATTACGAGATTTGAAAAGAGTAGTTTGAAAACACGTATTGAGTTTTAACAACAGTCACACAATGGAGGAATATGAAGTCAATATCTTTTTTCATTTACTCACAAAAGGAAATTATCTGCTAGAGTCAAAACGAAGCAAAAAATGCAACCAAGTATTTTTGGCATTAGGAAAATATCAACTCATATAGATAAAGTCCATTGGGTATGTATTCTCTTTAAAAAATTACAATAGGGCCTGGTGGCGTGGCCTAGCGGCTAAAGTCCTCGCCTTGAATGCACCAGAATCCAATCCCATATGGGCGCTGGTTCTAATCTCGGCAGCTCCACTTCCCATCCAGCTCCCTGCCTGTGGCCTGGGAAAGCAGTCGAGGACTGCCCAAAGCCTTGGGACTGTGCACCCACGTGGGAGACCAGGAAGAAGCTCCTGGATCCTGGCTTTGGATCGGCATAGCATTGGCTGTTGCGCTCACTTGGGGAGTGAATCATTGGATGGAAGATCTTCCTCTCTGTCTCTCCTCCCCTCTGTATATCTGACTTTCCAATAAATAAATAAATAAACCTTTTTAAAAAAAATTACAGTAAAGGAAGATTTCACTTCCCCCAAATTCATGTTGCACGTAAGTGATACCTTTTGGGCCTGGCATGATAGCTAAGTGGCTAAAATCCTCACCTTGCATGTGCTTGGGTTCCATTTGGGCACTGGTTCATGTCCTGGCTGCCCTGCTTCCCGTACAGCTCCCTGCCCTTGATCTGGGAAAACAGTAAAGGATGGCAGAAAGCCTTGTGTCCCTGCACTCCTGTGGTAGATCCAGAGGAGTCTCCTGGCTCCTGGCTTTGGATCAGCTCAGCTACAACTGTTGCAGCCTTTTGGGGAGTGAATCAGTGGATGGAAGATCTTTCTATTTCTCCTTCTCTTTACAAAGTCTGCCTTTCCAATAAGAGAAAAAAAACCTTAAAAGGGGGGTATCTTTTATTCACATGAAAAATATTGTATGAATGCAATAATATGCCAATAATCTAGTGCTAAGAAAGCAAAGATGAATATTTGTGTAAGGCTTTATATATGTATCTGTATGTACAGATACATATCATGTATAATTACTTCTACTAAGCATATATCTACTTCCTATAAATTATACTTTAATTATTAACAGGATTTAAGTTTTTTGTTACAAATTTCAAAGCAAAAAGATATATTTATGTGTGTATAATGCAATTATTAGGTGTGCATATGTCTTCACTAATTCACCAGAATAAAATGACCACAATAAAATATTAAAAACTTTAATCATTAATTCTTCCTCTGAATTGCCAAAATATAAGACATATTCCTAAAAACTATTTGAAGTTTTTGGCTGATATTTGAAAGTTGTCCCTAAATGTAAAAGTTATCCATACCAAAAGCTCATAAAGTATTCTGTTCACAATTATTCTGGTTAATTCTGGAGAACAAAAAATAAAATTAACATAACACAGCAGGACTGACAGGTATACCTAATCTGCAAGCAGTCTATAAAAAATTCTCAGAGTTGAATTTAAAATTCTAACACTTGGAAAAAAAGCAAGAAAAATAATATAGGCATGCACATTAAGTTTCTCTTTCATTCTGTGATGACCCAGAGTAAATGAGTTGGTATTAGGGGAATGACCTCACTTTCTGAAAGTAAGTGATAACACAATATTCAGAAACATTAACCAGAAGGGGAAATTGGATGATCCATCTCATTAACTGATTATATCACCTTATTTGAAGTTTCATATCAACTTAATAATCAGTTATAAACCTTTACAAGTCTTCTATCAAGTAATGGGTTTGAGAAAAACTGCCTGCCTTCCTTTTGAACCAGTTGTTTACTTCCTGCATAACCAAGAAATTTCAAAATATACATGCAGATTGAAACTCACCCACCTGTCCACATTGCAGAAAATAGCCTCCCTGCTAAGATGAGTTCCCCAGATTTTTCCTTGATGTTTTACAATGAAGATGTCTGGACAGAACTGTTCTCAATCTGTTTGCCTGCTTTATTTCAGCAATATTTCCTTGGAATGCAGTTATTTACCCAAAGATAACCACAAATATTCTCGACCAATGATACACAAAGAGCTCAATTTGTATGTGTTGTGTGTTTCTGTATCTGTGCACAGGTACAGGTGGGGAGCAGGAAGACAGCTCAATTTCTTTAGGATTCACTAGTTACCATCAAGACAAGGACACAGCACAAAGACCTCAATTTATATATGTTGTGTGGTTCTGTATCTGTGCATACAGAGTCAAAGTCAGGGGTAAAGTGATAATATGGATTGCATAACTTCTAGCTCTACTAACTTTAGACATGATCTACATTATGAAAGGTGTAATTTTTTTTTCTTTGCTGTACTTATTCAGCTCTACTGTGATAGTACGAGAGTAGCCCTAGGCAACGTCATTTTAAAATGAGAATATTATTGGGCATGGTATGGTGGTCTAGCAGCTAAAGTCCTTGCCTTGAACACATGGGTGCCAGTTCTAATTCTGGTGGCCCCACTTTTCATCCAGCTCCCCGCTTGTGGCCTGGGAAAACAGTCAAGGATGGCCCAAAGCCTTGGGATCCTGTACCCACGTGGGAGACCCAGAAGAAGCTCCAGGGTCCTGGCTTCAGATTGGTGCAGCTCTGGCCATTGCAGCCACATGGGGAGTGATTCACTGGATGGAAGATCTTCCTCTCTGTCTCTCCTTTCTGTATATCTGACTTTGCAATAAAAATAAATATTAAAAAAATGTGAGTATTAAAAAAAATTCTCAATGCTTGCTATTTTGAACTTACATTTCACTTTCATTTTCCAGCTTTTTCTAAATTTTGTGGCATCCTCACTTCCTTACTCTTACATTTCCTTCTAGTGTGGTCAGAAAGCCACACTCTAGGCCCCTTGCTCAGAGGGAGGTGAGGCCCTCATTGCTGGCATTGGCCATTAGTGTCAAGAAGAGGGCTATTTCTTCACTACAACAAAGTACTGGACCTGGCTCTCATGACAGTACCATTGCTTTAATATACCCCATCATTTTTCTACCTATTTTTTTTCTTTTAAGATTTATTTATTTTATGTGAAAGGCAGATAAACAGAGAAAAAGAGAGACAGAAAGATCTTCCATCCACAGGTTTAAGCCCCAAGTGGCCGCAACAGTGGAGCTGAGCTGATCCAAAGCCAGGAGCCAGGAGCTTCTTCTCTGTATCCCACACGGGTGCAGGGTCGCAAGGCTTTGGGCCGTCCTCGACTGCTTTCTCAGGCCACAAGCAGGGAGCTGGATGGGAAGTGGAGCAGCCAGGATATGAACCAGCACCCATAGAGTCCTGGCGCATGCATGGTGAGGATTTAGGTACTAAGCCATTGTACCAGACCCTCTCTCCCTCTTGAGGTTGTGATTATGACTGAATATAACAATATATGTATCCAAAGTGTTAAAAGGTTAAACCTACTTCCTTAGATTATAGGACCTAAAAAGGAAATTTTATTGTTAATTTTTAGGACATTTTCTAGTGATCATAATAGTATCTAAAACACTGATAATTATAAATTTTTCCATAATCAACTGCATGAAAATACTAGCAATATTGGTTTGTTTCTACTACTGCAAATGGATACAAATAGATAATGAATTACATTTGAATAACGAACTATGTTTCCATCTTCAGAAAATTGATTTCTTGTGTAACAAGAAAACTGAGTGTCTGATGGATGACCAGCTGTGTATCTGCATTCCTCACCTATACGTTGAGTCAGGCAATCAAACACTAAAGCAAATGCAAATATTTCACCAAAGTCTGACTGGGAAATAATTATTTTCTTTTAAAGGTTAATTTGTTTCAGTAGATTTAAAAGGAACATATATAGAAAAGACAAAAAATCATAAATACTACATAAACACAACACTGTATCTATCAATCTTATCTACATATAATTAACCTAATATAATCTGAACATATCTACGCTATGAATTTTTAATCACATTCATATTACTTTTGAGGAAACAGGAACATTAAAGTGAAGCACTAATCCAACATCACAAAACAGGCAGATTACAGAGACTTGCTGCTGTTTATGAATGTGCAGGAGTCTATAAAGTTTCTTACTTCTAATTTTATTCATTACTGAAAAAGCTTACATCAGGAAAATTTAGATTAGAAAAGTGGCTTTTTGTTGTTGTTTTTCTAGTTAATACTGTATTTTCCACGATGAAATTTGCTTAAATCACTGAGCATATTAAGTGCAGAAAATGTAAATTTTACCAGAAATTTCATTTCTCAATTTAGTCACACGAAAAGATCAAATAGAATTATATATGTTCAAGTTGCTTTTAATACACTTCAGCAAATGTAACACTGATAGAAAACTGTCATTTCTACCGTGTTCTTGAGATAAATGTCCTCAGAGATGGTCTGTCTCTAAATTGGATCAAAGTGTGTAATATCCGAAGACCACATCAACACTATGCATGTTCACAAGAATACACATACACATATGAACACATGTCTCTTTGGCATCTTGCTTCAAATTTCTAATCTCATTCCTAATGGGACATGTGCTAAGTGAACTGCTAAGTAATTTCCACTAATATTCTGAGAAAGGACTACTCTGAAGGAAAAAAAAATTGTTTGACCTGTATGATAAAATCCTTCTGCACAAGGTATTTACATTGCATGTATGAGCATTTTGATCTTCTGCTTAAACAGAAGAAAATCTTACCTCTTACAATATGCATTGCTACATTAAATCCCAAGCAAAAATAAAAGTCCAGGGGTCATATATACTGAAAATACTTCAGTGACTTAAGTTCACTTGTTTCTTCTTTATAGTCCATGAACTATTTTTGTTCAGTGCCAATTTAACGTGTGAATAAAGAAATACGTAATAGCACAGGCTACAGAAACACAGACTGAATTTTAAATGAACTTGAAACTTTCTACACTATTGAGAACTTGAACTTAAGGTTGAAACTGACAAAATAATTGTGCAATTTGAAATTATCAAAATTAACTTCCATGAAAAATATGATATCTGAAATATGGAATATATTCATTTAAGGCATATATACATATTTTCATAACTTAATAATAAAAGAATTACTTTAGAATTTCTAACAAATACATTTTTAAGTTTTCTGGACAGGAGTATTTTATTAGTAAGATTATTTAAAATTGGGACAAACATCACGGCTTAACAAGCTAATTATACACCTGCAGCACCTACATCCCATATTTGTGCGAATTCACGTCCCAGCTGGTACCACTGCTGATTCAGCTCCCTTTTTATGGCATGGGAAAGCAGTAGAGGGTGGTCCAAATGCTTGGCCCCTGCACCCACGTTGGAGTTCCAGGAGAAGCTCCTGACTCTTGTTTTCAGACTGGCTCACTTCCAGTCTTGGCAGTCATCTGGGGAGTAAAACAGCAGGTGGAAGAGTTCTCACAGCCTTTCCTTCTCTCTGTAAATCTATCTTTCAAATAAAAATAAGATAAATCTTTCAGGAAAAGATCTTTAAAATTGACTCAGCATGAAAATAAAGGAAACCAGAACAACTCTGAGTGGTGTTTATCATTTATAAAAAATTTTCTGAAGTGTAGATATTTATTGTTAAAACTCAGGGTATTCGACGACACTTGTTGGCGAGGACGTGGGGAAAGGGGAACCCTACTCCACTGCTGGTGGAGCTGCAAATTGGTACAGCCTTTATGGAAATCAGTCTGGAGAACACTCAAACAACTCAAAATCTGCATACCATATGACCCAGCAATAGCACTCCTAGGAATATATCCAAAACACCTGTTTCACAACAAACCAACATGCATCCCTATGTTCATAGCAGCACAATCAGTAATTGCAAAAACATGGAAGCAACCGAAATGCCCATCAGCAGAAGATTGGATAAGAAAGCTTTGGTTCATCTACTTCATGGAATACTACTCAGCTATTAAAAAAAAACAAAATGCAGTTCTTTGTGGCTAAATGGGCCCAACTGGAAACTATAATGCTAAGGGAAATGAGCGAATCCCAAAAGGTTAGATACCACATGTTTGCCTTGATTTAACCTGTAATTTTTGTTTGGTTGCTTGTTACTTTTTGAACCTGTCATTGATACTGTCTCAACCCAGGTGTTTTGAAGAATTGAACTTGCATTATTTTTAACATATTGTTTACTCAATACTATGTCAATTAATTCCATAACATTGTATAATGATACTGAGGCCTTGTTGGGGCTTTTAACTGACCGGAACTTTACTCTGTTAGCTCTACCTTCAGACCAGAGAAGGTCTCCCCAAGAAGCCACTGAACTTATCTGGACAATAAAATGCTGGACTTTATGCTAGGTATATGCTTGCAATGAAGGAATCTCAACTGAACTTGAACTGTGGTTATGCAGCAAGGTGGAGGAATCCACTATGGGAAGAGGGTTGTGGGAGGGGTGGGAGAAATCCCAGTGCCTATAAAACTGTATCACATAATACAATGTTAATAACAATTAAAACAAATAAATAAAACTTAAAAAAAACTCAGGGTAGATTATTTAAACCTCCATTCTCTTGATATGCCACTGATTTAATGAGTCATCTATTTGGTGAGTTTCATCTGAAATACTATGTGAAAATGTTGTACAGTTTACAAATTAATATGACAATAAAAATATTAAATGAATGCTAATAATAATTGGGACTTTTGGAAAAAGAATTGATAGAATGATTCACAAGTGACAAAATTTCAAAAGCCTTCAAGAAGGATGATACGTGTTTTAGAACAATGGCATGGCTCATATACACCAAAGAAATACCATCCAAAAGGCCAGGAGGTCTCCTATCTGATCAAATGCTTAAATCACATGCATAAAGATTACCTGAATATTCTTTGGAATATATTTTAAAAAGTTAGTTGACAATGTAATTTCCAGTTACATATGTGTGAAAGCCAGGAACAATCAAGGAACTGAACTGATCGGTTGTGCTGACACAGTGTTAGAACTACAGGTAGAGTTTCCAGAAAGAATATGTGGTCATATAGTACACAATAAATGGTGATGCATTACTGATACTGTTTTTAACACACAGAAGTCTAAAGTATCAGTGACTGACCCCAGACTCTAAATCTATAGGTTTCAAGACATGGCATTATATTATATAATTATGTTTTCAGTCTACTAAACTATCTTCATGATTGTAGGATTTTAAAAATATGTACATGACATTAACACATTGTACCTAAATTAAAAGTAATATTGACATTTTTTTCTCCTGTAAAAATGTCTGAATTTACTAACTGCTTATGTGACTCTGCGGAAGTCATTTCTCTTTGGCTCTCAATTTCCTCATTTGTAAAATGAAAGTTTAATGCTGACCATCTCTGACATTTGGGCTCTATTATTTTTAGATCTATTACATTAATATGCCAAGTAGTTTAGAAGAAATAGCAATTAAAGTATTTTGAGTACCTGTCTTACTGCCAAGAAACATGAGCTCTGCTGAAACATTTTCTTGTTCAAAGATGATTCTGACTCACCAAAATTGAGGTCTAGAAGTTTTCTAACAGATACTTCTAATGATTTAGATTTGCTGATACAAGTATTTTAAACTATACAAATTAGTAACTGCAAACATAAAATGGTTCAAGATGATAGTTCTGTTCTATTTTTGAATGAACACAAAATAAGCCATGACCTTCAAAACATAATTGGAGTTTTAGTTCCTGAAAGGTTGAAGTATTATATCAAGTTATATTTAATTTTTTAACAATTTAAGAACTTTCTATTTTCTTAAATGTATTTTTAAAGATTTTTTTACTAGAAAATCAGATATACAGAGAGGAGCAGAGACAGAGAAGATCTTCCACCCTATGATTCACTCTTCAAGTGGGTGCAGCAGCCAGAGCTGAACCAATGCAAAGCCAGGAGCCTCTTCTGGGTCTTTCACATAGGTGCAGGGTCCCAAAGCTTTGGCCCATTCTCTACTGACTTCCAAAACCTCAAGCAGTGAGGTGGGTGGAAAGCAGGGCCGCCAGGACATTAACCAGTGTCCATAAGGGATACTGGCGTATGCAGGGCGAGGACTCCAGTCACCAGGCCATCGTGCCAGGCCCTCTTAAGTGTATTTTTTAAAGCAGTGTGATGAAAGTATTTTTTAAACCAAAATTATTTCCAAGTCCATACGGCAGGGTTTAACATGGTCCTGGAGATCTTGCTAAATGCTGTTGCTTTAAAGTGATATACAGTGGGTAATATTCCTTTAACAGCAGATGTTTGTGCTTTACTTCTCATGTTTTCCAGGAACTGTTATAGAATTCACCACAGAGTAAACGAGAATATGGTCCTTTCTTGACTCCTTGCCATTGTTAACTCACAAGTTCTGAAATGCGGAATGAGTTTTTGAAAGCCATTTGTTCTCCATTTTCTATTACATTTTTTTCTCATTTCTTATGTAGAAATACAATAGGATATAGAAAATAACTGATTTGAATTGATACAACTGAAAAAAAGCACACAGCCTTCCCCAAAAGGCTTCAGTGATACCTAGCACCCGAGTGCTTACGACCATGCAAACAGACACATTGGAAGATTATAATTTGCTACTGCTCTGAAAGCCTTTTCTCACATGTAAAACCATTTTTAATGTCAAAGATTCTAAGTGAGGCTTAAATACTAGATTTGATAGAACATACAGGGTAAGCTCAATCACATGACCAAGAGGAAAAATTCATCTTGAATCTTGGAAGAGATCAATTCTTCCAAAACATTGTGGCATCTTGCTTAATAATCTGGAGAATGACAGAGCTGCCGACATGGCTGCAACTGTGTCATGAAATCAAATGATTATTTCCTTTGCTGAAGAGTTCAACCACATTTTCTTTCTGAACTTAATTCATAATAACACCATTATAAAGGGTTTTCCTAACTCATAGCCATTTACTTTTTTAAAATGTTTTATATGCAAAAATTTAAAACTAGCCTAGGAAATCAGACAGTATTACAAAAAAAAATTTAGTTTGCAGTTTCTGTGAGGTTGTGTAAGTGATAAGCGCCTCCTGTCCATAACTCTGAAACATATTCACTAAAATTAGTTATTATTAGATTACCCATATGTGTGAGTAATCTCCCTATGAACATCCGAAAAAAGCACAGCATTAATTTCTGAATAAACCATTCACACTAATACCATCAGAATTCCTATTCTCATATCCCAGTAAGTATGTGATATTTTTTATCAAGCCTCCATCCAATTCTGTTTACACTCACTTCATTCCCAGCTGATGGCTTTCTTGCATTGTGTTTTAGCTTTTCTATAGAAAATGGAAGTTATGAGAACTCCCATACACGCCACTGTAACCTTTGACCAACACTGCTGCATCTGATACTCTCCCCTCCTGTAGAACTATCTTTCTGATTAAGTGCCCAAGCTCAATCTGAATAATAAGCAATTTTTGCTTCTTAAATGTTTCCAGCAAATCCTGGTTATTCAAAGACATTACTCCAGTGCTTGTCCCACTCCTGCACAGAATCATCAGAAGTGCTTTCTCTCTTGTAAATTATTCCCATTAGTGTCAACAATATTAGATTCACTGATGCTTTCAACTGAATTTGAAAATCTTCAATTTATATGAAATGCTAAATAGGTGAGTAAGGAGATGCATGATTTTTAAATGCATCCAAATGTGTAGAATATAGGTAGTGAAGATGTGAACGTTCACTGTCAAATTCTTTCATCTTTCCTATATTTCTGAAAACGTTCACACTAAAGCATCTTTTTGAGAGACAGCAGAGAGAGAGAGAGAGAGAGAGAGAGAGAGAGAGAGAGAGAAAGAGAGAGAGAACGAACTAAGCAAAAGTCTGCAATGACTAGGACTGGGCTGGTGCCAGAGTCAAGGGTTGGGAGCTCCGTCCAGGACCCCTTCACTGGAGACAGGAAACCCACCATATAAGCTATCACGATTGCCCACCAGGGTTTTCTACCAAGCTAGGACCACCTGAAACTAAATTCTCTAGAGTTTATACAAGTAGCATGAATTTTGGCTGTAGACCTATTTAAAGACAACTCAAGTGTTCAAAGAAGCTTTTTTCTTTATTCAAGTCCACACTGACTGAGACAAGCTGCTTTTGCTTTCTATGCATCAGCTTTATTTATAGTTGCTATTTTGTCTCAGTACTTCCATTCAGTGCCAGGCATCCACCATCCACTCTCCCATTCTCAACACATCCAAGACTTTGCATCCTGTTTACTCTGGGTTGCGTAGCCTAAAAATCTGAGTCACTGGCTTCCAGAAACTCTAAAGATAAAACAGTCCAGTTCAGGCACTTATCATCCAACTGAACATACACATTTCACTTTTAGCATTTTGAGATATCATTTTTCCGTGCTCAAAGGATGCTTTTATATTTCATCTAGATTTTAAAGTTATTTTTCTCATCAAAGGAATTGCCCAGCCATGCATGCATCCTTTTTCAAGGCAGCATCCAATAATCTAGATTTATGTGATTTTCCTGAGATACACCCAATGAATAAATGCCCTCCGAAGGCAAACAAAGTAGATTTAGCCCTGAGGGACAACCCTGTTTATCCTTACACCATAAAAATAAAAGCGAATCAATTAAAAATGACCATGGAGTATCAAGAAAAAAAAAAAACCAAAAACAAAAAACCAGGTCCAAATTACAAGCTTCTTGCTGCTGTCAAACATTACAATAGTATCTAACTCTTGCAAGTTATCTTGCTCTTAGGGCTACTATATCCTAAGAATTTGAAAATTAAGGATCTTTATTAAGACATCTTGGGAGTGAAAGTATAATTTAGCACAGAAACCCACTACTGGAAATGTCAGTGAGCCTAGGGCATTTCGCTCTCTGCAGAGTGTCCTTATGGTTTACTGATCTGACACTCTTGATTTCATGCAACCTCCTGATTCTCATGTAAGCCTGTCTGTGAGCAGAGAATTCACTGATCATGTTTACATACATCGCTTCTAGTCTGGGTTAGTGATTTATCACAAAAAATCCAAAAAATGATGTTTTTTTTAAATTTAAATTAGACATTATTGTAAAAGTTATATAAAATAAATGGTACTAGAACAGAGTAAAACAGGAAAGTTTGAAGAAATGAAATCTTACATAGGAATGAAACCTTATAAGCCTTTATTTCAGTCATATATATTTTCGCAGGGACAGATCAAAATATCAGATGCAGGGGCTGGAGTGCGAGAGTTAAGCCACTGCTTGAAACATAGCCATTCATTGTCACAGAATTCCAATCCAGTTCCTTGCTAACAAACCTGGACAAGCAGGGGCAAAAAACCCAAGCACTAGAGTCTCTGCCATCCATATGGGAGACTGGATGGTGTTCATGGCTGCGGGCTTGATCTAAGCCAGCCCCAGTGACTGTGGCAATTTACGGACTGAAGCAGCCAAAACAAAATCTCTCTCCATCGCTGTCACTCTGCTTTTCAAACAAAAGAAATGCATTTTAAAAAATTTTTAAATAAGATGCATCAATAGATGGTACCCTATTCTGAGGTGCACAATCAAAGTCCTGGAGTCTCCTTTTACTTGTTCATCGCCCTGGCTCTCTTCTCTACTCCAGTCTAGCCAGATCTGAGCTCCGTCTACACCGTTACAGGCTGAGTTCATATTGACTCTATCCTGGAATGGTCTAAAATAGGAAATATTATGTTCAGGGTACTGCGTTTTGAAGGAGATATTCCTTTAGTGAGAGGAGGTTTCATTTCTCTGGGATCATTTTACCATTTTCTCTATAAAACTAGGACCTCAGGTTGAGTGTAAGGAAGCACAAAAAATCAAACCAATTTATATAGTTTGTAGCTGGTTCTTCCATCCATCTGCCCACATGTGTGGTCAACTTGATCAGTATGTGTCTATGTAGTGAGTGTGTTTCTCCCAGCACTGCGACACCTGCAGACAGTGGGAAATCTCTCAAGCTAGGAAAAAGTTCAGCTCCGAACGGCAGCATTCAAATGGGTACAACAGAGGTGATGAAGGTGATATCAGGTAAAAACTAAAGGTCTCTGGTGTGAATGGAGACTGATCAATTTAGGAGCTTCCTGTTCCTGAGCAACAGGTTACCATGAAGTAACTATTACCAACAAAGAACTCATCACATACCCTTAGCTAAATGAAGACTACAGAACAGTCACTCTCATAGCAAACACCACTGCTATGTGGAAGATTCAAATGTATGCTTGGGTATCCATGTGAATTGAGTATTTCTATTTCATCTTCGGCTCTCAAAAACCAATTGCTTTAGGGAAACAGAGGGCAAAATATATGGCTATTTTGCTGTCGTTTTGAGTAATTAAACTATAGTTCAAAGCAAACATATACCAGCAAAGACAGAACCACCAGAAACTTGAAGAGGAACTTAAGGAAATAAATGGATCTAACCTCAGAATCAGTTTCTCAAAGAGGAGCCCACAGGTCACTAGCACCAGAGGTGCCTGAAGTGTGGGTGATGAGTCTGACTCTAGGCAAACAGACTCCTATGTTTTTGGAGTTCTGACTACCAGAGAAGATGCTTACTTTCAGAGAAGCAGATTTTGATCCAATAGAACTAAGTAGTCATAAAATAATACGTGGTAAAGAATCAATATGGTTATTCCACAAATCACCAGCTTGTACATACAGATTTCAGCCAAATGTTAATATCTCCACTACTGTCCTTTAACTATCACAATATAATTTTTGCATTACTACCATTAATGCTATCATTTATTCTGAGGTATCATGTCTGCACTTCCATTCAGAATACAGGATGGTTATGGTATACATGCAAAACATCATGGTGATGAAGGGGCCAGTTTACCTCTTTCCAGAAGCACAATGATCACCCTGGCAACAGCAGCAGCAAAAGTAATAAGTATACTCTATATTATGCTGAGTTTCCATATTACTTTACAGAAAATAGTTGCATCAAGAATGTTTTGAGAGGCCAACATTGTGGTGTAACTGATAAAGCCACTGTCCTATACGCGCACTGGTTCATGAGACAACAGTTCCATGTTCCATTCAGCTCAGTGCTAGCATGCCTGGGAAAGCAGTGGAGAATGGTTCAAGTTCTTTTGCCTACTAACCTATGTGAGAGACCCAGAAAAAAAAAACTGGCTCCTGGTTTTACATTGGCCCATCTCTGGCCATCTAGTGAGTGAATCAGTGGATGGAGGACCTCCATGTCTCCATCTCTCCCCCTTTCTTTAATTCTGCCTTTTAGATAGATAGATAAAACTTTTTTAAGCACACTTTATGGTGAAGTTTCCCTGGAATCCTTCTAAATCAACAACATGCATGTGACAGTATATCTTGCGCCACACAAGTGAAAAGGCTGCTGAAAGCATGTCCTACTCCGCAGCATCTCAGAATCTCAGTGGGGTCCATTCAAAGCAAGTCTTTATTTTATGTATATAGTCTTTTCTCCCTCCTCACTATCTTTTTGAAAAAAAAAACAAGTTGCTTTTTTCTTTCATTTTTGTTTGTTTGTTTTTTACTCCTGTGAACTCTTCTCCACACAGTGAGTAAGATAAGAAATGCAATCATCCAGAGGCCTCTCCTCCTCCATCTCCACCCCGGGAGGTCACTGGCAGAGCAAGGATATTTGCAGTGGCGAGTCCATGCTGACTGGCCTCAAACTAAAAATAACATTCAAACACCCTACCTCTTTAGTCTAAAGGAATTAACTGGATCTATGATGTAAATATTCATGAAGGAGAAAGATCCTCAGGGAGAACAAGTCTCTAAATTCCAGAGACCTGGTTCTCTCACTCGATGCCTCGATTAAAGCCATGGTCTTTCAGAGTAAAAGTAGCTGCCAAGTGTCAATAAGGATCAGCCCGAAAGTAAGAATAAAATGTAAACATCCCCAAAAGGAGTGTTTCAGCACTGTACTCTCTAGTATTTAGCAACCTGTTCAGTATTTAGCAACAGTTTGTTGCAAACTTGTTCAGTTTTTGAAATAATACCTGAGGGAATCAACAAGGTATAAGTTACTCTAGAAAGAGCCTAATTTGGAGTCAAAACAGCAAAGCAGGCTTCATGACAGGATAGCAGCTGCACTGTTTATGTTTCAGAAGATGTCATTGTGTGGAGACAGAGAGAATTGCTCTTCATTCCATGCCACATAGCAGGGGGCTCCTACAGAATAAGAAGAGATTGAAACACACATGGCTTCCTTGCAAGTTCCTCTATTCTTTCTTCCTTCACGCCCCGCAAAAGGGAGTTTAGCAGGTCTATGTTGAAGTAGGAGAGGGCGTAGGAAAATTAAGGAGTTGGATGGGAAATAAAAAGACATTAAAGTAGAAATATTCAACCTAACTCTCCAGGGCTAATACTGTTAGCTGTCAGTGAAACAAACAAAACTCACAAGCGTGACAGACTAAGGACCCTAAAAGGACCTGGAGCTGGAACAGAGGCTTGAGGATGCAGATGATTGCAGATGATTGCAGACAATTGCACATGGAGGGGCAGGAAGAATGGTGCCCAGAGAAGTGACCCTGCAGCATTGAGTGACACAGGAAATGGGAATTGTTGGGATCTACCAAAGCAAGGAAGTGACTTGGGGATGTGCTGGGCAAAGAATGTTGGAGTGAACAGAAAGGAAGGATGCAAACTTGTTCACCAGTGGGGAGTTTTGCTATCATCATGCCTTCACTGTTATCCTGCACCAATTGTGGCTGGAGAATACAAGTCTACCTGGAAAAATAATTAGCTATGTTCATTCACTATAATATATTATAGAAGTCAAACAACTCAAAGACCATTAAATTATATTTTAAATACACTTAAAAAAAACAAATGAAACTACATTGAATGCTCTTAGAAGCAAAAAAAAAACTGTTTTTTAATGCAAGTAATCTCTCTTTGTTTTAAGATTTATTTTTACTTGAAAGGCAGATTTCGAGAGAGAAGGAGAAACAGAGAGAAAAATCTTCCCTTCACTGGTTCACTTCCCGAGGGGCCACAATAGCTGGAGTTAAACCAATCCAAAGCCAGGAACCAGGAGCTTCTTCTGGGTCTTCCATATGGGTGCAGGGTCCCAAGGCATTGGGCCATTCTCCACTGCTTTCCCAGGCCACTTGGATGGGAAGTAGAGCAGTCAGGGTACAAACTGGTGCCCATATATACTCCTGGTGGTTTCAAGGTGAGGATTCAGCCATTGAGCCTTTGTGCTGGGCCCACTAATAATCATTCTTAAACATGTATTTTACAAATACGCTTTTCGATGTCTTATTTCATTGAAAACATTCCATAGAGGTATGGCATGCTGTCTGTATTCATGTACAATTGAGCAAAAACAAACAAAAAAGAATTCTAAATCGTGGTGTGAAAGGCAGTGGTGGTCAAGAGGATCTCACAACAAAGCAGAAAATATTGGAAAATATTCAGGGGATTTTTAAAGCTGAAAGTTATAACTTTTATGTTTTCATATACAGTGGAGAAGATGTGAAGGTATTTTAAAGGAAATTCAAAAATAGTTTCCTATTAGTTTGCAGAGTATTATTCAGTAAGACACCAAGATCATTGAGGCCACAGTTCTGCCTTCAAAGATGCAAAGCAGCCAGGCTGTGAAGGTTGTGGACTCCCTCAGGGCAGCCCAGTCACACAGGGAGGAATTTGCAGCTGGGATAATGTAAAAATGGGTAACTTGATTGCTCTGAGACTAAGACAGGAACACATCCCATCACCGGGGATGTGGGGGGTAGAAATTATGAGGAAAAATTCTTCCCATCTTAAAGTGTGATGATGCTTAAAACTGAAACTTCAATCCTGGGAGCTGTTCCCTGAGAACTGTTGCCTTACAATCACACAATCCTGGGAGAGCTTTGGGCATAATGTAATAGATTCTGGGAATAACTGTCGGACTTCTGTATAACTTGCTTCTATATGGGCTTTTTTTTCCTAGACCTTCAAACACAAATCCCATCATTCCCATAGCCAAACTAAAAACAAATTTGCTACTGAAAACTTAAAGCAAGCCATGTACCAAGCTAAGGTTTTGTTTTATTTTGGTCTTGTTTTTAAATTTTTATCCATTCTTCAATAAGTTGTAAAATATTTTAACTGTTCCTTTGGAGGCCGCAATGCCTGTTTATAAATGTTGAGAAAATGTGGTTTTTTTTTTTTTTGTGGCACTATACTTTTCCCAAAGTAATTTGCAATTTCTTCATTCTCCATCAAACACATCGTTTATACGTTAGAACTAGTTTTACTGTTAGATCTGCCAACTATCGAATTCCTTAAAGCATTATGGAAGTGGCTACTCAACTGCAAAACAAAGACATTTGAAAGAAGATCTATAAAGAGTAGAAGGCAGAGCAAACTGATCTCCAGTATTTCTTCAAATTCTAAGGTTTATCATTTAACCAGTGAACTAGGAGAAAGGTGAGTGCCCTTAGACTTTTAAGATTGGGACATAAAAGCTCAGAGCAGTTCACAGATCACTATAAATGTCAGGAGTGATCTGGTGTCACTTACTGATCTGGTGATATCATATTTAAAACATTAACTTCTGGGGCCCGGCGCGGTGGCGCAAGTGGTTAAAGGTCCTCGCCTTGCACGCCCGGGATCCCATATGGGCGCCGGTTCTAATCCCGGCAGCCCCGCTTCCCTTCCAGCTCCCTGCTTGTGGCCTGGGAAAGCAGTCGAGGACAGCCCAAAGCTTTGGGAACCTGCACCCGCGTGGGAGACCCGGAAGAGGCTCCTGGCTTCGGATCGGCATAGCATCGGCCCGTTGCGGTCACTTGGGGAGTGAATCATCGGACGGAAGATCTTCCTCTCTGTCTCTCCTCTCTGTATATCCGCCTTTCCAATGAAAAAATAATAAAAATAAAAAAAAAAAAAAACATTAACTTCTGGGTTGTATATTGATCCTCTTACTTAAGACATCCACATCTCCTATTAGACTCATGAGTTCTAGTTCTAGTTCTGTTACCCACTCCAGTTTCCTGCTAATGCAGGCCTTGAGAGGCAGTGGTGATAGTCCAAATGATTGTATTTCTACCAGCAACGTGAGATACCTAATAGCAGGCATTTGGGGATCCGACCAGGTGATGAGAAGAGATGTTCCTCATGTTTCAATCCTTGCCTTTACCTGCTGGTCCTTCTCCATTTGGACCACTCTGCCATTCTAGAGTTACTCATCAATATCCAAAAAGTATCAACAAAAAGTAAAAGTAAAGAAAGTCCTTAAAAATGATTTACTGAGCAGACCACAGTACTGAGCAAGAAGGGAAAGACAACTCATCCTCCGTGTACTATCATCCACACAGGATCCTGTGGCATGCAGGAAGGCAGTGAATTCCATGATCAGAGATTCCTGACAAAAGAGAGCTTAAACCTGTGCCTGTGTCTCTGATAGTAAAGAAAGAAACAGAAGAAGAAAAGAAAAAATTTTGAAAAATCTCCCTTGGTCATGGATTGGGATAATTAATGTCAACAAAATGCCCATAATCCCAAAATACATTACAGATTCAATGAAATTCCAATCAAAATACCAAAGACATTCTTCTGAGATCTGGAAAAAACAACTAAAAATCATATGAAACCACAGGAGACCACAGGTAGCTAAAGCAATCATAAACAATAAAAACAGAGCTGGAAGCATAACAATACCCAATTTAAAAACATACTCAGGGCAATTTTAAATCAAAACACCCTGGCAGTGGCAAAAAGAATAAACACATAATGTAGTAGAACAGATTAGAGATCCCAGAAATTAATACAATCATTTACAACCATCTAATGTTCGACAAGTAAGTTTTAAAGAATCACTCTCTGGAGAAAGGACAATCTTATCAATTAATGTGTTGGGAAAACTGGATCTCTCTATAGCAACATAAAACAAGACACTTTACATCCTGTACAAAATTCAACTAATAGCAGAGTGGTGGATTTAAAACTAAAACTTGAAACAGTCTAATACTTGAAGAAAATAGAGGGGAAATGCTATAAGACATTGGCATAGGAAAAGTCTTCTTGGATTAGACCCCAGACACAGACAATATAGGTAAAAATAGACAAATGGGATTACATCAAGTTAGAAGCTTCTGCACAGCGAAGAAAACACGGACTAAGGCAAGAGTAGAGAATGGAAGAAAATATTTAAAAAGTATGCATCTGACCAAAATTAATATTCCGGATATATAAGAGGCTCAAGAATCTCAAAAACAGAAAAACAAATAATCAAGTAAAAAACTAGGCAGTAAATGAACAGGCAATTTTCAAAGGATGACATGCAAATTGCCAACAGACATATGGAAAACGGATCACTAGCTATCAGAGAAATTAAAATAAAAACCTCAATGTGAACCATTCTGAAAAATAAGAATCTAGCAGGAGGGATCACAATCCCAGACCTTCAGATGTATTATAGGGTTGCAGTTATCAAAACAGCTTTGTACGGCAGAGAAACAGAAAGGAAGACCAATGGAGTAGAACAGAAACACCAGAAGGGAACCTACACATGCATAGACATCTAATTTTCAACAAGAAAGCAGAAAAAATCCAGGGAACAAAGAAGGTCTCTTCAATAAATGCTGTTGAAACAATTGGTTAACAGCCTGCAGAAATAAGAAGCAAGACCCACACCTTTACCATATACAAAGATCTAATCTAAATGGATACATCCAAAAATCATCAAACTTTTGGAAGACAATGTTGGAAACACTCTGCAGAATATATGTGTAAGCACTGACTTCCTAGGAAAATAATCAAAAGCAAAAAAAGTTAAGGTCAAAATAAACAAATGGGACTACATCAAAGTAAGAAGCTTCTGCACAGCAAAGGAATCAATAAAGTAAAAAATCAACCAACAGAATGGGAGATCTTTGCACACTACACAGGAGACAAGGGGGTAATCTGCAGAATATACAAAGAACTCCAGAACAATCATAACAAGAAAACAATCAAACCAATCAAGAAATAAGCAAAAAAAAAAAAAAAAATGGGCATTTTTCAAAAGAACAAATTCAAATGGCTAACAGACATATGAAAAAAAATGTTCAAACTCCTTGGCAATAAGGGAAATTCAAATAAAAACAACACTCAGATTCCACTTAACTCCAATAAGAATGGCTCACTTACAGAAAACTACCAACAACACCTGCAGGGAAAAAGGAACACTATTCCACTGCTAGTGGGATTGCAGGCTGGTGCAACCACTGTGGAAGTCAGTATGGAGAATACTTAGGAAACTGAAATCCAACTACCATATAACCCAGCAATTCCACTTCTAGGAATATATCCAAATACTTGCTACATGAGAAAGTAATGTGCGTTTTAAAAAAATGAAATACAATTATTTGTGGCCAAATGGGCCAAACTGGAGACCATTATGCTAAGGGAAATGAGCCAGTCACAAAAGGTCAGAAATCATATGATTTTCTGAGATAAGATAATATGATGTCAAATCTTAGGATTTTACCTGTGAATTTTACCTGATTGCACTTGTTATTTGTACCTTTTTTATTTGTACCTTTTGTAATAAGATCTGGTGATATAAGCTATTAATCAATCATCCTTACAAGACTGATCGCTTGTAATCACCCAAGCTTGTCAATGTCCCTTTTATCACTGTTATTGCTACTGCCCAGAAGTAATGAAGATTTAGTCTTTATTGTAATTTTATTAGAACTACACAGGACACACCCTAGTATTTATTCCTACAGGAACATTTTGGACACTAATTTTCTCCACCCTAGCATCACACTGATACCTTTGTTACAAGCTCATTAACTTCATGGGGATGAAAGCTCACTACTTTTTTTTCCCCATGGTGGACTGTATCTAAGACAATGCAGAATGAAAGTGTAGCAGAAATAAATATGTCCATAGGTAGAAACAGAGAGAAGTATGTCCCCATGCATAAGGTACTATTTACTATTTACTATTTGTTGAACTCTTTGAAAGAAGATTAGGTTTGTGATCTTATAGTAAATTGAAAGCATATCATTGTAAATATTAGAAGAAATATAAGGAAGGAGGGAGAATGATAATGGGGAATGGTATAAAATACATGACTTTTCTGCCTTTATCTAAATAAAAGGTAGTTTTAAACAATATGAAACTGAATTGTTAACAGTACCTGTCAAATCATGTCAACTGAAATATCAAAAGCTACAGCCATAAAAAAAAGCTTGTTTTCAATAACTATATCATCTTTTGTCAAAATTGATAGCATGGGCAATTTCAATGATAGAACAAATATAAACTTACATTATCCTTGGCAAACCTGACAGGTTAACTAAACTTGAGATGAGAGGAACACAGAATTGTCCAAAATACACTAAAAAACTTTTGCATTATTTGTTTTCAAAGATTTGTTTATCTGAAAGGCAGCATGTCAAAGAGGAAAAAAAAAATACAGAGAAAAAGAACAGGGGAACCAGACAAGACTGGGGCAGGCTTTTGCCTGGAGCCAAGAACTTCATTCAGAACTCCCATGTCAGATGTAGATGCCCAAGCATGTGGGCCATATTCCACTATCTCCTCCAGCACATTAGTCAGGGTGGTGTGTAAACGGAACAGCCAAGACTTGTATTACACAACGGCAGCATTACACGTGGTAGAGTAAGCCATTGTGCCACAATGTTGGCCCCTACATTCTTTTTCAAAGATTCTCATCATTAAATAAATGTTAGCAACTGATATATTTAGAAAACTCTTCCAGAGTTGCTCACATCACAGAATGCATGCTTTCCGTTGCAGAATGGTTCCAAGCTATTGTTCTTCACAGTGAAGGTTTTCTTTACATGCATATTGCAAACAATCTGCCCTAATCTATCAGGGAAATAAGTTGGTACCAACCACTAGCTATGTCTAGACTGGCAACTGATGACCAGAAGCCTGAGATAACATTGAAACAGAGTATTTAATGACAGTTGCAGAGTTTCCTGGTGGCCATTAACTGTCAGAGATAGTCACATGGACATGAATGATCCATATTCCTCCAGGCTCTAGAAACTCACCCAACACCATGGAACTATCCTGGCTCCCTGAAGCCAAGCTCCCACACTTGCTACTCTTAGATACAGGAAGCCACAGTCAGACTTTGGGCTAAGAAGAGTCGGGAGGTCTCTTGTGGGAACAGGCTGCTGTTCCATGAATCAGTCCTAGTTTGCTCCTGTCCTCAATTTCGCACTCCAGGCACTCTATGAGATCTGAAGTGCGTGCAGTTTCCCTCTTCATTTCAGTGTTATCTTCTGTGGATTCTTCACAGTTCTTGACCTCCTCAGTGGGTCTAAATGTTTTTAATTCTCCTCTATTTATCTACCTCTTTTGTTTACTTAGAATCTTTTGCTTTTTAAATTTCCAGGAATTTGCTATTGATGATAAAGCTGCAGCGAAAGGTCCATTATAAGCCATTGTGAAATAAAAGCCAAAGGACAAACTCAGCAAGGACTAAATGTACTGATACTTGGTGGCAGGGATGTTGGGGGCATTATGTCCTAGGCAGTTTTCAGGTAAAAATGACTCTGTGGGCCACTGGGCTGACTCAGTGACTCAATGCCTGGTTATACAACAACCCTGAATTCTGAGACATAAAAGCAAGGGAACATAGAGGAACTGAAGTTTAAGTTTCTTCCTCTCAGTGAAATAAGGGCTTAAAGTAGAAGCTAAGTTATTTACAGGAAAAATAATTTGCATTTGTCCTTTCCTTGTCATAAAGTTAGGTTGGTTTCTATATTTGGAAGTAATACCAATTATACCTTCCCATTCTACCACTACAATAGCTTCTGGCCATGTACAAAGGACCTTTTGCTCCTAGTTTTCTTCAGCCAAAATTAAACTGTGAAGAAAACAATTCAGCTTGGATATTAAATTAATAACAGATACTACTTTCCCACAATTTACATCACAGAATAGGTGCTCCATTTAATCAAAAAGATACACACCTAACAACAATTCATTGGAGTTCATGACCACTTTCCCATGAACATACTTAAAAATAAGAAATGCAATATCAAAAATGAGGCACCTTAAAAAAACATGTCCTAGATGGAACTTAAACTCCAGCAATACAATGCAGACAATGTGAAGAAAAATCCTCAGAACCAGGTATTTACAGGGACTGATCATTGTGTTTGGAATTTCAGTTTCATTGGGCAATAATAAAAACACTCAAGTGAAAGCATGTTACTTACTTAGTAGGGATCTTGGTGGTAGTAATAATTTCAAGTCTTATATCATTAACCATCTCATTTTTGTATTTTTTATCTGGTTCCATAAAAGTTAATAGTAGGGGTCTATGGAATTGTATTTTAGAGTAAAAAGTTAAAAAAAATACAGAAAATGTTAATAGTAACGGTGTACATTTTGTACCAAGGTTACTTCTTGCGATATCTGGACTAGAATGCCTGGGTTTGAGCTCTGTCTATTCCCTTTCAGCTTTCTGACAGTATCAATCTGAGAGGCAACAAGTGATGGCTCATGTACTTGAGTCCCTGCACCCATGTGTGAGATCCAGATTGTGTTTGAGCTCCTGGCTCCAGCTAGTCCCAACCCCAACCCCTGTAGGCATTTGAAGAATGAACTATCAGATGAATTAACTCTGTTTATGTCTCTATCTTACTGATTTTCAAATAAATACAAATAAGTAAATAAAAAAAAAGTACATGTTTAAATAAATCAATCAAGTTACTAGAGATCATCTACAAAATTTTCAATAGCTATTTATTCAACATGTTACTTTCATCTCTATGATAATTTTATTTTGCAGTCCTCCCACTTATAACTTTCTTCTACATTCTTTTCTGTCCTATGCGTTCTTTCAAGTGAGACATTCATAGCACAGACCATAGCAGACAAACGCAGTAAATATAATACACTCAAAATGAAGTTGCAGAGGTAGACCCTAGTAGCAAAGATGGAAGATGATGGGTAAGGAAAAAGTTTATGTTTCTCCTTAAAATGAACTATTGCCTTCTCTCAGACAAATCAATTTCTGCCCTCGAGGCCAAATTCAACATCTACTGCTTCCAGAAGCTTTCTCCAAAATCAGTCACTGACATTATAACAACTCCATGGAAGCAAAGGTTCCATGCGATTCAGACACATCATTTGTCACAGTGTGGTTCAGGAACCACACGGATCAGATCATACAGGACAATTTAAAAAATACAAATTTCCAGGTATCCTACTGTAGCTACCAACATTCTCACACAGTAAAATCTGAAACACATGAAATAATACCTTGGAACCTACATTTAATCAAGTCCCAGAATGATTCTCCTCAACAACGAAGTGTAAAAACCAGCGTCCCAAATCTTAAAGATTGATCTCCTGTTTGGAGTGGCATTAATTGTGAATGAATTGGTGCTTGTAGCCACAGAAATAAGAATATATTCAGAAGGGGAACAATAAACATAAGGACCAACTGTGACTGACTCACACGCAACACAGCACAGGGAGAGAAAGTCTAAGGAAAACACACATATGAAAATTTAAGTAGCTGCAATCACACAAAAACAGCAGTTAACAGTTACTTAGAATACTGGGTGTAGTATAAACTCACAAGCACACACATACATGCACAATACAAAACAATATTATAAGATCAGTGTTTTCCACTACAACAGGCAAATGATCATTCATTTACAAATTCACAAAAGTTGTAAAACTATCCAAAAATACTGATTAAGCAATTGAAAAAAAAACTTATTTTATATTCAAGTGGAGAATAAACAAAATTATTGGTCATAGCCAAGGCTCATTTTGAAAAATGATTTATTTGTTTATTTTTATTTTAGACAGATTTACAGTGAGAAGGAGAAGACACAGAGAGAGAGAGAGAGACAGAGAATCTTCAGTCCACGGTTCACTCCCTTATTGGCGGTAACATCCGGGGATAAGCCATTCTGAAGCCATTGGGTACAGGGTCCCAAGGACCTGGGCAATCCTCCACTGTCAAAGCTATCAGGTGGTGAGGGTGCAGGCATGCAAGAAGCAGAAATGGAGAGAGAGAGAGAAAGCATCTACCCACTGGTCCACTCTCCAGGAGGCTATAGCAGCCAGGGCTTGGCCAGGTGGAAACCAGGAGCCAGGAGCTTCTTCTGAGTCTCCCATGTCAGTACTTTGGACCATCTTCTATTATCTGTCACAGACTATTATCTGGGAGCTGGATCAGAACAGAGTAACTAGGACACAAACATTATAAGCAGCAGTTTTATCTTCTACTACACAATCCCAGCTTCCAAGTTCAAGGCTTTTTTAAAGATTTCTTTCATTTTTATTGGAAAGGTGATTTATACAGAGAATGAGATCTTCCATCTGTTGGTTCACGCCTTAAGTGACCACAATGGCTGGAGCGGAGCCAATATGAAGCCAGGAGTTTCTTTTGGGTCTCCCTCATGGGGACAAGATCCCAAGGCTTTGGGTCATCCTCTACTGCTTTCCCATGCCACAAGCAGGGAGCCAAATGTGAAGTGGAACAGCCAGGACACAAACTGATCCCCATATAAGATCCCAGAATCTAGGCCAGGATTTAGCCCCCGAGCCATTGCACCAGGCCCCAAGGTCATTTTTTCCTAATATTTATTTTATTTTTTATTAGAAGATCAGATACACAGAGAGAAGGAGAGAAAAAGAGGAAGATCTTCCATTCACTGATTGACTCCCAAAGTGGCTGTGACAGCCTGAGCAGAGCCAATCCAAAGCCAGGAGCCTGGAGTCTCTTTCGGGTCTCCCATACAGGTACAGGCTCCTAAGGCTTTGGGCAATCAACTCCTTTTCCAGACCACAAGCAGGGAGCTGGATGGGAAGTGGGGCTGCCATGACTAGAACCAGTGCACATATGGGATCCCAGTGTGTGCAAGGCGAGGACTTTAGCTGCTAGGTTATGTCACCAGGCCCACTCAAGGTCAATTTTTATGAATGAACGTTGCTATATTTTCCCACCACATTTTACGCTTTTCAGATAATAACTTCAACTTGATATCTGTAAAAGTCAAATTGGGCCCAGCAGCGTGGCCTAGAGGCTAAAGTCCTCACCTTGAACACACCCGGGATCCCATATGGGTACCCGTTCTAATCCCGGCAGCTCCACTTCCCATCCAGCTCCCTGTTTGTGGCCTGGGAAAGCAGTCGAGGATGGTCCAAAGCTTTGGGACCCTGCACCCATGTGGGAGACCCAGAAGAAGTTCCTGGATCCTGGCTTTGGATCGGCATAGCATTGGCCATTGCGCTCACTTGGGTAGTGAATCATTGGATGGAAGATCTTCCTCTCTGTCTCTTCTCCTCTCTGTATATCTGACTTTCCAATAAATAAATAAATCTTTAAAAAAAAGTCAAATTCATTTTTGCACTTTCAACCACTCAAACATGTGGAAATACTGGTATATAATTTTCAGGATATAAATTATAATAGCTAGTTGTTTCAAAATTTAGTTTAAAAATATCAGTTTTCACCTTCTGAAGGATACCAATACTGTTATTGGACACAATTAAAAAAAAATCAAAGGATAGGTTTTCATGCTATAAAATCAAGCAACAATGACACAATATGTCAAACCGTGTAATAATGTGAATCGTATAACAAAAACTGGGAACACCTATTTCTGTGAAATAAAACACTGGTTAATAAAATTTTCAAATAAGTTAATATAATAATAATATTCAAATAGGGATAGTTACATCTAATACTTGGTGGCATTATATAAAGCAACTAATTTATTGATCTCAATCATAGTAAAAATATTTATATTGGAAAATGTCAGGATTAATCACCATTCCATATAGTCACATAATTTTATATAAGCTTCCTAATATTTATTTTATACTTTCAATTTTTTTAAAAAATGCATATGTAATTATATGATGAAAAAACAAATATTAAAATGGAAAATGCGATGCTCTGCTGTTTATGTTTCCAAAATTTCCTTTTCCATTGTGAGGTCATTTCTTTTTCATGTTTTTTCTATATAAATGATAGCTTTCTTAGAATTGATTAAAAGAAAAGGAATAATTAAAGAATAATTACAGCTTTTATTCATGCTCTAATAATTTGATTAAATTTATTTTAATGTTGATGATTATTGTTAATGATCATTTGTGAGCAATTTTTAGAATTCTGGTTCATTCTTTCCTAGGAAAATAGAGTTCCTATTAATTTTTCATGATGCCAGGGCTGATGGGTTTGTTCATGGACAACTGAATGACTGTCTCCCTCATGAGCCCAAGGAGAGGAAGCCAGGCAGTGTTAGCCTTCAAGGAATGCAATCCGCAACAAGAAGATTTTAATGTCCACCAACTTACAACAAATATTTTTAACAGAACTGTTTGTGTAGAAAACAAACATTTCTTTAGGTCATGAAATACATTTATTAAGAATACTGAATCTTTGTTTTTGAGCTTTAAGTGAAGTTTTGTGTTCCCAGTATAATGCATAAGCTTTCTCATTTGCCTAGAAAAGAAGGACAGCATTTTTGCTTTAGATGATAGAGTAATTGACAGTGCACATGTTCTATCTACAGTCAAGTTATATCTCTCAGTGTCTGGACAGGAATCCAGGAATCAGACCTATAGAAATTAGCAGACTCATTTCTTTATTTTATTTATCCTATCTTCCTTCTGGAAATAATGTGGCAACTCTTCTAAGAGGAGCAAAAATATTTCCAGTATTTAGTTCATGCTCAGCATTAACAGGTTGAAGTCCACCGTTTCCCACTGCTTCTTCTGCCACATTAAAAAAAATGAAAATTCATTTCACTGTAAAAGATAAATATTAACACTACATATTGACTTCTTACTTTCTTCAGGATTTTGGTTTCAGAATTTTGTTCCAGGAATTTATCTAGCTCACAAGCATGCAATTTATTAGTCAGGGCTTCATCTCTCCAGAGCTTTTTCAAGATAGTAAACAGATGCAACAGAGGCAATAAGCACAATTGGAAGACGGGAAGAGTAGTGAGGAACTTGAATACTTGACGGATATGACAGCAGAACACCTCCAGGCTCTCTAGGATCTGAGGTGTGAGGAGTTGAAGCTTGTTTGAACGCTCTCTGTGATCCAGCCATGGTCAACCCTAGACCTCACTCTTCCTCCTGGTTGTGTGTTGTGGGGTGGGGGCACAGAAGGGGCAACATATATGGTGGCTAACATTAACGAAGTAATGACATCCTCGTCTTATGGATAAAAACCAGTGCCACACCCTACTGGCACCATCTCATCTGCATGTCCACAATACTGAAAATAGTTACAATTAAGTTCTTGTTTTTCAGCAGTGTAAGCAGCAGAGCAGATCACTCTCTCCAAACACCAAAACGGAAAAAACTTTTTTAAAGACTCAATTCTGAAGGTAGAAGACAACATACGAATTAGAAAGTAAGGAAACGAAGAGAAATAAAACATTTTAAAACCAAAACTGACTTTTAGTATGTCAGCAAACAGAACATGAGCTT
Organism: Ochotona curzoniae; assembly: GCF_017591425.1. Classification (NCBI taxonomy): domain Eukaryota; kingdom Metazoa; phylum Chordata; class Mammalia; order Lagomorpha; family Ochotonidae; genus Ochotona; species Ochotona curzoniae. The sequence continues at coordinate 59,025,068 of NW_024466599.1, forward strand.
AATGTAGGAGCGTGGTTCTTGGGAAAACAAACCAGCACAAGGAAATTGTTTTTCTTTCTCTTTCTTTTATCTTTCTACCATTCTCTTTCTCTCAACTAAGTAAATAAAATAATTTTTAAAGTTTACATTGTGTGTAGACATTTCCAATATTCTTTAAACTGCCTCTTGGCACATATAAATCCATACTTGAGTGCCTGATTCAAGCTTCAGAGCCTCTGTTTCTTATCCACTTTTCTCATGCCTATCCACATAAGAAAATTCCCATTTTTCTTATCCACAAGATCATCAGAAGGAAGCAAATGACAGATCAATTACTTGGTTCCCTAACGTTCACATGGGGGACCCAGAGTGAGTTCAAGTCTCCTCAGGGCAATCTGGGATAGTCCTGGTTCTCTGCTGCAGTCATTGGAGTATCGAGTTAGCAGATGGAAGAGCTGTCCATCGTTCTCTCCCTGCCTCTCCAAATTACAAATAAACAATCAGCTAATATCCCAGCTAAACATATTGTTCTCATCGACTGTCCTTAAAGATAATCCTTAAGTGTAGCTTTGTTGAATAAAAGATGAAATTATCAAAGAGTGTACAATTTATTGATACTTCCCAATGGAATCTGTCTGGGGACTCTGTCTTGCCCCTAAGACTCTCAGGTCAATTACCTGTATACACCTCACCAGCACTTTGTACTTTCCTCACAAGCTTTGAAGGTGTGGATAGTAAACAGCCATGCAGCACCTTCCTCAATTTCTACGTAATGATCTATTCAATGTCTTTATACATTCTACACACCACTGACATGTCCCCAGGGACTTCATCTGAAATTATGATATACCTTCTGGAACTGCACAGCAAAGCTGCTATGTCATATATCACAAAAGTAGCCCTAAAATCTTCAGGCTGTGGGTGCACTTACATTGTGAAGCCGGAAGTATTTTTTTTTTCAGTAATTTACCTTGGTTTGTGTTATTTTCTCAGTAATTTACCTTGGTTTGTGTTATTTTCAACAGAAAAAAATTTCAAAAATTTTAATAGAGGTGGAATTGTGGGAAGGAGTTTTGTAAGTATTATGTCAAAGATTGTGTGTCATTTAGAAGAAAAACAAGGGAATAATTCTTTGAGAAAAGCAAGGGATCTTCGAGGGATGGCTCTCATTCTCTAGGGTCTGGACTCTAATTACATTGACCACTAATGAGAAATTTAGTATTATCATTCAATGATCTGGACTCATAAACAGAAGTGATAAAAAAAGTACTCAAAAATTAACAGTTAAAAAATGTTAGAAAAAATGTATTAGTTAATGTCTACATTAGAGGCAATAAATTCCTAATGTCTCAAATAGCTACCTGAATAGAAGCAAATGAAGGAAAAGAATTGCATGATGCAACAGATAAAGAAAAAGGCATTTAAGTTATTACTACTATGAACTTTAGCCGATATAGGATTTCATAATAATATAAATAAGATACTATAAATCTTGCATTAATGTTTAATCACCTCTGCCTATAGTCTTCACAGATGTGCTTAATTTGTTCTGCAAAGTATAATAATGTCTTTTATAAATAGATCCGTATCCACTAATCATTCAGCATGTTAAGACTGTTTATACTTCTTAATGCATAGACATAATAAAATAACTTAGTATTATCACCCAATAATGTCATTATGCATTTGTTTTCTCATACAATAATAAGACAAGAATGGCAAACTGTAATTCCTTTTTAAGAATATATCTTTTAGGGCCCGGCGCGGTGGCGCAAGTGGTTAAAGGTCCTCTCCTTGCACACCCGGGATCCCATATGGGCGCCGGTTCTAATCCCGGCAGCCCCGCTTCCCTTCCAGCTCCCTGCCTGTGGCCTGGGAAAGCAGTCGAGGACCGCCCAAAGCTTTGGGAACCTGCACCCGCGTGGGAGACCCGGAAGAGGCTCCTGGCTTCGGATCGGCCATAGCATCGGCCCGTTGTGCTCACTTGGGGAGTGAATCATCGGATGGAAGATCTTCCTCTCTGTCTCTCCTCTCTGTATATCCGCCTTTCCAATTAAAAAAAATAATAAAAATAAATCTTTAAAAAAAAAAGAATATATCTTTTATATATCTTCCTGTCCTCAAGATTTTGTACCTTACATATTCTTGCTACATTGCATGAGATGTAACTGCAAACTTTCTTTTACTTAGAAACAAATAATTCAGGATAATCCAAAAGGGTTTAAATTAAAACACTACATACTCAAAAAACATCTTATTAAGTATTAAATTTCATCAAAAATTCTCAAGGAAAAATAAAATATGATATATCCATTAAAATGGTGTAACTCTATTTGACTATCTGAGCAGGAACACAAAGACATACCAAGGGGAAAAAACAAAATAAAATGTCAAATGTTCCTTAACGATCTCCCACAAGCATGGAAAGCCAAATCATTTATGAAAGCCTTGGAGGAACTACACTGAGACATAAAAGCTGCCTCCAGAATTAGTACATTTTGAGTGGCTCTACAGTACAAATATCAGTTTAACAAGGATAGTTATTTTATTTCTGAAAAAATGCAGATATTAAATAAAAGACTTCGCTGTTTCCTAAGCCATTTTATTTACACTGAAAGATTCCAGCCTCAGAGCTTGTATGGCAAAGAAATGGGAGCTTTACCTTGCTGTGTTTTCCTCTGACCCCTTCCTGAGATTCTGTCCTGATTGAAAAACAGATTGAAGAGCTGAGACCTCCACCTGTCCCTCCATCTCCCACTGTTGGTGATAGTACAGAAGAGCACAACCACTATTGAAGTCAGTATGGAGAGTGTGAAAACAACTCAAAATTGACCTACCTATGTCCCAGCTATTTGACCTCCCCAAAATGAAATAAAAGCTGCATATGAGAAAGTGACCTGTGCTTCTCTCCTCACAGCAGCACAATCTACAATTGCAAAGCCATGGAAACAACCCAGATTCCCTTTGAAGGAGAAATGGATAAAGAAACTGTGGTACAACTATTCTATGGTATATTACCTGGCCATTAAAAAGAATGAAATTCTACTATTTGCAACCAAATGGTGCAAACTAGAGACCATTATCCTCAGTGAAATAAACCAATTCCAAAAGGGCAAACATCATATATTTCTCTGATTTAAGACAATCTTCATGCAAAATACAAAACAAATAATTATTCAGGTAAACATGTATATACATATATTCACCTGACTGAACTGCAAAATAGACAGTCTCGTACTGAGAAGTGAACACACATTGCAGTATGTGTTTCTACTCGCACATAAAAGATGGACTTTCAATGAAACTGTTAAATGTATCTGGACAATAGGATGCTCAACCTAGATAATAGGATGTTGCATCTAGACAATAGAATATCTACCGTCATCTATACCTACAATGCTATGATGTTCTCAATTGTTGAAGGACTCTACTATTATAATAATATTAGGGAAATCAGATAGGGAAAGGAATCTGGGAAATTGGGGACATCCCTGAGCCTATGAAATTGCATCATGAAAAATAAAAATTTTAAAAATGAAAAAATATAAACAAAGAACATTTGTCCAAATCCTAATTGTATATCTTTTGACCTAGCTCTACATCTGAGGAATCAGTGGAAGAAGGCCCAGCAATATGGCTCAGTGGCTAAATCTTCAGTTTGCATGTGCCGGGATCCCATATGGGTACCAGTTCAAATTCAGCCTGCTCTACTTTCCAAGCACATCCCTGTTTGTAGCCTGGAAAAGCAACTTAGGATGTTCCCAAAGCCTGGGACCCTCGACCCATATGGGAGATCTAGAAGAAGCTCATAGCTCCTGGCTTCGGATCAGCTTGGTTCTAGCCATTGCAGCCATTTGGGGAGTGGATGGAAGATCTCTGTCTCTCTTTCTCTTTGTTTATCTGCCTTTCCAATAAAAATAAAAGCTTTATAAAGAATAGAAGAAAAAGAAAGAAATCAGTGCAAGATGACTCAAGTGCTTGAAATTTGGCCACTGATTTGTTTGGTTCAAATGAAGCTCCAGACACTTGGCTTCAACTTGATCTACCCCAGCCATGACATCTGGGAGCGGAAATAGCAATTGGAAAGTCCCTTCTCCTCTTTATTGCAACCTCTGTCTTTGTCACACACTCTGCCTCTTAAATACATAAATCTTTAAAAGAAAAACTGATAGAATGAACACAAAGAATGCAAATCAGAACAGTAGAGAAGACATCAAACCAAGTTTCACATGTTGCTAACAACATAATGCAAAATAAATCAAATATGGTATCTTTCCAGTATCACTGTAACAGTGTCATTAGAGATAACCACACTGAATGTATACTACAACTAAAATGCAACCATTCTACAACTTTATATATTTAAAATATTCGCAACCTACTAAACTACATTTTTGTGTTTTCTGGGAAGGATGTGCACACAAAAGAAAAAGTTTAGGAGCCATTAAAAATGCCACAATTCTGGGCCTGGCACCGTGGGCTAGCAGCTAAAGTCCTCACCTTGAATGCGCCAGGATCCCATATGCATGTCAGTTCTAATCCCGGCAGCTCCACATCCCACCCAGCTCCCTGCTTGTGGCTTGGGAAAGCAGTCAGTGACAGCCCAAAGTCTTGGGACCCTGCACTCACATGGGAGACCTGGAGGAAGGTCCTGGCTCCTGGCTTCAGACCGGAGCAGTACTGGCCGCAGTTGCCCTCACTTGGGTAGTGAATCATTGGATGGAAGATCTTCCTCTTTGTCTTTGCTCCTCTCTATATATCTGACTTTGTAAAAAATAAATCTTAAAAAACTGCCACAATTCACTAAAATATTCTGAAATATCAAGTAATTTTGGGAAATCCTTTTTAGCATGCTTGAATAACTCAGCTAAATGCTTTTTTCCCCCTCTAATCTCTATAAATTTCCCCTTGAGGATAAAAACAAGCTTATGTAGCTTCATTCAACAGTGTAAATTAGGAAATCATGTTAAACATGCCATTGAAAACCAAAGTTTAAGATAAAATTACTATCCTTGCTATTGCCATGAGCCTCCATTGTATATTTGCAATAACAGCTATATTCTGTGATAAAATCATATTCAAGTAATTTCCATTTTTTCATTTTTAAACTGAAAATGTTATGGGAGATAGTTAAAAAGTCAAACAGGTTTTCTATTCTCCTTTTTATTTTCCTAAACCAAAGTAATAATATGGCAACAAGTGCTAAGTCACTCGTAAAATAACCAAGCTGAACAATAAAAATGACATTCTCTTAAATCTATTAGTTTTGCTTAAAAAACAGATTTCAAAAATCAGTTTAAGTTCATAAATAATTTGCAGAATACTGCTTAGCTTTATCAAAGAGGAGATAAACGGTTCCCATTTCTTACAGAAAGGCATTCACCATGTCAGCAGAGATAATCTTTACTCATTCAAGAGAAAACTACAGAATCACCATTATATACCATAGTGACAAGGAAACACAGTGAATGAAAGGTATGTTCTTAAGAGAAACAAGCATACATAGTACAAGCATGGGTATTTGCTGAATCAATCTCTCTCTCTCTGTCTCTCTCTCTCTCTACCAGGAATTGGAGCAATACAAGACAATACAGGACATAGTAAATGTTGAATGATGTGAGAATACGCTGGAGATCAAGCCTGGTTCTGTTGGTGCTAAAAAAGCTGAAGCACTGGATAACATTCTACACTTAGTCACATCCAAAAACTCGAGTAAATTATCAAAAGATTGTATCTCGATATAATAAATTTTATTATATTGACAAATCACAACCAATATATCTCCAATACGAACAAGCTGAAAGCACTTGTACTAAAATTTGGAACCAGATAAGGATGTCTACTCTCATTGCTCCAATTAGATACAGTATTAGAAGTTTTAGTAAATGCATTCAGGAGAGTTGCAAGAAAAAATTCAACAAAAATCAGCAATACTTCAATGCACCTACAATGACCTCCCCAAGAAAGGAAGGAATAATTCTACTTCAAAACAGTTTTAAAATAAAATCTCTGAATAACTTGGAAGATGAATGATAAAAGCTTTAACAAAGAAATTAAGCAGGATAGAAAAATGGAAAATTCTCCAGTGTTGATACTTTAGAAGAATATTGTCAAATATCCATTTTATTTTAAGAGATTCACAGATTCAGCACAATTGCCATTAAAATTATATTCTTCAAAAAGCTGGGAAAAAATCTAAGAATTTCACTTGCAAAATCAAGAAACCCCAAATAAGCAAATTACTCTTGAACAATAAGAATTACTGTAATCAAAACAATATGTTACTATCACCAAATAAACATAGAAAACAGTAGAACAGAATAGAGACAGCAGAAGGGAATCCATGCATCTATAGCCAATCTCTCTTCAACAAATTATTCCTGAAAAAATCAGAAATTCCAATGAAAAAGACTTTGAAAGAAGCCTTATAACTCTGTGCTAAGATACAGAATCAACCTAGGAGCTTATCAATGGTTGACTAAAATAAAACAAATGTAAAAATACATGATGCAGATGGGCCTTGCACGGTAGCCTAGCATCTGAAGTCCTAGCTTTGCATGTGCCAGGATCCCATATGAATGCCGGTTCTAATCTTGTGGCCCCACTTCCCATCCAGCTCCCTGCTTGTGGCCTTGGAAAGCAGTCGAGGATGGCCCAAAACCTTGGGACACGGCACCTGCGTGGGAAGTGAATCACTTGGGAAGTGAATCACTTAGGAAGTGAATCAGCAGACAGAATATCTTCTCTGTCTCTCCTCCTCTCTGCATATTTGCCTTTCCAATAAAAATTACAAAAATAAATCTTTAAAATAATACATAACACAGAATTGTTTGCCACAAAAAGAAAATCCTGACATTTGCAGTGGAACTGGTGGAAGGGGTCATTACATTAAGTGAAATAAGCCAATCATGTACATACAATTGCCAGATGTTCTTCCTCATATGTAAAAGTTATTAGTAGTATTTACAATACTCAATTTAAATGTAAAATATTAATAGAAGTAGGAAAGTGAGTGAAGAGGATTAGAGAAGATGCATATTGGGCATTAAAACACAGGTAAATACAACTATATTCTTGGGTTTTGGAGCACGTGTGGCTCACAATAATGTATAAACACTCTTTGCAATGATTGGAAAACAAGGAGCTCAGAGGCTCTAAATACAAGGATGAGGTATATAAACGGCAAATTGATGGTATGAACAGTGAGACATATTTTGTACAGTTGAAAACAAAATGGAGTAAATATAGCTCACTGCTAACTGCAATACTTAAAGCTTTTGTAACTTCTCTTTGCTTGTTTGGCTGAGAAGCTGTGTGAGCTTGCAGGCCAAATGGTCTACGTGACCTTTAGCATCGACAGACCTCAATTCCCATGAATCAATGCCCAAGTCTGGTTATCTTATGGATGGCTTTAAGGCCGGAGTCTGGTTATCCCAGAGAGCTCCAAGGCTAGATTCTGGTTATTTTATTTACTGGACCAGAAGAACAGCCAGGCACAGGATGTCCAGCCTAGATAGGCAGGGAATGTGCGGCCTTTCCTCCCGCACCTTATAAACTATTGCAAATTGCCCCTTTCAAGCTGTTGTAAATGCCCCCTATAAAAACCATGTGAGTGCCCAGCGCGATGGCACAGTGGTTAAGGTCCTCACCTTGCACGCCCTGGATCCCATATGGGTACCCATTCTAATCCCGGCAGCCCCACTTCCCATCCAGCTCCCTGCCTGTGGCCTGGGAAAGCAGTCGAGGACAGCCCAAAGCTTTGGGACCCTGCACCCGCGTGGGAGACCCGGAAGAGGCTCCTGGCTTCAGACCAGCATAGCATTGGCCGTTGCGTTCACTAGGGGAGTGAATCATCGGACGGAAGATCTTCCTCTCTGTCTCTCTTCCTCTCTGTATATCCGCCTTTCCAATAAAAATAAAATAAATCTTTTTTAAAAAAAACATGTGAAAGTCTGTTTGAAGTCACACTCTGGTAAGGAGTGTTGGTCCCGGCTGGATGGTTGGTTGCCTTACTTCTTGTAATAAAAGTTTGTTGTGACTGTCACTGGGGAATGCAACATTGCGTTTCAGCAGTTGAATGGATACAATAGTGTATATGTGTGTGGCTTAAAAAGGTGTAAAAGTGAACTGTATGCTTTCCAAATTACAACTTTTACAGGGTAATCCAAAAATCTTAAATAAACAAATTTTTAAGAAAGACATATGTACGACGAGGACTGAAGGCTGCAAGGCTGGTAGCTAGCTCCAGGGAAAGAAAAGCAGGAGAGCATCTCTGCGTACATGTGGAGTGGGAGGTGTGGTCCTCAGGAGGCTGACAAGCATTCTTTCTGCATTGAGAACAGAAACTGAGGCAGCAGTGGCAAGAAAGGAAGCAGAACGACACAGGATGGAAAGTATTATTAAAGAACCTGAACGGAAAATGCTCAAAAATTTGTCTAGAAAACAATATTGACATTTATGCCTACTCTTTCTCACACTGCTAATGCAATCACTGATGATAATAAATTTACAAATTAGCAAGGATTTAAACTCCACCTTCAGAGTTGATACAACAACAAATTCTTTTAGTATGTATTATGTAACGATCTGTAGTATGTAACATTTAAATGAACCTGGGAATGTCAGAATCTGGTTAAATGCAGCATCCATGATCACCAGTCAAGGAAAGATTTATTTGAATAATCAACTAAGTGATAAAAAAGTGACAGTGACTTACTTATATGGTACCTGTATTCTGATGCCAGTTTGAGCAACACAAAGTTGATAATGTTTTGAGATACTTCTGTAATGACTCTTTTTTCCAAATATTCTATTTCTACCATCTTATATGCTTTTGAACAGTAGCTAGCAATCAGGAATATGTCCAGGAAACCGAAGAAGGATCTTGTGATTGGAGCAGTATGACTGGAAGTCTACTAGGGCTAGACAATTATGGCATATCAGGACATAGTTAGGAATTCTAACTTCCAAGAAAACTGATATCAGATTCTTATGTAAAGCAGTGCTATGATCAAACAGTGCAGTGCTTTCAATGTTCGTTCTAGTTTGTACAGAATGTATAGACAGAGAACAGGAGTAAAATTGTTAGATAACCCGAGGGCTATTTATATTTGTCAAAGTAGATGGGGACTTAGTGAGGAACACACAGTTTAACAGCAGGATTGGAAAGAGGACAGATCAGAGATAATAAAAGCTAACAAGAATCCCTTGGGTGTGAAACGAGGGCTCAGAGAAAAGGTATAAAATGAAGGCAAAGACTGAGAAATAACAGTCACTGGGGTAAGAAACAGTCATCAAGAATGGTGTCACTCCAAGGCCAAGACATCCAAGTTGCAAGAACTGAAAGTTTTGTTTTCTGAATGAAAGGAAAATAGTTGGTTAGATTTTCAATCACTTTTATTGGCCTTTCCTTCTTCCTAATTACGTGAAAACAAAGTTTACTCTGTATTTTTCAATCAGATGTCAAAAAAAAAAAAAGGTGTGTTGACATGCCCAATCCTTTATCTCAGATCTCTGGCAAGCCATAATTAGTTTCCTAGTTAAGGGCTTCCCAAGCAAATGCAATTCTGTCACTTCATAGGCATTCTCATGCTTGATGTAATGGATTTATTGGTCTCCCATTCAAATAGTGTTTCTACAGTGTCCAAAATACTTAAGAACAATTTTGTTTACTTAACCACCCACAATTTGTCCCTTGAACCTTTTTGATTAGCAAGATTCAGATTTCATTAACTGTTCACTATTTTTCTTAAACATAATTTTGTTAAATTTAATCCCACCTTTTTCATTTAAAGTAGTTGTTAATTAGTCACTGAAACAAAAAATACAAAAGGCAAAATATTTTCAAGGTTTGATCTAATTGCTAAATAGAGTATAAGAAAAAGTTATTTCAGGGGCCCAGCGCAGGCCATTGTGCTCACTTGGGGAGTGAATCATCGCACGGAAGATCTTCCTCTCTGTCTCTCCTCCTCTCTATATATCTGACTTTGTAATAAAAATAAATAAATCTTAAAAAAAAAAAGTTATTTCAGAGAAGGTGTTGTGGCCCAGCACATTAAGCAATGCTTTTGATGCCCACATCCTGTCCCTGAGAACTTGTTGGAGTCTGAGCTATTCTGCTTCCAACCCAGTTTCCTGAGCTGCAAATGCTTAGGAGGTAGCAAGTGATGGCTCAAGTACTAAAATTTCTGTCACCTACTTAGGAGAAATGGGTGGAGTTCCTGCGTACCAGTTTCAGTCTGACCCATGGCTAGCTCATGCAGACACTTTGGGAAAGCAAAAAACAAATGGACCATCTCTTCCTCTACCACCAACTTACCATTTCTGTATTCTCTGCCCATTTCACTGCAAGCTATAGATTACTAAATCTAATGCAGCACAGATATCTGATTGTGCTGTCAATATCTTTTTCATCTGTCAGGTGAAGCAAATAATACTGACATTACCAAGCTGATATAAGGAATAAATGAAATTCACAAATTCTCCAGGTTAGCACCATGTGCTCAAAACGTACTCAAGAAATTTAATGGATACTGAAATAGATTTCAATGGAAGAAATGATTTGTAGTGTTTCACAACACATCTTTAATTCACAATTTACTATTGTATATGTTATGGAGAACTAGAAGTGGCATCAAAGATTCATACAGAAATGCTAGGAAGCTGGAAATGCTAATTACCATAATTTGATCAGTACATGATACATCATACTTGAATATCATACTGCATCCTATAAATATGTATAATCATTAATACTATTAATAATATCATTGAGAACAGGAACTTGAAAAAAAATAAAAGGATTTAAAAGTAAAAATAATGATTAAAAAAGGAAAGAGCAGTTATTCCCGCTTTCCTCTGGAAGCTCAGGATTATCTGAGCAGTAACAAATTCACAAAAAGGTTACAACCATCCAAGGCAAAGCAAAGACACAAGTTAAAGTAATTTAGAAAATTTAGTTCAACCTCTTAGACCATTCCAGGGAAGGGGCCAACGAATCACTTGTAACAGAAACTAGTTTTGGTGAGTGGCACCTTTGTGAACAGTGAAAGAAGCCGCTACAATCATTCATAAATTAAAAACCAGAAATCAAGCAACTGAGTAGTAGTATACATAGCTTACATTTTATAATTCCTAAAATTCTCTTTCATCTTCTACAAAACAGCATTTTTTCCAGTAACATTCATAAAAGTGACGTGTTTAAACAAAAGCTGATTGACACTATATTTAAATTTAATTGTCCTCATTAATATAGTTAGTTTGTATTCAAAATCACTATGTTGTGTTGCTTAATTTTCATTTTACTGCACTAACGAGAACAAAAGCAGATGCTGCATTTTAACCCTGGGTGTATTTGTACTAAATGAAGTGGAATGATATTATAGTGTACTGAACAGCTGGCATTTGCTGTTTCTAAAAGATGATGAGACAAGTGATTCATCTCATGTCACAGGTCAGTGTGTGAGCAACCACCACAACATCATGTTACCTGTAGCAACATGATTTCAGTAAAACAACAGGCACTATTAACACTGACTCTGGCTGGAGCAGGAGTTTGGCCTCGCAGTTAAGATGCTGAGTTAAGGGGTCCAGCAGCGTGGCCTAGAGGCTAAAGTCCTCGCCTTGAACACACCAGGATCCCATATGGGCGCTGGTTCTAATTCCGGCAGCCCCACTTCTCATCCAGCTCCCTGCTTGTGGCCTGTGAAAACAGTCGAGAACAGCCCAAAGCTTTGGGACCCTGCACCCGCGTGGGAGACCCGGAAGAGGCTCCTGGCTTCAGACCGGCATAGTATCGGCCGTTGTGCTCACTTGGGGAGTGAATCATGGGACGGAAGATCTTCCTCTCTGTCTCTTCTCCTCTCTGTACATCTGCCTTTCCAATAAATAATCTTTTTTTTAAAAAAAGATGTTGAGTTAAGCAGCTGACAATGGACATCTTAGTGCCTGGGTTCAAGTCCAGCTTCATTCTTAAGCTCAGCTTTCTGCTTACTCACGACTCCTGTGACCCCATTAAGAGATCTGGATTAAGCTCCAGCTCTGAGTGTGGGCTTGGCCCCGCACTGGCTGTTGTGGATATCGGGATGAACCAGCAAATGGCTACTCTTTTCTGTTCATCTTTGCTTGTCTGCATCTTTCCATCTCTCAAATAAATAAAAAAAGAAAAATTAATGATTTTGATTTTTCTTTTGTTTATGTTTTTCTGATTATTTTATAACTGTTTTTTATAAAGAAAGTTATGCTCATCACATAATTCCATGTTTATGTGAGTTGAAACCCATTTTTAAATTAGGACCTTTTATTCTTTTTAAAGGGTTTGGTACAAAACTCAAGTATCAAAACATAGCCAACACAGCTGGCCGTATGACAAAAGAGCATCACTCCCATCTGGTGGCAGACATTAAAAATATTGAGCATACTCTCCAGAAACAAATTAATCTAACTGTAGACGATATGGCTGTCAGTTAAACTCTTATTTCCGAAATGGAGAACTGCCAAACAGTCTACCATATAATCTCAATTGAAGGAAGTATTTATATAATATTATATAGCTATGTAGGCATATCTGCATATATCCACAGATAGATATCTACCGTAAAAATAAAGAAATGTTCACATTAAAGCATGAGATTATATTTGCAAAAGATGAAACAATAAATATACATTATAGATCATTAAATAAATATTACAGTATATAAGAAAAGTAGTTACTTTTACCCAAATCTGGTTAGTAATATATATGTTTACATATTTTTAACAAGGAAAACACAGAGGATTTTTTAAGTGACATTTCAAATGCTTTTTTCTTCTGCAACCTTTCATTAAAACAGGTAAACCAGAGCAAGAGTTGAACCTAGTGGTAAACATGCTGTATATGATATCAAGCTGTGAGTTCAGTTCCCAGATCAAATCCAACCTCTGGCTGGCTCAGCCATGCTCGTCTCTTTGACTTTCTCTCCCCCCCTCGCTCTGTCTCTTTCTTTCTGCCTTTCATATACTATCACTAATAAAATGGCAATAGAAACTGGAAAATTTATCCAGGAAAGAAAAAAATTATCCAAGACAGAAAACAGAACCTAGCCTGACAATATTTCAGTAAAAAAGTAATGGGGAAAATATGTACAAACTGGAGTCAAAGCTGATACAACAAAGAAACAGGCTTAACGGAGTTCACATAATTCACTTTTTGGTTTCCATATAATTAAAAGCCTTGAACAAAAATGTATGCATAATTTATTGTGACGCTGTATTGTCACCATAGAAACCACTCAAATACCAATCTTATAATCTTATATATAAGGTAGGTTCTCAATAATCATATTCTCTGTACAGACAGGAAAATGGCACAGTAAGAATTCATTTCATACTTTTTCCTTTTGGAAAATTCACACACAAACTTCTGTATTTTTTGTAATGTGGAAGAAATGCATCATATAGCAAAAAAAAGTACTTCAGTTCTCAGTCATTTTCAGTTCTAAATTCCCTAATTTTACACATAAACATCTTCTGTAGATTTAAAATGCACTGAAGGAATGAACTATTTATGAATTACACAAAAGTGATTCCTTATAACGAATCTACTATAGAAAGAGGGAGAATATGGATCACATTTTAAAGTATAAAAATGAATTCACTTTTTATAACTACTTTCAGCAATGTAAACTGTAGCTGTTTAGCTTCTGTGATAATTATCTTTTTGAGTAATTTATAAATTCAATTACAGAATTCACTAAACTCTAAACTCATAGGACACCATACAGATTACTTATGATGTTGCAAATGGGTTAGAAATGCTCCTCTTCGTAGGAGGTTACTTCCCAATCAGGCCAATTTAGAACAGTTCATTAAGCATCAATGACATTGTTTATCAGATGTTTAGCATTATGTCATATGTTGTAGATTCACAGAAGGAAATAAGGAACGAAATTGCAATGAATTCTGTTCAATCCTACTGCGATGGTCTGTGCTTCATTAGCTTGCTAATGGTGAAGGCCATATTCTCAGTAATGTTAGAGGTTTCCATTTTAATGGTCTTTGATTAAATATAATAAGCATATTATTCTGTTTATGAATTTGCATTTCTAAAGTTATTTCTACAGGAATTACCCATAAATTACTCTGTTAGCCATGCCACCTATGTTCCACTAAGTGGAAAACCATCACAAGCCTCTAGTAAACAGCACGATCCTAAGAGTCAGCCTGTATTACTATAATAGCAAAGGTATCCATTTCTGTGGCGATAATTCCTCTTCTTCATGCATTCCATAAGCTTCCAAGCTACAGAGTATGTACTATTACCTACATTCCACACTCAAGAAGAGATTAAGTAACCTACTCAAGGTATCAACACGAATACTGGCCTCAGAATTAATCCTCCCGAACTACAAAGTCTGCACAATGGTAAGACAGAGCTAATAAATCAAATGTAAAATAAAAGTAATAGTGCAACTAAAAAAAAAACCAAAAATAAGAAACTAATAATAAAATCAACAAATAATATTTAAATTTCGGCTTCTGAATTGATTTATACGTGTCTCAAATAGATCAAAATTATTTTCAAATATATCTAGTCAGTAAGCCCATTCTGATACCAACTGTAATTATATATATAAAGTAATACTGAAATGAGAATTTTATCAGTCCTATTTAAAAAAATCAAATAAATTGCTTCATTCAAACATTGTTCCTAGTTGCTTCATTTGTTTAAAATAGAAATGATTTCAAAATTTTATAAATCACATTATCAACATTTAATGATATAATCCATTTACATATTAGATTATTTTCAGCATTTAATCATACAGTCTGCATCTGGACTAGCCACATTATATTCCTAAAACTTCATTTCTGTTATATATACTAATTTCTTAATATATTGCCAGGTGCCACTTAATAATATTTTCCATACTTCTTTTTTGGCATCAAAAATTAGAAAAGAGAATGACCATTGTAATTATTTAAAAATTTTCAAAAGTATCTTGAGATTTAGTATTTGTTATTTTTCTACAAAAATCATTGAGGAGCTTGTCACAGTGTTTCTTAGTTAAAATAGCTTAAATAACATTGTGGTTATTAGTTCTTTCCATATCACATAGTTAGCAATCCAGGTATTTTTTCTGGTGGCTTCTGGTTAATAAGTCTTTAGACAGGTTTGCAATATTCAGTTTATCATGGTATAGCACTTCCTCTTGGATATACTTTGGCCTTTTAACATATTTACAGAATTCAACTTCTTCCTTTAGACTTTGTTTCACCAGTGAAGAAGTATTCATAATATAATGTGCTTCATCATTTTTAATTGTTTTTTATCCATAATCCAAAATACTTCTCTCTATATTTTATGTTTTGTGTCCTTAGAGATAAACGGACCGCAAAAAAATCAATTTTTAACTTTATGGATTATTTTTTAAAGTACTCTTTCCTAGTAATTATACTTTTTATTATAAAATATCTGTTGATTTTATTTTTAATTATTTTATTGAGTTTTTTTCCACTAGAAAAGCAGATCACATTTATAGAGGGAAGAAGAGACAGATGGCCAAACGGTGGCAATCGCCAGAGCTGAGCCAATCTGAAGCTAGCAGCCAGGTGCCAGGAGTTTCTTCAGAGTATCCCACAATGTGCAGAGTTCCAAGGTTTGGGGCCATTCTCTACCGCTTTCCCAGGCTACAAGCACAGAGCTGGATGGCAACTGCAGCAACCAGGACATGAACAGGCACCCATAAGAGATTCCAGCACTTGTGACATGATGAGTTAGCCATTGAGCCACTGAGCCAGGTCCCTGAATTCTTGCGAAAGATATTTTTAACCAATCAAAATGTTAGTTTTTTAATTATAATTTAATATTTCAAACAGGATGTGAACATATATTAGGATGTGATCTTTTTTCATTATATATTTATATATATTACATGTAAATCATATAGTTTTTAATTTCTGTATTCCTAAGAGTTATTTCAGTATTTTTTCTAATTTCCTAATAAATTATTTTTTGGTTTTGTCATAAACTTAATAATAATATATTTCAATTTCCTAATGCAGCTTATGATTACAGAACGTGATCTATTGAAATGCTTTTGGAAATTAAGAAATGTCTAGGCATTATTTTCAAGGGCTAACATTCCTATTCTAACAACAAAATTTCTCCAAGGGGAATCTTTTCATTTCAGCATTGTAAAATAAATGAGTAACTGATATATTATTACTGGAGTGAGGTAATCTTTTCTTTGATACTCATACTAAAATATTTTTATCAACATCAAATCACTAATGTCATTCATTTACTGCAACACATAGATTTCACCCAGAACACTCTAAATTGGTTTTACATGAGAGACCAAGAGCTAGCTACATGTACAGTTTCACTGAATTTTGCTATCAACTTTACTGCATCACTAAATGCTGCTGTGAATTTTATTCAGTAAATTTGCATGTAATTATCACCATAGTTTAGTTATCTGTCTCTGTTCTATATTTTATAAGTTGGGCATGTATATCTAGCTTGTATCTACATAAATGTAACTAATTTATATCTAACATTTTCTTATCTTTCCTTTCTTATTCTCTTGTTCTCCAAGGGTTAACAGTAATGTCAATCCAGACATTAGGATTTCATTGTATGGGAGGGAAGCAGTCAGCCTCCATAATACTATAGGGAGTTGATATTTGATAAACAAAATCCTACTTTAAAAGTCACATTTTAAGAACATGAGACCAGGAAAGATCATGAGACCAGGAAACATCATGAAGATGTCAGGAGACATGATAAGGATGCTAAGACCAGAAGAGCTTTATTTTTTATACCCTTATGGATGGAAAGTCCTAAAATAAAGGTCTTTGAAGAACTGTGTTTCATAAAGAAGCTTCAGGGTCAGCATCTCGGTCTTAGCTTTTTTCAATATGTGGAATCCACCTGCATTCCTTCAAGTGGCATTTCTAGTCACATCCAGAATTAACGGCTATGGAAATATGAATGAGCTACGATAACAGCAACAACAAAACATAGTAATAAGAAAAATGACAGAAATGTCCTTGATTGACTGCAAGATATTATATAAAATATAGCTGTTAAAGGGCTGAATTACTCCTACAATTACGTTAAAAAAAGAAGAAGAACTGTGAGAAATGAACTTAGATATTTAGGTGAGGCTATTGCTAAGCAGACTTGAAAGAGTAATGTTTCATTTTTTCCATCCTGCTTATAGTAAAACGTTACAGGGAAGAGAGAAATAAAACAAAATTAAAGCTAATCAGAAGCAAGACTGGACATGCTTGGACAGAAATTCAGCTATGTAACTAGATAACCTTTTGCTAATATTGTACGGATTGAAAAGCTGAGAGTACTCAGTCATAGGTAATCAAGGAACTAAGAACAAAGGTTTGAGCATTTTGCCCTTTACCAAGCACTCCAGCATTTCATTCCCAAAAACAGTCTAACCTGCCTCCCATCCCAGTCTGTGCTTCCTTATCCTCAGGGAGCAAGCCCAAGCAAGGTTGAGATGTCTGCAAAGAAGCTGGTCGGGTCTCTATTCATTCCTCCATATTCTTGGGATTCCCCCAGCCCTGGGAACAAGACCCCAAACTATTTAAAGCCCAGTCTGCTGAAGGGCTGGAGCCCCTGCCACATGTTCCACCCCACCCATGCAAGCAGTCAGTCACCCTCTATGGATTTTTGAAAATAAATCTCTTTGATAACAAACATGGCTTGGCTGTGAATTCCTTCTCTCTCTTTCTCTCTCTCTTTATTCTGCATCTGTGTCCCAACGGAAGACTCTCTGAAGAGATTAGGAATATGATTAAAGGAACTCCTCCGTCATCAGGAAGCCAAAAATGGAGATAGAGGTATGCAGGAAAATCTATGGAGGAGCCTGTCTTGCACTGCACCTGCAAGATAATACTAAGAAACATCAAAAGAAACTTTGAAGTGTTGTTATTGGTAGAAACACATTAGCTTGTAATGAAATGCACAGGGAAAGGATGAAATTTCTAATGGTCACTGGATTCTGAAAATTCTAAAAGAAGGAAACATTTGTAATAAAAGTATCACAAAGACTCAGTTGAAAATATCTGCAGTTCTTCATGAAAAAAAATGATGATGATGATGATTCTCAAGCTGGAGGAGCCAGAGGACAGAGACTTGACTGAAAAACCATGATTCATAGGCCAAGAAATATAATAGAGTTTTTGTAGGTACATTTGTAAATTTCTTAAAGCTAGTAGTAATTCATTTTTACTTCTGCTAACTCCCTTTAAAGAAAAAAACATTTGCATTTATCTTCTTCCATTTATTTAAAGGGCAGAAAGATAGAGAAAGAAATGGAAACAGAGAAAAATAGATCTTATAGCAGTTGAGTCATTTCCCAAATTCTGCATGTGGTCTAGGCCAGAGCTAGAAGTCCAGAACTCAGTTCAAGTCTCTCAAGTCTCCCATCTCCGTGGCTGGGACCTAAGTACCTTAGCTCTAACCTTTTGTATCCCAAGATGTGTAGCAGCTGAAAGCTGGAATTGGAAGAGTAATGACTTGAACCCAGGTACTCAGAAAAAGAATGTATGCATCTGAAGTAATATCTTCACCACTACACTAAATTCTTATCAACACATTCTCCCTTTTTAAGTGAGAGTCTGTAACTACTATTTTATGTCCATCTTATCATTATACTCTGGGAGCATACATTTGTTCTGCAATTTATTTAGGCATGTGGATGTACCAAAGACAAAAAGAAACTTTGCTTGGGGATGGATTATAAACTGATCCTTAATCATACCTAATTAAAACAATGAGATTTGATACTTTGGTGATGATCAGGCCAGACACTGTGGTGTAGAAATATAAGACACCAATAAAAAAGATTTATTTATTTGAAAAGATGAGTGAGAAAGAGAAAACACAGAAAGGGAGACAGAAAGAGATTAATTCTATCCACTGATTCCTCAAGTGATAACAATTATTGAAGTGGTCCAGGCTAAAGCCAGGAGCCAGGAACTCTATCCTAGTCTCCCACAGGAGTGATAGGGGCCCTTGTACTCAGACCATCTTCTACATTCCCAGGCACAACAGCAGGGGCTGGATTTGGCAGGTGAAGCAGCAAGCAGTCACATTTTCCAATATGAGATGCAGTGGCTTAATTCATTGTGTGATGATGTCAGCTGCAACTGCAAATCCACTTGTGATCCAGCTTTCTGCTGATGCAGCCTGTGAGTTTGAAGATGATGGTTCAAGTATTTGGGCAAATTTCAGGCCCCTGGCTCTGGTCCAGCCCCGTCCTGGTTGATGCTGGCATTTGTGAGTGAACCAGAGAACAGCAGGCCTCTCTCCCTCCCTCTGTTGGATTTTCTCTCTCTCTCTCTTTTTATACTAAAAAGATGAAACTTGAATGAGATGTTTTACTTGATTTAAATGGTGTAACAGACTGAAACCTTTGGGGTCTTGAGAATATAGAGACGCTTCTTGTATCTGGAAAGGATATGAATCTTTGGGGGCCAGAGGATAGATTGTAATGAGCTGAAGAAAGATTGCCCAAATACAACAAATTCTAATTTCTAATTCCAAGTATGTTGCCCTAAATGGTAGAAGAGCTGATTCTGATTCTGATGTGAATTAGATTAAGGATGCAACACTGTTAGCAAGTAGATATAAAGGAAGGGGCCAAAACAGGCACACATGTTCTAGAAGCTGGGAAATACAAGTGAATGGCTTATCCACTCAATGGGATGCAGCCCTGCCAATACCCTGATTTTGGAACTCCATACCTCAAGATATATCAACTTTAAGTCCATGTTTCTCTAAACCACAAACTTAGTGAAAATTCATTTCATGGGCTACAGGAAACCAATGTAAAAAAGGTTTCAACTTAACTTGGTATAATGTTTTCATTATAGATACCATAAAAAGCTTGCATTTTTCACATTTAGGCATTTCCAGGGCTAACACAGCAAAGCCCACATTTCACAAAACATCAAAGATTAATTGTAAAACTTAAAAACCCTATTCTTTTTGCATTAAGAACCACCTCGTAAAAACACAAACATTGGAATATCTCATAATTCAACAGGATGAACTTTGATTCACGAACTGAAAGAAAAGTAATTCAATAAATATACATGGCTCTCAAACAGTAAAAGCACTTTTTCCTAACTGTGTATTACCATCTGAAAGTGATCAAGGAATGATTTATTTAGATTTTGAATCCATTACAGCAAATGAAGACCTCCTTCACCAAGGTCCCCTCTTTAATTATCTCATCAAGCTAATTACAAAAATCATGTGAATAATTTTCAAAAGCCACTTCAAATTCCATCGAGCAATGAGGTTGCCCATAGTTCAGGCAGTTATATATATTCAGTATTCATCATAACATGATTTATTCTCTTTCAAGGATTTCTAAATTCCTTGAAAAGTCTTGACATAATCCCTACAGAAACAGACCTAAACAAAAAGTTTTGAAGCATCCCTTACCTGAGTAACAAGTGGCTCCAACAGTCTTTCGACTGTTAGTGTCCGGATTTCCAAACTTTTGGGATCCCATTTTAAAATGATAGGTGACGTTGCTGAAGTCATGCTCCCTGTGGACATATACATATATACATATATATTATTGGTTAATAATGATGATCATTTAAATAAGCTGTTACTTTGAGAGTTCAAAATGAATACATCACTGAAGAAACATACTTAAGACCATGTGTTACTTTATGGACTAGGAAAACCTGAAGCACCAAGCTGAATGGTTATAGTGTCAAATAACATTAAAAACTAAAGTTTTATGGGAACACAGCTATTTAATCTAGTGGTTAGGATGCCCACATCTCACACTGGAATGTCTGGATTCAATTCCCAGCTCCGGCTCCTGACCCCAGGTGCCAGCTAATGCAGATGCTGGGAGACAGCAGGTAATGGCTGCTGCTGGGTCCCTGCCATGGAAATGGATGATCTGCACTGCATTCCCAGCTTCAGGCTCTAGCCATGGCTCATCTTCAAGTGCTCTAGGCATTTAAGGACGAGAAATGAATGGCAGCTCTCTACATTTATCTGTCCCTGTTTCCGTCCTTTTATCTTGGACTCTCAGGCAACAAAGTATGTCTCAGAGTAGAACATATTAAGATCAGAAAAGAAGGACACGGGAGATCTGAGGAAGAGGCTTTAAAAGTCAAGTTGGGGAGACCAATGTAGACTGCCAATAAGCAAAGTAAATCCATCACGATCACCGGATACAGGACCCCACCATATTACAACAGGTCAGTTTGATTTCTTCAAATGATTGCTGACCACTGAGAATCTCATACTCCTTGGGGCTACAGTGTTTTGTTGTTTCATACTCTTAAAAAGGAAAGGTACTTTGTAAACTGACTGCCAATGGCTCTGAAAATTAGCTTGCTGCTATTTACATCTCTGATTACTTGCTGCATTTACATTCTTGTCCCATAAAATTAGTATCTGATAAGGCTATTTATCTCACCATAAAGCAATCTTGTTTTCCTTAAAAACCAGACACGCAGATAGCAGCTTTCCACAGATAAAATACAACATATGTGCTAGCCTCAAAAAAAGAGAAAGATTTATATGTTCTGTCAGAAACATGTCTCTCACTGAGAAATTGCTTAATATATTTTGATATCTAACCACTGGACAAGCAATCTTGTTTGGACAAGATTGTACAAACTAAATCTGAATCATTTGCCTTAATACCACCATCAATCAAACTGTTTATGACTGTTCTCTTCCTTGGAATCGATGTCTCCACTCAATTCCACTCTTATAAATCTATTGAGATGATTAGAATTAATAATACCATGAAGGCTATTACAATAGACACTAAAAGAAAAGTGTCTCTTTACTGACCCTCCTTCATCAAGTCGTTCTGCAGAAGACCCAAGTAATTTGCTTGAGAAAACAAAAAGGCAAAGACAGAGTGTTGCTGGTATTTTAACTCTCTCTAAATGTCATGCTTTAAATAACTAAGCAAAGCTACCCAGCTATACAGATCGATTTAGATTTGTGTTCTCTCACAACAATAGTTGGCACTGACATGCTGCCACCCTCCAAAAACCTAACAACACTTTACACATTCTCCATTCACACTAACAACTGCTGTAAAGCAGCTGCGCCATGCACAGATTTCTACTGCTGGGCAGCATGCCTTCTGTTGCAGTGGAAAGATAAAGCAGCCAGATGCTTCCTGTATGCCCTGGGGTCCCTCCATCACTGCTAGGCCAGTTCTAGCTAAGTGATCTGAGTGTGCAGTGGCGGCTCATACCAAGAAAAGTTCCCTGAAAATGTTTGCAAACTCTGATGGAATAGCAAGCACCAAAATAATGAAGATAAACAAGCAAGTGTTTTAGGAAAGCTGGATAAGTTGCAGTGAAGTCAGCTGAACTTGTTGGTGAAAGGTACTGGTTAAGACTGGATTTTTATTTTGTCATAAGTATGGATATCTACATAAGCTAGTTAATTTAAAAGGCAAGCAAATCCTTCTATGACTATCTTAATTCATAACTAAAAAATAAGATTTAGAAGAGGTGGCGTTAACCTCAAAAATGCTGACACAATCATAACAAAGACACTAGTATGGATCAAGTAGAAATGGAGACACACCTTGAACAAATATTCTAAGCCACCTCTGAGCCAAGAAGCCAAATTAGTCACAGCTTTGTCTCCTGAAGGTCACAGAGGTCTTATAAATCAAAAAACTGGAAAAACATTCCTGAGCAAATCACTCAATTTAATGTATTCCTGGAGGCATCTGTCTTTTCAGTCATTTCTTGTGCTACAGGTAAAATTCAATTGCAAAAGGCAAAGAAAGGGTACACAATATTTATTTGTTGAAGGGAAAGACTTACCCACACAATTCTGAATGCTGCTTTTTAAGCCATGTTGTTTTTGATACAATTGGAACTAAAACTGGGAGTTACATTTCCACACCAGACTCTCTTTTCCATTTGGTTTCCTACCAACATTAGCAAATACTAGAGGGAGGGACCTGCAAAAATCTCTACCTCTGAACCTAGGATCTTCTCTTTTAGAGTTCCAATAAAGACAGAGGTAGAAAAGGGTGAAAGAACTAGACATTCTCTTGCACAAAGCAGGAAATTTTTTTTCTGCCAAGGGGCATTTGAATATATATGTACCATCTGTACACCATACAAAATTCTCAACAACAATCAGTCAGGAATAGATTCACTGAATTTCTTTTTTCAAAAAAGTATTTATCTTTATTGGAAAGGAAATTTAAAAGAAAGAAGGAGTATACAGAGAAAGATCTCCTGTCCACCTGCTCACTGCCAAGTGGCCACAATGGCCAGAGCTGAGCTGATCCAAAGCCAGGAGTCAGAAGCTTCTTCCAGGTTTCCCACATGGGTGCAGGGTCCCATCCTCTGCTGCTTACCCAGACCACAAAGCAGGGAGCTAGATGGGAAGTAGAACAGCTGGTACACAAACAAGCATCTATAGGATCCCAGTGGTTTCAAGGCAAGGAGTTAGCCACTGAACCATCATAACAGGCTCAGATCTACTGCATTTCAAATCCTGGCTGTGGTTGCCTTAGCAGGGCCAGATCAAATGATCACATGAGCCTTATATGGCCCACGCACTAAGTACTGCCTCTTCCCTGATAGTGAAAACTAGAGAGGATACTGTCAATACACAAGAATGAACATTTTTGTAATTGTGGCACCATTACAAACAGAAAAAATACAACTCACTTTGAGAATATCATACCACTGGTACACTCAGCATTTATAAATAATTAATGAACAATCGGTGCTTGGTATAGCTATTGAGACGTCATTTTGGATATCCAAGTTTGAGTCATACTCTGCTCCCAATTTCAGCTTCCAGCTTACTCACACCTAGGAGGCAATCATTGATGACTCAAAGTCAAATCCCTTCCACTCACATGGAAGTTCTAAACTAATTCATAGCTTCTGGCTTCAGTATTGCCCAATCTTGTCTGGCTGCCGTGTGCAGGAAGTGAACATCAGATGGAAGCGCTCTCTCTCTCTTTCTCTCTCTCTCATTCCCTCTGTCTCTCTCTCTCTCTCTCTCATTCCCTCTGTCTCTCTCTCTCTCTCTCTCATTCCCTCTGTCTCTCTCTCACACACACACATTCTTACATGTTTAAAAACACAAGGCAAGGAAAAGGCATAAGCTTTAGTATAAATTAATGTTGGGCTTTGGCCAATAGAATGGTAAAAGATACAATGTAAGTTAGATGTTTGGAATAAATTGTTGTAGCTGGGTTGGCCCTCTTGTGGCATTGCCTTCTGCAACCAGTCTGTTCAATTTGGGTCCCTACAAATTATCAACTATATAGTGCCCAGATTAATGCCTCTATGTACCAGGTTCCTGAATTTTTAAAAAATTTTAAAAACAGTTTACTGTAGTCCTTTCTGGGGGGGGGGGGAAGGAAATACTCATTTTAAATAGAGGCCAAAATTAACACTTCTCTGAGTGTAGCAATTAAAGTAACTAAAAGGTAAGAAAAAGCAAATCAAGGGTCTAGCCATATCGGTCCTTCATCTTTGTAAGGCTGGAATGATAACGTGCTCTCAATGCCATAGCATACATCTGTGCAATTAATGCAGTCTTTTCTGCCTGCAAAAGACAGACTATATTAAGCAAATAGTAATTTTTCACTGACTGGAGTTTTAAAAAATCATGTTTTCACTGCCTTTTGTAAAAATACTGAGAATGTAGATTGCAGACAGCAAGAGAGTGGAAAACTAGGACTACAAATAATACAAGACAATAGGACTGGCATTTTTCATACATGACAATTTTGTAGGTCCAAGAGAAAGCTCATAACAATTTATCTAATCCTGAGATTATTTGTTTTTAGTTAAGATTTATTTATTCATTTATTTATTTATTTATTTAAAAGGC
This sequence comes from Ochotona curzoniae, assembly GCF_017591425.1. Lineage (NCBI taxonomy): Eukaryota > Metazoa > Chordata > Mammalia > Lagomorpha > Ochotonidae > Ochotona > Ochotona curzoniae. Next base: position 59,049,924 of record NW_024466599.1, read on the forward strand.
AGAGCAGAGAAAGAAGAGAGAAATTCAATCCACTGGGTAAACTGCACATGTGGCTAAAACAGCCAAGGCTGAAGCAAGGAGACAGGAAATTCACCCAGGTCTCCACATTTTTCTAAGTTTCTTTTCCATTTCAAGTATCTTGTCTAGAAACTTATAATAATGCTGTCTCTCCTATGAATAATACAATAGTGTCTAATGAGCTTCTTGTATTATTATCTCTCATATACAGTTGGGGAAACTGAGAGATATGATATTAAAAACATATCTCATGGCCGCAAAACTTCATCTTCAATTGCTTTCACTTAACATAACCGCTATGGTTTATGAGACTTAGGTTTAGTGCAGTTACATCATTGAGGCTTCGGAATTAAAAGTAACACAGAGATAGGAAAAGGAGGAAGAGAAGACAACCAGGAGCCATCCCCCTCTGCAGGATGAGAAAAGGAAAACCAAAATAGGGAAATGAAGAAGGAAAAAATCGACAGTTCATGTCCTTATAAATGTGTAGAGTTCATGGGAAATGTGGCTGCACTTCCTAACAACAAAGATCAAGTGTCTTGTGCAGTTTCCTAAAGCCATGTAAGATTTCAAGTGATGCTACTGGAATACTGTTTGTGAGAGTGTTCTAGATAGTGAGCGATACAGATCCTTAAAAAAGTCAAAAGAATTTATACAAATGAGACACAATTTGGGATCCTATGTCTTTGATCTCCTTGTATTATACTCGTGAATATGTCATATTACAAGGTGAAAATGACTTTTTAGTTGTAATTAAAATTAAAATCAATGGAAATTATCTTGGATTATTTGGATGAAGACAACATATTCACATGAGGCCTTAAAACACTACAATTTTCTCCTGGGCCACAGGTGGAAGAGCTAAGCCATGGAGATTCAGCAGATGATATCAAAGGAGCAGAAAAGGAAGGCAGAAGATTCAAAACATGAGAGATTTGACCTGATTTTCCTTAGAAAACTAAATGAAACAGGAAGTGAATTTTTACCCAGGGTCTCCGATAAGAAGCATGGACTACCTAATCTATCGTGTTTTAAAATTATCTGAAAGGCACAAGGGGTGGTGGGAAGTGAGAGAGTATAGGAAGGAAGGAGAGCAATAAAGGTATTTCCTACCCATTGATTCACTCTCCAAATGGCTGTAACAGCAAGGCTGGGACAAAGCCAGCATCCTGAAACTCCATCTGGAACTTGCTTATGAGTGGCGGGAACCCATGTATACTGAGGCCACCATCTGCTACTCACCACCTCACCCCATTCCTGCTTTAGCAGGGATCTGGGTCAGAATTAGAGTAACCAGGTACTCCAGTGTGGCGTACAGGCATCCCAAGCAGCAGCCTACCCAGATGCAAAACAATACTCATCTCTCTTAGTCCTTTTCCTGTTGCCATGGCAGAATACTGAAGAGAGGTTCAATATTATAAGAATGGAGGCTAACTTTGGCTCACTGCTATATTAGAGAGTTGTGTGGGTTTGCCTGCACCAAGTTCAGCAGTAAAAACTAAGGGGGGAGGGAAGATGGCCGACGTAGGAGAAAGGCTATGAGGGAGAGTTCAGTGAGAGAAGGTTAGAGTGCTGCAGAGGCAGCGAAGAGGAGCGGCAGGAAACCGTAGGGAGAGGTCCGTGAAACTCCCTGGGACAGTGTGGAGCCAAAAAGTTCCACACAACTCGGAAGAACAACGAGAACGGAGCAGGGCAAAGGTAGAGAAGCCGACATCCCACTCCAGACCTGCTGAGTCACCTTTGAGAGCGGCCTGACGGGAGACGCGGCCAGCTTGGAGACAGGGAAATCGGAGGGATTGTCGCCGGCGGAATTCTTCAACAACAGCAGAAGCAGACTGCAGCAGCCGGACTTTGGTGAGCTGGGGATTAACGTGGCAGCCTCCGCATTCCCCACCCCCTGCTGAGGCTCCAGCCTCTGAGAACACAAGGGGCGCAACCTGAAACTGTCAGGTCTGTGCCTTGGGAACAGCGGTGCGTGTTGGTGGCTGAAAAGGTCCCGGGAAAGCGCCTCAGATCTTCCTGCGCTAAGTGGGCCAGTGCATCTCAGCGCGCGGAGGCTGCTGGTGGGAGTCTGGAATCCCCGACACCCTGAAACCCTGTGGGTGGGCGACAGCACCAGGAGGACTCTGAGCGCCGCGCCGGGCTGGGCTAGGCGGTCCCGCCTGCAGCAGCCGCCTCCGTAGCGCAGGAGTCAGGAGGGTGCTGAACTGGGAAGTGTAGCGCTGTGTGTCCCTGACACGCAGATGCCACTCCCATAGTGTGAACTGTCCATTCCTCGCCTCCCACCCCGCAGTCCTGAGTGTAGGCGACACACCGGGAGAGCTCTGAAATCTCCTGTGCCACACTGGCACTGTGCGATCCCGCTGAGAAGTTATTTTAACAGGGCGCCTGGGTCACACCTCCTCTACGGTCCTGTGAGGAGGAGCCACACACACACCACGAGTGGTGGAATCACTGCACAAGAGCCACGCCCAGAAAGTGCCTCAACCACAGTCTTGTGTGTGGGAGACACACCAGGCGGGCTCTGAAAAACCCTGCAGTCCCTGACAAGGAGAACGCAGGGAGAAAGCACATAAAACCTTCTACGTCCTGTGGATTCCCGTGCAGGGGGCGCGCCCAGAGAGCGCCTCCATCCCTCCACGCCCTGCGGTGGCACACCTGTAGAAGAGGTGCCCAGAGTGTGCCTGGAATCCACTGGGCCCCCAAGGTGGTGCTCTACAGCCCCGGGCCCTGAGAACGCACCAACGGTGCCTTGAAAATTACCACGCCCGGCAACACCACGCTTGCAGGCTCCAATCTCTACAGGAAAGCACCTGACAGCCCCTCAACACACGGGTCCATTTGCCTTACCAGAATACACCAACGCAATGGGAAAAACCACTAGAAAGAGCTGTGCTCCAGATGAAAGAGCCAGCACCCCACCAAACATGGGCCAAAAGCCATTATCAATATCGGCGATGCGAGATGAAGACATGGACGTGTTACCAGCAAAGGAATTGATGAAAATAATGCTAAAATTTCTCAGAGACGTGGACACAAAGCTGGAAGACTACCAGAACCGCATAATCACCGAAATACAACAAATCAAAACCAAACTGGATGCCCAAGAGAATAAAATTGAAAGCCTCATCAACAGAATAAATGCGGCAGAGGAAAGGATCTCTGAAACAGAAGACACACAAAATGAAAGTGCCCAGCGAATTAAACAGCTAGAGACAAACCTCAGCAAAACTAATAAAATGATGCAAGAGATGAAGGATTACCTTAGAAAATTGAATATTCGGATCATCGGCCTCCCCGAGGGAGTAGAAAGAGAATCTGGGATGCAAGCAGTGCTTGATGAAATTATACAGGAAAACTTCCAAAACACTTGGAACACGAATCCACCCCGCATACAGGATGGACAGAGAACTCCCAACAGACATGATCCAAAGAGATCTTCACCCAGACACACGGTGCTCAAGTTCTACTCCAATGAAGACAAAGAAGGAATCCTGAGACAAGTACGAAGTAGAGAAAAGATCACATACAGGGGAAAACCCATCAGAATTACTGCTGACTTCTCCGAAGAGACCCTACAAGCAAGGAGAGAATGGACAAAGATCTTCCAAGTCCTGAAACAAAACAACTGTCAACCAAAAATAATCTACCCAGCAAAGATCTCATTTGTATTTGAGAACGAAATCAGATACTTCAATAGCAAAGAAAAACTAGAAGAATATGTCTACACAAAACCAGCCCTGCAAAGTCTCCTTAGAAATGCGCTAGTCCCGGACAAAAAGGAGGCAAATCACAAACAAAGTTGGCAAATAAGAAGGTCTCCAAACTAAAGGCCGCACAAACAAGACAACTACATAGGCAACAACACATACACAACACAAACACATGGCAGGGCAAAATTGCAACCTCTCAATTTTAACTCTCAACACAAATGGTCTAAATTCACCAATCAAAAGACAGAGATTAATAGAATGGATCATCAAACAAGACCCAACCATCTGTTGCCTACAAGAAACGCATCTAACCAGAAAGGATGCAAAGAAACTGAAAGTGAAGGGATGGAAAAAGATATTTCACGCTAATGGACGAGAAAAAAAAGCTGGGGTAGCTATTCTAATTTCAGACGAGATAGATTTCATTCTAACTAACATCAAAAGAGACAGGGAAGGCCATTTTATACTGGTGAAAGGAATGATCCATCAAGAAGCAATCACCATCATTAATGTTTATGCACCGAATCTTAATGCACCTAGTTACGTAAAGCAATTACTTACAGACTTAAGGGAAGACATAGACACCCGCACAATTCTTGTAGGCGATCTCAACACACCTCTAACAACAATGGACCGGTCTACGAAACAAAAACTCAACAAAGAAACAACAGAGCTCACACAAACAATAGAACAACTGGACTTAGTAGACATATATAGAACTTTTTATCCTAAGGCCACAGACTATACATTCTTCTCAGCGGTGCATGGCACCTTCTCCAGAATCGACCACATGATAGGACATAAAGCGAATCTAAACAACTTCCAAAACATTAGTATCATACCATGTACCCTCTCAGACCACCATGGGATGAAACTGGAAATCAACAACTCAAAACTCCCCAAGAAGTATACGCACTCTTGGAAATTGAACAATATGCTATTAAACGAACATTGGGTCAGAGAAGAAATCAAAGATGAGATCAAAAAATTTATGGAAACCAATGAAAACTCTGATACAACATTCCAAAACTTGTGGGACACCGCCAAAGCAGTGCTACGAGGTAGATTCATCGCAATCGGAGCGCATGTCAAGGCCCAAGAAAGACGCCAAATACAGGAACTAACCTCACACCTCCAGGATCTGGAAAAACAGCAGCAGAAGAGTCCCACGCACAATAGGAAACAAGAAATCATCAAAACAAGGGAGGAGATAAACCAAATAGAAATCAAAAAAACTATACATAAAATCAACAAATCAAAAAGTTGGTTTTTTGAGAAAATAAACAAAATAGACACTCCACTGGCCCGATTGACCAAAAAAAAACAAGAGAAAGTGAGAATTAATAGCATTAAAGATGAAAAAGGCAACATAACAACAGACACTGCAATCATTAAGAAAATAATTAGAAATTACTACAAAGAACTGTACTCCCACAAATTTGAGGACCACCAAGAAATAGAAAAGTTCTTGGACTCCCACCACTTACCAAAACTCAGTCCGGAGGCAACTGCAGAATTAAATAAACCCATAACCGAGGTAGAGATTGAAACAGTCATCAAGGATCTCCCAACGAAAAAAAGCCCAGGCCCAGACGGCTTCACTACAGAATTCTACAAAACATTCCGAACAGAACTAACCCCAATCCTCTACAAGCTCTTCAAAACAATAGAGGAGGAAGCAACCCTCCCAAACTCATTCTATGAAGCCAACATCACCTTAATCCCAAAACCGGACAGAGAACCATCAGAGAAGGAAAACTACAGACCTATTTCTCTGATGAACATTGATGCTAAAATTCTCAACAAAATCCTAGCCAATAGAATTCAAAAAATCATCAGACAGATCATTCATCCGGATCAAGTAGGATTCATCCCTGGGATGCAGGGATGGTTCAACATTCGGAAATCCATAAATGTTATAAACCATATCCAAAAACAGCAAAACAAGAACCACATAATAGTTTCAATAGATGCAGAAAAAGCTTTCGACAAAATCCAACACCTCTTCATGCTAAAAACTCTAGCCAAAGTAGGCATAGATGGGAAAATCCACAACATAATCAAAGCAATTTATGAAAAACCCAACGCCAGTATCATACTGAATGGAGAAAAGCTAGAACCCTTCCCACTGAGATCTGGAACAAGACAAGGGTGCCCGCTATCACCACTGCTATTCAACATAGTCCTAGAGGTACTTGCAGAGGCCATAAGACAAGAAAAAGAAATCAAAGGCATACGTATAGGAAACGAAGAAGTCAAGCTTTCACTATATGCAGATGACATAATCCTATACATAGAAAAACCAGGAGACTCAATACAGAAACTGCTAGAACTTATACGAGAGTTTGGCAGAGTGGCGGGGTACAAAATTAACGAACGAAAATCAACAGCCATAGTGTACGCAAATAACACCAAGATGGAAGAAGATCTAACCAACAGGATACCATTCAAAATAGCAGAGAGAAGTATGAAGTATTTGGGAATAAATCTAACCAAAAGCGTAGGAGACCTATTCGAAGAAAACTACAAACTATTTAAAAAGGAAATTGAACAAAACCTCAAAAGATGGAATAACATCCCGTGCTCCTGGATAGGCAAAATCAATATCATTAAAATGTCTATACTACCACAAGCAATATACATTTTCAATGCAATTCCAATCAAATTGCCCAAAACATTCTTCACGGAACTGGATACAATGATTCAAAAGTTCATCTGGAAGCACAAAAAACCACGAATAGCTAGAACCATCCTGAAAAATAAGAAGTCAGCAGGGGGAATCACAATCCCGGACCTCTGGACATACTATAGAGCAGTGGTTATCAAAACAGCCTGGTACTGGCACAAAGACAGAAAGGAAGATCAATGGAATAGAATAGAAGCACCAAAAGGGAACCCACACAAATACAGCCAATTAATCTTTGACAAAAAGACCAATGACAGCTCAAGCAAGTGGGAAGGCCTCTTTGGTAAATGTTGTTGGGACAACTGGCTGATAGCCTGTAGAAACAAAAAAATAGACCCACATCTATCACCATACACTAAGATCCAATCTACATGGATAAAAGACCTAAACCTACATCCAGAAACCTTCAAACTCTTGCAAGAAAATGTAGGAAATACCCTGCAAGACCTAGGAGTAGGTCCCGACTTTCTAAGAAGGACACCAAAAGCAATAGCAGTTGAGAACAGAATAAACAAATGGGACCTCATCAAACTAAGAAGCTTCTGTACAGCAAGGGAAACAATCAACAAAGTAAAAAAGCAACCCACAGAGTGGGAGAAGATCTTTGCACACGATATAGGCGATAGGGGGCTAATTTCCAGGATATATAAAGAACTTCAAAACAACCAAAAAACCAAAACAAACAAGCCACTCAAGAAATGGGCACGGGAAATGGGCAAACATTTCACAAAGGAACAAGTCCAAATGGCAAACAAACATATGAAAAAATGTTCCAGCTCCCTAGCAATAAGGGAAATCCAAATTAAAACATCGATGAGGTACCACCTAACACCAGTAAGATTGGCCCACATAAACAAGAACACCAACGACGCTTGCTGGCGAGGATGCGGGGAAAAGGGAACCCTACTCCACTGCTGGTGGAGCTGCAAATTGGTACAGCCTTTATGGAAATCAGTCTGGAGAACACTCAAACAACTCAAAATCTGCATACCATATGACCCAGCAATAGCACTCCTAGGAATATATCCAAAACACCTGTTTTACGACAAACCAACATGCATCCCTATGTTCATTGCAGCACAATCAGTAATTGCAAAAACATGGAAGCAACCGAAATGCCCATCAGCAGAAGATTGGATAAGAAAGCTTTGGTTCATCTACTCCATGGAATACTACTCAGCTATTAAAAAAAACAAAATGCAGTTCTTTGTGGCTAAATGGGTACAACTGGAAACTATAATGCTAAGGGAAATGAGCGAATCCCAAAAGATTAGATACCACATGTTTGCCTTGATTTAACCTGTAATTTTTTGTTTGGTTGTTTGTTATTTTTTTTTTTTTTTTTGAACCTGTCATTGATACTGTCTTAACCCAGATGTTTCGAAGAAGGGAACTTGCATTATTTTTAACATATTGTTTACCCAATACTATGTCAATTAATTCCATAATGTTGTATATTGATACTGTGGCCTCGTTGGGGCTTTTAACTGACTGGATCTTTACTCTGTTAGACCTATTTTCAGACCATAGAAGGTCTCCCCAAGAGGCCACTGAACTTATCTGGACAATAAGACGCTGAACTTTATGCTAGGCATGTGTCTGCAAGCAATGAATCTCAACCGAACTTGAACTATGGTTATGCAACAAGGTGGAGGAATCCACCATGGGGGGAGGGGTATGGGAGGGGTGGGGGGAATCCCTAGCGCCTATGAAACTGTACTACACAATACAATGTAAGCAACAATAAAAAAAAAAAAAAAAAAAAAAAAAAAAAAAAAAAAAAAAACTAAGGGGGAACAACAAGAAAATTGGAGAAAAGAGGACTTTCTTTATGATTCTCTTGGGGATACCCTGTGCAAGGAAATACTTTATCTGGAAAACCCTGCCTATTTTTGGCCATTAATTCTCTCTTCTTTAGCTTTTAAAGGGGCAACATATCACCCATCACTGGTCTGTATACAATAACCATTCAAATCCCTGGCTCAATAAATTGAGAGTTGAAAATAGATGCAAACTCTGATTGCAATTAAGAGGTTTTGCCACCTTGTTTAATAAAAAATTTTAACTGGTCTGTGATATTTGCAGGGAGATAAATGAATCTCTGGGATTTAACATGACCCACCTATCAAGAGGATTTTCAATATACATATAACAGGATTAAAATCATGCTTTTTTTATTTCTTATCAGCTGTAGAATATAGTAGGTTTCTTTTAGTATCAATTCTTTATCTTTTTCAACTCCACAGTCCATTTCACAGAGAGAAACAATTTTAAAAATTTCTTGCAGAGACAGTTTTGCAGTGCAGCATGTTAAGCCACCAACTGTGATGTCAGCAACAACGTAAGTGCTGGCTCAAGCCATGACTGCTACAGCCAGGCTACTCCTGCAGCTGCCTGCACATGCACGTGGGCAAAGCAGCAGCAGATGACTGGAATACCAGTTTCCATATGAGAAACAGAGATAGACACAGCATGAAACATTCACTAAGAGACCCCCAAAAAAACAAACTCAGTTGGGGCTGGGCAGTATCTTTCTATGAACAGGACATTTAGATCAAAAGGTAGAGGGACCAATACACCTCCAAATTCCGAATGTCTGGATGGAGCCATAAAGCATAGAAGGTATAGCAGAGTAATGAGGAAAATAACCCATGCCCCTTTGAATGAAAATGCTTGAAACAAAGAGGTAAATACGCTCCAGAATGCAGCATCATGAAGATAATCATAATATGACATAAAGAAATGCAGATATTTAGGCAAGAATTCCCTTAAGCACCTAATTCTCTAAGCACCTAATTCTACCTAACGACTTAGGTTTTTGAAGTAAGCACTAATGGATCATTATAAATTAGCTTAAAAGTCAACATGAAATCCACATATGTGCTGGTGCCTTACCAGGAATTAAGTTCCAAACACAAAAGGAAATGATATATGCTGAATATTCCTGCCCCGTGGAGTTTACCATATCATAAAGTGGCTTATTAACCAGATCTAATGTAAACAAGCACTGCTGTGCATACAACATCAGCAAGCGCAAATGGGAAAGAATTGGCCTGCATTGTGTTAGCCTTACCCCGTCAGTTGAATTACTAGATATGAGAGGTCATAAAACATTAGAGCAATTATATTTGCTTAGAAGTCTTTTAGAGTGAGGACTGATATTTCAGTACCAGTGGCACTCAGCATACACGCCCCTAGATAAATTATCTTGTTAAACTCATTAAGCTTATTGGTATAGAAAGTCATATGTGAAAAAGAGACAGAAAGACAGGTTTCTTTCTGGTCGTCTGTGGCATTTAATTGCGTGTTTATGAGCCAAAAGTACCTGAGTCCTAATCTTCTGCAAATACATAACTAAAATGCACCATGGCATTTAAATATGCAAAGTTCTATGCAGTCTATATATTTTGAGGTTGCATAATCCTTTCCATTAAGTTCATGAAATCTGCATTTCACAACAACAAAGTTTTCCTTAAACACTCCTGGTGACTAAGGAAAGTTTATTAACACTGTCTATAACTTCCTATTCCTATCTTTAAATCCTCAAGTATAGAACTGAATGGGAGCCCTCAGTCACTGCAGTGAGCAATATGTGCAGAGTAGTTCTATTTTACAAGACAGAAATACATATTCAGGGCTTACTAAGAGCAGTAACTATTTAGGCCTCTTACAAATATTGCCTCATAGACCTTGCACAGTAGCCTAGCAGCTAAAGTCCTCATTTTGCATGTGCCAGGATCCCATATGGGCACCATTTTAATCCCGGCTGCCTGCTTCCCATCCAGCTTCTTGCCTGTAGCCTGGGAAAGCAGTTGAGGATGGCGCAAAGCCTTGGGATGCTGCATTGCCATGGAATACCTGGAAAAGTGTCCAGGCTCCTGTCTTTGGATTGACTTAGCTCCAGCCATTGCAGCCACTTAGAGAGTGAATCATTGAACAGAAGATCTTCCTCTCTGTCTCCTTGTCTCTGTATGTCTGACTTTCCAATAAAAAAAAAATCTTAACAAAAACAAAATGTTGCCTTACACTATTTTTCCATATTCCAGTTTTAAAGAGAAGAAATTAAAGTTCAAGGATGTCAAGTCAATTCCTTCAAAATTAATGGAATATAAGCAAAATTTGTTCCAAAATTTTGTGTGCTTGTTTTATAGTACACAACACAGTTTCCTGAAACATGCTCAATACATCACTGATACTTAGTCTTCAGGATAATAAGCTAAGAAAATAAAGCTTCAAAAAGCTTCACAGAAATATGAAGGATCTTTTAAAAAATCACTATGGACTGGGTTGTGCATTTGGCACAATGTTTAAGATGACACCTGCAATGTCTGCATCCTAAATCTACGCGTCTGACTTCTTTTCTGGTTACTCCACTCCTATTCAACTTAGAGCTAATACTCATGTTGGGAAGGCAAAGATGATGACTCAAGTACTAGATACACTTGTGGAGCTTCTGGCACCTTCTACTGACCCAGCCCAGGCTACTATGGGCATTTGCAGAGTGAGCCAATAGATGAATCTTTCTCTCTGTATCTTTCAGTTTCACGTCTCCATCTCTCTACCTTTCAAATAAAAATTAATAATTTGCACTGATTTTTAAACATTTCATGGAAATACGCAATGTGAAAAATGATGCATTTTTCTAATTATTTCTCTAACCAAGATGAGTTTACATATTTTATTTCCATTATCTCACAAACCTTTTGGAGCTATCTTCATAAATTGACATAAGTGCCTAACATATTACTTAAGGAAACTGGAATTGTTGGTGACACGTTTCACCTCTGAGTTTGTCAGAAAGGACTAGACTTTTATAACATGTGTCTCTTAGAATTATTCTCAGGATTCCAATGAAAAGATAAAGGATCTATTCCAATATGTGTGCAAGTTAAACACCTCCTTCAAATGAATTGTGTGGGTATCGCAGGTTCATTCTAAAGTGATCAGATTTACGTATTGCCATCCTTCCACATTCCCTCCATTCTTCTGCTACATTATTAGAAAAATGGGGCTTGTTTCTTCTTGTTCTACATCCTATTTCTTCCTGTTTCGTAAGACCTCAATCAATCAATCATTCTCTAGGCTCTCAAAAAATTTTCCAGCTTTTTCAAGTCAGTAGAAATCTTATATAACGACAACAAAAACCCTAAAATATCTAAAACTAAAAATTCCCTCTGCATCCTAGTCCTCTGCTAACATTCTGCACTTCCGTTCCTTTCGCAGCATAGCTCCTTGAAAGGGTAATCTATAATGCCTGTTCCACTTCTTCACTGCCTACTCACTTCCCATCCCACCACAATCTGGCTTCTGCCCTCACCATTCCACAGAAATTAGCCTTGCAAAGTTAGAAACAATCTCATATTGCTTAATTCAATGGACACTGTAGATTTACCAGCTGTATTTTATATACTAAAATTATAAAGATGTAGAGAACACTATCATGGCCTTTGAGAAAAGATAGCAAGAAAATTTATTCAGCATCTAAATCTTTTATAGTATGAACTCATTTGTCATATATAGACATATATCTAGATACAGAAGATATCTGCATACAGAAACTTTGAAAATATACATATCAAAATTTGAATAGTTGTTATGACAGGATTGAAGGTGACTTGTAATTTGCACATATTATTTTCAATATATGTATGTACATTATGTTTGTTCAAATTAGAAATGGTCACATATTTTTTATATAAGTAAAACATATGAATCTACTTATTCAAAACATCTGAATGCAACTTTCTAGTCCATATCCTTGTCCATTACTGCAGTAGTTGTGTGTTTTGATCCTTCCTAGTTCTAAAGATATCACACTCTCCTGGTATTCCTTGAACCTCTCAGCATCTTATTCTTACCCCTCTTGAGGGCCTGTTACGCTATTCTCAAATTGTTTATGCTACTTCTCTTAACTTCACCATTGTCTGGCTTCTCACCTTCCTGTACATACAAACCGAACAGTTTCTTTCATGTCAGTGCTATACTTTAATGCTGAAAATCGCTATATCTATTTCTGTAGTTCACAGCTCCTGTTTAAGTTCCAGCCTTCTATACATAACCATTTACATGGTCTCCCCATTTTCAAGATCAGCATGCCTAAAAGCGAACTCATTTTTCCAGCAACACTGATCTAATTCCGATTGTCAAGTGTCAGTAAGAGTAACCACCCAGTAAGTACATCAAATTCTGCCAGAAATGCAGACCTTTTCTGGTTACTTTCCTTCTTCTCACTACAAAAGTTTATCAAGCTCAGTAAATTTTTCTCCACATAAGTATCATTTGATTTTAATCAAGTTCTAATTGATTTTAATTGTTTTAATCAAGGCCCTCATCACCTTTTCCTCAGATTATTGACACAACCTCTGGATTGGTCATATCACCCTTAGGTTTATGACTCTATAATCCTTCTTCTATTCTGCAGCCATGTTATTTTTTATAAAATATACATTATATCAGATCCCTCTACTGCTCAACTTCCTCTAATGACCATCCCTCTATTTTGTATAAGGACAAAGCTTCAATTATATTAACTGTCCATAGTGTAGACTCATGACTTAGCAATTGTCCTCCTATCAGAAGTCTTGGAATTCTGGACTTAGGGAATTACAAGCTGTACTTGAAACACCTCAGACTGTCTTATATCACTAAGTGCTATCTTGCATCACTCCTTCCATAGGTAGGCTCTATTCCTGTTCACTTGTCATACTCTCAGTTACCATTTGAGATAATTCACGCATCATGTCATGATCTGTTCAGACCTGCCTTTACTCTCAGAGCACAGTGTTTATCGCTAACATGTCATAAGTTACATCCTATTTTAAGTGTTCATTTAATAGTCCTTTTCCCACCAGACTGCTAAGACCATGGAAGACAAGATTGTAAATTTAATATTTTTTGAATACACACAGGAAAAATGATTGGCATAATAAGGTAACAACTTACAAGTGGACTTATATGATAGAATGCTGAACAAATTCTCCACAGCAAATTTATCCAGAAAAGATTAGTGTCACTCTTCAAAATCACTAAAGTAAATAGAAGTGCAGCTAAGACATTCACTCAATCCCAATAATGACAGCCTCAGCAGCTCAAAAGTCGGAAGGATATCCAGAAAAAAATGTAATATTTGAGTCCAGAGACATTCACACAGACAAGCACACAGTGTTTTCAGCACGCATTTTGCTGTGGGGGTGTCGTGATGCAATGCAGGGAACACAGCACACAGAGATGGAAAATCTATTTCCAGTTGTATCCTTGCCTCTTAGCCAAGCAAATTATTGTGGTTTTACATCATGTGCTTCATTTTAATAGTACAGCAACAATCTTGAGCCTGCATGAACCAACTAACTTCTATCCCCTTTTCAACAAGTTACTTTCAATTTTTTTGTTTAAAAGGCTTTGTACTTATTTATTTAAAAATGCAAAGTGAGAGAAAGAGACAGAGACTGGAATATCTTACACCTGTTACTTGTGCTCCCAAGTGCCTGTATCAGCTGGAGCTGGGCCTGGCTTAAGTTATGAGTCCAGTTCATGATTTCCCACTTGGATGTTTTATTTAATCAACATTATCTGCTTTTAAGGCCCATTTAAAAGTTAGCACAGTATTTCAAGCTTTGTTCTAAAATACAAGTTAGTTATGCACAGAATTCTTATTGAGGCATATGTCATTTTATATGTATGCTTTTTAATTTCTACTTTCAATTTTACAGAATTATAACTTCTTTAGCATTCTTTCTTATATTAAGCAATATTTTATAAATAATGATAACAATTCTTACTTTAATGAGAATCTTAAAATTATTTTATTGCAATGAACTCAATTAGTCTCACTCTAGAGATTTGAATGAATGAGAAAAACAGGTATCTTAAACCACTGCAACCATGTCACAATGAGACAAAGGACACGTAAGGACAAAAAAATATGTACCTTAACTCTTCAGTCTGCTGAAATATAAGAAAACTAAGGGGTTTAAAGTATGTGAGCTGCCATGATAAAAATTACAAAAAGGATATAAAACAAATCAATCCTTAAGAAAATATAACCTAGGTCCAAAAACAATAATTCATGTAGAATTACTATTTCAATTTTTATGTATTCCTTCTCATTATATTTTAATGGCAGTGAAAGAGAGAGAGGGTTAAACAAAAAAGATCAGAAGACATCTTTCATCTACTAGTTCACATCTCAAAAACTCCTACAGCATCCAGGGCTGGGCCTGGCCAAAGCCAGGAGTGCAGAACTCAGTTCAAGTCTCTTCTGTGAGTGAGCAGGGATGCAAGCACTTGAGCCATCATCTGCTGCATGCTAGGATGAGCAGAGCAGAGAGCTATATTAGAAATACATCAGCTGGGATTGGAACAAGTGTATCTGAAGCAGTAACTTAAATCACTTGGCCAGGACTGCTTTCCAAATTGCTTAGAATTGTTATTTCAATGAAGAGACTTCATTCTTGTGATGAGGATTGTGGCCAAGTAGGATAAACCATCACTTGAAACAGAATGCCTAGGATCAAGTCCAAGCCACTCTACTTCTGATTCACAGCTTCCTAACTGTGCAGACATTTGGGAGCGCATCAGCACATGGAAGACTTTCCTCTATCTCTTTTCACTGTTGCTCTGCTTTAAAAATAAATGTTAAAAAAATTAAAATATTTTAACTTTTTACATAAAGAGAACAAATCTTATGTATTTCACAAAATAGTGTGGCATTTTTGGTTTTTGTTTTTGTTGTTAAGAGACTTGTAGTGTAACAGCAGCTAAGGCACCAATTGCAATGAGAGAGCCCCATATGACCACTCAAGTCCCACATGCTCCACTCCTGATGCAGCTCCCTGATTATGTGCCTGGGAAAAAGCTGAGGATGGTCGAAATGCTGGGATCCCTGTCCCCACTGTGGGAGTCCCAAATGATGAAACTGGCTCCTGATTCGAAAGGCCACTGGAAGCATTTAAGTAATAAAGCAGTGAATAAGAGATTCTCTCTCTCTCTCTCTCTATTTCTTCCTTTCTTCCTCCTTCTCCCTGTTCCTCCATCTCTGTCACTCTCTGTCTCTTCTTCTCCCTATCCCTCCATCTCTCTAAGAATTTCATAAATAGAGGGAATCAAGATGGCGGAATATGGTAAGAACACATTTAAATGGACGAAGAAACATTTAATCAGGATGAAGCAGAGAGGACACATTCCAGGAAATAGGAGAGGACAGAACAACAGCAGAGGAGTATTTGGAGACTGACAAACACAGGAAAGCAGCGGACACAACAGCGTGGTGCTACAGTAAGGATACTCCAATGGCATTCAGCTAACAGCAATCTGAATTCCACCAGCAGCCGGAACTCCACCAGCAACCAGGTGAGAAGGGACTTTCACTGGGAGCTTGGGGGGTGAACCCAGACAAAAAACTGTCCATCCTGCTGCTCTATTTGATTTGACCAGGAGCAGAGACAGAGCAACAGATCCCAGAAGAGCAGTGCAAGAACATGGTGGATTACACAGCCCAGTAAGCCCCCTAGACCTGAACTGGGCGCCATTTTGCTTAAGGAGACAAAAATAAGGGAAAGGATTGAGCATATGTTGAGCTGGAAATGAACTCATTACTGATTCAGTGAACTGTACCAACATGGCATTCTACAGGTTCCACCCAAGACAGGTCTGGGTAGCCCACAGATCTGACGGCCAGTAGATCAAGAATTCTAGTAGTGGTACATCAGGTGCATTTTGTACACTGTGGCAAAAGCTTTGGGACTGGAGCAGAAAACAGTGAAATGCGCATGTGTTGATCTCGCAAGAACTCACTGAGTTCTGTGGACGGCACTGGTCCCACAGGAAAATAATACCGACTGTGGCATTGTACAGGTCAAAATATGTCCGTGTGGCACCCAGAACTAATGTCCAACAGGTTCCGTCAAGATCAGCACCACCAACAACCTAGCTGTAAGAGACACTTTGTGTCTCCCTAATTCTGGGACCTGCTACAACCACAAGTGGGAGAAAGTTTGCACAGACATCAGTGCAGCCAGGAGGTGGAGAGTGGTGAGCCAGGAGTTGGGGCTATGGAGTTCTTTGTGGAAATCTAACATAAGAACCCAGACCTGGAACTCGATGGAAGGAGTGGCCAAGTGGCTACAAGCAAAAAGTTGTGTACTGACTGCAATAAGTAAAATCATATTGTAGACCTGTGGGTGACACAGCTTAGAAACCTGCCCCAAGGGCCCGGCGCGGTGGCGCAAGTGGTTAAGGTCCTCGCCTTGCACGCCCAGGATCCCATATGGGCGCCGGTTCTAATCCTGGCAGCCCTGCTTCCCATCCAGCTCCCTGCCTGTGGCCTGGGAAAGCAGTCGAGGACGGCCAAAAGCTTTGGGACCCTGCACCTGCGTGGGAGACCCGGAAGAGGCTCCTGGCTTTGGATCGGCACAGTATCAGCCCGTTGTGCTCACTTGGGGAGTGAATCATTGGACGGAAGATCTTCCTCTCTGTCTCTCCTCTCTGTATATCCGCCTTTCCAATGAAAAAAAAAAAAAAAAAAGAAACCTGCCCCAAGAAGAAGACTCTGCTAACTAGAAGTACAATGACCAAGAACAAAAGAAGAGAAAAAGGCACAATGAATATTACTGAAAATTCCTCTGCAGAGGCACAAAACCCTATGCCAACCTCTGAGTTAACTGAGGAAGACATTGAGAATATGGGGGACACAGAATTCAGAAAACTCATTATAGAGCTTCTGATCATCAATGAGAAGCACATACAAGAGTTCAAAGAATTTAAGGAATATTTTACACAAGCAATATCAGCACTAAAGCAAATCAACGTTGATCTATCAGAAATTAAGAACACAGTAGAGCAAATTAAACATACAGTGGAGAGTCTCCAAAATACAATGAAGCAAGCAAAAGAAAGAATCTCAGATTTGGAAGATATTTTCTGTCATTAGGGGGAAGCAAACAAAAAGCTGGAAGCAGAGCTGGATCAGGCCAAAAAAGTATTCAAGAATTGAAAGACACTATTAAGAGGCCTTATATAAACGTTAGGGGAGTCCCAGAAGGTGCAGAAAGAGAAACTGGTTTTACAAATATATTTAATGAAATACTAAAGGAAAAATTCCCTAATCTAGAGTCAGAATTGGGAAACAACATCCAGGAGGGGCACAGAACTCCCAACAGGCTTGATCAAAAGCAATCTTCACCAAGACACATGATCATCAAGCTCTCTTCAATCAAACATAAGGAAAAGATCCTTAAATGTGCTTGTGAAAAAAATCAATTGACATATAAAGGAATGCCAATTAAAGTCACAGCTGATCTCTACAGGCAAGAAGAGAATGGAGTGACATATTTCAGATTATAAAAGAAAAAAAAAATTGTTGGTCCAGCATAACGTAGCCAGGAAAATTTTCCTTTGTCTTTGAAAATGAAATAAAATTCTTCCATGGTAAAGAAAAGTTAAAAGAATTTGCCTCATCCAGATCTACCCTACAAATGATTCTTCAAGATGTTTTCTTAACAGAGAAGAGGAATAGCACCCATCAAAACCAAAGGCAAATGGGAAGAACATCTCCATAAAATGACAACAGAACACTAAACCAATGAACAACCCATTCCTAAAATGACAGGACCAAAGTACCACCCATACAAATTAAAATCTGAATGTAAATAGCTTAAGCTCAAACATCATAGATTAGTAGACCGGATTAAAAACCAAAACTCATCCCTTTGCTGTCTAGAAGAGACACACTTCACCAACAAAAATCAGCGAAAACTATATCACATGGGTTTTGTTGTTTTCTGTTAGTTTCATCTCTTCAAAACACTTTCTTCTAATTAAATCCTTCAATGACTCATAGATCACACAGTAGCATCATTTTCTGTTAAGAAGGTTCTTCAGCTACATTTCTTCATTTCTTCAGCTACACGTGAGTCATTCAGTAGCATGTTATTTAACTTCATGGTGTTGTTAATTTCTTTTTTCTCCCTGATGTTGGTTTTGCTTTGTGGCTTTTCATTTAAGGTGATGTATAGCAGCTGTGTAATGGAGACTGTCATATCTAGTAACATGTTATTTAACTTCATGGCATTGTAAATTTCTATTTTCTTTCCACTGTTGATTTTTGTATTATGATTTTTCATTTGAGGGTATGTACAGCAGCTATGAAACGGAGACTAGCATATCCAGATGTGAGGACACAAGGCATTATGCATCTCTACTTCCAGACGAAGATGGGCTTACAATGAAACTGTTTACTATATCTTGACAAAAGGAAGCTGGACTCTGCCATTGTCCATGCCCGCAATGATGGACATTTGACTGTGCATGAAGAACTATACTTTAGTAATGATATAGAGAATGGGGGCGGGGAGGAATTGGTGCAGGGATAAGGGAAATACCAGGAACCTATGGAACTGTATCATAAAATGATGATGATGATGATGATGATAATAATAATAAAGTATAAAATGTAAAAAAAATCTCATAAATACAAAAAATAAAAAGAAATTACTAAGTCAAACTTCAAGTTTTCATATTTGAGCTTCTTTGTGCTTTGTGGATACATAAGGGATAATGAAACATTAGAATTCTCTAAATTTCACATATCCACAAATATTATCCTAGTTGTCTCCTGAGAGTTAGAATTTCCTGTACACTTACAGGCTAAATACACAAAAAATTATCCTAAACATTTAAAAAACTAGTGCCACTAATGAATCTTCCAAAATGACTTCACAAAATATATGGCAATGGTTTACCATTGGATAATCCACCAAATATTCAGCAAATAATGCTAAAGTGCTATTCTTTGGAGCAACACAGTGATTAGGTGACACTAAGAAATGGCAAAGTGACTTCACCTAGGACCCCAAGTATGAATGACCTGCCCATGCAAATGGGGGAGAAAACATGTACACACATTTTTCTTAGCACATATACAACTAGCAGAGCCATTTCATGTAGGAAAACCCACCCAAGTAGACAGATACCTCATTTGACAGACAAATACAAGCCAAGTAGGAGGTACACTTAGGACATCACTATAAGAATAGCATATGTAAGTAAAGGAAAATCTGCAGAATTACTGTGCTTAAGGACGAAAACATTATTCATGGAGATTTACAAATGAAAAGCAAGCTCTTCACTGTGTTTAGATATTAGCTTATGTTTGGAGGGGTAGCTCTTCAAAGTTGGCATAACCCCAAGATGGCAAAGCACCAATAAATAAATAAACAAAACACCAGGTCAGCACAGTGATTCAACAAGCTTATGCTCATTCTTGCAGTGCTTACATCCCATATGAGTGCTAATTCCAGTCCCAGCAGATCCACCTCTCATCCAACTCCCTGCTTTTGTATTGGGAAAGCAGCAGAGGATGGCCCCAGTCTTCGGGCCCCTGCACAAATGTGGGAAACTTGATGGAAATTTCTGGTTCCTGGTTTCAGATAAGCTCAGCTCTGGCCATTGCAGCCATTTGGGGAGTGAACCAGTTGACAGAAAATTGATCTGTCTTTTTCTCTCCTCTCTGTAAATCTTTCAAAGTCAAACAAATAATTAAGACATTTTAAAAAATCAGAAAGTAGAAAAACATGATTACTTCTTCTCCCTTTATCCCCTATCAAGACACTGAGTTTCATCTACTCACAACACATGGTTCCTTTCCTTACTCTAGTTTGCAATATTGACTATTCCAATGTTCATGTATTGGAGCCATCTAACACACAACCTGCGATATATCCGTCTTGTCCCTTTCTTTAACACACCCACATCCTGGGCTTAGGAATGTGCAGAATCAGCTCCATCTCCAAAGCACAGTGCTGTGAGTAGGGAAGCAAATGGCTTACAAGCTCCAGGATTTCAAGGGTCATTCATCAAGTCAAAACAAGGTTATTTATTGTTAAAAAGATGGAGGGAGGCTACAGATGGTCAAGTTTAAAAGGCCTGAAAGAGCATCAGTGTATGTTTAGGAAATAGACAGCCACTCTTCTGCTTAAACATTGTAAGATAAGTCTGCACCTATAAGTTTTGACATTTGATGTCAATTGTCTATTATCTATTAAAAGGCATAATTTTCGTATCTCATCACACAAAAATCATCTATCAATGTATGTCACTAAAAAAAACACACAGAATAACGATTCCCATATTTGAGAAACTATAAGAAATTCATCATTGCTGGAGCCTGGTAGAAAAGACAAGGAAAAGAAACACAACTGGGGAACTGAGAAGTGGACAGGTCCCAAAGAATCTCACAGGATCAAGGCAAAAATACGAACTTTAGCCTTACTATAACAGGAAACAAGTGTGGGCTTTTTGCAGCAGGAATTACTGATCTGTTTATGTCAACTTTTATTATATCCTTCAAGTGTACAAGTTAAAGGCAGAACTATTAGGTTACTGAAAAATTTCCCTGAAGAGACAGAACAGCAAACAGTAGGGAAGAGGACACACCTCTGTGAGATGAGAGAAAAGATCATAAAAACATAGAAGGAAAGGAAAAATATTGTTGGGATGAGAAAATTTAAAAATATTCAGAAGTTTGAGAAAACAGAAGAAATAAGTCAGAGGTTGTCTAAAAGGTATGGGAGGAAAAGCTCCCTAAGGGAATATACTCTAGAACAAATTAAACGATCTTTGAGGCTAGTGAAAAGTCAGCAGGAATAATCCAAATTGATTGCATGGAATAAAAAGTTACTTAGCTTTAACCACACTTTTAAAGGAAATGCTATTAGTTTTTGAAAAACCTAAATACTTCCATCTTTGATAAGTGTTTTTAAAATGTGAAAATCTGGGCCCGGCGCAGTAGTCTAGTGGCTAAAGTCCTCATTTTGCATGTGCCAGGATCCCATATGAACGCCAGATCTAATCCCAGTGGCTCCACTTCCCACCTAGCTTTCTGCTTGTGCCTGGGAAAGCAGTTGAGGATGACCCAAAGCCTTGATAGCCTGCACCTGCATGGGAGACCCGGAAGAGGCTCAGGCTCCTGGCTCCGGATCGGCTCAGCACTGGCTGTTGTGGCCACTTGGGGAGTGAACTAGCGGAAGGAAGATCGTCCTCTCTGTCTCTCCTCATCTCTGTATATCTGACTTTCCGATAAAAATAAAATAAATCTTTATAAAATTGTAAAAATGCAGTAGTTGCACAAATGATGACTTAGTGTTCGGTCAACATTACCAAATTTAAGAATATAATTTTGTCTCAAATATGCTTTTGAAAGAAAAATACTGTAGATAAAAATATGAACTAATTCTCACAGAGTTGTCTCAAGAATGACTTAGAACTCAAACTATTTGTAATAAATTACTAATATGGAAATACATACATAGTCTATGGTACAAATGAGTTATCATTCCATATTATGGCAAATTAGAATGTAACAAAATAAAATAGCAATGTAAGGGCCACACTGTTTCACCTTATTATGAAAAGTGTACAGTGAGAAGTATATTTTTAAGATATCAAGTATCAAAACTGTTGAGCAAGTAATAGCAACATTTTCAGACCACATGGTCAAGTACTAAATAAACTTAACAACAGAATCCAAATGGAAAATAAATATGTACAGAACAGGAAACACTCATATTAAAATTCTAAAACATCTGAGACAAAAATCTGAGGATTCCATTTTTATTGTAAAAACAGAAAGCCACTTTCAATAGGGAAGTACCACAGTAGAATAAGGAAGGTAGACCATATGTTTATGAATTTAACAGAATTTAACTTGAGTTGTCATTTCAGTTAGGATATAACAAGACCTAAAATAGTGGAACCACATTTTAACTATTGTACCGGATTTGTCACACTCGATGGGAAATCTGTTTCCAGTGGGAGGCAGCAGGCAGCTCAGTTCTGGGTACTTACAGGTTGATCATCATCCCACAAGCTTCCCTTAGAGTAGCTCTGGGAGCCTGGATGCAAAGCCTTATTACGTGTTTGAATCCCTACACGGCACCTTGCAGGCAGCCCTGGAAGTTCTCACTCCTTATTTTCATGTATTGACTTGACTTTTGGTTCATAGCACAGAAAGCTATTGTTAAAAAAAAAAAAATGAAGAACTATAGGCTGTAAAAGCCTATGGAAGTAAACCTCAGTCCGTCACGAAGCACACGCTTTTCGATGACCAACCAACTGCAGCTATAGAGGCACATGTGTAACCTGCCTCATGTCTGGCTGGTAATCTCACAAGATAAATCTTGGGCTGGGATTCTGGAAATGCTACTTCCCAGTGAGCGTCCTGCATCTAAGCACAGATACTTTTGCTAGCATTGAAGATGGCTTGGGGCAGAGGCTTCTCAGAAAGGCCTTTGGTATCTTATTTAAAGTGCTGCATCAAGGATTGATTGTTGAGATTAACCTCCTGGCTAGCAAACACAGAGAGGTTGTAGCTCTTACAGGAAATTTGTATTTCTACTGTTTAATCAAAGCAGTTGAAGCAAATAGTCAAATGTTCTTGCTAATCCACACAATCAACTACTTCTTTTCTGATTCCCATCAACTGTGCCAAAAAGAATGCAGACCTAGTCAAGAAGCCCCAAAATCTCTCATCTTTGGCCAAACACTGAAACAGAAGCACTTCAAATTTCAAGCTCATCAGTTAATCCATTTACAAGGGGGCAAATACCTATACTGGGAGCTAGCATTATTCCCAATTCTTGTAAATCATGATGCCAAGCAAGCACTGGGAGGGTTTGCGCTTATTGCTGTCTTGAGACTGAAGCTAATGTGCCAACACCAGCACTACAGCCATGCACTTGGCCCAGACATAGGCGATCTTTCCCTCAGACTCAGCAGCCAGAATCAAACCCATGCAGCTCCTGGTACCTTCACTCTTTCTCCAGTTTTTTTTTCCTCCTAACGATATAAACATGCAACACTGACTGCTTCCACCATAGCAACTTCAAGGCATCTTTGCTTCTAACTCACAGTAAGCAATGTTGATTTCTGCTTCTACCAAACATGCACATGCACACACACAGAGTTTTAAAATGTTTTAAAGTTCATTGACAATGAGTTAAATGATGAGTTGATTTTAGTACAGAAAGTTTTGAAATTAATGCAGGTTATTCATAATACACAATTTTTATTAAACTTCTTGAAAACCCCTCATGGGTCAATTTGCATACTCTATTGAATGCTTCCTCACTTGTTTCTACTTACATGTACTTTCTATGGCACATCTAAAATACATTGGGGACTCCTCTTACACTTTCAGTTCAGTAGGGTATATTTTCACAAGTACAAAATTATGCTCTATCAAAATCAATTATACATTTAGCTCCAGAGTCATGAACAAGGCATTCGGCTGACTCTATCTATGCTCATGCTGCAGCCAAAATTCCATCCTCCATTTCACACACACCAAAGAGTACTGCTCAGCACTCCATACTTCTTATCAGAATTTGTTAATTTGTTTTATTTTTATGCCCCCTTTGAAAGTGAAAGCTGAGTACAAACATGGTATCCCTAGCAATTTTTTCTTCCATAATTTCATGCATATCTCAAAGCAATAGGTTTCCAAGCAACACTGACTGAATTAATTAACTGATTAATGCCCAGCACCAAAACCACATTAGTGACATAGCTTCCACATGCCATTCCTGAACCACCAACATTTGCTTGAATGAAATCCTCCCCTACATTATTTTCCCTGAAATAGCTTCTTTTCACATTTTCCAAACCCTTCTTCAGACTCTTCTCAACGTCTCTTACCTGATAAACATTTTTCAGTCTTAATCATGTGCTTATTGTGAATGAATTACAATTGGAGTAATTTTAGAAGGTGAGATATTTGCTAACTGTAGAGCAAAAAAGCATAATGAAATTCAAGAATCTTTCCTTGCTTATTATCCAAATTTACATCAGTTTGCATACCTGTACTTAATGACTACAGCTATTTTCATATTCAGCTGAATCTCCAGTCTCTTGTTTCTTGTTTCTGTCTATTTTCCCCTGGAAATTAGGGAATTTTCTTTTTATAACTATATTCGCCTAAAGCTTCTCTCCCTTTTGCATGAGAAAATGATTGAAACATATTTCAGAATTCCCCTGAAAAATAGTGGAAAAATAGCAGAAGAAAATGTGGAAAACAGGATAGGAACAAGTGAGAAGCGATACCAGTAGGGTAAGGTGAGGTGACAACAGTTAGGGAGGTGGCTGAGACGCAATGATTCTTGTTACCTGGCTCAAGAATTGCATCATGACTGATCAAAGTCAAATTATGCAGATAGAATTTCAAGTCTAAGTCAGACAGGTTCAGTATGTGCTAAATCCCTAAGAAATTCTATTTTAAAGTTTGAAACAAAGTATCATGAAAATAATCTTCTAGCCATTTCATATAATTTTCAACCTAACCTGATTTCTTCATTTACTGTCACTCATGAAACATCCAATAACTTGAAAAAATGACACAGAACACACAAACACGTGTTCTTGCAAATTGTCTACAATAGTGGCAATGATTTACTGAAGATCAAAGATCTAGATTTGTATTCTAATAATTTAAATAATTTCTCAAGTACATTGATTATGAAACTACAAATAAAAGATAGAACCATAAAGTCTACAATGACTAAGACTTTTCCTGCCAAATTCATGAAAATTTCAAGCTAAAGTTATTTTAAAATGATACTCTCGTAAGCCTTTACTTGGAAGGGAAATAATGGATGGAGTGGGAGAGACTTTATCAAGGAGGCTGATTAACGCGGCTCCATGTTGTCTTTGCTGTCACAGGCTAAAGCTCTCTGTGAGCTACCTCTCTCTGTAGGTGTTGATGCTTTCATTGCTTGGATAACCTTGCAATGTAAGTGTAACAGTCAAAACTGAACACGAAATGGCTGAGCACAAAGCTCTCACCACCAAGAGTAAATGTCAAGTATACACACTATGTTCAGAACATCTTCTTCATAGATAACACTGAATGCGTCATTATCAGCTCTAAAACAACCAATTCATCGTAATGACAACAAAAAGTTCACAGACTACGATTCATAAACATCTGTTTCCTACAGGTACTTTCAAAAAGGATTATTTCAAAGCAATACAATTTCACAGCAATATTTATTGAACTCTAGTTACGGTGCTAGCTCTTAGTAACCGATGAGTTGCAGAATTAATGGGTAGTTCAAAAGTGGTATTTTAAGAAAGAGCAATGTTTTGTTTTCTAAGTTTCCACTATTCTAGGCACTGTATTTACATGTGATTAGAATTGGGTGTGAAGTATCCTCCTCAGATATGGCCACTAAAAATCTCTTTCATGGCTTTTGTCACATCTACACCCTCTGAAACTGAGAGGTTGAAAGAGAAAATCTCCAAGGCCACAGGAGACAAATGGGCATTTAGAAATGCTCAAGGGCCCAGTACTATAGCCTAGTGGCTAAAGTCCTCATCTTGCACGTGCTGGCACCCCATATGGATGCAGGTTTGTGTCCTCGTGGTCACCTCATATGGATGCAGGTTTATCTTCCAGCTCCCTACTTGTGGCCTGGGAAAGCAGTAGAGGATGACCCAAAGCCTTGGGATCCTGCGTCTGCCTGGAAGACACAGAAGAAGCTCCTGGCTCCCATTTTGGATTGGCTCAGCTCCAGCCATTGTGGCCACTGGGCATGGAGTGAACCAGCAGAGATCTTTCTGTCTCTCCTTCTTTCTCTATATCTATTATTCCAACTAAAAAACAAAAACAAGAACAGAAACAAAACAAAAAACCACTATAGAAACTGTCAGATCTCAGAGTCACCTTGATGAATCATCATCAGAATACAAATGTTTGTGATGACCTGTGCCCAGATTGAAATAGCCTAGAATAAGGACACTTGCTATTTAGCTTTCCCCAACAAAAGTACCAACTGCAAATGGTAGTTTATCATCACTGTTGTCTGGATGAATTGTTTTTTTTTTTTTGCTGGGAGGCATGTAAAATTATCATTTTTCATACAGCATAAACAATCCTAAATAAATTAGTATCTCCTTCTTACTACTTTATTCCAAAAGGTTAGTTTCTTGATGTGTTTGGTGTTTTTACAATCTAATGTATTCAGTTAGAAAGAATGAAAACTTTCAACAACAGTAAAAAAAATGGAAGATATATATAGGAGCTTTATGTAAATAACAAATTTTCTAAAATTAAGAAAATTCTAGCCATTGGATCATTAATGAAGAAGTGAGAGTCAGTCTTCATTTACATATTACAAATTGGAAAAGAACAAAAATTGTCTTTCTCAAATTTTTTGTTTAAAATATCTGACTATGCAGTTCTTTTCAGTTCTTGCCTCGTTTTTTGTTTTTTTTTTTTTTTTTCAGTTTGTTCAAGCACCCATTCAGGATGTCACAGTGAACTTAGCCTTTACGTCACAGCTTGCAGACTTTCCTTCCCTTGGAAAACCTTGATAGTTCGAGAATTCTCCATCAGACATTTTAATGAATCCACTGATATAAGATTTGTCTGATGAGTTCTCATGATTAAACTGAGATTATGAACGTTGAAGAAGAGGATCAAGGATAGGAAGTGTCATTTTTCACTGTATCAACTACAAACATAACTTGTCACTATAGCTATTAAACTGGATCACATGGCTGAGGCAGTGTCTGGCAGGTTTTGTCTAGGTAAAATTACTTTATTTCCTTACATTACTCCTAGAGAAACTCAGTATGCACTTACATACTAAGGACTGATGCCACATGAATTAATGGAAACTATTCTGCATGGAATAGTGGTCTCTTCTCTCATACTTGCTCATTATATATTTATATCAGTGTGGACTTATCATTGCTTATTTCATGCTACAAGGTATAATCCAATGTCACTTGCTCAAATTGTCTCTGACTTGGCAACTGAGAGACTCTTTTAATTGGCATATTTCAATTATGTCCTTTAGATATCGCTGGCAATGTGTTTTTACTTGATTATTTCCTCACTCTGGCACTACAGGATGTGCTGGGATCATGTTACATATTTTCAGCTCACATCATGAATCTCATTTTGCAGTACACATTTCTACTTCTAAATCAAAGATAGACTCCCAATGAAACTGCTAATTGTATCTTGACACAAGAATGCTAGACTTTATACCATTCTCTATACCTACAATGTCAGGATACACTTAAAAAGCAGAATGATAGACTTAATGAATGTTTTTGAAGGACTGTATCATTGCACTAATACAGGGGAAGTCAGTAGGTAAAGTAGACTTGGGAAGCATGGAGGGGAAATCCCAGATCCTACGGAACTGTAATATAAAATAAACAAATAAAGAATCTGTCATTCCCCAAGGAGTCTTTGTGGCTTTCCTCCGAGGATTACATTAGACACAAAATTCTGGGTATTGTACATGCTAGTTGCTTCAAGATTATCTCAGCTGACAGAGAATGGAAAAAAAAAATAGTCACTTTTACTCCACAGATGTAAAAAGTTAGTCAGGGAGTGTAATGACAGTAATGGGTCCCAAGCTCATTAATTTAATAAAAGGACATCAGGATGGTTTCTTTCCAGATGGACCTCTGCCAGAGCTGCGGAGTAGTTATTTTATATCACTTCTGATTAACTTTTCAGCTGCCATAGAAAGTCAATCATACAAAGGTTAATTTTTGAAATTCTATTCAATTTCTATAACTCTTAAATTTTATGTTATCCAAGTATGAGTCTAAATCTGATGCTGTTCAACTTACCCAAGACTTGAGTTTCTCCCAAACTGTGTGTTATGGTTACATACAGACACCAACATTGACCTGCAGATTATTTTGCTACCAGGTTCTTCCTTGAGAGCAAAGAGAATCTTTCTTGGTCTAGGCCTTTGCTACAAAATGAGTCTTCGATCAGAGGTTTAAATGAGCCTATTTTCATCCCTTTTAAACTTCGGCGCACAAGGCTGTCTGTTCCACTACTCTCACAGGTACACATGGTGTAATGATGCGAATAAAGTCCTCGTCTTCACCATCAACTAAACCACTTCTGACTAAAGGTGATGGAAACTAAAGGGTAGAATTAGAGGTACCCCACATAAGATGATGTCTCTGTTATCTTGAGAGGAATGGAGTAATTTTCCAGGTGAGAGATTAACAGTGCAAGGATGTTCCAGAGAGCAAAAAACATGTCAGAAGCAACAGCATGCACCATGGGTTTGACCCTTGGTAGGAGCTCAGTCATGGTACCTACAAGGTAACGCAGGATATATTACACCAGAAATACAGAGGGGTAGGAGAGACAAGCTTCACAGACTGAGTTTAGGAGTCTGTACAGACCTCAGTAAGAAACTACGGAGAGCATTAAGTCACATTGTAACACAAACATATATTTCCCAAATTCTGGATACAAATATGTTGCTGTTCTAGCTGTAGCTTCCTGGACCACTGCAAAATCAACTCGGAAGCTATCACACTGAAAGTATTACTCTCTTAATAGGAAAAAAATAGATAACACAATCTCATTCACATTACTGACTATGGATTTTTTTATAGTTTAAGTATCAAAAAGTTTTAAAATATGAAAATCACATCATTTATAAAAAGACAAATAATAAGGCTATTTCTTTTTAAGCAGATCTTGTATTTGAAGTTGAGAAAATGGTAAAGTCTTTCTTTAACTGTGATATAGCTTTGTAGATTTTCTGGTTTTCATATGAGATGCCTCTATTTTTAAGTACCTGAGATTACGAGACGTAAAATATGTCTGAATCATTTACCATGAGTGGAGCGGTAAAGACAGAAGGGGCAGGTTTCATGACACACCTATTCAAATATGATGCTATATTCAAATGTCTTCCTAATGACAACCATTCAGCCACAAAATTAGAGAGCTTCAAATCAGGTGTTCTTAAAATCTTGAGATTCAAATTTTGTGTCAAAACAACTCGAGGTATAAAGTGAAAATCCTCAGTTGGAAAACAAAAAGCAGCAAAACTAGAAAACTGCATTAAATAATGTCAGTAGGCCACACTGCATCTGAAGAGAAAGAGTTAGTTCCTCAGAAATTGTAAAAGTATTTGATATGATGTCATGCTACCAATCTGGTGTGGCTGAATCCTTTGAAAACTGGTGAAAACACTCAATTGTCACTTTAGATGTAGCATTTAGCTACTACTGTGCCCTTCTTGTGTTTTTTTTATTATTATTTTTGTTTTTGTTTGTTTCCTTTCACCACATCCTCACAACCTCATCCTCCACAAAATTAACACTGCATGGGGAGATCTATATTGTTTAGGCACTCGTATGTCTATATTTATTTGCACATCCACTATCTCCAGTTGCAAAGTCAGTCCCTGCAGGGCCTACAGATAAGGACTTGGAAACTTTCTTGGTGCTAAGAGTTTATGTCCTACATGTAATTCTACCCCATGTAACCTCAAAGGCTTATTTATTTAGGCTTGTGTTTTTGGATTTTAGAAGGAATATGAAGAATATTTTGGAGAGATGAAAAAAAAAATGCAAGGGTGGCAGGTGAGGGATCCATGCAGGAAGTATAGGTTATAGAACTTATATTAAAGAACTCTTAAGAGCATACACTATCTCCATAGTTTAAGAGACTTATCTAAGGCATTTTAAATTTTGTTTTCTGTTCAGTGAACTAAACCTCCCACTGACAAAAGAATTAAATTCTAATGCCTCAAAAGTAACCCCAAGCCATAAATCTAAGAGCTGGTTGTGTCACGTGGAGGTAACTATTTAACTCTCAAAGAAAGAGGACTGCTTAGTAAGGGAAAGAAAAGAAAAGGGAAGAGCAAAAGATGTGATGACATTGCAAATAAAAAAATCAAATTACATGAGGAAAACTAGCTTCCGAAGAAGTTCAAACAAAACAGGATCTTACCCAAAAGATTTTTACACAAGCAGATGGTTGACCTTTTTGGATGCTGTCAAAAGGACAGAACATAGGGGAACAATGTTGGCACATGGTTCAAACCTCTATTTGGCTGTCATTGTTCTAGGAGTGAGTGAGTGAGTGAGTATGTGTGTGTGTAGTGTACACGTGCACAAAGAATGCCCACTCAGCCAAGCTCTGATCAAAGGAATATGAACAATGATTTACAAGAATAGAAATAGAAAAATTATCATCTCTCATCGCAGAGATAAAAATCCTTCTTTTAAATACCATTTTTGCTACTGTTTTGAACTTCTCTCTCATGTGAACACAGCAAAGTGGGTTGACACAGCAGTTTGTGATGTATAAGAAGAGAAAATTATCAGCATTCTGAAGGGAAGAGAGAGCGTAATGTGAGCCTGGGTACCTGAGAGAACCACAAAGCTGGCCAGTTTTCCTTCACATATCTCATGTTTCAAGTACTGTGGATCAGCTTCTGTGTTACTTACAAATGCAACCAAACTTGGACAGTGTATGTGTACAACTCTGAGAAATACAAAGGGATGAATGACACTCACAAGCAAAAGTAATAGATTATCTAACAAACTGGCAAATATGAATCAGATATTAAATATTAAATCACACCAGCCAGAAATCAGAAAATGAAAAATACAATCATTAGCAGACTGTAAAAATTTAAAAAGTAAAAATTAAAGATTTTGCCATAGTACTGATCTGCAAAATGGTATAGGAAGACCAATGAACAGAAAATAAAAGTGAGTTAAAAAATGATCTACCAAGCATACCAAGTAGCCCCAAAGTACATTTCACAGAAATTGCACAGACTAATACCGTAGGCACTACTCAAAAACATAAATACAGAAAAACCTACTGAATTAATACATGGCATAGAAATTGAAAATAGTTTTCTTCTATGAAAAAGATGTGGAAAATGTAAAACTGATATCAAAGTCAAAAAAGGGAATCATTCATTCTTATTGGAGAGAGGAAAGAAGGGAAGATGACAAATGGCAAAGACAAGGGCTAAAAATGACAGCAAAAATGACAATTAGCCCAGAATTCCCCTAGTAAGTTAAACAGATATGCAAAAGAAAACGGACTTTTCAAGAAGTACACAGACTTGCATTTCAATATTTCTAGGGAATCAGAAGAAAAGCAAAATGGAGGATGGATTAGAAGCAAGAAGCCATCACACAAAGGCAAACATGAGCGTGTGGGTTACAGCAAGTGACTACAATGGCAGGTACAGTCTGTATTTATTAGTTCTGATTTAGTTTTAAAGGGTAATAGTAACATACGGTTACTGTGAGCAGCTCAAAAACTAAAAAGTGAATAAATAAGACTGTCATTATTCACATGTTCCTCTCATTGTTAATATGCTGTTGTAAATCCCTCCAGACATCTGCCCCTTTCTACAATTATATATGCCTAACGGTTTGACTAAGAAGAAGGAATTCTTAGTTATTTACACTATCCATTCTTTCTAGCTGATGTCTGCCAGACACATTTGCAAGCCAGTAATACAGTTCTTATTTCATGTTTTATTTTTAGCAGATGCATAGGTAAGCCAGAGCAGGACCTCTTGATTCCCATATAAATAGCCAGTGGCAACTTCTCACCACTGCTGTTATAATCGCCACAGAACTTGTTTTTTTTTTTTTCACTTCATTCTCATTTCCTTTTGTATTACTGCCCCAATAGCAAGGCAAGGTATGGCGTGGCAGTATGCTTTGGCAGAAAGAGGAAGCCGGCTTGGGTGTTTCAGGATATTTATACATGGCTTAGGATCACCTGCGGGTATCACTGAGTCACTGTTAAGACAATCCTGCAATCTCAACACACACACACACCCACACCCACAAATGCCATGCTGAACAAAAAGCTTCCAGGAATTCTCGTCCCATCCACTTGGTGAGCTCTCATGGTGCTATGACTAGGAATGTACAGCCAGAGGTCATAAAAGATATGGAAGGGCATTACAGAAGCATGTATATGGTGGAGGAAAAGCAACATTTGGAGCTCACAAATTTAGAATTTAGTCTGGATAGAAAGCTTCTAAATACCAGATGCAAAATAACTGCACAGAGGAACAGTTTTCATTGCCACCTACTCAAAACAGTCTCTTCTGTCAGAAATATACTCTGTAATACAGCACATATAATTAAAAATATACTCTATTTTTAGTTATTGAAAGAAATGAAAAAATTTAATACAATTCATGTCTTGCAGTGTAAATGATATTCTGGAATGTTTCATTAAGACATGAAAGCCACAGCAGACTCTTAATTTGTGTAGAAAGGCTGACATTTTTATTCACCTTAATATACAATTTTTGAAAAAGAAGATTCAAGACACAGTCTCTTGGATACGAAAAGTGACAAACATGAGTAAGGAGAACACATCAAAAGAAACTGTTCTGACATTTAGAAATAAACTAAACATCTTCAAATAACAGCAGAAGTTGTATTTAGAGAAAAACCAATTTCCAAAAAATAAAATAATGAATAGATACTTTTATCACTTAGCAACACAATTAAGAGAATTATATAAACGTTCTGGAAGAAAATACTTCATAATTTTATACCAAATGTTATCATCAATAAACAGAATGGAATGCACTTAATAGTCTATCAATCAAAAACGGGTTAATAAGGGCCATACATTGGGAGCAGTATAAAACTAGTCACTGTCCAGGATACTTGGAGATTCCCTAAATTTAGTACTTTGCACATGACAGAGCCTGGTAAGATCTGCCCAAACTTGACAACAATGAGCTATGGAAATAAATGATACTTTTACAAACTGGTAATAATGGAATGTTCATATATGAACATTTCATTCAGCCATATTCGAGGAAAGACTGAAGTATCATTCCACTTTCTTTTTGTAGAAATAAAAAATGTTGCATGTAAAGAGGTGATTAAAGAATATATGTCCAAAAAAACAGGAAAATGATAAAATTGTCAATATTATGTATTTGTCTGATTTTTGTGGAAATCTGATATATGTCTTCCTGCAAATTCTGCATTTTGTTATGACTTTTGCCATTCTACGATGCTATTCATTTTATCTATATTCTTAATTCTTTTATAAAGGCAGGCTCAAATCAACTGTTTTGCAGATTCCACAAAACCTAGCTATTTCTCTTTTATTAGCTTATTTCCTAGACAAAAATTTGCAAGTATTGAAACAAAGTTTTTATACCTTTAGAAGTTTTAATAATATGTGAAAACATTGAAAGCAATGCAAAGTGCTTTCCAAATGGGTCAATTTATAAACAATCAAAAATATCTCTGAGATTTACAGTAATTTTATTTTATATCATATATATTATATATATATATATATATATATAAATCTAAGAACCAACTTCATTCCCTCCCTCCATTCCATACCCTAAAACCCTTTTTTCCCTTTCATTTTTGTAACAACAACTTCACTTTACTTTATAATCACAAATTCCATTTATTTTTAAATGCTTTTTAAGATATTTGAAGTAGTAAGCCAAGTACAGAATCCATTATCTGAAAGAGAGTAAATAAAACTTGGGAAATACATTTGAATTTAATATTACACTAGATTCACTCCTTGCTAAATATTATTATTATTATTTTATCAAGAATTACAGGCTTTTGGTTAAGGTAGCAAAATTACCTCTAAAACTGGTAGCTGACTCAATCTTTCACACAGGAAAAAGCTGTGATGTCTCAAACACAGACTACATTCACACTCTGAAGATCTATAAACAGTCTAACTGAAAACAGAATGGCAACAAGAAATTCCAGAAAACCTACAAGGCTTTTAACCATTACTCAGGTAAAAGCCCAACTGCACATTTCTTTTCTGCAGAGGTGACTCAGTAACTGAGCAGGCATTACATTTCACTCTGAACATTAGATAGTATCAACACACTAAAAAATGTTAGATTTCAACGTCCTGGCAAAACTGAGTGGTGAAATGACACATTATTAACGCTGCTTATGAAAAGTATTTCTGAGAAAACACACTGAAGTCAACTTACAAGAAAAAGGATTACTATATCACAGAGGTCCAAATAAGCAAATTTGTATTACATGTCATTGTGATTCAATGAAATTTATTAATTTCTACAAACGAATGCTCCTTAGATGGATTTAAATCCTTTAGCAATGCTTAAAAAATTATTGAAATGACACTGTACATGTCATGCAACCAGAAACCTGGCATTGTCACAATCTTAACACAAATACTACAATGTAGTTTAAAAATTAACTACTTTATTAGACCTCTTATTATAACTCTTCTTTATTACTCATATTTCTATGAAATTTAGATTGCAAGAATTTTTCTTAAATGGAACAAAAGACAACCTAAACCAAAATTTTATATCCCAAAATTAAAGTTAGGTAACTCATGACAAGTTTTCTATTTTCCAGTTTCCTTTCCTTTTCATTGTTAGATTATTTTAAACGCCATGACATACAAATGCTTTCTTCAATACTCCCATCTCCCTGACTTAACTCATGCCACAGAGCTCAATAATCTGTTTTTTTTTTACCCCCAAATTGTTAAAATGCAATGTCTAATCCATATGCATACCAAAAGACCATTTTTAAAATGTATTCTAATAGATAATCATCAGAGCTAGAAAATGTAGGTGCCTCTATAATAATGATGCAAGTCTTTATAACATGTTTTTCTACAACAGTTATTGAGGTAGTCTACTTAAATATAAAACATGTATACCCTCCCTTACAAAACAAACAACAGCAACTAAAACACAGTCGGGGATTCTCATTTAAAAAATGCTTTTCAAAAACAGTTGCTTTTAGTATTTATTAAAATTAAGTTTTCCCTGCACTGACAGTAAAGCAAACATAAAATGTGTGCTATCTTGGGGGAGGGGGATTGTTGGATATTATCCAACCTGGAATATGGAATGTTACTTTCAGGATTCATTTGTCCTACCACTATTGTCTATTCCCCATAACAATGTTTTACTGAAATAATCAAACAGTTGCTGGGTCCACTACATCAGCACAGCAGAGAATGTGCTGACTATAAAGTATTGTAGAGTAACATTTAGTGCACTGCAGGTGAAAACCGCATCTGCTGTAGGGTCCCAGCAACCCAGATAATACCTACCTAGAAGAGAGGTACAGAGATGTGATATTGAAAGCACAAGTTTATAAAGTAATATTCTGATCTTTAATCCATTCATTGAATGCACAGCCATAAAAATCTACATTAAGCAAGTAGTCAAAATGGGAATGAATATTTATAAATCATTGACAGAAAAAAAATAGACATATAGGCTAACATAATAAAACAGACCAATGGAAAACCACACATCCACAGACAACTCTCCTTCTACATAGCTGTTAAGAGGACACAGAAAAAATAGCAGTTGTTTCAACACGTGGCGCCTTGGAAATTGGATACTCACATAGAGTTCATGTATTTTGCCAAACCCCCATTTCAACTTAAACACACAAATACCTACATGTGAGACTTGGAGTTACGAAATTACTAAAGGAAAACAAAGGAGAATTACTTTAGAAAAATCTGATTCTTTTTTATTAGACCCCATAATACAGGAATCAGAAGTAAAAATTAGACAAAATTCCTTAAAATTCCAAAATTTCTCATTGCAAAGAAAAAGGTGAAACAACTGAGAGAAAGAAAAACATTCTGTAAAATCTGTATCTGATAAAGGATTAATATCCAGATTTATGAGGAACTCAAGAAGTTCAACAACAGCAAAATGAACAATTCAGTTAAATACAATTTGGGAAATGTCTGAAAACACATTTTTCAAAGGAAGAAATAACTACAAAGAGGTAGAAAACGTTCAGTATCACCATCTATCAGGAAAATAAAAACCCTCAAGGGGACAGCAACTCACTCTTGTTAGAAAGGTTGTTACCAAGAAATTAAAAAAAAAAATGCTGGTGAGGATATGAAATAAAAAGAATTCTAACACACTGTTGGTGCAGAAGTAAATTAGCAGAGCCGTTATGGAAAACAGCATGGAGATTCCTCAGAAAACTAAATATAGTTGTTCCATATGAGCCAGCTATCTCACTTCTGGGAATATATCCAAAGAAAATGAAGTCAGTATCTGAAGGAGATATCTGCAGTTTCATGTTTATTTCAGCACTCTATTCAACAGCAAAGATATGGAATCAACCTAGATCTCCAATCAGTGATGAACGGATGAGGGAAATGTGACGTATAGGCATGCACACATACACACATGATGAAATACTATTCAGTCAACAAAAAGAATAAAATAACATTTGCAACTGCAAAGGCTAGAACTGGAGAACTTTATTCTAAGTAAAACAGTCAAACATGATACAAAAAAAATAGCAAATATCATATATATTTTCATGTGTAGAAGTTTTGCCTACACATAAACTTGTGGCTGCCATAAAAATTGGTATACAGATATTTTTAACTGTTGGTATATATTTACAAATTTCATCTTCACTAATCAGATTCCTTTTATAATAATATATCCTTCTTTCCTCAATTTATGATCACATAGTATGTGTTAATCCCACATTATATGCTAATTAATATATCTACTCTTGCTTACAAAAATTGAAAACAAGCATGTTTGTGTGTATACATGTCATTTACATATGAAACATAGGTGGGAAAACCTTAAAAACTACTTAATCTACATGTGATCACTGAACTCTTTTATACTGATTTTTTCATTTTAAATGTCTTAAAATGAAAAGAAGTTCACAACGATGAATCACCTTATTAGAGTTGGTGTGGTAATTATCAAAAAGAAAACATAATCAATACCAGAAAAGATTTGCAGAAAAAGTATCACCTGTATGCTTTTGAAGGCAGTGTAAATTAGGCTACTATGGAAAACAATGCAGAGATTTATATTACAAATGGTCTGAATATCCCAGCTTCATTCTGTTTTTTAGGTCTTCAGCCATTTATGAAGG
Organism: Ochotona curzoniae; assembly: GCF_017591425.1. NCBI lineage: Eukaryota > Metazoa > Chordata > Mammalia > Lagomorpha > Ochotonidae > Ochotona > Ochotona curzoniae. Next base: position 59,087,079 of record NW_024466599.1, read on the forward strand.
GATTGGTTCAATTTCCTACTTTTTATATATTCTTGTTATCAACACATTATCAGATAATCAGTTTATGAATATTTACTCTCATTCTATAGAAACTGGAGCTCATGATATTAAGTAAGTAAGCCAGGTATAAAAGGCAAATATGTTCACTCTAAGAAAACTTTAAAAAGTGAATTTTCAGTTTAAAATAGTGATTACTAAATATAGGGAAATGTGAGCAACATGAGATCAGTGAGAGGTTAGATTAAGACTATTAGTATATATAATTAAATAGAAGAGTTTCTAGTGTTCTACAGTATACTGTAGTGACTATATATCAAAACTGTGCATTCTTTACCATCAAAATTGGAGAGAGGATCTGCTAGGCTCCAAAAAGATGAAGGTTGGGGAAGTAGAGATACTGGCTGCCTAATTTGATTTCAAACACTGCACTATGCCACATGGAGACATACAAGTATTACTGCTTAATTTATAAGATTTTCAATCACACTACTGGATTAAAAAGTAAGTAGTCAAACAAAATAAAATCAACTTGTTGAAGAGAAATGTGCATCCTAACATTTAATCCGGTAGTACTCAGAAGAAATGGAAAAAAAATTCCATGTTTATCAAATAATGAATAAATAAAGAAACAAGGAAAATGTACACAACATAATACTATCTATTCATGAACAGAATGAAGTCCTGTCATTTGAGGCAATACAATGTTTCTACAGATTGTTATACCAAGTGAAAACATTCAGGCACAAGAGATGATCTGAATCATAAGTGGAACCTAAAATGATTGATTTTATACAAGCTAACAGAATGATGGTTTTCACACACTGGGAAGAAATGTTGAGGAAAGGTTGACTGGTACTGTTACAGTTACAAAGAGTAACAAAGTCTGATGCTCTGTTGCAAGCAGAGTGACTACAGATAGAAAATAATGTGCTGCTGAGCATTTAAAATAAAGCCTGAAGAAAGGATTTTGAGTATTGTCACTATAAAGAAATTATAAATGTTTAAGAACATGGTATGCTTATATGTATTTGGATACTATGCAGCACATACATGTACCAAAGTAACACATGGCACTCACAACTGTGCACCCTTTTATGCAGCAGTTACAAAAAAAAATCTGTTGTAAATACTCATTTATGGGTCTTTATATAGAAATGTTAAGTGATTATTTAAATTACTATTATATTTTTCCCTCACTTTACGTTCCCACATATGTGGATTTTTTACTTGACTCTATTTCATCAGAATATTTTGATTCCAGATCTTCCTAATTTTAACTAGTTGGATACAGGGCTTCACAGTGAGCTTCTAACTTAGATATCTCTCTTGACTAATGATGTTGCACACTTCTGTATCATTCTTACATCTTTTTATCTAAGGACAATTCTTATCTAAGTGATTCTGTTCAAACCATCTCTGCATTTTAAATGTTTATGTTTCTCTTACTGAATTTTGGCATCGCCTATGTTCTCTGAATACAAGCTCTTTATAAAAATACACATCTTGCTGAGATTTTCTTCCATTCTATAACTGGTCCTTCCATATCCATAACAAAATGCCTTCAAAACAACTGAAGATGCCTCATATGCAAACAGATCAAGTTTATTTATTTTTTATGGACTGTGCTTTTGTTTGTGTATGTAGACACTAAGATTACAACATTTTTTCCCCATGTTTCTTTCTAGATTTGGAGTTTTAGGGCCAGCATTGTGACAGAGCAGGTAAAGCCACTGTCTACAACACTTACAGTCCATGTAGGCACCGGTTCGTATCCTGGTTGCTCCAATTCCGATGTAGCTCCTTAATATTTTTTCTGGTAAAAGCAGCAGCAGATGACCAAAGTGCTGGGGCCCACACCAATTCTTTTTGCAAGACCCATACCAATTATTTTTTGCAAGAAGAAACTCCCAGTTCCTGGCTTTGGCATGGCTCAGCCCTGGCCATTACAGTTATCTGGGTAGTAACCTCGCAGAAAGAAATATTTTTCCCTCAGTCTCTCCCTCCATCTCTGTAGTTCCAACTTTGAAATAAAGAAATAAACTTTTTTGAAAGGCAGTTTTCATTTTGTGTTCCATAATTAACATGCATAATTAACTTGTTCAGTGTGAGCCTGGAATTTACGGTTGTTTTGACATACAGATATGAAGCAGTCCAACAGTGTTGCAGAAAAAATACCATATCCATCCTTCAAAAAGCTGCCAGTTTCCTTGTCCAAAATCAGCCATCCTCCATATATATATGTTGATCTTTAGACTTTCCGTTTTCTTGTTGTGTATCTGTCTATCTTGATACCACTATTACACTGTCTTGATTATTTAATAAGTCATGAGCCACAAACTATTAGCCCTGTAACCATAATTCTAACTCTTTCGATTGCTTTTACTTTTGTGGTTCCTTACAATTTTGAAGCAAATTTTAGGATGAAATTGTCATTTTTACAAAAAAGTTCTATTGGGACTTCCATTGAGATCACTTGGAATCAAATGAAGAAAGGATTGATAGATTTATTACACAGATATACACACATATAGACAGGGATATAGCTACACAAAATGTATTAGTTTTCACACGAAATTTAAATTCAAGCTGGTCTTACATTCCTCTTGGTAATCTAAATCCCAAGAGAATTAATACTTTTGAAAGATTTATTTTTTTTAATTAGAACAAGAGACAGAGATCTTCCATCTACTGATACACTCCCCAAATGTGCACAGTGGCCAGAGCTGCCTTGATTCAAAGGGGCCATGAGCTTCTTCTGCTTCTCTCACATAATGGTGGGCCCAAGACTGAGTTGTTTCTCCATTGGATTCCCAGGTAATCAGCAGCAAGTTGGATCCAAAGTGGAGCAGCCAGAACACGAACTGGCACCCTTACGGGATGCTGGTGCTATAGACAGAGGCTTATTAGTTCACTGTGAAAAACTGTTGGCTCTAAGATAATTCATATTTTAATAACAAATTTTTCATAATAAACAACTTATTTTTCGGTTTAGCTTTTTAATCTTAAAAAACTTTTCATTAGTTTCTATTTGAGATGCAGAGCAACAGACAGAGCAAAATAGATACAGCCAGTTCCCACCTGCTTGTTCACTCCCAAATTCTCACAGCAGTGGTGGCTTAGCATCAGGTCAGAGCCAGCAACCTGGAATACAGTTTGGGTTTCCCACACAGGCAAGCTAGAACCAATTACTGGAGCCATCCCTATTACTTCCCATGATTTTCAATGTCAGGAATGCAGAGCAAATAGCCATAGCTGCAAACCGAACTGACAACAAGTAGTGCCCATTCCCCTTTCTATAATGTTTTATAAATTTTAGTGTACAGCTCTTGCACTGACTTTTCAAATTTTTCTCTAATCATACGATTTGATACCATTATAAATTGTATTACTTTTAAAATATTAGTCCTCCAGGAGGCTTGTATTCCAATCCAGGGGATTCCCGGATCCTCACCAAGGACTATCAGTATGGGCACCAAGGACCACACCCCAACTGCCAAGGAGACCACAGGGAACTGGAATGCCTATGGAGGCCAAGAACTCTGAGGTCATCCACCCCATTTGGATCTTCCACGTGGGATGGAAGAAGCCCAAACCCCTCCTTGCAGGATCCAAGGTCATCAGAACAACAGCCAGGAGCCCTGAGCGGTCTGCAGAAACAGAAGAACAGTAAACTTCCTTGGAGACTCGGGAGAGGAGTTTTCTCTGTCCTTACTTAGTTCCAACTTTGAATCCCCATCCTATCTTGCAATGACCATCAGGGTCGCTCCGGAGCCCCTCACCCCAAAACACACACACACACACACACACACACACACACACACACACACACACACACACACACACACACACACAAATTGGAATAGACAGAGAACAACAAGGAAAGCTTGGAACCAGACAGGAAATGGTCAGCATGGACTCACACATGACCCTTACTAGGTAGGAAACAAAGATTAGTTACTCCTCACTAAGTATTGAAGATTTCTCTGCACACCCCTCCTAAAACCGTTCTGCACTTCAACTGTTGACATATGCCTTGTTAGAGTTATAAGCCAGTTTAGATATCCCAAAATCTGCCAAGTTCAGCAAAATTATGCTTCAACACTATAAACTGTTGAATGCTAAAATGAAAATAGACACGACACAGCTGAATAGTACCCTATTGCCATTTTAAGGTGTATAGCAGTCTGTTCTGTGTATAAATTAAATTTGAAAGGTCAATGAAGTAGTCACAGGAAGTGGTTAAGAACTTGCATTTTTAAACATATTTGTTACTCAATACCAAGTCAATTAATTCCATAATGTTGTAAATTGATGTTGATGTTATGTTGTGTTTTTAATTGATCGGGATGATATTCTGCCAGCTCTGCTTTCAGACCAGAGATGATCTCCCCAAGAAACCGTTGAATTTATCTAGACAATAAGATGCTGGACTCTATGCTTGCAATGAAAGAATCTTGACTTAGTTTGAACTGTAATACTGCAACAGGTAGAGGAATCCACCATGGGGGGAGGGCGCGGGGAGGGGTCGGGGGAATCCCAGAGCCTATGAGACAGTGTCACATAATGCAATGTAATCAATTAAAAAAATTTTTAAATATAAAAAATAAACTATCAGTCCTCTATTTCTCTTCCATCCTACAACTTTCCAACACACTATTCTAGTGCAGTCTCTTGTGTGTCTAACACATTTTCCACATAGACAATAGCATTTTCTCCAAATTACTTTTCTGTACAATCTGGATTGCTTTTTCTTCCCTAATTAATTTCTGGATGACAGAACTCTCAGAACAATATTGAGCAGAAAAAGCAAGAACAAGCATCCTTGCATAATTGCTGATCTTCAGGGGAAAGTATTCATCAAACTTTTATCACTTATTTTGTCCTTGCTGTAGATTTTATTTTGATGCTATTTGTAAGCTGAGAAAGTCCGCTCTGTTTCAAGTTTGCTGGGATTTATATTGATTACACGAAAATTTTCAAATGCTTTTTTTCCTACACCCACTGGTTACTGTACAGGTTTGCTTTAAGAGTTTAATACTGTAACTACTAGTCTCTACCTGTGCATTCCTAAGCTAAGCCCCACTTATGAAGAATATATTCTCATTTTAAACAACAGGGAATTTCAAGAAGGTCAAGCTAAATATGTGTTATGAGAAATAACATATAGATTGTAAAAATTTTGTATCAGAATGATTTTTAATTCCATTTTTATATGAATTCTTTGAAGTATTGCCATAATATCAGTTCAGTTTGGCATTTTTAACATATTTAGCTATGCTTTTATCCATCAGTTTTCAAAATATCATTCAAAAAGGGCAAGAGGTTGGAGTGGACATTCGTCCTAGCACTCAAGATTCCAATTAGGATGTCAGCATCCATATTGGAGTACATGAAACTGATGCTCCTCTCTGTTCCTGCTAAAGGGGACCACTAGAGGCAGCAGTGATGACTCTAAGAGTTGGGTTTCTGCAACCCACACGGCAGACTTGGCTGAACTGTCACCTACTGGCTTCAGTCCCCTACCCAAACTGCTGTGTACATTTTAGGAATGAGACTCGGAATGGGAATGCATTCTTTCTCTCTCCTTCTCTCTCTCTCCATCCCTCCCTCCCTTCCTCTTCCTTCCCTCTCTCCCTCTCCTGCTCTCAACATAAATTTATATATATATATAAAACAGTAAAAAAAATTATTGCTTATTTCTTGCTTATTTTCATTATGATGTACACAATATATGTCTTTCCCCTGTATGTTTTTAAATATATATTGTGGATGCTTAATTCAGGTCACAGTTTCTGTTCAGCCATTTGATTATGTTACATCCACTGGTAAGTTTTTTTTTCCTGTGCTAGGGATTATTTTCTTGTCCTTAATTAGTGACCTTATAGTTTTAATCAAACTCAGTGAACACTGCTTGTTCCAGCATTTTCTAATGATTCTATGCCATAACCCACTAAAGTTCTTTTCACGTTTCTGACTTTTTTCTTGATTCATTAGGAAAAGTTTCTATTTACATATTTTCACATTCGCTTTTTTCTCCTATCACCTATAATCTACCATTAATTCCATCCAGTGTATTGTTTGAAACATGTTGATTTCTACCCATGTAAACAAGCTTGCATTTTTTTAATAGTGTGCATTCCTCCAGTCAATGAAATGAAGATCTGCAGGGGAATTCGAATCGCTGTTTTAATAGCCCTAGTAAATCTAACCTCTTCATCAATTCAGTATCAGTTCTGATTGACTTTCATTGTCATTATATACCATATTTTTCTGCTTCTTTGCTCATCAATAGTTTGTGATGAGATGCAACACAATAAAGTCTACCTTGTGGAGCTCTGCTGCTCTTTTTTTTAGAAATGTTCATTAGTTTTGTTCTGGGATACACTTATCAAGTGAAATAGTTTAATCATTTTTGGTCTTGTTTTAAAGATTTCTTAGGTAAGACAAATGGATGTTCAATACAAGCTTAATTATTACTTGGTGCTAATACAAAACTTTCATCCTAAAACAAGTGCCTGATAATTCATGAAATTTACTAGTCTAGCTAGTATGATGAGGTATTATTACCAAGTGTCTGAGTAGCAGCATATTTTCTCCTAATTCTTTTGTGTAGTTCTTCTCCTCTCACAGACAAAGTATTAAGTTCTCTGACGATTACCAAGGATATACTAGTAAGTCCTCAGATGGTTACCAGACTCCAGAATTATCTAGAATTTTCTGTGTAGTTCATTCCCTTGGACTAGTCTATTCTGTAATCTCAATATATTTCATTCATCTCACAATCTTCATTTTAGTCTACCAGTTTATTCCCTTCTTGTCCACCTCCCAAGCACTGCTGTTTCACTGATGGTGAAATGACCAGCACTTTGGAAAGGCCTATGTTTTCTATTTTTTGATAGATATTTAATCTGATTCTGTTATTTCAACTCGAACAGTAATTCTGAGTAACCACACACACAGAGAAAATGGTTTATGACAATGATATGGATTGTCTTGGGATCCATATTAATATTGGCTCCTGTGTGTACAGTGCTTTCTATAACGTACTTATTTAGGATTATAAAGTTTAAATTCCATCAGTATACTTAAAAACTGCTCTCAGTCATCTGTCGCAATTCATATCGCCACCAAGTTAATGAAGTTAGTCAGTCTTTTCCTACATCTTCAGCTGTAGATTAAAAATATATATTTCTTTTGATTGCAAAAGCAGATCAGATTTACAGAGAGAAGGAGACACAGAAAGTTCTTCCAGATCTGCTGGTTCCACTCTACAAGTGACCATAACAGCCAGACCTGAGCTGATCTGAAGCCAAGAGCCAGGAGCTTGTTCCGGATCTCCCACGCAAGTGCAGGGTCACAAGGCTTTGAGCCATCTTCTACTACTTTCCTAAGCCAAAGCAGGGACCCAGAAAGGAAGTAGAGCAGCTTGGACACAGATCAGCATCCATATGGGGTCCAGCACTTACAAGGTGAGAATTTAGTCACTGAGCCCTTACATCATGCCTCACCCACCCCTATTTTCATTTTTGTGAGGTACTGCTTATTTACAGATTGTACTGCTCTATGTGTGTGTGTGTGTGTGTGTGTGTGTGTGTGTGTATTTCCATCTGACAGCTGTTCATTCAAAATTTAGCTCAGTGGCCCGGCGCGATGGCACAGTGGTTAAGGTCCTTGCCTTGCACGCCCAGGATCCCATATGGATGCCGGTTCTAATCCCGGTAGCCCCGCTTCCCATCCAGCTCCCTGCCTGTGGCCCGGGAAAGCAGTCGAGGACGGCCCAAAGCTTTGGGAACCTGCACCCGCGCGGGAGACCAGGAAGAGGCTCCTGGCTTTGGATCGGCATAGCACTGGCCGTTGAGCTCACTTGGGGAGTGAATCATTGGACGGAAGATTTTCCTCTCTGTCTTTCCTCCTCTCTGTATATCCGCCTTTCAAATAAAATAAATCTTAAAAGAAAAAATTTAGCTCAGGTTTTTTTTTCCCTAATAATTTGATTTTATTTTCTAAGTTATGGCTAACAAAATACAACTTTTTGATGATTTTTACATTGATGATCAAGGGCTACAGGAAGGTGGGTGAGACAATTATTTCCACAATCTCTTTTTTTCCTTCCTGTATCTGAGGAAAGGGAGGAGATAAGGGGAGAAGTCACACCCAGCCTCCCAACCTCTTCCATGCCCTGGGATGGGGGCCAGCCACCCAATGCCATCACAGGGTTCCTGATGTGGGACAAGCTCCAGGGGCACTGCTCAAGAGATTTTGATAGATCATCAACTGTGAATCGCTGCTGATCTCTCCACTCCAATCATGATGAAATCACTCCAGAATTCTCTGGTTGACATATTCCACCTTAGAGTCTTCATTTACTCAGTTATTCACTGCCAACACATGGCTGGGGCAGTTGATTGATTTGTTCTGTCCTCCTTCCTCTGCTATGGTACCAGCTGTCCTCTACAGGTTCCAGTGTACTGCCATATCTTCCATGTGCATCTGGATATGCTGTCCACTGCTCCATCTAAGGAAGACCACTGAGGAAAACCCAGCTCTGACACTTGCACTCCACGATCAGACCATGGAACCTACAATACTCTCCATGGTTGGGGTTCTGAATCCAGCAATTCAGTTGCAGGGATCCCCAAAGAAATTTCATCTAAGATTATCATAGACCTGATTCTTGTGTGTGCATGCCAAAACAAGGTCCAGCACAGCCCGTCATCAAAATCAGCTTATGCACATGCTGGTGGTTGCAATTGCTGGGTCTGTTGTCTCTAACCCTGTGCACTTCTGTTCCAGCTCCCTACTTACGGTCAGGGAGGGCAGCAGATGATGGCCCAGGTCCTTAGGCTCCTGCACCCTGCTGGAGGATCTGAATAAAGCTCCTGGCTCCTAGATGCAGACCGGCTCAACTGTGGCTACCATGACCATGTGGAGAATGAACCAATAGAGATATCTCTTGCCCCTTTTCTTTTTCTCTCTCCTTTTCTCTCTCCCTCCTCAATTTTGCTCGCGCTCTTCTATCTCTGCAACTCTGCCTTTTAAACCAAAAAGTAATCTTTAAAAGAGGATGAAAAATAATCCATTTTTGAGTTTTTTTCTTAATGTGTTACCTAGTATTTGAGACTTCTTTCAGTTAGCTTTTGGATTACAGATTTTTCTCACTTGGGAGATTTAAATTTTAAATTACTTGAATATATCATATTTCCTTTTAGAATAACTGTGTATGTCTTATATATGAAATCTTTTCAAAATTAAACATGGGGAAAGAGTATCTCAAAGTATCTAATCCATTGTTACTAATTTTTGCTATGTGTGTAATGCAGGGATCTAATTCTGTCATTTCCCATAAGAAGAGCCAAAGGCCTCATTAAGCCTTAGTAAGTGGAGCCTGGCAGGAGAGCCTAGTGGCTAAACCCTTGCCTTGTAACCACTAGGATCCAATATAGGCACTGGCTCATATCCCAGCTGCTCCACTTCTCATCCAGCTCCCTGCTTGAGACTTGGGAAAGCAACTGAAGACAGCCCAAAGCTTTAGGATGCTGCACACATGTGAGAGATGCAGAGGAAGCTTCTGGTGCCTGGCTTCAGATTGGCTTAGCTCCCAACATTGCAGCCACTTGGGGAGTGAAGCAAAAATCAGATCTTTCTTTCTATATATCCTTCTTTTTATGTCTGCCTTTCCAATAAAAATAAATAAATGTTTAAAATAAATAAATAAACTGCAATGACTTTGTAATATGATCTCTCTTAAAAAAATACAGCAATAAACTTTTCCTTCAATTTGTTTATATTTATATGTAATGCTAAACATTTCTATTTAGACCCACTGTCTTGGCTGCTTGGTTTAGTTTATCTATATAAATATCCTGTATTAAGCCCTTCTACCTTAACTACTATGGCTTTAAAATAAATTCCCAAAACCAGAAAATATCAATTGTCCTCTAGAATTTTAATCTTATTTAAACTTCATATTCATCATACCATGTACTGTGAGCAATCTGAATTTTTATTGAAATGAAACAGTATTCAGGGATTACGTTTTAGAGAACTGACATCTTGTTTTAATAATAAAGTCCTTTCATTTTTGATGTTTCCATAGTTAAGACGGATGTATGCCCATGTGGACCACCAATTACGGTGTGGAGGGTATAGGAATGGCAGAAATTGTATGAGACAACTATTTCCAATCTCCTTTTTCTTCTGGTATTTAGAGAAACTGGAGAATGAAGGGGAAAGGGCTGCTCCCAGAAAACCAATTGCTTCAGTACTCAGTACTTCAGTACTCAGGTATGGGCGAAGGTCATCCAATGTCATTCTAGGGTCCCTGATGTGGAATATGTTCTGAGAAGACTGCTGAAGTGATCTGACAGTTCTGAGATGCTGTTGATTTTGTTGATCCAGAATTGAGGAAATCCTTCCAAGCTCCATTGGTTGACACAGCCCAACTTAAGAGTCTTGACTCACCCACACACTTGTCTGGAAGAGCTGTCCAATTTGTTCTGCCCTCCATGGTACCAGATATACTCTGCAGGCCTTAATGAACTGATTTTCATGTCCCGCATGAAAATCTGGGAATGCTGTCCACTGTACAAGCCTCAACAACCATTAACACCCAGTTCTGGCACATGCACTCCATGATCAGACCACAGATCTTGTGATTTTTATCAAGCTTGGAGTTCTGAGTCCAGTGATAGAGCTAGGGGAGGTGGTTCCCCAAAGAAACCTCTTCTGAGGTGACCCCAACCTTACTCCTGCATAAGTAAGCCAGTGTGGGTCCAGCTCATACCAACACCACATCAGCCTACATATACACTGGTGGTTACAGTCAACTGATCAGTTCTATTTGCAGCCCCATCTCATTGTCAAACCAATGCTCCCACTCCCAACTCTTGCAAGTGCTGCAGGCTAGCCCTGCCCAGTCTGCCCCATCCCTCGGTTTTATGCAAACTGGGAGGTGTGACAGCCTAGGTTAACATGCCCTACACCCCATCCTGGTTCTTGTGCATTCTAGCGTGCTATTATTTGGCCCAGCTCTGCCATGTCTGTCCCCTTCAGAACCACCCTAGAACACTGTGGCTGATAAATGGAGTTGCCTTGCTTGGCCTGGCCAACATCCAGGCAGAATTACCTGCTCACCAGTGGGAGCTGCAGCCCACAGGAGAGTTCTCCAATCTCCCCCACCAGGACTGCCCCAGACTGGTGAAGGCTGTAGCATCCATAGGCACAGCCATAAGCACATTCAAGAATAGGAAGTGGGGTGGGCCAGGTCGCAATATCCACCAGCACACATAAAGGCCGAGAAAGAGGGGCAGACCATGTCAGGTAAGGGCCTAGCACCAACCAGCACACATGAGGTCTGAGAATTGGTATCTTATACTGATTTCTGTCATGCACAAGCATTGTATGAATTTATTTTCACTTCGTTTTTTTTTATTTCTTTGACTAATATTTTGTCATTTTCTTTTACATAAAAATTTGCTAAATATATTCAGAAATTTAAAGTCTGATTCTATGAAGTATAAAGAAATATTATTGGTTTCTGTATGTCTTCTTACTATATCAATCTTTTTCTTTTCTCAGCATAAACATCTTTCCTGTGTTTTGTAAAAACACATTTGTCATGCAGAAACTTTTATTCAATTTTTTGCTTTTAATTTTCATAAGTTTTATTTTCATGTCTCATATTATGGGCAGGATCTCAAGTACAGCTGTATTTAAAATGGGTTATGGTTAGCACAACTTTCTCCTAAATTTAAAGAAAAAAAGACTTAGGGCTTTTATACTTGTGTTATTTGCTACCCATGTTCATTGAATTCCATTTTTTAGGTAACTAGTTCTTTGGGAAGTTAAAAATTGCAAAAGGACTTTGAATTATATCAAATGATTCTTTTTTTATTAATTGCATTGCATTATGTGACACAGTGTTATGGGCACTGGGATTCCCCCCACTCCTCCCTGAACCCTCTCCCCATGGTGGATTTCTCCACCTTGCTGCATTACCACAGTTCAAACTCAGTTGAGGTTCTTTCATTGGAAGTATTTACCAAGTATAAAGTCCAGCGTCTTATTATCCTAGTGGGTTCAACGATTTCTTGGTGAGACCATCTCTGGTCTGAAGGTAAAGCCAGCAAAGTATCATCCCAATCAATTAAAAGCCCCGATATAACATCAACAGCCATTTACAACCTTATGGCATTAATTGACATAGTATTGATTAACAATATGTTAATAGGAAAATGCAGGTTCTTAACTACATCCTGTGACTTCTTCATAGACATTTTAATTTTTGGTTTATAGTCAACCTGATTCCATACACCTCAAAATGGCTATAGATTACTATTCAGCTGTCTCATCTATTTTTATTTTAGTATTTAGCTGTTTCTAGCATTGAAGCACGATTTTGCTGAACTTAGTTGTTTTTCGGATGGTCTAAACTGGCTTATAACTCTAGCAAGACATGTGTCATCAGTTTAGGTACAGAACTTTTTTTTTTGGATGGGTATGCAGAGGAATCCCCAATTCCCCAGTGAGGCATAACTAATCTTTGTGTCCCACCTCGTGAGGTATAAGTGAATGTACGCTGACCCTTTCATGTCTGATTGTAAGCTTTCCTTGTTGTTGTCTGTCCATTCTAGGGTTTTTGTTCGTATGTTTGTTCATTTGTTTTGAGGAGTTTCTGGAGTGATTTTCCATCTCCCTAAAAAGTGTGAGGAAGACATGAAATATAGCCTATCAGGATCAAATCTGGTAACTCATAGACAACAGACTCTAGTCAGCACTAGACAATAGTAAAGCTATACAGGCATAAGGGGGGAATCAGGAACGACTCTGAAAGCCTCTTAACGGGAGGTCATGCATATGGAACGGGTGGGGGGAGACCCTAGAGTGGAGCGGGTGGACAGGAGGAGGCTCATATCCCAACCCTGAAGACTCCCAGATCCTCACCAAGGACTATCAGTATGGACACCAAGGACTACATCCCAACTGCCAAGGAGACCACAGGGAATAGGAGTGCCTTTGGAGGCCGAGAACTCTGAGGTCACCCACCCCCATCTGGAGCCTCCACAGGGGATGGAAGAAGTCCAAACTCTGCCGTGCAGAAACCAGCATCATCGGAACAACAACCAGGTGCCCTGAGCGATCTGCAGAAACAGAATAATAATAAACTTCCTTCGGGACTAGGGAGGCGAGCTTTCTCTGTTCCTTGCCTAGCTCCAGCTCTGGGTCCCCACCCTCTCTCACGAAGACAATTAGGATCACTCCAGAAACCCCTCAAAACAAACGAACAAATATATCAAATGATTTTTACAAGCAGTTAATAAAAAGACCAGCAAGGTCAGGCACACTTAAATAACAAACATATGAATTTATGACCACTTATGAAGGACTATACTACTGTATTGAACAGGGGGTGGGGGGAAGATCACAGACTCTATGGAATTGTACCATAAAATTCAAAATTAAAAAAAATAGAATTTAAAATATCATGTCATTTTAATCTTTTATACTGATGACACATATTAGCATCATTTCTAATACACAACCAACCCTGTGCAAGTTTCCCTGGGATAAGCTCTACTTGTTCATTACACATTTCAGTTTTCGTTATATGTAATTACATATACCTATTTATGCATGTGTTTTCAATTGGAGTTGATCTTGGCACAAGTGACAACTTCATCACCACTTGACAATCCTTCCTGTCACTTTATTTCAAGGTTAAAATTTTTTGTTATACTAGTGTTACAGGTACTCATTTTCCAACATTTTTCCTTTGAAAACAATATTTTGTTTATAGTATGACAAATATGTATTATCAGTTAATGCTTCAATTTAAATCAAGGGTTTTTCGCCATTTTTTCCCCAAATTTTGTCATGTTTGAGCTTTGGCTTCTAACAGCTGAAACCTGTAAATCTTCTTCCGCGATTTTTCACTGAGGTCACTTTTAACTGATGATTTCAGTTGAAGAGTAGGAAAACCCAACAACAAAGCTAATGTCAGCATGACTCTCCCAGACTTAGAATTTGTTGAATATCTGTATACAACATGTTCTGGAAAAGCAATGCATTGCAGCATATGGGTACTTGTCCTGGTGATCAATTCTCTTATTGAGAGCTGTGGCTTGCTGCTGCTGTCCAGCATAAAAAGAGAATATCATGCTCTATGTAATCATTGTGGGATAATATCCAAACTCAAAATCTGAAATAGCTTTTCAATTGAAAATTCATATCACTTTTGCATCATTATAAAGCTGGAAAGCTTGAACAACTGCTAGTTTGAAGAACATAGGTATGCAAGGTAAACTAGATAATGGCTGACATTCAGAAGAAAAGCCAGGCAGAGATCCCTGACACGGCTCATGCATAGTACATGAAGTTCTAAGCTAAGGCAGAGGTAAGATTGAGAGACATGAAATTAAATTTTAATATTGTAGTATCAATAGAGGATTACAGGTCAAATATAATGGAGAGGAAGGATGCTTAGGGAATTTAATGGTTTCTGGCCCAACTCTCTGGTTTGAAAGAGAAGGCATCGGTAAGATAGAAAAGTAAGAAAAATATGACAACTGGGGAAAAAATTTAAAAATATGACAACTGGGGACACAAAGAGTATAATTTCATATGTTCAGAATTTGGGATGCCTATGGGTGTTCACTTCTAGGAAAGAGCTGCTAAGAGGTCTGAAAGCGCAGGGGAGAGTTGGCAGCTAGAAATAAAGATTCATAAGTCACTGGCATATACAGTAAATATAGAAGATAAAGCATGGCAATAGATTAACTTATTCAGGGTATATACTCCTTCTTGTCATTTCTGATCATGATCACGATGATAGTGCTTTTAGAATGCGAGAAACTCTAGAATACACATAGGCTCACGCTACAGATATTGCATCACAGAGTAAAATAAAAGTGTGAAAAAAGATGTAGAGCTAAACATAAAACTAGGACATAGCAGGCAGAACCAGGAAGAAGGACACAACTTTAGCATACCATTTCTAAGAATAAAAAGAAAGGCAGTAATGAGTTGTTGATAAAGCAACAGGCATGCAAGGCTTAACAGCAAGCCTAATAATCCCAACATTGCCAATAACAAAATTAGCAATGATAGCCAAAACTAATATTATGCTTTAAACTACACAATGATTCTATCAGATGCCATAGTTACTTCCTTTTTATAGGTTAATAGAAAGGATTAACAGGAAAGTAAGGTACTCAGGGTCATGAAATAACTTTCAGAGCAAAGACTCAAACACAGTCTAAACGGTGAGTCCCTAATTTTCATCTCTGTACATTGTTGCTATTCTAAGCATAATGTTATCTGGTTGAAATAGGTTTCTGTTCTTAAGGAGCCTAGGAAGGGAAAATTGACATAAGAGATGACTGGATGTGAAAAACAGTAAAAAAAAAAATGATGGGCTTCACTTGGACTCAGCAGCAGCTGAAGCCCTTGGAGTTTTAATAATACCAACCTGCATTAATATATAATAGTTCTTCAGAAGTGCTCATCTCATACATTCAAGTAAAAAGAAGACAGAAGTAAGGTCATGCATTGAAATGGTGCTGCAATCGTGAAGGGTAAATGTTGGGAAGTTGAGGAGTAAAGAATGGAGGAAGATGCTGAGTCATTAATTTCACCACATTACAGGAGAAACAGGTCAAATATGGAACAGGAGAGGCAGAAAAATCTAGAGAATGATAGGGTACGAGAAATAAAAGGGCCATACCATGTCTCCATCAAGAAAACCCAGGCCACAAAAGTGGACTGAAAGAAAGCAAATGTGGCCAGAGGAAATCTTAAATTGAGCATAATCTAATGCTGAGATTTTTATGGAGGACTGCTCTATTAGCTTTATAATATCCCAGCTGTCATCATAATATTCTACATCTGTACAAATGTGCTCCAGGAGGCTTAGGAGAAGGCCAAAGGAATGGGAGTTATATTGTTTGATGGCTGAGGAACAACCAGGTGAATTATTCGGAAAAGGTCAACTATGCTCATTAGATACACTCAAACATGATATGCCACTAGGGTAGGGAAGAAAACAAACTGAGCAGAGTCCTAACTTTCTGAAATGAAATTAGAATTAGAAAGCCTAAGTATTTTACATATTTCCAATCTTTAAAAACTGTTCCTATATTTACTTTCATGCCCAGGTAACTACAATCTCTAAACATATAAATTTGTGCAGCTTAGTTTCTCAACATTTTCATATATTTATGAACACATTGTGTAAATATTAAACAAATAGTTGTTATTCTGAATACATGATTGAATTCAACTCTGCAAGGTTCCATACAGAAATGTTTTTGAGGCATCTACTTTTCTGCAAATAAGAAAGCAGGGTCAGAGAGGACTTGGCTCAGGCAGAAAATTAATTGGATACAGAATCAGACCAGACATACATCATACAATATTCTCCTACGGGCCAGCAGAGAACTGAGCACTGGAGAAAACATGTTTGTTACTTCGGATATAAACTTTTTTTTCAGTGTATCCATATAAAATCAACACTGTATTCCACAGTAGTCTTTAAGAAGTAAGAGATAGATTTTTGACTCATAAAGGTAAGAGTTTGTATATTGTATGTGTGTGTGTGTGCTTTTATGACTAAACCTGGAAGAAGAGCAGAGAAAATTAAACAATTTAAAAAAATACATAAACCTTCCAATCTCAGAATAGTATCACTAAAATAAGTAGTTTCCCGCATGATCCTTTGTTCATCTGGCACGAGTGCAAAAAAGCAATTTTAGTGTTCACACTCTTCTGAGAAAAAGGTAGGAAAGAGCAAGCGTAAGACTGAATGAGAAAGGAATAATTTAATATTTTGGCACAAAAGAGAGATATTGAAGGTATCATTCATGAGCACGGTTGGGATGAAAAATAAAGGGAAGAGGAAAAAGAAATGGCAGCTAAAGCAAAAGAAGCAACAACCCTTCTGCACATATGACAACACAATGTAAAAGTGATTTCCTCATGCCTAAGACACGGCTTGATTTTCTTACTGTTTCAAAACAAGATTTTATAGAGACCTATATCCCCCTAGCAGGTCTTCTATGCTAGGAAAAACTATCAAAGCCAAAATTATGAAGAAACATTGATTTGCTGACAGACAACCTGTCAGCAGCAGAGCTCCGTCTATGATTTTGACGTGAGAGGATTCAGCATAAAAAGATGGAACTAGGACATTTCTACACATGAAGCAAAACAACAATGTGAAGCTTAAGTAATTAAAGCGGAAGCTTATGGACACACTTTTTGTCTTCCCCAGCCTCAGGTAGGATGAGTCTTTCTTCAAGCGTGTGTCTATTTTGTAGTCCAGTAGTCAACTATGTTATTAGGGGTAATAATAGACTGACAGCAGAAACAGTCCATCATACCTCATGTTTCAGTGAGCTTTGTTAAGATATGATTAAGCACACTGTAACATAACATTTATAAAGACATTCTTTCGTGATCCATCATTATAAAATGTATCTCTTTTGATCTGGTATTTCCCAAATGATCTGATGAAAATCTGAGAACTAGGTTAAATGATTTGAGGTAATTAAAATTAGAGTTTCACAGGAAACATAAAAATTATCAACATTTATTTTGGATAAAATTTTATATAATAACATTCTTATAGTTATTGCACCTGATTTCTTAGGCTGAATGTTTACATTTATATACCAACATAAAACATGTTTCATATCTCCCAGAGCAATAAAAATACAATATAGGAGACGAGAAGAGCAGAAAGAGGAAAAGCAGTACTTCAGCCCATTCACTCCTTGTGCTTAGAGCAAAACAAAATGGTAAAGTTTATTAGTAAGAAAGGGTCACTGTATTTGAAATAAAGAAAAATTAAGAGAAGCAAGCTTTATGTGCTAAAAGTTTATATGTTTCTCAAATACAACACAGTTTTTTTACTCAACCGTTCATTTTTAAGCACAGAGTACTGCCATTGAAAAGTGATAATACTGCAATTCCAATTAGTCTCCCTCAAAAAAAAATTAAAAGGCCCTGTATTTCAGACAGTAGTCCTCTACGACAACTGAAAAATTCTTACCCTGTAACAGAAATCTAATGTTGCCTTTTTAAAAAGGAACAAGTATAAATTTTAAATATAGGTATAATATGGAAAACTGAGAAAACAGTAAAAAAAAATTTGAAGGGTATTTTGCCACTCAAGCATTCCTTTGACAAGATAAATTCTTCATATGAAGATTCTATAGTAGGTTTAGCCCTATCATCATTTAGGAAATATAAACCTACTCCTGATTACATGGCAATATTCCATAAACCTCATGCACAATATGTTTTGTTTTGCTTTAATAAGTGAGGACAGATTAAAGAATTACCTAGAATTTAAGAATTACTGCATTCCTTGATAATCACTACAAAGAACAGACTTCATCTATGTGTATATAAAATCGAGAGTAGCAGAACATGTTTAAATGTATGTTTTAGCAAAGTCATTGAGCAAAACACCTTAAACCACTTCAAAATAGTAATTAAAACAGTTTGATTGATCAATATCTATTCTTATCAGGATGTAAAGAAATCATTTTAAGGTAAGCAATGTGGTACAGAGGTGAAGCTGCTGCTCAGGATATGCAAACACCATTTCAGTGTTCCAGGTCTGAGTCTAGGCCCTCTGCTCTTGATCCAGCTTCCTGGTTGGGAGGCAGAGTCGACATGTCAAACACACGAATCCCTGCAATGCAAACAGGAAACCCAGAAGGAGTTCCTGGCTCTTGGATTCAGCCTGGCCCAGTTCAGACTACTGCAGCACTTGGGAACTCAGTCAATGTGAAATCTTCTCTCCTTTCTTCTCTTTTCTGTTTCCTCTCTTCTCTCTCCTCTCCCCTCCACTCCTCTTCCCTTGCTTTCCTCCTCTTTTCTCTTCTTCTCCTTCTCCTCCTTCCTTCTTCTTCTTTTGATTTCTCTCTCTCTCTCTCTCTCTCTCTCTTTCTGTCTCAAGTCTTTTTATGTCCTTGAAGTCAAATTTAAAAACTGAAATGCAGAATTTGGTAATAAATAATAACTACTAGGAAAACAGTGCAAAGAGCCAACTCCTCAGACATCCTAGTAACAATTACAGGTGGCAAAGCATCACTGATAATAAAATTACCTATTTTCATTGTGTATACTGACAACAGGAAGTGATAAACTTTGCATTCTCATTAAATCTGAAGACCAAATACACTTGTGCTTGCCAAGATTAGTCATCACATTCCCAGACAGAAATAAGAAGACACCTACAGCGCCACTGTAGTTCAGTGAGATGGTGAATGTCGACAAGTTGACGTAAACCTCCGCCGTTTAGTTTCCACTACTTCCTGTTGCTCCTAGGAATAAATTAATGTCTCCAGAGGCAAAAGAGCTTGAAAATGTCACGGGCAAACATTTATGACTCAAGTTGAACATGATTTCCTCCTAGTTAGCATTTGTCACTTGCTCCTTTGTAATAATGTCTAAACCCAATTTCACGTTGTTTGCTAAGCCTCACCTAGGGAAAGTCTTAAAGAAACAGTTCTTCATAATAATTTGCCTCTTGCCTGACAAGCAACAATGTGGGCTCATGAAATTTATTAAGAAAACACAAGGTCCATTGTGAAGAAATTCAGACCAGATGTTGAATCAAGCCTTTCCTCTAGGGGACACAAGCATCCCCCAAGGAATAGCTTAACCCACTGCACCACACTGTCCATCCCTCTGTATTGGTCTTTCCTACCATATCAAGAAACGTCAAGTCTTCTACATATAAATTGTCTCATAAACACAGTTCTAAATATTTGTTGAAAAGATGATGTGTTATATTCTTCTGCTTCTCAATGTGGTGTGTAATATTTATTCAGTAACTTTTACAAAATTATTTATTTGCAAAATCTACATACCTTAGTAAGGAAACACTTTCTCTCATTTTTTAAGGCACTATGCTTTAATCAACATCTGAGATGAATTACCGGCTTTAAACAATGGGGAAACATTTGGAAAGAACAGGAACTTCGGGCTTTTTATAATACTAATAAATATGCAAATATGAAAAATAAAAAACAAACATATATTCACCCAGAAAACTTCAACCCCAAATTAAGGATCTGCTGTTACAATAATTTAAGTTTGAAGCAAAATTAAAAAAAAAAATGATAAGCAAGAGATTTAAGCTACAGCCAAGGTAAGTACTTTCTTTTAGATTTACCAGTTTATTTGAAAAGGCAAAGTTAGAGACAGACAGGGAGAGAAAGAAATGTTTCCCCACTGGTTCATATCAGACAGACACAGCAGCCTGCGCTGATCCAGGCTGAGGTCCGGAGCCAGATTTATCACATCCTCCCAAATGGGTGGGAACGGCCCAAGTACTTGGGCCATCTTCTGCTGCTTTTCGTAGCCCATTAGCAAGGAGCTGGATTAAAAGTGGAGCAGCAGGGCTCAACACAGCAGCCTAGTAGATAAGTCCTTACCTCACACGCACCAGGATCCCATATGGGTGCCGGTTTGTGTCTGGAGACCCTGCCCCCCATCCGGCTCCCTGCTTGTGGCCTGGGAAAGCAGTAGAGGACAGACCAAAGCCTTGAAGCCCTGTACCCATGTGTAAGATCTGTAGGAGGCTCTGGGCTCCTGGCTTCAGATCGGCTCAGCTCCAGCCACTGCAGCCATTTGGGGAGTGAATCCTCTCAGATCTTCCTCTCAGTCTCTCCTCCTCTCTGTTTGCTCAAATTTCCAATAAAGATAAAACAAATCTCAGGGAAATAAAAGTGGAGCAGCAGGGAGTTGAAAAAGCACCCCATGGAATGCAGATTTATCTGCAAAGGCACAACAGAGTCCTTATTCACTGTGTCTATGAGGGAAGATAACACACAATGCCAAGACCTTGGGAAGGCAGTGTAACATTCTGATCCCTTTCTCCAGGTTTCTGGCACCAAATGAGTGAACATGTTCATATGAGAATGTACTATAATAATGTTCCTGCACTCATGTCATCAGACAAAAAACTCTTCTGGGAAGATTTAAGCCTTCCAAAATATAGTATTAAAGTGCTGCTTTTTTTTTTTTAATGTGATGGGCATGCATCAATGACTGATCCTGTAATCGAAAGTACGACCTTAAATCATGAAGAAATGAAACCAAAAAAAGGCCACAGAACTGAGCTGGGCCATATTGTGAACATGCTATTTTCTGTTTATTAAATGTATTCCTTGCAATTGCATTATGAGGAAGCATAAGAGAAGAAAGATGAATAGTGGGGTCTGGGCTGAGAAAGGATATCCAGGCCATGCGAATGAGCTGTCCCAAGAAACTACTAACCATTCCCCGGCTGGATTCATCTTACTGGCAGCTGCACCCTCAGGAGCTTTTGAGCACTGACTGGGAAATCAACAGCAACTCACAAAATGGTAAAATGATCAAGGCAGGAGGAAAGGATGCTTTTAGGCATGTACATATCAATGATTGGGACAGTGCACTCTGGTGCCAAGGATGAACTGGGAAAGAGAAGGAAGAAGCAGAAACAAGGCAGCAGAAGGCTACAGAAAGCAAGCAAGGAAAGCAAAGGCGGGAAGAGCATGGGTGGGTAATGTTGCCACACAGAGGTTAGAGGCACTGTATCTGGAACCTGAAGGCTAAACCTCAGCCTGCCTCCCTCAGGTGCAGGATTCTCAACCTCTCACTGCCTCATCTTCCCCGCCTATGAAATGGGATGTATTACCTGAGCTTCAGTCCTGCATCTGTACTGCTAATGAAATCTCCCAGGCAAGAAGTTGAGCCCAGATGTAATATACAGAATTTGAATGTTTCAACAAAATCTGAACTTAAATAAAGCATGAAAGTAACCAAAAAAGGTAAAGTGGTAGAAAAAAAAATTCAGTAACTAAAAGAAGAAAGCTTTTAGGAAAGAAAACTATAAGTATTGCAAAGAGGGAATGGGATATACTTACATTTAATGGACAGAGAAACTGCCAGGAGCTGCATAAGGAATCAGGAAGTAGGAAGCCAGACACCCAACATCACATTTGACTGAATGGCTGGCAGGGCTTACAATAATAAATAGGAAGAGAGGCCAGGGTTTTAGGAGGTGACATTCTTGACAGAAAATAATCAAAAGAATGTGACACTCTTGACACTTTGATAGTATTGGAAGATTTACTACACAGCAGAGAAGCCAGGGATGTGCCGTGTACATCGTCCCTGAGCACCCTGCGCAGACAGCTAGTGCAAAGCACGCCCCAGGGGCCACACTTCCATTTCTCTCTACAGATTCGTTTTACGCTCAAACACTCAAACCAATCATTTTGTTACTTACTTAACTGTACTCTTCTCTGAGTCTTTTTAGGCTCATTTTCCAAATACGCTTTCCCTTCTTACTCTTTCCAATCATGGTAATGGCTCATAGTGGCAAATCTAAATGAAAGCCAAATGGAAACAAAGTTGGGCTCCTGCCCAAGATATAGCACCTAGGGTTGAAAGCCAGTATTGCTGGATAAAAGATACATAGCAAATACCAACTGAGGACCAATTGATGAGAGACAGAAAGCAGCCGGCACCAGGAGAAATGATCCCCAAGGGATCCTGGCCACACTGCCAAGGTGGGGAGGAGAGCAGCTGCAGCAAGCATAGTGTCCAGGCCACAGCAGACAAATACATCCAGCTGTACAAGCATGCTGACTGCCCTTCAGGATAAAAACCACATTATTGATAAACTTTCTCTTTTTTAAAGATTTTTTTAAAGATTTACTTATTTTTATTGCAATCACATATATAGAGAGAGATAGAGAGATAGAAAGAGAGAGAGGAAGATCTTCCCTGAGCTTCCATTCCCTGACAAACTTTCTAACTAAAAGTACCAGCTCTGAGAGAGTACCCTGTATTATACCAATCCTACTTTTATTCTTGTATATAATAATAGCATAACAAAGACTAAATATTATTATAATTATATTTTACTATATAGTTTTATAGGCTCTAGAATTTCCCATCTCCCTACGTCCCTGCCACCCTACACACAGATTTCCCCTCTAGTATTATAATGGGTAGTTCTGCGTGAACAGTTATAAGTCCATCACTCCACTACTGAAGTGTTTCCTGATACTGTAGGCATGGACAATGTCAGAGAGTCCAGCATCCTACTGTCAAACTATATTCAACAGTTTCACTGGGCGTCCATCTTTGGTCTGGATACGGAGAACAAAAGCCATATCTTATCTAATCAACTGAATTTCAACGCACTGACAAATAAATACAGAAACAAGAAACAATATATCTACTATAACCGCCACTATTTATTTTAACAGTGCATTGGAAGTCTTAAACAAAACAGATAAGACACTCAGAAACACAAAAATCAGAAATGAAGATACAGAATGGCTCGTATAAGCCAAACATATACTTTCCATATGTTATTTTCAATGTAGGTAAATATTCTAGATACTTATCCAAAGAAACAAAAATGTATATACATACAAAAACCTACATAAAAATGTCTACATCAGATGTACTCGTTTTATTTTAAAAGATTTATATATGTATTTGTTAGTCACCTCAAACAGGACAAATGACAAAATAATCCAAATGTCCATAAAAAGCTATACTCAAAACCTTACACACTATATCATTAATTTTACCACATTCCTCATAGTTGTACAGAAAATATGTAACTACAGAAAGAAGAAAATAGGTAAACTGCTGCAGGATACAGAGCTAAGAGGAAAATGATAGACACAAGAAACACTGGAGAAGCATCTCAATAAGGAAACCATATAACTACACAGGTTAATCAGAAATTTAAAAAAAAAAAAACCTATATCTAAAAGAAGCAAATCCAAATAAATATATTAAACTGTATCTCAATGAACCTGACTTGTAAAACACAAAGAAAGGCAGGAGGGCATAGGAGATATGACATTGCAATTTGTCAGAAGACTCAATTGGAACTCAGACTCCTGGCTGCCCAGCTGCCTAGCTCTGGCTGTTCATGACATCTGAAGAATGAATCAGTAGCTGGTATATCTCCTTCTCTGTGTCTCTATGTGTTTTAAATAAACACACTTAATTAATTCCTTTAGAAAAACAACTACATTACCACATGTGTAACCCTTCTCTGAGTATATGCTCCCAGGGAATGTCTGGCAATAAGAGCCTGAAGGGACTTAATGTTGGTACAAAATTTCAATAATGATACATTCCTTTTGACATTAATGTGAGGAAATCACAACAGTAATCTGATTTTCAAGGTGGTTATCCAAAAGCTAGACACTGAAAATTCCGTTCAGAAGTAGGTAAAATACATCTCCTTTCTGACGTAAAATTAAATGGGGAGACTGAATCAAGTCAATCCACATGGAAACTCTAAGATATAAATGAGTTTTTATTTGAATTGAGAGTTGTGATGCTTTTCTCATGCATGTACTTCAACAGTAATTTGTTGGATTGCCAGTTAAATAAAACACTTACTGAGCTAAGATTACAAAGGTCAGCCAGCCAATGTTTTACTTTTTGTTGTAAAAACGAAAACAAAGTTTTATTTATAATGATTTACCTTTGAGTACATTTACCTTTGAATTCTTTAGCCTCTCTGTAATATTCTAAAAGGAAAAATATTATACTTTGTATTTGTTTTCTATCATGGCCATAACAAATGAAAACAAAATTAGTGACCTGAACAGGACAAAGTTTATTATCATACAGTTAGAATTAACACGTTAGAAATTTGACAAGGGTCTAATGTCAGTGTTAAAATTCAAGGTACAACTGAATGTCTTTCTGGAGGCTTGAGGCAAGGATAATTCCCCAGTCTACTTGGGTCCTTTGCTGAATTCAGTTCCACAGAGTTATAAGCTCATCTGTATTATCTCCCTGGCATCTGCCAGCTTCTAGAGTCACTGCATTCTTGGGCACCTGCCCTCCTTTCAGGTAGAGCCCTTTACAACTCAGGTTTTTGATCCCTCTGTCTTCACATCTCCCTCTGACCACAGTCAGAAAAGGTCTTCACTTTTTAAAACAATCACATGAGTAACTGAACCTTTTTAGATACTACAGGAAAATCTCTCCATCTGAATATTCTCTAAGCTTAATCACAACCTGGAAATTGTCTTTATTATACAAGGCAAGACCCAAATTCTAGAGATTTGGATGAGGACATCTTTGAGGGACTGTCACTCAGCCTGCCACACTATTTAACGGTACAATATAGGAAGTTAACTAAATTCTACCTCCATTCTACATTTATTGGTTCATACATAAGCCCCTGGGCCCAACACTCTGTCCTAGTGGTTACTTTCTTTCCTTACACATGCTAGGATTACATATGGGAGCTGATTTGTGTCTCAGCTGCTCCACTTCACATCCAGTTCCCTGCTTGTGACCTGGGAAAGCAGTAGAGGATGGGCCAAAGTCTTGGGACCCTGCACTTAACTGGGAAACCTGGAAGAAGCTCCTGGCTCCTGGTTGTGGACCAGCTCAGCTCTAGCCATTGCGGCCATTTGGAGAGAGAATCAGTGAACAGAAGATCTTTCTCTCTGTCCCTCCTACTCTATAAGTCTGCCTTCCAATAGAAATAAATAAACTTTTCAAAACTAACTATGCCCCAAAAACTCATTTACCAAAATGCATTACTTAACAAATGATTCCTCTTGAAAGTGCATATAAAGGTACACGTGACCATAGTCAATTAAAAATTCTCCATAACACATTTATAGGATATGCTTACTGAATGTCCTCATAAATGCATGATATGTAAAGCTGCTACCATCTTTTTTACAACATGGAAAACGCTTTTAAATTCACCACCCTCAAAGATTCTCTGGGACTGATGTGGAAAAGAATGCTTGTATGTCATTGCTCAATTTCACACATGGAAATTAAATTAGACGCTCCATTCCCAGCAGTGAGAAATGGTAGAGTGTAAGGTACAAAACTTCACCGCCATGCTTGCATGCTTCTTTCTCTGCATCACTGGGAGCCACTGTGCAGTACTGACATAGCAAGGCAGAATTATTTTCAATGCTGCTCACTTGTTATCACTTGTTCCCTACTTAGCACTCCATCCCATCTCCGCCTTTTTATTTCCCCCAAACTTACAATCACTGAACGACTCTTGGCAGGCATATTTCTGGAGACTGGGACTTGATAAATTCATTGAGAAGACAAAGATACATATTTCATGAGTATCTTAAAAAAAGTAACAGAGGAACTGATGGATTTATGACATCATCAGTAGATGCAAAAATACATGGATTTTCATTATCACATGAAGAGGAGGAGTTGCTACAAAATGCATTCTTCAACCATGGGAACAGCTGAGAGCCAAATGACCTCTCCTCAAGGAGTGTTTGAGTCTGGGGTAACATATAAAGAAAGAGCATTTGCTCTTACATTTCTTGAGTTCAGTGTTTGGTGACCTGTAAACATGTGGCAAATGAGTTTAAAAGAAATGTGCTGAAGAATGGCCAAGGATTAAGAGGATAACGATTCAGTTCCAATTGAAACCCCCCCAAAAATTGTATTTTAAAATTCTGAAACTAACAAATTGTTTAATTTGAATAACAAAAAAGATGTGACGAAAGATTAATCTATGCACAGGTAAGGGGTTCCAATGTGTAATGGATGATGTAAGCACATGTAAACGCAGAATAATGTCTGGATTCCATACAAAAGTAGTGAACCTCTTTGTACAGAGGGAGATGCAGGACCTTAAGATATCCCTGTGTTACTGCACATGGCACAGAATGTGGATTCTGGGTCAGTACTGGATTATGAACTCACCAGAATCCTGGGCTGATGAAAAAAAAAAGCAATATATTTTGCACAAATGTGTATTATCAGTCCCAACACCATAAATGCTAGGAATCCCATATAAAATATAACTAGATTAAATGAACTGAAAAGCATTCAGGATTAGAAAGATTTGTAAATATATAGAAATATCGTGTTCAGAGCAGACAAACATGAAAGTACTCAAGGGGAATAAATATGCACCACCTAATAATTAAGGCTAGCTATAAGCTGTTGCATTCATGACAACGTGCTTTGACCCAGAGAGTGTAAAGCAGAGAACAATAATACGAGAGAGTGGAAAGCCTGTGTTTTATAGAGAGCCAATGCAAGTAAGAGGGTGCAGGGTAGAAGGACTGGCAGAAGTCAAGACTACAAATGCTTAGGGACAATGGATTATCTACATACCAAAACACAAAATTACATTCCCACCATACTCATGTAAAAAAAAATGAACCTAGGTGAATGACAGACATAAACAAAAAAAAAAAAAAACCATTACACTAAAGGAAACATAGAATATTTAAGATTAAAAAATATTCTTAAATAAGACAACTCCCCTTGAAAAAGAACCTGCAAAATGTAAATTAAAATAATGGTGAATTAAACTATCTTTGCGAGTAAAATAATGTCAGTGAAACGCAGGAAGTGCAGGAGGGAAGAGTCACGGAGAGAATGCAAGAAGTAAAATACAGGTGGGCAGGACAAATAAGTCTGTATTCTGTAGCAAAGTAAGGTAACTATAGTTCTCTATATTTTATCATGTCCCAGAAGTGAAGGGCTCAAACATTTCCAATACAAAGAAAGATGACCTGTTTAAGAACCTGAAAATGTGAATGATCCAGATTTGATCATTTCATATTGCATATATGTATTAAATTACCACACCATACTTAATAAATATATAAAAGTATTATGTAGTTATATTATGTAATATAAATTGTGAAAGTACTAAGTTTTATTAAAGAATAAAACAGAATTCTATATTCTGGAGAGTAGCTTTATGTAAAAGAAAAAGGATTTTTTTTTTTGGAAAGTGTAGTAAAATTTTACACATAAAGAAAAAGCTAACTAATGAGAAACAAATCCAAAGTCCCGGAACAAAGTTTGTAAAGCAAACTAACCCAATTGCAGTTAAACGTATTTATCAAGCTAGTAAGCTGCCACCTAGCATTGTGCCATCTTCGACTCCACCAGTCTTCAGAGATGGTGTATTCTGAGTGCCTGTTATGCCACATAACAATTTCAAGATGATGATGTTGTACATTTCAGTTATGATTTCTTACTAAATGCAGTGTCTAAATAACCTGCTCAAAATTTTTTACTTAGTCACTGAATTTCTAAGAAGTTTTCATTTAAACTAATGTACCTGTTAAAAAGGACCAACGATCAGTTTCTTCACTTTATAAAAATAAATTATTTATGCAACAGCAAATATATTCATCTCCAAATGATTCTATGAACCAAAATACTCATAAGCTCTTGCAAAACATTATTGAGTTGGCAACATCTTAAAATGCCTAATTTTTGTGTATCTGACATCACAGGATTTCAAACTTTACATGGAAAAAATGTAATTTTAAAGCACTAAAGTAATTTTATTTTAAAATAATACTCAGACTGCCTATAACATATTATTTAAAATTGTTGAATGTAATTCTTCCACCAATAAAAATTTATATAACTTGTCTTATAATATCTTATGATTCTTCAGGTCTGAAATAATCTCTAATAGCCTTTCTCAAGCATCAAGTAACAGATGTCACCTAATTTTAAGTAGCTTGCCATGTTATGATGAAACAACTCAAAATAACATTTCTAGATGAGAACCATCACTTGGATATGTGTCAATATTTCTGTAAAAATTGACTAAGCAAATAATTTTAACTGCTAAGTGTACTTTGATGTGGTTAATAATCTTTTTAATTTTTCTCAAAGAAAATAATTAAAGGAAAGTAAACTAAAAAAATATTACTTCAAAGAATGAAGAAGGTATTAAACATTCCGAAATTATTTGAGGGTGGTAAGCAACAATCATAAGCCCCAGTAATAAAAAAATTTTCTGAAGAATAAAATAATGATATTATCTAAAATTCATTCTGTTCTCTCATGAAAATGTAAGCTGGGCTGCTGTGAGATCAAAGAGGAAATTAATGAACCCACACAGGCCTAAGGAAATCTTAAAACACAAAACCACATGAAGATCATGGCTCTAGCCTGCATACTCTCACAATTTCATTGTTTTTTAAACTGAAAATTATGCTTTCGTAATGTCAGTAGTTATTAGTTTCCTACATAGGTGCAAATAATTTCTTTTCAGAGATCAGTGACTTTCTTCATGTAGGAATCAAACATTAAATAAGGGTTTTAATTTCAACTCTACAAATAACTGACTTGTATATTGTGTAACAGGTCTGATACCCAGTTAAGCTACAGGTTCAGATATAAGATAAATAAATTAACTAAATTAAGCACATACATTCCGGGATAGATGTTTTGTGTGGTTAGGGCATCACCTGGGATGCTTATATCCCATAACAGAATGCCTGGTGCAAACTCGGGCCCCTCTACTTCCACAGCAGATTCACACTGATGTCACCTTGTGAGCCAACAATGATGGTTCAGGTAGTTGACTGCCTGCCATACACACAGGAGACCTGCATCCAGATTGCGCTTTCTAGTTTGGACCTATTCTAGCCCCAGTTGCTGCTGATACCTGGAGAATAAACAAGGAATTGGAAGGTCTCTTGCTGCCTGCCTTTTTCTACATTTAAAATAAATGAAAACAAATTTTAAAAATTTAAAATACACACCTCATTCAGTTAATTTCTTTCTTTTTGTTAAATTTTTATTTTGAATTTTTAAATTTTATGGTTCAATTTCATATAGACTGTATTCCCCCCAAACTCCCAGCTGCCAACAGATTTTCCCCATGTTGCTACAATAGTATAGTCCTTCATAAGGAGCCATAATGCCATCAGTCTGTTGTGCTGCATAATAAAATTTCACTGACAGATCATATATATGAGGTCCCTCATAACCTAAGTGTCTTATAGGCCATATCATACAGCTTTGTGTAAGGGCACTGTATAAAAGGAAACTGCCTAATGATACAATGTTCAGAGTATTTTCCTGTGAAATGATTACTTAGTCTTAAGACTCCCACACAAATACAGGCTTCAGACGATAAAGGGATGAAATTCTTGTTCTGATCTCTAAACAGTGAAACTGATACAGAGAATGATATTATATATATATCTGTATATACACACACATGTATATGTATATATATATTTATAACAATAAGGGCACTTTAAAATCTGAGATACTATATATGTGTGTGTGTATATGTATGTATACATATTTGTAATAATATGGGCACTTCTAAAATCTGAGATACAGTATCAACACAAAAGCACAGATATTTGGTTTGCTGAATTTTCAGTGATGAATATATTTGTAAGTGCTTTTTAAAAAAAAGAAAACTCCTTTTCCCTGGAAGTCACCATTAGTATTTTTTGTTGAAACCACTTCTACCTTTCTCCAGATAAATTATTCACTTATAACAAAAGAGACGAGAGCCCAGTACAACAGCCTATTGGCTAAAGTCCTCACCTTGCAACCTGAAATCCCAGTAACTATGCCCAGTTACTCTGCTTCCATCACCTCTCTGACTGTGGCCTGTGAAAACAGTAGAGGATGGCCTGAAGCCTTGGGACCCTAAATCTGTGTAGCACACCTAGAATACGTTCATGGCTCCTGGCTTCAGATCGCTTAGCTCCAGCCATTGCAGCAACTTGGTGAGTGAACCAGTGGATGGAACATTTTTCTGTCTCTTTCCCTCCCTAAATCTGCTTTTCAATAAAAATAAATAAATCATTTAAAAAAAGCTAATCCTCTTTACTAAAAGTCTGGGTTTCTTCACTGTATAATGATGATTTTCAAATATTTTTGCAATCAATACTGTCCTCAAAAATGGTAAAATACATAAGTTTGGTATTTTAAAAAAAAGATCAAAGTAGAGACGTTCTGCTTAAAACTAATGCTGGCTTAAATGTCTCAATATCTTTCTTTTCTATTCCCTGCTTGCATTTTTCAGGAATCCCTAGAGTTCGTTGAAATAGTTTAGTAACAGTCTGCTTCTACCATGCAATCTCACAAAATTAATCTGGAAGGGAGCCAAGTTTAATTTTGTGAAAATTAAACATCAATACAAAGATAAATTATACTTCAATAGAGCAACATGAAACCTGTCACAAGCTAGCCCATGGGAAAGCATAAAATATATGCCTGAGCATGGGCATCCCAGGGTTTCAGAGAGGTGAGGCATGACAGCGGTTGGCAGTGGTCATCAGAGAGGTGCCGAAGAGAAGGACTGACAGAGATCTTACATAGGGATAGCATTGAGATAAGAAGAAAAAGGTAGCAGTAACAGAAGATGCAAGAAAACAACATCAGCAATGATACTAAAACAAGAAAGAACACCATTTCAATAGAATTGAGCCATCAAAGAGATGGCTGAAGAATCTTAAAAAAAAAAAAAACTGAAGTTAAACCAAGAACTATGCATTGAGGACAGATTATTTCAAGTAAATGGATTCTAATATTATGTGGCAGGCTTCAAGGAAACATTAAAAACGTCTAAGTATGGTAGCAACACAACCAAAGTCTTTCAGGAATTTTATTCAGAGAGTAGTATAGACATATTCGAGGAAAGACAAGTTGAAGGAGGAAAATCTGATAGCAGGCTCCCTGCAGACACCCAGGCACAATAACAACCAAAACCAGATAAAAGATGATTACATGTACAAAAACCACTCACAGGATCTTACTTCTTTTACTCAATGTAGATGATACAATTTTAAAACTGCATCTATCAAAAGTGTTTTTGACATTTGCAAAGGTTATAACAAGAGTGTCTCATTGAAGCAAGAGGGAGGAAAGGGAAGGAAAAGAGGGAATTCCTAAACGTACAGAACTATAAAATGGGAAATAAGAATAAAAAAAAAGAGTGTCTCATTATAAATCCCAGAAATATTTTAAAAAACACAAATAGAGGTTGCCATTTATGTAATGGTTGTCATAAAAGATGCTTGCACCCCAAACTAAGAGAGCCTTAGATTTGAATTCCAGCTCTTCTCCCAATTTCAGCTTCCAGATAACATGCACCCTTAGAGAAATTAGGTGACGCCTCAAGAAACTGTGTCCTTGCCTCCCACAAGAGGAACCCAAATTGGATCTCTAGCTCCAGGCTTCAGCCTCACCTAGCCCCAGCTGTACATGTGAGAAGTGACCACCAGGTGGCATAGCTTTATCTGTTGGTCTCATGCGTCTGCCTTTTAAACACAAAAATGTAAGAAGTCAGTAAAAAACTATAGAGCAATACATTTATCAGTATGGTTTGATCAGAAAACACCATTAAGCTAATGAAATAAAGTAACTAAAAAAACAA
Source organism: Ochotona curzoniae (assembly GCF_017591425.1). Taxonomy (NCBI): domain Eukaryota; kingdom Metazoa; phylum Chordata; class Mammalia; order Lagomorpha; family Ochotonidae; genus Ochotona; species Ochotona curzoniae. The sequence goes on from NW_024466599.1 coordinate 59,119,279, forward strand.
AGCAAATAGGCCTGGTGCGATAGCATAGTGGTTAAAGTCCTCGCCTTGCACACACTGGGATCCCATATGGGCGCCAGTTCTAATCCCAGCTGCTCCACTTCCCATCCAGCTCCCTACTGTGGGCCTGGGAAAGCAGTCGGGGACAGCCCAAAGCCTTGGGACCTTGCACCTGCATGGAAGACCCGGAAGAAGATCCTGGCTCCTGATTTCGGATTGGCTCAGCTCTAGCCATTGCAGTAACTTGGGGAGTAAGCCATTAGATGGAAGATCTTCCCTTCTGTCTCTCCTCCTTTGTGTATATCTAACTTTCCAATAAAAACAAATAAATCTTTAAAAAGATAAATTTAAAAAGCAAATAAGTTTTGCATGCCTGATAAACACCTCAATTTGTAATATTAAGAGCTTTCCCAAAGAGATACTTAAGAGATACAGATTATACTCTTAAACACAGCTGACTGGGTAGGGATTGAACTAGTGTGGGATTGAAAGGAATTGACTGAATTAGTCCACTGCAAATAGTGTCAGAGCTATGTTCCTGAAATGACAGAACAGGACAGAAAATAACCTGCTTTGAGTTACCTACATATCTATCTACCACAATCTGGTATGAATATATCAAGACTCCCTCCCAACCCCCTCCCAGGATCAGCATTGTGGCACAGTGATTTTTACTGGCAACATCTTGTATGAGCACCAATTTGAGTCCCAGTAATTCCACTTCTTTTTTTTTTTCCCTTTAAGATTTATTTATGTTTACTGGAAAGGCAGATTTACAGAAAGAATGAGACAGAAAGATCTTCCACCTGCTAGTCCACTCACAAAGTGGCTGCGATGGCCAGAACTGAGGTGATCCCAAGACAGAGCTTTTTCCAGGCTGTCAGTATAAGGACATTGTGAATCTTTTGCCATGCAAAATCAGAGTTAAAGGCAATTCCTCCAGAAGTCACCAGTACCAGTCCATATGGAGATTAATGAACAGGAAACCTCCTGGTTCACAGGTTTAGATAAAAGACCTGCTAGAGGAACAAATTGTGAATTGGGAGACTTTCCCTTGCTGTTGAAATGCAAATGGCTCAAGCTGCCCTCCCTGGATGCCTACCTGACAACCTTCTTTTAAAAGTCTGATGCTTTTCATAACTTCGGCTTTTAACCATCAGTCAGCAGCCCATGGGTGTTATTTTCAGGATCCATGCACCAAGTCCATTGCTGCAGGACAGCAAACAGTCATCCAGGAAAGTGCAGGGTCCCAAGACTTTGGCTTATCCTCTACTGCTTTCCCAGGCCACAAGCACAGAACCCAGGCACTTAAAAGGTAAGGAGTTGGCCATTGAGTCATCACACAGGGCCCACTTCTACTTCTGACGCAGTTCCTAGCTATTGAACCTGGAAAAGCAGAAGAAGATGGCCTTGGACCTAGGGCCCTGCCACCCACGTGAAGATCCAAATGCAATTGTAGGTTTCTGGCTTCTGCCTGGCTTAAATTTGGCCAATGCCATACTTTGGGGAAGAATCAGCAGATGAAAATTTTTCTCTCCCTCTTTCTGACTCTTACTCTCTTTCTTTCTTCCTATATTATAATGCTGTCTTTCAAATAAATAAATATATTTTTTTAAAGATTTATTTTTATTATTTTTTGATTGGAAAGGCGGATATACAGAGAGGAGAGACAGAGAGGAAGATCTTCCGTCCAATGATTCACTCCCTAAGTGAGCGCAACGGGCCGATGCTTTGCCAATCCAAAGCCAGGAGACTCTTCCGGGTCTCCCACGCAGGTGCAGGGTCCCAAAGCTTTGGGCTGTCCTTGACTGCTTTCCCAGGCCACAGGCAGGGAGCTGGAAGGGAAGCGGGGCTGCCAGGATTAGAACCGGCGCCCATATGGGATCCCGGGCATGCAAGGTGAGGACCTTAACCACTGTGCCACCGCGCCAGGCCCAAATAAATAAATATTTATAAAAATGTAAAATTTATACAATTTTACTTCCTTAAAGATTATTAAACAATTAAATCTGCAGGATATCAATAAATGTTAAAGTCTACCCTTCTTTAAGATTTTAGGAATAGGGCGCTCCCTTGGGGAGTGAATCATCGGATGGAAGATCTTCCTCTCTGTCTCTCCTCTCTGTATATCCGCCTTTCCAATGAAAAAATAATAAAAATAAATCTTTACGGCCTGGCGCGGTGGTGCAAGTGGTTAAAGGTCCTCACCTTGCACGCCCGGGATCCCATATGGGCGCCGGTTCTAATCCCGGCAGCCCCACTTCCCTTCCAGCTCCCTGCTTGTGGCCTGGGAAAGCAGTCGAGGACAGCCCAAAGCTTTGGGAACCTGCACCCGCGTGGGAGACCCGGAAGAGGCTCCTGGCTTCGGATCGGCATAGTATCGGCCCGTTGCGCTCACTTGGGGAGTGAATCATCGGACGGAAGATCTTCCTCTCTGTCTCTCCTCTCTGTATATCCGCCTTTCCAATCAAAAAACAATAAAAATAAATCTTTAAAATAAATAAATAAATAAATAAATCTTTAAAAAAAAAGATTTTAGGAATAAGTAACTTGGAGAATTCCAGAGTTTCGTACTTAACTTTCAAGAGATAGGGATTTAATTGTTCTAACACTGAACATACTAATGTTCTCTCTTCTGTATGATGAAGCCACCAGTAATTTCCCTGCTTCTAAAATGCCCACACTATTCAGTCATTTTTAAAAAGAAATGAGTGAGAAGTTCATGTTAGTATAAGAATCAGAAAACTTCCTGTGCCATTTAAAAAAGTTACTGATATTTAATATTTGAAAGACAGAGAGAGAAAGAGAGAAATAAATCAAATAGTTTACCCTCAAATTTGCCAGGCAGAAGCAAGTAACCTGGTACTGTACTGAGGTCTCCCACATGGGCAGCAGGGACCAAAGCACTTGGCAAACCATCTGTTGCATCCCAGTGTGTGCATCATCAAGAAGCTGGCTCAGGAACAGAGGTGAGATTTGATTCCGGAAACTTCAGTATAGATATTCAATGTCACATTTAAATGGAAAATGAGTTCAATATTTATCCAATAATGTAGCAAAGATGATCACTAATGATGCACTGGACATTATATTAAGTGGAGAAGAGACAGACACAAAGAGATAATAACAAAAATATCACGTTGAAGAGATTCACAGCACATCAGTTGAGGTAAATATTAGCCTACAAATGTGAAGACTTAATGCATATCTAGTAAGAGGGTAAATAGATAAAGTGTCTGGAATATGAGTTTGGCAGCAGACTAATGCCCCCCACACATGTACAACAGTATTAGATTGGAGGCCCAGCTCCACATCACTTTTCAGCATCCTGCTAACACACACTCTGGGAAGCAGAAGGTAATTACTTGTTGCAGTACTTGAGTTGCCACCATCCCTGTGGACACAGATTATGCTACTGAATTTTACTTATATGAAAGGAACAAATTGTATGTATTTCATATGTACAGTTTTAAGACCATAAGGATACTTCTCATCACATCCTCATTTATTCCTACTTTCTCCTCCAACTTTTTAAATTTTGCTTTTAATTATTAGTTATGAAACACTTTCACTTTTCTTTATAAACACAAATTTAATCCTCCACTAAATAAATAACTTGAAAAAAAGTACACAGAAAGACCAATTTCTTTTTAAAAATTTTTTTATTTTGATAATCTTTACATAGTTGATTAGGGCAACTAAGGAAGAAGGCTACTATTGTTTCCATATTAATTTTTTTTCCCTGTATCTAGGGTCAGGGGAGAGATAAAGGGAAAAACCCCACCCAACCTCCCACCCATCCCAGGTCCTTGATGTGGGGCATGCTCCAACGGTCCTGCTCATGAAGTTTTGATAGTTCATCAGTTCTGAATTGCTGCCAATCTTGCTGTTCCAAGCACAATGAAACCTCTTCATAATCCACTGGCTGACATAGTCTCTTCATGGTTGGGTTTCTGAGATCAGCAGTTCAGTTGGAGAGATTCCCAAAGAAACTTCGTCTAAGGAGATCCCAAACCAGATTCTTGTGTGTGCTTCCCAGTACAGGGTCCAAAACAATTCATCACCCCAATCAGCTTATGCATATGCTGGTGGTTGCATGTGCTGTCAGTTCTGTTTCTAGCCCTGTCTTTCACACGAACCAATGGGTGTTGCAGTCAAGCCTGATTCTGCGCAGCACACACTTGGCCCTCACACAAACCAGTGGGAGCTGCAGCCTACTTGGGGCGTCTCCCAATAACCCCCACCAGGCCTGCCCCCTACCCTGGTTCCCATGCTTGCCAGTATGTACAGACTTTTCCAGTCTGTCCCACATCCCATTCAGTTCTTACACATGTCCATGGGCATTGAAGCCTAGTGCAACCCAACTAGCCCTACTTTCCAACCCACACACATGCTGGTGGGTGCCATTCTGTCTAGCCAACCCTGCCCCAGTCCTGGTTTTCATGCTATCCATTGGGAGTGGTAACCCAAGAGGGAAGTGCCCACATTTTCCCTACTGGGCCACTCCCACAGCCAGATCATGCTCTCCACAGGTGGTTCTGCGGTTTAGCTTGAGAGAATTAGGCCTCCAGTTCCAGTCTCTTCGAGCTAAAGCTGGGCAAAGCCCAACCAACCCTCACCCACTCTGATTTATGCTTGTACCAGTAGGAACAATCAGCCCAGCCTGGCTTTCCACTGATTTAGCTCGCATGAGGCCCACAGGTGTTGTAGCCCTGCCTGGTCTAGTCTGCTCCCAACCCAATTCACACTCTCCAGTGGGAGTGGTGGTCCAGCAGGGGAGTACTACCCTTCCCACTACAAGTTTTCCCGCCTCCCCCACTGGTTCTCACGTGTGCTGGTTGGGTGCTGCGGTCCAATCTGGTTTGGCACCCCCTTGCCTTGGCATTTGCCAGTGGGTGCTATAACTTGGCCCGGCCCTCCCCCAATTCCAGTTCCCACTGGTGGGGGGTTACAGCCTATCCCAGCCCAGCCTGCACCCCACCCATAACTGAACCTGGCATCTGAACCTGGCACAACCCACCATCTGTTCTGGTACTCTGATTCGTCAGTGGGTGATATGAACTGTTTCAACCTGGTCCATCCCTGACCTGTACCAAATGCATGATGGCAGGTACCTTTCCCTGGCCTGCTCTGGGCTGTTCCCTATCATGGTTCTTGCACTCACCTGCAGGGATTGTTTCCTGCTAGAGGAGTTGCCCAGGATCCTCCATCAGAATCTCTCCCAATGCCAGATCTTGAGCATACCGGTAGGTCCATGGGCCAGCCTGACTTAGTCCACCTCCTGTCCTGGCAGGAACAGTCAGTAGCCTTTCCTGACTGACCTTCAACCCATTCTGATCCTTACTGTTGGATGTTTCAGCCCAGCCAAGGATTGTCCATACCCAGACACAGCTCATACGTGGCTCAGCAGGGGCAGAGAGCTAGCCTAGTTTATTCTACATCTACCCGGGTCTTCCAGAGGACCAGATGGTTTTGGGGTCTAGCCCAACTCACCTCCCTGCCCCAGTACACACTTGTGCATAGGGTCACAGCAGCCATATCCAGACCAGACCGCAGCCCCCACTCCAATCCCCACACTCACCGGTGGGAGTTCTCTTAGCTCCCCAACTGGGCCTGCACCCAGGCACAGATCGCACAAGTGCCAGTGGTTGCTCTGACCCATTTTGGCACAGCCCCCCACCTGTCTTGGCCTTTGCCTTTGATGCTGTGTCCTAGCCTCCCTGGATCAAGCAAACCAGTCAGTGTAAGAGCCTAGCTCAGCATGACCTGTGCTCCATCCTGTTTCTGTTCTTGCTAGTAAGCTAAGGTATGCTCAGCCCTGATCAGTCTGTCCCCTTCTATAACCAATCCACACTTTAGTAAGCCTTTGGAGCTACTATGCCCAGCTTGCCCGACAAGACACCAATTTCTTAACAAGTACTTACAGGGTTAAAAACAATAATATCAAAATGTCAATTTCGCTGATATACAACACAGATTTTGCAGATTGTATAACAGCTATCACAGATTATGGAATGCATACTTCTTTTGGGAACTGGCTCATTTCACTATATAAAAAGGTCTCTAGTTGTACAACAAGGATTTAATTATTTCTCATAGCTGAGTAGTTTCCCATTGTGTGTTTGTGTATTATGTGTGTATATTCCAATGTGTGTATATCGGACACTGCTTTTTTTCCACATTCTTCCAGTATTTGCTATTTTCTGATTTTTGGATGACAGCCATCCTAACTGGGGTGAGGTGAGAACTCATTGTAGTTGGCAACTTAATTTCCCTGACAGCTCATGGTACTATCTTTTCATATGTCAGCTAGCCATTTTATCTTCTTTGAAAAATGCACCTACATTTCCTTTGCAAATTTCAAATGGGATTGTTTTGTTGCTTAGTTTCTTGAGCTCCTTAAACATTCTGAATATTAATCCTTTATCAGTTGCATACTTTGCCAACATTCCCTACCATTCTGTCAGCTGTCACTTCATTTTTCGTGTGCTTTATTTGCTCTGCAGAAGCTTCTTAACCTGATGTAATCCCATTTGTCTAGTTTGCAATTATTTCTTGTGCTTCCAGGGTCTTAAAAATGTCTCTGCCAATGCCAACACCTTGCAGTGTCCCCCTTATGCTCTCCACTAGTAATTTGAAGGTATAGGGTGTTAGATTTAGGTTCCTAATCCATTATGAGTTCACACACACACACACACACACACACACACACACACACAGTGTAAGGTATAGCAAGGATATAAACAAGGATCTTGCTCATGCTTCTGTATGCAGAGATCCAACTTATCCCACACTAATTGTTGAAGAGACTTTTTCCAGAAAGTGATTTTGTCTCTTTTTCAAAGATTAGTTACAGATGAAGGAATTAACTTTTTAGATATCTAGGCTGTTCGTTGCTTGACGCTAGTGTCAAATTGTTTTGATTAATAGCTAATGTAAAGATTGTACATATCCCAATAGATGCAAATAATTTGATTAATTATTCCCAGCATCGCTTCATGATAAAAACCATAAGCAATCAAGACAATATATGAGAAATCTACAGTCAGCATCATATTTGCACTAATTTCTGGGACCAGGCAAAGATGAATACTCTGACCTTTACTATTTAATACAGTTTTGGAAATTTTAGCCAAAGTCATTAATCAAGAAAGATAAACCAAAGGAACACAAATAAGAAAGTGGGAAGTCAAAATATCCCTGTTTCCAAATGATATGATCTTATCTAGAGCAGAGTTAAAATAGAATTTTTAAAATAAAAACTCTAAAATGACATCAATGGTTTTTTTTAATTGAAAAAAATGTTAGAAAATACCTAGAAGTACCAGATTAAACTTCATTAAAATAAACAGAATCCATGTTCAGAACCAGATGTCCTCTCCTCACTGCTGCATTTTTCCATTTTTTAAAAGAAGTAACAATTTTCCTTCAATGATTCCAAGAAGTCAAAATGAAGAGAACTCTCCCACACTCATTTTATGTGGCTAGTCTACCTTGATGCCAAAACAGGGAAGGTTATAACAACTAAAGACAATGTAAACTAACAGTTATTTTGAAGGGAGAAGCAAAAAATCTCTTACAAAATATTAGGAAACAGAATTCAGGGACAGATTAAAATAGTTATAAGGCTTAATCAATTGGGTTTAATATAAACAAGTAAAATGTTATATCAACTTAATGAAGGACACAAACAATATGATCATCCCATAGATTCAGAAACCACTGGTAATCTTCACTAAATTATAACTTATTTCTGTTCCCTTACATAAGAAAACATCAGAAGAAGGAATTTCAATGAAACATTCTTTACACTAAAGTAACTCTGGCACTCCACAAAAATCAACATAACTTGATTATAGAAATATTCCACAAAGTCGATACAAAAAGACTAAACCTCAACACAATAAAATTAACAATTTTTAAATTAATAAAATTGAAAAAACTACAACAAATTTGATTTATATAAGTGTTGCCACTTTCACTGCTTTCATCAAATATTGCTTGGGAAGTATTCATAAGATAATAAAGCATTATAAAGAAATACAACATAACCATTTATGAAAGGAAGAATTAAAATTATCCCTTTTGGAGATAACAGAATTTAATATGTAGAAAAACCTACCCACTCCACCAAAAATTGTTAGCACTCACGAATGTTCAGTAAAGTTCCAGTATGTAAATGAATACACAAAGATCAATATCATTTTATATCACGGAAGCTTTGCAGGGAAAGTTTTCATCAATAAAGCAATCTCATTCAGAATAACTAAAAACAAAATTAAAATACCTACAAATACATTTATTCAATAACTTCAGTCAGCAATGGTTATTATAGAATACTTAGGAGAGTAAGTGCCATTATCACAAGAACAAAATAATGGAGAGATATTCTATGTTCATAAATGGAAAGAACTGATGTTAGCAAAATGTATGTATCACTTAAAGCAACTTAGAATTTCCAGAGGTTCAATGCAATTCTCACTGAAACAGTATCATTCTTCATTCTTTACAGAAAAAAATAAAACACTTAATACTCATATGGAACCACAAACACCCTGAATAGCCAACACAATCTTGATTAAAAAGAACAAAAACTACAGCTGGTATTGTAACATTGCAATTAAAGACACAATTTGTGATGCTGATATCACATGCAAGCATTGGTTCATTCCTAAGCGGCTCCATCTTCTATCCAGCTCTCTGCTGCTAAGGAATGGCCTAAGAAAATTCACAGAAGATGACCCAAGTGATTGAGCCCTGAACACACATAGGAGACCCAGATAAAGTCCCTGGCTTCTAACTTCCGTTTGGCTAAGCCCTGGCCATTGCAGCCATCTGGGGAATGAAATAGAAGATGGGAAAATCCATCTCCCCACCCCTCTCTCCCTTACTCTCCCCCTCTTTGTATGTGTCTGTATTTCTCCCTCTTTGTCTGTAGCTCTAGTTTCCAAATAAATAAGTGCATCTCTGTAATACAAGAATCCAGAGAAATCATAATCCTAACTTGGAAATATATTACAAAGCCATAGTAACCAAAATAATGAGGTAGTGACACAAAAACAGACCAACAGATCAAAAAGAATTCCATAGAGAACCATATATAAGTCAGTGAATCTACTATCAACTGTTCTTCAAAACACACAAACAACATGCAAAGAACAAAGCATAGTCTCCTCAATCGATACTTACTGGGAGAATTGGATATCCATTTTAAAAAATCCAAGGATGAATTTAACACCAGAAACCATGAAAGTAGCAAAAGAAAATCCAGTAGTAAAGATTCAAGATATTGGTAGTGATATTTTGGACAAGAATATAAAACCAGTGACCAAAAAAAAAAAAATGAACAAACAGAATTGTATCTCATTAGAAAGCCTTGGCAGAGCAAAGGAAACACTCAACAGGATGAAGACACAACACAAAATATACTATAGGATACTTGGAAAATCTGTATCCAACAAGAGCTGAATATCCAAAATACATAAGAACTCCACAGTGCAGATGAAAAAATAATATAATACTTTGTGGAGACATATCTACTCTGATTATACACACATGTAAAAAATACCATAAAGCATCTAATGAACATGTATTTTATTTAATAACTAAAATTTAAAACTTTTTTGAAGCAGAGCTTCAATCAAATTGATTGGTGAGGCAGCTATTTAGAAAATTGATTAATTAGCTGACTAAAGTAGCATTTTTATTCCTTTGAGGAAACTTGTAAATAAAGTTCCTAAGATAGGAAATATGAATCACTACATGAGGAGGAAAAGAGCCATCAATGTGACATATTACTGACAATATTGCTGACAATAATGAAAAGGCAATTCTCACACAATGTTGATGACAAATATTAACTAATGAATACAAATATTGCAGAAAATAACACAGACAATCCTAAAAACTCTAGCATTCAAATTATCACGTGATTCAGCAGACCCACTGCTAGAGAGATATAAATACACACACACACACACACAAGCAAATGAGATAAATATACCAAAAATATACAGGTACTCCTACATTTGTTTCAACATTTTTCATAACTCCTAAGACATGCAATTAGTCAAGGTATCAATCCATGGATGAATAATAAAGAAAATATTCACAGAGAGAATGGTATATAAGGAAAATGTTTATAAACAGAATGAAGTATAACAAAACAGTATATATACAGAATGGAATATTATCAACCCATTAAAAATAATGAAAGCTTGTCATGCGCTGCAACCTAGATGGAACTGGAGAACTCTATGCTAAATAAGTTAGGCACTGGAAGGACAAATATTGTTAAGTTCTCACCCACATGTCAAAGCTAAAATACTTGACTTCTTGTAAGTAAGACCAATAGTGGTCCTAGGAAATTAAGGAGCAGAAAGAAAAGTTAAAAACAGGTACAAAAATGCAGTTAGACAGGAGCAATAAGTTCTACTATTCTGCAGGAAAGTGGGTGCCTAGAGTTCACAGCAATTTACTACACATTTTATAAACAGAGAAGTTCAAACTTTCCCATGATAAATGTTTCTAGATGTGGAAACACTAATTACTTATATCTGACCATTATAAATGCATTAAAAATGATAACACCATACTCCACAACAAGCATAATTATTATGTCAGTTTTCAAATAAATAGAAATTTCATCTAGAAACAAAAATAATACATTGCAATTTTTAATTTTTAAAAAAAGAACAGGACTTCAATAAAAAAAAAATCCTAATATCAGAGTCCTTAGAATTACTTGTCAACCTGACTTCCAATTTAGTTTTCTCGTCTACCAAGGAAGTATTTTCCACATCAACCATATTTTTAATAGCATCTAACTCAACCATGCCTTTTGTTTAGGTTTTCAAATACATGCATGTTGGATGTCGTGCTTTTTTTTGTTCACACTCTTGCAAATATTGAGTATCATTTATTTTGTCATGAGTTTCACCGATTACAGAGAAAACCATAAAGATCATATTTATGATTCCTATATTTAACTTTAGTAAGAACTAAAATGTGCAAGAAATTTCATTACTAAAAAGTTAAGATAGGATTTCTGTCAAAACACATACACACAACATGGACCATTTCAGCGAGAACCTACAAACCATCAACTGAACACTACACAAAAGAAAATAACACAAATATTGGATAATAAATTCTATTATTCTCTAAAGTTTTTGCTTTATTTTCCATAATCTTATGGAAACTATCATATTTTATCTTTCAAGTTTGTGCATAGCCAATAACAACAACAAATAAATGTTTCAATGTTTTTAGGGTTTCATTTTTTAAGACAACTGACTATTGATGCATGAGTTCACTATGCAACAGACTTAGTTCCACTGGAAATAAAAGTACAGAATTAATTTGCTTAGAAATTTTTCATTTTTCTCTTAATGAAATCACTCTTTACAGAAAAAAAGCTTTTGTTTTCCGTGAAATGTGTACTTGACCTAAATAAATGAAAGCTGAGTCTGCTTATTTTTTCCCTTCTCTAGGAGAAAAAGTCTTTCTTTGCAGCTTCAGATTTGAAAAGGTAGCAAGGTCACAAGGCATAACTTCGAATAAGTTATCCAGAATTAGCTGTGAGGATGGATTTTAACAAAACATTTTCAAAACTTACTGATGCATTATAGGGCTCTGAAAACCACAGTTAAACCTTAAGCACTTGTAAAATATTATTTCAAGAAATGTTCATGGAAAGCTCTAAATTCTGGGCCCAGCATGATGGCTCAGTAGCTACATCCTTGCCTTGCATGCACCAGAATCCAATATGGGCCCCAGCTCATGTCCCAGCTGCTCCTCTTCCCATCTAGCTCCCTGCTGTGGCCTGGGAAAGCAGTAGGGGATGGCCCAAAACCTCTGCACCCACAGGGGAGACCCAGAAAAAGCTCCTGGCTCCTGGCTTAAGATCAGTTCAGCCGGTACCAGTGCCAAAACTTTGGGAGTGAAACAAGATGGAAGATCTCTGTCTCTGTTTCATGCCAAAAATCTGATTTGCCTTTCCAGTAAAAATAAACAAATCTTAAAAAGAGAAGGAGAGAGAAAAGAAACTTCTGAGTTCTACCCCTACTTGCTACTTCTGTATCATCTGATTTTGCTGTCAACAAACTTTCTGGAATGTTCTTCCCATGACATCCCACTTGCACAGTTTGTTTCCTTACTTTTCCAGCTACATCCTCTTTTCGTTGTCTTTGTTCACTTTCTTCATCCACATATACCAAAAAATGCCAACAATATTTAGGCCCTGCTAATTATACTCTATGTTTCTCTATGTATTTTCCTATGAAATTCCAATTAAAACATCAATAATCACTTAAGCTTTGGTAAATCTAAACAAGGCACAGATTTATCACTTGAGTAAGAGAGATTCTATGCAGCCTTCTGACACCTCAGAAATAAAATTGTACCTCAATGCCTGGTAGTCCCTACAAAACTGCATGCTTTCAGAACTCACACACACACACAAAATCTGTGAATGACCTTGGGCTCTTCCTTTCATTCACCTCCTATGTCAGTCTAGCAGCAAACACCACACATTGTACCTTCCCACCAGCATTTTAACTAAGCCCATTCTCGTTCCTTAGTGCATCAGCTTCCTACATCTTCTCACTGATATGCCTCCAACACAAGATGCCAAGTTCATTCTCCAGACTGACTGTATTTAAACAAATTAAATGTTAACAGTAAAACCATTCAAGTAATTGTGTCACTGACAGGCTTGTTCTCTCTACCACCCAAATAAATAAAGGTTTAAATTTCAGCATAACCCTCTATGTCATTTATGTTGGTTACAAGCCTTTTCCCTTTGGAGTTCATTATTTTTCTGAGAGAGCAGAAAACAAGACAGAAATAATTAAACACAAACTGACAGAAAAGTAACCAAAATAGTGCCTGATTAAATAGCCTAAGGCAAACATCTGAAGTAATGGGAGAACCTATAGGCTATTACTCTTACTAGACTGACACTTGAATTCCAAAGACAGCATGAGAAAGAGAGAGAACATTATGCATTCTAAGGAAAAAGGAAGCAAGACATCCCATCTTTGTATTCTTCGCAATACATAATAAACTAAATGTAGTTACACTTGAGAACAAACTGTGAGCTCACCATTTTCAAAAGCTTTAATGTATACTACAAAGGTGTTACAAGCTAGAACTGGAGTAGTGAGGTGTGAATCAACTTTACCTTCATACCATGGAAATCAACACAGATGCGCACAGTCCCCAGAGTAGGGTTTCTAAAATAAGCTAAGAATGTGTAAGCACCTCTGTATGAAAGCAAATTCAGTCATCTCCACCTTTTTCAGCTAAAATAAATCTATCTCCTAAGGAAATTATTAAAATGAGTCATGATCTGTGAATATGGCCAGGTCTCCTTTTGGAAATACATGTAGTTAGAAACTGATTTTATCACTGAAATGTACTTTTAAACACAATTGAATCTCCCAAAGTACATAATAAAATAATGAAATGAAATTTAAACTGATACTTTTTATAGATCAGGTAGGTATGCATTTTGTAATCATCTCCTTTGGTGAAGTGCAACTGTGTTCTTACTTTGGATGATGTTGAAAGTAGGTGATGTACACAGAACAATACACAAAGCTGAGTCTAACTGGTGGCAGGAATGGAAAATTATTTTGCTTGATGCACCCTAGTTAAACTGGGCTCCAGGGATGCATCCTACAGATAAACTTTACAAGTACAAACCAGGGCGATGACCAAGCCCCATGCTGACACACAAGGCACCTGCGAGCTTAAGCACGTCAAGTTAATCTAAGTCACTACTATGGTGCCTTGGATGATCAGTGCAGGATTTAGCAAGCATGGCTTTTTAATAAATAAATGGAAACTAAGTATTCCAATTAACTTTAGTAAATTAACATAGATTTGACTTACAGATGTGTTTCAAAGCCTCTTTTACATTTTGTGCAGGAGTTTTAAAACTCATATGTTCCATGTAGAAGTAACTGAACATGAGTATTTAGCACTAATTTGTGTATCAATTTATTTCACAACTTAAAAGTGCTGATTTTAATCAAATGTGGAACCTGTCTCAACCATTCTCCTAGACACGTAGACCAAAACTACTGGACTATTGGCAATGATATTGACTGACAGAAAGGAAAAAAATAGTAATGCCATTACAGCTTCCCCAACATGATGCATTTTTTTTTATATTAATTGCATTGCATTATGTGACACAGTGTTAAAGGCACTGGGATACCACCAACCCTCCCCGAGCCCTCTCCCCAGGGTGGATTTCTCCACCTTGCTGCATTACCACAGTTCAAACTCAGTTGAGGTTCTTTCATTGGAAGTATTTACCAAGTATAAAGTCCAGCATCTTATTATCCTAGTGAGTTCAATGATTTCTTGTTGAGACCATCTCTGGTCTGAAGGTAAAGCCGGCAAAGTATCATCCCAATCAATTAAAAGCCCCAACATAACATCAACAATTTACAACATTATGGCATTAATTGACATGGTATTGATTAACCAATATGTTAATAGGAAAATGCAGGTTCTTAACTGCATCCTGTGACTGATGAATTTTTTAAAAAATCAACTATATCTCCAGGGCATGGTAATTATGCAAAAAATGATCTTGGTTTTCTTTAAAACAATTTTGGTACTGACGAGAAAAAAGTCATGTTGTTACCTAAAATTGGTGTATTTTTATCTAATCAACAAAATCCTGAATTCCTATCATAAGATATAGAAGAAAAATAAATATATTTTCACACAAATATGAAACAACCCAATTTACTAGATAGAAAAAAGATATTGAAAGAAAATAACACATATAAATATACTATCATCAAGTGCTTTCCTGAAATTATCTAAAAGACAGTGTTTAAAAAAATTAATCACATATCTCATAATATCAGCTGGATATGTTATTTATTACATTCAATGCACCCTACTCAAATAAATACATTCTAGATAAATGAAGTGTTTGTATATTTTATTACTCACAAGCATCAGAAAATAGCATTTTCTTAGAAAATTAGTTCTACCAGTATTCTCCACCTCGCTCTGTAATGCACGCACACACACGCACACACACACACACACACACACACACACACACACACACACACACAGTTACTGAAGGGTTCTCTTCTATCTCAAATTTATCTAGAGATGTTCTTCCAAATTAATGAACTGCCACATGATGTCATCCTGCTTAACCAAACAAGTTCCAAAGGTGGTAATTATATGAATGATGTTATAAAAATATTCTGCATAACTAAAAGATTTCATGCTACACTCATTTCCACTCATGTTAAGGTATGAATAATCTCTATGGTAAAATTAGCAAGCAAAGACTTAAGTGACTTTTCAGTCACAATGACTAAGAATATGAACTAGCAAACATCCAACTTCAGTTATGTCATTAATGAACACAAACTTTAAAATAGCATTCATAACTCTCATGGTAGTGCATATTAAAAGGTAATATTCTTTCAAATCTCCTACAATCTATCGTAAGGAAAACAGTTTTATAACAGTATCAGGACAGACATGCAGATATTCAGACTAACAGAAATGAAAGTCCACAAATAACTAATCTTTGAAGACAGATATTTACAAAACAACTGACAACCACATTCCAAAAAATGTGGTTGGATGCTTACAACATATCAATGATCAATAGCTAAAAATAAGTCAAAGGCTGAAACAGACAAGTTAAAACTATAAAACTCTTTCCGTAAAACTTCAATACAAATATGTCATGTTTATATTAGCCAACTATTTCTTAGGTAAACATAAAGATAAGAAATCAAAAGGAAAAAACAGATTAACTATTGATTTCATCAGAGCTCAAATCTGATGCACTTCAAAGGATATTATCAAAAAGTGAACCAACAATCCACAGAATGGAAGAACCTATTTTTAAATCAGCTGTTTGATAAGTCTAAAATTCAGGATAATTTTTAAAAACTAACAAAACTTAATAAGACATATAGCTCAGTTTAAAGGGGCAAAGAATTTGAACAGACAATTCTTCAAAGACACATGGGCACCAAGTATTTGAAAATAAGCTCTACTAATTAGTGAAGAGGAAAATACAAATCAAAACCACAACTAGACATCACTCGACACCCACTAAGATGGCTATAATTAAGTATATGGAAAAACCTGAATTTATAGGTACAGGGTGAAAAGAAAAGGATACAGTAGGTTATAAAATGGCTTGTCAATGTTTTAAAAATTAAACACAGCTATCATTTAAACAAACAAAATCACTCAGGCTACATATCTAAGAGAAAAGAAAACATACATTCATAGTATGCTAATGTTCATAGCAGCATTATTCATAATGAATAAAAAGTGAAAAATCAAAAGTAAAATCAATTAACGAATGTATAAACAAGATGCAGCACAGCTATAAAGAAAGCATATTATTCATACATGCAAATAAATGGCGTACTGAAAAATGCTTCAACATATCAGTAGATTAACTTGGAAAATAGTATGAAAAGGCAGAGAAACCCAACACAAAATGGAGAGTACTAGCTAATGAGTGTGAGATTTCCTTTAAGGGTGAGAAGAATATTCAGGCATTAAGAAGTGCTGATGAATTGAGTTTGCAAATATTCTAAAACCATAGAATTATACACCTTAAGAAGGCAAATTTTAATTTATATCTGAATTTAAAAATTCTAAATTGTTAAATTAACAAGGTTGAGAACATTATAAGAAAATATCAACACTAACTTGAACCTGAAATAATTTCTTCACAAGTGGACGTGAAGGGACTGCTGTGAGACTGACCAGCCAGCTTACTGTTCACATTCCATTCCAGGTAAAACGATTCTACAATACATCGACAACAGTTTCTGTCTGGGACTCTGTAGATTCCCTTGAAATTAACATGAGTTTCAATCATATTCATGCCTCTTTCTCTGGAAATGACAAGCTATGAAACCCAGCATTACCTAGTAAAGAGACTTTCATCTGCTTTCCTAATATTCATCCTCTTTATCTTTCAAATAGCAAACGCATGACACAGCCAGCCACATCACTATCATTATCCATCCAACATCTACACTTTTGTTTTTTGGTTTCTTTGTTTTCTAACATTAGGTGCCAGCAATCAGAGTTAGTTAATTTCAACGGCAGCTGTTCCGATTACCTAGCAACCAGATTCTTTGCAGGCTGCAGCTGTACCTCAAGCCTGTGGACAGTCCCCCAGCACAGTCAGAAACAATGTCCTCTTCTCTCTTTTCCAGAAGTTCTGATGCAGCTGCAGCATCTGTTCTCGTGTCAGAAAACGAACTGCAAAAACCTTGCACAGGTCCTCATCCATTTCTGGTGCGCTAAATTCTCACCTCAACCATTGCTAACAATCTTGTAATTATCAACGCTCACTGAGTTTCCCTAAGTTTGATGCAAAACTTACCTGAAGTGCTGATACTATTTTAAAAGCTCACTTTGTCCAAGTTGTGATTTTCTGTTTCAGAAAGTCATTATTTTGAGCCTGGTGCTATAGCCTAGTGGTTAAATCCTAGCTTTGCAACCACAGAGATGTCATACAGGCTTGGATTCATATCTTTGTTGCTCCATTTCCCATCCTGCTTCCTACTTGTGGCCTGGGAAAGCAGCAGAGGACAGCCCAAAGCCTTGGGACCCTGCACCCGCATGGGAGACCCAGAGAAGGCTCCTGGCTTTAGCTCAGCTCTGCTCCAGCCACTGCAGCCACTTTGGGAGTGAACCAACAGATGAAAGCTCTTAATCTCCGTTTCTTCTTCTCTCTGTGTATCTATCCTTCCAATAAAAATAAATAAAACTTTTTTTAAAAGTCATTATTTTTTAAGGAGAATCAAAAATTCCTGCAACTGATCTCTCCAATCTTTTCTGACCCTAAGGCACAAAGGTGTTCTTAGAGTTGTGAATTAGATTCCAGTGTCATCAAATATATATATGCCACATACATACCAGCTTTTTGATCATCCAGAAGCTAACTTCTCAGAAACTCAACTTACTTTCCCTGTCAACCGTTAATTTCCTGGAGTTTATATAAGCATGATGTAAGATATTGTATGTAAATTTCATAATCAGTGGCTTAGTACATAAATGGTCATTTGTTATATGAGTGTCACTTCATTATAATCATTATTATTTAAACTCTCTATCCCAACCTTGGTCCTCTTCTCAAAGCTTGTACCCATGATGGTTAGATCTACTAGAGGATCCACCTTCACCCACTGTGTCTGAGTGAGTGTGGTCCGTCGTGTCTGTTAACAGCCAGGAAACCTGACCATTTCAATGATGACATCACCATCTGTCCAGAAATCAAGTTTGAAACTTACACGCCATCACGAATTCTTTCCCCTCCAGGAACAAATCATTTACTCTCAAATTTACTAAACTTTGCCTATGCAACATTTCCTCAGTTATTTGCTGTCCTCTATTTTTATAAGTAAATGACGCCAGACCCTCATTATATCTCACTCTCAAATTAGTGATTCCCAAACCTGCCAAAATAGCGCAGTCCAAATCCAGACCTTGCAACAATCACATACCCACCAAATCATTATCTCAGGATAAGACCTAGATCACAGGCATCTTGAAAAATAATCAGGCGATTCACATAAATGCCAGATTTTAAAAACCAACGTCATGTATTAAGTCAACAGTGTATGCTTGCCTCTTTCACAGCACACAGTTCAGTTACAGGCATTCAATTTTCTTTCATAAAAATGTATGAAGCTCTTATTACAATAGTTGCTTAAGATATGAAAAACAAGAATTATATCCTTGAGTGGCTAACAATGTAAAGACAGCAAAAGACAAGGATATCAAGTAAGGGGGCTTAGTGAAAGAATACAGGCATCAATTCACCAACTTCAGCATGACTAAACCAAAGGAGCTTCAATTGGAATTAATTTCCTCATAGTCTGGCATTCAAAACCTTCATGGCCTGGTGCCATTCTCTCTCTTCACCATTACAAATGCACACAGTACTGACAAAAACTCCTGAAATTTTTGCATATGACTTTTTGTTTTTAGTTTGCTCTCTGCCTAGGACATTTTCCCCCATAATATTTAGTTTCCTTATGCCTAAATCCTTGACATCTATCATGTTCCAGAGAAACAGTTTCTGATAATCTAAATAGGAAATTCATTTTTGTTGTTACTCTGAGCTTCCACAACTCTTTACGAAACTAAATGCCTTCTACCCTGTTTAACAGATGTTTTACTTAATCTTCCCTTTATATCACAATTCCCTTTATGGCATCATAGAAGATCTTTGACTCTTCACAGTGTCTACCATATACCTTAAGCACTGTTAATCAATAAATATGAACTATTGAACCTTCTAAGGAAAACATGAATTCTGGTACCTACCAGAAGATTTATTAGACTAGATTCTTGTAGTTATTATATTTATTAGATTAGAAGCTCATTAAGATGATACTATCCACACAACATGATAGCTGCCTAAGAATTATTTTCACATCACTAAATGGCTGATGTTCAGTGATGAGGTAATAAGAGTCATGGACATTTTTAGCTATGAACTAAGCTGTCACCTGTCCAGGAAACCACCTAAACGTACCATGAGTATTGCCTATGTTTATTGAAAAAAATCCATATAAGTAAGAATTTGTCAACAGCCATTCTGTGATCTGAAATGTGAGAGTGCTTCTGTATGCAAACTTTCTAAATGTGCACTCTGGAGATTTCACATAACGCTATGAAATGAGCCTCATATTCTAAAACCAAAACAAAATCCAGCACAACTCACACCAGGAAGATCCTACGCACAACTAAAGAGAGAACTTATCAGAAAGTTACTTAATTAGTTCTTATTGTTGTAGCACACTGGCAGAACAAAAAGGTGTTAATGCCATTTGAAGAATCTAACCCTACGGCAGAGCAGAAATTTCTCTGAACTCAGGAATGAAGAGTTAAAAGAAATGGATTATATAACAGATTTCAAAGTCACACTGATTCCTATGGAGAATGCCACCATAAGAAGACCTATCATCTTAAAGTCAAAAAGGCCAAAACTAAAGACATTAATATCACTTCCCATGAGCTTAATATAGTTCCTAAAGAGTATAAAGTTCAAATCTTAGGGAATAGAGTACAAAGGAGATCATGATAAAGGCAATGAGCTTAAAACTAAATAAGCAATTATAAGCACTGGTTATGCTTAAAGCAAAGAAATTTAAGAAATGAGTTAAACCCATTTTTAAATGTATATTCAAGTCATCACTCATGAAAGCTAGCTGAAATCCCAATATTCAGAGGCAATCCATCCCAGTCTGTCCGGTATGGTTAAACAAAGTATTTCTCATTGATAATCACCAAGAACAATAAACAACAAGAAAAACACCTACTTTAAAAATGACAGTGAATGCTCTCTAGTTGCAAAGATGTTGGGTTACCAAAAAAAATTCAAGGATAAGATAACCATTATTAAAACATATTTATCAAGGGTCACCATAAACATAAATAAATTCGCCAATTCTTCATTTCAACAGAGAGTAGTTTAAGTTTTAATTCCTGCAACACATTAAGGTAGACATGAGACAAGTTCTTGCTGCTGGGTTCTAGAAGTACACTGGAAAAGTGGTAGAATTTGTTTCTTGGGAGATTTGTAAGAATCACAAAAGTTGCATCAAAGTGGGATGCCAGAACAAGAAGATGAACAAACTCAATAACTTAAAATGTCTAATTCTGTATGTGTTAAAATTAGATTCAGAAATATTTATATTTATTGTCTCCAATAGAAATGAACAGCCCAACATGATGCTCTAAAACTTTACTTTAAACAAATCTATTATATGTATTATCATTCTTACTTTAGAGCTTAAAATTTGAGGGTCAAGAAGAGGTTACATAAGTAGCTCCATTAAAATACACAATCATTTAAAGCCTGGCTCTAGGGCCTGGCACCGCGGCCTAGTGGCTAACTCGCCTTGAACATGCTGGGATCCCATATGGACACCAGTTCTAATCCCAGCAGCCCTGCTTCCCATCCAGCTCCCTGCTTGTGGCCTGGGAAGGCAGTCAAGGACAGCCCAAAGCTTTGGGAACCTGCACCTGTGTGGGAGATCTAGAAGAGGTTCCTGGTTCCCGGCTTCAGATCGGCGCAGCACCGGCCATTGCGGTCATTTGGGGAGTGAATCATCTGACAGAAGATCTTCCTCTCTCTCCTCCTCTCTGTATATCTGACTTTCCAATAAAAATAAACACATTAAAAAAAATAAAGCCTGGCTCTATATTCCAGTTCTTTGCACTATTTCATATTTAAGAAAACAAACTATGTTAACACTTGGCTTCCTTTATAGTGATGATAGTGTAGATGTTTCTTTTTTTTAAAAGATTTATTTTTATTATTTTATTTTTATTGAAAAGGCGGATATACAGAGAGGAGAGACAGAGAGGAAGATCTTCCGTCCGATGATTCACTCCCCAAGTGAGCGCAACGGCCAATGCTAGGCCGATCCAAAGCCAGGAGCCTCTTCCGGGTCTCCCACGTGGGTGCAGGGTCCCAAAGCTTTGGGCCATCCTCGACTGCTTTCCCAGGCCACAGGCAGGGAGCTGGAAGGGAAGCAGGGCTGCCGGGATTAGAACTGGCGCCCATATGGGATCCCAGGTGTGCAAGGCGAGGACCTTAACCACTTGCGCCACCGCGCCAGGCCCAATAGTCTAGATGTTTCTAATGCTTAGTTTGTGCATTTACGATGTTACTAGGGAAATACCAGGGATTAGTTGTAATTCAGAAAGGAACTAGAAGCCATCATCATTACCATCATCCTATATTTGATCAACCACTAAACACAAAAAGGCAACAATACCTTCCACTTTTCAGAAGCATGATGAATGAAGAAAAAACTGCTAGTTTGGGTCAGTACAGATAATGTTTCCAGACAGAGGGTTAAGGTCATCACTATAAACTTCTATATATCAGATAGGATCCCTTTGGGAAGGATTTCCTCTGACACTGGGCCAGGGACTGAACAAGCCAATGCATGAAAAATTTTAAGGTGAAAGGACCAATCAACAAAATTATAAGCATGGCTTTAAAGAAATCCAGCATTATATACAGAAAACATCTTCTAGAACCTGCTCTGTTAATGATAACTCCACAGACACTTCCATTTTATGAAAGGAAAATATGCTACTTAATCATGACAATGAGAAAACAATACATTAAACTATAAACAAGGACCATAGTCCAGTTCATTTTGAAACAAGTTTACCATGTTTTGGCAATAATTTTATTCAAAAGAAGTTGCAGTGTAAAAACTGTGGTGAGCCCGTTTATATGAATAGAAAAGTAACACTGAAAGTGAATATCCTAAATTTTAATGAGAAATTAATTTCTCAACATTGCCAACAGAAGACCTCCATGATCCACGACTGCTTCCTTAGCTGCCTTCAAATAGGGAACTGTAGGATCTCTTCCTGACTGGTCTAGAGGTGTGAACATTCCTGAGATAGTCTGAAGAAGCATTAAGTAAAACCTAATGTGAAAAACTGTTGCCATACAGAAAAGGTCTGTGACTAAGAATAAGGAATCAAGTGTCCTGTGTACTCTTTCTTCCTGAGATATAATATGGTCTGCTCCAGCAAAGAAATGTTTTAATAGCTTTTGAGAATAAAATTACATATTCAGACACAATTTAAACAAAAGAGAGCAGTTCAAATGTTAGAACGGTACAACAAATTTCCTTCTTTCTGATCACTGGTCAAGCTATGGTTGGAGGCCAGCATGGAGTGCAGTCAGAAGAGTGCAGTTTCACTCACAACCCTTCCCGGCTATTTTCCCATGATCCAACTGTGTTATTTCTGGTCAGTGACTCCAGGTTTTAAATAATCGGTGAGTAATCAGTTACTATAGTTTATCATTCACTAAGAATTTAAAAGTCACAATCATTATAGAGTTGTTAATGCCAAGATTCACATTTGGTTTCATAGGTTCTTCCCTGTTTTTAAGCCTTGGGTTTTTGGCTCATTAATTTTATTTGGTCCACAAAGTAAGAGTACAATGTTAATAAATTTCAGTTTGGTTTTGTAATGTCAAGAATTAAAGGATTTTTAAAAATGGGTTGGTTAAGAAACACTTCGTATTTGAAAAAGATTAAGGACAAAACAGAAGTAATTCAAATAGAAAAAAATTAAGCAACTTATTTTTAAACAGAGAAAATATCATCAATGAAAAGTATTGTATATCAAATTACCAAATATAATTCTGAAAAATACATACTGCAGATTTTAATTGTATATCAGGTAAAACAGATATTTCTGAAAAAGTCTGCCATCACATCTGTAGTAACTTTAATATGTTTGTGTCTTGACCCTTTAACTTTCATTTCCAGGACCTTCATTAAGAAACTTGTAAGTAGCAATATCTTTTTGTACAGGTACACTAAGTATTGCTGGCTGGTTGCCTTTTTTTAAATTAGCAGTAAACCTATATTAATTATTTAAGCTTAGAATGTCAACAAGAGCTTTTGAAGCAAATCTCTTATTCCCTTGATATCATGCCAATTTTACTCTCACCTTTACCTCTGCCAAGATTTTACCCAGAGAAACAAATTTTAACAAAAGAGTCTGGAACAGAAGGCAATGTAGACCTTTAAATAAATTGCCACTCTAAGAAAAATCACTTTAAAAAAAAAACGTAAATTTGTCAAGGAAGAAGATACAGGAATTATCTGTCACATATAAAGCTTCAAGAATAGTGTTACTTACATATTTCAATTTGCATAAATTTGGACAAAGGTATATGCCTTAAGGCAAAATGATTGTTGGGCTATTAGTAAAACCTGCTCCTTACTCTACTCATCCAATAAACAACTGGCTGACACTTAGCTTCAGCCACCCAGGAATACTTCTGTTTTTCATCGCAAAAATGCGCAAGTCCAATTAAATGACGCTTCTTACAGACCTGCCATACAAATGACACCTAAAAGATTTTCTCTTCACAGATAAAAAGAATTGCACCCACCAAACCAAAGACAAATGTGAAGAACATCCCAGTAAAATAACAACAAAGACTAAATCAAACAATGAACAACTCATTACTAAAATGAAGGAGCAAATCACCACCCATTTATATTAACCCTGAATGTGAATAGCTTAAACCCCTCAATCAAACGTCGCAGATTAGCAGATTGGATCAAAAAACAAAACCCATCTGTTACCGACAGGAGACACATCTCAACAACAAAGATCAGTGGAAACTATGTATCATGGTCTTTGATGTTTTGTTTTTATCTTCATTTCTTCAAAACAGCATTTTTTTCTATTAAATTCTTCCCTGACTCATAGGTCATATACAGTATCATCATTTTCTTCAAGCAGGTTCTTGATTCTCTTTTTCAATTCTTAAATGATTACTAAATGACTCTTAAAACATCCATATTTACATAGGACAAAAAGAGAGTATATGCTTATAATTACACAGGATTAAATAAATATTGTCACGTCCTATTCAACTGTGAAGGGATCTGAACCATCTAGTATGTCCTTCAAAATACGACATTTGTATCTTTTCAATGATATTAAGTGAATTGGACCAGAAAAACAACAGTACAGCACCATGCTTTGGGTTTTGAAAGCAGCTTTAGTCCACACTTTACATTATTGCCCCGACCCATGATAAGTAACACAATAGTGATGGTAACGATGAGAACTGTAAGAAGGTCAAACAAAAGATATACGTCATTTTTGGGGGAAAAAAACTGCTAGCAAAATCAACTTTCATCTGTAGGTTCACTCCTCAGGTGGCTTCAATGACTGCCACTGATACGGAATTCCCAGATGCAGTTCCACACTCCTGGTTTTGGCCTGGTCTGGCCTAGCCCCATATTGTGGCCATGTGAGGAGTGAACTAGTGAAAAGGAGATCTCTCTCTCTCTCTCTGTCTCTCTCTCTCCCTCTGCTTCTAACTTTGCCTTCCAAGTCAATCTTTTAAAATTCTATAAAAAGAACTGGAAATAGGATGACAAGTTGGACAATTTTGAAGACACCATGTGGGAAGACAGTCAGGTTAAATGTTTTCATCTGAAAGCAAATGCCTAAACACCAGCACAAAGAGCGTAAATATTAGGAATAGTTTGTTTTATTCAGTTAGTACTTAATGAGCACCTGTGAATCAAATGTTAAAGTTTAAATCGGTAAACGTTGGAATAAAGGATGAAGTCACTGCATGTGATGCTAGTATACCATATAGCCGCACATCCATATCCCAGCTAATCTACTTCTGATCTAGCTCCCTAATAACTCATGGCCTGGAAAAGCAGCAGAATATGCTCCGCAAGCTTAGGCCTCTGATACTCATGTGGGAGACCTAGAAACTCCTTCCATAGTACCTGCAGTCATCTGGGGAGTCAAACAGCGGATGAAGAACTCTTAATACCTCTCTACCCTCCATCCCATTCATTTATTCTCTCTCTCTCTCCCTCTCTCTCTCTCTCACACACACACACACACACACATATACAATCTCTATAACTCTTACTCTCAAATAAATCAATCCTCAAATTTTTTTGAATCACATTTTCATTTACTAGTTATCAGAAAAGCTATTTAAGCAAGAATAATAAATCTATTGAAAAATTTTGTTAGAGTAGCACCTTATTTAGAAGATGCAAAATCCTCCAGCTAGATTTGATACTACAGGAACATTCTGTAAAATATCATTGTGAAGAATGCTATGGATATACAAAGAGTATTTTTTAAAAAGCCTTCAAGTGGTTCAATAACTCTTTCTACATCAGAGGTCTCATAATGGAGATAAACTGTGTATATTCATTTAATATGGAAACAAGGAGTATTTCTTAATGGCGCAGATTAAAGAGACATAATTCATAGGAGAGAAATTCCATGAAAGTTCTGAACATGAAAAATCTTTCAGACACAAAACCCAGTCTTTTATGCATTAGAGAGCTATTTCAAAAGACAGGCCCTGTGAATGTAATGAATTTGGGAAGTCTTATAATCAGACATCTCATCTCATTATGCATTATAAAAACCACCATTGAATGGAACCATGTAAGTGCAAAGATTGTGAACAATTCTTCAGTGGAAACTGTCACATTTCCTTCACACCTGAGAACTCTAATGTGTGCCTAGATTATGGGAAATCTTCAGACAGTGTTTTGCTTTTATTATGAATCAAAAAATAAACCCAGAGCAACCATGAGCATTATAAAGCTGCAGAATTCTTAAGTGAAAATATATCTTGAGTTTCTTATATGAGAGCAAGCCCTTAACATTTAAGCAGTGTCACACAGATACTGCTAATCTCTGTTAAACCTCCTGGGTTCCTGAGTTTGGTATTGAGTCTCAGATGAGTTATATTCGGGAAAACACGTTTTAGTACAAATAATACAGAACATTAGTTACCATATCCAATATTATTATGCAACAAGAAAGTCATTCTGAAGAGAAGGATAACATTATGTGGAAAAATATATATGTGTAATATATATACAATATATAATATATTCTCTCTCTTTGTGTGTGTGTGTATATATATATATATATATATATATATATATATGTATACACAAAGTCCTCCAGCTAGATTTCATATATACATAGAGAGAGAGAGAAAGAGAGAGAGAAAGGCATAGTTAGAGAAAGAGGGGTTTTCCTTCTCAAGTGCACTATCCCAATGGCCAATGGCTGTGGCAGGGCCAGGCTGAAAGCCAGAAGCCAGGTGCTTCTTCCAGGTCACCCGCATTGGTGGCAGAGGACCAAACACTCCTGTCAGCTTCTGCTGCTTTCCCTGGTGCATTAGCAGGGAGTCCAGTGGGAACTGGAGCAGCTGTTACTCAAACCAATATCTCCAGGCAGTGGCTTAACCTCAGCACAAACCCTAGAAATGCTTGTAATCATGGTACCATCCTTACTGTATATTTGAGAACTAGTCATGGAGAATCACACAGGCATGTGTATCATTTCAGTAAACAAACACAATGGATTTTCTTCTTTTCACAAATTCAACAAATTTCTTCAAAAGTAATTGCCCAGGAAGCACAGTGGATCTAAGTCTTAAGGCTTGAAACTAGGAAGCAATTTGTTGAGAGATGACCAAACTTCAGTATCTTCTTTTAAATGGTAAGTAAATAAACATTCCTTCCTTCATAAGAATTCTGTATCGTGTATGTGATGACAAAACCTGACTACCACATTTTCAGCCACAGGACTTTTTCGCTTTGTATAAATCAGGAGTTATCACCACAAGAGACACTAATCACTAGTTTGGGCACGGATTCCTCTGAAAGGACCAGCAAGTTACTGTAAGACATTCCCAACCAGATGGATAGATAGATACATACATACATATGTATATGGATATATATATTTATATATTTGTGTGTGTCCATATATATTAATGTCATATATACTATATACATTCATTTTGGTGTACTGATATTCAACATGTGGACAGTAATTAGTACACAAGTGTAGCTGCTATGATTAAAGCCAACAGAGTAAGGGAATTAAAGTATTCCTCTCTTAAGCAACAGTTACACTGTCTACAGTTTATAGTTTACATGATTGCTCCACACTAGAGATCTGAGCTCCTTCTATCTTACTGCTCTGCTAAATATGTAGTTTCCATTTAATACTGTAAATCCATTAACCATAACAACTCAGTCTGTGAGGCAGTGGGGAAGGGAAAGTAGAATCTGCCTCTTCTAAGGATAGGATCTGCCTGTCGAACATCACTAAGCTTACACAACTAAAAAACACTTTGTGAAGAATCACATATACACAGCTGGTAAAACTGCCTCCTGTGATGCCAGCATCCTTTGAATTCATGTCCCAGCTGCTCTATTTTTTATCCAGCCCCCTGCTAGTGGTCTGGGAAAAAGCGTGCAAGATCATCCAAGTACTTCAACCCTTGCTTGGATAAAGCTCCTGGCTCCCACCTAGCTCAGCCATGACCTTCACAGCCATCTAAGGAATGAATCAGTGGACAGAAGGTCTCTCTGTCTCTTCTTCTCACTCTCTAACTCTGTACTTCAAATACACCAATAAATATTTAAGAGAAAACATACATAAGACGACATTTTGTGTAACAGTTAAGATACCACATAGGATGCACACACCACTCCCTACATCCCTGAGGTCAATATTAGCTTTCCTCTAGATTCTAGCTTCCTAGTAAAATGCACTTTAGGAGGTAGTAGATGATTAAGCAGTTAGGTTCTTCCCACGCCCACGGGAGACTCAGATCTTGGATCCTGGCTTCATCCTGGCCCAGCCCCAGCTTGGACAATAAACCAATGGATGGGAAATGTCTACCTCTCGTATCTCTGCCTTTCAAATATTTTCTTTAAAGAAACGCATCCAATCACATTTTCAAGAGAGTCTGGGATATGTATTACCTCATGTCCAATTCAGGGTTCTATTATTAAATGTTTAAAGCACATGTAAATGGATAAGAGGGCTTAAATGTTATCTCTACAACAATGCTATCAATTAAAGGTCAATTTGAAGATAATTTAGATGTTGGACCTAGGAGATAACCAGCTCAGGTCTTTATGTTGATAAACCATAATTTTTAGAAGAGCATATAATGGAATTCTAATTATAATCTTGCACACAGGTATCATGATAATCATCAAGACACAGGATTGGGGAAAAGGGTTCAGCACAGTAGTTATAATGTCACGTAGATGTTTGCATCCCATATCGGAGAACAGTTCCAGTTTCCACTTTCCTGCCAAGGCACATCATGAAAGGCAACAAGGTGACATCTCAAGTATGTGGGTCTCTACCTTCCACACAAGACATGCAGAATTCATAAATCTGGTCTGGTCCAGGCCTGGCTATTGGAGCATTTGGGGAATGAACTACAGGTGAGAAAATCCAAAACCTTGAGCCACCCTCTGTGGCTTTTCTACACCATAAACCAGGAGCAAGATATGGAGTGAGACAGTTAAAGCGAGCAGTTGAGACATGAACCAGTGCCCTTATGGGATGCCTCAACCACAGGCAGAGGTTTAGCAAAGAATGTAATATCAACAGGCCCCTTTTCTAATTAGGAGAAAAATCTTAAACTCACAAAATCTTTTCAAAGATTTATTACTAGTATTCCAAAATCAATTCTAATAAAAAATTTATCTCATGATAATGATATAGAATGGACAGATGAATACAACATGTTACCCCTTGATCTACAATGATATAAAGCTTATGAAATCATTTCCATTATAAAATATTTATCTACAGAAATCAACTGAATGATCCTTCACTTACTATTCCAGTATAAAGCTAATGCCTTAATAAGTCCAACTGGATTTGAAAAACGAAATTGAGTTAATGTGAGTAAGTTTTCAGATTTTAAATGGTAAATGACAATCAAAGGTTAGTATTTGGCACAGTAGTTAAGTCATCTCGTGGGACATCTGCATCCCATACCACAGTACCTAGTTTGAATTCCAGCTACCTTACTTCCAACCCAGCTTTCTGGTAATATACACCTGGGAGACAACAGGTGATGGATAGAATATGTTGGCTCCTTCCACCAATTTGAAGGAGCCAGTCTGAGTTCAGGATTTGGACTTCAGCCTGACCTTGCCCTGACAGTTGCAGGCATTTACGGGGTGAATCAATAGGCAGATATCCATATTTCTTTATTGCTATCTCCTTTAATAAAGAAAATAAAGTAATAATAAATAAGCTTACCTTTAAAATGGATAGTCAAAACAGTAAGTCAATAATGTTTATTTCCAATTGCTGATCCTAAAGCTAGGCAGTTCTAGCTATTTACTTCCATAAACAATAAACACTTTAAATAAGAAACCACTAACATGTGTATACTAGTCTTAAGAAATGTATAATAATGCTTACTGTCATAACATTTTAATAGCATATTTAAAACTCTTTTAAATGTTAATGCTTTTTACAGGTTATCAAACACATAATGACACCTTTGTCTTTTTGAAGTAGTATGGTTACATTTTAAATGAAGCTTTATACACATACCAAATCTTTATAAATAGACTCTAATGAAAAAACAATCTGATTAAAGTGTAAAAACAGATACCAGAATTCTAATATTACTTTTAAACCAATTTAAGAATCACAAAAAAGCCAACTTTATTTCAGATTATTCGATTATCACTTAAACTAAGCTTTGTGAAAACACTACTGAAAAAAATAGAGCATTTTAAGTAGCTAAAAAATGAATAAACTATAAACTATGTTTTTTGATGGTGGAAAATCTATGAAAACTTTGATGGAATTACCTAAATCTACCAAAACCTCCTCCACACATTAATAAGTTTATAGACATTTTAGGCCATAAGAACAGAAATGCACCATGATTACAAAAACAAATTGATTACATATTAAAATATAAGGAAATATTTATTTTGACAATTTTTGGCAATTTATCGGAGACAGTAAAATTAACTTAGAATACATGCATATTTGTGTAACATTTCCAAAATTAAAGCATTTCCTTTGTAACATTCAATACAAACTTCAAATGTTTCATCTCCAATATTTATGATGATTCTGCAGGTTAATATTATCAGCTTATTACACAGATCAGTGAATTTGAAATTCTGCACAGTGTTAGTAACTCAACTGATAACTGAATCTAGGAGCTTTGTGTCAAGACATATAAAAAATTGAAGATAGTCTGTTTCAATGTCTGTAATCTAATTTTAGTGCTTTAGTTGACAGGATCAAAAGTCAATTAGTCAAAAAGGGAAAAAAAATGTGCTACTTAAGTTGCAAAACTCATACAAAATCCTAAGCAGTTTTTTTTTTTAAGATGAATCTTCCTTTTAATGTCAACACAATGGTACATTTTTGTAATGCAAAATTTCTTTCTTAAAATTCAAGGGCTGATGACAATAGCTCAGACTAAAAACTGCAGCAGCCAGATAAAGCCCTTTAGGTCACCCTGGCTAGCCTAACAGCACTGAGGATGTTCACATAACATACAGTTGCTTTCAGTGTAAAACATTAGTGCCTTCAGTTACAGAAACATAGAGCAAAACCTTATTTGAATCGCACATGTTTTACTCATTTTATTCTAGCCAATGTTACAGGTACTATCTGAATATCACACCTCTGATCCTCATTACTAACCCTGAGAGGCAAGCACTCCTATCACCTCCACCTTACAGACAAAAAAAAGTGGTGTCTCCAACGGAGCCACTAAGTTATTCATGCTAATCCATAACACAGCCAGAATTTGAATCTAAACTAAGTCCACTTGGGTAACCATTAAGTTATATTGTCTTCCACTGAATAATGCCAACCTACTTCCAAGGACTTCACTTGCCAGAATCAATCTGCCATCCCTTCACTTATACATTCTGTGTTGTGATAAACATACAGAGATCCTCTCAACAAATATTTATGCAAGTTCTAGGGAACTGCCACAAAGCAAAACCAGACAGACTTCTGTTCTCATAGATGGTGAAGTCTGGTAGGGCAGATAGACACTGCAGGATTATACACAGATAAGTATATAACTGCTTATTATATTAAGAGCTATGAGGAAAATATTCTCTGAAATTGTCTGATGGCACAGAAGCTGATCTGGCTAAGCAGTCAAAGGAAGTTTCCTCAAAAAGTGACATGAGGCAGGAGTTCTAAATCCATTATCACTAACCGGGTGAAGAAGCAGGAGGTGGGACACTTGTAGTCCTATTAAATTCCATGCCGTTATGGTCAGCATTGTCTACTAATGTGGGAGCGGGAGGACAGATAGCTCTGATCCACACTGCAGGAACTTCCAAATACTGACAGACATCCATGAAAAAACTATGACAGGATCAAAGCATCAGGCAACTTAAATAGCCCCGAGCTTCCCAGTTTTTCTGCACTAAAAATCCTGGTTTTTTCCTGTCCGAATAAAGCTACCCAATTACACTCTACAATATAAGGATAAAAGGGGAGGGAATTATGAATAGCACTGTATTCCGAAGGGCGATTCGTGTGGAAGCTTAGGCTTTGAGCTGTTACATGCCTGGGCCTCAAAAGGCCTAAACATTTACTGTAATTGAGCCATTAGAACTTTACCTTCAGAACCCAGAGCACAGTATCTCCTTCAATCACCTCTAGCATTAGAAACAGCTTTTTCCAGGCCTCGTGGCACTTCCTAAACATGATCTTGAAATGTGAAAGCAAACAAAGTCCACAAAAAAAGTAAAAAAATTGAGCAATTAGGAATAGAGCAGAAAGGCTATTTCCTGCTGTCTGCATGCCTCACTCCTATTAATATATTTCCCCATAGTGTTGGTTCTGTTTTTTAATAACAACACAACACTGCTGACTCATATCACCATATGGTCCTCTTGGACTCCCAGGTCTCTGTCTGCTGTACTTGTGCCTGCCTAGCTAGTCTTTTCTTAACCATTATCTGTACAATTATTTGCATGTTTTCATGCCTAAGAGCAACTTAAATTTATCCTTTTTGAACTTGATTTTGACGTGAGCCAATCACTTTCTCTGGTTATTCCACTCTTGTGTATGCTACCATTGTATAGGTCCATCCTCATAAAGTCTCACCTGATTTGCAGCAACAGCCTCCTAATTGATTTCTCTGCCACTACCTTTCCCAATTATGACCCTCTCCTCACACAGTCATCATGTCACACTTCAGACATTACAACACATTAATTGCACAGCTTTCTCTTGAATAGAAATGAAGGCCAAATCCCTTAAAATAAAACCCAGGACCTTCCACAATCTGCTCCTACCCTTCTCCTCACCTAACCTGGATCCCAGGTGACCTCAATAGCAACCACATACGCTTATTCATCTCTCCATAACATTCTCCACTCTCCCCCATTTTTATTCATGATATCATTATCTCTAGAATACCACTAACTCTGGTCCTGTTTACCAATACTCTCAAAATCTATTTAATAATGAGGTTCTAATTTCATATATTTTCCATTCACCTCATTAAATGTCTCTTTGCCTTCTGAATTGCACACTATCTGATTCCAGTGCTTCTTAAACAATCCCAAGGATAACTAAGTACCAAGGATACAGTAACCAAGACTGGCCTTCTCATAAAAAGGATAAAAGGAGGGATAAGAATATATATCTACATATATTCTCCATATATATAGAATATCAAGAATATATAAAGATATATATATCTACATACATATATCTACACATATATATCTATAGATATATATTAGTTTTAGACTATTAACATACACTAAGTACATTTTCAAAGCAATCTGTTTCTGATATATTTTAGCTAAAAGTGTACCCAGAGAAATTCTTATTTCTCCAAATAATCTTTGTCAACCACTGCTATAGCATCAGACTGCCACAGGCTGCTATATCCATAATGTTTTGATTATAGAGTTTGGGGGAAATTTTAATTTCCCTTTGTTTGGTTTTCACAAACTACTTGGAGGATTTTTTAAATGATACTTTATGTAACTGAAATGCAGAAAGACAGAAGGACAGGCAATAGAACTTCCACATATACCCACCACATCAAGGCTATGTGAACAGAAGCCAGAAGCCGACAACTGAATCAGCATCTCCCTCTTAGGGTGCAGGCCTACAAGAATGTACCATTGAAGATATAAGAAATAACTTTAACAGAAACAGGAATCAGAAGGAGAGTTGAGACTGGAGCCCATGCACATCAATTTAGGAACTGCGCATCGAAGCAGGCTCTTAAGTACTATGCCAAACACTTGCCACTACCCTAATGCTTCAAAGCATGTTTTTTGTGATTCTGCTCTTACACCTGTACACTGTAAATGGAGCTCAAATGGAGCTTCACTCAGTGGGCATGAACATGGTCACCCGTGCTTCCTACTAAAAGTAGAACCAAAAATTGCTATATTTTACTTTCAAAAGCTGAACTAAATCATGCATAGGTACAATAACACTAGAGTTTAAATTTGTAATACATAATTATAAAATCACAGTTTCTGAGGAGCTAATGTATCCACCTAAGTTATATGAAAAACCTCCTCTTGAGACAAGAAGAGATACATAGGGAATAATTCAATAAATGGATACTGAACTGAATTTGTATGTTGTTCTGTAATGTAAGTGTAACTGAAAAATGAGTATTTATGGTCTACAGATAAAAGCAATGCTGACTGTTCCCACATTTTACTTTCATGTGGCGTGATAAGAAAATAGACTTTGCTTCTGGGTATACCTTTGGAAGTTCAGCAAGAATGAAATCTGATTACCAAGACTTATTTCATTTCTGTGGGGAAAACATCTTAGTTGCAATGCCAGAAAGCCAATTCTCACCTAAAGTTTGGTTTTCCTTAGACCAGACACAATTCCTCTCATCATCACAAAATATAGAGCAAAATCCCCAAACACACACTGACACAAAAAGAGTGAAAGGATAACAGGATTAAATGTGATAGAAAAGCAGAAGAAGCATGAAGGGATAGGAAAACATGAGGAGAGTGTGAACACAGAATTCAAAGAGAAGAAATGGTAGCATACCTAAGAGACAGGAATCTATAAGAAGCATTGAGAAATTAGTCCTTTTATAGATTTGGCTCATGGACTTGTTAATTTCTACACCCAGACACACTAATGGATCAGGAAGGTCAAATCCACTCAGAAAATGGGTCACCAACAGTACTTCTTTGGATTCTGGTGCTATATCTGCAAAGTGAGTAATGGATTAAAAACCCGTCTGCTCTCTTGGCACAAACACGGTCCCAATTTCCCTACTACAAGTGCAGACAGTGGTTGTTATCTTCTGTTTGCAAAGTTTAACTAAGTCAAGCACATGCAAAGTGATCCTAGATTTTAGATTTGAACACAGAATTATAAAACAATGTTAAACAAAAATAACTATTTCCTAGGATTACTTGTAGTGGGGATGTTCAGCCATGTATATCTACATGAATACAGCACACATCACGGGACAGAACGGACAGCTTCAGGGACAGAAAGGAAGTGAGCAGATGTGAGAATTCATCACCATCCAGTGGGGTGAGGTGAGGTGAAGTGAGATGATGTGAGGTGGCTGAGGATGATGAGCTAAAAGCAAATGAATAGGTATTCATACTCTTCCCTGGAATACATATGTGAATTCCTTAATTAAATTGTATTGAAAAGTTTCACTTTTTAAATTTAACAATATTATTAGGCAAAAATATTTGTCACAATGTTAAAATTTTAAAATGGTGCAACAGGTACAGGAAATACGAGTTTCTTTGGCTCTTACCCGGCATTTCAAAATGAAGCTATCTATTAGCAAGGCGAGTCCACCAGAGAATTAGACTGGATCTGCCTGTACTCTTTCTACCAGTCTAGAGGGTGATAAATTATAGTGTGTAAGGATGAACGCATAATCAAAATCAACCAAACATTGATCATGCACCTGTGGCTGGTTCCATCACTCAGTTCTGGGTAAGATGAATCTAGGCAGCTTTTCTTGCTGAAATTTTGGCCACTTCTTTCCCTTTCAGCACACACCATTTAGTCCTCTGCTTCTTAGGGCCAATCATTACAGGTGTAGTCCCTCTAAAAATTACCTGCCCACAATACAAACCTTCAAGAAACTCAGGTATCATCTAGCCAGTCTGATACATTCATGTTTCACATGAAACATTCCACCATCCATTAGTGAGACTTTAATGCAAGGTAGACATAACCATGGTTACTGGGGTTGCATTTCCTTAGCCCTTCAGCATAGCTGACAATGAACAGCCACACTGGTGTCCTCAGAACACAAAAAAGAGAACTGTAACTATCTTACTGCCACTATCTGTAATTTATTCTAGAATATATTCTCAGCGTCTTGCTTTAAACTTGATTTCACTGTGTAATCTTAAATTATGCTGGCACTTATATCTGATAATTATCATCTACTTAAACATGTAATGGTATAAACAATCAGTTAGTAAGGGCAAACCTAAAAATAAATGACTTTCAGGTCCAGCATGATAACCTCAACTTGCACATGTGAGGATCCCATATAGGCACTGCGTCTAACCAAGGTTGCCCTGCTTCCCATCCAGCTCCCTACTTGTAGCCAGGTAAAACAGTCAAGGACGGCCCAGTGTCATGGGATCTTGCACCCGCATGGGAGACCCAAAAGAAACTGGGGCTCCTGGCTTCGGATCAGCTCAGCTCTGGCCATTGCGGTCACTTGGGGAGTGAAACATTGGACAGAAGATCTTCCTTTCTATATATCTCTGTATATCCTCCTCTCTGTATATCTGACTTTGCAATAAAAAATAAATACATCTTTAAAAAATAGAAAAAGTATAAAAATAAATTACTTTCAAAGCCATAAAACAGAAAAGTTCCAGTTTTATGCTCTACTTACCTCAACTTCAATGTTTCCTGATTATAAATATCAAAATGCTAACTTAAAAAGTTCACCTCTTCAAAAGAATATTTAGGACTTTTAATTGACTCACCTATTACAGCCTATGTACATGATGTACATTGTCATATTTTGTACATATAATTTATCTCTTTTGGCATTTTAAAATCTTAGAAATATCTAAATATTATAACAATGAATCTATCACATGTTTGTTTTAAAATACCCTCTTATTGGGCTTAGAAAGGCCATTCCTATTCAGTATCAAATTCAGTAGTCAGATATATTTCTTTCTAGGTTGTTTTACAGAAATTTTTCTTATTTTTAAAAATTATTTAGCTATAACAATATGACTAATTACCTTGAACAAGAAATATCAAAAATAAGAATGATAAAAAATTCCCAAGACATGCTATATTTCAAATAATGACATAAATGTAAAGCTGTTCAAAGCACAGCCAATATTTTCATAAAGTCATAAACAATGCTGTCTTTATGAGAGACAATAAGCACACTATCAAAAATGAAAGAATAACTCAGGGAGGAAAACATTTTAAATAACAAAACATACACATTTGTAGTTAGAGGGTCATAGGTTAACAATAGCAAAAGTAATAAACCATCTTTAAATAAACTATTTTTCCTCAGCATCAGCCTCTGAGGTCTGTAAGCTTCCATTTCACGTCATTGAAACTTAAAAAGAAAAAAACCAGTGGCTAGCATGACAGTAGAGGAATTGGAAACAATTAAGTATTGCAAGCAGGAAAACACATAAAAGAGTTCAAGAGTAATAGTCAACAAAGTGGTTGTGATCACTAAAGCCATTTACTCAGCATTTATACTTAGAAATTCTATGCTCAATATTAAATGTGATATGCCCAAAAATAAATATTTCTAAATCATCTAAAAACAAGAGTCAGAAATCATCTAAATTTTAAAAATGCAATATATGTGCATTAAACAATAATTTTCAAAAGGCTAAAACAAACAGAAACTGTGGCTTTTTAAAATAACACACAACTAGAAGCATTGTACAGTTATTCACAGTAATGATGAAAATAAATATGAACAATGTAGAAAGGATACACGGAGATGCAAACTATACCATAACAGGATAAAGGTTCTCTTTTTGGAACAATTACCTTGGCTATAATTTTATTTGTGCAATAAATACAATTAGGGTAATGCTAATTAAGGTCTCCAGGTCAATATTTTCTCCGGTGTATTCTGCGGAATACCAACAGGGTCAGGCAGGGAAGGATACAATGAGAGGTGCTTTTTGCCCAAAAGAACACGAAGTATCGAGATTATGACATTTAAATGAGGCTGAATTGTGATTTTGTACTTTGATTTGACAATCATTTATTTATTTAATAGTAGAAATTCTCGGATACTATTTTAGAAGGAAAAAAAAACAATTTTCCAGGTTCACTTGTCTACAGAAACTGCTTTGGCGAAGCATGGCTAAGATTTCTTACCCTACAAAAGGAACATGTAACGTACTCCTCCAGAAATCTGAATCCATGAGAAGCAGACTCAGTAAGTAAGTAAGATTAGTTTAGAAGTCTCCTTTCTCTCTCCATATCTACAGCATAGGTACCAAAATTTGTTTTACTTAATATAATTCTACAAAAATTACATGATTCAAAAAAATCAATCATGGAAACTCATTATATCTTTCTTATAACTCTTCAAAAATTATTATCTTTATATTTTAGATATCATAGCATAAAGTCCGAACAAAAATTCTATAAATTTCATGCTTAAATGGGTTAATATATTTAAATTGAACAAATTTACCAAAGTATTCCTACATGTACTGACTTTATGCTAAGTTCTGAGATGTAAACTATATTGGACACTTAGATGAATAAAGCTTATTTCTGCTTCAAAGACTCAGAGTTGAGAGAAGTTTTTGTAATGGGAGATGGAGCCAAACAACAAATATAACAATAATCCTATAAAAATAAATGGAGTAAAAAGAAGTGGCTATAGAATTTAGAAGAGTAGAATGTAATGATTTTAATGGATCTGAAACAGATTCATCAGAGAGAAGTTGTATGCTTCATATTCTTAAAGAACATGGAAATCTCTCAAGATGATAGAAAATGAGCTTAGGGTACCCATGAAAAGACAAAGGGGTACTTACTTTTCAAGAGATGACTTAGACTTGTCAGGACAGAAAATTTTATTTAACAAACATGAGACTAACTTTTGGAATATGAGCTCCCCTACAACTTGATGTGCTCAGATTAACTAGGATAAGATGAGCAAATTAGCTTACTCATCATCCATGTTTACTTGAAAAGAAATGCAACAAAAATTGGTCTGTTCTGCATCTTCAAGCACATCATCATAAAGTAACAAAATTCCTCATATTGAACATGTCTTTTCCCAAGACCAGTATATGCGACTTAAAACTAACTCCCCCAAAACAATAATGCTATTGGGAAAGAAGATTCTTTAGACCTTTTCAATATTCATTGAAAGGGTTAACTTTCAAAAATTTTCCCATGACACCTTTAGCTAGTCTCATCAAATCAACAAATCTAGGGATACCCCTGAGCATGTGCATGTGTCAGCACTTACATACTTTGCCTACATGAACTTCAGGCTAGTGTGTGTGCACAGCCTGTGTACATTATTTCAGGAATAAAGCCAGCATGTAAGGAGACTGCTTTTGTTGCTATGGAAATATCTTCAATTTTCCAATTAGTAGGTATATAAATACAAAGCCATAACATTTGATTATATTTCCAATTTGGCAAAGAAATCTACTGTTCAAATATAACATGAATTCCCCATGTTTTACACAATTTTATTCAATGTAAAAATGAAAAACTGAACTTGTATCATATGTTAAAGTTTATGAATTGATTCGTTGCATCTGAGACCAAAAACAAACAAACAATCCAAATATTGCCCTGTGCAATAGCCTAATGACTAAAGTCCTCACCTTGCATGCACTGGGCTCTCATGTGGGCTGTGGTTCGTGTCCCAGCTGCTCCATTTCCTTTCCAGCATCCTGTTTGTTGCTGGGGAAAGCAGCAGAGAATTGCACTAAGCCTTGATACCCTGCTCCAACACGGGAAACCATGAAGAAGCTCCTGATCTCAGATCAGCTCAGGTCTAAACAATGCAGCCATTTGGGGAATGAACCAGCAGATGGAAGATCTTTCTGTCTTTCCTTATCTCTGTAAATCTGACTTTCCAATAAAAATAAATAAATCTTTAAAAGAAATAAATGAGATGAGGAATTATGTGACTCAGTTAAGTACATTAAAATTCCATTTGCTAACAAATAAAATCTAACGGTAGCATTTAATTTATAGAAGAAATTTTCTATTGTACAACTTCATTTATAAATTTGATTTATAAAAGAATGGTTATAAACACAAAACCAGATTTTAGAAATCTATATATTATACAAAGTGAGGCAAAACTGACATTATCTTTCCTCCCTTTCCCCAAATTTTATCTAATTTGAGCTTGACAACAGGGTAAGACAGAGTAAAGGTTAAACAGATGGAACACAAAGTTCAAAGGAAAAAAAGGGTAAAATGCTTAAGAAAAAAAAAACACTTTTTCTCAACCACTCTAGGAAAGGAATTTCCTATCCTGGAGTTTTCCTAGGTCTAATTGCTACACACCAAAAAAAAGTAAAGTAAGCCACACCCTTTCTTCCATTTCCCCTCCTCTCCTTTTCAGCATCCAACCTTGCCAAACTAGTTTTGAGACAACTTCTAATTTTTTTTCCTAGTCACTCCTCATCTCAATACTATCAGATTTCTCTGCTGACCACTTGGCTGCAACTAGCATGGCAAAGATGAACCTGAGAACTATGTCTTATTCCAGAAACACAGTGGCCTCACTTCAGTCTTTTACCTCCATGATCTCTGAACATCTGATCCCAATCCCCTTTTCTCTTTGGAAATACTGAAAATGGCAAACACCTTGTTGTTTGGCAGGTGCTGAGGAAAAATCATTAACCCATATACTACCCACACTCCTCCCTGTTTGCACCTGTCACAACTCAGTTTGTACACACCATCTGTAAGGAAACTAGAAAAAAGTTTATCAATGAAGAGATATACATTGATAGCAATAATACATTTCTTTTTTTGTAGGAGCTTTTGTCACACTACTAACAAAAGATCCTGTCTTTTTCTCTTGTACTAAAAGCGTATTTTGCACAAGCTACTAAAGCCAAAGAGGTACAGTTTAGTTCAGCAAGCTTCATGTTTAAAATGCTACCCATGCTTATAATTGATTAGTGCAGTGAGATGAAGAATGTTGCTAGAAGGAAAATTCTGCTGACTGAAATATAAAAAAATAGGATAAAAAGACACTAGACATTGCTTCTTACCTCAGGAAGCCGTCTAAGCAGACTATAACCTGGCCATGGGATCAGTGCTGGCTGCTGATCTGGTATTTTCCCATCTCTTCTCATCACCAACTGAGTTCCACAGTTCCTGAGGTCGAACTACATGACAACTGTATTCCTACAAACGTGGTCCTAGAAGCCTTCATTACCTGCACTGACATTTCTAAAAATTCCTCCTGGTTGGTTGTCAGAACTCAGAAACCACATAGGCTGCAGCAATGAACAAATGTAAGAATTTGATGTTACCACGTGCCTTTACTTTGTTAAAGATTTAGTTTATCTGAAAAGCAGAGTTATGGAGAAAGAAGCAAAAAGAGAAGCGGGTCCTTCCACCACCGATTCACTATTTAAATGTCGACAAAAGTCAGAGTTAGGCTAAGCCAAAGCCAAGAGCTCAGCTCAGTAGCAGCTGTGAGACCCAGGAAAGGCTGGGGGAGAACATTTCATCTACAGATTCAGTCTAAAATACTGACAACAGACACAGCTGGAACATGCTGAAGACCATCCAGGTCTCTCACGAGGGTGATGGAGGCCATAGCACTACAGTCATCACCTGTTGTGAGCTGGAAGTTGAATTAAGTGAAGCCAGGACTCCAATCAACACTCCGACACAGCATGCAAGAATCTCCAGCAGCAGCTTAGCCACTGCACCATAATTCCCACCTGATCCTACATTATTTGGAGATGCAACTCAAATGGCATAATAGTCGCCATTTTAAAGCATTCAAGTCAATGTAGTTGGTTTAGTTAGTACACAACCAGAGTCACCATCACCACAATTTCCAGAAATTTCACCATTGCAAAAACATATTAGCATTCACCCTTCACTCCTGTGTCCTAGTAACTGACAATCACTAGTCCATTTTCTGTAAATAGATTTTTTTTCATGTTGAATTTTTCATATGAATGGAATCATACATAAGATGTTCTGTTTCTCTCATTTAGCCTATTATTTTCTAAGCTATATTTTCATATATATTGGTTTCTCTTTCTATGCTTGCATATATCACAGGGCATGGGTATAATTTGTGTTACATTCTTTTTTTTTTAAAGATTTATTTTTATTATTTTTTATTGAAAAGGCGGATATACAGAGAGGAGATACAGAGAGGAAGATCTTCCGTCCAATGATTCACTCCCCAAGTGAGCCGCAAGGGCCGATACTATGCCGATCCGAAGCCAGGAGCCTCTTCCGGGTCTCCCACGTGGGTGCAGGGTCCCAAAGCTTTGGGCCATCCTCGACTGCCTTCCCGGGCCACAGGCAGGGAGCTGGAAGGGAAGCAGGGCTGCCGGGATTAGAACTGGCACCCATATGGGATCCTGGGCGTGCAAGGTGAGGACTTAACCACTTGCGCCACCGCGCCGGGCCCTGTGTTACATTCTTCAAGTGACACATATTACTTCTTCCCAGTTTTGTTTATAATGAATACCAGTAAGAATCTAAATGTACAGGTTTGTACAGACACACATTTTGATTTCTCTTGAGCATGCACTGAGTTCCATTATATCCTAAGGTAATTGCACATCTCTAAGGAATTACCAAACTGATTTCCAAGGTGATTACATCTGATTACATCTCCACCAGCAATACAGGAGTACTCCGATTTCCCTGTATTTTCAGCTTGGACACTCTTTTTGATGAGAACCACTGTGGTGGATATACCCTGGGATTTCACTGTTGGTTCTAATTTTCCTTCACATAATGTTTAATCATACTAAACATATTCTCATGTGCTTTTTTGTCATTTTTATACCTCCTTTGGAGAAACTTCTATTTCAGTGTTTGTTTGCTTTTATTTGAACTTTCTACTAATTACTGGATTATGGATTCTGATATATAATTACTTATAAATATTTTCTCCCATTCTATGGGTTTTCTTTTATGCCTTCTCAACAGCATCCTCTGACGCACAAAATATTTTGACGCAGTACAATCTGTCATTTCTTTCTTATTTTGTTGTGTTTTGAATGTTATAGCTAAGAAACTGCTGCCTAATCCAAGGTCACCGATTTACATTGTTGCTTTCTTGTTTTATAGTTTGTTCTCAAATTCAGGTCTGTGATACATTTTGAGTTAATTTCTGTATATGATGTGAGATAGTGGTCCAAATTTATTCTTTTCTGTGGGAACATTTACTTGTCCCAGACCCATTTGTTAAGATGACCACTGTTCCCCTCAACTAAATTGTCTTGTCACCCTTTTCAAAAGTTCAAGTGACTTTTAACATGTGAATTTACTTCCAAATGCTCAAGTATGTTCTATACATTTGTGTGTCTATATTTAA
Organism: Ochotona curzoniae; assembly: GCF_017591425.1. Taxonomy (NCBI): domain Eukaryota; kingdom Metazoa; phylum Chordata; class Mammalia; order Lagomorpha; family Ochotonidae; genus Ochotona; species Ochotona curzoniae. The sequence goes on from NW_024466599.1 coordinate 59,162,237, forward strand.
TACCAATACCACACGGTGTTCAATACTGCAGTTTTGCAGTTATGTTTTAAGTTTGAGAAGAGTCTTTGTTCTTACAATTATATGAAGCTATTCTAGATTCACATGGGAATTTTTAAATGAGCATGCCAATTACTAAAAAAAAAGACAGCAAGTATTTTAATAATAATAGAACTGAATTCATGGATTAATATACTAACAATACTAAATTTTTTCATCTGTGAAGACCAGTGTATATCTTTTAACTTAGTCTCACTGAACTTTTCTTAATGGTGTTTTGCAATTTTCAATATACATACCCTGGATATAATTAAATTACTAAATATCTATTTTCTAGGATAAGAGGCAAGGTATTAACAATATGTTGTTACATGACATTGTTACATAGTTATATATATTCAAAGTTAGCATTTTACTTGATTAAATATATTATTTTCTGGATATTAAATATGTAAATGTATATGTAAGTGGGTATTTCATAAATGAACTTTTCTCCATTAAGAATTATTTTACAGTTATTAGATAAAATGAGCAACAATAACATGTCAGACCTCCAGAATTAAGTATAGCAACAAAATATAATAATGAATATCTGCAGCAGAAAAACGAAACTGTCTTCCCAAAGGCAGCCAGGGATCAAGAAAACTTTATTTTTTCAATAAGCCCATCTGAAATTAGTCAAGCAAGTTAGAATGGAAAACTGCTATATGCTGTGCATTGTTGGCTGTGTTCAAATTTGTGTTATTGGTACTCTTATAACTCCTTACTGTCATAACCATTTAGAGAAATACAGAATAACACAGTTAACAGCATTTTTAAAACTTGCTGCTGTGATTCAGCATTGATAAAAGTATTTTGAAATTCCATGAACCATTAGTTAATTCTTACTACTAATATCATATCCATACTCAATGTTCCACAAAGAAAAAATGTCTGATCTTTTAATGGTAAAATATATGTAAGCTATCCTATTGTGAATCAAGGATTTTAAGTGGATGGGAACATTGATAAGAAATCAATAATAATGTAAATACATAAATCCTGTAAGAAATGAATAGTTACAATTCAAAGCACTCAAGCCATTTTCTCAATCTGCATGATTAGTGAAATGCTTGCAATCAAAATAACTACTTTTTATAACAAAAAATAATCAGGATAGAAAAAAAATATAGTGCCTGTTAAAAATCCAAAAAGGAGGTCTTAATTTCCAAGTATAAAATACAGGTAAAAACTGTAGACCTCAAAAAGTGTTTAGTGCTGCTCAACTGGCTACCATTTCACAACTTACACATCCACAGAAAAATGAAAAATGTAACTAAACAACAGTGCTGGGAGAGCAATATGGAAATAATGTGTAGCATGATAACTTGAACATAAAAGAGACAATATATAACATTTAAGGTAGGAAATATTCAAATAGTAAAATCATATACACAAAATGTAAAAGTTTCAAATGCTGGGTATTATCATAAAGCTGTGATAAATATTTGACATTAGTATATAGAATCCATATATATATATATATATACATACACACACTTTGCGAATACTTATATAGATTGTATTTACTCCAAAATGATCATAAATATATATTTTTATACTGATGTATAAATGTAATGATACACTTGAATTGCTTTTTAAAAATATAACTTTATTATTTGGCCAAAAGTTGTGAACAGACATGCCAATAAAAATTATGAATTAGAAAACTGACTTTTCTCCCTCAATATTATCTTATCTACTAAGTAAAACAGCAACATTGTTTTTATACAATATGATAATTATATCTTATTTAAATTTGCAAAAACAGATAAGAAACCTAAGAAACACTGTTATGGCAAAGATATAAACTTATTCATTGCAGCAGAGCCAAGGCACTAAATCATTAGACCAAGAAAAACAGAAAAAAATAAATGCCTCCAGAAATCAGGGAAATAAATTAATCTAATAAACAAATATCCTAGTTCCTTATCACTGGCAAACATTTATTAGCATAAAATCATAATGTATTAGCACATGAATAAAGAATTATGTACTTCTATATCTGCTGGTGGGATATAAATTGATGTAATGATTTGAAAGAACTAACATTAACTATTAAAATAATCTAAAAGGTAGTTCATGACCCACCAATTTGAGTTTTATCAACCTATTTTAAAAACACACTTAGAACATTGGACAATGAATCTGTGTACAGATGTACATCACAACATTATTTAAAATAGCAACAGAGCAACAAAAATTATCTATGATAACAGCATAAACAACCACAGTACAACTATACAATAAAAGAATAGGCAACTTTTAAAAATAATCATCAATATCTTTCATTCAGCAGGGAGGATATAACTATCAACTGTATGTAAAGTGAACATGACATGCAGAACATGTTACCGTCTAAGTAAAAAATCAAATATTCAGTATTCATACACGCAACTACATATATATATACACACACAAATATGTGTGTGACTTTTTCCTTTGAAGCACTCTATGACCCCTAAAAAACATCTTCTGTTTGTGATACAGCCTGTATTTGAAAGCTGATCAACAGAAATACTTAATCTCAGCAGAAAACCAAACACTAGAAACTTAAATTCCAATTGATATAATGTCACAAATTAATGTGAAAAAGAACTTTTACTATCCCAGCAGGAGATGTTGATGGATCTAATTTAAAAAAAGGATATAAAATCATATACACCTATCATCTCCAATATGCTTAAATGTACCTTACTATAAGATAAGCTCACATACCCTCATGGGAAATAAGCTATTCAGTGGAGAGTTGGACTGCAGTGATTTTTATTTTCCAGTTTCTCCTTGTTATTCTCTACAAACGAGCATAGAGTACTGTAAGACACAAAATATACTCCTTTGAAACAGTGTATCTCCTCTTACTAAATTCATGTAATATCTCTACCTAGATAATGCCCAAATATTTTTCTCCTTCCAGGCTCTTACTGCCTCTCTGTGTCACTGTTCAGCTGCCTTATGAGCAGTTAGTAGCATCCCACCTTTAGTTCCCTTGGATGTGATGTCTTCATCTCCCACTGTTGTACTTATGAAACCCATACCCCTGCTGACTCAGCCCTGTCCCACTTCCCAAACCAAGGCAGGAGTGAGCTGAAAAGCACAAGGTCATCTTCTCCTCCAGATTCTCACACCATTGTTAGAACAAGGTTTCCTATCTGCCTAGAATTTTTACCTGTGCCACTATGAAGTTATAATCAACTGCACTGCACAATTGAACGTCTATCTGGTATTAAACTATTTTGATTTTTACGTTGTTGCCACTGCTAGACTCAACTATAAGATTGGGTACTGCAGCCTACTCACACATACATCCAGAGCCGTGATTTCCCAAACAGTAGTTTTTATCAGTTGTTAAACAGCATTTGATAAATGAGTGCTACATTGCAAACTGGAAAAATTAATTTGACCACCAGGAATTTATGAAGGAACCAATATAGGTCCAGGATTTTACTAGGGGAAATTATAGAAATAATAACAACAACAAAAGAGTACAGCCCGTATACTGGACACAAAACCTAAAGTATTTAAGAACACCCTTAAAAAAACAGAATCATTACTGTTTTGGCTTCTGCCTTAACAAGCAAAACAAAAAAAACCTTCCCGCCTGAGGTCCTGATTTCACAGATGGGCAAACTACAATTGAGTTTTCCTGCCTGGATTTCAGACTACTGCCAACAGTGAGTTTTGCCTCCTGTCCCAGCTCCATGAGGCCCAAATGTGCACAGTTTTACTTGCCATAGCTTGTGTTTGCCCACGTTCAACAGCTCCCTTAATTCAAGACTTCCTCCCTCTCCAGTTCATGCTGAAGGCCAAGATCTGAAATCCTTCCATCCCCTTGTCCTAGAATACCCTATCACCTGTTTTTGCACATACTCTCACAGGAACAAGCTGTGACTACAATCCCAGCTTTCTGCTCTAATCTACTTCCTACAAGGATGAGAACGTCATAGCAGGCCATGTGACAAAGACTGATACTTACTTGCACAACATTCATTTTCTCCTTTCTTATCCTTAATACACCTGCCATTCTGCCCATCTATCCCCATCGCCACCACACTGTGGACTTCAGAGAAAGAGGAATCCATATTTAGATCTATTAGATAGAGTCTGATAAGCCCACCATTCCTGGCATCCACATTCCTGTTGCTGTTGACTGGCTGGCTGGAGAATGTGTAATGAGTATTAGCAAATGAGTGACGAGAGCAGTTTGCAGGAAGACACCGCTGTGGCAAAGCAGTGCTTTGAATTGAAGCAGCCATCATACTGCTGGCTGGGGATGAGGTCAACACCCAGGACACAGTCAAAAGAAAGTGAATAGGAACCAAAGCCCAGTCCTACCACTTGAAGTCATCTACCTGCCAAATTTCTTGTCCCTTTTATGAATCTTTCCATCACCTCCTTATTCTACTGTAAGGTTACACATATTAGTTTTAAATATCATGCCTCTCCCTCTTATGTCTCTCTCCCACCATCCCTTCATGGCCCTTTTTCTCTCTCTCTCTCTAGGCTTTTCTATCCTGAGAAGTGATTTTAAGATTTTTTCCCCCCCTAATTGGAAAGGCAGATTCACAGAAAGAAAGAGACACAAAGAGAAAGATCTTCCATCCACTGGTTCACCCCACCCCCCCAAGAGGCCACAATAGCCAGAGTTGAGCCCATTCAATGCAAGAAGCTTCTTTCTGGTCTCCCATGTAGGCATAGGGTCCCAAGTCTACTGCTTTTCCGGGCCACAAACAGGGAGCTGGATGGGAAGCGGAGCAGCCAGGACATGAACTGGAACCTGTTGTGGGATCCCAATGGTTGCAAGGCAAAGATATAGTCACTAGGCCACCGCATTGGGCCTCATCTATCTAAACAAGTGACTTTAAAGTGAGAATTTATGGATATTTGCACTGCTTTCTGTTTTCTACTATGAGTAAAGATTTTATTAATTTTCATGTGAAAATCTTTGTGCATGTTTTCATTTTATCTGGAGGTGAAATGTTTAGGTGGTATGGCAAGTATATTTTTAACACCAAGAGAAATGCAAAACTATTTTTCAAAGTAGTACATTACCATCACCAATGTATGAGTGATCCCGTTATTTCACATTATCCTCCAACTTGATATTATCATCCTTTGTTATTTAGACATGCCAGTATTAAGAGTGACAGCACATTGTGGCTTTAAAATATCATTATTGCAGAAACACAGCTAATAGAATTTATTGTGCTTATTTCTGTGAAATGCCTTTTGTTGTGTTTACTGGCTATCTTATATCTTCTGTGCAATATCTCCTCAGATACTCTGCTCATTCTTTAATTGGAACAGTCCATCTCCTTATTGAGTTACAATGGTTGTATGCATAGTCTATACAAAACCTGTTATCAGATATACAGAGAAACAGGTAGAGACACACAGTTCTAGCAAATCATGTATTTTGAAAAGAAGTATTCTAAAAATTTTGATAAAGTCAAACACATTTTTATCTTTATGTCATTCTTTTTACATCATAAGAAATCTGTGCCTAACTCTGAATAGTATGTGCTATCTAGAAAATGATATATCAAAATCATAGGAAAATCTCCAAAAGCCTTACATTCAATGAGAAGAAAAGAAAAATGAAAATAAGTATCGATTCTGTTATTCATCCTACTCTAGTGTCTAAGGGCAGGAAAGCTAATCTATAAGAGTAGGAGGCATATCAGGCACAAGGGAAGTTGAAGTTAATGAAACATTCTTTATGCTATGTTTGTCAACAGACAACAAATCCCTTAAAGTCATTGTGACTTACTGTGCATATATAACAACAAAAACAGGTGATGTGAAACAAAATTTGATGGAAGTTATAGCTGAGTTGATAGGAAAACAGGTGGACACACGCTTCTTTAGAATAAGCTTTAGGGAATACAGAAAACATTGCTATTTCTGAGACAAAAAAAAACACATTAAATTATACATATGTATCTTATTAAATAAGTATTTTATTCTAAGTTTATAAGTGTCTTATAACCTTCCAAAGACACCAGAGTAATTCAAACACCACACCCCAGGCTGTTTCCCGAGTGGAGGGTAACTGACTGCATCTCCCAACCAAAAAGGGCTTAAGGGAGGGAAGGATAAAGAGAAAAGAGGGGAATGTTCCTTCCTCCTCTTCCTTCCCAGACACTATGAAGCTAAAACTGAAACTTTATTGGGAAAAGGAAAAGCATCTAGCATTGAACGTAGAGTTTTTCTCCTGTAGCAGTTTATGTTCCAAAATTTTTTTTTAAATTGAGATACAATAAAGAATAAATCACCACAACCTATAACGGAAAGAAAAATTTTCATGTAGGATGATAGAATTTTACAGCTATATACCTATACATCATCCATTCCAAGTCACTAAATTACAGGTAGAATAAATAAGGCTTAGAGGGATTAAGACTTGTATAATCATATAACTAGGTAGTTAATGAGCTGAAAAGGAGGGAGAACACAGTTGTCCTGGTTCAGTGTGTTTATAAAATTACATTCTCTGGCCCAAGGCTCTTCACAGAGTATGTATCCTCAAAAACACCGGAAGAATAAACTCATGGCATAATGGTGAAAATTGTACACAAGACATAAATTAAAAGAAGATGAATTTAGATGATCTTCTCTCTTTATTTCTCCTAATGAAATGAGTTCTGTATATACATCTTTGTGCCAGTTTTTCACATTAGGGAATAACACATTTCTTGGTGAAATTCCTCTAGCAGGTATTATGCTGAAGAAAGAATGCAGTGGGAAATTCTCAAGAACTGCAGCTCTTTCCTAGAAAGAGCTAAGGGAAATGAGTTCTTTCTGATGTGATGAAGTTACAGCCCTCTCTCCTGCTATAAGACTGATGCTATTTAACTGTTTCAGGCCTTGTAAAGCTAAAATAAACTTGGAAGATTTGTTTTCAATAAACACACAATCATAATTACATGGGGGTATCAGATCCTTTGGATATTTCTGAAATCAATATGCATTCTAAATAGAATGTAGAGAACCAACTGACCCATCTATGCTCAGAATCCAAGACTTTAGTTCTGAAACAGTAGTCTGTAACAAAGTTTACAACCCAACAAACAACAGAAACTCAATTTACACAAAATGAAATCTCAGAAGCCTACTGTTATTTCTACTATGGTTCTACAGCCTTGGGATCATTTAAATGAAATTATTTATTTAATTCCAAGCCTTATGACTTGTCTACTCATTTAACAGAGAAACAGTGGATTGAGTTTACTGAGGACGTTGCTTGAGGATATTCCAGCTTAGCCAACACCTTAACTTAGCAGGAACATAACAACTTCCATTCTGGTTAGTGCACACTGTATTCACACTTGAAAATGAATGGTGTGAATCATACACACATAAGTCAAAAGGAAAAATAAAGTCCCCTTTAATAGCAAAGACCTACAAAATTAAGCCCTTTAAACTCAAAACAGCATTGTGATTTTGTAATACATTATGAGTAATAATTTCAAAGCGGTATGAAAGCAGATTTGAGCTTAGAATTCAACTCTGAAGTAAAATGTTACTTATTAAGACAAAGAAAAAAAAGGTTTCTAGAGTAAAATTTGTCATGTATCTCCAATGTCTAATGTAAAACTGACCAGAAGTGATCCATTTGAAGACGGTACTTTAGATCTGTTCCACCTCTGAAATGTCAAGGTATTGAGAAAGTTCCCAAAACGGAAAATAAAAATAATAGAGCTACTGTTCTGTCAGTTTTTAAAGACACATTGATATGATCTTTCAGAAATATATTCATGCTTATAAGTAAAACATCTTTAAAATATTCCACAGAACAATTTTGTGTATTAACTGAATTATCAAAAACAAACAGAAGAAAAACTTTTTACTACTTGGAAGAAAACAATAGAACTATGCTCTCCAATTTGAAAGCTATTAAACAAGAAACCTGCACATACTGATACTTACAGATACATTTTTCTAGAAGTTTATTCTCAATAAAAGCATTTGCTTCCTATCACTTTTTCTGTTAGATATTTTTCAAAATAATTTACGAACATCAAGTAAAAAGGGATATGTGTGAACAGACGAAGTCAGTGAGCATTTATCCCCCCCACCCAGAGCAACACAAGTTCCCAAACAGACCTTCTGCTGTTATTGTATGTTAGTTTCCCAGTAAAAACTGCAGGACCATAACCCACTTGAAATCATTAATAATACAAAACATAAGTTTAATGTGTCTTTAGTTGTCAAAAAAAAGTCACCAATAAAGTCTTAAAAAAAGCAAGGACCTTAGAAACATAATTATCTCAGTGAAACACTGACTTCATAAATGTCAAAATCAGGTAGTCTCCACCATTATTTCTCAAAATACAATCCTGAGATATTTGTGAGGGAAGGCAAAAGAAGTAAGAGTTTTAATGAGATCATAATATTAAATTTTGTGTGTGTGTGTGTGTGTATGATAAAAATTTCTCTCGCATCTTAAAGTTTAAAGACATGAAAAGAACACTGTGGGTTATCACGGTGGCACAGACTTGGTTCTGAGCCCTGGGATAGGGCTTTTTGAAGAAAAAGTCTGGGTAGCTGAATCCTCTGACATCAGATGGGCCCTAAGCTACAACAAATTATCTCAGGTGATGAATAAGTCCTCTGAATGTATTCATCAAACACTTTTTTTAACAGGCTCACTGGTATGCCAAATACTCCAGTTAAAAATCCCCTGCATATCATGTTTCTGTCTTCACTTTTGCTCTAGCTGTAGCTTTATCCGGCACAAAAACCTTCCCAAGCATCTCTATCCGAAGCTCCAATGCTAGCACTGAATACCTTCCTCTGTGTAGCAACATCTAAGCTCTTCAGAAGTCGAACACCTGCTCTGCCATCCTTCAGGACATAAGCATATAACCATATAATCAGCATCAGCATCATATACTCTTTCTGCTAACTGCAAAAACATTTACACAATATATACTTTGTTTACATCAAGTACTTGGCAAAGGCACATGTAACCTTTAAAGCAAACCCATGAATTAATCTATCATAATTCCCCTTTCATAGATTTAAAACAAAATATTTAAAACTACGCACAGGCCCTCCAGTCCTAGGCAGTAGAGAGCCTGCACTTGCACCTGAAGCTCTCTTCCAGGAGCTCCTTATGCTGCTGTGATATACGACCTCATGCAAATACCTGTTCTCTTCAACCGGCCTGCATGCTGAGGTCACAGAGGGTGTCTTTTACTTCTTTCTGCTTCCAGTGCCTCATACAGCTTAGTATAGGACTGGGCAGATGTTAAGAGCTCTGAGGGAGTGAAGCAAAGACACTGTATCCAGAAGGCACATATCCATAAAATGTTCTATCAGATCTTTATTTGTGTGGTACAACCTTAAAGATCCAGATAATTAAAGACAGAAACCCCTAAAAATGAAATTCTTCAGAGGAAGTCAATTCTCATCTGTAACTAGATTAATATTCAGGGTGACAAGCTGATCTTTAAAAAATTCTCATTCTTTTTCTCAGTCATAACTTATTAATGTTACTCAAATCTCTCTAGTTCTTGCTGTAAACAAAATGTATTTTTGTCAGCTCTCCAATAATTTTGTAATTTGTTTTCATTAAGTGTATAATTACTTACAAAGGAAACAAATAAAAGGTCACTTTTGTTTCAGAGTAGAGAAAATGTGGAGCATACAGGCACACAATGATGTGCAAACTGCAACAAAAACAGAGGGGATCACTGCCTCCTCCCAACACTCACCACTGAACCCCCAGAAAGAAGGGGTGTTAGACACGTCCACAGAGTCAGGGGAAACAAAGCAGGACAAAAGTAACTTATTATGCTCATAGGTAACCACCACAAATATCTTTTGCCAGCTTGCTGACATTCCATGAAAAGGAATAGCAACAACCCAAAACACCTCTATCCACAAGTTACTGTGAAATAAGGTAATCATTGAAAGATACACAGTTTGATCACAATCTTATATCAGGATGTTAGTAATACTGACCAATCAAGCTTCAGCCACATGGCTGTTAGTTAGCCAAGTCATGAAAGGAACTGAATTCCTACCATGAGGAGGTGAGGGTGAAGCAGGAAGGTTTATCATTTCTCATATCATACACTTCCCCTACACTGATTCTGGTGATTAAATGTATTGGCTCTTCCACAAATCAGCACCCGATTGAATAGAAACAGAATTTTGTACAGTCCAACTCCTATTTTACATTCTTTCAAAATACATAAACTCACACTGCACTACTATCATAGAACAGTTTAAGTGAAAGTTTAAAATTAATAATCTATGGTACAAGTTTCATTTTTACTAACACTTTCAATGAATCCAATTTTGGTCATCCACACATACTTCTTAAAGACAAAGCACAGCAATTATAGATACTGAGATCTGGGGAATGTGATTTTTAAAATAACATAAGTAATACTAAATATAGACTCCCAAATATTCATTTCTGACTCATAATGTTGGAGCATTGTGAGATGATAAATATGCTAAACAAGTATGGCTGTCTGGCCATGTATAGTAAAGTTTTCAGTAGAAATGCTTGCAAAAGAGACAATTGCTAAGTAACAATCTGCATAACGGGTTAAAAAAGGAAGCTAAAGAAAAAAGAAGTAAAAAACAGCATTTTCTGAAAATACACGCAAGCAACTCAATTTTTAAATTGTTACCAATGGCCCGGCAGCTAATTCAACTTTTCTATTGGTGTAAACCACACACAAAATTATACAGTGTGTTTCTTTTCCAACATCTTCAGAATTCCCATAAGGTGCATCAGACCAGGGGTCAGGTTAACTGTTAATGGCTATCATGCAGCAGAAGCTATTGAAATGGTACATTTACAAGCCTGTGGAGTAGAGCCTGGTTCCTCTGAAAACTGTTTAGCCATTATCCCCCTTTAGAAGTTAACCCATAATGGACCAAACTTCATCCCGTCCACCCTTCTTCTCCCTATTTTCCCAAACAGAGCTACCTCAGTGCTTTGCATGCCAAGCAAAACATTCCATAAACAATGCTGTGGTGCAAAAGCATTAAAGTTCAGAGAGTTTCCGCCTTTGGAGCAGGTAGTGACAGGACCAAGGACACACGGGTTCAACTGCAAGCCAGATGCTAGGCGGGTGGTTTGAAACTGTCCACCCAAAGAGGCCTAGGGCAGGATACCAGCCCTCCCGTCGCCACCCTTCCTCTCCCCTCCCCTCTTTCTCTCTTGTTGCCTTCCTCTCCTCTGCTTTCCTTGTGGTTTGTCATGGAGACAATCAACGCAGCGAAAAGCTGAATTGCGAATTAGTAAGAAACACACTGGGAATATGCAATTCTCGGAAGGAAAAAAAAAAACTGCTTGAGAGGGGTGGAGGGGGGCCTGTTGGCAACACGTCTAAGTGACAGCCCTCCCCACCCCCACCCTAATACAGCACAAATCCATACATTCCTCCTGGATCCCCTCTGCTTCCAGTTGTCAGCACTCTACCCAACTTGATTCTCTATCCGAATAATCCCTGTGAATAACCCCTGTGCAAGAGTATGTCTCTCAGCATTTGTGCCCAATTTTGTGGAAACCCCTGAACCCGGACAGTTACAGCAAGGCAAGGGATGTTCCCACCCTCCCACCGGGGAAGGAGTGAGAGAAAGAGGGTGAAAGAGACAGAGACAAGGGGAAAGGGATGCGGAGCTAGGCTTGAGGGCCAGAGGTTGAAAGCAAGACCGGGAAGAAAGAAAGGGTGGGAAGGAAGTGGGGCTGGGAGAGGGGAAGAAAGGGATGAAAGAAAGGCTGAGAGAAAGGAGGGGTGAGGAGAGAGGGATGTTGGGAAGGATGAGGGAGGGAGGGTTGGAGAGCCGAGAGGGAGGGGAGGATGGAGAGGGGATGGGAGGGATCCTGTGAGGAGGGAGGCAGGCAAGGATGGAGGATGCTCTGCCCGGGACTCACCTCTGTGGGTCGGAGGGAGTTTCTCGCCTCCTCCTTTCTCGCTTGTTCTCAGCAGCTGCAGTGGTAATCACAGAAGGGGCTGTGCAGAGGAGGCGGCGGGGACGAGGGCAGCTGCTGCAGCCGCTGGCCGAGGTGCGGTGCCGCCTGCTCCGCCCGCCCGCCCGGGTCTCCGCCTCACTCGGAGCTGGAAGCGAAGCCGCTCCCCCCTCCCCCCGCCCGCCCCGCGTCCTGCCCAAGCGCGAGCGGCAGCGGCCCGGATCGCCGCTAGGGGAGGCGGCCAGTGCGCAGGCGCGGCCGCTCGCTCGCTCGCCGCGCCCTCGCGCGCCCCGTGCTCCTCCGCAAGGCGGCGCGTGCTGGGGGCGGGACGCGGGCGCGCGCGGCCTGGAGAGCGCCCGGGAGGGCGGGGCTGGGGGGCGGAGCCTCCGGGGGCGGGGCGCGGGGCGGAGCCGCCGGGGGAGGGGCGCGGGCTGGCTGCCGCAGGGCGCAGGTGCCGTGTCCATGACGACGGCGTTACCCCGCGAGCAGGCTCCGGGAGGGATGAGAATGGGCAGCAGGGAGGGGTTGCCCAGTAGGGTAGAAAGGTCAGCCCCTCAGGGAGGAGGGCCAGGCCTGAGTCCGGTTGAGGTACTGACAGGGGAGGGAGACTAGCGGGTTGTAGCGCTCAAACAAAACCCAAGAGAATAGTGTTAAAACAAATGCAATATTAGCTCATTCAACAAGCCTTTGTTGAATGTTGTCTGTAGCAAGCCTTGCTTTCAGCTAAAGAATCTTACTAGAGCCCTCTTTTGTGGCGGCGCTGAGGCGTTTTGAAGTAGCCAACACTGTTTGAAGACCCCTTGTTTGTCCTGGCGAAGATTCTCCTGCGCTTCAGAACTTAACACAGCTCCACCAGCCATCACAGCTGGGGCCGGAGGGAGGTGGAATGGAACTGTTAACTGCTAGCACAGAAAAGTACCCAGCTGTAGCAAATACTTCACACAAGTTAGTCACCTTTGTTCCTCGATAGTACCAAATGACGACTTTTTTTCTATGCTTTTCTTTGGTTTAAACCGAGAAAGACATAGAAAATTATTGACAGCTAGATATGCCTTCACATGGTAGCTGCCTGATTCTCCCGCCCACTAGTAAAAGTACATTTGTTCTTGTCGACATTAAAATGTCTTTATGTCCCATTGTGCGCACCTTTTTTCTTTTGCCCCTCTCCATCATAGCTTATGTCAGTTATTTTTCTGTACCCACTTGATCACAAGTTGGTTCCTAAAACTGAAAATGTTACCAAACTCAAATATCTTTTATTCTTTCCAAGAAGTGACTGCCTCTATCCATTTCTCTTTCTCTCAATGTATTTTTTATTTTCTTTTTCTCTTTTCAGCACTACTTCACTACTATAAAAATTCCTGGGGGGTGGGGGAAATGCACAGGAGCCAGGCAAAAAGTTAAAAAACTTTTCAGTCAACGTTTCAGGACCACGGAGAGTGACAACGCGTGCTCCTCCCACCAAGCGTTTTATCTTCAGCGTAGCATACAGAAACGGGAAAAACCTGCTGAAGAAGTTACAGGAACGAACTTCCAGGAGCTAAATACCCAGCGTTAAAAACCAAAAGATCTTAACAGAGTGGAAAATCAAATCGTTTGCGGTAGATTTGGAGTAGATACGAAGGAAGTAGGCCTTCAGTTAGATGTTGAAGAAAGAATAGGTAAGATTCAGAGAGGCATCACAAGACTGTAATGTGATCAAAAGGACCAGTTAGCCATAAGGTAATTCAAACAAAACATAGAAGTACTCAAACTACAACTACAGAGTACTTTCCTGGAGGCAGAGGGCAACTCCAGTTTTACACAACCCAAGAATATTAAGTAACCCTAACACAATATAGAAAAATCATTGGTATCTACTGAAATATTTTGGTTGTTACTACTGTGATTTTTCCATTCTCTGGTCACACTGGATGGGATAAACTAAAAATTATAAGCAGAAGAATAACCATGTAAGTTTATCTTTTTAATGGTTAGAGGATTGAGGTATAGTTTTCATTTCATTAACTAGCCTTACATTTTTAATTATGCTTTAACTGACAGCAAATCTATAGAACAAGATTTCTCATCTTTGCTTTGTAGTGATTTTCCAAAATATAGGCTATTAACGAGATTTACACAGCACTTATGCATTTTTGTAAGCTTTTATGTAATTTTAAATTTAATTTTTTAAAGTTGATTACATTTAATTATTTAAAATAGCATAAAAACATCCCTGAAATTTTTCATACCCTTTTGGGGTCACCCACTCCTTGAAAATGTATGAAATCGCTGCCTATAAATCAGAGAGAAGTTGCCAAGCAATGAATGTAAGTCACCAGCAGGCAAATAGTGGCTGACCTTTTGTTTTGACCTTCCAAGTCATTTACTAACTAGTTTAGATTTTTGTGTGTGAAAGATAGCCCTCATTCCATCTTACTCTGGACAATGCAGATGAGGTATTGCTTTAGTCATGCATTTCTTGCTAGTAAAAGTCTATCTTTTACAAAAGTTGCCAGTGGATACTAAAAGCTACCGCTTTATTCTTATCCATTCCACAATATGGATAAGGGATTTTTTTTAAAAAGTCTTTATTTCCCTTGCTTTGAAACTGCTCATGTACCTGGCAGGTTCGATTTTCTTGATGTAAGTGTTGCTCTTCATTTCAGTAATAACAAACCATCCAGCCCTCAGGAAGCAAGTGATTTTCCTTCCCCCCACTCATAATCAAGATGCATGTCAACATCAAAGTACAATAAAACAAGTGCAGTAAAGACCTACAATATTGTGTTCTAATGGAGAAAGTTACGTATGTCACTAAAGCAATTAACAACATTATGATACATCTTAATAAAGAACTCCAAACCAGTAACAATAATTTTAAACAAATGTGTATAGATGGGGATATCATATCTCATTCAGTCTGTCAATTCCAAAAATCTTGTTATCACTCCATCCTGTGTAATTTAGTTTTTGGAATGGACTTTATTTTTCAAAATAGCCCACAGTAAAATTAAGAGGAAAGGATAGATAATTCCATATACCCCCTCTGCTGTGCTTATACACCTGTAACTTCTCCAGGGTCTCACTAACACAGCAGTATCTTTATCACAACTGTGGACATACATTAGCACATCATTAGCACCAAAAAGTAGAATTGATGTTAGTGTTCACCCTCAGTTTTATGCAATCTCTGTGCTCTGAAAAAACTATATCACAAATATCCAATATTATAGTGTCAGACACAATAGTTTCATTGTCTTAAAATTTACCTATACAGTTATTGATCATGTCTTCTTTTGAACCCCTGGAAACCAGTGGTCATTTTACTGTCTCCATGGCTTTGCTTTTTCTAGAATATCATATAGTAGAAGTCATATAGCATCTAGCTGTTTCAGACTTGGCTTCACAAGTAATCTGCATGTCAAACTTCTAAGTATTTTCATAGCTTGATGAATCATTTATTTTTAATACAAAGGTTCTACCTTCTGGATATATCACCTGAAAACCAACTTGCGTTCTTCCAGACTAAGGCAGCTACAATTAAAATTGTGAAAGTAATTTTATTTGTAAGGACCTCTATAGGTTAGCCCTAGCCACCATACATTTTATATATCAAATTCATCCACGATTTCTCCATTAAAAAACATCCAGTTTATTATTATAAATCTACCAGGTTTTTTTTCTGTGTACGCTTTACTTAGATACATTTAAGTTTTCCAAATTCTGCATAATAAATTAATGTATATGTCTTTCAAAAATTCTCAATTCTGAGGTTTTATTTGCACTTTCCACTATTAGAAACACTTTAACAGATAGTCTTAGAATTTGCATTTTCTACCAGTCTTCTCTACCAGTATTACCAGTTTCTAACCTATCAACTCTTTTCCTTGCGTGTATGCACACACATATATAAAATTCTTACATTTGGGCCCCACGTCTTGGTGTGGCAGGTGAGGCTACCACCTGCTTTGCCAGCATCCCATCTGGTCACTGGTTTGTGTCCTGGTTTCTTTTCTTCTGATCCAGCTCCCTGCTGATGGCCAGGAAAATGTGTGTGAGCCAGGATGAAGCTTATGGCCCTTGGCCTCAGCCCATCTCAGTCACAGTCACCGAGTCAGCAAATGGAAGATCTGTGTCTCCACCTCTGTAACTCTGACTTACAAAGAAAATAACTTTTTTTTTTTCTTTAGATTTACTCATTTATATTTTATTGGAAGGCACATTTGCAGAAAAAAGTGGAGGGCGATCATTGGCAAGCGGGGAGAGTGGGCCGGGGCTGTGCAGGATGGAAGCAGGAAAGGAGAGCAACAGTGAGAGAAATATTCATCTCCTGGTACACTCCCCAAACAGCTGCAAAGGCCGGAGCTGAGATAATCTCAATGCAGGAACTTCTTTCAGTTCTACCATGTGGGATTGGGGTTCCAAGAACCGGAGCTATCCTTCACTTTTTCCCAGGCTCTAAGTAGGGATCTGGATTAGAAATACAGCAGCCAGGAGATAAAATGGCAGTAGTAAGGAAAGAAAGCATCACATGTAGAGATTAGCCTGCTATGCTACCATGCCACCCCTATAAAATAATATTTTTAAAAATTATGTTTGTAAACAAGCACAAAAGATGCCTTAGGAGCCAAGTGTATAAAACTTCTCTCTGGTGCACGTTGAAGCATTTCAACTGCAACATTAAATGCACAGAAGGTTGTTTGCGAAAGCTTTCCATTCCTCAAAGTTGTGAATATGTTACATTACATGGCAGAAGGGACCATGCAGATGTGATTAAGGTTACTGAATGTGAAAATAGGACGTTATCCTTGATTATCCAGATGACCTCTTCTATTTATGTGTCTTCCTAAAATTGGAGAATTCTGGCTAAAACATTTCTTATAAGAGAGATGAAGTAATCTGAGAGATGAAAAAAAAATAAGCAAGAATTATATTCAAAGCAAAAGAGTAACAGAGTTTGTTGGCTTTGAATGAAATCACAAACCAACAATTGAGGGCACACTCTAGCAAGAAAAGCATCTAAAGAGTAGGCAGCATGGAATTACAAACCTCAGTCCTACAGCAACATACAAGTGAATTCCACCAGCAAACAAAACGCAGCAAACCAGAACCGCATACAGACCTTTTAACACTTTGGTATTGGTTTTGTAAGACACTATAAGCATAGAACCAGTCTTCTCAACTAGAATGATGCACAGAGCCATGAGAAAATAAATTTTGTGCTGTTTGAAGCTGCTGAATTTGTGGCAACTTGTTGCAACAGCACTGGATGCTCTGAATTCCTACATATTCTATGCTAATTGCCTGATCAAGGAATTAAGAAGAACTTGACTGAATGACAACTATGAATGCCGTAAAAGATTTGCCATACTCCGGCTTGTAATACTGGGCAGATATTTAAGTCTAGGTGACTTAGTTTGCAAGTCTACAAAATGGAGGCTATTTGTTATCTGTCTTTCTGAATTTGTTGAGAGAATTAAATAATTTATCAAATCTCAGCGCATTGGGTTCCACAAATGTAAAGTTCCTTGGATTAGCATTTCTAATGTAAGTATTAAACGAGCCAAGTATTAAAATATTTCTCACTCTCTGACCACTGGGCTCTATCCTGTTTTATCTCCAATTAATCTCTTAAGGAATGAAACATTGTCTTCTCACATTTAATGTGTCACTTTCAGGTTCCTAATAGTTGTCCTTTCCCTTTTAAAAAAAAAAAAGCTGAGGCCACTATGTAATAAATGCTAACATTGAATCGTTTTGTTTCACATTGTCACCCTGGAGCACCTGTTTTCTGAACATTTCCTAAGAGGGAATAGTTTAACTAAGAAGGATATCTCTCAGTAGTAAATAGATGCTTAAACTGGGTTTAGGACAAAGTTTTGCTCACATATCTGGGGTATCTATCCAGTGTTTAGATGAGATCTGGGGAGGGGGAAGGTCACCAAGAATACTAATCAATGCGAAGACAGATTCACTTGCTGGACTTGCATTCATGTCTGAATGAGTGACTATGATACAGAGGAATGGCACATTCTGTTCATATCCCCACTTTTGTGACCAATTTAGGCAGAGGAACAATTCTTCAAAAGAATGTAAGGGAATAGAAAAGCACACAGCAAAATATAGATGTCTAGTCTATCATTGTTAAATTATTTTTCAAGTAATTTTCACAGTAAAATTTTATTGACAGGTGTTGAAGTTTATTTAAAGTTTCTTTTAATATATTGAAAATGATAATGTGCTAGAAAGTTAAGATAAAGGAAAGTAGGATTCTGCAAACATACTCAATCATGGAATGCTCTCTTACAAGCATCTTTTGCGCCAAAGTTCTGACAAATATAAACTGGAAAAAAGCTGACTTAAACTTTTAATCCTATTCTGTTGATCTTCAATTCTCACAACCTATTATTAAGTTATAACGTTCTTCTTCAATTAAAAAAAAATCACTGCCATTATCATTTTTTTTCAGAGAAAACTTAGAACTCGAGTGATTTCAGTGACAAGCCTTTCCTATTGAGACTTATTTCTGTTTATGTAATAAACCGTAATCACAGTATTACATAATAGCTCTGTTTGATACGACTCTCTGAGAACCAAACTACCTCAATAGTCACTGTCTGTAATCTAATTCATCATAATTATAGGAGTTAGCAGTTGCTTGGTCTGTTCCAGGAAGGACTTGTGTAATAAACTTAACATGGTCACATAGCCCACATAACCACAAGGTGCTTCAAACTGTGAAACCACTTTTGAAAGGTAAGGAAGCCAAACTATTTTGTAAACAATGCTGGCTATCACAGTTAAAAAGAATTGAGACAGAATTTCCAGCTTAAAATTTGTAAAATTCCTACTATTACTTTTGATTTGTAAGTAGGCTCTGATAATGTGTTATAGTAATGTAACTCATAAAATATTTACCTCTTGGAACTTCATTTAGAGCTTTTCACCTATTATCCTTTTCAGTTACTAAGATCTACATTTGTAAGGCAGGCCTTCATTAAAATACTCGGCTTAAAAAGAAGGGCAGCCTCTGTGTGTATGAATGATAAAAAGACAGCCCTTATGCCTAGGGCTTTTGCTAAAATTTTTGCAACAGGTCATAGTGTTGATAAAAGGTTGGAGGTAGATTTAAGACCCATGAAATCTAGCTCCAACTTCCTAATGCTCTACTAAATCCCGTTGTTAGGAAAAATTATCCCTTCCTCAATCAAAGCATACATTAATTTTTCTCAAAATGTTGGAAGATGATTTGTGTCTTTTTAAATTTTTTTACAATGCTCAGACTGTAATGAACAAATATGTGAATCCAGAATATTATTTACAAACTTCTGAAATAATCATAGTCCTATTTTTCAGTAATTTTATATTGGTTATTAGAGTTAGCTGTCTTATAGTTACACGACTTGTTTGTTTTTAAATTTAAAACATGCGCACCAAGACGTTTTGCAAAGGAATTTTAGAGGGTTGTAAAACAACAAGTGTTTCATCAAATGTTTAAACTATGCATGAATGGGTAAAGTCTTAAGCATATAAATGTTCAAATTCTGCATAAAAATGTATACATGCTGGGCCCGGCATGGTGGCCTAGTGGCTAAAGTCCTCGCCTTGAATGCCCGGGATCCCATATGGGTGCCGGTTCTAATCCTGGCAGCTCCACTTCCCATCCAGCTCCCTGCTTGTGGCCTGGGAAAGCAGTCAGGACAGGCCAAAGCTTTGGGATCCTGCACCCATGTGGGAGACCTGGAAGAAGGTCCTGGCTCCTGGCTTCGGATCGGCATAACATCGGCCGTTGCACTAACTTGGGGAGTGAATCATTGGACCTCTCTGTATATCTGACTTTCCAATAAATAAATAAATTTTTAAAAAAATGTATACATGCACACACAGTATTTTGTTAGGCAAAGAATTTTGCTGAGTAAGAAATGTAAAGACTACTGAAGAACTCTTCAATTCCACAAACACATTTTTCCAGTGCTGTTTCATGACATCTTACTGAAGTCTCAAAGCAGACCTTGCTAAGAACAAATAATCAACAACTTTGGACATTGATTCATTTATCCATTCAAGAAGTTTTTGATACTTTCTTTTGCATGACAACCACAATTCAAATCCTTGACTATTTATATAGCACACAGTTTGTGCCAGCCATGATTTTGTAATTTAATAAGACAAATTGATCACTAGAGAGAGAAGTATAGCATAAAACATTTTACAGAGAATATTATTTATTATCTAGTATCCTTTCCTATCATCATTCTAACAGCTGTACACCTCTCTCCATGATACTGCCTATGTGATGTACACAAAAGTTAATTTCATTTCTGTCTTAATAATAGGCAATTTCACATATTTATCCTGGGCATTCATTTAAAATTCGGGCCTCAGTTGATTCTTACATTTACATTCTCTGGCTCCAGGATTGGATATACGCATTGGCACATGAGGATATTTGGGCATATGAGACAAAACAAGAAATCATCGTGACTTCTAGAACATAAATTTCTTTTAAATGGGCTAATTAAATGGTTATATTTCCTTGCATCATAATGGCATGTGGGAATAAAGCAAAGATATTATAGTCATTTTATGATTGTGTCAGTACAGGGAGAGATAGAAAAAAGTACTATAGAGTTTTAATAGAGTTTTAAACATATAATATGTGAGTCAGAGCTATCAAACAGGCTTAAATGATCTGGAAGAGACGAAGAGAGACAATGAAGTAAACTAAGGCTTAACAACTTCCTAAAACATCTATCAGTGCTAGGATAGGAAGTCTACACTTGATCTTAGCCAAAAGGCCGAGAAGCGATTAGGATAGCAAGTCTAGAGGAACAGAGGGCCTGGCAAGAGTTAAAGTTGTGCCACCAAGCATGAACCATCTATGGCCTGTGCTGAAATAATGGAAAGGGGACTCCACTGCTGATAGCCATAGACCTTGAAGGGGTAGTTCCATCTATATCCAGAAGTTCTTTCAGAAATAGAATCACAATAAGAGTATCTGTTTCCTCCTAATTTTTTATCTTCACCTAGTGTCTTTTATAACTATCAGTTAACAAAGTATCCTGGAATGTAAGCTAGGAAATATAATATGCAACACCTAACTACAAAATTACAAAAAAAAAAAAAAGAATTGTGAGAAAAAGAACAAAAAAGGAAGTAGGCAAATAATCCAAACCTTCAATCATTTGGCTACTTAGCAGCCACATACACTCTTCCTGTCACACTTATTTTAGTACAATAAAATGACAACGACATGATATTTCTTCTTATCATGGTGTAATTATATTTGTATGATGAAAGAAACTCTCACTATCTCAATAGTGGAAAATATAAAATATTATCAATATGTTTTGTTATACAAGTTTTGATTCAAAGTCATCAGCCCATGTGGCTATTCTGTTTTCTGTCTCCTAAATATTAAATGATATTATCAAAAGAGTAAAAGGAATGAAATTAGTTATTCTGTTTTCATTATTGTAGAAAACTACTGCAGTCAACACAAAAATTTTGAAAAACCTTTGGTTATCCTCACATTTCTCAAGATACACAGCCTATGACCAGACAAACTCCACCTTGTACCTCAAAGTAGGAGAAAGCTTCACATGATAAGGCATAGGGATTGTGTGTCTGTGGAATCTTCAAAAAAAATCACGAGGATTCCATCACAGGGGATACAATAAAGGCATAATGCAATATAACTGCTTCCCGAAGATCCCGCATCCAACCATCATAATAAGATTAAGTTCCATGCTCTTACTGGCCTTAACATAAAACCTTGAGGATTATCTCTTCAAATCACATAATCACTTCACATATACAAATAAATAGTCCCGCACGTTGGGCCTTCTATATGTACAGCTGCCACCATTCTATGGTAGCCCGCCTGATTAAGTCATGCCAAATCCTCATCGGTAAAGGCCTGAGTCCTTAGAGGAGCTAACTCTTTGAGTTGTTAAGACGTACCAATTTTCCCTGTTGAACATTGAATGACTACACAAAACCTCCTTGGTTCTAGAACGAATCCTCCCTGCCTCTGTTACAAAACTGCAAGCCCACTTCTCTTAATCAGTATCTATTTTCTCAAAAGTCATGGTGACTTTTCTGTAGATTCAGTGAAACGATCAACCCCCATCTTCCTCCCAACCCCCCCCTCACAAAAATAATCAACCCAAAATGTCCAGGTGTCAGAATCAATCTCCATTTCAATAAACAGCTCTGTGCACTGGTTAAAACATGGCCAAGAAACAATATAGAAACAAACTCTCTGAGCCCACAGCTCTAGGCCTGTATTTAAAAACAGTGCATTGGTGCTCTTCTTAGTTTGTATTGGGCTAAGAATAAAAGAATATCACATATTTAACAAAAATGAATATGATTGGTATGTAGAAACAACCAAAATTCATAAATTTTTGTCATTTACTTGAAAAGCAAAGTGAGAGAGGGAGGGAGGAAGGCAGAGAAAGAGGGAGAGGAAGAAGTAGAGGGAGATGGTAGGAGAGAGGGAGATAGAAAGGGAGAGAGGGACAGAATAAGTGAATGAGCTACCTTCCATCCATTGAGTCACTTCCCAGCTTCTTGAGATCACTAGGACTGGGACAGCTCAAACTCAGCAGCCTGGCTTTTCATCCGGTCTCTCATACAGATAGCAGGAACTGAAGTATTTTGATCTTCATTACTGCCTTTCCAAGGGCATCAGCAGGAACCTGGATCAAAACAGTAACCAGGACATCTTAAGAGGAATCTTAATCCATTATACCACAATGTCACCCCAAAATCACAGATTGTTGTCTGTTAGGTGGTGTTATATAAAATTCTTCAAAGGCTCATTCTACGTTTCTTTCAAGCAGATGATCCTAAACTGCTTCCAAGTCAAATTATATGACAAATTCTGTAACACCACTGTTGCAGTTCTTTCGCTTTGTAATACATTTTTTGGTGAGAAATAATGCCTCATAGAACACTTGATGGTGATTAATACACTCCAGAAGTCTCCCAATGTTAGTGTTTAAGGAGAGCATCAAATAAGGGAAGTGATGCAATAGCTAAGGTTAGACACAGTTTCAGTGAGTACAACAGCATTTCCTATTTCAATCTTGGAAAAATCCAAGGCAATTTAATACAATGTGGCTAGCTGATTTTCCAAGGAATGGTGTCATTTCACAGTATTTTATCTCTACTGTTTGATTCCGTGCACTTAGAAAAGAAGCTACTCAAGAATGGTAAGAAAGAATTCATATAATTGAACCTTTGTATAGTCTCTGCATATTCTACTGACACTTTGCACATTATCCCACTGATCAAGCTTCTAGACAACAGTTCATCATGTATACATTTTCTCTAGTTAGGTACTCCCATTTATCTTGTGCTATTCAGGAAGTCCTGTGATTTCAACTAAAGTCTTACATCCCATTTTAAAGTTGGCCTCTTCCACTGTCATCCCAGCAAAAAAAAAACGACAGCTACCACAAAACTAATTTTCTTTAATTGTATTACAGAGAATTCCAAAAAATATATACCATAAGAAGGACACAATTACTATATAATTATCAGTTACAATCTTGTGCCATCTGTATTCATATTATCTCATCAATCATAATTTTGTAGATTCTCCCTTGGTAATGTATTTCTCAATATTTCAGACACTCTTGAGTTGTTGGTCTGAAATGGCACTAGAAACAATTCACACGGGTCTTATAAATAGGCAACCACTCCCAAAGAAATTATGTTCAGGGATGTTTATAGATTCTTCAAATAGAAAATGAATAATGTCATTATATATGGGAAAGTGTTTCTGCTAAATGGAAAATTCAATGAGACTAGTAGGCTGAAAGCCCTCAGCTTCATCTTTATTATCTGTGTCAAATCTCAGAGTTCTCCTTTCCCACATTCCCAAAGGAATTGGCATAATTTACAATATACTTTGATTGAGTCAAATTTTATTTAAATCTGAGATTTTCGGTTTTAGACGCAGGATGGGATTTGAGATCTACCATGCAGTTACAATAAGTAAGAGATGATTTTAACACAACAAAATCTCCCTGAGCTGTGGTCTTTTCAAATTTCTTTCAACAAATAATGCATCACAGTCTGAAAAAATAAATAAATAAAAACTTCCACCTCATATCTAGTAGTTACCAATAACATTATAGAAGTACAATGCATTAACCACTTGGCTTTACAGAGCTTTGCCTTGAGTAAGTCTTTCATCTAAAGACACAATGGACTGCAATTTGACAAATGTGATATCACTGAGTGGACTGAATAGCAGTAACCCATTTCCACTGGTAACAAAGCCATTGTTACATTATAGCTATATAGTACACCTAACTCAAGAATTACCTCTTTGATGTTGACTTTCCGTAATTCCCAAATTACATAGTGCCCTAATGTTTTAAAACAATGAACTGAATTTAAGGGTCCTGATCAGGAAGATTCTTACATTAGGAAGTGTGATAGAAATGAAAGAAAATAAAGATGAAGAACATCAGAGGTCGGTAACTGCCGAAACACATTACTTGATCAAATTTTTGCAAAACAAAGTGATGAGATAGTAATCAAAGCTGCAAAAACACTCAATGCTACCCTGTCATGGAAATATCTAGGTATCAACAAAATCATAAAAGATAGAAGTCTGTAACTTATGCTGAAACAAGGAAACAAAGGATATGTAAGGTAAAGGCAATTTTATGATGGATGGAACAAATACGGTCATTCAAGACACCAGAAAAAAAAGCAATGGTAAAGAAAAGGAAATAGCTTTTCTGCTTCTCAAACTATCAGTACTTCCATGAGTATCTTACCTGGGAGGAATATGAGAAAGCTGGAAAGAAAGGTATGAGATATACTATTAAAATTCTTAGTCCCAGCATTTCAGAATTACAGAAACATTTGGATAAGAGACAATAGACAAATATGTGGTATAACCAATATAACTTAAGGTGTCACTACTTTTTCTGCTTTTAAAAAAGACTAAATTAGCTTCCTAAGGGGAATATAAAAATGATCTCAATTTGCTAAGCACCTGATTACAGAAAAACTACTGCTTATATTCCATACAAATGGTAATATACAAAAATAATGTGAGTATTTTAGAAGTGGAGATACACAGTTACACAGCAAATATGTGAAATAATTTTAGATGCTGATGAAAGCTATTAAGAAAGGTGTGGTAATTTTTGCCAAACATTCCCAATGATAAAGTAGTTAATTGTGCCATTGAAAAGATGCAAATGAGAATTAGCCTGGAACAATCATGTAAGATTTAGAGCCTGTTAACTGAAGGTTTTAAAAAAGAATTGCTCCGGGCCCGGCGCGGTGGCGCAAGTGGTTAAAGGTCCTCGCCTTGCACGCCCGGGATCCCATATGGGCGCCCGTTCTAATCCCAGCAGCCCCACTTCCCTTCCAGCTCCCTGCCTGTGGCCCAGGAAAGCAGTCGAGGACAGCCCAAAGCCTTGGGACCCTGCACCCGCGTGGGAGACCCGGAAGAGACTCCTGGCTTCAGATCGGCATAGTATCGGCCCGTTGCGCCCACTTGGGGAGTGAATCATCTGATGGAAGATCTTCCTCTCTGTCTCTCCTCCTCTCTGTATATCTAACTTTGCAATAAAAAAAAAAAAAAAGAATTGCTCCAAGACAGAAGTCAAGATAGAAATGCTATTCAAGACATAAGGGAATGGGTAATGTACTTAGTTTGTTGCAAAAACTAATGATCAAAATCAGGTTTTGGCCGGATTAATTATGGTGATTATCATGGTTGTAAACTATGTACATTCTTCAGTGTTTACAACCAAAACATTCTCCAGGGTCTCACCTTCACACATGCTAGACCAGACAGCCAATGCCATGCTATCACTAGAAAGATTGTACATTCCAATGTCCATTTTAAATTTGGAAGAAAATGGACAGAGAATCACCCTAAAACAAGAGCTTGATATTGTCATTTTGGTCAACCAAGGATTATACATGTCTTTCTTTTTTTTTTTTTTTTTTTTTTTTTTTTTTATACATGTCTTTCTAATCATGGGCTACTTGACGTCTCTCACCAGGAGAAAATGATATTTACATACTGAAGATTTATGTGTATATATAGTGATTCAAATATTTAGTTGCGGGGCACAGTGTGATGGTTCAGTGGCTAAATCCTTGCCTAGCACATGCCATACCTATGATGATAGGTATGGACAATGGCAGGGAGTCTGGTATACCATTGTCAAGATATATGTAACAGTTCCATTGGGAGTGCATCTTTGATTTGGAAGTAGAGATGCATACTGATAGTCTCTATCAAGAAGAAATTACCTTACTAGTTTCTTAGGATGTTTTCTTTCATCTCTAATTTTACTTGGTTTTTCTATCTTGGTTTTCTTTGCTAGTCTGGCTGAGTTTTGTTTTGCTCACCTTAAAAATATGGCTCTGTCTTGTTGAAATTTATAGTTTTTTTAGTTTCAATTCCATTTATTTTTGCTGTGATTTTTATGATTCCTTGTTTCCTGCTCATTTTTTTTAACTAAGTCCTTGAGATGCACTATTAGATCATTTATTTGACCTATTTTTTCTAAGTACCTGATTTTATAAATGTCCCACTCAATAGTGTTGTTGCTACATCTCATGGGTTTTGATATTTTTGTTTTAATTTTCATTTCTTCAAGAGTATATGGATTTATGCCACTGTCGTCTTTCACTTAGAATTCTCATAAAGTTCATCTTTTTTGTAGCAGCTATCAATACTTAATTCATCTATATGTCTAAATGATCCTATCTATAGATATACTATATTATGTCTATATATATATTCATCGATTTATAGATATTTGGGTTGCTTCCCCTTTGGGAAATGATGACTAATCCTATTAGCATTCATGTACAGATTTTTCTGTGGCTGTGTTTAAATTCCTCAGAATTGCAGAGTCATTCAGCAACTTTTTTATGCTTTTAAGGAAATAACAAACTTATTTCTGAAGTCACCACACCATTTCACAGTCCCATCAGCAATTTTTAGACATTCCAGCCAATGATTGGACTTTGTTTTAGATTGTAGCCATTTTAGTATAATCAGCTTCATTTTGGCATTTTATCTTGTATTTACCCAAGGAGGGTGATGTTAAACATGATCCATATGCTTATTAACCATTTGTATATCTTCTTTACAAACATGTCCATCCACATCCTTTGTTCATTTAAAATATTCCATTATTTGCCTTTTTATTAAGTTGCAAATGCTATACCTATTCTGGAGGTAAGCTTTGAAGTAAGATTTGTAAATAATTTCCCTATTCTGTATGTGTATTTCCCTCTCTTTTGCTGTCATTTGTAGCATAAAATTTTCAATTTTAATACAATTCCATTTTTTTTCTTGTTACTTGGTGTTTCAATGTAGCTAAAAGACCATTACCTAATCTGAGGCCACAAGGAAGTAAATTTTCATAGAATCGCATAGCTTTAGCTACTACATATATGTTTATAATATATTCCTTTTTGTACTAGGAAAACATGGGGTACAGATCAGCATTGAGGCATAGCTGGTAAAGCCACCACTGTGCCTTCAGAATCCCAACTGTTCCACCTCTGATCCATGTTTTCTGTTGTGCCTGGAAAAGAAGTGAAAGATGATCCAAGTGTTTGGCCTTCTGCCATCCCATCCTGGCAGCAAACCTCGAAGAAGCTACTGACCCCTGGTTTTGACTGGCCTAATCTTAGTGGTCACCTAGAGAGTAAACCAATATATATATATTTCTCTCTCTGATTTGGTCTCTTCATCTCTCCCTGCAACTCATTCAAATAAGTAAGCAGCTCTTCAAAAATGTGGTGTCTAACAGTGGAAATAGAAATTATCCAGTCATGGCCCTGCTTTTAGGAAGCTAGCTGTGGGAGTTTTCTATTATAAGGTGTACCAAGTTCCTTCCATTCTTGGTTGGCTGAGTGTTACAATGGAAGAAAGTTTGATTTGGTTAAATGGCTTTTTCTGCTTCTGTTATAATGTTGTGACTTTTCCTTTTTGTTTCCATTTATATTACATGTTGCTTTGATAAATTTCAGATATTATCAACCTTGCATTCCTGGCAACAAACCTACTGGTTAGTGTTACATAATCTTTTTAGTATTCATAAAAATTTCTGAATTTACTTTGGTAGTATTTTGTGAAATAGTTTTTATCTATATTCACAAAAGTACTGGTTAGTAGTTCTCTGGTATATCTATGCTTAGGTTTTGATGCAAATAATATATTCAAAGAATTAGAAAGTGTTTAATTTTAGACAAATCACGCAAATGTTTTCTTAATTAAAATTTAGATATTTGTTAATGGTCTTTAATTTTCTAAGATTCAGCTTTTAAATTATGGTAGTTTAAATTTAAATTGAAGCTCTCAATATTTAAAAAAATCTTATTTATTTTTATTAAGGCAGTTTATACATAGAGAACAGAAACAGAAAGAGTTGTTTTATCTGCCCATTCACTCTCCAAACAGCCCCAAGGTCAGAGCTGAGCTAATCCAAAACCAGGAGATTTTTCTGGGATTCCCACATGAATACAGGTGCTCAAGGACTTGTGATACCCTCCCCTGCTTTCCCAGTTCATAAGCAAGGAACTGGATCAGAAGTAGAGTAGCTGGCACGCAAATTAACACCCATATGGGATGCTGGCACCACTGAGCAAGATTAGTCTGTTGAACCACCACAATGATCCAATAGCTCTTAATCTTTTAAACTGAAATTGGAATTCTTATATTTCCAAATACTGAAATAATTTTTGTACACACTGAGCATTGTTTTTATATTCCTTAAGAGTTACATTTTATTACACATATATTATATTTCAAACTTTCCTTAAAAGTTTCATTGTCTTGGTATGAAACATTTCAAATTATTATTTCTTATTAATCTGAGATATAAAATTAAAATAATTAAGTGTAAAGTTTTCTTCTACAGGCCAATCCTCTGAGTAAATTTAGGAGTAGTTCAACAAAATTTTATATCTGCATTTTTTAGTTTAATTATGCATCCTAAAATTCAAGTTAAACATGTTTATGCTAATCAGGCTTGGGCATAAATTTGTATTTTCTAAATGTAAATTTGCAAGTATTACAAACACATGGTATTGAACATTGTATATAAAATTTAACTATTAGCGAATTGTTAAGCACAAAAATGTTAGTTTGATTCTGTTAAAATAATAACTAGTGAGCATAAAATGCATACATATTATATGAGCAAAAATATCAGTTTTGAAAGCTGGTTTTGTTTCTGCCTCTTTCTGCTGGTCTGGTACCAAGTGGTAGGAGATGTAAAATGCTACAGCCAACATCCTTGGTGAATAATTTGTTTCACCTTATTGATGTATTTGACTCTGATGAGTAAAAGCCAAAATAAAAATCCAGGTTCTTATTCATGATTTTCTATTACTGCTTGAAGACTTGGTTAGGAGAACTGTTTCACAGTGTCTAAGTACCAACAGCAGCAACTTCTTCATCTCTGCTATGAATCTGAAGTCAGAAAATTCTAGAGATAGGAAGAGATGCTGTAACAGTGAGAGGAAAGGTCCTCAGCTCCCTGAAGGCCCTGTTCATTGTTTCTGCTCTGGGAAGCTTTCATCAACTCCTTTCTCCCCCAGGTTGTGGTATTCTCAAGAACTCAATTTTGAGTAACAGTTTTCTTACGTTTAATAGTTTGTTTCTTCTCCTTGAGTTCTTTTGAGTATGGCTTTTGGGCCTGAGTATGCTTGTTATTTGGTGATGTTTTTCCAATACAGATGAAATTTATTCTTTAGAGATTGCTAACATCTAGAAAGTTCAGGTGCATGTCAAACCTAAAGTGGCAAATGCCAGAGTGAGTCTATTAATGCCCAGACTGCCAAACTGAATACTTGTTTGCATGATTTTATCATGGGGTTGAAACAGCATTCAAATAGCACTATATAAAAAAGCATACTAAATAAAGAAAAATAATGAAGCTGTAAGAAATTAAGTTCAGAAGTGTGTAGAGTGGACAGATAACTATTTTGGAAAAAATGAGAATGAAATTGAGAATATTCTCACATGTTCTTATAATAATGGAGTTTACAACCATCTGTGCTTTGGTGGGACATTTTTTCCTTATTTAAAAATTATCTGAAATTTTAAACAAATGTTATTTTACATAAATTATTTTCAAATGTATCTATCTATTTCAACTATGATAGTCGTCAATTGGAGCACAGGAAATCCAGTATTCACAGTTCTTCGCCTTCCAGGAATTGCATTCTAAACTCCTGCTCTTACAAAATTCCCTAATGCACTTGATTTTGTCATTTTCTTCACCAGTGAGTGGTGGGCATAAAATTTCTCAGGACAAACATAATCATAAAAAGCTTTGAATAAATATATCAAAACAGGCACTTTTTAGAGTTATTGGGATGCTGGCCTCTCATATTGAACTACTTGGGTTATGATCCTGCCTTTAATTTTAGCTTCCTGATAATGTAAATCCTTGTGGTATAATGTGATTGATCCAGTAGTTGGGTTCCTACTATTTACATGAGAAACTTGGATTGGGTTCTGCATAGATTTTTCCTGGCCTTCCCCCAGGGAATAAACCAGAAGCTATGAGATTTAACACTTTGTCTCTCTCTTGCTCTCTCTCTAATTAAAAAGAAAAAAAAAATTTTAAATGATTAAGGTTCTAGTCTTCTTTTCAGACCTGAACCTTGAACCTTCATTTTAAATGAACATGTCTTCTTTAAAGGTATTATGAGCTCCCTGCAGTGTGGCGGCCGCCAGGGATGTCCCAGCCAGGCAGGACCCAATGCTGGGGAATCAGGCCAAAGCCATTGTTGATAGGCAGTGACCGAGTCCTAGGCTTTCTCCAGGCCCGAGAGAGCTCTTCCATCAGGGTAAGTACACCATGAGGGAAACTTGAGAACTAGATTAAGGCCTGGTTCCACCCTGCTGCTAACATCTTGTGGCAGGAAGAGTTTGGGCACTGTTTGGCTGTGGGGTCAGGGCAAAAGCAGCTCCCTGCAGTATGGCAGCTGTGGGGGCTGCCTCAGCCAGGCCAGATCCAATGCTGGGGACTCAGGCCAAAGTCATGGCCAACAGGCAGTGACTGATTCCTAGGCTTTCGGTGGCCAGTGCACCAAGTGGTGCCAGGCTCTGCCTGCTGGCCACCCAATGGCGAGTTCTGGAGATTTTAGGATGTGTAGTTGCTGCCTGGAGATATCTGTGGATAAGGCCAGTGTGAATGTAGGTGAGGGATGGATTCTGGGTGATTTCGCGCAACGGGGTCACAGAACTTTCTGGCAAGTGTGGGGACTGAGACCTGGTGGTTTGGAGGGGAGAATCCATAAGATCTATTTGGGCCAGAGTGATTCACCAGCCCACATGGGAATCCTGAGATGTGCTGTTAGCCTAGAGCATCACTGATTGCCACACACCAGTCCACAAGGAAGGTATAATAGGGGCCTGTTTGGCAGAGGTAGGTACCAGCACCTGACTGAGTGGTGGAACAGTGGACAGGTCACACTTGGCATGGTCAAGACACTAACCAGCATGCAAGAGAACTGGGTCCGAGGGTAGATTTTGTGATGGAAGTGAGGGCTGAACCTGTGGAAATATAAGTCCCGCTGGTTTGCTCATGAGTTGTGGTGGTGATGGACTGAGCTAAGTGTGATCATGGAATCTGCTATCACTTATGGGTAAAGGAATCAACATCAGTCTGGCAGGTCAAGGCAGCATCCAAAGGTGCATCCTAAAATAGATTGTGGGGTGGGCCAAGCTGCAACTGGAAGGGGGCAGATCAGCAGGGCCAAGCAAACCTCAACTCACAAGGAAGGGCAGAAATCAGGATTGAGCACAGGTCATGCTCAACTAGGTTCTTACACTGACTGGTCTGCATGAGCCAGGGATACAAGGCCACAGCATCAAAGGCAAAGGCTGAGACAGGTGAGGGGCTAAGCCAACTGAGTTAGAGCAACCACTAGGGTTGGGAATAGGCTCAGTTGGGAAGCTGTGAAAGTATACCCTTGCTGGGTTGGGGTTCCCACTGGTGAGTGCAGGGGCCAGATTGGGGGCTGCGTTCTGGTCCAGATATGGCTGCAATCTCCCTTAGCACAAGTTTGAACTGGGGCTGGGTACACCTAACTGGGCTAGATGCCAGCACTATCTGGTGCTCTGGAGAACCTGGGTAGATGTAGGACAGACTAGGCTAGGTCTCTGCCCCTACTGAGCCATGTGTGAGCAATGTCTGGGTATGGATGAACCCTGGCTGGGCTGAAACATCCAACAATAAGATCTGGAATGGATTGAAGGCCAGCAAGCAGGGTTGGTCCATAGACCCACCAGTATGCACAAGATCTGGCATAGGGAGAGGTTCTGATGGAGGAGCTTAGGAAACTCCTCTGTTAGGACTCAGGTGAGTGAAGAACCATGATAGGGAGCAACCCAGACCAGGCTAGGAAAAGATACCCACCAGGATACATTTGGCATAGGTTGGGGGCAGACCAGGCTGAACCCGTTTACATCACCTGCTGGTGAATCCGAGCATCAGAATAGCGCGTGGGAAGGCCAGGTTCAGTTTTGACATAAACCAGTTCATGTTATGGAATGCCAAGGTGAGGTGAGCTATACCATATGCGGTATAGCCAAAATTAGCGTAGGTAAGGGTTGGTTGGGCTTTGGAGATCCCTCCAACTGAATTGCTGATCTCAGAAACCCAACCATGAAGAGACTATGTCAGCAAGTGGATTCTGAGTAGATTTCATCATGTTTGCAATGGCAAGAATGGCAGCAATTCAGAACTATTGAACCATCAAAACTGCTTGAGCAGGACCCTCGGAGCATGCCCCATATTGGGGACCTGGGATGGGTGGGAGGCGGGGTGCGCATCTCCCTTTGTTTCTTCTTTGACCCCAGATACAGGGGGAAAAATGATGATATTACTGTAGAAACAATGGCCTACTTTCCTGTAGCCCTTGACACTTTGTACCCTAATTAGCCATGTAATATTATCAAAAGAAAAATTAAAAGCAACAACAAAAAAATAAAAATAAATAAATAAAACATGGAAAAAAGTGTTAAGGTGAACGCTAAAGCGCAAGACATAAATTTGAGAATTTTCAAAATTTGATTATTTTGTTTTATAAAAATTCAATGATCAATTATTTTACCCTCTTTACTCCTATATTTCATTTGAATAACTCTTCTGTCAAACAAGACACTTTATCATTCAGCTGTATAAAGAGTGGATGGTCGTCGGTGGCTGTTCCCCATCCCCAGGTACTAATATGATTGGGAGGCTGGGTATGGCTTTTCCCCTAATCTTCCCCCTTCTGGGTATAGGAAGAAGAAAAAGAAAATGTGGAAGTAATGATTCCATCCACTTTCTCCTAATCTTCAACCCCTCCCATCCTAATTAATGTTGTAAACATTACCAAAAACAAAATTTTAAAAACTTAAAAAATAAAATTGTTTTTTAAAAAGAGTTGATGATCAATATCGAAGTAGAAATTACTGTTAGGAGAGGGAAACATTAATGTAATTCTCAAAATATTAAGTATATAGCAAGCATATTCATACAATATAAGGTATAAACCTTTTTATTGAGTGTCCTTATAGCTCTATTGATTCAAACCAAAATTATTAAATATTCAAGACTGAATGTGAAACATCCAATTACAGACGGCTAGACAGGACTATACAAGCCTATTCCCTATAGTAAACTGAAAACCTATCCCAGACTCAGCAAGGACAGATAGCAGTTTCAAGGTATAGGCTCAAACTATATACCAAATTTTGAGATTTTTCACACAAGCTTGATTCTGATTCAACGGGAGACATAAGAGCAGAAATCTGTGGTTGTATATGTACTTTATAGTCAGTTGGAGCAGTATTAAAATTTGGATGTATCATTACATGCCTCCATAGAGTAGTTGGAAATGCCAGAGACATGATCTAGGATATTTTATTGATGGAATTGGCAAGAAGTGGCCACCAGATGAATGATCTGGGCTTCAGTCCTAGAATATTAAATAAGCAAACAACAAGTAAAAAGCAGGGATCAATGCAAAAAAAAACCTCAAAAATTACAGTCACAAAGAAATGGGCAGGCATGGGAGTTGTGTACAGGGAGAGGCAGGACAAGGAGAGAAGACATGATCTTGATCTTTGGACTATGCCCATTTGCCACGTAGTCCCACTTCCACTTGCAGAGAATCCTGACCTAATTTGGTCAAGTTCCGCAATGGCTTTGTCACAGTTTCTTACACATTGAACTAAAGTTTATCAGAAGACAATAGACACAGGCATGCCTCACTCCGTTTTCCTTCCGCTATCCCTGTTGCACTTTGGATTTAAGCAATAGAAGGAGCAAATTCAGTGCCTGCCTCCCAGGAGGAGATGTGATCATCTTGTTCTTTCTCTTCTCTAAAGAAAATGCTTCTAAAGGTGTATTGCCTGAGGTTAAGATTCAGTGTTGTTTTAGACCTCAGAGTTGTATCCTACTCACCAGAAAAGCCAGCATTTTCTGTGAGCAGCGGATTTGATGGTGGTAACTAAGTAAAACCTTCTTTTTTATTTACCATTATTTCTGCTTAAATGTTATCTTCCAACAGGAATCATGGAGCAGAAGGATGTTGGGAATGAAAAGTGATTGATGCATCTTTAAGGTTCGTAACTATAATACCATCTAACAGGGGTCCCCATCCTTGGGATTAAAATACAATTCTAGAACATATTCTGTACCTGAACAGCAAATAAGGAAGCAAGATTATGTTAGCGTTTCATCCTCGGAGTAAATCATTAGAGTGAATAAAAGGATGGACAATACTCTAAGAGAATTAATGGGGTTATGAAAACATGATCACATTTAAGAAATTACTATGAGGCACATCAGAGAGTAGAGTAGAAGGAGTTAGAACAACACAAAGAAACTCTGAAGCATCAAAGCAGTCCGTAAAGAACAAAGACATTGTCAGTGTGATCAAATGATGATAGAAATGAAGTGGAAGGTGAGGGCAAAGGTTAAACATAGTTAGCAATGAAAATATTATGCATAACTTGGGACATTGGAATCTGTAGAATAATGGAGATGTAAATAATTGTTAAAAACTAAAATTGAAATGAAATTTAGACTGAAGCAGGGAAAAGAAAGGAGAGGTTTTTTAGAAGGTACAAGAAAGTAATAAAACCAGTAACGAGGAAGTAAAGTCAAAGAAAAGTCTTTAGGGGATTAAAAATACCTTCAGGGGACTTTTCATTGTGAGGGACTCAGTGGAGAGATCGTAGGAATTAAATAATTCCACAGTGGAGTCCATGGTCTTAAAGAAGCTAAAGGTTACTATAAGCAATGCCTATCATACACTCCGTTCTACAGGCCCAATAATCTTGTTTGATTTAGTTAAGTAGATTGTTTCAGGCCTGTCATACTCATTGTCTATCTCTGTTGGATCCTGCTCAAGGACTGACTGTTTCATAATGTATTCCACGTTTTCCACCCTGAGTCAATGACAAACGTTGACCTTTGTTATACAGTAGCCTTCTACTTGTTGGAGGAATGCATGTGGCTTGAGCAGTCTTTCCCTTTAACAACTCAGCTCTTTTGCTTCAAGTGCGAGGGTCTAGAATCATAGACTATGGTGTTAACTTCCAAGTCATTAAATACTTAATGTTAGCACCTGAGCCCAAGTATATTTTTGAATTTTTATGGGATGTCTGCTTTAGTTTTCAATTTTTTATTAATTTTATATTCATATTTTACTCTCTTGGTTATCTAACAGTACACAAATAGCTACCCCCAAAGTGTGGTGACTTAAAAAAAACTATTATCTCTCTCTTGTGGTTTCTTAGATTAGGAGAGTTCATCTGAGTGGTTCTTTCTTGAAGGTCAACCATGCAGTTGCACTGAGAGAATGGTTAGGAGTGTAATCATCTGAAAGTGTGAGCTGAGGCTCCTGTCTCACACAACGCCGGCTGCAAACCGAGAAGTTAGGTAGAATTGACCACCAAAGCACTGGGACATGGGCTTTTTGCCTTGCTGGGATCCCTGTCAGCCTATTATCTGGATCCAGACGGAACGTTTGAACTAACCGCTGCAACTGGCCCCAGAGGAAACTTCATGTGAGCTGTGTTCATTAGGTTGAGAATGTTCACTAAATGCTATTGACTAAGCAACCCACTCAGGTAATCCCTGATTCAAGGCCAGGGAAATGAATTTTTGCTTCTTATGTGCAGGTGGGAAAGAAGGAATTGATGAAATTCATCTTAGGAAATCATTTACCACATTCACATGTTTAAAAAAAAGAACTAAAGGGAATTATCTTGAGATGTATGTATTACTCAAAATCCTTTATTGGACAATTGCTCTTGAACCCTTACTGATTTTACATGTGTCATTAAAGTGAATGTTTCTGAGTTATTGACTTTGAAACTGGCTAAGTTTCCGGATTGTTAACAACGAAACATGTTAGTACGTTTTTTAAACTTGACTAAGCCCATGGTCAAAAATGTATTCCTCTCTCTACCTTTAATACAGCTATTAAAAATTCCAAAGGTTCCTGAGTTCATTAGTTTTTTTTTCCCTAGGAAATGGTTTATGAAATGTATGGAAGGAAAAAAAAAAGGCATATGATATAAGGAGAGAGCATATACATGAAAGCTTCTCCACTGAAAACCACATTTAAAAGCCTGAAAATAGAGGCATGGGGCAGAAACAAGGGTGAGATGAGCCCTTTATTGAGTAATGAGGCTCACTTAGAGGGGACATTTAGTCTGCTTTAATGATCTGTCCACCCTACCCAGGTATAAAAGTCAGGGTTGTCTAGTAAAGAAAGTAATTAATTTCTAGTCAGAAGTGTGACTCTGCTGTGGTCACAACATATCACATGACTGCTGTGTGTCTCTCTTCCTCCTACGGGCACGGCATGGTCCATAACATCAGCAAATAAAAGGAGATACCAAAGCAATTTGTAAATGTAACACCATAAAGAAACATAGTTTCTTATAATGGCCCCTAAATGCATTTTTATTATATGTGTGCATAGTATGTTAATTTGCTGTGTAGAAACATTTCTGTTAGGCATAAGCGTCAAAAGGTTAAAGTAAACATTCACACGCTGCTGATCTCTCGGTTTACCTTTGCTTTAAGATAGTTTCTCTATTAGAAGCAAATTTCCCAAAGAAACTACATGCTGTGATTCTACTACACATTTAAATTAAAAGGAAAATGTTACTGTTTTTTCTTAGTATAAAAGTATTTCTTGATCACAGGAAGAAAATTGAAATGTACAAATAGCTCCCTGCTAATGTGTAAGGAAAGCAGTAGAAGAAAGGCCAAATACTTGGGCCCAGCCACCGCAGGAGCAACACTGATGACATTCCTTAATCCTGGCTTGGCCCAAGCTTAGCCGCTATGAATCTTTGGTGAGTGAACCAGCCGACAGAGGAGCTGTCTCTATAACTACTATTAAAATAATTTAAATTAAAATCCTTGCTTTCTAATTTTTGAAATAAATTTTTACTATTGTAATTGGACAAATAGAGAGAGCAAGCACTGCTATGCCCTGGTTTAGTCCCACATACTCTGAAGCCCAAACTGGAAGGTATAAAATCAATTCAGGCCTCTTGTGTAGGTGGCAGAGACTCACTGCTTGAGCCATCACAACTTCCCCCAGTTCTACATTAGCAGGAACCAAACTTCCGAGATAATTGGGCAATGAATGGAAGCACTCTTACATGACACACTGACATCTTACATAGCAGCTTAATTAGAAGGTTAATGTCCACTCATTTGGCCTGTAGATTCAAATCTACAACAATAATTTCATATACCTAGGGTCACATATGGAGAAATATGGCATACATATTTTATTTGCAGCTCTTTATATGATACAAAATGTTTTGGGAATTAAAGAATAGCATATGTAGGAGTTAGAATCTTTCCCTTTCCCATTTCTTAGATTCCTGTTAAATCAGCAAAATAATTTGGAGGAAATTTTAATTCTCATCAGGAGACTCCATCAAGATATTTGGTTAATGGAAGACCTAAACAGTTTCCAAGCAAGTACCTCAGTGTGGTGAGGCAAGGTAAGGCAAAGTGTGATGTCCCCATCATTGTCTGACAAATTCCAAAGAATGTTTTTGTGGAAAATACTAGGATAACCTGAGTTCATGAAGAGCTTACCTGTAAAGGTATTTCTGTCCAACAAACCAAGGGAGAAGCCTGCAAGACCCCTTTCTTGTGCAAAGCTCAGAGAAAGTCCAGTTGGATCCCCAACTTTCGACTGGTACTCTGACTCCTTCTCTGATTTTTTACACAATCATTGAAATCATAAGAGGAACTCCTACTTTACTTCACTGCTCTTAGCTATACATACAGGCAGGGAGGCATCTATCTGTGTGAGTCAGTAGTAGAAGTGGGATGCCTAATTCCAGCTTATCTGGTAATGGGTTAAGGGCAGGTCTGCAAAAAAGGAGCCACTGATCTATATAACTGTTTACAAAAACTATCAGCCACTGTTTCCAAATAAACTACACGGATATTTTTAAATGCAGAAATCCTTGGCTTGCTGTACTTGGATTGTGTTTTAGGTTGATGCTACCCCATAGTTGAAGAATGTTAATGCTACTTATTTGAAGATTGTATAAAAATTACACTAGATAAGTTTCCTTCAGATATACATACAGATTGTAATTTTTTTTCAAAAAGAGACACTTTACTCCTCAATACTTCAGATTTTTTTTCTTTTCTGTTCATTTTGATAGGAACTATTATCACTTAAAATTAAAAAAAAAGTATGGGTAAATTAGCTTTAGATTATGTTACCTCTCTAAACTCAATTTGAATATAAGTTCTATTATGGAAGAAATTTGCATGATCATTTATAGATTCTTATCCCAGGAAACCTTGGAAAGTAATGCATAATCAGTGCAGTTGTTGAATAAAGGAAATAGCAAAGGAGTTCATGAGATATTGATATTTGTCTTCCCTTATATTTATCTTATACTGTTGTTTTAATTTAACACATAGACCTAGTTTATATCATCTCCATAACTGAAATTTAAGCAATCTCTGTAATCCTTCTGGTCCTTTTGTCACTTAAGGCGAAGAAGCATGTTTTTACCTCTCACTTCAAAAGTCTGTATGTGGGGGCTGACATTGTTCCACAGCAGGATAAGCCTCTGCCTTGAGGCTGGCATCCCTTGTATCAATTCATCTCCTAGCTGCTCCACTTTCTGATCCAGCTCCCTGCTAATGTGCCTGGGAGAGCAGCTGAAGATTGTCCAAGTACTTGCACCCCTGTTGACCATATGGGATACTCAGATGTTCCTGTGTTCCATCTGGAACAACCTCAATCAATGAGGATATTTGGGGGAATGAAACAGCAGATGGAAGATCTCTGTAGCTCTGTCTTTCAAATAAATAAACCTTTTCCAAAAACTCATGCTCAGTTCAATATAGAAAACACAAGCTCAAAATCACAATTTAAACATAGCATTTCACTCCTCTCTTATTGTGAACCTGATAAAGTAGGAAAGAGGAAAAAAATAGAAAAGTAGATTGCATTAATCTTTACTAAATATTTTATGGTGGCTTTGCTGGAATCCCATTCTTGTGAAATAATCGTATGCCCCACTCTCTCAAATTCAGGAATTTTGAGGTACAACGAAAAACTCCTGACAAAGACCCCGGTGACAATCTTTCTGGTACACATTCCTTTGTACAAAATTTTTTTGACAATAGATAGAACCTAATGACTTGCTTGAAGTGAGTTAGAAAAGGAGTATGATGCCATTTGATTACAAAGTTATAAAGGACTGTGGATTTTTTTCTTTTGATTGTCACGTGTGCTTGCTGCTGAAGAGTCCTTCTTTAGCTCTTAGACATACCTGACTTTTTTATACTGTGGTCTTTTCACTTCTTCATGTAGAAGAAATAAAACAATCTGTTGGGATCATTCCTAGGCACATGATGTGTATTTGGTTAACAGGAAGTTCTGCCTGAATAAAATTTGGCAATCCACACTCATTGTAATGTGCTATCATCAGAATAGCTGAACAGGGACAATTCCTGATCCTTTATACTTTTCAGGCTCAAACTAGGAACCAGCTGTTTTCAAAACCCTTTTATAATCTAAATGATTGAATCCCACTACATTTGAAATTAGAACAAATACCTTCCATTCCTCTTTTAATCTCTCAGGGACCATTAAAAGCCAGTAAGTATTAGAATTTAAAAATGAACTTTTGTTGCTTTCTTTTAAACTCTATGTTGACAATCCATTTAGGATGCAGTCTCTAGAGTTGTCAATTTCCAACTACTATTAAAATGAAAGGAAAGTCATTATTGCTTCCACTATAATAGCTTATAATTTCTCTAATAAATATTCTTTTTTCCAATTTTCAACCTGATTTATTCAGCCTTGCTAACTCAAAGTGTCATTTTTGGGGCCCTGCGTGATGGTGCAGTGTTTAAGGTCCTCGCCTTGCACGCCCGGGAACCCATATGGGCGCCGGTTCTAATCCTGGCAGCCCAGCTTCCCATCCAGCTCCCTGCCTGTGGACCGGGGAAATTAGTTGAGGACGGCCCAAAGCTTTGGGACCCTGCACCTGCGTAGGAGACCCGGAAGAGGCTCCTGGGAGTGAATCATCGGACGGGAGATCTTCCTCTCTGTCTCTCTGTATATCCGCCTTTCCAATAAAAATAAAATAAATCTTAAAAAAATAGTCATTTTTATTTTTTGCTTTTATCTACTCTAGGGTTAAGATTTCTCTTCCCTTAATCAATGCTTGTTTGGCTTGTATTATAAAATAACAAACAAACTATGCTTCAGCTGCTCCCCCTTCTCCTGAAAGTTGTCAAGTCAAACTGACTCTGCCTTGGTTTGTGCCTGGAGGACAAATTCATTAACTCAAGGAATCTTGAGGCTCATTTCTTCTACCTGCCCTCTTCTTCATTTTCATGTTTCACATTATTTTCTTTATGGTATAATTGTGATTTAAAAAGTTACATATCTTCATCGTATGTAAGTTGGTGAGTTTGGATGTATGTAAATATTTGCTAATTTAGCCCGTGCTCAAAATGATAAATATGTTCATTGTCTCCTAATACGTTCTCATGGCCTTTTGTTTTGATTTTGTTTGAGTAAGGGTAAGATAGCTTAGTAGATCTACCCTCTTAAACTTGATCCAGACATAACATTACTAACATTGCTAACATTGCTAACATTGCTAACATTGCTAACATTGCTAACATTGCTGCCTTTCATTTGATAGCAGAAAAATGACCGCTACCTTCTTTCTGTTGGCTCAGCACATCTGATCTATCTTGCCTGACACTCAGCAGAAATTGCCTGTTCTATATTATTGTAATTTTGGAAATGAGAAAGCAAGAGATAGAGACACAGGAACCATGAAAAGCAGTAGTCTTCTAGCTGTCAGGCCACTGTATGTTTTTATTTATCTATGTGGGTTTTCTCATCAACATATTATCTGAGAGAATGCACACTTAGAATGTATTTCCTAGAATGAAAATTCAGATTTGATTGTATATATAAGCCAATGTATATATATATAGATATATATGTATGTATACTAAAAAGATTTATTTTATTTTTATTGTAAAGTCAGACATACAGAGAGGAGGATAGACAAAGAGGAAGATCTTCCATCCTATGGTTCACTCCCCAAGTGGCCACAATGACCAGAGCTGAACCAATCTGAAGCCAGGAGCCAGGAGACTCTTCCAGGACTCCCACACAGGTGCAGAGTCCCAAGGATTTGAACTGTCCTCAACGACTTCCCCAAGACACAAGCAGGCAGCAGGATTGGAAGTGGGGTCACAGGGATTAGAACTGGCACCATATGGGATCCTGGTGTAGGCAATGCGAGGACTTTTAGCAACCAGGCTACTGTGCCAGGTGTGCCCTAATTTTTAAAAATTAAATAATTATAGTTACATTTTAATCATGGATACTGAAATGTCTCTAACATTTACTTTATTCATAGGCTTATAAAAACGTTTTTATGCATGTGAAGAATGGGCATGACTTCTGAAGTTTGAGGAAATAATTCTATTATCTCCATAGAAGTAAAAGATAATAGGATACTTTGCTTTGGCCATAAAAAAACTATTTAAGGATATTACTGGGGAAATAGGTGTATAATCAGACAATAAAATATTTATCAATGACTTTAGCAAAGAACCATCAATTGAAATGCAAATATAGAAAAAATCAAACACTTTTCAAGGAAGCAGGATTAACACAGAAAACCATGGGTAACTGCACAAAAATTGAAATTCACCCACTTATTGAGATTGCAGAAGTTGTGGAATTGAAAGACACTAATTACATAGTCAAGAAAAAGGAAGAATTGAAGTACCAGAGAGTTCAATGTGAGGGACAAAAGCTAGAATAAACCAGAATCACACTGTGAATATGATGGATATTG
Source organism: Ochotona curzoniae (assembly GCF_017591425.1). Lineage (NCBI taxonomy): Eukaryota > Metazoa > Chordata > Mammalia > Lagomorpha > Ochotonidae > Ochotona > Ochotona curzoniae. Next base: position 59,204,605 of record NW_024466599.1, read on the forward strand.
CTGCAAAGAGGTTAATAAATTAATTTGAGATATTATCTAAGGTTTCAGAACTATAATAAGAAATGAGGAAATAAGATAATACATGTAGCTTTAGTTGAAAGTTTTGATATCTTTATACTAGAACTTCCAGTGATAGGACAGTATGAATATAATGAAACCAATAATTTAAGGGATAACAGAAGCTAACTTTTTTGAAATGAGCAAAGATTTGAGATTTCATGCTAAAACTTTCTGGTTCATATGGTTTCTTGGGTGGGCATTGGGACACAATGGATTAAACTGTCACTTGGGACATCTGTGTCCCATTTTGTAGTGCTGATTCAACTGCTGGATACGCCACTTCTGAGCCGGCTTCCTGCTCATGTATCCTGGGAGACAGCACATGATTATTCAACTGCATAAGGCTGTATTACCAACAAGGGAGACTCACATGGAATTCTGAGCTCCTGACTTCAGCTTGGTCTGGTCCTGACCAATGTATGTATTTGAGGAGTGTACCACTTGGTGAAAGATTTCATTTACCTTGTCCTCATTGCACTTTTTTTTTCTTTTTCTCATACTTTGTCTTTCATGTGAGTAAAAATAAACTAACATTTAGAAACTAAAATTTCACTTGAGTAGTAAAATGCAATAGATACAAATATCCATAGAGTGGTGCCAGATTGAAATAGAAATTTTGAGATGACTTTTCAACTCTTTTCTTTGGCTAAAGAATGGTAGACGCATACATAGTGAGGTGATGATTATATTTTGAGGGAGGTGTTGATGTCCTATGAATCCCACCCATCCAGGCCATTGGGGTTCCTCAGCTCAAGCTTGATGAGGAGAATCCACAAACTTCATGAATTAGAGGTAATTCAGAAAACAAACTCTCTTCAGTAATTTTGAATGCTTTGGCTCAGAGAGCTTCAGAAATAGTTTCGGTGAGATATACTGGACAACAGGAAAAGGAACAACTGATTATCATAAGTTATTACTAACAGAAATATGTGACAGAATATGTGACAGACATACACACACATGCATATATGCTCAAACATTGGATTCTGTCTTCTTCAGTAAGACAGACCTATTAGGCTGGTGGTGTCTACTCATATTTGGAAAATCTAAAGGCAAAAAAAGGTTTGAAAGCTGCTCCCATGGTGTGGATGAAGATAATGATGGTGGGATTGTGGTTTCTGATAGCTTGCATCCTCAGAATTTTTTGATGTAAAGAACAGGTAACTATCCCAATGGCTCAGCTGAACACCAAGTGTGATGAAGAACCAGATAGGCATAACATTACATATCCAGAGAACATGTAACTTTAGATTGCGGAAAGAAGTGTAAGTAGTAATAAGTTAGGACAGGACTGCCAGTAGGAGGAACAAATGCCCTAAGGATATATCCTAAGACCCATCATATTTGCGCCAGACAACTATTATATCCTTTTTTCTCATCCCACCTCCTAGTATTAATTAGGATCAGTATTAATTAGGTAAGATAAGCTGCCATGAGATATAACCTCTCAACCTAAGTGCTTTGATACAACTAGTTATTTTTCATTTCTGCTATCATGCAACTGGGCGTTGAGCTTTCGCCCTCCATAAGATCATTGACAAAAATCAACATTTATCATTTATTGACTCTGCTTTTGAGTGCTTCAGTGGGGTTTCTACATTTGGCCAGGAGATAATTAAAAACATATGTAGGAGTACTACTCAAGACATTCCTTGCTGATTTACTTGAGAATGCTAGTACTCCATTACTTCTGTTTATCTTTGACAACCAACAGCTAGGGTCTGGCTAGGGTCTGGCAGAATTCTGGAAGCACTGCTTCCCATCCAGCTTCATGCTTGTTGCCTGGGAAAGCAGTCGAGGATGGCCCGAATTCCTGGGACCCTGCACCTGTGTGGGTGACCTGAAAGAGACTCTGAGCTCCTGGCTTCAGACTGGCTTAGCTCCAGCCGTTATGGCTGCTTGGGGAGTGAACCATAGGATGGAAGATCTTTCTCTCTGTCTCTCCTCCTTTCTGTATACCTGACTTTCCAGTAAAAATAAATAAAATCTTTAAAAAAAAAAAGCTAATGATATGGCATTAACTACATGAAGGAAAGCTGAATGTACGGAAAGAAGAAACGGGATTGGTGATCAGATCATCTACCTGGTATCTTGCAGTCATTTTTCATCTCCAAGTTCCAGCTCTAAAGTTTTCAAAACTCTAAAAGCGAGAATTGACAGTGATTCAAAAAATGATCTTTTTGTTATTCTTTTCTTGCAAACTTGTTCTGATTGATAGGAGAGAACAAATCGTAATTACAAATTAATTTTGAATTTCTGATAATATGCAGTTGGGCCTTTTAAGTAATTTGAGATTATGAGTGGTATGTTGAAGTAGATGCTTTATGTTCCCTAAATATTACTACAAAGAAAGAAATTTAAGCCTTTTTATTGCTGAGAATAAACTATTTCCAATGAATAAAGTTAAAGAAAGAAAGAGTGTGGAAACAAAATCAGTTGCTCTGTGTTTGCATCCCACTAATTGGATGATTTTAGCGCATGGGTTACATCAATTCTTGTTTATCCACTTGAAATAGTAACTGGCATATTTTGTTCTACTCCTGTTCTTTATTCCACTCTGTCTAAAGGTCATGGCGTATACTAGCCTTTCTGCTTACAGTCCCTTCAGGAGTTAACTATCAAAGATGACAGATTCTGGCCATGTAGGCTACAAGAAGCACCAGCAACCAAACAGACAAGAAAAAAAGACCACCTGGAAAATGCAAACAGATAGGGTTGGCAAACATAATTTCTGACTTATGTCGGCAGCAAACATCTGGCAGGTGACAGAATGTAAACAGCTCATCCCTCTCACCATTAGGAATCTCTCAAGGAGATATCAACAGATTTTTTTTTTTCCCTTGATAATTAGGGGACATAAGTGGAAGTGAAAACATGAAAGCAATTTTGATTTGAATTCTTATCTGGACTACTTTGAAGGAGGCATTTTCATAGAAAAAAATCTAAGCAGAGAGACACAGCAAATGTAACAAAGGCATCTTCATGGATTTTGTAGATGCGTGGCTTAAGTTGTTTTCTGGGGGTGACACATGAGAGAAATCATATGCCCTGGAAAAGCTATGGGGTGGTGGAGATATTGTCAATGACAAGCAATGTCATCCTAGATAAAGATAGGTTGATATGACGGGGTTTGGTTTTATTTTCTGTCTTCTTCCTGTTGCAGAACTGAAGGCTCATTCACATATCCACTGTAAGAGGCTTACTCTGGGAGAAAGACTGTAGTGATGGGTAAGGGAACTGCAGAAAACGAAAGTATCATAGGGGTCAGAAGGACTAGTTGAAAAACCATAGAGAAAAGGAAAGTCTAGGAAAAGAATGTCTATGAATTAAACAAAATGGATTTGTGGGTGACTTAACTGGAAATTGAAGATAATATTTTAAAACATAATTCTGATTTTGGAGACAGAGTATTTTCTTTTGGAAATCAACTTTGCTTTAGACATAATCATTGCAAAGAAATTTTATTAATACACATCAAAATTAACATTAAATTCTTGTGTTTCATATTCCTAAAATAAGGCACAGTAATATTTATGCTTAGTGCATATTTTTGTGTCTTTTTTGTTCAAGCTTTTCTTGAGTCCCAACCCTTCACAAGCAGATTTTTTTTTGCATGCATACTGTCTTTTCTAGAATGTTATATGATGGAAACATTAGTATGTAGCTTTTAGATATCAATTTTATCTCACTTAATGCATTTATATATTTAGCTGTATTGATGGTGTCTGCAGTTCATTCATTTTTTATTCTGGGTGCCATTCTAATATATAAATGTATTATAACTTTTTTTCAGATTCTCTAATTCAGAGACATTCAGATTGTGGCTTGTTTTTTAATTATTTTTTTGATTTTCAGTGTTAAACTTAAAAATATTTTTAAAATTTTTCTCTTTTATTTGTGCTGTTATTCTATATTTTAATATATGATAAAAACACTTGGTATTTTTGTTTATTTCACTCAGTTAACATGTGGGGTTATGTAATCTAATAAAGAATTCACCAGACACATGTAGTTATTAAAGTCCAGATTAACCGAAGTTAGATCAAACTATCAAATATAGGAATACATTTATTCAGAAAGTATAAGATCTCTATTATGAAAGTGATAAAATATTAATTTAAAAAATAAAGGACATATGGACCCTGTGCTGCAGGCTATTGACTAAACTCCTTTCCTTGAATGTTTCAGTACCCATATGGGCACTGGTTCTAATCCTGGCAGCCCCACTTTCCATCCAGCTCCCTGCTTGAGGCCTGGGAAAGCAGTCAAGGAAAGTGTAAAGCCTTAGGGCCCTGCACCTGCTTCGGAGACCCAGGAGAGCTCCTGGCTCGTGGCTCCTGGCTTTGGATTGGTGCAACTCTGGCCATTGCGGACATGTGGGGACTGAATCATCAGATGGAAGCTCTTCCTCTCTGTCTGTCCTCCTTTATATATGTCTGACTTTGCAATAAAAATAAATAAATCTTTTTTAAAAAAAGAAATTAAGGACACAAAAAATGGAAAGAGATTCATTGTTTATGGATGGGAAGAATTGGTATCATTATAATGTCTTTTCAGCTTAAAGCAATCTACAAATTTAGTGAAATTTCTATTGAAATACAAATGACATTCTTTATGGAATTAGAAAGTGCAACCCTAAGATTCATAAGGAATCACAGAAGTCACAGAATTCCTTAACCAGTCTTGAGGAAGAAAGTCAAGCTGGAGGTACCACATGATTGACTTTGAAGCATACTACAAAGCAATAGTAATTAAAACATCATAGCACTGGTGTAAAAACTGGTACATACATCAGTGGACAGAACAGTGAGTCCAGAAATTAATTTACATACATACAGTCAACTGATTTTAGACAAATCTACTCTGATCATACAGTGAGTAATAAAAATCTCTCCAACAAATGGTGCTGTAAAACCATCATGGAAGAATTTAAGTAGAAGAATGAACTTAGATCCATACCTCTCACAAGATACAAAAAATTCAATTCAAGATGGATCAAAGATCTTCATAGACTTCTGAGTCTATAAAGGTGCTTGAAGAAAATGGCCGAGAACCACTTTAAGACATCAGTGTAGGGGATGAATTCCTGGATAAGACTCCAAAGTACACACAACAAAACAACAAACAGGAGCATATCAAACTCAGAAGCTTCTGCACAGAAAAATGCTCAGTACAAAAAAGAAACATCAAAAAGTGAGAAAAAAATACACTACCTTCTGACAAAGGATTAATATCCTTAATATATCAGCAAATTCAGAAGCTCAACAAAAACCAACCAGTCCAGTTGAGAAACAGGAAAATATTTCATAGACAATTCTCAATGGAAGAAATATAAGTGGCCCACAAATATTTGAAAAAAAAATACTCGTCACTAGCCACCAAGGAAATGCAAATCAAATCCATAAAGAGGTATCAGCTTTCCCCACTGGAGTCGCTAAAATTCAAAACACAGAGTTACAATTTTAGCAAGAATATAGACAGAAGGGAAAATTGACACACCATTGTTTGGAATGTAAATTAGTACAGCTGCTGTGGAAAACAGTGTGGATATTTTTTTTAACGAAATAGAAATAGACTTGCTCCATGATCCAACAATTTTACCTACTGAGTATATGCCCAAAAGACTTAAACACAATGAACCAAAGTGGTACGTCTACCACCATGTTGATAGGAGCACTGTTCACAAGAGCCAGTACTTGGAATTAACCAAGCTGTCCATCATCAGATGAATGGATAAAATAAATATGTTATAGTTAAGATGGATTAATATTCAGCGTAAAAAATGAAATTTTACCATTCACAGCAAAATGAACTAACTGGAAGATAGCATATGGAATGAAATAAGCCAGACTCAGAAAGACAAGTAACACATGGTCTCCCTTAATGTGGGAACTAAAATCACATAAAAAAATTAAAATGTACAAAAGTATGTGTGTGTCAGTATTGCCACAAATATGGTTTTGTAATACTGTTTTATACCACTGTTAAATCAGTGGTTAAGAATGTTATGCTACTATAGTTTTAATGATCTGAGATTACTTTATAATTTACTGTGTATGGGTGAAATGGAAATTTAAAAAAATTTCTTTTAAGATCTATTTTTATTTGAAAGCAAGATTTAAAGAGAGAGGGAGAGACAGGACCATGTTTTGGTCCAAACTCAAATGGCCATAAATGCTGGAAATGAGCTGATATGAAGACAGGAAGCAGAAGATTTCCAAGCCTCCCTGGATGCAGGGTCCCAGAGCCTTGGGTCATCCTCCACTGCTTTGTTATGCCACAAACAGGGAACGGGAATAGAACTGGAACAGCTGGGACACACACTGGTACCCATATGTGATACTAGTGCTTGAAGGTAGAGATTAGCTGGTTGAGCCATCTCACCAGCCCCCAAAATGCTCATTTTTCTGTTCAGTTATTTACAATCATTTTTTGTACTGCCATTAAACTAAGGCCTTTATGCTTTTTACTTTATAAAATTTTTAATTTTTTGATGTATGAAATCTTTTACTATGTGTAGAGTATGCTATCTCAAAATTAAAAAAAAAAAAAGACTGGAAGGTGGATTGGCTTCGGATTGGCTCAGATCTGGCCGTTGTGGTTGCTTGGGGAGTGAATCAGCAGCTAGATCTTTCTCTCAGTCTTTCCTTCTCCATGTTAATCTAACTTTCCAATTAAAATAAATCCTAAAAAGAAAGGCAGGTCAGCTTTATGGAGAGGAGAGACAAAGATCTTAAATCCACCAGTTTGCTCCCCACGTTGCTGCTGATCCAGCAGCCAAATGGGAGCTGATCCAAAGTTAGGAGCAGAAGTTTCTTCTTGATCTCTCATGTGGGTGTAGGACCCAAAACTTGGGATCATTCTTTACTGCTTTTCCAGGCCACAAACAGAGAGCTGATGGGAAATGAAGCAGTTGAGACACAAACCAGCACCCATAATGGATTCCAGCATTTGCAAGGTAAGGATTTAGAAAACAGTTGAGGATGGCCCAAAGCCTTGGGACTCTGCACCCTCATGGGAGACCTGGAAAAAAGCTCCTGGCTCCTGGCTTTGGATTAGCTCAGCTCTGGCGATTGCGGCCACTTAGGGAGTGAATCAGCAGAAGGAAAATTTATCCTCTCTGTCTCTCCTCCTCTCAGTATATCTGACTTTCTAATAAAAATAAGAATAAATTTAAAAAGAAATGCTCCTTTTCTTTATTTTGTAGTGAACATGGTTATTCAGTGTGCATTTGTGTTTAGGAAAACAAAAAATAAATGGATAGAAAATGTGTGTGTTTAATTATATTGATTTTTTTTAATCTTAGATGTATAATTTGGTCTTTAGTTTTTCAAAATTTGAAGTCATCACTTCATAGTTTCAATCAATGACTAAAAATGTGGGAGTGGCTTAAGTATCTCAGGATGAAGTAAGAGGTTTAAGACACATGTGAAAAGACACTAAGATTGCTGTAAAGTGACTTTTAAATGTGAATCTGGAGATTCTTCCTGAAAAAAAAAAAAGAAAGAAAAGAGTTGAAAAGAAAATGTTCTTTGTCCCGGAAAAATCTGTATAGAAATGAGGATGATTATAAAATCCTTGACTTGAGTTCTCAGAAATCAGGAATCCTTGGAAACTGAAGAATTGTTGACTTAGTCCTCTCCCAACCTCCACTGTAGAGTAATAAGGAATTTCACTGAATCCTGTTCCTGTTCTGGTGTTTCGTAGTAGGTGGAATTTCAAGCAATGAAACTGAATACTTAGCTAATGAGAAATCTAAGCTAATTGTTGAAGAATTTTCTTGGTTCATCTTGACACAATAAACTGTGAAAAGAGCAACAACTTGAAGATATAATTAATAGTTGAAAAAGAATTAGAATTCGAAGACAGAAAATTCACACCCTCAGGAGGTGAGTCAAGCAATCATTTGAAAGGATATTAACAAGAATCTATTGTAATCAGGCACAAAACTAGAAAGATGTCCAGTTTTAGCAGAAAAGGAAAGGGATGGGGAGGAATAAAGGAAAGCCATTCTTGGGTTCAATGCAACAGAAAAGCAAACCTGTTTAGCTGTTAGAATCTTTAAGATAAAGAAGAATGACCACCTCCTGGGTTTCAAAACAGGAGGTCATTTCCTTTCTTTACAGATGCCAAATGCTTTCTACTGAGCACACAGCAGTATGCTGCAAGAATGACTTGTTCTTGACAGACCTGAGTGAGTGTCCACACAGTAGGTCTGGAGAACAGACAAAACCAGTTGGTTTCCCTCTCAAGCCTTGAGATCTCAAAATTGTATAACAAGCCTGTTCACAGGTTCACAAACACAGGGGAAGATTTTTTTTCCTTCATGTGAGTTGTACATTGAATCTCACTCAGATTTGACATAGACAATTGATTGTCACAATGACTTCATACTTAATGTAAGAATTACAGTTTGGAGGTTGTGGGGATAGAACAAATGTATTTCCCACGTGACAGCTTGCATGATTTGGGAAGAACAAGGGCAGAATAGAGTAGGATGAAAGTGTCCAACCAAAATTGAATACTGAAATCCTACTGCTGGATGTAATGGTATCAGGATCCCAGGCCATATGAGAGGTTCATTAAGTCCTGAAGATAGAGGTAGGATAGTCCTCAGAGCCCCCTAGGCAAGAGACTTCAAAGAACTCTCTTAATTTTCTTCTGGCCATGTAAATGTGGATGTTGGCAGTGTGCAGGCAGAAGACAGCCTCTATCAGAAGTCAACAATGCTGCTACCTGAGTCTCAGGCTTCTCAACTTTGGAAATTTGAGAAATAAATTTGTGCTGTTTACAAGCCACTTACTCTGAGCATTTTATAGCATCTCAAGCTGGTTAAGACACTTGTTATGGCATTAGCACAGGTTCCAAATTCAATTTGTCACACAGCAGTGCCGTCATACTTGAACCCAATTTAGGCAGCTGCAGATGAAGCCGAGTGAAGAATTTTATTTTTTGTTTTGTAGAAATGTGGTTCAGGCAATACCCAACCCTGCTATTGTGTGAATATTTCCTTCCTCCTCTCCTGAAACTCATGTTTCAATTAAGTTACTATCAGTACATGGAGATGTGAGGGCAGCCTCATGAGTGGATTACTATCAATATCATGGTTTTCCAAGGGGTTGTTACATATAAAAGGGGGAATGCTTCCTCCCTCACCCCCGTCTCCTTCCACAGGATACCTCTTCTTCCCAAGCTTTTGCTTCATGTTATATGAAGAAGGCCATGATCAGATTTGGTATCTTTATCTTGTATTTCTCAGCCTGTAGAAATAGGAACTCTGTGGAGTATTTACTAAAGGTGTGATATTTTATTTTACCAACACAAAGTAAACTAGCTTGTGTGTTGTTTTCCTATGATAATTTAGTTGTACCATTTTTCTTCATTATTGAGTTGATAAAAAGTATCCCATTTTAAACAGCTTCCTGACACAGCATTTGACCTTCCTTTTGGATAAATTCCAAATACAAGGATGAATCTGCACACTGAAAGTATACAGTTGTATTTTATGAAATAGCTCCAAAAGATTTTTTATTATTAATCTCATGGACTATCAAGCATGAAAAATATCAAATGTTGAATTTTGCCAGATGGTTGGAGTTCTAAAATATCTGAACGATTCCACATTAGGCATCAAATGCAGTTCCAGAAACACTGTCAAACATCCATGAGAGTGGTGTAACAGATATCCTTACAGCCAACTCAGCTACTACCATTGATTTCAAATCAAAGATGTCAATATTAGCAATAATCAGAACCACTGGAAGACATGGTTTATCGTTGATATTCTTACATGTGTTAAAGATTTAAAAAACCCAACAGGTCAATTTTAGACAAAGTTTCCTAGTATTTTGATGACTATTACCATTTGAGAATCAGTATTCTGGCACGACAAAAAATTTCCATAGATGAAGTATCTCATATCAAATGCAAAAATCTTTACAGAGCACTTTGCAAACTTAATACATGATACACAACGACTGAAACCCCAGCCTTTTCTAATATCTAATATATGTCTTGATGATAGCTTCAGGCTTTCTGACAAAGTCATTTCTTTTAAGTATTACAGAATTATTGTTTCAAATGTATCATGTAGTTGTCACGTTACCATTTGTCTACTTTTTTCAGCCAAGAAGGAAGTTGAATGGTCCTACACCCATAGGATCAGACCCAAAGAAAGAGTGAAAGCTAAACACAACATGTAAACTTTAGATAGAAGTCAACACAAAATATGTTGACTTATCAAAGTGTCAAACACCTAAGTAATACGTCTAAAGTATATTAATTTCAGGACTTGTTATTGCATCAGTATGTTAGCAAGGTTCCTGGCTTCAAATTCAGTTTTACATGCTTTGTTCCCAGTGAGAACAGAGAGGACTTTTCACTCAGAGAAAGCTGATGAGAAGAATATTCCTAGAGCAGTTAATCACTGGAAGCATGTGGCATGGAATTTACCCTAACTGGGGAGTCTGGCACTGAAAGGACACACTCCAGTTGCTCCCCAAAATGTTTTCATCCGTGAATTTTCCAAGATGGAAATAACAACATAGGACAGCAGGGACTCTAATTGAATCTCAGTCTATTCATTGGCCTCTCTGTACTAAAACCAGTACTGACAAATGTTTATTGCATTGTATTAAGCAAAACGCATTGCCAGAATATGCATCTCAATTTCTCTCATCTCTTGCCTCTAAGTCATTCCTTCATTAATACCTGCCGAACGCCTGCATGTCCTGGGCATTAGATGCTGGGTACTAGAGATATTGCAATAAGCATGTTTCCTGCCCTCATGAATGTTTTGACTGCTTCCCTAAAAGTAAGTGGAAGAATATAATGCAGCCAAAGACCCCTTTGAGGATTTAAAGGGACTATTACTGCTTGTAACTTTGCTCCCTCAAGATTATGGACCCAATGGAACGTTAGATCAATTCTTCCTGAAGGAATGGAAGTGAATAGAACCTTCTTTATATCCCTAGGTAAATGATCTTGAGGTGGGTATTTTCTTTTTTAGGAATTTTTGAGAGTAGTATGTGTTTTGACATATTTGTATACCTGATAGTATTTTTTTTGTTGTCTTTCCATAAAAATGACAACTTGATAGGTTATAGATTTCCTCAATAATAAACGTCTCTTACATATCGGCAAAAAATACTACCAGATTCTGATGGTTAATGTTAATACAGAAAAGTTAGAGAGCCTAATTTGCTCTTAATGTTATTTTTTGCTTTCAAGTTCTTAAAATTCTTTTTAAAGTACTTTGAATTAGCAATACTCACAATGCATACACTGACATTTTTTCTGGTGAGGCTCTTATTTTTAACACCTCAAAATTGTGTTTTTAATTAAGAGTTTTTTCATGATTTTACACTGAATACTACATCGGTTACATTTCTTATTCCTTCTCCAGCTGAAACTATCCACTAAAAATAGCTTAGTCTTTCAGTTTTTCATATTTTTATATTTTTCTATAACATTTATCATTACAGCACTGATCTGATTTTTGACCTTTTTAAGAGTAGGTTTTAATCTTTCATCTCTGTTTATGCTTTCTCTAAAGCCATAAACATTTGTGAGATTTTACTAGCAATCAAACTCTTAATGACATTTTGCACTTTCATTCAGGTAGGGTGATGACCCCATTGAATCATATAGACATGACATAGGCATTCACTCATGTCTTGGTTAAATAATGCATGTGCATTGTTAGTGATGTTGGAAACATTTTACAAGGGAGGAATGAGATCCTCCTGCTGCTGCTTCTCCCAGCACTCTTAGACATGATATTAATGGAAATTCTCTCAAAGATCCATTTCATGTTTTCAAATATTCAAGTAAAAGCTCAGATTTTGTAGCATAATGACATAACTACCAAGACGATGCTAGAGGAATCCTTTGTCCATTTAGTGTCCAAAGGAGTGGCAGAGATATTAAAAATCCTGAATTGTGTATCAGAAGCCTGACTTATCTCACTTAAAAATTTTATTATGGTTATTACTATTTTCCATGATATAGATTTATAGATCTATAGTTTTATAGATTTAGGGATGTCCATCCTATATATAATCTTAATTTTAAATATGCATCACTTTAACAGATAGTAAGTATGAGGTTTCCAGATAGAAATATCTGGCAGCCTAGTGGTTAAGATCCCCACCTTACACATGTCAGGCTCTCATATGGGTGCCATTTCTAATCTTGGCAGCCCCACTTCCCATCCAGCTTCCTGATTGTGGCCTGGGAAACCAGTCGAGGATGGCCCAAAGCTGTGGGACCCTGCACCCATGCGGGAGACCTGGAAGAGGCGTCTGACCCCTGGCTTTGGATAAGCTCAGCTCTGGCCGTGGTAGCTGCCTGGGGGAGTGAACCAGTGTCTCCTACTCTCTGTATACCTGACTTTCCAATAAAAAAAATAAATCTTTAAAGCATATATCTGAAAGAGTGATAGAATGTAGGTCTAGAGTTTTAGAGAAGTTTAAAATAACAAAGTAGATTCTGAGGTCATCTGTATATGAATGTCTGGAATGCAGCAAATGGAAGATGCTAGGGAGAAAAAAGGGAACAAATAGTTGCTTCTTTGGAAAACATCATATTGTATTAGGGAAAGAAAAGCAATTATCAATTACATAAATACAAAATAATTTCAGACTATTCCTTAATTAGCCTAGGAATAGACTCTGAAAGGATTTTACAATGTAACCTTTAAATAGAAGAAATTTTTGTAAAGAACAAAGGGGAAACAGGTACAAATAGTCAAAGGAAAATCAAGAATCAGAAAAAGTCAGATGTGGAAGCATAACATTCAAAGGACCCATACTTAAAGCTCTGAACAAGCAATACAATTTCTGCTTGATTTTGTGCAAGGGTCTACGGGTCTGTCTTTGCTATCAGAAATGCTACAGTGAGCATATATATTCCTGTTTCGCGTTTCTGTCCAATGACTTTGAATCACATCTCAACATTCTTCTGATTTATTATTTCTGAAACGCACCTGTGAGTTAAACTTAGTAATTCTAAAGACATTAAAAATCATAATACTCTAATTGAAGATAACTCATGTCTCAGGCAAGAAACTTTGTACCCTCAAATCATGTTGAGGAAAATGAAGAAGTTGTGATGTTGTACTTATTGAAAACAGAAAATCATTTCCAGTGACAGTACTATATATTCCTGTTAATTACTTTTTTTTTGAGAAAATACTTTTGTTTATATACACACAATGATCTTCAAAGTAAACTCAATTATTGTCTGTTCCTAGAACTATGAGTAAAATTTCACGGTGCCAAATTCTTTTTACTTACAATGATGCTGTTTGTCTTAATTGTTGAATATGGTACTCTAAAAAGTCTTCTGAAATATGCGAATTTGTGCCTTAAGCTTGTTATTTAGTAGCTTTTCTATGTTGCTTAGAATAGAACTGTATAAGAAGTTTCCATCTTGAATGCACTTCATAAAGTAATTATATTTTAAACCCTGTCAGGTTTTACTAGTACTATTAATGCATTTAAGTGTGCATAAAAACCCAATCATTTCCATCCGTTTCATTTTTTCACAGTAAAGACTTACAATGTCAGGAGAGTTATTTTCTGAATTAGCTGTAATCCAGGCAAAAGCTTTTCTGTGGAAGGCATTTTTTTTTAATATAAAACTCAGACTAACAGGTTTCACAGTGGGCAGCATCACTTTGAAAAGATGGATTATTAGTTTTTTTTTCTGAGCAAAAGTACAATAGATAAAAAAAAATAGTTCAGCAGGAGGAGAACCTGAACATTTTTCGTCTTTGTTGCATGCTGTCAGATGGAAATAAAATGGGTGAAGTTGTAGCCAAAATTCATTCTTCCTAGAATGTTTTTATGTAAAGCATGGGAAACATAAAACAAACCACTGTTTCGCCTGAACTCAAGAAGGCATCATTTCTTCATCTTGTCAAATGCAGAAAACTGAATGCCCTTATGATGAAAGTGTAAGCAGGTTGAAGAATTTAGCTATATCACTGCAAAATTCTTCCAATAACAAGAACTCACCAATGCACTTAGGCAACAAGTACGAAGCAAAGCCATCACCCAGCTCAGGTGATGGGGGGGGGGAGTGGTGAGGGTCACCCCCATATTCCACTCAGGCTTATCACTAGATGTTCAAGAATAGCCTTAGGGCATGAACTTTCTTCAAAATTCACTCATGGCATGAGACCTTATGACTTGTAAGAAATGAAATGATTGTATTTTAATATTTTTCTGGGTGATATAGAGAAATACACAGCTTGGGAAAACATGAGAAGCAAAAACATCTCAGTGCTCTGACAATCAACAACAACATTCTGCACAAGGGCAAATTCAGACTTTCCTGCTGTGTCCTGGCCCAGTGGCCAATTGGCTAATCGTTCCTCTTACAGCTCAGGATCCCATATCTCGGCTGTTCCATTTCCCATCCAGTTCCCTGCTTATGGCCTTGGAAAAGCTACAGATGATGGCCCAAAGCCTTGGGACTCTGCAGTCACCTGAGAAACCCAGAAAAAAGTTCCTGGCATCAGATCAGCTCAGCTCTAGCCTTTGCAGCCGTGTGGGCAGTAACTAGTGGATGGAAGATCTTTCTCTCTGAATCTCATTCTCCCTATAAATCTGCTTTTCCAATATAAAGAAATAAACATTTATAAGATTTTTTTGTTGATGTTTTGGCCATTAACTCAAAAATGAAATTCCCTGAGACACTTGCACTCCCTGCAGGGCTTAAGTGCATTGGCCAAATGTATATGACATGAATTTCAGGACTGCTGTGGCCAAACGTGTATGACATGAACTTAAGGATTGCTGTGCTTATTTCCACCATAATTCCTATACCTGAATCTTACGCTGCTATTGTATAACGTGAGAAAAGAGTGCCAGTGTTGTAGTCCATTTGTCAGCAGTGCCAGAAGGAACTGGCTTGAGTCCTATTTGAAGACCTTGACATCGGGGTAATAGCAGCTGAGATCAGGCACTAGTTCAGAGTAAAAGGAGAGGCAGGAGTAGAAAAAATGTGAAAGACAGTTTGTAACGCCTTTTCTTTCACAATTACTAATTTTCCTTACATTAAATCAACAGACTATATAATACTTAAACCTGACCAACCCACTGTGTTCCCTTGTCTGCTGTATTTTAGGCAAATACGAGGGGAGTTTCTTCAGTCACTAGGTAAGGTAAGAAAAACACATATTTTCTAAAAGGCTAAAATCAACATATTATGTGTGAATTTTATATATATGCTTGTTGTTTTCACTAGGAAAAATTCAAAAGGCGCGTTGTTGCAGGCAGTTTGTGAAAAATAACAACATGACTTGATATGCAAAAGCAGAACGGGCTGTGTCTGGAATCCCGAGTTCGCAGACTGCTGGTGTCAGAGCCCAAGGTCAAACCCTGTTGGCAACTGTTCTGTGGGTGGGTAAAAGTTCAAGGCCAAGATTGAGATCTATGCGCAGAGGTCCACAGCTGGGCAATGGTCTAAGGCCACAGAACTGTGTGCTTTAACATCCTAGAGACACATACTGACTTCTGCTCTGCGGCCACCCTGTTGCTTCCGTCATCAAACACTGGCTGCTAAACATCAATATGGGACAGTGCTGTCAAAGTTTGTGCTGCATCAACTCCTGTGATTTGACTCTACATGTAGTTCCATAAAAGATTGAGGCAGCAAGGCTCTAGGCCTCACCTCCTCCTTCCTCAGAGAAGAGAGTTTCTCCTTGGCTGCCAGGTTTTTGTAGTCTTTATCTTCTGTCTCATCTCTTTTTTTCCTCATTTTTTTTTCCCTCTCATTGTCCATCACCTCCCTCTCCAGCCCTGCTCAGGCTGCACCGGTTGTGGTATGTGTGAAATATCACACAGCAGAATGGAATACATTAGAATTTCTTACCTCTTTAATAAACGTAGTTACTTGTACTTAAAGTAATTGTCAACAGTTCTCAGGCCATGTGTTAAAATAGATACAAAGGGTTTATCAAATGCAACAATGCTTAATTCCACTGTTTTAATGTTAATGTTTTAATGTTAATTATTGCACTGAAGATTGTAACAAACACATAATCATAGTTTTTTATATGTCTCCAATTTTCAAAGCTCAATATTCTGAAAATGGTTGAAGATGTCTAAGAGAACAAAATATTATGTTTGAAAAAGTGTTTCCCTAAACTCTGAGTACCTTATAGGACATTCAAAGAAACAGAATTTCCTTAGAAATGATGACCATTATTTACTTGCAAGATTTTTATGTCTTCCCTACCACTCAGGTAAGAGACCAGGATCTATGCCCAGCTTATGGGTTTCATCTTCTCTTACCCTGGGTGCTAGGTGTGGTTGAACTGTAAGGCAGCAGATGGACCTATCTATCTTTCAAGTAATTACATTTTTAATTAAAAATAATTTTTATGTCATTCTCTTTGTTCTGCCATTCTCTCACAAAGGGTTAGGGGTCTATAGGAAGCTGATGGTTCTTTGAAGAATATTTATAATAATCTAATTGAAAATTTTGTGCAGGTTAAGAGTTCAACAAGGGAAGTGGAATACCAGGTAGCTGGTGATGGAAAATAGATTTCATCATTTAACTGAAATGATTTGTTTTATCCAATATATAAAACAAACGTAGTATGAGGAGAGAATTAACAACGACTGACACTGTGGTTCTCAGACACAGTCCGTGAAAGGGAACTCAATTGTACAATGACCTCACTTTTCCTTCCATTACAGTCACCTGTATTCAGTGTTGTCTGAACCCATTTAACACCGAGCTTTTGATACCACACAACACAGGAGTACAGAGAAGTTGTTGGCTACATACATCTCTGCGGAGTAGATTTTAACTGCAGATGTGAATAATAAAATTGAAACATAAATTTTGCCTTAATTAAAGAATACTTCATTTTGCCCTGTGTGATCATTTTAACTCATCTTCCCATTGTTATCCAATATGATACCCCCTTTGTTTTATTTTAGCTTTAAAATCCAACTCATTAAATGACATGCTGAGCAAACAATGAGTTAAATCTTTGAGTGAAGAAATAAGCATGATTCTATATCTGCTGCTACATTTTTTAAAAAAGATTTATTTATTGTCATTAAATAGTCAGATATACAGAAAGGAGGAGAGACAGAGAAGAAGATCTTCTATCCACTGACTTACTCCCCAGGTGGCCAGAATAGCTAGAGCCAGGCCAATCTGAAGCCAGGAGCCTAAAGCCTCTTCCAGGTCTCCCACGTGGGTGCATGGTCCCAAGGCTTTGGGCCATCCTCAACTGTTTTCCAAGGCCACAATCAGGGAGCTGGATGGGAAGTGGGGCTGCCAGGATTAGAACCATTGCCCATAGGAGATTTTGGCACATGCAAAGCAAGGACTCTAACTGCTACGCTGCTCTGCCGGACCCTGCCCTGTCTTTTAAAAAAGAATATAAGAATGAAATTTCTCTAATATCATAGGGAACTGGAAGGATTTGAACCAAAATTCCTAGAGTTTCATTTGTAGTGTCTAATTTTTAGCTATATTTCATAGAGAACAAAAAGACCTGATTCTACCTCAAAGGCATTTTTCTCTATTTAAATTAATAAAATGACATTCTGATTAACTTTAGGTTTTTCTAAAAGTCTGCAGGCAAGAAATAGAGGATGACCATGTATACTTAATTATTTAATCTCCAAAAAGTGTATTTTTCATTTGCATTTTGCTAATATTGACTCATATTAGAAAGAGAGCTGTGAAGTTAATACTTTGAGACTTGAAGACTAGAACAGGACACCAGAGCTAGAGCAGTATACCAGAACACCCTGATTTACTTAAAATATTTTAGATGATTTTCAAAGTTCTGTTATTCGTGATGAAATGCTTTTCAGACAATTATTCACCTGTTTCAGCATTCAGTGCATTAATTTCTTGTCTTTATTACTGTACAAAACATGAGAGAATAAATTGTGTGAACCAAGAAAGCACAAATTGTGGGTGGGGTGAAGAGATGGCTATAGAGATTAAGTACTAGACATACAATAGAATTGCCAGAAACTATCAAATTCAATGTGTTTTAGAAATGCAAATTAACAAAACAAATGAAAATGTCAGTGAAGGATCTTAGAGGAAATTGCTATGTCTTATGTGCTAACCAAACAATCTTGCAGGTGAAAACCATCAGCACCATGGAGAGTTGTACACACTTCTCAACATTCTTAATCATCTTTATGATGTAGCATTAAGTTTGATTCCTGATTCTATTCTAAAACCATAATAAGCCTTGTGTAAATCCTTTTCTCAGTAACTAAGAGGTTTCATCCATAAGAGAATAGAAAAATTTTTAAAACTTGTTTTAACAATTTTAGAATTCTTAATTGTCTTACACTAGCAGGAAAACTTACTTTGAATGGTGATATAAGAAGACTGTTTTAATTACTCTTACTTTCCTATTCCTATTATGTTCGTTGACATTGCTGCAACAAATACTATTTGAAATACTACACTACTATATTGAACCAATGACCTGGTGCATTCTTTCAGTGGTAACACTTTGGGAATTAAAGTTGGCTGAAAGTTGAGCTTGTCAACATTGGTAATTCGTTAGGCAGAATCACACCCTCCTTGCAAACACACATAATCTGACATGTAAAATACTGCTCAGACCTGACAAAGGGAGAAGTATCTGACCCTTTTTCTAACAGAAAGATAATCATATTTATTTTTCTAAAGGACACTTTCTCTGAGCACTTTTGCTTCTGTGTTAGATTGATTCTCTTGCACTAGCATAGAAGATAAATATGCTTAACATGTATCATGACATGCTTTAATAGTTTGCAAATTGTGGCCAGTTTTGTTGACACATTGCATTGTCAAATTTATAGCACACAAATTACTTATTCATCATAGCCAGGGGTCATATTTGAATATTTCATGTAAAAGAGCAATTCCCACTTTGAATTTTGTTAGGCAGAATCAATTTCTTTTTTTCCCCTGAACTGACCCCCATTGAATTCTTTAAAACCAACATTAATTTTCCATTAAACAATGCTTTAACCTTTAAACGTGCCTAAGGTGTGTACAGTATTCATAAAAGACATTAATATTTAAAGTACATATTTTCAGAGATGTGATATACAACTGAAGATTTTCCTGGGACTTATCTAATATCCAAGACAAATGTGGAATCATATCATATCATTATCATATAGACACTTCCTGAAATTTTTCAGTTTTAAAATTAGTCATGTGTTTCCAAATTCTCCAAATCTTCCACATCTTGTTAAAGAAGTACATAGTTTAATCAATTATCAATAGCTTGGGCATGTATACAATGGTATGTGTGTTTCATTCTCAATGGTTTTAGGTAACAGTGGTTACTTTTTGAAAAACTAATTACTTCTTCATCTCATCCACAGACTCATTCTGAAAAATGGAATCAATACACGTTATAATGGAACTCAGAGAGTGACTAGCATAATAATGAAGAATAGATTTGGAATTTTAGTAAATGAGACATGAATGCGTAGTTCACTCCATTGGATCATCATCAAGCTACCCTTCAGATATTTGAAAAATTATTCAGTGTGGCCACTGAGTGTGACTTATCGTTTTTTTTTAAAGATTTATTATTATTATTATTTTTAATTGGAAAGGCGGATATACAGAGAGGAGAGACAGAGAGGAAGATCTTCCGTCCCATGATTCACTCCCCAAGTGAGCACAACGGCCGATGCTATGCCGATCCAAAGCCAGGAGCCTCTTCCGGGTCTCCCACGCAGGTGCAGGTTCCCAAAGCTTTGGGCTGTCCTCGACTGCTTTCCCGGGCCACAGGCAGGGAGCTGGAAGGGAAGCGAAGCGGGGCTGCCAGGATAGAACCGGCACCCATATGGGATCCCAGGCGTGCAAGGCGAGGACCTTAACCACTTGCGCCACCGCGCCGGGCTTGACTTATCGTTTTAAAGAAGCTGTGAGGATGAACACAAGCCACCAAATGCTTGATGCAAATGAATGTGGTAATGTGCACCTTAGGAAAAATGGCTCCACATAATACAGTGAATCTAAAAATACTAAAACAGGATGTTGATGTTCATTTTTCAAAATAATGTGGTTACTTTTATCAATGAGTAGGTGTGCTGAAATAAATTCTAGGTAAGAAACATTAATTTTAGCTGAATTATATTTTCTCTAATATATACTGAAAACATTGTGAAGTTATATTTGAACATGTAAACAGTAGTTTAAGAATGATGGAATCCCCAAAGTAAGTTTGTCTAAAGTGTGATATCTGTTACAGAGAGCCTTAAATGAAATTTAGGTCTCAATGGAAACTAGTTTGCCTTCTCAGTTATCCATTCACAACTTTATGTTAATACTTAGTGTATGAATTATTTTTCAATTGCTTTCTCATATACATGCAAGCTTTTTCAATCTTATCAACTAGTCATAAAAATAAATGAACAAGAAATAGGCTAAAACACTGTGACAGTTTTAGGCTATCTCTAAGAATCTGGATAAGCTCAATGTATTTCAATATCCTCTTATCCTATTAGATAGAGCAAATCTTCAAAATGATAAGTATTATTCAAACTCAGAATATCTTGATGTTGTTAACTGAAAAATTATTTTAGTACATACATCTCAAAAAGGATAGCATGGAATAGTTCAGTGTTCCCAGAATAAAGAATGGATCAATGTGACAGATATATTTGATTTTATGATATATACATAATGCAGTAATTGTATATTACTATTCATATAAACCAATCTTATATAAATCTTAATATGAATACTAAGATTTCAAGGGAGTCAGGTTGGCTGAATAGGGAAAATGTGTTGATTTTGACTAGAGAAAGCTGGAAAAAGGAAAGTGGGTAATGTGTACTCCCAGGAGTGAGCTGGAGAGAAGATTGCAATGGAAATTCTACAAAAAGTGGAGAGACACTCTGGAGAAGCTTGTATGTTGTAGCCAAGCCACAGCGAGCAGAGATACCAAGGCATGGGTTGCAGAAGACCACAGACCAAGAGAGAGATGGGAGCCAACTGTTGCACACAGAATCAGTGATAACCTTACCTGAACTGCACTGTCACAGAGCACACTAGTTCAGGATTTGGAATTAGAACACTGGTGGGAGGGGTTTGTCCTAGAGATTATGGAAGGGAATGAGCATGCTTCTTTCCCCTGACTCCTCTACAAGCATCTGGACCAGTACAGAGAAGGTGTCACTTTGAAAGGGACCTGGACCAACCTGAAGAGACCAACATATGTAGATCAGCAAAGGCTGTAGTAGCACTCTTGGTTACAGATGTATATGTGTCTGTCTCTGGATTGGCATACACAGTTGTGTAATTCTTTCAAGGGATAAAGCTGTAGACTCCATTGACCTTGACTTTTGGTTAGTGACCTGACCTGGGGATGAACACTCTTGAATTGCAAGGTGCTTACATGCCCTTTTATAGGCTAAAAGGCCTAGGTAGTTGGAGATGCAGCAGGTTCATTAGGCTGAGTCAATTCCCAGCATTCTGACTGTGGGAATCTGGGTGCCAAGACTGGGAACTCTGTGACTGTGTGATAGTGTGCGGTGTGTAGTTGGGTCTCTGGGTATTCCACATGTCTGGCAGTGGAGGCTGAGAAATACCTGTTTACGCAAGGTAGAACACCTCAGGTCTCAAGACTCACATAGAGACCTGCATAGATCCTCTGTTTGGTATATGTTCTGGTACAGTTGGTGATTATGGTCACTGTGGGCTAAACTGGGGCACTGATTACCTTGAAAGAGATGAGTCTGTGATTAAGCTTACAGTTGTGAACAGTGCCTCCTCCATGCTGACGAAAGAGCAGATCCAGCATGTCCAACCAGGGTGTTACCCTGGAATTGCACCCAGTACTTGTGCACTGATTACTGTACACTGGCTTCATCAAGCACGTAGCTTGGGAAACCCACTGAACAGCAGGTCATAGAAATATGGTTCAAAGGAAACCTATCAGAGGAGAAAACCAAGTCTGGCCATAAATGCCTAAACGAAATACAAAAATGGAAGCAACAAAAACAAAAAAGACATAGAACTCCCAAAAGAAACATGACTCTTCAATATTAGCAATTAAAGATAAGAATTGATGAAGCCCTTGAAAATGAATGGAAAAAGTATCATAAGATTACTCAAAAACATACAGAAAGAAATTGAGATAAAGAAATCCATACATGATATGGATAAGACATTTTGCAGAAATAAAAAAACTTAAGCAAACTCAAACACATATTATAAATGAAGCATTCAATATGCGAAATAGAAAATACAATGCTAATCCCAAACAATAGGCTTGAACAGGAAGAAGAAAGCATATCCAAGACCAAAGGCAAATCCTTGGAAATACCTCAGTGAAATAAAAACAAAAAGGAAAAAAAAATAGAAAAATTGAAAACAGTGTTTGGGATTTATGAAACACTATCAAGTGACCAAAACTAGGTATATTAGAAGTTTCTGAAAGTGTGGAAAGAGCATGCATTAGAAGGAAAGAATTATCAGCAAAATAATAGCAGAACCTAATGTGGAGAGAGAAAGGGATGGCCATGCACAGGTAGCATAGAAGTATGATGAGAAATGATCTTCACCATGGCGCATTATAGTGAAACTTTCAACAATAAGATACAAAGAAAAGATTCTAACATGTACAAGATAGAAACAGTATATTACTTCAGAGAATTCCCAATTAGATTAACAGTGGATTTCTCATCCAAAACTCTCAAGCTGGAAGAGAGTAAAAAGACTTATTGAAGGTGTTCAAAGAAACTGGTACTGCTATCCAGGAAAGCTCTCATTTATACATGAAGGTCAACTGTAAATTCTCTAATAAAAGATATATATTGGCTATATGGATCAAAAAACAAGACCCATTTATACTACCTACAAGATATACACCTCACCAACAAAGATATACACAGCCTGAAATTGAAAGGATGGAAGATCATCTTCCATACCGATGGAATGGAAAGATGAGCAGGTGCACTCATCCTAATACCAGACAACACAGACTTTAACACAAAATCTGTGAAAAGATTAAGGGATCAGTTCTATAAGCAGACATGACTACAGTAATTTTATATGCAATCAGTGCCAGGTACCTATTTCAGATAATTTTTAATAAATCTAAAGGAAGACAAACTGAAATACAATAATAATGGAAAATTTCAACATATCACTTTCTTATTTTTTTTTTTTATCGGAAAGACAAAGAGGAGAGACAAGAGACAGTTCTTCCATCTGCTGGTTCACTCCCCACATGACCTCAAGCACCAGAGCTGAGCTGATCCAAAGCCAGAAGCCAGGAACTTCTTCCTGGTCTTCCATGATGGCACAGGGCATTTCCCAGACCACAAGAAACAAGCTAGATGGGAAATGGAGCAGATGGGACATGAACTGACGCCCATATGAGATGCTGGCACTTACAGGAGATGGGTTAGCTAAGGAGCCATTGTGTGGACTCTAACATCCCCCTTTCACCAAAGGACAGATCAACTAGACATAGAATCAACAAAGAAACAACGTAACTAATCTATGCTATGGACTAAATGGACTTAATTATATCTGCATCATATTTGATCCCACAATTGCAAAAATAAAAACAATATTCATTCTTCTCTTAATTGCATGGAACTTACTGTAGGATAGACCTTATACTGTGTCATAAAGCAGACTTCACCAAATTCCAAAGAACTAAAATCACTCCATTTTTCCTTTCTTACCATCATGGGATGAAGTTTAAAATCAACAGGTCATAAACATCCAGAGAGTATATAAACATATGAAGACTGAGCAACAGGCTGAGTGAAGAGTGGCTCATAGAGGAAATCAGAAGGGAACTCAAAAAAAAAAAAAAAAAAATTCTGGGAACAAAGAAGGAAGACACCATAACAGTTCAAAACTTAATGTGATACAGCAAAGGAAGGGTGCAGGTAGTTGCAAGCATCAAACAATTTAAGACATTAAATGAATGATTTATCAATGTATCTCAAGGACATAATAGAAGAAAAACAGTAACAAACATACCCAAAATTAGTAGGAGTATAAAAAAATTAAAATTGGAGAATAAACAAATTGAAACCAGAAATATACATAAAATCACTACATTGAAGAGCTGGTTTTCTGAAACAATCTCCCCAAAACAAACTAAACATGAATATTTGAAATAATACGGAAGTGTGCCATTCTCTGCAGCTTTCCCATTTCATGCACAGGAAGCTAGATGGAACGTAGAACAGCAGGGACTGGAACTGGCCCTCACATCGAAAGCTGGCACTAGCAGGTGGAGGGTTAGCCTGTTGAGCCACTGCACCAGCCGCACTAACAACTATTCTCATGTGACAAATATTGCATTCAAATATTCAGATTGTTAGTTGAGTTCACAGAATTTCCTAGAGTATTAAACCTGATACATTCATATTCACACTGTATTTTATATTATATGAATTATATATATATATATACATATATATAAAAACTATATTGGACACTTGCCAGAATATCTGCTACTTCTAATGCCTTCTTTTAAGTGTCAGTGAAAGATGTAGTGATTTATTCATCATTCAGACAGAAATCTGGACTGCTCATTAAATTGAAATTCAGTTCTGGTTTTCCAGTTACTAGCTGATGTCTTGACCTTAGAAATTCACTCAGTTTATGCTCTTACTTCATTCTTTTTATCTGTGAAATGAAGTTGTATCCAAAACCAGTTATTAATAACTAGTGAGCCATAGGTTATTGACAGTCATACTGCAATCTTCAAAAGTTCTCAGTTGCAAATGACATCAAACTGTTTATAATTGGTCTAATAACAAAACACCCAGAAGTGTATTTGACAAATTTTTTCACAAAGAAATTCACAGTTGTGGCAGCTAATGATATAATTACCAATTACCGATTAAATGAAACAATTGGCAGCTGCAGACCAAGAAGATTTCGATTTTGATCTTTTGTAAAACTCTCATACTTGAGGAGGTTTACTGATTCCCTTCAAGAGATTTTCGCTCAAATCACATTCAATGTGGCATTTTATTATTTCAAGATAATTTCATTCCATTGTTTGATTCAAACAAAAAGTAAGCCTTGTAAAATGAGTTATATCTTACAGGATCTCTTTTTAGTTATCAATCTCCAATACTTAAAATATGATCCTTTACATGTCACTTTTGGAATGGCCATATTACACAATTCCTTTGTCAATTACGTTTCCAATGTTTGACACAAAATGACAGTGATTCCGGTGTCTAAAGCATCTGAGGGTGAACCCAATGTAATAGGAACAATCTCATGGCTGAATATGATTAAAAGGCAAGTGGATTGCTGTATTATTCTTTATTGTTGAATCTGGTGTTCATTCTTTACATGTATAACATTTCAGTAACAACTCGTGTTTTCCCGAGAGTGGTGAGTAGATCCTTTTGTCTCTACCGGGCATTCTTCTGTGGCGTCTGAAGTACCATCATTCTAGAACTGATGAAATATTGCATTATTAAGTGTTTAGTCTTGGACATCTTCTATGGAACCAAAACAAACAGAAAAGCACCACTCCTATCCTCTCCACTGGCCTCATTTTCTTTATTTTATGGAAAAAGTGGGACTAGAATATATCTCTGTGTTGGATGAAAGCTCTGTACACATGGTATCATCTAAGAATTCTTCTTTAAAAAAAAGATTTATTTTTATTTGAAAGGCAAATTTATAGAGAGAAGCAAAGATAGAGGGGGGAATCTTCCTTCTTGAAACTTGGCTTACTCCTAAATGGCCACAATGGATGTAGCTGAGCTGATTCAAAGCTGGAGCCAGAAGCCTCTTGCAGCTATCCCATGTGTATGCAGAGACTCAAGGACTTGGGTCATTTTCTGCTGCTTTCTCTGATCACAAGCAGGGAGGCTGGATGGGAACTGAAGTAGCCAGGACCAGAAACAGCACCCACAGGGAATGCCATCACCAGCAAGTGGTGGATTGGCCTACAAAGTCACTGCACCAGCCACTTTAAGAACTATTATTTTACACTAAATATTGCATAACTAACTTTACGTACTTTTCTGTAGATGATTCAATCTGATATGACAGAATGTAAACCAATTAGATTTTTCTTTAATATCAGTTTTTATTTGAGACAGTGAAGTTCTGGTACATAAATGGTTCCAGAGTTGGAAGGTGATGAGGAACAGAAAAATGATAATTTGTATAATAATCCTGGTGAAACAAAAGACGAAAGTTTGTAGAGAGATACACAAAGCAAAACCCAGTGAAAGAAAAAAAAAAAAAAAGAAAACCGGAAAATTTTCTTCTGTGTTGTTTTATATCTAATACCCATTTGACATTTGTTACATTTTCTCCTTTAAGTGTCATAGGTTAATTTTAAATTAGTCAATACACTTCTCTGAGTGAATATTTGCTCTTGCAACTATGACTCTAATATGCTGGTGGATAAACTTTTCCCAACGTACTAGCTGTTCCTTTATCATCACCAATTTTCTTCCGATAGAAAGGTGTGAGTCATTGCTTTCAAGAGTCCGTTGGAATGATTCCACCTGTATCATAAGCTCTTTCAACCTTTTACCCAATGAATGAGACAGATTTAACTTAGCACTTTTAATTCCTTTTAGTGGTGTGTAAAAATAATCTCCCTTTTTGTTTGACTGACAAGCTCACAAAGTCTTTCTGTGTGGTACTCCCAATTTCATGTAGAGTTTATATTCTGGACATCTTAAAACTATCTTTTTAGGTAGAAATCCTTTCTCAAAATACTGGTAAATGAGTCACAGGGAACTATCTTGAGCAACTACTTGAGTAGAATGCATCATGCAGTTTCAAAATAGGATGTCTGCTTCAATTAGAGCCTACTGACACTGAATCAGTCAAATGCGTATTTTCTGATTCTTGACGTCACATACGGCCCATTGGATTGTTCATGTGCATTTTTTATTGGAGTTACCATATCAATCATTCAAAGAAAAATGCACACACACACACACACACACACACACACACACACAGAGAACTGAATACAATGCATACAAAGTCTGAACTGTCCAAATTCTTTCCTTGTTATTTTTCTGTTTTTTAAATGTCCTTATTGTTGTTTTTCTGTTTTTTGAATTTTGTTACTGACATGTAAAAATTGTGCATATTTGTGGAATATTAGGTGATATCTCAAGACATGAAATATTTCCATTTACCAACCATGATAAACATTCTACTTCCTTATTTACCATTTTCTCCTAGTGAAAGTTTAAGTTTTCCATGCTAGATTTTTTTAAAATAAAAATACATAGATAATCATCATTACCTATAGCTATCCTTTTGTTTAAAAGAAAAAGATGGTGGGTGTTCCAACTATAACTTACCAGCATTAACCAGCATCTCTCCAAATCATCTTCCTCCCTTTTCCTTCCAGCTTTGAGGAAGTAACTTCCATAGGAAGGACTCTTTGTAGATGAGATTCTGCCATATTTTTGGTTCTGTGTATACCATCTTTTCTATCTTTACTTTTAAATTTTGTAATTAAAATTAATGCTACAAAGTGAGCCAAGCCAAATCCAACTTCTTCACAATATAGATTTGGGAGTATAACAATCCCTCTCAAAAACCCCTATTCCCTGTCCTCATTCCTCATCCACCTTCTACCTTCCTTTTTCTTTATTTTTATCATGGCACATGTTTTTACTGCATAATCACAGCTTAACACTCCATTAGGTCAAGAATTCACCAAATAACAAGCTGATAAAAACCCCACTGTTTCTTCAAAGTAGAGACAAATGCTGTAAATAATCAAATCTCACAATGTCATTTTTGCTGAAATAGGTTACATTGTTGGTAGCCTGTGTTGTACTTCCAATGGATTAAGGAAAACACATCATCTACCTTTTTGCGACTGACTTGTTTCATGAAGCACAGTGGTTGCCATTGAACCTTTTGAGTATCAACTCTCTGTAAGGCCACATAACCATATGTGTTTTTGACCAACCAGAACAGCTGCTACATAGTGTGCAGCTGTCAGTTACCACTGCCTATCTTTGTTCCTGATTATTTATTTATCAGTTGCTACATTCTCTGTTTTGGCAACCCATGTTGTCCACTGTCACTTGGAACTCACAGATACCAACTACTGATCATCAACTTCCATTCTCCAGTGGTCTCTATTAGGTTTTGACAGTTGTACTGGAGGTCTAGGGCTCTCTGGTTGATGTCAACTTCCAAATGGAGAAGCACACACATTGCTAGTATTTGAATTATTGGGAAAAATTATAACAACTATTTGCAAAAAATGAAATATTTTGATGATTAGATTGTTAACATTTCATGTTACAAGATAAATGTACAAATACATTAGAACATAAACTATTTCTTAATCTGATTTGAAGGTAAAATGTGTAATTCATCTGAATTTGAAGAGTGTAAAACTATACATAACATTTACTAAATGACTTCAGAAGAGCTCAATATCCAAAAACACAATGTAGCTTTCTCTACTCCAATGAGAATTCACTGGAGTATACGATATAGCTCAGAGTGACTTACTTGACATTCACCAGTGTCTCAGAGCTTGGAAGAATTTAAATTGTTAGGGGCTGGCACTGTGACACAGATCGTTAGGCTGTCTCCTGCAGTGCCAGCATCTGATATGGGTGCCAATTTAAGTCGTGGCAGCTCTACTTCCTCTCAGGCTATCAGATAAGGTACTGGGAAAGCAGCAGAGGATTGCCCAACTTCTTGGGCTCTTGCACCTATGTGGGAGACCCAGCATAAGCTCCTGGCTTTGGTCTGGACTGGCCCAGCATGGGTATTTCAGCCATTTGGGGAATGAACCAGCAGATAGATGATCTCTCTCCTCTCTCTCAGTCTTTACCTTTCAAAGAAATCTTGAAAGAATTTAATCATTTGTATTTATTTCCATCAGTAATAGATTTGTATTCTGTTCATTTAGGAACATAATTTATCTTTTAAAAAAGTAAACTTCAGTGAACTATTTCTAGTTTACCATTTGGAAATTTAACCAAGGTCTTAGAGTGTGAAAAAATTTTCCCCTCCTCCATTTCTCATGGTTAGTCCAGAACTAGAGGTGATAGGAAAAAAAAAAAAAAGCTGGTATTGTTTACAAAAGACCATAGGGTAAAGATTTAACTTGTTTTCCCATATTTGATGAGATCAATGCTGTCAGCAACTTTTGCTGTAAAAGTTGCACTTCACATGTGGTTAATATGAACGGTCCACTCACTTTGAATTTAGAGGTACTGATGATCTATTGTGAGTTAAATATTGTGAAACTGCTATTACCATAAAATGTAGTTTTCAACTTTGACATGAGTCCAGCTAGTTATGCCTGCCGTACCCTTTTCAAATGAAGTCACACGGCTATTAAGTGGCAGATCTGGGATTTGAAATCCAGCGTCCTTGACATTCTGTTCTGCTCCTTTCATGGAGAGCAGCCTGGATAGCAGGTGGTAATCTGCAGGGGGAATTAATGAGACGACCCTGCATTTAACCTGAAGCGATCATTTCATAACCATAGAACAGGCTCTTTGCTGGCCACTTCCTTCACATATGTTTTCAGTTTTCTTTCTTCAGGTTCATATCTTCTGGGAAAACAGTAGGAATACCACTCCCAAAGTTGTATTATTTTGAGAAGAATTATAAATGTTGACTTCTCTGAGAAATGATTTTTATAGCATAAAGCAAATGTCTCCTCAGTGAGTGATGGTAGATGGAAATGGTATTTGGAAAATAGCAACAATATATTAAGAAATTAGATGGTACAATCTTTTTTTTTTCTCCTGTAAGCAAACCAAAGCTAAAAGAAGGGTAATCAACTCCTGCAGGTTTCTATAAATGAGGGTGTAAAAATTCAGACCTATTGAAGATTCTCAACTTTATTACCCTAGATTCCTCTTTGTATGAGTGAATCTCAGCTATATATTGGCTTTTACACTTAACGTTGTCTACAATTTCAAAGTCATTGCAACATGCAATCTTGACAGCAAATTGCTAGGCAGGTTACGTTCCACAACCAAATTTAAAGGAAAACGGAACAGTAGCTTTAATAAGTGAGTTAAAGGGGGTGGATGCTTGACACAGCTGTTTAACTGGTGCTTAGGATTCCTGCATTTCTTATTAAAAGTGCCTTGACTTGAGTTCCTGGTTCTCAGTTTCTGATCCAGATCCCAGGAGGCAGCACATGATGGCTCAAGATACTGAGTATCTGTCACCTGCGTGGGAGACTTGAATGGGACTCTGGGCCCCTGGTTTGGTCTTGATACAGCCCTGGCTGTGACATACATTTTGGAAGTAAACCACCAGATGAGAGATTTCTTTTTTCCCCCTCTCTATTAAACAAGAAGAAAAGTGAATTAGAAAAAAAAATCTATGCCCATTTCCTAGCATGAAGCTATGATTAGTTTTTGACATATTCCACAGTAGTAGCTAGTCACAACTCTAAGTTTTTTTTTTAATTAGTCAAAACACAATAGTTTGGGGTTTGCTGGTTTGTTGACATTGACCTTTCTAATCTTGCTTACTCTTGGTGTCTGGGTTATAAACTTCATTCCCTTTAATAACTGAACATAGATTTTACATTATATTACACCAACTGCATGTGAAATGCTAAACCCAGTTTCCAGCATCAAAAATAATAGGCTGCTAGAAGTCTTTGGCTATGGTGGACTATATTAAATGGTTATATTCCTATGCAAGGGAGACTTTTTCTTTCATTAGTGGCTTTAACTTAGCTGCTGTGATGTCTTCTACTAAAACACATGATTTCTTCAGCACCAATTCTGCACCTATTATTATGCTTCCTAAGTAGAAGGCCTTTTAATTTCTGATGGAACAATTTCTTTGGAAATTATCCTTGCTGTTCAAGGCAAACAGTTGGAGACCTATCTTTGTTTCTTCTAACCTTTGGTGTGGAATTGTTAAAGGACACACTTGTTGGGACACAAAATATTCTAATTTTTCCCCCCAAAAAATTTGACTCAGCATAGTCCTCTTAATTTTTGATCTACTCAGTTTTTAGTGTTCATCAAGCCCAATTGGTTTGTTAGATATTTCAGATACAGCAGCCAAAGAGGCTCAGTCACTTATCTCCTGGAACTTGCCACAGACATAAGAAAAATGATACATAAAATTCTCTTTGTCCACTTACATACTGCCAGTAACCCACTAATGTGACCTTTGAGCTGAACTAGAGTCTGATTCTAGACCCCAAATGCTTAATGACAATGCCATATTGCTTTTAAGTGGCATATCTCACTATTTCAGCCCTTTTAGATCCTTTTTACACCTGCCTGTTGGCAGCTGAAATGACATGAAAAGAATTTTTTTCTGAAGGTAGGGAATTATTCAAAACACAAAATTGAATAATTAAAGAGAAAATGCTATTTTTAAGTTGTGGAAATTTCCAAATAAATACTATATACTTCATAGGGACAACTAAGTAACAAATGTGTCAATATTTTAAATTTCAGTAAGACTCTGTTTTGATGATACCATGTGGCTTTTATTCTATGGTCTTCTGAACAGGCGCTTTCAGCTTCATCACTAACATTTGAGAACTACGAATCAACAGGTGATTGGGTCAAAACTGAAGTGATATGTTTGAAGCTCTTTTTCACTGAAATGGAACACTGTATGATATCTGATAGAAACTACAAGGAAACACTTATCACTTCACCCTTCCAAAGAGCTTAAGCTATCATTTAATCTCCACTAAATAAATTTGAGGCTCAGAATTTTCATCTCCACTTCACAGATAAGCAGAAGAAGCAGTCAAGGGAGGAAGGTTTGGCCTTAAGACATGAAACAAATTGGTATCACAGCAGAGTTCACCACTTTGCCAACTTAGGTCCTTTTGACTTCTCTACATTGGGAATAATGAATGTTAGAAATTAATCCAATCTTTGAAAAGTCAGGTTCCTTGGTGCAGGTCTCATGTTCTTTGTGAGTCAAAACCTCCTGACTTCTATTTTTGGAAGCTCCCTACTTTCTAAAGACATTGAAAAAAATAATAATAAAGATCAAAGAACCAGAGTAGAAATCGAAGTGACACAAATCACCATGCATCTGATTTATCTGTTAACCGCTTCTGTCTAGTAACCTCAAAATCAACTTAGTCCTTTACTTGGCAAAATATAAATCTTAGATTACTCCAGCAGTATTTTAACAAACTTTTAGTTGGTTTTTCAGAGGACCATAATGGGATCCATATTCTCTTTTTCAGACCTTTTTTTTCTTTTTTAAAGAAGACAACTCAATAAGTTAACTCCTTTTGCAGATATAGTAATTTCTTACATGTTCTACCAAACTACTTTATCACAGGCTGTGTAAAAGTGACTGACAACTTTATTCATGGGTATGTAAGTGGTGACCTAATTACTTTTCTAAAGGACCTTGATTAGTGTTTCAACTCCATTTGCACCAAATCAGATTATGTGTTTGCAATTCCATGTTTTGAACCATATTTGTTTTTTGTGTGCATGGGAAACTGAGGATCACTAGGACTGACTAGAGTAGACAAGATTGCTGAGAAACCACCAGGGTAATCATCGGTTAGGAAATGGAGTGCAGTAGAGACACAGGAAGTACCAGAAAGGAAAAAGCAACAAAAGGGTATTAGTTGGTACCTAGTGATTATCTGAGGGAAGGTGTAAAATTTCAGCTATATCTATTTGATTTGCATCTACAAAATATTATGTCTACTCCATCCTTTTAGAACAATTCTGCCTCTAATTATTTGAATTGCATATGTTGATATAAGATTAGCATATATTATACTTTCCCCTTGAAAGTAAGGCAGGTATCATATGGTTTGTAAACACTAGTTAAAACTTAAAACCTCAGTACCTTTCTTAAAATAGCACACATTATTTCATTATGTTGTGGATCAGGAATGAGAGTATAACCTAACTGGATCTTTCATTTTAAGGGTTTCTCAGGAGCCTAATATTCAAATTTGAGATGAGATTATGGCTTTATTTGAAGACTCAACTGAAGAATCTTGGCTTCCAAGCTCATCCAGTTTGGTTCCTTGTGAGGTGTGGACTGAGAGTCTCACTTCCTCCTTGATCAATACATCCCAAGTTCCTTCTCATGTTGACCTCTACAGCTTGTTTTAGCAGAGCAAGTGAATAAATAGTGAGAGAAGATGCTATTTTATCATTGTTACTAATTTTATAGAAGAGATGTGCCATCACTTTTATAATACTTCTTCATTCATTAAAAGAAAGTCATCAGGTCCATTTCACACTTATGAGAAAGGATGACAAAAAAGAGATGGGGGAGTAAATGGAGCCATGTCAAAAGTTGCCAACCACAGTGAGTTTAACTTTTTGATAACAAGTTGTTTACATGTATTATAAATATTAGAAAGGGGTGTATCAGAGAAGTCACAAGATCAGACAGTGTTTTTGAATTTCACAATTAGTAAAATCTCTTATTAAATCTGAAGGTTAATTTTAAACTGGGCTAAGGAACACTTTAAGAATAAAAATAATCCTTTTCTAGATAAATCTAGGAGAATACTTCTAGAAGCTAATAATTTAGTTGTGATACAAAGATTCACCTTCACAAAAAGGATGGACAACATCCAATCACTGAAGGTTTGACTAGAAGAAAAGTTGGAAGAATGCTGAATTCTCTTTCCTGAGCTGGGGCATTCACCTCCTTCCCTCAGCCATTGGTTCCTCTAGTTCTTGGGCCCTGAAACTGGGAATGGGAATGACACCATTGACTTGGTTGCATTTGGGTTAGTGCTGGATTATGCCACTGACTTTCCTGGGTCTCCAGTTCATAGATGTTAGGACTTCTCAGTCTCCATAACTGTGTGAGCCTTTCTTTCATGATCAGTATCATTCTGTCTTTATGTAATTGGTCTGTTTTCCTTAAGGATCCCAACAGACTAAGAATGTTGAAACAGAATAGGAAATAGACTTGTGTTTTTCCACTACCTGCTTTGTACACTGATGAGTTCTCCTTTCTTTTTCATTAAAAAAAGAAGATTTTTTTACTTGAAAGGCAGAATTATATAGAGGGAGGGAGAACAGAGACGGTGAGGGTGTGAGTGTCCACCCTCTGGCCAACTCCCCAAGTGGCCACAATGGCCAGGGCTGGCCAGTTATAAGCCAAGCCTTCATCTGATTCCCCTGTGGATACAGGGCCCAACTACTTGAACCATCTTCCTCTGCTTTCTCAGACACATTATTAGGAAACTGGATCAGAAGTGGTGCAGTGAGACATGAATGGCTGCCCACATGGGATGCTGGCATTGCAGGCATTGGCCTCATCCAATATGTTACAGTTCCTAGAGTTCTCATTACTGATATATTATTATTCTGGAGGAAGAATCAGTACAAAGTAGTCTCCGTTTTTATTGAACAGAATGTAAGTGTAAATAGGTAAATAGGTAAAGCTTGGAATTCCACAAGAAGTAGTTACTGACAATTTGCTTTTAATTGTTACATTGTGCTTCACAAAAACTAATCAAGCTCACAAAAAATAATCAAGTTGGATCAAAGAATGCTTGCTGCCATAGCACACAATATTGGCCAAGCGCAAGCTGCAGGTACGACCTGTTTTGGACCTGTTACTATATGAACACAGGTAAAATATATAATTTTTATAAGGGGTCTTTAAAAAGTTGTTAAAATGTGGTTTATGAAAAAGTTACATATAGTTTCCAAAAATATTTGGCATAAAAATAGGTTCATTATTTTGAAATTAAATTTCAGAGGAAGAAAGTGACAGAGGAGACAAAAACAGAGACCTCACATTCACTGGGTAATTTGCCAATTGTTTACAAAAGCTGGGGCTAGGACACACCACAATCATGAGCTAGAAACTTAACCTGCATCTCCCACACTGGTGGCAAGAACATAGACATCGGTCATTCAGCCTGCAGCCTCTGAGTACACAGTAGTAGGGGAATGGAATTGGGGGTGGAGCCAAGGTCGAACCCAGAAACTCCAAGGTGGGCTGTAATCATCACCAATGGCAATTTAACCTTTATACCGAATGCCTACCCCCAAATTTATCCTTTATTCCAATTTTCCATGCATGTCTTGCAGTGCTCTCATATACAGTTATGATTTAAAGACTTCATTCTAACTTTACATATTAAATGGGCTGTTGATTCCTATTTGAAGTATATGATTAGAGTAATTCAGTGTAACCATATGGAAAAAATGACTTGCAGATATAAGAGTTCTTAATCTCATATCAGATGATAAATCATTTTGTAGTGTCAATAATATACTTGCAAGTTATTTTACAATAAGAAGGAAAGCAGAGCAAGGATGCAATGAACTTCAAGATGTAAACTCTATATTAGCACCTAGATTATTTCATGTAGAGAATCTTAGTGTTCATTGTTTCATATGTATCACTCTATGACAAATAGCACCACGTGTCTTTAAGCGTTAAACAACAAAGACTAATTTTTTAAGAGTTTACAGGGAACAACATTTGTTAAATACCTCGACTGACCATTTGTCTGAAGTTGCTTGGTATAATCCCATTGAAGCATTCACTTGGGATGTAATTTTTTAGATAAGTGGGTGGAACTCTGGACCACATTTGTTCATAACTCACCAGTTGATGGACATAATATTTTCACCTTCTGGCTGTTATAACTAACACTATGATGAATATGGGATACATGTTTTGCATATACATACATTTCTCACCCAGGACCTCTCCCTAGATTATCTGTAAGTCTGTATTTAAACTCTTTAAGATCTCCCAAACCTTTATTGCAGTAGATGTATAACAATACCAGGATCAATCTGCAAGAGTTGACATTTCTTCAATGCTTGCCAACAGTTATCACTGCCTGTCTCATTTCAGTCATTCTAGTTCATATGTAGTTGCATCTCATCCAGTTTTAACTGATATTTTCCTCATGACTGATTGTGTGGAACATCTTTTCATGTGTTTGGGTGCCACTTGTGTTTTTTGGAGAATGCTCAGCCATGTTGTGATTCTTATGTACACTAACATTTGAGAACTGGAAGCCTACATGAGGTTTAACAATGAATGCATAGTCATTTCTGCATAGCACAGTGCCAGACAACTCAAGTGATTTTGTGCCCTAAGAAACATTTGGCAATATAAGAAGATATTTTCTGTCTTCATTAATGGAGATGCCCTACTGCGAGCCATGAATACTCAACTTCCTACAATACAAAGGACAGACTCTTGAAGAAAAAATAAAATTATCTATGACATTAATGATGACATTTAGAATCCTGACCTAGAGGGTTTTACCAGCTACTGAAGTATTTCCCTGGGCACGAACCTTTCAATATGAAAAATCAGATTATCCCAGTTGGTGACACACCTATATAAATCATTAGGGTTTAACGCATGGATGACAGGACACAGTGGTCCAATATACAATAAATATCAGAGCAGCAGAGGCAACTAATCCACGAATCCCTGGTAGTCATTCTTGTCAATATCTGAGGGCCTCCTGCCAACCAGGGCACTGAATGAAATGCAGGATTCCCTGTGGGCTTACTGTGTCTCCATGTGTTCTACTAGGAACCGAGGGACTGGTGGTTACTAATTTTACCAGAGTTGTGTGACTATTGCCCATCACTTGAGACTGCTGTCGTAGTTTGCTCTTGATTTTCATTTAAAAGAGATACAGCAGTACAAGAATTACAACACAGAGAGAACTGAGTAGAGCCCAGGGACAAAGGCACTGAAGAGCAATACCAGCTGTCTAGTTGGAAAGTTTTGAAATCATAGACTGTTAGGACCAGAAAGGATAACATAAACTTTGCATAGAACCCACGTGTCATGGAGAATGTGTGGCTTAGCACCTGAACTAAGCAGTATACTGAATTCACTGGCACTCAGCAATTCAGAATAATGTCCTTTCAACTGTTAAAATGTAAAGAGAACTCATCGAGCCATTTAAAAATAGTGGAATAGGGCCTGGTGCAGTAGCCTAGTGGCTAAAGTCTTCACCTTGCATGCATTAGGATCCCATATGGGTGCTGGTTCTAATCCTGCTGGAACTGCTTCCCACTCAACTCCCTGCTTATGGCTTGTGAAAGCAGTTGAAGACAGCCCAAAGGCTTGGAACCCTGCAGCCACATGGGAGACCTGGAGGAAACTCCTGGTTCCTGGCTTCAGATAAACTCAGCTCTAGTCGTTGTGGCCACTTGGGGAGTGAATCATTGGATGGAAGATCTTCCTCTCTGTCTCTCTTCCTCTCTGTATATCTGTACATATGTATATGTAATCAAGCATATAAATATTTTTATACATGAACTATATATAATGGAACTAGCACATTGGGAAGTGAAGATACGTTATAATATGCACCTCTACTGCAGAATAAAAGGAGGAGTCCCAATGAAACAGTTAAATATACTTTGACATCTTGATACTAGCTTTTTATCTATGTTTGCCAATCCTACAATACCACGATGCACTTAAACGGGAGAATGCTAAACTTGTAATTGTTACTGGGGAAGATTTTATTACTGTGATAATATGGGGTGGGGGAGGAATTGTGGGAAAGGAAAATGAGAAGGAAGAAAGGGGGGAATTCCTATGCCTACAAAACTGTATCATGAAAAATGAAAGATTTATTTACATATAACAGAAAGTAAAATAAAACCACATGTAAAGTCCCAACTTAATATAAATAACTATATAAATAAAAGTAATGGACACCTGAGGTGAGTTATTCAGTGATTACGGTATTGACTAACACTCCACATCTCATATCCAGGTTCTTGGGTTCAACACCTGGCTCTAGCTCTTGATTTCAACTTCTTGTTACTGCAGATCCTGGGAGGCAACAAGGATGGCTCAAGTAGGAGATCTGAACCGAGTTCCTAACTTCTGCACTTGTTGGCTTAGTCCAGAGCCAGGTAGGCAGGCATTTGGGGAATGAAATAGTGGATGAGATTTCTCCCTTCCCCTAAATTACTTTTTTTTTTT
Source organism: Ochotona curzoniae (assembly GCF_017591425.1). Classification (NCBI taxonomy): domain Eukaryota; kingdom Metazoa; phylum Chordata; class Mammalia; order Lagomorpha; family Ochotonidae; genus Ochotona; species Ochotona curzoniae. The sequence continues at coordinate 59,242,594 of NW_024466599.1, forward strand.
TTTTTTAAAAAAAGAAGTAGATTCTAGAGACCCTACTGGGGAAGTCCTGGCTACATATGCAGAACAAAGTGTTCGCAGCCCCACTTGGCTGGGTTCCATGGTGACTGATCATTATATTATGGTATGGGGCAGAAATTCTGAAACCTGAAGCTTTCCACACCTTTTTCAGTTCACATTGTACATAGAGCAGTGGCAGCATCTGGGAGCTGTCAAAAATGCAGTATCTCAGGCTCCAGCCTAATGAGTAAGAGTCTGAATATTGATAAAATGCCCAGATGAACTATGTGTGTATTAAAGTTTGATAAATATAGGTCAAGTGGATTTAATCGAGGTGCTTGTACTGTTGCTGAATCTGTAATCCAGAGTTTGACTACACATAAAAATTGTCTAAGATTTTGAAAAATCACTCCTTTGGACAGACCCCAAGCCAATGTAATCATATTACATGTCTTTAAAGAACCAGATAGTTTCAATATGTGGCTAGATTCCTCCCATTCTCCAAAGATTATTTAAAGGGTCGAGTGACAGAAATGGAGAAATATTTCCTGGTTCATTTCCCAAGTGGCTACACCACTGGAGATCGACTAGTCCACTGCTAGGAATCAGAAACTTCTTAGTCTCCCACATGGACGATGGGTTCCAAGCATTTGGACCATTCTCTACTGCTTCCCCATGCACATTAGCAGGAAGTGGTATTAGAAGTGGAGCAACAGGGACACACACTGGGGGCCCAGTGGGATACTGGTGTCACAGGCAACAGTGGCCTAACCCTCTAGGCTACATGCTGGCTCCTACATGGTTAGAGTTTGAACCCCTGCTTTAAATACAGTCAAGATATCCTGAACATTAAACCCGGTAAAGTCACCCATTAGTGATACTTAGCTCTAACTTCAGGTATCTGCTCAACTGATCCTCTATTTAATAACCTCCTTTCGACAATGAACTCATATCATTTGTCTTCACGTTTGATCACCTATTCTGGCTTCCCTACGTCATGGACAGATTCTAGCCTCTTGATTTCATTGCAGATTAAAATATCATTACCTTTAGCATTTATGACTTACGTTAACTGGTCTTGCAGATAGGCCACCTATTTCACAGTCACCGATGGTAGACATTAAAGCAAATTCCTGGTGCTGGCTCAAACTGACTGAACCTGGACTTTTGAGAAACTGTCAGGGGTCTGTGTCATTGGACAAGCAACCCAGTTGATACCTAGTCTTTTTTTATCACCAGTCCAGGCCCAAGTTCACATGGTTTTGAATTAACCTTTGTACTAAGGAAATATTCCATTCATTTGCACAAACCAAGCAATTCACATCAGTGAATGTGCTTTCAGTGCATTGGGGAAAAGGCAAGGGAAGTTATCTATGTCACACCAGCAAAACCCAAAGTTTGAGTATTGGTCCGAGTAATGGTCCTACGTTCTTCACTGCTGCCTCATCTCCTGGTCTGGGCACTGTCCTAAGACTTGCATTTGTTATCACCAAAGTCAGATTCAAGGAAATAAGACATATTCTCTTTCTTAGATTTGGTAGAGGAAGGAGGACTGCTTTTTTCACCTGAGTTTCCTTGTGTTGGAGATTATGGATTGCCCCAGGAATAAGCATATCTTCCTTGAGATCTTTCTTCTCACATAGCAAACTTTCACAGAGCAAGATAACATTGGGAGTTTATATCTACAGGATATCTGTGGGCTGTATGGTGAGCTTTTATAATACTATTTTCCCTGCATTTGACAAAAGCTCTGGCAAATCTCAACACACACACACACACACACACACACACACACACACACACACACACACACACAGAGAACAGGAACAAAATGTCCACTCTGAACATTAAGTATGGCACGTGATTCTATGTAGATATTTAACACCACCACTATTCAACCATGAGGGAAACAATAGGAATGCCAACTGGAATCTGTGAGATAATCCAGGTTCTAACACTCAGCTTTTTGTTACTACAATGAAATATCTGAGAGAAGCTAACTTATAAAGAGACAGGGTTTTGGAAGCTCACTGTTTTGGAAGTTCGAGATCTGACAGGACCCCTGGGTTCAGCAGCTGGTGATGACAGTCCTGGTGGCAGACACTTGAGACAGCACAAAACATAGGAAGGAGGGCCTGGTCTGTCTCCCTCTCTCCATAGTCAGCTTGATTTGATCAAGAGGACTCTGCCCCAGAGCCTGATGTATCTAATCACTTTCCAATGACACACTTCAGATACCATAAATGTGTTAAGTGATTAAGTTTTTATCCTTGTCAGCATCATTAAATTCAGCCACTGAGGAGCAAACATTAACACATGGGCTTCTGGGAGATTGTCAAAATCCAAGCTAAGATCCACACCACAACACTGGCATTTAAATATCACAGCTTCCAAAGCAGACCCTGCCCCCAAATATTTAACCCATCATGCTCTGTTCACTCCTACACCTTGCCTGCCAAAAGTAGACTTTCCCCCCACCTCCCCATGTTCTGAGAAATAAAGTATAAACAGATTGTAAGCAGCATTGCTTTTTCACCAGCACTATGGCCAATCATAGCTTTTAATTTCACTTGGGGGCACTTAAGAATGCAACCATGGTTCTGGAGTTTCATGTTCACATCAGGGAAATTCCACGGTAAAACGAATATTTCTACTTGGAAAATCTAGAGAGGCCTGGAGAATGTTCTGAGTTCAACTTGCTTTTCCTGCTACCACCTGAGAGCTTAGAGAAAGGAACAAAGTGTCAGATCAGGCTGGCGTCCCTTGATTAGTAGCTGTGTGCGCTCTGCTCGAAGTCCATCCTGGGGCTCCACAGAGAGGTGGTCTGAGTGGATGTGGGCTCTCCTTGGAGTCACAACACTCTCTTCAGGTTGGTGTAAAGCAGAACTCTGGAGGCAGTTCCCTGTCCCAACTTAAGTGACATGGAATTCCTGCATAGGCAGATTTTATTCTGGCTGGATCAGACGCAGCTGGCGTCCATTGGCATTAGGGAAGGTATTGATCAAAGAGAGGAACTCTGACTTTAGCAATTGAATTTAGCTCAGCTCTTCTGTTTTGTTTGAACATGTGCAAATTCTAATATCCTGTTTAGAGAGTTCTACTTTTTAGAATACTATTAGTTTTAAATTTACTATCATTATTTTAAGAACCACCTTAAGGAAAACTGGCTTAATTTTTTTCATTTTTAGATCTTAGTATTTTTAAGAATTATTTTCATTATTTTCCATGATACAGTTTTGTAGGTATAGGGATTCCCCCTACTGGCTTAATTAAAAGTATTTATTCATTATTTCAGTACCTTATGTCTTTAGTGATCATTTGCTTTGCAACTAAATTTCATGATCACCTATTATGTCCCAAGTACTGTGCTGTAACTTGATAAATAAAATTTCAATTACCCTTATATTGACACAGTTTAAAGCTGATGTGGCCTTTGGGTTTGACTCATGTCTTCCTGTTGCACCCTACAGTCTAAAAAATATGCTTATCCTGTTGTTCCAATTATATTTCAAGTTTTCTAGTTATAAGTTGTCTGTATTCTGGCATCGATTAATGCTCTCCTCTTGAAGTAAGAAATTATTTTCCTCAGAAACACACAGTGAACTCATCATTGGAAAATAATTATCTAGAATAGAAGGTTGAAGAAGCCATAAAATACAAATTGTACCTCACTCCATCCAAACATAATCAAAGGTATAACTTCGTGCTTTAGGCTTGAATGTCCACAAATAGTTTAAAACGTGGGCAAAGCAGTAAGCAATGATAGCATCTGAACACCTTTCTTTTTTCAGGACAAGTATGACATTTTGGAGAGAGATTTTGATGTTATGTGTGATCTAGCCAAATGATGCTAAAATCAGAGTTTTACCCTTTATGAGAAAACCGTCTATGTGGGATTCAGGATAGTTTGTTCCTGACTTGTCCCAATTTTCCTGGTGTTAATAAAAGCATTCCAGCCTACTGAGGACATGTCCTGTTTTCAACCCCCTCAAAAAATGATTTGAAAATGTTTCTAGATTTGAAAATTCTATGAAAGTGAGAAGCAAGTGTAAACTTCTTTGGAAACACCAGGCTGCTGCTGATGAGTCTGAGCTGTGAACTAGGGAATGGAATCCAGCCAGTGGAACAATTTCCAGAAAACTGGTTCTGTTTCTCTCGCACCACATGCTGGCAATGGGCTCTGTGCAAACTGCAGCTGAAGCGTTTACTCCCGTCGCTATTTGGAAGCAAAGTCACTAACAAACAGAGACAATCTCCGTTGTCTTGGTGCAACTCTGCCTTTTCTTCATCACAGGCCAATTAGCTTTGGCTGGGGCCCCACCTAAATAGTGATATAATATTTGGTTCAAGATTAAATTGGTGGAAAGAGACCTCTGTTCTTGCAGAGTCGATCACAGTTCAAAAAAAGCACACTTGACTACATATCAATGTTAGGCTTTTACAGAGCCAGGAGTGATGGGGTGTTTCTTATTGGTGCCTCTCTGGCAATAGCTCAGCCTGCCTAAGTGACAATCAGCTCAGGGATCTCCAAGGAATGTGCTAAAGCAGGAAATATGTAGTGGTCAGAGGTAGGTAACCTTTGGGTCTGAAACTTTCTCAGCATTCTTTCTTGACATTGCTCACTGATCAGTATTCCTACCTTCTTTTCCATGGGGGAATACCTACTTTTCCTCAGTGTTCTGGCTCTTCAATTGAACAAATAGGAAGTACATGAAAATGGAATAATTATGACAAGTTAAAGCATTCAAACACATATCCCCCAAAACAGATGGCAGAAAGTAGTAATAATTTAAATTTAGCTAATTTCAACTAACATAAAACTACCCCAAACTTGCAGTTTGCTCTACAACACAAAAAATTTCATAAGCTATATTTATTTATTTACTTTTTAAAAAAAATTAGAAAAGCAGAGTAATAGGGCCAGCATGATGGCTCAAAAAGCTAATTCTCTGCCTATAGTGCCAGCATCCCATGTGGGCATTGATTCCTGTTCAAGCTGCTCCACTTCCAAACCAACTCCCTGATTATTGCCTGGGAATACTGTGGAGGATGGCTCAAGGCCTCAGGTTCCTGCACGCACAGGGAAGACCTAGAAGAAGCTCCTGGCTCCTGACTTCGGATCAGCTCGGCACTGGCTGTTGTGGTCATCTGGGGAGTGAACCAGTAAATGGAAGCCCTCTCTCTGTTTCTCCTTTCTCTCCTCCGGAGTGGCAAGATTGGCAGCGATTCATAACTGTTGAAATATCAAACCACCTGAGCAACAACCTCAGAGCATACCCTATATCCGGGATCTGGGGAGGGTGGGAAATTGGGTGGGCCTTCTCCCTTAATACCCCCCTTTAAACATGGAGGAAACAATATGGAAAAAATAATAGTCTTACCCATTTTCCTGTAGCCCTTGAACCTTTTTACCCTAATTAACTATGTAATGATTGTCAAAATATAATAATAATTTAAAAAAAGAACATTAAAAAAAAGAAAAGAAATATACCAATTAAGGCAAAAAAAACTAAAAAAATCTACCTTTCAAATAAAAATAAATATGTAAAAAACACTTAAAATAATAAAAGAAAAAGAAAAGCAGAGTAATAGAGAGAAAATTTAAGGTACAGAAAAAGATCTGTGCTTTGGATTACTTCCCAAATTCGGAGAAGAGCCTTGTATAGGCCAGGTCCAAGCCACGTATCAGGAATCTCATCTGGAGATATGAGTAGTAATCACTGCAGTAGTGGTAATGCTGGATTGAAAAGGCCAAGGTTCAATTAGGACTTGAACCTCTACCCTGCTGTTAGAAAGTGGGTGTCCCACACTGAGGCTTACCAGTGCTCCACAGTATACAACTCAACTCTTAGAACCTTTTTTCCTTCCTACCTACTGATATTTGTGTGTATGTGTACGCATGCAATTGAAACATTACAGAGTGGGATGGGCATAGATTTTGGAGTCAGACAAACTTCAGGTGAAATCTGATTCTGGCTATCTGAGGTTGAAGGAAGTTGTTGGCTTCTTTTAGCTACTCTGGCATTAATTGATCGTGATAACCATGAAAAACCACATTTTGGTTGTGGTTGATCATAATCCTACTTTCTAAATATTCTATTTGGCATTTTATTCTATATCCATTTTTTTTATACACCATCATAAGACATTTGGAAGCTATTATTACCAGGGAATAAAATAGCCTGTCATGATGATTAATTTTTCTGAGAGATGGGGGCTGTTCTTAATAAAAATAAAAATACTGAAATGTGACATCAGGACACAAATCAAGCAAGTTGCCTCCCTCCATGGCGAAGGCCTCCATAACCTCCCAGTATCATTTCAAGATTACTGTGGACCAGTGAGCTCAATCTGTCTTACATTTTTCATCTTTTCATGTAGGAGCTTTTATTTCAGTCATTGTCTTTCTATTCCTCAATGGTACATAGTGCATGTAGGGTGTTGTCTCCTTAGGGGAAGAAGAGTGTCCGGATTATTGGAGGAGGTAGGTAAACAATCATATAAATGGTGAGTAAATAGTGCATTTTAGATCACTTTTCATGGATTATTTATTCAAAATTTTTACTTTGTCCTTCTCTGTATAAAATTTGAGATTGTTATTGCTGCAGGCAGTTTGTTAAAAAAAAAAACAAAAAACAGCGTGACATATCCACTTTAAATTTGTATGTTTCCCATTGCATAAAATTAATTTCATAGTTTCCCATTTTTCATGAGTTTTATAAGTTATAGGTATACACATAGTGAATGCTTTATCATTCTGTTTAATTCAACACTTTTAGTATTATTGGAGAATGAATGATGATATTTAGGTCATCACTGACAAAGACGAAGGACATCTTGTTAAGCCAAATGAAAATTATAAAATTGGTATTATATAAAATTTAAGATGTAACAGGTAATATTTATTGATCAAAAACTATATATTAGTACTAAGGTAACGGCATGCTTATAAATTTCATTTAATTTCAACAACGATCTGAGATACGGCTTTTCTGAGTAAAAATTCAAAATTTAGAAAAAAACTGAACACCTAAATCTTTATTTGCCTTAATTGTGTGGACAAGGAAGCATTCTTCAATGTCTTTTTTTCCCAAGTATCACAATGTTTATTGATAGATACAAATGTATAAAATCAGGGCATGAACATGACTTGATAAATTAAGTTCTTAATTTCAATACTATAATAAGAGGGACCAATGAAAATTCTCACCATTTGTTTCACACCCACAAAAACCACTTCAACAATCTCTCAAAACCAATCAGCTTTGTGCAAGTAAACCACATTTCTTTTCAAAAAGACTTGTGCACTTGCCCAGGCTCAAGGATATTAAAGCACATAAAGCCCATGACTAGAGGTAGAAATACAAGCAATATACTATTGCGGCAACAACCATCAATTACAGTTAAGAATTTCTCTGTAACAACCAAATGGATAATGTCTTATGGTGGTCAGTTTGAGTCATTGATCTACCTAATTGATCTATCTAATTGATTTATCTATCGAGCCTATTGTAGATAAGGAATCAGGAGATACCCAAATGAAAACATCAGCAATCATGAGGTGCCTCAGGATTTGTTCACTGAAATGAGCCCTGTCCCTTCCCTCACTCAACCCCACTGGTTAACAGAAGCAATTTTTCCTCTATAATCAGATCCTTTTCTTGTCATGCCTGAGAGACTGAATCTATCATTTTAATATATATCCGGTTTAGAGAATTCCTATTTCCTGACACAACCAGGTGTCCGTGCTTGCTTTACTGGGCACTGTTCCTAAGTGTTGCCAGTCCCTATGGAGGTACAGTTATCTTCTGGTCAGCTACCATTTCTTTGTCAACAATTCACTGCTGTGATTCCTTGGCAAGTGCGTGCGGTATGCTGAGATGTTCTTTCCATAGTTCTATAAACCTCATTTGCCCAAGGTTATGACCATTTTTCTGCTGTGCTGCTTTATCCCAGACTTATTTTTAAAGCATCTACCACCTCTACAGGCCCTGTCAATCGGTGGCTCTGGAGTGAACCCCTTGATCCGTTCTTGATCTGTAATTGCTCTTTTTACTCTGGCAAGTACTTTGGATCTCCAGTGACTGACAGGCAATCAAGCTCACTCTCTGTTCCTTCTTTGTTTTCTCATCTTTGTTCCCAGCATGAAGAACTAGAAGACAAGACCTAGTCGTGACCAGAGCAGAGAAACATTCCCGGGCACATAGTCACAAAGCTGATTAACCGCTGTCATTTTCATCTTCTAAGGAAGCGACAGAATTCACATTAAGAAGCAAACTGCTATTTGAAAAAAAGAATACAGGAAAAAAAAAAAGCCTGCTATGGCTTTTGGTCAAAGAACACACAAAAAACTAAACTCCTCAGCATAAAAATAGATTGCTCCAAAATGGTAACAACCTTGGTATTTTGAGGACACATCAGGAACACTGGTCTTAACGTCATCTTTTATTAAATAAAAATCAGAGACATTAAGAAATTCTGATTGGTTTTGAGAGAGGAGGCGCCAACCAGCAAGGCCTTAGAAAAGTGGCAGAATGAGGCTTATGGGATTTAGTACTAACAGTGTTCTGTTTGGTTAGTACTAATGCAACTGTCCTGTTTGGTATATCCCTTCAATTCCTTATGAAGAACAAAATAAAGTTTTCTTGATTATTAAAATCAATGTTGGGTTAGCATTTTCTTTAAGCATAAAAGAAACAATCATATTTAAAGGGCAAAGTGCAATAACAAGTGGCATAACTTTGGAAACATGGTTGCAAGGTGACCAGAAGTGGATGAAGGGACTTTACAGCCTGGAGCTTTGGAGTGTGAGAGGACAATGATAATTCAGGTGCATAAGATCCCCTGAAAACTGTGAGATAAAAATTAGATGGGGTGGGGGTTTCTGTAAAGTCAGAGAATACAATCGAGTTGTTTTCTTTAAATTTTGAAGGAAATGTTGTTCCCAAAAGTTACAGGAGGTCTTGGGGTTAATTTTATAGATAATAAAATCTGATAGAGGATGCAAAGACAAATGAATTTGCATGGAATTTAGGCAAATTCATGTAGAGGATAGATTCATTTAGAGAATGTCAGTCAGAAGTTCATAAAGTTTACTAAAGGTTATTAAAATGTGTTGAAGGGGATTAATGGGGTTTTAGTAATGCATCCCAAGCCTTTGAAGAGAGATTAAACACATACCCCCCCCCTCAAAAAAAAACCCACAGAAAATCTCCCAGCAGTATCTCACTAAAAATAGATTTCTATTAGGATAACACCCCCAGAGTGAGGTGTAAGATTCTACATTCATGCATAAATTATTTATGCAATGGTTGCTACCTAATCTATTTTTCTTAAAGAATCTTAAATTTCTTACTATACTTCTTATGATATGCAGTTTTTATTTATGATATGAGTGCACTTGTTAGTATTTAATATCCTTGAAGACAGGTGCTATACTTGAGTGTTATAGTCTGGAAATTCAAATAGTGCCAGGAGATAGCACTTGTCCTATATATTTTTTTGTTTGAATGAATGAAGTTGCAAATTCACAAAATCTACTCATCTTAATATGTGTATTACTTTATGGACCACAGGAGATGAATCATATTATAGGAAACAGAAAGTGGAAATCACTGTACCACATGTAAGTGTGAAAGAGAAATAATTAAACTAAAACCAATACTAATAATGCAAGGTTTATTCGTTGAATATAGAGTTTTCTCTCATGCTTGCCCAAAGCATGAACTTCTGCTTGTTCCTTGTTACATGTGCCAGCTAACATTACAACATTTTTAAAGGTTAAAAAAAAGTATGGATTTGGCTTCAGCTACTACAACTCTGGAGGATATAGAGAGATTACTTATAATTAATGAGAATGTTTAAAAAATCCATAATGCAGTTATATAACTTGTTATCCCTTCAGAGTACCTCACTGAAATAATTTTGCTACTGTTCAAATATTTGAAAGATCTTTCTCTGAAACTTCCCTTAGAATCAGCTAAATTGTCACAAAGAAGATTCCTCTTCAGCATTTGTACTTTATCTTTGTCTTCCAAAATCATAACTCACATTGATAACCTGGCATATTTATATAAAGACTCTCCAAGGTATTTTGGCTACGCTTAAAGATTTGCTGTGTCTTGGGTCTATTCAAAAGAATCTACAATATTTTATGAATATATTTCACAAAATATTTCATGAGATATTGACCTCATTGGATACACTTGGTTATATTGAAAGATTTAGCATTCACTTCAATCTTGTATCTTTCCCAAATATAAATTACAACCATGCCACATGATCAATGAGTCTACACTAAATATTGACTACACTAAATGTGCCTTTAGTGAGTTTGCTGAAGGTGGTGCTCATTTTCTGGAGAGCTAACATATCCATTATGGGCTACAAACACATAATGACGCTGTTAAAACAGGAAAATATTTCTATCATTAACTTCCTTAACATTATTGGAGTGTTATGTTGTTAGAATACAGAAATTCCCACTTTCAGAGACTGAGCTTATGATTTCTCAACTTTATAATGGTGTGAAAAGGATACATGCTCAGTAAAGAATCTATTCAAGATATGAATTTTGACTAATTCTCAGGCAAATAAACAGGATGGTACTCTCTTGCAAGGCCAGGCATAAGCACTGAGCTTCTGCATCTGTTGCCACACAACCTTGAGGGCAAACAACAATCTTCAGTGTACTCTGTTGCTAATCTATGTTGATTGCTAGGTTTGTGTATAAAGTAGATTTTATGGTTTTCTAATTCATACTTCATTTTCAGAGAGAGTAAACTCCCATCTACTGGTTTACTCCATAAATCAATAATAACCAGGCCAATCCAAGCCTCCCTTTTCGGTGGTAAGAATTTAAGTACTAATGGTTCGCAAGGAGGTCCCTCATCAGTAGGTAGTTGGAACTGGGAGTGAAGCTGGGACTTAAATCTACACGCCCTGAAAAGGACTGTGACATTCCAAGCAGTGTCTGGAGCTGCTGGATCAAATAGCCACTCCTAAGTGTGTTTCCGACTCACAATATTGTCAGTTTAACCCAACCATAGGCAGAACAGCTGCACAATACTTCAAAGTTAAGATGATATTTCACAAAAAGGGCAATTGTGCAAGCAAAGCATTTGTAACAGTGTGTGCATTCGTGAATATTATAGTTTGAATGTGGACCTCTAACATTTAGATGTTGCCCTTGTGACAGAATGAAGAGGGGCAGCCTTTGAAGAGTTAACTGTACCAGTATGCCTTCTTCCTTGTGCACCTTCCCAGTGGAGGTTGTACACAGCTTTGGCTAGCTTGCCCTCAGCCTTGCATCAAGTAAGTACACAGGGTGTTTCCCTTTGGGAGGTTGAAATCTTAAGTGTGTAACCAAGGCTGCTGTCTTAATCTCAGCCTCTTAGTTTCTAGAATAAAGAGAAAATAAATCTCTATTTCTTTTGTAAGTTACCAATGCCCAAAGATTTTGCAACGGGACATAAGTATGCTAACACTTGAAAATAAAATAAAAAAAAGTAGCAGCAATCTGATTTCTTACTGCCTATAAATTCCCCTAAACACACACACACACACACACACACACACACACACACACACACACACACACGGTTTTATTCTGTCTGGATCTGCATTTCCTTGAGTTTACAAATTTCATATTCCCTCACAGCTGACTGATTCATGCCTCCACTTTGTATACATTTATGCCTATTCTAATTTAATAGAAAATTTTTCTTACTGTCAAGCATGCTTATTTAGGACAGCCATGACTAATTCTTTGTTTTTCAAGCTACATTTTATACATTTTGGCTCACTTGAAAGTCATGCATTAGAAGGTGAGTTAATTACCCTTAAGAATTAGATGTATTCCACAGAGCTGTCTGTGGCTGGATTTTGGTCTCAGTGCATCTTTTGCTTCACACCTGGCCTCAAGAACGGTTTCTCAGAACAAAGTTCCCACTTAATTCTAGTATCCTTTCAGGTTCCTGTGTATGTAGGAACGGAAAATACAACAAAAATGTAGAGTTATGGAGTAACATTCATTTTTATTCATTAATGGTATGTATGTTTCCTAAAAGTTTGTGCTGTTTTGTGTCTTACTGAAGTATATATTGTGGAAGAACAGAAGAGCCGAGAAGAGAGATGAGAAGAGAGAAGGGAAGGGACGAAAGGGGAGGGGAGGAGAGAAAAACAAAAGAAAGGGAAGCTGCTCCATAGTGTTTCATTTTAGTTGAGAAATAACCAGTACAGTATGAACCTCACACTTGATATTTGTTTTTTTCTGAAAGAGGAAAGCTCTTTTTGTTTCTCAGCAGTTAAGTTAAAGGCAGGGCTACAAACAGGGAGTGAGCAGGCAAATGAGAGAGCTATCTTTCATCTGAAGGTTCATTCCCCAAATGCCTATAATAGCCACAGCTAGGCCAGACCTTTCCAGTCTCCCACATGAGTATGAGGACCCAGATACTTGGACATCATCTGCCATATTCCCAGGTGGATCAGAATCAGAACAGCTTTAATATGGTATATTAGCATTTCAAGCAGGAGCTCCACAATGCCAGCCCCAATGACTGAAATGAAATGAAGAACAATACGCAGGACTTCAGAAAAATCCTTCTGAGTCAGTTAGTTTTGGATGTCTGTGGCAGCTAAGTAGGATAAATAGCATTAGTACATAGGACAGGAAAAGTAGGAAGCAATTTTCTTCAGTTGCATTCACAGCTGAATCTCTGACTGTCCCATTCCCTTTCTCTTCTTACAGTCCAGCATTGATGTCCTGACTTGATCTCATGGTGTATAATCAAGCTCCTCAGCAGCACCAATAAACTGAAGAAACATCTCATTCTCTTTGAATAAATTACATGTTCTAGAAAGTATAAAAAAGTGGGAGTAAAACTACAGCCTAGCGAGTTAAGCCTCCTCCTGCAAAGTCACTATCCCAAATGGGCGTCTGTTCAGGTCCCAGATGCTCCATTTTTTGCTTATGTCCTAGGAAAGCAGCAAAGGATGGCACAACTCCTTTGGCAGGCAGAAGTTTCTTGCTCCTGGCATAGGATAGGCTCAATTCTGGCTGTTATGACCATCAGGGGAGTGAGCCACAAGTCAGAAGAGCTCTCTCTCTGTCTCTCTCTCTCGTATTGCCTTTCAAATAAAAACAAAGTCTTTAAAAATGTATGGATGAGTAAGACTGTTTTTGTTGCATTTTAGGATGAGGGGCAGGTTAAATACAAAAATCGATTTGGGATCTGGTGAAGTTTTGAAATAGAAAAGTTATAAGGAGCAATTAAGAAAAATATTATTGCAATTAACGTTTCCCAATTTGCCTGCAGAAGAGGCAGACAGTTCTAACCCCAAACTGATTTAAGCTAACAATGATTTCATACTTGGCAGGAACTTAATTCTCATTTTTTTAAAAACTCTTATCCCTAGGTTGAGAGCTCTCCCTTTTAACACAAGTTGTACTATAATTCTGTAATCTACAGCTCATCTCAACTGAAATAAATAACCTCTAAAGTGGATTTTTTTTTACTGTTTTCTTCCCAGTACAAAAATCTCACATGGCCAGGCAGAGTCTATTCAGCTTTTACATCCACCTATATCTACATCTGTTTGTCAATACCTGGAGAGTTGTTTAAAATGCTCTTTTATAAATCAAAAAAAGAATTTTCTATTTATGTATTGCTATATAATACTCTAAAACTTAATGGCTTGAAATGATTTATCTTTTATTATAGCTCACAATCTTGTAGATTAGGAATTTAAGTAGGATTCAACTGGCAATTTTTGGCCACATGATGTCTTCAGAGGAACTGAAAGGTAACATCAGGCAGATGGGTTGCTATGCAATGTCCAAGACAGCTTCATTTACTATCCTTTGCTGTGAAGAGCGGAAAGCTCATCTGGTGATATTGGCACATGTGTGTGACTTTTCCATAATGGCATTCCAGACCAAAGCATCTTGGAATTTGTTCAGGGCAACTCCATTTCCTCAGAACAAATTTGTTCCTAGAAGCAAGAGGTAAAACGTACTCGTTTCTGTAAAGCCTGTGTCTAGAAGCTTTACTTTTTTGAATACACAATCACAAAGGTCTGCCTGCTTCAGTGAGGGGACATGCAGCCCATATCGTAGGGGGAGAAAAGCTGAATAATAATTAATGGTCTGAGTCTATGAGAAGGCAAGTGTAAATATATCCAATAAACTGAAGCATCTGCTTTCAGTTCCTTTCTCATAAAAAATTAATAATTATCTGGCTAATCTTGTACCTTCTTCTGGCATTGATAAAATTTTCAGATGTTTCTTTCCCATGTGGGACTTGTTTTACATCTGTTTATTCTGGGTGTCAGTTTTTAGTTGCAATGTATTCCTTGTAACGAATTCTAACTAGCCTTCCCATGTGCTCAACGTTCACATTATGTTCAGCCTTCATTATTGCATTCCTGTAGAAATTTGTTTCTTGCCAATATATTCTGTTATATATATTCAATATATTCTGAAATGCTGGCATCATCTTCAAATACCTGGGAATAAGGCTCCTCTCCCTTTATATTTGAATTCTTTAATGCAAGGGATGTGCTATCTGTTTGGTTTTGTTGATTTTCTGCCAGCATGTTTGTAGTGAGAAGAAGCATTGAGAATGCTCACTCTGGGATAGTGTTCTTTGTCTCAACAGTATCAATATTTGTTCCAAATAAGACTCATGTGGAGCACTAGCCTCTGCTCTATAGGATGTTTAGAAGCAACCTTGGCCACTCCCACACCAGACATAGTAGCTCACTCCTCTCTGTTCCAGTTATATCCATACTTTGCCAAATGTGTCTTGGCATGTAACATTAACACCTAGTTTAGAGTTCATGTTGTGAAAATAATTATGCCACTGGGTAGAAATGTAGAATTCAGGTACATTTCGGCAACAAAAGAACTCAAGCTATATAGTAAGTCTATAGATAAATTCCATTGAAAGTTACTTTATTTAATGGCTTACTGATGCTGTAAAGCTGGACACCCTGTGCAGCACACTTCTCCCCACTTCAAGGAGTTCTATCCTGTGGAAACTTTCATAAGATTCCTATTTCTGGATTGGATGACACCCATCTCTATTTAAATACAAATAAAGGAAGACACCAAAGCAAACACCATGTGCTACCCCGTTTGATTTTAAATCATATAGATTAAGACGAACTATGAAGATACCATGCCCCACCAAGGTATTGACTGGTAGGAAAAGGAAACAAACACAGGAACCAAAAGCCCAGGGTTTTCCTTGTCTTCAACATTAATTCCATTACACTGTTCAAGTATATGACAGAATATGGCTTAATCTTTTTTGATAAATTTCTTGTTTTTTCTATTCTATTCATTTTCTCAAATTCTAGCCATTCTATGTGTGATTCCATCTGTCTCCAAATGTGCTCATTCCACAGTTCCCATCAATTACAAAAATAAGATGAAGTTCTTTCTTTACCTGTGACATCCAGTTTTGCACACAGGAACACTTTGTGTTTGCTATGTGCTTTATGGCCTTTAGTAAATTAATGCATCTCAAACTCTCAGTCAGAAAAATTTTCCCCCAAGGACAATGAGAGCAAAGCTAACCTCTTTAAGGAACTTAAAGGGGTACAAGATGCCTGGATCAACTGTAAGTAGAACACAGCATGGCATCCATTCATTCATATTCATTTGATTTTAAAACTAATGTAAATTTTCTACACATCTACTCCCAAAGATATCCCCATTTCTGTTCAAGCAAAATGTTACCCTAAACCACTTGTAAGTTTAATTGCTTAATGACCCTACCACCATTCCTAAATCCTCACTTAAACCTGATACTTATGAGGAATACTTGACTCTGAACTGAATCTTGACTCCAAGTTGAGTTATTATTGTTTTTGATATATAGATGAGACGTTTGAGGCTTGGAGAGGGTGAATGGACTGTAAAGATCATTTATACTAACAGGGATGACATTATTTGAGCACTCACTGAATGTGGAAGGCTTCACTATATTTACCCAAAACTCAAAAATAAGATAAAGTGTGGTGACCTATTCTTTGGCTGTTTTACTGGAGAATTATCGGGGAAGTAACAAAAGAATATTTCTAACAGAATCTAATTTTACTGCATATTATTTAGCTAAAATATTGAAATTATGAAGTCAAATGTTAGCTTATTAATTTTTGTATGTTAGAGAAAGCAATGATTTCCTTTTATGAGAAAAGAATCCTCAGTGATTTGGATATATTGCTATATAGAACATTAAGCATTGTATCTAACACTGACATTCTTTTTAACTATATTATTTTTTATTTAAATATGAATAGAGTATTCTTGAGTAATTTTAGTTCTACAGGAAAAATGAATAGAAAATACAGAGAGTCATGCACATTCTTATTCTCTCATATCATAGACACTGTTCCCTTGGGCTCTCCCATGATTGTTAACATGGTATTTTTTATGATTAATGGGTTAATATTGACACACTGCTTTTGAATAATTTTACTATTTTAATGATTCTATATAACCAGTCTTCAAATTCGGCCAAGCATTATGATATTACTAATAAATTTTGTGATGATAGAGAATATTGGTAAAAATATGTGATTTCAGCCAGATTCCCATACCTATGGCACCATCAGAATTTCACACCTGAGTTATTTCTGATTACGGGGTATTTACTCCTGTACCACGATGCAATTTACATGTTGGAACGATGTATAGGTTAGGTGAGGGTCCTGTAAAAATTCAGGATTTAAGGATTAAGATGAAGTAATTTGTGAAGGGAATTGTGAATAAGAATGGCTGCAGTGAGTTGAAGAAGAATTGAGCTACCTAAAATAGTTTCGTCTGGGGCAGGTGTTTGGCAAAGAGGTCAGGGTGCTACTTGAATCTCCCATGCCCCAAATCAGGTTATCAGGTTTTGTGTCTTAGATCTCCTCCCACACCTAGCTTCCTGCTAATGGGCGCCCTGGGAGCAATCAGCAGATAATGGCTCAAGGACTTGGGCACCTACCATCCACCTGGAAGACACAGAATGAAATTAACACTCACAGTTCTTTCCCTGGTCTAGTGCAATAGGTATTCAGGTAAGTAAGTCAGTAGATAAAGGATCTCTTTGCCATTTTCTTTCTCCCTTTTTATCTTTTAAATATGTAACATTTTTAAAATGTTCCCCTAGACATGAAAAATTCTCCATGTGTCAGCTTCCTCTCTCCATGTCTTACGCATATGAGCCTATGCTTACATCCTTAAGACTGTCAACCCCCATGCTTATGGAAAAGAGTTAAGCCCTTTGAGATTCGAATTTTTATTAATGAGTATAGATGATTGAAATTGTAATGAGATGGGTCTGAAATTTTGGAACATGGGTTTTTGCCAAATGCTTCACCAAATTAAATTATTTAGATGGACACATATCCTGCTGCTCTCCACAGCTGCAATCATGTTAACACGTTAAATTCAGATCATTCTGATGTAGCAGCCTCATGTTTGGAAAAGATTAAAGTAATGCTTTAGAGCAGATTTTGAAATAACCTTAGAATCTGAATTTGAAACAGGATGCAAAATTGCTATTTAGAAACAGAATGCTCTCAACTGGGAGACAATGTATCACTGGTAACAAAATGAGACACCAGTAGATACACACCCAGGTTCTTTATGTGGAGGAAAATGATGGGGACAGTGAAACTTAGAGGATGCTGGAATATTGACAAAGCTGTCTTAATGAGATATAATCTAGTTCCTAAAAGAATAGTAAAATAAACAGGAATTTTGCTGATTTAATTGTTTTATTAATAGTTTTCTGTAGACTTCAGTAATTAGAGTTTATCCAATTTCAACAATGAGACAGTTATATATTTTGCTGATAAAATAAAACAGTATCAAAAGTTTGAAAAATAGTTATAAAACCAAGAAAATTACTTTCAAAGAATAAATATAGATATAAAAACCTATCTGTAATAGTAGTAATCCATGCTTGTTTGGGTTTCTGAAGATTTTAGCTATGAAAGCAAAGATCTCATGAATTAATTAGTAATCAGAACACAATTAATTTTATGCTTGAAACAGAAACTCTTTAAACATAGTTTTTCTCTTTTTCTTTGTGCCAAATATCATGCATTTGTTCAACTTTAAATACAAGGACAGTCTTGAGGAAAAAAAATTATTCGGCAAGAAATCAACTATCTTCTATTTTTCAAAAATAATATTCCTTATGATAGCTAATTAAATTTATGTGATGTTGATGAAGACTTCTGTAACTGCATCTCCAAAACAAGGTGCCTGGATTTGGTATGATTTTTCAATGTTATATTTAGTATTATTTGCCATGACATGGTTTTATAGGTATAGGGATTCCCCACTCAGAATCCACTCCTTTCCATCACATACTACCCCCACACAGCTTTCCTTCCCATCATTATAATAGTATAGTATAGTCCTTCAGTCGCAAGTCCAAAATGTAGCCATTAAAATGTATCTTGGCTTGATAGATATAGCTCATGAGAGAAATTTTAGTATCATACAGTCATAGTATATCTAATTGTTTTAGTGGGAAACTTCCTTTAATCTGGGAGTGTATATTATATTGCATCTTCACTGCTCAGTATGTCAATCTCCATTATACAGCTCATTATAAGACTATATGTATATGTATGTTTACCTACATATCTTTGTATTTTACGTTTTGCAGGAAGGTTGCGTTGTCTCAGAGGAACATATACTATTTCTGTTTTGGGGACTGGGTCATTTCACTAACATAGTAGTCTTCAGTTGGAAACATTTTGTTGCAAATGGTAGAATTTGGCTTTTTGGTAATTGCATAACATTCCAAGGAGTAGATGTACCACAGCTTTTTAAACTACCCATTACTCTTCCAACAAGCTCTGGGTTGTTGCCATCACTTTGCTATTATGGATTGTGCTGCTATGAATATAGCAAGGCAGATAACTTTCTCATAATCAAATATTATCTTTAGATATATTCCGAGGTGTGATAGCTGGGTCATATTGTAGATCAAGTTTCAGTTGTCTTCAGCTGTCTCCACACTGACTCCCAGAGTAGCTGCACTAGCCTACACTCTCACCAACAGTGTCATAGATTATCCTTTTCCACACATCCATCCAGCACATGTTATTTGCGGATTTCTGTATGTAGGCCATTCTCACTGGAGTTTGTATTTCCCTTATAGTTGGGGAGCCTGGGCATTTTTTCATATGTCTATTAGCCATTTAAATCTGTTCTTTTGGAAAAAAAATAAAAAGCTAGCTCCCTTCCTTTGCCCATTTCTTCATGGTGTTTGCTCAGCTGTTGCTGGGTTTCTGAAGTTCTGTGCAGATGCTGGATTTTAGTCCCGTATCTGTTGTGTAGTGTGTAAAGATGTTCTCCTATTCTGTTGGTTGCTTATTTGCTTTGTTGATTGTTTCCTTCACTGAACAAAACTGCATAGTTTGATGTAGTCCCGTTTGTTTATTTTTGCTTTAACTGCCCGCACATCTCGTCATTTTTCTAAGAAGTCTTTGCCTGCACCTACATCTTGCAGAGTGCTTCCTATGTTTTCTGCTGATAGTTGGATGGTTTCTGGGTGCAGAATTAGGTCCTTGATCCACTTAGAGCTGATTTTTGTGTGAGGTGACAGGCGGGCATTTTCCTTCTTATCTCTTCAGGCTGCTCTCCAATTGTCCCAGTTGCACTTGTTGAGGAGACCAACTGCTTTTCCCTAGTTATTTTAAGTTCTCTTGTTGAAGACGAGCTGGCTGTACAAGTGCAGGCTCACTCCTGGGGTTTCTATTCTATTCCATATATTTATTTGTTACTAGTACCAGGCTGTTTTGACGACCACTGCCCTGTAGTGTGTCTTAAGATCTGGAATAGTGATTCCTCCGGCTTTTTCTTTGTTTTTCAGGATAGCTTTGGCTCTTTCCGGATCAGCTTCTGTTTCCAGATCAACTTTTGTATCATCTTTCCTATCTGAAAATGTTGCTGGGATTTTAAATGGGATTGCACTCATTCTGTATATTACTTTCAAAACATGAACAATTTGACAATGTTTATTCCATTGATCTAGGGACATTTTAAATTTATCCATCTTTTAATGTCTTACTCTATTTCTTGTTCAAATGCTTTGTATTTTCATCATAGATGTTTTCCATATCTTTGGTTAGGTTTATTCTGAGGCATTTCAGATTCTTCTCTGCTGTTTTAAAAATTCTAATCACGGAATTTCCTGTATATACTAGTGCCATTGATTTATATTCATTTACTTTGTATCCTCCTGCCATGTCAAATTCTCCTATTACTTCTAGTATTCCCTTTTTTGAGACTTTTGGTATAGAATCACATAATCTGTAGTCAGGGATAATTTCAATTCCTAATTTGAATAACTTTAATTTCTTTTTCCTGCCTAGCTGTTTCAGTGAGGACATTTACTTCTATGTTGAATAGCAATGGTGAAAGTGGACATCCAGATCTTAGTGGAAAAGCAAAGTCTTTCCGATTCACTATGATGCTGGCATTGTGATTTTTGTTTATTGCTTTGATTATGTTGTAGAATGTTCCTTCTATGCCTATGTTGCTTGGGTTTGTAGCATAAAGTGGTGTTGTATTTTATCAAGTGCCTTCTTTGCATCAATAAGAGAAACTCATATGATTTTTATTTTTCAATTCATTGAGGTGGTGAATTACTTTTGTTGATTTTCAAATGTTAAATCACCTCTGCATGCCAGGGATAAATCCCCCCTGTTTGGGTAATAATCTGCCTGGTGTATTGTTGGCTCCTCATGGCTAGTATTTGGCTGAGGATCTTTGTGTCTATGTTCATCAGGGTTATTGGTCTGTAGTTCTCTTTCTCTGTGTGTGTCTCTCTCTCTGGCTTTGGCATTAATATGGTGTTGGTTCATAGAGTATGAAAGGATTGGCTCCTTTTCTATTGTTTTGAATAGCTCATGGAGGATGGGGGCAAGTTCCTCTGGAAATGTTTGGTAGAATTCTTCAGTGAGCCATTCATTCCACAGCTTTTTTTGAGGGGGAGGAATTTAATTATTGATTCCATCTCCATCTTGGTTATAGTCTATTTAGATTTTAATTACCTCAGGATTCAGTTTTGTTTGATTGTATGTGTCCAAAAATCTATCCATTTCTTCTTGCTCTTCTGATTTATGGGTGTATGGTTGCTTGTAATAATCCCCGCAGCTCCACTTCCCATCCAGCTCCCTGCTTGTGGCCTGGGAAAGCAGTTGAGGACGGCCCAAAGCCTTGGGACCTTGCACCCGTGTGGGAGACCTGGAAGAAGTGCCTGGATCCTGGCTTTGGATCGGCATAGCATCGGCCGTTGCGCTCATTTGGGGAGTGAATCATCGGGTGGAAGATCTTCCTCTCTGTCTCTCCTCCTCTCTGTATATCTGACTTTCCAATAAATAAAAAATTCTTTAAAAAAATTGCTGAAGATTGTTTTGAGGCATAACATGCGATCCATCCTGGAGTAGGTTCCATGTACTGATGAAAAAAATAGTGTATTCTGCATCTGTAGGATGAAAGGCTCTATAGATAAACTAAGCCCATTTTGTTCAATCGTCTAGATGAGCTCTATTGTTTCCTTGCTGAGTTTCTGTCTCAGTGATCTATCCATTTAGGTTAGTGAGGTGTTAAGGTTCCCCCAATATTATTGCATTGAAGTTATTTCCCCTTTTAAGCCCATGGTTAGTGGCCCTACATTTTGTGTGTATACATTTATTATTGTGATTTCTTCTTTTTGAATCGATCCCTTGACCATAATGCAATGTCTTCATCTGTTTTAATATTTTTCACATCAAAGTCTATATTATCTGATAATGACTACTCCAGCTTGTTTTTCTTTCTATTGGCATGGAATATTCTTTTCTATCCTTTCACTTTCATGTTATGCTTATCTGTTGGTGAGATATGCCTCCTGTAAGGAACTGAAGGATCCTGTCTTTTTAAAATAATATTAATTTAATTATATTGCAAAATCAGATATACAGAGAGGAGGAGAGACAGAGTGGAATATTGTCCGTCCATTAATTCACTCCTCAAGTGGCCACAGCAGTTGGATCAGAGCCAATCCAAAGCCAGGAGCCAGGAGCCTCCTCTAGGTCTCCCACTTGGGTTCAGGGTCCCAAAGCTTTGCACTGCTTTCCTAGGCCACAAGTAGGGAGCTGGATGGGAAATGGAGCAGCCAGGATATGAACCACCAGTATGAGATCCCAGCATTGCAAGGTGAGCACTTTAGCTGCTAGGCTACTGCACTGGGCCCAGGTCCTGTTTTTTTGATACAGTCTACTAATCTATGACATTCAATTGATGTATTTATATTATTTAAAGGTTAAATCAGTTTGGAAGTGATGATAAAAATTAAGTTGCATCTGTTATCTATTGCTGTGTAACAAACTTGTCCCAGACCCACAGGTGTTAACAACAACAAATGTCATATTTGCTCATAATTCTGTAACTCAGCAAGTTGGGCTGCTTCATATGGGCAGTCATATTGATTTTGTTTCTGAAAATTCATGTGGTACAGTCATCTGGTGACTGGACTGGGGTTGCATGATCCTGGATGACTCCACTCACATGACTGAGCACTGGTGTTAGCTAGCAGCTGGGTGGCTCTTCCCACCTGATCTGTCATTCTGAAAGGAGACGAACTTAACTTCTCATCTCTTGTCAGAGGGCTTCTGCAGTGTGATAAAAGCTTTTTAAGTTCCAGCCCAAATGTTGCATAACCTCTCCTCCTCTCCTCTCCTCTATTATTACTCTCTCACTACATCAAAGTAGTTGTAAAACCTACAGCATGGGTGATTCCATTTTTGGTTTTACATCCACGGAGAATTTATGACTATTTTCAGAACTCAGCAGGTTAAGACAGATTTCGCTATTACAGAATTCTAAACGATTAGAAATATATATATATATATATATATATACATATATATATATATGTATATATATATACACACACACAAATGTAACATGTTATATATTACACGCTGCTTGTGGCTGTGTGAATGTGATAACTCAGTGAATTAGATGCTTTAGCAGAACACTACAGGAAACTGCTCTGTTCCAATAGTTCGGCCCTATTTTAAATAATCATGAAATCTAAAAACCTTTTGAGAATTATTCTCAATCCTCATGGAAGTAGGTCTTAGTCTTGAAGCTATCCTTAATTTGTAATTCAGAGGTGAAAGGAACAGCTATATTGAAAAACAAAAAATGAAGGACGAAATATTTTTTCAAGAATACCTTTTACATACAGTGAATTATGTATAGATTAACCACATTGGCTATTTTCCTAAACTTCATATTAGTACAAATTTAGTTATACTTTGTATTAGGCTATAAGGCCTGGAAAAACACACTTGAGTCAAATCTTCGCTACATAAAAACAGACAAACCAACCTAAATGTTTCTGTATAATTTCCAGAAATGATAAGTAACAGATGAAACTATTTCTAGAATAAAGAGATTGAGAACATATTACAATACCTATGTCAGATATGGACTGATATCCAGAACGTATATTAAACTTGAGAATCAGAAAGAAAATAATAGAATTAAAGAGTGAGTGAAAGACCTTCTTATACATTTCTCAAAAGAAGACAAAAGGTACAATAAAATGACCTATAGGTACAATAAAAATGCTTAACATCATTAATCATTAGGGAAATACAAATCAAACTGCAGCTCACATCTATTGGAAGGCTTTAGATGATAGAAGGCAAAAGATGACAAGTGTTGGTGAGTATATTGGTGGGAATTAAATGTGTAGCTTCCTCAAAATAAAACAAACAAAAATATAAGGGGCTGATGTTGTAGTGCAGTGAATAAAGGAGTTAACTGTGATGCTGGCATCCCATGCAGGAACCAGTCCATATCCTGGCTGCTCCACTTTCAATGAAGTTCACAGTTAATGGCCTGAGAAAATCAACAGATGGCCCAAGTACTTGGACACCTGCTACCATGTGGGAGACAAAAATGAAGTTTCTGGCTCTGGGTCAGCCTTGGCTGTTGTGGCCGTATAGGGAGTGAGCCAGTGGATAGAAGATCATTTTCCTTCTGTCTTTCCCTGTCCCATAACTGTAGCTTTTAAAATAATCATCATAATAAATAAATTTTTAGAACATAGATATATATATGAACATGTATATGTACATATTCAGATGATGTGATATCACTTTATAATAGAACTGTAGAACTCTCTATACGCCATGTTCATTGAAGTATTATTTACAATATCCAACATATGGAATAATTCTGTTTTTCCACACATAAATATATACACAAGGGATATGTCACATTGATGTAGAATGGATATTTATCACACTTACATACTATATACTAGCTTCTTTATAATATGTATATATAAATGAAGTCTTATGTGGTCCCTGATGATACTACGTACAAAAATCCAGGCCCAGGATAACTAGTGAAAGCTTTTATGCACAGGTGGAAGGTAAAAAGTCATATATACAAAAAGTAAATATGCAGTTAGCAGAGTCTGGGGGAGTGGAGTGCTGGGATGTCCCTATGCAACCTGGTTCTAACATTATTAACTAAAATACTTACGATGAATTAATTAAGAGTTTTTAGCATTAATTTCCTCACTTGTAAACTGCATTTAGTAAAACATAACCTGAAGTGTTAACTGCAAGGAGAACTGAATATGTTTAGAGTGGTTGGTCTGAGGTAATCAGCTATCAGAGCTATGCTAATGTTTATTCTGTCCTAGAGATTTGACCAGATTCCCTCTTTTTCACACCATTCTTTTGAAATAGGTGACTTATAGGTGTGCTCTTTCATCTCTTCACCACTTAACTTCCTTCCCCTTTACAGCTTAACTCTTTGCTCTCAATCTCTATGAAAACCACTTTCTCAAAGTACACCACATATAAGGGCTCCAGGCTCTAGTGCAGAAATTGAAGAATGGATGAAACCATGTTTCAGAATCTCAAGTCATACAAAGAGGAAGGAGCTGGATGGGTTCTCAGTGTCAGGGAGAGATGCCATTAGGGAATAGGAACAGATTCACCAACTGTAGAATGGACCAAATTAATCTGAGGACAGAAAAGTCCTTCAGTCACTTGTGATAACAGTCTAAAAGATCAGTGCAAAAACCTCCAGGTCCAAAATTTGAGACCAAGTGATAATATGGAAAAAACAAAGATTGAGCATGTTATTATGGTGGATTAAAACTGATGACAAACTCTGACCTGAGCATTATATTCAACACAAAGATTTCTTCACATGCATGGTTTGGCATATTCTAATAAGCTGGGAGCAATTCCTTAAGAGGGACTGGAGATGGGCACAACCTTTGGTTTAACTTTTCCACCAGACAGGGTAAGACTATTCTGTCAGTGGAAGGCTCTTGGTCTGGGATGTGTCTAAAAGGATCTTTGAATATTTGGAATCTGCTTTAGATCCAGGATCGACTAATCTGAAAATGGCATGAGATGAAAGCAACCTTATTTTCCTCAACTGATTATTGGGCAAGAAAGCACCACAAGAAGCTTGATGCTATCAGAAGACATTTGTTGTAAGTATGACTGAAGCATTGTGCACAAGTATGCTGAGTGTATGTGAAAACGTATGCATTATGCATGCATATATATGTGAGATCATTCATGATTTACAATTTTTATGTCAGTTTTCAGGTTAACCAAGTATATATACTTCAGAATGTGTATGGAAAGTGGCCTGGGCCCGGTGGCGTGGCCAAGTGGCTAAAGTCTTCGTCTTGAATGCACTGGGATCCCATTTGGGTGCTGGTTCTAATCCTGGCAGCTCCACTTCCCGTCACCCAGCTCCCTGCTTGTGGCCTGGGAAAGCAGTCAAGGACGGCCCAAAGCCTTGGGACCCTGCACCCACGTGGGAGACCTGGAAAAAGTGCCTGGATCCTGGCTTCGGATCGGCATAGCATCGGCCGTTGCGCTCACTTGGGGAGTGAATCATTGGGTGGAAGATCTTCCTCTCTGTCTCTCCTCCTCTTTGTATATCTGACTTTCCAATAAATAAATAAATCTTGAAAAAAAAAGTGGCCTGACCTACCCATAGTCCCAGAATTATTCCCCAAATTGCATGCTGCTTCTTTCTGTAAAACTGAACTGAGATAGTATTATTAATATTATCTAGTCCAGGCAAATATAGTAGCATTTAAGCAGTTTTTGAAAGGCTGGAAAGATTAAAGCATAACAGCATAATAATATAATTTTCTCATCTAAGGAATATTAGCAATATAGGTGTGCAAAGGTTCTACTAATTTTACTATCTTGACTGGCCTGTGGAGGCTGCAGAAACAGGCTAAATACTGAGGTAAGATAAATAAATTATTCCGGAACTAGACCAGAGATACTGAGATGATGTGGTATTGAGAGAAGGTTCTATAAATGAAGATATACTTTGCAGATCTTACTAGTTTCTGAGAAAAAAATTATGGGGGTAAAGGGAAAATCAGAGAGAGCTGGAACATGATGCTCATACAGAAGCAGCAGCATAGAAGATGTGCTAAGGCATGGGTGGGTGCACATTATAAAGTACCCTGGTTCTTAGTTTTAACATTAACAATCTATTCTGTCTGGAATAGCAGAAGGAAGAGCTGGTGTGTTCATCTAGCCTGAGAATGTATCTTTTAGTCAAATTGTTTTTTTAAAGATTTATTTTTATTATTTTTTCATTGGAAAGGCGGATATACAGAGAGGAGAGACAGAGAGGAAGATCTTCAGTCCGATGATTCACTCCCCAAGTGAGCCGCAACGGGCCGATACTATGCCGATCTGAAGCCAGGAGCCTCTTCCGGGTCTCCCACGCGGGTGCAGGTTCCCAAAGCTTTGGGCCGTCCTCGACTGCTTTCCAGGGCCACAGGCAGGGAGCTGGAAGGGAAGTGGGGCTGCCGGGATTAGAACGGGCGCCCATATGGGATCCCGGGCGTGCAAGGCGAGGATCTTTAACCACTTGCGCCACCGCGCCGGGCCCTGGTCAAATTGTTTTAATAATATTAAAACAAAGACTTTACAGAAGGATATGAAATTTAATATAAATGAATCCCTGACCAAGCTGACATTGTAAAGGACAAATACCTTTATTTCATTGGCAGCGTAGTTTGTTAAGTAAACAGAGGTTCATGCTGATGATATCGAACTTCTCAAGCGA
Source organism: Ochotona curzoniae (assembly GCF_017591425.1). Taxonomy (NCBI): domain Eukaryota; kingdom Metazoa; phylum Chordata; class Mammalia; order Lagomorpha; family Ochotonidae; genus Ochotona; species Ochotona curzoniae. The sequence continues at coordinate 59,269,733 of NW_024466599.1, forward strand.
CCACCCACTGGCAGAACGCCCCTGAAAAGCTATATGTATAGAAAACTGAAAAGACTCCTTTATTTACATGCTTCCAGAATGGGGTGATACACAGTCACTCATCCCTTCCTCTCTTTCCCACTTTAGAAGTGCTATGTTTGCTGATGGCTTAAAAATGAGCATCTCCCTTGTGTTCAAGAACAACATGGAACTCTTTGGGGGTGAAAAACTGCTTGTTTAGCAGCTCTTATTATAACATCTTCCAATTTCTTTTGAAATGAATATGTACAGAATTTATATAAATACAAGTGGTCTTCAGCAAGGAGGAAGTTTAAGACACAAGATGTCTTAAGTCATGCTGAACTTCCCTGAATATTTTATTGTGGCCTAACAAACCTAAGTTAAAGCTAAGTGAAGCTGGCTCTTTCACTGATTGTGAATTTGATTCTTATACTAAATGCTAAGCCACTGTTGCTATTCAAGATGAGAGCTGTGGATGAATTTGTGGTTAATATCTATGGAATCCATATAGTTAACATTGACCTTTTATGTAATGCCTCGTAAGTTTTAGTTTGTTTTCATGTTGATATCCCTGCAGCCCTTTGAACTTAACTGCCCTTCCTTGGACCTCTTTTCCCTTCCTATTCTGTGACATGTTCTTGACCATGTTTTATAAAGATAATAACGTTTCTGTTGAGTATTTCTCCTCCCTTGGTATGAGTATTCTCTGAGCTACAATGCTCTGTGTCTCCACACCTTCGGGCTTCCTTGAGCAGGTGATACCTTATCTTCAGTTCCTATTGCCATGTAACAGATTGCCACAAACCAAACAGCTTATAGCATCTGCTTATTATTGTGCAGTTTCCTTGGTCCAGGAGTCTGGGAGTGGTATAATTGGATCCTCTGTCTGAGTTTTACAAGACTGAAACACAATTTTCAGTCACGGCTGTGATCTCATCTGACTCTTGGTGTTCTCTTCCGAGCAATTCTAGATGGTTGATGAAATTTATTTTGTTGTGGCTATAGGAATCATGGCATTTTAGAGCTGGAGAGTGAGAAAGGACTCTCCTGATTTCATCTTCTCATTTGCAGACCCTTTTTAAATCACTTAGTTGACGAAATTGAGGCCACATAGAAGTAGTTTAACTTTTGGTTGGCTTAAAGCTAATTGATTAGGAGTCTAAATGACATTTGTGAAATTTCTTCTTTTTCAAATCCTGATATTTACTACAAGTTGAAATCTGTAAAAAATATTTGAAATATACTAAAAAAATTGAAATATAAACTGTAAAGGTGCAAAATATATGGTACATTAATAAAACTATCTTTAATTAAAGAACAGAGATTTTAAATTGGGGAATACATGGAACAAGTTATGAGCAAGGTCCACACTCAAGAGGAAGGAATACCAAAAACAGGAATCAGAGTTAACTCAAATATCTGCCAAGTGTTAAAAGTGCTGTTTGTGGGCCCGGCGCGGTGGCGCAAGTGGTTAAAGGTCCTCGCCTCGCACGCCCGGTTCCCATATGGGCGCCTCGCACGCCCGGGATCCCATATGGGCGCCGGTTCTAATCCCGGCAGCCCCGCTTCCCTTCTAGCTCCCTGCCTGTGGCCTGGGAAAGCAGTCAAGGACGGCCCAAAAGCTTTGGGAACCTGCACCCGCGTGGGAGACCCGGAAGAGGCTCCTGGCTTCAGATCGGCATAGTATCGGCCTGTTGCGCTCACTTGGGGAGTGAATCATTGGACGGAAGATCTTCCTCTCTGTCTCTCCTCTCTGTATATCCGCCTTTCCAATGAAAAAATAATAAAAATAAATCTTTAAAAAAAAAAAAGTGCTGTTTGTGTTTATGGCTTAAAAATGGGCATCTCCATTGTGTTCAAGAACAACATGAAACACTTTTGGGTTGGAAAAACTGCTTGTTTAGCAGTTCTTATTATAATATCTCTCAATTTCTTTCAAAATGAATATGCATAGAATTTATACAAATACAAAAATAACCCGACTTGGTAGGAGATCCAAAAGCTCAAAGTAATTGCCAAACAAGAATTCTGTAAGAATTTCCACAAAGTTTGAAACAACAGAGTTGGGTTTTGGTCAATGCAAATAACAAATAATATTCACAAAAGGGAGACCAGAAAAATCCATGTTTCTGTTAACTGGAGCAAAGTAAAATATATTTTGATCATTCCCCATTTGTATCCTGACTGGAAAAAGGTCTGTGATGGGGCATTTCCCTTAGCATAATGGTTTCCAGTTGGGCCCATTTGACCATGAAGAAGATCAGATATCATATGTTTGTCTTAATATAAGATAATATGATGTCAAATCTAAAAATTGTACCTGTAAATTATATCTTATTGCACCTCCTAGCAGTCTGTACTACATGTAATAAGATCTTAGAAAGCACCCTATTAATTAATAATTAATGAAAGACTGCTTATGGTCACGTGAAACTGTTAATAAACCTCCTATCACTGTTGTTACTACTACCCATAGATAACGATGACCTAGTCCATACTGTACTACCATTTGAACCAAATGGGTCATACACTACATTAATTTCTACAGGAAAACATTGGACATTCTTTTGTACCACCCTAGCATCACATTAATACCCCTTGCTACAAGTTCAACAACACCATGGAGATGAAGACTCACTATTTTATTTCATTAAAATTTTTTTTTCTTTTTTCCCCTCTCAACCTGAGGGGGACTGGATCTAAGGGAAAGTATAATGGAAGCACAGCAGAAATAATTATGTCCATGGACAGAAACAGAGAGAAGTATATCCCCATATTGCAATACAAGGATGGTCTCACAGTGAAAAGACAGATAAGCCTCTACATTGTTGGGAGAGACCTCAATGGCAATATGATGGACTTCTGAGGATACTCAAAAGATACCTATAGAAAGACTAGAGAGGAGAACAGTTGGGGTGGAGTGGGGAGCAGGTGGAGAAACCCCAATGCCTATTAAACGGCGTCATAAAATAAAGAATTTTAAAAAAAGAAAAAATAAGAAAAAGGTCTGTGATAGGGCCAGCACTATGGCATAATGGGTTAAGTTCTTACCTGTTCCACTTTCAATCCAGTGCCTTGCTACTGAATCTGGGAAAGCAGCACAGGATGGCCCAAGTCCTTGGGATCATGGATCCACAAGATACCTGGACGAGGCTCCTAGATACCCTGGTTCCTACTTGGCCCAGATACAGTTACTGCAGCCATTGGGGGATTGAACCACTAGATGGAAAACTCTCTCTGCCTCTGCCTTTCCCTCTCTGTAATTCTGGTTTTCAAATAAATAAATAAATCTCTTTAAAAAAAAGGTTGATGACAGTCAAAAATTAGTGACTTTTCTTCATCTGTAGAACTAGATGTCCTGCGTTAGTACTTAGGTAAACAAGGCCAGAGTTTTGATGGCACAGTACATCCTGAACGTAATTATGTACAAAAGACCCATTATCAGAGAAAATTGAATGTGGTGGCTCCAATTTACTGTGAGCAAATCAGATATTTGATAGAAGAAAATCTAAATGTGGCTTAATATATGCAAGACATTGGAAGTTGGGCTTAAAATATGGCCTGTACCTCTGCCTCAGTGCTTCAGCTTTTGGATAAGTTATTTCTAGCCAAAGTCTATAATTCTGTTTCTCTCCATGTGAGAGGCACAGGGCTGAGAATGTACGTTTGTATAAGCACCCTGTGTCACACGGTAAAGGAGCCATCATCCTCGGCCTCAGAAGAAGACCATGCTCCAGGAGATTTATTCATTGGTGTTAATTAATAAAATTCTGAAGGCTGCTTTGTTTCCTAGCATTTAAGAGAGAAGACACACTTTGTTCTAAAACATGTCTTAACACTTATTTAATCACTTCTTTCCATTATGCATTTTTTAACTTTTAAAAAGATTTGGGGCCCAACATGTTGGCCTACTGGCTAAAGTACTTGCCTTGCACACACTGGGATCCTATATGGGTGCCAGTTCTAATCCTGGGGGCCCTGCTTCTCATCCAGCTCCTTTATTGTAGCCTGGGAAGGCAGTCGAGAATGGCCCAAAACCTTGGGACCCTGCACATGCGTGGGAGGCTCCAGGCTCTTGGCTTTGGATTGGCACAGCTCTGGTCATCGATGCCAATCGGAGAGTGAATCATTGGATTGAAGATTTCTCTCTCTGTCTCAACTCCTCTCTATGTATCTGACTTTGCAATAAAAATAAACAAATGCTTTTTTTTTTTTAAGATCTTCCATCTGTTAGTTCATTCTCCAAATGGCCACAACAACTGAGGCTGAGCTGATCCTAAGCCAGGAGCCAGGTGATTCTTTAGGGTTTCCTATGTGGGTGCAAGGGCTCAGGGGTTTGAACTATTTTCTGCTTTCCTCTGATGTGAGCAGGGAGCTGGATGAGAAGTGGAGCACCTAGAGCACAAATCAGTGCTCATATGAGATACTGGTACTGTAAGCAGAGGATTAGCTTGCTATACTACCATGTCCCATTTCTGCCCACTCCATACATTTCTACATTTGCTTCTCATCCAGTAGTTACCTTACTTGAGTTCATTCTTTTCACACAGTCATCTTTGTCAAATAAACAGTTAAGATGTAAGAATTAATGAAATTCTTCATCTGCACATGTTTCAGAATAAAATTTTTATAATACAAATTATTTTCCATTTCCCTTGTGTAGTGTATTGTATTAGCACTGTATTATAAAAATGACACTTTTTCATTCAAATCCTCTTTATCTACTCATTTCTCTGTCTCTGTAAAAGGTGCTACTTCTTTCCTAGTTACTTTTCATTCATAGGCTAAAACCTCAGAATCATTTTTGTTTAACCACTGTGCTGCTCAATTTCTTCACTAATTTTTTTTTAACATTTTATAAACATCATTATTTCTTCTGCATGTATGTTTAGATTCCTCACAACCAAAACATTGAATTTCTTTTTAATAAAGATTTATTTTTTTTTATTATTTTTTTTATTGGAAAGGTGGATATACAGAGAGGAGAGACAGAGAGGAAGATCTTCCGTCCGATGATTCACTCCCCAAGTGAGTGCAACGGGCCGATACTATGCCAATCCAAAGCCAGGAGCCTCTTCCGGGTCTCCCACGCAGGTGCAGGGTCCCAAAGCTTTGGGCTGTCCTCGACTGCTTTCCCAGGCCACAGGCAGGGAGCTGGAAGGGAAGTGGAGCTGCCGGGATAGAACTGGCGCCCATATGGGATCCCGGGCGTGCAAGGCGAGGACCTTAACCACTTGCGCCACCGCGCCAGGCCCCAAAACATTGAATTTTAAAAATTGCTTGAGGAGAGGAAGATGGCCGACGTAGGAGGAAGACTGTGAGGGAGCAGCTAGTGAGAGAGGGATAGAACGCTACAGAAGCAGCAAAGAGGAACAGCAGGGAACCGCAGGGAGAGGTCCGTGAAGCTCCCTGGGACAGTGTGGAGCCAAAAAGATCCACACAACTCGGAAGAACAACGAGAACGGAGCAGGGCAAAGGCAGAGAAACCGACATCCCACTCCAGACCTGCTGAGTCACTCTTGAAAACGGCCTGACGGGAGACGCGGCCAGCTCGGAGGTGGGGAGATCAGGGGGATCGTCACCGGCGGGAGGCCTTCGGCAGCGGTGGAGGCAGACTGCAGCGGCCGGACGTTTGGTGAGCTGGGGGTTGACGTGGCAGCCTCCGCATTTCTTGCCCCCTGCTGAGGCTACAGCCTCAGAACGCGGAGCAGACGGCCGAAACTGTTGGGTCTGTGTGGAACTACGTACAGTGGTGTTGTGTTGGTGGCTGAGGGGGCCCCGGGAAGGCGCATCGGATGTTCTTGCGCTGAGGGGACCAGTGCGGCTCGGTGCGCAGAGGTAGCTGGCGAGGGTCTGGAGTCCCCCACATCCTGCCTGGTGAGTGCTTGAAACCACCAGGACTCTGAACGCCGCACCGAGCGGGCTGGGCGCCCCGCCTACAGCAGCAGCACCTCCGTAGCGCAGGTGTCAGGTGACAGGAGAACTCCTGCACCAAACTGACACGGTGCGAACCTGCCGCCGTGAAGTCATTATAACAGGGCGCCTGGGCCACTCCTCCGCTAAGGGCCTGTGTGGGGGAGCCACACGGGAGCAGGGGCTCTGAACACCCACACACCACGAGTGGTGGATTCACTGCATAAGAGCCACGCCTGGAAAGTGCCTCACCCACAGTCCCGTGTGCGGGAGACGCACCAGGTGGGCTCTGAAAAACCCTGCAGTCCCTGACACGGAGAACGCAGGGAGAAAGCACATAAAACCTTCTACGCCCTGAGGATTCCCGTGAAGGGAGCACACCCAGAGAGCGCCTCCATCCCGCCACGCCCTGGGGTGTCACACCTGTAGAAGAGGTGCCCAGAGTGTGCCTGGAATCCACTGGGCCCCCAAGGTGGTGCTCTACAGCCCCGGGCCCTGAGAACGCACCAACGGTGCCTTGAAAATTACCACGCCCGGCAACACCACGCCTACAGGCTCCAATCTCTACAGGAAAGCACCTGACAGCCCCTCAACACACGGGCCCATTTGCCTCACCAGAATACACCAACGCAATGGGAAAAACCACCAGAAAGAGTTGTGCTCCAGATGAAAGAGCCAGCACCCCACCAAACAAGGGCCAAAAGCCATTATCAATATCGACGATACGAGATGAAGACATGGAAGTGTTACCAACAAAGGAATTGATGAAAATAATGCTAAAATCTCTCAGAGACATGGACATAAAGCTGGAAGACCTCCAGAACCGCATAATCACCGAAATACAACAAATCAAAACCAAACTGGATGCCCAAGATAATAAGATTGAAAGCCTCATCAACAGAATAAATGCGGCAGAGGAAAGGATCTCTGAAACAGAAGACACACAAAATGAAAGTGCCCAGCGAATTAAACAGCTGGAGACAAACCTCAGCAAAACTAATAAAATGATGCAAGAGATGAAGGATTACCTTAGAAAATTGAATATTCGGATCATCGGCCTCCCCGAGGGAGTAGAAAGAGAATCTGGGATGCAAGCAGTGCTCGATGAAATTATACAGGAAAACTTCCAAAACACTTGGAACACGAACCCACCCCGCATACAGGATGGACAGAGAACTCCCAACAGACATGATCCAAAGAGATCTTCACCCAGACACACGGTGCTCAAGTTCTACTCCAATGAAGACAAAGAAGGAATCCTGAGACAAGTACGAAGTAGAGAAAAGATCACATACAGGGGAAAACCCATCAGAATCACTGCTGACTTCTCCGAAGAGACCCTACAAGCAAGGAGAGAATGGACAAAGATCTTCCAAGTCCTGAAACAAAACAACTGTCAACCAAAAATAATCTACCCAGCAAAGATCTCATTTGTATATGAGAACGAAATCAGATACTTCAATAGCAAAGAAAAACTAGAAGAATATGTCTACACAAAACCAGCTCTGCAAAGTCTCCTTAGAAATGCGCTAGTCCCGGACAAAAAGGAGGCAAATCACAAACAAAGTTGGCAAATAAGAAGGTCTCCAAACTAAAGGCCGCACCAACAAGACAATTACATAGGCAACAACACACACACAACACAATCACATGGCAGGGCAAAATTGCAACCTCTCAATTTTAACTCTCAACACAAATGGTCTAAATTCACCAATCAAAAGACAGAGATTAATAGAATGGATCATCAAACAAGACCCAACCATCTGTTGCCTACAAGAAACGCATCTAACCAGAAAGGATGCAAAGAAACTGAAAGTGAAGGGATGGAAAAAGATATTTCACGCCAATAGACGAGAAAAAAAAGCTGGGGTAGCTATCCTAATTTCAGACGAGATAGATTTCATTCTAACTAACATCAAAAGAGACAGGGAAGGCCATTTTATACTGGTGAAAGGAATGATCCATCAAGAAGCAATCACCATCATTAATGTTTATGCACCGAATCTTAATGCACCTACTTACGTAAAGCAATTACTTACAGACTTAAGGGAAGACATAGACACCCGCACAATTCTTGTAGGCGATCTCAACACACCTCTAACAACAATGGACCGGTCTACGAAACAAAAACTCAACAAAGAAACAACAGAGCTCACACAAACAATAGAACAACTGGACTTAGTAGACATATATAGAACTTTTTATCCTAAGGCCACAGACTATACCTTCTTCTCAGCGGTGCATGGCACCTTCTCCAGAATCGACCACATGATAGGACATAAAGCGAATCTAAACAACTTCCAAAACATTAGTATCATACCATGTACCCTCTCAGACCACCATGGGATGAAACTGGAAATCAACAACTCAAAACTCCACAGGAAGTATAGGCACTCTTGGAAATTGAACAATATGCTATTAAACGAACAATGGGTCAGAGAAGAAATTAAAGATGAGATAAAAAAATTTATGGAAACCAATGAAAACTCTGATACAACATTCCAAAACTTGTGGGACACCGCCAAAGCAGTGCTACGAGATAGATTCATCGCAATCGGAGCCCATGTCAAGGCCCAAGAAAGACGCCAAATACAGGAACTAACCTCACACCTCCAGGATCTGGAAAAACAGCAGCAGAAGAGTCCCACACACAATAAGAAACAAGAAATCATCAAAACAAGGGAGGAGATAAACCAAATAGAAATCAAAAAAACTATACATAAAATCAACAAATCAAAAAGTTGGTTTTTTGAGAAAATAAACAAAATAGACACTCCACTGGCCCGATTGACCAAAAAAAAACAAGAGAAAGTGAGAATCAATAGCATTAAAGATGAAAAAGGCAACATAACAACAGACACTGCAATCATTAAGAAAATAATTAGAAATTACTACAAAGAACTGTACTCCCACAAATTTGAGGACCACCAAGAAATAGAAAAGTTCTTGGACTCCCACCACTTACCAAAACTCAGTCCGGAGGCAACTGCAGAATTAAATAAACCCATAACCGAGGTAGAGATTGAAACAGTCATCAAAGATCTCCCAACGAAAAAAAGCCCAGGCCCAGACGGCTTCACTACAGAATTCTACAAAACATTCCGAACAGAACTAACCCCAATCCTCTACAAGCTCTTCAAAACAATAGAGGAGGAAGCAACCCTCCCAAACTCATTCTATGAAGCTAACATCACCTTAATCCCAAAACCGGACAGAGAACCATCAGAGAAGGAAAACTACAGACCTATCTCTCTGATGAACATTGACGCTAAAATTCTCAACAAAATCCTAGCCAATAGAATTCAAAAAATCATCAGACAGATCATTCATCTGGATCAAGTAGGATTCATCCCTGGAATGCAGGGATGGTTCAACATTCGGAAATCCATAAATGTTATAAACCACATCCAAAAACTGCAAAACAAGAACCACATAATAGTTTCAATAGATGCAGAAAAAGCTTTCGACAAAATCCAACACCTCTTCATGCTAAAAACTCTAGCCAAAGTAGGCATAGATGGGAAAATCCACAACATAATCAAAGCAATTTATGAAAAACCCAATGCCAGTATCATACTGAATGGAGAAAAGCTAGAACCCTTCCCACTGCGATCTGGAACAAGACAAGGGTGCCCGCTATCACCACTGCTATTCAACATAGTCCTAGAGGTACTTGCAGAGGCCATAAGACAAGAAAAAGAAATCAAAGGCATACGTATAGGAAACGAAGAAGTCAAGCTTTCACTATATGCAGATGACATAATCCTGTACATAGAAAAACCAGGAGACTCAATACAGAAACTGCTAGAACTTATACGAGAGTTTGGCAGAGTGGCGGGGTACAAAATTAATGAACGAAAATCAACAGCCATAGTGTACGCAAATAACACCAAGATGGAAGAAGATCTAACCAACAGGATACCATTCAAAATAGCAGAGAGAAGTATGAAGTATTTGGGAATAAATTTAACCAAAAGTGTAGGAGACCTATTCGAAGAAAACTACAAACTATTTAAAAAGGAAATTGAACAAAACCTCAAAAGATGGAATAACATCCCGTGCTCCTGGATAGGCAAAATCAATATCATTAAAATGTCTATACTACCACAAGCAATATACATTTTCAACGCAATTCCAATCAAATTGCCCAAAACATTCTTCACGGAACTGGATACAATGATTCAAGAGTTCATCTGGAAACACAAAAAACCACGAATAGCTAGAACCATCCTGAAAAATAAGAAGTTAGCAGGGGGAATCACAATCCCGGACCTCTGGACATACTATAGAGCAGTGGTTATCAAAACAGCCTGGTACTGGCACAAAGACAGAAAGGAAGATCAATGGAATAGAATAGAAGCACCAAAAGGGAACCCACACCAATACAGCCAATTAATCTTTGACAAAAAGACCAATGACAACTCAAGCAAGTGGGAAGGACTCTTTAGTAAATGTTGTTGGGACAACTGGCTGATAGCCTGTAGAAACAAAAAGATAGACCCACATCTATCACCATACACTAAGATCCAATCTACATGGATAAAAGACCTAAACCTACATCCAGAAACCTTCAAACTCTTGCAGGAAAATGTAGGAAATACCCTGCAAGACCTAGGAGTAGGTTCCGACTTTCTAAGAAGGACACCAAAAGCAATAGCAGTTGAGAACAGAATAAACAAATGGGACCTCATCAAACTAAGAAGCTTCTGTACAGCAAGGGAAACAATCAACAAAGTAAAAAAGCAACCCACAGAGTGGGAGAAGATCTTTGCACACGATATAGGCGATAGGGGGCTAATTTCCAGGATATACAAAGAACTTCAAAACAACCAAAAAACCAAAACAAACAAACCACTCAAGAAATGGGCACGGGAAATGGGCAAACATTTCACAAAGGAACAAGTCCAAATGGCAAACAAACATATGAAAAAATGTTCCAGCTCCCTAGCAATAAGGGAAATACAAATTAAAACATCGATGAGGTACCACCTAACACCAGTAAGATTGGCCCACATAAACAAGAACACCAACGACGCTTGCTGGCGAGGATGCGGGGAAAAGGGAACCCTACTCCACTGCTGGTGGAGCTGCAAATTGGTACAGCCTTTATGGAAATCAGTCTGGAGAACACTCAAACAACTCAAAATCTGCATACCATATGACCCAGCAATAGCACTCCTAGGAATATATCCAAAACACCTGTTTTACGACAAACCAACATGCATCCCTATGTTCATTGCAGCACAATCAGTAATTGCAAAAACATGGAAGCAACCGAAATGCCCATCAGCAGAAGATTGGATAAGAAAGCTTTGGTTCATCTACTCCATGGAATACTACTCAGCTATTAAAAAAAACAAAATGCAGTTCTTTGTGGCTAAATGGGCACAACTGGAAACTATAATGCTAAGGGAAATGAGTGAATCCCAAAAGATTAGATACCACATGTTTGCCTTGATTTAACCTGTAATTTTTTGTTTGATTGTTGGTTATTTTTTGAACCTGTCATTGATACTGTCTCAACCCAGATGTTTCGAAGAATGGAACTTGCATTATTTTTAACATATTGTCTACCCATTACTATGTCAATTAATTCCATAATGTTGTATATTGATACTGAGGCCTTGTTGGGGCTTTTAACTGACCGGATCTTTACTCTGTTAGACCTATCTTCAGACCATAGAAGGTCTCCCCAAGAGGCCACTGAACTTATCTGGACAATAAGACGCTGAACTTTATGCTAGGCATGTGTTTGCAAGCAATGAATCTCAACTGAACTTGAACTATGGTTATGCAACAAGGTGGAGGAATCCACCATGGGGGGAGGGGTATGGGAGGGGTTGGGGGGGATCCCCAGCGCCTATAAAACTGTACTACATAATACAATGTAAGGAACAATAAAAAAAAAAAATAAATAAAAGTTAACCTGATATGGAAAAAAAAAAAATTGCTTGAAAGTAAGAGGAAGAACAAGGTGGAGGAGGAGAGAGAACTTCCCTTTGCTTTATCTCTGCTCCAGCGCACACAGCTGGGGGTAGGAGGGAGTCAGACTCAGAAGCCTGGAACTGACACTAGATTCCCACCTGGCTAGGCAGGAGCTACATCAGTTGGGTCATTGCAGATGCCTCACAAAGCAGAAATCAGGAACCACAGCGGGTATCAAAGCCAGGTTACCTGATGTGGGATGCAGGTATCTCATCTAGCATCTTCAACTCCTACGCTCATATTATCATATTATTAGAGCCAAGATTTATCCTTTAAAATTGAAGTTGCCTTTCCTTTCTATTTCTAGACTATCTGTTGGTACTCCTACCTTATACATGATATACATACACCAAAAGGTTAGATCTATGTTTCACAGCATGCCTTTAAATGTTATGTACATGAATCTATTGTACATAAACATTATAAGCAGTACAACTTGTTCTGCTTAATTCTTTTACGTTATTTATTTATTAGAGTGACGAAGGATGTTAGTGAAAGATAATGCCATCTTCTCTGCTGGATCCTTCCCCAAATACCCATAATATTTCTGGTTGGGTAGAACTGAAGCCAGGACCTCAGAACTCAATCCGAGTACCCATGTGGATGGCAGGGGTCCAATTACTTGAGCTTTCTCCTTTTGCCTCAGGGTTTGCATTAGCAGGAAGCTGAATTCAGGATGGAGGTGAGACTGATATGTGAATGTTGTATTAACCTCTAGGCCAAATGTCTGCCCCCCCCATACTCTTTATAGAACCCATTGATGTGTAGTAAAGACATAAAGTTCCTTCTTTCCAATTTGTTTCTGACTGTAGTAAAGATGATATATGAATATTCTTTATACATCTTATTTTCCCATTCCTTCCCCTAGTGATAGGAACCAATATTGAGTCCATCATCCTGATGCATAACTTTTTACAGGTCTTCACAAAAACAGCATTGAAAGGCTTCTCTGCACACACAGCATCATTCAGTGTGGATACAACCATAAAGGTCCATTTGGAAACTCTCAGTGTAGAAGCAGAGAACACACTGTCTCCTGGACTCATTACCCAACAGGCAGCATGGTCAGCATTCCAAGCAGAATACTGAGAAACCCACTCTTGCTTTACAAAGCTGAGGGTAAATAAAAACAGTGTCTTGCTAGAAATGTGGAGCTTCTAGAACCAGCCATTTCATTACATACTTATGCTGTGTCATTTGCTCTTGCTGAACAAGCTTAAAATAGAATATAAAGCAGTTGGGACCAACCTAGATGATAATTTCTCTGGTGTATTCAACCAGGTATGTGTGTGCTGAGGTTTTTAGTTTTACTAAGTGCTGCAGCATGCTTTTCACAAAGGATATAGTATTTAATTGTACTTTTATTAGTGTATGAAATTTCTCATTTTCCTAAATTTCACTAAATTGTTCTACTATCCAACTTTCAGATTTTCATCAACCTACTGAATATCTTAATAATTTATTTTTATTCTCTCATTCTTAGTAAGGTGAACATATTTTCAAATCCAAATACATATTTAGAATTATCCATCTTTGACCTGGTAATTATGTCCAACTTGAATTTTCAACCTTTTGTTACTTTGCTTACATTTTTACTATATTCTCAAGCAGGTTTCCTAAACAGAACTTTTGGTAGAAATGGCTAAATGTTTTCTGTTTTACTGAATATAGTAGCCAGTAGCCTTCTTGGGGAATGCTTAAAATGAAGTTAGTATGATTGCGAACATAAATGTAATTCTATATAATACATAAATCCAAATTTAAATATATTTGACTAAAATCTATGTATTGAAAACTATTACTAGATAACTCATTCGTTTCAGAGATTAAGAATATCATCTTTCAGTCTCATGTTTCTATTAATTTTTTGTGTAGCTATGTTTTTTAATCCAAAAATTTTTATTTTAGTATTCAATTGTTGCTATATGCTTGCATGTGTGTGTATGTGTATCTATCTATCTACCTATCTATCTATCTATCTATCTATCGATCTATCTATCTATACATATATATGTGCTTGAAATCCAGAATAACACAGAGATAGTGGAATAGAATGATAGAAAGAAACATCTTCTACCTACTGGTTCCCTTCACATCGGACCACAATGGCTGGGACTGGGCCAGAACTAAACCAGGAGTCTGGAATTTCATGTGGGTTTTTTATGTGAGTGATAAAGGCTCAAACACTTGCAAAGTCTACTTTCTTTCTAGACACATTAATAGTGAGCTGGACTGAACTCAGAGCAGCCAGGACTTGAAGCCAGCCCAAAGCTGTTTATAGATGTTTCCATTCCTAAAGCCAATAATGTTAATATATGCTTTTAGAATTTCTTACACATTTCCTTCTTGTTATTACTTGGAATAACATCCATTGAACCTGGTTACATCTCCTAACCTCTGGTATGCTATATTTCTTTTTTATTCACTTGAACTATATAATCATGTAAGTTGTGATTTCTTCTATGATACCTTATTTATTTAGTGATGTGCTATATGATTTTTATATATGCTTAAATTCTACATTTTCTTCCTGTGTGATTTCCAGATCTGCTATATTGTTGTCAGAGCATTCTTTTTATGATTTCAACAGTTTTAAAATTATTGAGACATGTTTAATAATTTATCTAGCTCTCTCCCCCAACCCTCACCTCTCTCTCTCCTTTGCTTTCTTGCTCTGTCTCCTTCTCCATCGCTATGCTCATAAAATTTTCAAATAAATAAATATGTATTTTAAAAGGTTTTATTTTTGTGGTGCAAAGAATTAGTAATCCAAGCATGATTTTTATAGCATTATTTTGCATGAAGTTTTGGATGATGCCTCATATTTGCCTTCACTTTCCAGAAATATGTTGAAATTTTGCTAAGTTCTCTGTGAACATGGTTTTTTTCTCCCTCAGCCTCTTAGCTTCAACTCATAGTGCTGTGTTAGACAGCTTTTCTCCTAATGCCTTGCTAATCTGGCTATTTGTATATAATGAACTTTGTATTGGGTCAGATAAAAGCAGGCCTTCAGAATGGAGCTTTCTGTCTTTCTGTGATAAGATTAATAGTGGTAGGACTTTGGGACTGGGGCACTTGGAGGGCTCTAAGTCAGTTCTCTGCCTCTTTTCCCTTTGCCCAGTGGCCTCTAGCTTTTCAGAATGCTGACTTTCACAGAACTGGGGGGAAAGAGGTGAAATTTTGACAAGCTAAATTACCAGAAATTTCACTATTCTTCCAATATTAAGCTGTATTTTCTAAACACTCCTGGGATTTTAATCAAGCATTACTCAATTCCCAGGATTGTAAAAAAAAAATTGATTTTGACAGTTTTTATTTCCAGTATTTTTGCTATTATAAAAATGTGAAAAAAAGTTTTAAGATTCATTTATTTTTTATCTGAAAGTCGGATTTTACAGAGAGAGAAGGAGAGAAAGAGAGAGAAGATCTTTCATCTGTGGGTTCACTCCCCACATAGCCACAATGGCCACTGAAGCTAGGAGCCAGTAGCATCTTTTCGGTCTCCCACATGTGAGCAGAGTTCAGAGGAGTTTGGGCTGCCTTCTGCTGCCTTTTCAGGCCATAAGCACAGAGCTGGATTGGAAGTGGAACAACCAGGACATGAACTGACTCATACGGGATACAGGTACTGCAGGCCAGAGGATTGGCCAATACACTGGGCCAAAGAAGAGTTGATTTTTTTTTTTTTTTTTTTTATTATTTTTTTCATTGGAAAGGCGGATATACAGAGAGAGGAGAGAGAGAGAGAGGAAGATCTTCCGTCCGATGATTCACTCCCCAAGTGAGCGCAACGGGCCGATACTATGCCGATCCGAAGCCAGGAGCCTCTTCCGGGTCTCCCGCACGGGTGCAGGTTCCCAAAGCTTTGGGCCGTCCTCCACTGCTTTCCCAGGCCACAAGCAGGGAGCTGGAAGGGAAGCGGGGCTGCCGGGATTAGAACCGGCGCCCATATGGGATCCCGGGGTTGCAAGGCGAGGACTTAACCACTTGCGCCACCGCGCCGGGCCCAAGAGTTGATTTTTAAAAATATTTTTTGTCCAATCAGTCTAGAAGCTAGACTGGATTTTTTTTTATCATTTTCTTTGGAAAAAATTAAGTGCAAAAAGTGTGGCTAACTTATTCCTCAATTCTCAACGTTAGTGTGATTACTGGAATGGTCAATCACAGCTACTCTTTGGTGCCTTGAAGATGTGTTTCTCACTGTTGTCTTACAGCAGCAGCATCAAAAACATCAGAAAACTTCTAGGCAGGCAACCTCTTGTGACTCACTTTAGATCTATATGAATCCAAAATTCAGGTAGTTTGAAGAAAATCATAGGCGTGAGTAATCTTCCAAAGTTTCTCTACTATTGAGACAATTTTGGAAGTATCAGACATTTGAAAGAACTTGCTTTGAGGTTTGTGGTTCATATAAGCCCTAACTAATATTGGAAGAAAGTGGAATTTTTAGGATAAGAAACAGACGATTTATAACTTATCACAGATTTCCTAAATTCATTGTGGCAAATTTTCCATGTCACAAAAGCATTTGTTTTCCAACTGTCTACACAATTGTAGCTCATTGTCATTCACGACCACCTCTTTTCTTTTAGCCTTATTTCATAAAATATCATGAAGAATTAGAAAGTCTATCTTTTGGTACTGGCATTGTGACCTAGTGGATTAAGCTCCTGCTCCCAATGCCAGTATCCTATATTGGACTGCCTATTGGTGTCCTGGCTGTCCTAATTTTGCTAAGACTTTCTAAGAAGTATGAGAAGGTACCAAAGGATAGCCCAACGTGGCAGACCCAGGAGTGTCTGGTTCCTGCCTTTGACCTGGCCTCAATCTTGCCTGTATTAGCCATTTGAACCGGTAGATGAAAGATATTCTCATCCTCTATCTCCATCTTTATCTCCTCTCCCTCTCTTTTTCTTCCCTATCTCTCCCCACCATCCATTGCTCTGCCTTTCAAAGGAATAATTCTTTGTTAGAAACAAGCATATCTCTGCATACTTAACTTGAAGTAGGGATAGTGGCTAAGGCCTAGAAAACCAGAAAGAAGTTCTGTGGCTCTTTAGTTAGCTCTGGGGGCATAGGCTCAACTTGGGCAGCATTTATTATTCATTTATTCATTTGTTATAAAAATTGTCATTGAAAGAAGCACACATGGAATTCTAGGCTTTTACCTCAAGGGAATTAAAGCATTAGGAACAGAGAACTGAGAGCCAATTGTATAGAGATACACACAAAATATTGGAGGCAGCTCTGCAAGAGAGAATTAAAGTCTAAAAAAAAAGATACAAAGATGAGTTTGCGAAATGCTCAGAGTTAGGTGTACAAGAAAAAACTCTTATTAAAAACAAAAATTTACTTGATTGGTACAGGGATCTTTCTTGTGAAATGTACATCCTGCAGAGCTGAGAAAATTTCACTTCCTTAGAGAATGCTGATATTCTCAAAATATGTTACCAAAACCAGCTGCGTCAGCATTTCTGGGAATTTATTAAAAATACAAAGTCTTACTGAAGCCCAAGGAATCAGAAACCTGGGGTGATACCCCTAAATATGTCTAACAAGCACCCCAGATGAGTTCTGCTTTGTACTTCAGTTGGGGAACCAAGTTTGAGCCACAACAAATTGCATTCCTCAGCCTCCAGAGGGGATTCTGATGTTCTTGTGGGGAGTAACCAGCCGATGGATTTTCTGCCTCACAATTTGATGACATGTTTTTCCTGCATGTTCTTTCTCTATATTAATTGAGAGGGAAAAATATTGGCCTAAAGTCAGAGTTCTTCCAGAGAGAAATTGGATGTTTTTAACATTAACAATTACAGCGTAAGAATGGCATGAAAGCATAGTAAATACCGGCTGGATTGTTTCCGATGAGATCAAATCCTTTTTGAGGCTTTAATTACAAAAGTAAAAATCATACAATTTTGAAGTGGCTTGGAGATATTCACAATTAATTTTCTATATGTCTAATTTTTTTGTGATGTGCAATAATGAGAAACAAAACTGAAATGAATCTTAAGTTTTGTGAGAAACAGTGATAAAAGAAAGATTTAATTATGTACTACTGACCTACTTGGGCAAGAAAAAGACCTTAGACAGTTTAGAATAATTCTAAAGCAAAACATAGTGAGGTAAAACAAAACAAGCTCCTCCCTGGTTAAACCAGCTCTTACATATGAATGCACACACACACTTATACATAAATATACACACATATAAGTAGATAAATGTGCCACATTTTAGAAAACAGAGCAAATAATGTAAATATGAAGTAATAGTCAAGGTTAAATAAGAATCTTCTGAATTTTAAGTTAAGATTGTCATTATCATTTATGTATAACCTTGGAAGCAGTTTTACAGCATCCCTTTTACAAATGGGAAATAAGAATTCACCCACGGCAATTAGAAAATCTATGTGAGATAGATCAGGGTTCAATCTAACCAATGCCTTAAGTTGAAGGTTGTATAACTTACCATTATAGTAAACTGCCCAGCATCTGGACATTCTATCTGGATCCTCACTTTTTTTTTTTGAAAGATTTATTTATTTATCTTAATCAGAAAGGCAGATATACGTAGAGAAAGAGAGAAAGATCTTCCATCCACTGGTTCACTCCCCAAGTAGCTATGTTGGCCAGAGATAAGTTGAACTGAAACCAGGATTATCTTCTGGGTCTCCCACACAGGTGCAGGGTGCTAAGGGTTTAGGCATCCTCTACCTCTTTCTCAGACCACAAGCAGGTAGCTGGATGTAAGGGAGCAGCCAGGATACAAACTGGTGACCACATGGAATCCCAGTGCTTGAAGGGGCAGACTTAGCTATTTGAACCATTGTGCCAAGTCCATTCCTACTTTCTAAAATGTTAATGCTGGCTGTGTATTATACAGGATATGAAGCTCGCATATTAGAACCTACTTCACCTTTTACCTCATCTTAGAGCTCCTGCTAGAAAATGCTGTTGTCTTTTGAAGGCTATGCTTCAAACCTTCCAGACACAATAGTTTTTATTCCTCTTGATAACTTTTAAAATTAACTATGCAGTTGGAGATAGGGATTTGACTCCTTTACTGATCCACTAAAAATCTGACTTCTAGGATATACTTTGAATATAATTAGAAAAGCAAGAAGCTACAGGTTCATATTTGGGAGGGGTAGTACAAAAGCAACATTGGAAAAAAATCTTCTGTAAGTCACCTCTGGCAGTGAGAATTAAGAAGTTAGCATTTGTCTACAGAGTTAAAGACTTAACCATCGGTGCATAGAAACATACCTTTCTCATAGGGTTAGCTATCACTCTGTAATTTGGGGGTCACTAATGGTACCTATATTTAAGGGTGATAGGGCTGTGTAAGCTCCAGCATAATTCTTTGCCTGAGGCACTGCTTCATATCACAGCGAATGTACACAGAAGAGACACAGTGAATGTTAGAGAGAAATGAAAAATTAAACAATAGGTGTGTCCAAAACTTAGCCCTGGGTTGCAGATTTCATGCATGTGAAAATCTGTCTCCGCCCCAAAACTTGCCACTGATGAGATATATTGATTGTTCATTCTCCATGTTAATGATGACTACAAAGCTATTTGACCACCTACAGAGACCACAATAGGAAGTGGCACTCAGATAATAGGATTTCTGTCAGCAGCCCAGCTAAGTGACTCTGGTCAGTATTTTCCCTTTGTTACATCGTGGGGGCAGGAGGAGCCAATAACCCTGAGCAAGGAAGGTGGTGCCTTGGAGTCTAGGTGGCCCTGCAGGGTTGGACAGAATTCATTGATTTGAAGTTGGTCATTCAAATCTATTTCTGCTGTAAAGCTAGTAGTCCTTGCTTGGGATCTGTGTGGGAGAATAAGTGTGAGTTAAATTCCATTTAGTCAAGGCAACCTGCTTCTGCCTGTCAGCTCTGGCTCATTATAGGAAATTCAGAGCTGGGAGAAGAGATCCCCACTGCCTTTTTTTTTTTCCCCAGTGAGAATGTTCTCTTATCTTATTGCCACTGATGCGTGTATTTTATCTGGCTGGAAGAACTTATTCCACATTATGGCTAGTAAACTTTCTATAAAGTATCAGATGGTAATATTTTAGGGTTTGTGATCTATACTGTAATTCTACAGATGTATTGTGATGGAAGCTGCAGATGATACATAAACAATGAGTGAGGGTGCTTGAATCCTATACAGGCGATAGTTTGCATAGCTGTATTTTAGAAACTTGTTTTGCTTACCAAATTTTCCCTACTGGCAGATATTGAGGACTAACGTACGAACTCCATGTTACTTTTTGAGATCAATGCCACAACCTTCCTAATATCATGAGTGACTTAACCATCTTTGAATCGCCTGAGTGAGAGCTGAATGATGCTTGAGATTAACTTGTGATTAACTTGAGATTAACTTGAGATTAACTTCACATTGGCGAAAACCTCTGAGGTCAAAGATCTCTAGTGAGCTCATGATTCAAGATGAGATTCCCCAAGCTTTCACCATACAGGTTTCCTTCCTATAGTTCAAAGGTAACATCAGAATTTTCATAAGTAACCAGGCATAAATATGAACTTCCCAAGCTACATTTACAAAACTAATGAGTGATAACATATAGTCAGAATTGATAACTACTTGAGAATTCCTCAATTTTTTTAAACTAATAGATGCTTGTTTTTGAAAAAAAAAAGATTTATATTACTGATGACTTAATTTTTTGGAATGTTATAAAAATAAAATCCTGCTTTGTAGAATATCATTAAACACAATAAGGGAATAATGGGTTGGAAATGCAAATCAATGGAAAAGTTTGGGGTAAATGATGACATCATCTAAATTTTCCAATGTGTTGAAGAGTAGCTGAATGTAATCAAATAATCTGAGAAAGCAAAATGCTTCCCAAAGAAGGAAACTACAGAAAGACAAGCAGGAAATAAAAATGAAGATTCAGAAGAGGTTCCACACCTAGATCAAGAAAATTAAGAACCTGAATGCATTGACATTTGATTAAATGTTGACATATTACTTATACAAATATCATGCTTTTTCTAAGAACACTCAGGTAAACTGAAACAGCTACTCACAAATGAGTAAGTATAGATACCAGACAGGAGGTTTATCCTTATTTAAGGTTTTATCCATTTTCTACATCAGTGTACCCATGGGTTTGTTTTTTGAAGATGTTTTCTTTGAAGCATGCTCAAGGATGCTTGTTAAAATTACATAGCTTTGAGTTTCACTCTAACGCTACTAAGGATTTCTGGGTATTTGGACTTGAACATCTATGATATTAACGGATGTTTTGGTGATTCTTAGGACACAAAAATATAGGCATAATCACCCACCTTCTTAGACAAAATATTCCTCCCTTCAACAAAGCAAGTGTGTACTGAGCACTATTGTCCACTCCATTCTGTTTCTCCTTCATAAATTCATATAATGGAGCCATACAATTTGTTTGAGTGATTAAAATGAAATGAGGTTGTAAGGTTGGATCTCTTATCCAATGTGAGTCATGAAACTTTCTTTTACATAACAGAGTTCGCAGAGAGATGTGTGGAGATGGCATAGAAAGACAACACCTGCAAACATAGGAGAGAAGTCTCTGCAGAAACCGAGCCTACTTACATCTTGGTTTGGGACTTCCAGACATACATCTTTGAAAAGTCAAATGTATGTTGAAGACACACAAGATGGGGTATATAGTTATGGCAGCTCCAGAGAGGAAAAACAGGCACTATGTGAAAGGATGTAGATGGGGCATATAGAAACACGAGAGTGTGGAGTAAGAAATACATTTTCACCAGAAAATTAAAATGTTTCTATAGTGATAGAATAAACATAATCAGAATGCCAGTATTACTGAAAGCAATATACAAATTCTATGTAAATTCAATTAAAATCCCAGCAACATACTCACAGACAGAAAAGATGCTGCAAAAGTTGGTATGAAAACAGAAGAGAAGATATACAGCCAAAGCTATCCTGAAAAACAAAAACAAAGCCAGAGGAATCACTATTCCAGATCTTAAGACACACTACAGGGCAGTGGTCGTCAAAACAGCCTGGTACTAGTAACAAATAAATATGTGGAATAGAATAGAAACCCCAGGAGTGAGCCTGCACTTGTACAGCCAGCTCGTCTTCAACAAGAGAACTTAAAATAACTAGGGAAAAGCAGTTGGTCTCCTCAACAAGTGCTACTGGGACAATTGGAGAGCAGCCTGAAGAGGTAAGAAGGAAAACGCCCGCCTGTCACCTCACACAAAAATCAGCTCTAAGTGGATCAAGGACCTGACTCTGCACCCAGAAACCATCCAACTATCAGCAGAAAACATAGGAAGCACTCTGCAAGATGTAGGTGCAGGCAAAGACTTCTTAGAAAAATGACGAAATGTGCGGGCAGTTAAAGCAAAAATAAACAAATGGGACTACATCAAACTATGCAGTTTTGTTCAGTGAAGGAAACAATCAACAAAGCAAATAAGCAACCAACAGAATAGGAGAACATCTTTACACACTACACAACAGATACGAGACTAAAATCCAGCATCTGCACAGAACTTCAGAAACCCAGCAACAGCTGAGCAAACACCATGAAGAAATGGGCAAAGGAAGGGAGCTAGCTTTTTATTTTTTTTTCCAAAAGAACAGATTTAAATGGCTAATAGATATATGAAAAAATGTCCAGGCTCCCCAGCTATAAGGGAAATACAAACTCCAGTGAGAATGACCTGCATACAGAAATCCGCAAATAACATGTGCTGGATGGATGTGTGGAAAAGGATAATCTATGACACTGTTGGTGAGAGTGTAGGCTAGTGCAGCTACTCTAGGAGTCAGTGTGGAGACAGCTGAAGACAACTGAAACTTGATCTACAATATGACCCAGCTATCACACCTCGGAATATATCTAAAGATAATATTTGATTATGAGAACGTTATCTGCCTTGCTATATTCATAGCAGCACAATCCATAATAGCAAAGTGATGGCAACAACCCAGAGCTTGTTGGAAGAGTAATGGATAGTTTAAAAAGCTGTGGTACATCTACTCCTTGGAATGTTATACAATTACCAAAAAGCCAAATTCTACCATTTGCAACAAAATGTTTCCAACTGAAGACTACTATGTTTAGTGAAATGACCCAGTCCCCAAAACAGAAATAGCATATGTTCCTCTGAGACAATGCAACCTTCCTGCAAAACGTAAAATACAAAGATATATAGGTAGACATGCAGATTCATATAGTCTTATACATGAGCTGTATAATGAAGACTGCATACTGAAAAGCAAAGATACAGTGCAGTATGCATCTCTACTTCCAGATAAAAGGAGGACTCCTAATAAAGCTGGTCAATATGCCTTGATGATTCAATACTGGCTTCTTTTCCATTACCCATACTTACAATGCCATGGTACACTTAAAGACAAAATGCTAAATTTAACTTGTAATTGTTATTAAATGGCTATATAACTCTAGTAATACATTGGAAATGGTGGAGAAATGAAGGAGAATAGGGAAAGGACAGGGAGAAATTCCGATGTCTAAAAAATGTATCACGGACAATAATTAAAAATGAAAAAAAAGAATAGGAGACATTCATGTGACAGTTTGCAATTATAATTGTAACCTCAAATTCTCTCCCCAAATAAAGCACAGCCCATAGTATACACTAGAGAAGTGGCAGCGAAAGCAATGCAGGTGGCTTTTTGTGCTACTTATTTGGTTTGTTTTGTGTGTCGGATCTTTCAAGTAACCTACAATGCTAATCCATAAAAAGTTCTCAGATAATAATCTTCGCTATCTTTCTCTGAATGTAGAATTTAAAGTTGAGAGATACTGATTATTTAGAAAAATGTTACCCAAAATATAACAGGCAAAGTCACAGCTTGAACTCAGTTGTGTTGACTGTCACTGATGATAGTTTCAAGAACTCAAGAGGGTCTTAAGGTAATCTGCAATTCAGGACGGGAAGGTAGAATCCTGTGGTTGGCCAAATGAGGACACAGAACATTCTTGTAGACTAAAAGCAATGCTATGCATCATACTTAGCTGTAGGCCTGGAAAATGGATGATGCAAAGATTTGGATAAACTCTTACCTAGGTGCTAGAACAAGGTGATCAAATGTTCCAAATATTCCAAAGAATGATAAAATGTGTGAAGTTGTTATGGAAGTATGGTCTCCTATACCTGGTATTAAGAACACTGGAACTAGAATCCCACTCATCATTTTCTCCTTAGAGCCCTTGTTGCGAGAAGAAAGGATGCATAACTTGCTCTGAATCAATTGAATGCTGCTCCTCAAGTAGCAACCTTATCAAACCTTGTGTGACAATTGGTGAAAGAAAACATTAAACTCCCATCCAACAACAACAAAAATAGAATTTTTTCATTTGAAACAGAAAACATTGTATTTAAAGAAATTAAGCCAGGTATAGAAAGACAAAAACTCTGTGTTCTGTTTGTGAAAATTTGCTATTAAGATGTAGATAATACAATAGAGATTACTAGGGCCTGAGACGAGTGTGTGGTTGAGAGGAAAAAGGAGGGCATAATTAATGTGTGCAAGCTGCTGTTTGATGAGAGAAATAACTTGGAGGGTAGTGGACATTGAATATAACAATTGAATATTTCAATATAGCTAGTAGGGTGGATTTTGAATGTTCCCAACACAAGAAATGATTAGGATATGCCATATGTATGTATTGAAATGCCACATGGACTCATAAAAATATGTGCAATCATTATGTGTCAAATACAAATAAAGAAAAATAAAGTACATAAATAAAGCTCTAAACTCAACAGTGGAGGTTAATAATAAGAAAAGTCATATATGGATGAATTGATCAAATCAGCTTAATGAAAGAGGTGGGACTGAACATACAATTTGAAGAAAGAGAAGAAAGCTACTTCTATTTGTCTAATCTCATAAGCAGACATTCCCCTGGTCTAGGGCCTGAAATAAATTCAAATGGCACAAACGGCAGACAAATCATGTTTCATTGCGCCAGGGATCATGTATTCTGTTGCTGATAAATAGATGCAATTAAAATAATTATCAGGCAGGATCTATTTAGTGGCTTGTTTATTGCTATGTATGAAATCAAGTTTTAAATAAAACATGGAAAGAAGAATGCAAAGTTCTTCCAATAGAAATAAATCAAACTTCATTGGTTTCCATGCACATGCCTTTTATTAAGCCTCGCTACAGGCTTTCTCCTCTGGTTCCTGTCAAAAATATGAAGAATGGAATTGAGCAAAATAATGCAGCTACTTGGAGGGCAAAAACAAAAAGGTATACTTTCAAGTGTTGAAACAAAAAGAATGATGGTATATCAAATTAGTCTAATACACACTTTAAAGAAGTAGATGCAATTTTCTAGAATTAGTATTCTGAAATAATCATGAAAACAACTATCCATTTTACACAATCATTATCACTTGATGACATAATTGTGGAGTAATGGAAAGCATATTATTTATTACTGCTTCATTAATGAAAAAACTCATTTTTCTCTCAATTAGGCTCACTCACAGCAGAAAAGATGAAAAACACAGAGCACAAAAGTGAGCCATTTGTAATGCTGGAAACATTTTAGTCCAGGTCATTTTTCGTTGGCGTTTAAAAATATCAGGTTAATTTTTTCACATTGCAGAGGTTCTAATGGCAGACTAAGATTAGCTTCTTCAATTCTGAAGTTTGGGAAGTCAACTTTTATTGAATAGATTTGTCCTTTTTTCTTCTCTATTAAACTGAAGATGACAAGAATTCACCTTTTTTTCTTTCTTTCTTTCTTTCTTTTTTTTAAAGATTTATTTTTTATTGGTAAGGCAGATACAGAGAGAGGAGAGACAGAGAGGAAGATCTTCCACCCGATGATTCACTCCCCAAGTGAGCACAACGGCCGATACTATGCCAATCCAAAGCCAGGAGACTCTTCCGGGTCTCCCACGCGGGTGCAGGTTCCCAAAGCTTTGGGCCGTCCTAAACTGCTTTCCCGGGCCACAGGCAGGGAGCTGGAAGGGAAGCGGGGCTGCCGGGACAGAACCGGCGCCCATATGGGATCCCGGGCGTGCAAGGTGAGGACCCCAACCACTTGTGCCACCGCGCCTGGCCCCAAGAATTCACCTTTAACAAAACATATTTTTACTTGGCATTAGTATGTTTTTAATTTACAGAATTGTGCAAAAATCTCTTTTGGTTGTTTCTGAATATTGCTTAGTGCTACAGATTTTCACCTAAGGTTTTTATCTGTGAAATCCAGTGGCTCATTTACAGATTTCTAGTCTCAGGGAAATTCTAAAAGTACAGGAATAATTTTGCTAAAAACATAGTGAAACAGGTATCTTTTTGATACAATGTATCATGTCATCTATGTATATCCCTAGTCGTGAAATTTCTGGATCACAGAGCATAAGAAATTCAGGAATGAAAAGACAAAATTGAAATGCTCAGAATCAAAAGATGAATAACTCAATCTCATGCCTAGAGCTGAACAAGGTAATTTGACACTGGTGGTTGTACTAAAGCTTAGGGCCTTAGAGAACTAAACCTGGAATCTAGAGAAGTTCTCAATGCAGGGAACTTAAAAAAAAAGGGTCCAGCCAGGTCCTCAACACTAAAGCAGCATGAATAATTTCAAAAGTGAACTTTAAACAGAATTACTTTGTACAGACATCTCTGATAATGCTACAACTGTATTTCCAAAGCTAGCATTCTATTTGGACACTTTCTCACAATGGTACGATAGTGTTAGAGCACTTGAGGAAAAGAACAGGCTGACAGTGGATGAACAGACTTATCGAGTATTACTAACACCCAGTTTTGGGCTTGGTGTTGTGCATGGGGTAAAGTCACCTCTGTGATACCAGTATCTGATGCAGATGTTGTTTCAAGACCAAGCTGTTCCACTCCCAATCCAGATCCCTACCAACGTGCCTGGGGAAGTGGTAGAAGGTCTTTTAAATCCCTGAGTTTCTGCATCTGAGAACTGAAATAGCCTGTAACAAGTGGCCTTGTCTGGCCCTGGCCTGGCCATTGTGGACTCTGGTAGTAGATGAATAATGTCTCTCTCTCTCTCCTTCTCTCTCTATAGCTGCCTTTCAAGTAAATAAAATAAGTCTTAAAAAAAATATCCAGGTACTTCAGATGAATATTCTGTTTCCCATTTTTTAAAAAAGCATGTTTCCTTTTGTCAGGGAATCAAAAGCTGAACTGGACTGAAATAAGTGCAAAAAAATCATTAAATAAATTTAGGATAGCAAACACAAATATGGGGATTGAATTTGTCATACATTTAGGGGAGAAAACAATTTCTGGAAGTGTTCCTTAAATTGAGAATTTCAGGTTTCAGCATGTAAAGATGGGGATGTGATCAAATATAAAACTAAAATTGGAAAATAAGTGACAGGCTGTAACAGGTAAAGACACAGCATGTTATGGCAACAGGGGAGGGAATATTTATTCCAAATAAATACTATGTTTAATTTTCCTTGGAGAGGATATTTAAGTTTATAAGCTTTCAAAGAATGATGTAGAAAGGAAAAGATAGTCTAAGAAGAATAAAGAATGTAATCAAAGGTGCAATGATGAAAAAGATGGCACAAAGGCAATTTCCTTTTCAAAAACAAGATTTATTTATTTTATTGAAAAGTCATATTTACATAGACAAAGAGAGACAGAAGGAAATATCCTCCATCCACTAATTCACTCCCTCAGTGGCCACAATGGCCGGAGCTGAGCTGATCTAAAGCCAGGAGCTAGGAGCTTCTTCCAGCTCTCCCACATGGGTGCAGGATCCCAAAGCTTTGGGACGTCCTCAACTGCTTTCCCAGGCCACAAGCAGGGAGCTGGATGGGAAGTGGAATAGCTGGCATATGGACAAGTGCTCATATAGTTTCCTACTGTATGTAAGGTGAGGATTTTATCCACTAGGCTACTGTGCCAAACCCAGAAAGGCTACTTCTAAAGTCACTGGCACCAAATGTTGTTTTATATGGTCACATCATTCTTACTCATAGAAAAATTGTTTATTGAAAGGTTCTTGGGTCTAAGATATACGAAGTTTGGCTTAGTAGTTGAAGCAGATCCCATGGAATTATAATCCTAATTTTGAAAGATTTCTCAGAAACAATAGAGACTTCTATTCATTACTCAAATCCACTCTAAAGACATAGAAAAAAGTATGCCATTACACCAAGTAAAGACCTTGTATGACAGCAGCCTTTTTCCTAGTAGTTAAAAAGTGAAACAATCGAAACATATAATGGTTACTATATGAACAGATAACTAGATAATAAATTACCATTTAACAATACAAAGTGTCGAATGATGCTTGTAAACATTATCTTACATTAAAAAATCACATGTAAAAGATCACACATTGCATGATTCCATGAATATGAAACACCAGAAAGAATAAATCTACTACAATGGAAGCAGAATTAAATCAGGATCAAATCTGGTAACCCATAGATAACAGACTCAAGTTGGCACTAGACAATAGTAAAGCTACACAGGCATAAGGGGGGAATTGGGAGCAACCCTGAAAGCCTCTTAACAGGAGGTCATGCGTATGGAACAGGTGGGGGGAGACCCCAGAGTGGAGCCGGAGGTCAGGAGGAGCCTCGCATCCCAAACCTGCAGACTCCCAGATCCTCACAAGGACTATCAGTATGGACACCAAGGACTACATCCCAACTGCCAAGGAGACCACGGGGAATAGGAGTGCCTTTGGAGGCCGAGAACTCTGAGGTCACCCACCCCCACCTGGAGCCTCCACAGGGGATGGAAGAAGTCCAAACTCTGCCGTGCAGAAACCAACGCCATAGGAATGACGGCCAGGAGCCCTGAGCGATCTGCAGAAATAGAAGAATAATAAACTTCCTTCGGGAATAGGGAGGCGAGCTCTCTCTCGTCCTTGACTGGCTCTGGCTCTGGGTCCCCACTCTCCCTCGTGGTGACCATTAGGATCGTTCCAGTAATCCCTCAAAACAAGCAAACAAATATACAAACAAACAAAAAATCTAGAATGGACAGACAACAACATGGAAAGCTTAGAATCAGACAGGAAACGGCCAGCGTGGACTCAAACATGCCTCACTAGGTGGGACACAAAGATTAGTTACGCTTTACTGGGGTATGGGGGATTTCTCTGCACACCCATCCTAAAAAAAATGTACTGTACCTAAACTGATAACTATATGGAATCAGGTTGAATATAAACCAAAATAGAAATGTCTATGAAGAAGTCACAGGATGTAGTTAAGCAACCGCATTTTTCTATCAACATACTATTAATCAATACCATGTCAATTAATGCCATAATGTTGTAAATGGCTGTTGATGTTATGTCGGGGCCTTTAATTGATTGGGATGATACTTTGCCAGCTTTACACTTCAGACCAGAGATGGTCTCATCAAGAAATCATTGAACCCACTAGGATAATAAGACACTGGACTTTATGCATGGTAAATACTTCCAATGAAAGAATCTCAACTGAATTTGAACTGTGGTAATGCAGCAAGGTGGAGAAATCCACCATGGAGAGAGGGTTCAGGGAGGGGTGTGGAGGGGGGGAATCCCAGTGCCCATAACACTGTGTCACATAATGCAATGCAATTAATAAAGTAAATAAATTAATTTTAAAAAAAAGTGAGTTGCCTAATGCTGGGGAATAGGAATCAGAATGAACAGCTGGTGGGCATGAGGATCACTTTTAACTGTGGAAATTCTCTAACACTGGACTGTGGTGCTGGGTGTACACCCCTGAAATGCATAACAATATTGAATCATATGTTTAAAACGTTGAGAGCTGATTAAAACATACAGCATGTTCACAGTATAAAGGACAGAAAGTACCTGCAGAAACACCCAAACCAAAAACAGAACCAAATTACTGACATCTTCCTCTAGGAAATTCAGAAGCACCTACATTTTGTGTTTCTTTGAGACAATCCGTCTCTGCAAAACCCTGAATCCGATGAAAGGGTGGAGGCAGTGATTGGCAACACGGGCACTGGCCCTTGGCATGGATTGCTTTTGTGTTGGCTGTGTCTGTTTCCCAGAAAGGCTCATATGTGGGGAATCTGCTGAATGCAAGCCTGAGTATGAGGCAGACAACTTCTCCAAAAAATTCCAAAGCACAGCCATCTTTAAGAGCCATGTCTTAGTGGAAGCTCCTCTTCTTTTGTCATTTAAAAAAAACCAAAAACTTAAAAGGCAGATTTAGAGAGAGAAGGAGAAACATGAGGAGGAGAGGAGAATGGAAGGGAGTAGGAAAGACATAGGAAAGAGAAAAGAGTAAAAAGAGAGAAAGAAAGAGTGCTTCCACTTATTAGTTTACTCCCCAAATGACTGCAATGGCTCAAGGTGAGCTGATCTGAAATCAGGAGCCAGGAAATTTCTCCAAATCTTCTACATGGGTGCAGGGACCCAAGCACTTTAGCCATTCTGGTACTCTTTCAGGCCGTAAGCATGGATCTGGACTGAAAGTGGAGCACTTGGGACTTGGATCAGTGCCCATATAGGATGCCAGTGCAGAGGACAGAGGATTAGCATGTTATGCCATTGTGCCAGTCCCCAGGTATTGTTGTTTTGTTATCGTGGGTTTTTTAAAGTGCTTTTTTGTTTGTTTGTTTTGTTTTTTGAAAGTCAGACATATTGGGAGGAGGAGAGTCAGAAAGGAAGATCTTCTGTCTGTTGATTCACTCCCCAAATGGCTGCAACAGCTGGAGTGGAGCCAATCTGAAGCCAGGAGCCTGGAGCCTCTTCTGGATCTCCCATGTGGGTGCAGAGTCCAAAGACTTTGGGCTGTCCTTGACCACAAGCCTTGTGGCCTAGGATGGAAAACCAGGGCTGATGGGACATGAACGTGTTCCCACAAGGGATCTCTGCATGTAACACGAAGACCTTAGCCCCTAGGCTACCATGCCTAGCCTGGGGTATTGTTTTTTTTTTTTGTTTGTTTGTTTGTTTTAATGCAAATACCTTAACTTGGTTTGAAAAGAGAGAAGAGGGCATTAGGGGAGGTGTACAATGTATCTCAGCCTTCCTTTAAATTGAGAAGTTATCCTTCAGGAGTGACTGGTGAACTGGCCAGCAAATAGGCTTTGTTTCCCAATGCAGGCTGTTGTGCATGAAGGACAGACTTACATGACTTTCAAGTTTTAACATCATGGAAGCTGAAATTTTCTAACACTCATGTAATTTGAAGATTCTGACTCAAGAAGGTGGAAACAAGTGATGAGTTTCAGAAAGAATGATAAGAAAACAACAGTTAAAAGAAAGGAGTCTGTGCAGATTTTGTGGATAATAAATGTTATTCTATGATGAGCTCCACATCATCCCATGATAGACATTTAACTAGAAGCATATCTAACACTGAAGAATGGTGATCAACTTTTAGTACTAGTATTGTCATTTAGAAAAACAGATTAAAGGCCTTTTCACGTGACTTTTACTTTGGATTGCAGTTTTAACATGAAGTTATGGTCTTGTTACTTAGTTCAGTCTCTAATCAAATTAGTATGATT
The DNA here is from genome assembly GCF_017591425.1 of Ochotona curzoniae. Taxonomy (NCBI): domain Eukaryota; kingdom Metazoa; phylum Chordata; class Mammalia; order Lagomorpha; family Ochotonidae; genus Ochotona; species Ochotona curzoniae. Next base: position 59,301,145 of record NW_024466599.1, read on the forward strand.
AGAGTATGCAGGGTGACTGAACTTCAGAATGGGCAGAGTTTTTATAACACAGAAAAGAAATTCAAGAAAGTTCACATAAATGCACTAAGAAACTGTATAGAAAGTGAAGAAATGGAAATCAGCTGGTTGTCAGATTTTCTCTGCCTTTTTAAGATGACAGAGTAATGTCCTCTAAGCTGCCTTGAGTACCTCACATTGTAAGTGCTTCTTAATTCATCTATTGTTTAATTTATCTCACTCAGTGCATATTAGAGCCACCAACACCTACATTCCATATAACCTCTTATTGCAAAGTGTTTGGCACTCTAATTGGTTTTGAATACCTGAAAAAACATGCATTACCCATGAGCAGAGTGAAAGGGAGAGCAGAAATATTCATTCAAATTGTCAGGGAAAGTATATGAAAATGCTTTTCTTGTATAGCCTGGAATTGGAAACTAAATTTTCCTGACTAGCAGTATGAAAGCACCAGAATTAAGTAAAAGAAAAGATTTTCTTCTAAGGCTGAGAAAAGAAGTGTTTAAGCTGGAAGTGATGAAAGGGTTTTAATTAAAACAGCATGAAAGATGGTTCTGCAATTTATTCTGATTGTTTTTCTCTTCTTCTTCTTTTTAATCTTATACTCTTTCCTATCTTCAGTAAATTGCAGAGAGGCTGTGAAGCCAAGTGTTCTATTCCATTTGCCTATCATGGTTGTTAAATGCTTCCCATCCATTATAATACACTGCTTGTAAGAGCTATTCAGTCTCTCTATGTCCTTTCCACTCTTTGAGCCACAATGATTATGAATGAGTACGGATAATAGCACTCACTTTCTCTCTCCCCCTTTCAAAGATAATGGATGTTTCTTTTTATTTTTTTAATCGCTGTAAATAGGCATGCCATGCAAACACAAAACAGGCTTTCTTATGTGCTATTTGTTATCATACAAAAATGTGTACAGCCCCATATGCCCAATTTCAGCAAAGTGGTAGAATTTGAAGAGAAAGTACTTTTTAAGTCACATAGAATATATGAAATGACCCCCAAGATCAAACCGAATATAATGTCATGTACCTTCTAGTTTATTTGTGTTCAATATAAAATATAAGCCAGCACCGAGGACCTGAAATTCAAGATAACAGTGGTGTACTAACTCAAGAATTAATTTACTTAATACTTTCACACTTATGTGCCAGGTCATGTGATGGAAAATTCAGAGCTAAAAATATATTCCCATTTGCTTCTGTAAACATCTTCTTAGTGCCTTAAGACCTTTGCATGTGTATTCTATGGTTTCTATGCAATACTTCACACTCTCCACTTCCCATACCATTTTCATCTCCATATAGTTCTACCTATGTATTTAACGTCTATACATTCTTTAGGGATTGTGCTCAAACCCACCTCTCCATTCAATTATGCTTCTAGTTTTTCCAGCCCCAGTGGAGTCTACTCACCATGCATCTAACGTGCTCATGTATTAGTTAAGCCATCAAATGGTTATCTTTTGACAACTTACTTTTATCTCCTAAACATTCCTGGAAACTCCTCTGAAAGATATTCTTGCTTCTACTATTATGGCCTCAACTCCGATGCTTAGACTTCTAAGAAGAGATTTACGAATACTGTGGAGAGGTGCAGTTGTAGTCAGCATTTGCTGGTTTGAGTCCTAGCTGCTTCACTTCTGATCTAGCTCTTTGCTTATGGCTAGGGAAAGCAACAAATGTGGGTTCAATTCCTTGCAGTCCTACATCCATGTGGGAAGCCTGGAAGAACCTCCTGGATCATGGCTTTGGATCAGCTCAGCTCTGGCCTTTGAAACTTTCTGAGGAGTGAACCAGTGGATGGGCAATACCTTGTTCAGTCACCCCTTCTCTGCTTCTCAAGTAAAAAAAAAAAAAATTCTAAAAAAATCCCTCACAAATAATGTGGTTACATTTGATGAGATTTTTTAAAAAATAGAAAAATGCTACTACATAGAAAATTAGCACATTAGAAATAGGAAGTTGAGACTAACATCTGCATTAATGTGTTAATATCTTTTTATCTCCAGAACATCATTAACAGGCGACCCGCCAGGCTCAGCCTGAAAACTATCAGCGATAAGAAACTTGTTAAATTTCAGAACAGTTTGTTTAATTTTGGGAAAGTTTTACACATAGGTTTCTTCATAATTATGGCCCAAGATTATTGACCCAATTTTACTTTCAAAAATGATGTGGCATTTTATACACACACACATACTTTGTTCTTGTTTTGAAAGATTTATTTTATGTATTTGATAAGGAGAAAGAGAGAGAGAGAGGAGATAGAATGAATGTTCTATTTACTGATTCACCCCTCCCTCCCATTTCCACATCAACCAGGGCTGGGCTAGGCTGAAGCCAGGAGCCAGAAACTTCATCTGGGTCTCCAACATAGATCCAGGGTCCACGGACATGGCTCCCCATCTTCTGTTACATTCCCAGAGGTACCAACAGGCATCTGGATCAGAAGTGAAGCACCTGGGACTAAAAATGATGTCCATATGAGATGCTGGTGTTGCAAGCATGTGTGTTTAACCCCTGTACCACAGTATTGCCCCAATAAGATAAAATTTATTTTCAGAGTCATTGCCATTGCATATCAAGCTAATAGTCCTGCCTGTGGTATCAGTGTACTATAGGGGCACTGGTTTGAGTTGGGGGCTGAGCTTATGATCCCGCTCCCTGCTTGTGGCCTGGGAAAGCAGTAGAGAATGGCCCAAAGCCTTGGGACCCTGCACCCATGTGGGAGACCCAGAAGAAGCTCCTAGCTCCTGGCTTTGGACTGGCCTAGCTCTGGTTGGTGCGGTTACTTGGAGAGTGAATCAATGGCCAGAAAATCTCTCTGTGATTTTATTTCTTTCTCCCTAATTCTGGCTTTAAATAATACATAAATCTTCAAAGAATTCTTTTTATTGTAATGATATAACAAGACTTAAAAAAATCATAAAAAATGGGATGGAACGGTAACTTCTTTAGCACAAACATTTTAAAATTCATGCATAGATTGTTCATAACATACATTGGAACAAACTTTTTTTTTTTTTTATTGGAAAGGCAGATATACAGAGAGGAGAGACAGAGAGGAAGATCTTCCGTCCATTGATTCACTCCCTAAGTGAGCGCAACGGCTGATGCTTTGCCAATCCAAAGCTAGGAGCCTCTTCCGGGTCTCCCACGCGGGTGCAGGTTCCCAAAGCTTTGGGCCATCCTCGACTGCTTTCCCGGGCCACAGGCAGGGAGCTGGAAGGGAAGCGGGGCTGCCATATAGGCTCCCGGGCGTGCAGGGCGAGGACCTTAACCACTTGTGCCACCGCGCCGGGCCCTTGAACAAACTTTTTTAAAGACTCATTATACATATTAAGATTCTTCAGAGAAAGAGAACTGATTGGAGGTGTGTATACAGGGGTAAAATAAGTTATTATAAAAGGTTGATTTATGTATTTATGGAAGTTGAGAAGTCCCATGATTTGCTGTCTCCAAGCTGGAGATCCAGGAAAGGAAGGGGTATTGTTCTTTCCTGGCATAAGAACCACAGACGCCAAAGGGGTTGGTCTCAGTCCAAGTGTAAAGACTGCATGACTCTGAGTGTTGATGTCCAATGGGAGAACAGGTTGGATGTCCCGTCACACACAGAAATAGTTTGGCTTTCTACCTTTTTGGTCCATTCAATCTCTCAACAGATTGAATGGTTTCCACTGACGCTGGGTGGAGGTGGATTTCTTTACTCATTACCAACTCAAATGCTAATCTTTGCCAGAAATTTTCCTACACACACATACTCAAGCAATATTTTGCCAGCTTTCTGGGTGTTTTTTTTTTTTTTCTTAGTTCAACTGGCAGGAGTAATCACTGAAGACAGTTTGAATGAATGTTGGGTTGTCACGTGCTTAAAGACAGAGAAAGTCGGATCTACTGAAGACTCTGAATCTAAAGAAAACTTGGTCTATTTCTCCTTGGAGGAATTAGCTCTTTTTCCACGATGTCCTCAGATAACCTCTTCTACCATGCTTAGAAATATTCACCCATGCATGAGCAGCAATAGTCTTGATTTAACAAGTACTTTAAGGAAGTCAAAGCATTGAAGGTTGGATACAGTCCAGCTGCATTTAAAGTTGACCTGATGGAATTTAATCAATGGAATCAACATAAAAATGCAAATGCATTGATGACATCTTGAAAATTATAGTAAAAATCATAAGGTGATAAGCAAAAATTATTTTTAGTGACTGGGAGCATATTGGAGCACGTTGAAATAGCACTGCCTGAAACCTGGAAGTTTGACTTTGGGCTGGTCTTTGATGAACATATTTGAGTCCCTGCGTACCTGCATTTCAGTTTCTTCAGCTGTAGCTAGAGGAAGCTGGAGACAGTGACCATCAGGCTGCTCATAGCTCCAACGGCTCTGTGTTAAGCACAATTTTCAATGCTTTCATTTACTCTAATGTTTTGGAGAAAATTTTTTTAACTATTTGGTGAGAGATTAATACAAAATATCTATTGTTACTATAATTGGCATAGCCTATTTTTCTGGACAAATTCTATGAGAATCAAATAATTTTACAGCAGTCAAAACTCTTCAGCCTTTACCTATTTTTCGGAAATTTCCTCAAAATTGGCCTGATTCCTGTACTAGACACAAATAGAGTATTTTAATTCAAACGATCTCAGAGACTGCAAACTTCTATTTTACAGTTTAAAATACCAAGTTCTAGTTCCAAGTTTCTTCCAGTATATATCAGTTTGGGCAATTTCTACAAAATAGTGAGCTCTTTGGTGACATTAGAAACCACCTAGTGACTTCCTTATTCTATATACTTGCTGATTCATACTGTGGAGGACCACTTCCCTTTTTCTGAAACTATATCTCATTGCAATTACCCAGGTGTTACACATATTTAAAATCTTCTTTCTCCTATAGCTGCTTGCTTAATTGAAGGAGAAGAAAACTAAAATCCCCGATAGAAGGGTAATCAAAGCTTGAAATATCCATTTAAACGATTCAGAGAGCTGAATTCACAAACTAATTACTGGTTCATCATATGTTCTGTGCTGTGTGATTCTGAATTGGAAGGGACTGCCACATGTAATTGTGTCTCTTTGGGCCCAAGTTGATATGACATGCTAATGTATGCCAAAACCATAGAAATTTTCATTTTCATAAAGTGAAAGAGGCAAAGGCATAAAAGACACGTGCATGTTAATGCCTTCAGGGTTATAGTGGTGAAATTTCTTGTTCCTAAACAAACTCATTCCTGCGTGTTCAAGTCTTGAAGAGAAAAGAAAGAAAACCCCAGATTTTTCAATCCTTTTGAAATTTTATTCAGAGTGCTACCTATTTCTATTAAATAATAACAACCAAGGGTATGAGGCACAAGTGCCTCTATGTCATTTTGCAACAGAATTCCTGTCCAGTTTTAAGATTAACCGATGTTGTTTCATAACTTCCCTATGGATTGAATAAAGTGATAGAAGAAGCCTGTAGCAACACATATTGATAAACATTAACAGGCCTGTCTCAAATACAGAAGTTACGAGACTCTGGGAGTACTAGGGTGTCTCTAAAAGTGGATATTTTGAGAACTACTGCAAATAAACAATGGGACTATGTTTATTGATACTAATTTTGGATGCTGGTGAGAATGGAATTAAAGAAACCTGCCCTTTCCCTTCGCTGAAATCTGTATTTTCTCCTCCCAATTTTTCTCATTCCCAGAAAAATAACAATGACAAAAGTCAAAACTTACAAGTATTGTGAATAGAAATCAGAGATATTTCTTCCTTCTCAGAAATGCAAACAGGAGCAATTTCTGGATGCCAAAAAGCTTTAGGATCTTCAGGATTTATTTATGTTCATGATTCATCTCTTCTACTTCAAAGTATTTAGTCCTATTATTTGAAAAGTGTGGCAAGATATTTGTTGGGCAAGCTTGTATAGAATGGCACCATTGCATTCAGTTCAATCAATAGCCTAGAAGCTCCACAATACATTAATAACTGGTTAGGCACTAAAATTCTTTGAAAAGTGAATTATATACACATAGCCACATACATGATTCTATTTGTCTCTATTTTTGTTAGCACCTTCATCTTCATCAATATCTTGGTGACTGGCACAGCTTAGTTTTAATTGTTCTCTTCCTTCTGTAGTCTCCATGTCTATTTCATTTTAATTCTGTCTACTATAAGCTTCCTTCTAATTGAAGCTGTCTCCTGGACCACAAGGACCTAACTATCGCTTACATGTTTTCTTCTCTGAGCATCCTTTCAGCATGAGTTCCTGATGTTAGCTCTCTGGTTTTCATGATTTCTTTTATTAAGTATTTACAACCCCAGTCGTCTTTTCACCCAAGTCTTTATGGTGGGTTACAAGGCTTTTTTTGTTTATATCATTCCTTTAGTATGTTTGCTCCAAGGACGCACTCTGCTTCTACCATAGTATTTACAGCCTGTGTTGCAATTCTTGCTTGCTTGTAAGTCCTTGGAGACCATATACTGCTATTAAGTCAGGGACAGCATTCTTCATTGTGTTATTGTTTAGCACAATAGAGAACAATGGTGTCAGCTAGAACCATATTGTGAGCCACAAACAAGAACCACATAAGTAATTTAGGTGCTAATAAACACATTAAAACAAGAACAAGCAACATTAATTTGAACCATATGTTGTGTTTAAATCCAGTATATAATTTTAACTTTGAACAACTAATTTCCAAAAATTAACTGGGATTCTTAAATTTTCCTATTCAATTAAGTCATTGAAACCTGGTATGCATTTTAAATTTATAGCACATCTTAATTTTATCAGGTCACATTTTAAGTGCAACAGCAGCCACACTAGGCACTGAAAATGGGACATGAATATTTTTTAAGTTAATGAATATATAATCTTGAGTTTAATGTTGAATAACTTAGCCACTCTGAAAGTAATTAACAGGCCTGGTGTAGCCTGGTGGCTGAAGTCCTTGCCTTGCATACGCCAGAATCCCATATGGGCGCTGGTTCTAATCCTAGTGGTCCCACCCATCCAACTCCCTGCTTGTGCCCTGGGAAAGCAGTTGAGGATGGCCCAAAGCCTTGGGACCCTGTACCTGAATAGGAGACCTGGAAGAGGCTCCAAGCTCCTGGCTTTGGCTTGGCACAGCTCAGGCCATTGTGGATGCTAGGAGAGTGAATGAATAGATGGAGGATCTTCTTTTCTGAGTCTCCTCCTTTCTGTATATCTGAGTTTAATAAAAATAAATAAATCTTATAAAAAAAGAAAAGAAAGTAATGGACACTGTACCAACATGTTTAATACATGTAGTTTGTGAATATTTATTAATCTCATTTTTAAAGCTGTATGCATAGAGACGGAAAAGGTTGAGCTGACTTATTCAAAAGCACAATGAAAATATTCTTTCTTAGAGTCCACTTCTATACTAGCATTCATTCCTCTGTATTATTGAATGTTTTTAAATAGATTTCCCCCCATGAATCTCTAGAAATTATTAAGGTGTTAGTTGCTCTGCTAGGGTAGGCAGTAGATAAATTTCAGTAAAATGAATGAATGCTTGACTGAATTAATTAGCAGGTGATTTATAAAGTACTCACTTCTCTAAATTGGATGATGGAAGAAAGAAGAAAGATTGGGGAAGGGATTTTACATTTATTAATAAGCAACTACTACTTGCCAGGCACTATCTGAAGTATATTCAATTGTTCATTGTGATTCTTACACAAATCCTGCAAGATTGTTGCAGGCTAGTTTCCTTGACAAAGTTAAATATGCTATCAGATCTCACAATGCAAGTAAAACTCGGAATCAAATTTTAAATCCAGGTGCATCAGACTCTAAAGCTCAACTCTATTTTTTATTAAACTGTTACTAGCCCCAGCTGCTCTAAGTGCTTATTCAAACAGACTGAAATAGAAAAGAGAATTCAAAATGAGTCCCAGAAACAAACAATTTATAACTACCAAAGCTGTGAGGAATATGCATGTATGATGCTCCAAAAATGAGTATCTCTATTATGCCAGAAATCATCACCTCATTATAAATGTTCCATTCTAATTTCTGTGCCTCACTCTTTGTTAATAATTCAAGCATTTAAATTTTTATTGGATTTCAAATTGGCACACAGGTCATAAGCCTGACTTCACAACTGTCATATTCAAAATTGGAATGGAATGAATCTTTCTGCTTCTTGTTAAATCACCCATTTGTACCATCCAAGGATGCCTAATAGGAAAGAGAGAAACACTTGAAGTAAGAAAAAAAATCTCATGAAGTTAGCAATTGTAGTGCAATCAAATTAAATTCCCAGTGGATTTTAGGTTTAGAATGGTGTTTGGCTAGCTGACACTGTTGTACCATTTCTTAATTTTCTTAATAATTTTTAAACTAAGCTATCAATGTAGACCGAGGAAAGGACAAAAATGCATATCATCTCTAGATACTGAGACTTAAAAGAAGCCTATTGCCAGGATGATCATGAATAGCTAAATGTAAAATCAAAGCAGCACAGTGGGAAAAGTGTTATTCATCTAAGAATGCTCAGATCTAGGAACCTGAGAAAACTTCCCCATTAGATATGAAGTATTTTCTTTCTTCCTGAACTATGTGTAGTTGACACATTCTTGGATATTGTATTAACCAAAGCTAAAGCCATTGTACTTTTGATTATATTAGAGTACAGCACTCATTTTCATCATTTATGATGAGTATATTTATTGTAAACAAATTATGACATATACCTTGCTATTTGGAGACAAAGAACACAATTTTTTGTTATTTATTTCCATGTTATTTTTAATGCCCATGCAGCAGTCAAATGAAAAAATAGTGTACATTAGTTGTCTCATATTATACCTATGAAGAACCAAGTTCAAAGGAGAAAATTCAACATCAATGCATTTTCCAGCTTTCATGTAAGATGAAGCCATTGTTCATTCTAATTGCACATTTGCGACACATTCTTCCGTAAAATTTACAATTTTAGACTACTAGCAATAGTCATGATGAGACAATAGCCATCATTTTAGAAAGGAATTGAGCAAATGAAACCAAAAGATGAAGCCAAGGGACCAGAGCATTAAAAAGTCACTTCAGAACCACATACACACATCAATATTATCTACTTGATGGTGGAACAAATATGCATAGATCCTTAAGAGTTTTCAAGAGTGCATGGAAATTGGCTTTCATTATGTATATTTGAAAGGAAAACAATGCCATTGAGGGAAAAGACCATGTCCAATATCATTTAAGCTTTTTGTAGCAGTTAGAAGTCGCTGTCCTGTTTTTGTTTTGATATGGGATCCCAAGCAATCATCTCTTCATTGTAATTTGTGCTTATTTGAAGCAGGCAAAGTCCTGAATGGATGCAGCTCTGTACACTTTTCTACATTTCTTTAGGAATGCTAATTGTTTTTTTTAAAGATTTATTTTATTGTTATTGCAAAGTCAGATATACAGAGAGGAGGAGAGACAGAGGAAGATCTTCCATCTGAGGGTTCACTCCCCAAGCAGCCACAAAAGCTGGAGCTGAGCCAATCGGAAGAAAGAAGCCAGGAGCTTCTTCCAGGTCTCCGATGCGGATGCAGAATCCCAAAGCTTTGGGCCTTCCTCGGCTGCTTTCCCAGGTCACAGGCAGGGAGCTGGATGAGAAGCAGGGCTGCCGGGATTAGAACCAGCACCCATATAAGATCCCGGGTGTGCAAGGTAAGGACTTTAGCCACCAGGCTATCACACCAGGTCCAGGAATGCTAATTGTAAAAAGCAAAGGGCCAGAGGCGGAAGAAGGCATGCATTGGTGTGTATTGGATTTTCACCTAAAAATCATTTGAACTAATGATCCTCCCTCTATTTCTGTTGCAGTTATTGCTGGTACTGCTTCTTCTAGTAATGATGATGAATAATCAGGCACTTGGCAAGTAGGGAAAATGGCAAATCCCACAGAAGCATTAAATATTCCCAATTGGAGCTAGTGAAGGAGGATCAAGAATAAGCTTGAATAAGCTGAATTCAAAAGGTTTTTCCATTTCATTCAGCCAGATGAGATTCATACAGTGTCCTGCTGGGGTGCACTACTTCCTAAGATGCTTGTTCTGGGTGCCAAAGGGCATACTTCCCAGGTATCAGCAATGACACCCGGCTCTGAGACCTCAGATTCTGTGATATCAGAGAAATTGCTAACTGCTTTCATTCTTCACTTTCTTTTCCAAAGGATAAAGATGATAGTATTCACCTAATCAGAATGTTTTCTATACTTATTTTAAAAATTGTATTCAAAAGGCAGAAGGGGCAGGGGGAGAAGGGCCACGCACTAGTTCATGCCCCAAATACCTGTATATTCAGGACAGGACTGAAGGCCAGGAGGTCTGAGTCTGCCAAATGAGCAGTGGGGACCCAAATACTTCAGCAACAACCCCTATTGCCAGTGTACACATTATCAGGAAGCTGGAATTGGAAGTGGAACTAATTCTCAAACCTACACCCTTAGATGTGTGATGCTGCCATTCCAGCCAGTGGCTTTACTGCTATTGCAAAGACCTACACCTCAACAGGTCATTTTAAAGATTAGATATGATTATGGATGTGAACTGCCCTGTAAATGGAAGGTAAGAGCTTACGACTGTATACTCTCCCAAACACCTACATCATTTTGGATCTGTGTTACTCATCGATTACCTTGGAATTACCACCTGTCTTTTTGCGCATATTTGCCTTCTCTTTCTCCTATAACCTTTCAGACCATTTAGACAAAATCCAATTTTTGTAGCTATTTGTTTCCTTTTCTGATTCATTGCCCTGCACTGAGTACTTGAAAAATGCAAACTGACGATGATAGTAATCAGTGTTAGGACCGTCATAACTCAGACATTCTCTTGTTCTAGACGAGTGCTTGTTTTCCTTCTGCAGGTGTGAATCACTATTTTAACAGCATCCTGTGTGATTCAGTGGAAACATCCACCATGGAATATAAGGTGCCAAAGGGAAAGGCTGCTTTACAATGTTTCATTCATTTGTTTAGTTTACATATTGTTCAGAACCAACTGGGGAACAGTTGGAATAAACAATTCTGACAAAAATTCCATGATGATGAAGTTATATATCAAATCCAAAGTTAGCTTTCATATATAATGGCTATAGTGTATATAAGCTCTCTATAGAAAAACATTTGCTGTTTTAACTTAAAATGCTAAGCATCTTAACAGCTTATTGCATACCGTTTTCTACTGTTGTATATTTTGCAAGGATTACAATGTCATTGTTATTCACCTTGTATTTTAAGAGGTTACTATTCCATTCTGCTCCCTATCTTCAGGCAGCTGTGTTTTCCAGTTGTAACCTCTGGGGAAGCATTTGTTTCTAATGAACCAGTGGAAGGAAGTACAGATTTAAAAATCTCTGTAAACTGCTCCTTCCTCCTGATAGGCACATCTTCTTTTTGCCTCTGCTAATGTAACATTCGCTTATTTTATAGGCTTTGTTGCAATAGATTCCAGAGTATCTGTCGTTTCATATAGGGCAAAGTAAGGATTCTTTATCATTCTCTAATGTTTTGTCATTGAGCCTCTTTAGCTTCTCAGATAGTTTCGAATTAATGGCTTAGATCTAAGAAGCCGCTTCTTTCAGATTACATGTCCTTATTTCTCATATTTTATTGTCTTCCTTTCTGGCCTCTTTTTCATAGTCTATAATTATTTTTTATTCTTGCTTCAGATTCATTCAGTACTGCCAGTTCATGTGGGGGTAGAGCTGGGAGTGGACCAGGCTGTGCTAGAACATTGCATCCACTTGTGATAGCTGGTCAGGGGACAAGCTGGGCTGTGTCAGGCTGCAGCACCTACTACCAAATGCTAACGCTGGGAGTGAACCATCTTAGACTGGACTGCAGCACCCACTGGTGCAGGCAAGACCCAGGGACTGGGAGTGGGCCAAGTAGGGAAACTTCCAGGGCTCCCCAGCTGGGATACTGCTTCTACAGGTGAGCATTATTGCTGGAATTAGGGGTGGACCAGGCTGCCTAGGCTGCAGCACTTGCTGGCATGAAATAGCATCAGAATGGGTGTATCCCAGCCAGGCTTCACCACAACACGTGCTGGCAAGTGCCTGGACTGGGTATAAGTCATGTCAGGCTGGACTGCAGTACCTCCTGGCAAGAAAAGATCCAGAGCTGAGAATGTTCCTGGCATGGGAGCTGTGGGAACTTCCCTGTGAGCACTAGAACCAGGGCTGGGCATGGGCCAGGTCAGACAAGGCGGTGACACCTGCTGGCATACATGAGGGCCAGGTTTGAGGATAAGTAGGGGTGTGCTATGCCACAGAATCCACAGGAGTACATGAGAGCCGGATGAGATTTAGGCAGGGCCACGTTAAACTGCAGCAGAAGCTGACATGTACATGAACTGGGCTGTGGTTGGGTTTGCCAGGGGTCGGTCATTGGGGTTTCCCTGACTAGGTAATGGCACTTGCTAGTGTGAGTGAGGACCAGGCCTGTGTGGACTAGGCTGGGGTAGACCTCAACACCCATCAGTTCACATGAGATATGGGGCTGAGGTGGAACTGACAAGGCAGCTTGCATCCACTGGTATGTGAGTTGGCTGGTATAGGTGACAAACCAAACCTGACCTTGCACTGGCTGGTGCATTTAAGAGTCAAGTCTGAGGTTGCCTCAGGCAAGTTCTCTGGGGGACTCCCCAGTTAGACCACTGGATTCAGATCCTGGAGACGGAGAAAATCACAAGATATGTGGTCCATCCTTGGAGTGCCTGTATTGGGACTGGACCTCTTCAGTTGCTGATGCCTGTGCAGTGCAAAGTTCAGATTCACATGAGGGATAGGGATATGATGGCCAACTCATCTAAGCCAGCAAGGCATATCAAGTGGCTTATCAGAAGACAGAAAGCAGAGCAGGTTGGACTAGTCTCCTGGATAAGCTTTGTAGCATATCTGGGTCTGTGTGTGCACTAAGATGGATTTTGTCAACCAATATACCTTGGAAAGATTTTCCTAACCCTAGCGTCATGAAAAAACAACTTCTATTAAAACCACTCAAGTAATACTCTTAGAACACTCTTCCCTACATCAGGAACTATAAGGCATCATTAAATGACCATCCTCCATCTCTGGGTACTGATATAGTTTGATAGCAAAGAGCAGCCCCATCCTGCTTCTCCCCTTGTGGACATAAGAGAGAAAAAAAAAAACTGAAACATTTGTCCCACCCACCTTCCTCTCCACCCTAAACAGAGGCTTACCTGGGCGTGTAGCCCTCTCTACTATGTAAACAATATTAAAAATAAATAAGAAAGAATCAGTTTTTCTTTTCTTCTTTTTTTTTTGGCTCAGAACTTCTTTCTACTCATTTGCCACAGAAAATAAAGAAGAAAATTGCCTGATTTCCAAGGTTCTTCTCAATGATGAAAGCTTGAGTATGGTAGTTGCACAGTTCATGGATAACTAATGCCATGGTTAGGATCTGGACTTTTTTTCTAGAACAGACACATTTTCTGTAACTCTCAGAGGATGAAGTTAAAAGAGAAGGAGCTCTAGGACAATTTCTACTCCTTTGTTGGGTAGTGACATCAAGAACATAGGTAGTGCTTCAAAGGGAAGGACTTTATTTCTCCCATTGTCTGGGTGGCATTGTTATTTTGTCTTGGTAAGAACAATCAATTGTTCTCTGGCTTTTAGCTACCTGGCACCAGCTGCCATCCATTAGGGCAACAGAAGGACACCCAGCACAGCAATATTCAGGGCTCTCACTGCCAGTATTGTACCTTTTGGAAACATGCTGTACTTGTTCAGGAAAAGGCCCTGGCCTCAGTGCTTTTTGTAAGTTTCCCATGTCATTCAAAGAGTTGAGAATGCATGGGTCAAAGTTTCCAGAAACCATTAATTCAGATTATCTTTGACAAGTTGTGCCACAGATTAAATATGTTTCTGCATGTCTTCCATGACACCACCTTCCTTAGCCCAACATCAGAATAACTTGGAGTGCTGGGAAGAGTGGTCCATTTTTGGGTCTAAGACTAAGAGATTGGAATCAGTGGAAATGCCATAGGGTGACCAACTCTCTTGGTTTACCCAAGACTGAGAGGGACCATCGTTTTACTCATGGGAGAGTTCTAGACAAAGTAGAACTTTTGCTTACCTTAGGAGAACTCAGAGTTCCATGTTCCTCATGCAACTGTCAGGCCAATTATGGTCTGGAAACCTAATCATGTTTAGTCCAATTCATTTTCTCAAGTGTAGAAATATGCCCCCAGTAGTGATAAACAGATTTGCATGTCTACCAAAGAAGGAGCTGGTTCCCCATGTTACCAGAACCAGCCTCTTGTCCTTCAGTCAGGTCTTCCTTCTCCCACTCAGACTTTCCATATGTAGATCCGCATTGTGTCTTCACTGTCTGCTGCTGCCCAGGGCTTCTGCTGCCTCCTCACACCCTCACACTCAAGCTGTGTCCCTGCAGTGCACTTGCCTGCTTGTTCCCATCTGTTTCCACTTTCTCCTGTCTGCAGAAACTTCATGATGTATGGGTTCTTTGAGAAGCACTTCTTCCTCTGCATCTTTCATTCCTGAGCTGCCACTTAAAGCACCCCTTGGGCCTTTCCCTAGTATTGTCTGACAAGCAACCTCCTGCTCTCTTTGTCAGGCTCGCCAGAATTCTGATAGAACTCATTCTGAAACCAGGCCTCCTAAAGGGAGTGTGGGTTTTCCAAACAGATGAACAGAAAAGCTTCTATGAGTGACAAGGGCAGGGCACAGAAAAGCTGATCAGGCAGGCGCATGACCTGGGGCCTGCTAGGCCCTAAATGAGCCATTCATTCAGGATGACATTTGGAGTAATGGAGTTGAGGCACTTGGGGGGAAATGCTTATTTATTTAGGGAGGAGACCAGGCTGTGAATGTTGCCTTCCCTCTAGTCACTGAAAAGGGAGGAGGACAAAGCCAAAACTAGCATCTGTACTCTGTAAATTGGAAAGCCACAGCTCTGTGTTCAAAGGCGTAAGAGAAAGCTTTTCACTTTTGCAAAGGGGCTATACCTGAGAGGTTCAAGGGCTCTGTGAGCCCTGACATTGAAGCACTTGTTTGGAAGCACAGTGTTTCTTGCTTTGTGCGTATATTTGTTTCCCTAAGCCTATAGTTATAATTATGTTCTCAGTGGGTCCTGACTCAAAAAAAAGGGGGTAAGTGGCTAAGAACAGTGCCTTACAAAAGAGTACAGGGGGTAATGGTGTCCTGTGTGAAAAGACGGGTTCATGTACTTCTATTTCCTTTTCTTCTTAGCCCAACAGCCCAACAGTATAAAAAGCCAGAGACAAAGAAATACCCCAAAAGTACTTGTACAGAGATTTCTATTGCTACCCTACAGATCCTTCAGAAAAGGCAAAAGGACAATATGCAAATATTCATTCATGAGTGCCAGCTGGGCATTGAAAAAGCTTAGCCTCCCTCTGGTCCCTGTTGCACAATTCATCTGTCACATGACTTGAGAGCAGAAGCTTCACTTCTCTGGGCTTGTGTTACATAATCTCTGAACTACCTTATCTGAAAGGGTAGGGTCATCTTGACTCAAAACAGAGAGTTATTCTAGGATGATAGCAAACAAAACTAGAGAGCCTAATCACTTCTTTATGTGCGCAGAATTTAGGCTTGCAGAGGAATTATGAGCTTGGATACCAGATATCTTTGTTTTCCTGGATAACTGAGGTCAAAAATCCAGTCCTTTGTTTTGTTGTGTAAGGCTTTGATTCAGCTCTGTGCTTCACAAACTCTTCCTCCTGGAATTGGGCTAAGCAATAAAAAAAAAATCTTTTTTTTTTTTTTATTAATTGCATTGCATTATGTGACATAGTGTTATGGGCACTGGGATTCTCCCACCCCTCCCCGAAACCTCTCCCCATGGTGGATTTCTCCACCTTGCTGCGTTACCCCAGTTCAGATTCAATTGTGGTTCTTTCATTGGAAGTATTTACCAAGCGTAAAGTCCAGTGTCTTATTATCCTAGTGGGTTCAACGAAAAATCTTTTTTTTTTCAACTACCAAATAATATTGTAGATAAAAGGGAAATAAAACAGAGATGGCAATTATTTGCTTAATTAGATGGTAGCCGTTTTAACTGTATTAATCCCTAGGACTGGAGTGGTCTCCCAGTTGTCATGCCTCCTAAGGGGGCACAAGAGTTGTGTCTTGAATGTTTGTCAGGATGTAAATAAATGGTGACGGATGTCACTCTGTGGAGGGAGATTGGCACAGTACAGCAAAGGATGGGGGTGTGGGATAAACAGTGCTGGCAGGAGAGTAGATTGTCCCCCTAAAAAAAAAAAGCTCATGGGAAGTGGGAGCCTGCTTTACGTCGAGCAAACCTTGAAGGTCTGAATGAAATTTTGGAGCATGTATTCTTCATTGTGAGAGCTGCTGTGTGTTGTGGGGCAGGTGGCTCCTGAGGTGAAATGACACGGGAGAAGTGTCCACATATATAGTGGCCTGGAGACATAGTGGCCTGCAATCCCCTTCATGTGGTTAGCTAAAAGCCAAGGCATACACAGAGGCAGCAGGAACAGACACTATCCCTGTGGCCTGCATACTCACTCTGGGATGGTAGTGGCAGCAGCAGCGTCTGGCAAGGCTCTAGATTCCATGTGTGTATTTCCAAGGGATCACACAAGTTTCTGCTGACACCTGAAATCTGGGGTTGCCATTGTTCTCCCTGAAAAAGACATCTAAATCTCCTAAGCGCTATTATCTTCTCAGCCATTTAGGAAGCTGATGCTACTGACTAGAGGTATGGCCAACAGAGAGCCATTCTTTTTCATCAACCTATTGCCACCAACACCCACTCAGGAACCCCAGTGATTAGAGATTTCTGTGGCTGTATTAGAGGTTGGTCTGAGTAAATTCACACTCATCTTTTTGCTCAGGTTTTAATGGGTGATGTTAAAATATCATGCCTCAGCCAAGGTTAGGGAAAAATCTAGCAGGAGGATGTAAGTGTATCATCAACCAGTCCTTTGGGAAAAGAATATTAACAATAACTGAACACTATTGCTGTTGGATCTTTACAGACTTACATAAGCAAAGGTTCTCACTTGTTTACATCCTGTGGCATAAGTGACTGGATATAAGATGTGTATTGTTGCTTTTGAAGTGTTAGTAGTGAAGCTTTTTTTTTTTTATTTGTCTCTGCCACTTGGAGTGGCTCAGCAGAACCATGCTCCATTTTGGGGTGGAAGGAAGGATAGAGCACTCATGGCTCGTAACTTGTGTCTGAATTGACTTCTTAGCTCCTAGCGAGGTGAAGTGCATTAGAGGAGACGATTAATTTTTTTTCCATCTCCATGCAGGGGACCACAGTGATTTAAGGGAAGAATCAGTATTGTAAGAAGATGATAGAATTCACTTCTAATGAAGACATCATAGCCATTTTTCAAAAAAGAAGAAATCCTAATAATATTCTGCTATGAAGAAAGTACGAAGGAAGATGTCTAAGACAAGATTGGGAGCTACTATTGAAAGGTTATGTTGAGGAAGGAAATTTACAGACTTAGAGGCCATGCAACTTATTCTAGAAGTGCAAGAAATGTTCTAGGATTAGAAAGGAATACTTCTGGGAATAAAAGAATATGTTATTATATATTTCTTACAGCAGAAATTTGGAAATGTTAATTATGAAGGTCATAGAAAGTTGTGTCAAAAAGAACCTTTTTTAAAATGCAGGAAGATGAGTATGGGGTGGTTGCCTAGTGGCTAAAGTCCTTGCCTTGCATTGGTGGGATCCTATATCCAGCTTCCAGTTTGTGGCCTGGGGAAAGCAGTCAAGAACAGCCCAAAGCCTTGGGACCCTGCACCCATGTGGGAGACCCAGAGAGGCTCCTGGTTCCTGGCTTTGGATCAGCTGAGCTCTGGCTGTTGTGGCCACTTTGGGATTGAACCAATGTCTCTGTCTCTCCTCCTCTCTGTATATCTGACTTTCCAATAAAAACAAATAAATCTTAATTTTTTTTTAAATACAGGAAGTCTCAGTCTCAGATTGTTTTAATTGCCATGATTTAAAACCGAAATAAGTGCATGGCTGAGTGTCATGGCTTCAACCAGCCTTCTGAGTTCACAGGTAGAGAGTATGCACAGAATTTTGTTATTCATAATAAAGTCCTAAGCCATTAACTAGTGTAATGCAGCATGTATTTAGGGTCAGGCACTGAGCTAGGTGTGTACATTAAGTAAGAACTGCATTGTGGCCACAGTGCTTTAAGATAGGTAATATATTCTGTGGTATATAAAAGGAAACTAAGATACAGAAGTCTCTAATCTGTAGACTTCGTTTGATAATAACAGCACCTGCTTCAAAGCTATAGAAGGAATAATTGAGCAAATCCTTGTAAATTGCTTAACTTAGGACCTGGCACTTAGAAATCACAGAGTTAGTCATTTAACCCATGGGCCCCTTTCCCACAATTTCCAAGTGCCAACTCAGTCTCCATCTCTTCCCTAAGCTTCATCTCATCGTTCTAAGAATCCTACTTCTCCTCAGTTTAGCTACTGTATTTTCAACTCTCCAGTTAGGCAAGTCAGACGTCACTTTCTTTGCCAGACCTCTCCTTCATCCAACTTCCATCCGCCACTGGCTGTCTAAGTGGTCGTTTACATTTCCTGCTGCTCTCTTGTCTGTAGACATCATAGCTTCCTGCTTTCCCTTTTCAAGGCGCACACTACCCGCTAGACACCATACCTGCAGCGCACTCCCTCCTTGGGACTTTCTATATTCTCTTCATCTCACAGAAATACTTGCCATCGTGTGTGTGTGTTTGTTCCACTCCTTTCCTGATTCGGTTGGGTGACAATAACAAAAATAGTACATATTGGCAGCTTCACAGAAATTTATTTTTTCTCATTTGCTCTGGAAGTTGCAAGTCCAAAATTAAGGTGTCAGTGTATCCAATTCTGACTGAAGGCCTGTTTCCTGCTTTGTACCATCTCTGATGTATATACATGCATATATTTGCATCTTTCTCTTTCTGTCCCTCTCTCTCTCTATCCATCCATACACACACACACACACACACACACACACACACACACACACACACACACACACACACACAAAGGGAGAGAGAAAGATGGGGAAAGAGAGAACGGATCTCATTCGTCTTATTAAATCACTATCCCGATTGAAAGAACAAAGCCCTTAAGGCTTAATCTAATCAGAATTACTTCCTAAACATCCATCATAAGATATTTTCATATTGTGGATTTGGCCTTCCGCAAATGCATTTGAGGGTTACATGAACACACAATTCTTCTGGATAAACATCCCATTGAGCCCTTCTCTGCCACCCTTAAAAAAAATAACCCTTTCTGCACACTCAGAATTTTGTCTTATTCTTTTTCTATTAGACTGAATACATATCTTACACAGAAATGAAAACACCTGCTGCTTATCTTCCTTTCTAGAATGCATGGAAGGCTTCTGAGAAACAGCTTTCCCTGCACGGGCACATCTTAGGTGCTTGCAATTTGTGTTGCATGTTGAATGCATAAATTCTTTTATTTGTCTAAACTGCTTTTGACTCCCTGAAGACATTGGAATCCTATCTCTGTTTCAAAAGTCAGCTGTTGCCTCTAGTTTTGCCTTTTGAAATCTCGTATATATTGAATAAACCAGACTCCCCGATTACGTTAAATGAACTGGAATCAGCCAGCACTTGGCTGAAGTGAACACTAGTTACAAACCCTGCTCCTGTTAAGGACTTGGACCTCCATCTTTTTCTTTTTTTTTTCTTTTTTTGGCATTTGCTAGGTCCCGGCAGAGAAAAGCTTGACAAAAGAGTATAATTAGGAAACAACAACACATACAAAACAGGCCCCACAAGCAGAAAACTAGGTCATGGTTCCTAATAAAAGGGAGAAGTTTCCTACTTTTAGTCAGGCTGTGTTCCACTTGTATATAAACATCATAATTAATTGAATTAATTTAATTCTAAGTGTTGTGAGATGTGTTCTTTTTAGAATTTATTAGTTTTTTAGCTACCATATCAAGTCCCTGTGCTGCTTAGTGCCTAAGTAAGCTGAATTGTCTGCTTCACTCTTCGGGGGAAACCCCCAGCTAGCCCTCCTTCATTTGGCACCCATTCATGACCTGCTAAATGTGAGCCAAACACGGTCATGTCTACCAGCAGAGCACAATGAGGCTCCTGCTAAGAGCACAGATTCATCTTCTAATTTTTGGTAATGCTGGTGGAATACCTAATAAAAATGCCTTCCTCTGTCGAGTAAGTGCCATGGGTGGACACTGACCCTCACGATCTAACTTAGAGAAAATTTCTCCCATATGCAGCAATCACAATCCATGCTGTTTGTCAGTGACTAAGCACAAATCAAAGCATGAGCTACAGTGGCTGTTTCGGAAACAGTTTGTGGGACCTACGGAAAATCAATTTCTCTGGTTTCCTTTGGGTGAGGAAAGACAGTGCAAGACGAAACATAGCTATGACTAAAATAACCACAAAAGAAGCATTATGTTTTTCTCCTTTCTATAATTATAAAATATACTAAAATCATCTTGTCACCTTCTGAGTTCTCATTTGCAAGTTTCAGATGTTTATTCAAACGGTTTCACATTCTGAGGAATAGTGCAAAACAAAAACAACTCAAGATTCCAGGTGCAGGGATGATTTTGAAGGGCCATGAAAGAATCATGTGCTTGATAAGCAAAGGAATCAGAAGATACGCAAAATTTAAATGAAAAATAAAAAATATTTTTCCTTCTTTTGCAAATAGTTTCTTATCCCCTTTTGCAAAAGTTCACTTCTTAACTGACACGTGAAAGACTGGCATGAAACTAGGATGAGTGAAAAATCAGATTATATTTTCTCCAGGTCCCACCTGGTCCTAGTGAAGTACAGTTGCTTTGAGGCTTTTAGTTCTAGAACTTACTCAACTTAGAGCAAAGGTTTTTCAACTTCCCTACCAAAAATGACCCAAATTCCCATTAAAGTACTGATTTTATTGTATGAATTATCCCTGACAGAGGTAATGAGAATGATATTTTACCTAAGAATTTCATAAAATAACATTAGGCTAGTTAGAAAAGATAAATTATATTTTCAAATTAGTAGTCTTCCCCAGAAGCTTACATATTACATTATGTCTGTAGTTCTCCTAAGCACAAGGCTAGCCCTATTTTGACAATAAACATCAGTGAAACTAAGCATATGTTTGTTGTTACTCATTGAGTATATTTTTGATGAAAAAAAATCCTTAACATCCTCAACACCTCATAAATGATTTTTCTTTCCTTTTTTTTTTTTTACCAGACTTATTTATTTCAAAGACAGAGAGAGATGAGGAAGAGAGAAACAGAGATTGGGAAGAGAGATAGAATTTATCCTCTATTTCCCAAATGGCTGCAACAGCCATGGTTGGGTCCTGCCAAGGCCATGAACATGGAATTCCATCCAATTCTCCCATAGGAGTGACAGTGGCCCAAGCATGTGTGCAATCTTTGGTTGCTTTATAAACATTGTAAGCAAAGTGATCGAAATCGGAACAGCCTAGACTTAAATTGGCACTCAAATTGGATGCTAGTGTTGAAGTTGGTTACTCTTAACCCATTGCATCAAAAATCTGACCCCGATAAATAATTTTATACCAATAAAAATAATAAACAGCTACAAACTTTTACAAATATTTGCTTTAATGATTTTTGTGTCTAAGTTTCTTGTCAAGGAGTGATTAGTGGATGTTTGTCATTATTCTCCTCCGTCAACGATCAACTTAGTTCACCTGCCTAGCCTGAAACAGCTGGTTAGTTATTTTTGCCCTCCTAAGATCTGATATTTTGACAGACTTTGATATCCATGAATTGCTGTGGCTAGAGGGTGCCCAATGCATGTGAAAGGCACCTTCATATTTAATGCTGACTAGCTCAGAGCCACATTAGAGACTCTGATCTAAGAGCTTTATCTACCAGGATTAAGCTATTTTCATTGACTTTCTCAGTAACATTTAATCCTTTCTGCCCTGCCTCTTTGCCTTTCATTTACATTCTAGGTTGGCTGTAGGAGAGTGATGACCTGTCCTGAATTGCTTCTTTCAAGGTGTTGATTTAGTGGTAACTGTACTGTATAATTCATCTACTTTTCAGGCCTATAATGACTTGGCTTACATAGTGTACATAATGCAGGAACTACCTGGAGACCTAGGTTTTAGAGACACCAAGAGAAACCTTTGCCCAAGAGATGATCCCTAATATATAGTCAAATGGGCCATCTATATGAAAATTGGCAATACACAATTCAGAGTCCCTTCCATTCTCCATATGGTACGATTTGGGGAGTAGGGGATTATAAGAAATGTAACTAAACAAGACAAACATCTGCAATAAATACTGAAACAAAACTTTTATATAAATATTCATTCATTTCTTAAAACAACTGATTAGGAAAGAGACATAGAGGATATGTTATAGAACATACATGTTCCTCCAAAACTTGGTATGTATAAACTCAATATCTAGTGTTGCTGTATTTGAAGAAAGGAAGTAAATAAATTTAAAGGAGATCAGAGAGTGGGTTAATGGTCTTATAGGGAGGAATCCTACAGAATAAATTTTACTTCTGTTCCAAGCTGCTAGGACTTGCAAGGCAGCAAGGAAATCCTAGCCAGGTACCGAATAGTCTACAATTTGTTCATGTACTTGTAGTTTATGTAACTGTGAGAAAATATGTTTACATTGTTTTCCAGTCTGCAGTACTGTTATAGAAGCCTGAGAAAACTGAAACAGAGGAGCTAAACAACATTCCCAAGATTACACAGCCAAGAAGTGAAAGAAGTCAGAACTTACATGCCACATCCTATGTCATTTCCCTAACTAAATTGAACCATTCTTCTGTCTCCTGCCCATTTAGAGAGTGCTCATCGTGCTGTGGTAAGAAATAGCCTTCCTATTCTGACCTTACTGGCTTGAAGCAAAGAGAGTTTATTTCTCTTCCAACCTGATGTTCACTGTGGCTGGTTGGAGGCTGCACTGCATCAACCTTAGCCAAGAAGTGAGGCCACCTCAGAAGTGCTGTCACTGCCACTGAGGGAGAAAGCTGTGCCATACCACACATGTCCCAAGGTATGCCTAGAGCTGACCCATGCTTCTTTTGTTCACATTATTTACCCTAAGGATGTGAGAAGTACAATATTGATATGTACATGGAAAGGAAATGGTGAATATTTGATAAACACCATTAAGTGCTTCTTCAGAATCATGAGAATTCCACTGAATTTCTAGCTGTGTTAGAATTTGAAAAAATGAATTCACCTGCTGCTAAATATACTTGGTCCGGTTTAATTAATATTTGAAAGTGTACCAAAAGTTTGTCTACAATTCCTGGCTCTGCCACCAAGTAGTGGAATGGCCTTGAACAGGTTATTCAAACTATCTAAGTTTTTGTTTACTCATCTGTAAAACTGAGTTACTTACACTTGGAATCTATAGGACATTTAGGTTTAAATTTGTGGCTACTTTGGTTCCATTAAATGATGTATTGGTCCTTGGTCTTCAAAGCTTCTGTTTAACTTCTTTAATGAGGCATGACGTTATGATACCTGACCTTTTTTGTTTGTTTTTATTTGTTTGCTTGTTTTTATTTAAGAGAAAAATTTAATCAAGTACTTGTTTCTTTCCAGATACAAATCACTATCTCAAAAAAGATAATTTCCAATGTTAGATTTTGTAATAGAAGATAAACAATCTTGTAGACTTTTCTTGAACAAAATGGTTTTTCTTATTTCGCGCAAATGAATTACCTTGCCAACTTTCAGATCATTTTGCTTCGACATAGTGATATCCAATGGTAAACAGAAAAAAAAAGGATATTCTTATGTCAAGAGAAAGATGGTAAAAGCAATGAAAAGGCCAAGGTTCAATATTGAAGCAAAAGATAAATCATATTTATACAAGAAACTGAATGATTTCTTATTTCTTCCTGCATTTTAAAGACATTTTTCCTGGACTATATCCATTTCAAATTTTAATAATATTGCTCATTTTTTTCTGACTTTCCTTATTCAGAAAGTAGCTAAGTGTTACTTGTGTTCATATGACGACATTGTTTTTCTCTGTAGTGTCCTTTAAGATGTTTGTTTTGTCATTGATCTCTAGCACATTTGCTATTATGTCATTATGTATGAGTTTCCATTTTTTTTCATGCTTACATATGGTTTCCAGAAATTCTTAAATTTTGCCTTCATATCTTTCAATTTGTGAGAAGTTTCTGCTTATTGCTTCCTGAAATATTTAATCTTATCACTCCCTTTCTTTTCTTGGGGATTACAATAATATTTACATTTGATTTTTTTACCTTGTCTGATGTGTCTTCTATGTTATTCTAAATGTTCCATAATTTGCTCTCTATGCTTCAGTTGCGATTTTTCTAATGTCTTATCTTGTCATTCATTGGTTGATTTTTCAGTTACATTCACACTGACTTTACTATTTATTTTCTTATCTTTTCTTATTATTTTCCTCATTTCTAAATTTTTGCATTTAATTTTTACATAGATTATACTTCTCTAATGAATGTTTCCATATTGTTATTTATTTTCTTGGAATTTTATGTTTTCCATTATGTAAAGAACAGACTTCACGTATCGCATATATAATTTTGATTATCATAGTTATGATTCAATAGTTACCTAATGTTCTTTTATGTGTGATACTCATGTGCCAGTTTTATTGTTGGCTTTTAACTTCTGACACCGATTCTTGATTTCATGATAATTTTTTATTGTCTGCTATATATATTTAAGGAGAAATTATCTGGAAGATGCCATTTTATACAAGGAATTTACCATTTTTCTGTCAGAAAATTTTATCAGGTGCTTCTCACAATAGTCAACCATAGACTGAGTTGACTAGAGTTTGGATTTTATAGACACACAGGTTTTATACATATTTTGTGTATACACAGGTTTTATATATATACAAAATATATATAAAACCTATATATATTCCATAGGCTCTGGTGTTTCTCTTCTCCCCCTCCCATCACTGATTTCCCTCATATTGTCTCAGTAGGGTAGTGCTTCATAAACAGTCCCATGTCCATCACTTTATGCACGTGCAACCTTACACTGCAGGTATGCACAATGGCAGAGAGAAAGGTCCTATTGTCAAGACATATTTAATAGTTTCCTTGGAAGTTCATCTTTGGCTTGAAAGTAGAGCTGCATACTGCATTGCATCTTCACAATTGGTTATAATTTCTATTACACAGTTACTATGTGTCTTTTTAAATAAAAAGCCAAACAACAAAAACAAAAACAGGAACAGTAAAAAAAAGTTTACAACAACATGAAGCTAAACAGTATGCTACCAAGTGATCAATATGTCACTGAAGAAATTAAAAAGAAAACCAAAGAGGAATGTGATACTACTGTATGACTTATGTGTCACTGAAAAACTTAGTAGGAAGGAATAAAATTTTTTTAAAGAAATAAAGCTAAAAACAAAACTATCAGATCCCAAGAGATGCAGCACAAACAGTAATAAAAAGGACTTATATAATCTCTCCCCTCCACTGTTCCCTGTGTTTTGTAGTAAAACAGTCTATCGAGTGTAGTCTTGACACAGATTCAATGTGATTCCAATCAAAATTCTAAGGACATTCTTAGTAGAGCTGGAAAAAAAAATGATACAGTTTTTTTTTTCTGGAAATGGAAGAGACCAAGAATAGCCAAAACTATATTGAATAATAAGAGACTAGCTGGAGAGATCACAATTCTAGATCTCAGAACATATTATAGGGCAGTAGTAATCCAAACAGCCTGGTACTGGTATAGAAACAGAGAAGATCCACGAAGCAGAAAAGAATCAACAGAAGAGAGTCCACACATGTATGACAACCTAATATTTGACAAAAAAAAAAAAACAGAAAACAACCCTGGGAAAAAACATCGTCTCTTCAACAAATAATATTGGGACAACTGGATAGCAGCCTGCAGAAGTAAGAAACAAGACCTTCACTTTTTACCACACACAAAGATCAAGTCTAAATGGATAAAGGGTGTAAACCTACACCCCCAGAAACCATCAGGCTATTAGAAAAAAATATAGGAAATATTCTGCAAGATATAGAGGCAGGCAAAAACGTCATAGAAAAATCATCAAAAGCACAAGCACTAAAGACCAAAATAAACAAACGGGACTATATCCAACTAAGAAGCTTGTGCACAGCAAAGGAAATAATCAACAAAGAAGTAACCAACAGAGTGGGAGAAAATCTTTTCACACTACATAACAGATAGGAGACCAATAACCAGGATATACACAGAATCCCAGAAACACAGTAACAGCAAAAGAAACAAACCAGTTAAGAATGGACAAAGCAAATGAACTGACATTTTTCACAGGAACAAATCCAAATGGCAAACAGACAAATTGAAAAATGTTCAAATGCCCTAGCAATAAGGGAAATAAAAATAAAAACCACACTGAGGTTCCATTTAACCTGAATGAGAAAAGCATATTAAAGAACACTACCAGTAACACCTGTTGGATTGTATATTTTTAACTGCCTTAATATAAAATGGGTCTACCCAACATTAAGCATGTCTTGGATAATGTGGTTCCTCTTTTGTTGTTGTTGTTGTTGTTTTTTGTCTGCAGAGCAATGGCATTGTTATAATACTCAGCCTTAAACAAACAAACAAAAAAAAACAAACATTTTATTGAAATGCAGTATTTTGAAAAAAAAAAGTGCACATAAGAATATAGAAAAATGAATTTTGGGACCACTAAGATCATTCATAAGCAATACCCACGTTAAGAACAAAGCATTACTTATCCCTCAAGAGTCCTCACTATTTCCCCATCTCCATTTCTTTTCCTCATTTAAAAATTCATACTGTTCAAAGCAATTTGGAAACCTAATGTGATGCCACTGAAATACTAACATTCTTCTTAGATATGAAAAAGTGATACTAAAATTCATATGAAAACGCAAAAGATCCTGAACAGCTAAAGCAATGTCATAGCAAAAACAAAACAAATCTGAAATCATTACAATCCCAGATTTAGACCATTTTATTGCAAACATTATGGAAGACAGCATGGAGATAATGCACAAATATGAAAACAGACCTTCCATATGACACAGTGATCCAACTTCTGGGAATTTATCACAATGAAATGGATTTATTGAAATGAGACTTATCTGTACTCCCAAGGACAGATAAGGCTCAACTCATGTTAGTTATGATATGAGATCAATTTAAATGCCAATCAACTGAATCTGGACGAAGAAAATCGAATAGTGCTCAAACACGAAAAAGAAGGTAATCTATTTGGAAACAAATGAACATTTTGAGCTTTGATTAGTGTTTATAGTGTTTCTATATTCTTGAGAAAAAGCTTTTTATTTCTACCTAATTACTCTATGTTGAATTCTTTACCTAACCGAGGGATAGGCCAGTGATTGAAGTGAACTGAAAGCATCTCATTGTACCATTAATAAAAGGGATAAAGGGAGGGTAGGGTGAAATATATTAAATTTTTTCACCTTGTATAAATAAAATACAAATAAATAAAAATTTAAAAGCAATTGCAACATATAGATTATAATACATATTTTAATGCACTTTCCTTCTAATAGCTAGATTCCTCAATTCTTGACTTTATCAGCTCTGATACTTTCAAATATGCTTTTTTGTTATATTTTATCCACATTCTATATGTTCCTGATTCATTCTAATTTCTGCTATTCTTTGTCTTACTTCAAAGAGCTGTGGTTGACTATTACAGTAAAATGGATATAAATTTCCAGCTATATCTAATCTTTAGAATATTTTCTTTCAAAAATAGTTTCTTGATTTGGTTAGGAAATGTATCTTGACCCAATTTACATTCTCCTTCTCAATCCTAACAGCTTGTGTTTCTTATCTCCAGCACACTGCACAATGGTTTCCCAAATCTGAGCAAATCAGAAACACCTGGGGCAATTCTTTGGCTCTATAGAGATTTTGAATAATTCTATTTGGATTAATCAAAGAAAAATGCATTTATCAAGAGACAGAAGTCTGAAATCCGTGAGCTTCACAAAATCAAAAAATCAGTGCTCAAAATGTTGATATAATAAAAAATTGTTGACAGAATAATGTGTGTACCTGTGACAAAACATAAGCCCCATTTCAATGGTCTTCTTAATTTCATTCCCCACTGATAGTGTAATGCCCTCTTCATTAATTTACACTTCTACTGCCTGCATTCCAGCCTGTGTGCAATGAGAATTTGCAGAGAAAGCCATGCCATTAGTATGCATGATATATCAATCATTGAACAGGGTGAGCCAGTTAATATTGCTAAGACAAATTTCCATTTTGCATAGCAAGTCTTTCACCCTAATAATATATTGATATTCAGTGATCTTTGACAAGTAATTTGACTTTGCCAATTGCAGTTGTTCTTTGGGTTACAAATAGACCAACATATGAGACACCATGAGTAGTGGCAGGACACGGGTACCAACTGATTCATATTTAATCTTGACCAAAGTTAGAAAGAGTGAAGGGAGTAAGTGACAAATGTGACCTCTTAATTCAGAAGGAATATAGATTCTCCAAGAAGGAATCTTTACCTCTGGACAGCATAAGGATGGAGATAAACAAAAACCGTTATCAGATTTCACATTGAAATCATTTCGCTTCAATCACCTAATACTTTAATGAAGTATTTTGGAAGCTGGGCAACTGACTTCATGTCTCAGTGACCTCTAAGTAGAAACATGGACTGTGATATTTGAAATGTTGAGATAATTGGCAAGATATTTCCATGCTTTATGGTCCCCTGTGCAATTGTTCTCCTATCTCAATAGCCACCCAAATCTCTCTAGCTAAAGCAGACAATTCCTCTTCTGAAATTTCATCTTGGTGCGCGTTCTGTGCTGAATTCTGCTCATAAGATTTTGTCCTATGTAGTCTTGAAACTGGGTGAAGAAACCAGGAGCTGGACTCTCTTAACAACTCACTAATTTCTGACTATAACATTTTGTTCTGCTAACTCAGCTATTCTACACCTCAGTTCCCTCATTTAAGAATCTGGTAAGAATCAATATCGGATATATGACACGATGCAAGCAACAATTCATGCATTCATTAATAATGTGCTTTTTTTCTCTAAGGATTCAAAATTAGTAGTTTCACCTTTCCCTCATTTGTTTTAGCTACCAATAAGTCCATACTATGTTGTCTGTAACATTCTATCCATTTTGAAAGTACCTGGGCCATATCCTGAGCAAGTTCTACCTTATTCATTATCTTTTTTGTCTTACTCTACACACACACACACACACACACACACACACACACACACACCCTTTTCAGTGATTACTGATTTTGTATTTACATCCTGGATTAAATGGACTGTGACAAATATTCTTTCCGTAAGCAAAATTGTGTTTCATGGGGCCACCACTCTACACCTGGCAACAGGGCTTAATTTTTTTGGCCAAATATCCTGCACTGTATGGCCATTTTCTCAGTAGTTCTCAGCTATCTAATCATAATTATATCTCTTTAGTACTATACACTTTAGTACGAAACTGACAATTTCTGATTTGATTATTGCTCACAGCCTTTGCCTATACTCTTGAGAAACAGTAGGGTTTTTTTCTACCTGTTATTTTTTATACATATAGTTAACTAATGGAATTAACTAGTGTTAATTCTAAGATTGTGAAATGAAATTAAAGTATGCATTGTAAAAAAATTAAAAGCAAATAAGGAAGTAAGAAAGGAGGTGAAGAATGCAGGCAGGAGGGAGGGTAAAGTGGAAGGTAACATTATACTCCTAAATCTGTATGATGAAATTAGGTCACCATATAAAAATTATGTGTTACAAAAATCCTTCAGAATAAAAAGCATACTTAAATATATGAACATATGACTGAGAAACACACACACATAGGACATAGGACTGAGAAACTAATTCTCAGAGGAGTTCAGCCACTTGATAAAAAAAATGACAGCTTGCAAAAGACTGAATATATATCTTTCCTGGTTCTAGAAGATACAAAGTTAATCTTTCCTCTATTATACTTAGTCAGGATTAGTATGGAATAATTGACTTAGATGGCTTTTGAAGCAGACTGGGTGGGAGGACTAATGGGGATAGTACTCCTTGTAGAAGCACTTATAGAATCTTTAGAGTTATTCATAACAATCTCATTTGGTAGGAGCCTATTGTGTTTCTTTATTGCTTCAATGAACTATTCTATAATTTAAGACCTATTGTGCCAAACATTTTCAACAGCAATAAATGCCATAAAAGTCAAGCTAAGATTTTTTTGGTTATAATTTAGAGTTTTTAATATCAGTGAATTTAAGCCAAGTGAATAGAAAATGCCAACCAGTGGAGCAATAATTGCCACTAGGAAAAGAATTCACTTATCTTACATAGGATTCAAATGATTCTTG
This sequence comes from Ochotona curzoniae, assembly GCF_017591425.1. NCBI lineage: Eukaryota > Metazoa > Chordata > Mammalia > Lagomorpha > Ochotonidae > Ochotona > Ochotona curzoniae. Next base: position 59,331,598 of record NW_024466599.1, read on the forward strand.
CGTTGAAATTAAAAAAAACAATTCCAAAATGTCACTCCTTCGCTCTGATGATCCTGCCATCCACTGCAGCTAATCAGAGCAGGACTTTCTAGGAGGCAGTTGCATTGAGAAACCAGCAGACCTGTGAAAGTTAAGTTCCTTTAACAATACACTGGGTATAGATCATACCGTGACCCGCACATCCTGACCAGAGGTAGGTGACATGCAGTCAGGAAAATGAGAAAAGAGACAGACATAAGATGAAAATTATGAAAGCAGATGGCCAGAGGGAAGATCCTTCTCTGAGAAGGAGGTCAACCTACAGGGCTTGTATCCTCAATCTTTTACTGAATTGCTTGGTGAATCAAATAAGAGCAACTGATATGGCATAAACTTTGACAGCTCCATCCCATATTGATGTTAGGCAGCCATTGCTTGATGACCAGGAAGCAACAGTGTGGCCCCAGTACACAAGTCATTGTGTGACTGTCTCAAGGATCTCCTAAAGCGCACAGTTGAGAGGCCTTGAACCACTGCCCAATTGTGGACACTCATCCATGGCCTTGACCTTTGTCTTGGACTTCTGCCCACCCGTGGATGATTGCCTGAACCATTTGACCTTGTTCTCTAGCACCGGCAATCTCTGAACTCAAGATTCCAGACACAGTCTGTCCTGCTCTTCTCTATCAAATCATGTAGTTATTTTATTTTATTTATTTATCTATTTATCTATTTATTTATTTTACAAACCGCTTGTGGCAGAATATCCTTCTGAGCAGTGCTTCTGGGGAATAACAATTGTAAGCAAATTGAGTTTTGAAGACAAAGTCCCAGAATTGGTGACTTCCAATAGGGAGTAAAGGCAGGGTACAGAGGCTTAGAGTTAAAAGGGAATCACAGATTGGGGAGTGGTTGAGAATCTGACTTGTCACAGATCTAAGATACAAATACATAAATAGCACATAATAATCTTTTTACTTTGTTGATTATAACTTGGTATAGAAGACGCAGAAACTATTTCTGCATAACTAACAGAAATATTCCTGTCAGAGGGTTAGAGGGAAGGTTATGAATGGAAGCAGCCACTGAATAATTAAGCTCAGGAGAATGAAGACAGAGTAGCAACAGGGTTCTTTGAAGCAGCAAGAAAAATAATGATCCATCTCTTCATGTCACAGCTTTAGGGGTTAGGTCAATATCAATTTCCTTTCCTGCCCCCACAATCCAAATCTCTGAGGACATCCAATTAGCCCTAAATTGGATCATATGCCTGTTTTCTGGCCAGGAAGGAAAGATTTTCTTGATCAATACTCTACCAAGATAGCCCATGGTTGGAAAAATATAATCTGAGTCAGGGAATTCAAATGCTAACTCTAGAAGTTGAAAAATATAGGGCACCTGAAGTAGTGCACCTTGCGTCAGCCACTGTGGTTCCTGATTTTAGTCAGCCCCTCTAGAACGCAATCCAGCCTACGGAATTTCTACTGAGATGGAAACCTTCTATGCTTGAAGGGAGAAAACAGTTAAATGTCTTTTCCTACAGATTTTATTTTTGGTGTAGATATCACATTTTTATTTTAAAGATGTAGTTTTGAGTTATGATTCTATATCCAAGTCTCCATCAATATTTTATTTTATACAAATACATGATTTTAATGACCACTGAGTCATTATAATCCATTTATTCTATCTTCATTTTCAATAAATATTTTAAGAATATTAAGTAAACTGCAGTGAATAAACTTGTATGTAAATGTACACCTTTGTTTAATGCTCCAGGATAAATTGCTAGATATAGTGTCCAGTCTAAACAGAGGGGAATGTCTGGCCTGTGAGCCATCTAAGGCATGTACAATGATTCAGCCTTGTCCTGCCAAGGTAACTGCAGTCGGGATTAGACATTCAGTAAGTCAGTAACAGGTTCATTTCTAAGTGGATAATTTAGTATGGCCTATGAATGATGGTATAAATATACAACTAGCTCTTGGCAGAGAAAAGTTTCCCCATCTCTTGAATGGAATGAAATTTTGAGTATTCACCCTACTAATTATTCCTTCATAAGCATGTTTGCAGTCACAGGAAAATGTGTTTCAGATATGTTTAGAATGAAGCAGTCAGAAGCACAGAGAAGGTCCTCTGGGAAGTTTTTCTGAAGTACTAACTAGTTCAGTCCAATGGACATAATTAGTTGGACTTCACAGAATAATCTCTGAATACTCAGTGAAATACTCATCTCCCATGGTGGTATAAATATAGATTTGGAAATTAATTTGTGTCCCAGGAATCGTAATAAAAGAGGTTCTGTAACTCCGGATGCATTTGCAATTGTTAGCAACAGAAAGACTATAAACCAATCATTATAAAATACCCACAGCCGGCCCGATTTTAAGTACTGCATCATCCTAATAAAATCTCTAGATAAACTAATTGGAAAATGTACCTCCAGATAATAATTAAATGCAATGATTAAATCATTATATTTCATCTGCCAGGATAATTTGCATTTTATGTCTTTTCTCGTAACCCAAATTTGTGGTACAGAATCAAATAAAGGTGAAAGACACAATAAATACCATCTTGTCTCAGAAGGAAAGCATAATGAATGTGTTGGCACCTTGTCTTAGTCAAGACCCAGCGATTGCATTGCGGGTGTATCAGGTACACTCCTTATTCAGTCTAGATTTAGCCTTAAAATCTAACTTATCACAATAATCCACTCAAAAGCCATTTAAATCCCTAGTATCAAGAAAACTTTACTTATAGCATGAAACAAAACCTACATTTACATCAAAATGTCTATACTTTCCCTATGAACCTTCTCTCCCATTTAACCAATTGAATAATATGCCTTTTACTAGGTAAGATCTGTAAGTTGCTGCTTAACCTTATTAATCAGGGTTGAACATTCATTCCCTCTTGTGAGACTAAAAATTCTGAGATTTTGTGGCTATGATACGTTTCCATTACTACAACAAAATACCTAAGACAAGCTATTTTGGGAAAGAAGCAAGTTTATTTTTGCTCATTGTTGTCTGCAGGATGCATTGGTTCAGCTGTCTGGTGAGGCTAGGAGGCTACGGTGGAGTGTGCATGTGGAAAGGATCACACAGCACGCCAGGAAGTAGAAAGGGAGAATTGTTGAGAGAACTCATGCTCCTGGAACCAAGGTTCCCGTGAGGACCATCTTCTGAGGACATTCCCCTAGAAAACTGCGACTCTCTCACTAGACCCTCTGCCTAAGCACCATGGCTGGGCTTACATTTGCACCTCTTTCAAAAGTGCCACATGCTGAGCAGGCCTTTAGCATTTCAACACTCAAACTAATACCCACACTGCAGCACCAAGATTAAATAACTAGTGAATATTAAGAACAGTGAGGGATCTGAAGTTGTGCTCTGTCTACAAATGGACAAGTTAGTTTATCACCATTTTGTAAACACATGTAGAAGATCTGAGACTACTGCATTATTTACAACATCTAGTCCCACAGAACTTAATCCCCATTGGACTATACACGAATATATACAAACAGTTCATACCTATGAATTCAGCAAATTGTCCCAGGAAAGGAAACCTGAATTTAGAAAACAATTATTTTAGATTTGGCAGTAAGTCTGTCTTCCTTTCATTGCAGAGGGAGACATCTGCATTATGCAGGTGAGTAAGCATGTGTAACTTTAAACTCAAAGCAAGGGAAAACACCACCCTCTCCTCTGTAGCTGAAACATTCTTGAGAAGAAAGTTTGTAGCAGGTTAACTTCCCACAGATATATGGAAATATGAAATCTGTGGAAAATTGTCCTTTAATCTTTATGTAAGATTCACAATGTAGGGGCTGGCATCATGACATACTAGGCTAAGCCTCTATCCATGGTGCCAGCATCCCTTGTGGGCACAAATTTGAGTCCTGACTGCTCTATTTCCAATCCAGCTCCCTGCTTATGGTCTGGGAAAGCATCAGAGAATAGCCCTTACCCTTGGGACCCTGTACCCACGTGGGAGACCCAGGCCCTATGGAGAGTGAAACAGTATATGGAAGATCCTCTCTCTATATATATATATCTTTATATCTGTCTCATTTTCCTTAAAGTGAGAGAATCTTTCATTAGCTGGTTCACTCCTCAAATGACCATGATAGTCAGGGCTCGGCCAGGCTGAAGCCACAAGTCGGAAACTCCTTCCAGGTCTCCTGCATAAGTAGCAGGGGCCCAAACACTTGGGCCTTCTTTCTCTGCTTCCCCTCCACTCATTGGCAGGGAGCTGGATTGGAAATAGAGCAGTTGAGACTCAAACAACTGCTCCAAAACAGAACACGCGTATCACAGATGATTGCTTCACCTGCTGTCACAATGACAACCCTCCCCCAACCCATGGTGGGCATTTTTATTAACACAGAGTTGTTGAGTAAAGAATTGTGCTTCTTGCCAGTTAAAAGCTTTTTTTTTTCTTCAATCTCTAGGCTGTATTTGAATGTGTTCTTTACATTTTATTTTTATATTTGTATTGATGGTTTTATTGCAGAGGTCAGGATTGTTGTCATTCCTTGGTACTTGGTACTCCCTTCTTCTAACCTGAGTTAATGGCTTTGCCCAGCTATGTCAATGAAGAGCTTCTGATGTTCATGGTCAATGCATGTGATATATAGAGTTTCAAACAGTTTATGGAGAATGGAGTTACTGATAGCATGCATTTCCAAATGCGTTTAAGCCTGCTTTATTCTTTAGCTCTTTTCTATCTCTTCAATGGATAGAAACTGCCGCCTTGCAAAGTCACCATGTACCTCTTAAACCACACTTTCACATACACACACACCCCAGAAATATTTCCTGTCAGCTTCCATTCCTGACATTCCATTCCTGCTGTTTATTATGCTGTTTATTACAACCTTCAGACATTGAAGATGACAATTTTGGCAGTTCTGGGTCTTTTAGTCTGTAAACGACATCTTCCCTACCTCTGTCCCTTGTCCTTTTTTTCCCTTTATGGATTAGTCATGTCATCATTAAAATGTATTGTTCCTCACTGAGCACTTACCTTTAGAAGATATCTGGCTTAGCAGCATAAACCAAGACTACCTGCCCTTGGGAAGAGAATAAAAAATGTCAAGAGGTTGAGTAAAAACATCTTATTTGCAGCATAAGGCCTTCCTAGAACCCATAAAATCATTGTGTGTGAGTCTGAGCTCAGTCTTTCAAGCCAGAAAAGCTGCAGGTTGGAGCTTTAGTGGCATTCTTTTATTGTTCCATTCAAAGAACTCTCTTCTTTTTGTAAATCAGGCAACCTGATGCAAGACTCTCTTTTTGCCTGCGATTAGAGTGGCTGTGTTTAAGCCTTGTCCCTGGATTTGTGAATTATATGACGTCTGGTACATCACTTACACTTTACTGTCTCAATTTTTTTCTGTGAAGTAGAAATCATACATGTGTGACATGCATGATTTATTGTATCAAATGTAACTACTTAGATTACAAAAGCACTTTAAAAACTGCCAAGAGCAATAACAATATGAAGACTTATTTTAAGAAATCTTTGACTTTTACTATTGGCTGGAAATGAATGTGAGACTGCAATATTCTCTCACATGCTTTCCCTGAACGTGTACATCAAATATTACAAAATAAAATATTCTGTATTTTATAATTAGTTGACTATCCCTGTTGCAGTTCCTAGCAAGATGCCTGATTCTGATGGGACTTTTTGCATTCTCATCTCTCTTAACTTCAAAACAGCAAGCAGAACTCCAAAGAGGAATCTTCCAAGAGTTTGTGGAAAATACACATTAGTAAAACAGTAGGCATTGATTTCAACTTTTTGCACCAAAATAAACTTTTGATTTCATCTTTGATGAGATCAGTGAGTTTTTTGTATTTATTCAGTTTTGAAGCATCCTGCGCGCGCGCGCGCGCACACACACACACACACACACACACACACACACACACTTGTTCTTGTAATCCAATTGCCTGTCAGTCTTTTAGGACACAGAAAAGCAATTTTTTTATATCTTTGACTAAATCACAGCCCCATGAATTTTATTCTCATTTTTAGTAGCATTTATCACAGCTTATAGATATCAAATGAAATTATGTTCTATTTTTCTTTAGCAAAAGTCCAGGCTGCATATAGGTAAGATCCTTCCCTTTTTGCTTCATTATTACTTATCAAATACTAAGAAGACAATAAATACTTATAATGTTTCTCAAATGCATGAATAAAAAAACTTCCCATTTTACCTGTGGGAAAATCTGAATGAAGAGATTATAAATAACTTCTCCAGGACTACATATCAAGTTAAATGGTGGAAAACAATCTTCCAGCAATGATGTACTTTCCAAATAATTACAGTGTATTTCAGGTAACAGATAAATGGTTGAGATACCAGAATTCATTTTATTTCCTAGCATAATTAGTCACTGGTCTATACTCTTATGCAACAGACTGAACAAGTGTCTTCAGAGATCCTATACAGAAATCTTTCTGAGAGAGAGAAATTTCCAAGAGCTTTGTTCAGAAACCAGTCACTTTTACAAAGTTCTGTCTAAGCTTTCAATTCAGGTAAGATAACTACATTCTGGTTAACACAGAAAAGTATCAGGATGTGAGAGAACTGATGAGAAGGAGGAGCTTGGGGAATTCCTCTGTCAAGACGCAGTCCCTGCAGGTGAATGCAAGAATCAAAAGCAACAATCAAAACTGGGAGAAACACAGACAAGGCCAAGTTGCAGTAGCTGCCAGCAGGGAGCAGGCCAGGCTGGGCCAGTTCATAATACCCATTGGCAGATGTGAGAAACAGGATGAGGTGCAGATCAGTCAGGGTTCACCAGCCAATTCACATTACAGCCTGGACTAGAGCAGTACAGGCTGGGTTAGGCTGTTCTACTCATCACCATGAGCTGGGTCTGGGGGCAGGCAGGGCCAAGGAAGTTTGCAGCACCTGCATACAAACGCTGAGGTGAGGTGGGCCATGCCAGACTGGGCTGCAGTATCCACTAGCACATTCAAGACCCAGTGGTGGGAGTGAGTCCGGTTTGGGGGTAGTGGGGCCTCCCTGCTGGGCCACTGCTCCCACTGGTGAGAGTGATAGCTGGGACTGGGAACAGATCAGGCTAGGCAGGTGTGCAATACCCATTGAACTAAACGTGAGCTGGTTTAGGGGGGAGAACCATGGTGGGCTAATCAACTACATCCATTAGTTCATGCATGAGCCAGAATAAGTGCAGGCTGTTCAGGCTTTGCTGTAGTATCAATTGGCAACTGCTGGGAATGGGGGTAAATCCTGTTAAGCTTGACTTCAGAACCACCTGGAGAGTGCAAGATCTGGGGCTAGGAGTTGGCCCAGTAAGGAAACTGGGCACCTGTCTGAAGAGCTGCTGCTCTCACCAGTGACCATGAGAATTAGGGCTGAGAATGGACCTGGCTGAACAGGTGGTAGCACCTTCAAGCATAAGTGTGGGCTGGATAGTGTGGTGAGCTGGGCTCAACTAGGCTGCAGCACCCACTGGTGCACACAAATGCTGAATGGGAAGAATCAGGATGGTAGAATAGACAATGGATATGTTTAAACAGATGAAGAAACATTTGCAGGCTGAAGCAGAGAGGGCACATTCCAGGAAATAGGAGAGGACAGACAAATGACAGAGGGGTATCTGGAGACTGAAGGACACAGGAAAGCAGTGGAAACAACAGGGTGGTGCTGCAGTGATCACACAGCCCAGCAGCATTCAACCAGTGGCAATGTGAGCTACACTGGTGGCCTGAACTCCACCAGCAACTGGGTGGGGAGGAGAGTTCACCAGGAACTCAGGAGGAGAACCGAGACAAAGAACTGCCAGTAATGCTGGTTTGTTTGATTTGACCAGGAGCAGAGACAGAGCAACAGATCCCTAACAGGTGGTGTGGAAACAGGGAGGATTTCACACCCCAAACCCCCAGTGGAGTCAAATCAGGTGCCACCTTGTGTAGTGAGGTAGAAACTCTGGGACAGGACTGTGTTTGCACTAAGCTGGGAGCAAACTCATTTTGGGCTCACTGAATTGCAATAGTGTGGCATCCTAATGGTTTTACCCAAAATAGGTGTGGGTAGCCCCTAGATCTAATAGCTAGCAGATCAATAACTTCATGAGTGGCACATCAGGTACCATTTTGTACAGTGTGGCAAAGGCTTTCAGACTGCAGGGAAAATAATGAGTTGGTACATGCACTGAGCTGAGAGCAAACTCACTGAGCTCAGTGCACTGCATTGGTCCCACAGGAAAATAATACCGACTTTGGCATCTTACAACTCAAAATACATCTTTGTGGCCTCAGATATAATGACCAACAGGTTCCAGCAACATCAGCACCAACAACAATCTAGCTATATAACACACCTCATTTCTCCCTAATCCTAGGAATTACATGAAAAGGAAGTAGGAGAAACGTTGTACAGACATCAGTGCAGCCTCAGCACAGTATCACAGGAGGTAGAATGGTCAGCCAGGAGATAGGGTAATGGAAACCATGGTGGAAGTCTAACATAAGAGCCCAGATCTGAAATTTGCTGGAGGGAGTGGCACAAGTGACTGCGAACAAAGCATAATATATCAACCACAATAAATAAAATCAAATTGCAGACCTGTATGTGACACAGCTTAGACACCTGCCCTAAGGAGAAGAATCTGCTAATCAGAAGTACACTGACAAGGACCAAAAGAAGAAAAAAAAGGCACAATGAATATTATTGAAGACTCCCCTGCAAAGGAGCAAAAGCCTTTGCCAATCTCAGAGTTAAGTGAGGAAGACATTGAGAAAATGGGGTATATGGAATTCATAACACTTGTTATAAATCTTCTTATTAACAATGAGATGCATGCAAAAGCAGGAGTTCAAGGAACTTAAGGAATATGTAATACAGGAAATGAATCAAATGAAAGATGATATAGCAGAAACAAAGGTTATAGAGGGGCAAACTAAAAGTACAGTAGAGAGTCTCCAAAATAAAATGAAACAAGCAGAAGAGAGAATCTCAGAATTGAAAGATATTTCCTGTCACTGGCAGAAAACAAACAAAAAGCTGGAAGCAGAGCTGGGTCAAGCTTAAACAAAGTATTCAAGAATTGAAAGATATTGCTAAAAGGTCAAATCTAAGAGTTATTCATGTCCCAGAAGGAAGAGAAAGAGAAGCTGGGTTTAAAAATGCATTTAAAGAAATAATAATAAAAGAAAAGTTCCTTAATCTAGAGAAAAGAATTGGGAAACAACATCCAGGAGGGGCATAGAACTCCCAACAGATTTGACCAAAAGTGATCTTCACCAAGACACACAAGAATCAAGCTCTCTTCAATTCGAACGTAAGAAGATCCTTAAATGTGCATGTGAAAAAAAAATCAGCCAATATATAAAGGAATGACAATTTAACTCACAGGAGATTTCTCACAGGAAACTCTACAGGCAAGAAGAGAATGGAGTGACATATTCCAGATTCTAAAAGAAAAAAATTTGTTGGTCCAGCATAATGTACCCAGGAAAATTTTCCTTTGTCTTTGAAAATGAAATAAATTTCTTCCACAGTAAAGAAAAGTTAAAAGAATATGCCTCTTCCAAACCTGCCCTACAAATGATATTTAAAGATGTTCTCTTGACAGAGAAAAGGAATAACACCACCAAAATCAAAGGCAAATGTGAAGAACATCCCAGTAAAATAACAACAGAAAACTAAATTAATGAATAACCCATTGCTGAAATGACAGAACCACATTACCACCCATTCATATTAACCTTGAATGTCAGTAGCTTAAATTCATCAATCAGACAGATTAGTAGGCTGGATTAAAAACAAAACCCATCTATTTGTTGCCTACAGAATACATCTCACCAACAAAAATAAGTGGAAACTGTCTCATGAATTTTGATGTTTTTAGTTTTATTTCTTCAAAACCGCCTTTTTCTCATCAAATTCTTCACTGACTCATAGACCATACAGCAGCATCATTTTCTTCAAAAAGGTCCTTGATTTTCATCTTTATTTCTTCAGTGACGCATTAGTCATTCAGTAACATGTTATTTAACTTCATAGCATTGTAAATTTGTTTTTTTCTTCCTTTTGTTGATTTTCTTTTGTGGTTTTTCACTTAAGAGAATGTACAGTAAGTGTGTATTGGAGACTATCATATCCAGTGGCACATTGTTTAAATTCCTGGCATTATAAACTCCTGATTTTCTTCCTCTTATTGATTTATAAATCACGTGGTACAATTTATAGTGACTGTGTAGAGGAAAATGACATGTCCAGATGTGAGGATACAGTGCGATGTGCATCTCTATTTCCTGATCAAGGGTGAAACTGTTGGATGTCTTGACAATGGGATGATTGAGTCTCTGCCATTGTCCATGCCTACAATGATGAACTTACCGCTGTTTATGAGGAACTATGCTGCTGTAATTCTATGGGAGAACTCAGTGTGTGTGTGTGTGTGTTGGGGGGGGATTTGAGGAAGGAGTAGGGGAAATCCTAGAGGATATGAAACTGTATCATAAAATGATAATAATAATTAAAAAAAGAGAATAAAACACTGAATGGGATGTGGGACAGACCGGACCAGTCATCTGCACATACCATCATGTGCAGGAACCAGGGCTGAGAATAGGCCTGGAGGGGGTTTTTTGAGGGTTGCTCAAACTGGACTGTAGTTCCCACTGGTGTACATTAGGGTAGAGTGGTAGGCACAGTTGGGCTGAGTTGCAACATCCATTGGTTTGGGAAAAGAGACAGAACTGACCAACAACAGCAACCACCAGTGTATGTGTATAGACTCATGTGGGTGACAGATTTAGAAGGACCCTTACTGGATAGCACACACAGGAGTTAGGTCTGGGGTCACCTTAGATGAGAAGTTTCTTTGGGGATATCCCCAACTGACCTGCTGGACTCAGAACTCCAATCATGGGGAGAATTGCAGGATCTGTGGTCTGTGGAGTGCATGTGTCAGAACTAGGCCTCTTCAGTTGCTGAAAATGGTGCAGTGGATGCTTTTCCCAGATGCATATGGGGCATATGGCAGTCCATTGGGGTCTGTAGAGGTCATCTAGTACTACAATAGAGGATGGAGGACAGAACAACCTGGACAACTCTCCCAGAAAAGTGTTGACAGCAAGTGTCTGGATGAATGGAGAATCTAAGGTAGACTATGTTAGCCAGTGGACCTCAGAAGGATTACCTCATCCTTGGAGCAATGAAATCAAAAACATCCCAGAACTATTGACACCACTTAAGCAGAACCATTGGAGCATGCTGCATATCATCCCTGGGATGATTGCGGGTGACCATTCCCCATTCCCAGGTACTGATACAGTTAGGATGCTGGGTGTGGTTTCTCCCCTTCTCCCCATCCCTCTCCCCTAAATACTGAAGAAAAATAAAATTGCAAACAATGGTCTCATCCACTTTCCCTCATTCCTTGATCTTTCCCACCACAATCAATGGGCCACAGGGGCATGTACTCTTCTCAACTATGTAAACATCATTTTAAAAATGGGGGAGAAAAGATTCATTTTCACAACTAAGTCAACAGCTATATGGACACTCTCTTCCTTCTCTTCCCTTTATTCCTCCAATTGTTTCTTTCCTTCTCTCCCTTTTAATCACTTTGTAAATTACATTACATTATATTACATTACTTCTGTAATTACTCTTGGTAATTTTTTGTAAATCTTAGTGTCACAATATGCCCTGACTTTAGGATGTATCTAGTCCAAATGACAAAATTTGAAGGGAAAAAAAATCCTAGTTTACAGTTCATTGTGCCACATGTTTGCAAACCTAAACATCACTAATTTCTTTTCTAATTTCTGTTTATTTTCCAATGAATTTGCAGCTTCTTTGCATAACAAAGCAGAGGAACCATGATGCCTGGGCTCACATTCTAATGGCACAAGCTAAGTTTTATGACTTCAAACAAGTCACTTTATTGCTATTTTTAATTTTTGTTTTCTCAAAGAAATTAAAATATGGGGTCTCAAGCTTAGGTATGTCCTAGTTCATTTAAAATATTAATAATTCTGACAATTATTTTATTTAGATAGATTTACTTTAAGCAAGGTGATTTTCATTTTTTTACACTCACTTTTTTGTGTCAGAGAGTAATTAACAGCAGACATTTTTTAGTCTAGAGATTAAGATACATACATACACAATGAGTGGCACAGAGAGAAGACTCCCATTGATTGAATAACTCCACCAAATGCCATAATCGGTTAGGATGGGCTGGGCAAAGCTTGGGGCTTACAACTAAATTCAAATCTTTATATGAGTGGTAGGAACTCAATGACTGGCGTCTCCAAGATTGGGCATTCTTAAGGTAGAACAGAAGGGAGAGCTGCCACTCAAACCCAGGTACTTAGAATGGAATGTACATTTCTTACCAAGGTCTTAACTGCTCTGTCAAACATCTGCCCATATCTGAATAGCCATGCAGAACTTGGATGAAATATTTTGAGTTTTTGTCATGGACTAATACATCTTTTCACTGTATTATGCACACAGAAATAAATGGCTAGAGAGAGGGTTTTTTTTATTAAGAGTGTCTTTTGAGGTTTTGAGTATTTTCTTATAATTAATGCTAATGCCTAGTGTTAGTGAAGAATAGTAAGCAGTCTTGATTTCAATCTTTAGTTTCAGTTAGGTAAATAGTTTTGCTTAACTTTTCTTTTTAGCAAAGTACTCAACTTAAAATCTATGCAAGGCTCTATTTAGATTCATTTGTAATATAATAAATATTCCTGATCTCAGCTAAAGGTTCATGATTAAATCACTAATATCTTATATTTTTATACTGTTTGCTCCTGCCCTAATAGCTCTGTTCATTATTATTGCTAAAACTATTATGTGCAGATACTATCCTTTGAATATGCCTTACTATTATTTTTTCTAATAGTAATTTCATTTCTATATTTTTGCTCCCTCTGTGAGAATCTTATGTTTTTGACTATTTTAGGCAACCATCTCAATTTTTTCACTGTTTACCTTAAAAATTAGGATAGTTATTCTTTATTCTGTCCTTCATTAGTAGTACTAACAGGATAAATTTCTTTAAAACTTAGTAAAAATGAAGTAAACTTTTTTTAGGGCAATAAAGCAATATCTGAAGGAGAAATTCCAAGTACATGGCTTACTATTTTTCAAGCTTTATGAGTATTTTCGAATCCTCTGCTTCAGTTTTGCCCTGTTTTTATATTCTCGAATTCAGCACTTGGTTATTCTGATGCTTGTAATGTACCTATTCAGTTTGGAAATAGAGAGTATGTTGTGACTAAATTTTTACATAAAGGCATGCCTTCAGTATCAATCTTTCTTTAAGAGTAAGGGAGTTGAAACATAAAATGAAACAAAAGCTTAACTTTAGCTATCACTCTTGAAATAAAATGGAATAAGGTGGAATACAATGGAATAAGGACTTTGTTTGGTATTTTTAATGCTGTAGTATTGTTTGTGATATTGTAATGTAGAGTTCCCTCTGCCACACATATTTTGCTTTTAAAAATACAGATACATCCTTCAGAAACAAATATTGAAGTTTATTCTGCTATGGTGAAAACATCTCAGTGTTACTCTTTCTGAGGAGAGAGAAGCTAAGTGATGGTTCATAGAAACCCCTGTTTCCCTTCTTGCATGTAGAGGCCTCAATACACATTCAGGAATTAATCATTCGATGGCTCTGCTGTTTAACATCTTGTGAATTTTCATACCCATCTGGAGGGATTTCCTCGGCAATAATCCCATCCTGTTTTGGGTGAAGATCAAGGTCCTACACACTATTTATGTGCTTTCCCGTCTCAGTGTGTGAGGCCTCTACATGCAACAACCAGTTGTACCTATTCAGGTTTCTGGCTAGCAACGTATGCCCCCAGGACATTTGGCATGGCTTTTTCTATGGCACTTTGTAGCAGGCACAGAAGTTATTTGCTTTTTTAGAATAAAAGCACAAAGAGAAAAGTGCTGTCTGTAATGAAGCCAATCACACAGTGGATTGACTTGAAGAAATTTTGGAACATATCATGTCTGAAATATTTCCTCGAATTCTTAGCATTGCTATTACACTAGTACTTTATTTGGCTGATTAAGAATCAAGAACTGGGGTTTCTAAATATCTCCTGTTAGAACACCTGACTCTCAAATGGGAAATTCCTTAGCCTATTCCTGGGTCAAGAATATTATAATTAGCAGGGATAGCTGAGATCCAGACTCTTCATTAACAATCAGGCCACAAACTGGGCATCTCATCAGAATGAGCATTAGAGAAGGACAAGCAAAGGCAAATCTGGGCTGCATCTGAGTTTCCAGGGTCTCCGCACTCATTCATCATTCAGCTTGCGTACACCTTTTTCTTCTCTGCTACTTACTCAGAGTTCAGACAAGCAATTGGTGTCTGATATTGATTTTTCCCATATTTACACTTTTTTAGCTGGTAGATAATGTCTACACACTTATTATCAGTTTGATAGAGCATTAATTCTATTGCCATATCCTGGAATGCAGCTGGGGTACTTAAGAGAAGGAACAACAAGGCAAATGAGTAGTGTAAGTGCTTCAATGTACTGTTGAAATTCCAACTCCCTAATTGAAAACCCAGACTTTGTAGTTTATTCCAAAATGTCTCTTTACATTTCAAATTCAAAATGTGTTAATGCAACCTCATTTGGAAATAGAGTATTTGCAAATATAATCAAATTTAAATGAGTTCACATTGGATTCGGGTAGTCTCTACATCTAATATGACCAGTATCTTATAAGAAAAAAAAAATGAACCAGGAAGCTCAGATGTAGAGGGAAGAAAGCCAGGTGAAGACGGAAGCAGAATCTAGAATCAGACTGTCACCAGTTGGGGAATGCCAAAAATGGTTGACAACCACCAGATGGGTAGAAGCACAAGACACTGCAACTTCTCTAGAGCCTTTGGAGGGAAACTGGCTCTTTGGTTCACACTTCCAGCCTCCAGGAATGTGAGAGAGTAAATTTATGGGTTTAAAACTCTCTGATTTATGGAAATTGGTTATAGCAAGCTCTGGAAACAAGTGCAGGTTTCCTGAAATTGGAGCGCCTTTCCAGCTCATTTTTCCTTTTGAGTTCTCATCACACATTACTCCAGCCATGTTTTATCTTTCTGGATTCCTACTTTAATTCTATAGCTACCATCATTACCATTTTCACTGCACATCAAGGGCTCCATGCAGAGACTAACCCTGTCCCAACAATCTTGCCTGTCCTCCCAAATTTTCCTAGATATTTTGGTGGAAGCATCCATGATGCCATAATTCTTACATTCCATATGCCTGCAAAACTAGCATCCTGGGAATGTCAACATCAGTGTCTACCAGCAGCAAGAGTTACACCTGGGCCTGAGGGAACTACGACTGTAGTTTCCAAAGTTTCCAAAGTATTCTGCCTGGTGAATCTAGGGAAACAACTCTCTCTGCAATCTTGAGAAAGCTCAGTGAAGGCACTTTGGAATTTCATAATTAAAAATTCAGTCTTTCCAGGTCTGTGGACCTCCTCTGCGAGGGATAACCCAAGAGGTCTCTGAAATACTGTGAGTTCTTTCTATGACTGCCTTGCCTATTAAGACATGGGTGCCTTTCATTTGTTTTAATCTCTTTTACAAGTGGTTTTTCCACTTTTTCTGTCTAGAACATGCTTTTGCTCTCTCCCTTCTTCAGGTCTGGGGCCTTGGGGGTCTGGAATTACTGCTTAGGGGCATCCATGAATGAGGCCACAGTACATGTAGGTGAGGCATGAATCCAGAGGGAGACTCAATGACAGGGCCACTGTACTTGCAGGTAAATGAGGGGATTAAGACCTGGTGGTTTGGAGGGGAGAAACTAGAAGATCTGTATGGGTCAGACTCATGCACCAGCCCACATGGGAATCTGGAGTTGGGCTAGTCAACATAGAACATTGCTGACCACAATACGCCAGTCCATGTGAAAACTAGGGTTGGGGGCCTGTCTAGCAGGGTTAGATCCCAGTACTGAGTGAATGTTGGAACACATTAGGGAGGGCCATGACACTAACCAGCATGTGAGAAAACCAGGTCTGGGGATAAATTCTGTGTGTGATATGAGGGCCTAACACTGTGACAATGCAAGAACAGCTGATTAGCTCAAGAGTTGAGGTAGTGATGAGCTGAGCTAGGTGTGACCATGGAACCTGCCAACACTTATGGGTATAGGATTTGAGAATAGTCTGGGAAGGTCCAGGCTGCAGCAGCTGCATGTGCATCCTGTAACAGGGTGTGGGGCAGGCCAGGCCACAACATGTACCAGCTCATGCTAAGTCCAATCGAAGAGTAGACTATGCTGAAAGGAGCCTGGCATGTATGAGATTTAGGTCTGGGAGTGGGCTGAATGGGGGAACTTGGGAATCAGGTCTGGGATCACCCTCACATGATATTTCTATGGGAATCCCTCCAACTGAATTGTTGGAATCAGAATCCCAACCATGGAGTGAATTGCCGGTTCCATGGTCTGACAACCCCAAATCAGAAACACTCATTTCAAACGGGCCCAATCCTTATGCATGTACCCATTCTTGCTTTGGTCAAGGCTATATGCAACTTTTACCTGATTATTAATAAAAGACTCAGCTATATTGATGAATGCAGCTGATTGCTATTTGTCTCCTAAAGACTCCAATGCTATTTTGCTTTAATTTGTATTGATGTTCAGGCATTTAAAAAAGCAGAGCATTTTTATAATTGTTCCTGTCAATTGAAGGTATAAATTGTTCAAATATAAAATGAGAATAAAATGGAAGTTTTTTCTTCCTTTCCTGTTTAGGAATGTAGTAGCTTCCTAGTTATTTTAGAATACTACTCTTACATATGTATAAAATGATTGACTTTCTCGCTTCTTTTTTCCGGAGGATATTCAAATGCTGGGTTGAGATATAACCATCTTACTTTTTTTTTTTTTACTGATAATTTGATGTACTTAAAGCAGAGCCCGATGAAAAGATAATTAGAAATTATGTATAAAAGTAACCTTGACAGGTAAATTAAGATGACTGAATCAAAAAAACAGAAGTAAATGTAAATTATAAAATCCCACTTGAAAAATACAGTACAAATAAAGATTCTTATGCTTGCATGTATTCTTGGTACCTCAGCATGCAGACTGTTGAACCTCTTGCAGGTTCTCCCTTTGCTTTCAGGCAGGCTGAATTTGAATGGTTATCCCAAGATTATCTTTAAAATGGTTTGAAAAGGTAATCCCACAGCCTATAAGATGTGAGCATATGAAGCTTTAGAAGAAGTTAGCCTTCATTTTTTCCCCCCATTGTCACACCTTTTCTTATTTCTCAAAGTTCAGTGCCCTTCACTTTGATGTGCTTTTTTCCCTCTGCATCTGCACTCCAGGGAGATCTTAGGAGGTTTTGAACTTATCTTTTATCTTAACCTTCCAATAAAAATGAGACCTTTCTTTGTGCTTCTGAAGACAGCTTTGTAAGGAAGCTTCAGAAAGCCATGGCTCTGAGAGTGTGGATTTATGGAGCTCTCTCTTACCTACAGGGTCAGTCTTAACCAAGCTTGCACCTATTTCTTTGTCTAGAGGACTCTCCACTTTATGTTGTCATCTCATTCCTGGTGGTGTTAAGTATGGCTTCTCCTCATATCATTACCCGCTATGTTCATGAGTGGACAGGAAGGGACTGGTTGCCTCTTGGGTAACACTTGTGTGTGGACTATACACTCGACACCATGACTTCCAGAGACCTGGGGCTACACATGTCTCCAACAAAGAAATACCCAGGGTGGCTTGACAAGATTGGGAAGATTGTTCAAAGCAGAATGGAAAAAGTTGACAGCTGCTGCTCCTTTGATGGATAAGGTAGCCAAGTGTAATATGTATGCAGTCTCGCCTCTATTTGTAGAACTTTTTTCAGTTCCTTTTCTTCGATAGCCAAAATGATTTATAGGATTCTCACACTCCTGATGCCACAGCTCTGTTATGTACCAATCCAGATCACCCAACAACCAAGTGCCTGACAAACAAAACATCACCTATGCCCTAATCAGAGACATTATTCAAATTAGCCAATCCACAGGAAGGTTCTATGCCCCACTGTGCTTGCCATGAACAAGCTGTCCCTGCAAGCCCAATGTTCAGCAACTTTATCCCTGAGCAAAAAATTATACACAGCCTTGCTTGGCAGCCTTCTCTAATTCAAAGCTATGGATACCAAAACATTCTGTCTTTAACCTATTCAAGATTTGTGGTGTCTTCTACAACAGTACACAGTTTAAGATACCCTTATTGTTGAAAATTGAAAGCATGGACTTAGCCAGCTTACACAGTAAGGAAATTTTCTATCTTACATAACAAGAAATAAAAAAGTGCTTGGCTTCAGGAACACACTGCCCAAAGCTTGAACTCCTATAGTCTGTGTTTTGAAGCTCTTTCCTTCTTAAAGGTATCTTTTTTTTCTTTTCTTTAGTCATTTGGGAAGATGCCTTGTTCCAGTCATCTTTATCAGACACAACAGTGGCCAGAAGTAAAAATAAAAATGAAAAAAAGCCTTCATTATTTTACCTTAAAAGCCAAGAACATCTATTTGAGAAAGCCTCATCTTCATATCTCTAGATTTCGCTGTGAGGATCCTCAGGCAGAACTGCACTACCCATCAGATGCGCAGCCACTCACAAGAAGTGTCATACCATCATATTAGACTGAACCGCATTCAAAATGGGGCTAGTCTCCCTTGAAAGTCACGGCAACATGAAAAAAGTGACATGACTAAAAATATGGATCTGTTATTGGTTTTGTTTCACTTTGTTTTATTTTTTAAAGACAAAAAGTGAAAATGGATGTTGTATGGGGAGACGGCAGTGTCTGCCATCCTTAAGTAGGCATCTTCTTTACTCACATACTCAAAATTTATTTTAAAATTTTTGTGATGCCAGGCTGTCACTATCGAAACTTTATTTAGACAATCCAAACTTGAATTCTTTAATCTATAGCTTAATGCAAGGAAAAATACCTCAGCTAAATTTCACATACCTAACATATAGGTCAAGTACAATATGATTGATGGCTGATATTTCTTTGGTCTTCAAACAAAGTCTTTTCTTCCTAAATGAGGAGTAAGCTTTGGAATGCAAATATTTCCAAAAGGACAAGTAGCTTTGTATTCCACTGAGGAGTGGTTGGTATTAGATACTGCCTTATCATCAGTATTGACAGAGAGAAGGGAAACTATGAAGCTTTAAACATGTCCAGGATTTAAAGTCTGGGAGTGAAACTAGACCTCTATAATACAAAAGCAGGACCCAGTCTCTTGTCTTTCTCCCTTAGCACAAGGTGGCATTTATCAAAAGGGATTCACTGATTTAGGGGTTAATCCAGCTGACCTTACAAGGTTCTAGTCCCTGGTCTCAGGGAGCCATTTGCTTCTCCAATAGATAAGAACATCAATGGCCAGTGTTATCCTGGAATGATTTGGGTAGGGAAAGTCCAGGTCTTAGTGGAATCTAACTGCCGTATTCATGTACCCTCCAGACCAACTGGGGCTCACCTGGCCATCATAAATTCCCTACTGATGAATCAAAGGAAGGCCATAAGCCCCACTGACAACCTGGAATTTGGACACAAGTTGATCACATACCTCTCAGTCCCAACTTCAACCTGGAAGAACCTGCACCCCTAATTCTTCAGGGAACCTAGTAATTCCTGCCCGGTTCCTCACCTTGCACTTTGCAATGAACACCTACTTTGTTCTGTATGTCAGGTGAGCAGACCCACTTTGGGGGTTCTGCAACAATGCATCCAAACAGTTTGGGGTGTTGTTCGGTAACTGAAAGAGGGGAAAATACCAGTAAACTGTGTTCATTTTCCACACTATTTCTTTTTTCCCAGGTGTGGTACAATGTCTCAAAAATCTGTGATATGAGTTAAGAAACAATCAGCAGTGGAAATTTCCCTCCTAAAATGTTAACAATAATGCTTACCAATGAAAAAGCTGTGGGGAAATGGTTAATCACAGAGATAGGCATGGGTAGACCACTTGATACGGAGACAGTAACAAGTTCAAATTCAGCTTTAACCTTCTACTCAGTTGTTTTTTTTGTGTAAATTCTGAGTCAACTATATGACAGTTGATGTGGCCACCCTGTGAATCTCTGAAAGGCACCAGACAAATGGAATGAAACAAAAGAATGTATTTTTTAAAAATACGCTCCTTAAACATACAGACAAGAACAAGCCCTGTGTCTTTACAGACAGCCAAAGTACCCAAAGCTACCTTCTCTATTTACTAGCCAGATTAAGTAGAAAATTTAGCATTCAGAAATAGTTGGCTGAGGGCTTACAAAATTGCCAATGCAAAATCCTATCCACTCTCCTATGAGTAACAATTATGAAGAATTCTTCAGGAAAATTTTCTGCCAATTTTTTCCCCCTATTAACATTTTCATGTGTATACAAATGCATGAAGATGTACTAAAACCTTTAAAAATAAAGAGGCAGCACAACTTCAGTTCAGGGCCTCAATAAAATAATGGAAACACAGTGAAATTAACATGGCAACATCCCACAGTCCGTCAACACCTAAGAGACTACTCATTAGTGCTTGGGCATTTCTCAGGCCAAGTCTTGCAGGCCTTTGTTCATGACAATTATCTTTGTTTCCTTTAAACTACTGCCTTTTGGACGGTAGCTTCAGGCATGGGGATCATTTTCAGGATAGCTATTGCTATAAAACAGCTTTATTGCACTTCTGAATTATTAATTGTTCCCTAATTAGTTTCTGTGATCACATTTGCCCTTTCATCTAAGTGATATGATCACTGTAATTTTTATAAATGAAAAGACTAAAGATATGCAGCTCAAACATTCAGTAGTAGCACAGTTGGAGATAATATGTCTGCTGGGATGCTATCTGTGCCTGCCAAAACCCTACAGCCAACCAGAGTCCTAGGAATGAAATCTGAGACTTTTTACACAATGACTGCTCCGAGACTCTGTGTGTGTGTGTGTGTGTGTGTGTGTGTGTGTGTCTTGTGTGTGTCTACTAGTGTGTGTGAATGTGTGAGAACACAATAGTGGGAGGAGTTAAGAGAAGGTTGACTCTAACACTTGATCTTGCTGTATCTGCTCCCTGACTATATATTTCATGAGGGCAATCTGAGATTGTCACTGAGCTTTCATGGCTTGAACTTTTTAATCTCTAACAATAAGGTCTTAAACAATATTCTTCTTGTTTCATAGGGTTCTTTTAATAATTAGCTAAGTAATATGTCTTACAATGGAAAAGCATTTTTTTAAATGAGGGTCTGACAAAGATACTCATCAGATGCGCAAGAGAAACCCTAGTGAGCTGTCAGAGGGCAGTTAATTCTACTCCTTCCTCAAAAAGCTTTTATACTCCTGTTCAACTCATGCCCTCCTTTTTCCCCTAAACTCCCATGGCACCAATAATTTTCCATGACTCAGCTCAGAGTTAACATACTTTCATATTGGTTTCTAAGTGAGTCTTAGATTTGTGGGTTAATTTTATTCTTTAAACTAGAGTCAATATCTTACATAAAATTGGTAAACTCATATAAGGTAATGGTTTTTGGAGTAAAAAAAAAACTGGATACAAATCCATCTTTTGATTAGGAAGGTGCTTGACCGCTTAAGTCTTCTAAAAATGATCACATTAATATCTAAATCAAAAGTGCAGATAAGACAGACAAAATAGCTGCAGGCTTTATGAGAGCTTTTGGTAAGTGATAAATGTTGAATACAGATAGCTCATAATAATATAGGTAAGATATTATACTATTATGATAACCACGGCCTTAAGTACTCTAGGAGTAGTTTTGGGGTCAGTGAAATTTGGAGTGAGAACCTAGGTGAAGTTTTGAGAAAGAAGGAAAACATGGCTTGTCATCATTATTTAGTACAAACATAGGATGGAAGCGGTCTATGTGGGGCTAAATCAACTCAGTTCATCATATCTTAACTGAGTCACTGATTTGGATAGTTTCAGGTTTGATACTGACTATAATTGTTTATATTCTGGCTGAGATGAGGAGATTCTATGCAAACATTCAATAATCCAACTAAATCTGTTAGGACAATATGATCCTAGTAGTAAATCAGATACTTATATCACAAGAAAACAGAACTACAGAGCAATATCTTGTATGAAGACAGATGCAAAAATCCTCAATAAAATGATATCAAATTGAATACAATATATACAAAATTGTATATTATATGCAAATGAGATTTATACTAAGAAGGCAAGATTTGTTCCACATTGAAAATAATTTAAAACCAATAGAAGAATAAAAACTACACAAATATCCCAATGTATACAGAAAATGCATTTTGCAAGCCCAATGCTCTTTCTTGATTAAAAAATAGCATGACAACAACAAAAACCATTCATAAAAGAAAAAACAAAACAGGGATAGAAAGGGGTTTATCCATGCTGATGAAAGACATCTATGAAAGCCCCAAATATAACTTAATGCTTAAGAGTGAAAGACTGGGATGTTTTCTTTTAAAATTAGGCTAAGACACAGATATCTAATTTTTATACTTCTTTTCAAAATCCTTTTGGACAAAATTTCAGCCTTCATTATGGCTTAATAGTCTTGCACCTAACTTTCTTCATCTGTCCACTATTGGATAGACAGATAAGTTACTTTCATTTTTTGAATATTGTAAATAGTGCTGCAGTAAATATCTATTTGTCAGACTGAATTTATCTCCTCTGGATGTATAGTCAGTGGTGGAATTGCTATCCACATATTGAGTGGAATATACGGAATCCTATTGAGTTTAGGTTCATTATATATATATTGATTAATGCCTCCTTAGATATAAAACTTGTAAATCTTGTCTCCTATTCTGCAGGCTGTCTCTTCATTCTATGATCCGCTTCCTTTGCTGTACAGAAGCTCTTCAGTTTGGCGATACCTCACTTGCCTGATTTTGCTTCTGTTTCCCATACACTGGTAGTCTCCACTAAGAATTGTTTGCTCATTTAATGTCCTGAAGAATTTCCACATGTTATCTAGTAGTTTCAAAATCTCAGGTCTTACATTTTGATATTTCATGCATTTTGAGTTGATTTTGTACAAGATGAGGGACAGTTTCATTTTCCCACATGTGGATATCCAAAGTTGCCATCATGTTACATAGAAAAGATTATTTTCAAGCCCAGGGTTGTGGTATAGCAAATTAAGCTGTCACCTACAATGATGGCATCTCATATAAGCAATCAAGTCAAGAAATGAGATCGCCAGGAGGTTTTGACAAACTTAGTTTATAAATCACAAAGTTCAAAAGTGAAAGAGAGAAGAAGAGAATCAGGAGAGAAAAAAAAAATCACTGTAGGCAGTGCATCTGTGCATCCTGAAGAGTTAGCATAGTGAAAAGCACCATCCCAACTGCTTTTCTGACATTGATAATGAAACTTCAAAAACAGGTTGTGATTAATTAGGACTTTGCGCCTAATATGACCTTCCTGTGAGTCTGAGTTCTAGAAAGAGACCGAGAAGTCTGGGAGACACACAGTATACCCCTTCCTCAGAAAAAAGGAACACAATTATCCTACACCTGAAGCCAATGTTGTGCTAAAGTCTCCTCTGATCCTCACTGCCACTTAGTTCTCCTTACATTTCTGCACTGTACTCTATGTTTTAGCCCAGAGCATTACTTTTTTTTGCTAGTCAAACTGTAAACTAAGCCCATGCATTTTGTGAGGTCACCAAATACCACTGAACTTAAAGCACTTCCTGGGTTCATATCACGAGAATTTCAATGCCAACAGGGCTGCTTGTGTGGCAGAGCTGTTAGATGGCACTGTTGCAGTTCCCATGGGGTTTCTAGTTCTTAATCTGGTGAGTTACAGTAGTGCTGAAGAAGGGAACTAGGCTCTGGCATCCCCTGAGGGCACTGGTTCATATCCCAGCTTCTCCACTTCGGATCCAGCTCTTTGCTTGCAGCCTGGGAAAGCAGCAGAAGATGGCTCAATTCTTAGGGACCCTGAATTTCCTGTTTGCTAGCTTTGGATCAGCTCAGCTCTGGCTGTATGGCTGTTTGAGTAGTGATCCAGCAGATGCAAGAATCCTCTCTTTATCTCTCTATCTATATAAAGTTTGCCATTCAGATAAAAAAATCTTTTATAAAAAGAGAATGAGATTTAGAGGCAGATTGGAGTTCTAATTCTGCCACATTCAGGCTGAGGATCTTAACAAAATTTTCTTCATTTCTGTATATCAGATCCACAATCACTTACAGTAGATAAAAGCTTTAATCTCAGCATTATTCCAGTTATTCAATGAGATGAATTATGCAAAGCACTCAGCAGCATAGTTCTTTGAATGTAGGAACTGCTTAATTAGTCATTATTACTAATGCTGTGCATCTGCTAGGAAGTGTTGTACTTCTTTGTAAACCATCAAACATCAACAGTGGTATGTGATTGGAGTGATGTGTTTGGAGAAGGCTCCGAAACCATGGGCTGAAGAGGTCTGTCCAAATTATTGTTACAAATTCTTTTCTCAAAAGCAGTTGTACAAATGTATGAAGACTGTCCACTCTCTCTTCTGATTACAGAAGAGAGGTGAGAGTATAAATTGTTGTGTCTCTTAAAGGGCCTTAGATTCATTTTTTTAAGATGAACTTATTTATTTGAAAGATAAACAGTTCTATTGAAAGATAAGAGTTATAGAGAAAGGAAAGAAAACAGAGAGAGAGAGAGAGAGAGAGAGAGAGAGAGAGAGAGAGATCTTCTGTCCACTGATTTCTTCTTTTGATAGCTGCAAAAGCCAGAGCTGGGCCAGGTCAAATCCAGGAGCTAGAAGATTCATCAAGGTCTTCCATATGGCTGGCATTGAACCAGGAATTGGACCATCTTCATCTGACTTTTCCAGTTTATTAGCAGGGAACTAGTTTGAAAGTAGAGCAACTGGGACATGAATCAGTGTCCATAGGGGATGCTAGATGTGCAGGCCACAGTTTTATTGGCTTTACCACAATGCCAGTCCTGTGCCTGAGGGTTTATAGCAAATCAATTAAAGTCATTTAGTGATGTTTTTCTCTAGATGTGAGCATTTTGGCCCTTTAGTTTCGTGACTGAGATACAAAGATGGCCAGTGCTGTCATCTAATTAATTGCTCTGTGCACAAACACTAATTACAAAGAGACAAAGTTTAACACTAGCTGTACACAGGCATTAAGATGCTAGCTAGCCAGTTTTTGCAGGAAAAAAAAAAGAAGAAGAATGAAGGGTAAAGGCATGGAAGTGATTGAATTTAAGCTAGGAAAATCCATCAAGATAAAACAAATGCTTATTTCCTCTTTCTGATGAGATTGCTGTATGATTCATGCATCTCATCTTTACAGGGATATTAGGATTGTGACAAACACTCAGCTAAATCCTATGCATTGTCAATGAAGGTCAAGAGTATTATTTCACTGGATGTGGAACATATTTTCTGCCGAGGACTCTGTGTACAATCTATGATCTTCAACCTGCACTCTAGACTGATCTTCAAATATGGCCCTCTTGAATTTGATGAAGAAATGATATGCTTACTCTAAATTTTGCTTGATTTTTAACACAATCTAACATTTAGCAGGTGTCTATCATAGCTACTGACATACAAAGTACTCAACGAGTACTTGCTAAATGAGTGACTGAAAGATGTTAGCTGTGTGTGTTTTGCTCAGACTACATTGTCACCCTGTTGTTTTACTGAGAATTGGAAGATTCCACATATGCACAAAGGACAACACAATTCATTTCACAATTGAGCCAAAAGGCATTGACTGTTATCATGACAAATCTAGGACTGCAGCTGGCTATATACACATCTGTTTCATTGTCTTGACTGAAGTTTTATATTTCAACTCAAACCTTATGTGCTGGGAAATGGTATTGCTCTCCAGGAGACGCTGCATGATGTGTCTCAGGCATTACTACCTGTTTAGGAAACACTGACAGCTCTATCCATGTACCAAAGATCAGGAGACTGTTTCTAGATGAGACAACTGATAATTAATTTTCTGGAGGAGATGGCGTGATGGCTGCAGAGTACATACGGGCGACAATGCTTGGGATGACTACTGAGCAGGGCTTTGCAGAAGCTATAAAGGAGCATGAGCTCATGGAGATGTTGAAAATAAGAGAAAACACATCGACCGCACTGGAGATGAGAAATGCAGAATGCTATTTACGCTAAGTGCCAGTAGAGATCCACTCTGTGCTATCCCTCAAATCTTCGAAATACAAAACTTGGGAGTTTCCAATCTGAGGCAGAAACTACCTAAAGTTTAGTCACTTTCAGGCCCCAGTCTCAGAATAGGCAGCCACACACAAGTCTGAGACTCAGATGAAAAATCGAGGAAAATAAATATCTTGGAACTACTCAGAAAAAGACATCGTAACATGGTACCAATCTTCCTAAAACTCAACTTCCAGGAAGTCTCTTTTATCATGGTTCATCTGCCTCCCTCGCTCTCTTTTTTCTTTAATAGGAGATAAAAACTATCTACCTCATAGCACTTTCTGCACTGACCCTTCTTCAAAGATTTAAAAAAACAAAATTTTATCTCCCTAAAATGCAATGACATAATCTTCTTTAAATTCTCACCTGATTTTCCACAAGAACAAAATTCAGTAGCAGCCTGGCTAAGACAGTGTTGACTTAATCTGGAGGAAATTGATCTGTCACCTGGTACCCGCTAGCATTAATGGTAGAAATACGAGGACGGTTACACACGGGAAAAGCTTGTGCTGTATTTCAACACTTTGATTTGATTTAAAAATGAAACTTCTCTGAAAAAGACTTACGGAATTTTCTAAACCATTAAAGATATTTACAAAGCCTATGCCAAGCTTGAAGAAGAGAGCAGGAACATTTCTAATCACAACTGCTTGGTATCACAATATTGGAAGTTCTAACAAATGCAATAAGATTCTAAACACTATAGCAAGTTGTCTAGGAATTCGAAAGGCAGAGACAAAATCTCATCATTATGATCCTTTCACATAGTGATTCTTTCTTGAAAACTCAAATAGATAAAGACTGTTATATAAAAAACTAACGTACTAAGTCAGAAGTATAATAACGGCAACTATTATCTAGAAATATACTTGAAAGAATACAGCATTTATAACAACAAAAACATAAATGGTAATTAATCAGTAAAATATGTAAATGTTATGGATAAATTTATAAAACATTAATAAAAACACAGTACAAAAAATCGTGAAAAGAAATGCCATTAATATTAAATGATGATTTAATATTTAAAATATGTCAATTCTTCCACAAGTTACTCAGAACAGATAATAAAACTCAACTTACACTCACAGAAATTGGGAAGAAACATACAATTTGGTTACAAAATTCAGATTAGAAAATGCAGATCAGAGAAGTGAAAATGTAGTACCTATACATGATAAAATGATATTCAATCATAAAAAAGAATGAAAACTTGTCTTTTGAAACAAAATCAGTACAGAGAATATACTGCTTAATGATATAAACTAGGTACAAAGTAACAAATACCATGGTTTTCTCTGATTTGTGGTAGCTAATATAGAAAGTATTAAAAAAAAAAGTGTACAAGTGAAATTGACTTCCCACAATTTGATTGTTGTTAAATAGCCTTTTCCTACAAATTACAGGACTCTATTTTAGCTTGCTGAGGACCATATTTAGTAGAGAACTAAGCCTGAGATTGTAAAATTAGAGATATGTTATTTCAAAAATTAAAAAGAAATGAAGGAAAAATGTGGAAAGAGGGAAGTATATTCTTATAATCGTATCTATGAAATACATGAAAACTGCTCCCTTTATATTTAAAAGCTTCTCAAAAATAACCAACAGTATGATACACAGTAAGAGAACAATGTGAGCCATCTGGAATTATACCCAGATATATACTAACTGCTCCATTCAATAATGGAGGCAGTATGAAGCATCAGACATATTGTTTGGTACATGATATCAAGAAGGGTGTTTACTACATGGAGAAAGATACGATTTTATCCAAAATAGTAAGTAGAATGAATTTCCAAACAGATTAAAAATAATTAATATTAAATTTAAAGCTAGGAAATTATTTGAGTATATTACAATAGCATATTAGACAACTTTTGCTTTTAGCTAAAACAGCACAGAGCATACTTAAGAAGTAGCAGCTTTATTTGGACTTACGATTTTGGAAGTTCAAAGTTCAAGGTCAGACAACCTCGTTCATCTGGTGTGTAATGATGACACTGTGCAGATGAAGGGTCACCTGGCAAGTTCAAAAGCAACAAAGATGACAATCACTTAAGAGCTACAGATGTCCCACTGAGTCCATCTCTTTGACATGTTTAGTCCACAAATCATGGACATTAATCTATGAATCGTTAACATAAGACTTTAGATGCTACTCAATACATGAGACTTTGGGGGTTACCCAAATAATGTCCAAATCAACACAGGTCTCCCATGTGAATGGCAGGGACTTGCTGCCCTAAGGGGTGTGCATTGGCAGGAAGGTGGAGTAACAAACTATATCCCCAGGGATACTGGTTTTCCAGGAGAGTATGTGAGATGCAAGTATCCCAAGTGGTACTTTATCTGCGGAACCAGTGCCTGCCCTGTATTTTATTTAAATTCCATTGTTGTAATTTTCAAAGTTTCAGTGCACAGATACACACGTTTACTTACCTTTTGTCATATGTTTTATATTTTTCCAAATAAATAACTTTTTATTTAAAAATGACTTAATTCCATGGACTAGCAATTTGAAATGTTTTTATCTCTTTGTAGTTTCCCTGATTAACAGTGTTCCCACCCTTACGCATTTTGTATAAAACTACTGCAGTCTTCCCTTGTCATTTTGGCTTGCCACAATCAAGTTGGCTTTAATCTCTTTGCAAAAAAAAAAAGAGAAACTGCTGGGGCCTGCATGGTACACAGCAAACTAAACCTCTGCCCTCTAGTGCCAGTGTTCCATATGGGTATCAGTTCATGTCCTGGCTGCTCCATTTCTGATTCAGATTTCTGCTTATGGCTGGGAAAAATAGCAGACGATGGGGCAAGTCCTAAGAATCCTGCACCCATGTGCAAGACCTCAAAGATGCTCTTGGCTCCTGGCCTCAGATTGGCTCAACTCTGGCCATTTTGGCCATTTAGGTATTGAACTAGTGGATGGAAACCTTCTTCTATCTCTCCTTCTCTCTCTGTAAAATTTACATTTTTAAATAAAAACAAATAAATCTTAAAAGAGAAAGATAAATCTTAAAAAGATGGCATACAATGTTGGTAGGTAGTTAATAAAACCCAACCCACCAATCAGCAACTGATTTGTAAATGTCTCATTTCTTACATTTTTATGACTCCAGGTCCCATGTTAAAAAACCTACTTGGCTCCCTTATAGCCTAAAACTCTGAACATGTCTTATTCTGTTGAACTAAATTGATTCCCAGTATGGTTTTGCCCAATCTCATTTTTTATAACCCCAAGGGATAGTTATTGAGCTATTTAAACAGATATTTAGAGGTGTGTCTATCTTTTGACAATAGTCAAAAAAAATCATTTATACAGAATACATTTTCTGAATTTCTATATGATACACTTAATCTTTGATAATCAGTACACAATCAAGATCTGATTCAAAATCTGGGCTAGCCTATTGTGGTAGGTGACTTCTCCAGGAGGCAAGTAAGTGGTGCCTCATCTGGGAAAGCTCTAAATTTTATTTAGTTAAATTAAGTAAAAACACCTGAATGGAAATTTCTCTGAAGTCCATTTTATTTATCCAACCAAATTTATGGCATTAAATTTTTGTTCTGTGATGGCTGTATCATTTTTCTCATTCCTACTCTGGACTAACATCTACTGTGGATAAATGGAATTTATGTATTTTAATTTTATGTTGTATGGGCATTCATTATGGATACCAATTCACTTTAACACTCATGAGTAGGGCTCAGTAAGACTTAATACATTTGGCAATTCTCTATCTCCTCCCAGTTACTTGGTGCAATTGGGTTGGATTTCTTCCATGTAGGACATCTCTAGAGGACAGCCTAATTTAGACTACTTAAACCACCTCCCACATGAGCTTCCTAGCTATGCAGCAGTGACTACTCCACTCATAGTCTGATTCCATGGAACGCAGGCCTGTTTGCTGTTAATCCACCAAATAGAAGTTCCTGAACCCTGAACAGCAGTAAGAGCTCTGCCCCTAGGCCTTTCTCCGATATTCTGGCTCCTCACCTGCTTAATGGTTGTGTGTGTCCTTGACATCCTCCTTATTTCCTAGCAGTCCTGTGAGGAGTACTGCCCGCTTTTCTCATGGTCTGCTATGTAATTAAAACTGCTTCTGTTGTTCTGTGTATTTTGTTGTGCTGACCAGTACGCCTGACTGACACACCTGAACCTACTTCTAAAAAGTGTCTGTTTTGGCAGAAGAACCACAATAGCATCTGTCAGCATAAGAAGTTTCTTTAGAGAAGGACAGCTTGTTTTGACAGCATAATGATGTCTGGTCAGAAAGGCATACTGAGTACCACAGCCGTGTGCATTGGAGATTGAAAGAGCAGAGCCAGGGCTCTAGCCACTCTCTTAAATCTCTTAGGAGAAGCTCCAAGACTCAATTAGAAAGAATTTTTATTTACAAAACAACAAAGTATCCTGAGGAATAGGGAATTTGGGGAGAACATTCTAGCAGGTGCCTGTGATGGCATTACGTGGTGATTCCTAGCCTACATCACTCCGGCAAGGATCCACTCCAACCAATCACAAGGCTTAATCAGATCTTCCAGTCTGTTTTAGGTCATTATTTGTGTCAAACTCATCAAGTCAAAGAGGAGTCAAATTTGGTTTTCTAATCTTTCTTTTCCTCTATTTCTGAACTAGGTCTTTGCACTGTAACTGGGAATAATAAGAATGCCTATCTTACATAATTAAAGTCAGTATAGCACAATACTTAAGGGTTTTGGCATAGGTTCACCTGAACCTCAAGAAAAATCTCATGTCTCTTTCATTAATTATGTTTCCAAGGCAAGTTTGTTAACCTGTCTTTATGTTTTATTCTCATCTGCAAAACAAGGATAATTTAAAATCACCTATATTATGAATGGTTCTGAAGCTGAAATTAGATAGCTCAAGTTAATTTGTTAACAGAGGTCCTGACACATAATTACAGCTGAATAAATGTTGGCAAAATTATTATTATGGTTGTTGAGAAAATCAAAATGATAGCTAGTTATGCAAATCACTAAGCTTTATGCCTGGTGCTGAACAGACAATTAATATTAGCTCCCTTTTTTTTTCAGCAACCAGAAGATGTAGAACTAATTTGCATGGGATTTGAAAGGATTCTTCTCAAAAACAGTTCTGTCTTAGGGAATTGTACAATCACATTTATTAGGTTTTCTTTTTAGCCCTTTCATCAAGATTTCTCAAATGTCATTGAGAAAGCAGCTAATATTCATTGCAAGAGAAAGATAGCCCAAATTTTCTAAAGGCAGAACTAAAAAAACAAAAAAGAAAGAAAGAAAAAGAAAAGAAGAGAAAAGAAAACACAGGAGAATTCCCCTGTCTCCTTACTCCTCAGGTAAATGGCACTGAAGAATGAAAATCTGATATTGTGGTTCAGAAGTGAACACAGCTGGTTTAATTTATCCTTAAACATTGAGATATGTAAATGACCTAAACAAAAGAAAAGAGAATTGCTATTGGCCGGCATTGTCAGGAAGAAAATGCCGAGAAGGAACTTGAGTCTGAGGAGAGCAGAGGGGAAATGGGAAGCTAAGAGGCAGGAGCTGTCGTCACGCCTCTCTCAGATGTCGCTTAGAATTTGACCTCACTGAATCTTTAAACACAAATTACTTCTCCAAGATAAAGATTTTTAGTTAACGAAAAAATTCAGATCGCTCAACTCGGACTCCCAAGGGAGCCCAGCAAAGGATGACTTAGGCAGTGTCCTACTGGGACATCTTCGAAGTCATTTTGAGTATACTCAGGGAGAAACTGGGGTGATGAGAAGTATGTAGTGGGCAAATAGTGTGTAGGCCAACTGCAAAACTGAAGTGAAATAAAATTGATGAGACTACAGAATTGTGTCTCAGAAAGATCTAGGAATAATACACTGTCAAACTAAGAGGAAATGTTGCATTGCATAGGGATGCTGCATAGGGCAAAGTGTGAGACAAGCAGGGGCCAGAGATGCATCTGGAGAAGCAGGCTCAAGGTCATGGACTTAGGCCCGGCACCCTGGCCTAGCGGCTAAATTCCTATCTTTGAATGCTCTGGGATTCCATTTGGGCACCAGTTCCAATCCCAGCAGCTCAGCTTCCCATCCAGCTCCCTGCTTGTGGCCTGGGAAAGCAGTTGAGGATGGCCTCAAAGCCTTGGGACCCTGCACCTATGTGGGAGTCGTGGAGGAAGTTCCTGGCTCTTGGTTTCCAATTAATGCAGCACCAGCCGTTGCGGTCACTTGGGGAGTGAACCATCAGACGGAAAATCTTCCTCTCTTTCTCCTCCTCCTCTCTGTATATCTGTGTATCTGATTTTGTAATAAAATTAAAAAAAAAAAAAAGAGGCACCCTACCTCCTGGCTTTCTCTTGGGAGATGCTAAAAAAAAAAAATAGTTGTGGACTTAATTCTAAAGGAGGAGTGAACAAATCATAAAATAATTTTAGCAGAAGACTGGCATGGTTGATTTCTGCATCAGAAACATCTCTAGCAGAAGTGATAAATACGGATTGGAGCAGGACATGGAGAAAGCAGAGACCAAATAGGAGTATGTTACCTGAAATTTCACTTGAATTCTGGAGATCTTTCAGTGTTAGAATTAATAAATTCTCATAGTGGTTGATTATTGCTAAGTCAGAAATTTACTGTGTTCTTACTGCTCTGTCCACATAACTTAAAAACCCACTCACTTCTTCCCTACATGTTTCATGCTTGCTGCTTTGTGCATTATGATTGCCAAAATGAAAGCAGAGACAATTTATTTAGTGTGGGATTTCCAATTTCTCCCATCACCAGTTTGGCAGTGGGCTCTGAAAGAGAACAATCTCTTAAATTCTGAAAGGGGAATTAATCTATAAAAATTCAATTAACCTGTACAAAGCTCACTGAGTCCTCCTGGAACTTAATCAGAGTTTTCTTCACTTATTAGCTGGTTCACCTATTTTGTATTTTGAAGCTGTGCCGATGGCACTAACTAATCAGAATACTGCTGGCAGGCTAAACAAATTAATAGGGTAAATCCAAAAACTGGATCCTTACATCAGTTGCTAAACACATTTGACTAAGGCTTACCTGTGAGCTGCAAAGGCCAGGTTCTGAGTGCTGGCAGAGTACAAGGACATACTATTGCATCTCACCTGATGCAGGAATCCACCAAACAGGTGTACTGGCTACTTCACTCTTAACTTGTTTTATACACATGATAAATAAGGATCCCATAAGTTAATCTTATTTAAGATGAGGCATTCTCAAAATTGTTCTAGCTCCAAGCCACAGCAATGGATAACTATGAACTAGCTTAAGCTCTGATTGTAATAAAGTTGTAAGAGAAGTTTTCTACTTCACATAATCTCCACTGAAGTGTAAGCATTGTGACACAGGGTGAAGTCACGACAAGGGACACACACATCCTCTGTCAGTGTCTGGGATAGAGTACCAGCTGTGCTTGCAATGTAGCTACTTGCCTGTGTTCCTGGGAGGTGGGAGAGAATAGCCTAAAGACTTCTGTCCTGCCGCCTACCTGGGAGACCCAGTTGGAATCTCTGGCTCCAGGCTTATGGCCTGACCCTCCCCTAGCTATTATTGGCAGTTAGGCAATTAATCAGCAGATGGAGGATATTTTTCTTTCTCCTTCTCTTGATAGTTGCATCTTTGACTATTATTATATCATTCTAATAAATAACTAATGAAGTCATTCTATGCTCAATTTTTAATACTATGTTAAAAAAATTTTTTAGCTCCCACATATAAGGAGAATATGCAGCATTTATCCATCTGTTTCTTACTTATTTCATTCAGCATGATGTACTCCAATTGTAAACATTTTGCTGCAAATGACAGAATTTTAGTCGACAGCTGACTAGTACTCCATTGTACAGAAGTGCCATTTTTCTTTATCCATTCCTGATTGTGGGCAGTAAGTAGAAAGTTCACGAATGGGACTGAGGGAGCCAGATTTTCAGGATTGATTTTCAAATGTGCAAGTGGCATCAAGAATGAAAATGACAGACTGATTTTAACTGAACATCTGGGAGCTGAAAAAAAAAGGCAAAGAAGAGTTTATATCAGGGAAATGATTTAAATTAGTGAGTAGAAAGATGATAGAAGATAGGTGATACACAGATATAGAAAGTGGAAAAACAGATGATGTAGAAAGAGAGAGAGGATAAGAGGGAGGGAGGGAGACAGAGAAGGAATGCAAGGAAATGCGATCCTTTGTGATGGTGCCAGTCAGAATTGTTAAATTTTCTTCAGCAGGCTTAGAAGAAGTGTAGACAAAACTAAAAGGCAAATTATTTTATTAAGCCCAGGCTACTTGTAGAGTGCTTTATGGTAAAAGGAGGAAACATGAGGTGTTACTGAGAATGGGAGGAAATAAAGCCAAGCAGGAGAAGGGCTTTTTAACAAGCTGCTTTGTGCAACATATGGATAGGGATAGCAAAATGTACAAAAGAAGGGGACAAAAGTGTGTGTGTATGTGTGTGTGTGTGTGTTTGTGTGATGGTGGTTTGGGACCCGTGGGTGAAATAAAAAAACAGGAAAACCAGCCAGGTGGAACAATTCATATTTTCATTTGATTGGAAGAAAGAATGGACATGGTTTTTATTTTCTGTGGCCTTTTGCTTCTGGCCTAGAGCTTGCACTTAATTTGCATTTTCTCAATATCAGGAATTTAGTGCACTCATCTGAGTCTCTCAATTCAAGGTGTTTAATTAAAAAAAAAAGTTTGCAAGTTGAATAAGTGACTTTGTTGACCATGACAGTGTTTGCAGAACATTAAGTGCTCAGGTTACCTGCAAAAGTCGTGGCTAAAAGAAAAAAGCAATGGTCTTATGTTGCAGAAACATGGAATATCAAAGAATGTGTGGGGAAAAGAGTAAATTAAAATCTGTACCTTTAACAATTCTCATCAAAGCTGAAGGTGAGGTTTTAGACAATAGAAACAGATGTATGTATATGTTCATCATGGGTTGACTATAATAGCAAATCAGTAGGGAATATATACTTGGAGAGGTGGTAAAAATAAATTACAGAATTGTCAGAAATACAATATTATGCACCAATTTAAGTGATCCACTTTTAAATTTAGTGAAATATATAATTTTATTCATAATATGTTAAAAAACAAATTACTGGGGCTGAAGTTGTGTCATTGTAGGTTAAGCTTCTGTATGATTTTAACATCACATATGGGCAATGATTCAAGTCCTGGCTGTTTCTGTTCTCATCCAGCTCCCTCTTAATGTGCTTGGGAAAGCAACAGAAGATCACCAAAGCACTTGGGTTCCTGTACTTATATGGGAATCCTGGAAGAGGCTCTAAGCTCTTGGCTTTAGCTCTGATCATTGCTACCATTTGGAGAGTAAACCAGTAGATGGAGGATGTCTCTTTCTGTTAATCTGCTTTAAAAAGAAAGAAAGAAATCTTTTATTTTAAAAGAAGTTACAGTAGAATTAAAGATTAAAACTTATGCAATGTACTGGCATTTCTGAGTTTTAATTCTTTTAATCTATTGTATATGCACTAACTATATACATAGTGCTTATTTTACATACGCACACACACATATATACTATTTCAAGGTCTTGTTTGATATCCTAGTTTGATATCCCTGACTTCCATTATGTTTGGAGGTAGGATCTACAAGGAAATAACTGAAGACAAATGCGGTTAGGAGACTGCGAATCTGATGTGATAAGATTAGTGCCTTTCTAAGAGACATCAGAGCAGCAGAAAGCAGAGAGAAATTCTTTTCCCTACCCTTTCATTTTCAGCCTTGTGAGAACACAGAGACAAACTGGTCATCGATAAGCTGGGAAATGAGCCAAAATCTTGACCTTGCATTTCTCAGACTCCAGAAGTATGAAAATAAAATTTTGTTGTTTAAGTTACCCAGTCTATTCTGCTTTGTTCTGGCAGAGTAAGCAAACCATGCCACTTCTTTTTATACATTTCATTCTGTTATACAAACAACTGAGAAAGCTATATTTTTATCCTAATTTGATAGATGAAGTAACTCTGCACTATCAACGACAGTGATTTACAGATCCACCCAAGGTCATATGATAAAGACTGAAGGAGAGTTTGGATCTAGACCCATTAGCTCCTGAGATCAAGCTCTGTCCTAGAATATGCACAGCAGAGCTGGTGAGTCCCAGAGAGGCTCCTTCTCAAAGGTCCGAGTGGGATCAAACAAGCTCACTCAACGGCTCATGTCAGTTCTAGTACATTCCCCTCTTTTCCTGTTTAACCCCTTTTTGTTAATATCCTTTTCTTCACCCTTTGGCTCCTTATTCCTCTGTGCCCCTTTTGCCTTTCCTTTTAAAAATGACCTCGTTATTGTCTTCATTTGAAAAGTAAGTATGGCTTAAGGTGCTGTATGCAAGTGATGATTTGACAAGCAATGGAGTAATGATGTTGAATTTTATATGCAAACATGGCTGGGCTTAGGGTACCAAGTTACTTGGTCAATTACGGATGTGTCTGAGAGAATGTTTGTCCCTAAGATTAACAATGAGGTTGAGACTGAGTAAAGTGGACTGTTGTCTTCAATGTGATGGGCTTCCTTGGAGCAGATGAGGTGTAGTCAGAACAACCCTGCCTGGCCACTTGCGCTGGTAATCAGTCCATGCTTGCCTTCATCTGGAGCTGCTGGTTCAGCTCATCCCCTGTCTCAGTGCTGCTGGTGTTTGGACGGGTACTCCACCTTTAGCTCTCCTGGGTCTCCAGCTTGGTGACGGAAGATTTGGGGATTACTCAATCTCCATAATTACCTGAGCCAGTTCCTTACAACCAATCTCTTTTCTTATAAACTTAATCTTTAACTACATGTAAAAGTTGTATCTATCCATGGATGCTGTGTTATGTTGTACACACGTATAAATTTTCTAATGTGTAAGTCAGGGTCAACATATCCATGTCCTCAAACATTTATCATGTCTTTGTATCCTTTTCCGTGTGTTACTGTATGAATTCTTTTGTTTCTCTTGAGAATTGTCTTCCTTTTAACAAAAGCTTACTTTTAGGAAGGAACCTGAAAGTTACTGAATGTCCTGTTATATGAACTAATGAAGCATTTTCAAAACCAGGAGGAATTATTTTCAGTATGTATCTCATTGTGGTATATCAGTAAATCACTGAGCAAATGACTTCTATATTTGCCTCTTGAAAGTAGATATGTACTTCACCTTCCAATGAGACTGCTGGTTGAAAAACTTCAAGTACCCTGGTAAACAAGGGAGTGAGGGAGTTTATGACAGGGACAGGAGAGAGACCCTAAGGGGCCACTCATGCCCCATTGGACAGAGTCTGGATACAAGCTGTGTGTTTCTCTGGTTCGTTTAACAGCTTCTCCTACATCATCTGTAAGGAATTCAGTAAAGTCAGTGCATGTTCCACTGGAATAACTAGAATAGTTCATATACACTGGTCCAATAATTGATATGATGAGCTGTTCTTATTTGGAT
Organism: Ochotona curzoniae; assembly: GCF_017591425.1. Taxonomy (NCBI): domain Eukaryota; kingdom Metazoa; phylum Chordata; class Mammalia; order Lagomorpha; family Ochotonidae; genus Ochotona; species Ochotona curzoniae. The sequence goes on from NW_024466599.1 coordinate 59,369,275, forward strand.
GAATTTGTTCTACATTAAACTAGGATTTCTTGGGCTGGGGCTGTGGCACACCAGGTAAACCTATGCCCTGGAAATGCTAACATCCTACATAGGAGCCAGATTGTGTCCTGGCTGCTCCACATTCAATGTAGCTCCTTGCTAATGGCCTGGGAAAAGTACTCAATGCTTGTCCCATTCACATGGGAGATCTGGTTGAAGCTCTTGGCTTCAGCATGGCCCAGGCCTGGCCATTCGGCCATCTGGGGAGTAAACCAGGGAATGAAAGATGGATCTCTCTCTCTCTCCTCTCTCAATCTCTCTCTATTTGTGTTTGTGTGTGTATATATATGCGTGCATGGATGTCTTCTGTATAAAATAAACTTTAAAAGGAGAAAAAAAACTTGATTTACCAGATCATGTTGGTATGAAATGTATGAAATGCAAAGTGCACACTTAAAATAATTTGCTTTTTGTTTTGGTAGTTTTTTTCTGTTTTGTATTTGTTGTCTTTCTCTAATTACTAATGAAACTAAAAATGAATTATTTATGTTATTTATACTACAATGACTAATTCAAGTAGTCTTACTTTATTTTTTAGTAAAAAAAAAAAACTTGCATACCCTATTATTCTCAAAGATATCCCCATTAATATGTTTGCTGAGAGAACTTAAAATCATCTCCTTGCTATACTATTATAACAATATGGGGAAAATCAATCAGGGGATGGGAATTGGGTGTGTAGGTGAAGGAATCCCAGACTCTACAAAATTGTATCATAAAATTCAAAATTTTAAATAAAAAATTAAAAATCATGTCCTTGAAAATGGTGATCTCATGTGTATTATGAATTTATATAAGTTGCTATTTCCATTTGTGATATCAACTCCCTCTCCAAAATCCTTCTACAACTTTCCCATTCTCTGTGCCCTTAAATCCCTATATGGAATCTTTGTTGTCTGTATTATTTATTGGATTCAGACTATATTTGCCTTACGTTGCCTTCCCTTCTAATCAGAATGTAAGCTCCTAGAGGAGAAGAATTCTAATATTATTTTCTCAGTATCACAATATTTTCCCCCACATATTTCTTAATGTTTTTATATTAAATACAAGAACAAAAAGACCCATGGAAACCTTGCAGCCAATTCCTGGTTCCAATTTTTTCATCAGCAGCATTTCCCTTCCTGAATGAGAAATTGGCTGGTACACCTCATGAAAGTATTTACATTCTGTACATTTTCCTGGTAAAAATCTCCAATGGAGCTCAATGCTGCGAAACCATTGATGTGTCTGGTGACCCCAGACATATGAAAACAACACTCAAAAATGAGGTCAGCTCTAAGGACTCAAAAAAAGGACCGAAGAAAGCCCCACCATCTTTGATAGAGGGAGGGAACACAGCCAAGTAGCCTAGGAGAAAACTTTGGGGGAGGAATAATAGTTGAAGTGCAGAGAAGGAAAACAACAAAACTCTGTGTGGTAGGTAGTAGCACTTGGCTAGCTGTAGAAAGCATGAGATTGAGTGGACTTTACAATTCTGTCACCTTTGTCTTCTCTGACAAAGATGACAGAAAAGACAAAGGTGACTAGAGAATTATGATGAAAAACCTATGCTAAACCTAGTGTGACACTGAGCAGGCTCAGGGCATTGTCCCCATTTAGGAATGTTCCAATAAAATAAAAGGGACAGGCTCTGGGTGCCAGTATGGTTTTGTTAAATCCTTGCACTACAGCCAGACTTTCTCAGAGAATCAAAGCTCAGTTTGTTAACTGGGATTTGCAATCCTACCCAAAATTCAAGATGCTATTTTTTTTCCTGTTCTTTTCCCTGCGTCCATTTGCTGTGTGCTTCTGCCGCACTGAGCCCCTTTCCATCTGGGCCTCAATGACCTGTCCTGGGAAATGGAATGCTTGTACTTACCACACACCTGCTCTGAAACACAGATTTTAAAAATTGATCGGTAATTTCAAAAGAAAGCTTCATCTTTCACTCCCTAAGAGGCAATCTAGCATTACAATTGGTCACCTAGGTGATGATTTCAGCCATTCAGTCCTTGTCATTCTGCATGCACTTCTCTTCCAGCTTGCCTTTTAGAGAAACCCAGCTAGTCAGGGAAGCATCAATTGGAATGTGCTCTGTTCTCAATGACTGCAGAGTGAAAGATTGCTCTCAGCATAGAAAATGTCCTTCCAGGACTCCAATAAATAGCATTTTCTCTCAGCCCCAGGGGATTTAGTGTAGTCCTAGTCACTCCTCATTGCCACAAACATCATTGCCTCCTTGGGCAGCAGAAATGATTTACTGAGTTAGTAGCCACTGTGAATGTTAATTAAACATATAAAGAATCATTATTTCTTTAAAGAACTCCAACCCAAAAAGATGAGATCTGTACTCTTATTATAGAACACTAATTACTTTTCCAGCATTTTATCTTAACTTCTTAGTTTTCATCAAGATGAGCTAAGAGACAGGCAAGCAGGCATCCCCGCAGGAAAGCTCTAGCCACCCAAAGCCCTGGTTAGCTGAACTTTTATTCCTAGGACCTGAAAACCAGCCCTGTCAATCCTGTTGCTCATTCCTGTTCTCCCTCTCCCTTTCCCTCTGTCTCTGCTCCTCTCTAACTCTTCTCTCTCTCGCTCTCTCACTTTTACAATACAACCTGTTGGCTGTTATGGTAATAGGAACCATAGAAACAGGCAGGTATGCCTCTAGAGAAGTATACAGGGAAAAAAAGTAATGCAAGTGATGCATGACACAGACCCTCTATAATGCCAAAATCATTGCCCTGGGAGAAAACCATTCACAAACAATACTCCCATTTCACTTGACAAACCCATGAGTCCTTTTGTGCATTTACTTCTTTGGAAGGGGAGTTGAAATGGGAAAATAAGAGGCCCAGTGACTACACATCTGGGTAAACAGAAGTTTATCACATTAATAAGGAACAGTGTGTTTATAGTCTGTAGTGGCAAATGCTTTCCTCAACCTATGGCTCTAGGGAAGAAAAAGAAGAAACAAACAGAATATAAGTACCTGGAAACTTTTGACTTCACATACCAAGTAAATAATGGTTATCAATTGTATTGCAGCAGGATGGGCCTAGGTGTGGTATAAGGCAGGTGGTAAGGATGTTTATCTATGAGAAGATGGGGTGGGTAGAGAATCATCTGTACCACTCCTAATTTTTTCCCCTGGAGATCTCCTTGAGATCAAATATCATCAACACTCACTTGGAGATTATTATAATTTTTATATTACAAAATTTTTATTATGCCTGTACATTGTTTTTAAGTACTTCCGGGTATACAATGTAACATGATGGATATTCATATTAGTTTAGTATTTAACTCTATAGAGAGTTGTTGCTTGATTCAAGAACTAGCCACGTTCTTGACTGAGCTTGTGTTTTATCAAGCATAATTCATCCTAGGAGAAGTTACACAAAGAGCTGTGTGAACCAAAAGTTGATAGCCTGATGAATGCTAAAAATGGCTTTCTTTGACTTGGTTTTTAAATGACCTTATGTCACAAGCCTAGGTTATGTTGCAAAATCTAATCTCAGGGTCAGGTTAATGTGGGTGAGCATCTGAGAATTAGTATCCCCTTAAACATGCCTGACTTGCCTTAGATCTGCCCCCACGTGGCTGTTTGTCTAAAAACCTTTCTGATGATCTGATGCTGACTCTAAGCCACAAGATCCTATCTCTGGAAAGTTGCTGTATCTGTTATAACTGAACCTTTTATGCAATGTGCATTCAGAGCATTTGAAAGGACATGGCTCTGGAATCTCAACAAGCATAGAGGACACTTTATATGAACCGCTTTGTGCTGTCTGCATGCTTGTGTGTAGGCTGGCAAGTTTTATACTAGAACATCAGTTTTCCACAAACAGCTGAAAAGGTTGAAGGGGAATAGCTAGTTTTCACCTAACTTAAGCCTTTCTAGTGGCTATTCTTGGTCATAAAGAACCTAAAAGTTGTATTTGATTGAAATAATGTCGGTACTCTGCACCATTTTTGCTATCCCTTGGGCACCTGAGTTATAAAGAGTGGACATGTGAAAACCACTATCAGCTCATTGGACGGGGTCGACTAAGTTCTGTCACGTTCCAACCTCAAATTAAAATAGGGGATATGACTGATTAAATTTGCTATTCTTGTCAACATTTCTTAACTGAAGGAAAACCACAAGGAAAATTGAAACGCATCCAAAGTGACTGGTTCTACTTATGTACAGAAAGCTCACAAACTCAGGGTTTTTTTCTTTTTTTACACTTACTTTGATAGACAATGCACCCTCTCTGACCTCAAAAGTAATTCTGCCCAGCAGAGAATAGATTTTTGATAAATTCTGTTAAGCTGGTTTCCAGAAAAATTCTAGATCTTACTGAAGCTAAGCCAATGGCAAACCAGGTTTTGCAGGGTTACCTCTGTTCTCTTCTCAGTTTCAGGAAGTTCTCAATGAACTGCAGCTTCTGCACACACACACACACACACACACACACACACACACACACACACACAACTCTACTGTTCATCCTTATGCTCTAATCTAGCTTCCCTGTCACTAAAACATGGCCATTCAGTAATGGTAGGTGCTTTGAAAGAGGTCAGTGGCTAGCCAATCAAGGCTCAATCTTTGAAAAACATTAGTAATTTATGGAGGAGCCATAAGAAGCCTGAAGTTATAGGTCAGAACAGTCACCAAACTGAGAACTGAGTGCTTGCTTTCTTTCAAAAGCTTGCCATCACCTGCTGCCTCCCAGGGTACAGAATAGCAGGAATCTGGATTTGGGAATGAATCTGGGGCTTGAACCCTAGCACTGGGATAAGGAATATGGAAGTCTCAGTGGCATCTTAAGCACCTGTGCCACATGCCTGTCCCTTTGAAGTGGTGGTGAAGCGGACACCATGAACCTTCTGAGATCAGTGTTACATGTTCTTATATCATCCAGGAGGAAATACAGGCACAGAGATACCGTGGAATTCGTCTACAGTTGTCATCAGATTTTAGGCAGTTTGACTCTAGTATCCTCCCCCTTAACTACTGCACTGTATTTGGTATTATAGCACCCCCTTAGTAGGCAGAAACATTAAAAAGTTAAACAGGTAACTGGTTTCAGCGATGCTGATATGTAACCAACTTAACTCATTGCCTATACTTGCCACAGTTATTCATAGGGAACCAAAAAGAGAATGTAATTTCCACTTTTATTAACAAACACCCGCATCTTTTGTCATCTTCATCATTAAATCTATATTTACCAGAAAATTATGCTAGCTGCTCACAGAAACAAAACAAAACATCAATGCAACTCTAAAAGAAAAAAAAAACAGAGAAAAAATAACATCCTCACATTTCCTGGCTATGTCAGAAATCATCCACTCCAACTTAGCTATGTGAGACTGAGGAAGTGGAAGAAGTCATAGTCCACTCTCTTGAATCACAAAGACAATAATGGAAAAACATTGAGAGACCGAGACCCAATTTGGAAGCAGAAACAAATTTTCTCTAACTTGCAGATGTTAAACGACATCCTAGAGAGTGTTGATTTGTCCATATTTCTGACACAGAAAGGCAAGCCTCCCAACACGTTTCTACACCAGATCCTAAAAATGTATCACGAAAGAAAAAAGTAAGCAAAGCCATTGACGGGCATCTTAACACGTCAAGACAAAGCACATAATGCCCGTAAAAGGGGGAAAATGTTATTTCCATGCTAAGATTATTTTCTTTTTCTATCTCAATCTTCGCAAATTTGTCAGTCAATGGTTAGCTTTCAGTATTCTTTTAAAAGTGTTCACTGCCTTAAAATTCTAGCAGTGGAGGTTAAGACAATGTGACTGATACAGAAATCTACAAATTGATACTGCTACTATTTAAAAAGTGGGGTCTGTGTCTTCACCTCTTCACTATAGACAGACCCCATAATTGTTTTTGGTAAACACAGCATTATGGGCAGCATACTATTGTATCCTTGGGTCAAGGGTAAGAGGCCAATAACTTCTGATTTTGCTTCTTTATTTATTAGCACTTAGAATCCTGTAGCCAACATCCTGTGGGGAATCCCAAGATAATCACATAGAAAGGACATGAAGAGACAAAAGAAAAAGATGATAGAGGGAGGGAGGGAAAGAGGAAGCAAGAGCATTGCACATGAATGTGTGAGAGAGAAAATTATAAGCTGTTCATTGTATTATTCAATCCAAGTTCCAAGATCATGACAATAGATATTCTCTCAGATGTTCAACCCAATCAGTTCTTCATACAACGTCAGCCATTAGGCTTATCTCTCTGCAACCACATCAAATGGTGAAGTTTACCAGGTGAAGTTTACCAAGCTGAACAGTGAGTCCTCAGTACCATGGTAGATACTAACAAGTTTTGGTTTCATATGCCAAGTTGGGGATAGTTTATTATAAAGAGATAAGTAACCCAGACAGATGGCAAATTCAAAAACACAATGGTATTATCACAATGCCACTCAACAGCTGCAGAATATCTATAGGGTGGGGTTTAAGGCACAAGCAGGTGCCACCATGTTTGGAATTTGCATCTGGAACAGTTCCCCTGCTTTTGATCCAACTTCCTGCTAGTGAATTCTCAAAAGGAACAGGTGATAACTACAGTTCTTGGCCCCTGGACACATATGTGGGTAGCTGGATGAGATTTCAGGCACCTTTGACTTGCTTCAGTCCTGAATGCTCAAAGTATTTGGAGGAATGAATCAGTGAGTGCAAGAGCCTCTTCTCTCTTGCCCTTTGATATTCTGCTTTTGAAATCAGTGAAAAATGAAATTTAAAATGAACATTAAAAAGTGTAGATCTTTTAAGCATAACTTACGCTTCCATGGCTCTGTTTTACTCACTCAAAAAGCTCTTACTTTCTGAATCTTCACTGAAGTCAATCTCATAAAAATGTCTTAAGGATCAATCTTAGACTGGGGTGGTAAACTATACAGCATTATGAAAGATATAAACTATCATTATTCATATTTCTGTTGATATATGTCTATTTTGAATTAGTTGTTGATGAAGTCAGACATTAGAATAGATTATCGGAAAAACTGATGAAAAATTGAGAAAATAGCTTATTATGTTTTTTTCTGGAAATATGAAGACTATTCAAAAAGTTCACAAAAAATAGAACTGAAATGTTTATTTTGAAATGCACTTATAGTTTTTGGGGGGTTGTTTTGTCTTGATTTTTATTTTATTTGTATATTAGAATACATACTTTCCATGAACTTTTGGAAGATCTTTTGTACTGGATCATCTCTAAGAACAAGAAGGCTCTTAGAAACTGTCTAAAACAGATACATTTAGAACTTGCATAGTCACTCAAGCTAATCTTTCACCTGCAAGTGCCCATACCCCATGTGGGTGCCAGTTTGTATTCTGGCTGCTTCTTTTCTGATCCGGGCTTCTGCTTAATGTCCTGGGAAAACAGTAGAGAATGGCTTGGCTCCTGGCTTCAGATTAGCTCAGCTGTGGCTGTTGAGGCCATTTGGGGAATGAATCAGCAGATGGAACATCTTTATTGCTCTGTTTTTTCTCTCTGTAAATCTGCCTTAGTGCAAATAAGACTTATGCTTTAACTTTCATAGCAATTTTTATGTACTTTCCAAAGTTCTGGCAAGTATACTTTTTTTCCCCATCATAACAATGTGAAAATTATTTTGATTTTGAGGCAAACATAGGCTGTCTCTCTTGCTGGGTTGGATATGTTTTCATAGATCCTATTACTGTCTCTACCTACAAAATAACCCTCTTGCCTATCCACCCCTCCTTCCTCTATATCTATTTTAAACAAATAGGAAATAAATTGGATTTACCTTATTCAGGTTTGGATTTTATTGATGATCACCCTGAGGCTGCTGGTTAGAATCAATTTTGTTTCACACTCTTTCCAGTTTCTTTAGCCCCTGACTGTTTTACTTGCTCCCTATCCATGTCCACTGCTTTGCACCCAGAGCTGTCCTGTGGCAGCTTGAGCTGGATTTGTCTTGGTTCTATGATTGCTCACCTTCTGAGACTCCTTCTTTATCTGTCTCTCCCTCTACGCCTTTCCTCCCAAAATACACTGGGCAAAATAAACCTGCATTTTCAAGTGAAATTCTGTGCAAATGTTGTGGCCTAGGTTGGGTCTGAATTTTCATTTTCTAGGTTCTCACATCTTCCTTAAAATGCATTTCAAATACAGCATTGGCAAAGCTTAAGCAAGTAGTAAAGTTTGTTCAGAGGATGAGGAATGCAGACACACACGGGCCATGTTCAGAGAGAATGAGTCGGACAGCCCAAGGGTTAGGGAGAGAGATTGCTACTGTTTATGTGTGGAGTTCATTCCTGGGAAGCAAGAGAGCCAGCAGGTAAGCTAAAGGTTGAGTGCAGGACCCTGCCAGAAATAAAGAGAACTGAAGTGCGAAGTGCAAAGCATGAATGATTGACTACCTAACCAAGTCAGAAAACCCCTCTCCAATATGGGCTTTTAAAGCAGTCTCAGGGGAGAGTGGTTAAGCAACAATTCATCACCAATCCCTGTCCCTTGTCCCCTGGGATGCTGGTAATGATGACTACATGTCTCTTTATATAGGTGGGCAAAAAGAATTACAAAAGCAGTGGAGGTGTGGCTTCCAAACCTGTGAACTGAACTAGCTCCCTAAGACCATCTTACTGTAAGTCCCAGAGGATTGACACCCCCAGCTGAAGCCTCAGGTGCCCCTCACTCACGCGTTCTTCCTCTAAAGGGCTTCTGAGCACAATTTGAAAAACACTGACAGGGGAAAAAAAAATTCTCTTTTCACAAAAGGAAAAAAATAGAAGTCTTTGTAGTTAAATCAAAATTACAGAGGCTGTAAGTCATAGAACCTCAGTGTGCTTCACTTTGAAGCTCCTAGGTCTTCACACTGGGGGCGGGGAGGGTGAGAAGGTGAAGAAAATAAATAGAATCCATGAAAGTCCTCAAACTGCCTACAGCTTCTCAGGCACGTGATCCTGCCCACCACTTTCTCTCCACTTAAAAGCATCGTCAGAGGATAATCAAGATGGCCGAATAGGGTAAGGACATGTTTAAACAGATGGAGAAATATTAGCCAGTGTGAAGCAGAGAGGGCACATTCCAGGAAATAGGAGAGGACAGAACAACAGCAGAGGGGTACCTGGAAACTGACAGACACAGGAAAGCAGCGGACACAACGGTGTGGTGTTGCAGTGACTGTTACTCCAGCAGCATTCACCGAGCAGTAATCAGAATTGCAACAGCAGCCAGAACTCCACCGGCAATCAGGTGGGAAGGGACATTCACTGGGAGTTCAGGAGGTGAAACCAGACAAAGAACTGCCCATCCTGTCGGTCTGTTTGATTTAACCAGAAGCAGAGGCAGAGCAGCAGCTGCCAGACTGGCAGTGTGGGGACAAGGTGGATTTCACGGCCCAGTCTGCCTCCTAGTGCCATATCGGGCACCATTTTGCTTAAAGAGGCAAGGCCTATGGACAGTAGCACATACACTTAAGTGGAAGTGAACCAATTTCTAACTCAGTGAACTGTTATAATGTGGCATCCTACAGTTTCCACTGAAGATACATGCAGGTAGCCCTCAGACCAGATAGCCAGCAGACCAAGAACTCTAGTAGTGGCACATCAGGTGCCATTTTGTACATTGTGGAAAGACTTTCAGACTGCAGGGACAACAGTGAGCTGTGCATACATTGAGCTCATCGAGAAGTCACTCAGCTCAGTGGATTGCACTGGTCCCACAGGGAAAATAATATAGACTATGGCATTGTACAGGTCAAAATAGGTCCGTGTAACCCTCAGACCTAATGACGAACAGATTCAGGCAAGATCACCACCAATAACAACCTACCTGTAAGGGCCACTCTGTGTCTCCCTAATCCTAGGACCTGCTCCAACCAGAAGTGGGGGACAGGTTGTATAGACAATGGTGCAGCCTCAGCATAGTATCACAGGAGGTGGAGTATGAGCCAGGTGCTGGGGTTATGGAGCCCATGATGGAAATCTAACATAAGAACCAAAACCTGGAATTCACTAGAGGGAGTGGCACAAGTGATTGCAAACAAAGAGCTGTGTATCAACTGCACTAAGGAAAATAAAATTGTAGACCTGTGGGTGACACAGCTTAGAAACCTGCCCCAAGGAGAAGAATCTGATAATGAGAAGTACAATGACAAAGAGCAGAAGAAGAGACAGAGTTATAAATATTACTGAAGACTCTCCAACAAAGGAGCAAAACCCTTTGCCAACCTCAGAGTTCACTAATGAAGACATTTAGAAAATGGGGGATGTAGAATTCAAAATATGTGATATAAAACTTATCAACCACGAGAAAACCTAAAACAGACATTCAAAGAGTTCAAGGAATATGTCATGCAGGAAATGAATAAAATGAAAGCTGCTATCAGAAATGAAGAATACAGTGAAGCAAATTAAAAGTACAGTGGAGAGTCTCAAACAGAATGGAGGCAGAAAAACAATCTAAAAATTAGGAAATATTTCCTGTCAACAGGGGGAAACAAACAAAAAGCTGGAAGCAGAGCTGGATTAGACTTAAAAAGTATTCACGAATTGATAGACACTATTAGAAGGCCAAATATAAGAATTATGTCAGTCCCAGAAAGTTCATAAAGAAAAGCTGGGTTTACAAATTATTTAATGAAATAATAATGGAAAGTAGCTCTAATCTAAAGAAAAAAAATGGAAAGCAACATCCAGGAGGGGCACAAAACTCCCAACAGGTTTGGCCAAAAGTGATCTTCACCAAGACACATGATAATCACGCTCTCTTCAACCGAACATAAGAAAAAGATCCTTAAATGTGCATGTGAAAAAAATCAACCAACATATAAAGGAGTGCCAATTAAACTCACAGGAGATCTCTCACGGGAAACTCTACAGGCAAGAAGAGAATGGAGTGACATATTCCAGATTCTAAAAGAAGAAAAAATTGTCAGCTCAGGATAATGTACCCAGCAAAAATTTGTCTTTGAAAATGAAATAAATTTCTTCCACAGCAAAGAAAAATCGAAAGAATATTCCTCTTCCAAACCTGCCCTACAAATGATACTTAAAGATGTTCTTGATAGAGAAAAGGAATAGAGCCAACCAAAATCAAAGGCAAATGTAAAGAACATCCCAGTGAAGTAACAACAGAAGACTAAATCAGTCAATAACACATTGCTAAATGACAGAACCAAATTATTGTTCATTCATATTAAGCCTGAATGTGAACAGCTTATACTCAATAATCAAACTTCATGGATTAGCAGACTGGATCAAAAAACAAAACCTATCTATTTGTTACCTACATGAGACACATTTCACCAACCAAGATCAGTGGAAACTATATCTCATGGATTTTTATTTATTTTTTGTTAGTTTCATCTCTTCAAAACACTTTCTTCTGATTAAATCCTTCAGTGAATCATAGATTATAGAGTAGTATCATTTTCTTCAAGAAGGGTCTTGATTTTTCATTTCTTCAGTGACACATTATTCATTCAGTAGCATGTTATTTAACTTTATGGTATTTTTAATTTCTTTTTTTCTTTTTGTTGTTGATTTTGTTTTGTGGCTTTTCATTTAAAGGGATGTATAGTAACTGTGTAATAGACTATCAGATCCAGCTGTGAGGATACAATGCACTATGCATTTCTACTTCCAGACAAAAATGGACTTACAATGAAACTGTTTACTATAGCTTGAGAATAGGATGTTGGACTCTACCATTTCCATGCCTGCAATGATGGACACATGACTGTGTATGAAGAACTATACTATTGTAATGATACAGGGGAACTCAATGAGTTGGGGGGCGGTAATTGGGGAAGGGATAAGGAAATTCCAGGGCCTATGAAACTGTATCATAACATAATAATAATGAAAAGAATAAAATTGAAAAAAAGCACCATCAGAAAAAGTGTACATTTTAGAGTCAAGTATATGAAGACACAGATAAAGGATCTACTTGAATGAACTTGAGTCAGGTGGTTTGGAGACTCCATCGCACTTTTTAAAATTGAATCATTCAAATGTTTTTCATCCAGATAGTGAACAAATTTCATATATGTTACAATACAATTTAGGAACATTATGATTTTTCCCAACCTGCCCAGTTCAATTTCTCTATACATAAAATGAGAAACATAGGAACATTTAGTCTCTTTAAAGAAGTTACAAGGTGAAATGCTTTACTGCCTACAGGCCACATTTGACCTGCTGACCTCCTGTCATGATTTCCTGTGGTGGAAAGCTCACCTGTGGCTGGAACTGGAGGTGTGTTTTATTAAACAAGCACAAGGAGATTCCACCAACTGCACGGGTGCCCAGAGGTAAACCAGAAGCAGCCATATATTCAGGAAAAAAAAAACAAAGAAGAAAAGAAAGATAAATAGTTTTTAATAAAAAGGAACATTCTACTGTATACCATTTCCTCTAAACTGCTTGGCATCTCTGTGGGCTGCTGCTGTTGTAAACAGAGGTGGGGAAATAAGTTTAGTTTCAAGTGTCATCTAAGGACCTGAGGACTCAGGAGAATAAATGACTTTGCTTTTTACCTTTTGCTGTAACAGCTCCTCCATGGCTTTTTAGTCTAAGATAAAAAGCTCCACTTTCCTGAGCCTCCTCAGAGGTTCAGATGGAGCAGTGGGCAGCATGGCCAGGTGCACATGGAGGATATGGCAGTTCATTGGAACCTGCAGAGGACACCTGGTACAAGAGAGGATGGAGGACAGAACAAATTCATCAACTACCCTAGTCATGTGTTGCAATGGAAATCTGGAGAAATGGAGATGCTAACGTGGACTATGTCAGCCAGTGGATACTGGAGAGATTTCATCGTGCCTCTTGTGGTGCGATTGACAACAATTCCGAACTGTGGAACTATCAAAAAAACTTGAGTAGTGTCCTTGGAGCAAGCCCCACATCACTGACCCAGGGATGATTGGAAGGCTGGGTGGGGCTTCTCCTTTATCTCCTTCCTTACCCCAGATACAGAAAAAGAGAGAGAGAATGTAGAAACAATGTTCTTATCCACTTTCCTGAAGCCCTTGACCCTTTGTGCCCTAATCAACTATGGCAGGTGCATACCTATATAACTATATGCATGTGTCTGAATATGCAAACTTTGATATCAAGTGTAATAATCTGGCTTGTGATAACCATGATGAGAAGTTAATAACAGGAAAAAATGCTATTCTACCTGATCAGCAGTGACTAATGAAAAATTACCAAAAATTGTAAATTTTTAAATAAAATCATAAGTTTTAATTATAAAGACACAAAATAAACCTAATTAACAAAGTAATCAAAAGATTAAGAATGAGATATTCAAATAAACAAGGTGCAAACAGGAAGTAAAGTTGGCAATATTATGTTCAGACAAAATGGAATTTAGATGAAAAATATTACATGTTACCAAATAATTTATCTGCTATAATTGAAAGTTGCAAGCTTCATTAAGGCATGGTATTAATTTACCTTTATATGTTTAATAAAATTACACTGAAAGTAAAAGTTTTTGAAAAAAATTAAATCAACAAACTATAACATTAGGAGAACATGTTAGTACAACTTTCAAACTCAGAGATGTGACAGCATGCAGAGAAGAAATCAACACACAGATAAATACATAAGTGAAGATGAATATAACTTCTTAGAATATAATAAACAAAACAAGCCATTTGAATTTCATTTCAACTCCTTGTAATGATCTGGGATGTTTTTGAAATACACCTCATTCTTGAACACCTCTCTGAAATAAGGTCTTTTTACTTGCTTCTGTACAGATTGGTGTGTTAGCAGACTTGCACATTCTATTCCCTTTTCCTGGAACACACATGTCCAATGTCTTCATAAGTCACTTACTCACCTTTATCCTGTGTGACCTGCTTTAAGCTGTCTAAACAGAAACTCACCATCCATTCTGCTGTTCCCTAGCCTACCACTTTTATTCATGGCATTTTTCACCATCTAGAATACTGCAAATGTGATTTTATCTGTTGGTTCTTACTGACTGCCCCCTATACTCTGAATATAAATTTTCTGAGGGCAGAGGATTTAATTTGTTTACTGATGAATCAACATTATTTGGTATAGTGTAAGGACTCAATAAATTATTGTTGAGTAAGCAAAATTTGATTTCAGATACTGCAAAATGGATGGTTGAGCAGATGTTACCCTGGGTTTAAAATACAGTCCTGGCAAACATTGGCTGGGCTGAAACATCCAACAATAAGAACCAGGTTGGGTTGAAGGCCAGTCAGGAAAGGCCACTTTTCCTCAGTTCACGGGAGGTGAACTGAGTGGGGCCGGCTCATGGACCCACTGGTATGCATGAAATCTGGCATTGGGAAGCTCCTCTGACAGGACACAGTCCCTGCAGGTAAGCATAAGAAGCATGATAAGAAACAGTTCAGAACAGGCCATAGAAGTTACCCACTGGCATACACTTGGCACAGGTTGCAGGCAGACCAGGATGGATTAGTTCACTTTACCCACTAACGAATCCAAACACCAGAATTCAGTGTGGATCGAGCCATGTTTGGTCACAACAAAACCAGTGAACATTACAAAATGCCAAGGTGAGGTGACCCTTACCAGATGATGTGGCCACAGCACCCAACAGCACAAGTGAGAACCAGGGAGGGAGGGGGCGGAGCTGGCAGGGGGAATGTGGAGCGCTCCCCTGCTGAACAGCCACTCCCACTGGGGAACGTGGATTGGGATGGGGGCAAATCAGGCCAGGCAGAGATACAACACCTGTGGGCCTCATGTGAACTAGATCAGGGAGAAGCCAGGTTGAGCTGAATGTTTCGACTGGTGCAAATAGAAATTGGAGTGGGAGAGGGATGGTTGGGCTTTGCCATGGCGTCACTTGGCAGAGGCTGGCACTGGAGGCTAAATCTGTCAAATTGAACCCCAGAACCACCTGGAGAGTGCATAATCCGGGAGTGGGAGTGGCCTAGTAGGGAAATAGTGGGCTCCTCCCTCTTGGGTTACAACTTCCACTGGAGAGCACTAAAACCAGGACAGGGGTGGCTAGAAAGAAAGGCACCCAAAAGCATGTGTGTGGGCTAGATAGAGGAGCTGGTTAGGTAGAACTAGGCTTCAATATCCACTGACCTGTATGAGAGCTGAATGGGATGTGGGACAGACTAGATTAGTCTGCTGCACATACTGGCCAGCACGGGAACCAGGGCAGAGGGCAAGCCTGGTGGGGATTATTGTGGGTTGTTCGGACTAGGCTATAGCTCCCACTGGTTTATGTGAGGGCCAAGTGTGTGCTGGGCAGAATCAGGCTGCACTGCAACACCCATTGGTTCTAGTGAAAGACAGGGCTGGAAACAGAACTGATCCAGCAATTGAAACCACTAGTTGATTGGGATGATGGACTGTACCAGGCCCTGGACTTGCCAAATACACACAAAAATATGGTCTGGGATCACCTCAGACAAAGTTTCTTTGGGGATCTCCCCAATTGAATTGTTGGGCTCAGAACCCTAACCATGAAAAGACAAAGGACAGAACAAATCAATCAACGAACTCAGTCATATGTTAGCAGTGAAAGACAGGGCAAATGAGAACTCAAAGATGGAATATGTTAATCAGTGGATTCTTCAGTTACCTCTTTGTGCTTGGAATGGTGAGACCGGCAGCAATTCATAACTATTGAACTATCAAAACCATTTGAGCAAGACCCTCGGAGCATGCCCCACATCAGGGACCTGGGATGGGTGGGAGACTGGGTGGGGCTTTTCCCTTTATCTCCCCCTTTACCCCAGATACAGGAAAAAAATGATGAGGAAATAATAGTCTTACCTACTTTCCTGTAGCCCTTGAACCTTTCTACCCTAATTAACTATGTAAAGATTATCAAAAATAAAGAAAAAATAGTTAAAAAATAAAATAGAATAAAATACAGTCATGGGAGCTGAATGCTAAGAAATGTGGAAAACTCTATCCCACACAAGAAAGAAGGGAGCCAGGGTACTTAGAGACCATCTCTCACCAGTTATCAGTGGAGATCTGCCTCCAAGGATGTAAATTTGCACTACTTCTGGCTTATTGTAGATTGGTCCAGAGACACAGCTCTTTCCAATTGAATATATATATATTATATATATATTAAAGACATAGTGTCTGAGACACAAGATAAGGGCCCTGTCTGTTCATGCTAATGAGCCTGACTGCATCCTTGGCACCCCAAAATTGTGAACTCTACGAGCACTCACACTTTCATTCTTCATGACTCAGCCTTGAAACTGCACCAGTGATTTTGCAGAGTGGGAATGCTAGCACAGAAGAGAAAATAAAATTGGAGAACATGGGGGAGTCATTACAATGCCACTTGGTGACTGGATTACATCTGTGACACTTATATGGCGCTTTGAGAAATACTGGAGGAGACTTAGAGGAGACTGCTGAGAATCAGTCATTTTAAGATGGTTATTAATCCACAAGATGTTACTGAACGACAAAAAATAATCAAATAAATAAAGGAAAAAAACCCAGTGGTGTTTTTATAGAAATGCACATTTCAATGCATGAGAATAGTGCTCAGAAAATGAGTCCAATTTGCATAGAATTTTGTGATATTTCTAATTAGTACTCAAAGTGATGCTCTATAAATTGATTTTGGATGGCAGCTTCATTTTTTGAAAAAAAAAAGTAAGGGAAGATCCTAACTTATACCAAAATTGGTTCAAGAATTAAATACTTACATATAAAACTATTAAAATGAGATATTAATACAGAAAAATAATAGTTATTTTTACATAGACGTGTAGAAGGAGGGACTTTCTACTAATAAAACATTTTTAAAGAAACAATAGGCCTAACTAAATTTTAAAATGTATATGACAAAAAAAATCAACAATAAAGTATTAACAGATTGAGATTTCTATCACAAAAATAATACAATATAATAGGCAGACTGATGTTGGTATGCTTAGTACATAAAAGCATTTTTACAAATCATTAAGAATAAAATAGCATTGGCCCGGCATGATGGCATAGATGTTAAAGTCCTCACCTTGCACTCACTACGATCCCATATGGGCACCGGTTCTAGTCCTAACAACCCTGCTTCCCATCCAGCTCCCTGCCTGTGGCCTGGAAAAGCAGTTGAAGATGAGCCAAAGTCTTGGGACCCTGCACCCATGTGGGAGACCGGGAAGAAGCTCCTGGCTCCTGGCTTCAGATTGGCTCAGCTCCCACCATCGCGGCCGCTTGGAGAGTGAACCATCGACGGAACATCTTCCTCTCTGTCTCTTCTCCTCCCTGTGTATCTGACTTTCCAATAAAAATAATAAATCTTTTTTTAAAAAAGAGAATAAAATAGCATCTAAAATATCAAATGGAAAAATCAGCAAAATTAGGCAGTTCAAGAGAAGTTTTACAATATCTGATAAGCTTATTTAGTTTTAGTGGTTATTAAAAAAATATTCTATATTATTTGGGTACAAAAATGATCACTTGAAAATATTTGTGAATACATTGAGATAAAGGCCCATTTGCACATATTTCTTGTAGAAATAAGATTGATATCAAATATTTTTAAAATTGCAAATACTTATTTTTAAATCATCCATATTCAGTATATTCTGTGACTTGAAAACTAATCTTTAAGAAATTCACACTAAGGATTATATTCTGGATTCACACAGAAAATTAAACAAAACTTTAAATAGGAAAAAAAAATGTTGCTATGAAATTGACTTACATGATTTTTTTGAATATAACCAAAAAATATCAAAATTTTATCTTCCCCCGTTTAAAAGAATGTGTGTACTTCATGCCTTCTCTTGAAAGAAATACTGAAAATTTATATCAGACTTTGGCTCATGCTGGTAGCAACAAGCTCAGTGTTCACTTTAAAACAATTTCATTACAGTAATAAGAATACTATTGTATGACAGAATCCAAACTTTAATTCGTTGTAATGTCTGTTTGTTTGTTTATTTGTTTGTTTGTTTTATTTTCATTTTAAGATGTTTACTGCTGGGCCAATGTTGTAATATACTGAATCTGCAACAGCAGATCCCATACAGAATATTGTTTTGAGTCCTGGTTGCTCTAATTCTGATCTTGTTTCTTGCTAATGCTCTTGGGAAAACAGCAGACTGTGACTCAAACACTTGGACCCCTGCCACCCAATGTGCCAGATCCAGGTGGCATTCCACAGCCCCAACTGTGATCATTTTGGGGAATGAAACAATAATCTTTTTCTCTCTTAAATTCTACCTTTCAAGGAAGAACATCTTTAAAATTAAAAAAATTGTATACCACTAAAAAAAAATTAAAAGTTTGCAGCTGAGTATAAAGGATGTTAATTTAGTCATCCTTCCCCCCCATACAGCCAGCACTTAAGTTTCTTATATTTCTGTTTCTCCCAGCTAGGGTCACATGCAGGTGGGAGGCTGGGAAAGGAAACCACAGTCCTCTCCCTCGCGTCTGACCACAATGATTGCTGAGCTTGTTGGAGCTCAAGTGGACACCAGGAAGACAGCAGTAACGCCAGACGATTCTGACTAGGCTGGTGCTGCTGTGAGGCAGCTTGACACTGTGTGACCATAGCAGACGTGTAAGTTCACATTTCTCTCTGTAGCAACCTCGTGAACTCCTAGGGGCTCCCAGTGAGAAAACTCACCTTTACTCTCCATGAAGTATTTGTGTGTTTTGTCTGCCTGTCCAGTCCCATGGCAGCTCACCCTGACCGATGGACTTCTGGTGGGGGTGTTAGTGTCCAACCACTTGGTCCTCTGGGACAGGATGTAACCTCAGGGAGTTCGTTTAGGCACAATCTTTATACCATCATGTTTTGTCCAGCCATGGTCCAAAATATCGACCTTGTAGCAAACCATCTTATTTGTGCTCATTTGTCCTGTGATCATTTCTGGATAAGAGTCTACCTGTCCTTTCTTCACATAAACAACTCTGTCTCTATGTCTCTCTCTTTCTCTATCTCTGTTTGTAGTAAAGGAAGCTGCAGTCTTTTTTTTTTTTTTAAATTTTACGGTAGGTACTCACAGTATAGCTGTGTCCAAAGATACTATCTATTGTGTAGATTTAGTAAAATTTTAATCAATGTTTTATTGTTGTACTTTTTGAAAATCCTTAAATGACAGTTTAGTCTGAGCCTAAGATGATAGAACATCAGTACACAAGTGGCTAGTGAGATAGATCATTCACTAGGAGGTTTGTAGCAGAGAATTGAAAAGATTAAATGCTCTTGAGTTCTTCATCCATATCAAGTGTTCTAGAAATACTAATGATTAAATAAACATAGAAGAAAATGAAAATATTTATGCAGAGAAATAAAACCAAAGAAATTAGAGTTCAAAACAAATTAAAACAAATTAAAAAGAGCAAGAGGAGAAAAGTTCCAAGATTTTCAAAATGAACATCAGAGTAAAATCAGAGTCCATTTATTGTGCAACTACACTCAGAGATTGTGACTGGCCAACTCTTACTCAATTACTATGGGTTTATTAGTTGTTCACTATTCTTCAGTCTTCATTCATAAATCTGAGATGATAACAATGCCTGTTTGGGGCCATTGTGTGGGCTTAACTGACTAATCTTACACATTCAAGTGCCAGGATCATATAGGCACTGGTTCATGTCCTGATTGCTCCATTTCTCATCCAGCTCCCTGTTTGTGGTCTGGGAAAGCAGTGGAGGATGGCCCAGAGCTTTGAGATCCTGCACCCGCATGTGAGACCTAGAAGAAGCTCCTGGCTCCTGGCTTTGGATTGGCTTAGCTGTGGCCATTGTGGCCAGTAGGGAGTGAATTAGCAGATGGAATATAGCTTTTATCTCTCTTTCTCTCTGTAAATCTTCCTTTGCAATAGAAATAACTAAATATTTTAAAGAAGAAAAAGAAAATTTCATCTAAACTTCAGTTTGTTATTGGTGGAGGCTTAGTTGACATTGATCATTCATTGCACAGTCCAGTCCAATACTGTGATTGGAGTAATGCCCAATAAATAATATTGGTTGACTGTCTCATAGTGCTGTGAAAAAGGCCAACCTAATCTAAGAACATTGCTGTGCCTGAATAGTATGCACATTTAAAAAATATATATTTGAAATGCATAGTAACAGGGGCTCAGGGGAGAGATAGAGAAAAAGAAGGATGGAAGAGAGAGGTTTCCATTCATTGATTCAGTCCCCAAATGGTCACCAACAGCCAGGGGCAGGCCAGGCTTATGCCAGGAGCCAGGAACTCTGAGTTTCCCAAAAGGATAGCAGAAATCCAAGTATGTGAACCATTGGGCATTGAAGCCCAGATGTTTTAGCAGAAAGATTAATTGGAAACAGGGGAGCTGGACAAGTACTGGCATTCTGATATGAGCAGTGGAAATCCTGAGCAGAAGCTTAACCCACGGCATCTCACAATTCTCACCTCTTAGTAAAGCTTTCAACTGGGAGCTGATATAAAGGGTATTTAATTGCACTCTTAGCTTGTTATAGTTACAGAAAAAGGGAAGTTCAAGATGCTTCAGGAAGTGATTTGATATTTTGGGAAAAGCAGGATTACTACTTCAGAGAATTACTGAGTTGTATTTCTCTTCTGATCACCAGACAAGTCATCCTTAGCATCCATAGTCAATCATTTCGCTTAAATAATCTGAGCAAATACTAACGCCAACTTCATAATAGGATTATTTTGAGTCTTGTAAAAGCTATTAGAGGAAAAGCCTTAAATAAGACCTGGTGTATAATTATCCTTGATACTATTATGTATTATTACGCTAAGACTTTGGATCCGAGTACAAATTTTGCTCATACCAAATGAAATGGCATCCTCACAGAATAGAATCAGGACATTTTTGAGGATAGAAGAGGGAAGCTAGGGTATGGAAATGATCAGGGTTCCATAGGCGAGACTGCAATAATCAATAAGAACAGAAAAATATCTCTCTTCCATTCTCCTGGAATAGGCATGGAAGCCAGGAGCGATAATGAGATTGTCAAATGCAGCTTGATGTACTTTACAACGTGGCCCATGGTCAGCTCCTGCAACTCTCTGGGAAACATGAAGGGCTCCCAACCTGCCCTAGGGACACGGCCTCCTTCTTCATGGTCTGTTAGCAGCAAAGGTGAAGAGAGAGCACTTCAAAGACCATGCTGTGTACCCAGTGCCGCCCAAGATCTGAGAATCCAGCCAGCCAGGCAGCCTGAGATCAAAAAGCTGTCTCCAGCTGCTTGCCTCTCCATGCACACATACTGAAAAGTTCATCACATTAGCCACTTCATAAGGAATAAATTGTTATTTCCTTTCCACTTTGATTTCCTCCTCTTCTCTCCCCATGCTACAGTCAGTAACCAGCTCACTGTCTAGAAGTCTCACCAGGTACTCTGTTTTCCTTATCTGTTATGTCAAAAATATCTTTGTTTTTTTATGGGTTTAGGGACCTGCACATGCCTAGCAGGAAACTACCTTCTGGAAAGAGCAGCTTTGGGATCTCAACAAGCTTCTGTAAACTATACAGAGATCACCCCTTTACATGGCTCTCTTATCATGCTGTTGCAACAACAAAATATATAATAACCAAAATAATTGCAAGCTGTATTCATTACTTACTAGAAAAATAGCCAGGGCCAGCCAGTACTGTGGCATAGCTACTGCTTATTGCGCTGGCATACTGCACAGATACCAATTGGAGTCCAGCTGCTCCATTTCCAATCCAGCTCCTTGCTAGTGTGCCTGGGAAAACAGCAGAGGTAGCCCAGTTGCTTGGGCTCCTACACTCACACAGGAGATCCAGAAGATGCTCCTAGTTTCTGCATTTAGATGCATTCAGCCCTGTTATTATGGGAAGTGAACCAGCAGATGAAAGATTCATATTTTCTCTTTCTCTCTCTCCCTCTCTCTCCCTTTATGTGTGTGTATAACTTTGATTTTCAAATAAGTAAATGTTTTTTTTTAATAAAAATATCCAAAAGGAGAATATATGTACCAGTCATAGAGAAGTTCTTAAAACTCTGTCTTCATTTCCAGTATTTCTCACATGAGAGTGAGAAACACTCCCAACAGCTTACACTTGCCTTACTTCATGGTTCCAAAGTCAGGCCACATGGACTCCTGTCCTCTTCAGCTCAGGTTTTCAAATCTTTGAGTTTTTCCATTTCTTCATTTCTTATGGAATATCTGCTTCACTCCTGCAAAGAAAGATGGGACTAAGATGAAGCAACACCTGGGTGGGAAGTGAAACTGGAGAGTAAAGACTATAAGGAAAGCCGTTCAAATGGGACATTTTCTTTCTTTCTTTCTTTCTTTTAAAGATTTATTTATTTATTGGAAAGTCAGATATACAGAGAGGAGGCGAGACAGAGAGGAAGATCTTTCGTCAGATGATTCACTCCCCAAGTGAATGCAACAGCCGATGCTATACTGATCCGAAGCCAAGATCCAGGAACTTCTTCCGGGTCTCCCACACGGGTGCAGGGTCCCAAAGCAATGGGCTGTCCTATACTGCCTTCCCAGGCCACAAGCAAGGAGTTGGATGGGAAGTGAAGCTGCTGGGATTAGAACCGGCCCATATGGGATCCCAGTGTGTTCAAGGTGAGGACATTAGCTGCTAGGCCACGCCGCCAGGCCCAAATGGGACATTTTCTTATTTGTCTATGCTTCTCAAAATTTCTCCTCTGGCATAGAGTTGCTGATGAGGAACTTTGACTTAAAGTACAGTTCTTTAAGTTATGACACAGTAACCAGAGTTCACTCTTAATGTCACCTAAGGCCATTCCTAAGAACCTTAGTGCCCTGGGGACTTGAGAGGTGCAAGCTGTGTAGAGGCGAACAGTTAATGTAAAACACAGTAGTGGATGTACTCCAGAACTCTGTGATTGCTGCTAAGTAGGAAGAAGGCAGGGGGCAAAGTCCTAGGCATGGGGAAAGGAAAGGGGGAGCCGACTACTGAGAACTGACAAATTAAAGGAAGTTAGAAACCATACATGAGGCCTTGAGCATGGAGGTCCTCTGAGATGAGCATGTCAGGGCTGACGTGGCAAACAAGGGAAGCATACTGGAGATCAGAAAAGCAGACCAAGGCTTGGAGAAAAACTGCAGGCATAGAAAATCAGAGACATGCTTTACTGCAGAGTTCCCAAGACCTTGCCATTGCGGAAACCCAGATATTATATTATTTTTCTGTTTTTATTTATTTATTAATATTTTTCAATTTTTACAAGCAAGAACAAAAACCAAAACCATGCCCACTTAAAGTGACTGGCTCAGCGATTCTTTCTGTGAAATTTACAAGTATGGATGGCGACAAGCACAAAAGATGGAGCAGAGGGGTGCTCTGTAGCAGAAGTCCCAGACAACATGTGAGGGCATCAATGAATACAAACTCATGTTACCTGAAAGCTCTCACCTGAGTGAGCACCCCCATCTGGATTCTAAACCCTGAACCAGGTATTTTTAACTCCCTAGCAATACTCCTTTCCAGGTTTAGTTGGCCCACTGTTCAGGCAACATGCTAGACAGAGGCAAAGCTAGTATGAAGAAGACCTGATCCTATCTCTTAGGAACTGGCATCACAGAGTAAGGGACAGGTATGTGGTGATGGGAGTAAATGAAATCGTGGCCACATGTTACACTCTGTATGTTGAAGACAGACCAGAAAATGGGCATTGAACCCAGCTAAGGAAGAAGCTTCTTAGGCTAGACATCCCTTGAGCTGAAAAGCAAGTGGCAATGAAGCAGGAAAAGAAGAGGATGTTTCTAGAAACACTGCCATGAATTTTGATGATTCCTAGAATCATAACGTCAGCAACTTGTTTTTGAAAGTGTGGATTTCAAGCTTATGCCTCTGTACATTCTGATGCCACATTGCGGCAGGCTTGAGGATCCTTATTTTAGCAGTCATTCCCAAATGACCACAGCTGCACCTGGTCTGGGGACCACTTCTGAAACACCTTTGGGTAGAAATCAAAGCACAGCTGAGGCTGAGAAGGATGAAAGGTGTACCATGAGAAGTAAACAGCACACACTGGGCTTTTACGGGGAGATAAACCCCATAGCCTTTGCGAAATGTCACTTGCCTTTTCTGGCACCTAGGTGCACTGTTAACAGCTGAGGCTGAAGTCTGAGAATGTTGAACTTGATACTGCTTTCTCAGTCCTGGTTATATACAACTGTACTTCTTGTTGACTGATTCTTTTCTGCCTGGTGGTGAATCACCTCCCAGCCAAGCCTCTCTATTGCTCCAGGATTAGTGTCTATTCCACACACCTCATGTAGGATGATTCCTTATTTACTCAGGTATTTAGGTTCTTAACTGGTGTCCCCCTGGGAATATCTTGGAAGGAGCTGTGGATCCTCTTTTATCCCACATGAGCTGAGTGAGCCTCAGAAGCATTTTCATGCTGTTCTGAGCAGCTCAGAATCAATTTCTCAGACACTGGCTAAATGGAGCCATGATAACGCTATGGTCCCAATGATGGCATGATATAGTTTTCACTAAACACACAAACTCACAAGGAGAAAGCTAACACAGGGAGATTCGGCCTTATCTGGCTGTACTGAAAACCTTTTTCTAGCATGGAGACCTGTATTGCATTTGCCTGGACAAAAAGATTGGTCCAAATGGTTGGCCCATTAAAGCACTGAAATGTTTAGTTGTGCATTTCTAGGTAATGCAAAAATGCACCTCAGAGTTGTTTGCACTGAGGAAAGCATTTGAGGATTTATTCTCCAAATTCAAAAGGTCATTGCTTGAGAGCTGTCCTTATGAAGTGCTAATTCCCAAAATTTCAGTCCTGTAGGTGGAGAAGGACAACGGTAGGATTCCATGAAGCAAAGAAAGCAAGGCTGGCAGTGAAAGTCAGGCTGGCACGCACCAAAGCAGAGAGGGTGAGATGGTGTGGACAAAGAAAAGCAGCTTCGATTACAGGTGTAATCAGCGACTTTGATGTGTTTAATAGTTTTGTTAAAATTCCCTAGTTCAAAATCTTAAGGCAAACCTCTTGGTTTCCAGACTACTAACCAACTTAAGTATATTCTTTATCTCTGATTATTTAGGAATTACTCTCACTAACTACACTTTCACCTATTTTTTTTTTCTGCACAGATATCCTAAGATTTAACAGGAGCCTAAACTATCTTTAAAATCTCCTTGAATTGCAATTGTAATCACGTAAGAAATAAAAATCACATTGAACTTGTCATGACTTCTAAAATCATTTTCCAGGCCCAGCGTGATGACGCAAGTGGTTAAGGTCCTCACCTTGCACGCCTGGGATCCCATATGGGCGCCAGTTCTAATCCCGGCGGCCCCGCTTCCCATCCAGCTCCCTGCCTGTGCCCGGGGAAAGCAGTCTAGGATGGCTCAAAGCTTTGGGACCCTGCACCCGCGTGGGAGAGACCTGGAAGAGGCTCCTGGCTTCGGACCGGCATAGTATCGGCCGTTGCGTTCACTTGGGGAGTGAATCATCGGACGGAAGATCTTCCTCTCTTTCTCTCCTCTCTGTATATCCGCCTTTCCAATAAAAAAAAATCATTTTCCCTCTTATTATCTCTGTCTACAGGGTCATACTTTAAACACTTCCAATATTATAATACCACATGCTCAGCCAATTATATCATTTGGAATAATTCTTTGGGTTTGCAGGATTTTATATTTGTTCAGTGTTTCCTAAATGAGTTGTAGCATTTGGCAACAGACTGAAAAACGAGTTTCTTTAATTCTTTAATTTTAAGAAGACACTGACCGCAGTGTCCTCGCTTTCAAGATGATCCTAAAATCCTTCCCAGGCATGATGTTCTCCAAAGCTATTTTTTCTGGAAGGGGAAACTCCATCCCTGCATCAGCCCCACAGACTGGCTTGGCACCATATGGAACTGCTTTTTAGTTTCCCTTCTTGAGTAGCTCACTCCAGCTCATTTCCAGGATGAAAATACATTATGTTTCATTAATCACTGTAGTTTTCTGACTCAAATTTCTGAAATATTCTGGCATTCTGCCTTATGTTTTATGTTATCTGTTGCTAATATTTGTGGTGACTAGTGAATCTCTCTCCAACTGACTATTTGGGGCAGAAAAGAACTACACAGTTGTGAGTAAAATTGCAATTTTGACTTTTCCTTTCAACAATTCCCCAGAGTTCAGAGCTGCTGTGCTTGAAGCTCTTTAATATGGATGGCAGGCTAAGTCCTCCTTATCCTATTATCATGGATCCTTTTAAAAGCTAATGAAAAATGCAGTGTCAGGGCTACATGGCAGCAGAGCAGATGGGAGAGTGGAGTGGGGACAGAGCTTCTGTACTGTAGGCAAAAGAGAAATCCCAGGTGAGGCAGTGTCTGATAGAAAGCTATTTGGAATTCCTTTCTGTGACCTGTCACAGTTGTACCTGAGTTGCTAGAACAGCTCAAAATCAGTTCCTTAGACATAACTTCTCTCCACATTTGTGTTATGCAGATGATCACAGAACACAGCATAATGCTAATTTTAAAGCTAGAATATGCTGCAGTATCGTATGAAGTATGAGGTCCAGCCTCTCCTTTATCTCAGGCATGCTATTTTGCTACTGAGTTGCAACTTTTTGTAAGACAAATACTATTCTTTGCATTTGTTTTTCATTCTATTTGCATGAGAAAATTTTAACAAGTGTTGTCACTATTTTTTTTTTCACTATAATTTTGCATCCCCTGCATTAGCTGTACCTTTCTTACAAGGTGAAGTGTTGACTTTCGGTTTTATCACATCTGGGAATCTTGGTGTTTTAATTTTGAAAAGTGTAAATTCCTTGCAAATATTTTGTAATGCTCTATTAAGATCTGTTATCTCTTTTATAAAGTCTGTTTTTCACTCATCTTTCTTCTTTCATTGTGTACCATTTCCATGCAGTTTCATTTGACATTCAGAAGTGTTTGCTATTGCATATCCGGGACTTGGGACTGTGTATGGGCATGATAATTCGTAACTACTTTCTGAATGAATGAGTAGGGTAATGAATATCTTTGTATGCCTTATCTGTCCTCAGATTAAATTTGCTGAATGATTTGAAGGTACACAGCATGTTTGGCATTAGATCGATGGCTCAGTAATCTCAGTATGTGTGAAAATCACCTGCAACCACAGATTACCAGGTCCTACTCAGTTTCTGACTCAAGAAGTTTGGAGGAGGAGCTAAGAATTCACATTTACATATGTATACATGAATGTATGTGTATGTATTTACTTACTTCAAAGCCAGAGAAAGTGAGAGAAAGACAAAGAAAGTAATCTCTCATCTGCTGATTCATTCCTTAACTGCCTACCAATAACCAGGATTGGGACAGACTAAAGCCAGGACTTAGAACTTAAACAGGATCTCCCACATGAGTCACAGTGACTTGGTCATTTGAGCCTGTACATGTTATTTCCCATTCTAGCTGAAAGCTAGAATCAGAATGAAGCTGTGACAAAAACTCAGATTCTCCAATATAAGACAGAGTGCTCTTAGTGATCCCTGGTAATTCTCATGCTGATGACCCAGCAGACACAGTTTAGGAACCATTCAATTAGAAGATTTTTTTGTTTTTGTTTTTAATTTTGAAAAACAACAAAATAACTTTTTTTACTTTTTGCCTGCTTAAAAGGAAGTATTTTGTAGAATTAAGATTTATGTTCTTTGGGGTTTTAAAACATGGTATTAATTTAAAATTGTAATTTCAACCTCTACTGTTTATTGAGCTCTTCTTTCATATTCTAGTCTGTTTTCTAGAATTTCACTGAGAAGGTAAAACCTGTCTAAAGGATCATTTTTTTTAAGATTTACTTTATTTTTATTGCAAAGTCAGATATACAGAGAGGAGGAGAGACAGAGAGGAAAGATCTTCCGTCCATTGATTCACTCCCCAAGTGATCGTAATGGCCGGTGCTGCACTGATCCGAAGCCAGAAGCCAGGAACTTCCTCCAGGTCTCCCATGTGGATGCAGGGTCCCAAGGCCTTGGGCCGTCCTTGACTGCTTTCCCAGGCCACAAGCAGGGAGCTGGATAGGAAGCAGGGCTGCTGAGATTAGAACCAGCGAACATTTGGGATCCCAGGAGTACAAGACGAGGACTTTAACCACGATGCTATTACGCCGGGCCCTAAAGGATCTTTTAAGACACTTTTGACAATTAGGCTTTCACTTTCATTGTTTCTCTTTGTGCTTTTCACTTTCAATCAAGAAATTCTCTATTGGGCCCAGCAAGGACCAATAACAGTATGCTTACTCTCTGGCTTAGTAGCTTTAAAGTTCCGGTGGTCAGTTCTAACCCAAAAGACAGTTAATATGCTCAGCCCCAGGCCTGCTTCCCTGATGAGAACATATGAGGCAGAGGCAAAAACAGAGCCTCCTCTTGTCTTAGTGTAAGGATGCTGACGTATTGGTGACACATTAAGATGATTCTTTTAACAGAGTTTGGGTGTGAATAAGAAGTTAACTGAGCAGATGCCATTCTTTCACGGCTTTTAGCTTTTAACTCCTACAGACTGAATTGCCTCCCTTTATTCCCCCCAGATTCATAAGTTAAAGCCTAAATCTGCAAGGGCCTTTGGAGAGAGAAAGCCTTAAGCAGGTCAGTAACATTAAAGGAGATCATGAGGCTGCAGCCTTGATGCAACAGAATTGCTATCCAAACAAGAGGCAGAGACCACTTTCTTTTCCCCTCTCCCCTCTTCTCTCTGTCTTTATCTTCATGCTCCTTGTGCTCTGCTCCTTTTCCCTGCCCTCTATCCACTTCCCTGCCTCACCCAGAAAAAAAAAAAAATAGAGGTTGGGTGTGGGGAGGCTATTTGAGGACACTGTGGGAGGATGCCATCTGCAAGCTAAGGAAAGAGACATTACCAGAAACCAAGCCTGTTAGTACTTTGATCTTGGACACTTAGCTTCCAGAACTGCAAAAAGAATAAATGTTCTTTAAACCATTTTGTCTGGGATATCCATGGATGTCAGACTAATACACTAAGTTTGCCTCTTAGCATGAGATACATGCTCCAAAATTGCTACTCCGGATGCTACCAGCCTTACGTCCCAAGGTATGATATGAGTTCTGGAGTTTTCACTTTGTTTGCTATTAGCTTTAATATATTACTGTGTAGTGCATGCCATCTAATTAGGTTTCTCCTCACCGTTGAATTTCTGTTGAAAGATGGAAAGTATTAGGGGAACGTGGAGCGTGGTCAGAAGGAAGAGACTGCCGTGAATACCCTAAAGTGCTCATTCTCTGCAGTGTAAATGGGTAGGAGTGCTCACTTTGCTCAATTCTGCTTTCAAACTGTTGTTTCAGTAACTTTTCCTACATAGTATCAGTGCCATCACTGCTCCTTTAATCTGTTCTCATAAATGTAATTGGAAAATGTAGGGGATGGTGAGTAGGCATACATAAAACAACCACGATCATAATTTGAATGTCCTCTCGCTCTCCCTTGGAGTTCAGTCTGAAGTGGACAGTTAAAGCTTATTTGTGCCCAGGATAAGAGCTGAGGTTGGAGGTCAGCCTGACATTGAGTTGAGGGACAGATTCTGGCTAACACTGATAACAGCTATAAGATACAGAAAACTGAACTTCATATCTTCAACTCTAATCACCCAGAACCTCAAAAAATTCCTTCACATTTAGATCTGGAGACAAACTTTCTGGCCTTCTTTCGGCAGTAACAAATGTACTATTTACTGAAACACAGTTCAAAAACCTGTCACAATCCTGTGACTCTGAGATCATCTTGAATGACTCAAAAATGTCATCAGTGCTAGTCTTAGTTGCTCTATAGAAGCTTTCATACTTAGCACGTCGACCTTTCAAGCAACTAAGAAAAGAAAAAGAGCACAGAAGTTAAGATGCCACATGGGACTCCAGCGTCTCCTATTGGTGCGCCTGGGTTTGAAACCCAGCTCCTTTCCCAATCCTGCCTGGCATCTGCTAATGCTGGTGCTGGGAGCAGAGATGATGCCTCTAGTGCCCAGGTCCCCGAACCCAGTTGCTTGTCTGGGATTGTTTCCCAACTCCAGGCTCCACTCGGATTAAGGTCTAACTGCTGCAGGCAACTGGGGACTCAAACAACAGATGGGAGATCTCTTTCTTCTCTCTCTGTATCTCTCTCTCCTTCCTTCTCTTCCTCCTTGCCTTTTAAATAAATTAAAAAAAAAAAGAAGAAGAAAATGAGAAAACAAGTCAGGGAAACTCAGGCTTGCTCAGACAATTTTGAAGAAATTAGATGGCTATCCAACAAACAGAGACAGAAGAATTTGCTCTGCTTGAAGATAACACCCACTTCTTTTACAAATGGCTCACTTGTTATGGGCTTGTGTAGACGACTAACAGATTTGCTTCATGTTGTGGAGGGGTGAAAGCCAGAAGGGAGCGTCTCAGTGGGTGGGAGCCCAGAGAAACACATTTCCTCCAGCTGATAGGAACGAAGGAAAGTGGGTGATGCCTTCCTTGTCTGCCAGATTCAGCAACAGTCAAAATGCCTTCCACGCAGCCCTCATCGCCAGCAGGCCGGCTTCCAGTTGTAGACATAATCTGGTGAAGGGTTTTGGCTTGTTTTCCAGTAGATTCCAGGGAGCGTTAAGTTGGTAAAGAGAAATGACTAAGTTGGACATCTACCAGGCAAGAGGAGAAACTCCTAGGTATCATCTCCTCTTTTTATTTCTCATTTTGAAAAATACATATGATCCAAATGGGATAGTTGCACCCAAAACTACCATTTTTAAGTAGTACTTACAGCTCTTTTTCTTGCCTGTTGTTGCAGGCTGGTATTCAGCCCATCTGGCATATGTGTCAAGTTTATTCTGAGAGTGTTTGGGTGCATCCATTCCAACTCCCCACAACAGTCTTAAGTGAAGTTGTCCCCAGTGGGTTTCCCTGAAAACCACTGAGACTGCGCAGATGGGCACTGGCACAGCCTCCCCTCAGCCTTGTCCTTTGCTCAACAGCCTCTACTTCACATCCCCTGAAGTATTCTGAACATTCCAGGCAAGAAGCAGACCTACACTTATAAATTAGAGATAGTGTACTTTTTGCTTAATCAAGATAAACATAATCCTGACATTTCAGCTGAGTCGTTCCAGACCCTTTTTTCTGGATGCTGTAAAAGGTGTTATTCATAGTCACTCATTGTTTAAGTTTCAGCTGTACCTAGTTGGATTGAACACTACAATGTGTTTTCCTGAGCTTTCCTTCTATAGTGTTATGTCAGTCCATTTCCTATGGCTAAAACTGAATACCACTGACTGGGTAATATGTAGAGACTAATTTAGTTCATGATTCTGAAGACTGGAAAGTCAGAGACAGTGGTGCCGATATATAACTGGCTTCCTATGAGGGCCCTACT
Source organism: Ochotona curzoniae (assembly GCF_017591425.1). Classification (NCBI taxonomy): domain Eukaryota; kingdom Metazoa; phylum Chordata; class Mammalia; order Lagomorpha; family Ochotonidae; genus Ochotona; species Ochotona curzoniae. Next base: position 59,400,584 of record NW_024466599.1, read on the forward strand.
GGTGCATTATAAAATGGCAGAGGGTATCACATGTTTAGACACAGCAAGCATGCTAGAGAGAACAGGTTTTTATTTAAAAGATCAAAAAAGGTATTCCTTCAGTACACGTAAGTCCATAAATGGATTAAGTCATTCATTAGGGCAGAACTTTCACTTAACAACCAGACCCCAAAGGGACCAACTTCAATTCTATTAGCATATGAATTAGGAGATTATAATTCCAACCCATGAAGTTAAGGTGGGGGCTGGGGAGAGGAGGCACACTGAAACCCCATCAAGCTCAGAACACTCTCTACTATTTAGAAGTTGAGGACGTAGCTTTGTTTTGGGAAGAGGTAACAAACCAAAGCTAGCTAATAGTCACATCTCACCTCCTTAGGGATCTAAACAACAGAGAGAGAATACCCACCAAGAACACATCATCAAATGTAGACCTATGCAGTAGTTCCTGGCCAGTGAAGTGAAAACAGTGACAAAATACCATGCTCCCTAAGGCACTTGATTTCTTTCAAGCAGGAGTCTGATAAATCCCCTATTTCTCAAATAAAGGACATGTCTGGATAGCCGTGTTGTCTGAGGGACTCTGAATTACCCAGCTGTCTATGTACATATGCCTTTCACACCTGAAATTGGCAGAATACAGACAACAAAAATCAAAATGTAGGTCTATGTTATCTTTCCATTTTCTAATAACACGGAAATTTATTGGATGTCCATAATTCAACCAATTTGGAAATTGGGTTGGACAGGAAAGGAACCCTCCAGGTCTTTGCATAAAGATGTTAATGTCTCTTCTATACAAAGTGGATAAGTAGTAAAATTAATATCTATATCTGAGTTACTCAACCTAATTATTTACTTATTTAAGATTTAGAGGGAAAGGGGGCAAGTCAGAGATAGGACCTATTAACTATTTCACTCTGCAAATGCCTACAAATGTAGGCTGGGCCAAGTGAATATTGAGAACTGGTTTCCAGGTAGATGATAGACACCTAGCTATTTCAGCCATCAGTGCTGGCCCCTAGGATCTGCACTTGTAAGAAGCTAGAGTCAGAGCTAGAGCTGCTCGCCAAACCTAAGTACTACGATGTGGGACCTGTGCCCCTCACCTAGCAGATCGAATATCTGACAATGCTGAAACAATCTAACTTTTGCGCATTTTCACATCATCTTTGCCTATCCCTCTAGGCCAGATTATTTTGAAATAACCTAAGACATATTATTCCATCATTTATCACTATAGTTTATATTCTCAGCCAGTAAGGGATTTTTCATAAAGATACTAACATAGTATTATTGCAAGTCCTTTCCCCCCAAAAAGATGGAACCACTGTTATACAGTGTTAAATGCATCCTTTTCACATGTGCTTAATTTGGTCTACATAGTTTGTGTGCTTTTCATATGATATATGAAAGATAACATAATATCTAATCAATATTTTCTGAGTACAAATTCTGCTCCATTCACTATGTAAAATATTATATTTCATTTAGTTCTCAGCTCCTTCTAGGATATCATAAGACAGCTGGTTTCTAAGTAATTGGTTCAGCAACTCCCAAGAGTAACTGATAGCAACAGTTTCTTAAGGAGGTGATGGATGGGTTCTGTAATGATTTGTTTTAATATAACATTCATACATGATAGGTCAAGCATGTATATAAAAATACAGCATTCACAGTGAATTAAATACAGATTTGTTTTCTTCACCGATGCATTATAATAGTGTGCTGTACATTATAGAACTTTACTGTTTAACTTATGAACTCATTCATTTCATAGTTGTTAGTGACTGTCTGCCATGAGTAAGGTGCTGACTTCCTAATCCAGCATGTCACAACATCAGACATAAGGTGACATGTTCCCTCTTTGCTATCGCTTATCTCGTGTGCCTCCTTGTCACAACCCATACTGATAGTTCTAAGGTTTGATGTGGCCTCACTTGTCTCAGCACTTTTGCATGTATGTAGTTAATTAATTTTCATTATAACCCCATAATATAATTTCATTGTCCTGATTTCACACTTTGAGTTTGATAGAGTCTGAAGTAACAGAGATCCAGACTCAGTAGTCTGTCTCTGGAGCCTCCACCCTCAAGCAATGAAACACACACAGACAGACACACGTCTGGAAAGCTAATCTGTCCTTGACCCTTAGTAGAAACTAAGAAACTCTTAATGCAATTATATGGACATTGCCAATTGTCAGCTCCCATGACATATATGCATGCTAGATTTTCAGCAATCAATTAAATTTAAGCACATTAATGTATAAACATCAGAGCAATTGGAGGATTAAGGTATGTGTGTGTGTGTCTTTCTGGAAATACTTCTTCCATAACCAGTTCTCCATCTCTCAGCTTTTTTCCCTGCTGCTTCCCTGTTTCCATCTGGGCTCTTATGTGTTTTACTTTTATTCGGTATTGAAGCAATAAGATGTAAGACTACTTTGTCATCTATAACTTACCATCAACTTAAAAAAAAGAAGATAGACATTCTGAGCTGGAATCTAAGCACAGAAAATATATGAAAATTATCTTTTCTGTGAATAATGATAATATTTTGCTGAAGCTTATGCATTGAGTATGGAAAGTACTGGCATTCTGTAGTGATACACAATCTATGTGAAGTATACATATTCTCTTCTGTTTAAAAATCTAGAATTCCCAGAGTTTAGGAAAAATTGAGATTATCTAATATGGAGCTTCTCCAAACCAGCTGTGCATTAAGTTACTTAGGAAGTTTATTCATAACATATTTTCTAATGCCTTCTCTCCAGTCCTGGTAAGGCCTTCAGATCCACCAGATCTGTCTGCTTCAACTGATCCATGGTTTCATGCCTTGACCTTACTCAAACTTCTCCTGTCTAGGTTAGTAACTGTATCTAGTGAGTGTGAAGCATCAGAGAATTCTAATAATGGGCACTAGTCATTTCAGACCAGGAAAATAATTTTTTAAAAGTTAGGCTATTTTAATCTAAATACCTTTGTCATTAGGGCTATTATGGAGGTACTAATTCATTGGTTTGAACACTGTTCTTTTTGCTGCAGCTGTGTCTGCAGCTACCCCTTTTAACCTAGGTTACAGACATACAATTGATAGAACTTATCCCAGTGCAATTTACTCATGCCCTACAGAATAGTAGGATCACAGGGTTTCCAGGTTAGAAGTTAGCTCTGTGTTCTCAGAGTGAGCCTTATGATTTTTCTGTTTTGTGTTTTCAGTAAATGGCTATCCAGCAGGTGCTTGATCATATTTTAAAAAGGCTAAAGTAGGCTATTCCAACTGAGCCCAATTCAATATTAGAAAATCCCTCTTTGAATTAAGCTATAAGTTAGACTGCAAGACTTTCATATTCTTGGTCTTATTTGGTCCACATAAAAACTCATAAACTACAAATGTGCTCCGTCTTCAACAGGGCAGCTATTCAAACTTTGATGATACCTACTAAACTCTTTGACAATCCTCATCATTGAACTCTCTCACAGCCAAGTAAGTACACAAGTTCAAGTAGGCTTTTCTTCTTCCAAGAAATAAGCTTACAGATGTCATCCCTGTAGTTACTAATAAGAGTAGACATAACTCTTGCCTTAAGACAATTTGGACATTACCTACAATGTCAGGATACACTTAAATAGTGGAATGATGGACTTATGACTGTTTATGAAGGACTATACTTTTGTAATAATATAGAGGAATTGGGGAGGAGGTATTTAGAGAGGAAGGAAAAGCCCTGAGCCTATGGAACTGTATTGTAAAATAATAAATACATTTTAAAAAGTGTTTCAACAAATGAAAAACATAACTCTGTGCAAAGATGGCTCTTTCTTTGTTCTTCCTCCACCAGAATAAACCTCTTAGTTACCAATCATGTATGAAATCACTCGACCCTGTTGAACTGATCTTGTGGTTCTGTAATTCAGCTAGATCAGTAACACAAGTGAATCCATTTGAAACCCAATAAAATTACGATATAACACTGGAAGTTAAATACAGGCCTGTTTGTGAATCTTATTTTGATACTAGTGAAAGAAAACAAACAACAGCCTTTCTCTGGACATTGATTTCTTACTTGTCCATGTTAATTACCAGAATTTGCATAAGTAAATAAAAGTTCTTCAATGTATTCAGAACTCATTTCTCAGTAATTTCAGTAAATTATCCCATACTACATACAGATGGACTCTCAACTTTTGACCATGTCAAACTCGAGAGTTCACGATCGCCCTGCTAACTGTTCATGGATGTGATACATAACAGAGTATATCTGACACTGAGGATCCTTGCAACACATCTGCCCACTCACTTTAGTTTGCTGACTGATGGAGGTGGAGAAGGTAAGTTACCCCAGGCCACATTCTTGGAACATGGTCTTCCACAATAACCAAATCAGAATGTTTTTCTACAACAATGACACTAAGGGAAGACTCAAATTATTTTCCTAGGCTGGTTTGTGCCTCCTGCCTTATTTTCACTTTGTTAACTTCTGAGAAAAGACAATAAGGAGTCAGTCACAATATTAAATAGTGATTAAAAATACGAAGCTTAACAGTCAAACTGGCCTGGTTTCCTCTGCCATCTTTCAGCCAAATTAAATTCCATTAAAAATAAGCAGTTGATAAGAGCTAAGAATTTGTTTTTTTCAAAACTGGAAGTAATGGGGGCACATTCACATTTCAATTACAAAATATGTAAGAAAATCTGATAATGCAAAAATAGAAGCAGAATGGCTCAGAAATCTAGAGTGAGTTTCTATACAAAAGAAAAATACTATGCAGCTAATTTCAGGAAAATCCTGATTTATAAGACAAATGATGGAGAATGCATCATACACAAAATGTTGCTAGAAAATTAGCAATATGGGAAATACTACTCGAGTTATATCTCTAAGTCACTTTAGGTATTTAAATTATATTTATGTCAGAAATTTAAATACTGAAAATTAAAGTCATATAGAAAAATCACAAGCATTAAAAGTAAATAGTTAACCTATCTCTGGGTGGGGAAGATGTTCAAATACAAAGTTAGTAGACAAACTAACTGATCAGAAATCAGGAAGTGGCTTGGTGGCTCCACTGGTTCATGATTTCTCACACGCCTCCATCAATGTATCAGCCAGAGCTACAGTCATGTCAGGCCCAAAGAGAAGTTCTACCTCACAACTGATCCATGTTATATTAAAGAAATTACTGGCAGGCCTCAGTTAGTGATTAGCTACTTACCAAGTGGACAAGAGTGTGACATGTCAGTTGAATTCCCACAGGTTGAGCATCTAAAATGCAAAATATCATCCCGTGTATTTAAATATAATCTTGCAAGTGAGATGCTGCAGCTCTGCCATATATAATTTGTTCCCAGTGAATTACTGAAATGCCTTTGTCCTTATAGGGAAGGGAGCACACTTGGGGGTGAATCCTAGGTAGTGGATATCATTTGGCCCTGTAGAGACCACTTAACAATAGTCTTTGCCCTGAGTGTCCCACTCTCTGCTTTCCCTAAACAAAGATGTACATCCCCACAGGGAATCCCTGTAGTTGACTGTCAGAATCCTGGATCAGTGTCTGAGCATAAACTGGAGCTGATTGTGGCCTGTCTCAGAAACACAAGAATGATGTGAAATCTCGGCATTCCTCTTGCTGACCATACCCTAGAAATTGTCATCTCAGACCTGGTAAGATTCTTTATTGCTTAAATATAGACAAATGGACTAAAAGCACCCTTCCTCATCACTCTTTCCCCACACCCAAACCCTGTGGTTTGTTGACAAAACAAGTGACACTTAACTGAGCTTGTAAAATTGTATGATTCTGGGGACAATGTGATGCCTCAACTGGCTAATCCTCTGCCTTGCATGGACCAGCATTGTATATGGGTGCTATTTCATGTCCTGGCTGTTCAACTTCCCATCCAGCTCCCTGCTTATATCCTGGAAAAACAGTGGAGAATGGCTCGAAGTCTTGGGACCTTGCACCCATGATGCTTCTGGCTTTGGATAAACTCAGCTCCATCCATTGCAGCATTTGGGGAGTGAATGATCGTTTCTCTCTGTCTCTCTTTCATTCTGTAAATCTGCCTTTGAAATAAAAACAGATGAATCTTTTAAAAGAAAGTACCTGATTTTAATCATTGCTATACATACAAAGTTCTTTGGTCTCAAAGTAAATCTTCTTGCCAACTCTATCTACAAATAAGCTATTTTCATTTGGAAAATGACCTTGGGGTGTTTGCTTTCATTTTTTTATAAACCTGATGGAGCAAGGTTTATCCATACATTAGGGCTGAAGTCCAAATTCTGAATGTCTCTTGGGCTGAACCTGGACATAGTAGACTCAGGGCAGGAGGTTTACAAGTCTACAAGGGACCAGGTGGTTTCCAAGGCATGTATCCTCGCCATGAAGAGTGTGCTGGAGTCCAACAAGAGATAGATCCAAGCAACCAGATTCATTTTTTTGTGGAAAAGGGTTTGGGTGTGGGGAAAGAGTGATGAGGAAGGGTGCTTTTAGTCCATTTGTCTATATTTAAGCAATAAAGAATCTTAAATAAGACAATGAGTTTGAGATACACTTACTCTTCATTATAGAGGCTGGTAAGAGATAATGGTGGGCAGATTATTATGGGGATCTTAGGCAAGTTTTCAAACCCTAGAGGCTGACAGCATTGCTGTCATCTGGATGTGGCATGTTCAGGAGGAATTTAATCATTAGCTTATGTATTAGTGAATTTCCCCATTGCTGGAACAAAAGTTTTGAGGCTGGGCTGGATACTTTATCAAGAAAAGAGGTTTATTCAGCTAAGAGTTCTGGTGGTTGACAGGAAGCTCTATCCATTTGGTCTCAGGGCCCCATTGGCTCCATCACACTTTGGGTGGCATCATGGCTGAGACGAGTGATCCCATTATAGACCTAGGAATGTCAGAGTGGTCCGATTGTCTCCTTCATAACAGCTTGTTCATGAACTGAGATTCTATGGGGGAATACTTAACCTCCTCAAAGGATATAGCACTCAATGACATAGTCCTAACACTAGATATCACTCCCGAAAAGATCACATCATGTCCAATGTTGCCTGAGGACAATGTGAAGCCTTGGAGGAAACTCTCAAACTGTATCTATCTACAGCCTGATGATGGCACAGAACAATGTTGAGGTTACCTCATAAGACGACTTGGGATCCAGCATGCTACAAGTCTCAGAAATAACTACATATGTTCAGATGCCTAGGTAAGACTAGGAATGGGGATGAAGTAGTATCTTTAAAAAAAGAAGGTATTTTGGGCCCGGGGGTGTGGCCTAGCAGCTAAAGTCCTTGCCTTGAACGCACCAGGATCCCATATGGGCGCCGGTTCTAATCCTGGCAGCTCTACTTCCCATCCAGCTCCCTGCTTGTGGCCTGGGATATCAGTCAAGGACGGCCAGAGCTTTGGGACCCTGCACCTGTGTGGGAGACCCGGAAGAAGTTCCTGGATCCTGGCTTCTGATCGGCATAGCATCGGCTGTTGCGTTCTCTTGGAGTGTGAATCATCGGACGGAAGATCTTCCTTTCTGTCTCTCCTCTTCTCTGTATATCTGACTTTCCAAATAAAAAAAAAAAAGAAGTTATTTTAAAAGTTAAGGGAGGGGGTGTTAGAGACCCAGACCATTAGGTAGAAGATGATTGTAAATACTCCTAGCGCGGCGATTAAAAATTCTAAAGGAAAATGGTATTAGAAACCTTTGGAGATGAGGATCAGAGTCTCAGGATGGAGTAACTTACAGTGTGCTCTGTCCTGCGGGACACAGTTGCACTGACTGCATCTCCAAGGTCAAACTCAGACCTATTCTCCAACTCATGCTGCCTCAAGTAAAATGGAGTTAATTGCTTGGTAGAGGATCTATTAGTGAACATCAGTGAATCTAACAAGAATTATGGTGAAGAGACTAACATCTGTGGAAGATTGAGGAAGGGAATCGATCAGGAGCTTCCATTTATTGTGAAGGCTTCAGAGGAAAGCTCAGGGAAAGTTGCTAACATTTTCGTTACCATACATTCACGAAGACAAATATTTTAGCACCCAGGTCATAATATAGATCCTGATATCACCTCTTAACCCTGTGAGAGCTAACTATAAATTCATAGCCAACAGCTAAGACCAGTCAGAGGAAGCATTTCAAGTGTCATTGGATCACTAGCAGCTTTACAAAATGGTAGAGAGAGTAGAGACTGATGGCTGACCTTAAGGATACAGAAATAAAAAGCCAGGTTTACTGATTTAAAAATGCAGCAGTGATAGCAAGGATCTATTTGGCACCCACTAGCTACAGGTCAGGAGTCACTCATACTATGTTTTTATCTAATCCCTATTGCTATCTTATTATGATTTTACATATTAATAAACTGATTCCTGGAAAGCTTAGGTGAATTTTCCAAGTACTTGTAACTTGTTACAAGAGATGAGATTTCAAACTAGACCTGACTCTGAACTCCACGATATCAATAAACATGATAGACTGGTGAGCTACTTGATTCCCTGCAGAGTTCCAGCTCTAGGCATGCCAAGGGACTCTATGTTTAAACACTGACTTGAAAGGGCCAAGGGGTGGCTCAAAAAGCTGATCCTCCTTCCTGGCACCAGCATCCCATATGAGTGCTGGCTCTTCTACTTGGGATCCAGCTCACTGTGTATGGCCTGAATAAGAAGCCGAGGACAGCCCAATTCTTGAGCTCTTGCACTCATATGAGAAATCTGGAAGAATCTCCTAATTCCCGTCTTCAGATCAGCTCAGCTCTGGCCGTTGTGGCAATTCAGCGAGAGAAAAAGCAGATGGAAGAGCTTCTCTCTATCTATCCTTATCTCTCTGTAAAATCTGCCTTTCAAATAAAAAAAAATCTTTAAAAAAATACTCATTTGAACACAAAATGCTAAAATAACATAAAATGAAAAAAATTAAAAGAAGATAAGAAAAAGAAAGCCCCAAGATGAAGTGTTTCATACAGGCACAGCGCTGCAAGGCAAAGAGGGACTTTTGGTATACTCCCAGCACTCATACCTATTTTGTAAAGCTGTCCATCATTATATATCACTGTTGTAGTTCCTGGCTGATAAAAAGAAGTCCAGAAGTGAGGGACACCTGGACTCAGATAGGATTGCAAAGGTCCAGGTTAGGGACTACACTCAGGATATGTAGACAATAGGATAGATATCCACCAATTGGTAAGAGAGAACAGCGTCTCTTCTGGCTACAGGCATTGGAGTAGAGAGGTCTGAGAAGATAGAGGTGGGACTAGGGCTCCCTGAGTGTTGAGCCCTCTAAGTGTTAATAATCTGGGTGGGAACTAACATGCAAATTAACTGTTCTGAGAATATACTGGAAGGCATTTTGCTAAATCCTTCCCATGCGGAATCTCTTTAGTTTTCAGTGTTCCCAGTGATACCATTTCTAATTTCCTGGAAATAGCATATGTCTACCAAGAACAGGCTATTGGCCAAGAACAGCACAAAACACTTTTTAGATTATATACTTGAATATAGCAGTCACTAATTTCCCATGACTATTGAGTGCTAGAATTGTGACTAGTCCAAACTGAGCTATGCTATAAATACAAAAGATAAACCAGATTTTTGAAGACTTGTGAGAAAAAGAACATTAACATCTCACATAACTTTTCTGTTGATTATATATGCAAATGGTGATATTTTGGATACATTAGGTCAAATTACAAATGATCAAAATTGAGTTCACCACTTACATTTATCTTAATATGTATACTAAAAACTTTAAACATATATATGACTCTTATATGTAGCCCACATTATCCTACTAACGAGTAATACTGGATAAGACATTATCTTTCAAAGCACTAAAAGATGCTGTGAGTGAATTCATGACTCTAATTTGCAAGCGAGGAAGGCAAGGCTCTGAGAGATTCAGTGATTTTTCAAGGTGCATTTCGTAATAAACACAGGCCTCGGCTTCACACCTGTAGACTGCACTGCCCCATATCAGCTTCCTCTGGTAGCTTCACATTTTTGCAGGCTGAAAGTGAGTTAGTGGTGCAGGCAGGGACAGGGCCTTCTCACAGAGACTCCCAGAAGAGAATTTATTTCCTTCCCTTCCCAGCTTCTAGAACTTACAACATTCTTTTGACTTCTTCCTGTTTCATCAAAGCCAGAAACATTACATCTTTAACTCATCCTCTGCCTTCGTCACATTACCTTACCCTCAGTTCTCATCTTTGTATACTTCCCTCGAAGAATCTATGATAGCATTTAGAACCAACTTGAATAGCCCAAAATAATCCTGCAATCTCAGGAATATTAATTTAATCACAATTGCAAAACTGTTTTATATCTAGAATGATCTCTTGAGTCATGCTAGGCTATAAGAAATTCCCCATCCTAAAAATCTTTCCTGTAATCAACTAGTATTTGCAGATGTTAAGATAAAAGGAATTAGAAGTAGATAAATCAATAACAGAGTCCTACTATATTAGTAAAGGCTAAAACATATGAATAAATCATGTCATTCTGTAAAATAAATGCCCTGATGAAGACTTACATATAGTGTAGGAGAACAGGAGCCTACTCAACACCAAGTTGGATAAGGTATTTTCAAAACTCCTCAAAATATTTCTTCATATTTAATTTATATACTTGAAAAATACCATAAGGCTAGCAACTCTTCTGTTAAGTCTGAAATTATTTAGATTAAAAGGTTAAGGTAGAGAAAATTCAAGCAAGCATTGGACCTAAGAGTTAGGTCACCATTTAAGATGTTTATATTCCATGTTTGAGTGCCTACATTTGAGTTTCAGATGTTTTGATTCCAAATTTTCATTAACACATACCCTGAGAGGCAACAGGTTCAAGTAGTTGAGTCCCTGACACCCATGAGGCAGCCTGGCTTTAAACTCTTACTCCTGGCTACAACCTGATCTGGTTTCAACTGTTTCAGGGATTTGGGCAGAGCAGTCATCAGAAAGTAATTTGATGCCTCACTCATTCTCCCTTTTCTCTCTGAACCTTGGATAAACAAACAAACAAACAAACAAACAAACATCTTTGTTTAAGTAGGGAAAATATTCCTGTAAGGCAGGTTGGGCTGGGCACAAAACCACAGTTATATAATGTGTTGAGTGAAATTGCTTGCTAGGTCTCTTGGAGATCTCACTGTGGTCTTAGCATTCTAGATTTACAAATCTATTAATTCCACAAATGCTTCCTGAAAGCTTTATCAGTCCAGGTAAAGTTAATGAGCAATAAGAACAGACAAACGGATCTTATCTCAGTATTCCCAGGACCTAGGTAGAAGATACAATCTTGAATCTTTGCCTCATGTTTCCTTTGCTTCACCTTGTACCATAACTGATGCCTATTTCTGCAGAAACATGCAGGGGTGACTTAATGTTCTACCTTTTGTGTAATTCATGTCCTATTAAAAAGCCAGGAGCCTTACCATTCTGACCCTGGGGTGCTGTAATTCAAAATTGTCAGCTACAGAATCTTCCCTTCTTGCTTTCATCTGTCTAGATTTTATAAATCTTCCGTGTCTATCTCAGCTGGAACTTGAATAATTACAACTAGTCAGTATGGTGTCAAGGAACTCATAAACACTGCCTTCTCCTTTAGCTCATGGTGTCGATTGGAAATTTTTTTCCTTTTGTTTGAAATGTAAAATCAGTTTGAGGATTAGTGCAGTGCCTTAATTTTCTGAAATCAAACAAACAGTGTGCATAAACCTGCTTGAAACGCAATTATCACCTGAAACAGCAATTTTGATGTTTATAGGATCTGCTCTATGCCGCATCCCTTTTATCCTTTTCACTCCCACCTTTGAGGAAAAAAATCCTTTAAGTTCACTCTGTCAGCTAAAATCCCAAACATGTGGATGACATTTTGGTGGTTGGCGAATAAGAAAACAGTTCATAAGACAATATCTGGAACAGAAATTCAACCATAAATTATAGAAAATTGGAGACTTAGGTTGGTGAGTCAGTTAAACATCAATGGGATAAAAAGAGCAATTTTTTTTCTAGCAATAAAACAGTGGAACAATATATCTTAGTCTGTATCTTCATGGGGTTCAGACAGATCCACAGACATTAGGGTCAGAAGAAATTTAAGAGACTATCTTGTTCACACCCTCAAACAAGGCGGGGGAGGGTGGTTATGAGATCTATCAATAGTAAAAGACTTGGCTAAGAGAATAATGTTGAGATTGAAATTCTAGCTTCACATTGCCAAGGCTTGGGGTCATACAGCCATATCAGAATTCAGTTTTGAAAAAACCAAGGCTTGCAAAAATCATTTATTTTGATCAAGCAACAATCAAAATTTACCTTTCAGAAATTAAGGATTCTAGGAAACAATTTGAAATAAAGGCTATAGACCAGCATTGAGAAGCAAAGTGCAATGATTGCCTAAAAAGTCTTAAAGTTTTTCCTAGTTCTGGGTTCTGTGGGGAAATCCTGCCATCCCCAGCTGCAGAGAGAAGAAATAAGGCATCAAGACTAGGGTTTGAACTTGAAACCAAACATGTACTGGGCTTGAAATCGCCTATCTAGAAGGGTATATTCAACAGCAAAGTTGTCACTCAGAAGGTAGACCCAATTAGTGGTTATTTTCAAGTTACTTTCAGTGACATAAACACACAGAATTAAACCCACAGAACTAAAAAGTTAAGTCAGCCGACTTTTCATTTCCCATGACAAAACCATTTGAAGCTTACTCAAATGTGCCACCAAAAGGTAAGCCTTGTCCTTAAGCAGTTCCCAGGGTAGAATTGTGAGGATTTTAAAAAAAAGATTTATTTAGGGTCTAGCATGATGGCTCAATGGCTAAATCCTTGCCTTGCACATGCTGGGATCCCTTATGGTGATGATTCGTACCTTGCCTGCTCTACTTCCTTTCCAGTTCCCTGCTTGTGGCCTGGGAAAGCAGTAGGATGACCCAATGCCTTGGGACCATGAGCACACATGTGTGACCCAGAAGAGGTTCCTGCCTCCTGGCTTTGGATCGGCTCATTACTGGCCACTGTGACCACTTGGGGAGTGAACAAACAAATGGAAGATCTTTCTCTTTCTCTCTTTGTAAAATCTGCCTTCCCAATACAAATAAATCAATTTTAAAAAAAAAGTGTATTTGTTTACTTGAAAGGCAGAGGGAGAGATAGAGACAGAGAGATAGAGACAGAGAGAGATTCTTTCATCCATTGGTTCACTTCCCAACAGGGTGCAATGATTGGTCTGAAGCCAGTATCCAAGAACTTCTTCTGAGTTTCCCATGTGCATGCAGAGGCCCAAGGATTTGGGCCACCTTTCACTGCTTTCCATCAGGAGGGAAGTGGGTTGAAAGTGGAGCAGCCAGGACTTGAACTGACACCCAAATGGGCTACATGCTCTCTAAGCAGTAGCTTTAGTTCCTATGCCACAGTGCCATACCCACTTGGGAAATTTCAAATCTAGGTTTATCCTTGGGAAGGTGCAGTGCTTGTATAATAATTGAAAATAGGTAATAATATATGATGGTATCTGATAGGTCTATTTAGAGAAAGAAATCCTATACACTTTGCATACTAACTTCTTTACTGAGTTCTATAATTTCTATTACTACAAATTATTGATTGACTTACCAACAAATATTTACTAAACTGTAGCATGTTGAGCACTGCTCTATCTGCAAGGAGCTGCGTGGAACACAATGAAAGACATCTTTGCCATCATGGAGCTTGCATTTTTAAATACCTTATATTTGTTGGAATTGACAGCTTGGCATGTGTTCAGTGAGTATACATGACTGCTTTCAAAGTACTTACTATGCTGAAACTTTCTTTCCTTTCCACAACCTATCTGGGTAGTTGGAAAAACACACTCAGAATTCAATTTTCACAAGTTGGTGTCTGTGCCTGATCAAACTATCCAAACAAGAGCCCCAAAGCATAACAAACAAAGATAAAACAGAAGTGAATTGTTTGTGCGTGTGCATGGGTGTAAGCTTTGCACATTTGTATAAGGCCAGCATTCAGAAGAGGATCGCAGCGTTGGATCACATGGTGCACCCAATAGTTACTGAGTGCATGTGCGTGAGGCAATCTTCCCCCACAAAACAGAAAGAAAACTGATGCAGACCACAGGAAGCACTGCTGGAGTGAGTTTAGAGTTCTGGACGAAACATCTGAGGAGGAAATAAAACGGGCAAATCTATAACTTCCATTGAATTACGTATTCACATACAATATGAAAGCAAAGGGTCTCCAAAGTCTATTAGAAGCTGAGGTTCTAAACCAGTAACAAACTCCTCAAAATGAAGAGGGAAAGCTACAAAGAAGCAGAAGCATCACTATCCTTGCATAAGTCCTGTCCTTGCATTTTGGAGGACTGGCTCTTCAGCCTTCAAACTCCAAAACTGACAGCAGCGTGTATTCTTCAACTAGGAGTAGCACCATCATGTCTCCTGGTTTTCAGGACTTTGGATTCAGGCTGAATTACTAATTTACCAAGTCTGTAGCTTGTAGATGGAACATCACACAGCTTCTCAGTCTCATAATAGTGTGAAGCAATTATCATAATGCTTATTTTTTATATTTATGAATATTCCATTAGTTCTCTCTCTCTCTCTGGAGAACGCTAAAATAGCCAAAGCAAAAAATGCCTAGGGCATGGTTTTAAAAAGTTCCAAGGTAAACTCCTTGTCATCCTTAGAATATATTACTCTACTGGAGTCAATATATGACAATATACGAAAAAGATGGCCAACCAGGGACACTTACCATCATCCCCAGACATCACATAGCCTAAAGCTACATCCTCTGCTGATATTGTTGGCCTGTTTGATGTGTCCAGCCTCTAAACTCAGTTGTATTTGAAACATAAATCAGCAGATTTAACCCTAAGGAAATATCTTTAATAACAAAATAATTCCCATCCCTCATGATATTCTCAGGGTTTTGAACATAATTATCTCTAGAGGCCCAGAACAAATTCTGGACCTCCTTGGATGTGAGTCACTGCCCAAACAGATAAATAAAATAGAACAAAGGGTTAATCACCAGAAAATCTAGGTAAAAGAATTGGGAGATTCTTTTGTATTATTCTTACAAATTTTCTGTAAGCAAGTCATAACATGTTACTTTCCTCATTAGTAGTTCCTAATCAATTAGAAAATGGCTGGGCAATTTTCTTGCTGCTCACTTGAAGATGTGCTTTTCCCAGCCTTCTGGTGAAACACAACTGGTTTCTGACAAATGGTGGGTGGAATTCCCTTCTCACCGAGATGTTAGGCTTCTTAGGATTTAAACAATATTCTGTTTGCCAATACCTGCAGTTATGTGCAAACATGGGTGGTAGAAGGTGTTTCAGGGAGAATGCGCTCACAAGGCTTGTGCCTGGATCCGACACAAGGCTTTAGCAGGCTGGGATTGTCTCACCAATGTCCTCATTATCCACTCAACCCACCTCTTAAAGATTCCACTACCTTTTAATCTTTGTGTTTTTTTTCCTTTAAAATTTTTATTTATTTGAAAGAGTTACAGATTGAGAGACAGAAAGATCTTCCATTTACTGGTTCACTTCCCAAATGGTCACAACCATTAAGACTGGGCTGGGTCAAAGCCAGAAGCCAGGGGTTTCCTCTAGCTATCCTGTATGGGTGAAGGGCCTAAGCACTTGGACCATCTACCACTGCTCTCCCAGGTATATTATCAGGGAGTCGGAATAGAGTGCACCAGCCAGAACTCAAAACTCTGCCCATATGAAATGCTGGCACTATAGACATCAACTTGACCCATTACACCACAGCACCAGCCCCTACCACATGTATCTGACCACATACTTCCACACTTGATCTTAGCCAAAAGGCCGAGAAGCGATTCATCTGATCACATACTTCCAACACTTGAATCGCTCTAATTGTATCATATATGTCCACAGAAAAACTGCTTTATGATTGTTCATAGAAACTAGGAAAAATAACTGAAAAGTAGAAATAATCCCAAATATCCATCAATTGATTAGTGGATAAACACAAAATGTGATATAGTAGCATATTATTCAGACTTAAAAAGAAATGAAGTATTGATACATGCTACAACACATGTGAACCATTAATCACCTTAAATTAAGCTAAGTTGAAGAAGACATTCACAAAATAACATGGGTTGCATGGTTCTATGTACATGAAATCCACAGAGTAGGCAATACATATAGGTAAAAGTAGATTTATAGATAATTAAAGCTGAGAAGGAAGAAAAGAAAGAAAAGTTTTAATGTAAATAGGGATTGCTTTGGAATGCTAAAATTTGTTGTGCTAATATATGCACAACAGTTTAAATGTACTGAAGATTATTGAATTGTGCAATTTAAATAAATGTCATGTATTTGAGTTAGGTATTAGTAAAAGTATTACAACAAAGAACTAAGGTGAGCAGTGGGTTAAGCTGTCTGCATGGAATGCCTACTTCACCCATTAGAGCTGCTAGTTTGAGCTTGACAACTTCACTTCTCAATCCAGCTTCCTGTTAACGTGTCCAAGGAGGCATCAAATGATGTCTTGCTCCCTGGGCTACTGCCACCCTCCTGTGAGAACTAGAAGGAATTTCTGGCTCCAAGATTCCATCTGTCGAAACTCTCCCTAAGGTTGGCATTTGGGAAGTGAACTAGTAGAAGGAAGATTCCTTCTCTCTCGTAGATGAAAATAAAAATCTTTTTATAAAAGATTTATTTTATTTTTATAGGATAGTTGGATATACAGAGAGGAGGAGGAGAGAAAAGAGGAAGATCTCCCATTTGGTGATTCATTCCCCAAGTGGCTGCAACTGCCAAAGCTGAGCCAATCCAAAGCCAGGAGCTTCCTCCAGGTCTCCCACATGGGTTCCGAGTCCCAAGGCCTTTGGGCCTTCTCAGGACAAAGTGGGGAGTAGATGGGAAGCAGGGTTGCCAGGACACAAACTGTTGAGTATATGGTATCCTGGCACATGTAAGGCAAGGACTTTAGCCACTAGCTACTGTGCCAGGCCTGAAAATAAATATCTTAAAATGAAACTGTTTCATGAATCAAAAGATTGTAGAGATCATAATTAAATATTAATGATTAATAATATTAACTATTAATCTTAAATAACAATAACTATCAATATTAAATAGTATAACTTAAATAGTATAACCTATTAATATTAAATGGTTATTAAATCTTAGAGACAAACTATACCATGCCAAAGTGTATGATCTTTGTAAAAGTCCTAATAGTTTTCTTTTAATAAAAGGAGTCACAGCAGAGATGAACATATGTCACTGGGGGCTAGTCCTGTGGTGTAACACCTCAGCCTATGACACTGACATCCCACGTCAAGTCCTGGCAGTTCCACTTCCCATTCAGCTCCCTGCTAATGACCTGGGAAGACACTGGAAGGTGGTCCAAGTTCAAATATGGGGGGCCCTGCCATCTACATTGGAGATCTGAATGAAGTTCCTGGCTCAGTCCTGGAAGTTGCTTCCATATATATAGGGATATAATATTTCTTTGATATCTCTATGTATGTCTGTCTCGTCTCTCTCTCCCTCCTTCATGCTCTCCCTCTCTTTTTCTAACTCTTTCACATAAATAAATTTAAAAAGACATATTATTACTTACCAGTATCTATAATACCTCCTTTGATCACAATAAAAACAGCTAAGAAGGCTGCACTAACTATGCAAGCATGTTTGGAAAAGTGTATTAGTCAAGCCAAGAAAAGAAAAGACTCCACAGATAATTACCTAAGAGCAAAATGAAAGCCAGAGCATCGGAGTTTATATTGGAGATTTGCAAGATATAGGTTCAAAGCACTTGGTTGGTATCTGAGAAAAGTAAAATCCTAGAAGTCAATTATGAGTTTAAATTTGGAATTTTAAATAGTTTCTTATTCTCATATGCTAAAAAAAGTCATTTATCTTACTACAATGGCAAGGAAACATGTCTTTCAAATAAAGAAAATAATTCCAAGCCAACAAATCAAAACCCCTCTCCCTTATCATCTGTGGTTGAAGTTCAGACGTATATGACTTCATAGTGCATGGATTATACACTTAGAACTCTCTTCCCACTCTAAAACATGTCTCCTAACAGAAATCCCTTGATGACAAAGCTGAAGAACAAAATCCCCCAAGCTTTCTTGTAAAATCATGATCATATCCCAGGAAAGCCACATCTCCCAAAGATGAACAAGAAGAAGAAGAAAAAAAAAAAACCCGCCTAGTACATGAGAAAATTACAGCTGAGAATGGTGAGTTAATGACCCAATAAACAGAAAAATTGATACTTCAGGAAATAAAAGGTGATACAATGATACCGAATGATCTCTTGAAATATTAGAAATGTAGACGTAGCAGCAAACAATCTTTTCTTCTCGAATGAAATAAGAATGGAAGAAAATAAGACAGGGAACTTCATTGTGTCATCCGATGCTGCTTTACACTGGTGTCCATCTGACTTAATCCTGCATTTTGTGAAATAGTG
Organism: Ochotona curzoniae; assembly: GCF_017591425.1. Taxonomy (NCBI): domain Eukaryota; kingdom Metazoa; phylum Chordata; class Mammalia; order Lagomorpha; family Ochotonidae; genus Ochotona; species Ochotona curzoniae. The sequence continues at coordinate 59,419,047 of NW_024466599.1, forward strand.
AGCTAATTCGGTTCTCCACCTCAAGCAAGAATATGCTCTACAACTTACAGATCAGAGGCCATCTAGACACATTTTGCACACATCAGTGATTAATAATCACAAATCAATAAAAAAATTATCCTCAGAAGATTCAAATGATCAGAAATTTTTCATCAAGTTATAATCTATCTTTAATGTCCATTTCTTGATTCACATTCTAGAATACCATGAATAAACGGAACTCTTCACCCCATATGATAACCCCTTACTTATTTAAAAGCTAATACCTATTTCTCCAAAATCTTACAGGTTAGCTATTTTTAGTTTTTTTTTTTTCAGTTTCCTTCATATAAATTGCTTTTCAGATCCTCTTTACGAGCTTGATTTGTTCTCTCCAGAATTCACTCTGGTTTGACAGCATTCTGCCTAGACAAATTGCCTGATGTAATTTTTTTCATCCTCACCCTGTTTTAAGCATTATCTCAGTCGCCTAGTGTGATGCCATTCCCACACTATCATTTTCCTTCTGATCCCATTGTCCTTGCTGCTTTGTTTTCCTGAAATGTCCTATGAGCCCTATTAGCATTCACCTCAGCCTTCCTTTGAGTACAACAAATGCAGTATTTTGTGCAACAAGTTAAGCATAAAGCCTGCTGTTTAGTGAGTGCTCAGTGGTAACTATTGGTACAAATGGTAAAAATAGTGATCAATCTGAGTTTTCTGTAAGGTTAGTTCACAGCGTATGAAATTCTGAGAATAAAGAATAGGTCTATTATTGGGTTATCCATTGGCAAAAAGAAAAAAATGCTTCAGTGAAAGGGAACAAGTTGGCTGGTGCTCAGAAAAATTAAGGAATAGGCAAATGAGGAGAACATCAAGACAGGGGTCAAAGTGTGTGTGTGGGGGGAGGGGGCAATAGACAGCACTGATCAGGAGACTAGCAAAGCACAAGAGATCCAAAAGAATTCCCACGCCTATAGAGTCATCCTCACACAGTGCTAACTCATTCTGGGTCATGTTCAGCTACTCCACTCAGGAATGCCTTGTACAGGCAGGCAACCTACCAGACACATCACTACCTGTGTACTTTGGTCAATTAACTGAAACTCATCAAGCATCATCTTTCAGCCCATTGTCAACCTACCAACTTTATTCACTGTCCTAACCTCATGTCCCCAGAATAAATTTAGAAGTCTATCATACATCTGGCAACAGAAATGTGTATTAATCCTTGGATCAGTTGAGCAACTGGTAGTAGAAAAACAAAAATAAAAAGCCTGAAAATGAGGTTACCCTGCTATGTGCTATCCTCCACTAACCTGGATGTTTTTATAATACATTCTGCCTCTTTCTCCATGTCTAGTCGGTATACTGTTTCCGAGTGTGCTACTGTCTGGCCGTGGGGCTTTATGTCTTCAACAGAATCTAGGGTCATGTTTACAGTCCCTTCAGCGAGGTTGTATTTATAATCTCGCAACCGACATGTTTCCATACAACTCTCCTGAGTAGGGAGCACGGAAGAGCAGTGATGTACAGAGATGCGCTTTCTGGCCGTTGTGTCAGCTTTGCTCTGGCAGAGCTCTGCCCTACTGATCTCCTTCTCCCACTGATCTCAGCTATTGGAAAACTGATTTTTAAAAATTCTTTTCAATTTTTTTTTCAGTTTCAGCTTCTGGACACTGCCCATTTATTTTTAGTCAGCAGTGTGGTACTGAGGAATAAGACATTGCAGTGGGTGACTCACATGTATACATTTTGTTCTAACCTCTAAAATCAAAGTACACACACCCACTGTAGTGAACCCACAGTCTTTCTGTAAACACGGTAAGTAATATCTTTGAACAAAATAAAAACAGCCTAATCCTGGGGCCAGCATGGGGCATGCTAATCCTCTGCCTGCAGTGCTGGCATCCACATGGACACCAGTTCATGTTTTGGCTGCTCCAAATCTGATCCAGCAATGGAAGATATCTCATGTCATTGGGTCCCTTCACCTGTATGGAAGACCCAGATGATGCTCCCAGCTCTTGACTCCAGATCATCTCAGCTTGGGCTGTTGGGGCCATGTGGGGAGTAAACCAATGAATGGAGGATGTCTTTCTCCTTCTATCTCTATAATCTGCTTTTCAAATGAACACAAATAAATGTCTCTTTTTTTAACATTTGTTTTTATGTGAAATGCAGATTATACAGAGAGCAGAAGAGATAGAAAGATATTCCCTCTGCTGGTTCACTCCCCAAGTAACTACAATAGCCAGAGCTGAGCCAATTCAAAGCCAGAACTCCCATGCAGATGCAGTATGCCAAGGCATTGGGCCATCCCATGCTGCTTCCCTAGGTCACAAGCAGGAAGCTGGATGGGAAGTAGAGCAACCAGGACATCAACTGGTGAGCATATGGGGTCCTGGTGCATTTAAGGCAAGGATTTAGCCACTGAACTATTATGCTGGGCCCAAGATTTCTTAAATCTTTTTAAATAATTTTATTTTTGATGTTATTTACATAGTTGATTAGGGTATGAAGGGTCAAGGATTAGGAGAAAGTGGGTGAGACCACTGTCCCCAATTTTTTTCTTCTTCCTATATCTGGGAGAAGACGGGGGAGAAGGGGAGAAGCAGGTCCAACCTCCCAACTGCATCAGTGCCTGGGGATGGAAAATGGCCACCTGATGTCATCCATGATCCCCTGTGTAAAGCATGCTCTAAGGGTTCTGCTCAAGTGGTTTCAACAGTGCTGAAATGCTGTTGATCTCACCAATCCAAAGATGAAGAAAGCATTCCAAGGTCCATTGGATGATGTAGTTCACTTTAGAGTCTCCATTTGCCCAGATATTTACTGTCAACACTTGGCTGGGATAGTTGATTGTTGACCAATTTGTTCTGCTCTTCTTCCTCTACTATGGTATCAGATGTCCTCTACAGGCCTCAATGGACTACCATATTCTCCTTGTGCATTTGGGCATGTCATCCATTGCTCCATCTAAGCCATTAGGGAGGCCCAGTACTGACACATGCTCTCCATAATCAGACCACAGATCCTGCAATTCTCCCCATGGTTGGAGTTCTGAGTCCAGTGGGTCAGTTGGGTTGATCGCCAAAGAAACTTCATCTGAGGTTATCCAAGACCTAATTCTTGTGTGTGCTTGCCAGTACAAGGGTCTGACTCAGTCCGTCCACATTAGCCTACACATAGAATGGCAGTTGCAATAACTGGGTCAGTTCTGTTTCCAGCCCTACCTCTTATGCAAACCAATGGATGCTGCAGCCCAGCCCAACCCTGCCCAACACACACTTGGCCCTCACATACACCAGCGGGAACTGTAGCCTACACAGAGTGATCTGTCCTACACCCACCTTGGCTCTAACGAGAACCAGTGGATGCTAGCTAGAATCTATCCCAGTCCAGCAGCCCTCCCAGACCCAATCCACACCCATGCTGAGGAATATTACAACCATGTCCAGCTCAGATTGCTAAGCTCATTCCAGCTCTCACACTCACTAGTAGGAACCACAATCAGCTGGGGCTGTCTCCCCTAAGCTCCCCACTCAGGCCTGTTCCCAGCCACAGATCTTCCCTGTCCCAGTGGTTGCTCTAAACCAGATTGGAATAGCCCATCCACCATCTTGGCCTTTGCTATCTGATGAAGCATGGCTTGGCCCAGCCCTCCCTTTGTCTTAATTCTCTCTGATGAGTATTGCATCCTAGCCCTGCCCAGTCTGCTCCCATCCCTGGCTCATGCAAACCAGTAGAAATGATAGCTTAGCCCAACATGACACACACTCCAGTTTGGCTCCTGCACATTCCATTGGGCTAAGGTTTGCAGGCTCTGCCTGGTCCACCCCACTCTAGAACCAATCCACACCTTTACCAATGGGTGGAGCTACTTGCCCAGTCTGACCAATATCCAGTCCTAAATCACATGCTCACCAGCAGGAGGTGTGGCCCATCTGGGGAGTTTCCCAAGCTTTCCCACCAGGCAGATTCCATACCAGAACTCACATATGCCAGTGGGTGCTAGGCCCTTAGCTGACACAGTCTGTCCCTTAGTCCCGACCTTTGTATGAGCTGATGAATGTTGTAGCCTGGCCCGCCCTGCACCCTATTCTTTGGTGTGCCTGTGGGTGCTACTGCATGGATTAGCCTGGCCTATTCCTAATCATAGTACCCATGAGTATCAAAGGGTTCCATGACCATGCCTAGCTCAGCCTGTCACTACCCCCAGCTCTAAAGCAAACCAGCAGAAATTACTGAGTTCCACAGTGGTGAGGCCCATATTCCACAGGGCTGAGCTAGGCATCAATCCACAGTCCCTGCCTCCAGCAGCACATGGATTCCCCAGCCCAACCTTTCAGAGCTCAATCTTACAGTTGGGTGATGTGCTGGCCTTGAACTCTGCCCAACCATTAGGGTCCCACGCTCCTGGCACATGTGCTGGCCTGGGACCTTATCCCTCCCTACACCCAAACTCCAGGCCCAAAGTTCTCCAAGCCCAGTCCACCCACACACCAGGCCAGCATGCTAATCTAGTGCTTTCTTCCCTCTCTCGCCACACTCTGGACAAAACACATGGGGAAATCCCCTGGCTTGCTCTGCCTGCCTGGATGTGAGTCCCCAGGTCCTCACACACCCATACCAACGCCATCCCCAGGCTCTATGCAAGACCACCAAGCACAAAGTCTCCCAAAGGTTCCAGATTAGAAATAATAACAAAGAATTTTGCAGCGTTTATTTTGTTGAATATCCTGGTTTCCAGAGAGCATACATGCACATTGCCTATTTTAATTCTCACTAATATGGTATCAGGTAGAAATGAATATTCCCATAATATAGATAAAAACACATATATTTTAGGTCCTTGAAGGTTTCATATGTCAACAAAGGTTACAAAGTGAGAAAAATAAATAAATTTTAGTGCTCTCTCCCAAAGATCTACCTGTAAACTCCCCACACACTGTACCATGAATCTTGAACTTCCTCAAAACTGCCCCAAACCTAAAGGAATACTTTTCTTTTCTTTTTTTTTTTTTTAATTTTTTTCAGTTTCCACTTACGGTACTCACTTAAGGTCACTGGGAAAATTGATCTGAATACTAAATGTGTTCACTTTCACAAGAATCTACTTTAATTTTAACAGAGTTCCTCAATTTGGGGCAGTGTGCCAACTAGGCAGTGGAGGCCAATTTTGTTTTCTTTTTTAGTAGGCTATTTTCCCAGAGTGTTTCATCTGAGCAATTGAATGGTTTTACAACTCCAAAAGAAAGTTCAACATAATATGTTAGCATACAAATCACACTGCATAAGGGCCTGTTACTGACATAAAGTGACCTGAATTCAGTAACTCTCCTGTTAGTTTCCTCACCGTGATCAGTACAGTGCCCAAAAGCTCACATTTTCACATCTAATATTTCTTTGAGGAAAGCTTAAAAAACACACACACACATTTTTTTATGCTAATAATAGGAAGTAGTACATTTTCACCTTATTTTGAAGTGTTCCCATGAGTAAATGGAAAACTGTTTCAAAGATGCTGATTGAAACATATTGAAAGAGGGAAAAAAATGAGCAAATACTGGCACTCATGCATAATGTCTGTTAGGATGGCATATGTGGATATTTAATAGTTGTGATCTAGGAGCGATAAGAAGAACCAAGTGAAAATGGCAAATGTGATAAAAAAAAGAGTAACAGAAATAATTGATATTTATTGAGCACCTATTTTGTGTAAGGGAATATACTAAGAATTATACATATATTGCTTGTGTAATCTTTTGAGATTTTTGAGAAGATTCTGTGAGGTTACATTATTACTCCAATTTTATAAACAACACAGACAAGACTTATTGAGTCTAAGTTGCTTAAGAGCCAGATCATTCACACAAATGTGTCTATATCATGTGTTATATCATTTAAACTCCTGATAAGCAAGTGTGGAAAAGCTAATGAACAACACTCCCAAAAGTCTGTTTTCAAAAAGTAAAACACATGAAATTGCAGTTTTCTCAAAATGCAGCCTTGATGCTTCCAATTCTGTAATAGAAAATAGGCAAGATTTTTGTGTTCAGCCAATTTCTCCTGTAAGGCAAGCCCTCAATAACTGACAAAGGCCTGGAATGCGATAGAGGATGGCCTACGCCCTTCAGTTCTTGTACCCATGTTGGAGACTCAGGGAAGGCCCCTGGCTCCCAGCTTTAGATCAGCCCAGCTCTGGCCATAGAGCCATTCAGACAGTGAACTAGCAGACTTAAGATCTTTCTGTCTCTGTGTAAGTCTTTCAAGTAAATACAAATATAACAAAAAAAAAAAAACCCTGACAATGTTTTATAAAGCTAAACATGCATTTACTTTTCTGCCTAGAAATCCCACTATTTCCTCAAGAGAAATTCCATTATTTGCTCAAGAGAAACAAAAGTGCATTCCCACAAAACACTTAAATTTGAGGGCCAGTGCGATGGGACAACCAGCTAATCTTCCACCTGTGAATGCTGCGTCTATGTGAATGCTGGTTTGTATCCTGGCTGCTTTACTTTCCAACCAACTCCCTTGTTATGGTCTGGGAAAAAGTGCAGGCTGGCCCCACACCTTGGAACCCTGAGTGTACATGGGCAACACAGGTGTTCTTTGCTTCAGATTCTCTCAGTGAACTTTCGAAGCTTTTTAAGTAGTGAGAGAGCGGGTAGAGATATTTGTCCCTCTGTCAGTCCTTCTCTGTATAAATTTGCCTTTCAAATGAAAACAACTCTTTAAAAAAAAGACTTGCAGCTAATTACTAGCAGTAGTCTTAACTATAATATTTAAAAACATACAGAGTTATATGCATAAAATATTACTGTAAATTTATAATTTATGAAGTCATCAAGAAATTAAAAACTTTATTTATCCACACAATAACATGGATAGACCTTGAAACCCTATGCTAAGTGAAAGGAGATTTACACAAAAAACATTAACATATGAATCCCCTAAATATGAAGCCATAGAGTAGGCAAATGTAATTCACAGTGAAAAAAATAATTGGAGCAGTGATTAGTTCTGGGGTAAAGCAAAGAATATGAAAGTATTTCCAGGGGTGGTGACAATATTCTTATCTTCACAAGCATTCAGGTTGCACAGGTTTGTGTGTCTGTCTCAGCTCATTGAATGATACCCAAAAGCTGGACGGATTTTACTGCATATAAATTGTATATATGCACATAAAATGCATATAAGCTATGAAGCAATTTTAAACTCTTGCTAATAAGAAGTGTTGTGAAATATGCATATGGAAGTCACTTCCTTATAAGTGAAATTTATCAAAAATAAAATATTTTGATAAATATGTAGATAATAGATAAGACAGTGAGAGTAAAATGTTCACTTTAGAATCCAAGTGGCAGTTATTTGGCAAAATTTTTTCTGCTTTTCATATAATTGAAAATATCAATGATAAAACATTAAAAACAAAATCATTAACCACTAAGCCATTCATTGGTTTGCTAGGATAGATTTATTTTGATCTTATAAGTGGAAAAGAAGTCATTGAATAGGCTCAGGCTGTTCTAACAGTCAATGGATAAACACTTAAGTGCCAGCAAATGTGAGCACACACACATATTTATATGTATTTATATAGAAACATCCAGACTGATTTCTAGTAGGGTTTTGCAAAGGAAAAATTTATAGAAGAATAATTATTGAATACATTGCCAAATTTCTCATGTCAGAAACACCCGAAGGAATATTTATACCGAATGTTTCTTTAGTTGAAAGCCTTGTCACACCGTATCTTCCCTTGAGGATTACACTGCTATAATTTAGAAGCCACTTGCATTGTAATGACTTGGAAAAGTATTCTCAATACTTGATTCCATGGTCAACTCTTAATCTCTAACCAGTTGAGTCTGCTTAGAACATGTCCTGGGGTGAATAAAGAAATACAATTTCTTGTGCTTATGAATTCAGGATTTTGGTTGAGAAGCAGTGCCACCAACTGTCAGTTCAGTTCATCTGCCATCAACAATTGCATTTACATGTGTGGGTGTGGAAATATTGGAGGAGGAGGGGTGGTGGGTTTGAAGAGAAACAACTGGTGACTACACGGACAACTAGTGGAGTACTGCTTGACCACTGAGGACAGCATCTGCCTCATGTTCAGGAACTATTCTATGAAACTGGAAAGAAACACACATCTACTCAACTGAGTGTCTATTCTGAGAGGGAAATCTCAAAGTACATCATAAGAGAATTCATGAACTTCTAAGTCTTACATTCACCGGGCTATAATCAAGCAAAAGCAACAGAATTTATTTCTCACAGTTCTGGAAGCTGGAAGTCTGAAATCAGTCTAGATGATTGCAGATTCCCAGAAACTTCTCTTTATGCTGTTGCCTGGCAAGGAGTGAGAGAGCTCTCTGGAGTGCCTTTTACAAGAGCAATGATCAAACACAAGAGGACTCCATCCTCAAGATCCAGTATTCCTGAATGCCTTTTCCTCCTAGTACCATTCTACCAACTGAACCAACACAGACATTCAGTGCATAAGAGAGATGGACAGGAAGAGAGAGGTGGAGAGAGAGAAGAGAGGAAGAATACAAGGAAAAAGAGGAAGCAAGAAAGAAGGATCCTTTCAAAGTGAATGAATGTTTCAAGTGCAAGAATGCATGAGTATTGTTCCAAGACTTTCAGGTCAATGTATCAGGTTGCCCATCTGTTGTACTACAAGAAAATCCAGTCTCTCCAGAGACTGGGGTGAGGCGCCCTATTCACTGCCACATGCCCTCACTGTTGACGCTGGCTATAGCAACACAGCAGGAAGTTTAAGTACCTTCTATGAAGAATATTCATCTGACCCAGATTCCTATACCCATCCTTTGAACAAGAATGAACTCACAATTTTAGACTGAGGTCACAAACTGGCCACCTTCAGAAGTGAAGGTGAAAGTATACATACCACATCTCAGTACTGGTTTCATACCCAACCAAATGCAAACCTTTACCCTTATTACATGTTTTTTTCAGGTTGAAGCATTACTATTTGTAATCCAGGCCCTGCTGATACATTCAATCAGGGAAGTACCATGCTCTAACTATAGTCTCTGGAGCTGACATTTTCAAGTAATACTCAGCCAGTTCTCAGAACTCAGTACTGGAATAGAGTACCACTTCTCCTCATACCAGATATTCATGCCAATGGCTGGGCAGCTTTTCCATTTGATCTCTTGATACCAAAAATGTGATTAAATCATATTTGAAGAGAAGGACTGAAAAGCCCCACAGCATGTACCACACACATCTGAAAGGTGATATCCTCCATGTAAACAATGTCCTCAGGCACCCATTGCAATGTTGCTGTGGGATTCTCACCCTCAATGACTCAAATAAAAAGAAAATGTCCTTGAGCTGACACGGTGGTTTATCAGGCTAATTCTTCTCCTGCAGTGCCAGCATCCCATATGGGTGCAAGTCCCAATTATTCCACTTATATTTTAAAATTTTTTTTTTCATTTGAAAGGCAGATTTACAGAGAGAAGAGGGAGACAAAACAGAGAGAGAGAGAGAGAGATGTTTCATCTACTTGTTCACTCCCTAGATGGCCTTAACAGCCAGAGCTGAGCAGATCCAAAGCCAGGAGCCAGAGGCCTCCTCCAGATCTCCCTCATGGGTGCAAGGGCCTAGGACTTGGACCATCCTCCACTGCTTTCCCGGACTACAAGCAAAGAGCTGATTTGGAAGTGAAGCAGCTAGAACATGAAACCAAACATGAAACTCAACATGAAACCGAACTTATATGGCAAGGCAGAGAATTAGCCTAATGAGCTACTCCACCAGCTCAGCTGCTCCACTTTCTTCATTGTTTTTCGATACAGTTTAGTTGGCACTGAGGTCTCCCTTTCCCCTCCCCTGCGTTCCCTGTCCTACCTTCTGCTCTCCCCTCCAGTCTCACAATGGGTGTCTTTGGTCAGTTTTCCCAAGTATATCATGCTGCCACTGGAGTGATTCCCACTTCTAACCCAGCTTCCTGCCTGAGGCCTTGGAAAGCAGCAGAGAATGGCCTAAGACATTGGGCACCTGCATACACGTGGGAGACCTGGAAGAGGCTCCTGCCTCCTGTCTTTGGACCAACCCAACTCCTGCTGTTGGGGCCATTTAAGGAGTGAGCCAGCAGATGGGAGATCGCTCTCTGTAACTCTAACTTTCAAGTAAAATAAATAATCTAAATAGATAAATAAATAAAAGGTCTGACATCTTATCGCCCTGGAAGAGATTATCTCTGCCTGTGTTGCTCACAATTCATACAAACTATTATCTTTAATAACAAATTATAGAATGACTTATTATCACATCTAATAAAATTTTTCTCAGAATTTTGATGATGAGTGTTTGGTATTGGGGCCAATGCAAAGTTGGTAAATTTATTTTAAAAAAAATCAAGTTATGGCACTTAAAAAATTCTACCTTATTGTCTGATGAGGATGATTATAAAAATTTCTGTGATGAATATCCTTGGAATAAACTATTAGGAACTAGTCTATGCACATCCTCAGGGTAAATTCCTAAAATTAGAATGTTGTGACTTTATTACAGTTGTGCACAAAATATTTTTATTGTCTGTTCTAGCTTATCATTATTACTTTAATGTGGTTATGTAATTATTGATTTGTTTCTCCTTTATATCATAATTGGTTGGCTGTTTAACAACTTAATAATACCATGATTTTTGAACTGAATTCTCCACTGGATTTATAGTCTTCCAGACACACATAAAGCAAGCATTTTGTGAGAATGGATTTGATCTCAATATTTATGGTATTCTTTTTAGAGACATTTATTACCATTACTTAATCTGTGATCTCCTCTGGTTGAGAAAGATGAATAATGATGTACAGAGTTGAACAAAGATTCATAAACTCATGCTTTTCTTCCTGACAGTTCTCAGGTGAGGCTTAAATTACTTTGTCATAGTTAAAAATGTGGGAAACATCATGCTAGAATATCATTTATTCATATATTTTAGTGTGAATATTTTTCTCAATTTTCCAGCATCTGAAATGAGGACTGTTTTCCAACACAATCTAACCAATCGTTAACTTTTTCTGCTACGGTAGAATGTATTACCGCCAATGCATGTGAGGTTCCCATGCAGCTAAGTGCTGTGGGTGCTCTCCATTCAGCCTTTTTTCCAGCCCCAGTCTGTCCCTTCTCTCCAGGGCCAGCCTTCCACAAGGTGTACCCCTCTTCTCACAATCTGTACCCCTTTCTTCTTCTGTCATATTCTACTACTTTTATGTTTCTTTAAAAGCTGTTTGTTGGTTGATAGGAAATTCTGAATCTGAAGTTCAATAATGTAATTTGTACCACTGCTGCAAACAAGAAACATTAAAAAAAAAGTTACTTGCTTTGATTTCATTTGAAACACAGAGAGATACAGAGATCTTCCCACCCACAGTCTCACTGAGGCCAGACCAGACAAAACCATGAGTCTGGAAGTCAGTCTGACAGGGAACCAGGTATTATTACTTGCTGCCTCCCACAGTGTGTATTGGCACAAGGCTGGCCTGGAAGCAAAGAGGCCAGAAATTGGTCAGTCATTCTGATAAGGACATGCCTGGCATCCCAAGAAGCCAATTAATTGCTGCAACAAATGGTTGTTCCTAAAGCTACAGTCTGCCAATAATCAAACTGATGATTTTGTTTTTGTTGAATATTTATTTTCCTCTACTTCACCATGCAGAGAGGGAAAGAGTGAGCTAGAGTGAGAGAACGAGCGAGCGAGCAAGAGAGATGAATATTTAACTCACTGGTCCGTGCCTCAAATACTTGCAACAGCCAGGATTGGGCCACAGGAAAATCAGGAACCTGGTACTCTCTCTGGGTCCCACATATGACTGGCAAGGGTCTAAACACCTACATTATGATCTATTGTCTCCAAGAATGTATTAGCGGGATGCTGGATTAGCCAATATAGACTAACTTTGAATTAGTTTCAACTTAGCGGAATGAAGGAGGTGTTCTTTTTTCTTCTTCACCCGAATTACCAGCAATTAATACATAAAAGTAACTGCCAGGACAAGCCTTGTGGGGAGTCCACGCTCATGGAGAAAAGATTCCACTGGATTTCCTGCTTTCAAAACTTGTGGTTGTTTTTGCTTGCTTGTTTTTCATTGCACATCATGCCCTCTTTAAGACCCTGTTCATGCTGCCCTGGATCCTGGATATTTTAGCTCTTTAATAAATGGTCACTATCAAGGGTGTCTATTACAAAAAGCAGAAAGTACACTTATTCTTACTGTTTAGTCTGGTATTTACTGCCCTCTTGAATTTATTTTTCCTTTGCACTATTTTAGAAGACTTAATGTTTCAACTTGCATGTATTTTGTGTAAATTAGGACATGAGGGGCAGGCATGTGGCCTACTAGTTAAGAAGCCAGTTATGAGACACATATTCCACATTACAATTCCTGAATTTAATTCCTGCAACAAATCATGACTCAAGTATTTGGTTTCCTGCTACCATGTGAGAAAATTGCATTGAGTTCCCAGCTCTGGACTTTGTTGTGGCATGTGGAGTGTGAATGAAAGGATGGGAGCTCTCTGTATCTCTGCACTTCTCAAAACAAATACAAACATGCTACTAGTTGAGTATTTATGATACATGAGTATCATGAAATTACAACTACAAATTTTACTTGCATTTGTAAATATACCTTGGTTTGAAATAATCTTGGAGGTTATACTGTAACAGGCCACAAGATGGGGCTACTCCCTCATATAACCAAATCTTAACTTGTGGGAGGACCTCAAGTTCTGCTGTGACCAGTCAGTTCATCATTAGCAGTTGCTGATTGTTTAAACAGGATTAATTAATTTTGCCACAAGGATCACAGCTACTGTATGGGACAGTGTAAAATACATTCACATTCATAGAATGTTTTATTAATTTGTAAATAGGTATTTCATCCCCATTAAAACATAGTGGAGGCTTTAAAAAGTACTGATCCTTTCACAAAATTTATAACATTGACCAATGGATGGAGAGACTATAAATGTAAATTACTAAAATGTTGGTTAGCTGAGTTCTGATACAAACGTATAATGGACACAGTGGCTAAACACAATATGTTTTGGGAGGGGGTCGCATGATTGCGCAATTGGCTAACCATCCACCTGCAAACTGTGGCATTCCATGAGTGCTAGCTTGTGTTGGGCTGTTCCACTTCCCATCCAGCTCCTTGCTGTGGCCTAAGGAAGCAGCAGAGGAAAGCCCAAGTCCTTGGGCTCTGCACCCACATAGGAGACCTGGAAGCAGCTCCTAGCTCTTGGCTTTGGATCAGCTCAGCTTTGACCCTTAAGACCATTTGAAGAGTGATCAATGAATGAAGAATCCTTCTCTCTGCCTCTCCTTCTCTCTTAAATCTGCCTTTCCAATAAAAATAAATATTTGAACGCACACAATATTTTCTTACAATGATGAGGGAATGCTTATGGAATATTTAAAAACAGAAAAAGAAGCAGTAAATCTCAAACAGATATGCTCCTACAAGTGTAGGCATTATTTGACATGACCATATTGTGAGGAATCAGATGGGCTAATATGTAGTAGAGTCTCTGGTCACTAGTGAAGTCAACTTTTTGGGGATATACTATCTTGCTCCCCCTTATTTTTGTCTACTTTGGAAAGAATTGTTCCTCCAGGCTTCTGGTTTTACCCTAACAATGGTGACTGGGCTGCTAGAGTCCCTACTGGGATGTGAGCTCTACCTCCCAGGGTACCAGTTTTACCCGAAATTTTAAAAGTTCCACGGACCACATGAAAGTGTCACCTTGCATCTCTTTGAATTTTTATCCGAGAAACAAAGAGATGGTTTCTGAGATTTTAGCTTATCATAAGAATGGGAGGAGGGGGCAGCCAGTCACACTCTTCTTCTTTCTTTTCTTTTTTTAGGATTTGTTTGTTTTTAAAAGGCAGGTTTACACAGAGAAGGAGATATCGCAAGAAAAATCTTCCATCAACTGGCTCAATCCGCTAGTAGCTACAAAGGCCAGAGCGTCACTGATCCAAAATTAGGAGCCAGGAGCTTCTTCCCACATGGGAGCAGGGTGCCAAGGCTTTGGGCCATCTTCTACTGCTTTCCCAGGCCACAGACAAGGAGCTGAAAGGGAAGTAGAGCAGCTGGGACATGAACTGGCATCCATATGGGATCCAGACACAAGCAAGGCAAGGATTTAGCCGTTGAACCGTGCCACTTGGCCCAATCATACCCTTCTGACAAGGAAGAGTTCCCCTCTTTCCTTTGGCTCATCTGTCCCCCTCCCTGAGATGGTGCATAAAGGACACCACTTCCACCATCTTCTTTTTTCTTTTGGAGCCCCCTCCTGTTACTATGGCAGGAGACCTCTTTCACTTTCTCTTCAATAAATCTTGTTTTGCACACTGACATTGTTTGGATGAAAATTTTGTCACGTGAGATAAGAGACGAATCTGTTATCTTTCACCTCAAATTTTCCACGACAATACAAGCATATAATTCTAATGTTGACAGTTTATAACTAAACCCACTGTGTTAGCCCATTTTCTGTTGCTATAACACAATATTTGTGGCTAGGTAAGATGTAAAGAAAGAGGGCATCTTTAGCTTGTCATACTTGAGACAGAGAAGTACAAGATGGGGCCTCTGAGTGTCTCATGTGGGACCATAACATGGAGACGGTGACTATGAAGTGAGCTGTGAGCATGGCAGAGGCAGCCATGGCATGACTTTTGCTGATATAGTGACTCATCCATCCTGAGAGATCTAATACAATACCCGAGGATGGCCATACTCCCTTCTGGTGGTGATGCCCAGTGACCTACCTACCTTCCTAGCACATCCCACTACTTAAAGTTCTATGATCTTTCAACACTGGAGTCCCAAGTTTTAGCACAAGAATGTCTGCAGCACAAAACATATTCAGTTCATTGCACACATGTACACAGCTTGCACAGAAAGAGATGATGATATCATCAAAGGCTAACTGTAGATGATGAAATGTGGAATATTTTATTGCTTTCTTTGAACTTTCCATTATTTACAATCTTTTTCCAAGATCACACACATGTTCACACAAGTTATTAAAAGGTTAAGTAATAAAGGCAGTGTGTAAACATTTCTGATCTTGAGCAAATGCTACAATGAGTCTTGGAAAACACTGTAATTCACTCTCTAAAAATCTTCAAAGCAAAATACACTCATACATATAGACCAGCTATATAATTCTATGCATGAATGCCATTTTCAGAATCTGAACTCTGTAATTTATTGCTCGGGCTGCTGCTGGAATCTCTCTGCAATCCTACACAGTTTAACACCTAAAACCTGCAATCCATGCTATTCTCAAGTGTTAAGGTAAAAATTTGGCAAAGCATTTTACTTTGTCCTAAACCTTCCAAATGCAGGTTATTTCTGTGTCCCTATTGCTTCTTTTTAAACTCATAATATTCCTCTTTGCGTGGCTTCTCTAGAAATTGTTTAATATTCATGAAGAATCTACTACTTCTCAGGGAAGGAAGCTGAGACTTAATTGGACTCACATCGGTCCCTCCACTTCTTGCCCTCTGGCAGAGGATTGTGGGAAGATCCAGGCCTGAGAGGCAGGTTGCTGTGGCAACGCTGATGCAATTGGCTGACAGCCCAGCCTTCCCAGCTTTTGGCTCTATGCTTTATGTTCTCTGAGTTTGTTTTCTGGCCTTTAAAATGAAGAAAACACAGGGGATTGCTATGAAATTACAATAGGCTATGTCATGCCTAAATAATCAAAGAAACCTGGGTTTTTAGTTGCTACCAGTTGTTTCCTCAGCCAAAATACAATGTCCCTCTCCCCTACCCCCCGCCCCGCTTCTGTTAAATATTTTGAGCACCTGTTCTAAAACTGCTCTATGGTACCACATGCTGGAGTAATCAGCAATGCCAGCCCTCAAGAAGCCCTGCTTCTACAACTGGGGGCGAGGAAACAGTAACAGAGATACACAGGCCTGTAGACTGAAGCTTCGTGTTGGTCTGGGGAGGTGTGGGGCCATACTGCATGTTTGCATCCCTGCAGGTGTCAGAGGCACCGATGTCCTCCTCGCGTCCTTATTTCTGTCTTCTCCGTTAGGATTATCAAAGTTCCTTAAACTGAGTGTGTTCTAAAACTCTCTGTTTTAATCCAATCCTAGTTTGTTTTCATGCCTGATCATCATTGTGTGTCTACTGATGTGGAAATGAATGATTTTGTAATGCGAAGGATGATAGTGACAAATTAAAAAAAAAATCATACGGGGGCCTGGCACGATATTCTAGTCCGAGCCTTGCATGCATTGGATCCCATGTGGGTACCAGGTTATGTCCCAGCTGCTCTACTTCCCATCCAGCTCCCTGTTTGTGCCCTGGGAAACAATAGAGAATAGCTCAAAACCTAGGGACCCTGCACCAGCATGGGAGATCCACAAGCAGCTCCTTCTCCCTGGCTTCAGATTGGCTCAGCTCTGACCACTGTGGCCACTTGGGGAGTGAGTCAGCATGTGAAAGATCTTTCACTATATCTCCTTCTCTTTGTATATCTAAGTTTTCAATAAAAATAATAAACCTTAAAGAAATTATTTGGGCTAACATTTGGCCTAACCATTAAAACATATCCAAATTACTATTTTTGAAGGACTATATTATTAAAATAGCAAAGGGGAAATCAATACGGGAATGGGATGAGGGGAGGGAACGGAAATCCCTAAGCCAGTTGAACTGTATCATGAAAAATAAAATAATTACCCACATGAAGACCCAGCACAATGGCTCAATTGTGCCTTTCAGAACTGGCATCATATACAGGAGCTTGTTCCTTTCCTGAGTGCTTCACTCTCTTTCCCATCCAGTTCCCTGCTTATGACTTGGAAAAGTAGGATATGGCACAAGGCCTTGGGACCCTGTACCCATGTGGGAGGTGACCCATAAAAGCCTCCTGATTCCTGGTTTCGAATCAGCTCAGCGCCAGCTTTTGATGACATTTGAAGAGTGAACCAGTGGATAGACTTTCTTTCTGTATCACCTTCTCTTTGTAAAATCTTCCTTCCCAACAAAAATAGAGCAATCTTAAAAAAAATACACAGCTGAGTATTTGTAAATGATTAAACAAACAATAATAATAAAAAAGTAATAGAGGAGACTGTGCTTTTATTGCTGTTTCTACAATGTGAAGACTATTTCTAAAAGGAGATTTAAAACTTTCTACTGATTTTCAGCTTCTTGAGAACCTTGAAAGGTCTTGTGCCTTTGAAGTCTAGCGGGGAAAAAAAAGGCATGGGCATTTGAAACTCTGTGCAGTGAATATATTTGAGAGACTTCAGACAAATCACTCCATCTCTCTGAACCAGTTCCAATCTCCCAAATGATTGATGTATTTTATTTCAAATATTAAACTATCTAGCTTCTCAGGCCACATAGAATTGTGTTAGGGAAAATTTTTCTTGGGCAGTATTCTCCATGTTATTCCACCATTCCTAAATGAAACTCCATCAAACAATGGGGGAGTGGCTTCCCAGTCGATGAATGTTGCCATGGGAACCAGGCACCTATGCTCAGTGAGGGTCTGGGTTTTATCATCAGTTCAGATTTAACTGTTGAAAAGTGTGTTTTTCTCATGAACTTTTGTATGGTGAACCTGAAGAACAGGGAGCCACAGCCTGGTTTGCTAGCAACTCTTCTAAACCTTTAAAAGTCCGGGTTATTCATGGCTAGACCCTGGGATATTCAGCCCTCAAATATTCCATGGCATCTCAGTGGGGCTGTTTAGCTATCTACCTTGCAGTATGCATCTGTACTCCAAAACAGAAGGAAAACTACCAATTAAACTGTCAAGTAGACCTTAACAAAATGAATTTAGACTTTCTGTCATTGCCAATACCTACAATGCCATGGTACGCTTCAATAGCAGAATGTTGAACTTGTGACTATTGCTGAAGGACTATACTATTGCAATAATATGGGGGAAAACAGTGGGAGTGGGGATAGGGGTGAGCGGGAAAAGGAATCCTTGTGCCTATAGAACTGTATAATGAAAACAAATAAATAAACTTGATGGAGCTGCTACAGTTTGGATGCTTTTGCCTCCTTAGAAATTCATTTGTGGGAAACACAATCCCCAATGAAACAGTGTTGGGAATTGGGGTCTAGTTGGAGGTGTTCAGGCCATGCAGGCTTTGTGTTTGTGGATGGATTGATGCTACTAATTAAATAGGCTTGCAGGAGTAGGTTCACTTTTTTCTGCTTATGTGCTGTGTGAAGACACGGTTCCTTTTAGATGGATGTGATGTTTGAAGCACCATTACTAGAAGCAGGATGAAGATCCTTTTAGATGGATGTGATGTTTGAAGCACCATTACTAGAAGCAGGATGAAGAACTCAGCAGATCACTGACATGGCTGTTGTTTTTGAATTTCTAAGCCTTCTAAACTGAGAGCTAGTATTTGTTCTTTATATGTTCCTTATATAGTAGGTACTATCCACAAAATCAGTTAGATAGCTAGAACATAAAAAAAAAATTATAGACATTTTGCAAACCTGCACCAAAACTCATTGAGTCATAAGAAATGCATTCATTTGACTCTGAAGCGCTTTTTAAGAGTATCATAATCCAAACCAAAATCATTACTGTAAAGGAAAAGAGTTTAATTCCAATCAGTTGTTTGAGTTTGAATTAGCAAAAATATTTGTTAGAACTAAGTGCCAGGAACATTGTGGGTAGAGAGAAAAATAGAAAACCCTATGAAAGCACAGGTTGGCACATGCAGGAGCACACCAAAGCAAATAAAGTGGGCTTTCACCTCCTTGAGTGCAGCTGTAAGGATGCTCAGGCTTCAAAAAAGGCTCGCCTCCAGGGTCCTCTGCTGTGGCATGCAGAAGGTTGGGTTGGACCCCAATGAGATCAATGTAATCATCAATGCCAATGCCTGTCAGCAGATCTAGAAGCCAATCACCATGGACTGATGATCCACAAATCTGTGACTTCCCATTCCAGGGCCGGTGCCGGAAAAATTCCTTGGCACAGGACAGGCATGGGAATAAGTAAGTATATGGACACAGCCAATGCTTGGATGCCCGAAAAGGTTATATGGGAGAGGAGGATATGAATTCTGTGCCGGCTGCTCAGAAGATACTGGGAATCAAAGATCGACTGCCATGTGTATCACGGCCTGTACCTGAAGAGGAAGGGAACACATCCATCCACAAGCTGGTAGCTGACAAGGCCTGCCATCCGCTCCTGGCAGACCTAGTGGGGAATTCAGGGCTAAGACTGAGGAACCATGCAAGTGCCAGGAAGAGTCCCTGGAAGGAGAGGCAGATCATAATGTCTGTCCAAGAAGGGGATATCAAGAGATAAAGCTCCCCTTGTCCAGCCTCAAAGTCAGCTATCAGAATCAAGTCTTCATTTGCACAAAGAAAGAACCAAAGGAAGGAAGGAAGGGAGAGAAAGAGGGAGGGTAGAAAGAAAGAGACTATTTCAGGATAGGCTGCTTGGAAGTGACATCCGCAGACCGCCAGCTGGGCTTCCCTGAGTTCCAGCTCCGGATATGCCAGGAGCTCCCCCCAGCCAGTGATTACAGGTCGCTTCCCCATGGGGCCTCTGTGTCCTCATTTGTAAAATATAATGTTTGAACTAGATAATTACTAAGATCCCTTCTGGCTGTGACATTCTGCAATTCCATTATCACTGCTTCAAGTTCTGAAACATTTTCTTAATAGGTAAAAAATTAAAAGTCTTAACCCTTCACTATTAATATCATTGGTGCCAACATTTAATGGTTTGAGATGAATCACCAAGGTGAAACACACCATTGTTAGTATGTCAGCAAAGGTAACAGCCATTTCTACCACAGATGACATTGGGAAGAAGCACCTGATGTATTTTATATGATGATGGGATGGAAATAAAGGAATCACCTTTGTTGGCCTCACGGGAAAAAAATGTATTTTTAAAAAAAATACTGTTTTTGGGCCCAGCACAATGGCCTAGTGGCTAAATCCCTGTTTTGCATGGGCCTGGATCCCATCTGTGCAACAGTTCATGTCCCGGCTGCTCTACTTTCCATGCAGCTTCCGCTTGTGGCCTGGGAAAGCAGCAGAGGGCGACCCAAAACCTTGGAACCCCGACTTGCATGGGAGAACTGGAAGAAGCTCCTGACTCAGATGGGCTCAGCTCCAGCCATGGCGGCCACTTGGGGTGTGAACCAGTGGATGGAAAATCTTTCTCTCTGTGTCTCCTTTCTGTAAATCTGCCTTTCCAATGTAAAGAAATACATCTTTTAAAAATAAATAAAAAATACTGTTACCTTCAGAAACAACCTCCTAATTTGATCATAGTGAAAGGAAAATGTAACTTACAAGCAGTGGTTAATGGTTAGACCAGCAGCAATAGAACTCCGGGTCTAGACTTCTTGATCAGCAGCACAAACTCCCTTAATGAATGTGAGTGGGTTACATGCAGAAAACTGCACTTCACTGAAAAATTCTGCTCTGGGTATAGCCTACCCTTCTGGATAATCATTTTCTTTAATCAAAGGTAGCTGATGGGTATGCAAACTCTGTCCTGGCCACTAACTTCACTCCCCACTTTGCAAAGTCCTTTTATCTCCATTTACAGTTTGATTCTTTTATGTCTGTGACTTTTGACATTTCCTTTGAACCAACTCTACTATATAAGAACATAATCCTTAAATAAATCTTTATTTTATATGTTGATGATAACTATGATCTTGTCATTTATTGAAAATTATCTTTTTTATTTATTATGGTACAGGATACAGTTATTTAAGCTCTGGGATTTCTCTTACCCTTTTCCCAAATTCCTTCCCCACAACTGATTTTCCCCATATTATTGCAATGGTATAGCCCTTCATAAGCAGCAATAAGTCCATTATTATGCTTTTTAAGTGTATCCTCACATTGTGGGTAGAGACACTTGCAGACAGTCCAGGATCCTATTGTCAAGATATGTTTAACAGTTTCATTGGGAGTTTGTCTCTGATTAGAAAGTAGAAATGCATATGGCATTGTATTGTCACAACTGGATATGATAGTCTCTATTACACAGTTACTATACATCCCCTTAAGTGAAAGCTCATAAAACAAAATCAACAACAAGAACAAAGACAGAAAATTTACAACATCATGAAGTTAAATAGCATGCTACTGAATAACCAATGTGGAATTAAAGAAATAAAAAAGAAAAAACCTTGTGGAATAAAAGGATGCTACTGTATGCCCTATGAGTCAGAGAAGAATTTAATAGGAGAAAAATTTTAAGGAATGAAAATAAAAACAAAAATATCAAAACCCAAGAGTTGCAGCAAAAACTGTATTGAAAGCACTATTGATCTTGTACTTTGCAAGGACTTTGCCTTATATCTGATAAAAACATACAATATTTGTCCTTTTGGGACTGGCTTATTTCACTGAGCATAATGGTCTCTAGTTGGGACCATTTGGTTGCAAATGGTAGAATTTCATTCTTTCTAATGGCTGAGTATTATACCATGGTATAGATGTACCATAGTTTCTTTATCCACTCCTTTTTGGATGGACATCTGGGTTGTTTCCATGTCTTTGCTGTAGTTGATTGTGCTGCTATAAAGATTAAAAAATGAAAATCCTTTAATTCATATGCATATTTCATTTCCTTGGGATATATTCCCAGAAGTTTCACAGCTGGGTCACAAGGCAAATCAATTTTCAGTTTTCCTAGCATTCTCTGTACTGACATCTACAGTGGTTGCACTAGCCTACACTGATATCAACAGTGAAGGAGGATACCTTAAAAAGTCATGGGTTCTTTAACAAATACTGTAGGGACAGTTGGAAAGCAGCATGCAGAGGTAAGAAGCAAGACCCCAATTTGCCATTTTATACAAAAATTAGCTCTAAATGGATCAAGGACCTAAATATGCATCCAAAAACCATCAAATTGTTAGGAGAAAACAGGAAGCACTCTCCAAGACAGAGGAATTGGGAAACACTTCTTACAAAATTACCAAAAGCACAGGCAGGCAAAGCCAGAATAAACCACTGGGACTAAAACTAGAAAACTTTTATACAGCAAAGGAAATGATCAACAAAGTGAAAATTCAACCCAAAGAAGAGGAGAAAATATTTGCATGCTGCACAGCCAATAGGGACTAATAACCAGGGTTTATAAAGAGCTTTAGATACGCAATGACAGCAAAACAAAAAACCCTGCAAAGAAATGGGCAAAGGAAATGAGCAGATATTTTTCAAAAGAACAAATTCAAATGGCTAATAGACATATGAAAAAATGTTCAGGCTCCCAAGCTGTCAGGAAAACACAGATGGAAACCACATTGAATTTCCACCTAACTCCAGTAAAATTGGCCCTACATTCACAAAATCATCTTTTAAGAAAAAGTTCAACCAAGACTTAGTTTAAAATAATGACTAGGGGATCAGCGTTGTGCCAGACTGGAAAAACCCAGCATCTGAAACAATCTCATCCCATATGAAAGTTGCTTCATGTTCTGACTGCTACACTCGTGATTCATCTCCTTGTCAAAATCTTGAAAAACCAGAAGATGGTCCGAGTGTTTGAGCTGCGGATGAGGTTCCTGGTTCTTGCCTTCATCTGGTTCCATGCTCTCTCTCTCTGACACTCTCATTTTCTGTTTCTCTATATAAATCACTTTGCAATGATGATAAACGGAGAAAGATATGCATTGTTCTTCATTAGAAACAAAGAAGATTTAAAAATGAAAAGAAAGAAGCTTGGGGATTTTACATATCTTTCAAAGAAGATAAAAGCAATCAGGTAACTAGAATTGTGGGGACCAGTGGGAGAGCCCGCAGTATGCTGCTTCCGTGAGTACAAGGGGAAAATAAGGAAAATAAAGGTACTGGAAGAACGAAGGGAAGGAAAGCGATTGGGAAAAGCTGGCTAACCAGAATGACCACAGGAGAGAAATTCTAAAGGGAAAAAAGATGGAAGCACTTGAGATACTCAGTCCAACCTACGCCTGCTTAGTTTCAGAACCCTAGAAAATACCTCAAAGATGTGGTAATATAGCATGGAGATGTAGTATTTCATGATAGCAGCAATGTGAAAAAGGAGGCCAGGGTCATAGCACAGCAAGCTAAATCTCTGTTTGCAGTGCTGGCATTACATACAAGCACTGGTTCATGCCCTGGCTGTTCCACCTCTGGTGAAGCTCTCTGATTACAGCCTTGGAAAGTAGCAGAGTATGGTTCAAGTCCTTGGGCTCCTACATATATGTGGGAGACTCAGAAGAAGCACTGGGCCTTGCGTTTGGATCTGCTCTGGTGCTGCCATTGCAGCCATTTGGGAAATATTCCAGCAGATGAAAGATCTCGCTCTCTGCCTCTGCGTCCTCCTCCTCTTCTCTCTCTGTAACATTGCCTTTCAGATAAATAAACAGAAAAAAATACACAATTCTTTCGATCCATTTGATTCATTAACTGAGTAATATCCTACCATACAAACCTTTTTAACTAAGAGCCATCTTAATTAATGTGAGTTCATTATCAGAAAAATTAATTTCTTTGTGAATTGTAGCTTATGAGATAGCTAATGAATTAGATTTACAGTGGAAAATTAATGTTGTGTATGCAAAGAATAGAGTGTTTTGGTTATTGTTGCTGCGAATCATTTAGACTATTGACTTCTTTATTATGTAAGAAGTTTATGTTTGCACTGACAAACTTCTCAAAAATATACATATAAAAAACTTTGAAGTCCCACACACATTCAGGATATCACGGCCTTTTCTACCTTTCTCTGGAGCACAGATCCAGGATTTGAGGTGACATTTTTGTGACCACATTAGCCAGCTGGCTAGTCTTCACCATATTTGTTACTATACCTGAATCTCAGTCTCCTGTCAAGGTTGACTCGAAAGCACATGAGAAAATGTAGGTGAAGTGCACAGTATGTATGTCACCATGGACAAGCAACAAATATAATTTTTATGCTCAAAATTCTTGATGACTACAAACCTGCCTTTTCTGTAGGATAAATTCAGATTTAGAGTTGTCATTTTCACATTGCAAGTAGAGAGTAGGCAGTGAGAGATTGAATGTACAAGTGAATGCCGTCTGGACCACACAAGGTAAGAGAAATCTGGTCCACAACCTCAGCAGACACACACCCAGGAAATCACCCTGCAATCTCTGTGGCAGATGGCCTGACAGCCCTGGGCAGTGACCCACAGCTTCCTTAGGTTTGGCTTAAGTTTCCAATCATGGGTAGACCAGAGAAAACCAAATATACTCTCCAGACTAATCGTGTAAGATGTCCCACTGCCTGTTAGCTCACCACTGGCTTCCCTTGGCAGAAACCTTCAAAGACTTTTGCATTTTTCACCAGGAAGCTCTCCTACATCTTTGCTGCCTGCTTTTGAGTCCCTGCCAAATGGATGCGATGATTGCTGACACCATCATTGGGTCAAGCTCTGCATAGATTAGACTCTTTTGTTTTAATTCACATGATCTTTACTTCCACAAAGAACAATTTTCTAGAAGTGTGTGCACAGGAAATGGGAATAACAACATGATTTCTAGCACTTTGTATATTTTAAGGTATGAAGAAATGATCATATTTGTTTTCCGTGGGCCTGGTCGTCCTAGGAATATGGAAAAGAAGAAAAAGATCCAAGAAAAAGAAAGCAAATTTTCCAAGGCTATAGGAAGGAATCTAGAGGAAGGGTCATTGATGGTGAGGTAAATCAACCTCTCCACTTATTCTTCACAAATACAAATCAGAACAATGGGAGATAAAGGACTATACATTCCTAAACAACAACTGGGCAAAACCAAACAAAGCAAAAAGTAAAACATGTGATCATACAACCCATTGATGCTAAGCCATCTCTACAATTAAATTTTGCGGGCCTTTGCTGAGATGCTTCAATTTCAACTTCCTCACTATGTGATTATTTTCTTTGAAGAGGAGTGAAAGAAATTGACACACAGATAAATAATTTCAAAAAAGTTAGAGAAATCTCAACAAAGCTCTTTACTAATGGGCTAAAACAGACGCAGTAAGCACAAAGAACTTCTAGAAAATCCTAGGGAATAGATACTGTTCAAAGAAAATTTGAAGGAAAAAGTAAAATCACACTGTGATACTGACTGAACAGAGTTTAAAGATGTTATTTACTCATGTGATAGGACCACAACGTGGAAGTTATAACTGCATCAAAGGAAAATAAAAACAAAGCATGGATTTATATAGTGAGAGAGATACTGAAATAAATTACAAAAGCAGTAAGACTAAGGAGTAAGATTTTTTTCTAATCAGAGTGGGGTATGATGAAGAACAAGTCAAGTTCTTACTTGACAGGAATACACAGAGTTGTGTGTGTGTGGGGGGGGGGGTGTCCTTCCAAAAGCTTCTGTGAAAATCATATTCTGAAAAAACTAAACATGAATTTCAAAAACATTTACATCAGTATGACCACATCTTTTATTTCCAATTTTCATGAGCATTTTGAAGTATGTTAGTGGATGGAGTATGTTTCCAATAAAATTTAAAGCACTGAGAAAAAATGCATTAAAAATAATATATTGTATTCTTTCAAAACTATTTATTCCTATTGGAAACGTAGGTTTACAGAGGGAATTAGAGAAGAAATCTTCCATCTGCTGGTTCACTCCACAAAAGATCACAATGGCCAAGGCTGAGCCAATTCAAAGCCAGGGACCAGGAGTTTCCTCTGGGTTTCCCAGTTGGTTACTGGGGCTCAGGGTATTGAGCCATGCTCCATTGACTTCCTAGGTCATAAGCAGGGAGCTGGCTCAGAAGCAGAACAGCTGGGACATGAACTGGCACCCATATGGGATGTCAATGCTGCAGGCAGAGGATTAGCCTATATACCACAGTGCCAGTCCCAACATATTATATTCTATAATTTATTACTCACAGCTTGAATGAACTGGTAACTGAGAGGTTATGTTGTGTATGAAACTCTGTTTTCCCTTGGAAGAAAGAAAAATATCCTAGATTAAGTGACTTTAAAAGATTGACATTTGCAGGGAATGTTGGGAATAGTTGGGAATATCTATGCACAATAAATAATCATGTCATGTACGAACCTACGAGAACGTTTAACATTCTGCATACATAAAATTTAGTATGTGTCACTACCACATCACTTCTGAACTCTTGTCTAAAGCATGCTACTTACTTTTATGTTTAAGTCTCCATAATTTTCTGTTAGTGATATTTATTGACTATTATAACATGCTGATCCTTGATTCCTGTGCTCAGGATTCAGAGATGGCAAATTTGCCCCTTCCTCAAACAGTACTTACTACCTACCCTTCTGTGTACCACTCAGAAACATATGAGGTACAGCAAACACAGTTAACATTCACATTCTCTGAGCTGGAAAAGTGTCGCATTTTCCTGGTGGTAAATGTCCTATTTTAATTTTTCTGTGATTCTGTGGATGGTGCAGTGCCAAAGATCACTAGAGATAAACATTAGTTGGACAAAAAAGCATATTTAATAACACACTGTAGTGGTACAGAGTAACCCAAAGAAATGCATGATGCCAGCCAGAATAAGAAGTAGCTTTTCTGTTTTAGTTCCTGAAAGTTTACATTGACTTGCCAGTTAGCAGTGGTCTGCATAGAAGTCATTCCCAAAAAATGTAAATATGTCTCCCAGAACCCAGGATTCAGCCCTAGGACATATGAAGGAGAAGTGTTTTGGATCAGGCTATCGGTGAAATGAAGAAGAGATTGTGCATTCATAGTTTCTTTGAGCACTTTAGATGGACAAAGTAGTTTTCAACTGCCTTGAGGAAGCTTCCTAGTGATGTCAGGCTAAATTCCATTTGGAATAAATAATTTACAGACCATTTATCTCTACACACTCAGCATGTAATATGTCTTGGCCAGACTCCTTCAAGAAGTAGTGAGATGAAGACAATGAACTCTGGTTTTGAGTTTGCAGGATTTTACTGTTGAGTCTCAATTTTGTTACTGCTACTTTCCTGAGGTTTCACTCAACATCCAGTCACAACTGAGGCCACTTTGTCTATCACAAGCAAGGGAAGTATGAGAGGCGGAGCTTCATATTCAGATCGGTCCTGTGCTAGTCTCCTCGCTACTAGCAATATTTTCAGGATAAATCCACTTGTTTCCTCATCTTTTCCAGTACAATTTTTAATTTGGTCCCATTTAAACAATGACAAATATAAGGAGAAAACTAGATTCTAAGAGAGTAAATGGATAGAAATAAAATGGTAAGACCAGATGCCAATGAAATCGATTATAATAGGGCAAATCACAAAACCCAAAGATCAAGATTTGAAAGGGCCAACTAAAAGTAAAAGCAAACATGCCTCTAGTAAGCCTGATTAGGAATAAATGGGAGAAAAGTAAAATTAACAGTATCAAACATGAGAGACAATATTTCTATTTCACCAATTCACTATTAAGTACTGTTTCATCTTTTCATGCATACAGTTTAAATAATGACTAAGAGTTAATTTTCGATGTTACAGTTTTGTTGAGTATAATCCTGTATAACACAATGTGTGCCTAAGCAGCATGTCAATGTTTGAATTTCTCTGAATTTTGAGACTTTTGCAGATGGAGATTCAAATATTTGTTGAATATCTACTTGTGTTAGACACTGTGTGAACTAGAATCAATCATTTCATGTCGCATAACACAGACAATACCTGCTTAAATCCATCTTACAGTCTAGCTCAGAATCAGTGACTTGGTAAAACGGAGGGCAATATAGCCCAGCCTAGCCACCAAAATGCCCTTCTGGAATGTGGGGCAAAAAGCTCGTAGTAGACATCTATTTAATCTAGTCTAGGTTGGTATGTATTCTAAGACATATCACTTTTATATTTTGGTACTTAAGATCACTATTTAATAATTGCATTAAAATTCTTTTAGACAACAACACATGTATATCCACACATTTGCATGCCATTTTCTTCTTCAGTAACCAGCCTTGTATTTCAATATCTTTTGAACATCTTTTAGACTGAGAAATTATGGTATCATCACAGTGGTATTTTTTAGAAACTATGTTTAAGACCTTGATCGATTAAGCTTCTTTTATTCCAAAGCCAGTTGAAGAATGTCAGGTTTTCACTTTCATTTAGCATTTGATTAACCTTGCTGTTTATTTAATCCTAATAAGTAACATATTTTCCAATATTGAGTCAAAAACTAAAAGGAATAATATTTCTATGACAAATTTTCATGGGCCATTAATCAATCACAACCTTTCCTATATGGACTAAATTCTGTGAAATAATCTATGATATATCAGTTCATTTTGCTTGGTGTTATTAGTAGGCAGCCTTCTGCAAAATTGATATTTTTTCTGCCACAGTGATTCTAGAGTCTCATTTTAAAAACAGTTCAAGTTACAAGAATGCATAACAACTTACAAATCTGCTGTAACCACATACATCTCAACGGGATTGAGTATAAAGACACTTTCCTGCTATGTAGTTGATGTTTTGTTTCATCAAGGTCATCTTCCTATCAATTATTTCATTAAACAATATATTTAAAACATATAAAATAATTTGATCAGTAAAAATTTTATCCATTTAAGGAAATATCACAGGTATTCCACAAATGTAAGTAAAAAATAAGTAGGAAATTGTTTTAGGGATTAGAAATGTTAACTAACCTGATTTGATCCCTGACTTGATCATTAAGTATTATATGCATATATTGAGCTGTCACTCAGTACTCATAATGAAATACATTTTTGAAGATCTATTTATTTATTTGACAGAATTAAAGAGGAGAGATTGAGATCATATGATCACTGGTTCATTCATTAGGGTCTCTCACATGGGCACAGGTGTCAAAGCACTTGGGCCATGTCCTGTTGCTTTTCTGGCACATTATGATCAAAAGTGGATCAGCTGGGTTGTGAACAGACTCCCATACAACATGCCAGTATCACAGACAAGAGCTTAACCCATTATACCACAAGAAGGGTCCCAATATGTACAACTTTTAAAAATATGTAAATAGATATAAAATACAAGACAATTGTAAGGCAAAACCTTAATGGATTGAAAAAGTAATAACAGGATAAACAACAAATGAAAACATGACATTGTCTTCCTTTTTGTTAAAACTTACAAAAGAACTTATGAGAGGGGGATGGGTGTTTGGCTTGGTGGTTAGGATGCTACTTGGATAGGTGTACACACTAGGAGATTGCCTGAATCTGAGTCCTGGCTCCACTGCTGTCACCTTATTAATGCATACTCTGGGAGGGAGATGACTTCTCAGACCCTGAGTCCTTGTCTCTATCATGGGCAACTTGAACGGAGTTCAATCAGGCTAGGAAGTGAACCCATGGATGGGTGGGATTTTTTTTCAAGTCTTCCTCTTTTTCTCTGTCTGCTTTTTAAAATATAAATTCAAATAATACATTTTTAAAAGCATAGATAAGTGCATATCAAACATGGGTTTGGACATATCCCATAGGTAAACACAAGCATTTTGTCAGTATTATCAATAACTAACAATCAATTCTTTCTAAGAAAAAGACCTTACACTTGTAGATAGTTTACTATTCTGAGCTCTTTCAGATTTCAAGAAACAGGAGTTTGCACTTTATAAATACAGATGGAAAAGCAGGAAATCTGTGGTGGATATTTATTGAATTTTTAAGCTATAACCCTTTTTCGATGAAGTGCCTTTTTTTTCCCCTCTAGTTACATAAAAGGAAATTGCTTTGATGCATAGCTGGTTCAAGACAAAGTAATTCATATCTTTACCTCAGATTTGAATGAATACTGAAAGAGGATGGGATCTCTGATAATTAGACTGATATGCGGAATTTGGGTATCTCTGTGTTTTAAGCAATGGCAATGTGGCAGATACTGGTCTACTGTTTCTTTAAAAGATAATACGAAGAATTTTCCTGAA
Source organism: Ochotona curzoniae (assembly GCF_017591425.1). Lineage (NCBI taxonomy): Eukaryota > Metazoa > Chordata > Mammalia > Lagomorpha > Ochotonidae > Ochotona > Ochotona curzoniae. Next base: position 59,448,959 of record NW_024466599.1, read on the forward strand.
AGAGGCACATAGCAGTGACAGCAGTGACAGGAGATAGAAAATAGCCAGTAGCTGTGGTCCTATATCTATGTCTTTCATTGTATTTACCACTTATCATTGGTTAAATGAAGCAACCTATTTCTGTGATAAAATCATCTTGTTTGCTTAAACTAATTGAGTGGGATTTACTGCTCAAAATGAGAGCTCCAACCATTACATGAAAGTGAAATAGTTTAAGTTCAGAGTGTAGCAGGTTCTGGTAAAAAGGGAAATCAGAGGACTCATCTCTTAGGAGGCAGGCTTTTCTTCCTGCATACTCTTGCAGCTTCCTTTGACATGAATCTCGAAATGATTGTAGAAGGAATGGATTGGTGGGTGAATTTGTGTCTGTATATTCTTTTAGTCATGCTGATAGGCAAACTGTTTTGTATTCAGAATTTGCAAAGAAGAAAAGTCATCACCTGTGAAATTTAGAGTGTTGGTTTTAAACAGAGACTCATATTTCAAACTACTCCATCACTAATAGAACCTCAAGCACACAGCCCTAGGCTGACCCACGGTTCCCATAGTGCTATAGTATGCAAGTATTATATACAGTCTTCATCAGAATGGGCCTGCATAACTATTTCTGCACTGTCTTCTATATGGTATATCTAACCAAGGTTTTTTAATTTGTATATACACAAACAGCACATGTCCTTTCTATCATAAATAGTCATTATGGATTTCACTCTTTATTCCCCTGTTCCCAAGTAGAAAAAATTACACTGTAAGACCAAAATCCAGCATTTTCAAATGACTGTTTTCTTGGTGAGACTAACATTAGCCCTATCATGTTTCTTTTAAAAAATTTTAGCACACAGAAAAAAAAACTTAACAGAGGTATCAAATGTATGCATGTTAATACAATACTATATGACTTTTAAAAATAAATTATATGTTATAGGTAAATGTATTTCTCCAAGTATTTAATGCTTCTGTGTAGAGCAAACATTGTAATCCTATCTTCTAAATTTTTCAACAGAGAAATACACATTCCATAGACAATATCTATGGTAATCCTACTGTGCAACAGAACCCCAAACCGTTTTACTCCTGCCTAGATAGAATCCATACCCAGCAACCTGTATTTCCTATCCTGCTCCTTCCTTCCCCAGTGACTAGTAACCGCTCAGTTTTAAAACTTCTATGATATTACTTGTTTTCTAGCTCCTTCACATTGGAGTGAGATTATGTGATGCTTGGTCATCTGGGCTTGGCTTATTCACTTAACATGATTATCCCTAGCTCCTTTCTACTTTGTATGAACGTCTATTGTGTATTCGCCAGTAGATGAATACTTATTTTGTGTGCTCTTTGACATTACAGTGCATGTGTCTCTTTCTAATTACTCTTCTATGTCATACATTGTGACACTTTAGGTATTATCTAGCTTTTGAAATACATGCCTATTAATTATAGCAGTGCTTATTTAGTTTTTTGATTTTATGGCCTAGTCAAGAGAGGCTGGAACTGAAGTGCTGATCTAATACCTTATTAAAAATTAAGTAAGATATGATAGTTTCCATTACACAGTTACTCCCCTTAAATGAAAACCATAAAACAAATCAACAACAGGAAGAAAAAAAGAAATCAACAACACCGTGAAGTTAAATAACATGCTACTAAATGAATAATGTGTCACTGAAGAAAAGAAAATCAAGAGTCTTCTTGAAGAAAATGATGGTACTATATGATCTATGAGTCATTGAAGAATTTAATCAGAGGAAAGTGCTTTGAAGAGATGAAACTAACAAAAAAAAATCCATGAGATATAGTTTCTGCTGATCTTTGTTGGTGAAATGTGTCTCCTGTAGGTAACAAATAGATGGGTTTTGTTTTTTTAGGGGAGTAACTGCATATCAGAGACTATCACATCTAGCAGCATGTAATTTAACTTCATGGCATTGTAAATTTCTATTTTCCTTCCTGTTGTTGATTTTATTTTGTGGCTTTTCATTGAGGGGGATGTATAGTAACTGTAATGGCAACAATCATATCCAGATGTGAGGATAGAATGCAGAATGCATCTCTACTTCCAAAGATAGACTCCCAATAAAACTGTTTACTATATCTTGACAATCAGATGCTGGACTCTCTGCCATCATCCATGTTTGCAATAATGGACATATGACTATGTATTAAAAGCTATACTATAGTGTTGATATAGGGGAACTCAGTGAGGGGGAGGGAATTGGGGAGGGGACATGGGAAATCTCAGGACCTATGGAACTGTATCATAAAATGATAATAATAAAAATAAATGGAATGAAAAAATTAAGGAAAAATTAATGTTTGGGACCTTAATTATTCATAAACAACAGGCATCCTAATGCCCACAAAATATATGATAAGTACAATTGCAGGTGACATTTTAAATTGACTAAATTTATTTCAACAAAAGAGCAACAAAATACCTCATTATTCTTTTCTTGATATAAGTAGTAAAAATTTGAGATGGGCTAGTGTAGAAGGACATTGTGACCCTAGAAGGTCAATGAGCAAAGGATTACAACTGCTCATTTGTATGAGAACAACCAAATGGATATCTTTTGCACAACTGACTGGATGTCATTTGTATGAGAACAACTGAATGGGTATCATTGACTAAATGGATACCATTTGTATGAGAACTACTGAGTGGATAGCATATGAATGAGAACACTTGGGGGATTTACAAAACAAAGAGTTCCAAACAGGGGTATAAATATATAAATACTAAAATGAAAATAGACACAAGACAGCCGAATAGTACCCTATGGCCAATTTAAGGTGTATAGAATCCGCTTGTATATACACTAAAATTGAAATGTCAATGAAGTAATCACAGGATGTGGTTAAGAACTTGCATTTTTAATATATTGGTTACTCAATACCATGTCAATTAATTCCATAATGTTGTAAATTGTTGTTGATACTATATTGTGGCTTTTAATTGATTGGGATGATATTCTGCCAGCTCTGCCTTAAGACCAGAGATGGTCTCCCCAAGAAACCACTCAATTTATCCAGACAATAAGATGCTGGACTCTATGCTTGGTATATGCTTGCAATGAAAGAATCTTAACTGAATTTGAACTGTAATGCTGCAACAAGGTGGATGAATCTACCAAGGGGGAGGGGTATGGGTAGGGGTTGGGGGAATACCAGAGCCTATGAAACTGTGCCACATAATGCAATGTAATAAATAAAAAAATTTAAAAAACCCAATGGTATAGAAATAATTGATGGGTTCCATAGATATGCTGAATACCTTCTCCCTTATGCAATATGACCCTCTGTCTATAAAGTCTGACCCCATTAGTAAACTGCAACTTTTGATAGTCAGAGTCCACGCATGCTATTACTGGCTCTGTGCACCAGGTCCATCACTGCTAGACAGCAACAGGCTAGTAAAATAGGCATAAGATTTTGGCTGTTTGAATTATGCTTATCCTAAAACAGTTGGCCCATAATTGAGAAATGACAGATGTACCTAGAGGATGTGTGTTCTTAGTAGTGGAGGGGGCTCCCAATGTTTCATGCAGAACAGATGCTTGTTCTGTCTCCTTGGGAATATCTCACAAATAACATTCTTAGCAGTTTTCCCACTCTTCCATTAAATACTAATCCAGTGAGGTTAATCTTGAAAACAATCATTGAATTAAGTGTTATACCACGTGTCACTGTGTTTATGTTGATTTTTACATACTTGTTTTTAGCACAATTGATTTTAGCATAATTCCCAACCAAAAGTTGATATACACCCAAGTATCATGACAAGATAAACCATGGAGAAGAAAGCACTGTCTTCAACTATGTAGAACACTTCTCTGTGAAGTGGCTCATGTGGCCAAATAAACATATGGCAGATAATTCCAAATAGTATCACATACTTGGTATAGGAAGCTCTCTTTGAATGGGAGTGACATTAGTAGCACTTTGTATAATTTCAAAGCGGAGAAGATGATAACATAGGATGTAGAGCTGAGTGGAAGAACTGAGAGAGATAGAGTATGGAAGATCTAAAACTCAGGATTCTACTGGAAATCTAAGTGAGAGTGCTGCAACCTATGCACTATGAACTAGAGTTTGAAGAGGGGCAACACATAATGAAAAACAGATGCAAGTACAGGTTTTTGAAAGTGGGTAGGACAGAAGATCCCTCTTAGGAACAACTCAATGCTTGTCTTGGCAGCTTTTATTCATTTGCTCAACCAAATTTCATATCAACTTAATTCACCTGTGGGTCTTTTGTTCAATGACTAATTACCACCCCAGACAGAATGTCCTCAGGTAGATCACTGCATGTCCAAAGAGAGAAGGAGAGCAGAGCAGAATACATGGCCAATTAGCTTAGGAATGTGTGCTGCCTGTGGTTTTAGCCTTGCCAAGCATGGATCTCATCAATGCACCATCATCCCTCACAGCTCCCACTCTCAGATATTTGGCACTAATTTGACTCTATATTTTTCAGACTGCTGGTGATTTTCCCTAATCCACCTCAATATATCATAGGAACAACATTGACATCTGTGGGCTTCAGCTTTTGGCTAACTGCTGTCTTACATGTGGAACATCCTAGCAGAATTCATTCTAAGATATAGTTAGTTTCTGCCTATAACAGAGAAATCAGAAAAATTGAAGTGGCCCGAGAAAACCAGCATATATGGAAGATTTTATATCCTAGTAAATAAAAAATGTTAGGTGACAAGGAGCCCCCTTCCCAGACCCACAACTCACAGGAAAGAGCCCAGATTCAGACAGCTGGCTCCTTTATCACCTTCTGTGGCCCCTGGCATCTGGGGTTCTAAGAAACTTTAAACTGCTTGGCCTGGGAAAATGGAAGACTTGTTAATTTCACCAATTCTAATATTTACCTTTTATCCTATTTTCACACTTCTGAAGGAAGAATGAATCTAATCAGTATGTCTTTTATGGAGAAATCACTACTAATTCAAAGGTATGTCATAGCATCAAGTGCTCTTTACCATGACTGCACCAGGGGAGTGAGGATGCATTTCAAACCTCGTTTATTGATTGGGAAGATGGTCAAACGGTTTGGCAGATCAAGATATCGTGTTTAGGATGAGGTATAATTGCCTCAAGTAAGAGTTGCTTTGAGGCTGCTACTATCGTATAGCAGTTAAAGCTACTGCCTTTGGCACTGGCATTCCATGTGGGTATCAGTTGGAGTCCCAGTTGCTCCATTTCTGATTCAGCTCACTGCTAAGGTGCTGGGAAAGCAATGGGTGATGGTCCAAGTTCTTGGGCTCCTACACCCATGTGGGGTGGCGGGTTGGAAGAAGCTACTAACTCCTGGCTTCAGATCAGCCATGCTCCTCAGGCTGTGGCAGCCATTTTGAGAGTAACCCAGCAGATCAAAGACTTCCCTCTGTTTTTCTCTCTCTTTCTCTTTGAGAAAGAAACTAGGACTTGGTTAAAGGATGGGCCACACATTTGGAACCCTGTACCCACATGGAAAAACTGAAAGCAACTTTAGCCTCCTGGCTTTTAATCAGTTCATCTCTGGATGTTGTGGCCATTTGGGGAGTGACCAAGTGAAGACAGAGAAGACCTTCTCTCTGTCTCCCCTTCTCAATGTGTATAAATCTGTCTTTCTAATTAAAAATAAATCTTTTAAAAATTCCTATTTTCAAGTTGTGAAGGTAGGAAGGAATTCATAGGGTTCACCAATTGATAGAATATTTTGTTGTTTACATTGAAACTTTCAAGCATGTACAAAAACAGAGAAAATAATTTAATAAATCAATACCCAACAATATTGTTACAATATTCAAGTATAAATGAAGAAAGCAGAATAAATTTAAAGGTAGACTGTGTCCTTGGTAGTAGGTCAATCTTTATTTAAAATTACTGTAGTTTCTGTATTTTTGTTTATATAAACCAAATCCCAAGTAAATGGAAACAAAACACTATATCTAAATGCTTCTGGGATTCAGAGTTTGCAGTTATAAATGATACAACATGATACATGTCACAGAATATTTGGTCACAAATGTGCTAAGAAACAATTTTGTAATTTCAGACAATAGCCAATTTAGACAAGTTAACCATGTGACAGAAAGTTTAAGAGCTGAGGGGATTTTATTCACTGGTTTGCACTCCCCAAAAGTGGCATACACTCTTTCAAGTAAAGAGAAAATGGACTCTGAGATAATCCCACACTTGTAATCAAGGGAGCACGCACAGCCATCAGGCAGATGGTATTTCAAGTTTGGCAAATGCTAAGAGAGTTTCCCGGAGTTAGAGTTACCAGTTGCCAGCTGCTCCTTTTGCCAGTTTGTTCTAGATATTGCTGCTGCTTCCCACACCTAACAGAGACTACAAACTCCAACACTGAAATTTTCAGTTCTGTTTCTAAAGCAGCAAATGAAAAATACTCAGAGAAACAAAAAGAGGTAATTAATGGAATGCTCTAATCATTTTTATGGCAAATAAAATCAAACAGATGTAAACTCTTCTATTAAGAACATGGACAATCTAGCCTTTGATCTCTAAATACAATTTATCAAACAAAAGGAAGCCTATTAGGAACAAAAAAGCATGTGAAAAAAATGTATGTGGCAATTCAAGAAGCAGAAGAAAGATTACAAAAATTGATTTGCATTCTCAAAAGAGTAAGAGCTATCAATGCACAGAATTCTGAGGGTAGAATGGAATAACATCAGGAAAAGATTATGCCAGTCGTAACATCTAGTTTTCTGTTCTCATACTGAAGTTCATTTGTTAGATTGAAACGCCCTTGAGAGTAAGCCCAGAAGGCTGTGCATGCAGTTCAACTTTTATTGTGAGTATTCTTTGACTAATTTTCCTCCTCTCCTTGTTCTGTTTTCTTCTTCACTTACAGCAATTATAAGCAATTATAAGCAATTATAAGTCTTGCAGTCTATTCAGTCTGTGTTATATATGTGCTATTTTATTAATAATGAAGACAACAAAACATAAAATTCTCATCGACTTACACTAAAGGTGCACTAAAAACACCTAGGGTGAAAAAGAAGCAAAACAAATAGCTTTGTGAGCAGAGTTGAGGAATGCTTGGGATTTCACAGAGAACTAAAATCATCAACATTGACTAAATATAGAAATTCATTTCTGGCTATCTGAATCCTTGTACCAAGCTCAGATGTTCTGCAAAAAGACAATAAAGTTATTTTTATTTTATTCTGTTAAAAAAATTAAGAGTCCAGAAGCCAAAGGACACAGTGCCACAGAAGCTCAAGTACAATGTCTTCTTATAATTAACAAAAACTTCCAGCTTTGGGTTGTAATAACAGAGTCCAAATCTGCAACGCTTGTGTATACTGTCTAAAACTACGTACATAAAATAGCAGTTCACTTTTTGCTTAGTTAGCCAAAGTTGACATTTCATTTCAATTTACTCAATTTCTTTCTAATGACTTATTCAGTTTCGGGATTTTCTGGCATTGCTGACTCATAAAACTGTTTTACAGAACATCTACTTTCTGCTTTAACCTATTAGCTTTAAATTTACTTTGTTATGCAGTAATAGATAATTACTACAAGTGCATACCTATGAATCAGGTGAAGTGATCCTTCCTTTCTGTTTATACAAACCTTCCTAAGTGTTCATGTACCTCATCTGTCTATGTATTGATTCAATAAACTAAATGATTTGGGCTTCTTAATTTTATTTGTGATTCTTACTGTTTCATAGCCTCTGAGTTACAGACTTGAAGTCTATTATCAAGCTCGGTGCCTGTCCCCGGTGCAGAATCAAAATAATGAGAACAAAGTTTGAGGGTAAAGGAAAAAAAGGGGTTATCTATTGAGAATGAGGAACTATCAGACATTTGTGCTTCAAGAATTACAATCATGAGAATGATTGGGGGCTTTACTGAAGCTGTAAAAAATGACATATATATATATAAAACAATTATATATAACCAATTATATATAAATGTAATTACTGTTATATATATATATATAAAATAGTAAGTTTGATAAAATATAATTTGGCTAGGATATGTGAGAGTTGAGAAGTAGAGATGTGGAACTTTGCTTCCTTACATTAGATTATGGCAAGAATTGACTGCTGTAACTTTTACTTCATTGTGTATCTGTTCACAAACACCTAGGCCACTTTTCAGGGCAACAATTTTTTTGAATAAATGATGGCAGCCACATATCTTACAGTTTTTTCCCTATTTTGGAAAGTAAGACTATATTTCCCGAATCAGCAAAGGTGACTAGTGAGGAGGTACTTGTCAGTTTTACACAGGGTAAACATTGGTGAGTTTTGAAAAATAACCAGAATGTTTTAGACACTCTTCCAAATTATGTTAGAACTCTGCTTTACATAGGCAAAAATGTGATGTTATCACTAACCACATACTGATCCAAAGCACATTTCTGGGTCTATAGGCGAAACATTGGCCTCTAAATTTGTAGCCTTTATGAATTTCCATAGTCACAGCCTCAATTTTAATGTCATGTTGTGTTTAAGAAACATATGCCAATAGAATCAGGACAGAGAAGAATTTAGTTGCATTACCATTAACTGGTACCAATATGTGTATGTTTCATTACCCAGTGACTACCTCTGACTTTTTTTTTTATCATCAACTGATGTAAAAATGGGAGGAAATCTATCAGAAAGCATATCACTCAATTGGTATTTACAGGAAAAAAAATCATCCATTTGAGTCAACAAGTGGCTATTGAAAACCTATGTGGCAGGCTTTGCACTAGATGCTACACAAAATAAAAGATGACTGCATTCAGTTCTTCCCAAAAACCTGGATACACATTTATTCAGGAATGATAGTAGCATCATAAAGAGAGAGAGCAAGGTGGTATAGGCAATGAAGATAAGCATGGTGATGACGAAGTTGTTGGGATACACACTAAAGCTTGAGTGAAGCCCATACCATATCATGCTCTGTAAAAAATTTTTACTGATTCCATAAAAACTATTAGGTGTTTTAATCATTTGAACAAATAAAGTTTTTGACTGGTCTGGGAGGCAGTGAGGAAGTCCTCAAACAACATGGGCAAGTCCATGGCTGTCACACACTCAGGCAGGGGGCCGGAAGCAGCTCACAAAGGTTTCCCTTCCAGGAAAGTGATGGTACCGCCCTTCAGCTTTCTGCCAGGCCGAAGTGGTCCTTGACCTCCTTGAGCATTTCGCTTGTAATTCACACTTGATCTTTGTCAGCTTCTCCTGGGTGGTGTCCTTGGAACTGCAGCTCCTGAGATCCCTTAGGGGCAGTAGATTTAAAAGCCTGGCAAATAGACACCAGGTCCTCCCTGCTTTCCTTGGTCTTGTAGGGTATGTTATAGACAGTGCAGAGATTGTTAACAGTTTGGCCCAGGTGTCTTACCAGGGTCTGTTTGCTCTCCTTGAGGATGCCATTCTGATCTTCACTGGGGCAGAAGAGCACTGTTTTCTTCATTTCTTTATCTACACTGGTGTAGATAACTTCACATCACTGAATACCACAATGGTGCCATCGGAGACAACTGCACCAGAGGCTGTGTTTCCAGAAGCAAAGGTGCTTTTGGTGGACATCTTCTGAGTTTTTCTGACCATGATATTCAACAGAGTTTTTACACTGAAGAGATGCTAATGTATCCTTTCAATATAAATGCTATAAATCATAGATTCTCTCCCAGCAGGAAGCTTACTGAAAATGAGATGAAATGACGGGAATCACCTATCACTTACAAATGTAAAAGCAGAAATAATTTTGCTGTTTAAATATCAGTTTCATTTGGAGCCAGCAATCACAGTTGTCAACTATGTGGTTAAAAAAAATCAATACATTCCTAGAGTGATGATCAAATGGAAGGATCATAAATTGCATGCATGTATTACGAGAAATGGATGGGGAGATTTGCCCAGTATACTCTTCTGTCTTTGAAATGTACCCATTAATTATGATGGGTCCTTGTGCAGCAGAAGTCAGATTCATGACTGATTGAAGAGCATGGGTACATGCTTTTGCTGAGCTTTGACTTGGGAACAGAAATTGGCTAGTCACTTTCATACTCATCATCTCTTTGGCTTTGTGTGAGCAGTGTGTGTGGCTCTATGCCTTTCTGGGCTTCCCAGCTTGGCAGAATCCAGGAAGGCTAAGGGAGAAGAGAGAATTCATCAGGGTCCAGCACACTCGGCTGCCCAAGCCTGGCCATGAGGCTACCCTTCCCCAGGGCAGGAGGCCATGAGAGTCTGTATTACAGAGCAGGAGGTGGAGGCGCTCATTCTTTTGGCCAAAGGAAAGACACCTTTTGCTTTTTCAGATTTATGTTGTTACCTATTGGAAACATGTGCTGTATTTTTATATAAGGGAAATTTGGGTAAAGGATTACTTTCCTTCAGAGTCTAAAATAAAAATGAAGATATTTTAAGTATGAAAATGGTTTTCAGCTCATTTTTTGCTGTTGTTGTTGTAAACTACAGCTATGCCTCTAGCCACTTCTATTTTACAGAGAACTGGAGCACCCCTGTACCATATGACTCTGCTCCATTTCCCCAGCAGGGTAGGAGGTAGCAGATTTAGAGGGATACATGGCTAAATTCCAGTGGCTGCTTTACTATTCCTAGCCTCAGTTTTCTCATCAGAATTGTTTTAAAGGGAAGGAGTACAATTAAAATTACTAAGAAAGTTTTAAAACCTTGAGTCAATCACTAAAATTGATAGGGGAAGAACACTAGTCTGTTGATTTGTTTTGACAGACAAAACGTATCTCCTATCTACTGTTTAACTCCCCAAATCCCTCAGCAGTTGGAACTGGACTAGACCAAAGCGTGGAGCTGAGAACCTGATCCAGGTGTCCCACATAGATGGGAAGAACTTAGTTATTTTAGACATTATCATTGCCTTCCCAGGTCATCAACATGATTTTGGAGTCAGGAGTCAGTGACTTATGTTAACTTCAGGCATTCTCAGGTTATAAAAAGGCACCCTCACTAGCAGCTTAACCACCAGATCGAAACACATACTTACAATTTTTCACTAAAACCATGGACTGTGAAGCATGTTCTTGTCTTTGTGGTGAGTGTGTTCTGGTCTTTGCGGTAAGTATTCTGCCTGTCTGCTATCCTTTTCATATAGTTTATAATCAAATTTGTTTGACTCAAGTTTGTTTTGGCTTAAGAACTTTTTCCTCTGCTTCCTGGAAACTTAGGGTCATTCCTCCTTCTACCATGACACCATGACCAACCTCTACAATATGCTAGACTATGAGTCTGCTTGATTTTGAACTATGAACTTCCAAAGCATAAGCCAAAAACAAAAACAAACAAAAAAAAAAACAAACAAAAAAACCTTTTTTCTTCCCCAGAAGGTTCTGTTGGATATTTGAGAAACAAACAGCTAATACAGAAAAGTGGGGCTCAGTGCAGTGGCTCAGTTGACTAATTCTCCCCTAGCAAAGTGCTGGGGGTATCATAAGTGTGCAGATTTGTATCCTGGCTTCTCCACTTCCTATCCAGCTCCCTGATTGTTGCCTGGAAAAGCAGTTGAGAATGGCCCAAAGCCTTGGGACCCTGCATCTGTGGGGGACTCAGAAGATGCTCCTGGCTCCTGGCCTCAGATTAGCTCGGCTCCACTGGTTGCCATCATTTGGGGAGTGAACCAGCAGATGGAAAATCTTTCTCTCTGTAAAACTGCCTTTCCAATGAAAATAAATAAATATTTTTTAAGCCTAAGTCAGAAAAGTGGCACTGAGAGTGAGGTCATTATTCTCATTCTGAAAATATGGAGGATCCTTTGGCATTTGTTTGCTGGGAAAAGTTGGAAGAACATGGAGGAACAGACTAGAGAAAGCCTATTTTACTCTAGGTAGAGCATTAAGGTAATTTCTAATAAGGGACCCGGAAATTGAAATTCTGGTAGAAATGTAGATTGATAAAAGCCACACTGGGGAAGATTCAGGTGGAAATGAGGGTCTTACTGGAAAGTGGATTAAAGATCACCCTTGCTATATGGTGGCAAGGCTCTTATCTGCATAGTGTCCCTGTCCCAAGCCTTTGTGGGTGGCTGAATTTAGAGATATGTTGGTGTTTTTACTAAAGGAAATTTCAAAGCAACCAAACATTTAGTCTGCAGCATAGGTGTTTTTGGCTGCTGTTGTTATCCAAAGTCCATTTATAAAACAGTGCCAAATTAGAATAAGGAAGATAAGATTTGAGGTCAAAGCAAAAAGAACATTTATTCTATCAATAGAATACGATGTAGCAGATGAATATAGTATCTTCAGCTATAATATGTTCTCTGAAAATAAGGCAACCTTCATACAAAAATACAGAACAGATATATAGGGAAACATGCATATACATATATTCCCATAGATGAACTATATACTCAGAAGTAGGATATGGGAAAGTGAACATACGTTGCAGCAGGTATTTCTACTCCCAAATAAATGGAGGACTCCCAATAAAACAGCTAAATGCACCTTGTCGATGCAATACTAGGTTTCCTACCTTTGTCTATATCTACAATGCCATGACGAACTTAGATAGCAGAATGTTAAACTTCAGTTACTCTTGTAATATGGTGGAAATTGGTGGGAGGGGAAAATGAGGCCGTAAAGGGTGAGGGAAAGGGAACAAAACCTTTCTTATATGTAAGAACAACTGTGATAGGCTAACAAGAAGTTTGATTCACCTCCCATTTTGAATTAAAAAAAAAAAAAATGCTTGCTTCTGCCCACCAGGTGTCTTTAGCAAGACGAAAGCACCATCCCACCCTTGTGTGTTTCTAGTTTTCTCATGAGAATGAAAAGAAGTTATTAATCACACACATCTCGAGCGGGTTAAGCAGGGTTACAATCCCAGCCTCATAATGGGTTTTCTCCCTCTGGCTGATTGCTAGCTCTTCTGCTCACCAGAACTGTGCTTAAAACACACCATTTCTTATTTCCTCGTGTCTGTCTTCTCTTGGAACCACTCTTCTTGCTGCCAGGATAGCAAATTCTAACTTAAATCAACCTCGCTTTGCTCACTGCATTTTCCATGTGAAAGCTCACTCCTGTGAGACAATAACTGAGGCAGTCTTCTTTTGTGCTATTCTCTTACCATTCTCCTGAGTGAGGATGGTTCATGATGTGTAAGGACAATCAAAGGGAAGATGTGCTTAGGAGGACCTCACGAATACCATGTCAGGAATTAGAGATAGGGGCTCAGGAGCAAGCATTTAAACACTGAAACTGGTGTGGATCCATCCGTTTTTCTTTTATTTTTTTTTCTTATTTTTTTTATTTTCAAATGTCAGTGTATTTTCTTGAGACATATGCTGAAGGAGAACTGAGGATTTGATATTAACATGGGTGAAACCTAACATCAGGTAATACGCAATGCACTATTTGGTTGGCATATGAAAGAGGGAAAGTGGTGTTAAGAGATTCTAGTGTTTCCTTAATGAGAAAGAGAGGGTGAAGCGGGAGGATATTTCATCCTGATTTTCTTCCCAGATGGCCATTGTGGCCAGGGTTACACCAGGCTGAAGCCAGGACTTAGAAGCTTCACCCTGCTCTGTCACTTGGGAAGCAGGGGCCCGATCACTCAGGTCATCTTGTGCTGCTTTTCCTAGGCCTTTATCAGAGAGCCAGGATGGAATGGAAGCAGCCATCTGCTGCCCAAATGGGATAATGGTATCATAAATGATGGCTCAACCTACTATACCACATGCCAGCCCCTATATTATTTAGCTTACTCTTTGTATGTATTTATTTTTTAAATAACTAATTTTAAGAGAAAGATGGCAAAATTTTATGTACATTTAATGTATTCAATGTTAAAATTAATAAAATGGCTGTGAAGGTATTTTTCATTTTTATTTGTTATCAAGAAAAGTGTGAACTTTGCAGATGCCATTCAGGTTTAGAGCTTTCATCAATTAGCTGAGTGTAACTTATGATAATCAGTTACAAACATAAGCCTACTCCTTTTCTTCAATAAAGAACACCTTTCATTGTGAATAGCTTATCTAAAAGAAAAAAAGACAACAATAGCTTTATACAATAGTTGATACTCCAAGATCATTGCAAGACTAAACCAAACATTGGCAGCATATTCTGATAAAGACTTTATTGCCCCTGATAATTTTATAAGTCATAAGACAGTGTTCATTGTTTATGTCACTGACTAAATTTTAAACTTTCAGTAGCTGTGGTGTCAGCTTTTCAACTCTTTGGCTATTTCCTTGTTCGGTGCAGGTGTTTGACGTTTTATCACTGTGATATTTTACAAGGTACATGGAACCTCATTTCATCTTTTTCTCTCATCTTCTAGGATTACAGTAAGATGAAAGGACCAAAATAACAACCTAAGTATGTGGTTAATATATATCAAAGAAAGGTGGTTTAGTGATGAATATTAATAAGATACAATTCAGAGCTAACTTTGGCATGAGCCTGCTGAACCATCTCCCAGGAACCCTCCACATATCTCCATTGTTAGAACGAACAGAGTAGACTGTGATCAATCCCCCGTGCTAATTCTAGGAAGAACTAAAGCTTACCTGCAAACACTATTTCATTCAGAAAATTATAGGGATCAAAAAGGACAAGTTAGATGTTCATCTTTTGGAGAAAGAAATTTTCTTGAAACTCAATGTTGTTTACTTCAAGTAAGGAGTTATCTCAGATTACAAATGGATTGATTTTAAACAACTCAAAACTACTTAATAAGCATTGCAAATGAACCTACATCTCAATACTAATAGGTTAATAAGGATTGATCAGGGTGGTGTCATGCTGGCACAGCAGGTTACTCCTTACCCTGCCATGCTAGCATCCCATAAGGAGTGCCATATTTTGGCTGCTCCATTTCTTTTTTTTTTTTTTAAGATTTATTTTTATTGGAAAGGCAGATGTACATAGAGGAGGAGAGAGAGAGGAAGATCTTCCATCCGATGATTCACTCCCTAAGCAGCCTCAACAGCTGGTGCTGAGCCAATCTGAAGCCAGGAGCTCTTCCAGGTCTCCCATGCGGGTGCAGAGTCCCAAAGCTTTGGGCCATCCTCGACTGCTTTTCCAGACCACAAGCAGGGAGCTGGATGGGAAGCAGGGTTGTTGGGATTAGAATCGGCGCCCATATGGGATTCTGGCACATACAAGGCAAGGACTTTAACCCCTACACTATCATGCCAGGCCCAGGCTGCTCCATTTCTAATCCAGCTCCCTGCTTTTGGAATGGCCCAAGTCTGTGGGCCCCTGCACTTATGTGGGAGACTGGGAAGAAACTCCTGGCTCTCAGCTTTGGATCAGCTCAGCTCTGGCTGTTGTGGCCATTTGGAGAATGAGCCACGAATGGAAGACCTCTCTGTCTCTTCAAGTTAGTTTTCAAATTAAAAAAAAAAAATTCTCTTAAAAATAAGTAAGTTTTGATAGGAATGAAACAGTCTCATAGTACAGTTTGAGATACTAAAAATTAAGTTTAATGAATATGTTATTTCCATTAAAAACAGAAAACAGTTGTAATTAACTTTCATGAGAAGACCTAAGCTTGACTAACTTCCACCTGTAAGTGGGCCACCTGTGGGAGGATGGCAAGACAAGGGTAGACTGAACAGGACAATAGAGATAATAATAGGCCACCTGTAACTTGGCCTCTACCTTTTGGGATACCAGGCTCTTCTGCATGTGGTCTGCAACAGACCACCTTACACATAAGTTTTCTACTCTGAAAACTTCAGCCTCTGCTGTGATGGATACAGGCTGGTTATTTGGTCACATTTCTTAAGTCTGAAGTCATGACTTGCTGACATAGAATAATGATTACCATATTTAATTTTCTTGTTGTTTTAGAAACAGTCATATTGGATAGTGGAGTAGCTAGGACATGAACTGGCACTCATATTGGATGCTGGCTCCACAAGCAGAGGATTAGCCTTCTATATCACCATGTTGGCCCCTGCTAGGCCCTTCTTTAATGTTTATTCATTTTTTCATCCTACTTGCCTGATTTATCTTCCTGATATTTGTTTCCTATATTGCCTTTTATTCTGTCACACTATCATTAAAATCAGGAAAGCTCCATGTCAGAGAACACTGGCAATGCAAGCTTATTCATCTGATTTTTTTTTTTAAAGATCTTGCTTAATTTGGGCCTGACATGATGGCTCAATTTGTCTAACCCCTCAATTTGTATAATACACTAGAATTCCAAATGGGTACCAGTTCATATCCCATCTGCTCCACATCCTGTCCAGTTCCCTGCTTGTGGCCTGGGAAAGCAGTCGAGGGAGACCCAAAGCATTGGAACCCTGCACTTGTATGGGAGAGCTAAAAAATCTCCTGCCTTCTGGCTTTAGATTGCCCCAGCTCCAGCCTATAGTGGCACTTGGAAGGTGAACCAGCAAATGGAATATCTTTCTCTGTCTGTAAATCTGCCTTTCCAATAAAATAAATGTCTTTTAAAAAAAGAACTTGGTTAATCTGTCAAATTTTTGTATCATGATATTTGTGTTTTTATATATTTTTTACATTTTTATTTGTTTTTTAAATAGCCACCATGTTGAAGCTAAAATCCTGAACTATCATTCCTATTCTTAGCTGCCATTGTTTGTGTGCCCTAAACTATTTGTTCCTTGCAATTGCTGTAGTCAACTCTACAGAACATTGTCACTTATTTACTCTAACTAGATTTGCTAAAAAGAAATACCTATCTTTCCCCCCCCCCAACAAGAAAACATTCTGTAGATGTTCAAAGGCTTTAATATCACATTTGATGTCTAAAACCCCAACCGAGAACAAGGCTGCAAAGATTATGTTTACCTGTCCTGCTGAACAAGTTGGCCTATTACCAGAAAGAGACAACATGTGTATCAAGCCACAAATTGGCCAGGAAGAATCCCTTCCCTGTGGTGGTAATTGCCTTGAAACAATGCCAGGCCCTACCCATGACACCTGTCCCACCTATACTTTTCTGCTATGGGTTTCCATGCCCCTCCCTCAGATGCTTTTATAAAAAGCTCAGTCTTTGCTGCCCTGATGAATCATTGTGGATCCCTGCAGGAGAGGTAACGGGGAGATGATTGAGAATGGCTGCCCTGGCAAAGGTTTTACCTCACACTTTACGTGGGAGGGTACAGGAGGGTGTTTTTTCTCAGATAATGTGGGAACTTTGTGCCTCAGGCTGCTCTGTGGGGGTCTGAGAAGCGACAAGGTGCGCAGATTTTCCAGTTGCTTCCAAAATTATAGAAGGGGAAAGAGGGACCAAATCTGATGCTTTCCTGGAGCACTAGACAAAATAAAAGAGGCAGTAAAGCTCTGCATTCCAACTGTGACCGTTCTTCCTTAGGTGAATTCAGATTATTTCTACAAGTCTTAAGATCATGCTGCTTGCAACAGCCCTCCCCAGAGTGTCCTGGATGCTGCTGTCCTGCCTGATGATCCTGTCTCAGGTCCAAGGTGAGTCTCTACCATTAGCACTGAGTTTTCTATAACAGTTCAAGATTAGTAAGAGGAGGGAGGCTCCAGTGAGTCTCATCTGTGAATGATGACTTGTATCTGCACACGGGTAACTGCCAGCAAGTCCTGCATCATCTTGACTTCCTACAGGTTAACCTGTGCTGGGAGGTATGACCCATTAGTAAAGGAATGACATGATTTCTCAATTTGTCAGAAGCCTCTAATTAATGCTAGAGCACAGAAGAGGAAAACTGTAAGTGCAGAATTAAAAAACAACAACAACAACAACAGAGGGAGTGAGATGAGAAGACTCACTATAGAAGTAGTCATCCCAGGGTGAGGAAGTGTTGCACTGTTGGTTTAGGAGGGAGATTTAAAGTAATAATTCTCCTTAGTAGTGCTATTTTGCAATCAAGAATTCCTGAAAGCATGAGAAAAGTGAGAGGTCTTCAGGAACATGGTCTTCCTCTGCAAATAACATCCATGGCTAATCCCTGTGTGACCTCCCTCCAATTCCCACTCTTTCCCTTGTCCCATTCCTTTTATGTCTTTCTGTCACAGGTGATGACTCCCAGTCAGAATTAGGTTCTCCAAGCATCAATTGTCCCAAAGGCACAAAGACCTATGGTTCCTTCTGTTATGCTGTCTTTAAAACACAAAAAACCTGGATGGATGCAGAAGTAAGTGGTTAGAAATTCACCTGGGGATCATAGAGCAATGTTTCTTTCGGGTCATACTGTAAGCAGTCTCCATTAACCCAAGTTCCCTTGGAATGAAAATACCCTTATTTTCCACACACTCATTCTCATCTTCTGCCATGCAATGGAACCTCAGGTTTGTTCTCATTCTCTCCTTCCTCCTGCAGCTGGCCTGTCAGAAGATGCCCTTGGGAAATCTCGTGTCTGTGCTCAATAGGGCTGAGGCATCCTTCGTATCCTCCCTGATCAGAAGCACTGTGAACTCCCACCAGTTTGTTTGGCTTGGGCTCTCGGACCCCACAGAGGTAGAATTCCATTTTCTCTCCTTACCTCTCTACTATCAGTTGTCTACCTAGTCCACTCCCCTAAGCCTGCCAAAGAAGAACCTCTAAGAGCTGCACAATCTATGGCCGGTTAAACAGTAGATTATTGTGGAGGTTCCTTCTCTACAGATATTTGGCGTCATGTCATGGTCTTTATATAAGTTTCCTATAATATCTTGCACATTAGTTTTCAGGTTTTTAAGGGAGTCTGCATATGTCATTTTGAAACAGCTGTAAATAAAGATCAATGTTTGATCCACATGAAATATATTCTATATATAATGTAGATTTTAATACAAGTGCAACCCCAGTTATTGAGTGATCCTAAAGATTTTGTGGTTATTTTGGGGGATTTGCTGAACAAAGACAAGTGATCATATAATGAGGATCTTTCCAGAGGAGCAGACTGGAAAAGCAGGCCAAATTCAATGTGGCCAGGGAGGGAATCAAGTGTCCCAGCTGAAGGGCTTGTTCAAGGTGCCCTCTAGGATTCATTTTCTTTTCAGCTGCACTCTCTACTATCTAGGGAAGTGAACCCAACGGAGAAGGATGGGAGTGGAGTAGCACCAATTTGCTGCGTTACACTGCCTGGGATACAGTCGCTTCTAATGCTGGGAACAGAGGTTTCTGTGCAAGCCTGACAAGAAGCTCAAGTAAGAAACAATGGCGCCACTTCTGCCTTTTCTTTTCCACACTTCACCCCTGATTCTGAGCTCTAACCTTTGTGGAATTCTCCTGAACTACTGCAATATTGGTCTTTCTTCTTTCACCCTTTGTTTGAGTTGCCTAATCCTAGAATAGTACTCTAGTGAAGTTGAAGGAGATGTTTTATGACCTTCATATGAATCCAGATGTCCATTTGTTGTGTTCATAAGCTTC
This sequence comes from Ochotona curzoniae, assembly GCF_017591425.1. Lineage (NCBI taxonomy): Eukaryota > Metazoa > Chordata > Mammalia > Lagomorpha > Ochotonidae > Ochotona > Ochotona curzoniae. Next base: position 59,468,262 of record NW_024466599.1, read on the forward strand.
CTTAACCTCATTGACTTTGCTTCTTCTGTTTCTCCCCAGAATTTCTTAAATGGAGAGATTATAACTGCGACGTAGAGCTACCCTATGTCTGCAAATTCAGGTACTAGGGTAGGTGGATAACCTACAGCCCAAGGTTACTATGCAACTCATCATGGATGTGGAACCCAGTTGAAGACTAAAACAGGAGGGGACTACTTTCCCCATGTCCTCCATTGAGCAATTTATTCTCATCTCTTCCCTCGTCCTCACTCTTTGCAAGTACTTCTGTGCACTCCATGCCCTAGAGTTTGGGAGAAATAATAAAATTCTTGCATTTAAAGTTTGCATTTAAATGTGTCGTGTAAGACAATGTTATAGCCAAATAAAATATCAGAGTAACTAGTTCTGTGAGGAAACAGAAGGTCCTACTTTTGCCCAATCTCACCTACACGTCTGATACTACGTGTAGTAATCCTACTCTAACGTGATGAGTGTGTGACTTTGCTCATACAGGGTTTGTACTTTGGGTAGGTAACGACATAGCTCCCCAAACTCACTTTTCGAACATTCCCTTAATCCATTTCAGTGATACTGTAGCAACCTCAGGAAGATTTTTTGTTTACAATATTTCTCAGAAACTGACAACAGCAAGATAGAAGAATAAGACTTGTTGGTCCTGTTCCCCTCACTTCACTACTGATCTGGAAACTATCCACAAATAAAAATGCATTCAGAAGATCTAAAGCCTCCAGGTAGAAGAGTGCAGTACCTGGACACAGTAAGAATTAAGAAGGTATTTGTTAAAGATGATAGAAAAGACTCTAAGGTTAGTCCCATATAGCTAGGTTTCAATTTTTATTATGCTATTTGGATCCCTGAAAATACAGGCTCAAGGACTGCTCTAGGACCAGGTTTGCCCTCACAGATCAAGGCTCTAGGCAATTCCCAGTGGACATTGATGCCAATGTTGCAGCTGCCTGTCCAAGAACCAAGGCTAGCACAGGAGACAAACTCCAGTGGACTTAGGAGCCAGGGCAAACTTCCTAGACCCAGGCATCCGATTGGTCTACCTAAGGTCTCCAGAAACAAAACTCTTACAAGCTAGACCAGATGACTTATCTAGAATGTCTGGCTGATGGTGGTGGGTTTTTCTAATGGTTAGTTTGTAATAAGCAGAATAAATGCTTACTTTGCTTAAAAGCCCAAACACAAAAATATGACCTTATGGCTCGTGAACTACCAGGGAAATGTGATATTATCAAGAAAGCAAAAATAAAGCACAATTTACTGGCCCCAAAGAAATAGAATCTTATGAACAATATAACAAATAAATAATATGGAAAATCTCATATCCATTAGAATTTCTGTTATCTAAATGATGAAAGTATTGGTGATAAGGCTAAGGGAATCTTTATGCACTACTAGTCAGAGCATAAATAAACAAAGCTTTATGCTAAGTGGCACAGAGCTTCCTCAGAAAATTAGAATATATGATTCCTCAATATCATGGATGTGCAAATGCCCACGGAAAACAAAATCAAGCATATTAAAGAGACATGTGCACTCTCACATTCATTGCAGTATAATTCACAATTATCAAGACATAGAATCAGTCCAAATGGGTGTTCAATGGTTTGTTTCTTCACATGGCATATGTACACAACAGAATCCTACTGTTGAGAGAAGAAAATCTTGTAATTTTTGGCCACACAAAGTGGGAGGACATGATGTTAAATCAAATTGAATTTGGGAAGATAACCACAAGTATGACTTAATTTCACTTATATGTGAACTCCAGAATTCAAAGCAGCAGAGTAGAATGGTTACTACGGACTGTGGCAGTGTCAGTGGAGAAAACGTTGACCAAATGACTATAGAATTTCAGTTAGGCAGGAGGAGAACTTTCAAGAATTAACCATCCAGCATAGTAATTATAATGAATAGTAAGGTGCTACACACTTGAAACTTGCTAAGAGCAGATTTTAAGTGTTCTCATCATGAAAAATAACTATAGTAATATACATATTAATTAGTTTGACTTAGCCATTCCATAAGGCATAAGTACATTCAAATATCACATTGTATACAAAAGTACAGTTTTTGTTAATTAAAAGAAATCAATAATAATTTAAAATAGAAGAGCACATCTCAAGCATTTTAATATCACATGCTATAATATATTTATAAAATATATTAATATGAATTAAAATGAAATAAACACTATTATAAAAAGTCATATTTAAAATAGTTTAAAAGTTCTATTTTTACCTTTTCTAAAATTATCTTTCATGCAGACATTCAACAAATCAGATACATTGCTCCCTCTCCTGCTTTCTCTAATGGGACTTAGGTGGTTCTCTGTGAAAACTAGGCCATATCCTCAAAAAATTAGTGAACAATGATTGTGCCTCAATATGCTGATGAGTTTATAACTCACAGGAGTCAACTAATATATTACACCCTCTTGGCTGTAATAAAAGCCAGTTTTTATGATGAGTGTATATCATATCAGAGTGTCTAGTTCATGCTTTACCAGTTCCATTTTTGATCTAGCTGCTTGTTAATATATCCTGGGAGGCAGCACATAATGGCTCAAGTATTTGGATACTTGTAATCCATATCAACCCATGTGGGAGACCCAAATGCTCCTGGCCCAGACCAGGGGCTATTGAGGACATTTGAGGAGGGGACCAGCAGATGGAATCAATTTCTCTTTCTGTATTTCAAATAAAATATTAAAAACGTATCACAATTCAACTTTTTACAAGTGACCCTCATGGTCTTCTCGGTGTTGTCTAGAAGGGATATGGTCAGGACTTCTATTTTAGAAATTTAGAAATCTGTTTGTATTTTAACTTCTGATATTGATTAGGGAAGAGTGGCTCCATTTGCTGCTGAAACATCCTGAACTGCAAAAAATAAGCGAGTGGAAGGGGCAAACATGTGTGCAAATGAGAGCACAGAAGAGAAGCCAGAGAGAACAACGTGTCAGTCTTACTTGAGCTTAGAACTGCAAGATTGTTCAGTTCTGCAATCCTGTTACTATCTTTACAGTTTTAAATGGTTGTCAATAATGTTGAAATCTTCCTCATTTACAAATGCAGTATCACATCCTATACAGTGGAATTGCCTAACTGTAAAAGACAGGTTCTAGACTCCAAAGCTTGGTAGCTAACTTGCCATTAGAGAGAATTTAGACTGAAAGAAGGACTGCTTTTCAAGCTAGTCCAATACTGTTTTGATTACTGTAAGTCATAAAAATTACTCCAGCACTGTTCTTAGACTATGCTAATCAAGGCAATCATCAGTTCTACATGATTCTTAGTATTTTTAAAGACTATATGGAAAAATATGCCATTGGAACTTTTGCAGAAATCACACTGATTCCTTTGAATCTATTTGAGTAGCATACACATTTTAACACTATTCATTCTCCAAGTCTATAAACATATTATCTTCTAGTTTATTTGAGTCTTACTGAAATTTTCCATCAATGTTTCATGGCATGGATGATGATAGATGTGATAAGTTTTTCCTAAGATTCATTTTCTTATTTAAAGGTAGATTTACAGAAAGGATCTTTTGACTGCCGATTCTCTCCCCAAATGACCAGGGATAGGCTGACCCAAAGTCAGGAGCCAGAAGCTTCCTTTGGGCTTTCCAGGTGGCTGCAGAGTCCCAAGGACTTCAGGCATCTGCTGCTGACTTCCCAGGCCATAAGCAGGGAGCTGGAAAGGAAGTTGATCAGCCACTAGGACTGGAACTGGACTAGAACTCGTACTCATATGGGATGCTTGGCATACTGAACCACTAAACTGACTCCAGATGGGGTAGTTTGACTGTGATATTCATTATATATTGGACAAGTTGTCATAGTGTATTCTTAATGTATACAATCTATACTATCTGATGCTGTAAAAAATATGCAAAAAGGATGAGACCCAAAAAAACTCTTGAAACATACATAAATTTCCACAAAACAACCATTAAATCTATGTTCCCTAGAATGCCTACCCAAGTTAACATACATGAACATGAATACATACTTTAGAAATCTGAGACTTCAGAAAGTCTCACAATCCAACTTTAGGCAAGGATGAGTTAGTGCAGTTTCTAATTGCTCTTCCCCGATATAAATATCTGAATGAAATGACACTTCAAAATGACATTAAGCTTAGAAAAGCTACTTAGAAATTGCCTGCTGAACACTCCATTAACAGATAACAAGATATTTTAAGATTAATGAAACCATTAACTAAGGTAATGTATTTCAAAATCATGTGAAGCTAGATTAGGTTTTTTTTTTTTTCAAAATTTAACTCATTGTTAAACTTGAAAGAATGCTAATTGATGTGAAGTAGTGTGGAATCTGGGATAAAGAATAAGTCAGGGATGCAATTTGCAATCTAAAATTTAAAATTCTCATCATGACTTGACCTTTAATGCTCAGCATGACAAACACTGAGTGAGGTTCCTCTCTGTTGCTGAATTTCTTCGTTACAATATGGAATTAATAGCTACCCTTACCTAACATAAAACACAGTTAAGGTTAATAGAAACTAATGAAAAATAATGACAGAGTGGACAATTACTCGGGTTAAAGGTAAATTGACGTTCCCAGCATTTGGGTAAGTTGATATAAAGAGAATAGGAATCCTACTCATTCATTTCTAAGAACAACTAAATGATGGTTTTGTTCTCTAAGAGAATCTGGTAACTCCTCTGAGCTTATGCTTTCTCTTAGTATGCATTCAGTTAGCATGGCTAAGAAAATCATCAGACTTAGCTACTGGCCACAGAACTTTCCTGGTGTTTATAATTCCCTCCATGTATAACAGAAACCCGATTTTCTGGGCTTAGGGTTTCTAAATGTCAGCTCCATCCCAAAGGTAAATTGAACAACTTAGTAAAACCTTTCCTCTGTCATGATGTACAGGTAAATTGCCTTGCAGAATTCAATACTCGACTTTTTCTAAATTTCCAATCTCTGTCCTCCAGATGAATCCTATAGCAATGATAAGGAGAGAATGACTTTGGTGCTTGGTGTTACTTTTGTGGAACCATGAGAAAGTTATTGAACCTCTTCAAATTTTCATTCCATTTTTAAAAAATGAGGGTGAATATAGCTGTCTCACAATGATACCTTAGATGTGAAGTATCAAAATCCACATTAAATTCTTAGCACAGCACCGAGCACAAAATCTATGCTGAGGAAGCGATAAGATGTAAGACAACTTCCTGAATAAGCTGGTCAATTCTCTGATCAACCTGAGTTTATAGGTAAAGTTATTTCTTAAGTTAGTAATGACTTTCCAAAAATAAATTTTTTTTTTCACTTGAGTATACTGTGAAGGAAAAAGACTGGACAAGTACTGATTACTTGATGCCCTCAAGGGAACATTATAAATGCTTCAAAAATAGTTCTAAATCACTACAGTTTGGGATGGTTCTCAACACATAATTGTTAAGACACCAGTTTGGGACCGATGCTGTCACATGATGGATCACACTGCTACACCAGTTTTGCACAGGAGAGTCAGTCCAAGTTATCGCAGTTTCATTCACAGTCCAGCTCCCTCCTAATGCACCTGTGAAGCAGAGAAAGATAACCCAAGCACTTGTACTTCTGACACCTATGTGGGAGACCAAAATGGGAGTTCCAGAAGGTTTTAGAATCCAAAGATACTCACTTGGGAAAGGTTACTTACTAAAATTTTCACTGCCGATAAGGGTCAGAGCATACGGATATACAGGGGAGTGATCTGCTAGTGGAACTTCATCTCAGCAGCTTGCCCTCTTTTTGTGTCATTGAATATCATCCTAACGTTTACAAATTGTAAATGTGTCTATTTCCAGTGAAACCAACTGCTATGGTTATTTTTCCTACTCAACTGGACTAAAAATCTATCGAAGTAATTTTCAGAACTTTACTTTTTTTTTATAAAGACTTAAAACATTTTTATTGGAAAAACAGGTTTACAGAGAGAAGGAAAGACAAAGATCTTCCATCAGTGGTCCACTCTCCAAATGGCTGCAAAGACTGAAGCTGAACTAATTCAAAGCCAGGAGGCAGAACCTTCTTCAGCGTCTCCCACATGAGTGCAAAGTACCAAGGCGAGGGGCCATGTTCCACGGCTTTTCCAGGACACAAACAAGAGCTGAAAGGTAAGTGTCACAATTGGGACACAAGCCGGTACCCATATGGGATGCTAGCACTTGTAAGGTGAGAATTTAGCCAATTGAGCTATTGTTCCAGGCCCTAAACATTCTTTTCCCAAACTTTTGGTTTTAACACAAATATCTGACTGTGCTCAATCATCAGGTTGCCTACATGACAAAAAGACCAGCTTGTAAACTTTATTATTGATTATCAGCAGATGGTACCTGACGGAGTTAATGAAGGGCTTCCTTATTGTTAAGGTAGTACAAGTATTTACACCGTACAACAATGTGTAGTTTCATCATCAGGAACAAAACACCAGTCAATACAATCGATTTTGTGTGTGTGTTGGCAGAAGGTACTTTTGACATTCCATTTTGCTTTTCAGAAATAATGAATATGTGATTTTTTCTTCTTTTTCATTTTTAGCAAGACATAAGCTAAAAATTCAATTTAGTTCTTCTGGAGGGGAAAGAGTCAAAAGTTGTTCAGTTTTCAGTCATCATTTGTACAAATTCCTCATATCTGATTTGTCCATCTCCATCAGCATCAGCTTTCCTGATCTCCCATTTAGCAGTTAGTGCATCTGCCATTGTGCCATAGATGGTACCCTCAGTTCCCCAGCCTCTCACAGAGAAGTTTAACTCCAGTTAACAGTGTTCTGTGTTTTACCTACACCCTCACCCTCCAACAGATCCCTCTTGTTTGTCCATGTTGGGTCTGTGGCCTCTGGACCCAAGGACCAGAATGTAGTCATGGAGCCTCATGCTCTCAGGCTGAGCGATTTGGATGAGGCCCACGTGCAGGTGGCCAACAGCATTTGTTTTTTCCAGTGCTCAAGTCAGTATGCGTGGACTTCTGAATGTGGTATTTGCATATTCACCTGTATTATGATTCCTGCTGTGGAGTCATTCTCAATAACAAGGTCTACATGGCATGAAGTGTTTAACATTCTCCAGCCACTTTAAAGAGTACAGTTTTGAATAATGAGAACAGTAAATGTATGCTCAGGTTGCAGATAGATGTCTAATGGTGTTTTCTGCATGAAATATGAGCACTGTGACTGCCAATATACTGTGGTGGTTTCTACAGAAAAATTATGTAAATTATAATTACATGAAAGTTATAAAAATTATAAGCCAAAAAGTATGAATTTTATTTTATTGAACAAAATTTTATAAAACATACATTTGTATTGTTATGTTAAGTGTTTCATAAACCTTAAGCTCTCTTCAAACTTTCTATACATTTTTTTATATCTTATTGAAATCTTATTCCTGTTGTTATCTTTTTTGCCACAAACCCAAAAGAAAGACACAACAAATAGCTCAAGGAGGTCTTTAGTTCAGTAGGGGAAATAGCCATGGAGCAGGGAGAAAGTGGGAGCAGAGAAAGAAAAGAGAGAGAAGAGCAGAGAGAGAGAGAGAGAGAGAGAGAGAGAACAAAGGGAAGAGGCACCTTTATATCCTCCAGATGGGTATGGGGACTATGGGGCCAGGGACTGGCAGATGCAGCAGTAGGTTCACACCAGGGATAAATGCCTCAGGGGACAGGTGGAGCTCACAGTTTGAAAACTGAAAGTCTCTAAGGTTACTTAGGCTGGTGGGCTCTAAGCAGGCTCTGACATAAGAGATTTTAGGCAGTTCAGGGTAAGCAGATATTCAAGGCATTCAAGGTGGCACTGAGTCCAGGACAATGGATTCAGCTCAGGGTCACTATTTGAGTCACTTCTTACACATGTAACATACCAATATTATAAAATTTATAATTTTATATGCCTGGCACAGCAGTGAGATATGTCCCAAAACCTTGGGTCCCTGCACCCACATGAGAGACTTTGCAGAAGCTCCTGGCTTCCAGTATTGGATTGGCCCAGCTCTGGCTGCAATGGCCATTTGGAAAGTAGAATACAAAATGTTTCCCTGTGTTTCTTCCTTTTTCTCTCTCTCTGCACTTTTGGATTTCAAGCATAGTACATTTTCACAAAAATGAAAAGCAAAGAACATTTAAAGAAATGTGAAAAAGCATTGGATAAAATTCAACACTCCATTCATGATAAAAAAAAAAACACTCAACAAATTTGATCGGGAACAACACAGGTTATATGTCTACATTCACCAGTGTTCTTCAGAACACTAATACAAGTTTTAGCCATATGATCAAGCAAGAGAAAGAAATTGTGTCCAAACTGGTCAAGAGAAAACTAGTTTTCTTTTTTTGCATATAATCTTATACATAAAAATCATGAGGAGCCTACCAAAAAGTTTTAATTTATAAAGAAATACAGTGAGGTACGACTGCACTTCCTTAAGATTGATTTGCTGCAGAATTAGGATCATTTGTATTGTGGAGTTCAACACCTTTTAATTGTCCAGATCATATCAATAAATTTCAACTTAAAGCAATCTCCTATTGCTTATTTCCTAAAAATTGATAGATAAATGTTAGATATTCCTAATATATTTTCATACCAGCATATTTTTTGCTCATAATCACCTTTGAGGACCACCAAGATATTTGTAGTTGAATTACTAATATTGGCTATGCAAGGCAATGAAACAGAATTTTTAAGATAATGATCTATAAATTTCTTTCTATGTTTTTTTTTAAACCTGTAAAAAAACAAAAAAACCACAGGGATCATGAAAATGTCCAACTTAAGGAAACTGTTTTTCATGAAAAAATTTACATTGTCTTACAAATGCTTTCTTTCAAAATAAACATTACATATTAGTAAGAAAGCATATTGAATCATGAAGAAAAATGTTCTTCAATGTAAACAAAATTTATTCAAGGACTGATTGCTCAAGTTCTAGGATTTTAGGAAACACAGATTTTAGCTTTGAAAAATACAAGGTGATATCACTTCCCTTGATGAAGACTAAGGCTTTTTATCACAGCTCCCTCACATCAGGGAACATGTCAATACAGTGAAAAGACAATTGACTGGGCCAGCACCGTGGCCTGGCACCAATCCTCTGCCTGCAGTGCAGGCATCCCGCATGTATGCCAGTTCATGCCCCAACTGCTCCACTTCCAATTCAGCTTCCTGTTTAATGTCTGGGAAAACAGCAGAGGATGGCTCAAGTCCACAGCAGGAGACAGGGAAGAAGCACCTGAATCCTGGCCTTGTCTGGTTCAGTGCAAGCTATCACAGCCAGTTAGGGGATGAACAATAGATAGAAGACCTCTGTCTCTGTCTCTATTTCTCTTCTCTGTGTATTTCTGCATCTCAAAAACAAGTACATCAATCTTTTTAAAATGCTTAATAAAAAAAGTCATTTAATATTCCAGATTTATAAAAACAATAACTTTTCACGCAGACACTTAAAGACTCCCACAGGTATACAGACCACAAGTTAAGTATGTTACTACCCTTGGTATCACAGAGCAAGCTCACAACTACAGTAACTGAGGCAGTTTGCCCTCAGTAATTAACACACAGAGGGAAGAGGAAGGAAGTACTGTAGCAGATTCCATAAGACCCCACCCAGCCTATTGCCTCATAAGACGACTTCCAGCTTCCTTTACATCTTGCCACAACACTAAACCAGAAACTGAATGATCACTGCTGTTTCTCACCATTCCCATTCTTTTACCCCAACTAATCATTCCCCTGAACAATACATTGTAGTTTTCAAATCCATACTTCTTATTAATTTGCTGTAAACCATACAAACAGAAATGTGTAGAGGAATTGAGATTGTAGCAAGTTCATTAAGAGTAACTTATGCCTTTATTTTAAAAGGTATGAGTTAAAAATTTCTCAATAATACAACAAAGAACTGCTGCCAAAACTGTCCCAATCACTAGTTTCTTAAAACAAGGTATCCAGGAGACCACAAGCAAAGTGTGAACTTGACCAATTCTGGAGAAAGACCAGAGCTACTAACGGGAAAGAGGCCACATCTGGGGCAACTCTCAGGCTTTCCAGGAATAGTCTCCTCCTTATGGAGGAAATCTCCTTGAACTCATGCCAGGCCTTACCTGTGACACCTGTCCTGCACACATGGCCCTGTATGGGTCACGGTGCCCCTCCCTCATGCTCTCTTACAAAAGCCCAGTCTCTCCTGCCCAGACCAACCACCACAGATCTTTTGCAAGACAGGTACGTGGGAGCTCAGAGAACATGATTGACACGACGGGTATCTTAACTCACATCTTAACAGATGCCATAGGAGAATGCTTGCTGTCAGAGTCTCAGAGTTCTGAGACTGAACTGGGGCTGCTCCAAGAGACCTCAGTGGAGACAGGGCATGTATATCCTAATTCCTTCAGGAATTATGCTAAGGGATGCGTGTGACCAAGACTGATGTGTGCTGGGGCACTTGACATCGGGAAGGACAAGACGTGCTGGGCTCTCTTCCTGACCTTGCTCTCCCTCATTTCTTCAGGTGAATTCTGACTGCCTTCAGGAGCCAACATCATGCTGTTTCCCATGGGGCTCACCAGAGTATCCTGCATGCTGGTCTCTTGCCTGATGCTCCTGTCCCAGGTCCAAGGTGAGAGGCTGTCACTAACACTGGGTTCCCCAGGACAGTTGAAAGTCAGTAAAGAGGGCAGCACCTGTGGGAATTGTGTCTGTATTTCCTGCATCATCCTGGCTTCCTGCGGGTTAATTTCTGGTGGGAAGCAGCATCATGGACCACTGGTAATGGAATGAGATGGTCTCCGATTTAGTCAGGACATTCTCATTAATGCTAGTCAGTGAAAGAAGTGATTTGTCATAAGGTGGAAATACAAAGGAAGAGTTAGTGCAGGACCCAGTATGGAAAGTCATCCCAGAGTTGGAGCATGTACGGCTAAAGGAATAAGGACGAAGACTAAAAAAAAAGGAGACACCGCCCCACACTTAATAGGCCAATCTTGAAATCATGAATAACTGAAGGTATGAAGAAAGGGAGTGCTAGTCAGAAACGTGGTGTGAGTCCCCAAAGACAAGCCTCATAGCCATTTCCAAAGTCATCCTCTTTCTCTAAATCCACTCTAGCCTTGATCCCATTCCTTTTATCACCTTCCTACACAGGTGAGGACTCACAGAAGGATGTGGTATCACCAAAGATCAGCTGCCCCAGTGGCTCCAAGGTCTATGGGTCCTACTGCTATGCTGTCTTTGTAACACCAAAATCTTGGACAGATGCAGAGGTGAGCTATGAAGGAGAGTTAAGCAGGTGGCAGGGTAGAGCCCATTTGGCTCAAATGGGAGGTGGTCTCCAGCACTCTAGAGTTCCCTCAGAACAATGAATAATCACTTGCAGACCCTCACTCCTCACCTTGCCCTGCTTTGCCCTTTGCCCGGTGAGGTCTCAGTCTCTTTTGGTTCTTCCTCATACAGTTGGCCTGCCAGAAGCGGCCCTCGGGCCACCTGGTGTCTGTGCTCACAGCAGGTGAGGCTTCCTTCGTGTCCTCCCTGGTCAGGAGCACTGCCAACTCCTACAGTTACATCTGGATCGGGCTCCATGACCCCACACAGGTGAGTGTCATTGTCGCCTCCCCTTTCCTCTCCAGGGGCCATGGTTCCTCAGGCCCCCTTTCCTGCTTCTCTCAGGAAGGAGTTGAGAGTTGCACAACTCTGATGCTGAGAGACAGAGGGAAAGAAGTCCTTGAGGCTACTGTGCACCTGCTTGCTGTGGAGGTTACTCATCTCCAGAGGAAGTTCCTCAGTCTCAGGTCACAAGTTCTGTGTGTTATCACATGATACTTGTAAACTGTTGAGCTTGAGAGACTGGTCTTAGTGTTCTGATGACTTTTATGGGGTGACCACATAGTTGTTCCTTATGGAACAGATAATGCGTGAGGTTCAGAGGCTAATCAAATTCACTGCCAGTTGGTATACAATATGGATACCTGCTGACTCAAATAATTTCAAAGATCATTTGTTGTTGTAGGATTTTGCAGCAGAAGGGAGTTTTCCAGGGCAAGGATCTCTGGCAAGCCTATAGAGAAGCAAACCAAATTCCACGAGGCTAGGAGGGAATCAAGTGCTCCAGCAGAGGAGCTCATGTAAGGACACTCAGCACACGTTCTAGCCCCCTGGATGAACTCTCTTCTCTTTAGGGTGCTGAACCCAATGCAGAAGGATGGGAATGGGTTAGCCTTGATGTGACCAATTACTCTGCCTGGGAGAGAAACCCTTCCACTGCTGCAAACCGAGGTTACTGTGGGAGCCTGTCACTAAGCTCAAGTAAGAACCCAATAAGCCTCCTCTGCCCTGTGTTCCTCCTGCTAGCCCTCTTTCCTTGGCCCCAGCTTGTGGAATCCTCCTGCAGTACCAAATTGCTATGTCATTGTGTCTGGTCCCACATCCTCTCCTCTTTCTTGAAATCTCCTTCCCCTGTAATAGGACTCTAGTGACAATGAGGATTATACTCTTCAAATCCCACACTGGAGTCTGGAATGCTGCTGCTTTGTGTTCCCAAGTTCACCACCTCTTTCCCCTTTCCCCCTTTGTGTCTACAGCATTTCTGAAATGGAGAGATTATAACTGTAACTCACAGTTACCTTACATCTGTAAGTTCAAGGACTAAGGCAGTTGGGAAGTCTGCAGTCCAAGTTCACATGCAGCCTATCATGGACATGGGACTTTGTTGAAGACTCAAAGAAGGAACTGCTTGTTCCACCTTCTGATGAACTCATTTCCAACTCTGTTTTCATCCTCTCACCACCTTACTTGGGAATCTTATATGTGTTTCATGGCTTGCAGTCTCAGAAAAATAATAGAAATCAATTCATGCATATTTGCTTTTGTTGTATTTCATTCCTTTACAAAAGTACCAAAATACACCATTAAAAAAGGTTAAATTCCTTTTAATAACAAACTAACTGTTCTGCCAGATAACAACTTTTAGTATAAATACTTATATATTTTAAATGTAAAAGTAAGGAAAAATACTGACAATATTAATATAAAATAAATGGCCTAAATAACCATGTTAAATTAAGACTAAGCAGATTCAAATCAAGAAACTTTGTCTAGATCAAGAAAAGCATTGCACATGATAAAAAAAATCCACATATTAAAAGAAACAACAATCCTTAACTGGATTCACCTTGCAGAATAATATTCATAAATTATTGCATTTTAGAAGCACCTTCATGAACAGAAATTAGAATATAGAAATAACAATTTGGGATAATGCTAAGTTCCAAAAAACTCATAAGTTGAAAGTATCAGCAAAGTATCTAAATATATCAGGCTTTTAAAATGAGACTAAATTTCTCTTAAAAAGGCATTAACTTTTCTGCCAGCAAAACACCTCCATATAAATACTTGAATCTGTTGAAGTTAAAGCAGAAATACAAAGCACACCAACGTTAATTTAGTAGTAATCACAGTAGAAAGGCAGTTTCAGAGAGAGAAGGAGAGGCAAAGATTTTCCACGCACTTGTGCACTTTGCAAATTTCCTCACTGGTTGGAGCCGAGCTTGTCAACAGCCCAGAGCCTCTGTCAGTTCTCCAACACAGGTACAGGGTCCCAAATATTTGGGTCACTCCCAGCTGCTTTCCCAGGCCAAAAGAGGGGGTTATATGGAAGGTAGAACAGCCAAGACAGGGATCAGCACTCATATGAGATGTCAACACTTGCAGGCAGTGGAATAGCCAGTTGACGTATCATGCTGGCCCTACCAACATTCATTTATTATAAAGTGCTAAATATTTATGTTCAATTTAGATTCAGTGTATTCAAATAAACATTGTGCAGACAACAAGGAAACCATTCCAAATGATAACAAATTTAAATTTTCACAGAAAAAAACAATCCTTAACACAGATGCATCTTATTATTGCAAATAGATGAAGCATTAGTATAGAAGTGCACTGAGAAATAGAAAACTTCTGTATAAGAGCAGAAGCTACAATTTGGGAATGAGCAAAATTGCAATAAATCCATAAGTTGAAAACATCATTAGTTAAGAATGCACATATTTTTAAAAATGCATTTATTTCATCTAGCATACCGACACTGTGGCTTAGTGATGCATACACTGTGGAGGATCAGTGGCTTACTCAGTCATCACATGGCTGAGTCACTAACTTCAGCTCACTCCCGCCACAGCACATTTTCAGAGTAACATGCCTGTGTTCATCAAACAGCAAAAGGCCAAAACTCAACATCTGAACGACAGTTCCTAGCAAACACTGACAGCTTTTGGAGGGGACAGGCAAGGGGGCAGACTGGGCTTGATGGGAGGGACTGGTGGAGATAGTGGGTGGGAGGCATGGGCAGGCAGCATCATAAAGTCCAAACACTGTCATCACTCAATTCTGGACGCTCTTAACTTAGAAACTTTACCACTTCACTTTACTAATCGGCAGGATAGAAAGGACAAAATCTAGCACACAGTTGACCTAAATAGCACTGTCAGGTGACTACATTTCACCTGGCAGTTTTCAAATGTATTTAAATGGGAGAGAAAAAGAATTTTCCTGAGTACGAAAAGCTCCCATTAAGAGAAGCCTTTCAGCTTAAGAGGATGTCATTCAGCTTTATATGAAAATGACCACAGGTGCCACAAGCAGCCTCTCAAACCTGGGAAGAGACAAAAAAGGATTCTCTCCCAGAGCTTCCAGAAAAATACTTTTCCTGACAACGTCTTGATTTTAGGCCAAGGTGAGCAAGCATTTAGGCTACCATCCACTGGCTCCAAGACTGCATTAGCAGGAACCTGCATCAGGAGTGGTAGTACCTAAATTCACACTGGCACACAGTAGCTATTTTTAAAACTCCTATCTTACACTAAAAAAAACAACACTATCTTAAGTAACTGTGTGATAATTAGCTACAACATCAATAGGAAACTAAGACATAAATTGCTATTACTGATCCCACAGACTCAGAAGGACAGTGACTGAAGACAGCATGTGATCATGCTCCAGTGCTTTAGAGATATGTCAGCCAACTCCTTAAAGACAGAATCAAACACTCCTACAAGTAGTAGATCGTCTGAACGGGCCTGCATTAATTATAAGCATTGAATGTCAATCCTCATAAACTGGAAAACATGGAGCAGGAGAGTTTACTAATGAATCGTACTAAGCCTTTAAAGAAGAAATGATACCAATCCTCGTAATTTCTCTTGATGATAGAAGCAGATCCAATTCGACAATTCTGTGAAAGCAAAACTATTCTTAAAATTAATTTTTTATTCCCAATCTTTTAAACAAATAGCTGTGAGAGTACTTCAATGAGTTGGTTGAAAATGGAATTAAGTAACAATGTCTGTATTCCATGATCTTTGTTCAAATTGCTCGGATATTTTCTCTAAAATGTTGCATGGACTCCTACATCCTTCACCATATACAGCAAATGCGTAGTAGAATTTTTGAACTGTGACCCCACACATGTTCTGACTTCAGTCAACACTTGAATTAGGAAATAAACATGTGGAATGATTTGTTATTGTTTAAATTAGTAAGGATCATATAAACAACAGTTTTCTTTAAAAAGTACATCTTAGTTTAAAAATCAAACAAAAAACAGTGGCCAAATCAATAAATCTGAGTATTTCAATTGTTCTAAACATTGTCTAGACCATTACACTACTTAATATGCCAATGCCATTATAATCCTAGACTTGCATCTTATGTAGAAGTCATGAAGTCAAGAACACCACGGCTGAAGATACACTGAAGTATGCATCTCTACTTATGAATAAAAGATGGACTGCTCGGGAAAGAGTTAAATCTATGGAAAATGGAATGTTGAGCACTTTATTGTCTATACTTACAATGTCATGATACACTAAAATAGCAGAATGGTGGTGTTGTGATCCTTGAAGGACTATGCTATTTTAATAATACTGGGTACAACAGTGGGGTAAGGGGAAATGCAGAGGGTGGAAGGAAAATTCTTGAGCTTAAAAACTGAAAAATGAAAAATTAAAAAGAAATTAAAATGGAGTATTTGACTAATTCCCTTAATATAAAATGGGAATGGGTATAGGTCATGTTTGGAAATAATCTTTTATGTTAGAGACAAAGTCGCATTGGTATTTAGATAAGCTTGTCTTATAAAACAGATTTCTAGTTTAAATTTTGGTAGGGTTGATGCTGTGGCTCAACCACCTTCCATTATCAACATTCCATGTGGTTGCCAATTCATGTCTCAGCTGCTCAACTCTCATTCAGTTCCCTGATTATGACTTGGAAAGCAGTGGGGCATGGTCCAAAACCTTGGGACCTACACTCATGGGGGAGATCCCGGAAGAAACTTATCCAAAGCAAAAACCCAGCAGTTTATCTACAGCCATTATGACCATTGGTGGAAACGGCAGATAGGAAATCAACCTTTCCTCCTCTTTGTAAAATCTACCTTTCTTTAATAAAGAAAAATCCTTTTTTAAAAGGTAAAAGTAGGGCTCAGCGGTGTGGCCTAGTGCCTTAAGTCCTTGCCTTGAGTGTGCCGAGATCCCATATGGGCGCCGGTTCTAATCCTGGCAGCTCCACTTCCCATCCAGCTCCCTGCTTGTGGCCTGGGAAAGCAGTGGAGGATGGCCCAAAGCTTTGGGACCCTGCACCCGTGTGGGAGACCTGAAAGAAGTTCCTGGATCCTGGCTTCGGATTGGCATAGCATCGGCCGTTGTGGTCACTTGGGGAGTGAATCAATGGACAGAAGATCTTCCTCTCTGTCTCCCCTCCTCTCTGTATATCTGACTTTTCAATAAATCTTTTTAAAAAAAAAAAGCAAAAGTAAATTTTGCTAAGCAACAAGTTATTTCTTAGGATGAATTTTTCTGAATATATATATATATTCCTACTTAAATTTTATACAATTATATATCCAATTATATATAATTGTATTCAGAAAAATTTATATTATAGATATACATATCTGGAAATGACATGTCAGAGATTTTATTCTCAATTAACAGTTAAAGTTAAAAGACACTATATAGTTGATGTTTTGGCATGTTCCCCAAATCATATTCAGGATAAGGCTTCCAGCTATACAGACCATTGAAAGTATCAGTGTTTACCCCTTGCCCTGCCACCTTGAATAATCAACTTCTCTGTGTGGGTTGCATCTTGCTGCTAGCTGGGGAGAGGCTTTGACTATTTGACTATTTGTAGAAATTTTTGCCTTTTCTCTTCAGGGTAATTTGGAAGGTAAATCAAGCAGATAGGATGTTGAATATAGTTCACAAGTTTGATATGGGAAACCTTGAGGTGTTTCCAGGCCTTGTTCCCATTCATTGTTTAACTTATCTTATTTACTCCAGTTACCATCCTTGTCTGTAGTTTTAACTCAGCAACAGGAATGAAGTGAAATGGTAAATGAACTGCAAGTCAGTAACCTGGGTTTGATTTCTGCTCTTCCTCTTAGCTGATATTCCTCACTGTCAGCAAAGGCAAAGCTGTCATGTTCCTTGCAGCACAGGGGGAGATGAGGGAGCAGGAGTAGGAATAGAAGCAATTTCCCATAAAGCACTCTTGTTAGTCCAGTTATTCTGACGCTTTGGCCTTAATTTCCATTACCTTTCCTATCTTTGCTCTGAAATAAACTTGGAATTCTATTTTCTGTACATCTCCCAGTGTTTTGTAAGTACCTTCCCTGCTGCATTGAAGATAACAGTGGCACATGTTGTTATAACAATTACACATATCACAAAATAATAACTCGATAAGCATTACACGTTGACATCCAGAAAATTCTTAATTTTTACTTTATCTAGCAATATCATACTATACCATAAAGCAGCATTCCATTTCTTCACACCTAAATGGATGTTAGAGTGTGAGAAACAGCCTTATATGCACAAAGATGCATCCAAGAATTACCGGGAAAGCCAGACTTTATGAACTGTTTTCCACATTGGCGGACCAGCACACCCAGTGTAGCTTGCAGGATGCTACTTGTTTACCAGTGTGCAACATTCTCCTCCAGGTTCCCCACTGACTGAGTAAATACAGGGTTGTGATCTTCCCAACATTTGTTTCAGCTGTTTGGGCACTCACAGCCCGAGTGCCCAAGAACTTTCAGGTGCGTGTAACAGAGAAATTACGCAGGCTACTTGTCTACTTGCAGCTTGTTCTTACTTTGAAAGTGAACCTATCTTTGACTTCTTACACTCCCTTCTCTTTTTAGAGTTTTTACCTCATTTTCAAGTGACATTTCTGTTTGTCTTATACATGTCTGTAAAGTCTGAGTATTTTGATATGGCCTTAAGTCAAGAGGTTTTGCTTTTAAGGTTTTTAATTCTTTTTCTAATTACATCTTTACCTCTATACTTTTAGCAAAGCTACATATTCCCACATAGCCTTGAAGGATTGTATCACACATACCATGAGTACCCTGACTACTTCCTTAATGAAATATGGGTATTAATGGACATAGACGCTATGTCAACTTTTGATCATTTTGAACCTTACAATGCTTTTTTAGAAGTTCAAACCATCCATCCAAAACAAAATATTTAAGACTCAGTTTTCAAATTTAAATTTGAAATAAAGACAATGGAAAAATAAAGACAATGGAAAACACATGAAACATTTACCTAGGTTACAACACCACAAAGAAACAGTGTGTCATTCCAACATCATGAAACTGCAAAAATCATGTGTCTGCTTTTTGTAATTAAGATCAAAGTTAATTTCACACAGCACTTAACATCCACAAACTTCTATGAATTCTTTTGATTTTTCCTTGTATCCTCATAATTTTCTCCAATAACACATTCTCATGCTTATTATCTTCCTACCAAAAATTTCTAATCTCTAAAAAGCTGAGGAAAACCTTTAAACGCAGAAGACAAAATATTTAAGTATCATCTTTAATAAACTTGGACCTTCATATTACTTTCCCCAACTGTTTATAAGGTATTTTTCTTTTGCAGTTTTTTTTAAATGACACTTGATCGAAAGCAGACAATTCAGTTTTGAGCTCACCAATTGCTAGGTAATCTTCCACCTTCACACTTTTTTTTTTGCTTCTTTGCCTCTTGGCTACTCCTAACCCTTGCCTATTTCATATAATCAGGAGATGAATTCCCATTTCAAGTGTACATAAAATGCACCCTCAATTTTTTTAGTAGTTTTTAACATTACTTTACTTATTGGAACTTAAAACCCTGTCTTTTTACCGCCTGACACCATCAATTTTTCCCCGAAAACCCTTTTGGTTGGTTTCCCATCTCCAAGCAGTCTTAGAGTTTACCTGTGTGCTCAGTCTCCTGTAACGGGGATTTCTTGCACATATGTGTTTAATCCCTTGCAATGGAAATTTCTTACACATTACCCCAAATCTGTGATCTCAATCCCCTGTGGAGGATGCTTCTTGACCACTCCAGCACCCAGCTCATCTGTTTCTGGCTGTTTTGCTTCACGGAGCAAAGGCACAGATTGGGACCCAACATTTGCTTCATATTTGAAATTTATCTGAATCACACACATTATAACTCTGAAAACACCCAAGCTTGGCAGCAATGCTTATAGTTCAATTTTTCCTACCTTGGCTTGTGGGTGAAACTGCCTGGGTTGCCACGATAACAGCTTTTTTTCTTCGTCTCTTCTGTTGTCTTGGGCTTTTCTGTGGCTTCTAGGGGACATGGGGCACCCAAACTTGGGTGGGGCATGTCTCCCCCTCTGCCGGAATTCACTCTACACAGGCAAAGATCCAACTTGCGAGAAACAGCCTCACTGATCCACTTCCAGTACGGAAACACACTCAGGAAGTGTAGTCGAAGCGAGACTTAATGAATGATCCTGCAAAACCGGGTGCCTGGTGGGCCAGCACACTGCAGGTGGCTTATGGTAAGCTACGTGTTTCCTAGCACGAAGGACCCTGTGAGTACTTATTTAGCTGCAATCTTCCCAGCATTTGCTTCAGCTGTTTGGGCCAGTAACGGCCTGTGTATCTAAAAACATTCAGCTGCATGTAATGTGGTAGTCACACTAGTTGTCAGGGATTGAAGGAAGCCTCTTTGCAGTTATCTTGCATTTTTTCCCTTGTTGATTTGGAAGAGCCACAACAGCACAAAAGTCCAACCCTGATAAGACAATTTTCAATTGCTAAGAGAAGTGAAAAGAGGGAAGAAATATAGTTATTCCTTACACAAGTTGCCTTGTTGTAACAATTTTCTCATAAGCTTCTATAGATGTGATCTAATGTTTTGTTGATCTTTATTTGTTTTTATTTGAAAGGCAGATTTTACAGAGAGGAGAGAAGAGAGAAGATCTTTGCTGGTTCATTCCCCAAATGACAACGCCAGCCGGAGCAGAGCTGATTCAAAGCTAGAGCTTCTTCGGGGTCTCCATGTAAGTGCCATATCCCAAGTATTTTGGCCATTCTCTCCTGCTTTCCTAGACAATAATCCAATAGCTATATGGGAAGTGGAGCACACAGGACATGAACTGGTATCTGTGTAATATGTTGCTGCCACAGCCATAAGTAGGAGAGGGGGGAAGATTAGCTTGCTGCACCATAGCACCTACTCTAGATTGTAACTGTTTTATTTCTTTGGGGGTGGGGGTGTATTTTTATCATTGTTTTTCATGATACCAGATTTTGTAAGTATAGGAATTCTGCTCCTCCAAATCCTCTTCTTCCCTCTCCTATCCACCCCATCATTTTCTCTTGCATTATTATGATAGTATATAGTCCTTCAGCAGTAGTCACAAATCCAACATTCTGCTACTTAAGTGTATCACAGCATTTTAAGTATTGGCAAGGGTGGAAAATTAATATCCTCTTGTCTAGGTATATTTATCAGTTTCAATGTCAGTTCTCTTATTTGGGAGTAGGAATGCATAATAAAATAAATCATCATTCCTTAAATGACCACAAATAGACAGAGCTGAGCCAGGCAGAGGCCTGGGGTTGGGAGCACACTGCAGCTCCCTCCTGTGGATATCAGGACACAGCTACTTGAAGCATCACCTGTGGCCTCTCAGGGTACACATTATGAGGAAGCTAGTACTGTTCAGGAGGTAGTACTGTAATACAGGCGCTCCAAGATGGGCTGACAGCTTGCCAGTTACCTTAATCTCTAGGCCAATTGCCTACCTTCACCCACTCAAGATTTCATAACTCAAAGCCTGGAATGAAGTGCACCAGCGGTTGAAATAAGATGTTGTTTCTCATTTCACCTTGTATGCATTCTGTCCACTGAACCCCGCACAGTATAATGCTGTTTTGTGACTCCAGAGTTCTAGCTCTGACACTGTCAGTACAAATGCCTCTCTCTTCTAATATTCTAATATTCCCAAGGTCATCTTCTTTGTGCATCTCTCAAACTGTGCTCCCTCCATGCTTGGGCAAGTAGGCACACATGACACAGTTTCAGCGTTACATGGCGTGCATTGCAGCCGGTATCTGAATTTCCTCTAGTTTCCTTTTGCAGTTTCTACTCCACCTGGCCTTCTGAAGACTCAGTGGTGCCTTGCCTGAGCTCGACACTGGCTTCTTGCAAGCTGGTTCAGCCAGGGCTTTTGAGATACAAGGCAGAGACATTTTAACTCACTGAGCAAAGAGGGTGTTTTGGGAAAGATTTGTATGTTTTTTTCAATATACCCAAGACTAAGGCACATAGCAGTTTCATGAGGGACTGGAGAAGAAAAGAATGAAACCAGAAAGTTATGTTCCCCTCTCTTCCCTTTTGCTCCCAACTCTGCTTAATTTGTGTGTCTGATTTTACTCTTTAATCAGTGAAAAGAGAAGAAAATATACTTGGTATATGTCACAAAGTAGAGCACATTGTATTCTGTTAAATTATTATTTTCATTCTTCATATTGAGTGAGTGGTGCTTTGATGTAAAAGTGTTCACTGTGAATAGCAGTCAAACCTTGGAAGCAGATCCTTAGGAAGCCATGGGCCAATGAGACAAGCCACCACTAGAGGGAGAATTGGAGCCACACAGAAATAGGAGCTGGGGAAAAGGAAAACCATGAGCTGGCTCTTCCAGACCACATGGGGCTTAGAAAAGACATGGTAGGGTAGAATATTTCCCACTTACTCCCCTCCGATATTCAGTAAAGACTGAATTTCTGCCACACTGGCATATCTCGAGGAACTCAGGGAGACAATCTTCCAAATGAAAATCCACAGCATGACAAAGTCAGAGGAACTCAGCAGCTCACGTGGCTATCCAGAGAGCCAGGAGTGTGTTTGTTGCAGAAGCTAGTGGCAGGAGAGGCAGACTTGTGTCAGCACCGTGAGACAGGATGGCAGTGTTGCAAGAGGTGGTCACTCAGCTGCAGCACTTCCCAGCCATGGTTCAACAGGCTAATCACCCACCTACCAGCACTGCCAAACCAAGCAGACACCATTTTGTGTCAGCTACTCAACTTCCAATCTAGTTCCCTGCTTATACCTTGAGAAAGGAGTGGAGAATGGCCCAAATCCTTGGGCTTCTACCTACATGCAAGACCTGGAAGAACCTCTTTCTTTCCTTCTCTCTGTAAATCAGCCTTTCAGGTAAAAATAAATAAATACACCTTTTTTTTTTTAAAGAAAAAAGTGTCAATGTTTATATAATTTTTTAAATTATATCTTTTTAAAAAAAGATTTTATTCATTATTATTTAAAAGGAAGATTAACAGATAGAAGGAGAGGCAGAGAGAAAAATGCTTCATCACTGCTTCATTCTCCAACCACAATGGCTGGAGCTGAGCTGTTCTGAAGCCAAGAGTCAGGAGCTTCTTCCAGGTCCCCCATAGAGGTATAGGATCCCCATAGGCCATACTCCACTGCCTTCCAAGGCCACAAGTAGGGAGCAGGATGGGAAGTAGGGCAGCCGGGACACAGACCATTGTCCATATGTGATCCCAGCACCCACAAGGAGAGGATTTAGCCACTAAGCCATTGTGCTGGGCCCAGTGTTTATATAATGTAGCCATTCTTTTTTGAGACCTTCAGATGAGATTGTAGACCTGGATCACATCTTGATCATAGTCTCGTAAGGAAATTCTAATGCTGAGAACCCAGCTAAGTTATCCCAAGTTTCTTGACCAACAAAAATGACAAAGTAGTGTTTGCTTAAAGGCTATTTATGGGGTAATTTGCTGCCATGCATAAGAAATTAATACAGTACTTTCCAATATGATGACAAAGGAAAACATGGCTTCATCCTTTAAGCCCATTTTTTTCCCTTGAGGAATAGCAGAATTTGATGTATTAAGCTATATTATTTAAAGCAACTAGCCATCATTGAACTTGAAATGAAATATTAAACTGGGGCTAAGTGCTACAGCATAGTGGGTAAAGCTACCCCACCTGTGGTGCCAGTACCTTTTCTGGTTGCTAGTTCAAGTCCTGGCTGCTCCATTTCTGATCTAGTTCCCTGATAATGTACCAATGGAAAAGCAGAAGATGTCCCAGGTGCTTGGTTCCCTGTTCCCACAGGGGAATCCTGTATGAAGCCCCTGGCTCCTGGCTTTGGATTGACTAAGTGCCAGCCACAGGAAGAATGAACCATCGGATGAAAGATCTCTCTCACTCTATCTGTCATACAAATAATTATTTTAAAGATACATTTTAAACTGAAACAGTGCTCTATTTAGTCCTAAAAATGAAATATATGTTGTTGCTATTATTTGTCTCTGGAATTTGCTTTTCCTTTTAATGGACAGATGTATATGTGGCTTGTCGATTTTTATTATACCATACCTATTCATTATGCTTTGTTCATTTGTAAAGGTGTTTGTGTGTGTACATGTGTGTGGGTGAGAGAGAGATTTCTTGCTCAGTATGTCTGACCAAGAAGGTCAAGAGTTAATCCTCAGTTTAAACTACTAGTCAACAAAGATGGTTTGGAGCTGGCCAAACATATTAAAAATCAGAAAATGTTGTCTAAAGCATGAAGTCACTTTAAAATATTCATTTATTTGAAAGGTGGAGTTAGAGAGAGAGAGAAAGAGAGAGAGAGAGAGATCATCTATGTGTGGATTCATTCCCAAAAGCCTACAATGGCCAGGGCTGTGCCAGGCCAAATAGAAGGGCCTGGCACTCCATCTAGGTCTCCTATATGGATGGCAGAGGCCCCAGCTCTTTCCACTGCTTTTCCAGGCACATCAACAGAGAGCTAGATCAGAAGTGGAGAAGCCTAGATTCAAACTGGTGTTCATTTAGGATGCCAGCATTGCAGACCACAGCTCACCCCAGTGGTAGGAAGCTGCCTAGATTGCTTCACATCTAGGCAAGTGTTACACTGTGTGAAGAAATGCAGCCAATAGCTGGTGGCCATTCTGCGCCCGATTAACGCAAATTTTTTTTTTTAACTATACCAGTATAACATCATCGTTGCCATTGTATGGGGAAGGTGGGGAATGCCAGGCTGGAACATACCACCTGGCACTCAGACAGAGGGGTGCTATAGATTATTGGAGGAAGGGGGTGTGGGGATGCATTAGGGTGAGAGTCACTGAGAGTATGTTTGACAGGGGAGGAATGGCTTTGGGGGATTTTCATGGACCAAGCCACTGCATTTTTATGTAGGCAAGGGAGCTGAGATGGAGTGATTTAGAGGAGGGAAGCCAGAGGGCATATCTGGGCCAGGCCAAGGCACTCACCTGTATGGGAGACCTGAGCTGGGCTAAATAGCATGGCTCGCCACCTGTTGATACATGTGAAAACTGGGGCTGAGAGATCATGCCTAACTGGGCTAGACTATAATATCAGTCTTTGAGTGTTGGAACAGAATTGGGGGGTGAGCTCATCAGGCTGGGATGCAACATCTATGAGGATGTGAACAACCATTACTGTAGAGCAGATTCTGCAGGGGACTTACGGGTTTGCTTCTGAGGGACTGCAGCACCCTCTGGTTTGCATGGAAAGATGGGGGTGGTGACAGGCTGAGTCAGGCTGGACCACAGAACTCAGCTTACACTCACTGGAAACAAAGTTGAGAGGGGCCCGGAGTGGGTCAGGTTGCAGTACTAGTCCACACATACAAAGGCTGGGACTGAGGGCAGGCTGTGCCAAGCAAGGCCCTCATACCTGCTGGCTTGCATGAGATCCGGGTGTGGGATCAGGCCTTGTAGAAGAACTTTGGGAGTAGTACTGGTGAGTATGAGAACCAGGACTGTGGATGGGCCACAATGGGCAAGGTTTCAACAACCAGTAGTGCTTGCAACAGATGTAATGGGTGTGGGATGGGCTAGGCAAGGCTGTAATACCCACCAGTTCACACAAGAGTTGGAACTGGGGGCAGGCCAGGCTGGGCTAGGTTGTAGCATGCAATGGTCAGAGTAGAAATGAGTGTGTGACAGTTGGACTACAGTAGCACCACTGGCAAGTGTTGGGACTGGGTACTAGTCATGTCAGGTTGTACTACAATACCTCCTGGCAGTCGCAAGATCCAGAACAGAAGAATGACTGGTAGGGGATCTGTGGATACACCCCTTCTGGGATGCAGATCCTGCTAGTGAGCATGAGAAGCAAAGATGGGGGTAGGCCCAGTTAGTCAAGGCATTAGCACCAATTGGCATACATGTGAGCTATATCTGGGCAAGCCAGGCTGAGTTAAACTGTTGCATCCATTGGTGTGCACAGGAGACAGAAGGGTTGCAGGACAGCTCATACAAAAGTCAAGCCTGAGGTCACCCCAGGCAAGGTTTTTTTTATGGGATTCCCCAGCTAGATCACTGGACGCAGACTGTAGCCACAGAGAAACTCACAGGATGTGTTATCCTACCTTGCATGTTTTGGGACTAGGTCTCTTCAGTTGTTGATGCCTGTGCAGTGGTCTGCATGACTAGATGCACATGAAGGACTTGACAGCCAGCTCATTTAGTCCAACAAAGGATGTCAAGTGCATCATCAAAGGCTGAAAAGCAGAAAAGTTTGGACCACTCCCCATATACATATACATATTCCTGGGTCTGTGGATGCACCTAAATGGACTTGGTCAGTCAATCAATCTTGGAAAGCTTTTCTCAACCCTGGTGCAGTGAAGCCAATGATGTCTCAGATCTTCAGGTGATTAAATGAAAATTAAAGTTTGAAATTGACTTTTCTGGCATACTAACATTTTGGGAAAACAAACTCATTTCACTCGCAGGATTGTGAGTGAGCTTTATATAAACATCATTTAGAGACAGGAGAAGACCTCGGCTTCTTTGATACACATGTGCACAACTCCTCCCTGCATAAATCTTCCATTGCTTACTCTCGTCTGTCTATACGGCTGATGAAATGCACACACCCTCATCCCAGTGATTGCTGGAGTATTTAAATAAAGCTCTCTGCCCACAATTCCTGCTAAGCCATACAACAAAGAACAGTAGCAATCTGGAGGAAAATGATCCTAAAATTTTCTGGTGCTGGTCCATGGCAGAAAAAAAAAAATAGAAAAGAATAGAGATGCAGATGTAATAACTGACGAGGAGACAGTGCCACCAGCAGGTCTTTGTGGCAATCCTCCACTAGGTGGAACATACAATCATCCCATACAAACTTAAGAAAGAGCCAAAGAGACAATATGGAAATCTAGAAAGTCTTGAATAATGATGGAGTTCCAGTGACCTGGATAATGTTTCATCTTTTGTAGTCAGAATCACTGAGATCCTTACAATCTGAGGGGCAAACGCAAGAAGCATCTGTATTAGCAACATTTTAATTCATCAGCAGGCTTGATTTCTGTTAGTGGCATCCTTGGTCTGTTCTCTCACTGCTTCAATCAGTCTCCAGATTCCCTTAAGTCTGTAGTTCACTTCATTGTGATCCCCTGACTTCTACTGTGTCTTTTGCAAGAATTTACCAGTATATATTTCTGATTGCAAATAAGCACTGGGTTATTTTTTATCCTAAAGCTTGCTCCAATATCTTTCCCTACTCCATTCCTACAATGGAGCTCACCACAGAGTGCATCTACCCCTGCTCTGTATATCCTCACAGGGTCTCTTTACAGGAGCATGGAAGATGATGGGGTGTGAACAGGAAAGTCAAGCATGATGCATGGTACTGAGTTGATGATTATAAACAAATCTTACTCGAGAAGACATAAGAATTCACAAAAGAATAACTTACCATTGAGACAACAAGAAGTGACAAAGCATATGCTCTTGACTTGCAAAAACTGTTAATTAAACAAAATACACACATGCCAGCAGCTTACTAAATGTGGCACGTCACGCTTAGATTTCTGGCACCCATAACACCCCTCCACTCCCATCTGCCAGCGTAACTGGAGCTCTGCAACTATATATTCCATCTGTTTTAACATCCCAGCAGTGCCAGCTCTCCCTTGAGTAAAACTTGGGAACGCTCACCAGGAAAGAGAAGTGGGAGTTCTTTTCCGAAGGTTCTAGCCTCTCTCTGGATCTCAGTATTCAATGAGAACAGCTGGCAACAGATTCTTGCCAGCTTCAGGCGACAGTTTCCAACACTCTTGTGCTCCAAATGATCTGTCCCAGCAGTGACTGAAAGTGTTTCAAAGTTGACACAGGTTGTTCTTTCTTCCAAGATCTAAAAGCATGCACTTTCCAAGTGTTGAAGATATTTGGAAACTCACAGATTCTCTCAGGTAGGAAACTGATTCACCAAACAAACAAGACAGTGGGTGCTTTGTTCCCCTCTTGTGTCAGTGTTCCAAATGTTCTAATTGTAGCTCTTTCTTTTGGTAATTCTGTTCCTCCTGCTAGCTAAACATTTAATTTAAACTTCTCCTCTTGGAGCAAAAATTAAAACATCTCATTTATGGCAAGAGGAGTCCAGGATTTCAGGGAATTAGAGAGTATGTCAGGATCAGGGTGAGAGAAAGGCTCTTGAAACAAATTCCAGGAAATGCAGGGGACTCAAAGCACTAAGATCAAAAGACATTGCTGTAGCCTGACTTCTAGGAAAATTGCAATACTCAGACATGAACTTGTATAATTACTAAATGTTCTTGAAGCAGAGCCCTCTCTTTACAGGCCATTGAAGAAACCAGATCCAGTTTCACCTCAAGGAAAATGTATGCTTTTGAATCCCTCGCTTAAACAGGGTTCCGTAATTCTACATAAACATTGGCGGAGATCCTCCACTAAGTTCTGTCTTTCAGACCCTAAAAATACATTATGTTATAGAAGAAAAAGATCTATCATGTTGCTGGTTTGTTTTAAGAGGAAATTGTAATTACATTTCTTAAATTAATGTTTCTTAAGGGAACCACTCAGGTAATATTCCTAAAGCCTTCACAAACACCAGCTGATGTTGAGTTCTGCCTCAACAGTAATCCTTTTGCAAAAAAAATGTGATTATCAGTGAAATGGACTGTCTCACAGATGGCTTTCAGTTATAGAAACAGAGGGCCCATAAATTCTTAATGCTTCAAAATGGACACTGCTTATTCCTCAGTAAAAATAGCCAGAGTTTGTTGAATATTGACCAGGTGCCAGACATGTAATCTAGTCGATACATGTGCTAATTAATCATCAAGTCAAACACATAAAGCAAATACCATGACTGCTCTAATTTCCATGTGATAGAATAGGAAGGCGTGACACAGTTGAACAATCTTGAAAGGTTATCAAGTGGTCTTTGATCTGGATACAGGCCATAAACTAAAGGAAGAAAGAACTCAGGGTTTACCTTCAGGTTTCTTTCTATTCTGTTGAGTAGATTTTAAAAATAAGCAAACTTCATAAAGGGATCTTCCTAGGAATCTCAATTTATAATGAATTTTCTGTCTGTTATATTAAAAACATAAACAAAGTTGACAAATATTAATATTACTTTCACGGACCAGTAGATTCATGTGTTTGTCAAGTTACTAAATTTTTTAATATTTATTTTATTTTTATTGCAAAGTCAGATATACAGAGAGGAAGAGAGACAGAGAGCAAGAGCTTCTGTTGATGATTCACTCCCCAAGTGACTGCAATGGCCACAGGTTTGCTGATCTGAAACCAGGAGCCTGGAGCTTCTTCTGGGTCTCCCACGCAGGTGCAGGGTCCCAAGGCTTTGGGCCTTCATCAACTGCTTTCCCAGGTCACAAGTAGGGAGCTGGAAGGAAAGTGGGGGTGCTGGGAGAAAAAACCTGCACCCATAGGGGATCCCAGCATGTGCAAGGCGAGGACTTTAGCCACTAGGCCACCATGGAGGGTCCACCACATTTCTAAATAAATAATTTTCTAAAATTAGTTACCACCTGTCTAAAAGTATACAATTGGGAAAAGCCATCTCATTTTTTTATAAATATAAATTAGAGTCATTTCCTTAGAGTTACTAAAGTTTGCAGTAGCGAAGAATCCAATATACTTGGAGCATGACAGGTTTATCTTGCTTATAACAAATAAACAGTTACTTCTTAAAAAGACATTAATTTACAAAGTTGAAACACAGAGCTATATAGAGAGACAGAGACAGAAATTTTCCATCCACTGGCTTACTCCAGAAATGGCTGCAAAGGCTCACAAAGCTGAGCCAATCCAGAGCCAGAAGCCAATGATTTCTGTGTGTAAAAGGGCCCTGTGCCTGAGTCATCCTCCACTGCTTTCCCTGACATATTTACAGGGAGCTGTATACACAGTAGAACAGCTGGGACCTGAACTGGTGCCTGTATGGAATGCTAA
Organism: Ochotona curzoniae; assembly: GCF_017591425.1. Taxonomy (NCBI): domain Eukaryota; kingdom Metazoa; phylum Chordata; class Mammalia; order Lagomorpha; family Ochotonidae; genus Ochotona; species Ochotona curzoniae. The sequence goes on from NW_024466599.1 coordinate 59,497,890, forward strand.
CACCACAGGGTGGAGGACTGGTCTGCTGCACTATCACATTGGCCCCAAAAATTACTTTTAAAAATTAAAGCAAAAGACACTTTGTGGCAAATTTCTCTTACACTGTGAGTTTTCTTTATGTAAAGATATGAAACAATCAATGGCAGTTCAGATTTAAATATCCCAAGGCTTTTGTTAACATACACCAGCACAGCAGCAATCAGAGAAAGAAAGAAAGCGACTCTCTACAGAATGGTGATACTGGGGCCCACCAGCACGGTGGCCAGCAGCTAAAGTTCTCGCATTGAATGTGCTGAGATCCCATATGGGCACTGGATCTGATCCCAGTGGCTCCACTTCCCATCCAGCTCCATGCTTGTGGCCTGGGAGAGCAGTCGAGGACAGCCCAAGGCTTAAGGACCCTGCACCCATGTGGGAGACCCAGGAAAGCTCCTGCTTCCTGGCCTTGGATCAGCTCAGCTCTGGCAGTTGTGGCCACTTGGGGAGTGAATCAATGGACAGAAGATCTTCCTCTCTGTCCCTCCTCTTCTCTGTATATCTGACTTTGCAATAAAAATTAATTAATTAATTAATTAATTAATAAAAAATCTTTAAAAAAAGAATGATAATATTTACTTGGAAACGATAGAGCAGTGGAGCAAAAGTATGCATTCTGTAGTAAACTATGAATACGTCAACAGGGGTTGAAGCCAGTGCAAGTTATTGAAGGCAAAAATGAAGAGGAAAATATTGGACATTTAACAATATGTATCTTGGCTAAAACCACAAATAAGTGATGTGGGACTAAGGCTGAATAACAGTTTCAGGGAGAAGTTTTTGTAAGAGTATTTTTCTGCTTAAAATCATCTCTGTGAATAGTGATTCTGGGGGAGTGCCTTGTGACAGTATCACAAGAACTCCTTTTTTTTTCTTTTGGAAGCTCAGGAGTCTTTGATCACTAGCCAGCACTGACCAATGGACTGTCCCATTCAGTGGAATCACGTGGAAGTGTGGAGCAACCTTGGTGTTTAGGGATTCTTAAGCAATAGTCATCCAATCAACTAAAAGAGCACTGGCACATGGTGCAAATCATTCAATCAACCAAGTGGACGATACAAATGATCCAATCAATGATTGTTATGTGGAACATGGATACCCAATCAGTTAGCATCACATCCCACCTAGTGGTGGACAACAGAACCAGGAAAACAGATTCTCCTGGTTTTATCTACAGAAAACAATTTGGGTCAATTAGCTTACAGCCTGAGTTGTGAAAGAAAAGAAAGTTCTCATCCTGCAATGAGATACCATAAGCACTCTCACTCTCTTTTTGGAACTTTCTAAGAACCCAAGGTTTTGGCAAAGATCAGGTTATAGAAATGTCCCAGAAATGATTCAGAAGACCTAGCCTTACTATTGCCATTTTCTGTTGTTGGGGCTGTCACATTCCCTACTGGTTTTTAGTTACAGAGTCCAAGATTGAACTCATCCATGTCTAGAGGGTCATACCTGGTGGAAATGACCACTATTTTTACAGGATACAATGAGGCCCAGCAGGAGTAAGGCAACAGGTTTGGCAAGTGCATTAAGCCATGGAGACCAGAATAGATTCAAACACAAATAATGTTGCACAAGAGTAATTCCTTTAAACAAATCTTTTTGAATTCCTACTAATTAACTGTCTCCACTTTTTTTTTTATTGCAAAGTCAGATACACAGAAAGGAGGAGAGACAGAGAGGAAGGTCTTCCTGTCTGATGATTCACTCGCCAAGTGACCATAGCGGTCAGTGCTGTACCAATTCGAAGGCAGGAGCTGGGAACCTCATCCAGGTGTCTCAAACGGATGCAGGGTCCCAAGGCTTTGGGCTGTTCTTAACTGCTTTCCCAGGCCACAGGCAGGGGGCTGGATGGGAAGTGGAGCTGCCGAGATTAGAACCGGCGCCCATATCGGATCCTGGAACTTAAAAGGTGAGGACTTTAACCACTACACTAATGCACAGGTTCTTAACAGTCTCCACATTTAACTGACAGACCTTTCTGAAGCCCGACTGATTTTGGTAAATGAGCAATGTGGGGAAGAGCTTAACATTGATTTTGAGTTTCAGGAACCAGTGACTAATCCTAATTTTATTTAATTTTTTTTGCTTACATATATCCACAGCATATATTTGTACTAATTGGACAGAAAGTGTTTTTTATTTTGTTTTGTTTTGTTTTGTTTTTGCCCATTAGGAAGGATATGAGTAGGTCCTAACTGTGGTCCCAAAAGCTTAGGGGTCAGATAACAGAAATGTTTAGGGAATCTTGGAAGGTCAGAAAACAAAGAAACAACAAATCTTTTACTCATTTTTCACTACATATCTGTGGAAAAAAAAGACAAAATATTCTACTTTATTTAAAGATGTATTTATTTTTTATTGGAAAGTCAGAATTACAGAGCAAAGGAAAGAAAGGGAGGAAGATCTTTCATCGGCTGCCTCACTCACAAAATGGCTGAAATGACTGTAGCTGAGATGATCTGAAGCCAGGAGCCAGGAGATTCTTTTGATTCTCCCATGAAAGTACAAAGACCGAGACTTTGGACCATCTTCTACTGTGTTCCCAGGCCGCAAACAGGGAGCCAGATGGGAAATGGAGCAAAAGGATATGAAACAGCATCTATATGGGATCCCAGGGCATGCAAGGTGTGGACGTAATCAAATACACTACTGAGCCAGGCCCCAAACAAACTAGACCATGGGAACTGTCACAGCTGAAGCCACCTTCCCCCAAACCAGTAGGCAAACTGCCCAGATCAAAACATGGGCTTTATTCTTCTACAAACGGAACACATGCCTGGATTCCCAAGGCTCTGAGGAGCTGGGAAAGGGCAGTGATATTCCCGGAATTGTGACAGCGAGGGCAGCAAGAAGACAGAGAACTTGCAAGCTTGGAATCAGAAAATCTGTGTCACGAAGGGAGAGGCGAAGGGGAGGCCACAGTGCAGAGTGTAGAGTGTCCCTCTTTTGGAGTGGGGAAAGAGAAAAACAGATTTCCTTGGCTCCCTGACATCGTTCACCATATAGGTCTCCTCCCGTGGCCAGTGAATTCTGAGGAGAGACTGTGGGAAAAGAAATTCACCCACAATAGCAGGGACAGACCATGGACTCTACTTGGCATCTATCAATACCAAATAATAAACTCAAGCAATATTGGAATACTGCCACATGTGACAAGGAAGGACAATGGATGTGATGAGAACTTATTTACCATAGATTCTTGAATTGTCTAGCCTTCTGCTAAGCACTTGATATTGACAATTAAAGCCTAAAAGGTCATTCTGTATGTAATTTCTTCACATCTTTGACTATCCCATTTAATTGTCATTCACACATTCTAAGTTGTATTTTACATGTGCTAAGTACGATAACTCCATTCTAATGTCCCAACTTCATAGGTGTGAATCTTATTAAAGAGTTCTTACTGGGCTGGCATGGTGGCTCAGTCGGTTAATCTGCTGCCTGCCTGTCCATGCCACTATCAACATGAGCACAGGTTTGTGTCCTGGCTACTCTACATCTGAACCAGCTTCCTGCTAAACCCTGGGAAAGCAGCAGAGGTTGGCTCAAGTCTTTAGCCTGTATATCCACACAGGAGATTTGGAAGAGGCTGCAGGCTCTGGATCTGCTCAGCTCTGGCATTCTGGCCATCTGGCATATGGAAAAGCTCTCTCTGTCACTCACTCTCTCTCTCTCATTCTCTCTCCTCTGTAGCTCTGACACTCAAATAAAAATAAATAGATTTTTACAAGTTAAAATGTGAAAACTAAAACAAAATCTCAGTCTCAGAATGGCATGGTTATTTGTCCAAGGTCACACAATTATAGGAAATAAAACACCAAGAAAACAAATCCATTGACTATGACACCAAGGTCCGTGCCTTCACCTAGCTGTTCTAGCATTTCCCCTACAAGAGCTATAAAATCCTGACAAATCTGGAAAGAATGGAATGTTATAGATGGATGAGATCACATATTGCACACTGCTCCTCTCACAGGAAACAACTATTTAGTTATTCTGAGTGACTTAGGCATCATCCAGTAATAGGAGAGTGAGTTGAAACTTTCTCTAGTGCGTGGTCTATAGCATCTATTTCCCCTCTGCTCTAATCTATCTCTGAGCAACCGGGCACATTTTGTTTCTGCTTTTGCTCTGAGGTAATTAACGAACATCACTGATCCATAAGTTACGCCTACCTCAACTTTCCTATTGGTATATTCTCTCCTGAGTGTCTAAAGTCCCACATGTTTCCTAACCACCACACTGCTTCTTCCATATTTACTCTATCTGAGAAAAGACTCTATCAATTTTTTGGTATCTGAGGAGTTAAATAAATATCTTACATTGCTGATGTGCTTATACACTTTCTTTGAGACGCCCAAAGAGAAATAATTGCTTTTCTTAAAAGATTTATGTACTTACAGTAGAAACACACATCTGTTTTAAGCAGAGAAGGAGAGAGACAGAGAGAACTTCCATTTGCTGATTCCCTCTCCACATGACTGCAACAGTCAGCACCAAGCCCTCTCTGAAGTCAGGAGTTTCTTCTTGGTCTCCCACATGGCTGCAGGGTAACAAGGCTTTGGTCCAACCTCTACTGCTTTCCCAGGCCATAATCAGAGAGATGGATGGAAAGAGGACCATCCAGGACACTCACATGGGATCCTGATACCTGCAAGGTGAAGACTTAGTCAAAAGAGTCATCATACTGGGCCTGAGAAATTATTCTGACAAGAATTGTTGCATTAATGAGTTTATTTTGGGAACACTGACTACATGAGACCTAGCTACCAAAGGTGGGAAGTGCCATGGAATGGAAGAAACAGGCAGAAGACTCAAAGAGTGTCATAGCAGAGTTATTGGGGATTTGTGGTGCATATCACATCTTGGGTGACTGCAAGGTGATATGATCATGAGCCATGAGACAGAAGAAAAGGTGCTTATTAGGACAAGTAAGCCTGAGGGCAACCAAGATATACCAGCATATTCTCAAGAAAAATGGACAATTGATAGGAGATAACATAAGTATCAGATGAAAGCAGCATCATGTCCCTCTTTTTAAAAAGATTTATTTATTTTTATTTCAAAGGCAGATATATAAAGTGGAGGAAACACAGAGAGAAATATCCTTTGTCCACTCATTTTTACACCAAAGGACCACAGCAACTGGATCTGCACCAATAGGAAGACAGAAGCCAGGAGATTTCTTTGGGTCTCCAATTTAGGCAGAGGGTCACAAGGCCTTGTGCATTCATCGACTATATTCCCAGGCAACAACTAGGGAGCTGGAGAGGAACTGGGGCTCCAAGATTAGACTGATGTTCGGATGGGACCACAGAGCATACAAGGCATGATTTTAGCTAACTGATCACTATCCCTAACCCAGCAAGTTCCTCTTTATATATTCTCACATTTGAATTAACATTTAGGCCCACAACGAAGTCGTGAATGAAGTCACCACCAAGATGACTGTGTCATGTTAAGCTTGGTGCAGATATGTGGGAGAGTCAAATTGGAGTTAGTCTAAGCTCCTGTGATGGCAGACATTAAGATCTGAGGAAAGCACCTCTTTGAGCTTAAAGCATCCTGAACTCTAGAACAGGGCATGTGAAATCAGCCCCTTTACTCAAATCACTTTCATTGACACATTGACACCACTCACAGCACCAACAGAAATATGATCTGCTCTAAGATCAAAGTTTAGAACTCTATATGAGTTAGGGGGCCAGACTTAGCTTTCTCTAATATAAAATGATACTTTCCTCAGTGGAAGAGCTGTAAATATAAAAATCCATTATTTGGGTACTGTGATCTGACCATAGGAGTTGTGCTCTGTTCCTATCTGCTCTACTGCCCACTGTGTAAATCTGTGAATTCATGACAAATCGAGAAAGGCAGAAGGTATCTGAACTCCTAGTGTTATTCTGCCCATGCACATATGAGAAAGAGGTCAAGGAGGAGCCTTTCAACTCATTTAACAATTAACCATTGTGCCAACTTAGGACATGGCTATCAATAAGTCCCAAAAGTTTTGTGAGCTTGGAAGAATCAGGAGCAAACTACCTCCCTTCCAAAAGCCCTGAAGAAATTCAATTGCAATCTAACAGTATTAAGAGGTAGTACCACTAAAAATGGCAAAAGGTGAGGGCTCCACACTGGTGGGTAGGAATAATGTGACTGCTCAGGAGGCAAGCTCAGCTCCCTTTTGCGTGTTTTTACCTTCCTGTCCTTTGTCATGGGATGACGAACAAACAGGTTTTGCCAGATGCCAGTACCTTGAACCAACATTCACAATCCACCAAACTGTGTGTGAGAAAAGAACTTTCTGTTTATCATTCCTTGCTTAGTCTCTGATATCAGGATTCCCGTATGATAGCCTGTTCCTTCTTGGAATATTTAGGGCCATGAGAACCAAACATTTGGTTGGGTTTGTGGAAGGACAAAAACTGCCTTTGATATATATATATATATATATATATTTGTGAACTGGTTTACTGGAAGAGCATTTCATGTGACTGCCCTCAAACTACACCACAAACAGGCTATTCCTGATGTCTCCCACTCCACTTTTTTTTGATTGTTTGTTTGGCACAATATGCAGTCCTTCTACATCCCACTAGTTGCCCCTCCCCTTCTCAAATACTAAGACGCATTCTGTAATAAAGGCCCTATGATTGCCTGAGCTGACAAATCTTCTCAGAACCATCCAACAGGTAGGAGGCATTGCCAGGGGATAAACACCTCTAGAATGGACAGGTTCTATAGGATGTTGTACAGGCCATCAGCTTCTAGAAGTAATGAAGCCTTAGCAGAGCTACACTGGCCTTTGAAATCCTGGGCTTTTTGCTTTGTTAAGATTTATTTGCTTTATTTGAAGGGGAGATTTGCAGAGTCCAAGCCAGAGAGAGAGAGATAGAGACCTTCCATTGAGTGCTTCACTCTGCAAATTACAGCAATGACTACAGCTAAGCCTAAGTGAAGCCTGGAGCCAGGAGCCTCGTCTAGGTAACCCACATTGGTACAGGGTCCCAAGAAATAATTCCATGCCCTGCTGCTTTCCCAGGCCAAAAGAAGGGAACTAGATGGCAAGTGGGGCAGCCAGGACACAAACGTCTGCCCATGTGCATACCTGGACTTAGTGTTTGTGCTTTTAAGCAGAGGGTTAGGCAGCTGAGCCATCACATAGGCCCTTGATCCCTAAACTCTTAGGTGAAGCACTTGAACGTGTAAGTGGCTTAGAGATGCTTGCTGATCTCAGGAATTCTGAGAGGGGAGGCCATCATAAATGTCATAGGAGCTCAGCTCTGCCCTCTGAGAACGTCTTCTCTGTGTTTTCCACTAGAAGACCACAGCGTTGCTCCTCGTGAGGAGATTCCCTCCTGCTCAGCATGGCTCTGACCAGCTCCTACTTGGTGGTGGTCTCTTGCCTGATGATCCTGTGTCAGGTTCGAGGTGAGTTCTTTGCCCCATGTACAATACAATCTAACTACTAAGCTTTCATTCCACCCCAAATCATGTGGATCCACTTGCAAAAAGGCAGAGCTATCATCAGCAATAGTTTTGGCATTGTTTTTGAACATTACCAAGCTCTAATCCTATCAAAATGCATGCTCACTTCCTTAGGTGGTTTGAGATGAGATCTGAATTCCCTCTTGTGCCATAAGTACTGCAGTGAGAGTTAGTTCATCATGTTAAACAGACACCTGGAAGGAGGCTTGGGAGATGTGTGTGTAGAAATACATAGGATGGAGAACTGAAGACACCTTGTGTAGAATAAGCAAAGAACTCTGGTTTCTTCTCTTCAAAGTGAATACATCTTCACGTTTTACTAAAGAAAAAGCAACACTTGAAATGGGTAAAAGCGTGAGCCCTAGACAAGAGTGAGCAGGCTAGGAGAGAGATGAATTGGTACACACTTCAGCAGCAGCAGCGGTTTATCCTGGGCCCTATTTTGAGGAAGGAAGGCTGAGATAGAAGAGCAGGGATGTGGTAGGACATGTCTGATCTGTATGCTTTCTATTCCCACAAAGGGATCTCATATTGTTCTCCCTCACCATGCAGCTTTTGCCCTACCCTGGCGATCTCCTTTTGTTACTCTCCTTTTCCAGGCCAGGAAGATGAGCCTGCAGAGCCCATTCCCAAGAATAGCTGCCCAGAAGGCGCCAATGCCTTTGGATCCTACTGCTACTTCCATTACCAATTTTCTGAGACTTGGACTGATGCAGATGTGCGTGTGTGAGAGTGGCAGTGTGGAGAAGGGAGGGTCAATAAACTATGGGAGCTGTTACTTTTCAGTATCTTTAGTGGCTTCACTAAGCAAAGTCTGATCACCTACTCGAATCTTCCTCCTTTAATTTGTCTTATCATTCTATGCCTTCTTGGCATAATTACCGGTGATCAATGAGAACATTATCCTGAGTATCTTTTTTTCTCATTTTGATAAATGCCCTGGGTAGATCAAGTATAGCACTTAAATCTCCCTTGCTTATTGAAACTCTGTTTTCTTGTGCTCCACAGCTCTTCTGTCAGAATATGCATTCAGGAAACTTGGTGTCTGTGGTCAACCAGGCTGAGGGGGATTTTGTAGCCTCCTTAGTTAAGGAGAGTGGCACTAGTGACTCAAAGGTGTGGATTGGCCTCTATGATCCCAACAAGGTAAGTCTGGCTGGAGTTTGCTCTCCCGGGCAGTACTACTCTGGTTCCATAGGTTTGGCCATCAGGCATGCCCTGTTGTTGGGCACCTCCATGTGCTTGGACTCAGTTATGCCCAGAGTCATCATGCAGGATTGCGTGTAAGAGTGGCTACAGGGAACTCAACAGAATGATCTGAGTCATAAATATTTTCCTCTACTTGTTTTCTGCTTCCTAGCCTTAGTTGCTGATTTCATCTATACAGTCAGCCACAAATGGGGATTTTGCCTTTCAAACAGAGGTGTGCTAATGATTTAGCATGAGTATTTATGGTGAAATAAGCAAATGTTTTTAACACCTGCAATGCTCCCATTACCTTAGGGTCGCTTCGTCATCCTATGTTGTTATTGAGTGTTTTCTTTGTAAAGAAAACATTTACAGCAGCCTAAACATGGTGCCATTATGGCTAAGCAGGAGATGTCAGTAGCTCTTTCTACGCTCAGTTGTGTTTGGGTGATGGGGACTGGGGTTGTTAGTAATGAAGTCATTGTTGGGCTCATTGGAGAAAATGAAATGCTAGTGACCCAAAGACTACTTATGAACACTCTGGCTTGATGCAGGGGCCTGCATGCCTGCTAGCCTTCTATGGGCATAGTAGGGTGTGCATTCTCCCCCAGATACAGCCCAGCCTCCCTTCCACCTGGCTAGAGGTGATGCCAGGTATGCTGGTCATGCTTGGTGACACTAATGTCCAGGAGCTGTAGCATTTTTTAAGCAAACTTTTTGATTCTTTATAGAAAAAGAATTAGAACAAAAATACTCCTATTATTTGAGAATGTGGTACTATATTATATAGCAGCATATAATAGTAATTCATGAACAGCCAGTGGCATGCTGAATTCTAAAAGTTATGATCTCAAGAAAGAAAAATAAGGAACCACTTTCTGTAACAAACACATACGTTGCTCTCAGTCCAATTGAGATAAATTAGTTGGTGGGACAAGGAGACGGACTTGGATATTCTAGAAAATGAGAAAGTTATACCCAAAGCAGAATGATTCAGTTGCACAATGAGGTTTATCTTGTACATTTGGGATTGTGTCTAAGAGGTTACCCAATCCACGTGTTTCTGTCTTCACATTTATCTCAACTCTGGTCCTCCCACCTTTAGAACCGCCGCTGGCGCTGGAGCAGTGGGTCCTTGTACTCCTACCAAGCTTGGGCAGTTGGATCCCCAGCCACCACAAATCCTGGCTATTGTGTGGTCCTGACTTCAGACTCAGGTGAGGCATAGAAAATCCACTCATCTGTTGCCCTAATTTCCTGGTTATCTCTGGAGATGTACCAGCAAATGGAGATATGGACAATATGGAAATGAATGGTTTGCTTTGGCTTTTGTCGTGAGTTCTAGAAGTAGAATGTACATAATTTCTGGGCTTTTCATTGCGATGTTTCTAATTGGTTTGTAGGATACAAGAAATGGAAGGATTACTTTTGTGACACAAAGCTCTCCTTTGTCTGCAAATTCAAAAAATAAAGGCAGCAGAAGAATGGATGTCTAGAGTTGCTCATGTAATTGTTCTGCATTCAAACATTAAACTGGATCGTTTCTCCAAAGCAAAAGCTTTACTCCTCAGGATAAACTCAGAGTATATTTTTCAAGTTACTACTGTCTGCAATGATGCACAGTTTGATTGATCATCAAGAAGGCCTCTCCTTCCTGTCAACTGCCACAGTCTGCCACATACTCTTCATACTCTTTCCTGTCTATGTTTTAGGGTGTGACAGCGATCATGCCAGACAAGATGAGTATTTATTTTTATTTTATTAAGATTTGTTTGTTTTTATTGTAAAGTCAGATAAACAGAGAGGAGGAGAGGCAGAGAGTAAGAGTGTCCATCCCCTGATTCACTCCCCAAGTGGCTGCTATGGCCAGAGCTGAGCTGAGTTGATCCAAAATCAGGAACCAGGCGCTTCCTCCAGGTCTCCCATGTGGGTGCAAGGTCCCAAGGCTTCAGGCTGTCCTCGGCTGCTTTCCCATGCTACAAGCAGGGAGTTGGATGGGGAGCAAAGTGGCTTGCATATGAACTGGCACCCATATGGGATTCTAGCACATGCAAAGCAAGGGCTTTAGCCACGAGGCTCTTGCCAGGCACTAAGGACTCTTTATTAACCAAGCTTGGCATTGGCAGGGCCCACTAGAAATTAGCAAATCCAATCACTATGGCAATCCAGTCTGAATCAAAATCCTGAGAAGAACAAATGGTCATTGATGTGAAACCTGTCCATTAAACTGAAGACCTATGTCCCAGCTTCCCAGCAGGATAAATTATTGTAAGAGATACATAGCTAACAACCTGGACATATTTACAATACTACAAACAGTCACCTTTTCCTGATTTCTCTGTCAACATTCCATTACTACTAGACCTCACTCCTCCTAGAATTCTTGAAAGTACCCAAATTAAAAGTTTATAGCGTTTTAGCATTTGCATCTTCATTTCTTTATTGACTTGCCAAGCAATGAACAGAGAGGGTGGGGAATACTAACATACAATGGCCATGTATAGAGGCTACTTGTTCTCAGAGTCTGTTTGCTTGAAGTCAGAAAGCAAGCAGGTACTGGGGAGGCCAAGGGTCAGAGTACAAGAGTGATAGAAGCACATGTCCAAGGGAGTGAGACCCTCCCTATCGTAGGCCTTTATGGGGAGCTTGCAAGGTGGAATGACTATGCAACAACACAACACTGCCCCTCTCAGGTTCCAGGTGATGGTAGGTAAGCATCAAAGGTGGACAGAAAGGGCCACATAGCTTGGGGGAGTTGTGGCTTATAAGCTCATGACTCTGAACTAGCTACTACAGATAGCTGAAACCATGTTTCTTGTCTGTTGTGTGCTTTATATGCAACAGCATGTGATATTTGAGTGATTCATATCTTTCAGGATATCTGCTTTTAACTGCAATTGCTACAAGCTAGAGCAGTTCTGATCATTTCTTACAATGTCTTTGATGAACAACTGGGTCTTGCTTTCCTGAAGACGGGTTAGATTCACCTGTCTGAAGCTTCCCTGGCTGATGTCTTGGTATCTATCAAGTGCCTATTCTCCATGACATAATCCACAGGGCCTTCCCTTGTGGTGGTACCCACCTCAGTACTGTCAAAAGTAACAGTAATTAGTAGACTACGTTAATTCTGACAACTGTGAAACAAAAGAAAATGAGACAAATTCAAATGATAAGTAACAGACCTAACAATGCTATTATTACTACTAACAGATGAAACTAGACTAAGTATGCTTTAGTAATTACTGAAACTACTGATTATCAAAATGAAAGCTAAAAATGAGAAACCACAAAAAAGAGCAAAGGCCAAGCAAAACAAAAATAATACAATGTATGTGAATACATATGCTAATAATAGTAGTCAGTAAATCTAATAGCTTATCTAAATAAAGAACTTACAATGATGGGAAGAAAGAAAAAATGGAGAAAAGCACAGGAATTTTAAAAGTAAGTAAATAAAAAAATGATGAATAAGTAGAAAACAAATAAAAATGGGAAAATAAGAAATAAGGAGACATATAATGAAAATAAATGAAAAGGAGATAAAACAAGATAAATAAAATAGAAAGCAGAACAAATAAACAAAATTGCACAAAGAAGAAAACAAAAGAATCCCAAACAGGTGAAAACCACCTAGCTTATTCCAAGTCCTACAGATCACCATAAAACAGTTTTCTGAATAAAGTGGATAAAAACTTACGCTTATCCAGATATGTGTGTGAAACAGTGAGAGAGAGAGACAGAGAGAGAGAGAGAGCAAGAATGGTGCCAATTAAGTTGGAGATTGTCTACAGTGTTATTCTCAAGAACCTCTCTGCATGAATTAGTATAAAAGGCCCTGCAAATTTTTGGCTTAGGTTAGTGAAAGACTGATATTTTTCTTTTGAGAAATTAGAACCTGTAGTATGTTTCAATGTCCCTTTCCTTTCTAGTTTAAAACCTAGTAGCCTGGTGGGAGGAGAGTTTACTGGGAGCTCAGGAAGTGAATCCAGGCAAAACCTGCCCATCCTGATGATCTATTTAATTTGACCAGGAGCAGAGACAGAGAAGCAGACACCAAGCAGACTGTGCAGTAACAGGGTAGATTTCACAGCCCAAATCCCCACCAGTGCCAAATTGGGTGCTATTTTGTGTAGTGAAGCAAAAGCTGTGGTATTGGAAGGACAACAGCAAGTTGTGCAAGCACTAAACCTGGAGTAAACTCATTTCCAGCTCAGTATATAGGTCCCATAGGGAAAACAGCACCAGCATGGGATATTATAAGTTCCATCCAAAATAGGTCCAGGTAGATCCCAGACCTAATGGCTAGCAGATCCTGAACTCCACCAGTGCCATGTTAGGTACCATTTTATACAGTGTGGCAAAAGCTGTGGGACTGGAGGGGCAATATGGAGTTGTACATGTGCTAAGCTGGGAATGAACTCAATCCCATAGCAGTGTATTGCAGTGATCCCACAGGGGAAATAGTACTAACTTTGGCATCCTACTACCCAAAATAGGCCCAAATGGCCCTCAGATCTAACAACCAGCAGGTTCCAGCAAGATCAGAACCACCACCACTAACCTAGCTATTCAGTAAACCTGGTGTATCCCTAATCCTGGGAATTTCTTGAAGTAGAAGTTGGAGAAAGGTTATGCGGACAGTGGTGCAGCAACTGCATGGTGTCACATGGTGAGACAAGTGAGCCAGGAGCTAGGGCTACGGAGACTGTGGTGAAAGTATAACAGAAGAGCCCAGGCCTGAAACTCACTGGAAGGAGTGGCACAAGTGAAGAACTGGGTGCCAAACTTACACAGTAAAATCAAACTGTAGGCCTGTTGGTGACACAGCTTAGAAACCTGCTAACCAGAAGTACAATGAGAGAGCAGAAGAAGAGATAGAGGCACAGTGAATATTACTGAAGACTCCTCTGAAAAGGAGCAAAAGCCTTTGCCAATCTCAGAGTTAACTGAAGAATACACTGAGGAAACGGGGGATAAAGAATTTAAAAAGATAATTGCAAGGCTTTTTATTAACAGTGAGAAGTACATACAGAAAGTTGAGGAATATGTCACACAGAAAATAGCAACACTGAAACAAAATTGAACCAAATTATTAGAAATGAAGGATACAACAGAACAAATTAAAAATTCAGTGGAAGGCTTCAATAATAGAATGAATGAAGCAGAAGAAAGAATCTAGTAGTTGGAAGATATTTCTTGCCACAATGGGGAAACAGTCAAAAAGCTGGAAGCAGAGCTGAATCAGGCCAAAAAAAAAGTATTCAAGAATTAAAAGACACTATGAAAAGGCCAAACGCAAGAGTTATGGGGGTTCCAGAAGGTACAAAAAAAAAGCTGGGTTTAAAGATGTATTCAATGAAATAATAAACAAAAACTTCCCTAATATGCAGGAAAAATGGAAACAATATACAGGAGGGACACAGAACTCCCATTAGGATTGACCAAAATCAATCTTCACCATGATACATGATAATCAAACTCTCTTCAGTCAAACATAAGGTAAAGATCCTTAAATGTGTACATGAAAAGGATTAATTGACATATAGAGGAACCCCAATTAGATTCACAGTTGACCTCTCATAGGAAATTCTACAGGCCAGTAGAGAATATATTTCAGATTCTAACAGGAAAAAATTTGTCAGCTCAGGGAAAAACACACAGCAAAGCTTCCCTTTGTCTTTGAAAAATGAAACAAAATTCTCCCACAGTAAAAAAAAAAAAAAAAAAAAAAAAAAAAGTAAAAGAGTTTGCCTCTTCTACACCTGACCTACAGATGATACTTAAAGATGTTCTCTTAACAGAGAAAGGGAATAGCACCCACCAAAACCAAAGGCAAATGTGGAGAAGATCCCAGTAAAATAACATCAGAAGACTAAATCAAATAACGAACAACCCATTGCTAAAATGGCAGTACCAAATTATCTATCCATATTAACCCTGGATGTAAATGACTTAAACCCATCAATCAAATGTCATAGATTAGTGGACTGGATCAAAAAACAAAACCCATCTATCTACCTGTTGCCTACAGAAGACATCTCTTACCAACAAAGATCACCAGAAACTACATCTTATGGATTTTCATGCTTTTGCTTTTATTTCATTTCTGCAAAAACAGTTTTTATCTCATATTAAATTCTTTCCTGACTCATACTGTAGCATCATTTTCCTCAAGATGGTTCCTGATTTTCTTTTTCATTTCTTCAACAACACATTAGTCAATTGGTAGCATGTTATTTAAATTCATGGCACTGTAAATTTCTATTTTTTCTTCCTGTTGTTGACTTTGTTTTTGTGGCTTTTCATTTAAGGGAATAATAGTAATGTTGTAATAGAGTATATCATGTCCAGATCTGAGGATACAATGCAATACGCATCTCTACTTCCAAATCAAAGATGGACTCCCTATGATACTGTTAACTATATCTTGACAATAACATGCTGGACCCTGCCATTGTGCATGCCTGCAATGTAAGGATACACTTAAATAGCAGATTGATGGACTTATAACTGTTTCTGAAGAACTATGCTATTGTAATATATAAGCAAAATCAGTGGGGGATGGAAAGAGGAGTTAGGGCTTCAGGGAAGTCCCAAAGCCTATGGAACAATATCGTATAATAATAATAAAAACAAAACAAAACAAAAAGCATAATAAAAATTGGCTTTGCTAGATCTCCATTATAGGTAAAATGTCATGTTGCCTGAGGTTGCATCATGTACATTTGCATTACTTAGATCTGTGGAGCTTAGAGGTAGATAATATTCACCATTGTCCTGCCATAAGTTCATCACCAGATTTCTCATCAGAAACCCTAGAGCAGAATGTTGAAATTTTGAAAGATTAAAATTCCTAAAGCGTAAAATCATGAAAAATTTTAAGTGTAGATTAAAATTGCAAATATCAATAATCTGATGAGTGATATCTTCCCAAACACCAATTCCTGTAGAAGGAAAAAAAAGTATATACAAATGCTTTTGCTTTTTCCCTTTTTTTTCTCACTTCTCAAAATTGAAAGTATTAACTATCACAATTCATTATTTGATATTGCATCTTCACATCATTTCCAATACTAGAAAAATAAATTCTTTTTAAAAAAATTTGTTTTTTTTAAGATTTGTTTGTTTTTATTGGAAGGGTAGATTTACAGAGAGAAGGAAAGAGAGGGAGAAGAATATCTTACATCCACTGGTGTGAGGAGTGACTTCAACATTGGCCTTGAAGACCCTGCCATTTTTGACTTGGCGCCATTTTTAAATATCTGCTTCCCCAAGTGTCAGCTTCTTTAAAATTCATGTGCCCTTTAGGTCTAAATTTGGTTGTCCACCTATCTGCTGTACCCTCGTAACCAGGGGCCCACAAATTCACTGTAACTTCATAACCCTGTTCCCACCAATCTGCTGAAACCTCATGGCGCCAAACCGGTCAGCCCTATCCACCAATCCCTCACTGCCCCTCTCCATAGTTCTTGCTCACCACTGCACCTATTAATCCCCTGTGGCCCTGACAGCCCTATCCACCAACCCTCATGCGACACCCAATCCAGGCCTTAAGAAAGCAAACTCCTGGGCATGTGCTGCCTGCCCTCTTTCTCTTTGTTCTCTCCCCTTCACCTGTCCCTTGGAGCCTCCTCCTATCCGTCCATATGGTAGGAGACGTCTCTCCCTCTCTCTGCCTCTGTTCTCATCCCTGCAGAGAATAAGACCTCCTGCATGGCAAGCTGCATCTGGTGTTATGCATTTGTGGTGGCAAACTGAAAAGAGCTTATACCAAAAAGAGCTAACGCCAAAAAGAGCTAACATCTGCTTCCCTCCCCAGGCAGCTGCAATGGCTAGATTTGAGCCAGTCTGAACCCAGAAACCACGAGAATTCTTTGGGTTCCCTATGTGCATGCAGGGTCCCAGGGCTTTGGGCTATCCTTTGTTGCTTCCCCAGGCTACAAGTAGGGAGCCAGATAGGAAATGAAGGAGCAGCAAGGACAAAAACTGGTGCCCATACGGGGTCCTGATGTGTACAAGACAAGGATTTAACCACTGAGCCATAACACCAGGCTTCAGAAAAATAAATTCTAAAAGAATTTTAAGGAGATCTGATTTATATTATGCATTTGTTTTTGATAAAATTGGCTCCAGAAAAGTGTAGTATCAGAAAATGGACTTCATGAGTATGTATACAAAAATGATGACAGCTCTTCAATAAATGAAGAGATACCCTTTGTATTCATGTGCATTGTGTGAAAGTAAATTTCTTGAGACTTTGGCTCTTTGCCTAAGGACAAGTGCAAGGATGATATATTGCAGGCAGAAATTTAGGTTGTCAACAAATTTCAGCTGACCATACTTTTAAAGTTGAGTGTATATATCAACAGCTACAATGATAATCATTAATACATTTTTGACCTATATTACATGCTCATAACCTTTATGATGGTACATTCTCCATTAATATTTCTGAGTGATTTTTGCTGTTAAAACATGCCATATTTACAATGTCAATATACAGTTAAATAGGTCTCAAAAAATCATGAAATACACAAACAAGGTTACAACATTCTGGATTATGGTATTTTATGTTCTTTTTTCAGGGTTACGTTTGGCATAACAATTACCCATGTCTACCTTTAATGCTGTCTGCTTCTGCTTTATATATCTTGGGCTCTGTGATGGAATGTGTTCATAGAATTCTTGTGTATTTCTGAAACATTAATCATTTTATTATTATAAAATGCTCTTCTTTTTAAAAAAGATTTATTTATTTTTATTGGAAAGGCAGATTTATAAACAGAGAAGGAGATACAGAGAGAAAAGTCTTCCATCTGCTAGCTCAATCCCCAAGTGACTGCAATGGCCAGAGCTGAGCTGATCTGAACCCAGGAGCCAGAAGCCTCTGAGAAGCTGGAATTAGCAGCCAAAATTAGGAGTTGAACCCAGACACTGAGATATGGAAGTATAGAATGCAGTCAGTCATTCTTGCCAGCATGTAAACCCCTAGGCAAAATACATTTATCTCTTTATTATTTCTATACTAAAAAAAAAGCCATCAGCTATCCAAAATGACCAGAGTCTAACATGATTAGTTAACGGTTAAAGATTTAAAAAGAATCTTGGCCAAAACAGTTCTAGTAATAAAATCGCTTCTATTCTAAAAAACCAGGCATCAGCAACAGAAATAATGGATACTGAAGACCACATATGAAGGAAAATATTTATTCTCATTATCCTGAAGCTGTAGAGATTGGATTTGGTAAGGTTCTGAAGGTCACTGATGCAAACTTAGTACAGCAGAGTGTCTGGTTGGAGAGATGATCCAGTTATTGTTTGAATGCCAAACAATTACATGAACAACTCTAGACATCCATTCTTTTGTTGCCTCTAGTTTTTGAACTTGCAGACAAAGGAGCGTTTTTTGTCACAAGAGTAATCCTTCCATTTCTTGTATCCTACAATTAGAAACATCAGAATGAAAAGCCCAGAAATTATGTACATCTTATTTCTAGAGCTAAGGACAAAAACCAAAGCATACCATTCATTTCCATATTGTCCATATCTCCATTTGCTGGTACAACTCCAGAGATAACCAGGAAATTAGGGCAACAGATGAGTGGATTTTCTATGCCTCACCTGAGTCTGAAGTCAGGACCACACAATAGCCAGGATTTGTGGTGGCTGGGGATCCAACTGCCCATGCTTGGTAGGAGTACAAGGACCCACTGCTCCAGCGCCAGCGGCGGTTCTAAAGGTGGGAGGACCAGAGTTGAGATAAATGTGAAGACAGAAACACTTGGATTGGGTAACCTCTTAGACACAATCCCAAATGTACAAGATAAACCTCATTGTGCAACTGAATCATTCTGCTTTGGGAAGATAAAGTCATTGCCTGGCAAGTTCCAGATCCCATATGGGCGCGAGTTCTAATCTCGGTGGTCCCACATCCCATTCTAACTTCCTGCATGTGGCTTGAGTAAGCAATCAAGGATGGCCCAAAGTGTTGGGACGCTGCACCCGCATGGGGACCCACAGGAGGATCTGGGCTCCAGGCTTCAGATCACTGCAGCACTGGTCGTTGTGGCTACCGAGGCAGTGAATCAATGGATGGAAGATCTTCCTCTTTGTCTTTCATTGTCTCCGTATATCTGACTTCCCAATGAAAAAATAAAATAAATCTTAAAAAAAAGAAAGAATGCTGGATGTTCATGAAATACTGTTCTAATACTAAGTGTAGCACCATATTCCCAAAAAAGAGCAGTATATTTTTTTCTAATTTTTTTCTATGAAAGCTAAAAGGTATTTTCTAAAGTAGTAAGCAACAAAATTGATACTTTTTCATGATCCCAGAGGCTCCTGCAGGCCTAAGACTGTCCATGCTCCCATTTTCAGTTGAGCTGTGTTGATACAAAGCCAGGAGCCTAGAACCTCCTCCAGGACTGTCCTCGAAGGCATTCCCAATCCACAATCAGGAAGCTGGATGAGAACTGGGACTGCCAGGACACGAACCGGTACCATATGGAACCTAGTACATGCAAGGCAAGGACTCCCGCTGCTGGCTAAAGTATCAGGCACTGTAAAAGCATTCTTTACAAAGAAAACACTCAATAAGAACACAGGAATGTGGGGGGGGGGGCGAAATCCCAGTGCCCATAACACTGTGTCACATAATGCAATACAATTAATTTTTTAAAAAGGCAAAAAAAAAAAAAATAGAATACTGACAGTATCAGATGCACCAAAAACAAACAAACAAAAAAAAACCAGGAATGATCAGCGAATCCCTAAGGTAATGGGAGCATTGCAGGAGTTAAAAACATTTGCTTATTTTACCATAAATATTCATGCTCAATCACTAGCACACCTCTGTTTGAAAGGCAAAATCCCCATTTGTGGCTGACTATACAGATGAAATCAGCATCTAAGGCTAGAAAGCAGAAAACAAGTAGAGGAAAATATTTATGACTCAGATCATTCTGTTGAGTTCCCTGTAGCCACTCTTACACGCAATCCTGCATGATGACTCTGGGCATAACTGAGCCCTAGTACATGGAGGTGCCCAACAACAGGGCATGCCAGATGGCAACACCCAGGAAACTAGAGTAGCTGACTAACCAGGAGAGCAGAGCTAAGTTCAGCCATTCCTTGCAGCTCATGCTGCCTTTTGCCAGGAAGTTTGGCTGCTGTGTTGACTTGCCCAGCCACAGGAGACAATGGCTTTCTTTACTCTGTCATGATAAAACGCGAGGAAGAGGACTGGGTTACCAAAAACACTCTATGCATGCCAATTCTGTCAGCACTCATTTTAACCAGAGAGCTCAACAGAAAGTGTGTGCTCAACCAGAGGACACATTGTTGTATTTTTAGTGGAAGCAAATAGAAGTAAATCACAAGAGAAAAAAAAAAAAAAAACAGGTAAATTGCTGCAGAAAAAAATGGCATGTTAACAGTAGACTAGATGTCCAGGAAATTAAGCTTTATGATATTCCCCATTACCTACAGTGAACCTCAGAACCCTGCATGCTGAAGTGTGCAGCTACTTTCATGGTGATATAAAAAAGGTAATCCTTAAAGGGTGAGATCATGACTTCCCTGTCAAACCTTATCCTAAGGAGATAAAAAGGTTGCAGACTCACCTTGTTGGGATCATAGAGGCCAATCCACACTTTTGAGTCACTAGTGCCACTCTCCTTAACTAAGGAGGCTACAAAATCACCCTCAGCCTGGTTGACCACAGACACCAAGCTTCCTGAATGCATATTCTGACAGAAGAGCTGTGGAGCACAAGAAAACAGAGTTTCAATAAGCAAGGGAGATTTAAGTGCTATACTTGACCTACCCAGGGCATTTATCAAAATGAGAAAAAAAGATACTCAGGATAATGTTCTCATTGATCACCGGTAATT
Organism: Ochotona curzoniae; assembly: GCF_017591425.1. Lineage (NCBI taxonomy): Eukaryota > Metazoa > Chordata > Mammalia > Lagomorpha > Ochotonidae > Ochotona > Ochotona curzoniae. The sequence goes on from NW_024466599.1 coordinate 59,518,496, forward strand.
ATGCCAAGAAGGCATAGAATGATAAGACAAATTAAAGGAGGAAGATTCGAGTAGGTGATCAGACTTTGCTTAGTGAAGCCACTAAAGATACTGAAAAGTAACAGCTCCCATAGTTTATTGACCCTCCCTTCTCCACACTGCCACTCTCACACACGCACATCTGCATCAGTCCAAGTCTCAGAAAATTGGTAATGGAAGTAGCAGTAGGATCCAAAGGCATTGGCGCCTTCTGGGCAGCTATTCTTGGGAATGGGCTCTGCAGGCTCATCTTCCTGGCCTGGAAAAGGAGAGTAACAAAAGGAGATCGCCAGGGTAGGGCAAAAGCTGCATGGTGAGGGAGAACAATATGAGATCCCTTTGTGGGAATAGAAAGCATACAGATCAGACATGTCCTACCACATCCCTGCTCTTCTATCTCAGCCTTCCTTCCTCAAAATAGGGCCCAGGATAAACTGCTGCTGCTGCTGAAGTGTGTACCAATTCATCTCTCTCCTAGCCTGCTCACTCTTGTCTAGGGCTCACGCTTTTACCCATTTCAAGTGTTGCTTTTTCTTTAGTAAAACATGAAGATGTATTCACTTTGAAGAGAAGAAACCAGAGTTCTTTGCTTATTCTACACAAGGTGTCTTCAGTTCTCCATCCTATGTATTTCTACACACACATCTCCCAAGCCTCCTTCCAGGTGTCCGTTTAACACGATGAACTAACTCTCACTGCAGTACTTATGGCACAAGAGGGAATTCAGATCTCATCTCAAACCACCTAAGGAAGTGAGCATGCATTTTGATAGGATTAGAGCTTGGTAATGTTCAAAAACAATGCCAAAACTATTGCTGATGATAGCTCTGCCTTTTTGCAAGTGGATCCACATGATTTGGGGTGGAATGAAAGCTTAGTAGTTAGATTGTATTGTACATGGGGCAAAGAACTCACCTCGAACCTGACACAGGATCATCAGGCAAGAGACCACCACCAAGTAGGAGCTGGTCAGAGCCATGCTGAGCAGGAGGGAATCTCCTCACGAGGAGCAACGCTGTGGTCTTCTAGTGGAGAACACAGAGAAGACGTTCTCAGAGGGCAGAGCTGAGCTCCTATGACATTTATGATGGCCTCCCCTCTCAGAATTCCTGAGATCAGCAAGCATCTCTAAGCCACTTACACGTTCAAGTGCTTCACCTAAGAGTTTAGGGATCAAGGGCCTGTGTGATGGCTCAGCTGGCTAACCCTCTGCTTAAAAGCACAAACACTAAGTACAGGTATGCACATGGGCAGAGGTTCGTGTCCTGGCTGCCCCACTTGCCATCTAGTTCCCTTCTTTTGGCCTGGGAAAGCAGCAGGGGATGGTCCTATTTCTTGGGACCCTGTACCAATGTGGGTTACCTAGACGAGGCTCCTGGCTCCAGGCTTCACTTAGGCTTAGCTGTAGTCATTGCTGTAATTTGCAGAGTGAAGCAATCAATGGAAGGTCTCTATCTCTCTCTCTCTGGCTTGGACTCTGCAAATCTCCCCTTCAAATAAAGCAAATAAATCTTAACAAAGCAAAAAGCCCAGGATTTCAAAGGCCAGTGTAGCTCTGCTAAGGCTTCATTACTTCTAGAAGCTGATGGCCTGTACAACATCCTATAGAACCTGTCCATTCTAGAGGTGTTTATCCCCTGGCAATGCCTCCTACCTGTTGGATGGTTCTGAGAAGATTTGTCAGCTCAGGCAATCATAGGGCCTTTATTACAGAATGCGTCTTAGTATTTGAGAAGGGGAGGGGCAACTAGTGGGATGTAGAAGGACTGCATATTGTGCCAAACAAACAATCCAAAAAAAGTGGAGTGGGAGACATCAGGAATAGCCTGTTTGTGGTGTAGTTTGAGGGCAGTCACATGAAATGCTCTTCCAGTAAACCAGTTCGCAAATATATATATATCAAAGGCAGTTTTTGTCCTTCCACAAACCCAACCAAATGTTTGGTTCTCATGGCCCTAAATATTCCAAGAAGGAACAGGCTATCATACGGGAATCCTGATATCAGAGACTAAGCAAAAAATGATAAACAGAAAGTTCTTTTCTCACACACAGTTTGGTGGATTGTGAATGTTGGTACAAGGTACTGGCATCTGGCAAAACCTGTTTGTTCGTCATCCCATGACAAAGGACAGGAAGTTAAAAACATGCAAAAGGGAGCTGAGCTTGCCTCCTGAGCAGTCACATTATTCCTACCCACCAGTGTGGAGTCCTCACCTTTTGCCATTTTTAGTGGTACTACCTCTTAATACTGTTAGATTGCAATTGAATTTCTTCAGGGCTTTTGGAAGGGAGGTAGTTTGCTCCTGATTCTTCCAAGCTCACAAAACTTTTGGGACTTACTGATAGCCATGTCCTAAGTTGGCACAATGGTTAATTGTTAAATGAGTTGAAAGGCTCCTCCTTGACCTCTTTCTCATATGTGCATGGGCAGAATAACACTAGGAGTTCAGATACCTTCTGCCTTTCTCGATTTGTCATGAATTCACAGATTTACACAGTGGGCAGTAAAGCAGAGAAGTACAGAGCATAACTACTATAGTCAGATCACAGTACCCAAATAATGGATTTTTATATTTACAGCTCTTCCACTGAGGAAAGTATCATTTTATATTAGAGAAAGCTAAGTCTGGCCCCCTAACTCATATAGAGTTCTAAACTTTGATCTTAGAGCAGATCATATTTCTGTTGGTGCTGTGAGTGGTGTCAATGTGTCAATGAAAGTGATTTGAGTAAAGGGGCTGATTTCACATGCCCTGTTCTAGAGTTCAGGATGCTTTAAGCTCAAAGAGGTGCTTTCCTCAGATCTTAATGTCTGCCATCACAGGAGCTTAGACTAACTCCAATTTGACTCTCCCACATATCTGCACCAAGCTTAACATGACACAGTCATCTTGGTGGTGACTTCATTCACGACTTCGTTGTGGGCCTAAATGTTAATTCAAATGTGAGAATATATAAAGAGGAACTTGCTGGGTTAGGGATAGTGATCAGTTAGCTAAAATCATGCCTTGTATGCTCTGTGGTCCCATCCGAACATCAGTCTAATCTTGGAGCCCCAGTTCCTCTCCAGCTCCCTACTTGTTGCCTGGGAATATAGTCGATGAATGCACAAGGCCTTGTGACCCTCTGCCTAAATTGGAGACCCAAAGAAATCTCCTGGCTTCTGTCTTCCTATTGGTGCAGATCCAGTTGCTGTGGTCCTTTGGTGAAAAAATGAGTGGACAAAGGATATTCCTCTCTGTGTTTCCTCCACTTTATATATCTGCCTTTGAAATAAAAATAAATAAATCTTTTTAAAAAGAGGGACATGATGCTGCTTTCATCTGATACTTATGTTATCTCCTATCAATTGTCCATTTTTCTTGAGAATATGCTGGTATATCTTGGTTGCCCTCAGGCTTACTTGTCCTAATAAGCACCTTTTCTTCTGTCTCATGGCTCATGATCATATCACCTTGCAGTCACCCAAGATGTGATATGCACCACAAATCCCCAATAACTCTGCTATGACACTCTTTGAGTCTTCTGCCTGTTTCTTCCATTCCATGGCACTTCCCACCTTTGGTAGCTAGGTCACATGTAGTCAGTGTTCCCAAAATAAACTCATTAATGCAACAATTCTTGTCAGAATAGTTTCTCATGCCCAGCATGATGACTCTTTTGACTAAGTCTTCACCTTGCAGGTATCAGGATCCCATGTGAGTGTCCTGGATGGTCCTCTTCCCATCCAGCTCTCTGATTATGGCCTGGGAAAGCAGTAGAGGTTGGACCAAAGCCTTGTTACCCTGCAGCCATGTGGGAGACCAAGAAGAAACTCCTGACTTCAGATAGGGCTTGGTGCTGACTGTTGCAGTCATGTGGAGAGGGAATCAGCAAATGGAAGTTCTCTCTGTCTCTCTCCTTCTCTGCTTAAATCAGATCTGTGTTTCCACTGTAAGCATATACATTTTTAAAGAAAAACCATTATTTCTCTTTGGGAGTCTCAAAGAAAGTGTATAAGCACATCAGCAATAAGATACTTATTTTTTTTAAAGATTTAGTTTTATTATTTTTTCATTGGAAAGGCGGATATACAGAGAGGCGAGACAGAGAGGAAGATCTTCCGTCCGATGATTCACTCCCCAAGTGAGCGCAACGGGCCAATACTATGCCGATCCGAAGCCAGGAGCCTCTTCCGGGTCTCCCACGCGGGTGCAGGGTCCCAAGGCTTAGGGCCGTCCTCGACTGTTTTCCCAGGCCACAGGCAGGGAGCTGGAAGGGAAGCGGGGCTGCCGGGATTAGAACCGGCGCCCATATGGGATCCCGGGCGTGCAAGGCGAGGACTTTAACCACTTGCGCCACCGCACCGGGCCCAGCAATAAGATATTTATTTAACTCCTCAGATACCACAAAATTGATAGAGTCTTTTCTCAGATAGAGTAAATATGGAAGAAGCAGTGTGGTGGTTAGGAAACATGTGGGACTTTAGACACTCAGGAGAGAATATACCAATAGGAAAGTTGAGGTAGGCGTAACTTATGGATCAGTGATGTTTGTTAATTACCTCAGAGCAAAAGCAGAAACAAAATGTGCCCAGATGCTCAGAGACAGATTAGAGCAGAGGGGAAATAGATGCTATAGACCACGCACTAGAGAAAGTTTCAACTCACTCTCCTATTACTGGATGATGCCTAAGTCACTCAGAATAACTAAATAGTTGTTTCCTGTGAGAGGAGCAGTGTGCAATATGTGATCTCATCCATCTATAACATTCCATTCTTTCCAGATTTGTCAGGATTTTATAGCTCTTGTAGGGGAAATGCTAGAACAGCTAGGTGAAGGCACGGACCTTGGTGTCATAGTCAATGGATTTGTTTTCTTGGTGTTTTATTTCCTATAATTGTGTGACCTTGGACAAATAACCATGCCATTCTGAGACTGAGATTTTGTTTTAGTTTTCACATCTTAACTTGTAAAAATCTATTTATTTTTATTTGAGTGTCAGAGCTACAGAGGAGAGAGAGAATGAGAGAGAGAGAGTGAGTGACAGAGAGAGCTTTTCCATATGCCAGATGGCCAGAATGCCAGAGCTGAGCAGAGCCAGCAGCCTCTTCCAAATCTCCTGGGTGGATGCACAGGCTAAAGACTTGAGCCAACCTCTGCTGCTTTCCCAGTGTTTAGCAGGAAGCTGGTTCAGATGTAGAGTAGCCAGGACACAAACCTGTGCTCATGTTGATAGTGGCATGGACAGGCAGGCAGCAGATTAACCGACTGAGCCACCATGCCAGCCCACTAAGAACTCTTTAATAAGATTCACACCTATGAAGTTGGGACATTAGAATGGAGTTATCGTACTTAGCACATGTAAAATACATCTCAGAATGTGAGAATGACAATTAAATGGGATAGTCAAAGATGAGAAGAAATTACATACAGAATGACCTTTTAGGCTTTAATTGTCAATATCAAGTGCTTAGCAGAAGGCTAGACAATTCAAGAATCTATGGTAAATAAATTTTCATCACATCCATTGTTTTTCCTTGTCACATGTGGCAGTATTCCAATATTGCTTAAGTTTATTATTTGGTATTGATAGATGCCAAGTAGAGTCCATGGTCTGTCCCTGCTATTGTGGGTGAATTTCTTTTCCCACAGTCTCTCCTTAGAATTCACTGGCCACGGAAGGAGACCTATATGGTGAACGATGTCAGGGAGCCAAGGAAATCTGTTTTTCTCTTTCCCCACTCCAAAAGAGGGACACTCTACACTCTGCACTGTGGCCTCCCCTTCGCCTCTCCCTTTGTGACACAGATTTTCTGATTCCAAGCTTGCAAGTTCTCTGTCTTCTTGCTGCCCTTGCTGTCACAATTCCAGGAATATCACTGCCCTTTCCCAGCTCCTCAGAGCCTTGGGAATCCAGGCATGTGTTCTGTTTGTAGAAGAATAAAGCCCATGTTTTGATCTGGGCAGTTTGCCTACTGGTTTGGGGGAAGGTGGCTTCAGCTGTGACAGTCCCCATGGTCTAGCAGGTTGAGGCTATTTCTGAGGTTCTTTGTCTCAGTGCCCTCTAGTGGCTGCTGAGTGTTGAAGCTTGCACTTCCTGGAATTCAAATTATAGAGGGACTGAAAAACTCTCTTCTGTCTTGGTTTCTGAAGAATTTAAAGTTTGCTGGAATCTCTAGGTCCAAAGTAAAGTAGTCACCTTTCTGGTGTTTTGTATGTAATTAGCTTTTGAATATCCAAAGTCAGGACACCAATATATTCTATCGGTGTCTTCTATTTATTTTTAGAGTGCAAACATTCATCCTGTCCTGCTTTTCCAAACACACTATCTAGGATCTGGACATGGAGTAGACAGCCGAACTGGCCTGAAACAAATTGATTCCAAAATTAAAAATATTGAAGTTAATGATATGAAATGCAGAGAATTTTAGATGTCCAGTGGCTAGCACGATGGCTCAACTGGCTAATCTTCCACTAAAGTGTCATCATCAAATAAGGGAGCTGATGCTACTCTATTCCCATCCAGCTCCTGGGTTATGACATGAGGAAGGACAGGGGACCTTGGTACCTCGTACCCAAATCAAAGTGCTCCTGCTTTGGTTAGTTCAGTTCTGGCCATTCCTGCTCTTTGGGGAGTAAGCAGCGGATGGAAGATTTATCCCCCTGTGTCTCTTCTTCTTTGTCTCTGTAAATCTGACTCTCCAATAAAAATATAAAATAAAATCTAAAAAAGTACAGACTAATCATGAATATGTTTGCATTAGAAATGATCTGTTAAAAATATAAGCAAGCATGTAACAAACTGACAGAAAATCGTTCAAAACACCTTTTCAACAAAGGAATTTTCATGATAATACATAAGGACCTCTACAACTATAATAATAATAATAAAAGTAATAATAACAATAATAAACAACCCAATAGAGAATGCAGAAGATTAAAACAGCCATTCTACTGACATAAATTAATAAAGAAAATTTGGCGCAGAAATACCATTTGTTATTACAGAAGGCTTAACTGACATCACAATAAAATATACTATTGTATAATATTAGAATGGTTAAACTGGGAAAGATTGACCATAGCAAGTATGCAAAAAACTTGAACTGTAATAGTCCCTTGCTAGTCATATAAACAAGTGAATCACTTTAGAAAACATGTGAGAGTTTTAAGAACGTAAAATAATTATCTAGTATGACATTCAGATTTTACTCTTAGATATATATCCAAAATGAAAGAGAACCTTTGTTTCTACATACACTTGTGCATGAATATTCACCACAGCATTATGTACAATTGACAGAAAGGAAACCATGGCTGGGAAGTGCTGCAGCTGAGTGACCACCTCTTGCAACACTGCCATCCTGTCTCACGGTGCTGACACAAGTTTGCCTCTCCTGCCACTAGCTTCTGCAACACACACACTCCTGGCTCTCTGGATAGCCACGTGAGCTGCTGAGTTCCTCTGACTTTGTCATGCTGTGGATTTTCATTTGGAAGATTGTCTCCCTGAGTTCCTCGAGAATTGCCAGTGTGGCAGAAATTCAGTCTTTACTGAATATCGGAGGGGAATAAGTGGGAAATATTCTACCCTACTATCTCTTTTCTAAGCCCCATGTGGTCTGGAAGAGCCAGCTCATGGTTTTCCTTTTCCCCAGCTCCTATTTCTGTGTGGCTCCAATTCTCCCTCTAGTGGTGGCTTGTCTCATTGGCCCATGGCTTCCTAAGGATCTGCTTCCAAGGTTTGACTGCTATTCACAGTGAACACTTTTACATCAAAGCACCACTCACTCAATACGAAGAATGAAAATAATAATTTAACAGAATACAATGTGCCCTACTTTGTGACATATACCAAGTGTATTTTCTTCTCTTTTCACTGATTAAAGAGTAAAATCAGACACACAAATTAAGCAGAGTTGGGAGCAAAAAGGAAGAGAGGGGAACATAACTTTCTGGTTTCATTCTTTTCTTCTCCAGTCCCTCATGAAACTGCTATGTGCCTTAGTCTTGGGTATATTGGAAAAAAAAATACAAATCTTTCCCAAAACACCCTCTTTGCTCAGTGAGTTAAAATGTCTCTGCCTTGTATCTCAAAAGCCCTGGCTGAACCAGCTTGCAAGAAGCCAGTGTCGAGCTCAGGCAAGGCACCACTGAGTCTTCAGAAGGCCAGGTGGAGTAGAAACTGCAAAAGGAAACTAGAGGAAATTCAGATACCGGCTGCAATGCACGCCATGTAACGCTGAAACTGTGTCACGTGTGCCTACTTGCCCAAGCATGGAGGGAGCACAGTTTGAGAGATGCACAAAGAAGATGACCTTGGGAATATTAGAATATTAGAAGAGAGAGGCATTTGTAGTGACAGTGTCAGAGCTAGAACTCTGGAGTCACAAAACAGCATTATACTGTGCGGGGTTCAGTGGACAGAATGCATACAAGGTGAAATGAGAAACAACATCTTATTTCAACCGCTGGTGCACTTCATTCCAGGCTTTGAGTTATGAAATCTTGAGTGGGTGAAGGTAGGCAATTGGCCTAGAGATTAAGGTAACTGGCAAGCTGTCAGCCCATCTTGGAGCGCCTGTATTACAGTACTACCTCCTGAACAGTACTAGCTTCCTCATAATGTGTACCCTGAGAGGCCACAGGTGATGCTTCAAGTAGCTGTGTCCTGATATCCACAGGAGGGAGCTGCAGTGTGCTCCCAACCCCAGGCCTCTGCCTGGCTCAGCTCTGTCTATTTGTGGTCATTTGCTGACTGACTATGGGATGAGAGATCCCTATCTCTGTCCTTCTTTTACTTTCTCCTCCTGCCTTTAAATAAATAGCAAAACAGTATGTGTTTTTTTTTTTTTTCAAAAATTAGGTATGTTACCTGGGGGGATGTTATATTCTTCAGAGCACAGTTTGAATAAGTATTATAGATGAACCAAAATATCCTGTGTTTATATCTGAAGAACATAAGTACAACTCTTAGTATAGTGGGCAATGTTGCACAGCTAGGAGGGTTTTTTTTTTCTCTCGATTCTCCTTTCATCTCTCTTCTGCTTTGCTAAATAAATAAACAAGTAAAAATGTTAATGAAAGAACAGGTTTTACTAGGTACTTGACATTGTCTGCTACACCAAGCACTGTGCTTAAATTCCTGAGACAGGCCATAGAATATTTTGGTTAATTCATAGCAGTTTTTTCACAGCCAATGAGAAACTAACTGCTGGTTACACTGGGTGTGCTGGTTCATCAGGCACTCAGTCTTGCAAGATCACTCAAAAAGTTTGTCTTTGCTTTCTCTTCTTCAGTTTTGAGTCTATTGTTTGATTTTTGATACTATTTTTTCATACTCGATCACCCAGTTAAGGAAAAAACAAGAGAGAGACTGGGTATTTGTGGTATGGTGTAATGTAGCTAGTTAAAATGAGAGCAAATAAAAATTTTCTGGATGTATAACTTGGAAAGTCATGTGCAACTAATTGTTAAAAACAAAAGCGTGGGGCCCGGCGCGGTGGTGCAAGTGGTTAAAGGTCCTCGCCTTGCACGCCCGGGATCCCATATGGGCGCCGGTTCTAATCCCGGCAGCCCCGCTTCCCTTCCAGCTCCCTGCCTGTGGCCTGGGAAGGCAGTCGAGGACGGCCCAAGGCTTTGGGAACCTGCACCCACGTGGGAGACCCGGAAGAGGCTCCTGGCTTCGGATCGGCTTAGTATCGGCCCGTTGCGCTCACTTGGGGAGTGAATCATCGGACGGAAGATCTTCCTCTCTGTCTCTCCTCTCTGTATATCCGCCTTTCCAATGAAAAAATAATAAAAATAAATCTTAAAAAAAAAAAAAGCGTGTCATTCTTTATCTTCAATAAAACAGGGAATACAAAACATCAAGAGATATATAGAAAATAGAATTCCAAGTTTATTTCAGAGCAAAGATAGGAAAGGTAATGGAAATTAAGGCCAAAGTGCCAGAATAACTGGACTAACAAGAGTGCTTTATGGGAAATTGCTTCTATTCCTACTCCTGCTCCCTCATCTCCCCCTGTGCTGCAAGGAACATGACAGCTTTGCCTTTGCTGACAGTGAGGAATATCAGTTAAGAGGAAGAGCAGAAATCAAACCCAGGTTACTGACTTGCAGTTCATTTATCATTTCACTTCATTCCTGTTGCTGAGTTAAAACTACAGACAAGGATGGTAACTGGAGTAAATAAGATAAGTTAAACAATGAATGGGAACAAGGCCTGGAAACACCTCAAGGTTTCCCATATCAAACTTGTGAACTATATTCAACATCCTATCTGCTTGATTTACCTTCCAAATTACCCTGGAGGAAAAAAAATCAGGAATTCCTACAAATGGTCAAAATATGACTCTGACTAGTAGAAAATGGAAGCCCAGTTAGAGAAATTGACTCGGGATGGGTTGGGTAAGTACTTGAGAGTATTACCCTCATTTTTGTAGCTAGGCAGCTTGTCTTCGAAATGATTTGGAGAACTTGCCAAAAGATCAACTAATACTCTGCCTATTTATCTAACCTGTTGATTGAGAATAAAATCCCTAACATACGTCATTTCTGGACATTAAAAAAAAAACTGTGTTGGGAATATTTTGATAAGAAAGTACTTGTTGCTTATCAAAATTTGAATTTAGCTAGAAATTAATTATATATGGCATGCTTACTAAATACCAAGATGACATGTTTCCCATATTCATCTAAACACTAATTTACAAATCCTAACCTAAATCTTTCTCCACTTTACATAAGGGGATTTGATCAAATACTTAAACTTGACACAAGATGCAAGGCTAGGAATATAATAGAAGTGGTATATTAAGGAGTGTAATGATCTTAGAATATCTAGAATAATTGAAATACTCAGGACCCAGCACGATGGCTCAATGGCTAAATCCTCACCTTGTAGACCCTGATATCCCAGTCACCAATAATGTAAACTGCCGGGTGTTGTGGCCTAACCTGGACCCTCTGAGCTCTCACACTTATGAGTGAAGGCAACGGACTGGTCCAACACTGCCCAACTTGAGACATACACGTATCCTGATAAATATTGTATGCAACCTAGCTGATCTGGGCTGCCAAGAGCCCATTTAATTCCTTACAGACAATATACGAACAATTTTCAAAAAATTCATGGAATACACACATTGTTATTTAATTCCATTTTCAACCAACTCATTGAAGTACTCTCACAGCTATTTGTTTAAATATTTCAGGAATAAAAACAAGTAAGAGTGTAATTTTCACAATACTGTTAGCTTCACAGAATTGTCAAAATTGATCTGCTTCTATCATCAAGAGAAATTATGAGGATTGGTATCATTTCTTCTTTAAAGGCTTAGTACGATTCATTAGTAAACTCTCCTGCTCCATGTTTTCCAGTTTATGAGGATTGACATTCAATGCTTATAATTAATGCAGGCCCGTCCAGACGATCTACTACTTGTAGGAGTGTTTGATTCTGTCTTTAAGGAGTTGGCTGACATCTCTAAAGCACTGGAGCATGATCACATGCTGTCTTCAGTCACTGTCCTTCTGAGTCTGTGGGATCAGTAATAGCAATTTATGTCTTAGTTTCCTATTGATGTTGTAGCTAATTATCACACAGTTACTTAAGATAGTGTTTTTTTTTCAGTGTAAGATAGGAGTTTTAAAAATAGCTACTGTGTGCCAGTGTGAATTTAGGTACTACCACTCCTGATGCAGGTTCCTGCTAATGCAGTCTTGGAGCCAGTGGATGGTAGCCTAAATGCTTGCTCACCTTGGCCTAAAATCAAGACGTTGTCAGGAAAAGTATTTTTCTGGAAGCTCTGGGAGAGAATCCTTTTTTGTCTCTTCCCAGGTTTGAGAGGCTGCTTGTGGCACCTGTGGTCATTTTCATATAAAGCTGAATGACATCCTCTTAAGCTGAAAGGCTTCTCTTAATGGGAGCTTTTCGTACTCAGGAAAATTCTGTTTCTCTCCCATTTAAATACATTTGAAAACTGCCAGGTGAAATGTAGTCACCTGACAGTGCTATTTAGGTCAACTGTGTGCTAGATTTTGTCCTTCGTATCCTGCCGATTAGTAAAGTGAAGTGGTAAAGTTTCTAAGTTAAGAGCGTCCAGAATTGAGTGATGACAGTGTTTGGACTTTATGATGCTGCCTGCCCACGCCTCCCACCCACTATCTCCACCAGTCCCTCCCATCAAGCCCAGTCTGCCCCCTTGCCTGTCCCCTCCAAAAGCTGTCAGTGTTTGCTAGGAACTGTCATTCAGATGTTGAGTTTTGGCCTTTTGCTGTTTGATGAACACAGGCATGTTACTCTGAAAATGTGCTGTGGCGGGAGTGAGCTGAAGATAGTGACTCAGCCATGTGATGACTGAGTAAGCCACTGATCCTCCACAGTGTATGCATCACTAAGCCACAGTGTCGGTATGCTAGATGAAATAAATGCATTTTTAAAAATATGTGCATTCTTAACTGATGATGTTTTCAACTTATGGATTTATTGCAATTTTGCTCATTCCCATATTATACCTTTTGCTATGTTACCCAGTCTCCACGGAGGTACAGGGTCCCAAGGATTTGGGTCATCCTAGACTGCTTTTCCAGGCCACAAACAGGGAGCTGTATGGGAAGTAGGGCTACGGGACAAGAACCAGTGCCCATAAGCAAGGCAAGGATTTTAGACACTAGGATGCTGTGCCGGATCTAGCCTTTACTTTTAAAAGTAGAGCATTTTGATAATTACCTAAAGGAATGAAATACAACAAAACCAAATAAGCATGAATTGATTTCTATTATTTTTCTGAGACTGCAAGCCATGAAACACATATAAGATTCCAAGAAAGGTGGTGACAGGATGAGAAAAGAGCAAAGTTGGAAATGAGCTTGTTAGGAGGTGGGACAAGCAGTTCCTTTTTGAGTCTTCAACAAAGTCCCATGTCCATGACAGGCTGCATGTGAACTCGGACTGCAGACTTCCCAACAGCCTTAGCCCTTGAACTTACAGATGTAAGGTAACTGTGAGTTACAATTATAATCACTCCACTTCAGAAATGCTGTAGATACAAAAGGGGAACGGGGAATGAATGGGGTGGTGAACTTGGGAACACAAAGCAGCAGCATTCCAGACTCCAGTGTGGGATTTGAAGAGTATAATCCTCATTGTCACTAGAGTCCTATTACAGGGGAAGGAGATTCCAAGAAAGAGGAGAGGATGTGGGAACAGACACAATGACATAGCAATTTGGTACTGCAGGAGGATTCCACAAGCTGGGGCCAAGGAAAGAGGGCTAGCAGGAGGAACACAGGGCAGAGGAGGCTTATTGGGTTCTTACTTGAGCTTAGTGACAGGCTCCCACAGTAACCTCGGTTTGCAGCAGTGGAAGGGTTTCTCTCCCAGGCAGAGTAATTGGTCACATCAAGGCTAACCCATTCCCATCCTTCTGCATTGGGTTCAGCACCCTAAAGAGAAGAGAGTTCATCCAGGGGGCTAGAACGTGTGCTGAGTGTCCTTACATGAGTTCCTCTGCTGGAGCACTTGATTCCCTCCTAGCCTCGTGGAATTTGGTTTGCTTCTCTATAGGCTTGCCAGAGATCCTTGCCCTCGAAAACTCCCTTCTGCTGCAAAATCCTACAACAACAAATGATCTTTGAAATTATTTGAGTCAGCAGGTGTCCATATTGTATACCAACTGGCAGTGAATTTGATTAGCCTCTGAACCTCACGCATTATCTGTTCCATAAGGAACAACTATGTGGTCACCCCATAAAAGTCATCAGAACACTAAGACCAGTCTCTCAAGCTCAACAGTTTACAAGTATCATGTGACAACACACAGAACTTGTGACCTGAGACTGAGGAACTTCCTCTGGAGATGAGTAACCTCCACAGCAAGCAGGTGCACAGTAGCTTCAAGGACTTCTTTCCCTCTGTCTCTCAGCGTCAGAGTTGTACAACTCTCAACTCCTTCCTGAGAGAAGCAGGAAAGGGGGCCTGAGGAACCATGGCCCCTGGAGAGGAAAGGGGAGGCGACAATGACACTCACCTGTGTGGGGTCATGGAGCCCGATCCAGATGTAACTGTAGGAGTTGGCAGTGCTCCTGGCCAGGGAGGACACGAAGGAAGCCTCACCTGCTGTGAGCACAGACACCAGGTGGCCCGAGGGCCACTTCTGGCAGGCCAACTGTATGAGGAAGAACCAAAAGAGACTGAGACCTCACCGGGCAAAGGGCAAAGCAGGGCAAGGTGAGGAGTGAGGGTCTGCAAGTGATTATTCATTGTTCTGAGGGAACTCTAGAGTGCTGGAGACCACCTCCCATTTGAGCCAAATGGGCTCTACCCTGCCACCTGCTTAACTCTCCTTCATAGCTCACCTCTGCATCTGTCCAAGATTTTGGTGTTACAAAGACAGCATAGCAGTAGGACCCATAGACCTTGGAGCCACCGGGGCAGCTGATCTTTGGTGATACCACATCCTTCTGTGAGTCCTCACCTGTGTAGGAAGGTGATAAAAGGAATGGGATCAAGGCTAGAGTGGATTTAGAGAAAGAGGATGACTTTGGAAATGGCTATGAGGCTTGTCTTTGGGGACTCACACCACGTTTCTGACTAGCACTCCCTTTCTTCATACCTTCAGTTATTCATAATTTCAAGATTGGCCTATTAAGTGTGGGGCGGTGTCTCCCTTTTTTTTAGTCTTCGTCCTTATTCCTTTAGCCGTACATGCTCCAACTCTGGGATGACTTTCCATACTGGGTCCTGCACTAACTCTTCCTTTGTATTTCCACCTTTTCACAAATTACTTCTTTCACTGACTAGCATTAATGAGAATGTCCTGACTAAATCGGAGACCATCTCATTCCATTACCAGTGTTCCATGATGCTGCTTCCCACCAGAAATTAACCCGCAGGAAGCCAGGATGATGCAGGAAATACAGACACAATTCCCACAGGTGCTGCCCTCTTTACTGACTTTCAACTGTCCTGGGGAACCCAGTGTTAGTGACAGCCTCTCACCTTGGACCTGGGACAGGAGCATCAGGCAAGAGACCAGCATGCAGGATACTCTGGTGAGCCCCACGGGAAACAGCATGATGTCGGCTCCTGAAGGCAGTCAGAATTCACCTGAAGAAATGAGGGAGAGCAAGGTCAGGAAGAGAGCCCAGCACGTCTTGTCCTTCCCGATGTCAAGTGCCCCAGCACACATCAGTCTTGGTCACATGCATCCCTTAGCATAATTCCTGAAGGAATTAGGATATACATGCCCTGTCTCCACTGAGGTCTCTTGGAGCAGCCCCAGTTCAGTCTCAGAACTCTGAGACTCTGACAGCAAGCATTCTCCTATGGCATCTGTTAAGATGTGAGTTAAGATACCCGTCGTGTCAATCATGTTCTCTGAGCTCCCACGTACCTGTCTTGCAAAAGATCTGTGGTGGTTGGTCTGGGCAGGAGAGACTGGGCTTTTGTAAGAGAGCATGAGGGAGGGGCACCGTGACCCATACAGGGCCATGTGTGCAGGACAGGTGTCACAGGTAAGGCCTGGCATGAGTTCAAGGAGATTTCCTCGCATAAGGAGGAGACTATTCCTGGAAAGCCTGAGAGTTGCCCCATATATGGCCTCTTTCCCATTAGTAGCTCTGGTCTTTCTCCAGAATAGGCAAAGTTCACACTTTGCTTGTGGTCTCCTGGAAACCCTGTTCTAAGAAATTCGGGACTGAGACAGTTTTGGCAGCCGTTCCGCTATTGTATAGTGAAAAATATATAAGTCGTCTTTTTAAAAAGTCATGTTACCTTTTTGTATGATTCTTTTACTTTCATTAGAAAGGCAGATATACAGAGAAAAGGAGAGATAGAAAGTTGTCCCATCCTCTGATTTACTCCCCACGTAGCAACAACAGTGGGAGCTGAGCCATTCTGAAGCCAGGAACCATGAGCTTCTTCCAGGTCTTTCATGCAGGTATAAGTCCTAGACTTTGGCCACAAGCAGGGAACTGGATGGGAAGCAGGGCTGCCGGAACAAAAGTGGTGCCCTTTTGGGATCCTGGTACATGCAAGGTGAGGACCTTAGCCACTAGACTGCTGGGCCAGCCTCCATAAGTTTCTTTTGATGAACTTATTATAGTCTCAATTCCTCCAGATATTTCTCTGTTTATTTTATGTGGTTTACTGCAAATTAATAAGAAGTGGTGCTTACAGGATTTGAAAGTATTGTTCAGTGGAATGATTAGTTGGGGCAAAAGAATGGAAATGTTGAGAAACAGCAGTGATCATTCAGTTTCTGGTTTAGTGTTGTGGCAAGATGTAAAGGAAGCTGGAAGTCGTCTTATGAGGCAATAGGCTCGGTGGGGTCTTATGGAATCTGCTACAGTACTTCCTTCCTCTTCCCTCTGTGTGTTAATTACTGAGGGCAAACTGCCTCAGTTACTGTAGTTGTGAGCTTGCTCTGTGATACCAAGGGTAGTAACATACTTAACTTGTGGTCTGTATACCTGTGGGAGTCTTTAAGTGTCTGCGTGAAAAGTTATTGTTTTTATAAATCTGGAATATTAATTGACTTTTTTTATTAAGCATTTTAAAAAGATTGATGTACTTGTTTTTGAGATGCAGAAATACACAGAGACGAGAGATAGAGACAGAGACAGAGGTCTTCTATCTATTGTTCATCCCCCTAACTGGCTGTGATAGCTTGCACTGAACCAGACAAGGCCAGGATTCAGGCGCTTCTTCCCTGTCTCCTGCTGTGGACTTGAGCCATCCTCTGCTGTTTTCCCAGACATTAAACAGGAAGCTGAATTGGAAGTGGAGCAGTTGGGGCATGAACTGGCATACATGCGGGATGCCTGCACTGCAGGCAGAGGATTGATGCCAGGCCACGGTGCTGGCCCAGTCAATTGTCTTTTCACTGTATTGACATGTTCCCTGATGTGAGGGAGATGTGATTAAAACCATAGCCTTTATCAAGGCAGTGATATCTATTTACTTGGAAGGAATAAAATTCTGTTTTCCTAAAATCCTAGAACTTGGAGCAATCAGTCCTTGAATAGATTTTGTTTACATTGAAAATGTTTCCTTTGATATTCTGTATCATTAAATAAGTTTGCATACTACTGTAAAATGGTTATAATGAAGAACAGCATTTGTAATACAGTTGTCACTGAGCATTTAAGAAACAGCCTTTTTTTTTGTAGAACACTGGACTACTTCATTATGTATATGAGATTTTTTTTATTGTTCTCAGTTTCAAAAACAACAAAAGGAAGTTAGGTTCTGCCTCGGTATGTCTCATAACAAATATAATTCACACACAAATAGTTTGGGAGTTCTCAGGAACTTTTATGGGTGTAAAAGAACAGTACCACTAAATAATTTAAGAATCCCTAATATCTGGCTTTTAATTTCTAGGATATATGAGTTAGAGCATGGGTTTACATCAAACACAGTGATACAATCTGAAAAACCTAAAAGCTGTCAAAGTCCACAGTATAAATTATTTTATTTCTGTAGCCAGTGAATTTAAGAAAGTGAAGTAACATTATGCTTTGATCATGTTAGGGTTTATCAGTGAGGTACAATGTGTGGTGTGTATGCAGCTTCTGATTTAAGAAACAATTATAGGGAAAGTTAATTATAATTGGATATATTAGTTTTTGTCAATTTTCAGTTGATCCTGATAATTCACAGGATTTGTTTAATTTATAAATTTATGAATTCTACTTATAGTTTATATAACTTTGTGCTATTCTGTATGATTTTCTATATTGGTGATCCAAATGGTCTTTGCACTTCATTATTTCATGTGTTGCATTGACAGACTTGGGTAGGTTAAACTATCCTAGTATAGGCAGGATGCATTTCTTTTGATGGTGATATCTGATTTTAGATGTGCTAAGTGTGTGTTGAGAATTGCTGAATGTATTTTCATTAGCAATATCAGCATCCAGTTTTCTTTTCAATGGTGTAGTTGACTATCCTGAGAACAAGATAAAATTTGGATAGCCAGATAAAACTACTGCTAAAGTACAGATACACTTGGCCCTCCATGACTCGATCTGGAAGCCTGTTGTCCCACCTGACAGTATTGGGCCAGGGGGGATCTTTCAGAATGAAGGCCTAATGGAAGGTGACAAATGTATTTTGGAGGACAGGGTAGTTCCTGTGTTGGTGAATTGTCATAACACACCAAGCCTTCCCCAGTTCCCTGCTTTCTTCCTCATTTTGTGCCCATTCTGTGCAGGGCTGGTTCCTTTCCACTTCCCTGCCATGCTGCAGTATGGCCAGGGGGTGGTGCCATAGTGTTAGGCCCTTTCAGCAAGCAGAGCAGTGAGCCAAATTATCTTTTCTTTATAGATTATTTTTGAATTAGAGAAACACAAAACAAACTAAGTTTACAAGCAAAAACTGAAGAACTGGAACAAGTTGTGTCTCTGGCATTGTGGAAAACAGCAGCTGTTCCCAGGATCATTTGTTGGTGATACATAATAAAGTCAGTTTTATTCTGAGCTGCATTCTACATTGAGCTTTTGGTTAGGATGTCAATGACTCAAGAGCATGAGATGGTGAGGACAGTTCATGTCCAGGAGACATGTGTGTGGAATTGGGGCTCCTGGAATTCTCCTGTGGAATATGAACTATTCCTTCACACCAACAGCAATTCCTTTGCTGCTAAGATCTCCTACGTGGAGCACCACTGGCCTGAGCTGTGTGGCTGAGAAAGCAGCTACAGAGAACCCTGACTGGATTCCTGGGCCTGAACTTCCAGGAAGTCCTCCTTTTCTGGCAGCTCAGCTGAGTACACTGAGAAGCCATGACAAGCTCTGCAGCACTTCCTAACAAGGGTCAGTAGAGCGTGGTCCCTCTGCCAGCCAGCTGCACCTCTCCCACACTAGTGCCTGGAAGAGCAGCCTGCATCTGAGGCCAAATCTCTGTGACCGTTCTGACACCGCTCTTCAGTATACTGGGTCAGTCTGTGGCTGGGTCCAAGAGTACAGGCAGAACTCTTCTCATCTGGCAGCCAGAGACAGCCTGGCACTTGACTTCCTCAAAGATGGAGTACCACCTCCCAAGGAGGAAAAAACATTTAAGGTGCAGGCTCCTGTTGTTCATGATGAGGTTGCTTTCTTGCAAAGCCCCACACTCTCTCCTCCCCTCCTCTCCCTTCCATGGCGTGATTGTGCAAGACATAGTGAGAGAAATGCAGTTCCTGTGAAAGGGAACTAAGCTGTTGTTTTGGAACAACATAATCAGTTAGTTATAATTGGTTGAGGGAATGTGAACTCTGAGCTCTGCCCTGAGGTGGATAAGAATATGCAGCCCAGGAGACTTATTATTTTTTAAGATTTATTTATTTTTATTGCGGTTTGATATACAGAGAGGAGGGAAGACAGAGAGAAAAATCTTCCGTCTGCTGATTCACTCCCCAAGTGGTCCCAAGGGCTAGAGCTGAGTTCAATCCCAAGTCAGCATCTGGGAGTTTCTGCTGGGTTTCCAACAAGCGTGCTGGGTCCCAAGGCAACTCCCACTGATGAGCATGAGAGCCAGGCTGGTGGCAGGCCTGTCTATACAGTGGGTGCCAGATTGGCTAGCAAGAGGTATCTCTTAGAACATGAGGGTAAACAACTTCTATAGAAGGGGGAGTAAAATTTTAAGAACAACTTTTCTAAAATACTTCTAAAATCTTAATTCCAATACTTTAATAACATTTTTATAAGGATTGTCACTTTGACAACATATAACATTTGTATAACTTAAAATTTAATTTAAAATTTAGAAATTTTTGAATTTGTATGCAATTTTCAATAAAATTTACATCATATTAACTTTTGAAGAAATTTTATGATTGCTATTTATAAAAATTTGTTAAATAGAATTATGTTAAAGTTAAACGTAACCATTTTCAGATTTTAAATTAAATTTATATGTAAATTATACAAAATATTAATAAAGTACAATGAAGATTTCATGAAATTATTTTGTGGTCCCATGTATACAATTTTATAACTTTTAGCATTCAATTAAATTGTTATAAAATAGTCAAACTTTAATAAATTTAAGAATATTTTTGCATTATTAAATGTAATACAGCATTATAAATACTTTGTTGCTTCAGTGAAATACACAGTTTTTACAAATTAAAACTATCAAAATTTTAAAGAAAATTTTCATAAATTAGAACATTGTCTGACATTTGTAGAGTAGATAAAACTTCATAAAATGTTTATAACTTTTGAAAGTGAATGATTCCATGACTTCTCTCCAGTCTCTGTGTCTGGAAGCCAGACATCCCACAGCATATTGTGAAATACCACTTTGACTAGCAAGAGGCAGCTATTGGGGGATGAGGGAAAGCAGCATAGGTGGAAGGAGTGTAAGCACAGAACACTGTTGCTGGAGTTAAGCTTCGCAGTGAGTAGCTGGGGGCCCAATGTGCCACCTGAGATCCACTGGCAGGTACACTGTAATCGATGCAAACAGATCAAAGAAACATACACTGATGGACAAACAAATCAGCTATGGGCCTGGTGTGATAGCCTAGCCAGTGAAGTCCTCACCTTGAATGTGTCGGGATCCCATATGGGCGCTGGTTCTAATCCTGGCAGCTCCACTTCTCATCCAGCTCCCTGCCTGTGGCCTGGGAAAGCAATTGAGGATGGCCCAAAGCCTTGGGACTCTGCACCCATATAGGAGACTTGGAAGAGGCTCCAGGCTCCTGGCTTCGGATCAGCTCAGCTCTGGCCGTTGTGGCTGCTTGGGGAGTGAATCAATGGATGAAGATGTTCCTCTCTGTCTCTCTTTGTCTCTCTATATATCTGACTTTGTAATAAAAATAAACAAATCTTTTTTTTTTAAGATTTATTTTTTTAATTTTTATTGGAAAGGCGGATATACAGAGAGGAGAGACAGAGAGGAAGATCTTCCGTCCGATGATTCACTCCCCAAGTGAGCGCAACGGCCGATACTATGCCGGTCCGAAGCCAGGAGCCTCTTTCAGGTCTCCCACGCGGGTGCAGGTCCCAAAGCCTTGGGCCGTCCTCGACTGCTTTCCCGGGCCACAGGCAGGGAGCTGGAAGGGAAGCGGGGCTGCCGGGATTAGAACCGGCGCCCATAGGGATCCCGGGTGTGCAAGGTGAGGACCTTAACCACTTGCGCCACCGCGCCGGGCCCAAAATAAACAAATCTTTAAAAAAAAACAAATTAGCCATGGAAGATTTGTGCAGATAATGACTGCAAAATGAACTACTTTCAAGTCCTTAGAAGAATCAAACTGAATTACTTTCAACTTTTCCCATCTAGAAGAATTACATTGAATCTTAGCTTACATTTTGCCAAAAAAAAAAAAAGAGAGAGAAAGAAATAAGAGTTCATTTGTTTTATTCTGTTTCTATATTGCAAAACTGGGTGTCAAAATTATTTTCTGCACACACACACACACACACACACACACACACACACAATCTTCATTTATTGGTGGTCCTGTCCCTATGAACAAGCTGCACATCTGTTTTACAGTATAAATATGTGTGATGCCTTAGCAATAAAGAAGACCTTAGTGCACTCTTTCAGGTTCCATTTGCTGATCAGTAATACTGTGTGGAATGGCCAGTTTGTCATGCAGGCAGCCTGATGATTAAGCACAGTCAGGCTTTTGTATTAAAACCAAAAACTGAAAAAAAAAGTTACTCACGTGTACAATTTGTTACAAAAAGTAGTCATAGCTGGTTCACTGAAGACAAACATATTTACAATTGGTGAACATCAAGGCGATGTGTAGTGACACAAGAGGAGGACAAGCCGCTGAAATGTAGTCCCACTAGCAGACCACTCCTTCTGTATGCTTTGACCCTGGTGGCAGTGATCCAGCCTGGTGACATCTCATGTATGCTGGCTTACCATTTCTGCATTGCGTGGCACCAGATGCCAAGCTGTCATCATGCATGCAATTAATAACTAACTTAACCTTTCCCAAGGGAGCAGCTTTGGATTCTAAAAGCTTCTGGAACTCATCTGGGTCTCCCACGTAGGTGGCAGAGACACAGGTAATTGGGCTATTTTCCAGTGCTTTCACAGGTGCATGAGCAGGGAGCTAGATTATAAGTGAAGCAGTGACTTGGACTGGCTCTCCTGTGCAAAACTGGTATAGCAGTCTAATCCACTGTGTGACAACACTGGTCTCACACTGGTGTCTTAACCCCACGTGCCGAGGGGGGCATCGAATAATTAATGGTTATCCAGCCTTTTTCCTTCATTGTATGCTCAAGTGAATAAAACTGGTTTTATTTTTTGGAAAATATTACTAAATTAGTAAATCACTTGTAAACGTGAAAGTTATCTTACATCTCTTTCCTCAGCATAGATTTTGTGCTCGGTGCTGTGCTAAGAATTCAATGTGGATTTTGACACTTCATTTGTAAGGCATCATTGTGAAACAGCTATATTCACCCTCATTTTTGAAAAATGGAATGAAAATTTGAAGAGGTTCAATAACTTTCTCATGGTTCCACAAAAGTAACACCAAGCACCAAAGTCATTCTCTCCTTATCATTGCTACAGGATTCATCTGGAGGACAGAGATTGGAAATTTAGAAAAAGTCGAGTATTGAATTCTGCAAGGCAATTTACCTGTACATCATGACAGAGGAAAGGTTTTACTAAGTTGTCCAATTTACCTTTGGGATGGAGCTGACATTTAGAAACCCTAAGTCCAGAAAATCGGGTCTCTGTTACACATGGAGGGAATTATAAACACCAGGAAAGTTCTGTGGCCAGTAGCTAAGTCCGATGATTTTCTTAGCCATGCTAACTGAATGCATACTAAGAGAAAGCATAAGCTCTGAGGAGTTACCAGATTCTCTTAGAGAACAAAACCATCATTTAGTTGTTCTTAGAAATGAATGAGTAGGATTCCTGTTCTCTTTATGCTAACTCATCCAAATGCTGGGAACATTGATTTACCTTTAATTTAGATAAATTGACAAGAAGCTTAGAAAAACTAACCAATCACCTGTTGAACATTTTTTTAAGCAGAAAACAAGTAGGATATTCTAAAATAGATGAAATCATCAGCTCAGTTAAAATATTTCAAAAGACATACTAAGGGCCTGGCATGGCAGCCTAGCAGCTAAAGTGCTCACCTTGAATATGTCGATATCCCATATGGCCACCTGTTCTAATCCCGGCAGCCCCACTTCCCATCCAACTCCCTGCCTGCGGCCTGGAAAAGCAGTCAAGGATGGCCCAAAACCTTGGTATCCTGTTCCAGCATGGGAGACTTGGAAGAGGCTCCAGGCTTCTGGCTTGAATCAGCTCTGCTCTGGCCATTGTGACTGCTTGGGAAGTGACTCATCCGACAGAAGATCTTCCTCTCTTCCTCTCTATATATCTGACTTTTCAATAAAAAACTAAATATTTAAAATAAAAAGAAATACTAAGTCAGAGACCATTAAAAAGTCTTGTCAGAATTTCATTGTTGATCTCTGAAAGAATGTAAATTGAAGTGAATCATGGTGGTGTCTAGAGAAGGAAGAAATCAGGGATACAACTGAAAATCTAAAATTTTAAATTGTCACCATGACTTGGCCTCTAATGTTCAGAATGACGAACACTGAGTCACTTTCCTTTCTATTCTTAAATTTCTTCATTACAATTTGGAGTTGACACCTACACCTACTTAACACAAAGCACTGTTTTTAAGGATAATAGAAACGAATGGACAGCAGTGACAGATTAGACCATTTGATTTAGACAAATTAAAGGTAAGTTGAGGTTCCCAGCATCTGGGTAAGTTATTATGGACATCTTAAGAGTGAAGTAGTGGGCAGTGCTTTTTCCAGGTTTTACTCTCAAAAAACAAGTACGTAAAAATCAGCAATGCAATGCAGTAAGCAGGGCCTTGGGATTGCTATTAGGAAGCGTGTTCAGGAAATGTATACCGAAAAGAGGCTGCTGTGGATTTGCGGTTGTTGCTTGGTAGAGCATTCTGATCCACACCAGGTTCCACCCGTAGCACAGTTTTGAAGAGAAATAAAGGACTGGGGATTTGAGGTCAGATGTGGATTTAAATTTTAACACTGGTAGCTTTTGACTATTTGAGATAGGGTAAGTGAGACCCTGCATGTTTATTTCCTATTTGGTTCTCCGCCAGTTTCCCACGAGGATAGGGTGAGACCTTGCGTGATTATTTCCCTTTTAGGGCTCCACCAGTTTCCCAAGAGGCACAGCACTAATGTGCAGTTCATATGAGAGCAATGTCAAGCTGATGCTCTCCTAAGACTTCCACCTGTGAACTTGGAACAACACGTAGGAGGGGGCGAAAGGGAAAGTGAAGCTCCTTACATCACATTACACTCAATTAGAGGACTCCACCTGCAGTGCCAAGGCACTGTTACTGCTTTGGCACGCTTCCGACCTCAGCCCCACGGCTTCTGGGCATTTATACTGTAACATTTCTTTCCATTTTTGGCTAGACCTCTCTCTCTCTCTAAGAGCAGAATGGATCTGAACAGTGGGGGATGATATATTTGTATGGTACTACTGGAGGTACTATCCTGTCCTCGAGGTCACTCTTAGGGTGGCCCAGGCCTTGAGGCAGAGTCAGGGTTTTCTGTCTGATCCTCTTTTTCTTGACTCCTCAAAGCTTTCTTAGTAGTCTTCAAATAGAATTCAAATGAGCTAAAATAGCCCAAATTGATACAGGGACGTATCTGAATTCAAATACAAGCATAGTTCAATCTCATTCTGATACTTGGAGGAAACGCTTGAAACCAAGGACCGAAGATACATTTTCTGTTCTTTCCTCTGTAGGGACAGGAATCGAACTTGAAATGCAGATAGATCCACTAAAGATGAGTATGCAAAATGTATATTCAAACTATCCTAGTATGGCTCACGCTTGGTATTTGCATCTCTCTCCAAGTGTATCTGAACTCTTCAAGGGAAAGGCTGTATCTTTAATTTTTTAGTGTGTTACATTCCCCAGTACAGAGGCCTTTCAAGATATATACAGAGACCTTCTAAGTTAGGGGGAAATATACACTTAGGTATGTCATTGATCAGTCCCTGAAATCGTTCTGTAGCTTCAACTTTCTGTAACATATAAAATAACAAAACTAAAAATTTTTGTTCCTGCAATGTTATAAGAAAAATTTTACTTAAAAAAGCAGTATAGAGGAAACATGATAGTATGTTGAAGTGAGATTGCCAAACTCTTATAGCAAAGAAGAGGAAAAACAGTCCCTGCTCCTTCACCTTGCATCACTGTGTGCTCAGGAGCAGATTGCATTTACCTGGCACATTTATTGACCTTTGAAATTGAATTCAAGCACCTAAGTAATTCCTGGCACAGCTATTCTGATTGAACAGTATTATCAGAGTCTTGCTTATCAGCTTGGGTTGCTGCATTCATCTTCAGACTTTGAGACCCAATTATCCTGGAACCAGGAAGCAAAACCTCAACAACTGTGGTCAGAGGCAGAAAGATTAGGGACTGTGCAGAGGGCTCTTTGGGGGAGAAATCCTGAAGTTTTTTGCCTTCCCTCTCTATATTAGGTGATTGCCATAAGATACATCAATTTTTAGGTTTTATTAGCTATCCCATACTTTGCCCAACTTGACCCTAAGGCTTAGATAACTCCAGTGACAGGGAATTCACTTGAGCCAGTTAGTTTGGGTCCCAGTTCCAAACATTTCATGGCTTCACATTCTGGGATTGCTCACTACAGTGGGATAAGATTATAACTAGAATAAAGAATACAAAAGGGTGACTTTGAGGAAGGTATGACAAATATTTAGGCTTACATTATTCACAGTTGGTGTGGGAGGATGTAGCTGGTGTTCTGGGGAAGGCAAGAAAGCAATCTCCTTTCTGAGTGTGTAACAGCAAGCTGCAAAATGTGAGGAATTAATCTATGTCAAGCTTGGAGCAAAGGAAGAAGGTTAGAGGCAAAAGAGCCAAGCAGTCAACTAAGTTAATTTATTTGCCCTGAATAAGGGCCTTAATTATTTTTCATTTGTTACAATAGAGCTTGCTTTAGCAATGGCTTTTGTTCAATTGCCCTGCAGTGCCATTTACCAGAGCTCCTCTGAGTCCCCAGAGTGATGAGATTTCCTCATCTTTCCATCTGTCTCTGCTGTTCCAACATAAAATGTGCAAAATTGCTTTAAGGGAAATAGAAGTTTTAGAAAAGTAAGGTCTGTTTGCTGTCTGAAACCTAACTCATGTGTTTCATCAAAGAGATGATGTTGTCTTTGGATTTTTGACATGGAGGTCAGATTTTGAAGCTAGTAGAGTCCAAATCCTTCTGCTGCTGGTTGTATGGTGATGAGCATATTACTAGCTCTGGTTTTGTTTGTTTATGCTTTTGAGATGCAGTAATGATCCATCTCTTAGATATTAGGTTACTTCAGAGTATATTGAAGAGGTCCAAATCTCTATTTCATTACTGACCAATAAAAATGCAATAAAAGGTCAGAGGGTGGGAATTTGGGGGAATGGGGAGAGGAAATCCCAGACCCTATGGAACTGTACCATAAAATTTAAAATTTAAAAAAAATTGAAAATACAATAAAAACACAAACAACTTTACATTTTCTAGGAGCAAAAGTATGAGACTTTGTTAAATTAGTTTTAGTAGTGCATTTTAACATAATGTTGCCAAAATGTCACTCCAACATGTAATACAAAGATTTTTTTTTATAAAAACATAATAAAATTATTGACATACTTAAAGCTAGTTAGTGAATAGCTTACATTTTAACTTGGTACACAAAGCAATTCAAACTAGTCACACCACAGTCGCTCAAAAGGCACATGAGATTAGTGGCTACAACACTGTACATCATAGTTCCATAGGATTATTAACTGTGATTCTTTTTTTGGTTAAGAGTCTTAAAAAAAGAGAGAGAAGATAGTTGATACCATGTAGTGTTTTTAAAAAGGAAACTTGTCCCCTGAGCTGGTAAATTCTGTGGCACAATACTTTGCCAGTTTACATGATAGGGGAAATATTTTTAAGTCTTAATTCCTTGAGGAATGGGAATCTCAGAACAAGGTTCCTTAAAATTTGGTTTGGAGGGAACAGAAAGGTGGAGAAAATTAAAAAGAGTTAAAATTTTGAACAAAAAGCCTGAGGAGAAAGGGAAAGGACAGGTGGGTGATTGAGAGAGAAGCCTGGGGGCACCCCACTGTTCACAGGAGTTTTGCATGGACTTACACAACAGACATCCTCCAAAGATGCAGGGACTTTCACCATCACATGACTTCCTCAGGGAAGATGGAGAAGGGAGGTTTGTATGGAGCCCCTGGTGTCCTTATCAATGCAGTCACTTGCCTAGCTTCAAAGGAATATTCCTGGAGTCCTGTCTGCATCTCGGGTTTTGATTCCTGCTTCTTAACCTCAATGCATTTAGATAAAATTCACAGTTGTTTCTGGGGTGATGGCTCCAGTTGTCTGAGTGTGGTGGAAAACTATCTGAAAAACTATGAGCATAATAATTTTATCAGGGCCAGGCAGCAAAGCCCATTTCCCCCCAAGGAAATTAAGCCAATCAATCAACATGCAAACAATAGAAGATGTAATTAATACTTATTATAAAGTAATGACATTGTTCAGTAGGGTCCAGACTTCCATGGACCTGAAGTTTTGTTATGTGACTAAGAGTGATGGATACAAAAAGTCTGGTGCGTAAATGGGTGTCCTGATCTTTCTCTTTCTCTGATTTTTAATTAGTTAAGCCTTTTGTGTACCTGAAAAAATGTTTGGGTTGCACTAAGTGAAGGAGAGCTTAATCTAGAACTGTTTTTGTAATAATTCAGCAAGAATTTATTTGTCCAACATTTGTTTCCTCTTGTCTTCCCATTCCTACCTGAAGATAAAAGTGTGTGTGTGTGTGTGTGTGTGTGTGTGTGTGTGTGTGTGTGTGTTGAGGGAATGACTAGAATGATTTTGCACAGCCCTTGCCCAGATATTTGGTAGTGCCTGGAGACATTTTGGTTGTCATGGTGCAAGGAGAAGGGCTACTAGAATTTCTAGAGAAGGTGATACTGAGAGAAGCCTCAAATACTTATTGAGCAAGCAGGCATCCAACAATGGATGAGGAGGAAAGATTTTTCCAAGCAGAGGGGCATCAAATGCAAAGGCAGATATGTGCAGGATCAACCTGCTGTCTGATGAAGCTGATAAACACAAATGAAGTAAGAAAGAGAAACTTGCATCACTTTCCATTCAAGCTAGCTTAGAAACTTCAAATTCCATTTAAATCTGGTTCAATTCCAAGCCAACTATCTCTTTTATGCTTCCTGTGGGAAAACAACACACATATGAAATGTTTTATGGTTTTGGATATCCAGAACACATACCATCAAGACATGCTGAGCTTGCCCACTCTCAGAGCACAGATAGAAGGCTACAGCCACCTGACCACTGACCACACTCTTGCCTACTGCACATCACAACTTCAAACATGATTTCCCCAATTTGTGCTTATTCCTTCTCAATCTAGATATCATCATCTCAGTAAAACTCCCCACTTTCTCATAACATCTTCCACTGTCTTATACTCTGCCCATCACACGTTGCTGTTGTCTTTTCTGTACAACACTCTCACTATTTGAATTGCCATGGTTTTCTTGTGTGTTGAGTGTATGCCTCCCACAAGGATGTGACATTCCATGAGGCATAGCCTGGTCTCAGCTAAGACTCACATCATCCACATAGCCTGCTGTGCCCTGCACACTGGCATGTAATAAATACAAAGGGACTTGTAGGGAAGTAGAACTAAAACACAGAGCAGAAGTAGGCATTTAGCCTAGCCATTTAGACATGCATATCCCATACTGGGTTATCTGGGTACAAGCCCTGGCTCCAGTTCCTGACTTCCTTACACATTAACCCTGGGAGGCAGTGATGATGGCTCTGATGCATGGATCTCTCTCACTCACCAGTGGGAGATCTGCATTAAGTTACTGGCTCCTCTAACCATTATAGGCATCTGAAGAATGAGACAGTGGGTAAGTTTTATCCTTCCACCTTTCTCTCACTCTCTGCCTGTCAACACACACACACACACACACACACACACACACACACACACACACACTGTCCACAAACTTCTTGAGAGTCCCTCACATATGAAACAGAGAGCATTTGCCTAGGAGATCATCAGAGTCACTATAAGCATATCCCTGGCACAGGTGAGTGGCTTCCACTGGGTCATTTAGATCTCAAGGGTAAAATGCAGTCATATAAAAGTAAGAAGAGAACATTCTGGGGGAAATCTATGGCACTGGGATCCTAATAAATATACAGCCTGTGGAAATTATTTTTTATACTTCCTATAATATAATTTCTCCTGAGTGGCATGTTCTCAGAGAAAGCAGTGACCACTAGTGATATGAGGGCCTATGATGGCCACATATAGGGGACTGCTGCCTTAGTGTGAAGGTATCAGCCAAGAAGTATTTCCTTATCCAATGTTTCCTTAGGACAGGAATGTCCACTCAAAGATAATATATCTAAAACATTTGTCAAAGCATTTACTTGTAATTTACTTTGAGACAAAGGGAGAGTATAAAAGGATGATTTCCTGTCATGCCAACTATCCACAACACCTGAACTGTGCTCAATCAGCAATTGGCAGATGGAAAAACACTTCCAGTTTCTCATGTGAGTATCCAAGTGAGTGCAACTGAGTCAATCTGTGCCTACTAATGTACACCCTAGGAGGGTGGAGTCCGGAGATGGAGACAGGGATTGAACAGGTAATCTAACATGGTTTGTAGGTGGTTTAACTGACACTGTAACTGACCCAAATGCCCTACCCCACCCTAAGCATTATATCCTCACACCCCCAGTGCTTTCAAACTTGCCTCTCTGTATTGCTTTTTGTTGTTGTTGTTAAATTTTCATTTTGAATTTTTGAATTTTATGGCACAATTTCATAGAGACTCGGATTCCTGCCCCCCAAAAAATCCTACCCACCCCCGACAGATTTTTCCCATGTTGCTATAATAGTATAGTCCTTCATAAGAGTCATCAGTCTGTTATCTAAGTGTGCCCCAACACTGCTGGTATAGACAATGTCAGACAGGCCAGTGTCCCATTGTCTACCCATTTCACCTCTCTGTATTCTTCCTCATTTATATAATTGGTATCACATCTACCCAGTTGTCCAGAACAAAACCTCTAAGCACTCCTTGATGCCCCACATTTCCATTACTGTCAATTTCTAAATGGTTCTAGAAGCAGACTGCTGTCCAGCTCCAACACCATCACCCTGATCCAGGACAATATTACCTCTACCCTAAAATGGTAACAGGCTATCAGGTCTTTGGATTTTACTGATTTTCTCTGTGTTCTTCGCTTAGAAGCTGAGATGAGTTAGAAAAAAAATAATCAGTAAGATCCTATTCTACCTGTTTTCTAATGGTTTCTGGTTGCACTCGGGGAAAATGAATCACTTCCTTTCCCAGTTTTGTTTATTCCTACCTAAAGCTCCGATCTCAGCTCAGTTCACGCTCTTGTGATACTAATCATTGGCCAGCTCTGGAGCCCAAGGAGTTTATTTATTTATTTATTTTGCCTTTATGGGTTCTTTTTGCCTATTCCTTGGGCTGACTGACATGCTCTGCCCCGTGCTGTTTCCGTGGCTTTCTCCTTCTTTCCCTGTAGGACTACCCTCAGCTGTGGCATACTCATTGATGCATGTTTGGCATTTTTTTCTTCTGAAAAACAGTCTCTGTTCCTAATTACTTTACTGAATTACCCTCTGCTACGATTGGGATGAGGTTTTACCCTAACGGTGCATTTGCCACAGGTTTGTTCCTCATTAACATCATGGGACTTTTCAGAAGTGACGTCTACTGGAAGATGATTAGGACATTGGGAGAACTGTCCCCAAAAGAGAAACATGCTGGTTTTGGATAGGGTTAGTTTGGGAGAGAACAAGTCGGCTGTAAAGGAGCGAGCCTGACTTACATTCCTTTGGCTTCCTGTCTCTCTCTCTGTGTGTCTTGTCCTTACTATGTGTTACTCCCTTAGCTACTGAGATGCTACCCTGCAGGTGACTCTTACCAGAGGAAGCAGAAATCAGTGTCATGCTCCCAAACTGTGAGCTGAATAAGCCTCTTTTCCTCAGAAAGTAACCAGCCTCACCTGCCTTATTATAGCAGTGCAAAGCAGATAAGAACATCTACTTTCCTTATCTTACGTGAAAAGCTCAGGTGATACAAGGGAGGTGGCTCATTTCAGGCTGTCGTTCAAAGGCAGAAACCAGCGGTTTTTTAAGTCTTCTGTTCTCTCTGTCTCCATCAGTACACCTCTGCCTATTTTTCATTTTTATTTAATGACATATTCCTCTGTTTTCCATGTCTATTGGATGGACGTGAGAGTAACATGAGAGTGTGGTGTATACTTTGTGGGTTTAGCTAGCAGGCATTCTGAGATTAGGTGTTATGAATTCTTAAGGAAGTAGGAGGAACTCATACTGCCCAGAGGTATTGTTGGCACAGGTTTGGCAGCAGTCTTTCCCTGTGAGAATTAAAAAAATCTCTCTTAGCAATTCCATGGGAGGTTGTTATGAATGAGATCTGAGGTTTTTTTTCTTTGCTGAAATTTACTTCCCTCTCACAATCCTTAATTATTCTGGCTATATGCTAACCACTAGAAAGTAGCTCTATTATGATCGAAACCCCAGCTATTTTGTTCATTGCTGTACTTGTATATTTAATTCATTTCCTGCATACAGTAGGCTCTTAAGAAGTACTTAGTAAATTGACCTAAATAGCATAGTTTGAAATGGCAATGCAAAACATAGCTTGTAAATAGGGCTGATATTAATGGGATTTGAAATTGAGGTATCTGGGGACCAGTGCTGTAGACTAGAGGATTTAACCACTGAGTGCCAATGCTGGCGTCCCACACAGGCACCAGTTTCATAACCAGCTGCTCCAAGTGAGACTCACTTCCCTGCTCACATACCTGGGGAAGCATCAGAAGATGCATGGGCCTCTGCCCTCACATGGGAAATCGGAAGTCTTGGGCTTTGATCTGACTCTGTCTTGGCTGTTGGCAGCCATCTGGGGAGTGAACCAGCAGATGGAAAATCTCCCTCTCTCTCTGTCTCTCTCTCTGCAACTCTGTCTTTCAAATAAATCTTTTTCAAAAGTTGAGGTATTTGGCATCCTGATCATCCTTTGTTCTGTGTAAGCATCCCTTAGGTCAATCAGCAACGCCTTCCAGTCAGTAAGGAAGGCAGATCCAGCCTAGAATGAAGGCTGAGATTATTGGAAAAGAAAGGGACTTTCTAAATTCGAAATTTCAACAACAAAGAATAAAGATCTTAGTGATGAGCTTTGCTTTAAGAAATCACATAATGAGATACACAGGCAGTAGATATGAGACCAGGGCAGGTTCTTCAAAACTGAAAGGAAGATTAACTCATTAAGTAGAGAGTTATTATGTAGAGCGATCCCCAAAAAAGTGCTCTGCATCCCATCTTCCAAGGTCTGGTTTGGGATTGCCTTTAAGGATAAGATGACAAATCTGTGACAGGTCATAGGAGATTGGTCACTGGAGTTCCTCCTTCCTGCTATGTTCTGCATGCTAGAGGACTAGTCCATATTATGCTAAGAAGAGTTCGAATGGCAGCATACCATTTAATGCTCCTCTATGTGTTTGTGGAAGGAGCAGAATATGCAGGAAGCCTGGGATTGGGATAATCATGCTGGCATACTGCATTCTTGCATTAGGAGGTGTGTGTGTGTGTGTGTGTAGGACAGCAAATTCCAAATGCAGAATGTGTTCATTATCAGCAGAACCAAGCTCTCTGCCACAGAATGACAGAGGGGCAACTATCCTTCTTAAAGTATGAGAGCATTCAGTGTCCACAGTAGGCAGGATAGACTCCACATGGAGAACCCAAGCAAGAAGCTCACATCAATCTTTTCCTAAACCCAGAGAATATTGTGAGAAAGTAAAGAATGGTCACTGTGGTGGTTATACAGCCATAGCAGATAAGACTACCACTTGCTTCACTGGTATGCCATATTGGTTTGCCTGGGATAGAGTCCTGGCTACTCCATCTCCAATTCAGCTTCCTGCTAACACATGTTGCAGGCAGCAGATTCTGGCTCAAGTAAATTCCTGGCACCGATGTGGGACAGCTGGCCGGAGCCTCCCCTGGCTGTTGCAGGCATTTAGAGGAAAGAAGCAGAGGATGAAAGATCCCCCTAGTCATTCTAATCAGCACATCTTTTTAAAATAAATCTAATTAGCAAATCATTTTAAAAGAATGGGTTGTTAGTAGAGAATATATAGTTTGAAGCTGTAGTTTATGTAGCTTTGACTTTTACTGTGTGGAAAGGCAGTGATAACCTCCACCCACAGGCACATACTACCTGGCTCTCTCAAAGTCCGTGGTGTGGGGAAGGCTCACAGATCAAATGCTGGTAAGAAGGAGGGACTTCAATAAATAGATGTATAAACAAAGCTTAGGATGAATGATGTCCCTCTGTCCTGCTTCCTCTGCAGCACTGGCCTCAGCCACTGGTTGTGAGGACCAGAAACACAAGGAACCCGAGGTCACTAAAATACGCTGGCTCTTCGGACGAGATGCAGGGATAACACAGCTACTCAAAAAGTGTAGCCTGCTGACTGGTCAGATGAACAGCTAAGTTTGTTTTAGTTGTGTTTGTTGGGAAGAGAACACACAGAGCCAGTGTAGAATCTCCAGTGGTAGCAAAACTGTGATCTCATTGATGCTCGTGTATATTTAATGTTTCCATACATTCTCATAAACCTTCCAAATATTTAATGTAAAACAAACGCTTAAGACCCAGGTGCTCCATGACTTTCTGATGTCTTTCTCTTTCTATTACTCCCTACCCTAGTTTAACACATACGTTTTTTGCAAACTAAACTTTACCTATACTTAACACAATATTTCTATTATCAAAGCCTTACAGAAATTCACCTTTAGTAACCAAAATGAAAGCAAATGCTAACTGCATTAATATAGCCTTCTTACTTGTTAGATAATTCCTGTACTACACATAAATATACATCTTAATGCCAAGTTTAAGATTTGCTTTTTCTTCCCCTTCTATATTTGGAAATAAGGGTCAGAAACAAGGTGGGAATACTCAGAGCTAAGGACAGCCATGTCTGTGCTGAGGCTCAGAAGTGTCAACGGAGCGCTTTAACGGATAGAACGATGTTCAGGAGATTAATGAGTGCTTTT
Source organism: Ochotona curzoniae (assembly GCF_017591425.1). NCBI lineage: Eukaryota > Metazoa > Chordata > Mammalia > Lagomorpha > Ochotonidae > Ochotona > Ochotona curzoniae. Next base: position 59,552,712 of record NW_024466599.1, read on the forward strand.
CCACAGCCTCGTGTTGCCCCTCTTCCTGCTCAGAAGTCCCTTGTGTGTATCCTCACTTGGGCCTTCATTTTTTTCTGTCTACAAATTCTGCATCCATCTCTGAAATACTGTTTCATTTTCCCAATGTGTCACCTGCACCTTCAAATCTCATCGGTTTCTTCACTAGGATGGAAAGCTCTCTTTGGCAGCTGCAGTAAAGACTGGAGCACTCTAATTTCTCAGAGGCGGCTGCTCTCCAAGCTGCTGGCTTACACGACTGCCTGTTTCAGAATGCTGAGTGGAAAGTATTCCGTCAAAGCACAAAGTATGGCACCCCTGAGGGGTTTTTCTCTTTTTAAAATATTTATTTGAGAGAGAAAGAGAGAAAGAGCGCTTCTACCTGCTGGTTTATACCCCAGCTGGCCACAAAAGCCAGAGATGGGCTAGTCTGAAACTAGAGACCAGGAGCTTTCTATGTCTCCAATGCAGGTGCAGGGGCCCAAGTGTGGGCCATTTCTTCTGTTGTCCCAGGGAGATGGATCAGAAATGGAGCATGCAGGGCTAGAACTGGCACCCACGTAGATGCTAGGGTCACAGGCAGTGTCTGCATCTAGTATGTCACAATGCCAGCCTGCTCCTGAGCTCCTTTTAGCCACTATCATAAACTTGAAGAGCTATTCCCTTTTGAGAATCTGCCTATTGAACAAGGGGCTCAAGCCGGATTCTGGAAAGGAACAGGTTGGCAGAATTGTGGATAATTCGCACAAAAAAAAAAAGGGGGGAAATCTAGAACCTTGAGGAGTTACAGCCAAATAGGCCCACACAACTGAATCAAACACTGATGTATTGCGTTTGTGAATGGGACCATGAGCTGTATCTGTTGCAGCTAACATCAGTTCACAACTTCAGGGCAAGTTCGAGAGTCCCTGTCTCAGTGCTGAACTCTAGACCCCTGTGAATAAAATACCAGTCTTCCCTCCTACGATCTCACCCGGCCTTGGCAGTGGTTGACCTTGGCACTGTCCTCACACTAGCCCCACCGGGCTCTAGTTCTTCCCATACACAGGGAATGAGTTCATACTTCTGAGATTCTGGTCACATTCTCTTCACCTACAATGCCTTTTCTCTCTTACTATACGCCTCTCTACCTGAAAAAAAAAATCTGTTTTCCATATCTGTTTGTTGGGGCCAGTATCACACTTCTTAGTATAGCTTGCCTTAACAAGTTGGAAAGCAGCTCTTTGGGCGATTAAAACTGTCTCTGCTGGTTCACTCCCTATATGGCTACAGTGGCCAGCATGGGCCTGTCTGTAGCTGGGAGCCAGGAGCTCCTTCCAGGTCTCTGACATGGACACAGGACCCAAAAACCTGGGTCATCCTCTGCTGCCTTGCCAGGCCATTAACAGAGAGCTGGGTCAGAAGTACAGTAGCTGGGAGTAGAATCAGCAGCCTCTACCAGCACTGCAAGTAGTGGTACACCACTGTGGGTGCCCCAGCAAAGGTTTTTATCTCTATGTCTACTATTCCCCAGAGGGTCTGCTTCAGAGAATATTTTAAAGTAACATAAAATACTATGCAGATTAAACACAGGTTTGGGGTCCAGTGTGGTAGCGTAGTGGCTGAAAGTACTCACCTTGCATGCACCAGGATCCCATATAGGCACTGGTTTGTATCTCAGCAGCCCTGCTTTCCATCCAGCTCCCTGCATATGGTCTGGGAAAGCAGTTGAGGACAGCCCAAAGCCTTTGGATCCTGCACTCACATGGGAGACCCAGAAGAAGCTCCTGGCTCCTGGCTTTGGATCAGCTCAGCTCTGGCTGTTGGCAGCCACTTGGGGAGTGAATCAGGGAATGAAAGATCTTCCTCTCCGTGTCTCCTCCTCTCTGTTTATCTTTCTTTCCAATAAAATAAGATAAAATAAAATAAAATATTTAAAAGACTATAGATTTGGAATTGCGATGTTATAAATGTTTGCTTTCTTCATGCTTTTGCTGCATATTTGATCAGCTCAAATAATGTTCAAAACAAAAGTGTAGAAGATCTGCAAAGGGCAGAGGTCTTACACATAAAAATGCTGCATTTTTCAGAAGTAAACACAAGAGGGAGCCCTAAGTCCGTGTAAAAGGCATGCAAACCTGGGAAATTCTCGTGATGGTTCACTGTTTCACAGATGTTCTCCAGGAGGGGTTAAACAGGAGCTAACTTCACTTGAACACCAATTTTAGCCTTAGACAATAACTTTGATGAGTTGTGATGTGCCATTTCTTTCCATTTCAAAAAAGTCCTGTTTCTGTTTGTGTATTTGAATGTCCATCTGATACTTTCAACGGCTTTGCTGAGGAAGGCCTACTGACTTGCGTGGCAAAACGGAAGGAGCAAGATCTGGAATCTAGAATCCCACAGTGGAGGCAGGTCTGAGAGCGGAAGTTAGAATATCCGATGTTCAGAGAGGTGATCTTAAAGCTGGGATATGGAACCAGCAATCCCTGTATTTGGAGGGACCAAGAGAGAGCAGCAATTGGCCCCAGACATCCTGAATGAGGACAGGTGGGCCAGGTCAGGACACAGCCACTGCAGCAGAGAACAGGCTCCTGCTCAGAATCAGATCCACATGTCAGTGTTTTAGCATGACTCGGCTTGCGACTGGGAAGTCTCTCAGGAGAATGGGAAACAGGCGTGCTGGAGCAAAGCCAGGCTTGCATAGCTGGAGATCCGCAAGATTTCTCTGGGCTTCATTTGATCTCTTGGATTTAGGTGCTGAACATTGCTAAGTGATTGTCAAGTCCAGGGTCTGGCAACCTGTGGCCTGCAAACCCAGCTTCCCCCATCCCCCTGTCTATTGTCTGGGGCTGCTTTTTGTGCCACAGAGATGGGGACTGTATGCTCCGAAACTCTAAAATATTAATATCTGTTTATTTACAGAAAAAATGCTCTGTCCCTGTCCAATCCACACTTGCACTGTAGGAGGAGGCAATTGATTGTCTAAGCAGCGAGGGAGCCAGGATAGAAGGAAGCCGGGATGAGATGAGCTTGACTTCAAGCTATCCCTGTGGTGCGGTGTCCTCATGACTCACTCTTGCCTGGGGATATGCCTCATCTCGCCTGTGTCTGAATTCTAAGTCTGTAGTTCTCTAAGAGAGGACGTTGTCTGCACCTCTGGAAGCATGTGGAACTTGTGCACGTTGTGGAGGAGGGTGTGAGCATGCACGAGTGTGTGCTTCCTGAGTCTGCAGACATAGCCTCTTCCCCATGGTTCAGCCAGTTTCTCCTTGTGTCTCAAAGGAGGCCACTCTGGTAGCAGTTGTTCTCCAGTACCTCCAGGTTGAACCATAGCAATAGTGGCTTTTTATCAATTTAAGTATATTCATGGCAATTTATAAAAAGTTGTTTATTTGTTTAACAAGGGGAGAGGGAAAGAGAGGGAAAAGGGAGGGAAAAATGCACAGTGAACATCCTCCTTCCATCTTCTATTTCACTCCTAAAATACCCACAATGGGCAGAGCTGGGCTGGGATCAAATCTGGGGGTCAGAGACGCCATCTCTTCAGCCATTGTCTGATGCCCCCTAGAATCTGTGTTAGTGGGAAATTGGAGTCAGGAGCCAAGAGCTAGAATTAGGCTTCGAATCTAGGTGCTCTGATTTGGGGCATATACTGCTTAATTAGATGTCTAGGCACAATAAAATGTAATTATAGTTAGGTGAATTAAAATCCTCACATAATTACCCTTTTGTATATAACACCGGAAACGTGCTACTTTAGTGAGGTACTGTGATTTAAAAAACAAACAAACAAACAAAATAAACAAGATTTCTGTTACTTATTTGAAAGGTAGCATTACACAGAGGAGAGGTAGAAAGAGAAATCCTCATCCCCTGGTTTTTTCCCCAAATGGCTGCAATTGCCAAGCCTGGGGCAGAAACTTCATCTGAGTTCCACGTGGGTTTAGGAGTTCAAGCACCAGGGGCATCTTTGCCATTTCCCCAGGTGCATTATCATGAAGATGAATCAGGAAGTGGAGCGTCAGGGACTCGAACCAGCGTTCATATCGAATGCTGGCATCCCACCATGCCTGCCTCTGTAGTTTTTAAGCTGGGATATGTGAATTCTCTTTTTCAATGAAGAAGCTGGAGGTGGAGTCCACACCTTCCACTGGGCTAGAAGATACAGGAAAGAGAGAGTGGAGGCTTTATGCCCTGCTCCCAACGGTTTAGTTATGGTAAACTTGAGTTTACCAGAGTGCTTGTCTACACCCAGGCACCTTGTTTGCTATTTCTTCAATTAGGCAAGAAGGCAGAAAGGAGTTGCAGCCCAAAGACTGGCAAGTCAGTTTACTTAGAGTGACCTCTACCACGGGTTATAATTTGAATGTGATCCTGGGACACCGGATGAAGGTGAAACCATTATACGAAGGAAGAAGTTGACCAAGAATGAGTTCTTGCTGACAAACTGACTTATCTTCGTGGGCCTTAAACTTCTCACAAACATATTTTTGAATCTACTGATACCTCCTTGGTTTACATTTTCATTGACTTGTCAGACCTAGAACCATAACAGTTAGGCAGGGACTGTAACACGTGGATATCAGTGCAATGACTGATATTCCCCAGACTGAGACAATCTTGGGTCTCCAGAAAAACTTCCCCAACCTTGTGATTTCAGAGTCCAGTGTTCTAAAGGAGATTCTGAGGGTGTGGGGGCTGTTTTTGTTTATTTATTTTTATTCTAAAAGTAGATTTTACAGAGAGAGAGAGAGAGAGAGAGAGAGAGATTTTCCATCCACTAGTACACAACCCAAATGCTGCAATAGCCAAAACTGAGCCAATCTGAAGCCAGGGGCCAGGAGTTTCTTCCATGTCTCCCACACAGGTGCAAGGTCCCAAGAACTTGGACTATCCTCTACAGCCTTCCCAGGCCACAGCAGGGAGCTGGATGGGAAGTGGAACATCAGGACACCAACTGGCACCCCTATGGGATGCCAACACTTGGGATTAGCCAACTGGGCCACGGGGTAGGCCCCAGGAAGGGGTGTCTGGTGTAGGGTGTGCAGGGTAGGACCCCCGTCTCAGAAACTCTCCCAAATTCCAGATGCTGCGATTCTTTTGTATCACGGGAGAATTAAAGCAGAAGGTCCCTCAGTTCCCAAATCAATATAACAAGTAGACGATACCGAACTATATAAGAACTCAAATGAGCCAGGTCACAAAGCTTTGAACCTCAACAATTCTTGGAATCCGCAGCCCTCCTTTTGATCTTGCTGAGTTAACATTTGTGATGTGCCTTCCCATGGCAGGCAAAGGTAATTCACTTAGACAATTTACTCAGATCAGCTGTGTTTGTTTCTTTTATTTAGCTGACTTTCTTATGCCTTATGAAAGTATAAGATTGGAGTTGACCTTCTTCCAAGTCCTTATTATTTGTGACTGGAAACCAATGAGTGCATAGAAGAGAGAATCAGTCACATAAGAATATTTCCAAATATGTCTATGACATGTGAATAAAATTTATTTAGGTATATTTTCCAAAAGCCAATCATTATTATTATTATCATTATCATTATTATTATTATTTTAATTAATGGAAATTTAAAAGCAGGCACTGTGACAAGCTGAGCTAAGCTCCAGTTTGGGATGTTGACATCCAATATTGGAATGTTGATTCTGATCCCAGTCCCTCTGCTTTGGCTTTAGCTTCCTGCTAATGTGCTTGGGAAACAGTAGATATTGGTTCAACTTCTTGGTTCCCTGCTACCCATGTTAGAGACCCAGAGAGAATTTTAGGTTCTTTGTTACAGTGCAACTCAGCTGCAGCTTTTGTGACAATTAGGGAGTAAACTGGCAATGCAGTCATTTCTATCACTCTGCCTTTGAAATAGATGGTAATACATAAATATTCTAAAAATTGTTGAATGCTGGTATAATTTGTGGAGTTAGGTTAGGCTTGTTGGATCTTATCCAACGATTCAAAGTATTCTAATGCCACCTTTATACTCCTGTGATAGTGTAAAGTTTCACTTTTCTATTATTATTAGCATTTTTATTTAGTGTATTAGAGGTTCCCGAATCAGACCTGATTTCAGACAAGTTGACCCTGAAGATGCTTTAGCCCTGCATAGTTCTGTATTCTTCTGCCAGGATGTGATTGAAACCTGTTCTTTAGGTGCTGAGAACTATGATTTTATTTTTAAATTATTACAGAGAGTGAGGAAAGAAAGAGTGAGAAAGGGAGGAAGGCTGGGGAGGAAGATTCGGTTTGCTGACTCACTCCCAAATGGCTGAAACATGCACAGCTGTGCCAGATCACAGCTAGGAGCTTGGAACAAGATCTTGTCTTCCATGGGAGTGCTGAGGGAGGGGCCCAAGCCACTGGGCCATTATCTGCTACCTTCCCAGGCCCATTCGGAGGGAGCTGGATCAGAAGTGGGACAGCTGGTCTCAAAGCAACACTCACATGGAATGCTAGCATTGCAGACAACGGCTTAAACCACTATGCCCCAACAGCAACACTATTTTTAACTAAACAGAACATTCTCGTCTTACAGGGAGGCCCCAGGGTTGTCTCGCCCCTTAGCACCTTCCTTTTCCAGGGGTTTGTCTTGTTCCTTTCCTCTTTTCCCTTCTTAGAGTTGCTCTGCATATTCCTCGAGTTATCCAATCTCCTTTCTTTGAAGACAGTTTGTTATATTGACCACGCTGATGTGAATTCTTCACACACATCTCAAGTTATGATCTTAATCTTTAAAATTTGCTTGACATCTGTACACATATTCAAGGCTTTAAATTGGGTGCCTTTTTGAGTTTCTGAATGCCCAGCGGCTGGTGTGTGTGTGGCAGAGGGGAGGGGAGCAGGAAGAGCAGCTGCCACTGTGGCCGGGACAGCAGCTGAACGGGACATCAGGCCTTCAGAGGCAGCAGCAAGAGGGAGGCCCAGACTCCTGAAAAACCACCCCCTGAACGCCCTGTTCAGGCTGTCTGAGTGAAGCTTCCTTTTGAGTTGAATCACAGCCTTTATTTTCCATTTGTAAGAAAAAATGATAATACTGTCCATGAATCTTATCATCAGATCATTTCATTGTAAGCAACATCACAGTTAAAGGCACAAGGTAAGTGTTAACAGTTTAACTTAGGAAGTGAGGGCATGAGGAAGACATTACGGACGTTTAAAGTCAAAAGGCAATACAGCTTACACTTCCGGGACGATAAAAAGGATTTGCAAATGAGTGCAAAAGTGGCACAAAATGATTGAGGGGAGAGGATTGTCCCAATAGAATTTGCTGGTTTGTTTAACTATATGTAAACATTTTCCTGTGAGTTATCTACACTTGACAGAACTGTAAAACAGTCCAAAGAGAAGCAGGCCCTGCTTAGAATCAGGTTCAGAGTAGAACCATGGGGGTGTACTGCCGTGTTTTCTGGGAGCACACAGTTCCCCCAGGGTCAGATCTGAGGCTGAACAGCCCTGGCAAGTGAGTTTTGGGATTTTGTAAGCCAAAGGGAAGCACTGACCCAAAGAGCTAGCTTCTTTGGAGAGACCCGGGAGAAGGCAGTCGGGGAGCCTCCTGAGGATGGACAGCAAAGAAGTGCGGACAGAAGGGCTTTCGGGAAAGTGAGAAGAGATTCTGGCGATTCAAACACTAAGCACTTACCGCATGCAGGGCGAGGCGCCGTGGTCCACTCTGCAAACGACTCTGTGTTGTCTTCGCGCCCTGTGAAGCAGGAGTCATGAACATGGGGTTTCACAGACGGGAACCCTGATGTCCTGGCATGTCACTGGATTAGAGTTCTAGCCCGACGGGTAGCCTGAAACCGGTTCAGAACGCACTTCCAGAATGGGATCTGTGAGAGTAATTTGGAGTCAGACTGGAGGCCAGAACCGGTGTGGGTGCAACCAGTGCACCCGGGCCCTCGCCGCCAAGGGTCAGGCCGAGGGCGCAGGGCGCGGCGAGGCAGCACCAGGAGGGGGCGCGCTGGGGTCGCCCTAGCGGCTGAGCCCACAGCCAGCTCTCCCGCGCCCGGGCTGGACAGGGACCCCCACAGCCTGCTGCCTCCACGGCGGGGGACCCTCGGACACCGCCGACCGCCCTGGGGCTCCGACGAAGAGCAGGTCAGAGCGTCCGTGAGGGGCTAGGGGCGGAAAGGCGAAGGCAAGCGGGAAGCCGCTGCGCGGGAGGCGCCCTGGGGCCTAGCCCTGCTTCGAGGCCTGGTGGAGAGTTGGACAGAGTATCAGGTGTCCCATAAACCCTGAGACAAGGATTCGAGCCATCCACTTGAGTCTTTCCGGGGGGCTGCGGCCTGGAGAAGGGCGCGGGAAACTCTACAGCGCGGGTGAGAGCGTGTGTGAGACGCCAGGGGCTCAGGTGCGTCGTGCAGCCGGAGGTGCACGGATGGCCCGAGGCTCGCTTCCCCGGGGGTGCAGAGGGGCTGGCTGTGGAGGACAAAGGACAAGATGTGGAGGGCGCAGGGCAGGACCCGCTGCCTCTGGGGGGCTGTAGGAGGTAGGGACGCTGCGACCCCCCATCTCAGAAGGAACCCGGCCTGGGTCTGGCTCACACGGGCATTCTGCTCAGCCAGGAACGAAGGGGCTTCGGCGGGCTGCTGAGGAGGAAAACATGGCTTAGGGTAGAAAAACAGCAGGGAAGACTGTTGGCGTGGAGAGAGGATAACTTAGGGGAAGAAGAGACCTGGTAAAGCGCCGCAGGGTCCTTTTTGCCGCGTCTGGGTTGGCAGTGTGGCCCGTCGGGGTCTCGCTCGCCCTCTGGTGGCTGACTGCAAAAGACCGGAAGTATTTCCCGCATTTGAAGGTAAAGCCAAAACTTTGAAAAGGATGAGCGCCGCTGGGTGAACTAAAGGATGTAAAAATGGAGAAGGAACTTTGGCTGGGAGGGAGTGGTGCAGACATGGCTCAGGCAGGATCTAGAGGGCACGAGCTTGCCCATCCCAAATGCTCAAAAGCTTGGGCATGCGCGGGGTGAGGGGTGAGGTGGGCAGGAAAACTCAAGATTTAGAGATACTAAGGCCAGGGTTCCTGGCCTACTACTATAGGGAACATACTTTTAATTACTCCCAGTGGCAACTACTACACCTTACACAAAGGAAAATATTGATTGAAAATAAATTTAGAAATTTAAGAAAGAAAAAAAAAGTGACATTATTCAGAAAAATAACCAAGCATGAAGAGTTGCAAAAACCACCCCACCCCACATCCCCAGTAGTTACCTAAATTGCAATATTTAAAATAAGTGAGTACTTCCACTCTGAATGAAGTGTCATTCTATTTCATCTGTTAACCAACTGACCTTTGCTCAAAAAAAAGGTCCCATAACATGCTGTAAAAACAAGGTTCAGGCTAGAGGTAACTGAGAAGTTTCTGTAGCAAACTTCGAGAAAGAAATTCCTCCGAGGGCCAAACAGAACACAAGACAGTGAGAAAAATGTAGCCCTGGCAGGAGAGCCGAACTCTGTGGGTCTTCCTCTGTTTGATGATTATTCGCTATCATTTAACTCCTCCTCTGTTGAGTGACCCTTGCTATTTTATGCATCAATGATGTACAGGTATGTGCCGCTCTCGCTGTAGTTGTCTGAGTACCTGTGAAAATGACTTTAAACAAGAGTGTCATTGCCGTTCCTGGGTTTTTCAGAAACACGTGGGCCGTAAGGCTTGATATTCCAAAGAGACATCAGAGGATCATTCACAAAGTGATTCTCCTAAGGGGCAAAAATTATCCGCGATACTTAGTGATACCAAATTTCTCTTCTAAAATTTTTTATTTTTATTTGTTTTTGAAAGACAGAGTGACAAAGAGAAAAAGATACAGAAACTGTCCATCCATGGGTTTGCTCTCCAACTGCTTGGGACAGGCATGGTTAAGCCAGCCTAAGCCAGGAACCAGGGATTTAATTTGGTTCTTTCACATGGGAGGTAGGAACCCAAGTTCTTAATAGCCATACTCACTGCCTCCTAGGAAGCTGGACTAGAAGCAGAGGCAAAAGTTGAATCCAGTCATTCTCATATAGGTTTCCCAAGTAGTGATGTAATCATTGTACCCCAATATTCACACCCATAATATCTGTGAATACTAGTAGTGTGTTACTCTTTTCGCAGCCCTCCTCTGCAAAGTAGAAAAGCATAGAAATTCCTGTAGCCATGAGACAATGTTATTATGGTCTATTTGCAGTAACACTCCTTTTCTTCCACTGTTTAAATAAATTTTGAATAAGTGACAATATTTCTTGGCTGGTTTTAGTGTCAGGTTAACATCCTGTTCCTTGTCATTTTGATTTTTTCAACAGAATCACTTCATTTATTTTTTAAGTTTTAAAGCATGGAGACACTGTATTTCATGGACAAGTAGTTAAGGTTAGAAAACTATTGGTGAAGAGAAGAATGATGAATGTGTAACTCATTGCCATGAATTTTGATACATGGATCAATATGGGGTGTTCGAATAAGGCTGGGTGGCATAAGAGCTCTGGGAGGGGTCAGTTTAATTTGCTCTGGAAGTGTAACTTGGCTCCAGAGATGTAATGACACTTTCAACTGATTTTTGAAGGGTGAAAACAGCAGCTGCAGTCAGGGCAAAGGGTTGAGGCTGGATATTTACCAGAAAAGAGAACAGCACAGAGGAGTAAAAAAATATGTCTTCAGTACAGATAGAGATCACGGAATATATTTTATTAGAGCTAGAACTCGGAGTGATAGAGAGAGGGCAAGAGCGAAAGGTGGGAAAATGCTGTTGAAGAGAGATTCACATGACTTTGTGAGGAAGGGCAGAGGGTTTTAGTTTTATTCTCTGAGGGCAAGGGGAACCAATAGATATTTTTGAAAGACAACAATGAACTAGGTTTTACCTGTTGGGGAATTTTTAGGCACCATGAAAAATGGATTTTAGTGTGAGGTAGAATGGAAGATAGCAATAGGAAGAACATAAGGACCCTGTCCCATAGTCTAGTGAGGCCAAACATTTTGTTATTTTGGTAGGCAGTCAGAGAATGATTTTTATTGTCAGATAAACAGTAGGGTTGAATTCTGATTCTGGATGATGTTGAGCATTTAATTTAATTTTACTTATGAATGTTTGCCTTATAAGATGAGGGTGATAATTGAGAAGATTCAATGAAATACAACATGTAAACTTTCGATTAAGATTGGAATATGATAAAACAGTGATTGGAAATGATAGGAACCTCAGTTATTGTTGTGGAGGATTGTGTAAGCAACATTAAAAGTAGGAATTAGAGACCTCGTGTCTAGTTCTAACAATCATCTCTTGCTGGTTTGTTGGTAGAGGTTGATTTAAGAAACGTGTTTGGTTATGACTCTAGACAAAAGGGAAGGAGGGCCATGGAGAGAAAGTGGTAGAGGAGGAATCTGAGATTTGGAGGGTTTGTGATTGATGGCGGACTCCTTGTAGAGATGAAAATTTAAGAGAAGGAGCTATGCTGGCGGTAAAACTGCTTATGCTATGATTTCATAAGACCAGAAGAAAAAACCAAGACTTAGAAACTAAAAATGCATCAGGGTTTGGGGTAGAGCATGGAATTTTTGTCCAAATGGTCAGAGGCTATTTACCTTGTTGTTTCTCCTTTTCCTTGCCCTCTGGTTATTTTGCATAATTAAAATATGTGTAACATGGAAAGTGTAGGTTGCTCTTGTTCAAATGGAAATGACATGTAATTCAAGCCATATAATTTTCTTACTGCTTTTTGTTGGCTGATGACCCAATTTGTGGACAAAAATGATGGTAGAAACTGAGACTTGACAGGATCCTTACCTTTTTCTGTGGCCCTCTCAGGGAAGTTACAGTATAGCTTGAGGATTGCTTTATTTTGGTGTGGTGTCTATGTACTGTTTGAATCCAGTAGTACTTACAGGTAAGTCACCCATCACATTTGTTTTTGAGCCAACAGCATTTGAACAGTAATGATTTGCACGCAGTAGGAAAGCAGCATATAACATTGACCTGAAAGTTCGAATCATTTTAAAAACATAAATAAAACAGTATGAGAAAAAGGGAACAGCAACTTAACAGAGATGTAAAAGTGTCATAGACCTAGAGTAGGCATTTGGTGCAGCAGTTAAGACTTCTTGAGATGCCTGAATGCCACGTTGGAGTGCCTCGGTTGGAGTTCCACTTTTCTTCTAATTCAGCCTCCTGTTGATATACACTGTGTTCAGCAGCAGGTGATGGTTAAAGTAACTAGGTCCTGCCAGCCACCTAGGAAACGAACAGGTTTCCATGCTTTGGCTTTAGCCTGGCTCCACTCCAGGTGTATGGGTCTTTGGAAAGTGAATAATTAAAAAAAAAAAATCTCTATCTCTCATTCTGCCTTTCAACAAAATAGAAAGTAAATGGATATAATAATGATGGTAAGTACATTACTAAAAAAGAGAAATAACAAAAACCTAAATGTTGCCAAAAACAGAATAACCTGGTCTGATCACTTAGCTGCATTTTCATGCTTTTGAGTGCATGATTCCCCTCCCATCCCCCAATAGTGAGTCAGGAAGACTGGGTCTGAAAAATGACATATTTGTTTTTTTTTTTTTCCTGGACTTGTTCCTTTGAGACATGGTATTGCTTAATGATTTAGAACAGACTGCCTCCTTGGACTATCTTTATTGAAATCTTGTGCCATGACATTTGAAGTTAGGGGGCTTCTTAAAGTCAAATTGCCTTGTGAAAGAAGGGGATTTGGTTAGTATTAGCAAAAATAACTGAAAAGAAGCACATCATGGGTTTTCGGGCAGTTTGTTTAAGTTCATAGTTCATTTCCTTTCGGTTCTGTTAACACTCCCACTTAAACGCTGTGCTTATTAGATTTATCCTTAGGTTTATAGCCACGATGTGTCACAATTTTGCAGGCATTTCAACTTTTCCACATGCATCCTGAAATGTATAGATGAGTAGACTCTAACATGGATTCATGCTTGTATTCATAAAATCTACACATTTATTTTCTGTTCCATTTGTCTATAATACTTGAGTCATAAGATCACCTGTGACACTCGGTGGAGCCAGAGGAAGGACTGGATGGCCTGCCCTAGTAAAAGTGAGAGTGGAATCAACCTCCTAGCAAATATATTTGTTAAATCGGAAAATCAGGTTGTTGCCTTCTTCTTTTTTTTTTTCTTTCCATTTGTGTGTTGAAGGGATGGTATCATTGTTTCCTTCCATTTCTGGTATTCTGGGTTAGGCTGGTTGTATTCTCGGGATGTTATTTAATGCTCCTTCTAATTCCCTGTGATTCTACCTGGCTGAGCTACAAACTAGGGATGTGAAAGGAAACAAATCATGACACAAGAGACACAGGTTCTTACTATTTTAAAGAGATTTGGTGGAATTGCAAAGTAAGTATTTTCATTTGCTCTATACCCTTATGGTAGTTTTCTGAGGCTTAACTTAAAAAAAAAAAGTTGTGCTCACTTGGGGAGTGAATCATTGGACGGAAGATTTTCCTCTCTGTCTCTCCTCTCTGTATATCTGCCTTTCCAATATTTCCAATAAAAAAATAATAATAAAAATAAGTCTTTAAAAAAAAGTTTTATTGCTTATGGTTGCTTTGCTGGGAAATGAATCCACAAGTCCATTGTGCCACTTTTGTAGAAGCAGAATTTGATATTATAATGAATATGTTGGGATCTTTTGACAAATAGTCACTAGACAATTAAGGGAGTTGTTTAGAGGACTCACCAGGAATATCAAAATTGAAATATGTTAAAATCCTGTATAAAAATGGCGTAGTACTTGTATATAACTTACATAATCCTTTCATATACTTTCAATCATCACTATATTATCTATAATGCTTAAAACAATGTAAATAATATGACTGCTGCAATGTATTGTTTGGGGAATAATGGCAAGAAACAAATCTGAACATACTGAGTATAGACATGTTTTTGAAATATTTTGGACCTTTAGTTGTTTGAATCTGGAACATGGTGCCTACTGAACAGAGAGCCAATTGTGTGTTTGCTTCTTGTGCATTTTATCTAATATTTTGTTTATTATTATTTTCTCTCAATGAATTTGGAATGTGTGCAGTGTTTTTGTTTTATTATTTGTCACAGAAATTTCATTCTATGTTTAGCTTAAAAAGAATAAAATTAGTTCTACTTAACCAACTGGAGGTGGTTTTACACCTTAGGAATATGTGAAGTGTCTGGAAAACATCTTTCCGGTTAAATTTGCTAAATAGACAGCAGGGACACTGTTAAATATCCTAAGATGTGTTGGATACTGCTGCAAGCAAAAATCTTATGATTCCAAATGACAGAAGTACTTAGGTTGATACGCTTTGAGTTAAACAACAACTTAATTCCCATGTAATCAACGTAAGGCCCATAGAATCATTCTTATTTTTTACTTGCGTGTTCTTTTAATCTAGTATTTTAGTACAATTTCATATTGTTACACTCTGATCCAACAAACATCATTCTGGCTCCTGTTTACTAAGACTGCATTTTGAGACTTTCACTATCTTTTATGAAACCAACTGAGAAAATGCTGTATCTTTTCTAGGTGTCATTATGCTCCAGGAAAAGGGTCATTGAGAATAGCCGTAACACCAAGGTGAAACTGTGTTTCTTTCTGAGTGTATTACAAAAGTATGCTCAATAAAAGATGGTTCTTTGTATCTCTCAGACCAGAAACTCATGTGGCAGGTAAAGAAGGGATATATATACACTATTGTCATTTTGTGAATTGTGTATGTGGTGTGAAATGTCTGCTAGCTAACGATTAGCTCCATTAGTGAGCTGTGGAAGAGTGGATGATACTGGATGTTGGTGTTTTCTGGCAGAGATGAATTTGGTGAAAAGGCCATGTTTTACTCTGTAGCCTGTGTGACTTGCTTGTCTTTTGCAGTCAAATTTTGAGTTCAAGTTTTTGGAGATAAAACTACTTCTATTTCTTAGACACTGATGGATCAACTTTATAAAACACCTCTGTATAATAACAAGAACAGGTGCTTGATCCTTCCCCATTAAGGAGCTCTCTTGCTGAAAGATGGGTAGTCAGCACTGTCACCAGGTGCTGTGCAGAGCTGTCAGGTGTAATAGCTCATCTCTGACTTCCTTTGTTTTGGGAACCCATTCCTGTCAGAGATGGGATAAGTAATTTGAACACTTTAGTTACAGCCAGTGGAAATGGAATCAATACGTGCCAAGATTAACTTCAGTGATTAATCCCAGAATCAATGAACCAGGTGATTATCATTTCTGTCAGCTGAAGATTCTGGGATGCAGAATTGTGATTAAAGAGGTCTATTAATTTTCATTGGCTGGCTTCTTCAGCAGCTCATCTGAAGCCATTGTTTTTCACTTCTTTTACCCTGCAACTGCTCCACCGATACCTTCATACTGCAGCCAATTCTTAGGTCACATGGCAGGGTGCTCAGAAGCCAGCTTTGACAACGACAAGACTCAAAGTCAATTTAGTTTTGACTGTTAAGTCTCTAAGAGTAATGCCAAGTTAGTGAAACTTAGGACTTAGTATTTCTCAGTGTGATGGGTGTCACAGACTCTGGGGAAAGGGCTGGGCTATCACTGCATAATGATAATGAAAGCTTTGGGCATCTATGCCTATGTATCCATATCAGCAAAGATGCTTCTCAGTGGAGACAACAGGCAAATGTATTCCCCACACTTAATGGGACCTTGCCTATATCTTATATCACATATCTTATCTAAGGATTACATTAACTCATTGTGGTAGATCCACATGTAACAGAGAATGTAGCAAAGCTGTAATCAGTTTTTTTCTCTGAATGACAAAAACTTAATTTGAATTCAGGGCTATCTGATTATGTGGCCTCCAGTCTTCATTTGTTCATCAAAGATTATTGTAGTATACATAAAGGCAGGTATGTCTTGTTATGAGCTTAACTGTGTGGTCCCAAAAGGCATATAAAAGCATTTTTCAAATATTTTAACCTATTTTATTTGTATGAAGTGAAAATTTTCACATATACCATGATATACTGTTGGAGGCCAGCTCCAGCTGAATTCGAGCTCGAGAAGGGTATGTGGAGTTGGTGAAAAAAAGAGATATGGATACTGTCACTTGGTATCCTCTCATAACAGCTCAAGAAGCTGTCTTCTGTTATTTACTCAGACACATCACAAGCCTCTGCACATTTGATTGTCCTATTTTTATTTTATGACTAAGGGGACATGCACAGATATTTGGTCATTCTGTTTGTGCTTCATGGTTAAGCATGTGCCCCTAAAGATAATTCTGCAAAATCTTCATAATCTTCGAAGCAAACCATTGTTCATTTTTCATTAGTAGCCGTGGAGTGACAGACAAGCCTCCAAGGGCAAGGCCCACGCTACTACTTCCTAATCAGTAATACATTCCTACTACATTTCTGTTTCCACAAGTTGCCCATCATTTAATGGAAGAAATGTGTCACAAGGGAAGAAACATACAAATCCAAGACAGAAGTTCCAAATATTAAATCTCCTTACAACTATAGACTCTATAACCCCATAAACAATCAAACACTAATTAAAAGCTTATCTCTATATTATTAATAAAAACATCCTTTAATTCCTCTAGCCAAAATATATGAGGCTAAAACAGATACATTTCCTGTGCTCCAAAGAAATTGCAAAGACAGGGTAGCCTTTAAGGTCACAGTAATTGTATTTATCTCCCTAGCAGTTTCAGCTTATACTCCCATCACTTTCATTAATTTTTAGGATACCTATCAAATCCTTTCCCAGAAGACACACTACATGTGTGGGCCAGATACCGGGGCAATGGGCAGGCACACAATAAGGTGTCTAGAAGTGGCATGGGGTTAATTGTACTCCTATTTGCAGATTTTTAAAGGCCCACTCACCAAGACATGAACAACAACATTAACCCCCAAGCTCACATTGGTCACAAAAACCATCTCACATGGGCTTATGCACATGCTGGCTGTTGCAATTGCTGGGTCAGTTCCATTTCCAATCCTGTTTTCCACACAAACCAATAGTTGCAGTTCAGCCTGATCCTGCCCGCTTTGTAATCAGCCCTCAGGCAAACCAGTGGGAGCTGCAGCCTAGTCGGGGTGACTCCCCATAATCTCCACCAGGCCTGCTCCCTAAACTGGTTCCCATGCTTGCCAGTATGTACTGCAGACTTGTTCAGTCTGTCCCACATCCCATTTAGCTCTCACATACGTCAATGGGCATTGAAGCCTAGTTCAACCCAATCAGCCCTATTATCCAGTCCACACACATACTGGCGGCTGCCTTTCTATCTAGCCACCCTGCCCCATTCTGATTTTCATGCTCTCCAGTGTGAGTGGTAGCCTGAGAGGGAGGTGTCCACTATTTCCCTACTAGGCCACTTCCACTCCCTGATTATGTATTTTCCAGGTGGTTTTGGAGTTTAACTTGACAGATTTAGCCTCTAGTGCTAGCCTCTGCCAGTTGATGCTATGGCAAAGCCAAACCACCCTTCATCCACTCTAATTTATGCTTGCACCAGTCGAAACAGTCAGCCGAGCCTGGCATTTCCCTGATCTAGCTCACGTGAGGCCCACAGGTGTTGTAGCCCTGCCTGGTCTGGTCTGCTCCCAACCAAGCTCATGCTCTCCAGTGGGAGTAGCTGTCCAGCAAGGGAGCTCACATTCCACCTGCTGATTTTGCCCTCGCCTTCCCTGGGTCTCATGTGTGCTGGTTGGATGCTGTGGCCATATGTAGTATGGCTCACCTCACCTTGGCATTTTGTAATGTGCACTGGTATGTGTTGTGACCGAACCTGCCACACTCTGTTCTGGTGCTCAGAGTCACCAGCAGATGATGTGAACTGGTTCAGCCTGGCCTGCCCCAAACCTATGCCAAATGTATGCTGGTCGAGATCTTTCTCTGGCCTGGTTTGGTTTGCTCCCTATTGTGGTTCTTGCACTCACCTGCAGGGACTGTGTCCTGACAGAGGAGTTTCCCAAGTGCCTCCATCAGAACCTCTCCCTATGCCAGATCTTGCGCACACTGGTGGGTCCATGGGCCAGCCCTACTTAGTCCACCTCCTGTCCTGGTAAGAACAGTGGTCTTTCCTTGCTGGCCTTCAATCCATTCCAGACCTTACTGTTGGATGTTTCAGCCCAGCCAAGGCTCATCCATACCCAGACACTGCTCACACATGGCTCAATAGGAGCAGAGACCTAGCCTACTCTATCTTATATCTACCCAGGGTCTCTACAGCACCAGCTGGTGCTGGAGTCTAGCCAGTTAGGTACACCCAGCCCCAGTTCACACTTGTGCCAAGGGAGATTGCAGCCATATCCAGACCAGAACGCAGCCCCCACTCTGGCCCCTGCACTCACCAGGGAAACCCCAACCCGGCAAGGGTGTACTCTCACAGCTTCCCGGCCAAGCCTATTCCCAACCCTAGATTATGCACATGCCGGTGGTTGCTCTGACCCAGTTGATTTGGCCCCTCACCTGTCTCAGTTTTTGCCTTCGATGCTATCGTCTAGTATCCCTGGCTCATGCAGACCAGTCAGTGTAAGAGCCTAGCTTGGTATGACCTGTGCTCCATCCTGATTTCTGCCTTTCCTTGTGAGTTAAATACAAGACAAGGTGTGCCAAATGAGTCCCAAGAGCAGTTTCATTCAACTGAGACTGTCTTGTTGGAATGCACATGAAGGTTCCACCCCGAGGAAGCAGGCTCTCAGCTTCACTGTTCTCTCAGACCGTGTAAGCGAATCCATGAATCAGAGTTACAAAAAACATTTCAATTACTTGAGAGATGCTGCATCTTAAAAGCGAAAGGAAGGTACATAAAGAGGGGAAGTCAGTTTTATTTCTTCCCCATTAGGCTTATAAAGTAGGGTGATATTAAAAAAAAACAAAGTGGTTATCAGTGTAAGGTTTTTTGTTCTTGAGCTCTAAGATGGAGGAAGAAGAAAAAGAGCAAAATTTCAGTGATACGTTGGTAATGCAACCGTAAGGCCAAAGTTTAATTTTAAATGACCACATGTTGGACAATGTGTAACTATATGGTTTGCATATCAAATTATATAAATATTATTTCTACTGTGGACCAGATTTCATGGTAGAAGGTTAGGATGGACAATCTGTTGTTAAAATTCTTTTTCACTCTAGACACGGTTTATACATGTGGATCAGTTGGAATGCAAGTTTAAAAACAGAGGTTGTAGATTTAAAAAAACACTTTCAGTGATGGAGAAGCACAAAACTCATTTCAAATAAAATGCTCTTGAACTCTGAGCCTCAAGCCACTTGCCTGATAAAATTACAGAGCTTGTTCTATTTATGCCTATATAAACGTTTAACCTTTGTACCATTCAAATAGTAGAAGATTAATTACAGAGCTTAGCGGTGTGAATTAATGAGGGAAAATCTAAATTACTGATAAGATCAAATGCCAGAAGTGTTGATTAAGAATACAGTTTTATTGTTGTCTTGTGGCATATATGTTAATAGTAAATTCTAAATACGAAGCTTCTTTAAACCTGTGTAAGACAATGTGCTGGTAATACTCGTGACATACATAAATGTGCATACATAATGAGTTACAGGAATCATGGTTGATGGAATCGTCAAATACCTTGGCTACTAATTTCAGTCAGGATTTATTTTATTCGCATAACTATGAATAACCACAGAATATATTTTATTCTATTAGACCTTTAAGATTTGGTCAGAAATTCAGAATTCACATGCCAGCAACTGGTAATATTTTCTGGTATATCTAACTATGCTCTCTGGGAAACCGTTGAATAGAACGAAACAAAAAGAAAGAGGAAGCCTGCAGATGGCAGTGTGTCCCCATCTGTTGAGCGAGGGTTTCTTAAAAGGACACGCATAGACTGGGAAGACGCACAGAACTGTCTTTGCTCAGTGAAAGTTGGAAACTCTTCAACAGTGTTCTTTTCACACACAGCTGCAAAGGGTTGGTGAAGTACTGCAGTCAGAGTCCTTGTCTTTTGGGGTGAGGTGGTTCTACAGGCTGTCTAGTAATGCCTTGGTGCCTTCTATTTTTACAGGATGGGTTTTGGAAAGCTCTTTCAAAGGCTGCTAGTTTGATGTGGTGCTGCCAGTCTCAAGTACGTGTTCTCCATAAAGATTTTATCTTTTCACACACTCTTGGGATGATGAAAGGGTGATAGGGGAACACAAGGCTTCATATCTCTTCATTGACTAAGATGATACAAGAAAACCTGGCTGATGTTCAGCCACAGGAAGCAGTGAAAGACTGCATGCTGGAGTTCAAGGCCCATCTCCTGTCTCCACTGAGAAATCCATTGAGGCAAACCAAAATTATTTACTGAGCATCACATTGCTGGCTTTACTGAAGTCAAGATTAGAACTCATGTTCCCCTTCTACCCAATTCCTCCTTGGCCTTCCTCCCCACTCCCTCCAATACCCCATAAATTTATGATTGATACCTTGGCATTAAGTAAATGATTTTGAACTGATAAAAGGAAAAATTACTATTTTTTTTCCTGACATGCTTCTATATCCCAGGCACTATTGTTTCTTGTTTGTATACATCTTCCTTTAATCTCTAACTGCTAGTAATGATACTGTCATTGTATAAATGCATCACCTGAAGCTCAGAGGGGACCAATGACTTGCTGAGGGTCACTAGGCTACTAAGTAGCAGTCAAGATTTGTGTTCCACTCCTGTGAAAAATGTAGTCAGTTTTGAAACTGTTCCACACTGAGCAAGGAAGAATGCCTAAGAAAGATTAGAGTATCCATGTACAAAGATTACTTTACCTCTTGCTTTTGCGAATATTGCCATGGAAATGGTTTCTCCAGCCCCATTTTTATGTTTTGAACTTCCCAGGAAACTTTCTTTATATTTTCCAAAGGGGTCAATCCTGCAGACTCATGTATCATAGATGTTCATGTATCATAGATGTTCAGTACTCATCATTAGGCATAATCACTTCTTTGAAGAAACAGTTATGGGGGTGAGTATCTGATGAAGTGGTTATGCATGACATCATTGGTGATGCCTACATCCCCTGTCTGTGTGTCCTGATACTGGGCACCTTGGAATGCAGCAGGTGATGGCTCAGGGTGTGGGTCGCTGTGCCCATGTGGGAGACTCTGCTTCCATTCCCAGATCCTGGCTCAGCCCAGTTGTGACTTTTGGGAAGTGAACCAGTGGATAGAAGGTCTCTCTGTCTCTCCTTTTCTCTCTCCTTCTCTCTCCTCCTCCCTCTCTCTATCCTTTTCTTTTTTTTTTTAAAAAAAAAAATGTTATTGTTAAGGCAGATTTACAGAGGGAAGAGAGACAGATTTGTCAACTGCTGATTTCACTCCCAAAATGACTGCAATGGCTAGAGGGAGAGACAATCAGAAGCCAGGAGCCTGGAGCTTCCTCCGAGTTGGCTGCATGGGTGCAGGAGTCCAAGGACCTGGGGCATCTTTCACTGCTTTCCTCTGAACATTAACAGGAAGCTGGATTGGAAGTGGAACAGCATGGACTCGAACTGGCACCCATATGGGATGCTGGTACTGCATACTGAGGCTTAACTTACTAGGCCACAGCACTGGCTCCCAAGGGTGGGCTTGTCATGAGTGGGATGCAGAACCACATCTTAATGAGAGACTGCAATCTACTTCACAAATAAAGAAACAGAACAAATAAATAATTTTAAATAGTTCTTCCTTTAAGTATGAACTTTTTTCTTTCAGTTTGATAATAGGTGTTCACTAAGTATTTTCACTGGCTAATGAATTAAATACTTAACTAATGCACTGGACATAACAAAACTGGACAAATACTTCAAAGGAACATCCTTTTTGTTTCCAATAATTTCTAGTTATGAGTGATCAGAATATTTTAGAACAGAGGCTTCTCTACCTCTATCCTCTAAGTATAGAACTGGAAGCTGTTATATTGGTCAAGGTAACCTTTCCTGCTGTGGCTGTGTAAGTTCCTTGAGATATTATGAAAGTATAAATTTTCCCAGAATCTAATTCCCATAGTCCAGGCAGCATTTTTTAATGCATAAGGTAAATCTTGAAATATCAGGGCCAGAGGGAGTTAGATTGTGTAGGTAACCATATGGACTGGGAGGAAAGAATTGAGTCAGCTATGGGTTGACTTGAAGATAAATACTCAGAAATGGGGTTCCATTTGAATGACACACATCACCATCCTCAGGAAAAGCAGAAAGGAACCTCTTTCTAATGAAGCCTGTTTTTTAGGTAAGCAAAAAAGTGGGTCATTTGGACTCAACTTGTGTTGAATGATATTGAAAGGTTTACCATTTCCCAACCAGTGTTGGTTAATGAAACCAATGTGACTTTTTAAAAAAGATTTATTTATTTTTATTAGAAAGGAAGATGTATATATAATATATCGAGGAGAAGAGACAGAGAGAAATATCTTCCATCTGATGATTTGCTCCCAAGCGACTGCAACAGCTGGTGCTGAGCACGATCTGAAGTCAGGAGTCAGGAGCTCTTCTGGGTCTCCCACACGGATTCAGGGTTGCAAGGCTTTAGGAACCCACCACTGCTTTCCCAGGCTGCAAGCTGGGAGCTGGAAGGGAAGCAGGTCTGCCAGGATTAGAACCGGTGCCCATATGGGATCCCGGTGTATTTTAGGTGAGGACTTTAGCTGCTAGACCACAGCGTCAGACCCCCAATGTGACTTTTATATTGATTAGGTCACATTTGAGTGTCTTTTCATAAATCTGTATATCAAAAATCACCCGTATCTTTTCTCTTTCTAAGACCGAGTCATATAGTTAGGCATTTTATTACCTGAAATGTCAACATTAGGAAAGGTAGAATAGAAAAGTACATAGCCTTGGAATCAAGTAAATTTGATTTTTGTCTCCTATGTTAGCCATCTGAGCTTACATGTCAGCTCAGATTTTTCTTCAAGGCCTGTAGCTATGGTACACACAATGATATTGGATTCAAAGGGGATTAGATGAGGTAATGTTTGTGAAGTGTATAAACTAATTAAAAGATACTTAATGTAAACTGATAACTGCTATATCAACCACTGAAAGAAGGGCCACCCTCAAATATGTTTCAATTGGGTATAAAAGGGGAAGAAAGTATTTTTTTTTAAATGCAAGTCATTTGGGCCAGCACATTGGCTCAATGGACTAATCCTCTAACTCCAAGAACTGCATTCTATATGGATGCCAGTCTGTATGCTGGCTGCTCCACTTTCCATCCAGCTCCTTGCTTGTGGCCAGGGAAAGCAGAAGACAGCCCAAAGCCTTGGGACCTTGTACCTGCATAGGATACCTGGAAGAAGCTCCTGGTTCCTGGCTTCAGATTAGCTTAGCTCTGACTGTTGCAGTCGTGTGGGGAGTAAACTAGTGGATGGAAGATTTTTTTAGACTTCTGCCTGTAGTTCTTTTCAATTATATATATATGCCACTTACTCCCTGCTCATTTGCTTACTCACTCATTCACTCTCTCACAGGCAGGATTTTAAAACTGAATCAGGCATAGTTACTGAATTATAATATGTAAGTTATTGTTAGATTTACAATATTCTCTTTAGGAAATATGAATATAGCAGACATAGAGAATAGAAAAATAATGGCAAAAATGAATAAAACAAAAAGTTACTTCTATGAAAATACCAACAAAAATGATCGACTTTTTAGCTAGATTGATGCCAACAAAAGGAGACTTAAATAAATATAATCAGAAGTGGAAGAAGATGGAATTATTTGTGAATAAAAAGTGTATAAAGGAATACTACAAAAATTATGCACCACTCTATGATGGACTGTCAATCAGTGAATTCTTCAAAGACCTCATAGTGCTTGGAGTGACAAGATTGGCAGCAATTCATAACTGGTGAACTATCAAAACTACTTGAACAAGAACCTCGGAGCATACCCTATATCCGGAACCTGGGGAGGGAGGGAAATTGGGTGGGCCTTCTCCCTTAATACCTCCTTTTAAACATGAAGGAAACAATATGGAAATAATAGTCTTACCCACTTTCCTATACCCTTTGAACCTTTTCACCCTAATTAACTATGTAAAGATTGTCAAAATTACAATTAAAAAAAAAGAAAAATAATAAAAAAAGCTGAAAAAAATTATGCACCAGCATATTAGATAACCAGATGAAATAGATAAATTCCTAGAAAGACTCTCCCAAGTATCTTGGTATAATTTCCAAGATATAATTATCAAATGTGATGTTATGTATATTTTTCTAAGAACTTTATAGTTTTAGAACATATATATTTGCTCCATTTTGAGTTACTTTTAAATGTTGTGTAAGATGAAATAGAAAAATTCACAGAGACTGAGTCATGAAGAGTGAGAAAACTTGAATATAGATTAATGACTATTAAGGTAATGGAATCAGTAATAAAATTCCAACAAAGAAAACCCCAGGGAAATGAGTTTGCTGGTGAATTGTTTCAAACATTTAAATGAAATTAACACCAGTATTTCTTTTCTTGTTAAGGCTTATTTATTTTTATCACAAAGTCATATATACAGAGAGGAGGAGCGACAGAAAGGAAGATCTTCCGTCTGATGATTAAGTTCCCAAGTGAGCACAATTGTCGGTCGGTGCTATGCCAATCCAAAGCCAGGAGCCAGGAGCTTCCTCCAGGTCTCCCACAAGGGTGCAGGGTCCCAATGTCTTGGTTTTCCTCGACTGCTTTCCCAGGCTGCAAGCAGGGAGCTGGGTGGGAAGTGGAGCCATCGGGATTAGAACCGGCACCCATATGGGATCCTGGTTGTTTAAGGCAAGGACTTTAGCTGGTAGGTCACGGTGCTGGGCCCTCACCAGTGTTTCTTAAAGCTTTCCAAATAATTGAAGAGGAGCGAAAGCTGTTTAATTTATCCTGTAAGCCCTTCATTATTCTGAATCTAAAAACTATACACTAATATCTCTTATGAATACTTATGTAAAAATCCTGAAATGCAAACAGTGTGCCCAAGGCAATAATGAATGTAAAATACACAGCACTGACAGAAAAGAATGGGTGATTTAAAAAATATATATTTATTCATTTGTATTGAATGACATATTTACAGAAAAGAGAGTTGTGAGACAGATCTTTCATCCACTGGTTCACTTCCCAAAGTGCCACAGTGGTTGGGGCTGAGCTGATCCAAGCCTATGTTAACACCTGAGAATAAGAGAAATTCGCATGTAAAGGTAATATAGATCATATATCAGAAAGCAGCAGTTTACTTCATAATCAGTGGTGGCAGACTGAACATTTTTTCCATGCTTCAGGAACAAGATAAAGATGCTTACTAAATCCTAACTGGAGAAATTAGACAAGAAAAAAAAGATATAAAAGACATGGAAGTTACAAAGGAAGAAATAAGTGAACTCTGCAGATGATGTCGTATTTTCTATGGAATCTTCTGAAGTTTTAAAATTAATAGACTATATGAATTCAATAATGTTTGGGATGCCACATATAATAAATTATATTTCTATATTTTAGGAATAACAGTGTGAAACTAAGGAAAAATAGTAAAATTAAGGAAATCTTCACTTATAAAGCATCAAAATCCACAGGAATAAACTAGACCACTGAGAACCAAAAAATGCTTCTGAATCAATTGAAGAAACAATGATTTGCAAATATGGCTTGTTCATTGGTTAGTAAGCCATTATTGTATGAGTACTATACTGCTTTTTCAATACAATTCCTATGAAAATTGTAATGACTTTCTTTTTCAAAATAGAACAAGCTTGCTCTAAATTGATTTCAAATCCTAAGGTACCCTGACCAGCTAAAATAATGTTGAAGAAGTTTTGAAGTCTCATACTTTCTAATATATAAACTAACTATGGGGCCCTGGCACGGTAGCCTAGTAGGTAAAGTTTTCGCCTTGCACATGCTGGGATCCCAATGGGCACTGGTTCTAATCCCGGTAGCCAGGCTTCCCATCCAGCTTCCTGCTTGTAGCCTGGGAGCACAGTAGAGGATGGCCCAAAGCCTTAGGACCTTGCACCCATGTGCTGCCACAGAGGAGGCTCTGGGCTCCTGGTTTCAGATTGGCGCAGCTCCAGCCATTGCAGCCACTTTGTAGAGTGAGTCACTGGACAGAAGATCTTGCTCTCTGTGTCACGTCCTCTTTGTATATCTGACTTTCCAATTAATTAAAATAAATCTTTAAAAAATAGCCTTAGAAATCAAAATAGTGTAATACTGATAGAAAGACAGATGTACACAGCAGTGGAAGAACATAGAGACCCCAGAAATAAACAGTTGTGGTCAATGGTTTTCAATAAAGATAGCAAGAATAAACAGATAAAGGATAATTTTTCAGCAAATATTAAGAAAATTGGATATACATGTAACAGAAGAATGGAAGAAGTAGATTGGTTTCTTACACCAGATTGAAAATTACTCAGAAATGAATAAAAACATAAATATAGGACCTAAACTATAAACGTCTTTAAAAAGCTCAAAAGATATATGTGAGTCCAAGCTGGTCATTTCCTGTCTGTTCTAAACTTTCCTTATTGGTCTCCATCTATCTAATCTAATTTTATTTGGGGTGGAGCCTCTGGAATAAGAAAAATGGAAAAAAAGAAAAACCTAATTTGCTCAGCGATATTTTAAAAATTTTATGTATTTATCTAGTTGAAAAGCCAAGTGACAAAGAGGATGGAAAATTAAACTTTCTTCTGCTATTTCACTCCCCAAATGACTATAACAGGTTTGGGTCAGGCAGAAGCCAGGAGCCAGGAACTCTGTATGAGTTTTCCACATGGTTAGCAGAGGACCAGATACTTGGACATCTTCCACTGATTTTCCAGATGTATTAGCAGAAAATTATAAGTGGGAACAAAATAGCCTTGACTGTAATATCAGCGCTATAATATGGGACGTTGTCATTGCAGATAGCAGGTTAGCACACTGTGCCACAGATTGAGTGCTAAAACCGATCCTGGGAGAACTACCATTTCCCTTCTCTTGACATCCAATGGCATTCCAGTTTGCATGAAAGAATATAATTTAATGAATAAATTATATTATGAGTGGCATTTACTTAGTAGGAAAGAATGGATTACAACAACGATTAGTAAACTTTTCCTGAGAAATGAGTAATAAATATTTTAGATTTTGCGTTACTGATGCTTTTTCTTGCTACTAGTCATCTCTATCATTGTGGTGCAAAAGTAGCCGCAATCAGTCAATAAATATATAGATTAAGGTTTGTGGCTATGTCTCAGTAAAACTTTTTAATTTAAAAAAGATTATGATTTAGATTTAGCATGCCAACTTGTTTGACAATTTCTGCTTAGAATTTTGAAATGATGAAACTTTTACACCTAAGTAAGTAATTAATGTGTGGTGTGGATTCAATAGATAATCAGGAGTCTGAGAGAAAAGTAAGGAATATTTGCCAACTGATGAAGGACTGATTCTGATACCAATTGCATGATGAAAAAGTGCAAAATATCCCATCTTCAAAATCCCTGACTTATTTATTCTGTTAAGTAGGTTTACTTTTTCTCAAATAATATCAAACTTGTTATTACAAAGAAATTCTGAAACCAAATGCATTCAAGTAAGTATTACAGTCACTTTTCATCTTGTGCTCAGTTGTTTTAAGTATCAGCATTTTTTATTCTGTCTAAAATCATGTCACGAGCATATTTGGCTATTTTTCTTGACAAATTCATACAGAGATTTTTGGACCTGCTTGCACCAGTTATAAAGAAAAAAAATCTTCAGATTTTTGTAATGACCAGATATTCACACCTCGGTTGTGCTTGCCATTATTTGATTTTGGTCGCATTTGTGAAACAATGAGAACGAAAGTGGGAATAGCTACCAATAGCTGTTTCCTGTGCCCTTTCTAGCTTGTGTCTTTTTCTAAACACTCTCTCTCTTGATTCTCCTTGAGGAAGACTTTTGATAGTGTAAGCAATTCAGTAGTTACCCCATCTCTGAACTGTATACATCTGTGTTGGAATAAACCACTTCCAGGCAGAGAAGTTTTGCTAAGGTATTCATTGGCAGCTTTTTTCATGCAACCTCTGATTAGACTGCATGGTCCTAAGTTGTTTTCCCTCAATCTATGTGGTCTCTACTCTTTAGAAACGCTGCTTGGATTGTCATCTTTTCAGAGTGCCTCATAAAACGTTTGTCCTTGATGTCATTCTTTATTTCTCCATTTCATCCTTCCTTTGCTCCTCCACTATTTAAGTAAACTCATGAGGTCATAATTTTTTTTTGGGGGGGGTCATACTTTTCCTGGTCAATGTGAAATAACAAGTACTCTAAATCTCATATAATCATGTAGTTGAAGCATGAAAGTTCAGTGAGTAGTGAGGAAAAAGAGGAAACCTTGTAGTAAAATGCTCAGTGTAGGCCTGGTATTAGGGAGATAATTGTATGGCTGCAGTGAGGGGTATCATTCAGCAGTGTAGTGCTATCATTACCCAGAAGAACTTTGCAACAGTCAATGCAGATGACATGCTTAAGAACCTAGTCAAACCAGAAAAATTTTTTACTTGGTCAAGAATTCTTTATGTTTGGTAAAATTAGCTAATATATAATTGAGAAGGATTTGATGGACTTCTCTTCATCTATCTGAGTTGAATCCATATATCATTCATGGGATAGGAAACCGAAGAATGGTTATTTGGTTCATGTCATGGGGATGAAGTGGTTTCTGCTACTTGTTCTACACGCAGTGCCTTGCTGTGTAAGTAGCAAGGAACTGGTGATGTGGATTTCAGCATAACCAGAGACCACATGGGGGATGTATTAACACAGAAAAATTGGTGCTATTTATAATCGTGATAAGGCGAAAATATTGACTGGAAAGATGAATGAAACCAATGCCAAGGACTTCTCTTTGTATGAGCACCTACTCCTTTGAAAGTTAGTTTTCTATTTGTACTGCTGCTTTTCAGCAAAACTATTTCATTCCACATGTGCCCTCTAAATGTTCAATCAGGAGTCAATTCTTATTCTAGATATGAACATTAACCTTCTTAACCCTAAAATTATCCTGCTTTCAGAGTCATTTTGCCTCTGAGGAATGTAAGCAGTCAGTGACTCTGCAATGCTTGTGCATCATTGGAAAGCTTTGTAAGACTGTATGAATTGATTGTTGAAATCAGCACATTCCAAATGACCATTCTTGATTCCCTTAACTACATTACTACTCCCAGCATCCTTTTTTGGACAGGATGCCAACAGTTCTCTTTACGAAAGAGAATCCCTGGTAGAGGGTCTAGAAATAAGTTCAAGGTCTGAAATAGAGTTCACTCTTCGAAATTGAAAACTGAAGAAATTCTGTGACTTGGCCAACAACCCAGGGCACATTGGTGTTTTATCTGTACAAGAATCAAAGCCTTCATACTCCCAGGTCTTTAATTATATGGTTTCTTCCAGGGGTGGCTTGTAAGCCAAATGCATGATTTAACATATGCTTTTCTTTGAGAAAGATTTAAATAAATTTGAATAGATAGTTGGATAAAATCTCAATGGTTTATTAATCAAGCTAGAGATATTTTGAACATTTAATGTATACTTTAAAGATGAGAATTCATTTTGATTTTGAGTATAGAAACCGACTGTCTTGCCATTGGAGTCATTACAAATCACAAGTTGTGTTTTGTGTCCGGTACTGTAGAGGCATATTCATGTTAGAAAGGCAGTGCTTGCTCTTGTGTGAGCACAGCTGCAGGAGAGCTGGGATGGCTCTCTGCTTTGCTGAGAAGCACCTTGACCTAGCTTTCTCCACAATGGCTGGGGCTCACCTTGTCTTTGCCACGGTGTCAGTTTTGATTACTTTGACATTTCTCATGCTTTGATGGGTGATATGAAATGGTAGCCTTTGGCAATAGATGGGGAAATGAGGCTTCACGAGGACATAGAGCACTTGCCAAAGGAAAGGTGTGGAAAATGGATATGACAAGGTTATTCAGATTGCTTTCTTAAGGAGTTTTAACTCAGCTGTACTTGGTGACGCTACGAGTTTCTGCATCCACTTATTTATTATAGGCATATCTGCATCCTCTTGTGAATTTATCATGGATGCTTTTGCCATAACTATCTACATGAAAAGTACTATCTTGTAGGGAATAAAAACTACCACACCTGGAAATCCTCATGAATACCATTAATTTCCATTTCAATGGTTGAGACCTCAAAATTATAATGGTGATGGTTTTGTTTCATATTGCTCTTACTAATTTTTCACAAGTTTTATTTTGTTATTATTTGGGGTGATTTTTTAAAAAAGAAAACTATTAAAGAAAAATGGGAAGAGGAGAGAGAGAGAAATAGAGGGAGAGAGAGACAGAGAGACACACAGGAAGGGAACTTGGTTCCTGTCTACTGATTTGCCCCCCAAATGGCCACTATAGATAAGACTGAGCTAGGACTAAAATCAGGAACTGAAAATGCAGTTTATTTCCCACATGGGCAATAGGAACCCAACTCTTTGAGCTGTCTTCCAGGCTGTGCATAAGCAGGAACCTGGCATTTAGAGAAGAGCCAGGATTTGAATACAGGCATCGGATGCCGATGTCCCAACTTAGCTGCATTACCATTGCTCTGAATGCCTGCTCCTGTAGTTAGAATCTTTATACTGTAATTGTATTAGAATAATTTTTTCGTCTCTTGTCTAAAATCAAATAATAATACTAATAAACATATTTAAACAGCATGCTATCAGTACTAGTAATTTATTGATGTTTTAGTAATAAGCAAGATGGCCATGTTTAATGAAGAGAATATACCTGACAGATCAGTTGATGGATATGTCACTAGAGAACAGGGAATTCAGTCTACATATAGACTCAGATTTTCATGGATGTGAGTGTGGGTCACAATCTCTCCCTCTCTCTCACTGTTTCTTGGATACGGCTATGCAGAGAGCTTACTAGGTGTGGATTTCCGGAAATTTCCTCCAAGAGCTTCAGGATGGAGCTAATAACTCCCTTGCTGCAGGATGAGGAAGATTCCTTTAAGCTCCCCTCAGGAGTTTCTGGAATCTACCCAACAAGGTTTTTAAACAAGGGCAAGGCTTTTGATGTTCAAATGCTGGGCTGCTTCCAAGACTTGCTTCTTCTTCTTTTTTTTTTTTTTTAATTATTAAATCCTACAGAATTTTCCCAGTTTTCTTCAGCCCTACTCACACACACACATAGACTAGTATCTGCCGAGCTGCCATAACATTCTCTTCTCAAGAGAAATAACCTATAATTTTATGGGGCTAGAGTCAGTGAAAGTCTAAAGTCTTCTATGTTTTCTTTGAGCTTGCATAGGGGCATTGAGCTTGTAGGGGGCATTCTATCGGTGTCTGTCCATTGTGCTGTGCTTGAGACTGACCTTTTATTTTGAGGGTGCACTTTTTTAAGGTATTGTAAGGAAGAGAGCATGGAAGTTATGGTGAAAAAAAATCAATATAAATTTTCCAATGGGCATAGGAATCTAGTTTATAACTGAATGAGATCTGTATTCTGTAGGATTTAGTCTTATTGCTTGGTTTTAGCAATCTAGTCTTATTGCTTGGTTTTAGCAGGAGGATGCTAAGTAGTTGGGCAAAGATGGCATGACTCTAAATGATGTATCTGGTATCAAGGTTCTGTGCAGCCAGCCAATAGCTGAACATACACACACATGCATATACACACATGCACTTGAGATTTTTCTTTTGTCCCTAAGTGAGTTTTCTGTTGCTGTATAACTAATTAATATAAACTCACTGACTTAGGAATCACACAAATTTATTATTTCACAGTGCCAATATCAGGAGTTCAGCCAGGAGTTAGCCAAGACCTCTGCTCAAGGACTCATCTGCTTAAGATGAAATGGAGGCACTGGCTGGATCTGGACTCTCATCTAAAGTTTCTTACCTTTTCAGACACTCCTGGTTGCCAGCAGGGGTAGGATGGATATTTTAGAGGCAGAGGTTATGAATGTCCTAGGCAATTCTCAATTGTACAGCAGTTTTCTTTCTTTCTCAAGGTCGGCAGCAAGCAACATCTGGTGGTCCACCTTCTCTTTCAGTCCTCACCTGACTAGGGCAGACCAATCAGGACAATCTTTCTTTTGATCAGCTCAAAGTTAAATAAGGACATTTTTATTAGCAAAATGTGTTCCCTTTTGGTTTGTCTATTAACCAGAAAGAAGGGTTTTCACCTGCATTCAAGGGCCAAATATCATGGAGACAATCATACAGTTTCACTCATCACAGACTCCATTTCTCTACAAAACCGTTGTTGTAGTCACCACTGTGGCAGTCTGGTACCACGCATCACCAAGCTAACTACTCACTCTTTTGATCCTTCTTAAAGTTCTCTCATGTACACTCCTAATTTAGGGTCGAAGAAAGCCATACCATTTGTCCTTGTCCCAGCTCTATCTCTTCTTAGGAGTTACCTAAAAATATTAGGCTGTTGCTACTGCTTGGGGATTTGCTGGCAGGATTGGGAAAATGCAAGAGTCTCTTCCTGCTCTTATCCAGTTCATTCTCTTCTTTTATCCTTTCTGTTTGTAAAAGTACAAGCAGAATCCAGAATTTTCTGCAAAGGAAAACTTAGAAATACAGATTGCAGGCTCTAGCCCCAACAACCTATGTGGAAAATGGACGTGGTACTGATACACAATAGATAAGTCATGAGCACAATTACTCAGTATGTATAGTAACAATGCAGTTGACCAGTTATACCTGAGCTGTTTGCTTTAGTCTGGATAAGAAAATAATCCCTTTTGTGTGTTATTTAGCTTTAAGTCACAGTTAGGGTATTCTTTTGTCCCAGAGTGTGGGTTAACAGTATCATTTCACTTCCACTCTTAATTAGTTCAACATAAATACCGTAAATTCCTGGATCCCCTTAGAACTTTCATGCTTTGATCTTTTCTGAAAAAATTTAGCTTATTTTGAATTGACTGATCATAACTGTATGTTCTTTTGCAGGATGTTTAAATATATTTGTACTTAGTATTGAATACATCAGGTTTTTAGGTTATTCCTCATTTTATACATTTATCATTTCTTTGTAATAGGTATATTCAAAATCCCGTCAAGTGTTTTTAGATTATATGATACTATATTGTTAACTACACTCACTCTTCCGCATACCAGTACTTATTCCTCTCATCTGGTTGGAACTTTTTCAAGAATCATCTCAGTTACCTTCTAAACTCTGTTTCTGGAAGTTCTGCACTTCGTGATCCACTGCTTGCATTGCACTCTGTCATTCAGAGGCTTGTCATCTCAGT
Source organism: Ochotona curzoniae (assembly GCF_017591425.1). Lineage (NCBI taxonomy): Eukaryota > Metazoa > Chordata > Mammalia > Lagomorpha > Ochotonidae > Ochotona > Ochotona curzoniae. The sequence continues at coordinate 59,585,881 of NW_024466599.1, forward strand.
AGACTCTGCAGTACCAGCAGTGTCAGCTCTGACTAAGCTGCCCTATGCTGAGACTTATCAAGAGGCTGCTCCCCTTCACAGCCAGAGGATAGTCTGACTTTATTTTTTTTAATAAACTTAAATTTATTTTTAAAAAATGTATATAAAGTAAAAAATGTTCCTGTGTTTCAAAATAGATTTAGGAGCATTGTTATACTTTCTTTACTATTTATTAATTTTTCTTGGAAAGGCAGATTTACGGAGAGAAGAGAGATAGAGAGAAAGATCTTCCATCTACTGGTTCACTCCCCAAGTGGCCACAAGGGCCGGAGCTGAACTGATCTGAAGCCAGGAGCCAGGAACTTCTTCAGGTCTCTCACACAGGTATAGAGTCTCAAGATTTCAGGACATTCTCTACTGCTTTTCCAGGCCACAAGCATGGAGCTGGATGGGAAATAAAGCAGCCAGGATATGAACTGGTACCCATATGGATCCTTGTGCCTTCAAGTAGAGGACTTTAGCCGCTAGGCTACCATGCTGGTCCCAGGAGCATAGCTATACTTTCTACCCTCTGTTCCCTCCTACTCTATTTTTGACCTGCCCTGCTCCTTCCTTCTTTGATATTGTTTCCCTAATTTTTATGGTGGGATATGTTCTGATCCACTTTAAACTTTCGGCAAGACTGAAGCTGACTAGCTATCTAAGAGTTAATCCACCATACATTAATCTGTTCCTTTTCATTCTGCCTTTTACTGCATTGGGTTATTGTAAAAGTGCAGAGATTAATTAGCAGATTTAAAACCTTGAAAGCTTCATTACATAATTTTAGTCATCAGCAAACCTTGGGAAAAGTTAAAAAATGAAGGCACTAAATCATTTTAATTGGAAATTTAACTTGGTGTCTTTACAGAATATTTTATTGCTTGTCTTCTGAACAGGCAACTGCCTTAATGTGTCCTTAGACGCTATAATTCATGATTGGGATACTCCTCTGGAGATCCTGTTCTTGTTTTGGTGTTAGAAGGTGGGATTTGCCTGTGGAAACTGGCATTATTAGTTACAAATAAACAATAGTTAACAAGTCTTAGTGTTGGAAAGCTGTAATGTGTGAATATGGTTAAATGATGGGCTTATTCATAGTTACAGAGAACAGTGTTTATTTTTCGAATGTTATTCAAGAGGAGTCAAGAGACAAAAACTAAACTCAGATTTCCCATATGGTTGACTGGGACACAGCCGCTTGGTCTATTACCTACTGCCTACCATCTCCAACTCTGCCCCTTCCTGGGTCATACATTAGTAAGAAGCTGGAGTTGGAAGCAGAAATATAATTTGAACCCAGGTATTCCAACGCAGGATGTAGGCACTTGAACCAGCGTCTTAACCAGTAGCCCAAATGTATATCCTCAGTCTACATTTTAATTAAAAATAAGTTTAATAGAATCCAACTGAAGATTGGATTTTCTCTCAGCTGCCTGAGCATACTGCCCTTTCATCAGTATCAGACTGACTTCCTCTTCAGCTTACTCTGCACTTTACCAAGGGAAATGTGAGAGAGATACAACCTTCAAGGTTCCATTACTTGCTCATGGAGAGGTAATAAAAGTTGCTTGCCAAAAATGACAAATGAAAGTAGAAAGTTATATAAACAAACATTTAAAAGGAAATGATAGCTTTAATACAAACTCAATAGTCACTGTTTTTATTTGATGTTTATGATTTCTCTAAAGTATATTTTGGAATAAAGACAACTGAATGATCCCTGAATGATCTGAGAGGCATCTCAGGGTTGATTTTGGCTTCACAGGTGTCAACCAAACCTTTGTCCACAACCATCAACACTCCACATTCATGTTTCATTTAAGTTACTAACAGAGTGGAGGACAGCCCAAGTCTCCATATTGCCCTATATGTATTTTCCCTAATTGCGTGTTGCGTATATAGTTCTCTCTGCTGTCTGTAACCAGCGCCCTATCTTTGGAGAGATACTGTATGTGCAGGCTTTATTCCATCAAAACTGAATACAGAGGACTAGCTCAGTCCTGTGTGGATATGTGTGTATTTCAGTTTCTGCTTTTTCCTATTGATACTCATTTCTTTTTCACATTCTTATATCTTTTTAAATTGGTTTCAAGTCAACCATCGATCCAGGAATTACACTGCATTATTTGTTAGGTTTCTGTATGAATAGTATGAATAGTCATTGTTAAGCAAATCCTTTGAAATATATATCCTTTGTGGAAGAGTCAAATTACTTTTAAGAAAAGGTCTATTGCAGTTTTAAAAGATATATTTATTTGAAGGCTAGAGAGACTGAGATAGAGTGTTCCAAACCATTGGTTCAAGGTTCAAATATCCACAACAGCTGTGCATGTGCCACAGTCAAAACTGGGAGCTGGAAACTCAGTCTAAGTCTCCCAGGTGTGTGGCGGGATCCAACTACAGGAGCCATCACCTACTATTTCTCAGGGTATACATAAGTAAGGATTCTGGAGTCAGGACTGGGAGCTAGAACTTAAACTCAACTACTTTAATCACCTGGTTAGACTCATACTATGAGGTATGTTTATAGTAACATTGATGGTAATTTCCAAGTATGGATATTTTATTTCCTGTTATTTTACTACTAGATGCTTAAATTATTATTCCAGTTTTTTTAAAATTTTCATTCTTTTGAAGGCACTATTCAGGAAAAGAAAGCTACTAACCATTAATTATGATTTTCTGTGTGTAGTCGTTCTTTCTCACTACCCACTTCCCTATAATCACTAACCAGCATTTTCTCCTTAGGATACTGTTTGGATCCAGAAATGAGTGTAAGTCTGCATCCACATTAGGAATTTGCTATTAATTTGCACTAACATCTATTAAAATGCTGCTTGTTCTCACCTGGTCTTCAGATATTACTTCACTGTAACACAAGTCACCATTCTCTTATCTTGAATACCAGTCCTAATGCAGCTTCTTTTCTGCTACAATCTAAGCCACACACATTCAGGAAACACCTGTCTGTCTCTCTCATGAAATCTTGGGAGCATGTCTGGGTGTCCACTCTGAGGCTCTCAGACTCGTCTGCTGGACACTCAATACACTTTTTCTAAGTTGTTCCTTATTTCAACTTTCATCCCATAGCACATCTGTCTTTGAATTGAACTGATTAGCTTTTCAACTTAGAGGAGCCCAGATCTCTCTTTCAGAATAAATGAGAATTTTCAACATTTTATATTGAAAAACTCAACCATATGTGAAAAATTGTAAGGTGAACACAGATGTACCTACCACTTAGATTCTGTTATTCATGTTTTGATACATGTTTTTATTTTGTGTCTATCACTATATTCTTTCATCTGCCTTTCTGTCAGTTAATATTTTTGGAGTTGTCCTTAAAGTTGTAGACTTTACATTTGTGGTAGCTGGCTCTGACCTTTTGATATTTCCATTCTATAGTTTCCTCTCACATACTTTGTCAGCGATCTATCTGATTGATAGTATGTGATAGAAATGATGATGTATGACTTCTAAGGATCGTCCACAGAGGGTTCTAAGGCTTCCTTTGTGAATTTTCTTGGCCTGTGTACTCTTACACCCTAAGGAGCTAGCTATCATGTCATGAGCAACCTTATGGAAAAACTCATGTGATAAGAACTGAGGCTTCCTATCTACAGCCATATCCATAAGCTGGAAAAGAATCCTTCAATACCAAAAGGATTTTCAGTTGACTGTAATTCATATTGTCATCTTGCTGACAACTTTAAACCTAATGCAGATCCACCAGCTAAACTGAAAATATTTACCTATGAAAATTGTGATACACATTTTTGGAAATTTGAAACAAAAAAATTGAGTTTTGACTGGTAACTTAAGTATTTCAACATGTATACATTTAAATGGAATCTGTGGCCTGTTTTCTTTTGATGTTAATTTTTTAAGATTTATTTATTTTTATTGAAAAGGGAAAATCATATTTATGGAGATAAGAGACAGAAAGATTTTCCATCAACTGTTTCACTCCCCAAGTGGCTGCAATTGCCAGAGCCAAGCTGATCAAAAGTCAGGAACCAGGAAGAGTCTCTTCTGGGTCTCCCACACAAGTACAGGGTCCCAAGGCTTTGGGCCGTATTCTACTGCTTTCCAAGGCCACAAATGGGGAGTTAAATGGAAAATGGCACCCATAGGGGATTCCAATGATTGCGAGGTGAGGATTACCCAACTGAGCCATTGTACTGGGCTCTGATATTAATTTTATATACCTTAAATCTACCTCATATAAGTCATTCAATGAGTTTTGAGTAATAGTAAGGAACCAAGACTTCTATCTATGATTAAATTGGAAAATACCCAAATATTTGGTAGTCAGTCTGTGCTCCCTTGAAGCAAAACATTCATCCTGATTTTAAACATAAATTGTTTGTTTAATAGATGTACACAAATTACATCATGTGGCATGCACAGTTTTTATATGGCCTCTTTTGTTTGCTAGATTGTTTCTGACCATCATCTATGTAGTTAGGAGCTTTTTCATTTTTGCTGTGGAATAGTTTTTCATTGTATGACTGTATCACAATTTAAGCAGCTATTAAAGGTACTTGGATTTTGGCTATTATAAAGAATAGTATCACATACACCCTTTCGTATATATTTTGCAGAAATATAATACTTTTAGATTTAATATACAAAGGTAGAATTGATGAGTTACATGATAATTATAGTATCTGTACATTTTCTATAAACTACGACATCATTTGTACAAAAAAGTGGATTGTATGGTTTTATACTCCTCAATAATGTATAAGAGTTCTAATTATTCTACATTCTTACCAGTACTTAGTACTATGAATCTTTTAATTTAGCTTTGTGATAAAAGGTATCTCTGTTATTCTGCTTCATGCTTTGAATCTTATCCAGAGGTATTATTTTTCTTTTTAACTCAGAGTAATTTTTCATTTTCTGATTTATGCTGTTTTTTTTTAAACTCACATAGGTTTTTCTTTCCATGTTTTGATTAATTTCTAAACTTTCCATTTGCTCATTTTGAATTCAGAAGTGATCTATTCTACTCTTCCATTTGCTTTCTTTCATCCTGGGATACATTTTTTAAAATATTGCTTCAAATAAAATATGATTTTACAGGATGTATGTGTATTTCCCAACAAGTCATCTGGTATCACCTCCTTTTCCTTGGACAGAAAGTAAAATTGCTGAGCTATGCAGGTAAGCAGAACACATTTGGAACGGATACATGCATGGATGCAGGTGACTCATTCTTGACCTGTACCCTGAGGTGGATATACACCGCTTTTATACTGGTTCTCATTGTTTTGAAGAAATACTTTGGAGTGTTCAAGATAGAAGGATAGTTTGTACTTTATTTGCCCTTCACTCTTATTAAATGGAGATTTGGAAATCTGAAGTGCACAGCATGGACAATCACCACAGTGCTGGTGCTGTTTCCTCTCTCTTACCCCTCTTCAGCTAAGATGTTCCTCATGTGACTGTTTTCAACACTATGCCCTCCTGTATAGTTTTCTTTTAAGCCTTTATCTTTGGTGTGTTTTAGATAGGATGCACATTTTCCCCAGCTTTTGATACTTTCTTGGCTTCATCTTTCTGAGATATATTGCTGAGAAGTGGAGGAAAATTCCTAAAAGGAAAAGCCCCATGTCCACTGAATTCCCATATAATGCCTCTAGATTTTGTAAATGTTGGTGGTGAGGGTTATATCATATCCCACTTTTGGTTATTCAGGTTTCCTAAAACATAGCATGTCACCAAAAAATGTTTGTTATACTTGGTTGTGCTGAACTAAAGGACATTATATATTTTTTGTGGAGAATGTTATATGTTTGAAAATCATAGAGCAGCAGATTATTTTTCCCTTATCACCCCCAGGCTCACCAGCATTTCATCTATGACACGCTGCATTTGCAGGGAAGCCTCAGCCCCTCTCATATCAACTCCCAGATCTTCTAAATGCAATGGGAATTAAACCCCGTGGGCTATATTCATTAAGTTCAGATTTGTGAATGACGTTTAGTTCAGTAGAACTATGTGTGCTTTTTGAATTTGAAAGTTTGAATTATATTTAATTTCTAACTATAGAATGTATTGCTACATTTGAGTTCTAGAGCGATAGTTCATAGAACTTATGGACAGAGGATGGGCACAGGTCTGCATGTGCAGCTTGGGAATGAGTACAAATGGAAGTGGGGGTTAAAGGGGAGAAAAACTGTAAGCAAGAGAAAATAATAAGAAACAGATTCTACAGGGAAAAATTTGATCTTAGTACTGGCAGTAGTTGATACTGCGTAGTTTCCAGTTATCCTCCACTGGCTTTACCTCAGGGACCTGGATTCAAGCCTGTAATGCATTTTTGTGTGGATTTAGAAAGGCACTACCTGAGGCCAGCATTGTGACAAACACTGCTGCCTGCATCGGTGGCATCTCATATGGGCACTGTTTCAAGAATCTGTTGTTCCACTTCCTATCCAGCTCCATATTAATGGCCTGGGAAAAGAAGCAGGAGTTGACCCCTGGGAGACCTGGAAGAAGCTCCTAGCTTTGACCTGGCCCTGCCTAGCCATTGTAACAGTCTGGGGAGTAATCAGCAGTGCAAGATTCTCTCTGACTCTTTCATATAAGTAAACAAACTGTTTATTTATTTTTTGACACAGTACCTTTTAGAATGTATATCTCAGGGTTCAGACTTGGCCATAAGGCATGCCTTTGTGAATCCCATTTTGGGCAACTTTGGTATCCTCCAAAAGCCTGAGGTGAATGGAACTCTGTCACTTGGAGATATGGAGACAAGCCACAAGCAAACAAACCTGTTCTGTTGAGTGACTGGTATTCGGTTTGTTGATTATCCTTCGAATCTGATCTCATCCTATCTTGACTGAGACAGCTATAATCATTTTATTTTAATTTTATTGCTTTTGAAGAATTTCCCGAGTTAGCTGGATGTAAGTATGCAGAGATTCTGTACCTCTCCCCACTCCCTGTGTTTTGCTTAGCTTTATGCTTTTTTAAAATGTATTGTTTTTCGTGAGATCATACGACCTGTCATGTCTTATTTTTACTGGTTCCAGACCATTCTGCTTTGTTTCAGAACTCATGTCTGCTACATAATAGCCGGGTTAGTTAAAATTGTACCTATTCCAGTTTTCTTATTCATAAACATAAAAGAAGAATTTAATGAATTTCATGAAGTTATTGTGAAGATTAAATCAGTTAATACATGTAAAATACAGTGATCAGTGGATGTGGCAGAGGAAAATTCATGAAAGGTTTGCTATTATTATATCTTTTCATTCTGCCATATTTCTTATTTCTGAAATTCTGAATAACTGATGTGTGTATGTATTTATATCATATGTATAATTCATAAATGTCTCATGTAAAGGGATTTATATCACATGTATGATTCACAAATATATATCACTGATACATGTATAATGTATACATTATTTGTATATAAATAAATGAATATCTCACTCAGAGAAGGAGAGCCTTGTAAATTTTAGAATTCTCTCTAAATGCTTTTTAATTGCTGGGCACATCTTCTGGAATTTGTAGTGAGGCATGAGGAGTGAGGAGAGGCAGTAGATCTGAAGTTGAGAGTTTCAGTTCTGTTTGTATACTACTTGGTGTCTGATTTCTAGGAAATGTTCACTGCGTGGACAGTAGCCATGCCCCAGATGTTAATTTTTCCTTAGTTGAACTGCTTCTACCCTTGATGTGCATACAAAGTTTATACACAAAGACTTGAATATTCTGCTGCAGAATTGACATTTGTTTTACAATGTTATGGCAAAGGCAACTGAGTATAGTCATTTGTATTTAAAATTTCCTTGCAAAACCCACTCTAGTTTTAAATATCCATCTTATATGCTGGCGCAAGCATCATCCAAGCCATGTGCCAGAGGTGAAGGATCCTTTGTATCTCCCCACCGTATGCCTAATTCAATACCAACTTAGATAAAATTAAGCTCCAAATGCCTCTCGAGCCTATTTTATTTTTCTAAGATTTATTTTCATTTAAAAGGCCTGCTTTACACAAAAACAAGGAGAGGGAAAAACAGATTTCTTGCATCTGCTCTTTTACTCCTCGAATGGCCAGAGTGGCTGGACTTCATCCAATCCAGAGCCAAGGGCTTCTTCTGCATCTTCCATTTGGGTGCATGAGCCCAAGGACTTGAGCCATCCTCCTCTGTTTTCCCAGGTTGTAAGCAGTGAGTTGGATTGAAAGTGAAGCAGCTTGGACATGAACCAGTGCCCATATGGGATGCTTGCATTGGCAGGCAGAGGATTAACTGACTATGTAGCCTCTTGATTCTATTTTCTTTCTTTCATCTTTGCTGCCAACATAGTGTGAATGACTGTCACCTATTTTGACAGCATTATAACCTTCTTCTATGCTTGCCTATTTTAGCCATATTCCCTCTTTCATGCAATGTTCCTATACATAAGTTGACTTGATAGTCTTGTTGTATCTCCCCTTACAATTTTTAAAGTATTCTCATGCTGTTAGCAGGTCAAATAAAATTCTCAGTGTAGTCATCAAGGCAATATGCACTATTTACCTAGCAGGGGAGATGGTATGCTCAACAAGGCACTTTGCGTGCTATCACTATTGACTTGCTGTGCAATTGTTTGTTTTTAGCTTATTTTTATTTTTAAATATCTATCTATCTATCTATCGATCAATCTAATTATACATTTCCATAGGTTCAAGGATATTCCCTATCCCCTTAGAACCCCTCAACAGATTCCCCCTATGTTATTAGAATAGTATAGTTTTTCATAAATAGACGTAAGTCCGTCATTCTGCTATTTATTTAAGTGTATCCTGATATTGTAGCTATGGACAATGGCAGACAGTCCAGTATTGTATTACCAAGATATACCTAGCAGTTACACTGGGAGTCCATCTTTGATTTGGAAGTAGGAATGCATACTGCATTGTATCTTCACATCTGGATAGGAGAGTCTCTGTTACACCATTATTGTACATCCCATTAAATAAAAAGCCATGAAGCAAAATCAGCAACAGGAAGAAAAATAGAAAATTTATAACAACATGAAGTTGAGGAGAGACAGAGAGGAAGCTCTTCTATCCGATGACTCATTCCACAAGTGGCCACAAGGGCCGGAACTGTACTGATCCAAGCCAGGAGCCCATTGCCTCTTCCAGGTCTCCCCCACAGGTGTAGGGTCCCAAGGCTTTGGGCCATCCCTGACTGCTTTCCCAGACCACAAGCAAGGAACTGGATGGGAAGTGGAGCTGCCGGATTAGAAGCAGAGCCCATATGGGATCCCAGCACATGCAAGGTGAGAACTTTAGTCACTGGACTAATACGCCAGGCCCTGCCATAAATCATATTTGGCCTTTGAATAGTGTCCCCTAATTCTTAAATACTTTTCTTAGTTTAACTCAGTTCCTATTCCAGATTTTTAAAAAGATTTATTTATTTTTATTGGAAAGGCAGATATACAGAGAGGAGGAGAGACAGAGAGGAAGATCTTCCATCCAATGGTTCACTCCCCAAGTGACTGCAATAGCCGGAACTGTGCCAATCCAAGCCAGGAGCCAGAAGCCTCTTCCAGGTCTCCCACACAGGTGCAGGGTCCCAAGTTCTTGGGCTGTTCTCCACTGCTTTTCCAGGCCACAGGCAGGAAGCTGGATGGGAAGTGGAGCTGCCGGGATTAAAACCGGCACCCATATGGGACCCTGGCATGTTCAAGACAAGGACTTTAGACGCTAGGCCTTGGCGCTGGACCCCTATTCCAAATTTTTATTTTCCCCCTATTATTGAAAGAAATGTTTTGCGATTCTGAGATTCTTTCTTCTGCAAATTTTTAATTTGCTCAATTGTGTTTTTTATTTCTAATAACTCTGCAGTTTTTTACAATGTTGCTATTTTCTGTGTGACATATTCCTTCAATTTTGTGAACGCCTATATGTGCTCCTCATTTTTGTTAAGAAGGTTTATAACAAGTTTTTAAAAATTCTTTATCCCCCATTTCTTCAGTGTCCTCTCTGGTTAACTGTGAGGTTGACAAAAGCTTTTGCTCCTTTGCTGGGCAGGCATCAGTAATATTCATTGTGCTGTCTCTTCTTTTGCACTTGGTAATTGTTATTCTCATTACCAGATACTTCTGCTTAGGGCCAGTTTTTTAAGCTGTGTTGTCCACTGGTCTACAGGTTGATTTTGTTGATTATGTTTAATACCTGGTTATTAGTTTGCAGTCACTTGTGTCAGTCCCTCCAGTCAGTTTCAGTCCTGGTATCTTGTGTTAGACCTCTACCACAGTCTTCATAGCTCCAGCTCCTGGCTCACCACTTTCTACCTCTTGCTATCCTTGTTGTGGCTGCATCATTGTCTGTAAAGCCTTTCTCCAATTCCTGGTTTGAGCAGAGCCTAGGATTAGGGAGACAGTAGCTGTCCCAAAGCATGGGGTTCTCAACAGTGTTGGTCATGCCAGAACCTGTGGCCATTAAGTCTGAAGGCCACCTGGACCTATTTTGAGTGGGAGTTGTAAGGATGCTCAGTCTGTACCATTCTCCCTGTGGGGCCAGTGCAATGCATTGAGCCTGATGTGGGTTCTTTCCTGGGTTAGTGCCTGTGCAGCTGGCTGTTGTTACTTCAGCCCCACAGACTATTCCTCAGTACAAAAAACAGCGCCTGATGTGGCACTAATGGAGGTCTGGGCCTGCTGGCATTATAGAGTCCACCTGGACCTATTTTGAGTAGAACCTAGAGCATGCCAAGTTGGAATTGTCTTTCCTGTGGGATCAGTGCAATATGTTGAGCCAGATGTGTGTCCTCTTCCAGCTTAGCACATGTGGAATTCACTGTTGTTCGTTAGACCACTCGGCCACGCTATCTGCGTAGAATTCACTGTTGTTCCTACAGCAGCCTCCACGCCACCCCTGAGCCTTTTTCTCAGTACACAAAATGGTACCTGATATGGCACTGGTGGGGGTCTGAGCCGTGAAATCCACCCTGTTCCTGCACCCACCTGCTTGGGCTATGCCACTCTACTTCTGCTCATGATCAAATCAAGCAGTCAACAGCATGGACAGTTCTATCCTTGAGTTCACTCCTGAGCTCCAGGGAACTCCCTTTCCCCCCTTGGCTGCTGGTGGAGTTCTAATCACTTATCGCCAACCACCGCTGTGTTATCTGGTCACTGCCACACCACTCCACTGTCTCTGCTGTTTCCCCATGTCTGTGGGTCTTCAGGTTTCCCTCGACCATCACCCTGTCCGCTCCTATTTCCTGGGATCACACCTTCTCTGCTTCACCCTGGCTAGTGATTCTCTGTCTGTTTAAACATGTCTTTAGTCTGTAATTTTGTTTTTCCTCCTGCTGTGCAATTTCATGTTGTGTTTGTCTCCCCATCAGGATTTTTTATTGTTGCTCAATGCCATTTGCTAAAGAAATTTCATCTTTTATGTTACAGAATAAAACGCCTCTTCATTCTCTGGAGTTTGTCCATTTACTTCAGCAGGGAGTATTTATGTCCTAGATTTTTTAAAAAAGATTTTTTTATTGGAAAGCCAGATTTCACAGGGAGAAGGAGAGACAAGGAGAAAGATCTTTTGTCTGCTGGTTCACTCCCCAAGTGGTCGCAGCAGCTGGAGCTGAGAATCTGTGAGCTTCCTCTGGGTCTCCCATGTGGTGCAGGTCCCAAGGCTTTGGGACATCCTTTGCTGCTTTTCCAGACTACAAACAGGAAACTGAATAGGAAGTGCAACAGCTAGAAAATAAATTGGTACCCATATGGGACCCAGGGTGTGGAAGGCAAGGATTTAGCTACTAGGGTATTGTACTGAGCCTGATGTGTTAGACTTTGTTAGCAATATTTTATTTAAAATATGAAAATAAGCAAAAGCAATAAATATTGAATGAGAGTACTTATAATGTTTATGGAAAATGTAATTAAAAGATGAATTTATTTTCTATAAGTTTTTTGATATCTGCATATTTGAGGGTTCCTAATAATGTCTTTGAAACATGCATATTACAAAAAGAGTATGAACTTCAAAAAGTTTTGCTTAAAAATAGCTTATTGTTTACTTCCATTTTTGCAGGAACTTTCTGTTGTACTCTCTGTTAAATGACTGTATGGAAACCAAAGAATGGTGCCAAATGCTTTTTCCCCCCATTGTGTTGCACATACTTTAGCTGGATATCTCTGAGTCCATTATAACATCATCATATTGCTGGTATCCCGTTATTATGATATCTTTTCTATGCTGTGATCTGCTCTGTTCTCTTGAACTGAGCCCGTTGGATGATATAGAAATATGTTATTGGTCTTACAGATTTCCAGAAAGTATCAATCTCTCCGAAGGCAGTTTGTCTTCATAACACTGGCCATTATAGGATTAGCTTTGTCTCTGTGTGATTTTTCTACCTTGTCAGCTATATCCTCTCATAAGAAAACAAACTGGGTAAGAGGAGCAGTTGAGATGGAAATACAAAAGGAAAGAAAGTATGAGGTGAGAAAGAGAATCATTCTACTCTTACTTATTCAAATGGATTTCGTTTGTTCATTAGAAAATCATCTGCCCTCACTACTAAACAACAAACACCACCTCTACTTTTCCTCATTTTGGGTACCTTTTCATATGGCATAATATGATAGTATTATGACAGTAAGAAATCTTACTTGGTGGCTAAAAAAATCGAATGACTTCCTCATTCTCTTTAATATATCTTACATAATATAATGAGTAAAATTGTGAACAAAAATATGATAAATAAAATTGTAAACAAAATGCATAGCCTATATCTACATAATTTCAATTCATGATTTGTAGCTGTCAGGAATCACTGACAGCATTATTTGTTTTATTTAGCTTATGTGTTAACACTTTAAAAATTTCCACGGAGAGTAAAAGTTTTAATACCTAGACTTATGAATTTCTATGTTATATTTGTCCATTATGTTTGAAAGTTTGGTCATTTTTTACTATGATTATTAGATATTTATGTTTTAGGACACATTGTATGCTGTTATTTTGGAGAATAACAAATTAAGAAAAAAATGTGCAGTTTCTTCCTTCTTGACACTTAGTATCTGGTGACTGACAGTTTAATAGAAAATTCTGTCAGTGCTTACTCTGAATCATGATACGCATGTCACCTGGTTGGCTGGAACATGTAATATACCACTCCAAAATGTAGGTATTTATTTGAATGCAAATCAATGTGCAAAGCTTTAAAATTCCAATTTCTTTTCCTTTATCTCTGTTTTAGCTTCGTAGACTCTACCATTATACGATGTCCACAATGTGTTCTGAAATAGCAAGAAAATTGTCAGATTTTTTACTGTATTGATGGGACCCAAGAAAGATTTAACTGAGTTTGAATTAACTGGGTTTGAATTTTTTTGGAGGGGGTTATAGAATCATTTCTAGTTTTTATTCAGTTTGATTCATATCTACTAAGAGAAAAATTAAGGCTAAGAAAAATGAAAAGCAATATTGAAAATGCAAATTGTCTTGGTTAGGTAAAGCTTATGTATAGAAGATTTGTTTAATTGAAATTCTCCTCTATTTGGGTGATATTTGACAATGACTAGAGTATGTGATTATCAACGTTAGCACAATTGAAAACTACTTCTGTGCTATGAATAAATATTATTTTTTAAGTAAAAAGAAAATAAAATGATGCTAATATTCTAATCTCAGTGCTTCCACTGGAATTACCTTTTGTCTTTTAATTAAATCAAAAAGATTTATTTATATTGAGCAACAATATAATGTTCTTTAAAGCCTTTGGAGTATGATTGACAGTTTAGGATTTGTATTATCAAATTTCCTCTCAATTCTTTTCACTAATTTAGCAAATATTCAGATATATGGTGGTTATACTAAATGAACGAAACATTGATTGTTTTGTGTTTAATAAACACAAATATAAAAATCAGATTCCAGCTTTTTTTAGGGGGGTGCATCTTGGTTGCTTTATTCAAATATGGCCTAGGGGATCTGCTGCAAAGGGGCTTTGCTCTTGGTGCTACACGTTGCAGGGCTGAGGTGCAGACCCAGAGCTACGAGCCGAGCATGCATCATGGTAATGGAGTCCTATCCAAGGAGTTTATCAGCAAAATTTAGCTTTTAATATCTAATAAATGTTATTCAAGAAAATAAATATCACCTGTAATCTCACTACACAGAAATAAAACATTAATAATAGAGAGTATTCAAAAAGTTCATTGACAATGTGCATTATCTTTTAAGTCTATTTTTAAAAGGTTTATTTATTTTTATTGGAAAGGCAGACTTACAGAGAGAAGGAGATAGAGGGAGAAAGAACTTCTTTCTGTTGGTTCATGCCTCAGGCAGCCATAACAGCTGGAGCCAGGAGCCAAGAGCTTCTTTTGGCTCTCCCACACAGCTGTAGAGTCCCAAGACCTTGGGCTATCCTCTACTGCTTTCGCAGCCTGCAAGCAGGGAGTGAAACAGCTGGGACATGAACTGGTGCCCTATGGAATCCCAGCACATAACAAGTGAGGGTTTAGCCACTAGTTTATTGTGCGAGGCCCTTAAGTCCAATTTCAAAAAACTTTCTGATGTTGGTTTATATTTTTGTACACATCAATCCCAATATGCACATATACATTCAAGTTGATGCACACATTCACAGCCTCACTCATTGGTTCTCATTTAACCTGCATTTACACTTTTATTATTGTTTTTGGCATTCTGTAATTTTTAAAAAATATTTATTTTTATTATATTTTTATTGGAAAGGCGGATATACAGAGAGAAGAGACAGAGACGAAGATCTTCCGTCCGATGATTCACTCCCTAAGTGAGCACAACGGCCGATACTATGCCGATCCGAAGCCTGGAGCCTCTTCTGGGTCTCCCACACGGGTGCAGGTTCCCAAAGCTCTGGGCCGTCCTCAACTGCTTTCCCGGGCCACAGGCAGGGAGCTGGAAGGGAAGCAGGGCTACTGGGATAGAACTGGCGCCCATATGGGATCCCGGGTGTGCAAGGCGAGGACCTTAACCACTGCACCACCGCGCCGGGCCCAGCATTCTGGAATTTTAAATTCTTCCGCTGGAGATTAATGTGGAAAAATTCTACCATGTGGATATAACGTTTTTATTTTGCTACTTCTGTACGTTTTGAAGCTTGAAATGGTGTTGATGCACTTCACTTGAAATAGTTCATCTAGATGCTGTACATCTATTTTAAGCCTTGAGTGTTGAAAAAAGATATTTATTTATTTTTATTGGAAAGGTAAATCAAGTTTATGGAGAAACGGAGAGACCGAAAGATCTTGCATCTGCTGGTTCACTTTCTGAGTGGCCACAATGGCTGAAGGTCAACCAAACTGAATTCAGGAGCTACAGCCTCTTCCAGATCTCTCTTGTGGGTGCAGGGTCCCAAGGCTTTGGGCCATCCTCTACTGTTTTCCCAGGCCACAAGCAAGGAGCTGGATGGGAAGTAAAGTAGCTGGGACAGGAGCCGGTGTCCATTTGGGATCCTAGTGATTGCAAGGTGAGGATTTAGCCATTGAGCCATTTTGCCACTCCCTTAAGCCTTTGATTTTAAGCAGACTTGTTCTCTTTCAATTTCAGAAGCTTTGGGCTTTTGTTTTAATGCAGAGTGCATACTTGGGGAGGGGGCGGGGAAACTTGAATTCCAGGGAAAAAATAAGCTCCATTGTAGAAGTTTATTAAACTGAAATATAAAAATCCACCTAATGACGGGTGTTTACATAGATTCCATGGGAGAGCAAAATACTTGGTTCTCTCTTATCTGTGGTTTCACCTTCTGTGGTTTGTATTACTCATGATGAACGAGAGGAAGAATTAGATGCATAGCACAATCGTATGTTTTGTTAGGCCAGGCCGGTAGAGTCAGCACCTGTTATGTTGGCGATGTGTTTGGTGCTGATTCCCTTCCTGGCTGCTCCATTTTCCCATCCAGCTCCCTGTTAATGTGTTGGGAAAAGCAACATAAAATGGCCCAAGGAATTGCACTCTGACTGTTCATGTTGGAGACCTGGATGAAACTCCCGGTTTTAGCCTGGCTCAGCCCTGGCTGTTATAGTCGTCTGGGGAGTTAACCAGAAAATGGAAGGTCTCTGGGTCTCCGTAACTCTGACTTTCAAATCAATTAATCCATCTTTCTTTTTATAACATATTTGAGACCTTGTTTACATAATTTCATTGCAATAGTATACATTTCTCTTTTTATTAGTACCTGTTGTTTTCCCTTGCCATGTGCAATTTATAAGTTAAATAGTATCACAGGCATTTATATATATGGAAAAACAAGGCTTATATAGGACTTGGTATCATCTTCAGTTTCAGGCATCATTTGAGAGTGGGATCTTGGATCACTGAATAAAGAGAGACTGCTATAAATTCATTACCTTGGATTGAACTATTTCACCTAGTCCAGCTGATGGACCTTGAGCTAAATACTAGGAAGAAATATATTAGCACAACATGCAGGGGTTATTTTCATGAACTCATCAATAACTTTTGCAAAGGAGATATTAGATACCCATTGTAATCACTTCAATTTCTTTGTTTTCTTATGGATATAATTGTTTTTTATGAATATAATTATAGATGTAATATGATAAACACAAGCGAGATTTTTTAAGGGCTCGATGCGGTGGTCTAGTGGCTAAAGTTCTCACTTTGAATGTGCCAGGATCCCATATGGGTGCTGGTTATAATCCTGTTTGTGGCCTGGGAAGGCAGTAGAGGACGGCCCCAAGCCTTGGGACCCTGTACCTGTGTGGGAAGCTTGGTTAGAATTTCTCTTTAAAATCTTTGAGCCTGAGCTTTTTCTTACTGTTTCTTGCTGGTTGTCAGCTAGAGGCTGCCCTCACATCCTCACTGGTGGTTGCCTGGAAACAGCATTCAGTTCCTTTCCTCAGGAGTCTTCTCAACATGGCCACCAGTCCCCTATCAAACCTATCACAATCTTATGCAGCATAACCACAGAACTGACTTTTGCCATATTCTATTGATTAGAAGGGAATCACTGCTCCTGCCCACACTGAAGGCATGTGCGTGAGGAGGCAGTCATGGGGCCAGTACTTGGTTGTTTCAGTAAAAAATTTTGTCACAGAATCTGAGATAGCTGACATCTAGAAAGCAAGGTGGCACAAGGCACATTGTAAGAGTGTGCAAAATAACAGAATGAAAGGTAGGATTTGAAATAAACTTAAGTGGGAGGAAAAGCAGCCACCAGACTATCTCTGGTTTCACTTAGCATTGTAAATGTCAAGAGAGGATACAGTAGAGCTGTACTATCCAAAATGTGTATTTCTCTTTTACGAGCAACTGTGCCAACTTCCGTTTTTCTGCTTGCACCTGATCCATTACTGCAATCATGCAAGTCATGGTTTTTACAAAATTTGCAAATAAGTTTTCTTCATGTCTAGAGAAGACATTATAAAACTTCAATTGCTCATTTCTCCTCTGTCACTTTTACTTTTTATAGTGTGTCAGACTCTTGCTAGCAATAAAAACTGTATTTAGATGGATAATCTAGGCTGAAGCAGAAGCATGATCAAATCAATTATGTATGCCTCAACCTGGCTGGTTTTAACTAAGTTATTTATAGTAGTCAAAATAATCAATTTCATTATTTATCTTTGTATAAATTTACATAGCTTCAAAAGAAAATAACCAACTGTAATTCTTTTGTCAATCATTGTATATCTAGAAGAAAATTGAAGACCTACATTTTTACGATATAACATACTTGATAAAATGCCATTTACTTTCTGTCTTCCTTTTTCATTTTCCAACAACCCTGTATAGCATTTTTCTTTAGCTTGAATTATCTATGTTTTCCATACCGGAAGTGGGGAATCAGTGGTCCTTCTGACTGTGGTTATTGTTAGGACTTCGCTAAAGAAATAGCTGAAAATAAAGTGTTGCTTGCAGTGACATCTGCATTAAGCAAAGCAGGAAAAAACAAAGAAATAAAAAAAACCTGAATCTTCCATGAGAGAATTATAAGTAATACGACTTCTTTGGAGGAAAGGGGTTACTTCATAAAACCCTCAAAATATATCAATTTATTTTCCTATTATAGTGCAAAGACTTATAGCTTGTAATTTAGGGGCTGCTTATTATATGGTGTTGATCTAGACAAATTGTTACTTTCGTAAATCCTCCCAGTAAAATGATGATATGGGTATTTTTATTTTCATTTTATAGGTCAGGAAATTTAACCTTAGAGAAGCTAAGAAAATTGCTCAAGGTAATACAACAAGTGGAATATTCAGATGAATATAATTCCAAATGCCAGTTTCTTAAAATGTATCTAACTGAGGTCATGTACTGTATTAGTATTGGTAATCATCAAGTGGAAATTCCTCTTATGTACCAAGAACCTGAAATCTTGATCCAGATTTGCCTCTAATTTTGGCAATTCAAATTTAACAAGTCTTTATTCCTTGGTTCCAGTTTCCTTCTACAGTTTAAGGAGAGAACTAAAGTAAATGAGCCCATAACTTTCTTTTCATATATAATCCAAGCACATACTGTTACATTATCTTTTATATGCCAGACATCAACTCTGTACTGTCAAGCTACATTTCTAGATTTATTCACAGAAATCAGAATGTGATTAAAGTGTTATTGATTTGTGGACAAGATCAAAATCTCCCACTAAAGAGAGCATTTCTTTGACTTCTGTTAAACATGTGGATTACTATTATAGCCTATCCAATTTTTGAGTTGTATGGTTTCTTCAGTGTTAATTGAAATGTAATTTCATTTTCATAATATAAGACTAGTATGGTAATTAATACTCTTCTTACTAATTACTACTCAATTAACCTGCATTTGGTGTCTTACTCTCAGTGCAGCATCCAAATATTATCTTCATACTTTAGTTGATTCGTAGGGCTATGATTTCTTTTATGGCTTATAAAATTTAAAATTAATTGCATTGCAGCTAGAGCTGTGGCTCAAGCTAATATCTCAAAAAGGGTCCATTAGGTAATTATTTGATAACTAATTAAGTTTTAGCCATCTCACTAAATCAACTTAAAATGTGCCTCTTATAAAGTAGATTTAAAGGGTCACAGGAGACTCCTGAAGATCAACCTCAGTGTTCAAGTTGCCATCCACATTGTCCCTTTATGGTTTCTTAGGAACATCCATCCATCACAGTTAAGTTTCTGTCCTAGGGTTAAAAACTGCTTATGCCCCGTTTTGGAGGCAGAACTTTGACAATGAGAAAGTTCTTATTTTGAACTGGGATTTATGACAACTTCCTGATCTGTTCCTACCCTGCACTTCATTTATGATCTGTTCTGAACTCCTTGTTCCTCCCTTCCCACCCTTGTCTCTTTGTTGTGTCCTCTGAGAGGGGCCTGAGATGAAAGAAATAAGATGCAGTTCAACCTTGTGAAGCTTGCTTTGGTTTACTGTATTATAGTTACCTTGGGATTTCACTGAGTGAATATCAGTCCTAAGCTTTTGAACCCAGGGAGTTATCGTTTTTTCAGGAAGTACTGATAAAGTTTATCCAAAGAAGAAGTAATCTTAAATCCCTTGTATTTGAGAAAATCACTTTAAAAGAAGAAACCATTGTGAAATCAAACAAATTGTCAAATGTTCAGATTTCAAGATGTGAGGAGGGAAAATGTTAGGAAAGAACATAATATTCATGCATGACTCCTACTCTGAAACTTTTATCAAAATTTCTGTTCACTATTCCAACCACTGGTAAGTAGCCTTGCGTGATTCTGTATTTTCTAACGTATTATTCTCTAATTTTCATCCTTAGGAATAGACTCTGGATCTTCAGCAATTGATTAACTGTTTGATTCCATATATATATTCTCTAAGTACCATCAGGTTTTAGACATCTAACTATACTTCACAGATATAATGTTGAAAAAGAGAAAAATGTTCTCTGAAATCAGGGAGTTTGCAGAGAAACTTGGAAACACAGAATACAACAAATGACAGGGCTAGAAAAACAGAGCTTGGGGAAAAAACCGGGGGACATAGGGTTCAACAAATGCCTCCCAGGAATAGGAAAAGTGTAATGTTTTAGTTTACCAGATAACAGAAGGCCTTGTTAGGTCTTTTGGCATCAGATGCATGCTTCCCTGAGAAAACGAGTCTGTGCTATTTCAGATGGTGCCATTGGTAGTGCTGACGTGGCATCTAAGGTTGCCAAGAGTGTTAAAAGGAAGCACCAAGCCAGCACTCTGGTCTGTAGAGAAACTTTGGCACAAATGAAAAGTCTAGAATGACTCAGTGTGATTTCAGAGGAGACTACGAAGAGAGAGGTAGGAGATGGATACACATGATTCCTCAAGCCCCAGGATACAGGGTCACAAAAGTAATGTTTGATATGGTTAGAACTGTGTCTTACATAGTTCTGGCTGGAAAAAATAATTAGAGGACAGTCTACATCCCACTCTTACTCTCTCTTGTTTCAAAAGAGTTAGTGTAGCACCTCCATTATGCTAATGAGAGAGATAAAGATTAAGACTCTTATATCTACCTTGAACTAATAAACAGCTCTTTAAAATTGTAGAATTACATTAATCTAAAATTAATGTCATAAACATTGAGGAATTTCAGTCAAAGAAAACAAAAAGCAGTCACTTAGCTAGCTGTAACACAATGGCCAACCCTGGGAAGTAATGTATAATTAAAAACAAAGCCTTTGTTTATGTTTTCTTGAATAATAATGATATCAGTGTTTTCATGTGTGTGAAATAAATTTTTCTATTCCTGACAGACAGAAAAGGAAATCTATCTTTTGCTTTGGGGAGCCACTTCACTTATTCTAAGCTATAAAATTGTGTGTGAATCACCCACTTTCCAGTCTCTGGAGTGAAGGCTGATTAATAGAAGCCTATTAGAATCTCTAATCTTTTGCCCCAGTGACTGTCACAGGAATGCTCTTATAAGCTGGCTATTGCTAGTGAAATGTGATGATATATTTCCTGAGCATTTTTGTTTGTTTTGGCTTTTGCTTTGTTGGGAGGCATTAATTTTCTTCAGGCACTGCTGCAGGAGAATCCTCTGTTTATTTTGAGGCAATATGAAAATAAAACATGAGCTCTTGAACTGCATCAGCTATTCTTACACATTTGTAAAGAACTACTGGGGCTTCAAGAGAATCAACATATGGAAATTGAAAGTAAATTTGAAATCAAGGAAGGCAGAATAAAAGGGAAACTTGATCTTCAGTGAAGTTGTTGGAAATATTGATTGAATTTTGCTTGGAGCCTGGGTTAACTGAGGAGTTTGCAATTCTGTAAACCAATGATATTTTTCTTATTGTTTAAGCCAGTTTGAATTGAATTTTATATCGCCTTCAACTGAAAGAGGTATCAGCAATAGACAGTAGCAGCGACTGAGGCAAAATGGCGAATTACTTAGCATCAGGACAAGAAAAAGAAATATCAACCATTATATACATGAAAAAAGTTTGCATTCTACCCAAATTCAAGTATTTTATAAACCATCAGTCTAGGGCTGGCATATGTTCTGGTTAGGGAAACAAGGCCCTACTATATTTTGTTCTACCATGTAAATTGCTATTTCCATTAATTACTTTATGGTACAATATTTGTTGGGGCTCTAGTCATTGTATCTACCATGTAATCAGCAGACAAAAGGAAGGGGAAAATGACATGATCTTTTCTCATGAGTAAACTTTTAGGAATGTATATAAATCACTTTTGCTTACATCTAACTGGCAAGAAATTAGTTTTCTGAAAGAATATGAGACACATGTTTTATTTTGGGTGCCTAATAATTTGGGTCCTTTTGCTGGGGAAGATGAAGATATAAAATAATTAGAGAAAATTAGTAAACTGAGAGGTAGTTTATTTCGTTTTTCAGTTCATGGAATTGAGATGCAAACTGCCAAGGAAGGAAAAAGGCAAACTTCAGAAGGCAAAGAAGAAAATGTATAGGCATGGTTTCCCAGGTTAGGTGCTGATTAGGCTGCTATTTGATAATGTTTCCCTTTGGCATAAACTGAAGATGTGGACAGCACTAGAAAATGGGCTGATCCCAAATTAAACACTGGCCTCATGGCTGTGCAGAGGAGGCAAGAGAAGGGCTGTGCCTGTCAGTCTTCTACAGTGGAAGGTGGGCACTTTGGCTTACCTTTCCGCTAAGACTTCACCCAATGAGTGGGAATTCTTCAAAGTACAGGAATACTAGCATGTAATGAACTAAATTATAAGGAAAATTAATAATAACATTAGCAAATAATGCAAAGGCAAAAATAGTAATATGTAAGGTGGAGTTAAGTGACAAAAGCACTTGGTATAATACTATGAAATGTCATTGGCCAACAACCAAGTTCTAGATCATCTTTGCTCCAACATAGGTAATCAGAGACATTTAAGAGACAAACTTACTCACAAGTCATCTGCAGTTTGTGCAAGTTCCTTGATGAAACTGGCAGCATTTAATAAATAAATATGTGTCTAGGGAAAATTTTTAAAAATAAACTATTATGTATAGCATAACATCTTTTAAAAAAAGTCTACCTGGTGATCTTCAAATGTCTCAGGGATTATAAATACAATATTCGATGAAGTGTACCTTTGCAAGGAGCAAAGGATGGAGTGTTAGAATTCTCCCTAATACAAAGAATATATAGATGCACTACCAATTTATACTGGATAACAGGCATGAGTACTAAAAGGTCCCCTTGATGGAGAAAGATAGTATTTATCCAGGAGAAGTGTGATTCAAGCCAAAGTAGAGTAAATCATGACTAGTTTGCAAATAAGGGAAGACAAATTGGCCAAATCTTTGATGCTCCTTTAACTGCCACCTTGTTTCCTGCCATGGCTAGCTAATACTTGAATTCCGATAAAAATCATCTTGTTTCGTTGCCTTCAGGCATCAAAAGAAAATAATGCTTGAAAATGTCTTAACTGAACAAAATATTCAACCTTTCCTTTGATGTCTGAATGTGAAGGCAAACATTTGACAAATGTAATTCGTTTCTGGGAAGTTTTGGAAAGTACTATCTTGCGCTTCAACTTTGTATAAAGAAAGGAAAAAGTTAAATGAAATTGCCTAGAAATTTTCCAATGAGCATAAGGACAAAAAGAGAATATAGGAACGTAAAGCTTTTTTTGCCACTTTTGGGGTATGTCTGTCCCTCCATATTCTGATTGTGCTGTTTATTGTTAAGTTAGGGACTCATACTAAACTGAGTCCCAGTGATAACCCTCAGCCATTGTCGTCTCATTTAATCCCTTTAGGAATCAGTGCAGTAGAAACTAGAATTCTATTTAAACCTGAAAAATTGGGGACCCTGAGAGGTTGGACAAAATACCCAATGTCACATGGGTAACGCAGCAGGTTCTGTACTGCCACACAAAATGCACGCAGTTCCTTGCTGTATGCTAGCGTTCCATTCAAATAAGAGCTTAGATCTGTTTAGCACTTAACTCTGCTGGGTTTCTTATTTTGGTCTTTATATATATATACATGGATGTGCTTCCAAAAACACATGGAAAATAAATGAAAAATATATGTGCTTTGGTATATAAGAATAAAATTGAGATCTGATCATAGTTTCTTAGTTATCAGCATTTTTCCTGGACTTTTTTTGAAGACCACTCAATTTTACAAATTGTTAACTTTTTTTTGCATTAAAACACTTATCTTTCAATTTTATCTCAGTGAATGTTTTGAAGAACGCACATACTAGCTCATTTAGTCTTTCAGGACTCGCCATGAAGTCTGAACTTACTGTTTTCTGGTTACTTATAAGGCAATTGAGTTGCAGAAGAAATAAGTAACATATCTCAAGTCAGGAAGCTAATAGCTTTCTTGAAAATGACTTGTTTTAGATATTTGAAAGACAGAGTTACAGTGACAGAAGCAGAGAGAAAGACATCTTCCATCTGTTGGTTCAATTCTCAGATACGTACAATGATCAGGATGAGCCAGGCCAAGACCAGGAGTCTGGCATTCCATCAAGATCTCCCACTTGGGTTGCAAGGGCTCAGCCACTTGGGCCAGAAGGATTAGTAAGGAGCTGGATCAGAAGTAGAGCAGCCATGCAATGAGCCTGCACTCATATGGGCTATCAGCACAGGTGGCAGCTTAACCTTGTACCACAATGCTAGTGTCGACTGACAGACTCTTAAACTGAGGCACTCATATTCAAGTGTTTCCACTTTCTCAATGGTTGTACTATTGTGCTTCCTTCAATTACTTTTGCCTTGGTAATTTTGATGAGGTATGTTAAGAGCTCTTTTGATCTAAGAAAATCAGTGTTTTAAACCTTAAGGAAATTCTAAAACCATCTACTCCAACTCTACTCTAATCCCACTTATTCTTGGAGACTCATCATTCCCATGCTGGATTTTTATCTGCTTTATTTTCTGTCATCTCTACTGAGAAGAAAACAGGGCACCACATGCAACCACTTTGATTCAAACTGTTGCTCTGGTAGTTTGCAATAAATGTGATTTCTAACTGTGTTTTCAGAATAGTTTTAGTGTACTGATGATGGGATTTAAAATGTATACTAAAATAAGATATCCTTGTAACTGCTAATGTATTTTGGAAAATTGCTGTGTGACTTGGTTATTTAAAAACTGATATAATTTTTAATTAATATGCACCAATGGCTAATTGCTTAGAAAATTCACTTGTAAGTATTAAATGATGTTTGGGAATATTATTAAAAATAAGCCAAGTATTACATCACAATAGCACTATATATTTTATAAATTTAAGTGCTGTGAGCTTCATTAAATTGAATAAAAA
Source organism: Ochotona curzoniae (assembly GCF_017591425.1). Lineage (NCBI taxonomy): Eukaryota > Metazoa > Chordata > Mammalia > Lagomorpha > Ochotonidae > Ochotona > Ochotona curzoniae. The sequence continues at coordinate 59,610,635 of NW_024466599.1, forward strand.
CTGGGCCCGACACAGTAGCTTGAGGGCTAAAGTCCTCGCCTCACACATGTCAGGATCCCATATGGGTGCCAGTTCTAATCCTGATGGCCTCATTTTCCATCCAGCTCCCTACTTGTGGCCTGGGAAAGCAGTCAAGGATGGCCCAAAGCCTTGGGACCCTGCACCCATGTGGGAGACTGTGAAGAAGCTCCTGATTCTGGGCTTTGGATTGGTGAAGCTCTGGCCATTGTGGCCATTTGGGGAGTGAACCCACAGTCAGATCTTCTGTCTCTCTTCCTCTCTGTATGTCTGATTTTCCAATAATAATAATAAAATAAATATTTTTAAAGATTGAGAAACTTATTTAGAATGAATTAAATTCCTTTTAAAATTAAACAAAGGATATGTGAACTAGTGTCAGGAACACTCACAAAGAACAGCTGTCTGTTTCATACACCTGGGGAGACTCTTCAGATATACTCTGACTGCTTTTTTTTCTCTTTGAATAACATGTGCATTAGTTTTTCCTTGAAAACTGTGGTGTTATTTTTTCTAATTTCTGTCTTTTTCTGTTTCATTTCTGTGTCCCCTGTTTTGATACTGCTTACTCTGCAGTTATTTTTACTCAGGAAGATAGAAACTGCAAACATAAATCCCTCTGAAACTATGTTGAAAGAAAGACCTTAAGGTTAGGAAGCTTTGATACGTAAGTAGCTTTGAAATTTTTTTAGGCTAGTCATTCTTCTGATCTGGTAACCTGGGGGAAAGGTTTAGCTGATGTGTTTGGTATCAAATGTCAGGGTTTCAATTCTACTTCCAGGTATAAGCCGAACGATTTATAACACAAAGGAAAATAATAAAATATCTTAGCCATAATAACATAAGAGATTAATGAGAGTTTTGATGCAGTGCATAACCTGCAGCTTCTAAATTGTTGACAGGTAGGCTCCAGCAGGTAGTGTGGGTATTAGGCTTTACTGTGAGGATAAAGGAAAAAACCTTTCCCTTCTTACCAAAACACAATCTGCTATAGTCATCTAATGCTTGGAATGCCTTTGAAAGCAGAACTCCCCTCATTTTTTTAAAAGCATCATCCTTTTTCTTTGTAAGACACAAGAAAGTAAAAGATACAAGTCAAAGTGATATGTCAATAACAATATTGCATTCTTTCTCATGAGGTAGGGTATATTTTGAATGGACGAATGTTAAATGCTTAACAAATAAGGTTATATTGTAGAAGATAGCACCTGTCCTAAATTCAATGCTCTGTTATCTCCACTAAAAATCAGCAGATGCTCTAATTCTTTTTAAAAAGGAAACCTCTCACAAGGTGTCCCATCCTTTATCCCATGTTCAGCAGAAAACCTCTTGCGCTGAAGGGCAGCTTAGTATGTGAGACAACTAGATTCAGAATTGGAATTAGAGAAAGTGAGAAAAGTATGAAGGGGGAACAGAAAACATGGGCTGAACATTTGTGTGGAAAGAGGCTCTGTGGCTGACCCATGGCTGTTTCTAGCTCTGCTTGCAGTTGCAACAAATCAACATAAGTTTTGTGGGAGTACTTAAAAATTTCATGGAAATGAAATTTTGAAAGTTTCCTTTAAATCCATGTGTGTTTGTTTTAAATCCATGCATTCGCAGGAAATGCATATTATGAAAAATATATACGTATGGTTCAGTTTTTAACCTCGGACTTATTTGGTCGTATGTATAAACGCAAACATGTTTGCATCTGATACTTTTCAGAACCTCTTCCACAATCATGAGGAATATTTGTAATATTCAAAAATCTCATTATAGAAAGTTAATACTAATTTAACCCTTTGTCTGTTACATCGATTTTACTTTCCTGAGACTTAACAAGAATTCAGGTACAATATTAACTTTTCCATGTAATATTTTAAAAAAAATCTCTATCTATCTATCTATCTATCTATCTATCTATCTATCTATCTATCATCTATCTATCTGAAAGGCAGAAGGATAGAGAGAGAGGGACAGAGACTTTATCTACTGACCCTTTCTTCAAATGATCAAACCAACCAAGTCTTGGTCAGGCCACAGTCAGAAGCCAGGAATTCCACCTCTGTCCCCTACACGTATGGCAGGACCCAAGTATTTGGACCATCTTCCATTTTTTTAATTTCCCAAGGGCCTTATGAGCAAACTATTTAGAAGAGGAGCAGAAGTAGAACTGGCATTCTTATATGGGATTCTGGTATCACAAACAGTGGCTTACCACTCTGTGCCATAATGTTGCCCCTTGATTTTCTATTTTAAGGACAAGAAGACAGCATGATATTTGAACACAGCCCAGAAAAAATAATTCCATCTTCACTAAAAATTAGATGATGTGATCTGGGACATATTATTAAACTTGTCAAACTTCAGTTTTATCATCAATGATGAATAAATAACAGCTTATTCAACAACGTTGAGTGAAGCAAATAAGATAACAGATGGGAAAGCAGTGTTGGGGATAATGTACGGACATGGTCTACAACTATAAAGTGCCATTATTCCATGAGTGATGGTGAATTGCGCTTAGTAAATGACAGTAAAATTGAAGACAAAGTGCAGTAATATCCAAAGGCTACTCAACCAAGAGAATCTATGCTTTCTTCAGTTCTGTTGATGTATGGTTGAGAATGAAGTCTGACAGTGCAGATAGTGGAGTCAGCACATTCCCCTGCATCACAGCACACAATGTGGCTTTGCAACTGGAGTTCTTTCCAATTGCAAAAAGTCCCAAGGATATTTAGAAGGACTCTGATTGCTGAGCTCACATATTTTACATTCATCCATGTTGCAATCCTAGGAAGGTTGATTTTCTAAGTCAAAATAATAAACTCATAGTCACTTTCAGATTCAAGCATCATATGCATAAAAGATTGGGGATTCCTCACTCTTATGTATCTTTCTGTCTATCTATAATTGAATTTAACACTACAGTGACCCTATAAGCTGTAATAAATATTAGCTCTATTTGAGGAATGTGAGGCTTTGACAAACAGCTTGCCCAATATTATACCAACAATAAGTGTTGGGATGATAGTTGAATTCATTATTATTTGACTCCTTTATCTTCTACACCCTTATACAGTAAAATATTTTCCATTGAAAAGTCTTATACTTCTGAGTTAAAGTAATGCCTTGGATGTAATCAGTCCCAATTATAACTATGCCATCACATGAGATAAGGGAAAATATAGAAACTATTACAAAATGTTACTGAAAATTATAATATATACATAGTATAGTATTCGAATCTAGGAGGAGTTTCTGTTCAACATAATACTGTATGGATCTTGATTTAGAAAAACTGACTGAAACTGTTTCATAATGGCATATAAAGATTAAACTCATGAAATTCAGTCTAGGTCAACCAAAATTGGATCAGATCTTACTGAAATACAGTCTTTCAGTCATCACTATGTTTCTCAAAATTGTATTTAATCTTGAAACATAAAATTGACAGAATATTTCTGTAAACATATATCATTTGAATTCACCAAACCTTGGACAAAGCTTTTTATTTTACTCTTGTGGCTAAGTTGAATAAATATGAGCTAGTACTTTTACCTTAAAATGTGAATAAATAATTTAAGCATAAACTTAATTGAAAAGTTAATGAATTGATAATCATAACTGATAGTTCATTTTCCTTCTGCTCCTTTGACGATCTTGGGTAATCTGAATTCCAGTAACTGATTAGTATTAATACACTGAAAGAGAAAACTTTGGCCAAACATAAAATGTCAGCAAATGAGAAGTAACAAATCACTAGTGTGATTTTATTTTTTTTAAAGCTTTATTTTTATTATTTTTTTATTGGAAAGGTGGATATACAGAGAGGAGAGACAGAGAGGAAGATCTTCCGCCTGATGATTCACTCCCCAAGTGAGCGCAACGGCCGATGCTATGCCGATCCAAAGCCAAGATCCAGGAGCCTCTTCCGGGTCTCCCACATGGGTGCAGGGTCCCAAGGCTCTGTGCTGTCCTCGACTGCTTTCCCAGGCCACAAGTAGGGAGCTGGATGAAAAGTGGAGCTGCCGGGATTAGAACCGGCACCCATATGGGATCCCGGGCGTGCAAGGCTAGGACCTTAACCCCTTGCGCCACCGTGCCGTGCCCCCCCTAGTGTGATTTTAGAATCAGTGCTTTCCATGTGCTAGACAATGGACAATGTTAGTAGAGACAAATGCAACTTTTTGCTCTGATACCAAATCTGAGTGCAGCAGTGTAAGAATGAGAATCACTGCTGGTCGATTATCCATATCATAGGCTATACTGCTCAGAACACAGCTGGCTAGAAACCAGTAGACTTCTGCAGTCCATGTTGTAGATGTAGCAGAGTAGGCAATGGTATTTCAGTTGTTCCAGTGATCTTCTTGTTCCACTAGTTCCAGTAGTTCCAGTTCCACTACATAGGGTGATGTTTGTAGAACTCATGTTTGTGACCTGGAGGAATCTCGCTGTCAGATGCAATAGTGTGCTCTGTTCAGTGACTTTAAAAAAAAAATTCCTGTTAAGACAGCAGAAGAGATGATTTATTGTACATATTATAGTAGGTCACAGCTGAGAATAGTTAGTCCAGAAATGTCACAGTCCTAGAGCAAGTGGTCGCCAAGGACTGTTTCTGGTGTCAGCGAAGTAGGTTTCTTGGGTGGTTTCAGCCGTCTGTTGGCAATGATGTTTCAGATCCCATCAAGGCAAGTTGTAGATAGTCCAACAACCTGTCCCAGCTTCCTCAAGTCCAGCCGCCTCTTCCTTTTGCCTTTTAGCCATCAAAAGTAGGTAAGCCAGCAGCTCACCTGGACATGTGCCTCATCTTTCTTTTGCATTTCAGTCTGCACATTCATTCGCTTTATCTTCCCCTTAGCTCTTATGGTGTAGAGGTTTTCATGAAGATGGCACTAAAGCCTTGAGACTTAATGATTCATGTCTAAAGTCAGCATTGACACATTAGTCATAAGAGATCAGGTTGATAATGAGCACATAATTGAAATGTCAAAAATTACAGTAAAAGGTAAATATCTTTAGAACTCAAAATAACAGGATTCTTTTAAGGATAAATCTACCTTGTCAATATGGATTGAGTTATTTATTATTTAGTGATAGTAGAAATTGGGAAGATCTGAGGAATGCAATGTAATAATGAATGAGCACCTCTATAAAACCTTGAAATCCTTCCTTTGAGTAGGGGCTGGGATATCACATTGCTTGCTCTCATTAGGTTCCTAGGCTGCAAGGACTCAGTAAAATTTACTAAGCTGTGTAAATCTTTTTCTTTTCCAAGTTTGTCTGAGATCCTAAGGAATCTTACATATGAAAGGAAAGCACCTCATAGTGGTAACAAAAGGCATTCGATAAACAATCTGGTGAATAAGTGCATGAAATTTATTAATTCTGCAAGGAAAAAGGGACAGAAAAGTTGTTACTAAACTGTCTTAAAATTAAATGGAGAAGGGCCTGCATTGTAGTATAGCAAAATAAGCATCATAAAATCAGTATTCCAAATTAAAAAAAACAGGTAGAGTCCTGCCTGCTTTGCTTTGATTGAGCTTTCTGATAATGTGTGGGGAAAGGCTACAGAATATGACGCAAATATTTGGGCCTCTGGTATGCGAGTGGAAGACCATAATGGACTTCGTGGCTCCTGACTTTAGCCTGCACAGACCCAGCTGCTGAGGTTGTTTGGAGAGTTAACCAATGGGTGGAATATTTGTCTCTCTCACTCGCTCCTTAGTTCTTTCTCTCTCATTCTTTTTCTCTCTTTGCTTTGCCATCTCTGCCTCTATGACTATGATGTTCAAATAATAAAGACAGAAATCTTAAAAAATGGGAAGACAAGGCTCTAGTGAGTTTCTTGTCTTTGCCTGCTTTTGTGTTCTGAAAATTTTGACCGTTTTTCAACAAATGTACTCTTTTGCTTTCTTTGATTTTTTGGGGGGTTAGATATAATTGTATTTGGGAAATATTTCCTGCAGTTCTACTCTATTAACTGTTGAGTCAATCATTCTCCAACATACTCTCAGAATTTCTGTTTATTTCCTTTTATAAAATTCAATCCAATATATTTCAGTTGTTTTTCATTCTCCATCTTCCAGGACTGTAAATGTAGGAAGTGTATCTTGCTCCTTGGTGCATGTGTAGCAGTTAGCACAGTACTTGGCCTATTATAGCTGTGTACTCAACACATACTGGTTAAGTGAATTAATGTTCTACTCCATTTCATTTCTATTGCTACTGATACTTTCTTCATGTAGAATAGTGATCCCAAAGTAACCCTTCATGAAGAAGGTGTATAAATATCTCAGGATCTACCAGAAAGTTCATGGAAAATGTGTATTATGAAAAACAAATAATACATGGATTTTAAGCATTTTTGTACCATGGATTGAGGATTTAATGCAAAAGGTAAGTTACATTTCATGTTGATGTACTTCCAGTTACATAACAGGTGACAACCCAGGTATGTCAGTCCTTGACATCTATATGAGAGAACTGGATACAATTCCAAGTTTAGGGCTTCGTTGTGGTCAGCTCTGACTATCCTGGAAGTAAGTCAGTGGATGGAAAACTTTTTTATTTGTTCCTATCAAATGAAATAAAAGTAAATAAGAAAATGCTGCAATAAAATTCAATTAAGCTTCTATTTTTTTTTATAAGTTTGCAACCAGGTGTTCTTATCTTTTAATTCTACTTCTCCAGGATCAAATAACTTTGTGCGTAAGACCAAACAAATGGAATATCTTAAAAATGTCTTATGGCATCCTAAATGTCTATTATATACATATTATATATTATATATATTTGTATATATTTATAATATAATATAAATAATATAATTATAATATAATAATAAATAATATAATACAATATAATATAAGTAATATATTTATAATGATAAATACATACTATATATTTATATTACATATATAAAATGTCTATTATATATATATGACTAGATAGATAGCTAATACTTTTATTTTTACAGATTTATTTATTTTTATTGGAAAGGCAGATATAGAGAGAGAAGGGGAGACAAAAAAGAAGATCTTCCATCCCCTGATTCACTGACCAAACAGCCAGAGCTGAGTTGATTGAAGCTGAGTTGAAGGCAAGATCCAGGAGCTCCTTTTAGGTCTCCCATGCAGGTGCATGATCCCAAGGCTTTGGGCCATCCTCCGCTGCTTTCCCAGCCACAAACAGGGAGCTGGATGGGAATTGAAACAGCTGGGACATGAACTGGGTCCATATGGAATCCTGGCACATGCAGGCGAGGATTTAACCACTGAGCCATCCCTTCTGGCTGTGTTTTCTTTTGAAGTTATATAGTTTTTTTCTTATTGCATTTTCATATTCCAATCATAAAGTGCTTCTATTTGTTTGAACTCTGCTTTTCACTCATAATTTAGCAGCCTAATTCTGAATCTAGCCCCATCATATGTACTCAGTTAAATGGCAATTAGACAGAAAGTGATGTTTTAAAAGTGTATTACTTTTTTTCACCCTAAGTTATTTTTACATGCAATTTATATTCATCCTGCACGCCAAATTTTCTGCTATGATAATATTTCTCTGAATCATTAAAATTTCATAATATGGATTTGTATTTTGGGATAGTTTAATTGGGAATATTGAAAGTGTACTTTTTATGTTGGAACAAAAATTGCCACAAGTAATAAATATGCAACACTTTTGTATATCTGAATGTTCAGAGCAAGGTTGGTATTCTTAGTCATATTTATATAACTTTGTTATCCCTATTTATGATAAGGGATATACATTGTGAATGTTATTTTAAGATGTTGGGGGTGCCTAGGTTGCGATGACAATGAGGTACTTTAAAGGTCTAGGTTCGTGTACTTTGTTGTCTACCTGCTACTAGCCTTTTTCTAACCTTAGCTCACTTTCTGCATTAATCTGAAATATGAAATGCTCTCAACTCTGAGACTTTTTTGGGTGCTGACATGATGCCCAGTTGGGATTTCACACCATACAATGAAACTTTGTTTTAGGTAGAAAATTATTAAAATATTGTATAAAAATCACCTCCCAAGTATAAGTCATGCAAGAAACATAAATAAATTTTGTATTGGGACATGAATCTTATCCCCCATATATTTTGTGTATATGCACATATTGCAATATTTGAAAAATATCTGACATCTGCAGTATTTCTGTTACCAAGCAGTTTGTATAAAGGATACTCAACCTGTACTAGCTCAGCCATAATTCCTTGATTCACTTGCAAGAACATATTCATTTATCCACTGATTATGGATAGACAAAGGATTTTTATTTTTCAAAGGTATGTGTTTAGCACTTATTTTTCGCTTTTACTTTTGCTTTTTTTTTAAACATGTATATTCCTTCTTAATAGAAAATATACATTTCTTGCAACTTGAACTGAGATACATTACATCTGAACAGAGGTGGAAGGCTCATTATTTGAAGGTCAATAGACTTTTAAAAGCCTCTGTGGTATCTTTTAGGAAATTACTATTTCACTGCAACTAATGGGCCCGTAGTGACTATGAGTGGACCCAAAGTCATTGTCTTTAAGTATCTTAAATATCTTCACTTGGTACATTGTGTCCTTATGAACCTAGAGTTGGTAGTTTATATTACGGAAGTGTTTTTCTGGAGGAATTTGACTTGCATATGTGGTTGTGTTAACAACTTCTAATGTTTTCTTGATTATTAAACCTAATGATATTTTGCAAGAAAATGACTAGGGCTTTTTGCTGATTGTTCTATTCTGTGTAGCTATGATGTTCTTTTGGCTGATCAGTTACTAGCCTCTCCTTGTTGCCAACAATGAGCTTTGGTATTTGAAAGTACATCTCCAATGCCTTTCTGATTTCTGGGTAACAGTTCCTTTGGGTGAAATCTTCTCAAGATAATGTATGACTAGACTGTTAGGATGGAGTCATCAAAGGGTCCTTAACAATTTTACACATTTGAGCCAAACCAGAAATACACTTTCTTGCTTTTTGATGGTTTCCAGTTACCTTTCCTCTATTAAAATCACCTCAAAACAACAAGGTAGCATGATAAGCAGAAATGAAAGTCTAAATTTAAATGAACTCTGTGTCATTGATAGTCATAAACTTCAAGATGAAAGTCAAGTTCAGAAGATCAGCAAACAGAAATGTCAAGAATACCAACTATACCAGATAACATCATTGCTGCAGAGATTTTCCCACTAAGGGCATATGATATGCTTATCTAAAATTCTGGAGATTTCTCTCAACCTTTAGTCCCCCTAATAAGCCCTCAATCTGACATGGTCACTTCACTCAAAGTCATATTCTTCTTATGGCCACAAGTGTCACCGGTGATGGGATCAATAATAAAGAAATATAAAGTCCTGCCTCCTGAATGCAACAAAGGACACCTTAGATGGTCCATGTGCAATTTGATACTTCTCTGATGGTTTGCCTGAGTATCTGTGCCCTTTCCTTAACTTTATTTCTGTTTCTCTCTCATTAAATATGCTGATCCTGAGTTCAGACTTTATTTACGGTAATCTCAGTCTTGGGATCTTTTGCCTGGGGAATAACTCATGTCTAAGTAAGCAATATAAAAAAAGAGGAGCATGTCTGATGTCAGTGGAGTAGTTCAACTATCCCATGACAAAAAAAAATTTGAAATTATTCCTTCCTAACCTGTACGGGCTTGCTCTCTCTCTGTCTCTCTCTCTGTCTCTCCCTTTCTCTCTCTCTCTTCATCTTCGCATTTTGAGGATTTATTTGTTGAGCAATGGGTAAAGCCTCCTGCTGGGATGCTTACATTCCATTTCTGAGTGCCAGCATCAGTCACAGCCACTCTACTTCAAACCTACTTTCTTATTCATGCACTCTGGGAGGCAGCAGATAATGGTTCCAAATCACTGGTTCCAAGCTACCACAGGTCTAAGACCTGGATACAGTTCCAAGCTTATGCTCAGCCTTAGTCAATCCTGGTTGTTGAGTACTTGAGTACCAGGAGATGTAAAGTCTCTCTCCTTCCCTCACTTTCTCTTATGCTGCTTTTCAAGCTGATAAAAAAAATAAGCATTATTGTAAGATAAAGGTTGTTCTATAGTCTTGTTATTTTGGAATTGTTTTCTGTTTCTCTTTTTCTGTTTCAGTGCTTTCTCATATTCCTTCAAAGTCAGACATATTGAAGTGATTTCTGTATGTTTCCAGTCTTCTCCTGGATTCCTCATTGTTGTCTCACTCTCACTGTCCTATTACTCCGGACCAAAGCTCTGAAAGATCATGAGGAGCGTATAATCAAGAAAAGCATAGGACGTTAATTAGTCCCATATCTTTTTTCTTTTGTTTGTGATTGACACAGTTATACCCCATTTTTGAAAGTTTATTTTGAACTATTTAGATTCAAATAATTCTTGTGAAGAGAATACAGAATCCAACTCAACTAATACATAATTATTGGTTAGCATTTTGGTATGACATATTTTCCATAATTAACGTTTTAATAATGTATCATTATTCTTTGAAGACCATACTTTATTCATATTTCTTTAGATAATTACTAATATTGCCTTTCTCCCAAGATCCTAGCAAGGATTCCACATTATATGCAGGCATAAATTTTGTTTGCTTCCTGTTGATTGTGGCTTCTTCTGAAATTGTTTTCATGACATTGACAGTTTTGAGCGTTGTACTTCAGGTATTTCATAGACTGTCAGTTGAGACTGAGAGCTTTTCTCTATTCAACTGGTGTTATGGAGTTTGGGAAGAAAATCACCAAGATCAATCATCAATTTTTTCACATATCAAAGGTTTAAATATTCAGCATAACTTAATACTATTTGTGTTGACCTAAATAACCTGTCAAAACCACTTTGGCCAAGTTTCTTCGCTGCAAATCACTCCTTATTTTTCTCCCTTTTCATATTTTACTCTTTGAAAGGAAGTTATTCTGTTGTGTTTGTATTCTTGAGAGTTAGTATCTATATGAGTTGTTTGTAATTTTTCAAGGGTTAATTTTTAAATTCCTTTCCATTTGTTTATTCACTCATTTATTTATAACACCATGAACCCATGAAGATCTTTTTTATATTCAACATTATTTTCTTGTTTGATTCTTTCTAGCGTAGGCTAATTGTCTCTTGTTTTGATTTGTCAGGCTATCAATGGAGTATTGACGTATTTTTATTTTTAACTGATATATAAATCTGTTAATACTTATGTGATACCATATGTTCTTGTACATATTATATTGTGTAATGTTTACTTTGTGGTAAATGTCTGTCTTATTAAATGTGTATTATTTCTTCATAAAAGAAATCCCTTCTTTGGCTCTTTATAGAATATACAATACATTGTAATCGTTGTACTTACTCTAACATGCAACATAACACCATAACTCCTTTCTCCCATGGAATTCTAACCAGATATTCATTTTTTTAAAATTTATTTACTTTATTGGAAAGGTACATTTATAGAGAGAAGGAGTGCCAGAGAAAAAGTTCTTCAGTCCAATGGCTCATTCCCCCAAGTGACTGAAACGGCTGGAGCTAAACTGATTCGAAGCCAAGAACCAGGAGCTTCCTCCATGTCTCCCATGCGAGTATAAGGTTCCAAGGTTTTCAGTCATCCTCTGCTACTTTCCCACTCCACAAGCAGGGAGCCAGATAGAAAGTGGAGCAACTGTATATAAACCAGCACCCATTTGGAATCCTGGCAGTTGCAAGGCAAAGAGTTAGCCACTGAGCTATTGCACCAGACTCCACAATATTCATTAATGAACCATTTCCAATCATATCTTCCTGCTTAACCTCATATGCCTCTGGTAATAATGGCTCTATTCTCAACTTCTATACCATTCCACATATAAGCACAATCAAGCATTACATTTTTTTTCTATTTCCCTAAACATAATGACCTCTTAGGGTTGAAATTGGGCACGGTGAATTAAATCACCTCTTACAACACTGGCGTGTCAGAGTACCAGAGTACTAACTTGAGTCTAAACTGCTCTGCTTCCAATCCAGCTTCTTCGTAAAGTGTTTGGTAAGACTGTGGAAGAATGACTTCTCAACCCACGTAACATTCTAATCACAATTTGAAATGCCTGTTTGAGGCTTGAGGGTAGCCAATAACAGCATTTTGTTGTGGTCATCACTTACTAAGATCATCATATTTTGAAAAACTTTTCTGTCAATGTTATTCAGTTGGTGGCTATTTGTGGTTTATAAGACTGAAACATGATACTTATTTGAATATCAATATTCTGGCATTCTTCGGGATATTCATATTTTGGTAGAGAAGAAGCAAAGATTTGAATATATTTTTATGCATTCATGTGCAGGAAAATGTATCTGAAGGAAAATCAGGAGTGAATTTGTCTTAAGCTTTAAGGCATTAGGATTTCTGGTTTATACTAGAGTGAGAAATGCTACACTTTTGGAATGTGAAATGAATTTCATATTGTTTCTAAATTAACCAATTTCAAGACATATGTACCCCTGCTTAAATATCATTGGCACTTATATATCACATGTATTATTTATTATTTATTATTTATATTATAAAATTAGTAAATGCTAACATAAAATATGGAGACGTTAAAATCCAAAGGGAGGGCCCGGCACGATGGCGCAAGTGGTTAAAGTCCTCGCCTTGCATGCCCGGGATCCCATATGGGCGCCGGTTCTAATCCCAGCAGCCACGCTTCTCTTCCAGCTCCCTGCCTGTGGCCCGGGAAAGCAGTCGAGGACGGCCCAGAGCTTTGGGACCCTGCACCCATGTGGGAGACCCGGAAGAGGCTCCTGGTTTGGGATCGGCATAGTATCAGCCATTGTGGCTCACTTGGGGAGTGAATCATCGGATGGAAGATCTTCCTCTCTGTCTCTCCTCTCTGTATATCCGCCTTTCCAATTAAAAAAAAAAAAAAAGGGAAGAATATTTTCTTATCGATAATCTTGCCACCAGTATAGCATCGATAGTGTTTAAATGTGTTACTTTCAGTATGTTTTCCATGTTATTTATGTATATCCTACCATTTTAATCTCATACTAAGTACATTGTTTTCTTTGTATCCTGCTTGAATTGTTTTTAAGATTTATTTATTTTGATTGGAAAGTTAGATTTACAGAGAGGAGAGACAGAGAAAAAGATTTTCCATCTTCTGGTTCACTCCCCCAAGTGACTGCAATGGCTAGAGCCTAGCCAGTCTAAAGCCAGGAGACAGGAGCCTCCTCTGGATCTCCATTGGGTACAGAGTCCCAAGGCTTTGGGCCGTCCTTTGCTGCTTTGCCAGTCCACAAGAAGGGATCTGAAAGGGAAGTAGAGCAGCCAGGACACAAATTGGTGCCCTTAAGGAATCCTGGCACTTGTAAGGGTGGGAGATTAGCTAGTTGGGCCACTGTACCCATCCCTTATATCTGCTTTTTTGAGTATGTATTCTACTGTACATATCTAGGCCATGTGTGAGATAGATGTACATTAGTTCTCTGTGTAACTAGTACACAGAGTACAAAACAAAATTTATCTATATGAGTAAAATTCACATTGTGAGATTTGATTATTATTTACAGCCTTTGTCTATATTCTTAAAGAATATTAGGGTTTTGTTTTCCTGCTTGCTGGTTGTTGAAATTATTACCTATTGGAGGGTTAAACTTGTGATACTGAAATGAAATAAAAATACACTATTATAAAATTAACAGTTAAAGAAAGAAAAAGAGAAAGAGAGAGAGAAATGGAGTAAGCAGCAATGAAGGACGGAAGGGGGAGGGTGGTTTGGGAATGAAGGCAAGAGGGATGATACGATATTAAGATCCATTGTGCTCCTAAATCTGTATTGTGAAACATATGAAATTTGTTCAATTTATATACATAAAAATAAGGTACAAAAAAGATAGCTGTGCAGAAAAACAGAGTTGGATAAGTATCTATGATTCGCATAGAAAATGCCATATTTCTTGAGTTAATGATGTTTTCATTTGGTTTTGATAGGACCTGAGAAAGTACTGAAAATGTTGGAATGTGATTTGTTGTGCTTCAGCAATTATTGTATCATGTCTAACATCAGTTTGCCTGAAGTATCTGAAATAATGGTAATAGAAATGTGCAGAGAGAGAACAAAATCATTATCAAGAATATCATGATTTGGTACAATTGATTATACAGTGTTATAAAAGATAATCTTCTATGGTGTTGTATTAAAATTTTACATTTTCTACAGACACGGAAAGAGAATATAAAATAGTGGATTTGCTTATCTCTGGATAAAATAGGTGAGAATTGATTTCAGACAGTTTTGCTCCACTGAGATATATTATCCACATGTTAAACAGTGGATATCTTTATGACTAGGGCAGTGGTATAGCAAGCTCATCCTCAGCCTTTGGTGCTGACATTGCATATGGGCAGTGGTTCAAGTTCCAATTACTTTACTTTTGATCCAGTTCCCTGATCATGGCCTGAAAATCAACAGGGAAACATTGCCTCAGGCTCCTGCATCCGCGTGGGAAACCTTGGAGCAACCCCTGGCTCCCAACTTTGGACTGGCCCAGCTCTGGCCATTGTGGCCAATCAGCAAGCAGAAGATCTCTTTCTCTCTCTGTAACCTTGACTTTCAAGTCAAAATAAATAAATCTTTAAAAAATAAAAAAAGAGTGGACATGATGAAAGGCTGATAAAATTTGGCTACTTGACTATAGGCATCAAGAGGAATTGAACCTTAACAAATTAAAAAGTCCTTAGAAGGGTTAACTTTTCTGTAACCCAAAAAGGGGATGAAGAAATACTATTTGTGAGGAAGACACACTGAATGTTTACAATTATAGGATATGAGAAATTCAGAATTGCAAATACATATATTGTGTCTCTCTATGAGAATATTTTCCTACTAGCTGGCTTCTGAATGGGCATGGAGTATGTGTGTATGTGGAAATGCAGGTCTTACATTTACTTAGTCATCCCCAGTCTGCTGTTTTAACTCAAAATGCCTGCATGGCTGGGACTGAGCTAGCACAAAGCCAGGAGATAAGACTCTCGAGTCTCCCAGGTGAATGGCAGCTGCCCAACTACTTGTACCATCACCTACTGCCTACGAGGGTGCACAATAATTATTAAGAATCAGAAGTAGAAGTAAGACTTGAACCCAAGAACTCTGATGTGGGGTATGAGTGTTCCAAGCAGCAACGTAATTATTGTGTCAAATGCCTGTCCTATCTTTGTTGTATTTATTATATCATTTTTTTTTTTAAAAAAGACTTGTTAACTCAAAAGGAAGAACGAAAAAGGTGAGACTCAAAATGAGCTTGCATTTGCTGTTCACTTCCCAAATGGCAGCAGACAGCCAGGACTGGACCAGGCTGAACCAGGCATCTGTAACTCTGTCTGAGTCTGCGTGGGTGAGAGGGACTCAAGTGCTTGAGTCATCATCTCTTGCTTTCCCAAGCACATTAGTAGGGAGCTGCATTAGAAGCAGAGTAGCTGGGACTTTTAATTAGCACTTTGACATAGGATGTTAGGATGAGAAGTGGTGTTTTAACCCATTGTTCCACCATATTAATCCACAGACTTTTTTTTTATTTAACTTGCTGCTGGCAATGTATTTTGTTTGCCTTTATAACTTTTGGCAAGTTTTGTATTTTATATACTTTTCTATTATTTTTTGTTTGTATTTAAATAAAGCATTTAAACAGTTTTTCTAAAATCATAAGTGAGAATGCGGTATTTTCTTCTGAATTCTTCTTCTTGCAGTGAAGACACTGGCACTCCATTGTTTCTGTATCTCCTATCTTGGTTCCACAGATAACATTTTTTTATGCTACCTCAATTTTTTTGATATTCTTTAACATTTGCATTCATTTTCAACACTAAAATTTTTGCTTCTAAGTATGGCCATTTGCAAGAAGAATTATGGTGCAGTGCAGAGTTGGCCCCATCAGGAAAGCAAATTAGTACACCTCTTGTAATATTCAATGTGAAGAGCCTCTTACAAGGAACTGGAGACATCTCTGCAGGCAGTCTGCTAGTTTTTCCCTAATAATTTGTGTTTCTTACTGGAAAAAAGTGACTATAGTAGATCTTTTATTTCAGTATTTCAGCTTTTCTAAGTGTGATGCCAGAAAGATCTTGAAAGTACAGAGATAAATGGGAAACTAATGTAAAAGAGGTTGATTGATTCTTGAACATTCACTGAGTCTGGCTTTCAAGTAGGTTTTTTTTCTACAAATGTGGGCAGTGGCAGGCTAATATTCATGGGAAAACCCTTTCCTCTATGTAGAGCCTCAAAAATTGTTTAATGCCATAAGGGATGAAGTGGCAACCTCATTATCCAGAATTTCGCTTACAATATTATGCCATGTAAGGTAAATTACTCTGGAAGGGAGGCAGTGCTCTTTGCCCTTGTATTAGAGTGTCTTAATAAATATAGATGAATTTGAAGCAATCTATGGGCATAGTTCTCAGGGAAGATAGGAAAAAAGAACTTCAATTAGAAGTAACATTTTGCATCATATTTTTTTCATTTTAATTTTAAAATTTGTATGAGTGGCAGAGGTAAAGATGAAGATGCACTGGCAGAAAGATCTTATCTATTTCTTCACTTCCCAAATGCACACAGCAGCTGCGTCATTGCTAGGATAAAGCCAGGGACCAATAACCCAATTCAAGTCTGCCATATAGGCGGCAGAAACACAACTACGTGAGCCATAACCTGCTAACTCCCAGAGAACAGGAGAATCTAGAGAACTGGGTCAAAAACCTCAGCACTCTGATGTGTGATGATGGATTCACAAGCACTTCATCACCCCCATTGCTCGCATGATTAATATCTTCAATACTGCCAGCTATATTCCTTTATTAGGGGAAACTTCATCTCTTTGTTAACCTGTGAGGTTTAGGTCACAAAACATTGAGTCTTATTTTTTTTTTCTAACTTCTAGCTCATGGTTTCACAAAAAAGGAATATTTTCTTGACTGCTGAGGAAGACTGAGAGAACTGAGCATGCTTAATTCAGTTTTTCTTGATTGCTCTTTTAGCACTTTGCCTGGAAAATACACACTCTGCATTATTCTTCCACGATTTCGAACCAATCAGTTAACATTTGATGTCTATCCTCCTATTCCTATGATTTTTTCCATTATTTCAGAACATATAGTGAAGGGCATAAGGCTTATTTGTGTTTTCAAAAAATCACATTGTACCCTAAAATATATACAATTTTGACGTTTTAATTGAAATGATAGTAATAATAATAAAAGTCAAATAAGATTCATGTAATTATCATGACCAGAAATGTTTACCTGGAGTACTGTGCTCTTTTTCTTCTTCTGTTTTGTAAAGAATGGGCACTGGCCATACTTGAATTAAAAGAAATGGAGTGTGATCTGAAAAGCTGAAGATGGATAAAAAGCCTTGAAAGCTGTCCCTGTCACTTCCCAGCTTCTGCTCAGTTTTGTTTATTGTTAATCTTTGTCTCCTCCACTCTTCTTTTCATTGAGCATTACTCATAATTTTTTCCTCAAGAATAGTTTAAACCTGGTTAATCTCAGCTCGCTCTGACTGATCCCTTGCGTACCTCCAGAGCTACTGACCCTTGATCAATAGTATGTACATCTACATTTAAATATTTATGATCTCCTGTGACCATGCATCCATGACCAGAATGTGCCAGCCAAGCAACACTGTTTAATAATAATGACTGGATTTATGACTTCAGTCAGGAGAATTTCAGTGGTTAGGGCTGATTTCTTGAAGAGAATTCCACTGTAAGCTGTCTTGGGCTTCCTGTTATAGAGGTGCTTTGTAGCTTTGTAGGCACACCATTGATGATTTGAGCCCTGGAAATAGAACTCTTCCTGTGTGGAGTAAGAGGGATGCAAAGAAGTAAGGCTGAGATTCAGGGCACCTTCTCAAAATATGTTCATCCCTTGCTTCGTAGTTGAAATATATTCTTTGATCATAATAAACTCTTTGAGTCCTGTGAGTCCTTTCAGCAATCAAATACTTTATGTGATTAATGTGTAATTAACACAGCTTGCTGTGGTCCAAAACTCTCCTTCACAGCATCCTCCACTTTACCTCCTATCACTAATGGACTCAAGTTTTATTAGTTCAGATTTACAAACGAGTCTAGTTGGCCTAAGTCATTTCTTTTAATACATGACATAGATGATCATATTTTTAAAAATTACACTATGACTTGGCTGTTTTTGTGGCCACAGATTCAGTGTTTGGGCAATCACCTGTGGCCACAGATTTAAATTTGCAGTATTCAAAGAAACTATGACTTTTAAATAACATAAGCTGTTAAGCTGACAGTTTCACTTAATATTGAGATGTAACTCCAGAATTATGCTGAGACTTTGTGCAGAAATAGCTCTAGTTGTGTCCTATGCCTAGATCATACAATTTAAATACTTGTGTGTGTATATATACATATATACATATGTGTGTGTATTATGTCAGCTGTCAGCTTTCTTAGTACTGAAGTCTCATACTCCTCTGATTTTTCCACATTCAGGCAGCTTCCTGGCTCAATAGGTGTTTATCCAATGAGTTAATATATTGAGGTTTGTATTGGAAAGGGGTTGTTACAGTTAGGTCAAATGGTCTCATGGTAAAGACTAGATAGTCCAAAAGAAATAAATACATGTTTTGTTGTAAGATTTGTTTTATATTTGTTGGAAAGCCATATTTACAGAGATAAGGAGAGACAGAAATATATTCCATCTGCTGGCTCACTCTCCAAGTGGCCACAACAGCAGGAGCTTAACTGTTCTGAAGCCAGGAGCTTTTTCCCAGCCTTCCACATGGGTGCAGGGTCCCAAGGCTTTGGGCCATCCTCTACTGTTTTCCCAGGTCACAAGCAGAGGGTGGGAAGTGGAGCAGCTGGAACATGAACCAGCATGCATTTGGGATCCTGGTATAAGCAATGTGAGGATTTCAGCCATTGAGCCATTGCCAGAAAGAAAGGGATCAAATGTATAAAGATAAAGTTAGCTTAGCTCATTCATTGACTTCAAGACAGAGAAGTGGATGGTAAGTATAAGGTGGGAAAGGCATAAGCCAAATAACAATTTAAGAACAGGTGAAATTAACTATGCCTTATTTGAAGATTAAGGTTTTTGCAGTAAGCCCAAGTTGTAAATTATTGCAAGTATGAAAGGAAATGGGGGTACATTTTTGGCCTCAAAGTTAGACTATCAGTTGGGACCTCAATCCCATAGTGGAGCACACAGATTGAAATCATAGCTGTGATCTTAATTCTATCTTTCTGCTAATGCAAGCCTAGGGAGACATATGGTGATGGACAAAGTACTAAATCACTGACACCCATGTCGGAGACCTGAATTAAATGCAAACGTCCACATTCAGCTTAGCCCAGCTTTGGCTTCAGCTGTTGTTGAGTTTGGGAAATGAATTAGCAAATAATAAGTCTGTCTACCTGTCAAATAAAATATTTCTTTATAAAAACAGAATAAATTAGAGGTTGCATGACCAGGTAGTTGTGCCTTCTTTGTAACTAAGGATGCTCTGTTTATGTTTGGATGAGGAAATCAGGATAAGGAAGAAAGACTAAATGATGAACACTGAAACATCAAATGAATATTTACTGTGTTTCATATAGTATTCTGAGAGTTCATCTTGTATTAACTTATTCAGTGTTCAAAAGAGCTACTTGAGATTAATGTTTATTTTCTCTTCTTCATTGTGAAACAACCCCCATAAGCAAAAACAGGATCAATCTCTTGTCTTTTTTAGCTCAGGTTATCTGCGCATTAACAAAAGGAGTTTACTGCCTTAAAGGAGCAATCCTGCTTTCCTTACAAGATTCTAATCACTGGATTCAAGGAGTCATTTTCTTCTCCAATATGTAAGAACCTGAATGGCTAGTGTTGTCCCGGAGAGATTTGTGAATTTAACTTCCCCTTGTATGTAATCCTCAGGCCAAATGGAGCCCACACAGCCATCATAAATTCTCTGAATTCTCTGACCATTCCAAGGAAGGCCTTGACTACAATCAACCATCGAGGATCTTAGACATGAGCTGATCATGAACCTCTCAACTCCAATCTCAATCTATAAGAATCTTGACTCCTAAATGCATGGAGAGCCCTGGAATTAAGCATTAGCTGCCTGATCTATTCCTTTGTGTTTTACAGTAAAAACCTCCTTTCTTTCACTAACCTATGTCAGTGATTGGCACTGGGCATAGAGATAATGGACCCAGTTTGGGGTTTCTAAAACAATGCCTTTCACTAGTTTGGAGTGTTGTCCAGGAACAATTATACATTTGGAAAAACTGAGTCAGGGACTTAGTAAACTGGTAGCTGTCATCTATCTAGTAAATGGCTGGCAGAGTGAAAATTGAATATTTGCAAGTTTGTTATCAGACCCTGTGCTTTTAACAGTTACTCCAGAGTCTTAAGTCTTCTGGAATGACTTCAACTAACTCATAGGAGGATTCAGATGGAAGTGTGCCATTTGACTTCCTTGTCTTTAAAGAGTTCAGACTCTGACTTTTGTGATGCTGTGGAGGCAAAGAACCAAAAAAAAAACAAAAAAAAAGAAAACTTCTGAGACCATTGCCTTAGTGTTGATAGCTTATCTGTTAAAGTACAACTCTGCTATTGTTTTATATCATCCATCATATTTTCAGTCTTTCAGCTTCTCATCATACTCATGTTGTGATAGTAGAGAAAATATTTTACTGATTGAATATTACACATTTTAAGCTATAATTCATATCTGCAGATTTTATAGTTTTTTTCAAGGATCATAAATGACGAGGCATCATATCTTAAAGTACATATATCTTTTCAAGATCTGTCAGATTTTTAGACTGATTTTATCAGACTGGCTGATGCTCTAATTTCTTCAAAGAGGCCATAAATATCAGAAAGAGCCTGAATTCTTCAGCTTTTTCCACTTCAAGTAATAAAAACAAAGCTCAAAATGGTTTACCTGTGCTGCTGAGTGTTTTACTAATATAGCCACCTATCATATTTTCCAATCCTATCAATAGGATGAAAACCTAAGATCAATTTTATTTAATCAACATAATAATAAAACTGCCAATTTTACAATTATGTAATACCGGCAATGTGTCCAACACTGTCTCAGACATTCCCCCAACTACCCAAGTAATAATCTGAGGTGGGTTTTAGTAGCTTTCTTTATGGGTAAAGCATCAGTTTAGCAGATCGGCCTTCCTAGGGTCAAAGACCAAATATTGAAGCTTAGTGTGACCTTAGATACAAAAGACTTTGAGTTTTGTGTTCTTAATTATACAAAACTGTGCTCTTATCTATCTTATTATCAATAATGCAGTTACTTGCAATAACAACACAGCAACAAGCTAACAAGATTTTTTTTGATTATTTTAAGTGAGTTTCATCAGTATATGAAGTTCAGCATTAAACTGGAAACTTCTCATTCTATTGCCCTCCATACTGTGGGTCTGGTATTTGTGTGAGAGTATGGTCTTGATGTGGAGAAGCTTGCCAAAGCCATTTGCTGAAACCACAGAGATACCATCAATGTGAAACATACATGCATTTACAATATATTTTCTTTTTCCAGAGCAAAATGTATTAAAGCATCAAAATGCCCTCCTAAAGTTAGAAAACTACTCTGAAAAGGGATAATTGGATCAATGATAGTCCTTAATGTCTCAAGCATAATGTGATATGTGATAAACAACGTTGTCCTTTCTTTTAAGATCTGAAAGAGTTAATTGCTTTTCAACCAGGAAACAGTTTACTCCCATAGAGCAAAGCAATTAGAAGACAGTGGATTTCAGAAAGTTTTATGCTTGAGATACTTGAACACAATGAATTTAAATTCCTTTTATGTAAGTTTTTTTTCCCCCTGCTCTTTCTCTCCTTAAGCATGAATGATAGGCTATTAAAGGTGTTATTTGGGGTAAAATATTTTTGACTCACATTGTGTAGAGTTTGATTTAATCAAGAAAATGCCACACTGATAACCACTCTCATTTCCTTGTCATAGAAAGTACAAGAAATAAGTTCAAAAGAGTTTAATACCTTAGGAAAATGGTTAAATTCTCTGTGACTAATGTAGATCTCTGTAATAAAGTGCAATAGCATCTTCCCTCAGCAGAGAGGTCTAGCAAGTAGTTTTGCATGTGATGCTTTCCAAGCAGGCAATTGAAGCAATCTGGCTTTCCAACATTTCCTATCTCTTGCCATATTTAATTACTCAGTAATATCTTTAGATTAAGAATTTATTAGGTTTGGGGCTGGCACTGGTGGCATAGCTGTGTGGATTTCCACCTGTGGTACTGGCATGCTGAATGGGCACTGCTTCATGTCCTGGCTGCTCCATTTCCAATCCAGTTCTCTGATTGTGGGCAGGAAAAACAACAGAGCCTGGCTTAAGTCCATGTTCCCCTGCACCTACATGGGAGACTCAGAGGATGCTTCTGGCTACCTGCTTTGATTCAGTTCAGCTCTGGCTATTGTGGCCATTTGGGGTGTGGACCAGCAGATGGAAGACCTCTCTCTCAAACTCTTCTTTGCAACCCTTTTAAATTAAAAAAAAAATCCTTGAAAACAAATTTTATTGATTTTTATGGAAAATCATATGCTTTTGAAAGTTTCTGTAGTGTCCTAATCCTAAGAATTGTGTAGTTTAGTGTGACTTTGCTTATTTTTATAGACAACACCCGAAGAGGCTTATCATAACACTTGGCATAAATAAATAGTAAATAGAAATACATTGAAGGAGGATGATGACAAAGTAGATACCTATAAAGGTAAAACAAAGAAATATTTCCTGGATTTAAACTAATCTTTTTCTTGAAATCACTCCAAAGATACAGCTTTCCTACTATTTAACAGAAAAAGGAGTAAATTCAAGCAACATTTTAATTAGATTAAAACAGACTGAATAGAGGGAGCTAAAAACAGATCCAGAAATTATGAAAACTATAAGCAGACTTCCAAATTATGAACTGAGATTGTTTCTCTGTAAAAACGAAATTATCCTGGATTATGCTGCCAAACTCACTTTTGTTTAAAAGTATTGAAATAGGGGTAGAGACAGAAAAAGCGATTTAACTCAACAGTGCTAAAACAAAAGGCAGGAAGGAGAATGTTTTAAATGCTGAGACAAGGAAATGCAGTGGTGCTGAAGGGCAGTTAGTGGTGACATTGCTCAAAGTGATCAAGCCATCTGTGTTTGCTAATTACCCATTATCAAAGTTAGACTCTATCTCACCCTTTTCTAAAGGCTTCCCCCACCCCTATGAAAACTTGGAGGGAGGGACTCCATATTTGTTGAATACATTTTTGTTCCTGGATTGTAGCAGATTTGCATTTTTGGGGCATGGGAAAGGAATTTACATTCAAATATTTCCAAAGTAAATTATCCAAGAAAAGTGAGGTCATGCTCACTTAGTCAACTTGAGAAGGATGCTAAGACATCATCTGCTCTTTTCTTCCTCTCCTCACTCTTGCTCTCTGCCCTGTCCTCTAATTTTTTTTTAAATTATAATATCATAAGTATATTTTTCCTTATTTTCAGCTGAAGAGAACTTAATTCTGAGTTGTGGTGAGGATTGCTTTTGCTTGACTATTGAAATCTTGTGCCCTTCCTGTACTTTTTTTTTTTTTTTTGCCAATTCTTTTTCCATGTTAGAGAAGTTCTCAATTGTTATTTCATTGAATACGTCTTTGAATCCTGCTTCTCTTCCCATTTCTCAGGCACTCCTGTAACTCATAGATGGCCATTTAAAGGTGTCCCTTAACTCGTGGAGGATGCATTTTTTAGGTTGATTGAGGTCCTCTTCTGGCTTTTTGATTACTT
Source organism: Ochotona curzoniae (assembly GCF_017591425.1). Classification (NCBI taxonomy): domain Eukaryota; kingdom Metazoa; phylum Chordata; class Mammalia; order Lagomorpha; family Ochotonidae; genus Ochotona; species Ochotona curzoniae. The sequence goes on from NW_024466599.1 coordinate 59,634,425, forward strand.
CAGCATTATTGCAGAAAGTGTGTTTCAATTCTGAGATTTTATGTTAGTGATTCCATTTGGTGCCTGGTTGTTTGCTGTAGCTCCTGCCAGTGCCTCCAGTGAGTTTCAGTCCCTGGCTCCGGTGCTAGCTTCTACCACAGTCTGCAGCCCCAGCTCTTGGCTCACTACTCTGTCCCCTGTGATCTCCTGCTATGGCCACAGTTTTGCCTGCACAGCCTATTTTCTTTTCCAGGTTCCATCAGTACCTGGCATCAGGGAGACACCAACTGGGACTTTAACTCAGATCAGGGGTGTCAATGTTGCCCATTGCATGGATTTTTTTCTTTCCTCTTCTTGCCAGAACCTGCTGGCAATTAGGTCTGACTGTAACCTGGGCCTATTAAACCCGTGGGATGCCAAGCTGGTATTGCTTTCCTGGTAGGACCAGTGCAATGCATTAAGCTCAAGGTGAGTTCTTTCTTGGTTTAGCATGCATACAGATTGCGGTAATCCTTCCTACAAGAACCTTTGCCTCAGTTTACAAAATGGTGCCTGATGTGGCTCTGGTTGGGTCCTGGGCTAAGAAATCTACTTGTTCCCACACCTGACTGCTTGGGCTCTGCCACTCTTCCTTTGCTCGTGGTCAGATTAAATAAATCAGTAGCAAGTGCAGTTCTATGCCTGAGTTCACCTCCTGGTCTCTCCTTCCCACCTGGCTTTCTGGAAGTTGGGTCGAATCCTCATTGGAGTGAAATCACTTCATCTATCAGTACATCAAGGCTCAGTGTTACAAGTCCCTCTGTTGATGACAGAATTCCAAATGTCAATTGCAGTGCCCTCAAGTAAGAAGTAAATTTCTCATGTTCATTTTTTTCTGAAGATACTTCTTGCATTTTATCTTTTTGGAATCATAGCTTCCACCTCACTGAAACATAAAGCTGTGTGACCCATTCCATGTTATCTTTGGACTTACTTTTTTCCTGGCAACTTACAAGTTCTTCCCTAAAGAGGATTTGTTGTTGTTGTTGTTGTTTTTAGTAGTCTTCTGTATCCCTCATGAAGATAAGTTTCTGGAAGAGATTCCAGCAACAATGCTATAGATATTCCTAGAAGGAAGTGTGCTTAACAAGGTTAAGTTGCCAAGTACCTACATTTCCTGAATTTGTAGGTTAGCAGAGATGGACTCCGTGCTCTCCTCATACTGCACACATGGTAAGGTTGCTTTTGCTAATGATGATGTTTATTATGGGAGCAGACTCACATGCTTGAAATGTATAATTTCAGATGCAAGTAAAACATTCATCAGAGGTGTAAGTAGCCAGGAGAAATTGAAACTAGCAGTTTTAATAAGTCTGTTTTTACATCTTTGAGTCTTTAATAATGATTCCATCATTACACATGGCAACAAGATGATAGGCAATAAATTAATTTTTTTAAAAAAATTATTTAATTTTATTGCAAAGTCAGATATACAGAGAGGAAGAGAGACAGAGAGGAAGATCTTCCGTCCAATGATTCACTCCCCAAGTGGCTGCAACGGCTAGAGCTACGCCAATCCTAAGCCAGGAGCCAGGAGCCTCTTTGGAGTATTCCTTGCGGATGCAGGGTCCCAAGGCTTTGGGAAGTTGTTTACTGCTTGCTTTCCCAGGCCAGAGGCAGGGAGCTGGATGGGAAGTAGGGATGTCAGGATTAGAACTGGCACCCTTATGGAATCCCGGTGTGTGGAATTCAAGGACTTTAGCTGGTGGGCTACCTCATTAGGTCCAGTAGGCAGTAAATTCTTAACAAAACTGATAGTTAAATTATAATCAAATACTGATAGTAAAATTGCAATGGAAGTAACAACCTTGGCCATGAAGCAAAAATTATTTCCTTAGATTTTATGTATGAACTATATTAAATTTGCTAAATACTTTTTTAAAAATTAAAGAATTTAAAAGGGAGCTTATTTTCCTTCAAAGGCATCAGAAAAGGGAAATTTTTTTTCTACATTGATAACAGAAATGTCTCTTTTTTTAATATTTTAATAAATTATAACACTTTCCCTTGTATCCTGCTATAAAAGTGTGATAGTAAGGTCTCTTTCTGTAGGAGGGGTTTTATTGGTATCCCATTGTTGAGATAAATTTTCACATAAAGAACACACATGTATATAATATAATATGAGGTCAGAAGTCTAAAATAGATCAGGGAAGTTCATTGTTGGAGGGTCTGGGGAAAAAAGCCATTTCTTTGCCTGTTCCAGCATCTAAAGGCTGCCACCCTTCTTTGGGTACATGACTGAATCATGCTGACTTAAGTTGCTATCATTCTATCTCCTTTTTCTGACTCTGATCCTCTCGCCTGCAGCTTTCAGGCACTCCTGTGATTGCATTGAGCCTCCCAGATAATCCAGGATAACATCCTGGTATTAAGATCCATAGCTTAATAACATCTGCAGAATCCCTTCTGCAAGGTAAGGTAAAATAGCCACAGGTTTTCGGAATTAGATCCCAGACATTTTTTGGTGGTTCTCCTTCCTACTGCATTGCTGTAGGCTTTTGCCTTGTGTAGAAGAGTAATGAAGTAAAAAAAAAAAAATTGAACAAGACCCTCTGAGCATTCCACACATCGGGGACCCGGGATGGGTGGGAGACTGGGTGGGACTTCTCCCTTTAGTTCCCCCTTTACTCCAGATACAGAAAAGAGAGAGAGAGAGAATGTGGAAATAATAGTCTTACCCACTTTCCTGTGACCGTTGAATGTTTGTGCCCTAATTAACCATATAAAAATTGTAAAAAATAAAGAAATAAAAAAAAATTAGAAAAGATAAGTATGGCAAGACAAAATGGCAAGCCAAAAGCCAACATCATATTGAATGGGGAAAAGCTGAAAACATTTACTGTTTGGTTTGGAAGAAGGAAAGTGTTTTTTCTTTCACCACTCTTATTCAATGTGGTAGTAGAGCTATTAGGAAGAACAAGTCGAGAAGAGATAGAAAAGGCATCAAAATTTGAAAGAAGAAAAATCACAATATCCATGTTTGCAGGTGATATGTTGTACATTAAAATACTTAAAACATTCTACCAAAAAGCTTCTAGAAATGGAATAAGCATCTGCAACATTATTTGTACTCCTATTTGCAATAGTTAAGATGTGGAATTAACTCAGATACCTGTCATTAGGTAAAGAAATTATGGAAAATAAAAAAATTGTAAAAAAATTGTAAAAATAATTTAAAAAATTCCAGGGCCTGACGTGATAGCCTAGCGGCTCATGCCTTGCATCTCAACTCTGATCCAGCTCCCTCCGAATGGCCTGGGAAAACAGAGGCAAATGAGGCAAATGCTTGCGTCTTTGCCACCTGTAGGAGGTACAGATGAAGCTCCTGGTTCATCTTCTACCTTTGCGGCCATATAAGGAATGCACTAGCTAATAATAGACCTCTGTCTCTGCTTACTTTGTAACTCTGCCATTCAAATAAATAAATCTTCAAAAAATAAATGTTGGTAAATGTAAAACATTGAGACTAGTGCTTGGCACAAATTAAGTGCTTGGTAACTACTTGCTATTGTTAATATTACTATTACAGAATATCTAGAGTTTTTTTTTTAGAAAAATGAAATCTGATTGGATTTTTTCTCGGAACTCAATTGTTAGCATTAATTAGACTGATTTTATTTTCCTGGGTTATTTTACAAAAATCCATTTATTATGAATCTGAGTGAAGAGGTCTTGATTGCAAAAGGGATTTTATTTGTCTTCTATATCCAACAGTCAAGCCAGCTGTTTTAGTTCAGGCTACCAATGGGAAGATGCTTAATGAAGTTGCCTATGGTTTAATGATTTGTGCGGCATGAGTTATTTGTCTTAATGTCAGTCCTGGGGCATTTTCCAATTGTTTCAGAGAATAAACAGTAAAAAAAAATTACAGTGTGTTTCACATTCCCACAACACCTGGTGAGAAATAATATGCTTCCTCAATTGTAGTTTCTTCATTTATTTTATTTTGAATTCCTTCACAGCAAGACTCTTCAGTGCTTATTTACTTATTGTGTGTATGTTAAAGATTCCATTAATTGCAATCCACCACACAATTCACAGTATGCTTATCAAAGTTCTAGTAATGAAAAGTTAGAATGAGCTTAAATAAACATTTTAGTCCAGTTTTCTATGGAGAAATGATATAAATATTATGGGGAATAAGAGTGAATTCTGTAAAAATACAATGGTGGTTAGATAAGATGGGTACAGTAAAGGAACATGATGAAGTAACCAATTAAATTTTACAATGATATCAAAGTTGACTTGCTTAGGATTAAATAATCTTATTACTTACCATATCATTAAGTTGTAGGATTTTCTTTTGAACTTGAATGAAACACAAATGAAACTTTGTATTTGAACCAGAAGTTTCTTACATTTATTCTATTGCAGTCCTTGACTTGGTACCCAGTAATATATTGTATTTGTAATATTTTGATTTATATGATTATTTCTTTTAAAACGATTTTTTATTTGAAAGGCAGATTTACACAGAGAGGGTGAGACAGAGACAGATATATACACACCAGGGAGGGAGGGCGGAAGAGAGAGTGAGAGAAGAAGAGGAAGAGAGAAACAGAGAGAAAGAGTGCAAGCTTCCATTCACTTGATCACTCCTCAGATGACTGCACAGCGTAGGACTGGACCTGGCCAAAGCCAGGAGCCTGGAGCTCCTTCCATATCTCACAGTAGGTTGCAGGGATCCAAGGACCTGAACAATCTACTACTGAGTCACAGAGAGAAACAGAGACAGAGAAAGAGATTTCCATTTACTGTTCCATTACTCAGAGTGTTCACTGTCATGCCTAGGCCTGGCCAGAACCAGGGGCCTGAAGCTCCATCCAGCATGACAGTGACCCAAGTACTTGTGTCATCCTTTGCTGCGTTCCCAGGCACACTGGAGAACAGAGCAGCCAGGATTTAAGCAAGAACTTCTGCTCTGATTTAGGGTGATGGCATCACAAGTGGTGTCTTAACCTGTTATGCCACAATGCCAGCCCCTGCTATGATTTTTTTCCAGCCAGTATACTCACTATATTATATGTCCTGATTCATTACTTTATATGTATTTTTGATTTAAAATGAACTCCTTGGGATTTGCAGGGTGTGTTAATTATTTCTTTAATTTATTTGAAAGACAGAGCACCAGAGAGACAGAATTCAATCTATGTGTTTATTCCTTAGATGGTCACAAGAGCTAGGGTTATACAAGGTACAAGCCAGGAGCGAGGAATCTATCCAAGTTTCCCATTTTGTCACCCAGGATCCACACACTTGAATTACCCTCCTCTGCTGCCTCTCAGGTGTGCAACCGTAGAAACCTGGACCCAAAGTAGAAGTGAGACTTCAACACAGACATTGTGAAATGTGATTTGAGTATCTCAAGCAGCCAGTTAACCTGCAACACCAAAATGCCTGCTCTCCTAAATGTGTGTTTGATTTTCTACTAAGGTTATAAGATTTTTTTGAGGCAAAGCCCACATTCTTTTGTTTATCTTCCTACTGTGATAAATATTACACTGAAGATTGCAGGTCAAAAGTGCTGCATTGAAAACATAAATCTTTACACAACATGGATCAGATAGTCAATTATTTCTGAGTGAGGGAAATAGAATGAACTCCGTTGTATATGCCTGGAACAATCTATTGAATTAGAAATCATTACTACCCTGAATGCCTCTAATTTTTTCATACAATAAAGGCTTTTATATTCCTGAGGGGCAATGAATTCTGCCTCTTACAAAATAAAAGCACTAAAATTATTCTCCTTTCAGCCTTCAGAGAATAAGTTCTTAAGTATCATTAATGCTAATATTTTGTAAAGAAGCTTAAGGCCCTGTACAGAAAAACTATTTTTTTTCTTCAAACTGAACCAGGGTTCTGAGTATCTGTAGTTTTGAAACAAAGTATCTTTTTGTTATTGTTTTGACAGTATAAGAGAAATTAAGGACAGCATTTTGGAGGGGTGTGTGTGTGTGTGTTTTCTCTACAGAGCTGGAAGTTAGAAACTAGTATTTTCTTAGTGGAGCTTGAAAAGGTCTTATGGAGATCTTTTAACATTAACCAAGGACTATTTTTGTCAGTCTCTATTTTCTCATCCAGATTACTTACTATGGACAAAGAAAAATGCTTGCTGGGCATTTTACCCTCCCACCTTAACAAGAAGAAGGGAGGCCTTTGATTTGATATTTGTACTAATTTCTCACTTCTCTGGAAGGGTCTGACTATCAAGAGTTTTCTCACTTGAATAGTTTAGTGTTCCCTGTCTAGCAGCAAGGGACTTGGTCCACAGAGCTAATGATCTTACACATGGACTACTGACTGATGGTCAACAGCCAGAATCTATTAACAGCAAAAACTTTTAAGGACTGAGGACCACATAGGCATAAAGGAGAAGGGTCTGAAGCACGATGTGCTTGCCTGCAAGGTGAGGGGCTCAATCAGTAGATGAAGTGTTCTTCTAGCAGGCTACTAATAATGAAACAGTGTACTGAAAGAAGCACCTCTCTTTGATCTGTTATCAAAGCTTGAGGATTGGGGAGTTATTGCACCCATGCTTTTCCATTCCAGCTGTTTCAGAACCTTTATCCTGAGTTCTCAGAGGTTTCTCACAAGATTATAGCTGGTTGATTTTGTACTGGCAACGTTTCCCATCCTCCCACAAATTCTTGTCTTCCTACAGTCTAGTGAGATTTTAATCTCAAATCTGAGAAAGCCTCTTACATTAGTTTTGTCTTTACTTTCCTTGATTCATCAATGTGAATTTGGTTATTTTTTATTTTCTTACATTAGTTGGGTAAATGGAAACCTGTTTTTTTTTCTTGTGAACTTATATGATACTGTATGAGATTTCTTCAAATGATAAAATATTTGATGATACTTTATATAACTTGTCCATTTTCCTTGAATTTCCCTTCCCCCTGTGTGGGATATAGCACTTATTCTCAATTATATAGTACATATTTTGTATTCCATTCTTCCAGCCCTCTGGCAGTTCTCTTTAGAATATAAACATAAAGAATAATATATTTCCCATTAACTTCAAATTGCTTATATCAATCATGTTCTTACTAAAATGATTTCTGACAATCCTTTATTCTGCCCTCATTTAGCTTCTTGCTGCACTTATTGATGAAGTCTACAACATTTTCCTGGTTTTATTTAAGCACTCTGTCATTTCTGAGAATTGTGTTTCCATTGCTTTACCTAGTTATTACTGATATTATATGGCTTTTTCTCACATGGGACCTTCTTATCTCAGGTGTATGTTTCAAAAGATACATTTATTTGTTTGAAAGTTGGAGTTACAGAGTCAGAGGGACACACACACACACCCCCAGAGAGAGAGAGAGAGAGATTCCCCTCTGTTGGTTTACTTCTCTGATGACCACAATAGTTAGGGCTGGGCCATGCTGAATCCAGGAGCTAGGAACTTCACTTTGATCTTCCACATGGGTGAGGGTTCCACTCATTTGAGCCAGGCAAAGCAAGGACTGTAGCCACCTGTCTATGGTGCTGGTTACTTTCTGAGGTTTACTTCATAGGAAATGAGAAACCATATTCCTTCTCTAAGAATGATGAAGTTTCATGTTATTGTGTACAGTCAATTGAAGAAAATACACAAAATGACTCTTGGAACTTCTACTATGTCTCTCTTCCTGTGTCTTGTAAGATAAAAATCTGTCACATGTTACATGCGATTGTAAAGAACAGTTAGGGAGAAGGCATTGCACTGCTACATTTATAACTAACAACTGTCATCTGGGGGATCTTTATTAGAGGGAATCACAGGGAGTCAATTGTATCTATCTGCTTCATACACATTTTAATTATACCAGTGATTTTTAGCCCTCTCATATATACATATCTTTGTAAAATTAAAATTGTTCTCAGGCCCGGCGGCGTGGCCTAGTGGCTTAGGTCCTCGGATTAAACGTACTGGGGTCCCATATGGGCACCGGTCCTAATCCCGGCAGCTCCACTTCCCTTCCAGCTCCCTGCTTGTGGCCTGGGAAAGCAGTGGAGGACAGCCCAAAGCTTTGGGACCCTGCGCCCGTGTGGGATACCTGGAAGAAGTTCCTGGCTCCTGGCTTCGGATCAGCATAGCATTGGCCATTGCGCTCACTTGGGGAGTGAATCATTGGACGGAAGATCTTCCTCTTTGTCTGTCCTCCTCTCTGTATATCTGACTTTCCAATAAATAAATAAATCTTTAAAAAAATTAAAATTGTTTTCCTAGGAGGAGGCATTTGCATACTTAGACACAAATGTAACACAAAGCCTATTTATTTGAAAGTATTGAAATAGAATTAGTCTAGAGGGATGTGTGCATGTGTATAAATTTCATTATATTGATTTTCTTTATTTTTAAAAATTTATTAAGAGGAAAGAAGGGAGGGAGTAAGATAGAGAGGGAGTCGGGGAGGAAGGGAAAGAGAGAGAGAGAGGGAAAAAGGGATAGAGGGAAGAAGGGAGAGAGAGACAGACAGAGAGATTTTGAGAATGAAAATAAAGTCTTATCCACTGGCTCTCTTCCCAAATGCCCAAAGTAGCAGGGCTGTGCTAGAGCTGAAGCTTGGTGTCAGGAACTCAAAGGAGGCTTTCCACACTGGTGACAAGGATCAGTTATTTGAACCAGAAGCATTTGTCTCATGGTCTGCATTGACCATGATTGGAACCAAGAGTTGAGCCCAATATAGTATGATACTTCATACTCAGTAGGATAAACAACCACTGTAGCTTTAGAATGGTCAGATTTAACATTATTTAATCCATAAAATTAGGGGGAAATGCAGGCTGTTTCAAGAATTAATAACTTCTAGTTTTCCATAGCTCAGAGGAAGTGACTATAATAGTATACTATATGCTTGATAAAGTATTATGAGAGAGGAACTGGGTGAATTCAAACAGAAAAAGTAAATAAGGGAATGACTAGTTGCCTGGTTTTATCAGTTTATACTTCAGGTATATGTTCAAATATTGCACAGTACACAATAAAGTGTACACATGACATATAATATTTTTAAAGGAATAATAATTTAAAATAAGAAATCAAATAGAAGGAAGCAAATATTTATAGTTCATCAATATGAAAGTTACCTTACTTGGCTTCTGTTTATTTTTTGCAGTCTTAGAAAATTCAATCTCAATATGACAATTTTTTCAAATAATTTAACTCCACTTCCTCTCAAATTTCTGTGAAGATGACACAAACACATAAAAATTGAAACTATATTGAAGAGGAATTTCTTCCTTCATTTTCTATGGTCTGTTTCCTTTCAATTTGATAGTTTAGTAGATTATGGCATAGTTCATTTAGTAAATAGCTTCTGAAAACATGGAACTTAAAGGGTTTACTCTTTTCACAGACCTCCTCTTCCCCTGTTTTTTTTTTTTTCTCATTTTAGCTAATATTATCTTCATTTTCCCGTTTACTCATTCAGTTTGTCCTGCCTAGACTGCACTTGTCTGTTTGAAGCTACTATCACCTCTTGGCCAAATAATCATAACTTTCTGTCAACCAGTGCTTTACACTACCAGTATTTATTTGAAAGGGTGACGGAAAGATAGAAATAGAAAGAGAGAAACAGAGCCCTGTGCAATGGCACCATTGGCTAATTCTTCCCTTGAAAGTGCCAGTATTCCATGTGATGTTGGTTTGTGTCTTGGCTACTCCAATTCCATACAGTTCTCTGCTTACAGTTTGGGGACTGCAGTGGAGGATGACTGGAAGCTTGGGGACCTTTCACATGCATGGGGGCTAGGAAGAAACTCCTGGCTCTTGGCTTTGGATCAACTCAGCTGTGGCCTTTGCAGCCATTTGAGGAGTGACCCAACAGATGGGAAATTTTTTCTCTTTGTTCTCCTTCTGTCTGTAAACCTTCCTTTTGAATAAAAATAAATAAATCTTTAGAAGAATAGAAAATGAAAGAGAGAATAGAGAATCTTCCATTCACTAGTTCTCTGCCCTCATAGGAGCCAGGGCTGGCGCAGCTTGGAACTGGGAGCTCAAAATTCTGTCTGTCTTCTACGTGGATGACAGAGCCTTAACATTTGCGTTTCTGCTGCCTCCCAGATACATTAAAAAGAGACTTTCATCAGAAAGAGAACATTAGAAACTTGAACCCAGGACTGGGGCCTAATCTGAGACACCACATTACCAGTCCTAAAAATGTAGCTTTAAGCTTGGTTCTCTAACTTTTCCCATTATTATGCCATTTTCTAATTCTTTTTATGTTCAGTCAACTTCTGTTAGCTTGCAACTAAGATTCCTGCCTCATATATTTGCATATTTACAATCTAAAAAATTCATTAAATCCTATGGAAGAATGACTAAGCAAGAAAATTACTCTATGTTATTGTTGCAGTGTATGGTATCTTCTATAAAATGAAATCATGGTAGCAATTCTTTAAACTGCCTGTTTTGTCTGGTTGAGAACTGATGTTGTTAAGTTTAGGTTGCATGAGTAGACAATTAAAACAAACCAGCAGATAAAACCAAAGGGAAAACATATTCAGGACTGTAGTACATTTCCGTTCACTATTAAACTTCCATTTCTACCTCCCCAACTTTTTGTACAAGTGAAACCTGAAGCTTATACTGATGTTCTCAATGACATTACAGGTCCAAACACAGGCAAAGTTGGAGATCTTAAGTGAGAGGTAACCCATAGTGCATAACTTTAACTTTTATTAAGAGTGTAGCTATTAATGCTTGTGTAGTGAGGATCTGGCTATGGTGCTTATGTTTAGCAATCAGCTGAGTTAATGGGTAAAACAGACTATTATAACAGGTTAAAATAGTAAAGATATTTTGTGAGTACCAAAGAGGAGGTTGGCAGCTAACATCAGTTTCTCCCTGCAGATGTGAATAAAGAGAAACCTAAAGAATTATGAACCTATAGCTCACAAAGTATTTGGAAAACCTGTCTGATCCCCTACTTTAAGTATATCAGAGTGATCAAACAGAGAAAAGCCTCTGGAAATGAAAAAAGATTATGTTGCTTGAGAGATAAGGACTAGATGGAAAAATTAGAGAGATGGGATGATCTTATTTGTGGTTCTTTCTCAGCTCAGAAATGTTTCACTCTACATTATCTTTTTATTTATTTATGTATTTATTTATTTATTTTTGGATCAGTGCTATTAGCACCCTTCAAGATCTTTCTTTACTTAAAGAATCACTGACTGAACTCAGAGACACTAATGAGAAGCCAGAGTACATCCTCCCAAATGGGATAAGAGATTATTATAGATAGTAACTGGGAGGGCATTCCTTGTCTTTCACAGGTAGGGGGCAGTCACAAAAATTGACTTTGTCGTACAAAATGCCCAAGTATCAACGTGAGAAATAATAGCATATGTGTTCTTTCAATTCAATATATTAATCATCCAGGATGCCATCCACATCAATTCCTAGAAATAGCATTTTTTATTCTTATGGCTCTAATTTGCTAAAACTGCTATTTCTAGGAACTGAGGAACCTAGAAATGATCTTTTTTTTTTTTTTCTAAAATACTGAGCATTCACAGATAAGGTGAGGTCCAGAAATAAATTCCCTTAATCTGGTCTCTATTGACTGGACTTAAACATTATAAATGTGATGGTAGTGATGATCCCAGGAGAGGGAGTGCAGACTCAACAGCAGTCTGAAAAAAGAGGAAACAATATTATCTACATTACAAAACCATAACAGAACTGTGGAGTGAAATGTTTCCCTAACATAACAGAGAAATGTTGAATTTGGTTATGTGATGGAAAAAAATAGAAAGAAAATAATATTATCTGAGTTTGTAAGTTTGATTTTTTTTCATTTTGTCAGATACAATTAAAGCATCTGTGTGAATGACGTGTTAGGTAATATTTGCAAAGAAGAGTGTGGTAATTTTATTTATGTGATGACTAGTCAGAAGTTCCTTAAAAAGACATGAAAAGCTCAAGGGAAAAAATGGTTTATGATATTCACAGGTCTTATAATCAGACGACAACATGACGTGCAGTAACACATAGAGAAGATACAAAGGTGATGAGCAGGCAGAAAGCAGGGATGAGGTTTTAGTGTATGCCCTTGTTGGGATTTCCTTGGTAAGGCAGCACAGGATGAACATTTTAGGACTTTAGGACTGGCTAGTTTGAATCATTTTGATGACTGCGGAGTTAACTCTTTGTTTTTTTTTTGTTGTTTTTTTTGTTTTTTTTTTGTTTTTTACCTTGGATGATTAGGGCAGAAAACTCATACCTCCTGGGGTGTATAAGCCAAAAAAAGGAACTCAGACTTTGAATTGGTTAGTAAATTTTCTGCTTGGGCCCTTTGCTGTCTCACAGAGGGCCAGTTCAGGCAGGGACAGGGAAAGTGAGTTTTTTTTTAAGATGTTAAAATGCCATAATAAATAAAAGATAAAGCATTTATAATCAAAGGGAAAATTTTATGTCAGATCTTTTTTTTAAGTAAGTTTTTATTGGAGTATAAACTATAATTTGACCCTACTAAACTTTCCATGATCAAATTCACTTTCTCTTTATTTAAGATATAAGTAGCTTACAGTTTGCTAAAGTGTTTTTAGGACCTCAGTAGTTCTTTTTAGCGGATCATTGTTTTGTGAGAAAATCATTAATTCCCTGAACTTCTAGTGCAGTTTAAGAGAAAAACATTCATAATAAATGTTTAAAACTTAATGAAACAATTCATGCATTTTAAATTCACCATTGCTCACTCTTTTTGTCTGAGTGCCTCAGTATGGGTGATTGTCATTGAAGAAAAAGAAAGAAAAAATTCTTAACTAAAATTAAAAAAAATTGTTTATCATTCACATTTACTGGAAAACCAAGTAGAAAAAGCTGTAATGCTGAATTTTCTACCAAGTTTTTATGAGCAAGTGAAACAGGGATATGAAATTGAGTTGTAACTTTAACTATAAAGTTGACTGTTGCAAACACTGTTATACTGAAATTCTGATTTTATCAGTGGTTTTATTCCCACATTCTGTGCTGTGTATTAAAACCTATTTTTCTCATTGTGCTTATCACTTAATGGTAAATAGTTTCAAAAGTCCTAACTGCTAATAGCAAAAGTTTCTAGAAAAAAAAATTCCTTTTCTAGGGTGATGTGGTAAAATTAGCTACATTATTGTTAGTTTCTTCATTTGAAAAAAGTTGGAATGATTGATGGCAGTGGTACTTAAAAGATACCACCTTGAAATCTTCCATTCTTAGTGGCTTTGGCAGAATTTCAATTGTATAGTCTTCTTATTTGAGAAATGTTTCACTTCCTAGCAAATTTAAACATTTAATGGTATGCTATTCTGTTGATGAAGGCCACCAGGAAATCACTCTCATTTCATGCTTTGTGGAATGGCTGCATTGCTGCTGCTGATACTGTTCAGACTGAAAGACTGTTCTTATAAACCAGAAATAAGGATAAGAGAGTTTAGCTAGTTTAGTGTCTGCTTCCTCTGTTTTCTTTAATTTTATTCAAAGGTACATAATTTTGTCTTTCTCAATATTATGATAACCTTTGTTATAGTATTATAATTTCAAGTTTAAAAATTTTTAGGTAAACTAAAAAGCTTCAGTACAGCAAAGGAGACAATCAACAAGATGAAGAGGTAACCAATAAAATGGGAGAAAAATCTTTGCACATTACACAACTGATAGGGGACAAATATGCAGGATTTATGAAGAGCTTCAGAAACTCAACTATAGCAAAACAACCCTGGGAAAAAAATGGGTGAAGAAATGAGCAGACATTTTTCGAAAGAACGAATTCAAATGGCTAATAGGTCCATTTGATCTGCATTATGAAATAAATTGGCATAAAGTTATTTAAGGCATTCTTTAAAAACTTTAATGTTTATTATATCTGTAATAAAAGCCACACTCATTTTGAATACTTGCAGTTTGTGTCAAATTTATTTTTTTCTAAATTAGCTGAACTAGAGGCTAATATACTTAAATAATGTTCTCAAAGTCCATGATTTTCATTTCATTGATTTACTCTATTGATTTCTTACTTTCTATTTTATTGATATTTACTGTATTTTATTTCTTTTCTTCAGCTTATTGTATATTTTATTTGCTCTTGTTTTCCTACTTTCCTAAGGAAGAAACATAAATATACAATGTTTTATCTTTTTCTTTTTAGCATATATATTCAGTGTTGTCAGTTTCCCTTCTAACCATTGTTTGAAATTGTCCCAAAAATGTGGATAAAATGTTCCTTTATTTTCATATAATTCAAAGTATTTTTAATTTTATATTATTATTTCTTCTTTGAATCATGTGCTGAAGTGATTGACCTCCATATAAGTTGGAATTTTCCACATGTTTTTCTATTATTGGTTTTTATTTAATTTTATTATGATCTGAGGACAGACATTGTATCATTGTTATTCTTTTCAGTTTGTTAGAATACATTTTATGATCCAGATTGTGGTCTATTTTAGTGAAAACTCCATGTGAGCTTGAAAAGAATGTATGTTTCGCCATAGCTGCAAGAAGTTGTGTATAGATGTCCTTTATGTTTAGCTGAGTGTGTCATTTCATTCATGCCTGTCTTTACTAATTTTCTGCCTGGTGGATTCATCCATTCCTGTTAGAGAAGTATTTTGATTTCCAACTATAATAATGTATTCATGCATTTCTTCTCATAATTCTTTTAGTTTCTGTTTGCATATTTTGACAGTATGTTGTTAGGTTTTTACATGTAAAGAATTGTTATGTTTTCTTAGAGAATTAACCCTTTTATTGTTATGTAATGCTTTTTCCTCCAAAATTAATAATTACTCCTTATTTATTTTTATTGGTGTTGGCATGATAAAATGTTCTGTATCCATTGACTCTTTTTTTTATTTTTTATTTTTGACAATATTTACATAGTTATTTAGGGCGAAAAGGTTCAAGGGTTACAGGAATGTGGGTAAGACTATTATTTCCACATTGTTTTTTTCATGTATCTGGGGTAAAGGGGGATATAAAGGCAGAAGCCCCATCCAGGTCCCTGATGTGGGGTATGCTCCGAGGGTCTTGCTCAAGAGGTTTTGATAGTTCAACAGTTAAGAATTGCTGCCAGTCTCACCACTCTAAGCATGATGAGGTCACTGAAGAATTCGCTGATTGACATAGTCCATCTTAGAGTCTCTGCCCAGTTTTTCACTGCCAACATATGGCTGAGGTAGTTGACTGACTTGTTCTATCATCTTTTCATGGTTAGGGTTCTGAGTCCAGAAGCTCGATTGGGGTGATGCCCAAAGAAACTTTGTCTGAGGTGTTCCCAGACCATATTCTTGTGTGTACTTGCAAGTACAGGGCCCAGTACAGTCCATCATCCCAATCAGCTGGTGGTTGCAATTGCTGGGTCGGTTATCCATTTACTCTTAATCTCTGTATGTCTTTATATGAAAACTGATTTCTTGAAGATGGCATAGAATTGGTAAACTTTTTTTTTTGATCCATTTAATGATCCTTTTGCTTTATGTGGCATAATTAGGTAATTGATGTTCAAAGATCAAGCTAATTGGGAGCTTATTCTATCTGATAGGGAGCTTAACTCCATAAGGAAGTGATGGGAAATATATGAAGCATTTGATTCACTCCAAAGATGCAAAAGCAAAATGTTTGGCTTCATGTAAGCCCTTGGGTATCATATGCCCGTGCAGGCAGAATCTAGAAAAAGGATTCAGGCAGCTATATGTGCAAAGTGGGCATTGGAAGTCCTGAAAGGATGAGGCATTGCTTTATCTGTTATTTCTTACCAGTGTACTACAGATGCCAGTTACAGAACTGGGAATGAAGGCATGAGATTTAAAGACAGCATTGAAGGATACAGACATGAAAATAACTTTAAACATCCCTTTTTATGGTAATGACAGCAAACTTCATTATGTCTGTTATTATTTCAGGCAATTAAAAAAGACTGTTTTGTAATTATTTGATTTGCATTGCTTTTTAATGTTTTGACAGTCAGTGATTTTAAAATAAACACACTTAGATGCATCATTTGCTATATTTTGACATTTTGGAATTACACAATCATCAGTGTGCCTGTATGAATGCGGTTTTCTGAAGGTCTTAGAAAAATTCCTGCTGTTTCTATTTTTGAGTTTGAACTGATGAAAATCTGTCCTTGATTAGAAGATGTGTAATTTGGATCTGTCTTATTTTTTAAATTTGGTTTTAGTGGAAGCTAATGCATGCTTATTCAGGTGCAGTTGTGTAACTAAGTACGTTACTGTATCAGGGCTTCTCAGTGTGCCCACACAGGCTGGGGAGCTTCCTTGTCATTCATGCTTTGACTTCCAAGTAATAGTTTATAACGCTGATCATCTTTCATCATTGCGTCAAAGTAATAGTTTGTTTAATGCCTTTCCCACCTTTCTTAAATGTTTGTTTTGGGAATTTAAGATTACTGTATTGATTATTGCTTGTTTTAAAACCCTTTCAATATCTGATCATTCAACAAATATGTGACGAAAGGAAACAGTGCAGTGCTTCCAATAATTTATGAAAAAGATCTGTTTTTTGCATTCAAACAAGATGTGCCAGAGCATCATAAATATGTATAGAAAGTTAGAAAGTAATGGATGATATAGAAACAGCTTAGAAATAGAAAAAATAGGGGATGTTGGAAACAATATGATTAATAAACAAAGTATTGTGCTTCAAAGTTCAAAGTTGACTTAATTGAAAAGGACAGATTTGAGCAGACATGAGACTTGGGGGAAATTCAGCATGGCAGGGTCATTTTAGACAGCAATAATAATAAATATTGCAAAGATAATAAAATGAGAATCTTTAAAACCATATCCTGTGGTTAAAGGATCATTGTAATTGTTCTATTGAAAAGAGATTGGGGATTCTATAGTGGAAATGAAAGAAATTTGTAAGACATAATTGTATTGGTCCATGAAGGAGATCCTCAGAATTTGGATTAATTTAAAGTTAAATATTACCTGTTAGAGAAAAGAAGCATTTTTTTGAAAAAAAAAATTGCCACTGGTCAGCTGAACTGATCAGAGCAAGTATGAACTGGATATAATAGCATCAGTTTATTTTCAGCTAATGTTGCCCAAATTTATAGTATGAAAACAGACCCAAAATGCCTGATCTGACATCCAGGACAAGAAAATGTGGTGCTGGCTATATTATCATTAGAGTTTTCCTTGTAAGCTAATAAAAACCATTTACTTAGTTTGATTTTAAATAGTAAATTTTGTAAATTGACAGTCTGTGCTACGAAGCAAGTTGCATTTCCTGTTCTTAGCTTTTTATTTATTTATTTATTTATTTGGAGCTGAAAAGCAAATTACAAACATGCAAAGCAATATTTCTAGCATGGTCTTTTAGCTTCTAAAAAGTTAGTTTTTTTTTTCTAAGTAGGTTTTTCAATCAAATAATGCATGCTGAAAAGGTAAATAGGCCTTCAACAGCTAGAAATATATTCTTTCTTTGTCTCATAAAAGAATTTATTTATTTTGAAAGAGTAACTGATCTTCCACCTTTTGTTTCACTGTCCAGATGGCTGTAATAGCCAGGGCATTGGGCCCACCTGTGGTAGGAGCCAGTGGTTTCATCCAGGTCTCCCATGTGAGTGACAGGGACCCAAGCAGTAGGCCTTCATCTTCCACGGTTTTTCCCAGTCCATTAGCAGAGAGCTGGATGGACATAGAGCAGCAGAGACATGAACCATGCTGCACCCACTTGCCCTAGGAAGTATATTCTAATGTCACAAGAGTCCCTTCTTAATTAACTTGAACATTTTAAAATGTAAGAAAGTAAAGTTTAGTTTTCATATTCTATGGGAAATTTGTGAACATTTACTATGCATGCATTTATTGGCAAATGCTCAATATACTCTAATCAAAGAAACTGAGACTAGATTCTCTAGCTCAAATTTAATTCATGTTTTAAAAATTGGGAATAAACCCTTACATATGAGATGAAAATCTTTATATTAATTCTTTAATTAAGTCCTAAATCATCTTGGTGATTTCAGAAGATGTAGATAATGATAACATCATTCATATCACTTATCAAAATTTAAAGGTTGATCAAGCTTGTAGTCATTCCGTGGGTGTCAGAGGGTAGCCTGGATCCTTGCACTGCTGGCACCTAGATGGTACATTAGGATGGAGTTCTTGGTATAGGCTCTGCTCTTGTTCCAGCTTAGTGACTGAACCAGTGGAGATAAGATCGGTTTCTATTTTTTACTGTCTGTCACTCACTCTTTTGCTCTGCCTTTCAAATCAATAAATAAGCAAATAAGCAAATCAATAAATAAAAGTAAGAAGGGGAAAGTTAGTATTCAGCTAGACTGTTTAACCACTGCACAATGCCTACTCCCTTTGATAACTAAATATTTTATTTGTCATTTCCACATATACTTGAAATTGCAAATTATTTAATTACATATGTAACATAAATTTATAAAACATGTATGTTAATATTTGTAAACCTTTGCTTTCTAATTTATAAGGTGGAAGTATAAGTTTTGAAACTTTATGTCAAACAGTGAACTATCTCAGCAGTACTTGGGCGGTAATACCAATAAATCCTTAGAAAATTAGTTTTCCTGACAGTGTTGAAGTATCTCTCTGAAATGACAACCTTGGGAATATTCACGTGGTAGTAGTGTATGGAATAGGTGAAATAAAGCATGGGAGACAAAATGGCAGCAATAACAATGAAGTGCCACACTGTGAGCAGCAAGCAGGAGACAGTGAGAAATTCTGGAGTGACAGAAGAGGGAGAGGATGTAGGAGGCAACTTTTGCGGGAAGGAACAGAGACCAGTAAGCAGGAAGTCAGGGTGAACAGGATCCTTGGGAGTCAGATGAGAGTCTGGCAGCATTCTCAATGATAGATTTCTCTAGTGCTCATGAAATTGCAGGAGGACATGCAGAATGTATTTCAGAGACTCCATAAACTGGAAACACTAACTACGTCCCAGGCAAAATCATCAACGCTGCACAGCTCTAGCCCACTTCACAGAGACCATCTTGATTGCCTTTCAGTATATCTCCTGATGCTTTAACATTTTCTGTCTATGGTCTTTAATTGCCCAGTGATTGGTGAATTTATGTTATTAAAGAAGGAGAAGAAAACAGAATGCAAAAAATGTAATTGTATCCAAGAAGCCTGCTAGGCCTGAGTTACCTCAGGATGAAATGAACTGTGAGTTTCACAAGATAATTTGGTTGCAATGATTACATTTCTTTTTGCTGTCTAATAGTTTGGTTTGTGTTTCTGTCTACAGATGTATTTTTTTTGTAGTACATAAACTATAAAGTTTTTAGGACTAATGCTGATATTTGATATTACTATAAGTTAGGCTAAAAGTAGTATAGCTTATCACTGCACTTGAACTTGAAGGACATTAAATTATTAATATGTTTCCTGGCATTTTTAACTGATTATCTCCATAAAGAAGTATAAATTGCTTTCCCAAGGTACAGTTGTGATAATGAGATAAAATTTATAAGTGTATATTCTTAATTTTTCTGAATTAAATCTGGGGAAGAACGCAATTGAGTGGATTTCAAGTGAGATTTAACCAGCTTCTATCTTATTTACTCAATTTCTATGCCAAGTAGTGGAGAATGTCAATAGAAACTTCTAGTTTTAATTTTGTTGGCTTTTTATCTTTCTTCAGCATTTACAGTTTGTTGTTCTTTATTTGGTAATTATTACATCTAATAGGCTTAGTTTTTGTCAGTCCTTCAAAGATACAAAACCTGGTGATGGGTTCTGGCATGGTAGCTTTGTGGCTAAAGTCCTTGCTTTCAACGTGCCAGGATCCTATATGGGCGTCGGTTCCTGTCCTACTGGCCCCACTTCCCATCAAGCTCCTTGCTTGTGACCTTGGAAAGCTTGACTGACTTGGGACCTTGCACCAAGAAGTTCTTGTCTCCTGGCTTTGGTTTGGTTCAGCTTTGGCCATTGTGGCCACTTGGGGAAGTGAATCAATGGACACGCGATCTTCCTCTTTGTCTCTCCTCCTCTCTGTATATCTGACTTTCCAATAAAAATAAATGTCTTTAAAAAAATTGCTGATGAAAGTTGTAAAGAAAGGGTTTTATATAGGCTTAATGATGGATTCCACACCTGCAGATGCAGAACATCTATATTTAATCATACACATTTATTCCTTTGTATTTATTTTTGTTTGAGAATATATGGTATGTAGTTTGCATTGAATTAAAAACTAATTCATACCATTTTCACAATGAAAATGAAAATAACTCTTGTTTTTGTTATTTATTTTCTTAGTGGAAAGGCAGATTTACAGAGAGGAGAGACAGAGAAAATGATCTTCTATCCACTGATTTACTCCCCAGGTGGCTGTCACAGCTGGAGCTAAGCTGATCTGAAGCCAGGAGTTTCTTCCTGGTTTCCCATGTGGATGCAGCCTTGCCAGGTTTTGGGCCCTTTTCACTGCTTTCCCAGGCCACAAGCAGGGAACTGGAATGGAATTCAAGCAACCCAGACACAAACTACTGCCTATATGGGATCCGTACAAGTGGGGCGCTTACAAGTGGTGGATTAGCCAATTTATCCAACAAACCAGGACTGAAAATCTCGTTCTACAACTGGCAAACTCTGTGGATTGGATCTTAGCCTCTTGGTGGGCAAGATTTTGCTTTGGGGTACAATTGTTCAGATATTCCTGTTTGCACGCTAGCAAACTGTGTGCTTCCATGGGAATAAGGCATGCTCAGTTAATGGAATTGTAGGTCTCTCCACATCCTTTTCACATTAGAACCAATGGCTAATTTAGATTCTTGAAGACTTCGTTTAGACAATCACTCTTGGTGCTTACCTTTCAAAACTTGCTGCTTAGTCAGTGGTACCTTGTACTTTAAAGATTTCCTTGATTTAAAGGTGTTGTCATGAATAATTTTTAAAAATCTTTGATACATATAGTATTGGGTTCATAATCATGTGTTCAGAGTTTTCAGTAAGAGGGAAAGAATATAACTCTAACATACAAACTTGTTATGCTTGAAGAAAAAGTGCAGGAATACAGCTTGCTCCCGATGGCCAAAACAAAACAACAGAACAGAACAAAACGAAGCAAAAACATCCATGTGTTATGAGAGAGACAGTCTTTTTGAGCTCTTATTGGTTCTTTGAGTTGCAAGCAATGAAATTGGATTATCTGTGAAGTAACTCTTGGACTAACAATTCTCTCTCTGTATCATCCACAAAATATTTTTGAAACAAATTATGTAGATTTCTACATTTTTTTTGTTTGTTTTTGCAATGAAAAGTGTGTGGTATATTACTAAATCAGTTAAAGAAATGTTGAACCCTTCCTTCATTCCAAACACACATTCTTGGGAAAGAAAGGGCAATAAACTTACATAGATAGATGATTTCAATCAAAACAATGAGAAATGAAAGTGTCATTTTATATCTTACTTATCATCTTGGAAAACATTCTAGTGTATTATATATATGTTGATTAGGCAATTAAGAAATTAAACCACTCAGATTCTTTCCTTTTGTGACATAATTCCACTTATAAGATATCTATAAGTTGAATCAGAGGTTTAAAGGAGACCAAGAATTTTCAATATCATATAGCAAAACAATGAATTAAATTTAAATAACCATGGAAGTAAAAAAAATAAGATTGTGGTACAGTTATTCAGTAAATATTTTCTGGCATTAAGTTTCAAGGACAAATTTAGTAAAATGTAATGGACTGATTTTCCTAATTTTATTTTTGGGAATTCATGCACACAGAGACCCAGACACACATACATACATATATTTGTGTCTATTAAGTATGCATTTTAAGCATGTAAATAAGATAAATACATACACATACAAATGATAGGTCTTCTCCGGGTTTACTTAATTTGTATTTTTTATTCCATTTTCCCACAAACCTTTGAAGTACCATCATATATAAGTGGCTATTATATATTTACATAAAAATAATTGTATAAAAGTATATATCTGAACTTGATAAACTATATGTTTTGATACATTCCAAACTACTACATATTTTTGCAAATAAAGCGTTTTTTTAAAAAACTTTTAACTTATTACTCTTTTTATTTTTCATGATACAGTTCCTTAGGCTTAGGGATTTCCCCTTCTACCCTCCATACTTACCCTCCCTCTCGCTGACTTCCCCTGTATTATCATAATTCTATTCTTTTTGAGCAATAGTCAAGTCACACGCCCATCATTCTGCTATTTAAGTGTATCATAACATTGTAAGTATGGACAATGGTAGAAAGTCCAGCATCCTGTTGACAAGATATATTTAGCAGTTGCATTGGGAGTGCATCTTTTATTTGGGAGTAGAGATGCATACTGCACTGTATGTTCACTTCTCACTGTGCTAGTCTCCATTGTATAGATCCTCTAGATGACTATATGCATATACACATTTATCTATATATTTATTGTTCTTGTATTTTTCAAGAAGGTTGCCCCACATCAGAAAGAACATATGATATTTGTCCCTTGGGGATTGGCTTATTTCACTGAGCATAGTGGTCTCTAGTTGAGACCTTTTGGTTGCAAACGATAGGAATTTCATTCTTTTTAATGGCTGAGTAGTAGTCCACAAAGTAGCGTACAGATGCCCATCAAAAGTAGAATGGATAAATGAACTGAAAATAAAGTTTTGATAGCATTATTGTTTTCACTTGTTATTTTTTTTACTGATATTTAGCTACAACTTCAGATTTAAACTATTCAAATATTATATTGTCTGAACCTTTCAATAAAATATTTCTCTGGCTCTAATATAAATAAAAATGTTGTGACTATCCATGGTGTTGGGACTTCAGATGAGTAATGTGATTTTTGCTTAAATAAAAGACAAGTATAGTTGTGAATGATTTCCTTGGGTAATAACTTTTTAAAATAAAACATAATAACCATGTTCAATACATTGAAACTGAGGGAACACTTTGCTGTAATTTATTTACAAAAAACCTTGAAATTCATTCTCAGTTGTTTCTATGTTTTTAAATGAAAAATAAGTTCAGTATATTTAAAATGAGTGAACACTTTGCTACAATTTATTTGCAGTAAACCTGAAAACAATTCCTAGTTGTACTTATGTATATACATATACTTATGTATATACATCTTATGTATATATATCTTTGGGAAGATATCCTGGAGTTTCACAACAAAGTGTACCATGTAAACAACTACAGCAAAAACAGCACCATTTTGTAGTTCCAGCTAGACATTTTCAATTAAGTAGCATTCCCAAAGGATTGATGGAGATGTTAGGTTTCTCAGGAGCCAAAAGAAATAGCATCTCAAATATATTTAAAATATTTTAGTGTTCAGGTTTTCCCTCGTGGATTTTCTTAATGCTTGTGGCAGAGAAATATCTCTGAGGTCAGGCTGTGCCTGAGGTTGCTATTTATACAAACTATGATTTTGAGGAGAATAAGATTTTACTCACACATCAAAAATTTCGAATTTTAGCGCAATAAGTTTTATATTACGGCACTGCTTGGCAATAGAAAAGAGATATCAGCCAAGGATACCATCTGGTTGATTTGGGCTAGATTATGCTTGTTAGTTACATCAATTGCTCTAGTCTTAAATCCTTTATAAATGGCTTTTCATTGTTTCATTAAATTCCTAAGGGATGTTCAACAACTAGACTGATAGCCTGATAATTTCATATGATTATTGCATTTCTTTCTATGAACAATGGTGGTCAGATTATGGCAATTTCGTATGAGTTTTGACAGAATAAATTTATTTATCTTTGTATTCAAGGTATTCAGTTTCCAGAATTAAGGAGGAAAGGAGAAGATCTTGGAGTCATATTCATCTGCATGTAAAAGCCTCTTGTGAAAATTAATATAAAGCAAAGCTGGGATGATGTATTATCCTACCAGAATATAAACCTTGGGTTGTTTTATCATAGGTCAACAACAATTCATTGGTCAGCAAATAATGGTTGGAAATTTTTAGTATCCACCAAAATTCACTATAATCTCAACTTAATCTCACCATAATTAGTGGTATTATTTCATATAACTAATCATTGTAGCTACAAGTTGCATAAATATAGAAAAGAAAGGTTTTTGAAGTAGGAAAAGTAGTGATTTTTACATCTGAGTGAGAAATGCTGAATCTGTTGGTACTAGGAAAGAATATCATTGTGGATCTATGCTGAAAAAATTTCCCAATACTGTGTGACCTGTTAGACGCTGGTGTCCAATTTGCATCCTGATTATTGTCAGGCTGCTTTCAGGCTCATGGAGAAAGCGTGCCCTCATTGATTGTGATACTGCTAGGTTTGAAGGTTGAAGTAGCAAAGCATTTGGATCCTATCTTTACCAACTTTGCTTAGAGGTGAAATTTATAGTGAGGTAGGAGAATCCCAGTGGCCTGGAGTACACATATCTCTTGTGACTAGCTTTACTCTTTACATGTTTTGTTTCCTTAGCTCTGTGAGTAACTGTGATAATATATTTGATTTATGAAATACAAAGTTACTGGAGAAGTGATTCTCTAGAAGACAGGTGTGAGCATTCTGCTCTCAGAAGCAAATTACTCACCTACAAATCACATCCCCCTAAATTTTGAGCGTGAATGTCATCAGGGTGTTGTGTTCACTGCTTTGGTGCCTCAGAGCATATTTTTTAGCTACTCTATTTTATCCTAACTGGCTGAGCTCAGGAATCTTTATTTTTTTTATTTTTTTTATTTTATGTTTAATTCTGAGTGAACTGATAAGTGGCATATATCTTCTTTTTGGAGGACAGGGATTTTAGGAACTGGACTACCTGTGACTTTTAGTACAAGTTAAGGTTTCATAGTGTCTGTTTTCCATTTGTATGTTTTTTTCATAGCCTTTCAGTTGTTGCTTAGCTTGATTTTTGTTCAGCTTTTGATTGTTGCTTAGTTTCTATAATTTCCTAGGGAAAGATCTGTAACCTTGACCAGTGATTTGTTTAAGTACTGGAAACTTATTTCCACTCATAAGACAGATAAAGTTGTTTTCTCAATTTGGGCTGTTGTTGAAAAGGCCATTGGGATGAAAGAGAGAATTTAGTAAATTCAGGAGGTAAAGTGGGATTATATACTAAGCATATTTGCAACAAAGTACTGCAATGCCAGCAATTCTCAATAAATAAACTGAGGAAATAGGTACCATATCAAATTTCAGGTAAACTAGAGAATATAAAAAAAATTAAGTTTGTCAAAATACCTTTTTTTCCATTGTTTCAATTACATCATGACTTCTGAGGCTTATTTTTTCCTTCTGTTGTTGTTGCAATAAACTCTGTGTGAAATCAAAGTAAAATAAAAAATAAAGTACTAGTGTCTTATCTGATTCCAAGATTTGAGGATCTGTAAAGTGCCTTAAAGGCACAGACTTCTTGTTAGTAGCTAGGTTTGGTTAAGACTGAAATAAAAATACCTTTCTTCCCATTTATGTGATTTAAACATCTTTGTGAGTATATTTTTTCAAAAAACTTTTAAGGTGTTAAAACATGAATATCTATTAATCACACTGAACTTGTTAATGCATAGCAATATTAGATATTTCTTTTGTGCTAGGATTCCCATGAACCAATTTTTAATTACTGAGACTCTAAGGGAACTAAGAAACAGGAAGTGTAATATTGACAACCTCATTTACGCTTTTTTTTTGTTGAACTTGTATTATCTCCTTATGAGGGCAAACCCTGAACATAAATAAGCCTTGGAGGCAGGAGAAGTGTAGCAGTATCCAGCTGCCCTGGGTTGCTGCGTCATAGTAAATAATATCTCAACAGAAATCTGTCAAGACATGTAACACTGGACAGCATACTCTTCTGAAGTGCTGTTACATATTAATGTTACAGGATTCTTAAAAAGAGGTTCCTAGAAAAAGACATAGAATCTGTGTGGTGAAATCTTAATTCTTTACAATAATTTATCATATTTCTGCCTATTATTTGGGAGAAACAATAGACCATTGTTTTCCTTCCCTTTATTAAGTATATTTGTGGTGAGCTCCTCTCTGAGCCAGCTGAGTTTCATGATCTATCAAGGAATGCAAAACTGGATAGGATCTTAGAGATGTATTAAGCTCTCCTTCTAAGTTTTATTTTAATATCTTAAAAGATTTGAAGGGTTTGCTCATCGCCACTTGTATTCCTAGTTTTAGAGCTAGAACACATATGCAGTCCTGCTTATCGGTCGGTCTGATGCAGCCCCTAATTTTTAAGTGAAACCTAAGCTCAGTTCAGTCTTTAAAGAATTCTTGCAATTCTTGCACCACAATTTCATTCCTCCAATTTGAAATACACTATTGCTTTGCTTTATGTTTTGGAGGAAGCCACTATTTTATTCAAAAGATGGATTATTTTATAATGGCAAGCCAGCTGACTTCTTCTCTTTGGGCTTAGGAAGTTCTTGCAAAAGAGAGCTGGTAGGTGTTATAAATACAAAACTAAAATGCTACAAATGCTACTGAAACAAGCCGTAACATATAGCATCTGATATTTTCCATGACTTTGCATATAGGTAATATAAATCAGCAAATGCACTTTTTCTGAACCCCATTGCTATTCATAAAATCATCACAGAAAAATATCTACCGGCAAAAACATCCCAGTTACATACCAGGAAAAGAAAAGATAGCTGATACTTGTTAACTGATATTCATGAGCCGTGATTAATTAGTGGTTCATGAATACTAATAGTCGGATGGGCAGAGCCTTGCATTTGATAAAGTATGTCTGTGATCAACAGGATAAAATTATACATTTTTTCTGACAATGTAGTGAAGCTAATAATCACAAAAATAAAAACTGATTTATCAGCAAATTAAAATTTTGAATTGCCTAAATAAAAGAAAAAATTTTAAATAAATGAAATTTTGCAACAGTATATTTAAATTAAATGTCTGATAAGTGATTTGCTTTTATAAAACTTTACTGAAATATCTATATTATTTCAAAGGGGTTTGATTTTTAAATTGCTAATTTTTGCTAATATATTATTACATACATTCAGATGTAGTGTATGTTTATTGAGGGAATTCAGAAAATATAGATGTGGATGATAAATTAAAATGCTGTTACACAATCCAAGGATAATTGTCACTTATTTTGGTATGAGTCTTCCCACTTCATTTTTAGAAGCTTTATAGTTTGTGTATTTACATGTTTAAATTTTAGTTTTCTTTTTAAAAATTTATTAATATAAAAAGAAAAGACTTAAGCATCTCATAGGTATAATTCTAAGACAACATATTTCCCTCCCTCCTGGGAACTTCAAGCATCATCAGCCAGAGATGAGCCTTTCACATTGTGTGGAAGTTGACCTGTTATGCTTGGGCTAATTTCCTTTGAAATTTCTTTCACATCAGTCTAAGTACACTGACACAGGAGTCTTCTATGCCTTTTAGTACCTGTCTCACTTCAGGTCCTAATAATTCTAGACAGTCTTGACTAAAGGGAATCTCATCCCATGTTCTGTGATTTTGGCTCAGGTACTTATTATGTACTCATTTGGACACCTACTCTTCATTTTTTTTATTTCTGACCACTTGATAACTCACTGGGTGGTTACTTCCACCAGTTTCTAAGACCATTTTTGTTCAATCACTTTAACTAAAATGATTTCACTTACGTTGACATGTATTAACATATAAGAATGGTTCTCATATGTCAATAAATACACACATAGGCACCTTAGCAAGGGCCTGTGTTAGAGGCAGAGCAACTGAGGCTCGAACCAGCACTCTGAAATGGAATGCCATTGTCAGAGGTGGAAGCATAAACTGCTGTGCCAAGTGACAGCCCATAAACTTATTGTTTACATTTCCTTTTCCTTGCTCTAGTCAATCAGCTGTTTTCTCAGTTGTTGTTGTCAGTATTGATTTTCAATCTAGGTGGCATTCTCTCTTGAGGACGTGTATAATGTATTCAGTGTTTCTTGCTAGTGTGTCTGTCTTACCTTAGGGTAGTCTGTGAATTCTGCTACTTGTTGATAACTGTAAGTTTCTAGTGTGGAGGAAAAGGAGTGTGCTGTTCAGCAGAGATGTTGCCCTGATTCCCAGTTACGTTACATTTAAGTCACTGTATAATTTTTATCACAAAGTTACTTGTATAAAATAATACTCATAGTTATCTCATAGTTCTTTAGATCAGGAATCCTCATAAGCTTTGGTAGGTTTACTGCTCAGGATCTCCAAAGTCCAAAGGGCTGGGCTCTTTTGCTCAGAGAGTAGGTAATCTTACCTTACCTCAAGAATTAATCTCCATGTCTGCAACACATATTTTTAGGACGATCAATAACTTCTGCATGGCAAGTGCATGCTTCTGTGTCATGGCTTTATTTGACTTTATGAAGCATCCTATAGAATTAACTATTCTCCTTGGAATAAATTTGCAGTTTATTTTCCTCTACTTCCCTGACCATTTCTCAATGATCTTTGCAGTCGCCATAGTTAATTAAATTCTAAATGTTGAAGCAATCACCTGAGTCTCCATTTTGGGTTATCTTCTTGTATTGTCTTTATACTTTCCTTAATAACTGTTTTCAATGTCTGTAAAAAAAAAATTATATAGGGCTTTACATGGTAGCGTAGTAGCTAAAGTCCTAATCTTGCATATGCTGGGATCCCATATGGGTGCTGATTCTAATCCCGGCAGCCCTGCTTCCCATCCAGCTCTCTGCCTGTGGCCTAGAAAGCACTAGAGGACGGCCCAAAGCCTTGGGACCCTGCACCTGTGTGACAGACCGGGAAGAGGCTCCTGGCTCCTGGCTTCAAATCAGCTCAGCTGCAGCAGTTGGGTCCACTTGAGGAGTGAATTAACGGATTCCTTTCTGTATAACTGACTTTCCAATTAGTTAATTGGTTTGCATGTTTTATCTCCACTAAACAATTCTCCTTTGTATTTGATATCTGTGTTTTTGTCCTCTATTGGTTAGTCATTGGCCTAGTGCATTGATACTTTTGTAAGGAAGTTCTTTGCACTGGGAGTTTGTAAACAACCATTGTTACACTTTTGGAGCTAAAAAGTACAAAATCAAAACAGTAGTTTCAGCAATAGGTGAGGTCTCACTCTGTGCTTCATAGATAGTACTTTCTTTCTTTTTTTTTTTTAAAGATTTATTTATTGTTATTGGAAAGACAGATATACAGAAAGGAGGACAAACAGAGAGGAAGATCTTCCATCCAATGGTTCACTCCCCAAGCGGCTGCAATGGCTGGAGCTGAGCCAATCTGAAGCCAGAAACCTCTTGTGGATCTCCCACACAGATGCAGGGTCCCAAGGCTTTGGGCCGTCCTCTACTGCTTTCCCAGACCACAAGCAGGGAGCTGGATAGGAAACAGGTTCGCCGGGATTAGAACCTGCGACCACGTGGGATCCTTGCATATGCAAGGCAAGGACTTTAACCACTACGCTATTGCGCCAGGCTAATAGTACCTTTTTTCTAAATGTACTTATACAGAAACAGTAAATGAGCTCACTTGGGTTTCTTTTGTGACAGACTAATCCCATTGAGGCAAGCCCTCCTTACCTGATCACTTTCTAAATCCTATATCACTTAATATTATCTCCTTAAGGGTTAGGTTTCAGCTTATGACATTTTTAGGAAATCCAACATTTAGTTTCTGTAGGCATCTCAAAAGTGTGCACTCAACAGTGATTCACTGATTCTCCAGTTTCAAGATGGAATAGCCCAGTAATTCCCGTATCCCTACTTATATTATCAACTATTCAATCAAAATGAGACATGATACTACCTCCTGCCTCAGGACATCTGAAATCACACTAGGATCTATTAATTTCATGCCAAAACAATTCATGCTCATTTTCATGTATCACGTGCACCATTGATAAAGGTTCTTTCGTTTGCCTTCACTCTACTCTTATTTTCTTATTGCTGATTCCACTGAAAATGTCATTTATAATGCTAGAATCTATACTATATAAACTAACCTATCTCATTCTAATGACTTTCTGTTGCACTAGAGTTATAGTTACCAAGATCTAATAGGCATTATTACTTGACATTATTTAACTCCCTGACCTCACTTTTCCTTCTTTTTTTCCCCAAGTAAATCTATTTATGTATTGAAATATAGAGGCCATCATTGTCTTTTTGACTCACAATTTTCTTACATACCATTTCTGCCCATTTTCTTATTTACTCACTTGGAAAAAGAAAACTTTTTTTGATCTCTTAATCACTGCATGTCTCAACCACTAGATTCTACACTCTGTGGGACAGAGCTAATGATGGTTTTGATCATCATTGTTGCCTAACACAGTATTTGTATCAAATATCTTGGGAAATCTTGTTGAGTTGCACGATAAATATGGATGATATTGTTAATGATGGATGAACATACTGATTAAAATAATTTTATATTTACATTTAACAACATTTATTTCTTTATGTCCATCTATTTGAATGTAAAAAGAGAGGATGGCAGAGAGGGACACACACACACACACACACACACACACACAGGTTTTCCATCTTAGTCCTTGGTATAGTGGGGTCTCAGTAAACCGTTCCATTTGTTTTCCTATGTCTTACAGAGTCTTTATGTGGACTAGAGCATTTCAGTCCTAATGCAGTAGCGGCCAGTGTCTTCATTCTTATATCAGATCATGATCGTCTTCCCCTGGTCATTTCCCAAAAGGAAATGAACCACCACTAAGAAATAAGCATGTTATTGAATGTTAGTAAGTTGATCTCAGCTCCCCCTCTGCCCCGGCCCGCGGGGTCTTCAACGGAGACCTGGGGAGAGAACCGACGATTGGGGGGGAACAGGAGACACGAAGAATGGGAGCAAGACAGGAGGTCTGATCAAGCTCCGAAAACTTTATTTTCTCAGGCAGTATTTAAGCCACAGGTAAAGGCTGGGTGGGGGGAGTTTTACAGCAGGATGTGGGCCAGATAGGGCAGAGGTCACCAGGACAACCGTTATCTTGGGTGAACAATTACAGGTGAAAGATTACGAGGAATCTGGGTGAAAGATAACTGGATCTAGCATTCCAAGACCATTACAAAATGAGGAAATAACAAAATGGAGTCACTCCTGCTGTTCGGCAGTTCTCTGGTCCCCGGCATCTCCTCCCTTTCTATATTTTTTGAACAGGCAAAATTGTATCAGGTCTGCTCCTAGCAAGGAGACAGTGGGCCTTGACCGGAGAGGGGAGGTAGTGACCTGATTCCTCTCGCGGGGATAAAGAGTCAGCAACCCCGCCACCTAATGGCTCTTGGTGTCTTTTGGAGAGGAGGGGCAGAGCCGTCTTGTTGCAAGGTCCTGGGACCACTGACACCAACCCCTATGCAATCAGGTTTACCTCTCAGGGGACTCAGAAGCAGGACTTGCGGCCTTCCCCTTGCAGTGCTCTGCCTGCACCTCTGCTACGGTGCCCAACGCTGCATTGTGCAAGCGTGCATGGGTCTGAGTTCCATGCTGGAGCTTAATCAGCTATGGGCTCATCGTAGCCCTGATCTGCCAAATCAAGTCGATGATAATGAACCTGGATGGGTTTAGCCAACAGGGAGTCGATCTGCTGCCGAACAAACTGAGTGATACGATTTACAATACAAGGACCAAAGGAAACAATCAATAAAACGCTGATCAAGGGTCCCAACAAGGGAAGTAAATATGGCAACATCCCGCCCCAGGCTGTCCATACAGGGTTTTGAAACAGTTCTCTGCGCCGCTTCTCCAGCTCTTCTTGATGTTTTCGGATGCGGTCTCGAACAATCCCGGACTTATTGGCGTAGAAGCAGCATCGCTCCTGTAAAGTCAAACAGAGGCCTCCCTTATCTGCCGTGAGGAGATCTAATCCCCTTCTGTTTTGTAAAACAACCTCTGCAAGGGAATCAACTTGATCCTGGATGTCTTTCATAGATTCATAGACTACTTGAATATCCTGAGAAACTTGTTGAGACACATGAACTGACATGCCTACCCCTGTTAATCCGGAAGCGAGGCCGCCTGTAATCCCTAGGCCTACAAGGATGGGAATAAAGGGAAAAGCTCGACGTACTCGGGGATTAAAAGTATCAAAGCTAGGTAGTGGAACAGGCTCATCTCCAGGGAGTATATTTATATCAGGTAATAGGGCAGCTGGAGCACAGAGACCAGTCCAAATCTGAGGGAGAGCAAGGTAGGCCATATTATTACCACACACGAAAACTTTATCTGGGCCAAGACATATAGGCCCAGTGACATTAACAATTCTATCACACCTGGCGAAGGAGACCTCACCCACGTCAATATCAAAACTATTATTCTTCCCAGGACTATGGAAACAGGGTGTGGTATTAAAATTTACTGGTTGAACTTTGAAAGGAATGGAAAAGATGCAGGAGACATGGTATAAGGTCGAACCAGTACGATTAAGTGGGGGGATCGCTAAGGGCCAGGAAATGCCTAAGGCCAAGCATAGCCAGCAATCTTTGGCCAGGAGGGGATTTGTACGATTCAGGGCGTTATGGGTGGCTGTTAATATCTCGAGGGTTTGTGGGTTGAGATGCAGACCTGGTTTTGGAGGGGAGTGATAGGCCACCTTGGGGACCAAGGCTCGCATTTTTTCCTCAGTCAAAAGCTCCTTTACTAGATCGGTGGGCCCACCATCCGCAATATGCAGTGGGGCCAGTTGTGGCCAACATGCTGGTTGCCCTATAGGCGCCAAGCAGGATGCCTCACCTTTATCTCCACGGTCCTGCATAAACGGTACAGCAACAAAAAATGCTTTATCGTCTCTGTGGCATTCTAGAAATTGTGGATAACATTTAGAATGCATCTGTCCTACATAATTACAGTCTATGGGGCACGTATCATTAGCAATTATAAATTTTGGCTTAGTAACACAGACCCACTGGGATCTCTGGTCATCAGATGCCTCTATGCAAGCAACCTCATCTCCACAGTCAGTTTTTGCAAGGCAATGGGAGGGAAGATGTGGCTTATGTCCTCCAGAGCAATCACAGGGAGGGCCGTAAAGATTAGATAAGGTTTGTATATGAGGTTGACCAGGGCCCTCCATAGATTCTATCCACTTGAGCGTGATCTGGAGTGGATCAAAATCTCCCATTGATTCTTTCCACTTGAAGATGGCCAGGAGCAGTGTCAGCATCAGGGTCTTCATGTTCTGGAAAAGACAGAGAAGAGTGGCTCTCAGGAAAGGATTACTCCTGTCCTGGAGGCTGAGTCATAGGGTTGTCAATTTGCTTGATTAGACGTTCTGGCAACCATCTGGCAGCTCCTTCATGTGTGTCATATAAGCACACAGAACCTCGTCCCCAAATAAGGACAGGATCAGGTCCTTTCCATATACTGGTAAGGGGGTCTTTCCACATCACTGTGGCCTGAGAAGTATTGGTTGTAGGGTGCCAGAACCGATCAGCGGCAGATTTTCCATGCTGATCAAGGGTTAAAAAATTCAAGACAAATAAGGCATGATGTAAGAGATTTCTGGGCGCCCCTTGAATGGGATAAAGATCTCCCTTTTTCAATTTAGCCAAGGTATTTTTGACGGTTTGGTGGGCACGTTCAACAATGCCTTGGCCCTGTGGGTTGTAAGGAATCCCGGTAATATGTTTAATTTGTAGGCAGGAGCAAAATTGTTGAAAATTCTTGCCAACATAACCAGGACCGTTATCAGTCTTAATGATCTTGGGTTTGCCCAAGAGGGAGAGACACTGTAAGGTGTGGGCAATGACATCTCTAGAAGCCTCTCCTGCCTGAAGGGAGGCATAAATGAAGCCACTAAAGGTATCAACAGTGACATGTATATATTTTAGCCTTCCAAACTCATTTAAATGAGTAACATCCATTTGCCACAGCTCATTAGGGATTAAACCACGGGGATTGACTCCAAGATGAGGAGTGGGAAGAGAAATAACACATGCTGGACACTGCTTTACGATCTGGCGTGCTTGGTCGCGTGAGATCTTGAAAAGCAGCCGTAATGTTCTAGAATTTAAATGGTGAAGTGCATGTGCTCGTGTTGCACATTCAACGGAGCCAATAAAAGGGGGAGTCAACAACCGTGTGGCCAAATCGGCCTGGGCATTGCCGTTGGACAAAGGGCCAGGTAAATCAGAATGAGCCCGAAGGTGGCCAATGAAAAAGGGGTGCCGCCGAGAAATGATTAATTTCTGTAACTGAGAAAACAGGGGGGCGGCATTAGTGCAGGGCTTAATATATGGGACTGTCTCTAATAAAGGAAGGGAGTAGGCTATGTATGCACTGTCTGTATATAAATTAAAAGGAGAATCTGGTAATAATTGAAAAACTCTAATAACAGCGTATAACTCAACAAGTTGAGCAGACATATAGGGGGAAGGCTCAGATTCGGCCTTTCCATCGATGACATATGCAGCCATGCCAGAAGAGGAGCCATCTGTAAATACCAGATGGGCTTTAGGCAATGGGCGAGATGAAGTAATAGTGGGAAAGACAAAGGAATGCAATCGAGCAAACTGCAACAACTTATCAGATGGATAATGATTATCAATTGAACCAGAAAAAGAAAAACAAGCAATGGGCCATTCATCTGAATTTTGGAGGAGCCAGTTTAACTGGTCTTTAGAATAAGGAATAATAATTTTATCCGGCTCTCGGCCAAACAATTGACGGCTTTGTAACCGCCCTAGCACAACAAGGTCAGCAACCAACAACATGTACGGAACAAGCACTTTTGAAGGAGAAGCAGGGAGATGTAGCCACAATAGGGGTCCTTTCTGCCAAAAAACACCTGTGGGCGCATGGGAGGTGTTGCAGATAATAAACAGAAAAGGCTGGGCATAATCAAGGGAAGAAACTCCTTGAGCCTGGATGGCTTGAT
This sequence comes from Ochotona curzoniae, assembly GCF_017591425.1. Classification (NCBI taxonomy): domain Eukaryota; kingdom Metazoa; phylum Chordata; class Mammalia; order Lagomorpha; family Ochotonidae; genus Ochotona; species Ochotona curzoniae. Next base: position 59,669,242 of record NW_024466599.1, read on the forward strand.
TAACTAACTGTAAGGCCTCTTCAGCCTCAGGGGTTAATGCTCTTGGCGAGGAAGGGCAAGGGTCACCTTTAAGCAACTCAAAGAGGGGTTTCAGATCCCCTGTTGTTAATTTAAGATAAGGCCGTAACCAATTAATATCGCCAAGGAGCTTTTGAAAATCATTTAAGGTAGTAAGATGTTGAGTCCTTATTTGTACCTTTTGTGTTAAGATTTTTTGCTGGTACAATTCAAAACCCAAATAAAAGAATGGCTCTTTTAACTGAATTTTGTCGGGGGCCACCTTAAGCCCAAATGAGGTCAAGCGTGTAACTAAGGCTTGGCAACAGCGAAGCAATTTTTGCCTATCCGCACCGGCCAAAAGGATATCATCCATGTAATGAATGAGATAGATACATGGCCATTGCTGTCTTAATGGATTCACAGCCTGGGCCACAAAATGTTGACACAGGGTAGGACTATTAGCCATGCCCTGAGGCAAAGTTTTCCATTGATAACGTGACATTGGGCCCTTATAATTTGTCATAGGTAAGCTAAAGGCAAAGCATTCTCTATCTGCCGGATGAAGAGGAATAGAGAAGAAGCAATCTTTTAAATCAATGACAATCTTAAAATATTGAGAGGGTATAGCCACGGGGGAAGGGAGCCCTGGTTGTAGGGAGCCCATGGGTACCATAGTCTTATTAATTTCTCGCAAATCTTGTAATAGTCTCCATTTACCCGATTTTTTCTTGATAACAAAAATGGGAGTATTCCAGGGAGAGGTAGTAGGTTCAATATGTCCAGCGGCTAGTTGTTCCTGTACTAACTCTGTAGCCGCGGCTAATTTTTCAGTAGTTAAAGGCCATTGATCAACCCACACAGCAGTATCTGACTTCCAAGTAATCTTATCAGCATGGGGTACAGGAATGTCAATGGCCGTTAGGAAAAATTTTTATCGCCCAAACCTTGGCGACCATTGTTCTCAATCACAGATAGGGGGGTCTTGATCCCTTGTGAATTTTTCCCTAATCCTTGACCAGGAAGAAAGCCCTGGGTAAGCATTTGTCTGGCAACTACTTCATTGGGACTGCACATAATCACATTCATCTGAGAGAGCACATCCCGTCCCCACAGATTAACAGGTAAACCAGGAATGACAAAAGGCTGAATGGTGCCAGAATTGCCTTCATCATCAACCCATGTTAAAATTCTGGAGCTTTGTTGGGGGTTGGATGATTGTCCAATTCCCCGCAGGTGTGTGAGGGAGGCGGTGAGTGGCCACGAAGGAGGCCAATCATTGGCCGAAATCACCGTCGCATCTGCCCCTGTATCTAAGAGCCCTAGAAAAACTTTACCTTCTATTTTTAATTTTAACAAGGGTCTATTCTGAGAGATCTTTTGTGCCCAGTAAGCGTCAGAGGAGCCAGGACCTTCAGCACCTCTAGACTGTTTATGGAACTGATTTCCATTGTCCAAAAAGGGGAGTAATAAAAGTTGAGCGATACGGGAGCCTTTTTCAATCAAAATGGGACCGTCTAATGCCCTAGCTAAAATCTTTATTTCGCCTGTATAGTCAGAGTCTATAACTCCAGGGAAAACATGTAAACCTTGAAGGGAAGAGCTAGCACGACTGAGAAGAAGCCCAAAAAAATTTGGGGGAAGGGGTCCAAAGACCCCTGTGGGTAGGATCTGAATGCCCATCTCGGGGGCTAATACCGTGTCGGCGGAGGAACAGAGGTCCAATCCTGCGCTTCCTGCGGTGGCTCGTTGCAGGTCTGCAATGTAGAGGCGGGAGGGACGAACCTGACAGCCCCGAGAGTCCGTCCCTGTTGAGGGGCCTGGGGCTGGCCCCACTGGAAGTTTCCCTGCCTGGCTGGGAGGGGATTGCCTTGCGCGTCTGTTTTAGAACGACACTCAGCAGCCCAATGTCTGCCTTTCTTACAACGTGGACAGAGGTTATTAGGTGAGGGCTTAACCATCCTGGAAGAGGAACATTCACGGGAAAAATGGCCAGGTTGCTTGCAATTATAACAGGTTTTAGAGGGAGATAAATTCTTAGCAAAATCCCTTAAAGCTGCACCAATGGCAATACCAATGGAATGTGAAGCGCCTATGCCTGCACATAGCCGAATGTAATCAGAAATGGAGCCATTACGATGCGGTAGAATGGTGGCCTGACAGGCGGGGTTGGCGTTCTCAAAGGCAAGGTGTTTGACAAAGACACTATCAGTCTCGCCCTCGCCTATCAGACGTTCGGCTGCATCGGTCAAACGGCTGATAAATTCACTATAAGGCTCATCAGCCCCCTGGCGCACTTTGGCCAGGGAGGTAGTGGCGGAGCCCTTAGGAGGAAGGCGTCTCCATGCCTTGAGGCCAGCGTTTTGTATTTGCGCTAAAAGACCAGAGGGAAACTGAGCCTGTCTTTCATTAGTATCATAAGGACTTTGCCCGAGGAGTTTATCTAGCGTCCAGGTTTTAGAGGCTTTCTTTGCATTATGCTGGGCGGTTTCCCTGCAATTCTCAATGTAGTTAGTCTTCCACAGAACATAATCACCCCCACTTAAGGCAGCGCGGGCCAAGAAATACCAATCATTGCAGGTCAACCAGCGCTCACTAAGATTCTCTAAGAGCGCCAGTGTGTAAGGTGCAGTAGGACCATAGTTGCTAACAGCTGATTTAAGTTCCCTTACATGTTTCAAATTCAGTCTGCGATATTTTTGTTCAGATAACGTATCTGAGGGTTCCTCTGCCTCAGAATCAGACTGATTAGGGGGCTCCTCATCTGAGTCCTCTTTGTGAGAAGCCGCATCATCCTCCCCATGATGAATAGAGTTGGCATCATCGGCTACTTCAGAGGAATCATCCTTGCCAGCTGCATAGGGGCCTACGGTACCCCTGGCTTTACTACGGGTGACCGGAAAAGCATGTAACGTCTTTTTAGGTTTAGTGCGTTTGGCAGAATCATTACCAAAATGAGTCATCCTCTGGAGTTCCGAGTCCAATTCTCTTAACTCCTTAAGTAATTGTAAATGATCACGTTTCTGTTGGAGAACCGCGCGAAGGGAGGCGGTCTCCTGGGTCAATTGAACCTTAGCCTTCTCTATACAATCAAAAACATGCTCTGGATTAAGAACAGGATTGCACAAAACAGGGGCTGAAGGCATAACTTCAGGTGGGGTAATGTAAGGAGGGGGCCTTAATGAAGCTGGCTGCTCTGGATCACGGCGGCAAGCGCCTTCATCTAGTTGAGGCTCACTAGTGATTTTGGGAGACTCATCGCAAGATATCTTCGTGGTAGGGGGATCTCGATTTACCATTCCCGTATTGAGTCCATCCTCTAGATTATCAGGGATATTAATAGTTATGGGGCTAGAAACAGAGGGGGAGCGGGATCGAGACACCTTCTGCAGGAGTTTCTCTCCTTCCTGAACTACCTTTTGAACCTCAGGAGAGTGATTTTAAGTTTTAAGGACCTCATTAATTAGATGCCAATAAGAGAAAGTGACTATGGGGACCCTCTCAGGTCCAAAAGATCTATAATAATCCTTTAAACAACCTCCTACTCTTCCCCATCTTTTCTCATCTACTGTTCCTTCCTGGGGAAACCAAGGGCAAACATCTGAGACAAATTCAAAAAATTTTCTTAAATCCTTTTTCTTAACCCTAGTTCCTCGTGTCTTGAGGGCCTCTTTAAGTCCCTGTAAAAATAAGTCATGCTTATTTAATGCCTGTCCCATTGCGTCACGCCAATTTACCTCCGGATCAGCCTTCAGGTCGGGTGCTCCTGCGGCAATCACAATGCGAGCCTTCACTCACGAGACGCTTTCGCGGCGGCTCTATCCGAACCTTCACTCGCTAGGCGCTCCCGCGGCGGCTCTACGCGAACCTTCACTCACGATTTACTCTCGCGGCGGTTCAAGTGTCCACGGCCGTGGGAAGGCGGACGATCGTCGGGGGGCCCGTTCCCCAGGCCCCACGTTGGGCGCCAAGTGCCCCGGCCCGCGGGGTCTTCAACGGAAACCTGGGGAGAGAACCGACGATTGGGGGGGAACAGGAGACACGAAGAATGGGAGCAAGACAGGAGGTCTGATCAAGCTCCGAAAACTTTATTTTCTCAGGCAGTATTTAAGCCACAGGTAAAGGCTGGGTGGGGGGAGTTTTACAGCAGGATGTGGGCCAGATAGGGCAGAGGTCACCAGGACAACCGTTATCTTGGGTGAACAATTACAGGTGAAAGATTACGAGGAATCTGGGTGAAAGATAACTGGATCTAGCATTCCAAGACCATTACAAAATGAGGAAATAACAAAATGGAGTCACTCCTGCTGTTCGGCAGTTCTCTGGTCCCCGGCACCCCTCCACATTTACTACATCCCTCCAAAGCACTATGTAATTATTAATAAACCATGATGAAATGAGTCTCCTTTTCCCTGTACAGTGATAAATCCTTGAAATCATACCTCAGATTTTCTTACTTTGATGAAAGTGTTGAATAAATGCACATCCATCAAGGTTATGACGAATTCCAAAGTTCTTGATGTCTATCATCATAATTTTATGTTGCCTTAATGTGACCTCAGTTTTTTTTTAAACAGTAATGTTTGTTTTATTGTTTCATTATTGCTTTGTTATATAAATACAATCTGTCACTTGATATTTTTCTAATTTTTTTAATGTAACTTTAGTTGTAGCTGAAAGATAAAAAAGGGCAGCAAGGGAATGAGAAGAACAGAGTGAACAAATGGTAAACTTCAGCATAGCACCTTCCCTGCAAGTATTCCTAGTATGTGTAGTATGATGACATCAGCATGGTGCCTAACCTGTCTTAACTGCCTGACATTATTTACTGTTTCAGGAGCCAACATCCGGTGTTAATGCTGACTCTGTCAGAATCCTTGAATTACCAAGCTTCACAATAAGAACAGCAAGTATAGAAACAGCAATGAGAGCCTACACCACTATTAGCTACTTTCATTAAGCAATGATTCTCAGTTTACTAGATGAAACAGCATTGCAAACTAGCCTGCACGAACACCAAATAAGCTATATATATTAAATGACAAGGAAATTGAACATAGAGGTAAAAAACATGTTGTGGAAAAAAACCCCACAAAATTCTGGTTTTCACATAAAAATTACTATTAGAAAACTTTGCCAAGAACCGCTGTAGTTCTCCCATTCCATTTGCCAGAAACAAGAACATGTAGCATTTTGTATTCATGTCAAACATCAGATCAGAGTGTCTGAATATAAGGCAGAAATTAAAGTGATAATAATAAAGAAAAAGCTAACAGAAAAGAAAAGTGTGAAATGCCTCAAGTTTCAGAGCAAATAGGACTCCCAAGAGTTTCTTGAAGTACTATAAAGTATAAATATATTTTCTCGAAGAGTGGATTTAGCCTCATTCTAAGCACCTATTCCCTGAATAACCCACTTGTACAATTGTAGAATGGGAATGCCTTTAAATTTAAATCTAATTAACAAATCTCTGCACAGTTAGTTCTGTATGAAATTTTGTGGATATGAAGATAAAAAATGAGTAGTTGAAGAATATTATTTAAATCTACGGACGTTTGTAAAATATATTTAGCTAAACACACAAAATATACAAGACACCTTACTGTTCTAACATAAACTAAATTATCTATTGATAACCTAGGATTAATGAGACAAATGTGTGGAGATTTTAAGATTATTTATTACAAAGACAGAACGGTCTAGAGCAATCCACTATTCAAGGATGTTGGCTGCTGCACTATGGAAAAAACCAGACTGCAGACCCAGAAAGGTGCCTTTCTGGGCTCAGTATGCAGATAACTCACCAAAAGAGATTTATTGAAAAAGTAATGAGGAAAGATCAATGCATTACCCCTTAATTTATAAATCAGTCCCTATCGACTTGAGAGCACAGGAGAACTACCTCCATTCATAAGATTATAATGCTCCCAGTTGTTGGAAAGAGATTTAAAGCCATTTTTTCATACATTCATTTTTTTTGTTTATCATGTACCGAAAAGATTTAGATGTTCAAGTGAGATGAGAAGAACAGTACTTTGGGAAAATTCAGTGACGTTCCGACAGTTTGATGACATGTTTTCTGCCAGTGCAGCAGTAGGATTAATGCTGCCTGGCACTGGTGGCAAAATTTAATCACCTCACAGCATAGGAGAGACTCTGTGGTTTATAACCCACATTTGTGCTTTACAGGAAAGGGGCTTTTCTTCATTATGGCTGTGTGGTTAGTAGTCTGTCTACACATTCTTCATATTAACTTCCGTTACATGCTTTTAGGTAATGCACAGTCATTTTATTTTCACCTCCATTAATGTTATATGCATATGACAAGGTGATCAGGGATGAATATGAAAAAATTCAGTTACATTGATATAATTTGCAATTCCTCTTTGGGGTCGTTGGACAATGTCACACTCTTGCACAGAAAGGAAATGGAGATCCTGCTGTTCAGTGTCTGAGGTAACAAATCTAAAATCGTTGATGAGGCTTGGCTTTCTGCTGTGTTTTCTCTTTGCTTCCTTGGAGAGGATGCCTTGATTGAGGCAAAGCCTACAGAGCCCTGAGGAAATCTAGTGTCTAGGGTAAGTTTTCCCTGGCTCCTCGATGCAGTTTCAGAGTTGTCAGTAATACAAGCCTTTTCCATTCCCTTGACATTGTAGCTTTGATCGCAGCCGTGCAGAATTGTATGTGAATTTTGGGGAACAACTATTATGAGTGACTGTAAATTTACAGTTTTTCCATGGTCTTTAAGAGCAACAAAGACTGATGTTCTGTGCTCCAGTAAAGCTGACTTTGTGCCCTCAATCCTGACAGGGTCGTCTGCAGCTACCAGCAGCAGCTATGGCCAAACCTGCTAGAAGAGTAGATGTGCAGGTGCCGCAAACTAAAAACACTGACATCTTTGCAGATGAAACTTCTGTGTGTGTTTGTTTACTAAAGCATATTTAAAATGTAAGAATCTTAGCATGACATTAGGAAAAGGTCTATATTGACAAGTGTGTGTTTATTGGGCACATGATTTGGAATTAAAAAATGACTGTAGTTCTTATTCTTGAACATACTGTGTAGCCAAGGAGAGGAATGCATAAACAGATTATTTCCATTTGAATAAAAACTGTAGTAGAGATAATGGAGAGAAATTTGAGGAATTAGACAATTAACTGCTATGTTAACTGCTAAGAGCATTCATTGTCTAATCTTTAGAGTGGAGCTCACAATAGCCAAACTAGTGCCATGATGACAAAATGGAGCAATACATGTAAAGTGTTGAGTTATAGTGCTTAAAATCTGAATTAGCTCATCTGTAAAATAATAGCTTTTTATCTGTAAAATAATGTTACTTTGTGAGATTCTGCTCAGGACTAAATGAGGCAATGTGTATATGCACTTAGTAAATTGGTTGGTAATGTGAAGTACTTAAATTTGTTATGTATTGATCTTGTTATTACTATTGCTGCTTTCATGGTCAAAAACAGGGCAGCTGATGTAGTGTATGGTTCAATTGTAGAGTTGATGGGGTTGGTAAAAGTCATCTTTCCAGATTTTACAATACTGAAGGTGTGTCCTGGGGAAAAAGAGCATTGGGGGTTTAGGAAATTTTATCATATTCAACTCTCCCTTGCAGCTTGCACTTTTAGGACATAAATATTTCTTACTGTTGAATTCTTTAGTCAGTTTGATTGACCTTTAGGACTTTTCCTGAAGCTCTAGTATTTTGAGTGCTATGTGTAATGGTGAACAAATGACATCTTTAAGGAAACTACAATATTTTTATGCCATATAAGGAGGAGCTTTATTTAGGTAGTGAGAGTGAGGGTATAAGGTACAGAGATTCACTCAAGTTAGTCCAAATAAGAGCAGATGTTTGCCATACAAAGTCATGCCTTACTAATGAGGAATCCAAAATGGTACCCCCATACATTCAGACCTAATTAAAAAGCCTGATTCTTTATAGAGCTTCGTTGTTGGTGATATTTTGTATATTCTTACTGTGGATTTTTAATGTTAGGTTTTTTTTAAATTTGATATGACAGAAAGGATATAGGGAAAAGGAGAGACAGACATTGAAATATCGGTTACTTTCCAAACACTGGTTTCATTCCAATATGCATAATAGCTGGGCCTGGGCTAACCTGAAAGAAGGAACCAAGAATTCCCTCTGGATCTCCCAAAAGGATGTCAGGGAATGACTACATATGTCATTATCTGCTGCCACCCAGAGAAACAGAAGTTGCTGTTCTTCTGGTGTTTTCTATTGTCCCTTAATCTGTGAATACTCTTGGATTAGTTTCCTTCTAGGTACCAAGGGAGCACAGATAAAACCCAATGCATCTGGTCCTCTTAGACTTGTGCATCAGCAGAAAGTTGGATTCACAAGTGGAACTGGGACTAGAACCAAATACTTTGACATTGGATGTAGGTATTCCAAGTGATGATTTAAGTGCTGCACAAAGCCATCTACATTTTATTTTGAGAGCTATTGGGAGAAATTGAATATTTGGGCTGCTAACCATTTCATGATTTTAAACTTAAGTTACTAGAACTTTCTGAATCTTCAGTTAGTGTTTGTCTTATTGGCTGTAATATATGTGATTTTTTTTATGGTTAGCTACACAATTCCTGTGTAACTGTCACACAAACATCTTGATCAATTTTACCTATTTTTGAGTAATAATAGCAGTAGTCTGTTTTGCTTTTCAATAATTTAATGATGGAAGGAGGGATGGAAGAATTTTCTACTGCAAACGGTGGCCTAGATTTTATCATTACTAATTATATAAGGAAAAACTCTAGTTCTGAGTTGCAAGCAATGATTTAACAGATTCATTATGTATGTGCAGTGGTATATGTATATGTTCATTCAGTTCAAAAACTGGCAAGGAAATTCTCACCTCTGAAATATAAGCCAGGAAGAACAATGCATAAGTTGTGCAAATAGTGAAGTATTCCTTTGAAGAATAGAGGGAAATAACTCTATCTCTGTTCTCAGGGTAAGTCGTCCTAAATAAAGGATGCTCTGTGGCACTGCTTTTGTTAATATGCCCATTTGGAATGCACAGGAAGTTTATAAGGTTATCAGCCAGATTTTCTATTTTTTTGTTAAGATTTTGTTAAAATACTTACAATGTAAGCCTCATTCTGGTTTATGGTTTATGGAAATCGCAAGCCATAATCATGTGACCCCATTGATTTGGCATCTGCTGATGGTGATGGATTTAGGAGCATAAAGGATCAGAGTGAGCCAGAAAGCAGAGTGTTAGGCTGAGCTAAGCTCAAATAGCCAACCTCTTTCAAGAAATATCTGCAAAGAACAAGTACCCAGGGCCCCAAGTACCTTTTATTAGACTCTTGGCCCATGTGCCATAATCACATCAAGTTACTAACCTTAATTCATTAATTATTAACATAAATTCTTTAAACATTAATGTAAGACTTGATGATATAAATGTCTGAATGCGGTTGAGGAGCCAAACTCTGTTGAAACCATAATAATGTGTTCGTTTATTTTATTTTTTTGGAAAGTCAGATATACAGACAGGAGGAAAGACAGAAAGATCTCCCATCTGTTGATTCACTCCCCAGGCTGACCCAATGGTCGGAACTGAGTCAATCCGAAGCCAGGAGTCAGGAGCTTCTGCCAGGACTCCCACGTGGGTGCAGGGTCCCAAGGCTTTGGATTATTTTTTATTGCTTTTCCAGGCCACAAGCAGGGAGCTGGATGGGAAGCAAGGCTGCTGGGATTAGGACTAGTATCTGTATGGGATCCTGGCACATGCAAGGCGAGGGCTTTAGCTGTTATGCTACTGCACCAGGCCCTAAAGAGGTAGCTTTTCCAAGACATCAAAAGAAGAAGCAGGACTGACTTGGTTGATGATAGCTCTAGATTAGAAAACTGTTTTCACCTCTGTATAATTACCAGGAACATATATCCCAGCTGAGCTAATAGTAGCCCTGAAATATATATTGTACAAATGAATCACAACAAAATGTGTTCTTAATTTTTGGAAATTATCATTTTATTCTTTTTTTAAAAATTCTTGATAATGCCAGCAGATAAACAATAGACCCTGTGATGTTCCAGATAGAAACAGCATCTAAAGGATCACAAAATGGTTATTATCATTTTCTGTGTAAATAATCCATGAACTTTATTTTAGAATATTGCTTTGCAATTTAGCTTCTTCCTAATAATTCCTATTTCCTCCTTAGCAGTTGCGTAGTAGTCACATTTTCTGTACTTTCTGAACCAGCACTTTCACATCTGCAAGTCCCTGAGAATTTTTTTTAAAAACTAGAGAAGAGTAATCATGAAATTCTGTCTTCTCAAAAATTCATTTACTTTTGAGAAAACAGAATACAAGCAGTAGTTTTTATTAAACATTGCAAAACATCAGACAGTGGTTACTTGATAAAGCCATATAACTACTCTGATCTTAGATATTTGAACTAATGGTATGGATCTGCAGTAAATGCAAACAAACATGATAAAGGTGATTGGCATTGTGATACAGTGGGTTAAGCCACTGCTTAGGATGCCCATCTCCCATGCCAGTATGTCTGAGATCAATGGCTGCTTTTGCTTCCGATGCAGTTTACCAACAATGTGCACAGTGGAAAGCAGCAAGGGTGCCCCAAATATTAGAATCCCTGTTATTAGGTTGGTGATCATTTTTCTGACATGCTAAGGGAGACTGAAGTTGGGGATTTGGATGTTAGGTTCTCATTTCTTTGGTTAGCTGTTGAGCTTCTCTGCTGAACTGTAGTGATAAAATGTCACATTGTCTCCATGCTTGTGGGAAGAGCTGCTTTCAATCTGTGTTCAAGGTGGAACACAATTAAGCCTGTCTCCTGGCTTGTGGCAGAATTTTCATCATTTCATGCTCAGCACCCGAGTGTTAGTACCAGAAAACTAATGCCTAAAATGACTTTTCCCTTTTTCTACCACACTCTACATGAGTCATCACTCTAGCTGCCATCCAGCACTAAGAAAGCTGGTTTCATGATGGTTTTCTCCACAGTATGCCTTTTCCTAGTATTGGAAGTATTTAAATAACCAGGCAGTGGATTATAGACTCCTACCTGGAATACTTTAATTGAAAAGCATAGCACAAGAAAATAATATAACCTGTAAATGTCAGGTCATAACTTTAAATAAATCCTGACATTAAATTCATGTAGTTTTATACAATGCTTTACAAAGAGGGATAAAGAATAGTGATGTTTTCTATTTTTGCTATAGTGAAGAAGGTCTTGACTTCATAGAAGGAGAAAAAAAAAGAAAGGCCTTAGAATTTTGAAGACAGTTAATATGACAGGCAAGATGCGTGAATATTAGTTGCCCATTGTGAGTAATGTGAGATAGGTATTATTCTGTTCTGCAGATAAAGAAAGTTGGCGATGGGTAATATATTCAAAATGTGCTGAAAGTTTGGCTTGTTATACATAGGGAAGATTCAACTGCACATTCACCCAGAGGCTTTCAATTTCCTCCCTCATTTTTGCATACCATGTAAAAATCAAGTAATAATTTCATTAATAAAGCAGAACAGCTCTGTTCTTTTCTACATAAGAGAGGATGATGCTTTCCTCTGCTTTAGAATCTCCACTCCCAAATTTCATTTTACTTTTCTTGGAGGAAATCTTGGTAATTATGCCAATGGACCAGAGTTCTCTATTGCTGATCAAATTGTAATAAAATAATACCAAATGTAATATCTGACTCTTGTTTTTAGTATGAGAGGTGAGATGCCTGAAAAATCAGCTATTTGTGACAAGAAAATAATTTTTTCAAAAATCCTCGGGAATACGAGGATAGATAAAACATCTGTGAAGGCAACCCTTTTAGTTCATTCATGCATTTAGGTTTAAACACCTGAGTCAGCAAAGGTAATGGCAAATAAAACTAAGTTTGTAGGTGTGCCAAGTAGAATTTGAAAACATGTAGGAAGCGTAATTCTAAACTTCCCCTCAAAGAACACAAGTTTCCAAATCCACAGAGCCTTTGAAAAGATGTCATTCTTATGATTATATCATACTTTTTATATAGTATAGGCAATTTTCACAAAGCGAGATTATATGAGAAAGTCTAATTCTAACCGCTTCTGTGTGTAAAGTCAGAGATCTTTCTATGAATATTTGGAAAAAGAAAGGCAAAATGAAATGTCAAATTATTTGATAAATGAATATGATTACAAATAGTATTGATGGGCTGAAGAGGGAAGGGACCATGCAAGAAGAAGCATGGTGATCTCTGTAAGTTGAATTGTTTCAGCAAGGAACTGTGGATTTCAGACCTACATCTATAAAGCACTGGATTCTGGCTATGATCTGAATAAGCCTCAAAACAGTCTTCCAGTGTCTGCAGATAAAGCCAAGCTAGACAACACCTTTACTGAGAATTTATGGTACTTAAGCAAAAACCACTTAAATTAAACCACTGGATAGCTTAACAGCAGATATGTGGCTAATCCTTCTGAAAATTTTGTTTACTTGCTTGTCTTGCCACTAAATTCTTTCAACATTTTGGCTGGACAAGTTTCATATTTTCTGTTCCCATGTAACTGAGAGACATTCACCAGTTGTTCTCAATACTATTGGTCTACTCATTTTTAATACATTACTTATCAATATCTGTCAATCTGTTAAATTCCGATTTATTAACTTGTTTGTTGCCTGTTTCCTGAGTATATTTCAAATCTATGCAGGCAAGGTTTTGTATAGCTTGCTATAGCCTGGAGCCCAATAAGAATAATCTATATTTGATGAATTAAATTAATAAATATTGAGTTTAATAATTTGACATCTATCTCAAATACAAGTTTTGAGCAACTTGAAGTACATTAGAGCATATGTGTGATTATCACAACTTTAGAGCTCTTAATTTTAAATCGTCACATGCATTTTAGTATATTTTGTCAATGGATTTCTATAACTGATTATTGATACCTGTGCTTTTCCTTAACTTACTTTAGTTACCTTTACATTTTCTTCGTAAATATTTTAGTTATAATCTAATACTGTCTTCATATATAAAAAGGGCTTGTTGCTTTTCTTATTTCCACTCTACTATATTAAGTACATGACAAATATGCAAATATATATTGTGTTTTATGAAAAGTGGATAAAATATACAAAGAAATGCTTGTATCAGAACTGCAATGTTGTGCTGTGTTTAGATTGTGGTTCAGAAAGAAAAAAAATACCTGGGTGACTGTTTTCAAAGAATATAATATTTCCCAAATCCATGCTTAAGGTGCTTTTTTAAGATGAATAATATAATGTCGTATCTTATGGATGAACTCTGAAAAAGCCACAAAAATTAGAAACAGGGCGGATGTAGCTTTTAAAACACCAGTTTGGATGCACATAACATATCGACATGCCTGGGTTGGAGTCTGAGTCTGGATGCATTACTAAGTCCAGTTTTTTGCTAATGTTCTCCTTAGGTTCAACTTTCTGCCAATGATTTCCCCAGAAAGCGTCAATGGGGCCTCCGTGAGTAGATTCCTGCCTTCAGCTTGGGGAACTCAATTGAGTTCCCAGCTCCAGGCTTTTGAGAATGTCATTTCTGACTATTGTGGGCATTTAAGGAACTGAGCCTGCAGTTGGAGTTGAATTTTTCTCTCTTTTATTTAGTTATTATTATTATTTTTTATCATGGAGTCCCAAATGCTAGGAAATGTGAATGAGTAGTTGAACTTGCTCCATCTGAGATTCTCCTGATAGGTTGATAAAAAGTTAAGTGCCAAGAAGCAGTGAGAACAGTGTTCCTGATTCCAGCTACATCAGTTCGTTAACATGGCAGCCAGAACATTACTTTCTAACAAGACTTTGGAAATCAGCCCCAAAATACAAAATAATATCAAGAAATTCAATCCAGGTAATGCTTTACAAGTGACAGGATTCTGGTGTGTTGCTGTTGTTTTGTTTTTTGTTTTTCCTTTTTTTCCCTATAACATCTTTACTGTCTCAGCCTAAAAAAGATATTTTTGAAGCTAAGCTCACCATCCTGAAAGCCTACTGGATTTATAAAATGGATCATTTGTTAGACAACAGCTTTGGTCAGTAACACAGTGCTATTCCATACACAGAAGGCAAGCTCTCATATCAAAAGGTCTGACGATTTCACATTTTACAGGGACTTGGTCATAATATTCTCACAAGAAATTGGTTTTGGTAGAGAATTCACTGTAGGCTGTCAAAACAAATGTAAAACTTTCTGGCTTGAAAGTCATGGTTAGTACGCATTTTCTTGCTACAGTGGCAGCTAAAGTGCGCAGCATCATCCACCAAAGAGGATCCATACCAGAGAGATTTTCATAAAAAGAATTTGGAGATTCATGAGGTCTCAGAAATTTTGCATAAGTGCTCCAAATTAAAATAACGAAAAAACGGAAAGAGATGGAAAAACACATCACTGTGTATCAACTGTCTGTTTTCTTTTTTAGGGATTTCTGTTTCCATTTAATAATGTAGTAACTATAGAAATAATTTAAATTATGGACCACATCAGAATTTCTAGCAGCAACCTTTCAAATTATGAGAAAACAGATTGTCATGAAAATCAGATGATTTGTTCCACAACATAGTGTTCAGGTGTGACACTTATCACTGACATCATGGTCATCGTCATCATCGCCATTTAATTAGTAATTTTTTTTTTTTTTATTAAAATTTTTTTTTTTTAAAGATTTATTTTTATTATTTTTTCATTGGAAAGGCGGATATACAGAGAGGAGATACAGAGAGGAAGATCTTCCATCCGATGATTCACTCCCCAAGTGAGCCGCAACGGGTCGATACTATGCCGATCCGAAGCCAGGAGCCTCTTCCAGGTCTCCCACGCGGGTGCAGGGTCCCAAAGCTTTGGGCCGTCCTCAACTGCCTTCCCAGGCCACAGGCAGGGAGCTGGAAGGGAAGCGGGGCTGCCGGGATTAGAACCGGCGCCCATATGGGATCCCGGGCGTGCAAGGCGAGGACTTAACCACTTGCGCCACCGCGCCGGGCCCAATTAGTAATATTTTTTTAACTTTATGATTATGCAAAAATAAATCAATATCTGTGGTAATACATAATAAAAGGGAATAATGTCAAACCAAGCTTGTAAAAATCCAGCTCTGTGCTACTTGTAATTAAAACAAAGGCAAAAAAGTAAAGAAAAAAAGGTTGGAAGTAAAAGAATGAAAAAATTGTCAATCTTACACCAATCATGGAAACCAGACAGTATAGATTTTAGTGTGGTATGAGACATGACATGAAAAACATTTAACTCACTACAAAATTATCAGTTCTATTTTAGAGAAAATTTTAAAACTCAAAGTAGGTTCAGTAAAATAAGCATTTATCAAAGTGCCAACCAATTACATTTCTGTTCCAGTAACAGGTTAAGCAAGAAAGCACATGTGCACAAAATATGTATCGCCAGATTTAATGTAACAAGTGTATTTAGAAATATTTGTGTAATAATTATAGCATGTAGGTTTTTCTCAAGAACAAATGGAGCACTTTCCAGTAATGTCCACATTCTAGACTGCAAAGCAACTCTAAAATACAAGTGACATGGTATAATGTATGACAGGCAGTGGGTGGATAAGAGCAAGGAAAATTGAGGGGAGATTGTTTTCTGTTTTCTGGAAAATGGTTATTCAGCTTACCAAAGAAAAAGCATAGAAGGAAAAAGAAAATACTTAAAAGTAAATGACATAAAAGAAATGTTTATTGAAAATCATGATATAACTTAATATTTAAGTTTAATATATATGAAATTCTTACACATCTCACACATTTGTGTAAGGAAAGTATAGATTCATTTAACATACTAGCTTCTGAGCTTCCCAGTAGACAAATGCAACTTCTAGTATTGCTGATCCCAAGTATATCTTGATTTTGAAAATCCCATCAACTCTCATTTTCACTATGCAGATGGAGATTTCCTAATGGAGGAATATTCTAGCTGGTATCACAGGAAGCGTCTTAACTTACTGCAGCACAATATAACTCACCAGTGGATCCTTTTTTAAAAAAAGATTTGTTTGATTTTTATTGCAAAGTCAGATATGCAGAGAGGAAGAGAGACAGAGAGGATGATCTTCAGTCCGATGATTCACTCCCTAAGTGACCGCAATGGCTGGTGTTGTGCCAATCCCAAGCCAGGAGCCTGGAGCTCTTCTGAGTCTCCCACGCAGGTGCAGGGTCCTAAAGCTTTGGATCGTCCTTGACTGCTTTCCCAGGCCACAAGCAGGGAGCTGGATGGGAAACGGGGCTGCTGGGACAGGAACTGGCGTCCATATGGGATCCTGGGTGCGCAAGGCAAGGACTTTAACCACTATGCTATCGCGCTGGGCCCTCCCAAATAGATCCTACTGAAAAGCTTGTCTAAAGGAGAAGTAGCTTGAATATCCCCAAAATTGTATACTTCAAGATTAAAGGATGCCAAACGGAAGAAAATGATAACATTACTGCTAATTTGATGGTATTGTGATTTCTGGGGTTTATCTTTCTATCTAAGTCTTCTCAGTGTTTATTATATTTTAATTAACTGCTTACTGAATTTTGTGCAGATTTTATAATTTCATTTATTGTAAAGGATAATGCTGAATGTGCTTACACTAAGATGCCTGAAAAATCTCAGAATCCTATTTTATACCATGACAAAATGTTGGGACAAGTGTTAAAACCCAAATCTGAGATGGTCTATATTTGGAACTCTACAAATACAATTATTACATTGGATAGAAAAATCAATCTGTATGTGTCATTATTATACCCATGATAGTCTCCTACAGTTTCTTTTCTATTTCAAAATAGACATTTCATAGTTTTGCTTTACATAAGTGAAGGAAAAAATGGAACCGCAACTAATTTTTTTATATGAAAAATCAGTTTTCCTAGGGTATTGTTCTGTGAATGATACCATTTCCAGTTACTGAATATTTTTTTGGCTCTATATTCTGATACAATATTTTGTATCTTCCAATGCCTGATTCTTCTTTTTTTTTTTAAGATTTATTTATTTTTATTGGAAAGGCAGATTGACAAAGAGAAGTGACAGATACAAAGATCTTTCACCTGCTGATTTATTCCCCAAATGGCCACAATATCCAGAGCTGGGAAAATCTGAAGCCTGGTGCCAACCTATTCCAGCTCTCCTAGTTGGGTGCAGGTTTCTAAAGTATTGCATTCTAAAGCAATTCTGAACTGCTTTCCCAGGCCACAGCATGGAGTTGGTTGGGAAGTGGAGCAGCAGGTGTACAAACCATTGTCCATAAGTGATCCCAGTTTGGATTTTCTGTTCCACCTAAATTGGAGATTTTAAAATGAAAATTTAATCTGCTCTAGTTATATGTTCCTTGTAAGAGTTTTCCCAGATTGCCTGTCTTTTATACAGCTATTCAGATTTGCCATATTCCCAATGAAACTTTCCAGTGAAGTTTTGTGGCTTGAGGATGCGCATTTTCTAGATGGCTGCTGCTTCTGATATCCATCATGACTATTCTGGTTGCAAATTCCAAGGTAAAACCAAATCGTAGTATCTGATACATCCTAAATGTGAAATGATTATTTAGGAGTACAAAAGAGAAATGATATTTCTGTTATTCTTTCTAATTTCTGCAGAGATATTCAATAACTTTTCACACTGTTTACAATTTTAAGAAAAAAACATTAGCTGGTCATCTGACATTTTAGGTAAATGATAACAATTCACATAACATATGAGAATATAATTGATTTTTTAAAATAAGGAAAATCGTAGCAAAATGTTAAGATTCATAAAATAAAAATGATCCCATTTGTTACTGAGAAATATATAAAGGTATTTCACAATAGTCTCAACAGTGATTTGGTACACACACACACACACACACAAAAGGCAGACAGAAAGAAAGAAGATGCCTTTTTTTGATAAAGAAGTGTTATGCAAATAAATAGTGTTTCATTTATGTATAATATTACTACTATCTTCTGGAGAGATGTCTGTGGATTTATAGGAAACAAGGGCCCATTTCCAACTGGAGAAAAGAACGCTGGTCTCACCACCAATCTTGTCACTAACTGTCACCTCTTTCTTGAAATAATTTTACTGAATCCCTGGAAGCCCTTTCAACTCTATCTTTATTACATCTTTTATCTGTGTCCATATGTTCCTCAACTAAACGAGAATGCCTTTTTGGTCCTGTTCATCTTGGAGAGTAAGAATTTTTATGTAAATGAAATGCCATGTTACTTGTGAACAGGTGAATCTCTTTCTGGAAATCCTAGGAGAATATCCAGACATTAGATGGTGTTTACTGATTATCCACTTTGACATTTTCTCTCTTGTTACAGCAGAGCTTGAGCTGCCTTAAATAGGTACTGAGACAAAGACAGCCCAGATATTATACACAGATCCTTAAAGTTTTAATTGTGCTTTTTATGTTTTATACTAAATATACTGAAGAAATGATGACAAGTCATACTTTTATGGCTCCAGAAAGAAGTTAGTATTTCTTGTGCTGTCTCTTATAATGCTTCATTTTACCTGTCAGATAGGCAAATAAATAAGATTATCATTCTGTACAAGAATTAAGTTATTAAGAGCTTTACTTCCCTTCAGTTGTTAGGCCTAATGCCATGTCATCCTGTCTTTAATTCCTTGCAAAGATATTTAAGATCTATGTTTAGCATTAGTATCACTCCTAGATGTTCTCTATACAGTTTAATAAGCCCTCATGCTTAGAACAAATTATGTTCTTGGTTTTAAGTGTTTTCAGCATTTTCAATTTCTAAATTCTTTTAAATTGTTTTTAAAATATTTAGTTAAAATTCAAGCACAGCATTTACCATGTACACAACATTAACTAATAAACCTAAGTCACAAGTCAATTTATTTGCCATGTTTGAATTTGGAGCCTATCAGCTTCTCCGTTCTAGTCCTTATATGATGTATAATATATTATTGTGAGCAACAGTTACCTATGTGTGCAATTGAACACTAGTGTTTGCTACTTCTGTCTGTGTTTGCTGCCCATTATGTGACCTTCTCTTACTTCCCATCCCCCACTTTTCCCAGCCTCTAGTTATCTAGTATTATAAGCTCAGAATGTATGATATTTGTTTTCCTGTGTCTGCCTTATTTAACTTAATATACTGACATCTAATCTATCTATTCCACTGAGAATGTCACAATTTCAGTTTCAAAGCTAAATACTGTTCCATTGTGTTTATGTAAACCTTCTTTATCCATTTACCTAATGATGAGAAAAATGTGTTGATTCCATATTTTGCTTATTGTAACTAGTATTACATGCAAATGTGGGTTCATGAATCTCTTTCATAGGTTGATTTTCCTTTTTACTTAGAACATGATATTTCCAGTGGTTGTCATATATAGAAACTATCCTTTATATTTCCAATATATTCAAGTTTTTTAAAATCAATAATGGACATTGACTTTATTGAATACTTTTTCTGCATCTGTTGATATGATCATATGATTTTTGCATTATACAAAGAAATTCAATCCATTCCAGGAGTAAATCCCCAAATATCAAAAGATCCCACTCCAGCCCAGGAGCCCTACCTATGAGACGCTATCAATAGATCAAACCTCCATCTTTAATCAATCAGTGATTAATATAAAGCATCAGAGTTTCAGCAGCTGTGTGAGTTTTATCAAGAGATAACTTACTCAGTATATCACTGAAGAAGTGAGTTTACTTTAGGGAATAAACTGTTGGGCTTTTTAAACAATCAATTCAGCCAGTTTGTATCTTTCAAATGGGGGATTATGGCTTTGTTCTGTCATTTAAAATTGTTTATTTTGTACGTTCGTATTTATTAAAAAAAGATTTATTTTATTTTTGTTAGAAAGCTATATATACAGACAGAAGGACAGAGAGATGATCATCCTTCTGCTGAATCTCTCCCCAAGTGGCCGCAAGAGCTAGAGCTGAGCCAATCCAAAGCCAAGGAGCAAAAGGAGCTTCTTGGCTTCCCACATGGGTGCAGGATCCCAGTGCTCTGGGCTATGCTCCACTGCTTTCCCAGGCCACAAGCAGGGAGCAGAATAGGAAGTGGAACAGCTAGGACATGAACAGCGCCCATGTGAGATGGCAGGACATCCTAGGCGAGGATCTTAGCCACAGGGTCAGCACAGTGGGCCCAGCCTTTGTCTTCACCATTGTTTGCCAAAGTCTGCATGAGCTGAAAGTTGCAATCAGGAGTCATAATCAAGGATCAAATCCAGATAGTTTGATACAGGATATAAGCATCTTGAACCATGTCATTAGACTAAATGTCCACCTTTTCCATTTGTTTTGTTAGTGATAATGTTGTTGTTTGACAAATGCTTCATTGGTCGACTTCAAGTTCAAAAATTTTAATCTTTTCCTTAACGTGCTCTGTTGTTGCATCTTTAAAATTTTTCATTTGACTTAATGAGCAGTTTGTTTCTAAGGTTTTTGCTTCTTTTTCAAGATCTCTGCCTTATTCCTAAATTTCTTATTCATTTCATATCCTGATTTCCTACTTTGGTTCAACCGTTTGTTTTTTGTTTCTTTCTTTGGATATTCTTACATGCCTCTTGAATTCTTATCATGAATTTTGTGCGTTTTCTTCTGAACAATACCTGCTTATGAGGGATTATAGTATTGCAACAATATCACAAAAGTCAGTCATGATATGGAGGTGAGGAAGGAGGGGAAATTGCTGAGCATATGTAACTGTATCATAAAATTAATAAATTTTAAAAAAGAAATATGACACCAAAATGTTACTGTGTTCCTTTAGGGTTCGTATTTTCTTTTTAAATACTTTTATGCCCTTGTCTTAATATTTGTGCAGCTGGTGGATTGGTTATATTAGTCATTGGTTATGAATTGAAATACTTTATGTAAAGATTTCTCTTCAAGTGTCAGTTTGGTAGGAGGCTTCTTTAGCTTCAGTTTATTGCTTATTGCTAAGGTGTAGTTTCTTTAGATGTGTTGTTATAAATTATGATAGCAGTAGAAGGTGTATGCAAGATCTTTCAGTCCTAGCCATAGAGTGCACCCTAGTAACAATGAATAGTCATGGCTCTTTTGCTGAGCTTCCCAAATTGGAGTCTCATGTAGTTAATTCTCCTTATTCTCTGACAATAGCTCTTCATTTAAGACACGGAGGTTTGTAGGATAAATTTTGGTTTTGTCAGACCAAAATGTGTTACCTTGGCCATGACAATGCAAAATAGAATATGCCACACATATTTAAGTTTGAATATATTGCTTGGGTACTTGTAGGTTGATGTGTAAAATACTATAAATGATCAATCTGCTATAATCAAGAGATGTAGAAAACTTGTTAATGACACATGGTAGGGGCAGTTTTTGTGTGTAGCAGATTAATCTCCCACTTTGATTTCTGCATGAGCTGTCACATGACCTTCAACTAGATTTGTTTTCTTAGAAGAATACAGCATATGAATATTCTTGAACTTCACAGATTCTGATAATCACAATTGTAAACTCCAGAAAAACCTTCAAGGGATAAAATCTACTTATGAATTATATCCATAATCAAAGCAAAAAATGTGGTTATTTTTTCTCCATGAACGGCTCTGTGAAAAGGATGAAGTGATGAGACTGGGTGAAAATAGTTGGAACTCACTGACTCAATGAAGGGATTGTATCTAAAATATACTAAAAATAGTCCCAAGTCCCAACACCTTTCGAAAATTGCCAATAAAACAAAAATAGTCAGAGAATGTGTGAAAGACAAGAACAGACATTTCAGTAAAAAGGACAAACAGATGATAAATAAGCACAAGAAAATATGTTTAGCATCATTAACTATTAGGGAAATACCAATTAAAACCACAACGAATGTCACTATACTCCCTTCAAAGTGGCAAAATTAAAAAGAAAAAAAAAAGATGGTGACCTCAAATATGTTAAGAATGCAGAGACACTGCCTCACTCTGGCATTACTGGGAAGACACTGAAATGGAATAGCCACTCTGGAAAAGTTTGGTTGCAATAATACCTAATGTACTCTCAGCGCACACAACAAATTGAATGTATTTCATAGGTAATTATACCCAATGAAAATAAAAGCCAATTTCAAGTACCATGTATTGTATGTCATACTTAAAATAATCTATATGTACAACATTCTTGAAATGGGAAAAAAATGGAAATGGAAAATAAATTGATTAGTGCCTTTTGGTGGTTCGGACCTACTGAGATAGGTGGCAGTTTGAGGTAAGTGGGTATGATTTTAACAAAATACAATCAGGGATCCTAGTGCTGACAAAATCTTGACTGTATGGAAATCCATAACCTTGTTGCGACTTTATACTGGTGTTTTGAAATGTATTACTGTTGTGAAAAGCTAAGGTTTACATGGGATCTCTGTATATTGTTTCCTAGTACTGCATGACAATAAATTGTTCCACAAACGTGATTAAAATATTCTTTAACATATATACATTGAATAGTCACAACATCATATATTAGAAACTAATTCATTTTGATTTTGTCCATATTCCAATCAAGACTGCTCAAGACACTAATTTAGGAATCTGATGGTAAGTTGTCTATTGAAATTCAAACTCAGGTTGTAATTTCAGCTATGCTTATGGTCTGATAATCAACAGGGACTGTTAAATTAAGCAATTAATTATGTCTTAGTATTTTATCATTAATAATCTCTGTTCAGTTTCAGTTCTTTTTTACTGTGGTCACTGGTGTTATATTTTAAAGCTTTGGCTGACCTTCCTTTTTATTTAGCAGATATAAGGTTATTAAAGTAGTTATGAAGAAATATGACATCTTTGGTTGGCTTGATAATTGGTATCTTTGATTCTGTAAAGGAATAATTGTGCTGGTTGACATTCAGAGGAATATAAAAAGGAGGAGGGAATCAGTAACTTTACATAAGGGTTATACTGTGCTATGGAATCTTGATTAGGGGATATCATTATTAACACTTAGTAACTAAGTATGCTAGAGCATTTTCAGTGTGGTAGAAAAAACAAACTTATTTCTGTTGCTTAAAACTGGCTCAGCTTCTAGTACTAAGTAAAGGATTTATTACAAATAGAAAAGGCAAAGGTTAAAATTAGCTGTGTGTTAAATGGTACAAGAATACTAAGATAGCTTTCTCTACCAGTTGCACAAATGTATCAGAAAACTACAATTGAGACTGCAGAATTTTTATACAATTGTGCAAAAAGGGAGGATATTTCTGTTGACTCTACATATTCATTCTCTTTTAAAAAAGAAATTTTTAAGCTTTATTTATTTATTTGAGAGGCAGAGTTAGGAAAAAATTAGAGAGAAATCTTCTGTCTGCTGATTCACTCCCTCAGTAGTCCCATTAGCCAGAATTGGACCAGAATGAAGGCAGTAACCAGGAGCCAAGAGCCAGTAGCTTTTTCCAGGTCTCCCACTTGGATATAGGGAGCATCCTTGCTTTTCCTAGGCCATTATCAGGGAGATAGATCAAAAGCAGAGCAGCAAGAACTTAAACCAGCCCCATATGCGAGGCTGGTATTTCAGGTAACTTTTCAATGAGCTCGGATCTCTTGTTTAGATTTGGCTCCTTAATTTTTGCTTTTTCTTCTCTCTATGACCCATAAATATTACAGTGCCTTGAAATAGATTTCAGAGCTATTCTCTTTCCTTAGTACTCAGTTTTTTGTAATGCATTTAATTAAATTATATATGTGTGTGTGTGTGTGTGTGTGTGTGTGTGTGTGTGTGTGTGTGTATTTGTTTATATTTACAGAGAGATGGGAAGCTAGAAAAGGAAAGACCTTCCATCTACTGGTTCACTCCCTACATGGCCACAACAGCCAGAACTGAGCTGTTGAAAGGTGGGAGCTTCTTTGGGGTATCCCACGTGGATGATTCAGGGGCTCAAGGCTTGGGTCATCTCTGCTGCACTCCCAGGCCATTTTAAAGGGCTGGATCAGAGGTAGAGCAGCTGGGGCTGGAACCAGTGTCCTTAAGGGATCCTGGTGTCACAGACTGAGAATTAGCCACTGTGCTGGACCCTTATTCTAGCTTTTTAAAGAAAATATACAGCACCTTATCACTCTCTATAGTCCTTTACTATGCAAAAGGCACCAGAACTTCATACTCTTAACTACATTTTAGTACCTATTACTTTACCTTTCTTTATTTTTTTCCAAAAACTTTTTTTTCCTTACTCATGTATCTATTCCATCACTTTACTCTAAATTATATGTTAAGCTTTTTTAGAATCTACATACAAAGGAAGCCATTTGATATTTGTCTTTCTGTGTCTGACATGTTTCACTTAACATAATGACCTCCAGTTCCATTTATATTGTTGCAAATGGCAAGATTTCATCCTTTTTAGAGCATAATATACACTTTATATGCCATGTGTTTTAATCCATTATCAATGAATAGACATGGTGTTTTTATTTCTTGGCTATTGTGCATAGTACTGCAATAAACATGGGAGTAAAGATGACAGACTGTTTTCATTTTCCTTGAATGTATATCTAGCAGTAGGGTTGATGCAACATATATCATTCTATTTTTAACTTTTTGAGGAAACTCCCCACTATGCCTGACGTGGCTGTATCTTCCCACAAAAATTGTGTAAATGTCTATTTTCTCTGCATCCTCCTCTACTCATACATTTTAGTTTTATTATAATTTAACTATGGTGAGGTAATATCTCCTTCTGGTTTTGATTTGCATTTTCCTGATAATCAGTAATGTTGAGCATTTTTAATGTAACTTCTGGGTATTTTTATTGCTTTAAAATTATCAGATTATTTGAAGTATTTGATTATTGAATTGTTTAATTTTCCAATGTATCCTGATTACCAGCCCATGTTAGATATGTAACTTGGAGGTATTTTCTCTCATCCATTCTTCCCTTTGCTGGGCAATTTTTTTTTTTTTTTAGTTTGAAGCAATGTTGTTTGTCTATTTTTGGTTAATTTCTATGTTTTTGGAGTTGTTACAAAACAAACAAAAATCTCCTTGTCACATTAACATCTTGAGCATTTGTTTTATTATTGTAGTGCTGGGTCCCATGATGAGAAATAGGATTCTAGTTTAACTCTTGTGCATGTGGACATCAATTTTTTTTCCCAGTACTGTTTATTTAAAAGATCATCATGGGAAAGTCTTATGTGGAACACTTAAAATGCCATTTTGAATTCCTGCATACCATATCAAAAATCCATCTTACCAGCCCTGGATATATTGTCCTTGAAAAATATTTTGAAATCAAAAAATCTTGTCACTCAGCTGAACCACTGTACCTTTCATATCTTTATTTCAGAACCATATTCAAAAAGGTTACTCCCTAAGTCTGCTTCTGTTTTATTTTTTCTCTTTCTTGACACCTGTCACATACTATCTGCAAACGTCAAGAATATTCTTGTATTCCTTCAGAACAAATGTAGAATTTGACTACTGGATATTTATTTCCATTTTCTTTTTCTTTCACTTTGAGATCTACAATTTATAATTAACCTGTAATTTTGCTTTGAGATACATATTTACACATTTTCTGAAAGAAATTTACAGTACATAAATGAATAATGCAGATACTTGAAGAACCCCCCCTAAAATTTTGATAAAAACTCTACTTCTGTTTAATTAATTTTTTAGATTTGATAATCATGCTACTTTTGGGTCTGATGTGAGAGCCTAGTGGTTAAATCCTCACCTTGCATCTGCCTGGATCCCATGTGGGTGCTGGTTCATGTCCCTGCTGCTCTACTTCACATCCAGCTCCCTGCTTGTGGACTGAGAAAGCAGTAGGTGATGGCCTAAAACCTTGGGATGCTACACCCATGTGAGAGACCCAGAAGAGGCTCCTGGCTCCTAGCTTCAGATCCTTGCAGCTCCAGCCATTGTGGCGACTTTGGAAGTGAATAAGTGAATAGAGGATATTTCTCTTTGATCTTTGACTTTCCAATAAAAAATAGATAAAACTTTTTTTTTAAAAAATCATATTTTAGTTGGTATAGGAGACAAAATTTAGTTGTAGCTTTCTCAAAACCCTCATATATTAAAAAATAGAAACACTGATTTTATTTATTTATTTTTTTACCATTGATGATGAGGACATGAGATTCGTTTTAGGTGAGAGCTGTAATTTATAAATTGTAACATTGCAACTAAATGTGAAGATCAGGAAATTATAATTACAACAGTTACAGAGTGAAAATATTTGTGCATTATCTAAGTTCATCGTGGTATGATAGATACCCAAAGAGTCAATAGCAGTTCTCCTACCTGGATTGTTTTGGTTGTCTCCTAGTTGGTTTCTATTGTAAAAATGCTTCTATATTCTCCATATCTGTTTTAAACTTTGTAACAGGAATAGTCTTAAAAATATGTTAATGGGTTGGTATGGTGGCATTTCATGCAAATCCTTTGCTTGTGGTTCCAAAATTCTATATGGGAGTTAGGTCATGTTCCAGCTGCTCCACTTCCAATCCAGCTCCCTGCTTATGATCTAGGAAGGAAATGTAGGATGGCCTAATGTCTTGGCCCCTGGACCTGTGTGGTAGACCTGGAAAAAAGTCCCTGGTTCCTGGCTTTCAATCATCTCAGCTCTGGCTAATGCAGCCATTTGGAGAATGACCAGAAGGTGAAAGATCCTTTTCTGTATCTCATTCTATCCCTATAAAATCTACCTCTAAAATTTAAAAAAATACATATTTTAAAGTATTTTGAATTATGTCCCTCTTTTGCTTAGTTTCTACCTTACTCACAAGAAGTCCCACTGCTATGTTTGTGGATCCACTCTCCATCACTTTTCTATTTACTCATGCCTTGTAAGCAATTATAGCCAGATGGCTTAAGGTCATTTCTAGTTCAAGAACACCTATTTGTCTGAATATATTTCCTTCAAAATGTCCAAACACCGCGTGTCCTTTAGATGTGCCTTAATCATTATCTTGTCATGGTAAAATATCAAGTCCACACTATTTTCAGACACTGCATTTTTTTCCCCTTTGCCATAGTTTACTTTTCTCTATAACAATTGTTTGATTTGTAACTGATTTATATTTTTATGTTTTATGTTGAGGAAAAGATTTCATATATTTAATTCCCAGGCCTCTGCTATATACCTTACCTAGATCATGCTAGTCAGTAAAAAGATAATGCTGTGATTAATTAATTATGGATATCAATTCAATGAGGTTTGGGACAACATTCTGTTGAATATTTCTTTTCCAAGATGCTTAACATCAGAAGTCATTTGAATTGTGGATTTTTATATAAATAGTGGAGATTTCTGTGGATCAAATTCAAGCCTAAATAGGAAGTTAATTTATGGTTCTTAAATACTATATACTGATAGCCTGAAAGTAATTTTATTCAATATTATTTAGGGTAACTGTAGTTTGACTGACATAACAGCTGAGATCTGCTCTTTTTAAACTCAGAATTTCATCTATTAGAAAAAATATCTCATAATTTGTATTAGAGATATTCGATATGGAAAACAAATGATAATATTTAATCATGTAATTATATACTTGTGTCATTTAAGCATCATCACAACAAACTGCTAAGTTAAAAAGTTATGTGTTTTTGACAAAAATGTATATGTATTTGTGTCAGAACTGTTGATTTGATGTAATGGTCTCTAATGTTTGGATCTTATTATCTTCCAGAGAATGTTTATCATTTAATACTTGTAAAACTTTTTGAATTGTATTAATTGCCTTGTTTATTTTATAGGTAGTGAAACTTATGGCTTGTACTTCAGTAGCCTCCTCAAACTCACAAAATCAAAATCTGCATTGTCATTATTACCCTCTATTCCTCATGATTGTATTGTCCATGAAAAATAGACCAATTAGTAAATGTTGTCCATAATTTAGGTGCATAAAACACAACCATTTTTATTTTGGTGCTTCATAAAAGAAAGTAAATTAACATTATTGATAATAAAATCACAATATAGAAAACAACTGAGCAGGAATGTAAATAATAACTAAGATATGAACATATTTGCCAATTTTAATTGTTTTTTTTCTCCTTTTGCTTTATTGCTGTTTTTCCACTCTACTTTTCTATCACTATGTCACTGAGGCTGTGTGTTCCTGCATTTCATTGACAATATTAGACTGTTCTCCAAAATTATGTATAATCATATTTAGAGCTCTTCCTCTAAGACTTCAGGATTATTTTTGATTCCCCTTGTAACACAGTCATTGTGCATACTGATTTTTTCAGTTTAGTCATCCTCCAGCAGAAATAGAGGGAGAGAGAAAGTGAGAAATAAATCTGTCCAGACCCTGTAGTGGCTGAAAGAAATTGTGTGACTTGTCCTTGGCTTTTCTGTGCATTTTCAGATTTTAATCCTCTTAGAATTACAGCCAAAAAAACAGCTAGATGCGTGCACATCTTTTAGCCAGTGCCAGTTTCCAGGAAAAGGCAGAGTCTGTCAGACTTTCATCCAGTATAGTCGTGACCCATGATAAAATCTCTATTCCTGTCTTAATTTCTTGTCAGTGATAGAGTTAAAGCACAACAATAAGCGCAAATAACTTTCCAACATATAATTCACTCCTATAGTAAGGTCAAGACAATTTCTTTGTGCTATACTATCTGAAGATTTTAGTTGTAAGGACTTTACCATTGTCAGTATTTTCTGTTCAGTTGTATGTAGGAAGTGCTGTGGCTGGCTTGCAGAATATCTATTTTTGCCTCAATTCTCTACAACAACATAGTGTGAGATAGGTAGTAAGATTCTTACATGGTTGTTGCTTATCTAAGCATTTTGTACCAGGGTTCAATTACACCCATGGTAGATCACCAAAATCCATGCTGTGTGCTGTCTGATTTCTGTCTTTATTTTGTCTCAGATGAGGTGCCCACAGTTAACCAGCAAATTCTTTTGGTTTCAGATTGATGCTATTCTTCAATGACTTTGATAACTAGTTTATTGTTAGTTCTACATTTTGTGTTAACTATGTATCTTTTCCTTTACATCTTTATTCCATATAATATTCTCTTAGATATGAGAATACTATAGTAGCTAGAAACCAAGGGTAGCTAGAAACCAATTTAAACTGAAGTTTTCTTGGTTCAGTCTTATTTATCAGGTTTGCATTTGTTTATACTCTTTGCAATTGCATTTCAGTTATAAATAACTTGTAAATGATTTCTAATTTGAAGTACATATATCAAGTGGTGCAACTTTCATTAAGCAGTACCAAAATTTAAGGACACTCCTTCTGTAATAAAGTTATGTTCATAGAATGGTAATGGCTTCAGATTTAGTGAAGGGAGTGCTAAACATCAGTTCTTAGTAATCGTGTTCCTTTTAAATCAGTGAGTACAACCCTCCCCTGACCTCCAAAATCATTTTAACAGAGTTTGAAGAGATGAGCACGCTAATTCTAGTGAAAATGTCTTGCTTTTGTTTCTCTTCATGCTGTGAAAACATCTTTAATCTGTTCCTTTTGTTTGCCCCTTTGTTTGGAGTTAGAGTAATGCAGCAGAAGGAAGCTGAGTATTAGATGTGTTTTAACTCTGCTGCTTGTTCAGCTTGCAGTAAACAGGCTGACTCACTTTTCTGAGTCTGTTTACTTTTATGAAAAATGGGGAGATCTTTCTTGGGGAGTTCTGATGAAAGAATTGCTGGAGATGGTGGCAAGTAAGGAACCAATGCACATAATTTTAGGCTGAGAGTCACTGAATATCTGAAACAGCACATTATCTTTAAAAGCAAAGCTAATTAAAATAAGAAAAGGACAAATCATTAATGTTTCTGTTTTTCTCAAGTTTAGCACATTCACTTCCCAAAGAGATTGGCCAAAGAAATCTAATAAACACAGACAAGAACTCCAATTGTAAAGACTAATGTAATAGCTGCTTTTTCCCCCCTGAAATTATATATACACTTGATCTTAATTCTTTTTTCATTTCCAAATTTTCCTTTTACAAGTAGAAAATACACTGTGTCAGGAAAGTTTTATATGATTTTCTCTGAAATACATTGTAGCAACCAAAATTGGAGTGTGTGCAAATGTGTAAAAATGCAGTATACTAAATAGAAATTCTGACTGTTTGCCATCTAAAAGCTATTAAGTAAGGTTAGAATTAAGAAAGTCTTAGAATTCTTGTTAGGAGAAAATATTTTGTAATTTCAACTATGTTCCAACTGATTAAAAACAACCATATGTTTTACATTGGAAAACTATTATTTCTCTCAATAAATACTCAAAGATTTAAGATATATCATTTTTACCTAGTCCCTAATATGTACCTGTGTCTGTAATGAAGTGGGAAATACATTGAACAACAGGTATCAATGCTTAAGAAATAGAAATAAACACAAATGTAAAAAAACTAGAAATCATCCCTCTACTACTGAAGCAAAATATTGAAAGGAAAGTACATTAATACCAAAATCATATACACAAATATACCATTTTATTTATCTTTTGTTTTACACACCAAAGATTTTAATGGAAATGAAAGGAATGAGTTTATAAATCATGATTTTAGGGGTCACAAGCTCATCATGCATTGTCCAGTGTAGCTTTATTTACCAATTTTTCTACAGAAAATAGTAACTCTATGATTTTTAGACATGTTTTTCAGTTTTAGTGTTGATAGCTAATTGAAAATATTTCAAATGCTATTACTGCAAATATGACTCTGAAATTGAGTTCTTTCATTGCTAATGATTTAATTCAAAATTTGCTTATTTTGTTATTCTGTTTTTATAATTTTAGAAGGAAAAGAACTTTATGTTCTCATTTTTCAGCTAAGAATTTCACGTGTAATTTTGATGTTAATATTTTAATTTACTTAACAGGTAGAGTGACAGGGATAAGAGAGAGAAACTTTGCTTCAAAGGTTACTGTCCAAATGACTGCAATAGCCAAGGAAGTCCAGGCTAGAACTGGGAACCTGGAAACCCATCCAGGCTCCCAAATAAGTGGTAGCATACCACTACTCCTACCATCATCTACTGCTTTCTCAAGCATTTTATCACGTAACTGGATCAGAAGCTGAACAGTCAGGGCTCCAACCAGCACTCCCCTATGGGATGTTAACATTGCAAATACTGGCTCAACCCAGGTCACCAGAGAGCCAGCCCATAAGATATAACGTATTTCTAATTTACATGACAAATAAAGGCATAATAGCTCTATTGAACAAATATGTCAACAAATAAAAAGTAAAATCTCACTTCACAGCAGGAAAACAGGAAAGTCTATATACCATAATCAAATGAAAAGATGTGCAAATTTACTCATATGTATTTTAAAATAGCCCCATAATCATTAAAAATATACTAGTACTTTAATCACGTTGGCAGATTTAAAAGAAAATGTGACAAAACAGTGCATTTCAGCAAAACTAATAAAGGCATTTTTTCTCCTTTTTCCAATTATAGTCGTCTATCATTCTTAACCTTTGGTTTGAAAACATACACACTTTTGCCCAACTGTATTAGCAGAAATACAGATGCACACAGGCATCTGTATTTTATTTGTTTTGGTTTCTGATTTTTCTTTTTTAATTTTAGCTCTCACATCAAAGGGACAACATGCTGTATTTGTTGCTGCGTGTGGCTCATTTTACTGAAGATGAATGTCCTGTATTTGCATCCATTTCGATGGATGGCATTTCATTGTTTTGACTCTAATGCTCCATTTTTCATTTTTAACTCCAGTACATAAGGAAGAACATGAGGTATTTTTCATCTCTGCCTTAATCCACTAAACATTAGGGATTGCAAAAACTACGAATTTTAATTTCAACAAGTTTTTTAAAGGTCTGTGACCTATGAAAGACTAGTTTTGGAGACTGAATAGTGAGAGAGGTCAGGCAAAGTTTGGGTGGGGAGGGAACTTTTAACTAGTGGTTGGGATGTTTATTAATGATTGCTGACAGAAACTGCATTGATAACACGTTCAGTGTCATGTGACAGAACTAAGCATTTTTAAGTTTGAGAACCAGAGTGGTTGCTTCTGTGTGTAAAGAGGAGAGAATGAAAAGGGCTTGGTGTTAGAGGAGACAGAAGAACTTAACAAGAGGTGTACCTAGTGCAAGCCTTGATGTTGCTTTAGCTACATATTTGAGGATAGCAAAACACCCCACAAAATAGTGATATAATTATGTAAACATCTTATGCTTATGTTACATAGCAGTAATTTATAAGAGCACAGTGAGAATGGACCTTTTGTGCTACCAAGGTCTGAAGAATTAGTTGAGATAACTCAAATGATTGGAGAAAGAAATTACTGGGCCTGCAGAAGCCACATTCAAGATCCACTCTCCTTCTTGAACCTAGTAACTGATCTTGCATGGCTGACAGATGGCTCAACTGACAGTATCAAACAAAATGTTTACCCATTGTCATTCCAGTATCTCATCAATGAGCCTATCCAACATCCTATAGGTTGGCAATCTCGAACTTAACTTAAGTTTCTCCAGAAGCAAGTTTCCACCAACAAGAAAGCCTCATGCCCTTATATGATCTGGTTTTGGAAATCACAAAATATGTCTTCTACTGTCCTGTGTTGAGTGAAATGGCCTCAGACTTAACCAGATTCAAGATAAGGGAATTTAGGCATCAACTTTTGATGGAAAGATATTCAAAATATTGTGCCCAGATTTAAAAACCACATCACATGACAAATTAAGGAGTTGTTACTTTCATCTCAAAAACAATGGGAAAAGCTTTGAGTATGGAATGTGAGAGTAAACAATGATTTAAAGGAGACAACCTAGATTGTTGAAAAAAAATTGAGTGATAATTTTGAGCTTAAATCTGAGAAATTGAAGATGAATTATTTAAGAAGTGTGGTAAGGATGTAGGTGAAAATTTATTTTTAGTTTTGGAGATTTGTAAAACTGGGTAGATTATTGACCCCTTTTAATGAGGATAGGAACAGAAATAGGGATGAAACAGAGGAAGAGAATTTGAATTTGAATTTGAATTTGAAAAGAGATTTGATTTGAGAATAGTAAATTTAGGATAACTATGAGGCATCCCAAAAATGTGTATATATATATATATATGTGTGTGTGTGTGTGTGTACATATATATATATAATGATGTACATGTATGCATGTGTGGAGGGGGAGGGAGGTAGGGAGGGACGGAGAGAGGAGGGGAAATTTATTGTTTTCCAGTTGATCTGAAGGTATAACTATGCTACATTCTGTATGCACAGTTGTTTAATGACAATCAGATTCTATAATAACTCAGAGCACTTCCTTGGAGCTTAATTATTGTTAGGTAAATCCTCATAATGACATGACTTTATCTGCAGGAATATCTTTGTGTTTAATAGTTGGTAAGACTTAACTGGTGATTCGGTTGTTGCTTCCTTGCCACTGTCTCTAGTGTAACTTCTGTTCAGAACACTTACAGAATTTTAACTTACTGCTAGGATTCTATTATAAAAAGCGCTGAAGAAGGGACCCAAGCATGCTTTGGATTCTAATTGTCTCTAATCTTCTTGTAGTTTCTTGCCAAAATAAAACAAATTTTGCAGAAATTCTTGCAATGACCCTGTGGCACGAGAATGATGTGTTAGCAAATAGAAATGTATGTAAGAAGTTCTAGTGCAGAGGAAATTATTGGCTGATTAAATTAATTTAGTGTGTCATGAGTGGAAGTTAACAAAATTTAATAGAGTAAAATGCAGGGAAATGATGGAATGATTAGAGTCTAATAGCATGAATTAAAATATGTTGCAATTTTTACTATTCACAGAAATATTTACAATAGCTGAAGTAAACGTGTAAACCTCCACTCTACTGAAAGTAAAAGAATAAAATTGGCTTGATGTTTGTATGTAACGTTGACTTCAGGTATTCTATGTGAGATTAATTTATATTATAGCTAGTTTTAAGAGGTTCAATAACATATTTCTAAGCTTTGATTTTAGATTACTCATTTGGGAATTTTCCCCAAATATTTTATTTAATACTAGTGTTTTATTAATGTTATTTTGTATCTTTTATACATTATGGAAAAGTATTAACTAGTTTGTTTTATTTTTAAAGATTTGTCTATTTTTCATCTGAAGGGCAGATTTATAGAGAGATAGAGACAGAGATAAAAGTCTTCCATCCATAGGTTCACTCCCTGTTGGCTACAGTGGCTTGAGCTGTGCCAGACCAAAGCCAGGCATGTGGAGCTTCTTTTGGTTCTTTCAATTACATGCAGCATCTCAAGGAATTGGGTCTTCTTCTGCTGCATCTCTAAGCACATTTGCAGGGGCTGGAGAGAATGTGGGGCAGCCAGGAATCTATCTGGAGCCCACATGAGTTGCCAGCTCTGCAGGTGGAGATTTAACTCACTATGCCGTGGTGTCAGTACTTGTGCTGGAAGAAGCATTATTTTATATTTGATTACAATATACCCAACAACACAGTGCTATTTCAGAGTGGGATATTTTAGTCTTATAAAATATGACTGGTAACCAGCTCAGTGCTTGATGAATTGCTATTGTTTAATATATGCTTGCTAGGGTTAGTGAATAGAAGTAACTTAGACAACTATCATTTTGTTTAATGTTGCAGTTTTACCTGAAGAGGAAAAATTTGGTGAATTTGATGCTTAAGTGTCCTAGTGTGTTCTGGTAGAATGTGTTTCCCTCTGTGCTGCCCAGTCTCTGATGTACCGATAACCCATAATTCACCTATTTCAAGTCATTTGTCCCAGGCATCAGGTTGTCCCTTTAAGAATATTCTTTTTTTTCTTTTAAAATATTTATTTATTTTTATTGAAAATTCAGATTTACAGAGAGAAAGAGAGACAAAGAGAAAGATCTTCCATCTGTTGGTTTACTCACCAAGTGGCCACAATAGCCAGAACTGAGCCAATCCAAAGCCAGGAGCTAGGAACATCTTTTGGGTCTTCCATGTGGGTTGCAAGTTCCCAAGGCTTTGGGCTGTCCTTGACTGCTTTCCCAGGCCACAAACAGAGAGGTAGGAGAGAAGTGGAGCATGCAAGATATGAACCAGTTCCCATATGGGATTCTGGCATATGCAAGAAGAGGACTTTAGCCACTAGGCTACCATGTGGGGCCCAAGAACATTATTTCAGTCTTCTAACTCACCTGCTTATACTCATGTCACCATTTGCACACAATTTATAATGATAGCATATTAATGGATGATCATGAAGTTATCTGGCATATCTAAGTTTTTTTAGAAATCTATCTTTCCACATGGTGGGTCCATTTTTTAAAAAACTATCTTCAGCCATGGATCAATGAGAATAGGGCCTCTTGTTAGAATGACTCACTGAGCTGCTGTGATAGTGGTCTTGATCACCAGAGCTGGCTTTTATGCTTCAAAGAAGTAGTCAGTACCCGTCACAGTGCGATTTGTAGATTCCAAAGAGATTCCAACTACTTTAACAGAACTCTTAACTATGGTAGTCCCTGATGTATTCTCATCTGCACAGATCCAATAAGCTTACTTATTTTCATCACTGTAATTTGCCATAACTAAGAGTTAAGGTCAGGAAACAGCTCCAAGATGCCACTTTTTAATATTTCTGCCACCAAAAAGCTCAATTTTATTTTGAAGCCCAATAATTCAGTGGACTTTATCAAATTAACCATTTTGATTTTGGAAACAGAAGTTAGCACTATGATTTAATGAGAAGAAATCATACTTATCTTCAGTTACATATTCCAAATCCAAATATTTCATCATGATTACCACCCCTCTAGACTTATCATAAACTCAAATGTCAACTTTTTTCCAAGTTTTTAATAAGGATTAAATCACTTTTTAATTTTTTTCCCATTGCAATATCAGTCATCCAGAGGAATCTTTAAGCTGTTAATTATAAAGGACATTTCTGAGACTTTAGGTCTATCTGAGTTCCCAAAATATCAAAGAAACTAATTATGCTTTAAAAATGAGAACAGAGGGGAGTTGATTTACCTAAAATATTTATCAGATAACATGTGGGAACTATACCTGCTAAGATTAGCAACAAGGATATGACATTTTAATTGGTATTTTTTGTGTTCTTTGGGTTAAGCTTTCTCAAGATATCAATCTGTTTTAGTGTAAGAAATTTCAACTAGATCAAAATGACAGAGTCTGCAGCAGAACTGTAAATCTAGCAGTGCTTATGTTCAGGTTTCTTTCTACAGTGATAGTAATTTGCTTTTATGTCAGACAGTCACAAGGATATGGTCATTATCGTGTTCTAATGGGATGTTGGGATTCTGTATGGCAAAATGGGACATAAATTAGCTGACATTTTCTATGCTGAAGTATCATTATTATTTATCAAATATTGATAATTTGGCAAGAAGGAGGAAACAGTAGGGCTTTGGAACAGGATGTTTGTGTGTTACTCTGCCAGACTTATTGCTTTAGCATTTAAGACATTTGGAAATGCCTTAAAGCAGTTGGATCCTGTCATCAAATAATTTATAGTGATATCCAATTGGATCTGTGTACTTGAAATGGGTGAACTTAGATACGGTACATCACCAGAAGTATTTCTCCTACTGTTTTTGAAAATTGAGATTAGGTTCAGGAGGGCTTTTTAGTTATTTAGTTTAGTGTTGATTTTGAGTTTCACCATCAAACCTGCAGACCCAATCATCTATAGTACAGTTGTTGTTAAATGCCATTCTGTCACAGGGGACAGCAAGCAGTCACAACATCACCAGGTGACCCAGAGTGAGAACATGTCTTAAGACAGAGCACACTTCCCAGAGCATGCCCCTCTACTTTTGGCAGCTGCAGGATTAGTAAGTATATGACACACAGTTGTTCTTGTTCTGCATCATCTAGGGACATCATCCTTTATCCCTTGAGCTTAGTGCCAGCAGAAGTCATTTACAAGCACTGAATATCATTCCCCAGGAATTCCCCTTCTGCATCTTTTAACAGAGCGTGTTTGGCAGCAAGGCATCAGCCCCGTTGTCACACTTCCCTATCTTATGGAAACTAGAAGCAATCCCTATGTGTTATAAAGCTCTGCAACTATGGCTGTTGGTGCTATAATCCCTGGTGTAAGTTATGGTCACTTGGAGACGTGAAAGTCTATCTGAATTTCTCTGCTTTATGTTGGAACCAACAAGGACATGATCCCCAGGAAATTCAGCATTGCATATTTGATACCTGAATGTTGATCCTACTCCATCCTGCAGCTCTGGAAATGTGACTATGGATTTCATAAATCCCCTGTAGGCCTTAAAGAAGGACCTATCTGTATTTCTCTGCTTCAGGCCTATGTCTGCTAGCACACAATTTCTGGTATAATGTGTGATCACTTTGTGAGACCTAAATAAGTTACCTCGAAATTTTGTAGCTCTGACACTCTGATTGTTGAAGGTATATTTTAAAAAGTCGCATGAGTTCATCCCAAGGGATCTAGCTAAAGACTTCATGGCCTATTGTAGCTCTAGGCCTGTGATTTTTCAAAGTTCTTAAAACATTTGTGTTCACACACATGTACTTCAGGAATGCTCTATGTTAAGCACACTAATAGAGTCCCATCATCATCAATGCATAATCAAGAATAACCTGCATTCACCACGTGGGGCTATGGAAAGATCCTTATATTCCCCAGTAGTGCAAATAGAGCTTACTTACCTAATAAGTTCTGTACTACACAGTCTTAACCCACAAGAGCTGGGAATGGTCCTCGCCACATCACACTGTCCAGGAGCAATAGTGCAACAAGCCCAGAAACACTCAGGTTTGAGAGATCCAGTATCCTACATGGACACCTTTTGTGTTCTGACTGTTTCCCATCTTGCTTGCCTGGAAAAGCAGAAGATGCTCCAAGTACTTGGGCCCCTGCCACTCATGTGGGGAACAGGGCTAAAGCTCCCAGCTCCTGCTGTGGTTTGCCCTAGCTCCAGTCACTGTAGCCATTTAGAGTATAACCTAGTGGATGGAAGATCTCTCTTTCTCTGTCTCTCCCTGTGCCTTTGTCTTTTCCTCTATGCGTAATTTTGAAATTCAAGTAAATAAAATTTGTTTGAAAAGACAATAACCCAGTCAGAAAAGACAAAAAAGAAAAAAGAATGAGAAGGGATACTGAAAATGTATGAAACATAAGAGATATCATTACGTGAACAAAGATTCATATTACAGTCATACCTGAAAGAGAAAAGAAAATGGCATTATTTTACCCTGTTAGCTCTGCCCTCAAACCAGGGAGGGTCGCCCCAAGAGGCCACTGGGCTTGTCTGGACAATAGGATGCTAGACTCTATGCTGGGTATATGCTTGCAACGAAGGAATCTCAACTGAACTTGAACTGTGGTTATGCAGCAAGGTGGAGGAATCCACCGTGGATGGAGGGTTGTGGGAAGGGTGGGGGGAATCCCAGTACCTATAAAACTGTTTCACATAATACAATGTTACTAACAATAAAAAAACAAAGAAAATGAAAAAAAGAACCTATTTAATAAAAGAGGCAAGGTGTAGTACCCTAGTGGTTAATGTCCTCGCCTTGTGTGCGCTGTGATCCTGTATGGGCACCAGTTCATATGCCAGTTGCTCTACTTCCTAGCTAGCTCCCTGCTCGTAGCCTGAGAAATCAGTAAAGCATGGCCCAAAATCTTGAGACCCTGAGCCTGCATGAGAGACCTGGAAGAAGCTCCTGGCTCCTGGCTCCTGGCTTCGGATGGGCTCAGCTTTGACTGTTGGCAGCCACTTTGAGAGTCAACCATTGGGTGGAAGATCTTTTTCTTTGTTTCTCCTTCTCTCTGAAAAAGTCTCTTTCTAATAAAAATAGGTAATCTCAAAAATTAAAGAAATAAAGAAGATGCTCATAAAAATGAAAAAATCTTGCATGCTTGTGAATTGTAAGAATTAATATGCCAACACAACTTGCAGATTCATTGGGATTACAGTAAAAATAATATTCCTCTCAAAAAAATGGTGCTAGGATTTTTCTGAAAACACATACACACACACAAACAAAACAGACTGGAAATATCTAAAGCAATCTAAAAGAAAAAAAGCAAACCTAGAGGCATTATAATAACAGACTTTAAGACATACTATGGACAGTTTTAACCAAAACAGTCTGATAGTGACACAAAAATAGACATGCAGATCTTTGGAACAAAATAGAATCCCTATAAATTAATCCATGCATTTGAAGTCAACAAATCTTTGGCAATTGACCTGAAATAAATCCCCTGAGAAAGAACAATATTTTCAACAAATACTGCTGAGAATGTTCGTTCTATTTGTGTGGCAGTATGAAATAAGTCCCCTACTTTACATGTAAAATAAAAATTAACTCAGAATGGATGAAATATCTACATCTGTGGTCTTATAAAGTCAAATTACTAATGGAAAGCATTGGGGAAATTTTGCAATACATAGTAATAGGCTTATTGGTAAAGAATTTTACAAAGATGGCCTCTGCACCCATGTGGGGATCCTAGCAGATGCTCCTGAATCCTGCCTTATGACAGGCTCAGCTCTGTTTGCTCAGGCCATTTGAGAGTGAAGCAAATATAGATCTCTCTTTCTAACTTTGCCTTTCATATAAATATATATATATATAATATATATATTATATATATATATTCATATAAATATATA
Source organism: Ochotona curzoniae (assembly GCF_017591425.1). Taxonomy (NCBI): domain Eukaryota; kingdom Metazoa; phylum Chordata; class Mammalia; order Lagomorpha; family Ochotonidae; genus Ochotona; species Ochotona curzoniae. The sequence continues at coordinate 59,708,777 of NW_024466599.1, forward strand.
TATATATTTAAGAAAAAAAGCTCATACTGTTAGCCATCTGGGAAATGCAAACAAAAATCAAAATAAGCTACTGTGCTTGATTTGCTATCATTAAAGAATCAAAGTTCTCTATATATTTTAGTGAGGATATGGGGAAGAAAGAACTCTAGCCACTGTCCATAGGGATGTAAACTAGTGCAAATACTCTGGAAGACAGTTTGGAGATTCCTCAGAAGTCTACCTAATAACCCAGCCACCTGCTCCTCAGAATTTATCCAAAGGAACTAAAATCACAGCTTAATTCACAATAGCTAAGACATGGAATGAACCCAGGTTTCTATCAACTGATGACTGGATGAAAAAAGAGAGAGATACACCTGGGAATATTACTGAGTTCTAACAAAAAAATGAAATTCTGCTTTTTGCAATAAAATTTATGCAACTGGAAATGATGATGCGTAGTTAACTAAGTCATGCTAAGAAACATAATTATATTTCCTCTGATACACAGCAGCTAATATAGGATACAAAAAGGGTGTAGGGAAACACATGGTGACTTTGGGTTATTACTATTGTTTTTAGCCCATATTTATACTGCAGTAGAAATTTTAACTTGTTGAATGTTATGGTTAGTAGTGAATTAAGCCTGTGAATATAGAATGGAGTATAATTATGTTGTTGTAAAAACTAATGAAGAGAGGTAAGGGAGGAAAGAGTATTGAGGGGGAGAAGGGAAGTGAGGGAATATGCTTCTTTTTTTGTAACTGTACTTGTAGACTGCACAAAATCTGCCTTATGTTAAAAAAAAATAAAGAGATATTTTCCCTCATCAGTAATAACAGAAATAGGATTGAAACCAACCCTGAAATGCGCCTTCAAATTTGTATTGAGAGAAAAATTCATGGTCAACTGCTGCAGAAAAAGAAAAATTGTCTTAAAATGTTGATATGATTTGTAAAAAGTGTGATCGATTTATGAAGAAACGTAACACTTCATAACTAGTGAGATACATAATGCTTCAATTCTCTCAATTATACATCCCAAAGAAACTTCTATACTGAAAATTCATAGGATTGTTCCTTAAGGATCTTAGTTTGTCAACTAACTTATCATCAGTGTTGGAATGTATCTGTCCTTGAACATCACACTATTGTTAGAAGTTAAAATAATCCTCATCATAAGAGAAAATGTAGGCAACAGAATGAAATATAAACATTGCCAATTTCTATATTAGACTATGTATATATTGAAATTAAATACAGCATTTCTTGCATTAAACATGTATGTGTATAAAAAAATTGAGTGTGTTTAAGAAAATTTCTGGGTTAGACAAGGGACTTCAGGTGCAAGATGAATGAAAAATGGGTAAAATAATGATAGTGAGTAATCGAATGAGCATGCTCATTAGCTTAATTTCTAGTTTCTGGAATTCTTTAGGCAAACAAGAAAACAAAGCAAACCACAAAATGAAATCAGAAGCAAGAGGAAAATAAATTAGCTGACAAACAGTAGTTGCTCAATATCTGATTCTTATACTTCTATGTGAAAATGTAACTTTTAATGAAAAAAAATTTTAATGTGTTTTATATACTATGAATTTTACTGCCTTGGGTAAGAAGTAGGCACAGCAATAGAAGCCAACCAAAGACAGTTTTGCTTTTCTAAATAATGCCAATAGATGTATGCCACAGTGATTGATAATTGGTTTGGACTGAGGTTTTAGTTATGATTATTGATGAAGCAAGAATTGATTCAGATGGTGCTGATGGTGCTGAAAAGGCACGAGGGTCTTTGATATTCAATTACATTCATTTTTGACCATCCTAAGTGCCCTTAAGTCTAATTAAAAAAAAAAAAAGAGGTGGAGGGGGGACAACTATGATCAATTTAGAAATCTCTCTAAGGCAAACATATTTCAGTGAGAAATACATTTTCCTATCCACAATGTTTGGTTCAGCATAATTAACATGAATAATTCAGTACAGTTTCCTGATAGTTATTATATTTGAGAGCTTAGCTGGATCCTAACTGCCCTAAAAATGTACTCAGAATGCAAAATTTTTTTTGGCAGAGGGGGAAGGATGGGAAGTAGGTTGTTTGATTAAAATGTAATATGTATTTAGGGTGAACAATATTGAGGATATTTTGAAATGATCTTAACATTATTTCATAAAAATACATTTGCATAATTGTAGCAATGACATCTCTCTTCCTAAATCTCTCCCCACATCTCCTTATACATTTAATTTTGCCCTTAATCAATAGGCTTTCATAAAAAGGAAAAAGGAACATGGCTTATTTTATAGTTCATTTTATGTTTAATGCCAGCTAAATGAGGGAATGTGATTTTAACCTAAGAAACACACACAGAAAGTTCAGCTTTTATAGAAATGACAGTGTTTAAAACATTAGTTTTTGTGAGCCGTGTTTCTCTTGTTTAAATTACACAGCAGGACATTTACCTTTGTGAACTTCTAATTCAGTTTCCTTTTACTGTGTGCAAAATACAGGCAGGCATTAGACTTTAGGAGGGATTATAAGAGAATTAATTTTATATGATATAGCTGAGAATTTTTTTCTTTTTTTTCAAGCTCTCTGAGTCAAATTGAAATGTTTTCAGTATAAAGCAACACTTCTGAATGAAATGGAAATTTTCTATTGCTATTAAATGAGAGAAAAACTGCTACTAAGCACTTTTCCTTAAAACATTTTCCTTGGTATCTTGCATTTTGTGTGGCAACAGTTTTTTGTCCTGATCCCAAAGAAAACAGGAGTTGGATTTTGACTTGAAAAGTCTAGACGATTTTGTGGTCCATGTTTTCCAGAAGGAAATAGCAAGTGAATAGAAATGGAGCTCAATCTATGGGAAAGGCCAGTGTCAGTCCATTGTCATGTCACATGATGATGTGATTTTCAACTCATCAGCCACTCTTAAGTGTTATGGCTCATAAATTATCCCCCATCAAGATAACTTGACTTAATTCTGATTCCTATCATATGGTATTCTTAGTTTAAAAATTAAAGGAAATCTAAATCCTTGGTGTATTCTTTTTAGCTTAGTCACTTTACATTATAGTTTTCTGACTTACTATCTGAAGGGCCATCTGAGTTCTACTCTAGGTTTGTCATTCACAATTGTAAGTCATTGGGCAACTTAATATCTTTAAGCTTAATTTTTTTTCAATTCTGCAAATAATGAAATATCTACCATATGGATGGTATTTTTTGCTCTTACTTAGTAGTTTATGATGATCTATTCCTGTAACACATTTTGAATAACCACCTATTATTAGCCATTTATGCCATTTATAGTTCTCAAACAAATGTTTACCAAATTATATGGATATATGTGAGTGTATATGAATATGTAATATATAGTATATTTTATGTATACTGATGGAGCTATGTTCTAACTTACCTGATTCTAGCAGTATTAAGAGTTCTTCCACTATTACTCTAACAAACACTGTATAATGTTATACTTTTTAGTTTTGTTAATATTGTAGCTTTAAAAGAAACCCTATTTACTGTATTTGAATTCTCTAATATATTCAGAACTGTATCTTTTAAAATACAATTGCTTATACTTTTCCTTTAAAATCTTGTTCTTTTATTTCAATATATGTTATTTTCAAATTAATTTGAGATTTATGTATTATTTAAAAGGCAAATTTAAAGGGAGAGAAGCAGAGACAGAAAGGTGTCTTCCATCCACAGCCTCACTCCCCAAATGACCACTATGACCAGTGCTGGGCCAATTTAAAGCTATAAGCTTCTCCCAGGTCTCCTATGGAGGTGCAGATGTAAAAGGACTTGAGCCATCCCCTGCTGCTATCCCAGGGTTGGAAGCAGAGCAGCTAGGGTTTAGGAACCGGTATCCATTTGAGATGCAGGTATCACAGGTGAAAAATTATTTGCATGCCAAGCCCTATCACTGAAATTTCTTTGGTTCCTTTTTACATTGGTACAAATCTAATCTTCTTATAGTAAAGTGTGTTGTGTCTCTAAATGCAGGGGAAATTTGTTTTAAATATATTTATTTATCTGAAAGTGGTGTTACAAGGAGAGAAGGAGAGTCAGAGAATTTTGACCACCAGTTCACATCCCAAATGGCCGCGATGATCAGAATTGGGCCAGATTGAAGCCTGGAATTTTACTGAAGTTTCTCGTGTGGGGTACTATGTATTTGGACCATCTACTGCTGCTTTCCTAGGTGCATGCATTAGCAGGGAGCTGAATTGGAAGTGGAGCTTTCATGACAAGAACTGACAGTCATATGGGCTACTAGTGTCATAGGCGAAAGTGAAGTAACACCAGCCTTTGAAGTCGAATCTGTACAACATAAAGCAGGAAGTTTTAAAAATAATCACTTATTAATTTTGTGATACAGTTCATAGGCTCTGGGATTTTCTCTCCTTCCCTCCCCATATTCCCTTCCCTAATGATTCCCCCTGTATTATACCAATAGTGTAGTGCTTCAAAAACAGCCATAAAGTCCATCATTCTTCTATTTAAATATATCTCGACACTGTAGGTATAGAGAAAGAAAAAGAAACGTTTTTTAAAGATTTATTTTTTTATTGGAAAGGTGGAAATACAGAGAGGAGAGACAGAGAAGATCTTCTGTCCAATGGTTCACTCCCCATGCGGCCACAATGGCTAGAGCTGAGCCAATCTGAAGCCAGGAGCCTCCTCCTGGTCTCTCACGCAGGTGCAGGGTCCCAAGGCTTTGGGCTGTCCTGGACTGCTTTCCCAGGCCACAAGCAGGGAGCTGGATGGGAAGTGGAGCTGCCGGAATTAGAACCGGTGCCCACATGGGATCCTGGCGCATTCAAGGCGAGAACCTTAACTGCTACGCTATTGCGCTGGGCGCAAAACAAACTTTTTTTATGTTGAAATAATTTAAGGTTTATAGGGAAATGTCAAAAGTAGTATAGAAAGTTTTTATTATATCCTTTATTCAAGTTCCCCTAGTATTCATATTTTGTATGAGTTTAAACATGGATCATGTGATAAAATTATGAAAATAACATGGACACAGTATTATTAATCAAATTATAGACTTTATTAAGATTTCTTTGCTTCCATTTTAATATTTTCTATTCTCCTGTATATGTCTTTCTAGTCTTATGTTAATACTGTGAGTTTTCGTGGTGGTTAATTTATAAATCATTTTAATATCTAGTGAAACAAAGCAGTGTTATTCTTGAAAAAAAATCTGATTATTCTGAAAACATGTTTCTTCGTACTGATCAGCTTTAAAAATATACAGCATATTTAAATAAAATGTAATATTTAAATTGTAAGGGTTTTTAAAGTGAGAACTGTGTTTATTCTGATTTTGGAAGATTAATATGTTAATTTTCCTTTAATTTATGTATTTTCAATCTTTATTATACAGCAGTGCTTTCTTTCATCACAGATATAAGGATCTATTCTTTTTACTTGCTAGAGTACAATCACCCTTTGTCCTAATGCTGTATGATGAAAATATTCCTGGGCTCCTTCCCTGTTGTTTGTGTATATCTGACTGCAACCCCTATCCATTAAGAGGTTTCCTTTAAAGAATCATGCATTCATTTGAAAGGCAGAGTTCAATGAAGAAAACATGAGGGAGGGAGATAGATTGATCTCCCACTCACTGGTTCATTCCCCAGTGACTGTAACAGCCTGGGCTGAGTAGACTGAAACGAGGGTGCTGTAACTCCAGCTGAGCCTCCCGTGTGGCTGGCAGGGACCTGAGCACCTAGAACGTCTGTTAATTTTTCAGGCACATTTTCAGGAACCTGGATAAAAAGTGGAGCAGCCAGAACCCAAATTGATAAAATGCATCTATCTCAAAACAATGGCATATATTTTAGTATCTGTAATAGTATATGTTACTTATTTAATAAGGTCCACAAGATACACTATGGAAAATAACAATTTCTCATTTAATTTTTAAAAAAGGACTGAAATAGATGGTCCCATTGTATCATGAAAGACCCACATATAATAGTATCTCTTGAAATACTGCTTCAGATCCTTTGTTCTTGGGCATGACATCTCCTTTCCAAGAAGGGTGTTGCAAATCCTTGAAAAGTTTTCTCACATCAATATCCCATAAAGAATTAAAATAATATTTAGAGAAAAGCCTATTTTTTCCACTGTCCAGAATTAGGTCGTCTGGTTCCTCAAATATAAGCAATATTAGAGAGTACGAGTTTGTCGTAGTTGCTCACATTCTACACTTGATCTTAGCCAAAAGGTCGAGAAGCGATTCACATTCTATATCAGAGCTTGTAGGCTAAAATTGAGACTCTGCTCCCAACTGCAGCTCCCTGCCAATATGCTCCTTGAGAGGCAGCACATAATAGTCTGAATAGTTAGGTATCTGCCACTCATGTGGGAGACTCTTGAGATCCTGGCTCTCAGCTTTGGCCTGTTCCAAATGCAGCTATTATTATTTGGGAAGTGAATCAGCAAATGGAAGATTTCTGTTCATATTTCTCTATATTTCTTCCTTTAAAATAAATATTTAAGGGCCCGGCGTGGTGGTGCAAGTGGTTAAGGTCCTCGCCTTGCACTCCCGGGATTCCATATGGGTGCCGGTTCTATCCCGGCAGCCCCGCTTCCCTTCCAGCTCACTGCCTGTGGCCTGGGGAAGCAGTCGAGGATGGCCCAAAGCTTTGGGACCCTGCACCTGCTTGGGAGACCCAGAAGAGGCTCCTGGCTTCGGATCGGCATAGCATCGACCCGTTGTGCTCACTTGGGGAGTGAATCATTGGACGGAAGATCTTCCTCTCTGTCTCTCCTCTCTGTATATCCGCCTTTCCAATAAAAAAAAATAATAATAATAATAAAAATAAATCTTAAAAAAATAAATATTTAAAAGAAAGAAAAGATTTTGTATTAGGGAATGTACCCAAAATAGCTGACTTAGATTCACCCCTGGGTTTAGGGGCAATGAGAATTCTGTTGGGGCCAGCGCTTTGGTGTAGTGGATAAAGCCGCTAGCAACACCAGCATTCCATTTGAGAACTGGTTCATGTCCTAGTGGCTCCATTTCTGGTATATTTCCTGTTAATAACTGGAAACAGCAGTGGAAGATGGCCCAAGTGTCTGGCTTTCTGCCATGATGTGGCAGACCTGAAAGAAGCTCCTGAGCCTGGCTTTGTCCTGCCTAATGCCTGGCTGCTTGACCTTCTTGGGAGTGAACCAGAGAGATGGAGACCTCTTACTATTTGTCTCTCCCTCTTGCTCTGTAACACTGACTTTCAAATGAATGAATATATCTTAAAAAATGATTTGGTAACAAAACCAATAAATAAGAACAAATGTTGGATAAGTAATCACTGCTGGTATCTCTGAACTGGAATAACTATATATATTTTCCTTGAGCATTTTATTGAATAAATGAGAAACATCTGTCAGTGACATTGAATCCCTATTCTATGTACTCATTTTCAGTAACTCATTCTCAGTATTTGTCACTTAATAATGCTATCAATTCATTTAAAACATGTTTTAATTAATTTGAGAGGCAGAAACATCCATTAATTTTGATCACATTTTGTAGCTAGAACTTGACATATCATTTTAAAAATACTTAGTTAATTCCTTCAGAATCTTTGAATGGTGATTACTTTAAGTCCTAAAACGTTATTTTTCTGATTTTTCTTTGTTCCAAGGAACTAAATGGAGAGCTGGTGAGAAAGGTCTTTCATCTTCTGGTTCACTCCCCAAATGGCTCCATTGATGAGAGCTAAGCCAATCTTAAGCCAGGGGCCAGGAACCTTTACTGGGTCGGCCATACAGGTTTAGGTTCCCAAGGCTCTGGGCCATCTTCTACTGCTCTAGTGGACCATAAGAAGAGGGCTGCATCAGAAATAGAGCAGCTGGGACATGAACTGGCACCCTTACAATATCCTGGCACTTGTAAAGTGAGGATTTAGCCATTGAGTAATTGTGCCAGCTCCTCAAGCATCAACAAAGAGAAACTTGAGTTTTTCCCTCACGCATCAATCTGTAGAATCAGCTCTGCAATTTTTACGTTGGAGCAAGATGAAGAAGCTATGAAGCCTATGATTAAATGCCCTCATTCACAGCCTATAGCAGATACATTGCTAGTTCTGTAAATACCACTTTTACAATAATTGTATCATTTTCCACTCTAACAATTCTACATTTATGTTAGAAACGAATGATTAAACAAGCCAGGCACCTCATAACACACAGAGTTTATGAAGACTAAGCCAGAAGAAACAAGGGTAGAATTTTGTTCCTTCTCTCTGAAAAGGATCTTTTTGTAGAACGTAGCCTGCAGTGCTTACTTGAGATCATTGATTGAGTTAGAGCTTGTAGTTGTCTTGTATTTCATGTGCATCTTGGTATGTGCATTCTTTTCTCTGGAGTCAGCAACAGAGGTGACCTGGTCTTGCAACATGTGTTCTGTGGACAGACCACATGTCAAAGAGATGTTCCATGAGATGATGGATCTCTGTCTAAGGCACTCATGTGATTCAGAGGGCCCACTCCTGACCAGGTCACCCTCGCTGGTCATGACCATAGGTCCTCATGACATGCCTTACTACATTTATATTGGTTAGATACATTTCAGTTTAGATATATATATATATGCAACTAACAGGGATCCTAGCACAAAATGAAGCATTGTTAGCCATAAAAAGCTATTGTGAGGTGATACATTTGTTAGAATTGGATGGTTTGTGAACTGTAGCTAATCTCTAAGGTCATAGGTTTTTGACAACTCTCCAAGACCACTTTGTCTTGAGGTTCTTGATAAGAATAATACAGAATTGCCTTTGAAGTTGTAGCAGTTAGAATTTTGAGCCAATAACTGGCAAGATATGTAGGAGTATATTTAGACAGATTTTCTCAACCTTGGAATTATTGATCTTAGGCCAAGTGACTATTAAGAGAGCTACCTCTTGTATGAGGAAAGGTTTAGCACTGCTTCTGGAAGTTATCCATTGAAAACCAATACTCCCTTCGCGTGTGTTAACCCAGAGTGTCTGTAAACTCTCCCAAACACTTTTAAAATAGTTCCCAGGTAGTATCTAAAGCTTTAAGAAAATAAAGCTGACTCTTCTAGTTAAGGGTGGACTGAGCTACCATTGTAGAACTCAGAGGCAAAAGATAAAGGTGGTGCATTAGTAGTCCTAGTCCTGTTTTAATATTGCTGATGACAAATCAGGATAAGCATGACATTCCTCAATTAGGTTGATTTCTATTCTTATTGAGAAATTTCTATAATGAAAGGACAGAAAAAAAGAAGAGAGTGTCACACCTTTGAACATATTCTCATTTCTATCATTGTTTATGGCTGTTTAAAATGACTTCAGTACTATAGTTCCAACTGCCTGAACAACATAAGCAGTGCCTAAGTACTATATTAAGTTGTGCATATATTAGATTTTTTAGCAGTTGCAGAATTTAATGTCATGTGCGAGTTGTTGAAACTTGCATAAACTTTATCTCTTTTAAGCAAGTTAGGTCAATTTTTGGCACTTGAATTTTCCTGTTGTTTTGTACATCTTTATGTAGAAACATCTAATAGCACGGACTATCTTGCTGGCATTTCAATTCTTCTTTTTTTTTTTTAAGATGTTTTTTAAAGATTTTAAAAGCAGGATGGTTCAAGTACTTAGCCATCCCCACTCTCCCAAGCAGGCTTCTACACTCGTGGTTTTGACCTGACCCAGCCCTGGATATTGTAGACATTTAAGGAGGCAAACAATATATACCAGATCTCTATTTTTCTCTTTATGCCATTTACCCACTGTGTGTTACTCTGCTTTTAAAATAACTTCCTTTTAAAAATCTTTAAAAATTAAATATTACAACTCTGCAAGAGGTCGAAGGGTAGATATCAGGAAAAATATTCTCTTACTATGATTTGTTTTTTATTTATTTTTATTTTTTAATTATTATTTTTTAAATTTTTATTGGAAAGGTGGATATACAGAGAGGAAGATCTTCCGTCCAATGATTCACTCCCCAAGTGAGCGCAACGGGTCGATGCTATGCCGATCCGAAGCCACTTCTGGGTCTCCCACGCAGGTGCAGGGTCCCAAAGCTTTGGGCCATCCTCGACTGCTTTCCCAGGCCACAAGCGGGAAGCTGGAAGGGAAGCGGGGCTGCCGGGATTAGAACCGGCGCCCATATGGGATCCCCGGCGTCCAAGGCGAGGACCTTAACCACTTGCGCCACCGCGCTGGGCCCTTACTATGATTTGTGTTACTACCTCTCAATGGCTCTGCCCAACTAGAAAATAGAAGTGTGGTGATACATTCCATAGAACCAATCTTGTTACAACAGGGAAGAGCCAAATAAACAGAAATGGGGGAACAAACAAACAAAACAAAACAGCATCAACATCAGCAGGATACATGGAAAGGATCCATTTGTGGGGACCAGGGAGCTGAGCTTGATTGGAAAGGTTTTTGAACTCTCATCTCACTCTTTTTTAAGTACACTTGAGAAGACATTTTTCCCTTTATTTCTTCACAAGACTCTGTGTGTATGTGTGTGTGTGTGTGTCTGCATGTGTTTATGCATGTGTGTGTTTAGAACACCTTATAGATGGCCAGGTAAGAAAAGGATGCTTTATGAGATTTCCAGTATTTTTCATGAAAGCAATTACCATCACCATGAAGAAAATATTTTAACAGAAAAAAAAACTGATTAAAAAAAGGACAATTTGTACATCAGGAAAATAAATAGTTCATTAGGGAGATTTTTCTTAGTAGGAATTTTAAGCAAGTACATAGCCAGATGAAATGCAAGGTATTGCAATTCTGTAGACTCAAGGTGCAAGGTGAATTCATAGCAGAATATTAAACATAATATCAAAGTAGATATCAATCGTCTGTCTCCTGAACTGAAAGTGTTTGAGATGGCTTGATATTTCAGATCCTCATTAAAATTATAGTGGGTTAGTATGGTGCATGGAGTGCTATTTTGCCTCTGCTCCCATTTTATCTTGTCCCCAGACATCTGAGGTTTTAAAGATGCTTAGAATAATTGGCCAAATACTTACACATGTCTATCAGTTTCTATAATTAAGTTGGCTTTCTTCCCTCTCCAAGCTTAGCTGCAAAAATGACAAAGAATGAGTTGTTTGTGTATCATTAATCTGTACTCTTGTTAACCAAAGTAAGATCTTTAGTCAACAGGAATAGATTGGGCTAATGATGATTCCTGGCTGCTTGATTGTTTATCACTCCTTTTGTATTTTTTCACCCTCTATGTACCCTTGATTGAGCCAATTGTAAATACAGACAATCAGTGAAACTCCAGGTGCCACGATTTGGCATTTCTCTTGCATATTTTATGATAGATGGGGTTGGTAAGACTTTAGGCTAGTCATCAGAATAAGATTTAGGAAAATTAAAACAGAGATCTGGATATCCATACACGCGCGTGCACACACACACACACACACACACACACACACTCTCTGCAAAGCCTTTGAGAATTTCAAAGCCAACACAATACAGTTGTATTTTGTAGGTATATATTTATGTATAATTATTAATGGAAATTTTTTGCAGAACGCATATGTAATATGAATGCAGATGAGGCATCAACGATATCAGAGGTGCATCCTATTATTTTTAAATAGAGATTTTATTTACTTGAAAAGTAAAGTAACACACACACACACACTCTGCCTCTCTCTCTCTCCCTCTCTCTCTCATACACACACACACACACACACACACACACACACACCTGTCTGCTGCTTCACTCCCCAAATACTTTGAGGATACAGGGATAAGCCAGGCTGAAATCAGGAGTCCAAAATCCATCTGGGTCTTCCATATATGTGTCAGGAGTAAAATAATAAAGCAATCATATGCTCCCTCCCAGAATACAATAGCAGGAAGCTGGATGTGAAACAGAGTAGCTGCACTCGACCTTCATTCTGCCATATTACTCTTCCATTCATCATTGGTATTGAGAACTGTTAAGCTTAAAGTAATGTGTTAAACCCAATCCACATGTAAATGAAGAAATCATTTATGTTTTGAAAGGAATAGCTTGTTTTGATCTCTTGAGTCATTTGAAAGTAAATGGGCTGTAGTTGAACTATGGTGTTGTCTGGAGTACAGATTGCAGAGTCAGTGAATCTGTTGTGGGTTTTGATCTCTTTTTTCTTCCTTCTTTTTTCCCCATGTTTTTAAATGTTTCTTTGTTCTCCCTACAATCAAATTATTGAATTCCTACTCTGTATTATGAAATATTAAAACAATAGGAAAACAGAAGTGATTAAATAAATTCCTGCCACCTATTTCCAGTTACTGATGTGAACAAAATCACTTTAACAAGCAAAGAAAAAAAAATGTTCTTCAATGATGGTATGTACTGAGAAGAAAAACTAAGCAAGTGAGAAAAGAAAAAGGATGAGAAGATAGTTATACCAGTTGCTTCAAATTTTTGTAACGAGTTGCAATAAATTTGGTAGCTTAAGCCAAGATAACTTAACAGTTCTGGGGTGGACAGTGATGTCACCACTTGGAATACCAGAATTCCATATTAACCTTGGTTCAAGTCCTGGAAGATCCACTTCTCATCCAGCTCCCCATTACTGTGCCTAGCAAAGAAGCAGAGGATGGCCCGGATCCTAGGTCTCCTGCACCCATATGGGAGTCCTGCATGGACTACCTGCCTCCTGACTTCAAGTTGGCCCAACCCCAGCGGTTGAATCATTTGCAGATTGAACTGATATATGACAATACCTCTTTCTCTCCTGTGTCGCCCTTCCTCTCTTTGCTTTTCAAATAGCTAAATGAATTTTTTAAATTGTTTTAATTAAATTTTGTTAAACTTCACTTTTATATTTGTGATATCACTTAAAACTTTTTAATGAAAAACTAAGGACTTAGCATTTTTTGCCTCATACTTTTTTCTATCTGCGAGTTTTGACTTTTGCATCCTTATTCTGTATGTTGAAGTTTATGCTGCCCAAATTTCATGGATATTTAGCTATTTTTCTTTTCAATTATATTCAATTATAGCCAATTATTTTCAGTCCCTCTATTCAAATATTCTATCCTCAAACTCATTATCTCAAGTTTTTAACCACTAATTGATTATCTATGTTTTATCGTTGAATAATCTTTAAAGAAGATATGTGTTACATGCTGAAAAATCCATGTCTGATGTCTTCACAGAGAAATGAGAGTTTCTCATATTCTCTTTGAACACTGCACATCACATTGAGGGTTCTGCTGTGTTGCTTTCTGATACATGTTCCTTTATTGGGATTGGTTGAGGAATGATCTGATAAACACAAATGCTTTATTCATTGAATCCCCATAATTTGCCAGTTTTTTTGTTTTTGCTTTTGCTTTTGTTTTTTTAATTGAAGTTCAAAAAGCATTGTATTTAATATAACATCCACTGCTTTTGTCAGTGTATGATACATACTTTTCTGTCGTAATTGGCTTCAAGTTCCTCTGGAAATGTCATTATTCTATTTACTGGATAATTATCTATCTTTTTGGCATTCATTTCTTTTTGTTTTTCCACCAGATTTTTAAATAATTTGATAATATTATTTATCTACACAAATTTATCTATGTCCAATTCCTAAAATTTGAAATACCCTATTTATTAAGGCTTTTTAAATTTTTGTGATATTTTCAGTTACATGTTAATACAGTTTTATTAAATTCTTTTTTAGTTATTGTGGTGTAGGAGGTGAAACTTCTACTTGTCCCAATGCTGTTTCGGATCCAGTTCCCTGCTACAATGCCTAGGAAATTAGTGAAAGGTGGTTTAATTCCTGGGGTTCTTGTGCCCATGTCGGAAACTCAGATGGAATTCCAGGTTCCTGGATTCAGCCAGCCTAACCCTGGCTTTTGCAAGTTTCTGAAGTAAACCAAGAGATAGACTAACTCTGTCTCTCTCGGTAATTCTTTCAAAGAAATAAAATGAAACTTGAAAAAGATCATTCATAACTATAAATTTATTTTAAAAATATTTTAAACATACTTGTATGTTAAAACATCTTTACAACTATATGTAATTATGTATTAATATGTATATATTTATAATTTATTATCATAATTTATAAATAAACTTTTTAAGAAGATTTAGTTTATTTATTTGGAAGAGTAATAGAGGAGGGTAAAGAAACAGAAAGAGATCTTCTATTGTTGGTTCACTCTTCAAAGGGCCACAATAGCTATTTAGCTATTACTGTAATCTCACTGTGGATGTGACAAGCAGTGTATGTGTGTGTATGATATAATATTCATCTCTAATCCATGTCAGATCTATTGCCTTGTTAGTCTAATTAATTTCCTTATTTCAAACATAGAATTATTTTATTTACTTTAATTTACACATTTCTATTTCTCTTTTATAATCTCACTTTAGTTCTTTTCTAAGAATGCAATTCAAATTTCTATTAGTTTCTCCAACGGAGTGAATTAGGAGTCAGCGTTTAGCCTAGCAGTAACTGCTGGTTAGGATACTTATGTCCAACACTGAATTATTTGGGTTAATTCTCAACTCTGATTTCTGATTCCAGCTTCCAGGTAATGGAAACCCTAGGAAGTAAAAGAACTGTCTCAGGCCATTGGGTTTCTAGCACTCACCTGGAAAATCTAAATGGAGTTCTCAGATTTGGACTGCTCCAACTCCAAATGTTATAATCATTTGGGGAATAAGCAAGCATCCTAGTATGGAGTCTTGCTGCCTCTTCAGATTCAGCTTCCTGTTAACTCATATTTGGCGAGGCAGTAGGTGGTGGCCTAAGTACTTGGATCCCTGGGAGATATGTATGGGATCCAAGGCCTTGGGGTTTGGCCTGATCTAGCCCTTGCTGCTCAAAGCATTTGGTTAGTGAAACAGCACTTGGTAAATCTCTTTCCCTCTCTTTCCAATAAATAGATAAATAAGTGATTTTTTAAAAATTATTTTTTATAAAAAGCCCTTGCACGAATATTAACCTTTCTTTTGGTTTGAAACATATTTCCAATACGTTATCAGTTTTTCCTTCTTCCTTCTTTACCTATTTTCCTGTATTCTATTGAATATGTAGTTTTCTAATTCTACATAGATGAGTTTTTATCTCTATATGCTAAAAATCTGCTTTGTATGTATGATCAAAGTCCCATACCTCAGGCCTAGCTGTCTTTTCACAGTTCACCCACCTCTCCCTTCTGTGGCCATCTTATTCTCTGATTTTCCGTTTTTGAAGTGTGAAACTGCCCAATCATCTTTATACTGCCTTCCTTTCTTTTCCGTGAGTAGCTCCCTGGGTCTCTTTTCTTCCAAACACAATGCCTCAAAATTCATTCTTATCACAACTAGAAAGATATTCCATAAGTAAAAACTATATCCTGGCATGCCTGTGCTTTCCTTTGGCCATAGTAAAAATGAAAACCTTTAGCATTTCCACAATATGGAAGGACTTTGTTAATGTTGACTTGCTCCAAAATATATTAGTTTCTTTCTTGTTATTTTTCCCATTCCCTTTCCATGTTTACAGTATGTCGTTTCCTTTCTTGAGATTTTCTATTGGATTCTTCCTCATGTCTACCGTGTTCTTATCCCTCCACCACTCCATACCACACACACACACACACAAGCTACTCCATTATCACTGCAATTTATTAAATTAACTCAAGGTATTGTCAAGTCTTAGCATAAGCTTCACATATTCAGAGGCCAGATTTTCAAACCATCTTGACTAAAGGAGGCCTTTTCAGTTATTTGAAGCACAGTCCATGGCTTTGACAAGTTATCACAATTCTAGCTAAATACAGCTGTTTAGTGTTTCAAATTGGTCTATGAGGTTTTATAGATGAACATGGGAAAATTCTTTCTGAATTCATTCTCAGTACAAAGAATTTCATCTGGCTGACAAGAGTCATGCTTTGTGAATTTTTAGAGGGAGGAAGGAGAAATTTAGTTTGAAAGATCATCAGCATGCTATCATATTTGGGGACGAAAGCATCACAGACCTTCTCTCCTTTGGGAATACTGCCTTCAACTAGCTCCACAGAACTCTAGTCTTTCCATTAATAAAATTTCCATTAATATAAGTTCTATTTTTAAAATACAAATCTAGTGCCTTTGTCTTATTATCTAGTGTTATTTCAATATGTAAATAAATGAATAAATTCTAGTATAATAGAGTGCTCAAGGCAATTAATTTTCTGTGTAAACTTTAGGCAGTAAAAAAAGGCAAGTTTCTTTAAAAATGTGTTATTGACAGAGAACTAGAAATATATGTTATTGTAATGATTGAGCAGTTATTTAGTTTTAGGCAAATTAAAATACATTACCTAGGGCTTTATTACTTAAAACACTTAATGCAGTTTCATTACTTCTCCTAACTTGTTTATAATCAAGCTATTTGCAATCCAATTTTATTTTTTTAAAAAGCCACACCTATGATTTTTCCTTTGTATAACATTAAGCTTTCAATGATTTCAACCAAGGAAATTCCTGTTGGGGCTGAAAGAAATCTTGTGAGACTCCAAGGTGAGTGAAGTGATTTTAATGTTCTCTTGGGTGGCCACCCCTTGCCATGAAAAAAGATACACCCCAACCAAAGTAAATGGAAGTTTTTATAGCAATTATCTGTGAGAAAATTAATAGCTATATGATAGTGAATAGACACATAAAAAGGGGTTATTTTGTGAGATACAGCAAAAAGCAGGTAACAAATTTACAATGTTTAGGATTCTGATATAATCACTTGAATAAACATTTACAGTGCAAAAGCTCAGGATTCCAATCCTGTCACTTCAATGAAGACAGTAAACAGCATGCTCGAAGGTAACTGTCCTGCCCGGGAATTCTAAAAACTCCAAGATCATTCCTATGTCCTGTCTTGTTTCCTCGTGTTCCAAGAAGCAGGGTTTTCCCATAAATACGGTACAGGTGTTTCTCAGGAGATTCCAGAGTTCCAGGAATACATTCATCTTCACAATTAACCCTATCAGTTCCAGCATACTTAAATATATACCACTTATATATTAAGTCAAAATGATTTCTACTCTCTCTCATTTCACTCATTTTCAGTTAAAAGCCATTTTTCTTTTGATTTGATCAAATTGTTAACAGTGTTTTCACCTTCTCCAAATATATTCATTTGATGCAAATAGTTTGTTTTCTAAAGTGATTTTGCTGCAGTTAATGATAGAGACTATTAACAACTCTAGTCTCAAGAAGTGCCATTATGTGATGAATCAGTGTGTTCCTGCTTTCCAAATGGGCCTGTATCAAAGAGAAGCCAATTATCCTTTTTAAAAACAAAATTAAAGAGTGATGACAATTTTTAAGTGATCATAAAATAATTTAAATTATTATATTGCCTGGGGGATATTTGGAATATAAAAATCAGCAGAGGCTCTAAATAAGGTAACCAGGAACCACAGCAGGTAAATTAAAGGAAGAAATCAATGTGTTTCTCAGTCTTCTGTCATAAATCACTGGGTGATCTAAATTTAAGACCATTGGCTCTCTGTCTTGCTCTATTGAAAAGCGAAATCGTTTTTTTATTCTTAAATGTGGAAGCTGTTTGCTTTCCCTTCTGACTTTCATTTTCATAATAAAAGCAAAGGTAATTAAATGTCATATTGTTCGGTTTGTTTGGCACATATGTAATTTTTTGTGAATGTGAGTATATGGTAATACAAGTTGCATTTTTATCTGGAAATGGTATTTTTTTTGCCTAGGTTCTAATTGATGTGTAAAATATATATTTTGATAAACATTAATCTTAATACCATACATGTATGACATCATTTAGTACTCAAAATAACCCTCTCTTGAATTACCATTCTCATTTTTTGGATGAACCTCAGAATCTTAGTAGTTTCTCAAATTATATGGAGCTAGACACTTCCCGTCGCCTCTCGGCAGTGGGTGGGTCCCGGGACAGGGCGTCTCATGCCCGGATCCCATATGCCCGCCATCATGGGCACATGGTGAACCGGGCTTGGGCCTGCCGGGGTTCCAGGGCTGCTTCCTTCGGGGTGAAGACCGAGTATGTGCTGTGCAGAACCAGGCTGGACTGCAACACCCATTGGTTCCAGTAGAAGGCGGGGCTGAAAACGGAACCAACCCAGCAGTTGAGACTACCAGCTGACCGGGTGATGGACTGTGCTGGGCCCTGTGCTTGCTGGTGCATACAAGTATCTGGCCTGGGAACACCTCAGACAAAGTTTCTTTGGTGATCTCCCCAATTGAAATGCCAGACTCAGAACCCTAACCATGAAGGGACAGAAGATGGAACAAGTTATTCAACTACCTCAGCTATAGGTTGGCAACAAAATACCGGGCAAATAGAGACGCTATGATGGACAATGTCAATTAATGGATTTTTCAGCAACTTCATCGTGTTTGGAGAGGCAAGATTGGCAGGAATTTCAAAACTGGTGACCTATTGAAACCACTTCAACGAGTATCTCGGAGTATGCCCCACATGCGGGACTTGGGGTGGGTGGGAAACCAGGTGGGGCTTCTCCCTCAATATCCCCCTCTACCTCAGATATATGAAGGAAACAATATGGAAATAATAGTCTTACCCACTTTCCTGTAGCCCTTGACCCTTTGCCCAAATTAACCATGTAACGATTGTTAAAATAAAAAATATATATACAAAAAATTTTAAAAATAACAATGAAAACTATTAATAAAAGAAAGTACATTATAGAAATGTAAAAAAATTATATAGAGCTAATTAATATACATCAAAATATATTCGGTCATGCTTGATGAATATTTTTGAGTACCTATGTTATGTTGGGAAATAAATTACATAAACCCACACTTTTTAAACAATTCTCATAATGTATCCATGAGCAAGGTAACATTTAATTCAAATTTCTGAAGAAGGAGTAACAAAATCAGAGAAGCAACTTAAACAGTGAAACCTGGAAGAACCTGGAGCCAGCATCTAGTCTCCAAAACTAAATTTCTGCTGCTATAGAATGTGGATTCCCTCTGTGTGTTCACTTACTGTTTTCTGAAAACAATAAAGCATTCATTTTTATACTATGTTTATCCTAATATCATATTAATAAATTTAATGATCTGCTCAGTGTTACTCTGCCTACACACCTTATCCAATATAAACCATGAAACCAAAGCAAATCTTTTCAGGTCTCTTATTGAGAAGAATCATTGTTCAATATTTTTAAGGTTAGGCAGGATAATAAAATCATAAAGTGGTGTGTGTGTTTTATTTTTCAGTATGCCAAGTGTTTTGCCTTTAGAAAATTTGTCTTATGCCAATAAGTCAAAATTTCTCTTATAGTTTTGTTGATTGATTTCTTTGGTTTCTGAAATCCTCTGCAAGTATAGCTTAGAACAAAGAATTCAGTTTTTGAGATTGCTGAAGTATCCGTACTATGATCTATATAAGTAAAGAGTTGGCAGTAGAGTTCAGTAACTAGGAGGATCTAACTGGTAAGACTTATTAGTATTTTCATGCATTATTTTCTAATATTCATCATACAATACCTCATCTGTCTTGTATTTATTGGAATTAAAAATAATATTTAGATAAGACTGTGGCATCTCATTGTTGAATTATGGTGAGGAACAGACAATTCCAATTGTGTTTATTGGAAAACTTCTAATAGAATCAGGATGGGAAAATAGGGTAAGGACAGGTTAAGAGACGGAGAAATGTTAGCCAGTGTGAAGTAGAGAGGACATATTCCAAAAAATAGGAGAGGACAGAATGACAGCAAAGGGGCACCTGGAGACTGACAGACATGGGAAAGCAGTGGACACAATGATGTAGTGTTGCAGGGACTGATACCCTAGTGGGATTCAGCAAACAGCTATCTGAACTGCACTGGCAGCAGGAACTTAACCAGTGGCAAGGTGGGAAGGGGTGTTCACTGGGAGCTCAGGAGATTAACCCAAACAAAGAATTGCACATCCTGCTGGTCCATTTGATTTGAACAGGAGCAGACACAGAGCAGCAGAAACAGAAACAAGACAGGTGCTGTGGGAACAGGGTAGATTTCACAGCCCAGCCCATCCCAGCAGGATTAAGTGCCAGTTTGTGTAGGGAGAAGGCTATTAGAGAGTATTAAGCACTGAGCTGAGAGCGAACTCATTTCTGGCTCAATGAACTGCAACAACATGGCATCCACCCAAGATAGGTCTGGGTAGCCCTCAGACCTGATGGCCAGCAGATCAAGAAACTTGCAGTGGCACATCAGTCACTATTTTGTACAGCGTGGCAAATACTTTAAGACTGCATGGACAACAGTGATCTGCACATGTGCTGAGTTGGGAGCAAACTCACTGAGCTCAGTGCATTGCACTGGTCCCAAAGGGAAAATAATACTGACTTTGGCATCATATGAGTCAAAATAGGTCCATGTGGCCCTCAGAGCTAACAGCCAATAGGCTCTGGCAAGATCAACACCACCAACAACCTACATATGTAGGACATCTGGTGTTTCCCTAATCCTGAGAACTGCTCTAACAAGAAGTGGGAGAAAGTTTGTACAAACTACAGTGCAGCGTCAGCACGGTATCGCAGGAAGTGGAGAGTGTTGAGGTAGGTTCTGAGGCTGTGGAGATCACGGTGAAAGTATAACGTGAGGACCCAGACCTGGAACTCACTGGAGGGAGTGGTACAAGTGACTCGGGGGAGAGCTAAAGAAAGTCCAGGGCCTATGGAACTGTATCATAAGATGATAATAATAATTTTAAAAAGAAGTAAAATTTAAAAAAGGAAAACTTCAAATAGCAAAATCTTAGTCTATCTTAGTATATTTAAGGAAACTTCCTGCTTAAATTATTTCAGTTCACTAGGAATTTACAACGCCTTCCTGCTTTAAATAATAGTAGAGGGGTAATTCATCACATTTGTACCACAACTTTCTGGCACAGAACATCAGAGAAAGGAAAGCTAATCTTGGTGTCCGTCTGACCTACCCTTGGCAGTTATTAGTATTTGGTTAGTGAACATGGATGTTTGGTCTCCTTTCCCCTCAACTTGCTTTGTTCTTCCTTTTCATTCACTCTGTCTTTTAAGTGGATAAAATAAAGAAAGAAGCAATAGCAATGCAAATGAAAGTACAGTGGATCAGCAGAATAATGAATATAAAATATTAACATTTTTACATTTTTTTACAATCCTAGATCTTTAATCATGGTATGCATTTTACATCTAGGTTAATCACATTTGAAATGCTCATTTGCTATCTGTGGCTAGTGGCTAGTAGTTGGACATACATGTCTAGAATTAATTACACACTCTATTCAGAGATGTTACACAAATAATTCAACAGTATTGCAATGCTTTTTACTATTTGTTTTATCTTATTTATATCATATCTTATTAATATTTGCACTACTTTGATATTGAAAAGACAACTTGCTTGCAAAAAATTATGAAAATGGGTGAAATATTATTAATATGGTTAAGTTTTCATTTTAAATTGTGGAATAGTAACACTCCTTCCAGGTGAGGACAAGCCAAACAGAAGAAGGGAGATGAGCTTCAAAAACAGGTTTATTTCAAAGCAAACCTAACACACAGAGGTGGTTTGCTTTTGTGGAGTTGTGTACATATACAAACATGTATGCCTTTCATGCAGTAATTTTGCTGTAATTGTATGTGAATGAGGATAGCAACAATTCACTTTGAAGAATGTAATAATGGCCTATCAAGTATGATCTCTTTCTCTCACTATACTCTTTTATTTTTTGCTTTAAATTCATTTGTAGCTCTCCAATAAATTATGGCTACTCACCGAAATACTGAGCATAGTTTGAAATGTGTGTATTAGATCATGACATCTAAATACACTGAAGCTCTGTTTCATAAAATTTAGGGCTTGGTTGATTTATTTACTGAAAAGTGAAAGGCTGCATAATGAATCAGCTGATTTCAGGAACTGACAGGGAAGTTAGTAACAATAATACTGGCACCAAATCTTAACTATCATAAAAGGTGTGTATATGTCTGTCAACTGTGACTACGTATGGAGGAATTTTGACATTTCATTTGACTCATAAAGTGATATGATGATTTAATATTTATTTTTGTTATTCTAACCCTGAAACCAAGTTTTGTCAATTTGATACACAGACTGTTTGCTTCTAAGCTTGTGAAGCATAAATTTGGCCAAATTAACTCTCTTTTCCAAAGAATTGTGTGAAAGTATCTTATTTATTTTTAGAATCATAGTAAGTCTAGAAGGAAAACAACCTAAAAATCCATTTCATTTTAATTATTTCTTCAGTAGTTGGATCTCCCCATCCAGATTCTGAATATTTGGTGTTCCAAAAATGCAGTAAAATTATTTTTGAGAACAAATGAAGAAAACATTAGATAACAACATATTTTATAATAGGTAGAGTGTTTCAAACAATGTTTTTGGCAATAGTGGACAGACAAATTAGGAAAATATAATGAATAGATAAAACATTAACTCAAGGCATCCACAATTTTGATGTAAAGTTAGAAGTTTGAGTCTGTGAAGATCGATTTTTAGCTTTTAAACTTATTTTATGTATTGAAAATATAGACACAAAGATAGATAGGTCTTCACTCCACTGATCACACATCAAATGCCTGAAACAGCAGGAGCTGCACCATAGTGAAACCAGAAGCCTAGCACACAGGCTGGGGTTCCCCGTATGTGAGTGGCAGAGATATTCATGTGGTACCTCCTGTCATGCACAGCAGAAGCAAAGCAGTACTCCAATCGAAGCACTCCTATATATGATGTGGGTGTCCCAAAATGATGTCTTAGCTACTACAATACATGATAGATCAAAGAGAAGATTTTAGTGTCTGATATACCTGACATATTTTGCTGGATTATTGAATGTTTGTATTCAACATTGTCTCCTTTGTTCTCCACAGTGACATTAAGATCCATTTGCAAACTAGAACATTTTGCTAAATTTAATGGCTTTTTCATTCTCATTCAGAGGAAAAGTTGCAGAGACCTTGTCTCTTAATACTGATTTTTAAAAAAATCACACCTTTTTATTTTTATTGTTTTTATTTTGATGATTTTTACATAGTTGATTAGGGCTCAAAAGGTCAAGGGCTACTGGAAAGTGGGTAAAACCATTGTTTCTGCATTCTCTTTTTTCCTTCCTGTATCTTGATGAAGGGGAGAGGGAGACGCCCCACCCAGCCTCCCACTCATCCCTGGGTCCCCGATGTGGGGCATGCTCCAAGGGCACTCACTGCTCAAGTGGTTTTGACAGTTCAACTGTTCTGAATTGTTGCCAATCTCGCCATTCCAAGCACAATGAAATCTCTTCAGAATCCACTAGCTGGCACAGTCCAATTTAGCGTCTCCACTTGCCCAGGTTCCACTGTTATGAATTCTTCCCTGATTGACACAGTAGCAACTTAGATTTTTCTATTTCTGTTGTTTGTTCAAATTTGTCAAATCATGTATTGGGAGATTATCCCCTGTATCCAGTCTTGCCCATATCTGCCTGAGATGTGGATATGTAGTATGATAGATTATATCACCAAAACCAACACATCTCTTTCCACTTCACATGCACTTTTAGAGTATTTTTGGTCTTTTCATATGTATATATTTTTAACCTTTCCATTAACACATATGGGTTTTTATGATTATTCCTTTGACTAAAATGCATAGAAGCTATTATTTGTGACACTCAAGGCTAGACATAAAAGGTGACACAGCTTTTTCCAGATATTTTGTTTACTGAGAAAAGAGGCTTTCAAGCCTGGGCCCACTCTATAAGAGACCAGCTACACCATGAGTGGATCTCCAACTTACCATTTAAGTTGTCACATCCTGTCATTGAGTGTATGAGTTCAATTCCTGCGTTTGGCTGTGAACCACAGCTTCTTGTCAAGGATGGCTTAAACAACTGGGCTCCTGTCACACATGTGGGAGTCCTAGATTGTGTCCCGAGCTTCATACATCAGCCCTGTCTTCTAATTGTTGGCACATGGGAATTGAGAGTGATATGATATTTCCCTGTCATTCCTCCTCTACCTCTGTCTCTCCTTTACTTCCTCCCTCTCCTCCCACATCCTCTCCTTTTCCCTCTCTGTTTTTGCTGTTGTGATTTTGGTCATCATCATCACTGTAACAAATATCTAGCTATCCCAAAGATTCTGTCCTGGAGAATCTATTTCGGGGAAAAAAACAAATACTATAGCCACTGATGAAACAGCTGTTTGAGTCTTCTTGTTGCTGATGACAGACACATGAGAAAGAGAACTTTCAAAGGACATCGGTGCACCATGTGACTACAGACATGCATGATTAATAGCAATAAACTGCCTCAATGACAGTCTAGTCCAGAGCCATGGGAAATAACACAATGATTTATCTTCTTTCTTTTTAGTTTTTAAGTAATATGTCATAAACTAATAATCAATGGGACAGGGATCTCTTTCCAAAGTTTAGGCAGGAAAACTATTTTAAGGTTAAACTTTGTGTTGTCATTGCTATGCAAACTTGGGAGGAGTGAAGTTATTTAGGATCCATACTTTATGCCATAAATCTCTGGTTTATTTTGTTAATTAGGTGAAAAAGCTACTGATGCGTTTTTGTATTTGGATGTCATTGAATGGTGCTTTGCAGACTTTGCACAGTACTCATGTGGTTTTATAATTAAGCTTTTTAAATTAATTAGGTTAATAAAAACAATTAAGTCATGGAAAGACTTCCTGGGTCACTTAATCCACATTCCCTTTCATGTTTAATAAAGTTTTCAGAGTGCTAGCAGTGACCACCAAAGTCATTATGTTCAGGAGATTTCAAGGTCTGGGAAAGAAAATGCCTAAATTATGCCAATTAAAGACTTGCTGTGTATATATAGTATTTTGTTAAAGAAATGAATAAAGCTTAGAGATATGGAGATGTGAGGTGATTTTTAGAAACATATATTGTGCTAAGAGAAAATCCAATATCAAGTTTTAAATTCACTTATAAAATTAAACAGCATAAAAAAAGAAACAAATGTTACTTTGATTTATAGTATTGAAAATGAATTCCAGGACTCACAGTGAGTCGAGATTATTGAGATTATTGTTTCTGGCCTTAATCTACAGCTTCCCATTTGACATGCACATGGGAGCCCAGGAATTTTATTTTGTGTTCTTTCTGCTCAGATCACTTTGCTCACACTAATATAACACAATATTTGTTCATCAATGTCTTGGGAAGGTTAGTTGATGACAATAGTTTTTTAATCTTATTTTTATGACAATGGGGTGTATTTTCCTAAAACTTTAGAGTTTTAATGTAATAATGAATCATCTTGCTTTTTCATTTTTAACAAATTATAGAACTTAGGAATATCTTACTCAGAAAGCACCAGCAATATTCAAATTACTGTCTACCTTATATAATTATAGATTGTAGTTATAGAATGTTGCAAATAAATAAATGTTGTAAATGTTGTAGATTTGAATAAGTTACAAAAGCTTTTATAATTTATTAAATATGTTTACTACATAATACAGTATCTTACTATTTTTATCACACAATTTTAGTCATTATTCCAAATACTAAAGACAATTTTCAACTATCTCAGGATCTTAAGATTTGAGCCTTGAAGACGTATGCATTAAGCTATCCAAGAATCCTGCATTAACAGTATGTAACAAGCCACGGTTGTATGCGTTCTGGCAGTTTTTGAAGTATTTATAATGGATGCTAAGACTAAGAGACTATACTCTGACCTAAATAAGCTTGAAGGATTAATTCTAGTAGAAATTTCCATAAAAATGAACAGCGATGAAGTGAAAGAAAAAAGGTAGTTTCCTTTAACTATGAATAAATTATGCCAGAATACCAACACATTATAAATAATGTAGCAAACTATACAGACAAAATAGATTTTCTAAAGATGAAAAGATAATGGATAATGAAGTATAAATATGATTCACCAATGTATTCGTCAGTATGTTCTTCCTTATATTTGCAACCTTAATGATTGAAAATTGTCACCACTTTAATAACTGAGTAACTGGTTTGGAAAAGAGTGTGCTTGTAAATATAATTTCTAATTGAATCTTTTTACTCTGAGTATTTTTTTTTAATTCCAAATTTGCTTAAAAAGAAATTGAGGAATTCAGGTTATATGATTCATGCACTAACACCTACTCACTCAAGCCATGGATCACATGTTCACATTCATGTTCTGATGCCAAGTCTAGAGCTGTACTGAGCCACCTAATTGAATATTACTATTATTATTGCTGTAATAATTCATCTTATGATTTCTCAACTCTCCTTAACATACTTCAAATGTTTTATGAATACTTGAAAAATCATTATGTATCAAAAAAATTATAAGGAAAAAAAGAAACGGACAAGCAAGCGTTAGTGCTAACCAAGGGTGAATGTGAGTTGATCTTTTGGGCTAGTTCTAATTTTCCTCCATAGTACATTTTATATGGAAAGAATGTCAGTGTTTTCTCCATCCCATCCCCATGTTTTCACTTAGGTATTGCTTCATTCAGAAATCATTTAAAAATGTCCAAATTGGTATTCTTTAGGCATGATTTCTGAACATAGTTTATTTTGTTACATGTACTTAAAAACTGATGCTACTTACTAATTTATGTACAATTCAAATATGAAATTATTTGTTTCTAATTTGTTGCTCTAAAATTATCTCAGATGAAGTATTGAATTATTGATATTTTCTTATTTTTATTTGCCAAAGAATGTAATATGCAAGAAAACTGTTTTGACAGGCCATTGGAATTTTAATTCATTAGGTTGAAGAAAAACAGGGAAAAAATGATATGGCACTTTTAATTTTTTTCATTAAACCTAATTAATGTTTATCAAATAAAATACTTTTGAGTATCAGGAAATATATGACAATAACTGAAGACATTTCAGTTTATCCTAATTACTGCTACCTCTAGTTGAAGAGAAGGCAAAGGATGATATTAAGCATATTTCCAAAGTTCAGGATAGCCCTCATAGCAAAGAACTATATCAGTAGTTTTGTAGGGTCATATACATCTTGATAAATAAAACCTCCAATAAGTATTCATACTCTAAAAAGAATAATAAAATAATTTCAGCATTAATAATAGCATTTACTAGTAAGAGAAGCCAATGAGATTTACAAATTTATGAGAAATGTAGTACCCAGTAATGCTTAAAGATGATGAACTCTACTCCATAAAGATCTGTGTAGTGATTCAGTCATTTACAAGGAAGAACTAACTGATATTTTTTTATATCAGTGTAAATAATTCTAACATCCATATAGTATAAATTCTGCTGTTAAGTGTTTCATATTGTTAGGAATTTTTTTATGGTGAAGACAAAAATTGATAATAAAGATAGTTATATAGTGAATGTTTATCTATACAGCACATACTATTCACTAGTTCAACAAAGATTATTAAAAACCTACTTCCAGTAAATGTTAGAATTTGAGATTTCGCTTTACAAAACCCAAACATTTGAAAACTGCTAACATTTTTCTGACATTTTTAAACCAGCTAATGTAGAGAGACAATTATTTTATTTCTTGCCCCTCATGCCTTCATTTTAAGACACAGTCTGATTTTTGTGTGAACTGGCTATAATACTCACCTATCATCATTGTTCATTTTCTTCATATGAGAGCTCATCTTTTCCAGTTCAAGGAATTTGTCTATACTAACTGGTGGCCTCAGACATTTAGCTAATAATTTAGTACAAACACTTGGCACAGCAGTTAATGACACCAGTTGGGGTTACTCATATCTTATCTAGAAGTGTCTAGTTGGAGTCCAGGCACTAGTTACGATCCAGATTTCTGCTAATTCATGTAAAAGCCAACAGCAGAAGGCTCCAGTGTATGGTATTATGCTGCCAAAGAGGATGATTCAAATTCATTTCCTAGTTGTGATAGGGGCTAGCTCTGGAATTTTAGCATTTGGAGAGTGAATCAATAGGTAAGAAATACCTCTGTATCTCTCTGCCTGTCTACTTTGCAAAGAAAAATGAAAATAAATAACAATAAAAACTTTATTCAGTCACTATAATTTTCTGATCTCTATTTTATTTTTTAAAAAGTCTTAGCAATTATCAGTATTTGATTCACAGCTAAATCTTCTGCCTACCCATCTTCACGTCATTGTTCTTTCTCATCACTGTACCATTTTTGCCTCACCTCAGCAAAGCTTACATCTATTCAAAGATTGTTTCTTATATTTAAAGGAGTATACTAGTATAATAATATGGGGAAAACAATATAGTGAGGGAGAGGGATGGGAGGGGAAATCCCAGTGCATATAATAAACCTTTTCTTTCTCTCATCCTTCACGTTTGATGTTATTAGCTTAATTTCATTGAATTTCTTATTTTCTAAATCTGTCACTTACAATCTATGCACAATTCCTGGTATTTCAGTAGTTTCTTGTCCCTGCGCATCGATCCTGTCCTTCTACCTCCCCAGAATGTTCTGGATCTTAGATCTTCAAAGTACCAATCTTTGAGTCTATAGGTCTGAATAATCTTGCTTATCATGACAAGGTTATGCAGCAGTACTCATGGCTAGGAAGTTTCTAACCACTGTATTCTGGAGCTGTAACATTTCCTTTTATCCTTATCTTTGTTAATATTCAGTCATGTCTTAGTTTATCTCATACTGAATCGTGGTAAATAGATATAATTAAAATAGAAATATCAGAGTAGGTCTATGGTCCTGCAGTTAATTGTGCGAAGAGGAATCCCATATCCCACAAAGGCATATTTTATTCTGTTCAGTTCCTGGTTCTCATTCCTGATTCATGCTGGATAACACAAACCTTGAAGGAACAGAGATGATGGCTGAAGTAGTTGGGTTCAATGTTGCATATGGGACTTCTGGGTTGAACTTCAATCTGGCCTCCTCCCTAATTAGGGATCATTGAAAACAACGCTCTCTCTCTCTCTCTCTCTCTCTCTCTCTCTCTCTCTCTCTCTCCCTGTCTCCCTCATTCCTTCTCTTTCTCTCTCTCTCCTTTCAAATAGCAAATAAATAAAGTTTTGGAAAAGGAAGTATATTGAGTTATCTAGGATAAATATTTTTCCAGATGCCTGCCAAATTGGGCATAAACTTGAACAAAGAACACAGCCAATTATTGAAGTGGATGAAAATAAATACTGTAGCTATTAGAGCCTGTCTTCTTTTCCATATAATTTCTCATTAAAATTAAAATCTATAATTAGATCTGTGCTCCTATTAGTATTATTAGGAGAAACGTTGAGCAGGATTGGATGAAATGCATCTGCAGCTATCATATGGTAGATATGTGGACCACATTTTGAGCACAAGATGAGTTGAAAGATCTGATCAGACTGAAGGCAAAAGCAAGAGGAAGAAACTGTCCACCAAGTAAAAGAGTGAAAACAATGATAATTTTAACATTAAGAAAAACACACAGAGAAGCATTAGTGAAACTTTCTTATGACTACAGATAGCAAATTATTAAATAAAGTATTATTACTAACTACGTATAAATATGCATGGTAATATCAATTAATTTTATAGTAACACTGAGAATGATGATAAACACAAATATAAAACTTTAGACAGGATTAATTAATAACCAAATAGGTTACTCCTCCATATAACACTTGTTTTCAGAAGTTAGATTGCCAAAACTTTAAGAAGCTGACATTATCGTTTTATGCAAATTGTGTTAACAAATTTAAGAAAAAGAAACTTTCAAATATTCTAAGATTCACATTTGTCCATATGACAACATTTTTTGAAATTTTTATGTTTCTTACATTTTATGTATTAAGAAAGCAGTCTGTTAGAGTTTAAGTCACATAATTTTATATTTTCATAGGAATAAAATACAAATATACCTTATACATGAATGACACCTTGGATTCAATGAAATTTTACAGTGTTATGAAAGTTGATATAGTATTGAGATTTGGACCATTTCCTGTTGTTCCTGTAACAAATTGCTTTAAAAAAAAGTATGCATTTTAAAGCAATGAAATCTTTAGACTTTAGTATCTTACAGTTTTGGATATTACAGTTCCAAAACAGTTATAACTAAACTAAAATAGTGATGACAGTAGAGCTTCATTCTTAGAAATTTTAGAAAGCAATTTGTTGTCTTTTTCAGCTGCTGAAACTCACCATATTATTTAGCTTCTGACCCTTTATCAAAGTAAGACAAGAAAATTAATGAAACTTGGAAAATGATTATAAAAATGTCTGCGAAAGAGGAGACATCTCAAAAAGTTATATTTTATTTATTTTTAATTGTTACAATGTATGAATCGCCGTAATAAATTCACAGAATCACCATAGATAAACTCCTTGCAAATCTTTACTCCTTCAGATCTTGCCAGCACCAAAATTCATGTTCAAAGTCTACCTGACTCTCAATCATATTCATACTCTTCATTTGCAATTTTTCTTTCATACATTTCCTGCCTTGCATGTCTACATTTGAGTTCTTTTTTCTCTGCATAATCCAAGGATCATAAATCATGCCAATGAGTTCTGAATCAAAAGATAAATAATAATAATGAAAACCATGGTATAGAGTTGATGAATACCTTCTACATATTTCAAGGTAATCAGAGTGTGTGCCCATACCCATGTACAGATATTGATTTATCATTCTTCAAGTAAGAATAAAAGAAAACATCTAATATAAGATGTTTAATTATATTTAAATGAATTCTTGAAATGCCATTTAAAATAAAAACTAATTTTAAATCATTGATTATTGACAATAATATACTTTTTAGAAATGTGCTTCATACGATATTATTGCCTGAGCTACTTTTTAAAATGTAAAATGGATGTGTATCTAGGTATTTACAGCTGTACATCTAAAGTGACTAAACATGTCAAGCCAGACTTATACTATGCTAGTTTTTATGTGAGTATTGTGATATTAGGGATTTGTCTAGGTTTTTTAATTTATGTTTGTTTTGCAAATGTTTTCCTTTGGGATATATTACTTTTCAAAATAAGTAAATTTATAAAAATTCTGTTATTTTGATCAAACATTTAGCATTAGAAAATACAAGGACTTTAACAATTTTTAAATATTGGTGACATAATGCAGGGCTTTAAGAAAAACTATAAAACATGTACATGTTTGAGCTTATTTTATACATTGTTCATGAAAACTGTACCTGATATATTTTTTCTGATTTCCATTCTCATAAGAATATCATAGAAATACTGTTCAAATATGACTGTCTAATTTCATGGGCAGGGAGCATTCATTCTCACTGGTTTCTTTGCTCAGATTGTATCTGTAGCGGTCAGACTCAGCAAACAAGCCACATGCTGATAGAAGGAATAAGAAGTTAACAGAAAGACTAAATTAGAAGTGCCTGGCAAACACTACCGTCTACCTAGGAAGTTTTCTTTTTATGACTACAGAGGAAAAAAAAAGCAATGAGAAGTAAACAGGCTTGTCGTAAGCATTCTTCACACCTGCTACCATGGGTAACTTCAATCCAAATCATATTCACAATGCGGCTCCTAAGGCTACTCTGTGTTTGATTGCTAAAATCCCATGTGTATAAGCTGTCAAAGTAAAAGCAACAGAAAGTGCGTGTGGCTTTTTGGGTATGATAAAATGAGCTCATGAAGTTGAGCTCATATTTCTCTGTTCTTTAAAATGTGGCCCATTTCTGTGTGATGAAAGCTTGAACCTTGCTTTGAGAGTTTATTAGGATTCCGGGAGAATCTCCTTTTCCCCACTTTGTACTAAAACATCGTTTCAGTTGGGCTTAGATGGGTAATTAAGTCTCTATAGGGAAGCGTTGGTAACATTTCAACTTGTTTTCTGTCATATGCCATGCCATGCAACACTGCTCATAATAGGAAGGCAGATATTTTGCTTCTTGGAATCACTTTACCTAAGTTTAGGGAAAAAGATTTGACTAACCAGGATTTCTTTTCTTTCTTTTTTTTTTTTTTTTTTTTGCTAAGAAATATTGTCTCTCTCTTACAATGAAAACTCCAAAGAATCCAAATCCTTGAAAATATGCACCCACATTGCTTATCACCATTGTACAGGCAGCAGTCTTTAGTCTCAGTGTCTGAGACTATTGCTCTATTTTCCGCCAACAGCTTTAGGAGATTCATACATCATACTCTTCAGCATCTGCCAGCTTTTCTGCTGAGCAGTAAAGTCCCTCTAAAACCACAGCTTGATTATCTCACTGGTGCTGTAGCTTTAGTGGTTCAAAGTTCGCTCTTGTTTTACAGCTACCAGTTTGCTCTGCGTATTTTGGAAGCTAGGAAAATGTTCAGTTTCATGTCATTGCATCCTTTGTAAATCTTTTTCTTTTTTTTTAATTCTTTCAAAACAAAATCCTTTCATTC
This sequence comes from Ochotona curzoniae, assembly GCF_017591425.1. NCBI lineage: Eukaryota > Metazoa > Chordata > Mammalia > Lagomorpha > Ochotonidae > Ochotona > Ochotona curzoniae. The sequence goes on from NW_024466599.1 coordinate 59,741,072, forward strand.
TCCCGAAATTTGTATTATGACTAGATTCTCTTTGCCACATTTTGTTGTGAAGCTTACCTGGTGCTCATCATGCATTTAAAAGACAAGATTGTAAGTGCACTACTTCCCAGAATATGGAGACACAGACTGAAGGGACCCAAGTTACAGAATACCTCATAGTGTTTTTTTTTTTTTTTAACTAAAACTCATTTCAATACTGATTGCTCAAATCTGATTAAGTCAGTGCTGTGGTGTGTGTAGTAATATTTCTATTTCATAGATGAGAGAAAATTGAGGTTTAAATCTCATAAATCGTTCAAAATGACAAATATCTGAACTGAAACTTAAATCTGGCAGCTAATGGTAATCATTAAATGGCATAGAGAGGGTTTGGCATCAGCAGCTTTCTCAAGAATGCCTGGCACAAATCTAATTGGAACTGTGGCTCTCCCCAGCAGCAGTGGACAACATGAAAACATCTTTTTACCTATATCACTATCATATCAATATAGGCCTACCGTACCTTCCCCATCAGCTTCAGAAGGCTTCTTTTCTTGCACATGCAATTCTGGAAATGGTTGAGAAGCAGAGGCATAGAGATCTGTTTCTGGAATGCAACCCAGAGCACCTCCTACTTGTCGTGCTTCAAAAAGTCTTTATTCTGTCTCAGGGAACTGTGTTTCACATTTCTGACCCTCTGCTTTTGAGTTTTTTCCAATAGGATGCATTTCTCTTTCATTTAAGAGAAATGGAGGCATTTAGAGAAACTGATAATTATTTGATCACTGTTATCAGTGACATCTCTTATTATTTTTTTATTTAAAAATATTTATTTATTTGAAAGGCAGAGTTACAGGGATGGAGACAGAGAGGGAAATCTATCTGCTGTCTTAAGCACCAAGTTTCCTCAAAGGCAGGGGCCAAACCAAACCTAAGCCAGGAGCCGGGCACTTGACTCAGGCGTCCTGTGGGTGCAGCACTCCATGCACTTAGGTCATCTCCCACTGATTTCCCAGGTGCATTAGAATGTTAGTTGGATCAGAAATGAGTCAGCTAGGTTTTGAGCCCAGCACTCATATTGGGATGCTGCACTGCATTCAGTAGCTTTAATCACTAATCTACAGCACCAGCCCTCATAGCTTTCTTATTATTGTCAAAATTGTCATCCAGCTGGGATATATTAATTCCTGAATTGCCTTAGACATAATTTTAAGTATTTTCATCTATTTCTCATTTTGCTTAATGTATTCCCATTTGTTTATTTTGGGTTTGGTTGCCTGTTTCTAAGAAGTCTTTATCAATGCCTGAGGTCTTGCAGTGTGCTTCCTGTATTTTCCTCTAATAGCTTGATGGTTTCTGGGTGCAGATTTAGGTCCTTGATTCAGAAAGATTTTAATTGTCTCAAGAAAATGTTTGTACCACCTTTCAAATCCAGTTAAAATTTCATTTCCCCTCTGACTTGTGAAGTTAAATGCAGAGGTGAACTATTCTGTATGGCGATAAGATGTCCTAAATGGTGATGTACCACATCGCTCCATGCAGACACATGGCTGCTTCTGGCTGCTTCTGGCTCTCAAGCCCTGCCTGGTACAAGTGAGAGGTCTTCTGTTTGGGATTACAACTAAAAAGTCTGTCTCTAAGAAAAAACATGTAACTTTTTTGTCTTTGTCCATTTTCTTCATTTCACCTAACATTTTTGTTGATCTGAAATCTTTTTTCTGTATACTGCATGAAGGAAGCACAGAAGACACGTTTTACCAGTGTGAATCTTCTCCTTGCAATGTTTTGAATTTTCTAAAAAAGATTTAATGTCATAAAACAGAACTTTGTAGTTACTGTAAAAATGCCTCATGAAATTCTTTTTAGCGATTGCTCAGAATACATATCTTTTCTTCCAAAGTACAAAAGCCAAGTCACTTCATCTAGATTGGCAGAATCCTCTTGAAAAAAGAATCACCCTTGCAATAACAAATATAGTATGCTTAGCTCTGGGCATATGTTATGTTCTTTGCCAAGGCTGTGGCATAACATTTGTTATCATATTGATTTTCCTGAAATCCATTTAAAGTACCAGTAGTATGTGAAATGTATTCAAACTCTTTGACATAACAAAGAATTATTTCTAATGGCATTCAGAAGGGAAGCTATTTGTGTTTTATTATTTTAAATAAATACTCAGGATCATACACTAGTCAATGACAGAACATTATAAATGCTGACCAATTGTGGGTGCAAATGCGTACACATATACACAAAACAAACAGATGATGGGCAACTAGGTAGACACACAATTACTATAGCCCACATGTTGTGGTCAGCATCACCTTTGTAAAATGATTTTTTTGAAAAAAATGAAAAATTCATTGCAACTTTCCAAAAGTCAAAGTATAACATTCCCTAGATTTACATTATACTCAAGTTTCTTAAAATTCAAAGTATATTAAAACAATGCAAAAATGTTAATTGTATATGTAATGGGTTTAGTTTCCAGGTACTTCTTTGACTGAATGTATAGAAAGTACCCTTTTGTTCTGGAGACCTATGATGTGGCTGAACTTTGGCCTTATCTGGTCCTATAGCTATGTATCCTTTTGTAGTGGATGGATGTTTTCAGAAATGCTTACTTCAGGGCCCAGCACAATAGCGTAGAGGTTAAGGTCCTTGCCCATGTGGGTGCCAGTTCTAATCCCGGCAGCTCTACTTCCCATCCAGCTCCCTGCTTGTGGCCTGGGAAAGCAGTCAGGGATGGCCCAAAGCCTTGGAACTCTACACCCACGTGGGAAACCCAGAAGAGGCTCCTGGCTCCTGGCTTTGGATCAGCACAGCACCGGCTGTTGCAGCCACTTAGGGAGTGAATCATTGGACAGATTCCTTTCTGTCTCTCCTCCTCTCTGTATATCTGCCTTCCCAATAAAAATAAATAAATCTTAAAAAAAAAGAAATGCTTACTTTAGCTTCTGATAATTGAAAAAAAAATTATACTTACTTGAAGACTTTAAAGGGTGGAAAATTCCTCATTATACACAATTACTTTGCCACTGTAGGACAGCTAGCCACCGTCCAATAATCTCAGTTGCACTTCTGAAAATAATTCTTGGGTCTGTAAAGCACACTCCACAGGATGAGGACACATCCACAGTTTCTCTTTTTCTCACTGCTTTCATTTCTCTGGACTATGTACTGGTTAGCAAGAAAGACTTTTAAAGGAAAATAGAAAGAAAAGCTGTGTCCTTGTGTTTATTGCCATTCCTTGGACTTTATCTGGAACTCTTTCTTGTCCTCATATGAGCCTCAAATCATCCAAACAATTAGCAAAGCAGGTGTTGTTATACCCAGTGAAAGACAAGGAAGATAAAGGATCTTATCTAAGTTCATGTGCCTCCAGAGTTTCAGAACAAGATAAGATCCTTGTTTTTCTGTAGAGAGATTATACCTCATTTTGTTTTCTTATCCAGAAGTTCTGCTTCAGGATAAGCTGGTCAGTTTAGATACCAGAGAATTAACTCTTGTAACTTTTGAAGTCCACTTTCTCTTGTTTCTAATCCTTTGTGTATACTCTAATCAGTGTTGTGACAACTGATATCCTTGATTAACCCGATCCAGTGGTGAATCCAGTCTACTAGCCCTGAAAGGTGACTGTGAGTGTTGTTTTGAAGTTTCCTGATTAAAAAGGCTGCTGATTTCATCTGGCTCAATAGGATTTATGAGCCCATCTTAATTTTTTTAAAGATTTGTTTATTTGTAATAAAATTAAACAAATCTTTTTTATAAAGAGAGGAGGAGAGGAGACAGGAGGATCTTCCATCGAATGATTCACTCCTCAAGTGACCATAGTGGCTTGAGCTGCGCTGATCTGAAGCCAGGAGCCAGGAGCTCTTCCGAGTCTCCCACATGCGTGCAGGGTCCCGAGGCTTTGGGCTGTCCTCGACTGCTTTCCCAGGCCACAAGCAGGGAACTGGATGGGAAGAGGGGCTGCTGGGATTAGAAGTGGCACCCATATGGGATCCCGGTGCATTCAAGGCAAGGATTTTAGCCCCTAGCCTACTGTGCCAGCCCGAGACCATCTTATTTTAACTATCATAGTTCATATATCAAATTTTGCTTGAAAAATATTTTCTGCCCCATATTTGGATTGGTGAATTACTTACTCACACCTTGGCAGGAATTAGTTAATGCAATTATTTTTCTATTCATTCAAAATGGTGTCATTGTTACTGTTTATTTCAGGCCTCCTAGTCCTCATCTTCTTCTAGGAGCCACCATATTGCATTTTACTTTAAATGATACATTAGGAGGAAATTACTTAAAGGGACCTAATTGAGTCTTCCTCCCAAGAAAGTATAATCCCTGGAGACACCTTCTGTTGGCTGAGATCTACACCACAGCCTCATTTCTTGAAAAGGCAAGATTTCATTGCTATGGAGGCACAAATTTCATGAGTCTTCATGAAATAACATCTAGATTCTGCAGGAGAGAAAATTGTTGTGATGCATTACAGTAAAATAATTTGTAAAATGTCACCATTTCTAGGATATCAGGCATTGTGCTAGGAAGTAGGTATGCTTAGTTATTAAGATGCTGCTGCAGCCCACAGGGAAAGGGTGGCCTTGGAAAGACTTCCGAATGAGGGGCAACAAGGCAGGCAGTATTCAGGAATGAGGAAAAATGGTGATTACCTGAGTCCCTCGTGGTTAAGAAAGTCTTCTCAGGGGAAATGGCATCCACATTGAAATCATAAGGAAAAGTGTCTTTCTCCAGATAATAAAGCAATGATTAATTTTTTTAAATAAACAAACTTATTAACAAAGGACTTGCATTTTATGAGTTCTAACTGGTTTTACAGAACGGAAGAAAAAAGAGAGATAAAGCTTGCAGAGCGAATGGATTCCACATACTGACATTTTGTTCTCTGACAGGAATTGGGAGCTTCATGAATGTAAATGGTCACAGTTTTGTTTTATGAAGTCTGGATTGTGGAGATTATAATTTAGAAGTTAAAGAATAAGTCCAAAGGCTATTAAAATATTCGTGTAAATGATAATAGTGGCTCAATAGAGAAGGCATGATCAGATATTAGAAAGAAGCAACCGATCCTGGCATTTGATCAAAAGAGGGCTGGGCTAAGAAAGAAGGCAGAAAGGAAGAAAATCAGAGAGTGTGGTCAATTTAAGTTGGTATTTCATGTTGTTCATTTAGAATTCAAGAGAAAATTGGGAACATAAATGCTAAGTTCAAAGTTCAGTTTTGGTTATACAAATTGAATAATTTGTGGGATGCCTGATTGGAGATAGAACTATTGGATGTTGTGAAATGGAGATTCTGACTAAGGATGACCTTCTGAGTCATTGTAAGTATACTTGAGAACGTACTTGTTTATAAAATCAAGAGTGTGGGATTTGGGTTTCAATGGGCTAAGTTCATAACAAAGGTCTACTTTCCTATTTTGCTGCCCTGGGAAAGTAACTATTCGTGTTTCAGTTTTCTCATCTGTAAAACATGTACTACAATGATATTTTCCTTGAGATTTCTGAATGCTTCACTTGGAAAAAATTGCATGTAAGCAATGTACCTTTCTATTTTTATGTGTATATTGTTTATTGATATATCCCTAGTGCCTAGAATAGTGTCTGCTGCAAAAGCAGGAACTCAGTACAAAGTTGCTACTTTTATAATATGAATCCAGGTAGTAAGTAGGGTAGTAGGAATTATTCTCCATCAGTCTTCCCTTGAGACTACATTTGAATTTTGTAGAGCATAGAGAGAGTTAGAATACTAAACTACGTTTACTTGCACGAAGGGATGTATTTCCAGGTTTATCATTCTGACTGCGTTGTTACTTTGGGTTCTTCTGTGACATATCTATTCACATTCTTAATCACATTCACCCATTAATTTATTAAATGGAAAATAATTTAGCAAATACTATATGCCTGACATATTTTATGATCTAAGGAGACAGGAAACAAGACTAAGGTCCTGTCCATGTGAAGACCCTGTTCCCCACTACTAGTCACATGGTCACTTTAGTAGGGAGTTTTCAAAACTCTGTCATACTAATTATATGTTGATTACATGGGGCACACTTGGGTATTTCTGTGTTGTTCTGGTTGTAAGAAACTGCTGTGTTTCCTGTAGACTATCTGATTATACAAACATTTTCTCTTTCTGGGTCATACCACATCATATGATCACACAGTCCTTCTGCCCTCTCACCTGCAGCCACCTCTGCAATTCAGAATTTCATCACTACAATTTTTATTTGTGTAATTTTCTATCACCTTTCTTATGTGTAATTTTCTATCACCTTTCTATTAAATCTTTTCCCTGCTAATACAGCAATTTTTTCTCTGTATCCTTTGTCCAACCCCTTACAGCCATTCTGAGATTTTCTCCATATTGTTATATTTGACTAAATTCTCTCATCTCTTAGGTGACACTTCAAGAACATTTTAAATTCTTTTGTATCCTGTGGTGGAGCTTAAAGAGTCAAGTATCCTTGGAAATTTTAATTACATGAGACTTTAAAATCCCTCTGTGTTCCCAGATAATTAATTAGCCATGTGTCCTCGTCAGCTCAGGAAGCCTTTGCCTCACTAAGGAGACAGGTGGCTCATTACTGGCTCCCTCTCCTCAGCATTCCTTATGGGATTGTCTTTTTTTTTTCTTCTTTCTTCTTCTTTTTTTTTTTTTTTTGCATCTGGAAATGATAGGTGTTTGAAATGATCTTACCAGGCAGATCTTTTTCCACTCTGGTGAATGGCACTCCTGTGCCCATGTGTGCCATGATCCAGGAACAAGAACTACAGTGACCACACAGGACTTAAAGATTGACAGCAATTCTATCCTAAGAAATATCTGTTTTAAGAAGATCCATTCACTGATTTCTTTGAAAGGCAGAGTGAAGGAGAGGAAGCAGAGGCAGAGAAAGAGACCTTCAATGAACTCTCTTATTCCCCAAATGTCTGCAATAGCTAGTTAAAACCAGGCTGAGGACAAAAGCCAGAAATCCTATCCTGGTCTTCCACAAGGGCACTGGGAGTCCAGGCACATTAGCAGGAAGCTTTAGTTGAAAGCAGAGCAGGTGGGACTCAAAGAACCTATACTCTGATGTATGATGCTAATGTTGTAGGTGGAGACTGCTGGTCCCAATAAACATTTTAAATATATGAAGAAGTAGTATTAGTGACCAAAAATTTTTTCCAATCTGTTTTTCTTTTTTTAAAGATTAGCTATTACGTTTTTTCTCTTTTCTTTTTTAGAGCTGAGCCTTTTTTTTTTTTTATTGGAAAGTCAGATAGAGATGACAATAGTCAGAGAGAAAGATCTTCTGTCCAATGGTTCACTCCCCAGATCTCTGCAATGGGCAGAGCTGTGCTGATCCAAAGCCAGGAAGCAGGAAGCTTTTTCAGGTCTGCCTCGTGGGTGCAGGTTCCCAAAGCCTTTGGCCGTCCTTGACTGCCTTACCATGCCACAAGCAAGGAGCTGGATGGGAAGAGGGGCTGCCAGGATTAGAACCAGTGCCCATATGGGATCCCAGGGCATGCAAGGTGAGGACTTTACCTGCTAGGCTGGGCCCTCCATCTCTATCTTAAAGGTCCCCAAGTAATTCCAGTATCTAGAGACCGCTAGATAGTGCTATCCATTCACACCCTTGGGGGACATTTAATATGCTCTTGAATCTGTTTTCCTTTTTTTTTTTTTGGATCCAATTTTTTTTTTAATTTTAAATTTTGTGGTACAATTCTGCAGAGTCTTGGATTCCCCTCCCAAATTTCCACCCCCTAACTGATTTTGCCCTTGTTGTTACAATAGTATAGACCTTCATAAGGAGTTACAACCCCATCAAGTCTGTTATTTAAGTGTGCCCAGACATTTCTGGCACACTATCAGACAGTCCATCATCCCATTGTCTAGATATGTCAGTTCATTGGAAGTCCATCTTTGATTTGGAAGTAGGGATGCATGTTGCATTGTGTCCTCACATCTGGATATGGTAGTCTCTATTACTCCATCACTATATTCATTCCAATTTGCATGATAGGTTCTTTATAGTAGACAGAATATATAGTATTTAGCTTTTTAGGTTGGCTTATTTTACTGAGCATAATGGTCTGTAGTTGGGACAATCTAGTTGCAAATGGTATAATTTCATTTTTTAGTCGCTGAGTAATATTACATGGAGTAGATGTACCACAGTTTCTTTCACCATTCCTCTTTGGTTGGGTATCTGGTTTGCTTCTGTGTCTTTGCTATTGTAGACTCTGCTGCTGCAAATATAGGATTACAGATCCCCTTCTCATGTGCAGTTTTCACTTTCTTTGGGTATATTGCTAGGTGTGGGAAAGCTGGGTCTTATGGCAGGTTTATTTGCAATTCTCTAAGCACCCTCCATACTGATTTCCATACTAGCGTGCACTTCCAACAGCAGTTAAGGAGGGTACCTTTCTCGCCACATGCATGCCAGCAGGTGTTGTTAGGTGAGTTCTAAATGTAGGCCAGTCACATTGGAGTTAGGTGGTACCACAATGTGGTTTTTATTTCTCACAGGGTCTTTTTTTGCTTGTTTTGTTTTGTTTTTATTGTCCCTGAGTTTCTGAAGCTCTTTGTAAATCCTGAAATTAGTCCCCTTTCACTTGTGTAATATGGAAAATTTTTCTCCCATTCTGTTGGTTGCTTCTTCACTTTGTTGTTCCTTTGCTGTACAGAAACTTTTTTAGTTTGATAGAGTCCCACTTGTTTATTTTGTTTTTGACAGCCTGTGCTTTTGGTGTCTTTTCTAAGAAGAGTTTCCCCATTCCTACTACTTGGAGAGTATTTCCTATGTTTTCCTTTAATAGTTTGATGGTATCTTGGTGTAGCTTTAGGTCCTTGAACCATTTAGAGCTGATTTTTGTATAATGTGAGACATGTGGGTCTTGCTTCTTAATTTTGTAGGCTGTTATCCATTTGTCTCAATAGCATTTGTTGAATAGACCAGGCTTTTTCCCTGGATTGTTTTCAGTTTTCTGGTCAAATATTAGTTGTCAAAGATGTGTGGCTCCCTTCTGGGGTTTCTGTTCTGTTCCATTGATCTTTTCTTCTACCAGTACCAGTATCTACCAGTACTGTACCAGTACAGTCTGTTTTAATGACCACTGCTCTGTAGTATGTCATAAGGTCTGGAATTCTGATTCCTCTAGCTTGATTTTTATCCTTCAGGATAGCAGAGAGGAATTTAAAATACCTAGGAAATAAAGTAACTAAATATGTGGAAGACCTCTAGTGATGAAAACTATAAAACATTTAAAAAGGAAATAGAAGAAGACATTGAAAGATGGAGAAACTTAGCATGTTCCTGGATTGGCAAAATAAATATCATCAAAATGTCTATATTACCAAAAGTAATATGCAGATTCAATACAATCCCAATCAAAATCCCAAAAGCATTCTTCTCAGAAATGGAAGATATAAAAGTTCATCTGGACTTTGTTTTCTATTTTAGAAGAAAGTATGCATGATAGTGCTTCTTAGAAGAAATGAACATAAATCCTGAGTAAGAACTTCTTAATCCATCTCCATCCATTCTTAATGGATTGAGAAGATTTCAGAATTTGTTTGTGGTTTTTGTTTGAAGGAGAATATGGCATTTTACCCCAGAGCATCATTAAAGATTGCTCTAGCACTGCTGCTGTAGACAAGTACCTAGGTTGCTTTGTGCCGTAGCAAGTGATACAGCATTGGGAGAAAAGCAGCCCATAGCTAGTGCCTATTTGGGCCCTGGTTAAAGCCAATTCATGTTAACTAAACCAGTGTGTCAGCATAGTTGCCTATTCTATTTGTTTTTTTGGTTTTGTTTGTTTGTTTTGAGATATGTGGAGAGCCCGGCATGGTAGCCTAGTGGCTAAAATCCTCTCCTGGCATGCCCTGGGATCCCTTATGGGGACTGGTTTTAGTCCCAGAAACCACACTTCCCATCCAGCTCCCTGATTGTGGCATGGGAAAGCAATCAAGGATGGCCCAAGGCCTTAGGACCCTACGCCCCACATGGGAGACCTAGAAGAGGCTCCAGGTTTTTTGGCTTCAGATCAGTTCAGTTCCAGCCATTGAGGCCACTTAGGGAGTGAATCAGCGGACAGACAATCTTCCTGTCTGTTTCTCCTCCTCTCCGTATATCTGACATTTCAATAAATAAATAAATAAATAAAATTTTAAAAAGAGAGAGAGATGTGGAGAAGGTGGAAAACAGGAGGATTGAAGATGGCACTCTGGCTCCCAGGTGGGTAGTTGTAGAATGCCCAGGGAAAAGGATCTACAGATATAACATGTTGCAGTGGAAGCAGCTGAGGGCTTCCACAAGCGGGGCCAAGCTCCTGCTGACACATGCAAAGTCTGGGATGGAAAACAGACCGTGCCAAGCAAGACTGTAATACCAGCGAGATCCAGCGCTGGAAACAGTCCTGATAGGAGAACTTGGGGAACTCTTCTGCTAGGCTATAATCCCACTGGGGAGCACAAGGGCCAGAACTAGGGTCAGACCAGGACAGGCATGGCTGCAACGCCGCTCACCATTATGTGTGAGACAGGTCTCAGGACAGGTCTGGCTGGGCTAGGCCACAGCACGCACTGACACACGTAAGAGCCATGACAGGGTATAGGCTGTGGTCAGCTAGGCGAGGCTACAAAACCTGCTAGTGAAAGCTGATACTTCAGGTGGGCCTTGCTAGGCTGTGTAGAATCACCCATCAGCACACACAAGATCCAGGGCTGGGAATGATCAAACAGTATTCAAATTAATTGATTATTTTTGCCTTTTTTTTTTTTGAGAATGGAAAACTGTTCTCAGTACTTACAAAAAATCATAACTAACTGTAGCCAACCTGGGATAAGAGCCCAAGGACTCTGCTTCTATTCTACGGACAAAGTGCATAGGTACAACTCCCAGTGTCAAACATACTGTGCAGGTTATTTCAACTATGTTGACCCAGGCTTTCAGTGCATAAACTGGATTATGGTCATTGGCAGAAGCAAAACTTATTGGTGAGTCATGGGTGCCTGTGGCTTACCCCCCTGATCTCCTGTTGTAATTTATCAACAGTCTTTACAGTAGTTGCTAGAGGTAGTTAATATCATTCTTCTCATTTTACAAATGAGCCAACTAAGCTACTGAGAAGGCAAACATACTTATCTATAAAAGGCAAAGAATAGAACTAGGCTCTGATTTTGCCTACTATGGCTCTATATTGCCTTTTAAACAAAATGCTTCATTTATGCAGCAGAAACTACTCCTAGGTGGATGTTTAGTTTAATGGTGAAGATGTCTCCAACTCATGTAGAGTCCCTGGGTTCAAGTCCTATATTTGCTCCAAAGACCAGCCCCTTGTTGATGTATACCCTCTGAGGAAGCAGGAATGATTCAAGTAGTTGGTCCTTCCCATATATATGAGACTAGAATCATGCTTCCAGCTTCTGGCTTTATCCTGTGTCAGCCAGGATAAATGCTTTTTCTAAGCACTGTGGAATGAGCCATTAGATGGAAACTCTTGACTGTCAAAGCTAAGATTCAGAGGTTCTTTTTGTCTCATGCTTATATTTTTATAACTTGATTTCTACCTGTCCTTTGAAATGAGTTGGTATTTTACTTAATGGAACTTGTAATATGAATATTCATATTTGTGGGCTTCCCATACCTAAATTTTAATATAAATATGTTAATTTAAATATTTTTAGCAATAAGCCATTTTTAATTCTTTTTAGTTTCTGCTTAGTATAGATTTGCAACAACTGCTAGATTTTAAGACGGTTAAGACACACTCAGGAATAAGAAGGACACTAAGATTCCATTTGATATTTCATGGTTTTTACTTTGTTTTGATGACAAAGACTTTTTATCTCTCACCCATTTGTGCATCAACAAATATTTAATGTGTGGCATCTGTGCCAGGCTGTCTGTTCCATGCAGTACATAGACTATTACTCATGAATAAACAAAAGCAGGTTCCTGTTCTGGTGACAATATTCTTCTAATGAGGAGAAGTAATAAAAAAAAGCCATAATCATACACATATGTAAATAATCAACTTGCTAGGAGATGATAAATACTCTCCAGGAGGAAGGAAGTATGGCATGCATTGGGCGAGTGAGAATGTTATGTTGTGGTGGTAAAAGTTTACCTTAAGAGAAAAGGTTTCAGCAGACAATAGGGTATTACATAGTAAGCTTGATAAGTTTCTGTAATAACAACAATTAAAACAAAAGAAGCAGTTGTACAAAAATGCACTGAGCAAAACATGCTTAATAACTAATAATGAGGCCATTGTGATAGGCTCTCCGTGATGGAGCTGGAGATTGGGCCAGATGATACATTGTCAGCCAGTGATCAGAATAGAGGAGTGATATCACCTGATGTACTAAGCTGGCTCATGATTTTACAAGATGGTTGACTATAGATTAAGAATGTATTTGTGGGAGGGATCTTTGTAGAAGCAGGAAGACCAATAATAACAAGGACATTTTTGTGGTTCAGGATAGAGATGATGCACATGCCAGATTGATAGTGACAACAGGGCTGATGAAAAATAATCAGATTGTGGAAATACTTTGAGGTTAGAGCCAAAAGGCTTTACTGAAGGATTGAAAATGGTATGCAATAGAAAAATCAATACTGACTTCAAGGATTTTGGCCTGAGCCACTGAAACCTTAAATCTTGGAGATTCCCCATAGAATGATAGATTACAGTCCTTGTATTGATTGTAGCAATGGATAACACTGATTTTAATAGCTACTTCATGTGCTAGAGCATAGGTACATCGCAGTTTCTTTAAATTATTTTCCTACCAATGGACATCACTTTCATGTTTAGTAACATCATAAGTATCTAAAATGTGTTAAGTAGGGTTAAGATAGTTCTACAATCTTAGAAATGCCTGCCATGAAATAATTTCACAACACAGTGGTAAACTAAATGTAGAGTGTATGTTGGTTTATGGTTCGGCTTCTGGTGAACAACTTCTCACTGATGATTAATAATCCATTGATATAGATGGCTCTCATGTTCGTTTTCTTTTGATTAAAGATTATACAGATTTCATTCTGAGGCTACTTCCTGAAGACCATCCTTTTCTTGTATCATTTACTTTAGAAAATGTGTAAATAATTTTTCTGCTCTTTAAGGTGTTGATCTTTTTAAAAGACATCTGTCAGTTTTATAACTCTGAGATGTTTTTCTAAAGAGGGTGCTTTATGTTGTTACTTTTTGTGCTGCAAATTGGAACACCCTCAACCCACATCTGAGTGCATAAGATTGAATCACATCTCTGATTTCTCTCTAATTTTCTGCTAATGTGCATCCTTGGAGACAGTAGATGCTGGATACTGTAATTGGGTCCATGACATTTACATAAGAAGCCTGGATGCACTTTCTAGCCCTTACTTTGGCCTGGGACATATCCAGCTGTTGCTCATATTTAGGAAGTGAACCAGTGGGTGAAACATTTTTCTCTCTGTCTCTTTCAGTGTCTCTCTCTTCTTGTGTCACTCTATACCTTTCCAGTAAATAAAAATAAACATTTAAGAAAATAATCTGAAAGCCATCTCTTTGAAATGCAATCTTCAAGGAAATCCTCATTTCCCAGTAACATTGGCAAGGAATGAATCTATCTTCAGTGCTTGCCTTGCCCCAAGATATAAAGATAGTTCATGAAAGTAAGAGAAAGTTTATTTTTTTTTTCCCTTTGAGTAAGGCCAGCTAACAAACACAGGTGGCCAACTGTACCCTCACAACAGCTCCTAAAATCTCTCTACCCTTTCTCAGTGGAATTGAACAGACACTTCTATTCTTGCTGCATTCCCTGCTGTGATAGCTTGATTAAAGACCTCCTTGCCCATCTAACTTGTTCAGTGCATTTTTTTTTTTGCTTTTGTGTCATCAGTTTCTCAAGGTCAGAGCTCAGTGCCCCTCTGAAAGAACATAACACTGAAAATCGTGCTCATCATTCTACCTTTCATCATTTCTTGCTCTGTCTCAAGAGAATGATCAAATTGAATACCTCTTTAATAAGGTGAATTATGAGTAAAGAATCATCTGCATATTTTGAGTTAAGGACAGTTTCACAGTATAAAGTTCCTTCATAAGTTAATGCCCACCAGTGATGATGTCATAAAGTGAAACAAGATTAATATTTTTGTTTCTATAATGATAGTTTAAATTATTGTTATGTGCTTCCAGATTATATATCAGTCATGTGTTTATGCATTGTAAAATGAAGTGAGGAGTGACTGGAATCAAGTTGGACAGAGCATCTGCTTTTGGCATCCTGAGTTGTACCCTCCATGCCCTTTTGGGGTTAAGGGGTTGTAACTCTTCACTCAAGCACAGGCTTGGTGTGAAGAGTAAGCTGGTGGCTCTTTCTGGCCTATGGTTCTTGAAGCCTCCAAGGTCCTATAGACCTCATTTTGAGTGGCAATCCCTTAGGGTATCAGGTACACTTCAGAGTTAGCACAGGAAGAAGGACAATGATGTGTTGCCGGGGCATTTACCAGTCCTAACTGTGTGTCCCCTGGGATGTCAGAGGGTCAGGACTTCTAGGGAATCCTGAGCCACTGCTGTGATATATGTTAGGTCTGCACACCAGAGTGCTATCCTATCTCTCCCATTTTCTGATTGCCAGCATGGTGGCAGGGAAGAGAGGAGGGGATAAGACTGAAATAACTGTTTCACAGAGGATGGTTTTTACTATGTTTGCCCTCTGTAGTTGTTCACAGCCTTAGTTCTTTAGGTATTTGGAGTTTTAGTATGAATTTGATCAATCCGGGATTCTAGCACCACACAGCTTAGTGCATATGAGGTTATTTGGAAACAGCTTTCTGGTTCTTGTTATTGTATCCCAAGTTCCCCACCTTTCACTAGAACCCCATTTCCTACAAGGACCTTCACTGTCCATGGTGACCATCTGTCTGGCCATCCTCTAGTTTCGAGCTTAGAATAAAGAAGATAGAAGATTTGGCACATTTGTGTTAGCAGAGCTAGAGTAGACAGAACCTGATCCTTTATTTCTGACCTGGTTTCACTCTGGGTTCTGATTTCACAAGTTTCATGTAAGCCTTATGTTGTGATAATTGGGCATTTGAAAGCAACTCTAAGCATTATTTTTAAAGAAAATTTCGAGGACCAGCATTCGTTGTAGAAGTCTGCATGCTACTTGGGACACCTGTGTTTCCTCTCAGAAGGCCTAGAAGTGAGTCCCAGTTCCACTCCTGAGTCCAGTTTCTTGTAATGCACATGCTGGAAGGGCCAAATAGTTAGCTTAAATCCCTACCAGTAAATGGGAGACTCAAGTTTACTTCCTAGCTCCTTGCTTGGTTGCTTAGCCTAACTTGGGCTGTTGTGGGTATTTGGGAGATGAACTACCAGATATCTGTCACTCTCAGACTCTTTCTCTCTCACTTAAACCCCTCTTTGTGTCTCTCATTTACTTCATCCCAAATCAGTTAAATAACTAACTAAATATTAAAAGAAAATATTGGAGTGGACAGATACAGCAGTTAAGCCACTGGTTGAAATGCCTATCTTCCATATAGCAACTTTATGCATATAGATATAGATAGATGGATATGAATAAAGCACAGATATCTATCTATCTATCCGTCTTCTACCTACCTACCTACCTACCTGTGTAACCAGAAAGAGAATATATTTTCTTCTTTTTTTAACATTCTGCTTAAAAAAGCTAATTGCTAACTTTGTCACTAATATGTTCCACATTTAATGCAACAATCAATGCTTGCTCTAAAATTCCAGGGACTAACTGCTGAGAGATGGCTAGAATTGTGAGACCACAAATAAGTAAAGAATGTTAGAACACCATGTCTAATGTTGAAGGTACTACCACTGATCAGGAGTTGGTAACAACCAATTGTAAATAGTCACACGACCTGACTGGTTTGGGTTAGCTTATTTCACAATCACTTTTGACGGTTCACCTCCTCCAATTGTCCGATGGTCCTAATTTCCTTTATTTATTTAAAAAAATTTTTTTTAATTTTATTTAAAAGACAGAAATGGAAAATGAAAGAATCAAAGAAAGAAATTAGCCTAAGGTTATTTTGCTTTCCTCCACCAAATATATGGTACAGTTACTTCAAACATCCAGACCATCTTGCAGCCTCTGAATCAAGTTGTTTAGACCCAATTCTATCCCTTTGTTTTCTGCTATAATAGGGTTAGGTCTTGTGTAGATCAGGGATCAACAGTACAATGACTAGGGGCAAGTTTTGGGAGGAAAACTTGCTATCAAACTGAATGACACAGCTTTTTGAGGATAGCTATCTCACATGCGAGTGGCTTCTGTGCCGCCGCATGAATTTCCAGGCCATCTCAGTCCTGAGATGAGTGCTTCAGCAGACTGGGAGACCTCCTTTACCATCAGAACAGAGAGCAGTCCCATTTCCAGTGCTCCTCTTCACCTCAAGTGCAATGGCCAGGAGAGTTCCCACGCCCAAAATGTTCTCTGTTGGTCTTTTCATCTGTATTAGGATGCTGCCCATGAAGTTGCAGCAACTGCAATCCATGAACCCCTTGCCTGGCTTATTATTTCCAGTTTTGGAGCAACTTCCCCTCTTTAACCTTGTCTCTATAATTAAACATCCAAAATTCTATGTTTAATAGCTGGTTCCTGGGAACATCAGGTCCCATAACCAGTTTCTGAATTTTCCCAGTTTCTGTAAAATCTTGTGAGGGGCGAGTTCAAGAGAAGGGACATATAGTCACCCATAGCTAAAAGTGTGTCTGACATAGGGAGAGAAAAGGAAGTAATGCCTCTAATGATATCCCCATAATGCTTAGTCATTCATTTCCAACCTCAGATTTAAGTGAAATATGACATTCAAGGATTTGCTTTCATACCTGAAGTGTCCACAGTTCCCCTTGCAGATCAATTCGGGCCTCAGATGTTGAATCTTATCTGTGATACAAAATCACTTTAATCTGTTATCCTATTGTCTATGATTGAATTCTAGGGACCATTAACAATTGACACAGACCAGGGATTTCATAATTGGTTTTGGACACTGTCGTTCATGACCTGGGCCTAGCTGAGGTTTTCCTGAGTGTCAGTTCATTCCTGGGGTATAATCTCATATCTCTAATACCACTGCCCCATGCCCTAGGCCTGTATGGGATTCACTTTAAACCCTAAAGCTTCCTGAGTCTGCCTAGGTATTCAGCTCAAATCGTGGGTCGTCCACGTGGGCAAGAGTCAGAGACTACACGCCTCAATTTTAACACTTTGACAAAATAAACTCTTATTGCCCTAGGTATGGCTAGTTTTTTCCTAATACCTATTCCTGAAAGTTACCATGGGAATTGAACAAGAGAAAGAGATTAGAAAATGTCAGCAGCTGCTAAGTAGAAAGGAAAAAGTAAATGGAGGGAAAGAAGAAGAAGAAAAAAAAATAGCTCTTGCCAAGCAGGAGAAGCCAGACTCAAAGTCTGTAGATACCTGGGGTAGTCCTGAAAGCCAGGTCTCTTTGTAATCCTCTGTCATCCTGAAACTGCATAAATGCTTGCCTGGTTGCAGCAGTACACACTGACCGCAGAAACCACTCTCCACAGGGTCCCTAGAAATGCCAGCCTTATCAGGGAAGTAGAGGGGCACTGGACCCACTGCCCCAGGCAGATGTTGAACAGTTGCTCATGCTATCTGATACGGCTGGTTAAAGGTGGAATGATGGAACTCAGGCCAGCATCCACACAGCTCTTGCCAGAATGTAGAGTAGAGTACCAAGACTAGTCCATGGGTCCTGGGAACCTGGATTCAGAGTCAGGTCCTGATTCCAAACTCCTGGAAATCAGAATGCGAGTTTGGATTTAGAACTTCTGAGGCCCTAGCCAGATACATTTCTGCATCCTCACTCCGCACTAAATGGTTCCTTTGCCCTCTCCCAATTACCCCGTTCTCTTCCCAGGAGAAGGGCAGTAGAGAAGGAAGAAGAAAGAAGTGAGACAATGGAGTGCTCTGGCAAAGTAGGCCAGTGGTCAGAGGTTCACCTTAGCTCCATCGGGTCCACATGAAGTGTGGTGGAGTCCTCAGAGGTAATGGGAGGAGCCCCAAAGTCACCACTGCACTTCATAATTCCTGCACATTCAGGGAAGGAGGGCTGCTGGATGTCAGCACCCATATATTTCAGACAGATAATTCTGGTGCTCTACAAGAGGCTGAACATTGCAGGAGGCCTCTGACCAGGCATCTGGAGGTGAGAATTGGCTAGATTCCTGGGCATCCTGCTCTAGCGTTTTTGGGTGTAGCAGTTTTGACACATGAGAAGTAAGGGGGTGAAAAGGCTGTGTACCAGATTGTACCCCTTCTCCCTCTTGTGCCACCCTTCTGCCAGATTTGCCCCTGAACTCTGTTTCATGTGGAGTTCAGTCTCAGCTGATGAGGTGCCATCTCAAAACTGAGAAAGAACAAAGAAATCCAACGGTGTGGCATTTCAGAGGCCATCATCACAGGTGCCAAGAAGAGAGAGAGAGAGAGAGAGAGAGAGAAGCTGGAGTCAAGGGAGGCAAGAGAAGCAAAAGCCTTTTATGTATGGGATAGAGATAGAGATATGATTTGGGCTATATTCACCAAAGGATATCAGGGTCAATTCCATTTCTTGATGCATTGTCTTGGCTGGTTTACTACCTTATATAGTTGCAAATGCTACAGACTACACTTAATTCAAGCTCTTGTCTCCAAGTATTAGAAAATTCAAGGAGGAGAAATGAAAGTGTGGAATTCTGTTTGCCACTTCTCTTCATGAAATAGAAGAGCAGCTGTACCACCACCTTTTCAGGATACAGTGGTGCTCAAAATGAATATTTAAATTAAATGGATTTGAGGTAGGACGTGAGTGCACACTGTGGCCTCTCTAGAGGAAGTGTTTTGAGATCTCCACACGGAACTGCGGGATACATGCAATTATCATGATGTCTCATGCATGAGAGGAAGTGAGACTCAGGTGCATATTAAATGAGTATGCTGAATCTTCAGTCATACTGAATCATGGTAGATGATTTAGCATAGAGGCTACAAGCAGTTTCTTAGCTATTTGCTCACACTTTCCCTATATGTCCATATGAAACCAGATTCTCAGATATAGAATGTAGACATACCAGTGATTTAAATGCTTCACCAAATTCCTACTCACCCACTTTTCTTCTTTAAAATCATCCAGTTAGGGATGGGGAAGCATAGCAACTGAGGCTGCTATCATAAATTCTGGTGTTCCATAAGGGCCACAAGCTCATGTCTCAGATGCTTTGGTTTGGGTTCAGCACCTTGCTAGTGGCCTGTGAAGTAAGTTGAAAATGGTCCAAATTCTTGAACTCCTGCCACTCATGATGGAGAACTGGGTGAAGCTCTTGGTTCCTCGGTTTCGCCTTACCAAGGCCTGGCTGTTGTTACCGTTTAGTTAGTGAACCAGCGGATGGAAGATCTCAGTTTCAATCTCTTTCTTTTTCTCTCTCAAACTTTCAAATAGATAGATAGATAGATAGATAGATAGATAGATAGATAGATAGACAGATAGCTTCGTAGATAGATAAATTTTTAAACAAATGTGTACTAATATCCTGAGAAGCAGGAAAAGGACCTTTGAAAATGTGGCATCCTCTTTCCTCCAAATAATGCTAAGCCTCTTAAATAACCTGAGTTATTTTATCATCTCTTGTAACTGAAAATTAGTATTTCCAGTATCACTTAAGTTCAAGTCCCAGTTCTGTTCTCATTCTAGCTTTCTACTGATACTCACCCTGGTAGGTAGTAGCTAATAGCTCAAACTCCTGGATCCCTGGAACTTATACAGGAGAGAATTTGTGGCTCCTGGTTTGACCTGGCACAGCCCTAACTCTTATGAATGTTTAGGAAATGAATTGGTGAATAAAGAGCTTATCTCTTTCTCTCCCCACACCACTGTGTGTGTGTGTGTGTGTGTGTGAGAGAGAGAGAGAGAGAGAGAGAGAGAGAGAGAGAGAGAGAGAGAGACTTTGTATCTTTGCCATTCAGTTAATGAAATTTGAACAAAAAGAATAAAATCTGTGAAAATGATAAAAATTAGAAATTTCAGCTTTTGAAAATGATTTGTGCCCAACTAGGTGCCTTTGTAACCAGTCGTGAAACACAAAGTTAAGGGGCTGGATTGCTTTTGCCCTTTGAAAGTAAAGGTTACATTTATAATCATTGTCTCTTAGTACTTTATAAAGTGAGACATTAAATTGTTCCCTAAAAAAATATGAAGACCTTTTATACAAACAGTAAGTTATTTGTTTTCCAATACAAAGTTTATTTTTGAAGTAAAGCTTTATGTTCCATGAAGTATCTGACATTCTGAATGCTTTCAGCTTTGGGAAGTTCTTGTTGGAGTACCAAAATAGCAGTTATAAGCACTGAAGTAGCCTCCTGAGTGTGACATTCCCAGCTTGATGACTTGATGGCTCAATTTACTTATATGGTGCTTTTAGAAGTGTTTTGTTGCTTTGGTGGACAAGTGAAACCAGAGTTACTGAGCCACATATAAGTAAAACGTATACTCATGAATACTGAATATTGCTATAATCATTTTCAGGGTGAAAAAGTTTACTGGCATCAAATCAAAACTTCAAATGTAGAGGTTTTACTCTGTGGTTTAAAAAAATAATAAGATAAGCTTAGCTCATAGGAAGAATTACTGACGGACGGTTTAGTTAGCTATCAACAGTTCCAGTGATTTCCTTTATTTGAATGAGAACTTTCTTGAATAATATGATTCATAATTTCTTATCAGGCAATTGTTGATTTATTCACTCAGATAGTGTCTATGCAGAATCTCTAGTGGTGTTAATTCTTGATCACATTGAGTCATCCAGGATGACACTGAAAGAACAAAACTTTGAAGGAAAATACTTTCAGATAAAGCAATTAACAATGGAACAGAAATGAAATAGAGCCCATTTAATATGCTTTTGCTATTACCTGACTTCATTACGTGAAATAGACATTGCTTGGAAAAGCTGTGGAAAACAGGATTAGTTGTGACATAATAAATAATGAAGAGCTCTACTTGGGATAGCAAACTATGGTTAACAGACTGGTTACATGCAGAGACAATACTTGCAGTATGCTCTCAGTTATTTTATGGCATTGCAGGTGGTCCCAGAAGTTATTCTTAGGGAAACCAAGGAGCTTTGATGAACACTTCCTGAAAATGGGATTTTATCATGGATATTCCTAGGAGCCCATATTCTCAAGTTAGACTTCAAGAAGCAAAATAGATCTGTAAGCTATTAGAGAGCAGAAGCAAACGTGCTCTGGTGAACATTGTTAAATAGATGTGTATTTTCCAGAATCAAAAAGACAAGATAAAATATTTGGTCAATGAAGATGATACCTCCTTTACCTACCTTTCCAAAACACACTTCAGAACCACAAATGCAAAAATTTTAGAAGTTAACAACAATGAAATGAGTGATATATTTTTTAAAGATTTATTTTAATTATTTTTTTATTGGAAAGGCGGATATACAGAGTGGAGAGACAGAGAGGAAGATCTTCCATCCGATGATTCACTTCCCAAGTGAGTGCAACGGCCGATACTATGCCGATCCGAAGCCAGGAGCCTCTTCCAGGTCTCCCACGTGGGTGCAGGGTCCCAAAGCTCAGGGAGCTGGATGGGAAGTGGAGCGGCCAGGATTAGAACCGGCGCCCATATGGGATCCCGGGCGTGCAAGGCGAGGACCTTAACCACTTGTGCCACCACGCCAGGCCCAAAATGAGTGATTTTCAATATGAAACCTATCCCTTCAGTAATATATGAACTGATGAATGTTACTATCAATGACAAAAAGAAATATATTTAATGTAAGAATTTAGGAAGAGATAAGTGGCGGGAAAAATAAAAGCCTGAGGAAGCAGAAGGATCAGAAAAAAAAAAAAAAAAAAAAACCTAGCCTGGCTTGTAAATGCAATATTCAATGTAGCATGAAAAAGAAAAGTATACTGCAGACATCACCCGAAGTATGATTGGAGGAGCCAATATTGCGTGTCCAAAGTGAATCAATCTGAATTCTAGACCTTGCTCTTAAAGAGTAGAATGTGAAACTCAGCTTAGGGCCCTGCAAGACAATTGAAAAGGCTGTGTGCTTAGTTTGATAGTCTGTTGTTGCTGCCTCCAATAAGAAAGATATTTTTTTCTTTTTTTAAAAAAATTGAAGCTAATTTGAGTGGCGTTTTTCCTGCTCTTTATCTGTGCTTTCTATTGAAAAGGAATGGCAAGGTTTTGAGAATGTTGCTCTGTTAAGGTTTGTGTAGTGTTTTGTTGAAGTCATGATACTCACTTTGGCACAATACTGAAAAAGTAAATGCTGTGTCCTCCTCGACTCAGCATGCCAAGAGGCAGATCATGTTGACTGGTATTCCTGTCATTCCTAATGATGGTTATTTGATCATTGAGATAGAATGACATTTGTCACATTTCTTTGCTGTAAAGGTACTACTTTTTCCTTTGAAATTAAAGTGGCTTATGGGGAGATCCTTTGAGATTATAGGAACAAACTATTTTTCGTATTTTTGCCCACTAATTTTAGTAACCGCTGGTAAGAACTGCTTAGTTGAAATGATTCTTAATGTGGAATTTGCCAAACGGTAATTCTTCAGTTTTCATCACCTTTTATTTTAATTTTTATGTATGGATTCCAATATTCATAAATTCTACACAATATCAATTGAAAATGCTATACATTTTTGTTTCCAGTAGGACTATTCATTTTTTAGCAGAAAGCATTTGGAGTAAAATTTAAGAAAGAAAGCCAGAGAAACAGTAGGTACGAATAAAGCATAAAAGGGCTTCCCAACCCTTTCATCTATTACATTCCGTGTTTTGCCTATGCTATGATATTCTCATTGGTACATGACCACTAAGAAAGAAATGAAATAAGAAATCTGGAGATTTAATTATATATGCCAATTAACTGAGAAAGATATCATCATATCATTAGCGGAAATATAAGCTTTGCACTAGCCATACAAAGAAAAATTAGATTTATTTTATACATAAAGCCTCATTAAAATGAGGCATTTGAATGAATTTGATACTTCAAAATACCAATTGAATTTATACGTGAATTTTATGGAGTGTGGGAGTATTGCTCCAGAAAATTGGGATGAGTGAAACTTTTATAAACATTATTCTTACGTTCAGTGAAAAATAAGTAAAACCAAACAAATTGGACTAGAACAATTGTTAAATCTGACAAATATAGTTAGAATAGAAACAAAATTAAGTTTTTGAAAAGATTTCAACTGTAGTAATTGAGAATTTGGCATTCCTTGAATGAAAAGAACTTGTAATCAAAATAAATGTTAATAACCTTTTAACAGAAATGTTAGATGCATGGGTCAATAAATAATAGAAAACAAAACATAAGTAGCTGTTAGCCATATAATATACAATCCTAATATGTAACAAAAGGAAAACAAAATGCAATTAGGAAGAAATAGCATAACAAAATTTCAGAAATGTGATGCCTTATTCTGACTTTTAAACTATGCATAAAAAGGCAATGTTTCCTATAAGAATGGAAAAATGGAATGCCTTTAAATATACATTTGGCAATATATAGTAAGAGTACTGAAGCAAATATACTTTGATTTGGAATTTCGTTTCTTTTTTCTTTTAATAATGACTTCACTTCCAGGAATTCCTATCAAGTACGCACTGATTAAAATATTTTTTAAAAGACCGGTGTACTCTTTATAGTAGTAAAAGTTTGGAAGCGAGATGAACATCCATCAATAAGAGCCTCATAATGTGACATAAAGACTAAACAAAGCAGTATGAAATGTAAAAGAGAATGAATTATCTATATTTTTGTAAAATGTCTTCTAAAATATCTTTAAATAAAAACAGAAATTTTGTTATTGTAAAATAAAATTATATCAAGAAAAATGCCTGTTTCAAAAATCAAAGCAAGTAAAAAAATAAATGAATAAAGATGAACTATTCAAAAGTGACTTGGAACACAAGCATTTTGATCCCCTGTTGTTGTGGGATAAACCAAGGGCAAATAGAACTGACAAAACAAAATGAAGCAAACTGTATTCTGAGACTGTTATGCTGTGTACATTTGAATTAGAACTTTCAATATGGCCCAGAATGCATAAAAACTTAGTAGCATCTGCCATTGTACTAAGCATCGAACAACTCTAATGTTCATGTAATTTCAAGACTTCAATACAGATTTATGTCATCAAACTTCATTTGTCACTGAATGTTAGCAAATCACCTGGAAGAAAGGTGGAATTAAACAAAGCTGGGGACCCTGAAGATAGAAAATGAATCTCAAAAGTGCATCAGTTCCCTTGTAGGAAAATGAGAATGATAACAATGCCATTCTCTTAGAGTCAGTTATATTGATTGAGTAAAATATTTATGACATAAAAAAGTATTTAAAAGCAAGTTGTAGCCCAAGGCTAGATGTAGTTCCCTATGTAATATATGCCTAATAATTTTTTCACTTTTCATTTTCTGCTGAGGAAAGTAATGTTAACGAAAAAAATTGACACACGAATATATACACTGTACATATTTTCTATGTATTTGAAAGACAAAAAATGGTGTGAAATGTCATGCAAAGTAAAATCACAACAGATTCTCACTTCAACCCAAAAAATTGGCTTGCAAAGTGTTTTTAGACAGATCTCTTGCCTTCTTAGGAGTCACCAATATTTTTTTGAATGAATGAGAAACTTTTGTCTTTAAATGGTATAGCATATGCACATCATAAAGCCGTCCTCGGGGATAAATGAGCTGGATGACCCCTGAGGAGTTCTTAAGAACATGATGGACTTTAATATAAAATTACTATTTTAAAATCACCCTCTATGAAATTTTAAGTAGGGCTTTTGCATTTGGTGTTTCTTAGGAGATAAAAAAAAATATGATTCTTTAAAGCTACTTTTAATCACTTATGTGTTTACAAGTTTGTAGTTTACTCAGTTCTATGAACAAGACTTTTCAGAGATCATATCTTTTGTGCCTGAGCAAATTAATTTATAAAGCTGGAATAAAGGCCACCATTTTCCGCTATAATCTTTATCTTTACAACCACTATGCTTATAAGAGAAGGCACTAGAGGTAAAAGCAAATGCATTACTCCTTTACCCTTCACAAAATGATTGCTGACTTCAATGCTTTAGATTTTTTAAAATAATTTTTGAAATGAGCTGTCCTTGAAAGACTTGACTTTCTCAAAAACATTTGTCTTCGTTATATTGCAAGTTCTTCCTTTACAGTATCTGTTATTTAAATATGTTATTATTCATCAAGGACCAGTTTTGGCCCAGTTCTGTGAAGCAGCAAGCACACACAATTTTCTATTTGATTGAAGCACAATGGAAAATTAAACTGGAAAGGATCTATGGCCTAACCTTTTCATATTAGCATTTTTCCTTCTCTTGTTTCATAATACCTTGGCATGTTGCATCCCATCCTCTCACCAAATAGAGTTGCTAATACATGGGGGGGAATGAAGGAACAATTGGTCTCTATATGTGCTATACTGATATAAGATTCAGAACTAAAATAGTAAAATACAGAAAAGATAAACACATAGCAGGAAAGTATGTGATAATGAAATTCATACAGCAATGTGGACTTTTAATTGCATAGTTTATTACAATTTATAAAAGAACCATATCTATAAATTTGAACAAACTATCCTGTCTCAGAAAATTTCTAAGTCACAGAATTAGAATATTTACTGATCTGATAAAAAAAAATCAGAGTACACTCAGTTAAAGAGTCAGAAAATCAGGCCTAAATGTCATTAGCCATTATATTCTAAAAGGGAAATTACCTCAAATGCATGAAAAATATCTACTCTGTAATTTTTTTTAATGAAATAACAAGCAATGAGACCTTCCCAGCCAACTTCCCATATAGAAACACCTGTTTTTTTTTTTTTTTTCACAAGTCATTCAACATTGAATAGAATCTGGGATTTGTCTTCTCATTTTGGCATTTTTTCCCATTAGTTCAACTTTAAATTGCAGAACTGAAGAATATTTTGAAAATATGCTATAAAATAATCTTCAATTGCATTTCTCTTAGCTATGTTCATTACCTGGTCTGTATTTTTTGTTTTCATATTTTTCCATATCTGTTTTTTTAATTATATATTTTTTGACAATCTTTACATAGTTAATTAGGGTTAAAAGGTTCAAGGGCTATAGGAAAATGGGTTAGTTGTACTCATTTTCCTATAATTGGGTTGGCCTTCTCTCTTAATACCCCCCTTTAAACATGAAGGAAACAATATAGAAACGCCTCTTAATGGTCAGGCTA
The DNA here is from genome assembly GCF_017591425.1 of Ochotona curzoniae. NCBI lineage: Eukaryota > Metazoa > Chordata > Mammalia > Lagomorpha > Ochotonidae > Ochotona > Ochotona curzoniae. Next base: position 59,767,386 of record NW_024466599.1, read on the forward strand.
GTGCAAACATGTGCATCACAGCATAAGGTGAATAGTAATGCAGGGATCACGTTGTCTCCATAGTTGTTCATGAAATAAATTGTATTTTGTTTTTAATAATTTACAAGTTTAATTCCTTGGTTTTCACTAACTTCTTACATGTTTCCAATTACCAGTCATATTTTTGTAATTAAAATACGAAAATATAAATGTCCTGTTTTATTTTAAATATGATTCCATTGTCCCCCAAAACTTCACATGTTGAGGTTTAATTCCCTTTGTGAAATATGGAGATAGTGGGAATACTATCTGACTATGGTATGTGGATGGGAGACTTTGGGGAAGTAATTAGGATTAGACAAGGCCATTAATGTGGAACTTCCGTGACTGAATTTTGATGGCACAATAAGAAGGGGAGAGGATGTGCATACACATGCATACATGTACACACATGACTTGTCTCTTGCCATGTGATGCTCTGCATTCTCTCAAGACTATCAATATCTTCAGAAGGTTTTTTTTACTTATTTATTTTTCATTTCTTCAGTGACATATTGGTCATTCAGTAACATGTCATTTAACTTCATGTTGTTGTAAATTTCCTGTTTTGCTTCCTGTGTAATATGAACTGCCATATCCAGATATGAGGATACAATGCAGTATGCATCTCTACTTCCAAATCAAAGATGGACTCCCAAAGAAGCTGTTAAATGTATCATGACGATGGGGGGGCAAATGATTTTAGTGACTGAAAGGAGATTCAAGAGTAGAATTTTGTATATAAGTCTTCTACTTTCAGTCTTACATATCTCAGTTTATTTTTGTTTGTTTTAAAGAAAAAAGTACTTTAAAAAGAGGGGTGGGACTGTGCCAAGGGGAAGGCCATAAGGCCCCTAGTCCTGTGACCTCTAGAACAGTGAAGCAAAGTAACTTCTTTATAAAGAATGAAGTAAAATGTCTCAGGTGTTTTGCTACAGTAACAAAAAGCAGACCAGTACATGCCCAAAATGAAATCAGCATAGCTGAGTAAGCAAAAGTATTGTCAATGTTTCATGGGGCTTATGTAAATACTGCTTTTTGCATGGTAACTCAAGTCATCACATATACAGAAGTATTTCCATCATTATGAGGATGGAGTCAATAAATGAATATAGGTATAGAATTCAAATAGCTTTACATTGTATCAAACACTGGACAAAATCTTGCTTAACAGAGATATTTTCAGAATGCCTCTTGCCAGGTAACTACCTAAACCACGGACAAATAAGTCTGCCTTGCATTGACATTTATATGACAGAGTACATTTTCTGAAACCTCATTTTCCTCCATTTATGGCATTACATGAAGCCATTTTTGATTTTTATTATGACAATTTGAATAGTCTATGAGGTAAACGTGATGAACTATAATGCCCATCTTTAATCACTCAGGTGATAAAAGATAAATTGATGACTTCTAGAGCAATTGGAAAATATTGGAGGCATAAAAAGTAGCAGATCTGAAAATTTGTTAAACCTAGAGTTATTTCCTCCATTACCATATGAAAACACTTAGCACAAATTGAGGCTTGGTGGTTGTAGCTTCATCCTATCAAGAGGTTTGTATAAATATCACACTGGGAGGAAGTCATTAATTATTTCCCTTCCTTCCATTTATGATTATTTGCAAGGAGTCACTGGTTAAAACATTTTCCCTTTACTTCATTATGCATACATAGACACACATACAAATTATGCTTTCGTAACCGCAATTTGTTTTCTTTAACATCTTATAATGAGCTTCCCATAGTCTAAATGCCTTGAAATATGAATGCATAAATATTTTATGGTTCAGTATAAAGTCATTAAGGTGTTAAAATATTTGAAAGTATGATTCTCTGAAGGGCAGTTTGAAGTTTATATTGCTTTAAATGTCACCATGCAAAACAGAATGTCACTGAATATGACCAAAAGACAACAAACAACATGTATTTAAAATTCTAAATGATATGAATTTAGCCATAGATATTTATTTTAATTAAACAGGTAAAGTTGGCTTTTAGACAAGCATAACAAAATGCACACAACTCAATTGTTCCTTTTAAGTTATTTAGGCTCTGATTTTTAAACACAAACTCATTAGGAAAGCTAAAGATATAGTCACTGAGTTTGCCATGGCATAGATATTAAATGCCAGAACAGACAAGCATGGAGAAATGTGGAGAAAATATTTTCCAACTTAATGCATATGTATATTTTAAATTTTGTTCACAGTTAGGAATGTAGAAATTCTCTGTATTCTGACATATCTTTTCATCTCATTCTCATTTTTATTACTGTTGAATTACAGAAATTTAATTCTGAATTAAATGGGTAAAAACTGAATCCTGAAAAATGAATACAATGTTGTAAATTAATTAATCTTAATTTTTTGAACCTTTGCTAAACCTAAAATATTTTATAAACTCTGATTAGTTCACAAATATTTCCTAAACCATACATTTTTCTCTATCTGTATAGATGTTGTTTCATAAACAACCAAAAAATACTAATTTCACAAGCAGTGATTTTAAAATTTAAAATATTTATTCAATTCTGGGGAATTATTTGCCTCTTCCAAAGATAAGGCACTTATAAAATGGGGATAATATATTTTGACATTATCAGTATTGCAGACCAAATAAATATACTACACCCCTGGGACAGTAGGAAAATATAGTAATTTAAAGCATGTTACTAGAACTCAACAACATCCATAGTAAACGAACGTAAGTGCTATGTTGGTAAGGTGTAAAGTTCAGAACTGGAAATGAAGATTGATCTTCAAGGCATAATGGAAGACTTCCTGATGACTCTTGATAACTGGACTCTAAACGTAGGACCAGTGAGCAAAAGATGTAAGATTTTTCACCAGCAGCAAAAAACAAAACAAAAAACAGACATGGAAAACTATGTTTCTCAAGGGCAAAGAGAAAGCTCTCAGAAAATTAGAAATAGGAATATGATATAGGGCATTTACCTATAAAACCTGTACATACTATCATATTTAATGATTAAATTCTAAGTGTTTTTGCTATAATATGAGCATATTTCTTTTTTAATTAAAAAATATGTATGTATTCATTGTAAGGAAAAATGACATAGAGACCAATATATAAAGATTCAGAAAGCATTTCCTTCTGCTGCTTTACTGCTCAAATCGGTTGAAAAAAACCAATGATGGTTTGGGATCAGCATGAAAAGCATAACCCGGCTCTCTGCTATAAACAGCAGGGATTCAATATCTTGAGCCATCACCACTGCTTCCCAGGGTCTGCGTTAGTGGGAAAGTAACGTCAGGAACCAAGCCAGGAATTTAATCCAGCCACCCTTATAAAGGAGGGGAGTGTTTAAATAACTACATAGATTTAACTGGGCAATCTAATTTTTGTTTTTTCTTTGTTTTTTTTTTTAATTTTTCATGATATTGTGCTTCCACTTTCCCCACTTTTCCCATGTCCAGAATTGTGATCCCAGCTCTCATTATTTTTTACATGGTAACATATGTAGTTTATAGTCTAATCAGATAAATGAAAAATATAAAATGTTTATAATTTAGAAAATAAGATGTAAAATTGTATAGATAAGTGATTTCATAAAGAGAAACATACCAATCTTTAAAAAATATTTAGATTTGATATTTGCATATAAAGCTGTACACTACAAGAGCTATATGCTTTTACATATAATTATACAATGATTAACTAGCAATTAAAACTTAATTACACTTAATAGAGTGTGTTTTTGAATTTTTATACAGTCTTCAAAAAATGATTCAGAAAGTTCAAAAGTAAAGGCTTAGAAGCATGTAGCAAAAAGAAATTCTGCTTAAAAATTTTAATTCCAGAGATTACTATTTAAAAACATTGGTGAGAAGTCAAGAGCAATATTACTTTCTGATAAAGGAATAATGACAATGACAGAAATAAAATGCACATGAACAGACATCTAACAGACATTCTTCAAAACAGAGAACACAATAGTCAGTAAGCATTAAAAAAATTTCGTATGTGTATGTGTGAAAATGTGATATGTGTATATGTTGTAACAGGATCCTATCATAGAGCTGGAGTTGTGGCACCTATGATGCCATTATCCCATATGAATACCAATTGGAGTCTGCTATTACACTTCAGATCCAGCTTCCTGCTAATGGACTGAGAAAGGCAACAAAAGATGGCCGAGGTTCTTAGGATCCTGTTACCTACATGGGGAACCCAAATGAATATCTATGGTTTGGAAATAGAGCAGCCGGGATAAGAACTGGTAGCCACATGGGATGCTGGCAGATGCAGGCTGAAGATTAGCCAACTGAGACATTATAGCAGTCCCACGATTAGCCTATGGTTTTGGTTTGGCCTTGTCCCAGCTGTTGTGGATGAATGGAGAATGAGCCAGTGGATGAAAGACCTCTCTGTCTCTGAAGATCTCTGTAATTATGCCTTGCAGACAAATAAATCTTAAAATTATGGATCTTACAATTTCCATATACTTACTTGTATAAGTATTTTTTCCTGACTTTCCTTTCTTTCCCACAAGTAAAGTCAGAGTGAAATTTGGCTTCTATTCTGCAATATTTCCTGAATTTTCTTTTTTCAAAATCTGAACTCAATTGTTTCTTCCATTGTGGAAGAGCTTCTGATTCAGTAGCTCTTGCCCTTCTGGCAGAATTTCATTTTGTATATATTTCTAATTTTGGAAATGATTTTTTTTTATCTTGCTCTTATCATACTTTGGATCACATTGTGACACTATTTACTTAAAAGTGGTTGCAGGTACCACCTTCCACCCTAGCAATTAAAAAACCTTAGATTAGGAAAAAGTATTCATCTGAGATATTTTTAAGGGAAAAAAAAAAAACCCAGATGAAATCAGCATCATTTTTTTCTTATATTCCCTTCATTGCACATGGAGCTTATCTCAGTCTACCACATATTCGTCCTGCCTCTACATGAGGTTAGTCAAGATACAAAAACTTAGCAAAGTGCTCTGATACTAATAGTGGAAAGTACTTTCTGAGTTACAAGAGGTAATGATATCATTTATCCCTCCTTAAATACAATAACCCATGTTGTCATAAAGTTTCTATAGTCAGACATTGTAGCAATGTGAGTTTGTACACTGTGTGATTTAGAAATAAATGGCCTAAGACAGAAATAGCAAGTTTTGAGGAAACTTGATTTTGTGATGTCGTAAATGCCCTTCTTTTTCTTTGATGATACATTTGAATAGGTACTATAAGGTGGTACTAGGATATTGAACAAAATCCATTAAAATTATTTAATCACTGTTGTTTATTTTGAAAGGTAGAAAGAATTTCCCATCCATTGGTTCACTCCTGAAATGCCTCCAGCAGCCAGATTTAGACAAAACTAAATCAGAATCCTAGAACTCAACCCAGGATGGCAGAAACACAACTACACGAGCCATCATGTGCTATTTCCTGCGGTGTTTAGTAACGATGGAATTGGGAATCAAAACGGGCATGCTGATATGAAATGTATATGTCCTAGTGGCATTTTGCTTTACCACATGCTTTGTCCAAGATTGATATTTTGACTAATATGTGTATTAAATTTCCTTTTAAACCATTAAATGTTTAGCAACTTTTATCAGTGATTTTCTATATCTGTGCCTGAACTTGGAACAGGATAGGGGATTATGAGGTACATAGGCAAATTTGCCAGTCAATGGTATATCAGGGACAATCAGTTTAAATTTTTCAGTTGAAATCCTTCTCTTTTGGTAATACTGTATCAATTAAAAATCAAATTCTGAAATAGAATTTCTTCATTTCTTCCTGCTTCCGTCTGTTCAATTCTAATATGATGTCTTTAGGGAAAACATGTCCTTGTAGTGACTTGACAGAAGCAAAGGAATAAAAATGCTATTTCTCTACCGGAATTGTCCCAGATAACTTATCTCTGGGCAACAGGCTCTATCCATACTGACTCCACTTTTGACAACCAAGTGATGCCTGACCTTTGGGTGAGTGCTAGTACCCAGTGCTGCTGTCAGTTGTAATACGCTTGGCATTGTGTCTTGTCATCAACTTTTCCACATACGTTGGCATCTTCGTCTCAAATCAGACCACTGTGTGAGAAACAGGAGTGAATCATAACATCCTGCACTTATCCATGAGCCATGGCAAAACAACCTTATCTAAGTGATCTTCATAATTGCTTTCTGCTAACCATACCTTACTTCTCTGGCACCACTTTACATATGACACTATATAATTGGAAGCTTTTCCTAAGAACATAAATGGCAGGGTATCCCAGGACAAATGTCCATGGGCTTTAATATTTTTGGTGTTCCAATGTGTTCTCACTGGTTAAAGTTTTCCATTTCTCTTTATTTTATTTTATTATTACTATCACTGTATGATACAATTCCATAGACCTTGTGATATCCCTTGTCCATGACAAACTGGAAAGTTCAAATGTTTGCCTTTTGTATGTTCTAGCAAGTTTATTTATATTGGATCATGAACTGTTCCCATGTTATCTTTGTTTATTATTACGTATTTATACAGTAATTATTATTTAACATTATTATTAATCAGAATCGCCAAGAAGACTTCATGAAACCATTTGCTAGGTTATCTTCTTAGAATTTCTTGTAACTACTTCCGAAAAAGATATTAATGTATCCCATCTCTAACAGGTTCCAAGATGACATTACCTGACTCGGGTACCCCACATTGAGAAGCTCCAAGTCATAGAACAAATAACAGCCAAATTCCTAGACATTCTTCTTTTTTAAAAAATTATTTACTTATTTTTATTACAAAGTCAGATATACAGAGAGGCAGAGAGAAAGAACATCCATGTGTGTCTGCACTCCCCAAGTGACTGCAACGAATGGTGCTGCGCCCATCCGAAGCCAGGAGCCTGGAACCTCCTCCAGGTCTCCCACATAAGTGCAGGGTCCCAAGGCTTTGGGCCATCCTCAACTGCTTTCCCAGCCACAAGCAGGGAGCTGGATGGGAATTGGAGCTGCCGGGACTAGAACCAGCGCCAAATGGGATCCCGGCATGTTTAAGACAAGGACTTTAACCACTAGGCCATAGCACCGGGGCCAAACAATATTCTTGATGGGTTATTTTCAAAATTCAGTTTCTTTTAAAAAACCAACTAACAAAAATACCTAGCTTTCAAAACTATTGCCCAGCAAGGAGGAGAATAGAAATAACAGTCAATGTTGAAAAATATTTTTGTTTCCCTTGCTGGTAATTCATCCTCTCTTTGCAGCACTGAATCCCATTGATTCAATAGGAGGGATGCCAGAGGGCAAGACAATTTTTAAGAGATGACATATTTCAAAAAGCATTAATCCTAAAAAAAACCCCTAAAATTAGATGGAAATTGGTGAACAGCACCTGCATTACTAAAATGAAAGAGATGTCACTGTCATATTCCATAATTTAAAAAATAAATGTGACTGAGGGCAGAAAATGTAGCAACAATCCTTCCTGAATGTTTAACTGCTTTCCTAGAAGTAGCGCAGAAAAGCTCATGTAAACAGTCTCATACATTCTTCATGTTTAGAACAAAGCAGATTGCAGAGATAATTAGCCATGAGGAGTCCAGGAAGAAAGTTCTCGTCAACCACCACAGCATTCACCAGGCAACCACATTTCTGATGTTCAGGGTTTACGTTTTCCATTATCTCAGAAAAATGGTAAGGGTGGGGTAGCGAAGCATAATTGCATTTTTATAAGGGCCAGTCTCAGTCTGTGAGGCATGTTGTCCAGTACTCATTATTATCTGGAGCTCAGCTGCGGGAGAATATGTTTTAAAATGTTCGTGGAAGTTGTTGGCAGGACTGAAGTTGTGGGAGCTGTAGAAATCAGAGGCTCTAATTCTTTGTTGTGGCTAGTGGCTAGAGTTTGCCTTTCAGCTGTTGTGGTTCCTTACTCTATTGGCGCTCCTTATCTTACCGGCTCTCACTTGGAACCACTTACCTTATCAAACCTGCCCGCGTAATTTCTAATTCAAGTTGGATAACAGGCAATTTTATGTGACAAACTTATCTAGAAGTCATATCTTCTCACTTTTGCCATATTTAGTGGGTCTGAGTGAGTCACTAGCCCTTCTCAACCAGAAGAGAAGGGAATTGCACAACTGCATGGACACTGAGGGTACTTGGTTAGGTACTTGCTAAGAGGAGTCACATTAGCATCTGTCTGCCAGAATGAGTTATACTTAAAAGATTCTAGAACTCCACAGTGAGTTGTGTAATACTCAACCTGAACAAAGAATCCTTGTCTCAGAAGAAAGAAGAATCAGTATTTCCTGGTCTTGTGTGAGACGTATGGAATGCAGTGAACAGGACGCACACAAGTTACTGAGACCAAATGAAAGTCTAGAAAATGAAGAATCAATTATAGAAAAAAATAGTATTTTTCTTCAGAGAGAATGTTGATCTATGGAGGATTTTAAAAGAATGTTTGTAGGGTGAAAGTAAAACGTGGATAAGGGAGGCAAAGACTGAGGCAGAACTTCTAAAACTTGAGAGGGATCCAAAAGCACCTTGATCCCTTTTTTAGATTTAGTAGGTATGGTATTGAAACTGATATTATCCATTTTTGATATGTTACTCTCTGATGATAATTCTGTTGATTTAAGACCTTGAGTTTTTGGAACATAATTGTTCCAGGTGATGGATTTGCTTTTCATAGTTGAATTTTATATTGTATTGATACAGACACAGTCTCAGGTTTCTGTCTTCTATATAAGTTCCATACAATAAGATGTGTTCTGCCACTACCTTTTAAAAATGTGATTTTGTCACTGCTCGCACAAAAGTGCTTTTATTATAATAAAAATCTATAAGGAGGAAACTAAATGGAAAAATGTATAAATGTATGTAATATGATAGTTGGAATTCACAAGAAGTCAAGAAATGTTGTTTTATTTCATTTATCCTGACTGAAAGAATAATAAAAAGATATTGTTTATCTGACCCTAGTTATTACAGTCCTGGTCCATCTAAAATTGTATCAGTATTTCAATTGAGATATCAGTTTACTAAAAATTGTACTAAACTTTTTTTTCTCTAAGATATGTGTCTTTTCCTTCAACCCTTTCATAATCTTTTCTGGCTCAATATGTTGAACAGAAGTCCAATTTGCATTATGTGTCAAACAATGTCTCAAAGTAAGTAAGTGAAATGACTTAATGACAAAATTATCCATTATCAACTTCTTGAATAAATTCTATTTCTGCTTGCCTTAGGCACTACAACATCATTTAATTTATGATACCTTTTCATTGTCATTATGTAATTTCCTCTACTAGCCCTCAAACTATAGGCACATCATCACTAAGAATAGAATTATTTTAAAGTAACAAATTATAATACAGATATAATACAGATGTAAGTATATGAGTGATAACAATATAAATTAGGGAAGGATTTTCTATGGATAGTGCTGGACCACCATTTTTCTGTTCTTATCTGAGATTATTGGTTGAAAGCAAAGGTGGTGAAGGCAAGAAAGGGTGCTTAATGAGCCTTATGCTTTGTATTAATTTATAGAATGGGGGAAATTAGACCACCACTATTTTTGGCATAGGATTTTTACACATCAAATAAAATGATATTTAGAAACAGTCTCTGCAAACTTTTTTAAAGAAGAGCTCCATAGACAGGGAAGACTTTTTCTTGTTGCACATCAAAGTGATCAAATCTTTACAAAGGCTTTCTGATTTTGAAAAAATATATACCTAATGTGACATGTGAAATGAAAGAGGAAAAAAGGAAAAAAAAAACAAAGAGAAATTATGTACAGGATGGAGAAAGAAAAGCATAACATATGAAAACATATGAAAACACATCATGAGTGGAGGAACAAACATAAATCAGCCACACTGTAACAGAGAAAGACTTTGGAGTTCTTGTGTCTTTGGCAGAGAACACAACTCTAAGAATCATGTTTCAAAAGAAAAAAAAAAAACACATAAACAAGAGAACTCTTACCATGTGTATTATTTTCAGTGATTTAGCACAACACAAGTTATTATTTTAAGAGTTTTCATATGGTAGAGTTAACATATAGGCATGGATGAGTTCTTTCTGGGTGGCTAGAGCAAAATCTGATCCTTGATCCTTAATTTTGAAGTGTTTGGGGCTTTCAGCATTCCTTGCTGCGTGAGCCTTTCTTCCATTTTGAAATCCTGCAGGGTTGCATTCTCCTATCTCTCTGTTTTGTTAAATTTTGTCTTTGTCTCTGTTTCTCTCTCTGCCTTCCTCTGATCTCCCTTTTATAAAACCTCATATAATTAAATAGGACCCACCAGATTAGTGAGATTAATCTCCCTATCATGATTTAAAGTTACTTAAAGTAACTTAAAGGAGTTACTTCTGTGGTTAACATAGCCCAAATTTCCAGAGATCATGGTATGGTATCTTCAGTGAGCTGTTGTTCAGCCTGGCAGTGTGCTACTTGGAAGTTATCAGAATGCTCTTATTCTAGAGAAGCTCTTTTCCCATATGGGCAACTGGAAATCTTCATAATCTCAAGCCTGGGGAATTGTAGTCACTCTGGCTAAAGAATTAAATTTTTAAAAAAAAGGTTGTCATAATTTTTTTTAATCAAGCAATTTAACTTTGTATTTGTCTATTTAATTATGAAAAGCAGATGATGAGATTCCAGAAAGTGAGGAAGAGGTCAAAACAGATTATTTAATTTATTATTTTTCTATGTGAGTGATAGAAAATCAACAACTAATTAAATGTTAAAATAACTTATAAATAGTATTGTGCATTCTGATAGCAATACATAATCTGTTCCATATAAGTGTCACATTGAAGTATATTCAATGATTGGACCTGAGAAAATTAAATGATGCAATTAATGAAAAACTGGAGGGTGGGGAGCAGAAGGGAGAAGATGGCTTCTAGGTTTGACATCTGAGGATATGAAACTTATAGGTACCATTAGTTGATATGCAAAAGATTGGTGATTGACAGGTTTGGGTCATTTCTGGAAATTAGGCATTCATCTTAAAGCATATTGTGATTTTTTTTTTTTTTTGCAATTGGGATTGTCAGTCTGATTATTAAGGGAAGAAGATTGAGTTGAAAATTTAACTAGATTAAGTTATTTGTAGAGATGATGTATTATTTGTGAAACACTGGAAAATGAATGAGATCAATAGCTAAGGAGAGAGGAAAGTCTTTTGGGGGTAATGTAAGAGATACCCATAGATCAAGTCTTAAAGCATTTTAAACAAATGAAAATGAGAAGTTCCTATTAATCACTTAGTGTGGTACTGTTGATAAAGAAAGAACTTCTAGAGAGAATCTGGATCTAGAATTCTAAAACGTATGAAGCAGGAAGAATTGATGAACAGTGCCAAGAGCAACTGAGGGTTTATACACTTATTACTGGGTGATGTGACACTGAATTGGCATGATGGAGGCCATTGGTAACCTTGAGATTTTTATCAGTCTGAAGCTTATATAATTTAATAGGGTTTCTGTATTTGAGGCTATGAAATTATAAGTTCAAGTTTGCTGTGAAAAGTAGTTATATGAAATAAGAAAAGAATATTAGACATTTTAAAACCTTGAAGCAATGAAAAGGGCATCTTAAAGTCTAGAAAAAAATAATATTTATGAAATAATTGGTGTATATGTTACCAATATGGAGCTAATAATTTTGCCTAAATATTTCTATAAGCTCTGTAGTCTAATTTCTTATTTATATGAAAACATTAATTTTCTAGAAATAAAATAAGTTACATTTGTTTGTATTATTTTAGTAGATAAAATGCAAGTACTATTGAAGGCTTTTGTTTTTGAAGATTTTGTTTACTTTCCTTGAAAGTCAGAATTGCAGAGGCGTGGGGGTGACATGAAGCAATTGAGATTTGAACTAGCATGCATATGAGATCTGATGCCAAAAGTGGAAGATTAGTTTGCTCTACCACTAATCTTAAAAAGCTTCCTTCAGGTCTTTTCTGTTATTTTTCCCAAACCACTGTAATGGAGTTGGATCAGTTGTGTGGCAACCAGAGCCCAAGCTAACACCAAATGAAAGCCAGTGATTCAGGGGCTGGCTTTATTGGCTATGCCACAATGCTGACTCCCATCATAATAAGATATTTAAAGTTAAGATCATCTCCAAAGAGAGTTGATGGTCAAAATGTAACTATTTTGGGGGCTAAGAAAAATAAGTAATAAGGAATACATAGAATAATTACTGTAACCCTTAATATGCTCAGCATGTTTATGGACAGAAATTGAAAGTCAGATCTGTCATCTTGGTATTAGACTTCATCTAACATATTTTCAGCCAATCTGTGTACAGTCCAAGAATTAATACTGAGATGAGTGTGTAAATAAACCGGATTTTTTTTTTTTTGGATAGTTTGTTGGATAGCTTGGTTAGGAAGTCAAGTATACCAGGAAAAACGTATGAACAGCAGAATCCAAGCAGCTAAAGAAGGTAGATCTTCAGGAAGTTAATTAATAACAGAAATCATAGTTAAGGCAATGATGTAAAGACATTGGTTAAATCAATTTTGGATACAACTTTATGAAAACTCTCAGTTGGTATAAAAGATTGATAAGCTGTCAATATGTGTATAAAACCTTGTATCTGAAAAACTGAAATCTTTTTTTGCAGAATTTATGGTAATTCATGCATATATCAGAAATAAAGCCTTCATAAATTATTAAATGAAGAACTGTGGAAAAGATTCTCTGAAGAGAGGCATTAAAGGTAAGAACAAAGATTAAAATAGAATATTGTCATCTTATTGAATATTTGGCATTGAATAGTTGTCATTTTCCCATTGCATTTTGAGTGTTATCTTCAGCTTATCCTGAGTTCTGAGTATAGATAGCCTGCATTGAATTAAAAATAAAATCAATGAACAAGTGAATAAAATACAAACTGCTATGTTTGGGTTTTATTAATCATCTGGATGCATGTCTGTAGTTTAGGGTCTGCTGATCAGGATTAGTCATGGGGCTAATTTATTGTCATTTGGGAAAAAGTCACATGAGAAAATTCAGTCTAAGAACAAAGTGTCTGTTTCATGACTTTCTGCAATCAGTAACAGCAATGAAAGACAAATTCAATTTTCCTGTGCAATGCTTCATACCATATTTTTTCTGTGTATTGGTGATTCCACATTTCATTAAATTTATTTTACATCTGCTTATGAATTTCTTTTTCAGATTATTTGTTGTTCATTTAAAAATCACTTGATTTATATATATATATATATATATAGTTACATTTTATTTCTCAGATTAAGTAATTCTATCAGTCCAAGGAATGTTTAAAATAAATAGTTTAAGTTTTTTCACCTATACTCTTTCTGTCTGCAAGTGGGCTTTTCTGGTTTTCCATCCAGTATTTGTGCCTTTGATTTTCCTTTTGAATTACTGTGTCTGTTCATGCCTGCAGTATCATGTTGAAATCAAAGTGGAGACAGTGCTAATGTTGGGCTTCTTCCAGATTTTAGAAAAAAAGCATAGTCTTTTACAACTAATGGATGGATAGAGAAATAAAAGATAAAGCTCTATGTTTAGAAATTACTTATTTTTCAAACAGCAACACAACATCAGTGAGCCAAGTGCTGCGCCCTTTGAAGTGAAGGCACTGGTAGAGCTGTGAACTATACATCCATGCTCTTTATTAAGTTAAGAATTGCTTATAGAGTGTTTATTATGAGTGGGTTTTCAAATTCTTCCAATTCTGTTTTCTCTACCTGCCAAGTTAATCAAATTATTTCTTTCCAGTTGATTTGATGAGCTAGATTGATTTTCAATTTTTAAAGCAAACTTACATCCCTGTTGTAAATCCCCTATCATAGTGCATGTTTTATTTATATCTAGATTCAAATTCCCTTTATTTTGTTCAATACTTTCATATTTATGTTAGTGACATACAATTCCTTTTGTTGTAATATCTCAGTTTAATTTTTTATTTTGCTAACCTCAAAAAGTGATTAGAGTGAATTCCCTTTATTTTCTGAAAGAATTTGAGTAAGATTTATTTATTTTACTTGGAAAGTCAGAGTTACAAAGAGAAAACGAGACAGAAGATTTCAATGTGCTGGTCCACTCTCCAGATGGGTTAAACAGACAGATCTGGGCCAGTTTGAAGTCAGGAACCATGAGCTTCCGCCACATCTCCCATGTGGGTACAGAATCCCGAGGATTTGGCCATCCTATGCTTCTCTCCCAGACTATAAGCCGGGAAATGGATCAGGAAGTAGAGCAACCTGCACAAACTGGAGCCCATATGAGATGCCAGCAGCAGCAGGGGGAAGAATAGGTTTCCAGCTCACAACTCCGATCCTAAGATGGGTAAAATTCATACAACAAAGTTTAATAGAAATCATGAATGAAACTATCCAGAAGTTTCTTTGTGGTCTGTCTTTAGGGTTTGGGAGACTCCACATCTGAATCTAATGAGGCAGCACACTGATCTGTCAAGCCTTTGGCTCTTTTTCTTTCATACCAGCAAGCTGTCCTCTGATGGAGTTACTTTTCATGTGACTATCCTCCACCTCGGTAAATTACCTCCATGTACAAAAGTAGCCCTAGTCCTCAGCTCTGCGGGAGGACTTACACCTCTCAAGTTGTCCTTTTGGCTTCCGTAGAATCTGCAGCTTGTCACTGGTTTTTGTAACAATTAATGACATTTATTGGTTGGTCTTGAGGCTTTCTGTTGTGTCAGTGACAGACTGTCATGTCCTTATATATCCTAACCAGGAAAGGACCTTTGTCCCTTAATGTTGTTGATTTCTTTTTCTTCAATGTGACGTCATTCCTGCAGAAAGCAAGGCTTAATATTGTTTTGGTGTATCATATTGCAGGAACAGTTTGGAGATTCATAAGACGTGAGTAAAAGTAGGAAAAGATCATGTTTTGATTTGATGGTAGTGTCATGCACATGACAGAAGCACATCTGAAATGATTATGAATTATTTCGTTTTATTGGCATGTTACTGCTTCTTACATAATTTGAGAACTTTCATTTACAGAAACACTAAATGTAAGTGGCAAGAATGTATTTAAATTTGAAACAAATATTGAAAATACTATAAAAATACCCTATTTAATAAACTCTTATTATGAAATTATGTTTATCATAGAATTTTGTTGCTGATATAAATTTGCTTACAAAATTGTTTTAGAATCATTTATAAAATTGATTCTATATTCCATGTTATATGTCATCAACTTTAATGTATAATCATGATGCTAGGTGGTCTCTAAGCTTATATAATTTATATATAATATATATATTTAAATTCCTCTTTCATGTGCTTATTTTGTATATTTTTCTCCAATTGTAATGATAATATGAAGGTATTTAAGTATACATTTTCCCATTTTATGTAATGAGATATTTTGTTGGGTAGTGAAACTAGTTTTCTGTTTTCAGTTCTTCATTGAACTTGTGCATTGTTCATAATGGAAGATTATTTTATGTATGTGGCATAAAGTAAATGACAACTACATCCCCAAGGACTAGAATAATTTGGTTTCCTGGATAGCTACAGTACTAAACTTCGCACAAACTGATAGTAGAAAGACTGCTTCAGCGCAATTTCTTCATTTTACCTCTAATTTCACCTTATAGCTCTGTTAAAATTTCTCTATAAATCATATAGGATCTGCCATTTTTAGCACTTGCTGCTTTCCCCATTATCTTATAAAACTGTCAGCTACGGTGTTTATTAAAAGGTGAAAATAAAGAAAATGATTACACATATGAATACAAGACAGTCTGGATTCTTAGCACTATGAATGTCCCAGAAAACCTCACGGAGCTTTGTTAACTTTTCACACAGTGTGGAGCTCCTTGCCACATTGTGTGAGGAAAAACAAACAGATGGTCCATTTAGTGAAGCACTAGGTGGTAGAGTGGTCAGTGAGGCCTCTGAAACATGGCAACTGGGATGATGCAAATTATTACTGTTGAGTTAACCTTGGGAATTTTATTATGTGTTATGTCAGCAACTATAATATTTGTTCTGCCATTAATTATTTAAGTTTGCATGTTCAATTTTGACAAGCTTCTTACTTTAAGAATGTCTTAAGCTGTGAATTGGAAGAATCAGTCTTTGTTTTCAAAACTTTACATGGTAGTACCTTCTCTGGGAACAGGATGGCAGTATAGCAGTAGACTAAAGAACAGTGGCTACTTATTCTAGCATCACTGCAGTTTACCTTGCTCTGGGGAAAACTGAGAGCTGAATTCCACTCAACATTTATGTTTTGATTTTTATTTATTTGAAAGGCAGAGAGGTAAGAAGAGAGGGAGAAACAGAAAAAGAGAGAGAGAGAAAAAAATCAATTTTAATCTGATAATTCATTCCCCAAGTGCATCTAACAAGCTGAGTCAAGCAGGTGGTTGGTGCCAGGAACTCAAGTAGAGGTGCCCCTGTTTGAGAAGAGAACCAAAGTGCTTGAGCCATCACTTGCACATTAGTAAGGAAGCTGGAGTTAAAACCAGGAGCTGAGCCCAAATTCTGATGCATGTCCAGAAGCATTAACAGGGAGCTGCAACAAAAGTGAAGCTGCCAGGCCTGACTCAATGGCCTAGTAGTGAAAGTCCTCACCTTTCTCATGCTGAGTTCCCCTATGGGTGCCAATTCTGATCCTGGCGACCCTGCTTCCCATCCAGTTTCCTGCTTTTGGCCTGTGAAAGCAGTGAAGAATGGCCCAAAGCCTTGGGACACTATATCTGCATGAGAAATCTAGAAGAATCTAAGGGCTCTGGCCACTTTGGTGGTGAACCAGGAGATGGGAGCACTTCCTCTCTGTCTCTCCTTCTCTCTATAAATCTGACTTTCTAATGAAATAAATAAATCCTAAAAAAAAAATTAAGCTGCCAAGATTTAAACGAGCATCCTCATGGGATTCCCTTGATGGCTGGGAGGGAGAGAGTTGTTCAATATGCTGTGTCACAGTGCCAGCCTCGGATAAAGACACGTTAGAAGATTTCTTGTTTGATAAATTTTATTTTGTGTGGAGACATATCCAAGCAGTATCATGACCACAACTGTCTGTCCAGATCTCCAAAGACACGGGGATATCCTAGCTCCTTCCCGGGATTCTCAAGTCTTCTTGGAGTAAAAGAATAACCCAAAGCCATATGTGCCAATGAATTTTAACTCAGAAGCTTTGGAAGTTGAAGGAAGAAGGAAGAAAACCATACTAATGTATTTTATAATCAATTTTTAAACAAGTAGATTCAGGGTCTTGAAGAAAGCTAAGCTGAATGTCTTTAGGAGATTCTTAGAAAAAGATGTTAAAATTGAGTAAGTCAATTTATTGAGATTTGTGAAACTCTCTCACCAAAGGATAGTTATATCAAATACAAATGGGAAATTTGAAGTTGATGTTTCAATATAACTTATTCATATTCAATAAAATTTCGAAACTGTAGCCCACATCTTTCTACCTTAAGCCTAAATCTAGCTGTTAATTTACAAAAAATGAATTACTCTTTTTTTATTTATTCTATTTTCACAGAAAAATTGGAATTTTTAAAATAAAAAAGTCATGTCTTTTATATTTTATGACTTTCCATGTAGTATATGATGATTATTGTTAATTATTCCCCAAATATGGTGATTCAAGCCTTTTACTATTATAGCAACAGCTTGTAAGTATATTGTTACAGCAGTCCTCATAATAAAATGTTTATAAGCTCCATAAAATACATATTTAGTGTAAGTAATAGTCTTCAAGACTAAATTTCTATACATAAAATAAGAAAAATCTATTCATGGACTAGAAAATAGACAAAGATACATGTTTAAAGCAAATTTGGAGGATGGTCATTCTGTTACAATAAATGTAAGACTACGTGGAAGAGACTTGAACACCTATTTAGACAAAGTTAATTCGTTAACTAGGGAAAGTTTCTCTTCTAGAAATGCAGAAGATGGCTTCAACTTTAAGGTAGCAAAGCTTTAAATTAACTGGCACATTACACTTGGCTTCATGCTCTTTTTTAAAACCCCAACTTGTAGAAGATGCCATGTGAGTCAACCTGAAGTCACTGCAATAATGTTTCCATTAGGAATAAAATGATTATAGATTCTTGAAGCTTCCTATAACATCACTTAGGCCCTACTCTTTCAATTAATCCCTTCCAATGCCATAAGGTAAACAGACCTATTGTTAAAATCAGGAGTTGGCATTTTTTTTCCCGTAACACTCAAATATCAGGTATTTTCTTTGTGGGTCTTATAGTTCAGTCCTTATTGCAGCTACCCAACTCTATCATTGTAGTGCAAAAGCAAAGCAAAGGATCCAGTACAATAGCCTACTAGTTAAATCCTTGCCTGCATGTCCTGAGATCCCAAATGGGCACTGGTTTGGGATCCTGCACAACATTGGAGACCCAGAGGTTCCTGACTCCTGAGCTCAGGTCAGTTTGGCTCTGGCCATTGTGGTTACATGGTGAGTGAATCAGCGAACTGAAGAGCTTTTTGCCTGTCTCCCCCCCTCTCTCTGTATATCTGCCTTTCCAATAAAAATAAACAACTCTTACAGGTAAAAGCAAATAAAACTATACACAAATAGATAGCCAAGATTATGTTTCTATAAAACTTTTTTTGCAAAAACGGGTGATACGGAGTTTGGGCTCCCCTCCAGTTATAGTATGTCAATTAATAATACAGAGAAATAAACCAAGGAAGGTTTTTTTCCTTGTCTTTCTCTGTGAGTGATTTTTTTAAAACATGGGTCTATAATATTTCTAAAATAAATGGTCTCATAGCCAAATCTTGTACATTGTACCCAAACATAACCCTTTAAAATGAATAAAAGTCGAAACAAAGGAATGTGCTGTCTGAGAATACAGACATAAAATTAAAAAAAACTCTAGCAACATGTTGTCCCGTTACATAACGCCAGTGCAAGAAACTTGAGAAATGTTATGGTTTTTATCTAAAAAATTAAAAATATTAATGAAAAGAATTCCAAAAACTAAATTTCTGAATTTTATAGAAAATGAAGCAGAGAAAAACAAGTTGCAATCACCTGGTCAGGAAATAAAAAAGCAAAATTAAAAGTGAAAACAAAATTAAGTTAATTTCAGATTTTCATGGCAACATTATATCATTAGATAATGAAAACACATTTGCAATGTTGTAAGGAAGCAAGATCATTGACAGATTAAAGAAATGCAAGTCCTGGAGAACCTTTCATACAAAGGGACTGCATTTATGTTCAAGAGATTTGAGGTGTTAAAAAAATGAATGTGAACTAACTTATGAATATGATATCATACAAAAGAAAGGTTAGGGGCCAACATTTCAACACAGTGCATTAAGCTACTGCCTGCAAACCTGGCGTCCTTATGTGTGCCAGTTCAAGTCGCTGTGCTTAAGTTATGGTCCACACTCTGCTGATGCTCCCAGCAAGGTAGCAGAAGATGGCCCACATCCTTGATACCCTGCCATCCACTGGGGAGTTCCAGCCTCCTGGCTTCAGCCCTGGTCATCCTGATATTGTGGTCACTTGAGGAGTGAACCAGTGCAGTGGATGAAAGATTTGTCTCTCTTGGTATCTCCCCCTCACTCTGTAGTTTTGTTCAAATTATATCATAAAAATACTCTTCAAAAATAGTTTATCAAAATAGAAATACAATGTGCATTTTTAATAGAAAAAAGCAGTAATCCATGTAATTAGCTTACAGCCAAAACCTACAAAATTGTAGGCAGAAGGTAACTTATAGATTTTAGATTTTGGAAGTATTAATCTCTAGAATCTGGTAAAATGAGGAATTAAATGATCCAGCACAATTAAAATGAAAATAAAATGATGAAAATGTATGAGATTGTCATTAAGAATAACAAGAGAGAAAGATAAATCTTAGATCTGTTTGGTTTATTGATAAAAGTATCATGGAAATCTTCCAAATGACTAAGCAAAAAAAATATATGAGATAACATTAAACTCTATCACACCATATATGGGATATTATATCTAAAATACATCTTATACAACAGAAAGACACTAATTCATTACAGGCCTAATCAACTTTTAAGTCAAAATTTAATTTGATTGCATGATTTACAAGATCTCATCTTTAAGATGTTCATGGTGGCATAGCAAACTATTAATCTGTTTGAAGAGCCAGCATCCCATACATGTACCTGTTTGAATCCTGGCTGCTCCACTTTCAATCCAGATTACTGCAAATGGCCTGGCAAAGCAGCAGAGGATGACCTAACTTCATGGGCCCCTGCATCCATATGGGGGACTGGAAGAGTCCTCTGGCTTCTGGCTTTGCATCAACCATTTTGAAATGAAGCAGAAGATGGAAGATTTGTCTCTTTCTGAAGCAAAAATAAATATTTTAAAAATATGATATCATTTCCATGGGTGTACCCTTTTCTTAGGTTGTACTAATTGTCTTTTTTTTTTTTTTTTTGGTTGATCAGCCTCCACCAGACACTGAATTACAGGGCCACCTGATCCAGAAATCTCCAACTGTAAATTGAAATAGACCATTTCCTTATCAAAGGAGCTCCTCTCAGATACTTTAAAGTGAAAATAGTTTATTAAAACACCCAGGAAGTTCAGTGTGGGATGCAGGCATCGCTTGCATCTTGATTGCTGTATGAAATAATTATATCTCTATTAAAAATTGGCTATATATGTTTGGTTATTTTTGAAAAATGCATCGTTAACATTGATTAAATTGGTTTAATTTCATTTAATTAAAATTGGTTCATAAAAGTCAGGAAAACTTCATGTAAAAGATAAAGATCATAAATTTTAAAATCATATATGAAGATATACAAACCACATTAACATTAATTACTAATATACTTGTAATTTAGGGGAACATATGCATATAGGTCAATTGTTAAATATTTATGTTATGCAGTTTATTTAAGCACTTACATATGTTATGTGGAGGCAAGTCTAAAATCTGTAGTGAAGTATAAATCAGGAAGGAGAGGCTAGAACTCTGACCAAGTGCAATTCTTATTTATTTATTTATTTATTTACTTATTTTAAAAGACTTATTTATTTTTATTGGAAAATCACATATTCGGCGAGAATGAGAAACAGAGAAGAAGATCTGTCCGATGATGATTCACTCCCCAGGTGACCGCAACAGCTGGAGTTGAGCCTACCCGAAGCCAGGAGCTCAGAGCCTCTTCTGAGTCTCACGTGCAGGTGCAGGGTCCCAAGGCTTTGGGCCATCCTCAGCTGCTTTCCCAGGCCACAAGCAGGGAGCTGGATGGGAAGCGGGGCTGCCAGGATTAGAACCAGCACCCATATGGTATCCCAGTGTTGTGAGGTGAGGACTTTAGATGCTAGGCTGCCAGGTCAGGACCCCAAGTGAAGTTTCTAATCACAGGAAACATTTAGTATTTTTCTAGAATGCCTCAGCTCTGCTCTTGAGACCATCAACTTATTTGAGTCCAGACCATCCAGATATTCTAAAATAATCTCCTTCACTTAAAGTCACTCATTAAGACTTTAATCACAAGCCCAAAATAACTTTAATGACTGACTTGACTGGTGCTTGATTGAACAAGGAGGGAATTTGGCCGAGGCACATTGACATATAAAATTACCATTTCCAAGGTAAATATATATTCAAATGCAATAGATAATGACAGAGGTAATTGATTTCAGAATACATAATTAAGTACTTGCAATACCCATACAACAAGTGGTGGTCATAGATTATTAATAAATAATTATACTTGGTATAACCTATCAGTTTTATTGGTTTTATAGAAATATTTAGTGAAGGAAACGCCAGCACCTGCCAATTTAGTTAAAGCCATAGGAGGCATGTGGTCATGGGAGATGGAGAATATCTGAAAAGACCACATCATCACCTCTAATAAGCCAGTAAGTTCAGTGAACCTGACTGGAAACATTATTGTTGATTAAAGACTGTATTTATGGCTTACGTCAAACGTAGGATGATGTATTACCCAAGATTGATCAGAAAATTCTTAGATAAGCTTAGTACTGCATCTAGGGTGCAGAAAAAATGTATCCCTAGTGAATAAACGTTGTGTCTCTTTTGCTATTCACCCATATATATCTTCCTTTTAAAGAGATTCTTTATTTTTTATAATACAGTTCCTTAGGACTGGGGATTTTTCCCTTCCATTCTCTGCACTCCCTCCCCTCAACTGTTTTTCCTATATTGTGACAATAGTATAGTCCCTCAACATCAGTCACATGTCCATCATTCTTCTATTTAATCTATCCTATTTAATCTATCTATTTTATTTAATGTATCCTGACATTGTAGGTATAAACAATGATATAAAATCCAGCATTCTATTGTTATCTTTTATGATACAGTGTCTTGAAGTTGTGGCCCACTTTAAAATCAGTTTTAGTTTTATTATTTTAAATTTTATTTTAGGTTATAAAGTTATATATTCTGGATACAAATGTTGTATTAAATATCTGTATTACATATCTGATTTCTGTGTAATTTTCTTTTTTTAACATTGACTTGTTTCTCATTATATTAGTCATTTCTTAGAGTGAACAGAATGTTTTAATTTGATGAAATCCTGCTTACCTATTTTTTTTTTTAGTATTGGAGTTTTAAGGGTTGATATTGTTTCTAGGAATTCTATGCTTAATTCAAGTTACATTTCTTCTCCTTTTTTTTTTTCTTAACATTAATTGTTCTTTCACCTGAAACACAGATTTGCAGGGAGAAGAAAAGACAGAAAGAGAGAGAGATATCTTCCTTTTATTGGTTTTATGGTTCACCACCCAAGTGGCTGCAATAGCATGGGCTAAGTGATCTGAAGCCAGGAGTCAGTAGCTTTCTCTGGGTCTCCCATGTGGGTACAGGGGCCTAGGACTCAAGCTATCTTCCACTTCCTCAAACATTCCATAAACAGGAAGCTGGATGGGAAGTAGAGCAACTGTGACTAGGACCAGCAGCCACATGGATGCCAATACTACAGGTAGAGGATTAGCCTGTGGAGCCATCATGCCAGCACATTCTATTCCTTTTAAATAGAGTATGTGGCTTTAGGGTGCATGGCCCATCTTGAATTCATTTTTTTATAGGACATAAGTAAGGAATGAAATTCATGTTTTGCTTATGATTCTCACTGTTATAGCACTATTTATTTAAAAAACTATGCATTCTTCACTTAATTGCGTTTCAATATTTATAATTATTTTTTCCATGTGTATCTTTTTGTTTTTCCAATTTATTTTATAACTGTTTATTTAATATAGCTTTTTTGTTAAAGATTAATTTATTTTTATTGGAAAGGCAGATGAACAGAGAGGAGAGACAGAGAGGAAGATCTTCCTTCTGATGATTCATTCCCCAAGTGGCCACAATGGCCGATGCTGTGCTGATCCAAAACCAGAAGCCAGGAACTTTTTTCAGAGTCTCCCACCAAGGTGCAGGGTCCCAATTCTCTGGGCCATTCTTGACTGCTTTCGCAGGCCACAAGCAAGGAGCTGGATGGGAAGTGGAGCTGCCAGGATTAGAACTGGCGCCCATATGGGATCCCGGGTGCAGTCAAGGCGAGGACCTTAACCACTACGCTATCATGCCGGGCCCTAATATAGCTTTTAATTAAACTTGAAATGAAGCACTATAAACTTTATAACTTTGCTCCTTTTCAAATTTGCTTTGACAATTTTACATCTTAAATATACATCAATGTGAATGTTAGGATCCACTTGCTTGTTTTTACAAGATAAGCACATTTTTTGTTCCTTGAAGTTTGGAGGTCAAATTGAGAACACATAGCATCTTAACAATATTGATCTTTACACTAGTAAAACTTTGTGCCACTTTTACATTCCTCATTACAATCCAATAGCATAGGCAAAAATACTGCTTTATTAAGTGAGTCTAAAGAATAATGCTTTTCTATTTTACAGTGCAACTATTCTGGTAAAACATTTATCCTCCTGGAATACTTATGCTAATGATTTTCTTGGAATTTATGACAAAATGCAGAAAACACATATATATTATAGAAGTTCTATATATTTCATGTTGCTTTAAGACAGCATACTAAATAAAAATGAAGCGTTAACCTTTGGCAGCAGGCCACTCACATTTGAATCTTGAGACCATTCCTTAACTTCTTAGCTTGCTTCTTAGATTCTGAGGACCTATCGGTTACGGTTTTAAGTGGGTCTTTTTCAAGCTTGACAGTAATACTCAAATGTGTTTTGCTATAGTTTGAAATATTTGGTAAAAGCGGAAGAATTCCTGTGTATCTTGCCTGAAATTTTATCCCAATTACAAACATTAAAAATATTGTGGCATGCAATCAGACTGTATGGAACTATGACCTATACAATTTCTATCTAATGATATATTTTTAAAACCTTTCCCCCCCCCCCAATGGTGATTGAGGTTCTGCTATGTGCACAGCCTAAGGGAGGATGTTATACTAAAAATAAATGTACAATTTAAACTTTCACTTTAGAAAAGTTGAGTTTGAGATAGCTAAGTTAAAGAAAATCCTGCCTGAGGGAAAGAACCTCAAGGAATCCCCATTTTCTTTAGTCTGTGTTAGTGGCAGAAATTCAGAACTGGGGATACAGAGCCACAAGTGAGAGTAGAGAGAGGAGCTTTTCTTAACGTTGTAGAAAGGGCCTTATTACAGTATCATTGAGTGTGTGCTGTGACTCATTTTATCCATCTCCTACCTTTTAAAACAATATTTTAATTCAATTGTAATTATATATACTTATGGTGTACTTTTTCTTTTTCTTTTTTAATACATTTATTTGAGAGAGAGAAAAGAGAGGGAGCTGGGGGGAGGGGAATGTTTCATCAACTGGTTCATCTCTAATTACCCATAACAACCTGGAATAAGCTAAATCAAAATCAGAAGCCAGAGCACTATCCAGGGCTCAGGCAGCAGAGGTGAGGGATCCAAGCACTTGGGTCATCACCCTGTGCTTCCCAGATGCGTTTGAATAAAGTTGCAAATATGAAGTAGCCAAGAAGTGGTTAACCCTTTGCCCCACAATATTTGTTCTTATTCTAAACTTTACAGGAAATTTAAGGGATATAGAATTTTAAAACCATTTAGCAAAATAACTTTAGAAATGGCAACACACAGTCTTAATTACTGATACAAAATAATAATCAAAGCAGTATTTACTGAAAACACACATAGATAATTGCAAAAATAAAAAAGAGTAAATATACCTACACTAAAAAAAAATTGAAAACGCTTGCTAGGAAATGTCAGAAGAAAAACTTTTTATGAAACATGACATTGAAAATAAGTCAGTTAACCATCTGCCAAAAAAGAAACTTTTTTCAATTGTCTTATACTGCATCTAAAAATTTACTTAAAATATATAATAGTTTTGAATTTAGAGCTAATAGACAAATAATGAAGCAAAAATAGGCAAAATCAATGGAATCTTAATAGCTGAATTTCCAAAAATTCAGTAACAAATTCTGAACTATGAAATAGTGAGTACATTGGACTTTAACACAACTATTAAATATCTTCACTCAAAATGAAGTTTAGGAAATGAAAAGATGAGTCAAAACACAAAAGAAAATATTTGCAAGTTCACATGTATCTGTTAGATCTTCCTACCACCTGAGAAAGAAAATAGCAGCCAAGTACAAACAGACCTTTATTAGAAGAGAAGTCATTCCTGGGCCTTTCCCATGCGATGGAAGAATGAACAGGAGAGGAGAGGTAGCAAGTGGAAAGACAAGCTGGGTAGTGGAGACAAAGGTTTTATACCCTCTCTGACATGGGTGCTGGTTTCAGCCCTGCTTGGGTCCCAATAGGACAGGGAATGTTGACCTTTGTCCATCACTGGCCCCATGTGGCCTTGGCTGCCTTCCCGGCGTGCTGTGCTAGATCTCTGGCTGAGGTCACTGTGGTGTCCACCCACTTTCTCTAACAGCGGTAACCATCAGTATCCAAGAACTTGAGTTCACTACATATATGTGAAATATTTAACTCAAAAACAGTGCATCAGGTGCACAATTATATGGAATTGTTATAGAAGCTTGAACAAAGTCAGCTTTAAATGCCATACCACAATAAAACAAACAAACAAAAATACACTAGAATCAGTAGCAACAAATTATGTGCTGAGCATCCATTATAACATTTTTATTTAAGGGCAGAGTTACAGAGAGAGAGAGAGAGAAAGATCTGAGAGATCGTCCCTTTGCTGGCTTACTTATAAAAGGGCTGGACCAGGACAAAGACAGGAACTTAGCACTCTTCTGGATCTCCCACATGGTTGTTGTGGATCTTGGGTAATTTTCCTACTTATTTATAAGGCACATTGGCAGGAAGCTGGATAGGAAATGGAGCAAACACAATTTGGACCTGCATAAATAAGGGTTGTTTGTGTCCTAGGCAGCAGCATAACCAATGGGCCGCAGTGCCAGCCCCTCAACTCTTATTAGTGGTACTTATTAACTTATCTGACTCTTCATCTCTACTATGCCATAATTTAGTAGTTAAAGTCATAAAGAATAGTGTCTTATAAAGGGAATCACAAGAAATATTTACCTGTGTTAAAGAACATGTTCTTTGGCATTTTAGTGTTAAGATTGAGACTGAATTATCATCCAAATTACAGGAATCTTTTACTTGTAGCTGTAAAACCTTTTTTGACTCCAAATGCCAAAGTTGTATAGCTTCAAATAGTATCTCAATCAGGATGTAGTGAGTTCCTTTTTGATCTCAAAGACTTTTCCGGGGGAAATATTGGGAGTGGGGAAGAGAGAAAGTGGGAAGAGGGTGAGAGAGGTTTCACTGATTCATTCAGCAAATGACTTCAGTGGCCAGAGCAAGGTCAGCCTGAGGCTGAGAGCTCAGAAATTACTCCATGTCTCTTTTGGTAGCAGCAGTTCAGCCACTTGAGTCTTCAGCCAGCTGCTGCCTCCCAGGGTTTGCATCAGCAGGACTGGGGAGTCAGGAGACTAATGTGGGTTATCTAAGCAAGAGAATCAGTGTGTTAACCAGCATCTTAGACTCTGTGCCTTCCCTGCTTTTCATTTCTTACTGGGACTCATTAGTTTATAAATACTATTTATATATTTCCACTGTTCTATTTTTTGTTGTGTGAAATTTCCCTTCATTTATAAAGTAATGTGCTTTGTTTTTTTGAACCATGTTGCTTCATCTCATGTTCATGTTATGTAGTATGGAGCTCTGAACATAGATTCACAATGCCTGTTTGATTAGAACCTTCATCAGCACCTAGTTTTCTGCATTTTTTAAGCAAATGTGCTTAAAAGTATCTCAGAGTACTCTTTTGAGGATAAAATGAGCTGTAATATGGGAAGCTATCAGAGTAATTCCTGGACGAAGTGAGTTCAAGATTTAGCTGTTAGTGTTACTGATAATACTACCTCTTGCTTGGCCTTCTATATTTGTAAGTAAGAACTAAATTATGGCACCTTTATGGGCACCTTGCTGCTGGGGATTTTCTTAGTTTTCCTGCAATGGCACTGCTGAAAGTAAGTCTTTCCAATAATTCCAATAATTTACTCTAAAGTGAATGTGTATTTGATAAAGCTGTACAAGTAGGGTCTAGGGCCAAACATTGCATTTCATGGCAATTTTGCTGCAGAATAATGAGATGAAATGTCAGTCACATGTCTATCATTCTATAAACATTAGCTTATTTTTATCCTCATAAAATATCTCTGGGTTAATATCATTATGACCATTTTAAAAATGAATGGATTGAGGAGACCTCCTGTGAATCATACTTCTAATTGGTATGAAGCTCAGTAATTTCATTTTTTAAATTCTATTAATTAGCTTTGTTGTTTGCTGAGCAAAGTTGGGTGGTCAGTGCAAAAAGAGACAGATACCTAGAAAGCTCTTGTCTTAATTCTTTCCCCAAAAGTCCACAATATGTGAATGTAGGCCAGAAATTCTATCCAGGTTTCACATGTAAGTCCCTGGAACCAACTCTTCAAGCTCTCATCAATTGTCTCACATTTAGAATCGGGAGCAGAAGGAGCATTCTAAGCCAATAAGTAAGCTTTCTGACCAGAGTCTTAGCTACCAAGCCAAATGACTAACACCAAATTATGTTTTTAATGAATGATTTATCATTACAGTTGTGAACTCACTTTTGGTTGCATAATTTTGTTTGAGAACTATTGGTCTAAGTAAATAATAAACTAATCGATGCATCTTACAGGGAAGAAATATGAGTTTTCATTATTGTAATCTCTGCAGCACCAGGACTGGAGCATAGAGATAATATTTTCAGAAATGTAAATTTGATTACTTCTTCTATGGTGATTTATATGTCATGGATGCTAAAAGTAAATAAAATACAGTCTACTTTCTGGAAATTTAAAATGTGATATAACAAATTATATTGACTACTGCAAGGAACTTAATTTTTTAAAAAAAGGAATAATCATTGTAAAAAAGAGAGGGCAATTTGTTTAGAACTCGGTATGTGACAACTACTTTAACAGGAACTTAAAATTTATCACTTTAAGCTTAACCTTATACCTATGATGTTACAATTACCGAATCTACTTTCTTGAAGAGGTTATAGTAAAAAGAATGATTGTAAATATATGTGGAGGTCACGTGTAAAAATGATTCAAGAATTCTCTTATCTACCTGTTTTCACAGTTCATCCTTCTTTATATGTGTGCACCGTGTGTGCAGCATTGAAGAGCAAAGATCATACATAGAAATTATTTCTTAAAATGCTAAGGTTACAGGTTTCTAGTTTCATAGATTAATAGACTATAACAATAGTTTCTCAAAAATGTGTAATAAAGGCAGTCAGCAGCCCTTGCTTGAGTTGAATATGAAAGTTTATACTTAGAAAAAGATACAGAAAAGCTACAATATATCTTCAACAAGAGACAAAATGATTTAAGGTATATGAAGGCACTTCAAAACATTTGTGGAAACTTGAAGATAAAGTAAGTTTATTTTGGTGGCAAATTTTTGAAATCTTTGCCTCCCTTTTTTACAATATGCATTTCTATAAATGTTTTGAAATATCCTCATAACAAAAAATTATAAATTAAAGTGTTTGTGAGGAACTGAGTAAATGGGGATATAAGACTTAAAATAACAAAAACACAGTACAAGTAAAGATTCTAAAATGTTGTCCAATAAAGAAATGTAATTGAAAAAATGAGAAAACTCAGGATCTGTGAAATTATTTATTGACAATTTTGCAATTAGGTAGTTAGCAATGATTAATTTCAAACCTAAAAGCAAGGTTTCTGATTCGTAGTGGAGTTTCTTTCCATAAATATTTTTTCTTTAAAATGTTATTTCCAATTGTGTATATGCCTAGATATTATGATTCATTATATATTTCAGAATAATTCAAAGTAATTAGTGCATTCATCATCTCAACAAGTTTGTTTATGATACTTACATATATATTATTGTATCAGTTTGAAAACATACATTGTTTTATTATTTTCTGTGGTCACCATTTAGTTTTATTACTCCTCTTTGAAATAGCAATAAAAAATAGTGTGTACTAGTGATACACATGCTAATTATTATAATTTCATCCTAATGTATACTACACTCTTTTAATTGATGACTTTTTTTTCACCATTTTTTTTGTATTCTTAATAAAAAAACTCCTGAAATATAATTCTTTACTAATTGATTTGTTCTTTATGGTTATTAAATTTTGATTTAGAAATCTCATGGTTTGTGATGAGTTTTATTACATACTATAAAACTAGTCTGCATGATGTGGAATTAAACCCAATTCTGTTTCTTGAGTGAAAAGTTTGAGTTGTAACACATTGTTCCATTTTGTCAAATAATCTGAAACAGAAATTTTGAGAAATGCCCATAAACATGTTTCTTTGTAGATACTGATAGGTGGCTACAGATTGCCCCTTTTACAAATATGTGCTACTGTATTTTTTGTTCAACTACAAAAAGCATTTTTCTGATAATACAAATTAAATTTTTCTACATGATTCTTAGAAATTCATGTTTATAAAATAATTCTTTATTATATATGTAAATTCCATACATTTTAAAATAGAAATTAGAATATCTAAGGTGAGTTAATTATGTGAACAAGGCATTAACATATTACATAAAAATGCTAATTTTTAGGGTTTAGAAAAAGAGCATTTTCCAAGGCTCCCATCATTTCCATGACTGTTTGTATTCTTTTAGAGGATTGGAGTCTGTTTTCTTGATGTAAAGCCAGATGTGGGTTATTATAATTGCTGGAATCACAGATTTATTTTTAATTATTCATTAAATTGATCTAAACAGTAGAATCCCAAAATGAAAATACACCATCCTGTTTTATAAGCCATCTGTGATTTTTTTTCTAGCACTGATGAGATGCCAATTTTTGTTTTCATGTCAATTGAGTAACATATGAAAATGATAGGACATATATTTTTCAAAACATGGTTTCTAGCAGCATATTCAACATCTTATATACAAAATATGAAAAAAATAATGCTACTGTGTTGTTTTATTGGAAACAAAAGTAATAGATATTGTGAGAGGTTAATGTGAACTTCGTCAATACAATTCAGCAGATCTATACAGCACAAAATAGTGCTGGAATTTAATCCTCAACATCAATGTCAATGCTGAAATTGGGTAATTTTAAAAAGAAAAAGTCTCAAAGTCTAAATAATCAACAGGATATCAGCTGCTAATAAGTATTGTTCTTAGTGGGTAAAGAAATTCAAATAGATCAGTGGAAACAGATCATTATCAGTCAGTGAGTTTTTTTGAGAGTCTTCTACAAGTTTCAGTCATGTTCATCAACAATATGTTAAAACTTCTTTTGGGGATTGCATTTTTTCATATTACAGAAATTCTCATCTGCTGATAAAATAAGGCAGAGATGTGCACAGGATAAATTAAAATAATTATTTCATTAATGAGTAATCGACTTTTAATAGTTTGATGTGCACTTGTACTTTTTGGTGCACAATGTAAGCATACTTTGAGTCTTATTTCTAAAGTAGTAAGATACTATTACACAGACTTTTTCGGATTGGTTACTATAAGACTTATATTGAACAGATTTCCATCTTATCCCAAGTGATTTCACATAGACTTCAAAGAGAAGGCCACTATAATTCATTAATCATTTATCTGTTATTGGTAGTTTGCCAACATTAAGAATAAGTTGTGATGGCCATATATTTGTTTGAAACATTTATGCTATATGCAATATCATTTGGAAATGTTGATATGAGTGCAGTTGGAGCCAAAGTGGTTTGATTAATTTTCTTTTGGCTATATATCCTGTTGGTAAATTCTCCTGAGTAAAGTTTACATCTATATACAGTTCCTACAGATCTTTATGTCCTTTGTTCATCCTTCATACACAAAATTGTGAGTATATTTACCTCATTAATTGCACTTAAATTCACATAAAATTTAATGAGCTTGCTGCTAGAGGGGAAACAACAACACAGAAACCAGGACATCCAAACAAAACAAGAAGAGAAAGGCTTCTTGAGGAAGACATTTTTGAGTAGAGGTTAAGGAAATGAAAAGAAATAGGGTCTAATTAAAGGCTGTTAAGAAATAGAGGTCATTTGACAATTGGCTGTCATACAACATTTATTCTTTGGAGTGAGGAGATTAATGCTCTAATTAGAGTTCTCACATTAGTCATTAGAAGATTGTTGAATGGTGTATATGTGTGTGTTGATATATTAATATGAATATACATAATGGCTTTGCTTGTTACTTATTCCAGACATAGTTATTGTAAGATTTTAATCATGCATTGTTCGGGGATGTCATGGTGTGACTGCTAAGTTCACATCTCACAATCTCAATAGATAGAGTATACTGATGATAGCCTTATGTTTGTGACTTAAAGTAAAATCAAATAGTTAATACTTAGCAATATTTAACAATCTACTCGTAAACAGAAGATATAATAGGAGGAGGAAGAACTTCCATTTTGTAATTTGTGTTTCTTTACAAGAATCTGCATTATTTGGATCACTTGAAAAGTAAAGGTTTTATGTAACATTGGAAATATAATCATCAGAACCCAAAATATAAACCTTCTGAAGTATCAGAAGGATTAAATGCAGATAATAAAGTAAAGAGACACTAGGATAAAAATTAAAATCTATAAAAATTGACTATAATGTAGAACAACAAAATTAATAGCAAATACATGCACCATTCTTGTACATCACTAAGACTTTGCTGTTTTACAAAATTTTCATATGATGTTATCATACTCAAACCTATGATCCAGAAATACATATCAGATAGTAATATAAAGATTGAAACTAAACTTTAGGCAAAGACTGTCAGAATTTATTACCAATAAAAACATTTAATCAAACATTAAAACTAAACCAGGAATAATTTCATATTTTAAAATAAAAATACTGGGCATTTTTCAATGCCGAAGCCTTTATTCACACTGAAGCATGGAAGTTACATGACTTTTCTTACCCTTTTGTAAAATATGAAGAACATAGACAAAACAGAGAAAAGAAAAGAAAAGTACACTGGTAGCCAAATGATGAGTGTAACCTTAACTTCAATGCCACAAAAAAAAAAAAATCAAGGGAAAAGATACAATTAATGTGATAGCTCTATTTGAAAACATGTTTCTGAGTTCTGTATTGTGGTACAGTGGGGTAAGCTGCTGCTGCTGACTCCTAGATTCCATACTGAAGCCCTTCACCAAGTCGGGGCTGCTCTGTTTCAATGCAGCTCCCTGCTCATGCACCAGGGAAATAGCAGAATGTGGCCCAAGAACTTGGGCTCTCCCATTCTTGTGGGACAGTGGTATGAAATTGAGTTTTACCTGGACTACCTCAGCTATTTAGAATGAACCAGTGAATGAAAGTCTCTCTCTCTCTCTCTCTCTCTCTCTCTCTCTCTCGCACACACACACACACACACACACACACACACACACACACTTATTCATTCACTCTGGCTCTATCTCTTGTATTTGCTCTGCCATTTAAATAAATATATAAATATTTAAAAAGGTATCTGGTAATATATCTGGTAAAGCTGATAAAGTTTCCAAAACATGTGTCCAAGTCCTAATTCATTAAATGCATATTATTGTTGAAAATTTATATTTGCAAATATGTGTATTGAATTCAAGATGAGTAAATTATTGCAGCTCACATAGAATGAGCTCTAAATGCTTTCTCATGTATACTCATAAACAGATGTAGATTATATGTATGAAAAGAAAATGATATGAAGCCATAATAAGATTTTAGGGATGCAGCCACATGCCAAAAAATACTGTGGAATGCTGCTTTTATGCCCCCAGATAAATTAATAGCACAGCTGCCAGTACTTGAACAAAAGCTCTGCTACAGGATGATCTCATCACAAAAAGAGGCTTAACTCACCTAAAACAACTCTTGCCCTGACTTTGTGATTAAAAGAAAAAATTAGGATGCTAATGTTTTAGCTTCTGTCCTTACCCAAATTATTCCGGTCTCCTCATGGCACCAGCATAGCCACTACCAGTGGTTTACCTAATCTCAGGTTAGTGGTCATACAGGAGATTGGTCACAATTGCCTCTGATAACTTCTCATCAAGCCAAAACATCCTGTTTCAGTCAAGATTGTGATGCAGTTATTTATTTTAATTTTGCCTCACTGATTTTGAAATGTGTGAAGTTAATTATGAATATAGAATCATGCTCCGGTTTTCAAGTACTGTTCTAAAAATTTATCCATTTTAATATTTGGCTTTTTCTCTGGTCTGTGTTCAGGAGAATTTAAATGCTGTGTTCAAGTTGTCACTTTTCCTGGGAGTATAATTTGTCTCATTTAGATGTCTCATCATCAAACACAAACATCTATTATTGCTTTGTGCTATATTAATACAGTGACAGTCCCAGGAGCTATTGAAGTTTATGGGACAATTTTATCTTACTATAAATTGTCAAGACCACTGTGCTTTTCTTTGCTTCCAGGCTGTCATTTCTCAATATTCACTGTGTCTCCAGATACTAGTCAATCTCCCCTTTCTATTTTCTTGATCCTAATATGCCAGGGGTTCAGAAAACAGATATTAATTTTGTCTTTCTGAAGCTGAGCTTCATAAATACTCTTTCCGAATAGAGTATTTTACTTAACATGCACTGGTTGCATTTATTTCAGATGTTTTTAAATACCTATTTTTGATTATTTTTATATCTGTTATAAGATTTTGACTAACAACTAAACCCTAGTTTTGGTAAAGTGTTGCTTCATATTTTTAAACTGTTTATAGAGAGTAAATAACTGGTGAAAAATGGCTGTGGCATGTCTGTGACAATTACTGAATCAACATCTACAAAAGTACGGAAGAAATTGCTTGCGTGTTGATGTGTCCAAGATAAATGTTTGAACCAACAGAAGTCAGTGAAGGATGTTTTTCATACTTAAGTAATTTAGTTTAACTAAACAGTCTTACGATTATTTCTGATGTATTATTATCAAGCCACATTACATTAGGTAATGGAGACACATAGATAAATGTGTCTGTATATGGCGAACAACATAACTTTTATTGTGCCTAAAGAATTACAGAAATAGAGTGGAGTTGCCCTGCAAATGGTTTTTGGGATCACAAATCAAGATAGAGTTAATTCTGAGGAGGACAGGATAACATTCGATTTTGAGTCCTAACAGATATCTAGAATTTCAGTGGAGTGAAGAGATTCTGGAAGGCAATTCCAAGTTGAAGGAAGGCAGAGAATTCTTAGCAGTGTGTGGATACTACGTAGATAAGAGACTGTACACGTGGGCTGTATGTCCTCTGAGTTTGAGAGAAAGATAAATTTATGTTTTAGGTTGGAAACTGGATATATGTGAAAGGTTAGTTAGATTAATAAAGTAGTATGGGAAAGAATGTCATAATATCCTAAATGAGGAAAAGTGACTTTAATAATATGTACTAATAATTTGCAAGCTTGAACTGCAACAATGCAAGAGTGCTGTCCGACAAAGGCAGCCTCGACATGTTCCTTCCTTCAAAGTCTAAGAATAACTCCCAAATTAAATTCATTAAGTGTAATCCATTAGCCACTCAAAATCAGCTTCACCCACAGAGAACTCCCAGCACAAGGATGATGTGACACAGCTAATGTATTAATTAAGGACACGCTGTCTATACCTTTACATGAATAAAATTCTGCTTTAGCCTCTGCAAGTCCCATTCTTTTAAGCTTCACTTATTTTCAAATGTGAAGAGATTTCACTATATATTTTACCTTTTATCTCTCTACAAGTCTTACATATATAGCCTTAAGTAAAAATTATACCTGAATTTCCATAGGCATTTTACATTGAATGAATCTAAAACTCAATTTGCTATGTTCAACAGTCCTGTGACTCCTCACTTGTTACCAGTTGGCAACATAGAGTATTTTGTAAAATGTGAATAATATAGTACCCCTGGGATTTCTACAAAAAAATTATATGTGTTTGCATTATTGAAACATTTATTAATTCAACCTTTTTCTCCTTTTCAATCCTGCATATATTTTTAATCTTTCAAGATCCTTGTGTAAATGTAGTTAGAGTTTAATTAACTCATGAAGCACACATTTTATGACTACTGTATTTACCATTGAAAGTCCAGTTATTGGGGCTTGGAACTAGCACAGTGAGTTAAATGGCTACTAACTCTTCCTTTCGAATATATAAATAAAATTATTTTAAAAATAAGAAAGCTCAATTATTTAGTGCATTAAAATACTATTTATTATCAGTCCTGAATTTTAGGTACTAATTAGGAACAAAAATAGAAAATAATATGATTTCCAATCTTATTTGAAGATGAGTTTTGATGCCACTTTTTTTTTTACAAAAAAAAAAAAGGTTATTATTATCTTAAAGACAGAATTACAGAGAGAAGGAGAGACAAAGAGATTGAATTTCCATCTGCTGGTTCAGCCCCGAAATGACCTACAACAACTGGGGCTTGATTAGGGTAATGCCTGGAGCCTGGAGCTGCTTGTGGGCCTCCCATGTTGGTGGCTGCATCTTAGGGATTTGTACTCTGTACTACTGATTTCCAGGAGTCCTAGCAGGGCGCTGGATTGCATGCAGAGCAGCTAGAAGTCAAACCTATACTCACATGGGATGCCAGGATGCATCTTAACCTGCTTTGACACAGACTGGCACCCATGATGCAATTTTGATATTTAATATCATACAAGGCAATACTTTTTAACTGTAAGACAAGTTTGTATTCATTTTAAAGCACATTAAAATTAAATACATTAAATCAAATATGTTACATGTAATATAAACAATTCAGGAAAAATATTGAAGTATTTACATTCATGATCATTACCCAAAACTTGGTACGCAATTAAAATATGAGGGTAGAGCATACATGAGTTGGTTCAGTGCTCCCATAAAAGGGATCTCAAAGAGCTTGTGTAGGACCCTGCTGTGGTAGCCTAGTGGGTAAAGTCCTCGACTTACATGTGTAAAGATCCCATAAAAGGTACCCCACTTCCCATCCATTTCTGCTTGTAGCCAGGGAAAGCAGCTGAGGATGGCCCAAAGCCCTGGGACTCTGCACCCACGTGGGAGACACAGATGAAGCTTCTGGCTTCTGGCTTTGGATCAGCTCAACTCTGGCCATTGTGGCTATTTGGAGAGTGAACCAGCAGATGGAAGATCTATTACTTGCTTGTTGTAGTTTAAAAATATCAGAGAGAAAAGTATTTATTGATAGTAAACTTAAGTCAATCTGGTTGTATTGTTGGGTGTATTTGAATATTTCTAGGAGATTTTAGCATTAGAATTGCCCAACTAATTGAAGTTCATTGGATTTCCATCCCCAGTGGGAGTGAGCATCATCTAGTCCTTTAAGGGTCTGAATAGAGCAAAAGGGTAGAATAGAAGGATTCTTGACATGGAGCTTCAATAGTGTTGATTTTTCTGTTTTTCAGACCTTCAGGTTCTGTCTGTCTGCACATTGGCTCTCTGGTTCTCTAAATATATACCACTGGCTTTCCTGGGTCTTGCAGACAGCTGATTAAGAGACCTTGTGTGGGAGCCAATGTCTTTCTTTATATAATAAATATCTTTGTTTATATAGGCATTATCTTTATCTACAGCTGCTTTTATATCTCTATTTCTATTGATGTATCTATATTATCTTCCATAATGTTTTCATGAGGACTCTTACTAAAACAGAAATTTCAATTTGACCAAAACGTCTGATCCTGTATGTAATTTAAAAGGTCAGTTTCTATAAGGCTTTGTAGAAATAGTAAAGAGGTGTTCTTAAGTGAGAACAGTTAGCAGTTATTTCTCAATGGTCTTAATTTCCATTAGATTTATGCAATGTGTTTAATGTTATATTGGCAATACTCTATTAATTTTCTCTATAATGTAATTAAATAATTATGTAAGAAAAAAGCAATGACATAACAGTTCAAATCATGAATTAAAATTTTTTGTCTAATAAATGATGTTACTAACAGGCATTTTGCTGAAATATTCTGACCCATGGGTACCAACGTTTTTTCATGTTTTAATTCATCAAAACTTTAAATTTTACATTAATTGAGCTATTCATTTTTAAATCTAGTTGAGTTACCGCGTACTATTAAGAGACAAAATGTAAATAAACAGCTTTCAAATATAAGTCACTTCCTTTGGATAATGTTAAAATCACTTTTATCAAGCTGTAATACATTTTCTCTCATCAAAAAATTTAAATATAAAATAAAGTTAATTTATTTTATAATTAAAACTTGTAATAAATCATCCACGAATAACAGATTTGAAAATAGAGCAGAAAGGTTACATTACAATCAGTGCATTTTAATATGATAGGATGAATCTGAGAAAAATTTTAATTAAATATGTTAGATAAATGGAAAAATGTAGATATTAAAACTCAAACTGAAATCTGTATATTATTTAATTTGATTAGGGAAGAAAAAGAAAGGAAAGAAAAAATATGACATTAAAAAGCAAAGATAAAACAAAAATGATGGGATAGTATAAATTATAATTTGGAATATTAACATCAGAACAAGCGAAAATCAATGAGATGATTATTGTTGATAAATAGAAAATATGAAAAGGCCACTAGTTTTTAAATTTAATTCTGGCTATTTTATATTTGATCATTATATAATTTTTGAACAGATAAATTTGTGTTATAAAATAATGATAGCTTTCTTCAAGATGTAAGTAATGAAACAAACTTTTCATGTTATAATTCCTTATTTAATTTATTTACCATAGTTTTTGATGTAGAAAATAAATTTTAAAAAACTATTAATATTGGTATTATTAATGTATCAATAATTTTGAATTCTGATCATAGAGAGTAAGCTATATTTTCATGCATGCCTGAGAAATCTGCAAATTAGTTGTTTCAAAAATTACATTGCATTAATTCCTAAAAGGAAAAACATCTATTTTATAAATTATAATCAGACAGTACAGAACAATAGAACCAAAATAAATAATAGAACTTATGAATCATATGAAAAAGAAAATATCTGAGTGCAAAACATTCTTTTAAATAACTTCAAAAATAAGAAATTGAAACAATTTTGACTATAAAGTACACTTATATAATGAAAAGAAGTAAATTTGATTTTTATACAACAAGAAGCTTGTGAGAAGTAAAATGGGAATATAATATCTTTTAAGAGAAAAATTTTTGGAACCCAATTATTGCCCAGGATATTCAGCTTCTGTTGGTAACACTGACAACTCACAGTAGAATGCCAATTTGAGTTCTGGCTTTTTTTCTTTCTGTCAAGCATGTATACCTCATAAAGCAGTAGGTTTCAGCAAGGATCTAGCCTCCTTCTACCATGTGAGAGACCAGAATGGACTTGCTAGTGCCATGGTGTAAACTAGTTCCTTTAAGATTTAGGCAAGTTGGAATCCTTGTACATCTTCAATAAAGCTTCATTTCTTAACTGTTGAGTTGTTGGGTCCACCTGCCTAGAATGCATCTGTTACATCCTGAACCAGGGCACATAATAAGACCCCTTCCCTCAACCTTTCTTATAAAAAGAGGTGGAATGTGGGATAGATTTCTATTTCTAAGCCATGGACCTACTTAGAGGTAATGCTCTCATTTTCTTATAGAACACACTTCTATGTAATGCTCTCATTCTTCCTTCTTCAACTTTTGGCGGGTCTCCAACAGACTCATCACTCCTTGAAGATACATCATTTTGTCTCTCTTTTCCATTGGTAACCGACACACTCATGTTGGTAGCTTGTGAGAAGCAGCCCACACTCATATGTGAATATGTTTATTTTCTGTTAAATTGTTTCTATTTGCACATGATGTTGGTCTTTACTTAATATTTTTTTACCTTTACTGAAGATAAGAACTTGGATAGTGAAGTAGTATATTTTTGTCTGCATCACTGTTTTTTGGCCCTGACCTGTCTACTGCAATCATTTGTGTAGTGAGCCAGTAGTGGAAGATTTTTCTCACTCTGTGTTCCTCCTTCCCTCTCACTCCTTTTTCACTCTCTCTCTTCTTCTCCCTCTCTCTCTCTTTTGCCTGCCCTCTGTGTCTCATGACCCACAAAATAAACTTTATTCAGTAATGACCCACAAAATAAACTTTATTCAGTAATGACTGAATAAACTTTATTCAGTAATGATAAACAAAACAGAAATCATTAGATCCACCATAAAAACAGCTAACTACAGAAAACAGAGAATGTGAAAAACCAGACAGACTGAGATGAGTAGGACTCAACTGGGGCGAAAAGTTGAGAAATGAGTTCCAGTTTAGTTGTTGTAGCCTAAGTTCCTATGTATTTGATCCACTATCAGAATGTAGAGGATCAGAATGTGGGGGGGGGGGGGGGGGGGGGGGGGGGCGGGTGTAGAGGGAGTGTAGATGGTGCAGTGGTTCGGTGTTAATATGTATATATTCTATGTGTGCTTTTTCTTTTAAAAATTTTTTTATTTATTGAAAAGACAGAGTTACAGAGAGAAGGAGAGACAGAAAGACAAAGTCATTTGGTTCACTCCCCAGGTGGCTGCAATGGCCAGAGCTAAGCCCGTCTGAGGCCAGAAGCCTGGTGCTTCTTCCAGGTCTCCCACGTGGGCCGAAGCTGCACTCTGCTGCTTTCCCAGGCCACAAGCGGGGAGCAGTGGAGCAGCTGGGACATGAACCAGTGCCCATATGGAATCCCTGCACATGCAAGGCAAGATTTAGCTACTAGTCCTTATGCCTGACGCCTTATGTTGTATTTCTGTCCCAAAACCAAGAAACTGAACTTTATAAAGTTGTGACCGCTGGAGCAAAGGGGGATATCTCAGAAAATAATGAGAAGGAAGATCCCAAAGATTAATCTACCTGTATTTCTAATGTCTTCAGAATCACATACCCACATGAATTCACACACACACAGAGAGAGAGAGAGATAAGGCTTAAATTGTACGTTAGCTACAGATAACCTGAAATAAAGACTGCAAGTATCACCATAAAACAAGGTTTGGTTGTCATTTCAACTAAGATAAATGATTGCTAAGTGAGATGATCTATACTGAGAAAAAGAACACAAGCCAGGTAAAGCTCCAAGCCACCTGACATTTAAAGAATAGTACACCATAATATCTAAACATAATAAAATGTTATTCAACCATTTAAAAATGAAATCCTATCACTTGCATCAAAATTGATGGAACTGGAAGACATTATGTTAAGTGAAATGAACCAGAAAGACACAAATTCCATATGCTGGAAGCTAAGATATTTTACACTTTATTAAATCTCTCTAAAAGATGTTTGACTCTGTAACAAAAATGCTATAATATATCATTGGTTTATAAAAGATAAATCATAAAACATAGCAGGTGACAAATGAGAGTATATTACTATATCTTACAAATGAGATTTTATATCACTTGAAAGTAGGTGGTAATAAATTAAGAATATATAAACTAAAAGTACTATTAAAATATCTAGCCTGAGTTATAGCTAACAAGTCAATATAGTAGATAAAATGGGATCATAAAACATTCCAAATAGGGAGAAATGGAAATAACAGAAATGGGTGCCATAAAGGAAAGTAGGCCAAACAGAATACAGGAAGTACAATTATAAGCTTAAATCTAATTATCTCAGGCATCATACTAAATGTAAAACGAATCAGTAATCTATAAAAGAACAATAAACCATTTTGGGTTTTGTAATCCATGTGACACAGCTCATCTGTATCATGCATATAATATGAAAGCTTTAGCTACATTGGTGGTTAACTGAACAGGGTATAAAGACAGATTTTTCCTGTTGATCATTGGTTCCTGATACCCAATTAGTTAAAAGGCAAACCTCATTAGGGTTTCTTTTCTTTCTTTCTTTCTTTTTCAAGGAGAAGAAGCTGCAAGCTTTTGCTGCCTGTAAGAAATGCGTTTCAGTTTCTTTAACCACTCTTCTTTGAACACACATCTGGATTGTTTCCATGTCTTTGCTGCTGCAAATATAGGGTTACACATCCCCTTCTCATATGCAGATTTCACTTCTGTTGGGTATATTCCTAGGAGCAGGATGGCTGGGTCATATGGCAGGTTTATTTGAAATTCTCCAAGCACTCTCCATGCTTATTTCCACAGTGGTTGTACTAGCCTCCACTCCCACTGGCAATGAAGGAGGTTTGCCTTTCACACCACATCCACACCAGCAGGTGTTAATTGAGTTCTGAATGTAGGCCAGTCTCACTGAAGTTAGGTGGTACCTCATTTGGATCTCTCTGATGACTAGGGGGCCTGCGCATCTTTTCATATGTCTCTTAGCCATTTGAATCTGTTCTTTTGAAAAATGTCCATTTCTTTTGCTCATTTAGTTACAGGGTTTGTTGTTGTTATTGTTGTGTTATTGCTGTTTGTTTGCTTGTTTTGCTGTCCCTGGGTTTCTGAAGCTCTTTGTAAATCATGGATAGTAGTCCCCTATCACTTGTGTAGTGTGCAAAAATTTTCTCCCATTCTGTTGGTTGCTTCTACCTTTGCTAATTGTTTCTTTTGCTATACAGAAGCTTTTTAATTTGATGTAGTCCCATTTGTTCAATTGGGATATGATTGCCTTTGCTTTTGGCGTCTTTTCCAAGAAGTCTTTCCCTGTTCCTATATCTTGGAGTGTGTTTCCTATGTTTTCCTTTAG
Organism: Ochotona curzoniae; assembly: GCF_017591425.1. Lineage (NCBI taxonomy): Eukaryota > Metazoa > Chordata > Mammalia > Lagomorpha > Ochotonidae > Ochotona > Ochotona curzoniae. Next base: position 59,809,499 of record NW_024466599.1, read on the forward strand.
TAGTCTGATGGTTTCTGGGTGTAGATTTAGGTCCTTGATCCATTTAGAGCTGATTTTTGTATAACGGAGAGATGTGGGTCTTGCCTCTTAATTCTGCAAGCTGCTATCCAGTTATCCCAACGGCATTTGTTCAATAGACCAGCATTTATTGAATAGACCATGGTACATCTACTCCAAGGAATGTTATTCAGCTATTAAGAAGAATAGAATTATACTATTTTCAACTAGGTGGTCCCAATTAGATACCATTAGCTCAGTGAAATGAGTCAATTACAAAAGAACAAACACTATATGTTCTTTCTTATATAAGGAAACCAGTATGGAAAGTGTAACTTCAATAATCTGATCCATACTGTTTTTTGTTTGTTTGTTTGTTTGGTTGTATAGACTTTTGTGTATCCTTTTTGTCACTCATGTGTTGGTACTCAGTGGCACGTTTTTACATGATACCGTAATTGCTGTTTTTCATGTTGTTGTTGTTGCTGTTCTAACTCATACTAGTTGCTTACCTTGTTTCATGGCTTCTCAATTATGGAAATGTATAGTGATGGAGTAGTGGGGTCTATCATATACAGATGTGGGGGAATAAGGGAACATGCATCCCTGCTTTCAGACAAAAGATGGATTCCCAATGAAACTGTTGGACATGTATAGACAATGCGATGCTGGACTGTCTGACATTGTCTGTACCAACAATGCCGGGGTAACTTAAATAAGAGACTGGTAGAATTATGATTCCTTATTAAGGACTACACCATTGCAATAAAATGGGGAAAATCTGCAGGGGCTGGGAGTTTGGGGGGAAGAATCCCAGCCTGTATAAAATTGTACCACATAATTCAAAATTCAATATAAAAATATATGAAAAAAGGAAATGCATTTCAAATGTAAAGACACAAATAATTTCCAAGCAAAATCATGATAAATGATAAAATGCTAACGTGAATGAAATGAAAGTTGAGGTGATTTTATTGCATTACCTTTTTTTTCTATATTTCCAAAATAATCCCCAAGTTTTGGTGTGTGACAACAAAATTCATTGGATATTCCCATTACTTGTTTTGGGCCATTCTTGCCAATAAGAAAGTTGGTTGAAATATTTGAAGCCATATACAGACTTTAATTTTCCAGCAAGGCAAGGCATTCTAACATGTAATTGTAGTAGGCTAGGAGACAAAAATGCATTGTTCTCTGTAACCAAGAATGGAATTAATTCAAATGTCAAAACAATGGATGAATGATGAAAGTGTGGTATAATTCATATTTGATACTATCAATCCTTAAAAATAAAAGTAATCCTGTGATTTGCAGCAGCATGCATGAACTTCGATGCTGTTATATGAAGTAAAGTAAGACAATCACAGAAAGACACATATTACATGTTGTTGTTTATATGTGGAATCTTCTTATCTTCAAAGGTTGAAAGCAGAGAGCAACATGGTGGTTCCCAGGCATTCATAAGGAAAGCAGAGATAGGCGGGAGATGGGAACTGGGAACATTTTGGGCAAAGAATATATAATTTGGGTTAAATAAGAGTATTTATGTTCAAGAATGTTATTGTACAACTTGCTAACTCTAGTTAATAACAATGTTGTATTCTTTAAAAAGGCTGAGAATGATTTTGAGTGTTCCACAAAAAAATATACATGAGGTATTAAACGTGCTAATTTGTAAAATTTTGTCATTCCATAGTGTATAGGTGTGTGTATACGAGACAGAGAGAGAGAGAGACAGAGGGAGATGCAGAGAGAGAGTATGTGTGTAAGAATGTTGTATACTGCAAAATTACTGGATTTTTTTTTTATCAAACAATTTAATTAAATGAAAAAAATCACATTGTCCTCCCATATGGCCAATGTTTTAAATCAACGTGTCTATTCCTTATTTACTTAAGTACCTAAGCACTTAAGTACAATAAACAAGGGATCCCTTTTCCCCTTCTCTCCTCCCTTCCACCAGATACAGGAAGAAAAAAAAAAAACCTAGAAACAATTGTCTCATTCACTTTCCCCATTCCTTGATCGTTCTCCCCTTAATCAGTTGTCCACATGGACACCTGTCCTTCTCAACTATGTAAACATCATTAACAATAAAATTTAAAATAGTTTAATTTAATTTAAAAATTAAAAAGTGAATGAAAATTTAAAACAATAAATAAAATACCTGGGAGAACAGGTCTGGAAGTGAAGCTTAATTTTTGGAGATAGATGGTTCATTTTCATTAGAAGAGTTAAGAAAAAATTCAGTTGAAATAACTGTTGAATTGTGTATCAGTTTTACTGTTGTTTTGTAGTGAATTATTGTCTTTTTTCTTTCCTTAAGAAAAATGTATCGTTATCTACTTGAAAGCAGAGTTTGTTGGGGATAATGGGAGAAAGAGAAAGATTGGAACTCTCATTCCCCAAATGCACAATGTAGTTAGGGATTTGGAAGTCCAAACTTAACAACCTGAAACCCAGTCCACATCTCCAAAGTGAGCCGCAGGATTCTAGGCACATGGAACTGAAATGAAATGTGATATTCCAAGCTGTGACTAAATATGCTTGTGTAGCTAATTATTCTCTTACTACCTTCAGGATTTCATTTTTCCTTCATTTTTATATTCATTTTGCTATTCTGTTTTTAATTGCTTAAAAACATGATTCTAACCATTGACATTTATTTGCTTGACAATATTTTAATAAATATTTTTTTTCTTCTTTTTTGCTTTTAAGAAGTTTGTAATTGGAACTAGTCTGTTAGCATCAGCTATGCATTAAAAGTTTGTTTTTACTTAACATAAAAATATTTTCTGATGTGGTTTTGTGAGTTTTATTTGGAATTTTGTTAGTCATTGCTAATTAGTTTTATAATATTCACAGAATGTAACATATACATTTCAGAAATTTAAGCTTAGTCTGTTCTTTGACTTATCAAAGAATGTCATACAGTTTCAAAAATTAAAGACAAAATGTATTTTGGCAAAATAAAATTGGATATTTAATGTCTAGCACATGGAAAATATTCAGATTTTTTTCTGCTGTACTAATTATTCTATTTATGTCCCGTGTTTTCATTAAGTCTGTTCATGTTTATAGAAGGAAAGGATTTTGGCAGAGACCAGGAAAGAGAGCGAGCTCTAATCTGTTAGTTCACGCTAGGAATTTCTACAGTGGCCTCAGTTGGGTCAACCCCAAGTCAGTAGTCAGAATACCAGTCCAATTCTTTGTTTGTGATAGAAACTCTATACTAGAATCATTGCTTCTGTCTCTAAGGTTCAGCACTAGTAGGAAACAGAGTGTGGAGCCAGAACTGAGTGTGGTATCACACAGTACCACATGTGGGCATCTTAACTCCAAGGCTAAACATACCCCCTACAACCAATTTTTAAGAATACAAATATTTTAAACAAGTTACCTTATGTTATTTTTTTAACACAACAAAATACTTCTAAAAAGATATTTTTGGATAGTATGAAAGTCTGGTGTTACCTCTAAAGTTATGTGTGGATTGCAATCACCCAACATAATTTTCCTGCTTATTATTCCTTTATTACATATAACATTAATGTTTTCTCTTATCTGACACTATATTTTATGGAAACTATATCTTTATTTATTCATTGTTAAGTTACTGTGAATTGGGACTATGGTAAGCACATACAGAATTGACCAAGATAAGAACTGTTTCTACCCTTATAAAGCTTACTACCTAGTCATGAAGATAGAACCATAAATATAGATCTAGATAGATCAAAATAGATATATCAGATCTCTATGTGATATGTATATATATATGTGTGTGTGTGTATGTGTGTGTAGCATATTTGCATACTAACATAATAAGGATGTATGCATGGATACATATGTAATAATCTTTAATTATGTATAAAATACCAAAAGGTACTTTAATGAAGTTAGATAAACTTAAAACAAGACAGGGTAGACCTTAGAGTATGACATAAGATTGCAAATCAGTTAAGCTGAAGGAAAGCTTTCACTAAATAGGATACTTTTATGTAAGACGTTAACTCTAGGAAATCTAGAATAAGAGCATTCTACACACTGGAGTCAGTATTACAGAAGGCCTGATGTAAGAATGAGCTGCAGTGGAGGAATAATCCCACTGATATTAGCATAACTACGATTATCATTAAACTAAAGTACACAGATGATCAAATTAGTATTTTGGAGACATTATTATAAAAGGTAAAGATAGAAGATTCATTTGAGAACCATTGTATTTGCATGAGTGGGTGATAATGTATACTTGAAATCAATGTTAATGTATTAGATGTGGTAGCAAGTTGTTGGCTATTGCCTATATTTTCAAAATCATGCTGATTGCTATTGTAGATTGTACATGTAACATGAAAATAATGGTGGAATTAAGGATTTTAGACTGTGAAACTTATGGAAAGGTGTTTTGAAATAGGAAAAAACAAGATTTCTGTTTTGGTTTTGTTGTTATTAATTTCTGTCTGTTAATATTTAGAGTCATGGTATATATGTCAAGCATGCCAAGTGGAGATGTCCAATAAGTGGTTGGATGGATGGAGGTGAAGGGAAGGAGAGCAGTGGTTTTAGTTTGGGAATTCATAGGCTGCCTTTGAGATTTATAGACATTGGTTCTGATAAGATAACCAAGAAAGAGAATGGAGATGGAGAAAAGCACAAGTAAGACACTTGAGTAGTGATTGTGTGGAAGATGAGGAGGGAAGACAAAGAAAATTTAGGAAGAGAGGTCAGAGTGTTAGGAAAAATAATCCATGAGAGTACTGCTATCCAAATTCAGAATTACTTCAATGAGAGACTGTGTATTTTCCAGAGCTTTGAATTAGTTGAAATGAACAAACAAACCTTCTTTGGGGCAAAATGTAGATCATGATGCCCTCAACATGAGATGTTTTGGTAATGTATTAGGAAGGAAGCTCTGTGAGGAGACATTTAAAGAAACACAGGCAAGTGAAGAAATAGAGCATAATGAATATCCCAAGAGTATACATAGGGGTAGAGACATTGAGATGTGAAAGTTCTAACTCTGTTAGGTGATATGTTGACTGAACAAGAGTTTCAAGGGATAGTAGCATATATCAGGTCTTTCAGGTATACTTGACATCTGAAGCAGTAAAGAAGTTCTACAAAGTTCTCTCCATATGAATGGACAAAAGCAAAATGTGGCCTGGTGTGCAGTTTCTAAGTGGCAGAATTTAAGAGACAGAAAGCAAGTTTAGATCCCTAGAAATGTTCCTGGAGTGTGCAGGTGTGAACAGCATGGACTCAGGCTGGAAACTGGTTGTAAGGTTGATATAAGGAGGGAACTGTCACAAGGGACTTCGTTTAATGGGGTTGGATCAGAAGAATCTAGGATAGTCCACAGCTTCCAGTAGCAGTAGAATGACACTGCTTTGAGATTGCAAACTTTGGGATAATGGTATTAAGTGTAAGCTGAACCTAGAAATTTTACAAAAAGCCAAAAATCTATAGGGAAGGGAAATGGCACTAGAATGGGGGATTTTGAGAGAAGAAAGGTTAGGCATTTCTGCAAGAAAGTTTTCCAAAGTTAACATCATTGATCTTTCACAGGTGACTTCACAGAGGAGATTGCTAGTTTGAAAAATTCTGTCTAGAAATTTTAAAAAGGCAATACTGTGTTGAGAATGTGGTTGCAATGAAGTACAATTATTCTAGAGTTGGCAATATATGTATATGTATATACATACATATATATACATACACACCTATATATACATATACACATCTATATATAGCCTTGGGAGAAGAAGAGTGAGTGAAATGAGAAACAGGGGATCTTAAACAGAAGGAGGATGGTGGAGAAGAGGGAATTTAACGTCCACCCCATGTTGTGTTAGTGATATTAACCAAGGGAATAATGAATTTTCAGAGATTTTGTTTGTGTAGTGCTGCTATTTTTTAACCTTCAGCTCAGTAGAAACCAATGTCTATATATTACTCAAATGCTTAGAATTACTGACAAACTGGAATAAATATTTGTTTGTGTGTTTTACTTTTGAAATACATTAAGATCCATTATTAAATAGATTGATTCTAGGCTCTGGTCCCGTATTGGTCATTTCAAAATTTTAATCACTCATCAAGTCATTAGGGGAATTATTTTGCTGAAGGGTGATGATGTAATTAATGATTTAAGTGGGCTTCATCAATCATATTCAACAAGCCTATTTGTAATTCTCTCAAAACATGAATCAGATTTTTTAGCTCTTTTCATTGTATCCTAGATGATGATGAGAAATAGTTCAGTATTTACTTGGAAAGTGAATGGGATTGCTTTATTGATTTTAAAGCTGATAAGTGTCCAAGTAGAATCACAATTGTTACATGGAAGGTATTTAAAATTGATTAAAGTTATCTGTATTAGCATAATTCCCTCCTAAGGAAAATTGCATCTCTATTTTCTGTAGTTTTACAAATAACTTACAATAATAATTACTGTATTGCATTTTGTTATTCACTGACATTCTACTCCTATGACAGATTAATATTTAAACAGTTTTAAGGAAATCAGAGAAGTTGAAATGCACGAAATGGGCTCATTATTCTGTATTTATTTCTTATAAGTCCCCAGAACCATTGGAATATCTGTGATATGTATATAAGGTTCATTGTCTACATTAAAAATGTTTGATGGACATGCGGAAAGATATATAAAAATGTTTTTATAATATCAATATTCCTTTCCCATTACTCACAGAAGCATTGAGTCCCCAGTTAAAGCTGTGGCGTATCAGGCCTCAATCCTCACAGTTAATAATGGATGTGACAGTTTTTCTTTTAAAGAGGCTTTGTGATATCTTATTATTGACTTTCCAATGCTTTTTTTTTTTCAGTTTGATCCTTTTCACAATCAGTGTTTCTTTTTTTTAATTTTAGTAAGAAAAAGACATTTAATTTAAGGAAAAATAAAGATGAAATGCAAATGATTACAGATAAAAAGAGCTGAGGATAGAAAATACAATAAGTTGTATAAATTTTAAATATGCCAAATAACCACTATAATTTTTACTAGATAATAGAAAAGAAAAATGCAACCTGTCCAACCTTTTAGTCATCTGGAGCAAGTAAAATAATGATCTTAATGCATTTAATTTGGTGTTGATCACTTACTTTATGCCAGTCACTAATCTGATTGATTCGTAAGACTGGATACATTTAAGCCAGACGTTTTTGCTACCTCAGCACTATCAGCAATTCAGACCAGATAATTCTTTGAGATGGAATATGCCTGTATATTGTAGGATGTTTCATGTACCCCTAGCCTCTACCCATTATATGTCAATTGCAGTTCTCTCTTACCACGTATAATAAATGAAAAGATCGGCAGACACTGAAATTTAAAAAAAAGCGTTATGGAATTTTATTTTTATCACTTTCCCTTATAAATCTCAGCAAGTCAGAGATGAAGTTTAAGAAACTTTCCAAATTTACTTAGCCAATAATCAGGTTATCAGGATGAAATCTAAACACTTGAATTCCATAGCCTAGATCTTAAGTCTTTTATTACACTATATCTTTTCTCTTCTCTAAGAGACTGAGGTTTATAAAGAAAGTCAGCGAAAGTAATCCTTTTGTCAAATACGAAAGTTTGACACTTCCTGGAAAGGCCAAACTTACTCTGAGCTAGGAGAAATTAGAGTGGATAGTGACTGAGAAAGCTTTGAGGACACGTCCTGGATGAGGATGCAGGGCTGAAACTTGATGGGAGATATAAATTTGGAGAGCCATGCATTGTTACACACTAAGCTTAAGCATAACTATCCCCTAGATATTTATGAGTCTCGTGCATTTCTCCTTTGCCTCGGTTTTATATAAGAAAATAAATAGCAACAACAAAACATTTTTAAAAACTCCCAATGTCAAAAGAGGCGGCCCAGTTATATTTGGCCTGCTTTACAAATTATGTTGTCCTGCCTTCTCATGATTCATTTCCAAGCTTGGGTCTCTGAAGATAATATAGATGGTGATATAAGATGAACTTGTTGATTTTATAGCACTTCCTTTTTGTTATGCTGGCTTCAAAAGCTGTTCATATACTTATGCAGACCATAATTCTTTCAGTAAGAGAAGTTATGAGTCCCTGAAGTATTCTAAACGACCTGAAGCACTAGCTTTTAGTTTCTAACTGACATGTGTGGAAAACATTAGGAGCATTTGTAGAGGACAGTAGCCCATCCCTTACAAAAATATTCTTGGGAATCAATTAATAAGGAGCTAGAATGTAAATCTACTCTGGAATGGGCTGTAGCCAATTCCTGAGTAATATGTGTTCTAAACACAAAAGCCTTCTTGCAATCCCTTTTAATTTTAGGAATCTTACTTGCTGTATTAGTGCTATCAGATTTCTATCTGTGTTGAGCATAGGTGAGGTAAGCATCTAACATTACCATCTTGAACCATCTGTATTTGGTCATTATATTTGCAGTCATGAACTTTACAACTGAATCTAAGTGTTAATATAAGTACTCAAACAGCAAAGCACCGTAGGCTGTTTTCTCTTTGTAACCTGGCAGCAAATATATCTGCATCCCTTAGCTAAGCATCCTGGACCTCCCGAATGGCCTCTCTGAAATTCAATGTCTTCATCTGTACTCTAAGAGTTTGATTATTAGATTTTAAATCTCTGTAATGGTTTATGGTTAATAACCGTCTTTAAAGTGAAGCCTTGTTTTACCAAGGCTTACCATCATGTCTGAGTACCCTTATTAATCTAAGGCAGACATGTATTTGGAAGGAAAGATGAGTCCAGCATACATGGTTGAAAATCTGGATATTTGTCAATTCTGTTGTTTAATTTTTTAAAATGCTATTTCATTTTCAGCAGCTTTTTTTCTGATTCTGGAATTTGAATATGGTTGCTATTATATTTCTCTGTATTTTCATTAATTAGAAAAATGAGTTTTGAACAATAAAACATTCATAATAATATATACAATTCTGCTGTCAATAAAAATTTGCATTAATCTCTATCCTAAAGTCCACATGGAAATGTGGTATGTCCACTGGATAAAGGGATTAAATATGAGCCAGCCCCCACTTTCCTAATTTAAGTATCTAAAAGGTGAGTGGATCTCAGATATGCATGATGATGGTGGAATGGATCAGGAGAAAATAGGTAGAAGAGAGGGAAATATTTTGCTTTCCATTCTGTGTCTGTGGACAGAGATCAGCCCTCTGCATTTCTAGTTTTCATATGATCTTGGGAGGGGGAGCAGTTTTGTAATACTATCTCATAATGGGAAGTATGTCATGGTGGATAGAGGTTGTTTGATTGGTAGCAAATCAGATAGAGTTCACACAAAGCAGTCTTCCAGTTTCTGATCCTAAGCTAAATTCCTACCCATGCCATTGTATTCTACTTTCCAAGATTTTTGATGCTTCTTCTAAGGATTGCTGAAGGGGAGCAACCACTTTAGGTGTAAGATGGTTCTTAGTACTTTCTATATCAATTTCACGTTGGGATTTAAGAAATTGCTGATTTCAGGTAAATAGCACAACATAACAGTTAAAACATAACAGTTTTTTTGAGATGTCCAAGACATAAAGTAAATGATGAATCTATAAGACAAAGTCAGTCACAGCATGAATTAACATGAACTGTTTTCTGCCTGTCAAATTGTAATCAAACTCCAGTAGTAACATGGATACAGCTCACTGCCTTCAGTGAACAAACAGCTCCTTTCATATCACTTCAATGGTTTCAGAATACAAATTACACTCATAGGAATTATCTCTCAGATTTTAAAATATATTCCCATTGTAACTGCAGATATTTGTAAAGAAACAAAGTGTCTGAATAGACTTCACCATTGGATTCTTTCTAATTATCCTTTTACTCCAATGGAGACATCATTACCTTGATATTCAATATACTTATTGTTTCTTTTGTCAGCGATATCTCTACGTTTCAATGAGAGTAAGTGATCTAACTCACAAATTGATATTGAATTCTATGTTTTTAGAAGTTCCATTAAAAATATTGTTTTGCAGTGTCCAATTTAGGTTTTGAGATTTATTAGGTTTTACACATGTATCTATTTTAACAATTATATTTCTGTAATTTTTATGCAGCAATTATAAGAAAATATTACAGTTCTTAAATATTTATGCATTTAAGTGCTGAAGAGGGTTAAGAATACTTTTTATTTATTTTTTCAACAGAAATTGCTTTTTATTTAAATTTATAGAGTTTGTCTAAAGCGTAAGTATTCTAATAAGAATATGTTCACAGAGTACATGTATCTTAATCTTTGTTAGGAGTTTGCAAATTGTTTTCCAAAGTTACTTGGCAACTTACACTTCCTACATTAGATTAGTGAAGTTTATTGTGTTATCCAAAGATAGCATCATATCTAGCTTATCTTGATATTCCATAGATTTTCCTGTTTGTGATTTAAAATTCTATGTAATTAGTTATTATAATCTTCATATATATAATTTTGGTAGCCAGCAAATGAGAATATAGTTTATGCTCCTGGAACGCCTTCTTGTTCTAAGCTCTCCTCAAAGTATGTGGTCCTGCAATAAGGACAGGCTGCCTGTCTGTGTTTACAGGAAGCCAGGAAACATGATCCCGGAGACATGTCATTCTTCTTTTACTAGACTCTGGCACAGAAGAATGAGCACCACATAAGGCTCATAAACTAGGGAAGATTTACTAGCTGTTACTAGAGAGGCTTGTACACACTGTGTAGGAAAACTCAATACAAATAAAGCAAACCTCCTGTCAATTTTCTTCTGAATTTGGTAAAAGGAAACTTATTATTTTTTTTTTTTTTGGTAAATCCTGGTTTTGTGTATACAAAGTGATGGATAGCCATGTTATAAAATAAAATTTAAAAAACCAGATATTTGTTTAAAAATTTCATAGAAAAAGAGCTTCTAGAATTATCTTCTAGAAGTGGTATTGCTAGGCCGGTTCTAAAAGTGACAATAAGGGGAGATGTTAAAGGAGGAAAAACAAAAGCAGTGGGAAGGAAGAGAAGCATTACTCTGTGCCAGGTTGGCCAATTTTAGAAGACACTTTCTGTTATAACTATTATTCTCTACGTAGATTTTTTTCATCACCACTGAATTTATCATTAGCAACTTTTAGTATTTTAAATATATGTAATATTTCTAGTTGTTCTGAAATGTTATTTCTGTAAGGGATATATGAAATAAACATTTGTAAATATAATTTTATTAAATTCCTATGAAATATTACCCTTTGAATATATGATTTATTCAGTGCACACTTAACAAATGGATGTAGTATTTTGCTAGCTCCATCTCAAAAGCTCCCACCTGCCATCTGTTGGATTACCCAAAACTTCTGAGCTCTTTCTTCCTGTTAGCACTGCCAGAAGCCCCCTTCCAAAACCTCACTGTGAAGAGGGAGAAGAAGCTGGCATAAACCTGGCAAGCTGGCATTTGAGCATCTGACCTGACTTTGGTGAGCCCAATACTTTAATTTCATAGCTCACTTTTATACTTTTGAGGAAATTAATCTTTCTCATGTTTGCAGTGTGAGTAGATTAATGATTTCTCCAATTGCCATTGTAACATTGGGTCCTGACTTGCATCCACCTTCACGGAAAATATAGAATGTCTTACACATTGGCACTGGAAGCTCCACGACAAATAACTATGAAAGAATGAGGAACAGAATTGATTGTTGACCTGAATAGATAGGATTTCTTTTCTAACTTGACTAGCATTGTAAGGCAAAAAAAACTAGGGAAAGTTACATCTTTTAACTATTTTGTGGGTTTGGTACTGGTGAAGGAAATGAAAAAAGCAAAAGCTACTCGTCAGCGTTGTGTAGCTTCTACAAAAACCTCCAACTTTGACAACAACATCATAAGTAGTCATAGCACACAGGAAAATAATATGTGCCATACAAAGATTTGTGGAAGCAATAATGTCTTTCTTTCATATTTCAAGAATCAAAGACTGATTTCTGGAATTAACAAAGGACTGTTTTCCTGAGATCAGAATTTAACTTGCTAGAGCAGAACAGTATGACATCACTGTGTCCCGATGGATGCTTCAAAGGAGAGTGTTTACTAAGGCCAGGAAGAACGAGAGAGAGATTGGCACTAGAACTAGAGCTCTTAGGTATCACCAATGTGTTGCACAAAGTGGGACTGAACAATTAGTTCTGCTAAATAACTCTGTGTGTTAACTGGAGAAGATTCACAAATAATATGCCATCTCCTTGGAGATTTTCCTTGTGAATAGCATGATTGGATACAGAGCTATGGTTTATGAGAGAAACAAACAAGAAATAGTAGTCTATGGCTATATTCCACACTGAATCTTTTGCCATTTATATTAACCATTTTCTCAATTATTTGTTTCTTGGCTTCCCAATTATATTCTGTTGGCTTACTCTTGATGCTTGCCTGATGTATTTTCCTCACCTTTAAATTATTTTAGTAAGAGATTCTTTGTGAGAGTCTCTATTAAGATTGGCATACAAGAGCCTGGCACAATAGCATAGTGGTTAAAGTCCTCACCTTGCACATGCCGGGATCAAATATGGGCACCAGTTCTAATCCCAGCAGCCCCACTTCTCACCCAATTCCCTGCTTGTGGCCTGGGAAAGCAGTCGAGGACGGCCCACAGGCTTGGGCCCCTGCACCTGCGTGGGAGACACGAAAGAAGCTCCTGGCTCCTGACTTTGGATTGGTTCAGCTCCGGCCGTTGTAGCCACTTGGGTAGTGAATCATCAGACAGAAGATCTTCCTCTCTGTCTCTCCTCCTTTCTGTATATACGCCTTTCCAATAAAAATTTTTAAAAATCTTAAAAAAAAAAAGATTGGCATACAAAATGGCCCATTTTCTTTTGATAAAGAAATGATTTCCCAATTACTACTTTAAATATTGCGTATTTTATCTGTACTTCCCCTTCCCAAACATAATATCTATATATTGAACTTCTTGCTTTTCTTTTCCTAACTATAGTTATCTTTATTGTCTTTAGTTTCTCCTACATTAAAAAAATGAGATAGATATTCATCATCTCATTTTTAATTTTGAACCTTATGTTTCCACATGAGATAAAACTTTCCTGATTTCAAATGTGTAATATCATTGTGAAAACTCACTTTAAATATATATAGTTTGAGTACACTCTGCTGCTTGTTCTAATACGTTAATTTGCTTTCCTTCTGGTGAACTAATTAGTATTTTATAAACTAGTATTTTTCCCCTTTATTCATATAAAATGGTTAAGACTTGAGGACTACAGTTAGCAAAACCACAATTGAGACAGATTTTCAAAATGTCTCCGTTAAGTTGCTATATATGTAGAATATTTGAAAAAAACTTCGTAATGTATATTAACAATGAAAAGAAATATTAGTAAGAACTCAAGAATAACACTTCAAAATACATATATATATATTTATGTAAAATTATAAAGGTTTACTTAGTAAAAGATAAAGTTATGTTTGATAAAGCATATATTTCTTGCATATCATTTACCTAAATTATGAGCATGACCAGTAAATTATTTTTTATCTTTACTAATTTCCTAATTGTTTCTACTTAAATTCTTATTGTATTGTTTTAATGCATGCTGGAAGTTTGACATATGGTGAATTTTTAGTATTTAATTTATAACCTACCAATTAAAAGTCCCTGAAACAATTAAAGAAAATATGGGTAACAGAGGCAAGAAGGGAGGGTAAAGTTGGAAGTATCATTGTGGTCCTTAATCTGTTTTGTGAAACACTTTATATACTGCAATAAGTTAAAATATAAATTTTCACAAATATATTCAGGATAGAAGACCCTTATCAGACATACAATATGTAGATTTCAAAGTTTATTGATTATCTTCTCACCATTCACTTGTGTTTTTTGATGCATGAAATGTTATATACATATACGTATGTAATATATAGATATGCACTGACAGAGTTGCATTTGCAGCTGTTTCTGATAGTTCTTTACAAGATGTAGTTCATTATATTTACAGGGAGACTGAATTGAAAGGGCTTTGGAGATATGTCATTCTCATATCACAGGTCCCCATTTTAAGAAAGTTGTCGCTTATTCAGGAGAGAGCAATGGCAAATGATGAAGGTGTCTTGCAATATATCCAGCTACTGCACAGAAAGCAAGGCAGTGGAAAAATGGAGTACCTGTCACAAAATATTTGAAGGGAATAATAAATTTATTCTACTGTGCTGCAAATGCCAGGGATAAAATTAAAGATTGAAACTACAGGGAGAGTATTTCGTTTAAAAGGGAGACATTTGCCACAGTGAGAACCCTTTGTTGCTGGAGTCATTCAGGCAAGAGCTGGATTGAACTTGGTGAGGTTTTGTGGAGTTTGGTAGGAAGTTCCCTGCAGAATCTCTAACAGGTCTTTGCTGAGCTTCTCTGATAATTGCACTAAGCAGCGTTTTTAATTTCACTAGAGGTTTAAGGTTAGAGAGCATTTGTTCTATTCTATTCAAATAAACCCTTCTAATTAAAAGAGTATTTGAGTTGTGAAATCTGCAAAGTTAAATTTTGTTGTACTTAATTCAGCAAAATTAAAATGCCTAGTGACATCCTGGTAAGAACATTAGCCATATTTAGACTGACAATTAATGTCTAATTGGACACTAGTACTCAATTTAACAGTAATGAAATAATGGCTAAAAATACCAGCTGGTATTTAGACAGTTATGTGATATATATCCTGAAGCAATTTTCTTAAATGCCAACTAAAATTTCACATTTGGAGACTGAGAGATATGATTGCTGATGGAAGTTATATCGTGGTCCAATGGTACATGGCCATACACTCAAACTTGAGAGACACTGGCATATTTTCATAATTTATAGGAATTTTAAAAAAAATAAATATTATGTTTCAGGGAAAGGGCTTTTTTTTTTAATCGAGCATACTTGTATATCCTAGAAAGTGAAAGAAATTTCTTTGTTATCAATCCCAAGCACTCTTGCAGCACCTCACCGTTACTTCTCCAGGTAAAACATGAGGAAACAAGTGATTTTAAGTCAGATTTATGCTGAGAGTTTGATTTAAGATTAGTTTTCCAGAACCAATTATGAATTAATTATATATTATCAGTTAAATGTCAACTTATGTGCTTTAATTGATAATTGAGGAAAAAAATTGTTCTCATACTATTTGGTGAAACCTAACCATTATTTGTTTTAAAACAAAACTTCTTGTTTTGTTTAGTTTTATTTTTATGTGTTTTGATAATAAAATTCTTTTAGAGTTGAGCTGTGATTAATCAGGGTTCCCCAATGAAACTATGCATCTAATATCCATAAACAGTGGGTTCGTGCTTTACGACATTTCCAAGTTTCAAGATTCGCAGGCAGGACAGAAAAGTTCTAGTCTCGGCTCACTGAGCTGAGGACAGGAGAGCTGATGGTGTAGTTTCAGTGGGAAGGTTGGCAGGCTTAGTGCCCATGAAGAGCTGATGTTCAGCTCAAGTCAGAAGGTGGGAAAGAGCTGAGATTTCAGTTCAAAGGCAGTTAGGATATAGCAAGTCTGTATACCTAGGGAAAGACCAGCTTTTCTGTGCTGCTCAGGGCTTTGACTGATTGTTTGAAGTCCACTGACTCTAGAGAGAAGAAACTGATGAGGTCTGTCTACCGCCTTAAAATGTCAATTGCATCCAAAATATGGTTATAGACACATGTTGGATAACATTTGATGAAATATCTGGGTAGCCTGTGACCCAGTCAAATTGACATAGACAACTAACACAGACCCTATGACATATATAGGGAAAAAGTTAAATTGAATTTTGAATAATTATTTATGTTCTTAAATCCCCAGATCATACATGTTGGCATAGCTCACTGTCCTGGAAACTTTTGGATAAATGGCTACTATAAGCTATCATGTTCAAATGAAAATCAAAATCAATATTAAAAAAAAATAAAGCTGTACATAAAGATACTACAAAGGTAGTCTGACTGAATAATGTCTGGGGTAAAAAAAAAAAAAATAAGTACCAAAAAGTTCTTGAAACAATTTTCATCACCGTTTACATCATTATGTTAATGCAATCATTGTATTAAAAAGCATTTCCATGGAAGATTCTATCTTCACACTAGAAAAAATTTATTTCCAAAATATTTTATGAATTTTTAAGAAAATGTACAAGCTTTCAAAAGCTGAAGGCATAAGAATGCAAAGGTTCTGCATTGTCAGATTAAAATTGCATTCATTCATTCATTCATTCATTCATTCATTCATTATTTGAAAGGTAAAGCAACAGAGAGGGAGAACTTTCATCTACAGTTTGACTCTCCAAATGTCTGTGACAGTGAAGTCCACGGTCAGACTGCAGGCAGGAGCCAGTAACGTGACTGGCATGCAGCTAACTACTTTTGCCATCTCTTGCTGCTTTTCTAGGTGAATCAGTAAGGAGTCGGAGCAGGAATGCAGTAGTCGGGACCTAAGCTGCTGCCATTGCAACCTCAGAAGTTTTTGGTGTTATTTGTATTGATTGCGTATTACATAGTTTCAATTCAGAAAATGTTTTTTTTTTTTCTCAAAAACCAAATACCATACTTCAAAATTAAGATGAATATGTAGATGGAGTCTGTCCCAGTGACTTTATCGAGTTATTGAAGGGGGATAAGAACAGTTAGTAGTCATTCTGGGGCTGAAAAATACAGTTGCGACTTTATATAGTATTTAAGTGTATACCGTTTATTTTTGTTCTTGTTATGGATGTGTTTTTGTTTTAATGTTCAGGCTTTATGTTCTTCCAGAGGTTTTGTGTGGTTCTTTCCAATTGCAATGCTGGAGACAAGATACAAATGGGCTCAGTTAATATTGGTTATTTCTTCAGGCTGTGAAAATGTATCTGTGATGTATCTTATGTAAGTGAATTGACTTAAAACTTTCAAGCACATATGCATGGCCAGTAAATCAATAGGCTGACTGACAGTAACAGAAATGGCAATGAATTAGTAGATAAACCAATGAAATTTAAAAGACATTGTTCCTGTAATGTTGAATGTATCTAAAATAAAAGCAAACTCCTGCCTAGGTAGAATAATCTTGAGTTCAGTTGGGGGAAACTGTGCTGTAAATATGTAACAGTAACAATCAAAGTGAGTTTTGAGTAAATATTAATCTGTATCCTTAGTGAAAAAAGCTTAGGTTAGGAAAACATGAAGTAGATTATAAGATATTCTGTAAGTGTGTTAGTCCCATTCAGTTAGTTATTTTTGGAGTTTTGCTGATATTAGACTTCCTTTTAATGTCTGTACTGCAGGCTGCATTTTTACAAATCCCAAAAAGGAGACACAATGTGATCTCTAATAGGAATTACCATACTCAGAATTTTTAAAAAGATTTATTTATTTTTATTACGAAGTCAGATATACAGAGAGGAGGAGAGACAGAGGAAGATCTTCCATCCACTGATTCACTCCCCAAGTGGCCGCAACAGTCAGAGCTGTGCTGACCTGAAGCCAGGAGCCAGGAGCTTCTTTCCGAGTCTCCCATGCAGGTGCACGGTCCCAATTTTCTGTGCCATCCTCGACTGCTTTCCCAGGCCACAAGCAAGGAGCTGGATGGGAAGTGGAGCTGCCAGGGTCAGGACTGGCACCCATATGGGATATTGGCACGTTCAAGATAAGGACTTTAGCTACTAGGCCACCATGCCGGACCCCAGAATTTTTTTAAAGATTTATTTGTACTATAAAGGCAGATCACACAAATTTGAATTTTGTGGAGAGGAGAGATAGAGAGAAAGATCTTCCATCTGCTGATTCACTTCTCAAATGGCCACAACAGCTGAAGGTGAGCCAAACTGAAGCCGTGGGCCAGGAACTTCTTCCAGGTCTCCCACGCAGGTGCAGGGTCCCAGTCCCAAGGTTTTGGGCCAATTTCCACTGCTTTCCCAGGTGATAAACAGGGAGCTGGAATGGAAGTGAAAACAGCTAGGGCACAAATTGACACTTATATGGGAACCCAGCACTTGCAAGGTGTGAATTGAGCCAATGCACCAGGCCTATCAAAATTTGTTTTTCAAATGGCTAAAATCCTGCTTTTCTTTTGGATAAATTGTTACTATCTTCCTTTTCTCTGTGTCAGCTTAATTGGGAATGATATTCATAGACATCTGATGTACATCTCATGTGATGGAACAGGATAAGGCAGTGACTTTGTGTGTGGATACAAAAGTTAGACTGTTAAGGCTTGGAAATTGATTTTAAGTTTCTTGCTTAAACCTCTTTGCTTATTTATTTAGGCTGTGTTAGTGTAAAGCAAAGCACATTATACTGAAACTTCAGAGACTTAAAATCTACAACTACATATTTCACCACTTGCAGTTTCCATTTCTTCTGCTTTTTTTGAAAATTAAAAATAATATGGACCCGGTGCGGTAGCATAGCAGCTAAAGTCCTCGCCTTGTATACACCAGGATCCCATTGGGCTCCAGTTCTGATTCCGGCCAACCCCGCTTCCCATCCAGCTCCCTGCTTGGGGCCTGGGAAAGCAATTGAGGATGGGCCAAAACCTTGGGACCCTGCATCTGCTTGGGAGACCCGGAAGAAGCTTCCAGTTCCTGGCTTAGATTGGTACAGCTCTGGCCATTGTGATCGCTTAAGGAGTGAATCAACGAACACAAGATCTTCCTCCTCCCTGGGTAACCTCCATGGCCAACACTGAGCCAATCCGAAGCCAGGAGCTTCCTCCAGGGCTCCCATGCGGGTGCAGGGTTCCAAGGCTTTGGGTCATCTTCCACTGCTTTCCCAGGCTTAGGCAGGGTGCTGGGTGGGAAGTGGAGAAGCCAGGACACCAACTGGTGCCCGTATGAGATTTCAGTGTGTTCTAGGCAAAGGTTTAGACATTGTGTCATTGCTCCAGGCCTAATTTTTATATTTAAAATGTTCACCAATGTTATTTCTGTTATTCTTTAAATATTTTATTTGAATAATTTGCAAATCCTCTGTTTCGGAGCTTATTGTTAACACTACATTATAAATTAGTAAATACATGCATATGTATGATAAAACTACAAGCATGGATATAACTCTTATATATTATGTATTTATACATTATTTACATAATGTACATGCATATATGTCTATTATACATACTGTTAAACTCGTTTTCCTATACTGGTGGCGGTCAAGTATTTTTGGAGTGTGTTCTGGACATTATGAAAGTTATGTTGTGGAGATGCTGGCTTTTAAAATATGCTTAGAAATAAGGATGCTGAGCTTGTTTTGTACCCATTCAAGTTCATTGAAATCTTGGGATCTCAGTACAGATTAGAAATAATCCACCTAAAATGTGAGACTCCGAGGTTGGTCAGTTAATAGTATAAATTTTATTTGCAGAATTAGAATTTTTGTTGTTTAATATACTTGTGTTTTTTGTTCTGTTACTTTCCTTTGATAATATTTGATGTAATCTTGATCATTTCTCAAGGTCAGGACAATGACGTATTTTTTAAGATTTTGTGCAATTACTAACAGTACCTTAAGGACAAGGTTGCATAAAAGTGAAACTATTTGAGTGATATTTTTCACCTTTATATTTTCTGTGTTCTGCCTTTTTCTCAATCTTAAGTCACTAATTTAATCATTGGACAGATCTTTGCTCAGGCCCTTGAGTATTGTAGAAGCAACACCAACTTGAGTACAAGCATCTTTGACGTACAATATATGGTGGCATTATCTCTTTATTACATTCTCTACAGGCTTATATTTCATGGTGATGAATGCATGAAACATCTGGAAAATCATACATTGTAAGCAACTAAATCAAAATATTTCTCTAGTTACTATTGAGTTATATTTCAATAAGCATATCATAATAGAAAATGTTATAATTTAGGGCAAGAATTGTAACATAGGCCATAAAACTGCTTGCAACATTGGCACCCAATATGGTTACTGGTTCACATCTGAGCTGCTCCATTTCCAATCTTGCTGGCTCCCTGTTAATAGCTTGGCAAAAGAAGCAGAAGATAGCCCAAATGTGTGGGCCCTGCTACTCTTGAGTGAGACATGGAAGAAGCCCTTGACTTCTGCCTTAGAATGGCCCTATATTGCCCATTGCAACTATCTGGGAAATGAAGCTGCAGATGGAAGAGCTCTCTCTCTTTTTTCTGTTTGTCTTTGTATTTCTGTCTGTCAAATAAATACGTAAATCTTTGAGGAAAAAAAGAAAAGAAAATGTCATAAATTAAAAAAAAAAAAAGTAACACAGCTAATCGCGTACACATTACACGTAGGCAGCTTAGTACACTATGGAGTAACCAATACTTTACCCTTTGACCTGATGGCCTGCTGGCACCATGGTTTGCTGTTACTATCCAGCAGCAAAAGAGTACTTACCGCTTACCAATAGCCAAGCATATATTAAAACATGAAATTCTACGTACAATTTCTCTTGGGTGCATATGCTTTCACATTTTTAGGGGAAACAAGTTAAGTCCAACCATAATTTGGGGATATTAAAATATTTTAAATTTTATACACTGGAGCTTGAGGCATTGTCTGACTTGCTCTCGTATGATTTGCAAGCAATATGAGCTCAAGAAAGTTTCTATGATTCTGCGGGAAAACTGGTTTCCGTGGGAAGCTCTAGCTAATGAGGAGGATTCTGGCAGTCATAACACAATCTATATTAGCATTTTCAGATAATCTTTGACTATTCTGTGTAGTAACTGATGGCTGTCTAGTTGCCTAAAATTAGCTCTAGCACACAGACCGTGCTTCACATTTCTTATTCATAATGTCAGCTACTTTTATAACAGCTGCATTTGGAATATATTCATCCTGTCATGAAAAGCAAATCTACCATCTACTGCAGAATGTAAGACAGCAAGGAGATTTGATGGTATTCATAGACCATATCATGCTTCTTTTGAGATGTCTTTGCCATCGGAAAATAATGTGAACAGTTTGAAAAGGCTCACTGACAAACCTCTAGCCTGTTACTGAAATATAGTTTATCTCTGAGATCATATTGCTTCTTAGAAAGAAACTTAGTGTATGAAAGATACCTTACTTGGATTTTGTACTCCTGTAAAAAGCACAAAAAACTTTACAAATATTAATTGACATTTTAAAAGTAAATTATTATTATGAACTTTTAGTATATTTTTGGAAATAATTAAGAATAAATACATACTATAGATGATTTTTATATATGTTACAATTTTTGCCATGAAAGAATGGATACAATATAATATAGAATAATTTTAAAAGGGAAAAGCTCTTGAATTAGTGAGTTAGACATATAATAAGAAGTATACATACGTTGGCAAGTAATACTTCTTTAATTTCTATGGTATTTACTCAATGAATGAAAGAAGCTAACATCTTAAATTTTAAATAAAATATTGATCAAACTATGAATAGAAGTACAGTATTTATGGTTTTGTGCCCTGGAAATTCTCTACCAACAGTACATTCTTTGATTGAATAGGTTGTTAGGATTCCTTTTTCTGTGATACAAAGTAATCTTATTAAATTAATTATGATAAATATGATTTGTATTTTTATAAAACTCAGTACGTCAATAGATCTAACTCCTTATATTCCAATTTTTTTGTGCCTATTAAAACCAAATACAAATGATTTGGTGAAGAAGTGAAAGAAGGGAGAGATCACTTTTTTTATATTCCAAACAAAACAACTCTTACCTGTTGATATTTTTAGAAACAAAACTATTAACACCAAATTGGAGAAACTTTATTGGAATTCCAATTAAAGGGATACTATGAATATTTTTTAAATTTGACATTTCTAGAAAACCTGAGATATTAAAACAATAGTCATCACATTTGGTTGATACACATTGACGAGTATGAACAATACAGTAAATCTGAAATTTCAGTTTGTGGGAAACAAACAGGACTATTTATTGTTGTTAAGTGTTCCTGTTAACTATTTTAATATCTACTTTGTTCACGCTTTTCAGACTTTAGTCTCAATTCCAGGTCTTTTCTGACTTCCAAAATAGTTTATGTCTAATCTAAAAACACAAAATCATTAAGCCTAACAGTCATGAATTTTGGTTGTCAAGATCATATTTACTATGACTAGGAAATCTTTTGGTGCCATTGCATTCTACATATGACTTAGAACAGAATCTAAACTACTCCTTAATTGAAGAATATCTTGTGCATCCATTTAACTCCATGTACAAATGAAACACCATAAACTCTCTGATAAAATCAACTCTTTGATGAGATAAAATAACTCCTTAAATGTCTTCCATCTATATGCTTGAAAACATATGTTTTCTTTAATCCTCTGTATAAAGTGAATTTTGAACAACACCTCAATGTATATAACCACTAACTATTCTAAAATATATAAAATAGAAATTTAGAGTAATAAAACTGCTTCAAAAAAGACCTAACTACTGTAAATTCATATATATATAGTATATAGTGTATCTTTCTTTGTAAAACATTCTTCAGTACTAGCAAAGTGATTATTTGTAATAATAATAACATTATTTACATAGTTAAAATTTGTAAATGATTTCCAATTTTTCTTAGAAGACTCGAGTTCTTAACCTTGCCTGAAAGCCCTGCATTTCTTGATCTGATCTGAATTCTTCAGCATTCTCTTTTGAGCAAATTTCTCTTTCTTGGTCCTTGCAAATACCTGTCTGCCATAAGGCCTTTGTTCACTTTTTCCTTTCTTTCCTGGGACCTCTACCTCCTACCTCACCTAGCCTCACTGACTCTAACTCATCTGCTAACACATACTCATGCTTCAGGTCATAACTGAAATGTCAGCTATTATTTTCTAAGAATAATCTTTTCACAATATGTACTCATGAACCTTTTAAAGAATTCTTTCATGAATTTCAAATGTTTTGTATAAACATAAATGTATCTTTTAATACCACTCTCCACAAACTGAAGAACCATAGTATATCACTATATGTGCACATTTAAGTTTAAAAGCTCTGACAGCAGGTTGTTCATGTTTTATCTAGTGTATGCAACGTGTATCCCAAACTATTACAAAAGTAGCAGTCATGCATTAAGAGCTTAGTACAAATAGATGCCCACATGCTATATGGGTGTACAGGGGTTTGATCTTGGCTGCCCTGCGAATTCCAATTGCCTGCTAATGTGTATCACTGGAGGAAGCAGTGATGGTTCCAGGAGTTGGATCCCTGTCACCTGTGAAGGACCTTGAATTCCTAGCACCTGGCTTCACCCTTGCTCTGTCTAGACTTGTAGTAGGCACTTAGAGGACTGAATCAATAAAGGGATGATCTGTTGCAGTCTGCTTCTTTCTCTACCTCTTGAATAGAGATAAATTTGCATACATAAATATCTGTTGGGTACATTGATGAGTCTTAGTATTATGTAAATACACTTTTGTGTTATTCACTTAGTGTCTGCCTCCTTTCCAGACTATAAACATGAAAAGCAGAGTGCTATCAGTAATGGTCTGTATCATGTATAGATAGCCAGGAGTGTATTTCACAGTCGCTTTTAAATAAATGACTACTTTCAGTTTTTGTCATCTTTTTGTTGTATTACAGTAATTAACTGAGGATATAGACTAATGCCTCAAAAGGATTCCAAAAGCTAAGTAAAAGGAGACAAAACGATTTGTGTGTTAAAATGATTAATGGAGCAGTGGAACAAATTGTGTCAGACATCAATCAAAAGCAATGTTGAGAGGCAGGCATTTGATAAAGATTTTAAGAGCTGACTTTGGATGTCTACATCCCATGTCAGAGTGTCTGTGATCGAGTCCTTATTCCACTCTGATTCTAACTTCCTGCTAATGCACACCCTGGCAGGCAGGAGTGATGCATCAGTTACTGCAGTCTCTGTAACCCACTTAGGAGGCCCGGATTAAGTTTCTGACTATTGGCTCCATCCAGCCTGGCCCAACCTCAGCTGCTGAGGTAACTTGAGAAGCTATCCATTGGATTGGAGATCTTTTTTTCCCCTGTCTCTTTACCTTTCAAATATTAAAAGAAAAACAAAAGAACACTGAGAAACTGAAAAATAGCATTAGTTGAAACCAAAAACCATCTGCAAGCCTTACTGAAAATTTTAAATGAAAGCTGCATCTTGCAGAAGGAAGGAAAAATACTCATAAAGGAAATTTCATGTTCATAAAATAACAGCTGGGAAGTCACCAGCCCTCCTTACGTTCTCCTCAATGTTTCATATCAGTCCAAAAATTCACTTGAAAGAAGTCAAATATAAATTCAGGAAAAAGGAGTATATTTATAAACATAAGAGTTTTCTTGAATGTGACAAAACAAACTTCACTTGTTACAGTAAATATAGAGAAACCTTAAGGAAAGAAATTAGAAACCAATCAACAAAATGTAATAAAGCATGCAGCAGATATTATGCTACAGAAACTTGCAGGTTCGAGTCTATTAGTTGGCTGTATGGAAACAAGAAGAAAAAACTCACTCTCACATTTCCTGTGGCTATAACTCAGGAACAGAAATGTGCATTAATAAAACAAGGTCAAGCATTGTCACAAAGTCACAGACAAACCAAGTGTCAGTAGGATTATTTCTCCAGTACACTGTATCTTAGCATGGCCTGCATCTGGAGCATTCACTTCAGAAAAAAATTAGTCGTTCATGTTCCTGAGGTTGAGACCAAGCAAACCAAAGTACAGTAAATTGGCTCATTGCAAAATAACTTACTAAATGGAGGTGATAGACATGTCTCTTTGTTAAAAATATGTAAAATAGATAAAAATACACAAATGCTGCAACATAAATTATGTGGCATTAAAAAGGGAATAACTAGCAAAAATCAGAACTTAAGTTATGAAACATTAAAAAGTGCACATTTATACTAAAAAATTTAGAAGCAAAGTTTTACATCAGAATAAAATTCATGTAACAAATGAAGAATAAATTTCAGTTGACACCTAAATGGATTTTATGTAAATATTTACTATATGAAACAAAACATGAAAACTGGAGAGGAAAAATGAATGGAAATTCTTTCCATTATTTCAAAAATATATAGTGAATATTTCCTAAGTTCTTAATATTTGAAGAGTTGCAATTAACTAATAAAACTAAATATGTGATTTGTTTTTTTAAACGTGTAATCTAATAAAAAATATCAGCAAAAGTGTTCACTGATGAGTAAATGCTTAAAATCCTTTGATCAGAGACTTCTCTTCAAATTGAAATATATGGAGCCAGACACAAAAGTCTAGTGGCTAAATCCTTAATTTGCATCTGCTAGGATCCCATATGAGCACCAATTCCTGTCCCTGCTGCTCCACTTCCCATCCAGCTCTCTGCTTGTGGCCTCGGAAAGCAGTAGAGGATGGTCCAAAGCTTTGGGACCCTGCACCCACATGGCAGACCTGGAAGAAGCTCCTGGCTCTGGCCATTGTGGCCATTTAGGGAGTAAAACTAGTGGGTAAAGGATCTTTCTCTCCCTCTTTCCTTTTCTTTGTATATCTGACTTTCCAATAAATGAAAATAAAATAAATCTTATTTTTAATGAAATGTAAGGAGTATAAAAATATAAGCCAAAACTGAAGCATAGAAGAAAATTCTCAACATAACTGAATATGAAAAATCCTGAAAGTAAGAAAGATCTTTATATATTCAAGAACCTAAATCAAAATCCAAAATTCTTTAAAAGGAGTACTAAATTATGAAGCTATAGGGTTTTAGTGCACACCTTTTAATGTCAAGATGAATATCAAAACAACTCTTAGAACAGTAAAAAGTGTTTTCAAAACAATACATAGAGAACCATATGGCTTTGCAGAATGTGGAATAGATTCAGAAGAGGCTTTAGAGAAACAGAAAAACAGACTGGTTAAAAAGTGTTGTGTTAATCGTGGAGAGAGGAGATAATGGGATGGACTGTAGCAATGTAAGAGAATAAAGAAATGGTAGATTTATGAAAATTTTAACATTCTTAAATGTCCAAATTTTATGATTGGTTAAATGTAGATAGTGAAGGCAGTCTTGATTTAAAAATAATTTTCTGGTTTGGGGTGCTTGAAGCCCAGATAGGGAACTGAAAAAGAAAAGTACATTCCGAAAGATCGTGATTAATCTTAGATATCATGATTTTAAGGTTTTTTTTTTTGCTTGTTTATGCATTTTATTTTTAGCAATATTTTTCCATTTGACAGAATAGTATAGATTTTATTGAAAGACTTAAAATTGATTGGAAAAATACCAAATATTAATTTCAAAATCACTATTATGTGTGGGTATAAATACACTAAAATAATAGATATATGTTTTTTATTGGGAATTTTTTGCTGTCCTTTAAGTTTTTTATTATTAATAATAGATTACATCACAAATTCTTATTACAGCTAGGAAGTACAATAAGATAATGTTTACAAGTACAATTTTTTAGATTTGACATCATATTGTCTCATAAAGAGAAGCAGAAGCCACCAACTGAGTAGGAAAGATAAACAAGAGAATTTAATCACTAGAACAGATGTCATTGTTTTATTCAAATATTTCAATGACAAAAGAGTAAAGAAAGAAACATCATCATTTTATGAATAAGAAAATGAGGATCCCACAAAAGAAGAAATATGTAAAAATCCTGAAAAAAGTGGGATGTGACAGTAAAGTAGGCACCTAATATTTCACAAAGCCTTTTTGATAAATATATGTTACTGACAGACAAAATAACTACTCCTGAGAACAGGAACAAATTGACCAGACCCTGAGTAGCTCAGATGTAACAAAACTTTCTGGAACATGAAAGTGTGTGGCAGAGATGTAAATATAGACGTAGTATATTCTCAATCTACTAAAGTTAAATATATAATCAAGCAAGTAAATTTAACAAACTTAGCTTGAAAAATTAGAGAAAATAAATGTAAAAAAATAAAAATATATCAGATAAAGCTAAAAAATGTTAGGTTTTGATAGTTGGTCAATTTTCAATTTCTTTCTTTATAAGACAAAGACTACAAATTCTCCCTGAGCTTCCTAAGACTGAACCAAACCAACAAGGTAGTTTAATGAAATAGTAATATAAAATGGAATCAACCCCTAAGTTAAGAACAAAAGAGTGGCTAAGGGAAAATATATATTCCTATACAAATTCAGGAACTCAACCAGACTTATGTATAAAAACGACTGATGGGTATCTAATTACAAAATTATGTCCAGAGAACTTAAGAGCAGAAAAGATTCTGTAGAAATAATTGCTGGTAATTGAAATAACAACAATCTATGTTGCACATTGAACACATTACATTCTAGTTCAGTTTTTTTTTTTTGATAGCAATATTTTCAGTTTATTTCCAAAGATTCTCAAATCTTGCAATTTTCTTCTAATAATGAGAGATAAATTCACTAAGAAATGTTTAAGAAGTCTATGACTTAGGATCTTTCACAAAATTGCAGAGCTAGAGCCCAACTTAAGTCAGCAACTCATAACATCACATTTGTTATATTGTTATTAACTCATTTCTTTAAGAAATGAGTTTAAGATCTAGCCAGTTGCTCGGTGACGTTTGTATGTCAGTAAAATTAAATAATAAGCTTGGAGAAAAAGTGTTTGTATTGATAACCAGCTACATTATCTAACTTGCCTAAGACAAATTTTGAGTAATTGTTGCTTAAGTTTAAAAAAATAAGTAACATTTCATGCCACTTCCCAATATTAAGTGCTATTTCAGGCAAAACACCTACAAGCATTAGTGCTCAGATGTGCAGGTCTTAAAAAACACTTCTTACAAGTACCATAAAAACAATGCAAGGACTTTACATATACCAGTTCTATTTCATACAGCTAGGATTAGTAAAATCCAATGTAAGTTAGGAACAGTCTTTTAAACTCCAGACACATGTCCTTAATAAAACAGGGGGAAAGTTACAGAATTTAATAATGGAATGCCCATGATGAAATCTGCTAACTCCTTCTGGAAAACATACGCTTCAGCATTTAAAATTACATTTATTGACAGCCAACATATTTCAAATATCTGAACTAGATTCATGGCAGGGAATCATTCAAATCCCCATGCAATCTTATTGATCTTTTCAACAAATACCAGATCTGGAAAAAACCATTCATTTCTTTATTCTATAAATAGCTATTCAATTTCTCTTTTGTGCCAGAGACAGAGATGTGGACCATTGTGAGTCTATAGCAGTTAAAAGTTTTTCCTAACTCTATCCAATAAAGATTGCAGACACAAATTGCACAATCTAAGGAAGTTTGGGTGATCATTGTGTGACAAGTGTTGTGCTAAATGTTTAACACAAATTGCTTTTATAATTCCTGTAGGTATCTTTGAAGAATATTATGTATTACCTATATTTTCATTTTTAGAAAGCTAACTTGTAGAGAAATTGAGTGAAAAATACCCTTTACATGGTTAATAAATGTCAGTGCATTAATTTAAACTTGAGTGATCCGAAACAAGGATGTTCATATTTTATCAATTGCCATCCACATTATTTGAAGACAAACAAAGTAGAATCTGGAGCTCCTAAATATTCCCCTTAAACTTAGACAAAACTATGTCACAACATATTCCAGAATTTAAGAAAATAATTTGGGATTTCCCCTTTTGATTTGATGGTTAGCACTGCAATTTTAAGGATGCATGTTTAACTATTTTAATGTCATTTCCTATAAAATTTAAAAATAAAATATCCACTGCAATATTTTTATAGATACATGATGTAATGATATGTGTAACAGTGGGTTCCAGTAAGCTCCAGTTAAATGCTAATTAAAGCCTTAGGAAAACAAAACCATAATTAGTATATTTATTTGAAAAAAAACTGCAATAGAATAGAGCTTTCAAAGAATTGGATATTTATCTGTGGCAAGAAATGAGTAGGAAATTAGAACCAGCAAAGACAGACTTCTACATATATTTTTGCTGAGAATATGTTGAAAAATAATGGTAAAATAGTCTACAAATTGCTCAGGCCATCTGTTATAAATGACTACAAAACTCAAATTTTAATTGAATTTTTCTTCAGTCCAACCAGGGTCTGATACTTGGAATTTTCTCCTGGGGACAAATTTCTGTGCTTTTTGATGTTTGGAGTGGATTTCTGGTTAGGATGATGTAATATATCAGTCTTCTAAGAAGTTCAGAGATCTATCACATAGCTCAAAGCAATTTTCACCCTACAGGACCAAATTAAAGATGAAAGGGGACGAAAGGAGAAATACTCATTGAAATATAAATATTTCATCTTTATTAATTCTTAAAGCAGCTAAGACGAATTTTAAAAGGAAAAGGTGATTTGTGTTCTGTAAAATCTTAGAATTTTGGGTGTGAGTATTTTCACTGTCAAATGATGATTTATGATTTAAAACTTAATAATTTATGCTGGATAATTTTGTCATTGGTGTTCTGAATTTTAACTGAGATGAATTGGTTTAGGTTATCTTTTTAATTAATTTAATGCATTTAGTATTATCTTAAACTGTAATAGTTTGAAAGAAGAGTTTTTGAATAACAAACTTTGTGGAATCATGCTTAAAATTTTAACATAAGATGATATTTTTTCACTGCTCTGTTCCTTACTTCGTTATAACTGATTACTCTCCCTTTTATTACTACAATCGTTTTAAATATCAGAAAACAGGCGGGCGGGGTAAAAAAAATGAAGAATAAGAAAAAATATCAGACAACAAACAGCAAAAATACAAAAATGGGAACATTCACCAGGTTGATAACATCGTTTGCAAAGTTATGATTATGTTCTAATAAAGATATTCAGCTTAAAAGAGAGCAAAGTTTATTATGCTTTGTGTGTAAAATTATTTCAAAAAATTATCACCATCCTGAACTGCTATGATAGGTCATGCTTTCCATGAGTCTTAGAACCTGGGTTCTAAAGTCTAATAGCCAAGTATTCTTTTGAGAACCAGGGAGCGGTTTAGTGTTCCCAGTCCCTCTTACTGTCATTTTTTTATATATATATACTCAAGTCTCAGGAAACAACCTATCATGGGTTGAATTTAAAATTTTGCTTTTGAGGTGTGGCTTCCACTACTGTAATCTTTATTGTAGTCTAAAAGAACTAGAGGGGCCTGAATTGTGGCTTCAGAGTTAAGCCACTCCCTGAGACCTTAGCATCTTATATAAGCATTCAATAATGGCCCGGGCAGCTCTGCTTCCTGTGCAGCTCCTTGCTTATGCCCATGGAATTGCATAGAAAGGTGGCCCAAATACTAGATTCCTGCCACCGAAATGGGAGATGCAGGTGGAATTCAAGGCTCATGGTTTCAGCCAGGCTCAGCACCAGTCACTGAGATCATTTGAGGAGTGAACCAGTGGATGGAGATATTTCTGTCTCTCTCTTTCATGGTCTCTCACTCATTCTCTGTTACTTTAATTTCAGATAAATAAATGTTCTAAAAAAACCCCAATTGAATGATATTTCAATTAGTATAAATATATTTGGATCAATACTTTCAAATTTTATTATTAATCAAGAAAAATTAAGAATCTGTATCATTTTACTTGTATATGTGTTGTTTTTCAAATAGTATAAATGTTTAAAATAGTATTTCCAAATATTTTTTATTAATCATCCAGTCATTCAAAAATTACTACATGGATTTATTGTAGTGACATTTATTAATGAACTTATTGGAGCTATATTTTTTATATTATGAAGCATATATGAAATGTACATTCAAAATCTTTTGTTATAACTGCGTATCTATGACATTTTGTGATTTTCAGTACATATACTGTGCAGTGTTCAGTAAGTGAATATTTTGAACATTTCAAATATTTAAAATTGTCTTAGAATGAAAACATTCAAACACCATACTCTTGTTCTCTTAATAAATACAACTCATAATTTTCACACTTGTGTGCTTATGACCTTGTACCTGTCAGTCCTTCCCCTCACTCCCCCCTCCTAATATTTTGAGAACTGGTACTATGTTTGGCTACCTTTGTATCATTTGTTTCTTAGATTCTAGATGTGAGAGTGATCATACAATATTTTTCTTTCTGTTCATTTTATTCCACCTATGTTGTTATGAATGATAAGATTTCACATTTTTTATTGGATAATGGTGCATGTTTGCATATACCACATATTCTTAATCCATCAGTCAGTAAATGAACACTTAGGTTTTTCTGTCTCTTCACTATTGAAAATACTGCTAGAATAAACATGGGGGAGCAAATTTTTTTGTCATTCCATGGATTTCTTTTCCCTTTGATATAGAAAAACTAAACAAAAAGGGTAAATTATCTGTAGGAACATTTTTGATTTGGTGTATAAATCATTACTTATCTTGAAACAAGCAAAACATATTCAAAATCAGAAATTATCATTAATTTGCATAGTTAGTTCAAATAAATTTCTATATAATTGCATTTCCTTTATGTTACTGACAAATCAGTTGTACATAATGAGTTGGAAATTATTATGTACAATGGCCACAAAAAGAGGAAGACAGGCAAATATAAAGAAATTTAACATGAATGTATTACACATTAGAGAAACAAAGGAACTCGTAAGATGAAACTTGGTAGTTAACCATGCAAAGGATGTAGGCTCTATCAGAGTTGATTTACATATTTAACACATATCTTTTTGTTTTATTTGCTTGCTGTTTTGATTAGTTTTATGTCTTTCCATTATATAACTTTCCTGTTTATTAACAGTGCATGCTAGGGTGTTCTGGCTTATTGAACTTTTCTTTTAAAAATATTTATGTATTTATTTTGAGAATCAGCATTACAAACAAAAAGGGACACACACACACACACACGCACACACACATGTTGATTGAGAGTCCATGAAATCACACAGCAGATACCTACAGCGGCCAGGACTGAGCCACGCTGAAGCTAGGTGCTTCATCCATGGCTACAAGAGGGAGTCAGCTAGCAGATGGAAGCTGTTTCTCTCTGTCTCCTTTTCTCTGTAAATCCAACTTCCCAATAAAAAATACATAAATCTTTAAGAAGAAAGAAAAAGACTAAGAACAACAAAGCATCCATAAGACTCAGAAAAATGCTTCCTGTTTCATAAAAGATATTAAAAATACACTGAAATTTTCAAATGTACAATGTTGATTAAATATGAACCCAAATGATAGGATGATGGTGAGAAATAGAATATAAGAATAATTTCAAAATATGTGCACAAAAGATGTGAATTTAGGCAAACATTTAATTGTATACAAAAGTAATTGAGAATTAGCTTCAGTTAGACATGTCTCAAAAATGATTTGTAACTGACCCTCAAATTATTCCGAGTGAAATTCAGGAGCTATTTTCCTCAATAGTGAAGTGTGTGATACAACTATCCTTCTATTCTAAGCATGGCTTAATAACATTTCTAGCTGTTGAGCTTAATTTATATTGATCTCAGATTTCGTCACCCTTGTCTTATCTAAAACACTTGCTCCTATTGGAACCTTGGAGGCTTTCTTTTATAAATCCTATTTTTAATGCAATCAGAACAATTAATTTTACGCCCAAACACATTTTTGGTTTGTTTGTTTTTATTTCATTTACCATAAAAAAGATGAAAATGGTAGCTTGAAGAAACAGAAAGAGTAAAAAATGATGAACCCTTCCTGTTACATAGAGAGCTGGATGATACAGTTCGATTTCCTTGTTCTTCCTTAAAAGTTTCTGGCGTATTTATGTATAGTATCTAAATTGTTATGAATGATTGGTAACAAATTTCCTCAAATGATTAATCCGTCAGACTTCATTTTTGACATTACTTATCCCTTTCAGTATAAGCAGCAAATAAATTCCCTTTCAACTCCATTGTTACATTTATTATTCCCTTTTCTTTCTTTCTTCAATGTGTTTCCCACATTATTTCAGTTTTCCTTGGGACAAACTAATTTTCTAGTGTAGCTCCCACTGCAGAATGTCTGTGAGGTCAAAACTATTTTCCCAATAATACTAATATGTCTTTTTCATTCATTCTTTCATAAGTGCACAGGGAGTTATTGGAGCCTGCATGGTGTGAGATACTAAAATACAGTGAATGCAGAAGCAGATATGAGAATCCAATTATGTTAGAGGAACTGTCATCAAAAAATTTACAATAATGTAGAACAATGGTGTTCATTTAATGATTATTATTTTTGGAAAGTGTAGGCATTTCAATAGAGCCATTTGTCATATCATATGATTAATGACAGTGTGGTTTTAAACTGAATTAATAAGCATGTTTCAGTTTTAATTGCTAATGTGGTAAATATCACTATATTCAACTAATATAGTAAAGGCTTCTTAAAATCTTTAGTATATTTTAAAGAAAGTACATTTAAAAGAAAGTCTTATCTATCTTTCTCAGTTGTGTCTTTTCTTTTAGCAGGCAATTTACATAAGGACAAAATGGTTTTTTCATGCTTTTATGCTCAGTACTTAGATAAGGTAATATGGTTGCTCTTTAGATAATATTTGTAAAATAAGTACTGAAAAAGGCAAGCTTTAAAAATTGTAAAAGAACTTTTTTTTTTAATTATGGCCACATTACAATTCTAAGTATAAAAATAATGGTTATTGAGGTGAGGCAAGTAATACAGTACAGCTGATGAGTACATGTTTGGGATGCTAGTATGCCATGTCAGAGTGTGAGTTCAAGTCACAGCAACTTTGCTTCTGATGAAGCTTCCTGTTAATGTGTCTAGGAAGCAAAAATGATGTCCCAACTAGTTTGATCCCACTTGTTTCGGTGGGCAATCTAGATGGGAGTCCCTGTCTCCTGGCTTCAGCCTGAATACAAGTTGGCTGCTTTAGCCATCTGGAGAGTGAACCAGAAGATGAAGGATTACTCTGTCTCTATTTGTGACTCTACCTTCCACATAAATAAATCTTAAAAAGAAGAAGAAGAAGAAGAGGAAAACACAGTGAAAAGATTATTTTTCTTTTATATTTTTATTTGTTCTAGCTATTCTAGTTTTATTTCTTAAGCAAACTGAAATCAAAAGAAATAAATAATGAAAACAACAGGGATGACATGCAGCATGATTTAATATAGCTGTTATATGACCTCAGAATACCCAAGTGACAAAAAGCCAATGTAACAATTAATTAATCCATAATGATTTTTCATGTTCCCACAGCAAGATGTTATCTTAATCCCCTTTTTGCTTCAAATGCCAATATTTTTCAGCTGACCTTTTGCAAAAAAATTTACATCCACAATTTCATCTAGTGTCAAGAACTTTTTGACTTATAGCCAGCAAAAATGGAGTTTTGTTGATGAATTATCATCAGACACTATGAG
The DNA here is from genome assembly GCF_017591425.1 of Ochotona curzoniae. Taxonomy (NCBI): domain Eukaryota; kingdom Metazoa; phylum Chordata; class Mammalia; order Lagomorpha; family Ochotonidae; genus Ochotona; species Ochotona curzoniae. Next base: position 59,843,712 of record NW_024466599.1, read on the forward strand.
GGTACAAAATGTGTTATGCATGCAATTACAAATAAATTTATAGGACAAATAAAAACATTGGTAAAAAGAGAACTATTCTAGGAGACAAACATGCTTCATATGGGACTTTGATATGAATAGAAATCCACTCAACAGCAGGGAATAGAGAAAATTATGGCAAATGGAGGTTCATATGTCTTAGCTCAAGAAACAGATTAACATCTTGCTACTCCCATGACTCTTATTCTACAGGCATTTTCATTCAGAGAAGAAGGAAGCCTATACTTAAATATGAAATATTCCAATTTCTAAATTTCAATATTTAGTAGTACTCTTATTTAAATGTAAAGCCATGTTTAGTCAACAGTTTGTGAAAGGAAGAGAAAACATCCAACTACTGGAGTGGAGTTGCAGTCACCAGCTTTTACCATTGGTCTCATTTGCCAATGTTTATTCACAAATCTCTGAATAAATGAAGTACCAATTCAGTTGAGCACAGGCTTAAATATCACATACTACATTCTGTAGAGTTGTAATAACTTATTTAGTAATTCCTAGACTCATTTTCCTATTTCAGGGGAAATAATTCATTTTTTTTTTCTCTTACTCACTCGGCACTACGAAAGTTTCCCCAAACTGTTAATATTGATTTTCACTGCCTCCAGTATCGTTGTCAACTAATGAGTGATATATTTTTCCCTTAGAGAAATCTTTTGAAAAATGAAGGAAACTAGTATCCTAATTTATCTTTTTCTGATGTCCGGTTTCTTTAAGTAGTATATATTCATGATTATAAACCAATCAATCCAACCTTTCTTTGCCTGTTCTTCTGAGATATCAAGGAAAAATGATTATATGCCTTATGAAGACTTTTAAATTTTACTTGAAAACACATATTGCCATTACTCACTCTGATTCTTTTTTTGCGTAATAACAGAGCCAATTTTCCAGAATCTTAATCATTTTCACTGCTTCCTTCTGGATAGACTCCAAATTATCTGCATTCTTGAACTTGTGGAGCTTCTGAAGGAGCATAATCTATAGAGATAATTAAAGCATAAATTAAGTACTGGCAAGTTCTCATTTGACAGTGATTGTGAAAGTCCATATTTCATAAAAAATATGTAAAATGTAGTAATTTTTCTCTATCCCACACTTGCCCTGCACCTTTAGAGTTATTATCTACTTAAAATAATTCAATAATCTGAAATAGCAGGTCAGGATGTAAAGTGTACCAGACAGAAATGTTAAGAAGAGAGAAATGATTGAAAGATGGAGGGCTGGCACATTGGCCTGGCAGCTAAAGTCCTCACCTTGTACACCCTGGGACCCAATATGGGTGCTGGTTTGTGTCTCTGCAGTCACTTGGGGAGTGAATCAGCGGACAGAAGATCTTCCTCTTTGCATATCTGACTTTCCAATAACAATAAAATAAAAGAATCTCTTTAAAAAAAAGGTAGAAGGAGCTGTTTGTCTTTAAAAATCAGAGAGGAATCGCTTCTCGACCTTTTGGCTAAGATCAAGTGAAGAATCAGAGAGGGAGAGAGGGGAGTTACTGTAGAAAATTTATTCTTACTACAACACACATTTTCACACACAGTGATGAAAATGTTATTGCTTTTCAAAGCATTTCTTTTCCTTTTAATTACAAATATCAGAAAGTTTTTCCTCACTTTGTATTGAATTTTCTGTCTTCTTGTAAGTAGTTTCCAGGGTATAAGAAACAGAATTGGAATTAGAATCAGGTATTTACTCCTAAACTCCTTTGCTCTTTATTCTCTGCTCTCCTGTATGAAAATATCTATGCCTTCGATTCCCCCTTTTTTTCCCCAGGGACACAGGGACACATGAGGAATTAAGAGGATGACACAGAATTCTTTACACATCTCGGAACTCCTGTCCTAATCTGCCAACCATATTAATATGTCCACTGGATCAAAGATTCTGATTGGGAGTTCAAATTATAACCAAAATCAACTTATTGAAATATTGCATGTAATTAATTTAAAACCACAAATTTTAATATCATCCTAGTCTAATCAATTAAAAGATTAATGAGACAAATCAACACTGGCTGACTTTAAGGATGTAAGTAACCTATTAATTTTGTTAACTTCCTGCTGCAATCATGTAGTGAATCAAGAAGAATAAAATAGTGTTGAAAACATGTTATTTAATTTGCTCAAATTTGTTTCTCCACTATGTGTTATAGGAATACACAGAACATAAGTGCTTAATCAATGATGATATTTCACAACTACAAATATTTTCTTATTAAGTAAAACTGTCAAATTCTGTACACATTGGACTTTTTCTAATATATAATTTAATTGTTTAACTAAATTACAACTTAATATATGCAATAATGGACAGCAGCAGATCTTGGGTATTGAAAACTTTCATATAAAAACCTGAAATAAATTATGTCATAAAGTATTTTGCTATTATTTTCAAATTATTGGTTAAAGTTTAACTTCATATATTCCTCTGATGACCATTTTGTTTAATTTATGTAGTTATTTATTTAAAAGTGAATTAATGAATCAGTGTCGGTTATCTGTCACAGGCACAATTCCATGTTTTTAGTTTAAGTGTGTTTGAGTGGGGTTTATTATAATTTTTTTTTTCTGGAGAAAAGCAGAAGGAAATCATCTATACTATTTCAGAAAAGACAAGTATTTAATTTAATTTATTTATTTATTTATTAATCTTAGTTTATTAGGGTACAAAGGGTCACGGGCTACAGGGTGAAAGTGGGTAATATCATTGTTTCCACACTAATATAATCATTTTGCACTGTATCTGGGGTTAGGGGAGTAACAAAGGGAAAAGCCCCACCCTTACCTCCCACCCATCCCCGATCCCCAACATGAGGCGCTCTTCAAGGGTCCTGCTCAAACAGTTTTGATAGTTCATCAGTTCTGGATTGTTGCCAATCCCACCGTCCCAACCGCAATGAAACCTATTCAGAGTCCACTGGCTGACAGTCTCTTGATGGTTGGGGTTCCAAGATCAGCAGTTCAGTTGGAGAAATATCCAAAGAAACTTCATCTGAGTTGATCCCAGATCTGATTCTTGAGTGAGTTTGCTAGTACAGACTCCAACACTGTTCGTCACACCAATCAGCTTATGCATATGCTGGTCGTTGCGATTGCTGGGTCCGTTTGGCTTCCAGCCCTGTCTTCCTTGTGAACCAACGGGTGTTGTAGTCCAGCTCAATCTACCCACTTCATACTCGGTCTTCATGCAAACCAGTTGGAGCTGCAGCCTAGTTGGGGCGACCCCCCAAAACCCCTACCAGTTCTGCCCCCTACCCTGGTTCCCATGCTTGCCAGTATGCACCGCAGGCTTGTCCAGTCTGTCCCACATCCCATTTAGCTCTCACACACGTCAATGGACATTGAAGCCTGGTTCAACCCAACCAACCTATTATCCAGCCCATACACCCACTGGCAGGTGCCTTTCTGTCTAGCCCCCCCTGCTTCTAGCCTGGGTTTTGTGCTGTCCAGTGAGGGTGGTAACCCTGAGGGAGGTGCCCACTATTTCCCTACTAGGCCACACCCACTCCCACAGTATGCAGTCTCCAGGTGGTTTTGGCATTTGACTTGACAGAATTAGCTCCCAGTACCAGCCTCTGCCAGCTAATGCTGTGGCTAAGCCCAAACACTCCTCAACCCACTCTAATTTTACCTCGCACCAGTCAGAACAGTCAGCTCACCGTGAGGCCCAAAGGTGCTATAGTCCTGCCTAGTCTGAACTGCCCCCATCTGTATTCACACTTTCCAATGGAAGTAGTTATCCAGCAGGGGTGCCCACGTTCCCCTGTTGGCTTTGCCTCCACCCCGATTAAGGCAAGTATTTTAAACGAAGCAACTTTCATAATGTAAAACGTGATTTGGGTCATTGGAATCCGTACTGTACTAACACCACCATTCTCGGGGTTCACTCACAGTGAAAATACAGTAAAGCTGTTTCCTTCTTTTTTGTCATGTGCTACATAAATACTGTAAATAATATCTTTTTAAATAAAAAAATTAGGCTTAATTTCTCTCTAAAATTGTTGACAGCTGAATCTTTATTTTTTTGCACATATCTCTTTTGACCACGCTTCATTTTTCACTGTTATATTTTTTGTATCATATTTAAATAAGGGCACATTACCCTTAATAATATTTACACTATAAAATAAATACTAATTGTAAGTAAATTGTTAAAATATCAAAATATAATGCTTAATTTTCCAAAATTGGAAACAAGTCAAAATATCCATGTTAGAGTACTTTAATTGCATTTCCTACTTTATGAAAGGCACAAACTTTCTCCCTATATGTCTTTAATCTGATTGGTTTATAGTTACATGAATAAATTCCGGCAAGGCCTGGAAGCCAGAGGGAAACTCTTGATCCTGTCATAGCCGAGGGCAGACAATACTGCAATCATTGACATTAGACCAACAAGCAAGGCAGCTCCTGTTTTGAAGCAGAAAAAAATAAGCTGCCACAAATGACTCCGAACTTTATTATTGCAATTGATCACATTTATGAAGACCTCATAAAGTTGTGAACAGTTATAATATAAAAAGGCAGTTATAACAATGCAAAGTGGTCTATCATCACCTCTTGATGACAATTTTATTACTGCTGTGGACCAATATTGTTCAGGGGAATCTAGTAGCCATAAGTTATTTAGAAGTGAAGTAGCACGGCAAGCTGCAGTATTACTGTGTAAAGTTTATTTTTTTTTATGAGCCACAATAATTATATCAAATGGTTACCAAAATGTGTGGAAACTATAGGATCTATTAAGATACCACAACAGAGATGTTTCCTTTATGTTTCTTGGGAATGCAATAAGCATTCCAGCCTGGATAAGAGATACACTGTCACAGCTCATCCTTGGATTGGCTACAGGTTACTGTTCCAGGTGACTACAGAGTTGAAGTTTAATAACTCGTGGTCTATGGAGCTTAAAATAGCATAGCCAAGAGCCTCTCTCTCATTAGTAGAAAAGACTAGGCATTCTTATTATCTATGAGACTACTCAGTATTTTACTATGCAAATCTAAAGACGTTACCTGTTTATTTTTGGACTTTTCCAGCTGTTTCTTTTTAGGAGACAAAAGAAGCAGCCACATTTCCTAGGAACTTTCTTATAGTCAGATTTATCAGTCTTCAAAGGAATAGAATAATCAAATGTCACAGTTTCAAATTGTTCTCTTTCAAGTCAATGATCTGGACTCATCACAGAAGTTATCATATTGTGGAGATTGTGCTGAATATCATTTGTCACTATAATATCTTAACATCATCATTATGATTATTTTGAGGGTAAAATAACAACCTAAGGCTTGTCTATGTCAAAGCCAGAAGCCAGGCACTCTGTTCTAATCTGAGTGGTTAGGGCATCACATTGCTGCTTCCCAGGCACAATAGCAGGGAGCTGGATTGAAAACAGTGTGGGCAGGCTTTGAAGTGGCACACCTAGAGTGCATGCATGTGTTACCAGCAATAATTTAACATGCGATAAAGTCCACCTCTCAAGAATCTTCTTCTAACTAGAAGAAATTGTACTGTTTATTGCTCACTCAAGAAATATTTAATGGGCTTGGTGCAGTGGCTCATTGGCTAAATCCTTATCTTCCATCCCCATGGTCCATATAGGTGCTGTGCATCTTCCAGATGTCCCATTTCCTTTCTAGCTCCCTGCTTATGGCCTGGTAAAGGAGTAGAGGATGGCTTAAAGCCTTGGGGTCCAGCAGCTGTGTGGAAGACCCAGAAAAGGTCCCTGCTTTGGACCGCCTCAGCTCTGGCCATTACAACTACTTGAGGAGTGTACTAGGGGGCAGAAGATATTTCTCTCCGTACCTCCTTCTCTCAATAAATCTGGCTTCTCAATTAAAAAAACAACTTTAAAAACGGAAATATTTACCATCTAGAATATTTCAAGCATTATTTTCAGCAACGTAAGAAGCAAATCAATTTATTTCAGAAAAACATAGTTCACAGGTTTAGTGAGATTGTAGACTTCTGAATTTTTTTCTTTGTAAAAAAGAGCTTTTATTGTTTTATTGTTTTGTTGTTGTGATTAATTTGAAAGGCATCATGACACGTAGAGATGAGGAGATAAACAGAGATATCTTGTATTTGCTGATTCACTCGCAAAATGGACGTTAAAGCTGGGACTGTATAAGGTTGAAGCCAAGAGTCAGGGAATTCAAGCAAATCTCCTGTGTGGTTGCCAGGGACCCAGATACCTGGGCCTGCTTCTGCTGAGTTCCCTGGTGCATTGTCAGGGTGTTCGATCAGAAGTGAAGCAGATGGGACAAGAACTCGCACTCCCGATATGGGATAAGAGCATCAGAAGCGGCAGCTTGGCTCGCTGCACAATGCTGGCTCTGAAATGCTGTGTTCACCCGTTCCTCTTACCCATTGTTTTTGATAAGCATGAACATATGAGCATGTTATTTGCATTTTGAGACAATAACTCAAGGAGTCCTTTCATTTTATCCCTCATTCTTTCATACTATCTCACTAACCATTTTTGATGTCTGTATCCCAGTTGATGCCTCCTGAATATTTGGTTTCTTATATGCTTGGCACTGTGCCATTGTGCTTCCCTATCAGAGTTGACCATTTGGTTTCCTGCAGTATACACCGCATGTCCATCCTCCTGCCTCTTTGCCTGCTAGTGTCCAAAGTAAGGATTCAATTCTAAGAACAGCCAGGCTGCCTTGGAATTGAAGTATTAATGAAATTGTGGTGGTTTTTAGTGTTAGTTCCTGTTATAAAGAACTATTAAAATATGGCTGTATCTGTTTGCTATAGTATTCAAAAATATGTACTCAAATTCAACATCCTCTGCCATAAATTTCTTATATAGTTCCTATTATGGATATTGCTTTGTATGGACACTTTCTCTTGATGCTTATTTTTATTTACTGGAGCTTCTGAGTTCAGGGAGCCATATAAAGTTCAGAATACCAAATGGGGCATAGGGATTGGTGTATTTAGCTCTTTGGCACTACTACCCTCTAGTGGTAAGTAGGTACCTTTACCAATGTTATCCCATCCTGTGGGGTCTACTCTGTGGCATGTACTTCCCCAGAGTTCTAGTAACTTCTTCCCTCTTTCACCCACTAAGCCCACAATGGTACAGAATCAGTTTATCTGTATATTTAAGGAAAATAAAAGTGTTTACTGCATGTTTTGAAAATTAAATGAGACAAGTGTTATAAAGTACTTTGATTAATGGCTTCAATATACTCAAGTATTTATAAGGTGGTTATCATCAGATGGAAATTTCCTCTTATTGCCTACCCCTGTATGTATAAGTAACAAGAATATTTTGGTGCTATTTTATGTTTTTAGTTACATACTTCCTTTCAATTCAGTATACATGAAGTTAATTTGTCATTTTACCCCCAAGGCATATATTTCATAACTGATTAAAATTCTGAATGGTTCAAGCATAAGAATTGCATCTCTAGTTCATATTCTAGGACTGTATATATTTTCAGTAACTTCAGTCTCTTTTATTGTAAAAAGTTGAAAAGGGAGTATCATAGCATTAATTTTTATGTTTAAAATTTATTAATGCTATGCATGGAATCTCTTAATTTCTTTTAAATATTTCTCAACTGGAAAGTTAGTTCATTAATATTTTCAATTTGTAATTGTTTGCCTCATGACAAACATTTAACATGAAATGTAATTTTTTGGTACATCACTTAGAGTTTTTCATAGAATCCTAGTATTTCTGCATGTTTTAAGGTCTAAGAAACTTTTTTTTGACATTTATTTGAAAATTCTGCAGCTTTTTTTGACATTTATTTGAAAATTCTGCAGCTTACTGTCTTGTAATAAAAACATAGTATTATCAAAATAATTATTTCCCTAATTTTTAAGTCTATTTTTCTATAAGCTTAACTTTGTTTAAATAAAGGATAATGCAAGGATAATGTTGTCCAATGTTGGACCAAGCTAATGAGTTAAAGTTAAGATGATATGCTCTTGTTTGTCTAATTTAATAATGACCGAATCTAGTAAGGGTTTGATTTGGGCATCTTTGGTGAGGAATTTTCTTGTGTACCTTTCCCTAGCTCTTACAGTTCATCAGTGAGATGCATTGAAGTGGATATGTCTCAAGTTTTTTTTTCAATCCATATTCGAAAATAATAGAACCTAGCCAATTACTTTTCTTATGGAATTTTGCCATGAAACATAAGAATGAAGAGCCTCAGTCACAGAGAGCTACAATAAGGTGCCTCAAAATTACACAGCTGCTAATGATACTCTAATGTGCAAGAATGAGCACTCTGTTTATAAACATGAAACTTGACATGAAGCAAGGCAAATGTTAAACTGCTGAGAGAAAACCAACCCATCGCTGGTTGTCATTCTGGGCCTTGTTCATGCCATCTCTGTGTTACCTATAGCATTGTGCCAGAGGATTTGTCTGTTCTTTAATGTTAAATCTGCTAGAGGGTGAGGGCAAGCAGACTGCCACCATCTGCATTCTGGGGCCCCAGGCCTAGGGTGGGTGCAGCTGACTTCTTATCACATGGATGAAGCAGAAGCCACAGGTTTCCATGAGCCAAGCTGCTGCACCCACAGGTGCAGGTGAGAACCAAGGCTGGCAGTAGGAAGGCAGGGATCCTACAGGGCCTCCATGGGCCAGGCCACTGCACCTGCTGTGGAGGGTGGCCTGTGAATGGCTTTTGGCATTAGCAAACAGTCCATTCTTTCATCTCATGATGACCCTATACACGCCAGGATCTCAGACCTCAGGGACAAGAACACACAATCTGACCTTAGCACACGGCTTGCATGATTACACAACCTACGATGCTGACTAATGTGCAAAGAAGCAAACCACATCTCAGAGTAATAATGAAGATACTGGGGACATACCTGTTGGCACTGAGTATAGATTCTCCAGCTCATGAGAGGACCCATTAGATAACAGACTTTTGAACTCAGGATAGTCAATCCCTATGCCCTTAACCAGCAAGAAGTTACTACAGTATATGGGCTGAATCTACTAATTTAGAATCCCTTAGATTAAGAATCTGAAACCTTGGAGCCACAATGGTAACATAAATTTTGTAAATATTTTATTTTCAAAACCTGTATTTGAAGATAATATGCCTTTTTCACTCTAAAATTTAGCGGAGAAGTGATTATTTCTGAAAAAATATATATCACATTTGGTTAGACAAAAAAAGCATAGAAATGCACATTTTTATCTATTTAATTTGAACTCTATTGCATAAAGTCATGATAATTTTTAGTTAGATCACTTGTTAAATAATTTCTGGGAAACATATTCATTAATAAAAATTAAAACATAAGATAAGAAGTGCTAAGCAAAATTATATAATTTTCCTAGAGTGTTCCAGTTCTTATCACATGAAGTAATTATTTGGAATATTAGTTTTATGCTATTTTGAAGGGCTGATATCTTTAATCAATATGCTGTATCTGGATATAACACTTTTCTTGAGCCAATGGTTTCGAAATTTCTGATATTCATTTGATACATTGATTGCCTCAGAAAAAAATAGGCATTCAGAAGAGCTATTTTTTCATCTCTTTGTTATAGTGATTAAAAAGACAATGATTAGGAAAACCGATGGTTTGTATAGATTGGCAAATTTTATTGCTTTCTTTAAAGCATGTCATATAGATATATAATAAAACATCTTATTCAAATAATTTCTTTTCCTATTTTATTCCTAAGGCACACCTTTTTGAAAAAACAAACTGATTTAGTTTTTTAGATCAGAGTACACTTTCAGTTTTGAATGATGAATATGTGATTTAAATGTACACACGTTTCCCCTGACGCAAAATCCTGAGAATCAAGGTGAAACATACCTGTTAATGTTATTACTACAAAATTAACTTCCACCCTAGTTCTAAGGTATGATCCCTGCATGGTTTTTAAAATTACATAACTCAGTCTTTTACTTTCAAGGTTCATTTCATCTATTTGGAAAAAAAAAAGAGTTATGATAAAAGAGAATTTCATCTCTTGGTTCATTCCCCAAATGTCCCTGACAGCTGGGGCTTGGCTGGTCCAAAGCCAGGAGCCAGGAGCCAGGAGCCAGGAGCTTTATCTGGGCTTTTCATATGCATACAGACTCCTAAGCTCTTGAACCTTCCTCTGCTGTGACTCTGGGCACATTAATAGGGAGCTGATTTGGAAATGGAGCACCAGGCACTGGTACTGGTGCCCAAATGCGATTGTTAGTGTTACAAACTGTGGCTTAACTTTCTACTCCACAATGGTGATCACCACTCAGTATTCTTGCTATTTTAAAGCAAGAAGTAATTTATACATGGAAATAAATGTTTATAAAATTCTGGTCATGAATAGAAAAATCTAGGCTGGACTTATAAATCAGTCCTAAAGCATTATCAACAAACTGACTGAACATGTAATGAAGAGAGCATCAGAAAAGTACTATTTCTGTTGAATTCCAGAGTATCCCATAATAGCTCTTGCTGCTATTATCACTCTCATCTCAGTGTCATCACCTAAGTTTGCTAAGTCGTCCTTCAACACCAGCAATGATGGTAACTGGAATACTAACTCAGAAATACCCAGCGCTTCCACATCTCTGCTTTTCAACATCATTTGACAAAGTAACCACAAGATAGCCCCTTTCAGCCTTCTGATTTCAGAAGAGTGGATCTATTTCTTATGGGGAAAAAAAAGTCCATTTCGAACTGTAGCTCTAAGGGAGTCTGGGCAAAGCTAGTTTGGGCATTTCAGATTCTGCAATACAGATAACATGGAAGGAAGCTGAAATTGATTCTGAGTATCAAGTTTTCTTATATTTCATGCGTCTTTTTTTAATATATATTTTGAATTATGTGGTACAATTTTGTATAGGCTGGGATTCCCCTCCAAACTCCCAGCCCCCAGCAGATTTTCCTGATTTTACTGTAATGGTTTAGTCCTTTATAAGGAATCATAATTCTCTCAGTCTCTTATTTAAGTTACCCCGGCATTGTTGGTACAGACAATGTCAGACAGTCCAGCTTCCCATTGTCTACACATGTCCAACAGTTTCATTGGGAATCTATCCCTCTTCCGGAAGCAGGGATGCATGTTCTGTTATTCCCCCACATCTGTATATGATAGACCCCACTACTCCATCACTATACTTTTCCATAATTGAGAAGCCATGAAACAAGCTCAACAACTGGTATGAGTTAGAACATCCACAACAACAACATCAACAACAAATTACAGCACCATGAAAAAATGTGCCACTGAGTAACCAACACATGTGTGACATAAAGGAAACACCAAAGTCTCTTGTGTAAAATGATGCCACCGTGTAATCCATGAGCCAGTGATGAATTCGACATTTCATGTGTCTTATATACCACATGGTGCCTTAGTTTCAATGACTTCCGAACAACTTTAAGATACCTCGAGTGAGTATGGCTTCCAAATGCATCAAAGTCAGCATCATTTATAAATTTTCTGTTCACCATTTTCTTGTAATTGTCATCACAAGGTCATTTATGGAAAATTCTTCTGTTCCAGACACTAAGATTGAGACTTTCCAGCAAAATGTTGGAAGTCACCCAAGGAAGTAAATCTTTGTTTCATTCCCTTGAAATGATCTTTCCCATATTCTGCCTCATGAATAGTTAATATTCTGTTTTTTCATGTGATCATGCCCTGTTACAGGCCCTTAAATAGATTCAGTTTCTAGTATTATCATATAAAAATGTACAAAGTAACACTATCAGTGCAGTTGTATATTTTATGCTTGATAAACACATAGATCCTGGTCTTAAGGAAAAATTGACATAAACTTCATCTACAACTTCTTTGAATTTATCCTTTTATTTTAAGGAAAGATATTACATATCTCTTGAAGTGAGATATTTGCAGAAAACAGGCCTTTTTGAAGATTTATTCTTCCTGCATTGATAATTTGGTGAATTATATTCCTTTCATGTGGACTCTGTCCTCTTGAAGGAGATACATGGCATTATAAAATGATACATTTTGGCTCTGGCATAGCAACCTAGTGCCTAAGGTCCTCATCTTGCATATGCTGGGATCCCATGTATGTGCCCGTTTGAATCCCTGCAGCCCTGCTTTTCATATAGTTCCCTGCTTGTGCCTGGAAAAGGAGTCGAGCACGGCCCAATACCTTGGGACCCTGCACCCATATGGGAGACCCATAAGAGTCTCCTGGCTCCTGGCTTTGAATAGGTTCAGCTCCAGCAATTGTAGCCACTTGGGGGAGTGAATCATTGGACAGAAGATCTTTCTCTCTGTCTCTCCTCCTTTCTGTGGATCTGACTTTCCAATAAAAATAAAATAAGTCTTTATGGAAAATTTTAAAATAAAATAAAACATTTTACATGTCAAAATTGAAAAAAAAACAACTCTGTTTTGGCTCTTAATCTCTTTGAGAATCATGGTGTTCAAAAAGTTATCTTATTATTAGAGTCAACAAACCTATAGGTACCTTGATAATAGACTTCCCAGCCTACAGATTGTGGGACAATAAATTTATATTCATTATTTTTTAGTAATTATATAAAATACTCCGAGAGCATTGAAATAAAGAGGATTTCTTGGTTGGATATTATAGGTGTGGTATCAAAAGGTGATAATTCCACAGCAATACTTTGAAATCACAGCATTTTCTTGGCTTCTCATCATATAAATTGTGGATGTTCAACAATTCAGTGAAGTTTTTGTCATTCTTTTATAGATGTCTTTCCTAATCATTTTCTAAATTAGAGCTACTGAAAATGTTATCTATAGAATAATTATAGTCCAGTATGTGCAGAATGTATCAGTTTTTTCTAAAAATACTGAAAATTGGATCATAACGGCAAATATCAATTATCCTTTTAAACTATTTTTTAAATAAATATTTTTACTTTAATGGCAGAGGCAATATGAGGGTAATAAGCAAGATGAAAAGAAACAACAATCAGGATTGAGCCATTCCACTCATGATAAATAAATTACAAGAAGATACATGATGTATATGTAAAATTAAACTCTAATGATATGATTTTGGCATATCTTCCTGTATAAGTTCCAAGAGGAATCAAATTAACTTGGTGGTAGTAAACAAAATCTGAGAATTTTATTTAATCTCAGTTCTGCAACGTCAATTCAGCTCACAGTAGCTTCTTTCCAGTTGCCCATGACAGTAATGTCATGGTTGTCTTTTACATTTCTCTCTTCACAGGCAACTCTAAATTCATCAAGAAACCCTTGCATCTGTACCTTCAAAGTAGTTTTACAATCTGGTAACTTTTCAATATTTCTGTTTTGATCCAAGCCTAACCCACCCCCCTCCCCGATCTCCTGCTGATTTTAATGGAAGAAGCTGCTAACTGGCTTTGCTTCTATCCTTGCTTTCCCTATTCTACATAATCCTTTGTGCTTGTTTGGTATTTATTTATTTTTATTTGAAATACAGATTTCACAGAGAGAGAAGAGATGAGAGAGATCTTCCATCTACTATTTTATTCCTCAAATGGACACAAAGGCCAGAGCTGAGGTGGTGCAAAGCTGGGAGTCAGGAGTCTCCTCTGGGTCTCCCACGTGGTGCAGAGTCCCAAGCACTTGAGCCATCCTCTGCTGCTTTTACATACCATAATCAGAGAGCTGGATCAGAGGCAGAGCAGCCAGGATACTAACTGGTGCCAATACGGGGAGCGGCTGCCACAGGACAGAGAATGATCAGCTTGCTGTGCCAGAGCCATCTCGCATTATCTTTTCAACACTTTAGCTGTATATTTTTTTCCTCTCTCTTTTTATGAAATACCTGCTGTGTAAAATTTTACTAGGGATATCATTACAAAATACCACCACAAAATTATTTTCTCATACTTCTGGAGACTGAAAGTCCAGCATCAAGTTTTCTTGGTTACTTCATTATGAAAGCCTTGTTCTCACCTTATCTTCTATCTTCTGTTAGTGTCATGGCCACATTTGACCTTCTTTTGTAAGAAGAGAAACATCTCTGCAATCTCTGATAATCACCTCCATAGGCTATTTTCAGTGTCCGTATCGCTTTCTGACCTTTCCCTTTATATTAGTACCCTAGTCATGTTAGATTTATATCCACCCTAAGTATCTCATCTTAATCAATTACATCTTCAGTGGCCTTGTTCCCAATCAAGGAGTGAAGGCTTGGGTAACAATGGTTTTCTTCTCTATGGAACTAGGGCTTAACTCATATGTGCTCACAATAATTAACAATTGATAGAATTACCTGAAAAATTGCAGCAGATGGAAAAAGTTAAGGATTGTGAAGTAAAATCACACTGATACAACTATGGACAAAAATAATTTTATAACTCCTATGTGAGTACAGGAGCTCAAACACTTGAGCAATTCTCTGCTTCTTTCTCACTCCATAAATGGGGAGCCGGATGGGAATTGGTGCAGCCAGGACAGGGATCCATGCCCATAAGGAGTGACAATGCTGCAGGCGGAGGATTAGTGTGATGAGCCACTGTGCTAACCCCTTTATTGAACTTTTGCACAGTACGCTAGTTTTATTTCAATAAAATTAGTCTCCTCCTTCTTTTGGGTTTAAAGTTATTGGTATATATATATATTTTGGCCTTCTGAAAGTTTTTAAATTTTATATTAAAGATCTATGCTTTTTTTTATACTGTTTTTATCTTGGAGTTGCCTTTCTTTAAATATGCCATTTTATATATACTTTCCAGTAATTTACATATATAATTCAGAATTGTCTATCAGTGCCCCAGTAATCCTGTGACACAATATTTTGTTGTCTATTGCTCTCTAGAGTCTCATTATTCTTTGTTACTAAAATTTTTTTTTTCAGTTTCTTTGGGATTCTAAAAACTCATTATTTGATCTCAAATATAAATTAGCTTCACTTGTGTTACCTACATACTTTTGCATACAGAATTTGAAATTTCTGCTTATGATCAGTTGCAGAACATTCTCAGCAAGTATGTCTCTCAAGGAAAACTCTTCTTTCTTGCTGTAATGGCAGCTGTGTTATACTATGTGTCATTTTCTTTTACTATTTATTTATTTGAAAAAGTTACAGACAGAAAGAGAGACAGACAGACAGAGAAAGAGAGAGAGAATAAAGAGAGAAAGATCTTTTATATACTGGTTCATTCCCCAGACGACTACAGAGTTAAGTGCTAAGTCAGGACAAAGCCAGGATCCAGGAGACTCATCCAGGTACCGGAGTACCCGAGCCATCTTCCCCTTTGTTTCCAAGGCCATAATGGTGAGCTGGATCAGAAGTGGGACAACCCATACATCATTATCTGTATGAGATGTTGGCCTCACAGGTGGGGTTTTATTCACTGTGTTACAACTCCAGGGCCCTGACCTCATTTTCTGTATTACTTTTTCAGTAATACTTTTTCTCTTAAATATAGCCTCTTTTTTATTCTCTGAAGATCTTAGCTCTGACACTATTTTCATTATGCCTGATTCTACCTTAGCAATTTATTTTACTCATTTTTATATTAGATTTTGAAATATAAACTGATGTTTGAGTGAGTGGCAGGAGACAGATATCCCTTTCAAACTGTTATGGAAGCACCACTCCTGCTGGATTATCTGTTTCATAATAAACACCCAGGCAAAATTATTCTCTAAAAGTAATCATTGTATTGAGTTTTCACCTTGAGGATCCTGATGTATATGAATATTGTAAAATCACTTTAAGTCTGATGGTTGTATGAAGTGTGGAAATCTGTGTTTTAGGGGATTCTTTCCTTTTCTTGATGAAAGTCCACAGACAGCTTCTTTTTCTTCCCCGTCTTCCGAAGGATGAGTTTCAATTTCTCTGAAGAAAAAAAAAGTGTCATCAGACATCTCAGTTTGTCTACCTCAAAGGTGTCAGTCAAAGCAAAGCTCTTTAATAAGTAGAATATAGAATCACTTCACTTCTGAGGACAAGGCTAAGCATATTTCTATACTTGCATCTGTGATGTTCATTCACTATTTTTTACCCTCACAGTTTCCTTAAAATATTAGCTGTACTTTTAAATGTTTAAAATGATGTTTTTTTTTTTTTTGCAGTGTATCTCACTGTATCTTGGTTTTCCATTAAGCAACCCTTATTTTGAGATCCTGCAGAATGTAATGTCAATCTTTGATTCCATCGCAGACTAACTTTAAACTACCCTTTCCAATTTTACTCAAATAAATTGTGTTTTGAAGAGAAGCCTTATCCTATCCTCGTTTCTATTTTGGGAAAAAAGACTTGCTGAATTTTTATAATTTGTTACATAGACATAGTTCTGTTCCATGTTGCGATTACCTGCAACAGCCTCTCCTCCGTCAGGAGGCTGTCATATAACTTGACATGGGAATAATTTATGATAAAACTCAACATCCTTCTCAACAGGTGAGACTAGTTACAGCTTCACAACAACAGATGGCATCATTTTAATACAGGGAAATGCTGAGTGAGACACCGGTTCTCTCTTAAAGAGTATGACAGCCTGAAATTCTAGGCTGAAATGAGACCCTAGTGATTGGAATTCATAAACATGGACAGGAGAGAGACTCATTTAACAGCAGGTGCACAAACCACTTTTAACGATGACAGTCACATTGCTAAAGGTTAAATAAATCCCATGTGCATAAAAGGAAAAATACAAAGTTGAGTTTAAAAAAACTATTTAATGTCACCATCCTTTGTTTCAATAATGTGAAAATACACATTTACTTCTTTCAATTATTGTTATTACCTTTATCTTTAAAATATGTACCACATTCGGCTCTGTCTTACAGTTAATACAGATCTGGTCTAAGACATTGTGCTTCTTATTAATACATTGTAATAGCCTTCCACTGAGCCCCTTAAAAATATCACTCTCTAGAATCTGTTAAGTCACTCAATACTTCATTTTTTAATTTTAATAATGTTTTAAATACCATAAAATAGAATATAAAAACCATCCTGTATTCCTTAGCAGCTTTTACATATTGTCACCAGTTTACCAACCTTGTTTCAGCAACGCCAACCTTCATTATTTCCTAGTCTCCAGTATTTCCTTTAAACTTGAATCTAGAGCAAGTTACTGTTCTCAGAAATTTCCTAAGTCTTTAAACTTAGAAGTCACATTCTTCGATGTATCATATACCTGGCATTATCTTAGACTGCTGATCTCTCTGCCCCTACAAACCTCCTGCTCTCTCACTCGCTGCTGCCACTATACTCCATGTAAGTAGTGGAATATCTTCACCTGATCCTACCTTAGACATATTTATTTGTTGCAAATTCTGCCTAAAACGTTCTTTTCATCTTCTTTTTATGCACCTCTAATGCAGGTATAAAAAGGATTTCACATACATATTATGAAAATCTATGCATGTAGCTAAGTGCTTTTAACCAAAGAAATATCTCCTTAACTTTAGCTTTTCTTTTTTTTAAAGATTTATCTTTATTATTATTATTATTTTTTTTTATTGGAAAGCCGGATATACAGAGAGGAGAGACAGAGAGGAAGATCTTCCATCCGATGATTCACTCCCCAAGTGAGCGCAATGGGCCGATACTATGCCGGTCCGAAGCCAGGAGCCTCTTCCGGGTCTCCCACGCGGGTGCAGGGTCCCAAAGCTTTGGGCCGTCCTCGACTGCTTTCCCAGGCCACAAGCAGGGAGCTGGAAGGGAAGCGGGGCTACCGGGATTAGAACCGGCGCCCATATGGGATCCTGGGCATGCAAGGCGAGGACCTTTAACCACTGCACCACCGCGCCGGGCCCAACTCTAGCTTTTCATGAACTTGTTGTATCTGAATGAACGTAGTACTCTATAAATATCTGCTGATATTAGCATGGATTATATTCTTCAGATGCTGGCAAAATCAGTCTTAAATCACATTAAAGTGCCTAGAATTGAGTCTCAGTTCAAGTTCCTGACTTGCTAATGAAGACCCTGAGTGACAGTGGTATTGGATCACAGAGTTGAATTCCTGCCACATACACAAAGGAGAAATGAGTTGATTCCCTGTCTCATTTGCTTAGCCTGTCCTGGCTGTGGTCATTGTGGGTATTTCAAAAGTAAATCGGTTGGAGCTCTCTGTCTCTCAAACAAATTTAAAAAACACGCTGATTACTTATTTCAGTCTTCAGTGAAGATGCTAAATATATTCTAATCACTGACATAATATGCTATTTTTATATATTTTAAAACCTCTGAACATGCAGCTGTGTTGTAAACTAAGAGTAAATAAAGTTTTCCCTGTTGCTGTCAGAATCTGCTACTTGACAGCAAAACAGATGCCCTAGGAGAAACAGACTTCTAAGGCATTTTCTTGTTCCTGGTTTGTGAAAAAGGTCAATGGTGGTAGTATGGCAGTCACTGAAGATGTTGGCCAAAATTTTCACTGGACTTTTCTGAATCTTCTGATTAGGCTGAATTGTGAAGTCCCCTTCTCTGTTCTTGCTGAATCCTGCTAAGTCTGTTGACAGAAAGTCTCCTCAGTGTCTGACCATTCTTTAAGACCGCTGCAGCCTAGTCTACTTTCAGCACAAGTGAAGTCAGTTCAGCCAGTCAACCTTAATCATGGGTGTTTCTTTTTACTAAGTTTCCACTCACTGGCCTATAGCCCAATTCTTGGTTATAAATTCTCACTCATTGTCATTGAAGTCAAAGTTGGGATCAGTCTCTTTCAAGGTAACATCCACATACCGGTAATTCCAATACATATCATCGCGTCAAATGACAGCCTTACAATTTTTAACTAATATTGATCATTTTTTTTTAGGATATAAGTAACTATAATCTATTGGTAAATATTTAGGAATCAGTTTTCTAAAGCTGGTCCAGGACAAAGACAGAATTCTCGAATTCAATATCTACCCCTTGTATGGATGAAGGAACCGAAGTACTTAAACCCTCACTTGTGGCTTCACAGTGTACACATTATCATCAAACATCTATACTGCAGCGTAATGGATGCACTAAACACCAAACCCTTTTTTTTAAGTCTTTTTGGTATTTACCACCGCAGTATTCTCCAGCAAGTCTGTACTTATTTTTAGTGTGTGGATATTGAACCTAGTAATTAAGATGCTTATATCCCACATGAGAGTGTCTGGGTTCAAATACTGGCTCTGACCAGAATTTTAGAAGATCTAGTTTTCTACAAATGCAGACTCTGGGAGACAGTGGTGATGCATCCAGTAACTGGACATCTGTCACCCACGTTGGAGATTTAGATTGTGTTCATTGCTTCTGGCTCACATCTTGACCCATTCCAAGCCTAGTTATAGTTTGAATCATGGTCATCTGTTAATTTAGTAATTTGTTGTTGTACAGTATTACTTCATGAGGGTATTTTTCTCTGTTCTGTATTCATCCTATTATTTATGAAATATTGATGAGATCATTGATAAGTGAGTAGGATGAAAAAATGGAATCTAATATTATAATTTTTTTAAAGATTTTATTTTTATTACAAAGTCAGATATACAGAGAGGAGGAAAGACAGAAAGATCTTCCATCTGTTGATTCATTCTTCAACTGACTCCAATGGCTGGTGCTGTGCCAGTCCAAAGCCAGGAGCCAGGAACTTCCTCCAGGTCTCCCATGCAAGTACAGGGTCCCAAGGCTTTGGGCCATCCTCTACTGCTTTCCCAGGCCATAAGCAGGGAGCTGGATAAGAAATGGAGCTGCCGGGATTAGGACCAGTGCCCATATGGGATCCCAGTGCATTCAAGGCTAGGACTTTAGCCATTAGGCCACCATGCTGGGCCCTAATATTGTAATTTCTAAAATTTAAATTCATAAATGGCTATATCTTATATCACACCAGTCATCATCTTTTCCCTGTTGACTTCACTTTGACTCAGATAAACAGTGTTACAATGTTAAATAGATATAATAAGAATCTTTAGTAAACTCTTTCAATGTCTCTAAATATTTCATATGTATTTAATAGATTCTAGTTTCAGTCTGCTAATTGCTAATGATTTCTGCTTCCTTAAAATTTATTGTCTATTTTTGGTGAGGTATCATATAAATGTCAGATATTCCTTATGGCATAAACTATGTTAAATAGTAAGAATCAACTTCTACTGGCATGGATATTTACAGGTTGTTTTAGGTGATCCATATATTCTGTTCCTTTTTGTTGTAATTACAAGAACCAAATGTCTGATTGTATAAAAGTTTTTCTATACATAGTCACATACAATAGATAAAATATCAACAAACTCTAGAACTTATAATTCTTTGAAATTTTTTCTCTTATTTGCTTTGCAAAAATGCATCCATGTAAAATATATGTGAAGACACATTTAGATTATTCTGTTCAATGTTATTTCATGTAAAACCCAATGGTGAAAGCTGAACTACTTAAAATAGAAAAGATAAAAATTCTTATAATCATTTCTCAGTTTATTTGGTTCTCATAATGATAATCTCTTACAACTTATATTTTTATTGTTTAATATTTCCAGCACTATTATCTTCATCAGTAAACTTTTCTTTTGTGGATTTAGTACTGTATAATCTGTCATATGAAAATGTAGGGCCCCACAGGATAGCCTAGTGGCCAAAAACTTCACCTTGATCATTCTGGGATGCTATCTGGGCACTGGTTCTTGTCCTGGATGTTCCATTTCCCATTCAGCTCCCTGCTTGTGGACTGGGAAGGCAGTGGAGGATTGCACTAAGCCTTGGGACCCTGTACCCATGTGGGAGACCCAGAAGAAGCTCCTGGCTCCTAGCTTCACGTCAGCTCAGCTCCAGCCATTGCAGCCATTTGGGAAGTGAGCCAGCAAATTGAGGATCTTTTTCTCTCTCTCATTCTCTCCATAAGTCTGCCTTTCCAGTGAAAAACAAATAAATCTTAAAAAAAAAAAAAAGAAAATGTAACATAGCACAATGAGTTGTATGATGAGACCTTATGAAATTTACAGAGTTCTAGTTAAGGAAAGCATTTATAGCAATATTGGATTTCATAAAGGAACAAATTGTGAATGCTACAAAAACCTGACTGGATCCAAGAATTGAAAACTTGTTCCTCTGATTTGAAAAGTAGCCACAAACTTCATTCTACTGTGAAAATTTGCTTCTTTTCAAAGATGTATTTATTTTCCTTGAAAATCACAGTTACAAAATGAGAAGGGGAGGGAAAGAGAGAGAATCTTACACCTGCTGGTTCACCCTCCAAATGGCCACAACTGCCAGAGCTGAGCTGATCCAAAGCTGAGAGCCAGGGGCTTCTTCCAGGTCTGGTGTGGTTGCAAAGAACCAACATGTGTGCCATCCTCTGTTACTTTCCAGTTAGTTAACAGGAGCTGATTCAGAAGTGGAACAGCAGGGACTAGAACCTATGCTATATGATATGCCAAGGCAACAGGTGGAGGATTAGCTTGCTATACCTCAATGCCAGACCCAAGAATTGTTTTTTAGTACATGTATGCGTATATGCAATATGACTGCATTATACCTCCACTCAGGTAAACACTCAAATTGTTTTACATCTCTTCTGGGACAGTGTCCAAACTTTTAAGCTTTAGAAAATTTCCTTAACCTGCTTATCTCTGGATCTTCATGCCTCAATATTTTGTAATTACATTTCCTGCTCTCATTCTTTTAGAATTATGTAGTACACTCTGTGATGTTGCCTTAGAAACCCACCCTTCAGACTGCTTGAATGTTCTCTGCAAAGGCTTCCCTGACATCTCAGACCTGGTAGCTGATCACACTTTTATTTTGTTTTTTCCTGTTCTGATTTCCCATTCTTATTCCTCTGACTATCTTGTATGTATTTTCATTTCTTTGATTGAATTTATGTCTCATAATAGACTGTGAACTCTTTGAGGGCAGGGCTGTGACTTATTAATTTTTGCATCTGCAGCACTTAGCATGGTGCTTGGCATATACTAAACATTTAGTAATTATTTTTGAATGAGTACAAACATAAATGAATGGATAAATAAGTAAATGAGAAAATGAATGCTCTTAAAGACCTTGGGAAAATTAAATGACTTTTGAAGCAATCAAAGTTATAGGAATAACACACACAATTTGGTCTTCAATGTTCCTTTGCTCTAGAGTTTGATTTAATGTCAAGTGAGGAAAGCAACCATGGTAGCTTATTTCATTGACTAAGCATTTTGTGGGCCAAAAGAAAGCAGATGTGACCATTCAGGAGGGTATTTATCTTACAGAGGGCATTAGGGCCGTAGAGAAAGGGCTGTGAAATCACTCCTTTCAAAGAATGCAGAAGTGAATTGACGAGTTTAGTAAGTGGCAATTTTGTAGCTGGCTGCATTCCTCCTGTTTGTCATTGTCATCAAGGAGGTTGCCAAACCACAGCTCTATCCCTGGATGAAACTGAATATAATTTGGTTAACAAAAAACATTAAGTATCCACAAATGCATAAAGACACTTATATCTATGGTGTAAGTTAAAGTACCAGGTCAATTGCACTCCAACCATAAATTAACAGATGTTATTATAAGTTGTTCCAGTAAAATGGAATTTACATCACCCTACATATTCAACAACACTCTGTAAAGATAAGAAAGCAGTGCTATTATTATTCACTGCTACTGTCATTACAGATTTTTTTTTAAAGTAAATGGAATAATATGAATTAGCTTCAATAATAAGATTTTAAAATAAAATATTAATTATGTTAAGAATTATTGGTAATATAGGAACCAGACTTAGCCAGAAAGAAAATTGCTATCCTGTCCTTTTTGCCTCCCTATTTCTGTCATTTTAACATAGCATTGTAAGCTAAAATCAGTAAAGAAATAAGATGTACTAAATTGTGAGTTGCTTGATATATCTAATTGTGCTCTTTTTGTGGTGGAGATTGTATGTAAACAACCTACATCTCTCCTCTGCTCAATGGAAATTGTTTATGGGAGGGGTGAGAAGATTTTATTTTTTAGTGATTCCTCCTTGCTTCTTTTCCAAGACAGAAAGTAAATGACTATTCTTCTTATCCATGTGGTAAATCTTTATGTGACAAAAATAACTATTAGAAAATAATGTAAATATTTTGTTTTGATAGTTCTTCCGTCCTATTAAAAACGTATTTAGGAGCTATTGTTAACCCTAGTTGGTGGTCGTGTTCAGGTCTGACCTGAATCAGGTATTATGATTCTAGAGGGAAAAAAAATAGAAATGTAGTGATTGGATTTCCAGAGATTAAGCAAGAACTGAATCTTTCACATTCTTAGGGCAAAGAGGTGTGTCTTCAAATGCCACTTGTATCAAGGCATGCCTCTACTACTTGTAAAATGGGTTTGTATGTGGTTCATGAGGTTTTGGTTCATTTTCTTTAAACCTAATAGCCTATATTAACTCAAATTACTTTGTAAATATGTTTAGAAAAATGTTAAAACAAGGTCGAGATTTGTTGTAGAAGAGTCCTTAGAACATACCTTGTCTTCTTATTTAACCAAAACTTAGTAGTATTGACAGGCAGAATTTCTACTTTGTCCAAAAAATTAATGGTAAACATCTAAATGTGTATAAATATCGGGAAAGTAGTTCAGACAAATCAGAAATATGCATATGTGAAGATCATCATATAGATTGAAAAAGCATAACATATACAAACTAATAAATGGTATTTATGTTAACAGCTCTATTATTAATATTACAATTCTTTAAACATTTTGATGATTGTCCCAAACAAAAATGGTATAAGCAAAACAAAGAGGCCTGTGCTGTGGCATAGTAAACTCCAACACTGGCATCTCATACCAGAGCATCAGCTCAGGTGCATTGTTTCCAACCCCCCTCTACGAATGCATCAGGGATTAGCCCACCCTGTCACCCACAGGACAAACCCAGATGGAGTGCTGGGACCCTGGCTTCATCCTGGCCCAGCCTCAGCTGTTGTGCCATCTGAGGAGTGAACAAGCAGATAAAAAGATCTCTTTCAATTTCTCTCTCTTATCACACACACCCGTATGCACACACCCAGAACCCTGTAACTCTGCCTTTCAAACAAATAAATCTTTTTATGAAAAATAAAAGAAAGAGAAAGGGAAAGAATGAGAGAGAGAAAGATGGGGATGGGGAGCAAAAATGAAGCATCCCAGGAACTAGTGATTTTGTTTTATATTTTGAACCATTTGTTTGGAAATGAGGAAGGAAGAAAGACAGAGAGGGGGGAAGAGGCAGAGAGAGTGTGATCTTACTTCTGCTGATTAATTAATTACCCAAATGAACACAACTGCCTGGTTGCGACGAGGCTGAAGCCACTGTGGACTGTCCTCTGCTGCCTTCTCAGCTACGTTAACAGGAATCTGGATCAGGAGTAAAACAGCTGGGGCCTGAATTGGCCTTCCAGTATGGATGCTGACATTGCAAGTAACAGCTTGACACATTGTGCCACAATACTGGTGCCCACCGAGGACAGATTTTGATGAGCCACCTTTTTTACTTACTGATGTGCACATTTGGAGCACTGGAACCTCAGCCTTGAAGTGATCAGACAGAATTAATTTTGTTAGGGTCTCTGTATTTTCTAAGTATCTCAAAGTGACTTTTAACTCAAGGCAATAATAAAAATTATAGTAAGGGTTAATCAAGCTCATATTAGGTGAAAATAACTATTGTTTTGTTCCGTATACACTTGTTAATGATTCACCATGCTTCAGATTCCTAGCAGTGCTGGGGTTTTTGTGGTTAAAGGCATAAATCTTTCTAACATTGAGTTGGAAACTTAACAAAAACTATAAATGTCACATACTCATAAATTTAATAATAATTATAAATATATGATAATTATAATGTGAGTCTAATTATAACTGAAAGTATATCCAATGTAATACAGTTACTATTAGAGTTATTTACAACTACCAATAAAGGCTATTCAAAAGAGTAACATGTATATCATTTCTCATAAGGAATTAGTAGTAATTTTCAATAAGTTAATAAGGATACCTTCTGGTTTTAAATATCCTGTCTGGAAAATAGTGTGTTTTCTCAGTATTAGGAGACAGTGTGGCCTCCAGACAGCCTGCAAGAACACCAGTTTACGTCATGTTATTCATTTGCTCCATTTTTTTTCTTTTTCATTTTTGAGACATATGTCCTAAACATTTCACTACTACAGTAGGAAGTTATAGTCTTTACGATTAATTGTTAATGTCTTCATCTTCAGATGATCAGCTTATGACATATCATCTCTCCACATTCCTTCACCAACGTACGTACAAAACGGATCTTCTTATAGTAGACAGATACAATAAAATAAACAGACACAATAAAATGCAAGGGAACATTATTATTCAAAGAAAGAAGCAAGAGTATAGAAAACGACTATGGACTAAGGTGATTGTAATGGATAAACAAAAAGAGGTGAAGAGATTTAAAGATTCAGTGAAGGACAGACAGGCTTAGAGACTGAGGAGGCATGAGAGGGAAGGTGAAGAAGAAAAACAGATGGCAGAGAGAATTTCAGCCTTGATGCTTAGAACAGAGTGTTGTTAGTTCACAAATGAGAAATTTAAAAGAGCCAAGAAATGTGTATAAAGGTGAGCTAAGTTTTAAATATGTTAATGACTTTGAGGCATTGGCTAGAAGTCTAAGTGAAAATGTCTTTCAATAAATGAGGATTGTGATTAGATTTTTAAGCTAAAATTAGAGCCAGAGACTTAGTTCCCTGAGGACTTCATTTCAAAAACGACTGTGAATGACCTCTGGATCCTCTAAAAAAGGACTCTGGGATTTACAATTTCAATCCATTTATATTGCCTACTTCATAATTTCCATATCTACTTTCCTCACTAAAACAGTCCAATCATATCTTTGAATATAGGAAGAATGAGTTTTAATTTAGTGCTTGGAAAGAACAAGGTGCATTGGCCATTGAAGTCTATCTAAAAAGAGCTATAAGAACTGAGAAATTGCATGCTTTGGAGATACTAGAGAAAATTGATTTCTTACTTGCTAAGGCAAAGTGCACATTTGTGCTGAAAATACTCATCACCTTTGCAGTAGAGTGGTGGCAAATGCTTTACTCAGACTCCCAGCACTTCAGCATTTGTCAGCCCTGGACAGCAAAGTTTCTAGGAATTTCCTAGGCCCCAGCCTATTTTCCTCTCCTTTTTAACCAGGTATTTCTACTCTTCTTCATTTGGGGAGTCAGAATTCTTGACCCTTCAATACTGCATCTTAGAAACAATAGGGAATAAGCAGTCTCTGAATTAAAAGACTTTTGGAATTTCTCACCTCCATTCACAGCCTGGGATCTTGTGATACTGATTCTTGCCTTTGCTTTGAGAAAATTTGGGTGTAGTAATGCATTTTTACTTTGTCTTGCTTGTTGAATTACTGATGTCTGTAATCAGCCTTTGACATATTTAATATTTATAATAGTTTCCCCTTGATGCTACTTTTTTTCCAGTTCTGTGAAAATGGGTTTAAAGGAAATTACAGATTCTTTATCACCTAAATATGAAACAAGACAGGTCCTCACAAATAGAAATTTGTAGGACAGTTGATTGGATATCCATATGAC
The DNA here is from genome assembly GCF_017591425.1 of Ochotona curzoniae. Classification (NCBI taxonomy): domain Eukaryota; kingdom Metazoa; phylum Chordata; class Mammalia; order Lagomorpha; family Ochotonidae; genus Ochotona; species Ochotona curzoniae. The sequence goes on from NW_024466599.1 coordinate 59,870,199, forward strand.
CTCAATTGATTGAATATGCAAATCAAAGAGAGATACTTCCAGGCAAGTGTGTGGAGACAATTGGTGGGATCAGTAGACAGGCTTACAGGAACGCCTGTAGTCTTAAGTCAACACTGGCTGTTGAGATGTTAATTCCTCAAGCTTTCCTCCCTTGTTGCTTACATGACCCTCAGTCTTTAAAAAGTCTGATATTATTAATAAACTTCAGCTATTGACCATCAGTCAGTAGTCCACGTGTATTATTATCTACTCTGTGCACCAAGTCTACAGCTGCTGGACAGCAACCAGAAAATAATTCCCTATAGAATAAGACAAGTTACTAATCACTAGTGTTGTAACAGTGGTAGATGAATATGTATTTCACAACTTCTAATATTAGTTTTAGGTTTTTCCTTTACTCCTCTATTTCTTCCCTGCCTCTCACAGAAAAAGAAAAATCTAGACAAAACATATGCTGTCATGTGGCAGTGTTATTAATCACTAATCCATTTCTAAATATTGCTGTTAATTTCATTTGCATTTCCCTCTGGACCATTAACACAGGTTTAGAATTCCCCCAATCCAAATGGCCAAAATTTGGGCCAATAAAGAACGTAAATATATTAAATTGCAGATATAACTTGGGAGCGAATTACTTAAAGAACTGAAAATAGTAAATTGTGTCTACTATCACTCTAAGCTGTAAACATTGACTATATGCTCAAACATAATTCTTCAGCCGTTTGAATCCTCAAAACCTAATTCTTAGTATCTTCAAATTAAGCAAAAATAGTAAATTATAATTACATTTCACACTATTTACTGTGTGTTTATTATGCCTCAGGGACCAAGATAAGCAGTTTAGAGACATTATTGAATCTAATTCTCACATTGACCTTATGAGGTAAGTAATTTTATAGATAAGGACCTGAAGTGCAGAGAGGTTAATTATCTTTTCAAAGTCACACAACTACACCACAACTTGTAAAGCCAAGAAAGCACGTGTAATCCACAAAATAAAAATTAATTAGATAACAGCTTTGTCTGTTTTCCAGCCATGAGAATTTACTCTGGGCATAAAATTGGATTTCATAATTCCCAAGTACATAGTAGCATTATGTTACAAATCAAATTCCAGGTGCTAGGTCATCACACCATGGCCCTTTACATACTGATTATGGAAGGAAATCCATGGTTGACTCTAGCATGAAGTCAGCTTAATGCTCAAGGCTGGAAGAGATGCAGCAACCAACCTGCTAACATATTAGTCCTGAAGAACCATGAAAGATGTACAAAACAATGTAAGATTAATCTCATTTAAGCCTCTGCAATTTGCTTTATGATAACAGAAGCAGATTATGAAATATTTTATATAATCTTCAATTTTCATCATGTAACGTCATCTCACTTAACAGCATGGACCAAACATATCCTTTTGTATGAGTGGTTAGTTTAAATTAAGGGAAAGATTCTTAATAGGCAAAATATTGTATTGCAAGAAATAATGTATTTTTGAGTTTTTATTCATTTATTTTTCTTCATACATTCCTAATTATACAATAAAAGTCAGCAGTAATCTGTATTCATATGCTAAATAACTAAATTTTGACTAGTAAATGAAAAGCTAAAAATATTTTACTCCCAAATTCTGTCAAATAATACATGGAAAATATAACTAAGATATTTATAACAAAAATGCATGTGTTTCTCAGATTGATACTACTCATATTGTCTCAAAAGCACAGAATAAAGCAAAATTGTGGTGTGATAACAAACTTTAAAATTGGTGCAATGTCAAAGCATATGGTGAGGATCTGAGGAGATCTTGTGGGGAAAAATAATGTTGTTGGTGTTTATGGACTGGCCAACAACCATCACTAAAGTCCAGGTGCCAAAAAATGTGATAAGAGTTAGGGTAGCAAACCTGGTCAACCCTCTGACTGAAGCTCTATGAAATCCTGAGCTAGAATCTCCTAAGGCAACCTCTTGGATTTAGAAACTATCGAAAGAATACATGTTGTTTTAAGCTATTATGTCCTACATTGATATATCATATAGCAACAGACTAATATATACATATAGGCCTATATAGTTACATACATATTTCTTTTCTTACACAATTTGGATAGTCCCTGAGACATTTTATCCAGCATGATTAAACCATTTCAGTGCATTGGAAAAAGCGCAAGAAGATACTTGATTGTGACAAAGACCACTTGTTGCTTAAACTTGCTCAGATAAATAGGTTCTATAAATAGTGGCAATATATTTTGTAAATAATTCTTTAAATCAATATTTATTTACTAGATTTGAATATCTACTATATATATTCTAGGCACTGGGTAATACAAAAATACATATTAAAATTATTGCCTATTTGAGAACATGTAAAATGAGCCACAGTATTTCTGAATGGGGTTTCTTGACAAAGTATATTCCAGCTATTCTCCAAGTTTACCTTGATTGGTCAATTGTGTTTGAGTGAATCACAGACATTTGGGAAGATCTTCCTGGGGGGAGATTTTTATGCAGTATTGCAATGTCGTCACCAGAAATCCCAGTTGTATTATGATTTCAAGGTTCTTTGGTTGCTTTTTAAAAAACAAGGGTGCAGTTGTGCAGTTGTTTATAAATCCATGTACTTTAAAGTAGCTATGTCACTTGCTACTTATCCATATTCTCCAGCTTTTCTGTTATATTGTTAATTTCTATTGTTCCCTCCTGTATAATTTGCTTCTGATAAGAGTCACAAGGGTAGAAATGTTAACTGATTCATGCAAATTTACAATCCTCAATGAACTCACTCATTATACTAAGAAAAAATATTTACATTAATCATAAATTGGATTTCAGACCTTTAGGTTTTCTGTATTCAAAATGTTTTCAAAATGGATTTGTGTCATCTTGTGTCAATCAACATTATAAGAATAAATGCTTCTGTCTTTATTCATAGCCTGTGTTCCAATAAGGAATATCCTATCTTATTTTTATAATTAAATACTTACCTGTATGGCTACTTGTATTTACCATTTGAATAGACACATGTGCAAATTTGACAGTGTTTCACAATTGTCTATTCAAATGATAGATCATACCACATTTCACTAGTTACCCAAGCTTAGCCATTATAGTCTTTTGTATAAATGCCATCATATTACAAAAAAAAAAACTCATGCTTTTTTCATATCTCCCTTTGTTTTATATAGTCTGCATTACATTTTTATTGCCCGGACAAAATTTCTTGCTTTTATCAAAAACCGATGACCAAGTCCCCAAGAATGAACAATCAAGGGTTAAAATATAATGAGACACAACAGGTTGCAAATAAAGAACATTAAAGTATATAAGTAGAAAATAAAACCACATGATTGTCATGTGGTTTTCCTGTAAGAGAAACTAATGAAGTCTCAAGACAAGTCTACAATGCAGATAATTAGATGCACAGTAGTTAAAGGGAATAACAGGCTAGGCTGAAGTTATTATTTTGTTCTATCAGGCAGACAGATAGTGAGGGAGTAGTCAAGGCACAATGGGAGCCAGTGGATTGTGGGTTTGTAAATTATGCCTGAATTCCTCACATGTCTGTCTGACAGGAAATGACAAATACTCATGGCTGAGTTACTTTTTTATTGTAGAGAAATGATTCATTTGCTCAACACTGTTCTTCCACAAAGGGGGCCTTCTGTTGTTTCTCCTTTGCAATTTAAAAATTTATAGTGAAATTAAATTCTATCACTTTTTGTGGCTGTGTACCATCCTAAAATTGCCGTTAATCACAAAGGCAGTGAACACAAAAGAATGATCTCAATGCTATGTCTTTTAGGAACTGAAAAGAACACAAAATCCAATATGCAGTTGGAAGAATAGAAACTAGACAATAGCTGAAAGAGAAGCACTACAGATTGTCAAACCTTTTATGTTAAAAGTTCTAATAAATTATCTTGCAATTCAAAGTACATATGTTAAATTTGTGTTGTATTATTTTGGGAATAGAGACAAAGCTTCATTAAGTAATATTGTGTTATTTCTACAGCTGGCACTATTGTTGACAAATTTGAAAAAAATGTAATAAGAAATGGAAAATGCACCAGTTGAGTTTATTACTAGGATGTGTTATGTTTATTTAGTTTTCATTAATTCTTTAGATATTAATTGATAACAGTGAAATGGAGAAATACTTGGTTTGGAAGGTTATTTGGCTCTTACAGTCCTGGGTCTTGCCAGTTGCTCCCTGTGTCTCATTCATTCTGAGTGCTTGAAAACACGTCCACAAGCCTTTGGCATCTTCTAATCAGTAGGAGGTTTCTATAAATTCTTTCCATTGAAAATGACCAAGTTTTTGTTATGGTTCTGAGCAATAAAGAAGGGTGAAAAATGACATGCCACCACATGATCGCTGTTTTCTTAATTTTTCATATTGATTTTTATGGGAAGGCAGAGTTACGAAGAGAAAAGGAGAAACAAAGAGATCTTCCATTCCCAAGTGTTCGAAATGACTGGAGTTGTGATGATGTGCAGCAAGGAAATTCTTCCAGGCTGCCAGGTTTGCCATGTGAGCACAGGGGCCTAACAACTTGGGTTAGCTTCCACCGCTTTCCTAGACCAAAAGCAAGGAGTTTAACTAGAACTGGAGCAGCTGCAACTTATACTCATGCCTACACAGAATGCCAGCACCGCTAAAGAAGGCTCAGGAATGCTGTACCACGACACCAGCCTCAAAAATTGACTTTTAGTAGGTCCCACAAAGGCGCTGCGGTTTCTGTATTGTTAACGTGAATACTTTGCAAGTTTAAGCTGCATGTGAGAAATGTGATTACATGCTATGCTGGCATGCTGTGAGGAAGCCTAAATTAACCCAGACCAAGAGATGGCATGTAAAGAACGTAGGCAGAGACCCTTAAAGCTCCATACGAAGAAAGTTTTACCCAGATGACCCTAGCTGCTGTGGCATCCTGTGGTTTCACTGTAGCAACCACTTAACTGTAACTGAATGATAGATTAGAATGGTAACCACCTGGCTGAACTCTTTCTCAATTCCTGGAGTGGGAAAAAGTATTAAGTGACTATGGCTTTTTAAGCTGCTACATTTAGGGTGATTGTTGTGAAGCGATAGATAACAGTCACTAAAGGGCTACTGAAAACAGCTTAAGCAATCTTCTGAATATCTGATTAATGAATTCATCATTAAGAAATAGCACCTTGTTATTCAAGACTCAAAGGCACAGTTCATCACTTACAAGAAACAATCTAAAATTTTAGAACTCCATTATGATTTGTAGATTGATACAATTTATTTCTGTTTTCTGTGTACACCACAGGGGAAATTTATGGAAACAACTGCTATTTACTGTTCTGATCTGACTGATACAGTTTTCTTTAATGCTGCTTCATGCAAAAAGAAGAGAATGTAAGGAGAGTCTTTCCTCTGTAAGAGTCCCTTTAGAAATAAATCATTCACAGAAAATATAATTTCTCAATTTAAGAAAAAAAAAGATCTTTCTTAATTTCCTCTAGTCCCTTGTTATGCACAAAACACTTGTTTAAAGATAAACAATTTATGTGAATGTTGCCTCAAAACTCAAAACTGGTAAGAAATGTCTGGAGAGAATGTTTTCTGCAATTTCTCTGTATTCCATATAGTCAACCTCAGTTTTATGCAGTGTTTCTATACAGCATAGCTCTGAGACATAGTCAGAATACAAATATGAGGCACTACTGATTTTTCAGGTCATAGACCAATTATATAATTTTGCAGAATTTCAGCAATGTCTTCCCCAACCATAACGAAATTTAGAATAATTTTTTGTCCTTTTTTTCTCTAAGAATTATTTTTATTGGAAAAACAGAAGTATAGGGAGAAGGAGAGACAAAAAGAAACATGTTCCCTCTGCTGGCTCATTCCCCAAGTGGCTGCAACAGCCTGAGCTGAGCTGATCCGAAGCCAGGAGCTAGGAGCCTCTTCCAGATCTTCTGTGTGGGTGCAGGGTCCCAAAGCTTTGGGCCATTATCCACTGCTTTCCCAGGCCACAAGCAGGGAGCTGGATGGAAAATGGAGCAACCAGGACAGAAAATGCATCCATACTGGTTCCCAGAATTTTCAAGACAAGGATTTAGCCACTAGGCCATTGCTCACGGCCCCGTTTTCTTTTTCTTTTCTTTTTTTTTTTTTTTTACCTTTCACAGCATGAATTGTTGTAATTAATCTCTCATCATTGATTCTCTGAATTGTCACTAAGATTCTCACCTAAGTTTTCCTATGATATTTAAGTTGTAGTCATCATCTAGCCTTTTCTAACCTTATAATAATAATTTCTTGATACCCTAGAACGCAAAAACCACAATATGTGAATGCTGTTGGTGAATATCATGCTACTTAACAGAGTAACTACACTTTCTTTTTCCTTATGATAGATTCCCTTTCTAGGTTTTTGTCATTTTCATCCCTATGAAATAAGTATGTGTTTACTTAAATAAGAAATAGTTACAGACTATGTCTGATATACTGAATTTTATTCAGTATTTATCCTTTTAATTTTTTTATAATTTTTGAAACAAAGGAAAAAATAGAGCAACAATTTTTTTTAAATGGCCATTTGAGAGCAGGATACTTGACATAGCACTTAAGATGTTGATTGGGATAATTGTATTTCATATCAGAATATCTGGTTTGAGTCACAGCTTTGATCCATTTTCTAACTTCCTGCTAATGCATCCTCAATATCAGTAGTAACTGGTAAGCCACACAGTTACTTCCCTATCAACCCTGTGGAATATGCAGGTTGAATTTCTAGACTGAAGTTTTCAGGTGGCACATCCTACTCCAGGCTCTTGCATCTTGAATTTTTTTGAGGGAATGAAGCAGCTGCTAAGAGTCTCTTTCTCTCTCTTTCTCTTCCCCCGTCTCTCTCTCATTTGCTCTCCATCTCCAACATTTTTTTTGTTATAAAGACTAGAAAGCATATCTCTCACCACTAAAAAATCCATACTGCTAAATCATTAGTAAATGTTTGTGTGCTACTTAGTAATCTCTTTCCTGGTTATTAGTTTTATTCATAATTTCTTTTTAAAGTTTGAGTAACTTTTTGTTGTGTTCAGAGATTCAAACTATAACATATAAATATGTATATTTATATATGTACATATATATTCATAACTTTTGCAACCTCTTGACATTTTCAAATGCCATCTTGATTTTGATATATTAAATGCTATCATACAACTGTAAAATATCTTTTTTTTCTCTTGAGAAATGTGCTTTAAGGATTCTGAATGAAATTTTTGCGTAAAATATTCAAAATGAGCCAAGTATAGTTCAAATAAATTGAAATCGATAGGGGGTATAAAAGTAATTTATTTTCTGAGTTTCTAGTGATCCATTTCTTTTAAAAATTTTATTACATTGTTTGGGAGGAAACATAGCTCTTAAAAAGAAAGTTTTCATACTACCATAACTGTATTAAAAATGCTTCCTACATTGTGAAGATAGTGTAATTCAATTTTCAACAACCTAGAGGAAAGAAGTAGTTGACATAATATTTTCAAATTCTAAAGCATTAGTTTCATTGTACATGTGAGTGGTGATGCAATCATCTCTCAAGCTCTGTTGAATATCTTAAATAAACTAACATTAAGATATTTCAAATACTAAACTGGTATTGGAGATATCATGCTCATGAAAATATTTCAGAAGCCATTTTCTTTCATGATTTTTCACATGTATTACCAGTTTTACCTGATCTAAATAAACAATGGATAAAATACTATATTAATCTGAGATCATTTATCAATATTTTTGGCAGATGTAGCAATTCAAAGTTTTAAACTCATTGCTGTATTAATATGGACTAAAGTGCTCAAGCAACAAATAGATTTGATTCTTCCCTAATGATTAAGCAGAAGGGCTATCAACCTGAAGCCTTCTTTCCCTTCTCATGTCATCCCATAGCAAACAAACCTGATTCTAAAAATGAATCAAAATCATGCTGTTCAGTGACCCACATTTTTCAAAATAGTTTCTGTATGATGAAAACATTATTAGACATGTATTAGGACATGCATCCGACACAAAGATGCCTGGGTAAGCTAGAGGACAAGAATAGTGTGGAAAAAACAATTATGAGTCATTCTATGGAAAAGTTAAGATGAAATGATGAAATTCTACTTTGGCTTTTATTGCTCATTGTCAGTACCTTTTCTTAAATTTTATTTATTTAACTTGCAAGAGTTACAGAGAGAAAGGGAGAGACAGTACACTCCTTAAATGGTGCATGTGGGAGTATGGGACATCCTGCAGGTCTCCCATGAGGGTACAAGGGTACAAGGCCTTGGGCCATCCGCTGGTGATTTTTTTCCAGGCCGTTAATATGGAGTTGCATCAGAAGTGGAGCAGCTAGAACTCAAATCGGCCAGTGCCATTGGCAGAGGATTGTATGCTAAGCCACCACGCCAGCCTCAGTGTCAATATTTTTGAAGGAAAAACATGTGTTTGTTTGTGGTCTTTCTCACGCCTTTAGGTTATAAATCCTTAGTTACCATGACATACAACTTGTGTAATATCCTTTTCAGTTCAATTCAGATTTTCTGCATGTGGAATTTCTTCATGTTTACCATTTAGCCCACCAATATACATAGTCACTGAGGTACTCATTCATTGTACTTTTAACTACAAGTCGACCAGGATGAAGTGACCATTTTTAATAATTCAGAAATGACTGTCAACAATCTGCTCCCTTCTGACCAAACACCTTGTCTATGTAGAATATGAGAGGTTCTTGTAATCCTGTCTTTCACCTTCTCCCTGGGATGTGAAGACAGCACCTCTCCTTGAATGAGTCTGTAGACAGAATCCTGTCTTTGATCTCTGCCTGGCAGTAAAGAACTGTTGTCCCTTCCATCTTTTTGCTTAACATGGCCATGGACACTGCAGCATAAATTTCTGGCAAACTGTCCCATCCTGCACATACAGGAATAGTGATGCTTCCTCCACTCATCTACATTGCTTCACAGGCTGCGTCTAGAGGATCTCTGCCCTCCGCATAGCACAGTCAGGATGGACCCCAGAAACAGCGCATAAGCTTTGTATAACTAAATTAACATATGTTCTATACACACAATGACTGGCAATTTAAACCTAAAAAGCTGATAACCTTCCTAAATAAAAAGTAGGAGCCAGAATTTCAAAGTGTAATTCCCAAAATAGCAAGGATACAGGAACATATTATTCCCCAAACCTCAATCTGGGAAAATCATAAGATGTGAAAGGTAATTGACAGAAATGTTCATTGAGGGGATATAGATGTTAAAATTATCCTGCACGGATTTTAAACAACTATCATAAAAATGATCCCACAACCAATTATGAACACTTTAGAACCTTGAAAGTTTTGGTAAAGCAATTGGCATTATTAAGTAGCACCACAGTGAAACTTTAGAACTGAAAAAATTACAGTAACTAAAATAAAAATCCTGTAGGATTGGCTCAATAAAATGTAAATAGCTCAGGAAAAAAATCAGAGAACATGAATATAGATACTTTTTTGTTTGAATAGTAGGCAGAAAATAGATTGAAATACAGACATCATTTTTTTGTCTTCCCGAAAATGGAGCTTTAAAGATTCTACTCTAACCAAATGTTCAGGTGTTTCTCACTTAAAGGGCTCTCTCCTGACTGCTGGGACGGCTTTCTAATTAATTTTGCTTTTGCACACTGACAAAAAAATGAAATGAAATGAAATGAAATCAAGAGATCTTACAGTACATTAAGTATTCATATTATCAGAGTTTCAGAAGGGACAGAATAAGAGCGCGCCGCTGTCAAATAATTCTATTTATTTATTTATTTATATTGGAAACGTAAATCTACAAAGAGAAGTAGAGGCAGAGAGAAACATCTTCGGTCGGCAGTTTCACTTCCCAAGTGACCACAATGGCCAGAGTTGAACTGATCTGCAGCCGCGAGAGAGGAGTTTCTTCCAAGTTTGCCCCAGGAACACAGGGTCTTAAAGCACAGGGTCTTCACTGCTTTCTCAGGCCACAGGCAGGGAGCTGGAAGAGAAGAGGAGCAGCTGGGACATGAACAGACTCCCATATGTCATCCTGGTGCTTGCAGGGCGAAGATTTAGCTCTGTCAAATATCTTTGAAGAAATAAGAGTAAGGTTTAAAATACCTCAGATGGAGAATAGGATGTTTGGCCTAGTGAGTAAGACATCCACAGCCCTTATTAGAATACCTGATTTAATATCCAACTCCAGCTTCTGACTCTTGCTTCGATTAAGACCTAGGGATGAATATCAAACCCAGGGTCTAAATCAGACAGCTAGTTATCATAATAGTTAAACATGAAGCCAATTTCCTGTGTCCCTGAAAGTACATAATAATTTAAATGACCACTGTCTTCTCCTTAGACATGTGATGTGGCAAAAAAAACCCAACCAACCAAACAACAACAACAACAAAAAAAAAACAACTGGGGCCTGATGCAATGGCTCAGGCTAAATCCTCGTCTTGCTGGTGCCAGGATCCCATATGGGTGCCAGCTGGTGTCCATACTGCTCCACTACCCAAAGCTCTCCCTGCTTGTAGCCCGGGAAAGCAAGAGAGGATGGCCTAAAGCCTTGGGACCCTGCCCCCACATGGGAGTCACGGAAGAAGCTCCTGGCTCCTGGCTTCTGCCTTTGGACTGCTCAACTCCGGCCATTGTGGTCCTTTAGAGAGTGAACCAGCAGATGGGAAATCTTTCCCATTGTCTCTCTTCTCTGTAAATCTGTTTTTTTAATAAAAATAAATAAATCTTTAAAAGAGAGAGGGAGAGAGAAAGCCAGACACCCAGAATGTTATTCAGCAAAATCTTCTTCAGAAATTAAGGCAATGAAGACATGCTCACATAAAAAGACATAATCAGGAGCTCACCCACAGGCCCAGCAGACTAGTTCTTCAATAGGAAAAGCCTGATAACAGAATTTGGAAAATGAAGAAAGCAGGATGAGCAGTAGGTTAGAAAGGTAAACGTATACATAATTTTTTTCTCTTTGTGAGTTTTACAATCATGCCCTTCTATTAAGAACAAGAATTGACAAAATGCCTCTTGCAGTTCTCCAAGTAGGTAGGAGGAAAACTATAGTGAATGGCAATAATAAAGGAACCTAAATGTAAATGCACCTAACTTCCAGTTCAAGTGTTAAATATCCAGATATCCAAGTTATTCAAGGTCGGTGCCATCATCTTTATTTCTTCTAGACTTTTCTTTTTTCAGTTTCTTTAACTCCATGGACAATGTTTCTTCATTGTCTTTGATTACATTACTGGAATGATTTCTCTGAAGCCATTTCATGAGTACTGCTTCTTTTATGATGATATATGTATCATTTCCTTAGTAATGTAAGCTTAACCAGTGTCTTGATTATTCAGAAGTTTGAAGTAATGGAGCATTTTCTGCTTAAAAAAAATTACAATTCTTATTCCAAAAATTCCTTAAGAATAAAATCATCTTTTTTATAATTATTATATAAAAGTATGAAAGGCCATCATTGTAAAATCAATTCAAAATCAATACTTTAAACACAAATAAAAATCAGAGTAAATCCTAATTTATTTTAGACTGGAAGAAAAAATAAAAATTGTCAAATAATGCATATTTTATTCCCCCTTAAAAGTTTGCTTTCTTGATATTTCTTATTTTGCCCACTGTGGCACAGCGGCTCACAGGCTAATTCTCTATCTGTACCGCTGGCATGCTCTATGGGCGCCAGTTCATATCCCAACGGCTCCACTTGTGATCCAGCTCCCTGTTTAATCCCAGAAAGTGACAGATGATAGCTTCTAGCAGAAGATGTCTTAAGTTCAAGATTGCCCTGTCTGTGCTCCTGGCTACCAGCTTTGCATCAGCCCAGCTTTTGCTATTGTAGCCATTTACGGAGTGAACCAGTGATGGAAGATCTCTCTCTCTCTTTCTCTATGTAAATCTGTGTCTAGATAAAAAAGAATATAAATCTTGGAATATATATATATTGTTTTTAGACATAACAGTCTAGAAATCATATACAGTAGTTATTATGTAAATTCCTCTTCCTGAGGTGAATTTTTTTCCCCTAAGGAGAATGTAAAACAATTGTTAAATTAGCACAATTTTATATAGCATATGTCAACAAATTATAAAACTCAGTAATCTTGATAAAAATTGAATTGTGAAAAGTCTTCTAAAGATTTGTGTTGAAATTATATGTCTAAATGAAAGTAACAACCAAGATTAAGTTAGAGATTCCTCCATCGGAAAATATGTCAAAAATATGCTATCATTAAAGATAAAGCACCTAAAGCGTAAACCCTGCAGAGAGAAAATTGATTTGATGGCAGAAAAGAAAGTAGTGCTGTCCCAAATGTTGAACAATCAAGGGCTATTATAGTTAATAGTGATGAAATTGTTTAACTGTGCAATCATTTCAGTTTTTGACAGTCATGCCCAATCAATTTCTGTTATTGATTTAATTTGATTGCTGTGAGGTCACACAGGAATATCAATTACAAGTCACCAATTGTCTGATTTACTTCTAGAAAACAAAAACATATATTACATAACCCAAATCATACAGACGTTTCCCAATAAATCAACAGCGGGCAAACTGAACTGTGAATGAATCAATATATGTAAGAAATAGTAAAGACTTCAAATCATTAAGGCAGAGCACTGAATTCTGTAGAAAGCAATGCCTCAATTTACTTGCTCATTCATTGCTGTCCTTAGAAGACAAGCTGATAAAGAGACAGAAGTATATCAGTTCTCTGGTGGTTCAAAATAAATATTTAATATGTATTTTGCCAGTATGATTTCTGTGAACACAATACATGTTTTTATAAAAATGATGCTTTCTTAGATAATTATGGTACATTTCTTAGGGGTTTATTTATTTTTATTTGAAAGCCTGTTTTTACAGTGAGAGAAAGAGAAACAAAGAGATCTTTCATGCTGCAACAGTCACAGGTGAGCTGATTGGAAGCTGGGCGCCTAGAGCTGCTTCTGGTTCTCCTACATGGGTGCAGAATTTCAAAGACTTCAGCCATCTTCTGCTGCTTTCCCAGGCCATAAACGGGAGCTGGATCAGAAATGAAGCAGCTGGGACATGAACCAGCACCCATCGCTTGATAATGCCAATTTTTTTTATTATTATTTTCTTATTTGATGTTGATGAAAAATTTAATGTATTCATCGACCATTTGAGTATCCTATTTTACAAAATGACTATTCAAGTTTTATTTTTTGCACATTTTTCTGTTGGACTTTCTACTCATTGGTTTATATTTTTTTGATATGACATCCATGTGACTGCATTGGCAGATATGTACATTTTACAAAGTCTCTCAATATGTCTTTCAGTCTTTTAATGTCACCTTTATTTTATTGAGATCCAAAGTTTTTTCTTATTTGAGTGGCAAGAAATAGGTAGAGGGAGGTTCAAATACACTGTTTCAGAATTCAAATTTTCACACACTCATATTAGGACCTACATGAAATTAATACATGTTGTATCATGTGTTTTGGAATGGTTTCTGTCAGGTCCTTAACTGTAAAGTCAACATTTTTCCTATTGTAAGAAATAACTATTTGGGAATATCTAGAGATGAGGCAATCATGATATGCTTTTACTTATCGGTTCATTAGTTACTGTTGAAAGATGTATTAATGGGGGGCCGAGAGAGCAATGTGGTGGTTCATCAGACTAATCCTCCACTTGCAAGTGCTGGCATACCACATAGTCACTGGTTTGTGTCCCGGATTCCCCACTTCCCATCCAGCTCACTGCTTGTGATCCAGGAAAGCATTGGAGGATGGCTCACTTCCTTGGGACTCTGCACCTGCATGGGAAAACCAAAGGAAGGTTGTCACTGCTCGCTTTGGATCAACTCAACTCTAGCTGTTGCAGCCATTTTGGATAACGAGCCAGCGAATGAAAGATCATTCTCTCTGTCTCACCTCCTTTCTGTAAAATCTGCCTTTCCAATAAAAATGTTGGAATACAAATGTGGTATTTTAGGGGGATATCCTATTGCCTTTATTTCTTTTGTGTTTATTTTTTTCAAAAAAATATTTTAATTGGAAAGGCAGATAAGATTTACACAGGAAGAAACAAAAAAATCTTCCATCCACTTCCATCCACTTTCATTGCAAACATAGAAGTGCCTCTCTATCTTTATTCCTTCTGAAACTCGAATATATGATATACTATGTGTTGTGCACAGCTACATGAAAACATGTGTAAGCATGCAACTTACATTATTCTATTTTGCTTTTATTTATCTACCATTTCTCCACACCTGTGCTTAGGAATATTACTACAGATCACTGAAACTTTCCTCTGAGCAATGTGCAATCAGCTGCTGAATTCAAGTTGTTATTTCTTTTTCTGAAGTGTTAATTTGAATTTTTTTTCAGAAATATGTCTTGTCACCTATTTTGTTGAATACACTAATAATGTAATTTTAAATAGCTCATTGTATTATAGTTTAGCTGTCCCTCAATAGTTGAAACATCCATTGACATGCTAATAAACTATGTGTCTGCCATTCTTCTATACGATATTTAAGTTTATCCCTTATCATAATGTACTTCTTGGAGGTAGAGCCAGTTTATACCAGATATTTAGTAATTATTTATGAACCTTGTAAAGAAGCTAAAGTGTAAAATATAAAAATAATTTGAGGCATCACTAAGACTGTAAAGATTATGGTTCACATACCTATTTTTCTAATTTATGAAATTATGATTTGTTGCAATAAAGATAGAGTCAGTGAAAAAATATTACAGTAGTAACACCATAAATTGCATTAATGGGTCTTATATTTTCCTCAAATGATTAAAGCATGTTACTTTCAGGTTTTGTAGTTCTTTAACTCGTTTAAATCTGTATCTACAAGCATGATTAAATATGACTTAGTCATTAAAATTAGACATGTAATATGACATTAAAAAGACATAGAAATAAAACTAAATTTGATTTTGTGTTTCAGAGCTCTATTTTATATAAAATAAAACATTTAAAATACAAAAAATCTTCTCATCTATAAAAAATAGTATTAACTAAATTGCACTTTATTTAAAAGATAATGAATGCAGTTTTTACTATAGGACTAGGTATAAGGGGAACATATGGAAGTGGCTTTAAGTTCATGCTAAACTAGTTCTTATCAGACCCTTAATCAAGAGCAGCTCTGAATTTAATGCATATTATGAGGACAATTTCATAGGTAGACTTATTGACAATTTTTACTTGTTGAATGTTTACTTATTAAACCTCCCTGTCATTCTTGTGTTATATCACTTTGTTCTTGTCAAGCAAAATAAACTTGAAGTTCCTACATCATGGGGCAAGAGGTTAAGCTGTTACTACTTGTACTGTGGCATCCCATATCAGAGTAGCAGCTGAATCCTGGTTCCCCAGCTTTTGATCCAACTCCCTACTAATGTGCCTATGAAGGCAAAAGAAGACGGCCCAAGTGCTTGAGCCCCTGCGTCTCTGTTGCATCTTGTAAACTGAACATTATCTGTTCCTCAAGAACATCTTAGTTTAACATGGAAATCTGACTCACAACCAAGATACACCCTTATTAAACTCATCATACCATGTTTCACACAGCAATGTACTTTTCTGGCTGACTGAAAGCCAAAGACTATATTCAATCTTGAGGAGGAAGGTTGGCATATATGTGCGATATTAATTTCCTAGTACCTATGAGAGTGACATACCATACGTTCATAAAATGTTAAAGAATGAATGGATTTTGTGCACTTATATTTTTCATAGAATATCCAGAAATGCTATTTCAGGGATTAATAGCAAGTTAAAATTCCAAGTTAGAAGAAATTATATCAATTTATATATGTGTAGCTTTCTTATGCTCTGATTTTAATAAATGGATTTTACACAAGTTTTGATATTTAAATTCTTGTTTTATTTTCTGAACATCTGAACATGTTTCATGAAAATGCTCAGAAGCCTGTTTTCTAAGAAATGTTAATTCTTTCTTAGCTTCTAGGTGGTAGGGACCCAAGCACTTAGGCCGTTTTCCACTGCTTTTCTCGAGCTATTATCAGGGAGTTGCACCAGAAATGGGGCAACTAGGACTTAAGCTAGCACACATATGGGATGCAGTGTCACAGGCATTGGCTTTATCCACTATTCCAATATACTGACCACCACACCAGTTTCAAGAATGTAATGATACTTTTTATGCGACCCTACCTGTCTAACTTCACTTTCTTACTCTACCTCCTGGTTTGTTTCTTATTTTTCTTTTATAATGATGTTTCCAATGTACTTTATAATTATAAGCTTAACCCCCCACTAAATTAAATTTTGAAACATTTATCTATTACATAAAAATTTAAATGCTCTCTTGTGAGTAAAATCAACTCAGAAATATTTTATTTATTAAAGTAGGGAAATACTTAGAATTTTGATTTAAAAATTGAGAGGTTTGCTTTTATTTTATTTGAGAGGTTCAGATACAGAGATAAGTGGCTGAGAGATAGAGAGAGACAGAGACGTATTCTATCTACATCTTCACTCCCAAAATGTCTAACACAGGCAGTAATGGGTTAGGCCAGAGCAGGAGCTTCTTCTAGGTCTCCTACATGGGTGCTGGGGCACAAGACTTGGGCCATTTTCCACTGCTTTCCCAGGCACATAAGCAGAGAGCAAGATTTGAATTAAAGCAGCTGGGACTTGGACTGGTGCACAAATGGGATACCAAAGTGGCAGGAGCCAGCTTTAATTTCTATGCCACATTACTGGCCCATACACTTTTCTATACTATATATTTCTCTTTTTATTTGAAAAAAAATTTATTTTTCTTTTCCATCATATAGTTCTGTAGTTATAGGACTTTCACCTTTTGCCTCCCTTACTCCCTACCTTGTAATTCACCCCTCCGATTGTTCCCTGTAATTTAAAATAATATAATCCTTCGACTGTGATCTCAAGTCCAGCTTTCTGCTCTTTATATGTGTCACGACATTGTAGACATAAGCAAGGATATGGAGTCTAGTATCTTGTTGTCAGTATATATTTAACAGTTTTGTTGGGAGCTTTCTTTTATTCTGGATAGAGATGTATACTGCGGGTCTTTGTTTCCCAGTGCTCTGGTCTGCATTGCACCATTTGTATATGAGCATGTAAGTGTATACTTGTTTACTGATACATGTTCTGGTTCTGTATTTTGGATGAAAGTTGTCTTATATCTGAGAGAACATGTAGTATTTGTCCTTACGAGACTGACTTATTTCACTGATGATAATGGTCTTGAGTTAGGACCACTTTGTTGCAAATGCTGGCTTTCCAGTTTTTTAATGGCTGAGAAGTATTCCCTGGAGTAGATGTACCACAGTTTCTTTACCCAATCCTTTTTTGATGAGCATCTAGGTTATTTCTAAGTTTTTGTTACTGTGGCTTGTCCTGCTATGAGTATGAGATGCATATTGCTTTCTCATTCTTAAATTTTACTTCCTTTGGATATATTCCCAAGAGTGGGATTGCTGGGTAAGGGGATGAGTACATTTTTGGTTGTTTTGGCACTCTCCAGGCTAAAATGTGGAGAAGCAGAGTGGGCTAGGAGAGGAAATGGTAGGAAAAAGAAGCCTATACCTATAAAACCATATAATGAATAAAAAGAATATTAAAAAATGCAATGTGAGGTATCTCTATTTCACTTTTTCATGATACCCAGATTTTATGTCTGCTAAGCTATGCATACTTCACTGTATCCAGTCTTTAAAAAAATAAAAAAAGAAAGAAAAAGAAAAGATTTGTGCTCCCAGCTTCTGGAAGTTTGGTCGACAGAAACTCTCATCTCTTAGTCTTCTGCAGGAATTGAGCATCTCCCTTCCTGGTGACTAGCATCTAGTAAGGAGGAATAAAATGGCCTGAGCCCATTAAGACAGCTCAGGGCTTGAGTAAAGGGATCTATTACTTCAGAGCACCTCATGGACAGTCATCTCAAGGACGTTCATTACAGTTCAATTTCTAATTTTACTTCTTTCCTTTCATTGCCCTGCCTTCTGCTGTAGATGTTGATCCCCAAAACACTTCTTATTGAGTTTCCTGCTGGGTGCTTCACAGGGAGTCCATTGTAGCTACCTGGCCATTAAGACTGAGAACATTTTCAAATCAATGGCTGGGCTGAAGTCTCCAATTATTAATTCAACAATAGCCTTCAAAAATACATGTTTTTTTCCCTCTAACCTGATGATACTCATTGCTTCAGAAAGTGAATTTTAAGATGCTGCACAACATTGAAAATTTCTCTATCCCTGATACTGTGATACGAAAAAAAACATCTTGACCTCTTTTAGCCACCACGTTGCTAATACCACAGTAGTTAATGAAAACTGAGAACAGATACTGCTAATGATGGGGAAAGGAACTCAGTAGCATAACATTGCCCATGAGCTTGCAATTTATTCTTTGTATCTTTTCTTTCTTTTCTATTTTTAAATTTTAATCATACAGAGGAAAACATAGTTAATTAGCTAAAATTTGATTTAAATTATGGTTTTTCTTGGATATTAATGATTACTGCTTCAGTCTAACAAAGAATTAAAGGGTTTGGACTGTTGAAGTGCGCACTGAAAATGGGAAGAATGCTTGGAGGACAAAACAGGTTATAATTTTTATTTCTACTGTCTTGTGACATTTTTAGTGGCTTATGCCAGCTGAATTGCTTTGTAAAATAAGACTAAATAAATACAAGTGAATAGGGAGATAAAGAGAAAGCTTAAGTGGCCCTGTCAGAGATAGAATGACAAAGTATTACAAATATTTGGCATGTTCTGTAAATATGTGGCACTCCATCAAAAGCCAATTAAACTTTGAAAGGACCAGAATCCTGATAACATTAAAGGGGATTATTTTGGTTTTATCTGCTTTCTTAAAATGTTTTATTTTATGTCTTCCTTCAGATACGTATTTTTAACTTCTAAATTTTTAGTTTTAAAATGTTTCATCAAAATGGAGCTGTTGATACACTGAAAAATGATTGGTACTTAGCATTTAGATTTAAGTCCTGGCTCATACAATTTACGACGAAAGCTTGCTGGCAAATCACTGCCCATTTGTACTGCAGCAAAAAAAAAGTAGAAAATCACACAATTTGCTGATTGAATTTTAGTTATGACTATAAAATAGCTAAGAGGCAATATTATAAAACCTATACTGTTATGAAATACACATGCACACTGACACACTGCTCCAAGTTTGTGGTAATATTTGTTAATATATATTTAAATTTTTAATTAAAGTATATGAACTCAAGTGAAAAGAAGCAAACCTAGAAAGCAGTTGCTAAAACTTTTCTAAGCTAGAGGTAGTTTGGATTGAAGCTTTGTTTTTAAAGATTTATTTATTTTTATTGCAAAGTCAGATATACAGAGAGGAGGAGAGACAGAGAGGAAGATCTTCATTTGATGATTCACTCCCCCAATGGCCACAACAGCTGAAGCTGAGCCAATCTGAAGCCAGGAGCCAGGAAACTCTTCCAGGTCTCCACATGGATGCAGCATCCCAAGGCATTGGGCCGTCCTCAACTGCTTTCCCAGGCCGCAAGCAGGGAGTTGGATAGGAAGTGGAGCTGCTGGGATTAGAACTGGCACCCATATGGGATCCTGGCGTGGTCAAAGCACGGACTTTAGCTGCGAGGCCATACTGCTGGGCCTGAAATTCTAGTTCTTAAAGCTACAAGATAGGAACCAGCATTGTGGTTTGGCAGGTTAAACTTCTGCATATTACGCTGGCATCCCATATGAGCACTGGTTCAACTTCTGACTGCTCCAGTTCTTATCCAATTCGCTCCCTGCTAATGCACCTGTAAAAACAAAAGAAGTTGAACCAAGTGGTTGGATCCCCTGCTACCTATGTGGGAGACCTGGGTAAAGTTCCAGTCTCTTTGACTCAGCCTGGCCCAGCCCCAGCTTTTGCAGCTATTTGAGGAATAAACCAAAAGACAGAAATTTCTCTCTCTCTCTCTCTGTGTCTCTCTCTCCCTCTCTGTCTCTTTTTCTCTTTCTCTTTCTCATCCACATCTTTATTTGTATCTCTCATATAAATGAATAAAATATCTTAGAAATAAAAAGATATAATAAGATCCATGGCTAATATTCTTACTTCATTGGAACAATTTTAGCCATGTTATTGCAAATGATTTGCCCAGATGCCACAATTGTGACACACACATTCAATAGGCTCAAAAGAGGACAGCTTTCTTTTATTCTGAAAAGAAACGGACTGCCATGCTTTGGAGAGAACCACATGGCACAGAATAGAAGGCTGTTTCCTGGAGCTGAAAGGCTCTGTTATAGAGATGCAAGGACGCAAACCGAAGTAAAACAACTGAATTTGCAATAACCTAATTTCAGATGAGTTTGCAGCACTTGTAGACCCCTGAACTTCAACTATGATGGGACCCCAAGCAGAGGATTGGTAATCTGTACCCAAATTCTTAATCCATAGAAGCTATAAACTGAAGAATAAATTTTGTTCTTTGTGACAATTTGTTTTGCAGCAATAGAAAACTAATGCAAGAGATTATGTGAAAATTATGTTGCACTGAATTTTATATCAGATGCATGGATACAGCTGTCTTAATATAAGTAATACTCAGACCTATTGATTTTAGGTGGAGCATGAAGTAAAAAAGAGATAGTAACTTATATGTAAAATAAGAAATGGCTTATATTGATTGCATTTCCTGAAGTAATTATCAAGATTCAGTTATCCATGGAGATAGAAATTTTGTATGTTACTACTCCAAAAATAGATATTGCTTTATTATACAATTGTCAGATAGGACCTACTGATTAACTAGGATCCAATATATGTTAAGAACAGGTTTGCAGCAGTTAAACAGAAGGGCATTTACAAGCATTTAGCTATTTTGCTATTGCTTTATTGTTCAGAGCATCATGAGAGAAAGCATTTAAAATGGAATATTTGGTTCTGTTTATGATGCTGTTCTTACATGGAAAAGGGAAGCACCAGTATTTCTGCTCTTAGAGTTAAATCTTAGAGGCTTTACTGAAAATCGAAGAACAATAAAATCAGGTGGTAATTTTGCTTGGGAAATGTTTGTCTTAGTTCCACTTCTCGGATTGTGTAGACATATCTGAACACAAAATAACCTACAGCAATATTGATTCACTTTATGCCTTTAAATGATGGTTTCTATGGGGAAAATGTTAGCTGTGTACAGGAGCAATGGAATAATTCATACCTATTCATTTTAGTTTCCGTTCTGGCCAAATTTTTATTTAAATGTCAAGGAAACACAAATTATTGGTAAACATTTGTATTGTCGCTTTAGGATAGTAAAGGGATTCATTGGCAAAAACATTTTGAATATATCTTCAAACACCTAAAGGATGGAGGGAAACATTGATTTGATCTTTTGAGTTCACAATTACATTAGTATTATTCAAAGGAGATATTATTGACTTATTTTTTTACTATTTACCATAACAATATTTCAATTATTTATTTTATTTCAAAAGCTAAACAGAGAGGGTGACAAATAGAGAAATCTTCAATCTCCTAGATTGTTCACAACAACAATGCCTGGGCTCAGGCAAACTCGGGAGTTGCACATTCAAGCTGTTCTCCCACACAGGCCTGTGGGACCCGTACACTGAGTCCACATAGGGCACCTCTTCGGGAACACATGAGGAAGAAGCTCGCACCAGCTTGGTGCCAGTACTGGAACCCAGGAATCCATTCCATGATCTCAAATGGCACTTTAACAGCAACACCAAACACCCACCACTGATTGGATTCTTGATTTCTGGAAAACAAATCTTATCTTAACATATATATCTTAGGAGATATATATGCTTCCCAAAATGTTCTCATTGTCAAAGAATCTGGAACTCCATGTGAAAATGTCTCATAGGTTAATCAGACTGGATGTATCTCAGACCTGAGGAAAATTCTGGCTTACAATGAAAGCTTATTTAAAATGTGTTTTACTGGAAAAAAAAAGCTAAATAAAGAAATCTTTCTATAGCAGATTTATGAAAAGTAAGTACAATATTGACTGCCGCATAAAGGAGTTAAATTCTAGATAAATTGCTCTATTCCAAAAAACATAGACGAATAAAGTGTTAGCAGTCAAGCACTGAAGTTTCTATTTCTTATTCCTAGTAAAAATAATATATATATATATATATATTGAAAATCACTAATGAAGGTTTATTCTGGAAATGCATGAATGTCTCCAATTCCATGGTTTAGGAGCAGTGTTTTTCAACAGAATAAACTTGTCCCCTTTTTCTTGTCCAAGATTTTTATTTATTTTCATTTGAAAGAAAGTGAGAGAGAGGGAGGGAGAGAGAGAGAGAGATCTTCCATCTGTTGGTTTACTTCACAAACAGGAGTGCAGGAGCTCAAGGGTTTGGCCTCTCCTCTCTCTGTTCCCAGGCCACTGCAGGGAGCTGGATCAGAAGCAGAGCATCTGAAACATGAACTGGAACCAACGTGGAACACAGACACTGCAGCAGAGGGATAATCTATTACGACGTGACTCCAGTCACTAAACTTGTCTTTTAATAATATTTTCCTGCAATTTTTGCAGTACCCTTCTATTAGCACTCATTATCATCTATTTCTGAATAACAAGTCTACATCTAGCAGGACTGAGACTAACCAAGTGCGGCAGCTGTGGTCGGTAATCTCCAGTTTCACTTTCAGCTTAAAGCAGAAACCGCATAAACTGTGTGCCCTACTCTCAGTGCTCTCTAAACCCTTGAGTCAGTTTCAGAGCATTATAGAAATGGATAATCAAACATGTATGATAAAAGAATTTAGAATGTTTAAATGAAATTGTATAAACACTGGTGACATTGCAGTAACCTCTTCACAATGAACATATAGTTAAGTGTTTTTGACTGGAAGCATTTCCATCAAGATGCGGAACCAGATAAGCATGTCCAACTCTCACCATTCCTTTTCAACTTCTGGATTCTTTAGTCATTAGGAAAGAAAAAGATATCAAAGGGGTATTAATCAGAAAGAGGAAGTCAAATTATCCCTGTCTCCCGAGGATATAACCCTATACTGAGGGAAACCAAAAGACGCCACTGAAAGACTATTGACACTCATAAGAATTTGGTAATGTTTGAGGATTTAATAGCATTTGTTTATAGAAAAAATGCCACGGCTAAAAAAGTAATTGTGAGACCAGTACTATTCAAATCATAATAGGAAATTTAAATACCAGTGATAAATCTAACCAAGACTGCAACATACTGCTACAATTGAAAATTACAAAACATTGAGTAAATAAATAGAAGACACCAATAAAATGGAAAAAAAAATTCATGTTTGGGGGTTGGAAGGATTAATATCATCAAAATGTCTATACTACCCAGAGCAGTTTAATGCCCAGAATGATACAAACTTAAATATAAAAGACATTCTTCTCAGAGCTAAAAAAAAAATGACCCTAAAATTCACATATAAATGCAGTTAATCCCAAATAGCTAAAAGATAATCATGAACATTAAAAACAAACCCGGGATATCATAACAAATTGGAAGATACCTTACAGTATTACAAACATCCATAGTCCTGGTGCTGGCACAAAATGTACATGTGGACCAATACAAAAAAGAAACTCCAGAAAGTAATCCTCACATCTACAACCGACTCATCTTTGACAATGAGCTACAAGCAGTTCCTGGAGAAAGGACAATCTCTTCAACACTTAGTGCCAAAAAAATTGGATAGCCTCATACAAAGTTAAAAAACAAGATCCCATTTACAGCCTGATGTCATCAAATTACTAAAGAAAAATTGGGAAAGCTCTGCTAGACATTGCATAGGTGAAGACTTCTTGGAAAAGCCCCCAGAAGCAGAGACAATTAAAAAAAGAAATAGAGAAATGGGATTATGTCAGACTATGAACTTCTACACTAAAAAGGAACAATCCAAAAAAGTCAAGAGGTAACCTTGAGAATAGGAAAAAAAGTATTTGCAAATATGCAACTGATAATAGAGCCATGATCTTTAAAGAACTCAAAAATCTCAACAACAAAATGAGCCATAAAGAAATGAGCAAAATGGGGCTGACAACAGTGGCATAGTAGGCTAATTCTCTGCCTGTGGCTCTCAATTCCAAATGGGTGCCAGTTAGAGTCCCTGCTGCTCCATTTCCAGATCCAGATCCCTGCTTATAGCTTAGGAAATTTTCAGAGAATGGCTGAATTCCTTGGGCTCCAGTATGCGTGTGGGAGACGCAAAATAAGTTCCTGTTTCCCAGTTTTGGATAGGCTCAACTTAGCCATTGAGGCCATTTGGGGAGTGAACCAGCAGATGAAAGAGCTCTCTCTCCTTCAAGTTACATGGCCAACAGACACATGAAAAAATTCTCAGGTTCACTAGTGCTCAGGGAAATGCAAATAAAACCACAATGAGGTTTCACCTAATTCCAGTTAGAGTAACTATCATCCAAAAATTAAAAAAAAAATGGGAACAATAAATGCTAGCAAGAGTGTAGAGAAAAAGTTACGCTAAAATACTGTTGGTAGGAAACTAGTACAGCTGTAATGGAAAACAGTATGGAGAGTCCTCAGAGATCTGAAAATAGATTTATGATATGATCCAGCCACTCCATCCCAGGAAATTTTCCCAATGGAAATGAAATTAGCATATGAAAAATTATCTGCACTCCAAGTTTATAGCAACTGAACTCAGAATTTTCAAAAACAAAATCAACACAGAAGTCCATTAACTGAAGATTGGATGAAGAAAATACAGGGTATATACATTATGGAACCCTATTCATCCAAAAAATAATGAAATTCTAGGGGCCAACATCATTGTATAGTAGATTAAGCTTCTGTCTGCAGTGTTGATATCCTGTATGGGCTCCAGTTTGAGTCCTAGCTGCTCCAATTTCAATCCAGCTCCCTGCTATTGCTACCTGGGGAAGCAAGGGAATGTTGTACCAGTCCTTGGGTCCCCACCCCCAGAGGCAGTCCCAGAAAAAGGTCCTACCTCCTGGCTTCAGATCAGCTCAGCATTGGCTGTTGTGGCCATCTGGGAGCGAACCAGCAGATGGAAGAGCTCCCCTTTTCTGTATCTCCTTTTCTCTTGTAACTTTGCCTTTCAAATAAAAATAATATAAACTAAAAAATAAAATATCTTCCCCAGCAAAATGGACACATTAAGAGGCTTATGCATAGTTAAATAGCCATTTCTGAAAGATAAGTAATCATATGTTTTCTCTGATAGGTGGTAGCTAATACATAGAGTACTTAAAAATGTAGTGTATGAGTGAAATTGGCATATTGGAATTTAACTATTTCTATCTTCCTAGTCTATAGTCCTGAGTGGTTATTTAGTAAATTGTTAAGCTTGTGACTTTAAAGTAAATTGACATCATGCCATTACAAAATTTTTTTAAAAAATAAGAGAGGAAGAAAGAGTCAGAGTGAGATCTTGTGCAGGAGATAGGGTATTATAATATTATCATTATATGCTTAAAACTATATAAATATGAAAGATTATCTTTTAAATAAATGAGTATTTTTCAAGAATATTAATAAAAAGAAAATGGCATACTAAGCATGTGAGAAAGATAAGATGGAAAGCATAAATTTGAGGTCAAACTTAGATGATGTTACTGAGAAAAATATATAAGAAAATTAGTTCAAATCTGCTCCTGGGCACACTTCCCTTTTGCTTTTCTCATCACATTAAAAAAAAATCTAAATCTGATGTCATTCTAGTGGTTCCTTTATCACAACTCTGCACACAGAGAGCAAATGGTCCGTGTGTCACCTATCTAGGCAATGTGTACCTATGTTAATATGCTGCTCTTCTGTACTTTTGAGGGAAATGTCAGTCTTTGGGACTTCTGAAGATCTGAAGCTAGGTTGATCATTCCTAGAGCTCTCAGTTTACCATATTCATAATGTTCTCTAATGCAGTCTCTTCCAGGCTCAACTCTCTGGGTAATGTTGAAAGCATTACTCTTGTGTTTGACCTCCCAGATAAACCCACAGGCTCTGACTTTCTCCAAATCTTTTAAGCCTGGTTAGGATCATTTCTGTCTCCCTCAAGTAATATTCTATATTCATGTTATCCAGGGCTCCTTCTTTTATGATAAAGGTCAGAAAAATGGATTTCAGAAAATCCTTTTTCTCTGGACCAGTGTAATAAAGAGGTCATGAAAGTCAGCTTTAAGTCTCAAAGCTGATCAATGGCCCCTTTCTTCTAAGAAATAAGTGAAGATTGCAGAACATATAGATTTTCTGTGCAAAATAAATGATATAAAGAAGGCCAAGACCTTATCACAGGGCTCACTGTATAGTGATCACTCACTGTGTGTCAGTGGCTATGATTGTTGTGGTAATTCCTCTGTCATCAAGGGAAAAATTCCCATCATTTCCTAAAAATCAATTTGGCTGTTCAAAGAATGTTTGTGAATATTATTCTAGATATGAGCTCCCTAGTAAGGTCTGTCAACTTCTCTCATTCTTTCCCTTTCTCTCTGATAATCCTTTTTGGATTTCAGTGAATCCCAATGCAAATTTACTGTATATCTTCCTTCTGCTTGCTGCCTCTACAGGACTGTCTCTGAACATTCTCCTAGCATATTTCAAGCGCTCTCTTAATTGGAACATTTAGAAACAGCCTCTGTGCTCTTTTGAATGATTACGCTTTAGCCGTCACAAAGTTCTGACTTGCGATTTAAGCAGTAAAACTTTTCCACTAAAAACACTTCGAACTTTTCAGCTGCTCGTCTGCTCTGAATGTTCTTTCTGTAGCCTTTCAACTTGCAATATTTTTATTTTCACTTTAAATGCTCATTACTTTCCCATATGGTTTTCTCTTAGTTCCTGTTTCCAATATCATAGCCACACCCATATGATTTTAGGTGATAGATTTCTAATATTTTTTGTCTTTGCATTTTAAATTGTTGACTTTAGATGCACCAAAAACTGAGAAGGATATTAATAACTCAAAGCAAAGCTCCACAGGCTGTCACTTAGTCTCTTATTGTATATCTTAGTCAGTGACAATAACTTTGTTTAGAAGTCAGTGTTTAATAAGGTTTAAACTATGAAAAATGACAGTAAGTGGGTCTTCAAAGAGTTGTAAAAAATTCAAGTGAATTGTTCCTGTCAAATTAGTCTATTCATATTGCTCAACTGTGTATAAAACAAAACTGAGTTGTTGGAAGAAAATTGCCTACTGTAAGATGAGATTTTCCTCACTGAAGTAATAAATATCAACCATGTTGATCTAACACAAAGCACATTTTCCTAGAACATTGATTTATTCTATTAAAAATCAGTTAAAACATCTTTTTAAAAATAGTGAAAGAAATCATATTATCATACATTCAAGTAAAAATAGACCTGAAGGTTTTGTTGTTGAAGATTTACCTATGTATTTATTTTGAAAGAATTAGAGAGAGAGAGAGAGAGAGATCCTCCATCTGCTGGCTCAGCCTTTAGATGGCTACATTGGCGAGCGCTGGACCAGAATGAAGATAGGAGCAAGGAGTTTCATCTAGGCTTTTCCCAGGGTACAGGAACCCAAACATTTAACCATCTCCCAGTACATTTCCCAGGCCATTATCAGGAAGCTGGATTGAAAGTGTAGCAACCTGGAAATGAACCAGCACCCCTATCAGATGCCCATATTCAGGTATGCGATAAAACCAACCCTGTAATTAAAAAAAAAATTAAAGGTAAAATATGATGGGTCTTCAAAGACTTCACAGAAATCTGCAGTATCTTGAAGAAGAAAGAAATAATGAGAGAAAGAAAGAGAAAAAGAGAGAAAGAAAGAAAATGTGTTTGAGAAACAGAGACCAACCTATCTCCACCGGTGGCTTACTGCTTAAATGCCAGGAACAGGTCAGGCCAAAGCTGAGAGTTAGAAAATGAATCCAGGTCCCCAAACTCAGTGTCAGCAACCTAAAGGAACTGAGCCATCACAGGTACCTCTCATAGCACACATAAGCAGAAAAATGGAACAAAGAGTGCAGTTGGGACTGAAACCCAGGAATTCTGGCATGAGGTACTGGCATCTCAAATGTGTTAACTGCCAGAATGAATACCTATTCCTGCATTATTATTCATAAAAAACAACTACAGGATTTTTTCCTTCCCTGTGTTAAACTTGTAGATAACTCTAAAAAGACTCTGGTTTAATATTTTCTCATTTGTCCATATAACTAAATGTAAAATGCACTTAGTTGAGTTTATAAATCGATGGATTTATCAATATTAATGAGCCAAGAATTCAGATGTCTAATGGCAGTTTGCTTATTATTTATTTTGAAAAGGGGCTGCATATTCAATAAATTTGGAACAATTTCCACAAACCAGTGAAAAATCTTATGCTCTTTCTCTACTAGTTAGTTGACATTACTTCTTCATGTAAAATATTGCTTTAAAAGCATAAACTTGATATTTTCAGTTCCAACTACTAACTTGCAGATATCATCATTTAACTTTGGAAGAATATTTTGCCTATGGTTAGCAAAAGCCATCAGTTGCATAAGGTTATAGATTATGATTAAAAAAATGAATGTTGGTTTCCCTGTCCCTTATGTACAGAGTAGTTATTTTAGGAGTTTTGAAGTTATACATGGCTTAGTTAGAATTTCAAAGGATGAGGAAAGGCTCGTAGGTGATAACATCAGAGATTTTTCCTATTTATGGATTCTACTTATGCTGCTTTATGGATTGTCATGCTGACCCTGCCGAGAGATCTCAACATACAAAGAAGGGACCAAATTTCCCATCTGTTTTCCCTAAGGGAAGTAATATTTGCAATAGCTGACTTCCGTCATGGCTGTTGTGCAGTTAATAGAATTCTTTTAACATCTGAGCTCAGGTACTCAGTATTCTTTACTTCTTTTTTAAGGTTTATTTATTTGAAAGGCAAGAGAGAGAGAAGGGAGAGATTTATCTTCCACCTGCTGATTCCCTTTGCAAAATGTCCGAAACAGCCAGGACTGACTGGGGCAGGACAAAGCCAGGAAACTGGAACTCTGTTAGGGTGTCCTGTGTAAGCAGCAGGGGTCCAAGTATTTGGACCATCATCATTTGCCTTTTGAGCACATTTGTGGGAAGCTGGATTGAAAGTGAATAACCAGGATTCAACTCAAACCTCTGTTATGGAATACACACGTTCTAAGTGACAACTAAAGGTACTGAATCTCCCCACCCACCCACCATCACCCTCCATTATATTTTAATTTATCTGTCATACATATCAGAATAGAGATGGAAAATAGCTCATATACATTTTCATATTCTGCTTGAATAAGGTATGATTGGGATATATAGATACACACACACACACATGCACACATACTTCAAAAGTGTGTGTAGGCTGATGTGGGTAACAGAGCTGAGCTGGACCCCCATTATCTTTATTCATCCAGTTCTTGACTACTGTGAATAATGCTGTAATAAAAAGTGCATTATTACCCTTGTTTATGTGTACCACATATAAAAATTATGCATACATATTCAGAGTAGCATTGTTGAATCATGGTAACTGCAATATGTGCTGCAGCATTTGATATTCTCTCCAACAGCATATAAGAGTTCTAGCTTCTGGACCCATGGCAATGACCTAGTGGCTAAATTCTCACCTTGCATATGCAGGATCCCATATGGCCACTGGATTCATATACGAGCTGCTCCACTTCCCTTTCTGCTCCCTGTTTGTGGCCTGGGAAAGCAGTAGAGGATGGCCCAAAGCCTTGGAATCCTGCTCCCATTTGGGAGGCCCGAAAGAACTCCTGGCTCCTAGCTTTGGATCAGCTTAGCCTCAGCTGTTGGGGCCACTTGGGGAGTATATCAGCTGATGGAAGACCTTTCTCCCTGTAAATATGCCTTTTTAATAAAAATAAGTTTTAAAAGAGTTCTAGTTTCTCTATATCCTTGTGTACAGTTGCTTATAATATCCATTTAAATAAGTTTGAAGTGATATCTTTTCGCATTTTGATTCATACTGCCATAAAGCATACTGATGTTGAACAACTTTTAAAATGCTGTGGACAGTTTTTTCCTTTCATCTTCCATTCTTTTCGTCATTTCTTTCTCCTCTTCCTTATTCTATTTCTCACTCCCATTTTTGTAATTATGCACTATATACAAGATATTCTCCTTCACTGAAAGATGTTTCTTTTACTACTTTTACTTCTGAAAAAAATTACTCATCTTTCACATATACATATATAGACATAAATATGTGCATCTGCAAATATGTTTTATGTATCTATTTGTCTAAAAACCTCTCATTTACACAATTTGTAAAAAAGCTTAATTAAGTTCTCCAAGCAGAAATATTATGTAACATTTTATCTGCATAATACTTGATAAAAACAGAGAATTTGGAACTTTTAAATATCAAGTATATATATATATCATAAATCGTATTAAAAAAATAAAATGGAATATTACATAAAATAATAAGAAAATAATGATATGGGCCCTGCACAATGGCTTAGCAGCTAAAGTTCTTGCCTTGAATTTGCTGGGATCCCATATGGGCACTGGCTCTAATCCTGGCAGTTCCAGTTCCCACCCAGCTCTCTGCTTGTGGCCTGGGAAAGCAGTTGAGAACGGCCTAATGCCTTGGGACCCTGCACCCACATGGGAGACATAGAAGAAGTCCCTGGATCCTGACTTTGATTGGCACAGTACCGCCCATTGTGGTCACTTGAGGAGTGAATCATCGGATGGAAGATCTTCCTCTCTGTCTCACCTCCTCTCTAGTTTCATCTAGATCTCCCATGTGGGTGACAGCAACTCAGACACTAGGAACATTTTCAGCTTCTTTTCCAGAACCATTAGTATGAAGGTGAGTCAGAGCTGGATCAGCCCAGCTATGAAATAAAGTCAATATAGGATGTTGGCAGCTTTACCTGTATACCACAACACCAGTCCAGGCAAGATATTTATGAAATTCACAGAGATATAAAAGATAGGACAATGAAGCTTTTAGGATGATAAATGATATATAGATTTTATAAATTATTACTTCATTGGAATATAGAGATTTGAATTATGGGATCCTAAGATCAACCACAAGGAAGTTTAGTTTGTAAAGTTATTTAGTATACTCAGCTGGGACATAAATTTTGAATTCTTTGAATCTAGCTATAGTTATGAGTAATGGACATTTTTCTCATTGCTGCACTTCAGAACACTGTTTTTAGAATATCTTTGTAGCCATACTGAAATATATTTGGGGTAGACTAGTGGCCTATAGATATCTTGGTTATGGATGAGGGAAGGTAAAAAATGTATATCTTTTCTATTTAACATGTAAAATGCAGCTAATTATGGATTCTTATTATATGAGAGTATAAAAATATGTGTCCATAGTCTGTTGATAATGTAAAAGAATGAGGCAAAGTTACAGAAAATATAGAATCATAAGCTTCTCATTTTGTCCCATATCTTACAAGAATAATTTGAAAAACAGTTTAGTACTGGAGATAAAATATCATTAAGTGATTCTCTTGATATCAAAGCACTAATGGGGGTCATTGAATCACTTATAATGTATGACCAATGTGAAGCAGTCAATATAATGACCCCCAAGTCTGTAGCAAATCGAGTTGTCTATTATTTCATAATAATCAGTTCTCTTTCTCACTGCAACTGAACTACAAATAGGGTACAGTGGTCTTTGTAGATAATTATTTCCTTTCCTAATGTACATTATTCTGCAATTGGAGTTGCATCCGTTGAGATAGTATTTGATACATATATCTGGCTACACATTGATTAAAGATAGGTGAAAGAGAGCTAAGTGTAAGAAAAAATAAGTACATGTGTACATCAGAGAAACTGTGGGCTTCTCACAGAGCTTGCAATATAGTGAATGGTATCATAAAGTCACACAAAAGTTTTGTTTTCCCAAAGCTTATAATGGTGTGCTTATATGAAACCTTAGTTCAATAAATGTAGAAAGCTTTATGTCTAAAAAATGTACCAAAGTGCAACACAGAGACATAAAATGATCACATGCTGTTGGAAATACTGTGTGGTAGGATTACTCAACTAAGAGCTGCCACAAACATTCAATTTGTAAAAGCACAGTTATCTGTAAAGGGCAATAACATAAGCCTGTTCTTGTTGCCAACCACGGCAATGTATAATCTTCTCACATGATATTCCTTTGAATAATGTGGCACACACTTGCTTCTGAATAGTCATAAATACCAAACACTATTGGAATCTTAAGAAAGAAGAGCAAATATGTGATATATTTGCATTATATTTAGATAATTCAACAATTTGTATGTTACAGATATTACTCTGTAAAATGTATATAAATCGTTACCTGTGTGTTTCTGGATTTGTTTTTCAGTTATAGAGCTATTTGCCCCAAAATATGCAAATAATCCATATGTTTAAAAAATGAATTGTTTCATTTGAAATAAAAATATAGATAATATTAAAAATTCTAAGAAAAAAAGCTCCTAAGAGCCAACAATTAAAAGACTAACTTTCAACAACAACAACAAAATGCAACAAATCATAGAATTTGAGGAATCATACTAATGCATGAACTTTAGTATTAGTAGAACAGAATATTTGCAACAGTATCCATCAATGGGAGACAGTTAAATGAGGATTAAACATGTAAAAACGCATTATGAAGCAGATAAGCAGACACAGTCAACCTTTTTCTCATTCATTTGCTTGCTCATTAATGCTCATTAAAATTAAAGGAAGTTAGTCCCAGCATGGTGGATAAGGAGCTAAATCCTTGCTTTGAGCAAGCAGGGATTCCATACTGGGGTCCAGTTCAATCCTACCTGCTCCACTTCCCATCTAGCTCCCTGCTTGTGGCATCGGAAAGCAGTCGAGGATGGCCAAAAGCGTCGGGACCCTTCACCCATGTGTGAGACCTGGAAGAACCTCCTGCCTCCTGGCTTTGTGTTGACTCACCTCTGGCTTTAAGGCACTATTTATTTATTCATTTTATGTATATTTACTTGAATGGTAGAGTGATACACAAAGATTAAAATAAAGAGATTATGAAAAAGAGCAAGAAAGAAATTGTGGGGGCTGGGTGGGCAAGCAAGGGAAAAGGAAAAAGAGAGGGAGAGAAATATCTATTCATTTGCTGGTTCACATTCCAATGCTCGCAATCAGCAGAGATGGGCCAGACTGAAGTTAGCAAACCAGCAATCCCTCCAAGTCTTCCCCATCAATATCAGATAATCAAATATTTCATCCATCATCTTCTGCTTCACAAGAGCATTAACACGAAGCTCAATGAGAAGCAGAATAACTAGGACTAGCCAGGTGCTCTAACTGGGATCACTCACCTTTTCTCTCTCACCGTTGCAAATCTGCAACAACAAAAAAGAGCAAATAAAGTGTATTTGTTTACTTACTTAATAATTTTTATCTCTTATAACTCCCCTATACTTTTAAAAATTATTTATTTGGTTTTTTTGAAGTGTGATCATGGAGGAAAAGTCCCAACCATTGTGCATTCCCCAAACACTGGCAACAGCATCTTCTTTCCATCTGTGTTTTCCACATGGGCAGACTTTACCTGCTGCATTTCAGGCAGCGTCTTCCAGGTGTGCACAATAGCACAAAACTAGAATGGGAGTGAGGCTAGGACTCTCACTATGACCACTGAGAGTAAAGATCCCATCTGGAATTGCACCAAATCCTCTATTTCTACCTCGGGATAATGGGCAGAACACATAATGTTCCTGGTGTAGCAGCTTGTATCTCTGAGCAGAGCACAGACCTTCAAAGGGCTGTTGAATCAAGCATTGTCTGAAGTCATTAACCTCTTGTTGTGGCGGAATTCCATGCAAAAAAAGAGTGGGTGACCTTGGTTCTTGTTTCAGTAAAAAATGTTCACTCAGACTGAGGTAGACATCACAGCACGTGTTATTTTCATTTATTTTGTTTTTCTCTTCTCTATATATTTTTACCTTTTGCCCAACATTTTATTTTAAATGAGTTTTGAGAAAACAAAAAATAGTTATTCCATTGTCTAGTTTAGTACTTTTATATACTTATAAACTGTGATGCAGTGCATTATTTTTTCTTTAAATTTTCTGTTTCTTTGCCATTTCTTTAAATTTGGTTATATTTGTGATTATTTGCATCGTATGAAATCTTGAGTTATTTTAATTATGTAGAGCTAGAAATTTGGTGCAACAGTTGAGAATGGTTTGGGAAAGCCATAGTCCACATCAGAGCATCCAGCTTCAAGTTCCAACTCTATCTGTGGTTCTAGCTCCTGCTAAGGTACATTCTGTGAGGCAGCCTTTGTAGGCTTAAGTAGCTGGGTTCTTGTCAATCACATAAGAGACATCGATTGAATGCTGGGCTCTGGTTTTGAAATGGCATAGCTCAGACCTGTAGTGGACATTTGGGGAATGAAGCAGCCTGTGAAGATTCAACTCTGTGTCTCTCTGTAAGTCAAATAAAAAGGAAAAACATTTTAAAAATATTTACTTATCTATATAAAAGGGATTGGGAAGAGAGAGAATCTTCTACCCACTGGTTCACTCCCACGGTGTCTGCCTTAGCCGTGACTTGGCTAGTTCAAAGTTGGGAGCAGTTAACTCCATCTATGAATTTCACATTAGCGCAGAGGCATTGCTGTTTGTGCCTTCTCTCCAAACAGCTGCATTGGAAGTGTTATGGGGCATTTTTTTGCAAAGAACCAAAGCAACCTCAGTTCTTGTATCGCAAGAAAAAAAATTTTGTGTGCACAAATCCCGTGAGCAAAGCAAGATTTATCAGGCCAGAAATCTACTGCAGAAGCAGGAGGGGGCTCCAAAACAGGGAAGATCCAAATATTTGTGAGGACTTTCTAAATGCACATTTGCAGGAAAGAAAAAAAAAGATGGATCAATGAGTGTGGGAGGATGAGGCTCATCAGAAGTCTAGAATTTTTAATCTTGTCTAACTTGTTCAAAACAAAAAGTCATCAAAAGGGTGGTGATTTGTAACTTATTTTCATTATCACGATGAGCTAAAATCTCAGAAAGGTGAAGTTGCTGCCTCCTTGGCATTGTCATGAAAAAGCTAGAAACGCAGGAGTGGGATCCATAGTGCAACTGGGCTACATCAAACTGCCCGACAGTGGCTATTCTTATGGGAACATCAGAATCAGGAGGAACTTGGCATTTTGCCTTTCCAAAGAGAAAAATAATGGGGGAAGCAAGATCTTACATATTTTCAAAGGGACCTCCTTTTTCCTATTTCACCATGTTCCTGACATGATCTGCTTATGATTCATCTAACTCTTTGGAGAAACAGAGTAATCAGATTGAAATCAACACTTCAATATGGGACACTAGTTCCACAAACATCGTTTTATCCTTCACAAGGCCAGCCACTGAAAATACTTCTTTTTTTTCTCAAAAACACTTTAGATTTAAAAGAGGACAATAAAAATCCCTATTTATATTAAAAACTGAAACGTTCACATAATAACTTGAATGACTTTCTGGTCATGTTTAGCAATGAATACTACTTTTGTTTTGTTTTTTTCATTTGAGAGACAGAAAAAAAGAAAAAAAGCAGATAGAGGGAAACAACGGTGGCTCTCTCCCCACAATGGCCAGAACTGGCCCAGAACTACAGCCAGGAGCCGGAAATTCAATCTAAAACTCCTGTGGGAGTAACAGTTGTGTCATCATCACTGCCTCTCAGTGTCTACATTAGTAGGAATATGCAGTCAGGAATCAGAGCAGGCCAACCTATTTTCATATGAGATATGGCATAGGCAATCTCTTAACCTCCTGGCTCAACCCCTGTATCTCTTTGTGATATATACATTTTTCCCCACTGGGAGTCAGAAAGACCAATAGACAGATAATGAGAGCTCCCATTTGCTTGTTCACTTGCCAAATAACCCGTAATAACCAAGGCTGGGCCAAGTTCAAAGTGTGAGGTCTCTTATGTGGGTGGCAGGAGCTGCCCCTCAAGGTCTGTCTAATTCGAAAACTGGAAACAGGGTCCAGAGATGAAAACAGAATCCATGTGTTCTAATATGGAATGTGGGCATTGCCCCTGGTAGATTACCAGCTCTGTATTAATCTAAAATGTAGTATTTCAATGAATGTTTTTACCTATTCATATTTTGAAACAAATATAAATACTTTCTCACTGCAACTTCTTGGAATTTTAATGTATGGATCAAAAGCCTTCTTAAATTCTTTAATGTATATTGTCATTGAAACTTCCAGAAAACTCCACCATTGTCACTAATGGTTAATACGGCAATTTGGTGAGCCTAAATTTTTTTTAGTGAGTCTAAATTATCTTAAAAATTATTTGAAAATATTTCTGCTGATTGCTTCCATTTACAGGAAGGGATAAGTCTAGATTCAACAGGCTGTGTGAAGTAAAATCTTTGCTTATCTGCTAGCCAACTTCTGCTGATCTGTACTTACCATTTTATCCATAAAGTGGGTGTCCCAACATTAACTCTTTCTTAGGGTTCATTTGATAATTCAATAAATGGAGTGATTAGCAGAGTATTTGTGATATACTAAATGGAGTGATTTACAATATTTGTGATATACTAAGTACTGTGGGAGATTAAGGATATGATGTTTGCAAAGTTATTTTTATTTAACTTTTTGCTGAATGAAATGTTTGCTACACAATCTATTTTAGATGTGTTTCACCAATATTAAGTGACATTTTAAAATATCAATAAGATTCATGCTTCAGGCAACTTTAATTTTATCCTGGACTTCAATTTAGAAGACCATTTCTAAACACACTAAGCCATTATTGGTTTTCTACTTTCATTAAAAAAATTAAAATTTGCTAAAATGTACTGGAAATGTGTCTGAATTTATACAAAAAGGAAATTATGAATATTTGTTATCTATATATATCAATATGTGGTAATAAATAACTTAAAATAATTATAATAAAAATTTTTTTAAATGTCCTTTAAAAAAAACCCCACAGATTTTAAGCCAGCACAGTGCCTCAACAAGGCCACTGCAAATACCAGCATCCTATACTGGTACCAGTGTTTCAGCTGTTCTACTTCTGATCCAGTTCCCTGCTATGATCTGGGATAGCAGTGGAGAATGTCTCAAAGATACCCAGAAGAAGCTCCTGGCTCTTGGCTTCAGATCATTTCAGTTTCACCTGTTGTGGCCATCTTGGGAGTGTACCTGCAGGTGGAAGATCTTTCTGACTCTCCTCTCTGTAAATATGCCTTTCCAATAGAAATAAATATATTTCAAAAAGAAAAAGCTACATATTTAAAACATAGCAGTTTCAAATATCTCCTGAATGATCACAAACATGTGCACAAACTCACCTAAATAGGAATTGCAAAAGCTTGTGCGTTTGTTAAAAATAGTCAAGATAATTTTAAGACTCAACACCCAGGGTGGCAAACAGGACTGAACTGAAAAAGTAATAGGAAATGATGACTGAAAACATCCAAGTCAAAGCTCCACAGGGCCCCCAGTAAAATACTCTGTTTCTTCATCTTGAGAAGACATTTTATGGAGCTCAATGCACAGCCAAAGCCCATGGCAGTCTAGCATCAAGTGTGCAGTAAAATAAAGAAGGGACATTAGCATTGCAGAATCTGAAGAGAAAAGCAGCCTGTCTATCTATTAATGCCACAGTTCGTATAGAGCCAGCTGAAACTAATGTTACGAAGCGTGCAAAAGCATCGAGTGAAGATAGAAGCAGTTAATACAGGTAGATATGAAGGACAAGCTGCAAACTGATACATGAATTCACACTATTGACAAAGGAGATACCTAAACTGGATTCATTCATGCATCTCATTTAACATGTAGAGAGAGCTTACGAAAGCAGAATGTATGCACATTGGTGATGGATGCTTGGCATTTCCTCTGCTAACCTCATCCTTAAACAACTGAAAAATCTTGCATCTGATATAAATTCACTTTTGACCTTCAAAATTAATATAATACTTATTTTTTTTAATAAATAAAATTGACGTCCTGGTGCCATGGCTCAGTGACTAAATCCTTACCTTGCATGCACTGGGATCCCATATGGGAGCTTGTTTGTGTCCCAGCTGCTCCACTTCCAACCCAGCTCTCTGCTTCTTCTGGGAAAGCAGTAGAGGATGGTTCAAGAGGATGGTACAAGGCCTTGGGAGCCTGCACCCGTGTGGGAGACCCAAAAAAAGTTCCTGGCTCCTGGTTTCGAATTGGATTAGCTCTGGCCATTGTGGCCACTTGCAGAGTGGACCAGCAAGCAGAAGATTTTTCTCTCTGTTTCTCTCTTTCTTTGTAAATCTGCAATTCCAAGAAAAAGAAAAAAATCTTTAAAAAGTGAACATATTATATAATATGCATTTTTACAAAATACCTGAAAAGTAACTCAAACATTTTTAATCTTTATTGGTTCCCTATGACAGGCAATGTCTTCTCCACCTTAAAAATACAGCAATGAAAACTATCAGTGAAAGAGATTTGTTAAAACAGACCAATTACAGGACCAATTACAATAAATAATTTTCCAATTCACATTTATCCTAAGATATATGATATGTTGTCAAGAGACTTGCAGGATTTGCCTTTTAATGCTTTATTCCTTATGCAAACAACGCACTAATTCAAATTCTACTTTGTCACCCAACACATACACCAGTGCACACACACATTCAGGTTCAGTTGTAAGTTTCTTACCATCCCCCTACCTGAAGGTAGTGTCAGGACACAGGGCACATCCTGAGGCTGTCGCGCTGGAGAGAGGAGGAGAGATGCAAGAATCAGAGGCAGTCATCTCCTAGGCGAGGGTGGCATTAGAGTGATGCTGGGCTCTCTCAGGCTCTAGCTCCCAGCACTTGAGACAGAGAGTCTTACCCTCAATGAGCTACTTGAGAGCATTTTTTTTTCCCTTGGAAGAATTCCAGAGGGAAAGAAAGGAAGCTGGGTTTATCCGAAGCTAAGAGCCAGGAATTTCTGGATCTCCCGAATGGGTGCAAGATCACAAGCTCTTGCGCCATTGTTTACTGTTTTTCCAGACCAATAGCCGGGAGCTGGATTTGAAGTGGAGCAGATTTGAACTGTTACTTATACAAAAGGCCAGCACCTCAGGCGGTGGCATAGCCTGTGAGCCACAGCAAAGTCTCCACACTGCATACTCTGGTAAGCAATATCCAACAACTTTTTCCAGTGTTAATGTAATCATGATAAATATTTCAGAACAGCCTTCAGAATTATAGAACTTTGGGCTGTAAAAAAAAAAAACATAAACATACAACCAAGGCAGTTTGGAGAAAGTAAAACTGTTCCCACATGTGAATATATTACATATTTGCAGTAAAAGATGTTTAAGCCTGAAGTTGCTTCTGTTCTTGAGTTTTTATGTAATAAACTGCAACCAGGGTAGACACCCAGTGTAACCAAAAGTGCGACTTGTAAATTCTCTTAGCAAGTTGGTATATTTAGTCAATCACAGTGCCTGTGCTATTAGCCAATAACATAGGACCACCTGATTCACATTGGCGTAACACCAGCTGTAGCCCTTTAAGCCTTTAAGCTTCTGCTCCCTGTTCTTAAGCATCCCACCTGTTGGCGGGTTGAGCTGGAGTTCAAGGGATCTGTTGCTGTTTGGTGGGTGCATGTTTTGGAACGGTGAGTGAAAGTCTGTTTATGTCTTTCTTTTTAAATTTGTTGTAAATGTGGGTTCTGACGTTCTTACTGTTTGTTTTTGCAATTGTTTGAGGGCAGAATTGGGAACTCTGGTAAAAACGGTGTGAATTTATATGTTTCTTTAAAATAAAAAAATATAAACAGGTACAATAAAAACGTTACAGTTAATGAGTATTGGGTGTAACTTACAGTTTTTTAAATTTTATGTAGATATATGTGAGTTAGAATTAATAAAATATCTCAAACATTAGTAATATTCAGTTCAAAAGTTAGTGAGAGCATACATGCAATTGTTATCAAATTAATATACACAAAAAAGACCATTAAAACATTACACATGTGATAAATCATGAAAGTTAATGTGGAAAATTTTTAAAAATATACACTAAATGAATCACTCATTTTTCGGTGTCACTAATTAGTCCTATCATGTTAACTGGTTTCCACTATAATTGTAGGATGCTTTTGAAAAAATTGAACCCTTGTAGATTAATGTTGATAGACTTGAAATAAAGATAACTGTAACTTGGTAACTTAAGTATTTTGAGCATAAAGTGAAATTTAAAGCAAGGAGTTGATGCTTCTAGAATCACTGGTACTGAAAATATAATTGTGACTAGAACTGTAAGAAAAGAAAAATGTCAGAATTTTAAAGGAAAAGAAGCATGCTAGAATTTATGTACCACATTATTTAATTATGTCCTACAAAAAGTCAACAAAATCTATTACACATTTACAAAGCACTACTTTATTCCAATTTATTCCAATTTTTAAAAAGTGTGCTGTGAACTCTTCACAGTTTTTATATTGTTTGAAACCTTTTAAATTGAATAAAAATATATAGAAAAAAACAAAAGAACAATCTAGTAACAGGTTGTTGGAGTTTGCCTACTTGATAATGAGTAGAGCATCCAGTAATAGACTAATTATGTATCAAACTGTGATTTAAAGTGGAGCTGAGAGAGAACATTAATAGCAAAGAGCATGCCCAAGTCCATGCTTTCCAGAGATGGCATCAACATTCCCCATTTTTTTGTAATGTGACCTGTGACTAAACCAATCATCAAAACAGACTCCAAAAGACCTTCAAGCATGTGAAGAGATGATCAAATTCATTAATAATTGTGTTCATGTAGATTGAAGCATTACTGAAGCATTACAGAGTGGTTTTCACTCTGTAATGCTTAAAAGATGTGTATCACCCACTGGTACAGTATTGGGGGAGAAAGATTTTCCTTGTGTGTGGTAGGAAGCAGAGAGAACAGCTAAGACAGACAGTTTTGATCCAATGACACCCTTACTTAGAGATCTGAAAGGAAACAAGCAAAAGAAGTTCTTTTAAAAGTGCTATTTT
The DNA here is from genome assembly GCF_017591425.1 of Ochotona curzoniae. Taxonomy (NCBI): domain Eukaryota; kingdom Metazoa; phylum Chordata; class Mammalia; order Lagomorpha; family Ochotonidae; genus Ochotona; species Ochotona curzoniae. Next base: position 59,911,202 of record NW_024466599.1, read on the forward strand.
GTTTGTGCAAACACATTTGAAAAGATTTGGTGGAACACTGCTGAAGTTGATCAATTCAAAGTCATTATTAATTCAGGATAATTTGATTATGCTCAAGTATTACTGTCATTGCATATGTCATGAATCATGTTCTCTATAAACCCTTCTTAATTTATAGTTCTGGTGCCAAAGATTTCTTCATATAATTGTTATCACAGTAAAGACTTTAAGTAGTACAGAAACAGAACCTACTTCGTAAGATATAACTTTTATGCATGTATCATTAGCACATATATCAAATCCTACCTTGAAAGTGAAATCTCTGCTGTAAATTCTTCTTATTTTTATGTGCTTATGTACAGATTTAGGCATTTTCTTGTCTATGTTTTAATGATTATATTGGATAAATATTGTCCTGATGTGTGACTTTTTGTTAAGATAAGAAGAAATCATGATGAATTTTCTATATTTACCCATTTAGTTTTCCTTAAAAATCCAAAATTAAGGTTTAATTTTTGTCTTTTATTTTCTAACTGTAGACATTGAAATGTAAGAAAAAGGGCTCCATGTTAGTCCGTCAACTTGATTTGAGGGAAAGTTTTAATTAGCAGTTATAGTTGTTTCCCATCTTTGAAAAAATACAAAATGAAATGTTTAGAGTTCACAGTGTGTAAAATTTTGTGTATTTATGATGAAATGAAAATGCATTTGAACTAGCCAACATAACACAGATGCTGTACTTTGTCTATGATACATTCGGTTAAGTAAATTATACTCAGCCCTTCTCCATTCTCTTTTGTGGATATAGCTGGAAGATAAACATCTGTTTCTGATGTACAGTCATTGGGTAAGACTAGTGCGTTAAATCACTAGCATTTGAAGGAAGGCACTTTAAAATACCATGTTCTCATCGTAAGCTAATACTGAACATTTGACATAGTCATAAATCCATTGACTTAGGACACTGTGCATCTCATACATCATCCATCAGAGCTCAGGCAGCCTAGCTCCTGTGGGACCGGCCACAAATCCATGCCAGGGTTCAGAGGGAGTCACTGATGTAGGCTCTGAGATGAGCCTTATCAGTCAGAGGGAAGTGGCCACACCTGGGAGAATACACGGGAAACAAGCAGACACATGATGGGATGAGCACTGGGAGGAGAGGAGGGAGGCCCAACTCAGGCAAGAAAAGCCTGATGTATTGATGCTGCAGCAATAGCTTCCTTTAAATGCACCTCAACACATCACCTTCATAGTGTTCAAAATAATGTGTTTAATTTTGATGAGAAACATGTGTCATTTTGAATAGCAATTGGCAAAATTTTTTTTCGTCATACACTCCATGGAGTAAATATTTCAGACTCGCAAGTGTTACAGTCTAGGTAAAAGTTATTAGCTCTGATCTGTGTCCTGAAAGCAACTAAATACAAAACCAAATATTATATATGCAAAGTATATAGCTATGATATATATAAAATATATTGTATACTATGAATAAACGTGATAAATATTATAAAATATTATGCAGTTTATCTTCCAATATAAGGAAGAAAAGTTGAAGGTTAATTTTAATTGAATAAGGCAATATTATACAGAAGTGATAGTGTTTTATATACTTAAATACATAGAATATCAAAGCAAGATATTTCATTCAGATTAAATAAGAGAAAAGAAAGTATTTTGAGGTAGTTAAAAGTCAACAGGAAATGAAAGTTGAAAACTGAATCTTACATGAAAATTAAAGCAAGATAATATATAATAGTTTGCAATTAAAAGCCACTGATTTTTTTTTACTAAGATATTTTTACAGACATAAACATTGCTTGTACTCATGGGACACTATGTGATTTACATATATACATTGTGCAATGTCTAAGTAAACATGCACTCACATGATAAAGACCTGCACAATGGGTCTTCTCATTTTTTAAATACACATTTGCGTGTAGTGACTCTGCTGTGCAGTAGTAGTTCAGAAAGGCCTGTTTTGATCTAGCACCCATTCAGACACTGACATTTATGACTGGGAAATTGGGCACAGAGTCAGATAGTTTGTAGAGAGTTGAGAGAGATATGATGATCAAGAATTGGACATAATCTAGAAAGGTTTTAGTTCAGTCTTGGCAGGAAATATATAATTAAGCCAGAATATTGGCAGGAGAAATGAATATGCAGCTTAGAAAACTGGTTTTGAAATATCATTTTCCCTAGCAATAGTAACAAGAAGGAACCTGAGGCAAAATCTGCTTTCAGCCCTAGGGATAAGAAGCCTTAATGGCAGGTGTTCCAGTTCAAAAATACTTGTGAATCTCATTGGAACTTGAATTCAAGCAAATAAGCATTATTATTTTCCCTTTCTTGCAAGAAACTCGTTGAATGAATTATATGGTACCATAAGGGCAGATTCAAAACAAGTTTGAATCTCAGTTATCTTTTTTTTTTTTCACCATTTGAGTGCTCCTTAACAATTTAATCTGTGGCTAGGCTTTAGTGTGGTGGATTTAAAGAGGTTTTCTGAAATTTACAAATGGGAATATGTGCAATTAGATTTTGATTGTGTTTCCATAGAGGTAATAGTAGAAGTAGCAAGAATGAAGTTCTCCATGGACATAAAGCTTAAACTTGTAAGAATTAAAAAAATTTTTTTTTCAAAAACGCTTGTTTGTAATATAAACTTGAAGTGAAAATACAGGGTGGTGATGTCTAAGCCTTAGCCTGCTTGTTGGCTGGGGGCGTTGCATGATACAATTCCTCATGAATACATGTAGGTGATCAGATCAAATAGGCATAAGCCAAGTAAGAGACTAGGAAGAAATGCCACAAGCAAACACAACTTAAAACAGTTTTCTGTAAAAGTGTAGCTGCAGGAACAGGGAAGGCAGGAGCAGGCAAGTTAACCCTATTTGCTACAATTAACAGTAAAGGAGGCTCTTTGGGAAAGCTGTGTATCTCAGATAATGATAAAAGGAATGTAGGATAGCATAAATATAGGTATTTTTAAATCAAATTTAAGACAGTATCTCTTGTAAAATTTTATATATATGTACATATAGTAATTAAGTAATATAGAAAAAGTACTGGTTGACTGTTGAGAAATCTTTTTTTTCCTACACCAAATTTTATTTTATACTTAATGAAAGGATTTTTTGGATAAACTTGAGTTTATAAATCTCTGTGCACATATAAGTTGAAAATGTATACACAATATAATTAATGTTTTATTAAAAATATTTTTGCATTTACAGTCTGATCCAGAAATTAAGTTTTCTATATCTTGAGTTTCCATTTGCTGTTGTTGTTTTAAAGATTTATTTATTTTTATTGGAAAGACAGTTTCACAGAGAAAAAGAGTGACAAAGATCTTCCATTTGCTTGTTCACTCCCCAAGTGGCCACACCAGCTGGAACCATGCTGATCCGAAGCCAGGAAACAGGAGCTTGTTCTGGGTCTCTCACATGGGTCCAGGTTCCCAAGGCTTTAGGCCGTCCTCTACTGCTTTCCCAGGCCACAAGCAGGGAGCTGAAAAGGAAGTAGAACAGCTGGGATACAGGCTGGTGCCCATATGGGATCCCAGTGCATGCAAGGCAAGGATTTTGACACTGATCCATCATGCCAGGCTCTAGAGTCACTGTTTGTAAACATAATATTCTCTATGCTGTTACGAAATTGGATAAGACATATTATTGAAATATATATTTATATATATATATATTTATTTATTTATGGGCTGGCATTGGGACAAAGTAGGTTAAGAGACTGCAATGCCCATTGCAGCCTGTGTTGCTCTGCTTCTGGGGCAGCTCTCTGCTTGCCTATCTCGGGAGAAAGAAGGTGATGGGCCAAGCAGCCTGCTACCCACAAGGGAGGACTGTTGACATCAGCCTGGATCAGCTTTTACTGCTGTGCCCTTTTGGGGAGTAAACCAGAGAACAAAGACCTCTTTCTCTTTGCAACTTTGCCTGTCAAATAAACACATTCATTTTTGTTTCTAAATGAAAATTGCTCCTTTATTGTTCCTGTGATTTTCTTGGAAAATGCTAACTTGCACAAAAGAATAAAATATGTCTCATACTCTCAAGCGCCTGTGGAAAAGTAAAGAAATAGAGATTGATGGATAGATGTACAGACAGAAGCAAGACTGGTCCAACTTCCTGTAAACTCTGAAATGACTTCTACATCTGTCTGGTTTTACTTTTCCTACTTATTAATTCTTACACACTTTAAGAATAGCTGTGTATTTTTCATGACATCTTCTCACCTCATCCCCCTTCTTCGGTATAGTATATACTTTGTAACAAGAACTTGGAGTTACCTCAGCTAGCCCTACAGTTACAAGTTTGTTTGGGGGCTAGCACTTGTATTGTGTCGCACCAAACCCCATGCTTGGGACATCCATCACCTGTATCAACTGCTTGGGTTGGGTCTCACCTCTGCTGTCAGTCACAGCTTCCTGCTAATCTGGGATATAGCAGCTGATGGCTGAATAACTTGTATCCCTGCCATTCACACTGTAGAGTCCCAGAGGATTCTTGGATATTGGTTTTGATCTAGTATAGTCTCAGTTGTTGCAGGTATTTGGGAACAAAGCAGCAGAGGAATGTTGTGTCTTTCAAATGAATAAAAAATAAATAGTACTTAAAACAGGAAAAAAGTTCATTCTAATGACTAATACACTGTTAAAGTAATTCTAAAAATTGTTGCTTCTGTTAAGGATAAAACTGTTACAAGTAATAAAATATAGAAATAATTATAAATTACTTTGGCTGAATTCTTCAAAGTGAAAACTTTGAATCTTTTATTTTTCCCTTATAATAGTAATACTGTCCAAAATATACGATGCTGTTTGTCTTATTCAGAATACCTTTAATATTTTATATAATACATACTATTTTATGTAAATGTGTAACAAAGAGAAAAATATGCTTCTAAGAGTGTAGTATCATTTCCATTATAAATAAAATTATATATTTAGTCTTCTCAAATCATTATAATCTTGTGAAATGCAATGATATAAATGATTTAAACTACACATGCACATATATATATGTATTTATGGATCATATAAACCTTACATACTTGTTTTTGACAATGTTGCATTATATTTAAGGACCATTAAATATTTATTTTAAAATACCAAATATTTAGTTTTCCTCAAATATGTATCAGGTGCCCAAGAGGAAATAGTTCCTTTATCACTTCATTATAGGCCTGAAATGAATTTTCTCTCCATAGAGACTGTTTCTTAACTTACTTGATTTCTTTCTTTCTCTTTTCTTTTCTTTCTTTCTTTTTTAAGATTTAAGTATTTATCTGAAAGTCAGTTACACGGGGAGGGAGATTCAGAGGAGTTCACTTGCAGAATGGCTGCAACAAGGGCTGGGCAAGTGAAGCCAAGAGACGGGCACTTCATCCATTTCTCCCATATAGGTGGCTGAGATGCAAACCCTTGGTCCACCTTGCACTGGCTTTCCCAGGTCACTAGCAGAGAACTGATCTGAAGTAGGGCAACTGAGAATCGAACCAGCATTCGAACGAGACACCGAAGTTGCAGATGACAGCTTCACTTAGTGCTACGCCACAATTTCACCTACCTAAATTTATCTTTAATGCTGAAAGAGAAGTACTCATAACACATAATCTAGACAACATCAGAAAGGGAATAAATAATGTTTGGTTGCTTTTCTAAATTTAGGCATACATTAAAGTGAGGAATTATTTTACTTGTTAGGATTTCAATGATTCTCAGCTTCATTGATTTTGTTGCCGATGTCAACACTGACTATCACTTCTATCCATTCATCCATGATGACTGTGGGAGACAGTGCTACAGTAAACATGTAAATGCAGGAATCTTCCATTTGCTCATTTACCTTCTTTTAGTTACATATCCCCAAAAGGGGGTACATGAACATATGGTAAATTTACTTTTAGGTTTTTTTCTTCTAAATTTAATTTTATTTATTTGAATGGCAGAGTGTGATGCATACTAGGTTAGATAGGTTGAAAGAAGGAGAGTGAGCGAATGCATGCAGTGATACATGCTAGTGATACCTACAAAAGCTAGCACCATAAACTACATCCAGGTCTCGGAGCCCGGCACCATGGCCTAGCGGCCAAAGTCCTCACCTTGAATGCCCGGGATTCCATATGGCCACCGGTTTTAATCCCGGCAGCTCCACTTCCCATCCAGCTCCCTGCTTGTGACCTGGGAAAGCAGTGGAGGATGGCCCAAAGCTTTGGGACCCTGCACCCGTGTGGGAGACCCGGAAGAAGTTTCTGCATCCTGGCTTCGGATCGGCATAGCATTGGCCGTTGCACTCACTTGGGGAGTGAATCATGGGACGGAAGATCTTCCTCTCTGTCTCTCCTCCTCTCTGTATATCTGACTTTCCAATAAATAAATAAATCTTAAAAAAAAATTAAACTACATCCAGGTCTCTTACATGCATGATCTCTTGCCTAAGTATGTCAGCTGTCACTGTTGTGCTCTTAGGCTTGGAAACCATGCCTGCCCCACCCATGTATTCCTTTTTGTATACCTGTAATGCTCACTGATCGCCACCTGGAACCTGGGGGTGGGTATTGCATTGTTGCATAACCGCGCCTGTCACAAGCCCCCATCAAGACACATGATAGGATGCATGCTTTCATTGCTCTTGTAATTGGACTCTTGGCGTCCCAGTACCCTCTGGCTTTCCAGGGACAGACTTAAGGACAGGTATCCCCTAGAGATACCTAGAGATGGCCCTCCTATGTCTGCATCCCTCAGTCTCTGTTCACTGTTTGGTTGAGTCAGTGAAGATGCAAATACTTATGCTTTGTATTTCTAATTTTTGTACTTTCAAAAGTTCTTGGAGAGATGAGGCCTAGCAGTAGTGGAATGTGAACAGAGAAGCCAGGAAATGGTAAATGTCTGCGGCTTTGTAAATGTGCCAAGGTTGTTTGCTGTGTGTGTCTCTAAGGATAGCTTATATTGCTGGGGAAGCTGGAACGTAGGGCTTCAATTTAACACACGGATTTCATGGTAATGACTACTTGTTCCTGTCAGGGTTCGATTTCAACTGGATTGCAGTATGGACTTGTCATTTGCTCATTTCAAATGGTCCCTGTTATCACCAAGCTTGGCTTGATATATCCTAGACTTGTCTGTGGTGATCTCTTTCATTTCCTGCAACACAACCTGCTGCGTCCTTGAGTCCTGGTTTGGAAAAGGAGGTTGGAATTGATACCAAGTACTCCAGTGTGGAATATGAGTATCTGACATTTTGTCCCACAAAGCATGCTCCTATTTTTAATTTTATGAGGAACCTATCCAGTCTTCCCCCTGGTAGCTGTGAGAGCTTTCATTCCCAACAGTTTATAAGTGCTACATTTGTCATCTTAATAGTAGCCAATCTTTTTCTTTGTTAAGATTTATTTATTTTCATTGAAAAGGCAGTTTTTTACATAGAGAAGGAGATACAGAGAAAAGATCTCCCAATGTCTTTTCACCTTTTACCCATTCTCTTTGAATTTTTTGACTTCCTTATCTATTCTGAATACTAACTTTTTTCATATGAACAGTTTGCAAATAGTGTCTCCCATTTTACCAGTTGCATCTTAATTCTCAATTGCTTCCATCACTAAGTAGAAGCTTCTTAGATTGATACAATCTCATTTTGGCTTAGCTTTTGCAGTCTTTCCCAAAATATTGCCTACATCAGTGTACAGATTTTTCTCTATTTTTAAAAATAGTTTCAGGGCTTTCTGTCTTACATTTATACTTGATTTATTTTGAGTTGATTTTTCTATAAGGTTAATGCTAAATTGTAAATATACTGTAAATGTCAAATTTGTTATTGAATTTCTTGCCTGGTTAGTTTGGGTTGCTTACCATCTTGCACATCTGCACAGATTCTAGTTAATTAAATATTTATTGAAAATGTTGATATTCTTTGCAGAAACTTTTTCCCAAGAATTTTATGTATGTTCATTCATAAGAAATTGTGCAAATAGTTAAAAAAATATAGAACCCATGTATTGCAAACTTTAGAGTTAAATGATATGATATTGCTGCTTAGCTTCATTAGTATTGCTCTTCACACTTTAGAATACCACTCAAGAAATATCATTAAGTAGAGAATGAGAGCCCAGCGTGGTAGCCTAGTGGCTAATGTTCTCATCTTGCAAGAGCCAGAATCCCATATAGGCAATGGTTTGTATCCTACTAGCTCCACTTCCCTTCCAGCTCCCTGTTTGTGGCCTTGAAAAGCAGTAGAGGACGGCCCAAAGTCTTGGGACCCAACACTCATGTGGAGACCTGGAAGAAGCTTCTGGGCTTTGGATCACCTCAGTTCCAGCTATTGCGGCCACTTGGGGAGTAAACCAGCAGATGCAAGATCTTTGTTTCTCCTTCTCTCTGTAAATCTGCCTTTCTAATAAAAACAAATATTTCTTAAAAAATAAAAAAAGAAATGCAGAGGGCCTTGAATGTTCTACTGAAAAAAAAAGAGGGATTGAGTCATCAAGATACTAACTTATCTGCTCTGAATATCTTATTCTGCTAAAATAAAGGTACAATAAATAAATTTATAATGAATTAAAATATCAAAAATGTAAATGACTATTATAAATTTTACTGAAGAGTTAATATTGTTTATAAATATCACTTGAAAATTTAGAGAGGGATCACCTATAAAGTGAAAAACATAATTGGAAAAAATAGAACCTGAAAGTAAAAATTAAACTAATTTAAGATAAGATTCCACATTATACTCTACTAGGACTATATTAAATTTCCTGGATAGTATCATTCAAAATTAAAAACAGCCCTTCAAAAGTCACCAAAATATCTAGATAGGAAGCATTGTAAGAGTTTAATATATCTAATGGGCATTAGTTGTGGCAAGTTGCAATATCTTTGCAATGTCTTCATTGACTTTAGAATTTAGTTTTGTCGCTAGAGATAACAACAATAACAAAAAGAAATCATTCACAGATTTCAGTGGGAGCATTATGCAGTTAAGATACTTTCTAGGTATTGATTTTTTTCATGTGTGTTCTTTGGGCGCTTCTTTTTTCAAAAGCAATGTAGGCAGTCTCAGAGTGGCATGGGAAGGGATCTGCTGAGAGTGTACTCAGATCTATCACTGGGCTTAGCAGAAATTGAGATTCAGTAACATTCATGATAATTTCCCATGTGAGCACACTTTATGGCAAAATATGGAGCAGCAGCAATGAGACTGGCTGGAGTAAAGAGGTATCCATTGAGACTATGACCTGTAATAGGAGATTATTTTTAAATTAAGATAATTCCACTTACGCACTACTGTATTCATAATATATTTCTTGGGAATTTCGAAGTATCAATGGAATACATTTTAATTTTAAAGAAACAGCTACACATTTAATTGTGTTTCAACTTCTCTGTTAAGAGTAAATCTCCTTTCATTACAGTATAAGCAAAAAATACATATGCAAACCAAATGTTGATTTTTAATTGCTGATGGTTGGCTATCTTAATAAGTACTTTTCTCAGTTTATCATCAATGCCTTGAAAACTCTTCGCATCTTTAGATAACTTATAAGTGAAGCCTCCAGTGCTATGTAGGCCATATGTTTCTGCATCCCAAGTTCCCCTTTAAAATTTTAACGAAATCACTATCAAGGGCACTAATAGGTTATTATCTTCTCTTTTCCAACTAGTTATAGGTCTTTAATAGCTTCCGATCCTTTGACACTATAATTTTACCCTGATAGAAAAATAATCAACCAATTATTTGTGGATATTTCTTTGTGCCTCTCTTTTGATTTTTCTATTTAACATATCCTCTAAATTTAGAGAAAGGACAATCTTTAAATTTGAAGTGATTCTCAAAATTAATTTATTTTTCCTACTCACTGCTTTTATTATGCTTCCATTCCCAGGGGTTTAAGATTCATTCTAAACATTTCAATTTTAAATGCTTTAAAAATTCAATGTAAAGAGTGGTGCATCTGGGATAAGACACTTGATTCTAAGATATCTAAATTTCTCTTTGAAATAAATCAATATAAAAGAGAAGTCAAAACTAGAAAAGGTCCCTCTAGATCTCTGAAACTTAACGGATATTTTCCAAAAGAAAAATTCATGATGAATTGAGAAAAATGAAATGTTAACTAAAGATATTTCATCAGGTACCAAAGGGAAGTCTACTGCTATAATAAGTAAATCATTTCCTCCATCTCTTAAAGTCTTGACATCCATTTGCAAAGTTTTTTTTTTGTTTTGTTTTGTTCTGTTTTGTTTTTTCAATTGGAAAGACAGATCTGCAGAGAGAAGGAGAGACAAAGATCCATTGCTTCACTCCCTGAGTGGCCGAAAGTACCAGAACTAAGGCAGTCTGAAGCCAAGATCCAGGAGCTCCTTCTGCCATGTGGGTGCAGCATTCCAACACTCTGCCCACCTCTACTGCTTGCCCAGGGAATAAGCAGGTAGCTGGAGGAGAAGTGGAGCAGCCAGGACAGGAACTTTTGCAGCCTGACCCCGTTTGCAGTTTTTATGACAGGTGTACAAGTGAAGACAGGATGCAATATTGGAAAGTGATCTTATCGCTCTCAGCAGATGGACATTTAAAGTGAAGGTAAGTGCTCACAGCATTCCCCTACACCTGGTAGCTCCCAAGGCCCTAAATCTATCGTTTTCCGAATTCATATTGCCTCTAGATGGAAAACAGGACTTCTTCCTTCTCTGTCAAAATTCATACTTGTTTCTCAAATGATTCTTATGGTCTCAGTACATAACACACCTTCCCTTTGCGATATGGGTGAGAATATTATGAAAGCTTCATGAAGGTAGGGTTCTGAACTACTTTTGCTCACCATCTTACGGCAATGCAATACCAGTCATTTCATGGACGATAAAACTAAAGTTGCAAAAGTAGCCTATGTTGGAAGTTTGTTTTATTTTATTTTATTTTTTTTAATTTTTATTGCAAAGTCAGATATACAGAGAGGACGAGAGACAGAGAGGAAGATCTGTCCTATGATTCACTCCCCAAGCGGCTGCAACAGCTGGAGCAGAGCCAATCTGAAGCCAGGAGCCAGAAGCCTCTTCCAAGTCTCCCACATGGGCATAGGATCCCAAAATTTGAGCCGTCCTCTACTGCTTTCCTAGGACACAGGCAGGGAGCTGGAAGGGAAGCAGGGTTGCTGGGATTAGAACTGGCACCCATATCGGATCCCGGGCATTCAAGGCGAGGACCTTAACCACTATGCTATTGTGCTGGGCCCTATATTGGAAGTTTTAACAAGAGAAATAGAATGTACTGTAACAAACAACTTACTGCTGAATTTCAGGAATTATTGCTCTAAAATCCATCAACAATCCTCTTTTCCATTAACTAAATCATTTTGAGAGCTTAGATCACTGAAAATTTTCCCATTCTCTTAAAAAATATAACAAATTAATGCTTGACCAATTTGGTATGCTGATTAATAATAACATATGTCTGGCTAATATTTCTTTAATTTTGAATAGTTATATTAGATCATCATAATTTATACTTTCAGCAACTTCATGTTTAACCAATATTGACAGTAACCTTTATTTTGCAGATGAATTTGGGTAATTTCCTATTTGGAGAGAGTTCTTTTGGCTAACCTACCTGTTACTAGAGCTATTAGGCGTGTTCCACAAGTAATGTCAACATTGGGCTAACTTTCTTGTTAAATCATTTAAAAAACAATTTAGTAACTCACAACTGGTAATTTTTTTGTTGTTTTTGTCTTTGTTTTTCCATTCTACTTTTTTTAAAGATTTATTTATTTTTATTGTAAAGTCAATTATATATAGAGAGGAGGAGAGACAGAGAGGAAGATCCTGTGTCTGAGGATTTACACCCCAAGTGACCACAATGGCTAGAACTGTGCCCATCTGAAGCCAGGAGCCTCTTCTGGGTCTCCCACGCGGGTGCAGGGTCCCAAAGCTTTGGGCCGTCCTCGACTGCTTTCCTAGGCCACAGGCAGGGAGCTGGATGGGAAGTGGAGCTGCCAGGTTTAGAACTGGCACGCATATGGGATCCTGGTGCATCCAAGGCAAGGAATTTAGCTGCCAGGATAACGTGCTGGCCCTCCATTCTATTTTTATACTACTACGTCAGTTTCTACCCGACCAAATACGACTCCTCTTCTTTGGAAAATAATTCACATGTTTTTCTTGAAATTTCTTATAACCAGGCTCTTTAGATGTGGAATGTGGACATCATAACACTATTTTCCAAATTAAATTGCTTATTCCCCTGAAATGAGAAATGGCTTATCAAATAGAAAGTCAGAGCACTATTTTTATGAATTTTCACTTTTCTATATTTGTGTTAAGTAAAAATATGTACGTACGTGTGAGCTTAAGAGCATTTTCTTTTGAATAATAAGTCTTGTTACAGATCGATGCAATTTCTAATTTTCTTGGTGGTGACAGATTTGAAATATATGAAATTTTTGTTTAAAAGGAATATTTAAAAAACTAATTTTTTTGTAGGGATCTTACTCTCTCATATTTAAAGAAAACAATCCAGGTGTATCTTATTTCAGTTGTATTTCTAAACATGATAGTCAATTAAATGAAATTCCTATTCTTTTTGCATTATCTGGTTGTATATTGTAATGATGACCCACTCATTTAACAAACCTCTGTTAAAATGGAATTTTCTCTAGTAACAAATGCTTTATATTTAGATTGTGTTTATATTTAGATTGTATTCTGTACTAAATCCAGAAACAAATAATTTATATGAACTAAATCCTAACATTAAAAAAAAATAAGCTGGCTTATTTCGTGATTGTTCCTAAATTAGTTTTGGTATCTTTTACAACTCAAGTAAGGTTCAAACATATTAAAATGATAAAGATTTTAAAAATTTATTATTTTTGTTTTACAAGCAGAGTTACATAGAGATGAGGAGACAGAGACTGATGTCCATATAGTGGTTGGCCCTTCCAATGACCACAGTGACTAATCCAAGGCCAGGAGCTTCTTCTAGCGTCCCATGTGTGTGCAGAGACCAAGCACTTGGGGATATTTTTTCTGCTTTCCGAGACGATGAGGATTGGACGGGGCAGCCAGGCAAACTGTTGTCCGTGATGAGATGTTTATGCCATAGACAGACATGGCCTACAGTGCTATGTCACCAACCCCAGCATGGTGTAGATTTAAATTGATAAGGCATGTCTCAAAGTTTTATTAAGATTTTGGGATCAGATATTAACCTATATCATAACTAATGTTTTCTGAGACGTTGGCAGTTGTTTAGTTCAGATAAAATTGTGGCCTGCTTAATGACGTAAAATTGTAGAATTCAACAGTTAATATTGAAGAAGCATATGTAAAGTGTGCAGTAAATAAAGCAATAGAACAATTATAAAAATATATAGATTGGTCTGTTATGATAGCACATATGTATTTGTATAGGCTAATGTAATTTTAAAACTTCAATATTTTACTATAGGTACAATTATATTTTTTAAATTATAGGATGTGGAATAGTTTTCAAATGAACAGCAACAACAAAAAAAAAGATAAACTATGTCTTTTTTTTTTTTTTTGCCCTGTCTTGATTTCTTTAGGTTCGAGCTGTTTGATTTCCAATTTCCTATATTTCTGAAGCTTTGTGCTTAAATTGCTTTTCTCATTAAAAGCAAATTAAATCATAATTCCCTTCCAGGCAAGCACACATATACATGTAAACAAGCATGATTTGCATTTCAATTAGAGCTCTTTCCTCACATTGAGTTTAAGAATAAGAGAGTTTAAGGACTGGCACATTCGGATGATATTTGAAATCATAATTCAAAATATGAATCAATATACCCAGAGAGTATTAAAAATTCATTTCACAAATCAGTCCAAACTATCAGATAATTAAACGACCATTTTATTGCCTGCCATGGTGATAGAGACCTCTGGCTTTTAAGTAATTTTGACAGCAATAAAATGCTGTGACAACATGTTTACTGAAAGTAATTGCTGGCAGAAGAGAACTTTTAAAAAATCTCTATGAAAATGAAATCTATCACTGTCACCACTAATTTTTGAAATAGTTCTGAAAAACAGGTAAATAATAAAATTCTACATATAATACTGAATTCTGAAAATAATTTTACAGTTATCAATTTGATCACCCCATGGATTAGTAAGAATATGACCGTTTTAGAAATAGGAGTGGCTAATAGATTGTATCTCATTAGATATGCTTTACATAATTAGAAACAATTAAGAAATGCAGTCAGTATTTAACAACTTGATAGTAAATGATGTAACATGCATGGTTTTTAAAATCTAATCTCAGTTTTATTTAAAAGATGGCATGTTATTGGTAGAAATGAATGAAGTCTTGAGATTAACTTTGGGATGTGCAAAATTGAAGACAATCATTCTGTGTCCAATATTAATATGTGTTTTATATTTTAAGTGATAAAAAAACTAAGTTTGCTTCCCAGATGCCCGAGTAGCTGGGTTAGAAGTTGGCGTGACAGGACATAATCCAGCACTTTGATTTGGGGGTACATATACCCTAAATTGCAGCTTAATGCACTGAGCCACAAGACCCATTTCAAATGATTAGATATTAACTATAAGTCAAGTACTTACTGAAGTAGCGTAGAGAATCTTTGAAAGGAATCTGTTTTAATTTCCAGATTTGGATGTGCAAAATGGTCTCATAGTATTAGGTGGTTTTTATTAGCATTTCCCTAATAGCTATGGAGCCTGAACATGTTTATATGTCTATTAGACATTTGAGTTTGTTCTTCTGAAAAAATAATCTTTTCATTTCCTTTGCCTTAAGCTACTAACAACACCTGCTGGCATGAAAGTGGAGGAAAAAAGTTACCCTACTGCATTGTTGCTGGGAGTGTAGGCTACTACAGCCGCTATAGAAGTTGGTATAGAAAAGACAGCTGAAAACTGATATGTCGTATGACCCAACTATCTCACTCCTGTTAAATACCAAGAGGAAGTGAAAGAGACCTGAAATGGTGCATTTATACCAGCACAATCCACAACAGCGAAAACATGAAAGCAACCCAAATGCCCATTGAAAGAGAAAGGGATAACAAAACAGTGGTGTATCTACTCTGTGGAATACTATTTAGTCTTTCTGAAAGAATGAAATTTCACCATTGGCACCAAGATGGTTCCAGTTGGTGATCATTATGCTAAGTGAAATAAGCCAATCCAAAAATGAAAAATATCATGTTATATCTAGTATACAGCAAACTTCATACAAAACACAAGAGGTATATAGGGTAATATGTATACATTCTTATAGATGAACTGTGTCCTGGAGACTGGCATGTCAGGAAGTGAAGATATGTTGTAATATGCATCTCTATTCCCAAATAAAAGGAGGACTCCAAATAAAACTGCTGAATGTATCTTAACAATTAGATACTATATTTTTCACTATTGCCTATACCTGCAATGCCGGGATAGTCTTATTTAGCAGGATGTTGGGCTTTTCACCTTTGCTAAAGATTATACTATTATAATAATATGGGGGAAAAGGTGATGGTGGGGCCATGTGGAAGGAGAAAGAGGAGTTGAAGGCAGGAATCTCTATACCTACAAAATCATAGCATGGAAATAGTAACAATAAAAATTCCCCCAAAATTTAGAAAATAAATAGGAAACTGAAAGGAAAAAAAAAATTAAGCAGGAAGTAAATAATCTTATTTACTGTGAATTGTTTTTTAATTTACCTATTTTTATCACAAAATTAGATATACAGAGAGGAGGAGAGTCAGAGGGAAAAGTCTTCCGTTCAATGATTCACTCCCTAGTGACCACAATGGCAGGAGCTGAACTGATCTTATGCCAGGAACTTCCACCAGGTCTCATGCATGGGTACAGCATCCCAAGGCTTTGGGCCACACTCAATTGTTTACCCAGGCCACAAGCAGGGAGCAGAATGGGAAGCAGGGTGGCTGGGACTAGACCCGGTGCCCATATGGGAACCCTGACGCGTTCAAGGACAGGACTTTAACCACTATGCCACTGCACTGGGCCCTCCTGTGTATTGTCTTGTAAATAATGCACCTGGCCTTATTTCAAGAAAAACTGTGCCAGAATTTTGAGTAACAAGGGCATACTTACAAAATAATTGTAGCAGCAAACCAGCTGTAGAAAATTTCTGGACATATCATATTTTCCTTGGACTTCTGGATCCCTTCTGAGGTTAGAACACTGAATAAAATGTTTGGTAGAACTCTTATGACTAATTATGGATGGATGTAATCCTATTTGGAAGAATATTTGCTGAATCAACAACTGTCAAGAAATCTCAGAACCTAAAGTAATAAAGTGGAATTGGAGACATAAAAAGAATAGAAAATGTAACAAAATTCTATGCTTAAACATTACCCAGGAGACAAAAAGTCTTGAAAAAGCTTTTTCTCCCTCTGAAATGTAGAAAATGCTAGGCATACTTTGTCTGTTACTCTTAGAACCTCTGCAGTATTCTCCAAGTCAACATTTTGCATCTCTCTATGGAATTACACAGCATTTTTATATTTGGTAGTAACCTTTGCTAAAATTGCTTAACAGTTAGAAAAAGTTACTTTGTATTGGAAAAAGAGCATTGTAGTTGAAGAACAACTTGCTGAACTTTTGCAGGTGTGTGTGTGTATGTGTGTGTGTGTTGTCAATACATTCATGGTCAGTGATTGAAACTGATAGTCAAACATGGCCATTACAAATGTGATGACACATTCGCATACTTCTTTTCCTTTCATAACTATTTCTTAATCTGAATTTTTTTTAAAGTCTTGGCCTCATTTGATACTTTCCTCACAAAAATCCATACTTTTAACATTCTTACTTGTCTTATAAGCTTATATTTTCCATTTCTTCTCTGGACTAACAGGGTTAAGCACTGAAGTTTCCCTGAAATATTTTTGCTAGATGATATGTTTATAATTTATCATAAAGAAAGAAAGCATATATTGAGTTTCATTGCTTGAAAGATTCTTGGTGATCACAGAATTCTGTAAAACCTGAATTTACTTTATGTATTAGCCATAATTTATTTAAAACATTATAATTAATTTGTGTGAATTAAAACTTAGCACTGTGTATTTAACTATTAAACAGTGCCACAAAATATGTGTTTGGTGAATCACTACAGGAAGGAAAAACTCATAATAATAATACCAATTATACTTCTCATTAAAGCTAGAAACCTATATTTATCTTCCCTTTGAAATTCTCCCCTAAATATCAATATAGTGAACTACTATTGGATGAATATTTGTGGTTATGCTTTGAATGATATTAAGTAAATATTAATACTTTTATCCATTCTATTCTGCAGTTAAGAAGGGTTAAATGAAGTTACATATCTATTGCATTTGTAGATGAGAGAATGATGGAATGGGTTAAAAAGAAACCAGTGAAATATTGGGCTTGTAGATGGTGACTGATGGGCAAGAATTTATATGAATATATGGGATGCATATGTAGGCTTGCTTTAGACAAAGGTATTTATGGAGGGTGATATCTGGCATTCAGTGGGATCATCACAGTGGCTGTTTTATTGAGAGTAAGAGTTGTGTACTTGGCAACCTTCATGATCTTATTAGCAAAGTTGAAATATTGGGGAAGGCACAGCACAGAGGATGCTACTGCTGTACAGTTAACAGTTTAACTGTTAGATGCTTAAGATCTTTACAAAGCACATAAACTTTGTTGATTAAATGGATTGCACATAAGAAAACAAGGGGAAAGTGAATAGCAGCCAGAAATTTGGGGTCAGCATAGCACGTTTCTTTATTGCAACACAACAGGTTTTAACTTATATATTATTCTACATTCAGCAAACTCTTTTTTTTTTAAGATTTATTTGTTTTCATTAAAAAGTCAGATATACAGAGAGAAGGAGAAATAGAGAGGAAGATCTTTGGACCGATGAGTCACTCCCCAAGTGAGCGCAATGGCTGGTGCTGTGCCAATACGAAGCCAGGAGCCTGGAACCTCTTCCAGGTCTCCCACATGGCTACAGCATCCCAAGGCTTTGGGGCAGTCCTCAACTGCTTTCCCAGGCCATAGGCAGGGAGCTGGATGGGAAGTGGAACCGCCAGGATTAGGGCTGGTGCCCATATGGGATCCTGGCGCATTCAAAGCGAGAACTTTAGCCGCTAGACCACACCACCGGGCCCTACATTCAGTAAACTGTTAAAGACTATTTCCCAATCAGTGGCAGTAGTAGAGAAGCCTTTTCAATTCCGGACACAGAATATGAGCTACTGTGTTGTTGCTCAGTGTGGAGGCATGACATCTGTACCAAGACTTGTTATCTGAGATACATTTGATGTTATGGTTCCTTGAAAAAGCTTCATGACTCCTATACAGATTTTCAATGTCTTACCTTCTTTGTTCTTAATTCTCTTTGTTTATATATATATCAAATATATAAAAAAATCTATAATATATAATATATATTATATGCATGTATAGTATAGTATAAACATTATATATTGTAATATCTATGGTAAGTTATCAGTCTTTAATTCTGTAATGTGAGGATAATTGCATTCTGGAACAAAAAGAAGCAAAGTTCTGGACAGAAACTAATTTTTTCCTCTTTGTTCATATTTAAGTGAAAATTTATGCTTTATTTTGTTTTTAAAATGACAAAACACCTGCAATTCACATGAATAACATGATGTTTTGAAGTATGTAAAAAATGTAGAAAGACTAAATTTAGTTAATATATTCCTTACAATACATAGTTATTTTTGTTATTTCTTAGCCTTTCTCAAGAATATGATTTGTTAGTAATTATAATTGCCAATTTGTGTAATAGATGTCTTGTTTGGTGCATCTACTTGGCAAGCTCACCATTTCTTTTTAATTCTGAATATATTCTCTTCTTGTCCCTCTTATAATTCAGACTGAATGTGTTTTGCTTCCTTATATTTACTTTTTCATGTGACTGTTCACACCTATTCATGTTAATTAGGAAATTCCAATGTTGATTCTATTAACAGCTTTTTTGTCGTAGATCAAAGATCTCTTTCTTGGATTTACATGTTCATTGCTGAGCTAAAACTACTTTTCAAATATTATATGATTATTTTTCTAAAGGCTTATTCTGAAAGAGAGAAGGAGAGACAGAGTTAGAGATCTTCCATCTACTGGTTCACTTCCCAGATTATCACAATGACAAGTGCTGAGCCAGCCTGAATCCAGGAGACAGGAAATTCTTTCAGATCTCCCAATGTAGATGGCAGGACCCACACTCTTGGCCAATCTTCCTCAGCTTTCCCCAAGTTATTGAGGGAGAGGATTTAAAGTGAATAGGCCAGGGCACAAACCAGCGACCCTATGGGATGCCAGCTTTTCCGGCAAAGGCTTTAGCTGGTACACCACAATGCCAGCCCTGTACCACACATTTGATTCAAGTTACATTGTGACATACTCTGTAAGACCTGATACTGAGAAACATATGATGATTATGTGTCAATAGTATGATGTGGTTGTTACTGTCAGATATTGTAAAGGTACCAACACAATTAGCATTTGAAGCATTACAAGATTTTTGATTCAACTTAACCTTAATAATCAGAAATCAAAGTTTCTGGGCCCGGCGCGGTGGCGCAAGTGGTTAAAGTTCCTCGCCTTGCACGCCCGGGATCCCATATGGGCGCCGGTTCTAATCCCAGCAGCCCCGCTTCCCTTCCAGCTCCCTGCCTGTGGCCCGGGAAAGCAGTCGAGGACGGCCCAAAGCTTTGGGAACCTGCACCCGCGTGGGAGACCCGAAAGAGGCTCCTGGCTTCGGATTGGCATAGTATCGGCCCGTTGCGCTCACTTGGGGAGTGAATCATCGGACGGAAGATCTTCCTCTCTGTCTCTCCTCTCTGTATATCCGCCTTTCCAATGAAAAAATAATAAAAATAAATCTTTAAAAAAAAAAAAGAAATCAAAGTTTCTTTTATAGTTCCTCTTTAATTTACAATGCATATTGCAGCCTTACTTTTTCTCACCAGATTGGTAACATCCCAATAAATTTTTTTTCCTTTCTCTGCTCTTATTTTTTGTCTAAACCATGGATGGGAAAGCTTTATTTCACCAGGGATCAATCGGATGTTTGTAACATCCTTTGTGGGCCATATAAAATTATCACTTTAAGAGAAAATAACCTGCTATGGATTTATTGAATTTTGAGCCCCATTTATGGCTTCCTTGGCAGGGCAAAATGCCCTTTTGGGGCTATACGTGGCCCATCGGCTGGACATTTCTCCTTCTTGAGAATCTAAACCATTGAAGCTACCAAGTATAAGCAAGTGTGTGTTTGTTTTATTAGTATGTACAGTATCTCTTTATAACTTATGGAAATTCCTTTCAGAACATTTATTACTATATCTTTTAGAATTTACGTTGTTTTATAGCTGGCTTATTGTCAAATTTGCCTAATTTAACCAGAAAGACAATACATTTTATTTGATTTTGGTATTATAATTATCATCCTCAAATAAGTAAATGCAGACTCAATATCATCATCTACATATTGAATCTACCTCAATATTGTACAGCAATCAGGTATGAGAAATGTATACTGAGATATTTAGCTACACTATGCCAGAAAGAGTTTACATAATTTGATTGGCCCACATAGCTTTGTGAATTAATTGGAAGCATTCTTGTCTTCACTTCCTCATTTCTTCCAAAATGTGTTAATTTGCCTACTATTGTGTTACCATTCCTAAATTACCATGTAACCTAATCCCAAGAATCAAAAGCAACTTTTTAAAACCACAATTCATTGTCCTGTCTTATTTCTTTCATATTTATAGCTAAATGTGATTATCATTTTATGGTTCCATCTTTTTCTTTTAAAATATTTTTATGAATATAAACATAACAGATTACATGCATTCTCTAGGTACATTTTCAAGAAACCAACCACAGCCCCATTAATTCCCCCCTTACACCCTAATATTATTCCTCCTTCCCCTCTCTTCAGTTTTTGCAAATTCATAATTTTAATCCATTCTGTATACATAGGTTTAGTTTTCCACTAATCATAATATGACTTTCTAACGCAGCTATTTGCCATGTGTTGCTCAACTTGTCTGCTAAGAGATGAGTGAGGGATTAAGTGTGAATAGTCCATTGCAGGTGTGAGATCTGCCATTATTCATCTTTATTTAATCTAAAACAGTTGTTGGTTTGTTTGATCAACCTGTTATTATGGGGCATTGACTCTCGGCCTTATCTTCTTTTTGACCAATCTCTTCAAAAGCACTGGTAATAATGTAATATTTTGGGTAAGGCAAATCATACCCTATTCTCTGCCTTCTCCTCCAACCTCTGAACATTCTTTTTATCTTGGATAACTTCCTTCAACTTATACTGTTTCTTCTCTCTATAATAGAATGTCTATTGATTAATTGGAGTGATTAATGTCTCTTTTATGTATTTTAACCCCTAAGTTTTTAGAGATAGTTTCAAACAAGTCCACCAAGTGGTTTTTATTTTCCATTTTATTAGGCATACTTTTGACTTATAAACGTACTTATTTTTCCTGTTATCTTTTTTTCATTGTAACCTGGTAAATTTAGGCAATGATATCAGTACATCAGTGTAAAATATGTGTTTTGGTGAGCTTTTAGTTTGTTTGCTTTTAGTATATCTGCTCCATTTATTTTTGTGCAACAAAATGTAATTCAGCATGCTAATGGAAAATTCAATAAAAGTATTGACTACTTAGATATAAATTTTTTGAAATATTTAAACTTTCATGAATAAATCATATTATGAAAAGGTTCTGTTTGACTTAAATCTTCATATTATATTAGATTTTTATTTCATTTCCATTAACTTTTTTGAAGTATCCCTATAAGTAACTTTTTAAAATTAAGAGAGGATTTAGATTTGCAGTAGTATTATACACAGAGTTATTATATATTTATGGCCTGTGTTTTTTTCTATTATTGACATCCTGCATTATTGTGGTACATTTATCACAAATATACATGTATTATTCTATTCTTGCTAACTAAAATTATGATTCTGATATTTTAAATGTTCACTCATGTCCTTTGTTTCTTTCAAAATCTTAGGTATGCCACAAAATAGTAGTTACGTCATTTTAGATCATTTTGTCTTTATTTTATAAGTTTATTGCAACATATTGTCATGCGTAATACAACAGAATTTTCTTTTGTAATTCTGAAATTTAGATGTCCTAATTTAAGGTGATGCTAAAAACCCAGACTCTCTCTTAAGACTCTAGGAAGCATCCTGTTTCATGAGTTTATCTTAACTTTGGGTGTGAAAATACGGTTCTTGGTGTTCCTTGGTTTATACAAGCATTCAATATTCCAGTTCCTGCTGCTATTGTAACATGGCAGTCTCCCTTTATGCTCATGCGTATGTCTTCCTTCTCAAATGGATACCAACTCTATTGCCTCTTTCTGTAGTATGCCAACTTGGAAATTTACATGATTTCTGTTGTAGCATTGTTTACATTTCACGTGATTTTAAAAATTACAAACTTATTTCCAATAAAAATAAATAAATAAAATAAATATTTCAAAAATGTGTTTATGGTGCAGAATGGCCCAAAGTACATAATCCTTTTTCTTGTTTCTATCTAGTTTTTGGAAATGTGTGGTTTTTTATCATCTGCTTTGCACATCAGCGTCCTAAGGTCCTATCTTCATTTCCATCCTTTCCTGATCATGTATTCAGATGTTATGCATTTTATTCCTTTTTTTATTTTGAAATATAACAATGAAATGATGATGATAATGTGAGGGATTTGAGATCCTGTTTAAGAATACAGCTGTGATTATTTATAGGAATGTAAGTGATATTTATTGATCGTTCTGCAATTTATACTAAAATTGTTTTATTTAATAATAGTCAAAATCATCTGAATTCAAAGTTTAAAAAGAAAATAATTATTGTCATTTTCTGGGATATTGACTCTATGACAAATTTCCAATTTTCAAAATAGTAGCATTGAATGACATATTTTTTGTTATATCTTCATTGCATCATTAATAATTAGTTTTCACTGATGTGGCTACAAGTCTGAATGGTATTTGATAGTAATATTACACAAATTTCTTTTTATTAGGGACAGATTCTTGTGCTATTCAATCATACTTTTCTCAACTACAAACAATGCTTGACAAGAAAAAATGTTAAATGAAGAAAAAAATATTTAAAATTTCAAATGACTATTAATAATGATCAGCTGTGTACCTACTGTGTTTTCTTCCCATGTTCTGGAAACTTTCATAAAATGTGAAGTTTATGGAGCAATATAATCTTATTTACCAGATTCCCAATTCACACATATAAAGATTTGATTTGATGAAGAATATGGTTTTATCTAATTAGGCAATCTTTGTCTTTTTATTCTTTTATATAAAAACTTCTGGGACATAGAATGGCATTGAATTTTCAGTATGCTCATATGCATTTGCAGTCTAACTTATAACTCGAAATGATAGATTTTAGGAGAATCAAATAAATTAGCAGATAAAATTACCATGACAGTTGTATGTACACATTTTCACATTGAGCAAATAAAAGCCATGGGTTTATCAGAAAGCTAAACATCAAGGAAGAAGTTTCAAGACCTATTTTTGGAACACTTTATCTCAAAGATTAGATTGCCAAATATCAAGTGAAAAAGTCTTCAGAATTTTGTGTGTGAACGGAAAGGAAAGCTCAGACTTTGAAATAAGAACATCAGAGATGTTGGAAGATAGAGGATCAACTTAAAAACAAATTTTGATCTTGTGGTCAAGAAGAAAATTCCATGATAGAAAGGAAAGAGATCCAACAAATTCTTTAAAGCTTCATGTGGTAGAAGAAGAAAGGAACCAAGTGAAGTAAGAGGTAAAAATTTTGAAACACAAACTTTCACAAAGGAAGTAAATGTATACCATGCAGCAGTGAAATACAGCAGAAGGTTTGTACCACTATAGGAAAAGAGAGTAGGTATCAGCATGTTATTATCACTTTCAGTAGAAGTTTTTATCCTGGTCTTTGATATTCCAGAGCAGTTGTGTGAGGGAGCATGCTGTAGGCCTGTTGCTATGATAGCTTTAGGATCCGCAGCAATTTAATAGTTAATTCAGTCATTTACTATGGTGAATTTAAGTTAGGGAAAGATTAAATTTCTTACTACCTGCTGATTTCAAGGCTAAAGGAGTTCACTTTCATTGGCTGCTAATCTAGAATCAAAAATGCAGATTTCTGACAATTTTCTAATGACTGTATTTTCTAGGGCTGATTGTTTTGGGAAATACAAGAGTGAAGTTCGTAAGTGGTTAGAAATTGTAGTCATAAAGCAAGGGAAAAGTCAAAGAAAAACTCTAGGAAGAAATATAATTATTAAATTTTTGAAGTAAAATAATATAAAGATAAAAACTGGCAAGTAAAATATAAAGCATTTTTTTTTCTGTGGTGGGAAATGGCCCATCTTTACAAACTCCATTTTGTTCAAAAAAAGACAAATACAGCAATAATAAACTTTTCCTCTATGTATTGAAATGATGTCACATGTTTAAGCAAGTAACAACATATTAATTATACAGGAACTTGATCGGTTTTTTTTTAAGTCCTATTCCCTTGAAAGATGTACAGTGTTTTACCTCCTGATATTTTTAAAGATATTCAAGATGCATGTATGGGAAAAGTGATTTATCATTTTCAATATATATTTTAAATAGCTTTGAAAATAGCCACACAGTCATATTAAATCAGTTATCTTTCTTAATATATTTATATTTATTGGAAAGGAAGATCAGATTTACAGAGAGAAGAGACAGAAAGATCCTTCATCTGCTAGCTCATTGCCCAGTGGCTCACTTCCCAAATGGTCTTAATGCCTAAAGCTGAGCCGATCTGAAGCTGGGACCTAAGAACCTTTGCCAAGTCGCATGCATGGGTGCAGGGTCCCAAGGACATGGACCTTCCTCTATTGTCCTCTCAGGCCACAAGCAAGCAGCTAGATGGGATCTGGAGCAGCCGGGAAGCATACGGGAACCCATATGGGATCTCAGTTCTTGTAGGGTGAGGATTTCGCCATTGAGTCATTACACTGGGCCTCAAATAAGTTAATAGTAGTAAAAATGTGCTTAATCTATGTGGAATGGCAGGAGCTTTCAGAAATGTTTGCACGATGTTCTGCAGTGAAGCTCTTATTGAGATATCTAGCTGAATTAGTTTACAGGTAATCCTTGGTGGGAAGACAATTGGAAAAGGGCCAGCTTTCTCTGCCCCAGGAAAATACACACTAAACACCTAAAGAAGGCAATCAATAGTGTCAGAAATGGAAGCCATTGGTGCCGTCGTTGCTGGGTCAGAAGCTTAGCTTGGAAAACTGGCAGTTTGGTGATGTAGACATGCAGTATGGATGATTCTGTTGACTAAATATTGAGACATTTACCTGGTTGATACAGTTATGTCTGTCAGAAAATGAAGTATTTTTACAGCTGTGTCCTGCCTCCTGGCACTGACTCAGAATGGAGAATTTTCAGCACAGAACTAAAACTTCTCCTTAAGTAACTTTGTGGCTATTTTTTTTTCTAGTCTTTACATATTCTGTGATCAGTGAATTTACACATTACAGTTGCACATGTATGTCTGGTAGGCTTCTGAAGCTTAATGTCATCAAGGAGATAATCTTGATTTTCTTCCCAGATAAACCATGATTTTTACATAGTATTTGGTGTTTTGGATTCAGCTGCTTAAGGAAGAACACAATGTTTATTTTAATAATGGAAGTATAATTAACCACCTCTAAAAATAGGAAAGAGTAATACAGCTAAGTAGGTTTTTGTGATTATATGTAAAGAATTGTCATTTATCATAGGCATTTATCTAGGGCTCAGATGTCTAGGCCATAGCATAGTTCTATGAGTTTTCTTAGAAACTGTTACACAGCTTGCTAAAGCATTTGCTTTGTTTAATACTTATTGGTGTGTACGGGTTCCAATCATCTTGTCCTGTTTCCAACATTCTTCAGTACTTCAAATTTACTTGAGTAGGTGGTGTGATTCCCTTCAAGCTTCTCAGTGAGTTTATTCTACTTCCAACTGTTTAGCAGTTTCTGATTAACAATAATGCCTGTAATTCTTAAGAGTCTTCACAACCAACTATGCTATCACCTGAAACTTCAACTTTCTGTATCATATTATTACACATTTTTGCTATATCAACTTTGGTCTTTGTGTTTCTCACAAACACTGCATAGTTTGCCTAAATGACATTATTTCTCAAGCTAAATTTCTTCTGCATGTTAGCTCACTGTTGTCATTCAGATTTTAGAGTAAATGAGTTTACCATGAAATGTTCCTTTTCATGTGGTTAAATGTTTTCTACAGCAGGTCAAGTGTTTATACCTGTAAGAGAAACTGTTTTCATTAGCTTAAATCAAAAGAAGTGTAATCAATTTCCTTTGGGAAGATGTCTGAGTTGGGGTTGAATTTCTACATCTGCATCTTCCTTTCTGTTTGATCTGAGTAGTTAACTTACCTTCTTTATGTCTGATTTCCATGAGATAATAGTGTTATCATAAAAGATTAAGTTATATATAAAATACTGAGTATAGCACCTCACATATACAGAGTGGCTAAACTCTCAGTGTATTGGTTACTTTGTCTTCCATTCACAGTTACACAGACATATCATAAAATAGGTGTTAAGAAGGCAAGGCATTTTTATGACTCTGCAGAAAAGTTAACTTAGATGAGAATGTAGTCCTTGTGAAGTTTGCTGGATCCTGCTGTTGGAAACTAATTTCAGGAGATTCTTCTGTATTCATAATTGGTGAGACTGACTCCTTCACCCTAAACTTTGAAAACAATATGTTTTATACCTGTTTCCTTCCAGGAGTCTGAACTTTTGTTAGGCAGAATATACTTATGAGCAGCATCCAGTAAAAACTCAGTATTGAGGCTTTGATGAACAGTACTGTTAGATGGTGTTTCAAATGAATTGACAGAGGCAAAGTTTCTCAGCTCTGCCTGTTCTTCTCTTGGTCAGTCTGCATTGCAAGGGAGTAAGTAAAAAAATAGTCAATGAATCATTTTGGGAGGGTGGGTTTGCGATAGTATCAATGAAACTGCCCATGAGTATATCTAAATATTTGAGAGCTGCAAATCAAAATTAAAATGAAAAAATACATATTTAGTAATATTGTGAAAACAGTTACTATTAAAGTAAAAATGTTGGTTGTCGTTAGAATCCAACAATTCCTAAAGTTTCAAGTGAACTTTGTTACTCTGAGGAGAGTAAGACCCTGTTCCTATCTTATGAGTGCCCTTCTCGGTTTAGTACTATTTATTTGCTGTAAATTTCTTCCTGCATATTTCTTGCTGACATCCAATCTTGTACATGCAAGGAAAGTCTACATACTATCAAAATAGTGCCCCATTAGGTATTGCATCAAGGCATATTTACATACCTGTGGAACAATTCAATTTCAGGAGGGGAGACATACTCTCAATCCTGGAAATAGTATCAGAACCAATGCAGAAAAATACTTAGGGATCCTAGAAGTTATCTAGGATCTGAGAGGATGTGAGTGAGTTATATTCCACACATTCCCTTGACCTTATCTCTTCCTTAATCCCTTTGCAGAAGTATATTCTTTGTCTTATATAATTATTTACTGCAGTTACAAAAGGTATACTATCTCAAAGTAGTAGTAAATGCATGAGAAACATTATCCTCCACGATTAAAATGATTCTTTGCAAATCATGTAACACTCCATAAACTTGATGCTAAAACATCAAATTTAATATGTAGTTTGATAATATTCATCTTCAATCTGTTGTTTCACTCCAAAAGTGGCCGCAATGGCTGGAGCTGAGTCAATCCAAAGCCAAGAGCCCAGAGTCTCTTACTCCAAGTCTCCCATGCAGGTGCAGGGACCCAAGGCTTAAGACCATCCTTGACTACTGGCTAACAGATACGTCTATATCTTCTGGACTGTCCAATGTAGTTAACGGTCAGAAAGCACAGGAAGCACAGGAAATTGTATCTCAGAACAGTCTGGTCAAAGCAGGATGAATGTACCATTTGACTTCCTAGAGTTGTTTACGAAAGAATTTCTAGCAGAGTAGGGAAAAGAGACTGGGCTACAACCCATCGCTCAAGTTGCACATACCCACGGAACAGGTCATGCTGGGGTCTGTTAGCCAAGGGCACAGTGTGCCATGTGCCTATGGCCTCCCATATGGGTTAGGCAGGCAAAGATCCAGGGGCAACCTCCCACACAGCATACTTACAAAAACCTAGATAGTACACCTGTTATCCACCAACACTGTATGTTATAACCTAATGCTACTTCATATCTATGCGTATTGTTGCACTGAATCATTGCAGATAATTGTAGCATATAATTATAGATATAAACTTGCATAAATTGTATGGAATATTATTTAGTATTGTAGCAGGATAGAAAGTATGTGTGTATCTTAATGTATAATAAAAATAATCTGTAGGAAAGAATGTATACTTATTTTGGACTCTAAGTGGAATACTTAGCTCTGGCAGTTGTATTGGGTGTCAGTAGGTAGTGAGTTAATGAGAAGTACTTGAACATCATTGCATTTTACTGTAGACTTGATATGTAATCTATTCTTAGGTTCCACTAAAGATGTGAAAAAAGAAATCTTCAATGACAAATTATCCTTCAATGACTGTTATTACTTTCTTTAAAATCTTTTAGACTTAATATTTTGAGTTTTCTAGTATGATGCCTAAGTAAATGCAAACACTGCAGCTATATAAAAATATATTCTTTATATGACTTCTTTATATGACTAAGATCCTCTAGCTTCTTTTAAATGTCTACAATTAGTTTGTTAAACTTAAGATACAGACATATACATTAAATTATGTCTATAAAGAATCAATATCAATATCCTTATGTTGCCTCTACACATCATCTCTGACTGAAGATTTTTCAGTGATAATCCATGCATGATGTTATCATTTTCCATAAAGATGATTTATTCAGGGGAATCTAAAGGACCTGCCTGGGACTGTTTTTCCAAGATGATCTTCCATCAGTAATGGCCAATACTGGGAGCATCATCTGGATCTCCAACATGGGTGGCAGAAACTCCAAACACTTGTTACATCATCTGGTGCTTTTCCCAGACACTTAGTGATCAGAAGTGGATCAGCTTGGATATGAGCCAGTGCTCAGATTAGACACTGGAGTCACAGGTGGCAACTTTGCCCACTTCATCACATTATATGGTTTAGTTTACCTCTGTTTATAAGTAGCAGCTGTTTAAACAATTAAATAATTAAATAATTTTAAAGGCTAGCACAATGTATACACAATGTATACAATGTATTGTGTACTGTACATAATTATCTGTGCTATAGTTTTATATAACTAGCAACACAGTAGGTTTGTTTATACCAGTATCTTCACAAGTGTGTGAATAGTGCATTGCATTATGAACTTATGGTGATTAAGTTCCATTTATAACCTCCATAATAGGAGATTGTAAAACCTGGGTTGTTAAATGTTCTATGTCATGATTTTGGAATGTCATTGCAATGCATGTATATATGTGCATTTATAGGTAAAAGTGACAAAGAGTTGGTATCCAAAATATAAGAACAACTTCAATGAAAAAAAGTTAACAGTAAAATTTGAATAGGCAGGAGTAATAAAATAGGTATCAACATTAAGGGAAAATAAGAATTAACATGGTAATTTATATGATGAGTATACCATCTTTATATCTACAAAAATTAAAAATACTGAATGAAGTGTAATGTGAACAAGGAATCAAAGGCAAAATATGAATTACTTCTGGGTTAAATAAAAGTTTTAGAAGTAGTATAGCAGGTCATTTGGCATTTTCCAATGAAGTTGACAAAGCAACAGTTATGAACAATGGCTGTTCAGTAGGAGAGATGAGTGCAATCACAGTATAAGTAAATAAAGACTAGTACCTTTTAATCACTCCCCCAGTGAGATGAAATTGAGCAGAATAGTGGAATTTCAAGTGTAGATAATATTCAAAAGTTCCAACTATGGGCCAACAAAAACACTGAATTGAAGTGTGAATTTAAATACCAGAGCTGTGCTCTAAGGCATGACTGAGTGGAAATCACACAGAGAATCACTTCCTGTGTTTTCAGGTGTATTAGAAAAGAGTGACCTTTGAAAGGAGTAGTTTGGCAACTGAATTGCATACATAATCTATGCAAGTTTATCCCTCTAAACACTCAAAAGATGTATTTGTATATTCATTCAGGCCACAGCGTTTCTTTGGTTTTTTTTTGTTTGTTTGTTTGTTTGTTTCTCAGTTTTTCTCAAGTACAAATGTATACTATTTTCACATTAATAATATGTGATATTCCAAAAGTGGTATTGTTAGCTCCCCCAATCTTGCTTAATTTGGGTTATAATTAGCTTTAATTTTCTTGAACAGAGTGAATGCAAAGTGCATTGGATTTTAATTTAAAATGCTATTTCATAGTTGATTTAAGTACTAAAATGTAATACACAAATTGCACTTTTTGTCAAATGACTCTGAAGTATTTTTTGAAGTGTATAATTAAAATATTCAAATGTGTACTGATAAGCCACTTTCAGAAGCTCTGGAGTACTTGTAAAGGTGACTTGGAAAACAACAAATCCAGACTTCCTCCGTTCCTGCCTTTCACAACACCTGGTGGACACTTTCAATAAGTGGTTTTTGAAGTACTTTGGAATAAGAAGTTTTTCACTACTTGTTAACAACTCTGCAGAGTTAACCTGATTTGTTTTTAATTGGCATTTAAAAGTAGAACACATTTTCAATATCTACACTTCATTAGTTTTCCTAAGAACACCTTCATGCTATTTCAATGGAAGCTCTTTACAACCTTCATTGGCATATGTAATTTAATAAATGTGTTTGTCTTATACACATCATCATTGCTATCACATCATAATGAAACCTTTTAAGCCCTGAACTTTCTTCAAAGCATCCTATTCTTTAAAAGGAAATAATTTGTATAATTTCTTGTTATGTTCAGTTTCTGAATTTTCTCAAAGAGCTCTGTTGGGCTACCATATACCATTTTGTCAGTGAAGCTCTGTACCCAGAGCTGAAAGAGAAAATGGGTATTTTATCACATCATATGAAAACCAAAGTAAAGTAACAGTAAAGTTACGTGTGTCCTATCTCAGAAATCCTTTTTACTACATTGTATTCTGTGCTGAATAAGTTATTTGCATTGGTTTATTAATTTTTCACTGCATGGTTTGAGAGTCTATGAGTTGAAATTTTTCTAAAAAGCTGTAGAAACATCAAATGTTTGAATATTTCCTCTGATACCCAGACATTTTGAGAAAAATGAAATTTCATGTATTAATGCTGAAACAGTAATTTCTCAACTGTGACATATAATGTACATACAGACTCATTTGTCCCTAACCACACTTTACTTGTCAACATTGATTCGCAATTTCTCCATACAATACAGAACCAGAACAACTCAGAATATAACTTCTTTACCTCACCAGACAAGAATCTTTATGCATTTTTTAAAGATTCATGTGTTTATTTTTCAGAAGGCTGACTTACAGAGAAAATGAGAAAATGGTCTTCCCTCTGCTGGTTCACTCCCCAAATGGCCACAGCAGCTGGACCTAGGCCATTTTAGAGCCAGGAACAAGGAGCTTAATCTGGGTTGCCACACAGGATTCTAGGTTTTTTGGGCCATCTTCTGTTCCTTTCCCAGGCCACAAGCAGGGAGCTGGATGGGAGTGGAGAAGCTGAGATATGAACCCTATGGTTGCCAACCCATTTGTTTGCTAGTGCTTGCCTGCAAAGGATTAGAATATCCAGCCATTGTGCCAGCCCTAAGAATCTATTTTAAAATGAAATGTAAACTAAATATAATACCTAGGAGAAAAATGAATTACTCAAAAAATATAGAATTTGAAACTTATTAGTTATGTCCTCCAAATGGTACTGCATCACTAACACGTAAAACCAGCAGGCCTCATTATCAATACATCATTCTCTGTGTATGTATACTGCTTGCCTCAATATGCAAAAATTGGCGGCTAGCATTCAAGTGCAGTGGCTTTAAAAATGTGGTCAGTGATTTTCTTGAAATACAATCACATGCAATCTTTTATTTTTAATATTTTTAATTACATTTCATTTTATGACACATTTTCATAGGATCTGGGATTGCCCCAACCTCTCCCGGTACCTTCCCCCCCATGGTGGATTCTTCCACCTAGTTGTAGTGTTACAGTTCAAATCCAGTCATGATTCTTTCATTGCAAGCATGTACCATGCATAGAGTCCAGCATCTTTTTGTCCAGAGAATTTCAACGGTTTTTTGGGGAGACCGACTCTGATCTAAAAACGGAGCTGACAGAATATCATCCCTACCAATTAAAAGCTACAACGTAACATCAACAATAGTTTACAACCTTATGGTGTTAATTGACCTGGTATTGAGTGACCAATATGTTAGAAAATAAAAGTTCTTAACTACATCCTGTGATTACTTCATTGACATTCCTATTTTAGTTTATACACATCCGGCTACTATACACTTTAAAATGGCTATAAGATACTATTCAGCTGTCTTGTGTCTATTTTCATTTTTTTATTTAGTAGCTTATAGTGTTGAAGCATAATTTTGACTGAACTTGGTGGATTTTAGTATAGTTCAAACTGGTTTATAACTCTAACAAGGCACATGTCAATCGTTGAGGCACAGAACAGTTTTAGGAGGGGTGTGCAGAGAAATCCTCAATACCTTAGTGAGGAGTGACTTATTTTTGTGTCCTACCTAGTAAGGTATATGAGAGTCCAGGCTGTCTCCTGTCTGGTTCTAAGCTTTCCTTGTTGTTCTCTGTCTATCTAATCTAATTGTTTGGTTGTTTTTTTTTTTGGCGGGGGGCGGTACTCTGGAGCAACCCTGGTGGTTATTGCAAGAGAGTGTGGGGATCCAAAGTTGGAACTAAGAAAGGACCAGAGAAATCACATGCAATCTTTACTAAAAATGCAAACTAACAGGATGCTTCCAGGTCTATAAAATTGAGCATCTGAAAGGTGTACTTGTTTAGTGCGCTTCGTGAGTTTAGCAGGCAATGAGACTAATTTGTTCTCAGGATTCTGTTCTCTCACTGCTGTCTCCTTTCCATCCATTCCAGGAAACATCTTGAGGGTTGGCAGAGTCAGGGTGAAACTTGCATCTGGAAAGACAAGGACCATAGCTGAGAAAGGAGAGAAAAAGACATAATAACCATGACATCTTAGTAATAATCCTTTCATGTATTAAACACCACAGCAAACATTATACAATGGGACTAAAAAAAAAATCTATGAAGACACTTCAGAAAGTTCATTGGAAGATGGTTTTGAAAGATAAATTTATTTTAGTGTGAATATACAAGTTGGTTGTAAAATTTATGGAAAATGAATATTATTAAGCATGTAGCTTTTGCTTATGATTTTGTTGAACTATGATCCTTTTTTAATTGTTGAGCTCTCAGTGAAATATGGATTTTTACTATAGTATCAATTGTTATTTCAAAAATTTAAAAGATGCAAAGGAAGGAAAAAGAATGATCATATAATTATTCCTATGAAGTACATTTTGTCTGTTCAATTTTTATTAATATCATGAACATGAGAATTGTTTTAAGTAATTACTATCCAAGCACTGTAACCCTGAGAATCCAATTCCTGAAAAAAATGCATTTAAAATTTTTTTCAAGAAAGTATGCTTAGCTTTTCACTTCTCCTCATCCCAGGAACTTTCTGAAATATCATATGTTGGATCAGCAGAGTCTTCAGCATGTGAAAGCCATAGTTTGTAAATGCCAGCCACATCTTCTATCAGCCTACCGTCCCACTTGAGTGCAGTGTCCCAAGGCTTGGGGCCATCCTCCAGTGCTTTCCCAGGCCACAGGCAGGAAGGTGGATGGGGACCGAGGCTGCTGGAATTAGAACTGGCACCCAGCACCTGCAAGGCCAGGACTTTAGCCACTACGCTACCATGCAGGGCCCCATGAACAACATAATATTCTTTAAAGTGAATGCAGCAGGAATTTTGAAAGTTTTTATTTGGGAGTTGGACGTGCTCATATACAAGCACTGACCACTCACACATAGAAATCACAAGCACCCTCTTGCTGATTAACACTGAGGAATATTTTCTGCCCAGTTTTATTATCCCTCTCATACTATAGGAGTGTGTTTACATCCTTATATTTTTGCATTCACAGAATTAAGAAACTTGGTGATTGCTACTGGTGTGAGAGTACTGCTGCAATTGCATTTTATTCTCTTTTTTGAATGATTGGAATATATTTTCTCATGTGTAAGAGTTATTTTTTCCTTCATTGTTCAGAATTAACTTTATGTTAAAAGAGACCTGCATGAATTTTCCTAGTTTCTCATTTGTTTTTTGTTTTAATCTCATACTGAATGTTTTCTTGTTTCTTAGTCTTTCGATTAAGAAACTTGAGCTTAGTATTTTCTATGAGATAAATCCATCTTAACTAGATCCCTGATTAAGTGGTGATGTTGACTATCATCTTTATAAGTTCATTATCAATATTCTGGATTCATAAATACAGAGCATATGTAAAATAAAATAAAATTGTAATTCATTCTAGCTAACAATGCAAATGTTTCTTTTTCTCAGAAGTTAGATTATTTTGAAAAAAATTTAAACCCAAATTTTCTTGATTCACCAAGTTCTAGCCTCCTGTTATATTCTCTATATCTAAACCAAGGACATGTCAAACTTCATCAGAGTCTTCCATATACCTCTACCTATAACCATTTCCATATCTATCTATATTCTATCTGTTTATCTGTCTACCTATATGCCTAACTTTTTACAACATGATCTTCCATTTACCTGTTTCATTTGAGGACTGGCGATATCTTAATGCATCCCTGAACATTCCCCAATATAAATGCATTTTCCTAAGACAGCCTCATTAGGAACCACCTAAGAAAACTAGCATTATTTCAACTCCATCACCTGAGATTTGGCCTATATTCACATTTACAAAGCTTCAAACTATCTTCCATTGTCTTGTTTTGTTCGATCCAGAATCACACTGATTTTGTTGGTATGCCTTTCTAGTCTTCTCAAAAATTCCATTCTGTCACCTTTCCTTTAAATTGAAATCCAAGAAGTTTTTCTCCGAGCTTGCACTTCTATATTGATCTGGCTAAATTAGTACAACGAAGCTAGTCATTCCTGGACCAAATGCTGCCTGAGTCCTGTGCTGCTTCCACCGCATTACATCACAAAGCAGTGCAGGTCGTGGACACTTACACTGCCACCAAATCTCTCCATTGCAAATATACATTTATTCTTTATAATTGGACATATAATTTAGGAGGCCTAGTGAGTTTTTTTCCTCCAACTTTATCCCATTAGTGTTAGCAGCACCTTATGAAATTATTTTATATAATTATTAATTGGCTATTTTTAAAAAAGTGATTAAGGACAAGTTATCAAGGTGAAGAAAGGGGAATGGATCAATATTTGAGTGTGGATGCAATGTGTAAGGATCCATGTGTCTCTGTCATATGCATAATTTTGCAGTTCTGCAACTGAGTAAGCAGAAACACTACCACTTGAGCACATCATTCAGTTTTAGTTATTAATTTATTCCATTTTGCTAAAATTGAATGACCAGTACATAATTCATAGCCAGATATTTTTCATGTTTAACAAATTGAAATACTTTGGTTAGTAACTAGTCATGTGAAAATTTCATAAATATTAATGAAATGTTCTCAAATGTCCCATTTATTGTCCAAGAATAGTGAAGTATAGTAAAAGAGCTTGATTAAAAATAAGCTTTCAACTTCTGTAATAAAGACACACTTCACTGGAAATTTTTCTGTAATGCCATGTTTTTATCTTTTGTTATTCTTTTTCATCAGTAATACAGAGAATTGCCATGAGATGAACTGAATAAAGGTTTGAGACTACCAAGCATAGCAATATTCATGCTTACATGAGGATTAATGATCCTTGCATTGGTTAACTTTTTGAGTATAAGTGCATTTATTTCCATACCTAGTCACGACATGCTATTTAGATTCACACAGTAAGAAGCTCGTATTAAATGTGCAATGTATTTTGCAATTGCTAGCATGGAGATATTTTTAGCTGATTAGGATTTTTAACTTTGTAAAGCTCTAGACAGCACTGATTGAGGAGCATATTAGCAAGAATCAGCATTTCAAAGGAAAATGATTTGACGATGTCAATCAAAATCGCTCATACTCTTCTGACCTAATTTTCTTGTGAACCTCACAAGCCTCAACTCTTACTGTTTTTTTTTTTTTTAAAGGAGTTTAATGGACATCTAGGTTGTTTTCATGTTTTTGTGAAGCTTGATTTTGATGCAGTGAATATAGGAGTGCAGGTTGCTTTCTCGTGTGTGTGTGTGTTTGTGTGTGTGTGTGTGTATCAGTTCCTTTGGATATATTCTGAGGAGTGGGATTCCTGGGTCATATGGTAGGTGAATTTTCAGTTGCCTGAGTATTCTCCATACTGACTTCCAAAGTGGCTGTACTAGTCTACAGTCCCACAGCAGTGGAGTAGAGTAACTTTTCCCTTTCATCTTAACCAGCAGGTGTTGTTGTTAATATTTTGTATGTGTGCCATTCTTACTCAGGTTAAATGGGACCTCAGTGTGATTTTTATTTGAATTTCCCTTATTGCTATGGAGCTTGAGCAGTTTTTCATGTTTCTGTTAGCCATTTGATTTGTCCCTTTAAAAGATGTCTGCTCATTTCTTTTGCCCATTACTTATTTGTTTGGTTATTACTGTGTTTCAAGAGTTCTTTGTGTATGTTGGATATTAGTCTCCTGTCTGTTGTGTAGTATGCATGGATTTTTGCCCATTCTGTTTGTTGCTTCTTTATTTTGTTGATTGTTTACTTTGCTGTGCAGAAGCTTCTCAGTTTGATGTAGTCCCATTTATTTATTTTGGACTTGACTGCCTATGCTTTTGATGATTTTTCTAGGAAGTCTTCGCCCACAATATATTTGTAGAGTATTTTTCCTTTGTTTTCTTCTAATATTTTGACGGTTTCTGGGTGTAGATTTAGGTCCTTTACACAATTTGATTTGATATTTTTTTGTATGGTGAAAGGTCCTCTTCTGCAGGCTGCTATCTGGTTGTCACAACAGTATTAGTCAAAAAGACCATCCTTTTCTCCTTGTTTTTCTTTTTGTTGTTGTTGTTAAAGATTACGTAGCTGTACATGTGAGGGTGCTTTTCTGTGTTTCTGTTCTGTCCTATTGATATTCCTCTCTGTTTCTGTACCAGTATCTAGCCGTTTAGATTACTGCTGACCTATAATATGTCCTAAGGTTTGGAGTTGTGATCTTTCCAGCTAGATTCTTATTCTTCAATATAGTTTTGGCTATTGATGGTTTTTTTGCATTTCCAGATAAACTCTTGTACCATTTTTTTCCATCTCTGTGAAGAATGTTCTTGGGATATTGATTGGAATCACATTGAATCTGTATATTACTTTTGACAATATGGACATTTTGTTGATGTTAACTGCACATCCAAGAACAGGGTGCATTTCTCCAATGTTAAGGTCTTCTATATTTTTCAATGTTTTGTAAATTTTCCGTATAGATATTTTCCACATCTTTGGCTTATTCCAAGATGCCTAGATGTCCATTGAAGGAGGACTGGATAAAGTAACTGTGTTATATCTTCTATTTTGCTATTGGAAACCAAATGTTCCTTTGAACACTATTTTGCTCAGTGAAATGAGCCCATCTCAAAAGGACAAATATCATATGTTTACTCCGGTATGAGGCAATTTCCAGCAAGAATGCAAAACAAAAACTAAGGCAAACAAATATACACTTGTAATCTCACAAGCGAAGGGTGTAATGAAACCCAGAATACCAGGAACCAAAGAAAATCAGGAGAATGAATCTCTACAACTGAGTAAAGCAGACCTCCAATGAAGCTCCTAAATATACCTAGTCAACAGAATATTAAACTTTCTACCATTACTCATGCCAACAGTGTCTTGGCCCCTGTTCAGAGCAGAAAGTTGGAGTCAGGACTAAACTTGATCGCTTATTTAAGTACAAAGCACAGGAGACAATGAAGGGGGGATACTATTAATGTCCATTATAATACTGTTTTTGCTACATCTCATGGGATCTGCTATCTTTGTTTTTACTTTCATTTCTTCAAATTTATTCTTACTAATGTCTTCAGTGATACATATGTCATACAGTAGCATCGTTTTCCTCTATGAAGTTTTTAAATTTTCATTTCTTCAGTGACATATTGATTATTCAGTAGCATGTCATTTAACTTCATGTTACTGTAATTTTTTTTATTATTGTTCCTGTTGTTGATTTTGGTTTACGGCTTTTTATTTATGGGGAAATATTATAACTGTGCAATAAAATCTGTTATAACCAGTTGTGAAGATGCAATGCAGTATGCATCTCTACTTCCAAACCAAATAGAACTCCCAAAGAAACCGTTAGATATGTTTTAACAATAGGACACTGGACTCTGTCATTGTCCATGCCTACAATGTAAGGTTACACTTAAAGAGCAGAATAATGGGCTTGTGCCTGTCTATGAAGGACCATACTATTGTAATAATATGTGGAAATCAGTGAGGGGAGGGATTTTTAGGAAGGGAAAAGGGAAACCCCAGAGCTTATGGAACCACATTGTGAAATAAAAATAATAATAATATTTACTATTATTATTTTTAAAATTAGTTTAAGTAGTATACAAGTGATTAATTTACAATGTTGGTAATGTACAACTTGATAATATATAGTTAACACAGCAATACCATTAAGAAGGAAATCCTTTAAAAAGTACCTGAGGTTGTAAATGTCACTTTCAATCTTGTTTTTGCTACATCTCATGGTCCTTGTTTTTATTGTCATTTCTTCAGCACCACATGCTCAGGCAATAACATTAATTTCTACAAGAAGGTTTTTGATTTTCTTTTTTTCACTTTAGTGATGCATTGGTAGTTCTGTAGCATGTTCTTTAACTTC
Source organism: Ochotona curzoniae (assembly GCF_017591425.1). Classification (NCBI taxonomy): domain Eukaryota; kingdom Metazoa; phylum Chordata; class Mammalia; order Lagomorpha; family Ochotonidae; genus Ochotona; species Ochotona curzoniae. The sequence continues at coordinate 59,950,240 of NW_024466599.1, forward strand.
ATGTTGATGAAAGTCTTCTTTTTTCCCCTGTGTATGGATTTTGTTTTCTGACTCTGTATTTAACAGAATATGTAATAGAAGTGTAGCTGAAACTGACATGTCCAGATGTTGGAGACATAATGCAATATATATCTCTGCATCCAAACTTAAGATGGACTCTGTGAAACGTCTGAATATATCCTGACAGTGGGATGCTTGACTCTCTGACATTGTCCCTGCCTGCAATGTTAGGAAACACTTAAATAGTGAAATGATAGACTTCTGACTGTTCATGAAGGACAACCCATTGTAATACTAGAGGGGAAATCAATAGTGAGGAGGTGAATTGAACAAGGGGGAAGGAAATCCCAGAGCCTATGAAATTGTATCATAAAATAAAAATAAAAATAATCTTAAGAAAAAGAAGTACATATTTCCCTTGCCAAAAAAATAGCAAACTGAAATCTGCCAGTATAAATAGTGTAAATGTAAGCAATGGTTTCAACCATATAAAATTGATTCTCCAACTCCATGGATTCTGCATTCATGGATTGAAGTGTGGATGAGAAAGTTGGACAAAATTTTTTGTCTCTGTTAGGCTTGTGCCATGCTTTTCCTTGTTATTATTCCTACAAACATCATTTTCTTACTATTTATATGAGTAGATATCAGGGTTATAACATTAAAATATACCTGAGTGGTAACACATTATTTTTCTTGACCACAATATTTTGTGAATATTGTGGCATACATTGAAATATTGCTACTGATAATTTGTTCTGCATTTTATTATTTGATTTACTTATATTTGCAGAGAGATTCTGTGTGCAGGATTTTTTCTTTATCTTTCACTGGGCGCAAATTTGCTTTTATAAACAAATGGGAAAGTATAATCCAAAATGTTTACCTGCATTCTAAACATAACTAATGGTTATGTCATAAAGCCACTCCCTAATAGGGACTACTAACAAATTTCCCAAGACAGTTACTTAAACTACTCTATTATTTGCACAGAAATATTATCAACAAAATAACCCATAAATATCTAATCATAACTGTGATTTTGAAATATTACTTTATCATTAAAATCATATATCACATTATTAAATATAGGAAGCTAATTTTTTCACGTGTACATTTGAAGGCCGATTGTTTCAGCAAATATAAAGAATTATAACTGTTAAAATATTACTAAATAAAATTAAACACATCACTTTCAGGCAGATAATGTACATGCAATAATAATATATTTTTAAAATAGTTCACAGTTATAAAAATCAAATAAATATTTACCTTGAGGATGTTATAAGCAGTATTTTGAAATTTATGAGCTCTTATTGTCAGATATTTTTAATCTAAATTTTCTATGTGATTATGAAAAGTTTGATATTATAAACACAAGTAAGAATTGTAAAGTTTAATTCACAAAACATCAAAGGTTTGGGTTACAATCTTTTTTTATTAGTTTTTACTGAAAAATTTTTAAGGGTTCAGTGAGCTTGTTATTTATGGTTATACATGTTTTGTATATAACTGTTATGCCCAGAGAAGCAAGAATGCCAAAGGAAACAATAGAAAGAACTTGCTTGACTGTGTCTGATCCTTTATCAATATTTTTTTTAGTAATGCTCTGCCTTTTCATGGAGATTTACTAATTTCTCGATGAAGGGTCAAAAACTCTGTATGTTCATTCATAATTGAGCATGACTGTGTTTATAAGCTAATTCCAAAGATGCATTCCATGTTCCTAAAGAATGACACTTACTTTATGATTGTGATTTATACCCAGTTGTTTTTTTATTCCTTGTTAAACATAATTAGTAACATAATACTACTTCTGGCTGCTTATGACCAGAATGCTATATGTTGTACAGTTTTTGATATGCAAACTGAATGCAATGCAGAAAGTAAAGAATTTTCCTCAGTGAGGAGACATTTCAGTTCTTTCAAAGGGTAGGCCCTTTGCTATTTCATATTTAACATCTAGGATAGGAGTAGACAAACAAAGAAGGGAGATTTTTTCAGATTTGGAGGTAGTGTGATTACATTCATTTCTATCATCCTACTTTTTTTTTTGCTCAGAAAACTACTTTTTCTTGTTTCCATATGGCATTTGAATGCTTCTTACATTACTTCAGATACATTTCTAGTATGTTTGTTTTTAAGTGAAACATTTTCAAGTATCAGGAAAAATATAAATTTTGCTAGCAAGTGTCTTTTAGAAGAGTAAGAAAACTTTAATGGAAAAATAACAACATTTGAGCTAAAGTAATAATGTTATCCCATTGAACACAACAAATATGTGTTTGCTATGACGCCTTTAAGGAACCAATTGAAAATAATAGATAATCTTTAGAGGCACTGCCCCATAATCAAAACGATACTTCTACATGATGGTTTGGTGTATCTTTTTCCTCATTTTAAGAGTGTCAGCCCATTTTCTCTGTAAATATATTGAACATCTGTGTGAATTTAAAGTATTTGTGTATGCATTAACTGCAAAAAATTACAGAGGCAACTCGTTCAAATAAAAATTTCTAGAATTTTAGTGCACATTGAAACAAGAAAATAAGGTTAACAATTGCTTTCTGTCAATAAATATTGTTTAATAGATATTTAATTGCATTTGAATTTTATTTGTATAATGCTTTTCTGCTTCATGTATAGATGATACTATAGCAGCTTTTACATTAAAATAGCTATCGAAATCCAGAGAAGAGTTCATGAAATAATCTTTAATTAAAGGCAAATTTCCATACATTATAATGATGTTTCCCAGATAAGGATAAAAAGACATTCATCAAACACACTGACCTCATATTTACTACCCTTATGCCAGGAACTGTTTTATACTCTGCATGTCAGAAGTTTAATCTGACTGAAAGGAAAAGCTTTGCTAGATCATGCATGCATCAATAACTGCTTTTGCAGATTGTGTGTCAAGGAAATTATTGAATGTAAATTGATGCGATTTGATGAAGAGATCATTTTCCTGATAAAATAAGATACTTTCTTTCTTACTATAATGAATAATACTTCCAGCAATTCAGGGACCATGTTCAAACCTCTCTAAAGAAAGTATAGAGTTGTGCAATTCTGTTTTTGTTTTGCCTTAAAATACTACTAAGTATTATACTGAAAAAAAATTGCAGTTGTTTAAAATACTTATGCCACATGACCAGGGAGACAGCAAAATTTATGCTCTTTCTCTTTTTGTTTAGGGGAAATAATTATTTAATTAAATCACTGACATAAAAGTGGTTCTCCAAGCCCATATTTATTTTTACCTACTAATGAAATAGTTCTATACATCATTTTAACCAAAATTTATTATGATTTGTGTTGCTTATATTAATATTTATGTCTCAAGATATTTCAGTGAGTCCTATTTTAAACACTGGAAAAATTCACAAGGGGGATGAATGAATATGTAAAATTAATGTGAATAAGAATACTTATTCATCAACCTCCGATTGAAAGCCAGACAAAATTTAAAAAAATAACATTTTTCAGACACTGAAACATAGACAACATAGGACTGAACTTCAAGAATAAGATAAAAAGAAAAAAACACCTAAATTGAGCATTATAGTCTCAGTTACTTTCCACCAGCAATTTCCAAGCTATAATGTTAGAGAAAACACAAATAGTGGAGAGTACTTTCATGGTTGATTTCACGTGGCACTCTAGTTAGATTATGGGGTACAGGTTTTAGTCAAATACTATGAATATTACTGTGAAAATGCTTTGTGATGCTTTATAATGAATTGACTCCAAGTAAAGGTTACCTTTCATAATATATGTTGGTTTCCCATAATCATTTGAAAACCTCAATAGTAAATACTGAGTTTTTCTGAACAAGAATGGATTTGGCTTGGAAACTTTAACTGTAATTTCCAACTGCTGATTGCTGGTTGCCAAACAGGTTTCAGGCTTGTGCACTCTTAAAATAATATGATTTAGTTATTTTACATGAAAACTAAGATGTGATGAGGAGGAGAGAAGTAATAAATAGATAAAATATAAAGTTCTAGCCATGTAAAACATGATATAGAAGACGGAAAAATAAACTTAATGGAATTAAAATCTATAGCAAAATATCAGTGAAACTGAGGAAAAGCCAATAGACACAGTTCAAAATGAAGCAGAGAGCAGTTCCTGTAATAAAAGATACAAACAAAATAATGTGAAGAATAACTAACTAAACTGATTCATTTCATCCCTTCCAGGATTATAGGATTAAATATAAACATAGCAATTAACCTCTGTAGAATCCAATTTAAAGATGAGAAAATTGAGGCTACAGCTAATAGATGGCAAAAATGGAATTAAGCTATTTAGGGATACTCTTTTTGTATCAAAAATAATAAATCATTTGTATCAAAATAGTAATTTGGGGACTGAATAGAGTGAATATATGTTCATCAGTTAAAAAGAAATTCAGTTATTGACAAAAATTATCACAGAGATACAGATTTTTCTGTAAATGGCCGTGACTCCTACTTAGACATAGGTGTATGTTTGATCACATAGTAACACAATGGGTGCTAAAGATGTGTTATGTAGAGCTGTAATCTCTGTTGATGTGTGCACATCATTGGAAATTGTAAATACCTTCCAGTGATTCATATGAAGTGATTTCTTGTTCAGTATATTCTTTGGCTAAAATTAAGTGTGTGTGTGTGCTTCATATAACCATATAATTGATATGCCACATTGTGTATGTTATATGTACATGATGTCAGACATTCTTTGTGATATGCACATTTAAAATAGATGTATACTCATTTAGTAAGGTGTAACTTAAATACTCAGAAATCTCTCCATAACTTCCAAATATTCCAGAAATGATAAGCCATCAGAACATAATTAGTAGACACAAAGTTCTGGACTAATGTCAGTACATTTTCATTGCAGATTAACTGAAAATTTCAACTTTGTATAGTATTTTGCCGCCATTGTCGTAAGTGCTTGATCCCACTTTGTGTGATATTTGAATACCTGCTTTTGAATAATTCTGTCCTCAAACGTTTGGTAGTTTAATCACTAATATAAAAAATAAATGCAAACTAGCAATAGGATAGATTAAGATGAAATTTTATATGATGTTTTAAAAAACTGGCTGTAACATCGTAGTCAAAAGGGTCATAAATGTCTTAGTATAATGAATATGCTGTTATTGTCATTAAATGCTCTTAATTAATTTTCTTACTTTAGGTGACATCCTTGCACACTGTTTTAGGACACTGTGCAAATGACAAATATGTCACCAGAACATTGAGAAAGTTATTTAATGATTGCTCAACCAACTAAAGAACTGTTTGAAGTATTTAAAATTTGAAACTAAATCATTCCCTCCAAAATATCAATTCTGATCTGTTCTGAAACTAATTTAGAATATTAGCAATTGTATGATTTTTACCTTTATGTCCTCTGTAGGCCTCAGTGGACTGCCATATCTTCCATGTTCTCTGCAGGCCTCAATGGACTGCCATATATTCCATGTGCAACTGCACATAAAATCCAGTGCTCTGTCTCAGCCACTATGGGGTCCAGTTCTGACACATGTACTCCATGATCAGTCCACAGGTCCTATGATGCCCTTATTGTTGGAGTTCTGAGTCCAGCTGTTCAGTTTGGGGGATCCCCACAGAAATTTCATCTGGGGTGATCCAAGAACTGACTCTTATGTGTGTTTACAAGTACAGGGACTGCTCAGTCCATCACCCCTGTCAACCTACTTCACGCACTGATAGTTGCAATTGCTGGTTTGGTTCTATCTTCAATCCCATTTCTTATGTAAACCAATGGATGCTGCAACACAACCCAACACTGCCTACCACACTCTTGGCCTTCATGTTCACCAGCAGAACCTGCAAACTAGTTGGAGCAACCCTCAAGAAGCCCCTCTAGGCCCATTTGTCTGTATGCACAGCAGATTGGACCAGCCTGTCCCACATCCCATTCAGTTCTTGTATACATCAATGAGTGTTAATGCCTAGCTCAACCCAACCAACCCTGCTGTACAGCCCACACTCATGCTGGCAGGTACCACCACCTGTCTGGCCAAGCTCACTCCCAGCCTTGATTCTTATGCTCACAAGTAGGAGTTGCAACCCATCAGAGATGTGCCCACTGTTTCCAAAACATGCCCACTTCTAGCACTTCATCTTGTGCTCTCCAGGTGACTCTGCAGTCTTACCTAACAGGACTTACCCCCTTTTCCAGTATTTGCCAGCTGATACTGTGACAAAGCCCAACCACCCTGTATTTACTCTGGATCATGCTTGCCCCCAGTGGATAGAGGCAGTAAGCACAGCTGGGCTCTCCCCCTAACCCAGCTCACATTCACGCTGGCCAGGGATATAACACCCGGCCAGCCTGGTTTGCCATTGGTTTCAGTAAATACCAGCAAGAGCAGTTGCTGCCCCCTATAAGCCTGAATTTCTGCCCCCAGGAGCATGGGATGTCCCTGCACACCCCACAGGCAGGCAGACAAGTGGTGGCCGCTCCCACTGTGGAGTGCAGCCTGGGGCCACTTGTATAATTTTTGTAATTATATTGTTGAACTGCATAGTGGCAGAAAGGATATTGTTTTGATTTAAAAAATATAATTTTTTTTTAAATTGCAGAAAATCATAGAAGAAGTGATGACAGATATTCTATCCACTGGTTCCCTCTACAAATGGCCACAGTGGCCAGAGCTCTTTTAGGCCTACATCATGAGTCAGATCATCATCCATTTGTAAACATGGATATCAGGGTCCTAGGCACTTGGGCTGCATTTTGCTACTTTTTCAGAAAAATCAACAAGAAGTTGTACTGGAAGCAGCCAGAACTAGAACTAGCACTTGATAGTATGGGAGGCTTGATTTGCAGGCAGTGGCTCAACTTGCTATACCATAGTGATAACCTGCTCAAATTATGTTAAGACATGGCCTGGAGAAATCCTTGCCTTGCACACTCTGGGATCCCATATGGTTGCTGGGTCATATCCTGGCTGCTGTACTGCTCCTTGCTTATTGCCTGGAAAAGCAGCAGAGGATGGCCAAAAGCCTTGTGACTCTGCATCCTAATTGGAGACCCAGAAGAAGTTCCTTGTTCCTGGCTCTTGGCCCCTGGCTCCTGGCTTCAGATTGGCTCAAGTCCAGCTGTTGTGGCCACTTTGGGAATGAATCAGTAGGTGGAAGATCTTTCTCTCTGACTCTCCTTTTCTCTGTAAATCTGACTTTCTAATAAAAATTTAAAAATTTTAAAACTATGTTAAGACTTATTTTGGCTAAATATATATTTACTTTTTGAATATATAATTTGAAAGGCAGATTTACAGAGAGAAGGAGTGATAGAGAGGTCTTCTAGCCGCTGATTCATTCCCCAAATGGCCACAATGGCAGAGTGGGGCTGATCTGAAGCTGGGAGGCAGGAGCTTTTTCCAGGTCTCCCCATGGGTGTAGAATTCCGAGAACTTGAACCACCGTCACAGCTTACTCACTGCACAAGCAGAGAGCTGAATTAGAAGTGAAGCAGCTGGAAACACAAACTGGTGACCATATGGGATTCTGGCACCACAGGCTGGAGGATTAGCCTGGTTAATGATGGCTCCAGCCTCTTAAGATTTGCTTTGTGGGATAACACGTGGTCACAATACCAGGTTTCTATGTAGTATCTTTGTGCCCACCCACGTTTAATTCCCCCAAGCACAAAGTTAATCCTTGTTAGTTTCCTGAGGTTTAGCAATAGAGTCAAAATCGATTGGTCATAAAAAAACATATGGGGACAACAACCATTAAAATATACTCAGAGATTGTTTTACCTGGTCCACGACACAGCCCTGGGTTTACATCTTGTCCTACTCTCCAGAGGCTGGATGCTGCTTCCTTTCTGCCCACAATTGGCAAAGAACTATGACGAGGCATAGGAGTTGGAAAAACGAATCCTTGACTTTGCAGTTTAATCCTAATTGTGTTACAGCTGAGCCTCGAAGCTACAGTTCCTTGCATGCACTTACTGATGCTTGCCAAGCATCTGAAAGGATGCAAGTAACACAGGCTGAAATACTCATCCTTGCCAGAATCAGGGTGTGTCTCAAGGCACTGTCAGTAATAGACTAGAAATAAGGGGCTGTGGCCTCTTCTAGGTGTTGAGTCTTATTACAGTGACTGGAAAGCCACAACTCTGAGCTTACTTTTGTGGTCTACTGTCCTATGTCTTTGCTGTTGCCTAAGGTTGGAGGACAGATGGTAAGGGCAGTCTCTTGGCTGCCAAGGCTAACCCTAAGCTCAACCCCACCTGAACCTCAGTTCCATGGGATCCTGCATAGTCTCAGAGAATATAACAGTCCTGCACTACATTAGTGCTGATTAAGACCAAAATAGGTTCATCCCATAATGATACAAATTCTACCTAAGAATGGGGAAAATCGCTGAGGACTGGCCTAAGGATAAAAAGCATTGAGCTTTATCTATTCAAGTCTCATTGTTGAGGCCCAGCTCTGAGCTTTAAAACAAAAACCTACATTCAGTTTCCCACCCTATTATACCCTGGCAGCTCAAGTCTTGCTTTAATACCTGCCAGGAACTGAGGAGGGATGGAAGAGACGGTCCTTGTCCCAAGGCACAATGTGTAGGCATTAGGATTGTGGCAAAAGCTATAGGACAAGGTGTCCTCCTTGCAGATCTGGTTAGTAGGTTTAAGGTATAAATTTTATTTCCCTGTTCTTCCCTAGGCAAGAAGTGTCTGTCTATATACTGTGCCACTTGGAGCTGGGAAAGGATATATGTCATCTCTTTGCTTCTTGCCTTCTTCGATGCCTCTTATTGTACTGAAATCAGAACAATGGCCTTTCACCTGGCTTCCTTGGCTCTTTTGAAGGTCACTTGAAGGGTGAGGAGCTATCAGATTGCCAAGCTTCTTAGATCAATGCTTCTTACTTCCTGTCTTCCTTTGTGTCATAAATTATTTTATTTTGATTGCTTTCTTGGACTTTTCCAAATACATAGCTTATGTAATTCAAATTGTACATTATAATACTACCTTTGCTTAATGTCTTTTTAAAATATTTTGGAAACAATTCAACACTAAGCTGATTTTCCTCTTATACTTTTTAGAAATATTCTTTAGATGTGTGTATCCTTTACAGTTTTTAAAAGGTTTGCATTTTGAATTCTCTTAGCCTCCATTATCTATCATTCTGCCCACTCTTCTTCATAATGTCTCTTACTTTGCAACTTAGCATTTATAAATCTCTTCATCCTTAATAATGTCCATTATAATGTTATTTTGCAATACTACATACTTTTCTTTGTCTTTCAACACTGCTTCTTCTATATTCCTTCTGCTTGCTTTTGATAATATATTGCCATATCCTACATTGGATCTTGAAAATTACTTTCCTACCCTCTGGTGTTTGCCTAAAGGCATAATTTTTTAAAGATTTGTTTATTTTTATTGAGAAGGCAGATTTATAGAGGAGAGCCAAAGAAAAGGTTTGATTTTTTTTTTAAGAAATCAAAATATTTATTTATAATCTCAGGTACTATATTAGGGCACATTTTGGTATACCCTTAAAATATTTTAAATACTATTTACATGCACTATTTTTAAAATTTTAGTTTATTTGAAAGATAGAGACAAGACAAACAGACAACCAGACTGCTAGATAGAAAGATGTCCTATCATCTGATGCATTTTCCAAATGCTTGCAACAGCTGGGGCTGGGCCAGGTCTACGCTTTGTACAGGGAACTCATAGGCAGCAGATTAATTTGCTATGCCACATCACAGACCCCTAGAACTAAATTTTTTTAAACTTGAAGACTTAACAAATCATTTACAGTAATTTTTTACATATATGTGTTTTTAAAAATTAACTTACAATTACTTGATAGAGAAAGAATGAAAGATCCCATCCTGTAGTTCATGCCTCAAAGGTCTGTAAAAGCTGTGGCTATAGGCCAGATGGCTGTGTGAGCATCCCATATGGGCACTAGTTCTAGTCCCGGCTTCTCCACTTCTGATCAATCTCCCTGCATAAAGCAGAGGAAGATGGTTAAGTCCTTGGGCCCATTTGAAAGACTTGGGAGAAGCTCCTAGCTTTGGATGAGCTCTGCCATTGTGGCTATCTGGGGAGTGAACCAACAGATGGTAGAAGTCTGTCTCACTTTCTGTAAATCTGCTTTTTAAATAAAAATTTGATAAATAAAAACAAACAAAACAGCAAGAGCTGGGCCTGCTTGAAGCCAAGAAACAAAATCCCGGGGGAAGAATTCACTGTTGCCTGTTGGGTAGGGGTCCAATTTTTTGAGCTCTCACCTGCAATCTAAGAATATGCATTAGTGGGAAACTGGATTACAGCATCAAGTACAGACTAAAATCTCAGCATCTGAATATGTGACATGAAACTTCCAAGCAACGTGTGAACATTCTAGCCAGATTCCAACCCTCTAGTTCTTACCTATTAATAATTCAAAGTTTCTGAAATAGACTTTAAACACGGATTAGTATTTTTTACAGCATACATGGCGTCACCTAGATTTCATTTTGTTTAAAATATTAAAAATGTTAGCTATATTCTGAAATCATTTATATTATTGTCTCCCAGTTAAATTATATTTGGGTAACTAAAGGCATTTACATGCTTATTTATTTTAATTGTATTATGACTCATTTTATTATTGAATGGATAGTCAAGATTTTGTGAATGCTTGAGGCTTGAATGGAGTATGTATGTTAAAGATCCCTCTTTCACTATCTGAATATGTACATACATGTTTTTTAATTGTTATTAACATTGTATTATGTGATACAGTTTTATAGGCACTGGGATTCCCCCCACCCCTCCCACAACCCTCCCCCCAGGGTGGATTCCTCCACCTTGCTGCATAACCACAGTTCAAGTTCAGTTGAGATTCCTTCATTGCAAGCATATACCTAGTATAAAGTCCAGCATCTTATTGTCCAGATAAGTTCAGTGTCTTGTTGGGGAGACCTTCTCTGGTCTGAAGGTAGAGCTAACAGAGTAAAGTTCCGGTCAGTTAAAAGCCCCAACAAAACATCAGCATCCATATACAATGTTATGGAATTAATTGACATAGTATTGAGTAAACAATATGTTAAAGATAATGCAAGTTCAATTCTTCAAAACACATGGGTTGAGACAGTATCAATGACAGGTTCAAAAACTAACAAACAAACAAAAATTACAGGTTAGATCAAGGCAAACATGTGGTATCTAACCTTTTGGGATTCGCTCATGTTTATACTCACATTTATAAAATAAAAATATTTAAAATTGTGTAACTTTTTTGCATGCAAAGAGACTTATTTCAAAAGGCTTGGCTAGGATTAAATTATAGGGAATTACTATAGACATAGTTGTATTATGCTTTTTGTCAGTTTCTCTTTTTGTGTGTTTTTTGATTCATCATATTATGTCTGATGTTATTATTATGTTGTCTTTCATGCTAATGCTTGCAGTTGTTAACTATAACCATTGTGTCTTCTTAGCACAATCTTAACTGCTTAAAATAAGGAAACAGTTCTAGAGGTCTTCTTAAACAACTCTTAGTTATATGGAGACAAACTTGAGATAACTTGATATTCTTTTTTTTTAAATTTTTCTGCTCTCTCTCTCTCTCTCTCTCTCTGTCTCTTCTTTAAAGATTTATTTATTTTTGTTGGAAAGGCAGATATACAGAGAGGAGGAGACACAGAGAGGAAGATTTTCCATTTGGTCATTCACTCCCCAGGTTGTCGCAACGGCTGGAGCTGAGCCAATCACAAGCCAGCAGCCAGGAGCTTCTTCTGGGTCTCCCGTATGGGTGCAGGGTCCCCAAACTGCTTTCTCAGGCCACAAGCAGGAGCTGGATGGGAAGCGGGGTCACCAGGATTAGAACTGTTGACCATATGGGATCCCGGCACATGCAGGGTGAAGACTTTAGCTAGGCCACCACACTGGACCCAATGTTCTCTCTCTTTAACAATTTTGGTATTTTGTACTTATTACTAAATTTAGATAAGCATACTTCTTCATTTTTCTTTTCTTTGTATATTTTATTGTCTCTATATTCTTTTTCTATTTGCTTTCATAGGCTTTATTCATATATCTCCCTTATTTTTTACTCTGAGTTCTGTTTATTTATGTAGCCTTATTGAATTATTTTAAAAGTAGCTTACTTAGGAAATTTGCCATGCTATACTTCCTTTTATAGGATGATAATTTCAACTATTTAAGCACAGAATACATTGCTATACTCATTACACAAATTTGCTGTCTTATTTTGAAATCATTGTCATGTTTTATTTCCTTCTCATTTTACTTTTCTTATCTATAAATATGTCATAAATACTTCATTAGCTTTTTGTAGGTTATATACTTTTAGCTTTTTATGTCTTAAAATATGCATCTTGATTATTATGTTTGACTCAATATTGAATTTATAGCGATACTTTCCCTCAACTCTTTGAAGACATTACCATTGTCTTACATCTGAATTACTTCTCTGCCATTATTTTGCAATTTTCTCTGATTAGACTAATTTTGTTCCTTTGAATGTCATTTTAATTTCCTTCAGATCATTTTGCCAATTTCTAGTTAACACATTTTGAGCAGTGTTTCTCCTTTATATCAAAATGTGAATTTATTTAAGCATTTCTGTTGATGCTAGTTCTGAAATATCCCATCTATAAATTGATATTTTTGGCAGTTCAGATATATTCTTAGTTGTGTTTTTGAATATATCACCTTTTATTAACTATGTATGTTTGGCTAAAAATCCTCTCATATATTTGTTGAAACTTCTTCAATAATCCTAACCTTTGCTTTTAGATTTTTCTCATACATTTCATTTATTTTTAATTCATTGCTAACTCATCTCAGTCAATTCCTCGTTTGTAGCATCAGTTAAAGTGTCTTTGCATTGACCGAATTAAATCTACATAGTCAATAGTCTCAAGCTTTCTAATGATTTCTTTGCATATGCATATGGGATACGTTTTAATATATTCACATCCAATGACATTCCTTTCACATAAACTAGAATCCAATTTATCTCCTTTAAAAATCTGTGGTTGACACACTTCTAACAAATAAAGCAGTGATGAAATAATTCTGGCATATGCTACAGGAAGAGATATATCTTTGCCTAGTAATTTATTTTCCCTATGTCTTTCGTCTTCTAACTGTCTTCAATTTGCAAAGTTTGCATTGTGCTATATTGTATTGTAAACTTTGTTATAATACTCCTCTGAGAAAGCCATACATAGAAATTATGCAGAAATAATGCCAGCATTAAAAAAAGACTCCAACTATTTCAAGCATCAGTTGATTTTCACGTCTTTACAGGCTTGACTCTAGCTGAATGAGTCAATAAGACTTCAAATGATTCAAACTCCCAACCATTAAAAAGTTTCTAGCTGGGTCTTGTATGTTGGCTCAATTGGTTAATCCTCCACCTTCAAATATGAGGATTCCATATGGGTGCTGGTTGATGTCCCGGCTGCTCCACTTCCCATACAGCCCCCTGCTGGTGGCCTGGGAAAGCACAGAGGATGTCACAAAGCCTTGGAATGCTGTACCTACGTGGGCTGAGATCCAGAAGTTCCTGGTTTCTCACTGTGGATCAGCTCATCTCTAGCAGTTGTAGCCATTTGAGGACTGAACCAGCAGATGCAAGATCTTTCTTTCTGCTTTCCTTCTTCCCAGAGATTTGCCTTTCCAATAAAAAATAAATCATTAAAAATGTTTTTTCCCTAGTTGATAATGAATTGGACATATAAATCTTTCTGGGTAGGTGTATGCAACTTTCCATAAAATCTGTTGGTAACAAATGAAGTAATTTGTGTTAGCTTATTGCCATAGCAATTGCATAGGAATTTTGTGCCAATGTTTGAATATGGCTGTAATAAAATCCCCACAATGTGGCAGGATCCACTTGAGGGTGGAGGATTACCCGGTTGAGCCAACACACCCTTTGTAGTTAGATGGATCTTGAATGGAGAGTTAGTGGAAGTCCGATGTGCCTGAGTAGATGGTTGGGAGGAATTAAAGCAATACTGTGAAAGTGGTTTTGTAGCTGGAGGAAAGGTGTCCTTGTCATATGGAAATAGCTTGATGTGGACACTATCCTCAGCACCATCATGCAGTCACACCCCTGAATAGTGTGGGTAATGGAATTTGTAGCTAGAGTGTCTAAACACACTCCTTCATATCTGAATGAGTAAGTAAGAATTGAAATATTCTAAGGGTAGAATTTGCTCATCTTAAAAAGGGGCTTCAGAATAAATATCAAATTCAAATAGGCTTACATATCTTTTAAAAACTTAGAAAGGTATGAAATGATGTTCTCTGGGAAACTATGATTAAGCATAGACATCTTGAAGGATTTTAAGCATACTTGCAGATTCTCTCCATTAATCAGCAGAACTTATGACCACTTGGTATTATCTCTCAGAAATCTTAAGTGATGTTGTGGACAAGTGAAAAATGTTAGCTTGCTCATCCTTCCTCCCTCCCTCTCCTGCTTTGCCTTTCAAACAAATAAACAAATGTTAAATAAATCTTAAGAGACTCTGGAGACACATACCTGGATGAGAGAACAAGTCAGCAGCATGTATTAGATAATTTTCGTGTATAATTATGGCTTCTTTAGTATGTGAATGAAAATCCTGGAGGAAAGAACAACAAATCATGACGAATCATTCTCAGGCAGTAGAAATGAAACCTAATTAAGGGATTAATTGTTTTTAAATACATTTTTATTTGTTTGAAAGGCAGAATAACAGATATCCCATCTGCTTTCTCACTGCCAAAGTTCCTGTAATAGTTGAGCCTGGGACAGACTGAAGCTGGGAGCCAGGAACTGCATCTGTTCTTCCAGGTGGGTGGCAGGGACCCAAATATTTGAGCCATTGTATGCTACCCTCCATATGTGCATTGTCAGGAAGCTGTATCCACAGATATTTACTGTATATCTGGGACTCAATCCCAGACATCCTAATATTGGATACAGGTTTTATAAACAATATCTTAACTTGCCACACCCAATATCATCCACATCAAATTGTTACTTATTTTCGTCTTCTCCTGTTAATATAGCCAGTCATCAAGGTACTGTCTGAAATATTAACCTTACTTAACTTTTACGCCCCCCCTGCTATTTTGCACACTGTCTGTAATCTAACTATGCAGCTTTAAATTACTCTGCATAATAAAGGATGGACATAACCCAAAGACCATAGACATACTGACATACTGCTTTGACATTTCAAATCTTAGTTTGTGAATCTGTCATAGATCTAGCTCGGTTGTTGCCTAAATTCTCCAAATTCTTAAGCAGCCTGGGCATAGGCAGAGTGTTTGACATGCAAATGGATCAAGGCCTGAAGTTCGCTTGCTGATTCAAAGAAAGGGAAATGGTCCCAAACACAGTTTTGAATTTCACAAACATTGTTGTGCTTTGGCCAAAGTAACATAAATGTTTGTGCGTATATGTAAATATATAGATAAGGAGAGATAGAGACTAGGAAATGAAGAGTGCCATTTGTGTAGGTGACCTGGTTGTTTCAGAATAAGTGGGTGATGTATGAAGATACAGGGAGATGGATTCAAAAGGGAGGATGATGAAATCAATGTCTCTGATATGTACAGATTGTATGATTTAAATACTGAAATATGGCTGAATGAGTGAGCAGAGTGGACGTGATATTCATCAGTACTTTAAACATTCTATGTTAAACCTTTGGCTTTGAATTTCTCAAAACTATGAGATTCTCCAAAATGATGCAGCACTTGAAGACAATGAGCCGGCTGATGAGTTAATCAATAATATAAATAATTGATCTACTGTTTTTATCTGCATGTCTCTTTGCTTTTAAGAAAATTTTCCCTTGTCCCTTTTCACCCTTCTTTTCTTCGTTTCCACTCCTTTCTTTCTCTCTCTCCTTTCTCTGTTTTTACCATCTAGAAAAGTGTTTGAGATGTGGCCCTAGCAGGTTAAACCACCACTTGGGATGCCCACTTACAGATGGACTCTGAGTTTCAGATACTCCACTTCAGATCCATAATTCACCCTGGAAAGGAATGGAAAGTGGCCACTGACAGATGTGTGGATCACCTAGTTGATTCAACTGTTTGGGAAGATTCCTCTCTGTCTGTCTCTGTCTGTCTCTATCTCTCTCCTTCTTCCTCTTCATGTCCCTCACCCTGCTCTTCTCTTTCTCAAAGTAACACCACCTTACAATAAATGAATGAATCATTTTTACAAATAGTGTTAGTTTTTGGGGTTGTTTCCCAACTATAGTAGTCTACAAACTCAGGTGTTTGCTATGAGCTAAACATTGTATATAGTACATAATTTAAAAGACAGAAGATGAGCTGAGATTCCTATTAAGGTATTAAAACAAGAAACTCATATGATAAAATTCCAGAACTGTTATAATCATTGTTTTTTTTGATATTCTTTGATGACACTTTAGTATAATCCTTATCATGGGTTTTCTATAAAATTATCTTATAGAATGTTCAATAATTTCTTCTTACCTTTAACTTATCAATCGTGCTAAAGTATGAGATCTAAAAGAGTGACATCTGGTGGATTCATGTGAGTGCTACAGAGTAGCTAAATTTAGATTTTAATTAATGAAATAGAGGTGGTGATAAATGATAATATTTATGCTTAAAGATACCTATTTTAGAAGACATTTTAAAAGAATGAATAACATAGAATAAAGGAGAAAATATATACTAACATGGGTGATATATACATATAACACATAGCAAGAATACATGTTTTTCTTTTAGAAGACATACTGACACTAAATATGTGGCTAAATATAAAGGTGTCTTCAAAATTCAGCTGCAGCCAGTGATGTTGGCATCTCTTATGGGCTCTGGTTTGATTCCCAACTATCCCAATTCCCAATCCTATTCCCTACTGATGTGCTTGAAAAGGAAGGAGAAGGTGGTCCACATCTTTGGCCCCTGTACGCACATGGGAGACTGCCAAGAAGCTCCTGGCTTCAGCCTGGCCCAGACCTGGCTCTGGAAGTAAACCAGCAATTGGAAGGTTTCTCTGTTTCTTCCTCTATCTGTAACTTCCAAGCAAATAAATCAAATAATAAGTTTTCCTAAAAATAATAAAAACTTACACATGGATTATTATATTTTGAATAAAATAAAACTTTTAATTCCACTTTATGGAATTTTATGTTTACTTTTTAAAAATTCAATGTATCATTATTATTACTGTTTTCTATATTACAGTTTTTTATGTGTAGGATTGCTCCCTACTGCTCCCCTTCCTCCCTCCTGGTCTTCCCTTCTGCCACTTTACCCATTTATTACAATAGGATAGTCCTATGTAACAATGACAAGAGTAACTTTGTGCTGTTTAAGTGTATCATGTAATTGTAGGTACAAGCAAAGGTGAAGCATCTAGTATCATATTGCCAAAGTATAGTTTATTGTTTCATTGGGAATTTTATTTGGGAATAGAGATGCATACTGGGATGTATCCTCACATCCTATTAGACTAGTCTCCATTATACAATTCAGTATGAGAATATAGATGTATTTACTTGTTTACCTATATATCAATTTTTTTTGTACTTTGCAAGAATTCTGTCATCTTCTCATGGAAATTGCTTCATCAATTACATATTCTGTTTCCACACTTTTCAATCATTTGCCTTTAAAATTTGACTTCATTTTTTTTTACCCATAGTTTGAAATGTCTTCTCCAAAGTTGTAAACAAATCAAACCAGCAAACCAGATAGGCATCCAAGGAACAACCTTTGTAAAACTCTTTATTCATTTTATAGTTATCTTCATTTTCTTCAGCAGGCAGAATTCTATAATGTGTAAATTTGTATTATTTTGGATAACCTCATTCACTGCTAATTTAACAATCTGCATCCAAACCCTTTTTCTTCTAATTTTTTGGTTCCTGCAAATTTACGATTCCACAGTCCCTTCCCAAATGCTGCTGCTTCTGCATTCCAGAATGGCATCATATATCCTGCACAATCCTGTGTCTTGTCTGTTGAGGATTCTGAGAGAAATGATTTATTTTACCTTAATTTCCATCTCATTAGTTTGACCATATGTGATGAACCTAAATGAATGACTGATTGCCTAGTTATGTTACAGTTTAAATCCAGACAGTTAGAGGCAAGTATTATTTAGGGGGTAAAGCCACTGCCTGCAGGCTAGCATCCCATTTGGTTGTCAGTTAGTAACCCAGCTGCCCCACTTCTAATCCATCTCCCCTCCAGTGGCCGGGGAATATAACAGAAGATGCCTCTGTTACCCATGTGGAAGACTAATGTGAATTTCCTGAGTGAATATTGGTTTCTGTGGTAATTTGAGGAGTGAAAACCTGGAAGGAACATTATCTCTCCCTGTCCCTCCCCTCTCTGTAACTTTTTCAACGAATTAAATAAATCTTTGGAAATGTGGATAAGTAACAAATAGAACCTTAACATAAAACTGAAGATTAAATAAACTGACACATAAAAAGCCCTTGGAACAGAGCCTTGAAAATAATCCAGGTCCAATAACATTCGAAATGATCATTGTTGATATTATTCTTACTTGGGTTAAATAGAATTCAGAGCCTACTCCTTAATTTTTGTAGACATTTTATAATGGATAAACTTGGACTAACTTCTTTCTGTAAGTTAACTTGAAATCCTGCTGGGTACTGGCTCTTGACCTTGCTTGTGTCACCTTCAGAAGTCTTTCACTGCACTTAACTGAGTTTTCATTTCATCTACCACTAAGTATCTTGTGAAAAGTTCCTGAAGTTAATCCACCTTAATTGAGCTTTCAGACATTTTTTAGACATCACTTACATGGAAGACTTGACTTTTAACTGATGGGTGACACTAGTATCCTTAACATTTCTTGGTTCCCTGAATCTTAATGAAGTAAACCCCTGGCCTTCTTGAGCCCCGCCACCTGCCCCACCTGCCTATATTCTGTTTAAGGCCACATCAGTGCTGTTTCTCATCTTATTTCCTTTCCTCAATTCCTGTCTACCAACAATGAGTCTCAGAAACTAAGATATAAGACATTAGGTAAT
Source organism: Ochotona curzoniae (assembly GCF_017591425.1). Lineage (NCBI taxonomy): Eukaryota > Metazoa > Chordata > Mammalia > Lagomorpha > Ochotonidae > Ochotona > Ochotona curzoniae. The sequence goes on from NW_024466599.1 coordinate 59,969,298, forward strand.
CTTATGTCCAGATCAGTTTGCAACTTACTGAAAAAAATTTTGAAACCCCTTATCTAAAAAAGTCAACAACGATTACAATGAATTATTCTCTTCCGTACTTAAGAAATGAATGCATTCATTTATTTAAATGGAGTCATCCTCCTTTTCTGTGCTTTGGATATCATGCCAGCCACTTCCTGCAGCCCAGGGAGATCCCTGTTATTTTATTTTACCTTGTAATGTTCTCACTCTAGTGCACTTACAACAGGTATCTATCTTATCTAAGACTTAACTTGGGTAAAACCAGACTCCCATTGTAGTGACTACCTCTGACTGTCTTCCAGTTTTATAGTCCTGGAAACAAAAATATTTTTTGTACTGGACATTTTTTAAGTAGAGATGATTTTTTAGGCACCTCTTCTGTATTTGAACAGATTTGCTGGATTTTTTCCCTTGTAAGATTCAGGCATTAGGGCCTGCCATTGCACAATGGCTCAAATGGCTAATCTGTTGCTGCAAACACCAAGATCCCTTTTGAGCACCAGTTCTTATCCCCGCTGCTCCACTTCCCATCCAGCTCCCTGCTCGTGGCCTGGGAAAGTAGTGAAGGACGGTCCAAAGCTCTGGGTCCCTTCACCCACGTGGGAGATCAAGAAGCTCTTGGCTCCTGGCTTTGAATAAGTTCAGCTCTGGCCTTCGGAGAGTGAACCAGCAGATGAAAAATCATCCTGGTTCTCCTTCTCTCTCAAAATCTTCCTTTCTAATACAAACAAATAAATATTTTAAAAAAAGCACTGAATGATTCAGATATGGATACAATGAACCATGGAAGTTCTGCACTTGCTAGATTTTTTTTTTTTTAAGATTTATTTTTATTATTTTTTCATTGGAAAGGCGGATATACAGAGAGGAGAGACAGAGAGGAAGATCTTCCGTCCGATGATTCACTCCCCAAGTGAGCGCAACGGGCCAATGCTATGCCGATCCAAAGCCAGGAGCCTCTTCCGGGTCTCCCACGCGGGTGCAGGTTCCCAAAGCTTTGGGCCGTCCTCGACTGCTTTCCTGGGCCACAGGCAGGGAGCTGGAAGGGAAGCGGGGCTGCCGGGATTAGAACCGGCGCCCATATGGGATCCCGGGCGTGCAAGGTGAGGACCTTTAACCACTTGCGCCTCCGCGCCGGGCCCAACATTTGTGATTTTTAAAACACACTTTGCTATGTTTTGACTCAAAAATATTTCCTTTTTTGTTTCCTATAGTGGCTGTTATTTACATGAACTGAAATCAAATCCTCTACATGTGGATCTATAAATGCATAAACCTACCAGTTTTCATTATCTAGAAATGCACATGTGTATAGGTAGTTATGCAAAACATCCTCAAAAGGTTAAATTTTTCTTCTTCCACATCTCTTCCAAAAATAATTGTCTTTGCAACATTAGCTAATTCAATGAGTCTAAAATGATGACAACTGTAACACTTCATTGTTCTTGAAGAATTAGAGCTTACTAGCTTTTAAATTTTTCTTGTCAGCTACCTCCTCATTGCATTTTTTTTTTAGATTTCCATGTTCTGTAGACAATCAAAGAAATACAGAAAAAGGCAGGCCTCTTTTGTGCCTGACTTTGATGGGAATATTTCTGAAGCAAATGATTAAATTTAGTGTTTGAGTCTGTTTCTAAAAATGCTTTTATTAAGCTAACAAAATTCTCTTCTAAACATACTTTCCTTTTTTTTTTTGATTTTTGAAATTTGAATATAGTATTCATTTTTTCTTATTTTAATGATTGCTTTATCCTTGAGTCTTCTAACATAAACTTAAAATGTGTTATATTAATCTCTGTAATTAGGCCTACTAGTATTTATGTAGTTTTGAAAATATTATATTGGGCTGTAAATATTTTTTTTCCTAGGGTTTACTTATTTTTTACTTGAAAGCCAAAATTACAGAGAGAGGGAGGGCCGGGGGCGGGGGGAGAGATATCCTGTTCCTTATCTGTTGGTTCACTCTTCAAATGCCTGCCATGAACAGAACGTTTCAGATCAGAAGCTGGGAACCAGGAGCCTTGTTAGAGCTCCCACAGAAGTACAAGACCCCAGGGACCTGTTCTATCTTCGGTTGCTTTCCTAGATCACAATCAGGGAGCTGGATCAGAATTGGAACAACTGGGTCACAAAAAGGCACACCACATGGAATGCCAGCCCTGTAAATGGAGGATTAGCCTATCCTGCCACTGCATGGTCAGGCTATATTTCTCATTCTATACTTTGGATCAGAAAAAATAGCAGTAATAAAGCCAGAAAATTTCAAAAAGCAAGAGCCAGATTTTTGAAATGTCTTACAAGCATAAGGGCTGACAAGGCTTTGAGAAGTTGACAGCGTATTTTAAACAAGGAACTCTTCCAAATCCTCACCTTGCAACTGCCAGGATTCCATATGGGCACAGAGTCATGTCCCAGGTGCTCCACTTCCCATCCAGCTCCCTACCTGTTGCCTGGGAAAGCAGTAGAGGATGGCCCAAAGCCTTGGGATTCTGCACCTGTGTGGGAGACCCGGCAGAAGCTCCTGGCTCCTGGCTTTAGATTGGCTAGGCACCAGGCATTGTGGCCACTAAGGGAATACATCCACAGATTGAAGATCTTTCTCTCTATATCTCTTTCTCTCTTTGTATCTGCCTTTTCAATAAAAATAAATAAATCTTTAAGAAAAAGAAAAATATAGGTAATAAGCAAGACATTAAGAACAAATTTAATTGTTTTGATTTGGACTTGAAAATGTCAGTGTGAAATTAAGTGGTATGTTTAAAATAATATGCAGAGTTTAGAAAGAAATCTTCCAGCCACTAGTTTACTAGCCACAATAGCCAAAGCTGGGTTGATGTGAAGCCAGGAGCTAGGAGCTTCCTAGAGTTTTCCACGTGGTTACAGGGTCCAAGCAGCTGGGCTGTCTTAGCTGCCTTCTCGGGCACATTAGCACAAAGCTGAATGACAAATGGAGAGCCCTGGCATTGTTATATTGGACGCTATAATCACAAGCAATAGTGTAACCTTCTATGCTTTTAAATTGCTTCCTCTTTTAAAACGATTTGTTTATTACTTGAAAGTCAGAGTTACACAAGGAGAGAGGAGAAACAGATTTTCCATCTGCTAATTTACTCCCTAAATGGGGGCAGTAGCAGGACAGGGCCCAGCTGACACCAGGAGCAAGGACCAAGAGCTTCCTCTGGGTTTCCCATGTGGGTAGCAGAGGCTCAAACACCTGGGCCATCTTCAGTGCTTTCTCAGGTGCAATAGCAGGGATCTCTGTTGGAGCCATAGCACACAGGACTTGTTCTGACACTCAATGTAAATTGCTTTCTTATTTGCTGTGTTCTTTTAATGACTTTTTTCTTTTAAAAATTTATTCATTTTTATTGAGAAGGGAGATTTACAGAGATGGAGAGACACAGATCTTCCTTCTACTAGTTCACTCCCCAAGTGGATGCAAAGGCCCAGCTGAGCCCGTCTGAAGCCAGGAGCCAGGAGCCTATGGGGTCACAGGCTCCCAAGGCTTTGCGCCAACCTCCACTGTTTTTGGAGGCCGCAAACGGGGAGCTGCATGGGAAGTGGAGCAGCTCCAAAACAAGCCAGTGCCATTATATGATCCTGATGTGTGCAAGATGAAGATTTAGGCAGTGGACCATCATGCCAGGTCCTTTGGTAGTATATCACATTCAGACCTTGTGTTCTAGTTGGTAACCCATTCTAAGTTGGTGTTTTTATTTTTGATATTTCTCAATATTGATATTCGTGACTCTCAGTACCAATTAGATTGTATAATATTTTAAATGTTTGGCATACAAAATGTACATGTTCATGGATTTACCATGTAATGTTTCAACACATGATCATGCTGCATAGTATCTATTCGGAGTAAACCTATCTCCTCAAAAATTAAACTTTTCTGTATAAATTCCCTCAAGTTAATTTTATTTAATATACATTACCCTATGTGCATTAGAAACTCAGATAATTTTACTCCTGTCCAGCTTTCTTGGTACCTTCAAGTCAAGTTTCCCATACTCTCTCCTCACTGTAGTTTGCAGCCACTGATAATTGTCATTCTGTTTTTACCTTTTGTGTGACAACAGTGCTTTGGAACTTCACGTATTGGGAAGATTCTGTGTGCTAGGTCTATTTCACTAAATCATTGCCACTTGCTAATAACAACATTACAACATTTGTAAAGATGAATAGTACTCCACTGTAAATACATACCGCATTTTGTTTGTGAATTTACCCAGGTGTATGGTTTTATGTTATTTCCATTTCTTGGCTAATATGTGTAGTGCTGCAAAAATTTGGGAGGGTAGCTATCTTTCCTATAGAGTAATCTCATTCCCACTTTTATCTTTGTTTTAATTTCTAGTCGAGGGGTTGGCACATCATATGGTAGCTCTATTTTTAGTTTGCTCAGTGATGAATATACCATTTTCCATATTCTCTGTACTAATTCATAGAAACAGCGTACAAGATATTTTATGCCATTCCTTGCCAGCATCTGTCATGTCTTAATGTTTAGGAATAGCCAGTCTAACTGGAGAGAAGTGAAAACTCATTGTGGTTTTGATTTTCCCTTCTCTGATTATTCATGTTAGGCACGTTTGGATAGATCTGTTGGCCATATGTATCATGCTTTCAAAAATATCTGTTTAAATCTATGCATATTTCAACTGAATTATTTGATATTTGGACTTTGAATTCTTCATGTATCCTAGTTTAAACCCTTTGTCAGATTTATAGCTTATACAAATATTCTTCAATTCTATTCATGATCTCTTAACTATATTCATTGTTTTCTTTGCTGCAAGGGAATTCATTCATTTAATAAAATCTAATTTTTCAGTTTTTGCATTAGTTTCATTTATTACTGAGGTAAATTTTAAAAGTCCTTTAACAATTTCACAACTGTGTCTTACATTTAAACTCATGATCCATTTTATCTGAGTTTTACATATCGTGACAGAGGTCTAATTCTTTATTCTTCATGTAGATACCCATTTTCCCAAGGCCCTTTATTTTCCCAAGGGTATTTTTAGAAGTTCCGCAAAATTAGTTGGTTGTAGAGATGCAGCTTTACTATTTTGTTCCATTGCTCTGTGTGCCTTTCTTTTGTGTCAAGACATTGCTGATTTAAATACTGCAGCTTTGGAATATCATTGAAAGTCTAGTAATACAATGCTTCCACATTTGTTCATTTAAGTTAAGGTTGTTTTGTGTATTTGAAGTGTTCATTGTTTATGTACACAATTCGAGAGTATTCTTATATTGTGAAAATATCACAGGTATTTTGAGAAGCTTTACATCTAATCTTCAAATAGCTTTGAAAAAATATGTATTTTGATACTAATTCCTGTGGTTTGTGAACATGTGTGTCTTTGCATCTTTTTGTCCTCTCCAACTTTTCATAGAGGTGTCATGACTTTTACTATAGTTTTTCACTGCTCCAGTTAAATTAATCCCCAAGTTATGTTATAGCTATTAAAGAAGGACTTGGTTTCTCAGATGTCTTTTTCATATAATTTTTTATATGTTGATTTTGAATGCTGAATCTTTCCTGAATTCTTTCATTGGTTTCATTCACTTTCATGCTTTTGGTGGATTCTTTGGGTTTTCCGTATATAAGACTGTGTTATCTGCAAAAAAGTGACAACTTTCAGATTTCCATTTGAAATGCCCTTTTCTTCCTCCTTTTATCTATTCACTTTGCATGCAATTTCCAATGCTGTGCTAAATAAAAACATATGGATTTGATTGCTATTAACTTTCCTCTTACCATTGTTTTTGCTGCAGCACATATGCTTATGGATGTTGGGTTCCCATTTTTCATTTATTTCAACAATTAAAAATATTGTCCTCCCTGACCCATCAGTTTCTCAAAAACTAAACTGCTGACTTTCCATATGTTTACAAGTTTCCAAATTTTTCTTGGTATTTGTTTCTATTTTTATTGCTGTGTGCTCCAAAAACATTATTGGTGTGATTTTAAGCTTTCTTGGATCTGTGAGACTTGCTTTTAAAATATCAGGTAGTCTTCCCTAAAGATTTTCTGCGTGCTCTTGAAAATTCACTTGTTCTGTTCTTGGATAAATGTTTTGTGTACGTCTTTTAGGTTAACTTTTTCTCTGATGAAATCTATCTTTTTCGTTATTAATTCATTTTTTCTCTCTGAGCTGCCCTATTCTGATATCAAGGTGATGAAGTCTTCTACAGGGGTCTGCAGGTCTAACTCATCTTTTGGTATGATTAACAGTAGCTGCATCTATTTGTGGCTCTAATATTGAATGCACATGTACTCATATTTCCAATTTCATTCATTGAATTGAAGTCTTTATCTTTGTATGATATTCTTATCATTTTATTGTTTATTGAAAATCTACTTTATGTGATAAAAGTGTGACTATTACCATTTTATGTGGGTCATATATCCAAGGAGTTTTATTTTGTTAATTTCAATCTCGGGATGTCTTTGAAGTGAAGTGAGAGTCTTGTATATATTGCATTGTTGGGTTTGATTTTTAATCCATTCATTGACTTTGTATTTTAATCAGTTATTTAAACCCACTTTTATTTAAGGTAATTTTATATGTATAGTCTAATTACTGCTTGTTGTCTAATTTTTTTTTATTGTTGCTTACATTGTCTAATTTTATTCTTTTATTCTTTCTTTTCTCCTCTCTTAAACTCTTCCTCTGTTGGTAATAATTTTTCTTTAATGGTGTGTTTTGATTCCTTGCAACTTATTTATGTTGTTTATTATAGATTTTGCTTTATGGTTAACATAAGGTTTGCTGAACTATCTTTGGATTATAGCAAGCTGTTTTTCTGTAATTTACTTATTTATGTATTTATTTTCACTTTACAACTTGATACTGAATATATGGACTGAAAAAATATTTCAATGAGATAAAAAATACTAATAAAGAACCTATGCTACCACTGCTCCTCCCCACAGTAAGAGTTTTAATTACCATTTATATCTTTCTCTATTTCCTCAACATATAATTATTATTTTTAAGCATTTTGCTTTTAAGTTCTTCAATAAAAGTATAATTCCTGAATCCGTTTGATTTTCTCTTTCCTCTAATTGTTATTTCTTCTATCTGTTCTTTCTCCTGTGAATTTCTTCTATTTTATTTTTAATATCATTGGTTTCTGCTTGATATTTAAAAATTATTCTATTTCTTTTTCAATTTCAAACTAGTAGTGTTTTATTGAAGGTTAACTGCTTTATTTTGTTAAGATTTGTTCTTGAAAGGCATAGCTATAAGAGCTATGGCAAGAGAGGGAGAGTGACATGGGAGCTCATTCCATTTCCTGTTTTCCTCCCCAAAAGATCACAACAGTCAGGACCAGGCCAAGCGGAAGCCAGCAACCTGTCATTCCATCTGGCAGCTTTCTCCGTATTCCAGGACTGTTAAGCATGGAGTTATACGGAAATGGAGCAACTATGACTTGAATATAGTGATTGTTTAGGATGCTGGTGTCTCTGCACATAGATTAACTTGCTGTGTCAAATCCAGGTCCTGAAGGCCTATGATTTCTTTAAAACAGCTATTTTGAAATCTTTATTCAAGAGTTTTCATCAAAATTTCTACATAATTGCTTCCAGTGGATTGTTTGTTCTGCTTTTGTTTTATGAGGTCATACTCCTTAAATGTATATTTCTACTTTTTTTTTTTTCAATTGAAAAGCAGAATTACAGAAAGAAGGAGAGACACAGAGAGATATTTTTCCATTGGCTGGTTCATTCCCTAAGTGGTTGCCAATGCTGGAACTGAGGCCATCTGAATCCAGGAGCCAGGAGCTTCCTCCAGCTCTCCCACACTGATCCAGGTGCCCAAGGATTTGAGGCATCCTGCTCTATTTTCTCAGGCCATAAACAAGCAGCTAGATTGGAAGTGGAGCCACTAGGGCATTGAATTGGCACCCATATAGCATGCTGTTACTTCAGGCAGATGCATAGCCTACTGTGCTATGGCATCACACCCTATACTTTTAAAAAAATGTATTTATTTGTTTGAAAGGCAGAGTGATAGAGGAAAATAAGAGACATACACAGATCTTCGAACCATTGGTACAACTCTTTGGTGGCCATAATACTTGCCTGGCTTAAGTTGGAACCCAAAATTCCATCTTAGTTTTCCATATTGGTGGCAGTAGCCTAAGTACCTTGGCCACTTTTTGCTACTTCCCTAGGAATATTACCAGGAAACTGGACTGGAAGCACCGCAGCTGTGTCTCGAATAAGCAATCTGTTAAAGGATGCTGGCATTGCGAGCAGTGGCTGAGCCTACCACCCCGAAGTTCTTGATGATTGTTGGTGTACAATGTCATATTTGCATTTAAGAGTTAGTTATTTTTCTCAATTTTATAGTCTTTGTGACTGGTATTCCATCAATTTTAGCCTTTCCTATTTATGCGACTTCAGCTACATCTGTTTGAGCACTACCTTGTTCCTTAAGAAAGGCTTTTGCTGCAGTCTGGACATTGATATCCTGTCACTATTTTCGACATAGAAGCAACCTTAAGCCTATTTTTATCTCAAATCATTAGTTGGTGCATTGTTCACAGTGAAATCAGGGAAGTGTGTTTTAAAGTGTTATCCATTCTAATAACCTCTTTATCTGGTTAGGTCCAGCCCTCATGACTAATACCAATACCAATATTAGATCACACACAAATCTACCAGCCTGATAAGGCAAATGTATCATATATTTAGACTAAAATTGACTCTGTTGTGGATTGTCTCCTGTTGACAGGGATTCAGAGCCTGAAGTCACTGAAATCTACCACTACTGATGTTCATTGGGCTTTGTAACTTACTTTGGCACTGGATTTATCCAGGGGCTTTGTTCTTAGGCACTGACATAGCAGCAGGACTAATTATGATCATCCCTCGTTGGGTTTTGCCCATGCAGCACGATCCAATGACACAGTCCTTTGAATAGATGAGAGGTGCAGGCAGGCCCCCTGGCCATTCAGGTTGGCAGTCATTTGTGCCAATCCTTGGTTTCACAGTCTTCACAGTCTTTAGACCATAAATAATTTCATGGGTTCTTTGTTTGAAGTGTGTGTGTGAAACACCACCATAATTTAAATTGAAATTATACTGAGCCTGTAAATTTGTTTGGACATACTGGATATTTTCAGTATGAGATCTTCAGATCTGTCAACAGAGGACGTCTTTACATACATATGTATTGCTTTCATCTTCACATCAACGTTTAAGTTTTTATTGTGGAAATCTTTCATCACTTTGGTTAAACATATTCCTAAGTCTTTTATTTTGATGTTAATATAAATGTGTTTTTTAAATATTTTCCTGAGAAAAGTTTCACCTAATTAACAAATGCAACAGTTTTTTTTTTTTTAATCTTAGTGGCAATGCTGTTTATTTGATCTGTTCCAATAGCAAGTCCCTATTTATAACAATAAGCTAATTGATGTTTCTGATCATTTGGCCTTAACTTTCATGTTGGTTCAATACAAAATTTTAAAAGAAGCAACTGCAGTTGTGCTTCATTTGTCGTTGCAAATGAGGCCTGACTGGATTTGTCTGCTTTGGAATTTATCAGTGCCGTCTCCATTTTGCTTTACTTTAACATGTGCTACTGTTTCAAATATTTCATCAGATTCTTAGTTGTTTATAAAGAAGGGATAACTTTTTGACATTTATAGTGATTAATAAAAATTTGAAACTGGGGTATTCTCAAAGCTCACATTTCTCCTTAATACAAAGATATTTGTGTATTGATACATAGATATTTGTATAACTACATAGATATTTTTGGAACTTTTTTGTTGATTTTTATCTATTGATTTGGAAACTTTGTATCAGACTTACATTGTTTTTATTGGTAGCCTTAAGTCCTATCAAAGGAGTACTTACTACTCATTTTTTTAAGAAAATGTAATCATTAAAAGTATGTGTTTTTACCTTTCTTAGAGACTTAACAAGAAATCATTCTTCAAATGCATATCTTCCCTCAGTCATCTTAGAACTGTACTATGAAATACATGAAAATTAACATTTAAAGCTGAGATTTTCCTTTCTAAAATATAAAAATCAATTTTCCAAGTAAATTGCTAGATGTATTTATTTTTATTTTATATCTTCTTTGTTTTTAGGATACTTTCTTTTTTCATTTAAATAATATTATTATTGATGCTGTTTACATAGTTCATCAGGGTGGGAAGGAGTGAAAGTCAGAGGATAGTGGATGAGACCCTTGTTTACACATTTTTTTTCTTCCCAGATATGGGGGAGAAGGGGATGCAAGAGGAGAGGTGACACCCATCTTCCCAATGCTGCATTGCCCCAGAGATTGGGGAACTGCCACCTGATGTTATCCCAAGGTCCCCATTGTGGAGCATTTCTGAGGGTTCTATTCATGTGTTTTTGGTAGTTCTGGAATGCTGTTGATATTGCAGCTCCAAGGATGAGGAAATCTCTCCAAGGTTGATTGTCTGTCATAGTCTACCTCAGAATCTCCTTTGGCCCAGAAATTTGTTGTCAAGTTTCACTGGGGTAGTTGATCAATTTGTTCTGCCTTCCATCCTCAGAAAACCAATGAGTGCTGCAGCCCAGACCTGCCCTGCCCTCCCCAACACCTGGCTCTTATGTACCACAGGGGGAGCTGCAGACAAATCAGAGTGACCCCCAGTACCCACCCACCCACCGAATTGGCCATCCCCAGCTCTGGTTCCTGTGCCTGCCAGCATGTGCAGTGGATTGGTCCAGTCTGCCTCACGTCCCATTGAGATCTTATATATGTCATTGGGCATTGAAACCTATCTCAATTCAATTGACTCCACCCTCCAGGACACATTCATGTCACCGTGTGCCACCACCTGTTCGACCATGCCTGCTCGCAGTTCTGGTTCTCATGTTCACCAGTGGTAGTTGCAACCCATCAGAGAATGCCCCCAACCCTTCCCCTGGACCTACATCCTCCCCTGGACTCATACCCTATCCCATATCTCATGCTCTCCAGGTGATTTTGCAGTCTAGTTTGGCAGAACTTACTCCCAGTCCTAGCACTTGCCAGCTGATGTTACAGCAAAGCCCAACCCACCTGCTATTATTCTGGTCCATGCCTGTATCAGTGGATACAATGAGCTACCCATGCCTGGCTCTCCCCTTAGCCCAGTTTACATGTAGGCCAACAGGTGTGGTAGCCCTGCCCAGCCTGATCTGCCCCAGTTCCAACTTTCATAGTCTTACTGCTTCTCTGCTATTTTACTTTTCTTTAATTGGTCTTTTTGATCAGCTTCTGTGAGTGGTCAAATCTATTATTTTGGGTGTCTGTAGTAGCTTGCACTTTTTTTCATTCTTTCTCTTGAAAAATAGTATGCTAAAGTCACATTCTTTTAGCACCATGAAGAAAATGTCTCATTAACTTATGGCATCTCTTGTTGTAAATTAAATGTCCACTGTGAGTTGGTTACTCTCTGTTTTTTAAGCTGTCTTTATTAGTAATATTTCTGTTTGATTTTAGGTTTATGTACAGCATGTTTCATGTGATTTATCTATAAGTAAGTTTACTTGTAATTAAAAATTTCACACATAATTAAGCATTTCTCTAATCCTCTAACCACTTACAATTTGGCATCTTTGAATATATTTCTTAATATATAGTTTACTTTCCATATTTTGAATGATTACTATTTAATTCTTAAATGAATATAGAAATTTTTAGTGTATGCTCCATGACTGTGTAAGTGTTTTATCAATTTGTATATCTGAATTTTTTGCTGTGAATGCTGGATGAATTCCTCTTACTAACTTTAATTTATTATCTTTTTTTCTTGACCCTGTCCTGGCTAGAGATTTGCACAGAGAGGTTTTGAGAAGTATTTTATCATTCATGCACTATATATCATATTGTGATTTCTAACAATTTTGCATATTAATGAAAAAGTACTGTATTTGTACCTCTTGGTGTCTTTACCTTTTAATCTTGTTTATATTCCTGCAACAAATCAATATAGTAAAGGATTTTATGGAAAAACTCATAAAAGTACTTTCACTTAATGAAAGATGAAATTCTAACTATGATTTTTTTACAAGTTTTTCTGATGATAGATTTTTCCCAAATTTACTTAAAAGAAATCACTTTTGCTTCATTTAACTATTTTTATTGCTAAGTTTTTCTCTTCAGTTAAAACATTGAGATGGTGTAGTTATGGCCTTGTAATATTTTGAGTAAGACAGCAAATGTAGTCATCATGGCTGTATATAAAGATTCAACCATTCCTTAGTTTGAAACTTGGAATTGTTCTAAAATTACATTTGATGGTATTATTTCTCATTCCCTACTCTATACCTTATAAGACACATATGTATTCCTCGATAGCATTCCATGTCTCAGATTAAAGTGTTTCATCTTATGTAGACAAAATTCTGCTTCTATTTCTGCATATTACACTCCTTCGAATGGATACCATGAAACAGAACAAAACATTAATATCAAGTTTGGTCTAAGAGGTAGAAAAAGTCTACATTGTTGGCAAATACATAAAATACTACACCTAATACCTAAATAGTAAGATATTTCCTACAAGTACTAAAAATGGAATTACCACATGAACCAGCAATTTTATTGCTGGTATACGCCCAAAACAAATTAGAACCAAGGTCTTCAAAGACATGTTCACTGTAAAGTTTATAGTAGAAGTACTCACTGTAACCAAAAGATAAAACTGACCTATCCATCAATGGACAAATGAATAAAACAATGATGTACACATACAAATGTGTGTGTGTGTGTATGTGTGTGTGTAATTGAGTATTACCCTTGAGAAGGAATTCTGATGCATGTTACAGATGAATACAACTTGGGGAGACTATATTAAATAAAATAATCTAATAGTAAAGAAAAAAATTCCTGTATTTTTATTCAAGTAGGTACAACAATCAGATTTAGAAAAACAACAAAAAAAAATGGTAGTTGGTAATAGCAAAAGGGTAGACAAAGAAGTTTTGCACAAAATGAAAAAATTCCCAAGATTGATTATGTAACATTGTAGATTTATAATCATTGGGCTGGAGAGTTTACATAGTTAAGATGACATATTTTATATATACATGATCACAATTGTGACATTGCTAAAAGTATTAAATAGTAACAACACATAGTGATGACATTTCATTTTTAATCTTAAAATTAAAAAGTACATAGTAATTGTATAAATTTCAACATCAACATCTGGATTACTAGAGCAGTTCTTTTACATAGTGTTTATGTAAAATTGTGGCTTAAATATCAGCCAATGAAATGAATGCATGCCATTTTATTTTGACAGTTTTGTTTAAATCAATTAATTCTTGTATTAGAAGTTACTTGGACTAGATTTACAGTCATATATATATATATATGACTTTTAAGAACATTTTCTGTTTTGATGAATGTATTTGATTTACCTAAATTAATTTTCTAAACTATTGCTTTCAACAATTGTTACTAAGCAAATTTTTTCAAAAGTCCTGGGCAGATGTAATGAAAGATTATGATTTCCTATATATCCTTGGGAATTATTACCATGAAATGAAGCTGAGATTTTTTTTTAAGAGTTTGATAATCAGCGAGAGACAGAGAAAGAGAGAGAGGGAAACAGAGAAATGAAGATCAGAGGAGAGAACAAATGGGAATGAGCAATTGAGAGAGTATCTTTCATTTGCTGGATCACTCACTAAATGCTTGCACATACCTAAAACCTTACACAGGTATTTCATATGGATGGTGTGAACCCACTTATTTCATCACTGCCTCTCAGTGTCTGCACTAGTGGAAAGTAAGGGGCAGGAGCCAGAGCTAGATAATCCAAGTGGGATGAGGTGGTTCTAATCTGTGTTAGCTCCTTGACTGTGCACCTGCTTCTAAACAGGGACTTAACACTGGAACGATACAGAAACAAAGTAGAGGGGGATGGGGAATGGCGTTCATTATTCTGCATTTTTCATATTTCAATATTTTTATCTTTTTGAAATTACAGTTATGTTGTAATTTAATTACAGTCCAGAAAATGCTGGCTCCATAAAACAGTTAATTACATTTGATTTGTGTGGTAAATGTACTATTGCAAACCACACAAAGTGGAGTTACATTATTGAATTCATTAAGAATCCAAATAGAAAAGAGAAAGATTTGGTCCTTCTGTCTGACCCCTACAGACTGCCTTCAATCATCAAATTTTCACTTTTCTCCCCAGATCCCCATGCCTCACACTCAGAATAAATTGCATTGTCTGCTTTTCTGGATCTCCACACAATGAAGGAAGGCCTTGAAATTCTCAGTCTCCATGATCATGTGAGTAAATGCCTTCTAACTAATCCTATGGTTTTTAAAAATAAATTCTATATCATATGCCTTTGCTGCATTTCTCTGAATAACCTTTATAACATGATCATAATATTTAAATTGTATGCCTTACAGTTGTTGACCAAATATTGTCATCAGTTTTCAAATCATAATTATTTTGTAGAGGTGAAGTAGCATTTGTTCTTGATAGATTATTGTGTTGTAAAATACATATAAAAATTGTATTTTTCCTTAGAATATCATTATTTTCATAAAGATCATTTCTAAACACAGCAAAATGTTTTAGAAGATACAAAGTACTTAACTATGCAGTATTTGAACATATTACATATTCTAATTTTAGTGTATGTTTTAGTAAGTTATTTTTCTTTTGATTCTATTCAGCAGTTATATAAATCAACAGAATCCATCAGTGGTTCCCCTGAGTGGTTGTATAGAATAGGAGAATGTGTGTTACTGGTGAAATCATTTAGAAAAAAAAGTAATTTTTTCTTTTCTAAATGTTCTCTGGAATGTCAGAGATTATATTCCAATTTGGCATTGAAATTTAACTTATTTTCAAATAAAAATCCAGAGAAACATATGTCAAAGTATCCATTTAGAATAAATTATTGTCATGGTAGATAGGAATAGCATTCTATTTCCTTATATACAACCACATTCTTTTTAGGTCCTAACAAAGGAATATGTCTAATACCTACCATTACTGAGGAATGCTTAAAACTAAATTTTCTGTGTTAGGCAGTGCAACTGCAAATTTAGCATTCATAGGTAGAAACACCAAAGCCAAAACATTTTTAAACACCGCTTTGTTGCCTAGGTAAAAATCTCCAAGATGGATCTTGTGTGATGAACATCGCACTCAGAATGTAGACACACTGAAAATAACTTGATGAAGTTACTTTAAAACTGTATGTGGGTATGTGGTATGTGTAAAACATTTGAATTTTATTTTTAGATGTGGATTTATTTATAGTATTTAATTTCATACATGCTAATATTTCAAAATCTTAAGCAAAATCTAAAATCTGAAACACTTGGTCTCAAATGTTTCATATGAGAAATACCCAACATATATTACATGTATGGCTACATTAGATAACAGTTAAGAATTTTAAAGCAAATTTCAAAAAGAGCATATCTGTCATGACCTATTCAAGGTTTAAAAAGAAGCATTTTAATCATTTCATCTTCAGTATTCTTTCTTGGTGGCACATAGCTTAAAAATTGTATTATCTTCAAGTTCACCTTGCCTTGAGTATAATAAGTAAATATTAATTCATCATATTAGTTCTAACAATTTTCAAGTTTTAATCATTGCAATTTATTCTTCACTGAATACCATTTTACAACACTCCTTGTTTATACTTTTTGATATATTTCCTCTGGGTAGATATCCAGTAATGAGATTGATGTTCATAATATATATCTGTTTAAGAAAGAGGTATCACATTATTGTCTAATATGCTTATACATTTTTTTTCTTTTGCCAATTCTCTATGAGACTATCATTTCTCCATTCCTCTGAAAATATGTATCATAAAATGTTTTAAGGATCATAACAACAGAGTTGTAACCCGTAGCTTTTGTTTGATTTAATCCATCTCTCCTATTTTCACTAGTTGTTTCCACACTTAAAACTATACACAAGAACTAAATTGCATGTTTAAAATTACATCAAGGAAATTGAATTTTATTCTGTAGGTAATGAGAGACAATTAAGACATTACGCATGTAAATGACATGTTTTGAACTGTAGCAAGAAAGGTCCATACCAGAAGAAATTAGGAGCAGAGATATGTAGATATTTGCACTAGAATAATTAGAATAAACAATAGGTGGGGTGTTACCCAAATGAACTTGTAAAAGAAAAATTTTAATTATGCCTTGTATGAACAGTTGGTGGATAATAGACCCATTATATTAAAGTCTGAATAGTAACGATATGCACAAGATATATTATTATAGAATGCTATTATAGAGAAATAATTATCTGACAGCTAAGAACAGCTGAAATTTACTCAATAGACTTTATTTAGAAAATGTGCAGTGCTTACCTTTATTTTAAAACTAAATGTGGTTTTCATACAGGCACCACTATTATAGAATCTTCTTACATAATTCAGATTAATACAGCAGTATAGATAACAGTACCTGCCAGTGGAACATTCTGTGGATGGGGCATAATTGAAAACCAATAAATATTTTTCAAAGACATGAAAGAGGTGAAGGGAATATTTCAGTTGTACTGTGGTTCTCTAGCTAATGCAGTTTGATGTTTGGGTTCCTTATACAATTCTAGACCTATATTTAGGTACAAATAATGGAGTTTATGGGGCATTTAAATTCTTATTTTTCAGTTATGAAGACCACCATTATACTGCAGGTTGAGGATAAAGCCATTCTCTTGTCCTTTAGCCCGATTAGTGATTTAATTGAGCTTAATCTTATAATCTATAACTTGAATCTGACTGGAAGAACACACATTACTCTGTTCAAATACACTGGTTCTGGTGATAATTGCCACTTTGGTACACTACTTAGAATACAATCCTTTATTATATTTCCTAATGATTTAAATGATTAAACCCAACAGTGCTAGTCTGATTTATAAGAATAATTGAGGTCAATATGTAAGGAAAAAAGAATGGAGGATTTACTAGTAAATCCAAATGAAATTATAATCTTCTCCATCTCAATGAACAGCTCAGAGAAAGGACAAAAAACTTCAAGCAAAATTTAATCTAAATGAGAATTCAAAGTTGAAATGCTCGAGTTATAAGAGGATGTATACCTGATATTTCATGGTAGACTGAATACAGGAAAAATCATCATTGTACCATGAAATAACCCATCATATTTCAATTACTTTCCACAAAACATAATTAAAATATCTTAATAATCTAATTGTACACCATTATAGTACATACAAGAGAAATAAATGCATTCTTTGAGGAATTACCACTTGAATCACTTTCTATAGTAGGTTCATATTTAAGATGTGAACTAAATAATGCAGTAAAAGCAATGGAAATGTAATTTGCACTTAACATCATTATAAATTAATCTCGAATAACCTACACTGAAAGCAATTTGTCTGATTAGAAGCAACATGTCATCAAATCAATAAGGACATGAGACATCACTTATTGAATTTTCCATTAAATATTTCTTGGAAACTTTATTATGCTTGAGTATATGCCATGTCATGATGGAGAGAACAATCCTTTTCAGCAAATATGAATAAATGTAAATTATAATATAAAATTTCATGTTAAACTTTGTTAACATCTTTTATTTGATTCATCTGCATAAATAAAGTAAATACATTGAAAAGTAAAAGCACACTTATTGTTAAATTTTATTTTAAAAGTAGCTTAGGAAATTAAATTTCACAAAACAGGTTGCAAGCATGGTCTCCCATATATCTTTTAAATTTCCCAATTTATGTATAAAATTATAAGTACACTGGCTAAGTACTCTATTGGTTAAAAATACTGCTTTCAGGTGCTTATCTGTTAGTATAGCTATTCCCTTGGGACTCCCTGCTCTCTGGCAACTCAAATTTTGCCTTTGTGCTTCTGCTCTTCATGATACAAAGTAAGAGCTCCCTGTGAAGTGAAGGTTATGGCAGAGGAGTCAGAATCTCAATCAAAATGGTAAAGCAGTTACATCTAATAGTGTTCAGAAAATGCTATCCCAGTTGTCTGTAGAAAGAGCCATTGTCAGCCAAAGATCTGAGTTTGAATTTTATTAGTACTTTGTGGAAAACAATCTTAGAATGGCTATAAAACTAAAAGAGTTTGAAATAGCTAGCAATAAATAAATAAATAAATAAATAAATAAATAAATAAATAAACTTAGTTCTGCAACATGAACAAGTTAATATTTTCTGAAACTTTCATTTGTGTTAGATTGTAGTCCAAAATGAAGATACCAGCCTAAATAGCTTGAATATGCTATACTCTTTGTTCTGTTTCCACACAAAGTCAACAAAAGAAGAGAAGTATTACATAAGAAATTGATGTGATATAAATAAATACTTATAATCCCACAGTTGTTGATGTGATTCAAAAATGACAGATTAAATTGTGTGAAAGGCACATTGATACCAAAGTTGCCAATGTTTTGATTTTCAACATTGCCATTCCCCTCACTCAAAGTGAACTGATAATTTGAAAAAGATATACAGCCTTACTGTATTTATATTTATTAATCTGTATTTGATGGCCAAGTATACATATTTAAAATAGACTCTTTGATAAGTTTGCACTTTATGCAATCATCATCATAATTAGCACATTCTTCACCTGTAAAAGGTTCCCTCAGTCATTTGTAACCTTTTCTTAATTCATTCCAATTTATTAAAAACAAGTCTGATTTTCATCTTTATGGATTGATTATTTTTTGTAGTGGCAGTCTCAGACTGTACAATTTTCTTGTATTGTAGAGAATGTCAATTTGATCTTATATAGCTTATGTAGAACACAAGTTTCTAGAGAAATACAAGGAAATAGATATGTTTTAGAAAAGAGAATCAACAAGAATGATGTATTTGACCAGGATGAAACAGACCTTAGCTGAAGCTACGTTAAAGTAACCCATGAATAACTGCATATTAAAGCCAGTAGAGCATGTTGATCCAATTGTAAAATCGAATACCAGTGGAGCACGTTACTTTGTTCTTTTCTCCACATTTACTTATATTGATGGAGAGTATAATTTGGTTTCCTAACATTTAGTTCATGGCATGTATTTTTATATTAAAGAGATAGGAATCTCTTACCCATTGGGTAAATGCCCAAATGCGCCACAAAAATCAAGCCAGGGACAGGCTGATTCCATATACTGGGCACTCAATTCAGGGCTTCCAAGAGGATAACAGGGATCCAAGAACTGAAGTCTCACTTTCCACCTGCCAAAATGTTTAATAGGAAACTGTAGTCAGATTTGAGCTTGAGCACCATCCAGGAACTCTGATGCAGAATAGGGCCCCAAACAGTAAGTGGGGTCTTAGGGTTCACCTGTGTCCCAGGAACCAAATAGTGGGAGCAGGTGGAGTGACTGTAGGATTATGAGCCTGAGGCCCTGCTTGTATTACTGTTCCAGATATCAAATAGAGAAATGCAATACCAGGATTTGAGACCAAGGAGTAAAGGGAGGCTTTTAAACAAAAGCCCACATATAATTATAATTGAAGCAGTGTGGAAATACCCTTGTTAGGATACAGGAGAAACATATATAGCAAACAAATAAAATTGCAGAATTTTGAGAGCTACACATGACACTAAGAAAGAAAGAAGAAATAAAAACGAAGTGGGAGAAAGGGAAGGAAGGAATTATATTCTTAGACTTGTGTCTATGAACTACATTGACTGTTCTATTTGTATTAATTTCACATTAACAATAGGCTTGATGAGAATTGTGTTGTAGTGATTAGCATGCATTTGCTGTGATCCTAAAATCTAATACATTAATATAGTCCTTTAAAAATAACTGGGCCCAGTGCAATGGCTCAATGGCTAAGTCCTCACCTTGCAAGCACTCAGATCTCATATGGGCACTGGTTTGTTTTCTGGCTGATCTAATTCACATTGAGTTCCCTGCTTGTAGCCTGGCAAAGCATTAGAGGATGGTTCAAGTCGCTGGGACCCTGTAACCCACGTAGGAGATCCAGAACAAGCTCCTGGCTCCTGGATTTGGGTTGGCTCAGCTCTGACCATTGCAGGCATCTGGGGAGTGAATCAGCAGAGGGAAGTTCATACACTCTGTCTCTCCTTTCAGTAAATCTGATCTGCCTTAAATAAACCTTTTTTTTTTCCTAAAAAATAATAAATGCAGTGTGTTTCTTGGTGAAAGAAGAGGAAGCATAGTATGTATATGTATATATATGTAATATTCAAAATGAGTAATATGGTAATATTAGATTAGAAAATCAATTTCTCTTTATATTCACTAAGTATTTAATACAAATATTATTTGTAAAGACTCTTCAAACTGTTTTATGTTCCTGAGAATCTATTGTCATTCCAGAAAACATATAATGGTAAAATGTAAAGCTATATTTGAGGCATGATACCAGAGATTTAAAGATGGAGGAACTAAAAGGGCCAAGTGAAAAATGCAAAGAAGAAAATGTAATGATGGTGGATGCATCGCACAGTAATTAATACATTGTATGAGATACCTGCATTCTGCATTATAGCAGCTTGCTTCAAAATCCAGCTTCCTGCTAATGTGCATCACGGGAGGTGAGAGGTGATGGATGACCCATGTACGTGGGTCCCTGACGCTTTGTGGGAGACTCATATTAAGTCTCATATCTCTGGTCTTTCCCAAACCAGGAATTTTCAGGCATTTAAGAGGTGAACAAACAGATGAAAGATTTCTGTTTATGAGTCTTTTTCTTCCCTTTTAAATGCATAAAAATACTAATGTAACAAGAAAAATTGTAATACTTGAATGAATATGAACATAGAAGATAAGTAAGAAAGACTCCAATTTTCAAATGCAAATATAACCTGTAGACATATACACTTGTGACAATTTTGTGTAATTAAAAACTGGTACCTGGAAATATAAGAAGAAAATCTATTGAGAATAGTACAAATGTCAAAATAAATGTACAATAAATTAATCATGCAAAGAGAGAAGGTAGTGTAACCTTGGTGTGATGATCAAAGCAAGGTCATGAAAGATTATATAATGTCTCTTCAAGGAGGAGTTTAGGTACTGATGATTGAATTATGAAAATTTTACATTGGTAATTTTCAAAAATAATAAACAATTTGAAGAGAGTAATGATACGTTATTTTGTATGAGTTTGAAAGTAATAATATGCCCAGTTTGGAAAACAGCATGTGCTTTTAGGGAGAAAAAGCCCCTGTAGTTAAGCTGGAAACTGAGAAGCAAAGGTAAAAGTTGAATGTATCAGTGGAGCAAATAGGCTTTGCAACAGTTGATTTTATATCTATTGCGAAGAGCACACATTTTGAGATTCTGGTTTGCACCTGAAGAATACAATAGTCACATTTTGTTTCAACAAAAACTGACCTGATATGATTGTATTTGCTTTTGTTGCCAGTGTTTTTTGCCTTTAGACCTATGAAATAAATGCCAAGACTAATGTTGTGAGTCTCTTCCTATATCTTTTTCTAGGAGTCTTATAGGTTCAAGTTTTATGTTTAAGCCTTAATTTCATTTTCATTTTATTTTTGTGATTATGGTAACATATGGTTCCAATTTGATTCATTTAAATATAGAGATCTTATTTTCTCAGTATCGGTTGTTGAAGAGACTTTTACAATCTTGGCAATTTTTTGGATTGTAAATTTATGGTTTATTCATGGATTTATTTCAGGGCTCTATATTCTGTTGCATGCCTCTGTATTTATAACTGCATGCTGATACACTTTCATTTTAATAACTATTGCTTTATAGTATATTTTAGGATTAGGAAATATGAGGCCTCTAACTTGTTCTCAAGATTTCTTTGATACTCAACGGGTTTATTTTGGCTTTTCTGAATGAATTGTTAAGACTTTACTTTGTATGGCAGTATCAGACTAAGAAAATCATAAGGAAGACACAGATATTGCTGATAGATAGATAGATAGATAGATAGATAGATAGATAGATAGATATAGATATAGATAGATAGATCTTCCACTATCATCTATATCCTGTCAGATTGTTATACTTCTTACAAATCTTTCATTTATTTTGTCAAACTAGGAAGCCTACAGCCACAATAAAGGAAGTAATAAGAGCTAAAGGAAACTTATAGAAAAGAAAAGAAATGGGAATGCAAGTATCTTATTAGGAGTTAACTTGCAAAGTATAGAAGGAATTCCTATAACCCATTATCAAATACAGCAAATAACGTGATTAAAAATTTCTCCAGACTTAAATAGATTCCCTCTAAGGAAGTTATTTAACTGACCAAAAGGCATGTGGAAATATGCTCAAGGTCTCCAATAATAACTTAATAATATAGCAGCTCATATTTGTAAGGAGGACTATGATAAAAAAATTCAAGATAATTAATATTGGTTAGGATATGGAGAAATTGAGACCCTTGTGCCCTTTTGGTTGGAATACAAAATTGGTGCAACTACTATCAAAATAATACAGAGGTTCATTCAAACTTTAAAAATAGAAGTATTGTCTAATAATCCTACTCTTGAGTATTTATCCAAAATAATTGAAATAATCTCTCTTTAAGAGATAGTAGCACTGCAATATTCAGTACAGCTGTTTCCTTAATTGTCAATATTTGATAAATTATTTGAGATAAACACTACAATTAATAAGTTTATTCTAAAAGCTGGTGTATAAAACAAGCAGGTTAAATGGTAACAACTGGAAAGAGAAACAGTCAAGAAATGTCTTTATTTAGATGGAAAACAGGAAACTATGTCTGCATGGTAAAAGCCAATATAGGGAGAACCATGCAGGCACAAGTAGACCTTATAGAAATAGCACAGTCTCCAGAGATTATAAACAGTGGAATAATGTAAATGTGTTGCATAATTGCCTTTGAGAAGTGAAGGGTTACATCCTTTTAAAAAATTATGGTGATGATGATCTTTACATAGATGATTAGGGCGCAGAGGGTCAAAGGATACAGAAAAGTGGGTAAGGTCATTGTTTCCACATTTTCCTTTTTCCTTCCTGTATCCAGGGAAGGGGAGAAGACAGAGGGAGAAGCCCCACCCAGCCTCCCACCTATCCCAGGGTCTCCAACGTGGGGCATACGCCAAGGGTACTGCTCAAGTGGTTTAGAGTCTCTGATTACCGAGATTTTCACTGCCAACATGTGGCTGGGGTAGTTGATTTATTTGTTCTGTCTGGTTAACTCCTTCTTAATAAGAAAAAAAAAAAAGGATAAAGATGGATCAGTGAGAATATAATAATTGCAATGGACATTGTGAAGCAGCTGTGGTTAAGCTACCACTGAGTTTATATGTTGAGCTAAAATTTGTTAGCTCAGTTATAGAATATTCTGCACAAAAGTTATGGGTGGGGCCTGGCGCGGTGGCGCAGTGGTTAAAGTCCTCGCCTTGCATGCCCAGGATCCCATATGGGCGCCGGTTCTAATCCCGGCAGCCCCGCTTCCCCTCCAGCTCCCTGCCTGTGGCCCGGGAAAGCAATCCAGGACTGCCCAAAGCTTTGGGACCCTGCACCTGCGTAGGAGACCCAGAAGAGGCCCTGGCTTCGGATCGGCATAGCATTGGCCCGTTGCGCTCACTTGGGGAGTGAATCAATGGACAGAAGATCTTCCTCTCTGTCTCTCCTCTCTGTATATCCGCCTTTCCAATAAAAATAAAATAAATCTTAAAAAAAAAAAAGTTGTGGGTGTAGTTATCCAAGGACAGCATTAAATGTAAGGTTGTTGTACCCAGCCCATAGAAAACAGTTAAACCACTTCAAGCCTTGGTGACTCATTGAAATGTGCCAAACATTAATAAACTAATAAGGCTGCATGCCATGTATCAACAAACAGTAACTCAAATTGCCTACTAAGGTTATAATGCAATTTTAAAAAATAAAGTAAACTGCCCTGGGATCAGCTGTAGAATAGAGTTAAGCCTCAGCTTCCAACACCAGTATCCCACTTACAATCAAATACTTGATGCTCCACTTAGAATCTAGCTCCTTGTTAATGTGCCTGGAAAAGTAACATAGGATGGCCCAGTGCTTTGACCCCCACCTCTAAGGGATGCCTGGATGAAGCTCATGGTTGCAGGCAGTCATTGAAAAGATTTGGTTAGTGACCCAGCCAATGAAATCACTATATGCCTCTCCCTCTATGTCCTTTTGTGACTGTGCCTTGAGAATCAATAAAATAAATATTTGAAAAATGTTGTATTTATTAACCATCATATCTGAGTTTTAACCAAAACATTTTCAAAAGATACTTTTAACAATTAGTTTCTTATTTTTTAAGATTTGTTTATTTGTTTACATTGGAAAGTCAGATACACAGAGAGAAGGAGCTTCTTCCAGGCCTTCAACACGGGTGCAGGGTCCCGAGGCTGTGGGCCATCCTCAATTGCTTTCCCAGCACACATGGAAGGAGCTTGATGGAAAGTGGGGCAGCCTAGTCATTAACCAGTGCCCACATGGGATCCCAGCAGTTGCAAGACGAGGACTTTAGCCCCTAGGCTATTGCACTGGCCCCCATTTACTCTCTTAAAACTACTTTGTTAAGGAGATACTCTACTCTGATTCTTTCATTTCCAAATTTTCCGCAATACTTTGGAAAATGCATATTCTTTAATAAGTATGTGTTAATCTACTGATGATTTTTAATTTCCCTTAGTTCCTCTCAAGTAGATTTCCTAATTTCCTTAGTTTGCTTTATTTTGTTTTGTTTATAGTTTCTTACCTGAGGGATGGTATGACACAGATACCTTCCTTTCTTTTCATATATGATTCCCTTTCATTCATCCTTATCATTGCAGTGTTCTGCTCTGAGATTATGATTTCTACTATCTTGCTGCCTACCTGATTGTTGCTGATACACATCGAGTTCTGGTCCATCTCCTCTCACCTTTGAGATTCATTCTCTGGTTTACAGGTTTCCTTTTCAGCCTGTTCCTTGGTTTACGGATGAATGACTAAGTGTGCCAGATTTTTCTCAAAGCCTTGACTTTGCCCTCATCAGTGAATCTTTTCTCAGTCCGTTTTGAGTTACCAAATCAGTAACTTGAAGTCTATACAAACATACTTTAAGGAATTGCTTTTTTTTTCTGACTGTACTGGAAGTTAAGAAATTTTAAAACATTGATTAATGATTACAGCTATTTGAGTATATTTGTGTGGATGTGAAATTGCCTTTTTTTTTCAAATAAAAGGAAAAGAATGTGTACTATAGCAAGGATAATAAGCTAGTCTCCTAAATTGAGAGAGAATCATGTGGTACCATATGATGCTAAAAGCTGTTATGAACTAGTTTTACCTAAAAAAAACCATATGAATGGATTTTACCTTTTTCTTCATAAAACCAGCATCATTAAAGAGTTTCCATAAATTTCCTTATTTGTTTAATTATGCCCTCAGAAAAGCACTTAGCTTTCCCCAGTTTCTTTCATTGTTTCTTCTTGGGTAGACTTCAGTTTAAGAACTGTTGTGTTTTCTTTGAGCCATGCAAAGCCGGCTATTTGTCACAACAAAGCAAAACAAATGAAAACTGAAGTTCACATTTTCAATGATAGAAAAATCAGCTGTAGGGGAGAAACTTATGTTTATGAAAAACAGAGGAAAATTATGCCATATTACAATTAAGTCTTTTCCAGGCATAGGTGAATAAATAAATAAATATATATATATACACATCATATATATATGATGTATATATATATAAATATCACCATGATAGACAGATACATTAATATGAAATATATGTGAATGAGTCAATAAAATCAAACTCCATAAAACCAGTAGTATTGTAGAATAAAACAAGCAAACTTAAAAATATTAGAATTTCAACATATTTAAGAAAAATGTTAAAAACCTGAAAAAACATGGAATAATCTACATGGAAATAGAAAACAAAACAGTTTATTGGAGTATGCTGAAGCAATATCAGATGTTTAGAGTAATCTGAAAAATACCAGAATTTAAGAGTTGGGGAGTATTAAATTGATTCAACTTCAATTCTTTTTGATATTATAAATATTTGTAAAATTTTTGAGAGATTTCCAAGACCTGCTGTCTTTTCTGCCCCAGAAATCGTAACTTTCAGGCCCAATATGTTTCCTAGGAATCAATATTTTTGAGAATTTCCATCTGTGCTCTGTATAAACAGTTATTTTTTAAACTGCTTTAGCAAGTTTCTATTCACAATGCTGAACTTTTTTCCAAGCAACATTTTCAATCCTGTCTGAGTATTATGGGGATAATTTTCAGAACACTGTTCACACTGTGATACCGTACTGTGTTAATCATGAATCCTGAATTTTGAAATCATATATGATTCATAAACTAGATTAGAAAATAAGGAATCTTGTTTATTGCTGATATTCTCTAATTCCTATGGGGAGTTGTAAATCGTGAAAAGTATCATTTTTATTTTCTTGTAATATATGAGGAGTGCCATCAGCTTGAAAATATTAATTCTGAATTTAATTTATTTTATAAATGGTTAGCTATTCGTTTTTGCTGATGCACACAGGTCTCCACACCATGCTTGAAGGATAGAAAATGCACAGCCACTGTGCTTTATAGTGGTACCAAAGCCATTCAAAAGAATGATTGCTTTTCCCTATTATATATTATTTCATAGTGCATACTATATTAATTTACTGCTATTGAATAACAAAAACATCTCTCTTGCATTATATAATCCTACATATCATGTATTCCAATATTAATAAATCAGTTTTCTTTACATTCCTCTGTGAATTGATTTAGTTTTGTGAAGCAGGACATTCAAATAGCCTTGACAATTCAGATAGCATATATCATTAAAAATGTAATTGAAATAACAAATCCATCAGCTCTCTTAGATTTAAAGAATATAAATACAAGGTATAGAGCAACCAAGTAAAGGCTCATAATTCTTCTTCTATGTTTCCCAGTGGTTATTGTTTGCAAAAGTAAAATATTTTGCCAAAGTTCTAATTCATCAGTGCTCATAAAAATACAGACTTTCAAAATTTGACATCAGTTGATATGCTGATATTCTTAAGCAGTAAAACAATTTTGTAAGTGACAAATATGAATATAGTCAAGTGTATTAACACTCCTAAAATGGGTTAAATGATGCCAGAAGCCTCTTGAAGTGGCACAGTGCTTTTAAACTCTTAAGTAAACAGAATCAGTGAATGATAAATTTTCTATAAACCATTCAGATAAATAACACATATAAATTATGTTAAGTCATATATATAGACAAAATTTAAATTATACAAACTTTTATGATTTCAGATTATCAAGCCAATTCAGCAAGTGTTTTCTAATAACAATTGAAAGACAATCTGGCTTTTGAAAAATACGGCTATTCTTGAAGATTTATGAGCCAGTTCATCAGTTCCTATTTGATATGATTTATGTTTTGCATCCATTTGGAAAGTTTTTATTATAATATTGGAATATAATTTTTTATGGGTATATCCACACTTCTTCATGTCTTGTAAACACACATACTCAGAGCTGTTGGTTTGAAGCTAGTCTGCAAGAGCTGTTTTTATAGAAGGTTTTTTCAGGGTTTTTAAGAAAGATATATTTGTATTGGAAAGTCAGATATACAGAGAAGAGGAGAGACAGAAGAAGATCCTCTGTCCAATGATTTACTCCCTGAGTTGCTGCAATGGCCAAAGCTGAGCCAATTCGAAGCCAGGAGCTTCTTGCAGGTGTCTCATGTGGGTGCAGGGTCACAAGGTTCTAGGTCATCCTTGACTGCTTTCCCAGACTACAACCAAGGAGCTGGATTGGAAACGGGGCCACTGGAATTAGAACCAGTGCCCATATGGGATCCTGGCACATTCAAGGTGAAGACTTCAGCTGCTAGGCTACTGCGCTGTGCCTGGTGTCTCAGCCTCTTACAAAAGAAGCATAGAAGAGCTCTGAGAAGATAGTATTGTCTTTTGGAACAGACAACAGGTTTATTTACTTACTGAGATGATTAATATAACATCTCCCTCTGGGTTTGCAGCTCCCTTCAAAGATTAAGATTTGTTAAGTGGAGAGTTCTCAGGCTAAGAAGCTATTACTGAAGGGAGCAAGAACACAAGTTTATGCTTTCTGTCCTTGGGATAGTAAATACAGAATTTCCCACCAGGGATTCTTACACTGCGTTTCAGAAAATCAGTCAGTTTCTGTTTTTTTGACCCAAGGGAACAAGACCTTCCAAGGTTGAAATACCTAGGAAAATCTAGTCCAGGTCCCTACTCAGTCCTGCAATTTCTTGGAATTCCCCCCGACCTTAGCAACACCCCAATGTCCCAATTATAAAGCTTCCAGCTTGCTGAAATACAGCCCCTCTGCCACGAGGTCACTGTTACTGTATCTGCTCCTAGACAGAGGCCACCCTCTTTGCATTTATTCCTGATAGGTGCAATTTGGCTGTAAGTCCATCGTGTGCCTCTTTCTAAGATTTGATGCCTCATTTTCTTTCATTTTTTAAAGATTTATTTCATATTTTATTCCTGAGTCAGATTTACAGAGAGGAGGAGAGACAGAGAGGAAGATCTTCTGTCCAGTGATTCACTTCCCAAGTAACCACAATGGCCGGTGCTGTGTCGATCCAAAGCCAGGATCCAGGAACCTCCTCCAGGTCTCCCATGTAGGTGCAGGGTCCCAAGGCTTTGGGCCATCCCCGACTACTCTCCCAGACCACAAGCAGGGAGCCGGATGGGAAGTGGAGCTGCCAGAATTAGAACCAGCGGCCATATGGAATCCTGGCTGATTCAAGGTGAGGACTTTAGCAGCTAGGCGACCACACTTTCTAAGCCACTTTCCTAATAATTACACTGTAAATGTTGCATTCATTAGACCCACTGCTTCTATTTGTACAACACAACTTACTTTCCAGACGTTCCTCAGCAAATATCCTCCACATGTTATCATTCAAGTGTATTTATTATGTAACCTTATATTTGTATTGATATTCACAAGCTTGTTACATCTTAGCTGTCTTAAAAAATATTAATAATTGGGCCTGGGGCAATAGACTAGTGGCTGATTCCTAGCCTTGTTTGCACCAAGATCCCATATGGGCTCCAGCCTTTGTTGTCACTTAGAGGGTGAACCAGAGGATGGAAGATCTTTTTCTTTGTCTCTTCTCTCTATAAATCTATCTTTCTGATAAAAATAAAATAAATCTTAAAAAATAGTAATAATTGTTATTTGAAATAAAGAAAGGAAGGTAGCTAGTAAAAAATTCAATATGATCATTAATTTTGAAAATCTTACCATTATTATATTAACAAGTCAGTTTTTATCTAAGTATGCTATAGCTTTTTAAAAAAGATATATTTTATTTTTTATTTTGTGTTATCCACTGTAAATAATTATTTAAGGTGATTTTTGGATTTACCATGTGAAGTTTTCTGGGAATGAAAACATGCCATCCAGAAAGTATTATCATATTTGGAAAGAGGAAGTTAGGTTTATGTCTCATTATTCTCCTTTGATCTTCAAATCCAAACAATGTTTAGTACTATTGATCAACATAAATGTTCTTGACCAGTCACCTAAAAATCGCATTGTGTCCTAAATGACCCAACCAATTAAATGTGACTTCAATTCAAGAGACTTTTTAGAGCTTGAAGAATGATGAAACTAATCTGAAATAGTTATTGCTGGGCATAGTTAAAATGCTGTATACAAGCTCTTTCTTAATGTATTTAAAACCTATTATGAACATTGTTATCAGTTCCACCTAGTGATGAAGGAATAGAGAATTAAATCAATAAAATGCTATGCCAACTTCAGATGTAAATCAAAATGTATATCAGTAATTAACTATATATGTATGTGTGTATATCTATCTATCTATCTCTCTCTACCTATCTATCTATATATTTATATATATATGAATGAAAATTTAGACATCCTTTTTGCCCCATTAAATTTTTCCACCAAAAATAATGTTGTGATAGTTAAATGTTCATTATGGTAGTTTATGTAAAGTATACAGAAAGTCACTAAGGAATAACTAAACTGAAATAGTCTCAGGGTTTCACTGCTCTTTTTAAGAAAATCAAAATGTTACCCATGGTTTGGGGTAATTTTTGTGACATAAAGAGAGAACTAGTAATGTAATGCTCTGAGATGAATGCAGCAACATGAACAAAATTCCAACTCTTGTTATTCTTTAGCATAATTATCCAACTCTTATCAATTTCTCTTTCAGTCATTGCCACATTAGCACATAGAAATATAGATAAAATTTTAATTATTATCATTATTTGGAACAGCAAAATTGAAGCAAATGACTGGAATTTATAGCCACACATTTTAAATTTCTGAAATTAATTAATGTGATATTTTATTATCCTTTTAAAAAGGTGTCAGAGGCATCTCTGCACTTATTAAACTATAACTGATAAAATTATCTGCAGTCTTTAAAAAAGGTTGTTTTTGTCTGTGGAATATGGAAATGTGAGGGTTTATTGGGAAGGTTGAATAGGCTGATCTCCCACCTTGCAGTTCCAGTATCCCATATGGGCACCTATTTGTGTCCCAGCTGCTGTACTTTTCATCCACCTCCCTGCTTATGGCCTGGGAAAACAGAGGAGCATGACCTTTAGCCTTGGGACTACACATATTGAAGACCCAAAACAAGCTCTGGCTCCTGGTTTCAGATCAGCAGAGCTCTGGCTGTTGCAGTAGTTTGGGGAATGAGCCAGTGATTGAAAGATCTTACTCTCCATCTCTCCTCTCTGTTATGTCTTCCTTTAAAAATATATAGAAAATGAATATAGAGTTTATCATTGTAGCAAGTAGAATTTATTTCTGTATATAATTTGCTCCATACAAATGAAGAAATCTGGAAAATTCTAAATCTAATTCCTAAAGTGTGTGTATTTTTACTCATGCTTCATGGATAATAGAAGTAAGAAAGTTAAGAAATACTTTGTTTTCATTTTCTACATTTAAGTCATGATGAGTAACAGTTGATGCTACATACACAAAATATGTTTTGCGTTTCAAGGATGTGAATACTGCTTCCACATATACCTTTGTCTTACATATGTGATGCTCTGAAACAACAATAACAATAATAATGAGAACTAATGCTGACAACTTGAGGAAGTTGCCATCTGAATCTGAGAAAATTCAAGTAAAATTCTTTGTGGTAAGCATAGGGCAGGTTACAGTTTGTGCAACTGGCATCCCCACAGCTGTTTTTGTCAATGAAACAGCAGCATTATTAGTCAGTAGAAAAATAACTGCAGAAAACCTCTGACACCTCCAGGTTTGTAAGTGAGAATGGAGAAAAGCGTGGGGCACAGCTAACAGGAACAGGCCATGCGCGTTTCTTTACAGTGCTTGCAACTACACTGGGAAAGTGCCTTACAGGTTAATGAGCTAGCGCAGAGAAGAAAACAAACAGGAAGAGGTACAAAGTGGAGACTGCTCCTGCAAGGACAAGCAGAGAAGGAAACAGGAGGAAATCTAGCAATTAGCTGGGAGAATGTGTAGTCTGAGAGAAAAGCAGCAACTTCATTAAGTACAAAGGAAAAAATTGAAAAGATGAATTCCTTTGGACTGCCAAGGAGCTGGAACCCTTCCCAATTAAACTGATTCATTGCTCATCTGGTAACATAAATTTATATCAACCAGATTTGCAGCTTACACTCAAAAGGCTCCTAGCAGAACGCAAGTGGGCAGTTACTGGTACAAGCAGAAGCAAAACATAAGGTTTTTCAGAGAATAAAAATATCTGTATAGAAACTAATGAGAAAGAAATTTAAAAATGAACATGTGTTCTATAAACTTTTTGCAGATGACAATAAATATTTAAGAAGAATATCTTCTAAAAAGACTAACAAAAAAAGCAGAAGTTATGAAAATATCAAATTTTTAATAGCCAAAGAAAATTTGCTTTCAACACCAAAAGAAAAAGAAAAAGGTATTAAATAATCCATCTTAAGAATCTTCTGAGATAGACAGGAAATGTCTGAATAAGCTACAAAACTTAGATAATTTTACTTTTCAGGTATGGAAGAATAAAGGTAAAGACATGTAACTAGTAATGCACTATGGTTAAGGAAAGTGAATGAAAAGAATAAATATTTCAAGGCAAGAAATTAAAGTTTGGCAACTTGAAAACAAGAGGAAAAGTTTTAGAGCTAAATCCAAAAACAAATTCTTTGAAAATATTGATAAAAGTAACTTTACAAAAATAAAAATATATCATAAGTTTATTGGAAAATAGAGACAATGTATGTGAAATGTGATATTTTATATAACATACAGAAGCCCACACACACAAAGGGCCTTCAAAAAATAAGTGATAAATGTGTATTATGAGAACAATATGCACGGGTTTCAAAATATTTTCACATACAAATAAACGTGTTTTTAATTCTATTTTCTATGACCTTTTGAAGTACTGTCATATACATGTGTATCTTCAAAGACACATGAACATAAAACAAAAAGGTAAGAACTACCTAAGATTTCAGAGGGTTAAAATTCTTCCTGAATAATTACTTCTCAGAACAAGACTTAAAATTATTCACAAATTACAAAAATATCCACACCCAACAATAAAAATTTACAATGTCTGATAAACAATATTACTGAATAAAATTGGAAATATAATCCTTAACAGAGGGAAGTAAATTGAGAGTCCCCTGGAACTGACATGGGAAGTAGAAAGAATGGTCTGAAACTTGAAAACAATTATTGTGATAGTAGTCCCTGTGTTGAAAAACTTTGAAAAATACTTCCAGAGCTTCTTGATTTAGATATATGGTTATCATATCATTCAGATATTCTGCATCCAAAAAAAATAGTGTATGTTTATGCAAAGATTTCTGACCAAATATCCACAGCAATTTCATTACTACTCTATGTGCTTACCTGCATTTAAATTTGAAATTCAGAGAGACAGAGGTAGATCTTCCTTTCAGCATTTTTATTTCTAAATGTCTATACAAGCCAGCATGAGACATGGCTGAACTCAGAGTTCAGAACTAAAATCAAAGTCTCTCAAGCGACTGGCAGATACAGTATTGCCTGTTGGAATGTGTAGTAATGCGAAGCTGAATTTGAATTGAGGAGCCAGATTGGAACCAGGGAATTTTGATATGGGATGTGAGAACTGCAACTTGCCGGCTCCAAAATAGATTTTAATACCCCAAAGTCTGTTATCTGAAATGTTTAGTCATCGTTTAGGGAAAAAACAAAATGTGAGATAGCCATATAATAGAATGTTACTCAGCAATATAAAAAGAAGAACTATTGATAAACAGATCAACAAGTATGAATTTAATATTACTTTATAAAAGCATAAAAATTAAATGAAAAATCATTTACTGTGAGAAAGATCAATTACTTGAGGAATGAGATGCATTTGCCAATGTTGATGGCCAGATGGAGGGAATATAAACACACACGGAACCTTTGGAAGGGATGGCTGCATTCATTATTTTATACACACCAACAGAAATGTACCTACATATGCATGTATGAATACCAAAGGTTTAAAATATTACCAGATATTTAAGATGCTACAATGAAATATAAACACATTATCATAGACAAAAACATGAGAATAATAGAAATGTCCACTCAGGGTTGATAGAGAAGTACTGTTATTTGTTATTTGTTGGTTTATTCCTCAAAATGCTAAACAAAAACAGTTTCACTCATCTGGAACTATCAATTTTACAAGGGGTAGTATTCTAACTACATGTCAGCATAGAAAATGTGGTGATTTTCCCAAGTATATTTCCTGGGCATAACTTTAAATATCACAGAAATGTGAAATAATTTCACATATAGAACTTTTAAGTGAAATGTTTGAACAATCTCCAGAAGTAACTGAGTTAAATCAGGAAAAACTGCCACAATTACCTTCACACATAAATCTACATTAAATATTTAGTGATTAACAGATAAGGTACACAAAACAAAGTATTGCCATTTTCAAATGACTGTCCCTGAAAAAAATATATAAAAATGCTTTCAAAAGCTATATGATGTCTTTCAAAATGAGAGATGACATCTTTCCTTTTCTAAATGTTTGTTTTCACCTGCTTGAAGTGCAGAGTTATGAGAGGAAGAGGCAGAAACGGAGGGCATGTTTCATCTGCCAACTCCTGCTTCTGGTGCGCTCCCCCGATGCCCACATGGGCCAGGCCAAAGCCAGGAACTCAGAATTCCATCTAGGACCTCCCATTTGGGTGTGGGTCCAGGTCCCTCAACTGTTATCTGCTGCCTCCCACAATTCATTGGCAAGAAGCTGGATTGGATCCAGGATGTGCACCAGCACTCCAATATAGCATGCTGGCGCTCTGAGGCGGGGATATTCCAGCTGAACCAAACTGCCAGCCCCCCAAAATAAAATGTTGATTTCAAAATTGTGAATACTGTATAATATCTATGCATGAATTTAACTTAAATCAGTCTAATATGAAGTAAACATTAAAATTACTGATGACATGTGAGAAAGCAACATTTTGGAAAGAGATGTAAGATAATTCAACCTTATGAAGTTATCAGTTGTGCTTTATGTCTCAAAAGCTTTGAAAGACCTAAAAACGTAGATTCATTGCTTTTTCAGCTAACTGTTTCTTTTCTTGAGATTGTATTTGATTTTCTTGATACAATTGGAAAGAGGGCAAGACACCCCTACCACACACACACACTGTATCCACTGTTTCTTTCTCCAACAACCGAAGCTAGGTCAGATAGAATCCTGGGATTCTAGTTAATTATTCCACGTGATTGGCAAGGCCCAACAACTTGAACTGTCATTCTCTGCATTCCCAGGTGCAATGCCAGGGAGTGGGGCAGCCTGGCCTCAAAACCAACACACATATAGGATGCGGTGTTATGGATAGAATTTTAACGTGCTTTGCCACAGAAACAGATCCTGTCTCAGTTTTCTGAACACCATTTCTTGACTATGACATCATTGTTTTACTTTGAAACAATAACTACTTTAATAATATTTTATCATAAGTAATTAATTGATTTATGTTGAAATGTGAAGTGAGGTTATATGCTTTGGGGTTGTTTTTGTTTTGGAAAAATAAAAAGACAGATGGAGAATTATTTTCCCTCCACTGGTTCAGTCTCCAAAAGCCTCAATAGCCACAAATAAGCCAATTCTAAACTAATAGGCTGGAAATCAATCTGTGTCCCACACATGCTTGGCAAAGACCTAAATACTTGAGCCAACATTTGCTGCCTCCTGGGTGTGAGTAGGTTGGATGGTAGATTGGAAGTGGAGCAACTGAAACTTGACCCCAAGTATTTCATATGATGTGGAGGTGACCTAAGGAGAAACTTAATCTCTGTGCCAAATGACTGTTCTGATGTTGTACATTTCTGCTTCAAACTGTATTCTGTTGTAATAGGACTCATAGACATACAGAAGCATGTACCTTGTCCTCTGGATAACCAAGCTTCTGTGCATTTGTTTCCTGGTGTCTGAGGAAAGTCCTTGTGTTAAATATCTTTTTTTCTGCTTTTAAGTACCCTTTCTCTATCTCATACTGCAAAATCCCTGGAAAATTAAGTGGCATGCTGTAGGAATGATTTGTCAACTCCTAGCTTCCAAGTCAACCCTAACATTGTATTTCCAGTTCATCAATACATTTGTTTTATCTCACTGTAGGTCTTCTAGTAAAATTGTTCAGATGTAATTCTAAAATATTAACATGAATATCAGAGATTAAACAATTGATTGTATTATGCATTTCAGCATAAACAGTTTAGAAAAAATATATGCCCCAGAAGTAAATACATCTGTGTATCAGAATCAGAGTATCAGATCTAAATAATTCTAGTTCAATCTAGGTTAGATAGAGAGAGAGAAAGAGAGAGTGAGAGAGGAGAGAGAGATGAATGGAAAGAGAGAAAGAGGGAGGGAGGAAGAGAGAGAAACAGGGAGGGAGGAAGAGAGAGAGAGAGAGAGAGAGAGAGAAAGAGAGAGAGAGAGAAAGAGAAATGTGGGGGAGAGGGAGAGAAGAGAGGAAGAAAGAGATTTTCCATCTGCTGATGCACACCCCAAATGTCTACAATGTCCAGGACTGGTCCAGACTGAAGCCAGGAGCTCAAAACCCCATATGGGACTCCAATATGGGTGAAGAGAGGCCCTAGAACTTGCATGAGCTGCTGCTTTCCCTGGAACATCTGTGGAGAGCTGGTTTGGGAACAAAGTAGTTGACATTTGAACCAGTGTTCTGGTAAGGAATGCTGGCATAAGGATCACCACAAAACATTCTTACTTCATTGTGATCTTTCATTACTGTTGCCTCTTCTAAAGCTTTCATGTAACTAACTTATGTATTCACAGAACCTTAACATTCTGCCTTGACATTCACATTTTGTATGTGAGAAAAAAGATGATTGAGAAAGTATAACTGTTCATTTAGAGAGGATAAACCCTTAATTCTGGCCTTAGGCTACTTCTTGTATTTCAAGCTCACTATTTTTCTTTTATTCCCATTTACTTTCTACACATTAGTGTAGAAATCCAGCACTATAGCACAAAGTGACATATATAGATTAGCATTTTTTTTAATTTTCTATTTCTTCAGGGTGCTAAAGAGCTGGCATTAAATAAGAGCTCTGAGTTTGACTTTGCTTTGGATAATACACAAGTTAAGAGATGCAAGCTTCAATCATATAGGATAATAGATGATCGACTGAAGAGAGAAATTGATTTTGCAGTTGTAATTTACTTGAAGTGTTTTGATGATCTCATAAAACACAGGCACAAAATTGAAGTTACTTAGGATTCCATGGCTCTCTTAAAGCTTGAATTACTACTTCAATGCTGAAGTCCCTAGGAAAAAATCCACAGGTCCTTGTGTTACAGACTATATATTTATTGGACTGTCAATATATTTTCTGCTGCAGAAAGTCTTTCTTTACTCTCCCTTCTTAACCTCCCTGTATGTGTGTGTGTGTCCCATAAATGAACACTGATACCTTTGAACTTCTGTTTTTGTGTCCATTTTTAGGGTATTGAAAATGACATGTGTATACTGTCTTGTTAGAAATCAGACCATTCAACTTAACACAATTCTAGCAGTGAATTGGTATTCTGTACTTATTTATCTTTAGCCTTAGCTAAGCAAGATCAATTACATCCAGATAGAAGACAGGAGGAAACAGCATTTTGTGGCAGATGTTTTTTTTTTTTTTTCATGTTGGAGGGTGAAGGTGTTGCTTCCAATGATTTGGAGGGTTTTTCTTATGCAGCAAGTGGATCTCAGACTGGAGGAAGTAGATTTGCGGTGTTCATACATTATTGCAGGTGCAGCAAACATAAGGACCACAGCTTTGTTGGAAGTGTCTTCATCAGAGTGATAAAACATTGTAAAGAAAAGCTTTTCTAATTGTCTCTATGTGCACATACATTGGTAGATAGATGCTAAACGAAGTAATGGATAAATCAAATACATATTAATATTTCTCAGTGGAAAAAAAATAAAAGGGCATGAGTAATTCTGGCCTGAAAAGCATTCTGTTATTACTTCTCACAATGTGGTACATGAAGTCATGTATTAAAACTGGAAATATTTAAGTGAAAAACAGATAATTATGCTTTATACTAGTGATTATTTTATATTTCTGAAATTATAGAAGCTTGTGTGCTCTTTAGAAGAACACAAAATTCCAGTAACGTATTTGCTTAAAGCAAGGCAAACTTAAAAATCATTGCAACTACTTCCTTTCTCCTTTGCCATGTAAATTCCAGATGACATTTAATTCTATCAAGAAAAGTTCCGAACAATCTATCTCTGTGTATTTTGTAGATCATTGAAAAGATGGATTATACAGATCATGTGTGTAAGTTTTATAATGCTGAAAATTGCTATAATCCCAGGGACATTCTTTGTTTACTGGTATGATCTCATTTAGAATAGTATTATTACTTAAGTTTTTACATGCAAATTTATTAACTCATAATAATTGGTATTCTACTTTGTTGCTATTGTGGTGAATAGATGAATTTTAAACCTATTCAACTGTGTTCAAAATTAAAATTTTTCACAAAGGTACTGAATTTAAATGCTTATGATTATTAAGATGAAATCCCTTGATAGTCTGTATATATGTATGAATATCAATAATACCAGTGTAATTAATCAGTTAAGTACTATTTTGGTCTTTCTTAACAACAGACTGCAAGAAAATTCACCCAAAATTGCAAATTTAATTTTTTGGGGAGGTGAAAAAATGTGTAGGTTTATTTAATTTTCTCTCATGTAGGAGAACTATTCATAAATTCTAATAATAAAACTTTACATATGAAGTGTTTTTGAAGCCCCCAACATTAATATTACCATGCAAAATCCTATCTACCCTTTTTAAATCATGAAATCTTGAAAAATCACTAGAAAAGGCTATGACTGGTAATGTCCATGCAAAAATGACATGGGTGTCATTTATATTGCTACTTTTAACTAAAGACATGGGAGGGGTACAAAACAATTGTGAAGATACTTTTTGATTTACTTCTTTTGATAAAGGTATAATTCATATCAAAACACGCATGACATTGAACTTGTATCTTCTCTAAACAACCTGAGTAATGATGGAATTATAAATTTGACTGGAATGTTTATCAATTGTTATTCTTGGGATCAAAGCTAATACACTTCAATAAAACTTTTGAAATGATTATATAAGCACAACTAATTGATGTTTAACAGATAGCTGCTCCCAAATTACCATTCTATACACAATAAAAAAATTTCCCTCATACAAAATTAAAAAGATGATTTTTCAAATAGATTAACCACTTAATTATGTGAAAACAGAATTTAGCCTAGAAACTTTACTTTGAAATGGCGTATAGAAAATACCAAAGCTATAACTGGTTGAATGTTAGCATTGTTTTTAGAGTCCACATCAGAAAGTTATAGTTCTTTCTATGTGGATACAGACAGACTAGATATGTGAAAACTGGCTCCACGAAGAACTGTGTTGATATTAGTGAAAAACTACCTGAGTTTTGTTATCACTCTTATTAATAATTTTTACTTCTGATGCTGTTTAATGGTTTTTGCTGAATTATTGAATTTTAACATACTATTTTTAAAAATCAGAAGTCTTTTGAAGTTGGCTTCATTTTTCAAAGAGATGCCTGCATAGTTTTTTTAACTTTGTATGTAAGAATTAATATGTATAGCAGGATTACATCAGAAAATTTGACTTAATTATTGCAAAAGTGGAGGGATATATGTAGATTTTAACTTGTTTTACATGCTCATTTGAGGAAACAGTACAATATTTTGAACAATTTTAAGATTTTTTAAAAATTACCCTTATTTACCCAATGAATTACTGCCTTTGTGTGGACAAAAAATTACTGTATAATTTAAATTTGTTAGAAGGAAAACAGAATCTGAAACTTATGGAGGTAAGTTTTAAAAGTCATGGTTGAACAAAATTTCTTTCTTTTAAGAAATTATTTTGCGGCATTTTTATATGGGAAAACATAGGTAAGTCGTTTTGGATTTTTATTACTGTAGCACTGTTTTTTGGAAATCTCAAGGAAATATAGCATTATAATTCATAACAATATTGAGATATTGCATCCAAATTTCTTTTTCATTAAGTGACATCAGGTATAACATTAATGTTTTTGCTGCTCATACCCTCATATTATTCTTTAAATTCTTTTCAGGTATGGTTCTTTTATAAATTAGACTATGTGTTTCCTAGTTAATCTGAGCTTATTAAGCATTCCATTTAATTGCGTGCTTTGCTATTGTTTTAAAGATGTGAATTTTATTTTTAATAATTGGTATGGAATAGCTGTTTTGGCAAATATTATGGGAATCCCTTTAAAAATATGTAACTTGGGACAGATTTTTGGTAGAATTAAGATGCTGCCTGGTATGGCACATCTTGTATTGCATTTTCTGGATTTGAATTCCAGCTCTGCTCAAAGTGTCATCTACCAGCCGGTGTGCATCCATGGAAGCATCAGTTTGTAACCCAGTGTTGTATCTCTGCGACCCATGTGGGACAGCAGTGCTGAGTTCAGGCTGTGGGCTTTAGGTTGGCCCGACTCATGCAATTGGTAGTGAATTCGTGGGAGAGAGATCTCTTTCTCTCCCTTTCTGAAATAAATACAGTATTTCAATAAATATTGTAAGATTAAGTAGAATGCCATTCTTATTTTGAAACTATTTATTTGACAGAAGAGTGACATAGGGTGGGAAGATGCGAAGAGAAATAACTTTGATCCTCTTGTTCAACTCCCCAAATGGCTACAATGCTAGATTTGGGACAGACCAAAAGCAGAAGCCCACGGACTTGGTAGTCATCTGCGGCTTTCCCAGATGTGTTAGCATGCACACAGATGAGAGGGATCTTTAACTGGCTGGCATATGTCAGTACTACCAGGGTTTTTCAACCCGTGCCAAAACGATAGTCCAAAAATCTTGTTTCAGTAAGTTTAAGAAATGCATTTATTTGAATAAATAATCTGTTTGAATTCAAGTAATTATCTAAATGAATAATCACATTGTGATCTACAGATGAATCATATCAAAGTTAAAATGATATACAAGTGATTGAAACTGATAAATGCTGCATGTGGCATTGATTATTCTGCGTACCACTTTATAGCAACTGAGTTTTAAAAATAGTAAACCTTTCATAAATGTGAAAAATAATGTGTGCAGGGGAAAAGCAAGCATGTAGGACTGGAGCACATACAATTGGCAATCTACATGTATGATTGATAGGTGTTGCTTCCTAACTCATGGAAAAAACCAAGGGAGCTTTTAAAAATTCACATTTGCACTGAAACACAAAGAATGTCCTGTCTTTCTTTACTCCTCTCACATCCTTCTAGCAAGTTCTATCCCTTTCAGGTATATTACATCTAATCTTTAAATTTCTAAATGAATAACGGTAAAATTTTTAAATGTTATTTATTTAAAGTAAAATGGAATATAAGGCAATGAATATAGAACATCCAACATTATATCACATTTTCTTTAAATTTTATGTTACCTACTAACATTACAAAAATCATATTTTGTCAGTTAAAAATACATTTCTAGCTGCATTTTCAACTCATTTGAATTCATTCCTCCTTCTGAAATAGGAAACTGTTTCTTGACTTTATTTTCACATTTAAGCATCTATTTGTGTAAACAGAGATATTTATTTCTAAAAGGTATTTTATTACAAATATTTATCATGAAGTTCATAACAGTTTTTGACTTATTTTCACACAAAAATCATGTTGACTGGCATTATTTTGATGTGTAAAGAAATAAAATTCATTAGTTAGCTACTATATTGATTCATTAAATTGAATATTTTCTGTTTTTTATGTATGCTTTTTTCAACTACTTGGCGGATCAGTTCTTATGGCAACTGTCAATATCATAAACTATCATTTAATCATTATTAATGTGTATTTATCCCATTGTTCACCTGTAAAAATTTATCCCAGACATAAACTAAGAGTATCAATTCACAGTTAATTTGGTTCTGACCATCTGAAATGTCAGAGGAAATGCTGTGGGTTGGCCTTGAGGCACGGAGGACAAAGCTTTCCCATGCAATGCTACATTCTGTGTGAGTACCAATCCCTGTGCCACACTCCCTGAAATGACTTGAGGAAAGCAACAGAGATAATGCAGGTGTTGGGCACGCTGCTGCCCATTTGGGAGACTGGACAAGGCCCTAGCTTTGTTTACACTTGGCACAGTTCTGGCCATTCCAGGCATCTGGGAAGTAAACTATTATATCGATGATCTCACTGTTTCTTGTCTCTCTCTAGCTCTAATTTTCAAATAAATACAAACATCTTTAAAAAGCAAGTGCTGTTCCCACGTAGTAATCAAAGTACAATTTGATTTTTTAATTTATTAAATTATTTATTAAATTTAAGAAAGCTTCATGCAAAGTAATAAAGCCAACTCTACACAATGTTGCAGATTTGATACATTTATTTGTATCTGTTTTCTTGATTGCCTGTCAAATAACATCAGCTATTTTAGCCTTCCCTCTTTTAGTTTTTTGTTTATACCTTTTGTAAAATTTTCATCTGAAGCTTATGAATATTAAAAAGGAAGATATTTCTTTAAATTCTGAATATTAATCTTATTGGTTACATATTCAGAAAATATTTCTAGAAATTTGATTTTTCCAAACTTACTTACATTTTTGCTATATCTGAGTAGTTTTAAAATTTGCTGTAACAAAGCTTTCTCTTAATGATCTGTATTCTTGTGTGTTTCGTATCCCAAAGGATATGAAAACCGATTCCTGTGCATTTGTTTACTTGTAAAAGTTTCAAAAGTTTTAATTTATAAATAACACCATTATGTCTCTGAATTTTATACGATCTTAGTTGATAATTTAAATTTTTTCATTTGAAGAGCCTTTATTGTCAACACTATTTATTAAATAATTATGCCACTCATTGTCTCTTGTCATAGTTCAAGTTTCCTTAAATGTTTGGGTCCATCATTTGGTCTAATACGTAGTATTTTTTCTACTTGCTTTCTACTCTTCCAATTAGGTATTACTTTTCATAAGTTCAATGAATCTCTCACTTTAGTGAGTCTTGGCAAAAGATTTTTGAAACAGCCTAATATCACTTACATTTCTTAAAATCCAATTTATTTCCATTGCTTTTTTTTTAAAGCAAAACCTTTTGTAATCAGCTTATAACTTATAGGAAACATAATGTGTTACAGCTTTTTATTACTCTTCTTTTGATTAACATATGAATTTGGAACAAAGCCATATAATATAGTTAATTAAGATATGATTAGTGTGCCATATGTGATGTGGTTTTGAATATTCTCATCTTTGAATATATAATATGTATAATTTATACTAGGGAAATTTATAACAGGGAAATCGGTAATATTATTTTGAATCAGATGGCTGAGAAATGCATTAGTAAAGATAAAAAGATAAATGCAGGTATGAAATTAATCTATTCCCTGCACTCTGATGGGATTAGTTGTTGGAGCAACTTTCGCACATTTATTCTAGTATCGGTGATGGCAGAAACTTATTACAAATCCCCAAACTGTTACTTATTCAAATAAATAAGTTCATTTATTTACTTGAAGTTTTTATTTACATTGGTTGAAGATAACTTGTTTGCTCAATAGTTTACAGTAATATTTGTTTTAGTTGCGATAAAAATAGTCATTGACTGCCTTGGGGAATATAAATTGCAATAGGATTTAAACTTGGGAAAAGTGATTTCAAGTAAATATAGATGTAATTATAACTTGATGTTAATGTGACTCCATAAATAAATATGAAAGGAGAACACATCCCCAAACCCAACAATACAATGCAAACTAACCTCTGTAGTGGAATAGTTGTCTAATTTGTTCTTCACAGTATCGATCATTCCAGCTATCACAATAATTTGCTTCTTTTCTCAGTGGATTTTGAAATGCCAAAAGCTTAAGAGTGACTTTGGTAGAAATCTGAGTTTTCAGTTCATCCACACATTTATACCTAACTAATTTTGAACAGTAAGTTAAAATCATTCTCTGGAGAAAGGGGAATTTCTTTAACAAATGCTGTTGGGAAAATTGGATCACCATATATAAAAGGACAGAACAAGATAAATACCTTAAACACTATATATAACTAAACTCATAGTGAATCAAGGAACTAATTCTACAGTAATCGATATCTTAAAATCACTAGAAGGTTGTCATGTCCCCTGTATCGGGTAAGCCATGCACTGCGTCATCTTCAGCAACCAAGGAGGCCCAGTTCTGACACATGCACTCTACACTCAGACCATAGAACCTATGGTTTTCTTTGTGGTTGGAGTTTTGTTACCAGAGTTGCAGTTGTGGGGGTGCCCAAAGAAACCCTGCCAGAGGTGACCCCAGACCTAACTCCTTGTGTGCCAGCCAGTGTGAGGTCTGGCTCAGTCCATCACCCACCTCAGCCTACCAAACACACTGGTGGTTGCAGATGTTAGGTCAGTTCTGT
Source organism: Ochotona curzoniae (assembly GCF_017591425.1). Lineage (NCBI taxonomy): Eukaryota > Metazoa > Chordata > Mammalia > Lagomorpha > Ochotonidae > Ochotona > Ochotona curzoniae. The sequence continues at coordinate 60,013,280 of NW_024466599.1, forward strand.
CTACAGTCCCATCTCTTCAGCAAACCAATTGATGCTGCAGCCCAGCCTAACCCTGCCCGCCATGCACTTAGCCCTCAGGTACATTAGCGGGAATTGCAGCCTAGTTGGAGCAGTGCCACAAATCCCCCACCAGGCCTTTGCTTTGCTTTGCTGTGAGTCTGCTAATGGGCTCTAAATAGTCCTGTTAACATTCAATCTTAAGCACAGTGGAAGCCATCTATTGAAAGGGTGACATCAAGCCGTGATCTAGGTCTTCATGCTGAGTTGTAGTTTTGATGTGAGATAAACTGCTGATATAAAAGAAAAACAAAACAAAGGGAAAACTAAGCATTTTCCTAAGTGCTTTAAGAAGCTGTTTTAAATACGACGATGATGATAATGATGATGATGTTCATTAGATGCATCTCTTTTACTACAAGGTTATATATTTGTGTTATTTCAAATATAGACAAATTTATCCTGAAATAGTCAACCAATAAATATTTAGTCTGGTGTTGGTGACAAGATCAAGTAATAAGGCAGGCAGAATATGGGTTTTTCAGAAGAAGAATAGAAAATCAGGCAAATAGTAAGGATTTTCATTTAGAGTATGGTGACATACTAGACTGCTGGAGCAGTGAATTCAAACTTAGGCAAAAAGTAAAGTCACAAAAAAGATAAAATTTTGCAAAAATGTGGAAGTTCAATCAGTAATTTTTTATTGCTGTTAAGCTCATAGATAAGTTTGTGATAATAGAAATGACATGGAGAAATATTGTTTGTGTAAATAATGGGGCACTTGTAATGATAATTTTGGAGCGAAGGGATGTGTAATGCTTGTGGAAGTAAAAGATTAATATGGAATATAGAATTGTGATAGATAACTATTAGCATGTCCAGAAATCACATTATTGAACTAATTAGATTTTGTTAAATTAAATGACTTTGTGTTTGACATACAAAAATATTTATTAATTTGAATATACATATGTTTTTTCAAATATTACAATTTTAATAATTAACATTTCTGAGTCAAATAATTACCTGTAGATTCCTACCTTCTTTAAAAAAAATAACTTATTTATTTTTACTGGAAAGGCAGATCTACAGAGAGAAGGAGAGATAGGGAGAAAGATCTTCCATCTGCTGGTTTACTCCCCAAGTGGCCAAAATGGCCAGAGCTGAGCTGATCCGAAGCCAGGAGCCTGGAACTTCTTCTGAGTCTCCCACATGGGTGTAGTACCCCAAGACTTTGGGCCATCCTCTGCTGCATTCCCAGGCCAGAAGCAGGGAGGTGGATGGAAAATGGGACATCAGGAACATGAATCAGAGCCCATATGGTATCTTAGCATGCACAAGGCAAGGATTTAGCCACTGAGCCATTGTGTCAGGCCTAGACTCCTAATTTTCTTACTACTATTTCTATTTAACTATGTTAGAATATGTGATGATAAGCACATGGAAATGGAATTAGTCATAAACATAATAGTTCAATGGCTTAATCCTTATCTTGCATGCACCAGGATCCAGTATTGGCACCAGTTCGTGTCCCAGCTGTCGCCAATTGGGGAGTCAACCAGCAGATGGAACATACATCTCTCCTCCCATAAATCTAATCTACGTTTCTAATAAAAATGAGTATTTTGAAAATATATAAGTATTTCAAAAATAAATAATCTCCCTTTTAATGTGAGTTCACTTAAACTATTTCTAGAATTTGGAAAAAAAATAAATAAATACTTATTTTTGTGCTTATAATTTTGAAGTACATATATGTTTTCTCATAATGGAGAATATGAGAATATAATGTGCCACTTACTTTTTTTGTTGCATAGAATAATGCAAAATGATATATTATTGTGTTACTTTTTAAAGAGTACTTAAAAGTTGCAAAAATTCTTTTCTTAAAAAGGTTAAAATTTAATAGCAATAGCATTTCATTTTTAAGATTTATTTGTTTTTATTGAAAGGTATATTTACAGAGAGAATGATTTTTGGTCCACTGGTTCATTTCCCAAGTGGCTGCAATAGCCAGAGCTGAGCCGATCTGAAGCCAGGAGTTGGGAGCTTCTTCCTGGTCTCCTACGTGGGTGCAGAGTCCCAAGGCTTTGGGCCATTCTCTCCTGCTTTCCGATGTTGCAAGCAGGGAGCTAGATGAAAGTGGAGCAGCCAGACCAGGAACTGACATTGATACAGGATCCTGGAAGTTGCACGGTGAGGATTTAGCCAGTGAGCCATCATGCCAGGCCCAGCAATAACATTTCTTAAATCAACAAAGTAGGGTTTTTTTTTTTTTAAAGATTTAAAAAAATTTTTTTAATAGAAAGTCATATCTACAGAGAAAGTAGAGAGATTTTCCATATGCCGGTTCACTCCCCAAATGGCTGCAACAGCTGGAAATAAGCTGATTAGAAGTCAGGAGTCAAGAGCATTTTCAGTCTCCCACCTGGGTGTGGGGACCCAAGGACTTGTGCCATCCTCCACCACCTTCATGGGTCATAAGCAGGGAGTTGATTCAGAAGTGAAACAGCAGGATACAAACTAGCCCTCATAGAATGTCGGTGCTGCAGACAGATTAGCCTGAAATGACACCACATTGGTCCTAAGACTTATACATTTTAAACTTGGTATGAGGAGTAGTTGCTAAAATTCAGGAGACTTCAGTTTCAATATGAATATATGGATATATAATCTCACTTCTCCATCAGTAAGGCATGAAATGCCAGAATTTAGAAAAGTGTATATTTCTTCTATCATATCAGAAACAAATCATTATATTTGAAAAATTGTAATAGTCAGTAAGGTGACTGGTTCTTAAAAATAAAGCTATTACTCTTATGTTGTTTCTCTTATTTTTAATTTTATGATATAGTTACATAGGCCTTGGGATTTCCCTTACTCCCTGCCCATATTTCCCTTACCCCTTCCCCGTATTATTACAATAGTATAATCTTCCATAAGCAGTCATAACTCCATCATTCTGCTATTTAAGTGTCTCCAGACATTGCTGGTACAGACAATGGCAAACAGTCCAGCATCCTATTGTCAACAGTTTAGCTATTACTCTTGATACATAATTTAAGTGACACAGACTTGAATTTTTCTGATCTGTAAAAGGATATGCAAACCATTATTTAAACTTAAAATAGTATTTATTTGAAAAATAGAGTCAGAAAGAAAGATCTTCACTGTGCAAATTTATTCTCCAATTGAACCTAACAACAAAGACTGGTCCACGCTGAGGCTAGGGCCTGGACCTGTCCACGGTTTCTTATGTGAGCCATCACCTGCTGACCACAAGGATACACATTAGTTGAAAGCAGGATTGGGAACTCAAACCTGGGCACCCCTTGCATGCAAGCATTTCCAAGAAGCATTTTACTCAGTCTGCAAAATGCCTATTGCCAAATAATTGTTTTATCTTTACTGAATAGGTCTTATATCATAAACCAGAAAGATGCATTTGTTTCTTATTCCATCCTCCTTAGAAAATCTTGCTTCATTTTTATGCAACATTATTCCCCTGTCCCCAGAACATATTCTCTGTCAATTAATTTTATGATATAGCAGCTATATAGTGTTGGAGGAGATAGTTACTTCTGAATGTAGTTATTTTTACAGTCATTATCTCAAAAACTTCAACCCACTTTTGAAATTATGAATTCTTTTATATTCTAGAGTAGTAAAATTGAAATTAAAATTTCTCTAGGAGCCGAGCAATTCAAGAATATTATTAAACTGAAAGTGGGGTGGGAGAAATATAGAGGTACTTACACAGAAATAGTCATAATTTGAATTAAGACTTATTTTAATTTACAGGTTCACTATCTCCTATATATTAAAATGAAGCCTCAAAAATAGTTTTGGGTTTGTATTTACAAATTAAGACAAATTATGTTTGTAAGTTTGAGTAACGATCTATGCCTGAAAGTGACTGGCATCCTCCATTTTTCAGTTTGGAAGCTGAGATAAGATATATTCTGAAATGGGTCTCATTTTTAAGTTCTTTGACTTGCATTCTCTTTTGCTTCTCATTCGCCTACAACATTGTGTAAAATATTTATGTGGATGTATAATGGCTTTTTAATGCTTATATTTTCATCTAATTGAAAGGCAGAAAGAGAAAAACAGATATTAATGATTGATTCTGCTGGTTCATTCCCCAAATGCTCACAGTGGTCTGCTGGTCAGGGGGTGAGCTAGGCCAAAGGCATGAACCCAGAACTCCATTCAGGTGTCTTCCATAGGTGACAGGCATCCAAGGACTTGAGGAATTACTCTCTCCCAGAATGCATTTACAGGCAGCTGAACATGAGGCAGAATAGCCAAGATTCTAATATGCGATGCAGACATTCCAAGTAGCAATGTAGCAATGTATGTAATAATGTGCAGTGTGAGTCTTCCATCCTAGAAAGGAAAAAAATATATACACACTCATACACACATATGTATACACATACACACATATTTGTACAAATATGTATATATATCTATATGTATACATACATATTATTATGCATATGTAGTATGTAATAATATGTTATAGTTTGCAATGATTGTAATTATTCTGTTTATATGTTGGAAAAAGTGCTATAGTGATCACTATGGGGTATGTGTCTTTAAATTCAGGCATGTATCCAAAATTTTTTCTTAGTGAGAAGCGATAACTAAGATTTGCTTCAGATCAAAGCATGGAATTCTGTCTAAAATAATCTTCATCATGGACATACTGGCATGCCATGTGGGTGTGATTCAAGTCCTGGTTCCTCTGCTTCTGATGAAGCTCCCAATTAGTACACCTGGAAAAGCAGCAGATGATGCCTGAGTCCTAGAGTCAGTACACCTGTGGATACCCAGATGAAACCCCTCATTCCTGGCCTCAACCTGGCCCAGCCCTAGTCATTGCAGCCATTTGAGGAATGAGCCATTTCTCTGTCTCTCGCACCCTTTTCCTCTCTACATCTCTGCTTTATAAATAAAAGAGTAATGCCAAAAATATTAAGCAGCATATACAAAGATTGCTGACTACTTTTAAAGCAAAAAAAAAAAAAACATAAAGGCAAAATTGAGCTCTTGTCTGACTTACAGAAGAACCATTATGTGATTGGAAATTTACACAAATTGAAGGTGACTATTCAAACTCATAAAATTTAAGTTCTGTCAACAGTGGTTTAATTTCCTCCCAATGTTTACCATTCAAAAGCCAAACTAAGAAGAATAGAAGCATCACATGTTATAATGTAACAAAATATAAGGGCAGTTTACATGACTTGTCATTGTCCTAGTTGTTGTATGTTGATAAACTCACTAGGAGTCCTTTATTCTACTTGCTGCATGTTCTTACTGCTCTCACTCTCTGTCACCATTGTGAAATCATCTGAATGGGATTGCTCTGGACTAACAGAAGTGTCCTACATTTCAAACAAGACACCCCATAATGTCCTCCTTATTGTGCCTCTACAAATTTTATTGAAAGCACCCACTAAAAGTTATCATTCATTCTTTATTTTTTCAGGATATATTTATTTTATATAAAATATACAAAATATATATTATATAAAAAGACAGATATACACAGAGAACCCTAACCCTAAATTTTTAATAGCTTGTTGAACCTGGAAAGAAGAACCTTTTGTTTGCTCTTTGTCTATGAACCTCCCTGAGTTTTCATGGAGCTTCCAGAGAATAAGGTGCAGTCTATAAAGCAGACCTCGATCGGGAGGAGAAGGATAAGGGAAGAGCAACTGCAGGAAAGTGACAGGGAAGTCTGTAGATCACTATTCTGTGTGATAGATGGGAGGAGAATTGGAACTTGAGAAGAAAGGGAAGCAGTATTTGATATCGCTAAGACTCATGGCAGAGAAAGAAAAAAACAGCAGAAAGTAGTACAAGTGGTACAAGTGGTGTTTCCAGTTCATGGGAAAATTGAACATAAACCTTACTTCTCACTGTAAGCTTAATTAAGTTCAAGACAGTGTTGTAAGCAATGATACTAGTCATTCAATCCATCCTTAAAATATAGAAGATCTAAGTAATTGAATTGTTAGTACCACTGTTTTTACACTCTGAAATGTGCAGGCTTCTTAGAATTTGTAAGAGTAGTTAAGAAAAAGTTATAAGAAAGAGGCTAATTAAGACTATAACCCATTGCCCAAGGATTCTTCATTTAAATTCTTGCTTTATTTCACTTGTTTGATGAGAGGAATAAGCAGGAGCATTGTCTAGGAGGAGAAGGACCCTCTGGAGAAGTTTGCCAATAGTAATTCTGCTCAAGCTTTGGCTACTTTTCTCAAGACACTCTCCTCAGAGGCAGATGTTAACATTATCCAGCCATACAGAAAGTCAACAAGTAAAATGTCTCAAGATTGTTGCTACAGGTTTTTCTCTTGATTGGCTATTTGCTTGCTGGGTCACATCTACCTCTTAGTAGAAGAAAACTCATATGGAAGAGGGTCAGTTTTAGCGATGAATCCTTAGTGGGCATATGCATCGCCTAAGCTGGTACCGGTATAAATAATTCCATGTGTTCTAAAGTGATCATATTTTCACTGTTCCCATAATTAGGGAATGTGTTATTGGTACTAGAATGCAAGACACATTCCTTGATTTCATTTAGCAACCTAAGCATGCAGAAACATTTAGCCTCTCCCTGTGAAGTTGTGAATATTGCAAACATACAATAAAGCAGAAAATAAGTCCTCAATACAACATATCGAAAATACCTGACCACAAAAGTAGATACTTTTGATCATTAATATTAGAAAGTAATGAGATAATTTGAACCTACAAACTAATGGCGTAGGACGGAACCTATAATATTTGTAGTAGGAATAAAGAAAAAGTGTGAAAAATCTTGACAGAAAAGACAGCAAGGCCAGTTAGATGAAGGAAGAGATGTGGAAGAATTACCAAATAATTGGAGCCGGCCTTGTGCCATAGTGAGCAAAGCTGCTGCCCGCATTGCTTGCATCCCTTCTGTGCTCCGCTTCATTTTCTGGCTACTCCACTTCTGATTCAACTCCTTGCTGGTGATCTGGGGAAATTTGCAGAAGGTGGTCCAAGTGTTTTTGCTTCTGTATCCACATGATAGATCTAAAAGAAGCTTCTGGTTCCTGGCTTTTGGCATTGGCCTAAACTAACCACTGCCGTTTGGACATTTGGGGAGTGAACCAAGAGATTGAAAATATCTCCTGTTCTGTCCATCCCTCTGTCTGTAACTCTGACTTTCAAAATATATAATTAAATCTTTAAATCCATTTATGTGAATTTTATCTGATTAAAGAGCTTTATAAAATATGCAAAATTTTGCTAATGCTCCTATATTAACCTAGGTATCCATAATATTATCTTTTATTGAGATCAACAAAATTTTTTCTTAGAAATCATTTTCACACAGCTTTGGAGGTTGGTAGTTTATGATCAAAGTGTCTAAAGATTTGGTTTCTTCTGAAGTTTTCTTGAAGTTGAATGTCTTGCTGTAACTTTACATGATTGTGTTTTCTGTGTCCCATTATTTTGTTTTCATTTTTTAAGATTTATTATTTACTAGAAAAGCAGAGTGTTATCTGGAGGAGAGACATGGAGATCTTCCATCTGGGAAAGACATTAGGAATCTTCCATCTGCCTTTTCTTTTCCCAAATGACCACAATGCCTGGGCCTGTAAATCTAGGAGCTTTGTTTGGATCTTCCATATGGGTGGCAGGGCCCCACTGACTTGAGCCATTCCTCTGCAGCTTTCCCAAGTGAATCAGCAGCAGCCAGAATCAGAGGAAGAGTATTCAGATAATGTGGGATCCTGGGATGACAGGCCAAAACACTGGCCTCCTAATATTTTCTTACAAAGGCACATGTCAAATTGAATTACAGTTCATTTATATTACCTCACTTTACCTTAATTGTCTTATTAAAGGCTCTGTGTCTGAATATAGTTGCATCTCTAGGTAGTTAGAGATTCAACACACAATTTGTGTGAGAAAACAAGCCACTCTTCCAACCCCACAACCCAACTTTTTGATAGGAAGCAATCCTTTTTTACTTATACTTTAAAAATAATATTGTATACCATATTTGACTTAGTTATCTTTCAGGAATTTGTCCACTTTCAGTAATTGAATATCCTTTGTCTTTTGTAATTTTTCAAACACTTACTGAATGTTTCCAAGGTCACTAACCATTTAATTTTCTTCTTCATTGAGCAAACTTCTCAAATTATATGCCTGGTTTTCCAATGTACATATTCATTTTATAATTTTGAAAGAATTTTTTACCAAGTAATCTTAGTAGTTTGGAGTGCTTTAAAGATACTTTTAAAAAATCATGGAAAATAGAATTTACAGATTACTTTAGTACAAAACTGTTTTGAAACCCATGTGTATTGATTTCATAATATATATTTTTCCATTATATATTTTAAGTATCCTCACATATTAAAGCACTCCAGATGAAGTGGCTTATAAAGAGTATATTTATTTTACCCAGTAACAGAGATTAGAAGTGTAAGATCAGAGGGCCAGCATTATTAGGTCTAGTGAGAGCTGCTTAAAATTTCGTTTCCTAGGCCTGGTATGATGGCTAAGTGCCTGAATGAGCCAGGATCCGATGTGGGAATGGATCATGTTGTGACTGCTCCATTTCCCATCCAGCTCGCTGCTGGTGTGGGAAAGCAGTGGAGAATGGCCTTGATGGGCCAAAGCTCCCTCTGATAAGCATGGGTGTAGGTCAGAGTGGGCAAGGTAGCTTTACCTGTTAGCAAGTGTGTGGATTGTTTCTGGAAGGGACAGACCAGACAGGGCCAGGCCAAACCTTAGCACACTGGCATATGCAGGAGCCAGATGGAGTGCAGGCCATGCTGGGCTAGGCTATCACGTGTACTGGTTTGAATTAAGCAGGGATAAGGGCAGACTGGGCAGGGCTAGGATGAAGCATCCACCAGCCAGAGTCGGATTGGGGGCTGGCTGGGTAGGACCAGGTTGGGGAAGGGATGGGAAAGTAGGATGTGGGAAGAAAGAAACAAAGAGAAAGGAAAGAAGAAATGGAGGGAGGGAGGAAAAGGAAAAGAAAAAGGAAGGTAGGGAGGAAGGAAGGAAGGAAAGAAAAGAGAAAAGAATAGAAAAGAAAAGCCACTCACATCAGATGATGTATTTCGCAAATGCCCAGAAGGGCTATGATTGGTTCAGCACAGAGCCAGGAGCTGGAACCTCAGCCCAGGTCTCCCAGGTAAGCAGAGAAGACACTAACAATTTGAGCCAGCAGCACTGTCTCCCAGGGTGTGCATTGTATACTCATGAGATGAGGGTACCTCAAACACTAAGGAAAAATCCTGTTTGATCAGAAACTACTGTATTGAGGCAATAATCAACTTTTAATTCCTAAGAAAACAATTGTGCTGTCTGTATGGGTTTGTCATAAGAACTTTGTGAAATGTTGATTTTTCCTCACATAATTTAGAAGGAGAATGAACAAACACCCTGGCTCCCATACAAAATGCCACCAAGTTAAAGTATCTCCCTAAGTACTAAATGTTTTTCTTTTGTTGTTATTAAAAACATTCTGGGGCCCAGCACAATAGCATAGTGGCTAAAGTCCTTGCCTTGCATGTGAAGGGATACCATATGGGCACTGGTTCTAATCCCGGCAGCCCTGCCTTCCATCCAGCTCCCTGCCTGTGGCCCAAAGCCTTGGGACCCTGCACCCATGTGGGAGACCTGAAAAAGCTCCTGGCTTCAGATTGGGTCAGTTCCAGCTGTTGCGCTCACTTGGGGAGTGAATCATTGGATGGAAGATCTTCCTCTCTGTCTCTCCTCCTCTCTGTATATCCGCCTTTCCAATAAAAATAAACCTTAAAAAAAAAAAACAACTCTGTATTGGGGGCTGCTGACGTGGTGCTGTGTCTTAGGTCAGCATCACATATCAAAATGCCAGTGTGACTGACAACTACTCCATTTCAGTTCCAGCTCCCATGAAAACATCAGTGATAACTGACCTTGGGCCTTGCCACCGCACGTGAGGCCTGGAGAGCCTGCCTGGCTCCAGTCTGCCTGCTTCAGCCCCACCTGTTACAGCCATTTGGAGTATAAACTATCGGGTGGAAGATGTCTGACTCGTTCGCTTTCTGTCAGTTTGCCTTTCAAACAAATAAATAGATTTTAGAAAACACATTCCGTTTTTTAAATGTAAACATCCAGCCATTTCACCGTAGGGATGGGAGAGGAAATAATGAAAATTACTTGATTAACTTACCAAAAAGAACAGATTGGATATGGAAAAACTGGATATCTAAAGAAATACAAATTTTTGCATGGATATCCATTATGTAATCTATATGTAAAAGATAAATTAGATCAAATGTTTTGATAAAATTATTTTAAAGCAGAATGCATTTTCACATTAATTTCATAATAAATGCAAGAATATGAAGGAATAAAATTAAAAGTTAAATGTTTATTGAAAGAAAATAAACATTAATCATCTGATTTGGCTGTTTATGTATTTTAACAAATGTAAAAATGAGCATGTTTATACTTCAAATGGCTGAAGTAAATTTTGTTGCGCACATAAAATATAAATATTCCTGAAAGTCTGTTAAGCCATCATTTGCAAATCATTAAACTACAAAAATATATAAAATTTATTTTTTAGCTTCTAGCCTGTTAGGTTTTGAGCTAGAAAGAAGTGTAAGTGAGAAATATTGTGGTCTCCTTGAAAGATATGAAATTTAAAAAATGCTAGAAGTAATGAAAGATAAAATCTAAATAGTAAAGGAAACAAAACATGATTTCACTGAGTTTATGTGCTATTTATCATAGAAATATTAATTGTATTAATATTTGAATTTATCACTTCCTTTCCACTCAAATACTGTGCTGACTAAATTACTTCCTACTGAAAACTCTATGTGGGATGCCTCATCTTCAGTAACACAGAGCATGGATACCTTTGAACATATAGAGTTCATGGAGGCAATTATGTTAAAGTCAGGTCATTAGAGGAAGATCTATACCAGTCTGACTTCTGTCTTTATAAAAGAGGAGATCTGGATACTTAAAGAGATGCAAGGGATGCCTGTCTTTGGAGAAAATGTCCCATGAAAGTACAGGAAAGGTAGTCACTGAAAGTGGCTTCCAACTGGCACATGGAGTAAAAATCTAGAATTCAACACATGGGAAGATAAATTCTATTAGGCATTCTCTTAGATTTTGTGATGTTTGTTCTGGAAAACTAAAATAGCTTAATATTTCTAAAGAGATAATATGCTTAATGTTAAACTGTATTTAGGAAGGTTGATTATCTGACCCATTGATTTATTCTTATGGCTGATACGATTTGTTATCACACAGACTTTATTGTTTTGTTTTGTTTTGTTTGGTGATGGGCTGTAGTACACCTAACTGAAAGAATTTGCTGTCCACTACTATGGATAAATGTTGGCAAATTACATGAAAAAGAAGTCTTGTATGAAGCTCCCAAAAATATGAGTTCAGTGAAGCTAGTAGGTATTTTAATAGGGCATTTATGTATGTTGCACAAGTGTTTTATCTACTGAATTAAACATTGACTCCAATGTACAATTTTGTAAAGATTATTTTATTTTATTTGTTTATTTGAAAAGCAACAAGAGAGACAGAGTGGGAAATTATCTCCCAGCTGCTGGTCCATTCCCCAAACGGCCACAATGGTTAAACTTGAGCTGATCTGAAGCCAGGAGCTAAGAGCTTCTTCCAGGTCTCTTAGAGGGTAGGTGCCCAAGGTCTTGGACCATCCTCTCCTGCTTTTCCTTTCAATTTCCAAATCATGGCCTACAAATCTTACTACTGGTCTAGAAGTAGAATACGATAACACAGACTGAAATAGTTTTAAAGATTTATTTATTATTATTTTTTATATGAAAAGCAGTTAGGCAGGGAGGCAGGGAGGGAGGGAGGAAGGGAGGAAGAAAGAGAGGTATAGTCCATCCTCTAGCTCACTCCCCAAGTGGCCAAAATAGCTGGGGCTGGAACAGTTTGAAGCCAGGATTCAGGGGTTTCTTCAGGCTGTCTCACATGTGCGCAGGGAGAAAAGTACTTGAACCAATCTTCTGCTGTGTTCCCAGACCCATGAGCAGAAGCCTGGATCAGGATAGAGTACCATGACTTGAACCCACTCCCATACAGGATGCTGGCACACAGGTGCTAGCTTTTTCCACTATGCTACAATTCTTGCCCCAGATTTGTGATTTTGTAGCCAGGTAGGTATTTATCATAGCAGTAAGATACTACTTTGAAAAGTTCAAAAATACATGAATATTTGGGTAATATAAGTAGCAATCCTGAATTTAGATATAGACTGATCAATAGATATTTAAAGGACTAGTATACAAACTTTTTTTTGGTATCCCACATTTTCTTTTTTTTTTTAATCTTTTAATTATAAGCATTTCCATTACAACTTTTGGCTTCACTGAAAAACTGAAAGAGTTGGTTCATTCTTGATAGTGACACTAAGTGTCCAAAGCATGAGCAGTATAAATGCTTTTGATAGATGTGCTTTTAGGTTCTAAAGGGTGACTTTTACTTGGTAGATGTTCACAAGTTCAAATACTTTAAAAGATGAAAACTTGAAGGTTGTCATTAATTTTTTTCCTGTTTGAAACAAATAGGAAATAATTAGCCATGTTTAGGGACTCAGGCTGCTGCTGCAGCCCACACCAACCCAGCCCTCATGTTCACCAGCAGGAGCTGCAGCCTAGTTAGAGCAAACCTCATTAACCCCCACCAGGCCTTCTCCAGGCATGCCTGGTTCCTGTGCTTGCCAGTTTGTGCAGCAGACTGGGCCAGTCTGTCCCACATCCCATTCAGCTCTTGTACACATCAATGGGCATTGGAGTCTAGTTCAATCCAACTGACCCCACTTTCCAGCCAACACTCATGCTGTTGGCTACTGCTACCTATATATCAAGGTCTGCTCCCAGCAGTGATTCTCATGCTCACCAGTGAAAGCCGCAGTCCGTCAGAGATGTGCCCACTGTTTCTATGGTGGGCCCACTCTCAGTTGCAGATCTTGCACTCTCCAGGTGGTTCTTCTGTCTAGCTTAACAGGATTGCTCCCTCAGTCCCAGCAATTGCCAGATTATGCTGCATCAAAGCCCTGCCAGCCCACACTTGTTATGACCATACATGCAAAAATGGATGCAGTCAGTCAGTCCAGACTGACTCTTCCCCCCCTACCCAGTCACCACGCAAACCAACCAGAGCTGTAGTCCTTCCTGACCTAGTATGCCTGTAGTCCCAGTTCTCATACTTGCCAGTGGGAACAGTGGCCTGGCAAAAGAAGCCCATTCTGCCCCTACCAAGCTGATCTAGCCCAGATCACCACCCCAATTCTGGTTCTCGTGGTCACCAGTGGGAACCACAACCCAGCTGGTGGAGTTTCTGTTTTTGAATTCATTCTGTACCAACACCATCCATTGTAGCCATTGTAGTGCACTGTGGATATTAATTGTCTTTACTTCTCTAACTTTATTTCCCACTCTCTATGACTGTTTTGTCCTTCAAATAAATATTTACTAAGAAAATTTAAATGTAAGTATCAAGCTTCTCAAGAAGTATACTAGTCACAGAGAATTTGTCTGGTTTTTAAAAATTTTTGCATTAGACTGCATTATCTTCTATTCACATAGTTATGCAGTTTTGATAGTGACAATAAGAAGTTAAAGCCCAAACACCATTTTTGAAACTCTATAATTATAGACCTAATGTACAGTTCAGAACACTGAGTGAAGACACCAATATTCTCAGAATTATGATAATTCCTAAAATTAGGTTTTTAATTCATGTAATATACTTTAGATTCTGAATTGAAGACCACATAGTTGTTATTGGCACATGAATCTAATACTGTAGATTCATGAAAAATTAAAATTCCACTGCAATTCAAATGACTAGAGAGTCTCCTGGTGTGCCATTGTGAGATATTTCGAAATTGATCTATTGAACTTCAAATAGCAGGGGCTGTTTTAAAAAGTATTCTGACCATATAAGATGACCAAATTTATGTATTTCACAGTATAGATTTATGACCACAGTGATACTTTCCACCCCACCTACCCTATTTGCACACATCCTCTTCATTTCCATTAAAAAAATATTTACAATGACTTCTTTTCACTTCACTTCACAATCATTGTTTAACACTCCTTTAGGTAAAGAATTTGACAAATAGCAAGTAGAGAAACCTCTATTCCTCAACAGTATAGACAAAGGCTGTCAATAGTAATCAAAGCTGAAAATGTCCGTTTTGTTCATATATACAACTTTTTTAATACTCTTTGCATTAGGTAGCGTAGATCAGAGAAAACGTGTGATAGTTATCTTTCTGAGACTGGCTTATTTACTAAGCATAATGGTCCCTACTGGCATCTATGTTGTTACAGAAGACAGGATTCTGTTTAAGGCAATACCTCCCTGAACACGCCTGATCTTGCCTGATCTCTTGAAGCTAAGCAGGGTTGGGCTTGGTTAGTAGTTGGATGGGAGACAAAAGACAGGATTCCATTCTTTTCTATGGCTCAGTGTATGCCATAATGTGGATATATAGCATGTTTTCTTTATCCACTCATCAGTTAATGGATATCTGGGTTGATTGCATCCTTTAGCTATTTTAGATTGAGTATATTTCTCCAGAATGCAGATCTCACCTCATTTGGGTAAATCACAGGAGGAGAATGACTGTGTCATATGATTTTATTTCCAGATTCCTGAGTAATTTTCATAACCTTCCATAGTAGTTGTACTGGTATATCTTCCCACCAACAGTGGCTTGTATTACCTTTTCTCCCTATCCTCATCAGAATTTGCTTCCTGGTTTCTGTATGATAGCCTGTCATCTTGAGTATTTTTTTTATGCATTGGCTATTTGTAGTCTATCCTTTAAAGCTGCTTGTCCATATCCTTTTCCTATCGTAATTGAATTATTATTTTTTTCATTGTTGAGTGTCTTTACTTATTGGCTTGCCTTAACTTTGATAAATGAAGAGTTAAAGGTTTAGAGTTATACATATTATCTGTTAAGTTGTTAAGTATTAAGCATGATACCCTTTGTACCCCTCTTTCTCGATATGGTATGTGGAACACTGGTCATCATCTAGACACTATGTGAGATTCAGCCCAAGATTGAATAATACACATTACAGGAATTGTGACTTGGAGAATAGGCACTGCAAGTATAATAAAGCTACTAAATAGAATGTCTATATCTTGTTATCTTGTTAAGTTTGCAGCTAATTTTCATGAAATTAAGTGTGTTTTGCATTTGCTGCTGAATATATTTTTAACTGGAATATTTTGATAGTTCTAAAATGCATATTGCCCAACATCTTAAAGGTTCAGAAATACTATATTCATTTAATTGCCACCAATCAAATGTAATTTGTTAAATACCTTTTCCTTGTGTGGTGAGGAATATTTAGCTCATTTAGTCAGAGTCAGCACTGGGGAATCATTGGCTCGTCTTGCAGTTTATATATTTGCTCCATAAAGATTTATCCTTATCAGAATTTGTGTAAATCATACCCCTAAGCCACATTTACTTCCTACCTCGATCTGTTAAAAAATGCCTATATGCATTCCATAAACATTATATTGATTACTTCCATTCTTGTCTCTGCTATTATTTGTATAGGTAGATCCTACATGACTGACCCCAGGCCAAATACCATACATGAATTTTTAGTTCTATTTGTAGCTAATTGCACAGGCTTTTCCAGATAAGTCCATCAGGAGCAGCTTTATTGCCTACAGCTAAAAGTTTACTACCAACAAACTGCAGACCCTGTAACTAATCACATGAAATTAGAGACTCCCACTTGTTAATGCACTCACATATACCAGAATCCCTAGTCTATTTAGAAAGGTCCCTTAGACGCTTCCTCCCAGATCATCTTGTTAGATGCCCATGAGGGCATTGTTCTCCACCCTATTCCAGGAAGTAGTCTTCTGTCTCAGTGGTCTTTAACTCCATCAGACAAAAGCTCTCCTTGGTAGAGATCAAACTCCATCTCTGCAGGGATCTATAGGACCATCATCTGGTGCCATTCCATAGTTGAAAATGACCCTTAGGTTTCTGCAATCTTGGAAAACAACACAACAGAGTATGTACTGAACTGCTGAAGAACAATAGGCTGTGGCTATGTATCCTCTTACTGAAAGTATCTTAGTAAATTGTTAAAGACTTGAGCATTAATTTCTCCTGTTTGCTGGTTTATTTCTCCAACCAATGTAACACTTGGAGCTGGGCCAGGTAGAATCTAGGAGCTGAAACTCCATTCAGGTATTCCATGTGTATGGTAAGAGCCCAAGTATTTGGGTTAGTATCTATTGCTTTCCCAAGTTCATTATCAGGGAGCTGGATTAGAAAACAACAGATTGTACATAGACTGGTGCTACAATATTGTATTCTGATGTTGCATGACATCTTAATGTGAGACCCTCCTGGGCCTTATATATCTTTTCTATAATAAGTGAAACAGTCTCTTTGTCTAATCTTACCTGATATTTTGCATTTTTCATATGAACTTGGCATTTATGACACTAGATTTTCACAGCAAGTTTTCATGGCAGACTATTCACCACTTGGACAGAAGAAAAAAATCCTTCAAATGAAAGCAACTAATTACAAATTGACTAACTTAGCTTGAGCTGCATGGTCATTTCCAGTTTCACATCTAAGCAGATACAATACTCTAGTTGGTAAATTTTCCTGAATGTGCTGAAATGATGACTGTTTCTTACAAAAATACTCATCAATCTAGCTGGAAAATAATTGTTTATTTTTGATGGATTTTGTAAGTCAGGAATTCAGATGAAGCACAGTAAAGGAATTTTATTTGTTTCATTGGGTATCTGTTAAACAGCAGCTTAGTGTTTTACAACCTGTGAACATTTGAAATCTTACTCATTCATATGCCTGGCCACCATCAGCTGCTGTCTCATTCACTTGTATTTTTGGATACGTAATTGATGAGCATAAGGATAGAATAGACAGGACTCTTTTTTTGTGTGTTATTTGCTGTCTTCACCTGATTTCCTAATTAGCATGGAGCTTTAGCGTAGCCAGATTTTCGATGTCAGCACAGTGAAATGGAAGTTGAATTGTTTTTTTCTACCTTGCAGTTGAAAGTCACAATGGTACTTCCAACATATTCTCTTTTTTAAAAAGATTTATTTATTTTTATTACAAAGCCAGATATACAGAGAGGAGGAGAAAGAGAGAGGAAGATCTTCTGTCTGATGATTCACTCCCCAAGTGAGCGCAACGGCTGGTGCTGTGCTGATCTGGAGCCAGGAGCCTGGAACTTCCTCCAGGTCTCCCACACAGGTGCAGGATCCCAAAGTATAGGGCCATTCTCGACTGCTTTCCTGAGCCACAAGCAGGGAGCTAGATGGGAAGTGGAGCTGCCAGGATTAGAACCGGCGCCCATAAGGGATCCCGGGGCATTCAAGGTGAGGACTTTAGCCGGTAGGCCCATTCCAATATATTCCAATATATTCTATTCACTGTTAGGGAGTAAAGGATTCAGTTTATATTTCATATGAGAAGTTTAAAAACGGAGGATGTTCTTGAAGCAACCTCAGTGTGCCTAACTTTGGCAGGAATTGATTATGTACCTTTACAGAAATTCAGAGCAGATAGGAGAAGCATAAACAATGAACCAAAGGCTACGTAACAATGGCTTTTGTTCCCAGAATATCAGAAAATAAAATCTGGGTAATAATAATGATCAATTTATGCTTTACTTAAATTTACAATTTACTTTCATAGTTATATGTTGTTTTATTGGAAAAGTAGGTATACAGAGAGGAGAGATGGAGAGAGAGATCTTCCATTTGCTAGTTTATTCCCCAAGTGTCCACAGCCAATGAACCTGCGCCCATTTGAAGCCAGGAACTTCCTCCAGGTCTTTCATGCGGGTGCAGGGTTCCAGGACTTTGGACCATCCTTACTGCTTTCCCAGGCTGCAAACAGGGAACTGGGAAGGAAACAGAGCAGCTGAGACACAAACTAGCCACCACATGAGATCCTGACATGTGCAAGGCAAGGATTTAGCCACTGAGCCCTCATGCCTGGCCAACAGATAAATTTTCAAGTATAATTTAACTACATCACCTCAGAAGTTTTTTGTTTGTTTGTTTTGTTTTCTGTTGTTGTTTTATCCAAAACCTTCAGGAACCACTTTATAATTTTTCTTTGTACTTATTATTTACAGTGTGCTTGGGCCTGGCATAATGGCTCAATGGCTCAATAGCTAAATCCTCACCTTACAAGCACCAGGATCCCATGAGGTGCCAGTTCGTGTCTCGACTGTCCCAACTTCTTTCCAGCTTCCTGCTTGTGGCCTGAAAAAATAGTAGAGGATGGCCCAAGGCTTTACGACCCTGCACACATGTGGGAGACATGGAGGAAATTCCTGATTCTTGTCTTTAAGTGAGCTTAGCTCCAGCCATTGTGACCATTTGGGAAGTAAAACAGTGGATAAAAAACTTTTACTCTCTCTTCTTCTCCTTCGCACTGTGATCTGCCTTTCCAATAAAAGTAAATAATAAAAAAAGTGCTCAATTTTCATATATTTTTGGCTTTTTCTAATCAATTTTTGGTATTGACTTTGAATTTCATTCCTTTAGGATTATATGATATACTTTATGTGGCTACAGTTAATTCATATTTATTGAAACTGATTCATATCTATATGAACTGTCCTTGAAAAAATGCGATTTAATAGGAAAGGTTTTTTGCCACTTAAAAATATTTTAGATGTAATTTATGCCCATTTTTTCATTGGTTTCCACATTATAAACTTATATTGTAGCTATTCTCCACTATGCCATTTTAATTCACTTGTCATTTATTGTACTTTTTTTGTCATTTCTCAGAGTGATTGTTTTGGATTACAATTCACCTTATTTACTAATCTTACTGAGTTTAATATCATTTGATTTTAGGAACATACAGAAATATACACTTACATAGTTCTATGCCCTACCCGTTTCTTTGAAGTATTGTTGTCACATATTTACACTCTTATAAGCCCATTAAAATAGGCTTTAATCATTGATATTTGTAGTTTTCCTTTAAATGGGGTGAAACACATAAAACAGCATCAATGAAAAACTAATTGGTATGTCCAAGGAGTAACTGTAAATGGTGCTATTTTCTTCTCATGACCATTTCAATCCCTGTTCTGTGTGTTTGTGTGTAATGTGTGTGTGTGTGTATGCGTGTGTGTGTTTATTTCAACCTGAAAGCTACCTTTAGTATTTAATATAATGCAAGCTTGCTAGGTAGAAATGCTGAAATGATTTCTGTATGTACGAGAATGAGATTTCACCACAAAGTTTTTAATGAGCCAATCCTATAGAAATTTAAAAGTACAAAACAAATGCAAACTGAATGCTTTGGTGAAAATTTTAGGAAAAGCATCATAGAAAAGGGACCAAAATATCTGGCTTCCTCAACAGCGCTGTGCGTGGCTTTTAGTCTTTCCATCTATCCCTTCCCCAACTGCTGTATCGCATAGTCATAAAAGTGTTCTCATTTCATTTCTTCTTTTTTATTCTGTTCTATTTCTTTTTTTTCCTTAAGATTCAGTTATTTATCTGAAAGCGGATGAGAGAGTGAGAGACCCTAACCAACCCACCATCCATCCTCCAATTCACTCTCCAAATGGCCACAGTGCCCCCACCTCCCACCCCAGGGCTATGCCAATCCAAAGTGAGGAGCCAGGAGCTCCATCTTGGTCTGCTGTGTGGGTGGTGTGGACCCAGACACGTTAGCAGGGAGATGGATCAGCGGTGAAGCAGCCAGGACTTGAGCTGGTGCTCATGTTGGGATGCGAGCATCACAGGCATTAGCTTAACCCTCATTGCACATTGCTGGCTCCTTTCCTCATTGATTTATTCATCTATGTTCTTGGCTCCTCCTATGCCAGCATTTCCAATTCCAGCAAATCCTTTGTTTTCACACATTGATTTTGCTCATAGGGTGTTTAGACAGTTTACAGTAGCAGAAAACTTGCATTTGGCAGATAAATGCATATTTTTTTGCTGCAGAATTTATTCCGTAAGAATATTTGATGTTGTCTTTATGTTATTCCATTGCTTTGTGGTCAGTTAAAAGTAAGTTTGATGAAATCTGTTTAAAGGTGAAATTATCAGGGTCAACCTGAAGGATCAAGGTTGATTGCCTCACATAACTGTATGTTCAATTTTTGTCACACTACCAAACGAAGAACCAGTGATGTTGACATTCTGTGGGATATTTAGCCAATGTGGCATTAAAGATGTCCCTGACATAGGAGTTGAATCTATTTCAAATTCATAAAATACACTGTATTTTTCTCTGATGAAAGCATAGAAATTGGAGAAATGATAATAATATTAGTTTTGAGGTAGGAAGTAAATATGAGTCCATGAACATTTTTCTCTGTAACTATAGATGTTGGACTTGAGAAAATGCCCCTGTCATTGGTGGACTTAAATGCTGTTTAGATAAACAATGCATGACAGCAAAAATAAGCATAAAATGTATTTCAAACTAGAAAAGATCTGGATTTTATTCAGGAAAGCCTTTTTTTAATGGTTAGCTTCAATTTCAAGTGATTATTTAGTTATTTTAGTGTACAATTTTAAAAACATTAAAGCAACTGATTTTATTCCTCTTATGAGGTTTGTAGGCATTGAAGTGTGTTTGAGCAAGGAAGAATTTTAAAGAGGAATGTATTAGTACAAAATTTTGCTATTATAAGAATAAAAATTAAAAGGTCCTTATAGCACATATTTTAAACCTCAGGTCATAGTTCATAAAACACAGATGGTAAATTTATTTTTTCTATGTCCCAAAAACAATATTGCCCATGGTGAGGTAATGAAGAAACCTTCTAGAAAAGTATGTGGAAGAACCCACCGAACATATGCATTGTATAGTATGTGCATTAATCTTTGCTTATTAAACACAAAGCTACTGAATCTAGAGAAATACATTCATTTAATGATGGCAACAAAAACCTGTCTCTCATTTTTCCCTCTTTCTATACTGAGTGTGTTTAGTTTGTCTTTTTCTCTGATTGGAGAAGCAAAGAAGATACTGCATCCTGATTCAGTCATGGAAGTAAAATTCACTCTGCATTAAGTATACATTTTCCAAGAAAGCTATTGAATTTAGTCAGAACAAAACTATAGTAAGTACAATTAACAGCAGAGATGCATGTACTAACAAAACCCCATGAAATTTTATAATTTCACAATTATATAAGCAAATCAAGGTCTAAAGTATTTGCTTGAAATTCTTGCCCTGAGTGCTTCAATTCTTCATGCAACTTGCAGGGACTTTTATGGGATTGGGATTTCTCTGCTATTATGAATAATTAGCCTTTTCTATTGTTGTACCACAAGTGATCAGAGCTATGGTCAATCTTAACTTTCATGTGCTCAATTCTGTTTCAGACAGTTTTGATTGGTTAGTTTTCCAAGCTATTTCTTGATTTTATATTTGGGAGAAATTTTCTAAATATCAAATTTTTGAGTGGAATGTAATCTACTTTGTTAATAGATCATTTTAATTATATTTCCAAATACTTGTATTTTTTAAAGAGTTGTTTTTTTCTTGGAAACTCAGATATGAAGAGAGGATGAGAGAGAGGGGAAGATCTTTCATTAATTGATTCACTCCCAAAGAGGCCACAACAGCAAGAGCTGGGCCGATCTGAAGCCAGAAAGTCTTCCAGATCTCCCGCATGGGTACAGGGTCCCAAGGCTTTGGATCATCCTTGACTGTTTTCCCAGGCCATAAGCAATGAGCTGGATAGGAAGCTGGACCTCCAGGATTAGAACTGGTGCCCATATGGGATCCTGATGCATGCAAGGCGAGGACTTAGCCACTAGGTTACCATACTCATTAATTTTAAAAACCTCGAGTTAGAGATGGAAATAATTTCCGATTATCTTTGCCCTTACATTACAAAATGCCATGTAAGCATTTATATTTTATGCATCTAAACATTGATGCATTAAAATCACATTTTGAATCAATATGAACATTTTGATTTACTACATTTACTTAAACGTCTCAATAAAAAATGAACTGTCTTTGAAAATATCACTGTAGGATATATAATTATTGCTATTAATACAATTCATTAGGAGGTAAAATAACAAATTGCTTTTAATGAGCCTTCTAGTCATAAATTTACTTTAGTCTACAAACTCATTAATATCTTTGTAGTATATCCAAATTAGCATTTCCTGAAATGTAGCACTTCACTCTGTTGTTGCAAAGTGATGAACATAGCACATATATCAAAATTATTAATAGCCAAGATTATTTCTTAAGAGATTTTTAAAGCACTTTCAAAATAATAGTACTTCTAACCAATTTTCTAACTTCTTTCACTTTTTTCATGTTTTTGAAGTAAAATGTATGCATATTCATATCAGAGTGTGGAGGAAGATAATGAAATACTTTTTCAAAATTATCAACCTATATGTAAAGTAGCTCAGGAAGTTCCTATCCAAATTTGCATGTATAACTATAAATAGTATTATCAAAATAAAATTTCAAATTACAAACTTTAGAGTCAAATGCTCAAATTGGAATTTGGGGCCAGATTCATTATGGATACAGCTTCCTCTCTAAATTTTTATGCCTTTGTTCTTGTATGTATAAAATAAGGTAATAACAATGATTTTGACACTTGAATTTTATAGGTATAATACTCACTAGATTTACGTATTTGAACTTACTAAAAGGGACTGATTTTCATATTTGAACTCTTATACATACTCTCACTTGTAAGACAGATAACAATGTATACATTATTATCTGCACTGATGATACATGTTAGTAAGATGTATCCAACCTGCTGATTTAAGACACCAGTTAGGATGATAGAAGGCATCCCTTTGAGTCCAGCTTCCTTGCCAGATTCCACTTTTCTGTAATACAGACTGAGAGACAGCAAACAATGGCTCAGGTTGTTAGGTCCTAGTTTCCCATGTCCAAGATCCAGTTTGAATTCTTGATTTAATGTATCAGCTTGGTGTAGCTCCAACCATTCAGGCATTTGAAGCTTAGTCTATTGGTGTCTATCTCTCCCTCGTTCTCGTTTTATAAACTATAAATTCTCTATATGCATATTGATATTTATACACAGACTATGAAAAGTAGCAAGCTTATTTTTATACAAAATGCAAGATGTTAAGCATTACCGTATTTCTTGGCTATTCTATTTGTCATGGGATCTTTATGACTGGTCATGAAAAATGTGTAACATGAAAATATCATCTACCATAATGAAGTTATCTAATTGTTTGTCCATGAAAAATCTGAAGTATTATCATTTTTTATTAAAGATTTAAAAAAATTTTATTGGAAAGTCATATATAAAGAGAGGAGAGACAGAGAGGAAGATCTGTCAGTTGATTCACTCCCCAAGAAGCCACAATGGTCAGACCTGCGCCGATCCAAATCTTGGAGCTTGGAACCTCCTGCAGGTCTCCCACGCGGGTGCAGGGTCCCAAGGCTTTGGGCCGTCCTCGACTGCTTTCCCAGGCACAAACAGGGATCTGGATGGGAAGCGGGGTTGCCAGAATCAGAACAAGTGCCCATATTGATCCCAGTGATTCCAAAGCAGTGAGTCACTAGCCTACCACATCCGCCAGGCCCTCATCATATTTTTAATATTCCCTTTAAAATTTGTTTCTGCTCTTTCTCAGGCCGACCTTTATGCCTATTACTACTTCACATATGTCTTATTCTTTCCAGTGAGTTTTCTAAAACAATATTTCCTTCATGTGGTGGAGTATATTAGGTTTCAGGGCCAGCTTATTAACTGAAAATGGTGTGTCTTCAAGTAGAAAAATACAAAGTATGGCAGAATGCCAAATGCAAAGCACATATATAATTTGGGGTTATACCTTTGAATAAAAATCTAGGTGAGAATGAGCTTATTTTAGCTAATCAACACACTAGTTTGAAATGCTGGAAACTTGGAGGTAATCATTGGTAACCCAATCAGACATTTTTTTTGTGTTGTAAAAGCTTATAATTTTAATGATATATCTAATCACAGATTAAGATGCTTCATGATTGCCATTGAATAATTTATTTCAAGAGTGTGAGATCCCTGCTAATACCATCCATAGTTTTTGTTTGGTATGGCTTTGCTGTAAAAGTTAGAAAAACATTCTTTGTTAATTGTCATCCTTATTTGGCAAGTACTGAGTGTCAAGAATTGTGTTAGCTTAGCACACCTGCATAGATACTAACAAAGACTGTGTTGTAATCATGCTCACATGGCAGCATGCTTCGTGCTTGCCTCCTTCCCCCTCATCCTAGAATGTGATGATGCTGTGCACTCAGTCGTTTCTGTCTCAACTGAAGCAGCTACTTTTCAAGGAGGCTGTTAGTTCACATGTCTAACCTTTACCCAGAGGATGGAGATACTGTCCTTATTCTAAGAAAAAAACCACAATAGCTACAAGCACATCCACACTGACAAGAAGTGTCCAGAAGAAGGCATGGCTTCTGTCTTCCAAGTGTGTTTAACAATTCTTAAAAAAAAAAACAACAAGAAAAACAGCTGACATATAGAGAGAAATATGAAAATCCATACAGAATTGTGTCCTGATTCTGAAATTTCTTCTTCTAATTTTATGTTAAATAGAGCTACTTGCACATAGAGAAATAGTAACATATTAGACAATTGTTTCAAGGAATATTTCCTCGGAATATGGAAAATAGCAAATAGAAGGCATTATCCTATGTGAGATATTTATTAACAATTTTTTATAGATTAAATTGTTAATTACGAAGTAGAGAAATATTTTAAATAACTGAAAATATTCTAGCACCATAGATTCTAATATATTTTAAGACTAAAATTAGTTATAACATTTATGCATTTTATCTTCAAATTATACTATTTATGTAAACTATTCAGGTTTAACCTGGGAAAATATATGTAAAGCAAAATTTATAAAATAACATTATCTCAAGAACATGAATAAAGATACTTAAAAATCAATAGTAAAATGACAGGCAAGTCAATGGAATATTTGCATGATTCATGAACTGACATTTCAAGGAAGAAACTCAAGCTATTAGTGCACATATCAAAATGCAGTGAGTTTCAAAATACAAATATATAATTGTAAATTTATTGAAATAAATCTCCTATTCTTTTATCTTTTCTGCACTGTCCTACTTGTAGCTATTTTTGTTTTGTATGAACCTCTTTTTCACTATTGACTTTTATCTTTTCTATCTACCATTTACCATTTCTTTCCTTCTGCTCCTTGTATTATATTATAATGCTCTTATTTGATTTTCTTTATATTACCAATGCTCTACATTAAGTTTTAGAAGCTAATCATTAAAATTGTTTTAACTTACAATTTTTTTTAGTCTAATAACCCTGGTGCATGTTTCACATGAATGTGTATTGGTGACTTCTTTTTATAGTTGTTGAAATCATACAATACTCCTAATTGCTTTAGCAAATATGCTAGATTACTTGACACTATCAGCTTTCCAACCTGGTGGAACGGAAGACACCAGATTAAAGCTGTTTGAAAATGTGTGTCTCTGCATGAGTTTAAGATGAAGATTTGTTAGCTATTGATGGTAGGCTGTGGTTGTTCCTCCTCTACCCTGCTGTGAAAACGAACACCTGCAAGGAGTTAGAGTTGGAAAACAATGCTTAAGTCTTGGAATGGAATGCTTCTGTTGAACATTTACTGCAGGAGCAGGAAGTCTCCATCCCTGGTAAGAGTTGCAGTTATGTTTACAGTTCCTTATTCTGACCAAGTTTTATGTCAATCCTGTCCTCAGTGCTGGTCCTTTCTTTGTGAAGGATTGGCCAAAGGTTTCCTCAAATACTTTATGATGTGACCAATGATAGAACTTATATCTTGACTTATATCTCTCTATCCTGTGGTTTCATTAGATTGTTTATTCTCCCCAGGAGCTTTTCACTATTTCTATCCTATTTCTAACATTTCCTGTGACATTTATTCTTCCAGAATTCATTTTGCAGAACACAGATAGAAGCTCATTCTGAATAGCATCTTATCTGGAACGTTTAACCTCTGCTAGTTGTACCTAATTTTGAAAGTGCGCTCTGGTTTCTCCAGATAGCTACTGGGAGATTTGTTTTGGGATCTTCCTATCACTAAGGACATATTTTGAAATATTCATTTGCATTAGGATTATTCGTATCATACTTAACCTTCTTGGCAGTTCTCTTTCCAGATTTCTTTTTACATTCCTGTTTTCAGAAGTATCAGACTTGTTTTTGCTAATAAATAGTTTTAAATTGATTCCAGTCCATTTTAAAGATGAAATACTCTGTTATTGAGATGCTCAAGTATTACTGATAGAATCTTAAATGTTTATTTCCTTTTCTTCACCAAGAAATAATTATTTATGCAGGAAGTTTGACTAGAAGTCTGTACAAAAACAAAGCAAAAATTAAAAATTGACTGAATGCCTGTTGCAGTGTATATATTCTCATTAGTATGTAAATAATGCACGGTACTGATGATTTGCTCAGAGTACAAATGTACACAGTAGATAACCTATCAGTTATTAACTTTCAATAAAATGCACTGAGTTGGAGGTAACAAAACAGCACATCATAGATTTCCTTAACATGCCTTAATTTGTTTTACTATAATGATAATTAGAATATAATTTAATGCATGTGAAGTTTGTAACCAAGTAAAAGGTAAATAATGTGACATGGCATGTACTATAACCCTAACTGTTCAACTTGTGCAATTAATTTTGCTTCCTAATTAATTCCATATTTTGATGTAATTATTTAACACCTACACTATATGGCTACTGAAAAACTGATGAAGTATAGGGCACAGGACTTATCACAACACCTAAAAATTTAAAATAAATTTGAGCAGGCAAAACTTTCCAGGAAAAATTAGGGGAAATGTACACCTAAAGGGTGATTTTATAGAATATTATTATTTAAATGCTAAATCAAGATAAGAATTTTTTTGGCACACTTACTGCTAAGTTTTATGTTTGGATTCTAATACATTTAACATAATCTTGATGCAGTTAAGCTATCATTTATGAACTACTACATACATACATATGTAAGCTACATACATTCATGCATACACATAAAGAGAACTTACACGTGCATATAATGCTCTTAAAGCAAGAGTGCTTCAAGAAGCTTGTGTAAAATTGAATGAAATACTGGTATTGCTGCAGATTTCATAAATATTTTATTCTGTTTACTTTCTATGAACTGTTAAAGACTTTTCACATATTAAATATTGCTTGTGGAAGAATTCGATGGAAATATTCACAAAATGGAATAAATTCACATGGCTACTTATAGACTATGCTATTTCAAAAGAAATGGATATTCCAAGCAGATTGAAATTTAAACAGCCAAATTATGTGAGAATTGCTGAGTCTTATAAATATAAGTTCAAAAAAGTCACAACGTAAAATTGGATGTAATTTGCTAAAGGCATTAAATGTAATGGGAAAAAATGAACACATAAAAAAACGATGTTTAACAAAACTATAACCTTTGCTATTCATAGAGATAAAAGTTTGAAAATCAATGACTAAAAGGCTCAACAAATAATTTGTGTGTATGTGGAGAAAGAACTTATTAGTAGTAAGACAATCAAAAAAAATTACATTACCCCAATACATTTTTCACTACTATGAAATAAGATAAATATTCACATGAAGCCTACCAGGACTGTTGTTTGTCTCTACTCCGTACTGTGGCCTTCAAAGATCCTTAGGGACCATAGCAACTAGCCTGGCCTGAAGAAACTATAGAGTGATATGTAAATATGTGTCTGCTACTTTCTGTGCAAGGTTACTACTTGGTGCTTTTAGTCTGTATGGAGGGAAGCCTGTGGAGACACTGTATCAAACTTGGATTTGCACTCTGTATCCAACATGGCTCCCAATGTCATTTTGTCTTTTTATTAGCTCAGTCACATTAGGAAAGCTAATGATTATCCTGCTTTCAATATCTATTGCAGTATTAACTTCCCTTATGGTGTTTTAGTTAGGTCCATAAAGGCTTCTAAAGAAATGAAGTGTCAAAGAGTATAACTTAGAGGCTCCTAAGGAATTGAATTGTTTAAAAAACAACTTCCTCATTGTGTATAATGTATACTGTTGAACAGGAGAGCAAATTTAGACAATATGTCATCAAGTCTCTCACTGTTGTGCAAACATTGTGCAATGTTACCCAACCTTGGTGGTATAGTATAGTCAATCATTGAATGTGATCTTACAGCATAATCATGAGCTTAGGAACCTGAAGAATATGAGGCTGTGACCAGCAAAATGCAATGTGCTGTTTTACACATGTAGATGTGTGTGAAAGAGTGCACACTGTAATATTAATGTGCTGCAGTAAGCTAGTCATACATTTATTATCAAGTACTGTACAATCCCTTGTGTGTCATTCATTCTGTCATTATACTTTTGTATGACTGTCAGGCTTGTGTAATGCATCACCATGAATGGAGGAGTAACATGTTGTATTCTGATATTTGATAGGTATGGCATCACTACGTGATAGACATTGTTTATAAATCAGTTGTTATTTGAAACATTCATGATGTATATATATATTCTGTAGGAGAAGTACATAGGAAAGCTAGGTCATGAATCCCAAGGGAGTTTTTAATGAAGATCTTTTAGTGTTACAACTTAGACTTGTATCAAAGTGGGCTTTTCTGAGACATCACATTTCTCTAATCAAGTCACATTTCCTGGCTGGTAACTAGGCTTCTTCCTGGAACTGGAGTGCTTTGTCCCGTTCCTCTTTCTATGATGAATCTTCTCACTGGAGACTCATTTCCTAATGTAAAAACCACGTCATTTTGGTGTATATACATGTTGCAAGTTTTGGGGCTGTCACTGACATTTTTATATTGTTTCTGACTTTTCACTATGATATGTAATGGGAAAATGAATAACTCCACTTCTATGGCTCTTCACTTATGTTGGTTTATTACTTTGGGATCACTTCCCAGAAATGGTATTGCTTTTTCAAATAATATGAATATATTTATGATTTCAGATACTTATTGGAGAACTTCTTTAAAAAACAATATGTATAAATATGCAGTTCCCCTAAAAGGGTAAGGATTGGGCCAATTTCACTACAAATATACTATCAGTTGTAACAAGAAAGAAAAAATATAGCAAACTACAATTCAGCACAGGAATATAGTTTTAAAATTATAATTGGATCACTTCTATGGGCACGGCACAGTAGCCTAGCTGCTAAAATCCTTGCCTTGCATAAGCCAGGATGTAATATGGGTGCCAGTTCTGATCCCGAAGGTCCTGCTTTCCATCCAGCTCCCTGTTTGTGGCCTGGGAAAGTAGTGGAGGATGGTCAGAGACCCAGAAGAGGCTCTCGGTTCCCGGCTTTGGAACAGCTCTGGCTGCTGTGGCCACTTTGGTTGTGAATCAATGGATGAAAGACCTTCTTCTCTGTCTCCCTTCCTCTCTTTATATCTGACATTCCAATAAAAATAAAATAAATATTTAAATATATGTATATATAACTGAATGACATATATATATATAATTGGGTGACTTCAAAAAACAAAATACATAAAGCTTGAAAATCACCAATAATTTAAAAGACACTGGAATTTCTAATAAAATATTGCAGTAAAAATATGCTAATTTTAAAACATTAGATTGCTATTTGAAATGATTTCAAATACATGATTCTAAGTCTATACTGTAAATCATATTATATATAATTAATAATTCGTATTTAAAATAAAACAACTATTATGAGAATACATTTTCTTTATAATTATATTTCTTTTAACCTTTTTATTGTTACAAAGAAAACAGATTTTATGTATTCCATAGGTACAGTCCCAAGAGGAAAACCACATCTTCCTTCACTCCCTTGTTTCTGCAGATACCATTAGCTTCTTCATCAGTGTTTGCAAACAGAGAGTAAAATCTCATGTAATACAATTTCTCACCATGTTATTTACATTTAGAAGCAAGAATAAAAAAATGTTAAATCTTTAGAGATAATCAAAATATCATCCTTTTGTGCCACAGAACATAATTCAATAAAAAGAGAAATAAATAGAAGTAAGAACACTAAATAGAATATTGTCGTAAGAAATAGTAAATAGGACTCACCTCTCCTATGGGATATTAAAATATGAAATCTACATGAAATTAATAAAGAAGTAGAAAGGCCAAGAGAATAATAAGTAAAATATCTTAACCCCTAACACAGCATCTTGGTTGTGTACTAAAAATTTGGAAGTTTCAATCAAATACCTTGGAATGACTTTGATAGGCACTTGGAAAATCAAAGATGGAAGATCTTCCTCTCTGTCTCTCCTCTCTGTTTCTCCTCCTCTCTCTATATCTGCCTTTAAAAATAAATAAATAAATAAATAAATAAATAAATAAATAAATAAATAAATAAATAAATAAATCTTTTAAAAAAGACTAGCTTTATTGTAACAGAGTTAATATATACTTCTCCCTGTGAAGAAACATTTAAGTACTGCAACTAAAAGACCAAAGTAAAAATAAATAAAAACACCATTGAGAACTGGTGACTCATGTAGGTATAATGTAGAATCAAACATATAACTATCAAAGTAAATCATGATTCTTAAGGTGTCACAGATAGTATTTTGTATCTCTGAAGCTTAAATTGATCATTGAAAGATATTTCTTGCCAAAATGGTGAAGCAATCAAAAAGCTGATAATAAAGCTGATTCAAGCCCCCTCACTCCCCAAAAAATTACTCAGGAATTAAGAAACACTATTAAAAGCCCAGAGAAAAGATTTATGGGAGTTCCACAAGGTGCAGAAAGAGAAGCTGGGTTTAAGGATGTATGCAATGAAATATTAAATGAAAACTTCTGCAATGTGGATAAAGAATTGGAAAACAACATACAGGAGGGACACAGAACTCCCAATAGAATTGACCAAAAGCAATCATTGCACACGACACATGATAATCAAGCTCTCTTCAGTTGAACATAAGGTAGAGATCTGAAATATGCACATGAAAAAAAATCAATATTTTCAGGAGTTCCAATCAGACTCACAGCTGATCTTTCATAGGAAACTTACAGACCAGGAGAGAATGAAGTGACATATTCCAGATTCTAAAAGCAAAAAATTCTGAGCCCAGAGTAACTTACCAGCAAAGCTTTTCCTTTTTCTTTGACAATGAAATAAGATTCTTCCAAAGTAAAAAAAAAAAAAAAACTCAAAGAATATGCCTCTTCCAGAGCTGCCCTACAAATGATACTTAAAGGTGTTTTATTTTTTTGACAGAGAAAAGGAATAGCACCTACCAAAAGTAAAGACAAATGTGCAGAACATCTCATTAAAATGACAACAGAAGACTAATCACACAATGAACACGCCACTGCTAAAGTGACAGGACCAAATTACCACCTATTCGTATTAACCCTGAATATAAATGGCTTAAACCCATCAACCAAATGTCATAGGTTAGTAGACTGGATCTAAAAACAAAATCCATCTATCTATTACCTACAGGAGACACATCTCACTAAAAAAGATCAATGGAAACTATATCTCATCAATTCTTTTTTTAAGATTTATTTATTTTTATTGCAAAGTCAGATATACAGAGAGGAGGAGAGACAGAGAGGAAGATCTTCATCTGATGATTCACTCCCCAAGTGAGCACAATGACTGGAGCTGACCCAATCCTAAACCAGGAGTCAGGAGCTTCTTCGGGATCTCCTAGGAGGTGCAGGAACCCAAGGATTTGGGGTGTCTTCAACTGCTGTCCCAGGCCACAAGCAGGGAATTGGATGGGAAGCAAGGCTGCTGGAATTAGAACCTGCAACCACATGGTATCACGGTGCATTCAAGGCAAGAGCTTTAACCACTACACTATCGTATTGGGCCCTGATGGATTTCAATGTTTCTATTTTCACTTTCATTTCTTCAATGTAGTTTTTTTCTCATATTCTTCCCTGACTCATAGGTCATACTGTAGCAACATTTTCT
The DNA here is from genome assembly GCF_017591425.1 of Ochotona curzoniae. Classification (NCBI taxonomy): domain Eukaryota; kingdom Metazoa; phylum Chordata; class Mammalia; order Lagomorpha; family Ochotonidae; genus Ochotona; species Ochotona curzoniae. Next base: position 60,045,334 of record NW_024466599.1, read on the forward strand.
TCAAGAAGGTTCTTGATTTTCTTTTTTCACTGCTTCAGCAATACATTAGTCATTCAGCAGCATGTTAACTTCATGATATTATAAATTTCTAGTTTTCTCTCTGTTGTTGATTTTGCTTTCTAGTTCTTCTTTTAAGAGGTGTATAGTAGTTGTGTAATGGAGACTATCATATCCAGAAGTGAGGATTCAATGCAGTATGCACCTATACTTCCAGATCAAAGATGGCCTCCCAATGAAATTCTTAAATATGTCTTGACAATAGGATGCTGGACTCTGCTATCGTCCACAGACCTGCAGTGTCAGGATACACTTAAATTGCAGAATGATGGATGTATGATTGCTTATGAAGCGCTATGCTATACTATTTTAATAATATAGGGGAAATTGGAAGATGGGTTTATGAGGCAGCAAGGGAAATCCCAGAGGATTTCAGAGCCTATGGAATGGTACCATAAAATAATAATAAAATGCAGGGGTGGGGAAGGCACTGAATTGCACTGGAAAGGTAGCAAAACCAATATTTAACACAAAATGTTTTGTGTACATATGAAAAATGTACAACAAGCTCAACTATAAAGAAACAGAAACAATTACTGGAAAAAGTAATTTTTGCCTTAGTTTTCAGTGAGGAAATGTATATGTCCAAGTAAACATTTTCTTAAAGAAATGAGATACAGCTTTATACGTAAACTTGTTTGATATTGAAACTAAGATATAACTTTTAATAAACTTGGATATTTTGTTGTTACCATTCAAGAAAATGTACTTTTAATTTTTAATTTGTTCTAGTTTTTTCCAAAGAGTAGAATATATAGGAATAAACCTGTTAAGAATATTGGTGAGGGGCTATTATTCTACATTGGAGTTCTTAGTATTGATTCCTGCACCCATTTCCAGTTTCAGCTCCTTGCAAATGATCACTTGAATACTTGTGTCCCTGACACCCATGAGGGAGTACCAGATGCCTCTTGATTTCCCGGGCCCAGACCAAGCTGTTACAGACATTTAGAGAGCGAATCAGCAGATTGAATGTATTTTTATCTCTACCATCTTCTCTATTGTCCCAAATTTCAAGTAAATAAACACAAATTAAAAAACGACTTCAATGTATTTAAATGCCATCATTAATGGATTTAAAATATCAAAATCAATATTTAATGTACAATATAAACAAGATCACATGTAGCTATGATATATATTCAAAATGTGTTGTGATGAGCTCAGGAATTATTGAGTGTAATACTGTTTAAGTTTTGTTTAGTTATTCAAGTAACTTCAATTAGCCTAGTGATTAAGATGCCATTTTAATACCTACGTCTCAATGTGCTTGTATTGTATCAGTAGATCCTCACTCCAGCTTCTGCTAATGGAAATTCTGGGAAGAAACAGTTATTTCTCCAATAATTGGATTTCTGCTACCCATGTGGGAGACTTGAGTTTCTAGCTGTCATTTTTCACTTTGGCTCTGGCTGTTCGGCACATTTGCTGAGTCAGTCAATAGATGGGAGAACCTCTCCCTCTCTCCCACTATGCTCCCCCATCCAACTTTTCCAATTTTTTAAAAAATTAAATTATCACTCAGATTAGAATAAAAGATAACACAGAGGCCATTTGGCTTTACTAGCAGTTTTCGATGCAAATTCAATCATTCCTTTTTAATGCATGCTAATGGGTGCTGCAGAGCCATGTTTAGTCTGCTCCCCACCCCCACCGCAGCTCTCAGGCTTACAAATGGGAGCTGCGGCCTAGCGGGGAGTCCCCATAGTTCCCCCTCCAACCTGATTTCCAGTCTGGATCTTATACACACCTGCGGGTGTTTGACCTACCCTGGCATGGCCACCCCCAATTTTGGCACTTGCCAGTGGATGCTGCGACCTGGTCTGATCTGGCCTACCCCTAGGTCCAACTCCTATGGTGGGTTCTGCAGCACAGCCCAACTCATTCTGCTCCCTGCACTAACTCTCATGTAAATTGGTGGCATGCAGCTCGCTAGTCCAGCATGGTCCACATCCTGACCTGGCTCATGGGTCAGTGGGTACTAAAACCTAACCCAACCTGGCTCACTCCTAGATCCAGCCCACATATGTGTTGACTAGTGCTGTAGTCTTGCCAGGCCTGGTCCAATTCCAGCCCCAGATCTTATAGAACTGCAGCCTAACTGGTGAATTCCCCAAGTTATCCTACTAAGCTTGCTGCCAGTCCCAAATATCCTTTGTGTTTGCTGGTTCTGTGCTGCTGCCTGGATGTCTGCCCATACCATAGGCCTTTGCTTGTGCTGGTGAGTGCTGTGGCTGGCCCACCTGCCCACAGACCCTGTTGTTAGGTGTACCAGCCTGGGCCAGCCCATCCTGCTGCCAATCTCTGCTGCCATGTGTCAGTTCTGTGGTTGTGCCTGGCTCTACCTGTCACCACTGGCAACGCTCACACAAGCTGGCAATTGTACAGTCCCACAGGGCGTAGGCCATAGATGCCATATGGAATCTGCATCCAGACCTTTTGTCTTGACCTAGTTGGTGCCACAGTACAGCTAGTCTCAACTGCTGGATACTATGGCCTAGCCCTGCTTGGTAGGCCCCCTAATGTGCCAGCTTTGCTGTGTGCTGGTGGGTGGCAGGCAATGCTACTCACATGGATGGGAGCCTTGGTTTAACAAAGACATGGCCTCCAGTTTCTCTCTCTTTTTTTTTAAGATTGATTTATTTCTATTGCAAAGTAGATATATAAAGAGGACGAGAGACAGAGAGGAAGATCTTTCCTCTGCTGATTCACTCCCCAAGCAGCTGCAATGGCCAGAGCTGCACTGGTATGAAGCCAGGAGCTTGGAACCTCTTCCAAGTCTCCCACACAGGTACAGGGTCCCAAGGTTCCCAGGCCACAAGCAGGGAGCAGGATGGGAAGCAGGGCTGCTGGGATGCAAACTGGTACCCATATGCTATCCTGGCACTTTCAAGGTGAGGACTAGCCATTAGGCTATTACAGTGAGCCAGCGTTTCTCCTTTCTAAATCACTCCATCTCAGATCCCTAGTTTACCTGCAAGTGTAGTGGCCTGCTCCATGGAAACCCCCTGTAGACATTTCTTACCCGTGAGTGCAGTGACCTGGTCCTTGGAGTCCCGAGAAGTCATTCCACACCTGTCCAACATTCCTTGGGCAGCCCCTTTCCCACATCCCCAAATCCCATTCTCCAGATAATCTACAGTAGTCCCCACCCCCAGCAACCCACCGGTATCCACCGTCTCATACTATATTGCTATCCTTCAATAATGATTCTAAAGCCAGTATGTCCCTAAATTTCTTTGTCACTCACTTGCCAGCAAATTTGTTATTTGGAAATTTTTCTTCCTACAATGTTTAAACATTTGTTTCAGGATAATATATAGATTAATACCTCATGCACGTTTAAAAGAAATGAAAATCTAAGACCAGTTTGAATTTTTTGCTTCATTTTTCAGATGTGAATGTCAAGGAACCTCACTCCTCCCAAAGCTTCTGCAGTGTGCAAATGTAAATTTCTCTCTGTTTCTGGCAGGCTGAGTTTTGAAAAATATGCCCATTTATTTCAACAGGGAATTTTTCCAGGCTACTAACCCTGCAGTCTTAAAATGAATTTTCTGATATGTTACTGACCTTTCATCCATCTAACCTCACAACATAACAACAATTTTCCTTTTGTTTCTCATAATTACTCCCACTGTATCACTTGGTTTGCTACTTCCTATATGTGCATTTTCAACTAGTATGGCATAGGTAGATGGCACCATTAGTGGGAGCAACAGGTTACATGTAAATTTATGAGCCATAGAAACTGTTTCAAACTGGGTACATTTCCCCACACTGTGGAGGAAAATTCTAATCCCAGTTTCTGTGGTTCCCTCTCTCCCTCTCTGTATCATTTCACTCATTTATTGGCTGTGCCAGCAATGATTGGAGAAGCATGTCATCTTCATTTTTCATTTTGCTATTAGCAACACAAATATGGAAAGCCTATATTCTGAAAGCATACCTTTCAGTAAATACAAATATAGCTATTCCATCTAAGGCTCTTTGGGACTCCATAAATGTCACAGTCATGTTTCATAGGTTTGCTGAAAGATGAAGATAATGTAAAACTACAAATGTCCTTTTTATAAACTGCCTAATCCAACACTAATCCTTCTACTCAGGTCCTTTATGTTTCCAACTGTGATTTTTATACACCATCGACATATGCAAAAAAAAAAAAAAACATGTTTCTGGTGACACACACTCCTAAGTGTTCTTATATTTAAAGGAGGTTGTTCACATAAACCATATTATCTTTTGGAAACATGTCCTCTTCAGCATTTTTTTCTGAGGAACAGTAAATAGTAAAGAGATATGGTTTAGTGAGTTGCATATAAATTAAACCATGCATGCACACACATGAGTAAAATTAAAATAGAGCTTTTCTTTATTTAAAGGAAACAGCTTTTATGTTTTGTTTACTTTTTAAAAAAAAATATTTACTTTTATTGCAAAGTCAGATAAACAGACAGGAGGAGAGACAGAGAGGAAGATCTTCTGTCTGATGAGTCACTCCCCAAGTGACCACAACGGCCAGTGCTGAACCTATCTGAAGCCAGGAGCCAGGAACCTCCTCCAGTTCTCTCACATAGGTGCAAGTTCCCAAGGCTTTGGGCCATCCCCTACTACTTTCCCAGGCCACAGGCAGGGTGTTAGATGGGAAGTGGGGCTGCCGGGATTAGAACCGGCACCCGTATCGGATCCTGGCATGTAAAGGTGAGGACTTTAGCCACTAGGCTACCATGCCAGGCCCTTGTTTACCCTTTTAAGGACTGAATGATATTTCCTGCCCTGTTAACCCATACGAAAGCATAAATTTGATATTCATTGCAAAAGAAAATCTTAGACACACTCCATTTTATTCACTGATTACCTGCTACAGTGTTAGAGCTGCAACAGATGAATAGAAAAAGTAAAAAAGTACTTAGGGAAAGTTTTTTTTTTTTCTATTACATGAATGGAATATGAAAAGTGACAGGAAGTGGGATATGTGTAGTAAAACCCAAGTTACTCAGCACCTCGGAGAAATACTAGGTTGTCAATTAAGTTAAATAATTGCTCAATAAAATGTCTCATTCCACTTCTCTTTGACAGCCAGATTAGGAAGAAGATATTTGTAGCATAAAGATTGGGAAGGAAAAATAAAATTGGCTTTATTTACAGATGAGATTTTTTTTCACTAATTCTTGAGAGTTGCTGGTATATACCAACTCAAAATAAAGTAAAAGCAATACCCTAATAGTTTAGCAGGATCAGAAATCAATAAGCAAATCTCAAGATGTATCAGTAAGAGTGTATATACAATGATGATATAATGTAACACATTTTAAAATAAAATTTAAAATTTGGGTTCACTATAATTACCAGATCATAAAATATAGATTACCTAAACTGATGACTTTAAAAATAGATATTGGATGCCTGGCGCCGTTTTCTAGTGGTCTAGCAGATAGTCCTCAACTTGGACGCACCAGGATCCCATATGGGCGCCGGTTCTAATCCCGGTGGCCCAGCTCCCCATCCAGCTCCCTGCATGTGACCTGGGAAAACAGTAGAGGATGGCCCAAAGCCTTGGAACTCTGTACCCGCATGGGATACCTGGAGGAAGCTCCTGGCTCCTGGCTTTGGATCGGCTCAGCTCCGGACGTTGTGGTCACTTGTGGAGTGACTCATTCGATGGAAGATCTTCATCTCTGTATATCTGACTTTGCAATGAAAATAAAATAAATGATGAAAAAAATAAAAATAATAAAAATAAAATAGACATTGGAAATATTGGGAAAGTAACAATAAATTTAGTTTAAGCATTGCATATGGAAAAATGTCTAGTTATTTACCAAAGCTCAGATTAAATAATAACCAAATTAATATTTTGATACATAACTTTTTTATACATTTAGTTACAGTAAAACTGTAATATTGAAGGTAAATATTTTCATCATGTACTGTTGGATGAATGAGGCAATAATTTAATACATGTTGGAAGACTGCAAACTCATAAGCAAAGGCTTGACATTCTGAAAACTGAAACAAAAGCTGAATATTACTTGTGTTGTTAGACATCCATAAAGGTAGAATTAAGTTGTGATTTCTTGGAAAATATTGGTTTGAATACAAGCTTTGGATTTTCTTTTTTGAAAAACTATTAAATTTCCAAAGAAACTTAAAAGTGGAAAAACACAGACAGCAAAACAGTTATAAACTATATCAAAAAATACACAATTATTGAAATGAGTTTGTTTGAACGTACTAAATAGAAAGTGGCAGCAGTAAGCCAATGACTAATAATTATTCATTATGAAAGGATTATTATAGGTTTAGGCAAAAAAAATCTGCCAGTTGATATATTTACCAGTTTATTTATTTACCGATTTACCAATAAATATCCCTGAAGTTGTGAATTTGATGCAGTCATTTGGATCATGTCAGATGTGAGATACATTAATGCCAGATAGGAGAATAATAGCTTTACAATATGAGAGAAGTGGTTGTAAAATATTTGGCAAAAATAATTGATGCAAATAGAAAAAAAAGATATTGCTTTAGATTCATATTCACATAAGAGAATATAGAAACCACTGCTTTTCCTTAATTTTTAAAAACTAATATGGGATATAAGGTAAAGAAATATGTGAGTTTTCCTCTCCCTCCCTCTGTATGTGCATGTAAATGTTGATTAATATGAAACATAAGTTGTTTTTATTAAGTAAAACTCAACAACTAAATCAAAAGATCTGTGTAATTAGAAATTCTAAACTGGCGATATGTGGCAAATTATTCTGAAGAAAAATGCTTGAAATTCCAGGAACATGCTCTTCAAGAAAGAAACAGAATATGCAAAAACCTTTCAGTTCTCTTGTTTTCTCCATTACATTTAACACTGACATAACCTTCCAAATCAGAAATATTTCATCACCCCCTTTTTTAATGTATTCCTTAGTAATGAGCCCATACATTCTATGCACTATTTTCCTTTAATACTATGTGAGTTTGTATAGCAATTTTCATTTATATTGCCTTCCTTTTGTTCACATCATTACATTTCACTTCCGTTTCTTCAACTGCCATGTCACACTCTTTCCAGTATGACTCCCCTTTTAAATCCTGTATGTTCTTGCCAGTTGCAGGTAACTTTATAACATACAAAACTGCTAGTTTCATTCCCTAGTTACTTCGGTAGTTTCAAGAGTTTATTGGAATTGTTTAACACGGTTGTTTGTATTTCTACTCTGTGCTACCTAGAACTCCAGCTGACATCTTAACTGGTAGAGAATTTCCAGGAACTCAATGATGATTGATAGAGCATACGGTCATATAAATGGCAAAGTAGGAGACATTTAAAAGAAAGAAGCTGATCAACTACAACAGCTGCCTGATAACTGTTTAATAGATAGCAAATATTGAAATATATTTTCAGAACTCTCTACAATAGCATACATATTAATCTCAGAATGTCTGTGGAGAAGAATATTAGTATCACAATGAAAATTATCAGGAGATTCAACAATTCTGTTAATGATTTGTTTGTACTATATTTTAGCAATGTACCAAGTCTTTGTGCCATATTTCTTCAACTTTATACATTATGTCCACTATTGATGGACACCCCAGTTGAATCCAGAGGAAAGAAAACTTGAAAAGTCTTACAGTACTTCTTCCCTCAGCAGTTGCTTTACTTATCCCTTATAGATGAAAAAGTAAAACATAGAATCATTATATTTTACTCTAGAAGACTGATACCTAAAATCTGGCAAAGTAGAGTGTTTTTCAAGACGAGATATCAGTGGAGAATCAGTGCATATTAACTATTAGAAATACAAGCACATTTTGTGTCACACGTCTGAAAATCAAAATGTGTAGTTTTGAATATGTGAGCGAGTTCACATGCTTACATAGTTAATAAATATTTTCATTTATACTTATTAATGGAATTACATTTCCATTGTCATCAATACCAATACTCCAGAAGTCCTATGAATATAAAACAGGTTATAAGATGTGAAGGAATATCAAAAAGCTCATGAAAAATAAAATTAAAAGTGTATTTTGATGCTAAACATTTTGAAATAATACTTTGAATCCTATCCGTTTTCTATGTACTATTTGAAAACATGGCCCTTATATTCACAGAGCTGAAAATCTGTGGCACTAAAGTCAACTTAACTTTTTGCACTTTCTTTTTTTTTAAATTATTATTATTTTTATTATTAATATTAATGTTACAGTTGCATAGACACAGATATTTCCCTCGTCCTTCCCACATCTCCCACTCATTTCCCCCTTTTTATTACAACTGTATAGTCATTCAGCAACAGTCATAAGTCCAATATTCATTCCATTTCCAGTAAAATTTTGGAGTTACCATTATATAGTTGAAGTTGTGATAGGTTACATAAACTGAACAACCTTGGGGGAATCCCATGGGCAAATTTGAATATTAAAAGGTTTAAACCTCTGCATAAGGATGAAATTATAATTTATTCCACAAAATATTCACATACATATCATCTCTGAGCAATTTTGATATGCTAAAGACCAGATAGAAGCTGCTGAGATTTACAGAGGCTCATACTAAATTTGCTCTTCAGGGGCCATATGCTGAAATTAACTTTAAACAACAAAATGATAAAAGTCGTTCATATTTCCTCACAGAAGAAGCAAAATGGGCCCATTCACTGATCTATGCAAGTGACTTTCATTCTAGTATGTGGTTCCAAGTCATCGGTAATCTACTTTGAAGTTGGACCACGTGCTTACTGCCACATATGTCTATGCAAACCTGAAAAAGCTCAATGTATTTCTAAAGCTGCATGTACCAATCTACCTGTATTCAAAGGAAAAAAATCTGCAAAATGAAAAGTTTATTTGGAGAAGTAGTCCTCCCATTTTGTACTCCTCAAAGCCTACATATTGGAATGTTCTAACAAACAAGTATTCTGTGTTTCTTCAGAAAAAAACAAATGTAGAACGCATAATTCAATGGTTGTGATGTAATGATGAACAACAGTTCATTACAAATCATCATGTAATTGAATGAATATCATTACTTATAGTAATGAAAATAAAAATATGCTCCATGTATCTGCTAATAAATGGTTTTAGTTTTCTTCCTTCCAAATATGTGCATTATAAAGAAAAGAATCCCCTAAGGAATAATACCCTGCCTACATGCCTTCTATTCTGCTGCATCTCCCTCCTTTCCATCCCGCTAGACACCCTTGTTAGGAAAAGACGCTGTTCAATGTTCATCTACTTTGACTAATGAACGATACTTGTTTATATTCACTTACCTTATTTGCCCATATACATATTATTCTGGACAGAATATTATCTCCACCAAATTCTTTTGTTGAAAGCCTATTCCGCAGTGCCTAGGTAGGGGACAGATTTGTAATAGAATATCTCAGGTGGTGATGAAAGTTAATTGAGAATATGGTGGGGAAAATATGCTATTGCAAAATTGAACCCCCCTCAAAAAAGAAGAAAAGTGATTTGAGAAAGAGAGGCAAGTATAATTACCTCCTTAGAATTGGATCTGTTTTTGTAAAAGCTTTAAAAAAAAAACTTAAGCATGGTCTCATGATGGATTCTTCAGACAGTATGACTAATGTCTTTATTAAAATCAAGAATTTTTTTTAAAAGATCACAGATGTGTAAGCACACGTTGGAAAATGATATGTAAGGATATAACAAGGCAGCCATCTCCATGTCCAGGTAGAGACCTTAGGAAAAACCAGACTTGCAAGCATGTAAATATCAGATTCACTAGAACTCTTCAAAGAACTGTTAGAAAATTAATTTGGGTCACATAAAATACATGTCTGCAGTATTTTGTTATGGTATCCTTGGCAAACTAACACATATAGGCATAACATGTTTATTGTAGGTCTACATTCAAAGATTCACATTAAATCTAAAAATAAGAATAATTGGATCTCTTTTCATTCTAAATCTGTAGAGATTATCTGCATAAAACAATTGACTGGTTAAATTTTAACAACATAAGTTTTTACTTATCTACTTAGGTGAGCAGTTATATTTATCACTGTTTTAATTGGTTGTAGAAACTATTTGGAAAAAGAAGTACATTGGTAATAGCGGAAAAATGACAAGATTCTGCATGTGTTTTAGCTTTGTTATACCATGATTCCACACCTAGCCTGGTCTCTATTGAAAGCCCACAGAAGCATTTTTTAAGTGGTTGTTTTTAGAAGATTTATTTATTTTTATTGCAAAGTCAGATATACAGAGAGGAGGAAAAACAGAGAGGAAGATCTTCCATTCGATGATTCACTCCCCAAATCACCGCCACAGCCAGTGCTGAGTCGATCTGAAGCCAGGAGCCAGGAACTTCCTCCAGGTGTCCCTCGCAGGTGCAGGGTCCCAAGGCTTTGGGCCATCCTCAACTGCTTTCCCAGGTCACAGGCAGGGAGCTGGATGGGAAGCTGGTCTGCCGGGATTAGAACCAGCACCCATACGGGATCCTGGTTCATTCAAGGTGAGGAATTTAGCCACTAGGCCACCGCACCAGGCCCTCTCAGTGTTTTTCTAAATTAAAATTTTGTAAAAATCCTATCAGTACCTGTTAATCCCTGAGGCAACAAGACAGGTTACAGGGCATAGAGTAGAAGTAAGAGCAGTGAGCAGGGTGGAGTATACTACTGTGAGTCTTCAATAAAGCTCCGATGCAGTGCTGGCTTCAACTGTCCCAGCAAACAATAAAAGAAGCAATATACTTTCTGTGCACAAGAGTCAAGTCACACATGTGGGAGAAAGTGAATAAAAATACCATAGTTGCATAAATGGTACCAACTGCTGACCTAAAGGAAAGCCTGCCTATTGCTTCCAACAGGGTAAGATATGATCAGAAACAGTTTGACAGTGAAGATTATTTTCTGCAGTATTATTCAGCTCAATTTCAGCACTTGCTATACTTCCAAATATCAAGCATGTTTCACAGTGCTAAGAGCCAATTGAGGATTGTGAAATGATATCCTTGCAAACAAAGGGGTCTCAAAAATAAAATAGGAAATTATATTTTACAGTTCAAGTATCTTAAGAGTGAAAGGAGAGTCTAAAAGAGTGGAACAAACATCTGTCTCTTTGGATATTTTGTGGAGTTTAATGGTGCGGATTTTTTAAAGAAAGGAGGAGAGTTTAGGCAATACATAAGAGTGCAGTAATAGGGAGCTAGTCAGAGGTGCAGGCAGGGTCTGTAAATACTCCTGAGCCCGAATGGGAGAGACGGAAGGAGAGGAGAGTTTATGGAACCAAAAGTTAGGGTCATGTGTATCTCCTTAACAGAAGCTGTGAGATCTACAGTACCATATCCAATAAAAAATGAAAGATTCCTTTTCCTGAACTCTTGTTTCTCCCTTCTTCATATCTTCTGCTAGCGTTCACTATTGAATGAACCCAGTAGGTTATCAGGAAATGTGTGTGTTACCATAATGTGCTGATGAGGCCAAGCTATAGAGTCCTGTTTTGGTTCAACACCATCCTAGAGGTGGCTCTGAAGATATATATATTTTTTTTAAAGATTTATTTTTATTATTTTCTTATTGGAAAGGCGGATATACAGAGAGGAGAGACAGAGAGGAAGATCTTCCGTCCGATGATTAACTCCCCAAGTGAGCGCAACGGGCCGATACTATGCCAATCCGAAGCCAGGAGCCTCTTCCGGGTCTCCCACGTGGGTGCAGGTTCCCAAAGCTTTGGGCCGTCCTCGACTGCTTTCCCAGGCCACAGGCAGGGAGCTGGAAGGGAAGCGGGGCTGCCAGGATTAGAACCGGCGCCCATATGGGATCCCGGGTGTGCAAGGCGAGGACCTTTAACCACTTGTGCCACCGCGCTGGGCCCTGAAGATATATTTTTTAAGATTTATTTATTCTTATTACCAAGTCAGATATACAGAGAGGAGAAGAGACAGAGAGGAAGATCTTCCGTCTGATGGTTCACTGCCCCAGAATCCGCTAAGGCCAGTGCTGTGCTGATCTGAAGCCAGGAGCCAGGAGCTTGTTCCAGGTCTCCCACATGGGTGCAGGTTCCCAAGGCTTTGGGCCATCCTCGACTGCTTTCCCAGGCCACAAGAAGGGACCTGGATGGGAAGCGTGGCTGCCAGGATTGGAAGCGGCACCCATATGGGATCCTGGCATGCTCAATGCGAGAACTGTAGCCACTAGGCTACCATACTGTGCCGAAGATATTTTTTGAAGTATGTTTAACATTTAAATCAGTTGACCTGGATTAGAGCATTTAATCCTCAACCATATACCCAAGCCTTACCTAATCAGTTGAAGGCATTAAGAAAGTACAATCTGTCTAGCAAGAAATTCATTATTCAGACTGCCTCTTCCATCCTGTTAGCCAGCACTGCAGATTTTGAACTTGGAAGCCCCACGGTGACATGAACTGATTCCTTAAGATATTTAACTCAAAATACAGGTAGATCCACGGATAGACAAATAGTTGTGGATTGTAGACAGAGAGATGATATCCTTTTCTCTCCAGATTAGCTATGACAAATCCAAAACAATGTAAACTATTGAAATACTTCATCCACTATGGTAGTTGAAATAATCCATGCAAAGTGTAATTAAAAGGGTTATTTTGGTGCATAAAATTTTTACATCCATAGTTTTCAGAGTGAGCTATTTCTATCTGTTTTTGGAAAAATAAAAACCTTATAGACATGAAATGCAGTTTTTTTTAAAGATTTATTTTTATTATTTTTTCATTGGAAAGGCAGATATACAGAGAGGAGAGACAGAGAGGAAGATCTTCCGTCCGATGATTCACTCCCCAAGTGAGCGCAACGGGCCGATACTATGCTGATCCGAAGCCAGGAGCCTCTTCCGGGTCTCCCACGCGGGTGCAGGGTCCCAAAGCTTTGGGCTGTCCTCGACTGCTTTTCTGGGCCACAGGCAGGGAGCGTGAAGCGGGGCTGCCGGGATAGAACCGGTGCCCATATGGGATCCTAGGCATGCAAGGCGAGGACCTTAACCACTGCGCCACCGCGCTGGGCCCGAAATGCAGTTTTAATGTTAAAATTGGTATGCTCTAATTCCATCTTCTGTGAACTTTGGAAATATCCTCATATATCAGTCTTTGGACAAGAGACTAGAATGGAATAGAAAGATAATTAGATAAATTAGGAACTATAATGAATATCCAGCATGCTTAGTAAGCATATTGATTCTTTTTTAAGATTGATTTATTTTCGTTGGAAAGGCAGGTATACAGAGAGAAGGAACAACAGAGAAAAAAGACCTTGAGTCTAGTAGTTCACATCTGGCTGGAGCTGTGCAGATCCAAAGTCATGAGACAGGAGCTTCTTCTGGGTCTCCCACACAGGTACAGGATCCCAAGGCTTTGGGCCATCTTTAATTGCTTTCCCAGACCACAATGAGGGAGTTGGTTAGGAGGTGGGGTAGTCGGGATATGAACTGGTACTCATGGGAAATCCCAGCAGATCCGAGGATTTAGCCACTAGGATATTACTCTGGACCCAGCCACATTGATTCTTACGGGCAGTATTTGAAAGCAAAGTTTTGTGTATATATGAATAAAAATTAAAAATGGAATATCCCAGGAAATATTAAAAAGATCAAACAACTTTTTCAAGTCTAGTATCTGATCATCTAAATCTTGGCCTCAGATTAAACTGTGTCACAATAAAAAGCATCATCAACTTCATCTGAAAAATTGTTACAAATAAAAAAAAAAAACACTTGTCAGAAATCTAAATCTGTGGCAATACTGCAAGAAAACAAATCCAGAAACTCAGGTGTTATAGCTTTAAAATGTTATGTTGTAGGGCCCGGCAAGGTAGCCTAGTGGATAAAGTCCTTGCCTTGCACAAGCCACGATCCAATATGGACACTGGTTCTCATCCTAGCAGCCCTACTTCTCATCCAGCTCCATGCTTGTGTCCTGGGAAAGCAGTCGAGGACAGCCCAAAGCCTTGGGACCCTGTACCACATGGGAGACCCGTAAGAGGATCTGGGCTCCTGGCTTCAGATCGGTGCAGCACTGGCCATTACATGCACTTGGGGAGTGAATCATCGGACAGAAGATATTTCTCTCTGTCTCTCCTCTCTGTATATATATCTAACTTTGAAATAAAAAAATAAATAAGTCTTATTTTTTAAATGTGGGAGGGAGACTGACAGGGAGATATCAATATACTGGTTCAATCTCCTAATGGTAGCAACACCCAGGCTTTGTCCAGATTAAAACCAGAGGCCCAGCAAGGTGAGCTTGCAGCTGAAATCCTCACCTTGAGCGCACGAGGATCCCATATGAATGCCAGTTCTGATCTCAGTGGCTCCACTTCCCATCCAGCTCCCTTCTTGGGACCTTAGAAGACAGTTGAGGACAGCCCAAAGCCTTGGGATCCTGCACCCATGTCGGAGACCTGGAAGAGGTTCCTGGCTCCTGGCTTCAGATTGGCACAGCACTAGCCATTGCGGTCACTTGAGGAGCAAGTCATCTGGCGGAGGTTCTTCCTTTCCATCTCTCTTCCTCTCCTGATATCTGACTTTGCAATGAAAATAAATGAGTCTTAAACAAATGTATTAAGATCAGGAGCTAGAACTCAGTTTGTTCCCTGGTCTGAATGGCAAGGAATTAGGAACTTAAAGCATTATCTGCTCCCAGAGTGTGTTAGCAGAAAACTGAATCCAAAGTCTCAGTCCCAGGCTTCCTGAATAAGCAGGGGGCATCCCCAGTAATATGTGATCCGCTATATCATATGCATGCCCCTGTAGTGTACATTGTCAAAATATGACCAGATAAAGCTAGCTGCTGTAGTGAGGACATTAGACAACCAGGGCATGCAACCACTGTTGCAACAAAGGTGACAAGTTGAAAAGACAGGTAATAAATGAAAGCATGGAGGTGCTGCTTGCAATTATGACAAATCAGATAGTTAAAATAAGAACTCAGTAATGGGACCAAATACAACATAAATCACTCTGCTGGAAGATTTATTAACAGTAAGAGATTAAGAGATAGAAAGTACAAAGGTAAATTTAAAATAATAGGGATTTATAAAAATAAATACTGGTACTTATGTACTAATCCAGATGTTAAATTTGCTATTGAAATGTCTATTCTTTGCCAGAGAACTTTACACTAGAGTAAGATTCTATCTTATAATGATAGATTCTGAAGTATTTTTAAAAGGATATTAAAATTAGTTGAAGAAAAACCATAAGGAAGAGAAAATATAGTCAATCTCAGACCCCCAGGTTCATTCATCAAGCCAAATACAAAACATAAACGATGCCATTCAAGATCTCTCAACACCTAATGGCCCTACAGCCTATTTCACAATATTTTGTTGTAGATAATTAATACTTGCATTGAGTCACAAGCAATGATATGTGAGCAGAATCACAGTCAGACATACAGAGAGGAAGAAAGACGGAGAGGCAGATCTTCTGTTCATTGATTCATTCCCCAAGTAGCTGCAACCGTTGGAGCTGAGCCAATCCTAAGCCAGGAGCCAGGAGACTCTTCCAGGTCTCCTACATGGATGCAGAATCCTAAGGCTTTGGACCACCCCCCACTGCTTTTCCAGGTCACAAGCAGGGAGCTGGATGGGAAGCAGGCCCACCATGATTAGAACCTGCACCCACATGGAATTCCGGAGTATGCAAGGTGAGGACTTGAGCCACTAGGCTACCAAGCCAGGCCAAAAAATAAATAAATCTTAAAGAAATTGTAGAGCATATGATTCAGAATGTATATAAAGAATGTTAGTATATCTGCATAATCACATATGTATTTAAAAATATGGCATAAAAATACCAAAAGCGTAAAGTCTACAACTCAGTGAGTTAACATTAGAAAAATGCATGCTAGTACTAAAAATAACCAGAATAAATCATTCCTGGTTTGGGTGCATGTGTGTCTGAGTGCAATGCCCTTCTTTTGATGGATGAAACTTACACAAATACATAAAACTACCATTTTATCGTGAATTTCCATTCAGTTTCATCTATGTGAAAGGCAGAGTGACAAAGAAAGCTTGCATTCACTGGTTCACTCCCTAAATGCAGCAGCCAGAGCCAGGCCAGATCTAAACCAGGAGCTTGGAACTCCATCCAAGTCCATCACATGGGCAGCAGCAACCCTAGCACTTGGGCCACCATCTACTGCTTCCTGGGATGCTTTGACAGGAAGCTTAATCATAAACAGAGAAGCCAGGACTTGAAGTGGCATTCTGACATGCAATAACGTGAGCCAAGCATTGACTTATTCCCCTGTGCCACGAGGCCCACCCCTGCTATATGATTTTAGGCATTATTTTGATAGAATGTCATAGTAGCGTCTGTAGTTTCTTTCACTAAGAGCTACATCATCCTCATTGTTTATATCCCATTTTGTATAACAATGAATTTATTAGTTTCACAGTATGCATTGTGTTGTCTGATTTCTAGTAACGCTGAGAATTTTCTCATATGGCTACTAATCTTTGGAAATTCTCTTTTGTTAAATACTCGATTAACTCTGTCTTCTCTTGTGTGATTTTCATTGAGCACATCACACTTACACAGAAAAATACACACAAAAATCATGCTCTTCGTAAATTACATACTCAACAAATATCGTGCAGTCTTCCTTGTGCCTTGACTTCATTCTTTAAATGGAATCTTTTAATAAACAAAAGTTTAAATTTTAGCATGATTCAATTTAACTATTATTTTTCTTTATGGCCAATTCGTCCAACATGTGTTGAGGAAGTTTTTGTCAGCTATGAGGTAGTAACAACATTATGTTGGCTTTTTAGAAGAATTATTACTTTGTTCTTCAGATTTAAATATATCACCCATGTAGCATATTAATTTTATGTAATTTCCATGACTTCATAATAATAAATTCACTCAACATTCACCCTGTACTTCATACGGAATTTTTCATTTTCAGTCATGAATCAAATACTATCTGAATCACATACTTAAGTAGTATGTTTCTACAATTTTCTACAATTCCTACCTTCTGAGAAACTTCTATAATCTCCTTAACTTTTGTTTCTCCAGATTCCAAAAGTGTATCTTTGGGGGAAATAAAAATGAACACTGTATTGTCAGTATATATTGTCAGTTTGATGATTACTCTTTTATAATTATACCAGAAATATGTGTTATAATTAAAGTTGTATAATTACACTAATAATACCTGAAATAAGTACCAGCCTTTTACAATATCTGTCAAAATTATTCCCCTAATAATATATTCATTTTAGAGACATTTAAAGTTAATGATTTGGCGTTATCATCAATCACTTTATTCTCTGTGATCTGCAATTTAGATCACAAAAATGTGTGAATGGGCATCTTGTCATTGCTAATTAAGAAAATAAAACTCAGAATAAGAATGCAAGTAGTGGGAAAACCTGCTTGCTTTAATTAATGGTTAGAATCAAAACTTTTGTTGGTACTAAAAATAATCTTTGTAGAATTACCCTGTTGCTTAGAGTGCCATAAAAGAGCTGTTGTCAATATAAAGTGTGATTATTACTATAGTTTTGTTCCATTTCCCTGGTAATTAGTTATTATCATTATTTATAACTTTATTTTATGATTATTGCTCGCAATTTCAAACTTTAAGTACTGAAAACATAAACAGTGCTATTTTAATTAGAGGGATTGAATTTTGGAAACTGTATGCAGTATTGAGATTAATAATAAGTATATTTCAAATGTATATTTTAATTACAATTTGCATCTTGCTTGATTTCCTTTTCATCATAATTTTGGGCAAATGGATATGTTTGAAGTCCTGAGAATTGCAGTGCAAAATTGCATCTCATTTTCACGGGGCTAACTTTTAAAAATAAAGGTTAGAACTTTTTAGTGATGAAAATATATCATGGGAAAAATTGAATGAATTTGTATTAGATTATACATTTATTTTTTGAAGATTTGTTTTATTTTTAATGGATAGTCAGATGATATACAGAGGAGGAGAGACAGAGAGGAAGATCTTCCGTCCATTGATTTAATCCACAAGGAGCCACTGTGGCCAGAGCTGAGCCAATCAGAAACCAGGAGCCAGGAGGCTCTTTCAGTTCTTCCCTGCATGTGCAGGGTCCCAAGGCTTTTGGCCACCCTCGACTGCTTTCCCAGGCCACCAAGTAGGGAGCAGTATGGGAAGTGGGGCCGCCGAGATTAGAACTGCCACTGACATGGGATCCAGGCACATTCAAAGCGCGGACTCTAGCCACTAGGCTACAACACCAGACCCACAATATACATTTCTAAAGGAACCTTATCAGGAAGACCTAAAATATATTATATTATTAAAGTTGAAATAGTTTGAAAAAGGGTTGATATTCTTCTACCCTTACATTCATTTTCTTTATAATGTGAATTATAGTCTCTATTGAAACGTTACAATAGCATGGCATGTAGCTTATCTTTAGCTTCTCCAATTTGATTTAACTGATGATGAGTCAATATGGTGTTACGTTGATCAGCTATAAAAGTATTATATATTAAATATGAATATTGAAGCCATAAACAAATAAGTTAAGGACACTGCTAATTCCCAGGAAGAGTTACCACTCTTAACTACCAGCAGCCATTACTCTTGGTACCTTGGCAATGGATGCTTAGCAATTGAAAAATGCATCCTGATTGATACATTCTAACATGTGCTCCAATATACCAGTTCTGACAATGCTGTGTATCTTAAAAAGGTCCCAAGATGGAGGACCCTCTCTCTTGCTAGGAAACTTCAATGGAACAGCGATTTATAAAATGAAAAAGGTCTTGAAAGTCTACAGACCTGTTAGGAAGCTACAGCGCAAAGGCCAAGGTAATATTGAGAAGGGACTCGAGCAAAGTGGTAGAAAATCATTGCTTCATGAATCTGTAACCATCCCCTTTGTGCAATAGCACATGCAGATTGGAGGCAGTGGAGCAGGGACTCAGAGCTGCACTGTGACATGGAATGCAAAAATCCCAATCAGTGGCTTACTGCACTGTGCCACAGTCCTCATCCAGTTTCATTAATGCAGTACACTGCAGAAAGGTTCATTAGCACAAACCTAATGCTATTCAGTGTGAAATCATTCAAGAGAAAGCATATCAGCTGGATGAAGAAAATAAGCTAATACCTAATGATAAAATTTTGTGCAGAAAATTTTGTAAACTGGTAGATACAAGTTTTAGAATGATGTGATTGTATATACTTAACTGCAGTCTTAATTATGTCTGCAGCTTCCTGTATTTAACAGTATGTCTCCTGGATGCTACATAGCATTCCAATTAAAACCTATCATCCTTTCTTATGGAATCACAATTTTCAAATTTAAAGCAATATTGTACTTTCTACTTGAGTTCATTTGAAGTTTTAGGTCAATCAACTTAACTAATGTAAACCATGCTACCATGGACATTTATAAAAGCTCAATCCGATTTCCCGAATCAAGTTGACTTTATCCTCTTTAATGGCTGCCCCTTTAACTCTGCTATGTGAGATGAGTACTTCTTCTTGCTATGTAAACTCTTGTGCAGATCTGCGGTTTCTTAGGCCCTGGTAATAAAAGGTCTTCCAGTCATTTAAGAAAATGTGATAAATGTCATACCAATGTCAGGAATTTTAGTTTGCTTTTCTTCTCAAATTGTGTCTTCTTCAATTAGAAGATCTGCAGTGAAGCAGATGACGAGATTGGTTCATTTACTTTCAGTAACTGTAGCATTGGGGCCCTTATAGTTTTAGTGTGTGGGGTAAAGAAGAAAATAAAAAAGCATTGCAAGTAACTTATTTGACAAGTAGAAAAAGCTAAAAAGAACTTGACTGGTGCAATTTTAATCCAGTGACACTGACCTCTGAATTTGGCAAAACGGAATGCAGATTCTTTTTATTTTGTCACCCCATTCAGTGCTCTTTAAAGGGTCCAGCACTTCATATTGCTGAAGATCATTCATCTGCAGGATATTTGACATGAGAAATGCCATCTCTAACTGACAACTTAAAAATATACATTCGTTTTTGTGCTTCCAACAGCACATTGCTTTGTAAATGTCATATCGGTATTCTTGCAGGAATTGCAGAGTCAGTCCCTTGGAAAGTTGCATGGTCCTGGAATTACAATCCCAGTATACCTTGTCTCTGTGCTGTTCCACGGACAGGAGCATCTGCAGTGAAAATATCTCCCTCTTCAAGGCTGAGTAAGGTGCTAGATCCTGTGTATTTCTTAAATTACAATAGTAAACATGTTGAAGAACCTTAGACAGTAATTGAAGGTAACAAATATTTATTTTCCCTCCTATGAGGAAGAAGTATTGGATGTAGTAGTGTAATGAAGTGTCAAATTTTCTCTGAAGTTATTGTCTTTATTACTCTGCTAAATCACTCAATAAGATATTACCCTTTTCCTTTAATACCAAGGAAGGTGTCATAAGGAGTCTTTGGAAAGCTGGTTTCATGGACAGATTAGTTAGGCTTAAGTCAACAGAATAATGGAAATGTGGTACAGAACATAGGAAAATATGAAACAAAATAAAACACATTTAGCTTATTGGTTCACAACTTCACATGTAGGATTTATTCCTATAAGTAGGGTTGATTTGTCAAAATGAGAATGCAGTGTTGAAGTTGTTGTTTCAATAATCACCACCCAAGAGCTCACTCTATGTTTTTACCATGAAAAAATTGCTCCACATGATTTTTTTCCTCAGTTGAGTAACCATACTATTTTCAACCTATAAACTGGTGGAATATTAAATATTAATCCTTTAAAGTGTTGAAGTTATGTATAATTTCATTTGTTAACATGTCTTTTTTATGAATCAAATGAGTTTATACTTAGAAATATGTCTTGAGTCAATACTTTGCAGCTAATTTTTGGACCCCCTAATAATATTTGCAGTATAATTAAATTTCTCTGTATCTGTTGCCAGCCAAATAATAATAGTGTGATTGAGTCAATTATAAAGATTTTACTCTATTATGAACCTCGGTATAATTCACTGACAATTGCATTAATAATAAGTTGCTTAACCCATAAATTTCAGTATTACCTTTACCTTTGACCTCTACGCACTTAGGGAATTTGCAATAGATTCACTTTGCTCTACTCCCCAAAACACATTGTGTGCTTTGGAATTTTACACACACTTTGAATCGGTAATTTCCATGTCTGTAAAGTAGCATAATATAGATTTTTAATAATGTATGGACAGAAATGTTTAAATTATCAAACAATAAAGTAATAATTTGGTACATTTAATTTTCTTCCATAACATTAGATAATATATAGCCTTTTCTATGCATGACAGCTGATTAAATTTAAATGTTCATTTTATATACAAAGTGAGAGTGTGTTTTAAATAAATTATAATTTGTAAAATATATGTGCAAAGATTTAATAATATATGTAAGCACATATGTGCTTCAAATGGATTCAGATGATATATGTATGAAATAGATAAAATGTTTGCAATTATATGTACCTTGATAAGTCCACTTTTAGAAAATGAATTAGGTTTATATATGTGCATAATTTAAGTATACTGTTTGATATGTTCTTGTTTTAGATAATGAGATCATATTATAAACTGCTATTGTGGTTATTGTATAAGCACTCTTTTGGAGTAACAATTTTTTACATTAGAAAATGTTGTAGCACATTGATTTATGATTAGTGTGGTGAGTGAGGGTTAATGTAAATTGAAACAGCCAGAGCTGGGCTGCTACACCAGCCAGTTCACATTAGTGCTGGGACTGGGAGCTGGTTGGGCTGAGCTAGGCTACAGCACCCACCAGCATGAACTGGAACTGGGAGCAGGCTGGGTTGGGCCAGGCTATACCAGCCAGCAAATGCCAAGGTGAAGCAGACCATGCCAGATTGAGCTGTAGTACCCACCAACACACACAAGACTGAGGTGGGGCAGGTGTTGGGGGTCAGGCCAGTAGGAGGACAGCAAGGACTCACCTGTTGGGCCACTGTTCCCCTTGGTGAGTGTGAGGACTGGGGCCAGGAGCAGACCAGGTTAGGAAGAACTACAATACCCATTGGCCTATCAAGCTAGCTGCAGACCACCTAGAAACATCAAGATCTGAGCCTGGGAGTGGGCCTACTAAGGAAACTTGGTCACCTGCTTGATGGGCTGCAGCTCCCACCACTGAGCATGAAAACGGCTGAGGATGGACCTGGCTGGAAATGTGGTAGCACCTACCAGCACAAGTGTGGGCTGAATAGTGGGGGTCAGTTGGGTTGAGCTAGGTTGCAACATCCATTGATGTGTACAAAAGCCAAATGCCATGCAGAACAGATAGGACCGCTGCACATAGCAGCCTGCAAAGGAACCAGGGCTGGAAGTGGTCCTGGGGGTATTAATAGGGGTCACTCTGACTGCAGTTCTCACTGGTGTACATGAGGGTTGAGCACATGACAGGTTGGGCTGAGCTGCAGCATCCATTGGTTTGCATAAGAGATGAGGCTGGAGACTGAAATGACCCAGCAACTGCAACCTCCATTGTATATGTAGGCTGATGTGCATGATAGTCGAAGCCAGACCCCATACTGGGTAGCAAACACAGGAATCCAGCCTGAGGTCACTTCATATGAGGTATCTTTGGGGACCCTCTCCCAACTGAACCACTGGACTCAGAGCTCCAAGCATCGGGAGAATCTTAGAAAATGGAAATGCAAACCTGTATGATTAGACATGCTAGAGATGAACCACAGATTTGATTCTTTTATAGACAGCAGAGTATTAAGGACCAATGGCATAAGTATTAAACTGGCAGGTCAGAGAAAGCACAGATTGTACAAGTAGTGATAATGTAGTTGATTTTTTTAATAGTCACTGGAAATTGTATCAAGTGGCAGTTTTGCAGAAGTACTATCTTATGAATGAAGAGGATTTATTAAGATGTCTGCTAATATTTTATAACATAAGATTTCAAGGCATGACAAAAATAGTTAAGACCGATATGAAAATCTAGTTCCAATGAAAATAAGTTTTTTGTGGAAACTGGGTGAAAAAGCACAGATTTAATATCAAAGCTCAGTTATTCTCCTCTGCAAGATTTGATCTTGATTATATCTTTAAAAGGTTAACATTCCCTGTGGGAGGCTCCTTTTGGGGTAAGTACATTCTATTTTTGAATAACCCATGGTGAAAGCTTACATGTACCCTAGAGAAAAACCGTTTCTGAGATATTCAAATAAGCTATTATTTGGGTAAATCTTCAAAATAGAACCTTTCTTGAAGGTACATTGAATGTTTAGAAAAAATTAATTTAAATGCATCTGTATAATTCTGCCATGAAATGATACAGCTTCTGAAAAAAAGATCCTGGAACAAAATTTAGGAATATGGTGAGGATGTGTATTGATAAGATAGCTGCTATAAATTTAATGTTGTAACATTGTCACCAATAATTTTGTTGAATTTTTCAAAGTTACTTATCTACACATTGTTAGTTTCTAAATTTAGTTCACTTTGAATCCCAGTAAAGAACATATTAATTAACTGTGATTTAAAAATCAAAGGAAAGAAATATGATTTAATTTGAATGTTTAACAGAATGGAAGAATTGTGCTGACATTTAAATGCTTTATTTTGCCTGAATTTGGAAAATGTCATATAATCTGAATTTTAATTTATCAACATTTACAGCTTGACTCTTTTTTAAACAAAGTTCAGGTTGCATTCTCCATTGAATAGCATATTTACTGATCTTAATGGATCCTTTACTCGATTTGTACATGTAACAATACATATACACCTTGTAATTTTTTTCCTTTTTAAAATATATTGAGATTGGCACCTTAGTAGAAATATAAAAATTAACAAGAAAATTATTCTTAATTGACATTTTCCTTTTCTGTTTGGTGACAATGAACTGAAAGGAGTAAGATACAAGCCATTTTAGGAATGTAGCTTATACAGATTTTGCTTTACTTCTTAGCTCACACTTTACTTTCAGTTGAATCTTAATTCTTGAAATAAACAGAATACCCAGTTCTTCTCTTCCATGCAGTTTAAGTTAAGAGGCAATTGAGAAAAAGAAAGAAAGGTGTGAGGGAGGGAGGGGGGCTTTTAGTTGGCAGAGAATTTTATTGATCGGAAGAGATTGTCTAATGAAGTGCTCCCTGGTGGCAGACAGCCCAGGACCACTTCTACATGGCAGGGTGACGTCGTGAAGGAAAGGCCACACAAGATCTACAGCACTGGGGTTATATATCTTAGGAGTGGGGAACGAGAGAAAGCAGCAGCTCCTCGGCTTGTGCATACCTGTGACATGTAGCATTGGTACTTATCACTGTGGGCGTTGACCTTCTGTGCAGAGACAAGGTTAGGGTGATTCGACATTCCAAACATTCATGTTTGGGAGTGTCAGCTTGACTTTCAGCAGAGTGTTGGAGTCACTTCTGCTTCACCCAACCTAACAGTTTCTACATTTGGGAATCTACTAATAGTGGATGGCATGGATGTGGAGAAAAGGGTATACAACTTCACTGTTGGTGGGAATGTAGGCTAGTACAGTCACTATGAAAATCAGTATGGAAAGTGCTAGGACAACTAAAAATTGATTTACCATATGTCTTAGCTATCCCACTCTTGGGAATATAGCCAAGGAAGTGAAATCCGCATATGGGAAAGTGACCTGCAACCCTATATTTACTGCAGCACAACCCAATCCATAATAGTGAAGACATGGAAACAATCCAGATGTCTATTGAAAAACGATAAAGAAACAGTGGTATATCTACTATACGGAATATTACTCATCATTTTAAAAAAATGAAATCCTACTATTTGCAACAAAATTATCCCAACTGGAGAGTATTCAATTCAATGAAATAAACAAATCCCCAAAGGACAAATATCATATGTTCTCTCTGATTCAAGGCAACATTCATGCAAAATACAGAACAAATTAGATATATGGGTGCCCAAGTATGTACATGTATTCTCATAGATGAATTGTATAATGGGAGTGAAGATACCTTGTGGTATGCATTTCTACTCGCAAATAAAGGGAGGACCCCAGCAAAACAGTTAAATACCTCAGTGATATGATGCTAGATTTTCTTCCTTTGCCTCTACCTGCAATGCCATGATACATTTAAATAGCAGAATGAGAATGTTGAACTTATAACTATTGCTGGAATGTAGCAGAATGCTGAACTTGTAACAATATTGCTGTAATAATATAGAGTGGTGTTGGGAGGAGAAGGTAGAGAGAGAAGGAGAGAAATCCATATATCTACAGAACTGTACCATGAAAAATAGTAAAAACAAGTTAAAGACACAAAATGCAAAGTAGCAGAAATAACAAGTGAAGTGTATACATATAGGTAGGCTGAGTTGATTTAGTCGTGTTTCACCTCTTTATTAAGTTGGCTCACCAGTGTTTCTGATATCAGTGAAAAAATAGAAGTTAACTCCTTGATGGATTCACTTAGGCTCAGTACTACAAAGCTGTTACACATGCCCAGTTTGTTCAACAGACCACAAATTCTCTTAGTCTTGAGGGAGGTCAAAGGAGGAGATTATAGGAATTTGGTACAGAAGAGAAGCACTGGAAAGTGTTACAATAAAATACTAAAATGCAACAAATTAAAGCAGAAATTAAATATTATGATAAAAAGCATAAAAACTAATACAGATGAACTCTAAAAAGAGAAAATAATAAAGCAAAATAAATAAAACTATCGAAAAGACATTGAGAACATCAAAGTTGTAAATATTGTTTCAAAACTATGCACAGTGGTAGTCCATAAGCACACCTTACATGAAAAATATGGTGTACGTATAAACTAGATTTGATTGTAAAAGATTTTTAAAATTTATTTTTGTGAATATAAAGAGAAGAGATTCATATAGTTTGTTGACACAACTCAAAGAATAAAATGATACTTTTATGCCATCTTCCTCCCTATCTTCTTTTTTTAAATTTTGGCAATAACATGTTTTAAAGATCTATTTATTTATTGAAAGGACAAATTACAGAGTGAGGGGGAGAGAGAGAGAGATTGCATCTTCTGGTTTACTCTTCAGGGTTCAGCCACGCTGAAGCCAAGAGCTTCATCCTGCTTTCCTACATGGATGTATAGAGTCAAGCATTTGGGCCATCATCAGCTGTTTTCCCAGCTGTATTAGCAGACAACTGGACTGGGCGACAACTCTGACCCAGTTGTGATAAAAATATGATAGCATATTTAATGTCTATTATAAAATCCCTGGCTTAATGCTCCACTAAGAAGAATTCAACAAGTAAAATTAGAGGTGTTGTTGATTATTTGGGAAGTGAGCTTACAAATGGACAATCCATCTCTACAAAAAATTAATAACCCACATATTGTTAAAATCTTCATAGACTGTATAGAAATTTTGATGTATTTTATTCATACATTTTTCCATTAAAGGTCATAGAGTATAGTGGACTGGTAAAATAATTCACTAAATGTCATCCAATAGTTATACGAATTAAAAAGGCTGTACTTAAATTTCTGAAATTACTCCAAAGAAAAAAATAGAAATGTCTAAAAATCCATCATGAAAAAGACATAAATTACTTTCCATGATTCAATTAGGCTAAAATATGGAAAAAACACTTGTAAAGATGTTCTCCGTGATTTTGTTGTTGGTTGATGGGTTTTAAGTATAATAGAGGGTTAATTTTTAAAATCTAATGTATAAATAAAGCAAAAAATAATAGTTTAGGTAAATTCCTATCTCATCCAAAGACAAATGCTTTTCCATTTAACATTTCAAACTATTGGGAAAACATTTTACAAAGTTTCATAATGAGCAGTCTCAAGAAAATTGAATCTCCTTTAAAAGGACTAACTCTTGCCAGTCTTAAGTGATTCTCGTAGATTTGCACGCAGAAAGGAGCAGCTGCAGAAGTCTGATGTGCCAGCAGAGAGGTAGATGCTTGCCCTAGATTTTCATTTCCTACTTAAAACTCATCTGATTCAGACTTGAATGAATGCATGCTGTTCTAATGAAATACCTAATGCCATTTGCCTTTATGATGCTTTAAATTTCTTTACCCAGGATGCTTTGAAGTATGACACATGATGCTACGTTTCTTTAATGTTCAGAGAGCAAGGAAAATGGCTTATTTCTTTGTATGCCTCATGAGCGATGCAGAGAATCACATTAGAAACATAAAGCAATATGCCCCTTAATTATAATGTATCCTTCTACAAATTGCCAGGAAAAGTAATGGCAAATTGGTGCAAAGTAAAACAAATATGGTAAGATAACTTTAAATTAAACATTTATGGTCAGTTCACTGAATTTTTGAAAAAACAAACTGTCTGTATGTAATTTTAATTTTAAACTTAACCTCTGTGGGATTAAGCAAACACTAGTGAGAAAGAAAATATTTTTAATCTTAACACCTGTGGATAAGCAGCTTGATCAAAATGTTATTTGGTGTACTCCCAAACTGGGATTTAATTAACATGGCACTTATAAAGTCACTGTTTCACTTTGCCATTCCATTCCAAAATATATTTTGTTTAAAGATTTACTCATTCATTTATTGGAGAGACAGAGTGACACAGAGGAACACACACATAGACACACACATTGATCATGCTTCCTCTGATTCACTCCTGAAATGGCTACAAAGGTAAGGGTTCAGCCAGGCCAAAGTGATGAACCAAGAATAGCGTCCATGTGGGTGCTAGGGTCCCAAACACCTGTGGCATGTTCCACTGCTTTTCTCAGGCCAATAGGCAGTGAGGTGTATGGTACTTGGATAAGATCATTTTTCATGGGTGCCATTGGTTTTCCTCTAGGCATAGTTTATTACTACTATGTTTATTGGTTACCACATTTATCTCATAACCTAAGAGATATCGTGACTAAGTACTGTTAATTTATGAGCTATGTAAACTCCCGCCACACTCCTACCCTCCTCTTTTTTAGTTTACTTTATTATTCTTTGGTACCTCATCAATTTAGAAAATAAACTTTCAAGATTCAGTTCAAATCCAAAGTCTGTCATGGTAAGGAAATAAGGTAGAGTTGCAATGAAGCATGAGTATAAATATCACACTGGTAACAACACTGAAATGTGCATAAATTTGCTTTGTCCATCTTCCTTAAAAATATATTTTAGGAAGTGGCAGAATTTCATCGTTTGATCTCAGTGTTAAACCAGTAATGGATCTAGATCAGGCCCAATAAGGAGCCCTTTTCACAATGTGAGTAGTGTGTTTGATAATCCCTCATAAACATCACAGTTGCTTTGTGAACCCAATTTCCTGGATAATACCTTCATTTCAAGGCTTGTTTGATATTCTGAAAATCAAGTTGATAATGTTTGAGTAACTGCTTATCATTATATCATGTTCTGAACTTTATATGTAGATAGAGAAATTTTCATTTATTTCTTCACAATAACTTTGACAACTGAAAATTAAAGGTACTGAGAATCAACAAATATCAGAGTAATCACTTAATTCCAAAATTTTTAACTTAAAATTTCTTCTCAACCTTGTCTTTTTTAAAGATGTATTTGTTTTTATTGAGAAGTGACATATAAAGAGAGGAGAAGAGACAGAGAGGGAGATCTTTCATCTGCTGATTCATTCCCCTAGTGGCCACAGTGGCTGGAGCTGAGTTGATCTGAAGTCAGGAGCCAGGAGCCAGGAACCCCATCTGGGTCTCCCACATGGGTGCAGGGTCCCAAGGCTGTGGGTCTTCCTTGAGTGCTTTCCAGGGCTACAAGCAGGGAGCTGGATGGGAAGTACAGCTGCTGAGATAGGAACTGATGGGCATATGGGATCTCAGTGCATTCAAGGTGAAGACTTTAGCCACTAGGCCACACTACGAGGCCCAAAAGACAGATCTTTCATCCACTGGTTCACTCCTCTTATGGCCACAATGGCTGGAGCTGAGCTGGTACAAACCTAGGAGGTTCCTCATAGTCTCCCACATGAGTGCAGAATCCTAAGGAGTTGAGCCATCCTCTGCTGTTTTATTAAGCGATAAGCGGAGAATTGGATTGGAGGTAGTGCAACTAGGATGCTAACCCACATCCCTGTGGGATGCTGACATTGCGGGAAGTTGATTACGCTGTTATGCCACTGCACCAGCCCATTGCTTCGTTCTTCACTAGGTGCATTAGCAGGGAGCTGGATGAGAAGTGGAACTGCTGACACATGATCTGGCACCCACATGAGATGCTGCCTTCAGAAGCTGCAGCTCAACCTGCTTTGTTACAATACTGGCCCTTGTTTTTATTGTTTACGATTGTTTTGGTTATCTGGTGTATTTTGTGTTTCTATTTGAGTTTTTAGAATTTTTTCTAATTTTGTGAAGAATTTTGCATCAGAATTTGACTGAAATTTTCATGAGGTGTTGCGTCGCATCTGAATATTGCTTTGAGTGGTGTAGACATTTAGATAATGTTAATTCTCCAATCCATAAACATGAAAGTTCTTTTTTTTTTTTTTAGCTTTTCATGCCTTCCATTTCTTTCATTAATATGTTTAAGTTTTCATTGTGGAGGAATTTCACATTCTTGGTTAAATGATGCCAAAGTGTTTAAGATTTGGTAGCTCCTATGGATTAATTTTTTTCTTCTAACTTCTTTAATTTGTAAATTTTGAAGTTTTAATTGAGTTGAGCTAAAACAGCTGAACTAACAGGTGTCAGAGTAGTTAAGTAATACAACCAACCGAAATGAAAGAAGTGGTCAAGTCTTTTGCCATTTGCTACAGCAAAATAAGCAAGATACTGATCAGGAAGAACACTGAAACATAGGTGCCTGAATTAACTGTTCAAGTGGGCACAGGGGCAGGATTGGATTGCTACATCTGAGACCTTGACTACAACTGCATTCCAAAGCTACAAACACTGACTGTGACCCAAAGTCATAGAAGCAACAAAGCTTTTCTCCCACGAGGCCTGCCAAAGAGAGCCCTTGCAATTCATTGCCTATGGTCAGGGATAAAGGTTTTTCCATAAGTTGTATTCAGGAGCTGGATTACTCTACAACATATGATGAAATTGTTGTTTCTATAACTGTTACATTATCACATTACACCAAACATTAATATGGTTTCATAGAATATGTCAGAAGGTTACAGCTAAATATTCTTATCAACTTGATATTTTCAATAGCATTGTAAGGGTCCAATACCTTCTATCATTTTACCCTTTTGCATTAGAATACTTTGGTTTCTTTTTAAGATTTATGTTTTTTATTACAAAGACAGATATGGTGAGAGGAGGACAGAAAGATCTTCCCTCCACTGACGGTCAGAGCTTAGCCAACCGGAAGCCAGGAGCCAGGAGCCTCTTCTGAGTTTCCCACGCAAGTCAGGGTCCCGAGGCTTTGGGCCATTCTTGACTGCTTTCCCAGGCCACAAGCAGGGAGTTGGATGGGAAGCAGGGCTGCTGGGATTAGAACTGGGACCCATATGGGATCCTGGTGCTTGTAGGGTGAGGACGTTAGCTGCTACGCTCTCGCACCAGACCCCCCCTTAGTATACTTTGTATGTCATAACATCACAAGGATAAAGTCTGACAAGAGACTCAGCCACACTTATCATTATTGTTGTTGTTGTATTATTATTATGCCATCCCTTATTTTGCTTTCTCCCCAAATGTCCTGCTTCTGACTCTGCCTCTCTACCTATGCATTTTCCCTGGGAAAATGGTGATGATTGAAGTAACTAGTTTCCTGCCAGCCCCATGAGTCTTGGGTGGTACCCCTCTTTCCTGGATTAGGCACTGTTGGGCTCTCTCTCTTGCTCTCTGTCTCTCTCTCTCCACCCTAGCCTCCTACCCTGCATGTGTGTTTGGTTATCATCATTTCATAAAAACATAAATCTCAAACCACCATTAATAATTTTTACATTTCTGCTTTCTTCTAATGATTTAATCATTGATACCAGCCTTTAGAGAATAGAATTCTCGGATTCTCAAATAGTGGTCTTGTAACTGCTGCTGAAGGATTATACTAAACAGTTGGGGAAGGGGGTTGCAGTAATGTATAGGGTGGAAGGAGAAATCCCTGAGCCTATTGAACTGTATTATGGAAAAAATAAAAATTGAAAAGTAAACAAAAGAAAATAAAGTTTTTCACCTCCCAAAATTGACTTAATATAAAAACTGTTTTGGGAGATATTAAAAAAAAAACCAACATGGTAAACTGATCTTCAAAAGCAGAATACAAAAACACCCCCCCATATCAATAAACATGCAGTTGTAAAAATTCATATTAAATATAAAACTGATATCAGTGGGACATGATATAGGAACAGGAAGAGGCAGCTTCTTACTGCTGTTACATCTTTTTCAAGTTTATTTTCACATGTAGTAAATAATAGCATCACCTTTCAGCGACCTGATGTAATCATAGTGGTTACTTAAATAGAGATTCCAACGGCAGTTAAGTTTCACATCTTAGGCATTATATAAAAGAAAAACTTTATAAATCACCTTATTGGTAAAAATGTAGAATCTTAAGTGCAACCAGTCTGAAGTTATAATGTATGTAAGATGTTGTTATAGTAATTCTAGTGGCTATGAATAATATCTTTTAATTCCAGAATTTTACTAGTTTTTATTTTGAGCATATCATGTTTTGGAGTTGGTTTAGATAGAGAGCTTTAAGAAAGGAAGATTTACAGTAGGCTATGAAATGGCTAAAAATGCAGGGATATCTGTGCGCGACGCCTCCCATCTGCAGCTGTACTCAAGCTGTCAGTAGAATTGGACAGCAATATTTACCTACCTGGAAACATTTTCTTTGCAAATGTAAAGGGATGTCATATCAGTCAGAGCAACTATTTTCTTGAAATTGTTGTAATTATGATTTCTGGAACACAGCATCAACACATAAATTTAAAGCATACGTTTTTTCAAATGCCAGACCTTGAAACATATTTTCTGGGAATATTGAATATATTAAACTCACAAAATTGACAGGCTGTGTTACTTTTATAACTAGAATGCTGGCTTACTCTTTGCATTTTTAAACACTCAAGGTAGGAAATTCATTTTCTTTCTTTGGTTCAATAAGCCTGTGTAAGAGTGTGATTTGTCCACTCCCAGAAAAACATTGAGTTCTATTGCTGACGGAATCAAAAGATCCAGCTCTCTGAAGAAATTTAATTTCTCTGTGTTAAAATTCTAATTGATAATGTCTTTTGTCTCTCTATAATTTAGCTAAATAAGTATTTTGAGTGTATTCTGCTGTATTGTAATGTCCTAAAGACTTCCAGCTTCACTGGTAGAATGATCAACACACCAGTTTCCTTTAGCAACTCATAAATGCATAATAGAATACAGACACAAGCATACCAAGAAGCTCTACCAGAGCGGGTCACCTTACTAAATTGTGTGTGTGTGTGTGTGTGTGTGTGTGTGTGTGTGTGTGTGTGTGTGTGTGTGATATAAATGGGGTGGAGATGAGACATTAAGAAAGGAAGAAAGTAGTGTAGACTATGAATAAAGCTGACTAACCTATATTTTATAAAATTTAATGTCATATCTTGATCAAATTATTTCTCAGTTATTAAAAAAGGGGGGAATAAGAAGGAAAATCATTGGCTCTACATAATCAAATTAGAGAGGTAGATGAACAGCTATGCACACTTTCAGAGGTAAAACAAATCCACTGATATTATCTATCTTATACCTTTATTCTTTATGAGATTAGAGATGACAGAAGAGGAGAGATGTAATATGACATCATCTATGGAAGGATTGAAGTAGTAATGCTCTCTGCAGGAACAACTCCAGCAACTTTTCATTGTAGCTTCTGGTTGAATCATTAGTCTAAATTTCAATCTAATTATACATACATACACACATGTAGTGTTATATATCCATAAATATAATTAATCCAGCTTTTAGCATTTTGAGAACAATTCAATGTAGCAGTCTTGTACTAAAAAGCATCCTGAGAAAAGGAGTGAGGCCAAGAACTACACCCACAAGCATGGCCTCCAACTTAACAGTGAAAGGATTGTTCCATTTCATTATGGACAAATACAACCTCAAATTTTAAATTTTAGGAAAATTCCCGGTCAGAAGTAGATTTTTATGGGTAAGTGAATACTTACATTCCTTCAGTATTGGTGTATGAGTTTTAGATAACCTTCACAAATATTGAATTCACATATATGTCCTTTCCATTTAACCATTTAATGGGTGTGAGTAGAGTCT
This sequence comes from Ochotona curzoniae, assembly GCF_017591425.1. Lineage (NCBI taxonomy): Eukaryota > Metazoa > Chordata > Mammalia > Lagomorpha > Ochotonidae > Ochotona > Ochotona curzoniae. The sequence continues at coordinate 60,078,546 of NW_024466599.1, forward strand.
GCACATAAGCTATTGACATAAGAGGGTTTTTTGCCAGTTTGTGATTTCATTTCACATATGATGAAACCATAGCAGTAAGGTCAAGATTTCTAATTTGATTTTGTCTGAGTATCCCTTGTGCTTGTATCATACTTTATTCCTTGCGCTAACACAGAAGTAAAGCTAACAATTCAGGTTTGGCTTTTGGTGCATAGGTTCAGACATAGCTGCACAGGACACCTGCATCCCATCTGGGAGTACCTCAGATCAAGTCTCAAGTGCACAGCTTCCTGATAATGTGCTTACTGGGAGGCAGCCAATGATGGCTCAAGTATTTGGGACTCTGCCATCCATTCTGGAGACCCAGAACGAGTGCCAGGGTCCTAACTTTTTGTCCCAGTTGCTGTGTGCATTTGGTGAATGAAGCAGCTGGTAAAAGTGTTCTGCTATCTCACTTCATTTCTCTACCTTTGAAATAAAGGAAAATATATAATAAATTTAGGATAAAGAAAAAAATACATTCTGACACATAGCAGGCAGTGATTAGATTATTTATTGACTTATCACTTGGCAAGACACATTTCTTCCATGTATGGACATATGTAAATTAAACTAGTTACAAATTCCCTTCTGCAATTTTATTCCAAAATGGATCCTGTCTTCTACACAACTTCTGAATGTAGAATTCATCTGAAACATTGACTTTCCATGTTATTCTACCTTCTTATATCTCATATTGAGCAAAATTTTGAACCTAGAAAATTCTTAATGCTTGCCATCAACAAATTGGTCAGTTAATTAGTTCACATTGTACCAAGATAATATCTTCACATTTCCTTAATTTTTAAAAAATTCTTTATTTGTTTTTTGGAAGGCAGGAGAGAGAGGCAGAGAGGGTGAACAGGTACATGGGAGGGTACTGACATGCACTGATTGCTTTCCCAAAGTCCCATGGCAGCCAAAACCAGAGCCAAGAACTAAGTGCAGACTCTCACATAGGTGATAGGACCCTCCAAGAATTCCCACGGGGAAACCAGGTACTTCAATATAAAATGCAGGTGTCCCAAGAAGTATCTCAATAACTGTTCCTCTCTTTAACTCTGCCTCACTCTATTCTATCTTTCTCTCCCATATAGTTTTCTCATTCCTTTACTTTAAAAGAGCTTTACAGCGGATGGTCGATACAATAGTCAACATTTTAACTAGAAAACTTAGGCTATTTTTTATGTCCTAATGTGATTATGCTTGCTACAAAGTAGAGAAGCAATGCCACACTGGCTACAAGTGGATACCTCGAAAGCAAGAACTCTTTAAATTCAAGGGTTGAAGGAACATTAGTAAACAGGATTGAATTTAGATCATTGCATGAGCACAGTCTTCAGTTGTGTGACCATGCTGTTACTCTTTGTTCTAAAATTATTGACTGAATCAACTTTCAAGAGTAGCCTCTTCCCATCAGTTAGTCACCCGTACTAGATGCAAAATGCTAAAGCCACCCACATTTCTCAACCTCCCCAGTCGACAATCTCTGTATAACTCTTTCTCCTTGAAGGTGGGTGGGACACATGAATTTGATTAAATCATCGTTTCTGTGATGACTTGGCATGTTAAAAGATTTTAGTACTGGTCAGACATTCTCAAGCACACATTCAAAAGATAAACTGAACTGTGACAGGACCTTTTCGTGGATCTGAAGATGCTCTACAGAAGCTGAGAAAGATGTTTAGCAGCTGGAAAGAAGTCAGGATATATCTGTCTTGCAGCAGAGAAACTGAATTCTGCTGAGAATTTAAAGCAGCTTAGAAAAATGTATCTGATGTACAGATACAAATGCAGTTCCTGGATAGATTTTAATCTAGTGAGATCCTCAACAGACCACACACGTAATCTATGTTAGCCATGGAAAAAACAATGTGTTGCTTTAAGCCTTTACGTTTATGGCATTTTTTAAATGCAAACAGAAAATCGGTCTTTCAATTGATAAAGTTTCTAATCATCTTTCTACTTCCTGAATTTGAATGACTATATTGACACTGTCACCATAATTTTTTAGGTATCCCTGTTTATTTTCTTCATAGACAATAGAAGCATCTGAATGTATATATCTATATCACTCTATTATATATGTGTATCTATATATAGAACAATACATACATATTTTAAAAATTACTAATTATTGTATTAGTAACAGCTGAAGTATATACCCATGTTGATCTATTATATGTATATGTACATGTATATAGGGAGAACAATACATCTTTAAAAAGTTAATAATTACTGTGTTCTTACCATATATTGGTACTCATACGTTACTCTCTTAAGCCTGGTTGTTACCCTGTGAAGTAAACACAATTATTATAATTTTACAAAGGCTATTTGGGGACATTGGTAAGTTCAGTAATCAACTAAAACTCACATACTTCTAAAATGGAAAACTTGAGGTGTAAATCCAGTTTATTTTCATTTTGGTAGCTGTAACTACATTTTTCTTATTTAAATAATACATTTCACATTTCACAGTTACATTACTATGTTAGTTTAAATTTAATTTATCACTTTTGCCTTCCAATTGCAAAATTTGGCATTTTTCCATACAAAAAGGATTCAAAAATGTTAAGCATAGATCTCATATGGAGTCAAGTGTTTAGTTTAAATACTTCATAGTGAAAAATGCTTTCCTTTTCGCATTATGATTGAAATACCCAAGATAGATGTTCCTTATGAAAAATAGTTGACATTAAACTATTAAAGCAATAAAACAGAAAACCCAAAGAGATTTTAACACTGTGAAGATCAGTGGCAAATCATTCTCCGATATTACACTGTTGTCTCTGAAGATTTTGTTTGATAGTTACAATGTGAAATGACAACTGAAACATGTGTATAGATGAACTACAGTATAAATGGAAATTTATACTCATTGCAAAAGTAATTCATATTTATTTAGACAAAGCTAATGAGGAAAAATCTTTCAAACTCAAACATAATCCCACCAATTAAAAGTAGTAATTGTAAAACTTTGGTGTATTTTTGATGCACAGAAATTTTTCAAGGCAGTTGTATTTATCTAAATGAATAATTGTGGGGTGTTTTTTTTTTACAGGATTTTAATATTGGATACCAGCATTATAATTATAAATTTAATTAATTACACTTACATATAAAGAATTGTGGGAAACTATAATAGGCCCCATGCAGTAAAGGGTATTGATATTAGAAAAAGCATCAAAATCAAAGGAAGAAGTCAAATTATCCAAGTGTACAAATGACATAAGATTGCATATAGAAAACACTAAACAGTTCACCAAAAAGCTATTTAAACTGAAGCCAATTAGTAGTCACAGAGTACAAATTCAGCATATAACCAATCAGTAGCATTTTTATACATCAATAATGACCTCACTGAAAAGAAATAAAATGAATTTATTTCAAAATAGCTTCAAACATCAAATATCTATTAATAAATTTAACCAAAGAAGTTTCAGATGTATTGAAAGAATCAGTAAAACATCTTTACTACCTAGAGCGATCTAAAGATTCTACACCCACCACTGCAAAATATTCTCATTCTCTCACATAAGCTCTGCCTGGGTTAGTATGTATGTAAAGTGACAAGAAAATAGAAGACACAAAAAGTGAGTGTAGGTGCTTAGTATATGTCATAGTTTGCATATAGAATACTACTTCATGTACTATTTTGTGTTTTGGTGTTATACTTAATGAAATACAACAGGCCAGGGACAGAATGTTAAATTTGCTCAAGCTGCTTCACAGACCTGCATACTTTCAATATATGGAATATGCCTGACATATTTAATTTTTAAAGTCAAGATTGAGATATGAGACTTTTGAAATAATTGGACTATTCTGTGTACGGAAATGTGAAGTGGTTTAAACATACTCCAAATTTCTTTACAACTATTTTAGCTCCTAATTTTCTCCCAAATGGAGGCTGATTAAGATGCTGTTTTATTCAAAGGTAACTAAGAACATCAATTCACGTGGTGAAATTTTATAAACCACAAAGTAAAATATAGAAAAATTGCTAATGCTGATTACTGTGTAGTTGTTACCATAAGTACATTCAATGCTGATTTCTTTAACATAAACCAACCAAAAAGATTTTTCCTAAAATAATTCTGTAAATCATTTAACACAGTATTTTGAATACTACTAGATACAATAATTAGCTAATAATATTATTAAAATAGCATATGAGCTATTGAGCATAATACTAATAAAACAACCTAGAGATTTTAGTTACTTGGAATATACTGTCCACTTAACACTGATTGTCAATTATAGGTGAATAAAAGCCTGTTCAATAAGCACACCTGAAAGCTGAAAAAGCTCACATATCAGCTGGTCATGGAGAAATCTCATTGATTCATCAATTATTCATTAATTACCAACATAGCTGGCTTACCAGGGGTCCTGTGCCAGCTTTAAGGTCAGACTCTAGTCTGATGGGTTCAAGCCACACCAATTGTTAAAGACCATGAAAAATGCCCATATTTCTAATTATCATCATCTGAACTGTGGGACTTTTGTCAAGAATCTGAAGTTGATGTTTATACAATGAGCAATGAAATGTGAAGCAATTTTCAGAGAAACACTTTAAAAAAATACCTACTTTGTTGCCCAAAACCACAGTTTTGTGAAGCAAAACCAAATTACATGCAGCCATGTGTTTTAGATAAGTTATTTTGCAATAAACAACCTAACTCCCAAACAATTGCAAGGGCTTGCATTGCATGAGAGAAACAACAAAAAAATCTCAGGATTTGGCAGTTGTCTTTAGTGCCTCCTGATGCTCTGGCTCAGGTTGCTAGGTTAAGCTCTCTTAGTCTTGCCACTGGCTGTCATACAGGAGACAGCTGGGTCTGCACACAAGACACAGAATGGGACAACATTTGTGAAGACAGAAAGGGGAGTTTTGAAAGTAGGTCTGGGGTTCAGCACGATGACTTAATGGGTAAATCCTCATCTTCCAAGTGCTGGGATCCCAAATCGACTCCAGTTCATGTCCCAGCTGCTACACTTCCCACCCTGCTTGTGATCTGGGAAAGCAGTTGAGAAAGGCCTAAAGCCTTGGGACCTCGAACCTGCATGGAAGATCCAGGGGAGGCTCCCAACTTCAGATCAGCTCAGCTCCAGCCATTTCAGCCATTTCAGCCATTTGGGGTGTGAATCAGCAGATGAAGGATCTTTCAATCTCTCCTTCTCCTCTAGATATGGTCTGCCTTTCCAATAAAAATAAACCTTTATAGAAGGAAGGAAGGAAGGAAGGAAGGAAGGAAGGAAGGAAGGAAGGAAGGAAGGAAGGAAGGAAGGAAGGAAGGAAGGAAAGAAGGAAGGAAGGAAGGACACTTTAGGGATAATACGCATCATGTCTCATACATAAGTCACACTACAAAACATTTTTGTAAGTGAAGAAGATGCCTGGGTAGAAATTATATGGAATGGAAAGGTCACATACTGATAAGCTTCTGACAGAAAGTAACATAAATGTTAAAATCTATCCTTGCTTAACCACATTATTTTTCTCCACTTTTATATGTTCCAGCTTTCCAGAAGAATTGATGTGTAAACCAGATTTTATTTTTTTGAATAATCAAAGAAAATTGCCTGAAGACCTGTAGTAAGAATTAGCTCTAGAGCAAATAGTACTATTCTAGAGGCATATATTCTGCCTAGTTAGAAACATTCTCCTTTAGATACAAAATCCTCTGCATAAAAATGAAGTCATTTCACTTAACTAATTCTGTTGCTAATAAGTCAAATCTCATTAGAATTGCTTAATTTTAACCCAGATTTGAAATTACCTAGCAGCTATTGACCAATTAACATAATGACCTATAGTTCTGTAAGTTTTGTTGCAAATTAAACAATTTCATTTTCTTTCTTACAGTTGAATAGTATTGTTTTTTATAGTTGAATACTATATGTAGTTGTTGAACTCTGAGTTCCTTATGCATTCTGCATACTAACTTTTTCTGAGAGAAAAAAAATTGTGTATTTCTCTTTTGTTCATTGTCACTTAATTCCCTTAATTATTTTCTTTGGACAGAAATGTGTGAGTTTGATATAATTTCAAGTAGTTTGTGTTGCATTTGTTGACTGTTCTTCTGGAGCCTTACCTCCAAAAAACTCATTGTCTATTACACAGAGATAATTTCTGTCTTACCTTTTTTTTCCCCTAAATTCTATGGTACATAATTTAAGCCATTTTCTTGCCAACAGCTCTAAGTTGTTTTCCTTATTTGCATTTCTATTACATGCTGCCAGTAAAATTGCAATTCTGCAAATTCAGTATGTTGGAAAATTCTAAATATCAGCTTTTCTACCAATCTTTCAAATGCTGCTAGAGAAAATTACAACTCAGGCGTCATACTACCCATGATTCATTCTGCATTTTACTTAGTCACAGTGAGTATTAGAAATTTTCTCCAGTTTCCATTCATAGAAAGGCTAATGAGTTATTGATTCCAATCAATACCTAGAACTTATAATATTTGATTTTTCTAGAGCATTTGGGCATATTGACTGAAAGTAGTCATGAAAATGTAGTTTGCCCTTGATTTCCAGAGTGCCACATTTATTATTCTCTTAATACTTTCTAAGAATCTTTTATACAATGTCATCTTTTTTACCTATTCTTCACATATTAGCTTCTTCTGGTTTGTTTTTGTTTGTTTTTCAATCATCTGTTTATCCATACCCCTCTTGAGGGTGATCTCATTAACATGCCTTGTACAGCATATGACAGAAAGAATGACATCTGCAGGTACTTAAGTAAGTTTACCAAATGTCTCTGTCTGCCTTGTCCCTTCTTAAGATGACGATTCCATTTGTAAGCTGATTACTGTGTGCCAATAAGGTTTTTAAACTACTGGTGATGTCAGTCGTTCTCTTATCAAGCTTCATCATCAATGTGAAGTTTGTTTTGCTTCAATTATAACAGAATTTCTACAGCTCTAACATAAATTCTTTTGAAGCTGATGTCTTATCCTTCTTGATGCCTCAATCCTTATCGTGTTCATGGGAGGTAGACGAATGTATCATGCTTTAATTTTGTACAAAAAGTTTCAAATCCATGTATAGCTTTTTTTTTTACAGACTTCCATGATTTTTTAAAGATCTGTCATTTGTGGAATTCCTTTCTTGTTCCACAATGGATCAGTAAACTCTAGCATTTCTTCATATACACAAATGGCAGATTCAAAGGTACATGTAAGGCAAGAAAACATAATTTTAATGAAAATAGATTACTTAAAGATGGTGTTTTCAATTTAGGTACAGATTGCCAGAACTGGCACTTATGGCAATTATTGCTTCCTACCATGTCCTAAGCAGAGTAGTAAAATTGACAACAAAGAACTAAAAGAAATACTTTATTTTAAAATATAATCTAACAGGAATACTCATGACTGCAGTGGGGTTATACTAAATTATTACACTAATGTGACATTTAAGTGAGAAATTAAGTTATATCATGCTCTAACTTTCTCATTGATGAAGAGAAATAAGTTTTATGATTAATTGCCTTTATTGTGTATAAACGCTTCCTATTTCCAAACTGTTTTTTATTTTCCTGCCATAACATTTCTATATCAGGACTACAGTGATCACATTTTATTTACTGTTTAATGGGTGAGCTTATATAGGAATGTAAGTAGTCAATAACTAAAAGGATGTGCAATTGTGTTCTGCTAGGTGGGAAGATAGAAATGCTTTCAGCTGCAACACAAATACATTAGTAACATGTGAAGATTTAAGCCATTTAATTTGCATAATGAACATTTTATGCCACATTATTTGCACCTGGTTTACAAATTCACTGAGCTTTCACAACAATTATCAATGAACATATCAAAATGTCAAACACTCCCAAGTGACATTTCACAAGGCGGTTATCAGAAAGATTTGCTTTGCCTTTGATATGTGAGGCGATGGTTCAATTTGAGGCAATTTATTATATAAGGACAACTGCTGAAAAAACGTCTTTTTCTTCTTACTTTGATCAAAGAAAGAATAATGGGAAATGATGACATTTGGGTCTGTCAACACGACCATACTTAATGCAGTTGCAGATAGAAATTTGTAAATATTTTTAAATACTTTAATTGAAACATTTTTAATAAATTTAAAAATGCAGATATAAAGCAATATATATTGTATATGCTACCATGCTACAAATTCTGAAATTTGTTTCCATTGCTTTCTTTATTTAAAAAAAAAAACAAAAACTTTTTTTAAGCATTACAGAAGAGAGAGGGACTTTTCCATTTGTTAGTTTACTCCTCAAGTTATTGTAACAGCCAGAGCTAAGTCCCTCCATAGCCAGAAGTGAGGAGTTTCTTCCGGATCTCCCACACATGTTTACATGGCCATCCCCTGCTGTTTTCCCAAGTTCATTAGCAAGTAGTTGGACTACACATGGAGTTTTGGGGATTAGACATGGTGCCTATATGTGATGCCAGCACAGCATGCAGAGCCCATTAAGCCACAGTACTGATCCAACCATTACTTTTGACACTTTATATTGTGTCTCCAAATAGTGAGCATACATATACACTCAGTTTTTAACCCTCCTTTTTCAATAGGTCCCAAAATATACCTGTACAATTATTTCTGGAAAAATAATTCATTATTTCTATGAAATCTTATAATCTACATAATTATATAGATGTCTGTCTAGATAATGATGGCATTCATGCTTGCTTTCATAATACTGTAGATACATATATATTTTTATATATTTTGAGTTTTGAGATCACACATTAATATAGAAATCCAATATTTTAATAAACATTCCTAATTCCTTATTATCATAAAGGTATATTTGAATAATGCTTATTGCTTTAGGCATACTTGGACCATTTCTATTCTGTTTCTGTTAGTGTGATATCAATGTTTTTAACTTACTGAATTATTAGCTTTTAAAACTTTGCTCAAAATCATATTAAATGCATCATGTTATAGGAGTATGCTTATATGAAATACCAACAGAGTATCACCAAGATCCTTAAACATTATCTTACATGCCACATGTTGAGCAACTTTGGGAAGATTGTGATAGATAGTCAACTACACATGCAAGTAAAATGTTATATGTTGAACATAAATTAATAGCAAAGCAATTCCACAAGGAAAGATTTTCTTCCAGGGCCTACACAACTACTCAACCTCCACCTGCAAGCACTGGCCTCCCACATGGGTACCACTTTGTGTCTAGCTGCTCCACTGCTAATCCAACTCTCTGTTTGAAACCTGAGGAAACAGCAGAGGATGGTCCAAAGCCTTGTGATCCTGCACCCAGGTGAGAGACCCAGGTGGGAGACCCAGGGGGAACCCTGGCTTTGGATCAGCTCAGCTCTGGCCATTGCAGCTATTTGGTCGAGTCAACCATCAGGTGCTGGTTTCTCTTTGTAAAACTGCCTTTCCACTAAAAAATAAATGAATCCTTAAGAAAGGAAAGTGTTTCCCATTAAAGCATAGCAGAAAAGAGTGAGTGTTTAGTGGTTTTGATACTGCTTGGTACATCTATATTTCACATATGCATCCCTGAGTTCATTTCAAGCTCCATTTCCAAGTCCGATGTCCTGCTAATATACAACGTTAGGCATCAGGATGTGGGTTCCTGTCAGCCATATGGGAGATGCAGATTAAATTCGTGACTCCTGGCTCAGGGTTCCTAGCTTCAGCATGGCCCAACCCTGGCTGTTACACATTTGGGGAAGAAATCAGTATGTATCTCTATCTCTCTGTCTCTCAAATTAAAAATAGAAGGTATAAAAGAAAATATCCAATTATTGATTTCCCTTTGGATCTGCAGCTGATCTAAAATAAGATGGCTCTAACCCTGCACACTAAGTTTACTCTTCGTGCTAGTCAATGCTTTATCATGCTGCCAAGAAAGGAAGCTTGAGTGATCATGACCAAGCCCTTCCAAGTTTACGTCAAGTCATCTGTTCTCTGGGTCAAGTCCTGGTGCCTCAGCTTCTAATCCAGCTGCCGGCAAATGTCTTAAGGAGGAAGAGGAACCAAGTGCGTGTATCCCTGCTCTCCAAGTAGAACATCTGGATGGAATTCCTGGCTCCTCTGTCCTGGTATGGCTACAGGCCGTTGCAGTCATCTGGGGAATGAACCAATGGACAACAGCCCTCTCTCCCTCTCTGTGACTCTGCTTGGTGAAAAAACTAATAAATGTTTTAAAGAATGAACATTTTAGCCAATAATTAAATACAAATTTAGAACAAAAATTATTTCATTCATATTAGTATGTGTGGAAATACAGCTAACATTTATTGGGTGCCATCTATGTGCTAGGAATTTTGTTTATCTCTGTGGCTAAAATCATTACTCTAAGGGTCACATATTTAATATTTAGAAAACTTCAGGCCAACAACTGAACTCAGGTTAGGAATAAAACAGTTACTGAAAATCAATTTAGGAAAGAAAAATGTAACACAAATGAAACAAAACAAAACCTGATATAATTGATATTATTCGTGATTCCAAGTAATCTTACTAATGACTCTAGTGACTGTTTTTGCGTGACCATTAATATTTGGACAAAATCTTATTTTTGACTGATTCAGAGTCTGTAGATGGTGATATTGATCATGTCATTGATTTTCTGTCTGGCAGCAGGAAAAACACTTAATAGCTGTCAGTTAGTGCTTCTGAAAATATGGAGCTGAAAGTGCTCATGACATGCTTTGACAATTCAGTGGTAAAATGTCAAAACAATCACACGTCAACATATTTTTAATAATGTCACTTTCAAGTATTACTAACATGAATGCCAATTTGTAGTCACACTTTAAAATTTGCTAATTTATCCCTAGTTTTCTATGATGCCAAGAGCTCCTAGCCAACAGAATAGGATTTCCCAAAAATACAATAAGAAACTCATTCAAGGCAAAAATCAAAATATATCAGTGCTAATAGTCTTTTCTTTCTTTGGATGCTTGAGAAAAATAATGCTCTTGTTGTGAGACCATTCTAAGTATTTTATTCCTACAAAAGCAGGATTTTAAAACTAGAATTATACAGAAAGTAGGCATAAAATTAGACAAAATTAGACAAAAATTAGGCTCTGCAGATTTCTAACATACATGAATGTGTACTCCAACCTCCATGATAGAGATTTGGGCTATAATTTCCTGTTGCATTACTTTATTTATTTATTTATTTATTGGAAAGGCAGATATACAGAGAGGAGGAGAAACAGAGAAGAAAATCTTCTGCCTGCTGATTCACTCCCCAAGTGGATGCAATGGCCGGAGCTGAGCCGAACCAAAGCCAGGAGCCTCTCCTGGGTCTCCCATGCAGGTGCAGGGTCCCAAGGCTTTGGGCCGTCCTTGACTGCTTTCCCAGGCCACAAGCTGGATGGGAATCGGGGCCACCAGGATTAGAACCAGTGCCAAATGGGATCCCGCCGTGTTCAAAGCAAGGACTTTAACCACTATGCTATCGCACTGGGCTCACTTAAATATTTTACACAATGAACTAAAGATAAAAGATACATGAACTTTTCTGCAGCCGCTTATGAGTAAGTGGATGAGTAAATTGAATCAGGAGGTTTCTTTTCTCTTCCATAATAATGAAGAAAGAAATGGGGAAATGTTAAGAAACCACAGAAATAGCGTATCAGCTACTATGAGTCAAACCTTATTCACAATATGGGAGAATTTTGAGATTTCTCCCAAGAAGTTAGAACAAGGGGTGACGGGGAACAGGGTGGCTCTAACGGGTTAATTAATCACAGCAATAGTATGTGAAAAGAATATATTTTATGACAGATGGTAAACGTAGAAATAATTAACTGATGGTCTGCAAAGACAAGCTTCAGCGGTTTGGCCAGTTCATCCATGTGCCATGAGCTTGACATGTATCCCAATTCAGAGGGAAAATTGCAATATAATAAAACCGGATCAAGTTGATTACGCTCAATGGAAAATCTTCGCTAGGGTTTGAAAACATACAGATTAAGAAGCATAAAGCACAGCAAGGTACAATTTGAGTTTTACTCACTGCTGTGCAAATTAAACAAAACTTAGTCTACACAATGGTCACTGATCATTAGGGTTGTTACACGGGCAAATTGTATCACCTGCGCTGTACTTCCACCCCAAGGAAAAGAAACAGCTCATTAGTCTTTATCCCTCTCTAAACTAGTATATTGGCTCTCAAACTACTACTATAAGTTATTGAAAACACTTATGTTACTGTATTTTAAATTTTACTCTGTTACATCAGTCTCACTATCTACAAAACAGAGGCCACATCCTCGAACCTCTGGATATTTTTTAGGATCCAGCTTTCCTGTTTACAATATGGAAAATGTTTTATTAATGATTCTGACAATTTGATAAATCAATTGCAATAATTGAAAAGTATTTATTGAAAATAAAGTTTTTATCAATGTGAGAATTTGTTAATAATATGCTGTTATCATGATCATATAAAGAAAATATGCATGAGATTACATATGCAATATACATATATATTCTGTAGTAGAATATAGGCATATGGTATATGTATTCCTAAATAAGCATGAGATTTGGGCCCCTATATCCTTTATTAAAGTCAAGCTGATTTCAGATTCCTACTAATATACAGTCTTGGAGGTAGTCAGCAGTGATGATTCCAGTAAATGAGTTCCTGCCGCTCACATAACAGGCCTTAATTGAAATCCAAGTTTCTGGCTTCAGTAATACTTGATGCTATTGTGGGCATCTGGAAAATAAATCAACACATAAGAGCAAGGTGTGTGTGTGTTTCTGTGCCTCTGAAATAAATACAAATCTTTTAAAATAGAAGAGTAAAAAGCAAATGTCAGAATGAATAGAAGAGAAAAAAGGCAAATGTCAAAATGTTAGCTTTGCCAATTTGTTGACCGTGGACTCTGATCTGCAGATCAAAGCTGCACACACTCAGAACCACAGACCAGATTAATTTACCATCTGTTTTCTTGATATCTGTTTTTCAGTGGGCTAAATACCTTTTGTTTTACATTTTAAAAAGTCTGACAAAAAGCAAAACAAAGAATAAATACTTTATGGCATGTGAATACTATATGGAATAAAAAAAAATTATTGCTAATACAGCTTTCTTGGAACAGTCAAATTCATTGATTAGCCAGTTGCCATGACTGCTTTTTAAAATCACAAGATAAATGTAAAGTAAGTTCATACAATCCTCAGTTGCTAAAATGTTTGCTGTCTTTTTGTGGGAAATAAGTTGTTAACAATTGCTATAGGTTAAATATGTAATTATTTTTTACTTTTCCTAATTTTTTGTTTCTGATTTTAATTAAAATGAATGTATAAGGATAAATATTCTGTACTCACTAGTAACTGTAAGTTATATTTTAAACACTAGTGTGTATAATTACTTTGTTTCAAATTGACTATATATGATTTTAGCAATAAATATGATATTTCATTTTGACCATGTTATTTTAAAAGTATTTTGTACATTGGTATTTTGAAATTTTAAATGCACATTTTAGCATAAAGCATGATGTGTATGTTTACATATTTCACTGCTGCCTAAAATTGAAATGAACAGTTAGAGCATCTATTAGTGGTAATATATGGCAAAATTTTAAGCTTAAATAATCCAAGTGAACCCAAAGTTTATTGCACTTGGTGTGTAGCCAAAACAAAAACAAAAACAAAGCAACTCTTAGATGGAAGCAGCCTGTGAGGATAATCTGTCCAACCTTTCGAATTTCAAATGATTCACCACAGTTCTAATTACTGCCTCCCTTCAAAAATAATTTACCTTTGAGAACACATTGAAATGAAATTTAATAGTGCATTTTTCCTCCTGAGGTGAAACAATTGAGTAATGCCTTTAAATGCATCAATTATAGAAAGCCTGTCTTGTGCCTTTGTATTCTTAAAGAAACCCAGATCGTGTGTAGATGTGTAGATTTGTCTTCCATATGAGGAACAAAGGACTTCTTACTTTGACTACAATTTATGGAAGAGTAATGGCTTCAGTAATATATATTCATATAGCATATGTAAGTAACATAAAGGAAATTCTTGCTATATGACCCTTGTATATCAGTTTCACTTTTTAAATGTGGTAAGAAATTGCACTGAAAAAAATCCTGTACCTAAATTTTTGAAATGCATTTTAGTAAGAGGGGTCTATATTTAGGGAAATTTGGAGACTAGAAGACTATGGAGAGCTAGGGCCTTAACATACCAGGAGCGGCCAGTAAATGTTACATCAGGCTTTCCAAGACACAACAATGTCTTCACTTCCTTTTGTTATGTATTCTTCTGTTTACTAGATTTAGAAATCCAAATATTACATATAATTTATGCCTTTGCTTATGCCTTTCTAGCAATCCAGAAAGCTTTTATGCGTTGCTTTGATGAGCAATGTGTAGTTTAATGATGTTTATTCTAGAAGCTGCTAGTGTAAATTGGATTCCAGGAATTTAATTATAGATCATCTTTGTACCTCCTTCAGGAGTCTAATAGAGAGACTAATTTGATTGCCAGTTGCAGATTTTCATTGAAGAAACAACCTCAAATGGGATTTCCTGCCCATTGCCTTACATGTCTGTTCATGCAGTTTGGTCAATGGAACAGTTATTAAATGTCAAGGACCAATAATTTAAATAATTTGTTTCTTTTTTTAAAATTTATGTTTATGTTTCTCCATGACTGAAATTTAAATTGTTTTGAACATAAAAAATTGGTTTTTTTTCTTTAAAATGAAAGTTATTATGCTTCCTCCAGTTTGAGGCAGCAAGTTACAATCATGATATACAAATGAAAAAAAAAATCCTCAGTAATTTTCCCAGATCATTAGACTACTTGTGCATTAAAAATGAAAGGAGACTGTTTTTCCTTGTAAATTTTAGCCTTGTTCAAAGTCAGGCTATGAGTGACATTAATCCCAGAATTGAAACAAATAAACAAGCAATTATTGAGCAGTGAAAGGATCACTGTGGGGAACAGAGGGCTAGGGTCAGGTCAGGGAAAACATTCCATTCCTTTTATGAGCAGGTGTTTTTATCAGAGATTTCACAGAATTTGGTTGACCCTGTGCACCACCTCGTTTTGCAGATAGTTCTTTCCTATTACATAATGGTAGAATGAAAACACTAGATTGTTAAAACAGAGAATAACTGAAGGGTGAGAGACAGTTGAGGGAAAAAAAAAAGCAGTTTTCAACAGATGGTGACACACAGAGTCAGTATCAGTCTAAATCCTTCTATCACTCACGGATATTCTGCACATAGACACCATCTTCCGAAAGCGTTACTCCTGCCGGCTCCAGCCAGGGCCATTAGACGATGCCTGCAGACAGTGTCATTACTGCATTTTTAAGAAAAGTAAGATTTTGGGGAGAATTTTTATGGCCCTTCATAGAGTCCATGTTCAGCCACTGATCTTCAGTAAGCACCAAAGTCCAGTCCTGTGGTTTGGGGTCTAA
The DNA here is from genome assembly GCF_017591425.1 of Ochotona curzoniae. NCBI lineage: Eukaryota > Metazoa > Chordata > Mammalia > Lagomorpha > Ochotonidae > Ochotona > Ochotona curzoniae. The sequence continues at coordinate 60,093,996 of NW_024466599.1, forward strand.
TTGGCAGTCTGGAGCTCCCTACGGTCCTGCGCAGGGCCTGGGACATCATCACATCCTCCTTCGCCATCCTTACTTTTCCCAACCAACTGCTTTCCTGCGGTGACCTATTCCATCTGCTGGGGGACTAGTGTCTCTCTGAACCAAGTTCATCAAATTGCTTATTCCCAAATAGTTGATTATATTTTTAAGAAAATCTAGTAAGTGAAAACTTATTACAAAGTATGCAAATGAAAGCAAACAGAAAAGCTGTTTTTGCTGTTTGTCACTAACGCATGTAAATGACAGTCATTGGCTGATTTGGGGTAATACTGTAAGCTGACAAATCCTCAGTACACCTGTGTTATCTTGTGCTGATTTTCCCAGGCTATTAGCAGGCAGCTGGATTAGCAGTGGAACAGCAGGGTCTTGAAACCTAAAGGATGTTCTGGCTTCAGACATTGATTAACTGACTGCATGACTTTGCAGGACCAAGGCCAATGGTCTTTCCAGTGATTTGTTTGGCTATTTACTTAGTGGAGCAGTAAACTTGTTATTACGAATCTCTCATTACTTCATCCACTCCCTGCTAATATCCTGGAAATTTGGCAGAAGATGGCCCAAGACTTTGGGCCTCTGCACCCAGTGTGTGGGAGACCCAGAAGGAGCTTCTTGCTCTCAGTTTCAGAGCAGCCCAGAGCTGGCCATTGCGGCCACTTGGAATCAACCAACAGATAGAAGATTCTCTGTGTGTCCCTGTTTCTATGTATCTGTTATAATTAAAATACATAAATCTTATAAATACATAGTATGTCTTTCATATCTGTAGACCTCATTTTCCAATAAAAATAATTTTTAAAAACTCCTAAATATTTGCTTCTTTAGTATACTTATATTTAGCAGCTTATAGTTTCCAAGTGAGATTTTACAGAACTTTGTGCATTTTAGGAGAATCAAAACAGACTTAAAACTCTAACAAACCATGTATTAACAGTTGAAAAGTAGAACAGTCTTAGGCGGACACACAGAGACATTCCCAATAACTTAGCAAATGAGGAATAGCTGAACTCTGTATCCTACCTAGTGAAGTTTAGGTATTGTTAACCCAGAAAATTAGTAGACTGAAGAAAAAAATTAAGATCTATTTTCTATTGAAAGGCAGATTTTACTGAAAAGGAGAGATAGAGAGGAAGATCTTCTATCCACTAGTTTATGCCCTAAGTGGCCACAATGACCAGGGCTGACATGATGTAAGGCCAGCAGCCAGAAGCTTCTTCCAGGTCTTTCAGGCAGGTGTGTGGTCCCAAGGCTTTGGGTCATTCTCTATTGCTTTCCCAGGCCACAGGCAGAGAGCTGAATTGGAACTGGAGCAGGTGGGACATGAACCAGTAATGGACTGTTCAGGAAAAGTTTTTGAGAAACAATGTCCTGGATACCATGCAGAGACATCCCATCTCTTGACTGGAGATGGAGTGTTTTGTGGTAACAGCACGTATTTCACAATACAAATGCTTTACCTTCTGTAGACTCTATCATGGGTAAAGTGAATAAAAAGGTATATTGGAATGATCAATAAGGATCAACTGTGAAGGAAAAGAAGTGAAGTTGATGGACGAAGTAGAAAACAATGCTTTTACCATATTGCAATGAAGGAGTTGCATTTGGGTGATGTGGAAATGAGCAGACTGGAGGGAAAGACTAACAGGCAGTCCATTCCTAAAATGACAGGACCAAAGTACCACCCATACATATTAACTCTGAATGTAAATGGCTTAAGCTTAATCAAACATCATAGATTAGTAGACTGGATTAAAAAACAAAACCCATCTATTCATTGTATAAAAGAGACACACTTCACCAACAAAAACCAGTGGAAACTATATCGCTTGAGTTTTGATGTTTTTTGTTAGTTTCATCTCTTCAAAACACTTTCTTCCGATTAAATCATTTAGTGACTCAAAGATCATACAGTACCATCATTTTCTGCAAGAAGGTTCTTGATTTTCATTTCTTCAGCTACATGTTCGTCATTTAGTAGCATGTTATTTAATTTCATGGTGTTGTTAATTTCTTTTTTCTCCCAGATGTTGATTTTGTTTTGTGGTTTTTCATTTAAGGGGATGTAAAGTAGCTGTGTAATGGAGACTGTAATATCTAGTAACATGTTATTTAACTTCATGGCATTGTAAATTTCCATTTTTCTATTGTTGATTTTGTAATATGACTTTTCATTTGAGGGGATGTACAGTAGCTGTGAAATGGAGACTAACATCCAGATGTGAGGATACAATGTAGTATGTATATCTACTTCCAGACAAAGATGGACTTACAATGAAACTGTTCACTGTATCTTGACAATAGGATTCTGGACTCTCTGCCATTGTCCATGCCCACAATGATGGACATATGACTATGTATGAAGAACTATATGTTAGTAATGATATAGAGGAACAAGGTGGGGAGGAAGGAATTGGGGAGGGGATAAGGTAAATGCCAGGAGCCTGTGGAACTGTATCATAAAATGATAATAATAATAATAATAATAATAATGATAAATGAAAAAAAAAGAAGCAGTTTGCAATTTCCAGGACCAGGGAGCCAACTGGAATTTACAGTGCCATTGTAACAGAGAGCACAGCAATTTTTCAAAAGTTCTCTTTGCACGAATACTGAAAGCCTCTGGGAACTATGCACATATTCATGACAGCAAGGTTTTCATTTCAGCTAGAAGAATTCACAGCGAGATGCAGGGAGATAGGGGAGGAGCAATCATAAGAATTCTCTTTGCTCTTTTCTTCCTTTCTCCTTCCTTTTTCTGTTTCCTTTATCAGCCATCCTCATTTCTTCCTTTGTTCTCTTGCTTTGTCCTCCCCTCTGCAAACACTGACTTTGCCTCTATATTATAAAACCATTTCCAGGTGCTAAATGGATAGAAAGAATGAATCTTCCTTTCTGACCCAAAGAGATACATAGTCTTGTATTTCCATTAACTTAAAAAAGTACTAAGAGGAGAACCATTGTCGTCATGCATTTAAAAGTAAAGAGAGGCAGTGTTGTGGTACAGTAAGTTAAGCTGCTGCTTGCAAAGCCGGCATCTCATATCAGCACTGGTTAAAAGATTAGCTCCTTCATTTCTGATCCAGCTCCCTACCAATGCACCTGAGAAAACAGCAGAGGATGTGTATATATTCCTAAGTGCGTATTACAGACCTAAGTGTGTATATTCCTGCCACCTACATGAGAAACCTGAGTGGAATTCCAGGCTACTGGCTTTGGCCTAGCCCAGTCCTGGCTGCAGTAGTCATTTTGGGATGAATCAGAGATGGATTATCTTCTGTGTATTTCCTTTATTCTCTAATGCTTTATTTTAAATAAGTAAATCTTGGGGGGGGAAAGAAAAAAATAAGCTATTTTCATTAATTTTAAATTATAAATCATTAATGAAATTCTGTGCCTGTATTTAAAATTTTAGTTTTACAGATAAAAATGCAAAGTATCCTTGGGTCAGCATCTCCACTTCTTAGCTCCTAGTAATGGCTGAGAAGCATCTCTAATTAGACAGAAAAAATGTTAGTTTGGGGATAATATCCATTTTTTCTATCTTTAATTCATATCCTGCTATGTATCACTTTCTTAGCTTTGTAATTTTTCTTCTGCAAAATATATTTTTAAATGTCCATGATACCTGGTATCTGGCACTATTAAGGGCTTACATTCTTTTTTCTTTATGTGAAGAAATATGATTTCATATATTTCATATATACTTTTTTATTTTTATGAGAATATACAATTTTAAAACCATAGTAATTCTCTACCCTCCAAACTTTCTTGCTCCTTCTTTCCTTATATTTTTGCAGTTTTCATAATGACATGTTTTCAATTTAATTTGTAATCACAACCTTAGCCATCCAGTAAATTACATATCCAGCAAGTAATACGTACAAAGGCAAGAATTTTGGGCCCAATGCAAATGTAGACCTTGCCTTGTGTACGCTGGGATCAATTATGGTGCCAGTTCATATCCTGTCTGCCCCACTTCACTTCCAGTTCCCTAATTGTGGCCTGGGAAAGCAACAGAGGATGATCCAAAGCCTAGGGGCCCTGCACTCACGAGGGAGACCCAGAAGAGGCTCCTGCCTCCTGACTTCAGATTGGCTCAGCTTTAGCCATTGTGGCCACTCGGGGAATGAACCGGCAGACAGAAAATCTGTCCTTCTCTCTGTAAATCTGTTTACAATAAATTAAATAAATCTGATATATGGATAAAGTAAATATGTATATAGATACATAGTCAGTAAATATGTATATAGATACTAGTCAGTAATTAAACAAGATTCTTTCTTTTGCAACAAAATCGATGCAATTGTCAGTCCCCAAACCAGTTCCCCAATCACAAATATGTGGTTACTCGATTTATGGTAATGGCGTACAGAAACTGATATAAAGGAGGAGGCAATCTCATTTTTTTAAAGATATTGGTTGATTCCCTATCCTAACTATTGTGAATTGAGTTATCATGTGGGTACAGATAACTCATATGCTGTTTCATTTCCTTTGTGTAACTTCTGGAGTGGGATGCCACCATCCTATGGTAGGTCTAAATTCAGATTTTAAAACAATCTCCAAACTATCTTTCATAATATTTTTACTAGTTTACATTCCAACCAACAGTGAACTAAGGTAATTTTTCTCCACACTGATTGCCTCATCTCATTCATGAGTTTCTTTGCCGTGCAGAAGCTTTTTACCTTGATATATTCTGGTTTGTCTGTTTTGTGTTAATTTCCTGTGCTTCTGGGGTGTTATCCATGAAATCTGCCTAAGCTAATGTCCTGTAGTTTTTCTATGTTTCTCTCTAGTATTTTGGTGATTACAGAAGGCCTCAGGTTTAAGTCCTTCACCCAGTGTGAGTTGATTTTATATTTGGTGTAATGTAGGGGTCTTATTTCATACCTCTGCAAACAGAGACTAATTTTTTTAATACAAATTTTGAAGAGCCTTTTATTTTTCCAGGAAGTGATTTTAACTCACTCACCAAAGATTAGTTGGTCATAGATGCATTAATTCATTTCTGGAGTTTTTAGTATGTTCTTTTGGACCCTGTGTCTTTATTTGTACTATTACCAGACTGTTTCAATGAAAAACTAAGTTGTAAAATGCTTTGAAATCTGGAATCATGATAACTCCAACTGTAATTTTTTGTTTAAGATTACTGTAGATGTTTCCATATGAAATTTAGAATTTTTCTTAAAATCTGAAAAACAATTATCTTTGATAATTTGATTGGAATCACAGTGATTCTGTAAATTTCTATGAGCAATAGGAGTCATTTTGATAAGGTTGATTTTTCTAATTGTGAACAGTTTTTTCATTGTTTTCTGCCTTTTATTCAAATCCTTGGCTAAATCAATCCAAAGTTGTTTACACTTTGTTACTTTATTGACTAAATCTGATCTTGCAGTTTCTTTCTCAATCATGGCATCGTTTGAATATGGATATTAGTGATTTTTACATGCTGCAACCTGACCAAACTCTCTTAGGATTTCTAGTAGCTTCTTTTTTTTTTAAAAGATTTATTTTTATTATTATTTTTTTTATTGGAAAGGCGGATATACAGAGAGGAGAGACAGAGAGGAAGATCTTCCGTCCGATGATTCATTCACTCCCCAAGTGAGCGCAAAGGGCCAATACTATGCCGATCCAAAGCCAGGAGCCTCTTCCGGGTCTCCCACGCGGGTGCAGGGTCCCAAAACTTTGGGCCGTCCTCGACTGCTTTCCCAGGCCACAGGCAGGGAGCTGGAAGGGAAGCGGGGCTGCTGGGATTAGAACTGGCGCCCATATGGGATCCCAGGCGTGCAAGGCGAGGACCTTTAACCACTTGCGCCACCGCGCCGGGCCCTCTAGTAGCTTCTTACTGGAGTCTTAGCTTGCTTGTGTTTAAGATCGTTCATCTGCAAACAGATAACTTGATGTCCTCCTTTCCCATTTGCATTGCTTTGATTTCTTTTTTTCTTTCCTAATGGCTTTGGCTGAAACTTCTACAACTATATTGAGTAGCAGTGGTGTAAGAGGAGACCCTTAGCAGGCTCAGGATGTTACTGGAGACACTTTCCAAGCTTGAGCTTTCACTGAGTCCTTGGCCCAGCTGAAAAGATGAGATTGGAGAATGTTATGCAAGGGAAGATCAGGGACAGCTAATGGAATGTAGGAGAAACGTGTATATTCAATATTCAGATTTTCACCACAAGATCAGAAAAAATATCTGGCATTTCTTTATACTTAAAGACCCTAGGGCTAAATTCAAATATAAACTAAATGTATCGCCTTTTATTTTAATACTATGTTCATATATATTTTCAGACATTACATTAAGAGGCCTTTGTTAAACACAAGAGAAAATAGACCAAGCTACACTTAAATTAACTGCTTTTCTTTTGATTCTTTGCCATGGTAGAGTTCTGTGAATATATATTTGCTGTATATATGTACTTGTTTCAGAAATTAATTTTACTTAATATCTAGAATGTGCTTTCCAATGCAAATAGTAGTTTGATCTTTTAGAGAAAAACGGTGTTCAAACCATCATTTTTGTCTACTATTTGTTTTCATAAGGCAGAGAAAATGAGAATACTGAGTTGTTTAGCTTTATTGCCTAACCCAAACACATTTCTTTTTCAAAAAGTCTGAAATTCTGCACGTTATTTAGTCCAGGATCTCATATCCATATCAACATTGTCCAGTAAAAACGAATGGGAAATGTAGCTAAAAAAAATAGCTGCGGGCCCGGCGCGGTGGCGCAAGTGGTTAAAGGTCCTCACCTTGCCGCCCGGGATCCCATATGGGCGCCGGTTCTAATCCCGGCAGCCCCGCTTCCCTTCCAGCTCCCTGCCTGTGGCCTGGGAAAGCAGCAGAGGACGGCCCAAAGCTTTGGGAACCTGCACCCGCGTGGGAGACCCGGAAGAGGCTCCTGGCTTCGGATCGGCATAGTATTGGCCCTTTGCGCTCACTTGGGGAGTGAATCATCGGACGGAAGATCTTCCTCTCTGTCTCTCCTCTCTGTATATCTGCCTTTCCAATGAAAAAATAATAAAAATAAATCTTTAAAAAAAAATAGCTGCATTGTAGAGAAGTTAATATTTCATTATAACTGAAATTTTAGTATTTCTTTAAAAATTGTAGCATTTGTTTCTTTTACAATCCAGAGAGCTGTAAGGAAATTAACATTAACAATAACAGAATTGTTCTGGATCTAATTCTGATATATTATCAATAACCCTTACAATGTTCTATGTGTTTCAGATAGATTATTGAACTCTCTAGTGCAACTACTTCATTTAAAAATGCCTTATTTTTTAAAAATAAGAAAGTATGAGATAATTTGATAATTTAGAAAAAAAATAGTTACAGAGAGATTTTTTTTTCTAAGCCTCAGAAGTTCTGCTTAAAGTCTGAAGTCCTCAGATCAATAGGCTTTACTTCGTCTGAGAGTTTGCAAAGTTAAGACTGGGTGTTGCTACAAACTAGCAGAATAAGAGAGTGCCTATTTAATATAAATTGAATCATAGTTCATTCTTACAAATAAAACACTTCCTATACAATTTCACTGCTCCTTTGTCCTCTTACTTACTAAGTTCTGGTTTTCAGAAGACAGTCAAATATGCTATTTGATAGGAAGTAGCTGTAGGAAATGCTGTGGATTATCACAATTTATGCTTTCTATCTAGAAAAATATAGCTGTGGTCATAGGCAACTGAGGAAGAAAAATATAATTTAATTAAGCCACAGTGGGAGTATGGCAAAGCTATTAAGGTTATTTGTACATTAAATCATTTCTCCTAATTTCCTTTTTTATTATTATATATACCAAGTATTAAAAAAGTAACAACTTATTCAACACACTGTGGTAAAATTTCATTGGTCGTTTGAATAATACTCTTTGAACTGTTTAAGTATATCTTTTTATAATTGAGACAGAAAAAAAGCAATTCATTAATTCTCAAATATAAGATTAGATGTAGATGGTTTAAAAACACTATATTGATAATACATACACACAAACACTAATATGTGTTCCTTGATTTTAATTCCCTAGTTGTTTATGATGCTTTATTATTTTCTAATTATAATTTAATATATCTCCAAGTTTACCTTCTTTATTTCCTCCATATCAAACTCTAGTTTCAGTTATTTATTTGCATCATTCAATAAGTAATAAAAAGACCAATAACAGGGCTCTTTGAGCACTAGTCACTGGGGGAATTTAATCAATAGCAATATATTAGCGTGTCCATTTAAAAAAGGGGAGTGATGACATTTGAACTTGAAAATGGGGATTAAATAGCTCAGTTTTTATGAAGGATTTTTGAAAGTAGACAGCTACTAGAATGAATGAAAACTTGAGGTGGAAAGAAAAAGTGTTACTTCAGAAACAAATAAGCTGCAGATTATTTGGTGTAAAAGCTAAAAGGTATCACAACTTCAAGAACTGTTCCTAAAGAAAGTTTCTTCAGCTTGAGCTTACTAAAGGGTTTTAAGCAAAGTCATGGCCTAAACTTATTTAAATTTGTAAATTATAACCCACGGTACAGCACTGAAAACAAATTATGGCACCAAAAATTACATAGAGATAGAGTAGCTAGGAAGTTTTTACAGTAAGCAAAGAGGTGTGGTAGATCGGAATGCAGACATGATAGTGAAAAGGGAGAAATATTATTTCAAATAGGACAAATAAAGTTGAGTGTAGCATCATGACGGAAAAGAATATTTCTATTTTTTAAAGATTTTTTTTTTTATTGCAAAGTCAGATATACAGAGAGGAGGAGAGACAGAGAGGAAGATCTTCCGTCCGATGACTCACTCCCCAGGAGGCTGCAATGGCTGGTGCTGAGCCAATCCGAAGCCAGGAGCCAGGAACTTCTGGATCTCCCATGCGGGTGCAGAATCCCAAGGTTTTGGGCTGTGCTGGACTGCTTTCCCAGGCCATAAGCAGGGAGCTGGATTGGGAAGCGGAGCTGCCGGGATTAGAACCAGCATCTATATGGGATCCCGGGCGTGCAAGGCAAGGACTTTAACCACTAAGCTATTGCGCCAGGCCCAATATTTCTATTTTTTAAGTTGGACCAAAAGCAGATGAACTTAAACACTAAAAGAATAACAGGAAAACAAAATTCCAATGGTCCTTGGTTGCTCATAGAGACCAATGATAAAGAATCCTCTACGAAAGAGGCACTTGAATGAAAGGCTTCCAAAAGTAGCCCAGGTGTTATGGGAGTCACACTACGTTTCCATATTATTTTTCATGAACTATTGGAGATATGTAACCTTGATCTAGGATAAGGGGACATTTTGCCTTCAAAGTTTGTATTTCATCTATGATTTACCTAGACTTCATACACCTTACAGAAGTGTTAAAATAACTCCAGAAACTTGGGGGAAATTTAAAATAACTCCAGGAAATTGAGAATTCTGGCATATTATCAAAATCTAAAATATCTTCCAATTAATATAGGTAATAATTGATTTGCAATTCACTACTCAGATTACCTTAAGTTTTACTCTAATGTGACTTTATGAAACAAAGTCCATGAAAACAAAGTGATAGTGGATAAAACTTCCCACAAAAACTTGAAGCCCGTTCTCCACACGTAACGATGGGTTGTTCGTGTTGTGATACTGTGAGTTTAGCCATCTGTGACACAGAGATGCTGTATCAGAGTGCTGATCTCAGTCCTGGCTTCTCCACTTCCAGCTCTGCTCCCTGCTAATGCCCCTGGGAAAGCTAAAGATGGTTCCCATAGGTAGGCCTCCCACCCAAGGGGACTCCTGGATGGAGGAGTTCCTGTCTCAACTTTGACCTGGCCCAGCTGCCAGCCATTTGGCCATTTGGGAATTTAGGCAGTAGATGGATTACCTCTTGTCACTCTGACCTTCAAATAGATAAGATGAATCTTATATAAAAAAGGCATTTTATAAGAATTTAAGTATACTTTGAAATGAAGGAAGAAACAAAAAAGTAGAGATAAGGAGTATCTGGCTTTTTAAATAATACGTGTTTAAAAATATGTGGTGGTGGGAATCCAGTCACTTTTTTCACAGTGTGAAGTTAGAGCCAAAACAAAAAGTTGGAGGTGAAGTTCAATACACATTGTGTCTCAGCATGAGAAGCCCACATCCTACATCAGATAATCTGGGGTTGAATCTTACCTTTGATTCCAACCCAGCTTCCTGTTAATGTGGAATGATGAAAGGGACATGAAGTTTGGTTCCTGGCTCTTGGCCCACCCTCTCCCCCACTTCCTCTCCCATTCACCCTCACTTTTCTCCTTTCTTCCTGTCCCCATTTATCTGACTCTCTGCCTTTAATAAGTAACTTTTTTTTTAATCATAAAAGATAGAAGTAACCTGAAATTAAAACATACTGTGAATACCAATTACCATATTCATTCATTCATACTATTTACTGTCACTCGTCATATTGAAGTATTTTCAATTAGGAATGGTTGCATAGATCAATCTCAGAGAAGCAATAAAATATTGAGATTAATTGGACAAGTATTAATGTGGTGGTAATAATAGTTGGGTTCAAAGATAAACTCAGTTTCTGGCTATGATGATGAAGTTATTTAATCACACTCTTCCACTCATAAATGATGAAGTTTTTTACCCTGCAGGACAGCATGTTATTGAGGACAATGCTTTAGATATACTTTACATTTGTTTTTCCCCATCCTTTTATCAATAATAAGAAGGAATTCTTTTTTGGTACTTTACTGTGCTAATCTATATGAATTCCTGGACATAAAGCTTATAAAAATCTGGGATAAGCTAAGAATGTAACTCTCCAGAAATTTCCATGAGGGTCTACATTCAACCTTGAGCCATTTGCCAAAGACCACTCTTTAAATATCCCCTCTAGCAGCTTCTGCTAATGTGATTTCAGTCATCTTCCACTGCATTGGCACCATATTTTCCCAAAATTTCATTTTTTTTATTAGCCCTACAAAGGACAAAGAACAGGATTTAGAACCACTGAGCTGTTTTCCTATTTGAATGTAAGATTAAAATCCAATGCATCAATCAATGACTGCATATACACAGTGTGATTTATATACATTTAGAATACCATTCAGCAATAAAAAAATAATGAAATCTTGCCTTTTGCAACAAAATGAATGCAGCTGGAAACGATTATGCTGAAAAAAGCAAGCCAAACCTCAAACGACAAATGTCATATATTTTCCTTGATCTGTGGTAACAAACATTTAATATACATGATATTGACATCTTGAGATTTGGTTGTCTTGAAGAATAGTAGCTTATTTTTTCTACTTGCTGTTTGTTGAAAATTGTCATTGATTGTGAAGCCAAGTGAAAGTATGCCAATGTAAAAAATTTTAAAAAACAGGCTGTCACCATGGCATAGTAAGCCAGTCCTTTGCTGGAAATGCCAGCATGCCATATGGCTTGTTGATTTGTGTCCTGGTTGCTGCACTTATAATCCAGCTTCCTGCTTGTGACTGGGAAACCAGCAAAGAATGGGTCGAGTCCTTGGGCACCTACACACATGTGGGATCCTGGTTTCAGATTGTCTCAGCTCCACCCATTGCAACTATTAGGACAATGGACCAGAAGATAGAAGATTGCTCTTTCTCTGTCTCTCCTGTGCTTTGTAACTCTGATTTTCAGATAAAAATAGATATTTTTAAGCAATTCAGAAAACAAACAAGAAATAAGGGAGGAGGATAGGTGAATAGCAGGCAGGAGGAAGCACAGGGTGGGAAGTATTGCTATGCTCTTATATCTGTATTGTGAAATATGTAAAATGTGTTCACTTATGTAAATGTTTCTTAAAAAAATGAATAAAAAGGTCTGAGGAAAAAAATTAACCTGCAGGTAGCTTATTCTTAAAAGTCCAATACATGCAAAATATAACAGAAAATAAGAGCTTTCTTTTGAAATGTCATTGATTTTTAAAAGAAAAGATTTGTGTATTTGAAAGACAATGAGACACCACACACACACACACACACACACAGCCTACATTCTCTGGTTTACTTTCCAAGCGCCTGTCACAGCAGGTCTGGCCCATGTATAGATGGGAGAGAGCCAAGTTCCTTGGCCACCTTCACCTGCCTTTGAAGGGACCACCTGGGCTCAGTCCTGTGCACCTTTACCGGAAACCTGTGCCACAAGCCATGGCTGATGCTGTAGCTTAGCACAAGCCTGAAATCGGGCATTGTAAAGAAAGAAAACAGATTAACATGAAAAGTTTATAAAAGTGATTAACAGCTTTTTTAAAACAGCCAACAGATTAAAATGTAATATTTTCTTCTGTTTGAGGGGATTTTCTTATCATTCCACATTAAACAAGTTTTATCCAGTGACTACATTCTTTTAATATTCCAGATTTAATTTGAAGTATGCTAGAATTCCAAGCAGCATTGCAATGTGGTTATTTAAAAACATTTAGGAAAATATTACCAGTGTCAGTTCCTGACTCAACTTGTATTTTGAGTGATTTGGGAATAATTCCTTTTTTTGCCTCAGATTCCACAGTTGTGGAATGAGGGTGCTAGTATTGTGATCCCATAAGACTGTCACCAACGTAAGGGATTAGTATGTCCAAACAGCCTGGTTGCCCAAATAAATACCTTGTTATTTACCACATTATTTGAAATAAGCAATTGAGAAACTCTCACTTTCTAATTATTTAAAACAGATGTAAATTCTTACCCATTTCCCTCGATAAAGCCACAGTTTAACTTGCTCATCATCTTCTCAAGCGGATCCATTAGCTATGCCTCACCATCTGTTTGGCCAGTTACCTATTCCCCTGCTCCTGCTCATATGCCATGGCCTTTAACTAGGTAGAGACCTGAGAATGTTAGAAGAGTACCAAGTTGCAGGCTATTTGGCCATGAGAAAACACCAGAGAGAAAATATATAAATGTGTGGAGAGAATGAAATATGCAGCTTTCTAAATTGTTTCTGCAAACCGTAACTGCCTCACAACTCTGCCATCAGTAAAAATAAATGAATGCCATGTTTACCCACTTGACAGTCATTCCTCTGTGAAATCAATGTATCATTTGTGTGAGGGAATTAGTGGAGCTGGCAGAAATCGTATTTGACCTTCCCTATTTGTTGTACCTTTTGCTAATATTTGATTTTCACTTAAAAGAACAAAAATATTTCTTACTTTTGTGAATGGTATATTTTTGGCATAACTGGCTCTATTAGCATTTTGAATTGATATACTTAACCAATTCTATAAATAAATAAACTTTAATTGTTAATGTTGAAGAAATGATAATATATAGCATTATAGAAAGTGCCACAAACTATACTTGTCACACATTCATGTTTTCTAGAATTGTCTTTTCTCCTTGTTTTCTACATGAGACATGGTGTGAGTTTTTTATTCTGAAACTGAAATTTTCAATGACTTTGAATATAGATTCTAGAAAATTACATGAAATGTTGAAAAATTTCGTAAGGTTTTTTGTTTGTTTGCTTGCTTGTTTCTATAAAGGAGTTGTTAAAAGTCCTCATTCAGGTAATGCACTATTTTTTCAAAAAAGAGAAGAGATAAATTGTAGACAAAATAATTTTATCCTTTTAAAAATATTTCTTAATTTTATTTTTAATATTTTTGACATAATTGAGGGATGCATGCCCATGTGAGCCTCTGATTAGGGTGGGGAGGTCAGGCATGGAGGAGTGTGGGTGGGACCCTTGTTTCATGTTTTTTTCCTCCTCAGATGAGGCGGTCAGTGTCCTATGTTAGCCTAGTGACCTGGATTAACTGGTTGTCATGTCCCCCAGGAGCATGTGGGCATGCTATCCACTGCACAGGCACCAGCAACTGAGGAGGTCCAGTCCCTCTACATGCACTCCAAGGTCAGAATACACATCCTGTGATTTTCCCTGTGGCCAGGGTCTTACTCCAGCTGTCAAGTTAGGGAGTCCCACAAGGAAACAAGGAAACTCCACCTGAGGTTACCTCAGAGTTGGCTCCTATTTGTGCCAGCCGGTGCAAGGTCGGGTTTGGTCTGTCACCTACACCAGCCAATGCACACACTGGTGTGGTTGCAGTTTGGTGAGTTCCACTTCATAGCTCACATGAGCCACAGATGCTGTGGCCCAGCCTAGCCAGCCCGTAACAGATCTGGTCCTCACACACATCAGTGGGTACTGCCTAGTTGGCTAGCATGCTCCCCAAAGGGACCTACAGACAAGTAGGAAAGTTCCCCAAGTTCCCCTATCAGGCCAGTTCCAGATCCAGATCTCCTGTGTGTCAGTGGGGTAGTAACTCTGCTTAGCATAATCTGCCCTAAGTCCTGGCCCTTTCATAAAACAGCAGGTGCTGCAGCCTGGTCTTACTTGGCTTTATCCCAGCCCTAACCCTCAGGAGTGTCAGGTAGATTTTTTTTTAATTTTTAATTTTATTTTTGATGATGTTTACATAGTTGATGAGAGAGAGAAGGATCAAAGATTAGGGAAAAGTGGGTGCGATCTTTGTTTCCAAGTTTTCTATTTCTTCTTCCTGCTTCTGGGAGAAAAGGGGGGAGGCAAAGGGAGAAGCTGCACCCAGACTGCCCACTACGTCAGTGCCCAGGAATGGAGAATTGCCACCCAATATCAACCTAGGGTCCTGATGTGGTGCATACTATGAGGGTTCGGCCCAAGTAGCTTTGATAGTTCTGAAATGCTGTCTATCTCACCAATACAGGCTGGCACCAGTTTGGCACTCCCCAGACCCAGTACACACCCATGGCAAGGGAGAGGGCAACCATGTCCAGCAGAGACTGCTGTTATCTGCAGGCCTGATTCCTAGGATTGGGGAGGCAACGACTAAGTTATACAGAGAAAGGGCATTTTTTTGGAAACATGGGCAGCTCCTGCCTGTGCATGCAAGCACTCTTGGCACAGGAGCTGACAGCCACTCTCAGCCTTTCACCTCAGGGCAAGGAGAAGCAGATGCTGCCCACGGGCCTGCACATCTCACACACAGAAAAGCAGAGCCAGGAGTTCCTGGGCCAATTCCTTTCCCCTGGATCAGTAATTGTCAACATTCTTGCATAATCATATATCAAGCTCTGGAAGGCATCTGAAGAGCTACTTTTAAATAGAAATACAGAGGCACCTTTTAGAGTGCTGCTCCATGTTGCCGCCCACCCCACAACTTTTAATGGTGTAGGAGCACAGAGCTGTTTGTTGTTGTTTGTTTGTTTGTTTGTTTTTATACGGTTCCATAGGCACAAGGATTTCCCTCTCCACTCCACATCACCCCATTATTATATACTGTTTCCCTATAATTATTACACTACTATAGTCCTTCAGCAACAGTCACAAATCCAACATTTTGCTATTTAAATGTATTATGAAATTTTAGGCGTATGTAACTTGATTCGTTGTGTTTCTCTGTTAGGTAGTTATATTGAGCATTTTGGAATATATTTCGTGGCTCTTTACATGTATTCCTGGATAGTGTTGAGGTTCTTATTTCTTAAAGATCAGTTGCTTATGTTGTTGAAGTTTTAATTTGCTGATATATGTGTGGTGACAGGTATGAACTAACTCCATTCTTCAAGTCAACATAACAATGGTCAATATGTAATTGATGAAATTACAATGATGTATAAAATGTTCTTGAATGAAATTACATATGTATATTACATGTATGTATGTGTGTGTGTATCAAGGATCCAAGAATTTTCCTGAGTCTCTCACAGAGTCCCAAGGACTTGGGCCTTCCTCCATTGCTTTTCCAGAGATTAAGCAGGGAGCTGGGGCAGAAATGGAGCAGCTGGAATACAAACTGGCCCCATTTGGAATGCTGGCTCTTGAAGGTGGAGGATTTACAATTGAGCCATGGTGTCAGCCCCCAAATTTATAAATTTAGAGCCATATGGAGTAAGAACTTAGAGAAAATATCTGTGGAAATCTGTTACTGCTTGTTCTGAAATTTTGAACAGACTCACTCTCTGACTTTTATATCTTTTTACTTTCCCACTATTTCCTACTTTTGAATTTCCTATAAATATTCCTTTTGTTTGATTCTTAAGATTTATTTATTTATTATTATTGGAAAACCAGGTATACAGATAGAAGGAGGAACAGAGAAAAAGATATTCTGTACACTGATTCACTTCCCAAGTGGCTGCAGCGGTTAGAGCTGAGCCAATCCAAAGCCAGGTGCCAGGAGCTTCCTCTGGGCCTCCCACTTGGGTATAGGATCCCAAGGCTTTTGGCCATCTTCAGCTGCTTTCCCAGGACACAGAGAGATGGATGGGAAGTGGGGCAGCCAGGACACGAACCATCGACCATATGGAATCCCAGTTCATGCAAGGCAAGAACTTTAGCCATTGGCTAATGCACCAGGTCCCTTTCCTTGGCTTCCTAATATTTCCTTTATTTGTTTCTACTATTTTTTCTATACATACCATTTATATAACATTTTCCTATTTTTTCCTATTTTATTTACATATGACATTTTGTGATTATTCCTTTTTCTTTAGTGAATTATTTCCCTCCACTGCCTCTGTATTCTCAGAGTGCTTGAATATGCAATCTGAGAATGACCATTGATGGTTCATTCAGATAAGCACCATGGAAGTCTGATTCACACAATCAAGTTGATACATATGGATTGTGACTAGGGATTAAAGAATGTATCTATAAAATGATCTTTTCTCTTGGGCCATGTTGATCACAAACTCTCCAGACCTTAATGTGTGTCCAGCCTGCCTCCCAGTAGTATCAGAGCCAAAGGCCAGAGAAGAGTTCAGGAGCCATCATTCAGATTGCAGGCATCACTTAATTGCCCTGACTTGAATAGGATATCTTCATGATACTGTTGCCTTCAGCTTTGCCGTCTGGCTCAGCATTTTAAGAGAATGCATACAGGGAATAGGTATCTTCTATCTGTGCCTAGGAGATTCAGTCATTAAGCTATATAAGCTGAGGCAGTAATTATAGGGCATCACTTTGAAAGACCTCTGTGTTCCCACCTTGTTAAGTAAGTGGAATCCCAAAATTTGAGCCTTTTCAAGGTTGTGTGCTATGAATAGGTTCATTTTCTGGTATTAATTTCAACTCTCTTAGCCCTACTAATTCAGCATCCACGTGCTGCCCAACTCCTAACCCTCTGTTTTGTTGCTATGTTCTTTCTTTCATGAACTTGTACAGTCTTTGTCATGCTGATTTATTAGTGCAATGTAGGAACTTTAGAGAAAATATCGGTGTTAAATAAGCACATTAAATCCATCTCTGTCATTTTACTATTTAACATGTCTCTTAAATATCATTACTCAGGTTGTATCTTTATTTCCATTCTGTATCATTGCTTAGTAATCTTTGAATTGCCTCAGTAGATCCCAAAGTATCTGTGCTCCCTCACCTAAATTCATAAATATTTCATTTCTTATACACTGGAAGTTCACCTGGCTTTGTATTCCACTATGCTTTCTCTGCTGAAAGGACCATCTTGAGAAAATTATCTGAAATTTCAAAAACCTTTGCCAAATGGCTAATACCATGAACTCTAGCTCCAAACTCCCTGCACTCAATCTCCAGCCTCACCACTTTGTAGTTGTAGAATATTAAGATTACTTAATCACCCCACAGGCTAATGTAAAATTAAATGAATCGATTCTGTGAATAGTAATGTAAATGCATATTAAGCACTGAAATAGTTATTAAGCTAAAATTATAAAATTCGAAGTACCTGTGCAATTGTCATAAAATATTTTTTCTATTGCTTATGAAGCAAAATGGAAAGAACAGACTTTTAATGGTTATTATTACCAAGAAATGTCAAAGATCTGCAAGGAAGCATAGTGCATATTTTAGGGGGGAAATTAAATTTAAGGCAGTGACTACAGTAGTTTGTTAAGCCTATATTTGGAAAGACCTTCTTTTGTTTGAGGCTAATGCCTGATTGCCAGTTAGCTCACTAAATAATCAGAATTTTACAGAATTTTAAAGTAAAAAATGTAGTGTCTCAAATCAGGAAAATGTTTTTTTTGAATGTTTACATGAGTTTTGCGTTTTGTTTCATTGAAAAGAAAAAAAAAAAGAGACAGAAAGACAGGCTCGTTCTTTATCCTCATTGTCCTCCTAAGTGCTGTTCTCTAGCCTCTCTAGCCTTTCTTGCCTAAAAACGTGAGCTATAAATCACACAAAGCAGGTGGCTGCCTGCTGCACCATGCATTTCTCTTGCAGAATAAAATAGGCCGTTCTTATGGTTGCAGAAACCCAATATCTAGGGAAGAGTTAAATTGTGCATGAAAAAATACCTAAAAATACCTAAAAATTGCACTTTATTATGGGACTAATTAAAAGTAAGGTAAGAAAAGATCGTTTAGTTTATGGTTTTTGATATCCTATGATTTTTTTTAAAGTTCAAAATATTTAAGTTAGTTGACTTAACACATTATATATGCCAAGTTTGAATATAGCTTAAAATATTTTTCTTTAAAAAGAAAGGTTTATTTACTTTTTTTGAAATTAAATGCAGAGCAGCACACACATATACACATGGTGGACAGGCAGGGTGGGATAAGAAAGCTTTGGTTCATCTACTCCATGGAATACTACTCAGCTATTAAAAAAAACAAAATGCAGTTCTTTGTGGCTAAATGGGCACAACTGGAAACTATAATGCTAAGGGAAATGAGCGAATCCCAAAAGATTAGATACCACATGTTTGCCTTGATTTAACCTGTAATTTTTTGTTTGGTTGTTTGGTTATTTTTTGAACCTGTCGTTGATACTGTCTCAACCCAGATGTTTCGAAGAAGGGAACTTGCATTATTTTTAACATATTGTTTACCCAATACTATGTCAATTAATTCCATAATGTTGTATATTGATACTGAGGCCTTGTTGGGGCTTTTAACTGACCGGATCTTTACTCTGTTAGACCTATCTTCAGACCATAGAAGGTCTCCCCAAGAGGCCACTGAACTTATCTGGACAATAAGACGCTGAACTTTATGCTAGGCAAGTGTTTGCAAGCAATGAATCTCAACTGAACTTGAACTGTGGTTATGCAACAAGGTGGAGGAATCCACCATGGGGGGAGGGGTATGCGAGGGGTGGGGGGAATCCTCAGTGCCTATAAAACTGTACTACATAATACAATGTAAGCAACAATAAAAAAAAAAAAAAAGAAAGAGAAAATGAAAGAGAAAGAGAGAGGCAGAACTCTGCCCTACTCTAGCTTATTCCTTCAATACTCACAAGAACCAGGGCAGGACCAGGTGGAACCCAAGAGCCTAAATCTACATCCAAGCGTCCCCCGTGGATGGCAGGGAATCCAGTACTTGGACCATCATCTGATGCCTTTCCAGACATCTTAGCAGGAAGCTCAATCAGAAGCATAGTAGCTAAGTTCCAAACTAGCATGCTAATATGAAACGTGAGTGTCCTAAGCAGCAACTTGATGCGTTACACCACAACACCTGCTCCACAGCCAAATTTTACAAATTTTCTTTAAGGTATTTTATTACATTTGCTGCCACATTGATCATATTTATAACAACAACATATGAAATCATTTACTTTAAATCTTTGTCTTAGGATTATGGGACAGCTTCAACGGGATGCTTTTGAATTTGTGAGTTCTGTGTACCAGTTTATTTTTTGGAACTTATTTTCAAGAAGTTTAGGAATATTTTTAAACGTTATCATTTTAAATCAATATTTATTGTTTTTGATGCTTCGTAACATCGTTAGGTTTGCAATCTTAATTAATGTGTTCACTGAACTGATAAGACAAATACTATGAAGAGATATGGGTAAGTGAATGACCAAGTTGCAAATATATGATGTAAGAGCTAGAATTATTAGAAAACTTGGGAGCCCGAGCTCTTGACTACAGGGCAACATGGCCAGATAGAAAAGAAGGGGTCTGGGTAAAGGGATAATTTTTGTTACTGCTTTGTTCACAATCCTTACCCTGAATCTTCTTTCTTATCTATAGTTCCCAAGGCTAGTATAGTGACATATCTGATTGATGTTTGGTTTAAATAGGTACATAATTTTCCCTATTATTATATCCTAAATAATACAGTACAACAACTCCTTCATGTAAAATTTACATTGAGGTAGGCACTGTTATAATGTAGAAATAACAAAGTATACAGGGGGCCCTGTGTACTGCATAGGTGTGTAGCACAGCTACCTATAATGCCAGAATCCAATGTGGATTCTGGTTGGTGTTCCAGCAACTCTGCTTCTTATCCATCTTGTACAAATGGCCTTGGAAAAGCAGTAAAGGATGGTCTAATGTTTGGGGAGACCCAGATAAAGTCTTTGGTTTTGGTCTGATTCAGCACCTGCTGTTGTGGTCATCTGAGGAGTCAACTAGCATGGAAGATCTTGATGTCTGTCTCTCCATCTCTAAATCTGTAACTATGACTTTGAAATTATTTTTTTAAGATTTTTTTTTAAATTTGAAAGAGATTTTCACAGAGAAAAGGGGAGACAGAGAGAGGGTTTTCATCTCTGATCCACTCTCCAAATGACCAAAATGGCTGGAGCTAAGCTAATCCAAAGCCAGGAGCTAGGAATTTCTTCTGAGTCAGGGGTTCAGAGGACAAGGACTTAAGACTCCACTGCTTTCTGACAATAAGCAAGGAGCTGGAGATGAAGTGAAGCAGCCAGAACTCAAACTGGTACCAATATGGGATGGTGCTTCCACAAGTAGAAGTTTAGCAAACTATGCCACAACACTAGTCCCATATGTAATTGTTTTCTTAAAGGTATACAGGAATATGTACACAGATTATTTACAAATGTATAGCCATTTTAATAAGTGATTTGAGTATGTGTGGCCTATTGAACCCATGAGGGTCCTGAGCAACTCCCCGCAGATAGAAAGAACATCTGAGGGCCTGGGACGATGGCCTAGCAGCTAAAGCCCTCACCGTGAACACACTGGGATCCCATAGGGGCACCAGTTCTAATCCAGCAGCTCCACTTCCCATCCAGCTCCCTGCCTGTGGTCTGGGAAAGCAGTCGAGGTTGGCCCAATGCCTTGGGACCCTGAACCCACGTGGGAGACCTAGAAGAGCTCCTGGCTCCTGGCTTCAGATCAGCTCAGCACTGGCCGTTGTGATTACTTGGGGAGTGAATCATTGGACAGAAGATCTTCCTCTCTGTCTCTTCCCCTCTCTGTATATCTGACTTTGCAATAAAAATAAATAAATCTTTAGGAAAAAAAGTAAAAACAAAGGAACACCTGAGATTATTTTATATCTGCACATGTTTTATTCTTCTTTGAAGCTCAAGATTGTCTATAATTTTTGGTCTTGAACCATTTTGGCTTAGTATTTGCACTTTGATAAGTGTCCAGTTTGCTTCCATCTGAAGGCTTTGCACCTCAGGAACAGCATTCATTTGTCTGAGAAATTTTTGTGAATTCTAGTTTGGTATCTGTCATTTCCTTCTTTATTTATTGCCTCATTTGATAGAAAAAAAAAATCATTCTCCAGAGAAAAGTGAAGAGGAAGTAAATTCATTGAACCATTTCATGTCTGACAATATCTTTACTCTTCATTCACATTTAATTGATAATTATATTGAAGAATGATAGTCTAATGTGCTTTTACTTCAGAGTTATAAAGATATTTTTATAGTTTTGAGTATTCAACATTCAATTAGGAATTTAAATGAATTATATATCTTCATTGTTTGTGCTTTGAATGGTTTCATCTCTCTTATGAAATTTTACAAGTACCTTGAGCCAATATATTAGCATCAATTGTACTTACTCTGTGAGGCGTAAAGGCCTTCCTTTTAAGAACGCCTCCTGTAATTATTATTTTAAAATCATTTTCCCATTATTTTTCTTTTGTAGTTGTGAAATAACTGTTTCATTTTTAGCAGTTCTTGGATATGTGCTATGGTTTTTCTTTTCTTTTCCGAAAGTAAATTAGAGCACATGATTTTATAGTGGTTAGGACCCACCTGAGACATCTGTGTTCTAGCAGCATGCTTGAGTCTGATCACCTACTCCCAATTACAACTTCCTTTTCATCTAAACCTTGGCTATCCATGTGAGATGTCTGGATTTAGTTTGAGGCACCCGACTGTGACATGACCCAACCTGGGCTACTGCTACTATTACAGCTATTTGGAATGTGAACAAGCATATGCAAGGTCTCTGTTTATCTCCATCTCTCTCTAGCCTCACCTCTTTGCTTTCCAAATAAATAACATAAGTAAATAAAAAATTTTACAAGTCTATTTTCAATTATTTAACTTTCTATACTTTTTAAGGAATTATTTTCTGAATTATAAAATTGTTTTCATGTAGAATTTCATGTTTCTAAATTCTAAGAGCATTTTTACCTATAAAATTTATTTTCAGAAATATTATTTTGAGGGCGGAGATTGAGTGCTTAGGGGTCAATGCCAATTCCTATATGCCTGAATCCCATAGCAGGATGCTAGGTTCAAATCCAGGCTACTCTGCACTTCCAATCCTTTTACTATGCCAGTGAAACAGACTGATAGCTGCAGCGAACCACACTTAGAATCTATTATACATATATATATATATAAAATAAATCCAAGCTTCAGTAGCAGTAAGTATTTTTGTCATTTTTTTAAACTCTCACATATTGAGTGGAGCATGTGGTATTTGTGCTTTTGCCTGGATTATTTCAGACTGTAATATTCTTTAATTCTTAAATTATTTTTTAATTTTATGATATACTTTGGGGAATAAGCCAGCTAATGGAAGGATGCAAGTTTGATTGATTAGTTTATTTCTGCCTTTTAAATAAATATTAGGTAAATTATGTATTATTGCCTTCAATTTTATGATATTTAACTGAGTTTTTAATATTTACTTTAGGTGCGTATACTTTCACATGTTTAATATAGTCATTATCCTTAATTTATGCTCAATCAATTTAATTTATGTTTGAGATTCAGTGCCTTCTGTATATTCCCCATAGCTGTTGAATAAGAGAAATTTTGCAATATATATCATTTGAAACTCTATATTTTCCCCTTTTAGTGTATAAATCAATGTTTCCCCCTTTCTTCTTCCTTTTTTAAAGAGTCAGAATAAAAATTAACTTGGTCTAACAATCAAGTAGAAAAGAATATTTATACCATATCTTTAAGTTATCATAAAACTATCCATTAATACGCTACCATGAAATGTTTTTAAATGATTGTTCTCCAGAAAAGTAATTACATTCATTTTAATTATTTTTTTTATCAAATTGTGATGGAGCAATTTTAAAAGAAAGAGAAATAAACCTTTAAAAATGTATCAGGTTCTCTTGACAAAGAGGAATAGCACCCACCAAAATCAGACAACTGTGACAGACATCCCAGGTAACTACAAAAGACTAAATCAATGAACAACCCGTTGCTAAAATGACAGGACCAAATAACCACCTATTTATGTTAATTCTGAATGTAAATAGCTTACACTCATCAATCAAGCATTGTAGATTAGTAGACTGGATTAAAAAACAAAACCCATCTATTTGTTGCCTCCACGGGACACATCTCACCCACAAGGATCAGCGGAAACTGCATCTCATGTTTTGGCTTTAGTTTCTTTTCTTTAGAACAGTTTTTTTATTATTATTAAATTATTCACTGACTCAGATTATACAGTAGCATCATTTTCTTCAAGAAGGTTTCTGATTTTTTTTTTCCATTTCTTCAGTGACACATTTGTCATTCAGTAGTTTGTTACTTAACTTCATGGCACTATAAATTTCTTTCTTTCTTTTTTTTCCTCCTGTTGATTTGGGGGGGGGTGGTTCATTTAAGGGATGTATAGTAACTGTGTAATGGAGATTATCATATCTAGTGCATGCTATTTAACTTCATAGCATTGTAAATTTCTGGTTTTCTTCCTATTGTTGATTTTGTTTTGTGGATTTTCACTTGAGGGGATGTATAGGGACTGTATAGTGGACACTGTCATGTCCAGATGTGAGGATATGGTGCAGTGTGCATCTCTACTTCCAAATCGAGGATGGACTCATAGTGAAACTGTTGGATGTGTCATTACAATGGGATGCTGGACTCTCTGCCATTGTCTGTGCCTGCAGTGATGGATTTATGACTGCTTATGAGGGGCTATGCTATTGTAATGATATGAGGGAACTCAGTAGGGGAGAGGCTTGGGAAGGGGGTAGGGACATCCCAGGGCCTATGGAACTGTCTCACAAAATGATAATAATAAAAAAAGAAAAAAATCTTTAAAAATTAAGAGAACTGAAATAAAATAAATAAATAAAAAAAAGATGTATCAGGATGAAATTCTCAAACACAGAATTGTGTTTCTCTTATACAGAATTGACTATTTTTTCTGCAACAATTTGTGTTTTCCTTGGAATTTTAAGTGTAATTGTAGCTTGTTTATTCACCTTAGGGTGCTTGGAATTTTATAATATTGTTCTTTCCTATTGTTAGGAAACATTCACAGAGAAAGACACAGGATAGGAATTCATAGCTAAATTAGATTTATTACCATAGAGAGCAATAAATCTGCAAAGGTAGACTGTGTAGATGGAGTAACCACATAACAGGAGCCCACTTCTTCAGCAGGCTGGGGTTTTTGGTTTTTTTTGTAACAATTTTGTTTTTTTGGTGTGTTCCTAAGGATAGAGAAATTCCAGGAAAATGGAGAAATGGGTGAGGACTGAGCCATGTTTTTGTAGGCATTTCATCTTTAATGTCTTGCTTCTTATGTTGCAAGTTGACCAGTCTTTCTTAGAAATGAGTCATAGGCAAACTCTGAAACTCAGGCGTCTTTATTCCACTGGTCCATGCCGACTGGTGGACTGCCCCATACCATTGCAAATAGAGGAGGTGGGCAGTCCCAGTCAGCTGTGATCAAGCATTTTAACCAATGATCATCCAATCAGCTAGGAGAGCACTGGTATATGACGCAAATCATTCAATCAGTCAAACTTACATCAGCGCACAACACTAACTATCAAAACAATTGTGGTGCCATGACACAGTCACACAATCAATTTAAGCATCATGTTCATTTAAGCTACCCAATCAAGTAAGAGCTGCATCTGAACCAGGGAAACAGATCTTCCCAAATCCAGGTACAGAAACCAATTTGGGGCAAACAGCTAATGGGGTGAGCCGTAAAAGAAAATCAAGATGTCATCCTGAAATGAGAAATTTTCTTGCAATAAACACTCTCACATCCCTTTTGGGACTCTGAGAGAGCCTAAGGTTATGGACACATCTTGCACACTAGCCTTCCACTAGCCCTCTGAAAGATCTAGCCTTACTATTGCCCCGTTTTATTGTCTGTGCTGTCACACTTGGGGTTAGGAAATGCAGAGACTCAAGTGGGGGGTTATGTAGGTCTGGCATTTTGAAATGTCTGGCATTTTGAAATGCAGTATTAAGAACCTCTTAAGATCCCTGTAGGAGATTGCTTTTTTACTATTGTGAGAGTATAAGGTACAAATTTGTGTTCTTACTCCCTTCACATATGACACCATTCAAATCAACTTACAAATTTAATTAATCTTAATTTTTCTTTCAATAATCATATGTGGTCATGTAATATGTTCAGGTCCGATGCAGTAGACCAGCGGCTTGGGTCCTCGCCTGGCATGTGCCAGCATCTCATATGGTTGCCGGTTCTAATCCCAGCAGCCCCACTTCCCATCCAGCTCCCTGCTTGTGGCCTGGGAAAGCAGTGGAGGACAGCCCAAAGCCTTGGGACCCTGCACCCATGTGGGAGAACTAGAAGAAGCTCTTGGCTCCTGGCTTTGGATCGGCACAACTCCAAACATTATAGTCACTTGGGGAGTGAATCATCAGACTGAATATTTTCCTGTTTCTCCTCCTCTGTGCATATCTGAATTTCCAAAAAAAAATCTTTAAAAAATAGATATTACACATATGTTTATTACATATATGCTTTACTTGTTCATGATATGTATCTTACTGTAAAACGTTAAGAAAATGTAATAATTATGTCATTTTTAATGACTAAGATGATATCCAGATGATGCTTGTGAATGCAATGTGTTACTTTCCAGCTTCTTATTATGTGTTTTCCTTTGTATAAATTTTATTTTATATCTAAGTTCTATTTTATGACTGAAAGTAGAAGGTTTAAGTTGCCCTGGGCATTATCTTGAGATGCTGAGAGAGTTGGAATATTGCCATGGATCTTTTCCCCAGAAGTCACTTGAACTGTAATTTTTTTTCAAGTAAAATGAATAGTTGAGAACTCGCATGAAGCTAAAACTGAACCCTTATAAATGTAAAAGCATTGTCCAGACCTATGCGCTTTCCTTTAGCACTAGGTAGCCTTGTCTGTCTCCCTTAGCATACAGCCTTTTATGGAAAGAAATTCATTAACTTAAGGACATGATTCCCAGGAGTCATTGACTTCTCCAATACATAAAGGCTTTAATGGCCAGTATTATCTGGAAGGAAATCCTATAACTACATTCCAGTAGCCCCACCCCATAGGCAGGAGCCAACCAGATCATTGTAAATTCCATAAAAATAATGGCATGGCATAGCTGACCTGACTTATACACACCTCTTAGCCCCAAAGTTCTGGCTGTAAAAACTTTGATCCCTGACTACTGAGGGAATTAAGCAATAGCTATCCAACCCCTTGCCCTCTGCATTGCAATAAAAACCTGCTTTCTTTCACTACCCCAATGTCAGTAATTGCTTTCTATGTGTTAGGTGAATGGACACAGTTTGGGGGTTCTACAATAATGCCTCCAACCAGATTGGGGGAGTTGTTTGCCAACAAAAGCAATATGTTTTTTTTAGCTAGCTTAATGAAATTTGCATTAAAAATACTCATTAGGATAGGTTTTGTGTGCTTGTATTTTTCACAATGTTCTACTCCACGAAACGTACAAATCTGGATATATACAAAATCAGGATAGCACATTGATTATTGGGATTCAGGAATAACAGAAAAAATCTTTTTGGGGGGGAAATTCTCATTTTGAATTTCACATTGTGCAGATGTGCACTATACCACTAGGTATGCAAAAATATGTATATGTTCAAACTGAGGAATTTTAACACCTGCAAGCTGAAAAATTTGTAGTCACTCAGCAACATGAAAATAAATCCAGAGGGCAAATTTGGAAATACAAAACAACAGAATCAATAAACACAAAATATCTAATAATGTATGACATGCCTAAATTAAGTCTAATTTTATAATAAATATAAATATGCTCTATTTTCCCATTAAAAACACAGATAACCAGATTAGGTTTGGGGAAAAATAGCTCTGAAGTATTTACAGAGATACATTTTTAAATGTTCTTTAAAAAGTTTGAAGGATAAGCGTTATGATGTACTGGATAAAACCTCCATATATGACACCTGCATCCCATATTTACATGCTAGTTAGATCCTTGATCTTTTGCTTCTGGTCCAGCTTCCTGATAATGCGTTTTGGGAAACAGCAAATAATGACTGAAGTGCTTGGACCTTGCCATTCACTAAGCCCCTGATGAGTTCTGCATTCCTGGCTTTGATTTGGCCTCACTGATACTGTCGTAGGCATTTAGAGTAGAACAAGGAATAGAAGATAACTTTCTCATTCCTTCTCACCTTCCCTCCCATCATCTCTCTCTCTCATCACTCAGCCTTTCAAGTAGATGAAAATAAAATTTTAAAGTTAATATATTCATATATATGTTAGAAATAAAAGTATTTTTAAAAAATCAAACACCAGATAAAACCTCTGTTTGCAGCATAGATATCCCATTTAGGTGCTGGTTTGGTTACCTGCTGTTCCATGTCTGATCTGGCCTCCTGCCAATGCACCAGGAGTGCAGCAGAGGATGGTCCAATTGCCTGGGCCCCTGTGTCATGTGGGAAACATGAAGGAAGCTCCTGATGCCTGGCTTTGGACTAGCCCAGCTGCAGCCTTGCAGCTATTTAAGGAGTGAGCAGTGACTGGAATATTCTCTCACTCTTTCTAACTCTGCTCTCAAACAAACAAAAAATGTATAAAAGAAGTATGTGTGTGTATATATGTGCATATATATATATTTCATAAAAGTATATATTCATAACAAGTATATATTATATATATAATTCATTTAAGATATATATTAGACATATATATATAAGTGGCACCTACAATTGCAAAAAATCTTTAGCAGTTAAAATGTTAAGTAACATTAAAAGAAGAATATCTATCTTTTAAGTATTATGTACTATGTCTAGCTTAGGTGATAGGTAATACAAATATTTTATATTTGCACTAATTACTAAATGTAATAAACAAGCATTGCATAATTTAGAAATAATTTACCTCAGGGAGGCTTATAATCACTTTACTTTTTGTTTCTTTGAGCATCAAACTGTTGGTCTATTTGATTATACACATATAAACAACATTTTCTGGTACTACAATAATAAAATGATGTAACAAATCCATCTTCAATGTCACACATTGTCAAACATTTTCATGCATTTAACTCCTGGGTTTTATTTTGTTCTAGAATCAAAATAGCACATAATTTTTCCTGTGGATTTCAGATATGTTATGTTGACAATTTCTTGTAACTGTAAAATATTTGAAACTACATATTAGCATTATGCCTAATTATACTGACACCATTATGTTGTTTCATTATTTTACATTTTTTTGGAACAGCCATCTTAAAACTATTCATACAGTAGAAACAATTCTAAGCTTCATAATTATTTTTAAGTAGTCCAAACAGTAATAGATGACATTATAGTATAAAAGAAAAAATAACTGTTGATCCAAATGTGATGACTCAATTGGCTAATCTTGCCCCTGCAAGTGCCAGCATCCCATGTAGACCCGGTTCACATCCTGACTGCTTCCCTTCCATCCAGCTTCCTGCCTGTGGCCTGGGAAAGCAGTCGAGGATGGCGCAAAGCCTAGGACCCTGCACTGGTGTGGGAGACCTAGAAGAGCTCCTGGTCCCTGGCTTTGTGTCAGCTCAGCTCAGGCAATAACAGCTTTTTGGGGAGCGAATTAGTGGATGGGAAGTTCTTTGTCTGTGTCTCTCCTCTCTATAAATCTGCCTTTCCAATAAAAATAAATAAATCTTTTTAAAAGGGAGAGAAATTATACACTTAATCAGATAAGAAGCTTAGTCTTTCATTAAGGGAGATATTTCCAGAATCACGGTATTGAAAATGTAAAGCACTATTTTTTAATGTGTTTTAAATACCCAGGGAGTAATTCACTCTGTTTCTCTTTCTTCTCTTTGCGTGTGACAGAGATGGAGCAGACCTGCTGATGGCTGGCTATGTTCTCAGGCAGTTTTCTCCAGAAGGGTACCTGGGTGGTAAGTTCTTTGAGTTTTGGGGTTTGTTTTTTTCCTAGAAGTAATTTTTTGTCATTTTCTCATGAATTGAATAATTTGATTTGACAAATAATTTAAACTTTAAGTTGGTTTGCTTTTTTCTTCATCATTTTGAAAATATTCCAGCTTATATAGCTTCACTGTCACTATTGTTCCAATTTCTGTGGTAATTGTACTCGGGGAAGAGGTAACCTCTCATCAAGTTTGCCATGAACAGGTGCAGCCATTTGAATGTGTGTGGGGGAGCCTTCCATTCTTGCAGGAGCATGTTCCTCTGTGGATTTAAGTGGGTTTTGTTGTTTATCCACAATGGCAATATGTTGGTTTTGAATCTAGGAATTTCTCTAATGTAGCCATTTTCACTCCAAAATTCATTTTTTTGATTGAAAAGAAAATTTTTCTTTCTTATAATGCATTTTATATCTTTTTCCCCAATACTCCTTCTGCTTCTACTACTTTACCTTCTAATTTTTCCAAATACTTTTTTTTCTCTTAGTGTGTCCTTTTTTTCTTCTGTTTTACGATTTTATAGTTCTACTTGAATGTTTAAACAAATTATTGACAATAAAATGGACTACTAAATGCTTTCTATACAAAGATACAAAATGGCAGTTAATTTGTTTTCAACCTATTTTTATAGGTTTTCTCTCACTATATGTTATAATAACACTAGCATATGCTAGTACATATTCATGTACACTTACAATTAGAAATAAGTTACATTGAGAATTCATTTAAAAATCATTTTAAAATTAACATTTGCTTTGAAATGATATTCACAAAATATCTCGAGTCTTATTTTGCCAACCTCTCTATTATCACTTTTATAGAGCAATATATCTTTCTCACATTTTAATCTTTTTTTGTTTTGTTTTGTTTTGTTTTACTATTTTACATCAGGGAGATTTATAATCACTTTTTGTTTCTTTGACCATCAAAGTACTGGTCTATTTGATTATACACATATAAACAACATTTTCTGTTACTACAGTAATAAAATTATGATATTTTTCTCTTAAAACTTTGACCATTTGCCAAATGTTTTGATCAGTGTTTCAAGTAGAAATATTCATATCTTGTTTTTATCTCTATGAGAATATGTATGTTTACATTTTTCCTTTGGTATTTTGCTTGTCAGATTTTAAATTCAAGACTTGATATTTTTATAAATTTACATACATTTATTCAGCAACCTTTATGCAAATTGTAAGAACAATAGCCCTTTCAATACTGTTTTTGCTGCAACTAATGGATTTTGATATTTTGTTTTTATTTTCATTTCTTTAAAATAGTTTCTTTTCTTTTATTCAAATCTTTGTGGACGATAGATTATACAGTAGCATCATTTTCTTCAAGAAAGTGTTTAATTTTCTTTTTCATTTCTTCATCAACACACTAGTTATTCGGTAGCATATTATTTTATTGCATAGTGTTGTAAATTTTGCAACTTTATTCCTGTAGTTGCTATTGTTTTATGGCGTTTCGTTTAAGAGAACATATAGTAACTATGTAATAGAGACTATCGTAGCCAAAAGTGAAGACACAATCCAAATCAAATGTGCACTCCCGATAAAACTCTTGGCTAGACTGTCTGCCATTGTCTGTATCTACAGTGTCAGGACACATAACTAGCAGAATAATGGACTTATGATTTCTTATGAAGGATTATACTTTTATAATAATATGGGAAAAATCAGTGTGGGGGAGGGAATTTGGGGAAGGTGTAGGGGAAATCCTATGGAATTGTATCATCAAATAAAAAAATAGAAGAAGAAAGATAAATAAATACTCAAATTTTCATATAAATTTATGTTTATCATGTGCTATTTTAATCATTTTAGTAAGATTCATTTCTTGCTGCTGAGCAAATAGGACTATCTGAAACCTCATCAGCTTCTCAATATTTCTTCTGTTTCTGATGGTCTGAACAAAGTGATACTTAGCTACTGTGCTGTGATGGATAATAATTTAAAATTCTAATCCTAATCCACATCACTTTTCAAATTTGACAATGAGAAACAGAAAATAATAGAAAGAAGTTAAATGACAAATACAATAAGTGGTTTTTGAAGGTTGTTTTGTGTGTGTGTGTGTGTGTTGATAAATCCTTTCATATGTATTGGCAGTGGGTTTTTACACACACCTGATGTTAATATTCACAAAGCATTACTACCTAAAATATTTGTCTCTCTCTTTACAATTGCCATAGTAAATAAATTGAAGTGTGATTTCTTGTTAGTGTTATAGTTTATATTACTTTTATCATTGCAAGCAATTAAATGGAAGTATTTTAAAAATAATTGGAATCATGATAATTTTTAATCATTCAAATGAGAACTATTAGTATTATACATACTTAGTAGTTGCAGGTACCTCGAACATTCCTTAGTTGCTACAAAGAGAATGAACATCACAGAATAGAGATGTCTCAATTGGCAGCTCATTCCTCTTTAAGCTCAAGGATCCCATAAGGGCACCAGTTCATGCCTTGGATTCTCCACTTCCCATCCAGCTCCCTGCTTGTGGCCTGGAATAGCATGGAAGATGGCCCAAAGCCTTGGGATCCTGTGCCCATGTGGGAGGTTTGGAGCAGGCTTCTGGCTCCGGATCAGCTTAGCTCTGGCAATTACAGCCATTAGAGGGAGTGAGCCATCAGATGGAAGCTTGCTCTCTGTCTCTCCTTTCTGTGGCTCTCCCTTTCCCTCCAAAATCAATAAATCTCAAAAAAAATAAATAAATAAAAAAGTCTACTAAAATTTGTAGGTGATTTATTTAACTCTAGAGTATGAAAATGGTGACTAAAATTATCGACAATATTAAAGATTGAGTGAAGCTATAGAATACTTATTTCCTTTTACAAAATTCAAATTCCTAAATACATTTTACCACTTCATATCTTTTAACAAAAAAGCAAAAAAAAAAAATCTTCTTGAATACATCTTAATTATTGACTCAAGCATTCCTGTCTCCTTGAGAAACAAAATCCAGGGTTTTCTCATGCAGACTCTTACTTTTCATTTTAAACGCGGTGATTGAAATTTAATGTTGAAGCCTTGCTTTTATTTTCAGTGCTACTGTCAATCTTTCAACAATTCACTTGACCTTTCTCTTCAATCTGTATCAGTGGAAGAAGTAATAACTTTCTTCTACAGTTATTATCATAAGAGAACAATTAATTTTTACAATGACAGCCTGCACTTACTAAAGAAATGTCCAGAAAAGATTTATTATCATTATTATATAATTTTCTCATATAAGGCAGTGTGATCATGAGACCTAACTTTCATTTTTGCCTGTTTTGAAGATTGTTGGATGGCCTTAAATATGTTTCTTAGATTCTTCATCTGTCAGAAAATGATGAAATCAATAAACATTTAATTTGGTTTTAAGTTTTTTGGTGAGAATTATGTTTTCAGCATGATTCTTTTCATTTGCCTACTTTTAATTAATTTGCTTTGATATTTGATGAGCTCCCACTCTTTTTTTTTACTCAGACAACACACATCTACTAATATATTTTTTAAATTACTTTTCCTACATCCCTTTCTTGAAATTGTACAAAAAGTGTTTCAGTTATCTTAAACTGTCTCAGTGTATTCACTAACTGTACTTCATCCTTTTAACTTTGAAGGAATTCTGGCTTAAATTCAATTTCCAGCAATAACTTTTCTGTCAACACTGCCCTAAAAAGTTTTGGAGTTTTATAGTGTCTTCTGAAGGATGTTATAAACACAAATTATCTTTTCCAAAATTATTGAATTATTGTCTATGATTTCTGTGCCAAGTCTCAGATGGATATTTGGACTGAATTCTCTAAGTGATTTTTTCTTTATTATTGTTCCAGTTATTATAGATATGCCAAGTACCTTTGCTTGATCATTACACAATGTTCACACATGATAAAGCATCACACTGGGTGGGTATTTGGCCTTGCATGTAGGACAACAGCTTAGATGCTTGTGTTCAGTATCAGAAGACCTGGCTTCACACTCCAGCTCTAGTTCCTGATTCCAACTTCTGCTTACATAAACCCTGGGCTATGGCAGTGATGCTTCAAGCGATTGAGTTCATGCCATTTGGGGAGACATTAATTAAGTTCCCAGCTCTTGGTTATTCTGTCATTTGGGGACTAAACCATGCCTGAACACGCACACACATTCTCTCACCTGTCTGCCTCCTTCTCTCTCCATGCCACCCTCACTCCTTCTTCTGTGTATCTGTTTCTGTATTGTAGCATATATATATATGTAAATGAATATATGCAAGTTTTTATGTCAATTACAACTGAAATTATGTACAATTATTATGTGTATTGAAACTCATATTCAAAAGTCACTGAATTTCCAATGCTATTTTCTTCTTCTACTGATTTACTCAATGCTATTTCTTTGTTTTCAATGGCTTCATGATATCTGTACATTTATTTGCAGTTCAGTATAATAATATAAAAGATACAAATTCAAGGTAACGATTAAATCAGAGTAGTTAGATTTCCAGTTCCCCATTTATCATTTTGTGTGTTGAGAACTTTCGGACTGTTCTAGCTCCTTTGAAACATAATATCATATGCAAAAATGGTAACCATATTTAAACTCTTGTAATGATTCCCAAATGGTATGAGTTTTTGTGTATGGTGACAATTCAAATACCTCATCCAAGAATACAGATCTTCTCCCCCTCCCCCACCTGTTTCTGTGAATGTATGGAGAACTTCAGATAGAAACGTAGATGTATGGATGCATTACAAACTCTGTAACTCAACTTATGATTTTATGGCTAATAGGTTTTTCCAATACTATGTATTGTATAATTCTCCAGATCCTTCATTTCATAAACTTTATCCTTAAATCATCTAGATACTGTTATTGTTTTCCATTAAATTGTGTTACATAGTACTTACTAATCCACATCCAAATTTTTTTCTCTCTCTGTTTCCATCAGAAAATGGAGGATTCAAGTTTGGATTTTAGAACCTACCTGCATAGGATTTGAGACAGATCCATAATTTTATTAAAAAAGGCAAATAAGAGAATAATAATTTTAACTTGGCTTTAAATATTAGCAGCAAGAAGGTTAAAAAGATAGCAAAAAGTAAGCTTAGACAAGAAGCATATAAAGGGTAAAGACATAAAATTGAAATTAAGGAAGCCAAAATAGTAGGAATTAAAATAGATGGTCTAAATTTAAAATAAATGCTACATCTAGAAATAATACGAATAAAATGCAGGTCATATACGTAAAACATTACTCTGTGGCCATGCTTTGTTCTTTCAAAAAATAATTTTAAGTAATTGGGAGTAATATATATGGAAAATTAAGAACAATTGTTAAAGGTAAAAAAGTTTACAATTTGTAGAAAAAGGGTATATGTGTATCCAAAGATTTTCTAAACGAGGGAAAGTAAAAAAGAATTTTTTTGCTCCATTGTTTATACCTAGAATGATGGGACATGACTATTTGTGAAGAACTATACTATTATAATAATATAAGGGGAATTAGTTGGGGAAGGAAAGTTGGAAAGAGGGGAGGGGAAATCCTAGAGCTTATGGAACTGTATCATAACATAATATTCAAAAATTTGCTCCAAAATAAACTTAAACAAAAAGCTTCATTTTCCCCTGAAGTTACTGATTCACCCTTGTGCATTAATGGGGCAGGCAGTTAACAACTAACAGAATAAAGCTCATTAACTAAAGTCTAGGAAACTACAGAAAGCGAACCTCAGAAAACAGCAGTGTCTCAAAAGCATGTAAGCACTGTGCATAACGCAGAGAGCATGAAGAAGCCAGGGTGTGAGGTGCTGATGCAATAAGAACTGTTGCTTTCTCACTCTCCTCTGAAAAGACACCATGCATCTTGCCATTTGGAAAGTACATGAGCAAAAAACAAAACTAGGAGAAGCACCTCCAGTGTCCAACATTGTCAGTACCATCACTGTACAGTGACAAATAGTTTTTTAACTTGGTGATAAGTTTATCACTAATCACTTTTCCGCAGACTTCTGAACTAAATAACAATGTCATAAAGTACATTGGTGATTACTTCAGTTGTAATGTTCTTGGCCTCCACATTATCATCAAACTCTAACCTAATTATCTGACTCAATGTGCAACATTTTTATAACCTCAAAATTTCTGATTTCTTATCTCATAATCAAAACAATCTGTGGCACCTTCAGCTGTACTGGTGAAAGTTTCCATTCTCTTCACTACACTATTTTCTATTGGTTCTCTCCAGGTA
The DNA here is from genome assembly GCF_017591425.1 of Ochotona curzoniae. Taxonomy (NCBI): domain Eukaryota; kingdom Metazoa; phylum Chordata; class Mammalia; order Lagomorpha; family Ochotonidae; genus Ochotona; species Ochotona curzoniae. Next base: position 60,129,560 of record NW_024466599.1, read on the forward strand.
ATCCTGGGTTTTCATAGTTACAGCACGTATAGCAATGTCTCATCTGGAAAGAGAGCAATTACTATCCTGTTCCAGACACCATTCCCTACCCATGTCTAAAAACCATCCGTGACTTTGAGGCAGTTATCAACAAAATCATTCTGAGAGAGAGAGAGAGAATATGACGTTTTGCTCATTCGAAAGGCAGAATCACAAAGAGCATGATAGAGATATAGGAAGAGACAGATTTTTCATCCCTTGGTTCACACCCCAAATGATCACACCAAAAGCCAGCATGCAGAGGCTTTTTCAGAGTCTCCAGTGCAGGTGCTTGGGTGCAAGAATGAAAGCCGTTATCCTATGCACTCCCAGGCACATTAGCTGGAAGCGAGGTGGGAAGCAAAGCCACCAGAACTAGAACCTGTGCCCATGTGGAATGTTATACCATAACATCAACCTCAAGATCATTTTTCTTTATCAGTGTATTATTATTTTTAGTCCCAGATCATTGGTATTTTCCTGTACTGTTCTTATCATTTTGTGTGTGTGATCTGTTCTCCAGTTTGAGCTATTCAGTTTGAATGGTTTACCCTCCTTTCTCACCATATTTGTTGTTAACTTAAGCTTCTGTACTATAGGAGTCACCTCTTAAATTCCAATATCTGCTCTTGACTTCTTCCTCTAGTGTCTTCATCTATGTAGCATCTCTCTCTCTCATGAATTCCAGACCTATCATCAATTAGATTTCAGAGGTTTTTGTCTATGTTCATTGGCTCTTTATATTTTCCCCACAAAATGTCCTAATTTTTCTAATCAGTTATTCTCAGCCTTCATTCTTCTTACAAAAAAAGGACCACTTTCTGACTGATGTTAAAGGTTAACTATGTACTCAGTACATTGCGATACCTCTGTAATTAATATCTCTGTCAAAGTCGCCTTTTTAAATCAGTGTAGTAATAGCTCTAATACTCGTAATCTTAAAGAGAAGAAAAACTGCTTTGAACATATATTATTTACCCACTGTCTTCATTTTTATGTCTTCATTCGTAACAAAACAATTTGAATTTTTAAATATTTTTACTGTTTGCACCTCGTTATTTCCCAGTAACTTTAAAGTCACACGAGTCTTCATTATGTCTTTTGGATTCTCTTTTCAAAATCACAAGTGAACTTCCCACTTAACCAATCTAATTTTTAATTCTAATTTTAATTGCTTGTGAGTCACCTTTGATGTAGGTGTATCTTAAAGTTTCACTGGGAGTCTACCTCCATTTCTTAGTAGAGATGCATTCTGTTGAATTTCCCTTGATTCCTGACATTCTGGTCTCCTTCACATCCTTCATTTGTAGGGTTACACATGTGTGTGTATTCTCCTTTATATTTTTGTTTTGCATTTTCAATGGATGTTGTCTTATATTGCAGAGAACATATGATATCTGTCCTTTTGGAATTGTGTAAGCCACCTTTGAGCAATGCCATCATTTAGTGTCTTTTGAGACACATGCAGAGAAAATAATGTCAAATAATCCATAATACTAGCATAATCATTTTACTAGGATATTTAACTTAAAATATATACATAAATATTTCTTAAAGCCCATCTTGCATAATTCGCATGCTATAACTCTTGATCTATTAGAAATTCTAATAAAATTATGAGCCTGTTATAAAGGTTTACATATTTTGATGAACTTTTCAGTTACCCAGGAGTAATTGTATAGTGAAAACAACCTTGAACAATAATAAGTTTTGCCACTACATAGTACTTAGTCTATAGGAATTGAAGACACAGAATGTACAATAAGAAGCAGGACAGAGAAATGAAGAAATCAATGAACCAGCAGCACACTGGAGGAGGGTACACTGCATTAAAAGTTGTATTTCACTGTAAGAAATACTCAGATATTTTTAATCTGTACTCTTATGGGACATGCATAAGTAAAAACAGAAACTTGTAGATCCAATTTTACTATATTGTAACTGAATTTACGACCCCAATAAAGGTAATAATTTCTTATAAAATATGTTAATCACATGCAATTTATTAGCTTTTCTTATACCATTATTCAAAATGACCAGATATCATTTCTATTTACAAATATATGCAGATATCAATATGTAAGAATTATTGAGTGCATCTAAAAATAATTCCTGTTTCTACCACCAAATTGCCCCTAAACTGAAGATAAAAGCAGATTCTAAAACTTGTTTCTTATTATTTCTATAATAATAGCACTGTAATGGCAGTCTAATGATAGTAGTCCCAATGACTCCATTCAGTGAAGATGTGAGAATTGCACATTTATTTTAGCAAATAAGCATGCAGTTAATTATAGTTCTGCCATTTTCTTGCATCCTTGCAAGCTAGATTCACATAGTTCATTTAAAATAGCAGGTTTTAGGAGTTATCGTGTTTCTTAAAAATAATATAGGTATAAAAATTCACCCAACACATAAAGAAATAAGTTGTCTTGTTGGAGGAGTTCAATAGCTATTTAGTGCCTAAAATGGACAACTTAACCATGAAGCATTATTGCTATTAATTTTCATGTAGCTTTCCAATAATTTACACTGTTCTCCATCTGTGACTTAAGTATTCATACCACATGTGTTCTGTGTATTTACATGTTGCTCACTGAAATTACAATGTGCATTTAATTCTTAAGTGTTCTCACAGAATCAATAAACTTGTCAAATAAATATAGGTAAATAACTACAAGCCAGGACTAAGATTGAGATGTAGAGAGTTAAGCTGCCACCCGAGATGCCAGCATTCACATTGTAGTGCCAGTTTGGGATGCAGATGTCCTAGCAGCATCCTAACCACTTGCAGTGCCAATTTGAATCCTGGATATACAGCTTCTTCCAATCCAGTTTACTGCTAAATTGGTGGAAAGCAACACAGTTTGGCTCGTGGGGCCTAGCATAGTAGCCTAGTGGCTAAATCCTTGTCTTGTACGCCCTGGGACCCTCTACGGACATGTGTTTGTGTCCTGGCTGTGTGCGGGGTCTCCCCCACAGATTCCTTTATTACCCCGTTACCGGAGGGGATGAACCTGCTGCCCACCATCCAGCCTCCTGGCCTGCAAGAGACAGACAGACAGACAGGGGTTCTAAGCAGTTCCAATTTATTGAGGAAATTCAATTTCTTATATAGCATAAGGGATAGGCGAGAGATTTCAGGAATTCCAGCAGGGGAGAAACTAGAAACCAATTACTAGGAGAATGACTGTGGAAGCCACCTACTATAGGCCAGGGGTGTGTGAACGAAATGGCCCTGGCCAATCAGTCTTTCTTTGAAACCATGTGACTCCTGCCCTGGCTCATGCCCAGGGCTCTGTCCTTGGCCACCATCTTGCCTGCCAGTGACCTTCACTGTTAGTTGCTATCTTATTGACTTAGTGACCTCTTTGCCCATAAGCCCCACACTTGTGGCCTAGGAAAGCAGTAGAGGATGCCCCCCAAAGCCTTTGAACCCTACACCCATGTTGGAGACCCAGAAGAAGCTCCTGGCTCCTGGCTTCAGTTCTGCTCAAGTCTGGTGGTTGTGGCCAATTGTGGAGTGGACCAGCAGACAGAAGATCTTTTCCTTTTGTTTCTTCTTCTCTCTGTAAATATGCCTTTCAATAAAAATCAATAAATCTTAAAAAAAAAAGATAGCTCAAGCACTTGAGACCCTGCCACCCGTATATGAGATCCAGATATAATTCCTGGCTCTATGCTTCGGCTTGGTCCACTTTTAACTCTAGTAACTATTTTGGACTGAACCAGCAGATGGCAAATCTCTTTTTCTCTCTGTCTCTCCCTTTCTGTATCATGATGCATTTTTAAATAAATAAAAATAAATCTTGGGTCCGGCGCGATAACGTAGCAGTTAAAGTCCTTGCCTTGAATGCACCAGAATCCCATATCAGTGCTGATTCTAATCCCAGCATCTCCACTTCCCATCCAGCTCCCTGCTTGTGGCCTGGGAAAGTAGTCGAGGATGGCTTAAAGCTTTGGGACCCTACACCCACGTGGGAGACCCGGAAAATGTTCCTGGCTCCTGACTTTGGATTGGCTCAGCTCTAGTCATTGCAGCCACTTGGGGAGTGAACCATTGGACAGAAGATCTTCCTCTCTGCCCCTCCTCCTTTCTGTATACCTGCCTTTCAAATAAAAATAAATAAATCTTATTAAAAATTTAAAAAATAAATCTCAAAGAATAGATGTGCCATTAGCTTCAAATATTCTGTGATGACTCAACACAAAAGCAAAAGGAAGTCAGCAACAAGGAAATAGCTAAGCTCTCCCAATTGGCATCCTTAGCCTTTTGATCGAATGAGAAACAAAGAATAAGACGTTTCCAAAAGTGAGAGTACTTATTAAAAAAAAAAAATAAACCAGGATGGAAGAACTGGTCAATATCAGTTATTGAATGTGAGATGACCTGTGCAATCCATATAAGCAGAGGAAATTGTACATGTTTATCCCACCTACAATACAAAGAAGCATTGGATGCATCCCTTGAATATGCCTCAGTAGGTATTTCCTGCAAGAGATTTCTCTCTACTCTAGTCTTCCAGTAAGAGTGAATAAGATTTCTTCATGCTGCCCACAGAATAATACATATATAGTAACCATTAGGCCCTATTAGAAATTGTTCCTCAGAGTGTTCAGGATGCGTTATCTGTACTTTACAGTAAGTATCTGTAGAGACGAGAAAGAAGCATCTCCCATATTGCCTACATTGAAATTGCAATGTTTAAACACTTGGCCTCTAATTGTGAATATTTAAGTATTTAAGAATATTTTCTTAGCAGGATTGTTCTAGGACTTGAGGGAGGACCAGCACTGTGGCCAAGTGCTTTAAGTTGCCACCTAGTTTATCCAGCTCCCATAACAGAGTATCTGGTACCAGTGCTGTATGAAGCTACCTACTGATGCACACACGCTGAAGCACCAGAAGCCCCAGATGCTCGGGTCTTGGACCCATGTGGGAGACCCAGGTGGAGTTCCAAACTTCTGGTTTTGTTCTTGTCCTTGCTGTTATTTGGAAAATGACACCTAGGTGGAAGATTGATACCTCTCTTTCTTTTGCTTACCTTTTAAATGAATAAAATAATTGGAAAAGTAAAAATAAAATTGGAGTAAATGTATCAGACCAAGCAATTATAGTGATCTCCACGTTTCAGCAGCAATGTGAACTTCATATAGAAGCGCTTACTGCATGTATGCTTAATGCCAGTGCTCTGTTGTCTTCAAAAATCCCTGATTGCAATCTAAGAAGTTCTGAACTGAAGTAAATGGTGCTAGTATTATATGTGCAATTTTAGGTGATTTTCTTGGCTGTGTATGGCAGAGAAAATTATAGAACTAGACCTCACAGCTGACACCACAACCTAAAAATATGAGTATATTTATGCAAAAATAATGAAGTGACTTAATTTCGGTAATGAAAGGCTTCTCAGAATCCATTCCCAGTAGCCAGTTAATATCACCTATGCTTCCACATTTCACATTAAGCAGTTATCAGCAGAAAAAAAAATAGCATTTGCACAGATAGGGTACTGAATTTAACTGGAAGTAGGGGAGTTTTCCAGATGTTGCTAAACAATTTTGCTCATACTTTAGAAACCTCAAATGCAATTTCATCATCCAAATAATCTCTGGTACCTAATGCAATAACTTCATCCTTGCTGACTGCCAGAATTTATGAGATACCTCAGTGTGAAATCAGCATTCACAAGGCCCTCATTATTTGTGAGCAACCCTGGATGGCTGGAGTCAGGATGTTACTGTATCTATTTTCCATAACATGTATCATCAATAATACATCAAGATTAAGCAAACAGCACATGAAGCACACCCTGCATGTCAATTTGGGGAAGATAAATGATAGAAAAATCTAGCGATGTTTAATAATATGCACAGACACACATACCCTTTTGTGTACATGATAATGGCAAGGATATGCATGATGGTTAAACAAAGCAACACTAATTAGAATATTAAGATATCTTAGCAATAAAAATGAACTCAAGCAAAAAAAAAATTCAAGAGGGCACTGCAGGCTGACGGGCAAAATCTTTTGGCTCAATCTGTGTCTTCAGACTCTATAATATGGTAAACCTCCCATCCTGTTTGAATACATAGATTTATTATCATATTAACACACTCATTTACTAGTAATTATATTTCTTCTTAATGTTGCATAATCTATCCAGAACCAGTTACTAGTAAAGAGTAACCATTTTCTTATTATCTTGAGGTAAAAATTTCATTGTCACATTTTATTCCTCTCCATTCATTTTGTGAAGACTAGCAGAAACAGTTTCCAAAATTGAGATTATTCTAATCCTAAATAGAGCCCCATTATGCAAGATTTGTTGAATAATACATCATTTCTCTTCCTGAGATTTATAATCATACCCAAATATATTCCCCTGACACGTTCTTTAAATTCCAGTCCACTCTAGTTTCTAACCAAAGTTGACAGTCATGATATTGAATCTGCTCGTAACTGACTAATGTAAACTAAATAAACCTCTCACCCTCACTCCTCTCCAAACGTTCATATCCTCAGCCCCAGAATGTGTAAATTCATTCTCTTACATGGCAAAGTGAACCTCTCAGGTGTGACTATATTACAAATCTTAAGAAGATTGCTCTATGTTAATCAGAAAATGCAATGTATTTATGGATGTTCTTCTAAAAGAGAATTTCCACTATAGAAAAAAAAAAAAGATGTGATGGAAATGAAAGTTGGAGTTCTGTGTTTTGACGATGGAGGATAAAGGCCAAGAAATGCAGGAAATGTCCTGGGGCTGGAAAAGAAAAGTAAACAGATTCTTTATTTATAGCCCGCAGAAGAAATATGAACCTGCCAATGCATGATTCTGGAACCACATTTCCCAGAAATTTGAGAGAATAAATGAATGTTGTTATAAGATATATGATGTAGTTTGTCACAGGGGTTCAGGGAGCTCATCTGTTTACCTTAATTATTAGAAAGCAAATTGGCCAGCACCTATATGTTGAGGGCAAAGTCCAAATTCATTATTGCTGTAAGATATCTTTACTCCTGTATAGAAATACTGAAATTATGCTGATAATTAAATTCACTCATAAACTGTCCCCAATTATTATTGGTGAGCTAATAGTTCCTGTAAAAATTAAATATAATATGAATATTTTCCTACAATTATAGCATTTTCCTCAAACTTGATCACATGCCAAACTATCATTTTCTCTAATCTTGAGCTCAGATTTTGCTTATCCTGTGTTCCTCTTCAGTATCTCTGTAGGAGGGATGACCCATCTCCTCATATAATTGCTGCAATGGTTATACCTCAAATATACAATTTGCTCCTGGTATTTGCATTAGAATTTATAAATTTACAAACCCGGCTGCTCAACAAAACAGAGAGTAATCTTCACGATGGAACTGCACCATAATGATTCCATCTGCAAAAAATAGCTGCGAATCTAGCTTGTAAAAGTTTGCCTTTAATCACTGCTATTTCTAATCTGTACTTTAAAGCCTCTGTAGAGGAACATGGCTTGAGAAAAGGTGGACTAGTGCATATTTTAAGTTGAATCTATGCATTTATGAAACTTACGTAAAAATGAGCATGTGTGAGTGACTGAATAAATAAGAAAGTTTAAGTGTACTCTGAAACCAAAACTGTGCCTGAATGAAACTCCCATTAATAGGCAAGGTGTATAAAACTATATTATATATCTTTTTTAAAGTTGGCCTTATCTTAGGACACAATGTGAAAAATCAGGATTTGTATAAAAGGTTAAGTGAAAACAATTATTGGAGAGAATATGCTAAAAATCTTCAGAAGAAAGCTAACAATATTTTGTATTTGGGTGTTATTATGATTTCAATTATTTGTAAAAATGAAGATGGCACTAGGCTAATATAAAGAGTGTGTTTATTAGTAAATAGTTATTATTGCCCATGGCATAAGACAAATATGGTAAACATTTCTGAAAGAATGTTTGTTTGCCAGCTGGAAGAATAAGAGATAATCGAAGACTTACAAAACACATCTGTAAGTGGTGACCAGTTGCAGGAAGAGGAGGAACATAGGCTCGCCACTGTTAGAAGCAGGTATCCAAAGAGATACCTCAAATACCTACTCCCTGGAATCTTATATTACAGATTTATAAGTGGTTTGTACGTAGGACACTGACTAGATTTAAAATAAAGAAAACATAATAAATCCACAAAAGTAGGAGAAAACAATAAGCAGATTGATAGACACATTGCCTGAAATTAGGACAGACAGCAACCAGGTAATAGTAACAGTTGTTAAGCAGTTAATTGTCCTTTTAAAAATACTAAATCTGGATATATTGTTTAGTATGATGCATTACTTTGAAGACGTTATTTTTTTTTTTAACAAAGTTGCTTTTTGCTAGTCTTGGAGGCAACCTCTGAAATGTCCCAAAATAACCATGTTTCCTGGTGTGCTTGCCTTTGTGTAAATTCCTTTTTCTTGATCATGGACTGAATTTGGTGACTAGACTCTACCTAATGGAACTGATACGTAGTCTGGGGAGCAAGCTCAGCATCCTACCTATATCATCCATTTTTCCGGATAATGTGTTCAAAATTTTAAAAATATGTTTAGATACCAGGGAATATAATGGCAGCGATAGAGCTGATATTTCTGCCTCATTTATCTTCAGATATTTTACGCCTCACATTTTTTTTTAGATAATCTAAATGCTGAATCTAGGATTTTGACCTGCTGATTCTCTAAATATGCCATGGTACATTGGTTTTGAAATGCATATACCTATTGCACACAAACATCTACATGTCCTACCAGTTGCACTAAACTCTAACATGTAAGTACGTACTTATCACGTGATGCTGATATTTCTTAGAGTTTTGAAAACTGATTAAAATAAAACATATGTCATGTTAAAAAACTCCATTAATAATGCATTTTTCGTTTAGAGATGTTAAATAGACTGATTGCATTCAAAAATTTCCATTTCATGAATTCTAAAGGAGCAGCTCGAAACTGTTAAATATATGTGCCTACTTTTAAACCATGACAGATTCAGAACAAATTGAATTTGATAATTTGAAAGATTATCTAGGTTTCAGAATTAGAGTGTTTATTTCTGAGGAGGTGATTTTATTTCTAAGTCAATTGGAGTTGGATTTTATGTCATCAGTGCCTGTTTGGTTGTAAAAAAAAAAAAAAAAAGAAAAGAAGAATTGAAAAAAATTGAAAATGGAAGACAAAGCTATAACAATTAAAACATTGATATTAGCACAGAACCATATGTCTTACATATGAAAGGAAGCAATAACCACAACATGTAATAATTTATAGGAAAATAATCTAACAATTAAAATTTAAGTCATATTCCTAAACAAACATACCTCAGGAAGACACAAACATGGCCCCCCCAAAAAACATTGTCAGTTAAAATTTTAAAAAGAAATTAAAAAAAAATTTATGAAATCAAAATGTTAGGTTACCCGCCAACAAAACTGAAAAAAGAAAAACAATACAGAAAGTGAATTAAACAAAAAATGATACTCAGTCTTTGAAAAGATCAGCAAAACTAATCAACAACCTTAAGTTAATCAAGAAAGAAATAAAAAATAAAACAAAAAAAATAAACAGTAAAAGAAAGGTAGCTCATCATTGTTAACCCTGTACTATTAAAAGGAATATAAAGAATTAATCTGAATCATCTATATCCATGAACTGAAATTAGATTCTCAAAACAAAGTGTCAAAATTCAAGGAGGAGAGATGAGTAATCTTATCTCTTAAAATATTGAATAAATAAACTTCTAAAAGTTAAATCGTGCCCAGATGGACTCCTTGGTGAAATCTACTATGATATTTTAGGCAAACCATAAAATGACATTCTCATAGTAAGTGCTAACATTAAAATATTGATTTATTATATGATTCCTCAGCGAAAAAAATCAGGAGTTCTTGTAGAAGTAGTTAATTTTAGAATTGGGACAGGAGATACATAAGGTAAACCGGGGCATCTTCTGTTGCATGCACAAATACGCAAACTCTACACACACCGAAAATAATCAGAAGATGTTGAAGAGGCATGCGTGACGGCAGAAAGAGCTGAGAATTTCCAAAGACAGAACAATCCAAAGAATATAACAATAAAATATTCTTCAGTTATTTGCACTTCTTATGCTAAATATTCCAGAATTGCTGTTGATTTTTTTTAAAGAATAAATTCTTGTAATCAGGTGGAGCCTAGAGACTTTCTCTTGCCAAATAAACTATAACATTAAAGCATAACTGCATATCTAATTTTTATTATTATGCTTTGTTTGCATTCAAGCAGAATTCATGAGCCTGTTGCTTTAAAGGCTCAGATCATGCAGGCAAATTGATCAATCCAAGGAATGAAACATACTCTAGGAATTATTTTGGGGGAAAATTAGGCATCATTGCTGTCTGTGTTGGAAACATTGAGAAGCATTCTTTGGTAGGCTGCTATCCTCATTAGCAGTCTAAACATTAAAAATATGCTACATTTAAAGAGAAACGTGTTTGATTCGCTTTCTTTGAGTAAGTTTACTAGGCTATGTAGTGTCATTAAGATGGCTAGTAAATTTATGTCAAGTTGCCTGGCAAATAATTTTTCTCCTTACTCAGTGCTTTCCTGGGTATCTTTTGTCATATCATGATTTATCTGTGCTAAGAAACAAAGGAATTCTCCTCGTTTCTTGCATCAATCTGTCCTTTGGCTCCGATCAGTCAATAAGTTATTAAGCCAAGAGTAATGTATTATGTACTTCTCCGTTTTTATGAAGAGGTGTATCCGTATGCATGCCATACGTGTGCTACACATTGTAACTGTACACATTAGTGAATTGTGTATTAGCGAGCTATATAGATCTTAATGTAAACATCTCTTGTGATATTTCATCTCAAGGAAAATTGACATTTATTGCTAGAAACACCTCACTGAATGCCTTTGTCCCTCCCAGGAATTGCCTCCTGTGACTTTCTAAAAGGAAACAAATCAGCATTGTTTAAAAGACACTACTACATAGCTTTACCCACTCTAGTCCACCTTTAAAAAAAAATGCCTTTTACTGTGAGATTTTTCATTGTCTAACAAAATAATTTATCTGATGAATTCAGTGATGACAAAACTCAAGTATCTTCCTAATTTTTTCCAACAATTTTCCAGGGCAAAATATGAGACATCATCTCAATGTATTCACAGAGGGAGACAGTGATTGCTTTTTACATTCTATTCTCGAAAGGTCCACCATTCTATTCCAGAAAGGTCCACTTTCTGCTTTGTTTTGATAATTATTAGAAGGTAGTAATTCTAGAGGACTTTTCTTTTTTTTTTTATTGAACCCAAGCATATACTTATCAGAATAAATGTCAGGTCTTTTCAGTTTCTGTTTGTCCAGATATCATAAAACCAACTGTTAATCTTCAAATAAATTCAAAGTCACAGTTTTCCCCACTGTTTCAGCTAATATTGAACTAAGTGATCTCCTTCTTTCTGAATCGCACCCTACCAGGTTTGGGAAAAGAGAATGGTTTTAATAATTTCTTATAGGAGTCATCTCTTCATTTACTCTTCAATGAAATGAAAGTCTTCATATGTATGATGCAATTAACCCCATTGTGGTCTAATTTGGCATCTTTTACTTAAACCACATTCATATTTCATGATTTTCAGCAGAACATCTTGTGTTCATTCATGGTATGGAATAGTTGCAACTTTATTATTCCAAGATAGTCAGTTATTAATATTAGCGTGTTGACCTCTGCCTAACCCACAAATATTTAGTTTATTTTTTTCTGTACAACTTGTGCTTATTTGGTGTGTTAGTATTTACCATAATGCCAATCAGAAGCAAAACTGATAATTGTATGCAAATGTTTTTCTTCTGTATCCACACTACATTTTATTAACTAAGCTAAAACAAGGCAACTGTAGAATGAATGAGTGAGCTGTGGCATATTCATGCAGTGGATATTACTTATTAGTCAAAGTATGCTAATTTTACTATTCCCCACAGAAGAATGAATCTCATGCATGTAATGTTGAGCAAAACAGACATAAAAGAGATCAAATATATGAAAGAAAAACAGGCATTATCAATTTTCTGCAGCAAAAAAAAAAAAGCTAATTTGGGCATGAAAATCCATAAACAAGGACACAAGAGGGTTGTCAACAATTGCGTATTTCTGTATCTTGGTTTGGTAAAAATGTACCTTGCAAAAATGGTTGAGCTGTAAATATATATCAAAGTGATTTTATGCGTAATATGTTTTAATTAAAATGTTTTAAGTAAAATGAAATCTATGGAAATTGAGGATTGAGACAGTTTGGTATCTACTTCAGTGTCATTGCTAATTGTGTAGTTGATCTAGGATAGCAAAGCTTGAAAATGGGTTTTCTCAGTGCCATCAAAATGCGTAAGGAGCCAGGAAATTATGATGTTTCCAACATAATTCAGCATTGTCTTCTTTATACTCATCTAACATCCCACATATATATTTCTGTGGGATACATTTTTTTCAATTATATTGTGGTTCATTAGTATTGTTTTATTTTTATTATGTGTTATTTTTATTATTTTCGTGAAAAATTCAGAACACATGCATCATTTTGCTACTTTATTCCTGCCCTATTGTATCATACCTAGGATACATGTCATCTCCTTAGTTCATTACGTTGCTGTAATGAAATCTTAACTGAATCTCTTCCCGTCCTCTCAATTCAGCCAAAGAAAGATCCTGAATCTTGCCATTCCTTTTCTTGTATTCCTCCTATCATGCTCCGTTTCAGTGTTATTTTGAAAATCCTTTCAATTGGGGCTTTTTCTTCTTTGGATCCCCATCCTGTCACTATGGCAGGGGAACTTTCTCTTTCTTACATAAATCAAGGAAGGAAGGAAGGAAGGAAGAAAGGAAGGAAGGAAAGAAGGAAGGAAGAAAGGAAAGAGAGAAAGAAAGAAAGAGAGAGAGTAAGAGAGAAAGGGAGAAAGAGAGGAAGAAAGAAAGAAAGAAAGAAAGAAAGAAAGAAAGAAAGAAAGAAAGAAAGAAAGAAAGAAAGAAAGAAAGAAAGAAAGAAAGAAGGAAAATATGAAAGACCTTGTAGACTCTTCCTCTGTGCTTCAGACACCACTCTCCTTCCACTTTTTTTTTTCTTTTGCCGTTTTCAAATTTAGAGAAAATTTGAATTTTTTTGAAGTTCAAGGCACTTTCTGTTACTTTTAGCTCTCAAATTTTCTATTTTTCTCACTTTTATATTTCACTGATTATTACTAATTAATTCATTATCTTCACTATCTACCCCATTTTCACTGCCTCCCTTTCCTCACTGTCCTTTCCAGAAGTTAATAAAATACCTGGCTAAAGTTTTTTTCAATAAGTATTCATTTTAAAATGAATGAAATATGTCAGAAGATTTCATTTTCAACTGTAAGTCTCTTTATTTCTTTTTAGCTTTAGATGAATGTAATGTGAAAGAGGAGATAATTTCTATAAGTATAGACCCAGAACTTTTATGAAAAAATTATGAAAAATTTAAAATGCTTGCATTTTACTTTTGAATAAATTTCTCTTGCTAAAATGCAAATATTGCAAATCTCATAAAATGTGATATTCGGACATTAATATAAAAAGTTTATTAATAATAACATACAGAAATGATGATATAATTACTTTCAAATGAATTTATAATAGTTGAAAATATTTGATAGCATTTTTAGAATTCTTGCTGTGGTTAAGGAAGTATTTTATGCAGCATGCACATACTCATATAGTTAAATTTTCTTACTATTTATTTCATTCAAGAACATTCAATTCTTCCTACTGCCTTGCTGCAGTGAATTTATTTTCTGGTTAGGATAGGTGAACTAAGTGTTCCTGGTGAAGCAGGAAAATGAACATTGCGTTCTTCCAAAGAATTCCTAGTTGTGAACCGGCTGTGAAAATACTGCTGACTCATACACACAAAGCTTTCATGGATCCAAAGTGAATAAAGTGTTCAAATGAGGAAAAATAGAATAAAAAGAAATAACAGTTGCAAATATAGATGGACTATATCAGATAACTAATTCATTTCTATTTCTGAAATATGAAGCCAATGAGATTTGGTATATTACCTGGAATTATATATGCAAACAAGTGTTATCTGAATAATAAATCCGTTTCTTTTATGGTCTAGACATGATCCAAAATGTATTTTCTCACTTGTCAATATTTTAATTTTAACAATTTGCTGCTCATCAACCAAACACTTCTCAAGATTTAAGGAGTTAACAGTGAATAGTAAGTACCTACAAATGTGATAATGATATTTCTCTTAATGTTACAGTGTTCCTGTTTCTATATTGCTACTTGTGCTAATCTGGCAAATAGTTGAGGATAACTATAACTGAAATTGTATTGTAACATATTTTCTTATTCTTGTTGTTTTCTAAATAAAAAGAAAGCACCAAAGGAAAAAAAAATAGAATTTACTATTGTCAAGGAATCTTTCAGCCCTAATTGCACTGCATGCTATAGCTCCTGCTCCAGTCCTTTGTCTTTTTATATAAAGCCTAAAGAGCAGCATGGAACCATAGTCATACACAATGTAATTATCTTTGCCAGCTATTTAGAAAGCAAATGTGCAAATAATAAACAAAACCCAACTCCTAATGTCAGCAGAATGATGCCATCCTACATGGCACGGTCCTCTGTTACTGGTCAACAATGACAATTGTCAGGTGCTGCATTCATACATTCTTGATCTTGGAGTTAATACATTCACATCAGCCCTTTCTGTGAAATGCTAAATATTGATGCATATTTCCAAAGTGTATCCCTGGCCTTGCCTCTGTATTTTGATTAAAGAATATCTATGTGGTGTAGTTCTTGATCTAATTATCATGTCTGAGCCCCTTGATACTGATCTGCCTGGAAAAAAAATCTTTACACCCATATTTAAATAATTTTCATTTAAATTTATGAAAATCCGTGTTTATCAGGTCTTAATATATTCAATTACTTTCTATCAGTGTTGTTCTTTGTGATATTACAGTTGATTGATGCATAGCCTATGGTCAGGAATATGAGTGAATTGCTTTTAAACAAACTAGCAACTCTCTTCATGCTATTCCTATATTCTGACCTATCGTATCAAGATATATTCTTACATTATGTCCATTGCAAAAGTCTGTTATTTGCCTTCAAATCTGAATTAATGTTTTTTTAGTTAAGTGGTGATAACATTTGATTTTTCTCTAAGTTTCCAATTGTAAAATCAAACAGTGATAAAATCATAGTGACTTAGCATCAAATTGTAATGAGTGTTTCTGAAATTAGATACTAAAACAGACACTTGGCTAAAAGTTATGTTCTCAAAATTATTTTATTTCATTGTTAAAGAAAAACATTCCTAGCAACAGAAACAATCTCTCCTTTACCACTCATGATGGATAATTAAAAAAGAAAAAAGAACTGAATATATGAGAATTTCTATGAAAACATGTCATTTCAAAATAACGACAGTAAACGTGGTATATAATCTTACTTATTATTTAATAAATACTTTAAAATTTTTAATTTAGTTTTTATCAATCATTGCAGCTGAAGTTGGTGCATTTTTACTGTTTTGCCATGATAATTATTTTTGTTCATTGCAATTGTAAAATTCTATAGTAGCTTATCACACCTACTTTCTTCTTTTAGGAAAATGCACTTCTGTGGTTCTTCAGTATAATTATTGTGGTTCATAAAAAGTGTGTTATTATGTTGGCTTAGTATAATACGCTTTTTACATAAAAATAACTTACAGTTATTCTCTGCTCTGTTGGTAATTATAACCCAAGTCCATTGCAGTAATAAACTTAGTGTGAGTACTTGATAGACCACTCTATTTTATTCTAACTACCCTTTTCTATTACAACTGTTTATTATGTCTTCATAAATGTGGTACACAGCAATAGTGAAGTGCAAAGACACAGATACATCTAACTCTTTTGCTGAGGTGTACTTTTCTTCCCCTAAGAAAAGGCCTCAAATTGTTATTTATTTTGGATATTGCAAAATATTCTAAAGCCATATTATCATAAGCATTTTTGTCATGCAAAAACCTGCATGAATGAATATTACTGAGCAGATCTAACAAGTTCATCAGCCTTGCTGTCTATCATGATTTCATTCCTAGCATCACGGCAAAGGACACCAAAAAAAGTATTTGGAATGAAAAAGGACAAAAAAAAAATCTGAATAGGTGTAAATATTCTTTTTTGGATTCTTATTGTGACTAGAAAATATGTAAATGAATCTACAGAGATAAAGTATTTCTTGAAACTGAGCCTATGTGGAATGTATTATGTGACTTAAGAATTAAGGAATGTGATAATTCTATTGCCTTGAACTCCAGTCATAATCCTACAAAAGAGTTGATCAACTAGATTAGGTTGGCATGCAGGTTTAGAACGCATCTCATCTCCTGATGATTTTGTGGGAAAAGTCTGCACCTACTGGTTTTGTCATACAAACATTTCAGCTTGTTATCAGCCAACCTAATGCGCTTTGAATTCATTTTCCATTGTCCTCTCTTCAAAAAAATAGTAGTAAATTATTCCAAAGTGTTTACATCATAGCCTCTTTTTTTTTTGCCATGACTGATTTGAGATCTTCATCCTGTATCTTGAGTTTTCTTTTGAATATGAATATTCAGAATGCTTTATTAATGTTTTCTATGATTGCTATGACCCTTATTTTTTAGAGTTATGACATTCTTTAACTTGAAAATATGAAAAGAAAATAAAACCTAGTTACTTTTGCAAAAATTAGTTAGAATGGATCCAGGACCCATCATATGGCATTCATAATGGAACGGGTATTGGTCTCTATTCCACTATTCTTGGTGATGAAGCCTTGTTTGCCTAAGCTGAGCCTTCCATTCTAGGAAGAATAAAATAAATAAATAATTCTAGTGATACAGTTCTTCAAAATATTTTTGAGGATTTTTTTTTAATTTTTATTTTACAAAGAGACAAGAAAAAACAGAGATTTTCCATCTTCTGGCCCTTTCCCCAAATAAGGGCCAAAGCTGAAGCAATTCAAAGCAGGGAACCAGAAGATTCTCCTGGGTCTCTCATGTGAGTGCAGGGGCCCTAGATATCAGGCTGTCCTCCATTATTCTCCAAGAAACAAGCATAGAGCTGGATCAGAAGAGGAGGAGCCAGGACACAAACTGGCACCCGTTTTATATATATAATGACAAGTGGTATCATCAGTGGGATAGAAGCTAAAGATCAAAAACCAAGAGAAAATGCACGACCATGTGAATACCTCTGAAATAGAGTTATGGACAGATTATATGTGTGTGTGCCCTAAAATCTTAAGCCCATATTTGTTTCAATAGGAGTTTTTAATTTTTCAAGTTGAAGGTATCTTTACTATTTGTGCTATTATTTCTTTATAGCTGTTGGCTTTTCTATTTAATATTTTATTTACATTTTTACAAGTATATTAGATTTTTGTTATCT
This sequence comes from Ochotona curzoniae, assembly GCF_017591425.1. NCBI lineage: Eukaryota > Metazoa > Chordata > Mammalia > Lagomorpha > Ochotonidae > Ochotona > Ochotona curzoniae. The sequence continues at coordinate 60,147,053 of NW_024466599.1, forward strand.
AATATATGATGATAGTCGAAAGTTCTGTGGCATTTTAAATCATGTATTAGGGGTCTGTTTATATCTCCTGAAATTTGTGAATTCTTGAAGACACATTGTATTTCCTTCTGTTTATCTGTAATGCCTGATCAGAGAAAACCACACAGTGAATTGTGATAACTGAGGTGCTATCATAAATGCCTTTTGCAACAAAAACACCAGTTTTGATTTATTAGACAAATAGCCCATTTTTTAAAGGTTTATTTATTTATTGGAAACTCAGATATACAGAGAGGAGGAGAGACAGAGAGGAAGATCTTCTATCTGATGATTCACTCCTCAAGTGACTGCAATGGCTGATGCAGCACCAATCCGAAGCCAGGAGCCAGGAGTCTCCTCCAGGTCTTCCATGTGTCCCACCCAAGGTTTTGGGCTGTGCTGGACTGCCTTCCCAGGCCACAAGCAGGGAGCTGGATGGGAAGCGGGCTGCTGGGATTAGAACCAGCACCCATGTGGGATCCCGGCACATGCAAGGCGAGGACTTTTACCACTACAGCGTCATGCTGGGCCTGACAAATAGCCTTTTTAAGAGTGCCAGCACCACAGACAGAGGCTTAGTGTACACAGTGCCAGTCCTAATGTCCTTACTTTTCTAAGAAAAAAATCAAAAGCTAAAGCAATGACTATAGCAACAGTACAGAAAATATTTTTAGAACTTAAACATTTTTTAACATATTCAGTAGTACCTACTTTTTGACAGAAAGTATCAGAAAGAAAAAAAAAAACCCTACAGCATATGTTGAGTTCTCTGCCATTAAGAAATTAATATAGCTTTTAATATGAATGTAGCAATTTAGTGGTACATATAAATATTTCTAATATATTGCCTACTATTTCTAAAATGTTTTAAGGCCTTATTTCCTTCAAGTTGGAAGATGTACACATACAAAAATGGAGTAATATTTTAAAAACAAAAATGGCAATTAAAAAAAAGTGTGAGTATTGGAAACCTGATTGATTTCAGGCAGATACAGAACTAAAGCAGCGGCCACCAGGCAGGGAAGCAGGATTGAGGCTCATAGTCCCACAGCAGCAGATCAGATTTTTAGAGAAACAGAACCTGAAATGAAGGTTCACTTGAGGATGGTTTAATGCCTAGAAAAAGTTCTCAACTAATGAGGGACATTGGACTGAGTGCATTTCCTGGAAAAAATCGGCCAACGTTTTTCAGAACTGAAGTGAGAAGAGTGAAGTTTTGTACAAGATTTCAATCAGTCACTGAACAAGGACCCCATTAAGGGAGTGACATGACACTGTGACTATGATAGCTCTTCTTAAACTAGAACTGTTGTTGCCTGTCCTGTACCATTAACAGGCAGTGCTCATGGAAGCTGCCTTTCCTTGAAGGGCCCGACTGTTTCCACTGCAAACATGCAAGTCATATAATTGTAAATACTTATTTATTCTAGGACAACATTTTTTTTTACCTTATAACTCCATTCTATTTTAGCAGCTATGTATAACTAAAAGGGGATTATTTAAGTGTGAGCAGTGTCATTTGAGAGCCATTCTTTATTAGAAGAGGAACATTGGAATTCCTCAGCAGACCAGTGAACACCAAGGGCCAGAACCTCAGGGTTTAACCTCATCCTATTGAGTTGAAGTTGTACCCGCCTTTGTGCTTTTTCCCTCTGCTGATATCTCTTACTTTAAGCTCCATGGAGAAAGAAATTATTCTGAAAGTGTAATAAATTGCAGCCAATACAGTAGCATAACAAGTAAAGCTGTCTGCTTATATCACAGCTACTCCACTTCTAATCCAGCTCCCTGCTAACAGCCTGGGATAAATAGTTTAAGATGACCCAAGTGCTTGGAACCCTGCCACCCATGTAACAGGTCAGGGAAAAAATACTGGCCTCTGGCTTCAGCCTAGCCCAGCCAGCCATGCAGGAAGTGGACCAGCACATGGCATTGCTTTCTCCCTCATTCCTTCACTTTCTCTCTCTCTCTCTCTCTCACCCTCTCTCTCTCCCTCTCTCCGTGTGTGTGTGTGTGTGTGTGTGTGTGTGTGTGTGTGTGTGTGTACTCATGCCTCTCCCTGTAACTATGACTTTCAAATAGGTGAACAAGTTGTTTAAACATAAAATAAAAATTCTAGTATGTTATGTATCCATAGATTAGTAAGGTCATATTTAGATAGGGAAGCAGAGTTCGGAGTCTCCAAGCCTCTAAGCCATATTTAATATGCTCTAGGAGAGACAGTACTCTATTTGCTGATAATATGCTCAGCTAGAAGTCAGTGCAAGTGATTATTCAGTTATAGGATATAAAGATGTTACAATTTTAGTAGCATGAATCATTTGAGTGAAATTGTTACACTATTCCACATGTGCAGATGAATAGCACTGAATTCAGAAATCTTATTTTAAAATCTGTATTTCTTCCTTTTACTTGTAATAATTAGCACAGGTCACCAGAAGTTAAAAATAACCTCGTCTGCTGAGAACCATACTGTTTAAAATCTACAAATACCTATAATACTCAGTTTAAAAATGAGAAAGAAAAAGTTCTCCTAGAATTCCGTAAACCTAAAGCAAAATTGTAGAAAACTAAAGTGAATCAAAAGCAAATTTATGTAATTCTGCAACTATCTTTGCAGAATTAATATAGCAGAAAAAAATGTGAGCTATTTACAATCCTGAAAAGAGGAGCCTGATATCAAAAAGTGGCTGTACATACTCTACCATCTGGAAGATCTAAGAATTTTTGACCCCAGTAAAGATATCTTTAGATGTAAAGATATGTTTACTCATTTATTCAATGAATTGTTTATCATAATGGAACCCTTACAGTGTACATAAGACATCCCAGCATGATGGCTCAATTGGCTAATCCGTGGGAGAGCCAGAAGAAGCTCCCAGCTCCTGGCTTTGGATCAACTTAGCTCAGCCCTTTCAGCCATTTAGGGAGTGAACCAACAGATGGAAGATCTTTGTCCTTCCTTCTCTCTGTAAATATGCCTTTCCAGTAAAAATAAATATTTGAAAAAAATGACATTCACAAGTGAATAGAAAATGACCATTAACTATATGCATTTGCAGTCTTCTGTAGTAAGAAACATAAATTATCTCAATAAACTGTATTAGTAAGTCCTGTAATTCAGTTTTATGTAGAGAGCTAAGAAGCTCTGACTTTGATTGGCCATGAATGTTTCAAATATCTGTACACTGCATGTAATATCATAAGCAATTGGTAACTATTGACAGTGCTATTACCATGATATAAACTAATGGACAGAATTATTTTAATATTATAAGGGCATTTTAAAAATTAAAAAGTAAGGATTAAAAGATAAATTTTGCCAAAAATGAAATTTGGCTTAAAATGAAGGAAGTATTTCATATAAGAAGAAATTGGGACAAATTCAGTGTTGATTTGAGCTGTAGATAGTGACTGCATCAAAAGAAATATGTTGCACTACAGCAAAGCTTTTAAATGTCTTTAACATAGAAAGAAAACTTTTGGATTTAAATCAGGAGTTAGTATAATCAGATTTGCTCTTAATTAGAAACCATTTTCTCACATGAGATAGAGGGAAATGGACGTAAGAACAGATTCAGAGAATGTGTGTCAGCAGCATATCACAGACTTTGCAAATACAATTATAACAAAGAATCTGAAACATTTAAACCCACAGTAAGGGGAAAATATTAAAGTTATTGAAGAAATTGAACTTACTGATTGAACATAAGGAAATTAAGAGAAAGAACAAATAAAGTATGAGCGCTGATTTCTGCATTACTGACATTTGAAATTTAATATCGCTACTTGAATAGCAGAACCTAGGAGTGGGAAAGGAATTATTTGTTAGCAAGGACCAGGAATAGTAGCAAAGAGCAGAGTCCAAGTTCTATTGAATTGGTCATGATTAGGATGAACATAAGAATTATCATCATCCTTATCAGTTTTACATAGGTACCACATATACCAAAGTTTCCGAGAACTATTAGGTGTGAAATCATAGCTTCTGCTGTTCTTCAGATGGTTAGTAGCATATGAAACAATGTTGTTAGAACATAAAATGCTCAGAATTACAATTGAAAAGAAACCTAAACACAATTACATTTTTAAAAAGTAAATAAAGGAAAACAAATAGTATAGGAGGAAGAATAGAATACAATGAGTGGATATTAACAGAAAGATAAAACAGATTCTATTATTAAATATGTGTCTTGGAGGTGAAAAGCGTATACAACTCCAAAATAGAAATATTTATTGATATAATTCTATATCACAAGTAAGATAAATCATTACTGAAAAGCACTGATGAATGCATGGGTGTCAGGAGATAAGTAAAATGACTGAAAAGTGTGGAAACATTTGTGTAGATTGATTTACTAGTTTTTTTTCCCCTAGCAGATTGCTGAGTATAAGGGAATTATAGCTATAGTCATTCAGAAAATACCTAATTTAACTTTATTTTTTAATGGGCCATTAATTGGTTGATTGATTTGAAAGTGAAGTGACCGAATGAAAGATAATAAAGAACAAACAACTTTTACATCTGGTAGCCCACTCTTTCAAGTGCAAGCAAGAGCTAAAACTGGACCAAGAACCCAGTACTCCATCAAGGTCACCTCTATGGGTGACAAGAACCCCTGCCATCCACTCCTTTTCTGGGTGTAGTAATGGGAAATTAACCAAAGAGGTGGTGTTTTGGAGACAGAAACTGGCATCTGATACAGATGGAAGGGATCCAAGCAGCAGTTTACCCTGTTCTGCCCCTCACTTCTCAGTTTGTGTTTTATTTCTAAGATAGGAAAAGAAATCTTACAGGGAAGCGCTATAAGCAAAAGGTTGTTGTATTCATTAGTATTACAAACTTACGTGCCAGGTGATGGTCTGGCTTTTGTATTGTTTTTCATTTGTTGTTCGTTCGTTTGTCTTAGTGTATAGATTTTGAAAGGTTAGTGAAAGGGTGAGGTAGGGAGGACAGTTGAGGTTTTCATTTAATGACTGACTCTCACCTCACAAGATCAACAGCCTCTTGTTGAGTTCTGAGACTCATTTGGAAAAGCGTTTGTAAAATGTGACACAACCACTGAAGGACTAGGCTAATATTACTGTGGCTTTTTTTTTTCTTGATTTTTGATTGATTCCTAATTAAATATTTCATGGAATTTCTGGATGACTTGGTTGCAATGGTAAAATCCACAGAGATATGGATTAACTCACATTGGAGTGTCACAAATAGCTTAGGTGGGAGACAATCACTTACTGGGTTTAAGCACATAGGCCTAGGTCGAGATCACAGAAAGAATTACAAGATACACAGTAGGTCAACAGGAATCCTTGACAGGAACAACAGACAGGCAAAAAGGCAAAGTCAGGACAAAACACATATCCTTTAGGTTGGAAAAGAGAAGTAGTGAGAGGAAGAAGTGGGAACTGAGTGAGTTTTACAGGTTCTGAGTGCCGTGTAGTGCTGAACATGTCAGAAGCCCTTCAGTTGGTGCTGAGAGGATTATCCAGATTCCAAATATCAGAGCAGTGGTCTGCAATGGGTGAAGGCTCTGAGAGAGTTCACTTTCCAATTCCCTTTTCATTTGTGAATCTTCTGTGTGTGTGTGTGTGTGTGTGTGTGTGTAGATAGATAGATAGATAGATAGATAGATAGATAGATAGATAGATAAATAGATGATAGATAGATTTGCTTCACGTTGAACAGCCCAACAATACTGTTGCTTCCATTTAATCACATCACATCGTGTTTCCGAATCCAGACAAAATTGCAGTAATTCACGCTTTATTAAAGAGTGAAATCAAATAAATGTATAGAAGTCTAGCATCACTGGTTAAAAAGAAAGTTAAATATCAAAATTTAATTATTAATATTCTGTCTCAAAAATGTTTGATCAAACCAACTTGAAGAGCCACACATTTATTCATGTAAATGCTATGGCTGAAATTAACACAGTGACAAAAACATATATAACTTCAAGATCAGACATCTTATAAGCTCTGCATTTTATTTTTAAAATACTTTTATGTGTTTTTCACTAAAAATAAATTACAGAACAGCAAAGAAATCTTGGAAAAGAAAATACACAAAGCATGCACGGTTTAATCATTTTCAAAATTTGAGCACCTGGATTTATATCTGAATGCAAACCTCCCTTGTTTTTTCACAAGCCCTTTGCTGAAGGAAGGATACAATTTTCCCAAGAACAATGTTAGATATACATAGGGAATGGGAAACAAAAACAAGCACTGTACATCCTTAAACCTCATGCTTTATTTTTAAAAATGCTTAGGAATTAAGACAGAAATTAAATTAAAATGTTCTTAATTATTACAAATTGTGGTACATAAAATGCAATAAATGGAGGTATCATTTTTATTTCAGTGATCATAATAGCAGCTCTCAAGACACCATGAGAAGAAGACCTGGTTAAATGAATGTTTCTTTAAATTACTTTGATCATTTAGGGATAATGGAAACACGAAGAGTATTGCAAAGCTCCTTTAAGAATGTGATGCTTTTTTCAGTTATTTGATAGGTAATAGCTGCCCCTATTCATCTGAAGTTTCTTATAATTTGTTATTATTATTGTGGGAACATGTAAGCAAAGTGCATTTGGATATTTTGGGAGAGGTTTTGTGTTGTATTAATTGGATTTGAGAAGGTAGTGTAAAACAAGTTTGTTTAACTGAAAAGAAAGAAATTAACAGAATATGTAGTTTCACATAATTTTGTATACCTCATTACAACCATAATCTTGATGATATATTTAATTCTTAATTTATATCTTTTGTCTAGTTTAAATGGATTCTGACAACTTCAAGTACTAATCTAAAAACTTCAAACTTACTTCATATTCATCAGTGAAATGTTTGGGGAATACATTTAGTGTATATATTCATAAATGTTGATGAAAAGCAGCTCTGAAGCAGTGCTTGCATGAAAATCTTGAGAGAATAGAAATAGAAAAACATATACTATTACTCTTATCAGTATTCTGTCTCAAATTTTTGAAGCCCACAAGCTACCATTAAGACACAGATTTCTAGTCTAAACAGTTTGTCTAAAATGCTAGAATTGACATTATTACTGTGATTGTAGAATATCTAAAGGATTAAAATTTAGTTTTTTAAACAAAAGCCTTACAGTCTTCTAAATCCTGCCTTTTGCTGTTAACTTGCATTTTTACTTTTCTCATTACATAATGAATTTCCAAATTAGTAAGAAAATTGGAAAAGCAAGCATGCAAAGCATACATAGTTTAAACATCCAAACACAAAGTGTAAATATCTGCGTTTGTATTCAATAGTAAAAAAAAAAGTCACTATTTTTCCACAAACCATTTACTAAAGAAAGAGTAATATTTTCAATGACTAATGCTAGAGAAGCTGCACATATGTAAGTAGATGAAAACAAAAGAACTGTAACTTTAAATCTAAAACCCACACTTACATTAAAAAAAAATCTGTGTTTGAAGTGGAACAAGATGAGCATTTATCATAACCCATATAAGCAATATAGTAGATAAATTGGATTGTACCAAAATAAAATGTTTACTATGGAAGGCAATATGAAAGCTACAGAGCAGGAGGAAATATGTTCAAGTCATGTATCTTACAGAGTGCTTATATCTATAAAGCATTTTTTAAAATTCTCTCAAAATCCAGCATAAAAAAATTGAAAAAAGGTATAAGCACATTTCTTGTGAACAATGAGATATGGATAGTGACTTTTAGAAATATGTTGAAAAATATAAATTAAAATTAAGATGAGATATCATTGCATAAAATGAGTATGTCTCATAAGTTAAAAAGATAAAGGTGATACTACCAAATGTTGGCAACCAATGGAAAGTTAGAAGATAATTTATATTGTCTAAGAATAATCTTAGGCATCCTTGTGTATTTCTGGTAAGAAGCTACTTTTAAAAGAAGTGGGAATGATGAAATTAAAATGTGTTGTGTATCATGTGTTTCAACAACCTCACTCTTGGATATTTATACCAGAAAAACGACAAATTAAATTGACACCAAAATGTGTTCTTGAATCTTCATAAAATCTTGTGAATTATAACCAAATGCAGAAACATTTGCAGTTCATAGGGAAATGGCTAAACAGATATAAAAGGACTAAGCACTATTACTCAGCGGCAGCATGAGAAGGACAAATTGTGCATGCATGTAACAGCTTGAGTGGTTCTGAGTAGAATTGGATTGATTAAAAAAGATGATCTTAACAAGTTATAGACAACATTAATCCCTTTATATAAAGGTTCTTAAAACACCATAAACTTGTTGGAGCGGTTGCTGTATTCCCAACATGGTTCTACTTCTGTGATGCAAAGAAAGCCAGTCACTGACACTGGGGTAATGGGAGAAAACAGGTATTTATTCCAAAGCACAGAGTAAGTAGCTGGGCAGCTACTCCTTAATTCACAGCCTTCCCAAGTAGTTAGGGGTGAAAGGGCTTATACACTGATTCTTTGGCTAAGACGTACATGATCAGCTTGTGTCCAAGTTCCTGGTTGTCAGTGGAGCTCATGACTTTCTTTTGTTTGGACAGTGTTGCCAGGCTTTCTAGGGAATTTGTGATGGTCAAGTGGCTCCACTTGTTCTGGGGAGGCCAATAAATGTAGTAGTAACATTTTCTCCAGAACACCCCCATATGAAGTCCTCCCAACAATACTGGCCATCAACATTCTTACCTACAGAGAAGCAGGTGGCTCTGGGATTAGAACCTCTTAGGATCAATCAGAGAATTCCTTTTGGTGAAGGGCAGGCAAAGATACTCTGTGCTAAGGCAGGTAGGAGGCAGGGTCCTGAGCTTAACATTTTACAGGTCCAGCATCAGTATCATGACTAACTCTAACATTTTATTAGGATGAAGTAACATTGTAGTAGGAAAAAATGTGAAACTGTAGTGGGCATCTAAAACAGAAGGTTCCCAGGAAAATTTAAAGCATATATATGCAAAATTGAAGCCAAGAGAAAGATGAGTTTTCTCAGGAGACTAAGAGTTATTTATATAATAGAGCACAAATTGATGCAATATACTGGATAGAAATGACAAAGATGTCAAAGATGCAAAAAAAAAAACAACTATTAAATGTATTATTTGTAGGTAGTCATAACTTTAAAATCTTAGAATATAGAGGTAAACATCCATAATTGATAAAAATTGAAAAATACATAAGTATATATTCAATAAAAATAACTCGGAATTTTGTTCAAAAACTATGGTAAAAATCTGATAGAGAAAACAATAGGATTTTATAAGGTATATGTAAATAGCACAAAAGACAGTTAGTATTCATTGGTTATAATTCAGAATTTTCTATTCTGAACACTCCAGAATGTCATACCTAAGACTGAATATATTTTTCCAACATAATATTTTTAATTATCATCTTGAGATAGCATTGTTTTAATTTATAATATAATCAAAGCTTTAATGTTCTGAAAGCAGGTCCTTCTAAGACAAAAAATTTCACACCTGAGTGTTTCTTTTATTGTTTCTTCTATTTTTATGTCTTTCTGACCATATTTCTGTAGTTTTGCTAGTCTTTGTAAATGGATGTGGTTCGTAGGCCATTTATATATGTAAATAAATTTCGGCACTATGCAATCTTAGAAATCGCTTTGATTTTTCCTTCAGTCACTTCTAGTAACTATTTTACTTCCATAGTGCGTATGTGTCAATGCATCTCTCATCGTGCATTAATAAATATATGTGTCTATACCGTCACTTCTTTCTTATTTTCTTGCTCTTCATTTTTCATAGCAATCTGTTTTATGATTTTTAATCCCTCTGGGATAGAGAGGTATGTAGACCAAAAAGCTTTACTTAATTTGCATGAAAGAGAAGTTGTAGGAATTGTACCTGATCCAGTTCATAATTCGGGCAAGCTCATAAGCCTGCCAGTTCAGTTTCTGAGGTTCCTTAGTCTTTGCACACATGGTATCATGCTTTCTTATGGGTTTATTCTGTGCCCCAGCCTAGGACACCACATGCAATGTGAGATGACTGGATACTGAGAATGTTTTCCTTTGGACAACTCTTAACCCATTCTGTACCATCTGTGTCCAACTGAGACTCTACAGTTTTCAGCTGCTAGTAGTTCTTTTGTTTTGCTTCCAATTTATCTTATCCGTTACAACAATACTTCATAATTTCGGTACAGAAATATATCCAGGTCTTTGGCCTGTTGATGTCACCAACACTAGCTGTCAGAATTTTCTTATTACCTCATTATTAGTTGATTACAATACTCAGAATTTTAAATTCATACACACTTTATAGTGTACCTTGATTTTTAAAATTAATCAAAACGATTCTGTCTTCTTTTAAAACATTCATCCTACATACATAAACATTTATTTAAAATGTTTCTTCAGTAGAAATGAACACAAAGTAACATCCGCTAAAAGGATTACAATATTTAATACTTTTGAAACACTAAATAATTTTTTAACATTTATGACAAACTTAATGATTACTTAGTTTTGTCAGGAAAATAATGTTAGGTGGATATAATATTGCAATTTTTTCAAAGAAAAAAATTAAAGCTAACAAAGTTTAAGTAATTTATTCCTGGTGTTGTACTTGACAAATGGTAAATGAGCTAAAGTAAATCAGACTTTCAAGGCTATCCTTTTATCTGTGAAACAATTTTTTGCATTTATCTGCAGACTGGTGAATTTTAACTTGAAATGCATATAAGACATTTCTGACCATAGTCATATATATCATTAAATACCAATCAGACAAGCATGAATAAAACCAAAACTGAAACGATTGCAGAGAGGCTAAAATACCCTTCAGTTGTGTGAACAATTGGTGAGCATTGTGTGGCTCAAGAGCTTTTTATTTACCTAAAATGCTATAGAAAAGATGCACCCAGAAAATTGAAGACCATATGTCAAAAAATAAAACCACAGGTCTTTTGAATCTTGTCTTAATACATATACTGCTTCCTTTATTGATTTTTGCATATGATTTACAGTCTTCAGAAATGTGGATGACCTGTAGGTTTCTGTTATCACAGAGGAAACTACATATATAATGCTAGTGTGAGTTACTTTACAGGCACAGCTTATGCTCAGTGTCATTTTGTGATTAAATCCAGATGCTTCTTTCCACTTGTAAAATCATATTAAAGGAAGGATAATGTATAACATTAATCATGTCATTTTACTTGGTAACTCATACAGAGGTTTTCTAAATAATCAGTGGCACTAAATAATCTAAAAAACATAAAAGCCATTAAAAGAAAATAGGTGAAATTCTCCCATGGGTTATGCTTTATCCAATTAAAGAGGATATGCTTCATCAACACCTGCAGTTTACAAGATGGGTAGATTAGATAACATCATCCATAAAGTGATGGGGGAAAAGGTCCAAGTAGCAATATCATCGTAAAGGGTTTAGACGCAGACTCCAAAATTTCAGATGTTCAAGTTTAACTCACAGTAACAAGCATGCATCTTCAGCAAACTTTAGTGTATAATATCAGTGATGCAAAGCAAAACAAAGCACTATCCCATGACTAGCAAGTAGCGTTTATTGAAACAAGAGCCACTTAACAAGCACATATATACAAAGTATCTTTTTGTTTTTCAAATCAATGGGAAAAGTGCAAAGGTAAAGCAGAAAGATAAAGTTATATTATAGACATATGAGCAAAAATATACTTAAACAAGAAATTAGGAAAACCTAATCCATCCTTGAGGAAATAGTGCATGTTTTTCAGTATGTTATTTAAGATGTTGTTTATCTATTTACTCTATTTGAAAGACAAAGGGACACACAGTGGGAACAGATAGAGAAGGATCTCCCATCTTCTGGTATATTCTTCAAAATACCAGAAGATGGGACAGGTTAAAGCTTAGAATGAGGAAATTAATCAGGGTTCCCCACATGGTGTCAGGGAATCATACATTTAAATCATTACCTGCTGCCTATCAGATTGTACATTATCAGAAAGGCATATCAGATTCAGAGGCAGAACTCAAATCGAGGTACTCCAATATGGGATGAAGGTGTCTCCAATGGCATGTTTATTCCTGCACCAAATGCTCATCCTATCTTACATACTTTTCAAAAGCACACACACACACCATGTATTCTTGTATTCTATTACGCTTACTTCAAGTCTACAAATATTTGAATTTTCAGAGACCTTGGAAAACAGAAGTTTAGCATTATTATTTTTTGAGATATATACACAACTCTGGATATTGCACAGAGAAAGAAGGGTCTTTCTTTTTTAAAAAAAAAGTACTGAGGTATCCTGGAAAGTTAATATGGGGATGCTCATACCAGTTAGGAGAGTGGCAGAAAATGTGTGGACTGGGGTTTTGGAAGGCTAGAGCAGAATTTGCAAGTCATGGAGCTGTGATATGAATCACTACTTCTACCTCCACACACAGTTAATACCATGGACTCATTGGATGAGTCAGGAACAAATGGATTTATGAGATTTGGAGGTGGTCTATAAGAATAATGGACAGTGGATTGAAGTATCAGAGTGACACAGTTGACTATTTTTCCCTGGAGTTGATACAGAACGGCATAAAATGGAGGAGCCTGGTAGGAAAAAGCCAGTCATGAAGACCTTTACTTCCTGTTACACCAATATCCTAAAAGGAGAGCCAGAATGTTAGATATTTTTGCAATATAGTTGATGAAGTTAGAGGAATAGATGGATGTGAAAAGCAGGCATTGCCACAGAGGGAAAAATGTGAAAATACTGTTGAGTTTGTAAGTTTGGTCTCAGAGCTGGATAACATCACTCAAAATATAGTATTGACAGGCAGTGTGCTTAGGGAGTTGGCACCGAGGATTTACAAGATCTAAAATGTGCTCCCTTTGGGGATTTTTGTTAATGTTTGAAATATTGTGAGACATTCCAGTGTATGAATCCTGTAGACAACTGAGATTTGGCAAAAAAAAAAAAAGACTGAAAAATTTACAGAGCCATCGTGCTTTAGATGCTAGCAGAAACTCTGCTTTAGATGCTAGCAGAAACTGTAGGAAATTTGCAGTCAGAAAAGAAGAAATAATGGAGTTGAAATAAGTTTCATTATTTGATACTTAGAAATACACTCTTCAGAAATAATCTTAATTTGTGGGAGGATTTGAATTGTCACAAGCAGTATCAGGTATGATCAATACTTGTGCTTCTCTTCATGGATTAGGAAATACAAAATCCCTTTCTTTCAGTTTATGAGATTCATTTGCCCTCAAGACCAAATCCATCAGGAAAATATATATATATATATATATATATTTTTATATATATATATATTTATATAGATATATATGTTTGCCATTTATTGGCTGAGGAAGAGTGCAGGTGGACATAATTTGTTCAGAAGATGTTTATAAAGTTGGCAGTGTTCACCACTGTCACGGAAGTGAATATCAGAAGGTGATCACTAGGACACTCCAGGTCAAATAAAAGTCCAACGCAGACCTCATGGGAAAAGAAAGTAGCTTGTAGAGAAAATTTAAAGGTTAACTGCCTATACAGCAGTCCCTTTACTTTAGCTCTCTCCTGGTTTTGGAAGAGACGAGTAAATAGCAAAAAGAACTCTCCTAAATACATGTCATGTCATCTCATAGAGTTGTGTAAAAGGAAGAGGACAAAAAAGCTTCCAGAATGGCATTTCCACTTGCTTCTCCGAGACGTTAACTGTATCTAAGCTTCTTAGTCACCTCCCCCATCCCCATCCTACCTCCTGCACCTGCTTGACTGCCTGTGCTTCTAAATGGAGTATATATTCTGACAAGGAAACTTGAAATCAGATCTTTAATTTCTGTAATCTTTTCAGACCCCTATAACTGACCTAGGTAATGATTCTTGAGCTTGAATTTACCCATATTCCATTGACCGTTGACTTGTTTTTCCCCTGGAGTTTAATTTAATCATTCTCATTTAATTCCAGAGGACAAATAGTTTTCTATGTGGTATTTAGACCACAGAATCTATTTGATATTGCCCTTGCTCATTACTGCTCACCCTACCAGCTCTGTTCTTGTGATTCTCTTGCAATTCCACAACCTCTTCCTCCCCCTGGCAATTCTAGGGCAATGCCATCGAGACTATCTGTTTCCATAGCATCAAGCCTCCTGTGCTATTAGAGTTCATGTATTAATTCTGCCATTGCCTTCTCCCAGGAGCTACACACAAGGCATGTGCTGCTACTGCAATGCTTTCTCTATTTGGGGTCTAAAATTCCTAAGCATCTCAGTTAATGTAAATCTTTCCTACATGATGCACACTACAGTCTTCAGCATTCACCCACTCAATAGCACACAACAACCCTGCAAGAAACAAGGCTAAAGGACAGGAACTGGAAGATTTAGAAATAAAAGATTTAAGATTAATAGAGGGCATCACGGGGCTCAATACGCCTCAACAGAGAGTGTGAGCACATGGCTTCCAGACATCAGTTTTATTATGTTTCTTCCAACACATTATTGCAAAGATCTGAGGGTCTTACAAAGTAAAACAAAGGTATAAATATCACAAAGACTCAATAACATAATAACAAGGTTTTTTGCTTTTTGCTTTTTGGTTTTTGCGGCTAGGCTGACCTTCCTGTCTCAATAACAACAGGCTTCCCTGGCACTCAGCCCAAAACACAGGCTTCCACATGTTTACCACCACCTTTCTCAAGCAGTCAGAGTTTGGGAGTTCTCATGCATCTAGGAAGCTTGCCAAGGATAACCCTGTGACAAAAGAGTATCAAACCTTGGGGCCTGGCGCCATGGTTTAGCACCTAAAGTCCTGACCTTGAAAGTGCCAGGATCCCATATGGACGCCGGTTCTAATCCCAGCAGCCCGCTGCTTCCCATCCAGCTCCCTGCTTGTGGCCTGGGAAGGCAGTCCAGGACATCTCAAAACCTTGGGACCCTGCACCTGTGTGGGAGACCTGAGGGAAGTTCCTGCCTCCTGGCTTTGGATCAGTGCAGCACTGGCCATTGCGGTCAGTTGGGGAGTAAATCATAGGACAGAAGCTATTTCTCTCTGTCTCTCCTCCTCTCTGTATGTCTCTGACTTTGCAATAAAAATAAATAGATTTTAAAAAAAAACAAGAGTATCAAACCTTGGGAAGACAAGAGGCCTCAAATCTGGTCCATGCTTGCCATGCCTACTTAATTCTTAAGCTTAAGAGTGAACTGCAAAAATTCCCTACAACTCAGTTGTAAGCGAGTTAATAATTTAAGCTAGATCACACATGCCCGAAGAGATATTTTTATAAATTTCACAAATATGGAAAAGGAAAACAGGAAAGACAGGAAGACACCAAAATAGGGAGATAACTAATCTGAGTAAGGGAGAATGAACAATGAAAGAAACAAAAAGCCATGAAATTTTATGACTTCAGAGCAACTGTGCAGTTTAGGAGTGGTAGCAAAATAGATAGGCCTGCAAGTATACATTTTTAATATGTTTTTATTGGAAAGGCAGATCAGATTTATGTAGAGAAGGAGAAAAAGAGAGAAAGGTCTTCCATCCTAGGTCATTCCCAAAATGACCACAATACCTGGAGCTGAGCCGATCCGAAACCAGGAGCCAGAGCTTCTTCCAGGTCTGTCACTGGGTCTAGGATCCCAAGGCTTTAGGCCATCCTCGACTGCTTCCCCAGGCTACAAACAGAGAGCTGGAAAGAAAACTGAGCAGCCAGGACATGAACCAACACCCATCTGGATGCAGGTGCTTGCAGCGTGAGGATTTAGCCATTGAGCCATAGCGCCTGGTCCCAAGTACATGTTTGTGTAATATGCCCTTTGCCTGACACTCTGAGCACGTCTACTCAGCAGTTTATTTCATGACTGACGCGCAAGTATAAAAAAAAATCTCAGATTCTTATCCCTGATGTCAATAGTTAGGCTGGAGCCTGGCGGCGTGGCTTAGCAGCTGAAGGCCTCGCCTTGAACACGCCAGAATCCCATATGGACGCTGGTTCTAATCCCGGCAGCTCCACTTCCCATCCAGCTCCCTGCTTGTGGCCTGGGAAAGCAGTGGAGGACAGCCCAAAGCTTTGGGACCCTGCACCTGTGTGGGATACCCGGAAGAAGTTCCTGGATCCTGGCTTCAGATCGGCATAGCATCGGCTGTTGTGCTCACTTGGGGAGTGAATCATTGGGCAGAAGATCTTCCTCTCTGTCTCTCTTCCTCTCTGTATATCTGGCTTTCCAATAAATAAATAAATCTTAAAAAAAAATAAGGCTGGTAAGTCTGTTGATCTTTAAAACATGGATTTCAATGATCACATTTACGTTAGGTTTATATGGATTTAATTTTCATTCCTAATTTTCTTGTACTTATGAATTTTGAATATTTAAGTATTATTTCATATTTGGATTTACTTTATGTATTATCTCCTAAACTGAGCAAATGATTCCTCATTATTAATTATGTTTAAAAGTGAAGTATAGGCACCATGACATAATAACTTAAGCCTCCACTTTCAATGCCAGCATCCTATATGGATGCTGGCTCATGTCCTGGCTGCTCTGCTTCTGGCACGACTCCCTGATTATTGCCTAGGAAAGCAGGCGAACAAGGCTCAAGTTCTTGGGTCCCTGAAAGCCTCGTGTGAGACCCAGAAGATCCTGCTTCCTGGCTTCTGATCAGCTCAGCACTGGCCACTGCGACCATTTGTGGAGTAGACTAATAAATGGAAAATCTCCCTCTACCTCCCACATGCTCTGTAATATTCACTTTTCAACTAAAACATACATAAACTGGAAAAAAATTAATAATGACACTGCTATCCATATGTACTGCCAGTGGCATACAGCAATATTAAGACCCACTGTACCCTCTTTGTGAATTTAATTCACTTTGTGAATTTAATTCTGTCTTCTGTTCCCCAGCAGCTGCTTCAAATAGGCCAAAAGCACATGGTTCTTTCATGTGCAGGTAACTTTTATTAGAATGATACAGGGAGTTCATTGCCTAATCTTGTGTTGACCTTCATCTTAGTAGTATTTATGGTATCTCATTTTTAGTTTCTTCTCTTTCCAAAGTTATTTCTTCTTCTTCTTCTTATTATTATTAATTGAAAATGCAGACTAACAGAAAAAGATTTTCCTATGCACTAGTTCACTCCCCAAATTTATTATTATTATTATTATTATTAATTGAAAAGACAGGCTTACAGAGAGAAGGAAAGATTTTCCTATATACTAGTTCCCTCCCCAAATGGCCACAATGGCCAGAGCTGAACCAACCTGAAGCAAGGAGCTAGGATTCTCTTTTGAGTCTCCAACATGGGTTCAGTGTCTCAAGCCTTTGGACCATCCTCTACTGCTTTCCTGGACCACTAGCAGATAGCTGGATGGGAAGTGAAGCAGCGTGGACATGAACCAGCACCCATATGGTTTCCAGGATCTTGTATGGCAAGGATTTAGCCACTGAGCAATCATGCCAGGACCTTGTTGAACTAATGTATAAATATCATACATTTCATACCATCTCTACCTTTTCAATCACAACACAAACCAAAGCAGAGTAACTTTCCCAGCTAGAATGTCTGTTAAGTAGCATCATAATGTTTGTGATAGGCATCTGAAACTTATTCCAACTGAAGAAGTGCTTTGCATTAATTCTTTGTTAAGGTATTGCTCTGTTTGATTTTTTTTTCTTTTTCTAAATAAACCCTGGTAATCATGGTTATATGTTTTTGTATCTTCACTTATTTTGACTGGTATAGTCAGTTTAAATATTATTTGAACATATTTATATTTGAATAAATCTTTTTTTTGAAAAATCAATGTGCAGTTGCCACGCCCCTACAAGCTGTTTCTCATGTATTGATTCTGATCAGTGTTTTTTGGGAGAGTGAATAATTCCCATTTCTGAAACCAAAATTAGTGCTTATATTAGACTTTTACTTTCTGGTTTACATTGAGTTATTGAGTCTTATCACACCATTGATTTTCTTGTTATTTATGCTTTTTTTCTTCATTAGATGTTATATTTATTTAATTTTTTGATTCACCATCATGAATTACCATTCTTTGAAGATTTATAAATTTGTTTCTGAAGTAAAAAAATTTAAGCAATCCCACTGACTTTGAATAAGAGTAGTTGAATACATTGTCTATACCACTATAAAAGAATATTGGAGTAGAAAAAATAAATTATATGTCCATTAACACTAACGTGGCTGAATCTCATTAACAGAATGTGGGATTAAAATTAAATTCACAAAAGAATATTACAATAGGATTTCGCTTATACAAATTAAAGGACCAGTGGAAGTAAATAATACTTTTAATTGTGAAACTGGGATTCTTTAAGCTCACTATACATTATTTTGGTTTTGTGGAATTTGTATCTTTATTCCTTCACTTTGAAAACTGTTATTCTTGGCCTTCTTTGGCTGTCAGTTATTTTAGGTATGCACTTAACTTTATTTCCAAGGGGGTCTTTGCCATCTTCTATCTTGTCAAAACTTTCT
This sequence comes from Ochotona curzoniae, assembly GCF_017591425.1. NCBI lineage: Eukaryota > Metazoa > Chordata > Mammalia > Lagomorpha > Ochotonidae > Ochotona > Ochotona curzoniae. The sequence continues at coordinate 60,165,530 of NW_024466599.1, forward strand.
GTTTACCAATGTTTGTTTTTTGAAAGGCTGAGAAACAAAAATCTTCCATCCATTAAATATTTCCCAAATGCCCAGAACACCTGAGCCTGGCTAGCCTGAAGCCAAGGACCTAAAACTCAATATAGGTCTCAGGTGTGAGTGACAGAGACCCAATTATCTGGGCTACCTCCTAACGTGTGGAAAAAACAGAAATCTACAATTGGGAGAAGAGCCCTAATTGGAACTCAGGTGCTCAGTGTGGGACGCTGGCTTCCCAAGCTACACCTTAACTGCTTTACAAAATGTGTACCTTCTTCCATTGATTGTTCACCTGCATTCTGTGATACAGTTTTGGGTGATGGAATATGAGTGCTCAAGCCCTACCTCATTACCTTGAGCAAGTAAGAGCTAAACTCTCCCAAAGCCTACATGCAGAATTAGAATCTTAACATTTATTTCCCATGAATTTGCTTTTAAAGTAAATGAATATACCATGCAGAGGTACTTAAACAAATCCCAAAACAATATAATACGATGTCATCATGAAGTGGGTTACTACCATTGCTGAGAGTTGCTGGGTCTTGGTGAATGTATAAAAGTGGGCCACACACATCAGTAAATTGATTTCAGTGCCACAAAAACACTAGTTTGATGGGTCAAATTCTCACTGTTCTGAGTTCAGCCACCAGTGATCCAGGAGAGAAGAGACAAGTCATTTTCCTATTGAAAGGTTAATCTTGTTTAAACAAGTTAAAGTCACAGCAGGCCAATGGACACCTAGATTCTCCAAAATAACCTAGACAGGTTTCATATTTAATAGGAAAAGTTTGTTAATTACAATTGCAAATAATTAGGATTGCTCTTATTGTATGTATTTTTATGGAGATATTTTCAAAACAAGGAAACAAATGAATAGTGCCAAGTTCACACTGGTTTTATCTCTCATTATCTTCTACAAGGGAACATCAAAAAAAGTTCATGAGATCAATGTTGTGACACAGTAGGTGAAGATCTCGATTATGATTCCAGCTTCCCTTATCAGCTGTGCTTCCAGGCCAGCTTACTGCTAATCACCTGGAAAGGCAGTGGAGAGAGACCTAAAATGCCAAGGCTATAGTAGGAAGCTGGAGAAGGGAACAAAGCCAGCACAGAAGCCAAGGCACCTCAGTATGAACTGTGGGCATCTCAGCAATAGACCAAATGCCTACGTTGACATCAATTTTAGTTGTCATGTAAATATCAATAAAAGTGGGAATAATAAATAACTTTTTTAAAGATTTATTTTTATTGGAAAGTCATATATACAAAGAAAAGAAGACACAAAGAGGAAGATCCTCTGTCTGTTGATTCATTTCCCAAGCGGCCACAAGAGCCAGATCTGTGCTGGTATGAAACCCGGAGTCTGGAACCTCTCCCAGGTCTCCCAGGAATGTGTAGATTCCCAAGGCTTTGGACTATCCTTGACTGCTTTCCCAGGCCACAAGCAGGAAGTTAGATGGGGAGCAGAGCTGAATAGATTAGAACTGGCATCCATATGGTATCCCCGTGAGTGCAAGGTAAGGACTTTAGCCACTAGGCTACTGTGCTGGGCCCCATACTCTCTTTCTTTCTTTCTTTCTTTCTTTCTTTCTTTCTTTCTTTCTTTCTTTCTTTCTTTCTTTCTTTCTTTCTTTCTTTCTTTCTTTCTTTCTTCTTTTGGGGAGGGGGTGAACTCTTTATTTCAAATTGCATTATTATTGTTGTTGTTGTTGTTATTGTACAATATAGTTCTATAGGCCTTGGGATTTCCCTTGCCCCATCCCTAATTCCCTCCCCCTTCACTGAGTTCCCCTATATTATTGCTATAGTATAGCTCTTCATACACAGTCATATGTCCATCATTGTGGGCATGGACAAAGGCAGAGAGTCCAGCATCCTATTGTCAAGATATAGTAACAGTTTTACTGGGAGTTATCTTTGATTTGACAGTAAAGATGCATACTGCATTGTATCTTCACATCTGGATATGATAGTTTCATCTCTTTGGAATAATAAATAACTTTAAATTAATTTTGTTTTATAAGGAGTGTTTTGGTTTAAGAGCTAGGGTATTGTCCTCAGTTCTAAATACCATGAACTCAGCAAGCTTCATTCCCCCTCTCCTAGGTTGGTAAATATAACTTTGAGGAACTTGATCACAACTGATGATCATCCAGAAATTGACTCATCTTAATTATTATCCAACATACTTAGCAGATATCTTCAGAACATACTGTGAATTTCTAGTAACTTTCACAAAAGTTTAGTATTCTCTTTGTATTTCTAGGGGTAAAACAAAGTTTCTAGTGAAGCAGACTTTCTAGGAGAAAAATGGCTAACAATGATAACTGAATACTTTTTATAGGGAAACCCCCTATTCTTTCAATCATGTCTTTGTTCCTCAGATTCTCAGGATTATTTTTTATTAAAATAAATATAGAATAAAAGTAATATACTATATCAAATAACAGATTTGTGAAAATGAACTCTTATAGATTCGTATGTGTGTGAGAAGATATTCTTCAGAAAAATTCTATGGAGCTTGAAAAATATCATTATTGTGCCTCTTGCATTAAATTTTTATGTGTTGCAACAGTTTGTGTCAGCATCCTGTAACAGTGTTTTATCACATAATTTCCCACTAAAATATTCTAAATTCCTAAAAGTGTGGAAATCTCTGTAAAAGTGGCTAACGTTTGGACCACTCTTTTGTATCACATGCCAAAGCATTCGCAAAATCAATTTAAAATAACCCTTGCAACATTGAACAAAATATTCAATTATAATAATGCCATTTAGGAAAAGAAAGATTAAAAATTCATATTCTTGCAAATTCATTGGGATAGATGAATGATTTTTTAATAGCATACTGGTAATGATAGCATGTCTTGAAAAATGCATACATTTGAAACCAAATGAATGAGTTTCACATTTATTTTTTAGACAAATTGTTCAGGTGCTGTGTATCATGTGCTTATCAAAGTCCATGATGGGTAGTAAGCAAGTCTAATAAATACATACACAAGATTACATAACCTATCTTATATATGACTCAAAAATTAAATTCCTGTTAGAAATGCTAGGTTTATTTTAGAGAACATTCTGAGGAAGAGACAGTTGAGCTGTGATCTACTTATCAGATAATGGGCTTAGAAAAGTACATATTTTATTCATACAAAGTAAGTATCTGTGAAGCATGAAATATACATTAGTCTCTTAGTCTCTCTGGAATCACAAAATTATAAAAAACACAGTCTTTTCCTGCAGAAACTTACTCTCTAGTAGCAGAGACTTGACACTTGTACACAGATTTAATATTAGAAACTTGGCTTAACAGAAATTGCACTAGTTAGTTTGTGTCACGGTTTCAGCTCTGTTCTCAAAGTTTTCTACATTTTAGCACTTTTAGCCTTCAACATATGCTGTGGGTAGCTCTTACTAGCACACATAAACAAAAAGACTAAAGTTGTAAGTTACCCAGTATCACAGAAGAAGTTGCTGAGAAGGGTTTGGCACAATGAAGAAGTCAGTACTTAGTATACGCACATTTGGAGGATAGGATTCAAGGTTTGAGTCTTCCACTTCTGAGTCAGGTTACCTGCTGCTGGGCACTCAGAGAGGAGGCCGCAGAAGACTTGTGTCCTTTGGTCCCTCTCACTCATGTTGGAAAGCAGCATGGAGTTTCAGGATCCTGGTTTCAATCTGATCCATCCCCAACTGCGGCAGGCATTTGGAGAGTGATCCAATCCGTGGAAGATCTCTGTCTTTCTCTTGTTTCCACATAATATACAAATAATTAAGTAAAAAGTAATACATAAAAATATGTCCTTAGTTGAAAGACAGAGTGATAGGAAAGGGAGAGACAGAGAGATCTTCAATCTATTGATTCACACCCCACATGACTACAAAAGTCAAGTCTCAGAAAAATTGAAGCCAGGAGTCAGGAATTCCATCTTGTTCTCTCACATGGGTGACAGGGGCATCATAGAGTTAGACTACCTCTGCTGCTTTCCCAGGCACCTGGGCCGTCTTTTACCAGGTGTATTGGGGCAGAACAGTCAGTATTCAGACTGGCACATCAATTAGGGATATCAGTGTCACAATTAGAGGCTTAACCTGCTGCTCCACAAATTATGGCCTTAAATTTACAATTTTTAAAAAGTGTTATTGCTATAAAAAGATTAGATTCCATGTAGTTCATTGATTCAATTCTAAAACCTTAATGATATTTCTTTCCCTCCCACTTCATTTCTTCCTTTCTTCCCTATTAATTTTTGTGACATTTTAAATTTACTTTATGGTCAAAGGCTTAATGCCCCACTAAGTAAACAGTTCAATGAGGCATCACTTCGTCTTTTTGAATGGCTGTTATCTGAAAATCAAAAAATAAATCTGTTGATAATGTGCAGAAAAAGTTACCCTTAAAATTTTTAAAGAAATAATTTTAGTATTAGGATTGAATTTAGCACAAAATTAACACTGTTTGTTTCCTTGATGAATAACAAGTAATATCATATAGACATCATATTAAAATCATTTTTAAAGTGTAGATTTTTACAAGAGATGATCTGAGAAATTGTCAAGATGTATTTGTTAAGTTGCAATCGTCTCAAAGTTTATCCAAGGAATTCTAAAAGAAGATATCATTTAGGGGTAGTTTTAGAACAATGTTACAACAATCAATTTGATATCAGGCTGCAGCACAAGTGGTATTAGAAACATAAGCCGTACTAGGCTTGTGAGAGTCCTACTGAAAACTTGGCACATTTGCAGTTTATCCACGGAGTACAGATAGTTCATGGAAAATTCTTTTCATTCCATTTTTCCACAATTTTTGAAGCTAAAGTGTGTGTGAGTGTGTGTGTACAGAAAGATAGAACAAAGAGGTATGGTCATTAGAAATTATAAAAATGAAATGAATGAAGATAAATTAGTACTGAAGACTAACCAAAGAAGTCGTGACTTAAAAAATAAGTTCTAGGGCCCGGCGCGGTGGCACAGTGGTTAAGGTCCTCACCTTGCACGCCCGGGATCCCATATGGGCGCCGGTTCTAATCCCGGCGGCCCCTCTTCCCTTCCAGCTCCCTGCCTGTGGCCCGGGAAAGCAGCAGAGGACGGCCCAAAGCTTTGGGACCCTGCACCCGCGTGGGAGACCCGGAAGAGGCTCCTGGCTTCGGATCAGCATAGTATTGGCCTTTTGTTGCGCTCACTTGGGGAGTGAATTATCGGACGGAATATCTTCCTCTCTGTCTCTCCTCTCTGTATATCCGCTTTTCCAATAAAAAAAATAATAAAAATAAATCTTAAAAAAATAAGTTCTATCTTGATGATACTGACAAAAAAGAAACAGGGAGAAGGAAAGGAAGAAAGCAAAGAGGAAATAAAATCTCTAGGGGTGCTGTGACACTGCAGGCTAAGCCACTGTTTGCGATGCTAACATCCCACGTGAGCTGGAAAAGAGGAAAGAGGGAATGCAGAAAGGATGGTTAACAAGTACAAGTGCAGTTGGATAGGAGAAGCAACTTCTTCAAAGAAAATTTATTTATTTACGTATTACCTACCTACTTAATTACTTATTAGGCAGAGATATTCCACCTGCTGATTCACTCCCCAAATGTCAACAACAGCCAGGGCTGGTCCAGACCAAAGCCAATAACTTGGCACTTCATCAGACTTAGCACCTGGATGGCAGGGGTCCAACCATCGGACTTCTTTTGCAGGTGCCTTAACAGGGATCTGGATCAGAAGTGGAACAACAGGACTGGAACTGCCACCTCCACTAACACATGTGGCGGCTTAACCCACAGTGCCTTAATGCAAATCTTAGAGAAATAATTTCTATTGCTCTGTTGCTTGATGGAGTAATCGGTAGAAAGCAGCTAATTGTGTACCTTGTGTTGAGTAATAGAGATGATTCTCAATGTTCCCAGCAAAAAGAAAATGATAAATATATGATGAGATGGATATGTTAGTTATGCTAATGTGATTGCTATAATGGTACATATGCATTGAAATATCCTGTACTGCAAAAATATCTACAATTATTATGTTTCATGTATTTATATATTTTTAAATAAAGGTTTGCAATTTTTATTTAGAATCAAGATTAATGTTGGCATATTAATAAACTGAAATTTTTTCCTCCTTCCCTTCTTTCTTTCCCTCCTCATCCATCTCCCCTTCTTTTGAATGCTTAATTGCAGTGACAGTATTTGTTTAAAAGGCTATGTTTACTGTGTAGAGCAGCCTTTATGCCTTTAAAAGAAAATGAGTTGAGCAGATTTGTGGGTTCTTGCTGAATTCTCCTTGCTGTTCCACTGCTCTATGGTGCATTCCTCCACCATGTGCTCAGGACCATTAAATAGTAATGCCGTAAGCTACACGGTGAGCTTCAATATTGACGAGCCACACTTATTCCTAATCATTCTTGGTTTTCAAAATTATGTTATATTCTAAGGCCTGTGCCTTTCCTTATAAATTTTAGAATGAAATTATCTAAGTAGCAAAAAAGGTGGGAATTTTGATAGGAGTTTCATTGAAACTATAAATCAATTTTGGAAAAATAACTTTTTTTTTTTACTATCATGCTATGGACCCTATAGGCCTTTATTTTTATTTGTGATTTGCTTTTTATGAATATTTTACAACTTTTACTATGTATATAGCATGCACACCTTCTGAAGTTTATACCTATATATTACTTTATCCATACTTGGAGGAAATGTAAATGTTATTGTGCTTCTCATTTCTGCTTCCTCAGTTAGTTGTTAGTATATAGAACTGTGAATTGGGGGCATACATATGTGTGTGCATGTACTATTATCTACTAAAAGTTGTTGAAGCCTTGTGTTAATAAGGTCTAGAAATTTTTCTACTTTGAAAAGTCCTTGGGATTTTCTATGTCAATACTCACATCATATGCAAATAAGAATTATTATTTCCTATTTGTATATTTTTAATTTTTAAAATGGAGTTAACAGATGAGAAGAATTCCAGTTCCATATTGAATAACAATGGTGTTTTTTGCGAGAATGGCACTCATTTTTGAGTGAAAATATAAATAGATTTCACATATTTTAATAGTCTATATTTTCATACTCATTCCATGTATTTTTTAATGTTTTGCTTTGAGCTTCTTTTTAGAAGTAGCTGTTTTAGTTTCGAGAGACAGGTACTTACTTTTCACTGATTCCTTTTTTATCATTAAGTTTACATGTATATGTAAGTAGGACATATTTCATATAATTTCAATTATGTTAATGTTTTATATTTGCTTTATGGTACTGACATGTCTGTCTTAAATATTTTATAATGATTTTTTAAATATTCTAATAGTGCTAAGGAAACCATAAATATAATATATTAGGTGTGCTTCTCAGGCTATCTGTATTTCCCTAATGTTTTACAGGTTTCTCAGAGGATTAGTAAAGCCATAAACTAAAATCATGCATATTTCTGTTTACCCTCTGCTCAGTTTTTGTCTGTGTATTTGAGCCTCTGCTATACCATCCGTCTGGACTTAAGATCCTTTAGTCTTCCTGGTGAATAGGTCTGTTTGCGATGATATAATATCCTTTTTGTTCTAATAATTTTCTTTATTCTCGCATGTATTCTACTGGATATTAAAATTGTAATCCCTGCTTTTTAAAGTTAATTTTTACATGGTACATTTTTCCTATCCTGTTACTTTCAAAAGGATCAATATCTTGGAGAGGATGATTAAATATTGGAATAATATTAAACATTAAAACACCACAAAGTTGTTTGCTTTGTGCTGAATTATTTTAAATAATATACAATTGGATTGTGACTGCTATCATTTAGCAGTGTGTGATTTTAATTGGTATCTTTTCATCATATTTCAGGCAAGCTTTGATGTGCTGTGGTTTAAGACTACCATATTATTCTGTGTTTCTGCTTTATTTCTCTGTGTATTATTCTTCTGTATCTCTTTTCTTACATTTGGAATAAAGTACTAACACTTTATATTAGTCATTACATGTTTGCTTACTCTCTTTCCTATTTAATTTCTCAAATTTCCTGTGTTTCTTGTGAATGGTATGATATTAAACTCATTTCTGTATATGTCTTATACTTTCATCTAGTTTTGCATTTCTTTTTTGAGTTTTTTTTGTTTATTTACTACTATTTAATTTTATTTTTTATGGTGTTTACATAGTCGGTTAGGGTGGAAAAAAGTCAAGGATTAGGAGAAAGTGGAAAAGACCATCGTTCCAAATTTTCTTTTTCTTCTTCCTGTAGCTGGAAATGAGGGGAGAATATTTTGAATATTGACTATTATATGTGAAAAGTATTCAACTTCAAGTTTTCTTCTTGGACACATTTGATTGTTCTTCATGATTTAACTGTGAACTTTGTATTTGCTCTACCTCGTTATCCAAAACCTCGCTACAATTTATTTAAATTTCTCTTATTCCATGCAATATCCAATTCAGGCAAACATCGTTGCATTGCATAAGTATTACTTTTTTATTTCTGTTCCCCACAAGATTTTGAACCTTTTGAAATCTGGACTTAAATCATGTCCTTCTCTATGTGCTTTTCACTCAAAACTCAACTGACCTGTAAGTTCATTCTTAAGGACATGTTGTGGCAATGATCACATCATTTCCTCACAAAGTAGTTGGGCCCATTAAAAACAAAATCTGGTTATATGAATAAAATATTTCATTCTGATAAAAGTATGTAAATAAGGCCCAGCAAGATAACCTGGTGGCTAAGTCCTCGCCTTGCATGCACCAGGATCCCATATGGGCACTAGTTTGTGGTTCCTGACTCCTGGCTCCTGGATTTGGATTGGCTCAGCAGCTGCTCTTGCAGCCACTTGGGGAGTCAGCCAGTGGACAGAGAATCTTTCTCTCTGTCTCTCTTTCTCTCTGTATATCTGTGTTTCCAGTAAAAGAAAAATGTAAATAACACTTATTTTTATCATTATCAACTGCTCTTTGAACAATAAAGTGGTTAATCAGCCAGCAGTAAAGAATTTGTAGCTGCATTTCCATTGTTGAATTGGTCAAATTGAAAATATGTAAGATCAGTTCGCTAACTCCAAGTTGAAAGGGATTCATTTGATCAGACTGGCTTATGCTATAAAATACAGTAGACTGTCCAAAAGCTAATTCAGATTCAATAGAAAGTTGAATCAATGAGCTTTTGTATTAATCAAAAAGGAAAGAAAATGTGAATCTTAAAACAACACATTCCAAATGACACCTTCAACCCATCATTGGCTTTACAAATTTACTATTTTAAAGCCAGTTCATTTATAATTAAGATCAACCATAAAGCAGAGGAAATTAGCAGGAGTGAAGATTTGCTATACAATCTTGAAAAATTTACTTGAAATTTTATGCCTTCTTTTTTTCCCTAATAAAAAATGTGCTGCATAAAAGTGTGTGAATGCCATGAATGAAAATTGAAACAGATGTCTATATGTTATAAAGAATTAGTGTTCTTTGAAATTAAGCAGAAATTAATTAGTCTGTTACTGGACAGATATTATCTAACACTGGAAAGCATTGTACTTTAGCATTGCTCATCCAAAATATTTTTCATAGACAAAGGTATCAGTACCTTTTCCCCCAAGCTCATAAACCTTTGAAATATACTCCTGTTAACAAGTTTTAATGGTACATTTGAATAACACCTAAAGGCTACAGCACTACCTAAAAAAGAAATGCATCTCTCACACTAATTTGAGTTCTTGAATGACATTGAAAAAGGTATTTGGTTAAATCATTTTCTCAGCACTAGCTTTAATTGACATAGATGTAATGCCAGTGACAATTTCATACAATTTTATGCAATTGCAGGATCAAGAGTTTAATATGCCTGCAAGTTGGGCAGAGATTTTCTTTCTTTGACGATGTTGAATAAACTTCTCTAATCCTTTTCCTTTAGCTTTCCGTTATTTCTAGGCTTACATTTAATAAAAGGCTTTAAAAAAAAATCACGATTCTGCTAGGCTTCTCAAAGCTCAAACCTAAAGAAAAAAGATGTTATCTCGGGGAAGCTGTGATTCTGAATCATTAAAAAGACTAATGGCAGGATCACAGGGCTACGTTTACAATTCCCTTTGTATATCTCACAGGCACTGCTCTCATGGCAAACACTCCCTGCTTTGATCTTGCTTCCAAATCACCAAAACAGAGGCAGGAGTCCAACAGGGATTGAATGACTGTAGTTTACAAGGTGCTCCAAAATGTTTCCTTGAATGTTCAGTTTGGCGTATATATGATGCTTGATTTTTTATTTGCAAGTAAGTCCAAAGTCTTGCCACAGAGGACCAGGCTATTTTGATAAGATGGATTTGTACAGTTTTTTTTCCTCCATATAACAGTCTGTGTATTGCAGTTTAGAACCATGATGTTCTTTAAGAGGCAACATCATTGTGGGTCATGTGGCAAAAGATAAAAAGATACTCTTAACTGGTTTTCAATGGCATAATCTTTCTCACTATAACCACATTTTAAAATTATAAATTGTAATGTGCTGAATTCAAGTAATCCTAACTGTGGATCTTTACCCTGCTGAGAACCATCTGAAGAGTGCATGATCCAGGAGTGGGTCCAGTAGGGAAATAGTGGGCACCTCTCTGTTGGGTTACCACTCCCACTGGAGAGCATGAAAACCAGGACAGGGGCAGGGGCAACTAGACAGAAAGGCATCCACCAGCATGCGCAGGGCTGGATAGGGAGGCTGACTGGGTTGAACTAGGCTTCAATGCCCGTTAACATAAATGAGAACTGAATGGGATGTGGGACAGACTGACCAGTCTGCTGCACATACTGGCAAGCATGTCCCACAGCAGGGTGTGGGACTGGTGGAGGTTATTGTGGGTCACTCTGACTAAGCTGCAGCTACCACTGGTTTGCGTGAGAGCCGAGTGTGTGCTGGGCAGGATAGGACTGGACTGCAAAACCTATTGTTTCCTGTGGAAGACAGGGCTAGGAACGGAACTGACCCAGCAATTGCACCACCAGCATATGCATAAGCTGATTGGGGCAACATACTGTGCTGGACCCTGTATTGGCGTGCACACAAGATTCAGTTCTGGGATCACCTTAGATGAAACTTCCTTGGGAAACCCTCCAACTGAAGTGCTGAACTCAGAACCCCACCCATGAAGAGAATTGCAGGTTCCGTGGTCTAACCATGGAGTGCATGTGTCAAAGCTGAGTCTACTCCGTGACTCAGACAGAGCAGTAGACAGCACATACAGGTGCACGTGGGAGATATGGCAGTCCATCGGAACCTGCAGAGGACACCTGGTACCACAACAGAGGATGGAGGACATATCAAATCGATCAACTGCCCCAGCCGAGTGTTGACAGTAAAAATCTGGGCAATCAAGGACTCTAAGGTGAACTCTGTCAGCCAGTGGATTCTGGGGAGATTTCATCAAGCTTGCAATGGCGAGATTGGCAACAATTCAGAACTGCTGAATTATGAAAACCACTTGAGCTGTGCCCTCGGAGCATGCCCCACATCATGGATCCTGGGATGATTGGGAGGGGGGTGGGGAGGAAGGTCCTTTTATCTCCCTCCTTCCCCCAGATACAGGAAAAAAAAATGTGGAAACAATGGTCTTACCCACTTTCCTGTAGCCCTTGACTCTTTGCACCCTAATCAACTATGTAAAGATTATCGAACAATAATAATAATAATTAAATAAAATTTTTAAAAAGGCAATTGATCTTTTAAACAAATCAGAGTGAAAACTTGGATTCCCATATGAAAACATAAAAGTAATTCAAAATGTAGAATTTTTATTCTCTTTCTATCTCTCATTCTGTATTTCTGTCTTTCATATAAAAATAAATTAATCTTAGAGAGAAAGAGAATAAAGCAAACTGTTGGTTGTTAGTTCCTTATCAAAGGGAAGTTTGAATAGGTAAATCACAGGAATAATTAGGGTGACAAAACTGTTTCATATTATATTGTAATTACATATTTGGCAAAATTCACAGAACTTCAGGGCCCAAGCAATAAATATATGTAAATTTTGAAAAGTAGTAAAGAAGGTAAGTGTCAAAGGGAAACAGCATTAATCTATCCAAGATACTAAGTGCATTACTGATGTATGAAAAAGCTCCAAAAATGCTTTGAAGGAAGAAACTTCTGATCTAAATAATTTTAGAAATGAGTAAAAACTTTGAAATTAAGCAAATGGAACTAAACATAACATTACACCTATTTGAACAGTTGTGGCATATGCCGCACGGTTAAAAAAATGATGATCCCACTCTAGATATGTGCTAAAATTGAAGAATTAAGCATAGATATCAAATGATGGGAATCATATTTCTATTGTAATATTAACGTACAGGTAATTTAGGAGTGAAGAGTATAAAGATTTATTACTATTGGGCTAGAGGTGGAAATATCAGTGTGACTTCACGCTTACTTTAATAGCCATGTAAAAGGTAACATGTGAATATATCTCAAACATGCATAGAAAATGCAATTATAGGATAGGTTTGTTTGTGCATTAAAAACCCCTGAATGATTTTTTTATAATTCATGAATATTTTGAAAACATATTGTTTAGATTTCAAAATTGCTTTCATACACAAAAAAAATCTTTTAATTGTATTTTCTGTGAAAAAATCTGAAATAGCCTTGTATGTGAAAACGGAACGAACTGAAGAGATCATACACATAAAATGCTGCAGTTTGCATTCAGATCATTAAGACAGTTACAGCTGAAAATATTTCCACTAACTGACATGATACCATAGATGTGTTTTGTATTGTAGCCAATTAGACTGTAAAAAAAAAAAGCCTATTTTAGAAAGTCTCCTTAGATGAATCATTGTTGGTGACATTTTATAGATGATGTTTTACTTGAAGTGGAAAAGGACACTCTTCAGTATAAGTGGACAGAAAACACTTCTTACTCGTGATGTGTCTCTCGAGTATTTTTGCAAAGGACAAATGCAAGCACAGTGAATGCCACCAGAGCAGAGACCACTGGGTTGACTTTCATCTCATCAGATTTGGGCATAAGATTAAAATTTTAACAAAAAAGAACTGATGTTAACAAGGAATTTGGGATCTTCTTTGTTGTCTGAATTTTCCCTTTACAAAAGAATTGGGAGAAATCAAGATTTTAGGGAATTAAAAGGAAAATGTAATTCTTCAGTAGACTGAAAAAATAAAGCAATTAAAAATAAAAAAAAATTTACCAAATATACTTAAATATAACTCTCAACATTTTTCACTTACTTAACCTATTTACTTAAGAAAGATGAATTCTATGGTATATAAGTCTTATTAATGGAAAAATAATTAAGCATTGTTTCAGTAAAAGTAAAGAGGAACATCAGAAAATGTAATCAAACTTCTTTGATTATGAAAAAGGTAAAAATTTGTTTCAGAAGTAACCAGACTGTGTCTTCTTAGTCCCAAGAAACATAGGCATAAAAGCTTTATTTTCCAGTAGACTCAGGAATGATGCCTTAGGATCCAGTGGTGTAAACTGCCACCTGCAATACTGACTGCCTTTATGGGTTCCCACTTAAGTTTCTGCCACTCCAACTCTGATCCAGCTCACTGCTAACACACCTGAGATATTGTGAGCAATTTTTTTTTTTACAGATATAGACACCTTTGTATTCTTTTGTATAAAGAAGTGCTGTCAGACATTTGAACCATATTGAGATCCTTCTAAATACTAATATTTCACAGCATTTTAGCTTATGTATGTTCAGCAGAATGTCCTGGGGAAATATGCAGAAGGATTTGTAATTTGCTTTTGAGACATTTAAGGAATTATTTTCTGTGTGTGTATAAGGCTCCCAATCATACAGTCTTAATATATAAAAATGAGAGTGAATGTGTAACAAATGTTCTATTGCATGATTCAACAATATTTTGAAACCAAGCCCCTGCCACTAGTTCTTTTTCAAACTGTATTATTCATTCGCTTTAGATTGAAAGGCAGAAAGAAAGAGAGGGAAAGAGAGAAAGAGAACAAGCAGATAGTTCTTCTATCCATTAATTCACTTTCCAGTGCCTGCAAAATCTGCAACTGGACCAGATAAGGGAGGTGAAGCAGGACCAGAAGAGAGGTTCTCTTAGAAAAAAAAAAAAAACCTAAACAAAGATGTGGCTTTTCATGTTGAAACTTATTCTAAAGATTAGAAGACCAATTGTTTTAGTAATCTGAAAAACCAAGATAGTAGGATGAAGAATAGCAATTATACATTTTAAAGAGTGAATAGTCATATATGTGTTTTCTAACTAAAACCAGAAGTTTTATGATGTGGGAGTTGGTGAAAGAAAAGGAGCCAAAATAATCCTTACAGTTTAGGCTGGAGCAAAAAATAGAGGATGGTCTTGAACCATGAATAAAATTGGAAAGGACAGATTTGAGTGAAAATACGGCAAAACATTTTGTTTTCATTGTTCACTGTTTCAATTTTTAAATACTTAGTTTTTTATGATGTCACCTTTTGAATAAATGCTGTATTTACATGAACGTTTTGTCATTGAATATCACTCTATGGCAAACAGCATTAAAATTAAGATTCTTTTAAAATTAACATTCTTAGAGTTAACTATGCGTAAGAAATGAAGAAGTTATTTTCTGTGGATAAACTTTTGGAAACAGAACTGTTAGTCCTGTGTACTGTTACAGATACTTTAATATTATTGACTGTTACCCTCTCAAAAGACCATGAGTCAAAGTTGTGGACTCAGCAATGTTAAGTTTATTGAACCCTCTGAAATAACTGGAACCACTAATGTGACAATATGTTAGTGCTGAGAAGTTACTTACATAGTTGAGGACCTGAGTTAGACGAAAACAAAATAGGCCTTGAGAAATGAGTAAATAGTTGCAGTGAGGCAAAAATTGATCATTAAGCAGCTTGGATTGGTGGACAAAGTAAGACTTAATTAATTAGTCTTGGTAACAAAGCTAATTTAGTTGTCTCAGTGTCACGTCTTCCAGAAGCAGAAATTTTCTTTTTGTTTTAAAGATTTATTTATTTTTATTGGAAAGGTGGATATACATAGAGGAGGAAAGACAGAGAGGAAGGTCTTCTCTCCAATGGTTTGCTCCGCAACTGGCCACAATGGCTGGAGCTGAGCCAATCCGAAGCCAGGAGCCAGGAGCTTCTTCTGGGTCTTCCACACAGGTGCAGGATCCCAAGGCTTTAGATTGTCCTCCACTGCTTTCCCAGGCCACAGCAGGAAACTGGATGGGAAGCAGGGCTGCTGAGATTAGTACTGGTGCCCATATGGGATCCCAGGCGTGCAAGGCGAGGGCCTTAACCACAGCGCTATCGCACTGGGCCCATCAGATATTTTCTTGACAGTAACATCTTAAGATAGACAGAGAATGGTCATGTGTTGTTCATGCTCATTTCATCTTTCAGTATGTGGTGTCAAATTGCCCTCAGTAAAGCTTGCATCAACATAAAGCCTAAGTCTTCAGTGTTCCATTGTTGTCACTGATTATACTTATAGTTAGATTCATGGAGTGATCATGTGAAAATGTGGTTATTGCTACTTTTACTTTAATTGGTATATTGTCACATGAGATTATTATTCATAGCTTATTCTAAACATTCATATTGCAGCAAAATTATTAGCAAAATTTTTGTTATTTAATAAACAGTTATTAAATTGATACATATGAAAACCAGGGATTAATCTTATATAAGAAAAGAGATGGAAAATGACAGCGAAGTGTTAAAAGTGAAAAGCCTTCAGCCTCAAAAGCAAATATAATAAATTTGTCTTATAAGAGGCATTTTTGCAACACTTCCACTTCAATATTTTGACTCCAGCAGCAATTAACAAGCAACAATGATCTTGGCATATTTCCCAAAGTGAGCCTTCAATTAAGGAGCTATAGCAATGTTAGATAAATGATAATGGATTCCCTTCCCAATGAGACCACTTGGGTTGCATCTCTTATTTATTCTCGTGCAGAGACTGTCAGAAATAGCTGCAGTTTAGTCAGTTTGTTCCATTTATCCAACAGAGCTCTTGTAGCAGCTATTACAATAAATACACCTAATACTCATAATCTTGTGAAATTGTGAACTGTAACATAAAGGTGAGAAGGTGTGTGTGTGTGTATGTGAGTGTGTGTGTGCTTTAACTTCTTTTTAGTATTCTCATTTTATTATTTAGTATTCTCATAGGCCCTGGGATTTCCCACATCCCCTACCCATTCCCTTCCCCCTCACTGAATTCCCCTTTATTATTACTATAATATAGCAAAACTTTCCTTTGTCTTTGAAAATGAAATAAAATTCTTCCACAGTCAAGAAAAGTTAAAAGTATATGCCTCTCCCAAACCTGCCCTATAAAGGATACTTACTGATGTCCTCTTGACAGAGAAGAGAAATTGCACCCACCAAAACCAAAGCCAAATGTGAAGATCATTCCAGTAAAATGACAACAGAAGACTAAATCAATGAAAAACCCATTGCTGAAATGACAGGAGCAAATTACCACCCATTCATATGAACCCTGAATGTAAATGGCCTTAACTCATCAATCAAACATCACAGATTAAAAGACTGGATTAAAAAACAAAACGCATCTATTTGTTGCCTACAGGAAACACATTTCACCTACAACGATTAGTGGAAGCTATATCTCATGGATTTTGATTATTTTTGTTAGTTTCATCTCTTCATAATACTTTCTTCCGATTAAATTCTTCACTGACTCATAAATCATACAGTAGCATCATTTTCTTCAAGAAGGTTCTTGCTTTTCTTTTTCATTTCTTCAGCAACACATTAGTCATTCAGTACATGTTATTTAACTTCATGGTGTCGTTCATCACTTTTTTCTTCCTGTTGTTTTTTTTTTTCTGTCTTGTCATTAAGTAACTGAGTAATGGAGACTATCATGTCTAGTAGCATGTTATTTAACTTCATGCCATTGTAAACTTTTAATTTTCTTCCTGTTGCTGATTTTATATTGTGGCTTTTCACTTATGGGGATGTATAGTAACTGTATAATGGAGACTGTCATATCCAGATGTGAGAATACAATGCAGAATGCATCTCTACTTCCAGACAAAGTTGGACTCCCAATGAGCCTGTTTACTATATCTTGACAATAGGATGCTGGACTCTCTGCCGTTGGTCCATGTCCACAATATGACTGTGCATGAAGAACAATACTATAATAATGATATAGGGGAACTCTATGTGTGTTTTTTAAAACCTTTGCAGGAAACAATACATATTTAAGAAAATGCAAATCATTGTAATTACTTTCCTATTGATAATATTGACCTTCCACACTGAGACAATAAAAGTCATTTCATTAGAACCCCAAATTGCTACAAAAGAACAAAGTTCTCTCATCTGATTTCTTTTAGATTACAAATAAATGTACATATTGTTTTTGTTGAAAAAAAGTAAAATGCAAAGGGGACTGAGTTTTTGGACTTTTAATATGTTGAGTGAATGTAACATACATATAAATTTTATAGGTACAGATTTTAATTTTATTTTTATTGTAAAAATGTCTGATCTTATTTACTTAATGTTTTACTTAAGCTTTATACACACACATACATATATATATACATATATATATGAGTTTATTTTGTGAATATCCTTTCTTATCCACAAGGAATTATGGAATAATTTTAGGTTATTAAAAATAAACTCAAAGAAAAAATAATTTATAACTACACTTTCAGGAAATAGTTGAAATTTTGTGTATCATTTTATCTTTGTAACTTTAGATCATGTAATAATGTAATAATGTTTTGCAAGTTTCCAACATGTTGTGGTATCATTTGTATATATGAGGAAAAAATGAAAATTACATATTATTTAATGAAATTAAGAAATAAGATATTAAATTGTAGAACTAAACTACGGGAAATTAGATTATATCAACGAGTATTTAGCACAAAGTAACAGTCCATTAAACAAAAAACAGAAATGAGGAAAGATGATATGATTGCTGGTGGTTGTTCAGTTCATTGAAGAGAAATGGACTCACCCCAGCCACCCCTTATTCCCAAGAGGGGCACAACTGCCCCACTATTGTACTGTATCACGCCATCTTGCACATGACACATTTTACTCTTCTAGGAAAATAGAATTGTATAGCTATCCTAAACAGAAAGTTTGTGCTACGTTACCAATTCCTCAACCCTTGATCTCAAAAATAGCTTCAGTTTCTGAAAAGCAACTGTATGCCTTCAAACATTTTGCATCTAGGTTTTTTTTTAACTTATTCATTTTTATTGGAAAGGCAGATATATAGAGAAGAGGAGAAAATAGAGAGGAAAATAACCTGTCTGCTAACTTAGTCCCCAGAAAGCTGCACAGCCAGAACTGAACAAACCCGAAGCCAGGAGCCAGGAGCTTCCTCCAGGCCTCCCACATGGGTGCAGGGTCCCAAGGCTTTGGGCTGTCCTCGACTGCTTTCCCAGGCCACAAGCAGGGAGCTGAATGGGAAGCGAGGTGGCCAGGATTAGAGCCTGTGTCCATATGGGATCCTGGGCATGGGTATGGCGAGGACTTAGCCACGAGGCTACTGTGCCAGGCCCTTACATCTAGTTTGTTTTCAGTATTTCTTTTTTCCTAAACAACTGGAGTTGAACTTGTAAAATTTTTCCAGCAAATGTCAGCCTGGGAGTATTATGTTCCCCCCCCCACCTCAGCTATCATAGTAAGTGTTTGAGGATATCTTTTTTTAATGGGATAGTCATTTTGAATTTGTCATTCTTATCTAAAAAATACCCTCTTTATTTCATGAAGATATATGACAGTTAAGTCGTAAATAAGAAAAAAAAAGGAAGAAATTAGCGTTATAGTGTAGCCAAGTAAGATGCTACTTGAGACATTAGTATCCATGTCTGAGACACTGATGCAGTTCTTGCTACTCCACTTCTGATTCAGCTCCCTGCTGATGTGCTTGGGAAAGCAGAAGAAGGTAGTCCAGGTGTTTGGGTCCCTTGCCATCGACGTGAGAGGCCCAAATAAAGTTCTAGGCTCTAACTTCAGCCTATCCCACTCAGCCCTAAGCATTGTGGCCATTGAGGGAGAGATCCAACAGCTGGACAATCAATCTCTCTCCCTATCTCCTTTGTCTCTCCCATCTCTCTCTTTCTCTACTTTTCAAATAAATTTTTTAAAACTTCCTAAAAACAAAAATGAAACATGTTTTAAAATCTATCATCTTTCTAATTTATTTATGCCTCAAACTTATTAATTTAAGTTTCTGTTTTGACAATATGTATCTTGGTTCGTATAAATATTGTGTTAAATTTTTCTGAGCCAAGTGATTTAATTTTTCTGTTTAACCTTACCCATGATTTTTAAAGCATCTATAATTAACTTGCATTTCATTTTGATTTAAAAAAAAAAAAACTAAGACTTGTTAAAAAGTGCCTGCAAGCATGTTTAACATTAACATAAAATATCAGGCAAGTTTTGTGACATTAACTGTTTCTTATATTTCGTTATTTGTTGAGGCATATGAAATAGTAGTCAAATTTCTCATTTTATTAGTATAATTTACTTATCTAATCCTTTGATAATATATGCATTCATTTTTAAAATACGTTAAGTTTTACATGCAATTCCTGGTGAATAGCACGCACATATAAATCCCTGAGAATGTATTGATCTCCTTTGTAGAATGTGCTTCTTTACACAGGGAGTTAGGGGACAGGTGCTTAGCCCAGGGAAATGAGCTGCCTATTGTAATGCCCACATTTCAACTTCGTGGTTCAAATTACACTTACTCTGCTTCATATTATATGGTCTCTTGCTAATGGACGAGCTACCCATTTGGAAGACTCAGAATTCTCGACTGCTCACTTCAATCTGGTCCAATGATAGCAGGCATTAGAGGGGGCAACCAGTGGACCAAAGATCTCTTTTCATCTCTGTCCCTCTTTGTTTAGCACTGTGTCTTTCAAACACATCAGGCACACATACCTACATGCATAAATCTTTAAGTACACGGATATGATTCACTTCATTCATTTATTTATTTGAAAGGAAGAGTCAAGTGTCAATTGAAGTAGAAAAATCTCCAGGCAGATAGACAAAACCAAAACTACCTCTTTTAAGTGTATTGACCTGGAGCTGGGTGCTGGCACAAGTTAAGCAACCACTTGGAAGCTAACATCCGCAGAGTTGCTGGGATCAGTATCGCCTTCCTGCCAGGTTCATGAATTTATGTGTTTCTAAAGGTTTTGGTAACACTGGATATTTCATTTCTTTCTACATTTGCTGATTTACAGTAATAAAGAGACTATTTTTGTTGCATACTTTTCCTTCTTAACTAATACTGAAGTTCAACATTGCCTAGGTGTATGGATTCTTTTTCCTAATAGTAACTTTTTGAAGATATTTGTGCAATTTAATATTGGAATAGTTTTTTCCTCCAGCCTTTACTGGTTCCAGTAACCAACATTCTGTGCTCAGATTGTTTTGTCCCTTGCTTTTCTATTTTTTTATTTTAACTCCCACACATGATGAACAACATGTTGTATTTGTATTTCTGTGTCTAGCTTATTTCACTCAACATATTGTCTTCCAAGTTCGCTCCTTTTGCTAAAAAAAAAAAAAAAGGATTTTACTACTTTTATAGTTAAAGAGTATTTCATTGTGTGTGGATATATGTGATGGTTTTCAAGCATTTCTATGATACAACGAGCTCCTATCTTTGGGGTATCTATGCAGTAATGAGATTTCTAGATTATATGGCAGTTCTATTTCTAGTTGTTGAAGAACTTCCCTAAAGTTTTTCATGTTGCCTGCACTAGTTTACTTTCCCTTTCACAGTGTATTAGAATTCCCACTTTCTACTTCCTTAATAAAATTTATCACTCTTTCTTTCGGATGATTGCCATTATGATGAGGGAGAAGATCTCTCATTTTGGTTTCAAGTTGAATTTCCCTGATGTTTAGTAATGTTGAGCACTTTTGTACATAATTGTGGGCTATTTCTTTGTTTGACTTTTGAGAAGTGGCTATCCACGCCCTTTGCCCATTTCTTCATTTGGATGATTTGGATGTTGCTAGGTTTTTGCGGGGGGTTACTGTTACTTTTTTTGTATTTAACCTTTTTTGGGTAAGTAACTTGTTTTGGGTAAGTAACTTGCAAGTGTTGTTTCCTATTGTGTCATATGTCTTTTTACTCTATTGATTATTTGCTTTGCTGTGCAGAAGCTTCTGAGTGGATAAAACCCTATTTGCCTAGTTTTACCTTTGTCGCCTATACTACCCTCCTTAATTATTTAAACTGTTTGGTTTTAGAGGGTCCATAGTTTCAGATCTTAAATTTATATCTTCAACCCATTTTGAGTTAAACTTGTACACAACAGGAGGAAGTGGACAAATATCATTCTGCATATACACATCTAGTTTTGCCAACACCATTTGTTGAAAAGAGTGTCTTTTCTCCAATATATGTTATTTCTGGCACTTTCAAAAGTCAGTGGCTATATGTACATGAGCTAATATTACGCCATTTATTCTGCTTTGTTGAGCTATAGGCTCAGGAATTGCCCCGCCCACCTTCCCCATTACTCCTCCGCCACATCTGATCTCTTATATATCATGACAAAACCAGTCACAAAGTGCATCGTTCTGCTACTTAAGCATATCACGACATTGCAGGTATAACAATGGAAGAGAGCCTAGCATCCTGTTGTCAAGATATTTAACAGTTTTATTGTGGCATGCTTTCAATTCAGATATTATGATAACTCCAGCTTGATTTTTATTTTTGCTTTCAGGATCACTGGTCTTTTGTAATATCTTATGAATTGTAAGAGTGCTTCTTCTAATTCTGTAGAAAATGCCACTGAAATTCTGATCAAAATTGAAGTGGATTTGTAGGTTGCTTTAGGTAGCATTAATGTTTTAACACATTTAATTCTGCAAATCCAGGAGCAAGGAAGATTTTCTAATCTTTGTGTTCCTGAGTACTTATTTCATAAATGCTTTTAAGGTTTTCATTGTAGACATCTTTTGCTACTATAGTTATTCTTCAGTATTTGGGTTTTCTTAGCTATTGTGAATGGGATATCTTTTTGATTTCTCTCTCAACAAGATCATTAATAGGCGTGTAAAAATGCTGTGGTTCTTTTGTATGTTGATTTTTTGTCCTGTGATTTTACTAAATTGAGTTGTCAGTTCTAACAATTTTTAGTTGAGTGTTTGTAGTCTTGCATGTGGAATATCTTGTCATGTACAAATATGGATATTTTAGCTTCTTTGTTTTCTATTTCAATTACCCTTAATTCTTTCTTATACCTAATTGTTCTTACTAACACTTAGAATGGTATATTGAATATGAGTGATAAAAGTGGACAGCCTTTGTCTTGTTTCAGGTCTGAGGGTGGTTGCCTTCAGCTTCTCCCTGTTCCGTATGAATTTAGCAGTTGAGTTGCTGTGTACAGCCTTTCCTGATTTCAGCATCCTACTAATGCATTTTCCGTGAGGCAGCTGATGATAGCTCAACTCATTGGGTGCTTACTGCCCTGGTGGGAGATCCAAAATGAGTTTTAGGTTTCTGGCTTCATTCCAGCTTAAATTGGAATGTTGTGGACATTTGTAGAGTGAAGTTCTCTCTGTGATTTTGTCTCTATTTGTATCTGTCTATCTCAAATAAGGAAATATAAATAAGCCCTAAAATATGGTTTTGAAAGTATTTGCAGTTAAAACAGTTGAAATAGTCCATGAGAAATGTTGAGTGTCATGTAGGAGAATAGAAAAGATGCAAAGATAATGGGTTATTTTAAGAAAGCTTTTTTATGATCATGCTAAACAGAAACCTACTGCAACCATAGTGCCACATTTCCAGTGTATCTCTTTTGGCTTAGTGTTTTATTCCAAAGCTTGACATTAAGCTCTGCAGTTAAAAAGCATACAATCTGCTCGAAGCACGGTAGCCTAGTGGCTAAAGTCCTCGCCTTGCACGAGCCAGGATTCCATATAGGCACCAATTCTATCCTGGCAGCCTCACTTCCCATCCAGCTCCCTGTCTGTGGCCTGGGAAAGCAGTGAAAGATGGCCTAAAGCCTTGGGACCCTGCACCTGTGTGAGAGACCTGCAAGAGGCTCCAGGCTCCTGGCTTCGGCTTAACTCAGCTCTGGCCATTGCAGCCACTTGGGGAGTGAATCAGCAGAGGGAAGATCTTTCTCTCTGTCTGTCACCTCCTCTCTGAGTATCTTACTTTCCAATAAAAATAAATAGATCTTAAAAAAAATTGCACATGACCTGCTGTTAAACATTTGTGTACAAAGACTTAACTCTCCTAAAACAGAGTTGTTGAGGAAAAAAGCTACAAAGTAAGTAAGCAAGGGATGTGTGCTCATCAACAAAAGCCATCACAAGTCTTTGTGCTTGAAATGTTCACTTCATTTGTATCAATGTCAGTTATTTGTTTTTCTATTGTATTCATTTTAGATGAACAGGAAATGTGTCTGTAGATAGCAGACTCCACTGTGGAAGTAGGAGGAGCTGAAATTAGCTTTGCTTTTTTCTCCTTTGTTCCTCTCACATCAGTGGGTTTCCCCCACCCCAGCCAGTCCTTGTCAAGCTTATATATGCCCAAATATGTTTCCAGTAATGTTCTTTAAGGGAATCTGAGCTTTGTTCATCCTACACCAGTGATTCTCAGAGTATGATCTCTGGAACAGTAGCATCAATGACACAATGAGCCTTGTTAGAAGTGAGAATTCCTCAGCCACATCCGGACCTGCTGCATTGGAAGCTGTGAGTCAGAAGTCAGCACTCTATTTTTAACAAGCCCTCCAGACTCTCATTCATGCTCAATTTTGCAATCCACTATGCTAATCCCCATATCCTTAATAGCCATGTAATAAGGAAGAAAATGGAGGAGAACTTAGAAGCCTTTCTGGCAGAGCAGTTTCACTGGAAAATTAAGCACAGTAGTGTTTGAATAAGCAGATAGCTATTCATTTGCTTATTAAAATTTAAACCAAATTCTGCACCTTGTGTCAAAGGAAATTCACATGAAATACCTCATTCGTCTTCCATTTTTGCTTTCAATTTACATTATCTTTAAACTAATTTATAATTTAGGCTGTCAACAGCCATCATAGAATTGTGCAGAGATAAGTATAATAAAATAAAAATTGTGCTTTCACTGCCAATTTTTGTTTGCCATTGAATGTTTTTGTTGTCCCAGATGAAAACAAAGATCATTTTTTCTCAAAAGTAGAGGTCTTGTATTATATTTCAAAATGTGCAATGAATGTTTTTACTAGCTCAGCTATAAACCATTTCAACATAGGGGTCTGTGATATGAAGACCAACAGTTTGTTATATCAGGTTTAATTAAATTGGGTGCTGCTATAATTAAAGGTTTTGAGTTATTAATGCACCACTCTGGCAAACATTTAATTTTTATCTCTCTGGTGAAACCTTTATTAAAATACTATATTAAGGGATGGTCAGTGTGGCACAGTAGATGAAGCAGCTACTTAAGAGACATACACTCTCATATCAGGGTGTCAGGTGTTAAGTCATCACGCCTCCAACTCTACCAGGGAAGGCAGCGGATGATGGCCCAAGTTTTTCTGTCACTGTCACCATATGAGAAACCCAGATGGTATTTCAGGCTCGTGGTTTCATCCGGCCCATTCTTGGGGGTCATTTGAAGAGTAAACCTGCAGAGGGTAGATCTCTTCTCTTTCTGCCCCTGTTCTTTCTCTGTAATTATGATTTTAGATAAATGTGCAAATCTTTTGCAAAAATGTAAAAAGAAATCAAAAACCAAGGCAGTAAGACACTTAAATAAAATTTGCTACAAAATAGGACTTTGATTGCTAGCTTTTATTTAGTACAATATATTCCTGTTATTATTTTCTTTTTAAATTAAAAGAGTATTTTTGGAATCTGAAGAAAATGAGCATAGCCTGAGATAAGAGAGCAATTCTATTTTAACAAGTCTTGTGTCAGGTGTAGTGAAACTAGCTTGGAGACAGAATCAGTGTAACTGCTGTTCAGTATTGACTATCTTTCCGTGCTCACTGTAAACTACCTTGGTATTTTGGGCTGTCAAAGTTGCGCTTGAAGCTTAAATATTTTCAGTATGACACTCTTTTGTCAAGTGTTTTCTATATTCCATTTCCATCTACAAAAGGAAGGGGACATATGTACTCTTAACTCGCTGATACTCAGTTGCATCTAAGGAGTTCATGCCCACTAAACTCATCATCTCAAAATAAAGTACTGCTAGTAGAGATAATCTTTTCTCTACCAGCATTCCTATGCAGATTAAGTGAACACGTTGTCCCTTCACTGACATAAGGTAAAATCTGAAATACAGAATCACAAAACCTAGAATTTTCCAGAGAGAATTATTCCTTTTAAATTATAACTTATTTTTGACATTTTAAATGTGCGTGTGACACTTTAAACACTAAAATGTTACAACACACAATATTTATAGCATGTAACACACATTTATGAAAATCGCTTATTTAAAAAGCAGAGAATCAGTAAGAAAGGGAGGCAGACAAAGATGTCCTGTCCACTGATTTACTCCACCAAGGCCTGGGCCACATCAAAGCCAGGAGCCAGCAACTCTAGGTTAATGAAAATAGCGAATCAAATATCTCTTTGATTGTTTCAATTCTTTTAGATATATATACACAAATGTTCAATAGGATTGTTACAGGGATTCAACACAAAGGACAAAAGCTATCTCGGTTTTTGTCTCACACAAAAGGATGTTCATGTGGACAATTTCAGTGAACAAAGCAAGATTTAGCAAAGATAGAAACTGCCTGCGACAGCATGAGGAGCAGGGCTTCATGTGAGGAAACCCAAGAAAATGGTGGAAGTCATCTTTTGAGCACAGTTTAGTTGGGTGGAGCAGCAGCCAACAATCTACAAGAGCACAGGGACAAAACCCATCAAATGCCATATTTGTAATCCTGTCTAGTTTGATCATGATAAAACAAAAAGCCATCGGAAGGATGTGATCAGTAACTTCCTCTTTCAACCCTCATTTATCTTGCTAAAAGCACCTTCTGTGCAGAAACAAGCATCTTTAGACTTTTAGAGACTCTGCCTTTTCTCATTCCAACAGAGATAATCCTGACTGCCTATTAGCCCATGGAACTGCCCCTGGACCATATGGCTGATGTTTTTGTTTTGTTTTCTAAGGACCGTTTATGCTGGTCTTCATGATGGTTGTATTAACTTGCATCCCCACCAATACTCCTTCTCTCCCCACAGCCTTACTAGCATTTACAAAGCTTTGCCTGTTTGATAACTGTTGCCAGTTGACAAAATCTATTCCTGGAAGTGAGTCAAAACCTGACTCTTAGAAGCTCAGGAGTCTTTATTCCATGGCTGACACTAACTGGTAGACTGTCCCATTCCATCACACGTGAAAGAGGAGAGCAGCCCTGACCAGCCATGTTCAGGGGCTGTTAAGCAGCAATTACCCAATCAACTAAGAGAACATTAATTTATAGTAGGAATCATTCAATCAACTACAATGACACACAACATGGACCCCCAATCACCCTAAACTATCCAGTCAGTAAGAGCTATATCCCACCTAGTAAGAACCGCAGGAACCAAACAGGTTCTTCCAATTCTGTTTACAGAAAACAATTTGGGTCAGGAAGTTGGCTGCTTACTGCCTGAGCTGTAAAAGAAAATATCTCATCCTGGAATGAAATAAGCACTCTCACTTCTCTTTCAGAACTTTCCAGGAGCCCAAGCTTATAGCAAAGATCAGGTGATGGATATAACCAGAAGTGTTTCAGAAGACCTAGTCTTAGTGTCTCCATTTTCTATTGTCTGGGCTGTCACACTAACAGGCATTCTAACAGCAGTGAAATGACATTTCATTGTGCTTTCATTTATGCTTCCTTGATGGCTAGTAATATTGTGGATTTTTTTTGCCAAAAAAAATATTAATGTATTCGAAATGGAGAATGACAGAAGTGAGAGAGACAGAGATCTTCCTTCCACTGATTCATTGCTCCAAAGTCTGTCATAGCCAGCCAGGACTGGGCCAAGCTGAAGACAGGAGTCTGAAATTGCTGCTGATTCTCCTACATGTTTGGTGAGGGGTCCAAGTACTCAAGCCATCTTCCACTGTTTTTCAGGTACATTAGCAGGAAGATGGGTCAGAAATGGAGCATCTAAAAGTTGAGCTGGTGCTTGATCTGTGATTGCATGTGGTTTCTTTTTGTACCCCTATATTGAAATTTTTCATGCATTTGTTGATTTGTTGTTAGTTCATTTTCAATTGTATTAATTGCATTTAATTGCTCTTTTATTTTTCCACATTTTGGCCTTCTTATATATAGAGGATATTAATCATTTGCAGATGAACTGTTTGTGAACTCTTTCTTCCATTCTGTTGATTGTCTCTGTCCTTGATTGTTTTTTTGTCATCTAAAAATCTTCATATTTTATTATCATCTTATAAGTCTTATTTTACATTCGTTGCTTATTCCTTTGGGGGTCTTAAAATAGTGATGCTTCTGCCAGTTTTTTGTCCCAAATGCAGTTTTTAATTAAAATTTGTTTATTTCTTTGAGAGGCAGAGATAGACATACCTGTAAGCTGAGATGGAGCTCTTGATGCTGCATCATATTCCAAATGCCCACTTGGGCCAGGAATCCAAACTCTGTGTCTCATGTGAGTGATAGAAACCTGAATCCCGTGGGCCATCATCACTACCATTCAGGATCTACATTAGCAGTTATACAGATTCAAAATTGGCAATTAAGTATCAAACCCAGGCATTCCAATATGGTATGTAAACATCCTAAGCAAAGTCTTAACTTCTAGACTAAACACCTGACCCTGAGCTGCTGTTTTGAACTGTTTGTCCTATGTTTTCTTCAGTTTGTTTCCTAGTTTCAGTACTTTTATTTAGATTTCTAGCCCATTTTAAGTTAACTTTTGTACAGAATGGAGGGAGACAGTTGAATTTCAGTCTTGTCAGCATATGATACATACTTTTTCATATATTAAAAAAAAAAACTCAGTTCTTCAGTACCCATTTTTTGGCACCTTTGTCAAAAATCAATAGGTGCCAGATATGTGAGTTATTTCCATGGTCTCTATTCTTACCAAACTATCTATAAACCTGTTTTCATGCCAAAATCACATCATTTTGTTTGGATAGCTATATTGTACAACTTGAAATCTAGTATCATGGTAATTCAAGCTTTCTTCTTTTTGTTCAAGATTGCTATGGCTATTCAGCAATTGTGCAATCACATTAATTTTAAATTTTAGTTTAATTTGAGTTTCCTAAGAGAAAGAGAAATTGATTTTCTACTTATTAGTTCGTTCCTCTAATTCTCACAACAAACAGGACTGGACCAAGCTGAAATTAGAATTCAGAGATCCTACCTGGTTATTCCACATGGGGGCTGCAACCCAAATATTTGAGTCACTATCTACCTCCCACAGTATGCATAAGAAAGGAGCTAGAATCAGAAACACAGTCAGAACTATAACAAAGGCATTTTAACATGGGATGTGGATTCCTCAAATAGTGACCTAACTGCTGAGCCAAACCTCTGCTTCTGAATTTTAGCATTTTTTTGGTTTTGTTTTGTTTCCATGATTTCCTTTGGGATTTTTATGAAGATTTTATTAAATTTCCCATTTAGTTCAGTAGTATGAACTTTTTAGAATCACTTCTTGGGTCCTGGTGTGTTGGTATAGCAAGGTAACACTCTGTCTGTAATGCTAGCATCCTATATGGCACTGGTTTGAGTTCTGGAGGCTCCACTTCTGTTCAACTCCCTGAATACATCCTATGAAGACAGCATAAAATAGTCGAGGTTCTTGGGCTCCTGGTCCTATGTGGGAGATCCAGAAGAATCTCCAGGTTCTTGGGTTTGGATAGCTCAGCGCTGGCCATTGAAGTTATTTGGTGGGTAATCTCTCTCTCTCAATCTCTTCTGCTATAATGCTGCCTTTCAAATAAAAAATTAATAATAATGTTAATAATAATAACTCTTAGAATTCATGAACTATTATTGTTCTTATAATTTCTTCTCAGTGAGTTTTTTTAGTGTATAAAAATGCTCACTGATTTTTGTGTATTTTGTATTTGCAAATCTATTGAATCATTTGTCAGTTCCAATGATTTCTTGCTGGAGACTACAGATCGACATCCAGGCTCCTAGATTCTACCTGGCCCAGACCACAGGTGTTGCAGTCATTTATGGAGTGAACCAGCAAATGCAAATTCTCTTTGTTTTGAGGTCTCTCTCTCACTTGCTCTCTCTCTCTTTCTCTGCATTTCAAATAAAACAAATATTTTTTTGGAAAAAAAAGAACATGGGACTGATAACACAACGTGATTGACTGGGCTTACGGCTGAGGTCCTGACATCCTGTGTGGGCATTAGTTCATGTCCCAGCTGCTCCATGCTTATAGCCTGGGAAAGCAGCTAAGGCTGTCCCAAGGCCTTGTACCCCTGAACCTCTGTTGGAGATCCAGAAGAAGTTCTTGTCTTTGGATCAGCTTAGTTTTAGCTGTTGAGGCCATCTGGGGAGCAGTGGATGGAACACCTTTCTCCCGCTCTTGCCTCTCCTTCTTTTGTGTAGCTCGCCTTTCAAGTAAAAATAAAATTAAATCCTAAAAGAACAAGGAGGTGGAGGAAAAGAAAAGGCATTTAACAGCCTTTCTGACTCATAAATCTTTTATATCTTGGGCTAGATCTCTTGTAAAAGTGCTACTAGTTAATATCAGAATTCATATAATTAAAAGTAAGTTGTTTTATATGTGTGTACTTGTTCTCTGAATATTTTTCCTTTCCCTCCTTGATGAACTAGGAGCTATAGATTTACAGAATAAGACTGTATGGGATATTTGAAGTAGTTAAGAAGGTACTTTATATTCATGTAACAGAGTATCAAATTGTGAAGCCCAATTGAAAATGCTTCATAATTTTTTTTTGCATACATCATTGTAAATTAATACTTTAACCCAAATTCATGTACAATATTAAGGCAGAAGAAATTTCTTGGAATGGTAATTGATTATTACCTGTTCTG
Source organism: Ochotona curzoniae (assembly GCF_017591425.1). Classification (NCBI taxonomy): domain Eukaryota; kingdom Metazoa; phylum Chordata; class Mammalia; order Lagomorpha; family Ochotonidae; genus Ochotona; species Ochotona curzoniae. Next base: position 60,195,573 of record NW_024466599.1, read on the forward strand.
GAGAAACTATGCTTTTGTAATTGATTTTTATTTGAATCCTTTGAAATAATAAACAAGTTTGATATTGGAAAAGAATTCTCATTCCTGTGTATCTATTTCTCCACTTTAATGCCTCCTGTCAGCATAAAAGCTATGCAACATCTTTGTTGCTTTAACGTTAGCCATTACCATCCATCATCAGTGTTTTATGGTCAACAGGCATCATGGTTACAGAGATGCTCTTTGCTTCCATGTGCCACCAAAGTCAGGTTCAGATTTTCTACGTTTAGGGTTTTTTTTTTTTTTTTTTGCAATTGTTAAGCTCCATAAAGTTTTAGAACCACACTCATTGGCTGCATTTTTCATAGCCTTCAATTATATAGTAATGGCTTCACCCAGAATATAGTCTGCAGCAGAAACTATCTTTCAGGCACTGGGCTTACTAAAGGAGAAGTCGGCATTGTTCAGGATAAATGTTTTTATTATGGCTAGTCGCATACAGGGCTTAACTGATTTTGCATAAAGAGAGATCTAATCATGCCATCCAGTACATAATGTTCAACTTTTAAACACTATAAATATTGAAACAAATGACTATTATTTGTAGAGAGAATAATATGGTTCAAAATTCCCAAGTAAAGACATTGTATTTGTTTAAGTTTGTAAGGTTGGGGAGCAGTCTTTTACTCCTTGCTTTCTTTCCAAGAAAATCTGTGATGGTGGTAGTATTTTTCCACCTTATAAAAAATCACATAAAAATCTAGTGCAGTATCTTGCGTGAATAGTCTCTATTTAAATGCAAATTTTAGATTACTTCAATCATAAAAGAATTCTTCAATAAAAAATGGTGTGTTTTCTTAATGCTAATGGCCTGTTTATCCTACTACATGACTTGGCATTAATATCCAAGTGCAGGAGATTTATCTCTGGGCAGGGATAATTGAGATAGATATGCAGAAATATATGTCAATCTTCTTGGGGTGGGAGTTCCTAATGGAATAAGAGAAAGATTTTTAAAGAGTAATTTTGAAAATGGTCTCTTGTTGGAAGCCTAATTCTATTTTACAAGAAAATAAGAACATAAAGTGAAATAGGCTCAGTGGCTGCAGTTTCCTGTAGGGAAAAAGATTTGCAGTTTTACACATTTTCTTATGACGTTACCAAGATAGGAATTCAAAGTACCTATTGAATTCAAAGTTTAAACTATTTCTTTTTATATTCCTAATGGTTTGTATTTTGAAATCAATATCTAATATTGAGTATGTATTGAAAAGTTATTTACTCAATGGCAAGGGGAGGATGAGCCCTTGCTTCAACTTTTTTTCTTTTCATTCACCTGTGTCAATGCATGTCTCACATTCTGGGGAATGCTCCCATTTCCTGCACCAAATCAAACTTAGATAATGGGAAGAATACCTCAGTCTGTATTGCTTTAAATATAACGTGGTTATCATTAATACATGGCTAAAAGTTATGTCTTCAAAATATCTACACTGTGCAGAGCTGGAACAAAAGAAAAACAATATGTGGGCTTCAGGAAAATAGTGTCATTTCAAATTTAAAATGAGGCATAGTTTGTAGATATATATGTGTATATATGTGTATGTACGTGTGTGTGTATAAAATGGTTGGAACTTTTTCAAGAATGAGTCAATTATTTTTATCGGTAAGGCAGAGTTACAGAGAGAGAAGGAGAGATAAAGAAAGATCTCACATTTGCTGGTTCACTCTCCCAAATGGATGCAACAGTTGGCGCTGAAGCAATCTGAAGGCAGGAGGCAAAAGCCGTGTCCATTTCTTCCACGTGAGTGCAGAAGCCCAAGGAGTTGGGGCTGCTTCCTCTGCTTTCCCAGGAATCAGCAGGGAGTGCATCAGAAATGGGGCAGCTGGGACTCCAACATAGGCCCATATGAGATGCTGTTGACATAGACAGAAGTTTAGCGTACTGTGCCACCATGCCAGCCCTCTAAGTGAGCTTTTTATGTAGAAAAGTTAATCCATTGAAAATTCCATCAGGGGGTGGCATGGTGGTGCCACCAAGCTAATCCTCTACACTATAATGCTGGCATTTCATATAGGCTGTGCTCTGGCTGCTCCACTTCTGATCCAACTCTCTGCTTACGGCCTAGGGAGCAGTAAAAGACCTCCAAAAGCCTTGGGCCCCTGCGTTGAAATGGGAGGCCTGGAAGAAACTCCTGGTTCCCAGCTTCGGATCATCTCAGCTCTGGTTGTTTTGACTATTTGGGAAGTGCACTAGCAGAGGGAAGAACTCTCTCTATATATATATATTACTGTGTCTCTCTGTTTCTGTAAAAGCTGCCTTTCAAATATAAATAAGTAAATCTTAAAAATAGGGAAATTACAACAAAATATAAGAATTTTATTTTGTACAGTTTATTCTATTTAATTATAATTTATTAAAAATTATATAATGTTTGACTATACAATGTACAGTCATCAGTTGGGATATGTATATGTATTCTTTCGAGTTTTACATTTATTTAAAGTGATAACACCCAAACATATAAAATTCTAGTACTTAAAACGTATTCAATAATGCAGAATTGTCTATCTTTTTTTTTTAAGATTTATTTTATTTTATTGGAAAGGCGGATATACAGAGAGGAGAGACAGAGAGGAAGATCTTCCGTCCGATGATTCACTCCCCACATGAGTGCAACGGCTGATGTTATGCCGGTCCGAAGCCAGGAGCCAGGAACTTCTTCCAGGTCTCCCACGCGGGTGCAGGGTCCCAAAGCTTTGGGCCATCCTTGACTGCTTTCCCAGGCCACAAGCAGGGAGCTGGATGGGAAGTGGGGCCACCAGGATTAGAATTGGCGACCATATGGGATCCCGGGCATGCAAGGCGAGGACCTTAACCACTATGCCACCGCACCGGGCCCAGAATTGTCTATCTTTAATAAGAATTCACTGAGAATTTCTTATTTATATTTGATAATACCTATCAATCAACATTTCTCAGTCACTCTTACCAACTTCTCTCCCAAACTCTGCTAACTACAATTGTATTTTTAATTTATGATTGTTTTTAATTTCCACATAATAGGGAAGACATGATGTGTTTCTTTTTGGGCCTGTTTAATTTCATTTGACGTACTGAACCTAACTTCTTTCATCTTTATTACAGCAGGCAAGATTCATTTTTTTATGTCTGAGTAGAAATTCCATTGTTTATGCACACCACATTTGTCTTTTCATCAGTTGATGGACACTTAGGTTGCTTTGATTTCCTGGAAATTGTGAAGAGTACTTCAGTAAACACGGAAGGGCAGTTGCCTCTTCAACAGAGAGATTTCATTTCCCTTGGATATGCATCCAACATTGGGATTGCTGGCTTATATCGAGTTCCACTTTTAATTTTTGAGCTCCACGCTGTTTCACTGTTTTTCTACAGTTGCTGTATAACCTACATTTTCAGTAAGAATTTACAACGTTGTTCTTTTGTCCACATTCTTGTTTTCAGATGTAGAATACTGCATCACAAGTGGCGGCTTGCCTCACGGCAGCACAGCACAAGATGCTTCCTAGTCCCTCATCTCCAAACAAAACAAACCACCTAATCTGCAAGAATTTTCCTTCATACAAATATTTATACACTAAAATCAAGTTTAATGCCTTGTATAAAAGATTAATTCACAATTTACATCTGACTTAAACTTATTTTTTCCTGACTTAGACAATTGGAAATATGGTCTTCAGGGCTGGCACTGTGGTGTAGTGGATTAAGCCCTCTGCTTGTAGCTCTAGCATCCCGTAATGAGTGCCAGTTAGAGTCCCAGCTTCTCCACTTCTGATCCAGTTCCCTGGTTTTGGCCTAGGAAAACAGTAGTGGAGACCCTTCACCCACGCGGGAGACTCGGAAGAAGTTCCAGGCTCCTGGCTTCCAGTCTGCCCAGTTTCAGCACTGTGACTACTTGCGGAATGAACTAATGGATGGAAAACTTTTCTTTCTGCCTCTCCTGCAATCTGTGTAGCTCTTTCTTTTAAATTAAATAGTAACAATAATAAATAAAAAAATTAAAACAGTGTGGGACTCAGAAGTTAATGGAAAATAATTATTACCAAACAGATCTATACATTTTGAAATTCTTTTGTGTCAAAATTAACTCATCTTTCTATTCCAATTTTTCATGAACCCTCTGAAGTATGTTTATATATTATTTTTGCCTAAAGTAACCACTGTTACTAAGAAGTAGAAACTTAGATGAATGAGTTTCGATTGTTTACTCTTCTATTTTTATATAATTTTGGAAATATTTGATGTTAATTCTTCTTTTTAAATATTTGATCAAATTAAGCAGTGAAGCCATCTAATTTGGGGATTTTCTTTGATGGTAAATTAAAATATTTTTTTATTCCTAGTGATTCTGTCTTGCTGCTTGCTATTTGTCTGTGTAGGTAGCCTGTTTTGTCATGATTCAGTCCCGGAAATGTGTGAATGTTGCAGAATGTGCACATTTATTTTACATTGTCAGGTTTGTTGCCATATAGTGATTAGCAGTATTTGCTAGCAATCCTTTGTGGGTCTATGGCGCCAAGGTAACGCCTTCTCCACTTTTCATCTCTAAATCCATACTTCTTAGGTTTCTTTTTTATCTTGGCTGCTGTAGTTAAGTATTTATCAGTTTCTGTTTATGTTCTCAAAAAACCCACGCTCTTTGTTTCATTGATTTTTTTGATATTGTTTGTTTCTGTGCTGTCCATTTTTGCTCTGAATTTTGTTATTCCTGAACCTGTAGCAATTTTGAGCTTGATTTGTTCTTGTTGTTCTAGTTCTCTGAGGATAGTTTGAGGGTTTTTTTAAGATTGGCATTGATTGCTGCAACCTTGTCTCTTAGTTATATAAATTTGCGTAGATTTAGCAATATTTTACAGATGTAGATATTTTGTTTTCAGTTTTCATTTAAGAATTTGAAACCCACTGGTTGTTCAGAAGTACATGTTTTAACTTCCATAAGTTTGTGAAATTTATTGTATTTTTCTTATTGATTTTTAGTTTTATTGCATTATGTTCAGACAAAAAACAATCACCTGATTTCTATTACTTTAAATTTTTTTGAGACTTTTTCTGTGTTCTATCATGTGATCTATCCTGGAAAATGCTCCGAACGTTGTTTAGTTTGTAGATTTTGTAGGTGGTAAATAGTAAGTTCTTTAGGTGTCTTTGAAGTAAAACTGAGAATTTTCTACCTGCTAGTTCACAGCTGGAGCCAAGTCAGTCTTACACCTGCTGCCAAAAGTTTTTTGCAGCTCTCCTTTATGGGAGCAGAGGACCAAGAATTTGTGCCATCCATGTTCACTGCTTTCTCAAGCACAGTGGCAGGAAGCTGGATTGGCAGTGGAGCCTCAGGACACTAACTAGTGCCTATATGGGATGCCGATGCAGCTGCTTAAAACATGGCTCCAGAACACTGGCCCACAAAGTATGTTTTAATTCTTTTAATCATTCTATGCCTTTTCTTTATTGGAGAATATAACCCATTTAAGATAATTATTGACAGGCAAGAACTTTCTACTGGCATTTTAATATGGTTTTATTTTAAGGAATTGTTTTTTTTTTTTTTTTGAGTTTCCTTCTTTCCCTCTTTATAACATTTTTCGTTTAAGTGATTTTTGTTCTAGTTGATTCCTTGTTTATATTGATTTTGGTGTTGTTACAGATTCTTGTGTTGCTATAGATTCTTTGATGTTGTTATAGATTCATGAGTCTTACAAGAAATTTCTCTTAGCTATAGCAAAGTATCTCAAAATGATAGCATTTTGTTATAGATTTATTTATTTTTATTTGAAAAGCAGATTTGTAGAGAAAAGAGACAGATAAAGAGAGAGAAAGAAAAGGAGAGATCTCCCATCACTGGCTCACTCCTTAATTGGCCACAGCAGTGGAGCTGGGCTGATCAGAAGCCAGGAACCACAAACCAGAAACTTCGTCTGGGTCTGCCACGTGCATACAGGAGTCCATGAACTTGAGTTACGCTCTGCTGTCTTCCCAGGCATAGGCAGCAAGGTGGATTGGAGGTGGAGCAGCTGGGACGTGCACCAGAACTTACATGGAATGCTGATGTTGCAGGCAGAGGACTAGGCTCACACCTCACAGGTCCCCAAATGCTAACAGCTTAGCATTAATTATATAGATATGGAAAGAGGCAATCAGTCAATCTAATGAAGCATTCTGCATTTGTTCATTCTTCTCATGTTTATAATTTTTTTTTATGTTTTCCTTGTTTGTGGCTTGAGAAAACTGTAGAGGATGGCCCAAACCTGTCCTCTAAGCTCCTGGCTTCAGATCAGCTCAGCTCCAGCTGCTGTGGCCACTTGGTGGGTGAACCAGCAGACAGAAGATCTTTCTCTCTGTCTCTCCTTCTTAGTAAGTCTGCCTTTCCAATGAAAATTTAAAAAAAAGAACTTTAGAATTTTTGATGTTACATTTAAACTCTTGGAATATTAACTGCCTTTTAACTTTTAAAAAAATGTATTTATTTATTTCCTTGAAAGGCAAAGTGTCAGAGAGGAGAGAGAGAGATCTTCCATTTGCTGGTCCACTCCTCAAATGACAATGGCAACAGTGGCTTGCTCTAGTCCAGACCAAAACCAGGAGCCAGAGCTCTCTCCAGGTCTTGCCTATAAGTGGGAAGTAACCAAATACTTGAATCATTTTCTGCTCCCTTCCCAGACATATTAGCAGAAAGCTGATTCTACTGTTTAATTCATTCTGATGCTGATAGATTCCGATGTCTCTTTGTTGATATGGTCACATTTTTAATTTCACATGCTATACATTTCAGTTGAAAGATATATATATTTGATTTTAATTGCTTCCATCTCTTTCAAATATGTCTTATAGGCTATTGAATCATTTATCTGTCCTCTTGAAATTTGTTGCATTCTCTTAAACATTTATTATGAAATCTTCAAGCTAGCAATTGAAAATATTACTTCCGAAATGATTGGTTTCTGGCACCTTATTTTATTTTTTAGTCATTGTTCTTTGGACGTTCTTGATGCTTGCTCATGTACAATGTCATCTCTTAAATGAGGGATGATTTATAGTAATATGGCTTCATTTGTGGCTGTCCTAGAAATTGCTTTCAATCTGTTCTCTTCTTTTTCACATCTATGGACACAATAGAAAATCCCCTAAATTGTGATTTCTCCCTATTCTGCTGCTGACACTTCTTTAGCTGATATATTTTTGCAGTACTCCCCAGACTTATTTTTCCTCCAAATCTGCAGTTGAGGTGTTATTCAGTGTGAAGTGGAAGTGACTAAATCTACTCCCTACAAGCTTATTCCTGATTATGTGGTTGGCTCAGTCACCTCGCAATGTCTTCACAAATGCCACACTGCTTGATCATACCAAGAGCCTTCAGCCTCCCAAGATTAACACATCCTGAATGTAGGACCAAAGTTCACCCTACAGTGATTTGCTTATTGCCAACAGGTCTGTACCAGTAAGCTGCTGACTACTCAGCCAGGAGCACAGAACTCTACTGGGCTTTGACACAGATCTAAAGACTCTGTGGCCCTGATCTGCTGGCAGGAATTGTGAAGAACTCTGAATATTGGTTTTTTAATATGGGACGCTGAATCCCAACTTTGAATTCTTACTGTCTGTACAGAGATAGAGAAATGGTAGTGGCAGTTCCTCATCTACTCAGGTAGTTCCTAAGTAGTTTATTCCTGAGTCTCAGAAAGTCACAGTTACATCACATGGAGAGTCAACTTTGCAGGAGACATGAAGGACAATCACACATCCTTTAGTTGCCACAGACCAACCTGTTTCCAAGCAGGGCTAAGCAAAGGTGACAACTATAGATTCCAGTGCAGTCAAGAGGTCTGATGAATATTCTGAAGTAGGTATATTAGTTATTAATTGACATGTTGTCTTAACTGATGATAACCTGGAAATTACAGAGATATTATTTTTAAATATAAGTAGCCAAGAATATTTCCTCTAGAACATGCAGGAATAATAAAATATAAAATTATTTATGGGTACAACCTTTGAGTCCTGTTTCACTAATTAAATTTTACATTTAGGCCCAGCACAGAAACATAGTGGTTAAAGTCCTCACCTTACACAATCTGGGATCCCATGCAGGTGTTGGTTTGTGTCCAGAAGTCCCACTTTTCATCCAGCTCTCTGTTTGTGGCCTAGAAAAACAGTAGATGACACCCCAATTCTTGGGACCCTGCACCCATGTGGTAGACCTGGAAGAAGTTCCTGGCTTCTAGCTTCAGATCAGTTCAGCTGTGGCAACCACCTTGGGAGTGAATCATCGGACAGAAGATCTTCCTTTCTGTCTCTCCTCTCTGTATATCCGACTTTCCAATAAAAATAAATAATTCATTAAAAATTTTACATTTAGTCCCGGCATGGTGGTCTAGTGGCTAAAGTTCTTGCCTTGAACATGCCTGGAATCCCATATGGGCACTGGTTCTAATCCCTGCAGCCCCACTTCCCATCCAGCTCCCTGCCTGTGGCCTGGGAAAGCAGTCAAAGACGGCCCAAAGCCTTGGGACCTTGCACCTGCATGGGAGACCCAGAGGAAGTTCCTGCTTCCTGGCTTCAGCTTGGTGTAGCACTGGCCGTTGCGGTCACTTGGGTAGTGAATCATCAAATGGAAAATCTTCCTCTCTGTCTCTCCTCATCTCTGTATATCTCTGACTTTGCAATAAAACAAATAAATCTTTAAAAAGTTTTACATTTAAATATGTATTATAAAAAGAGATAATTATTTCCATTTGTGTGTATGTTTAGTATATATTTCATGTTATATGAACAGTTAGATGTATTTTCATCATTAACAAATTAATATTGGCATGGGTTAGAATTCTACTTCAGTTTGTTGCCTTTGATTCATTACTTGAGCTAAAACAGGAGTCAGTAGACTGTAGCTTGTTGGCAAAAAGCTAGCTACATACAACTTTCTGTAAATAATTCTAATGGACCATAGCTATGGTCGTGTTTTCAGGTTGTTAGCAGGCTCCATTCTGCTATTAAAGCAGAAGGGAGACCTTACAACAGAGGCTCTATGGCCAATAAAACCTCAAAAATATTTACAAAACAAGGTTGCCAGTGGCCAGGCTAGAGTTCTGTGTAACCTTCTGAAACAGATGTAAGATGAGTTTCATCACTGTAAAAGATTTTCACACAACAGCTGATTTTCAAATTGATAGTAGCAGATTGATTTTAAGTGAAAACAAAACGTGTTAATGTGTTTATGTGTATAGTGTGCTTTCATGAAACCCTGACTGCTGCCAAAATTATGCTTGTTGCTTACAAATATTGTTAATTTATTTCATTTACTCATAGGAAAGATATGCCAATGTAGTTCTATTACTGAATTGTACTCTTAATTGCAATAGAAAAGATTATGTATGAGACAATATATTAGCACAATAAATATTTCAATTAATGTAGTCAAAATATCTGGATCATGCTTGGGAAAATATTTTTTCCAAAATCCTCAAAAATATTTTGTACATTAGTTTAAATAGAATTCAAGTTGAAATAAAGAGGAAAATGAGAAAGGGAGATAAACACAGCATCTGGAAAAGACGTGCAAGTGATCAAGATAAATCTATTACTAACTGTTATCATAGCTGATAAAATTATATGGATGATAAAAAGTAATTAGCACCACTACCATGTTACTTAATTTTTTCCCACGGTTTTGTTGCAAATAAACCTTCAAAAAATCTTGGGAAAAAAATTAAGCTAGCCAGACAATAAAATAAATAATTTACATTTGAATTTGCTTAAGATTAAATTCTTATTTTTTTAAAGATTTATTTATTTTTATTGCAAAGTCAGAGAGGAGGAGAGACAGAGCAGAAGATTTTCCGTCCGATGATTCACTCCCCAAATGACCGCAAAGGCCAGTGCTGTGCCGATCCGAAGCCAGGAGCCAGGAATTTCCTCCAGGTCTCCCACGTGCTTGCAGGGTCCCAATGCTCTGGGCTGTCCTTGACTGCTTTCCCAGGCCACAGGCAGGGAGCTGGATGGGAAGTGGAGCTGCAGGGATTAGAACAGGCATTCATATGGGATCCCGGGTTTAAGGCAAGGAGTTTAGCTGCTAGACCATCGTGTCAGGCCCAGATTTAATAATTTTTTAAAATAGAAAAAGTTCAAGTAAAAATGCTCAGAACTAAAAAGGCTAATGATAAGAATTCTTCTCCCCTTTTTATATATAGCTGAGTGTTGTCCAGCATATATTCACATTTTCTTCTTCCATTCATCAGTGGTTGGGCTCTCAGGTTATTGCCATTTCTGATCTGTTGTGAACAGCGCATACATACCAAGTAGTGAGATGGCTGAGTCATATGGTGATCTCTCCTTCATTTAATGAAAAATGAATATGATATTTTCTGCAATAGCTGACCTAATTTGCATTAACTCCTCAATTTGCAAGTTTCCTTTTCTCTACATTCTCACTAGTGTTTGTCTTTGTAGTAACAAATACCCTAACTGGAATGAAGTGATCTCTCTCCAGTCTTAGCATTTTTCTGGCCGTATGGAGCATCTGCTCATGTAATTGATGTCCACTTGTATGTCTTCCTTTGAGAAATGTTTATTCAGATCTGCTCAATTTTTAACTGGACTGTGAGAATTTTATTGTGATTTGTTTGAGAACCCCTTGCTAGAGGCACAGTTTGCAAATCTTTTCTACCTTTGTGTTGATTCAATCCTCATTCTGTTTCTGTGAAGATCATTAGTTTGATGACATCTCTTGATTTTTGCTTTTCTTTCAAATGCTTTTAGGAACCATTTGAAAAATCCTTACCCATTCCAGTATTTTCCTTAATTTTTATTTGAAATACAGTGTCACAGAGAGAAGGAGAGACAGGGAAAGAGATTTTCCATCCACTGTTCCAATCTCCAAAAGGCAACAATGGCTGGAGCCGAGCCAATCCAAAGCCAGGAGTCAGGAGCTTATTCTGAGTCTCCAACATGGTTGCAGGGACCCAAGGACTTGAACTATCCTTAACTGTTTTTTCAGGCTATGAGCAGAGTGCTGGATTGGAAATGGAGCAACCCATATGAGGTGTAGGCACTTCAAGGAGAGATTTAGCCTACCGTGCTTAGAAGCCAGTCCCAAGGATTTTCTTCATCTTGCTCAAGGTTGCTATGGCTACTCAAGGCATTGGTGATTCGATAACAACTCAAGCTGTGATTTTTCTTATTCTGCAGATACATCTTTTTCCGTTCTGCACTTCCTTCCTGTTTTCTAGAGCCTTTTCTTTTGCCATGCGAACCTAATTCCTTTTTTTGTTGTGTACCCTAATTTGTGAATTTAAATAAAACTAGGCCTTTTAAATCGCCTTGACTATATTTAGAGTCTTCAGATTATTTTATAAAATAAGTAAAAATGAGGTGATTTCATGATCGGGTTTTTAAATGATTAACAATTAAATCTATCAACAAAAAAGGTAATATGAAAAGCATAATAATGTAAACTTAAAGCAGTAAATTAAAAATGGGAGCGAGGATAGAATTCTCTAGACTACGGGCTTAGCAGAAATAGAACAAAAGCAATATTTAAGGAGAATATATTTAAAATGTTCTTTGAATTCAAAGATTTTTACCTAAGCCCTTAATAGAAAGATGTGTTTCAGCCAGAATAAAATTTAATACAGAGCATCCAGAGAGCTGAATAATTCGGAAATTAAAAATAAAATTTATAAATTAGGATAGTTTGTCTCAATTTAGTAGACATTTTGTTTAAAATGCTCTAGTAAGGGTCTGAAAAATTTTAGCTTAACATGGGAGGAGACTAAGTTTCTTATCATTTTATGAAAGAGAAAAATCATCAATGCAGGTTTTGTTGCCAAAACATTTCATTAAAACCAGCCCCTAAATCTATAATCAAATGTCAAAAGGTATAATCGAAATCTATCTTTTCAGAGTAATAGAAGAGATTTTGGGAATTTAAGTTATTTAAGTAAACAGCAAAGAAAGATGAAAATAAGTCAGTAAACAAATAAAGGAAGAAAAAGCACAGTAAGAGCAGGCAGTATATAAATCATCATATGGATCATGCCATAGGAACAGGTTCTCACTGCTGGCTATTCCTGCTAATATGCATGATGAGGAGCAGTGCATAGTGACCTAAAGACTAGGATGCTCCCCCTTCCCCACTGGCTCCGAGTTTCAGCCTAGGCCAGCCACTGGACGTTGTGCACATTTAGGAAGCAAACCAGCAGATGATAATTCTCTTTCAAATAAAAATAAAGATAAATAAAGTTTTGGGAAAATAAAGTTACAAATCTATTTTGATGCAAGAAAATTCTTGTGATAGTTGTGCCTTATGATTATAACGTTTATACACATTTATTTACTTACATTTTTAAAATTTTCTGACTAGATTATTGTGCATTTTAGTAAGATTTTGCATATGTTTTATTAAATCTATTTTGCATGTTTGAAACAAGTGCTAGTGATGCTGGAAGCTTTATTAAATTTCTATTTTTTTCTTTCTCTATAAAAATTTACTTGATTTTTGCATTCATTATCTCGTGTAATTTTCCTGATTTTACTTATGAAAACTTTTAGCTTAGTAGTACATTCCTTCTGTTTTTACTTAGTCTATGTCTTCTATTGATAAAATTATTTATATTTACCCTTATTGTTACTTATGCTGTTTGTTTATTTTTCTTGACTTATTGTTCTAAGATCATAAATCAATGTTAAACAAAATTTATGAGGAAATATATAACTGAATTTAGTAATATTAAAAATTACTAAATTCCTCTTTTATCATTAAGTATGGAGATCAATGTATAATTTTCTAGATGCCCTGTCTCGGTTTTAGAAAGTTCCTTTTTGTTCTTTCTTAGTTTCTGTGATTGTAGATTTCTTGGGGGACTCTCCGACTAGACAGCTGAATTCAAACTTCAGTCTCAGGAAAAATCACAAGATATGTGGTTCAACTTTGGCACATCAGTATGAGGACCAAGCTTCCTCGGTTGTTGGCATCTGTACAATGTAGAACATACCCAGATGCACACAAAAGACATGGCAGCCCACTTGTCTAGACCCGCCAGTGTCAAGTGCCTTGTCAGAGGATATGAATCAGAATGGGTTAGACACTAAAGTGGTCTTGGTCAGCCAGTAGACCTTGGAATGATTTTTCTCAACCCTGCTGCAAAGCCAGTGACTGTGAAAACCGCTTAAGAAACATCTGCAGAACACTCTTGCACACATCAGTGTCTCTAAGGCATCTTCAAATGACTGTCCCCATCTCTGGGGACTGATGTATTTTGACAGCAAGAAGTGCCACCCTCCCTTTACCCCCTGTGGACATAGAGAAAAAGCTGAAACATTTGCTATACCCCTCCTTCCTCCAAAACTTGGCCCTCCCCATTAGGGCATGCGTCCCTTTCAATGATGTAAACAATATTAAAAATAAAATATTTTTAAAATTAAAAAGTGGAGCAATCAGGACATGAACCTGTTTTCATATGGATTCCGGTTGTTCCATCATAACAACCCCTAGGAGACTGATCTGCTCCTCTATTTAATCTAAAAGAACATCAATCATTTGCTTACTTTAACAGTGAAACAAATACTGGAAGTTTGATTTTTTTTTTCTCGGTGTCTGGAAATGGGAAGTGAGGAAATTGTAGGCCTTTCCTTTTATCTTTCTTCATTTACTCATGTTTTGTAATACATCTCCAATATTGCAGACTTATTGTGAAGTTAAAATGAAAGAAAGAGAACAATTTTAACTGTTCCTTCAGTGTGCATTGATTGTATTTCTGATGGAGTCTTCAAACAGGCAGATGTCTTGAGTTAAAATCCCTAAGAGCTCTAAAGCTTATATTATCTCCTTATGGCATTGTTGCTTTATTGAGTGTCTCACAGGTTTATGACAAATTATTGTAAAGATATATGTAGTAATCAACACTAAATCTAAGACTTGAGATTGAAATCTCTCGAGTTAGCTGCAGTTCTTTCTTTTTTTTCAGTGTACAAATGATGCTTGTATTGATACCTCTCTTCTGTGCTGAAAGAGATAAATGAGCTAGTATAATACCAAAGAATTTTTTATAAACTGAGAAATACTATGTAATTGATTTTATTACTTAATTGTTGGCATATTGCACTGCCAGATTGGATGTGTTCACTGAATGAAAAAAAGAAAAGAAAAAAAAAAAGACTTCTAGTATAATGCCTATCACCTGAAGGTGAACCATAAAAGCGCTGAACACTGCTTGTCTAGGGCCAGCTGGCAGTCATCCTACATCGAGTTAGTGTCTCAATTTCATTATGGGTATTTAAAGAACACACACGTTCATACACGCTCACACACCTGAGCCCCACTTTGTAAATTCTATTATGCCGATTGCAGGCTTGGCACAATCTCCAAGAATCACTATCAAAGGTCACTTTTACTCATTTCTTTAGAGCTATTAAAGAATAAGCATCAATTACACATCTTACCTTGACTATTAGAAAGGTCAAAAGTTGTAAAAAGGCACACTTTAAACTTACAAAATGAGATTAGGTGTCCTGAAAATTATAGCTCTTACCTTCATTTCAAAAAGATAATATTTTCCTCAAAGGGCAAAAACTACAAAACCCAAACTATCTATTGGAGAGGCTCATGCTTTTTTCATCCACATCCAAGTTTTCTGTGGTGTTGGGGGAAATAGTGAACAAAAAGAAAAGCGATTTAATTTTTAAACAATTGTGTTTTTAAACGAAAAATGTCATATATTTATTGTAAAGTTTAGAAAAATGAAAGCTAATTGCTATATTTTTAAGGATTCATGTACACCCAAATTTTTAACTATTTCAAACTATCGTGGAATTAGCCTAAACAATTTAAATGGAGTGGGAAAAATAATAATTTATTTCTGAAGAGCATATGGGAAGTCATCACAAACTAAAATTATATAATATAAAAAGTCTACATTCACTCCCCCCATGGCCACAATGGCCAGAGCTGAGCTGATTTAAAGCCAGGAGCTAGGAGCTTCCTCTGGGTCTACCATACAGATATAGGGTCCCAAGGGCCTGGATTGCAATTACCCAATGCCTTTCCAAGCCACAAGTAAGGGGCTGGATGGGAAGTGGAGCAGTCAGGACATGAACCACTGCCCTTTTGAGGTCCTGGCACATGTAAGGTGAGGATTTTATCCACTAGGCTATCTCACGGAGCACTCAGAGGATGTTTTTATCCAGAAGAAACATCATTTAATTCAATTTTCTACAAACTTTTTCAAGTATACTTTTATCTTTGTAGGTGACATTAGAACATGACAAATGAAACAAGGCATTATTGCAGCATTTTACTTACAGAGGTGATTGCAGAAAAAAAAAATAGAAATATCAATCTCTGAGCCCAGAAGTGTTCTCTGCTGCCAGGTTACCCTTGCACTGATCCTTCCCCTCTTGTCAAAGTTAATTAGTACCCACAGTTTCTGAAAATTATGTCTTAGAAAATGTAACTTAGTCCTTCTCTGTTTCGTGATGAAAGATCTGCTCAGGAATTTGCTCTAAGTGAACGCACAATAATCCATCCTGGAGGTTTGAAAAGACATGTATTCTGTAAAGCTGGTAAACAATGTGTAATCTCTGAGTATAGTGAACTCTGTAACAACTGAGATATAGGAGACACAATGGAAAAATAGAGCCAGTTTTCTCCTGGACGAGGACTGGACAACAAATGGGCACTGTACATTCACATTCAGACTCTAGAAAACAGAGCGACCTCTACTTGATCTTGTGAATAAGGTACTTGATATGATTGAATTTCAAACAATAGGATTCTTTTACTTAGGCCATATTTTGTCACATAATTTAATTCTTCTCTAAGAATCTTTTAAAAACTGTACAAAACCATATAAAACATGGCATTGCTTCTAGTTTAGACAAAAGAGAACTAGGTTTGAGGAGACAGCGTTGAAAAGAATGAAATTAGTTACTTTAAAAAAATATATAAATAGGGAAGTTATTAATTTGTATTTAAAGTTTCGCAAATTGGGTGGGGGTTTGGGGGCAGCAGTTTAAGATCCGTCCGTTTTGGAGTGCCCAGTTCTAATCTTGACTGGTCAGTGCTTCTGATTCAGGTTTCTGCTAAATACAGTGAACTGGCAGATGACAACTGAATGGCTTGGGTTCTGGCCACCTCTTTAGGAGACACACATGACACAGCTGCTGGATATTTCCAGACCTACCTAGAGTTTTTGAGAAGTAAACTAGAGTAATGAGTAATTAAGTGTTTCATATCAATAAATAAGTCTTATCAAAAATAACCTAAGCAGCATGAAGTGTTCAAAAAATCTTGATTATTAAATTTTAAAATTAACTCATTTTTGAATTTTTAAAGGTTCTATGTGATATAAGCAGTTGCAATAGTGACAATAAATAAAGGTTAAAATTTCAGAAAAAATTTAGTCTTTTGCACATTATTTTAAACTTTTAAAAATTAGATTTTTAAATTTTTCTTGGAAAGTCAGATTTACAGAGAGGGGAAACAGAAAAATCTTCCATCCACTGGTTCACTCCCCAGGTGGCCATAACAGCTGGAGCTCAGCCTATCTGAAGCCAGGAACTTCTTCCAGGTGTCCTACGTGGGTGCAGGGTCCCAAGACTTTAGCCCATCCTCTACTGCTTTACAAAGCCCCAGGCAGGCAGCTGAATGGGAAGTGGAGCAGCTGGGACACAACCAGTGCCCATATGGGATCCCAGCACATACAAGACAAGGATATTAACCACTAGGCTACCATGCCAAGACCTGTTTTAAAACTTTCAAAACCAAAAGAAGGCATGCACAATGAGATCCTATTATAAGCAATGTAACACTGCATTTGGAAATCTGTATTACTAGAGGAAGAATTGTTTTCAATTGTTTGCTGCATGTGTCTATAATTAATTGTAATGGTTGGACATTACTCTATTAGGAAGCTAAATTTATTATTCATAAGTGAAAATGTGTTTTTCTATTTTAATTATTAGGATTAATATCTTTTTATCCTTGTATATCGCTCCATTTCTCTGAGTAGAACCTTCCAAAGAAATTTAATTCAAGCTTAAGGAAAATTTTAACTTGTGTAGGCACATAATTTCTACCACATGTCTATATTAATTTATTTGTTTGATACAATGAGTGAATTTTTAGTAGTACATTGTAATTATTCTTTCAGGCAATAATATTCAATTTATAAAAATCAGTGGTTCCAGTATTTTAATTTCAGAATAACTTCTGCAAAATTTTTGGGTATACAGTTCAGCAAAACACTTACTTTTCAATCCAAGCTTTGTCAGCCAGGAACTTATTATTTAACAAAAGTGACTTACATAGAAAAGTTCATTTTAATACTATGAGAATTTAGGAAATTAATAAAAATCAATGAATCGGCTATTTGGCTTTTTTTTCTTTCTCTCTCTCTCTCTGTTTTTTTTTTTTTTTTTTTTTTTTTTTTTAGCATACTACAAGAAACCAAATTCTGGATCATTGTAATCTAAGAAACTGTATAGAGTGGGGAAAGTAAAAGTGTATAATACTCAAAGAAGGAAATTAAATAAGCAGTGCTTTATATTTGAAGTTGAAAAATATAGGTAGAAGATTTATGATTTGCATACTTACTAGTAATTATAAAGGGCTGACCCAAAGTAGATAACTGATGTGAAACTGATGTTAATTATGATAGCAATTTCATTGCACTTTAGCATTGATTGGGCAATTGAATCTTGGTATAAATCTATGAGTTAGATGTCGTTGCAAAGGTCAGCATTGAAGGCAGACCATAAGACATTTCTTTTCTGGTTCTGTCATTTCATTGTGGTGACTTTCTTTAAATCAATCAAACTTAGAGCCCTCATTTTGCTCACTTGAATGTGATAACCAAAGCTGCCTGAACAGAATTTTGAGAAAGCTAAATATGTTAACATCTGTAAAAGTGAAAGTCAGGTACTTGAGACAATGACTCTTCAATGAAAAGTAATATTAGTTTTATGTTTTGGAATACATTCTTAAATTTGCCTTCCTCCTCACCAGTTTTAATTTTTATAGTGTTATGTTTGCTATGCATTCTATAATGTCCATTTTAATCCTGGAATGTTTTAAATTTTTATTAAAATTTTTAAATATTACTCTTTCTCTGTAGTTCAGCTTAGTTCTGTAAATACTGATGTAACATGCATACGTTGATGTCTACAAGTGTCTGAAACGTTTCCATGCATTATAGAAAAGTGGCAAATACTACTGGTGATATGTGTGCTTTTATAAATTGCCCAATAATGGCAGAAATTTATATGGGTAATTTAGAACTATATATTAGGTTAGATTATTAAAATTTAAGTAGATTTTGGAAACAAAAAGAAGTTGTGCATGCACGTGAGCATGTATGTGTGTCTGTGTTTTTATTCTTAAATATTTCGATCAACAAATTTAATGATAAATGAGAATTATTGAGACTTAAGAGAAGTGAAGTCCCATTTATGTAGTCAGCTCTGTGAAAACATTCCAGGAAGAAAAGGAAGCACACATAAAATTTCCAGAATACAGAAACAAAAAAACAAAAAAAGTATGCTTAATGTGTTCTAGGAATCAGAAAGAGGCCAGAGCCATTCATCACTGTTAATAAGAAGATAAAACAGTAAAGCTAAGGACACCAAAGAGTCTAGATCTTCACAGGAAATGATAAAGTAAGGGGTGCCATGGCACCACAGGTTTATTCTTTGCATTGTGGTGTCAGTATCCAATTTGGTTACCTGTGTATATCCCAGCTGCTCCACTTCTGATCCAGTTACCTGCTAATTGACTGGGAAAACAGTTGAAAGGTGCTCCAAGGCTATGGGCCCCTACATCCATATGGGAGACCCCAAAAGAAGCTCCTGGCTCCTGACTCCTCCAGTCATTGAAGTCAATTGGGGAATCAACCAGTGGACAGAAAACCTTTCTCCATCTCTCTTCTCTCTATAGTATCTACTTTTCAATAAATAAATGAATGATTTAAAAGGCAAAACCAGAAAGGATAAGAAGGTTGCTGTACAGTAAATTGATCCTGAGCAACCATCATGATGGGAAGAGAATGAAATGAATTTCTTAACTCAGATACGAGTACTTGCAGAATAGAGCAGTGAAGGGCTTACAGAAGTGAAAATGATAATAACAGGGCAGGAATGAGAGGCCGTGGTCAATTGTGGAGTGGTTTTCTTGAACAGGTGAAATGAAAGGGACATTAGAGACACGGACGAGAGGTTGAAGAAAAATTTCCTTTTTGATTTGAAGCCTTGCTGGAAACAAACCGGTAAAGTCAGATTAAATAAGAAAAATGGGTATGGGGATAGATTAAGTAGGAAAAATGGTATACAGATTTATTAATTCAAAAAGGGAAAATCACAGCATAGAGAAAAGTTTAGGAGAGCATCTATTAGTCCAACATTATCCAGAGGTTTTATGTACCTTTTACATATATAGAGAGAGAGGGAGAGAGAAAGGAAAGAAATGCAGGAATTATGTAGGGGAATATTAAGTTAATTTTTTTTTGTACGTGATTTGTTTTAGGAAAAGTTGGTGGTCTTGGAGAACATACAAAACAAAGTCTACATGGTCCTCAGAACAGAGAGTGGCTTGTATGTGATCTTTAAGACCAAAATGAAGGACCACGGTGTGTGACGAAAGTCTATTTAGTTTTGTTAAAAGATTTCATTTTTCCTGCTAAATAGATTTAGGTAATGAAAGTTTAGAGGAGGAAGCTGGATAGCTGTTTCTTCTTTGGTTGATCCAGATTTAGGGAACACAGGCGAACTTTGTAGAAAGTGTTTCTCTGTGCTTGGAAGGAGAGAAATACGGGCATGTCAGAGTGACCTTGGTCCTGAGGTGATTCCTCATGCTTTCCAACATGTCAGAGCATCAGTATTAATTACTGAACCCCTCATTTGTGATGCCTTGTCAATTATTAGATGTTTGCTGTATTGCTTTTTTGATACACACATATATAATTATATGATATACATATATGGCAAAGATATATGCATATATGCACATATGTGTATATGTGTGTGTGCATATATGTATATGAAGGGGAAGTCTTTTTTTGGTCATCATTGGGAGGAAGAAAAACACAGCTCCTTGGCTTTCCAGTCAGGATTAGACCTGGGACAAATGCCAAGGATGTTACCGCTTTCCCACCCATCCCATCCCATCCCCAATATCTGTTAGATTTCCACATTACAATTTTATTTTAATAAGTGCTATATAAAGTTTAATAAGTGGAGACTGCAAAACTATAGACTAAGTACCTCCTTAGTCTTAGTTTTTAATTTTTATTTGAAATTTTACATTCTCTGTTGACATTTTTACCAACAATTGGGACAGGTTTCATGAACTAATAGTCAGTTACTCTTTGTTGCCAAAATTTTCTTTATGTTAAGAAGCTTCTGTGTTCAGTAAATTAAAATGTTAAAAAAGTCAAATTTTAGTACCTTTTCATATTTTTTAGGGTAGTTCAAAGCTACATCTGAATTCCCAAACACTCCCAGGATACTCACCAAACTCCAAGGGTTTTATAATAAAGCACCATTTTCTTTTATTGAATCTTGACTTTTATTGGCCCATTTCATATATCCATGGAAATGTATATCTCAAGTCAATTTTTTAATCTTTTAAGTATTATCCAAAAGCAACTTACGTTTTAATTCCCATAATAACAAAAGATAGCTATTTTATATTTATACAGGGGAGAGTGGTAACTCAAAATGACATTTGTATAGTTGTTATGCTGTTTTAAAAAAGCAATGTGCTATGTATCCATGTCTGTATCAGAAAAAAAATATTCTGTTTTTACTAAAGCCTGCTAATGTCTCTTTTTTGTCCTATTCCTGTACTCAAACTCAGAAAATGAATATAGCAGAGGAAGGTGGTTGAAAAATTCATGACAGCAATATCACACCCTTATTAGTTGCATAGTTTATTGTATAAATAAGCTGCTATAAGGTATTGGCGAAATGGACAAGTGGTTTTCATTCATCCAGGGGACTTGATATAAATTACCAGTTTTGGATATCTACCTAAACAAGAAAAGCATATATAAAATTGCTACTGACTTTTAGAACTTGAAGAGAAAAAATATTTTTTAAAATTCATTTTAAGATGCAACGTTTGAGCTCAGCACCTGCTGTAAGCAATTGAAATTCTCATACCATGTCAGACTATGATTATGAGTCTTCTCTGTGCTTCCCATTCAGTTTGTTGCTATTGCAAATCCTGGGAGCTCAAGTACTTGAGTCCCAGCCACCCATGTGAAAGATTTGGATCGAATCCTAGGTTTCCAACCTTGACCTGGGCTAACCATAACTACTGCAGGCATTTGGGATATAAAATCAGTGCATGGAAGCTCTTTGTCTTCCTTTATCTCTTGCTTTCTTTCTCCCTCTGCTCTCCCCTCCACCATTTCTCTCTTCTTTTTTCTCTTCTCTCAGTTGTTTTCTTTTCCTCGCTCCTTCTCCCTCTCCAGCCCTTTCTTTGTTTCTTTCTCTCTCACCTTGTCTCTCCCTCTCCCTTTGCCCTTCTCTCCCTCTTTCTTTCTCTCCATACCCTGCCTGGTTTTTCCCTCTCTTCCTTCCTTGCTATCACTCTCCCTTCCCTTCTTCCTGTAATTTTAAATTTCAAATAAATGACAATAAAAATGTTTTTTTACGGTGACCTTCTGTAATGGTGTATAGTTTGTGTCAACTTATTACATAATTCATGATACCCAATAAAATGTCTCAAAAATTAAAATATTAAGCTATAGGAATTGTTATGTTAGTAACATTTTTAGTCTTAAAGTGAATTTTGCCTATTTTACCAAAATTTCAAATATATAATTTAATGTAATTTAATCTCCAGAAATTTAGACTGCAAAGTAACAACTACATGCCTAGAAAGTATATATGGAAACCTAGACTTTAAAAATTGCTAATAAGAAAATTTGCTGTTGTATGTTTATACTGGTATGTATTATCTATGTGACATATGCACTTTACATTTATAGTTTAAAATCTGAAACCATATGCAGTTTATTAATTATGAAATATATTCCTAGTTTTAATACCATGCAACATTTTACAATTATATTAAATTCCTGTGCATTAACATGAAAAGATGTATTTTATACTCATTTGGGTATTGAAAAATAAATGAAAATCAAATATTTCCCAAAAAAGTGAAATGGTTCATTGTACCCCAAAATATACTCTAACTGTCACAGGGGCAATTTTCAAAAATTTATTTGATGTATGTTTTACATTTAATAAAAAAGAATTGGTTATAGTAATGTTAAGGCATAATTAAGATATTTCAGGTCAGAAGGGAAGTAGAAAAATCTGGCAACACTTAAAGTGGCCAAGTAAAAATACAATTAAGAATGGAAAATAATCTCTTATTTTAATAACTGTGAATGACAAGTGCCATGTAACCTCAGTGTTCAGCTTTGCATTGGAAAATTCTATGTTTGAAAATGACTTCATTTCGACAGAAGATGGAACAAGTTAATCAACCACCTCAGCTATAGGTTGGCAACAAAATACCGGGCAAATAGAGATGCTATGATGGACAATGTCAATCAGTGGATTTTTCAACGACCTCATCGTGTTTGGAGAGGCGAGATTGGCAGCGATTCATAACTGGTGAACTATTGAAACCACTTGAGCGAGTATCTCAGAGCATGCCCCACATGTGGGACCTGGGGAGGTTGGGAAACCGGGTGGGGCTTTTCCCTCAATACCCCTCTTTACCTCAGATACATGAAGGAAACAATATGGAAATAATAGTCTTACCCACTTTCCTGTAGCCCTTGAACCTTTACCCAAATTAACTATGTAAAGATTGTCAAAATAAAAAAAGAATTTGAAAAAGAAAAGAAAAAAAAATAGAATAAGGGTAAAAGGAAAAAACAAAAAAAAAGAAAAAAGAAAATGACTTCTTTCCATGTTAGTAAATCATGAGCCGATGTAGAATATTCATATGGAGAGCTGCCTTTTGGTTCACTGTATTTTGCTAAAGTTTCTGAGCTGCCGAAACTTAAAAGATTTTGGAAAATGTCTTATTTAGAAACAATTCAGATTAATTCAGTATATGCTTCTTAAATGTCTCTTTCTGCGAAGCAGTTTTGCATGATAATGGTGTATTTATGTCTTAACATTCCAAATTCACCAGCTTTTTTATCATCTTCACTCCAAAAGTCATAATTATTTCCATAGCAACTGTGCTCATTGTCAGGGGTAGAAAAATTTGACTTCTGTTAAGTATTTTTTTAAGGAGCAAACGAGCATTTAAACAACAAAAGATGTCATTTTATGAAATTGACAAAAATTGAGCAAAAAAAAAAAATTACGTATTTCCTTTGGCAGCTTGCACATATAACTGATTTTCACCCAAAGAGAGGAGATGGGGAGTGGGGTGAGAGGTGGGGAAGAGAGAGAGAGAGAGGAAGATAGAGAGATTGAGAGAGAGAGAGCCTCCATTCATTGGTTCATTCCTCCCCAAATGTCAAAATGTCCTGACTATCCTAGGAACCTGAGCCATCCAGACTGAGCCATCACCCCCTGCTTTCCCTGGCTCATTAGCAAGCACTCCTTGAGAAGCAGAACATCTAGGTGCTGAGCCAACAGGCAAGGGATACTGACATTGCGTGCAGCAGATTCACTGTGCATCACTACGCTGTCTCCCTCACAGCCAAACTTCCCTGCTACCCGAAGAAACAAGTGTTAGTGTACTTAAAAGGCAGAGTAAATATTTTGTACACATTTAATTAAGGAATTTGCTTCAGAGTTCTGGTGTTCTGAACCTCAGCTATTGAGTTAAAGAGAAAATTGAGTGAAGATGTGTTAAGCCTAAGATTTTGTCTAAAGAGAAAACAATTCCTTTTTCTCTACTCGAAATTCCTTTAAATATTAAATGTGGCATTATTTGTTATAATTTAGAAAATAATTTATTCGATTAATCTCTTCAGGATTAAGTACTGAGTTTTGTGATATCACATCCCTGAAATCAAGAATGATGTTCTTAGAATTAAAATTTATTTTTCCTGCAGCCGTTTGTTGCTTGGGATGAGTGTTTTGTACCATGAGGTAAAAATGTCAATTTCAATTTAAATTTACTTAGAGGTAGTAGGTTATTTTAGCTGGATCTTCCTGACAATTGTTACCATCTCCTTAGTCCCTACTCTTCTTTAAAAGGTGGGAGACGGGATATAACATTTTATATCTACCTTTTCCATGCAACACAGTGAGTTGCCTTAGATTCAAAGCTACTTATCCACAGGTTCTTGGTTTACTATTTACTAATTCAGCAAATAAAAGTGAAAAGGTCAATGAAATGTTAAGTACATATCGGCACTTGTAGGAGCATGTCATTTTACTGGTGAAATTCTTAACTTTGAGGAAAAAGAGCTTTCTTTCCATAATTTATTCATATACTAAATTTTAAGAAACACTAAATAACTACTATGTGAAAAATGGATGCTGTAGCATTTTCAGTAATACATAAATGCATACCTTTTTGTCTCTATTTCCTAAGTCCCAATGTAGTGAAAGTGTCAAGTCAGAGGTAAGTTAAACGCAAGTAAAAAAAAAAAAAAAGACGATGCAAACTCTGAAACTAACATTTTTTTCTAGTGTCAAAGTTGGATATGGGGATTAGGTTGTCTACATTGCAATACCCCTCTCAGAAACTGGTTGCTCAGCATGAGAATAACGACTCAACTGAGGGCAGATTTGAGCTTCCCCTGAGTTTTCAATGAGGTCCCACATCCAGGCTAATTATGCCTCTCTTCTCAATGCTTTGGTTTGCAAGCTCCTCCTGTTTTCCACATCTATAAGAGTATATTAAAACATTTTCTTGTTTATTTCTTTTTTCATTTTTTCCACCATATGGTAGCCTCTCCTAGAAAAGAATTGTGCCTAGCTTCCCTTTGAATCTCAGACCAATATTTGGTAAATGGTACACAAACTCAATATGTTATTTAGGAATACATTGATACTGTTTCATCTACACGTGAATACATTTTGAAAATGCTGTATTTTTCCTAGTTCCGACTCACCTCCATAAAATTCTTTAGCTTCCTACACTACTAAAATGCCTTTAAATGAACAAATAATGCAACTGAATATTGTGTAAATCTGAAGCGTTTATGCAGTTTTCACTTTAAATGTTAAGCAATGTATCAATTATATTTTAGGGAACTTTTATTAGATGCTATAAACTAGTATCTTTTTACAAATAAAAAAGAAGACTTCAAGTACTTAAATTAATTATCCAAAATCAAAGAGGTATCAAGAACAGTAATGAAGATCAAAGAAAGAGGTATTTCAATTCCTATTTCCTCACTCAAGACATTTTATTTGTTCTAAGACACTATACAGTCAACTTTCAGTCTGAGTTAGATCCTTTTATGTACTTACTTATTTTTCAGTGGCTTCATAAATGACATTTAATTACATGAATGTATTGTAAATACTTTCATATCTTTTAGGGTACATGAAAATGTTCATTCAGTGCTGGTAAAACTGGACACAGAGATGGGAAAGCATGAAATTAGGTTGAATGCAGTTTTTACATGTTTGAAATTGTTTTTAAAGAAAGATGTTTATTGAACATTCCAGGCAAGGTTTTGTCTAAGTGTGAGATACTCTGCATTAAACATGTGTCCCGTTTGATAAGATTAAAACCAGGAACATGGAGCAACAGTAAGTCAAGCATTTTTGTACATCAGAAAAGCCTCCCTACTTTTGGATTGCTTAAAATTTTATTTGAGAATCTATCTAGACTTACAAAAAGTTGCACAATGGGAAAAGAGAATCCCAATAAATATCACACGTAGATTTGCCTAATGTTAAGATTTTATGTCATCATTGTGCCGTGATCAAAACGAGAAATTAATGTTAGTGCAGTAGTATTAAACATAGGGTTATGCAAATACTACTAGAGTTTATTATAATATTATTTTCATTTATACTTCAGAATCTCATTTATGATTCCACACTATTTATCTTTACATCATCCCTTTAAATGTTCCTAGTCTGTGGTATTTCCTTCTTTTTTCTTTTGTGCTATTTGATATTGATGTTTTCAGATAACTGATTCCTTTTTTCTTAATATCACTTCCTTTTAATTTGCCTGGTGTTTAATCACAAACAGCCTAGAATTATACTTTCTTCACCAGAATATCACAATAACAACCGTATGTTCTAATCAGTGATTTTTATGTCTGTTCGTGATGTTACTAGTTCAAAATGTTTGTGGAAAAGTAAAAGTAAAATCCAGTTATTATGTTGTAAAATGTTTGAGCGTCATGAGAATGTCAAGAAATTGTGAATTATGAGACAATTTTACATGTACGCCAAATGTGTTAGCAATAAAACTTTCACTTTCCATGGACTTTTCAAAATAATGTTATATCTTGTTACTGGTTTTGTATCTTGTGCAAAGTAATTTCTCCATTATAAAATGTATCTCCTTTGAAGTTAATAAATACCATAATGCATGTTTTGAGGTGATGGAAGTTTTATTCCCCGAGACTTTTATGTACTCGTTGTATTATTGATCAGTATGAGTTATTTTTATTAGTTGTTAGTGCCAAGTGAGTATTAGCGATGACTATCAGATGGTGACTTTTATTATTATTATTATTATTATTTATTGGAAAGGCGGATATACAGAGAGGAGAGACAGAGAGGAAGATCTTCCGTCCGATGATTCACTCCCCAAGTGAGCGCAACGGCCAATGCTATGCCAGTCCGAAGCCAGGAGCCTCTTCCGGGTCTCCCACGCGGGTGCAGGTTCCCAAAGCTTTGGGCTGTCCTTGACTGCTTTCCCAGGCCACAGGCAGGGAGCTGGATGGGAAGTAGAGCTGCCGGGATTAGAACCGGCGACCATATGGGATCCCGGGCGTTACTGTAAGGCAAGGACCTTAACCACTGCACCACCGCGCCGGGCCCGAGATGGTGACTTTTTTTTTTAACCTCCTTGTTGTGTCTTATGTTGACAAAGAAGACTAATCCTTTTGCTATTGATGTAAGAAATTATTTGATGTAAGTTTATAGTTATTTTATTCTGAAATTTATGAAATTAAACTATATTATCAGTGCTTATTTTCTTCTCCATGTTCTAGATTTCATCGATCATTTTGTTTTTTTTTTTTCTAAAATATATATAGAATTCCATCTCTTTTAATTTATGTGTCTATGTATTAAAATTAAATTAGAGGGCCCGATGCAGTAGCCTAGCTGCTAAAGTCATCCGCTTGCATGCACCAGGATCCCTTAGGGTGCCAGTTGTGTCCCAGCTGCTTCACTTCCTTCCAGTTCCCAGTTTGTGGCCTGGAAAGAGCTGAGGACATCCAAAAGCCGTGGGACACTGCCCCCACGTGGGAGACCTGGAAGAAGCTCCGAGCTACTTGGCTTTGGATCAGCTCATCTCTGGCCCTTTTGGCCATTGGGGAAGTGAATCAGTGGATAAATCTTTCCCTCTGCCTCTTCTTTTCTCTGTAAATCTGACTTCCAAATAAAAATAAATAGTTTTTTAAAAATAAGTAAAATGGAGTATACTGATGTTATTGGACTCCAGATGAATACCAGTAAGTTCACTTTAGCCAATCCTCTTTGATTCTTTTTTTAACAGCTTTCCCTGAGTTTCCCACACGGGTGCAGGATCCCAAAGCTTTGGGCCGTCCTCGACTGCTTTCCCAGGCCACAGGCAGGGAGCTGGAAGGGAAGTGGAGCTGCCGGGGTTACAAACTGGTGCATGCAACGCGAGGATTTTAACCACTGAGACATGATGCCGGACCCACCCCTCGGGTTTTAATTTCATTTTCCAGTGAAATTTTTGAGGTATTCTCTTAGAACTGTCAGTGTGCTTTATTGGCTGATAAGACTGCTAAAATCTTTAATTTTTGGCTTGTAATATTCTCGCGTACTTCTACATTCACATTCATTTATATTTCTTCCGTGTCGATTTTTTTTATCAGTTTACATAAATATATAAAGAATATTATTCATTTATTTTACTGCAATTGTAATCAATTTATAAATTAACTTTCAGGGAACTGAAATTCCAATAATGTTATGTCTTGCCATCTATGATCTTTTAATTTCACCAAAAATATTTTTATGATTTTTAAGGATGTTTCAATATTTCTCAGAAATATTTGGTATATTTCTCGTTAACTGTTTCCTTGAGACCTTAATGTTCTTTGTTGCTACAAATGCTGTTTTTGTTTTAAAAGATTTATTTTTTTTATTTTTTTTAAGATTTATTTTTATTATTTTTTCATTGGAAAGGCAGATATACAGAGAGGAGAGACAGAGAGGAAGATCTTCAGTCCGATGATTCACTCCCCAAGTGAATGGGCCGATACTATGCCGGTCTGAAGCCAGGAGCCTCTTCCGGGTCTCCCACGCGGGTGCAGGGTCCCAAAGCTTTGGGCTGTCCTGGACTGCTTTCCCGGGCCACAGGCAGGGAGCTGGAAGGGAAGCAGGGCTGCCGGGATTAGAACCGGCACCCATATGGGATCCCGGGCGTGCAATGCGAGGACCTTAACCACTGCGCCACCGCGCTGGGCCCTACAAATGCTGTTTTATGTACCAGTGTGTTCTTAGCTTATTGTTTGTGCATATGTAGTTGATTGATTTTTGTATTCTGTCTTTACATCCTTCTACCTCAGTGAGAGATTTTCTGGAGCTAATTTTATGTTTGCTTTCTGAGACTTTCCAGGTACACTATCATATCCTCAACAGTTCGTGATATCTTCGTTGTCCTTTATCTCATCCTTAGAAATCGAATGCATTTCTCTTTTCAAGAGGCACTGGCAAATACCTTCAGTAAACTGTGGAATAGTCCTAGATAGGGCTCATCGTTTTTGTGCCCCCAATATTATTGAAAAATGCCTTCAATATGCTGGCTCGTTCCCAAAATATTCTCAACGGCTCAAGGTAGGTCAGACCGAAATCAGAAGCCCAGACAATCCCTCCTGGTCTCTCTGTGGATGAAACCCGGCCCAGGTGATACAGTACAAGGCCGGAAGCAGTAAATGTTGAGGTGAGCCAGAACCCTTGCCCCCCGGTAACGTGATTTACCTCGTTACCATTCAGCTTTAAACAGCCACCGTCCCAGGATGCATCTGTGCAGCCCCGGACCTGGGCGCATGCGGAGTTGCTCCTCCTAGCGGCGAAACCGCCCTTTCTTAAAACAAGAAAGGAACTGAAGGGGAGAGACAGTTGTGTTTCTCCTCAGAGCGTGCTGGGAGCTCCTGCTCTGCTTTTCTGTCTGCTGTGGCGTGATTTTGGAAGGCTGTCTCCTGTAAAGGTAATCTTTTCAGCCTCTGCTTCTCACACAGGGGCAGCTCTCTGGCCTGCTCGGATTGGATATTTCCCTGTGCGGGGTGATGGGCATTCTCCCGAGTACGTTTTTATGTCCTCACTGTTAAATTCTGTTCCCATTTCCAGTATTACTGGCCTCTGCTTTGTGCCTTTACCTCTGTGGGAGACAAGAACCTGGCCTGGGATTGAAGCGTCCGCTGGCCACACCGTTTGTGCTGTGCGGGGCTTGCCTGGGTGCGTGGGCGGGGAGAAAGGGGAGGCAAGGCAGCCTGGACGCAGCAGCCCTGTGGGAAGTGGCCTTCTGGCTTTGCTACGACACTGGTCCACTTGAGTGTTTCTTCAGGAAACACGACCCTGACTTTAGGAGTGAGGTGAATCTGTTCTACCGCGTTAAATTCCTTTTTTCTTTGGTGCATTTATTTGGAAATATTAGTTGAATTTTGTTGCGGAGTTCTTCAGCGTGTATAACTATAACTGTGTTTTGCCCTCGGTTTATGGATATGGTGTGTGTTGTTCATGGGATTAGCAGTGATGGTTTTAACTGGTTTCCTGCAGCCTGGGTGACAGGCCTACGTCATATTCCAAGCTTCCGAAGCAGGACTGTGTGTTTTCTGTTTCTCAAGTAAATAAAATAAATGCAACTCAGTTATTACAGATTTGCTTACAAAGGTCACCTATTATTTTTTTTTTCTTTTTAATTCGAACGGTAGGAAGACAGAGAAAGTGTGTGACAGAGAGAAAGAAGTCTTTGACTCGTTCATTCCCTAGTGCCTACCACACCTGTGGCTAGTGTGTGCTGAAGCCTAAGTAGCACTTGCATTGCAGCTCCTGTGAGCAGGAGCCGGGGAGCCACCCACCTCAGCAGTCAGCAGCTGCCTCCCGGAATCTCCTGGTAGGAATTAAGAACCCGAAGCAGAGCAGGGACATGAACAACAAAGAACTCCGCTTGGTATACGCATTCCGAGTAGAACTTCGGCAGCTGCACCAAGCGTCCACCTGTTTCTTTCTACGGGAATTCTTGTTAGTGGAATTGGTTTGCACTTTGTTTCTTCGTGCTGCGTTTGTTCTTGGACCTTTAAACGTGATTAGCAAGATTTGTTTTCTTTTCCTTGTTCCGGGTTCCTGGTAGAAGTTGGGAGCTACCTCTTCTTTGAATATTTTCTATATTTTAATATAATTCTTTGTGCCTTAGTTTATATATTTTTAATCTAATTCTTTGTGTCTTAGATATGTTCTATTTTATATAATCTCAGCAGTTAACTTTGTATTAATGTCATTTAAGGCCCACATGCTGTTTACTGACATAGATTTATTTCTTGCTTATCGGCTTACCTTAATCCATGAAATGATTAGCTTTAGGAAATATGGACCTTCTTTCTCTTTAACATCCAAGTTTTAATTTATTCCTATTTAACTACAATATGCACAGTTTGAAACATTTTCCCACTGTTATCTCTAATTTGCTGTAGTCTAATGTAGACTACGTGTGTGTGTATTTTTTAAAGACCCATTTATTTTTTTTATTTTTTTAAAAGTATATCCATAGAGAGAAAGAGAAATAAAAATCTGCCATCACAAATGGCTGCAGTGGCCAGAGCTGAGCTAATCTGAAATGAGGAGCTTCCTATGGGTCTCCCATGTGAGTGCAGGGTCCCAAGGCTTTGGGCCATCCTTCACTGCTTTCCCAGGCCACAAGCAGGGAGCTGGATGGGAAGTGGGGCACTTGGGACTTGAAGGAGCGCCCCCCCCCCAAGGGGAGGACTAGGCTACCATGCTGGGCCAGGATTAGCGTATTTTTGAATACAGGTACCAAATGCCTGCAGAGCTCAGGACTGGGTGAAGCTGAAGCCTTGAGTCTGTAAATCCATCTGGGTCTCCCTTGTGGGTTGCAGGTACTGAAGGAATTGAGTCACCATCTCTGTCTTATAAAAGTGTCCATTAACAGGATAATGAATCAGAAATAAGGGAACCAAGGAGGTGGGATTGTGGCATAATGGATAAAACCACCGTCTGTGACACCCATAATTGTGTGGGTGCCGATTGGAGTCCGACGGCTTTGCTTCTGACCCAGCTCGCTGCTGATGTGCCTGGGAAGGTTGTAGGGGATGATCCCATGTGCTCAGGCTCCTGCCCCTGGGTGGGAGATCCAGAAGAAACGTTTGGCTCCTGGCTTTGTACCAGGTCAGCTTCAGCTGTTATAGGGAGTGAACTAGTGAATGGAAGATTTTTTTGCTTGCCCACTTCTTTGTAATTCTTTCAAATAAATACATAAATCTTTGCTTTGCTATTTTTTTTTTTTAAGGAAAAGAACAGAGGAGATATTTGAATCAGTGTCTCCAATACAGAATGCAGGTTTCCCATACTGTTACTTTACCACAATAACACACAGCACCTTTCCCGGTCAGGAATCGTTTCCAGTTCTTAAAGAGATCCACCAAAACCTGAAGCATTAACTACCCACCCACTGTAGATACTGTTTACTGGCTCTGACTCTAGTGCATGCCCCAAAAAGGTATATAGAATTTTCAAAATTCTTGTGTTAAAAGCTTCCCTTGGTGCTGATACAGTTTGACAGAAAGTTCCACCCCACACCCAGCAGACGCAAGAGGAAAAACAGAACAAAACAAAACAAAACAAAACAAAAACCTGAGGCATTCGTCCCACCCACCTTCCTCTTTACCTCAGCTGTCTCCCACCCTATCAGGGGACCACTCAGACATGCATCCCTCTAAACTATGTAAATAACATGTTAAAAATAAAATTTAAAAAAATTTTAAAAACACACTATGCCCAGGTAATTTATAAATACTTAACTGGATGGAGAATTTTTTTTGTAATTTCATTACTAAAGTTTTAAATACAATCTACTTCTTTTTTTCCTGACTTGAATATATATATATATATAAAATTAAGAAAATATCTTGATTTGAGATTGCTGCAGGGAGGGGAGGAGGGAGGCAGCCAGAGAGAAGAGAACTGCTTCCACCTGCTGGCTCACTTTGTAATCTCCTGTAATGGTCACCAGGAGGCCGGGGCTGAAGCTGTGAGCCGGAACTCATTCTAGGCCTCTCACATGGGTGGAGGGAACCCAGTTATTTGAGCCATCAAGTTCTTTCTGCATTGACAGTATGGTGGAGTCAAAATCAGAATGTTAAATATGGGAAGTGTGTGTGTGTGTTAACTGACAGTCTTGACCACTAGAATAAATGCTCACCGCTCACTTGGGCATTTGGTATACACTGTGCGGGTTTAAACTTTTTGTGTCTATTGTCAGTTATCAATTTCTGCTCAGATTGCTCAACACCTAAGCTTAAAGTTTAAAACTGAACAGTTTTGGGCCCAGTATAATGGCTTCATGGCTGAATCTGCACCATGGAAGCTCTGGGCTCCCATATGGGTGCCGGTTCTTACCCAGGCCGCCCTGCTTCCATCCAGCTCCCTGCCTGTGGCCTGGAAAAGCAGTAGAGGATGGTCCAAGGCCTTGGGACCTTGCACCCACCTGGGAGACCCAGAAGAAGCTCCTGGCTTCAGATAGGTTCAGCACTGGCCATTGTGGCCATTTGGAGAATGCACGAGCAGACGAAAGATCTTTCTGTCTCTCCTTCTCCCTTGTAAATCTGACTTTCCAATACAAATAAATAAACCTTTAAAAAAAAAAAAGGAACTCAGCAGTTTTGTTCCACATTTATACATACATGGGTTTATTCTTGGTAATTTTCCAAGTACTACATAGTACACTACATATATATATGTATATATATGTGTGTGTGTGTGTATATATATGTATATATATATAAAATTCTTTTTCTAATATATTTTCTGGGATTTAATTTTAAGTATTAACTCTGTAATCATCCTGTTTTTCTTTTATCAAGATGTCCAATAATGGAAATATTCCTTATTTGTTTTTCCTTTTTTTATCATATTCTCTACTGTTTCTTTCATTGCATTACTTTTTTCTTTATTTTGGTTGATTTGGTAGGTTAATTGTCTTGCATGCCCATTCCAAAATTTTAATTTGGATAAATTCTTCCCTGTGAAAGTGGCAATTTATTTTCTTGATTCCTGATATATTTTTTACTATGCGATTTTAATTCTAAATTCAGTGATTTCATTTTTATTTTGTTTTGGTTTGTTTTCAAGTTACGTTTCAAGGCTATTTGCTATATTTTAAAGTGTTTTCTTGTGTTTTGTGTTTGAAATGACAATTCCGATTTTCTTCTGCTTCGTGATTATTTTTCCTTGTTTTGACTTTCCCTGATTTGCTGGAGTAATTCTTCATGGGCTTTTCTTTTTACTAGTTTTTACCATAAGAGCTATTTTATGTGATCTCCTGATCAGCAATACACTTTTCTTTCTGTACAACAAATCCCAGGTAGTTTAGCAGAGTTTATTTTTCATGTTTTGAAAAAGGCATTTTGAATTCTATATTTTTGTGCTAATATTTTGACATACAGTAGCCTCAATCTCTTCCTTCCTTTTGTCCACTTCCTCTCAATAATATCTAAATTAAAACTGTCTTTGTATGTTGTGCTTATCTCTATAAGTTAACTGGCTTTCTTAAATGGAGCTGTTCATTTAAATTATTTGCTTACTACTTGTTAGAATGTTTGACCCTAAAAAGATGTTTTACGGTTCTTTCTGAGTAACTCATAAATTGATATGCTAGGAATTTTAACAATATTTCCATAGTTAATGAGTAGTTAATTTTTCTGGTGGATGCTAAACCTCTCTATAAAACTCATACCTTAACATCCAAATGCCCTGTCTTCCTCATACTTGTTGTTGTGTTGATTTTCTGTCACTAATTTTGTGACAAGATAAGATCAATTAAGTGTCCTTGGGAACTTAGAATCAGCATTCATTCTTCTTTTCTTTTTCTTCATATTTTGTGCTTTCATATTCTTGTGCTCAGGTAACACTGAAGTTCAATTATGGCATGGAATTTTTACTGATAATAAGTCATTTGTTATCATTTAGAGACAAGAGTTAGGAAGATAGTACCTGACAATGCCCTCACTGGCTTTTTCTAAAATATCATTGTTGGAAAGGTATTGCGTATTAAAATATTTTTGTGCACTTTCACTATGGAGCATTATAACACTATGTGCATTTCATTACATATTAAAAACACATGCTTGCAAAAATGTTTGCTTTTATTTTCAAGGCAAAATGTACTGACATCCTTTAGAAATGTTCTCATTCGCAGACACTGTTGTCTTATTTATAGCTTGGTGGTGACATAAACAAGGTGTCAGAATCACCAAGAAAATTTTAATCTAGTTCTGCAAAAATAATAAAGTCTTTCACAGTCGCTTTGAACTTCTCATTAAGAGGATATTCAAGAGAAGAAAAGAGTTCTTGCAGTTTGTCTTTGAAAAATTTTCCAGAAGCAAATCCTGAGTCATATTTTCAAACTAACACTTTATTATAAAGTGTGATCTCAGGTAGACAAAAAGATGGGAAAAGAAAAATAGAAATAGGCTGAGAAGGATCAAGAAGAGAAGCACATATGAGGAGATGATTATTAACTAGGCATAACTTCTGAAGATACTCCCATAAAGGCCTTGCTGCTTCTAACAGTAGTTAAGTAAAGGTAAATGATTTTATCTGTCTGTTCCTTCCTGTCACTTGCCTTTCGGCAGTACTTCTGTTTATCTTGCTTGACCTTTTCAGGTAGTTGTGTGATGTCAGAGCTTTGGCGTTTCTCATTTTCCTGGACTTCAGTCCCAGATTCTTATCCTGCTGCCATTTCTGGTTCCTTCTCATCTGAATGATGTGGTCTTCCCAATGGTAATACTCTTGTTATGTTGAATTGCCACAACAGAGTGACTTTGGCAATGCCTTGAACCATCACTAGGACTCCTCTATTCTAGAACCCAAAACAAAGCAAAACAAACAAACAAACAAAACAACAACCAGGCATCATGTTGCCATGGTCAGGTGAGGCTGAGCTCTTTTGGAGGTAATGCACATTGGTAACCCGTTTAGGGTACCATACAGAATACTTTGTGTGACAGTTTGCATGTTAGTGTATGTGCTAGGCTATAATTTCCAGAAGGATGGCATATATGATGGGTTTTTTGAACAGGTCTATTGCTTTGGCATTTGTTGTATACACTTGATTTTTTTCCTATTATATGAAAATGTATCTTCATAAATATGTGTGTCTATGTAACATATATAATATATATATATATATATATTTGAAAGGGAGACAGAAAAAAATTCTTATTTATTTATTTACTTTCCAAATGCTTATAATATCCAATCTAAGCCAGGCAGGAACCAGGAGTTCAGAACTCATTCTTCTCCCATGTGGATATCAGGGCCTGTGCAGTCATGTAGGAGACTAGAAAGAAGCTCTTGGCTTTAGATAACTCAGCTGTGGCCTGGCTGATGTGACTTTGCCTTTCAACTAAAGATTAAAAACAAAACAAAACAAAAACCGAATCAAAATGGTGGAATAGGGTAAGGGTACATTTAAGCAGACGGAGAAGTATTAGCCAGGGTAATGTGCAGAGAGAGTGCACTGCAGGAAATAGGAGAGGGCAGACCAATGGCAGAGGGGCACCTGGAGACTGATGAACACAGAAAAGCAGCAGACACAATGGTGTAGTGTTGCAGTGACTGATACCCAGCGGCAGCCAGCGAGCAGCAGCTGAGCTCCACTGGCTGCAGGAGCTCCAGCAGCAGCCAGGTGGGAAGGGGAGTTCACCGGGAGCTCAGGAGGTGACCCCGGGCAAAGAACTTCCCATCCTGCTGATTTGTTTGATTTGACCAGTAGCAGAGAGAGAGAGAGCAGCAGACCCTGCAAAGGCTGTGCAGGAACAGGGTGGATTTGACAGCTCAGACCCCCACCAGAGCTGCATTGATGGACTTAAGACTGTTTATAAAGAACTGTACTGTTGTGATAATATAGGGGAAATCAATGGAGAGGTGTGGAAATTTGGAGAGAGGATAAGGGAAATCCCAGAGCCTATGGAACCCCATCATAAAATATAATAATAATTATTGTAGAACAGAAGACAAAGAAACAGCAAAACACTGTTGTTTTTGTGCCAAATTTAACTACTTTTTTCACTTACTATAATTTGGATCGTAGTATTTATCTTAGTATATAAGGAAGGATTTCACTTCTATTTTAATGGTAATTATTTTTAAGAAATGGAACAATCTGCTGAGAAGACTGAAATTTTTCCTGGTAGAGTTGTACAACAAATTGTAAAATTGTAAATCAAATATTATTTTGATGCATATTATTTTATGTCTTATTTTAATATTCTAACCCTAAATATTCTGACCTTTTGCCCTAAATAACCCAGAGTGTTATCAAATAAAAATTGAGCACTAGGATAATGAAATGAATTCACAAGTACTTCTTTCTGATTCTGAATAATTCTGCTGCCACAGTGTTCCTAGCACTATAGAAATGAAACGTTATCATTTTTTACAAGCCTCCGATATTGTGCTTCAGCCATATTTAAGCCTGAAGAGACTTTGAGGAAATAGATATACAGTTGTAGAACAGGTGTTTAGCCTGGGATTTTAGACACTCATGCCGCTTGTGAGAAGGTCTGGTAAGCTCAGGCAAACAATGATGAATCTAAAGGAGACAGAGGGAAAGATAATGAGAAAAGACAAGGGACAGTGAACAGTGAGTAAGGCTGGTTGAGAGGTCCGCTTGCCATTTTGGAATGCCAGTTTGAGTTCTAGCTGCTCCACTTCTAATCCAACTCCCTGATGAAGTGGTGCGGAGCACCATACAAGCAATCAAATGATTGAGTTCTTGCCACAATGTGGGAGACCTGTCTCTTTCCTCTACTGGGGCATTAAAATAGATAAATAGATCAATATTTATTAAAAATCCGGAATAAACCCTGGCAAGTCCCAACTGAGAAATTTTCCCAGACATGTGCTGACACACTAGACAAATGGAAATGTTCAGATGTGTTATCAAGCTGATGTCCTTGAGAAAGAGAAGTGCACCAAGGTAATGCATTTCAGAATCTACTTTTTGACTTCTTGCTAGAACTTTCGCACTTTTTGTCTTTTTCACTTTGTTACAATTTGGTGCATTTCTCCCTTGAGATGTAGTGGTATACAATATATTTTTTTCCAGGGACCACTTAGACATTTAAAACATCATTTGTGGGTCATAAATTTATTGACTTAAAACTTAGCCTGCTATAGATTTATTGAGTTTCAAGTCCTGCCTGTGTTTGCCTTGGCAAAGGCAGTACAAATGATATTGCA
Source organism: Ochotona curzoniae (assembly GCF_017591425.1). NCBI lineage: Eukaryota > Metazoa > Chordata > Mammalia > Lagomorpha > Ochotonidae > Ochotona > Ochotona curzoniae. The sequence continues at coordinate 60,233,143 of NW_024466599.1, forward strand.
GAGAGCATATGGCCTGTGGGAAAGACCTGTCTATTGTAAATTGATGAAAATAACCTTCTTCTACTTTTGCATTTGTAAATGTGATCAATATTAAGGAATGGGATGAACTCACATTGAGTATTATAAGGAACAACTTCTTAAATTTTGTAAGTGATACAGTTCTGATACCTACATCTTTTCTGTAGAAAGCTTCTGATCCATTATTTCCAACATGACAGTTCATTTAATTTTAACGCAAAGCTGTAACATGTCTATACCGGATACTTGGAAAAGCACAGTCTCTCTATATATACCTAGATATAATGTATATATATACATCTAGATATATAACTCACCTTCTCAGGAACTACAAAATCAAGATGAGAGATCATGACGTGGAAAGTGGGAAGTCAAATATTTACAGATGACAAATTATTGTACATAAAAAATTCCATGATGCAAAAACTGCGTGAAAAAAATGTAGTATTATTATAAATCTTCTGAAAAAGAAAGTGCTTCTATTTCAAATTGCCTTATTGCCCCTGACCCAACACATACACAAACACACATACTCACACTCATGTCACACACACAGACACAAACACACACAAACCAAAGAGTAAGTTGGATAAGTGATTATGAAAGAAATTGAAAAGGACACAAAAAAATGGAAAGATATTTAGTGCTCATTTGTTAGCAAAAAGAACAAAGCAGACCTTATGCCATATAACTTCAAAATATATTGCAAAGCTGCAGTAATTAAACTAGCATAATATTAGCATAAAAGAGACCACCTGACCAATGGAACAGAATAGAGACCCTAAAAGTAAGCCCACGCATCTGCCACCAGTTGATGTTTGAAAAAGGGTGCTAGGAATATATTTTGTATAAGGATAATCTTTATAGTAAATATTGCTGGGAAAGCTTGTGTAGCTACCTGTGCAAGACTAAAATTAGATCTCTGTCACCATATAGAAACTTCAGCTCAAAATGTGTTAAAACCCAAATGAGAGACCTGAAACTTTGAAACTATGCTTTTCAACAAAATGTAGGGGAAACACTTGGTGACATAATGGCCAAGGATTTTTCAAATCTGAAAAGCAGCAAATGAAGGCAAAAGTACACAACAGGAATTTCATCAAACTAATGAGCATCACAGCAAAAGACAACAGAGTAAAGAACCATCCTACAGCTCAGGAGAGCTATTTTTAACCTGTATGTTGGACAATGGATTAATATCCAGAACACATAGGGAACTGAAACAATTCAATAGCAAATAATAAAAAAATTAATGTATCAATTAGTACAGAATGTAAACAAGGATTTTCTTAAACAATACAAAATAAAATGCCAAACAGGTATATGAAAATTATCCAATTTGAATAGTCACCAGGAGAATGTAATCAAAACCACTAGAAATGTTCACCTCACTTCAGTGATACTGTCATTTGTTAAAAAGAAAAAAGGCAACAAATGGCAAGAATGTGGAGTGAGGAGAATCCTTGCACACTGTTGGTTAGTACAGCCATTGTGGAAAACAGTATGGACATTTCTCAAAAAGAATCAATGAACAATACTTAAATCTCATAGAAATTAAAAATATGATGTTGCTGTGGTGGTTATCAGAGGCTGAGGATGGAAGCACAAAGGTCATAGCTTAGTAAGAATAAGAATTTCTGGGATTATACTACAAAATAGGATGGCTGTAGAGAACTTGATGAACTATATATTTCTTATATTTTAAGCTTACGAACTAGAATTTTGGCTGATTGTGAACAAATGTAAAATTCTGGAAAGTATAGCACAATCATCCTGATTGGTTATTTTATAGGATATACATGTAAGAAAGTGTCACACGTCACGTCTGTTAAAAAAAAGTTGATGTCAGAACTTTTTAATAGAAAATCTAAAAATGCATATGCAATATACTTAAATAAAAATGGAAATATGTTCTGAATAGTGAATGATTATGTTAAATGTTAATGTATTTTTAAAAGATGAAACACCTAAGTATTTCTAAAATACTTGAGACTTTAATTGAAATATGAAAGATGTTGAAATTAACTCTTCTTATTTTCAAATATGTGAAGAGACATGCTAATTATATGTGCTTTTCTTAAATGTCAGCATATTTTATATTTTCATATAAATTATCATGCTTATAATTTATTAGGTTTAATTAAAACAAATGGTACAGCTTTGTTTTTATAACTCTCCTTGCCCATTTTAGATGTATAAGTTGTACTAGCCTTACCGGATGATGTTTATTGTTTCTCATCCAACAGTTGACACATTTTGTACAAGATTAAAATAATTTTGTTTCAATGTCCTGTAGTGCTCATTTAAATAAGATTGACTACCATTTCTCTATGGTATTTTAAAAGCACAGATTTTTATTATGTGGTGTAAATATAAATAGTACTTAAGTGTTTATAATTTCAATTTTTTTTAAGATTTTTTTTTTTTATTATGAAGTCAGATATACAGAGAAGAGGAGAAACAGAGAGGAAGATCTTTCATCTGATGATCCACTCCCCAAGTGACCACAAATGGTCATTGCTGTACCGATCCGAAGCCAGGATCCAGGAATTTCCTCCAGGTCTCCCACACCGGTGCAGGGTCCCAATGCTCTGGGCTGTCTTCAACTGCTTTCCCAGGCCACAAGCAGGGAGCTGGATGGGAAGTGGAGCTGCCGGGATTAGAACCAGTGCCCATATGGGATCCTGGCACATTCAAGTTGAGGACTTTAGGTGCTAGGCCACAGCACCAGGCTCTATAATTTCAATTTTTAAAGATACAGTATGAACATATCACAAATTATACTTACACAGGAAAATTAATTCTGTTTTACCAAAATAGGGAAACATACCGAGTAGAAATGAAAAAGCATAACAAGAAAACACACATTGCTTTCTGAAGGATTTGCTCTTGCTCTGGGTTTGCTTCTGTAAATTTGAGGTTGATGTCAGTGGGAAAGACATTTCTAGAGCAGGAGAAGAACCAGAGCAAACAAAACTAAGCAGTGCTAGGGGACTATTTACTAGACATTTATAGTTTGTTAATAGTATGGTACCTGACTTCAAACTTACACTGTTTAAATATGTTTAAATGAGTTCGACAGCAAGAAGAATCTGTTTCCAATAGATAAACTTCATTCGCAGAAATAATTTGCTAATTAATTCTCTTCTGCCTAATGCAGTCAGGTTTGTCTCTCTCATAATTATCTAACCACTTCTTAATGTATATTTGATCATATTCTATATTCAAATTTATTTTTTAGGTTTCTATATATACTTACAGAATTATGTATACGATTTAATGAAATATTTAATTTAGTAACTTCATCTTGTCCCCAAACTGTACCATCACAGATTATTTTAACATAATCACTCATTCTCTTTTGTCACATGAGTAGTTAGAATATTTTATTTCCTTTTTGTCTCTTAGTCAAGCTGTGTACCAGAATTATTTTTTGATAAACTTAGTTTTTTTTAAAGATTTATTTTTTATTGGAAAGTCAGATATACAGAGAGGAGGGGAGATAGTGAGAAAGATCTTCCATCCAATAATTCACTCCCCAAGTGAGCGCAACGGCCGATGCTATGCCAATCCGGAGCCAGGATCCAGGAACTTCTTCCAGTTCTCCCACACGGATACAGGGTCCCAAAGCTTTGGGCCGTCCTCGACTGCTTTCCCAGGCCACAGACAGGGAGCTGGATGGGAAGTGGAGCTGCCGAGATTAGAACCAGCTCCCATATGGGATCCCGGGTGCGTTCAAGGTGAGGACTTTAGGTGCTAGGCCACCGTGCCGGGCCCGACAATTTTAGCAACATTTTTCTTCTTTATTGAATATTCTATTATGTGTGTTGGAATTCCTTCTGAATTATTTTTATTCTTTCTAGAATCTGTCCTTTAGAAATTGTCTTAGGAGAACTCATTACCTCTAAAATGGTCCCAGTTTTTTCTTTTCTTTTTTTAAAATTTTTATTGGGAAGTAAGATATACAGAAAGGAGGAGAGACAGAGAGGAAGGTCTTCCATCTGCTGATTCACCCCAAGTAGCTGCAATGGCCGGAGATGCTCCGATTTGAAGCCAGGAGCCAGGAGCCTCTTCTGAGTCTTCTGTGTAGAATCCTCTTCTCAACTGCTTTCCCAGACAGCAAACAGGGAGCTGGAGGGGAAGCAGGGCTGCCTGGATTAGAACTGGAGCCCATATAGGATCCCAGTGCATGCAAGTGAGGACTTTCTTCGCTAGGCAACTGCACAGGGCCCGATGGTCCCAGTTTTACTGATGGACTAGGACTGAATATAATCGGGGCCAGTGCAGTAGCCTAGTGGCTAAAATCCTCGCCTTGTACACGCTGGGATCCCATATGGACACCAGTTCTAATATAAAGAAGCCATCATGCAAATTATAAGTTCAATAACCCTTTTCATATTGTTTTTGGTGCATCCCGTGTGTTTTAATGTTTTTTATTTTATTTTCGTTTCTTCCAAATACTTTCTTTTCTTCTGTCAAAATCCTTGCTGGCTCATGGATCGCATGGTGGCATCATTTTACCAAAGAGGCTCTTGTGTTTTCTTTATGCCACCCATGCTTTTGTTATTCATGGGCATGTTTTTTCGACTCGTGGTGCGGTAATTTTGTTGTTGTTGTTTTAACTTCATACCTGTTGTTGACCTTATTTCATGGCTTCTCATTTAAGGCAATATATAGTGATGGGGAAACAGAGACTATCATATCCAGCTGTGAAAATATAATGATATAATGCAGTATGCATCCCTACTTCCAAATCTAAGATGGACTCCCAATGAAACTCTTGGACATATCTAGACAATGGGATGATGGACTGTCTGACATCGTCTGTGCCAGCAGTGTCGGGACACACTTAAATAACAGAGTGATGGAATTATAACTCCTTATGAAGGAGTATACTATTGTAACAACATGGGGAAAATCAGTCAAGAGGTGGGAATTGGAGGGAGGCAAATCCCAGACTCTCCAAAAAAGTTGTAGCATAAAATTCAAAGTTCAAAATAAAAATTTAAAAAAAAACTGAGAAAAAAATATGGGAACTGTGAAAAGATAAGAGACTGGGAACCATTTCTGTGACACCTGGCATCTGTATAATAATATGTGTGAAGGATAAAAATAGGAAGGGGAAGTATGTACTCGACTCTAGAAAGCTTGAACTACAAGCATGCTTCTCTAAAGCTGTGTCTCTTCTAGAGAGGTCTAGAAGAGACCTGTAGGTCTAGTGAACATTAAGTAATGCATGCCTCTCGGAGCCAAGTATCATAGGTGGAGAACCAGGCTGGGCTGTGTTGGCTTTCTCATGTGCATATTGAGATCCCAGAAGTCCAAGGAACAGATGTTGCAGACACCTGAGAGAAAATCTTGACCACCCTAGATTCAGAGTAAGCTAGAAACAGAGGATTTCCACAAAACATAATTCACAATAACAAAAAAATATTGTTACAACAATATTGAGACAGGAATATCTGAGGAGAATGCAGTGGAATCAATAAAGCTACTGAAAATCTGTTGGAATATAAAGATAGCTACTAAACTCAATCAAGAAAACACAGCAATAGGCAAATCACCCTCCTCCCACAACCCTCTCCCGCCAAAAAAAAAGCTGTATGTTGTGACAGGTCAGGAAGGTAAAACTGGAAGCATTATAAAGTTTTCCTCAGAGATAAGAATAATAAATTTGATGATGAAAAGAGGAAAGAATTGTTTGATCAATGACATCCTTTGGAACTTGAGTTATACAGGAGAAAAATACATTTGGGTTTATTTCAAAATTATAGAGGAATACATCTGAGTATTGAGTGTTGTGAAAGATGTAGCATTCATTTTTCTGGAGGATAAGCTCTCAGTGTTAACAAATGTAAATATACTTTGATGCAGCAATTCCATTTCCAGAGTTTACCTTTCAGTAGATAGTGCCACAAATAAACATGGATTGTATGTTCTTCAAAGGCATTTTCTAGAAACTATGAGTGTTTATGCTAAGATATTTATGGAATAAATTATTGTACGAGGCAGTTTTGCTTATGATGCAAAAATATTATTGATTTAAAAAAAATAATCTCCAATGATAGCACAACTACTGGGAGAAGGGAGGGAGAGAGGGAAGGAGGGAGCAAGGGAAAGAGAGAGAGGGAGAGACCATGAGAGAGCTTTGCTCCTTACTGATTTGCTATTTAAATAGCCCCAACAGCTGGGCCATTCAATCCAGGTCTTTCACGTTTGCAGCAGGGACCCACATCCTTGAGCCATCATTCTTTTCAGAGTAAGCATTAACAGGAAGCTAAAATTGAGAACGAGCCAAAACTAGAACCCTAATATCCTAAGTGGTGTTTTATCTGCTATCTTAAATATTCACCCTAAAGAACAGAACTTTTGTTTTGTAAACCTTAATCAGGTAGCCATTGCTCCACTACTTTATGAGAGCTGGGTATATGTAGTTTAGCTCTCCTATGAGAAAGGAAAAAAAAAAAAAAAAGAAAGAAAAGTAAAGCTTTTGCCTGTCTGTATCACATCACAGGGTATAAGAAGAGTTATGCTTTAAGGAGGAATGTTTTCAACAACACATATTAGTGTTTTCCTTTGAGTGTTAGGAATTTAAATTTATGTAATGTAGCATCCACTACATATTATAATTCAGTTGAAAACCTAAAAATGCAGATTATTCATGCTTGATTTAAAATTTTCTATTTCTTGCTGTGCTTTCGTCTGCCTCTGTTCTTTAAAGACATGCACTTTTAAAAAAGTAACCTCGTTTTACCTATTCTTTCCCAGCTTCCCTCCTACCCACTGAAAGTGTTTATCTCATTGCTGCTTTATCCTTTGACTTTTTTCTATCAAAAGACTGCTATGTAAATTTCATTATGATAATATTTTCTACTTACCTAATAATATTCTTTATTTAAATAATTAGTTCGGGCCAGGCTCGATGTCTTTGTGACTTAATCATCACCCTGCAATCGCCAGGATCCCATATGGGGGCCAGTTTGTGTCACAGCTGCTCCATTTCCTATTCCCTTCCCTGCCTAAGGCCTGGGAAAGCAGTGGAGGGTGGCTCAGAGCCCTGGGACCCTGTTCTCACGTGGGAGACCTGAAGTACCCTCCGGCTCATGGCTTTGGATCAGCTCATCTCCCGCCATTGTGCCTACTTGGGAGTAAACTGCAGGATGGAAGATCTTTCTGTATCTCATATCTGTAATCTGCCTTTCCAGTATAGATAATTAAATTAAAACATAACTCATTCAGGTGGTTATTCATCTTCTAAAAGAATATCCATAATTTTATCCAGGATCTCTAAAGACCAGTAATGAGGAGAACAATTAGCTAATTACCTAATGTTGGCTTGTTTTAGTCCACAAGTGTGTCTCTAGATATTGTAATATTATTTTAAACTACTCTTGCTTATTTAGATAGTACAGAATCACATCTTTTATTTTCATTATAAAAGATATGCTTATTTTTATTGGAAAGAGAGAAGGAGAGACAGAAAGATCTTCCATCCACTGGTTCAGTCTACAAAATGGCTGTGACAGCTGGAGCTGAGCTGATTTAAAGGCAGGAACCAGGAGCCTCCTCTAAGTCTCCCACATGGGCACAGGGGTTCAAGGATGTGGGCATCATTCACTGTTTTCCTAGGCCACAAACAGTGAGCTTGATTGAAAGTGGAGCAGCTGGGACTAGAACCGACATTCGTAAGGGATCCTGGCACGTGTAGGTAGAGGATTATCCAGTTGAGCCAACACACCTGCCCCAAGCATGCCTTTTCAAGTGAAATAAAACCTAAAAACATAATATAAAATGATTTTCTCATTCCCCTGTATCTATCACAGCTCCATCATAGTGAAAACCTTAAATGGTTTCTATCGTGCAGATATTTATTCTAAGTAATGTTTCGAATATTAGTCTGTGTAATAACAGAAGTAGACCTGTTGTATCCTTTTCTAGATTTCCAAAGCAAATCCTCTGAACAATTTCTCTTCCATGCATTCATGATAATTACACAAATGCTCAATTCTCAAATGTCAGAATAACTTTTCATTGTGCTAGGCAGGTGCCCACCACAGGTAGACCTGAGCATTTTCTTTCTTTTTCTTTTTTCTTTCTTTTTTTTATTTGCCTTTTTCTTATTAATGACTTAGAAATATTTACACCTGCTTTGCAGAAGGTGGTCCAAAGAGGAGATGGAGATGCCACAGTTCATGCAAAGGGCTCAGTGAACTCTTCGTTTGTCAATACGTAACTTATACCAGCCTTCTATAGTGGGTTGGCTCTTGCAAGTGAAGTATCTTATATTCAATTTACTCATAGAATAAACTTCATATACTATGAAAGTTTAGGAAAAGACTTGATATTTGATGACTTCCAATAGGAGAAAGGTTCTGGGGAATCTGCTGTCTGTATTCACATTAAACATTTTTTTTTAAATTTTGATTGAAAATTCAGTAATACAGAGAGGAGGAGAGACAGAGGAAGACAGGAAAATCTTCCATCCTCTGATTCACTCCCCAAGTGGCCGCAGCAGCCAGAGCTGAGTTAAGCCGAAGCCAGGAGCCAGGGGCCTCTTCCAGGTCTCCCATGTGAATGCAGGGTCCCAAAGCTTTGGGCCATCCTCAACTGCTTTCCCAGGCCATAAGCAGGGAGCTGGATGGGAAGTGGGGCTGCTGGGCATGGAACCGGTGCCCATACAAGTACCCGGCAGGTTCAAGTCGAGGACTTTAGCCGCCAAGCTATTGCACCAGACCCAATCCTAGCCTTCTACATTACTTACTTCCTTTACACACAGTTATGTTAAAGGGCTCTATTGAACAGTTTTGTTTTTAGTTCATCTGCACTCCACATAATGCTACTACCCAAAGCAATTAATGATCACTTTTCCACTTTGCTTTTGCCCTTTGTTATTGAAATGTGAGCTCTGTTCTAGCCTTTTCTCTAGTTCCTTTTGTCCTTGGAAATAAAACCTACTTTATTGTAAGTAAAGAAAACTAAATATAAGTAATCAACTTCCAACAATGCATTTAATTAATTTCCAGTTAACTAAATTTTCAGGGTAATAGCAGAGGGAATATTATATATGCCAGAAGGACCCAGGTTTTTTTCCCCTGTTAATTTCTGAAATCTATATTTGATTCTGTGAAGGTCTAGGGTAATCAGTCTGTGTAGATAAAAATTTGCTTTCAGCTCAAGGCTGTACACTGCACGCTTCAGGCTTCTTTGCTCTGTCAGCCATTTAGCTTTCTGCCTAGTAATGTGTATCCTAAAAATAAATACTCCACTTATGAAAGCGCATAAACTACTTTTTATCAATTCACAAGTCCTAAAAAAGAGAGGTAAGGGAGGATTTTAAGAAAAAAGAACAAAAATTGCCAAAAAATGATGTTTTAAACAGATTTATTTCTTCCGAAAGGCCGAAGTGCAGAGAGAAAGAGAGAGAAAAAGAGACAGGGAAAGAGGGTGAGGTCTTCCATCAGCTGGCTCACTCCCCAGATATCTGTAATCAGTCTGAAGCCAGGAGATAGAAATTTCATCCAAGTTCTCCATATCGAGGCCGGGGCCAATCATGTCCATCGTTTTCTCCTGCCGACAGGGAGCTGGATCATAAGTGGAACAACAGGGACTCACTCCTGAGCAATGCCAGCCTCATGTGGCAGTCTAACCTACTGAGCTGCAATATCAGCACTGAAGAATTCTTTATACTTAACCAATGTTTAGCCTTAAAAGACGACTTTGCACTTTTCCTAGTATTGGTATATTTTAAATCATTATATTAAATAAATTATATATTATATATTGCACAATACAAAATGTCATATAAAACTGTCTAACATAATAAACAATATATTTTATTCATCAGATTTAATAAGCAATATATGACATATAATAACACTATTATATTAATACATATTAAATATATATGTAAGTGTATGGCAAGAGAGAATAGGAAAATGATTGAATTTGAGTTCCGTATTAGTTGAGGGATTTATTTATATAAATCAAGTAGAATTTTAGAATGTGTTTAAAGCAGAGGTTCTTTCAGACTACAAAGGCCAAAATATTAAAAGTGATAGATTGATATTAGCAAATCATTGTAATTTTTATTTTCTGAACCTGAAAATATTTAGAGTTTTGAATAAAGCAATATGAACATCATATGAAATCATAGTTTACATAGCATGGAGACATAAGTGTGCAAGGACAATGTTAAGGATTTATATGTCAAGGAAGGCTAGTGCTCCCAAGAAAACCCAGAGGGCATTGCAGGTATTTGTCATGTTCCCCAGCTATTGTTTGCTTTTGCTCGGCTTAAAGCTTAGCATGTGTTAGGTATTTATTTGGGCTGGAAAAGCTGTAAAAACAGACTAAAAATTGCTGTGGATTAAAAGTTATGGTTTCATTTTTTCCTCAAAGTCCATTTATATATATATATGACCAAAAAATAAAAATGAGAGAGTTCAGTTTATTTCCATTAGTGGTTCTCATCATTTCTCATTTCGAACATTTCAACTTTTGATCCTGTAATTCTGCTTTAACTTCTAATCCTCATAATTGTTCACTTAGCAGATATGGTTGTGTTGGAGACATGCAGAAGTTAAGATCAAACCATAATCAAGGCAAAGCTATAAGCAAGTTCAGTTATGGAGTTCAATGTTGTATACCCACCAGTCTCGTTGGATCAGACCCTTGAGGGAATCAGGAAGAGTAATTTCCAAACCAGAGCAGATGATACTAGTGTGAATTGCATTTTTAGTTGCTGTGAAGTTTGTTAATTCAGATCAAAGAGGAAAGTGAAGAACAACAGAGAAAACATGGGTAGATGCACTGAAATAAAAACCCTGGAGAAGTCAGTTGGGACATTTAAATATAGGAAATAATTGTGATTTTCAAGTACATTAGATTAACACATGAGGTATAGCCAAAATAATGGAAAACACAGAAGTGCCTTTGCACTATTAAGTTTGCACTATTAAGTTGGTATTAAGAATCAATTCAATATTTTTAAATTTCAGGTGGAAGAACTACTTTTAAATGCATAGCAAAAGTGAGCAGATGGAAAAATTATCAAAAAGTTGACAACTTGTTATATAAAACATGAAATATAATGTGAGGCATATAGCATTCCACCAAAAAAGAAAATAGAAGAGGGAGAGGGAGAGAAAGAATCATGTATTGTTAGTAAGAGACTGATTCTGCAAATTGGAGAACTTTATTATTTGACACATGAACCTTCAGGATTGCTTTTTTTTTTTTTTAAAACTTCAACTACCTCATCATGGTGAAATAAGCATTTTGTATCCGGTTCTCTGATCTAAAATAGAATTTGAGAGTAGGCATGAGGCACAGTGGGTTTAACTTCAGCTTGAAATGCTGACATCCCGAATCACAGCTGCCAGTACCACTCTCCTGATGCATCTTATGAGATGACAGATTATGGCTGAAGTAGTCACCCCCTTGACACCCACATGGAGTTTCAGGTTCCTGGCTTCAGCATGGTGCAGCCCTGAGCAAAGCCATAGATGGAACATCCCTGTGTTTCGCACCTTTTTCTTCTTTTGGATTGACTGTTAGGATCCCATTTCCTCTCCCTTGTTAGCTTTAATTCTTGTTATTTTAGTCTATTTAGTGTATACTGAATTTTCAAGTGATAGCAAATTACTTAAAACAAAATGCTTGTAACATTATACTTCTTCCCTTTTCTCCTTTGTGTGGCTATTTATTTATTTATTTTTGTTTTGTTTTATTTTTTATTTTATGATGCAATTCAATAGGCTCTGGGATTTCCCTTACCCCTTACCAAAATTCCCTCCCCCAACTGATTTTCCCTAGATTATTACAATAGTATAGTCCTTCATAAGCAGTCATAAGTCCATTATCGTGCTATTTAGGTGTATCTTGACATTGCTGGTACAGGCATTGGCAGACAATCCAGCATCCTATTGTCAGGATTTATTTGTTTCATTGGGAATCAGTCTTTGATTTGGAAGTAGAGATGCATACTGCCTTGTATCCTCACATCTGGATATGATAGTCTCTATTACACAGTTACTATATATTCCCTTAAATGAAAAGCCATGAAATAAAATCAAGAAAAACCATTGTTTACAAACTTTACACCATCATTAAGTTAAATAGCATGCTACTGAATGACCAATGTGTTGATGAATAAATGAAAAAGAAAACAAAAAACCTTTTTGTAGAGCATGATGCCTCTGTATAATCTATGAGCCAGTGAAGAACTCATTAAGAGAAAAGGAACTACTTTGAAGAAATGAAAATAAGAACAAAAATATCAAAACCCATGAGCTGCAGCAAAAATAGTTCTGAAAGGGCTATTGATCGCATATTTTGCATGAAGGTCGCCTTATATCAGAAAGCACATATGATATTTGTCCTCTTGGGGTTGACTTATTTTACTGTGTGTTACTGTTTTAATATACAGTAATGTGCTGTGCAGTGATGTTTGTTTTAAATTGTTGCTCACAGTAACTGTAGTCTAGTAAGATTATAATGGAGCTGAAAAATTTCTAACAAATAATGTTACAGCTATCATAACATCCTAGAGCAATGCATAGCTTTCATATCTTTGTAGTTATGCTAATGTAAACAAACCCTCACTTAGAGTTATAAGTATAACATGTACAATTATGTAAAGATCATAATACAAGATTATGATTATAATGACACGATTTGTTATTCCAGACTTTTTACTTTATTCTGGAGTTTTGACTTATTATTTTAGAGTGTACTTTCACATAGATAGCACAAAATGCTACCTATAAAACAGGCTCAGGGAGATGTTATTGGTGATACTCCAGAGCAGAGCACTATTATCGTATGAGATGACAGCCCCGTGGATATCATTGCTCCCGAAGACCTTTCACTGCAGTAAGATGTGAAAGTGGAAGATGGTGTACTGATGATCTTGACCCTTTAGTGTCCTAGGTGAATCTGTAATTGTGCCTTGGTTTTAATAAAAAAAAATGTTTTTAAAAGCATACATACACACACACATACATAAAAACAAATCTTATAGCATATGTATATAATAAAAAACTGGGAAACTGTATAATGTGTTTCTGTTTAAAGCTAATTGTTACTACCAAAGAGCAGAAACATTTAAAACACTTAAAATGTGTGAACTAAAAATTATATTAAGCTAAGGGTAAATTCATCATTCAAAAATATGCGTAAATGAAGTTACTTCAAGCCAAGTATTTGGTGTAGATAAACTCCAGATGAGTGTATAGGGATGGTTTAGGTCTTTACAGTGGCCCACCAGTCACTCTGCAAGTTCCATTCTTGGCGTCGTATTTAGATGTAGTATGTTTTGTCATCTACACCCTATTTTCATGGTAATATGTATTTAGAAACACACATGCTATTGTGTTACAATAGCCTACAGTGTTTGGTATAACAGCACGCTGTGTGTATCTGTAACCTAAGACCGCTATGAGCATGTCATATGGCCTAGATGTGTAGTGGGCTGTGCCTTCTAGGCTCGTGTAATGTGTTTCTTCGCGTGCCCGCACCAGAAGAACCTAAAGATGCATTTTCTCTAAGTTACTTACTCTTGGACACTGAGCGTTTTTTAGTTTTGCTTTCAGATTGTGAAATGATCATGGCAAACATTCCCTCTAGAGCTAAATATTCCCCACCACTGATATCCTGTTAATCATTGCACTCTACAATATTCTGTAAATCTTGGATTTCCTAATTCATGGTGGAGAGAGGCAGTATTATTGGACATATCTAAGGATTTGTGACCCCTAATCTCTTCTAGCATTTTTAAATCCTAATCCTGGGTAATGTTCTCACTTTATTGCCCTGATCAGAAACTAGCAGAATATTCCTAGGGTCCCCTCTGAGGAATTCCAAGGTCCCCACACCTTTTCTTGTGCACTGTATTACTTAGGTTTCCTAAACTCTCAGATTTTTCTTTCAAATAAGAGCATCCACCAATCCTCACCTGGCTGCTGCATTTCTGAGCCTTTAAACAGTCCCAGGTTCTCAAGGTGAATTAACAGTGGGTTTATCTGTTTTGATTTCTCAGGATCACATTTCTTGATATTCAAATACATAATTTCATGAATGTCTACTTTTCATAATTTTAAGCAGTAAAGCTTTTCTTTTTTTAATCCTTTTTGATAAGAATTGTAAGTTCTGAATGCTTTTGGAGATCAGTTTGTTTATTTGAAAGTCAAAGTTACGGAGAGTGAGAGATCTCCCATCAACTGGTTCCCTTCCCAGATGGCCACAACAGCCTGAGCTGAGCCTGACCAAAATCATAAGCGTCATCTTGATCTCACGCATAGGATTGCAGGGACTCAGGTGCTTTTCCCAGGCCCAGAACAGGGAGTTGTATCCCTAGTGGAGCAGCTGGGACACAGACTAGTGCCCATATGCGATGCCTGCTTCATAAGACGTGGCCTAACACACTGAGAGGCAGAGCTCCTCTCACTCCTTGAAGAAAGTACTTCAAATGATAAATGGTTTGCAAAAGAAAACCATACTATTAAAAACAAGGTGTGCTGCGCAATATATAAATATTCCTACATCAAAACATCACCTGGTATTCCATAAACACACATAATTATTTTCAAGCTATATAAAACAATGGAGATTATTGATTCTTTTATTATTACTCAAGAAATATTTGTATAATGATAAAGCAATAATGCATGGACTGGGATCATCTCAGAATCAACTCTTACAACCTATACCATGTGAGTGTATAAAAAGAGTCACAGTATTTGCAGAATTTTGGCAGCCTTTTGTTTTGTTTCCAAGTCAAAACAAGCACAAAAAGCTTTTCATTGTCCGTCTTAGCCATTTGGTGCATTGAGGAGAATCTGGTACTGTATATGAATTTTGCAAATTTTTAATGCTATATAATCCGTATCTTTTGTTTGATATTTATGATATAGATAAATAAGTCTTCTTTAATGAAAATTTAAAGCCACATGAAATTTTTCAAGTCTCTCAAAGCATTGTTGTGGATGTTTGTTATAGAGTACCCAAACTTCTAACCTATAAGTTTATGAGATTGAGGAAAAAATAATTATAAATATTCTCCAACCATATAGTTATGACTGTAGTAATAACTAATGGTTAATGATGATTTGAATAATAATTTTTGTCAAAATCACCCATTAATAATGAGGTTTGAAGTAAAAAAATGACAGCTAAAAATTTCTCAAAGGACATGACTGAAATAGACAATGTGAATAGCAGATGCAAAATGGTTGCTATAGATTCTGAAGTTTTATATTACCATACAAGTGCTATATTTTGATTCCAAAGCATAAGTAAATGAAAGGTTAAATTATCATAAACTGTTTCATCATAGTTGAGATTTTGGTTTCAGATCTTCTCAGAAGGATCTAATTTTGATCTAAGTATAAGTAAAAACAGATGACTTTTCCCCCTGTAATAGCAATTCTTGACATTTATGGAATTGTGGACTCACATTTTCTTTAGTATAAATAAAATTACTATTTAATAATAAAACATCTTAATTAGGGCCTATTGCGGTAGCCTAGTAGCTGCGGTCTTTGTCTTGCACGTGCTGGGATCACTTATGGGTGCTGGTTCCTGTCCCAGCTGCTCCGCTTCCTTTCAGCCCCATGCTTGGGACCTGGGAGGGCATTGGAGGATGACCTAGGGCCTTGGGAGCTTGTACCCGCTTGAGACACCTGGAGGAGACTCCTGGCTCCAGGCTTCAGATTGGCTCAGTTCCAGGAAGTGAATGGGCAGATGGAGGATCTCTCTCTGTCTCTCCTTCACAATGTAAATCTGACTTTCCAGTAAAAATAATTTAATTAAGAATAAAAGAACAATTTATTTGAAAAAAGAAAACCATAACTAGAAAATGTTCCTCCAAAATGATCAGATTCTTTGCAAAAGAAATCCCACATTACATAAAATTGTTTTAAAAACTGTGTTTTTCTGCCAGAAACATTTCTACAGTTTCCCTTCCCTGGCCCTGATTCTCTCTGCACTAGAAAAACTGCCCCTTTAGGTGTTTCAAAGAAACCGTGTTCGCAGACAGCCACGAGAGACACAACTTCAGCAACTGCTTCTGCCAATCTGAGGAATCACACATGGACGCAGTCTTTGCAATAGCAAATGTTTTAATAATCTTGAAATTCAAAATGATTACTGCTTATTATCTGGATACCTTTCATATATTTTTACTTTTATTTTTTAAAAAGATTTTACTTGTTTGAAAAGGCAGAGTGACAGAGAAATGTGGGAAGAGTGAGCGGTGAAGACAGGGAGAGAAAGACACATCTTCCATCCATTGTTCACTCAACAAATGTCCACATGCGCAGGCTTGTTGAAGCAAGCGCTTGTTGAAACTCCTGCATTTCTCACATGCATGACGAGCCCATACACTAATTGCTATTCACAGGAGGCTGGATTGAAAGTAGTATATCCGTTACTGTAATCATTCTGTGTTATGAGGTGTTGGTGGCACAAGCGGTTGCTTAACTTGCTTTGCCACAATTCCAGTTTCGCATTTTACGTTTTTTGTATTGGAGATGAAAATAGAAAAATATTTTAGGTTAATTTGGGGGGCTGGAATGCTGGCACATCAGGTAACGTCGTCACTTGAGTTGCCAAGCATGCTGTAAGGGTGCTGCTTCAAGTTCCAGCTGTTCCAGTTTCCATCCAGCTCCCTGCTGCTGGCCTAGGAGAAGCAGGTGCTTGTAGCTCAAGTGATCAGGCCCCTGCTACCGCTATCAAAGATGCAGAGGCAGTTCATGGTTCCTGGCATTGGCCTCCAACCCTGGCCAGTACAGCAGTCTGGGAAGTGAACCAGTGAATGAAATCTCTCCTCTCTCTAGAACTCTGACTCTCAAGTAGATAAATAGATATTTGGAAAATTATGTTCATGTGAGTAACACAGCAGTAAACATGAATTTGAATCTCATGTAACTTCATTTGAAGTTATTGTAATAATTTCTGTAGTGGTAGTTCTCTTGGTTTCCCAAATATTTTTGCACTTCTGTAACTACAACTTTATTCATGCAATTGCTTTATAAAAAGTGATCATTGTTTTCAATTTAGAAAAGTCCCTAAATTCGTATAACTCCCCTTCCTCTTACAAAGAAATTTCTACATCAATATTTCTTCATAAATATTCCTTAGAACATAATTTCTACAAGCTGCTCTGTGATGAAATTTTAAATGATCTTTACCACTTAATATATTTAAATGTTATGAGTATGAAAACTTTTACAAAAATCGTTTTGAAATACAATCACAATAGTTTTGTTGAAATAGAGCTACTTAAAATTTGCTTTTTCCAGCAGTTACTTTTTCATGTAATAATTGTGTATATTCTAAAAATAAAATATTAAAACAAAAGTTATGTATTTTTAATTATTCTCTATTTAAAGCAATGCTTTAAATTTCAGTGCTACCACATAATATACTTATTTCAAAATATCAGTATTGAATAGCTCTAAAATGAGCCCATAGAATATACAATTTTACTCAAATTAGGCCTTGCATTTTTTTTGCAAAACGAAAATGATCAAATACTCGTATTTATCTCCAATATTTCTTAAAATAGACATGGATTTCTCACAATAATTAAGTGTTTGCTAAAGCTGTGGTTGTTCTTTATGTCTCAGGTGCATCACCTCATTTAGATTTGCAACTTAATTAGATATAATCTATCTTTTATTTCCTGTAAAGGAGGACCACAATAATTAGATAATTATTAAAGGTGATATACACCTTTAAGATCTTAAATAACCAATTAATTTTAATAAGAATCTTCAATAATTAAATTATTATTTAAAGATGATACACATGAGTAGTGACAGAGCCAATATCTGAGGGCTCCACCTAAATATTAGAAAAATATGTATTTTAAAAATATATCTGAAGGAAATATATTTGTAACATTAGAATCTTATGACCTGAAGCTGCAAGTAAAAATATAGATAAGCAATTTATATTTGGTACCTTTTACTCAGAGCATAGCCAAAAGTGCCGTCTTCGTATCGTTCAGAAAAAAATGTAAACTTTGCCTATAGTTCTGTTTTTGTAACGTTATTGACATTACTGTCAATTTATGGCATTAAAATGATAATAGAGGCTGTAATACATTGGAAATAAGAGATGAGTATAAACACGAGTGTAATAAAGGAAACGAACTGCCTGCTGTGATGGTTCTGGTCGGCTCTTCCCTTTGTGGACCGTGTCACTAGAACTGCAGTCTGATCCATGAATATTGAACTGGATTCAGAGATAGGTCAGGCATTACCAGAAAGAGAAACTTGTTCATATATATTCACGAGAAAGAGATTTTTTCCACCCATTTGTTCTCTCCCCAGATAACTGCAATCACAGGGGCTGGTCAAAATCCAGGAATTAGAGCTTTATCTGGGTCTCTCACATGGATGATAGGTTCCCAAGAACTTGAGCCATTTGTGGCTGCCTTTCATGCACTTTATGAAGGACTTAGATTAGTCCTGAAGCAGCCAGTACTGACACCCATATGGGATGCTGGCATTGCTTGCAGCAGTTAAACCCACTGTGCCACAACACCAATATCCATGGAAATGTACAAATTTAGAATTTTGTTGCATGTGATCAAGTTTATTAAAAATACCTTCTTTCTCAAGCTGTCTTATGTTGGAAGATAGCTTTGTAAAAATTGAAGTTATGGTTTTGATGTTGATCCATTTGTACATGTAGGCAGATAATTTCAGTTACTACTTACTCTGCCATTGTTAAAATAAAAATGATATAGATTATTTTATTCATTTTGAGGGACATTGATACTTACAGTTTTTTGAGCAATTACAAATAGAGCTGAAACAAACTTTCTTATAAATTTCCTGTGGAGAGTAAGAAATTGTCCAGTATAGACAAAATTGGGATCAATGGGGTTGTAGGTTATATACCTTTTGTTCTTTGCTTGACAATTTTAAATTCCTTTAACATTTAATTGTTAATTTTGCTATTTATGAAATATGTAGCTTTCTATTTCTGTACATGGTTGCTAGTGTCATTAGGCATTGCTTTCTTATAAATTTACTCAGCAAGATAATTAAGTATTATCCTGCCCTAGAATTGAATATGCATTGCATGATTATTGGCCCTGAATTCCTATGATCCAGTGAAGGAGAAATCCATCTCTCTTTGAGCTGCTGGTGAACCTAGATTTGAACAACAGGGGATTTGGGTGTGATGGCATATGAGGAAATCCCTTGTTATGCTCTTGAGACTCTTCTGTAAATCTAAAATGCTTCACAATAAAAGGACATTAAAATAATGATGACGATAAAATAAACAGAGAATAGGACATAGACTGGAGAGAATGGCCACATACCAATATTTATCTCATAGGTTTGGCATGAAGATAGATGATTTAAATTAATAGGCAGATTAGTGTAGGGACCAGGTTTGGGGCAGGAGAGGAAAAGGAACTGTAGGAAAAAAAATATATATCTTACATGTATCGTTCTTCTACACTTGATTTTAATTTTTAAAAGAAACGGTTGTCATATGAAATGGTCACCCTCAGCTTCATCATGTAGCATAGCATATGCCATATCATACTGCATGGTAACAGGCACTCTTCTTGGAAATAGTGCATTTCAGCAAGTAATTTGGAAGAAATTGACGGGTAACAGAATGCAGAAAGAGATGAGCAACAATAACAACTGGGAAATTGTTCTGAGTTTGTCAGCTATACAAAGCCATGTGAAATGAGCAGGAATTCCTCACTGTGTTTCCAGTGTGACGACAGCTGAATCTGTGCTGAGAATCAGTTATGTTGTCTCTACATTTCCTGTAAAGGGAAAACTACATTGATAGACTTAAGAAACCATTTCCTGAGTAATGATGTCAGCCTCGGTGATGAAAAGAGCAATTTCACAGCATGAAGTTCTGCTTCTTGAATTGAACAGAAAGTTGCATTAGTTCAGATAATGTCACTAGTAGCTGCTCACCAGCTAGAGGCTTTTACATGCCAGAGAAATCTGTGATGAGACAAGTTGCATTTTCTTTTCCCATCTTGCCAAAGAACTTCAGCTAAATTTCTACATGCTTTGATGTATAAATCAGGAATTCAAATTTTTCTTGCCAAGTATATCTATGATCTCCTCTACCAATCTGAAATTCTGTTGTGATGTTCCAAAATTCTGAAGATAAAAAAAACAAGATATAACATTAAAAATGTTGGTATATATTTAAAGAAAATGATTACCATTTTACTTTTTCAATACTTCAGATGAAATCTTTCTTAAACTTTAATATATATATACACATATATACATACTTACACATATATGTATAAGTATACACACAATTTATTTGAAGGAGTTACAGGAAGAGGAGAAGGGACAAAGAAATCTTGTGGTTCATTTTCCAAATGACCATAAAGCCATGGCTGGGTCAAGATCCAGCCATGAGTCAGGAGCTTCTTCTGGGTCTCCCACATGAGTTGCAAATCCCTTGTACTTGGACCATCTCCTGTTGCTTTCCCAGGGAGCGTAATCAGAAGTAGAGCATCTAGGAGTAGAACCAGTGCCCTTATGGAATTCTGTTGTTGCACGAGGTGACTTTAACTAGTACGTCACAATGACAAGTCTTGACTCATTATTCCAATAAGAAAAGGTCTGCCAAACAACTTTCTCACATATAGTAAGAGCAGGCACCCTTTCACAAACGGAAAGTACTTTTTTCTCAAGCCCATGTATTTTGGAAAATGTCAGGTGGGTAGATTTTTGCAAATGTTATTCGTACTTTTACTGTTAAAGGACCACGATGCTAAGGGTATTTAGAAGTCTTGAGTATTCTTTAAGGTAAATAACAAAAAATAATAGCGATAGGAACAGTAGTAACATTAGCAACAAAGTTTGCATTAAAAGGTTTTGTTCATACTCGGACTTAAGATGCAAAACTAGATTTTCCCACTGATAGAAATGTGCAAGGTTACTTTGTGAAGTAGTTCCATCAGTGAAGCATACACCTCAATCAAATAGAGTGAATGAGTAACATACACACAGATTGTCTGTGCTTTATTTCTTGATTTTTAGAGCCGTATAAAATTATGAGAAAAATTGTAAGTCCTGTGAAATTTGGCAATATTCTAGCCACTTTCGCCTGAAATGCCTTGACAAGGAAATATTTAAATCAGTAAAATTTGAAACTCGTTGATAGACTATTGTGTTTTGATTATTGCATTATGGTACTTGAGCTGAACATTGAAATTAATCATACTTATTTCTACTGCTGAATCTACTTAAAATATCAACATAACAACCATTGTATTTTGCGTAAGCTTCTTTTTTATTATTACCATTTTATGATACAGTTACATAGACCCTGGGATTTCCCTTACCTCTTCCCCAAGTCACCCCCCCAACTGAGTTCCTCTTTATTATTATTATAGTATAGATCTTAACAAATAGTCATATGTCCATCATTGCAGGCATGGACAATGGCAAAAAGTCCAACATTCCTACTGTCCAGACATAATTAACTGTTTCATTGTAAGTCCATCTTTGATCTGGAAGTAGAGATGCATACTGCATTGTATTCTCACATCTGGATATGGTAGTCTTCATTACACAGTTACTATAGATCCCCTTAAATGAAAAGCCACAATACAAAAATCAACAACAGGAAGAAAAATAGAAATTTGCAATGCTATGAAGTTACTTAAACAATAATCTTACATTTCCCTGATTTCCTTATTAATTACTTCTGAGTTGCAGATAATATAGAAACAAATAAATATTGAATTTCAGTGTAACCTTCAGTTCCATAAATATCCCATAGATCAAAAGGAAAGCAAACTCTTTATTTTGTAAAAATTATGTAAATAACACACAATCTCCTAATCTTTTTCTTAAGTTGGATCAATAAATGACTTCTCCATGACAACATGATGCTACCAAAGAGCAAAAAGCTTCTAGGTTGTATCAAGTTCTTTTACTCTGTGTGTGTGTGTGTGTGTGTTTAAGTTTGGAAAGATGTAGTTCCCCATTTTTGAAGTTTTGAAAATTTGCTTTTGATGAAGTATTTAAGGACCTGTATCCTCTGCAATATAAAGTCAGTTATTTTGTCTAATTGGATTCTTTATTTTAGGAGAATTACAATTGAGGGGAGTCTGTGTCTTGCTACTTGTTACCACTCCTCCATCCTAGCTAACTTTTAAACTCACTGTCCTCTTATTTCCAGTTCTACATACTTTTAATTTAGATGATAGTCACAGATTACTCTCCCATATTTATGATTCATCACACAAGTACACAGTTCTCAAATATATACACCCACATGCATGAACACACTTTCTCTGGTGGATTAACTTCCAAAAATGTCAGCAATATGATTAGTGCTGTGAATCACAAAATTTGTAAAATGTCCTTTAATTTTAATATATCATGCTCTGTAGGTAGTTAGGTGCCAAGCCACCTACTATCTCTCATTCAAAAGATATAGAAATAAGTTGAAAGTATATAGAATTATAAAGCTAGAATAATAAAATAAGAACAAAATGTGTGGCTGTGTGGCTGGGCTATAGGAATAAACAGAAAATATGTGAAGTCATATCTGAATCACTTTAACCTACACAGCAAAATCTTTAACATCCTTTAAATGTATTGTTAACTTCTGACTTCTTAAATGTTATGATAATCAGATTTCCAGGAATTAATGATCATATTGAGTTTTGTAGCGTAACTGCATGCTGTGTGGTAAGCTCTGGAAACACTGGAAAATTAAAATCGGGGTTTTTTTTTCTCCTTAATCTCCCTTTATTCATGGTAGAATGGGATAGGAGAAGGCAATGTGACTCTCCTGGATATGAATCATCATTCTCCCTAACTTTGAGTCATAAAGATTTTAGGCATCTCGAAATATGAATAGTATATGAAACAGGATATTGTCAATGACACCATTTGTCAAGCTCTGTGGATTTGTAACAGGTGATCCATAACATAGTCTGTGAGAGAATCCTATATGATTCACACACAAAATGTGTAAGGTGCTGAAAACAAAGTGATTATTAAGAGATAAGGGATTATGAGTACTTTAACCTTACTAATGAACCATGGTTTTGTTTAAGCAAAGAGAATTGAATTTGCAGAGGATGGGTGCTGGTTAGCTTGAAGGATTGGATTTTGATTAGTATGTCTAGAGATTTATTATAGCTAGGAATGTGTGTGGAAATTGATAATGAAACATTGTTTGGATTATATTTGAAGACCCTAAAAACAATGTTTCTAGGATTCTCCTGATGTTGAATCTTCCTCTCTTTCTTTGAGAAGTATTGATTAGTCATCATGTATTCTTCTACTCCCTTGGATTCAATAACCTAGTGCTGTGTTTTGGACACTTGTATCTATTCCAGGGCCTAGAAGGGTATTTTTTCTCTACTATTCATTTTCTCAATTTCTGTTCAGTATTTAACACATTTTTGTAAAAGACATGGCATGCAGTCGAAGGCTATATTTCTCCCATTTTAGATAATTAATACTGACAGCTCCTAGTTCATGATGGATGAGAACATGAGACATGTGCAGCTTATGGATCATGGCCTTTGTGGGCAACTTCTCACTCTGAGTACTTGTATCCTCATTTGAAATTTTTAAGCGTTGATTCAGTATTGACTTTGCAAAGAAACTTAAGAGATGATTGATTAGGTGGAAAAGACATCTGGTTCCCTTGATGAAACAGTGAGTAAGTGGTGGCCTATTCCCTTTCACCATCTGTGTACTAAAACTTAATTTTGAAAGACGAGGAATATCGACTCACTGTTCTCTCTCTTTCTCTCTCTCTCTCTCTCTCTCTCTCTCTGTCTCTGTATCTATCTCTCTCTCTTCTTTGCACTAACTTGTACACCGCACAGCTTAATCTTGGAAGAGAGTTCGTATTGAGGAGAGGCTTTTGGAGGTAATATAATCCTCTACTGCAATAGAACCAAAAGACATAAAAACTCAGACTCTACAGTGGGCTGGAATAAATTTGTTATTATTAATGCAAACATCAAAATCTGCATCATATCCAATGTGCTATTTTTAAATTTTTTGAATTTAAAAATTTAGAAATTTTATTAAAATTTAGAAGAATGAAAAGCTGTTAAATAATAACAGGATGCTGTTAAATAATTTTTTCACATTATAACTACCTAACAGTATAACCTCCAAAAATAGTCTTCAGAAATTTCCTAAGAATAATGTTCTGATGGTGAGCTACATCTCTTAACAGCGTTTTTCACAAAGATAGTTCTCTGTATTTGGAAATCAAAATATTCCTTTTGATTTCAAGACAGTTTGGGAGATTAAAAAGAAAGGCAAAAAAAAAAAAAGAAAAAAAAAAGCAGCCAGCAATGAGTAGCATGAAATTAAATGAACTGAAAGAGACAAAATTAGGCTATACTCATTCTTCAAATGGTTGGGTCTGTGGATAGGTCCTTTAACATTATGACTTGTCCTAATTTAAAATTGAAATGAGACTTGTTTCAAAATTTGGAGTTTAATTAAAACCAGAACAGGGATATATCAAACAAAGAACAAAATATTTTTCTGATTATCACTTTTTGAGTCAAAGCATCCCCCAGACATTGGAGATTCAGCTTATTCCCGAGACATTAACCATCACAAAAGGTTTTCACTCTTTGAACTATTCACATTTTGTAGCAGGAAACAGAACAGAGTCCCTCTCACATCCCTCCTCTGTTCTTCTTGCAATGTGTTCACAAACAGGGGCATTCAGAGTTTCAAAGAAAAACAGCTTTCTTTCTTATCCTTGGATCTGATCACTTAACAAGAGTCCAGGGCATCAAATCCAAGCGGAAATTCCCAGGACTTCTCTATTTATCTTTCTATGAGGGGATGGATGGACTTGTCTATGACAAGTGTCTCTCTCCTGGGATTCCTGTGCCAGCCCGTGACCCCAGGAGACACAGGTGGCAAGGAGGGTGAATGAGAAAGCGCAGGGCAAGAACAAGGAACGGGTAGGCTTCCTGAACATCCCATCACAAGGCAGAATGGTCCAGTTTCACAAACCGCTCTCTACAGACAGCAGACATGCACACTCGAACTAGAGGAGGAAGGAGAAAAGTGGAAAATGGACTGGGGACATGGGATGGGACACAGAACAGCAGACTCACCTGTGGACACTTCCCACCTTCCTAACAGTGGAAGGCATTTAATTAGATAGTTGCTGTTGTACTAAAAAACATATTTAAAAATAGATCTGTAGGGCCCAGCGCGGTGGCGCAAGTGGTTAAGGTCCTCACCTTGCACGCCCGGGATCCCATATGGGCGCCGGTTCTATCCTGGTGGCCCCGCTTCCCTTCCAGCTCCCTGCCTGTGGCCCAGGAAAGCAGTCGAGGACAGCCCAGGCTTTGGGACCCTGCACCCATGTGGGAGACCCAGAAGAGGCTCCTGGCTTCGGATCAGCATAGAATCGGCCATTGCACTCACTTGGGGAGTGAATCATCGGAAGGAAGATCTTCCTCTCTGTCTCTCCTCTCTATCTGCCTTTCCAATAAAATAATAATAATAATAATAATAATAATAATAATAATAAATAGATCTGTAGTCATCTTAAAAATAAACGATTGCCCCCTCAAATAAGAGGAGTAGCAGGTTTTATCAGATACCAACACTTGAGGTATCTGAGAAGTGGTTTTGAAAAATGGTCTGGCAGAGAAGGAAAGAATTGGGAAAGAAGGAAAGATAAGAAAGGGGGAATGCAGAGTAAAGCAGGAAAGGCAAGAAAACTGGGAGGAACATGTTTTGAAGTCCAGTCTTATCTGCCCCAGTTGCCAAACACAGCAGACCCACCAAGGGCAAGAACTCTTGCCAGTGAGTGCCTGAGAGTTGGCTTTAAACTTGCCTGTATTAGGAACAGTCAGTCAAGACAAATGACACAGTGCTCACGCAGTCCTAATTTAAAATTGAAATAAGACCTGTTTTACTTTAGCAGATATATTTGTTCTTGATTTTTTAATCTCTAATTTTCAGTAAAATTTACTGTGGCTATCCCACCTGGAACAATTAGAGCTGTTGCTATAGACAAATACTGTTGTTTTTCTTATTCTGCTTTAGAACAGGTCAACTGCCTAGACAATGTTTCACTCCTTACCCTCTGCACATTTATGTTTTCTGCTTCTTGATCTGTGAAGTAACTCTGTGCCTTCCTCCTGACTCCAGTATGTTTTTTGGATAAACATGATAATATCAGTGAAAGTGTTTTGTATCTCTTAAAATGCAAAAATGATTGAAATTAGGGTAAGTGTTATGGAACAGCAAGTTTAGCTGCCTATTGAGATATTCATATCCCATATCAGAGTGACAGTTTAAGTCCTGGTCCCTCTGTTTCTGGTCCAGTTTCCTCCTGATGCACCTCAGGGAGAGCAAATGGTGGTCCAAGTACCTGCGTTGCTGCTGCGCATCCAGGAGACCACATTGTTTCTTCCTCCTGGATTTGACCTAGCTCAACTCTGGCTTTTGCAGGCATTTGAGGAGTACCACGGTAAAGGGAAGATGTCCCTCCTTTCTGTCTTTCATTCTCTATCGTTCTGCCTTTCAAATTATTGAGTAATTCATTTTAAAAGTAGTTGAAATGGTTGGCATTAATATTCCCCAAAAAATTGACCATCTCATATTAATATAATATTTGTATGCATGCAAATGTTTTTTAATCTTATTTTCTCATTTCTGGCTCTTACTCTGTCATTGAGTTGCTTTCCTCTAGCTTGGTTTCTTACAGAAAGTTAAGAGAAAAAAAATGACCTAGGTTTAAGGTGTAATTAAATCAATATGAAACTGATTTTTTAGGCTGAAAATCAATGCAGTGAAATATTCCTCCACTCCTGAACACTTTGGTGAGAGTACATTTCCATATGTATTATTGGTACTTCTTTTACTGGTATCATAGACACAAACAACCAAGCTCCCTTGATCTGGTGAATGTGCTCCATACAGTGCCATGTCAACAGCACGCATGGCTATCTCCATTCTCATGCCACCTCCTGATTAGTCACATTTGTGAGCCTTGTCTCCTGTCTGCTTATGCTTTGCCTTATGTCAGGATTGTTTAATCTGTTGCCTCCCAACATTCTTTAAGATCTCGTAGAGAATGGTCTTCACCTACATGACTTGACATCCATCCCCTACAATACTTATCATGCTTACAATCAGATCAGTTAACATTATGAACTGAATGAAATTGAGAAATGATGCGAAGTAATATAGCAGAATCCACTGAAAAGGTGGAAGGCTGGGCTCAGCCCAATAGTGTAGCAGCTAAAGTCCTCGCCTTGAACACGCTGGGATTCCATATGGACGCTGGTTCTAATCCTGGCAGCCCGCTTCCCATCCAGCTCCCTGTTCCTGGCCTGGGAAAGCAGACAAGGACAGCCCAAAGCTTTGGAACCCTGCACCTGTGTGGGAGACCTGGAGGAGGCTCCTGGCTCCTGGCTTTAGAATGACTCAGCCCCAGCTATTGTGGCTTTTGGGGAGTGAACCATTGGATGGGAGATCTTCCTATCTGTCTCTCCTCCTCTCTGTACATCTGCCTTTCCAATAAAAATAAATAAATCTTAAAAAAGGAGAAAGGCTGTTTCAAGAAAACCCTTAAACCTAAACTATCAGTGTAACCTTGATTGTATTAGGCCTAGAGGAAAATTCTTGGTTTAAAGATATTAAGTATTTCACAGATACGGTGAGAGACATGGGATTTTATGAAGCTATAAGCACTCTGAAATATAGGTGCCAGGAGCATTTAACTGTAGACTAACTTCCTGGCATTCAACAGGTGACTGTGTCATTCCTGTTGTGGCTCCCTCACCCAGGATGTCCCTGGTGTAATCAATCCTGCATACATAGATTGGAAGTTATTTATTTTTACTTTCCGTAGACCGTTTTTAATTTTTTACAATCACTAGAAAATCATAGGTAAATGCTGAAAATGTTTCTTTGGGAGGATATTGTGGAAGGCATCCACCAGATGTTATTGAAGAAATAAAACCCAATTTTATATTGTAATTTCAAGTTCATATATTTTCCCACAACCACCCCAGATCTTTCATTCCTGGCAGCTAAAGATATTCCTCTGATTTAAGCCTACTGTTTCTTTTGTCTTCCAGTTTATTGACCAGATACTAACTAGTTTATGGACTTTAAATAATGATAAAGCCTCACAAAGCTTTATAATGGAAAAATAATAAAAAATTAATAAAAATGATGAAGTCTTGAATTCTTCTCCCATAAAAATTCATGCAAACAAAACCTATATCACATTCCCAGACAATCTGCCTTAGCATCAGTGGTCAGGAGATGCAGAGGCCCTGCGACTCATAGGTGTGGCTGTTCTCAAGGAGGTGGAGATTGTAGGTATCATCCAGATACCCCATACTTCTCAGTCTAAATTAAGGGATGAATGAGAAAATCTTATCATTTTTTAAAGTGGTTGGTATATGAGTTATGTACCTCATTCTGATGAGAATGGGAAATTACAACAGTGGATTGTTTCATGGCCAGGTGTATAAGATCTCTCCCCACTGTCTTTTGCCTGATGATTGATTTACTAGCTTATTAAAAATTCATACTTATTAGTTGCTGTGTAGAGCAGTATTATCATATGATTATTAGTAAGCAATCTGATAATGGTTGATGGCCTTTATTGAAAAATGAAATGAAATCATAGGACTCTATCACTAGGATTTATAAAAATGTGTGAGAATTTCAAAAAAGTAAAAATATTCCAAAACAAAAGTGTGAATTTTGTCTTTCCTGACCCCAAATACATTTAAAAAAAAAGACATATTGATTTTATGTGTAATTGGATTTCTATCAACAAGTAAGAATTTAATGTAATATCACATGTATGCATGACTAAAAAAAAAAAAACGCTAAAGGTGCCAAATTAACACCAGTAACATGGCAACAGATTATTTACCAATTATATTATTTCCATTTTGGCTTTGGTTATATTGTTGATGCTTGTGCTTCCAAGTATCTTCCAACAAGGAGCAAGAAAATGTAATAAAAGCTACTCTAATTATTTTATTTTGCAGGTCAGTGCGGATGTGGGTCCAGTAGGGACTACTGCATGGTTTTGTGAATCAAAGCATTATCAGAACAAAAAGATGTCATTTATGTCCATTTGTTTACTGATCAACTGAGGTTGTTTTCATATTACCTTACTATACTAGCGCAGTTTAGCATTTATTAAAGGGGTTTTATGACCAGCAAATTCCAAAATGTTTATTATCTGGTTCATTATAGAAACACATTTGCCTACTCAACAATTACATTTCAGATCATCATTGAGGAATAAATAGCTCAGAGAATAAATTATGGACCAACACTTTCTTAAAAACATATTTTTTAATGAAGAATAAGAATATTTCCTAGGATTAAATTGTTACACAATTAGTTTAAATTCACAGGTGGAAGAATATGTCAACAGATGCGAAATTTTCCCTCCTGCTCTATTTCAGTAAGCAGTTCCAACAGTCATTTTTATTTAGTTAAAAATATTGTTATTACAATTCAAGCTTAAATAAGCTCTGTGTCTGTCTGTTGTGATACTTTCATTTTCCGTTCTTTCTTCTGAAGTTTCTTCTGAATAAAAAACAGATGGGATTCCAGAATTACAGAAAATGTATGAATATTTGAATAATTTGTTTTTTAAAAAAATAGAAAAGAATGAAGAACTAAGTCAGCAATCTAGAAACTTAACATTTTGTGTGTGCACCCATTATAATGAACATTGTTGAACTATTGTTGAGTTTGAATATAACTTTATTATATATTTACTATATACGTGAATAAGCAATGAAAATACACCCTCTTTAATCAGGTTTATCACACATATACAGGACATACTATAGTGCATCAAAGGTAGATCAAGCTAACACAGATGGAGAGATCAAACAGAAATACTGAAGATTTTCAACACTTCACTCCTGGCTGTTGTTTTAGACTGGCCATAATATTAGATTCCATATAAATAACAAGAAAAGGAAAGTTTGCTCTGTTGAATTCTTTGTTCAAAAACTGAAAATAGATCCTTAAACTAGAAGAAGCATGAATATTCCAATTTACTTACAAAACTAGGCAGAAATATCCTCAGGAAGACACAGAAAGAGCACATGGAATTATCAAGAGCTTGCTCCAACCAATTGTGTGATAGCTTAGAAAATAAATGTCACAGCATTTAATTGTGAGCTGATGATGACACGTGTTTTTACATGTATATATTTATTTTTTTAAAGATTTATTTTTATTATTATTTTTTCATTGGAAAGGCGGATATACAGAGAGGAGAGACAGAGAGGAAGATCTTCCCTCTGATGATTCACTCCCCAAGTGAGCACCACGGCCCGATACTATGCCAATCCGAAGCCAGGAGCCTCTTCTGGGTCTCCCACGCGGGTGCAGGTTCCCAAAGCTTTGGGCCGTCCTCGACTGCTTTCCCAGGCCACAGGCAGGGAGCTGGAAGGGAAGCAGGGCTGCTGGGTTAGAACCGGCGCCCATATGGGATCCCGGGCGTGCAAGGCGAGGAGCTTTAACCACTTGCGCCACCGCGCTGGGCCCTACAGATCTATATTTAAACATGTAATATTCTAATGGGTATTCTGTCAGTTCTAAGTCCGGAACAACAACAACAACAAAGTGAGTGGGTGTATCTCTAGTCAAAGAAGCGTTTCTCCTTTTCTCTATATTTATACATCTATAATTAATAACAAGGACATATGTCAAATATTATAGCCCAGATATATGTAATATAAGTACAAACATGTTACATATATAATTTTCTCAAAATTTCTGTTATGTCATGGGTGAAAATTACCCAAATGAAATATTGACACCGTGAGCAATAGACTGAATCTATTTAGAATAGATCAGAAACTAATTTGTTTTACCAACTGTATTTGCTAGTGTCTGAAATAGTCAAGTGTAACTTCTGTTATGAGTCATCTTAATCTATTATAACATCCTATCAGATTATTATATTTTTGATTTATGTGTAATATTAACAGATTTAAAAATATTTATCTTTTAAAAAATATTTGTTTTTCATTTGAAGTGCATGTTTATGTAGATAGAAGGAGAGACAGAGAGAGAGAAATCTTCCACATGCTGGTTTACTCCCCAAATGGTTACAATGTCTGGAACTGAATTGGTCTGAAGCCAGGAGTCAAGAGGTTCTTCAAGATCTCCCATAAACATGCAGGAACTCAAGGACTTCAGTCAGACTTCTCAGCTTCCACAGGCCATTAGCAATGAGCTATAGATGGAAAGCAGAACAAGCAGGCCTCAAATGGGTGCCCATAGAGGATGCTCACCTTGTAGATGAAGGCTTAACCTACTACCCCACAGCTCCAGGCCTTCAGACGTACTGCTGATATTAAGGTGGAGTTGACAAGAGGCTTAAAATTCCCTTTTCATCGCTCAGCCATAGTGTACTAAAACTGTATGGGCAAGAGAAATAATTAGCCTTAAATACAACGGAAGGCTTCTGTAATATGAACATGATAAACATTAACTCCTCTAGTTTGGGATTTATAAAAATGTATCAGATGTTTTCTGCAATCTCCACAGTAACCGAAGAAACACAAATTAAAGACCATTAATTAAACCATGGTTAAGCTATGAAGACACAATATTGTATGTATTTTTGGGTGCTAATTTTAGAATTGATGAAAATGTAGGGATTGTTTCTTCATTGTTTTAATTATTTATTGGTTTATTTTTGAAAGGCGTAGTTTACAGAGAGAGAAAGACTTCAGGAGAAAGAGTTTACTCCCAAAATGGTTGCAACAGCAGGAGATGGGCCTGTTCAAGTCCAAGACCAGTCGCTTCTTTTTCATCTCTCACATGCATCTAAGGGACCAGGTGCTCAGACCATCTTCCAGTGCTTTTGCAGGTGCATTAGTAGATAGGGCAGTGCCAGACATCGAGTGATGAATGGTTTTTTACTCCTGCAAATGCAGATTTTTAAACTGATCTTTAAAAATCTCAAAGATTTTGAATTGAGTTGGTAGTCTACATTCCTTGGTAGTGAAACATAAAAAGTTGGAGAAGAGGCAAAACAATACTGTTTTCATGTTTTGACATGTCTTTTTTTTTTATCATTATATTGACATTTCCCAGGGGAGATATCTTGTTTGATAATGGAGCTTTAGAATAGATTAGATTTTTTTCTGTTTCATTGTAGGTAAATGCAGCAATGTCATAGGGACTGTGAAATACTTCAGATTTGATTGTTTTAAAAAAAATAACTTACATTATATTTTTCTTCAGAACATTTAGTTGTTTCTTTTTTCAAAATAAGTTAATGAAATGTGTTTTTGGTGTCTTGATTTTTGTGAAAGAACTCTCACAGGTGGAATAGCACATTTATTTCTGAACTTTACTCCTTGGTGTATACTATATTTCAAATTTTATCTAATGTGTTTTTTATGCAGACAAAAATTTGTTTCTTGCTTTTCATTTTTCTTTTTTACTATATACAAGGTAAGTATTTTATCTGAAGTTCTGAAATATATCAAATGGAATAAATTTTAGCTGTTCCCAATTAGAAGTCTTAATTGATATGATGTTAAATATAGCAATGCTGTAAGATGTTATTGAGCCAGAAAGGAAAACCCCTAAAATCAAAAAAAAAAACTATCTGGACAAAAGATGGTTCATTCTGGAAACATTGCATTTTCATTATTTTAATTGTTTAAGAGAATCCATCTTGAATATATGTATATGTACACACTTAAGATATTTATATATACATGTGTATATATATCCATATGCACGCATAATTTTGAATTGTAAATTGCCAAGTTAACACTATTTGCATAATTTTATGTGTTATTTTTTACCCCTTCTTGTCCATAGATACCTTGAATAAAGGCATTGTACTTGGCCCTTCCTCACTGTTGCTATAAATCTCTGTCCTTATTATGCCAGCTTTGAAATAAATTTAGTTTTAATATACTTTACACATATGAGGAAGCCAAAATATTTCGTTTTCTGCTTTGCCTCCTCACATGGGCTAAATACATATTCAGTGGCACATCTTTAAATTCATCTTTTTAAAATAATGTTTCTTGAAGAGCCAATTATAACATTTGTAAATAATGAACATTTTTCCCATGGAGATTTTACTGGATTCCAAGGCCATAAATCTGAGGACTTCTCTCTTTTTCTTATCCACCCCCAAGAGGTCAAACTTGTTCTAAAAATTTTTGTGTTGGTCTTGGGAGACAACTATCACCTTGGACTTGGAGGAAATTTCAGTGGTCATAATTTTTCAGTGGGGTTTCTTGGCAGCTAAAGGTGTGGTGGATATATTGACAATTGTGATGGTTACAAGGGAAGGAATTTTGAAGGTGGTGGAAGTTCCCATGATTTTGGTGAATCCTCAAATATTGGACACATGAATGGAGGGAAACTTGGAGGCAGAAACTCTGGCCCTATGGTAGTGGTGGCCAGTATTTTGCTAGACAGTAAAATCAAAGTGCCCATGGCAGTCATTGCAGCAGCAGTAGCCAACCCCGGTAGAAGGTTTTAATAACTGTGAGGACACAAAGCTTAGTTAGGAGTGCAGGAGGAGTAGGAGTGAAAGAGCAACTGTTGGTTACACCAGATTTATAACTTTGGTTAAGCACAGCAGTGGCAGGGCCTGGTTGCTGCAAAGGAAGCATGCTTTAGCCAGTACAAATCCAAAGCAAGTGGTTAACATGGTATTTGGATCTGTCATTAACACACAGTAATGGGCATTTGCTCAAAAGTGTGCCTCCTACTTAGTTGTTTCAGACTGAGAAGTTTCCAAAGCTATCCATCTCTTTCTGAGACATTGGCTTAGACCTGAGGAAGGTAGAAGAGATACTTTGAAGATGCTTCCTTGGCACATCCAGAAACAGAAAATTGTTGTTTATTTTTTGTTCACTAACTATATGAAAAAATATCACTTGAAATGATAAATAAAATTTGGAGGAATATTCACAAAGCTCTGTATTATCTGCCATCAATCTGCCTTTGAAATTGTGTCTCATATGGTTCTTACACTCACCCTGCCAAAGACTTACTGGCTGTCTGTATTTTATTTCAGCATGGCAGGTTCATTTCTATGATATCACCAAATTAATTACCTGCAGTGTAGTAGGTAATTACTTTATACTTTATTGCTTAATATACACTCAATTCTAAATAGAAGAGACTATGAGTATTTTTATGGCTTTAATATGTAGATATTTATGAGCCCAGCACAATGGCCTAGTGGCCTTGCACACTCTGGGATCTCGTATAGGTGCAATTTTATGTCCTGGCTGCTCTATTCCCCTGTTTATGGCCTTGGAACACAGTAGAGATTGGTGCAAAGCCTTGGGACTCTGCCCCTACATGGGAGAACTGGAAGAAACCTCTGGCTCCTGGTTTTGGATCGGCTCAGCTCTGGCCATTGCATTCACTTAGGGAGTAAACCAGCAGACAGATTTTTCTTTCTGTCTTTCCTCTCTATAAATCTATATTTCCAGTAAAAATAAATATTTGAAAAAAATATATAGCTATTTATATAGTCCACAAAAACTGTGTAATGCACACACATGTATAGAAATGCTTGAGATTTAACAAATCATGAGTATTTCATACAAGTCATTTGTAATAAAATTCATTTGTGTAGTTTCTTCATCATTACAGTTGTAAAATTCAATGCAGGTTTAGTCACATTCACATTTTCTTCCTAACAGGTTTGTCTCTCAATTGGTTGAATATATAGATATAGTATACCAGGGAGGGCCAACTCCATATATCTGATTTATTTTATTTTTACTAAATGGTATCAAAATGAAATAGCAAAGAAATGGAACTAATCTAAGTGTCCACAAGCTGGTGAATGAATACAGACTCATCCGTCCATAAATGCAATGGAGTACTATAACCATTAACAAATAGGATGAGATGTATTCATTTACAAAGCATGGTTACAACTCTAGTTTGTGAGTTAACTGAAAGAAGGAACACACAGAAAGGCAAATATTACATGGTTAAGGAGGCAAAGGCTATGTACAGGACTGTGTGTGCACTGAGCTGGGAGTGAACTCATTTCTGGCTCAGTGAACTGCAACAACATGGCATCCTACAGGTTCAACCCAAGATAGGTCTGGGTAGCCTTCAGACCTGACGGCCAGCAGATCAAGAATTCTGGTAGTGGCACATCAGGTGCCATTATGTATAGTGTGGCAAGGGCTTTGAAATTGTGGGGACAGTGCTGAGGTGCACATGTGTGGAGGTTGGTCCTACAGGAAAATAATACCAACTAGGACATTGTATGGGTCATAATAGGTACGTGTGCCCCTCAGACCTAACGGCCAACAGGTTCCAGCAAGATCAGCACCACAAACAAGCTAGCTATATAGGACACCTGCTGTCTTCTTAATCCTGGGACCTGCTCCAACCAAAAATGGGAAAAAGTTTGTACAGACAACAGTGCAGCCTCAGCACATTATCACAGGAGGTGGACACTGATGAACACAAACTGGGGCTGTGGAGACCAACATAGAAATCAAATGTAAGAACCTGTACCTGGAACTCGCTGGAGAGAGTGGCACAAGTGACTGCAAACACAGAGCCATGTATCAAATGCAATAATGTAAAATCAAACTGTAAACCTGTGAGTGACATAACTTAGAAACCTGCCCAAAGGAGAAGAATCTGATATCTTCAAGTACAATGACCAAGAGCAAAAGAAGAGACAAAGGCACAATGAATATTACTAAAGACTCCCCTGTAAAGGAGCAAAATCCTTTGCCAAACTTAGAGTTAACTGAGGAAAATGGGGGATACAGAATTGAAAACACTTGTTATAAAACTTCTTAATGAGAAGCATGCAATGCAGGTATTCAAGGAATTTAAGGAATATGTCACACTGGAAATGAATCAAATGAAAGGTGACATATCAGAAATGAAGAATGCGGTAGAGCAAATTTTAAAAGTACAGTGGAGAGTCTCCAAAATTTAATGAAGGAGGCAGAAGAAAGAATCTCAACATTAGAAGATATTTCCTGTTACCAGGGGGAAGCAGACAAAAAGCTGGAAGCAGAGCTGGATCAAGCTGAAAAAAAAAATATCCAAGAATTGAAAAATACTTTAAAAACGCCAAATATAAGAGTTATGGGAGTCCCAGAAGGTGCAGAAAGAGAAGCTGGGTTTACAAATGTATTTAATGAGATAATAAGGGAAAATTTCCCAAATCTAGAGGAAGAATTGGGAAACAACATCCAGGAGGGACACAGAACTCCCAAAAGGGTTGATCAAAAGCAGTCTTCACCATGTAACTTGTTAATCAATCTCTTTTAAATTAAACTTAAGGAAATAATACTTAAATGTGCAGGTAAGAAAAATCAACTGACGTATAAAGAAATGCCACTTAAAGTCACAGCTGACCTCTCACAGGAAACTCTAAATGCCAGAAGAGAATGGAGCAACATATTCCGGATTCCAAAATCAAAAATTGTTGGCCCAGGATAACGTACCCAGAAAAAATTTTCTTTTGTCTTTGAAAAAGAAATAAAAGTCTTCCACAGTCAAGAAAGGTTAAAATAATATGCCTGTTCTAAACCTGCCCTACAAAGGCTACTTAAAGATATTCTCTTGACAGAGAAGAGAAATTGCACCCACCAAAACCAAAGGCAAATGCGAAGAACATCCCAGTACAATAACAACAGAAGACTAAATCAATGAACAACCTGTTGCTAAAATGACAGAACCAAATTACCACCTATTTGTATTAACCCTGAATGTAAACAGCTTAAACTAATCAGTTAAACATCATAGATTAATAGACTGGATTAAAAAACAAAACCCATCTATTTGTTGCCTACAGGAGACACATTTCACCAAGAAAGATCAGCAGAAATCATATCTCATGGATTTTGTTTTTTTGTTGTTGTTAGTTTTACCTCTTCAAAACACTTTCGTTTGATAAAATTCAATGACTCATAGACCATACAGTAGCATCATTTTCTTCAAGGTTCTTGATTTTCTTTTTCGTTTCTTCAGAGATATATTAATTATTCAGTAGCATGTTATTTAACTTCAGGCATATTTAACTTCTTTTTTTTTTCCTTCTTGTTGATTATGTTTTGTGGCTTGTTGTTTAAGGGCATGTATAGTAACTGAGTAATGGAAACTATCATATGTAGCAGCATGCAGTTTAACTTTATGGCATTGTAAACCTCTATTTCTCTTCCTGTTGTTGATTTTGTATTGTGGCTTTTCATTTAAGGAGATGTATAGGAACTATGTAATGGAGACTGTCATATCCAGATGTGAAGATACAATGCAGTATGCATCTCTACTTCCAGACAAAGTTGGACTCCCAATGAGCCTGTTTACTATATTTTGACAATAGGATGTTGGACTCTCTGCCATTGTATATGCCCACAATAATGGACATATGACCGTATGTGAAGAACTATACTATAGTAATGATGTATGGGAACTTGGTGAAGGGGGAGAGAAAGGGGATAAGGGAAATCCTAGGGCCTATGGAACTATCATAATATTATGATAATAAACAGAAGTACAACTAAAAAGAAAAGAAAAGAAAGTACATGGGCCAAAGGGGAGAGTAAGGATATATATGTATAATATATAATACATAATATATATATTAGCCCTAACATAATGTGTACATAAATTGATCTATCATAAGATATCCCATGAAGATGTACAATTTTATTTCAGTTAAAAAATTTAAAAGCTGTGAAACAGTAAATAATTCGGTTTTGTTATCAAAATAATTTAACTTTATATAATTGATGAATTCAATTTGCCATTTAAGTTCAGATTTATTTATGCAGTGATAATGTTTTCTAGGTTTTAGGCTGTGAGGTCATTAAAAACTTTACAAGTGCTAAATCATGAAATAGTCTGTTTACTGTGTTAAATAATTAATGGTTTTATTTATGGAAACCAGTCCCTGGGGTTAAAAATGAAGCAGACAATAGTGAAAAGTTCTCATAACATTTTATAACACTAATGATCATTATACAAGTTCTCATTAATTACAGCACAGTGGTAAAACTAGAGGCATAAAATTTGTAAAAATATAAATTTTTAAAATAGCACTTATATTTAATATAATATTATGAAGTAAGGCATTTAAAAAGTAAATGAATATGTATCAAGAATGAAATGACTTACAATTCTGGATTTGTTCAACAATATAAAATACAATAGTCAATATATTTTTGTTGAGTGCCTACAATATGCTTTGTATTACTAAATGTCTTGATGCTGCAAATTTTGAGTATCTTTGCTTATGAAATAATCTGCATTGTAAATAAGGAAGAGACAAAGTAAAATTTGAGAATGATTAGTAATTTATACAGTGAAGTATAAGCTGATAAAAGCTTCAAAATAGAAATGAGGTAACTATATAGTTCATATTGCCTAATTTTTCAAGCATTAGTATGTAGATACTGGTGAGACAAATATAAGAAAATACCATACTAAGGTGCAGCAGAGTGGCATATAGACTGAACCTTTGCCTAAAGTGCCAGCATCCCAGATGGGCACTGAATCATGTCCCAGTTGCTCCAATTCTGATCCCACTCTCTGCTCCCATCCTGGGAAAGCAGGAGAGGATTGCTCAAGTCTTTGGACCAGTGTACCCATGAAGCAGACCTAGCTCAAACTCCTGCCTTTGATTGGCAAAGCTCCAGCTGTTGTGGCCACTTAGGGAGTGAACCAGTGGATGGACAATTTCTCATTCAGTCTCTCTCTATTACCTTCTCTCTGTAAATCTGCTTTCAAATAAAATTAAATAATTATTAAAAAAAAAAAAGGAACACGAACCCGGCACAATAGTATAATGGTGCCAGGATTCCATATGAGTGCTGGTTCTAATCCCGGCAGCTCCATTTCCCATCCAGTTCCCTGCTTGTGGCCTGGGAAAGCAGTTGAGGACGGCCCAAATCCTTGGGACCCTGCACTCCTGTGGAAGACCTGGAGGAAATTCCTGCTCCTGGCTTCAGATCGTGCTCAGCACCGGCCGTTGCGACCACTTGGGGAGTGAGTCATCGGATGAAAGATCTTCCTCTCTGTCTCTCCTCCTCTCTTTACATCTGCCTTTCCAATAAAATAAATAAATCTTTTAAAAAAATGAAACACAATCCTAAGAGTCATTTAGAAATGGAACATCCTTCTCAAATACAGGAAACATTTATAACGTAGGAAAGAGTAATTTTCTATTGTGAAAAATCTATACCTCAAAAGTATAGTCAATGGATTATTTCAAAATAAGGTTTACAATTTATATCTTTTTTTTTTGTCTTGGAAATATACTTTGCCTTTGTGATCATCTTGAATTGGTCTCCATATGTCTTTTAGATGATATATTTTTTCTCATCCTTTTTCATTCTTACATCTTGAGTCATTCGGTATTTGTTGAAAGCTTACCAAATATAAACACAGTAATTTTATTAAGGCATGTCAGTGAGTATAACAGACAAATACATATAATAATAAAAACAATTATAAAATGTTGGGCTGTTATCAAAATTTAGAAGATTTTAAACTCACAGATTTTCATTTTAAGTTGGTGAGTCAGTGTAAGCTCATTGAGAGTGACAATTTTAACAAACCTTTAATTGACAGAGAATTCTTCCCTGATGCTATTTGGAGTAAAATACAGATGAACTAAAGACTGTAAAATAGAACCTAAAAGTTTTGAGGAAAAGCAAAGAGGATATATGGTGATGGCATAGTTCAATAGTAGTACACATTTAGAATTGTAGGACTGTTTGAGATAAATGTTGATATCCTATTTTGTGGATTTAAAAAAAAAAGATGATATTTGAAATGTGTTTTTTGGGAAGGAGAAAGCAAAATGTGGAGTTTTATACAAATGTAGCATGATTTTTAATATATTATGAGACTAGGTCAAGCCATGTTTGCTAGAATGTTGGGCTTGGTAAGTGAGGGAGAAATTTAGATATTAAGCACAGTCAATTATAAATAGTAATTGACTCTGAGACAGATCACTAAGAAATTAAGTGCAAAGGCAAAAATAAAAGTTCAATATGATATAAAATGTTGATATTTGTAAGACCTACAATTGTAGACATTGAAGTAACAGTTGGATAAAGACTGAATTAAGGAAAATAAGCCTCAACCAGAAGTGAAAATTGGAGAATAATACACTTGGGTTATTTTAAAATATATATTTTATACAAGAATTCAGTGTAGTTAAGGCACAGAGGATAACTAGAAGCCAAAACTAGGACTTAACTCTTCAGAAAAAAGCCCTTGACATTGACTTAAAAGAAAATTTGAGAAGCAATACTGATGAATTTGGGAATATGACTTGATAGTTGTGATAGAGCAGAAATCCAGTGCAAAAAGCATGAGAGAAGGGAAACTTTTGCCCAGTGCTTCAAATAGTACTTAAAAGACTATTAGTGTACAAATTATGACGTTGCTGATGCCATTGGCATAAGTAGTGGAATGGTTGAAGCAAAATCCTGATTAGAATACTTCTACAGAAACCTCATTTAAAGATAAAAAAAAAAAGAATATTTCTCTTAAGGAATTTTACTTAAAAAAGAAGAGTGGGATATCATGTTAGAAATTCAGGGAAATTATGTCATTAAATTTTCATAAAATTGGAAAGATAACAGCTGACTTAGGAATTGAGGGAAATGATATTTAAAAAAAGGAAAATAACAGACTTAGAAAGAAAAGATTCTTTAGAGCCACTTCTTTTAGTAACTGAGAAGGGATGAGGTCTAGTACACAAGTGAAGATATTGGCCTCACATAGAGCACAGATGGTTCACTTTAGTAACAGGTGGGAAGGTAGATAATTTCGGTGCAGATGGTGGAGGGTTGGTAAATGCAGTTGTGGGAGTCTGTGGAAGTTTGCTTCTGATTTCATTTTATTCAGTGAAGTTGCGAAAGTTCATCAACTGCCAGAGCATGAGGGAGGATATGATAAAGCGTTGTGGGGGTAGGGAAAAGGTGCAGCCATTTGTAAAGGGAATGGTAGAGTGTGATTAGAGACATGCAGGAAGGTTAGTGTACATATTGTGATTTTTGCGTCTACTTCATGCTCAAAGAACTGATTTAAAGTGGTGTTTGTCACATGGTTTTTTTTCCCTCCTAACACCACATTCAGTTACATGGATGTGGGTGTAGAGTAGGATGAATTATATTTAATCAGAGTTGTGATTTTAGGAATTGAGCCATTATGATGTAAGTTGATTGAGTCTGGAAAAACTCAAGATCCTTGCAAGGAAGTAAAAGCAATATTATGGCCTGAACTTTTAGCTGTGTATAAAAAAAATAAAGAATGAACATGTAGTGGGTTAAACATATTGAAGATATTAATAGGAAAATTGTGGAGTTAAAGTTGTAGAAGATGTTAGAAAAAGTGTACAAAGGTTTGAAGATTAGGTGGGTGAAACACACCAAAATAAAATATATGGAAAGATTATGGTTACCAGAAAGTGTAAATTGAATGATATAATGTTGGGACTGTGTGTTTGCTACTGTTGAGAAACACTACAATTGAAGGAGAGCCAAAGGAAAATCAGTGGAGATGGTAGAGTCTTGGAGGGTTATTCATGTTCACAACAAAGTGAATATTAAGGTAGCAATCATTTTAGAAAAGTTAGCCATTACTACAGAAGGAAATCATTGGGAAATTAAGAATTATGCAGTGTTAACAGCAACTATGGTGGATAAATTTCCCTGACATTTTAGAGTATATGATCTTTAAGTTGTATTTTGACAACTGGATACAATTTCATGCTTTCACTCTCCCAATTTTCTACTGCCTTAATATTTTTTTCATTAGCATTTTCTTATTTGGCAAAAATAAACTTCCAAGGTTCAGTTTTTCTGTGCATGTGTTTCTGCACCTTCTGAATGATTTTCTGCTTTTAGTCTTTGAACACATTACACAGGATGTTTGATGTGATTATTTTTGTTGTAACATTTTTGAAGGCTTTAGTAGTTGTGGATATTTTCAGTACACAATCACATATGAATAGCAATTTGAATAAACACAGAAAGTTTGTTTTTCACTTGAATACTTGAAAGCTATGATTTCATTTTTTAACATCTAGTATACTGTTCAAAATTCTTACATAAACCTGGTGTTTATTCTTCTGTATCTGATATATACTTTCAAGTTTTGTTTAATTTTGTCAGTCATAGCTTCTCAATGTGGAGTAATATGGCTATGTTAGGCTTTGACTCATCTTTTCTGTTTGTAATTCTATGTGCAAATTCCATGAAACATTTTCCATTTGCCTTGAATTCTCCAAAATTTATTCTCATTCTATCTAGAGATTTGCCTCATTTTAATTGATATTTATTTCCTTCTGAGGTTGTTGCTGTTCAAATGATCTCACTGCTACCTCTCTTTCCATATGCTATATATTTTTCAATTTTACTTTGTTCCATCATTGCCTTCTCTTACATTTCTATTTGTAAAAAAATATTATCTGAAGATAAATGAGGTATTTATTTCTGTTAAAATTATTTATTGTTCTCTTCTTATTGCGGTAGCTTGTAATTCCAGGAAGGTAATATTTTAAGTTAATAGCATCAAGGTTGATGCTTAGTTGAGTTAAAAAATTTGTGTAAGTGCCATTATGAGGTTTTTATAA
The DNA here is from genome assembly GCF_017591425.1 of Ochotona curzoniae. NCBI lineage: Eukaryota > Metazoa > Chordata > Mammalia > Lagomorpha > Ochotonidae > Ochotona > Ochotona curzoniae. Next base: position 60,275,806 of record NW_024466599.1, read on the forward strand.
ACTGTTGATATTGGTTATCACAGTATTACTGTTTTTAATATCAAATTTCTTTATGCTTATAGTGTATATGGATGAGTTGATTAAGTCTTCCATTAGTGCACTGAATGAAAAGCAAAGGTTTAGTAATCCCCCTCTTTAAAGGACTGTGTGAAAATCGTGGTTTTGTCTACACTATATGCAAATTCCCGAGAAGGTTGAATTTACTATTCTACCATGCCTGTTTTACCAAGGTCAATACTCTAGAAAGGAATAGAACTCAAAGATGTGAGTTGGGGATGTCTGCTTAGATTGGCTCAGCATCTTAAATTCAGTGCTTTGGATGTGGTCCTTGGCCATCTGTGTAAGACTGTATTCACTTGTGTTTGAAAACAATGCTGCCACTTCTGTCTGAATGTCCACCCCCATCCCACTTTCACTACATGATCACTCAGTTCCTCCTATATTAATGGTTTTAATTTCATTTTCTCTGCATTCTTTTTATTCATGTCTTCAGATGCATTTCCTTGTTATGTAATTCTCTACTCGATTTTTAAGTAATCTGTTGATTTTGTAAAATTGTGTGTTTAACCTAGATAAATTTATGTATAATTGTCTCATAATTTTTATGAGGACTAATTATTTTCCCATGTTTCGATGCCCTTTTTTTATTTCTTTCTTGTAATATCACCATCTGAAGCACTTGTAGACCTACTTGAGGTTTTCTTTTATTTCTATGTATTGTCTAATGTTTCTGTGCACATTACTCTATTTAGGAACCTGCTTTTTCACTTGGTGGCCCTAAGGTCTGACCTTAGTCTGTTCTGACACGGAAAATTTGCATTGATTCTGCCTGATTTTAAAAGGCTGATAATTAGGAGCACTTTAAATTGAAAGTGGACCACAAAGATAATGTACATTAAAACTCTAAACTCTCAAAGTATGGCTATAGAGTTTTTTTTTTAAGATTTATTTATTTTTATTGGAAAGGCGGATATACAGAGAGGGGGAGAGGCAGAGAGGAAGATCTTCTGACCATTGATTCACTCCCTAAGTGACTGCATTGGCTGAAGCTGAGCCAATCCAAAGCCAGGAGCCAGGAGCCTCTTCTGGGTCTCCCACGCGGGTGCAGGATCCCAAAGCTTTGGGTTGTCCTTGACTGATTTCCCAGGCCACAGTTAGGGTGCTGGATGGGAAGCGGGGTTACCGGGGTGGGAACCAGTGCCCATATGGGATCCTGGTGCATGCATGGTGAGGACTTTAACCACTATGATATTGGGCTAGGCCCTTGACTATAGGTTTTTGAAAAGGACTGTCTTTTATCCCTCCAGGTGTATAGCCTAGAAAACAAAATACTAAAGAATTAGAACTATTTTCTTGTTTTACTCTTTTCTTACTTTTTATTTTCTAATCCTTTTTGAAAAAATATTTTCATTGGAAAGTCAGATAAACAGAGAAAGAGAGACAGAAAGAAATATCTTCCATCTGCTGGTTTACTCCCCAAATGGCTGCAACAGCTGGCACTGAGCTGATCTGAAGCCAGGAACTTTCTCTTCACCATGCCAGTACAGGGTCCAAAGCTTTACTGCTTTCCCATTCCACAAGCAGGGAGCTTGAAAGGAAGTGAAGCAGCTGGGATATGAACCAGCACCCATATGGCATCCCGGTGCATACAAAGTGAGGACTTTAACCACTACACCAGAGGCTAAATCTTTTTATTCATAGAGAAAGAACAGGTTTTCTGTGTTGCAAAGGCTCACTTTCAAGAGCCAATCATATTTCACTAGTTTCTCTGTTCCTGCTCCCACCTCTTTTCCCTGCCTTCAGTGGTATTTGAATAGACATAATTTTAATCAGCTCTATATTCACAGGCTTAATTTGCCACAAATGATAACATTTATCAAGTTAAAAGTTCACAAGACCATATTTCCACTGGGATTTAAACTCAGGCCTGAACTCAGCATGATCCCAAATACCCATTTTCTTTCTATAATTTTTGTTGTGTGTATTTTGTAATAGAATGACATGTATCAGGGAAAGCATGTTTGTCTTTTTGAGACTGGCTTATTTTGCTAATTGTATTAGTTTTCAGCTGTGTCCATATTGTAGCAAAAGACAGTTTCATTGCTTTTTTTTTAATGGTTGAGCAGAATTCCATAGAGCATATTTGCCACTTTTTCTATATTAAACCAGCAGTGGGTAGACATCTGGTTAGATTCCATAAGTTGGATATTGTGAATTATGCTGTATTAAATATGAATGTGTAAATAAGTCTCTCATATATAGGTTTCATTTTCTTTATGTAAACTCCCAGGAGTGGGATGACTGGGTTGTATGGTAGCTCTATTTTTAGATTTCTGAGGAATCTCCACAGCATCTTCTGTAATAATGGTACTGGTTTACATCCCCACCAACAGTGGATTAGGGTACAATTTTTCCAGCATTCTCACCAGTATTTGTTATCATTTTTTTGGTTCTCAGGTGATAGCCATCCTAACAGGTGAAGTGAAACCTCATTAGGCTTTTTATTTGCATGTTCCTGATGGCTAATGAGGCTGATCATTTTTCCATATATCTGTTGGTCATTTGTTTTTTATCCTTTGAAAATTTACCTGTTCATGTCTTCTGCTCATTTATTAACTCAATTATTTGCCATGTCTTTGTTGAGTTTCTCGAGCTCTTTATAGGTCCTGGATATTAATCATGATAGCTACATAATTTGCAAATACTTTCTCCAGTTCTGTTAATTGCCTCTGCATTTTGTTAATGGTTTCCTTTGTATGCAGAAGCTTATTTTTGTGGACAGGCTGACTTGATTGTGACTGCTCTCCGAAAGCCTTAAACTCTGATATTATGATGCCTCCTGCTTTGCGTTTGCTGTTTGAGATTTCTTCTGCTTTTCAGATTTCTTCTGTTTCCATGTGAATTTTCTCAAAACACTTTTCCTAGAGCTGAAAAGGATGTCATAGGTATTATGTTTGAGATGGCATTGAATCTGTAATTTGCTTTGAGCAGTATAAACAGTTTGATGATATCATTCTACCAATTAATACACAGGTCAGATTTGCCTTTGCTTTGCTGTCTTCTTGTTTCTTTCTTTAATGGATTGTGATTTGCATCATAGAAAGCCCTCACATTTTTGGTTAAATTTATCCCAAGGTATTTTAATTTTTTTTTTTTTTGGCTGTTGTGAAAGGGACTGTTCATTCAAGATATTTCCCAGCCATGGAATTGTGTGTCTATACACACAATCTTTTTGTGTGTATATTGACTTTTGTGTGATGAGTTTATATCCTATAACTTCAGCAAATTGTCTTCTGAATTTTACTAGTCTCTTATGAGTCTTTTGGTTTTCTCTCCCATAGAATCATGTCATACACAAATAGGGATGATATTATCTCCTCCAATTTGTGTCCCTTTGATTTCTTTTTTTTTAATTTAGTGACTTTACCTAAACCTTCCAGAATTGTGTTGAATAATAGTGTTTGGTTTTGGATTTTAGGGTGTCTAATCTGAAATAAGTCAGTAGTCCAAATTATAGCTCCCCTGAATGTACGCTGAGTTTCTGTCATGTGCATTTTGAAATACTTTCTTTCAAATGTTTTGCTGTTGAAAGTTTGTCCATGATGTAGCCTGGTGAAGATCGTTTATGATCATGACACTCAGAGTTCTGTGTGCTCTCTGTATTCCGACGGCCATTTTTCTCCCCGATGGGAAAGTTTTTTATTATTATTTCTCCCTTCTGCTTTAAGTGCTTCTCAAGGGATTGGAAGGAGAAAGTGTGCTTTTGCCCAGCAGTGGTCTGTGGGTACCTTCCCTGCCCCCTGCCTCACACACACACACACACACACACACACACACACACACACACTGGCTCTAGTCACAAATGGAGTCAGTGTGGTCTGTGAGATCCACTGTCAAGCAGCATCACCAGCGACTCACCACAAAAGACCGAGGTGGTCTGACCCTACCTTTCTCTCTGAGCTGCGTGTACTCCAGTCCCAGGCATGGTCTCCCTATCCACTGTTGCCTGGTTGACCATCTATGCTTCTCCACCATGTCTCTACGGTGCAGAAAAGCCCCTGGCAACCTCTCCCGCAGGAATGCGCTTCTTCATTTTTTCTTTCTCTAGCTTCTCCTGCCTAAAATCAGTACGTGTTTTCCTTATGCAGCATTCATGACGTCACCCTGGATTTGTTTTCTAACCTTTTTTCATTGGATCCTAACAATGTTGCAACTTACTTAAGAATACGAGTTTTGACCTCCTAGTTATAGCTGTCCCAAGAAGGTTTTGCCAGCAACTATCTTCTGGGCACCTATGGAGTCCTATTAAGTTTAGTTTGGCTGGCTTTCTCCTACTTTTCTAGAATCTTGGTGTATATGTTTTTATGGAAAGGAAAAGACGGTTTGTTTTTTATTTCTTTGTCCAGAATTTTCAGGTATTCTGTAGCTGGTGCAGGTTTTAGAATATAAACTCTGCTATTTTTCTGAGGACTGTAGATACCACGATGTCTAAATTTTAGTATTGTAGATGAAAAATTGATTCTACGTTTATATATTTTCCCTTTATACATAACTCTTTTTTATACATAAACTTTTCTCATATGTAATTTTTCTTTTTGATGTGAGTTCATAAATTCCACCAAGATACAAGGGATTTTATTAAGTTAGTGTATCTGACACTCAAAATTTTAATCTGAAAACCTAAGTTTATGAACTTTATTCCATTATTTATTTTTCTTCTATTTCTGATTTCTGCTTTAGTCAGTTAATTATTTTAAAAATTTGCATTTAAAATACTTTCTACTCACTATTTCCTGTCTAACCAAATATTCTTTAATAGCTGCTCACTGTTTTCATTATACATATATATACACATATATACATTTATATATATATATATCTTTCTTTTTGAAAACTTGACCTTTTCTGCAGAAATACACCTCAATCAATGATTTCTTTGAGATTTTATCAGTTTCCTTCATTAAATTGTTTTCTATGTGGAACTTCCACAGCATGTTCTAGAAAGATCGTCTTCAGTGTCTTCCCAAAAATTTCCCTTCACTGTTTTGTGATCTAATTTGATATGGCTATTGTTTTAATGACTTAAAAATTAATTTTCCATTAATGCTTTGATTTTGCATTATAAAATAGCATCATGATAATTTCAGCTCTCAGGTCAATTTCCAGTTTTTCAATAATTTTCTTCTCAGGACTCTGTGTCCTTTAGAAATAGGAAGTGCTTTACTTTACCTCTGCCTGTTTTTATTAGTATATTGTTGTTGTTCTTGTTGCTTTAATTCCCTGAATGAATCAACTATTTTAAAAGTTATCCTCAAAACTATAGATGTTTTGCCATGTTTGTTCCTTCCAGAGCTTCTAAAACAACAAATTTGTGTGTTTTCCATATTTAGAATAGAATAAACTATTTCCTAAAGGAAGAGATCACGTGATAAAATTTTGACACAAATTAAAAATAGGACAGACAGAATGAAACTAAATTCTTTCTCCTCATAGTGTTCAGAAACTCAGTTTACTTAGAAATTCTCTATTAGCTTGCCTGGAACCTTCAGTTTGGCGTTTGGATAGCATGAGAGGTATAAATAATCCCCTTTCCCTTTTGTGAGTAATTTATTTCATGAAATGTCAACCGAATGCATTTTTCTTAGCATATTGTGAGTATAAAAATTCTTGAAGCCTGTGCCATTGCTGTGTCATTTGCTCTTAGTTTGGGAGGTTGTTAGGAAAATTACTTTAGCTCTCTAAGATCTTCATGGCGATTTTAGGATATTAGGGAGACTGCAATGGGGACAGCTATTCAGATTCCTTGTGAGGAAGTTATGATTGTGTGTGCCTGTGCACACATGTGCATACATGACGGAGATATCTGACCTTTGCTTTAGTCGGCATTAGAATTCATAGATTTGCTTTTACTTCCACTCGTGTTGCTTAAATATCCCTTCTATTGTAATGATGTTTGAATTTTTTAATGGCTGTATTTTTCAAATGTTTTGCATATATCAGATTGAGGATCCTAACAGATTTACTTGGGAAAAATCTATCTGAAATGACAAAAAGTATGTTTTTCTGGGACACATGGATGTCATGGGTGTTTGATAATTTTACAGAAATTATATCCAGAAATTCTTAAATCCAAACTTAAAATAATACAGTGTTATATTTTTAAATTGGTATAATTTACATTAAAATTAACATCACCATTTTTTCTTATAAAATAAGGCTTGCTTGGGAATTTGGCCGTGTATTTCTAAGACCAGAAACCATAAAAATGGATGGTGAAGTGAGAGGGCCTGATGCATCTTTACTAGAGAATTGTTGTCAGTTTAGTTCGCAGTTGAACCGTGGTTTGTACTCAACACACTTAGCATAAATATACATGCATTGTTTTCCTTCGATTGATTCCAGGAAGGTTCTAATTAAATTAAAATGAATTTAGCAACAGAATATAACATCCTGCATTTCTGTGGCTGTATGTGTAATCAAAACAAAAATGAGAGAAGCGCCAGTGTTGGCCTCAGGATGTGAGAGGCTGCCTGCACTGCTCTGCTCGCATCATCATTTTGCTGATCAACAGGAGCAGACTTAGATTATATTCCAGCAGATTCTCTTTAATTTGCAGACATGGTGACAAAAATTAAAATGATAAAAAAATGAAATTATTTTACAAGTCTAAACAAGATAGGACTTTTTCTATAGTTGAAATCAAATTATGTCGATATTATTTCATGAACAAACCAATCAACCAATAAATACTGATGTATATTTTATAAATATACACATGAATGCACAATCATACATATCCCATTTTTGTCTCTTAAAGTTCTGATTATACATTATAATGCTTTAACAGGGTTATCCTTACCTAAAACACAATCTTTCCTTTGTTCTGATCTACATTTACTTAATTTCCAGACAGGTTTATTGTTTAATTCAAGGAAATTTCTGGAAGTAATTTAAAAAGATACAAAATAGATTGAAATTAATATAAATTGACCCACCCATCAATTAAATGCATGCTCATTTGTCTGAATTATTCATGATTGTTTCAAATTCCACAGTATTTTAAATCAAGACTACAAAATGCAATCCACATAGTGATTATGCAAGTAGGTGTTCTGATGGAAATCTTATCTGTTGTTCAAAGCCATCTGACCATTGAGTTTGGCGAATGCATTAAATGTTTGAGGTTCAGTTTCCAATGGCTTCAAAGCAATGATCTCTAAAACTTAGGGGGTAAACACAACAGTCATGTTATGTTATCTATTTTGTAACTACCCAATGAGAGAACAGCACTGGTAGGAATCATGCAACGGTGTTTAGAATAATTCAGATAGTCCAAGATGGCTCTATCTATATGTCCAGGTCTTCTAAAAAGATGCCTACAAGACTGGACATAGCTAATTTTGTTTTCTTAATGAAACCTGTAGACCCAAGATCTCTATTTGTCATATATTTTAACATGGTAACTGAGGGCTCCAAGAACACGATACATCTCATAACAGTACTGCCACATGACACTGGTCAAGCTAAAGCCAGGCCAGGTTAAAGCTGTCATTGTTAAAATTCACCTCTTAGAAGAAATGAATTTGAAGATATGCCTAATCTTCCACACATGTGTTTTATTCCTTACAATTAGCTCCTAACCGAGATATCCTATAGAAACAAAAGGTATTATTTTTTTTAATATCAAGGAACCTAAAAAATGTTACTAAGTTACAGTGAAGCATCTAGGAATCAAAGAAATATAAAAAGCTGAATTCCAACATTTCCTGTGAGGATTAGAATATTATCAAGGAAAGTAAAAAACAATTTGAATTATAAGATAAAAGCATCTAAGGAAGAATAAATTAGCAGAAAAGCAGTTATTATGGTGAATCTGCAATAAGTAATGGAAGGAGAGAATGAAGAGGTAAATTAAGAAATCATGAGATTAAACACAGCAGTAGCTGAAAATTAGATCTAAGCCTACTCATCTTCTGCTTAGAAACTGTAGCCAATTCATTTTGTTAAAGTAAGAATTGCTTTCCTAAGCAGGACCTAGAGTTAAGGGGGCTGGTTTTATTTCAACCATGTGTTTCATTCTTTTACTTGTCAAAAAATATGATTTTGTAGATTTTTTCCCTTAAAAGTCCTCACATTTTTTGAGTTATAATTTCTATTGTTTTGTTGACAGCAAAATTACTTTGTGGCTTGAGAAGCAGAACACAGCAGAAACTGCAGCTTCCAGTACTGGAGTGACTTGGTTAGAATTTATCTAGAGCAATTGCCGAGTTTGGAAGTTTTCAGTAACATCACATCATATTAAGAATGCTTAATAGTGAAAAATAAAGATCATGTGGAATTGAGTGTTTAACCTAATCTCAAGTTAGAACACATCCCATGTCAGACTGTCTTGGTTCAGTTGCTGGCTCTGACTGCTCATTCCAAGTTCCTGACAATGCAAAACCCTGAGTTGTAACAGTAGTCACTAAAGTAATTCTGTCCTTTGCAAACATGTGGAAACCTAATCTGGCTCCTACCAAACCCTGTCCATTACGGTCATTTGAGGAGTAAACCAACAGACAAGAGATCTCTGTGCATCTCAAACAAACAAGCGAATAGCTATTTGGTGTTTCTAGGGAATGGAATCTGAGCGAGTTTCAGAAATCATATGTATTTCTTGAGCTATTTGCTCAAAATATTAAGATCAGGGATATTTAAATTCAAAGATTTAATGCAGGTCCCAATAAGCCAGCAAAATCATATTTTCTTGGAACTGGTCTTGATTTAAGATGCTCATATCCCTTGTCAAAGTGTGTGAATTCCATACCTGGCCCCTAACTCCAGCTTCCTGCTCACTCTGGGAGGCAGTGTGAGGATTCAGATAACAGAGTTCCTGCCAACTGCATGAGTAACCCAGACTGGATTCCAGGCTTGTGCCATCAACCCTGCTGTATCCCTGGATACCATGATCATTTGATAATTTTAAAAAGAAGCCATTATATAGCTCATTTGAGTAGAACTCACATATGCATTTTAAAATTTCTTTGCTTTTCATGATATAGTTGGTTAGGCTCAGTGATTTCCCCTTACACCCTACCAGTCTTCCCTCCCTCCTCTTTCCCCTATATTGTGACAACAGTTTAGTCCCTCAACAACACGCACCAGTTCATCGTTCTTTAAGTGTATTCTGACATTGTAAGTATAGAGAATAGTATAAAGTTCAGCATTCTAGTATCAAGATTATATTGAACAGTTTCATTGGGACTCCATCTTTTATTGAGAAGTAAAGATACAATGTATGTCCACTTCCTGGTATATTTGCCTTCATTATGTAGATCTTCTAGATAAATATATGTATCTATGCTTACCAATATATCTATTGATCTTGTGTTTTTCATGAAGGTTGCCTTGTATCAGAGAGAACATATGGTGCTTGTCCTTTGGGATTGATTTGTTTCACTGAGCATTGTGGCCTAAAGTTGGGATTGTTTTGTTGCAAATGGTGGAATTTCATTCTTTTTAATGGCTTAGTAGTATTCTGTAGAGTAGATGTACCTCAGTTTCTTTATCCACTCCTTTTGACAGTCATCTGGGATTTTTCCCATGACTTCATTACTGTGGATTGTACTGCTATAAATACAAGATTTCAGATCACTTTCTCATATGCAGATTTTATATTCTTTCATATATTCCCGAGAATGGGATAACTGGGTCATACAGCAGATAGATTTTCAGTTGTCTTAGCACTCTCTACTGACTTCCATTGCCATTGTACTAGCCTTCACTCCAGCAATAGTGAAGTAGGGTGCCTTTCTTCCCACATAACTAGACAGTGTTATCCTTTTTAAACATTCTATTCCACTCCCAAACTGCTGTATCTTTGTTTACCAATATGTAGATTACTGTGGTAGACAAAATAGGGCATTAGAACTCCAACTTTTTTGGCCAAGGTATAAAATATTGGAGCACAGCTTTCCTATTTCAGAGGTAGATATTTTTTAGCTTAACTTCACTCTAATAAACCAGAATTGATCAGAATACACTGAAGGACATCTTTTTAGAAGTTGATTTAATTGGGGACAGCATCTAAATTCTTAAATGTATGCATTCAGTGAGCTTCAGAGCTTTACTTTTATAAATTATTAGTCTGGGTAAAATGTATCTATAAAATCAAAATCTGATATTCTCTTGAGATACTTGTCATATGTCAGTTGCTGTAGTAAACATAATGTGGTGGATTTCTTTCACATACCTGAAGTTGAGTGATGAGTTTTATGTTGTTCAATAATGTTACCTTTCATAAAAGACTGATTGTACTTCATTGATCAACATACATTGAACCCAATTTGCCGTAATCTATGACTCTCTTGAATTTTTATGTAGCTTAGAAAGAGGCATTGAAAATATAAACATATAAAAGGAGGTTAAGAATCATCATATGCAGATGATGCATGTATAATAATGATATCTTTCCAATAATATGAACAATTTTAGAGATTATAAACTGCTGATTTTATTTTTCTAGAGAATAATTAATAGTATAATGTTAGGTGTCCCCATTAAGAACTTCCTTCCTTTGGAATGTTCAGTCACATCACTGTGTTACATTTTAAAATAACGTACACCCTTTGAAATTTGCACATGCTTCTCCATTAGAATATTCATAACCATGTAATAAGACCCTACCAATCCATAGGTAACAAAACAGGACAAACTCCTGGTTTAATGTGACAGTGCCATGCTGTAGATGCATCAGTCATAAAGTCAGACATATTTTAATCAGGGGTCAAAGTTCACAAGTTCACCCCCTATTATTTATTTTAAAACATTTCACTTTGCTGTTAATGTAATGGATTATTTCATGAGTTCAGCCATTTGTTTATACAAACAAAAATTTGTATTAGTCTGTCCAGAGAGCAAAAAAATAGAGTATTAAGTGGTATTTCTTCCTAGCATTCTAGATGTACTTGTAACCTTGTAAATGCTTTTCTGTGAAATCTAATAACAGTCAAAACACATATATCCACTCAGTTAAATGTTCCCTTCAAAGCATAGTGATCTAGAAATGGTCAGAAAAATAAATATCACCCCAGGTATCTCAATAGATGAAATCAAACTTGTAGCTACAAAGCTAGTGATTGTAAGGAATCAAAAAATAGGATATGATAAAGTAGTTGAAATGACAATAGTTATTACATCTTCTTGAAAGTAGGATGGAAAGACAAAGGAAAGGGAGACTTTTAGAACTTTAAGTCAGTTGACTTAGAAACACTTCAACATGGATCTGTAGCAGCACAGGAAAGGACTATCCAGTGGCCGTTGCAATCACAGTGGAAATATCCACATATGAAATTCAGCCCCAAACAGCGAGTGTAATGACATGACATTCCTGTCTTCCAGTTTCTAGCCAGTACCCGCCATTTATAAAATCTGACTTAAGAGAGAATACGTAATTCTGCCAAGTAATAACTTTGCAGGGACTTGGGTCAGAACACAAGCAGTATGGTAAATGAATGTGACATGAAATGGACACACAAAAGGGTAGATTATTATGCATTATCTCAGAATCATTTTCATTTTTCATTAAGTATTGTGTGAGTAGAGTTTAAATCTCATGCAATTTTATGTGTACTATTAATCCTGATGTGTGTTGATTATTGCAACAATTTTATTTAATTCTATTACATTTTGTACAACATATAAGAGACAGTGTTTTATAAGATCATATACAAATTGTCACTGTCTTCTTAGGAGATAACCATAAAGCTAGAATGCAATTTTTTCCTACAACTATAGTTTAGGACTTTCATTATTTGTCTGCCAGTGAATGATTAGAAGTTTTAAGTTAAGAGAACAAGAAATTATAGCTTTTCTCTTTTACCTTCTACTGTCCATAAATGTCTATGACAGTATTCAGTGGGAGGGACAGAGAAAGAGAATTGGAGACTCTGGAAATTAGGATCATGATGTGATTAACTATATATAAGAGACTATCTAAATCTCAAAATGTGGAAAACCCATGGCAAGAGCAAGATCACAATACAGGAGTATTGGGGCTTTTGGAAAGAAATAGGTAGACGGGAATGAGGCCATAAAATTCAACTGAAAATCCACACCTGAGATAGTATTCATTTCCTTTGCTAAAGGGAGTAGCTCTGGACTCTTATCAAGGAATGGATAAATAGAATGTAAAGTCAGGCACTGCCGTTGCTTGCTTTCTCTCTGTGTATCTTGAAGGCCTCAACTTAGAATTCCTGTTCTCTACCTCGCTTACACAATATTTAAAAGCAGTCCAAAAAAAAAAAATTTAGTGGATGGCAGTATATCAAGATTAATTCCTATGTATTCAGTTCTAATGAAATGTTCTGTCTCCATTAGAAGAAATGTGATAGAATCCAGAATATGTTTTTCCCTGCATGAAAAAAAATCGTCAAGATTTTTTCAATGGTCCTCTTTCTACAACATGTGATATATGTAATCGTAGAGTTTCATTTATTACAGGAGGTTATTTTTTTCACTTATTGAATTGTTTTCTGGAAGATACATGACTCTACTCTAGTCCAATTGCAAGTTTCAAGCTTTCTTTGTTGATTCTATTTGGTCCTCATGACTGATAGCACTTAAACGTGGGATGTGAAACATACTTGAAAAGAATTGAGTTTGGAGAAAGTATGGGAATTGAGCAGTCTTGTAGTTATTTTGACTGTAAGAAAGAAGAATCTAAGTTTCAGACGCTCCAGGAATAAATCTTACTTTCTAGGAAAATTATAATAATACCAATCTCAGACCAGTAGAGAAAAAAAGTTTCTTGAGAAGTTTCCTCAGAAAGTTTCTTGAACATAGTAGCATTCATCAGTCTTCTAGTAAGAAATTCTAACAAAAGTCAGCTAGGTCACAGAATTAGATGACAAAAATGCACTAGTTAAAATGAGTGAAAAAAAATAATGTGTGAATTAGGTCTACTTGTGAAATTCAGTTAAATTTGATTCTTCTTTCTATAATAGCCTCATCCATCTAATTCTTATTATTATTTGTAAATTAAACTTGCTGTTCGGCATAGTCCTCTAGCCCACTCCAAAAATTGGGTTAAGTGCATGAAAATTTTGGTTTTTTTTAAAGTGAAGTGATAATTTGGTGTCCTTTGCTAGATCTCTAACTACCTACAATGTAAAGTTCAATAAAAACAGACAGTTTGGCTTTTGCTCTGGTAATTTCCATTTAAAAACTTCCAGTAGTTTCTATTGAGGTGTCAGTTTTGAAGTAAAACTGGATGTTGGATGGCCTAATCTATCACTTTGAGTTGCTGTGGTCTTCCTTATGCATGGACAAATTCTCAATTCGTAGTTGAAGAATCCTTTTAATGTCACATAACCGATTTTGGGGAAATAAAAAAGGGGATAGACTAAAAGATCTATTCATAAGAAGAGAGAGAATGGTTCCTGGGAAGTCTGATTTCTTTTAGGTATTTTAACTAAGACATAAGTGACTTGAAGTAATTATTATGTTTTTTTACAAATAGTTTATTTATTAGAAAGAGGCATTAGAGTGACACATTAGAGTGACACATTAGAAAGCATATTATAGTGACACACGTAGTCCTGCCTTACCCACTTCTCTCAACACACACACACACACACAGCACTTTCGTTCATTGATGTACTACCACAATGATCACAGCAGCCTGTGGTAGGTAGTCCAAGTTGAAGCTATAAGGCAGGAACTGCAGTTAGTTTTCACACATGTGTGGCAGGAAATAAAGTGCTTGAACCATCAACAGCAGCTTCAGAGCATATTAGCAGGGAGGCCCATTGGAAGAGGAGCAGCCAGGACTGGAACTGGCATTTTGATTTTAAAAAAATAAATGCAGTGGTCATGAACTGTGATTTAATCTACTGAACCACAATACCTGACCCCTAGATAGATGACTCTGCCAGAGAGGAGGAATGAAGAAACTCAGCACTTTGACATACACAGGATGTTTTGAAACTGAAAGTTTGTATCCTGTGGAAGATATAAATTAGGCAGCACAACAGAATACATTACTTTTCTGTTGCATGCCTTCATGTCTAAGTATATGTGTGTGTGTATACATATACATGTAAGTTTAAAATGAAGATATTTTTTTCAGATTTAATTTATGTCCTATATTCGCTGCCTAAATCTAGCTTATAGCCTGAGGACACAGAGCATATTAGGCCATTACTCTTTATGTTTATTTTTTTTCCCTCTGATTATCCTGCAAGCATTTGGGAGTGGAAGTGAGATAGCAATCATTGACCCACTGTGGAGTGTTACTGGTCAACCCTGCAGGGTGTCTAGTTCTCCTTTTGACCCCCAAAAGTTCCTGCTGATTTGCTTTTTTTGTTAGTTTTGTCATTATATATTGACAGGCTATTCTTCATTCGTATATTCAATCTATCAAGAAACTGGACACATGACAACACTTTAAATAAAAAGGCAAAACAAAAATCTATTTGTTTTTCTTGATGCCTATTGGCCAGCTAAATTTCTACATATATATATATATATATATATACATATGTATATATATATATACTAAATGAGAACTCTGATGGCTAGACTTTCTCTGAAACCAGATATTGTGCATGTATTTTTCTGTGTGCAGAATACATTAAAATCTGACCTAAGAAAGATCATGCCAAATATTAACTACTTGTTTACATCCAAAGAATTGGATCTCTGAATGATGTCCTTACTGTTCATGTATGTCGTTCTTCATAGGGATGTTTATAAATTAAAACCTACCCAAACAACATTGAGTTATTAACAGAATAAGTGTAATTCAAATTTTCATTAAAAGAATGAGAAATACATAATTATCATCATTGAATAAAATGACAGAATTCTGTAATGCTTAAATTATTACAATTACTTCCCCTGGAGTAAATTAATTTATTTACTTATGTGTTAATTAGCACTAATACTCGTGGGTCCTCAACCATCTTCTGCAGTTTCTAGGTTAACTTAGTGTAAGATGGCTGTTTGTACATTATGTTCTCGTATAATCTGTATGTCATGGACATTCCAAGTATAATGACCTTATTTGGGCTAATTTCCAAACTTAAAAGTTTATTAGTTATAAGGCCTATTGAAGTTTATTGTAGACATTTATCAAATATATATTTTCTTCAGTAGGTTTCTATCTATTGGATTCTGAACTATTCTACGGCAATGATATTTAGAAATAGTAACTAATCTTAGAGTCTATATTTTTATATACTAGCCATGTGCACTGTCCATCAGAGACTCAACTTAATCACACATAACTTGGGGCCATCTGAAACAATAGGTTTTGGTGCAAAGGAAAAGACCTTTATTTCATCTCTGCTGCTTGGCTGGCTCTCATTATCTGGTAGAAATCAATTACTAGGAGATGTTTCAGAGAGCTTAAGGGCACCGTTTATTTCTTGAGAGCCATCTCTTATATCAGTTGCAGCTTAGGGCTAGGTTTTCTCCCATCTGTATAGACCTCAGATATCTTCAAGTTTAAGCTACAGGCGAAGGAGCATCCTTAAACGAATTGTTTGCATAATGGCCAACTTTAGATCATTCTCCTGCTTTTACAGGACATTTGTAAAAGCAGAAGAGGAATCATATACACTAAAATTCTGAGTTATTTTGCATCAAAATCCCTTATGATTTTAGGTTCTATTGACTCATGGTTTACTCAAAAGATATTACAGGCTCTCTAGAAACTGGTAGCTTCCCAAACTGTCCTTCTGTCATTACTGTCCTTTGTCCCATGCTCAACCATGTCACCATAAGTTTTAGGATTTTCTGTATTATCATCTCACTTCTCGATACTAGGCTATTCATTGATTAGAACATCACTTCAGTTCATACTGGAAAATTAATAATGGCATAAAAATGGCTATTTATGTATAATAAGTTGGAGCATATAATTTGTTTCTGCATTAGCTCTTGACATAGTTCTAGACTCACGCTAGCTTTTTATGTTTGTATTCCTGAAATGTAGCTCCTGTTTTATGGCACATGATGACTGCTTCTGTGTTTTTGCACCATTCCATCCAGACTACATATCACCAAAACCTTTCTTATTTGACTGCACTTGTCTAGAAATAAATTAGGAGCTATTGCCCTTATTCTGGCATAGAATGTTACTGCATGAAATTCAAAAGTGTTGAAGAATTCAACAGGCAACTAATAACAACAACAATAATAATAATAATAACAATAATACATGGAGACCAAGATACTGATGAAGAATTTAATAATAGTCAAAAGGGTAAATATGACACATTCTTTTTGAAAATCTGACATTTTTTAAAAACAATGGAATTTTTACATTTTGATTTCATTTGAAAGACACATATGCCCAAAGAGAAAGAGAATGAGAGAGGCAGAAAGAGAGAGATACGCCAGGTAGAGGTCTTTCTTCCATCTGCTGTTCCACTCCTCAAATGACTGAAACGTGTGAGGTGGAATGAGATTGCTCATGTGTTGAATGATTTGGAAAGTCCAAATGTATTTAAGAATTAATAACTATGTATACTTTTATTTGGAAAGGATTTTGGATAGTTTTAAAATGTAAGCAACATTGTTATACTTGCTAATTAAAGGGAAAATCATTAGAATCTAAGAAATGTTTCAAAATACATAATATTGTGAAAAAATATTTTTCTTTATGTAAATATTTTGGAATGACAGATTGAGAAAGATCTTCCATATTCTGGTTCATTCCCCGTATGTCTGAAGTTGGGCCAAACCAAAGCCAGGAGTTAAAAGTTTCTTCTGGATTTTTTTGAATTGCTATATCCATAAATTGCTCTATAGGTATCAATTAGTTGCACTGGCCAGTAGTGTAGGTTAACTCTGTTGTTTTTTTGTTGATTTTTTTGGTCTACATTATCTGTCCATTGATGAAAATGGAATGTCGAAGCACTCCATCATTATGATTTTGGAGAATTCATGTCTCCCTTTATGTTCTTTAACATTTGCTTTAAAGAGCTGGGTCCTGTAGTACTGAGTGCATATACATTACTGAAGCCACATCTCCCTGTTGAAATGATCCCTTAATGATTAAAGAAGGCCTTTGTTTGCTCATTTTATGATTTCTGTGTTATTATCTTTTCTTCTAATGTTAGGATGGCTAGTATCACTTGTTTTTGATTTCAGTTTTCATGGAGTGTCTAGTACTTTGTGTGTATCCGCGTTTTTCTTATTTACTTCAACAGCGTTATTGAAGAATATGAACTATATTTGAAAAGTCATTAGTTTTCACAATTTTATGGAGACAAGGTGTGAAAGTTTATTCTTTTAATCAATGTAATTTTCCACTGTTCATATTGTCATGCAGCTATTTTTAGAATCCCTAGTAGGTTTCAGATTCATTTCTCATGAGCTATCTTGTGCATTATCACTTCTTGCTTGATCCATTAGTCTTCCTTCCATGATCTTCTTGATTATTCTGGCATAATGTCCTGTTTAATGACAACATTTGTGATTTTGATGAATTAGTAATTAATTCTTGAGAATAAACCATGACTATGGTTCTTGTATAAGACAGAAAGCTAATCACAGTTACTATTAAGCAGTGTCAGTCACAAAATGTAGATTGCACTGTAATATTTGGGCACATTCCATTTAACACTGCAAAGAATAAACACTAAACTGAGGGTACTGTAAAAACACTTAAATTGTACACCTTTCAATCTTTATGTTAAATGTGTAAGTGGAGTATTTACCACCTGAAAGACTGTGATGCTTAATATATTATGAACAAGAATAAAACTTTGTATTTCACAGAATATACACACTGAAAGCAATTATAATGAGCAAGGATTAGAAAGTTAAATAAGAGAGAAAAAATATTAAGATGGGCATTTCAGAGAGAAATGGCTTTATTTCTTATTCCTTGCAGAAAAATAATAAAAATTTAAGTTACACCATTTCTGAGTGTGCAGAAGACTTTCTAGAAGAGGGAATGAAATTTAACTTAAAGGAGAGATACGATTCAAGAGAGTTCAGTGTTATCAAAAGTAATTTTGCAGTAGGTATCATGGATGATTAAAGCTTTTATAGTGAAGGGCTAAAATTATTTGTTTTCTGATGTGATTACTACATTCTATATCATAGGTCTCCTGTTCCTTCTATTAAAATGTTTTGTAATTAAAGTTCTTGCAGTGTTCATGTTTTATAAATAATTGTGAATTCTTATTTGAAAACAAACAAAACATAACTTTCTCAAAAGTAAAATGTGTATGTGACACAGTGAAGAAAAGGCCTGTGCACAAGGTTGAAGCTGATGTTTAATTTCTCACAGACCAGGTTAACTGGGTTAATTGGCAAGATTTTTGAGTGGCAGTTTGATTTAAAGTGAATCATGGCAACATTTTTTATGTCAATAGAGATCTCAAGTGGCTCAATGATGCAGTAAAATTGTTTTTTAAAAATCTTTTAAAAATAGTACTACATGAGAGTACAGATCAAGTCCATATATATTATCCATTTTAAAGATGTTTTAATTTTTGCATTCTCTCCACATTTTTTTTCCAATCTTTGAGATAATGTATCTGTAATTTACATCATAGGTAAAGGTTTAATGCTCCATGAAATAGAGTTCAGCAAGTAAAAAGTAAAAAGACCATATTTTGGCAGGAGTATAGGGAAGAGCTAAAGAATAATCAAATGAGAAGATGTGATTTTCACCTATATAAAATAAATTATAAAATAATCACAGATTATTAAAACTAGTAGTATGCCATTTTTAAGAATTTGTTTGACAAGGAAATCAAAGTTAGGCAGAGATGCATTTGCAGCAGTAACAATGGACAAAGGCATTTTTCTTTTTCTTATTAATTTTAACTCCTACATATAAGTGAGGACATATATTTGACTTTCTGTGTCTACATTGTTTAGTTCAGCATGTTATCCTCCAGTTGCAACCATTCTCATATAAATGGCATAGTGAATAGTATTATTCCATTTAATGTTTTTTCTTTACCCTTTTATCTGGGTTGATCTCATAATTTGGTAATCGGGAGTACCACCGCTAAAAACATGGTGATGCATGTTATCTTTAACATGCGCCCATGTCTTTTGAGTCCATAGCTAGTTGTGGGATTGCTAGGTTTCATGAAAAGTTTTTTTTAATATAATCTACTTTCCACAGCAACTACACTTATATGCATTCCTACCAACAGTTTATAAAATTTCCTTTTCCCAATATACTTGACAACATTTGTTGTATCTGTCTCTTGTCTAATAACAATCCTGAAGTGACATCTCATTGCATTTTGATTTGAATTTCTTCAATGACCAATCTTGTTCAGCATATTTTTTATACTTCTTGGTCAATTTAATTTATTATTTATTTATTTATTTGATGATCTGTAGAAGTCCTCATCCATTTCTTCATTGGGTTTTTAACTTATTGTTATTTGATTTGATCTTTTATTTGATAATCTTTTGCTGGGTGACTTAGTTTTTAAATAGTCTATGCTTTTACATGTCTTTTCCTGTTGTTTATTGTTACCTTTAATGTGGAAAAGCATAAATTTTATAAAATCCCATGTGTTTAGTTTTGGTTTGTTTCCTTGTTTTGTGGTGTCTGGTCCAACATATCATCATGTGTAATGAAGGCAAATTGTCAAGTTACATTTTTGTTAGTATGCAGTAATTAGGTTAGAGGGTCAAACCTAAGGCATCAGACATCTAATGACTTCTACCTTCTACCAGGAATCTCTAGGCTCCCTACTGTTACGGTTACTCAACAATGCCCTGTTTCAGCTTGAAGCAGCTAGAGTGGTCGTCGTTCTTTTATCCCTGTTCACTCCTATGTTTGGAAATATGAAGGGTTAGATAGGATGATAGATAGGGTAGCCCTTTAAATATCTAAAACTTTAAACATTTGTTTCAATTGTTTCCATTCCCAGGGAGAACTCAGCAGTTGGAGACTTTCCCTTATTCCACATTGAACATGAAGATGACCATGGTAAGTCAGTGTTAAGAATTTTCCCAATTTTCCCACTGACTTCAAAATGACTGATTTTTGTGCCTCTTAACTTGCTTTTGGAATTCTTAAAATGATATTGGTTCATATGATGTTAAAGTTTCCATGATTTGATGGAGTATCTGAGGCATTTCATCCTGTCAGTATGTCAATATAATTTTCTTTTACAATACAAGTTCTTAACTTTTTTCTACTCATATTGGGCTAACATATAATAATTTTAAGTTATCTTATAGCCAGCAACCTCTAAGCTCATTAGTTCTAGTAGTGCGCCTGCTTCAATTACGAGAACTTTCTGCACAGATGATGATATTGCAAATTTTTTTATGTGCTTTTGTACTGTCCTGAACGGTTTGAACAATACTGAACAGAAGACGTAAGGTAAGATATCTAAACAAACATACTGTATCATCAATCCACAGTGAAAATTTCAACCTTTTACCCTTCACTGTTTTATGGTTAGGATCAACACTCCTGTAGGGCCTACAGTCGTGGGAATGTGAAATATGAATCTTGTATCAGTCATTAAGAGTGATAGCATACTAGGATATATTGTTGCTGTAATAACATTTATTGTGTCCTGATTTAACAAATATACTATATTCTGAATTTGGCACTGCAGTTTCAGTGTTTGTTTTGAACTGGTGGTACTGTTTTCTCTTATAATAGCATTTAAATTCACAGGTAAGTGATTTCAGTGATCTTTGCATCAACAAAACAGAAGAAACAGAAGAATTAAGTGGAAATGTTTTGGGAATCATTGTTCTTTCATTTTGGGAAACAAATAAGAACACTTGTGAATATCTGCAAATCCATAGAGACCATATTATTATTTTAAATTAATCATGAGAGAAGTCAATTCTTCCGGTTTAATTATATATTTATTTTTTTATTCCTATATTTGTTTTTATTATTACACTACAATAAAAGTTTTAAAAAATTTTAAAGCTACTAAAACCAGTATAGAATATAATATTAAATGAAAATATTAACAATTCAAGGTTCAAAGAAGGAACCAGTCACTGTCATTAATAAATGGTGTGATAGCTGACATGTACTAAGCAATTACTAAAGGTAGGTAGTATGTTAAGGAAGCATTTTATATTCATCCTCACTATCTTCCTGTAAAGTTGCCATTTTATCAGCAACATTTATCACCATTCATTCCCCCTTCCGCCTTTAAACTCTTTTCATTTCAGGCCAAAAGTTTTGAAAATGAAAATGAAAGAGAAAGGGGAATGTGTATGTGTATGCGTTAGTGTGTGAAAGAGAGAGAAGAGAGATGTAGTGTTTGTTGGTTCATGGCCAGAATAACTCAACAGCTGTGACTGAGTGATGCTAAATTTGGGAGCCAGGTACAGAGTCTAGATCTTCAAATGGTTTACAGGAATTCAAATGTTTGACCCGTCATCTTCTGTTTTCTCATGGTGTGCGTTCTCAGTAAGCTACAATGGGGAATGAAGTTAAGACTCAAACCCAGGCACCTTGATATGGGGTGTGAGTGTTCCTAAGTGTCGTCTGAACTGCTGTGACAATTGACTCTAAGGTTTAGTTCTTGATCCTCTCGTTGGTACTACCTACAGTAATTCTTACTGTGGAAGAGAAGAAGCCATTGTGGCTATTTTCCTAGTAGGTCAGACAGTCAACATTAAATAGGTGAAATTCACCTATTTGACAAAGGAAAAGAAAACCAAAGTTTTGGGGATGTAAGAAGGTAGGATTGGATTTAATCGTGAGGTAATTAAATGGCTCCATTTTGTTGCTTAGAGAACATGCAGCATAGTGTATTTATCAAAGTTTTAACGTATTTATGTGTGGGAAGTATAGTTGTTGCTTGTATGATGGCTCAATGTTTAATTTTGGACAAAATGACTGGATCTTGGCTGTAGAGGCACAGGAGTTTCTATGTAATGAACGAAAAAAGAAAATTAATTTATTACTCAATCCTCTAAACTTTCTAGTTAAGTAGATACACAAAAGAAGTTTTCTAAATCTCCCTGGAATTTAAAGAACTGATGTTGAATAATCTTTAGAAGATCTTGGAACTTCATATTCCCCTGGAATCTAAAAGGGGTGATACAATGAGTTCCTTACAGCTCAGTTTTCTTCTTTATTTGAGAGTAGTCAGACTTATGACAAGAATGAGACTCAGAACTAAATGAAAGGTGATCAATGCATATGTTCCCACTCACATAAGCTCTCCTTATTAGACCTAGATTTTTGTTGATGTTATACTGATCTTGTTTCCAATTCTAGAGATAAAAATCTTAGAATATTTGCATATGTTTTTTAGCCTTGCAACATTAAATATTAGCTACAGCCAGTAATTGCTTAGATCTAATCACATTGACCCATAGAATCCTTTACATAGTGTCATACATGTTCAAGTTAAGAGTAATGTATTTTAATTTGAAAGGCAGATTTACAGCAAGAAGGAGAGACAGAAAAAAAGATCTTGCATCCTCTGGTTCAGTCCCCAAATGGCCATAATGGCTGAGTCTGAGCTGACCCAAAGCCAGGAGCCAGTTGCTTCTTCTGTGTGTTCTGTGTGGATACAGGGTCCCAAGGCCTTGGGCCATCCTCTACTGCTTCCGCAGAATATAAGCAGTGAGCTAGGTGAGAAATGGAGCAGCTAAGACATGAACTAGCACCTGTATGGATTGCTGATGCCACAGAGTAGAGAATAAACCTGTTGAGCCATGGCACCATCCCACATCCCAATGTTAATTCTTAAAATACTTTTTAAATTTTAGATTATAATTCTGCATAAACTTTGTTATTTGACCATTCCTAAGAAGCCAAACATTTACTAATGAGAAAGTACAATATTTATTTCAGCAGGCATGTCAATTCATCCCACTTTTATCATTTAAACATATACTGAGGAGATTCTGAGGAAGAAAGAACATGAAAGGAATTAAATGATCAGTATTCCTAACTAATGTGAAAATGGAAGCTTTTCACCAAATCTTGCAATTCATCCTTATGCAATGCTCTAAGTTCATGAGAAGAAAGACACTATATTTTTTTCAGAAAACAGTACAATCAAAGTCAGAATTCCAGACTAATATTACTCCAGATGTTCTGGGATATATGTGATAAATATTATTCCAAAAATTAAATATATGCATATATATATATGTTTAAGAAGATATAAATGCTAAATAACCTCATATGATTATTGAACTTGGACATGTGCATCAAAATGTCACATTAGACCCCTAAAATATTTGCAATTAAATGTAAAAAGAAAGGATAAAGCATCACTCTCAAAATGTTGTAAATCTGTTTTTCTAAATTTCTGGCTTCAGTTATCCTATTTGATGCAATGTTACCACAAAGACATAAATCCATAACCTTTTGATTTGTGATTATTTTTAAGATAGAAACAGACACTATCTGTTTACCCAGTGAAACTATTGCTTTAGCCAAGTATTTTCATTGGCTTTGTAGCAGATGTTAATTGGTACAGACGAATTTGACATAACTTGGAGTAATTTTGTTTGATTCTGTGGAGAATTTCTTCCTTGTTGACTTTTCCCACACAAGATGAACTTCCTTTTCCCCGCAACGCATATGATATATTTCTGGTCTATAAAATATCCCTCTTCAGAATCTTAAGACTCCCGGTTAGACTGCATGTTCTGCATGCTTTGTTAATCCTACTGCTTCCTCGCCACTTGTACAAAGTCTTATCGTATCCCAGGCCTCCCCAGATTCATCCACCCCCGAAGGCTGCTTTGCTTGCTGCCAGTCTTTTTTTTTTCTCCCTCTCCCAAGTTTTGGAAATTTAGCTCAATGTATACTTTGGCACTTTTATTAGGCTCAGTATTATTCTGTGTTTTGTTTTCTTGAATCATGGTTTCCTAAGAAAATACTAAAAGAACAAATCAGTGATTTATGCTTTCTGTCCATCATGGCATTTAGTGTAGTTCTACACACATAAAATATTGAGAAAACAAAATACTAAATGCAAGGTAGAAATATTTAAACTAGGATTTGTCATTAACAACTGAGCTGTGAATTTGACTTACTTATAACTTCTTGTATATTTGCAGCTGTAAATATTAAGTCTCATTTATAAATGTCACAACCGTAAGAGTATATCTCCACAAAAATGTAATAGAAATCTTTGTATTTTATTCTATATTTTAAATAGTTCAATGAGATTTAATAGAATCTTAACTTTGTGAAACTTAGAATATTCATGCAAAGCTTAAACAGCTATGATAAATGTAAGAATTTATTTACAATTATGTATTTTTCCTTATAAATATCTCTATGACAAATTCAATGGTAAATAAATTGGATAAGTTTTCCTGTGCTTTAACATTAAATATAGCCTGTGGCATTTGGTATATATTAACTTTTTATTTATCCATTCATTCATTTTGCTATTCAGTTAATATCTATTAATAATAAACTATGTGCCAAACTTCCATGTACTGATAGAAGTAAAATATAATGTGACAGTTACAGCTAAGTGACACGACAGTTATACAAATGCCATCTGAAATAGTGGTTTAGAGGATATGCCAGATGCTTTAATAACTGATAACTTACATATTGGATATTTGAGGCTAATTTCTCTTTTAGCAAGCCACTTTTCAAGCAGTGATGAGATTAGTCCTATGAAGAGACAAGGGATTCCAGATCCACCACAATTCCAAAACATTTGTATCAGTAAAGATAATTTAGTAGGTTTGTCTGTGCTGTATGTGGCAGTGTCAGAATATCTGAATAGAGAAACATATTTGTAAGTCATATGAAGGGGTTTGGACATTACCAAGTAGAAAACTGGACATCATAGAAAGATCAAATCAGAGAATTTTATGGTTGAACTCGTATCATGGCATGAACTTTTCTTGAGGTTAGAATCAACTTGCCTAGATTTCAACCTCAGTTCAACCATTGTGATTTATTAATCTATGGCAGGTAATGCCTTCAATAGCCTCCTTTGCTTGTGGTAAAACTAGGGTAAATAAGTTAATGGTTGATTGTGAGCCAAGTGCCCAGCCTAGAATTAGAGAGAAATCAATATTACATATTGTTTTAAAACATTTATTTTTCATCAAGAATTTCAGAGAGTGACAGGAAAATCCAAGAAGACAGGATTAACTAAAATAATTTAAGTGTAAATGAAACGAACAAACAGAAGATTTGGTAGACCGTCTTGGTTTATGCTGCTCCTGATTCTGACCATCTTAGCCTTGACTGGAAGCAGGTGCTAAGGAAATGCAGTGGAGAGACAGTGACCTTGAAGGCAAGGAGTCTAGAAAGAGGGTGTGGAAGGGGAGTGCCAGTCCACAGGGGCTCTCATGGGTCAGGCACCACAGGGTGGACAAAGGAAAGTTAGGCCAGGATGACTCTCAAGCTTGCATGCAGGCCTTCTACAGGAGCAAAGAGGTGGGACACTAATAGCTCCCAGGCAGGTCTTGGACACTCTGCCATCTCTCCTCATCACCCCCAAGGTGTCGACAGGAAATGAGCCCTGTCTACAGAGAACCCTGAGCTCTGGTAGTGTTCACCCTCAGGTCACAGCACCCTAAATCGAATCAGCAAGCTGTAAGTTACATATTGAAAACTGCTACACACTGGGACCAATATTAAAAAACAAAAAAGCGGAAACTGATCACACTGACCCATGTGTATGTATTTAGGGTTCAATCGTGTTTCATTTTTTTTGTTTAGTTCGTTTTTTTTTTTTCTTACATAATATGTACCGCTTTTCATGTGCCGTTTTGTCCTCAAAGGGGCCTTGATGTTTTTGGTAAAGGGACTTGCTGTTAACCTTGACTGGAAGTTCGTACGTAATTACTATTACAGGGGAATTATCATAATGGCTCATTTAAAAAAAATCTGTTAAACAGTATTAAAGTTGATCAGTAATAAACTTCCTAACCACACATTTTGCATGTAGATAAATAAGCAACTGTTTCTTGTAGAAATCAGCTTTAAAGCTGGATGCAAGTGAGAAGAGAAACAAAATATCATACATCAGTTGTTCCTCTGAGGAATTCTGTGGATCATCTTTTGTCTCTAAATGAATTACTTTACTTCGGAATGAATTATTTTAGTCAAGTTAAGACGTTAATTTTACAATTAAGAAATGGTTAATTCAGCAGATTTTTCAATGTCAGTGAGAATGCAGGTTCCTCTTTTCAGCCCAATGGGTATAAACTAATTACTAGGCTGGATCACGTGAGCAGGTGCTGCCCCAAGGAATCACATCACCCACACTCAGGATGCATTCCAAAGGTAGCAATATTTATTACTCTCCTTCTTGGCAGTTCTTTGTACATGATTCGATAGATGGGGAAATATTTGTGAAAAAGATGAATAGTGGCTTTAACAGAGCACCTTCATTTGCATATTTGTTGTTTAAACTAATTGCACCTCTTTATGAAGTAATTTAATTACCAGTGTTCTTAAAAAAAAAAAAAAAAACAAAAAACTAAACATAGGGCCTGGCACAGTAACCTAGTGGCTGAAGTCCTCACCTTGCACATTCCAGGATCCCAAATGGCTGCCGTTTTATTTCCCCAGCAGCCCCACTTCCCATCCAGCTCCCTGTTTGTGGCCTGGGAAAGCAGTCAAGGATGGCCCAAAGCCTTTGGACCCTGCACCCACGTGGGAGACCTGGAAGAGGTCGCCTGGCTTTGGATTGGTGCAGCTCCAGCCATTGCAGCTGCTTTGGGGAGTGAATCAGTGGACAGAAGGTCTTGCTCTCTGTCTCTGCTCCTCTCTGTATATTTGACTTTGCAATAGAAATAAATAAATCTTTAAGAAAGGAAAACAGAGATTTTAGAGTCAAACAAGTGTGGATTACTGCCTTGACTCCATCATTTAAAAAAAGAAAAACTTTATAAATATAAGGGGAAAATGAAGATGTGTGAGATTTCTCTCTACAAAGCAGTAATACCATTCATATAAAATATACACATTGATATTTCTATTTTGAGATTTGATTTTCATCATAAAATTCACAGATTGCTGCTATCAACTTCTCTTCATAAAAGATTATATTGATAGAATCTTCACATGTTTGCTTATGTACTAAAAATTTTATTCTGTTGTAAAATGTATGTTTTAATATATTTAAGTTAATCTTAAATGTTGTAACTCCATTAACATTGTGTTTACAATTCAGAATGTACACAGCACATTTTGCTGTAGTTTAATTTTGATATTTCCAATGTAAAGCTTTTCCGTTTTGGTTACTGTCCATGCTTTGATTTAGAAACCCATTGCCTTGTCTAATAAAACATTGTTGCCCAAATTATGTATAAACGTTCATGGATAAAATTTTTATACTTTCTGAAAATGATTAAATCATTAGTAAATTATTCATCATAAAGCTTAATTTTGAGTAGCATGAAGCTGTTATTGTGAATAGCGACATCAAGAAAAATATAGGTTATATTAATGACAGATTCCTAAGTATTTAAACAAACATTTTATCAGTTGTTCTTTATAAACATTTATTTATTGAAAGGTAGAACAATAAAGCGGGAGATAACAAGAGAAAGAAAATGAGAGAGGAATCTTCCATCTGATAATTCAACCCCACAAATGACTATATTTTAAAAATATAATGTGCTTCATCTGATTTTCTTTGCATCTCTTTTATGGTTTTCCTTAGCCACTTGGTAAATTTCATTTTAAATTTAGCACTCTTGACATTGAATTAGATATAGTTAGTAATTAAAAAAAAATTAATACTAAGACCATGTAAGGTTGTCTTTCATTTTCACTGAAGGGGGACATATATGCTATAGACGACTGGGCATTACATGGACAAGATTTTAAGCTTAATGTGTCGTTAGGCTGTATGTTGCTGTTGTTCCAAGTCATACTGTTAAAGGATAAATGAGATGATGCCACTTATAATACCAGTATTGCCCTTGACTGAGCTGGTCTTTACCCTGTGCTGCACAATAGGTGTTGCTGTTACATACTTGAATTTTGAATCATGGTAGGCTTGACCTAGTGCTGTGTTTTGCATATAATTTATCACCACCAAAACTTGCATTGACATGTAGTCCCCAGTGCAAGAGTATTGAGAGGTAGGAGCCCTTTTAAGAGATTAAATTATGAACACAGATTAGTGTCTTTCTTATGGCAGTGAATTCTTGCTCTACTAGGAATGTATTCATTGTTAAGAGAGCTGATTGTTATAAAGCAGGTCAATTCCTTTGTGCCTGGTCTGTCTTCCATAAGAGACTGTATTGGCTGACTGGCTTGTATTTTTCTTCCTTTTAAAAAACATTGCTTTTTTTTTAAAGATTTATTTATTTTTATTGGAAAGGTGGATATACAGAGAGGAGGAGAGACAGAGAGGAAGATCTTCCGTCCAATGTTTCACTCTCCAAGTGACCGCAATGGCCAGTGCTGTGCCAATCCGCAGCCAGGAACCAGGAGCTCTTCTGGATCTCCCACTTGGGTGCAGGGTCCCAAGACTTTGAGCCATCCTAAACTGTTTTCCCCAGCCACAAGCAGGGAGCTAAATGGGAAGTGGGGTTGCTGAGATTAGAACTGGTGACCATATGGGATCCTGGTGCTTTCAAAGCGAGGGCTTTAACCACTAAGCTATTGTGCCAGGCCCTTTAAAAACGTTTTAATTTTTTTTTTCCTACCTTGAGTTGAAACAGCAATAGGCCAAAAACTGAGTGGATGTGGGTGAGCACCATGTGTTTAAACTTCCAGAACTGAGCAAAAATGCATATTTTTATCTATAAGTTACCTAGTTTGAGTACTGTTGTAATATAGCAACAAGAAATGGATTGTGACAAGATTGGAAAATCTTGGCTTTGATATTCTGAAGATGCCGCAGTTATGTTTTTCTTCCTCAGTCTTCTAAGAATTTGAGACAAAATATGAGAAATAATTGACTAATGCAGATGCTCAAGAAAAATATAGATGTCAGCATTAAGTATGTAAAGGCTTACAGTGCAAGCTTGTCTTATTGTGGAGGACATGTGAGGAAAATCAAGGAACGAGGCACCACTAAATCTAAGTAAAATACAGTGTTGGGTGTACCGAGGTGTTGGTTCTGGCATTTGGAGCTTTCAGAAAGCAAAGTGCGTCCAGTACTGGTTGTTTGTTAATCTCTTCAAAAAGAATGGCCCTGTAACTGAGAAACCGAGCTTAGAGACAGCCAGGCTTCTTTACTGTGTGAGAATGATATGATGCTGAACAACTCAATAATTCCTTTGTATTCCTCTATAGTGTATGTATTAAATGAGAGGAGGATGGCTCTACATAACTGACTCAGTTCCTGGGAAATAATTAGGAATATGCCAAGCAACTATTATCATTATTATTTATGTGAACTTTTGTGCATTTGAATGAATAGGATGAACTCAGACATCTGCCATAGTATTATTATTAGGTTGGTATTGGCTGTGTTTGTTTACTTATTTTGAAACTAAGAGAGCATGAAGATAGGATACTATGCTGATGGATCGCCAAATGTCATTTCTGATTGCTTTTCCACTCTACCCAAATATTAAAAAATATTTTGATAATGTTTTATGGTACCTTCCGATAGTTTATAATACCATCCTTTGCTAATGCTTGGCTTGTTTTTACATGAAGCTTTAATATTCTTCTGAATTGAACACAGTGCTTCAGTGTTTTTTTTACCTTTTAAGATGTTGAAACAGTGAATAATAAAAAATTGGCTTTCTAGTACTTGAAACAACTTCACAAAAATTGCATCATTGAATTCAGTGTCTCTTACACCTTTTAGACAACCTGGTCTTTGTAAATGACAGTGCCAGTACAGTTATTACAAAACTTCTCAATTACTACTGTTCCATTTGTTAAGTTTACTATAGTTATGTTTTTTAAAAATAATTTTGATGCAGAAATGATTTCACTGAAATTTCAAGAACTAAAACACTATTTTAAAAGGATCTTTAATTTATTATCAAGCAATAAGTTCAGAACTTTTAACTTTCCAATTGTGTGTTTCATCAATTTTGAAGTTACATTTTTCAGGGTACACAACATTTTGTTTCCTGAGATGTTGAGCATAAGAACCTCTGCTTACTGGGGATCTGACATTGGCATTTTTAAAACTAACTTTAGCACAGTCTATGTTTGGATGAGTCTAGCTCTCTATTTCTGAAATTTCTTTTCCACAAATGGGAATATATAACATTATCTATTATTAGAATATATTATTTTACATTTTATACTGCTAGAATATGTTATTATTTTAAGTCTTGGTGCCAGTTAATTTTATCTGCTAAAGTTTAGTGACATTTTTCAGTAATATAAAGAATAGGTGTTACTTCATGAGGCATCTAGGTTATTTCCCATTTACAAATTAGATGTTTTTTCTTTGTTAAAGAAGTAACCAGTGATTATTTTAGTAGATAGATAATGTAGATAGATAGACATGGATGATTGGATATGATAATAGACATAGATGTATAAGATTGACAGATAAATGTGAATGTGTGTGTGTTTGAAAAATGGTTGATAAAATCCACAATGAAATGCCATTTCAAACTTCCTTCCAGGATTATTATACTATTTTTACAAGTAGGATAATCAAAATATTGCAGAGGTTGTGCAGAAATTGAAAATTTTATACAGTGGTGGTAGGATTGTATGATGATATGACTCCTGTGGAACTGGTTTGGTAATTCTTAGAAAACTAAACAGTTAAATATACCTTAACAGTGTGATACTAGATTTTCTAGCTTTGCCTATACGTACGATGCCATGATACACTTAAACAGATGAACAATACACTTGTAGCTGTTACTGAAGGACTATAGTACTGTTATAATATGGAGGTAAATAGTAGAAGGGGCAAAAAAAAAAAGGGAGGAAGAGGATGGGGAGGGAGGGATCCTTATATCTAATTATCACATGATCCAGCAGTTTTATTACCTAGGTCTATACTCAAGAGAAATGATAATGCAATTCACTTAAATTTTCATGTCAGAATTATTCATATCAAAAAGGCAGAACTAATAAAAGTGTCCATTAACTATTAGATTATGCTATTCTTACACTGGAATATTATCAAGCCATAAAAGAAAAGAAAATACTGAAAAAGGCTGTGGCATGGGTGAACTGTGAACACATTAGCTTAACTGAATGAATCCAGACATGATATCCCATGGTGTGAATAGATTTATGGAACATGTAAAGACCACACAGATACATATTACAGAAAGCTGATTAGTGACTACTAAGGGAGTAGAGAGGAGGGAATGGAGAATAATTGGCAATGGATGCATTTACTTTGTGGTGAAAAAATATTCTGGAACTAAATAGTGCTAATGATTGTAAAAGTTATGATGAATACATTCTAAACCATTTAACTGAACATTTTAAAAAGTAAACTAATGGCAATTGCACTTCTTTTTCTTTTTTTTAAAAGATAAAATCATTACATCTATCGACGAAAATGGAAGACATTCCCCACACTATTAATTTCTGCTATATGATGGAAAAATCTTGGAAGTTCTGATCCAACTCTTAATAATCCATCAGTTCAATAAAATGTTAAAATACCATTTCAGTTCCTGTTTGTTAAGTATCTAGTATATATATTTTTAGACAAATTAAAGACTCATGGTAATAAGAAAAAGAAGTGTAATGACAAAGAGATATTTGGGGTCTTTTGGCATGTTTTAATGGTGGTGTTGGGTGGCTATGCACTGCAGAAGGAAAAAGGCCGCATGCACAAGGCAGAGGATGCCTTTGGGGATCTCTTTCTATTAAATGAAAAAAAAATCATCTACACTACTCATTTAACATTGGAGTATTGCTGATTATTTCCTATGGTCACAAAAAAATTAATGCCTGTACCACCCCCATACATTGCTATACATTTTAGAATACATCTAAAATGTTTCTTCAGTCATGTGCTTAGCCAGTGTTATAAGTTTCTCTTTATCTCTTCCCTTACCGTGGGTACGGGAAAAACTAATATTAATGTGGAAACAATGGCCTTACCCACTTTCCTGTAGCCCTTGACCATATGTGCCTTGATCAGCTATGTAAAGATTACCAAAGTAAAAGAATTTAAAAAAATTTAAAAAATTAAAAGAAACCTTTAAGCTACTGCAGCTGTGTGAAGGAATAAATTCAGCACCGTTAAATGCTGCCAGGCAGATGGTCAGGTAATGGCTGGCTTGAAATTTTTTTATTAAAATGTCCGTGTGAAATTTCCAACACACCACTATTTTTTTCTTGGTCACGTACTGCATTTGTTGATAACCCCTAGCTACATTAAGATGCATCATTGTAGCTTTAGCTTCTGAGTTTATCGTATGTATCAGCTGCCACAGAAGGATGTATTCAATTTTTCAAACTCTTTGAACAAGTTTGGAATATTAAAGAACAGACACAAAGAAGGACCACAGTATCAGAACTGCTGACAGGACTTTGGGTCCGGCTAATTGCTGTAAACAGACCAGTTTCTAAATGCTCGTTTTAGCCATGTGTTTGAAGCTGCCAGCAACACTCAGTGAGGCCTTTATGAATTCCTTCTTTATCTCAGACTCAAGTTGATTGACATGTGAACCATGTGCTGAAGAAGTACACTGGATTTGTATAAAGCTATGAATATTTCCTGAACCGTACACAACCAGCTCTAAATACTACAATTTCAGGTGCAGCTCTTTAATGCTGGAAAATCGCTGGACTGAAAAAGCAGTAAAATGTTTCAGTGTTCAGCTCATTCCCTCAATTTAGTAAGTGTAAATTGGATTCTAAAGGCTTCTTTTATGGAAAATTTATTAACAAATATTTTAACTATGTAATTATATGCTTGCATGTTAAAAATATGAAATAATAATGTTGCCAGTTTGATTTCTGTTATAGTTTTTACTTATGTTGTCAAATAGAGAAAATGCATTTTGTTTCTTGATTGGTTGTAAATTGCTAAAGCTATCATGAAACAGTTACTCATATTCTTGAAGAAATAGCAGAATTGTGGTTTTTCAGAAAGAGCTGTACTGCATTTATCACCAGTAAGAGACACCACATTAGAAAATACTGATGCTTGTCCCTCCCTCTTTGTCTCAGTCCCTCCCTTTCATTGCTATGTCTCTTTCCTCCTCTTTTCCTCCTTCACATCCTTATTTTCTATTTCTCTCTCCCAAATATCTCTGTTAATTCACCACTCACACAACAGGAAAACATTTTAACTATGGGCAATTCTTTGAAATGCTATAGTAACACTATTACTAGCAAGAAAGGCGAAGGACGTTACTTTATATATTTGTCTTAAAATTATGTCTTAACAGAGTAAGGCACATCTCTTCATTCTTATGGAGCAGATATCTCTGATCTTACCTAACAGTACGATTTCTCTGTTCTGACAGATCATAATTAAAACTTCTTTTTTGTTTTCTTTTGGAAAAAAGAAATCATTATTAAATCTTTCCAAATAAGATTGTGACAGTATATAATTCATGTGGATTGCAAGGGAAAAATTTTTTTCAATGTGTGATGCCAGACTTTCTTTCATGTGTAAATTGCAGCATTAAGTGGCTAATATTTTTGAAAAGCAACTTCAGAATACTTTTCAACTTCGGCTGTGTTTTAGATTTTCCCATTCCTTTGCTGAAGTATAATTTTTATGTTTCCTTTTGGTATTTCATCTCCATGAGGACTGATTAATGCATCATGGTTCTTGAGGTATCAGTAGTGGATCTGGACAAGGTCCGTGCTCAGTGCTGCCCAATTGAAAATCAATCTTCCCTAACCTGGAAAGAGCACAGCCTCGTCAAACCATGACTGTTTCAGGACTGATTTATTTCATTGAATGTCATATCTTTTGCATTTATTAATTAATAATATAGAATTAATTCCTTGTGCTCCTTTCATTGGTCTTACTAGGAAATATTAAATATCAGATCTCAGTCTACTGCCACTTGATGAAAGAAAAACTTTCTTATGGGTAGAAAGACTTAACATTAATTCAGTTATGCCATGTTCATGCATAATTCAGGGTTTTCTGTTCAAAATCTCATGTTACTAAATATATTCTAATATCTGAAAGAAGGAATTGTTAAACTTTTAAACTATGATTAGCACTGATTTTGAAGATGTCCTAAAGATGCAATGTTATCTTTCTAAATGATAAAACTCTTCATATTCAAATGTCAAGTCAAATTGTAAAACATTTCCTTTGTTGACCTAATGAAGTAACTTTATCAAAGATTAATCTTAAAAGAATTGACAAAATGATGAAAATCTTGCTCACTCTTGACAGTGACAGAAGAATCACTGTGTACTAAAAAATGATGGCTCAAGGCAAGCCTTGGAAAAATGCACCTTACATACACTCCTCATTTACTATAACTGGCAAATGAGACCAAATTGCTTCTTAATCATAGTTTTTGACGAAGTTATCTAAGCAGACCAAATTTCAGATATGGTAGATGCACCTGCTGATTTTAGTAATAAAGTGCCTCGTAGAAGAATTAGTTAACTGCTGAAAAAGAGAGAGATGCATTTTTGCAAAAGGTGACTTTCTGTGTATGTGGTCTAACTTGAATAAAAAGCCCATTAATTTAACACTAAATAATTTTGGAAAAAGCAAATGATATTTTAAGAATCTAAGATACCTCTGTATAATCTCTAAGGAAATATTCTTGATTATATAAGGAGTGCAAGCAAATAGGCAAGAATCAAATTATGCATTTAGAATGTTTCCAAATTTTGCTTTGTGTTCTCATCCAAGTGTATACTCTCAAATGGATTCAAATACAAAGAAAGAAAAAAGCCAAGAAGTAGTTATTTGAATAATTAATATAATTCAGTTTAATAAATATGATAGTATGCTTTTTTTATTGCATTTCATTTTATGACATCGTTTCATAGGCTCTGAGGTACCCCCAACCCCTCTCCGTTCCCTCCCCTTATGGTGGATTACTCTACCTTATTACAGTATTACAGTTCAAATCCAGTCTTGTTTCTTTCATAGCAAGCATGTACCATGCATAGAGTGCAGCATCTTATTGCCCAGATCAATTCAACAGTTTCTTGGGGAGACCATCTCTGGTCTGAAAGCAGAGCTGGCAGAATATCATCCTGATCAATTAAAAGCTACAACATAACATCAACAAGAGTTTACAACATTATGGAATTAGTGACATGGTATTGAGTGACTGATATGTTAGAAAATGCAGGTTCTTAACCACTTCCTGTGACTATTTCATTAACATTTCAATTTTAGTTTATATGCAACCGGCTTCTATCCACCTTAAAATGTCTATAGGATACTATTGAGCTGTCTCGTGTCTATTTTCATTTTAGTATTTAGCAGCTTATTGTATTGAAGCATAATTTTTACTGAACTTGGCAGATTTTAGGATAGTCCAAACTGGCTTATAGCTTTAACAAGGCATATGTCACCAGTTAAGGCACAGAACAGTTTTATGAGGGGTGTGCAGAGAAACCTTCCCTACACAAGTTAGAAGTAACTTATTTTCCTGTCCTACCTAGTAAGGTATATGTGAGTCCCTGCTGACCGTTTCCTGGCTGGTTCTAAGTTTTCCTTGTTGTTCTCTGTTTATTCTAATTTTTTGTTGTTTGTTTTGTTTTGTTTTGTTTTTGGGGGGTGCTCCGGGATGACCCTGATAGTCATTGCAGGAGAGGATGGGGAGTGGGGATCCAAAGTTGGAACTAAGCAAGGACCAGAGAAAGCTCCTCGCCCTAGTCCCAAAAGGAGTTTATTATTTTTCTGTTTCTGCGGACCATTCAGGGATCCTGGCTGTTGTTCCAGTGACATTGGACTCTTTTACATGGGACTTACCTGAAATGAATCAACAGGGTGTCTTCTAACTTTTAGCAGAAAATATACTCCCACAATATTCAATCCTGGCCTTAGAATATCATTAAGAATCTAGTTTTTTTTTAAAGATTCATGGATTTTTCTTCTAAGATTTATTTATTTTTTTTTTATTGGAAAGTCAGATATACAGAGAGGAGGTGGGAGACAGAGAGGAAGATCTTCCGTCCGTTGATTCACTCGAGTGGCCACAACCATCAGAGCTGAGCTGATCCGAAGCCAGGTGGCTGGCGACTCTTGCAGGTTTCCCCACACAGGTGCAGAATCCCATCCTCAACTGCTTCCCCAGGCCATAAGCAGGGGCTGAATGGGAAGTGGGAGACTGATGGATTTTCAGTAGATTGAAACACAATGATATGATTTTTAAAAGCAATTAAAGAAATGCACTCTACCAAAAGTATTTACATTAACAGAGTACCAGAAAGTATCAGTAATTATGGAGCTGTCAATTAACATAGGAAGAAATAAAAATAGTCCACAAATCAAATAAGCACTTTAAAAAGTGTCAATATCTCAAATTATCTCTAAAATTTAAACATTTGTAAAATATTTAGACGAGCCAAATTACGAAAAATATGGTCATTGACAAGATTTGATAACATGATCTTTTCCTATGTTCATATTTGTCAGAAGTTGAAACTGGGACAGATCTTTTGGGTGATTTGGCTTTCAGATATAAAATGTGTATTCTCTGACCCATCCATTACATTGCCTCTATCTATCAGAAATGCTGGCACCAGTCTATTAAGTTATATGTTCAAGGACATCCATTGCAGCATTTCATATAATATAGAAGATTTGGAACAAAGTAATATCCATTATGAAAGAAAAGTGGTGGAATATTCTGCTATGATTTAAAAAAGAAAAGGAAAGAAATGTCTGTTTTTGTAGAAGAGAGGTTTCCAACATATAATCCAATTTATGTAAAATAAAAATCTGGCAAAAATAAGTATTTAGTATGTAGAGAAAAATCTGGAAGTTTTGTGAGATGTATAATGTGTCTTAGTACTTGTTGGAAAGCTTATGGGACAGTTGTACTTTGGCATGTTTAAAAGTTGGTACTATTTGAACTTCTTGACAACGATAATTACAGTATTAATAGCTGAAAACCTCAAAAACACTCTCCCTTCAGTGGATTGTGCTGTTTTCATTGAATATGATATTCTGTTTTGAGGCTTGGTTTGTTTTGAGCACAGGTAATAAAATATATTGATTTAATTGACTTCCACAAACAACTCTAAAACTCTAAAATAATTTAGATACTTGAAACAAAGTCTGAAACTCTTCATGTCCATAACAGTAAAACCTGATATATGCAAATATTGAGGGGGTTTTAAAATATTCAAAGAAAGATTTCTTCAACTGTGCTAGAAACTACAAATTATTTTCTGTGAATAGCAAGCCATCATCAGAAGCACACAGATAAGATGTAGAGAATAACGCAAACCTCAAAATCTCTGTTGAAGAAAAGGCTTAGTTACCAGAATAAGGCAACCAATACAATGCACTGCTCCAGTCTCAACACAAAATTTAGATTATATGTTTATCAGTGATTATATTGAACCTTATTTTCAATTTTGACAGCTATCAAATTTGAGGATAACCTGGACAATACCTGTATTCCTTGAAGCTCCTACTTCATATTTTTTCAATTAAATTAAAATTTGTGTTTATTTATTTCAAAGGTAGAAAGGGAGAGGTCAGGGCAAGCCTGAAGTCCTGTATGGATTTCAAAGAAATATTTCTGTTTCTCTGACACACCTGTTAAATCACAGTTTATAAGCTGTCAGCTGCAGTAGAGTCCCATAAGGGCACTGCTTTGTGTACTTGCTGTTCCACTCCCAATCCGTCTCTCTGCTGTTGTGCATGGGAAAGCAGTAGGTGATGATTCGAGTGTTTGGGTCCCCGTAGCCGAATGGGAGGCCCAGAAGAAACCCCTGGCTTCAGCCTAATCTTGCTCCAACTGTTGAGAGACCATAAGGGAAGTAAACCAGTGAATAGAAGACCTCACTTGCTGTCCCTCTCAATCTTGCTTGAAGTGTGTGCATGTGTATTTGTCTGTCTCTTCCTTTCTAGAACTGTGCCTTTTATATAAATAAGGTAAATCATTTTTAAAAAGCATTTCATTTGAGCCCAGCGTAGTAGCCTAGTGGCTAAAATCTGCACCTTGCACATACGTGCTAGGTTCTCATATGGACGCTGGTTCATGTCCTGGCAGCTCCGCTTCCCATCCAGCTCCCTGCTTGTGGCCTGGGAAAGCAGTTGAGGACAGCCCAAAGTTTTGGGACCCTGCACCTGCATGGGAGACCTGGAAGAAGCTCCTGGCTCCTGACTTTAGATTGGCTCAGCTCCAGCCATTGCGTTGCTTGGAGAATGAATCAGCAGATGGAAGATCTTTCTTCTCTGTCTATCCTCCTCTCTGTATATCTGACTTTCCAACAAAAATAAATCTTTTTTTTTTTTTAAAAACAAAGCATTTAATTTAAAAAGAACGTTTTAAACCCTGGGTATAGATGAATTAACAAATATGTCATTATACTTTAGAGGACTATATCCAAATAAATTTCTTTTTTTAAACAGAAAATGAATTCCCCACTCTTTTTATTCTGCTCTTATTTCTATATTTCTATATTTTTCACAAAAAAGAATAACTCATATATTCTCAACATTATTGTTTTTTTTCTGAATGACATATGATGATCCCCTTGGCATAGAGTGTTAAGTAATATCGATCAAAGCTAAGCACTATTCAAAATAAACTGGATTTCCTTAAAGACTTTAGTCTTAAAAAAAAATACACATTCCTAGTATTGATGTAAAAAAAAGACCTTTTTGGTATTTAAAGGAAAAGTGTTGACACTAAGGGCTTAAAGTAAATATTGAATTCACAAAATTCAAATAATTATTTCTTTTAAAGTTTAGTTAATAGAACTATCATTTATAAGAACAATAAAAAATGATCTATGTTTTATATACTATTATACTTTTATAAACAGTTTCCCATATGTTTAAGGTAATTTTGTTCTCATTTTCTCTTATTCTCAGAAGCAGCCCCAAATCCCTGCTGAGTAGATTAAATATGCATAACTTCATTTTTCATTCCCTGACTGATTCCAGAGTCAATATCTTAATATTGCTAAAACAAGTTGCCTTCCTTAAACTTAGGTCTCTCCGATAGTGAGAATATTTATAAGGTAATAAATAAAGCATTTTTATGAAGGAGAGCCTAGGTGTTATGAAAAAAATGTATTTCATATTTATTATGTAACTTTAATTATTACAGAGGAAAAGTTTCACCCAGATATTTAAGATTCTTTTCCTGTAAGATGGTGATATATACTTTTATTAAAATGCATTTTCTTTGAAAATAAATTCTTGGGTGTTCTAAGTTTTAACTTCTGCTCAGGAGATAAGATTCCAAGTTTCTCGAAGACTCGGAAAGACTTAGCCTTACAAATGATGACTCTGTAAAGACAATACCAAAGCGTTACATCAGAAATTGTGATTTTTTGAGCAACAAGACCTAGAAGGAATTCAGAGCATCTAGGGAGAGTCATAATTTTCATAAATATATTTAAGTTTAAAAGAGAATGGAGTGATGTCTGTTGAAGTATCTAGGGAAATAATGCCAAAATAAGCCAAGGAAAATGAAGATAATGATGACTGTGTAAGAATCAACAAAAGTGGCTCTTCTATCCATTAGCAAGTTGCCAAAGAAAGAAGGAAAATGCCAACTAGAAATCTGTATGCATCTGTGCTTGACTAAGACCATCATTAGAGGATTCCGTTTTGGTTTAGGTAATGCTGTGCAGCAGTTTTTGTCCCATGAAGATATTGTAACTGCATATCGTGTAAATCACACACACATATAAATGGATGTGCATATTCATACCTAAATATATATCTACTATTTTGTCTACGTATATAATGAAGTGATGACCAATGTAAATAAATTGTGAACTGCAAATGCAAGTTATATGCACATTGTAAGTTTTTGAGTAGTCACATTGCAAATTAAATGAGTGAAACTGATTTCATTAATATATTTATTCAACTTATTGGATATACAATGTGAACTTGCATAAAATAATGATATGTGATTATACATTAATCTGTAATAAATATGAACTTTAAGATAATATATTCTTAAAAATAGAGGATAGATGAGACAAAGACAGTTTTAGGGTTTGTTTACTTCCATGTCAATGCCAGTGCTCTTGGAAAGGGAATGGAGAGATGATAATTCAGTCAACTGTGTGCATGTAATAGAGAAAAGGGTGAAAACTGGTTCCTTCACCATCATTACCTAAGTTCATAAATAATACCTGAGACAAAACATACTTATATAAACATGTACTTCAATTTTTAATTGCCACAAGGAAATTTGTTAAAATATTGAGCTGTTTTACATGGGCTGATAGAAGTTCTTGTATTACAATCATTTTAGACATGCATGTTAGCCTGAAGACAAATTGGAGTCTAAGCAAATGCAAGTCATATGATCTCTAACTTTCAGGAATCTAAGGAACAGATGTACACACAGTATCAAGGTATCCAATGAAACAAATACACAGACAACTTTGAAGCTCAATCCAGCGAGTTCTATTGTGAGACAGATTTGTCTATATAAAAATACAGTTTACTTATTTTGGAGAAATTAAAAAAAAAAACTTGAGTCTGCTTCAAGAGTGGAAAATCCTCACCAGTGTCGTGACTGTCACCTCATCTCTGTAGCATGAGATAAAGAGATATGTGCGTGTGTATTGGGAAAACTATTTTCTCCCACTCCTGCCATTGCTTCATGTTCTGTCAAAGTTCCTTCCTTTCTCAATCGCCTAGGAAAGCAAGTCTTTGATTGGCAGAATGAAGAAATGTAGAATTTTGAAATGAAATATGTAGGAAATCCTCTATTGTATCTCATTTCTGAAATACAAAATCCCATTCGCCTAATAGTAATCAATAGAAGCAAGTGGTTAGCAAAGCAATCATTATATTAATCATTCTTCAAAATCAGGTAACATTTATAAATAAGTGCTTTGTCACTTTTCTTAAAAGTTGCTGTGACTAGAGTAGTGGTATCACTCAGTTGAACAAAAACAAGTCAATTTAAGTCACAGCCCTTATGCGCAGAACTGAACACAGGTGTGTTTTAACTTTTTCAAATACAAAAGTTTGAAGGTGGTGTATTAAAGTACCATAAAAAGGGTAGGGAGGAATAGACAAAGATAAGCATCAAAATGACTTTAAATTATTTTAAATGATTCAACTCAATTTCAAAAGGAAGGTTTTGAGATAATTTACAGGAGTTTTAAGTGAAAAATGAAAGCTCAGGAATTCACTAGGGAGAAAGAATGAAATAGAAACAAAGATAAATTACCAAGACAAAAGGGTAGTATGCAAATAGAGAATGATGAGGCAAGGAAGAATTTCTGTAAACTAAAATGTTCATAGAGGATATCCCATTGTTTTTGATGTTATGCTGATTTTTAAAAATTCACTTTTGTTTTTGTTTTCCAAAAAATAATTTGTCCTTTATGCAATAACTGTATTAAATATAAAATTTAAATGGTATAAAATGCAATAAAAATTTAAATGACTCCTGCAGGATTGAAAACACAAAAACATTAGCAAAATATTGAAGCTCTGTGGTTAATGGTTTTGCTTACTGTTTCATGCAAACTTAAAGAAAACAGATTATTCCAAAAATGTAAGATTTACCCAACCAAATGCATGTTTAACTGTTATGCTAATCACACAATAACAGAAATAGAATATAATGAAAAAGAATATGCATTGCAAATTAATATATCAAAATAGTTAAATACTAGTAGGATTAAACAGTATTTCAAAAACATTACTCACATAAAATTAAGCAAAAATCTTAACACATGAAATGAAAGATTGTCTTAGTATGTAAAAACCTAGTCTAGGATACCATGGATTAGTAAAAGAAGCATCACAAAACATGCAAAAAGAGCATTTTTTTTCCTCAAAATTTCTAGGAGGTTATATCTTTTCTGATATTGTATGTGCATGCATATATACAAAGGAACTCCAAAAAAATATAAAATGGAGACTAAAGATAAGTTTATCTTGGTATAAAATTTTTGAAAACCATAATACTTGTTTTAATATGCATTTGCAAAAGCATTTGAAAACTCTATTGTGTGTCAGATTGAACAGGCCTTCTGGTGTAGATTCTAGAGTAACAAGAACATTATCTGTAGTAGCAGCTTATTGTACAGCACTTTATTCTGGCAGTGTTGCTTTTTCTATTTCCCTTAAAATTTGTCTATTTGTTTGAAAGACAAAGGTAAGAGGCAGAAAGAACTCATCTTCAATACACATGCTGGCAGATGGTGCCGTCTGGTCCCATATATTACATTTTTGTGTGTGTGTTTTGTATACTAATTAGTACGTGCTAGGCGAACAAGATATTTGTCTTTTTAGGACTAGCCTACTTCACTAAGTAGACTCGTTTCTAGTAATCGTTTTATTGTGACAGAATTTCTTTCTTTTACAGCTGAGTAGTATTCCATCATGTATGTGTGCCATAGTTTCTATATCCAGTCATCAGTTGATGGACATGTAGGTTGATTACATATCTTAGCTATTGGGGTTCCAGATAACTCTTTCATATGTTGATTCCATTTCCTTTGAGTAAATTCCCAGGAGTGGAATAGCTGGTTTATATTGTAGATCTATTTTCAAATTTATGAAGAATTTCCATGCTGTCTTCCATGTAGATTTACTAGTTTCCATCCCCACCAACAGTGTATTAGGATACTTATTTCCCCATATCCTTTCCAGCATTTCTTCCTATTTAGTTTTTGGATCATAGCAATTCTAACTGGGGTGAGGCGAAACTTATTCAGTTCATTCTCGCTGGTTGGCTGCTCCTTTCTTCTGCTTCATTAGAAATATAATTGGAGCCAGAGATAGGTCCCCTATCTTTTATCTACCATTTGACCCAAGCCTCCGTTAGCTTTACTGTGGATTCATATAAAGATATTCTTTACTTTCCTCTGTCTTATCCTCTGTAGTTGGTGAACAGTGTATGGATGAGACATTTGATTTGCTTGAAGAATATCAACTAATGTGGTAGAAAACTAAACTAGCTACTGTATCAAAATGCGTCTAAGCTGAAGGCTACTTTACCAGGAGGTTCAGTTCTACAAATTACAGCTACTGGAGTCTACAGAAAGGAACCACAAAGTGTAGACACTACAAACCAAAAGAGAATAATACATGTCCCTAGGGCCAGATGTAAGAAGCTGGCTTGCACACAGACTGTCCCTGTGGAGAGAGCTTGGGAATTTCATTTGGATTTTCATCTTCTCAGTGAGGTTTTGACAGTTTTTAATCAATGGCCCTAGAACTGTAAAAGTTCCAGATGTGTCCAGGTTCTTAATATTTTGACACTTGAGTATGTGCCACGCTTGTACCTTTCTTCTGAAGCTATCCAGCATCCATACATCAAATAAATACATACTGTCCAGCAGATAGGGTGAAGGTGATCCCTTGTTTTATGTATCCACATTACTAAACATACTGAACTGCACAGGCGTTTTACTGAGATAAGGAGTTGGGTACTTTGTGGAAGAAAATGTAATTTGCTATATAATTGGCTTTAACTAAGAAAACAAAAACTTCAGTTTTATAAGCTGGTAACTCAAGCTAATTATCCATATTTTATGTATAATACATTATATTTCTATAAGCACTATGTGTGTAATATTCTGTTTGTCCTAATGACATATACAAGAATTTTGAGAAACTGATACTAATTTTTTTTTTGCTTAAAATGCAAACTAGTAGGCAGCCATATATCTCAAATGTGATTAATGTTGACTTCATAGAATTGTATCAGTGTAATTCACCACATTGTGAAATTAACTCTTATGATCAAAATCACTTTTTTATATCAGCACCCAACTATGCTATTATCAAAAGACAGGCTTCAAAAAATAATAACTTAATTCTTTTTAGCT
Organism: Ochotona curzoniae; assembly: GCF_017591425.1. Taxonomy (NCBI): domain Eukaryota; kingdom Metazoa; phylum Chordata; class Mammalia; order Lagomorpha; family Ochotonidae; genus Ochotona; species Ochotona curzoniae. The sequence goes on from NW_024466599.1 coordinate 60,319,595, forward strand.
GTAGTTTATGACGGAATAGCAAAAAACGAAAGGCATTGATCATGCTTTAATTGGTTGGCACATTTCCTCTGATCACCATTTCTCAAGGTGATGAAAATGCCCTCTCATTTCTGCTGATCTGTCAATATACATTTTGAATGTTGAAAATTGCTTAAAGGAATTTGACGTCTAAGAAGATGATGAAAAATTATCTTCCCTCCAGCTGTAATGTTCTTACAATTCTGAAGAATTGAGCATTTTAAGAAGTGGATTTAAATACCTGCGGCTGGAATCTGACTCACAACCACCTCTGGGTCATGAGTGCTCTGAACAAGAAGACCATGAAAATGCTTGCCACCAGTTTTTTTTTTTCTTTTGTTTTGATTGTTTTTTTTATTCTTCACTTATTACTACTACTTACGGTTTAAGTGGCCTTCACACTCTGGAAAAATTCTCCCACATGCAATATACCTTATAAAATCAGCATTGAATGAAAAATAAAGGTTAGACTGTGGAAGACCTTGATTGACAAAACAATGTAACAGAACTCACTGAAACTTTTGTGAATAGGACAGTAATGTTTTAAAAGGGATGTTCCCTAATGCTTACTTTGACAGAAGTATGCACTAGATATTAAAGAAAGATCGTGTCAAAAGGACAGAGCATGGTTAGGAGGCAATCTGATAGTAAGTGTGGCCTCCCAGACCACTGGTATTAGGAAGATATCAGAGATACCGTTTCTTCTTTTTCAGAAAAAAAAAGTCATATATCCGAAATCTAGCATTTCAAAGAACAATACTCTATTATTTTTTGTTTGAAAGGTAGATTTATAAAGAGAATGTTAATGAGACAAAGAGAGAAACATCCTGGTCCAGCGGTTCACTCCCCTATTGGCCACAATGGGTGGAGCTGAGCTGATCCAAAGACAGGTTACAGGAGCTTCTTCCAGCCTCCCGCATGAGGGCAGCATCCCAAGAATTTGAGCCGTTCTCCACTAAGATGAATTAAAATGGAATAGTCAGGAATGAGCCAGTGTCCATATTGGATACTGGTGCTGCAGGTGCAGGGTTAGCCAAAACTCTGTTCTTGATGTCCTGGTAGTTATAGGGTTTACTTTTGTCCCATTTGTCTTGACATTTAGCTTTATGCTTGCATGAATATATAGATTTTTAAATTCCTGTATTAATTAATGCTTGAATTGTCTATCATTTCTGTCTTACAAGCATAATTTATTTTTGATAAGTACTCTATATAAATATATTCTGTTAACCCCTTTGAAACATTTTGTGAAGCTCAAATTATTAGAGGATGGTTTCTGTGAAAGAATTTTACCTTTGCTCTTACTTTGCTATGAAGTAGATATCTACTATAGACGTGGAATGTTTAAAAATGACTGCAAATCGAAGGAAGAAATAAATTTTGGTGTCAGAGTGTGTGGATGAAACATGGCCAATTCATTCTGCATCCTTGCTCAAAGTGGTAAGAAGGGAAAATGATGTGGAGAGAAAAATCCAATGTCCTATTTCTGTATTATCAATAAATTCTTACAGTTTAGACTTATCAAATGAACTTCTACTTGTTTTACATAAAGTATCTTGGAACAGTAACAACTTAATACATAAATTACATAGTGCACATTTTTTTTGCCAAATATTAGAATTGTAAACTTTGTTTTCTATGTTGCAGAACTATTTTGTAATAAAATTTAATGTACATATCAACACCTAATTTTATCAGAGAGGAAAATAAATATAAGATGGATTATTTATCTTATGTTGCTTGGGCTTGCTAGAACTGATCCAGGACAAAAAAGTCTTTCTCAGTTCAATGTATCCATTGTTGCTCAAGCTGATCTACTTTTAGTAGTCTCTTAGTAAAATCTTTTGTTTTCTTTATATAGAGGATTATGGCATCTATAAATGGAAATCTTGACTTTCTTCTTTCCAATTTGTATCCTTTGATTTCCTTTTTCTTGTCCAATGGCTTTGGCTGTGATTTACAAGACTATATTGAATAACAGTGGCAGGAATAGCGTTCTTGTCTGGTTCCAGATTTTGCTGGGAATCCCTCTACCTTTTTCCCATTCAGTGTGATGCTTGAACTACTTTCAGATTGGCAGCTTGACCCGCGTTTGGTATCCTGCAGGAGTACTGGGTAAAGAGCGTTTCTCTCCCACATGTTGACCCACTATGCTCTTTCCCTCACTCTGTTGCTTCTCCAGACCCAGAGTTGGTGTGGACTGTGGGTTACTATGCGAGGCACTGTCTGTGGTTGCTCCTGTCACTCCATGTGCCCCAGTCCCTGCCTCTGCCATGACTCAGGACACAGTGACTCCAGCTTGAAAAGGTGCTAAGCTATGGCTCATGCTGCCTGCAGACTGCCCTCCCCAGCCCAGCCAAGTGCAAGTGGCACTTTAGAACTCTGTCATCCAGTCCCACAGATTTTCACTGTTTTCCTTCCTTGCCAAAAATGTCTGTCATTTGAACCTCAAAAATCAGAGCTGAGCTGATCCAAACTTAGGAGCCAGGTCTGAAACCAGGAGCCAGGATTTTCCTCCAGACTTCCCACAGGGTTTCAGGGTCCCAAGCCTTTGTGCTAGCCTCTACTGCTTTCCCAGGGCACAAGCAGGGAGCTGGTTGGGGGGTAGAACAGCCTGGACACAAGCCAGAGTCTGTGTGGGATCCTGGCACATGCAAGGTGAGGATTTAGCTGCTAAGCTAACATGTCAGATCCAGATAATAGGCTTAGATGCCAGATAAAGGGCTCAGTGCTGTAGCCTAGTGGATAAAGTCCTCCTTGCATGCGCTGGGATCCCATATGAGCGCCTTTTCGTGTCCTGGTGGCCCTGGTTTCCATCCAGCTCCCTGTTTTTGGCCTGGGAAAGCAGTAGTGGATGGCCCAAAACCTTGGCAACCTGAAGACCCGGAAGAGGCTCCTTGCTCCTGGCTTCGGATCGGCTCATCTCTGGCAATTGCGGCTGCTTGGGGAGTGATTCATTGGACGAAAGACCTTCCTTTCTGTCTCTCCTGCCCTCTGTATATCTGACTTTCTAATAAAAATAAAATAAATCTGTTGAAAAAGAAGAAAATAAAAATAATTTGAATAAACAATATATTTTATGGCGCTGAACAGTTTAAAATAATGATTTATGGTATATCTGATAGTTATCCTGAGTCTTTAAGAGTATTTTTTAATATTAACTCAAAGAAACACTCGAAAAAAATTCTGAAGACAAAAACTTGGAGGGGCTAGCATGATGGCCTAACTGGACAATGCTCCAGTTGCAAGCACCAGCATCCCATGTGGGTGCCAGCTCGTGTACCAGCTGCTGCACTCCCAATCCAGCTCCTTACTTAATGGCCTGGGAAAGCAGCCGAGGATGACAGAAAGCCTTATGATCCTGCACTCGTGTGGGAGACCTGGATAAAGCTCCTGACAACTGCCTTTGAATCAGCTCAGCTCCCACCATTGTAGCCAGGGAAGTGAACCCGTGGTTGAAAGATCATTCTCTCTTTTTCACCTTCTCTCTTACAAATGTACCTTTCCAACAGAAGTGCATAAATATTTTTAAAAAGAGCCATGGAGTATTTGGTGTTTGTGTGTGTGTGTGTGTGTGTGTGTTTAAATCATCCTGGATTTCGTTATAAGGCTGCTGCTTATTACTCTTTAATTTATGTGACTTAGTTAAATTGAAATTTTATGAATGGTAATAAAAATGTTTGAAATGCCAGTTAACAATAACAAGTCTATTCAAAGATAATGTATACACTGAGAAGCACAAATTTCCTTTGATCAATTATTTTCCAAATTTAAGTTACACACAGCTATTTCATTATGATTTAATTTTAAGAAGGTTCCAAAAATATGTTTTCAAATTCTAGATATGATACTAGTTTTGAAAAATGTTATTGTATGAAATAGATATGTTATTTTATGGGCTGCTGTCGAGTCCCCTGGAAAGTTACATAATGGGAAAAATAATTATGTTCGCTCATATCGCTAAATTAAAACATCATAAAAAAACCACTTGAGCTCAGCACTGACATGAATCTCATGATAACATTGCTTTACAGTTCTGTTTTTTGCACATAATCAGTCTGTATTCTTAGGTGCTCTAAATGGACAATTTTATTGGATAGTGATCATTTCCTTGGTGATATTTTACATGTTTAATTAATACACATTTATAAATAATAATACCAAGACATTATATTTATGTGATAGAAGTCCAGTATCTGGAAATTAAGCAGATTAAATGTTGAAATGTAAATGATGATTTAATGCAGATAGACAGTTTTACTAAGGTTCAAGTTTTTTAAAGCTATTCTGTTTGAAATTCAGGCATGTTAGAAGTTAAAACTATCATAGTTGAATGCCTTTTCCTTTAAGAAGGGAAAGATGTAGAAGAAGCTTGAGTGAAATTTGGCTCTGCAAGTCATTATGAGTGGTCACCAAGTGTTTTAATGTTGAAGTAATCCTGGATGGGATTTAGAAAATTTCTATGAAATTAGCAATTTTACAAGATAAACACTTACTAAACTATGTACTTTTCGGTAGATTTCAGCACTATCCCATGGACTTAATATGTCTTCAATATTTTATAATACTCAACAGCTTAAAATTTCTCAGTTCCTCTATGGAATAGGAATTATGGCTTAGAAAAGGAACTTGAACCAAATCAGCCCAGTTTTAAGAATGGAAGCTTATAGTATAAAGTAGAGCTTCCGATTCTAATCCCCCTTTGTACTACACAGTATAATTCTGTAAAGTAATTCTTCTTAAAATATTTGATTGCTCCTTCCTGATGAGTTCTGATCTCACTCAGTTTTGAGTCTTTCAGTCTCCCAGTATTTGTCTTCTTTCATTAGTACTAATGGCAGTCTCCATGCCATGGCTCAATTTAGTTGAAACAATTGAATTTAACTTGTATATTTCTACATCTCATACCAAATTTGGATTTGTTAGGAAGACATGGAAATTATCCAGGACACATTTTGGTTTGTAGCTCCACACCTAAAGTACTTGGAAATTGTTGCTCTCCTTCTCCCCATAGGGGGAAATAATAATATCGCTAGGCATATTTCTAATTATTTCCCAGGAACTAAGTCACTTAGTTATGTAGAGCCATCTTTCTCTCATTTAATACGTATAATATAGAAGAATACAAAGGAATTATTAAGTTGTTCAGCATCATATCATTCTCACACAGTAAAGAAGTGATAAATGTGAGAATTGAGGCCATAGGAAGACAAAGTGCCATACTGAAACTAGTAGATATGTGAATGAGAGAATCACAGTTGACAAGGAACTGCAGACATGTAGACACAGCCTGTTAGGAACATTTACTGTGTAATTTGAGGTGGCTGTTGGGCTGTAGTGTTTAAACCTTACTTTGAGATGCTTGTCTGCATATCAACGTTTCTGACTCTACTTCTCCAGATTCCCTCTAATGTGCACCTTGGGAAGCTGCTGGTGATGACCCGAGTCCCTCTGGGCCTCTTACCTGCTTCCTAGCTGTGGCCTGTCCCAGCCCCAGCTCTGGTAGGAATTTGGAAAGTGACCATCATATGGGAAATCTGTTTATGTGTATCTTTCTGTCTCTGCACATGTAGGAGACACAAAAACAATTCCTCCTTCCAGGCTTCAGCCTGGCCCCGTCCAAGCTGGACTTGGAGAATGAAACAGTGGATAGAAGCACTTGGAGGATGAACCAATGGATAAGACATCTCTGTCTTCTGTTCTCTTATTCTGTCACCCTGCCTTTCAAATTAAAAAATCAATAGGTATTTATAAATCTATAGTGATTTATAATGATAAAGGAGAAATTATGATTAACGTATTTTGATCAGTCAACGTTTTATATTTGAATTATTGAATTGCTGCATGAATACATGCAAATATTATCTTTTCTAGTTTTAAAAGAAGTATAGGCCCTGTGTGATAGCCTAGCAGCTAAAGTCCTCACCTTGCACATACCAGGATCCCATATGGGTGCCAATTCTAATCCTGGCAGCCTCACTCCCCATCCAGCTCCCTGCTTGTGTCCTGGGAAAGCAGTTGAGCATGGTCCAAGGCCTTGGGATTCTATACCCACGTATGAGACCCGTAGGAAGCTCCTGGCTTCAGACTGGTGCAGCTCCAGCCATTGCGAACGGAAGATCTTCTCTGTCTCTCCTCCTTTTCTGTATATCTGACTGTCTGATAAAAATACATCTTTCAAAAAAGTGTAGATGTAAGTTTAATAAAATGTTTATAGACTTATATGAGAAAACTAAAAAAATTGACAAAAGAACTGAAAGAATATTTTATTAATAAGATGAATATTATTAAAAATATGAATATTGACACATATAAGAAATGGGTACATTTTCCAAAATTAAAGTCATGTCTCAAGCTTCCTGACCTTCTCTGTTCAAGTCACTGCTACTGAGAAAATTCAACCACAAATAGTACTTATTAAAAGGGATTTTCAAAATTTTCATGGCGAACACAGGGTGAAAAATATATATGATTTTCCAAACTTTTTAGCACCTGAATAAACTCACATTAAATTATTATTACAGTCCAACTAGAATCTAGTTCTGGAGACTAACATGACTGAAAGAAGTCCTGAAAGAGGCAGCACCAATTCATTAAAATTTGAAGAACATCAAATTAAATGATGAACCTTGATTAGCAAAGGGTAAAAATCATTTGTGTTTTCTGAAAATTCTATGGGAACAGTATACACAGAAATTTGTAGCTTATAACTGCATAAATTGCTTTAAGAAAATGAAGTACATTGTGACAGAGCGTCCATATTAATTTGTGAAAAAAAAAAAAATCTTGTGTGTGTCTTTAAGAACTGGCCACAGCAGGAAAATTGCAGCACTATGAACAACTGAATTGGTGTAGCTTACACAATTCTGATTATAAAGGTAAGAGCACTTTGTGTTCAGTGGGTGCCCAAAACTTTACATCCAAATAACGTGTAGAGAAAAGCAAAGCTTCAAGGAGAAATTTTGAAGACTGAAGATCAAAATCCAGACACACTCTTTAAAGAGCATGTCAGTACAATCCTGAAGACCAAGCACAGCAAAGAAATGGTTATCAAGAAGTGTAAGTTGTCCAGCCAAAGCAAAAGCAAGCCAGTCAAATGAAAAGGACATGGCAGCCCTTTTAAAATACTCAGGCTTGTTGCCCATGGATTTCCACGAAGGCCAGAGAATGACAATATGTGGTTATTACAAGAGTGTATTTTGAAAGTTAGCCAAAGCTTTAACACAAAAGTGCTGGAAAAATTCCCCCAGAGAATTCTCCAATATGAAAAATTTTCCCACTGATTCTCTCTTCAAAAGGGCAATTTGTGAATGTTTTGATGGGAAATCATTAGGCATCCACCTTAAAGTCCTAATTGGTTCTTTTATTTATTTTTTCCAATCTCAAGAATTATTTAAACACCATCCATTTTTCTCCAGTTAATAATGTAAAAAACTGAATTGACATGGTTAAATTCCCAAGAGACCCTCGGTTATGCAGGATTGATGAAATGACTGGTATCAATGCTTTAAAAAGTGGCATGGATTTTATAGGGCTTATTTTGAGAAATAAAGTTTTATTTTAATATTTTGGATTTTAATTTTATTTTCTCATTGACTTTTTAAAATACACTTTCATGATTTTGTTATTTTTGTCATTAGACATAGATATTTTGAAGAAGAAAATTATCAAATATCTATTTTACATTTTTCTGCATTTTCTTTGTAATAACCAGATCATTAAAAATAACATACAGAGATACACACTAGAAGATATTTACATTCTCTTAGATAATGCTTACTGGCAAAACAAAGTGCTGATATTTACATATGAATTTTCAACAACCTACTATGTTGAAAACATTACAGTAGTGCTTACTTTTTATGGCTTCTGGATTTGCTAATCTGATACTGCATATTCTCTTATTACTTTCTAATAGTCTGTCAATTCATGATATGGACATTTATTCACATCAACACTACCCATGCGATTTTGATTTTGGTGGACAATTTTATTTCCCTTGCCAAAAAGTGCTATTGAAACAATTATCTTCTATGTACAAGAACACATAGAAGTTTAATTCTACCACACAGTGAGCAATGATTCCATCCAAATCACAAATATGCTTATTGAAAACAAATTCTGCTGAGTTGCTATTTCTTGGAGAAAATGTTGGAATGGGTTTTCCCTTCTTGCTTTAATTTGTCAGATAATGTTAGGAACGAATGGTACCAACTGATTACCTTGCCATTCTCAGATTGATATGCGATTGGTCAATGTCCAACTTTTTTGTTTACATCTACTATAAACATTAATTCTCCTGCTGATAAATGAATTTTTCATTGCTGTTATGTTTAAGACCCTGATTAGTAACTCTCCCTTTTGTTAAACTATGTTTTTGTAAAGTCCATATATACATTACTGAAGTTACAATTCATCACCTGTTAATCTTTAGACCCACACTGAGAATCCTGTTCCTTTGTTATCTTCATAAATTAAATGATGATAAGAAAATTTTGGCTAGTCATAACTGGGAGGAAGCATTATTGGCTAAATGGTGTTGGAAACCGTATGCTTCATGGAAGAATGTTTGAATGCATCTTGTAGTCACTGTAATTGAATTTTACAGCTGTGGTTTACTGCCTATATTTAAATTATGCAGGCCCATTACCCTCAAAAGTATTTCCAACTTTAGTTCTAGCTTATCCTTATTAAAACTCATAATTGTATGCTCATTACACTATATTCTTGAATGTTTATTATTGTAGTCAGTGTAATGTCTGGGCCTGCAGCATGTCACATCTTATTTGCTGTTGGCACAACCACATATCACTCAGTTTAAAGTGTTTATTTCCCATTGCATATTTCCTGCCATGGTAATGTTTTAATCTTGCATGTGAATGCCTTAATTACATATTGATTTTGGATTTCCTCTTAAATAAGTTTGCTAGGTAGACTCTGGGTTTTAAAATGAGGAAAATTAAATCTGTATAGGTTAATTTAGATTTCTGAGAAATCACTGAAATAATAAAATCAAAAGCATGAATCATACCTTGGGCACGTAAATCATAGTTTTCAAAAAAGGTACTTCTGGGTGGAAAGAAACGCAAAACAATTATACTGGAAATGCGTGTTTCGAAATAAATTGTCATTTAAAGCAAATCATGCCCTAAGTTACCTAATTAGAAAATGTCCCTGTGAGCCTGTTAATGTCTGTAATATTTTGGGTTTCATTTGGTATCTCAGAGGATATTTGAATTCATAAGTGATTACTAGAACAGATTTGAAAATGTCCCTATAAATACATTGTTAATTGGAAACCCTGAGTCATTTTAATCTGTGAAAAGTCAAATTCCTCTACAGCTAGATTGATAAGAGTTGTATCCAAACATACTTTTCCTACCTACATGACTCATTGTTCCTGAAATCGGAAGTGAAGGAAATAATAGACTCACTATATGAGAGGCTGCTGGTGCTCTGTCCAGAATTCTTATACTGCATTTGCCAGTTTTAATCTGTGTCCATTTCCTGAGGCTGCGGTACTTGGATACTTTGCCTAGGAAGAATCCTCTGCCATCTGAAATTACACAACACTGAGGTGTTTGAGCTTTAGGGTGGTGTCTCCTTTAAAACCACCTGCTTTTGGCCACAGATGGTTATTGATACAAACTTCTGTTCACCTGACCCAAAGCAGGGTTGTCCTTGAAGCTATATGCCTCCAACAGTTCCCGTTGTGATAAGGTTTAGCTAGGACCACACCTCTCCTGAATTCCCATTCTGGCATAGGTACATCTCCTTCTCTTTATCCTGTATTTCTTGTTTTCTTACTGGTTACTTATAACTGCTTCAATAAAATACATACCTGTAAGTCTTCTCAGACCTCATCTAGGCGATCATATTTAACTTACCTGTGTATTGTTTAATTATTATGAACATTGAGTCCATTCAGGAAAAGACTGAAAATAGCATTGTAAGGCCAAAGCAAATATTTTAATTATTGATCCTGTTTAAGAGAGGTAAATCAAAGATGATTCTGTGCTTGGTTTAATTTCACAAATAGTTCAATGAAATATTAATGATCATTTTATTAAATAGATGATTTCAAATTCACCTTGGTTAATAGGTATAAATTGCATTTATTTCAGGTTATAGTAAGCTGGTGTAAATAACAAGGACAAAGATGACAGAAGCAACAAAAAGTAGGTTAGTTTAAACGGTGCTTAGAGACCTAGGAAGTCCTTTTGTGTTAAAAGTGGGTAAGTGAGAGGATGCTTTCCTCTGTTAGTATGTAATATGTGACTGTCTCACACTAGTTCCAGCACCATAAATAGTCTGGACTAAGTTGAAAAAAAAAAAAAGGAAAGAAACACAACTCTTCAGATGTCTTTAATATACAATGAACAAGACAAAGACTGAAAAGTACAAGTTAGCAGTCTTGGATTTTTATGTTTTTGCACTATGGCAAACTAAGAAGGGGGTTGTGGAAGATGACTAGTTCGTAACCTAATGCATTGAGACAAACTCATCTAGGGAAGTTTCGAGTATTATTAATAGGATTCCATTCTTTAGAATATATTTAACATTTTATCGACATGCAGTAAGTTTTAATGCCAAAACTGAGTCAATGTGTTCTGTGGTTTGTGAAAGCCTGAAATTAGTCTGCTTTAGCACTGCCAAATTTCCTAATTTAAAAAATGATTTTATTTTGCTCAGTTAAACAGCAAAGTCGTGCTCTCAGTGTGAAAATAATTAACTATTATTAAATCAATATTTATTCACGCAAGTAATTGTATCTTGTATACTTTTATTTTTAAAGGTAACACTTGAGGAAATTAAGTTTATTTTTTATTGCATAAAATACTGATTGATGAAATGTGATTTTTAAAAATTGTGCATCAATAGCTATTTCTTTTCTAAAAATCGTTATTACACTTAAAACTAAAGCTAAATATCATCAGATGGTATTTTATGCCCAAAGGGAGAGAAATAGGGGTGTCTCTTATGGGATTTTTGTCTGTCGGTTTTATACATATAAAAGTTCTGCATTAGTTTTGGTGCAAGTGCAGAATTTGGTCAAACTTGGTCTTAAATTTTTGTCAAGCAAATTTTAAGTATTTTTAGACTATTATCATTTTTAATGGTTTGGGCCTAGTGTAAAGAACACTTTATATGAGTGAAGTTAAACTTCTTTTCATTAAATTATCATTTATAGCCCTTGCATACACTCGTGCTGATTTGTGATCTCCGCTTTTTGTTTGTTAGGACGTTTATTTAGTGGACCATGGCCATCACACTGTTGGTTATAATATAAATTTAAAATAGCTTATCTCGAAAACAAAAAAGATAAAAGGTAAATCATGATTGTATCACTTGTGCAATACAATTTTTGATATTTATGTAAATATTTTGGGCATATTCTAAATCACTTTTTTAAATTAATATCTGTGCCATCAAACAGTTATACTGTATTACATTGTGTACATTCTTGGTGCTTTACAAAGTATTTCATAAACTACACAGGGTCTAAATTCTCATAATTATGAATCCCCTGGCAGTTCAGGTTGTCACACCAGCATCTTTGCGCTTTTTCAAAATAGGCCCTTCAATATAAATTACTCTCAAAAGTTTGTAGCAATAGGTATTCTTCCAGCTGTATTTTAAATGAATTTGAAAGGCAGAGTGTAAAAACAGAGGGACACAACCACACTTGGGCAGGGGGAAGAAGAGAGGAAGAATAGTAAGATTGAGAAACAGAGAAAGAGAGAAACAGATCCCCTATCCACCATTTCACTTCCCAAATGATTCCAATCTGTAATCCTAGGCCAGGCTAGAACCAAGAGCCAACTTCATCTTGCTCTCATGTATGGATGACAGGAGCACAAGAACTTGGATCAAGTTGAGAGACACAGCCAAGATGCAGATGGGCACTGTGATAAGAGATGCCAGCATTGCACGCGGCACATTATCCCTGTGTGCCACAACACCAGCGCCTCTTCCAGCTATTTTAATTAAGTCCGTTTCACTGGCACTTACTACACTAATGACACTATCTGTCAATGGCTTTAAATTAGATGTGACAAGGGACAAGAGCCAGATGTGCCAAACTAGATACTGCCTTTGGACTGACTCAGCTCTAAGACTCAGCCATGTATGTTAGCCGAAGGGGTATGGAAATGATTCAGTAACAATCACCATTGCTCATCTTAGTAGTGTTTTTCTCATTTTTATGTTAAGATAATAATACAAAGAATACAGACGCAGTGTAATTATAGATAAAATTCTAAGAATATGATAACTACATCCTATCTTTTCCCTGTTTCCTTGCTTCCTTCATCTCTTCTTGTTTCGTTTTTGAGACAGCATATTTATAATTCACATTTTGATGGTATTTTTCAGCATCAATAGAATACACAGATTAGTTAGTCAAAAACGAGTTGAGGTCAATTGGAAGTAATAGTTTTGGGGTAATTTGGAAAGTATTCTGGGTGAGATGACCATATGGGATTTCTTGGGCTTGCTAAAATGTTTGAGGGAGTGTTTCCCAGTTTTATAGCTACAGTGTTCAGTCTTTTTAGTTCTACTCATTGCACTGTAGCTTTGGCTGCAGGCTCTTTTGTTGGTGATTAACAGCTATCTCTTTCTCTTAGATATTACTCTTTTTTATTTTGATTTTTGAGTTGTAGCCCCTTAGAAGTGGATGATAAAATCTTAGGGTTGCTTTGTTTTCATTTTGAAAATTAATTTACATACATTTATAGTTACAAATGTTTTGCCTGATTATAATACTGCTCTTTGCTTCTTCTATTTCTCTTTATTTGGAATGTCAAAACTATTTTTAAAAAAAAGATTTATTTATTTATTTTTAATTGGAAAGTCAGATTTACAGAGAGAAGGAGAGATAGAAATATCTTCCATCCACTGATTCACTCTGCAAGTGACTACAATGGCCAGAGCTGAGCCCATCTGAAGTGAGGAGCCGGGAGCTTCTTCTGCGGCTACTGCATGGGTGCAGGGTAACCAAGGCTTTGGACCGTCCTCAGCTGCCTTCCCAGGCTACAAGCAGGGAGCTGAATGGGACATGGAGCAGCCGAGATATGAACCAGTTCCCATATGGGATTCTGGCACATGCAAGGCGAGGACTTTAGCTAGTAGGATACCATGCCAGGCCTGTCAAAACTGTTTTCATAAAAAGAATGATCAGTTCCAGGTGGGATGCTTCATATAGGTAAAAGAATATTTTACATAAAATTTTCTTTTCTGAAAACATTCAGACTTACAGAAAAATTTCCCAGGTGATACAAAAATGTTCATACTTTTACCTGTTACTAATATTGCATTGATGGTGCACTGTCCTATAATTCAAACCAGTGTTACAGTGTTAGCAGTGCCTAAGGTTTAGGCATGATTGAGATCCCTTAGTTTTTACCTACTGTGCTTTTCTACTCCAGGATCCCACATAGCTCACATTGCAATGAGTAGTTGTGTCTCCCAAGAATCATTTAGCTGTGAGTTGCTCAGATTCTTGTTTTTATGAATCTGACAGTTTTAAGGAGTACTGGCTGGGCAGTTTGCAAAATGTCTCTTAATTTACATGCTTTTCTCATGATTAGACAGAGGTTATGTGTTCTGGGGCAGAAGCCAACCTAAGTGAAGTGCCGTTCTCATTACATAATAGCAAGGGTACATACCATCAATCTAACTAAATTCTGCTGCAGAAATATTTTCATCTGAATATAATTAGTGTATGTGAGATATCTTTCTTTTTAAATGTATTTTTCTCCTTTTCCATGTTGTATTTTAGTAGATCAGCCCCCTTGTACCTTCTACTAAAAGTACAGTTATGCTACTCAAAGTATCTTTGAAGGTGGGATATCTACGTAAAATATTTGGAACTGTTCTGCAAGAAAATGTTATTGCTAACATATATTTATTTATGACATTATTTAGTTCTATCCGTATAAGTTCGTAGAGATTTATCTTGTGCTCTGGGATATAACCCAATAATTATGTATTTGTTTGCTCAAGTTGGTACAGCTATGGATAGAAACTGCTTTAGTTTATTCCTGAATCACTTTTCACATATTCTCATTATTACGTTTGTGTCACTGCTGTTATTGTTATTTTAATTATTTTCTGAATTTTCTAGAACTGTAAGCTTTTCAAAATTCAACTGTATATTTCATATTACATATTAGAAATTAGCTATATTTTCTAATAGCTGTATTCTATTTCAATGAAAATAATATCAAAACCAAGCTCTGTATTTCAGATTTCCTATTACTTTTTTAAAGATTTATTTTATTTTATTTTATTTTACTTCATTATTGGAAAGGCAGATTTACAGAGAGAAGGAAATACAAAGAGATCTTCCATCTGCTGGTTCACTCACCAAGAAGCCACAATGGAAGGAGCTGAGCCGATCCAAAACCAGGAGCCAGGAGCTTCTTTGGGATCTCCCACGTGGGTGCACAGTCCCAAGGCTTTGGGTCACCCTCCACTGTTCTCCCAGGTCACAAAGAGGGAACTGGATAGGAATGAAATAGCTGGAAGACAAACCAGAACCCGTATGGGATGTTACTATATGTTTTCTCAATGACAGAGCATGGGCAGGTATGGATGTATACTAACTTTTATAAACTGTTATGTGGGGCCAGCAGTGTGACATAGTAGGCCAAGTCTCCAACTGTGGCACCAGCTTCCAGTTTGTGTGCCAGTTCATGATTGCTCTAATTCCACCACGGCTCCCTGCTTATGGCCTGAGTAAGAAGGAAAGATGGTCTTTCTTTTTGGATCCCTGTACTGCCTTCTGACTTCAGATCAGCTCTGCTTCAGCTCTTTGGGCACACTGAAAGGTGGACTAGTGCATGAAAGATCTGTTTCTCTCTGTATCTCCATCTCTCCATAATTCTGCTTTTCATGTAAAAATAAAATAAATCTTACACATGTAAGTAATTCTATGTGTGTTATCATTAACATGGGTACTCTTAAGCATTTATGGAGAAATGCTACTATCAGTTCATTTTCATGGAAAAACTTTTAAAAAAACTAAATCAAATACTTTTTTAAAAAATTTATTTTTTGTTGAAAAGGCAGAGTTACAGAGAGAAGGAGAGATAGAAAAGGAGAGATCTTCCATCTGCTGATTCACTTCCCAAATGGCCACAGCAGCTGGAGCCGAGCCAATCCAAAGTTCTGGAGCTTCTTTGGGGTCTCTCATGTGGGTGCTGGATTTTTACTGCTTTCCCAGCCTCATGCAGGGAGCTGGATTGGAAGCAGAACAGATGGGACAGGAATGGAACCTAAATGGGATGCCAATGCTTGTAGCCAGAGGATTAAATATATAAGCCTTCACCATTTTTCTAGGTTTTTAAGGAATAACTTTTGAATCCATGAAAATTATGTGTCTTCAGAATGTTCAGGGAAATGTATATTATGAAAACTGTACACATTGCTATCAAAATTTTTGCAACAGGATAATTTCTACATACATGTAAAATTATTTCAAAGCTGTTAAACTGCCACTGTACAGAAACAAACAGGAAACTTTAGTAAATAAGTTACAGTAATTCTGCTCAACTCTTGGGGACCTAAGTTTTCTCATCTCCTCTTGTCTTCATATTACTTAAGGTCAATACTTTTCTTCCAGTGTCTTGAATGAGACGATTTCATACATCTGTAATAGAGTGGCAGACTTGTCCCAGTATGCATTCCCTCCTGGCATTCCATGACATCATACATGTTTTCTTTCTTATAAATTTGTATCCATTAAGAATCACTCAGATATTAAGTTCTACACATATGTTTTTGCAAATGTATCAAGATATGACAGTATCATATAGAAGAGTTCCATGGCCACCTGTACTATCATATTTGTAGCAGCACAATTAATGATAGACAATATGGTATTTATCCTTATACAATGAAATGTTATTCAGCTTTGGAATAAATGAAATTTGCAGTAAAGTGGTTGGAACTGGAGGTGAAGATATTAAATGAGCCAGATGCAGAAATACAAATATTTCATGTTCTGCATTACATATGGAAAGTAAAATGAAAAAAGAAAGAAAATCAAAGAAAGGGGGTAGGCATAAGAAAGAAAGGAAGGAAAGAACGAAAGAAGGCTAGCAGGCCCAACTATATTAATTTTCCTGTAAATACAATATTTTGACAAACTTTGCTTTAAGTCTTTCTCAAATTGTAGTTGTACACAGTAATTTTAATGACTTTGTATGCATTTAAATTTTTTATCTGAGTAAAGGTGAACATCTTTCCCTGGATTATTTTGCGTAGCCCGTGCCAATTTTCTGATGGACTGTGATCTTCTGACTTTATTTGTTGAACTCTACTTAGAGAAACTAATAAACCTTTCATTAGAATGTAAATATTTATCATGGAAAAATACCAAGTAGACTATTTTAAATAGATGATAAGAAAAGAAGAGAGATTAATGTCTAGCAATGAGCTTTTCCTCAAATCATCCTCCCTTCTCTCTTTAGCCTCTCGCAGCCATCATTGTACTTTTAACTTCTGTGCAATCTTATTTTTTAATACTCCATATATGAATAAGATGCTGCAATAATTATCTTTCTATGCTTGACCACTTTAAGATAATCATTTTCATTTTTATCTGTGTTGCTGCAAATGGCAAGATGTCATCCTGAGCATCCCATTATGGTTTTGTCTGTTTTATCCATTCATCAAAGGATTGACACTGAGGTGGTTTCCATCTCCTGAGTATTGTATGTGAAAATGTGAATAGTGCTAAAATATACATGTGTTTGCCTTTTCATTGTAAGGATTTCACTCAACTGTGCATATACACACCAAGTGGTGAGGTTGCTGGATTGTGATTCAGTTATATTTGTTTTTGAGGAACCTCTGTGCTGTTTTCAGCAGTGGCTGTACTAATTAACATTCCCACCAACAGTACACAACAATATCCTTTTCTTCATAGCTTCAACAACATTTTCTTATCTTTTGAAGTGATGCTGGATTGTAGCTTTGATTAACTGGCATTGAGTATTTTTTCATGTGCCTTTGCCTTTTGTATAGCTTGGTTTGAGAGATGGCTCTTCAGACCTATTGTAATTTAATTATTGGAGTATTTGATTATTTTTATTATTCAGTTGGCTTTATGTATTATGTATACTTGTTTTTTAATAAAATGTGTTGATTTGTACAAAATAAATAAATTTCACTTATTTTATGATACAGACTTAAACGCATTATGATACCTTCTTCCCACTCTCTCTCCTGTCCACATTCCCTACTGCCCTTCCTTCTTCCCCATCTCCTGCTTTCTTCCCTTAGCTTTTATAATGGCATGTTTTCATTTCAGTTGGTAATCACAAGCCTAGTACTGCAGTAGACAGAGACATCAACATACAGCAACTTGGAAAGAAAAGCCACTATTTCTTAGAAATATAGACAAAGGCTGTCAATAATAATCAAGATTACATTTTTTTGTACTCTGTTATCAAAAATCAGGAAAAGCACGTATTTTCTTTTGGGGGGACTGGCTTACTTCACCAAACAGAATTATTTCCACATATTGCTGTTGAAAATGTTGTTTCTGTGTTAAGATGATCACCACAAGGTCTTGAACAACTTTTCTGTATTAACTTTGTATTCTTTTGATAATCTTAATCATGCATAACAATACCTGTAATACATTCTCAGTCAAAAGTTTATAAAACTGTTTTGTGTGCCTTTAATGAATTTGCTTTTTATTTGCTGCTTATGTGTATATTTCTGTTTTTTTCAAAGACTATGAAATCATTCTATAGTATCTGTGAAAGGCAAGTAAACAGCTAAGGTTCATATCTTCCCTCCAGCAACTATTATGCCACCAACATTTAGACTAATTGCTGCTACTTCATCTGACAAATGTTAGGGGGTTCATGTTCAAGTCCCCTGTCACCAGAAAAAAAGTGACATTGCCATTGTCCTACAGTCCAACAGACTGTTCAAGCATTGCTTCATTTCACTGGGGAAAAAAAAAGAATTTTGAAATTATGTGAGATATGAATCATATTCTATTCCTGTTTGTAGCATGGAAATACCTTTTCTTATCCTTGAATTTCTTCTGCAATGTATAAGAACATTTAAGAGACTGGAATTATCAAGAGTATCACAGGAAAAAAGTTATTTTAAGTATCTATTTTCTATTTCCACATCTTCCCATCTATAAAAACAAACATTGGATACATAACAAAACAATATTTTACCTGATACCACTGATGTATAATAGTCACAGAATGAACGTGTGTCTGGTATTATTTTGTCTTAGTATAACATTCATTTGAGTATTATGCATTGTTTTTCAATTTGCTTATGACTTTATATAGTAAAATCATGAAATAAAGATTTAAGAGATAAGTACTTAAAGATTCAGTCAACTCCTCTGAGAGGAAAGAGGATATGACACTGTTATAATGTTTAATAATGTTTCATGATCATTTTTAGCTTTGCCACTCGAGGCTAAGAAACATTTGCATCACTAATATTTTACAAATATGTTTCTTTAAGGGATAATATTCCCCAATCTCAAAACAGATACTGGGATGAAAATTCACTAAGAACCACTAATTGGACTCTTGAGTATAAAAAGTTCCATCTGTTTTTATAAAGGACATTTGTGTTAGCAGCAGAATATTTCTAATATAAAAATACGTTAATTCTAAGAAAGTTATAGATGGAAAAGTCTTAAATAATCATTAATTAATTATATAAAAAAATGTCTTAAAACCCCTGCTTGAGAAGGATCTGGTGTCTTAAAAATGGTAATCCTGAAATGTACATGTTTTAATGTGCTAGAAAAATAAAAGAGCATTGGGGTTTGCATAGTAGCATAACAAATAATCCTCAGGGATTAGCACCAGCATTCCAGATGGGTGCTGGTCCGATTCCCAGCTGCTCCATCTCTGACCCAGTTCCCTGTTTTTGACCTGGAAGGCAGCAGAGGATGGCCCAAGTTCTTGTACCCTTGGACCCATGTGGGAGACTCAGAAAGAAGCTCCTGGTTCCTGGCTTAGGATTGCTTCATCTCTGGCTTTTGTGGCCATTTGGGGAAAGGATCAGCAAATGGAAGACCTCTTTCTCTTTCTCTGCTTCTCTCTCTATAAAAATTGCCTTTCAAAAAATAAACTTTTTTTTAAAAAGCATTGAGACATTTTGGCAGAATTTTAATATTAATTATAATGATATAAATTTTCAAACAAAAATGCAATTAGTGTTGCATTCTACTCATATCAAATGTGTTCTATGAAGAATACTTACTTAATTTTGTTGACTATATATACCTTCTATGCTTACCTGATTCGTTGATGGATCTCATTTCTGCTCACTGTGCAAAAACTTCTACCAGCTTCCTTTATGTTCTCTACTGGATTCCTTTCTCTATGAAAATTTTGGCAAAAAAGAAGTGACACATACATACAAACACACTACAACATATTTTATTATCAAATAAATGAGGATACCAAGGAAAACATGTAACAAAATGCCACATTGACATTATATTAAAATGTCACGATTCTTTTTTCTTTTGCAAGTCATGCTTGACTTTACATGTTTTGTCAATTCCAAGCAGGTTAGAAATTTTCCAAGAAGTGTCAGCATTTCTACTTTCATCATCAACAAAGCTTTGATTGTGAGAAAGGTCAGAATAGTTTTCAACATCTACTTTACTTCCACTGCATTGTGCAAATGAAGTACAGCAAATGAGATTTCCAAATGAAACCCACTGGTCTGGCCCACTTCCTCCCCCCTAATCTCCCAGTTGATAATAATGAGTGGAAGCAGGATGATTGCAGCAGTACAAAAGAAATAAAAGAAAGTGCTTAGAAAATTTTAAAACTTGAACCCCGGTTCTTTAACATACTGTCTCCTTTGGAATTCCCCTTGTATTCTGGTTAGGTTTGCGACTACTTGAATCTTCATCATTTAAGTGAAGTTATGATTCCTGAGTGTAGACAATGAAAAATAATGTAGATGACACTGTGATTTGGATATGATTTTTTCTATCAAGTTCACGTACTGAAAGCTTGAGCACAGTGTGGCAGAGTTGAGCTGGTACAACCTTTAAGAGCTGGGACCTACGAGAAGTTACTTAAGTTGTGAAAGCTCCACCCTACAGATGCAATAATGCTATTTTATAGGAGTTTTCTGTTTGGTAAATAGATTAATACCCGCAGGACTGAGCTGTCTTTTTTTTTTTTTTTTTTAAATAGTGTGAACACAGTCTCTCCACAATCTCTTGCTTCCTGCTGGCACATAGGCCTCTTCTGCACGTAGCCAGCTGCTTCCCTTTCCAATATTCTGACTTATTTTGACATGGACACCCTATCTGGGTTGCCAGTGACATGCCATTTGGGGCTCTCTAGTTGCTGTATCTCGAGTCAAATAAAACACCCAGCCTCGAGTATTTTGTCATGGCAACAAAATTAACAGAGTAATATATGTTGTAACATCTGGGATTAGAACTATGAAGTACCAAATGAGAACAGCCAGATTCAGTCATGCTGAGAGGAAGCCAAACTTTATGGAGCTGCCACCTGTAGCTGTAGTCAGTAGCCTTAATGTTTAAACGATCCAGCTCCAGATGGCAGACATGGGCATGAATAGGCTTTGAGTCATTCACCTTCTTTGAACTCCCTGGAGAAGTCGGTGCATTGATTATCAGAGAAAAGCCACACCTGTTGAGTGCTGGCCAAATTCCTCTTCCCAGAATCAAAGAGCAGCGTACATCTGGCATTGTGAGCTGCTACAATTTGATTAGCATGTTCCAAGGCAATAGTAATTAAAAAATCCCATGTGTCAAAAAAAGATAGCAAAGAATTTCTTGAAAATATACTGCAGGCTGATTGAGGGAAGAGCAAGTGAGGCCAGAAACCACTTGAAACCTCTTTGGGGATAAATTATAGGAATCCCAAGAAGAATCAGTCTGACACTGACTCCATGGGAGAAGTAAAAGGAAGTTTCAAAGATAGGCAAGCTGTTGGACAGTGGTTGTGTGGTATTTGTGCTGAAATAGAAGAGAGGCATATTCTAATCATCTTAGCTGTTTCTTAATGTGTTTTTTGCGCTTGTACAGAGGAAAATAAAATGTACAATTTGTGTTGCTCTGCAGTCCTAGTGACATGCCCACCCCCTGCCGGTGCAAGCCTTTAAAAGGAAAAGTGTACCTATTGGGAAGCAGGGTGTGTACCAACTCACCACACCATTCTGTCATTTCAGGAAGACACTTTGTGAGTATACTGCTAAGGGACCGTTCCCTGTCTGCTAAGAGTAATCCTTGTATGACACTCCGAATAAACAGAGCATTGAAACAGGAATGACATGGCTCATGTATAATTTTAAATTGACTTCTTTGCTCTTCAGTGTAGATATATTGGAAAATTATACAGGTTAGTTTCAATACTTGAAACAAATACTGACAGTGCCTTAGATGAGGGAGGTCACAGGGCATGGAACCCCAGGTTTTTAAAGTTTGTAGAATCAGACTGAATTTCACTTGCATTTCTCTTGTGTGAGTGTGTGTGTATGTACACTTACTATTTCTGTTTGTATTTTTGGAAATTTATCTTTTTCTAGGATATCTTTAACTTAATTACAATCATGTATTTTCTAAAA
This sequence comes from Ochotona curzoniae, assembly GCF_017591425.1. Lineage (NCBI taxonomy): Eukaryota > Metazoa > Chordata > Mammalia > Lagomorpha > Ochotonidae > Ochotona > Ochotona curzoniae. The sequence continues at coordinate 60,341,225 of NW_024466599.1, forward strand.
GAAATGAACTCTTTTACTCTTATTTTTAAAATACTTGCTTATATTGTTGCTCCTTTTATCTTTGTGTGTGTGTGTGTGTGTGTGTGTGTGTTGGTTGATTGTCATTAGAGAGTTTAACATTTTCATTTGGAAATCTCTCGCTTCCCACAGTGCTCCAATCTAAGGGCAACCATCTGGCCCAATAGTTAACATACTGGATGAGATGCCTGTATCTTATATTGAAGTGCCTGGGTTCCAAACCCAGCTTTCACCTGAAGGCTTACTTCTCATGGTGATGGGTAGCAGGAGGTGACTTATACGAAGGTCTCTGACACTCATTTGGGATAAACAGACCGAGTTCCTAGTCCCAACTTCATGCCATCCAAGCTCTAGCAGTTAGATGTTTGGTCATAGAACAATGGAGGGCAGCTCTCTGTTTGCCTCTCAAGTGAATTTTTTTTTAAAGAAATATCATTTAAAAAAATATTTTTGTGTCCCTAGAGCTCAAAATACATAAACAAAAATATAGATATATTGAGATAATTATCGTATCATATCCACTTCCCTAAATCATAGTATATTTCCAGGCTGACATTTATGTCCTTAGGCAACAATTAATAACTCAGATCATAAGTTTAATTCAAGTCAAATGTGATTTCTGGTTTTCCAAGAAGTGTTTGTGCTGTGGAAAGATCATATTAATTGCTCAGATGTATATACCCCATACATATATGTATGGATATATGTGTCTATATATATATATTTACATATTTATCTTCCAAATAATTAGCTTCTTTGATTAACATTTACTTTGTTATTTTGATGTCTAAATGGATAAAGGAAATTGCAGTAAGTCTAAATGAAGATTTTTTACATTTCATCTTCCTTTGAAAATTATGGATTAGGAAAAAAACAACCTTTCGTCAGAACTTTTATGAACTCCAGAGCAAAAGCCAACAAATTTATCATCAGTATTGAGGGACAAAACAATTTCCTATGATTGCCTGTTCATATCTGAGTGATTTTTTTTCCTTCCTAGAATGACTTCTGACTTAATGACTGATTCATGACATTGTGGACCGTGTATTTCTTACATGAATAAATGAGTCATGTATTGGTACATTTTGAAGTGAGAGTTAGATAAAAATTGGATTATTCAAAACCACACAAATTAGTTGTTAGTAAATATCATTTTATTGCCCAAAATGACATCTTGAGTTTGTTTGTTTGTTTTTACTATTTACAGCTTTTTAAGAACCTTTGTTTATACTCTTGAGCAAGTACTTGGCCTGATAGCCTAGGGGCTAAAGTCCTGGCGTTGCATGCACTGGGATCCCACATGGGCATGACTTCATATGCTGCTGCTCGATTTCCCATCCAGTGTCCTATCCATGTGGGAATGTCAGATTAAGTCCCATTTAGAGGTGCTACTGACCCAGCATTCTGCTCATGCATACTGGGAAGCAGGAGGATGAGGAGCCAACAGATTGACTTCCTGTCACCCACATAGGAAACCCGTACAGAGTTCCTATTTCCCTGTTTCTGGCTGACCTCACCCTGGCTGTTGTGAATATTTGGGTAGTGAACAGCAGGCAGAAGGTATTCTCTTTCCCTTTCTCTCTCTCTCTGTTTCTCTCTCTCTCTTTCTCTGGGTGTGGATGTATGTCCCTTTGTCACTCAGCCTTTCAAATCTATAAGTTTTAAAAAGAATACACAAAGGTAAATCACAAACTGAGTAATACTTAGACTTTGAGGAAAAGGCAAAGATGTAAACATTTAGGAAGAATCCAGTTTTTGTATGTAATGATTTCTATATTGTTTATATTTTTTTAAAAAAAAATGTTTTTCCATGATGCAGTTTTGGAAGTGTAAGGTCTTTTCTCTCCCCCCTCCTATTCCTCTGTTTCCATACCTCTACTCTGTTATTCACCAAATGGTTACAGTAGTATAGTCTCTTAGTTACAGTCATAAGATTAGCTTTCTGCTACTTAATTGTATCAGACTTGCTAGGTTTGTGTACAAGTAGAATATCTGGTGTCATGCTGTGCAGTTATATTCACATGGTTCAAAATAGAAGTCCTTATTGTCAGGAGTAGAGACACAGACTGTCATGTAATGTTACTACAGATTATTTCTATATTCTGTAAATCCTATTAGTGAGAATTTTTTTTACAAAAATAAAAGTGGCAAGTAATGCATGTTGTCAACTGCTTTGATTGGCAATGCTATTTTCAGTGAAGCATTTAACGTAAATAGCTGCCAGTGTTTTTCCTCAAAGATTTCTGCCTAAATTCCTTATCTCAACATCAAGGTGGATCAAAAATACTGTTACTTCCCCAAGATTTTTTGTTAATTGTGGCTCTGAGAGTGAATAAACTTGTATTAAGGTGATGAGCCTTCCACTGCATGTGCAACAGCCATAGCAAAATCAAGATCACCTTGATTATGTTGATTTGAACAATGTGTGCTGTGGTTTCTAGGTTTAGCAGTTTATTCAGTTAGTAGAGAGAGAAAACGACAGTATGGGTATTTTCAGTTATAACATCAAAAAAGAAAGAAAAAACAACAAGAGTCTAAGTTGCCACTGCTCTCATAGAAAGCTATCATATAACAAAATAAAGAGAACAACAAATATGCTAAGGAAAAATTACAATCTCACAAATAATGCCTTTCAAGGAAAACTATATTAAGTTAAACCTAATACTATGTCCTTTTAAAAAACGGAATATTTTAACATTGCATGATGAGAAAAAAATTTTTTCTTGAATTTTAGTAGTCCTAAAAATAGAGAAAAGCATTCACTACAAGAATTAGAATATTAATAGCAACAAAGATATCAAAAAGCATGGATAATACTCTGTTCAATAAATTGTCCAACAAATAAAAGCGTGTTTATTTGAAGAGGCCAATGTGATTCTTTGCTCTATTAAATTATTTTGTTAATGAAAATCATATTAAAGTGGAAAAAGCTGATAAAATCCTAGGCATCACTAGTACAAATGATTTGTAAATGCTTATCAATATTTTTAATAATTGGTAGTACATTCAAGTTTATTTGGATATCATAAAATTACAGACTGCTTTCTAAATTGTTTTATTTTTTTATGTGTCTTAGGAGTTTTGATTTTTTTTCCAAAGTTTTTTTTTTCAGTTTTTATTTTATTTTTTTCCTTGTTTACACAGGTGAGAGGGACGCATGCCCGTATACATCCCCAGTTAGGGCGGAGAGGGTCCAGATGTAGAGCTAAGTGGGTGGGACACGTGTCTCAGGTTTTTTTCTCCTGTGTCCATAGGGCGGGGAAGAGAGCGGGTCATTCCTCACTGTCAAACTACATCAGCAGCAGGGTATGGGGGACAGTCATTTGAGGATGCCTTAGAGACTCCAATATGGAAAAGAATGTTCCAAGGGTGTTACTTCAGTGGTTTGATAGTTCTGAGACGTTGTCAACTTCATTGCACCAGTGTTGAGACTGACCAAATTACCCTAGTTCATCCACAGGCCCAGGAACATGTTTCAAAGTTTAGCCAGAAGTGGTCCAACCTTTTATGCTTTCCATCCTCTGCTGGCCTAGATGAACTGGCTGTCACCTCCCCCATGTGCATCTGGACCTGCTGATCACTGCACAGGCATCAGCAACTGTAGTGGCCTGATCCTAACATGTGCAATACAATGTCAGACCACATATATTGTGATTTTCACTTTGACCAGGGTTTGACCAGGCAACTAGTTGAGGAGTCCCCTAAGAAACTTCATCTTGGGTAACCTCAGATGTTACCCTTATGTGCACCAGCTAGTGTAGGGTCAAGTTCAATATGTTACCTGCACCAGGCCACCCATACACTTAATTGTGGAGGCAGCTGGTTGGTCAGTTGCCCTCCTACCAGCCCAGACCGGCCCACCACCTGTCCCAGCTCACACTCACCAATGGAAGCAGCAGCCCAGCAAGGGTGTCTGCAAAGTTCTCCTACCAGACCCAATCCCAGTCTGGGTCTTGTGTGTGCCAGAAGATACTGTATCCCAGTCTGAGATGGCCTGCCCCCAGCCTTAGCATTCCCCAGCAGGTGTTACAGCCTGGCTCAGTCCAGCCCACTCCCAATCACAGCTCTCAAAGCAAGTGCAGCAGCCTATCCCAGTCTGGCCCAGTCAGAGCCCTCATGTTAACTTGCAGGTGTTGCAGTCCAGCCTGACCTGCTCTGTGCCTTGTCCTAGGACTCAGTCATGCCAGTGTATGCTCCGTATTAACCCAGCCAGACCACCCCCCAGACCTGGCTCACACATATGCCAATTGAGCTGGAGCCTAGCATGGAGTTCCCCAAGTTCTTCTACCAAGTCTTAACACAGCCCCAGATCTTATATGTATCAGAGGGTGCTGTGGGCTAGCCTGACATGGGAAGACCCCAGTCTTGGAACACACCAATGGGTGCTACAACCTATACCAATCTGACACATGTCCCAACCTGGCTGTCTTGTGAATTGGCATGTACCAGAGCCTAGCTTAGCCTAGTCACATAGCCATCCTTGCACTTATGAGCACCAGCAGGTGCTAGAACCTAGCCCAGTCTGGCCTACCCCCAAACCTAGCCCAAAAATATACCTTATCTAGCCCAATCTGTCCCCAGACCCAGCCCACACAAATGCTGACAGGTGCTGTAGCCTGCCTGGCCTCGCCTGCACCCAGTACCAGGTATTGTATTCCTCATTAGGAACTGTAGCATAGTAGGTGAGTTCCCCAAGTTCCCTTACAAGGCCCAAAATCTCAACTGTGCCATGGCACTGTTTGGCATAATTTGTCTTGAGTCCTAGCCTTTGTGTATGCTTCTGGGTGCTTCAGCCTGGTACCACCCAGCCCCAGGTTCCATCAAAAAAGATATAAGGTATAAGGTGGGTTCCTGTCAGGTAAGTTCTAAAGTCTATTATAATTGTGTTCATCACCAATTCCAGCTCCCCTCATAAACTGTCGGGTGCTGCAGTCCCACAGAGGTGAGCCCACAATTCCCCCACATAATTTGTCTTCAGATCCCTTGTTCTTGTGACTACTGAGACCCAGCCTGACATGACCCACCCCGTGATCTGAACCTCACAGTGGGTACTATGGCTAAACCCAGGCATGCCCCCTAGCCCTAGCTTTTTTGCAAGTACCAGCAGGCAGTTGGTGATGCTATTTAGTCCACCCCAGGTGTCCCATGTGGGTAAGTGTCCAGGCCTGACCCAGACATGCGCTGCAGTTTTCCATCATCTAAACCACTCCATCTCAGCTCCTTCACCTACCTACACGTGCAGTGATTGGGTCCATGGAAGCTCTCAGAAGCGATTTCTCCCCTATAAAACATGCCCTCAGCCACTCCCACTCCAGTATGTCCCCATACGCCCTTCCTGTGGTAGATCCAAACGGGGGTGGATGACCTCAGAGTTCTTGGCCTCAGAAGGCATTCCAGTTCCCCGTGGTCTCCTTGGCAGATGGGATGTAGTCCTTGGTGCCCATATTAATAGTCCTTGGTGAGGATCCGGGAGTCTCCAGGGTTGGGATACAAGCCTTCTCCTGTCCACCTGCTCCACCCTGGGGTCCCCCCATACTTTGTGCATATGACCTTCTGTTAAGAGGTTGTCAGGATTGCTCTCGATTCTTGCTATGTCTTTGTAGTTTTACTATTATCTAATGCTGATTTGAATCTGTTGTCCATAAGTTACCTGTTATGTTCCTGATAGGTTATACTTCACGTCTTCCTCCCACATTCTAAGGAGATGGAAGATTTCTCTGCTCTCCCTCCCCCTTTCTGAGTAGCATAGGATCTTAAAAGTATATTAGGTTTTACAATTTTTTGATGTAGATCATAAGCAGTCTGATTCACATCAATTGTTGGTTCATTGGTTACTTCACAATATCTTATTGTAGCAACATAACTTTGAAAAAAGGAAAAATAGAATGAGCAACTATGCTGGCTTGCTGGTATAGTTAAAACCAATTTGGCATTAACTATGTCTAGATTACCTGCCAGCCTTGGCTACTTTCTTCTCAGAAGTGTAATGCTTGCCTAGGTGCAAGGCAACTGAGGCAGTTGCTTGCAACTGGGAACAGATTGTTTTAACAGAATGAGAATGTTATAGCTAGTAAAAGCTGATAAAATACAAAAGATGCAATCATAGAAAAAGTCTGAATAAAATATGCAAAAAATGATTTGATCAATGCACTAAGAGCAAGCATACCTTAGAATCCAGTAGTCAAAATGTAGTTAAATATTAGATATCTGCAAATATAATAAATCTGTCTTGCTTGTATCATACCATTTCCTGATTGGGTCTGCTCTTTCCAGAACTTGAGTACAGACCTTGTCCTAATTTTACCCATGATAGCAAAACCTAACTTGTGCCTTACATAAAATCTACTGATGGTTCATGAAAAATAAAGCAGTATTTTTTCTCCATATTCTGTAGAAACCATAATGTACAGAGATCAGCTCATCTCAGCAACTGAAAGCAATTTGGAACATTATCAGTTTCACACTCTGGTTCTAGCCACCTAATTCCTAGAATCTTTCTCTTTCTATTGCAGTAACTGAAACAGATGTTGATCATATTATTATGCTGGTTACCTTTTACCAGGGACCTATTCCTGCCAGCTCACATTCAAACATTCACTAAATCTTAAGTAATATGAGAGGGCTATCAGCGAAATGATTTGAATCATTGAAAGTACTTTGACTCTCTCAGTCACTTCTTCTTTATGGGTTTCTCTGCTCACGTGATTTTTCTTCCTCTCTGGCCTCTGTTTCAGATCCGCTGTGGTTAATCACCTTGACACAGATCTTCCAGAGATAGGGAATAATTTTCAGAAGACTAGTCTGAGTCTAAGCAATAGTCAAAGATTATAGGCATACTTTAAGAGCCATATAATAGCTAACATTTTTATTTATTATTTATTTTAGTTGAAAAGTAGACTTAGAGAAAAAAATACATATATATCTCTTTCATCTGTTGGTCTACTCCCAAGATAGTGACAATGGCTGGCGCTGAGCTGACCTGAAGCCAGGAGGTAGGAACTTCTGCTTGGTTTTACATCTGGATGCAGGACCCCAAAGATTTGGGCCATTCTTCATTGCTTTCCCAGGCCACAGGCAGGGAACCAGAGGGAAGTGGAGCAGCCAGCATACGAACTGGAGTTTAGTAAATAGTGTCTTGGTTTGCAAATTGACATATCTTGGCTTCCAGGAGTGCCAGAAGTTTCATTTTCTACTTCAGAGCCTAAATGAGTACTTGTTAATGAAGTAATTGAATATTGCATATCTCATATGTTTCATTCCTAATAATATTACAAAGAAGGACAAGTGACTTCTCAGTCTATTTAATTGTATTGAAGCTGACACAAATTGTAGAGTTTAAATTTATTAAGGATTGCCAAATTTGAATTATTGTTATGGCAGTCTAGACACAATTAACACAGTCTGATCTTTAATATAAATGATAATTTCGATCATATAAGAAAATAATGGAGCTTGTGGTAATAAATGCAAATCTTTATATCATTTTATTTAAAGGTAATGTTTAATTAAATATTGTATCAATGAAACCTGTTTCTCATTTTTTAACATAATTACTGTGTTTTTTGATTCTCAAGAAATGAGTGACTCATTAGACTGGTGTAACAACTAATTTAGTGTCTAATTTACATTTTCATTGAGATAGCCAAATAATGCTTCTTTTATTTAAATATATTCTCCTTCAATTAGCCTTCATTTTAAAAGTTATTGTTAACTGGAGAATGCCACTATTGGTAAAATGATTTGAGAAGTAACTCCTTCTGAAAATGTCAGTCATTTTCAGAAATAAAATTTTGCCAGTGTTCCATTTTGAAAATTTTCTGTGTTACCCTTTCCAAGTCTAATATTTCAGAACCAAAAGAAATTGTCACGAATAGCAGTGCCTTCAAACACCGCATGCCATTAATTTGGAAATTCAGATGATTTAAAATGTGTGTAAGTAAATTTTCTTCATTCTTGAAATTCATCTTAAAATTGTGTACATTATTATTTCACCTTTAAATTTTTAAAATGTATTAAAGCATAGTATGTCTAATACTTTAACTAGGTTTATGATGTTTTCTATGCCTCAAGACTTTTCTAGTAAAAATTCCTCTGTATATATCTTGCCCCTAATTGGTGTTATCTGAATTTCTTTAGCCTCTTCTTCCACCTAAGAAAGTGGAAGAAGGGAGTGTATTTTAATTCCAGGAGGGCACCTACTAACATTTTCTGATCAGCTGCCTTATCGTATCTTGGGTTGTGAATTTTTACTGGCATCTAATGAGTAGAACAGGGATGCTGTTTAAATTCCCACAATGCACAGAAAGCCCTTGCAAATAGAATTAGCTGGTCCAAAATAGTGACAGTATGAGGAAACCCTGCATTAAATGTGTTAGTTGCTGCAAGAGAAATAAAAGCATTAAAATCAGCGTTTTCTTTGAAAACAAACCTAGCATCTTTGACATCATTGGTGAAAGCTCTTCAAGAAACAGTGTTTAATTGCTGCATTTAGTTAAGTTACTTAAACAGTCAATCAACCACAAGTCACAAATCAATAATAAAATAAGCTTCATTGCCTCCAACATATTCTCCCAGGACTTGCAAGTAGAAATGATGCCTTGTCTGGATGTACTAGAAGTAAAAAGGAATACTGAAATTATGCTTTCTTTTTACATAATGGAAATACTGAACACGTAGTTTTTGGATTACTCAAGAACAATTTTATTCTGAAATTTCTCCATGAGTTTTACGAATTGGGTATAACTACTAAAATGAGCCACTTGGCATTAAAACTCCACATAATGCGTAACTCAGCAATCTTATTGTAGATACTATTTCTGAAAATAACATTCAAAGGATGACTTGGGCTATTTAAGTAATATCTGCCTTTATTTAGGGTTCTATAACATACATCATTCTATAGTTCCAGCAATATGTGGTTATAGCCATAAGTGTGTGTCTCAATCAATGGAAAAAAGCCAATACAAAAATAAAACCTTTCTCAGGACATTTAATAATGAATTAAAGTTTAACAGATTAAAGCTTAGCTATATTCTCTCTTTTTAAAATATTCATTTATTATTTTATTTTGAATGCAACTATCTGACATACAATGGAAGTCTGAATATTCTTGAGAAATTAAAAAAAAACACCTCATTTCTTCAATTTCCTCATTCAAACAAAGAAAATAGTACCCATCTTGTGTATCTTGTGTATTTCGATGGCAGTGAGATTCCTAACTTGAATATTAAAGTAGTTCCACTATGATGGTTAGGTTAATATCTGGATGGTTTTCATTTGTTTTCTAATTATGTGCTAATATTTAAGCATAGAAGGCATATGAATTGAAGAGACAAGAATCAGTGTTCATATTCCCTTGCTATTTATGTGTCTATACATGGAATAAAACTGCTCGGTGTCGCAGAAGCATGCTCATTCTGCTCATTTGTTACTATGATAACCTTCCCGTCATCAACTTCAGATCATAGTGAATCAGGGTCATTGGGGACATTATAGCCAAAATTTGTATTCCCTCACTTTCCTAAGTGATAATAATGCAATATTATTTGAAAAATAGCTATCAAGTGTATATATGAGATTAACTTTTACAATTTTTTTGTTTTTTATTTTGTTTTGTTTTTCCACTTGGGCTCTCCAAAGTTAGAAAAATCCAGAGTTTGCATTTGGAATATATTCAAAACTTTTTTTTATACAACTGAAAGATTTTCTTTGCTAAGAAATTAAAAACAAATTGGTAAACCAAAACATTGACTTATAAGACATTGTAGTCTGTGCAGGGCCAGTTAAATGTCGTATTTAATTTACACAAATGTACTATTCTGATTCCTTCTGATATTTTGCATGAGATGGATGGGGAGATTTTCAGTAGATGGAAAGTGAGCTCATATGGGATCCAATCTGTGGCACTAACATCCAGTCTGTGTGCTTTCTGTGAAGCTTCTTACTAATGCACATCCTGGGAGACAGCAGGTGATGACTTGTGTCCTTGGCAGCTATATGGACACCTGCATGGAATTCCTGCTCCTGGCTCCTGGCTCCTGGCTCCTAGCTCCTGGCTCGTGGTTTCAAGCTGTTGTGGGCATTTGAATGGTGAAACAGTAGATATAAGAGCTCTTTGTCTATTTCTCCCTCTTTGTCTCCATATCATTTTTTTCTAATCAGTAAATTAGAAAAATATTGATAATAGTGTTGGCTCCGTGGGCTGGTTGATACAGAATGCATGATTGGACTATTTCTTAGAATAAGTTGTGTAATACTTCACAGAGAGGCATGTCATCAGATGGTAGTGAACTTAATTATTCAGTGAATCATTATAAAATGTTTGTTAATGAGGCATGTTACAAACCAAGCTATGAAGTCAGAACCTATCAACAATAGCAATATAAAATAATAAACTCTGGTACTTGCTTTTTAGTGTATTTTCTGCTAGATATATAAACATGCATCTTACTGGCAATACTGTGGTAGCACACAGTGCTCTTATAGATCTTCATAAATTTTCTATCATTTTTTCATTATTCCTCAAATATTTCTAGCACATGAATTTATGCTACAATACCATCCTTAGAAAAGATAAACATGAAATAAAAAGTGTAAGATTTATCAGCATAATTCAAGTGTAAAAATGAAATGAAAGCACACAATAGCTACTCTCTCCTCTCATTGAAAATGTGTATGCGATAAGCAGATATTTTTAATTTCGATATTAGACTTTTAAAATATTTATTTATTTGAAATGCATAATTACAGTAAAGGAATGACAGAAAGACATGAGGATAGAGTGGAAAAGAGAAAGATTGATTGCAGTGACCAGTGAACTCCTCAAATGGCCACCTCCACTGGGACTGGACCAGAATGAAACCAGGAACCAGAAGGTTCTTCCTGATGTACCATGTAGATAGCAGGGGCTTAAACAGTTGGGCAAATAATCTTAAATGTCTGAGCAAAAGGTTCCTTTTTGGTAATGGGATTTCCAATGGATATTGCCAGTATTGACTAAAATAGCCAACTTACCCTTATAATGGGAACAAAATGATGCCATTACACACACATTTAATTCTATTCACAGCTCTAATACTCTTGGTGAGAGTTTGGAAAACTACAGAGTTTATCTTTAGTTTTTAATGCCAATATTTATACTATGTTGAAGGACACTCAGAATCTTTGGTATTGTGGGAGACAGAGCCAGTTAAATCTCCTCTGAAAGGCCTGGGAGCCGTTGATATGGAGATAAATGGACAAGAAACTTCCTGGTCCCACAGGTTTGGGTAAAGAACCTGCTAGAGGAACAAGTTGTGCATTGCAGGACTTTCCCTTGCTGTTGAAATGGAAATGGCTCAAGCTGCCCTCCCTGAATGCCTACCTGACAACCTTTTTCTTTTTGTTTTTTTTTTAAAGATTTATTTGTTTTATTATTTTTTTTATTGGAAAGGTGGATATACAGAGAGGAGAGACAGAGAGGAAGATCTTCCATCCGATGATTCACTCCCCAAGTGAGCACAACGGCCGATACTATGCCAATCCGAAGCCAGGAACTTCTTCCTCTGGGTCTCCCACGCGGGTGCAGGTTCCCAAAGCTTTGGGCCGTCCTTGACTGCTTTCCCAGGCCACAGGCAGGGAGCTGGAAGGGAAGTGGGGCTGCTGGGATAGAACCAGCGCCCATGTGGGATCCCGGGCGTGCAAGGCAAGGACCTTTAACCACTTGCGCCACCTCGCCGGGCCCCCTGACAACCTTTTGAAAGTCTGATGCTGTTAATAAACTTTGGCTATTGACCATCAGTCAGTAGTCCATGTGTGTTATTATAGGCTCCTGCATCGCTGAAGGACAAGGAACAGTAATGGACCCTGAGAAGTCAATTAGATACACTAAAAATATTCAGAATATTGTTTAACTAGGTTGAATATAATATTAAAAAATCAAAGTGAATATTGCTTCATGAAGAGTTATTATAGTTGAGTAAAATATTACTTTCTTGTGTCATGTTAAAAATATTCATATATATGAAAACCACAAATCTAAATTTTAATTTTTTTAAATTTCACTAATAGTCATTTTTCAGATCTGTCGCATTTTCATTTCAGTGTATTAGTAGTGTCACTAATTTCAGCTATTGTGTTTCTTGTTTAGAATTTCGATTACGGAGTAGGAAATCGGCCTAGCAATTAATACACTGGTTAAGACACTGGTATTGCTTGTTTGAGTACCTGGATTTTAATCAGGATTGTGCTCTAGATTCCAGCTTCCTGCTAAAGTGCACACTGGAAGCCAGCTGGGGAGACCATAAGTACTTGGTTCCCTGCCACTTCTGCGGGAGATCTGAACTGAGCTCCTGGCTCCCAATTTTGGCCTGACCCAGTTCAGTCTTTTGGGGAATGAATTGTCAGAGGAACTTCTTGCCATCTGCCTGTTTTCTCTTTTCTCCCTCCGTCTCTCTCTCTCTCTCCCGTTCCTTCTAAAATAGATAAATATGTAAATTAAATACATAAAAATTTAAGAAATAAATGTGTGGCTCAAGTCTTTCCTAAAAATTCCACTTGTGTGCTGTAATCCCTCATCATGTAATGTGCTCTTCGCTCCAGAATTGAATCATCTGTGAGTCTGTTTCTATAGTCTTTTTTTTAAAATTCTGAGTTTCTTTGAATAAACCAGCTCTCTCAGTCCTTTTTCCTTATTGTTTTCTTTTCTGTTTATCCTCTTCTTTAATCTTGTCCTTGTTCACTCCAGGTCATTCTGTAGATCACATAAACTGTGTCTTCTATTACTCCTGTAAATGTGTGTGAGCTTATGTGGCTATTAAAAATATTATTTTCAAAGATTCTTTCTCAATTCCCCAGCATCAGTCATCTTCATCTTTGTTTTTTATTCCTCCTTCTTTGTGAAATTACTAACACTGGCAATAATACCAAAAATATAGAAGGAAGCTTTTGGCTTTGTTCCGTATCTCCCACTGAAACTGTAGAATATGTTTAATATGTACTTTATCATTATCTGCTCAGTAATAGCCTTGCATAATCACTGTCACTAGGTTCATGCTTAAGAAAATTAGAAACAGACTCCCTGTTTTGTCTGCATTTCAATGTAATTTTATGACTACATTAATAAGACATTGTTTTAATAGTCATATTGAGATTAATTTTAAAATATATTTGTTTAAAAGGCACAGAGAGGAGAGGGAGAGAAAGAGAGCTTACATCTTTTGGTTCACTCTAAAAAAGGCCAGACCAGTCAACTATGGACCATGCCAAAGCCAGGAACCAGGATCGCACAGATGTTCTGAAAGTTTGTAAAAGCCAAGACTGACTTGCTGAATCAAAAGATATGCAAATAGTAGAAGACTTCTCAGTTCACTTACTATTTATACTTAAATGGATACAGAGATTACACCTTTAAGATAATTTGTATTATTTATGTTTTCTCCCTAACTTTCCTAAGTATAGACACAAAACAATAAATGACACTGTAAGTTTTAAGTTTAGAAATTTGCAGGATATAAATTTGTCAATTTCAACATTCAAGGTGAGTTCCTTGAATGTTCTCTGAACACACACAAATCCTATCATCTCATTAGTTCACGAAGCCCCAATCAGTTCACCATATTAGTGAGTATGTCAAACTTTATATTAGCAAGTTTGCTTCAGTCCTCAGGTTGTGAGGTTGCTGTCTGCTACCTAGTTAAATAAGCTTCTCTCAAGATCAGTGTAGTGTGGCAGTGGGTTAAGCCAGGCCTTTTGTCATCAGCATCTCATACAAGAATATCAGTTCAGGTCCTTGGCTACACCACCTCCAATCTGGCTTCCTGTTAATATGTGTGAGAAGTCAGCAAAATATGTTCCAAATATTTGAGCCCCCGCCATCCATGTGGGAGACAAGGTTGGAATTTGTGGCTCTTGGCTTCAGCCTGATCCTGTTGTTGTCAGTTGTGGAGTGAGCCTGACGATTAAAGCTTGCTTCTCTCTCAATCTTTCTCTCCTTTTTTCTCTCCTTCCCACTCTTTCAAATAAGCAGAATCTTTTCTTTTTTAATAGAGCTTGTTTCAATCTTTTTTACACAACCTTCTTCCCCACTTTCTAACTGCTGCTTGTAACCTTTCCAATGAAATTTCCTGGTTGACTGTTTCTGTAAAAAGAATGGTGACTTCTGAGCTTATGAAATGTTTGAAGATATTTCAGTCTTTCATGAATGCATTAATACATCCTTAAAATCCCTATTATCAACAATGGATAAAGGTGGCAGAGTTTTTTTTGTTTGTTTTGTTTTGTTTTTGTTTTTTGCATTAATCCTCGTACCTTCCTAGGGTAATTGGTTTCCGTTTGTTTATTGTTTATTTGTTTGTTTTGTTTGTTTGTCCATTACCAAGGACTAACACAGATTCCTTCTGTTGGGGATCTCAGGATCCAAAGTGACTCCAAGTGAACTCCCTCTCACATAGCCCTCCTCTCTTCCATGGATACATTGGGCTGTATTTTAATCCAGACAAACTCTGCAAGTGAAAGCTAATTCCGATGCAAAGTTCTCTGTGATTCTACAAATCCCGTATCTGTTGCTCAGGAATTCTTCAACAGGAATGAGACATCATATCTTGTGTTGGACTCACTGGTGGAAACATACACCAGATTCATTAAAGAGCCTGAGAAAGTCTGTTCCCTAGCAGATAAGCTAAAGTACAGAACCACTATTTTACCTTGGTTGAAGAGTGTGGGTATGTGAAGGTCAGGATGGTTTTTCCATACAAATATTCCACACATTATCCTCTCAACTCTCCTGGTCATTTTGCTGTATAAGCTCACAGTATATTCTAGAGAACCACACCCGATTTTACCCACAATCCTTATACATTCTACACATAATCCAGTATTTGACACGCAGTTACTTTAATAAAAGCTTACTTTTTGTCAATTGTTATATTGTAAATATGGGTAACAGCCTGGGATTTAAAAAAAATACTGTTATTAGCTATACGTATGCCTTGAGTTTTGACTTGCTATCACTAAAAAAGGAGAAAGGGAGGGTTACTGAGAGAATGTGGGAGACTAAGACCTGATAGCAACTAGGATCTATATCTAGAATAATGTATAGGGGCTCAGCTTTTGTAAGACGTATTTAAAATTAGAAAACACAGATCAAAGCATAAAATGAAATCAGATACTTCCCAAATCCATCTTCCAGGATAATTTGTTTTGAATATTTTATTTTTTTCCCCTACACAAATAAAACTAGGTACAGAAATAGAGTCTCATTAATCATCTTGTAGTGATTGATTTGGTGCTCTGTCCCTACCCTCTTTACTGTATACATGGTGGACATATTTTCCAGCCAGCCAATAAAATTGTCATTTTAATCTTAATGGCAGCATATGTACTATTTCATTAATATAGTGATTTTTCCTTAACCATATATCACTGAATATTTAGGTAAGCTCTATGTTCCTATGTAAACTACACTATGAACAAGTTGTGCGTGTAACATTAATATTGATTTATTTCCTTTCAGTAACCATAATAATATCGCCTCTTTGGGTGTGCATTTGCATTTTAATAGGTATTAAGCCTTAAGCCAAAAGAACACATTTCTAAAAGAGAAATTCAGGTATCAGTTAATGGGAAAGAATGTATTTGGGGAAGATTTTATCCCTTTCTGTTCCTCAAGAAATCTTTGTAATTAGACGATTGCCTGCAACTGCCTACTCATAAATCTGAGTCAAATTATATGTGTTATTCGGTGGATAAGCTCCCTTTAATTATTAATATTTTGGCAAACACTCTAAACCCAAGGAATATTTCTAGTTTTCATTTGTAATGATCTGCAACAATTCCAGATACTTATGTAAAATTCATTTAAACTTCCTATATCTGCTAAATTATGTTATCAGTCTTACCCACTATCTCGTTCTGTATTACGTTGGTTCATTCCCCTGGAATACTTCCAAAATTGTTATCTATCAAAGAGTTATGAAATAAGCTAGTAGAAATGTCATATTATTTTTTCTTTCTTTTTTAAATTATTGTCATTTTATGATACAGTCCAAAGGCCCTGGCATTTCCCCTACCCCTTCCTCAAGTCCCCACCCACTGCACACACTGAGTTCTCTCATGTCATTACAATAGCATAGTTCTTCATAAACAGTTGTAAGTCCATCATTGCGGGCATGGTCAATGGCAGAGAGTCCGTCATCCTATTGTCAAGATATAGTTAACAGTTTCGTTGGGATCCAGAAGTAGAGATTCACACTGTACTAGTCCTCACATCTGGACATGTCAGTCTCCACTGCACAGTCACTATAAACCCCCCTAAGTGAAAAGCCACAACAAAATCAACAACAGGAGGGAAAACAGAAATTTACAATGCCATAAAGCTAAACAACATGCCACTAGATATGATAGTCTTCATTGCACAGTTACTATACATCTCCTTAAGTGAAAAACCACAAAACAGAACAGGAAAGAAAAAAGAAATTTACAACACCATGAAGTTAAATAACATGATACTGAATGTCTAATGTGTCACTGAAGAAATGAAAATCCAAAACCTTCTTAAGAAAATGATGCTACTGGGCCCGGCGCGGTGGCGCAAGTGGTTAAAGGTCCTCGCCTTGCACGCCCGGGATCCCATATGGGCGCCGGTTCTAATCCCGGCAGCCCCGCTTCCCTTCCAGCTCCCTGCCTGTGGCCTGGGAAAGCAGTCGAGGACAGCCCAAAGCTTTGGGAACCTGCACCCACGTGGGAGACCCAGAAGAGGCTCCTGGCTTCGGATCGGCATAGTATCGGGCCGTGGTGCTCACTTGGGGAGTGAATCATCAGAGGGAAGATCTTCCTCTCTGTCTCTCCTCTCTGTATATCTGCCTTTCCAATGAAAAAAATAATAAAAATAAATCTTTAAAAAAAAAATTTAAAAAAAAAAGAAAATGATGCTACTGTATGAGCTATGAGTCATTGAAGAATTTAATGAGAAAAAAAAGGTGTTTTGAAGAAATGAAACTATTAAAAAAACCCATCAAAATCAATGCAATATAGTCTCCATTGATCATTGTTGGTGAGATATATCTCCTGTAGGTGATAAATAGATGTGTTTTTTTAATCCAGTCTACTATTCTATGGTGTTTCATTGATAAGTTCAATCCATTTATATTAAGGGTTAATGTGAATAGGTGGAAATTTGGTCCTGTCATTTAGCAATGGGCTGTTCATTGATTTAGTTTTCTGTTGTAATTTTACTGAGATGTTCCTCATGTTTGCCTTTGATTATGGTAGGTGTTATTCCTTTTCTCTGTCAGGAGGACATCTTAAGTAACATTTGTAGGGCAGGTTTGGAAGAGGCATATTCTTTTAACTTTTCTTTACTGTGGAAGAACTTTATTTCATTTTCAAAGACAAAGGAAAGCTTTGATGGGTACATTATTCTGGGCCAACCATTTTTTTGCTTTTAGAATCTGGAATATGTCACTACATTCTCTTCTGGCCTTTAGAGTTTCTGCTGAGAGATCAGCTGTGACTTTAATTTCCATTCCTATATGTGTCCATTGATTTTTTTTCACGAGCACATTTGAGGATCTTTTCCTTATGTTGGATTGCCAAGAGCTTTATTATTGTATCATGGTGAAGATCGCTTTTGGTCGAACCTGTGGGGAGTCCTGTGCTTCTCCTGGATGTTGTTTTCCAATTCTTTCTCCAAACTAGTGAAAATTTCACTTATTATTTCATTAAATACATTTGCAAACTCATCTTCTCTTTCTGCACCTTCTGGAACTCCTATAACTGTTACATTTGGCATTTTAATAGTGTCTTTCAATTCTTGAATATTTTTCTTTTGGCCTGATCCAGCTCTGCTTCCAGCTGTTTGATTGTTCCCCCATCGTGACAAGAAGTATCTTCCAATTCTGATATTCTTTCTTCTGCCTCATTCATGCTATTATGGAGACTTTCCACTCAATTTTTAGTTTGCTCTATTGCATCCTTTATTTCCAATAATAATTTGGCTTGATTTTATTTGAGTGTTGCTATTTCCTGTGTGACTTATTCCTTAAATTCTTTCATGTGCTTCTAGTTGTTGATAAGAAGGCTATACAAGTGTGTTGAATTCTATATCTCCCATTTTCTTGACATATTACTCAGTTAACTCTGAGATTGACAAAGGCTTTTGCTCCTTTGCAGGGGAGCCTTCAGTAATATTAGTTGTGCCTTCATCTCTTCTTTTATTCTTGGTCATTGTACTTGTAGTTAGCAGATTCTTCTTGGGGTAAGTTTCTAACCTGTGTCACCTACAGGCCTGCAATTTGATTTTACTTATTGTGGTTGGTACAGGATTCTTTGTTTGCAGTCCCTTGTGCCATCCCCCTCTCCTCAAGTGAGTTTCAGATCTGAGCTCTTATGTTAGACTTCCACCTTTGTCTTCATAGCCGCAGCTCCTGGCTCTCCACTCTACCACCTGTGATACCATGCTGATTTTGCCTTGTTGTCTGCACATTTTCCAACTTCTGGATCACACAGCTCCCAGTATTAGGGAGACAACAACTGTCCTAAATAGGTAGGAGGGCTGAGGGGCCACCTGGACCTATTTTGAATCTTCAGATGCCAAAGTCATTATTTTTGGTGTGGGACCAGTGCAATGCACTGAGCTTGGTGAGTTCGTCCCCAGCCCAGTGCATGCAGTCATGTCCCATAGCTTTTGCCTCTCTGCATAAGATAGCAACTGATTTGGCTCTACTGGGGATTTGGGCTGTGAAATCTACCCTGTTCCCGCACCACCTGTTTGGATCTGTTGCTCTCTCTCTCTCTGCTCCTATCAAATCAAACGTACAAGCAGGAGGGGAAGTTCTTTGTCTGGGTTCACCTCCTGAGTTCCTGATGAACACCCCTTCCCACCTGGTTGCTGGTGGAGTTTCAGCTGCAGGTACAGTTCAGATCGCTGCTGACTGCTGCTGGAATGTCTTGTTCCTGAAACACCATCCCGCTCTTTCTGCTGCTTTTTTACATCCATCAGTCTCCAAGTGCCCCTCTGCCATCAGTCTGTCCTCTCCTATTTCCTGGAATGTGCCCTCTCTGCTTCACACTGGCTAATGTTTCTTTAACTATTTAAAAGTGTCCCCACCCTATTCTGCCATCTTGATTGCTAGCTATTATTTTTTCAATATTCATTACAAACAAAAGTGTGTAGAATTTTAAAAATAACCTTTATCAGATATTTCATTACTTCTTACCTCCTAATTTTGAAGTTATTTCCCAAATTTTAAGGAAACACCAACTGTGGAATTGGAGTGTTTGTAGAATATACAATATAATAGGTTCTTTGCAAGGGAAAATATTTACAATATCCATGCAACTGAAATGTCCAGCTGGAATTCTAATACAGCACGGATAGTAAATGGTTTAAGACCAAAACCAAAAACTTTAGAAAGTATTGTTCCAAAGTGTTCAGCAAAATCTCAGAATATGTTTTATTGTTGAGGGCTGAGCATATAAAGGTTAGAGTTGAAACTTTGAATATAAAGATGATCAAAATAGATCCAAATGCATGGTCCCTTGGTAGGATGAATTCTCTGTATGCTTAGTTTTAAAATGCAAGTAAACAAAACAAATACCAAATATAAAATAAAACTCAGCTATTTTGTCATTAAAGATGACAAATCCCCTGAGATATGTGCAGCAATAAATAAACTAATTAATTAAATATAAAGGATGCATTTAAAAATTATTAATCCCAGAACATTTAAAGAAGTATTTTACTGAATATTTGCTACCAATAAAAGAAAGCCCTGAACATTAACCTGTCATCATTTCTGTTAGTGACGAGAGAGAGGAAAAAGTGATTCTGTGCCTTTAATTTCCCTTTCTGAGCAAGGGAAGGCTGCACACCACTGACAAGCTCACTTGTTCCCGTCTTTAATGTGCAATCTGTTTTCTCCAGCGGAGGGCACTCAGTGTATCACAAACTCAAGCATTAGCACCAACAAGCTCTGAGCATCATCAGTCTCTGGAAAGCCTTCTGAATTAGACAAGGGCTGCCTCTCAGCACAGCTACAAAACACTTTAAACCTGACCAGCTAAATGGATAAACCTAGCCTGCATAGCTTTTAAACTGGGGTCTCACACAGCACAGGAGGCCTACTTGCTTCAAGAACTGAAAATCCAGAGGATGAATTGCTTTATCTGGAAATGGCAAAAGCCAGCACAATAAGGAATGCCAGGTACTCTGTGAAGATTTTCTTTCTTTCCTGCCTTTTTACACAGAAGTTGGTTACCTCCGAGATGGGCTGTAGCTCTTTTGCACAGATTGCCAATTAACTGCTGATGGGTCTCTGGTGAATTACACAATGGTCCTCAGAGCCTAGAAACCATCCCCCACCCCTACCCCCCCCCAACAGCTTCCTTTTCCCTGCCCCCTCATCCCAATCCGCGCTGATTTTTTTTTAAATATATATGTATATATTATTTTTGCCTGTCCTCTCCGGGGAAGTTTGTGTGGGGCTACTAGCTCACATGCGGGATCAGAATGGTGTGAATGACAGCCGCACTGTGTCATGAAGGTGGTGGTGGTTTCGGCACGAGAGACCAAACAAGAAGAAAGCTGAGAGAGGGGGGAAACGTTTTGGATGACAAAGGATGGGTAAGTGAACTTTTGTTGTTTCCTTCTTAGAAAAGCCGATCCTCTTACCTTGCTCTCCTGAGTCCTGGCATTCGCTGATAAAAGACGGGGAAACCGGCAAAAAGCAGCAGCCTTTGAGTTTGCCAGTTGACTCACTATAGTTGCTATTTCATTTTTAGATCATTTTCCCTTTTGCAGTGTATTTTTTCTTAATCCTTAAATGCATAACACGGACTTAAACAGACTCTAGAGAGATGTCTTGAAAACTGTCTCTACCGTCTGCGTATCCACAGCTTGGAAATTGTGCATGAGATAAATAATGTGTTTGTTTCTATTTCTTCACAATATTAGCCGCGCTTGTATTTCTGATCGCTGTCTGGAAGATTGGTGACACTTTACTGCTTGTGTGTAGGGGTGGGGTCCTCACTTTACCAGAGGTTGCACAAGGGCTTGTTTTATCTTTGAAGCCGTATCCTGACCACAGCTTTCAAATTTCCAGCAGTCATTTGCCAGTCTTATTTTTTCAAGTGTGACTGGCTTCCCTTTGCTTCCCCCCCACCCCATCCCCTTCTCCTGTCTGGGAGAGCAGGAATGTATTTCAATGAGTCTATAGCTGGCAAGAGGGCAGAGAACAAAATCGGGTTTTAAATTAATTTTTTATAAAAAGGCTTAGCTGAGAAGAAGGAGGGTTTTTAGATTAAAGATTTGGCTGATTGCCTCTTGGGTTAAAAATATGAATGTTTAAGAACAAAAAGAAGCTGCAGTACACCGGAGGGTTTTTTTTTTCCACTGTTAAGAAATAATACATGTGTTGACAGAGGAAAGAAGTCCTTAACATGCAATGACTTGGAAATGCAGCATTAGTGCCAAAACACTGCAACTTTGCAGGCTTTCTGAAGTTAATGGAGGGAGGGTAGGAAAAAAAAAAAAAAGAGTCATGAGAAATTTGAGCAGGTTGGGGTAGAGAAAAGTAGTTGGCTGTAGGTTTCCTTGTTTATTCTTAACATTTGAACATGCAGCTGAATGAAACAATAATTTCAGTATAATAACATACAAGATCATTTTGCATTTTGTACAAGTATGTAACAGGAATTTTTCAGTCTTAACTTTGGAGTGTTCGGTTATGAGCAATTTGATCGCCCAGCCCATGTATGCTGGGCAGGGAGCCACAGTGTAATATAGTGCATGCTTATTGACAAATTGAGAATTCCTTGCACTGTTAGTAGCCTTTTTACTGTGCTTCATTTGCTTCCTGTACTTGTTCCAATGCTGGTTTCTTTCTTTCTCTTTTTTTTTTTTTTTTAAATCAAAGCTCCGATCCTGCTACCCCATTATGCAATAAGTCTACAGTTTCAGGCAGGGCAAACTTGGGTTACCTTGACAGCTTTCTGAAGTTCCTTTGTCAAATCACAGCCTGTTTGCTCAACTAGGAAAGGCGGTCAAGTGCTGGATTCATGAATTATATTTCTACCCTTCTCAGAGAGGTAGCATAGTCTATTGGTATGGTTGCTCCCATTCAGTGACTAGCCAAATATTATTAACATGTGAGCATTCAGTGGTTAAGACAATCTCTGTGCTTTTCAATACTGAAGTTCATAGGACATCCTGTAACTCAGAAAGGCTTTTCTTAGTTCTCTGGCACTGTTGTGATCTGACAGTCAAGGAAGAGAGAATGTGCAACACAGAAGAAAATAATGTTTTCAGTATTAAGTCAACTCTCCCATTACTGTCCAAGATGAAATTCCCCAGATATTGGTAAGCTAGTGATGATTTATTTTAATAGCTTCACAATGCGCATCTGTCTTGTCTTTAATATTGTAGGTTTCCATTTAATTACGCAGCTGAAAGGCATGAGTGTGGTGCTGGTGCTACTTCCTACGCTGCTGCTTGTCATGCTCACAGGGGCTCAGAGAGCTTGCCCAAAGAACTGCAGATGTGATGGCAAAATTGTGTACTGTGAGTCTCATGCTTTTGCAGATATCCCTGAGAATATTTCTGGTGGGTCACAAGGCTTATCACTGAGGTTCAACAGCATTCAGAAGCTCAAATCCAATCAATTTGCTGGCCTTAACCAGCTTATATGGCTTTATCTTGACCATAATTACATTAGCTCTGTGGATGAAGATGCATTTCAAGGGATCCGCAGACTGAAAGAATTAATTCTGAGCTCCAACAAAATTACCTATCTGCACAATAAAACATTTCACCCAGTCCCCAATCTCCGCAATCTGGACCTCTCCTACAATAAGCTACAGACATTGCAATCGGAACAATTCAAAGGCCTTCGGAAACTCATCATTTTGCACTTGAGGTCTAACTCACTCAAGACTGTGCCGATTAGAGTTTTTCAAGACTGTCGGAATCTTGATTTTCTGGATTTGGGTTACAATCGTCTTCGAAGCTTGTCCCGAAATGCATTTGCTGGCCTTTTGAAGTTGAAGGAGCTCCACTTGGAGCACAACCAGTTTTCCAAGATCAACTTTGCTCATTTCCCACGTCTCTTCAACCTCCGCTCAATTTACTTACAGTGGAACAGGATTCGCTCCATTAGCCAAGGCTTGACATGGACATGGAGTTCCTTACATAACTTGGATTTATCAGGGAATGATATCCAAGGGATCGAACCAGGCACATTTAAATGCCTCCCCAATTTGCAAAAATTGAATTTGGATTCCAACAAACTCACCAACATCTCACAGGAAACTGTCAACACGTGGATATCATTAATATCCATTACCTTGTCTGGAAATATGTGGGAATGCAGTAGGAGCATTTGTCCTCTGTTTTATTGGCTTAAAAATTTCAAAGGAAATAAGGAAAGCACCATGATATGTGCAGGACCTAAGCACATCCAAGGTGAAAAGGTTAGTGATGCAGTGGAAACCTATAATATCTGTTCGGAAGTCCAGGTGGTTAACACAGAAAAATCACACCTGGTGCCCCAAACTCCCCAGAAACCTCTGAGTATCCCTAAGCCTACCATCTTCAGATCTGGTGTCACCCAACCCACCCTAGAAACACCAAGCCCTTCCCCAGGGTTCCAGCTTCCTGGCACAGAGCAAGAGTATGAGCATGTTTCTTTTCACAAAATCATTGCAGGGAGTGTGGCTCTCTTTCTCTCAGTGGCCATGATCCTCTTGGTAATCTATGTGTCTTGGAAACGCTATCCAGCCAGCATGAAGCAACTCCAGCAACACTCTCTTATGAAGAGGAGGCGGAAAAAGGCCAGAGAGTCTGAAAGACAAATGAATTCGCCTTTACAGGAGTATTATGTGGACTACAAGCCTACAAACTCTGAGACCATGGATATATCGGTTAATGGATCTGGGCCCTGCACATATACCATCTCTGGCTCCAGGGAATGTGAGGTATGAACCATGATCATCCTAAAAGCGTTTCTACTACAGGGAAGGAGAGGTAAATGTTTGAAGCTCTAGAGGTGTCTCTAATCACTAGAAAGATTAATGACCCTTTTGCTTTTGGGTTTTGCTCAGTGTGAAAGGTTACTTAATTAAATTACAACCACCAGGAAATTGACTGCTTTTTTTTTTTAATGGTTGAAACTTGAAGGAAGTTCATTCAAGGATGAGATTAAGTTGGAATAAAATACTATGTTAAAACACCTGCTTTTTTTTTTTAACCATTTATGTACAGGGGTTGGACTTAAGGCCACAGATACACACAAACTGTTTTCATTCTGAAATTTATGTCTGGTTTTTGGTGTTTGAGTGTTGTAATGAAGTGAAAAAGGAGGGACCAGCTTATTTTAAAAACAAAGTGAGTTTACCAAAATTCCAGGAGGTAACAATGATTTAAACCAAAGAACAATTTACACAAGGGTTGATTTAATTGTAAATTTTTCGTTTTGATTAAAGCATGCAACAGGGAGCTCACAACAGTGTTACTTGCCATTAATTACTTTACCAGCACAGAGAATGTCAGAGGCCGTTAGGATTTTAAGACTTCTTTCTTTCTTTCTTTCTTTTTCTCTTTCCTTCTCTGGCCAAATCCTCTCCCTCCATATATATATATTGCTAGGATATAAATCACTTTTCAAAGGTTTTCAAAGTGCTGGTTATTAACTGTAATGAGAATGAAACAACTTCCATGTTTTGATTTTGTCCATGGTAACCAATGTCAGGTCATGTTATTGTGGATGAATTAGCAATAAAAAAAAAAAATGGCAGGCATAACAAGGATTGCTTGTAAGCTCTCATCCCCAAAAGGAATTATGTGTATTCTTGTTAAACCTATTAAAAGCTAAGTGATGCAAGTATTTATAAGTAAAAGCAGCAAGGTTGAGGTTCTGGATATTCTCCCTTTCTGTAACAGCATCAAATGAAGGTATGGATTTCATGTTTAACTCTTTTTGTTTACACGAGAATGAGTGTGGGCCCTGTTTCCGATTATTTAATTTTAAAGATCATTTATAGGAACATGTTACTATGTGGAAAAAGAGTCATTAATATTTTCCTACCTGTTGATAAATAGTACTGAATGTAAATTGTTCTTTTCTTGGTAAAGTCAATGATTGTGTGTGAAGTCCGTGACTGCCAAAGCATTTGCCACTGAAATAAGGTACTGAAAAGTGGTTGAGATCTGGCAGTCTGCTATTTTATCATCTGATTTTTAGGGGACTGCTTTTTCAGAAGAGTTTAAATGATTATTTAAGGACTGCCCTTTAAGTGCTAGTTATAACAGTTGGAAATGTAATTTGCTTTTTGAAAATACATTCTCCAATTTTTCCATTATCCTGAATGTACATGCTAATGAAAATGTATTTAGGCAAAGCTCTAGATTTCAAATGATCTCCAACAGTACAATTTGGATTATTGAAATATTCTTCATGGATTTAATTTTCTAATTTTGTGTGTATCTCTGAAATCAAGAGACATAATCCCAGGTAACAAAGTCTTAAAAGAAATTTGTATAAATAGTCACCCTTAAAAATCAAAGAGAATAAAAGATTTTCAATGTAAGTCCAACAAGCCTTGATGTTTTTATTGTAGGCCTACATCTACACAATATACATGATATTAATAACAAGTTCATTCCTTCTTTCTTCTACGTGTTCCTTGTATTTCATGATCCTTTAAAGGCTAGGAACATTAAGGCACAGGAAGAATCTGTGTCCACTTATTCATTTTCTCTTAGCCTGTGTAATAGGATGTTGATTCTATTCATAAAATTCACCAAGAAGGAAGAATAACTTTAGAGAATGAGGACCTGAGAAAAAGGTGTCTATATTTCCCAAAAGCCTTAAATTATTCCTTGAAAACCCAAGGTATTATGAAAAAAGTCAATAAATAAATGCTGTTTTATTTCATAAAACATGTTTGTTTAAAAACACATTTTTATTCTGTGTGTTCTATCAAGTGGTACTTAAGGTCATGAAGGTGCAGTAGTCTGATTGTGAATGAATGAGTTGTTAGGACATTAAATATTAGAAAATTGAATACATATTATAATGACGCTATTGAGTCAACACGACAACCTAATGGAAGATCAAACTCTCCATACCCTAAAAAAAGAAAATTGTCAGATTCGCCATTTAGTATCATTACTTCAGTTTGGGGGGATGGGTGGGCAATGAAGCTACATTTAAATGAAAAGTAACTTATTCTGAAACATAAAGCAAATATTGTCACTAGCCTCACCATTTTGAAAGAAGTTTAATGTGTGAAAATTTTACGTGGACATAAAACATTAGGAAAAACCAATTCTTAGAAATTGTTGTTAGGGGAAAGCCAATTATCCCCTTTTTTAACAGTAAAATGTTACCTGCTGTAAAATGTTTCCTCAGATAAACCTTCTCTACAAAATGAATCCAAGAGAGCAGAATGATTTGCCTAAGTTAATTGTTTTTCAAATATGTTGCAAGCAAAGCTATGCTGAGTTTTCACTTGCTGCTGTTTTCATAAATATCGTGTATCAACAGTTTAGAAAAAGAAGAACCATTTATAAAATAAAATTTGTGAGGCAGCTTTTAAAAAAAAAACTCTATCCAATAAAGCCATAAATATTTAAATAGAACGCTTAGCCTCAAATGCTACTTTTTTACGATAGTGCCTTGCTGGAAAAAAATTGCATTATTAGAAAATCCACTTTCTACCAAATTTTCAATTCATGTATCATGAACTCAGTATGATAAGGAAATTCGAGGATTATTTTAAGAGTAAAATAAAAGTATTTATATTCTTCATTAAAATGGTATCTGTAAGCACTCAACCAAAAGAGCATGCAATTGTCAAGTTAAATAATTTTATTTGTATAATTTGCAATTTTAACTTTATAAAGTCAGTCTGGGTATAATCATAGTAATATACTGAAGAAAAATATTATAGTTAGTTAGACAGTGAGCTTTCTCATATCTATAAGGAGTATTACACAATATAGTTATGAATAATTAATATATTGCACAAGTGTAAGAGATACATATAGATATAAGTCATGACACATCAAGTGGATCAGTGAACATGGTTGAACCAAATCATTTAACTTCCCTGTCCTAAATATGTATTCAAAAAATAATTTTGTTTAAAACTTGTTAAACTACTACTCTAAGTAGAGAAAATTGCAAGTATTTTAAAATAATATGAAATTTCTCATATTTTACCTCTTTAAAATAATGCAGAAATCACAAAATTATTTTGTGTATATTTCTGTAGAAATGATTAAAAACATGTTTTAATATCTAAATCTCATAGGATTTATTTTATCAACAGAAAATAACAATGTCCGTTATGATATTAGCAAATGTGAACACAGGATAAGAGAGAACTTTGGAAGAGTGTCTTTTACTTCAAAAATAATGCAATTGGCAAAACCTTAAAATGAATGAAAGCATTCTCTGAAGAGATTCCCCATCCAAAATGCCTTAACTGTAAAGCAACTGAAATGTAAATTTTAGTGATCCCATAAAGCTAACATTGTTTCCTCTTGGAAATAGCATTATGGATGATAATATAGATGTGTATTTCCTATTTGTATAATATTTTGGTTATATTCATCAAAATCAAGTTACAGCAAAAATACTGGTTTTAAGTTTAAGCTTAATATATTTCTTTCATTACTATTCATATTCATATTTAGTGAAGCCATTGAGTCAAGGTTAAGAAAAATACTGTGACTTAAGGTGCACCACTAACCTCTTTTGATAATTCAGAAATTGGCATTTCGCCGTGTACTGAACAGATTTCCTAGGGGTATAAAGCATACTGTATGTTCAAATGTAATTATGGGTAAAATAGGCTTAGTATCATTAAACTTAATGAAATCTTTACCAATATAAAGCTATAAAAAATAAACTTTATTGAGCTGACCCACTACTGTGTCAAAGTAAAATGTAACTGAGACCCTACCAAGTATATTTGTGTGTGTGTATATTTGTGGTTTTTGTATATGAGTTTCTATGTAAATGTACAATCGGGGGAGAGAAAATACAAGTATTTTTCATCATAACTAATGTCTGTTTTGAACATTTGTAGTACTAATGAAAAAAGCTTACCCCTCTATATTCTACAAATTCTCTTTTAAAAACAGCACAATTTGAAGTAGTCAACTCAGTAGGTATGCCACATAATGGGGTGTGATTTGGTGCTACTCACTTCATTTCCCTGTGACCCCCTCAAATGGAAGTACTCCACCAGCACAACATCTCCTAGGGTTAAAAAAAAGAAGAAGAAGAAGAAGAAAAGGAAAAGAGAAAGAAAATCAAGCAAACAATCAACCAGACCAATGATTCTCAGGACTGAACAGGCAGGAGACCCTAAGAAGAAAAAAACAAAAACCAAGCTAGTTATTCATGTGTCAATGACTGTGAAACATGAATGATTAGATGCTTAAGCAAACAGCCGTGCGATTCTCTGTCCTTCAGGAGAAGATGCATGGCACGCTTACACAGACATTCAAGCACACACACAAAAACCTTTACATTCTGAAACCACTTAAAAGTATAACTTCTTTTTAAAGAAATCTATTGCCTGAGTTTTATCAAATTAAAATCTGTTTATGAAAAGATTTCATTCAAATTCACAAATGGTAGTGGTAAAGAGTGACAGCTGCCAAAAAAACTGAAATGGCCAATTAAAGAATGATTTTTAGCTGACTATGTATGTGTGTATGTATATGTATACTTCAATTATTTTTCTAAAATTAGCTGCTATTAGCATGTCATGGATGAGATCTGAATAATCAGTTGCTTTCTTAAGAGCGTAAATTGTAGAGTTACCCTGTGGTCTGAAGAATGTATAGTTTTTGACACACCTCCAGTAAACTTCAAATACCAGAATTTTTCTTCTTAAGACTTCTATATTCAATGGAATCTAATCATTGCTTGTTTTCTGAAATTGTACTTATACACAGTCTAAGGGTTTAACAGTTGTTCAGTAATATTACCAGTGGGGATTTGGCGACTAATCTGAAATTTAGTATCTCTAGAGTGTCATGATTCGATAAATCCAAATGAAACAGTGGCAGCCTGGTATCACTATCCATTTGAGTTTTTAAAACTAGAGTATCTTTTGATACACTTGGAGTGATGTTAAATATATTTTGAAAATAAAGTTTGCTTATTATAGTACCAGAAGAACCATTATTCAATGAGTCAGTTTAATAAAATCTCTATATTCTTAAAAGGAAGAAGTCATGGGGTTATTTTTCTTATTCACTCTCTAAGCCATAAAATTTTCAACTCTAAGTTAAGGAATGTTGAGAAGCAGACAGTATTTCCTGTGGTCTCCACATCGTTGACTCTATAAACATCTGCTTGAAACAGCTTGTGATGTGCAAAGGCTATGTATGCAAATTCCCACTACAGACTTTAAAGAAATTTAAGAGAAATTAAGGCTTATACAAATATAATTACGAGAAACTAATCCTTTACATATCAGATGGTTGATTTAAAGTTAAATCTACAGAATGCATTTTTGCAAGATGAGATTTAGATTGTATATTAACAAAAAGTCGGAAAAATCTTATTCAGAAATAATGAACAAACACACATATAAGGAAAACCTTGAATATTAATTGTTGCCTAAATATCCAGTAAACAAGTTGATAACTACTGATCATTATGGTGGGTAGCATTATTGTTTGTGTACAGAAAGGAAAAACAACATGATATCTTATTGTTATGTAACTGATTTTAAGCATAATATCCAAGTTTTTATCAGACCTTGCATTTAAAGAGCCATATATAGTATACAAATATTTCTTAAATGTTAAAATGTATATTGAATGCAGATAGTAATCTATTTGACTTTTGAACAATATCAGTTCTATACTACCTTGTCCACTTTATCTGCATTATCTGAAAAGTAAAGCTTTGGGGAAGATGCTAACAAAATAATTTTTAAATCATACAATCTTTTGTCTCCTTTTATTGCCTCCATTGGATCTGATTCTTTTCTTTGTCTTGTTATTTTCATTCAAGCATATATCTCATTGCGTTACTTTCTCTCTTTGACCTCAGTTTTTGGTGGCTGTTGAATTCTCAGACCTCAGAGATGGGGGAAACATATGATCAGTAAGTTTACATAAAGGGACATTTTGTTCCTTTTCTCATCTCTCTGTTAAAGGAAAACAGAATTCTTGTAGAATTAAGTTAGTATGATCAATGTTTTAATAATAAGTTTCAACAAATTGGAAGGTCAAAGATAACTGGAAGAGAAATTCTGACTTTTTATGATCCTTTTTTCCTAATCCTTCAATAGTTTGGTTCTTCTACATTTAAAAACTGAACTGTTTGTTATTTTTAACAGTATACCTGAGTTTAAAGTAGATAGACTATGATAACCATCGGTGCATCTCTTAAGAGATTCATTTTTATTTAATGATAAATTTGCAAAATGGATACATCGAAGAAGGAGCATACAGATTCATGAACTGATTCTAGTTGGTAGGAATTTTAAGGTTAAATAAAACGTTATAAAGCCTTGTTTGAAAAAGAAAGTGAGCTAAAGAAAGAAAAGGGACTGACAATGCTTTATTGTCAATGCTAGTCAGTGCTAGTCAATGCATATTCACTGTATGTTTTCACTGTAGACAGATAACAGTCGTTTAACTGCCGCCTTTTAAAATTAGATGTCATGAGATCATTTATTGAAGTTATGTTGATGTTAAAAAGCAAAAAGGAGCATTCCCTTTGTCTAAATTCTATACTTTTTTTTCTTTTGCAATGTCAGATGTTGCCCTCTGGTTACATTTGCTGAAACAGCTTCTCTCATTTGCACCTGTTCGTGTACATCTTAGAGATGATATTTACTGAAAGTTTTTTTTCTTCTTTTCTTTAACTGACTTCTACTACTATTGGATGTTTGTTTCATTATAGATTTGATAATGATGTCTTTCACTGAGTACATTAATATTGATGATTTTAAATTGACACTATTGATAATTATAACACTTGAAAAACAACCAGGGGAAAAATAGGCTAATTATGTCCAAGTCATTCTTAGTAGGATCGCTACTGGGGAAAAAACTGATATTTACTTCTGTGTTTATATATCTATAAAAGTAATAGCAGAAAGGTCAACTGTGAAGTACTTTAGGTTGATGCTCAGACCACAGCATGGACCAATATTGCATTGGTCCAGTGGTTAGAGCAAGAGGTGAAAAGAGGTCTCTAATTTTATACTGACTCACTTCAATGTTCTAGTATTGGACAAGTATGTGTATATATATATATGTGTGTATATATATATATATATATGCTTTATGTGAGATAATTTTTCTGTCTATTGAACTGGGATAGTAACTTTTGAAGTAACTGGTTAGAATGATTAATGAGCTACTATGAAAAACACACCATGAAATTCTCCATGAAAAGCTTCAGTATAAATATAAATGATTTTAAACAAAAAGCCCCACTGTCCACTAAAGTTGCAAAATGCAGTATTTCTGTATTATTCTTATTGTTGTTACTAGTCGTGATGATTATAGTACCTAATGATGCAGAAGGAAGCATTGTGCTTTTATTTTTATGCGAGTAAATAATAAGCATTACTTTTCAGTCACTTGTCTGAGCTGTAATTTAGTTTGGGTACCAGGATCAATCATAGATAGTAGTATCCCAGGATTTGTTAATTATTCCTTTAACATTGTACTGACATTTCAAAGAAGGTAGAATTTTGTTGTTCCCAATTTTAAAGAAGAAATTAATGATAGAAACAATTTATTAATTCTTAGTCTATTTAGCATTGCATTTCAATTTGTTTTTCTAACACAAGGAAGCTGTTTAATTCCTCAAATATCTATGCAGTATGAAAGTATATGCAGTATAACACTTTGGTGTTATATACAGTATTCCTTGTGAATTAGAAAAATAATTATTAATTTGAACAGTTAACATTTCTCTAACATATACATTTTTGTACAAACTCCTGCATTTGACAGCAGAAATGTTTTCTGAAAAAATGCAGCATTAGGTGATTTTACCATCATGCAAATTTCACGGAGTGTACTTACACAAACTGAAAAGCCCTTGATGTCAGAACATGATTAGGCCCTGTGCTACACTGTCAGCTGTGCTGTCCACACAAATGTTATTGTGAAGTGCACAACAACCTCACATATCATGACTTGATTATATACGTATTAATACTGGTTTCATATAGCCTCAATACATGTATTTTCAGAAATATATATTGCAGCACCCTTACTAGTGTCTCCTCGATTGTAGTTTAGTTTAAAGTGAGATACATCTCCTTTTGGTTTCCAGTGGAGTTTTTGGTATCATACAGTTTGTTCTGTGAAATCAAGAGTGCACCACCAACATAAGTCCTAAGCAAAGCCAATCTTACAGAAAACAAACGAAGTCACAGGATTATATTCTTTGTTAGAGAAAGCATATGCTTTTCTTTGTGATTAGGAAGGTAGTGTTATTCTACTCTGGCAAATTCTACAGGAGATTGTATCTACCAGTAGATTGTATCTACTCCAATTCTGTGCTCTGGACTTGGGCACTAAGCACAGGATGAGATCAGTGATGCCCTGTGACCTGTTGTGTAATAGACCTGAGCCAGAACTCTGTTACCTTACCTTCACAAAACTTACTCTGACTGGAGAATAAGGAGATGTTTCAGACATCTAGAAATCACTGATGCTTCAGCATTATTGGCAAGAATACCCCCGAATTCTGATGACCTCATATTCTGTACTGCCTGGAACTTTGACAGATAACTGTAATTCCCTTTACAGAAGCTTGGAGAAGGATAATACTATAATTTTGGGGGTAGAGAAACAGGGTACCTTCTTTAAAGTCATCCAGTCTCATTTTCATTCATTGGGTCTGTGAAGTGACTGAGGTCTGAGGATTAATTGTGTGGCTGTCTTTTTCAGTGATTGCAGTTGAACTTCTGTTAGGTGGACCTGGAACACCTTTGTGTAACAGGCACAAGTAAGCTTTTAGTAGACTGTGGTCTTCCTTTTAGGAGTGCTAGCTAACTGGTCCCAGTCAGAGCATTGTGGTTATTGTTTGGAGCTCGCTGTCTTTGTGGTAAGCATGCCTACCTATCTTTGGTGATTGTGAGCTGACCATGGGCCATTGACACCCTGCAGTTTTTGCCAGTACATTTTTCCTTCTCTCTTGAGATTTGGCTTACACCACTCTAACCAAACATTCTTTTCCTCTCGTTCTTTTTTTTTTTCTTTAAAGTTTAAAGAATGCTGCTTAGCTCACAATTTTGAAACTTGAAAGATGAGGAAATTCAAAGTTTAAATATAGATTTTTAATTTTTTGCAATTCAATCCTTTAGATATTCTGTCTATTCATAAGTTATCTTGTCTTAACTGACTGAGGAACAAGAAATGATTTCTAATAGATATTCTAACATATATTGCCCCTTAACATCTTCCTGGAGAGTGTGTTATGTCATTCATGATCAAAATATAAAGATTGAAAAGTATCCTTGAGCTAGAATGAAGATATCATCATTCTGTTTCTCACTCAAGTGTTTCATGAAAGTTTATTGAACTAGAGTAGCTACAGAATCAGATATACTATTTTGCTATGCAATGTAGTGTGTCCATTTCTATTCTACTTATGCTAAATAATTAGATACGGACTATTCTGAAATTTGATTATACTTTTGTATATTAACTTGGTGTACTTAGTTGCTATTATTTTCTACTTGTAAAATAAATTATGACTTTTAAAAATGTTGAAACCTGAAGTTATTTGTAAAAAATGAAAATTACAAAAAATTTTATTGTGAACAGCTAATACTTTAAAAATACTTGTATACTTCTATAATATGCACAGGTGTGTAGTTACCAGTTTATTATACACAATAATTCTTTTTTGGAAATTATATGGTTATATGCTGTTAATTTAAAGTTTACATATTCTGATAACTAGTAGCTCTTATATTAGGTTTCTTCAGTTACAGCTTTCCTGTGTGTCATATTTTATATTTCTTCCTGTTTGGTTGGACATTTATCATGCTCAATTTCTTTGTCATAAATATTTCCTAAATGACTCCCTCATATAGATACAATCCAAAATATCAAAAAATATACCCAGGTAGAATGAAAAACTAGTTTTCTTAATTGATAAAGTAAATCACTCTATCAAAAATATATGCCTTTTCATACTTTTGTGTATGCTGTAGAAAGTTCCTAGTATTTCCTTGAAATGCCAGAATTACTTACTACATTTTATTCAAAACATTGACAGATATTTTAGTTGAGATTTCTTGGGCTTTCAAATACTTTTTCTTTACATTTTGTGTAATTAAAACCTTCTTGTGAAATATGGCGCATTGAATAGCCCCTGAAGTCAACAATGACAGTTTTTGTTATGTTTTCTTGTATTGTTTTTATTTTTGAAAAGACCTGTGAGTAAACACATAAACATGTATTTGTAAGTTGCTCTGTATATGTTAAAAATTTAATTCTTCAATCTTTGCAAAACATACTCCATCTTATCATACAAAATAGAAAACTAACTTGTTTCCACCCACTAACTAATTAGAATTTTTTCAATATGTTTTGACTAATAGAAGTGTAAAATTTTCACATAGATAGGTGATATTTATTCTTTCTATATTCTCTTCTATATTTTTTCTATTTCTTGTGTTAGATTGTAGTGTAACACACAATTGTGCTTTTTACTACATTCTTATAAATAAATGTTTTCCAATCACTGAATTCCACATTTTTTTTAAAGATTGTCTTGCCTTTTTATCACTATTTCTATTTCAATAAAATACTGGATGCCTGTATGTCGGAAACACTAATTCTCATCTTTTGACTAGCATTATGTGAATCTGTAAACCACCTTACAAATAATTTAAATCTATCCCAGTGTCAAAAGGAAATATTATGATGATATAAAATGGCATAATATTTTGCTTATATTTCATCTTCTTTATGTCCCCAAAAAGATAAATTGATTTTCTTGAGCCTTAAATTCTAATAGTATTGTATGTGTTCATGGTTGCATGACATATTTGCCGATATTCTAGTTCTGCTTGTTAGTTATAGTAGATTAATTCCCTTGAAGTTTCTAGTTCAAAAATAGTTTGTAGAACACACAAACTTTATTACTTATATTTCTAATTACAATGAACTAATCTGGAATAATATTAAGTAATTATGATTTGAATTGGCCATTTTTACTATTAACTTGAATGAAATTTCCAACTATATTTTTGTCCATGTTATCTTTATTTTTTCCACTTACTCAAAAGAAATATGTTATGAACCTGCTGTGTTAGTGATAATGGACTCAGTGCTATTGTTACTATACAGTCTAAATCACTTTGTTTTAGCAAAAAGTTATTTATCACATAGAACTTCAGGAAGGATATTGTCAGGATTTACACTAAATATTACTGAAGGGTTTTTAAGGTTTTTTGTTTGTTTGTTTGTTTTTGCTCCTTGTGAAATATATGGCTTCTCCCTAATCAGATTTTTTATTTTATGAAATATCTTTTGTTGCTTTGTAACAATAACTATTAGTTAAAATTTTGGAATTCCAGTAATTCTTCAAAAATATTCTTCTTCACATTGCCTCTCATGTAGTTTTTAAACATTTTGTTTGTAATTTAAGAGCTTATAATAAATACTATGAATAAATATTATGCTCTATCAATTGAGTTACATTTGATATTTTCTGGGTTTTTTTTTTTTGCCATGAAATAAGTAAAATAGTTGGGGAACTATTTTTACTTGACATGAGTGGACTATTCCTCAAAATCATATTTGTAAAGCCTCTTTGGGGACACAGTACTGACAAAACATGACAAATTTCTGCTAGGTTGCTTGCCATTTTTCATTGTTGAATCAGAATGGTGGCTCATAATTTCCTAGAAAAATACTAATTTCATTGGAAATATAAAATGTATAATGCTTTCTTGTCTGTAATAATTAGTCATTCCTCAACATCTCTGCAGTCATGTGTGTACTCATTCAGTCACTGGGAGCACTTGGCTGGAAACAAGGGAGGCAAACGAACTCCTTCAGGGTAGACTGCAGAATGAAAATGTTGGGTTAATGTATGTACTTGTTCCTTAGGGTTGAATTTCCTTATGGAATAAATCTACCTTAGTCTTTGTTTTTGTCTTTTCATTTGACCATTTATTCTTGTTTGTAATTTCTAACAATCTTTAGATTATATTTTAAAAGATCTTGGGATGAAGTTCCCACAAGTAGGCATAATTCTATCAATGAGTACTTTCCAGATTGTAACACTAATCATATTGAGAGAATTTTTCCCAATAGATTCTGCCATTTTTGTAATTTTTACTTGATTATCATTGCTTTTCTCTTTCTCATGGCGTCAGATTATTTCTTTGTATTGATAATGGTCCCTGATTTATTCCTGTAAAGAATCAGATAGTGAATGTATTAGGCATTGTGGATGATTTGATGCCTGTTACTACTTTGCCAGAACAATCCAAAAAGAGTCACAGAAATTACAAGATAGATACATGTCTATCCCAATAAAATGTTGTTCCCAAAAGTAGAAAAAAGGCTGGATTTTCCTGCCTTTGTTGTTGTTGTTGTTGTTGTTTTAACCTAATGAATACCATTTTGTATTGCTTTTAA
The DNA here is from genome assembly GCF_017591425.1 of Ochotona curzoniae. NCBI lineage: Eukaryota > Metazoa > Chordata > Mammalia > Lagomorpha > Ochotonidae > Ochotona > Ochotona curzoniae. Next base: position 60,377,871 of record NW_024466599.1, read on the forward strand.
ATGTAACAGACTTACCCTTCAAAAGCAAATTTTTCTTAACCCAGAGACTTCTTCTATTACTCCCTTCAATACCATTCTCTTTCAGAGATGCTCTAGCCCAAACTAATTTCTCTCCAGATCATTCTGTTTATCAACACACTATGTCATCAGAAGGCATCAAGCCTTCAGAACAGCTCATGGAAAGCTTGCCACTGTCTTCATTGCCACTACTGTGATCACTGATTTTTATTGTTGTTTTACTTTGATCTATCAATAATAACACTTCATTTCTTCCTTCAGATATTCCACATAGGGTTTTATATGTAGAATCATTTCATCCCAGTTTTCTTCTTTATTTTTTCTAAGGTCAGGATCTGTCGTTGTCTTACATCACTGTGCTCCACCCCAACACACTTCTCTGATTAAAGAATATACTACCACTCTTTCCTAAAGATAACTGACTTCTTTATTGAGCTCTTTCGTTGCCAATTTCTTGTTTGAAGCTATTTTCACATGTCTGCAGGCTGTCTCACGTCCATTTCCATAAATCCATGCCAGTGTTCCTTTTCATTTTATCACCTGAGTTTTTTTCAAGTTCATCCATTTCTCTCTTTCTTTACTAGTGCCGCCTCTGTATTCTTCTTATTTCAGCAATTCAACTATTCTTCCATTGAATTGTGTACTACAAGCAAGGTGCATCTTTCATGAAAAGTGCTAATTAACGCTACCCTTTTCTTTTACTCAAAATAGTTTAATGAAATTCTATTTTTCATGGAAGGAGAGTCAGAACCTTTAGCACTACTCCCAGATAGCCTGGTTCTGCCTTCACAAATACTCACACTCTCCATTTTGTCTAATCTCTGTCCAAGGAAGACTCCACAACCTGCTTGGCCTCCTTTTTTGTCCTGTCTGTTTGCTTTTTTTTTAATGTGCCATCTTGGACAATGTCTTCGCGTAAGCCTGTTCCAAGATATTTTTCAGCTCTGTTCTGCTCAGAAGTCATTGCTGACCACCACATAGCATTTTATATGCCATGCACACAAGTTGAGATTGTTTCTTCTCTTTCAAAATGATTTGATTGTTATTTACATCCAACCAACCAGAGGAGGATGGCTGTTTCTGTTGGGCTTATTCCCAGGCATGTATATAATAAAAGCTTAATATTTACTGAAACAATAAATGATTGCATTTCCAAGTTTTATTTCTTCTCTTTAGTTTCTGCCTTGGAAAATAATTGTTTTGCTCTTTGAGGAATTTCTTTGTAAAATGTGTTGCAATGTTGATACATTTATTTCATTATTTAAAATTCAAAGCTATAGATTAACTTTAGGATATAGATTTTAGTGTGGCCAGATAAAGCATTTATTATGTAAATTTGTGTCCAATCTGAGAAAAATGCAAATTGCATACTTAAGCTAAATATATTTATCTAATTTTATTACATTTTTGTAGCACATGTACACCTGTATCTTAGAAAATCTAATTAATGAAAACGAATTATAATATTCCATTTTTACTATGCTTTTTAGCATATTTACATACAATAGGTATTTACTTATACATAATTTTAGTAGTCAGTGTTACTGTGCATAGGGTTTAATTTTGGTTTGGAGATTGTTTTAACATTTTTCAAATAAACAGAACTTTTACATTTATATATTTTCCAATATTCTTAATGGTTTGTGATTTATAGACATGTAAATCTGTCTTCTCATTTTAACACTTTAGAAAAAACTTTTACTTCACTAATAACCTATTTAACTTAACAGAAAATGGTATGTTATTGATGTAATATTACACATTGTTTACTAATAGTAAATAGAATTTCTTATATTTGTTTAATCTTTGTACATGTTAATATCCATATTTTCTGTTATTTTATTTGCCTGTTTACAATTCTCCACCAATTCATCATTTTATTAACTGTTGTAGTTTTAAAGTAACTTAATTCATTAGCTTCTGCAAACATTACAAATTGTTTTTCCTCAGAACTTTTATTTGACTTATTTATTTTAGATTGGATTTTGATTGTATAGTTAGAAAATTGTTTCTATGTATTTAAATTGTTCAAATTTTATTGTTTTTTATTGTATTGTGCAATAGTTCTTTCTAGAAAAAATATTAAATAAATATTCACTCTTATTTTCTTACAGTAGTCTCATTTTTTTAAATTATGCTTCACTGAGTCTTTTGCATGCAGATCATTAATTGAGCTTAATAATGTTTTGTCAAACATATTATCTAATTCCACAAATTCATTTGTCATTTAATCACAGGTACACAATTTTGTATTTTAAACATACAGACTTAAGTAATTATGTCCACGTATATATTGATGTTTTGCACATACGTATTTTGTACATGGAATGTGTATGTTCATGTGTATGTTTCCACATATGTAAAAATACCCATGTGTATGAAAACAGAAGCTCTTCTGTTTGACTTTTATTTTGCTGTTTCTTCTATCACACAACTTAAGCTAATAGTTGAATTACATGTCAATATTCTCATTTAAAAGTAATTTGGGTATTATTTTTCTCTAGCTTCCGTATTTTATTGTAAAATTCTATAAGGCATTCTACATAGCTGGTTTACATAAAATTAAACATGTGTATGTTTGTGTGTAAGAATGCATGTGTTGTTCCATCATCTACTTTTCTATTGCTCTATTCTCTCCAAAAATACATTCTAGAAATAAATCATTGTGAAAACTTTGTTCTGCATTCTGTATATTTTCTGTGCATCTGTAAACAAAATGTTGCCTTTATGAATAATATTGTATGAACTATACTAGATTTAAATCCTGTTTAGCTGCTTTTGAATTTAATAGTGTAACATAACAGACATTTCCCCATAATAGTAAATTAAGAACTACCTCTTTGTTTTATTTATTAAGACGTTCTTCCCTGGTAGGCATATGAGATGCTAGAGAATAATGAGATGAACTTTAGAATTATAACAGTACCTTAATATGTTTTATCTATTTATTCAAATTTTCTTATTTAAAAAATAATCTGGAATGAATTAGTATATTTTAAATTCAGATCATCTGGGATATTATGAAACGTCATGTTTATTTTTATTTATGAGTAAAGTATATATTAAAATACAGTGTTATATACATATGAACATTTATTTTTAATCAATGTAAATGTTTTATTTTTGTTTCTAATGTGGATTTGGTGAATTTTTACAGTTTTTTGTAGGCTTTGTATTTGTATTGCTCTTGCCTAAAGCCGAGTTTTTTTCCTACTTTTATGATATTATTTTTATGTAATGATTATAAAAAGCAAAAATAGTATACTCAATATAAATATCAACTGCTTCAGTTTATTTTTCTCTGATTTAGTAAATGAACATTATATAATTCACTATCCTCAGATATTCCCATTGTGAGAATTAATATTCTTCTTTTTATTTCATTGATCAAACTTCTGAAATGCTACTGATCAATGAAGAATCCCAGAGTGCTCAACAACTTTCCCCTGTTTCAGCCCTAAAATTGCTTTGAAGAAGAAAAGCATTACTGTGGATAACTTTAGCCAAAATCATGGAATATTTAAAGTGAAAGAAGATGCTGAATGATTGCTAAAAAAGAGTTTCTAATATGGTAGCATAGAAATGATAAACACAGAAGAGATTTCCTACCTAGGATGTAGACTCAAATAAGCTGTTCTGTCTTACAAGGATAGATACTATTGTCATCTTTAGTATTTTTAATTGAGTCTTCTATAGCTTTTATAATCCTGGAAAGGCATGAAGCAGAAGGCAAAATAAGTGTGTGAATTTGAGACAAATGTTCAGGGAATGGGTTGTTTAATCATGTTTAGGAAAGCTCAGGCTTTCAAAGACAAGAGAGGTAAGTAATATAGATGGTACATAGAGCTGAATGTAAATACAGAATATTAATTAGAATTATGAGAATCTGTAGTTTGCATATTATCTACAAAGACATTCAAACTTTTAACTTCACTGGAAAGAAAGTGATTTTCTTTATGCACTTTGACTGATTAACTCTTGCTATGAAATGTTGAACAGATTCTTTGTGACTCAAAATGATAACCATAATTTGCCAAGCTGGGTTTAGGAAGTACAATCGTGGCAGTACTAGGAAGCTAATGAAACTAACTGAATACATTATTCCTGTCATCTCTTTATCTCTTTGCATTCCAAAGGCAAAACTAACATCTGATGTAGACAAATAGTCTCAGGTAAGTGTAGAGACCCAGGATGAAAAACAATTTTTTTCTTCTCCAGAATATATAAATACTAACTCTTACAAATGCTGTACTCTACATTCCTTGACATCCTGCCATGTAAAAATGAAAACTGTTGAGGTAGATAGGGTATAGTAAAGGGGTCCTCCACCTCAATTCGGTTGATATTTTAAATCAGATAATTGTGTGGAAGGAGAACTTTACTGGGAGTTGTAGGAAAGTTGCTGACTTTCTGCCTACAGATAGTGGCATCATTCTCAGCTTTCCAGCTGAGTCAAGCAACAGTGTCTCCAAATACTACCCACTTAGTGAATTGGAAACAAAATTACATGTGGTTTAAATCACCAATGTAGTTAGTTTATGGAATCCGGTGTTGGAGATTTTTGTAGCCATGGAATTTCCCTAGACATCTTCAAACTTCAAGAGTTGACTATCGAGCGTAGGAAGCAAGGTATAATCGATGCAGAGAAGGAAGGTGTCATTGGGAGGAACCCAGGCTCATGTCACATTGAGATGAGTTTTGTGTGCAAGCTTTTAACAAAGTGTTACTAGGATTTTTTGTTACTGGCTTGGATATACTACTTTGCTGATCAAGGATGAGAAACTGGCAGATTCCTATGATAAACCAGCAATAGTTATGCTACAGGAAAGAATTGGAAGAATAAATGAATAGTTTTCTTGCCACCATGGCAGTGTTATAGGCCTGGAGAAATTTGATTGAGGAGAGACAATGATAAGTATTTGAATGAGCAAATACACATCTTCCCACGGGTTTTCTAAGCAACTGGGGTTGGGAAATACAAATAGCAGCACTAACGCTAAGGATATTTAATATTTAGTTAACATCTCTGAACCTAAGGCTATGATGTTTCTTCTCTTCCCGTGATATGCATGGAAATTGGGAGAGGGTGCACAGTGCTGAAAGGCCTGCAAAGGAAAAGCCAGGAGGTAAACTAAAAAAGCAGATAGATGATTTTGAACGGACCGAGTACGAACGTACACGAGGACTGTAGCCTTAGGAAAAAATTTGGAATCCAGCAGGGACACGACTGTAATTTTCTGCTCTCTCTAAGAAGGAGGTTTTTCAGATGACATGCTCTATTGGAGGAAGCAATTTTCACGGATGGTAGAATTTCTCTCTATTTTATGGAAGAGATATGGTTAAACTCTTGATAAAAGATTTCTTCCAATTGAGTTTGAGTCTCACCAGTAATGAAATCTGAACAAACCTGAACAAATGCCATGGACTGAAATGGAGAAGCTAAAATTAAAAAGAAAATAACTTTTTTCCCCTTCTCTCTAGAAGCACTTTGAATGACACAGGCTTAAACAGTAGCTATGCACTATTTAACTCTGAGATCATAGACTATGTAACGTGACAACCTGTTTTCTTATCTATAAATATTCGCTGTGCTCTATAATAGAGTTATATACACACATCATGTACTAAAAAACATTTCACAGCCTTTGGCTGCTTTTAGTGTCATTGTTACTCCTGTAAAATCCTACCCTATATGCCATAAGTATTTTATGTTAACTATTATGGTTAGCATAACTTTATTCTATAATGAGATATGTGGCATGGTGTTCAAATTTACTGTTAGATAAATAACAAACTTACAAACCTATAATTTATGTAATATATATGTGTGCAAGTATAGATGAATGCATATGTATATATGTATATCTAGATGTATGTATATAGTATAAGATATGCACATGCATGAATATAGATGTAGAATCCATCTAAAGATAACTTGATGACTGAATTCTTAAAGTTAGAGAAAAGCGTAACGCAAAGGAGATGTGGAAGAAGGCTCTACCCTAAAGCTCAGGGGAAAAAAATTTAACAAGTACAAATAGTATTTACAGGGAAATTTATATCAGTATTTGTCTATGTTAGTAAAAAAAAGAGAGATTTCAAACAAAAGCCAAGATAATCAGAATTTAATCAGTGGAGATCGCATTTGACATGTTGAATAAAATCAGGTTAAAAAAAAAAACCAGAAAACAAATGAAACTTAAAAACTCACCAATCTGATCTGCAAAAACTAGGTAAAGGAATAAAATGACTATACAGATGACCAGTAAAAGAACTGAGAGGGGAAATCACTCAAATCTCAGTTCATTAATTACACAATAAGGGATATTATAAACATCTCATTTTCTAATGAATTCACAGAAAGGCAAACTTCCTATCTGTATTTAAAATATTATATAATTAGAATATCCTTAGGTCTATTTTTTTTAACATTTAAAAAAATTTTTTGGAAATGCAGATATACAGAGAGGAGGTAGTAAGAAAGATCAGTTCACTGGCTCACTCCCCAAGTGGTCACAATGGCCAGCGCTGAGCTGACCTGAAGCCAGGAGCTTCTTCCAGATCTCCCACATGGGTGCAGGGTCTCAAGGATTTGGGATTTCCTCGACTGCTTTCCCAGGTCACAAGTAGGGTATTGAACAGAAAGTGAAGCAGCTGGGATAGGAACTGGTGCACATATGGGATCCTGGGACTGGCAACTCGAGGATTTAGCCACTGAACCATAGTGACAGGCCAAATCCTTTGGGTTTTTGAAGAAATTACCCCTGCACTTAGAAACCTCCCCACAAATAAAAATCCAGACACTGATATCATCACTGATAAGTCTATCAATCATTGAAAGAAGAAATAATGCACTATTTGCTAAACAGTTTGAAAGGGATTGAAGAGAATATTAAAGACAAGGAAATATTTCCAAACTCATTCATTAAGGACATCACTATACCAGAAACCAAAAGCCAATTAAATTGCAAGAAAGAAAGCTATAGGCAAATCACCTCAGATTCATATGCAAAATTTAAGAATGCATTTCTGAAAATGATGCTCCAAAATATAATGGACAGTAATAAATAAGATTTACTTCAGGAATGTAAGATTTACATCACAACAAAAAAACTAATGTAATTAACCTATATCCATCTCAATAAATGCAGATTAACCATTTAAAAGGTGCTAACATGTGCCTCCAACAGAAACTCAGAAAACCAGAAATAGGAGAAAATTGAAATATTGATTGAAAATATCCAAGAAAATTCCAACATCCCTACAAAATATGAATAAATGAATACTTTCAACCTCAAATCAAGGATAAGACGAAAGTGTTAGTCCTTACTATTCAACATTGCAGAGCAGTTCTATCCAATGAAATAAGGCAAGTAATAGGAGGAGAAAAACACACCCATATTAGAGAGAAAGATGCAAAACTACTTTTATTTGCACGTAGGATCATCCAGTGTAGAAAAATAAAACCACTGAAGGTTGTATCCAACACCCTGATAATGTGCTGAGAAAGTAACAGAAGCTGGCACAAGTACTTGGGGGTCCCCTCTGAACTTTTAGGATCCTGAGTTCTTCCAGGCCCAGGCTGAACATTACAGTCGTTTGGGGAATAAACCAGCAGAAGAAAGGTCTCTTGATTACTGCCTCTTTATGTGTAACTCTGCCTTTCAAATCAACAAGAAGAAAAGGAGGAAGAAAGCACAGCTGGTGTTGTGGCATAATGAATTCCTCACTGTGATGGCATTCCACACGATTTGAGTCCTGGCTACTCTGTTTCCAATCCAGCTCCCTCCTAATGGCATAGAAAAAGCTGTTGAAAATGACCTAATGCTTGGGCTTCTGCAGCCATGTAGGAGACCCTGCTGAAGTTTCTGGCTCCTGGCTTTAGCTTCGCACAGCCCTGTTCTTCATAACAATTTGGGGAGTGAATGTGCAGATGAAAGATCTCTCTGTCTCTCATCATTTTCTTTCCTTCTGCTTCTCTCTCAGATAAATAAATATTTAAGGAATAGCATAAATTAGAAAAAAAAAACAATTTCTAAACCAACTGTGGAAATAATCAAATTAGAAATTTTTTAGGAGAAAAGATTATCACACCAAGTGTAATATATTTCTAGATTAACCATGAGTCCGAGGCTTATCTCCCTCAAGCAGAAAATATTTTCAAAATAAATAGACGTGATTAATGGAGAAGTAAATGGATCTTTCCAGATTAAATTGCATTTCAAAGTAATGACAAGCAAAAGCTCAGCCAATGTTTTATTGATGGAAATTGACTCATTTTAAAATAAAAATCATGCTGAAATGTGAAATCATCATATAAGCAAAGAAAGCACAAAATTGGAGGTCCAATGTACCTTGTTTCAGGATTCACGAACCTTCATAATTTAAAATGAAATAGAATTGACATCAAGGTGAATGAGTAGATCAATGAAGCCAAGTAGAGTTCAGAAATAACCCACAAATAGATAGTTGGTCTGGTGGACAAAGATGCAAAGTCAGTTTAGTAGAGTATATAAAATTTTGAAGTAAATGATAATTGATATTCATATAATGAGACACCTAAACATAAAACTTGATATTTTATGAAAAGTGATTCCATTGATAAGAAATGTAAATGTTAAACCTAAAGGTACAAAATTTTTTAGGATCAAACAGGAGGAAGCCTGTGCAACCTTCTGTTAGAGATTGCTTAGGTATGACAACAAAACCCCGATTCCTAAATGAACAATGTCATGAAACAATAGATTAAAACTCTAACTCTTATAGAGACATTAGTAAGGAATTGAAAATATAAGTCACAGACAAAGGAAAGTTAAATATAAATGGTGGCTCATACCAAGTTTTGGTAATGATGTACAAGATCAAGAAGTTTCTGATATTGTCAGAATAAGGATCATACTGTAAAATAATTTTGAAAAGCCATTTGGCAGTGGCTAATAGGGTTGAGAGAGAACCTAGCCTGAGACTTAGCTGAACTACTTCCAGGCATTTAATTTAGAGATATAAATGTATACATCCATTCATAGATCTGTCCACAAAAGAACATGGAAGCTTTATTTCTTTTTTAAAAGATTTTATTTTTATTATTTTTTCATTGGAAAGGCGGATATACAGAGAGGAGAGACAGAGAGGAAGATCTTCCGTCCGATGATTCACTCCCCAAGTGAGCGCAACGGGCCGATGCTATGCCGATCCGAAGCCAGGAGACTCTTCTGGGTCTCCCACGCGGGTGCAGGTTCCCAAAGCTTTGGGCCGTCCTCTACTGCCTTCCCGGGCCACAGGCAGGGAGCTGGAAGGGAAGTGAGGCTGCCGGGATAGAACTGGCGCCCATATGGGATCCCGGGCGTGCAAGGCGAGGACCTTCACCACTGCGCCACCGCGCCGGGCCCCATGGAGGCTTTATTTCTAACATTTACTAAATAGAAACAATTCAAATGTCCATCAAGACATTAATGGATTAACAAATAGACAGTATAGTAATAAAAAAGAACCCATTATAGACAGTACAACATACACTAATCTAATATTTATTCTCAATGGAAGTAGCCAAATTTAAGAAATGCATTATAAATCATCCCATATTTCTTTTATATAAAACAAAGTAATACAGCCTGATTTTTTGTGATGGAGTGGTTGTTTCTTGGAAATGGGGTAGTCTGGTGGTGAAAGCTCTAAAGATAGAGAATAAGATAAGGGAGGAGGCTGGTGAATGCATTAAAGATCTTGATTGTGTTGATGGCTTTCTATACAAATCTCAAAGTATATCATGTTACAGATTTTAAATGTATACAACATATCTTGGATCAATTATGCCTCGTGAAGCTAGCTTAACTATACAAATAAAAGGAAGATGCAAAATCAGTGAACTCACTTCGGGATTTTTCTGTGACAAGACCTTAGAATAGTATTCTGTCAATAATGGTGTCACTTTTACTTCAGTGTTTTTTTTTTTACTTTATTATTATTATCATTTTATGATATAGTTCCACAGACCCTGGGATTTCCCTTACCTTCTGCCCAATTCCCCTTCCCCTGAGTTCACCTGTATTATTACTATAGTATAATTCTTCATAAATAGTCATAAGTCCATCATTGTGGGCATGGACAAATGGCAGAGTCCAGCTTCTTATTCTCAAGATCTAATTAACAGCTTCATTAGGAATCCATCTTTGATCTGGAAGTAGAGATGCATACTGCATTGTATGCTTACATCTGGATATGACAATCTCCATTACACAGTTAGTATACACCCCCTTAAATGAAAAGTCGCAGTAGAAAATCAACGGGAAGAAAAATAGAAATTTACAATACCATGAAGTTAAATAACATGCTACTGGTTCTGATAGTCTCCACTACACAGTTACCATATATCCCCTTAAATGAAAAGCCACAAAACAAAATCAGCAACAGGAAGAAAAAAAGAAATTAAAAATGCCATGAAGTTAAATAACTTGTTACTGAATGACTGATGTGTTGCTGAAGAAATAATTTAAAAAAAAAAACAAAAAACAAGAACCTTCTTGGGCATTCCTGTTGTGGACAGGTTACAGCCTGGGGTATGCTTAGGAGAAGTATGTCAGTGCTGGGCACTCAGGAGCCGCTAACATGCTTCATTACCCAGCATCAACACCCATAGAGAGGAAAAACTGAAACATAGCGAGCAAGTTCAAGAAACTAGAGATTATATGGGTTGGGCGCTGAAACAAGGAGGAAAGAATGAAGATTTGATAAACACTTCTGTCTTTGCATTTGTTAATTTACTTTCCCTCTTTTAGAATTCTATACTTATAAACAACTTTGGGAATTCTTTAGCCTATCAGGTACATTATCAGTAGTTGATTTTAAGTATAAATTCTTTAATTTAAGAAGGAAATATTCTACTTTTCCACATTTATGACTAGCTTATAAAACTGCATATAAAAATCTACCCAATAGTTATGTCATATCCTTAGAGATGATCTCTATGAGGTCATTAATAAAGTGTTAACATAGTTATTTTATGAGCTTTTCTAAATTTTAACAATTATATCTTTACTATAAAAATTTGAATCCTAGTTTAAAGAAATTCTACATCATTTTGTATATATAGCTGAAGTTAATTAACTATGAAATATGAATAATATTATCTGTATATCTACAAAGATAATCAGTAATTTTGACATTTCATCATAGGAATTAATGAAATTTTCTTTTAAATCAATTAGGATTTCTGTAATTTCTATGTTCTACCATAGTTTAAAATATAAAAATTTAATTATACTTTACAGTTTTTCAGACCCCATTATTATTGGCACAAGATATATGTCTTTCCTCTTTTTAATATAATATTTCTAGTATTGAATTTCTCTAAATGGTTCTCTTCATAGATTAGCACTAGAGGTACATTGTTCCTTTAAATTCAATTTAAAAGTCTAAACCTTATTTACTATAAAACTTATTTGCTATAAAACTTCTACATTTTACAATAAGCTGAAGGGAAAAGTCTTCGTAAGTACAGTTTATAAATAAGGTGCTTTTCTGTAGTCTTTATGGTTTCCTAAAAAACCTACATCTTGGGCCCAGCTGTGTGGCCTAGGAGCTAAAGTCCTCACATTGAACACGCTGGGATCCCATATGGGCACTGGTTCTAATCCCGGCAGCTCTTCCATCCAGCTCCCTACCTGTGGCCTGAGAAAGCAGTCAATCCTACACCCCTGTGGGAGACCTGGAGGAAGTTCCTGGCTCCTGGCTTCGGATTGGCATAGCATCGGCCGTTGCGGTCACTTGGGGAGTGACTCATCGGACGGAAGATCTTCCTGTCTGTCTCTTCTCCTCTCTGTATATCTGACTTTGTAATAAAAATAAATAAATCTTAAAAAACAAAAAACACATCTGGGCTGCCTATAACCCGTCTTCTTTCTTGATTTTGCTTTCCAGATGTTTGCATGTATTTATTATTACTTTAGAAAAATTCTCTAAGAAATATGCATTTTATTAACATCTTATTAACGTTTTTCATTTTTAACTTTTAAAAATTATGGATCAAGAGGGATTAGATTCCATGTATTTCATATATACAATTTTGAGGACCTAATGATATTTCCCATCTCCCCTACTCCCATGCTCCCTCCTCCTTCCTTTGTTATTTTTTCTCCTACCTTTTGTGATGATATATTTTCAATTTATAATCACAAACTTAGCACACCACTAAATAAAGAATTAAATCAGTACTAAGTGTAGGAACCATTGTTCCTTTGGCGTACAGAAAAGGGCTACAGATAATTACCATTTGGTTTCCTGATTTCTTATTATCCGTTGATTGCTTGATATTTTTCAGTTTATATTCCCCCTTGAGCATGTTTATATATCTAAGCATAAATTGTAGCATTTAGAATTTCTTTTTTTACTCAAAAAGAAAGCATTTAGGACCATGACATTAATTCAAAGTATAGTTTTGGCTAGATGTGAATTGTGATGAGGGTTTTGGTCACTGGACCACTGACTATTTCTAAGTAGATCTTATTTGCTTTTTTTTTTTTTTTGCATTCTGACCTTAGTTTTACTAAGCAGAAAGTGATGGCTTTGTGTGTACATGTTGACTTGTACAGTTTCAAAAGACATAAATTTAATTTTATGATTAATTGATATCTTAGTTGCCTTATATTCTTTTACTTTGTATTAACCATTGAATAAATGCTCTAATTTACATGAGAATTTGTCATGAAAACGTATTATTTATTTATATATGGTGACTGTCAATATATGAAATATCACAATGATATGATTTACATTTTATCACATTTTTCTTGCCTTTGGCTTCGTTAATCTTTAGATTGATCCTTCAGTCTGTTGTTTTCATATATCCTTTATATCTTAATGCTTAACATTGCTAAAAAAAAAAAAAAACCCTTTACATCCTGGTCCTGGTCCTTTTTTTAAGTGTGAGCGAGTTTGTGTGTACCCACTTGTATTCTGGGATAGTCTTTGAGTATTTCCTTACTTTTTATTTTTGTTCTTTCTCATTCCGGCAATTTTCTGATTTTCCTTGTCGGCCATTTTAGTTTCCAACAGGTGTTTTCTCTCCTTAAGTGTAAAATTTTTGTATTCAGCTTGTTATAGTAAATATATTGCTTCTCGATGTTATTTTAAGAGGTAAATGTATTTATGTTTTATGTGTAACTTCTTACATAACTTTGAGTAGCGACTTAATACTTACTTCCTTAGCAATCTCCTTCCCTTTTATTTTAGTCAGAAATGGCAAGAGAACGAGAGTTCTTATGTTCTGGTTTGCTCCCCACTGTCCATGAGGGCTTGGGACAAGGCTGGCCGAAGCTCTAGAAGCCTAGAGTTAAGTACAGGTCCCTTTGGGTGCTTGACCTAGTGGTTCAGATGCCTTCAGGATACTTTTCTCCCACTTTGGAGCTCTGGCTCCGCTCCAGATTTTGATTCCCACTAATGCTTGTTCTGGAAGACGGCAGCTAATAGTGTTTTTGTTTATACAGATCTATGCAATTGTATGCATCTGTGGGTACTTTGTGATTTCACACTTTTATAAAATGTGTTCTTGAATTCCTTGTTTATATTCTCTTTGCCTGTTTCGGTGTCTGTCTCAGATTTTGTTTTATTTCTTCACTTTTATACAACAAGTGACTTTCCAGTGTTATTATTCTGCCCTTATTGATAAATATCAGATTTAATTTTACCTTATCATGTTAGAGAAAAAAAATGACTAAATTTGTGAACTCTGGTACTTACACTCTTCAAGATTTAATAAATTTACTTTTCTCTCCTTTCCTTTGTTCTAGAATGATTCTTTGTCAGACTCACATTGAGTTCTTTCTGAAACAAAGTAAAATTGGTTTAGATGCATTTGTGTTGACAAAGATGAAGGACAACACTGACTACCACCTAGTACTGAGGTTCTGAAATTACCTCCGCAGGTCTTCAGCATCTCTGAGAAGTGGATGGAGATGAATATAGGCTCAGGTCATACTTCCAGGAGGTTTTTAACCAGTGGTCCTTTACTCTAATAAGAGAATCAGCTTTCCCTGTTTAGAATACCTGGTTTTCTTTTTCTGTGCAGCAAAAGTGAATAGGAAAAGAACAAGTTCTGTCATGAACTGCTATCCACATTTTTGTAGTGACAAGAATGTACCCTGAACTGCTTCCCACACTCTTTGTGACAAAAATGTCTCATAAGAATTTCTCTTTTGTGGAATACACCTTCCAAAATGCACTGTTTATCTCCTTGCTTTTATATATCTTCTTGTTAGAAAAAAATATATAACTCTAAAAGTTCTTTTATTTCTCAGGTATTTGTTTTTTTACATTTTTCTTTTCTTTTATTCCAAAATTTTAAATGAAGATCTTATTCAAACATTTGTTGTATTGCCAGTGTTCCCTTGCTCTCATAAATTTTTGTTTTTCAGCTTTTAATTTTCTTCAAATCTTACTGGCTAGACTCGGTCTTTATATAATTGTTTAAGGCATAATGCAGACATAATTGAGGAAAGTTCTGAATTTTCACCATATAATCTGCCTATCCTCTTTGTATCTGTAGGTTAGAAAGACAAGCCTAAAGTTATCATTTTTAGACACATACTTCAGATATTTAACGTTGTAGATAGGTAATATGTAGTTTGATAGTTGTTTTTTCTTCCTTGTGCTGTCCCTGAGTCTCTAGAAAACAACAATCAAGAACAAAGGAGGAATTAAAGTTTTATTTGACTATTAACCAAGGTTGCTATTATGTGACATATATTTATTATAGGGTAAGGAGCCTTTGTGAGTCCAAGTCTGGACCTACTGACTAGTGGTTTGGGGGAGTTAACCAATATGTGTAAAAAGATTAATTTTTTGTCCTAGTTTTCAATCCTATTTTAAATTTTTATCATTTTTGTCTATGTTTTGAAAATGGCCTGGGAGGATATAGATCAGAGACTTCTAGCCATATGTTACTTTGTATTTACCACCCCCAACATTTCATGTATATAGTTTTTATATCTGCAAATATAGGCAGTTGTTGGTAGCTTCATGGACTTGACCTACATTTGCTTTAAAGTAGATTGAACAAAGCCATTGTAATACTTATAGCATCTGTTATAATGAATTGTCTTTATAAAGTGACTGAATAATTTCAAGCAGAGCTTGCAATATATATTTAAAATTCAAGATCAATAACAGTTACTCCAGCAAGAGGCTGACTACCTCCAATGTACACATTATATCTCTTGTCACACTTTGAATATTCCACATACGAGGACTGATCACAAATGCAAAGAATGCATGGAATAGTTAGAAATTAGAAATGAATATATGTACATTGGAGAGTCTTGCTATGATTATGGCATGTGGTGAGAGGAAAATACTAGTTTATTCAAAATTCTAGAAATTTAGATGTGTTCACAGACTGACTAGGATAATTATTTCTTAGACATCGAGGTCCATGGTTTTGAAAGAATGGAAATATTTAAAGACACATATGCTAAATATTTTTTCAACAGATCACAGATGAAGTAGCCTTTTTGTGTAAATAAAGCATTCTTAGTTATTTTTCCTGCTAATTTTGCAACCAAAAATGAGAGTATGCAAGAAAAATAATTGTTTAAACATTTTAGATATCAGAAGACAGGTCTGCAAATCTCAGTAAAAGCAGTCTCCTATGAGCAATGCATGGTAGGTAAATTACAGTTCTGCGTAAATGAAAACCTGAAGGACTACCTGTGGCTATAACTCAGGTACTACCTGCTATGAAAGCGCTATCTTTTCACAGGTTCACACAGATTATAGTTATCTGGACAAGAGGCAATTGAAAGATATCAGAAGGAAATGTCGTAGAGTAGCATAAAAAAAAAATCAAAATGTAGAGAGAGACAATGCGTCCATCATTGTGTGGACCACTATACATATACATGAAAGATGAAATGATGGATGTGGGTGATGGTTATCTCACTTTGTGACTTCACACTTTGAAAGGGATTATTAAAATCTCTTGTCTGTTAACCAGTGGCTCACTGACTCAGTCAAGACCCTTTCTGGCCCTAGATTCAGATGTTGCAAAGATTTTGAGTGGCAAGCTGGCATATATAACAGTTTATTAATTTTCTCGGTCTGAGTACAGCATTAGGAGTGAGTTCAGATTTATTTTAACTAGTAATGAATAATAGCTGTTTATGCTATTGGATAGATCTGAAGTATGTCAGTTTAAAACTGTACTTCAGCTACCACATTTCACTCACTGCATTTAATTTTCAAGTCTTTAAAGTTAACTCATATGTAACTGAAAGTAAAATGTGTTCCTTTACATGCTATAAATTATTAGTGTAACAAGAAATATTGACTTCTCCAATTTTGCGTTTTTACATGCTGTCTTTCATAACACTTGTTGTATTTGGATTAGAGGAGAGCACTTCGAATATAGATCTGTCATTTTGAGATCTTTATCGCTGGAGTGAGAAATGAGTAAACATTCTTGGAAAGAACTAATGGCATCTCATGCATCAGCTCTGCTACCTCAATTGAATTTATTTAAAAGTACCCATAACCACATTCTGCGTGTCAGATAGAGTTGCTGAACACAGTATTTCTTGTAGTTTTAAAGATATGTATTCAATTTCTTATGTTATTTACATTTGCTATATGTGTAATCATAAATGGGGCATCCCGTGTTCAAGAAATTCTACATTTTTAACTTAATAATGCAATAATCATTTTCCCTAAGAAATGTGCCATTGTAATAGATCCATCACCTTAATACATAATTCATGATTCTGCTTTCGATTTTCATATCATAAATACAAAATAAGTACATTGTAATTCTTACAAGAAGTCCTATATGAATGAATGAATAAAAAATTATTACTGTTTTCAAATCAGGAAGACATTTTTCCCACTAAACCCATACCCCACCTCTCCAGCATATTTTTTATTGAGTTGGGAGAGAAATGAGAGCATACTCCTGTTTTAAATTTATTTTCCAATCCATTAGTTAATGCATTACTAAATTCCATTACAACAACTGTCATCCCTACTTATTTCTGATGAAGTTATTTTATTGTGTTGGATGGAAATGGATATTTCAATCAATGTGAAGCAGTCGCTAATTAAAATATTCCTGATGAGTCAATTATAGAAGATCCATGAGTATTTATTAAATGCATCCTTACAAGACATGATAGAGATTAACTTTTAAAAAATGCAGTTCCTCCTTTACGGAAGTATATAGTAAGGGCTGGCAGTCTTCCTTTTGTTTAGTGCTTTCTATCTGTCATCTTCAAGAACAAATCTTATGTCACACTTGTCAAATAAGTGCAACCCAATTGCTTTACATTATGCTGTGATCTACTGGCCACACTACAACACATAGGATGTGGTCTGAAACAACCCCCTAAGATTGAGATACCAGAGACTAAAAGCAAAACACTCTGAAGTGCTGGGATAGTTTCCAAACAAGATGGGTAGAATCTATGACATGGAATAAATTATAACTGAATTTAAGTTATGATCATGATTGTTACCATTTTAGCTGTCCTCAGATGATGAAAACGCTTTTCTAACCAGAATTAATGTTAAGAAGGTTTATTAAGTAGTAGAAGTTTATTCTTTCAAACCAATCCCATAACAGGTTTCTTAACTCACATTTACTCGTATTTCAGTCATTTTGTTCTGGATCTACATGTAACTTCCTTTGAAAGGGGAATAGATACTGAAAGATCTCTCCCCAGTAGCTTATATTTTAAGCTTATTTGTCTTCCTGATAAATAATAATGTTTAAAAATCCTATAGTGACTATGGCTTTCTTATAGTTAAGAAGTTGATTAAAATACTTTAATTATTAACATATATGTGCTGTAGCAGAATCTCATGCCATTTACCTCAATCACATGAAATAATAGATCAGGCAGAAAATATTTTGGGGATATAATTAGGTTTTATTATTTTTCAATTAATACTATTTGTCTTGCCTATTAGCTAAGTAACATGAACTCGTAAAATCTTAATTCCCATTTTTTACAATAATTGCCACAATTATTCACATAAGAATTTTGGGTGAGGAAATTATTTTCTGTGATTTCCTATTTCTAAAATGCTACCCAGATTTAAAATATATAATGATTTTTAACATCTTTTAAATTTATTGTGCAATTGTTGTCTTCTTGTCTGACTTAAAACTTCTTTGGAGTATGTGTCATGTTTTGTTTTAAAATGCATCAGTTTGAATAGAAAGTAAATCACAGATCCTAATCTGTGTGTGTATATTTGGAAAATATTTATCTGTATTTTTAGTTCTAAAATATATTAATGGTAATGCAACTGTTTTTTCCCTGATTTTTGTTTCCTAAATTCTTAAAAGTCAAAGGAGAGGATGCAAATTAGAAGCATGTAGCTTGTAGGAAATAAAATTATATGTTAAAACTCGTTGATTCTCTCACAATTGGAGCAAAGTTTAGCCAAATCATACTGCAAAAAAGCACCAGTAATTTCAAAATGATGAGCCATTCATGGTCTCTGAAAACATGCTTCTGCACTCATCTACTTGCTTTCTTAAAAATCAACAATCCAAGCTATTGTTGATCTGAAGCATAGAGTTTGATTTCAAATTTTAGGACACGTTTGATCATCTTCCTACAGCTATATAGAAATCAGGTTTTTATTTGAGTTTTAGCTTATAAAAACTGGCAACATAACTCTAAAGCAATCCATGCCTGTTAACTGAACCAGTGCATCTCATGTTAGGGTTAAAATAATTAGAAAGAAAAAAAAATCCTCTTTTCTGTTACATCAGCTGGTAGCCATATGAAATAATTTATAGAATTCTGTTTTCATCATTAGGACAATCATACTGTTTTTGCAGGGACTTTTAATTGGTGTATCCACAAAAGGCATTGTTATGTGACACCTAAGACAAATACTACACATGTCCAAAAAGAATCATACAATCTAAAATAAGAAGGAGCTAGAATGAAAGGAGAATCAAAAGTGGCTCCTAGCACAAGAAAAGCCAGGTGTGGTAGCATCCTCACCCTTGTTGTGGTTTTCCAGCTTCATAAAATGTTTAGAGAACAAGAAGACTCCAAATACCTGAGATCCACACTTTTACATTGTTCTGTATTGTTGGAAGCCTCTATATTTGGGTTCTTCAACAAAGGCCGAGCTCATCTGCCCTTGTATACTCAATTGGCTGTATGCAAAAGGAGTGGAGAACTAAGGAAGTGCCTAGCCAAAGCCAACCACGGTTCATACTTAAGGAAGTGGTTTCTAGATTCAGATTGTTTTATGTAAACCTTAGTTCTGTTGTTAACTATATGTATGATCCTAGGATCATGCTGTGTTTCCTGTGTGAGTCTGATTTTTGCCTTCTGTAAATTTATAGTAGACCTGACCTCACAGAGTTGTGGTAAGACTCTAAGAAGCCAACACACATTACACAGTTTGAACAGGACTTGCTGTAAATAATGTGTTCAGTACAGTAAATTAATTAATACTCATGTTGCTTTTTTTTTTTTTCTGGTAGGCACCATCAAGTAGGGAATGAGTGAATGTCCCTAGAGGAAGTGTTGAAAGTTCTAGGTGGAGTTGGAAGATGAACTTCTAATCTTCTAACAGTAGAAGATTTCTACAAATGCTGAGTTTCCTTATATCACAGAAGGGTCTCTGATGCATTTAATTGTAGGATCAAACTGTAAAGCAAAAGCTAAAAAATGTACAAGAATTGCTCTCTCCCTCCCTCTCTCTCTCTCCTTCTCTCTCTCTCTCTCACACACACACACACACACACACACACACACACACACACCAGCCATATATAGCAAGTTTGCTGTGTGTGTCAGTGTGTTAAACAGTGAAGCTGAATGACTCACATGGGTTATTCTTTTTGGAAATTGTATGCTTTTATGCCCACACCTTGTTTTTTGCCCCCTGCTGCTGGCAGTGCTCAGTTTTTTCTGCTTTATTAATAGAGGCAGTATGGAATAGGGAGAAAGGGATCTCTCTAGGAACTAAAATGGTACATTAGTCAATGTGCTTGAGCCAGCCTGCTTTTACAATGGTGAACTGAACAAGTATCTGCTGATCAGCTCAGCATTAACCCTGGGTAAGGCGGTTGCCAATGTTCCACAGCTGCGCTCTCCTCTGACTTGCTAGCATATTAAAATAGAAGGAATAGACTATTCTGTTGGGAAAATAGGACAAGAATTAGAATAACATCTCTAAGGAAGGGTGAACACCTCAAAGTCAGCCGAAAATAATCCGCTGCTAGGCAATAGTGTTGGAAATATTTTGCAAGGGTTCTGCCTTTCTCTGTGATTTCCTAAACTTGATCATCTTCCTTTTAAGGTAGCAATCCACTGACTTTAGGGATGAGACAGAACTTGCTGAGGTTGATACTTGGAGGCAGTGTGATTTAATAGGAAGAGCATGCGCTAGCCAATGCCATCTCTCCCTTACGTCAAATCCCAGTGTTGCCGTTGCTGGTTGAGCACTGAAGCCCCTATCTCCCTGGGGGTTGTGATATCGTTACCATGACATGTCAAAGGCTGGGGCTATGGGTAAAATAAGCTCCTAGATGGAAAAAATCTGGCATCATAGGTCAAATGTTATTTCAAACATACTTGTATTCTCCCCTGGACATTTAGCCTCTTCCTGTTTCTGTATTACTCTAGCGTCAGTGGCTGACAGGCTTTGTGAGAAGATGAAGCGTGCAATCATTCTGAAGAGGTCTGAGGAGCCATGGACATGAGAGAGAACGAGGGCAGTCAATGGCACGGAGGATTGGCAGGATTCCTCCCCTAACCCCGAGACCCACTGTGACTCAGGATGACTTACAGGGCAGTAATGTACTGGGTACTTTCCACAGGTCACGTTGCGCTCCCTCTCAAAGTCACTTGTCAGCTAGTTATCTTTGTTTAGGAGTCTGGAGAGATTAGCATCCTGCTAAGTTACGAACTGGCCAGCAAACTCAGAGGACTTTTTGAAACCCCAAGAGTTTTTATAAAGTGGACTGTATATTTGATCTTTTTTTGGGTTAGATATATTTTGTTAGCAGAAAAGTATTCATTTCTCATTGATATGATTTCCTACATAGTTTCATGATAGGTGTTACAGAGCTCATTAAGAGATTTTCACATTACTTAATAAAAAAATAAGAATGACATCATGGAAAGGTCCACAAGGAAATTAAACAGTTTAAGAGATAGAAAGGTTCTTACAGAGTAATAAATGCTGAATGGCATATAGAGCCTTCACTGCAGAGGATAGCTGAACACTAGCACTTTTTTTTTTTTGAAAAATTGAAATGGTAAAGTTATACGTGGCAGTTATATCAGAAGCCATTTTCTACTCAAGGACCACTTACATGTCAATGCAAGCAAGTGTTTCTGAAATGACATTTAAAAAATAGAATCTTGTTTTACCTAATTGAGTATAGTGAAAGCCTGAATTATTTTACCAGAAAGTTCTTAGTGTACTTGTATGGTAGAATACCCCATCCAGGCATCACCCCAACAGGCATTGTTAGAAGCGACGAATGTTACTCCATGTTTGCAGAAAACAGTTTGTCTCCTTCAGGAGCCAAGATAAAAGGGTGAAATATTTTAAAATAGCAGTTGTTTTTCTAAGACTCTGTATGTTTTTACATAAAGAGTTTTCTCCCATCCAAGTACTATCCAAGCCCGACCCTGCTTAGCTTCCGAGATCAGATGAGATCTGGCGTGTTTAGGGTGGTATGGCCATAGACCATAAAGAGTTTTCTAAAACAAACAAAACTCTGAGATCCTTAATAATTAAGAGACTGTCAAGGGTGGGTATTGCTTTTTTACATTTCACTCTGAAAGTTATGAAACCCAAGCTAGATCCTAAATGATGAATAAAACTTATTTAGATATAAATTTTCAGTTTTAAATAATATGGTAGTTAAATCTTCTTTCATATTAACCAGTAAAAGAAGATGCATTCTCGTGAGCAAAGTTTGAAATGATGTGTTCCCATTACCTCCCTATGAATCCTGAGCAATGTTTTAATTCAGTCTTTTTATTGATTTGAATGCCAGATTGGCAGAAGCAAAAAAGCAGAGAGAAACAGAAACGTTTCACATACTATTTCACTTCCCAAAGCCTGCAAAGCCAGGGGCCTGAGGCATGCTGAGTTAGGAAATTAGGAAGTTGAGAAAGGTCTTCCATGTGGACAACAAGGATCCAAGTATTGAGCCATCAGCTGCAACCTCCCAGGGGGTACAGTAAGAGGTAGTTACACTAAGGATTAACAAGGACTGGAATCCAGGCATTTGTGTAGGATGTGGGTATCCATGTGGTGACCTTACCTTTGCACCAAAAGCATCCAAGAAATGCAAGATAGAAAAGAGAATGGAAAGGGACAAACATATTGACAATTCAGCCAGTGCTTTTGTCGTGGATGAAAACTAGTTATAATTTGATTAACCTTACAATTTAGAGCATACTAATTATAGAAAATATTGAACATCTTTGAGCCTGATCTTTTCATTCATAAGATGTAGTTAATAATATCATCTCATATAGTTGTTGAAACAGCAAGACATAGTAAATATTACTCCAAATGTATGGAATGATAGATATGTATACAAAATAATGATTTTCTTTAGAAAAAGATGAGATAGAAATATGATTGATGCAATAACTGAAAACAAAGGTTCAGCCTTATAGAATGGGTCCATACCTTAATAAATCTGGTTTAGGATTTCCTTGAGTCAGAATTAGTCAGAATTTAGACATTTATTGCTTTTGCAACAAAGGTATTCAGTCAGTAGGATTTTTCAGTACACCTCACAAAATACTTTCCTTTTCTGTGCCTGTCCTTGATTTTCTCAAAGAATGGTTTTGAATCCTCCGTAGGTCTTGCACCTGGATTGTCCATGGTGCTAAGGATTACATCCCATGATCTCTATTTGGTCTTCCTTTCCACCATTCTTATCATCTTGCACTTATCAACATCCCCCTTTTCCTATATCTCAAGAGAAGGACATCAGAAAGCCCCATGAACTCCTCCAACCCTATTGAGGTTAGCATTGTTATTTTTTTTTTCACTTGTACAGGATAAAACCTAAACATTCCACAAACATGTATGCATTCACAGTTGATTCTTCTACGTATTATTGCATTTACTTCTGCCTTTTTTAAAAGTTAGCATTTTTAGAAGTAAAATCAATAAGGAACTCCAGAGAAAAAAGGAAAAAAAAATCATGTATAGCTTTACTTCATTCATTTGCTTTTCTAGGAAGATACACTGAAGTAATTTAGACTTTATTAAGTTAGAATATTAATTTTAAATTTAATTCACAAAGAAGTTGAAAAGTAAATAATGCTTGTCGTTGACTGTCATGGCAATCATATGTCATATACAGATTATATTCTATGCCACTTTTATAAAGACTTTCCAATATAAAGTTGGCTTTGACTATAGTTTTATTTATAACTTGTAGTTTCTGCTGTTTTTAATACTATTCTCAGTTTTATAAATGGTTCTTTTAAATTTTTTTTCTGATAAAATATTTTCAGTAATACCTATTATGATATTTCTAATATGTTTGTTGCTAAAATTAATTTATGGATTGAATTTCTTACATTTAGCATCACTTAAATACGACTAACATTTTAATATAGTTTGCTTTGTATAGTATGCATTTAATATAAGCTATAAAATAAAGCCTGAAATTTTATCACTGAAATCCTTCAACACCTTACCTATATATTTGAAAGCTTTACATGTCAACAACTGAGAAAAAATGCATACAAATCCTGCCCCACTTATCCCCAAATCTTTAAAAATTTAAAAGTTAAATGACAATAAGTTTATGAGTCTCACACATTTCCATCAAGGAGTACCTTAGTTAGAGATGGAATAGTAACACAATGGAAATATTTTTTTTTAAAAAGATCATCTATTTCTATCATAAAACAAGAGAAAGAGATAGAAAGAGGAAAATCTTCCACACACTGATTCACTCCCCAAGCGGCTGCAACAGCCAGAGCTGAGCTGATCCAAAGCCGGGAGCCAGGAGCTTCTTAATGGGTCTCCGATGCAGGTGCAGGTTCCTAAGGTCTTGGGCTGTCCTCTACTGCTTTCCCAGGCCCCAAAGAGGGAGCTGGATTTAAAGTAGGGCCTCTGGTTTAGGTACCAGCACCATGTGACATCCCAGTGTGTTCAAGGCGAGGACTTTAACCACTGGGTTGACATGTGGGGACCATCATAATATGTTTTATTAATTTTTTAAGGATTGCAAGGTGAAGGAGTTTATTTCACTTATGCAATTTCTGATTCACAAGTTACCATTGCTATATTGGTTGAAAACATTAAGTTTTGATTCTTGATCATAAACATTTTGGATTTACGCTAGTAAAAAGAAGAAAGCTAATGCGTAATGAGAAGGTTTCTTTCTCTTTAAACTATTTGAAACCAGAATTCTTGTAACATTTGCTTAATTCTGATTGTTCTAGTAAAATTGATTTAATTTTCATACTTTTTTCTAAACTGAATCAAAGTAACATTGACTCTATTCCAGATTTACTCTTGATAAAGCTGTATGAACCTTTATTTATAGTATTCCACTGAAATGGTCTTCTGTGGCCATTTCATGTAAAACTAATCATTTAAGAATTGGCAGTTTGGCTCAGAAAGATCAATATTGCACTAGCAATAGTATCAAATCTTCTACATATCCATTTCTCTTCAGTTCTCAGCCAATTAGAATTTTCTACTTACTCTTCCCTTCTTTCTTTTCTTTATTTTAAAATATTCCTCTAAATATATTAATTTTAAGAGTGATTTTGGTTTTTACTTTTTTCTCTGGAAACAGAAAACAGTACATGAATTCTTTGAATCCATGCTTTATTTTTTCTGTATCACTTACCCAGAAATAAAAACAACGAAAGAAACAGTTTTATTTTAGTGCAACAGCCAATGAAGAAAGTGACAACACTTTTTCTAAATTTCCAGGAGTAATTGAGTTAAAATTTATTTGTGGGAAAGATGTGTTTAACTGTTGCAGAACTTGTCATTCCACCTGTAAAGAAAGTGTGAAAAATGCGCAATATCGTTTTTGTTTCTTTGTTGGTGTCACACACACTGATGCCAATAAAGCTGTCAGGGCAGATGTTTTGGCTTAAATGCCCCTGGCAGTAACTTTATTGAAAATCAACACAAATCATGGTCAGCTATCAGTTCTTACTCCCCAAAGAAACAATTAAGTCGAAGTGACAGCTCCTAAGGCCTCACAAGGCGAAAGCCAAAGCCCAGGGTGCCTGAGTAGAAGATGATCTGTGTCACAGTTGTCAACCTGCAGTTAGGTCAATGGTTCTGTGTTTGATTCCATTTGTGCCCCAATCTCACCTAATTCTAGAAGGAAATAGAAAGTGGCTAATAGAGCTAGCAGGTGGGCATTGTGCATAAAATCAATTCCATTAGCTTGAAGGAAAAGCAAAGCTTTTATGTCTGAGTGATCTTAATTTGTATGTATTTGATTTATCATGATTTCTTATTATAATAGTAAAACCATTTATCCTAAAATCACATGCTTGTGAATTCTCCTAACAACGTCCTGTGAAATGCAGAAAATGATAGGCTGATACAGGAGTATATTCTCTGACTCCATAATTTGTGACTTCCTCTAACCTACTCTCAGGTTCAGATTAATGTACTTATTTAGCATTTTAACAGAAATAATCATAATAAATCTACAAATCATAGTTTAATAACACATCATATGGGCTTATCTTGATAAATTAAATTCAGGAGTAAATATACATAAGGATGACCTATTTCATCCATGTTTCCTTTCTTCATTTCATCCACCACCGAAAGAGATATCCACCAACTTCGTACTGAGTAATACGAAAGTGCTCAGATGTGCACTATTTCACATCTTAGCTCTGACAAATACCATTGTGTGGTCTCAAGCAACTCTTATATCCCTGTTTTAAGTTTCTTTACTTGTAAAATGCTCACAGTTATCCTCCGACATTTATTTTTCTGAATATTAAATGCTGTAATAACTTATTATCAACACTGAGTTCTTAATAACTTCCAGCCTCATGTTTAAGCATAATGAAGAAATGTACCAAGATGTGGTTTTGCAGATGAAAATTATAATCAAAACAACCCACAAAAATATAAGCATATGTTGGTATTTGATGGAGCAGTTAACACACCATATGGGACCTGGCAAACCCTCCTGAAGTACCTGGGATTGAGTCCTGAGTCAGCTTCAAATTCTGTTTTCTTTCTAATGAGCAATCTGGGAAGCAGCAGGTGCAAGGATGGCTGGAGTTTCTGTGTCTTTGCCCCATTTGGGAGACCTGTATTAAGTTCCCAGTTGCTGAATTTTAGCCTTGCCCAGCCCTATTTTACGCATTGGAGGAGTAAATCAGGGCTTTATTCTGTTTCTCTCTCTCTCTCCTTGCTCTTGCATTTTCTCTTGCTCTGCGTTTCAAATACAAAAATCAAATTATTAAAACACAGTTGAACCTCATGAATCAATTAGATTATATGATGTCATCATAAACATTGAGTTAGAACATATTAAACCACTGTTCCTAAAAGAAGTATAGGGTAAATTCTGGTGATGCTCTGGCCAAACATTTTTGTCAACACTTCAATAAATAAGTGTACTTTATTTTTATTTTATTTGTGTTCCTGTTTTAAGGTATTTTGTTTAACATGATTTAATATATGGTGCAATTTGCTAACATTGAAATCACAGCCAATAGAGGTAGAATGAATGCCTGAGTGAAACCCCAATAGTCTAAAATGTGTTTTCTGTGTAAAGTACAGCCCGGCCTTCTTACATCAGTTGGAGGGCCATTTTTACAGCTCAAAATGCCCAACAAGAAGCACAAATAATACAAGACAGTGTGGTACGGGGTAAACCTTGAAACAGAAACTTGTTTAAGACTAGCAGAATTGAAAGAGGAAGGAACATGGGCCCTGCACTGTGGCCTAGCAGCTGAAGGCATTATGTTGAAAGCGCCTGGATCCCATATGGTCACCAGTTCTAATCCCGGCAGCTTCACTTCCATCCAGCACCCTGCTTGTGGCCTGGGAAAGCAGTCAAGGATGGTCCCAAGGCATTGGGTCTCTGTACCCGTGTGGGAGACCTGGAGAAAGTTCCTGGCTACTGCTTCGTAACAGCACAGCGCTGACCATTGCAGTCACTTGGGGAGTGAATCATCGGATGGAAGATCTTTCTTTCTGTCTCTCCTCCTCTCTGTAAATCTGACTTTGCAATAAAAATTAAATAAATCTTTAAAAAAAAAAACAAAGATGAAGGAACAGAAATACATTGCTACTCTGAGCTAGGAATGTGCTCTTTAAATGACAGTTTTTTTCTCAGCTGAATGTATGGGCTCATGCATGATTTTGAAAATATTGAAAGTATTTTTCATGGTTATAAATTTTAGTAAGTAAATTTGTAAATAGAGAAATTACAAATAATTAGGACAGATTCTGTTTGCGTGCATCTCTAAAATCAACGAAGTCGTAAAAAGCATTACTGAGTAAAATAAATCATAGCAAATGAACTGGATGTTGCTGTTGCTGGAGATGGTGAGTGTGTGAAATGTATTTAAAGTAATCAGCAAAGATCTGTATGTTAAATTAACATTTGAACAAAGACCTCAAGTAAGTTAGGGGTGGCACAGGTGAACATCTTTAGGAAATGACTCCAGGCAAAGAACTGCAATGGAAAATGACTTGAGGTGGCATCAGGCTAAGGAGAAATGAGGAAAAGGATGTGAAGAAGATGAGAAGAGACAGATTGTGTGAGACATTAAAGACAGAGTGGGCAAATCATTGCATATGGTGTGACTTGAGAAGATGGTGACATAAGCTGTCATAGTCTGGTTCAACTTGCTTTCGAGGGAAATAGTTGGGAGGTGATAAGAATCAAAGTATCAACTTGGGATGCTGCAGCAATTCCAGAATTTATCAAACAGTTTGGCAGAAATAAGAAGTTGGTTTAGTCTGGGAAGGTCAAGGGTTGTCAGAATTTCAGTATATTTTGAAAAATAGAGTTGACAGGGTTTGCTGAAGATGCATAAGATATTGTAATATAGGAGTCTATTGTAACTCCAAGATGTCGGAAGGACGGACTCATTTTGGACAGGGAGTTGCCTGTGTGTGTGTGTGTGTGTGTGTGTGTGTGTGTGTATGCGTGGGCTGGGGGATCTATACCACTAGACAACCAATATGGATGAAAAGAGCTAAGAGAACTCTTGTTTTTATGTATGTTAGTTTCAGATGTGCACATGAAGCACAACTGAAAATTCATATGCATTTGGGGTTAGAAAATAGTTCAGACAAGGAGTCATCATCATGTGGCAAAAGAGTTTTTGAAGCTAAGAGACTCGAGTGGACTGTCAAGGAATAAACAGCAAGAGACAAGAAAGGAGTTCCTGAGAAGGAGTCCTGAATGCTGAGCCACTCAATCAGTTATGGCTTTAATAACTGTTTATACCTGCTTTCTTGATACTAATTGAGTCATACAAAACACTCTATAATCTTTCACATAATTAATATGATACTCTTGAACTCTATCCATATAATGTAAATGCAGAGATAAAATTATCCATGAAGATTACCAGGTTCTGTTGTAAAAATGTTAGGGTGTAATTTTGTGTTTTGTAACTTCTGAAGCAAAATCCCAAGACAAAGATATCATTAAAACCACAAGTGAGGTGTTAATACTTGTTAAGTGCCACCCACAATGCTGGGCTACCAACAAACAAAGGAGGTACTTATGCCCTGAACCTCTTTGGATCGTATAATGGAACAGACTTTGGATCTAGGGAATGCTTATTCAACTGATTCACCCTTTAGCTTCAGTGTAGCTTCACTGGGTAACACACCAAATGCCTTTTTGTAGGTTAGTATTTTAGTTGTTCTAAAAATACATTCTTATGTCTTCCTTTTCAAAAGTATTTCAGGCTTTCAAACACTTGCTTTGTGTTATTTGGTCTCTGTTTTATGTAATTTTCAACATATTTGGCATCAACTCGTTGTGCCTTCCAAAATTCTTACATCCATCCATCTGCTTGTCCATATGCCAACAACCAGGAATATGGCTGTTAAGCTTTAGCTCTTGTAGGGAAAATTGGACTACTTACAAGGAAATATTCCACCTTTTTCTAGAAAATATAATTATGAATGGTCTGCGTAACAACTTGCCTAATAATGTGTATTTTCAGAATGTTTTTGCCTAGTCTAAACATTTGCCCTTACTTTTCCATGGAAGTTCTCAATCAGTCCTAAGAAACAGTGCCTTCTACAACAGAATGAATCTTGAATGTTCTTTATTAGCCTAAGTAGCCCAGTCATGTCTTTCAAGGCGATCAATAATCTTAAATTTTCAGTAACATAAACTTATTCTGATTGACTCCTATTTTGTGACTAAAGAAACCTTTGTTTCAATTAATTGCGATAATCAATTAGTCAACCCTGTAAAATTGAGATAATCATCCCTGTCCTATCTATCCTTAATAGTTGTGTAAAATACTATGAAGAACATAAAGAGCTAAGAAAAAAGGTTACTCCTGAATATGTATGGATTACAATAGTGAATATATTCATAGCAATATATATTCATATACATGTCTTAAATATCTATGTTCTGCATGTATAAAAACTTTAGTCATCTTCCTTTTCCAGAGCGAGACTGGAAGCTTTAGGATGTTGCAGCTCATAATCTCACTTTTCTTAAAGTCTTTTTTTATATGTGCATCAAAATCAGGGCCTTTATTGTGGAATCAGATGGAAATGAAATAAAGTCGTTGGCTTGTTCATTTGCATAACTGCAAAATTTTGATTTACGTGTTAACCTGGCACTAGTTCCTATGTGCTTCTTGGCAGTGTCTTTGCTGTTAGCAGCAAGATCATTTTTTCAGTACATTAGTTCTCTATTATTAAATTTCAGTTTGAATTCTTTGTAGGATTTTTTTTCCTGCCCCCTGACACATTCCCTCTTTCTTCATCAAATAAGCTTCTGTTTTAGTAGTTTATTAGTAGCCTTGTGTGAAATAAAGACGCTTCTGTGTGGGCTGCAGTTTGCCCACTGCCCCTGCCTTCAGAGGAAAACCCTTGTTGATTTCTTTGCCCAGGCGTATTCTACAGTTTTAGAGATTCCTGTTTCAGTCTAAGAACTTTTCCCAATGATAAGTTCTTAGATAGGAAACAAGCTAACTCCTTTCTCACCTGCATTTCCATATTCACTCTTTCCTTAATCAGCCTTCCAAAAGAAAACAGCTGAAGTTGAGCATTAAAGAACAAGACTCCAAACTGACTAGGCACCATCTACGTCAATAGGGCATGATGTTGCCATTTTTAAAAAATGCTGCATTACTTTTCATTGTTAGCATGAAATATAGCAAAAAGGTGACACATTAAGTATTTTAATGGCACCACTATCTTAGGATGGACCCCCTTGGCTGGGTATTTCTTTCTTTTCTTTTCTTTTCTTTTGTTTTTTTTTCCTTTTTTTCAGTATCAAATAAAGCTCTTGTTCTGCTTAGATAAGACAATGGGAAAATGATGTATTGGGAACTTGACGTATGGCCTATACGGTAGACACTGTATCATTAGGATTCAAGAAGAACACTAGCACCGGGAGACAAATAGGAGAGAGACAGGATAGCGTGTGACACTTTCTAGAATCGTCCAAGCACAGTTAATCTTCCTGAGGCTTAGTCAACTGCACTTACTGTTGTTCCCTAGCCATCTGCACCAAGTCCTATACCATACTCATTCTTCACAGCAGTCACCCGTGGACATGTCTGTCTTTCTTATGTCTGAACACAGTAAGAGCTTGGTGTGCATCCAGTTTAACGTTTGAAGGTTTTCAGGATTGAGTTTGGGGATCTGGGCTTCAGCCTGACAGTCCTGTCTGTCACAGGCCTTTGAAGGTGAACAGCAGATGCAAGATCTTTTTGTCTCTAACTCTGTTAACTCTGTCTCTATCATCTCTATCTCTATTTTATCTCTGTGTGTCTTCTAAAGAAGATAAAATAAATCAATAAAAATCATGATGACTGTTTATATGATTCCTGAGAGCATGACATTGTGTTTCACTCCCAGTGAAAACAACTGGTCACAAACACACACAAATAGAGGAATGAAGAAACAGATTGAGTGGTAACTAAGTATGAGGGAACATCAAAAAGTTTGAGGGAAAGCAGTATTTAAAGATAGGAGCAGTTTAATGCAGAATGTTTGAAACTTATGCGTAATACATATTTTACATGAACTTTTAGGACACTTCATCAAATAGATGATTAATGTAAATTTGAGGAGCAAATAGTTTCAGCTTTTTTTTTCTAACTCTTTGTTCTTCATTCTTAAAAAAAAAAAAAAACAAAGAAGTATATAAAAGAAATGTTGTACCACTGACATTCTAGGGCTACTCCAAGAGGAATATTTATTTCATAGACATCTGAAGAAAGAAAAAGAAGAATCTAATGAAGTAAAAGTCTAAGTACAAGTAAAAGTACATAAGTAAACTGAAATCCAATTGATATGGTTTTTTGCACTTCAAATTTGACATAGAGAACTCTCTGAGTATAAAAGTGCCTCTGATTACAACTTAAAAGTAAATAGTTGCTGGGTAGAGGGAGAAGACAAATCAATAAAAACCTCCAACATGTATTCACAATATTTTTTCAGGTTGACATCCATTGATTTTATAGCACAGCAAAAGTGTTTCTTTTCTAAAGGTCTTGTCATTTCTCCTACCATCAAAAATTAAGATCACTTTATCACTTTATTTTTTCTTGAAAATGTACTTTTTTTCAGAATAAAATGTCATTTTAAATTGTGTATAAATCCAATGTTCCATTATTTATACACCCAATCTTGCTCTAAGAGACAAATTACTGAGCTAGTCCTAAATTCTCTGAAATATAGCATTCTTGGAACGTGTTGAAGAGTTTTGCCTCTCTGTCTTGATAATTAAGAGTGCAGGTTTAGGATCCAGTCTAGTGATAGTGGGTTGAGGCTTTTACTTGGCATGTCCATATTCCATATTAGGGAGTGCCTTGTTGAAGTACTGACACCTCCATTTCCAATCCAGCTTCCTACTAATGCTCTTCAGAGACAGATGATGAACCAAGTACTTGGGTCCTGGCCACCCACATGATAAACAGTGATGTTCTCATATCCCAGCTACAACCCAGCCAAATCCCTACTGATACAAGTGTCTGGGAATCTGGAAGGCAAACCAGCATATATGAAAGATTCTCTCTACCCCATATCAAGCAGATGAAAATAAATAAAATTTTAAAGACAAGACATATGTAAGATCTTTACATACATACAGGTCTCATAAGTACACTTACCAATGTACAAATGGCCATCTGAAGTGCATTGCATCCTAGCATCTAGACTCCTTACAGGTATAGGAACCAAGCCTGGACAACTTGAGTCATCCTGAAAGTTGCTGATGCCCAAGAATCCAGAGCAGGAGCAGCAACATGTCTTTTGTCCTGATTCCCACCTCAGAGGGAGTTGTCATGGCTGAAACTGTCCATGAAGAGTACAGAGTAATTCTGTCAGGTTGTTGATTCCAAAGTGAGAATACGTGAGAATAGTAAAGAGAGAGAATCATCAGTGAGATACATCTCTTTCCAAATTATCAGAATACCAACAATGAAGACACTTTTGTGTTATGTAAATCCAACAGCAAGTAAAAACTGTTTGATTTCAACACTAATAATGAATTGTCAAAGAGAAGGCTGAAATTGCTGTAGCTCAGAACGTTTATTAGAGCAGCAAATAACTTATTGGACACAGACTCTGTCAGAAACAAAGGATTGGAAAAGGAACTTTGTTTTGCTGTCTTTGCACCTAAATTGTTAATTTTTGGCAAAGGAAATCAGTGATTATGAAGCATGACATTATCATTTAAATATTATGCAAAGTATAAAATTAAGAGATGTTTTAAAAATGAGCTAATAGATTAATGGGATTGTAAAATAAATAACTCCAGTGAATTTAATTGTCAACCTTTACCTCCTTGCATTAACATGTTTCTCCCAGACCATTAACCACACCTTTGAGGTTATGAAATTTGAAATACTCAAACTCACTGCCAGATAGTCTCATTATTTTATTTTTCTTGCTCAGTGGTAACCGAGACCAATTTAACTCAGACTCCCCTGAAGTAATTAGTTTGGGGTCTTTTAAAAATCAGAGTTCTGCAGAAGCCCATTCTTTTCACTTCCATCTAATTAAATCGACAAGCTTTTGCTGTCCCCACATGCCCCTCTCTGATAAGCTTTGTTCAGAATTGAAACTCTGAGGGCTGATCTGAATTTAATTCTATTGTTTCGAAAAAAATGTATCCCATAGTTAAAGTCTTATTGTTTTTCTCTAAAACAAAGATATTCTCCTTACATAAAAAAGAGTCATGGTTGCTTAGGGCCAGAGTTAGACAAGTTTCATGCTTTATGAATGGATTATCATCACCAAACAAAGTAGGAGTGCAAAACAAAAACAGTCCATATTGTATTCGAGAAGCCTGCTGTTTTTATCATTACCTTAGTTGCCAGCTGCCTATATGTATTGTTGTGTAATACTGGTATAATCAGCACCAAGCGCAGGAACACAATATCAGTAAAAAGCAGAGAATTTTTTGCCTAAAACAATGAATTCAGATTGACACCATAATCCTGGAACTATTGCACTCTGAAAGAAATTTCTTTGTCCAACCACTGGTAGGCTCTGATAGCAGCACATGTGTTTCACATTTATAATTACTCGGCTGAGCCAGGTTTAACAGTATGGGAGAATCATAAATGCCTCTCTCTGTGTATATATAAAATTATGAGAAAATCCCCATTTGCTACAGTTTGAACATATTTTTATTTTCCAACTCACGCAGATATTGAAACCACAATGTCGGGAGTGAATGGTGCTAGAAGGGGTGGAGAGATGGTCCAATTTGTTGTCTCAGAGGTAGGTCTAGTGAGAGATCCTTGGGTGCTTAGGGGCATGTCTTCCGATTTCGGTGCTCCAGAGGGTTGATTATCAAAGCCAAGTATGCTTCCTTGTGTCTGCTTTCTGCCTCACTGTGTGATCCATCCTGCGCATGCATCGCGCTATCCATCACCCGTCATTAGCAGATGCCAGAACAAGAGGATCGCCTGAGCTTCACAAGCGAACCTCCCAAACCATGAGGTAATTGGGAAAAACACAGTAGTGGTGTCTTGAGTTGTAGCGAGGAGAAGCTGATTCATAAGCCATGCTCCTCAACAGTGTTACAAGTCACGGTAGCAGTTCTTAGATATGTGCTTTATAAATTGGTAAATGCCTCTTTGAACATTTAGTTTAAAATTTCAAATGATCTCAAAGAAAGGAATACTTATTTTCTGCTGTGATGTCATGATTCACAGGAAAAATGGATTATAAGTGGGGAGGAAAATATTACATGAATCCTTGTGCATATAATCAATTCTAATTCCACATAATTTGAAAATACATGAATTCACTTTGTGAAGAACGAACTGGATTTCACACTGTTAAGAAATCAACTAAAGAAAAAAATTTCATTCATTCATAAATCAAATGTTTCCTGAACACCTATTTTAAGAGAAACTTATAAATAAAATACATCATATGGCCACTATGCATCAATCCCAAACCCCAAGACAATTATGTTACTGGTGACGGGTTAACAACAAAGTATCTGACTGACAGTGCAGACAGCATGGAAAATGAAATATTTGCAATCCTGAGGCTATAAAAATTGTGAATGCCATAAGTTTTATTTCTCTGCCATGTTACTTCACAAACTGTGGAGTGGTTAGAAGTTATTTGAAAATAAAGTAGTCATTATCTTCACATATTGTCTCTCTCTACACCCATTTATTTATAGGGAGAATGTGTATTAAAAGAGCTGTTTTTCAATTATTAAGAAAAACCATTAGTGCCTATCAAATTATAGCTGGTTAGCTTATCAAGCGACGGTGATTTTTATTGCCAACTCACAGGATCTAGTAGAGAACAAATTTGATCTTAGTAAGTGTCATATGATCGTGATACAAGTGGCTGACTGGACACATTCTAAGAAGCAGTCTCCCCAAGGAATGGCTTATCAACACCCCATTGTGCATCTTAATATCAGACTGCCAAGAGTGGGATCTGAAAAAAACAAAAGAATTAATACCAATCCTGTCTGAAAGTTGCTTGTTCAATACTTGTGATTCTGGAACGCTCGAAATATACTTTCCCCACAATGAGGTGATCTGAAAGTACAAACATACGCTGAATTTAAAATGTATTGAATTATACTGGGTTCAATCAGGCATGTTAAACTGACGTTACTTTTTCTACCTTTGAAATGTGACTACAAAAACACAAACTTACACACATCTTATATTAGCTTTCTGTTAGGCTCCTTTACTTAGACCTAATATGAACCTTTCTTCATCTAAGAATTATAAAAAGTGATTCCATTTTTATTCTGAACTTGCTCCCCAGGTTCCTGGGACATATCTTGCTCCCCATATTTGACATGTTATTGTGGCAAAACGGGTCCTAGCCCATTTGCTGGCTGCACTAAATTACCTGCTCTCTTTTCTTGCAAGATTTTATCCTATCCCACATCCAGGTCATTGCAAGTCTGTCCTTCCAATAATTGTTGAATAATTCATCGCAATTATTCAACAATCCAAATATGCCATCAAACTGAGCCCCAATCCTATCATTTTTTTATGTGTAAAATTTATTTTGTACTTCTTGAGTCAGCTGCTTATCAATTACCCAAATATCAGCTGATGGTTGAAGGTGCTGTTATTCAGTGATACCATGGTAACATTTTTCATTTTGTACTCTATAGGAAATAATCATGTAGTGCCCAGAGGATGTATATAATCACTAACTATGTTGATATTATAAAATACATCATTAGAGTTGGTGCTGTAGGGCAATTATGATAAATGTGTACATTCAATTCATTACTCATTATTCCACTTGCAAAAAAAAGATGCAGAACTGAGTTGAATATAATAAGGTCTGCGGATGAGAAAAGCACAATCTTAACATCATTTTCGAAACTGTAAAATATATAATGATCTATTATTTGTGTGAAATGTGGTCATTATTCTCTTCTTGTTTTTTCCTGAATATGCGCTTAGAAACTAAGCATATTTTATAGTATTATATTGCCACATGGATATCTATAAGCTATTGTAGATTTAGTAATTATGACCATGTGGAAGATTTTGATTTATTGATTAAAGAGAATTTTATATTCATGCATAATAGTTTATATTTGCAGTATACAAGTTATTCATGAAAATTCCTAGACATAGAATAAGGGTTTTGTATTTTATTTGCTAGCATGATTTAAAGCATTTACTTAACCAGAAATGATCGAAATAATGGTCTCTAGCTCTTTAGTCAGCTCTGCTTTGAGACATTCATAATCTGCTAAGATTCTCCTTTATCAGTTCAGACGGCTGCTGCTCCCCAATTCGATACACGTGCATATGCATGTACACACATTGAACCATAAACCCTGCTAAACTGTTCCCTTGAAACAAGGAGAAGCAAAATTTTTTTGAAAAGAAAGAAACA
Source organism: Ochotona curzoniae (assembly GCF_017591425.1). Taxonomy (NCBI): domain Eukaryota; kingdom Metazoa; phylum Chordata; class Mammalia; order Lagomorpha; family Ochotonidae; genus Ochotona; species Ochotona curzoniae. The sequence continues at coordinate 60,414,456 of NW_024466599.1, forward strand.
GATAGAAAGAAAGAAAGAATGAATGAATGAATGAACAAATAAATAAATAAATAAATAAATAAAACAAGGAGAGGCACCCCAGACTCAAAATCTTAAATACTGTATGTGTATTGATTTCTGCACAGGTAGGCAGTTTGTGATTTTAGTTTTCCTCATGCTGATTGCTAATTAGGGCATATGTAGACCTGTTTTGTTTCTACTGAAAAGACTTCGCTTGTGAATATTTTGTCGTCTGAATCCATCAGTAGTAGCAGGCATATCAGAGAGCTGTTGATAGATCTCCCTGCCACCTGTTTAAATATTTCTTTTTTTTTTTTCTGGCAAGCCAGTCATGAATTTCCATATACTGGAACATTTCATTGTAAGGCTTCCTTATTGTAAGACAACGTGTTAACTCATTGGAGGTGATTGGGGATCAGGGTGGGGATCAGGTCAGAGAGTGTGAGAAAGAGGCTGGGCTTTAAATAATCTGTTTTGTTGTTTGCTACTAAGCTTGTTCAAATTTCCATCAGGGAAGAAAGCAAATCACCAGTAATTCCTATACAAAATGTTTGGGCTGCTTGCATTTCTTGTGCGACAGTAATTCCTATGGGAGATGTGTTTTTGTTGTGATGGTGGCAACCTTGTCAAGTATTTTACTGTAACACTGGGGATGCGGTAGTGAGTGCTTCAGAGGTCAAAAGATGGCTGGCATAATACTGTGAGGAAATCAGCAAGCAAACTGAGGATTGCTACAGGGCAGAGTGAGTGCTTTGGTAAGAATTTTTCAAGTAGTGATTCTGAGAACAGAGCCTCTGGAGCATTTAAACTAGACATTCCATTGACAGTGTCAATTGTGTCACTGGGTTAAATTACTAAATAAATAGGGGAAATTATACTATAATCTCTACTGCTCTCAGTTTGCTTTCAAAGTAAATTCAAGACACCAAATTTATTTAAAAGCTCAAAGATCATGGTCTGACTAATTAGCATGCTCAGAAAGACAAAAACTACCAGCGTTTTTTTGCTTTAAATAAGCAGGCAAATAAACAAAACAAACAGTTGGAGAAAAGACTTAGCAGTTTATTCAGGCACTTGAGACAACTGATTGAAAAATCATCCTGTTGGTTCTTCAATAAGATTCAGTACACCTAGGGTGGGAGACCAAAACTAGCCACGGAGCAGGGTACACCCAGTGAAAAGGATGTGATGTTCCCAAATCTTGTGAATGAATTGGATTAACTGTGAAAACATTGCTCGTTCTGCAGCAGAACTGTATACATGCAGTTTTCTTTTTAAACTGTGCTGTTTGGTGGCAGGTGTTTGGCCCAGCAGTTGGGCCTTTTGGATCACCTAATCCCAATAGTACAGTGCTTCGGTTCAAGCCCCATCCCACTCCCGATTCTAGCTTCCTGCTAGTACAGATTCTGGAATGTGGCTAAAGTACTTTGGTCTCTTTCACCATGTGGTGGATCTGAATTTAATTTCCAGTTTTTGTCTGCAGTGTGGCCAGTCCCCAACATTTCAGGCATCTGAGGAGTGAAGCAGTGACTGGAAACTCTCCTTTTTCTCTCTGTCTTGTGAATAAAGTACATTCAATCTCTTAGAAAGTAAAGCTTAATGTTTTTATGTTTAAAAAAAAAGCTTTAGAAAGACTCCTCATTAGAAAAATGGCTTTTGTTGTGATTAAACTACAGCCATGTACTGTCCTTAAGATTTTAAATCAATAGTGATAAATCAAGATAGTGCTTGGAATATCAGCTGTAGAGATTGCTAATCAAAAGAAGGTGTGTGCATCCAGCTACAAATACGAAATGATGTTTAACTCATCCTCAAATGAAAGGAAACAGGAAAATTCAATTAGTATGACTCCTTGGACGTGCTGAGTCTGAATAAACTTATCAGTATTTGGAAACAGGTAAATTACCAAAAAAAAAAAAAAAAGAATCCAGAGTAGTACCGGGTTATTTATAATGTATTTTCAAATGGATGCCCAATATTTTGAAAAACATATATTTATTTTTTTAATTTAGAGAAATAAAAATGCTTCAAAGACCAACTTCATAACTCTGATGTACAAATAAATTTACATATATAAAACAAATTGCTAGTCAAAAATGTTTGAGATACAGCAAAGGGTTTACTAAACATTGTTGTCTCTTAGTGAAAGAATATTTTCTCCTATACTTATTGGTAACTTTCAAATTGTTTTGAAAACCTCTATTAACACAAAGAGAACAAACTTCGCCTATTTCACGGATACAATTGCAAGAAGATAATCATTTCCCTCTCTCCTGCCTCAGTATCCCTTCCTCCTTCATTTCTTTTTTTTTCTATTTAGTTTTGCAGTAATGTATTGTCACTTCATAATCACACAGATTTAATGCTGCACTAATCATAATGTTGAATAAATAAAAAACAGAAAGATTTCTGTTCCATGGGAGTAATCTCAAAGGCTACAAACAACAATTGAATCCTAAGATGTCAGTTTCATTCTTACACATTTTTTGTTTCTATATTAAATACCATATATGAGGGGAGGAAAAGTCTTTTTGGGACTTGCTTATATCATCAGGCGTCATGATTTAAAATATAATCTTGGGCCCAGCACAGTAGCCTAGTGGTTAAAGTCCTCACTTTGAACTCATTGGGATCCCACATGGGCACTGGTTCTAATCCTGGCTGCCCCACTTCCCATGCAGCTCCCTGCTTGCAGCCTGGGAAAGCAGTAGGGGGGCACGGCACAAAGCCTTGGGACCGTGCACTTGGGAGACCTGGAAGACGCTCTGGGCTCTTGGCTTCAGACTGGCTCAGCTCTGGCCATTGTAGCCATTTGGGAATTGAATCATCAGATGGAAGGTCTTCCTCTGTCTTTCCTCCTCTCTGTATATCTCACTTTGCAATAAAAATTAATAAATCTTTAAAATATCTATATACTCTTTATTCCCACCGATTGTGTCATGCTTGAGACAGTGTACAACAGTTGAAGTTTTCCACACGACACTGGATAACTAAAATCTAACTCTTCTTTTGAGCACTGTTTCCCTGACAAGACTCGAGTCACGGTGCTGCATCATGGGGCACTTTTCTAATACATCTTGTCTTTTATCATTAAGGCGCAGGCAGTTGCAGTATGACATGCTAAACACACTCTCTAACTGCGAAGTCAAATATTTAAAACACTTATGTCTTTTCCATCAGCACATGGCTAAGACATTGACCGAATCATTTCACAAAGAAAATTCTTTCATGATCAATTAATTTATTACATGTGAATAATTATATTAGTCAATTAACCTCATAAATCACTATTTTCAATTCATTTTTATGGCTGTCAGGACTTATTAAAATTACTTGAAAAAGTAAAACACCTAAGGAAACTTTTTTTCTTGCCTGTTGCAAAAAACAAACAAACAAAAATAAAAAAACAAACCAAAGAAACTCCTCTGTAAGATATTTGTCATCATCACCTCCAGACCAGTGCTGTAATGGTTTCTGGATGGTGACAGAAAGGTCAAAATAGTTAAGTAACTTCATCCAACTCATATATTAATTAGGTTTACAGAATCAGCTTTGTTTTAGTCTAATTGTCAGTACTGCTTCCACTGCTCAGGATTAAATGTGATTAATAATATGTGAGTTTTATAATTTTAATTGTGTTTATCTTTCGTGATACAGTTCCAAAGGCATAGGGTTTGCCCCTTCCACTCCGCACTTGCTCCCTGCCACACCTCCCACTGTTTTTCCCCATATTATTATAATGGTATAGTCCTTCAGCAACAGCCACAAGTTCAACATTCTATTACTTAAGTGTGTCATGACAATGAAGGTATTAACAACTATAGAAGTCTAGTATCCATCTATCAAGGGACTTCCTTTTATTCCAGAGTAGATTCATACTGCAACATATTCATCACTTGCTGGTATGCTAGTTTTCATTCTACAGAATGGAATGTATGTATACACACATATATATTATATATACATATATATATAAACATGTATATTCATGTTTACCTATATATCTAGCATTTTGCATGAAGGTTGGCCTCTATCAGAGAGAACATAAAATGTTTGTCCTTTGGGGATTGGCTTATTAACCAAAAAAGAAAAAAATTAATTACGGGCTGCAGCTTAGGTTAATTTGAATATGTGGGAGATACTCAGGCAGACAATTTATTATGTATATTAAGTGTAAAACTAGATATGTGTTGATCAGCCACTATTCAGATTAAGTATTCAATTCCCCATATGTTTTCTTATATTCCTCTGGGTATCCATTGAGAATACAGATGTAGAATTCCTTCAATTAGTTCACTGAAGTGGAAAGAGAAATGCAGTAATTTGAAGACTATCATTTTTCATCATGATCTTAAGATAGAGTTGGATTTGATGAAATGGTCATTGTAATGAGAAGACTTATGTGTCTAAGCATAATATGAGGCAGTAGCCCATTGCTAACAGGCAAGATTAACTCATAAGCATTCAAGTTTCCATCAGCATAAATGATTATTCAAAAGCCCCATTTCTTTTCTTTTTGCCAAAATCAGCTTCTACACTGCAAACATGAGCTTTGAGGGCAGTCGTTTGACTTAGTGGCTAAGGTTTCGCTAGGATCGGCACTACTGGTGTTTGAATCCTGACTACGACCCCCAATTCCAGCCTGTTGCTAATAGATTGTAGGAAGGGGATAATGATTCAGACACCTTGGGACCTCACACCCCCGGGGAGGCCTGGATTGAATTCACTGTTTCTAGAGTCTACAGGCCCAATCCCAGATATTTTATGAATTTAGCAGTAAGCTAGTAGATGAGAGCTACCTCACTCATTCTCATTTATTCTCTCTCTGCCTCTTTCTCTCTCTCTCCCTCCCTCTCTCTCTCTGCTTCATCTCTCCCTGTGGCTTTAAAATAATTAAAAAAAAAATGACATGTGGTCTTTTCAAAATGAATCCCTGAGAAACAAATTGAGTTTTTTCTCCTTTGTCTTAAAGCAACGTATTTTACAGGAGCATAAGTTGAGCTCAATGCTAAATATGTTTAATAAGAACTGTTGATTTAAGAGTTCTATATTCTATTACTCATTCTTTAAGAAGGGACCGATACTTTATGTTATTCTCTATTGAGAACTCTCTACGTTGATAATTAAAGACTAATCTTTAGTTTTAAAATATTAATTTGTATCTTATCAAGAAGGGTTTATCAATAAATTTTATGTTGAGGATCTGCTTCATGCTACCTCCCAGGTTACGTTGGCATGTTTGGCATTTTAAATAAAGCTGGGTAGTGCTACAGCTGGCTCTGGTGGAAGGAAGTGATGCCAGTTCTAGAGTGCCACTGACCCAGCTAATGTCTGCCGCTCTGAGCAAAACAAAAAGGAATGAAGGACTTGGCAGAAAGGTGAAACACTATATCTTGGCTCTTTCTGGCGATAGCTCCCTTGCTAGTCCACCCTGGCAAATGAAAATAGAGCAACTCTAAAACATGCCCTTTATTCTTTTGTACGGTTTTCAAATGTAAGCAGAGATCAAAATAATCTTTGATGGATACTCTATAAATCCCCCAAACTGGAAAATAACTATTGACTTTTTTTGGTAAGAGGAGAAGATTACTGGACATATGCAAGTTTTGAAAAGAATAAATCTAAAGATTCAAGCCAATATCATCTGTTTCTCTTGCCAGCTGGGCCCTCTGCTTCTGGCCTGACTTTCATTGCCCACACTGGAGTTGGTGGGACATGGAAAGATTTAGGGACGCAGTTTGGAGCTAAGGCATGATGGTAATAAAGTGCTGAAGATATTTGGGAAGACTCTTCTTGACAGAGGAATTCATTTAGGAATGAAGTGGCAACGGAGAGACAAGAATAGATAGAATTTGTGCAGTGCCAGAGGAGAAAACTTCAGGATGAAATGAAGAAATTGAAAACTGGACAATGGGAAGATGTCATTAGATCTTGTAGTACATAATACAGCATCAGAAATTTTTTAAGACATGGAATGCTTTTGGAGTGTTTGTAAGATATACCATGTGAGTTACATTTTAAAACACAACACTTGTTTCTTAAAGGAAAATGAACAAAAGCAGAAAATTAGTATAGTTACTGCTATAATTCAGCTGAGAAGTGAGTGATTAAAGTTTTAGCTAGGAAGGTGCATTATGTGCTGCTAATTAATAGAAACTGAGCATTTTTAAATATGCATGGCAAGAGATGAAGTTGGTGAGAGAAAAATGAGAAATCAAGAACAGCTTTTGGCCTAGCCAATTCATATTTTCCAAAATATGGATACCTTAATAAAAACAGATTTTATGGTGAATAGGAGAAAATAGCATGTCCTAATGTGTCTTTTTAAGTTTAATCTATCATGAAAATTCAGGAGAGTGATCGTGATTGGGGGCATAATTTAAAAAACAATTAGCACATCAGTAATAGTTACAAAACACACTGGGTGAGAGCAAATCATGAAGGGAAAGAACCAAAGAACTCCAAAGGGGGGGAAGCATTTTTCCAGGAATAAAGAGAAGATTTGGGAGATGAGTAGAAATTAAAATGGTGATATAGAAAGAGAAGCAAAACTTTTAGTAGTTATCTGTGCAGAGTACAAAATGAGATATCAGATCTGGCAAGTGAAGGTCATTAGGAAACTTACAACAACCCTTAAAAGAATAAACTAGCAGAACTTTTGCTAAAAGTAGTTGAAAAGGAGATTGAGTGCCTCAAGCTAGCGAGGGAGGAGATTATTAGAAATAAACAGCATTAAATTTGAGAAAAGACATGTTTGTGGATAGAAATAGTCCAGTGGAAAGAGAGATTAACGATGTTGAAAAAAGGGGTCATAATTTCAGGGTGAAGTAGACAATGAGGGATAAAGACTACTTTTAAAAGGCACAGACCAACTCTGTGAACATAGATGATTAATCTAGTTTGAGAATGCATGAAAAGAAATGTGTATGCACATTTTTAACAGGAAAACCAAACATTCTTATTTATCTATTTTTCTGAAAAGTCTGAGAAAATATTAATAGGTTAGAATATCATTAAGTTTTCCAAAGAAGCTTCAGGGTGGTTTAGTAAACTGTAAATAGAATATAATTGTCATTCATTCAGCAAATATGTATGTGTCCAGTACTATTCTTGTTTTAAGATTTATTTTATTTTTATTGGAAAGATTTATAGAGAGAAGGAGAGATAGAGAGGAAGATCTTCTGTCTGTTGATTTACTCCCCAAGCAGCTGAAAAGGCCAAAGCTGAGCTGTTTTAAAGCCATGAGCTCAGAGCCTCTTCCAGATCTCCCAAACAATTGCAGGGTCTCAAGGCTTTGGGCCATCCTCAACTGCTTTCCCAGGCCACAGAGAACTGTATGAAAGTGGGGCCGGCAGGATTAGAAGCGGTGCCCTTATTAGATTAGAACTGGCGCGTGCAAGACGAGGACTCTAGCCACTAGACTACCAGGCTGGGCCCCAGTACTAATATACTACCGAGCAAAACAAACTCTTTCATGAATATCAATAGATAAATAATATAGGCATCCTAAGCACCCTTAAACTAAATATCTAGAAAGATACAAAACAATTTTTTTTTCTTACTGAATCGGTCACTGGATGGTACTCACACATACTCTCAGGAAAGCTGCTTGTCAACAGACAAAAATTTATGAGAATTTCTGCTGCAACAAGTAGGATTTTGCTTAACCCGGGCCTGTTGAGTTTGTTTCTGTGTTTCTAGATTGAATTTAGGTTCTAATGGTGCAAGTTACTTCACTATTAAGCAAAAATGTTTGGCTTTGTGGGTTAGATGCCAGTTGGGATGTTCACATCCCATATCGAGGTCTCTGGATTCAGTCCTGATTCTGCTCCAAATTACAACTTCCTATTAATACACACTTTGCGATGTAGTGAGTGAGAAGTCAAATAGCTGTGTTCCCACCAGCCAGACTGAGAACCTCGTTTGAGATGTTGGCAGTATTCAACTTGATGAATCCCTAGCCATTATGTACATTCAGTTGACCAATCACAGAGGAGAGCTTTGTCTTTCCTGTCTCAGTTAAAATCAAATAAATAAATACAAATATTAACTCTCAAAACGTGTCTATCATTCTATGAAAACTACCTTGAATATTTTAAGAATTGAAGTAAGGGCTGATGTCATTGGTTTACAAGTTAAACCACTGACTGTGATGTTGGCATACCTTTGGGCACCAGTTCATGTCCCTTGTAACTCCACTCCTGAACTAGTTCTGTTAATATTCCTGGGAAAACAGTAGAAGATACCTAAGTACTTGCACTTATTTGGAAGACCTAGAATGAAGCTCTTGGCCACTTGAGGAGTGAACAAGTAGATGAGTCTCTCTCACTCTGCCTCTTCCTCTCTTTGTAACTCTCACTTTCAAATACATAAATAAATATTTTAAAAAATGTTTCTAAAAGAGTGTCACAGAAAGCCATTGCTGGGTAGGATTCTATTTGAGCATGGAAAATAAATGATTGGATGAGAGCCACAAAAACACATTCTGCTTATAAGTCCTCTGAATAGTTGTGTGTCACATCTTGTTTCTTTTTAAGCAATAGAACTTGGCCTTGTATCAAAAATCATTGAAACTACAATTAAAGGTTTTATTTTGTGGGTTCATGTTGTAATTCACTTTGAGTTATTAGCCAATTTATAAGTAGCAGCATCATAAGCATATATGTGATTATAAATACAATAGAGGTTTTTTGAAAAAGTGTCAGATGTTATGAGGAGAGAAAATAGAGAAGCTGTTATGTAAGCTATTAGAAGAAACTTTGAGTGGATATCTGAAAAGTATTCAGATGCTAATTAGTAGAATTAGAGCGGATAAACTCAGGAGAATAGAACTAATGAGGGGGTATAATTAATATAGCAATAGGGAATAAGAACAAGAGGAAAGTAAAGGAATGTAAAATATAAGATAGATAGATAGATAGATAAATAGATAGATAAGGCTGTCAAAACGAATGAGTAGGGCTGGTTCTTGTGATACAGCAGGTTAAGCCATATCAAATCCCCGAGATCTGGTTCGAGTCCTTGCAACACTGCTTCTGATACAGCTCTCCGCCAATGCACCTAAGAAGCAAAAGTGTTTAGGTTTCTGCCACCAATGTAGGAAACCCAGAAAGAATTTCTGGATCTTGGCTCCAGGCTGCCTGCTCAGCCGTTTGGGGGCATGAACCAATCTGCCTTTGCAAATGCAAACATTTTAGAAAGATTGCAATGTTGGTTAAATGATATGTAGGAAGATAATTCAGTAATAGACATTTTGCAAAACATCTCAAATAAAATGTCACAGGAACATCAAAAATAAAAATGATAAATATCAATAAGCTAAAGAATTTTTAAAAATAGTATGACTTTCAATGAGATCTTCATACAATATAAAGTAAATTTAAGGCTAAGAGCAATTATTAAATAGCTTTAGTCATTATTTTACAAAGATCAGATGTGTAACCCAGCACCGACAGATGACAGTTTTTTTAAAAACCAATGCCTTGGTTTCAGGATAAGCAAGCCAGCATTATTGCACAGCAGGTTGAGTTGCTACCTGTGCCATTGACATCCCACATCACAGTAACAGTTTGAGTCTCAGCTACTCTGCTTCTGGTCCAGCTGCCTATTAATGCACCTGGGGAGGCAGCAGAAGATTTCCCTAATACGTGGCCTCCTGTCATCTGTGTGGTAGATGCAGATGGAGTTTAAGGATGCTAGCTTCAGCGTGTCCAGCACCAGCCATTGTGGTTATCTTGGGAATTGGCATTTGAAGATATCTCTGCGTGTAACTGCCTTTTGTATAAATAAAAATAAATCTTAAAAAATTCTACATTTGCAAAGAAAATAAAAACTCAGGAAGAACTTGGCAACATCAAAATTATAGTTAAATATATTAATATGTTATATTTGGTGTATAACAAGTCATAAAATTACAAATACATAGCAATTAAACAGTAAAACTTTTGTTAGTGTTTCTATATGAAACATTTCACTTTACATTAGTTATTTCCAGTTATACGTAGAATGTGTGTATTTAAGATTGTGTATAAGGAAAAACAAATTATCAACAGATTTTGTTGAGGCAGTGAGAGTTGCATTTTGAAAAAGCACTGAATAAAGACCTAGCAGGTGAAAATGTAGCCTTAGACTTTTCAACATGGTGTATTGAATCTGAGTTATAAACTCAGTTATAAACTCTAGAGTTATAAACTCTAGACTGAAAAGCTCTCATTGTACCTACTGTTAACTTATCCTCATAATGCATTCTCTGTTGTTGAGTATGTCTCTTTAGCAAGAACAGTTGCATAATTTGCATGACCCTGTGCAAAATGGCAATGCTAGGTCTCTTGCTAAAACGAAAAGATTAGGAATCTCAAGATACAGCATTCAAACTTTAAGCCCAGTGCTGTAGGAATCCTAAGCTCAGGGTAGATTGCTCATCTGGTCTCCCTTTTGTAACAGTTTTCTCTTTCTTCTAAAAATCTTGCTGCTGTTGCTTGGTCAGTTCTGTCTGGTACCTCCAGAAGTGTGTGTGTGTGTGTGTGTGTGTGTGTGTGTGTGTGTGTGTGTGTGTGTGTTATATCCTATATACATGAATTGTCATTACAATGAGCATGTAGCACATTCATTTTCCAAACCTTCCATCCTTCCATTTTTTTCCTATACTCGTATTTCTTAAAACAAAACCCACAGTTCTTATAAAGCAGTGAGACCTTTGTTTTCCTTGATTTTAGTTTTTATTTTCACGCCTAACCTCCAAAAAATAGACAAGGATATTTGGGCTCTACTACCCAAATGTCTTAAATTTGTCAACATTTTCACTATCACACTATGTCATTTTATTTCATTCTATACGTACCTGTACACTAACTTAATAAATGGTCTTATATTATCTGTTTGCATCACTAGAAACTACTCTTCTCCTAATGGTAAAAGAAACTTTTAAAATGGTAAATCAGAGCATAATATTCCTTTGATTAAAACCATTTGTGAATTTCTACTATGTCTAAAATGAAATCTGCTCTTTAGTAACTTACAAGAAGAAGCCAAGAGTCTCCCACATCTTCCCACATCCAATCCCCTTCATTCTCTCTCACATCCTGTGGCAAGCAATACACAGGTTACCATAAACATCCCAAATTTTACCTCTAGACACATTGAATCATTGATGACTCCAGGCTTCTGAAATTTCATATAACTCTTGGCCTTGAATGACTTTTTGTTACCCACGGATTAACTTTTTCCTGTTAGTCCTGTCAAAAAAGAAATTAGCAGTAAGAGAAAGAGCAAGTGATCAAGTGTTTTCCTCACAGCCAAAGTAAAACACGAGCATGCATCTGAGTTTGTGTTCCCATTCTCATCTCTAATCAAGCTCACTGAACCTCCATGTTTCTTTTTCTAGCTCATCAGAAAGAATGAATCATTGATATTCAGATTGCATCTAAAAGTCAATCAACAGATACTTATTGATTGCATCTCTCAGGCATTGAGCTGAATTAGTTTACTTAGGAAATAAAAAAAAAAAACCTAGCATGCAAAGTTTCACTTATTACAGAAGATTGAATGCTAACAACACAGGGTATAGGATGCATTCTATAAACTTAAGGAAATTCATAAGCGAGGCTGGCCAGGGATGACTACAGGAAGAACTAGTGCTCTAAGGCTGTGTTTGAAGATAGGACTTGCAAATGTGGATGTCATCATTCCTGAATGAATTTTATGAAGAGTGTGTGAATTGTTTTGGTCATCATAGGAGTTTACATAGAACATATGCAAAATAATTTACAGAGTTTTGTTGCATTACATTGTGGAGATCCTTTAATGGTAAATGCATTAAAATATTATAGTGCAGGCAACGCAGATTTATACAGTTATTTTGGCAGGAGAGTGATACTGGGGGAAATGACGTGCTAGGACTTAATTTATAGAATGGATTGGACTGACAGAAACTTGGAGCTGGCACTAAGAATTAGAATATCATAATTCTCTTGATTTAAGGTGGTAAGTGCTTCAGAAAGTAGTTTTATGGTAAACTTGAGCTGGAGAAATTAAATATCATAAGTCTGAAGGATATTTTCACGTTTCTATATGCTGATTTTTCCTTGTCCCCTTATGTCTTTGCCCTTTTTGGTTAATTTTATCAGAATCTCATTTGCAACAAAATGTAATTTTAAATTACTGAAAATTTAAAAGTGTATAACAAAATAACTTACCTTAAGTATGTGAACAGATAGATTCTTTGGGAGAAAAAAATTTCCTGGAAATTGTTTCAACTTTCTGGAATCTGAAAATGGGGATAGGCAAAAATAGTGAATGGACACTCCTATTAAAACTTAGTTTCTGCTTACATAAATAGGAATGTTTCATTTTTGTTTTAGTTTATGATAGTTCAATCCAGTGATGATGCTGATAATGAGCACTTAGGTGAAGAATAAAGTTATCATCAGCCTTCTTTATTCAGGTATTACTAGACAGTAGTTACTAAAATCAAAGTCAAAAACTGTAAAATGGTTCCCTTCTGTTGTTATTGGCCTAAGCTGAAAATTAGACATAATGGAGACTAATAGAATTCGATTGGGGAGAGTAACTCATACTTAATAAAAATACCATATGACACTTTCAATGTGTACATGTAAACTGTAACTTTGTGTCTAAAAGAGAGATATGACACTTTTTAATATAACTTCCAAACTCAAAGCAAACAAGAGTCCACTAGATTGTCTAAAGTATCATTTAAATGAGAAAACATTTAATAATTTCTTTGATACATCAATTATTAATTTTTCATAAAAATGTATCTGAAAAAAATTTTTAAATATTGGTTTATTTTAAAGGCAAATTTACAAAGAGGGAGTGAAGACGAGACAGAGAGAGATCTTCCATCTTCTGCTTCACTCCCCAGATGGCCACAATGGCACTGGAGCTAGACAGGTGCAAAGCCAAGGCAGGAGCTTCCTCCAGCACTCCAAATGGATGAAGGGGCCAAGCACTTGAGCTGGGCCATCCTCCACTGATTTCCCATGCACGTTAGTGGGGATCTGGATCCAAAGTGGTGCTGCCAGGAATCAAACTGGCACGCATATGGCATGTTGGCGTCATGGGCAGTAACTTTGCTTGCTATACCACAGTGCCATCCCCTGAAAATTATTTCTGAGATAATAACAGCAATAATTCTGTCAGTATGTATTCAGGCCCCACTGGAAGCTAGGTAAAACTATAAGCTGGAAGTAAAACACTGAATAGCTCAGATACAATTTCTGTTCTCTGCAAATTAGATGGCTTTATTAGGATAGACCTAGCACTGCTTCAGCACTTAATGTATTGTATCTGTCAAAGCCAAAAGCCAGAGAAATGGACCTTGGCTGGTTTAAGTAAGACTGGAGAGACAGGATTTAAGGTGACATTGCCAGTAGCTATGTCCAAATTCATGCCAGAAGCATTGAGCCAGTGAAACAATGCAGTGGTCACACTGGGCACTTGAAGTTGCACTTGGCAGTGCTGGCACCGTCAACGCAGCATGCTGGATCATCTGTTGACTGCTTAGGGAACAGGATGGAGTTGTTGCCAGTAGTTCCCTCTCCCAACTATGGCTTCTCTAAAATTACTGGTTTTATTTCACTAGCTTTTGGTTGAAGATCTGTGCACGGTGCATCTAATTGGCAGAGATAATGTCAAAAGATTATACTCTACTAATAAGGGAAACTCAAAAATAAACCTAACCCTTTAAGCTTCTACACGGTCAAGAATGCTTTGCCTCACAAGGCAGGAGATTTTCTAAAGAGAGGAATCTAATCCATAATTTGGAATGATAGGGAAAAAAGTTGCCAAATATCCACTCCCTGAAAAATGTGTAATAAGACTTGTCACAACTCTGATTTTATAATAATATTAAAAATATGGATGATCTGCCATACGTATTCTAATTAGCCAAATAGCCAAGCCCTGAAATCAATCCTGTCATTCTAAGCCTACGCCAGTGACCCCATGCTACAAAACTTTACTGTAATCTTTAACTTAAAATATGATTGAAATTACAATAAACATATATTCGTATGGGTTGATATAATCAGATTCCATAAGGTTTTAGACCCTGAATTGACCTAAAATGCATGCAGTGACAGAAAAGGGATATATAAATGTAGAATATTTGCTAAGCTTTTAAACTGAACTAAAAGATACTCTTCTTAATAAAACTCATGAATATGATCACTTAGACGCAGATTTTTTAAAAAAATTAAATACTTTGTAAAATGATTCTGTACTATTTGTTCAGAATCAGAAAACTTCGAACATTTCAATATCATTTGAAAATCTGATTAAAAACTTAACCTTGTCTCTTTCCACGGATACCATACAATGATCATTGTTTATTGTTAAGTCAAATTTGAAAAGAAAAAAGGTCACTTTAAAAGTAAATTATTAAACAGAGATCACTGCAGACCTCACATTTCTGTCTCTAGAATTATGCCTCCAAGAGATCTTCCTCATGGTCAAGTAGTATAGTAAGAACATCGTTCATATAAGAAATAGATCTTTCTATTATACGTTAGAACACTTCACACCAGTGGTAGTAGATTAAACTCTAGCTGTGAATAATGACAAGAAAGGATCTTAGACATGACGTTAAATGCAAGGAGAAAGACACAAAAACACATGTCGATTATGATTTAATTTATGCTAAGTTTAAAACCCATGAAAACCTGATCCTGTTTTGTTTTGCAAAATATTTATAATGCAAAATTATAAATAAAGGGAAAAAATTAAGTACAGTATAGATTTGGAAATCAGTTCATACATGTAATATCTTTAAGATGCTGACAATATTTAATTTTTTAATCTGGACATTTTCTGTTTTATTTTTTCATGCAATAGAGTTTGTATATTACTGATTTCATAATGTAATCACAGTTAAGGATAAGACAAAATCAAAGTATATTTGAATCTGTGCCATATTGCACAATTCTAAGAATCACTGGTTGTAGATGATAGTTTCAAAGGAAAATGAAGACAAATAAGGTTAATTGTAGGCTCAGCAGTTGGGAAAGGATTTAACAAACAATGGGTGTATCAACATTTGCACATCCTTGCTTTCTCTCTTCTGTTGTTTGTAAAGCGTGACATTTTTCATTGTCTTACTTCATTTCCTTCTCTGATGGTAATACCCACCACAATATTGTTTGTTTTTCTTTTCTTTCCACTGTGCTATGTTTTCAGCTGTATGGGAGGCTGGATTTCTCCTCTGTGGGACTATCATTTAAATCGTTAGTGCAGAGTTTTTTGTTTTGTTTTGTTTTGTTTTTAATGACCTTCCAATTCCAGGCCTGTATCTCCAAATCCCATTACAGATTCAACCTGATTGTATTTACTATCCTAGAACATTCACAGACTCAATTGTCCAATATATCTCTCCAAAGATGATACAGTAAACCCTAAGGGGAGAACAAGATTTAAGTGTCAATGAACCATGCCTTGCAGTTAAACGATATACCCAATAAAGATATTGAAGAGGGCCCGGTGCCGTGGCCTAGAGGCTGAAGTTCTCGCCTTGAATGTGCCGGGATCCCATATGGGCACCGGTTCTAATCCTGGCAGCCCTGCTTCCCATCCAGCTTGTGGCCTGGGAAAGCAGTCGAGGACGACCCAAAGCCTTAGGACCCTGCACCCATGTGGGAGACCCGGGAGAGCTCCTGGCTCCTGGCTTTGGAACGGTGCAGCTCTGGTCATTGCAGTCACTTGGGGAATAAACCATTGGATGGAAGATTTTTCTGCCTCTCCCCCTCTCTCTATATATATCTGACTTTGCAACAAAAATAAATTTTAAAAAGCATATTTGAAGAGAAAATTTCCTTTTCCTTTGTCCTATGTGTTATCTCTGATACATAAACATCCTCCATTGTGGTCATAAGAGTTTCATCATTACTCCCGACATTCATATATATCAGAATGGCACTTTTGCATTGATAAAGTCTATGATTTTTGGTACCGACTTTGTGTTTTCATGTTTTTTTTTCCTATAAAATAATACTTTAATGATGGTAGAGTAACTTATGTAGCATTCTCTTTTCTGATATGTTACATCTTGATCCACAGAATGAAATTAGTGAATAGTGTATTTCTTCTACCCTTTGTGAAAAACAAAAAGAAAGAAAAGAAGATGTTAAAATATTGAAAGACAGGGAAGGCTGTCTACCCTCCACAGCTGTGTTATCATTAATCCAATCCCCATGATTTTTTATTGTTATTACAAACGCAGTGCAATTAGTTACAGCACACCCAGCAGGTCACACTAACTGTGTTACGTGTGGATATATATTAAAAAAGAAAAGCCTGTAGTTTTGCATATGCAAAAATAGTCTTTTTCAGTTTAGAATAGAAAAATCAAGGCAGTGAGAAAAATAGTCATACATTTAGTATCTTAAGAAAGTTCATAAAATGCATATTTTGAAAAAGACTATTCATAAACTAAAAAATAATTTACACCAAAATTCTCATTTGAAAAGTTTTTAATGCATTTTCAAGATTTTATTAACTTATAACATTTGTATATTCTGGAGAATGCAGTGCATATTTCAACATACAAATATGACATATTTGTGTTTTCAGGCAATTCGTGTTTCCATTTCCTTATTTTTGCTTTGTTTTCATCTGTGAACTCATCACTTGCAGTTTTTTACATAGTATCATTATTGTTAAATATAATCACTCTATTGTGCCATTGCTAATAAAACCTATTGCTGCTTTTGGTGCAAGCTGATACCTGTTATCCAATTTCCATCTATTTCCTATTCTCCCCAAGTAATCGAGTAATTAGTAATCAATCTCTGCTTTAAGCATCTTTAAAATAATTTTTAGCTTTTGCATCGGGGTAAAAACCTGTACAATTTATCTTTCTGAATCTGGCTTATTTCATTTAACATGATAGCCTCTAAACACTTTGCTGCAAATAACATGTTTATTCATGTTATGACTGAATGAATAGTAATACCCCAATGTGTGATGGATGAGCAGATATATTAGTACATATGACACACAGATATAATATGCCACCACACATGTATACTTTTATCTATGAATGTATCCTTTTATCTACAAAATAGTTTCCTAGTCTCCCCACAAATTTATCCTTTTATCTATAAATTGGTTTCCTATTTTCCTTCCATGTGGACTTTTGGTTTTTATAACCCACTGGATAATGACAGTTTTTAAAATTAAGTCTGTAAAGACGAACAGAGATACTTGAACAAGTATCCTTAGTGTTCTTAGTAACATAAATAGAATGATACAGATGCAAAAATAAAGTATGTTCCTTGAGTTGGTGTTGTGGTATATCAGGTAAAGCCATTTCCTGCAGTGCCAACATCCCATATACACAATAGTTTGTGCCCCAGCTGCTCCACTTTTACTCCTGGCTTTGGTCTGGTCCAGGCATATGGCCATTTGGGCAGTTAACCTGAGGGTGAAAGATCTCTCTCTCTCTCTCTCTCTCTCTTTCTCTCTCTCCCTGCAACTTTACCTTTCAAATAAGAGCTAAATTAAAATGTTAGTATTTAGTGTTTTAGCTGCCTTTGTTGGAGATAAAAGAATAGTAGAGTTGGTTTTTATGTATTATGTGCAATTATTTTATTACTTATGATTGGTATGACCTCTACTAGAATCCAGGTGTGCTATGGTCAACTCATGATATCCACCATTAAACTATAGAACTGGACAGGGAGTTAGAACTTGCTGATCTGGGAATATCACCACTGCTGGCTTAGTTAACCTTATCCACAGTGACAAAGGAACTGATGCTAGCTTCCAGGAAGTATAATGCCTGTCTTCATTACCACCTGTTTATCAATGATGAGTAATTAGAGAAAAAACAACTTTTTATAATTACGTTTTCTCTTTTACACCTTTCTCCTGTTTTCCTTTATGGTTCATTCATGCCATCTGATGTTTAAAGAAATACATTTTCTATGCTTCTTATATTAAAAGGGAATGTTTAAGAAATAAGCTATACTAACGCAATGCTAAAATTTCCTTTCAATATTCATTACTAAGATCATGGTGTGGAAACACTGTAAATCCAACAGCAGTAGGAATGTTTGCCAACATCGTTAAACCACTGTTAAGGTCTGTTATAACATGGCATATGTGTTCCTAAAATCCATTGCACTCTGCATAATTGTGCTGTAAAATGCACAAGGCTTGTGGGAAAAGGGACTTAGTAGCATAACACTCAAGAATAGCTTGAATGATATCATAAAGAAACAACAAAAAGGAACCTAATAAAAAGTGTAGCACAGTTTTATATAAGCTAAATAGTTGAGATATAAAGGAATACTTAAGAAAGTACTCAACTTAACCTTGTAGAAGTGGGCACTCGAATGTTTGGTGCTTATAAGCTATTATAAACAGTAGAAGGATTATTAAAATTGCGTACTTGGATGAGTGTTGCTAATAGCAACGAATTGAAAAAACCAATGGGCATTGGAGTGTGAATACTTCTCAACAAGCAAATCCAATGGTGCAGTTTTCTCTGCACTTCTAGAGTTAGTTCTTCCAAGTGCAGTTATATATAAACAAATATATTCATATATATGTATATTATGTCCCTGTGTATGTATTTATTTCTATCATAAATGTGTATACACACACATAAATATACACACACATATATACATTTCCTATGAAAAACATTGCATTTTTAAAAAGTGTTTTTTGTGTGGTAGAACTGACTGTATTTTTAGTTATTGAAGCTTTAGAGAATCTTGTGAAAGATTTGAAACTGTTCCCATAAATATTCACATATGGCAACATATTTAATAGCCTTTTCTGCATCACTATGCCATGTACTCCCTACATCCTAATTTTATATAAGTATGATTCATATTTTTTAAAAATGGTAAATAGCAAACACTTATTTAACTGACCAAAGAGGATTCAACGTCAGTCTCAAATATCTTTGCATACTTTGAGATACCTTTATAAAAACTCAAAGCTTCGGTTATTATTTACATTACTTTTATATACTTGTAGAGGGGAATAGCACACCTCATCAATTGTGAATTAAAGAGATTTTTAGTATTCTGTAGAAAGAAAAACTGCTTGTGGTGCTGAGAGCGAGGTGTGAAGGGGAAATACACAGCAGAAGCAAATCTTAATTTGCAGTATCGATATTTGAAATACTATCTCCTTATGGCTGACATACAAATGCTAAGTCTTGTTTACATTGGTAAATGAAAAAGGAAAAACAGTGTGATTCACATTAAAACTCAATAGTCCGGGCCCAGTGCTGTAACCTAGCAAAATGTGTATTTGAAAATGTGTATTTGGAAACATTGCATTGTTGTAAAAAAAATTCTTTACACCAACAGCAAGCATCTTTCAATTCCATTTTCCATTCCCTTTTTGAACTATCCCTTTGTACCCAAACTTGTCCCAAAGTGCCATAGAGTAAGTCTCACCTTTCAGCTTTCTGTTTAGCTCTCACCTAGCAAGATAAAAATATCACCTATAGAATCAACCAATAACCTTCTCTAGCTCTTGACCATGTTCCAGATGGTGTTATAAGTATTTTGCAAGTTTGTTTCATTTAATCCTCACAACTATTGTTGGGCCAGACAGTATTTTTATCACTAATTTTGCTGATGAGGAAACTGAGGATAAATGAATTTGTGCTTTGAGAGTCTAAGCATATTAAAGTTTCTAGTTTGCTTAACTGAAGCTTAAAAACAGTAAACTGGGTTGTGTTATTTTATCACCCTCATATTACATAAAGAATGAGAAATCATTTAAAGATTTTGCATAAAATGTGGCTAGAAGAGTGAAGAATTTAAGAGACAAAAAAGGAAGAAGATAATAATAAAGTTTGTAGGACATTTGGTGTATCCAGTGCTGGAATAGTTATGCCTGATTTCAGACCTGGGAATTCTAATTAGGTTACACATGTGGACCTACATAATCTCCACAACAATTGTGTTAAGCAAGTGTCTTTATTACTTCCATTTAAACAATAAGGAGATGGGGGAAAAAAGAGAAGTTAAATAACTTGTTCAATTCAAATAGACAACAAGAGAAACAGACAGCATTTGAACATGGACACGAATAGATTAGAATGCATGCTTGAAGCCGTACTCAGTTGCCTTACAGAAGATGCTTTAGATCCCGAACAGGGCAGTTATGTCACAATAACAAGAGGCTAAACCTCAGGAAATATGAGCATTTACAGGAAATATGAATATTTGTCAATTATTCATATTATGAATATGAATTTGTTAATTATCTATCTATAAGCACCCAAGATAAAAATACTCAGTGTGATTGTATGTATGTCAATAAGAAATAACCTTAATTCTTTATTATGATCGTCTTAACCATTCCCAAATTTTGCTATGTCAACATTCTTTGTAAAAAAAAATTTTTTTTAAATTGACAGGCAGATTTTACATAGAGGGAAGATGACAGAGAGAGAGAGAGAGAGACAGAGAAAGAGAGAGTCCTCCACTCACTGGTTTATTCCCCAAATGGCCACAGTGACCGGAGTTGAGCCAATCCGAATTGGGAATCAGGAACTTCTTCCTGTTTTCCACATGGGTTCAGGAGTCTGAAGCCTTCAGAGATCTTCCCTCTACTTTGCTTTTCCAGGACATAAGAGAGAGCTGGATCAAGAGTCAAATAACTGAAACATGAACTGGAACCCAAATGGGATGCACTGTAGGTGGAGGATTAGCTGGTTCTGCCACTAGCTGGACCCTGTGTCAACATTCTTTTAAAGTTATGCAATTTTCCACATTTATCTCCTGTGTAAATGGTCCTCCCAGGCATGTATCTTCTCATGTAATTGTAACTATTTTAGGAATACTTTTATTCTGTGGTTGAGATTTGATCAGTCTGTTCTTTTTGTTTTTCTTCATGTTTCTGTTTCCACATATTTGTTATTCTCCTTATTTATTTTTTTATTTTTTTAGGATCCATGAGTCTTATTATGTGTATGGTTGCCTATTATAGCTATAAATCGGCACGATAAAAATGTTTAATTTATAAAAGAAACCATCAACAATTCAATATGAAATGTCTATAATAGGAAAGCTGTTATTCTTTACAAAAAATACTATGATACCATGCTATAGCTTTGAAAGATACGTCGCATAGGATATTTCTCTTCCACATATAAATCGAAATGTTGCAGATATTATAGGATTTTTTCATCCCAAGATCTCACTTACCTGATGATGGTAGTAATTATGATAGTAGTAAACAATATTTACGGAGTGTCAGATACCTGATAAAGGCAGTGAAACTTATTGAAGATTAAATCAAGTACATGATGCCTCTGGGCCTAGAGTTTCATTTCTGATATTCATATTAATAAAAAGGATGTACCCCAACCACCTACCCATCTGTGTTTCTAAAGTATAGTGAAATAACATAATGTTTGTTAACACTAGGTGTTATATTTCCTATGAGAATGTTACTTTTTATCTGAGCAATACTAACAAGACAAACAAGTGATGAATCTTCATCTAGTCTGATCTTCCAATCCCTGTTACTCACAGCAGAAAAAGATGTCTATAATAACCTCAAAAGTGACTCATGCATTTTTGCTCTTCCCTATCCAAGTCTTTGCTAGAATTTGACACAAAAACAAATACAAAAATAACAGAACAGGCTGCAAAACCTGGCTCAGTCGTCTCCTATCTACTCCTCCAGTCCATTTAACTCAATTTTCTGTCTTTATCTTCCTACTTGAACAACACACCTTTCTTTGAGATGTCTGCCACAGGCTCTCACGAGCCAAGGTTTGGGCATATTATTTCTGTTAATAACTAATACCAATATTAACACAAACAGATAGCACATACTGAGTGGACCCTTGTTTTGTTTAAGGCACTTCTCAAAGTAATACCATGTAATCTTCATAATGATTGCGAGAGCGTCAAGGATGTAATCACTACATTTCATGGGTAGCATCAATTCACAATTCGAACTGCTAGAAAGAAGCAATTTCTGATTTGTATTATATGGAATTTCTTCTGACTTTCATGCAAGTATATTGGAAATCCTGCCACATTTTAGGAAATATAAAATATCATCAATAGTGAAACTCACCATGATTTACAGGGAGAAGAGGTCTGCCAATGAAAATGCATTATAGTTTGTCAGTATGACCCTTGTAGATGTCACTAATGAAAGAATATTTTTCACATATTTATACAATGGCGTTGCATGGGTCAAAGGAAGCATAAAAGAATAAATCGGCTAAGGTGTTTCCAAAGACTTATGCACATTAAGCACCTTGCTAAATGTATCTGATTTTAACCCAGGGCCATCCATGGCCATTTCTTTCCAAATTGTAAGGTTCTCTATTTTGTTGTGAACATTCATGCAGAATTTCTGACTCACATACTCACTCTGTTCCCAGACAACGTTCACTTGGGACGTAGCCAAATAATCAGCCTCCTAAGAGAGTTGCTGAGAGGAAAGGTTTGGTTATTGTGACAAGTATAGGAAACAATGGAAAGGTCTAATTCCCTCAAGGGAAGGCATCCTGAGAAGCAGATGGAGAGGACTCAGACAGTGATGGTTAGGAGAGTATCTGTGCTAGAAGAGGAAAAACACGGTGACCATTGCTGTTTGGGAGACACAGCTTTCTGCACCATATATTCGTACATCTCACTCAGCTTGGTTTCCTTAAGTTTTCCTTGAGTGTGGTGATCTGGTCTCCTTAGAATAGACTGCAGGAAAATAAGCCTTTTTGAAACATCCTCTGAAAAACTGACTGAAGCAACAAGCTGAGGCTTTGTCTCAGTGTCATAGTTCCCACCTTGTGCCTAAACCAATGTTTCTGGTTACATTTTGTCTGGCTGGGCTGTGTTTGCTTGTATTTTTGTATTGTTTTGTGTTACTTTTCTAAGATGATGGCATTCTGCAGGTATTCCTGCTGATACTTTGTTTTTAACAGAAAACCGAACAGGATTTCTAGACAGTAATTAAGACCAGTGTTTCTGCTGTCAGTGAATATTAAGTGGCTTATTTAGTTAAACAATGTGAGATAACTCTTATGCATCTATTCCACCATAAGTAGCAGATGTATACTTGATAAAATGTCAGCCCTATTCATTTGGGTCCATGACATTTATAAGTTGTGAAAAATAATATGCCTTGGGTAAAACCATACCTTTATAATTTGTGGAAATTAGATTCTTAATGATTCTCCATATTAATTATGCTTTAGTACTTTGAAAAACGTTTTAAACACTGGGGAAGGTGTTTGCCTTAGTGTTAAGAAACCGATTAGTGCCTGCATCGCATGGCAGATGTCTGGGTTTAAAAATTCTGCTTTCAATAACTTCCAGGTAGTACACACTTAGGTCACAGTAGGTAATAGTTCAAATATTTGGGCCCTTTTCCCCTTCTGGGGCAAATGTGTAGTGAATTTCTGGTTCCAGATCTTGGTCTGGCCCACCCCCTCCCAAATCATGGCCACTTAGGAAGTGTGTGAATACTCTGCCTGTCTTTCTTTTCCTATCTCTCTGGTTAGCCAATTAAATAAATAAGTTCAAATATATCTAAATGCTTACTTTTCTATTCATTTTTACAACTCAGGCCAGATAAAGGTATTCTCTATTTTGCAGATGATGTGTCAGAGGTTCAAAGAGAACAGCTTGCTCTAAATGAAATGACAAGTAAAAATGTTGACATGCAAACCCTCTCCTGCAAACGTGAAACAGCAGAAGTATGAACTAATTAGGTGATTAAAAACAGTAAATACACTCAAAGAGCTTAGAGTTATGCCTAGAACAACAGCCCAGTAAATGTTAGCAATTTTTATCATTTATTGTTCAACATGTTGTTTGAGCATTTACATAAAAACCTAAAAAGAAAAATAAGATGGAAGACTTCTCCCTGTGTCTCTCTTTCTCTTTCCATAAATTCTACCTTTAAAATAAAAATGAAGTTGTTTTTAAGGAAAAGAGTATTTCAAAGCTATGCTTATATATACATTTAACTTTGTTTTGTCATATATAGCTTTATTCAGTGTCATGAATATATGATGAAAGAAGGAGGAAAAGTGGAGGAAAAGAAGGAGAGTAGAAGAGAAAGAAGACAAAAAACTAATTCAACCTTATAAATCCCTTGATACAGGAGTGCTAGGGAGCTTTCCATAGGTAATGTTCCGTTTAGCTTTGATGGTGTCCAGAATATGCTCCTGATTTTGTTTCCCTATAGGCATAGAATCTCAAATTTAAAAAGGATAATTTCCTCAGCCTCACATATCAGACTATATTGCATATATTGAGCAAAAAATACAGGGGGCCCACAAACCCTTGTTCCCTCCCAAGATGTCTGCAAATGCTGGGCGGGGACTCCCAAAGACAGGAGCCCAATCTCCCTTGAGATGGCAGGTAACGTTAGTCATTACCATTGTGGCGAAAAGCCTGCGTGTGTGTTTAGAGAAAAAGAGAAAGAGTTATACTTTGTGGATAGCATTTTAAAGGCTCAGATATAAGGCATAGTCAAGACAGTTCTATGTCTCAACCACATTTATTCTTAGTAAATTTCATACAGAAGCAATTATACAATAATTGTGATATCAAGTACAAGAGTTTAAATCTTCAAAACACTGTGACAGTAATCTTGTTATATCATGTATAGAAGATTCTGACTGTTTGGGCCCGGCGCGATAGCTTAGTGGTTAAAGTCCTTGCCTTGCACGCACCCCGGGATCCCATATGGGCACCGGTTCTAATCCCAGCAGCCCTGCTTCCCTTCCAGCTCCCTGCCCGTGGCCCGGGAAGGCAGTCGAGGACGGCCCAAAGCTTTGGGACCCTGCACCCGCGTGGGAGACCCGGAAGAGGCTCCTGGCTTCGGATTGGCATAGTATTGGCCTTTTGTTGCGCTCACTTGGGGAGTGAATCATTGGACGGAAGATCTTCCTCTCTGTCTCTCCTCTCTGTATATCCGCCTTTCCAATAAAAAAAAATAATAATAAAAATAAATCTTTAAAAAAAATAAATAAAATAAAGATTCTGACTATTTAAAACTGTATAATATATTTGCCAATTTGATGTTCCCTCTGTTTTGGATGACACTAAGGAAAATGATATTCATGTAAGAGAAATGTTTATTAAGTATGTGCTTCTTTGTTTTATTACTCTCATTGGAGAAATAGAATCAAAATATAGTTGATATCATACATTTCCCATAAAAACACAATTGTGAACAGATTCGGTTACATATTGTGACATCCTATTTTCTATCAAATATAACTCAATTAATTTTGAGGAGGTAGTTTTAATATTCTTTTCACTTTGATAACTTTTACAAGAGAAGCATTAATGTTTTACATAAATCTAGTGAATTAAATGTCCCTACTAGCAGTATACATTTTTCCGATTCAATTATTTTTCGTTCTTTTATATGTTAAGGTTATGCCTCGATTTCCTCAAAGGAACATGGCTGTTTTTCAGTATATCTCATTTCAGTTATGCAGTCATAGCTCTAACACCATGGCTTAAAAAGTCAGTGGGGTTGAGATAATGCAATTACCTTGCTTTCTTGCATGAGTCAACAAATAGAGTTCATTAGAGACTTGAATCTCTGTGTAATACGAAGTTGTTGTGAAATGCAAAGCATATTTAAAAGTTTTCATGCTTGCCTGCACAGAATGGCATGTTTAATAAGCCCAACTTTCATGGTTTAAAATACCTTTGATATTTCTAACTTCTTTATACTAAACAACCCGCTTTATCAAAAATTCATAAAAATAATTTTTCACCAACTGAAAATGTAGCAGGTCATTACCATTGAAAAGCTATGCTAATTAAAGGGGTTGCTTCTAGCAAATTTATTATAACCTGTGGTTTTTTCTAATTAGATCACTGTCAAAACAGATAACATCATTTATTTCTCATCCTGCAAACCAGACACATGAGTTATTAGGATCAATTATCTATGTTAATATTTAAGTTGATATATTTTGTGTCAATGTTCATCTGATGAAAGAGTAGTCTTTGTTGGATATGTACCCAGAATGGAATGTAAGTTACAATAAATCTATACACTTTATTATTGTAAAAGACTGGAGAGGAATTGACAGAGTGGCTTATCTTTACAAACAATAATTAAAGTCATTGTTTGATATGCTGTTTACAGAAAACAATTAAGCATTAGTAAGAACTGTCAGACTAATAGAAAATTAAGGTTGTTTTGGTAATAGTAAAGGCATAATGTCCTTACTTCTTTTTCTCCTTAGCCTCCTGCACTTCATCATGTAAAACTCATACATTGTGGCATGCTTAAATCATTTGAAGATTTCAGCAATTCCTTTTTGTTGATTTGTTTAGCCAAGTGTCATTTCTTGAAATTAGGAGTTTTAAAATTAAGAAATAGCACTTCCATTTGGTTCTAAAGGCTACCGACGCATCACACTATAACATGTAATTTTAATTTTAATTTTTTCAGATTTCAAATAAATTACCTTATGTATGTAACAACTAAGAAATAACTTATGTATAATTAATATAACTTCATCTGTGTAATTATCTAACACATTTAGCATTAATCTTCAAAGCCATATGATTTTCTCTTTTTATAATCCTAGACATTGTTAGACTGCTATTGCTAATATCAGAGTATATTTTATGGTCACCATTATAAGATCAGCTCTTTGTTACAGATTAAGCTTAATTCAATAGTAGATGGTCTATAATAATTTTAGATTTTCCTCAGGTTGTGTGTCTTATGATAACATATGATAGTCCATAAAAGTATATAATTTACTTTCCTAAAAGGACAGTTCAACAATGGTACTACCTTCTTAAACATATTTTCGTATAAAATTTTATTTTGCTTTCAATTATTATCTCTCCTCATCTGTATTTCTACATAAATAGAAATTGAAACTATCTGGTAGTTGATGCTTGTATGAAGATTGTGTATCAGTGAAATAGACATCTCTTCATTTGATTATTTATGGAGCACGCCTGTATTCTACTGTACTATGGTCATTTTGTCTATTATTTGTTGAACTCATTATTCAATGGAGTATTAATATTATCTCAGGAGTTTAACAAGTAAAAAAAAAAACCTGAGCTAAACTATTAATTAAATATCTCCCTGATTGTATCATTGATCTTTGATTTCCTGACCTATTCTGTTTATTATTTGACGTTGACATCAAATAATATAAAAATGGGTATTATGATCTTTCTTTGATAAATTACAGATGATAGAAGGCATAATTCACTTGTCTGAAAATTTTCAACTGAACAGTAAAGCAGTTCAGTTAAGGTATATCTAATTAACAGAATTTGAAATGCATCTTAAAATACTTTTGATTTTTCAATAAGTTATATGTATACCTTCAACACTTTCAATCACCTTGATTCAAGTCTTCAAAATCAATTCACAAAGTCAAAAAAAGTAACAAAACTAATGTATGTACTTTGAAGTGTATATTTGTTATGGCGTAATGACCAAATCTAGCAAATTAATGCGCCCGTTACTTTGCATTGTTAATGTTTTTGTGGTGGCAGCATTTCATGTCCATTTTGCTGTGATACAATAGTGTCAGACGTCTCTTAGTGATGAGGAGACGTTATGAGAAATGTACTAGGCAATCTCATCATTGTGTGAACAACATAGAGTATGTTTCACAAATTACCATTGTCAAAACTCTGTTAGGTCATATAATTTTATGAGACCACTACTATATAAGCAGTCTGTCATGGAGTGAAACATCATTATACAGCACACTGTGTATATTGTTATTAATCCCAATCATTTTGTTATATAGTAAATTGTTTTGGACATATTTCAATGAAGTAACAGAAATCTTCTATCTGACCAATATCACTCTAAACCAGTCCCTTAGTTTTAGCCTCTGGCAACCATAATTCTATCTGCTACTCTCTAGGTTAGAGATTTTGTGAAGTCTTTTGTTATTTGTCTTTCTGTTCCTGGCTTATTGAGCTTAGCATTTGTTTTCCAGATTCATCTACCATGTCTAAAATCATAGGATTTCCCTCTTTTGTTTAAGGCTAAGTAACATTCTGTTACATATTGATACAATATTTTCTTTATCCATCCATTTATACACTCTTTCATTGATTCTAGGTCTTGGCTGATGTGAATAATGCCGTTAAGTATGTGAGAGTGAATGTATTTCTTCCACATCGTGGTTTCATTTTCTTTAGATATTTAATAGTGGAACTCCATTTTAAATGAAAGAGTATACTGTATTTTTTTAGATCATTATTCTGAAGCATAAATAGTACTTCCTCATCTTCCACTCTGTGTTTAGAAATGTTCTTTAAATGCTGTCCTTCACACTTGCCCACATTGGATCTCAGTTGCCCTTTGTTTTACCCCACACTGCTGCATGAGTCTTTCCTGCACTTTACTCCCACGGACTCAACATTCCTCTGCTCAGAAGAGCTTGGAAAATTTACTGTGCACTCCCACTTTTAGGTTATTTATTTAAAAATTTAAATTAATTGCTGTCAAACCTAAGGAATGACATTATTACACTTTACCACCTGGAGGGAACTAATTTAGCTCTGTTCTTTTTCTACTAATGTTTTAAGCAACATACTGTGTGCTTAAAGCATACCAGAGGGTTGGAGAATATTGATGAATTCTAAGTCATTGAATGGACTCTACTTAATCACAAGGCAAATCAATATTATTTGCTTCTGTTAGCAACCTTAATAATGAAACTGCCTAAGAGCATGCATTAGTTATACCTACCATTCACTGTTCTGATTCTTCTAATGAATGGCCTTACCTGTATTATCCTATTGGCAATACATGGACAGACTTAAGTTTTCTTTTTCAGTTTTAAACACATTTCTAGTCAATATTAGAAATTCTTTGGAAGCTATACTTGAAAGACGTGGCAAACGTTTTAGAATTATTACTAAGAATGGGAAAAGAGAATATTTTACTATGGGTTGAGTCCTCATACATTGTGAGTGGTACCTAAAGGTCAAGTTATAGACCATGGCTAGTCTTCTGAGAGCAATCTTCCAGGCCAGAGTGAAATGATAAAGAAGATGGGAACATTCACAATGGTTTAACAAAATTTACACGAACTAAAGGGAAGGAACTATATTTCACTCGCCATGAATATGTGCATTAAAATGCTCTTCCTTTGTTTGTGACACAACTATGGAATGATGAACAGAGGGATTTGTAGCGGCTATACTTAGTGCATGAGAAAGTTGGCAAGTTATTCCTGTTTTCCCAACTTTTTCCTTAAGCCACTGCATCACAATCCATGTCTCTCCAAAAATTTTGTAAAGACATCTCTTTGAAAAATAAATAAAATCCTTCTACAGTAAAGAATAGCTCAAAGAACATGCCTCTTCCAAACCTGCCCTACATACAATACTTAAAGATGTTTTCTTGACAGAGAAAAGTAATAGCACCCACCAAAACCAAAGGCAAATGTGAAGAACATCCCAATCAGATAACAGTAGAAGACTAAGTCAAACAATGAACAACTCATTACTAAAATGGCAGGACTAAATCGCTACCTATCCATATTAACCTGTATGTAAATGGGTTTAACTGATCAATCAAGAGTCATAGATTAGTAGACTGAATTAAAGAACAAAATCCATCTATCTGTTGCTTATATGAGATACATCTCATCAACAAAGTAGAAACTATTACATCTCATACATTTTGATGATTTTGCTCTTATTTTCATATCTTCATAATTTTTTTTCTCATATTGAATTCTTCACTGACTCATAGGTTATGCAGTAGCATCATTTTCTTCAAGAAGGTTCTTGATTTTCTTTTTCATTTCTTCAGCAATCCATTAGTCATTCAGTAGCATGTTTTTAAATTCATGGCATTGTAAATCTCTATTTTTCTTCCTATTATTGATTTTGTTTTGTAGCTTTTCATTTAAGGGAATGTATAGTAACTGTGTAATGAAGACTGTTATATCCAGATGTGAGGACACAATGCAATATGTGTCTCTACTTCCAGATCAAAGATGGACTCCCAATGAAACTGTTAACTGTATGTTGACAATAGAATGCTGCACTCTCTGCCATTGTCCATGCCCACAATGATAAACTTATGACTCTATATGAAGAACTATACTATTACAATAATATAGGGGAAATCAGTGGAGGGAAAGGAGATTTAGGGAGGAGGCTAGGGAAATCTCAGAGCCTATGGAACTGTATCATAAAATAATAATAAAAATGTGGGGGAAATAATTGTCTTTAAAAACAGTATGGAAACAGACATATTTGATCTTATTTTCGTGAGATTTTGAAGTACCTTTATACATAAAAATATGTGAATGTCTGCATAAGTATCTTCAGAGAAAGATTTAGCCAAAAGTAATAAAGAGGATAGTTCAAAGGTAGTCCAAAGGTTATAGGAAAATATTAAAAGGAAGTGCTAGTTGAATACAGAAATGAAGGATAGATGTAGTTAAGTTAAATTTTCTGGGAGAAAAGGGAAGCCCATGGGGGTTTTACTTGAGGAATAGTATTGTCATGTCAATATGATTAAGTATGGCTCTGGCTGAATGTGGATGTGTTGGTATGGCAAACATCTGTTATACTCAAGAGAAATTGCCAAAGAATGGATTTGTTGTATATTTACTTACAGATAACAAATGGTCTGTATACTAACACTATGGGGAACAATGTAATACGTGAAGCTGGCAGAGTTTTGGACTGAGCCTTGTGGAACTCCAGTCTGTGGAGGAGAGAGGTGTGAAAAGAAGAGGCGAAACACAGAAAAAGAAATGACAAAGTCAAGAGAAAATACAAATCTATGCCAGTCAAATTAAATTAATTTTAAATATAAAAAGACAGAATAACTGTAAACATCCAATGATTTTAGAAAAATGGCATTGAGCAGTCAGTGATGATCATGAAAAATTTGAAAGTAGAATGATGGAGTTGTGTGTGGAATTGCAGACTTAAGCCACCAGCGGGTACACCCTCATTTCATATTGAATTGCCTGGTTTGGGTCCTTGCCCCTCCACTTCTGATCCACTTTCCCACTAATGAACCTTAACATCAACACATGATAATGTTTGATGCTGTGCCACCTACATGGGAGACCTAGGTGAGTTCTTTGCTCCTGGTTTGGTTAGCCTAACCCCGGCTGCTGAAGGTATTTGCACAGGGAATCTAAAGATGAAAGATCTCTCTGTTGTTCTATCATTAAAAAAAAAGACAAGAATAAAGGAAGGAAGGAAGATGAATGATGGATTAAGCAATGACTATGCTGAGAAGTGTCTAAATATAGTGAATAGGTGGAATGGTAAGTATGGAGAATTTCTGCAGTTTGTAAAACTGTATAATC
Source organism: Ochotona curzoniae (assembly GCF_017591425.1). Taxonomy (NCBI): domain Eukaryota; kingdom Metazoa; phylum Chordata; class Mammalia; order Lagomorpha; family Ochotonidae; genus Ochotona; species Ochotona curzoniae. Next base: position 60,445,765 of record NW_024466599.1, read on the forward strand.
ATTAGCTCAGGTCCTGTTTTTTGATCTTGCATTATTAAGAACAAATAAAAAAAAAGAAAAACTTAGAGAATATACATGAAAATTTTTTAATATTCTTAAATACTGAATTTCTCACTGTGTGGGTGCAGTTTTATTTAGCACAGCTTCTTTTTTGTAATTGGAAAGGTTTTTAATAGATACCATGCTTAATCATCCTCAAGAATCTGCCACTGTGAATCAAATGTGTCTCATATTCCATTGAAAATACCAAGTATCTAAAATAAAAAGAATATATTAGCCCACCTCCTGGAGCTATCAGATGTTTTGATTTTTACAAATCAACCTTATGAATGACCTCACTGACACTAGCCACTGCTGTCCAAACACATCCCTGAGTTTACTGCCCAACAAAATATGGTATCTACCAGGAGTGCAAAATGAAAATCCCTAATGTTTGAAACAGATGCATGTGACACTTAAATATCGTAATGTCATTTTAGTTGGAGAATCTCTTAAAAATCACATCTACAGGGGTAAGAAATGTAGCAATCATTATGAAGCTGTTAATTGATGAGTTCTGAATTTTTTCCTCTGCTATAATATTTTCACCCATCAGCAAGTTCTTAGTGCAGATGTCACATTGTGAAATATATATTGTATTCAGAGAAGGAATTGGTGTGGATTAAAATTAAAATATCCCAGAAGAGAATAATGAATTGTCTCATGGCTACTTTTTACTTGCTTAGTACTAAAATAGTCATTTGATCTGCTCCAAAGCTGGTGTCAGTGGAATGAAACGTGTTAGAGACACTTTAAAGGCCAGTGAGTAGGGGGAAAGTGTCTAAATCTTAAACAACAACAACAAAAAAATCATTTCAAGGATATTTTTCTTTAAACCCAATTCTCCATTGATTGTTATTTTATAAATAACCACAAAAATAAACTAAAATGACCAGAATGTTCGATGTGCTCCCAGCCATGTCCCAACTTTCTGTGATTACTAAGAGCTTGTCAAGCATTATACAAAACCAGGGACTGTGGAACCTGTGCACTGCCGTGGGAAGCACAGGAATCCTAAATGTTGCAGTTTGGCCCACTGAATATCCACTCCCAACTCCTTTATCTCATCTGTGGAAGTTTGAAAGTAAAATGCCATGCTTTCTTAAATAATTTTAATTAGACAAGACTGCCACAAACAAGTTCGATCAATGAGAAATCAGTAAAAACCTCAAAGGGGTTACTTATCTCTGGATATAAAGATAAAATGTAAAATGGATCTGAGTGCTTGTTCTCCTGCTATACACGTTAGACCCGAAGAAAATCCTGTCCGGTGGCTTTGGCCTGGCCCATACTGGCCACGGTGACCACTTGGGGAGTGAGCTAGTGAATCAACAGTCTCTTTCTGTTTCTCCCTCTCTTTCATTCTCTATAACTCTTTGAAATAAATAATCAAAATAAAAGAAAGAAAAAAACTTTCAAAGTATGTTTCCTCTTGCACCCTCTTCCAACTTGGGCACGAGAGATGCTGTTTAGGTAATCGATTATTACTATAGGAAAGCATTATTAATAGCAGAATATCAAAAGAATAGAAGATATCTATAATGGATGACAGCATGGTGATCTGGAATACACTTGAATTTATTACATGAGAAAAATGAAACACTTCTTGTTTAGGTAATTGTAACAGGATAGATGCTCATTTCCTCGTACTCAAATATTCATCTCTGCAAAAAGTGATTTGTGCATGTGTAATAATATATATAATAACGAAATCTTATATTCAATTATTTGAATCCTGGAAATTATTGCAAAGAAATTGGTGTATAAAATACCTATATACCATGAAATTAATGAGGATAGATAAGAAATTATATGGAAAATTACTCCGCTCTACTTATAATGCTGAAGAGTAGAAAAATTTAAAGTAGGGAATGAAAAGTAAAATAAGCATAGTTTCATTTAATGAATCATTGTTTAACAACAAAATGACTTGAAAGTAATGCTAAAAAAATTGTTATAAAAAGAGTGTAAAAGTTATTTTTAAAAATTATTTTAGTTTTTATCTTGTTTAAATAATTGAGAAGGTGTATGCCCATGTGGACCACTGATTAGGGTGAGGAGGATCAAGGCACGTGGGAAAGTAGATGAGAATTGCTTCCAGTTTGTTTTTTCCTCCAGTATGTGGTAGTAGAGGAAGGAACACGAAGGTGGACTCTTCCAGCAGCCAAACCATATCAGTACCCAGGGTTGAGGGATGGCCTCTTGATGTTATCCTATGACAGTGTGGAAATGTTCTGGGGTTATTGTGTTAAGTATTTCCTATAGTTCAGAGAGGCTGTTGGTTTCATTGCCTTGAAGTTGAGGAAATCCCTCCAAGGTCCATTGGCTGACATAGCCAACCTTATAGAATATCCACTCCCCCAGATACTGTCAAAGCTTCGCCAGGAGATTTGTCCAATTTGTTCTGCTCTCCATCCTCTTGATGGTGGGTGCTGCATCCAAACCCTGTCCAGCTTGGCTATTTCATGCAAATAGGCATATGTGGCAACCTAGTCTGGCATGGCCTGCACCGCATCCTGATTCCCACATACACTAGTGTGTGCTTTGTCTTGGCACAGCCTGGCCAGGCCACCTCCAGAGCCAGTCCACACACCTACTGACAAGTGGAGCAGCTTTGCCTAATATGGCCCACATCCAAACCCAGATGTTGTGCTCATTAGCTGGAGCTACAGCCTAGTTGGCAAGTTCCCCAAGTTTCCCTTCCAGGCCTTCTCCCAGACTCAAGCATGTCAGCAGGTGCAAGGGCCCTGCCCAGCAGTCCAACCCCCCAGTCTCAGCCTTTGTGAGTGCTAGTGAATGCTATGTCCCAGCCTGCCACCACATCCACTTTGTGGGTGCACCTGTGGGTGCTGCAGCCAGGGCCGATCCAACCTCCTTACAACCCCAGTTCCTATGAGTTTTGGTGAGTTCTGTGGTCATACCTACCTTGGCTCATTACCACTCCAGGTTCTCACATAAACCAGCTTGTATTGCAGTCCCACAGGGATGAATTTACAATTTCCCTCACAGAATGTGCCTCCAAGCCTCGTTCTTTCACATGCCAGTTAGTGTTGTGACCCAGCCTAACATGGCCCACCCACTACCCTGACATTCACTGGTGGGTACTGTGGCCTAGGCCTGGCTAGTCCAGCCCTAGCACTCATGTGCACTAGTGGGCTGTGATTGATGCTAACTAGCCCACTCAAGGTATCCCAATTGGATGGGTGCCCTGGTCCAACTCAGACATATCCTCCAGCTGTCTCTCCCCCCTCTTCCCCCAACACACTGCCAAACCACCCAGTCTGAGCCTCCTTACCTAGCTGATATTGCAGTGGCCCAGCATGTCGAAGTCTACCATAACTCATTCCTGACCTATAATGTACTTCCTCGGTGATTCACCCCCAGCACACACACACATCCCTATCCTTATCCCCCCAGGACAATCCAGAGCCACCATGTCTGCAGCCACGTCAGCGTGGCCTCAGGCTTGGTCTTCTGGTGGCAAGGCATGCCTCTCCCGGGTGCTGCTCATTGGCCCCAGGCCTTGGTAAAAGTTAAATTTTAAAATCGTGGTATTACTAAAATTCTGTATCAAAGTAACTGTAATGCCTAAGTTTGTGTCAAAGTGATATTCATTACTAGATATTTTGTTGCTACTTATCATCTTTTTTAGGAAATGACAACAGTAATAAATAAGTAGAAACTTTAAAAGAAGTTATAGAAGGGGCCAATACTGTAGCACAGTGGGTTAAGATGTCTCCGATTCAATTCCCTTCTAATGTGATGGCCCACATAGGATGGTCTACATGATGGAGTTCCAAAATCTTGGCTTTGACCTGGCCCAGCCCCATCCAATGTGACCATTTGGAGAGTGAACCAGCAAATGGAAAACTATGTGTGTGACTCCCTTCCTCTCCCTTTTTATTTATCCTCTTCCTCTATAACTCTGCTTTTCAAATAAAGTCTTTTAAAAAGCAAACGTTATCATGAATTGATACACATTTTTTATCTGAATTCTGACATTTCTCTTTTTTCAATGTAAATTATTTTCAAGCAACTATTTAACATCATTTTTCTGTAACAGTTCATATACATATTATAAACACATTGTGTACAAAAATATGCATCCTGGTAAATTTATGTTTGTAAATGTAATTTGCATCTTTGAATTAATCATAGTAAGTATTTGTCTGTATGCTCATATTTCCTGATTTTTCTCTTGTGGGCTCCTCAAATTGATCGTGTAATTCTTGTCACTTCTTGCTTGTGGGCTCCATCTAGTTCTCCAGATTTTGTGTGAGGTAATCCATGTGCTTGGTTGCAAGTTACTCTATCGTGAGATCCACAGGGTAGTTTTAATGAGGAATGTCCATTATACTAACAGCTGACGAGAGAGATGAGGCTCTCAAACCAACAGCTAAAAATAATTTATATCCTATCAATGACCATGGGAATAAGTTTGGATGCATATCCATTCACAAGAGATCCTGGAGTTGATTCTAGTGATTGAGCACCAGATAACACCTTCATTGCAGTCTTTTGGGAAACTTGAAGTACCTCATCTAATTTGGCTGCACCCCGATTCCTCATCTTCAAAGACCGTAAAGTAGGAAATGTTTCTTATCTACCAATAATATGCATATTCAAATATAATAAGGGAGTTGAGTGCTTTTACTCATTTTTTGGTCTGTAGTGTATAAATTACTATATATGGGCAATTAAACTTCTGTGTCTTAAACTCAAAATAATTCCTATCTGTGTGATTGCGATACTGGTTCAGTGCTAGATGATGGTTTTCTTTTGTTTTTGCTTCAATTTTTATAAATTTTGCTTTATGAAATAACATTCATTTCACAATATTTATATATTTCTAACATGAAGTACACACACAAGAAATAATCACAAAATTCTATTCTCCAACTGTCTTGACTCCCCCCCATACTATTTATTTTAACAAATATAATCCTTAGTGCATCCTGAACAGTATGAGAACTCCCAATTAAACAGTTTTAAAATACCTTGCAGTATGATACTGCATGTTCTATGTTTGCATATGTCTCAGTGCCATGAAACACTATAATAGCAGAAAGTTACACTTGTAATTGTTACTAGAGGGCTATACCACTGTGGTTATATGGGGCAAGAAGACAAGAAGGGAAATTAGGGAGGGAGAGAAGGCTGGGAGAATGAGGAATTCCTATATTACAAAATTGTGCCAAGGAAAAAATAATAAAAAATAGTACTAATAAAATAAAAAGGAAATGTAATTGAGTTGATATGACTTTATCACTTTTAACAATATAAGGTGAAGAGTAAGGTATTTGATTCTTCCTTTTTCTCTCACACATCTAGATTAAGATTTCAGTTTTGACGCTAATGATATGTTAAGTTGGACAATGCTCTATTTTGAGGGATGATCCCATACTGAGAGTATTTAGCAGCATCATTCAGCTCTACCCAATACATACTACTAGATGCCAAATAAATGTGACTTCTTCTGTATCAGTTATGACAACCGATCTGGTCTCCAAACGCTGCCAAATGTTCCCTGGGGACTCATATTAATCCATTCCAAGAAAAACTGTCTCAGATATAAAATATATTTATCCCAGTTGCTTGGTCAGCTAATCCCCTGTGACAGTCATTTTAATCTTTTCCATGGTTTCTATTATACATACTGCTGCATTTATTAATCTTGTGTCTTTTTTTTTTTGCCAGTGTATCATTGGGATTGCTTCCTAAATGTAGGATTACTACATCAAAAAATGTATTTGTAAGTTTGTAAAACAGTACCGAGTCCTACCCTCCAATGATAGGTTTTGAAACATTTACTTTGCTAATATCATATTACAATACTTTCCCATGGCTTCATCCATAAATATTTCATCAAAGTTTAGTTCAGCATACCTTTCATGTATTAGGTGTTTATTATCATTTTATGTGACTTATCTTGTCCTATCTGTTGCCTAGTAATGATCAATTGCCTTATTTTTCCTTGCAGACCTTCATATATTAGTCTATTGAGCATTTATGGTGCAAATGGAAAATACTTTCCCAGTTATAAATGTATCCTCCTACTTATTTTTCATATAAGCATTTTTTTCATTTTTTCATTTTATAAGTGAATCCATGATTTCCTGGGGGCCAGTGCTGTGGCAAACCTTTTTAAGCTGATGCCTGTGGTGCCAAATGTCTCATGGGAGCTCTGGTTTGAAATCCCATAGCTTCTTTTATAGTACAGCTCCATGCTATTGCACCAGCAGTAGCAGTGAATGATGGGACCACATGGAAGATCTGTAAGAAACCTTTAATTTTTTGCTTCTGACTTTGACTTCATCCAAACCTGTGGGCACTGTAGCAATTTGGAAAGTGAGCAAGGAGATGGAAGAAATCTGTGTGTGTGTGTGTGTGTGTGTGTGTGTGTGTGTGTGTGTCTTAACTCTCTCTCAAAGTCTCCATCTCTCTCTGCTTTTAAATAAAATGAAATCATTCTTTAAAAGAAATTCCTTGATTACTTATAGGCTCTCAGTCAGAGATAGTAAGAATCTTCTATAAGCAAACAGAAAGGGAGTCAGCTGTGATTTTTACCTAGTGATTGTGTAATTTCTGAATTTTTTTTTTTTGATTCTGACATACTCAATGTTAAATTTATCTTTAAAAAAAAAGCTAATCTTAGTTGAGAGGCAATTTCAGAGAGGGGGAGAGGTAATTTTGAAGGAGAAATTTTCCATGCATTTGTTCACTCCTCAAATGGCCTGTGCTGTACCAAATTGAATGCTGGAACCTGAAGCTTCATCCAGGTCTCCTTTGTGGGCATCTGGGACTCAAGGACCTGCGTCCTCTCCTGTTACTTTCTCAGGTATATTAGCAGAGAACTGTACCACAAGTACAGCAGTTGGGACTCTAATTCAGTGTGCATTTGAAATGGATCACAACTCCAGCCCCATTTATATTTTTAGTGTAGCTTTTTGGTTATCTTAATACCAATAGTATAAAAAGTTTATTTTGGGGGCCCAGCACAGTAGCCAATGGCTGAAGCCCTTGCCTTGCACTCGCCAGAATCTCATATGTGCACCAGTTTGTATCCTAGTTGCTCTGCTTCCTTTCCAGCTCCCTGTTTGTGGTCTGGAAAAGCAGTCGCAGGCAGCCCAAAGCCTTGGGACCCTGTGCTAGCATGCAACCACCAGGAAGAAGCTCCTGGCTCCTGGTTTCTGATCGCCTCAGCTCTGGCCATTGCAACCACTTGAGGAGTGAATGAGCAGATCAGAGAAAGGTCTTTCTCTGTCTTTCTCTCTGTAAATCTGACTTTGCAAATAAAAATAAGTAAATCTTTTTTAAAAAGTATATTTTTCATCATTAATTTAAGAAGTTATCTGAAGAAGAATACTGTGTTTCCAAATATATTGGGTCAGTCTGGAATTATAAAGGTATAACTTAAATTCCATAAATGTTATCTTTAAGGGTACATTGTTAGCAAATTTACAGAATTTTGCCACTTTCACAAAATTTAAACTTATGACATTCTGTCATTCCTAAAATCTCTTGTTCCCATTTGCTGGTGAACCTCCCGGTCATAAGGTAATTCTTTCTTATTCTTGCTTCTTTTTCATTCAGTTTACAGCCTGAAAATCTGTCAATTTATGTAAGCTTGCATTGAATCTATGATGTGGGGAGGACAGACATTGCTTTCAAATTCATTCTGCTTTTTAGGGTGAAGTATACCTTTCCATTTATTTTAATATAGTTTTATATTTTTCAAGAGCATTGGGTTTAGCCTGCTTTTGTTAAATTCTGCTTAAGTTTCCTTTACTTTTCTAACTTCTCTATATGGAGAGTTCTATTACATTTTGTAAGAGGTTTTCATTGTTACCATGAAGACTATTGACTATGTGGTGTTGATTTCATAATATTTTGTTTTTAGTTATCTACTTGTGTATAGCAGATTTCCAGATCCATAATAGCATCATCCAAAAACATGAGCTTTCATCTTTCTCTGCAATGTTTGTGCCTAGTATCTTTTCTTTTCCAACTGGACTGAATAATGCTCCAGACAAAAGACCTCCAATCATAGCAAAAGTAGTCGGTATGCTTGTTTTATTTATAACATTGTCATACAAATACACATAATCACCCATTGAAAGAGATGTAGTTTTAGCCTGAAGTATTCATAATATTTATTTTATAAGTTCTACAGATTAAAACCGTGCAGAAATTTACTTTATAAATTCTACATAGTAAAATTCTACAGAACTGCCTGTACACAGGTTGTGGTTTGATTTGGAGCTTTGTAGACAGATTTCTTTCTTTCACAATAATTGGTCTAGGCAGATTTATTTGGCATGTTAAGTTGTAATTTTGTAGAATTTTTTTCTCTAGAAATTGTTGTTCCTCAAGATTTTCAAAGGAATTTGCTTTGTAAAAATGTGGTGTTTAATTTTATAGTTGTGTTATCATTGTCATTTCCCTGTCCCTAATTACATTTCCCTTGATTAGGATGGCTAACTATTAGTTAGAACACTAGAATAAATTGAATATGCAAGTTAGAAGAGCTTCAGATTTTTGATATATTCAGGGCAATCTTTTACAAGGAAACAGGATGAGACTTAGTCATATGTGTTGCTTATAACTAAAATTAATCAGCTTTCATTCTATTTAAACATGAATGTCAGAGCATAATTTCAAGATCTTAAAAATGCTTTGAACCCAGTTACTCATACTTAAATTACTTATATTCTTTTGAAAAAAAGAAATGCAAAGAACACCAAGAATTCTGTTATTTTCTTGGCATCACTTAAAAATTGAAGTGAAAGCACTATTGCGTGGTTCAAAAATCTCCAAATCCCAGCTATTATCTGTAGACCACTAACTTTCAAGTCATGGTAAAAACCAGTCCCCTGGCTTTGGCTGGTGACAGTTATGAAGCAGAAACTCAAGAGCAGTTTCATTCAGAAAACTCACGTCATGAAAACCATCAGTCATTAACTTAGCCAGAAAGAAGAGGCTGCTGAATCATGTACTCTAGTTTTACCATTGTTCAAATAACCTTAGCTGAAACCAATAGGGATTTTGTATCTTCACACGCAAATATCTTAATCTAAAAAGACACACCAATTTAGAGTAATAATTTTAACAATAAAGCAAAAAGTAGTTTAAGGGTTAAGCAAACTCACTGGTGATAAATAGTTTTGGAAACTGACCGATGGGAACTTAAGACGCCAGAAAAACAAACATGAGCCCAGAAAACCCAGTTAAGGTTATCTTCCACATGATGAGCCAGCATGTTTCCATCACATCATTGTGTATCCTTCCTCCAGCGCTCAGTTCTTCGACCATTACTTCGTGAATGCGAATGATGGCCATCATTTTCAGATCTGGGCGTATTGTAAAATTTCTGGATGCTCTTGTTCTGTAACTTGGTTCTACTTCCATTCAGTTGTAGTAGAGTTCTTCAGTTTCAGTACTGCTGCCGTTTTTGTTCTAGACAAAAATTTTTTTTTGTTATGGGTTTTGTGCAATATATATACTATTTAAAGGGATTATTAGCACCTATCCATAATATGCTGATGATACTTTTGGGGACAATGTTTTAGGCATTTGAATGATCCAAGGTGAGAGAAAGAGAAAGAGGATGAACATGAATATGGGCATTAGCAGTCTGTTTATTGACCATATTTTGTGCTACTACTTCTTTTCATTGTTTTTCTCTGTGTTTCTGGGAATACGCAGAAGAAACAAACCTCAGAAAGTATGATTCATCCCAGGTTTTCTTGTTTAATTTCCCCTTGAAAATTTTATCCAGCTTCAACTTTGCAGACCAACAAATTTTGCTTTATAATGACTTTCCTTTGCATTTGAGGAAAAACAGATTCATAAATTAATATCAAATTCTCCATGAAACATAACACATGCTAAAAATATGGAGTTTCCTATTGGCTGCATGTTAAGGCTTCTTCACCCTTAAGCAAGGTCCATGAGTTCTGGAGTTAACCTCATTATGACCAGAGCACAGAAATTAACACAGACTATATAAGCAAACCTTCCTTATTGAGAGCAAGAAGAAATTATTCATGCGTTTATTCACAAGCAAATATTTAAGTGTATGGGTACTCCTCAGCTTATGATGGAGTTAAATCTACTAAGTCTATAATAAACCGAAAATTATCAACCGCCTTGTCTCACATATTATATTAAAAAATCATCAAGAACACTATGTCTAATACAACTGCTGCTCCTATACCACAGCATTATTTTGCAAATTTTCACAAGCTTACATTGCTTATGTCCTAAGAAACACACCAAATCTTTAATTGAGTCTTTTCTTAGGGGCCTTAGATGCACAATAGCTATTATTGGGTCTTGATACATCTTCTTAATGCTAAGAGGCCTCCCTACTGATTATCCATACTTGTTTACCTCAGCTATTATCCTGTGCCATTAAACTAATTTTCAGAAATAAGTCATCATTTTGCATGATGTTTTCCATTTCATTTCTTCTCTCTTTCTGAAACTTCCGTAATTCAGATGGTAAAGTGATACAGTTTCCTTGCCTCTTACGATTTCTATGTTTTTCATTATTTGAAAGTTTTTTTTTTTTCATTAGTTACCTTAGCTTGCCCTGTCAAAGAAAAATGCTGTAGAATGGGTGGCTTAAATGACAATTTTTTAAAAATGATTTTTTTTTCTGTTGGTTAGATCTACAGAGAGAAGGAGAGACAGATTTTCCATCCACTGGTTCACTCCCCAGGTGGTCACAGCGGCCAGAGCCAAGCCTATCTGACGCCAGGAGTCAGGAACCTCTTCTGGGTCCCCCATCTGGGTGCAGGGTCTTGGCTTTAGGCCATATTCCACTGATTTTCCAAGCCACAAGCAGGAAGTCACAAAGGAATTGGAGCAGCTGGGATACAAACCAACACCCATGTGAGATCCTGGCACATGCAAAGTGAGGACTTTAGGCACAGGTTGCTGCGTCAGGCTCCTAAATGACAAAATTCTTCAAGATCAGAATGGCATCACTGTCAGGCTCCCGCAGGGTTTGTTTTTTCTAGGACAGATCTCTCTCTCTACCTGGCCAATGGTCACCTCGCAGCTATGTCTTCATGGTGGAGATTAAGGAGACAGAGAGAGAGACAAAGATGGACAGAGCACATATGTATATTCTGAAAAGCAACACAGATGGCTTGAACTATTTTGTCCTTGTCATCCACATATATGAACTGGGTTGAATTTTGGTCTCTTGGTTTCTGCCATTTGAACTTTGACTGTTGCATGTATTTGAAGAGGGAATTAGCTAATGAACACACTCTCTTTGCCTCTTTCAAATAAATAAATAAAATGTATTAAAATTAGTGTCCATCAAGTCATCCAAACAGAATATAGTAGAGGAAAAATTCTGTGCTTCTTTTGTTCCACAAGAGTCAGGCCCATAACCCCTCTTTTTCTTTTCCTGTCTTGCTCTGTTCTAAGAGGCAGTGTTCATTTTGGTTTTTCTTTAATACATTTTATGTTTTTGTTGTATTCTTTTAAAAACAAGAAAGGCCAACAATTTCAGAAATGATCATTTAGCAATAATCTTGGTGTTTATGAAATTCTGTACGAGGTATAATTGAATAAACAATGGAATTGAAAAAGAGAGTTCTTGACCTTTATGAATTCAATATATAGTTAGATGTTCAGGAATGATTAAACAAACAGAAATAATTAAAGTGAGCCTGGGATAACATCATTGCTCTCTTTGATATAAATTTCTATGGAAATACAAAGCAATTATGGCTAGAATGAATTTAAATGTCATGAAATGATTTGCTGAAGGTATTTTGAAATAATTTTAAAAGAAATCATAGACATCTGCAGGTGGAAATTGTTTCCTAGCCTATATCAAAAATAAGCAAACCTGAGAAAAAATGGATATGCAAAGATGATTAAATAACTTGTATATAAGCCGGGTATAGAAATAACATAATATGATTTTTAAAATACTAAATATGTATTAGCATATATATATATTAGAATATGATTTTACAATTAATAAGCAAGTCCCATTAACTTGATACATTTTGAGCTGACATCATAAACACTAAACAATATGTTTTCATAATTATCAGATTTCTACAATGTGATCAACTGTATTTGGAACCATTGTGTGTGCTAGCCAGTGCAGGGATAGGTGTGGTATGTCACTTACACCAGCCAGTGCACATACTAGTGGTTGTAGCTTCCTGGTCAGCTCCACCTCAGCCAGATATCTCACACCAACCAATGGGTATTGTGCAGCAGCTCAGCCAGTCTACCACAGACCCAGTCCTCATGCACACCATCAGGTACCATGACCTAGTCAGATTGACCTTCAATAGCCCCAACCAGGCTCACTCCAAGTCCTGGTTTTTGCATGGGCCAGCCTCTGCTGCAACCCATCACAGCCCAACCCACATCGAATCCAGCTCTTTTGCACACCCATGGGTGCTGCAGCATAGCTCAGCCTACCCTATCCCCAGACCCAGCATTCACATATACTGTTAACAGGTTGTCTCGACTGTTCTGCCCCCAACCCTAGTTTTCATGCTCACCAATGGTTAAGTACAGCCTAGTTGTACCTGGAATTGTGTCTACAATTCCCCTGACAGTCAAGTTCCCAACCCTGGATTGTGCACCTGCCATGGATTCTTGAACCTAGAGCTAGAAATTGCTAGCTGTTGCTGTGGCCTAGTTTGACTGAGCTGCACCACTTCTGGCTCTTGTACATGCCACAGGGTATTGTAGCTAGCCCAGCCTGGCCCATCGCCAGTCCTAGCTTAAGCCTTTGTGTCCAGCAGTGGGGCACGGATGATACTATTTAGACCAACCCTGTTCTCCGTGTGGATGGGTTCCTTGTCCTAATCAAGACATGCCCTACAGTTTCCCTCTCCTAAATGACCACATTTCCACTCACTTGCCTACTTGTGAGTGCAGTGACTTTGTCCCTGAAAGAGCCTAGAAATCATACCTCCACTGTCAAACATGCACTTAACTGCTCCCACTCCAATCTGTCCCCAAACCTCCTTTCCCAGCAGGCTATCAGCCAGTTATCCCAACAACATTTACTGAAGAGGCCTTCCCATTTGCTTGGACTGTCGTTGGTCTTTTTGTCAAAGATTAATTGGCTGTATCTGTGTGAGTTCCCTTTTGGTGCTTCTATTCTATTCCATTGATCTTCCTCTCTATCTTTGTGCCAGTACCAGGCTGTTTTGATAACCACTGCTCTATAGTATGTCCAGAGGTCCGGAACTGTGATTCCCCCTGCTAATTTCTTGTTCTTTAGGATGGTTCTAGCTATTCATGGTTTTTTGTGCTTCCAGATGAACTTTTGAATCATTGCGTCCAGTTCCTTGAAGAATGTTTTGGGCAATTTGATTGGAATTGCATTGAAACTATATATTGCTCTTGGTTGTATAGACATGTTAATGATATTGATTTTGCCTATCCAGGAGCATGGAATGTTATTCCATCTTTTGAGGTCTGGGAATCCATCTAACCAAAAGTGTAGGAGACCTATTCGAAGAAAACTACAAATTATTCAAAAAAGAAATTGAAAAAATTAGATCTTAATGACTTAATAGGCTTGTTAAGTTATATTTTTGAAAAAATCCCCAAATCCTGAGTATTAAGTAAATTCCTAATAAAGAGATGATTCATATATATATTTCCAGAAAAAGCTTTCAAATGGGTTTAATGATTTGTAAGTGTAAGTATTTGTCACTAAACCAGACTATTTGTCGCTAAACACCAACAGGTCTACTAATATCAGATATTACTCATTTATATAGGCTCCTTAAGACCCTCTGAAACCATCTCATAGACATTATTTTTAGTTGATAAATGTGATTAATTTTTAATCTATGATTTGAATGTCCACAAGATTAGGAGGGCAAAATTAAGAAAATAAGCAGATTGGCAAATTGTGCTATTGAACAAAAGGAAACTAGAGAGCTGTTACAAGGCCTTAGAAAATAATCATATGATTACTTCCTGAATATAAACTACAACTTTGGGAAATGTTGCCCAATTATACAGAGTCCCTATAAAAATTTAAATCCTGATTAAGTAATCAAAAAATCAGTCTTGCTTATTTTTCTTTGTTTTTTAAAAAATCTGTTTACTTTACTTGAAAGCCAGTTATAGAGCAAGAGAGGGAGAGACAGGGAAAACAATTTTTCAACTGCTGGCTGACTCCCCAAATGATCACAACAGCCAGAGCTGGGCCTGTCCAAAGCTGGGAACCAGGAGCTTCTTCCAAGTCTCTGACATATGTGCAGAAGCCCAAGGCTCCAAGGCAATCTTCTGATATTTTCTAAGGCCATCAAATGAGAGCTGGATCACAAATGGAACAGCCAGGAATAGAATTGGCGCCCACATGATTAGCCTACTATGTAACTGCAGTGGGCCACAGTTCACACTGGTATGTAGTTATTGAAGTAGAATGTGGTCAATGATGCCTATTTATTTTTCATTTATTTACACAGGGTACAGATATCAAGGGCGTTTGTTTTATCTACGAAATATTATGCTAAAGTTTATGATTCACAAAGTCTTTCTTTTCTCTCATGGATTGAAGAGCATTAGGAAATTTACAGGTGATCACAATGCAGAACGCTGATGAGGGCAAGGTGCTATGAAAAAGATTCCTGTGGTAATGTGTCAAAGACACTGTACCAGAAACTCCTATGGAAAGAGGTGGTAACAGTGACGCTATATGCTTAAACAAGTGAGAAATGGAATATTCCATGGAGACAGAACAGTATGTACCAAAGTTCCCTTAGAGAATTACAGAAACATGGTGTTTTGGAACAAACTAATTATACTTCAAAATTGCTGACACATAGAACTTAAGGAAGACCATATGGATACATTTCAAATTCAAAAATCTTTATGGCAACAAAACTAAGAGACAATGAATTTGGAGAATTTATATGTTCTTGCACCTTGAAGAGTAGAAAACAAATAGGCAGATAAAGAGTGCTGACTTTAATATGCTAAAAGTGAATAAATATCAGCATGAAAAAAGAAATTCTCTTTAAGCAAAATCAGTCATTTATATTTAAAAGGCATTACTTCATTATTAAAGGTGTGCAAAAACAATGATTTTCATATAACCATTCCCTCAGAAAGAAAATATGTTAGTCCATTTAGCATTGCTGCAATAATACCTAAGGCCAAATAGTTTACAGGGGAAAGAAAAAGCATATTGTTTAGTTCATAGTTTTTTTAGAGGCTGCATGTCCAAGAGTGGGCAATCCTATTGTGTCTCTAATGAGAATCTTGACGGATGACATCCTGTTGAGAACATGTGTGAAAGTGACCTGTAGCAAGTGGATTTAGAGGATACACAGGGAGAACAGGAATGTTTGCTCATGGATCAAATAGACACAGTAATAACAACGACAAAGAAATTCTCACATAAACACTGTTCTACTAAATACAATCTTGATGTTCCTCAGTGACCTTTGTCATGCTGAGAAAGTGCTGCAAAAGAATATCTTATCATTATAATCAATTGCAGTAATTGCACTGATATCTAGTTATACTCAAAATCCTGTACTTTTAGAATTCAGCATTTCTATAAAGTTCTGTGTTGGTGCAGAATATGCTCAGCCAAGAATTAAAGAGACCGTTAAACCCTGAGATAAATGAGGTATAAACATGACTTTGGGAATGTAGAGGAGAAAAGTGTGAGGAAAGTATGGTCAAGATTTCTTTGGGAAGCGACAGTTAAGCTAGTGGGCCGACTGTCCTGATAGTCCTCAATAATTCATTTGTTAAAATATCCATCATTCGAAATCAAATCTTTCTGTGTCTCTGTCTTGAGTTAAAGACAAAAATCTAGTTCATGGATATGTGTTTTCTCAGACCTTGAGGTTGTTCTAGAACCTAGAAAGCTTTCAAAATCTGATTCAAGGGACTGGAGGTGTGGCTCAGTGGGTTGAGCCACCGCCTATGATGTTGGCATTCCATATGGGTTGCTGCCCTTATGGCCCAGCTCCCTGTTAATGTGCCTGCTAGGAAAATGAAGCAGCAAATAGAAGATATCTCTGTCTCCCTCTCCCTGTTAAATTTGCCTTTCCCATAAATACATTTTGAATTAAAAAAAAAATGTTTGGTGAGTATAAGAAAGGTAGAAAAGGTAAATAATATAGAAATGTGGAAAAAAAAGGAAACCTATAACAATCAAATGGTCTTAAGATACTTTTATTTCCAAGTTGCAACATAATCTACTCAACCTCAAGTGATGGGTCAATTAAGAACATGGCAAATATTTCCTTGTTTTATTGTTATAATGAAAAAGGTGATCAAAGGAAAACAAAGATCAACATTTTAAGAACAGGCTGTGAGACATGGAACTCAGTGACCTAGTTTAAGCTTTAGCTGCACTAAAGTCAGACCTAGTCATGTTCTTTTTTGGTTCTATGAACCAATAAATTTCTTTTTAGTTCAAGCCAATTCGAGTTGGGATTTCTGCCAATTAGCAAACCAAAGGACTCTTAATGATGCAAGAAGTGAACTGGGAATTTTAACACCAATGTTTGAGTCAATGGTCTTGCTATTAACCAGCTATGCTTGGTAGCAAGTCACCTCTACAACTCAGAAAAACGAATCCAAGATAAGGAAATCTTTCCTGCCTCCTTTATCATTTTATTTAGTCTCAATAGAACTGATATATGTGAAAACACTTATGAAATAGTAAGTTGATAAACAACTGTAATGGGAGAATTATTAACACCTTTGGGATATAAAATAGGATGAGGATCAGCTTTTCCTTTTCGTTGATAATGAATTTGGGGTATAAAAACTAGATAGTAGAAACCAAAGACATTAAAGCATTCTATAGAAGTCTGCCAATCAATCCTAGTTATGGATATCAAAAGAAAAATTGATATCACTCTAAAAACATAGAATGATTTTTAAAACTGTATTTCATGAATGATAGTAATTTATGATTAACTCTTAACTAATCCCCCCTCCTAATCTTTTGTGATTAAGATTACACTTGCAGGTTTTGATTGAACCCACACATGAACCTTGTGTTTCCATTTTGACATGGCTTCAGTTACAACAGACATGATTTGAAGCAACCAGTTTTCTTTTTTGCAACAAGTGATTCACATTTGGAGGAATGTTTGAATTGCTCTTGGGATTAGCACATCAAGAAGGCATTATTCCAAGATTAAACATGAGTAGCTGCTTGCAGACTGCTTTGTTAATACAGAATATTGACTAGGTGACTGCACGGATGCAACTGGGATCTGCTTTAGAAATTTAAGAAACCCTTATGAATGTAATGTTCCCCCCTGGTCTGCTAGTCTTTGTTCAGAGATGAATTTGTTTCTTCCAGAAAATATCCTTATAAAATCTTGGCTGTATTGCAAACCAAAACACTGTCCTCAGGTTCTCTACTAATTCAAAGCATCTTTGTTTATTCCATTCACCTGTCTCATATTCCTTACCTGAGGAGGTATTGATGTTGGTACTTAAAAGTTCCTATGAATAATTCCAAGCAGTACTCAGTCTGTGCAATGCAGAGACAAACACTTAGTCCTCTAACAACTCAGGACCAAAGTTGTGCTTGTGGGAGGATTAGGGCTGAGACAAGGCTGACGCTGCAGAAATTCAGTAAGAAAAACAAAATACTAAATGTATAGGAGAGCCTGGCCTGAACTAGAACTCAGCTTCTACTAACACTAGCCCATAGGTTTCTAAATGATAAGAATGGGGCTTTATTCACCTAGTGTTTCAATCCAAAAAGCCTACATGATAAAGTACTTCTTAACATTGGTTACATGAACACCTTGATGTGGCGATAGGGTGAGCATTATTGTGGAAATCCAGGGTCTTGACATCTACTGCTAAAGCAGACTGTCTTGAAGCAATGTAAAAGAAAAAGTGACTTGAATCTAACCCTGTTTCTCCATGTCTCAATGATACTAATATCTTTAGACTAGCATAGTTTGGGAACAGGAAGATTATTAAAGCTATGGGATAGACTGCCAGTGGACTCCAAAAATGAGAAAGGTCCTGAATGCTTCAGGCAGCATTTCCTGAATGTCCTATTCATAAATAATCTACTTCCTATTTTTCAATCTTTAATAACATTTAGTGAATCATATTATGTATTGCTAATGATCAAGATTTATTGTTGTTCCAAAAAGACTATAACCCTCTTGAAAATAAGACTCATACCTAACCTATTGGCTACAATTGTGTTTCCTGGTCACCTGTGAAACCTATGGGAGTAAGTTGTCAAAGATTTTCTCTTGAACAGGATTGAGGCCGAAATGTTTAACTAGTTTGTATTTATGCTAATGTGCTCATAGCACAATCACCTGGAGAAATTCCGTCAATGTTACAGCTTAACACGATTGTAACGCCCTCAAATCCATTTGATTCTGATTTACATCTCTGATTACAAATCACTCCTTTAGTCAGTAGAAAATAAAATAATGTTGATTTCCAATACGTATATCCCAGTTCTCTTTAGCATCCTGCCTTCTCCGTCAGTGTTTCTCTCCTGCTTAAAAGCACCCCATCTTCAAAGCCCTTCCTCATAGGACCCATCTCACTTAATTAGCTGTCTGCCAGATTGGAAAACTAATCCCTGGTCAGGTGTTAGCTGATGTTTCCTATGGTGTTACATTCTGTAAAGCAATTTCAGTTTAATAGGGAAATGCTAAGGCCAAAATCTTGAGGGCTTCGGATATCTAATAGGGATGTCAAGCACCAGTGTGGGAGCACTTTCAGGGCGGGGGGGGGATCTTAAAGTAGGTCTGAAAAAACACAGCAGTGCTGGCTCCCTGTTCTTGTGCCTGGCCCCATTTTCCCAATTATCAAAATCCCAGTTCTGCCAGACATGAAAGAAATTTTGATTAGCCTTCCATTGGATTTGACAGTCTTGAAAGTGGAAAAGAGTTATTTGTGGATTTTTCAGTGTATATTTTAGTTATAGATTTTTTTTTAATTCTTTCCTTCCAGGTAAGGTATAGATGCAAGTGTAGGTCAACATAAAGAAAAGTTATTCTTTTAGAATCTTAAGAGCTCATGATGTCTACAATAAGAAAAGTTGCATTAGGGCAGTGCTTTGTTTAGGAAGCCAACAAGGTTTGTTAATTGGGAATGTTTTCTCCTTCCTTCCTCATAAAGGTAAATGGGAGAAGGGGCAGAATTGCCAACCATGAAGAACTGCAAACAGAGATTGAAAATGCCCCTTTACCTTTACTTGGATTTCATTAGCTCTGATTCTTAAACTTTTTATGTTAAGTTTAATATCAAATTAGAGAAAATTAAACTAAAAATAGAACTGTTCTGATTATAAATCCTTTTGGTGGATGAATGGTATAGTATGTTTACCAAAAGAGTAAATTCCTAGGAAATAAAATTCTTACTAAAACAAACATTGCCCATTATATTTTTAAAAGGACACATTATTGCTTGGATAAAGAACAATTTTAAAGGAAGTAAAGCTCACACATGCAAACAAATACATAAACCACAACCTGAAAACAAAACCAAAACAGAAACTATATGGTTTGAGTGTGCACATTCCCAAATACAGCTGTTAATGTGCTGGTGCTGCAAGGTGGAGCTTTCACACCGCTGCAGTCCGTGTGGACTCTAACCTGAGTGGGATTAAGGTCCTTATGAAAGACTTCAGTTAGGCTTGGCTCCCTTGGCTGTTCACCCTTTGCCATGTGAACAATGTTCCTTATTTCCTTTGCCCTTCCACCACCTACTATGAGTGGATTCTGAAAGTCCCTCATTAGCAGCTAATGCTTTGATATGGGACTCCCCATCCTACAGGACTGTGATAAAGTGTATTTCTGGGTTTTTCTTTCACAAAATGGTCTGCAGTGCTTTTTAGTAGCCACAAAGATGAGCCAAGAAGAGATTTATTGTTGAATAAATGATACTGTTTTATATCATCTTACACTATTTTATATTTATATTTAAATATAACTTTTATTATATTTGTTATGTTGAATTACATTGTATTTTCAATTAAATTTTATTTAAATTTTATTGTAATAGATATTATTATGTTGAATTCATATTTAGTCCTATGTGAGAAGCAATTATTGTTTTAAGCTTTTTTTCCTTCTTTTCACTATAGTATAAAAAGCCTTAAGTAGCAGGTTTCAGTGGAAGGTTAATTGCAGACTGTAAAAAAATGTCTGAACAGTTAGCTCATTTACAGTATACCTCAATAGCTGCATATCATTACCAGTAAACATGAAGTAGGGTAGGTACATATGAATTTTCTTAATGGAATGCTTAATTGATGCTTGTCTTTTCATTGAAATATGCTTTTAAAGCAAATACCATCCTAACTGTGTCAGATGCTATGGTTCAATTATAGTCATGATTTTTTTCTTTGGGACAGAATAATTCTAATAAAGGATACTGAGAACTAAAAAGCAATTCTTATTCATGGATACAAGGCCACAGTGGGAAGTCAGAGCAGAACGGAGGAGTCAGGAAGGAAGGTTCTCAGGTTCCTGGAAACTGTCCAGGCCTCTCAGTATTTGGATAACAACAGCCATCAGTGGTCAGCTGCTGAAATTACCTATGTCTGTCAGAAAACACACAATGAGAATGATCTGTGAACACAAAACTAAATGATTTTATATTATGTTTCTTTGAAATGTAACTTAAAGCTTAACAGATAGCTGATAGTCCTGATTAGTAGTAACATCTAATGATTTGTTGTGAATTGAGGTTTGTGAACTGATTCTAACCATACTTTTACAAACAAAAACTGTTTTACAAACAAAACTGGATCTGGATCTACATTTTAAGCTATGACCAATGTTGAGCTATTAGCAAAAAAAAAAAAAATCAAGAAATTACTAAATGAATTTCAGTAACAGATAGGAACAAATTCTTCCAAGGGATGAGAAAGCCTAATGCAAATAGGTCATAAGCATGAAGGATCCATACTGGTGGGAGAAGTTCCTACCAGGAGGGTAGAATTAAAACAAATGAACCTTCTTTCACTGCTGATGGAAGTGTAGGCTAGTACAACCACTGTGGAAATCAGTATGGAGAGTGCTTGGAGAATTGCAAATAAACCTGCCATATGACCCAGCTATCTCGCTCCTAGGAATATAACCAATAGAAATGAAATCTGCATATGAGAAGCGGATCTTTAATCCTATGTTGGCAGCAGCACAATCTACAATAGCAAAGACATGAAAACAAACCAAATGTGCTTCCAAAGAAGAGTGGTTAAAGAAACTATGGTACATCTACTCTATGGAATATTATTCAGCTACTAAGAAGAATAAAATTATGTCATTTACAAATAAGTGGTCCCAACTAGAGACCATTTTGCTCAGTGATATCTCTAATAAAAGGAAACCAGTATAGAAAGTGTAACTTCAATAACCTGATCCATGCTGTTTTTTGTTTGCTTATTTGGCTGTATCACATGTGTTTTGATGTTTTTTATTTCAGCTTCATTTATTCCAAATACTTCCTTTCTCTTGTCGAATTTATCACTGGCTCATGGATTACATGGTAGCATCATTTTTCCCAAGAGACTTTTGTGTTTCCTCTTTGTCACCTGTGTATTGGTTACTCAGTGGTGTTTTTTTTTCCCATGGTACTGTAATTTATTGTTGTTGTTGTTGTTGTGGCTATTCTAATTAACATCAGTTGTTGACCTTGTTTCATGACTTCTCATTTATGCAAATGTATGGTGATGAAGTACTGGGGTCTACCATATCCAGATGTGGGGGTACAATGCAACATGCATGCCTGGCTTCCAAACAAAAGATAAACTCCCAATGAAACTATTGAAAATGTGTAGACAATGGGATTCCAGACTGTCTGACATTGTCTGTACCAGCAATGTTGGGACACACTTAAATAAGAAACTGATGGAATTATGACTCCTTATGAAGGACTATACTATTGTAACAATGTGGGGAAAACCTGTCGGGGGGCGGGAGTTTGGGGGGAATCCCAAATAAATAAAATTTAAAAAAAGATGCATGTTGAAAATCACTTTGAAAATGGAGAATATCCCTGAGACACAATCATTTCTTACAAGAGCTAGTGCATTTTTGAATGGTTGTCCAGAGATTCATATGTGTAGGCCGACAGATTATTTTTTAGTTTTCTTTGTAACAAATTGTGTTGTGTTTGTTTGATGAGATGCGTCTAGACAGTAAATGGTTATTTTGGTGAAGAAGATTCATAAACTTATCATTTTAGTGACTTCTTGTGACAAGAGCAACTAAAATCTTATCTCCCTGAAATCTTCAGTACAGTCATATTAGCCTGTATGCTACCATGCTACATCTTTAGACTTGTACATCAAGTTACATCTCTAGACTTGTTCATTCTACATGATCTGCTTTTTCAATCCTTTGTTCTATGCCTCGTCTTTCCTCCCCCTTTCCACCTATGGTACCCATTACTTCATTCTCTTTATCTTTGATCTTTTAAAAAAACAGAACGAACAAAGCAGCATACAGTTGCCACCATAGAGCATTTTTCTGTGTCTGGCTTACTTTACCTGGTAAATGTACTCCAAATCTATCCACACTGTAGAAGATGCAGGACCTCTCTTTTTTTAAAGAGGGATAAAATTTCACTGTGTGTTTGCATGTCACATTTTCTTTATTCTTTCGTAACTGGATAGACACTCGAATTGTAACCTATTATGTCAGCCTGAAGACTTTGATTTGTAAACTGAGGGGTAAGAGGTTACTCATTTAGGCTATTTGTGGATCACTATTTCATCAGCAGTATACTCAAGGGAATATTTTGTGGCACTGTCCTTAGGATGCCTGTGTTCCATATAGGAGAGTTTGGAATCAACACCTTCCTTCACTTCTGCTTCTCATTTAACTCACTGCCAATGAACCTGGGAGGCAGAAGATGCTGGTTCAGGCACTTAAGTATCTTTTACTCCCATGAAAGACTGGCTTCTAGCTTTGTTTTGACCTAGTCCCATTGTTGCAGGCATTTCGGTAGAATATCTTGTGGTCTGTATCTCTCATTTTACCTTTCAAGTGCCTTTTTAAATATGTTCATTTGAAAGGCAGAGTTACAGAGAGAAAGAGAGAGAGAGGTCCTCCGTCTGCAGGCTTACTATCCCAATGTCCGCGAGGACCAGAATAGGGCTGAGCTGGAGCCAGAAACCGGGAGCCTCCTCTGGGTTCTGACAAGTGTGCAAAGAAAGACCCAGAGCCCTGAACCATGCTCTGCTTCTTTCCTAGCTCAAAAGCTAGGAGACAGATCGGGAGTCAAATAACCAGGACATGAATCAGCACCCACAAAGGATGTTGGCACCACAGGTAGATGGTACTACACCATCATGGTGTAGACACCTCAAATAGTATTTTTTTAATAATAGATAAATGGGAAACTAGACCCTACCTGCCATCTTGTATGAAAATCAGCTCTAAATGGTTCAACAACCTAGCTCTGTCCCCAGAAACCATCAAATTATTAGAGGAAAACTTAGAAAGCACTCTATAAGAGCAAGGCATTGGTCAAGTCATCTTAGAAAAGTCACCAAAGGGCCCGGTGCGGTGGCGCAAGTGGTTAAAGGTCCTCGCCTTGCACGCCCGGGATCCCATATGGGCGCCGGTTCTAATCCCGGCAGCCCCGCTTCCCTTCCAGATCCCTGCCTATGGCCTGGGAAGGCAGTCGAGGATGGCCCAAAGCCTTGGGACCCTGCACCCGCGTGGGAGACTTGGAAGAGGCTCCTGGCTTCGGATCGGCATAGTATCGGCCCATTGCGCTCACTTAGGGAGTGAATCATCGGACGGAAGATCTTCCTCTCTGTCTCTCCTCTCTGTATATCCGCCTTTCCAATGGAAAAAATAATAAAAATAAAAAAAAAAAAAGAAAAGTCACCAAAAGCAGTCATAGGACCTAAGCAAATGGTCCTACTTCAAACTAAGGCCTCTGTACAGCTAAGGAAATTATCAGCAAAATGAAGAGACAACAAACAGAATGAGAGAAAATCTTTTCATACTGCACAGCAGATAGGGGACTAATACACAAATTTACAAAGAACTTCAGAATCTCAACAACAGCAAAGAAAACAACCCAGAAGTCCATCAAAAGAGTAATGGATAGAAAAACCATGGTACATCTACTCTATAGACTACTATTCTGTCATTCAAAAGAACGACATTCTACCATTTGCAACAAAATAGTCCCATATGGAGACACTTATGCTCAGTGAAATAAGCCAATCCCAAAAGAATAAATATCATATGTTCTCTCTGAATAAGGTAGCTATCATGCAAAATACAAAACAAAGAAATATATAGATAAACATGTATAAACATATATTCATCTAGAGGAACTGTGTAATGGAAGCTAACATATTTGGGAAATGAAGACACATTGCATTATGCGTCTCTACTCCCATAAAAAAGATGGGCTCCCAATGAAACTTAAATATATGTTAACAATACGATGCTGGGCTTTATACCATTTTCTGTACCTACAATACACTTAAACAGCAGAATATTGAACTTGTGACTGTTGCTGAAGGACTTTACCGTTTTATATATATATATATATATATATATATATTTATATATATGTAGATATATAGTGTCATTGGGGCACAATAGGAAGGGAGAAAGAGGAAGTAGAGGAGGGAATCCCAATACTTATAAAACAATAGCGTGGAAAATCATAACATTAAAAATATACCAAAAGAGAGCAGTTAATTTTCCACTGTTTTTCCTTGGTCTGCTTTTCATAAGGGACTTTAAGTAAATAGTGTAAAAGCACAATTGTCTAATACACAGAGACAATGTAAACGTAATTTTTCTTTTGTAAATGATAAGCTTTTTAAAAAGTACATCCAGTTAAATAAATTTGTTAAAACCGCATGTGTAGAAGTTTCTAGGCAAGTAAAAAGAAAAATAAAAAAACACCTCCATCCAGATCTCCCATATGGGTGGCAGGAGCTCAAACATTTGGGTCATCTGCTGCTGCTTTCCCAGGCACACTATCAGAGGCTGTATTAGAATTGGAGCTCTTGAGATTCTGTTGGCCTACATATGTGGCAGCTTTTTCTTGGGTAGCTTAAAATGTAAAAATATTTACAGGGAGTTTTAGAAATACTGCAATAGCCATTAGAGTGGTAGGTGGGACTACTTAAAGTTCCTTGAGTGCATATATTCAATGTTTACCATGAGTCTAACTGTCTAAATTTATTAGTAATTCTAACTGTCATAAGAGGAACATAATAAGCCATAAAGAAAACAAAATGTACTGAAAATGTCCTTTGGTCTAAAACTAAGGTTTCACTTTGTAAAGTGTGTTAGTCTGAAATTAACACAAAAAGTCTAAAATCCTCACCTTGCATGTGCCAGGATCCCATATGGATGCCTGTTCATATCCCAGCTGCTCTACTTCCCATCCGGCGCCCTGCTTGTGACGTGAGAAAACAATAAAAGATGGCCCATGGCCTTGGGATCCTGCATCCACATGGGAAACCAGGGTGAAGCTCCTGGATCCTGGCTTTGGACTGGCACAGTTCTAGCTGTTTTAGCTACTTGGGGAATGAAGTAGAAGACAGAGATCTTTCTGTCTCCACTCTCTGTAAATCTGATTTTCCAAAAATATAAATAAATAAGTCTTTTAAAAAATATATTTTCATTGTGTATATATATATGTATATATATATTTCAGGACACATTATACATGTAATATACAAGTGAACTTATGTGATCTATGCTAGTTTTTACTTTCCCCGAGCCAGATACCCTTGTCCCTGTCTCAAATTACTCTCAAACAAGGGCAAAGAGAATCAGCATATATATTTGTTGCCTGTCCTGAGGAGTCCCACAAAGCAAACAGGGATATCAATTCTTTGTGAAGTTTTCTTTGTGGGATTTAACTTTAATTATGAGTGAGTTCAATAACGTGAGCCTAACTCATAAATCCTGCCTCTACAATTAGAAATTTCTATTTAAAAGATTGGCATTATCGACTGACTTTACAGTAGTTAAATTTGTGGGATGTGCACCAGCAGCCTGCTGCAGAGGGATTTATTTCTCCCTTCATTGGGCATTTATTTCCTAGGAGGTTTTCAACAGAATGGAAAGGTATATTTTGATGATCAATTACTCTTTAAGACACAAAATTACTATATTCTAATTCTCATTGTTATTCGTGAATTTAGAGCTTTTCCTGCAGAATTTGTCAGTAGATATAGATATAAACACAGTCTCATGACTCATGTGTGAACTGAATCCGGGTATTGTGCAAAGCGGTGTGATGACCATCAATGATCATGTAATCATCATATTTTCATATAAAAGTATCTTTACATCAAAATAATATTACTAAAGAGATAATGTCTGTAAAAATTTGTTGTAGAACCCATTACAACTAACTAGTTGTGAAGTTTGTTATTTGATTAATAACCTCAATTTAATTTTTTAGTTCAACTCTTGTCATCAGTTTCCGGATATTAGTTTTTCTCTCACATTCCTGCTTTATTCTCAATCCCATTGGAGGATAAAAAACAGTATGACAAAATCCATGCTATTAAGATACAAGGGATATTACTGATTTCCACAGATTATTTATTAATCCTTCCATTTCCTTATGCAAGATTTACTTGCAGTGTTCCAAATGTTAGTCTTTATTGTAATAGAGACAAAAAATAAATAAAAATAAAAAACACACAGCCATGCTTAAGCAAAGCTCAGACTAGGCGAACATGTGAAAGCACAAAGATATTAGAAGGAGATAAAAGCTATAAAAGCCAATGAAGTAATGCTCTGTTGGACTGAAGAACGAATATGGAAACTTCCTCTTCCCGAGTACGACAGAGCATAATCTAAGACATACAATGCAGGAAGACAGGAAGGAAGATATGGAGGCTGGCCTTGAAGTACTGACTCTTGATTAAAGGCTATTTATTTATGATTGATAACACATGCTTTATTCATTGAGTAGCTTTATTGTTAAATTAATTACAGACAATAGGAAAAGCATTCCTTGGAAGACATATCTTTGGAACAAATATTAAGCGTAAATAGTTATTAATTAGGATAAGCGCTTAAAGTGGGAGAAGAAGGTGACATTTAGGAAGAATAATGGTATAAAGGAAGAATGATGCATTTCCCTGGTTTGTGCTCAATTAAAGCTATGTTCAAAGTCTGAGAGAGCTATCACATTCAGGGACGTGCTTGGTGTTCATGGCACAGAAATTGGACTGTGAAGGTGAGGGTGGTAAGCAATCCAGTTAGTTTCTGTCTCATCCTGTAGCTTCCTGCATCCTCACTGACATTTTGATGAATGAATAAATAATAATACTGTTGAGCTTTGTATAATTCCCAGAAGGGCAACCAAGTAAAAATTAGAATTTTGCTCATAAATCAAAGTAAATAATATTAATTGGAATGCAATTAGAGTGAGACTGGTAAGCAAAAGCTTTCAATTCAAACATCTGTGGAAGCTTTTTTCTCTTTTTTAAGATTTATTTATCTTTATTGGAAAGTCAGATACACAAAGAAGAGAGACAAAGAGGAAGATCTTCTGTCTGATGATTTACTCCCCAAGTTATCACAACTGCTGGAGCTGCTCCGATCCGAAACCAAGATACAGCAGCTGCCTCCGGGTCTCCCACAAAGGTGCAGGGTCCCAAGGCTTTGGGCCGTCCTCTACTGCTTTCCCAGGCCACAGGCGGGGAGCTGGATGGGAAGTGGAGCTGCTGGGGTTAGAACTGGCGCCCATATGGGTTCCCAGCACCCATTCAAGGTGAGGACTTCAGCCGCTAGGCCACCGTGCCAGGCCCCAAAGCTGAGTTTTTAATATTAGACATTGAAAATTACATTATAAGAGTAACCTAATTGATACCTTACTTGTGCTGAGGTATCAGCACAGCTGAGTGTGATGCTTAGTTAGTATAAGAATTTACTTTTAGAAAGTGACATCTTCATGGTTACCTGTTGTGTAAAATCAATGTTATCAAAAAAAAAAAAAAAGGAGTAAAGAGGGCTCATGGAAAACCTTAAAAACATTAGGTAAAAGAAGTCCGATCATTCCTATTCAACTATTGCTATTAGTTTTCAGTTTTACTCCATGCAGCACTCACTTAGACATTCCCTGTGGCCATTTTAATTAGCTTTCCCACCAGCCCCGTGAGTCAGGCGGGATACCACAAAGCGTTAAGTGAAATCAGTGTATGTAGTAACTGTATTCTTTGTAAAAGCTTGGGGGTTGTGCTCAGATCGCTTCCATCCATGTAATAACACACTAAGCTGAGGCTATCAGAGATCAAACACTGCGATATAAAGCAATACACAGATAGCACCTCCTTCTGAGGACTGCTTCTACTGCTTCGCTTGCTTAAAAGCAAATACTTTTCTTACTCTTAAAGCATTTAAATGAGTCATTTTCTGAAGTGTACGGAAGATTATTCTGTTACTGTAGTAGAACGCTGAGACACCAAATCGAATAAAATCTTTATTAAGTAGCAACTGAAGATAGGATGCAGAAATATGAGATGGCGACCATCAGAGTGTGCTTTTCCCCCAGTGCATAAGTACAATAATTTCAAATTTGCCTTTCATTTCTGTAAAGTAGTTGTGTGGCCACACTGTGAAATGGAATGACTTTCTAAATCAGAAACCATAATATTATACCATGCAACTTTCCTACAATAAGTACTGACTTAAGTCTCTTCTCATGTATAAATTAATAAACCAGTATGGAAATAGTATGTCATTTCTCCTGGCAAGAGAACTGAAAATTGTAAAGAACGGATGTTGAATGTTAAGATAGATCCTTCAAGAATATAACAATACTCTCATTTTGTTGTGTTTAATTGTAAGACAGTATAAAAATTATAAAGCACTTTTCAATTTTCTTCTTCATAAAACCAAAAGAAAAAAATTTCTTTTCTAAAGTATCTGTATCTACTTTTCAACTAAATAGAACAAAAAAAGGCATGACTACCAATTTTAAAATCCAAACCAAAAATCAGTCACATTTAGCATTGACCATTTCAATAGTTAAGTGCCAAATTAAGGAATAGTGCCAAAGTTAGGATCGCATTAAGTTTCAATATCATAGTGACAAAATATGACACATAAGTCTAAAAGCACATAGAGAAAACAGGATTTAAAGAGAGGAATTATCCTAATCCACTTTAATTACATAAGTCCTGCAAATTCCATAGCCCTACTACTAAGTTTAAAAAAAATCACTCATTATATACTCATTTATTGAAGTAGATGGTGAAGAAGAAATAAAAAATCAATGGGTTAGATGATTAACTCTTATTTTTTTTTAATAGGGGGATGAGTGTGATCTTTCATCTGTTGGTTCACCCCTGTGATATTTGCAATAGCCAGAGGCAGGCCAGCCTAAACCAGGGGCCAGGAACTCCATCCAGGTCACCCATGTGGGTGATTGGGTTCTCAGTACACGAGTCATTTTCTGCTGCTTTCCCTGGCACATCAGCAGGGATCTGGATTGGAAGTGGAGTCTCCAGTACTTGAACTGGTGTTCATATGTGATGCCAGCATCAGCGGCAGCAGCATAACCCCATGTGCCACAACGTTGGTGACATGATAACCTCTTTTAAAAGTATATGTGCAGGGCCTGATGCTGTGGCCTACCAGCTAAAGTCCTTGCCTTGAAAACATCGAGATCCCGTGAGTCCAGTTCTAAACCCAGTGGCTCCACTTCCCATCTAGCTCCCTGCTTGCAACCTGAGAAAGCACTGGACAACAGCCCACAGCCTTGGGATCCTGCACCTGTGTGGGAAACCCGGAAGAGCTCCTGGCTTCAGATCTGTGCAGCTCCGGTCGTTGTGGTCACTTGGGGAATAAATCAACGGACAGAAGATTTTCTTCTCTGTCTCTCCTCCTCTCTATATATATCTGATTTTGCAATAAAAATAAGTAAGTCCTTTTTTTAAAAAAAAGTATATGTACATATCTAAAGCCTCCTCAGTTTTCATTATTTCTCACTTCCAAGTAATTTATGTATGCATCCTACCTTCATGTAACTATTAAGAACCTACTCTACTTCAAGTATCACACTGCACTAAGTCCTAAAAATACAGCCGAAACAATGCCTAGTTCTTGGCTCATGAACTTTCAGTCATACAGAAAGGCAAGAGGTAATCGTAATGACAAAATCAGAGATGATACATAAAAGCTGAAATTAGTTCAGTAGGATTAGTGATGCCACCAAAACTACAGTCCCAGATCCTTTTGTTTTGTAGACTTGGGGAGTGATGGAGGAATTGATATTAAGATGTCAGGATAAAAGGCCAATTGACGATTGAGTTTTTAAATAGGGGAAGGGATTTAAAACCTTGCCTGAGGTTAACAGGGAATCATTGTTAGGAGGTTTTTAGCACAAAAAAATGGCATGATCAAAGTTGTACTTCAGAAAGATCTTTAGGATTCAATGTGGAGAATGGCTTAAAGGGGATAAAGCATGAAACGGCTTATAGGAATCTAAGGAAAAAAAAAATGTTGGTCACAATTAAAGTCAGACCCAGTGGGAAATACAAAAGTATACATACCATTTTATGACTTTTGAAAAAAATCTATCACCGTAATACAGAACCTTCAGATGCTACAAATACTTCATGAAAGTAGTAAAAGAATTCTTAAAAATTACAACTTGAGTTCCAAAATGAAAGGTTGACAGGGACGATCAAAAATTACATACTAATTAAGGGACCTGGCCTTGAGGAATTATGTGGGATGAGATGAAGTTACTCCACCTACATGAATATGTTTTAAAATAAGACATCAAAACAAGTAGGTGAAACAACGTTGTCGTCCAAGAGAGCAAAAACCAGAACATTGTCCAGAAAGGATTAATGAAAAGATTCACATCACTCTAAGGATGATGTATATGGATAAGCCTATTTTACTAGCAGGTCATGTCTAGCCCCATGGTGTCCAGCATAGCCTAGACCAATAACGGTTGGAAAGCTAGTTTAGGAAAGGAAGGATTAAAGGCAATCTGACTACAGAGACTTTAACCTAGATGATTAGTATTTTTATTTAAATCTTGACATTAAAATAACACTTCACTAATTTGGCTTCCTGAAATGCACCTAGATAAGTCAGTGTAAAAATGCTCAAAGTACTTCTGCCCTTGACAAGCACATGCCTTTGGCCTCGTCCACTATGGCCCTGGCTATTGTGGCCATTTCAGAGTGTATCAGCTAATGCAAGATCTCTCCCTCTCTCTCTCTCCTTCTCTCTGTCTCTCTCTCTCTCTCTCTCTCTCCTTGCTGACTTTCCGTCCTCTTCCTCTCCTGTGCTGCATTTCAAATAATCAAATAATTCTTTAAAACAAAAGAACAGAGAAGGCAAATTGTCACATTCAGGCATAAAAATATTCAAGATAACATTAACTATATTCGTCTATTTATTTGTAAATAAATACTAAGCACTTCTTTTCTACTAGAAAATGTTGTATGCACTAGGAACTCAGTAGTGAACTTGGCACAAAAGTCCATAACTTATATCCTTGTAGAAGGAAGGAGAAGCTAAATTTAAAAAGAACAAACTGCCACTTAATGTTACATATTAGTATATTATGTAAAGGAAATGTTAGTGTGTATCATAATCCCCCAGAGATCTTGATAAATTGCAGATTTATCACCCTTCTCCATTTAGCAGGTGTTGCTGAGCCCAAGGATTTGCATTTCTAACAATTTCCCAAGTGATTCTAATGCAAAGGGCACATTTTGCTAGCTCCATGAAGTTAAGAAACTTTTTTAAAAAATAAAAGCGTGCCTAATAAATATTCATACCTTGTGAATTACAATCACTCATCTATACAATTGTTCAGCCAAAGTAGCCACAATGTGTACAAAACAAATGAGCAACATTTTAATTATGGGATGCTGCAATTTTAATTTTGTCTAATTTTCACATGTCATGAAATAGTATTCTTTTGGAATTTTGTTCGTCTATTTTAAATTTTAAAACCTTTCTTATCATATGGGAGTTGGAGGTAAAGGAAAAAAAAACATATATCAGGTAGTTTGAAGACCTTTAACAAACAAGAGATGAGGGACCAGTGTGTTGACTCAACTGCCTAATCTTCTACCTCCAAGCTCCAACATCCCATGCCATATGAGTGCTGGTTATGCTCCAGTTACTCTCATTCTGATTGAGCTCCCTCCTTGATGGGATGGGAAAACAGCAGGGGAACCAAAAAGCTTCAGGACTCTTCACCCATGTAGGAGAGTAGGAAGAAGCCCCTGGCTCCTGGCTTTGGATCAAGTGAGCTCCAGCATTTTGCAGCCATTTAGGGAGAGAATGAACAAATGAAAGATCTTTCTTTCTGTCTCTCCTTCTCTGTAAATCTGCCTTTCCAATAAAATAAATAAATCTTAAAAAAATGTTAAAGAGATGAAAAACCTCAAAGATAGTACCCTATTCAGAATATTCTAAGATTAGGATGAAGAAGAACAGTGTTTTGAAGAGGCAAAAGTGTCTCAGTGTGATCAACTGCATTTGGTAAGCAATCTGTTACTTTTCTTACTTGAGTTGCCCTAACTGTGGTCACTGGACTTTGGCTTCACTCTATAGTGATTAATCTCCAGATTTTCTTTGACCTGCTACCCTAATAGTTGCTTCACACTTAAGCCAGAGCTTCCTTTTTGACTGCCTAACTTCGCCTACAGGTCTCTTTCCCCAAATTAGGCCCTCATTCAGATGGAGAATGTCCTCATGGAAGATGACTTTCTAGGACTTTCACCACATATATGACTCAATGGATATGAATTGGATTTTAATTGTTAGGCAGGAGATTCATTTCTCAAATTTTGAAGCTATTGCTCTGTTCTTTGTGTACAGAGGTGCTGTTGAGTATCTAACATCTGAATCTTGTTTCCTCATTTATATATTTCCAAAATTGGCTTTTGACTTTAATTCTGCACATTTTGCAGTGAAATTCATTTCCCTGACTTGTTTTTCTCTTTTTCCCCTTTGATTTTTAACAAAAGGTGGTTGTTATTGTAATGACAGGTGAACATTCATTGCAAGGTTTCAAAATGTTCAAAATTGTCTTAGGGTGTGTCTAGTGTGCATTTGTAAGCAATATCCTTGTTTCTCTGATAAAGTTATTTTTCTATTCCTATAGTATTGATTCAAACTATTTTAAAAATACTTTTTATTTGGTTTTAAAATTTATTTTAATTTATTTTAATTACATAAATAATGTGCAGATGCATTTCTATGTGCTGAAAATCTAAACAAATGCTAAAGATAAAGAAAAAAAAAATCTATGCCCGGTGAGATAGTTCAATGGCTAAATCCTCACATTGCAAGAAATCCCATATGAGTGCCAGTTATGTCCCAGCTGCTTCACTTTCCATTCAGTTCCCTGTTTATGGTCCAGGAAAGCAGTAGAAGATGGCCCAAAGCCTTGGGACCCTGCACCCATGTGGGAGACCCGGAAGAGGATCCTGACTCCTGGTTTCTGAACAACTCAGCTCTGGCCATTGTGGCCATTTAGAGAGTGAACCAATGGGTGGAAGATCTTTCTGTCTCTCCTTTTCTGTATAAATATGATCTGCCTTTCCAATAAAAATAAATAAATATTTTAAAAACTTCTCCTTACCCCTGATCAAAAGTTGTTATTTCTCCATAGAGGAAAATATCATCACACAATGTAGCTTTAATGAATTTTATCATATACCAACATGTATGCATGTATGCAGATAGAAACTAGGTGGTGTTATTTTCTATGGCAAAAGTTTAATAAAGTGGGGTCACATCATATATTCTGTTTTATATATTGCTTTCTCCTTTTAGTGTATTTTGGAGATTATATTTTTAAATCCAAAGGCATTAAGTTTTTGCTATAAAATGTATGTTTATAACATGATAGAAACGAGGAGACAAAGAGTTGAGGGGGGGGCTCCTGAATAAGGGTTCTCACTCCAAACCAGGTCATATGGACATTTCATGGGCTATAGTCTGATTAATAAATCACTTTTTTACAGAAGTAAACTCATACTTTTGTTTTTGAAATCCATTCCTGACTACTCTAACAACGAAACTGTAGAGAAATAGAACAAGAGAAGAAGCTAAGAATTATTCAGTATGAGTATTTTGAGTGTGAACTTTAGCAATGATATAAAAGAGGTAGCAAGTTACATCATATAAACCACCTATTCATATTGATAGGTGGCTGAGAATGAAAGAGAAAGTGGTCAATGACGGTTTTGAGTCTACATTTTTGAAGGCGAGTGAATTGTAGGGTCAATTACTCATCTGTAGTCATTACAGTATGTTTCAGAGGCGTTTATTCAGAAGAAAAACCATTATGAAAAGAAAAGTAGCATTTAGGATGGAGGCTCAGCCAAAGATAATAGTTTCATGTCACCGAGTAGAGAAACTTTAAAATAGGCATGTACTTTCTATCATAAATGTCCCTGTGCACCTAATAGACTATATGTTGTCAGAAATGTTTCAGGAAGAAAAGATCTACATGGTCAGATACCAGGAACAGAAGGAAAGATAAAGAATGAAGAATTGGCACTGACACATCATTGGTAATTTCTGTTGTACAAAATTATAAAATCATAAGTTGGATTCAAAGAATAGGAGAGGGGAGACAGTGCTTACAGGTTGTTATGGAATAGTTTATTAACACAGGAATGGAAAATGTGAATGTGACTGTAAAGATACAGAGACAAACATCCTCTCCAACCCTTGGCACACATTTGGTAAAGATTTTCAATATTATAGCGCACTGTGCTGCTGTGGATTATCTAACAAAGAAAATCTTACAGGGGAAAACATTAAGCAAATAACTGATTTAATCTCTTGAGATTGTTATAATTGTTATTATCAGATGAGGGGCAGCTCATATAGTGAAAATCTTGCAAGTAATTCATAAGATATCTAGTGTTTTTAGATTGTTTCTAATTGTTGGTATATAAAAGTAAGAAGAACTTTTTTGTATAACCCAAATCACATGTTAACTGTAATGAGAGAAAATATAAAAAGTCAAAGACAACTAATTCTTGAAAGGATTGCTTAGACATCAATTTATTTAAGGGAAATCTATCTTTAAGATGTTCAGAGAAGGGCATCTTGATAGTCTGTTGATGAGAATATGTATTGGAGTTCAGTTGGTTGGGAGAGGGTTTCAAAATCAGCTGTTAGATTGGGTAAGTGTTTTAGTGCAAAGCATTGTATTCCTATAGAATTAGATGATGCCATAGGTTGTGATACAGGGTTATTAAGGAAAGGTGAAAGTTTTTTGATTTCTGTATCAGTCTCTTGAGGTCAATGATAAGGTGTGGGGAAGGGACAATGAACAAGCTGGGCCTTGTGACCCTCTTCTTAAATCCCACCAGTGGTAGTACCCAATGATCTGAAGGGCATTGTCAAGCATATCCTATACCAAGCCACAAGACAGCATTGCATTTGATTGTGTTATCTTTATAAATCATATTAAGTTTCAAAGAATGTGATTTACATCTCTAGAAATATTTACATTGGAGTGTCTCTAGGTGCATACAAGAATCAAAAGCGGAAAGTATGCCAAAATACAATGGAAGATCTTTCTAGGTCAGTCCAGTTAGTGGTTCCCTTGAAAGCTGCATGGGTAATATGACACATGGAAATCTGTTGGATTCCAGAATTTGACCTTAAGCTTCATAGTATTTGATATCTTCACAGGTATCTCCTTAATAGTTCATTATTATTAACAAACTTAATAAACTCCTTAATATTTTATTATTATTATTATATTCCATGAGCATCATGATATTATAGGCATAAACAATGGGACAAAATCTAATATCATGTTGTTGAGGTGTATTTAACTTTCAATGGGAGTCCTCTTATTTGTGAGTAGAGATGCATATTGAAAGGTATTGTTAACTTCCAAGGGTTCTCGTCTTCATTTTAAAGTTCGTCCAGATGAGTATTTGTACACGCACATTTACATTTGTATCTATTGATCTTGTATTTTGCACGGAGGTTACCTTATTCAGGGAGAACATAGGACATGATTATTTTCTTTGCTGTGCAGAAACTTCTTAATTTGATGTAGTTCCATTTATTAATTTTGGTTTTGCTGATCTGTGTTTTGGGTTCTTTTTTCAGGATTTCATTATCATTGCCTACATCTTGCAGAATGGTTCATATGTTTTCCTCTAGTAGTTTGATGGTTTTTGGGTGCAGTTTTAGATCCTTCATCTATTTAGAGCTGATTTTTGTGTGAGGTGACAGTTGGAGAGCCAGGGTTGGGGTAAGCTCCTGCTTGTTACTTCTGCAAGCATATATTCAGTTACCCCAACAGCATTTGTTTCAGACCAAACTTTTTCCCTGAATTATTTTGTTTCCTTGTGGAAAATTAATTAGCTGTATAAGTGTGGGATCAGTTCTGGGGGTTCTATTTTTTGCCCTTAATCTCTGGCTCTGTGCCAGCACCAGACTGCTTTGAATACCACTATCCTGTAGTGTATCTTGAGATCTGGAATTGTGATTACACCACCTTTATTTTTATGCTTCAAGATAGCTTTGGCTATCCGTGGTCTCATGTTTTCAGATGAATGCAGTATCATCTTTTCCATCTCTGAGAGGAATGTTCTTGGGATTTTGGCTCAGAGCACACTGAATCTGCCTATGGCCTACCGCCTTGAACGTGCCCAATCTCATCTGATAGAAGATCACACTGAATCTGTTAGTGATATGAACATTTTGATGATGTTGATTTTTAGGATTGGATGCACCATGTGAGTTTGGTTCACCTTTAGTGGAACCCATTGCCTTAAGGTATAAACTGTAATGCTGAGCTGGTTAAAACCAATGGGAGTCATCATTATTGATCAGATATAATTATTACAGTCTCCGTACAGGCAGGGGTGTCAGTTATATACTCAAGGTGTCAGTTTAGCTGGTGGAGCTGCAAATTGGTACAGCCTTTATGGAAATCAGTCTGGAGAACACTCAAACAACTCAAAATCAGCATACCATATGACCCAGCAATAGCACTCCTAGGAATATATCCAAAACACCTGTTTTACGACAAACCAACATGCATCCCTATGTTCATTGCAGCACAATCAGTAATTGCGAAAACATGGAAGCAACCGAAATGCCCATCAGCAGAAGATTGGATAAGAAAGCTTTGGTTCATCTACTCCATGGAATACTACTCAGCTATTAAAAAAAACAAAATGCAGTTCTTTGTGGCTAAATGGGCACAACTGGAAACTATAATGCTAAGGGAAATGAGCGAATCCCAAAAGATTAGATACCACATGTTTGCCTTGATTTAACCTGTAATTTTTTGTTTGGTGGTTTGTTATTTTTTGAACCTGTCATTGATACTGTCTCAACCCAGATGTTTCGAAGAATGGAACTTGCATTATTTTTAACATATTGTTTACCCAATACTATGTCAATTAATTCCATAATGTTGTATAATGATACTGAGGCCTTGTTGGGGCTTTTAACTGACTGGATCTTTACTCTGTTAGACCTATCTTCAGACCATAGAAGGTCTCCCCAAGAGGCCACTGAACTTATCTGGACAATAAGACGCTGAACTTTATGCTAGGCAGGTGTTTGCAAGCAATGAATCTCAACTGAACTTGAACTATGGTTATGCAACAAGGTGGAGGAATCCACCATGGGGGGAGGGGTATGGGAGGGGTGGGGGGGATCCCCAGCGCCTATAAAACTGTACTACATAATATAATGTAAGCAACAATAAAAAAAAAAAAAAGAATTCATTGGTAAGACTACATTACAGCACATTTGGTACAGTCTATAGGAAGATGATGATCTGTGTAACTCTGCTTATATAGCATAGAATCAAAATAAGAGAACTGGGATAATAGTTATATGTTTAAATATGTGTTGATATAAGCATGAAATAAGCTGCGAAACAAGTAAGAGAGATGACAAATCAAATTTTTAACCTTCTAGCTCTGCACAGCTCTATAGAATTTCTTATGCACATCTCATTTGTATTCTGAACCATACAAACTACCATACCTTTCTAATCTTAGAGGCTAAATTGACCTTATTTTTTAATGATAAATAATTGGATCAAGTTATAATCACATCCTGCTGGCCTATTTAAAATGTCTCGTATTTTTCCTGATTCTGTCTTCTGCTGCTTATATTTAATTAGTAGAAATCAGTTGTAGCAGTCTTCCTGTACCTTCCGCTTTCAAGATTTTGAGGTTTAGCACATCCTATAATTGATGACTGAAAACACAACAAATGTGCTTGAAATACTAAAGAAGAAGACCTGAATTCAAGACTTACTTGTATAACTTTTCCTCAAATAGGAGTTTTTATCACACCTGGTACAATTTAAGTATGCAAAGGAAAAGGTTATTTATAGCTGAAACACTTGTTTAAATAATCAGTAACACTTTGCATACAAAAAGAAATGTGGAAAATGTAAAATCCTTGAATTGTGTTTGTCATTGCTGGCCTTCTGTACA
Source organism: Ochotona curzoniae (assembly GCF_017591425.1). Classification (NCBI taxonomy): domain Eukaryota; kingdom Metazoa; phylum Chordata; class Mammalia; order Lagomorpha; family Ochotonidae; genus Ochotona; species Ochotona curzoniae. Next base: position 60,484,256 of record NW_024466599.1, read on the forward strand.
ATATTGCACACTTTCTGCATTTGGTAGATATATATATTTTTCATTTTAAAGAGAAAAGATTTCATGTCTTTCGTAGATACAATCCTAAGAAGATGATTATATCTTTAAAAATTTGAAGCCGAAGGTCAAATGTTTCAAATTTACCCAAGGGTAAAGTAAAGAAATGTTGAGAAATGGCGTTAGCAATGTACTGTCTTCAGCGTATAAATAATTTTCTCTTAAGAAACATATATTCAGACATTGATTTCGTTGACCTTGCTGCTCAGCCCTCTAGCAGTAACAATTCTGCTTAATCACTTTACAATGTTGTTTAGGAAAACAACTGTAGATCTTGTTGCCTGGCCTCACTGTTAAATAGCCTTCTTGCTGTCAATTATGTCGCTTAAGCATAAACCTTTAACCCTGTTCCTCGGATCATCATGATCTAATATGCATTACTTTTGTCTTTTATGAAAACAAAAATCCTATCATCACTTTTGACCTCTCGGTGGTTTTGAGAAGGTTTGGAGATTGATTCTCATCAACTAGAAAAGGGGATATCACATACATGCCTTACTTGATGCATTGAAAAAATAATTCATAAAACATAGACGGTAGTAGTGAGTTTTTCTCTTTTGAATCTCTCTTATTCTCTCCCTTCTTCCCTTCTTTCATTCTTCCCTGCCTCCATCAATCTCGCTTACCTTGTGTGTCTCTCTTTTCTCTTTCATTTATTCTTTTTTTCACATCTATCTTTTTTTTTTAATGTGATACGCTTTCTTTTTATATGTCTTGGGAAAAATTTTCACTAACTCATAGATGATGTTGTAAGCAAATTATCTTTGCATTCTCTCTGAAGTACTTTTACCACTTCCAACATAAAATGGGGACAAGTAGCAACAACCATCATGATCTGCTTCCTACAAATAATTCTAGAAATCCATATGTGTGGGCTTGATTTGCTGCTATACCTAGAATATTTCACGAGATTTCTAAGGCTACTTCATATAGATACTGCAACTAAACCCAGATTAGTTGATTGACTTATTGAGTAGATCAAGGGTCTTTAAAGTATTAGATTTCTGTTCTGTAAAAGGTGTATATGAACATTGATAAAGTACTTAAAGATATTTAAAAAGCCAAATGTGAAGTTGCCATCTAAGAATAAATGATCCATGGAAGTACCCTAGTATGCACAGGTGCTCAATAAATGTATTGTCTTGTTTATATTTTATGTAATTTATATAGATACGTGAATTTTAAATGTGTGCATATGTATTCGTACCTAAAAAGAGTGATTTGAGTATTTGTGTCCACATGAAGTAGAAAGAATGCATCAGTACAGTTTGATAGTGGACAAATCTAGAGTAATTGATTTTCGTTATGTAGCATTCAAATTCAGCCTGTCAAGTAAAAATAAATCTATTTTAGCAGAATGTTGAAGTATGTTTAAGTAATTTCTTTGAGATCACAGTAAGTCAGTGACACAACTCAAATTGATCAATTTGAGGCATAGAAGGAAGTTGGAGTTGTTAACTAGTCCAGAAACGTATACAGGTACAATTATAAGGTAAATTATGGCTATTCAAAATATATTCCATAGATAAAATGTAATTATTGATCTAAAATTGAACACATTTTTAAAAGTGGTTAATAATCTTACATAAAATCTCCAATGTTATCCCAATTTATTTTTTACAAATGATAAGAATTTGTTAGCTAAGTTCAAATTATCAAACCTACTCTGATTGTGGCCAAAAAAGAACGGAATTCACCTATTTCAAAGGACTGTATGCTTTGATAATGACAAGAGCCTTGCTGACCATTATAAATTTATTTGATGAGTCCCTGATCTAGCAACCTAAAGGGTAAGGATTGCCATTGGCAATCCCTGTAGGAGTATGTTGATTCTTGTCCACATTGTTTGCATCTGTCTATGTAGAGCTCTGCTATGTCAAGTGATTCTGCCCTGCCTCCTGCTGAACACACACAGCAGCATTGAGAATGGTCTGTAGCACCAAGGGACTCCCTCACTAAGCCTCTTACTACGTTCAGTGTAGCTGTCTTGTTCTTGAATCAGCTAGTTCATCAGATTGAAGAGGTAGTTGTTGTTGTTGTTGTTTTAATATATTATGGCTAAGGGTATTGCTGCAAGAAAAGTTGCATCATTTTCCTTCAGTTCTCACTTTGCCAAACTCAGCGTGTTTGTGGAATTTTGTTGCTTCTTTTATATTTCAATTAGTAGCACCTTTCCTTTATCAATAAGTATGTGGTTGACTTCCAGCACGGCTCCATTTCATCTCAATTAAGCTGAATCCTTCAAAATTTCAAAGTGTGAGTTTTTCTTCTGTATTTGTAGTGAATTTTCTCTTCCTCTATCTTCTGTTCTTCATTTTTGTCAATGTTCAATGCGAAGAGGAGATTCATTTCCTGTTCTGATACCAATATCGGCCTTTGAATGCACTCTTTCTAGCAAGCTTTTGTTCTTTGTCATTCTTACATAAGCCAGTTAAGTTAATGCATCTAGATTTGAAATAACTATGATTCACTGGACAGTATAGGATGATAGAATCTAAAGGCAAGGTTATAAACCTCAAACATTTTTTCTATTTTCATTTAAAGTCCCCTTTTGTTTTCACATCTGTGGTAGAAGATGGTTGTTTATTGATTGAAAAAAAAGCTTAGGTTTTTACAAAAATATGTCAATAAGAAAAAAGGAAGGATAATAGAAGGGGTAAAGTTTTTTTTAAAAGACTGGATTTACTGCATTTTAATTAAGGAATTTTGTATATTGAAGAGTCACATATGTAAAATTTACCATTATTCATTTAAGAGTGTTAATAAGTACTCATAGTATACAAAGCTCTGTGTGGGCTCTGTGAAAGACATAAAGATAAATTAAATAGTTTCTACCTGTGAAAACCTTAGGGGCGGCAAAATATGCATGAATAGCTAGAATACAAGCTGGAAAAATGATGAATGCCTTCGGGGGAGAATAAACAATATCCGTTAGTTTTACAGCTGTAGATAACTTTCTTGATGAGAGTAAATGGAAAATATATATGCATATTTATATGTATATGTGAATATACAAACATATTTGGCATGTTCAGTTGTGTGCATTAGTTTTTAAAATGAATAAATCATTTTCATGGCTTAATAAAGAAGTCAAGACATTTAGGCATGGACAAATATTAATAAATGCTAAAGCTTCAAAATGCTATCATATTAAATTGAATAACTTAATGGTAGGACTGTATTCAATGTATTGGAAGCATAGAAGTTTGAAAATAAAATAGCTGGCTAGTCTCATATTTTTTTTTTAAGATTTATTTTATTTTTATTGGAAAGGAAGATATACAGAGAGGAGAGACAGAGAAGAAGATCTTCTGTCCAATGATTCACTCCCCAAGTGAGCCACAACGGCCAATACTATGCCGATCCGAAGCCAGGAGCCTCTTCCGGGTCTCCCACGCAGGTGCAGGTTCCCAAAGCTTTGGGCTGTCCTTGACTGCTTTCTGGAACCACAGGCAGGAGCTGGAAGGGAAGTGGGGCTGCGGGGATTAGAACCGGCGCCCATATGAGATCCTGGGCGTGCAAGGCAAGGACCTTAACCACTGCGCCACCGCGCCGGCCCCATAGTCTCATATTTCTGTGCATAGGAAAAGAGCAAATAGATTTATCATAGTAAGAAAAATATGTTATGTTTTATAAAATTGTCAAATAACAAACTAAATATGAAGCAACAATAAAACTTGCAATTTTTGACCTATTAAATTCTACAACTTACACAAAGAGGTTTGGGAAGTCATAGATGATATGATTTAATCAAGGAGATCTACTTGGTTGCAAAATGAAGCTTTATCAATCCCGATACTGGCTATTTTGGGACCTACCAATAAGATTTTAGGCAAGTTTTTCACCCTTTTTAAGTAATCTTTGTAAAGTAGTTATCTTAAGGCACATAAAGACACATAATATTAATATTTATCTTATTAATTACTTTAAAATTGAATGCGTTTTTACTCATAAAAGTTAAGAATAACATTTAATGCATTATAAATCTCAGTAATCACTCTTCCTCATATTGTGAAAAAGAAAACACACTAGGAATTGAGAATAGGAGAAAATATTGACCCAGCGAATGGATATTCTTCATGTTTTCTCTCCCTCCACATGAAATCTAAATAGAACTCAGAAGTTTTACAGCAGGATGAGCAATACAGAATGATTATCGAGCATTTAAAATTTCAATTTTATTCTTTACAAGAGTTTACTTTCCTCTAGTTTTTCTGTTCTTTTTGTTGTTGATTTAAAATTATAAATTTTACTAAATGTAACAGAAGTTTATATGTCCATTACAAGGTACATTTAGGATTCCTGAATGTTGTAAAAATGAAGGCATTATGTCTATTATTCAGTTAAGTCATGATTGACAAATACAGGAAACCAATATTTTTTAAATATTTAAAATTTCAAATGAAAAGGAAAACTATTAAGTAGACACATGGGACATGTTTATACTAATAAATCTACTCTTTATATAAATCCCATATTTGATAGATGTTCTATATTTTCATTTGTTAAGTCTGACAACGCTGAGCTGTAGGAAATTTACTAATCTCCAATGTGCCAAATTAAAAACAAATCAGTCGACCAGAGTTCTTTTATCTCTTCATCTCTGTCCTTCCTGCCAGCTCCTAATCTTTTAGACTGTAATTATTCTGACCCTGATGCATTTATTTCAACAGTTGCCTAAATACCTCTTCCCAATATACTCTACACTGAAGTAAAAGTACTGTTTAGACCACACTGACTTGTGTCCATAGTTTCCCAGGACCCTCTGGGCAAACTCCTTGATAAATAATTAAAAGCCTTAAGTGATTTTTGTCTGCTTTTCCTTGCAGTTTATCTGTGGTTAGATTCCTTTTTTAATGAGCTTCATCCTATCCTCATTCCTCTAACTGCAAAGATGTCAAAAATCCCCACTTTCTCCCCTGGTGAATTCTTGCCTACCAATCTGGCTTAGGTGACTTTTATGTTATCCCCCAAGGTTCCAATTTTAGAACCTTATAACAATTATCAAATAGCACTGCAATTGCATTTTTCACTTTTTGTCCCCTTCCTCTAAGCCCTGGCAATGAAAAAGTTGCTTTAAAAAATTAATATACATCTTTGACATGTTTTGGGAGAGTGTATTGGATGAAGAAAGAGAATTTTAGCTTAATGTCACACAGCAATAAAATGTGAACATTTTTGAAAAGTCATAAAGCAAAAATAAATAATACTTTGTTAGCCCATGGGTTTTTTAATATTTGATTGTTTATTGGTGACACTGTTCTTTTTTATTGAAAGGTGGAAACTGAATATAATTATAGTGTAGCATAATGTTTTGATATATATATGTAAATGTATGTGTGTGTAATGAAATGGCCATATAAAAGTATTTAACATATGCACCACTTCATTTACTTATTTTTATGCTAAGAATATTTTAAAATTTATTCTTAGCAATTTCCAAATGTATATATAGTACATTATTTTTATAGCTGCTATGAGTTACAATAATTCTCATGAATGTATTACTTAATCTAAAATTTGATATCATTGGACCAACATCTTCTGCGACCATCTAGACCTCAGCATTTGATAACAAACATTTTATTCTTGATCTATTCTGCTTTTCTTTTCATTTTGCATTTTAATGAGAGAATTTGATGTCTGTCTTTCTATAGCTGGCTTTATTCACTTAAAATAATGTCCTTCAGATTCATCCAAGGTATCACAAGTGTCAGGATTTGTTTCTTTTGTGGGGCTAAATAGCATTTCATCTTAGGTATGTATGTGTCTGTAATCACATTATCTGTATCCTTCCTTTTGTTGAACACATGCAGATTCTAAGTCTTACCTATAGTGCAGAGTGCTGCAATGACTGTGGGATTTGCACTAGTGCAGTTTTTAACACATAGGTGAATGATTTCCATTCATTTATCTACTCAATTTGGTAATAAACTCCAACACTTCAATTTGATAAGTGTTGAACACATGTAAATTGACGTGAGATGTGAAAGACTTTTTATGCTTATAAACAAAGTCTTTTAAAAATTTTTGTGACAAATTTTAATAGGTAATGCACACACAATGTTCAAAAAGTGCAGAAAACAGCTTGCTCCAATTACCCAGGCACTCACTTCCTATCCTGCCCTTGCCAAAATAAGCAAAATTATGATAATAAAGTTTACATATATTTCATTATTTCAATGAATAATTCTTTAACTAGAATATAATTTTTTAATGATGTATTCATCTTTATTGGAAAGACAGATTTGCTGAGAGAAGGAAACACAGTGAAAGATCTTTCATCTGCTGGTTCAACCTCCAAATGTCTGCAAAGGCCAGGGCTGAGCTGATCTGAGGCCAGGAGCCAGGAGCTTCCTCTAGTGTCTGAAAGCACTGGCCATCTTCTAAAGTAATACACAGCATGGATTGTCTCTCAGTTTCCAATATAGTTGGGTTTGTTTTAAAATTAATAGAGTGGAGTGGCAGGTAGGTCTAGAAGCTAGGATGTAGGCGGGGACACCTGCATCCCATTTCAGAGTGCCCACATTTGGTTCTCAGCCATATTTCTGCAGAGTAAACCCCGAGAGGCAGCAGGCAAAGACTCAAGTAGTTTGTTCCTTAACAGCCATGTAGGAGACCCAGTTTGAATTACTGGTTCCTGGTTTTATAGTCTTAGCCGTTACTGGTGTCAGAGGAATAAACCAGTAGGCAGGATCCCACTAGCACACATGTGTACTGTCTCTTTCTGCCTCACAAATATAAATTTTCTTTTTAAACTACAATTTATTTTAAAAAGTAGAATAATGAAGCATAAATATTGGACACGTTACCCTGGTAACTGTATGCTGTTACTATGAACTTAGATGTTTAGGATTAAACATCTATGTTGAATACAAATGTTAGATTCTGAGTGACATGTATTAATGTGCCTTTAGTGCCTATTTTATATGTTTTGTTTCTGGTTTGCTTTTTTTTTTTCTTTTTTGGTATGACAGGCATTTCTCTAAGGCCATGGGGGACCTGTTTTGCCTAAGCTTAGGATAACACTGATACGCATCAGATTTTCTTCCTTCCCTATTGATGATTTTTAGAAATATTGCCCCATTGGACTGACAAAATATGGCATGGTGCCTGGCACATATTAGGAGCTAGAGAAATGGAAAGTGTCAAGGGGCAGTATACAGGAACCCACAGATACAGATACAGGTCAAGATGGATTTTAGTGAACAGAATGCCATAAAGTGCTTTCATGCACTTGACTTCCTTGAAAAATATGAACAAAAGGACTCACAGAAAGAAACTGAAGTTCAAAATTACTGTCGTGATTGACTCCAGAATACTGTACTCCTATTCCATAAATAGAACTTCCATATTTGTTATAAATAATTTGATTTTTAATTGTAAAAGAGATAAACATTTTGTAATTATCCTAAGCAATAATATCTACAAATAAGAATGCCTACATTAAAACGGACACAGAAATCATAAGAGGAAAATAATTTTATGAACTCTCTAAAGGGAATGAAAGAGACCATGAACAAAATGAGAAACTCAGAATTTATTTTGTCCTAAATCAATGAATCTGTGACTGCAGACTTTTTCTGTATTGCTGTCACAGTTCTAAATGTCTGATGCAGGAAAATAATATGCTGGCCTTGTACTTAAGAGATCTGTGTGCCACCAACAGCATGGTGTGACCTTGGAGAATGACCGATTTCTTGGGGAGTTAGTTGATATTTATGGCCCAGTCCAGCTTTAACATTCTGCATCTAATCTAATCCTTCCTGTGAGAATTCATTTTGCTAGTTTCTTTACATACAAGGCTTAAATGACCTACACCTCAATGGAATCTTTGTGGGCTTTTTATTTTTTTTAATTGAAGTTACTCATTTGACTCTTTGTCAGTCTTCCATTTTACTACTAGGCAGATCAGTTTTCTAAGCAGGATCAGTGAACACCTTTATCTGATCAGTGGCATAAATTCCACCCTAGAAAAGTAAGTTGAGAAGGAGAACAAGATTGTGATATAATCCCTGGTCATCTGAAAATACAAAACAGAACAAACATAAATACCCTATGCTATATTCCTTCATTGACAAAAATGAAATAGAATATAACAAAAGTTTGAGGATGAGGATATCTTAACAATATGATCTCTATTCAAAACATATGATGAGGCAACCTCTTTAACTATTAACCTTATGATTTCCAACTCATTAGAATCATCCTCATTTTTATGCAGTATTCCTCATAAGGCAGATGATTTTCCTTTAGGAAAGGTTTTTCTTAATAAGAATTTGAAGGAGCTGAAATGTTAGCCTGTTGGCAAGTTTACAAATTCACCAGCTACACAGTCAGACTGTCAGAGGCCCAAGAAAATGCCGGGCACACAGGGAATTTGAATATTCACATTTACTTAGGCTCCCTCTACTATTCCCAAGCCACAGTGGCAATGAACAGAGGCCAATTTGATGATATGCATATAGTGTGCTTTTGTGTCAATACTGAGCTCAGTATTCCCTGGTCTTTGGAAACGGATAGCTAGCAAACACAATCAACCTCTGCCCCACAGAGACACATCTTGAGCAGCAAACAAGCCTGCTCTCTCTCTGCTCCAAAGATGTACACAGAGTGTCATAGAGTTGTCCCCGGAGTCCTCAAGCATGCACAGCCATCAAAAACAAAAACTTAGGAAATTCATCTTGATATAAGTCAGCAGGGTCATATAAATCGGGGGGAAGAGCAAAGAACTGCAATTTTAAACCAAATGTAACCATATCTAACTTCTAGAAATGTACAATATTTTCCAGACATTTCTGAACATTTTAATTCTTAAAGCAATCTAGGAGGAATGTTATGCTATTCTGGATTTCACAGTAAAGAAACCAATGTTGTTTCAAAGATTGCTACCTATCTCTTGGCAGTAAGACTATTGCATAGTAGTACTGGTTTTAAATTCAGTGTAGTGTATTGCAAACCAATTTTTATAAGTCCTTGAAGTTGAATAAAATAATACCCAACTTTTGAGCACAAATCTATGTTTTATTCATTGATTGATACAAATGTAGTTATGAATTCATGTAACTGATTTATTCAAAAGTAATGAGATCTGTCGTATCAATATGATAACGTAAGATCAAACAGATTTAAAAGCGTATGGAATCAGTGACTTTTCCAACATTAGTCTTATCTGGTTTTTATCTTTTATATTTTAAAGCGAATGTTTTGTGGCCAATCTGATGAAGAATTATGCTCACTACCATATCTTAAAATACGTGCTCATAGAAGTGATCTGTCCATCTGGCATGTCAGAACTTCCAAAATTATATCATCTAATGCAAGTGATGTTCATGTATTTATTTCAAAAGGAAATCACAATGCAAAGAATAATTCAATTTAGGGATGGGTTTTGTGGTACAGCAGCTTAAGTTGTTGCTTGAGAATTCTGCTTCCCATAGTGGAGTACCTAGGTTCCAGCCTCAAATCTACTTCCACTTGTTTCTTACCAATGTGCATCCAGGGAGGCAGCAGGCAACTATCAACTCACAAACTATCAGCTGTCACCTAGGTGGGAGACCTGGGTGGAATTCCTTGCTGCTGGCATTAGCCTGATCCCTCCCAGCTGTGGTGGGCATTTGGAAAATAATACTATGGGTGAAAAGTACCACTTTCTCTCCCCCTTTTCTCAAGTAACTTTTAATAATTCAATAAACTTCTTAAGTTGATACAGCAGTATTACTAGTGGAGTGTCAAAGTTTGAGGTTCAAACATTTCCAAAGACTGTTTAAATGTGATTATCTTTATTGTTTTTAAGGATATCAGAAAACATGTTTCTTCCAGCTAAAGGGTTTGTTAGAAAATAGCTGTGTAAAATCTTATCCCCATCATGGCACAACTGCCCAAATAGTGAATGAGTTAGTGGAGGAGCAAAGAATCACACTCCACAAGTGTTTTCAAGCCCAACAGTCACTACGAGGATTTGTTCTTACCAGTGAGTGTGCTAGAGAAATCCCTTTGAAAGCACAGTAAACACAATTCTAGTCTCTTGCCTATTATTAATGTAGTGATCAGTTGACTTAATTTGCTAAGCCCTATGGATAAAAGTTTGAAAATGTACAGTTAGAATGATTAACATTTTTTTAAATCAAATGGATCATTAGAGTATATTTAACTGCAGCTCCTTTTTGAAAAGCTGTGTTTTCCCTAATCATTTGATCTGTTTCTCAGGCTCAGGTTTTAGCCCCCAGAGATCCCGCTGTGGTAGCTACCTGTCAAAGTGCGTTAACCAGTAGTGCTATTTTATTTGCCTCTAACATTATTTTCATTCTTCCCTTTATGTTCCCTTTTTATATATTTATTGCCACAGTACTTAGAGAATTAAAAGAAACACTGTTAATAGGGAGATTACCGTTCTTTGCAAATGCCTGATACCTGTGTATTGTCATTTTCACAGTTTTGTATAGCAGATATGCATAACATGAAATTTATTCTTAACAGTTTAACAGGATAAAGTCCACTATGTAAACTTTAATTCTGATCTGTATATATATACTTTTGATCACAAACTGTTGCATCAACACTGATTTGTTCACTTCCCTAGAAAAATTATTTCAGATTCTTCTTTTATAACTACTCCTTTAGTATTTAATATCTCATGGATATAAAGATGTATGTTATTGAATTTAGGTCCCATCTTTATACTGTTTCTTAAACAATTCAATCTTTAATGATTTTTTTACTTTCTTCAACTTCTAAGTACTCTTTTTTTTTCTGCTTTTCTGTTTATTGGGATCTTGTTATGAACTGTTTCTTACCATGAATACCATACAAACAGAAATAGACATAAGCAACTAGCATTAACGGGGAACTTTATAAGAATTAGAAAAAGCTTAAAAAGTCACACTTTCATATATATATATATAAACATCATTAGCTGGGATCCCTTATGGGCACAAGTTCATGTCCCGGCTGCTCCACTTCCCATCCACCTCCCTGTTTGTGTCTGGGAAAGCAGTAGAGGACAGCCCAAGGTCTTGGGACCCTGCACCCACATGGGAGATCCAGAAGTTCCTGGCTTCAGATTGGCTCACTTCAGCTAAGGCTTTTGCAGGCATTTGGGGAGTGAACCAGTGGATTGAAGATCTTTGTATATTTCCTTCTCTCTGTACATCTACCTTTCCAATAAAAATAAATAAATCCTTGGGAAAAAAAAAAGAAAATGATACAAAGCAAAATGGCTACAATGAACTTAAATACAGTTAGGCATTTTCTGTGATGTGTTACACTGCAGTTGGGTGGTGTGTTATTTAAAGTCTAAAACAAAACAAATAAAGTTAAAATTAAAGTTAATTATGTATAGGTCTCTCTATATGACAGTGGGTTACCTTGCTCATAATTGTCATTTGTTGGTACTTTCTTCCAACTCATTTTTCTTCTTGAAGAGCTTGATCCTATTTTCTGTTTTCAATTTTTCTCTGATCGTTCATTTGAGTATCAGATACAAGGGTGACAGTTATTTTTCTCAAGCTCAAAATGTGACTTTATTGTTTTCTGGACTTGTTGACGGTGGATATTATGTTCTGCACCTTGGTGCTGGTAGTCTGTATTTGTTCTACTTTTGTACCTGTCATTTTTTTCCCTTTGATCTTTATTAATGTGCAGTTTCATAAAACGTGCCTTTTTACAGATAGCAAGTAACATTTGGGTACATGGAGCTCACATGTTAATGAAAAACTATTTTTTTCAAACCATTGGTTCTTTTACCAACTGTTTTTTGTCACCACCGAAATCATTTTGTTATGAGGTTAAAATCCTTAGCAAAACTCTCAAATGGCGTGGTTTATTTATATTATACTAGTTAAAATATAGGAAAATAATTTTATTTATCTTGTGACTAATATAATACAGGGCAGGAGTTTGGTATAGATATTGAGATCCTGTTGCAGGTGCTCACATCCTATACTAGTGCCTGGGATGAATTTCCAGCTATGCCCATAATTCCAGTTTCCTGCAAATGTGCATTGTAGGAGGCAATGATGGATGGCTCAAGTAATTGTATTCTGCCACCTATGTAGGATAACTGCATTTTGTTTCCTTGTTCCAGCTTTGGGATAATTGGGCTCTGGTCACTGTTGGTGTTTAAGAGGAAACCAGAGTAGAGAACTATCTATCTGCCTCTCTACTAATAACAATGCTACTACTACTAGGACGACGGCAATGACAGCAATTATGGCAAAGAAAAACAAGAAAAAAAAATACAGTGTTGGAAGAATGGCTAACCATTGCCTAGATTTTGATTTCTAAAATTGCTCACCAGGATATGGAATCAGAGATCTTTGGGAAAATGACTGATTCTAGTTTTAGATGATGGAATGAGTAAGATTATTTGAAATACCTTCTTGTTCCAGAAAGTAAGACATTGATCAAAGCACAGAACTATGTATTCACCTTGCTGATACATAGTAATCAACATGAAAACTTTTTCTCCTTAGTCAAAAATAAAGCAATTTCAACAACTTCAACAAAATTTATCATAACTCTATGATGTGTTAAGTGAATAAGTTCCTGTTTAAATCATTGACTGATTGTATTAAAAATATGGAATAAAGACAAACTCTCATACAGTATTTCCTCTACCTCAAGAAAAAAACAGCTTGTTTCCTTCCTCTTTGAGTATGGATCTGATGAGTGACTTGCCTCTAAAGACTAAAGAAGTCAAAGTCAAGATATTCTTACCATGCTGAGACTTCATGCACATTATCTCAACAGGGTGACTTAGGTTCCTGTTATCAGTGATAAACTTGATAGCATGATGACTGTTGATAGATAACTCATGATATCAACCCTTTATCTTGTACCCTTCTTCTATAAAATCTAAACCTTAGACCACTCATGAGAAGAGTATAAGGCAGTGTTCAATTGAAGAACATTCTGAAAAATAATTGACCAATTGTCTAAATTGTCATGAAAATCGAAGACAAAGCATGCTGTAGCAACTGGGTTGCTACTGGGTATTTGAACAATATAGACATTAAGTGAAGCAAGTGAAATCACAGCTGTAGGGGTTAGTTAATACCCATGTAGCAACAGGTGATTTTTTGCTGTTGTTTTAGTTATAGCAAATGCAACTTGTTAAACTTGTTTAGTAATCCATTAAGCCTTTTTACTGTAATGTAAGTTTAAAAGTTATTAACTCAAAAACTAAGAGGTAGGAAGGGGGCTGGGAAGGGGAAGAGTGTAGGAAGGCAAGTACTGAGGAAGGGAATATCATCAGATTAAAATTGTACCTACAAATTGTATTGACTGTATTAAAACTACTTGTGAGAATTATGTAGAAGCTCTGTACTTCTGCAAATGGTAGAAAATGTGATATTATTTTAATATAAAAAAAGTTGTTCAAGAAATTTAGCAACTGAGACTTGTTTATATACATAAAAAAGAACCTCAAAGTATATAAGGATAAATCTAAATAAAGATAACTTACATGCAGCAATAATTTCAAAGCCCATACTGCCTTGAGTAATTACAACATTGGTATTTTTGATAAATGAGAAGAGTCTATATTATTAAACTTCAACTATCTCAAATAAATCTTTGTGAATGTTCTGAAAGCCATAATCCACAGGTCAAATTCAGCCAGGGTCTGTTCTGTACTATACCTTGAGCTAGTACATTTTCTTTTCTGTTTGATTTTGATTTGTTTTAAAAGGATGTGAAGGGGAGAGGTGAAAAAAAATGGAATGAAAGAGGAGGAATGAAATTTGAGAGAAAAGGAAGGAGAAAGGAGGGAATGAAATAGAAAGAGTGACGAAATACAGCTCCTAGGAAAGCTGGGTTAGCGGAGGCCTGTGGAACTCTGTTGAGAAAAGGTTCCAGGAAAGAGAAGGTGAAAGGCCTCTCACCCAGTGTGCTCTTGACCCCACTGAGTCCTTGGATGTGTTTTTGTGCTCTCCCTGAAGATAGGCGGACATCTGTGCTCGGTCTAGTCAATCAAGGACGGACAGTATTATCTATTCCCTGTTACAATAACCTTGACTAGGTCGCCTTGTTAGCTTCTTTGTTGTCTCTGTGTTCTTAGACATGATCTAATTCTGAGTTATGTCTGAACCATTGTTTCATGAAATGTATAAAAACTGAAACCCTGGAAATAAACTTTGTCAGTTGCCAAAAGAGAGCACTGCCCTCCCATTTCTTCAGGCCGCATGTCCTCCCCAGGAACCCATGAGGTAAACTTGCAGAAGAGTATGAAAAATGGCTCACTATGTTTAAACTACCACCTGATCCTGGTTCTATTAACAAATCCACAAAGTAGTGGTTATGTTTCAACATATTGTGGATATAGAAACTCAGGTAGAGTCCCAAGCTACTTGGCATAAGTCACAAAAGTGTTGAATAATGGATTACACATTCCAACTGAGATTGTCTTCCTCTGTGTTCATCATCCTGCAAACATTGATTGGAATATGACATAACCTCAGCATAGTGTACATATTTTAGGCTGAAAGAATGAAAAAGACCTGGGGTCTAGATATTTGGCTGCTCCACTGCTGAATGAACTCCTACTTACTCAGTCCCTGGAAATAGCGGGTGTTATGCCAAATAGTTGAATCACTGCCACCATTCTCTCTCTTTGCCTTTCTCTTCCTGGCCCACTTTATCCATGAGCATGATCCATGTGTATCTGAATTCCTCAGCTTCTGAACAAATCTCACCACTTTGTAAGCCATATTGGTGCCTGCGCTTAAAATTTTTTCAAGTAAGAGGCAAAAACCTGGAAAAGTAGTACTAGACCTTAGCCTAGGCCACAATAGTTGGGGTTCTGGACTCCTGGTTTCACCTTGGTTGGCTCTCCTTCTCTCTCTGGTTAAACCTCTACATTTCAAATAAGTAAAAATAAATAAATATTTAAAATATTGCTTTACTGAATTTCAGAATAAAGCAAGGGAAACCTGGGAATCTTAGAAAAAGATTACATTAGGAAAAATTTTGGAAACTGGGAGACTAAGATAATCTGATATCCCTATGACGTTCTTCCAGAAATCGAGCTTCACAATAGAAAAACAAAATAATATATTTTCTCTGGTTTGGTTTGTTTTTGTTTAACTTGAAAATGACTTTTGGTACTTAAAACATTTAGCAAAAAGATCAGGTAATGGTACAACTACAGAATACTTGATTCCACACTTGCAAACTTGTCTAAAAATCAGTAGGTCTTTAGACAGTCTTGCAGGTAATTAAAGCCAACATTAAACGGTTCATGAATAAACATACAGCCATTGAGAAAGTCGTTCTGTCACGACCATCCTAGTCTGAGAAGTGGTCTGGTTCCTAAACAAATACAAATCCTCATTGTAAGTCCTACAATTGCATTCTAGTTAACTTCCCTTCCATGTTTGAAAAGGTGACAGACTATTTGCAATGATAGAAGTCTCACATTTCAACCAATATTTCTGAGAAGACAATGGTGTTTGTAAAAACCACATATAATATGGGAACCAAAGGAAAAAGAGGAAGAGATATTGGAACTTGCAATATCCGTATGCAACATCTTTATAAACCATGGGAGTCCACTGTGTAATTATATTGTATTCTTAGCAAGCCAGTTTCTGACTAAAATGTGTATGTTTCCATTTTCTTTCAAATTCCCTTTCAGCTCCTCAATTTCACATTTCATTTTAGCTCTTTCACTTTACATTTGTTTGTTCTTTCCTGCAGCTATTTCCTCCTGTCTTACATCTTCCCTTACTCTTGATTGTGCCAAACTTCATGAAATTTTACATTTTTACTCAGCATTGGAAACTGTGACTAAACAGCATGTGAACATAAGCTTGCCCTCTAGCTTCAGATCCTAACCAATGGAAAAGTAAATATCAAAACTTCCCTGTCCAGCTTCTCATTTCTAGAAAAGCTTCATCTCATTTGACTCCGTAACTCAGCAGATTCGATTCCAGTTGGCAGTAAATGTTCTCATAGTACATAACATCAAATAAAAGGTATAAGAAAAATCAAATGGAACTGTTTCATTGTGCAGTCATCTGGGAAGGTCCCCTTGAATTTTTCTGGGTCTAAGTTAACAGGAATATACCTTATTCAGAGGCACCCCAACTTCTGCTCCAAATCTCCTCTTCCTACTTGACTTCATAACTAAATGTTTTCTGTGAGATCTACATTTTAAAATAATTTAAAAATAAGTAGAATGCAGGAGAAATGAAAAAATCTATGTAAGGTATGTCATTCAGTTATTTTGTCTGGGAGCAAAATCAAATTCCCATTTTTGATTTTGTGTATTTATGGAAAGAATTTTCATCAGGGCAAAATAGGTTCCTGGGAACTGACTTATATTTTTACTGCATCTTTTGATCTGAATTTTTTCTCTAAATTATTAAAACAGGGAGAGGAGATTAAGGAAATGTGCCATATAACTGAAAATGTCTTGCCAATTTTATATAGAAGGAGAGCTGCCTCATTTTACATTGTTTAGCAACCTTAGACTTCTGATGCGAGAGCCAGAGAGCCATTTAAATAACTTTCTAATATTTTTCTCAAATGAACTTTATATCAGAAAGCATATTCCAGTGGTCTATTATGTAATAACTACATATATTTACATAATACGTATATATGTGTGTATTTACTTCTTACAAGCTCTATATAATTACTGTTTTAGTAACTGCAATTTAA
This sequence comes from Ochotona curzoniae, assembly GCF_017591425.1. NCBI lineage: Eukaryota > Metazoa > Chordata > Mammalia > Lagomorpha > Ochotonidae > Ochotona > Ochotona curzoniae. Next base: position 60,500,975 of record NW_024466599.1, read on the forward strand.
ATGATTTTAACTTTTATCTTATTTGTTTTTTTATTAGGGTTCTTAATTATTATTTTTTTAAAGATTTATTTTTATTATTTTTTATTGGAAAGGCGGATATACAGAGAGGAGAGACAGAGAGGAAGATCATGCGTCCGATGATTCACTCCCCAAGTGAGCGCAACGGGCCGATACTATGCCGATCCGAAGCCAGGAGCCTCTTCCAGGTCTCCCACGTGGGTGCAGGTTCCCAAAGCTTTGGGCCGTCCTTGACTGCTTTCCCAGGCCACAGGCAGGGAGCTGGAAGGGAAGCGGGGCTGCGGGATTAGAACCGGCGCCCATATGGGATCCCGGGCGTGCAAGGCGAGGACCTTTAACCACTTGCGCACCGGGCCCGGGTTCTTAATTATTTTTGACTTCCATTTATTTTTTAAGAACCCAGAGAGGTTGTATTGATTTATAAAGGGGATAAAGCTGATGCATGCTGGTCCTGGAATAGAATTGAGAGGAGGACCTCCAGTTCTTACAGTATGTGTCCCTGTAAACTCAAAGGGTCATAAATCTGATAGTATTCCTTATGACCCTTCTCAGTAGACCTTAATTCCTCCAGAAATTATTAGGATTTTTTTTTTCTGTGAGCAAGTAAATTGTGTTTGACCAGCTGTTCTATTGCACTCATTTCCAGAAGAATTCAATTTGCTTCTGAACTCTGAACTTACAATAGCTAAACCTGGCAAAAATGTGTTTTTTTTTTTTCATCTCTAGCCCCAAAGACCAAGCATACATAGTTATTTAAAATAATGTGATTTTAAATGCTGGTTTAAAATGGGTTGGAAACTTGCAACAATTGTAATAGTATATTTTCCATTTTCCATAGCGTTTCATTTGTGTGTCTTGCAGAATGAAGAAATCATCATTACTCCTGAAATACTATTTTCAATTTATTCCTTTTTATTGGATCAATACTAATAATATATGTGGAGATTTTTACCAGCCCTCAATGCCTAGTAATCATTCAGAAGTTTATAATGAAATGACTAGGTATGATTTATGATTTGTAACTAAAGGCTTTTAAAAATCACCATTAGGGCCCAGCGCGATGGCGCAAGTGGTTAAAGGTCCTCGCCTTGCACGCCCAGGATCCCATATGGGCGCCGGTTCTAATCCCGGCAGCCCCGCTTCCCATCCAGCTCCCTGCCTGTGGCCTGGGAAAGCAGTCGAGTGACAGCCCAAAGCTTTGGGAACCTGCACCTACGTGGGAGACCCGTAAGAGGCTCCTGGCTATCCGCCTTTCCAATAAAAAATAATAATAATAAAAATAAATCTTTAAAAAAAATCACCATTATTCATGAAATTTGCTGGGAGATTCATTAGGTGTATAAAGAATTCGATATAATTATTTAAGTCTGATACTATGCTCTGTACCTGGTACAATGTCTAACATACAGAAAACATTCAGTGCATTTTTAAAACATTTATAAAAATATAAATGAGAGGTAATTCTCTATCATAGTTCTACTGATCTTGGGAGAAAGTTCTGTCTCGGATGCTCTTTTTCAAGCATGTATACACTATTAAGTGTCTTCGTGGATAGAAACAGGGTTTCTCTCTAAGACAGAGTACACCTATTCCTAACCAGAGTAACAAGATCTACCTTTTACACAAAGTTGGACAATTTTTCCAACTGCCAGTTATAATATTCGTTCTCTAAGCCCACTGCACAGCATCTACCTGGGTTATTTGCCTCACCAGTGTGCAACCTGAAGCCCACAGGGAATTGAAGGAAGCATAAAAGATTGTACTTCCTATTGTGACGTGGGTAATAAACCACTTTATCTCTACTCACAAGTTTTGTATCTTTTACTGTATGTAAAAACTAGCAGAGTAAGTTGTAATCTTTCAATTAGAATAAAATACTACTGCCTTGGAGATTTTTTGAAACTTCCATTTCGTGAGGAGCACTTTTTGAGCATTCTGGAAAAACACAGCACAGGGAGGGTCATTAGGATTTGGAGTTTGAAGGACATTCGCATGTGAGAACTGGAAGTAACAAAGAAACTAGAGATTTATAAAGGGGATAAAGCTGATGCATTCTGGTCCTAGAACAGAATTGAGAGGAGGCCCTCCAATTCTTAAAAGCAAAGTGTGGTTTGGACAAAAGGTGAGCCACCTCATTCAATGTTATGGGAGAAGAAGAAATGAAGGCTGTAGCAGCAAGGATTTCAATATAGAAAGAGGCTGGAAATTGAGTGAAATTACCCTCGTGACCATAACAGCTGTATTGTCTGGTGAGAGGGATGCAGTGGGAAATAAGTATGTAGAAAGCTTAAACAAAAGGGATGGTTCTGAAATTATCACAAAGGGAATGTGAGAACTAGCTGATAACATCAGATAGTAAAATTGGTGGGTGGTGCTAACATCTTAGCTGAACTCAGAAATATGAATCAATAGAGTTTTTAATACACACAATTACATGAAAATCTCTAGTAGAATTTTAAGTTGCCCTGAACTAAAGGAGAAGGCTAAACTTGGAAATTTATTTTACTTGTAAGAAAAAAGATTAATAGTCATTACTCAGTTTCTTGGGGTAAAAGCTTTAAGTCACCTGCCCATACCAACACGTAGTTGACTATTATAATGATAGGTGTGTAGTAGCATCCTCTTAACAGTCGATTCACCCTTTGATTTGCAATTAAAAGCTAGAGATTGCATATATGTTCTAGAACTTTTCTACTATGTGATATGATCCTCCACATCTAACAAATCATATTCCAGATTAAATATACCATTGGCAATAAAATTTTAATGAAGGGTTTTGGACATGAAGCAAATGCTAATTTGCATGGATAGCTCTGTTCCTTTGATTGTTGAAGTCTGGCCAGACCGTGTCATCAAGGAGCTGTGAGCAATGAGGAACTTCAGTGAAGTACTTGGCAAAGACATGTCAGAGGAATTCTTAATAATAATAAATCCTTTGACAAGACAAGAGCACTTAAGTATGATGATGACAGTTTAAGTTTACAGAAATAAAACCAATGTTCTCCACTCCGTTTTCAGCATCTGAATAGTTTTAATCATGCTCTTTGGCAGATAGCTATGTTAATCCATCTTATCATATCTAAATTCTGCCATTTTTGGTTAGTCATCCCTACACATATTTCTAAACTTCGAAGACATATGTCATTTTTGTCAGCAACACTGAAACTTTCTCTAATTTGCAATTTCAAAATGAATAAAACTAAAGGTAATGCAATACTGTTCTTCCCTCCCCCTCCCCAATAAAAACTATAAATATTACTGCCAAATCAGCCTGTTGCAAAGCTCATGTTTTCCGAAAGTGGTTCTGTTAGAGGCAGTTGTTTGTGTAGACTCTCTCTGTTAGTGAAATATAGAGATCTGTATTCTCACATTGGAATTAGTCTTTGTTTTCTCACTCCACCTGGACTTCTTCAAATTATGGCCAGTGTATTTCTGATTTTGAATCAAGTTTAGTAGAGTGTATCTGTATGAAAGATTCATGTTGTAAGTAATTGGATGTAACATGTCACCCATAATCTCATTGGGTTCCTCAGCTCTTCTGTTTAATGGAACCTGAAAATTTGTGTTGGTAAAAGAAGTTCGAATTTGTCCACTTTCCTAGACTTTCCTAATATTTTCCTAAATTATACATGTAACTCTTCTACACTTTAATCTGTATTCTTTTCCTGTAGCCTTATTACTAGCGTTTATTTCTTTAGCTTAGATTATTAGCACAGATTTCATCTTAATATTATAGAAAAATAGAAATATTACATGTTTTCATTTCACAGTGTCCTTACAAATATGAGCCTATGTTCTACCACTTCTATTGAACACATTTAATCCAGAGTTTCCTCATCTATAAAGAGAAAAATTAAAATATACCATATGATTTATGATTAGGAGTGTATAAAGTGGTTCAGAATAGATTGTGTGTGTGTATACATATACATGGTTAGTGTTAGAGGATTTAAGGATAATTTATAATATATCTAAAACAAGCATACAGAAAGGCCTTGGAGCAAAATTGGATGTCGGTTCTGCCATGGGTTTTATTCTCCCTACTCTTCACTGGACTATGGCATATGTGCTTTCTTTACTTCTTGAATCTAATTGCTCTGACTCACTAAATGATGCTAAAAAATTGTAGTTGTGTATCGTGAAAAGTGGATGATATTTCTACCTGTCGATGGGGGGAAAACAGGATTCCCTCGCTTAGCTATCCACCCCATAACTGCTCCTGGGTGAGGGAGGAGCATAATGCTAGCAGTGCCATAAAACAGAAAGCCTGCTCTTCCAAACCACCACAAAGAGCACATGGTTTGGGAGACAAATCTAGGTTTGCCACAAAAGAAAACAACATCTTATCCCTTTAAACACAGATTAAGATCACGTTTATATGATAATGGAAAAGACCACCTAAAGTGCAGCTAGTGCAAACCAATTAACATTTGATTCAAATTTAAATGTCTTATGTGGTTGCTGACTTTTGGAAGGTGCAACCTTGGAATATTAAATTTATCAACTGAAAGTTGTTAGTATGAGCTAATCTGTATTTGTTTAATGGGTGTGTAAATGACTGAATCCATGACACTGCCAATCTGTATCTTAAAAGTCATAGAGCATACCTGTTTGTCATCTATTATTATTCTGAAATGGAAATAATCCTGAAATTTGCTGCATTTTCTTTGTTCTTTCAATCAGAATATTTGTGAACGACTTATTAGCATTGTTCAGGATAAACAAACTAAAAGATGGTGAGTGTGCAACGATGAGAACTTAAGCAACTGGAGACTAAGACATTTCAAAGTATCACTTAAGAGGGACCCTGTACACTAAGTCCAGTATAAAACTTACTGCATTCTAGAGTAGAATATATGACTTTTACTCATAATTAATAATTTTCTCATATTTTCATCCTTATTCTAGTAGAAGAGGTTGCAAACAAAAACAAATGTAAATAGCCTTATACTTTTATTTATCTTATTGTACTGTAATTATTTCCCTGTTTGGGAACAGGAACTGACTTTGATCTGTTTACACAGGACAGGAAGATTTCTTAAAGATGTATTAGTTTACCTGAGGATTACAATAGGTACGATATGAAAGTCAAGGAAGACTTGACATCAGTCTAGTCAATGGAGAGCACAGAGAATGAGACATTAACAAATGCCCGGTGCACGCAGAACAGAGTAAGAATAATGTGGTGGTGATGAACAGGGTACCATAAATGTGGAAATTCTATGTTCTACTTTATTAAAACTAGCAGCAGATGGAGAAATCAAAGCAAATATTATAGGATTATCTCATAGTTGGTTTGCTTTGTAGCTCTATAAGATGGAAATATACATTGAATTTGTGTGTTTTTAGTTATTAAAAACATGAGTTTTCGGTGCTCAAACTTTTGTAAGGAGAGGAATGATTCATATATTAAAGCATTTGAGACATCCATTAAATGCATGATGCATGTGATAAAAAATAGAAAAGAACTTGCTCTTCAAGGAACTGCAATATGAATCATAAATAAAGAGTGGGGGAAGAATTGAGGAACTAGATTTGTGATTCTCTTTTTTTATAAGTTGCTTCATAGTTCACAAAGACAGAAGAGCAATGATGAGGGTGAGAGCAGCATTTACATGACCAATAGATTATCTAAGGCAGAAAAATAAGGACAACTTCATCCAGGATGCTGATGGAAACAGAAAGTGGTACATGAAATACTACCTAGTAAATGCAGTTCCTGGTAGTAGAGATAGTGCTGGATGTCGTCAGTTGAGTGTGAGGTAAAGAACACTGATGACTATTCAGTCTCTTTATGCTGATGAAGATAAGTACACTGGAAGTGGACAGGATTTAGTGGGCTCAAGAGAAAGTTGGAGAATATAAAGGTGGCAGGAGGTGGGGGTCGCAGTGAGTTGGCTCAGTGAGTTTATCCAGTGGTGCCATGTGGGTGCCAGCTGCTCCACCTCTGATCCAGCTCCCTTGGCGTGCCAAGCAGCGTTATGTGACTCCCGCACCCACACGAGACACCTGGAAGAATTTCCTGGGTTCAGTCTTGTCCAGCCCTGCCTGTTATGGTCATTTTTGGGTTGAACCAGCAAAAGGAAGATTTTATTTCTCTTTGTTTCTTTTCATGCTCTCTCTAATTCTGACTTTGAAACAAATTAATAAATCTTTTTAACAAAAAAGATCATCTGGGAATAAATCTTAAAATGTTTGAATAGTTCATGATTGAGTAGAGGAAATTTGGCTGTTAAAGACAGGTCAGGGATAACTACGGTAATGTAAAGATAGATATTTCTACAAAGTCATTCTCTTGAATGTAACCAGAAATTCGAGCACCGTGAAATGACCATTAGGCGAGAGGATCCTGGTGAAAGCTGCTGTGCTGGAAGGTGGTAGAAGAAGGCAGACTGGTTTGAATAAATATGTGCGGAGGAGGTAAACTTGGAAGCTAAAAGTTATGAATGGTACTTTAGTAAAGTTGATTTTAAAGAAGAGGTTCATAACATTCATTTTTGTTCATACCTTCATACTTAACACTTACAAAAATTTATCAATGAAGGTGGAATATTTCATTTATGACATATCTATCACAATTCTATAATCATTGTTCTAACAATAAACAAGGTTTTAGTAGATTTTTTAAAAACTGCATTATGTAGAGAAATTAGGATTAAAAAATTCATGTATTCTGATATTTTTACTTTCTGCCTCATACCTAAGTATAGACCTGATTCAAATTCTTAAATTTCTTAAAAAATACAATTGTTACTTAAACTTTTTAAACTTTTATTCCCCAAAAAGTGCACATAACTATAATAAAATGTTCTTAATTTTTTGATGGCAGAATAACATTCCATCAGAATAATGAAGTCAACTTTTAAAAATGCTCTGCAACCACAAAATGCATATGTAAGACACAAATGTATTTTATAGCAATATTTGTATTAACATGGGTTAACATGTGTTTAAGAAGAAACTTAGCAACTATATTTAGTTATGTTCCTTCTCGTTTATATGTAGGTCTTACAAGTTAAAGAGATGACAAAATCTGAATTCCATAGTTTTGTTAAAAAAAAAAAAAACCTCTGCAAAGAGGAAAAAGAAACTGAGAGCTTTTCAGGTTGCTTGATCACTGAATGACTCACTTATTCATAATTTTCCATGTTATTATGAAAGATGTGAGTGTTTTGCAGAACTGGAAAACAGGCTTGCAGTAATGCAATTAAGCTTTGTATTCTGAAGATGGGACTGAATTTTATTTGTTGTTTTGGGAATGTAACTAGTTGATAAGACTTTCCTCCTTGTCTGCAGTGTTTTTCTGAGAACATCCATATGTAGAAAAGTTTTTTGGGTGAATTTTGTTCTACTTAAAGCTTCCTTTTATGATGTGTGAATGAGCATTTGGAAAGAGAAAATGATACTATTTGGTTTTGTTTTAAGGTTACTGGTTCTCACATCTGTCTCATTAGTGTTCAGCTGCTACCTTGAAAGTAGACTTAGTCAATAGAGGTTTGGGCTCTGAAATGGTAGATGGAATCCATAAAAAATGAAATCCTTCTCACTGCAAGGATCAAGGATCGATGTTGGTTTTTAAAGTTTGATTTAAATAAATGTTGTTTGTTTATCTGCTAAGAGGTAGGATTATGTGATTATGGGGATTTGTTCTACTCTGTTAAATCTAAAAGCAGTGTTTTTCCTCACATCGAATTTTCTATAGCAAATGATAAAAACAGAAATAATAGAGGTGGCTCTGGTTATGGTGATAATTCTGTGATCTTTAAGCCCATTGTACATGGCTGCCTTCATGTTAAGACAGTTATTTATTGGAACGGATTTAGTTGACTGTTGTCTTCCTTATGGGCATAGAGGCTACATTCAAGGCTACTGACTCATTCTGAGGTACATTGCCAGGAGATGTAGGATGTAGCAAAAGGTAGGAATGAAATGGCAGGTTAAGAATTACATAAGACACAACATGTATTCAGCTGGCTGTGTAAATTCAGGTCGATCTGTATCCGATTTTCGTTATAGCTGGTAGGCTGTTAGAGAGCTGTCCCTTAAAAAATATGTCCAAAAATTTTTGCTTGGAAGTGAGTATTTAATCCTCTGCTGCATTACACACATTATTTCTTGTTTGACTTGAATCCACAATTTCCTATAATTCTCTCAGTCCTTGAAAAGTGATTTGATTTTGCAGCCTTTTTTTTTAAAGCACCTCTTTAGAGCAGTTAGTTTGAAGACTCGAGTTTTAGAGGAATTTTAAACAAATGTGTGCTGAAAGCAGAAAGTAAAGATTCTTATGTTGAGAAGCCACCTGTCTTGCTATGCTATGGCTGATGTTGAATGGAAGTGTTCCTACAAACACAGAGGGATACACAGGAATTTTTTTTTTCTTTTTGGCTACCCATTCCTAGAACTTTCTGTTTGTAAATATATGCTTGACAGGAGAGCTTTACCAACTACACTTTCCCTCTTGGGATTGAAATGTCTGTGTGTTGTAGAGGAACACATCCACCTCGTTTGTCTTGAGTGATTTTGTAGCTGTGGTAAATGTGTCAATCATATCTGGAATTCTGTATCAGCTGTAACTAGCACTTTCCATTATACCCAGTTACGTTAGTTTGGTTCTCTTAGAGAGATGTTTTCCAGGTTTAATTAAGAGAGTTACACATTCACCAAAAATTCCAACCAAGTCCTAAAATTTTCTCAAAAAAGAGGTAAATGTATAGAAATACAAGCACATATAAATCTATGTTCAGAATAGAATTATTATGGTAAACTCATGCCATCTATTAAGTGAACAGATGTTAATGAGACAGCATCTCGAAGCACACATTCATCAACAATCTACTATTCATGTCATAATTTGGAGTCAGAATGGAATGTCGGGTTGTGCACAGAGCTGGTGAACCATATCATTATGACAGGACATGTTTCTGAAAAGAAATAAGGGAAATCATCACACTACTCCTGTTCAGAGGGGTGACAGCAAAAATACTTAGCTTTTCATGATTCAGTCTCGTTATTGTCATCAACGAAAATGCTAGAGTCTGTTAGGGTAATATGCTATATTCTTGATAGCACCTTTTTTTTTTGCTTTTGCTTACTTAAACTTTACAGTTGTGTTATCTATCTTCCTTGCATTCTGTTTTTTTTGTGTTATTTTGCCTTTCCTTTTAATATTTAGTACATATGTTATACATATGTGTACAGCCAGAGAAAACTGTACAATAAAAAATGTGGAAGTATGATAAAGATTTTTGTTCTGAGTCGTGTGAAAGTGTAATATGGAATTTAGTTATAAAAGTAGTATAAATTCTGAAATGAATCAAAAAAACTTAAGAACGTAGATTCTATTAAATAAACTGTTTTGCTTCACTTAACACTTAGTAACATTATGCAACACATTTAAACTCTTAATACCTAAGCGTTCTCATGTTAGCATCTTGGTATAGAAGGCTAAGCCTCTACCTGGAGCACCAGCATCTTACATGGGCTATAGTTTGAATCCTGGCTGTTCTACTTGCAATCCAACTCCCTGCTAATGATTTGGGAAAACATTGGAGAATGGCTGAAGTCCTTAGACCTGGCACCCATGTGGGAGACCTGGAAGAAACTCCTGGATCCCAACTTCAAACCAGCCAGGATCTGAGTATTTCAGCCATTTGGGAAGTAAACCAGCAGATGGAAAACCTTTCTCTCCCTTTTTCTCCCTTCTCCTTTCTCTATAACTCTGCCTTTCAAATTAAACAAAAAAAAAAAAGACTTTGAAATATAAGGAAAAAATAGTCAATTATGGTATGAATTCTATATTAACAATTAAACACTTGTTTTTGTTGTTTAAATTACAAAATAGGGTATTCTGGACTGTGGTATAGCTTGAGATATTTATACAATGATCATTCTAGTTTTCCTATTCTTGCTGGCTCTTTTTGTCCTGAGAAATCTGCAAGTCCCTTAGATAAGTAGGAGTCATTTATTTGGTCATGAACAAAGAGAGAAATCAGAGTCTTTGTTCATAGGAAAATGGAGGACAGAGGCAGTCAGACCTCATTCATTTCACTGTATTATCCAATGAATTTCTCTGAGGAAATGCATAAATTGGGCTGGTTGCCATTATTGTTGAAAATGGTGTGGAAAGAGCAATAGAGTCAGTTTTATGGTGACTTCTGAACAGATTTCGGTAACATGATCACAACACCAAACTATCAAAGCTCAACTTTTCTACTATTCTATCCTTGGCTCTTGTCTTTTCAGATCAACCTATTTCTATCTCAAAGATTAAAACTTGTGAGCTGATCTCTGATGGAAATATGATTTCCCAATCGAAGTCACATGCACCAAAGAGCCATTTGTGATTATCATACTCATACAGACCACTCTAAAATCTATCAGGCTTTCCTGTGATCCAGGAAATACCGAGTGTAGTTGAGGGGCAGTGTGTTTGTAAAGGGCAAGAAACGAGACTCTGGAGCCAATCTCTCTGGCAAGGCCACTTTCAGCCAGGTAACTAATCTTTCAAACCTTCAGTTGTTTATCTGGCGAATTTCAAGGCCTAGAGAGAGGAGGATAAATGGGAAATAATAATAAAGTAAAATATTTGATGCTTGTGTGGAACATAGATGTTGATATGTCCCCAGTCATGTTTGCAAAACTGTTTCCAGTTTGTGTTTGTCTTTTATATTTAGCTTAGGGACAGTTTGAAAGTATATCAGGCAGAGTTCACCGAAAAGATAAATGACCATATTTGCTAGACAATTCTTTCCAGTAGCTTAGCTGTGAAGACTCTAGTATTTTAGTTAGCAAAGGATGTAGATCTAAGGAACTATTTTATTTAAACTGTTAGCATGACAATTTGTCTAAGGGAAAATGCCAAAAAGCAAAGGAATGTGATGGAGAAAGAAGATGATTGAAACAGCATGAGATTTCATAAAATAATAGGAATGGAAAACGAGAGCTGGTGACAGATTGTAGTTTGAACACAAAACTCTGACAAGGAAGGATGAAAGAGAACACAGAATTTGATTCATTTACTGATGGTTAAGTGCAGTTTAAGTAGTTCTTACACAACTGCCTTTTTTTGTTTTCACCAAAAGAGGAATGATCATTTGATGAGAGAAGTAGAGGATAAGACATACGGGATTTGAGGGAAAGAAAAAATCAACATTTAAAAGATTTCCTGAAGAGTTGTTAAAAAGCAATTAAGGACATATTGAAAAGGATCTGAAAAGTTTAGAGCCCAGATGAAATCATATTTTTGAGTCCTTATAATAGAACCCACTATTTGTATAATGGTGTGTGAATGTGTCCATATTTTTTATAATATACTCATTAAAACCCGCAAGGTTTTTTTTCAAAAGTTTTTTTTTTTTTTGAGAGGCAGAGTTCAAGACAGAGAGAGATGGAGACAGAGAGATCTTCAATGAATTTGTTCACTTCCCAAATGGCTGCAATAGAAAGTGCTGAGCCAGGCCAAAGCCAGGAGCCAGGAGCCTCTTCTGAGTTTCCCAAATGGGGGCAGGGGCCTAGGTACTTGGGGCTATCTTCCAGTACTTTCCGAGTCACAATTGCGGAGAGCTGGAATGGAAATGTAGCATGTAGGTCTCCAACTGGCACCAATAGGGATGTGTCAGGCAATGGCTTACCTTGCTACATCACCACAATGGTCCCAGCAAGGTTTCTTTAAAAAAAAAGGTGAAAATTTTAATAAAGTAGACCATGTCATATTTTTCTTAAATTTATGTCACTTGTGTTAATTTTCCATGTTTGCCATGATGACTCCTCGTCTCTTACATACTTTGGTTTTAACACGTAATCCAAACGTGAAGTGGGCAATCTTACTTGTTTTGACAAAAAGAAAAGTTCAACTTTGTATACATAACTCTTGGAATGATTTGACAGAGCCAGTGCCCTGTTGCAGCAGGCTAAACCTCAACCTGTGGCACCAGCATCCTGTATGGGCAACAGCTTTTTTTTTTTTTTTGCCAGCTGCTGAACTTTAATTCAGTTCCCTGCATGTGACCTGAGAAAGTAGCAGAGGATAGCTCAAGTCTTTGCATGCCTGCACCCGCATGGGAGACCCAGAAGACACTCCTGGCCTTAAATTGGGCTGTCATTCGAGAAATAAACAGTGGATAGAAGATTGTCCCTCTCTTTCTCCATATCTCTTTTCTCTTCCTGGTATGATTCTGTCTTTAAATAAAACTAAAAGAAATCATAAAAATGATTCAACACGGATTTTTAGCCTGGCTAGATATTTCCATTTAGTTAGTGTTCAAGAGAAAGAAGAACTTTGAGGAAGGATTTTCCTGAGCAATGGTTAAAATAACAAAGTATAATTAAATATGTGGCCATGAGCCCTAATTTTCCAGAGAATTTTCCAGCCGTGCTAATTTGCAATGTGTTATAAGAAATAGGAAAAGGTTAATATCATCTTTGCTTGTTTTGCAACAACATAATGGTAGTTTTTTTAAAAAAAATATTATTCTTATTTTAGCTTTGATTTTGTTTGTTGTTCTTCTTCAAAGAGTTCTGGAATTAGCCTTCATTTTCATTACCTAGGCAAAATAGAATCAATCTAAATGTTTTGAAGTTAGAAAAAGAATGTGAATTTCATGCCCTCACATAATAGATATCACAGGCAAAACAATTTTATCTGATTAGAGTTCATAACCATGAAGTAAGAGCCTACCTATTGTAAGTGACTATCAACTCAGGATGCCATTGTAAACTTCAGTTGGGAAAAAGGAAGGACAGCGTAAATTATTTCATATTAATATTTCATAATTGTGATTTTCAAAGCACACATTTTAACCTTGGGAAAGATGCAAATGTGTTCATTAACTTTACCATGTTACTACCTAGGATGTATCACACACTCTCATTTACCAAGTGGGGAAATTTATATATTTAAAAGTCAAACAATGATTCTGAAATCCCACAATCCATTAGCTCTGAGTTTTGCTTGGATTTCAAATTTTGGTTATATAGCTATTTCAAGTAGGTCTTTGAACTAGGCCTTATTAATTAATCTGTGGTCATAATACACATTTATTTGGCTCCGAAGGGTATCATCTATTTTTTAAGAAATTAGCCTTCTTGGTTTAAAGTTGTGATGTACAAATACACACATACAAATACAAATACATACAAATAGGAATTCCCTCCCCCCATTTTTTTGTCCTCTTTCTTTCTTAGGTTCTTTGCTCTTTTTTTTAAGATTCATTTTATGTTTTATTAGAAAGACAGGTTTACGCAGAGAAGGAGGGACAGACAGAAGCATCCTCTGTCTACTGGTTTACTTCCCACGTGGCTACAATGGCTGGAGATGGGCTGAACTGAGGCCAGGAGCAAGGAGCTTCTTCCAGATCTTCCATGGTGCAGGGTCCAAAGGTTTTTGGCCATCATCTACTGCTTTCCCAGACCACAAGCAGGGAGCCAGATGGGAAGTGGCACCGCCAGGATATGAACCAGTGCCCATACAGGATCCTAGCATGGACAGGCAAGAATTTAACCACTGAGCCATCATACCAGGTGCCATCCTTTTTCTTAATATATGGGGAATAATTTTGCAGCACTTCCCTAGAAATGATCAAGAACATTGGTAATTGACTGGAATGAGTCTTTTGAGCCCAGGGAGTAACAATTTCAACATGCATTCTCTACTCTGAGAAACTGGTACAAGGGGACTCTGCCATTAATTTGTGGCTGTATATAATGTAGAACCTGGGTTTATCAAGAATAGCAATGAACTTATATTCTGTTATATAGATATTACTCCCTACCTGGCTGCAATGCCTGGAGCTAGGCTGATTTGAAACCAGGAGCTGGACACTTCTTCCACATCTCCCCTGTGGATTCAGGCAACTAAGCATTTGAGTTATTCTCCACTACTTCCTCAGTCTCATTACCTGGGAGGTGAATCAGAAGTGGAGCTGCTGAAACTGGCACCCATACGGAATGTGGATGTTGGAGGCAGCAACACATAACACAGGACCTTCTTCATTTTTAAATTTGGATATATTTTTAAAAATTTGATGAGCAAGTACTCTTCACCAGTTATGATATGTATGAATATTGCAAAATGCTCCCCCCAAAATAATATACTTTCACCTTATTTGAATTTCTTTGTCACAGCTTTCTGATAGTTTTATGTATTATCTTTTTTAAGATAATTATTTTTATTTTTGATGAGTTTTACATAGCTGATTAGGGTGATAAGGGTCAAGGGCACAGGAAGTTTGTTGAGACCATTATTTCCACCTTCTCTTTTTTTCCTTCCTGTATCTGGGGGAAAGGAGGATATGAGGAGAAACCACACCCAGCCTCCCAAATGCCTCTTCACCCTGGATCCAGCCACCCGACACCACCCCTGCATCCCTGATGTAGGGCATGTTCTGAGGGTCCTGCTCAAAAGATTTTGACAGTTCAACAATTCTGAATTATTGCTGATCTCGCTACTCCAAGCATGATGGACTCTCTCCAGAATCCACTGACTGACATAGTCTATGTTAGAGTCCCTGTTTGGCCAGATATTCACTGCCAACACATGGCTGGGGTAATTGATCAATTTGTTCTGTCCTCCACCATCTGTTGTGGTACCAGGTGAACTCTGCAGACTTCAGTGTACTGCCATATCCTCCATGTGCACCTGGATATCCTATCCACTGCTCTGTCCGAGCCATTGTGGAGGCTTAGCTCTGATGTTTCCACTCCAAGATCAGGCCATGGAACCTGCACTTCTTTCCATGGTTGGGGTTCTGAGTCCAGCAATTCATTTGGAGGGATCCCCAAAGAAACTTCATCTGAGGTGATCCCAGACCTGATTCTTGTTTGTGCTTGTCAATATAGGGTCTGGCGCAGTCTTTCACTCCTAGACGTCAGCTTATGCACATGCTGGTGGTTGCAATTACTGGGTCAGTTCTGTCTCCAGCCCTTTCGTCTACACACATATATGATGGCTCAGTGGTTAAATTCTTGCCTGTCCGTGCTAGGATCCTGTATGGGCACTGGTTCATATCCTGGCGGTGCCACTTCCCATCTGGCTCCCTGCTTGTGGTCTGGGAAAGCAGTAGATGATGGCCAAAAACCTTTGGACCCTGCACCATGGAAGATCTGGAAGAAGCTCCTTGCTCCTGGCCTCAGTTCAGCCCATCTCCAGCCATTGTAGCCACGTGGGAAGTAATAATGGCTAAGCTTAGATCATTTGTCTTAAAATGTTGACTAATATTCCCAGATTCCTAGTCCTCAAACTTCCTACTATATCCCACTGACATATAACTTAGGCTAGCGGTATAGGGTCCTAAGTTTTAATTTTCATGCAAAAAAAATCATACTACCATGTCTGTGGATAACTTTGGAGAAGGCAACTGCTTTTTAGGGATTTTTAGGGCTCTTAGGTATGGGCATGTCTCAATAATGGCACCGTTTATAATAGACAGCATAATACTTTGTTGAGCTGTGTTGTGCACTGTAGGATTTTTAGCAATATTCCTGGCACCAACCAAATATGAACACAACTCTCCTCAGACATGGATAGTTGTGACAACACAAGGCATTTGCATACATTGCCAAATGTTTTCTTGGAGAAAATTGCCCTAGTTGAGACCTTTGGCATTATGCTCTTGGCTCCTTACATTTGTTCTCTGAATAGCCATCCTTAGAATGCTTCATGGAAGGGAGAATTCAAGATACAAACGTATTTACAAGGCTCCCTGTATGCTGTAATTCTAATTAAAGTTCATTGATGTCGAACCCAGACATTTTAAAAAGTAACAAGAAATCCTTACTAGTAGTGAAATCCATTCAAATTTTACTTCACTTAATGTTTTCTTATTTGTGAATTAATGACTGGTATGAAGTTAATTGATACTGTGATGCTTTGTCCATCTTGATCCCAATGTATTTGCATGTTCTGTTAAACTGTTTCTAGCCTGTCTTTTAAAAGTTAGAGTACTCTACAAAAAAGCATTCTAACTAAAATTGGCTGTATCCTTTTGTCTTTTCAAATTCTTTCTATCCATAAATGTCCTTGTACTTGACCTTTTCCAATAACATTCCCATTCATGCCTAAAACACTCCTATGAAACTATCACTGTCCAATGTACCCTCCCTATTCTTCCCCCAACTGAATTGTTTTATTTTTGTTTTCAAGGTAACTATGCATTAAGGCCAAATTATCAGATGGTATTGATTTTTTTCACTCCTCCAACAGATATTTGTTGAATGCATTCTTGTGCTGAACAATATCATAAATTTTTCTTGTCTTTGTGGGACAAATATTCCAATAGGTAGAAAAGTTAATGCATAATTATAAATGGAAATGTGATCATGTTCTAGAGAAAATACAGATTGCCTGATAACAACTGGAATAATTTAGAGCAGAGCAAAATTAGGCTTTATAAAGAAACAATATTTAGACACAGGCTACAAATTTAACAAAATCTACTGGGAAAACAAAATCTATAGAGGTGAGGAGGAGGACATCCGAAGCAATGGTCTCAAAGTAAAAAGGAATATGGCTCATTCATGTAAATGGAACGACAGAAAAGCCCTAAGATGTCCTAACCATAGATTTTGTGCAGAAGAATCAAGTAGAGATAAGGGTGTTTACCTCACCAGGGTTTGTTCAGCTAGCCATCAAGGAAGTCTCCTAGCCCTCTGTCAGTTCCCACGGTTAGCAGAATGCCTGATTCTTGGTAGTTATTAAAGAAGTATTTTCGAGTAAATGGACCTTTACTTTCTAGATATTGTGTGGAATAATGAAATACATGCACTATACATCACTGTGTCCATGGAGGATTTCATTTCACTGGTAGAATACTGAAATTGAAATTGCAAAATGTTTTATATCAAGGTTTCACACAAGTTGAATGCTCTGACTCAGAGGTATTTTATGAGGTTGTGTGATATGCACTGTTAAATTTCTTTCCATACTCCCAGCAACCTTAGCATTTTTTTTTGTTTACTTTGAAGTGTAGATTATGCTCCCTGAGCAGGTCCATTCCATATTTTTATTCTATTAAGTGACTTACAGTGCTAAATACTTGAAAAGAATATTGAATCATGAGTTACAGAAGCCAAATTAAAATAATTCTTGATGTTCAATGAATGATAAATCATGAGAACATGCAGTGACCCTTTGACTTATGTTGTTGTTTCCACTCTAACTTGGATTCGTGTCTCATAATTCCATTCCTACCAGTTCTTTCCCCCTCTTTAATCTCTGTTAAGGACAACAGAACTTTGTAAAATATCAATATTTTATGTCTTTGTATGACCTTTATTGATTTTAGCTTACCTTTATTTTAGCTCCTAAACATTTATTTGATGCTGTATATGTGAATATACAATTCTTTTAAAAGATTTGCAATGTATAAGGTAGCATATTAGATGTACTAGGTATATTAACTCACGTGTTGTTAACAGAAGTAAACAGGCTAAATTCTGTTATTCTACTATTATTGTTGAATATATCAAATTAGAAAGCTTTTGTTTTCCTCAAAAATCTGTGCAGTTGTAAACTGAGCATCTATTCCCCTCACCGCCCCCAGCAGCCTTGTTGGTAATCATTCCTCTAGGATGCTACTTCTTGCAGCTGTAGTTGAAGCTATATATTTAGGATCTGTGTTCTAGTGAAATCAAATAGCTGTATGTATCAAGTTATTTAGCAAAAGTAAAATGGACTCCATGCATCCTTTTCTTTTGAGAACCGCATTAATAACAGTCTACCAATTTCTTTTTTTATTTTCAAGATTTTTTTTTTGGAAAGTCAGACAGAGAGGAGGAGAGACAGAGAGGAAGATCTTCTGTCCTTTGGTTCACTCCCCAAGTGGCTGCTACAGCTGGAGCAGAGCCAATCTGAAGCCAGGAGCCAGGAGCTCTTCCGGGTCTCCCATGCAGGTGCTTAGTCCCAAAGCTTTGGGTCATCCTCAACTGCTTTCCCAGGCCACAGGCAGGAAGCTGGATGGGAAGCAGGTCGGTCGGGATTAGAACCAGTGACCATATGTGATCCTGACGCGTTCAAGCTGACGACTTTAACCCCTACGGTATCATGCCAGGCCCGGTCTATCAATTTCTTTCTAAAATAAATGAAAAAGGAATGCCAATCCGTCTACTTGTTTATTCCATAAGACCTACAACACTGCTTGCCATTGCCAGCACTAGAAATCCAGGTCTCCATGTATGTGTCAGTGTCCAACTAGTTGAATTATCAATTGCTCCCACTGATAGTGCACAGCTAGACTCAGGAGCAAATTTTGTATTTCAACCTAGGCACTATAATATGTGCTATAGGCATTTCAACTTGGCAGCTATATGAAACCCTTGCTTCAGTTATTTATTTAAAAAAACTCCAAAAATGCAAATTTTTGTTGCATCTGTCTTATGTTACCATTCCTTAAAATCCATGTAGACTTTCTTAGGTTCAGATGCCCTGTAAGCAAGTGTCTGCTCACCTCTTTGGACATAGGTTACCACTGGCACATTGTTCTAGTGAGAAAAATATATCAATGTGCATTGGAGTGAGATATAAAAGGTGGGAGAATTAGAAATACATAAGCTTCCCATAGCAATTTTTATGCTGCTTTGGAGAGGAGACCCATTCTTCTCCATTCATCTCACTCTCCCAGATCTCTGACCATCTTACGTTCTGATTCATCTTACGTTGGTGAGAGATGTCTGTGGGAGACACTAGGAAGTGTTGAGGACTAAGAATCTGAGAATCAGTAATCGTCCTTGTGGTCTTTACCACTTCCTTGTACTTCAAGTAACTATCTTCCTCAACGTTAATCAATGGCAATAATTCATACACTATCAATGTACAATGTTTATTCAATTAGTCTGTTAATATTTATTATACACCTGGCATATTCTAGATACAAATTTAAACCCTACAGAAAAACTGTTAGGTAGGTTATTCTTACAAAATTATATGGAAAGGTAGATACTAAAAATATAAATAAAAATGTAGCAAACTTATCAGGGGACTGTAATTGCTTCTGGTAGAATAAAGCACACAAAATAAATGTAGTGTCAGGAAGGCAATGAAGTATTTTCCTAGATAGGGGATCAAGAAAGACTTTTTTTTTTTTTTTGAGAAGTTGTCTTTGGAGCAAAGCATACACGAAATGGTACAGTACATTGTGGCTTTCTAAACTATAAAGTTTTATGTTAATATTTAACTTTGTTAATTTAAGTCTCTTCAAAGTAATTCCAAGTGTGAGTCTCAGAAAATGGAAACAGGCCAATTTCTTGGAATAATGAGATAACTAAGGCACGGAGCATTTGGGGAGAGCAGTGCCTTTCAGAAAGCTCCAGTGTTTCCAGGCCCTCATGCAGGTCTTTCTGATGCTTTTAAATCATCATGGTGTGTGTATAATGTCTGCTCATGACATGTGATTAATTGGGCTCTTGCATGCTGGGGGCATAATAAATTTTTGGAATGTTTAATTATTTTACAAAGTCATTTTGAAAATAGTGTCTTATTAATTAAGTGTAAAGTACTCTTTAAGTGGCTGTACTCTTAAAAGGATATGTAAAACCATGCATAGTCACCACTAAGAGAATGAATGCCTTCAAATAACAAGGACTTCAGCTATGACCATACAGATATATAGCATCCTACTGTGACATAAAGTTCCAGAAAGAGAGAACTCAATGCAGTAAAATAAGTAACTTTGAACACAGAAAGTAAATGTGCTAGACTTGGCTGTAGTTGCAAGTGAATATAGTTCATGACAGATCCTGGTTACACTACTCTTCAAGAATCAGCACCCTCCACTAGCTTCCAAAATAATTATAAATGACAAAATGAGAGGAACACTGTTAGGTCCCCCAAATATTAGATTTTTAGGGGAAAAAGTTATATCAAATTATATTGATGATAATTTGATGAACTTCTTGAAAATACATCCATGACTTAGATAAATTACAGGAAAAAGATTATAATTTTGATGTTACAAATTCTATGTCCACATAAAACGTGGTGAAACCATTTTTATATGCTTTTTCCTTCCCTCCTTTAATCTCTCCCTACTTGTCTCCTCTCCTCGCTTGTCCTTCTCTCTTCCTTATTTTTTTATCTTTCAAAACCATTTCATGGGAAGATCAGTAAAGCTAGATCAGGAGGCGGCAAGCTGTAGCCTGAATATGAAATTCAACTCACTGCCTGATTCTATGAGTGAAACTTTATTAGCACCTAGCCACTCCTGTTCATTTGTCTACTGTTTACAGCTGCTATTGTGCTATACCATAAATGTTGAGTGGCTGTGACAGAAGCTATGGTCCACAAAGCCTAAAATATTTGTTGTCTGCCCCTTTGCAGAAGGAGTTTACTGATCTCTGCCCTAACCTCTAACATGCCAAATGCAAGGACTAATAAACCTGACAAAGTAACAAAAGCACTTTGCAAGTAAGTCCAAAATAACTTCTATCTGAAAAAGTGTGACTGAGTTAGAGATGAAATTCAAATTTTAAGATATACTAAAGGAAACAATATGGATCAGTTCATTGTACATTATAATTCTAAATCAGAACCTCTTTGGACCAATGGAATGTTAGGGGCATTCCTGGGTGCGAAATGTCACACTAAGGGTTTATTAAAATACCATTTTAACCTCACAGAAACCACACAAGGAATGCATTACCTTATTCCTATTTGAAAGTAAGAAAACTGAAAGTTAAAACATTTGAGAACAAATCATGAGTGAATGTTAGAATTTGTGTCAATTTCC
The DNA here is from genome assembly GCF_017591425.1 of Ochotona curzoniae. Taxonomy (NCBI): domain Eukaryota; kingdom Metazoa; phylum Chordata; class Mammalia; order Lagomorpha; family Ochotonidae; genus Ochotona; species Ochotona curzoniae. Next base: position 60,521,710 of record NW_024466599.1, read on the forward strand.
AAGTCTGACAGATGTTGAAGTGTAGAGCTTCGCCAGGAGCTTGGAACGCAATTCAGTTCTTGCTTATGGATAGCAGGAACTCCACTATCCTTATGGGTTACCCAGATGGAACTCCGGTTCCCTGGCTTTGGCTTGGTCCAGCACCTACTGTTGTGGACATTTGAGATTTGAGGAATGAACCAGCAAATGGAAACTTTTTGCCTCTCTCTCTCTCTCTCTGTCTTTTCTCACTTTGCCATTAAAATAAAAGTAAACGTTTTTAAAAAGAAACATTGACTGCATTTTGTATGTTACACATACTAGTATTTTAAATATTAATTAAAACACATATACGTGGAATTTTTCTTTCTATGTGGAAAATGAGGCAGCTGCCTAATGCATTCTTTAGTAGTAACAAATGCCTAACATGTGCATTGTTAGCTACGTTGCAACTTAGCGAATTGGACAAAAGAAGGAGATTGTTATCATTACCTAAATAATAGTCTGTCTCTACATAGAGTACCAAAACCAAGAAAGATGGAAACAAATAGATGAAGAAAAATATAATAAACAAAAATATAGCTATGATGTACTCAACCAAATCTTAGGGAGTTCAAAAATTACAGGGTGAAAAGTTACATTTGTTAAAAGATAAAACTATAAAGCCTGGAGCAATAGCCTAGTGACTAAATGCTTGCCTTGGGTGTGCTTGGATTCCATATGGGCAGCGGTTCTAACTCTAGCTGCTCCACTTCCCATCCAGTTCCCTGCTTCTGGTCTGGGAAAACAGTAGAGAATGTTCCAAAGCCTTGAAACCCCGTACCCATGGGGGAGACCTGGAAGAAGCTCCTGGCTCCTGGCTTTGGATCAGCTCAGTTCTGGCAGTTGCGGCCACTTTGGGAGTTAACCAGCACATGGAAGATCTTTCTGTAAATCTGACTTCCAAATAAAAATAAAGTAAATCTTTTTTTCAAAAAGATGAAAAAATAAAATAATTTTATTTATTTATTTATTTATTGGGAGGGCAGATCTACAGAGAGAAGACACAGAAAGATCTCTTGTCTGCTGGTTCACTCCCCAGATAGCTGCAAGGCCCGGAGCTGAGTTGGTCTGAAGCTAGGAACCAGAAGCTTCCCCCAGGTCTCTCACATGGGTGTAGGGGTCCAAAGATTTGGGCCTTCCTCTGCTGCTTTCCCAGGCCACAAGCAGGGAGCTGGATGGGAAAGGGAGCAGCCAGGATATGAAACGGAGCCCATATGAGATCCTGGCACATGCAATGCAAGGTTTTAGCCACCGAGCTATTGCACTGGGGCCAAAACTATAAAATTCTAACATGTAGGTGTGAGATACAATACCATCTAATAACTAACTTGTATCTATTATAGTATGGAAAAGAGTGAATTATTTTGTTAATAAATGTTAAACATACATAATGAATGTAGGCGTGAAGGGGCATCTTAGTATTGAGGAAAGTGAGATATCTGGAGTTGTAATCTGATTTATATGTCGATGACTGCTAAGGACAAATAGATTAAAAATATTTCCTTGAAAGCTATTAAATGATAAAAGTCAGGTGGAATGTAATATTTAATCTAGCTAACATAATAAATTATCTTGATCAATTCTTATAGCCTCATTATGTGCAAGTACACCGATTTGCTTGGTCACTCTTTTTAGATTAGAAAAATCAAGTTCATAATTTTGAAGTCAGTCATTGTAAGGTGTTTACAGAAAGCTGAAGATGTAAAGTATCAGCTATACCATTTCTGGCTGTCTTCCCTTGCCTGTCATCAGAAGTTTTCAAATATCAAACAAATTAATTACTCTGTGAAATATCATATTTATTGTTTATTTTGCTTAAACTCAGAACTCCAACTGTCAAGTTTTATTGTAGGAACAGGTCCAAGTATACACACATACACACACACACACACACATATATATATATATACATGTTTTATTCCTTACCATATTACATTTTTAAAAATTCTTATCCAGAAATTTACATATTTTCCAATATAAAGTAGATTTTCCTAGAAACCACAGCTGAAAGTTCTCCCTAATAAACACATTTGGCACTGTGAATGAAAGTTCTTACTAAGAACACGTTGGCATTTGTATTGCTCATGAAAATATCTGTCAATATCATTTTGTTCTATTATGGAAATTGATCCTAATTAAAATATATTTCCTTTCTGGTAGATAAGTTTGCCAATATGCATTTCTGTATATATTCACATATTTGTTAGGGAATAATAATAATATTATAATAATTATTATTATTATTATTATTTTGGAAGGAGGAATACACATAATTTAATAATAAAATAGTGGTTGCAAAAATGAAAGATTCTACACAGTATTCATTGTAGTAAAAAAAAATCTGGGACTTCAAATAAATGCAAAATACAACTAAGAGTGAAAAATTCTAGGAGATCAGATATCATTTTCTAAATGTTGGCTCAACACATTAGGATTATTCTAGCTCCAGGTTAAAATAGTGGTTTCCTAAACATTGTGTGCAACCACATAATTTGCATCGATTCAGTCATCCAGCATTTTCATTTGCAGTTAGACACATTCAGAATCTCCATGTCCAATATCTCTCAAGGACAGCCTCCAAAAGAATGGACAGTGGGACTGCTACCTTATCATTTACTATAGTTTTCAATTACAGTGTCTTCCCCTCATAGAGTAGGCCTGAGAAATCGTTGTTCCTCCTCTCGGTCTCTTCACAATGGTTCTTGGCACAATGAAGGGGGAGTAACCCAAACAAGAACATCTCTAGCATTCTTATGCAACCCTAAAAGGTTGTTTCATCTTCATATATAAACATTTGTTTCTTCGACTGGCATTACTAAGCCTATGTGATGGAAAGAATACCTGTCTGAATCAAGAGAGAGTAACCTAACATGATAAAGAAGACAAACTGGAAGCAGAACCACAGAGAAAGGAAGTTAAAGAAAACAAGACTTGATTAATTCTTTAGTTAGATCTGTAGAATTTTATTTTCTTTCCATCCTAAATTTTTCCTGAGTCTTTCCATTATCCATGTGAGCTATCTATTTTGTGGACCAAATTTAAAAAAAAATAAAAATAGGTTATCACAAACTAAGAGTCTTAATGGGTAAACATATAGAAAATTTTTAAATCGAGTCATATAATTTTTAATGGAAAAAATCACCATCTTGATATTTTGACAACTTAATAGTTTTTTCCCTATCATATAAAAAAACATGAAATCCTGGCTCTAAAATTCATTCCATCACTGAGAAAAATGAAACATGTGAAACCTCTTATATTTTGTCTCTTCAAATAAATAGTGACGGAAAGTTCAGAGCAAGCAAAGCACAAAAAAAAATTCACATTTAATAACATAACGGTAGTAAAAATTAAATGCTGATGTCATTTATTCACATAAATATAGTAAACATACACAGATACAGATATACATAAAATAGAAATAAGATGAAAATGCAATTTTGAATCTTATTTTACATGTGGTAGTAAATTTCCTCAGATAATTGAAATTACTTGAAAACAGTAGCTTATCAGCTTATTTTCTTAAACTGATTAATGTAATTGATTTGAAAAGTAGAGAGACAGAGGGACAGAGAGAATTCCCATCCACTGTCTCATTCTCCAAATGCTACAACCGTGAAAGGTGGCCAGCCTGAAGCCTGGAGTCTTGAACTCCATGGAGATCTCTTAGGTAAGTGGCAGGGATTCAGATAATTAACCTTCATTTGCTGCTTTCCAGTGCATGCAATAGCAAGAGGCTCGAATGGAGAGCTCTAAAGGGGATGCATGCATTTCAAATGCTGCCAAAGTCTGCCTCATTTTTTTTCATTTAGTGTAGGAGAAAGTTCATTAAAGGTTCTCTTCTCTCTTAACTCTGAAAACAATTAGCAGCATGTTAAATATCAAGATTTTTATTATAATCACTAGTCAGTTAATCATTATTAATTGGATGCAAGTCAGCTTCTTCTGTGGGTAATTTGAAAGTTATTTAAACCGTAAAGACACATCGTAAGTAACCAGAACTAGTGAAGCAAACAAATAAGAAGACAACTCCCTCACTGGTGCTGAATGTACTGAAGACGTGGTCTCCCCACCTACAACCCTGCTCATCCACATCACCCTCTCCAAGTGGCATTTCTAAAATAAAAAATCTGAGCCAGCCCTCTATCACCACAGTTCCCACCAAATCAAGTTTGGTATTTAAATAGAAAGAGCTGGTATGAAAACAACCTGCCTGCTTTCTCCTCCTGTCTCTCCTCTCAAACCCCAGTTGTTGCTAAACACCCCAAACATTGTTCTATAACTCCTAAACTGGTCCTCTCTGGTGCAGAAAGCAAATCACTGACAACAAGCAAAGCACAGAGCAACGAGGCAGCTTTTGGCTCCCCATCTCCCAGAGATGTTAGCAGTGAAGATGTTAGATGTTATAGATTGGTGTATATAAGTGGTGTGTGGATCAACTTTTTCTAAGTTTCCAGTTGGTCAGTGGAGCTTGTAAACTTCCTTTGATTTGTCAGTGATGCCATGTTCTTTAGGGAATTTATGATGGTCAGATGGGTTCTAGTTGGTTTGGGATTACATGAAGATAACAGTTGAATTCTGTCCAGTCTGGGAATTCCACTACATAAATCAGCCCAAAAAACACTAGCCATGAAGGTTCTTATCCATTAGAGAAGCAAATGCCTCCTCGAGTCCAGTGATTAGAACCTTTCATGGTAAATGGATTACTCTCTTAAAGAAATTCACTAACTCCTTATGCTAAAGCACAGGCAAAGACACTTGGTGCTAAGGGAGACAGACAGGAGGCTGGCTCCTCCTGTTATAGTATGGCAAATCATTTTCATTGTCAAGGCCATGTCAGCTTCCTTCTTTAGTTTCCTGCCTGCTCTTTACTAACATTCGAAACTTCTCATTAAATAGGGTTATTCTCCTTTTGTAATAATGAGATTTTTATTTACCCTGCAACACCTTTACCTTAGCCCCTCAGACCATTTTGTAAAATAGTACATTTCATGAAAGACCTCCAGCAAATATCATAATCATTAAGAATCTTTCCTTCATTTTCTTCTCCACATTTCATTCTCACCTGCTCCTGAGACAAATACCCCCTCTTCTCTTCCCTGCGTCAGTTGGTTTCCTAACATCACTACTTTCGTAACTCAAGTGCTCTGCTGACACAAGAGCTCACTAATCTGAACTATCACTAGCTAGAACTTCTCCAGGTCAGAAGCCAAGGGTAGCCCTCTTTATAGTCTTGCTGCAAATACGATCCAAAGAGAAGTCCTTAACATATCAGAGGATAGGGTGTGCTGTTGTAGTGTAGCAGATAAAGCCGTGCCCTGTGATGCCAGCATTTTACAATGAAAGATGCTTAATTTCTGATTCAATTCCCTCTTAATAACCTAGGAAAATCGGAAGATGGCCCAAGTGTCTGGGGCCAGCCACACATGTCAGATCCAACTGAAGCTCTTGGCTCCTAGGTTCAGCCTGGCCCAGCTCTGCTGGTAGCCATCTAAGCGGTAAACCAACACATTAAAAAAAAATCTTTCCTGCTCTTGCTTTCTCTCTCTCTATCTTACTTTCAAATAAATGGTTTTAGTATTTATTTATTTTTGTTGGAAAGTCAGATATATAGATCGAAGGAGAGACAAAGAGAAAGATCTATCTACTGGCTCATTCCCCAAGTGGCCACAATGGCCAGAGCTGAGCTGATCTGAAGCCAGGAGCCTCTTCTGGGTCTCCCACACGGGTGCAGGGTCCCAAGGCTTTGGGTCATTCTCGACTGCTTTCTCAGGCCACAGGCAGGGAGCTGGATGGGAAGCGGAGTGGCTGGGATTAGAACCGATGTCCGTATGGTATCCCAGGGAATGCAAGGTAAGGACTTTAGCCATTAGGCTACTGTGCCAGACTCATTTTCAAATAAATCTTAAAAAAAAAAAAGCCAGTGGATACGGAAGGTAAAGATACAGATTTAATGTGAATAGCTTCTGGGTGATTTGACTTAATTCAGAGAAGATATGATTAGTTGATTTGGTTATAATTTGTCACTGGAGGAAGCACCACAGACTCTTCTCTGTTGAGCAGATTAGTTCCATGTTCAGTTTTAGAATCAGTTAACCTCTGTTCAGATGCTCAATTCAGGAACATTACAAAGGGGAAAGCTGTTAGCACAAAGGTTAAAATGTCCACAATACCCCTCCAGTAACCTGGAATTAGCTCCCAGCTGTCCTGGGGACTCTAGCTTTCTATCATTGCATACTCTGGAAGCAACAGCTGATAACTCGAGCAATTCTGCCCCCAGCACCATATGGGAAATGTGGACATGATTCTGGAACCTGCATTGGCTCTGGCTAGCCCCAGCCATTTCAGGTACTTGGGTACAGTGGGTAAAAGGACCTTTTTTAAAAAAAAATTTATTTTAATTTTTAATTAAAAAAAATTAAGGCCTGGCATGGTAGCCAAGTGCCTAAAGTCCTCACTTTGCATGCACTGTTATCCTATATAGGCATGTCCCAGCTGCCCCACTTAACATCCAACTCCCTACTGTGGCCTGAGAAAGCAGCAGTAAGTGGTCCAAAGTTTTGGGACTCTGTACCCGCATGGGAGACCCGGGAAAAACTCCTGTCTCCTGGCTCCTAGCTACAGACTGGCTCAGCTCTGGCCTTTGTGGCCACTTGTCCAGTGAACCAGTAGATGGAAGATCTTTGTCTCTCCTCCTCTCTGCAAATCTGACTTTCCAACAAAAATAAATAAACCTTAAAAAAATTTTTTTAATTAAAAAAAATTAGTGTAAAGTCAGAACATTAGCAAAGCACATCCTCAGCCCTGTGCTGCCAGTATCCTACATGGGACCAACTGTTCCACTTTCAGTCTGACTCTCTATGATCTGGGAAAACAGTGGAGGATAGACCAAGTCCTTGGTGCCCTGTACCTAAACGGGAAACCTGTCTCCCAGCGTTAGATCAGCTCAGCTCTGGCTATTAAGGCTGTGAGGAATCAGACAGGATAGTAAGCAGCTAGGGTCTCAAGTCCCTGGTGAAGTTATCTTTTAAAATATAAATTTGTGCTTCTCCACATTTCTTACACTCCCAAGAGCACCTTCTCCCCTTGAAGGAAAACCAAAGGAAAGAATCAAGATCAATTCCCCTCGCTCAGCATAATCAGAATGCAACGGGGAAGCTACCAGCCCCACTCTTCCAATGTCTTTGGTTCTGGACGAGGTGCTCCATTGTGGAGCATTGTGAATAAGTTTTTTGTTCATTTCTTTTGTTGTTGTTGTTTTGTTTTCCTCTATTTTGTCCCTTGACTGGCTATCCTGAGTCGGTATGTAAGAGATACAGTCTCCACTGTTTCCTCAGGCTTTTTTCCTTCCTTGGAACCCCTTCCTGCCACTGTGTTAGATCTCTCTCTCTTCGATTTCCTCGGGTCTGTCTTCCCTTGGAACCCCCTTCTGTCATTAGAGCAGGAGCTCTATTACTCCCTTTCCTAAATAAATCTTGCTTTGAAAACTAGAGTTGTCCACATGAAAATTTTTTTCATGTGAGACAAGAAATAAGGTTGCTGTTGCATTTCATGTTGAATTCCCTGCAACAGGGCCATTTGGGGAGTGAGCCACAGATGGAAGTCTTTCTCTCTCAGTCCTTCTCTCAGTAAATTCTGCCTTTCAAGTAAATCTTTTAAAATAAATTAGTCTATATGAATGATGAAGAATCCAAGTAACAGACCAGGGTTCTTAGGTAGCTATTGTGTTATCGTACATATTGCTTACTTCATTTAACTCTCAGAGAGCTCTTTTCCAAGGCGCTTCATACTCAGAGCTTGCATGGTACCTTTTCAGTTATCAGTGCTGAAGTATAGAAACCACTCGTCAGCTTGTTTCAATTTATGAGCCTGTCGTGCAGCCCGAAACCCCTAAATAGAAATGAATCACCTGTGGAGTTATGTGAAGAGTCCTGAATAACTTCTCCCAGTGACAGCACTTGTACACCATAGATCATAGCTCCTTGCACTCTCCCCCAGGGCTTCACATTTTGCTCATGAATGTATAATATATTTGGGAAGTAACAGGTTTAGTGACCGTCATTGTGAAGTTCCGATCATTATAATGCCACCGTGACCTGAGGATGTTCTAATGAAACAGGTGTGACCAATGAGAGAAAGGGAGTAAGAAGATGAGTGAAAAGGACGAAAGAGAAAGGGGAGGAAAGGAAACTGGCATCTACCCCTCCCTTTTCTCTTTTTTACAGCAAGTTCTCCTTTTGCAAGCACACCGTTGTGAAAATGTCAACCTGAGCAGCAAGTGTCAGGATAGTCCATGGAAAACTGAGCGGCGGTCAGCAATTGCACCTGAAGTGGCTAGGTTGCTATGACTGCCAGTGCAGGGGTTTTAAGGGACTGGGATTTGCAGAGAGCTATTATTCAGTTAGACCTAATAGCAACAACCTTCACCTACACCTTTGAGCTCACTTGGACTTTAAATTTAACTTAATCTCAGGTTGTATCAAGCAGGCCACAGAGTTAATGGGTAAAACCTATTTGCTGGAATTATAACTTTTATTACCAAAAATAAGAGGTCACCCAGGGTTTAGCACAGCATGCACTAAGAAATGCAATGCCATGTCTCTCAACACATGTATTTTGATAAAGACAGATTCTGGTTACAAATCTATGAAACGGCAAATCTATCAAGTTGTTTTTCCTTTTCCAACTTTTCCATTTCTTGATCCTTCTCTTCTTCTCTTTCCTTTGACATCTTGATCTTCATTTTTTAAAACCTGCTTCCCTTTTTCTCTTCGTCCCTTTATTGTTTCCTTCCTTTTGTTGCAGGATGCAAGCAAGATCACACCAGGTGAGTCTAGGGTACATTAAGGAGTCTTTATTAACCAAGCTTGGTGTTAACAGGGCCCACTAGAAATTAGCAAATGACAAGTCCGGTTGCTACCCAGTCTAAATCAAAACCCTGAGAGAAACAAATGGTCATTACTCTGAAGTCCATCCATTAAACTGAAAACCTATGCCCCAGCTTCCCCTGCTGTGTACATTACCCCAAGAAACACGCTGCAAACAACCTGGACACACTCACAAAGCTGCAGACATTCACCTTTCCCTGGCTTCTCTGCCCACATTCCATTACTGTTAGACCTCACCTCTCCTGGAACTCTTGAAAGTACACACATTAGAAATACAAAGCATCTTACCATTAACATTTTTTGCTCTCCCACCCAAGCAGTGAACAGAGGGTGGGGAAAACAGACATACAGGGGCTGTGCTCAGGGACTACCTGCCATTGGAGTCTGAAATGGGAAACCAGAAAGTAAGCAGATACTGGGGAGGCCGGCAGTCCAAGTGCCAGAGTGACAGAAGCATGTGAACAAGACAGCCAGTCCCCTGCCTATTATGGAGCATTGCAAGGGGAGTGTTTACACAACAATGCAATATGACCCCCTCTCAGGTTCCAGGTGATGATTAGTGAGCATCCCAGGGGATACAAAGGATTATGTGTGTGGGGCAGGTGTGGTTTCCAACTCCTAACACTGGGCTAGCTGCCTACCTCACAACACTTTCTTGGCTTCCTATTTTTCTTTTATTTTGCTGTATTTTCTCTCTCGCTTGCTCTCTTTTTTTTTTTTTATTAACTTACATTTATGTTGCTCCTTCCATTTTTCCTTACACACACCAGCTTTTGCTATCAATAACCCTGTGAATATTATGGTTGGCTTTCCCCCAGGAAAACACTACCTAGAGAAGGTGGCTTGCCCATAATCAAACAGAGGAGGGAAAAAGGCAAATAATAAATGTTTCAGGCTCAAATGCTGAAATCACCAACAACGATAAGGCATCCCTCAACTTCTTTATTTTGTCCTTACAAGCTTTTGTCCTTTACTTCCTTTTGCCTACAGAGAATTTAAATTACTTGCTCAAATAAAAAGCGTACCATGACTAAGAAGCAATTTTACATAACAGCATTTGTAATACATAGCCAAATAGCTCTTCATTGCTATCGATACGTTACTAATTACCCTAGGAAAAAAGAACTTTCAGCTTACCTAAATGGTACAGAGACTGTGAGCTCAGTCTTGAATTTAACATAAACACAATTTGTATTACATTTCAACTTACTCAATTTTTTTCTTTTGTGATCTTTTTATAGCTTTCTATATTTTGTACTGTATGATTAGTAATATAAATTATTTGAATTCTTGCAGCGTTATCCTTTATTTCCATAATACTGTACACAAATTGCTTATTGTAAATAACTGCCTGGGTGGCTGTACTTGCATACAGATAATAAGTTTGCCTCCACATTTAATTGATGGTGGCGGTTTGGTGGGGCAGGTGGTAAGGAACGGACCTTTTGGCACAGCAAAGAAGATTTCACTTGGAGCTGCTTCATCCTGTGTCAGAGTGCCTGGCTGAGCTCTGACCCTGCTTTGGTCCCAGCTCCTTGAAAACATGAACCATAGCAAGGCAGCAGGTTGTAACTCAGGAATTGGGGTCCCTGCCACCTGGCTGGAGTTCTGGTCTCCTGACTTCAACTTGGCCCAGCCCTGGCTGTTGCAGGCACATGAGCTAGTGAGCCAGTAGATGAAGCATTTCTTTCTTTCTGTTTCTCAGCATTTCAAATGAAATGAAAATAAATTGCTTTTTTAAAAACCTATTAAGAAAATTACTTTTCTATTCTTTTACCATATCTACTTTTAAACAAAATTGCCAATTAAAAAATAAAACAGCAAAAATGTCTAAGACACGTGCTATTGCAAATACAGCTCAGGTTCCACATTCAGGAAATTTGGAGATTTTGATATTATAATGGCCATGAGAGGGAAAATAGATGCAGCCGTGGACAGGTACTGGGGGGGGGGACGAAGGGGTTGGGGTTATAGGCTATCAGTTACAGGGCCATGTGGTTGCAGTGGGTTTGTGTGAACAGGGTTATGAAGATGCAGCAGACTGGTAGAGAACAGGATTGTGTGGTTACAGCGGATTAGTGAACAATAAAATTTGAACCTGAAGGGCTCAAAGCTTAGAGAAGTGAGCCGCAGGTTGGAAACTGAGACCTAGGGAAAGCAGGTATTTAAAACGGCATTGGTTCTAAAATGGCAGGGTCTTACCAATCTTCGGGGCTGTTAGTTGAGTCACTCCTCACAATCTTCCCATTCCTTGACTGGTAGTGATATTATATTCTATAGACTGTGATATTCAAAAAACCCACCACTACTTGCCAAACAAGTTAGAGGACATAAAACTTTCCAAAATGTGTTCACTAACCTTTCATGAAGAAAGTCAATAACTGGCATTGGAGTAGTGGAAGAAAGATGTTTATTGTAAAGCACAGAGCAAGGAGCCAATCAGCTAGCTGTTAATCCTTGGGCTTCCTGAGGGGTCGGAGGGAAAGATTCTTGTGAAGTTGGAGCTGAGTGGTCCACCTTCAGCTTGTGTTCAAGTTCCTGGTTGGTGGGCAGTGCTCCCGGCCCTCTTTCAGTAGCTCACATGATCTTTTATTTATTTTTTTTTGAGATTTTGATAATGGCAAAGTGGACTTCAGTCCTTCTGGGGGTTATGTGCAGGTAGTAGCTACATTTCACCCAGGTCCTGCAACTTCTGTAAAATATTTTTAGATAAGACCAAACATCAAGATGTTATCTATTGAGGAGGCAAATCACCTCAATGATTCCTATGGTAGATGTTATCTGTATCATTCCTGCAATTCAGTGAATTATTTTTAGCATGTGGTTTATTTGCATCATAAAACAAGGTGAAGAAATTTTAAGAGAGGAAGGCAGGAAACCTGGGATCTGAAGGTGAAAAGATGTCCTGTACAGACTTGATTTTAATCCTGTTCTTTTAGAAATAAGGTGTAGAGTGACTGATTTTTATTACAAAGAGATATGTGAGAAAGCAGACAAATTTTCTTCTTGTTGTGGCCCCATAACAAAAATAAGATAAAATTATACAAATATGAGGTGGCTTCAAAAAGTGCGATTTAAGTAGAATTTTAAAATAAGTTTATTGAAGGCAAATTTATTTTAGGATCATGCAGTTTTTCATAACATCCAGCCCTTGTGCGCATGGATTTCATTTTTTAACACCAAATTAACTTACCTTTAAATTTCACTTTCTATGGCCTTTTTGAATTATACAAGTTTTGTATAAGGCTCCTTCCTAAGGAAACGAACACCTGAACAACCAGGTAAACTTGCATATTGTCTATTTGATTTTGATGAAGAGTAAACAGTTATTGAAGCACAATAGCTTTTGCCAGGATGCAAGAAGACTGTCCTTTAATGGAGGGTCTTGTGATCTTCATGGAACAAGATCAATGCAGTCTGAGGGCTAACCTTTCCAGTGCTTATGACCTATTACGTGGAAGAACAGCAAAGCAGACTCGTCTGCCAAATGACATACTTTGGAATACCATGTCCTATCAAGAGTGATTTAAATGTGACCTAAAATGATCCTGATGTAGTTTACACAGAATAAACCTGATACACAGTGGGGGAAAAAAAAGCTTGAAATGATTCTCACCAACACGTAGTACAAAGGGCTAGAAGCTGCAAAAACTATTTGATTTAAGAAAGAGTATATATACTCAACTAAACCAAATGGGTAAGTTTCCCAGATGACAACATAAAAGGTGTATTAAAGAACAGATAGAGAGAATCCTGTTTGCAAAATGCTTGCTGGCCATTCCAAATATTTCAGTAGGATGTTGACTCTTCCGCCATGTCTCTTCCATAACGTTGGTATATTTACCATTATTTGTTTGTTTTACTTGTGTTGAATGTTTACTCATAATTTATATTTAAATTATTTTATTATATTAAGGTTTATGTATTTTTTATTGCAAAGTCAGATTTACAGAGAGGAGAGATAAACAGATCTTTTATCCCCTGGTTCACTCCCCAAATAGTTGCAGTGGCCAGAGCTGAGCCAATCTGAGACCAGGAGCCAGAAGCTTCTTCTGTGTCTTCCCACGTGGGTGCAGTCCTTTTGAAAAGTACAATTACAGGAATAAGGGGAGGGAGACAGAGAGATATCTTCCATGTACTGTTTCATTCTCCAAATAATCAAATGGCTAGTGCCCGACTAGGTGGATCCCAGGAGTTTTAACCAGGTCTTCCATGTGGGTGGTAGAGACTCAGGAACTAATGCTGTTTCCTGCTTTCTCATGTGCATTAGCAGGAGCTAAAATAGAGCAGTCCAAAATCAAACTGCACCCAAATGGGATGCCAGTGCTCCAGGTGGCAGCTTTACTTAATCTGTGACTCTATGCCAGCCTGCTGGACTTACTTTTATGATATCTTTGCAACCTAATTTTATTTCTATTGATTTTTGAAATCCAAAACCTCATACAGCTAAGTAGTAAGTTGGCATTGCTATTGGGTTTGTTCATGTTAAATCCAATCTGTCCAAACAAAATTCATGTCTATGATTGGCTATACTAGTACAAAGAAGTGGTTATTTGGGGGGAAAAAAATGAGAATTCTGAAAAGACTTTGTACTGTCCCAACCTTTATTTTTTATTGAATTTTGGGTTTGCTAGAAGCAAAGACTGCAGTAGAGATCTTGATACACAAGATATCCCATACGAACGGGAGCAGTCCTTCTTGTTCAGTTGGGAGTGTAGTGTCACTATGAGGAATGCAGTAGAGCGTTACTTCCAAGAAGAATCTCATATTTCTCTTCAGAAGGTATAATTGTGAGCCTAACAGCCAACCTAAGTAGTGACCTCAGCAAAGAATGTATAAATGAAAGATAATAGCATCTATTCTACCAAGTATGTTTAGTTTATCACTGACTTTCTGATTTAAAGTTCTCGAATAGTTACTGACTCAGCTACTCCGTCATCTTATCATCATCTTTGTTCACAGCTGTTTTTGCTTTGCTAGAGAATTAGAAAATCTTGATTGTATTTCACGGATTCATCTGTATGTCTATCTAGTTTATTCTTTATGAAAGTCAGTAACTTAAAAAAATATATCTGTGCCCTACTTAAGACTCACGAGATGAATCCCCACATCTGTACAATGGCCTACAAAATGCGGTATGAGCTGGTTTGTGTCAATGTCCCGATCCACTTCTCTAATTAAACACTCTAGTCCTCACTCTATTTTAGCTACAAGAGGACATTAAAATTCCCTGAGAGCAGGAAACTGCTTCATGCCCCAAGGCTGGTGTCTCTCCTACATACTGTTCTCCAAATAAAACTCATCATTTTCAGGGAATCTTCCTTTTCAGGAACCTGAGGATTCCCTTTATCTGTTATCAACTGTATACTGTACATCTGTAATTCTGCTTTATATTTGCTGCTTTGTCTCTTTTCCAAAACTCTTAGGATAAACTAAATTCTTAATAAAACTGGTTAAAGAAAAAATGAATAACATTAAATTCATGTGGGATAAGGTGGGAAAAATAGGAATATTGCAGCCATTTATTCTGAGCTCTATGAAAATCCCATTTGTTCATGATTATTTAGGCTCATTTAAGTGATGATGTTACTCAATAATCCTCACTCTTTAAGAAACATAGCACCAAACAATACATGGAAGTCTTAAGTAATTATAAGTCTAATAATTACTATATGATCACTATTATATAGCTATTCTTCTCATGTTTTGTTTGTTCCTTTAGTTCTCATGTAACCTAGAGATTATTATTTCTCCACTTATGATTGAGAAAATGGAAATTCAAGAAAGTTAAATAACTTACCCAGAACCACACAATTAATAATAATGATGCCAAAGTTTGAAGCTCATGCTTTCATTTGGAATGTTCTTAGTATAAGGTTGAAGTGTATAATATTTCCAGTTAAATCAAGATCGAATAATAGTGCCAGTATGTTTTAGAGGTGCAATCTTAAGTCCACAGACTTTTTAAACTATTTCCTTTTCTGTGCAATGGAGGTGAAGTGGGCATCAATACCCGAAAGCAACATTTAACACGTTGTCCTTCCTATTAGGAAGTGCTCATGACTACAGCCACAGCCTTCGTAATTACACATCACATTTCAAGCAAAAGAAAACCTTAGACTGGAATGGGAACTAAAGCAAAGTGACTGACGCTTGCAAATGACAATCCAAATTTCAAATAGACATTGGGCAAGGGTTATAACTTTCACAATGTTCCCTAGGATTCAAAATTATTCCTGTTCTATTCTTCAGTTGTGAAAATATCATTAAGGTGAGATCTAACTGATCTGGATAGAAGCAAATCTTGAAATGTTATTCTTCTGATAACAGAATGTTTCTCAAACATCTAGTGAAAAACTCCTGGAGTTGACTGCTTGGAATAACTTTGGGAAGCAATCACAAAGCATAAAGATTATCATATGGGAATTGCAAAGGTCAGTTAGTTGGGGTAGATGGACTAGCAACACGGAGTTTGACGAGTGGTGATCAGATCTCTCCTGAAAAGCAATGCCACCAACATTTCCATCTGTGGCATGGAAGATGTAGCATGATACCCCCTGCCCATCCCAAATTCTGGCTGTTACTATGACATGATGGTAACAACAAATGAATAAGGCACAAATGAATTTTGACTTATAATTATTTCTGTGAAACTGTGTTGCAGACTAATGTAGATATTCATGTAACACAGGTATAGGATGCTGACATTTCTAAATACAAAATTGGCTTTATGTAACTATGAGGAAGGGATCCAAAGGAGGAAGATAATTATATAGTGTTAATATCCTAAATCTCTCATTCTAGTCTTCTCTGGTAATATACACTAAAATAGAACGGATTTTACAAATTATGCATGGGACTCTAGATATTTCACTTTGTAAATGAACTTTAACATCTGTGGGATGGGATCTGTGAAGACAAGAATCTACTGGAAACTGCTTCCCATTGAAGCCATGCCACATACTTATTTATAGTATTGCCTACAGTATTTGTGTACCTGTACTTCTCTTTCCATTGGATTCAGAATTGCTCTGACATTTAGAAAACTGGTGAATGGATTATTGAATTTGCTTGATCACTTAGTGAAGGCAGAATTATTTATAGGTTAAATGTGATTTGAGCTCACATCTTAAAATTCTGAAGAGTATATTCTCAACGTGGTAAGAAGAACCATATATGGAATAAATATTTTTGATGTCAGTTATTGTCCATTAAGAGAAGTGGTAATTTTGTTCATAGTGATTAATAGGAGAGAGGACCTTGTATACATCTACAATACGATGCAGCTCTTTGAAAAATGTACTGATAACTTAAAGAGTGCTTCATAAAGTTGAAAAACAATGCTTTTGGGAACCACAGGAATTCAAATGCCATCTTCACCATTTCCACCTGTGTGATTTCACTTTGCCTTGATTACCCTTGAAATTCAATTTCCTCATTTGAAATGGAGGATGTATTAATTTTTTTTTAAAAAAAAAGCCTTTTACCTTCTACAGCTCAGAAATTCATATCTTAAATTTCAATTTGAAATAATCTGTTTAAATCCCCTATGTAGAGAATGTAGAAAATGATTTCTGCTGAATTTACAACACAGGCATATAGTGAAGGAGAATTTCCTAGGTCTGTGTTAAAATTTGTGAGGTTAAGTGCTTCCACTGAGCATGTGTTTTTAAACCTGGCCATATTGTTGGAATCTCAGATATCTGAATTTATTCAGAATTTATTCTGTATATGATTATTTTTCCTTTAAAAAAATCACTCATTCCTTACTAATGTAAAAGTCACACATCAAATTTTGGCATGGTTAAAAATATCTATCTAATGAATATTAAATATGAGAACGTTTTCCTTTGGTTTAGTGTTATCTTTTCTTAAATCACAGTAATTATTCCATTTTTCTTCTCATCTTTAAGTCAACATTATTCAGGCCACAAACTAAATTTAACAGCAACTTCAGTTTAGGCTTTGCAAACTCCTGTGGTGGGGACACTCTGCACTTCCCGAATTAACTGTTGCCTTTCAGTTATATCAGATGGATTTGATTCAGAAAACTCTCACATTTATGTACCCAGAGTTTCCAATAAAAGGCAAACTGAAAAATTGATTTCCTTTGTGCACACATACATAGCCTAAAACATTTTACCAATAAAATCCACCTCCTGTTTCTCTAGACTTGTAGCTTCAATATGCAGAGGAAACCTGTGCAGGCATGCAGGAAAGATTTTTCTGTTCTTTTGTCAAGGGATCTGAAGACAGACAGATTGAAATGCATCCATTTCTACCAACCAGCAGATGGTGCTTTTAGTAATAGTTTTAAGAGTTTACTGGAATATCTTTTCAATAAGTTTTTTTTTAATAAAACATGCCAAAAATGAGACAAGGTAATATTTTGCCATGACATGAAAGAAAATATACTTTTTTTCTTATTAACATGTGTATTTACAAAGCCCAGGACAGCTTTTCCAATATTCCTATCAAGTTTCTGTCAAATAGTGAAAGAGATGAAATACCAAAGAAACTGAAGTTATGTAAGTATTATATATGGATAATTTATCTAAATGTTATATGTCTATGTCATTGGATTAATTTAACTAATAGAAAGAGCTACTACAGATAAACGTATTGTTTTAACTCATACGGGTTTAATAACATAAATTCTTTCTATAATTTTTTTGAAGCTCTATTAATTTGTATTTGAAAGACAGGCAGAGTTACACAGGATGGAGAGGCATGCACCCATACAGACAGAGAGAAAGAGAGAGAGAAGTGAGGGGGGAAATTGGCGGGGAGAGCTCTTCCCTTCCAAAATGACCACAATAGCTGAGCTAATAGGAAACCAGGAGATTCTTTCAGGTCTCCCATGTAGGTGTAGGGTCCCAAGGACTTGAGCCATCCTCTGCTGCTTTCTAGGGAGGCCATAAGCAGGGAGCTGAATTTGTGAAAATCTGATCTGCCTTTACAATAAAAAGAAATAAGTCTTTAAAAAGAAAAGGAAAAAAAAAAGAAAGAGATGGAGCAGCCAGAACCAATGCCCATATGGGATGCTGGCACCACAGGGAGAGGCTTTTTCTGCTACTACATGGCGCCAGCCACATATAATTTTTTAAAAAATATTAGTATTAGCCCTGATCCTTTGTGCCCTAATCAATTATTTCAAGTTTGTCAAAATAAAGCAATTTTAAAAATAAAATATTAGTATTAAACTGGTAATAAACTGTAAAAAATATGTAAATCAAAGAGAGAGAACTATGAACAATTCAGTATTAGTTTTAGGTTGTCCTTACCAAAAATCCATAACCTAAGAAATTAGTTAATAACAAATTAAAGGATATTACTAGAAACTGACCAGTTTTCACCAGAAGTATCAAAAATGAAGTCATAAAAGAAGAAAGTTAAGAATTTTTAACAGAAACGGAGACAGAGGAACCATGTCAACTAATTACAAATACAGAATATTGGGTTGGATCTCAGAAGTGGATGGTGTATTAATAGTAAAATTAACACAAATAACATAATATTTGTAAATTAACTAATATATCAGTATACATTTTTTAGTTCCTACCGTTGGTCAGTGGTTGTAAAGCTATTAAGGTTAGAGGAAGTTAGGTGGAAATATGAGGCAACTGTACCTATTTTGCAGCCTTTTTTGTAAGTCTAGAATTATTTCAAACTAGTTCATTTTTAAAAAGCTGGAAGATAGTTTTAAAAATCCAAGAGATTCAGAATTTTACAAAAGTCAGTCAGGTTTTACCTTAGCTTTCAAGTGCTTATTCTTGTCAATCTTACATTAGTCTAGCTTCAAGTGAGGGTAAATTTGTGCAAAAAGAAGTATTGTACGTTAAGAAATTATCCAGTCCAGAATTATAACAATCATTTTGGAAGGCAAAGAAAACAATGTACATGCTACTCAAGTGAATCAATACTGCCTTTTCCTTTGCCAAAATTAGATAAACATCCTATTCCAAGTCACAATGATATTAGGTAAGGAGATTATTAGATTTGCACTCTGTCCCTTGAAAATGTGGTTATATTTTCCAGGTGTCATCTGAATTTTCAGCCAGAAGCTAATGTGATCTGCAGCAGTTGTGTGGAAGTGCTTTAGCCTGCACTTGCTTCTCATGCTGTTTCTAAATCCACCAATGTTTAGTTAGATCTTCCTGTGCGTCTCCAAACAAGTTAAATCTAGCAATTTAAAAATAGTCCAATTTTGCAAATGCATTAAACATAGAAGCACATTTTCAAATAAAATAATTAGGTTAGAAAGTTAAAGGGAAATGTTGGCTTAAGGAGGAAATCATAACAAAAATTGCTGTCTCGGCACATGGGCTCTTCGTTGTGTGTCTCTCAGCGACATCGCCGGGTAATGCTGCCCTTCTGTCTCTTTGCTGGTTCTTAGATGTGTAACTCTTTTGTGTTTTATAATTGGAGAATAAGCAGACCAAAAAGGGCTTCATCTATGTGAACAAGAGGAAAAAAAAAAAACCCAATAGCTGAAACTTGGTACTTAAAAGTGAAACATATCGCTCCCACCCTCTTACTACCCTCCCTCTCAGCGAAGTACAAGCTAGAGTAATAGTAATTTTTCCTGTTTTATACCAGTAACATCAAATCTTGTCATCTGATTTTAGAAAGACAGCTTGATGCCATATGAAGCAATGCACAGAGGGAAAAAAAATCTATATAGGGTGCAAGATAGACTTTCAAATTAAAAAAAAAGAAACAACTTGGAAATACTAAATAAATTGGCATGTAGGAAAATGAACTCAGTAACTACATTGACTTCAGTGAGAGTTCCTAGGAATAAAGTTGAAAATATAAGACAGCCATAAAAAAATGCCCGAATTGAACACTGCACAATAGCCTAGCAGCTAAAGTACTTGCCTTCCACACGTGGGATCCCATATGAGCACTGGTTCTAATTCCGGCAGCTCCACTTCCCATCCAGCTCCCTGCTTGTGGCCTGGGAAGGCAGTCAAAGACGGCTCAAAGCCTTGGGACGCTGCACCCGTGTGGGAGACCTGGAGGAGGCTCTGGGCTCCTGGCTTGGGATCAGTGCAGCACTGGCTGTTGCAGATGCTTGAGGAGTAAATCATCGAACAGAAGATCTTCCTTTTTGTCTCTCCTCCTCTCTGTATATCTTACTTTCTAATAAAAATAAAATAAATCTTTTTTTAAAAATGCCTGAATAGAGACTACAGAAATTTTAGTTCCTATTAGAGAAAAACAGTATATAATAAAATGCAATTTTATTTTCTTAACTAGAGAATACATACCAAAAATGATTACATCTGTTGTTTTCCAATTGTTATGAGTTATTAAGTGGCAGGAAACTGCAAAGATGACAGCATCCTCATTTTTTGATACTCCTTACAGACCTCAAGATTACTGCCTGTCAATGGGACATTTAAATGATATGAACTGATTTTACTTCTTTTTCTTATGAAATTTATGCAATTTTTCCAACCATAAACAGTACTTTGATGTCATTCTCAATGTTTATATAGTATATTCTTTTGTATAGTTTTATCTCCAATGATTTTGGTTTCTTGATTTTTCATTGTTACAAAGTGGAGAAAAATGTAAATCTTGATTAATATTTACCAATGTTGAAATATTTTTTCCTCTAACAGTAAAATTTCTTTTCTAGAAAAGATTTTTTTTTATTTTTATTGGAAAGTCAGATATACAGAGTGGAGGAAAGACAAAGAGGAAGATCTTCCATCCTTTGAATCACTCCCCAAGCAGCCGCAATGGCTGGGCTGTGCTAATGCGAAGCTAGAAGACCAAAGCCTCCTCCAGGTCTCCCATGTGGGTGCAGGGTCCCAAAGCTGTTGGCCGTCCTCAACTATTGTCCCATGTCACAAAGCGGGGAGCTGGATGGATAGCAGGACCCCCGGGATTAGAACCAGAGCCCATATAGTAACCCAGTGTGTGCAAGGCGAGGTCTTTAACCGCTAGGCTACCATCCTAAGACCACATTTCTTTCTTTCTTTTTTTAAGATTTAATTTATTTTTATTGGAAAGTCAGATTTACAGAGAGAAAGAAAGATCTTGCTTCCTTTGGTTCACTCCCCAAGTGGCTACAGTGGTGGAACTGAGGCTGTCTGAAGGTAGGAGCCAGGAACTTCCTCCAGGTTTCTCACGTGGGTGTAGGCTCCCAAGGCTTTTTACCACCCTCTACTGCTTTCTCGGGCAATAAACAGGGAGCTGGATGGCAAGGGAGTAGCTGGAATACAAGCAGAAGTCCATATGGGATCCTGGCATGTGCTGGGTGAGGATTTAGCCACTAGGCTATCTAAAAGTAGAATTTCTAGGTAGACACAGTGCAAAGATTTTGATTATTTCTAACAAATCGCCCTTCAGAAAGACAGTAACAATTTATAGTCTCACCCCTGGTAAATAAGAGTAATTGCTTTGTTAAATATTTAATGATTTTGAAGACACCATGAAAAATCTATGCACTTTTATTGTTGGAAACATTAGCCACTGTTGCTTCAACCTGAAAAATAATTATGGTGAAAGCATTTTATCCAGCGGTTAAGGCATTTGTAAGAAAACCCGTGAGCAACGTCAGTATAGAGCTTCAGTACATGGTGCCAGCAGCTGACTCCTGCTCCTGCTAACCTTGGCCCTGGGGAGAGGCTCAGATGACTCCTGTGGCTGAGCCTGGGCTCTTCACTGTGTTTGGGGAGTGAAACAGCAGTTTGGAATGTGGTTTCTCTCTCTTTTCACTTCCTCAACATATTTAAGTATTACATTGTCATAGAATAATTTTTCCTAAATTACCTTGCAGATTCTTATAATTACCTATTCAGTGTCTTACATTATATCCTTATACAGTTTTATGTATATGTTGTTTATATACACAGTCCTCTGGTTTGGTCAGCCACTGGGGAGATGCTTGTAAGCTACCATTTACAAAATGGAAATTTTAGCTTAAGTGTGTAACATGCACCAAATCATAGAACAAGAGGTAAAAATGAGAACTATTATGCTTCTGTGAAAGAAAATAGTCACACAGGACAAGCCAAGCAGACAAAATCTGTTTCTACAGGATTGCCAACAACTGAAAGCACTGAGAGTTTGAATTCCCTGTTGCAATGAGAAAAATGAGAGGTGATAATAGTGAAAATAGGGATCATAATTAGTCAGCGTTTCCTGATTAACACTAACCAGCGGGACGGTAAATGTTCTTATATCTCCAAGGCATGAAGTAATTTTTGCAACATGGAGTAAGGTTCCAGCCGTTTTAGGCACCCATCCTCCCACAGGAATTAGGACAAAAGGCAATAACTTCCAAGATGGTACATTTCACAGATAGAGCATGTTGGAGATTGCCCCTGAATCTCTGCCTGCTTGGCCTGTGTGGGAGGTCACAGGCACGCAGGACTCCGTGTCCCGGGGAAACCCCGTGACTATGATTTCAGTTGAGACCTCACCCTGCCTGATCACTGGTTATACAGGAGAGAGCGGTGGGCTGCACCCCTGTCTGTCTTCTCTGTCTTGGATGAGCTGTGCTGAGACTTTCTTGATGAGAAGCTCAGAAGTCAGGTGCAGCCCATGTTACCTGCCAGTCTACCTGATGTACGTGACCCACAGCCTGGCTGCCAGCCGTACGTGTCGCAGGTGACTTATTACATTTTTAGAGGGTCTAGAGAGACAGACACGTTTGCTAGTCAATGACAGCACCATTGCTGGGTGGGAGGACTGAAAGCGGATGCCTTTCTGCCTTCCCCTTTGTTAGTCTATTAAAGTTTGTGATTGCTTGGTGATAAACAGACGTGCTTGATCAGACTGTCTCCCTTGGTTCTGGCTGCTGAACACCATCACGTGACCCCTCAGTGGTTTCAGGGACCTGCTGATGAGGAAAATCCTGAGAATAGCACCACGATGTAGAGGAAGAAAGCCCTAGGTTGTAAAACTGGCAAAGAGGCCTTTAAAAGAAATATTTTATCTCAAAGAGGCAGAGAAAGAATTTCAACTATCTTGTTCTTATGCCATCCCATTCTCAACCCTCTCTTCCTTCCCCAGATTTAAAAAAAAAAAAAAAAGGGAGTGGTGGTTAAATGTTTGCAGTCAGAAAAAAAAAAAAAAAAGCTGTCTAAAAGTTAGTTCAGCTGAGAGTCATACCAAAACCATCTTGGTCATTCACAATGATGTTTGGTATTGCAAGACTTTTACTCTGATCCTGTAATTATTTCACATGATGCTTGACAACTAAATTTTACTTTATAATTTAGCAAATTTTACAATGGTAGTAATCTACATTTGCTGTAAAATGTGAGAATGATGGGATGACAGAAAATTTTGCATTTATACTCATTGTTTACATAGTCATCCCTCAGCATCTGGGGGGAATTGATTCCAGGGCCACTTCAGATAACAAAACAGCAGGATGCTCAAGTTTCTTACATAAAATGATTATGTATTTGCATATAGATATGCATATAATCCTGTATGCCTCAGATATCTCAAGATTACTTTGAATATCCAATTCATTGTAATCCTATACAAATAGTTGTTATGCTGTACTGTATAAGTAATAATAGGAAGGGCCTGACGCTATAGCGTTGTGGCTAAAGTCCTCTCCTTGCACACCCCAGGATCCCATGTGGGCGCCGGTTCTAATCCCAGTGATCCTGCTTCCCATCCAGCTCCCTGCCTGGGACTGGGAAAGTAGTCGAGGGTGGCCCAAAGCCTTTGGACCCTGCACCTGTGTGGGATATCCAGAAGAGCTCCTGGCTCCTGGCTTCACCTTGGCTCAGCTCCAGCCATTGCTGTCACTTGGGGAGTGAACCATCGGATGGAAGATCTTCCTCTCTGTCTCTCCTCCTCTCTGTATATCTGACTTTCCAATTAAATAAATAAATAAATAAATAAATAAATAAATCTTTTTTAAAAAGTAATAATAGGAAAAGTCCACTCCAGTTCAGAAGATGCAATAATTTTCTTTAATAATTATAATCCTGGTTGATCAAGTCCGTGAATGTAGAATTCCAGGTACGGAGGGCTGAGGGCACACATATGTTCTCAAGATGTTGTGCTACGTCTCTAATTAATCATGCACTTTAGACATTCTTTATAAACAGTAACTTCTATAATAGAATTCTGACCATCTACTTTACACTTTATTGCTGTTTTATGATTTGTGGGAAAATCTACCGCTTTCTGTAGAGTACATTTAAGCTAATTTTGCAAACATTCCCAAAGAGTCACAGAGCAGAGTGGAAACAGGAGACAGGGTACAAACTCGCAGTTAAATCAAATTTATTTTTTAAAACACATTCATTTTTATTAGAAAGGCAGATTTACAGAGAAGGGGCTTCACAGAGAGAGGCCTGGTACCCACTGTTGCGCTCTCTACTGGCCTCAGTGGCCTGACTGCCGGCTGGAGTTCTCTAACAAGAATCTTGGGGTGCTTGGAGGGGCGGAGTTTTGAGAGTAGGTAGAGCTAAGGTAAGTTTTCATGAGCATTTCAAGCTCAGTATGCCTTGCTCCTTCAGGGCTTGTTAGCTGGACAGTGACACACAGGAGACAGTGGGCGGGAGACAACGAAAAGCAACAGATTTTTTTTTTGTTTTTCAGATTTTATTTTTATTGGGATTGCAGATCTACAGAGAAAAGGAGAGGCAGAAAGAAAGATTTTCCTTTCTCTGGTTCACTCCCCAAGTGGCCACAAAGCCTGGAGCTTAGCTGATTCAACCCAGGAGCCAGGAGCTTCCTCCGAGTCTCCCATGGGGGTGCAGGATCCCAAGGCTTTGGGCCATCCTCAACTGCTTTGCCAGGCCACAGACAGGGTAATGGATGGATAATGCAGCAGTTGGAACATGAAGCAGCATCCATACAGGATCAACCCATGCAAGGCGAGGATTTAGCCACTGGGCCATCATGCAGGGCAACTAAACTTTTGCAATGTAGTACAACAGCCACTGAAAGAATTGCGTCTGTTTCCTGTCTGGCAGTTCTAAGGGCTCCTGAACTACAATGCCTGAGGCTGGTGTGCTTGCTGCATCACTCTTGACAGATACTAAGGAAATCATACAATTTGCATTGTAATACTATGGTATATCCTAAATATTTTATATAATCTACCCTTGATTCTTTGAAGTGCTCTAAGAGGAACACAATATTTTCATCTCTGCATTTCAGATAAGAAAATGTAATAGCACACATATTAAATTATCACTTCTTGATCTCACAGCTAGGAAATGATTTGCAGAATAGCTTTTAATTAGTGAACCTGTCAAGCTCAGATCTTGTAATTATTGTTAAAAAAGTGAAAAGTGATAAATAGGATATGATCCTGTCTTATAAAAAGCTAGTACATTTACGAAACATACAAAAGGCTATATTTTAAGATGTGAACATTACTGATCTCTCTTGGTGGAATAGTCTTATTTAAGTGTGAAATGCATTAATAATTTTAGATGCCATGTATCTATTTATATGTAATAGATTTTATATACACTCATATTGAATTTTGAAGACAAATGATTGTTTAACATTTGTTTGCTGAACGCTATAAACCAAAGTAAACTTATTTAAAACAATATATTTAGTCTGAAGTGTTCAGGTTCCAGGGATTGTACCCTCTAAATATTCTCGATGCCCTGCCTTTAGCTGTTTTGAGTCATAGATTGCATCCATATGCTTCTTTGAAACCGGCATGAACTAGAAAATATCAATGTACCTCTATTTGCTACTTTGAAATCAGCATAAAAGAGACAAATACTAATAAACACAGTGACATGCAGATTGCAATATCTCACATTGTTTCTCCCATTTGCCTGAAAGGCAGTAAATGGAAACAAGAGATTACTGCATCTGTTACTTTACTTACCAAACCCCTGCGAAAGCTGCCGCTGGACCAGGCAGAAACCCAGAGCCTAAGACTCAGTGTGAGTCTCCATTCTGGGTGGTTTTTACAAACATCCAGTTCTTAATTGGCACCTAGTTTAATGCAGGAAAATGCCTTAAAGATACTTTTGAATTAACTGGTCCACGTGATATTTTTTGTCACAAAAGTTTTGTATTCTTAGCTAATTTGGGACTATTCCATAGCAATATTTGCTAACTTCTACTTGCCAACAAAAAGCAAACTTAAGGCTTTAGTTCATACTGAAAATGAAGCAAAGGAATTATATAAGACTTAAATCTTTCCAATGTATTTTTCATTTCTATTCTTAGTCTAGTTTGGGCATAATGAAATGCTAAGAACAATACACATTATACACATAAGGACACATAATATATTCTCTCCCCGATTCTCTCTTTCTCTCACTCTGAGTGTGTGTGTACATGTGGCTTTTTATTGTTGTCATCGCTCAGTGCTGTTATGCACTTTATTTTTAATAATACTGGTGTTGTACAGATATTCGTATTTTGGCAATGCGTGTCTCATCTCCTTTCCTAATACTGCTGCTGGCTCTTAGACTGTCAGTGGCCTGTGCTGCCATGTCAAACAATAGCTTGGTGACAGATGTTCCATGTTCGACTGAAGGAGCACAGATGAAAATAACAGTCTCTCCACGCTTGTGAGACCACAGTTGAAAATGAGCAGTTGTCCTCTTTCCAGACAACTGCTATCAAGCTCATAGAACCTTGAAATCGTGTGCAGCCGACTCGGCACTAGCACGGGGCCCACCAGTCCTGGAGGCTGACAAGGAAAGGCGTCCATGTTCCCTTTTTGAAAATTTCGTTTTTACAGTCAAAACTGCCTCAGTCGTTTTATTTTTTTTTTAAATATATGTTTTAAAATGTGTTTTGTGTTGTGTGTTTCTTTTACATATAAATAAAATGCGTTGTAATAATAAAAGCACATTATCGATAGTCATTGTTATCACTGTGGTATTTGTCCTTCCTAACACAATTATACATAATAAACACATGGGCGTAAATTATAAAGATATGAATTTAGCATGCTTACATAGTTTTATAACTTCCCCTTTCAGTCTGCACTAGCTCATGAAGATGTATAGTTGCACGTCTTTATCTTATATGAGTTTAGAAAACTTGTTGCATTGATCAAGGTAGTAAATATTCTAACAGCTCCTGTTTGTCACAATCGCTTAACATTGCCATTTTATCATAAAAGCAGCTACAGGCAAAAATAAGATAAGCGGGCGTGACTGTGTTCCAATAAAACTTTATTTACAAAAGCATAAAGTGTGTTGACATTGGGCTGTGGTTCATCATTGACCACTCTGACCCACGCTGTTATTTTAATAGCCACATAGACTTCCATGCTATGGATATGGCCTGGTTTATGGAAGCCTTTTGCTCCCTAGAGATATTCCCTGTACTTTCAGCCTTTTGTTCATTTAAATACCCTGGCCTGCAAGGATTCCACTGCAGGCTTTGTGCTCAGTGCAATGGCCCTGTGTCCCCGGAGGCTGGGTTTCCTCCCTGCTGACAACGCTTCCAGCCTGGCAGGATTTCCAGGCTTCTCCCTCCCATGTCAGAAGGCCCCAGTGCGGTTTGCATTCCCTTCAGTGATTGCTTCAGATGTATCCCATTCTATCAGAGAGGTTAATTACTACACAGTCTTGAAAGGTATGCTATTTCATTCTAGCTGTATCTGTACCTCACTTTGCAGACATTCTGTAAAATTTTCACCATTTGGATGGTTCTTTAGCATGGCTCAGTAAGCAGATGACATTTATTCCTCATATTTTCCCATATCCTACATTTTAACGATGGAAGGGTAAAATATTTGTCACTCCTTCCTGATTTTTTTTCAGTCCATTTTCCTATTTTAATGTTGTTTAAGAGTGTATTATCTAAACTGTGCTCCAACATATGTCCAACATAGGCAAAAATTATCGTAAATACTTTTCTTTCTACTTTCTTATTTCTAACTCACATTATTCTTGTTTTAGAACAGGAGAAAGGAGACAACTGTTTGGGCTCACTTAGCCTTTATTTTAATCAAATTTCTGTTTGCTATGCAATTTATGTTATCTATGCCAAAAGATTCTGGATTTGAAATTCAATTCTCTTGTGATTTTAAGTTTACAGTTAATATTTTTGTAGTCATTGTTTTTAGCTGCTTTATTTGAGCCATGGTTCATGCATTCTACAGAGATCTGTAGATTTTCTTAACCACCCAAACTCCTTGTCCCACACTGAGATAAAGCATAATGTGATACACACACACACACACACACACACACATTTACACACATACACACACACACACACACACACACACACACGCCAGTACATGTGAGCAGATTGGCCTTAAAAAGAATATATTTCTCTTTTATTTCTTTCTTCAAAGTATGTCAGATGTCAGGAGGTGGGATGATGGAGAAGGTGGGTAAATGTAATGACATTAATTTCCTCACCTACACAGTTGAGTTACAAAACTATCTCAATATGGAGTAATAGTGAAAATTAAAGTATATTGTTTAAAAAGACAAAGCAAAGAACCTGTATGCCTATACACCTCACAAGAGGAAAGGAAATATGAACAAAACTCAGCAAATTAGAAGACACTAGTAAATTGGTGTATTTTGAGGTTAAAAAGCAAGATGCTCAGATATTAATGCATATAGGGGTGCCCAGCGCTATTTTCAAAACAGAGTTGAAATGATTTTCTGAAAACTGGTACCAGCATTTCTCAAGTGGGGCAGTAGTGTTACTCATTTTCTTTTGCTAAACTGTACTATTTGTATCTTTTCATAAGATGAATTATTTTCATTATTTATTATTCATATTAATATTTTAACAATTAATAATTCATTATTATTATTCAACTTTTAATTCTTTCCTATGCAGATGCAAATAAAATTCCAAAATTATGTGCATCTATATATTTGTAGCAAAATTAACATATAAATATATGCATATACTCATGTAGATACAACATTGAATTTTAAATTTAACCAGAAAACAGAAATATTACATATCACATACAGCAAAAAAATCTGGTATGAATTCCTGAAACCTGGAGTACTGAATGAATAAATATAGACATATAGTTGAAAATAAAAATTAGTAATTCATATTTTAAATGTTTCTAATCCATTTACATATTACTCTATCACATGATAATCTTATACACCAACTACAAAAATATAGAAAAACATAATATGATTACTTTAGGAAAAATAACAGAACAAATAGTATTTAATATCATTTTAAGTGATTAAGAACATTACAAATTTCATCTTAATAACTGCAACTCATTGTTTAGTATTTAGTTGCTTTTTAAAAAAATTGTTACTTTATGACCCAGTTGAGGAAAAGAAGAATCTTACGCGAAAATGAAGGTCACTGTACAGAATCCTTCTCAAAATATTCTGACTTAGAAACATGCAAGCATCACAGAAAAGTGCCTTGACTTCATCACTAGTTGGTCTCCCATTGACTGCTGTGGGAAGGAGGGAGATGCTAAGGATTTATCAGCTGCAAAAGCTGAGTAGCCATTTGAATACTAGTGTGTTACATTTGCATAACATTGTGGCATACATCAGCTCCCAATGCCTCAGGTGTGCTTTAATGGAAACTGTGAAATGGAAGGTTTTGCAATACAGGACTGATCAGCAATATCCAAAAGTCATGGAAAATTGCAAGGGGGCTGCTGCGAGGAGATGCATACCAAGCTGAGAGGAACCATCCTCCCTGCACTCTGCCAGGTTGCATTATTCAGTGACCTGTCAGATGCTCCAGTAGGCAAAGGGCACAGAATTTGACTTCTGTTCTTTATACATGACAGAGGAAATCTATATTAAATGCTTAAAAATACACCATTCTTTTGACCTTAAATCTTACTTGAATTAATTTACATTTTATTTATATTCAGTTGTGGAATTGATTGCAATATTTAAGAAATCGACAGTGCAAATAGCTAAATATATAAATAAATACACAAAATGTGGAACATCAATATAATGATTACCAACTAGTCACTAAAAAAATACAAATATAAACATAACCATAACACATGGTTAAATTTAACATAGATTTCAAAGAATATAACACTATTATGTTGCTTTTCTGGACTTTTAAAATTATCTATATTGAATGGATACTAGTAATATTATAATTGTATTTGTACAAGCTTAAGATGTATGCTTGTGTGATTGTAAAAACCATAAAAGAGAGAATTCTGGTTATAACATTTTTAAAGGTATCGCTTTGTACTTTTTTTAGAACATAACTGTCCACTTGTTTTTGCTTTAAATTTAAAAACATCATACATTGTAAATACATTTTTGCCTCTTTAAAGTAACATAACAAAGTAATGATTTTAAAGTCTCAGCAGTAACACAAGGATATGCAATGAAAATTTCAAAACATGCATTGATTTTTAGGCCTGTGCTTGTTGAATATTAAGCAATTGAAATTGCTAGGGCCTAAAGCACTTCATTCAGCAAATTGTGTTCAAATTTCAAAACTATTTTCAAGTCACAGTTTTAATAAATGCTGAGTAAGATTGGGAAGCAAACTTACTATAAAAATATTTTGTTGCACAATTAATTTTTTAGCTACTGTTTGCACTAAAGATCTACTTCTAAAATGTGGAGTTAGAAAATAGTCATGTCATTTTAAAATTTAAGTAATTCAAAAACACCTTATAAAATATTTTTAATAATCTCAAAACATCTTGCACTTAAGTCTTTTATGCAGTAAATAGGATTTCCATTGAAATGAAAATATAAGGAATTTGACAATTCATGTATAGATTATCAAACTGTACCACTGTTTTATGATGACATTCAAAACTTCTTAAATTTAGATAACTATTATCAAATAAGCTCAATAATGAACATTTATGCATATTTTCAACCTTAATTGTACAGACCAATGTTCTCAGAGGTTGATAGGTATTACACATGTTTCCTTTCTTTCAAATACATAACCATGATATTCTATAAGGAATCAATGCACAATCGATGAACAAAAAAGTCAGCTAATTTAGAAACTGTTCATTCTTAATATATTAGAGAGGGACCTTGAGTGACATTGTTTTTAACACAATTAGATACCATGTTTTGTAAAACTTTGGAGTTAGGCATTTATATGAATTTTGATCTCACTATGTAACAACTGTTTGATCTTAGAAAAAAAATTATCACTCTAAGCCTAAATTTACTTACACAAAAGCAATTCAAAAAGCTGGACCAAAAAAAAAAAAATTGAATTGAAAGTTCAGACATGGCAGTTTACCCTAACGATTTTGATTCTAGTTAAGATATCTGTTCCTCATGTCATAGTATCTGGGATTAATACTCAATTCTACCTCTTTTTTAAGTTTAAATAGTTGATATAATTTGGCAGACTTCATGGAAGCAATAGGGGGTCACCCTGACTTGGGCACAGAATTCATTGGTATGCACAAGGACTTAGTCTGTAGCAGGTTGGCTGGCCTTGGCTGCAGCACCTTGGGGGTTCTGTGAGATGTGTGGCTGGGTGCAGCTGCATCCACTAGTACATGCATTGGTCAGTGCAGGTGACAGCCCAATCTTGATCCTTCACTTGCTGGTGCACACTAGTCAAATATTAGTGATTGCGTCATCAGCTCACCTACTCACACAGTCATTTTAATAAACCAGGGACACGACCATATTTCCTCTGGTTGTGTGTGTACGTGTATATGAGTGTGTATTATTTTCCTTTACTCTAACACCTTTTTTCTTTCAGAAAAGCCATTTTACATTCTTTTCACTATCGAGAGTTACATGGATAAAAATAGTTCCGTTTAAGTAGCCAACCTACTTAGGGTTGAAGAATCAATGGTCACTAAGCTCTATTTGTGTCCTTGTGTACTCTGTGACTTTCACTTCTTAAGAGCTTCGCCATGTACTCATTCAATGCATCTTTGCTGGGTTTACGCTCACAGAAGTGTTGGGGATAGAGTAATGTGTCTGAGGATACTAACCTGTATTTGATAAAGTGTGAGCTAACAACCAGACATTGCCAAAATCCCACCGCTTACAGCAATATATATATTTTTTTGCTCTATTTCATCACTTTTCATTCATCCTCATCAAAAAATAATGTATAAAATTTTTTCTCTTAGTGGAAATATAAAACATAAACATCTCTGCTAAAACCCCTTGGCTCATTCAAATCAATTTTCATATACATAGAAATGAAACTGTCACAATTGCATTTTATTCTGGAGAAGAAAAAAGGACATAGAATTTTTAAGAAGAACAGTGAAATTTGAAACTTAAAATTTGGAATGATTTCTATGGGAACTTTGTACCTGTAGAGAGCATGGGCCAGACATAAGGAAAAGCATTAGAATCATGGAGATTTTAGAGGGCCGGGATGATGACAGGACCTAGTGTAACATGCTACCGTGCTCAATCTCAAGAAATTTCATTGCTCTTTACCAGGTATTTCCCCTTTTCACCCCACACCCAATGCCATGCAAAGTGACTTTCTTCCAGAGACTGCATTCCATTATCCTTACATGATCTTTCCATAAATGGATGCGGCTCCTTCCTTCTCTAATTGTTTGATAATGTTTCTCCCAGTCTCATACAAGCTCAGGTAAGGGACCCTGTATGTAAATATTTTACTGAAAAACCACTGTAGATTGCAGCTTCAGGGTTTTTGAAAGAGTGAGCAGCTCCTCCTACTCTCGCCAGTACAAATCTCTGCTTGTTAAAAGAATTCTCATGGGATACTGCAATTGAGTGTAAGATTATGTACTGTAGAAAACACCCTCCCCTCTTCACAGAGTAAGATATCTGTCATTTGTTTTTCTTGATCCTCACAGCAATGCTGGGGCAGGGATATTCTGACTTCAAATCCTGTATATATATATATATTAAAATATATATAATATATATATATTGTATTTTTCATTGTGTCTGTTTCCTTAGAGAAACTCTCATGTCCTGCTATTCATTTTTGAGAAATTTTTTTCCAGCATTTGAATGATCAGGTTCAACCACTGGAAAGAAACAAAGAGTAACAAAATGCCTATAGTTTAAAAAGTCAGAAGATTTACCCTCTATTTCTGAAATAAAAAGAGCTAGGAATCATTGCATGGATACCACACTGAACCAAGGTTGAACAGTCTTTGTCATTGAATTTTTGTCATTGTGTGAGCCCATTTCTGCCTAATTCTTACTTTCACCTAGATGACATGGAAACTATACCTAAGAGAGTTTTTTTTTTTTTTTAAGATTTATTTTTATTATGTTTTTATTGGAAAGGCGGATATACAGAGAGGAGAGACAGAGAGGAAGATCTTCCGTCCGATGATTCACTCCCCAAGTGAGTGCAACGGCCGATACTATGCCGATCTGAAGCCAGGAGCCTCTTCCGGGTCTCCCACGCGGGTGCAGGGTCCCAAAGCTTTGGGCTGTCCTGGACTGCTTTCCCAGGCCACAGGCAGGGAGCTGGAAGGGAAGCGGGGCTGCCGGGATTAGAACCGGCGCCCATATGGGATCCCGGGCGTGCAAGGCGAGGACCTTAACCACTTGCGCCACCGCGCTGGGCCCCAACCTAAGAGAGTTTTTAAGAGATCCTGCTTTTCTCTTTCCTAGCGAGATTTTCATGACCTCCATATCTTAAGGTGTTCCCACACAATATCTTACTTTTCTAATTGTATTTTATTTACATTTGCATATTATTGAAAAGTTGTGGGTAAAAATCATAGATTGACAATGCATTACATCCATCATATGTTTGAAATCAGTCTGTGGCCTAAGAATAACAAAGGTGAATATGAAAAGAATAGGATACTATTCATTTGTAGTTCTTTAACAACACTTTTGCGTAATAATCCAAACATGGGGAGAAATATAATTACACGAGTGGATTGCCAGCTGCCTCCTGCATGCTGCTTCTGTCTCCTGGGGTGGGATGAAAGGGACTGCAATTATAACACAAATCTCGGAGGAATATTAATGTGATAGTTTTGGCAATGACTTTTTTATTTTTTATCAGCTTGTCTTCATGAAAATAGATGACTCTAGTAATTTGTGAATTATTAAATTTTGTTACTAGTAATTACTATTTACTATAGTTCTTGTGACAAATTGACCTGAGAACTTCCTAGGACATGTACAATCCCAGGCAACAACCTTACAAAATAAACTTCCTCCTTTTGAAATGTTATTCCTCATTAAATATTTTCTGACAATATGTGATGTTAGTAGTGCCCACTTAAATTCTTTGGGAAAATAATGTATTTCATTTTCTATGTTGTTAAATTTTTCAGATTGAGTTACTTTATTATGCAAACTCAGACATGCTCAGAATTCATGTGTATAAAATTTTAAAGCATTGAAATGATTCCTTTTTTAAAAAACATGTTAAAATATACAATGTTGAGCAGAAAACAAAGTCTTCAGGATGTTGAGAATGTGTAATATACATGTTTCTATGACAAGGTTATGGTAGTGCTGTTAGTCCCAGAAAACTGAAAGCTCCAGACCACTTTAAATTATCTGTCTTGTAACTTTGATCATGTTTTTTTTTAATTACAAGTTCATCTGCATAGTAAGTTAAAGTGATTTGTTCCTTTATGATAACATGAGTTTCATTATAATTTATATTCTTTTAGTTTATATGCTATAATTTTTAACTGTGAGGAAACAGGAAGCACAGGATGCATAATGCAAGTTGTTGTCTTAATCAAATAGATGTGGGAAATTGACAAGCACTAAATTAACAAATGAACATGCATACTAAATAGATACTTCCAGTATTTTTCTAAGTAGTAAGTAATCAGTCCATGATGATATGCATACATGTTGTCCATATCAGGCTTACCACAATAATAATTATATATTAAGAACTTTCTTTTTTAAAATTAATTACATTGAATTATGTGACACAGTTTTATAGGTACTGGGATTCCTCCCACCCCTCCCCAAACCCTCTATCCACGGTGGTTTCCTCCACCTTGTTGTATTACCCAAGTTCAAGTTCACATGAGATTCTTTCATTGCAACATATACCAAGCATAGAGTCCAACATTTTGTTGTCCAGACAAATTCAGCAGCTTGTTGGGGAGACCATCTCTGGTCTTAAGGTGGAGCCTGCAGAGTATCATTCCTATCAATTAAAAGCCAGACATGACATCAGCAACAATTTATAACGTTATGGAATTAATTGACATAGTATTTAGTAACCAACATGTTAAAAAAATGCAAGTTCTTTACCACATCCTGTGACTCCTTCGTTGACATTTCAATTTTAGTTTATACACAACAGGGTTCTATACACCTTAAAATGGCTATAGATTACTATTCAGCTGTCTCGTGTCTATTTTCATTATAGTATCTAGCATTATATAGTGTTGAAGCATAATTTTGCTGAACTTGGCTTTTTTTCTTTTTTTGGGTAGTCTAGACTGGCTTATAACTCTAACAAGATATATGTCAACAGTTTAGGTGCAGAACAGTTTAGGAGGGGTCTGCAGAGAAATCTTCAATATCTTAGTGAGGAGTAACCAATCTTTGTGTCCCACCTAGTAAGGTATATGTACTAGGCATTTTATTTAGTAGTATGCATACTTCTTATAATTTATTCTCCACAAACCTATGTACTATTTATTATAAAATGTTTTATTACAAGTGAAGAATTGAACTGCTTATTAAGCAGTTAGCACTAAATTGTCCTTCTAGTCTTTAGTGGAACTCAGCCACAATCTTAGGCAATGTTAAATCCTCTTAATTATTTGTATTCTATTTTTTAGGACAGGAGTCTGAGAAGAGGTAAAAAAAATTTTCTGCCACCTAAATACTAACATCAAAATTTAGTGCAAGTTTTCTTTCTGTTTCAATGGTTCTGATTAAAAGAAAATGACTTATGAATAGTCATTTCTGCAAATTAGTTAGAAACTCACCCCACATTTTCTGGAAGGTGTCACTTTCATGTACTGAGATGACATAGGCTTCAAATAAACTTCTAAATATCATCATTATCTCACATTGTGTCCTCACACTTTGTGACAGTGTGTCGTTACGTTTCCATCTATCTGTCAACGTATTTTCTTTGTAAGGTTAAACATGTTTCTTCGCAACAAGTTGTAACGGATAAACTTCTGCAGATTTCCTACCCACTTTTCAGAGTCTCGGTGTTGTTCCAGTGGATAATGTAATGATTTTACTTAGACAGGTTTTTATTTCTCCTGTATTCTCTTTTGAAATAGTTGGCTAGAAGGAAGAAATACACTGCCATCATGGAGAGGTGAAACAATTTCCCTGTTTTTAGAGTGGAAGCTAAATTTTGAAGTCAGGTTTCTTCAGGAATATCCTCTGAATTGTATTAAAGGTCAACTACTTTTTCTTCACCACATATAAAAACGAAGAAAATGTCAGTAAGACCTATTGTTATATCTATGAATTGACAGTCGTGTATCACTTGAAACAGGGACACTTTCTGACAAATGAGTGGTTGGGAGGTTTTGGCATTGAATAGACATCATCAGGTTTGCTTATATAGTCCCTAATGGTATCTGTCAATCACTCCTGTTGATATCATCAGACATCTGGCAGTAGCAGGTGTAAGGAAGCCACTGCTCATGCAACACGGTGGTGTTCTTTACAGCATTTTTTTTTTTGGTAAATAGGAGTATCCTTTAAAATAATGATATGAAGTATAGTAAATAGATAAAATGATAATATAGACATTATCAAGTATTATGTACCTTTACACATTTGTCTGTGCTACAAAATTTCATAAGATTTGCAATAAAATTGATTTACTAGTATCAGCATCCAAACATGTGAGTAATACAGATGCTGTAATGTTAGGTAGACTACAATGTAATGAAGCAATAGAAATTTTTTTACTCTGTTACACTCTTATGGGACTACAGTGCTACATGCAATCTATCATTGATTAAGATGTCATTATGTGGTCAATGGCTGTATATAATGGCAGGTAGGAACCATGGTGCATTCATATTTTTCTTAACAAAATAATGCTACCTTGATAAGCATTAATGTAACTATCATACTTAAAATATAATTTTATCCTTAGGCTTTTCAAATTAGAATCACTTTGGCTAGATTTGTAATCTTTCTCTGTTTCATGAAAGCTAAAACAATTTTATATATATTCCAATATTTTATATGAATAATTAGGTACCAAACCTTCTATGCATCTTATTAATCACCAAAGGCTTTTATAACAGACTTTTACTACAGAAAGTTTGATTTACTTATTTTAAAGAAAAAATGAAGAGGCCAGCGTTGTAGCATAATAAGCTAACTCCCTGCCTGTGATATCAGCATCCCATACGGGCTTTGATTCATGCCCTAGCTGCTCTGCTTCTGATACAGTTCCTTGCGTGTAGCCTAGGAGAACAGTAGAGGAGGGTTCCAGTGCTTGGGCCTCTGCACTTATGTGGAAGACCCCAAGAATCTCATGGTTTAAGATGGGCCCAGCTCTAGCCAATGAAGCCATTTGAGGAATGAACCAGTGCATGGAAGATGTGTGTGTGTGTGTGTGTGTGTGTGTGTGTGTGTGTGTGTCCCTCTCTCTAACTCTGCCTTGCAAATAAGGAGAAATTAATCTTTGGAAGAAAAAAAGGCAAAATGATCAGTGTCCAGTATAAGATGCTGGCTGCACAAGTAGCACCTTAACAGCCATGCCTGTTTCACAACATGCCCCAGAGCTGACGCCTCTTTCAGATCTAGTAAGTAGTATTGGCCTTTAGAGCTTTATTAAAAAGAGCAAGACCCTAACTTAAAGTATTAGCAAAAATCATTTTTGTGTTAGAAAATATTGCAAAACATTGTATTTTTTCAGATTATTTTTTCCTCCACAAAATGAAACTTTTTCATAAATGCAAGCTTAAATTCTCAATTGGAAATTATAGGAGATTAAATTGATGATGGGACTGGATAACTGCATTTTAGTTATAATTTTAGTTTCAACTCTATTATGTCATAAAAATTGCCTCCAGGGTTTTCAGACACCGTCTATCTCTGGGGTCCATCACAAAAGAAAGATCTGGGAATTAAATACATGTTAATATGAAATGCTTTTAAGAATGGCTTATTGGGCTCAATGTGGTAGCCTAGCAGTTGAAGTCCTCGCTTTGCATGCACCGGGATCCTATATCAGTGGCAGTTCTAATTCTGGCGGCCCCAGTTCCTATCCAGCTCGCTGCCTGTGGCCTGGGAAAGCGGTCGAAGATGGCCCAAGGCCTTGGGACCCTGCACCTGTGTGGGAGACCTGGCTTTGAAGCACCTGACTCCTGGCTTTAGATCGGCACATCTCTGCCCATTGTGGCCATTTGGGGAGTGAGTCAACGCATAGAAGACTTTCCTCTGTGTCTCTCCTCCTCTCTGTGTATCTGACTTTCCAATGGAAATGAATAATAAATATTTTTAAAAAACAATGACTTGTTTATCTTGCATTGTTTTCATTGAAAATAGGTCCACATAGAGCAGCAGGTGATACTACTCTCAGTGACTGAGTAATCTATTTGTCTCTTGGTGTTGAGTTAATGAAAAGCAAAATTTAGGTTCTCATTTTTGTGCATCTTAGAGATTGTATGTTCACTCATATTTAATTTTTATGAGTCTTGTGTGTAATCAGAAATGCAAATTACATCAAATGCTCTTGTGAGTGACACATGAGTTTTATTAAATTCATTGTAAAGAAACAGCTTTGAGACCATGATCTTATAGCACACCTAAGGTAACATCAGGATCACAGGGAATCACCACTATACATGACAGTGTTGATGTGCAAGGGAGAAGGGTATTATACACAAGCCAAGGAGAGGTGCATGGACCAGATCCTTCCCTCAAAAAGCACAGAAGGAAACAAACCTGATGACAAATTCACTTTGTACTTCTAAGCCACGAGAACTAGGAGAAAGTGCCTTTGTGTTGTGTATAGCAACACTGTTATAGCGACCCAGGGGAACAAAACACACTCTCAGAAGTAACAATTCATCAGTCTTGTTCTTGGGGAAGGAATTTTTCTGGATGTCCTAATGTGGTCCTAGTTGTGCTGATTCACAGAGAAGACTTTCTAACTCTTCAACTAATGTACAGTTTTGATTTTCAGGAAGAGAAAAAATGTTAAAAGAGAAACTTTTCTGATTAAAAAAGAGGAAGTGAATATAGGGCAGAACAAGTGCCAAGGAAAAACTATTTCTGTATCTAATGCATTACGGAAGGGTACTATACATATGTTCCTACCGTAACATGTAAAAGGAAATGATGCTTGCTTTAAATTAAACACTTAATAGTTGCCACGTCTTCATTTCCAGAAAGTTTATTAAGTTTACAACAGGTGACAGTAATAGGCACTTTGGCTAGAAATCCTAGAATTATTGCAAATACACACAGTTGTCTGTATATTAAAAAAAGATTTTGATTCACCTGGAATCATTTTATGTTCATAAATTTTTCATGATCATTTGTGAATTTTGTAATGTATTTCATATTACAATTTTTAAACATTACACAAATGCTACATATGAACTAAATAAAGAAAAGTCACCATTCATGCTGGATGTTTGTTTTACTTTTTTCCAGTCTTAAAAAACAGACAGTGGAAGAATATAAATCCTATGTGCATTACCCATTGCAACTGAGCTCGATTCTTTTCCAGTGTCATTTTGAGTTCCCTGTTGCCATAGCTGCTGCGAAGAAAATGCATTTTTCTAAAAGATTTATAAATAATGATTGCAATGTTTTTACCTCTTTGTAGTGAAATACAATATCCAATGCCTCTGAGAGGAGTATAAATCCAAGCACCAGGGAGCCATTCAGGTCACACTTGAGTCTTGTTACATGTAGGGCAAGGAAAGTGTCTCAGTGGTGTCCATTAATGTGCACTCTCCTGCCCACTCAAAAGATAAATTCCATGCATTTAGGTTCTGAAGACATATATAAGGCTGTCTTTAAGCTTTGAATCTGCTTTTGTTACTCTAATATTTTGTCAAACACAAAGAGGTTTCTATTTATTAACTCCCCTTTTCTGATAGTGCTTGCTTTCATTATTCTTCCAAATACTGAATTAAAATGAATGCATGGACATGTTTTACCACATGCATGCATTCTTGATACCACAGAGTTAGATACATTTTAATTGATTCAGAAATAAATCAGTTACACATCATCATTGCACTATCTTTATGGAACACTAAAAATTCCTCCTTGACAGTATGGTGTACTTAAGAGTGTTGGACCAGAAGTGATGGGATATGAATTCCATAACTCTATTGACTAGTGAAATGCGTTAGAGAAGTTACCTAAAGGCATGAAATTTGTGTTTTTCTAT
Organism: Ochotona curzoniae; assembly: GCF_017591425.1. NCBI lineage: Eukaryota > Metazoa > Chordata > Mammalia > Lagomorpha > Ochotonidae > Ochotona > Ochotona curzoniae. The sequence goes on from NW_024466599.1 coordinate 60,561,840, forward strand.
GCAAGATGCAACCAAAACTTCATTAAGTAACAAATAGGTCACATTGCTAAAATCAAATGTATACCCAAACTGGGCTTATTTATTTTTCTCTTCACAGTTTTTTGATATTTCCGAATAATTTTATCTTATGTAAATCATGAAGTACATATAAACACTTCTAATGATTTGTATCAGAATATCCTCATATTACCTGTAAGTTTCTGATTTCACTGCTAATGTTTAAGTTACCATGATTAAAAGTAAATAGTGCATGGACCCGGCGCAGTAATGTAGCAACTAAAGTCCTTGCCTTGAACCTGCTGGAATCCTATATGGGTGCCAGTGCTAATCCTGGCTGCCCTGCTTCCCATACATCTCTCTGCTTGTGGTCTGGGAAAGCAGTCGAGGACAGGCCAAAGCCTTAGGACCCTGCACTTGCAAGGGAGACCCGGAAGAGGATCTGGGCTCCTGGCTTCGGATCGGCACAGAACCGGCGGTTGTGGTCACTTGGGGATATATATATATATAAAACTTGAGGAACCAATGTTTTCACCCATATTCCCCTAACTATCAATACTTTCCACCTTAATCAACTATATAAACATCATTAAAAGAGAGATCAGACAAGAAAAATAAATAAAATTATATGACCAAATTCTTATGGTAGAACCTTGAATATAAAATCTATCATCTCACCATCTTTGGAGACAGAAATAGAACTGAGTATAAGCGTAGAATTTAAATTGTCAAGTATCCCAGCCTGCAGTCCAAGCAACAATTCTTGAAAACACAATCACACCTCCTTGATCATTGTATGTGTTATTAATGGCATGAGATAAAATAACAGGCTTCCTTTATCAACTGTGTATTGTGAAGCCCATGGCTAATATAAATGTTAATTAGGGTTATGCTAGTGCAAGTATTACAGTAATTGTGTAGCATCTAAGACATCCATGGATGTTTTAATTCAAGTGTAAACATGTAGTTAATGAAGGCTAAAATCACTTAACAAATGGTTTCTCTACAGATTTATAAATGCTGGGTTACAAATTCATTATTTTTCAGATTTCAAGCTTGTTTGTAATAGTACCTAATATAAGACATGCAATTCTGGATCTATCACTGTGGCATAGCAGGTAAATCTGCCTCCTACAATGCGGGCATAACATATAGGCAACAATTCATGAACAAACTGCCCATGTTTGACCCAGCTTCATGATAGTCTCCCAGAAAAAGCAGGGGGAGATGGTCCAAATTCTTGGGCTGCTGCACCCATCTTGGAGACAGGGAGGGAGCTCCTGTTTCCTGGCTCCTAATTTAGGCTTGACTCAGCCCTGGCCGATGCAGCCATCTGGGGAGTGAACGAGCAGCAGGGGGAGATCTTTGTTTCCACCTCTCTCCTGCAATTCTTTCAAGCACATAAATAGTATTTGCTTTGTGGAAAGGAAAAAGAGATAAAGGCTTGAATTAAGACAGGAAGGAAAATATGTGTATATATCTATGCTACCACATTGAAAATTCCTTATAGATATTTATAATTTGAAGGCAGGTCCAGCTTAAGTGTACAGTAGTATTTTTAATAAAAGCATACAACTGTACAAGCATAGAATGAATCTACTTTACGAGTACTCTGTATCATAAACATTTGCATATGAGTAAATTATTTTCATTTCCAAAATATTTTAATGACAAGTTTTTTCCATTATGTGGATGAGCAGATGTCAATCAATCAATTAAAGTTTATTTTCTTTCTCTGTGTGTAATCATGATCGTAATGAGATAAACTACGACTTGGGACCATTTTTGTGCCTCTCTAACAGTTTAATTCCCCTGAGCAAACCTTAAGTAGAACTATGCAACACGCCTAGCTGAAAAGAGGCCTGGGAAACATGGTAATCAGGATGAGAGTAAATCTGTATTCATTTATTGAAATTATTCTATTTGATGCTCTGTTTTTGATTTACAGGAAATATGCACTGAAGCATGTGTTTAGTTTGTCAGTTTTTCTGTTTTCCAGTAAAAAAAAAAAAAAAAAAAGAAAGAAAGAAAAGGAACTGTTCTATAATGTTTGTTTTTGTGTTAGTTCAGATATTTTAATAAATTAATTCTTTGCAAGGCAGAGTTACAGAGAAGGAAAGAGAGAGAAGATACAGAGATCTTTCATCGTCTGGTTCACTCCCCAAATTGTTGAAATGGCTGGAGCCAGTCCAGGGAAAGTTGGGTGCCAGCAGTTTCTTACAGGTCTCCTTCGTGGGAGCAGGAGCCCAAGGTCTTGGCTCATCCTGCACTGCTTCCCCAGGTGCATGTGTAAGGAGCTAGAGCCTGTGTAGAACAGCTGTGACTTCACCAGTGCTTAATTGGAGTGCTTGCATCCCAGGTAACAGCCAAACCTGCTGTGTCACATGGCTGGCCCTTGTTCAGGTTACTTTTGTCTTTTCCTATAACCATAAGAAAATGTTCCTGTAGTGTTCTGTCTTTAAGTTTATTTGTAAAAAAATATTTGGACAACAGATTTAAGCAATTCTTGGATGTTTTTCCTTTTTTTTTTTTTTTGGAATCTTGCATTTTGGTCTCTCTATATATACATAGATACATAGATACATATATAGTGTGTTATATATTTATTTATATATCTATAATATATTAATAGGTGGGTACTCAAGAAGTTTGTGAAGAATGAAGTTAAAAGATAATGTCATTTTGGTTTAGAATTTGAAACCTTTAGGTTTTGTGCAGCATACAATTTTATTTACTTTTTAAAGGTGATTTGTATGTATTCTTTCCATTTTTTTTTGCATCAAACTAAATTTTTAATTCCATTTTCCACAAACCTTTTAAAGTACTGTTATTTATATTTATTAATAATACATATATATATACAGTGTCTATGTAAAATTTCATGAAAGTAATTGAGTAGATATGAATAGATTCCAATTTTTTAATAGACTTTTACTCTGAATTCCAGTTGGTCTAGAGGATGTCATTTTCCTCCATTCATTGCTTGATTCTCTATTTTCTGGTACAATATAATGTGAGTCAAGCAAATGAATTTTTGTCATATTTTTTTGTCTGCTTACCCACCCAGTGATTTTTACGGAATTACCATTGCAGAGATATTGCACCACATTAAAACACATGTACTCTAGAAATGGACTCATGGGAACTTGTTTTGAAATTAAAGACTTAAATCATGGATCCTTACTTTTTTTCTATTTTTATTGGTGCAGTGACTGAGAAAGATGAAGAAAAGTAAGAATGAAATGAGAAAGGAAGGGATGGAGAGAAAGAGATAAATGAAGGAAGAAAGGTTTGGGCAGTGAAAAAGAACACTATTCTTTCAGCATAGAAGAAGGAAAGAGGGGGCTAATTTATTATATGAACTTATGATTATAAAGGCAATATACATTTCATGAAACACCTTTGTACTTTTTATAAAACAAAACTGAAATATTCCATAAAATTACACTTCAATAGGTCTTCTTGCATGTAGCCCATACTCTATTAAACATATTTTTTGCCTTACAACATGGTGATAAAAACATACTTATTTTGTTATGCTTCCTACTGCTAATTAATGAATGTCTTAGGAAATCTGAAATTGACTAATTTGAAGACTTCTGTTAAGATACCAATTTCAAATATAAACCCATGTCTTACCTTCACAGTGAATTTAGTACAATGTGATTTTCCTCTATTTTTCTTTTAATTATTTTATTTCTTTTTAAAATTTATTTATTATTTTTATTTTTTCTACATATTTGTTTAGGGTGCAAAGAGACAAGGGATAGGGACAGTGAGTGAGTTGCCAAGCTCCTAGATCAGAACCTCTCACAATGCCAGATCTTGTGCACACTGGTAGGTCCATGGGAGAGCCCTGCTTAGTCCACCTTCCATCCTAGCAGGAACAGTGGCTTTTCCTGACTGGCCCTCACCCATTCTGGTTCTTACTGTTGGGTACTACAACCCAGCCACGCTTGGTCCACACCCAGACAGAGCTCATGCATGGCTCAGCAGGGACAGAGACCTAGCCCAACTGGTCTTAAACCATCCTGGTTCTCATGAGCTCCAATGGGTGCTAGAGTCTAGACCAGTCTGGCACACCCCATACCCCACCCATACCCATGCCAAGGGACACTGCAGCCATGTCCAAAACAGACTGCAGCTCCCATTGTAGCTCTTATGCTTACCAGTGGTAATCACAATCTAGCCAGAGCATCCCCTTAGTTTCCCAACCAGGCCTGTTCCCAAACACAGATATCTTGTGTGCCAGTGGTTGCTCTGATTCAGCTCGGCATAGTCCCTCACCCATCTTGGCCTTTGCCTTTGGATGCTGCAGCCTGGCCTGACCTAGCAGGACCCCAGTCCCACCTCTCACTGGTGGGTGCTGGAACCTGTCCCTGCTCAGTCTACTCGCATACCAGGCTCATGGAAACCGGCATATGTGATAGCCAGCCCTGAATGACCTGTACTCTAGCTTAGTTTCTGCTCCTGCCAGTGGGCTAAGGTTTACTTAGCCCTACCTGGTCTGCCCCCTTCAAAACCAATACACGCACTTGCCAATGGATAGAGCTACCTTGCCCAGCCCAGCCTGCCCCCAAGGCCTGGACCATGGATTCACCAGTAGGAGCTATGACCCACTGGGGGAGTTGCCCATGTTCCCCCACTTGGCTCACTCCCAGACCCAGATCTCGCACATGCCAGCAGGTGCCAGACCTCCACCCAGCACTGCCTGCCGCCTCTGTCTCAGCTTTCACATGAGCTGGTGGATATTGCAGCCTGATTCACTCCACACCCTATTTTAGGGTATGCATGTGGATGCTGCAGCCTGCATCTTCCCAGCCTGTTCCCAGCCCCAGTACTCGTGAGTGTTGGTGGATTCTATGGTCATGTCTAGCTCGACCCATCACCACCCCTGCCTAATATGGCCCGTCTCCTTTTTCCAACATTCACTGACAGGTCCTGGAGTCTAGCCCTGTCAGACAGGTCCGCCGCCCTAGCTTTCCTGTGGGCTAGCATGTGGTGGTCAGTAGTGTTCCGTGCTAACAAGTCCAACTCTGACCTCCCATGTTGGCTGGTGTATCAGTCTGATCCATAAAGGTCTTCCAGTCTCTCCCCTGTAAACCACTAGATTTCAGTTCTCTCACTTACCTGTAAGTACAGCAACCTTGTCATTGGGAGTCCTTCTGAAGCCATTCCTCACTTACATGTATGGTGGCCTTATCTAAGGATGTCCCTCGGCAGTAATTCCTCACCTGGGCATGAATCCACAGGTCATCACTCACCCCACCTTGTGATTTCCCCAGTCTACCTGAAAATACACTACCCCAAGTCCCTAGAGCACACCACCAGGTGGCCCCATTGCCATTGGCACCCAGGCCACCCAAGCAACCACTGGATCTGGGTGGAGGAAGATTCCTCGTCCTCCTATCCTACATTTTGCCTTGGGCCCACCCAAGCAGCCATCAGATTCCTAATTATTTTATTTCTATAAAGATTTATTTATTTTTATTTGAAAGGCATTTTTGCAGAGAGAATGAGAGTCAACAAGAGAGCTCTTCCATCTACTGGTTTACTCCATAAATGGCTGCAAAGGCCAGAGCTGAGTTGAGCAAAAGCTGGGATCCAGGAGCTTCCTCCCAGATTCTAACATAGGTGCAGGGGCACAAGAGCTCTGCTGCTTCCATATTCTCATCGCTTTGGATACAGAATTAAATTCATATTTCTTTCTACTATAAGAAAATAAAATGCAACAAAACATACAACAAATACAATAGAACAAAGTTTCTAGGCCAATTTTGTCATATCAGAGGTCTTTATCATTTGACCTTTACTAAATACTCTGAGCTTGCAGGCATGAAGACTGTCACAGCGTTAAGTATTATTGCTATTATCTTCATCATCTAAATGCAATCTTTAAACTACTTAAGATTCACCTCTCACTGTGGGACACTGTCTTTAATACCTCCATCATTATAAAGAAGGCTTTGATGAGTGTATTAAGATTTCAGTAGCTTCCTTGTGAATTGCCTGTTTAGTAGTAGTAGATAAGAAGATTTCAAGACTGTTTGAGATTATCCACATCCAGTTTCATTTGGTTTCTTCATTTTCTAATTCCTTTAAGATTCACCTTCTCCTTGTGAGTGTGAGATCATGAAAGTATGCACAATGTTGAGACTGAGAAACACAGAACAGTGTAGGTGATACAAATTGCATTCTTAACTCAATCACTAGCTTCGGCTAAAAATCTCTAGAAAAATTAAGTCATATAGAACAGAGACCCAGCACCATATACATTCTGGTTTAGAAATATTAGAATTATTCAAGTAAATATTTAATACCTAGTTCGTACTTTCTGTATTTCTGGGGCATTTAGAAAGAATAAATATGTCACGTAATGAATTGAGGTTTAAATGTAATCCACCCCCCTTTTTTTTAAATTGCTTTCAGTGCATGAGGGAAAGCATCAGATACAAAAACATTTTACACGTAAAATAAAAGAGTGTTTCTCAGTTGCAACAAATATCGACCTCAAACTTCAATCAGTAATAACAGAACACTATTTTATAGGACAATAAATAAGTATAGTATGAGAATTTTCACTGACAGTCCATTGTACACAACCAGCATCATCGTTGCATACTGCTCCAACGTGAATTGCATCCCCAAAAAGGCTGTGGATATGTTACAACTTACTAATGAGAATAAGCTTTGACTAAGAAAAGAAAAACATTATCACAACTTCAGACTCCCCCTAAGGAATATTAAAGCATTATTTTTGGTTATATAGAAGACAGTGTAGGAACAAGTACTGTGCTTAAAAAACAGTTTGAATGCAGTGTTTTATCACAATTTTTGTCAATTGAATCATATTTTTAATTATTCTCTATAGAATGATAAAAGCCAGAGAGAACTGACATAGTCTACGTGATCAAGATTTTGCTTCATACACTGTCTGGGCATGACTGGTTTTATTTTATTTGCATGGTTCCCCTAACTCATTTATCTAACTCACAATTTGCAAATACTTAAGAACTTTTGAAAAACTAATAGTATTTGAAGTTAATAGGAAGAAATTTGAAAAAAAATTATGAAAAAATGGAATTCAAAGTTGTTTATTTGGGGGGAAAATCTTGAAATCCATGCAGTTTCTTTATAATGTACATTTTCCAAGAATTTTTTGAAGGCTGCTCTTGTCAGCTGTGCTCATTTTTTTCCACGAAAAATTTATAGGTGGGGACAGTTGCAAAATGATACTGCCATTAACTAAAGCACAAATCTTTCAAAACTGAAACACAAAAGAAGTTGATAGATGACATTTCCTATTAATTTTTAAATCTACCTTTATCATTTACCTGAGAACTAAACTGTTTGTCACATGGTAGCTAGTTGTCCTGTGGTACATTTTTGCAGATAGTAACCACGAGAAACCAGCACACATTTGAATTGAATTGAATGAATTGAGAGATTATAAATGCTGGAAGTAGTTAGGAATATCAAAATTCACTTATAAAGTTCTAGAACCCCCAAATTATCCTTCACTAGTTGGTGAGTTTCTTATAGACATTGATAGTATTTAGGAAACACCAAGCATAGGCTTTAGCAATGAAATAATAGATACTAGAGAGTCATTGGGCAAGCATCAGCCAAATGAGATTGACATTGATTTCCTATAAGAGTTTTTGAACCAATTTTAAATGAAGTTATTAGCGAATATCTGAAAGAAGGAACATATTACACTCATCTGCCATATGGGTTCTCCAAGACTAAGCCATGTCAGAATAATTCAATTTCTTAATGGGATTAGTAACCTACTAGATTAAGGAACATTAGAGAGACTGCAGAGTCTGGATTTCAGCCAGGTATTTGACAAGTCTTCTGATGTTTTCATCATGGAAAAGATAATTAAATTTAATTGGATTTAGGAGTAATTTTAATTTGAGGAAAAGTTTATGGTAATGTGAAAATAATGTTTTAAAGATATTAACATGTTTATCCATAACTTCTGTTGTTCAAGCCACTCCTATGTACTTCACATGGCTATTCTAACATTTAAAATTTTCAAAATGTTTAAGATATTGAATACATTCTTCTAATCAGAAAACTGAGGCAAAAAGAGACATAAGTGCTTTATACAAGATTATGCATATGTTAACTGACAAAACCAATTTGAAGCCAATAACCTTGACTTCAAAACCCTTCCTTAAACCATTAGGGGACATTGACTTGAGTTTCTGTGACCATTTGGGCATTTTAATTAGTTCTATCAATGGAGATATGAAAGACATTTTCATCAGTTTTGGCATAATTGGGACTTGAAGTAACAGACAATATTCTGGACAATATCACTAACATTGCAATTAGCCTTTGTTACAGGCAAAGCTGGGTGGGTTCTTTCCTCAGCTTAGCATAGAAACAAAAGACTGGAATTAATTGCAGACAGAGGAGAAGCTTTTATTTATGAAGGGAGCAAATCAATGTGAAAAGAGGAAGGAAGGGGGAAACCCCTCCCAGGAGGACTCCCAGAAGTGGGAGCATTGTCAGAGCTTCAGCAAGTGTCCTGTGTGAATTAGCCGAACAGGGCTTCTTCTGTTGGATGCCCACCTTGATGGACCTATGGAAGACCTTCCCTACTAGTGGTCTCAAACTCATTAGAAAATGGTTGGGCAATCCCTGTTTTGTTGACTTGAAAGTGTGCTGTTCCTGGCTATCTGGTAGCCTTCCTGAAAATGGCATGTTTCCCTTCTCCTTTAAGAGTATGGCTTCTCAGGGTTAAATGCCATCCTGTTTGCCAGCATTTGCAGTACGTGCCAACAAGGGGTAAGTGAGAGGGTGGCTGGGGAGAATGGCTTCATATGGCTTGTCCTTGGAGCTGACACAGGATTTTAACAGGCTTGAATGATCTCAGCTTTTTTTTGTAGTATTTTTCTGAATCTAGTGTAATAAAGGTCCACATTATTAATGGCTTAACACAACATAAATTTTCTGTCATACAGCTTATAGGCCTGAATGTTAATATTGACATATCTTACAAGGATGAACTGAAAATAAAACAAGACTGTATTCCTTCTGGAAGCATTAGGGGATAATTTTGTTGTATTTGCCAGTTTTGGAGGCTGCCCCCACTATTTGGCTGATGGCCCCATTCCATTGCCAAAGCCAGTAATATTGTGTTCCTCTGTACCTTTATTCCATAGTGGATTCTGGATTCTGTTCTGATCTTCCACATTTGTGATTACTGTATTGGGTTGAACCAAGAAATCTTGGGTAGTCTCCTTATTTGAGGTCATCTTATTACAACTTCTATCTGCAAACTTAATTCTCCTTGCTTTGTAACCTACCATGTTCACAGGTTCTGGGAATTGCGATGTAGAAATTTTAGCTTGGGGAATATTATTGTGTGCAATTCATTTTGTTTCAGCAAGAGTGAGATTATAAAGTATGCAATATTTTATACTCAAGTAACTATGAACAGGAGCATGCTACTAAAATTTTCAGATTGATATATTCCGCTCAAAACCATGTGTTTGCTCTTTATTCATTCTACTAACTTCATGGGTAATACAAATCACAATGATATATAAGCTGAAAGTCATTGATGCTATATGTTGAACATATGGAGAAATTTTGACATTTGTTTTTATATGTATTTAAACTTTTCCATATCAAAATTCAGTTTTATTAGACTTAACAATAGTCATATTAAGAACTTAGTCTGGATTCTAATTCAATAGAACTTATTTTTGGAATTAATAGTGGGCAGCAGGACATAGGATCCCATAATATTGTAATGGCTAAAATAAAAAAGATATGCTCTTTTACATATTAGAATAAAAAAGAAAACAAGGAATAGAAATCACTAATTAGAGTGTGTCTAAAATGAGACCTAAAAAGCAATACACATAGATTTGGTTGAAGAAGTAAAGTTTATTTTGTGCCTCTCCCCCGCAAAATTTGCCTCGAACAGTACATCCACTATTTAAAGAATCATCATGGTTTATAGATGAAGTAAATTTGTTTTCCCAGGCCTTGATAGGTTCAATCTCTAGCAGGTTCATGAAAAGCATTTTTGGAGTCTTTAAGTGGCATATCCCAAAGACAAAGGAAACTTCCTTGAAATATAGTGATTAAGTGAACCAGCAAATAGGGGTAAAACAATCATTTGTTATGCTCCAAATGCTTATAGCTTATTCTATCCTAGACTTCTTAGGACTTGGTAATGGATGACATTTTAATTCTTTTTGCTAGCAGCAATCTCCAAAACTATGAATCATGTTATACTTGCAATGTCAATTTCCAGGATCACGATTGCTTATTATAAATGCATGATATTGTTTTGAGAACTGAGATCTCATTGCTTTGAGCCATCTTGCAAAGACCATGTTATGTATTTTTCTCAGCAGAAATCAACAAGTGCACTGGTGAAGCTGAACTGTCAAAGATGTAAGGGTAGTTGTTGGAGGAAAACCAAAAATAACAAATTATAACAAATCAGAAGTGGTAGCACCGATATGGCGTATACCACTTCAAAATTGATCTCTGAAAATGAGTGAAATAGGATGTTGTGTGGGGAGAATCTATCGCTCCCATTGCATTCCTGGGTTCTTTCTTTTCAGCTATATTGAAATAAGCGTCTACTCTATTCGATCTTGGTGTTTTTTGTTATTTAAAATTTTATTTTAGCTATCAATTTTTCTGGCCAGTTCTTCCCCTATAACTCATGAAGAGTATCATGTTTGGGAAAATTGTTTTCAGGTGATGTTCAGTGCTTTACCCCCACTGGTTCTAGGTAACTTCAGTATGTCATCTATCCCTATGAGCGACTTGATAACTCAATCACATTTACAATGTTTCAATGGAGCATGTAGAGAACTATATCGAAATTTTAAAATCCTTCCAACTGTCACATAATGGAAAAGTCGCATACATATAAAATCAGTTTTGAATTCATCCTTAGATTGTGAACTTATTTGTGCAGAAAATGATTTTTTCTTAGTGTTTAACACACTTAAGATATTTGGGCATTACAAGAACCGCTGCAAAAAAGGAAAGGAACATGAACAAACCGAAAGCCTGTTTATCTCGCCTAAGGTCGCTTTGATGATGAAAGGTGAGCAGAAATAAAGCGGTGCTCGGTGGGAAGAGAGCCTGGCTTGGAATCTTAGACTTCTACTTACAATTTTGGTGCTCTTTTCACTATGCCTTGTGACCTTTCCAAATAAAATGCCATATCTTTCGAGCATGGTAATTAGCTTGCAGTGTGACTTTGAGGCAGATATTCTTCTATAAGAGAGTGAGAGTTAGAAAAATGAGATACTTTGGTTAACTCTAATCAGAGAATTTGAATTATTTTTCTTAGGGACATAACTGAGGTTGGAATTAGTCTGAAATGAATAGTTGTATTTCTCTCATTTTTGACATGTAAGCTGGAGCTACTGTAGAAGAACTCAGAGACATTTTAGAGTAAATACGACAAGCAGATGTAAATGTAATTACCCAAGTCATATATGGTGTGAGTCATCTGTAAAGTTCACTACGAATGAGGTAGACTGCACAGAATCCACTTGTCACTTAAGAAAATGAGATCATATGTTTTTACATATGAGAGGAGAAATTTAACAGTGCAGTAAGCTTTGCTGAAATCAGAAAATGTCCAAATTAACATTCCCCAGTGTGTCAAACTCAAAGGATCTGTTAGGATATTTCCCATTCACTTTTTTTTTTCTTAAGACTTTCTTTATTTATATGAAAGTCAGGTATACAGAGAGGAGGAGAGACAGAGAGAAAGATCTTCCATCTGCTGACTCACTTCCTGAGTGGCCTCACAGGCCGGAACCTGCACCCATGTGGGATCTTGATGTGTGCAAGGCAAGGACTTTAGCCATTAGGCTCTCGTGCTGGGCACCTCCCATTCACCTCTCCCTTGGTAAATGCTCATAGAGGAAGGCAATGGAAAAATGAGAAATATATGTCTAATCTTCATATTTGAGGTGTTTCTAAGTATGTTTAATAAATGATGAATATCTCTGCTGCTTGACTCTGCTGTTGCTGCAGTTACATTTTTATAATGCTTAAGTTGTATTTTTCCGTGAGATAACATGCAATTAGCAAGCAATTATTTTTAACATGACGTAATTGCAACTTCAAAAAGAGAAGGGTTAAGCTTGTACTGCGTTAAACATCGTCTTCATTATTATTCAGATATATCCAACAATGGAAATAGTAAGTTATTAATACTGTCTGATTCCTGATGACTATCTCTAAATGGTTTCGAATGTATTATTTTAAAAAAGTGAAAGTACAGAACATGGAGGCAGGTCCCATATTACAGAAAATTATTTGAAATGTTGAAAGCTGGATGGTTCTGTCTGCTCTGACATGCACTCTTTAGTTGTAAGTCACTCACTTAGCCTAGTACTTTTTTTAAATTTATTTTTATTTTTTTATAATGCTTACATAGATGATCAGGGTGGGAAGGGTCAAGGAATAGGAAAAAGTGCATGAGGCCTTTGTTTCCAATTTTCTTTTTCTTCCTCCTCTATCTAAGAGAAAGGAGGAGGGAAACGCAGAAGTCGCACCAAGACTCCCAACTGCCTCAGTATCCATAAATGGGGATGCTGTCGATCTCCTTCCTTCCAATGACACTAGATGCTCTCTGCAGGCCCTAATGGACTACCACATCCTCAGTGTACATCTGGGTATGTTGTCCATTGCTCCAATTATGCCACAGAGGAGGCCCAATTCTGACTCATGAACTTCATGGTCAGACCACAGATCCTACAATTCTCCCCATTGTTGGAGTTCTGAGTCCAGAGATTCACTTGGGGGGATCCCCAAAAATACTTGGTCTGAAGTGATCCCAGGCTTAACTTGAGTGCATGCTTCAAGGTTCAGAGTCTGCCTCAGTATGTCATCCCCATCTGCCTATGCAAACACTGGTAGTTGCAATTGCTGTGACCTAGCCCACTTCAGCTCATTACACACTCAGCTCTCATGTACACCAATGGGAACTGCAGCCTAGTAGAAGAAGCACCCAATAACCCCCACGAGGCCCTCCACAAGCCTGGTTCTTGTGCTTGCCAGTATGTACAACAGACTGCTCCAGTCTGTCCCACATCCAGTTCAGCTCTCATACAAGTCATTGAGCATTAGAACCTAGTTCTACCCAACTGACCCCACTATCCAGCCCGCACTCATGCTGGCTGGTGTCACCACTGTTAGCCAGGCCTACCCCCAGCCTTGGTTCTCATGCTAATCAGAGGGAATTGCAGCCCATCAGTGAGTTGTTCGGTTTCCCTGCTGGGCCCACTCCTAGTCCCAGATCTTGTACTTTCCAGGTAGTTCTGCAATCTAACTTGACAAGATGTGCCCCTAACCCAGCACTTGCCAGCTCTTGCTGTGGCAGAGCCCAGTCAGCCTGCACCTGCTGGCCCATGCATGCGCCAGAGGATACAGTTAGTTAGCCCAGCCTGCCTCTCCTCCCAACCCAGCCCACATGCAGGCCAACATGCACTGTAGCCCTGCCTGGCCTGATCAGCCCCCAGTCTCAGTTCTCATATTTGCCAGGGGCAACAGTGCCAGGGGGATCTGGGTAGCCCAAGGTGCCCCTCACAGTGCTTACATTCCTCTCCCGGGTCTCATATGGACTGGTGAGTATGGCAGCTCATTCTGGCCTGCTCCCGGCCTTGTTTCATGTGCTCACCTGCAAGAACTACTTCTGACCAAAGCATTTCCCAAGTTCCTCTATCATGTCTCCTCTGAGTGGAAGATCTCACACCTACCTGTGAGTCCTTGGCACTGCCTAACTTAGTCCACCTCCTGTCCTGGCAGAAACAGTGACCTTATCCAATGGGTCCATACCCATTCCAGTCCTTACTGTTGATTGCTACATTCCAGCCATATTGGTCCATGCCTAGACACAGATTTCAGTGGCTCAGTGGGAGCCAAGACCCAGGTCAGCCTGCCCTACACCCACCCCTGGCTCTCATGAGCACCACTGGGTGCTGGAGTCTAGCCCAGCCTTGGGCACCTCAGATCTAGTCCACACCTGTGCCAAAAGACACTGCAGTCATGTACAGCTCAGACTGCCTCTCCTGTTCTGGCTCTTGTGCTCACCAGTGGGAACCACAGCCCAGTCAGAACGTCCCCTTGGCTTTCCAGACAGTTTTGTTCCCATGCCATGATATTGTGCATGCTGTTGGTTCAGCATAGCCCAGCTCACCATAGCCCATCCCTTGTCTTGGCTTTTGCCATAGGATCCTGCTGCCTGATCTATCCCAGCCCACCCCTAGTCCCAACTATTGCTGGTAGTTGTTGCAGCCTAACCCTACCAAGTCTGCTCCCCTCCCTGCCTCATGCAAACTGGTAATTGTGATAGCCTAGTTTGGAATGAACCACACTCCAGCCTGGCTCTGTATCTGCCGTGTGCTAGGGTTCTGCCTAGTACTTTTTCAAGAATGAATATATGAGAGCACAGAATACTGTCACAGGATGGAAAGCCATTATCTGAAAAACAAAGTACATTAAGGCGATGTTTACCAAAACATTTCGCTCTTTTCCAAACTAAAAATTTGGCTTCTCCCACTGTTCATTTTTGTTTTAAGTACTCCCCAACCTTCACCTCCCTGGCACCTTACCCTTTACTTGAGATAACTCCTATTTCCTGAATGCTGGAAGACAAGTATTTCTTCCATTTATGTTTGTTCCTGTTTCTAGCAATTTTCGATCCATGAATCACTTTGGTAACTATGAATAGAGAAAACATGTTTCCAGAGGGAAATACCAATTATGCCCACATGTGTTTCCTGTGACTAGGTCCTTCCTTCCTTCCTTTCTTGCTTCATTCTTCCCTCTCTCCCTCCTTCCTTCCTCTTACCTGTCATTCCATTCCTTTTTTCTTTCTTCTTTTGTTCCTTTTTTTCTCCTTCTCTTTAGGAAACTACATATTTTTAGTATGTATTCTTGAACTATACAAAATAGTAGTTGCTTTGAAAAATCAGTGGCTAAAATTATAATTTAAGAACATAAGTATAAAATAATATGGTGCTTTCTTTCTTTTCAAAAAATTATTTATTGCACTTGAAACTCAGACTTGCAGACAGAGGGAGAAACAGAGATAGATACTCTCCATCCACTGGAATGTTGTGAATGAACCACTGCATTAAAAACACAAATGCTATTATGTTAGAGTTATTAAGACATTAAGGTAATGCATTTAATAAATTAATGAAAATATCAGTAATTTCTTATCAAAACCTCTTGAGATATCATAAATTGATTTTATTAGTGTGACTTCAAAATTATTGATTGGGACAAATTTTATTATTTAAAAACACTGGTGGAAAAATACAATAAAGTTACAAAATATTTCCCAACATCAAGTTGGAAATCTCTTTGTTGATTCTGAAACAAAAAAATTACCCATAAAAAATAATGTATTCTTAGGTGAGCAAATTTACCATCCACACACCATGGCCTTTATTGCACCTGTGGTTTTACTGTCTTCCTCTGCAGTTTGATATATTTTTCCTCAGGCATTCGTACAGCAGGAGGGAAAGGCTGCATTTGACCTAAGGAATTAACTTTAAAGCACTTGGATTCCATGTCGCTTAGACAATAGCTAACTATTTTGGATTAGATTGTATGGTATCTTTATATATTTGTGTGTGCATTCTTACATGAAAGGGGATAGAAGAAGAAGCAGAAAATCAGAAGAGAGTGAAGGTTTTGGAAATATAAAATTTGGCATTATTTCCCCAGCATGACCATAAATGCTTGCGGAGTTATCAAAACAACAAATCTCAAACATTGTTAGCTTCTGTTTTTAGAAGAGGCTCAGAACGCATCTTGTAAAGACCATTTCTGAAGAGATTTCTTATTGCTCAAGTAAGGAACATACATATTTCATTTACCAGTAAGAAAGAGAATGCTGGTTACAAAACACTAGGATATATTACTGCTGCATAGTTTATAAAATTAATCAGTACATGCTAAATACATGATTAACAGCTTAAGACTCATAAATCATGTATTTTTAAAAATGCTATCAGATGTGAAAGGAAAAAATACAAAATTATATATAAAACTTTCAACATGTGCTTTAGTACATTTATTCACAAAGAGAAACATCAAATTTAAAGAGAATATTGTGCATTTATTTATCGTTTTTACGGAGTTGGAAGACTAAAATTTGAGTTTCAGAAACTTCTGAGTCCTCTGTTCACTTTATTGCTAGGCTTCCTGAACAATGATTTAAATTTAAAGATTACTCAAGTTCCTGGTATATATTGCAGCATTTCATTATGGTAACAAACATGCCCGCAGTTACGTCACAAGGTTCATTGACTCATATTTGCAAAGATTCAACTCCAGGTTTTGGCATTTCCATTCACTGGGAATCCCGTGATGGTTGTGAGTGGCAGCAGTAGTGACCAGTGGGAGGATCACATAACCAGGAAAGAGACAGGGGACTTGGCTGGAGAGAGGGCTCACCTGAAGCTTCTATACGAAACTAAAGTTTTGAAAAAAAAAATGTCATTGAAATTACACATCCTTGTTGACCTAAAGGTCTCCAACTAGGTTTACCTCCTGAGTAACATATTGGGTTAAGTTTATTTTTGTAAGAAAAAATTTATTTTATTGTTGTTTGAAAGAAGATTTCAAACTCCCAGTGGCACAATGTCTAGAGCTGAGCTGATCCACACCTTGGAGTCAGTACCTTCTTCTGGGTCTCCCGCATTGGTGGAGGGTCTCAGGGACTTGGGCCATCCTACACTGCTTTTTCAGTCCATAAACAGGGAGACCAACTGCAAGTAGAAGAGCTGGGACACGAACTGATGCCCAGCTGGGTTGTGGGCTCTGGCAGGTAGAGGATTAGTCTGTTAAATCATTGCACTAATCTCCCTGGATTAAGATTCTACACTATTATTATAATTAATTTTGATCCTGAGGGTTTAAATTTCTGAATGAGTTTGGGATCAATTTATACTCAAACCATAGCACCTGGGTTATTATTTTTAATGTAGTACTTTTCTAAGTTTGAGCATTAGATTCTTCCTTATGCTTAATGCATTTCAAAATAAAAACACAATTTTAGTGATTAAGACTTTTTCTATAACGATTATAAAATTATTAAAATAGATAATACTGGGTAAAGAATGCTTATTTTTTGAGTAAAAGAATCTAAACTGTTAAAAATAAAACAGATGCTCTGGAAATCATTGAGCTTATAGTTAATTTATGCAGCTTTCCCATTAATAGCATTATCTATTTAACACATCCATTACATATCCTCCGTGTTAATTTGGACAGAAAAATATGTAGCAACTTCAAAAGGAAATCTTCCATTAAATTAAGGATATTGACTTTAATGGATGTCCCAAATAGACATGGAAATTAACAGGATGTAAAAACAAGTTGATTAAAAGTGGTCCCATTATAATTTGTTATGCCACATAGCATGAAAATATTAGGACAGAACTCACTAAAAATCTAATGCCATTGAAAGCTTTTTGTATTCCAAAACACATGACTTTAAAACCTCTCAAATCATAGAATAGTGATTAGAATTTAAAATTATGACTTCCAACAATTATGAGTGAATGTGTGTATCGCAAAGAGAAAATTAATATTTAGGAGGTTCATTTTATGTTCATAATCTGCTATTAGAAATGATGATCAATATGCTTGCTTGTGTAACCTCATTTCGTGAAATTCCTGTAACTTCTCAGACATGGTTAGTTGATCCTGTTTCCTTTGCCCCTATACCACATCTGTATAAACAATTACTTTTACGTTGATTCTGTTACTTGAAATTTCTTTTTGGTGATTCAAACTATAAACATCTGTCTTCCAAAGCATCCCTGTTAAAGTGCCAATATGCCTGAGTCATCACAAACAATTCAGTGAGAGCCACAGGTGGAAAGCATTAACCAACATAACCCACAAATCTGTCATCTAATTCATATACAATGTAATATGGAGATAATGCGTGGAAAATACGTAAGTCTTAAAGAGGATGATAACTAGCATATTGAGAAGAGGTGAGGCTGGACAAGATGATTTATAAAAAGAGAAACATAGCTTTCTAGAAAATACCCTAACAGACATTAATTGTGGACTTTTTGTTTTTACCTAAGTTTATTGTGGCACCAAAACAAAATCATCTTTTTTACAGAAGAGAGCATTTGGAGGAGAACCAAGCCAGTGTGATGTTGTTTTGACATCAGTCATCATGAAGAGACCTTGATCTAAATAATCTCCTTTCAGTTGGTATAAAATGAGGGCCAAAGGATGCTAATTCACAACCTTCCTGTACCAACCAAGAGCAAGAGCTATAACCTTTTCAGTGTTTTCTTCCTGCCAATTAAGTCTTAACTTCAATTTTCTAGGTCACTTTTGTAAGCTGTCTCTTTCTATCTTAAAATCAGTGACCCAAATACTTGATTTATTAAGACAGAACTTTTTGATTTTTCCCAAGTGTCTGCAGAGGGATACAGATGTACAATCATTGCATCATCAATTAATTCAGACATTTTTGCCACAGTTTAGATCTTGAGTTGATATCATTCTACTTTGGCACTTGCCTATGGCCAGATGACCTCAACTTCTATGTCCCAACAGTGACAATTAGGAAAGAAATAGCTAAGTCCATGTTGAAAGCATGGTCCTCCATGAAGCCCTCCTGTTGTCTAGTTACCAGGAAGCATAATTCAGAGTTAAACAAGCCAGGAGTCTTAGATTTTAGAAGCTCTTCCCAATCAGTGAGTCCAAGGGCAAAATATTTACCTATTCATTTTATTTTTATTTTATATTTATTTGACAATATATTTAAATAAATATAGCAGAATGATATATTAAACAAATTAAATATTACATTGCTATCTTAAATTTTAAAATAATAATAATCTTTATTTACATGTGAGCTCTGTGTATTGATTCTCTGAATATCTAAAATACCATTTTCTTTCATTAAAGTTATTAGTGATCATCATTAATTGACATATTTAAATTTTATCTTTGTAAATAGCATTGGCTTAGAATATTTGGCATATATTTTGATTTAGCAAGTTTTATATAATAACATATAATATACTGTGTTAAATAGATGAATACTGCAATTTATAATACAGAATGCTAATTGCCATCCTTTATCATGCTGTCATTTTTCCTCTGTGTTTAACATGGTCACAGCAACCTAGTAATATTTATTAAATATCTTTCATGTACCACCCTTCTATATAACTTATAAATTTTCCTAACCAGGTAGGGCCCTCAAATTTTGTAATATCTAGTTATGTATATAGATAATTAATTTTAAAATGACATGACTATGTATTCATTTATTTTGAAAGCTTAAAAGGCAATACAAAAAATTGTGATAATTTCTGAAAAGATTGATCTAAACTAGACTTACACAAAGTTTGGGGTACAAGGAAAATTGTCCAAAATAAACAGAATTTGAGCTGAGATACAAAAAATAAAATTGGGAAGAAAATAATAAAAAAGTGGGGAGAGAGACAGTGTGTATAAAGTTTGAATGGATTTCAAGGGTTTGAGTGCATTAGATCAAATCACTTGGAAAGTTTGCAAAAACATGTTATGTTCCTCAGTCTGAAGCTTATGATTCACCAAACAGAATGGAATAAAATGATTTGAATAATGAACACTTATATCAGGTCCCTCAATTGCTACTATTGTTGGTCCAGGATACACGCAAGAATCACAAGATTAGTGCAGTTGAAGAAAGAACCTGTGGTTAAACTGGTGGAAATGTAAGAACAAGCAATAAAGAAGACAGAAATATAGGACAGAGATAGACTACTTTTACCTTTATAAGACTGTTTTGCTTCTGAATTTATGGGAAATTGGGATGACTTGAGCAGATTTCAAGCAATGTGATATTATCACATCTTCCCTCTAGAAAGATCACTTGGCATATATATTGTGCAGAATGAATTGGAGGGGGAAGCAAGGACATAAGAAAGAAGAACCTAACGAAAGTTTTCCAGGAGTTAAGAGTAAGAAAGGCAGTTCCAAAATTTAGAGAGAAAAATGGGATACTCAGAGATTTAAAGAAAAATTAGCATGATTAATGACAAATTGAATACAAGCATGTGAAATAGAAGGAGTAAAATAGGTGAGAACTATTTTACCTTACACAACTTACTGTATCATTCATGGAGGACCCGTGGGAAAATGCCAGGTTGTAGCTGGAAATGATAAGATGTGGAAATGGGGACTCGTGCAATGGCTCAGTTGACTAATCCTCCTCCTCCTGCAAGTACTGCAATCCCATTTGCTCCACTTCTCATCCAACTTCCTGTTTATGACCGTGGAAAGCAGTGGTGGATGGCCCAAAGCCCTGGGATCCTGCATCTCATGAGAGTCCTGGAAGAAGCTCCTGGCTTCGGATCAGCTCAGCTCCAGCTGTTGTGGCCATTTAAGTAATAAACCAGCAGCTAGAGATATTTCTCTCTGTCCCTGCTTCTCTCGGTAAATCTGCATTTCCAAAGAAAATAAATAAATCTTTGAAAATGAATATTTAAATGATTTTAATGGAAATTTCAAGTGGGCATTTGGAAATATTTAGAGATGGAATTCAGTTCAGAAACACGTGCTCCAAATGCAAATTTGAGAGTCACTGACCTACTGATGTTGAAATCATAATCATAGGTATGGATAAAATCATCTAAGGGTAAAGTACAGCTTGAGAACACGAGAGGACCTGGGGCTGAGCTGCTGGGAGAAAAGCTAGACATCAAAGACAGGGAGCTGCTGAGGAAAGCCAAGGTGTTAGAAGTCAAAATTCTGTTAGGAGGAGTAACCGCTTTCATACAAACTATCTTTTTAGTGCTATTTTGCTCTCAGAAAGTGTTGAGGATTCTTTATTTAACCTCAGTGCTCCATATACTCTTCACTGAAAATTTTAAACAGTACATTTTAGTCTCTATTTTTGGAAATTCTACTTATTCTTTTTTAAATGATGTGTTTATCTTTAATTGAAAGGTAGATTTTTACGGGGAGCGATGGGGAGCGAGAGAGGGAGGTCCTCCATCTGCTGGTTCACTCCCCAAATGGCCATAAGAGTCGGAGCTTGGCTGTAGTTGGGAGCCAGGAGGTTCTTCTGGGGCCCATGTGGTTGCTGAGTCCAAAGGACTTGGGACATCCCCTGCTGCTTTCCCAGCCGTAAGAGAGCGTTGAATTGGAGGTGAAGCCACCAGGACAGGAACTGGTGCCGGTATGAGATGCTGGTCCCACAGGGTAGAGGATAAGCCTGTCGTGGCACTGCGCCAGGCACTGGCAATTTTAATTTTTCCAATGATGTAATCAAATCAGAACATTTCTGAGCTTCAAGGGTTGCTTCTCCATAAATATTCTAAACAAGACTAATCAAGAAAAATCGGAATACAATGGTATTATGGCTTTGGTGGTTTTGGCTCCTCCCAAATTACACTAGAACTTAATTCCCGGTGTAGTAATGTTGGGAAACGGATCTCATGGGAGATGTTTAGGCCAGAAGGACTAAATAGCCTTTGGTAATGAGCTTCCTCTCTCTTCCGTTTTTCTGCCAAATAAAGAACAGTGGTCTTCCTCTATGGCGCCATCTTAGAACTGGAAATCAGGCCCCTTATCAAACACCAATTATGCTTATGCCTACGTTTTCCCAGTGCCAAAAAATCATGAGTACTAAACTCCAGCTGCTTCTAAATTAGCCAGTTTGTAGCATTCTGTTACAACTCTACAAAACATGCTAAAATAAATAGCTACTCTAGGTAAGTCATGTGTTGGATTTTCTGTGTTAATATTTAAAATATTCTACTATATTATGCTTTTTTTTTTCCTCTTGGTGATTCCCTTCCCACATTCTGAGAGATTTCTGGAGGTAATTGAAGTATTGAAACGTGTATTGGAAGGTTCGTATGGGAGCGTTTGTTTTCCTGGTGTCTGTGTCATAGAGAGCACAGAAGGAGAAGAGGGTAAGTTCTGTGTTCTGGTGGAGGAACAGCTTGGTTCTAAGTGCCCATACTTAAGTGTATTTGTGATTGCTTGTTTCCTGTGAATTATACAATTTATTTAGCAATTGTCCAGTTGCTGACTTAGTTTTGGGAAGCAAGTTTGGGGAAGACGAGGTCATCTTTGAGTTCAGTGTGCAGAGTTTGACTTACCGCATTTTGTGCCTGAAACTTCATTCATGCTCACTGTGCCTGGGGTCCTCAGTGCATTTCAAGCTTGTCCAGTTTCTGTATCAAAACAGGCCTGTAGGGATATTTTAACATCCACAATCTACTGTCAATCTTGCTCTACCCACTGGTGGAGCAAACAGGTCTCCCCCGCCCTTTTTTTTTTTATCACACTTTGCTTTGCAGATCCTTAGAATGCATTTTTTTCTTCACCATTATTATTATTATTTTAAAGTAGATCTTTCTAATGTATTTATCGTTTAATAAATAGTTTTCTTGAGGACTGTAGATATGTGAAGCTATTTGATCGTTTTCAGAAACATCACAGAAATCAGTTTTTTCTTTAATTAATAGTTTTCAATAATGATTAAAACTTAATTCTTTGAAACTCATTTTCAGGATTGTTGGTAACATGGACATATTTTCCCTATGTAACCTTTCCTCCTGTGTCACAAGGCTCGACTTAATCAATACAATTCATTGTCAGTACCTTTGGTAGTTACAGCCACATTTGTATAAAAAGAGAATGATGGATTCTGTTTTACAAGGGTTGGCAGACAGAAGATGGCTTTTAGTTCTGGATGTGTTATGTAGGCTTTCTTGAAACATTAAGTCCATTGGTCTAATGAATCTTTCTTGTTTAGTTTTTTTTTTTTTTTTTTTTTTTTTTTTTTTTTTATATAGCCATCCCCAACAAAGCAGACTTTGGAATCATCTTCCATGCTTTTTTTCCCCCCTGTTCAAATAACTTTCAATGCTTTTATTTCTCCTTGGGCACAAATTTGAAGAAACAGGGCTTTCCATTTCCCTGCTCTTTTTGTTTTTGTTTAATCATAATGGAAGTTTCCTTAGCTTAGGACTGTGCTTCTCTGTCCAGCAGATGGGCAGGTACTACTTTCTTGGGAATCTTTTCATCATTTGTTTTTTGGTGTTTCTTTTTTTCATGGATCTTGATTGTCTTTTTCATCTGTAATTTCTCAGCTTGGTAATGCTTAGGTTAGAGCGAAGTGCTGAAAACAATTACCCTTTCTTTGCCTTCTTGGCATATTAATTAACTTCCTGGCTTTCCTTTTTTCTCTTGTTCACATGGCAATCGTAAGTAAGACACATAATGTTTATGGTGTAATCTCATATATTCACTTGTGACCCGAGAACAACTTTAAAACCATCAGGTGCTGGCTCAACTCCTGGGTGAGAAAAACTTCCCAACTTTCGTTCTCAGAAATCCAATCTTCCCTTTTGTTAGTAACTTCATTTTGTTTTTACTTTGAAAATCAGTTACGAAAATTTAGCTTTAATTACTGCTTATTTTTTGTTTTTAAAATCATTGTAGCTTTTACTTTTCATTTCATTTCATTTTTGCTGTTTTAGAAATAAGAAGATGTAATGTCATGTGCTTTCCCCACTAATTATATCACTGTATCATTGCTTTTCAATTTTGCGTAACTGGATGAGCTCCACATGCAGAAATTCTGTCTGGTTCAGAAGCCAAGACATCTCATTATTCCTTAAAGGTGTCCACACTTACTGTCATTTTAGATAGTGCTGTCTTACCTCTAGATCAAAAGCTAGCAAACTTTTCCTTAAGACGCATAGTAATGCTTTTAAGTTTTACAGAACATGTGGCCTCTGCCACAACAGCTCAGCTCTGCCGTTACAGCACAGAAGCAGCCATAGACAACGTGTAAAGGAGTGGACATTGCTGTGTTCCAATAAACTGCCGCTTAGAAATCAGGAGGTTGATTGAATCAGCCTAAAAGGCAAAGTTGTCCTACTTGTGTTTTACAAATAAAAATATAAACTTGGATTTTGCCAGAAGTAATATTATGCTTCTTTTTTTTTCATGTGTCAATCTTATTGCACCTGGGATTTACCTTAAAATTTAGCCACTCACATGGATCGTCCTGTCTTGTTCCCACAATATTTAACATGCTGTTGTAGTAAAATATGTTTAACCTGATACTTTATCCGTTTTGAATAATTAACCTGTTTTAAAAGCTTATTTATTTGAAATGTAGAATTAGGGAGAGACAAAGAGAGTGTCTTCCTGGATCTTTCATGTGGGTGGCAGGTGCCTGAGCACTTGGACCATCTTTCATGGCTTTTCCATATGTATTAGTGGGAAGGATCAAGTGTGGAGGAGCCACAGCATAAACTGGCACCCTAATGGGAAACCACCATTGCAGACAATGGCCTTATCTGATACACCACAGTGCTAGCTCAAATCTGATTTTTTTCTTTTTTAAGATTTGTTTATTTTATGGGACGAGCATGGGAGTGTATCAGGCTAATCCTGCACTTAAAGCATCTAAAACCTATATGCTATTCCACTATTGTCATAACTCCCTTTTATGAACCGAGGAAAGCAGCAGAGGATGGCTCAAGTTCTTGGGCCACATGCACCTATGTGGGAGATCTGGAGGAAGCTCCTGCCTCCTGGTTTTAGGTCAGCTTAGCTCCAGCCATTGCATCCATTTGGGTAGCCATCCAACAGATGGAAAACCTTGTTCTCTGTCTCTCCTTTTCTCTACCTTTCATGTAAAAATCAAATGCATCTTTTAAAAACAGAAAATAAGATTTATTTTTATCTCTTTCTTGGGTTCAAAAGGCCATTTCTCAAAGTTTTAAAGGTATTGAAAAAAATGAAATTACCTGTAAAACTACATAGCACCTGTGTTTGAACTGGTTACTACTACAAAAGATATTGCTGTATTATTTCCTTGTCAAACATGGCAGTAATTAAAACATAGCTACATGGATATGCTGAACAAATAGAAAGCAGGGAGAAAATCACCTCTGATATCATTGCTGCATTTTTGCCTTCATTAGCATATTACGGTCACATGCCTTTCTGGGTTTTAACCTGTTTCACCATGTGAAAGCCATTCACTGTGACTTCTCATTGTGAATGGATTCTTGCGATTCTGAAGACCCTATTCGTTTACCATCTTTGAAAGCAAATAAAAATGACATTTCAAAACAGTTACTACAACACATTAGATTTTTTTTCTGTTGAGTCCAATGAACAGTATTTAATTGGCTTTTTAATTAAATGAATGGATTCATTTCGTAGAGACAATTCTCATTACTATGGTGGTATCAGGATGACCATTTCATGCTAATTGTGCTGTGTGTTTATACACTACAGTCTATAGTTAGTTTGCATAGATTTATTTCTAAATAAGTCATGATATGTAATGCATGTTTGAAAAGTAAATATTAATGAGTTTCCAGATAGTCTTAAGAAAAAGTTTTTTTTTTTTTTTCCTAGTAATTTGCTGTTTTGGTAATTCAACTGAATGAGATTTCTTCTATTATTTTTTTTTTTTAGTTGTCTTAAGTTTCCCTTCCTTCTTTTTGCACTGAAGGTGGCTTGCTAAAATTGGTTTGTTGAAGCCTCACCCCTCAGGTTGCAGTATTTAAGAGGAGGGATTGCAAAGATTTAATTACAGTTCAATGCAATTTTGTGGGTCAGGTCTTTATCCAGTAAGATCAATGTCAGTATAGCAGGCCCTGTACTCTGCCCTGCTTCCTTCTCTATACACACATACTCTGCTAAGCAAAGTCAAGATAAGGATACAGAGAGAAAAAGATCATTTGCAAGATACAAAGATGGTCTATACCCTAGATGCTTCCTCATGTTAGGCTTCAGTAAGTAGAATGAAAACAAAATTATTTTATGCTGCTTATACTACTCATTTTATGGTATTTTATCATAGTACTGAAGCTGGGACAAGAATTTTCCAGCATATAGTTCTGAAATGGCAATATTCTAAGTGGCTGTGAGAGACACAAAAAACCTGAATAAAATTTTCTGAAAGAAAAACATAAAGAATTGATGCTGAATGTAGTTTTCTCCAGGAAGTTAGAAGCTTTGGTATTATCAAGTTTTGGACCATTCTAGCAGTGGAAAATGAGACTTCAGTTAGAAATAAGGGACTAGGTGAAGTCCCGATATGACAATGTATGCAAGTGTCTTCCTTTCGCTTGGCATGCCATGTGAGAAGGGAGAGAACCTTACCTTCGGGAAAGGTTAAAGCCTCCGTCATTCAAGGAATTAATCACAGCGTTAAGTCCTCTCATTAGTAGTAGCTTTATAGCAGGAGAAAACCATATAAAGTGAAATCAACGCCCTGTTTTCTCCTGCTAAATTCTCAGTGCTCTATATCACATTTCTGACCCAGATGTGTAGATTTTTTTTTTTTTTTACCCCACGCTAATCAATTATCTGACAGCTTGTGGTCTTATAATTAAATTTAGTTCTGAAATTATGTAACTGGAGAGAGTGTCAGATCTCACAGGTTGAGCTTTTTCCTTTTTAAGATTTATTTGAAAGAGTTACAGACAGGCAGAGACAGAAAGAGAATGTTCATTCTGCTGATTCATTCCCAAAGAGGCTGCAATAGCTCGTACTGTGCCAGGATGAGACCAGGAGCCAAGAGCAGCAGGCTCCCAGATCAGTCACAACCTCTGTTGGCTATGGCTAAGATTAATCAATGGTGAACTAGTAAGATTCAGGTAATGAGTATATTAAGGTAAAGGCAAGAGAGTATTATTTTGCAGTTATTGCATGGTGCCAGGGAAACTTACTCCATGACTCATCTCCTGAGATCATTACTTTAAGATAGTCTTCATTTTCAGTGTAATAAATTTGTATGACATTCCCCACTACATTTTGATCACATTTGGTAAGGCTTTGTTTTCATAAAGAAACCATCCTTTTGCCTTCTAAACTGGATAATTATTATTTTAACAACTCAGTCCAAGATATAAATTCCCAGTAACTAATGAAAGAGCTAATGCATTTATTGTAGAGTTGCCCATGCATACGGTTGAATAAGCTTGTTCATCTTCTAAACTGGGCTAATATTTACCTTAATAGCATCAACTACTAAATGATGAAAATTAGATTCTATTTCATGTTATTTTGGTAACTAATGGCTATTAGGTATATTAATAAATCATGACAGGAATAGGTAACTAAATGCTACCCAGTTTT
Source organism: Ochotona curzoniae (assembly GCF_017591425.1). Taxonomy (NCBI): domain Eukaryota; kingdom Metazoa; phylum Chordata; class Mammalia; order Lagomorpha; family Ochotonidae; genus Ochotona; species Ochotona curzoniae. The sequence goes on from NW_024466599.1 coordinate 60,588,996, forward strand.
TGCAGTTTGTGGTATAAATCGCAACTGATAATTGATAGCAAGCACACCCACATACACTTATAATTTCTTGATTTCTACTTTCTTGACTGAGAGGTGAAATAGCAAAGGAAATCTAAAGCAGAAAATCTGCAAGTCACTTTATACATGCTTGTTCTGTTCGTGTTTTCTATCTCTTCAACTTCCACTAAGGAATGTTGGATGAGCTTTTACTTCACCTATATAGTATGTTCCCTGAGCTAAGTTTTGTAAAGAGGAATATTGTGTAATTTCAAGAAACACTACCTCTCCTGAAAATGCACCCAAGACTTTTCATAATCTCCTTATGCAGAACTATTTTCTGCTCGTGCCCAAAGGAGCCCTGCCACCATGGGCCATTTGTTTTAATTCACAAATGAAACCTCCTGACATATATCCTTTCTTGCCTTAAAACTCTCCAAACAGAATACCGTCTTTTTTCTTGTTTGTCTTACCAATCACAGTAATCAATTGGAGAATCATGACTTTATTTTGACCTATGACTCTTGTCATGGATCATTTTATTGAATGTCTTCGTTCATCAAATATGTAGGTATTGAAAGGAATGGAAAGAAGGTGATTGTACCAATGTTCTAAAAATTATTTCCTCTCAGTCTTGTCTATGGCATACCTTCTGTATTGAATCATTCACTGTGCAAGCTCACCTCTCCATTAGTAGGTCTTCACCTTGACCACTCTTATTCCTCTCCTTCAGAGAATTAAGGAATTACTTGTATCTTCCATCTGTCTTACCTACTGACCACACTTCTCTACTTCCCCAATGATAGTATCTAACCTTGTTATACCTAGTTCTTAGTTTTTATATCCTTGATTTTTCTCATGCAATTAAACATGTGGATTACTGTTGCTTCACCAGTGTGAGGATACAGAGTTCTTGAAACCTAAGTAGCTCCCATGAAGTTGTTCTTTGCTGGTGTTGAAAGGCAGAGTTCCACAAAGGAAGAGAGGGAGAGAGGCAGGGAAGGGAGGGGAGAATAAGAGACAAAGCAAGCCAGTGAGCAGCAGAGATACGTCCAGTCACAGGTCCACACCCCACATGGCCTCCACAGACAGAGCTGAGCCGAGCTGAAGCCAGGAGCCAGCATCTTCCTCAGGTCTCTCGTGTAGATGTGAGGACTCTTGGGCCTTTCTCTGCTGTTTTTCCTCACCATTAGCAGGGATCTGGATGGAAAGTGAAGCTATTAGGACATGAACCGGCCCCCAGTGCTGCAAGGTGGAGGATTAAGCAGTGGAGCTACCTCTCTGGCTCCCTCTGGTTATTTCTAACGTTTTCTGTGCTAATGCCTGGCCAGTAATACACATTTATAGTAATTTTATTATGCATTTTGAGCTTGTGGAAGTTCATTGTTGCTGTTGCTCCAAGCCAACTCCAAATATTCCGTGATATAGTTTTATAATAGCTTCATTTGTTTGTTTTTATTTTTTTTTAAAGATTTGTTTTTATTATTTTTTTATTGGAAAGACAGATATACAGAGAGGAGAGACAGAGAGGAAGATCTTCTGTCCATTGATTCACTCCCCAAGTGAGCGCAACGGGCTGATGCTATGCCGATCCGGAGCCAGGAGCCTCTTCCGGGTCTCCCACGCGGGTGCAGGGTCCCAAAGCTTTGGGCCATCCTGGGCTGCTTTCCCAGGCCACAGGCAGGGAGCTGGATGGGAAGCGGAGCTGCCGGGATTAGAACCGGCGCCCATATGGGATCCCGGGCGTGCAAGGTGAGGACCTTAACCACTTGCGCCACTGAGCCGGGCCCCATTTGTTTGTTTTTAAATGTATGCCTCTGTGTGTTTTTTAAAATTATAATATTGGATTAAGCTTTTCAGGATTTAATCTCATTCCAATAAAAGTCCTTTTGACATTTTAATAGTCTCATTAATCACACTACCATATATGTGTACATATATGTGTGCATATATATATCTATGGCATACAAGCATTCATTTGCTTGTTTTCAAAAACATTTTGTTATAACTTTCCTAAATATAATGTGAATAATGAACAATATTACAAAAAGTTTTCTAGCTTACTAACTCAAACCCTTGTTAATTTTTGGCTTCTCCTCCCTACTGCCCTCCACCATCCTCCCTTTTTTTTTTTTTTAATAAGCAACCCCTTGACTTCAGGGCTGCTGTTTTTTTTTTTTTTTTCTTCTTCTTCTTTCATTTTTTTTTTTTTTTTAGATTTTTATTTTATTTTTATTGGAAAGGCGGATATACAGAGGAGAGACAGAGAGGAAGATCTTCCATCCGATGATTCACTTCCCAAGTGATTGCAACGCAATGGTCTGTACTGTGCAGATCCGAAGCCAGGAGCCTCTTCTGGGTCTCCCAGGAGGGTGCAGGGTCCCAAAGCTTTGGGCTGTCCTCCACTGCTTTCCCGGGCCACAGGCAGGGAGCTGGAAGGGAAGCCGGGCTGCTGGGATAGAACCAGCGCCCATGTGGGATCCTGGGCGTGCAAGGCAAGTACCTTAACCACTGAGCCACCGCGCCACCGCGCCGTTCTTGACATGGATTTGTTATTTAAAGTCAGAACTGCAGAGCGGCGGCACCCCTCCACTTGGGGGTTCACTCCCGCAGTGGCCCCACAGGGGGCGCTCTGCCCGCTCTGTCCGCCTGGCCTGCGAGCCTGCGCACTGGCGCCGTCCTAGGAGGCCTCCTAGCGGCGCCAGCAGGGACCACCGCGGCCACCGGAAGTCGTGCAGCCGGAGCTCCCCAGGCAAAGCGCTTCCTTGCGAGTGGTTAACACTGTGTTTTGAAATAATTATTAACTCACGGGAAGTTGTAAAGGGACCGCAGAGAGCTTACAGGTAAGATCCTCTCGTTTCGTCTTTCATGACATTTTAATTAATTGTAGTACCGTGTTAAAACGAAAAATACCTGTTCCTTGAAGTTGCAGTAACCATTCTGTGTCGTTTAACTTCACGAATAGATTCATGCAAAACACCATTGCAACACGTATTCAAAGTTGTGGAACAGCATCCCCACAGATTACCTCATTGCGTCTTGTAATAGATATTAGTTTTATGAAACTATTGTTAATTTTTATAGTGACAGTTCCATATTTCTTCGCATCCTCACCAACGTTCGGTGTTCGTACTATCTTACCTGTCATTCTAATATTATTTAAATAATACCAAGCAGAGTCTTAATTTGCGTTTCCTTGGTTAGTACTGAGACTGAGTAACTTTCTTGTATATAATTTGCCTCATGTATCTGTCTAGTAAAATGGGCTTCATGATTTTGTCCATTTTGAAATTGTGTTTCTTTATATACGATTATTAGAAATGTTTAGTTTTTTGTGATTCTATGTTTTACAAATATTATCAACTGTTAATCCTCTTTAGGAGGAAATTCACTAAACAAAATTTAAAATTCTCACGGCAGTTTAACTTACTTTGCCTCATGTATTTTCCTATTTGGGTCACGTCTAACAATTCATTTCCAAGACTGAGATCTCATATTTTTCTCCCATTAAAAAAAAAATTTCCAAAAGACAAAAAAGCAAGACTTTGTGGTTCTAGGTCTTTAAGGTTATGCCTTATTTTGATTTAAACTTGATAGTTGTTAAAAGGCTTACTCTGAGATCTGCTTCCTGCCATTGGTTTTCCTGTGCTGCATTGCCTCTTTTCCCCTTCGTGTAAATGTCAGTTGTCTGTGTTCCGTGGGTTTATTTATCTTGGATTTTTTTTTTCTGTTTATGTGTATGTCCTGATTACTCAAGCCTTCCCGTGAATCTTAAGATAGGCTGATAATTTTCCCTTATTATATTGTTTTAGAAATTTTTCAGATCTCTACTGCCTTAAACTTTCTATTAATATTTATTTTATGGAAATGTTCATGCTTCTTTTAGAATATTCGTATCTATTCTTATATAATATCTGACTAAGATTAGACAGAAATTGTTTTATAATGTATGTCAGTTTAAAGAGAATTGAATACCTTTGTAATCCATGTACATATTTTATCTTTATGTTTATTGGAAATTCTTTTGTTTTACCAGCATTTTAGGATTTCCCAGATATCAGTGTTCTGCGTGTATTATTATAAGAATGCCTGCATATTTTGTTTGGTTGAGTGGTTGTTATTGGTATTATTATCTTTAATTTGATTTTCATATGCTTGTTGATAGCATATAAATATACAGTTATGCTTTATGAGAAAATAAACTCATTAATCCTGTGAAGTTTTTGGTAGATTTTTCTACATAAACATCCAGCTTATCTGAAAGATTATTTCCTCCTGATCTACTCTCCTTTTTTTTTTTAACTCCTATTTGTGCTATTTTGTATTGGCTGTAAGTTCCAGTTCTCTGTGCAGTAGCAATAGTGAGATGATAGCTGTGCCTTATTTCCAGTCTTGGGGAAAGGCATTAACTTTTTCATGTCTGTCATGTTAGCTGTACAGTTTTTGTAGGTTTAAAAAATGATGTTTTAATTGAAAAAATTGAACTGTTAATTGTATTTTATGAGTTTTTTCTTTTTTTTTTTTAAACTGATTTATTTATTTATTCATCTATTTGAAACTCAGGGTTTACAGAGAGAGAGGTGGAGATATGTAGAATCTTAATCTGCTGGTTCACCTTTCAGACTGCGGCAGAGGCCTAGTGCTGGGCCAGACTGAAACCAGCAGCCAAAAACTTCATCCACGTTCCCTGTGTGTGGATGGCCCAGACATGGCCGTTTGTTTCTCTGCTGTTGCGGGGTCATTGGCAGGGAACTGGATAGGAAGTGGAGCAGGTAGGATATGAACTGGCCTCTGCTGGTGAAATTCTAAAACATCCACAGTGGGCAGTTGTGGGCCTGGCTGGCAATGAGACCAGAATCCAGGTTTTCATATGAGTAGTAAGAAATCAATTATTGTTATTATTATTTTAAAGATTTATTTATTTATTTATTTATTTATTTATTTATTTATTGGAAAGGCAGATATACAGATAAAGGGAAATGCAGAGAGAAAGATCTTCCAGGTGCAAGGTCCCAAGGCTTTGGGCCGTCCTCAACTGCTTTCCCAGGCCACAAGCAGGGAACAAGATGGAAAGTGAAGCAGTTGGGGCATGAACTGGAGCCCATATAGGATCCCAGCACATACAAGGCGAGGATTTAGCCACTGTGCCATCACACTAGGCTCAGAAATGTACTATTTAGATGATTACCTTCTGTCTCCTGGCTCCTTCTGAGGAAGGAGTGGAAGCAGGAGCCGGAGCTGGATTTTGAAGCTAGACACTCCAGTGTGTGAAGTGGGAGTCCAAATTGGCACTCCAACGCCGAAGTCACATGCTCACTGCTAGGAAGGATTGGTCTAACCTTGTGTCATTGGCATAAATCTCATTCAGTCAGGTTCCATACATATCTTAAAATATTGCTTGACTGTGCTAATGCTTTTGATAGACTTTTGAGTTTGCTGCTTGAGAGGTACTATTCAGTGCTTCTCTCCTTCTCCTGTCTGCATCTCCCTCCCTTGCCCTTTCCCCCTTTCCTCTCATGATAGTTACTGGGCTTTTACTTTATTTCTTATTGATTCAGTAGTGTCAACTTGTGCTTTCAAGAATCAGATGTTCGTAATGCACAATTAAAATTGAGAATCCCAAAACTTGACAAGCATGTGTTGCCCCCAATGTAGTTTTCAACCCTGAGTGCTAAAAAGAATCACTCAACCTTTTTTTTTAAACTTAAAACACCAAAATAACTTGTTAATTTTTGTTTTGTATGCAGCAGCATTTTAATTCCCTTTCTTAATGAATTTTTTGAAATGTTGGTGTGTGATTCTGACATTCTACTAATTACATTTGAAATGAAACTCAACACATCTTTATATTAAAAATGTTATGAGTTTCGAAAAAGAAATGATGTCCAACTCCCAACCTGTGAGGATTCTTAATTGATTGGTCTAAACACAACCTTAGGCATGGGATTTTAAAAATCTACACAGGTGATTCTAAAAATCTGCACAGGTGAAAAGTCACTGCTCTAATCATTTTAAATGATGCTATAAATCTGGGCAAGTGTGCAAAATAACATACTTCAGTATATGAACCACGATACTCTTAAATATGTCACAATCTCAGTGTTTTTTGATCATACTTTGTAATCCTACCTCTTATGATGAAACCAACCAAAGCCACATTTTTTACACTTGCACACACACGTTCTACCAGAGGCCACGTTTGAACTGTACTCACAGATTGTTTGAAATCATTATAGAGATTTGGTTTTGTGAGCTGGAGAGAGAGCCTGTCTTTCCCAAGGAATTAAATCAATCTCCCGAGACTTTCCTATTTTCATGGGTTTGAAAACTATCAAACTCATTCCTCTGAATGGACTGCATAGAATATTAGAAATAAGATGAGTGACCAAAGTGACAAGAACATACATTTCCCTAATATACACTTGTTTTACATTACCTTATTGAGATCTAGGCCTTGTATTGTTAGGTATATCATAAACTGTAAACCCAGCCCATGCTTGCTACTCAGAAAAAGATGAATAGTTGCTAGCCAGGTTTCATAAAAAAATAGCTAATCTCCAAGATTTTGATTGCTGAAACATAGTTCAGAATTTTTCGTATGTTCATCCATCCATTCATTTTAAGTATAGTGACAGTGGAAGAGTGAGAGAAATAGGCAAATATTTCATCTGCTAGTCAAGTTTCTCCAACATGCAGGATTGGTCCAGTCCAAACCAGTTGCCAGGAACTCCATTTGGGTCTTTTACATGGGTCTCAGGGACTCAGGAACTTGGGACTTATTCTGCTTCTTTGAAGTCAGAAGAGAGGCCAGGATTCCAACTCACACTTCTATATGGTATGCCAGGATCTCCAGTGTCACCTTAAACAGAGCACCACACCATTGGCCCCAAATACATATTAATAAAAGTATGTTTAGTATTAAATGTGTGTAATATTAATTATACATTAATTGATAAGTGAGTAAAATCATTGGCATTCTGTAATTTGAGATTTGTAGAATTTTAGGTGTGGAAAATCAAAATACCAAAATATAGAAGTATAAATAGAAACAGCAAAATATTAAGTAACTATAGCTACAAATGATTTATATTATTAAAGATTAAATAAGAAATACTACATATGAATTTTGAAGAATTTCCTTTAACAACCCAGTTAGGTTAAAGAACCTCCTTGAGGGATAGATCTGGATTATTTAAAAAAAAAAAACCTCTTCTAGCTGAGACTGTGGCAAGGAAAATCAAGATTGGGCCACAATCAAGAAAGCAGATTGTGAAGTCTTAACTTTGGAAAATATTTTAGTGAGCCTTGGCCCTTAAAAATACTTCATAAACAGTATATTTTTCTACAAAGGAGTCAATTGTAAGATATAATTTTGTTGTTTTGTAGTAAGTTAAGCCACTGCTATGAAACTGGCACAGGTTCATGTCTCATCTGCTCTACTTCCAGTCCTGCTCACTGTTAATAACCTGTAAAATCAGTGGAACATGGCCCAAGTGTTTGGGCCCCTGCGGTGCCTGTGGGTGACCTTAATGAAACTCCTGGTCCCTGGTTCCAGCCAGGAGAATGAACTAGATGGATCTCTCTGTCTCTCTGTCACTCTCCTGTGTCAAGCTGAATTCTGAACATTTCGCTAGTCAGAATTATACATCTTTATGGACGACTGTGTGACATATCACTGCATGTATGTAAGTTGTGTGAATCCAAAGTAATAATGTTCTTTGATACTGTTTTATCATAAAAAATTTGGGCATCTTTATTCCATTTATTCATACGTTGTATACTGGATTATTGTGAACTGTTGTCTCCTCATTGTGCTGTAAAATACAACCACTTATTCAGTGGGTGTAATTACAATTTGGTTTCCAACATCCAACCCCTTTCTATCCCCTGTACCCCATATCGCATGTCTAGTGACTAATGGATCCAGATCCAGATGTTACTGTTATTTATTTAAATTTTATTTATTTCATTTCTACATATAAGGAGCATGTACAATGTATGCCCTTCTGTGTTTCTTTAGATGGTTCACATAGCATAGTTTCTTCCAGTTGCTTCCATTTTGCTGTGAATGACAGGATGTATTCTTTGCTGTGGTTAATAATATTCAATGGTGTATAAATGAAATATTTTTCATATATTCACCTGGTGATGGGCACATTGGTTGAATCAGTGCCTTGGCAATCATGAATTATGCTCGAATAAGCACAGTAGGGTAGTTATCTCTTTCATGAATTGATTTCACGTCTTTTGGATATTTTGTCAGTGGTAGTGGGATTGCTGACTCATGGCAGTTTTTGTTTCTGGTTTTAAAAGTGCCAACATACCATTTTTCATTATAACATATTAATTTATATTACCACCAGAAGGTTTCAAGAGTTGTTCTTTATCAAAACCTCTTCTACATTTGAAGCATTATTATTTATTATAGCCTCCCAAACAGAGGTGAGGTGATATCTCATTGTGGTTTTGAATTTCGTTCCCCTGATGACTAGTGAGATTGAGCATTTTTTCATATATTTTTTGGTCACTTGTATTCATTCTTTTGGAAGTTTCTACTGCTGTTTATTCAGGCTCTTTGTTAATATCTTAACTGGATTATTTGCTTTCTAATACAATTTGTTTTATTTCCCAATATGTTCATTTAGTTCTTTATTATACCAGCAACTTGCAAATGTTTCTCTCTATCTATGGTTAATATGCATGTACCAAAAAAAGTTCACGTTTCTTGAAAATTCTGTAAAAAGAAAAAAGGAATATTCAAAATAAAAGGAAAAAACTACTCTGGAAAGTAGTTTGAATCCTGTGAAAATCAGTTAAATTAAATATTTAGAATGGTAGCTTAGTAAACCAGGAAGAGGGAGTCAGAAATGGGTCCCTTTCTCAAGCAGAGTTGCTTGAGTTTGTAGCTTGCAGTAGAAAAAAAAAAAAAACCCACCAAAACATCTGACATTAAATCTTGTGCTTGCGTAATGATTATTATAATATGTGATTTATTTTAGTGTCCATAGGTTTATTTCAATGCCTTTAAATTGAATGTCTTTCTTTTACACTTCAGTATAAGTGCCAGAAGGGCAAGTAGGAGGGTTCTGGTAACATGATTGACTCTAAATACTTCTTCATTGTCCACTCAATGAGTTTTGCCTCAACATTTTAAAAAGCTATTTCTAAGAACTGCTAACAATGAATGTTTTAAGCTTTATGAACCATCTGAGATTGCTCAATATTCTAATAAAAATCATTCTTAATTCAAATCAAACCACGATCTAGAATTAGACTATGGCATAGGGTTCATAGAACCCTTCTCTATATAATAGATGGACTTAATTAGAGTGCTCAGTGTTCTGCCTTCATGACTTCTGTTTCAGGAATACAGCAGAGCAGCCTCTTATCAGCTCAATAAATGAGATTAACACACATTGCATATCAGGGATGTGTGTGTGTGTGTGTGTGTGTATTGCCATGAGGTCTTTTATGAGCATTCCACTGCCTAAATTAAAAAGCAGTGACCCTATTTGGGTTGCAACATGCAGTTTGAATATTAAAATAAAAAAATCCAATAATTTCTTAAGTATGAGCATATTCCATTCAATATTTGCAATTATACTGAGTGTTATTTATTATTTACTAAGATTCTATATTTAATTTGAAATTTCTTATTTTATTGTTAAATCTGGCATGTATGTGTACACAAAATATATCTCTTAAAATGGTAACTTTTATAAGTAAAGCATATTGAAGGTTAGCTTTGTGCTTCTGTGGCTGCGTTACTCATACTGTTCATTCAGTTGGTATTATCTTTATTATAATAATAAAGTTTTACTACATACCAGGCAGTAGGTTATATGCCTTATCTCCATTTTCTGTACTTAATGTTCATAAACCTCTAAGTTACATAGAGGAAGAAATCAAGAAATGAAGGGTTAAAAATAAAACATTAGTAAAATTTAGGGAGATGTCAGTTTAGAGTTATCAAGTGATGAGCTTTTTCATTCTTCTCAGTCTTTTTTAATACTCAGATTACATCAAGATTCAGATCAATTGCCAGTGACATGATGCAGCTTTATATTACAACCCATTGTCCATCTAGAAATCATTTCTTCCTTTGGAACTTTCCTGCATTGTTATCTCATCTTTTTCCCCCTGATACTGCTTATTAATTTACATAGTATTTTTGAGCACAATGTTGCCATGTTTAAATGTGTGTGCTGAATACCAGGCAGTATTTAGCAAAGTCTTGTGAATAATTTGGTGAATAATTTATTATTATTGAATAATTAATAAAAGCTTAGTAAGTAATGATGTGGTTGTTTAGCATATGTCTTGAATGGATCCATAGGGTGTGATTCTTTTATATTAAAATCTCCTATTTTGAAGCTAAAATTCACAGCAAGATACAGAAAAACTCCAAAGGGAGTTGTCTTTTATGTTTTGAGAAATAGAGGCCTAGGTACTGGAAAAAATAGAGGAATGACAGGAGTAACAGAACTCTACTTTCTTGCAATGCATATATTTTTGAAAGACAACAGTAAACAATGACAGATATAACATTTCCAGCAGTGATAAATGTACTGAAAAAATATAAAGTGGAATGAGTAGATAAAAAGTTATTGTGAGTACTGCAATATTTTATATGAAAGTTTTTTTTTTTTAAATGGTAACTCAAATGAAGCAATAAACTGAGACTTTAAGGAAAAAAAAAAGTAAGTCATTTGGGTTTTTAAAGACACTAGCATTCCAGTAAGAGGGAACAACGAGTGCTAAAACACTGCAAGATGTGTACTCAGGGTTTTCAAGGGAGGGACACTGCACTAATGGCACAGATACAGTAAGGTGGCATCAGTCCTGTAGCTGTTACTCTGCAGCTGCTGCAGAGACTGTCAGTAGGAAAGGCAAGCGTGAAAGCATAGAAAATAGCTGGACAGCTAAATCCAGGTAGAAGGAGATCATCCTATCGATATTGTTGATTAGGAAGCTGGGGAGAAGGGACTAGATTGTCAGTGTCCGAAGAATTGGTATTATTTGCTGCTGGCTTAGGTATCGGTTATTAGAAAAGCAGAGGTGTTGCCAGTGGGGTCCAGTTAGAGGTGTGTAATCTAGCAGTGAATATCCTGTTTTGGAGAGCCTAGTAGTTGACACCAGTCTCTGTCTCCTGATGCACGTTTCCTCTAAGGCAGGGCCTAGGAAGCAACAGTGATGGCCCAAGCAATTCGACTCCTACCACTTATATGGGGAATCTAGATTGAGTTCAAGTTCCCAGCTTGGCTAGATTCAGTCAAAGCCATTATAGACTTTGAGGAGTGAACTACCTGATAAAAGTGTTGCTCTCTTCCTCCATGCCTTCCCCCCTCTCAAATAGAGTAAAATCTAAGAAACAGAAGAATGAAAGGTGAGTATTGTGGCAGGGTGACTGAAGCCACTGCTTGGACATCTGTATGTCAGAGTGCCTAATCACTCAATCGATGGAATCCTTGTTAACCATGTGGGAGAGCTGAATAGAGTTCAGGACTCCTGGTTTTGACATGGCCCATCCCTAGCTTTCATTTGCATATGGGGAGTAAACCAGCAGATACGAGACTTCCCCCTTCCTTTCCTCTTTCTCTGTTCCTTTCCTTCCCTCCATGTATGCATGTGATGATTTGATCTACCTCCTTTAAAAAAAAGATGCTTAGAAAAATGTGGTTGCCTTTTAAATGAAATTGGAAAGAATGAGGAGGAAGCAAGGTTTGTGCTGAACAAATTTGTACTAATTAAACTTAAAGTACTAATTAATTATCTAAGTAAAGACAACATTGAACCGTTGTTGGCATAAAGAATGTGTCACTTAAAGAAGGGATTGAGCCAAGAAATACAAAGTTGTTACTCATTGATTATAGATGATATTTTAAGTGATGAAAAAGGGAAATGTTATTTGTGGATTGATTATAAATGACCACACACTAGAACATCCTTTTTTAAAAAAATAACTTTAATTACATGTAAAACTGAACAACGGGAAACAAGAAGGAATCCCCAAAATGTAGAAAAGAATCAAGAATATGATATTCCAGAAAAAAAATTAAGGAAAATTTCAGTTAATAGTGCCAAATTGCTGCATCTAAAGTGAATACAATAAGGATAGAAAAGTGATCATTTGATCTGCAGGCAGATGTGACTCAGCAGTTTTTCGAGATGATGGTTTTCATTCAAAGATGGAAGGTTCGATAATTAAAGAACATGTCCCTTTTGTTCCGTGGGAGATAAGAGGGATAAGAGCTATGTGGCTCTTCTGAGGTGCACGTATTCTGAAGTAATGACCAGGTATCTAACAGAGGGGGATGCAGTGTCTGCCTCTTGGCTTTGGGGGCTTTGCACTGCTTTAAGGAAGCCTTAGGTTTTCTCATGATGTGAACAAGAACAGGACACAAACAGGAATACATTTTGACCAATCTCAGCTGCAGCTCAGTCTGCTAGATCAGCTTTAAAGGTTTTTTCCCTGGGGTGATCCGTGGGCTAGAGGCCAAGCCTCGAGCTTGTAGCTGTGTAATGTTAGAAAGCTGGTAGCAGAACTCATTGCATGCATTAGGATATGTGGCTGAAAAAGCATCAGACCATCATGGAGCATGATCGGATGGGCCAGCAGTCATCTGGTTGATGTTCTGGATTGAATACCTCTTCCTTAGGCTTTACTCAGGTTTTATGGAACCTTACAGAAGGCTTATGCCTTTTCAGAATAAACAAAGAGTTAAGTTTTCTCTCTGAAGGTAGGAAAAAACAGACAGTAGGAGGGATGGGAATTGGAATTAAGCCTTATATATCACACTCCTCAATATAAATATGAAATTATTATGTGCAAATAAGTTTGCAGGGATTTTAGATTTGCGGAGCACCTGTTATTGGAATCTTAGATCATCAGTGGTAGATCAACAGAAAATTGAATTCCTTCAATTCTCAGTTTCTTCAGATTTTCTCTGCCTAGACTTGCATTGTGTGCTAGAAATTTACAATTTCTATTTTTTTTTAAATTTCAAGATCGAGTTTATATAAGTTTTAGAAATGTCTTAATGCCCTTCATTTTTTTTTTGTTTTACTGAAAAGTGCTGGCAATATTTTGGAAAAAATGTGTTACTATTAAAATAATAGTAAGAGAAAAACTAATCTATGATAATCTCCCTCTTTTTAAGTTTTATTCTCAAATTTATTTTTATTTTTAAAATTTTTAATACTTCTGTTTTTTATTTTATGATACGATTCCATAGGCACTGGGATTTCCTTTACCCTGTCCCCAGTTTCTCTCCTCTCTACTGATTTTCCCCTATATTATTACAACAATAGTGTTTTTCAATAGCAATCATAACGCCATCATTCTTCTATCTAAGTTATCCTGACATTGCAGGTTCAGATAATGGCAGAGAGTCCAGCATCCTATTGTCAAGAGATCTTTAACAGTCTCATTGGGAGTACATTTTGATTTGGAAATAGAGATGCGTACTGCATTGTATCTTCACATCTGAATATGACAGTCTCTATCACACAGTTACCATGCATTCCTTAAATGAAAAGCCATAAAACAAAATCAACTATAGCAATTAGATTTAAAAATTTACAACACCGTGGAGTCAAATAACATGCTACTGAATGACCAGTGTGTAGATGAAGAAATGAAAAAAGAAAACAAAGCACATTCTCAGAGAAAATGATGCTACTGTGTGATCTGTGAATCAGTGAAAAATTTAAGAAGAAAAAAGAAAGCATTTTGATGAACTTAAAATAAAAACAGAAATATCAAAACCCATGAGTTGCAGCAAAAAAAAAAAAAACGATAATGAAAGGGCTATTGATCTTGTATTTTGTATCAAGGTTGCCTTATGTCAGAGAGAACATATGATATTTGTTCTTTTGGGATTGGCTTACTTCATTCAGCATAATGGTCTCTAGCTGTGTAGTTTTGCTTTGTGATACTGAAATGAAACAGGGACTCTGAGTATTTACTAAACCGTTGCTTTTACCTACTTTTTCACATCTTTACAATTTCTCTCATGCTCAGTGTTCTTTGGCCTTTTAAAATCATTCTCCTAATGATTACATTGAATCAATCATTAAATTCAGTTTTGAAATTTTGGAAATATGCTCACCGGTTTTAAATTTATTTCAGTTGGCAAATCCATTGGCAATAATATTAAAATAAATATTGAGTGTGAGCTATGGCAATCTAGAAATTCATGAAAATTCAGTTTTCATTCTCTCTGTTTTTTAGAGCCTGTACACTAAATTCATAAAACAGGTTGTTGCTAACTCTTACAAACCTGGGGTTCACGGTAGCAAAAGCTAGAGTCATTACTTCCTTGTAAAGATGGCTGATGTTGAGAACTAGAAAACTAGATGGCAGTGCTGTTTATCCAGTCTCAGGTTATCCCCAAAACTAGAAATAGCTGTTCAGAGAGAACTAATTTCACTAACTTTCCATCCTGTGAAAAGGAAGGCAACACATTGAAAATACAGACTGGAGTGCAGGAGAGAGGTATTGAATGTTAGGTAGAAGAGTTTAGTTCAGATCTTACAGGCAAAGGGTATGTACTCTGTGAATAACCTATAATTTTGCCCTGTGTCTATACAATTTTATCTATGGATAAGTCCACCCAGTAGTATCCCCATTTGTAGATTCAAAGTGTATCAAATGCATAAAAAGTGTATCAAAGTATATCAAATGTATTAAAAGTGTATCAAAGTGTATAAAATGAATGTTTCTCTTGAGAAGGAAAACCTGAACCTGAAATTGCATCTTTCACTTAACTTTAACAGATACTTTTCAATTTAATTTTTAGGCAAGATTATATCCTTTTTTATAAACTTTCCTTAGCGCCCTATTAATACTTTTTTAGGTATTTAAAAGATATATTTTGTTTCTTCTGTAGGAGATGTATCAGTAGAAAAGGTAAACACTAACAGTAATAGATTTATTTACTTATTTTAAATTGGATAGATGAAGTATCAATTATCTTTACATTTTAATGCTTGGGTAGCAGTGACATTAAATTATGACTTCAAGAACTTTAAAGGGGGAAGATGTTTGGCCTAGCAATTAGGATGCCTACATCACACAACAGAATGTACAAGTTTAATCCTAGCCTTCAGTACTGAATTCCTAGAAATTCAGACCCTGGAGGGAGTGGTGATGGCTCAGGGCATGAAGTTACTGCCACCCACATGGGGGGAATATATTGAGTTAGCCCAGCGTCAGTCCTAGTTGAGGGCTGTTGGAAAACTTTGCGGCTGAGCCAGCAGATGGGAAAATCTCCTGCTCCCTCTGCTTCCTTCTCAAATAACACATTCATAAACAACTCTAAGGAGATACTCGTTTGATCTGATCATTCACTGTTTTGTTTCTTATTTTGTTCTTGCTTTGTGATTACTCTCGTGTTGTCCACTTTGCTCAGGGCGGAGTGAAGGAAAGGTATTTTGCTCAGATACAGGCTGAATGTTTTGAGTATAATAGATAAAATGTTTCATAATGTAATTTTAGTTGGTTTTAAATTTTTGTGCCTTGTGATTTTGAATCTTTCTAAAATATCTAGAATGAATAAATCTCATTAGAAAGTAATATTTAAATTAAAAATATAAAAATTCATTTTATACACTACATAAAATAAATTTTACACAATTTTAATGTTGAGAATTTTTCAGCAGAAATGAATTGCTTGTAAATTTAAGCACTACCATTTACTTCCAAACTTGTCAATTTGAGGTCATCTCTGTGGATCAATCAGAATATCTTGATTTTAACATATTATGTTTGAATGTGACAAAGCCAAAAGCAAAAGCAAAATAACTGGACTACCAGCTTTACTTTTTCTGCACATTTTAATTTTTGTATATAAATTTGAGCTATTGAATAGCATGGATATTTATATGTTCATATATGCTATGTGTATTTACTACAGCATATATATAGGTTTAGGCTACTGTTACTTTTTACATGTCACACATAATTAAAATGAGTACAGATTATATATAATATATAAAATATTATATATAAAACATATATAAAATATATATTAAATATATATATATAAATCTCACAATGCTCCATTACTATGTATTGATTTAATTTGCATATATAAGCCATCAACAGATTACGGTAGTTACCAAAGAAGTACTCAGTACTGATTTTTTTTTTTAATATTTATTTGTTGGGAGAATTACAGAGATGAGAAAAGGCAGAGAGTGACACCTTGTTTGTGCTAATTCACTCTCTGAATGGCTTGCTCAAGCCAGGAGTCCGGACTTCCGACCATCATCTTTGACTACTTTCCCAGCTGCATTAGCAGAGGGCTGAATAGACGGTGCAGCTGCTGGGACACAAGTTAACACTCACGTGGGATGCTCCATCTCAGGCGGCAGTTTAACTCACTCTCCCACAGTGCTAGCCCTTCAGTAGATATTTTTTGAGAAACAGAAAGAAGGACAGTTACCTTGTGTACCCATCAGTGCTGGGTTCAGTTATGGGTACTTTAGGAGCATTGGATGCTGTTGTCATCAATGTGGCTTTCCTGGTTCTGCCCCTGCCAAATGGCAAGGATGTGACCTGAATAGTCACATTCTTTTCTGCCAAGCTTCAGTTTCCATCACACTTAGACCCTGAGATGAATCAGTGTCAGTGAGGTATTTACGTATCTTCCCAGTACTTAAATTAGTCTTATTGTAGAGAACAGAAATAGCAAGTGTCTTCTCAGAAATGCTCAGTACAATGTAAAAGAGCATTGGATTAGTGCTTGCTGCATGTACCCACTTGTTAATCATCTTTTTATTTTTCTCTGATATGTTTCCTGAATATAAGGGTGAGTTCCAGGAATTCAGATTTCTAGGGACTAAAACCTTCTGCTTTATTTTGTTACACTGACTTCCAGTGCTCAGTTTTTTGGTCAGTATCCCAGATTGTGACCAGTATGATACACTTAACAGACAAACTAGACACGTGAATAGACAAAGACGTGCAAGTCTGGTTTTCCATGGTTTTCCAGTAGTGCTTTTGATAAGATTAAATCTCCCAAACCACTTATATATGTAAGAATAAGTGGGTGAAATGCTATTCTGTTAGGAAAATTCAGCGAAGTGCCAGCTTAAAAACCGCAGAATGACTCTTATCTTTCTCATGACATTTCTTTTTCTTTTTTTTAAGATTTATGTTATTTATTGGAAAGTCAGATATACAGAGAGGAGGAAAGACAGAGAGGAAGATCTTCCGTCCAATGATTCAGTCCCCAAGTGACCGCAACAGCCGATGCTGTGCATGTCTGAAGCCAGGAGCCAGGAACTTCTTCCAGGTATCCCACATGGGTGCAGGGTCCCAAAGCTTTGGGCTGTCCTCGACTGCTTTCCCAGGCAGGGAGATGGATGGGAAGTGGAGCTGCCAGGATTAGAACTGGCATTCATATGGGATCCCGGCGCGTTTAAAGCGAGGACTTTAGCCACTTGGCCACGCGGTCGGGCCCTGTCTCATGACATTTCGATAGGGAGGAACAATTTTTGCTATGGCTGTTTATTTTTCAAGAAGAAATTCTGTGGTAAAAAATCAGATTTTTTTAAACATTACTCATAGTAATCACAGTGTTCTCCCATGCAGTGGCATTCCGGAGTGCTTAGCTGTATCGTGACAGTGTATTTTGTTCGTGTTTTCATTTTCCTCACTGTATTTTGAGCCACTTGAAATGTGCATCCACTACTTTTTAGTCTCAATATTATGAATAACTACCCTGATATTTAACACTAATTTATTCAGTGAAGACATGTTTTTTTTTTTTTTTTAAACAAACAGCTTCAAGATTAGCCTTATCCAAACTTTCTGCAATCGTTGATCACGTGTAACTGGACATGCAACATTAAGTACCTAGGTGGCTGTAGCTATGAGAAATGTTTGATCTTTCCAAAAAGGAAGGATCATGAATCTCATGATGTCAACCCTCTGGAAAAAATCTCTCCAAGTCAGTTTCTACCTAGAAACTATTTACCCTTCATTAGCTGTTGAATAGGCCTTAAAACCAGTCCCAATATCATAGAGTCAATAAAAACATAAATAAAGCAGAACCCAGATTCAAAATATAAGGCATTAAAAGAGTGAAATTTTAAAAGTATGTATATTTTTGTAAATATATTTGTATATATTTGTATTTGAATAAAATTACATTATTTATGGAATATAGTTTATGTAAAATTATATGCCTTACTGTTTATTTATTTGAAAGAACCCCAGAGAACAAAGAAGAGACAGAGATCTTATATCTGCTGGTTAACTGCCCAAGTTGCTGCAATGGCCAGGTCTGAACTAGAACCAAGCCAATTTGGAGCATCTTCCAGTGCTTCTCCCCAGCTGCTTTCAGGGAGCAAGATTAGAAGGGGATATCTGAGACATCAGCTGGTGCCCACATGGGGTGCTGGCATTGCGGGAGTGCTTTACCCACTACACCATGATGCTGACCCCAGGAAATTTAATTTCTGAGGACAGAAATAACCAGCTATTTTTCTCCATGTTTGCTGTTTCTTCCTTGCAGAAATCTCTCATTAAACTTAAAAAATCTGAAGTAAAATATATGGTAAAATATCCAAATTGTTTCAGAGCATTAAGTTTTAGGAAAAATAGAGCTCAATCTTGTTTAATGATCGTTTATGGGAACTTTTCCACTGCTGTGTGATGCACAGTAAGAATAGTAGTCAACAAAGAAGGCACAGTATATTTGGAGAACAGAACTAGACATTATTTGTTAGGGAATCAACATTTGTAAGAGACATATAGTCCTTGCTCTCAGTAGTTATCAGTGGTAAAACGAGTTACTATGTCAAAATGGAATTGGTGAAGAATATACTAAACTATGTGATTTTTAGTTATGGCAGATGAAAGACATGACTTATCTATAATTGGTATATGTGCATTCAAAAAAAATCTCAATACAGAGGGTGGAACATGAAATACAATAGCACAGAAACAAATGGATCAAAACTCATATGCCCTTTAGTACTTTTACCTCAAATTTATGTGTTAACTGAACTCAATTCTAAAAATTTATATTGTTCACAGATTTTCTTCAAATTAGATGCTTATTAAATACATACTATCAATTTTGTGATATAGCTAAGTTCCTTAATACTTAATATAATGTAAGTGATCACTTAGATACATCATTAAGTATTTGTGTTAATGTCTCCTCGGTCGTCTTCAACATTCTGGTACCTAAAGCTGGATAGGTAAACAGGATTCTCTTAGAATGATAGAATTGTTGGACATAATAACTACAAATTGAAGTCACCTGAGGCATTTTTTAAGGAGCAACAAATCAGTGCTTGGGGACCAGCCCAAGTAGCCTCTGAAATCCTGATTCATTCGTTTTGGATATGATGTCATATTTTTTCAGAAGCCTGTCCAAATGATCCAGATGCACATCTAAATTTGAAAACCTCTAAAATATGCATTCTTTTGCTTATGTCACGTGTTACCCTTTCAAGTGGAAAATATAAATTTAGTAGACTCTCTTTAATGCTGGTAAAGTGAACAAGCCATCTTCAAGGGAGAAATTTTAAGTAAATACCATGAAGGTAATTGTATTTTTTTCCAAGAAACATTTTATTAGTCTTGTCTAGGAGTTACTCTGTTTATAAAAATTATAAGATCTCAGTTATCTTAAAGTTATTTGCAACCAAGTTGATTGTTGTTTTCTATTTTGTCTGTCATATGAAGCAGATTTAAGCTCACTGATTGTCAAGACAGGGTTCCATTACCATTTTTTGATATCTCGGAGATACTTTAGAAAATAACGATTTCTATAAGTTTATATAAGCCCTAGTTATATTGTTGTAGAAGAAATTTTCGAAACATCTGACTTAGCTTTTCTATAGGGGATAGAAGTTTCTCTATTCATATGCTAGCTTTAATAATCAGTCACAGCAGAGGAAGGAGTAGGAACAGGGAGCAAATGATATTACCGAGAAGAACTCATGAAGTTAACATAGGAGTTATTGTTGCTTCCATTACTACTAATAATTCTAAAGAACAACAATAAAATGTGTACCCAATGGTTCAAACTGTTTCATAATGATACCTGTTAAAATGCTGAACTTGTCTGTAATTGATATTGTTCAGCAGTACCCATTGAAATCAGTCATTCCAGATAAACTAGATGGATCAAGATTCAGTTAAGTTTTAAAACAAAGGTGAGTCTGGATGTTTAGTGAGAACTGTCTTAGAATTGGATAAGCATCCAGACTTTATGAATACAGAATGTTATGTGATTACTTCAAAACTGATAGGAGGAAAGTATCAAAGCTTTGCATTAAGTATGATAAAATAAACCAATTCATGCTTAAAAATGATAGCAAGAATAAAGGAGTAGATGCCTTCTGTGTAAAAAGATTGTAGTGTATTAGGATAGCTTCTAATTGTTTAATAAAGGCACATGATGAATCTGGGCACAGGAGTGTTAGATTGTATCAGATAGCTTTGAAGTGCGTTTTGGACAAACTATTTCTTATAATGAGGCATCTATAAACACTTTTCTACTTTATAAAGGCCACATTTTAAAAAAAATCATTCTTTCACATTCTATTTTTATTTATTTTTATAATTTTATGTTTTATGAAGGGAAAATTTCATGTATTTCACCAGTAAAGTTTTAAGAACGTGAGGATAGTCTACTCTTTCCCTCTCTCTTAGCTTTCCACCCCTTATTTTCTTTTAATTTTTACAATGACATACTTTCAGTTTCCTTTACAATCACAAGCTGTCCCCACCACTAACTAAAGAATGTAACAAAAAGGAACCACTGTTCCTCAAGAGTGTAGACAAGGGTTATAACAATAGTCTGTGGGTCTTAATAGTGACCTGCTTTTCCTTGCCCTCATTTCGCTCAAACACTCTTCAGTCACTCTTCCTTCTTTCTTTTCTGCTGTGTATACCACTTAAATGTGTTTTTGGTCATCCTATAACAGACCACAGCCGATATTTGGAGACTCTTAGGTTGCTAAATATAAGAAGCTTATCCCTAAAAAAAAAATGATGTATTTATTTTTATTGGAAGGTCAGATATACAGAGAGAAGGAGAGACAGAGGAAGATCTTCCATCCAATGGCTCACTCCCCAAGTGACCACAACAGCAGAAACAGCTGATCCAAGGCCAGGAGCCAGGTGCTTCCTCTGGGTCTCCCATGAGATGCAGGGTCCCAAGGCTTTGGGCTGTCCTCAACTGCTTTTCTAGGCCACAAGCAAGGAACTGAATGGGAAGCAGGGCTGCCAGGAATAGAACCACTGCCCATATGAGAAACCAGCGCATGCAAGGCAAGTACTTTAGTTACTGGGCTACCACGCCGGGCCCAGAAAACTTATTCATAAGTGCTTATATTAATTGATGATTAAATTATGAGCCACTCAAGGTGAGGGATATGGCATATCAGGAATAGATGGGTGTTGTTAAAAAATGTCTTCATATCTTTTTAGTCAGTACAACTAATGTACACTTTAAGTTTTTATTTACCTGAAAGATTTATACACAGTTATAAATAGAAGTAGTGTACACCTGATATTGTATCATCTAAGAGATTTTGTGTCAGATAAACATGCTAAAAAATGGTGATCAATCCAAGAATGAGGAAATGCTTCCAAGGTTCATTGCTGATATAGTCCAACTGCAAGTCTCTATTCACCCAGATACTTACTGTCCTTGTTGTTCAATTTGTTCTGCCCTCTCTCCTCTGTTATGGCACCTGGTGTCCTCTCCAGGCTCCAATGGACTGCCAAATCCTACATGTGTATCCGACTATGAAATAAATATATGCATTAGTATTAGATATGAATAAAGGTTATGATTTCTGCTAAAATGTATTGCTGTCAGAATTAAGTTGTCAGAGTGGAGACTGGGGCAGTTATTTGCTACACTTTCACATCTACTCCACCCTCCAGGCAATGAGCTGGCTACCATATTTGTTCCACATTGCCCAGCAAAGCTTCATGTACTTACTTGACTGACAGCCAAGCCAGCACAGGCTGCAAGTCTCTGCTCCATATGCATCCCTCCTCTGGCTACAAATTTCATTAATGTAGCAAAGTTATTTGGGAGAAGATACTTCAATTTAGGAGAATAATTAGCTGACTGTGCTCATGTAGAACCTCTGTATAAATTCTCAATTGCTGTTAAAACATCACTAGACACAAAGAGGAAGAGGAGGAAATGGTGTATAGGGTTAAGACTCAAACTCAGTTTCATTATAGTTTTTGTTTGTTTATTTTTTGTACTGTGAACAAGCCGTGTGACCTTGCAATACGGAGAAAGAGACAGGTAGATATTATTGGGAGAAAGGTAGTTTGAATTGATATATACATATAAATATGATACAAAGACACCTAAGGGAAACAGAATGATAATATATGCTTTACCAATGGGATGAATTTATAGGAAATTTTCCTTTGTGTTTCTTACACTGTATTTAATGTTGCTTCATGAGTTTCCTTAGAATGTTAATTTATTTTAAAAGATTCTGTTCCTCCCATATGTTAGCTAACTAAAGGAAAGCTTTATGAGGGGAAGTAAATGGGAATATAGGGAGAGGGAAAATTGGAAGCACAAGTTATCAAAAAGTGCAGGAAGGGTTTTGTTACTATTGGATAAGAAGCAGAGATTCTTCCAACCAGCTTCAAAAAAAGAAAGTACATAGGAGGTCAAAAAATGATAAGAGACACACACATTATTTTGCTCCTGGCTTCTCCTTCAAAAATCCACCGAATTCATTGCTGTTCCAGAAATCAACAGCAACTTTAATAATTCCTCTTGTAAATAAAGTCGATTTTAGTATATTTTCAATTCATTTGTATAAAGTCTAACACACTCAGTGAAGAATGTGACACACTCGGAAGAACTGGGCATAAGTGCTTGGATTTTGCCCTAAGAACAGAAATGCTTGAACCCAGGAGTCAAAGAGTTATTCTTTCTAGAAGCAAACACTGTGAAATGTGAAGTAGATTTAGTAGGACTTTCCTTTTGTAGTGCTGCTGAGTTAGTATTATCCAAGACACACAAAAGCTGTTTTCATCTTATTCACAGTTTCTCCTAATAGGTTTTTTTTTTTTTCTGATAAAGGTGTTTTCAATGTGTGATTATTGAGGTCAGAACATTGTTTCAATGTGATTGTTTTTTGCTGCCTTTTTACTTATTGATTTTAAAGAAAATTGCTTATAAAAATTACCATTTAGTAGAACCTTTGCTTTCTTCTTGCTAAATAAATTATACCACGTAAATGGTCAGATTGACAACATGTTTTAGTGTTCCAACAAATGAACTTTATTTAAATTACATCATTGGTTAATAATACCTAGCTTTAAAACATCATCTATGATTAAAAGTACATTGACCCCCACCATTGTGAGAGCAGTTACAGTTGCTGTTTTGCACTTTGACAGGGAACCAATATTAAACTGGTTTATTTTTGTTGTTTCATGCAGAGCTGCCCCAAATTCCTTTACTGATGTCAGCTCTATGATAACAGCAGAATATATGTGCATTAAAATCTTGTTAGAAGCTTTCTCCAAATACCTCTGCTCAGTCTTCAGTTCCTGAGACATTTGACTTATTTTTTAGGCATTTGTACATATTAATGTTTATCTTGGCTGAGTCACAGAGTCACTAATATTTATTGAAATGTGCTGATTTTTTAAAAAAATAATTCTGTATTATTGATCTGTGTGATACAATTAACTTCGTTAATTTATCCTTCCAAATAGAATTTTTTTTTTGCTAAATAGTATAAATATGACTACTCTCCCATCTCACATCAAAATTTGCAGGCCATTGATATTAGCTTATTATTATTATTTTTTTTAGCTAAATGGTAACTTGTTCATGGCTTCAGTTTTTATTCTCAACTTCTATCTCTCACTTACTATGGTGGTAATTCCAAGCAGTTAGCCTCCCCTTATCTCCTAATTAAGGAACCATTCCATTCTCAGAAAACTCCAGTCCTCCCTTCTGGGATACCAGGGCCACCCCAACTCCTCAGACAGCTGACCAGCATCTCCATATACTAACTTTCTTTCTTCCTTTCTCTCTCAGTAAGTGGAAGTGGTATTCTTCCTATAACCTTCACATTTGCTCTAAATCCCAACACCTTGCCTGAACCCTCATATTTGGAAGGGGTGGCTCTTCATTTAATTGGTTGTCTATTCTTCAAAGCCTTGTTGAAATTTACTTTCTCAGGAGAGATTCCTCCTGAGTTACATCCTAGCACTTCATGTATGAGAAAAGGGGAAGAGAATGGGGCTAAGATTTCCATAACAGATAATTCTTTTAGAAGACATACAAGATTTTGTCTTGCACATGGTGTTCTATAGTCCTGAAAAGAAACCATCTTTACTTATTCAGCTTTCACTTACCAGAATCCAGCACTAAACAAAGGATCTAAAAACACATCCAGACAGAAAAAAACTAACATGATTTATTTCAAAGCAAGTGATGGAAAGTAACATATGATTTATTAATGAAATGAAAATATTAAGGAAAACCTAGGGACATGTTTAAAAGAAAAACTCCACTCTTCCAGAATAGTTAGTGATTATTATGGGCATTTAAAGTTAATAGTGTTATGAGACATCAAGGAGCCTTATTTGTGTAGCTTTGTATGAATTTATAATAAATGGCTGAATGCTGTGAGCTCAACTCTACATTGGATAATAAGTCACAGCCAGGTTGAGAGTTGGCATCAATTATAATCTCACTCTGATGACATGCTACAAGGAGAACAGAAGGTAATGTAATAAGTGTGTCCCAATAGTTTTTCTGTTGAGAGAACAAAAGTGAAATCAGAAAACACACATTTTTAAAAATTTCTTCAATCTGAATGTCAATGAGTTGCAAGCAGAGACAAATGACAAGACCCATTGTGTGTGGAGTGTTTCTGTCTCTGACGGAGCATTGTGGGGGATTATCTGCATAACCTTGCTGACTCTGTGAAATGATTCGAGTGGTGGTGTTACTTCAGCTGCAGTTATTACAGAAGACTTTTCTATAGCTCAGTCATTTTGGGTCCCAATTTAAATTAGCTGTCTTGGGTGTGAAATTTGATCCACACTGCCCCAGTTAAGGCTGGTTTTATTGATCTGTCAACAAAATCATTTGGGGGATGTTGGTGAATAGAGAACAATTAGACTTAAGTGTTCAACCAGAAAGATTTTGAAGTCATTATGTACTATTGAAACATAGACAAAAGTCTGTAGCAACATTATTAAAGATGACTGAAGTTTACAGATAATGTATTTATTCAGCATTCATAAATAATTAGTATATTCTCTCCGTAATAGCTATGATGGTTTTATATAACTTAAATCTGCTGGAAATATCTCATGTGTTTCCACTGGAATCTGAATAGCATTTCGATTGCCATTGTTCCCACAACCCAGAAGATCTGTAGCCTTGTTTTCTCTGAGGTTACCTCACTCCACCCTTCCTCTTTCTCTTTGTGATTTGTTCTTCTTTGCTTCTCTAGTCCTTTGCACAAACCACACACACTCTATTAACAAAGCCTTTAAATGCTTAGTTTCTTCACTTGGAAATGCTTTACTTGGAAAAGGTATCCCTCCCCCCATTGCCCATATATTGATAGAGCTGACTTCTGAAAATTCCTGTTTGAAATGCAAAGTCATTTTTCAGGGAAGCCATATATGATCATCTAACCAAAAGGACCCATTGCTTACTACCTAGTTCTCTGTATTCCATTGCTCAATATTATTTTCTTTCATTCCACTTTTCAATGTTTGTTGCTATGTTTGTGTTTCCTACCTTCACAATAATCATGAAAATAATGAATTATGCTTATTATATTCACTATAGCAACTTTCAAATCTAGGGTAAGATGTATTCAGTTTTTGTGATAATGCATTAAGTGTTGTAATAAACTACATTCCAGGACTAAAAGTGTTCATACTCTTCCAACTGAGAACTTTTGATTTCCAAACATAGCCAATATTATGACAACAGGATAAGAGGGCTACAACAGGACATTGGCATTCTATACTGGAATGCTAGTTCATGTCTGGTTACTCCACTTGAAATCCAGCTTCCTGGTAATGTGCCTGGGAAGATAGCAGAATCTGGCCCAAATATTTGGTGCCTAAAGTGGGAGACCCAGATGGATTCTTGGTCCCTGGTTTCAGCCCAACTAGATTTGGCTGTTGTAGCCAATTTGGAAGTGAACCAGGAGGTAAAAGATCTACTTTCTTTCACTCTCTCTGTTATTCTTTCAAATAATAATAATAATAATTTTTTAAAAAACACAGTAGAAAGTAGAAAAATCTTCCTGGAGTAATTATTATATAAAACCAGCTGTCAGGCCCGGCGCGATAGCATAGTGATTAAAGTCCTCTTCTTGCACGTCTGGGATCCCATATGGGCACGGGTTCTAATCCCGGCTGCCCCGCTTCCCATTCAGCTCCCTGCATGTGGCCTGGGAGAGCAGTTGGGAACAGCCCAAAGCCTTGGGACCCTGCACCTGCGTGGGAGACCTGGAAGAACTCCTGGCTTCTGGCTTTAGATTGTCTCAGCTCCAGCCGTTGCAGTCGCTTAGGGAGTAAACCATCGGACAGAACATCTTCCTCTCTCTCTCCTCCTCTCTATATATCTGCCTTTCCAATAAAAATAAATAAACCTTTTAAAAATAGCTGTCAAGTTCTTTCACTTTATTAAATTTCTGCAGCTAAAAAAAGTCATCACACCAGTTTTAAATGCTTTTTTCTTTTTATTAAAAACATGTGTTTACAGTGCTGTTACACAGGTTAGAATGGGCGGATAGTAAACCAAAACAATGGGTAGGTAGGCTAACTTATTCAACAAGTATTTGTTGAATACATCCTGTGTCCTAGTGCTGTAGTTAGTATATAGCATGAATTGAATTGGCCCAAAGGTTTACATAGTTTTACAGTTAACTTTGGTATAGACTAGACAATGAATTGATTACTCACCATGATTCACAGAAAATGCTGTGACAAGGGAATGTCAGAACGTCACAAGAGTACCAAACTGTAGACTGATTTTATCATGTTATATACAACTTATCAGAAGATGGGGCATCAAACCTGACAGATAAATAGCAGTTTGGTATGAAAACCTATACATATCTGACTTGGTGGCTAAAACAGCTTATAGAAATCAGTACTCAAAATGCCTCATTCCATTCAGGTAGTTTTTTCTTCCAAAGCCAATTCATGTGATTTTCTTTTTTTTACCATCATCATCATTATTCAGCAAAGAGTTATTTCTGACCACTGTATGCTGTTTGGTCAGTTACCAAGAATAGCAGTAGGTACTGATATTATATTTGTGTATGAGGAAGTGGAGCTCACAGCTCATTTAGGTTCTCAGCAGTATGTATTTCTGTTCTCTGATATCTGCATTAAATTTACTTTGTTAAGGGATTGATTTCTTCGGAGTATAACGTTGGTGATATCTCACTGTATACAGAAGGAAACACTATGCTCAATGATTGAGTGCCCAGGTCTCCAGGCCTGACATTGACCTTGTGATTTTCAGGTTATTTCAGATAATGGTATCGGACACTTATGATGTAGTTTCAGTGGGTGCCTAAGGTTGCTATAGTGACTTAACTCTGTGACCTAGAAAGAAAGAAAATGTATCTACCTTAGGCTGCTAAAGATCAGAATTGACTTGAGTTTTAAGTCTCTTGTAGATATCTTGGTATAACAACATACGTTTTAAACTTAACTTCATAGAACCTTTAGCATAAACTCCCTGGACAGAGGCTTGTTACCATGCCACAATATGCATTATTTGAAGAATATTCACTACCCTTGAGCCTGTCTGTTCTACTTGACTCTCCCCGACACATTGCCCACAGCCCAAAGGCTTTGCCATTAGGTTAAAGCATTAGTTGTACTGATTGAGCCCACATATTGTAGCACCATCCTGGAAACGCAGTTGTTACATCTAACTTAGCTTAGTGTTAAGTCTCTGCAACCTTCTTCATCCTCACAGTAACAGGTTCTTAGTGCCCAGTCTGTAAGCTATGTAGATCACTGTTAGATTGCAGCCTCAATGTTTACATAAGGCAGTGAGTAGTAAATAAGGGCGATGTGTCCTAGTACCAGTTTCAAGTATTATGAGCTCCTCTTCCAATTGTGACAATGTGATGCAGTTCTTGAAATCCTTTTCTTTTTTGCTTGCTGTTTTGTGTCTGTCTCCAGTAGCACCAAGTTTTATGTTCTATTTTTCAGATTCCTTGTTATTCATGTTGAGTATCCTGTGCATTCTACTCCTGGCAATAGAGGCCTGGTTTTGCCTTTTCAGTTTCTTTTTGGGAATCTAATATGCAATTTTGTAAACCAAAACTGAAAGTTCTCTGTGGCAAAATCACTCGGCTTCTAGGAAAACAGATTTTTTTTTTTCTACTAACAGGAAAGGCCTATTGATTTTTTTTCTCCTTACTTGTAAGAATATGGTTTTTTACTTGAATCCCTTTGTTGTTTTTTGTGAAAGTTCTCAAAACTTAGATAATTAGAGAGAACAGATTAGTAATTCAGTGTGTGAAGCCATTCAGGTGATTTATATGGTGATCTGAGAATACTTCCAAGAGGCTGCAGCAAATCCTTTAGAATTCACTCTGGTCATATTTAAATGAAATCCTTGTGTTATCATGTATACTATTGCTTATTTATGGGTTGAGTATTGGAGCCAACATTGTGGTACAGTGGATTAAGGTACCACTTGTAACAGCTGACATTCTAAATGCTAGTTCTTATTTGAGTCCTGGCTCTCTGCTTCCAGTTTGGCTTCTTGTTAATGTTTTGGTGAAAACAATTGTAGATGGCCCAAGGACGTGGTTTCATGTCACCAACATGCAGTTTCTGGATGACATGTTGGTCTTTTATCTTTGGTCTGCTCCAGCAGTATCTTTGAGGAGTGAACAATATCTTTTGGGAGTGAACAAGCAGTTGGAAGATCTTACTCTCTTCCTGACTTTTTCTCACTCTGGCTTTCAAATAAATAAATGTATTGAAAAAGTAATTTGAAATATTTGGTTTTCATGTGGACTATCCTTTTGACAAATTGGCAAAGAATCTAAACATTTTAAAAACAATGATTATGAAACACATTATAAGATGAAACACACAAGTGAAATAAAATGGGCCTTTTATCAGTTTTTGTTAACTGTTCTGAGACATTTAGCTTATATCAGTGGCTGGCATAATTCCAATAATATTTTTCCAGGATACCAAAATAAACAACAGGATCTCTGCTAACTTATATTTTATCAATGTAACTTTGATATATGGATCTAAAGCCAGCCTTTGGCATCAATTCTTAGTCTCTTCTTCTAGATAAAATAATGATCTGAATTCCACTGTGAAAATGATAATCTGTGTTGGCTGACCACTTATGGGGAATCACTGAAAATTGTAGACATTTATGGATATATACATTAAATTATGAATGTGGTGCTACACTTGTAGGTGTATTTTGTACTGCACTATTAACAATAACAGTTGGTAGTAATATCACCTATCAGTTTTCAGACTTAGAAATGTCAGGGCCAAATACTTCAGATTGACGTGTCTGGGATTTTTTTCCCCCAATTTCAGCTAATTTGATTAAGTCCTTCACTTCACTTTCCATGTAAAGAAAGTGTAATCATCAGAAGTGGTGATTTTAAAGCATACCTGCGGGGGGAGAAATGAAACATTCAGGATTCTCAGAGAGAATTGGTAAGTTTATACAAGTCATTCTCTTCAATATCTGGGGCCACTTCTATTTCTAGCACTCTTTCATATTACTGACAACATTCCAAGTTGAACTGAATAATTTACTCTCTCACCTGACAGCAGCTGTCATCATAAAAATTGCCAAGCCAATTGTGCAGAAAGCTTCTGCACAATGGGGGGACTTAAACTTTTAGCAACCTTGAGGAAAGCCTAGACTCATCACCACCTCTTGTCAGCTCACACGTGAGCTCATCTTTTGGTCGTAAAATGTTGGCAGACTAGTAGATTATATGTGGCAGATCTGGAATAGAATCGATGGCACCCTCCCTTACTAGGGTCTTTGAAAGGAAGCATAATGAAAAAATCACATGTAGAAATTTGATCAGTATTTTACAAGTTGAAGCATATTGGGTTCATGAGTATGTATTTATAATCCATTTCATTTATCTGTAATAAAAGTCCTAATCTGTGATTTTTAATATTATAAAGATATTTGTCAAAATGTTATGGAATGTTACTACTTCTGATACATACTGGATTTTTTCTAGCCTTGTATTTATTTAACTTATTTATTTTCTTGCTATTATTATTATTATTTTCCAAGATAAGATTTTTTAGGTATAGGGAATTCCCCCCTGCAACTCCTTTCTCTCACCCCATTCTCTCATCACCTTCTCTGTCCCTGCATTATTATAGTATTATAGTCTTTCAACAACAGTAGCAAATCAAACATTCCGCTATATAAGTGTATCATAGTATTGTAAGCATAGGTAATGGTGGAAAATCTCCTATCATATTGTCAAGGTATATTTCACAATTTCCTTGGATTTTTGCTCTCATGCCCTGGTTCATTTATTTCATCAGGAAAATTGAAAGGACAATAACCTTATTTTCTGAGAATAGTTATTTCTGCTTGAAAAACTGTTTTTTTGGAGATCTTGTCGATCTACTGACTCACTCCTCATACAGGCATGGACAGTCAGGCAGAAGCCGACAGTCAAGAACTCCATCCGTTTTTTCCATTTTGGTCAGGGGGGTTAGCTTCCTCTGCTTTGCTAGGTACACTACCAGGAAGATTGATGAAGAGTCGAGCAGTAGTGACTACTCTACAGGACGCAGTTGTCATAAAGAGTGGCTTAGCTCTTTGTACCAGGAGCTGAAGCCTTCCTTTGTATCCGCTGTCTATTTCATTCTCATATTTTGAAAGTTTCCTCTTTTTGTGATGCTTCAATGCTAAGCTTTCATAGCATGAAGGGTAATCCTCCTCATATCGTTGTTTTGATGAAAGACTAAGGTGTTATATATTTACACCGGGGTGAGCTTATTTACAATGGCCTTCGCTGACCTAGAAGGGATTTTGCTGCACATTTTCTGTTATTTGCACCCAGATAATTTTGCTTAATTAGCAGGGATGGGAAAGCAGTTTTGACAAGTGGAGTTTAAAAACCTCAAATTTTACATAAATGGTGACTCATAAATAAGTTAGGATTCTACCTAGCTCTCCTTTACCAATTTAATGTCATTAAATTATGACAGTTTTTCTGAGAATAGGTGACAGAAGAAAACATTTCGAACTTCCTGATTCTGCATTCTATGAATCCACTGAGGACTATAACTACAGTCAGCATTAGCCTGAGAAAACACAGAAAGCAAAGATTGTATTTCACTGAACATGTTTACCTTATGCATGATACTTCTTATTAGTAGTTACTCCCATAAAATATCCTTTTGAGGACATGAATGCATCCATTACAGAATTTTTGAATGTGAGCATTTTTTTGGTTAACATTTTAGAAGTAATTACTTTATCTAGATCTCAGTTGTGGAAGGATTTGCATTTGAAAATAGATGCAGTTGTATAGATTCTTTCAGAGCTTTGTGGGAAGAATGAAATTAACAGACAAGCTGATTTGGGTATAGAACATTTTTTTAAAAATCTGTGTATTTTTTCATAACAAAATTTCTTATCAACTTTTTGAAGGCTCTTTACATGCGTAGAATTCAAATTGTGGTACCAGAATAAATTTAAGTTTATTTTCCATGAACTGTATGAGGACCCTTTACATATATATGTATCATTCGTGCATTTGCCTATATAGACATATAAATACATTTTAATTGTTTTAGCTTACATATATATTAGGCTATTGCAAAATTAAAATTTGATCCTAAAGTGATATTATTAAGTAAGCTAAATTTTTATAATGTTTCTTGCAATTTCACGGGATATTTACCATAAACACTACTTCAACTGCTACTATTACTGTTAATAACACAAACTTTTTGTTGTCGTAACTCTGAAATCAGTATCTCCTCTTTCATAAGGGATAATTCAAGGACTGTTAATCATGCAAAGTTGCTTCAGGAAAGAAATACGGTTTCCATAGGTTATACTTGGAAACGCTGTTCCTGTAAAAAAAAGTATCCACATATGATTGCATCATCATCATTATAAAACAGTTTGAAAATTTGCTCAGGAGCTGGCTTAGTTTCACATAGGGCTAAGCCACCTTTTTGAAACAACATTATTTCATGTTGGAGCTCCAATGCGGAGGTCCAGCTTCTCCCCTGCCAGTGGAGAAGGGCTCGGGTACTTGTTCTCCAATCACCTTGGGGACCGAGATGGAGTTTAGGCCCCTGATTTCAGCTAGCCAGACCCTAACCATTGTGGTCATCTGGGAAGGGAACAAGCATGAAGAAGCTCTTATCTCTGTTGCTCCCTTTCTATGTCACTGTGCCTTTTAAGTGAATACATAAAACAAGTTTTGTTAAATTTACTTAAAATAGTACTCACATGTGTTTGATGTTGAGCTGTGCTTTGTGCCTATTTCTGAGAGACACTGAAATGAGAAATTTGTGCAATTTTGAGAAAAAACTTTTCAGCAAATTTAAAAATATTTGAGTTATTGTTTTAAAATTATTTTGATTTACTTTGTCTTATTTACAGTATCTGACATGTCCATTTATTTTGGTCATGCCTTTCTTGAAGCTAATTTACATTAACTAATAATTATTTGTTATGTATTGACATTAAATTTATTGAGCTTTATTCTGTTATTGGTGCTTATGTTGAAGTATAGAAACATTATTGATTTAGGATAGTAAAATTAAAATTTTAGTATCACTTAGCTGTTACAGTTGATTAGCATATATGAACATTTTTGTGTCCATAAATTTGCAATGTTTTTTTATTTCAAAATTTATTTTTGTTTTCTTTAAATGCAGAGAGCAAGAATGAGAGTGAGAGTTGGAGATACATTTCATCTGCTGGCTAACTTCTCAAATACCCATAATAGCCAAAGTTAGAGCAGTCTGAACTCAGGAGGATACAATTCAGTCCAATTCTCTCTTGAGTATATGAACCATATGTTGCCTTGCCTTATAGGATGCTTCACAGCGTACCTGCAAGGGTTCCCTTACAGGGAAATGGAAGCAGAGGAGCCAGAACTGAAGTAGCCACTCTGACATGGAGCACAGGCAGTCCAGTCAGCAACTTAAACACTGTGCAAAAGATCTGCCCCTAAAGATTTGCAGTTTAGGGCCATTCCTCTAACGTGACTCAAACATGTAAAATAGAAGTGCATCTGGTATTATTTGGCTTGAGTAGTCTTCCTTTTTTTTATGGTTAGAGCAATGCAAAATTTAAAAATTGAATAGTATAACATGAGAATCTTTAGTAAAGGTAGACCCCAACAATTAGAAGTCATTGTTACATAAAAGTTAGGAATGTACGTTCTGGAAAGAGAGTAGCTGAGGTCAAGTCCTGGCTCTTTCAGTCATTGGCGATTGAATCATGGTCAAATTGCTGACTCTGTATTTTTGATGTGTTCATCTGTATAGCGAACATAGAAGTATCTGCCTCCAAGAGTGGTTGTTTTGAGTCAAGTGAGTTAAAGTATGTAAAATTTTATTAACTGGTACATAGCAAGAGATATATAATTTTTGCTATCGTTATTGTTGTTACTGAGATTCAGGCATGGGATTGGCATTGCAGCACAGCTGGTTAAACTGCCTGGGGTGACTGCATCCCATATGAACTGTGGTTCAAATTTTAGTTGTTACAGTTTCAGTCCTGCTGCCTGCTAGTGTAACTGGGATAGCAGCAGGGGATGAGCTCTGTTACCCATGTGGGAGAACCAGATGGGAGTTCTAGGCCTCTGACTTCAATATGGTCCAGCCAGGCCATTGCAGATATTTGGGGAGGGAAGTAGCAGATGGAAAATCTCCAACATAATTGCCTTTCAAATAAATAAGAGTATCAAAAGAAGGCTCAAGCCTAATTTCTGGCTTAGTGTCGTCAAAGAATTTTTGCATAGGAAACATTTACTAATATTAATGGATTAGCACAAAGTAAGTACTGTCAATACATGGGGAGGTTTATGACTTAGATTTCAAAAATGCCTTAGCAGAGCCACGGATACCAAGAGCACAGAGGGATTTAGAAGGTGTAGAGCTCAGTCACTGCATAGTAGCTTACAGGGTACCAGGGTGAGTGACCGGGATCCCTGAGAGGCAGTGTTCGTAGTGTGGAGAAAATGTCGATTATATATAATGGAACAAAATGATATACTTTGGGAAGGTAATGAACATTAAAATTTAAACATGGTTGGGGCCTTTGTGCAGATAAGTAAAGGACTTAAATCACTGAATCAGCTTGACCATGATGGGAAATATATGTATTTAAATATATGTATTATTTGTGAACCAACAGTAGTGTCTAATGTGGGTTTTTAGAGCTTCCCCCAGTATCAAGAGCATTCTCCCTGTGAACACAATAAAACAGATGAATTTGCTAGCCTCTTGGTGGTGATATGGGGTGCTGTTCTGGTGAAGGGTATGGCAGGTGGTCAAGTGTCATGTCCAGGCCATAGCCTTGTGTAATATCTGCAGAGCTTTCCTGATAACAATATATATCAACTCCTTTTAGAAAGAGTTAAAAATAAAATTTAATGAATGTAGAGTTCAAAAACAATATATTTTTATATGATGTATGGCAAAATGGAGTCATTTCATTGCCTTTGGAAAGCATCAGGTTTTTCAATGAGTGAAAGAAAGCATCCGTGCCCTTCTGTCATTCCCTACTATGTTAATTTACTAGGCACTAGGTGAGGAGGATAGGATGTGGTACAATGTGCAGATGCTATGAATGAAGTTCAGCTAAAATGAGTTCATTTCCCAAAGTCTTACTGATAGTTGCAAAATCATGAAACAGACCGTATTAAGCTTTAGCCCAGAATGCTGCCTCATTTATATTTTCAGTATGTAGTTGACTGTGTGAAGATGAACAGAATAGTATTTTAGAAATGTAATGCATTGTCCTCAATTATTTCAGATAACAGCATTCT
Organism: Ochotona curzoniae; assembly: GCF_017591425.1. Classification (NCBI taxonomy): domain Eukaryota; kingdom Metazoa; phylum Chordata; class Mammalia; order Lagomorpha; family Ochotonidae; genus Ochotona; species Ochotona curzoniae. Next base: position 60,624,054 of record NW_024466599.1, read on the forward strand.
TAGTTACATTAACATATTCTAATAGAAAGATTTAGAACAGATATAGTTTTCTTTCTTCAAATTGTCTGTAAAACAGTGCACTGAAATGGTAGTAATGAATGTAATATATATTGCATATGGAAAAACTAATGATACTTCTGTTGTTCTGTTTTAGTCTGTGCCCATGCAGGTTATAGAGTTTAATTACATTTATTAATACAGTTACTAACAATATATTATGTTCACCTTCCTGTTTTCTTCATGTCCTCAATATTCTCAAGAGAAATTTCCCAGAACCACAGTTATTTTAGAATACCTTAATTTATTACCATCATAGCAAACAAATAAAAGGATTTTCATTCAGATTAGGATAAAGGCAGAAATGTCAATTATTTCTGTTATGGTTCAGCATTGTACTAGAGGTAAAAACATAGGGTGTACCAATTTAAGAGTAAGGCATTGAAATAAAAGAGGAAAAAAATGTAAAATTTAAAAAAATTACTTATTATCACTCATGAAACAATGAAGAGTGGACTAAGAAAGTGTAAGATGAAATTAAAATTCCGGTATACATTTAAAGTATAATAAAGAAATCCATATGGCAGAATCTGTTACTTAGATCGTTGTATCATTTTAACTGATCATCTCTTTCTAAATTTTTTTCAGATATTTTTTTGTATTAAGTAACTACATGCATTTTGATTAATCTTTATTGATCTTAGATTCAATTTATTACTAAATTGTAACAAATTATTCAACATTATTACTATTAAACATGATTTTTCTTTTATTTATTTACATTTCTTCCTTAGTTGGCATACTGTGATATTCAGCATTCTTTCCATTCAAAAAACACAAAAAACAAAACAAAACAAAAAAACCTAATTCAGCTAGATATTAATGAGAGACAGGTAGGACAGAGGTGGTTTACCCACACACCTTGCCCACCTTGCAAATGTCTGAAACAGCTGGGGCTGAGCAAGGGCCAGAGCGGAGAGCCAGGGACTCAATGCAAGTTTCTCAACATGGACAGCAGGATTCTAGTTACTTCTATAATCATTGCTGCCTCCTATGGGTGGCCTCATCAGAAATATGCCATTAGAAGGCAGAGCTGGCATTCAAACATTTTTTTTTTAAATGGAATCTGCATCTTCACAACTAGTCTAAATACCAACATTGCTTCTTGCTCATGACCAAATTTATCTTCTAATCAAATACGCTATTATCTGCAATGTTAATAAACAGTGCACATCCTATCCTCCCATGTTATATATCGGGGCTTCAGTAGGAGTATTAGAAGCCAAAGAATGGGGTTCCTTTTGTGCCAAAAGATTAACAGGTCAGCTGTACAGACAGTGTGTTTTCACATGGATTCAGTCTTCAAAATTTATTTTATATTATACCTCTTATGTAAGACCTTTTTGATTCATACAGTGACTATATATCCATCATGGAAACTTGGATTAGGTGAATGACCAAATTATTCCCACTAGACAGAATGTCTATGTCTAGTCTGGAGGACAAATGACATGATTACACATCCACCCTATAAATTAGAAAATTTGTACGAAAATCAGTTTTTTGATTTCACATCTCTTAGTATTTTATATATCTATAATAAAATACCAGAGATGCATCAGAAATAGATGTGGAACTGAATATTAGGCACTTTGGAAATCTGAGACACCAGCTTACCCTCCTGTGCCACAACACCTGCCCCACATTATATTGATCTATGATTTTGCTTCCTATGGTTTAAATTAGCCAAGGTCAACTCTGATACAAAAAAAAAATTAAATGCAATGCAATTTTTTGTTTTTTTCTTAAGATCTGCTTTTATTGGAAAGACAGATTCATTTTTATTGGAAAGGCAGTTTTAAAGAGGGAAGGAAAGACAGAAAGATCTCTCATCTGCTGATTCACTCCCCAAATGGCTGCAATGGCCATTACTGAGTCAATCCAAATTCATGAGCCAGAAGCTTCTTCTGGGGCTACCATGCACGTACCAGAGCCTAAGGCTTTGGACCATCCTCTACTGCTTTTCCAAACTGGAAGCGGGGAGTTGGATGGGAAGTGGAGCAGCCAGGACATGAACTGGTGTCCATGTGGGATACCAGCACTTATAGGTGTGGGTTAACCAATTGAGCCTTTGAGCCAACCTTAACAATTCATGTCTTAACTTTTATGCTTTCATGAGCGTCATAATGAAGTCTTATTTCATCCTGCATATTCCACCCCAGAGAAAAACAATCCTTTTCGTTAGTATATTTAATTTGTAACACTTTTCCCCTTTTAGTTATTTAATAGCCATCTTAATGATCAGATTGTTTATTCTAGGTTCACAGTGCTCATGTTCAAGGAGTCCTTATGTGGTGCTTTAATGATGCATCTGAATATCTGTGTCATTCATCCTGATCCATTTCATCATGTAGGCATTGGGACCATCTCGTCTTATCACCAGAAATGTGAATATACAATATTTTGAAAGAAAAAGCACATTCACTTAATTTTTATTATTTTGCATGATTCTTTGATTTTGTTATTGCCAATCACCTGCAGCTTACATTCCTAATTAGTAAATCCAAGTTTACATATGTATATATTTATGTATAAATGTGTGTGTGTGTGTATAAAATCTATACAGATAGTTTATGTATAGTGTTGTTAGTATTTGGTGTTTCAGGCATGCCCTGAGGACATGGGGCAACTATTTTAATTTGGAATATATTTATATATGTATAAACATGTAGATGTTGCCTCAGCTTCAGGACAAATATTTAACATCCAGTATATTTATAGCACTTACATACAGATATAGTACAGTGAAATACAGCTAGCAGATATTACATTCACTTGAATAAATGAATAATTTTAGTTTTAGGTATTGTTCTCTATATCAAGTAATAAGTTTTCCTACTTACTCTTAAAGTTTATTAAATTCATAGTGGCCCTGTTTATTCAAGCTATAAATGCTTAACTTCTAAAATTCTTTATAAATCATTTCTCCAGATACAAACTTGTTGTATATTTCTATGGAACAGTGCCAAATAAGATATCTATGAATATTAATAGAGTTAATAATTTATTAAGCATTTTCAAGTTGTAAATCAATTCTAATATATTTTAGTTGTATGCCATCATAGCAAAAACAAATAGAAAATTAACTCCTCTACCCAATAAATGTCTTAAATTATATAGTATGTGCTTATTTTAAATAATTCAAAAATATAGATTAGTGTGCGGTAAATATATGAAGGCAAAATGATATTATTGAATTTACTATCCTGAAACCTGTTTGAAAATTAATAGTATATTAGGGAATCTTTTGCATCAGAGACCGTATAGCATTTTGATTACCTCAGCCAATCTTACATAATGAAAATACTAAGAATATTTCAACATTTTGACTTTATGACTATTAGAATTGGAGTTCCTACCTTTCACTGAACTTGAATGCATCTAGTGCTCCAAGAACTTTTTTGTGTGTAAATGAAGGAACTCTCAAATGTGAGCATGCCATTTGATCCTCCGTGGGAGCCTTGTTCCTCACCCCCACTCCTCTGCTTACCAACCCCAGGGATCCCTTCTGATTCCAAGACAGTGAAAGCATTTCGCCAGGCTCACTCAGGGCACGCAGTGGGCTGCTGGACTTCTCCCATCTGCCTGCCACTCCCAGGGCTTGGGCAGCAACATGAATGTGTGCCTCTGATCGAATGTGAATTAGACCTGCTCAGATTCAGCAGTTATAGATAGAAAACATTTTAGATAGAAAAGTAGTCTTCACTGAAAATGTATGGAGTTTTCTTGTCAGTGCTTTTAAAATACCATGTTGTTACTATTTGCATAACACAGTAAAGAAGACAATGTGGATAGTTTGCATTCAAATAATATACCATTTTTGATAAAGGACTTGGGCCTCTGTGGGAGCCAGGATTCACAACTATCTTGGCATGTTCTCTTACATTGACTCCTCCAACCATTCCAAACATTGACCCAAAGACCTTATTACACAATCATCACTCAGCCGTAAGAAAACATTTCTGCACATATGTCGATCTCATTGTCAAAACTGAAGTTATTATAGCTTAGTATTTGAAAGATGCACCAGTGGTGTAACTGTGCATTTCAGCCTTATGTAACTGCAAGCACATTTACAACATGTAAGATAAATGATTAAGTGGATTATAGTGTATGAGACCCACAGATTCATGCATAATCGTGTTGTACAAGGTCATGCAGGTCTCTGTATTGCAGCAGTTCTAACATGGTGACCAGAAGATGTTCTGTGATATTAACAACAACCAGAAAGCTAGAAATTTTGATCCATGCTGTGGGGTAGTAGACTTTGGCATCAGCATCTGAATGGGCACTACTTCATGTCCCTGCTACTGCACTTCCAATCCAGTCAAGTGCTTGGGACCCTGCACCAGTGTGGGAGACCTGGAGGAGGCTTCTGGCTTCTGGCTTCAGATTGGCCCAGCTCCAGGCATGGCAGCCATTTGGGCAGTGAACCAGCTATGAAAGATTCGCTTGTCTGTCCTCTCTCTGTAACTCTACCTTTCAAATAAGAATAAATATTTTTTAAAAAATCCATAAGTCTGTGTTTATGTATTCGTAGAACTAAGATTTGCAAAACTTGATGCCAATCTTTATACTGAAAAAATTAGTTTGAGATATTAAATCTTGTAAATAAGGACATTTTAATTATTTTGAAAAATAAATGTAAGGCTATCTTTATTTATCTATCTGAGTATTGTTAAACATAAGGTAAAATGTATAAGCCAGAATTCTGATTGAAAAATGGAAGCTTTTTTTAACATACTGTATATTTGAGATTACAGTCGTGATTTTGTGCTGATAGTAATGATCTTAGGAAAAAATCTAATAGTATGATATTTTCTGAATCTTTCCCAAAATGAAATATCTTATAAAGCACACATTAAATCTGACCTTGAAACCACGCTGAAACACACAATGATAACACCATCTAAATTCTGTAAAAACAATTTGATTTAATACAGTTAAGATATGAGATGTACTAGAAGCAAGTTGTAGTTTTTGGCAGAAAATCAAGTAAATTTTCAGCTTGTGCTATCTACAGCTACTTGGAATGATTTATGAAAAATACCGAACAGATTTTGTTTGGCCATTCTACTTTGGAAAATGTCAAAATTATTTTTAATTTTTTTTGGTAGAAAAATGATTTTTTCATTAAATTTCAGATGAAGAATGATTTAGTGAACTTGATATCAAATTGCTATTTTCAAGTTTGTCCAGCCTCCCTGTAACCCTCCCTCGCTTCTTTCTTGGAATATACCCCCATGAAATGCAATCTTAAAAAGTCGGAAAGTATGGGCCCGGCGCGGTGGCGCAAGTGGTTAAGGTCCTCACCTAGCACGCCCGGGATCCCATATGGGCGCCGGTTCTAATCCCGGCAGCCCTGCTTCCCTTCCAGCTCCCTGCCTGTGGCCTGGGAAAGCAGTCGAGGACAGCCCAAGGCTTTGGGACCCTGCACCCGCGTGGGAGACCCGGAAGAGGCTCCTGGCTTCGGATCGGCATAGTATCGGCCCGTCGCGCTCACTTGGGGAGTGAATCATCGGACGGAAGATCTTCCTCTCTGTCTCTCCTCTCTGTATATCCGCCTTTCCAATGAAAAAATAATAAAAATAAATCTAAAAAAAAAAAAAAAAAGTCGGAAAGTACAATACTGGGGTCTAATGCTAATCCTCAGCCTCTAAGCTCCAGCATCCCGTATGGGTGCTGGTTCTAGTTTGGCTGCTCCACTTCCCAGCCAGATCTCTACTTATGGTCTGGGAAAGCAGCAGCAGGATGACTCAGGTCGCTGGGCCCCTGAACCCATGTGGGAGATTCAGAGGAGGCTCCAGACTCTTACCATTGTGGCCATTTGGGGATTGAACCAGTGATGAAGAATATCCATCTCTCCTCTCTCTGTCATTCTGCCTTTCAAGTACAAATAAATCTTGTTTTTAAAACCCATACGTCTGTGTTTATATGTTCATAGACATAAGAAAAGTGAATCATGATTCCAGTTTATAGTAAAAACTGTGGATCATGAAATACAAGGTTTGAAAGAATTAAAGAATAGGTAAATAGGTAATAAAATATTCTTAAAATTTTAAACAATCCTGTTTAAAAAATAAGAGAAAGAGAATATAGTACTATGTGGTGAAATTAAAAAATAATTTAGAAAACAGATGTCATAAAATTTGGTTATTAAAATAGATTTATAGCAAAGTGTTGAGTCTTAAATCATAAGTGGTACTTTTGCTGAATGTGAGTTTTACAAATGTCTGCACCCTTGAACATTCAGAAAGCAGTGTCAGTGCAATCTGATTATTGTTAATATTTTGGCAGTTTTAAGCTATATGAAGTTATGGATTAATGCGTCTATTTGAAAAGTTTGTCTGCTGTGAGCAGGAATATCCCAGGTCTTATTGCCCATTAGATATCTTTATTTCTTACCTTTTCAAGATGCAGATGTATTGTATATGCCCCTTCATTTGTACTGTCACTTCTTCTCCTGTAACTGTAAAGGATGAACCTGGCATCTTATGCTCCCAAAATACAATTTTTAATTTCAGATGGCACAGATATATAAACATGATTTCTCAGTTTTGTCAACAGATCTTCCACATGATATTTTATTCCCACTCTTTCTGCTTCTTCCTATGTCAGCTAAAACAAATTGCAAGTTATGTAGAAAAGTTGACATTTTGTAACATTTTTACATCTAGCATATCCAAACAGTCCCTTCTTATAATATCCTTAATATTTAATTTTAAATTTTCATTAGAGCTAATGACTTTTCCTTTAGTAACAATTGTGAAAATTTTGTGTTTTAGTAGTGCTCTACGCATATTTTTAATCATATCATTATTTTGCTGGCTTTAATAATAGATTAAATTATGGATCATATCTATATATTGTTTTCTACCTTTTATTATCTATGTTGGAGGTTTTTTGAAAAAATCATTTGAATTGTTTGAATGTTTTCTTAACTCGTGGATTTAAACAAAATAATTTCTATTTTCGTCAGTGGCTTTTGAAAGAAGTGCCGTAGTTTCTTCTTGCTGGTGGTTTGCTATAATTCTATCAGCTAAAGTGTATTAAACTAAGTAACACGTATCACTTCTTTAATACAATTCTCTCTGAGAGGCATTTCATGAACAATACCTATTCACAACCTGAATTTTTACTGAATACTTATTACACAATGCCATAGTACCTTACAATTCCTCTCTGTAACATTGTTAGACCAAATGCAGTCTTCAGATATATAATTATACATGTGTGTGTATCTGTAACATATGTTACGTGTATATAATTAAATATTATATAAAAATTTTCCATGGCTTCAATGAATTTGGAGAACATACTTTGCATATGTTTATGCATTTCATCCTTACATGGTACATTTGCACATGAGGTTATACGCCTATATCATTTAATACAATGTGGGCTCTCTTGCACAGCCTTACTCAGGGAAATTAGCAGGTAGCTGATTCATAAGTGGAGCTGGTGCCTCTATGAAATGCTTGCACTGCAGGTGATAAATTAGTCCACAGCACCAAAACACCAGCCCCTCAAGCTGAAATTTTTAAGACCAAAAAGCACTCAAATACTTAAAAAATGAAATATGAAATACAAAATTTTAAATAAAATATTTATTTATAGCAAAGTTTAAATCTAATAACTAAGAGGGATCAAATTTTACCATAAAATAGTACTAACTTAGTTTTTTGAAATTACTTTCTATATTTGTGTATTTTAATAAGAAATATAGATTACTGTTTTACTTGAGGAAAATAATTTCCTCCCACTTATTTTTTTCTAAAAGGTTTTAATTTACATGATTCTATGGGGGACATTTTTCAATTTTGTTTTAACCAGTTCACTTATAAGACTAAAAATTTCTAAGAATTTACTAACTATGGATAATGTAAAAACATAAGGAATTATTTAAACGAGCTAGCTAAAAGATGGTATAAGTGGCTCTGAGGAGATGATCCCATTGGTTAGCAGAGGGTCTGGTTTCATGAGAACCTGTGATTCATTCACGATGAGTTAGGAATAGATGCCAGTCACACATGTGAGGTCCAAGTTTATTATGTTCCCACAAGTAATTCTGAGGCAACAAAAACCCCAAAATGGTCCCCTCTGAAGGCAAAGAAACTGGGCTCCTAGAACTAGAAAATAATTCAGCCACTGGCTACAGCCTCCCTCTCTGTCATTTCTCAGAATGTTGGTATGTATTTGAGTATTTTAGGTAGTATGTCTGACTACATCTACAATAAATGTGACCTGAGTGAAATAAGTGCACTTCCACTCCCATGGAATAAAAGCACTTTGTCCTGTGCTGTTGGGTGAATTATATATAGCCTGGTTGTGTACAAGACAACATTTTTTTTTTTTTTGTCATCAACGGCAATGACTTTTTTTCTTTTAAGATCACATTATATGTAATAATGTGTTGTAGCTTTTCCATTTTCATATTAGGATTGGCAATATTATGGTAAAATGAAGTTTCTCTCAATTCAGAGTGTTAGAGCAAGTATTAATTGCTCAGTATAAATCTCTCTATAAAGCTTAGAGGAGTCATATAACTGACACCCAAGTGTAATAAAAGCACCACTTGGGTGGTAAGTTACTTACTTCATGCCAACTAATTTTCATCTGAGAGAATTATTTCTTTTTTATATGAGTACTATGACATTTTAATTGGATTTAACTTTGTCATTGCCTCTATGTATGTATGTATTTTAATGCAGTGGGTTTTTTTGTGAACATTGGCAGGTGCGATTTTTTTCATTTGGCAAACAGGGATTAAGTACATGCTCTTTTTAAATCGCTTATTTTTAAAATATTTTTGAAGATTTATTTATTTATTTATTGGAAAGTCTGATACATAGAGAGGAGGGAAAACAGAGCTAAGATCTTTCATCTGCTGATTCACTTCTCAACTGACCACAATGGCCGGAGCTGAGCAGATCTGAAGCCAGGAGCCAGGAGCTTCTTCCAGGTCTTCCACATGGGTTCAAGGTCCCAGGGCTTTGGGCCATCCTGTACTGCTTTCCCAGGCCACACGCAAGGAGATGGATAAGAAGCGGGACCACTGGGACAGGAACTGGTGCCTGTGTGGGATCCTGTCATGTGCAAGGCGAGGACTTTAGCCACTAGGCTACTTTGCCAGGCCCATTTGCTTGTTTATTTGAGAGATTAGGAATGGGAAAGAGAGACAAAAAGATAAATGATGTCTCCTGGTTCACTCCCCAAAATCTCCCAATGGCCACCACTGAGCCAAAATTGGAGTGCAAGTCCATCTCTGGTGTGCATGTAGGTCAGGTACCAGGCGGCTTAGATTATTATCTACTACCTCCTGTGGTACATGCACATCAGCAGGAATCTGGAGTAGAGATTGGAGCCAGGACCTAATCCAGGAACTTCATTTAGGATGTGGGTGTATCAAAGGTTTTAACCACCCTCTCCCCTAATTGCTTATCATATTTGTGATAGTGACATGAACAAAGGATCACAGAACATCCTACTCCCCGGGAACATATAATTCTGCAAGTTGGCTTAGATATTTCATAACTCACTTAAACCCAGGAAAATTTCTGATGAGTAACCCATGAGGCGTACTTACTGTATTTGGTGATGAAACAACAAGTAACTTCTGATGAAGCTGAAGAGCTTCACGGGGAAGGAAGCATCTTTAAGTTAGAACTGATAAATCAGTATACTTCAGGGACACAGAGCTAAATGTCCAGAAGAAACAAGGGTTAAATCTCAGTTTAAATTCAGGGGACCAACGTATCAAGGGAATGAAAATGAGTGTGGCATTGAAGATTAAAAAGCAGTGTACATTAGCTCCATCTTTCCACTCTGTAGCTTTATGGAATTAAACACTTTAGCTATCTTTTTTTTTTTTTAATTTTCTTGAAGGATCTTCATTTACAAAATAGGGATACAAACTATTACCTGCTGACAATATTGTGGCAAACACCACACTGCATGATTTAAAGAGTACCAGCTCGGAATGTTGATGTTCTACTCAGTGAGTTAAACCTTCTTTTCCCAGAGTAGTGAGCTAAACTTGAAGGGATTAAACCCAGAGCAGAGACAGGATTTAAAGATGCACATGACTGGGCCCGGTGGCGCAAGTGGTTAAAGGTCCTCGCCTAGCACGCCCGGGATCCCATATGGGCGCCGGTTCTAATCCCAGCAGCCCCACTTCCCTTCCAGCTCCCTGCCTGTGGCCTGGGAAAGCAGTCAAGGACGGCCCAAAAGCTTTGGGAACCTGCACCCGCGTGGGAGACCCGTAAGAGGCTCCTGGCTTCGGATCGGCATAGTATCGGCCCGTTGTGCTCACTTGGGGAGTGAATCATCGGACGGAAGATCTTCCTCTCTGTCTCTCCTCTTTGTATATCCGCCTTTCCAATGAAAAAATAATAAATATAAATCTTTAAAAAAAAAAAAACAAAGATGCACATGACTTACTGAACTCTACCTATCTTGAATGAGTATCAGTCTCATCATTTCATTTAAGTGTCTCTTATTCACTTTTTATTTCTTTACCCTTTTATTAGTTTTGACCCTATAACTAACTACTCCAAGTATTCAATGTGCCATGCTTGCTTTACCATCATGGTCATTTACTTCCTTAGTTCTTCAGTTCATGGTGTGAAGGCAAAGCAAAATGTACATCTCTTAGGGATGTGTGTGACGGGGAGGATGATATGTAAATAATAGTTCGTGTAGCCACTCATTACCAGATCTGGTAGAATGAAAAGAGCTTGAACCTGATGGGTAGAAATGAAAGCTATACCCTTTGTTGCTGTTGCACCTATTTTAAAAAACACTGTAAATCCCTTGTAGTGGGAGTGTTTATCCCATGGATACAATAAGGCAGCTCCTGATCTCCCACCCTGGGAGCAGTCCCATTGTCGCAAGACAGATAGCGCATCAGAAAATATGGCTTTAAGAATAGGCTAACTTCTTAAGGATGCTTTGAGCACGCTTAGCTACTTCTCCAAAGATTACTAAATAAGTACATTTTCTTCCCAATACAGAGAATGAATTTTAGGAGCTTAGGAGTGAACAAGGACTAGAGGTATTATTTGGAACCACAGTTTTCATCCCTGGCCATATCATGTAATATGAAACCCCACCAATGGAAGTGTTTATTTAATTTTGCTGGTTTGTAGTTTAGCCATTAGCCAGATAGTTCACAGACAAAAGAACATGAAAAATCAGAGTTCTCCAAATTGAAAGCTGTGTTATTTCCTAAAGATATTGACCTATACGATATAAAAAATTAAGCTGTCTTAATACTTTGTGACTTTGTTAATGTAGCAGTTAATATTAGAATATTTCTCCTGATGAAAAATTAAAAATTTCTACTTTCATGTAAGTAGATACAATTTTAACATTGGAGAAAAAATGCAGTTTTCTTTTGGTTGGGGTGTAAATGATGGCCCAGAACCATCCCAAGCACAAACTTCTCAATAATACTCACACGAGAAAGGTTTTCTTAGTATCATTATTGTCATTCCCTGGAATACCAGTAACATTAGTTAAGCAAGGCAGGAACAATAATTTTACTTCTGTTGCATTTTCAATTCTTTCTCTCTGTGGTTGTTTTGTGAGAGGTAGGGAAATGCTTTGAATTCCCATGCTGCACGGAGAGACCCAGGGCAGTCAGGATTAGCCACTCTTTGTGCACAGTTTTTATTTTACAGAAAGGAGATAATAATTCATATTGTGGAAAACCATTGTGGATATTAGATAATACACATGAAGCTTTTTAGTAGTATTTTTATAAGACAGAAACAGAGTATGGAGGGAGGTAAAAGGATGTGAATAAGATGAATTTGTAAAAAGATCTGGATCCTACCTGATTTTCTAGTTCTAAGGAAAAGTAGAGTCCTTTTTTATACAAGTAGAATCAAGTGCAATATATTAGTAATACTTACAGAGAGCAAAGGGAAATATTGAACCACTTGAACAATAGTATAGGTATAGTACTTATTAGACTGCAGTCATCTGGCTAATTTCTTACCTTGGTATGTAATCCATTTTAACACGTTTTCAATTAAAGTTTTAATAAAGCATTTTATAATATATGAAAACTTTCAAAATAAGTGAACGAGATGGGAGAACAAAAATACTCAATGATTGGTACTTATTTTTCATTTCAGTATTCCTTTTGCTCTATTTCAAAAGCTTTTTGTTTGATTCTTTTATAGTCCTTTCCCTGCAGTGGGGAAGTCATGTCTTCCTTTTCTTTATTTTAATGACAGTACCTACAGTATGAATTATTGTAGCTGTTTCTCTTTTTAGTGAAATTATAAATTAGATCATTGTTTCTATCTATATAAAATGAAAACTTTTATCATTTTTTATAGCACATAATTTTGAGTATATTGATCAGGGTCCTTATGTGTCATGGTTTAAATATGCAAGTCCAGTGTTTTGCCATAGAAAAGTTACATGTCATGAAGTATGCATATAACATGTGTTGTTACAAATAGGTTCTACTTAAGTACCACAAGCTGTCATGATTTGGTGTCTAACTGGTAAATTTAAAGAAGTTTGTGATTCTTCTTGTTTGCTTTCATGTGTTAATAAGTTTTGTCTGGTAATATACTTTTATTGCCATTATATTATGAAGTTTCAGGCCTTTATACTATAATTTTCAGAATATTACAGATATATTTTGACTACTTTTTTCTATGTGCACTTTTTAAAATTTTTATTTTTGATGACGTTTATATAGTTGATCAGTCTTGCTAAATCTCCCCCACTGAACCAAGTCCGTTTAGTTTCAATGCATGGTCTTAAGCTTGCTATTTGAAGTAAGGTGCACAAACCTACTCCTACTTAACAATATTTGATGAGTGTCATATTTTTTCTTATACCCTGTTTTTTGTGAATATTTAAATTGGCACTCATTTTCTAAAAATATAGCCTGGGGAATTTCATCTTTTTCTGTACTTTGCTGTTTATTTTTTTTTTTAACAAGGTTTCACTTTTGTATCTAAAATTTCAGTTTCTTTTGCATTGTGTCACCAGAATAGTAGTTCTTTCTTTACTGACTCACAGCAACTCCTTTCCTTTGAATTTATTTTCAGTTTTTATCGCCTTTAGTTGTACCAGCACAGGTTCATGAAAACCTTTGTACTGGAATGAGGATTTTTTTGCAGCTTCTAATACCTGGACTATTTCTCTAAGTATTTAGCTATGCTAAGTTTTCTCAAACTCTACCTTATTGACCCTTTTCTATGTGTTTCCTCACCAGGAACCAATTTAGTAATCGTCATCAGGGTTGCCTGTGTTCTGGGACACCCTTTTTGCCATGTGGGATTTTTTACAAGCAGAGTGTTGCAGTTCTGGCCTTCAGAAGAATCTCATCTACAGTATCATTTATAGACATTTCTCAAAACATCTGTCTGCTAGAGTCAGTTTCCTCTCATTATCATATTTCATTGGCAAAGTCATCTGGGATTAACTCATGGGCTCACATCATGGTTTCTATTCCTTATTCCTATTTATTTACTCATCTAAATCTTTTTTTTTTAATTAAAGATCTTTGCTATAGTGAAACAAACTATTGAGGGTAGAATTTATATTACATGTTTTAAGTATACTAAAATGTGCATGATTCATAATTCAGTGTTTCTGACTCATACCTGATTCTGTAAGTATGCACATAATGTCTGAAAAGATTGGAACAGAGTGTTCCATAACCTTCTGGATTCACTGTTTTTAAATGATTTTGTGATATTCTTTTGATGGAAATTTGGTAAATATATAAAATCAATTCTTAGCATGATGGCATAGATTAAGCAATCAAAATTGTCTTTCACATACAAGAATAAGTGAAGTTAGAATATATTCAAAATAGCTATGTTAACAATAATGCTAATTTTTCACAACCTTCCTGCAAAAAGAAAGTGATAATGAAAGTTATAATTTACAAAAGCATTTTTTCATGAATTTCATAACGCTTCTTGTGATGTCAAGAACTAATATTTTATTGATGGGGTACTTTAAATAACAAGAAATTACATAAGACAGATGTCTCTGATAGTCAATGGGAAAGCAAATTTAAACCTTGGTGATTAGATTTCAGAGATATGTGGCTATATTCTTTATAGTATTAATAATGTTATAATTGCTTCTGTATAAACAGTGTAATGATAAGAGGAAAAATGGTGAAGCCTGTTAGAGGAAGAATAAAGATATAGATGGGAACAGCAGGACAAGAGATAGGGAATCAGATTAATAAGGATGTCATATGATTTGTTCTGCCAGGTACTAGTATACATAGTTGGCTTTCCCAGGACTTAGAATTTAGCAGGTCTCATGTTTTCTTTCTGCTGCCTTCCAACCTTTTAATTTCTGTTACTTACAAAAAACTATTAACTAGTCCTGTAAATTTCTTAGCAAAATCTCCTGTATTGCTTTGCCTCTTATGGGTTTTGTGGAAAAAATTTATACATTGATATCCAAGACAAAAGCTAATTTTAAAAATAATTAAAATAATTCATTCTGCTTTTGCCATGTATTTCCAGATCATTTTTATTCAGCTTTTGAATATAACCCTTTTAAAAATATTTAATTTTGTTATAACGTATGTATATAACACATTTGTGTATCTCTGATAAGCAATTTTGCTTTTTGGTGATTTTTTTTATACTTTTGTTCTAAAGATCATAGAAACTAGTCACTTAAAGAATTAGAATCCAATGTCTGTAGTCACAGTGCTTTTTCAATTTTGACTGCATTGAGAACTGCATCCTGGATGTAAGGTGATTATGCTGATAAGAAATCAGTCTTGTCTTAGTAATAAAATGAGTTTGCTCTCATTCTCATTTTTTCCTCCTCCAGTTGAAGCCCAAATCATCCTCATTAGGACAGTTTTATGGTCTAATTTTTAATGGAGTAAAACCTGACATAAATCAATGGGAAATCGAAATTCAACCCTTAAACCGTAAGTGAATTTACCTTCAACTTAACCACACAGGCTTCTTGAAATGCTAGTGAATGACAAGTAATTACTTACTCAATGGAATACTTGTCAATCAACTGAGCAATTGCTAAATTTCACATAATATTATTCAGCCAAACCCAAACAACACATGGGGGCAGTTAAATATTTCAAAGATCAATGACTCAGGATTGCCTATTAGTGCATTTATTTATTCTGACTTTCTTCATTGACTTGTTAAACTGACTTTAGGTACAATGCCAAATTAGATTTTCTAAAATAGAGTGACCTTAGATGATAATTCTATATTTAAGAAACATAGCTTACTAGTGTGCTAATTCTTCTTGCTGAAATGGTAAGAATTCAAGGCTTGGTATTCAAAGATCTCAGTTTTGCTTGTTTCCCACTTTCTCACTAAATCTTCTGTATGTTTTCCATGACACTTTTGTGCCTTTATCATATATCTCCTGTTTTAGTCACTGAATTTAAACATGTTTCAAATTATGAAAATTTTAAGTTAATTTATTTACATATGGCAAACACATGTATGTACTGTACAGTGCATACTTAGGAGCACACCGATCCTTCCCACCCTGTCCTCGCTCCTGCGTTCCTCACCTATTCTTCTTCTATTTTTAAATTTTTACAGAAACATACTTTCAGTTCATTTCACAGTTACAGGGATAACACTCTATTAGATTAAAAAAAAAAAATCAAGCAATGGCATGTAGAAAAAGGGAACCAAAGAAAACACTGATCCTCAAAAGTGTAGACGAAAGTTGCTAAAACAATTAAATCTTTTTGCGCTGATCTTCTTTTTATTTATTATTATTTTTGATGATTCTGTTTTATAAACATAAGCATTCTTTCCTTCCTTCCTCCCCTCACCATTCCTCACCCTACCATTTCCTTCCATATTGATGCAATAGTATAGTCCTTCAGCAGAAGGCACAAATCCATGTATCAGGGCATTGTAGGTACTGGCAGTGGTGAAAATCTGGTGCCATCTGGTCAAGGTGTAGTCTCATAGATGAGCTGTATGATGGAGACTTACTTATGGGGATGTGAAGATACGTTGCAGTATCCATTGCTACTCCTGAATAGCTAAATTTTAAACTGTAAATTTTTCTCATTTAGATTACATATTTTATACTCTGCATTAGTTACCACAGATCCTAGAAAACTATCTTTGGGACTGATTTATTTCATCAACCGTTACGGTTTCCATTTGCATCAATTTTGTTGCAAAACACAGGATTATTTTTTTATGGCTGAGTAATATGCTCAAAAATACATGTTATAAATACTTAAATGCAAATGTTGGACAAAGATTAAATCACTATGTATAAATGTTAAGATTGTAGTTATGGAGACCTAGAACCATAAACATTTGAATGAAAGTAAACTTAACATTATCATATTAATTTATTAGAAAAAATTTACAGTATGAGTTATATAAGCCTCAAAATTGCAGCCTTTGGTCCAAGAACTTCTAGTATTTTGTATTAAGGAAATAATCAGGACTATAAAGTTTAGGAAAAAGGCCTCATTTGCCAAAATTTCTTTGAAATGGTAAAACTAGGAATAATTGACAATCATTATTAAAATATTCATTAGTAATGCCACTTTATTTCTACATAAGAAGAGACAGTGCAGTCATTAAATCAATATGTGAAAGAATAAAGCTGTAAAAATGGAGCTGTAGGATATATACATAGTACAACTTCAAGTACACATATCATTCACGAAATAATTAACTTTGAGTACAATAATTTCATATAATTTATATTCTCCTACTTGGAATGTCTAAGTTTTACAATGTGATTGATCCATTTTTATAAGAAAATGTTAATTTATTACCTACATTAGTGAGATATAATGATAAAGAATGACATCTTTTGAGCACTTTTGCTATGTGTCAGATGTTCTTGTAAGTGTCAACTTAGAATCATTAATTATTCATACTGGAGTCATCTGCCCTCAACATTAGGTAGGAGGTGAAATCATCAAATTTTAGGCAAAAAAATTAGAAATGTATAAAAATAATCACTCAGGCTTAATGTTACTTAAAACCCAGGAACTAATTTGAAAATGTGAATCTTATTCCTAATGAAATTTCTGCACCCAGTTACAGTGATAAAAATGAATTCTAGATTATTTCATTAAACATAATGATTAACAATTGCATACATTTTGTTTTAAAAGAGGACTCATTTTTTTTATCCAGTCATCAGTTGTGATATAAACAAATTCCAAAAGATAAATATGTTTTCCCTGACAAACAGTAGTTAATATGAAAGGTAAAAATGTATAAAAGTGAATTAGATGTGTTGTGATTTGATTGTTGTTTTTACTCCTTGTTCATACTTCTCTGAAATGGTGGTCTTTCTATTTCTTTTATTTATTTAATATTACGGTTAGTGATGCAGTAAGACTGTGAGTATAGAGTAGACCAGAAGACTAGAATTGTAGCTTTACAAAAAATAAATAAATAAATAAATTAAATAAATAAAAAGGAATGAAGGAGAGATATTGATTGAAAAAGAAAAATAGGAGGGATGGGAAGATGGTCGTGTCAGAATTATATCTATGAAATCTATGCTCTTAATATTAATCTTTTCAGCAAAAATTTTAAAATGCATTGTTACTTGGCAGGTTTATTTTTGAGAAAGACAGTTACTGGGACTAGGTAGACTGAAGAAACAAATGCTCTTGTTAAAAGAAAATTTTTGCACCCTCACTGAGTAGCCTGCTCATCATTGGCAGCAGGTAATGTAATTCCTTTTTTTCAAAGAAGTGTTTAGGACATCTAAGAGGAAGCCCCATATTTGTTGTTCTTAACGCAACATACTAATCTCTTTATCTTCTTTGAGCTTTTTCATATTTTAGTAAATAAAGTGATGATCCTCTTTTTTAAACTGTTATTCTTTGCAGCTGCTTATACCAAGATCTTAAGAAACTTTGACCAAAATTATACTGACACTCCCTTGTTTGAACTCTTTCTGCCCCTAGAACATTACCCCTTTTTTGAAAAAGTTCATCTCCATCTAGAAAAGCCCTAATTCCCTCTGTGCCTGACATTGTTTACTATTCTTTTAACTAAAATTGTGTTGAAAGAGAAGCTAACACTAAAACAAACAAACAAACAAACAAACCGCCAAGCCAAAAGATGCGATTGTTCCTCCTTCAGAGTTTACAATCTGTTCCCATTGTTCTCTTGGTAAATGAGATATATGATATATTCGCAGATAAATTCTGTGTAGGATTCTCCATGCCAAACATACGAAATGATAGTGGTATTCTCCTTTTCACAAATGTTGCAGATGCATATTCTATGGTGCAAAAGGAGCCAGGTAAGTACAGGTAGTTCAGAGCAGTAGGAAACATGAACTCAGGACTGAAGGACCAGTTCCGGAAGATAACTCCATTTCCTAAATAATATTGTTTTCATCTGTCAAAATAGACATTTTCATTGTTTACCTCAAGAACATTCTCATGACTCAGCAAACCGTTTTGTGTTAAACAAAGAAAAAAACTGGGATTTAGAACCAATACAATTTATTCTGTGCTTTAACTATACACATAACACATGCCTCCTCTTGATTCTAGATAGCTTTTAGTTTTTATCCTTTGCTTATTCACAGTTCTGTTCCTTTACTTTTGTCTTCTGATCTTAGTTTATAATCTTTACTACAGTGTTCAAATCAGTTCTTAAATTTTTTTCATAACTGCGACATAAGTATTTTCCTATCCTAAGCTTTCGTAAAGGGCTAATATTAATTGAATGATGCTGCTGCTCTTATTTCTTGGATTTTTTTTTTTTTGTGTAGTTGAAACATTATAAGAGGTAATCTTTTTTAGATTTATTTTTATTTTATTTGAAAGGCAGATACACAGAGAGAAGGAGAGACAGAAAGGTCTTCCGTTCGCTGCTTCACTCCCTAAGTGGCCACAGCGGCCAGAGCTCAGCCAATCCAAAGCCAGGAACCAGGATCTTCCTCTGAATCTCCCAGGCTGGGTCCAAAGTTTTTGGGCTGTGCTTGACTACTTTTCCAGGCCAGAAGCAGGGAGCTGGGTATGAACTGAGCAGCCAGGACATGAACCAGCACCTCAGGCTACCAGCAAATGCAAGACGAGGACTTTAGCCACCAAGTTACCACACAGGGCCCAAGAGTTAATTTTAGCTCCACAGAATTTTGGTGGAATAATCAGGGTAGTAATGTCTGTAGTTCCAGTTAGTAAAGATGAACAGAGAAAAATAGAAAAAAAAAATAAAATGCTAAGATAATGTATTTTGAGAATAAAAACCGAAACATGTTGTAACCTTTTATAACAGCAAGAAGCAAAAGTTTGAAAGCAAAAAATTATGGTATTAAAATGATGAAAATAACAATGTAATAAAGTATGTTGGGAGGAAGCATCTAATTTACTTTACATATTACCACTTCTTGATGATTATCATTGAGCTCTAACCTCTATCAGTGATTGCAGTAGAAAACATCGCTGGTGTGCACTCAAAGTGATGGTCTTCTACATTTGGGAATGCTAACAGCTTAGACTCCCTATCACTGAGAGTTAGGCATGCCCATGAGACTTTATCTGACCAATGAAATATAGACAGGAGTTCCTTATTAAAACATGTATCAGTCTTTCCTTAATCCCCATTTTCTTTTCTCTTTGCTATCTTAAATTTCAATATTCCAGATAGCATACCTCTAATAGTCTGGTTACCAAAGGATGAAAAATAGCAGGCAGAAAATCTTACTGATGCATGTGGAAACACATAATTTTAAAGTTTATTACTAAATCATGATCCTACCTGGTCTCATTGATTCTGAACATGCTGATTCTGACTGAACTGTAACTGAAATGATATCACATGGCTTCTTTTCACAGAAATTTTTCTTACAATTCAGGTCTAGACATTTTTTTGTGAGACAGTAAGTGTTTTGATTGTGTGGTAGAAGCATACATTAGGTTTAAAAGAAAGATACTATTGTGTGGTGTAATTTAAACATTTCAATAAAAGTAAAAGGATGCATAGGGATACCAAGCAGACAAAAGAAAATGTGCTCTGAATTATCTATTGGCAGTATTTCATCAATAACACCCAATCCTCCAGTCACTTCTGGGATACTCACGCTGGATTTCTTCACACTACCCTTATTTGTTTGGGCCAGTTATAATATACACCAAGGAAGCAAATCTGTAAAATTTGGAAAATATAAGAAAAGGAACTTCTCTAGTGGTAGTTAAAGTCATTTCCTGAGAAAGACCTAATGTTATAGCAAATTGGCAGATGATATTGAAAACTGTGTCACTATGTGAGGCTTTTAAATTCCTTTTTTAAAAAGGATTTATTTTTATTAGAAAGGCATATTTACAGAGAGAAGGGGTGAGAGAAAAATCTTCACTTTATTGGTTCACTCCCCAACTGGCTGCAACAGCCAGAGCCGAGTTGATGTGGAGCTTGTTTCCGGTCTCCTACGTGGATGGGTTCCAAGGCTTTGGGCCATCCTCTAGAGCTTTCCCAGATGACAAGCAGGGAGCTTGATGGGATGTGGAGTAGCTGGGACATGAACCAGCACCCATATGGGTGCCATCCCTTTAAGGTGATTGGTTGACCAACTCAGATATTGCACAAGCCATGACCTCCAAATTTTATTTGCTACTATGTGAATATTACACATTCCCTCATTGGAGTCAGGAATTTAATATCCTTACCCTTACAGAGCTTTTGAAAATCAATACTTTGCTATATTTAAAGATCCCTGCCTGGGATATTTAATGTAGCCCTTGTTTTATTTTGTAGCAATAATTATAAACAAGAGCAATGGCTTTTATGCTTTTCATTTTTTTCTCAATATGCTGTTATGAAGCTATAAAAATATAGTCAAGTAGAAACGTAAACATAGTTTCCTTCAGCAAAATTTAAGAACTGTTGCCTTATTCTTCTACGTCACTACACATAATGTGGATTAAATGATAGTAAAAATTTAAACAGAAAAAAATACATGTTTCATATGATATACGAAAATTGTTTAAAAAATAAAAGAAATGCCAGACTCATAAACATAATTCTAAATATTTCTATATATTTCTATATATATATTTTTCTTTTTTTCCAAAGGAGACAAAATCATGTGTTGCACAGTCTGGAAGATAATCTTATGTCATGGGTGAACCAAAACTTGGTTTCCAGATTTACTAATTTAACTTTATTTCTCTTAGAATTATGCTTATGAATCTGACCATTACATGTATATTAAGTCTTCAAAAGATTCAAGTAAATATTATTAAAATGTAAAATACACATTATATTTTTCTCAATATTAACTCCATCAGATTCAACACAATTCCTAAGATCAGCCGTACAGTTCTGGGATTTTAACCATGACAACGCAGTGCTTTTTACATTATCAGTTGAAGAAAAGTGGGTTTCCTTTAAAATTTTTAGCATTAGGGGAAAAAGGACATCAAAAAGAGCAAAATCAAGACCCTAAGTTAGATTTTAAAATTTTTCCTGTGAAAATTCACAAAATGTCCATGTTTAATGAGAAAAATGAGCATTATTATGTTGGACTCTGGGTGTTTTTCTGGAAAAACTTTGGCTGATTTTCTTTTAAAAATATTTATATATGTAATTAAAGGTAGAGTTATAGGAAGAGACATAGATAAGCCAAGAGGAAGAAAAGAGAAGACAAAGAAAGAGAAAGAAAGGGAGAGACAGAGAGGGAGAAGGAGAGAGAAAGAGTAAGAGAGAGATCTTGTATCCATTGCTTCACTTTCCCAATGGATAAACCAGCAGGGGCTGGGTAAGACTCATGCGGGAGCCCAGATTTCCGGTTGGGCCTCCCACATGGGTGTCAGAGAAACAAACTGTGCTTTCTCAGATACATATTCAGAAAACTGGACTGGAAGTAGAACACTGAGAACTTGAAACAGCACTCATTTGACATGTTGACATCACACCATTGTGCTATAGCACTGCAGCCAAACTTCCTAAAATCATCCTTGTAATAAAAATTGTAATGATTTATGATTTTTGGCCCTTAGAAAACTCAACTGCTGTTATCTTTTCTCAGAACTGGATTGCTTTTGCTTCAGGATTACTTTTGGCTCTTGGCAGCCTTTGCTTCAGTGGTGCCACCTCAACCCTCTGGCCCTGATAATACTAGAAAAGCCATGTTTCATTTTTAAGAGTTCTTAAAAGAAATGTTTCATATATTAATCACTGTTTTTGAAATTTGCATTAAAATCTTTTGCAACAGAAATCTTTTGCTTGCAACAGAACTGGACATAACAATTTTATATGAAAAATAATTTGCATTTTGAATTTCCAGCCACATGTGTTTTAGAATGGATCATTTGAGATATCCACAGTGTTGGTTGTTGTGCCTGCTGTTAATTTCTTTAAGTTAGTGTATGAGAAAATTACTTCTCCCCAAATTATTGTGGGTGCTCTCCCTCTGCAGACTTATTCATTAATACCTTCTCACTCTCTTTTAAGTTACTCATTTGTAAACTGCTGATTTTTTTGGAGTTCCTGATAAACTTGAAGGAGTCAGTGATTTCATGATTATTCCAAACTTCACCGTCAATTTAATATTTGTTCATGATTCAATTTTAGCAGAATTCATGCTACTCAGCTTGGAGTCCTATTATATATTTTCTAGTGACTCAAAATATATCCTATTCACACATGTTATAACAACTTTGAAAGAATTTATTTGGTGGAAAGTGCTTTTGAATTTCATATATACTTTTTCATACTAGAAATTTTCAATAATTTTTGAAGGCATCCTTTCTCTGTGTGTGTGTGTGTGTGTGTGTGTATATATATGTTAAAACTTTGGATGAGAGTGAAATTAAATGAAGAAGGTTCTGTAGTCACTTCTGAATACAGACAGAAAAGACTTAGTTTCAGAAACTAAATTCACAATTGCCCCAAAACCACTTACAAAGAATAGAATGTAAAGAGGCTCTTCTTTGACAAGTTAACTGCCAGAAACAATAAAATCCTTTTTGGAAAAGTGCCCCTGTATTCATTTCCTGTCACTGCAAAAAAAAAAAAATCACTGTAAACATGTGGCTTAAGAGAATTCACAGTTTTTATCCAGGGCTTTTAAGATGGAGATTCTGACACAGGCCCCACTGCACTGCAGTGTAATCATCACCAGTATCAGGTACTCCAGGAGAGGATTAGTCTCTGGGTACTCTGGGTACTTCTGGGTACTCCAGGAGAGGATTAGTCTCTGGGTACTCTGGGTACTTCTGGGTACTCTAGGAGAGGATTAGTCTCTGGGTACTCTGGGTACTTCTGGGTACTCTAGGAGAGGATTAGTCTCTGGGTACTCTGGGTACTTCTGGGTACTCCAGGAGAGGATTAGTCTCTGGGTACTCTGGGTACTTCTGGGTACTCTAGGAGAGGATTAGTCTCATTATGACTGTTGGCAGAGTCCAGTTTCTTGTTGCTGCAGCACGTGGGTCTGCATTTTCATCCTGAAATTAAGGTGAAGTTAAGTCCCAATTACTAGAGGCTCCTGCACTCCATGACTTTACACCCCTTCCTCCATTTTAAACTTAGCCACCTGGGTTATTCTAGCCTCCTCCTTTTGATACGCTCTCCCTTTTGCTTCTTCGCTGGGAGACTTGGTTACTACACTGGGCTCACCAAATTAATCCAGATAATTATTAACTCTTAATCACACCAAAAGAGACAGAAATTTCAGGTAAACAGGAAAAATTGAAAAACTTTACATAAAAGCTAAGTAACATATAACATCAGGTTCTGAATTCTAATCAGAATTAAAGTATAATCATACACAATGCAAATGTATTGCAGCAATTATGAATATATAACTTTTTAAGATCTTATTTTCAGAAAAAATAAATTATCTACAAGCAAATAAAACATTATTGGCAGCTGATTTCTGAATGGCTTAACAACAGTTTCTGGTACTTAGCCTTAAATACTGCGAATTCTAACCATAAAAAAAAACAAGGTCTTTTCAGAGGTGACAAAACCTATTAATTACAAACCTATAGCTACCCCGAATAATACTTTGTACCCTTGAAAAGATCTGGTTACACAAGGAAATATCTGTAATGAAAAAATGAATAAATGGTTTAAACATAACTTAATGTTAAATCTAATATGTTAATGAAGAATAATATAGTCATTTAGTGTTTAAAACATAAACTATACTGTGAAGATATGGAGCAAAAATGTAAGTCAAGCCTAGTTTCAGAAAAAAGCATTTTGAGATATGTAAACGTAGAAAACAACTGGTAATTTATTTTATACATGTTTAGTTAATTACAGAGCTAAATAGGGATGTTAACATTTGGTTGTAGCTATTATAAGGTAAAAGCATAGTACTTAGTTTTGTAGTCCCTAGGAGAAAAAAAAAATTATCTGAGTAACTCTAAAAATATAGCTTAAGTGAAAACCAAGAGAACTGGAAAAGTAGAAAGCACAAAATAAGAAAGACATAAATCCAAATATAACTAAATCTACAGTAATGTTTGCCTTAAAAGGGAATATCCAACTGTATGAAAAAAACACTACATATTTTTGGCATAGGAAAACAAAAACGTTGTAACAGAGGAAAAAATATATACTATGCCACCCAAAGACAGAAAAACTGTCTGTGGTCGCTATTATTAATACACAAATTTTAAAAGTTTTACAAGATACACTTAAAATATAAGTATTTAATGGCATTTCACCAGAAACATCATTTCAAATAGCTGTGCATCTTGCAGTATAATTTAAAAATAGATCACATAAATATTTACAGATCGGTGAGAAGTTAGACACACTGCCTTAGACTCAAAAACATGCAAAAATTTGTTTTTGTTTTTACGTTTGACATGAAAAGATTGTTTTTGAGTATGCTGAGAGCACGATAGTGTTGACAGGAGTCAAAGAAGACTTAATGGGAGGAGAGATGGGGAAAGTTGCTATACTCAATTTGGAGAAAATAAATTCTGTGTTCTATTGCAAAGTAGGATAGCTATATACAGCGTACTGTGCATCTATGTGCTTTTGTTTGTTTGTTTTTGTCTTTTACTCTTTTGCTAATGAGAATTGTAGTAAGAGAGTGAGAACCTCCTTTACAGACTTTCCTTTCAAATGCCAGCCACAGCTAGGCTGGGTCAGGCTCAGTGAAGGAACCCAGAATTCACTTTCGTTCCCCATGTGCCATAGCGGACCCAACAACTTAAAGCCATCACCTGTTCCCTCATAGGATCCGATTCACTGAGAGGCTCTGATGATGCTGGAATTCAAGCTTAAGAATTAGAATATGGGATGTGGGTAGCTGAACTACTGTGCCAAATGTCCCCTTCCCGACATTTTAATAATTGGACAACTTTAAGTTCTCTTCATTTGCAAGTTTCTCTCTTATCCTTTTATTTGTTAAAGAATATGCATTATGAGATTTATAATAATTCCCACCCGTGTTTGTCTCTTGTTCCTTTTTTTGCCACAAATGTCCACTTGTACGGATTGAAGGATCATTCTTTTGTCAAGACCCTAAGTAGTGAGATATTCTTTCACAAAATCACGGGTACAAATCTCTTAATGATGGGGATACAGTAAGTAGGTAATTGCAGAGTAAGACAGGAAAGTTTTGTGCCACAGATGTATCTTTTGTCACATATACAAGGCTTTTCAGTTCTCTGACCGCAAATATATCAAGTTAAATATCAGGGTCCAAAAGATAACTACACTCATACATTCAAGAAAGGTTAGCTTTCGAAAAAATCATCGAATATCATATACAGTGTTAAAACTGTAGCATTTAATGTCAAAGTCACAAACAAGAAAAACGCATGATCATAATTATATATAGTATCAGATGTTTGTTTTGAGTTTCAAGAGTTACCTTGGTATCTTTTTGATAATATTTATTTGCTATTGAGTTTATATGAGTATTATCCACTCATAGTCATCAATATCTTTTTAATATGACTTCTCCCCAAATTATTGTCTTTTTTCTCTTTCCCTTCCTCTAACATTTCTAGAACCTGTGCTTTCCACTCCATTATATAATCTTAAACAAGGCAAAACCTTGGCTGTTAGTACGCATATGATCTTTTTTTATTCCTTTTAATTATTCAGTATAGTGATTTTTAAATTAAACATTCTAATATTGAGTAATCTCTGTATTATTTTGAATCAGTTATTTTCTAAAGTGTTTATATTTGAAAACTACAAAACGGCTGGACAAAGAATATAATAAAGTGTTTGAAAAAGTGAGGAATGGTATCTGCTAATCATTTTGTTAGGAAAATGTAAGAAAGTTGAATCCCTCATTGTATACCTCTTCAATTCCTAGCTTAACATTTAGTGAAATTTATGTTTAGATAAATTTATTGACTCTGTTATTCCACATACACTTCTAAACTATATATGGTATTATCTCTGTGTGTAGTGTGTATACATTATGTGTATATATGTATATATGCATGCATACTTAGGCATATATTCATTTTATCTTCTCCGATTTTCAATGCAGTGCCCCTTATAATACAAAAAGCACTAATTGTTTTAATTCCATGCTGTGCTTATTGATTATTGCATATCGGAGAGAACAGAAGATATTCAAAATTTTT
This sequence comes from Ochotona curzoniae, assembly GCF_017591425.1. Classification (NCBI taxonomy): domain Eukaryota; kingdom Metazoa; phylum Chordata; class Mammalia; order Lagomorpha; family Ochotonidae; genus Ochotona; species Ochotona curzoniae. The sequence goes on from NW_024466599.1 coordinate 60,650,665, forward strand.
TAAAAATGTTTATCAGTTTTAAAACCGATAAAAACTGTTTAAAACCGTCTTTGGGGAACTGGCTTATTTCATTAAGTATCATGGTTTCCAGGTGGGTCCGTTTTGTTGTAAATGGTAAGAGCATTCTTTTTTGTAAATATTAATTAATAGGAGATAAGCTGTGTGTATCTTAATGAGTCTCTATGCGCAGTAGCAACAGTCAGGGTGTGTAATCAGACAGCCTGCCTCATTTTATGTCTGAGGATTTCTAGTAATGCTTTATTGGCTTCAGACCATTGAGTGGAGATAATAATGGTTTCCTCATCAGAGGACAAGTGTGAGAACTAAAGAATATGGGATTTGTGAAGGATATCATACTTTTCCTTTTTAATTCTATTATAAATCTACATAATAGATACTGCTATGCATCTATGAAAAATGATCTCATAAAGTCATGTCAAATATTATTGGAGATAATTCTTCATCACTTGATAAGCTTAAAAAGATAAAATGCGTCATGGCTGCAGAGTACCATGCATAGTTCAGTCCTATCTTAAATAGAAATGGTGAGGGCCCGGCACCATGGCCTAGTGGCTAAAGTCCTCGCCCTGAGTGCACCGGGATCCCATATGGGCGCCAGTTCTAATCCCAGCAGCTCCACTTCCCATCCAGCTCCCTGCCTGTGGCCTGGGAAAGCAGTCGAGGACGACCCCAAGCCTTGGGACCCTGCACCTGCCTGGCAGACCTGGGGGAGATTCCTGGCTCCTGGCTTAGGATCAGTGCAACACTGGCCGTTGCGCTCACTTGGGGAGTGAATCATCGGACAGGAGATATTTCTTTCTGTCTTTTCTCCTCTCTCTCTATATATATCTGACTTTCCAATAAAAACAAATCTTTAAAATTAAAACTAAAATAACTTATACAAAGTAATTTTATTCTTTCACCATTTCTTTTTTTTCTAAAAGATTTACTTATTTTTATTGGAAAGTCAGATATACATAAAGGATGAGAGACAGTGAGGAAAATCTTCCATCCGATGATTCACTCCCCAGTGCTGTGCCAATCTGAAGGCCGGAGCTGGAGCTCTTTCAGATTTCCCACACGGGTGCAGGGTCCCAAGGCTTTGAGCCATCCTTGACTGCTTTCCCAGGCCACAGGCAGGGAGCTGGATGGGAAGTGGGGCTGCCGGGATTAGAACTGGTGCCTATATAGGATCCTGGCGCAACCAAGGCAAGGACTTTAGATGCTAGGCCAAAGCGCTGGACCCCTCATATAAATTATTTTTAAGTTTTACATTAAATATTTTACAGACAGTTACACTCTTTAAACATATTAGAAGATTAATTTTACTGTTTGCTAAAGTCCTTGTAATCCAAGTGTTGCATACGTTACTGACATTCACTGGATTTTGAAGAAAAATGAACAGTTTTGTTTAATATACTGAAATAATTAAAAAGCAAAGTATATTTTCCTTGTTGAATAAATTTCGTATATTGTGATAACTCACTAGGAAGAGAATCAAACAAGTGATAAATGGTTTTAAAAAGTTTTGAGTAGTAGCTGGCGCTGTAGATAACAGGCAAAGCTGTCACCTGCAGTACCAGCACCTCGTAGGAGTACTGCTTCAAGTGCTTCCTGCTTCCAATCCAGCTCCCTGCTAATGTACTTGGAAAAGCTTTAGGGTCCTTAGACCCCTGCACCGACGTGAGAGACTTAGCTGAAGCCATTGTGGCCATTTAGGGAATGAATGAACCAGCAGTTGGAAGATTTCTTTATCCGTCACTCTTTTCTTTATAACTCTACCTTTCAAATAAATAAATATTTAGAAAAAGGTTTTTGCTTACACAAAGGTTGTGATAAATCAAAGTGATCAAAATGACTCCAAATTCTACTATAAACAATACACATTCTTAGGATAACATGCCAGAATGAATGATAATAATCAATAAGTTCTTTAATCCAACATGCTCTCTGTTAAAACTTTATACTGAGATGATAGGTATACTTCCAAAGATGATTTATATTTATACTTAAGAAGATTTACCATAGACATGTCTATAGTAATGATAATAATATTATATAAATTATGAAAATATAATTTAAAAAATTTTCCCCATGATACGGACTTGTAAGTATAGAGAATCAAGTTTCATCTTCTTCTTCCTCATGCCTATTTACCGTCCTATCATTTGTTTCTAAGTTTTTACAATGGCATAGTCCTTGTAGAATTGTAAAAATTGTGGAAAAACAAAAAACAAGTCATTGTTTCCCTGTAACAAGTTTAAATTTGTAGTGTATAAATGCATCATAACATGACAAGTATAGGGAAAGAAGAAGTTAAAGGAACATATTTGTAAACATATAACTAAAAATAATAATGGAAGTTCTACTGTTATTCAGGAGTAAAGATGCAGTATGCTGACCTCCCATGTAGAATTTACCAGGTGTGGGTGTGTGTATGTATATATAAACATTCACTTGAGTACTTAAAAGCATCCCTAGTGATGACTTTTTCTTCATTGCCAATCAGTAATACTCAAAATTCACAAACAATTAAACATTGTGATTTTAGTTACCTGATAATTATTTGGATTTATCATGGCTCCAGTTGGTTAGTTACATTTTACAAAATGATGCTTTTCATTGAGTAATCAAGCACATGGAAAGTTAGCTAGGGAAAGGAAATTTGGAAGGTAGAGTTACAGAGAAAAGAAAAACAGCAGGAAATCCTCCTTCCACTGGCTCTGTCTTCCATGGCTGCAAAGAACATGGCTGGGTTAGACAGAAGCCTGGAGATAGGAGCTTCGTGCCGGCCTCCCACGTGAGTACAGGGACCCAGTGACTTGAACCAGCCTCTGCTAGGGAAAGAAAACCCTCCAATATTTGCCTCTAAGATGAACTACAATGCATAATTTTGAAGCCTAAAGTTATCAGGCATAAAAATCTGGAAAAGGAAGAAACTAAGAGACATTTGCAGCATCACAAATTTCACAGTGTGCCAGTATTAAAACTTGAGCCTTTGCGGGGACAATCCGTTTTCGCATATATTTTCTGCATAAATTCACTGAAAATTTTTCTTGGGTTTTGAATCACTGAAAGAATTGTAATTGAAAAATATTGGAACAGTAATAATTTAATTTAGCCTTCCTGTGAAATAATTCAGAAAGTCCTAAAATATATCTTAAACATGATGCCTTACAACATTTTTGGTGTGATGAAATAAATTAGATGTCAACTGTGGACTACTGCAGGCTTTTAATAATTAAATGCTTTCTTTGTCACCAGGGACAAAAAATGTAGTCTTTAAATCAAGACGATAATTATTTTTCCTGACAAGACTTCACAGTACTTGATTGAGATTTTCAGATGCATGTATATGAATTGGCAGTTTGCATTTGCTATGTTTTTCCCTAGGAAAAATTTAGAAGTATTCATCACTTTCAGTATTAATCAAAACAGAGAGCATTAACCCTAAAAATACTCTTTTTGCTTAAACAAGTGTTCCAGCATGAAACCTTTATAATAAAAATATGACAATGAAAGGAAAACCTAGTTTTTAACATATGGCATATGACTGTTTCAGTTGAAACATAATAAAAAAAATTCCTCATCCCTTTAATGACTGGTTTCAAAGACAGGAAATCATTCACTTTGTTCTTTGCATTGAATTTGCATGTGTTATTATTTCTTAGATTTTTATGCTTGGTAAGAGTGTGGAATATTCATGGAGTTAATTTCACTGTACACTGTATATCTAGGATACCTGGGATTCAAGGCAAACCATCATAGAAAAGGTGGGCAAGGAGACATTCTTTCGTATTATTTCAGATGACACAGTAGCTGAATGTAGATGAGACCTGACTACACCTCATTGCCTCTTTCTCTAGAAAGCTCAGTTCTGGTGGGAGGTTTTCTGTAAACATGAAAGTCAAAATGAATTACCTTGATGCAGATTAGCATGTAGAAGAAATCTTACAGCAAACCTGAATCAAGAAGAATGGAAGTTGAATAGAATAAAAAAAAAATCAGTGATTACTCAATTCATGATTTTACGTGCTTCCCATGTTTTTTTTTTTAAATTTACTTAGAAGATTCTTGAAGTACTGTAGTACTTCAGAAAGTTCACAGACAAATGGAATTAAAGCATAAAATTACCTGGGAATAAAATAATTTTGAAATGCATGCAGTCTTTTTTATATATAATACAGATTTCCACAAGCTTTATGAAGACATCTCTGCTACATTGGCTTCATTTTTTTTTTCCAACAAAATGTATTTTATCATAATTACTACATTTACTCTTAGAGTGAATAAACTAGACAGAGAGTGCATAAAGGTGTCCAATGTTCGTGGTAGGTGTTTGGTACCTGGTGAATCTAACTGTTTTCTGGTAGAGTCAGATTGCAGTTTCTGCACACAGGAGGGCTACACTTGGGCACCCTTTTAGGCTTCAATGAGACACCTTTTTGAATTCCTTTGGCAGTTACTGTTTGTAAGGAGAAAAGGAATGGCATGAAGCCAAACCAATTATTTAATCTGTGCTATATCTGTTTCCTGCTTTTCTTCCTAACAATTTTCTGAATGTTCATTAAAATTCCCATCTAGCTTGCCTACATGCTTGTACTCTTAAGATACTCAATTTAGTAAAATCTCATTGAAAGTATCTGAATTAAGATGCACTAATGAAAAGAGACTTAGAAATTTGAGAATAATACAGAAAGGTGTTTAAAATCTTATGTGTGTTAGTCAACAAAGAAAATGGCCTTCTGCAAATCACAATGTCTGAGTATATACAAATCTCCTTTTCTTTAAATAAGAATTTTAGAATTTTATTTACTAGCTTTAAAAGTAGAGTCACAGGGGTAGGGGAACACTGATAAAGAAAGAGAAAGATATCTAATCCACTGGTTCTCTCCCCAAATGGCCAAAAGAGCCAGCACTGGGCCATGCCAACGCCAGAAACCTGAAACTCTATGAATGGAATAGTTGTCCATCTTTAAATGACATGTTAAATTTGGTATGATGTCTTCAACGTTCATTCTTGATGTTGCCAGTAACAGAATTTCTCTTTTTAAATCTGAAAAATATTCTGAAAATTAACACATTTACCATGTTTTCTTTACATGTTAACTCTCTAATGGATACTTGAGTTGTTTCTATGTTTGATCTGGGCTGTCCTTCCATGCTTTCACAGGCCATTAGCAAGAAGTTGGGTTAGAAGCAGAGAAACTGGGACCTGAACTGGTGTTACTTTGTCACAGGTGAAGGATTAGCAGGCTATGCCAGCATGCTGGCCTCAAGTCCTACTTTCTGATTGCCTCCTTCTTACCTTAGTTTGGAATGCACGTCACACAGCTATTCATAAGTCTGGTTCCCGTCCTCACTTATGTGGGAGACCTGCATGGCACTGCTGGCTCCTGGCTTCAGCCTGACTCAACCCCAGCCATTGTGGTCATTTGGGGGCGTGAACCCAAATCGAAGATCTGTCTGTCTCTGTCACTCTGCCTTTCAGATTCAACTTTTCAACAGTACACCACCAAAGATCTTTATCTACGTATCTATATATCCATCTATCCATCTATCCATCTATCCATCTATCCATCTGTTTGAGAGACAGAGCAAGAGAGAAAGAGAGAGAGCACCCATCCACTGTTTTACTTGCTGGAAGCCTGCAGTGTCCCTAGGGGAGGCAAAGCAGAAGAAACCAGGAGCTAACTAAGTTCTCCCATATGGGTGTCAAGAAGCCAGCTACCTGAGCAATCACTATCGCCTCTCTGCTCTGTGTTGGGAGAAACCTAGATTGAGGAGCTGGGACTGAGTTACTGTGAGGTGGGACACGGGTACCTTTACTACATGGCGCAAATGCTCCACAACATGGCAGAGGCCTTCTCTGTTGTACCTGACAGACAGTAAGATCTTAACAGAGCTGCATGCATGCGACAATTGGTTAAATGCCTGTGATGAACATGATTTGTGTTTTAGTAGCTCTAGAAGATGACCTAGAACATGCTTATTCTTGTAACTTTTCACTCTTCCCCACTTCATGGGAGATTCACACCAAAGTCACTCTGGTCTCTGGCTTGTACTGTGTCTTCTCACTTCAGCCACAATCGCAACCTCTCTTGCCCTGAATGTGGCCAGCTGCGTTCTGTCTTAGACCCTTTGCACATGCCTTGAATGCATCTCAATTTATTCATCCAGCAAACTCCTGTTTGCTTTCTAAGGTCTAGGGGTGTGTGTGTGTGTGTGTGTGTGTGTGTGTGTGTGTGTGTGTGTGTGTCTGTGTGTGTTATTGGAAAAGATAATACACGTACATGGGGCAAATTCTGATAGACTCAAAAGCATACAGGAAAAAAAAAATCCCTCATCCTTTTTCTAGTTCCCTGGCAGTAACCATTTTTTTTTTCTGTATGCTCTTTTTGGTTTTAAAATTTTGTTTAAAAGTCACAATTACAGATACAGAGTGAGTAAGTGAGAGTCTTGCATCTGCTGGTTCACTCTCCAAATATTTACAACAGCTGACACTGGGTCAGGCCAAAGTCAGGAGCCTGAAACTCCATCTGGGTCTGCCACAGAGATGCAGGGGCCCAAGCGCTTGGACCATCTTCAGCTACTTTGCCAGCCCGGTTACCAGGGAGCTATATCAGAAGCTTCATATATATGTATTTATATTATGCATTTATATATACATCACAAATATGTATTTTATGTATGTGCATTTGTGTAATGGTTATATAAACGCAGATGGTACTTCTGAATAACAAGCATAATTCACTAAAAATCAGGTGTGAAAAGGAGTAGGGGCTCCTGGATGATTTTAACAGTAGCTGACAATCTGTCTTTGTGGTGTGGCCGCAGGACTGCAGATGTGGTATTTCCCTAGGAAAAGTTTCAAAGCTTTGTTTTATTGAAAATGATTCTCCTTATTTTTCAAAAGCGGAAAAAAGAAAAATAGAAAAAAATGAAAAGGACTTAAACCATAGAGATCAAAGTTGCTTAATGACACTGTGGTAGCCTGGGATTTTGGTGCCCTGTTTTGAAGAGTAGGGAAAAATGTAGATTTTTCTTAAAACCCTTATTCTAAGCCTGTTGTCCCTATTTCTTAACCTCATGAGCTGCTCTCAGAATATTTTCCTTACAGTTTTGCCCAGGCTTCTCTAACAGTGGTCTACTTGATGGTTTCAAGAACATATTCTGCATTATAAGAGTTATGCTTGTTCTTTACTAACTAGATGATATTGAAAAGGCAGATTGCAAAAATTTTAATGTACACAGTAATGAGGAATAATTAGAAAATTTCAACTTTTTAAGAAAAATATTTCTAAAGGACCTTATTGATTGTCTTCATCAAGTGAATAATGTGTGTCTGCAAGGCTGTCTGGGCTCCTGGGGCTGAGGGCAGAACTCCATCAACAGAGGAAGATGAGCGAGGCAGAAAATAATTGGGTTGGCCACCTGAGAGTCCCGATTCAGTGAGGTGTGAGATGTGACCATGCAGGTATTCAGTGCTCACCAATGAGCAACACAGCCCCTCATGAATGTGTGTCTCTATCAGGTCACTTTCAGATATGCATCTAGCCTCACATAGAATTTGTCCTGAGCAGTGGAAAGTCTCTTAGAAAAGCCTGAGGTGTCAGAAACCAATCTCATTAATGAAAACTCACCTGGGTTTCTTATGCACCCTGACAACATGATTTTCACATTTTACATAGGACAGCTGCATCTAGCAAATATGTTTTAAGTATCCACAGTAGGGTATACATCTGAAGAACTATTTCTTTACATGGAAAGAACTTGTAAGCTTCTAATTCCTCTTCTTTAGCAGACTAAGGAATCCATAAATTGAAACAAAGCTGTAGCTAAATGATGACAAATCGAAGTATAATGGGAGAGCTAAATGTGAGGCACTTAGAAAATATTATATTTATGAAAGGATTCAGTAAAAAAAGGTTATTAAGGAGATGGTTTTCTTTTTCAATAAATCATTGAATTTATTTAGCATTCTTAAAATGATGATACTGGGGGATGACACTGTCGCAAAGCATGCTGAGCCTCTGTCTGCAGTGCTGCCATGACATGTGAGTGCAAGTTCATGTGCTGGTTACTGCACTTTGAATCCAGCTCCCTGCTAAAGGCCTAGGAAAGCAGCCAAGGAAAGCCCAAGTCCTCGGGACCTTGAGCTCACCTATGGACCTACTATGTGGGAGATCCAGAAAACGCTCCTGCTTCCTGGCTTCAGATAGGATCAGTTTCAGTCTTCGGTGACATTTTGAAAGTGAACCAGCAGATAAAGGCTTCTGTCTGTAACACTGACTTTCAAATAAAAATAAAGTAAAACTGTGAAAAATGACAATACTATAGAAATGGAGAGAAAATTGGCAGTTACCAGAAATGAAGAAGAGCCAAAACAAAAGAACAAAAATGACTATAAATGGGTAGTGGTAAGTGAGATTTCTGATGGAGGTATTTTTCATATTGAGTATTCAAAATAAGCCCATATGTTTTATTTACTTATAGGAAATCTCATTTTAGAGGGAGTATAGTTTACACATATCTAGCGGCCACAGTGTTTATGCGTATATATCTTGATTCTTGGGTCAGAAAAACGTAAGTTATAGCAGAGTTTTACATAAGTTAAGACCAAGTTAAGAGTTCCTGTTTACATAGTTGATTGTCCTTTTAAGAAGTATTTATGTCAGTAATTGAAGAACTATCTTTTAAGGGGAATAGGATAAGAATCTTGACAAGTGCAGAAGTCTACATAAAAATTAAAAGCAGGCAAATTTGAAATTCATGCTTTTCCTATACTTTCTAAATTTTGTTGCTGTATTGATTTCTGAATACAGTTGATGCTTAATAGGCATTCATCAAAAGCTTGTGCTTTGCTGTAACTACCAATTAAAAAAATTTCTTAGATACCAATTATAGATGCTTTCTGACTATTATTATTTCTTTCTTATTCCATACCAGTTCTTCCCTCTAATATATATCTGTCCTGTATTTATCTAATTCCAATGTTACAGAAGGTGGAACATGTTACAGTTTTATTTCATGTCCATACTTCAAGTGGAATAAACATTTATATAAATAAATACAGGTGAGATTGTGGTTCTGGAAAAGCAACTTAACATTTCCTTAAAGAAAAACAAAAGTAATGATGAGACTATGAAGTTAAATTCCTCATGTTATTAGCATAGCAGAATAAATAAAGGTCTTCAACCTCATTGAGTTCTCACATTCTCACATTTATTTTTTTATTTGTTTCCCACCAGCATCCAAAATGTACCAAATGATTTTCATTTTGTAAGGCAAAACTAGTGCGGATAGCAGCTCCAAGAATAACTGATTATGCATGTGCAATAGGAACAAGCTAGAGAGGAGCATAGATGCTGTGAAGCAGTTACATGGCAAGGGATGGGGGATCAAGTGTCAGGTGCACAGGTCTGTGAGCCATGTTAGAAAAGTGGGCAAACATAGCAAAGGGTCGTAAGATTGTAAAATAATCAGGGAACTATTCTGTCCTAAAGAGGTTCGCAAATATTGTTACATTATTGCATTTAGTATAATATTTAATGTTTCAATCCTTATAAATAACTCAGTATCAGTAATTAAAAAATCATTTGTTCTGAATTTCTCATCTTATAATTTTGGTATTTTCAGTTAAAGAGAGTTCAATATTTCCAGCTAATTTTTCTTTTATTAGTGTTGCCAGTAGTATAACAGAGTACCTAGATAGAATTATAAAGGAAAGAAGCAAAAGAACATATTAAAAAGACCTTCAACTCTGTGGCAAAGTGTCGAAGCGAAGAGGAATAAACCTTCATTGTGTGGATGAGAATACAAACACAAGTTAACAGTGTTTTGGTAATAGGATGGAAGTATGATAGCATAATGGACGTGATAGATCCTTTTTAATCACATGAAAACCAAACCCTTAGAGCCCACAGAGAAACACTGAGCCATTAATTCGGCTCTGCTCTCTTGCACACTAACAGCTCCTGTCCTAATTAAATGTGTTCCTGGACATATGTTTTATTGTACAAGCTATGTCATTAGATTTGATATACTCATGACTCCTGTCACCCAGGGATTGGAAATCTCTTTTGGAGACTTACATCTGCATCGGTATCTTTCTTAAACAGAGGATATCTGAGTATCTGATATGCTAGCAATAATCGTCAGGTCTGAATTAGCTCCAAGAGCATGGAAACTCCTTAGGAACTCTGTGTATGCTGATGGATTTATTGGACAAGAAATATGTGTGTAGGAAAAAAAATCATCTGAAGTCCACTCACTTTGACATTTGTCAGTATTCCTAATTTATTCTTGGATAGTTATAAAGCTTTGAAATTGAGTATGTTACTAATTTTCATGGAATCTCATACTGTCAACTATTCATGACAACTTTCATTATTAAGTTCCCTTGAACTAGTTTGTGAAATAAATTAGATCCCCTATTTTTATGTATGAGTAATATATTGCTGAAACAATGTTTAAGAAGAATGATAAAACAATGAAAGAAAAAGCTCTTTAAGTCTATAAGTTATTGGTCAGTGTAAGTGGAATTCTTTCTGAATGGTTTTACACTTTAGACACGTGAACGTTTTTCCAACACTCAAGCAGAGTGCATCCATTTTAGGGTGAAATGGCAAAATATTAGTGAAATATGTTTTATTTTGTGGAATCTGAGGTTCTTCCTCTCAGAAGTGTCCCACTTTTAAATAAAAAATAAAATGAATCATGGTAGTGTAGAAAAATGTTTTTTTCCTAAATATTCATTTTACTTGAAAGAGTTGCAGAGAGATGAAGAGATAGAGATCTTCCATTCACTGGTTCACTTCCTAAATGACATCAAGCAAGCTGGGAGCCAGGAGCTTCTTACAAGTCTTCTATGTAAGGGCAGGAGTCTGAAATCTTGGACCATTCTTTGCTACCTTCCCAGGCAAGTAACAGGGAGCCGGATCAGAAGTGGAGCAGCCAGGTCCTAAATGGACATCTATATGGGTTGTGACACCAAAGGAGGAGGCCTAGCTTACTCCTGCCAGCCTCTGAAAAGCAAGCTTTTATTTTTGGTTGACTGCGGTACAAAGTTGTACAGCCTTTTTTGGTGTTTAATTTTTCAGAGCGCTTTAGTGGAATCCAGGCATTTGTTTCGCAGATTTCTTAACACTAGTTTTGTTGAACTTTTCAGTTCTGTTGGTAGAACAGAATAAAGCTAGCAACATATTTCTACCATCTCTGTTATCTTTCATAACTGCAGGTAATCAGAATAACCAATTTTTAAAACAGTTTAAAAGCCTGAATTTGTATTAATATTGTTGAAAGTATAGAGTGTTAGAGAATAGGTTTTGTAGCTCATATTCTTAAAACTAGTTTTGAATTGCTTTACTGTTTTAATTCTATCCTTAATTGTAAGAGGACAAAAGGGAGAATGGATCTCTGTGTCTCTTGGGGACAAAAGTGTCCAGCATGAAGCAGCCAGAGCAGTGGTTACCCTCATATTTCTATCAGCAGTTCGGTTCCATTGTTGTGTGTGGGGGCTGGCTTAGAAGGTGGGCTTACAGGTACTTAGGTCTGGAATGAGAATAGGGGGAGTCCCTTTAAGAGTGGACAAGATGTTTCCTCCACCCCAGAAGCTACCTTTCAGCTAGACAAATGCTAGTCCACTTCTCTGAGTTGCTGGTTTTATCGTGAGGAGATGGTAGTTCTATCCTTCTAAATTTCTCGATTACTGTCGGTTGGTAGAAAGTTACCCATCCTGCATTACTGATTCCTTTCTTGTTTTATCCTACAGAGGAGCTCCCCTCCTGATTGCTGCAGCAGGAGCTTTCTGATTTAAATGAATATTGTTTTGCTAAAAACAAAACAAAAAAAAGCAAAAAAAACAAAAATTACTCTTCAAGAGCAATGTGTTAGTGCACAAAAGCAGAGTTGCAGAAAAACATAAACAGGAACTGAATCTGGAGGCAGAATAAATTATACCTTTTTAAAAATATTATTTTTGAGATAATATTTTTAGTTTGCTTTATAATCAAAAGTTTATTGACTCTACTAAGCAGAAAGCTCAACAAATAAAAAGTGAGGAAATCATACTCCAGTAAGAAATTTGGCATGGAGATTGACCAATGGTCGAAGGAAAGGATGTTCATTTTGGGGTAACAACTTAAGCTCCATCTGCATTGTTGGATTCCCATATATGGATTTATTCAAGTACTGACTGTTTCACTTTTGATCCAGCTCCATGGGAAAAAAGAAATACCTGGGAAAGCAGTGGGGGTGGCCTCAGTGCTTGGGCTGCAGTACCCATGTGGGGATTTGGAAGAGAGTCCTGGCTTTGCCTGTATGTGCCCTGTTTGTAGCCAGTTGCATCAGGAGGTGACAGATCTCTCTCTGGCTCTGTGAAAATTTTTTTTTTTAAACGAATAAAAGAATCCTTCAAAAATATTCAAGTTCACTTACATCAAGTGAATTTTAAAACATTTAATAATTATTAAAGCTAGGAGAGTATATCATTCCTATCAATTTCTTGAATAAAGTTTGACCAAAGACTGTGTTAGTAGCAAAACAGTTACATTCAGGAATTTGCCCTTTCATCTTTATAATTGTAAAGCTCAACTCGTAAATGAGGGTTTATTTATTTATTTATTTATGTGAAAGGCAGAGTTACAAGGAGAGAGAAGGGAGTGTGAGAGAGAAAGTTCCATATATGTTGGAGTTAAGCTGGGCCAAAGCTTATAGCCAGGAGTTTCTGGGTCTCCACATGGATGCAGGGGGTCAAGCACTTGGGACATACTCTACCCTGCTACTCCAGGCACCTTAGCATAGACGTGGATGAGACTTGGAATCGTTGAAACTCAAGCCTGTGCCCATAGGCAATGCATGCATCTTAACTTGTTGTGTCACAAAAGCAACCCCCACATTTTTAATATTGTTTGCTTATTTTAAAGCAGATGGAAAACTGCAATTAAAAGATGATGCATTGAATGAAATGTAGCACTGATCGAGTCCAAAAGAGTTTGGTTTGAGATTTTCTTGACAGAAGAATAATTCAAAACACAATGCCAAAGACATATGAAAGATTATCTCAGGCTGTTGACATCTTTTCTCACACAAGTACCTATGCGCATTTTATGAGACAAGCTATACTTACATTTATGATTTCAGTTCCTTCAAACAATATTTTTTATTTCATTCACTGTTTTTGTCACAAAAATATTACATATATATGTGCTCCAAATTTTTTATTTCTCCAACAAGTATTTCTCCAATAGCAGCTCTGCTCTTCACATTTGTGATTTTAACTATATGAATATAGAATGTATTATGGCTTTTGATCTCTACCCTGCTACCTTCACGTCATCCTAGAGATTTTTTTTCATGAATTTAGTATTCATACATTTTATTTTACATTCTATAATCTTTTTCTAGTTTTGTTTACTGCCTACTACTAAAATTATGTTATTTTATAAAATTTCTCCAAATTCTTACATGTCCTTAAAGGCCAGAATTGTTTAATGGCACCAACAGAAGTTCCTTTTACTGTAAAATATTTATTTCGTTTTCCAGATATTTTATCTTCTTTCAAGTTCTGGAATCTCTTTATATGATTTGTATTTTTTTTCCTTGATCATCTTCATACATGATTATCTATTGATTATCATGCAGTTGAAGTGTCACAGAGGAATTCTGTCATATTTAAGTTTCTCTCATTTAACATTTCATATTTGAGTAAAAAAGAAAGGAAATGTTTAGCTCTTTTGAAGTTTTAATTTTCTAGTTCTGAAGTCCTTTGGTCATGATTGACACGTAGATCAGTGGACAGATGCAACTGTAATAATATCTTTATCTGTGGATCAGTACATTTTTCTCCTATGTAATTCATAGTTTATTTTATTTCTTATTATGTTTGCTGTGACTCTTGTCATAAGGAAGTTTTTCATTTTTATCTTTGTTTGCTCTAGTAATGTTGTCATGCCCTGGATGGGTGTGATGAACCCTATGATGTGCTACCAACGTTTCCCTTCAAGGTTGCATCCACAGCCCTTGGTATGGGGATGTAGGCAATAGGGAGGCTTTTGGTGTCAGTTCTTCAGAAACCATCATAACTATCGAAACAGTGTCTACATCAAGGTCACAGTCTTTTCAAAGAAGATTTGCATTTAGGACTGATGTGGAGTCACAAACGCTTGCTCCTCTTGACTTGTTAGGAAGGCTATTGTTTCTTTTTCTTCTTGTTTTTTTTTTTTTTTTTTTTAATTGGAAAGTCAGATATATGGAGAGAGGAGACAGAGAGGAAAATCTTCCATCCACTGGTTCACTCCCCAAGCAACCAGAACTGCTTGTGCTGAGCTGATCTAAAGCCAGGAGTCTCTACTGTGTCTCCCACACAGGAGCTGAGTCCCAAGGCTTTGGGCCGTCCTTGACTGCTTTCTCAGGGCACAAGTAGGGAACTGGATGGGAAGTGGAGCTGCGGGGATTAGAACTGGCGCCCATATGGAATCTCGGCACGTTCAAGGCGAGTACTTTAGCCACCAGACTACCATGCTGGGCCCACGAAGGCTATTCTAACTCCAGTGCTTCTCTTTGAGTTACACAATCCTTAATCCACTGCACTCCAGTGCAGTTCAGCTTCTCCCTCTGTTCTTTCCAATTTTTCTTTGTTTCCACAGATGATTTCATCATGGGTCATTTCCCAATAAATATCCTAATTATTAAATTCTGTGTTTGAATGTATTTCCATGGAAATTTGTCCTGCAAAAATAAGTCTCATTTAGTGTCTAGATCCTGCCACAGAAGCTTGCTCAGTTTCCCTTTTCAGTCTACACATTGCCTCTAAGCTCGTAGGTAGCATTGACTGTTCCTTGTGATGCTGTTCCTTGATTACTTGTGGGCTTTTACTGCAAATACCAAGAACGATGAATTTATTTGCATCATCTTATATTTTATTTCTCTCTGTGTATATCTATCTACATTTACACAGATATAGCTATAAATATAAAGTACATCAATAGAAATAGGTAGGTAGATAGGTAGATAAATGATAAATTTTGAAAAACTCCTGGCTTATAGGCTATATAGTTTTCCTTATATTTTCATTGCTTTCTGTTTTATGATATCATAGATTTTTTTGTGGAAAATTTAGATATGGCAAATCATAAACATGAGAACAGACATACCATAAATTTAAGAACATTTTCTTTATGTTAAAATTAATGTTTCTTACCATGATACAAACTGTAAATTAAGCACTGAAATGTACTGATACAAAGACAATATGCAATGTTTTCCTTATATCCAGTAACGATATTTCAAAGTCAAATTAAATTTATTTATTTTAAAAATTATCTTAATGATAAACATTTGCCTACTCAAATAAGAAAAGTGAGACCAACTTTTTTGAGGTAGCGTTTTTTCATTTAAATTATAATCAAAGTCTTAAATTTCCACTAAATAAATAAAGAGTTGAACAAACAAAAAGCATAAAAAATATAGTTCAGCAGGAACACAAAGGCCATAAATAGCAAGCAAATGAAAGACTGTCCACTTTTTAAATTGATGTTACTTTACTCAAAATAATTATACTTGTTATTCAGAGCCAATATTTAAAAATCATGCAGTCTCGTTTTCATCTTGGGTCTTCCACATCCTTGCTTTGATATTTTCATTTCTAATTTGAAGAAAGCAGACCTCATAGAATTATTGTTTTTGGTGATACCTATAGAAAGCTTTTAATCAAACTGTTTTATATAAGCACTTAATGTGTCATGTGTTGCTTTTATGTTATTGTTGGAGGTGATATTAATGATGCTAATTTGTTAAATATGACCCCAGGGAACTTATCTCCTTTAATATTCTTTCCTGTGATTTATAAAAATTTCTCACCATGTAGTCCTGTGGTAAAATCTGTCATGATTATTATTCTACCATTGATTTTCTTGTTGGTTTATCTATATGAATAAATATTTATTTTGTGACAGTAATTAACCTTTATATTTGAGAATTAATCTTGGAGCACTAAATTAAAAATATAACTTTAGGACCTGGCGCTGTGGCCTAGCGGCTAAAGTCTTCTCCTTGCATGCGTCAGGATCCCATATAGGCACCTGTTCTAACCCCACAGCTCCACTTCCCACCCAGCTCCCTGCCTGTGGCCTGGGAAAGCAGTCAAGGACGGCCCAAAGCCTTGGGTCTCTGCACCCGCATGGGAGACCATGGGAGACATACATATATACATATACGTATACGTATATATATATACGTATACGTATATATACATATATACACATATATATATATGTATATATATGTATATATATATATATGTATATATGTATATATGTATGTCTCCCATGGTCTGTATATATATATTTGAGAACCCTATTCTTAATGAACGAGGGAGAGGAGAGAATGCATGGTGAGGTTGTTGGCGGAGCTGGTATAACAAATGAGGAAAGGTTCATTAGCTTTTACTGTAGTCTAGTCTCTCTCGAACTGTTCAGAAAGCCTTGAAAATTAGAACTCACTTAGAGGGTAAAATACAGAATATTTTCATCCTGTTACAACTGTCTTATAAAAGTTTTGTGACGAGTAAAGTACAAAACTATTTGAGGTTGCACATGTTGTAACACATTTTTAAGGGATTAATTCCAAATGCCTGTGTCAGTAAGGGAAACTTCTGGAAATAATTAGCCTGTGGCTAACCCCTAAAACCTTTAGACTTTGGTCTCAGGAATGCTTATTAATTGTGGTCTTTCTGCAGCTCAGCCTGTTCAAAAAATGATTCCTAGTCTTGTTCAGTATTGTTTGTTGTATAGCTAATAGACATGAATTCTAGAGATTAATATAATAATACCAAAAGTACAGAATAGAAAGTAAAATAAGAAGTGAACCAGTGAAGCCCTAGACCTGTAACCTCTGCCAGTATCCATTTGCAGTGCTATTTCTGTGAATTTCAGTTTCTCCCCATGTTAATTGTTAATGCTTATGTCCTGAGAGCTATTCTACAATAATATAAATTGTTGGGGAAAATGTGTGTGTGTGTAATTGCTTGAGGATCATAATCATTGTAAGACTTTAGATGCTTTCTCCTAGACCTAATCTATAGCTCATAGCCTGAGATAATAAAGTTCAATAAAAACTTAATAAACAGTTTTCACTTATTTCAAGATATAAATTTAACAGCATAGTGATATTTCCTCCCTCTCCTCCCTCCTGCCTGCATTCCCCACTTTCTTCTTCCTTCCTTCCTTCTTTCTTCCATGCTTTCTTTCTTTCTTCCTCTCTCTCTCTTTCCTCATTTTTACGAATTATATTTTCATTTCATTTCTCCGCCGCAGGCTTAACACTTCTTTCAATAATGATACCATCCATAGGAAGTAGAAAAAAAATGAAAGCCTACTATTCCTTCAAGACTATCAAGAACAGTGAGTGGTAAGTGTGGTGTAATGTGCCATATCTATATACTGGGTTTTGTGTCCTACCTCCACTTCGTATTCAGTTTCATGCTAATGTGCTTCCTCAGAGAGAGCAAGTGTTGATTCTAGAACCCAGACTCTTGCCATCTAGTTGGGAACTGGATAGGGTTATAGGTTCCTGGCTCCTATGCTCTCATCTTGGTCCAGTTATGGGCACTTGAGGAATGAACTAATAAATAAAAGAGCTCTCTTTCACTGTCACTCTGCCTTTCTAATAATAATTTAAAAACATTATTTAAATATGACCTAGCAATTAATATTTAATAGCAAATTGAAATGATCTATAAAGCGGTGCTGTAAATATTATAAATTATATGTAGGGCTATATAAAGAGCTGAAAATGAAATTTTTTTTATTTATTTGTGCCATGTTGATCCTTCTTACATTGAATTGCTATCCATTTCCTTGTAAGTCTCATCCTTCCAGTGGTTACATTCAGACTACTAGCTTACTAATTTTTTTAAAAAGTTTAAAAATAAATATTGCATAAACTTCATAAATACTCTCAAAAGTAGACTATCCCATTTTCAATGTTTATTGAAAATTTTTAACAGCTATCCACAGGTTTTTGTTTTATGACACATTTATAAGAAGTTTGTTAAATGAAATGATGCTATTTAGAATGATGTTATTTACATTGAGTCATTGTAACATGCACACAGTATTTTGGGATCAAGTTCTCCTGTTACAGATTTTATTGTATATAAAAGGCCTCACCACCAATCTCATAGATGTCTAATTTAAACCTGACTAGAGATTTTTTTGGTCCCAGCTACTTGAAGTCACTCGTTAGAATGTGAAGAGATTTGTTCTCATTAGACTGTAAACATCACCAGTGTCTGTGTGTTTGGGTTGTAATGTGAAAAGAAATGAGAGGCATGTGCCATTTAATGTAATGAAAGCGCCTTGAAGGAGGAATGCCCCGTCTCTCTGAGAAGAGGCATATGGGACTTGCTGACTCAGAAAGCTCTGGGTTCATTTAACATCATTAGACTATGCTGAGTGATGCAAGTCCCAGGTGGGCCAGTGCCTTCTGGGTAACTATTTTGGGGTTCGGGCACTGCTGATCCAATCTACAATTTTTAGAATTAGGATGCTTTCACTAGTCTATTTGTCCTTAAGACCAAATGTTCTCAATAATTACCTCAGGTATTGCTGAACTGGCTTGTCTCTAAGATTTTTCTAAAGCTTCCAGCACTGGCTCAGTTCCTTTTTCTAAACAAATGGAATTCAACAAATACATAGTTCTTAGTTCAAATCCACATGCTTATACCCATTGCCTATGCTCAGTAACTTGAGATAGGTTTTTTTTTAATGAGGTCATTTTCTTTAGGATTGCTTGAATTCTGACAGATGTTTCCCCAGCGGTAGATGCTTCTTCAGACAAGACTATCCTCTATTTGAGGGCAGGCTCCAGCTTCTTGCTAATGTGCATCATGGGCAGTGGCCATAATGGTTCAAGCGGTTGGGTCCCTGCAACCCACTTGGAGCCCTTGACTGAGTTTCTGTCTCCATCCCTAGCTACTGCAGCCATTTAAGCAGTAAACCCAAGGATAGAAGATCTCTCTCTCTCTCCGCCATGTGCTTGTGATCTTTTTGTTACACTCCAATTTCTCTCTATCTTTCAAATATAAATAAAGCGTTAAATTGTCCCTGTTAAAACAATTAGTGAAGCACCATTTCTCATTAAAAATAAAACCAAAATTCTACTTCTCTCCATGTACAAAATCAATTTCAAATGGATCCAAGACTTAGGATTAAGACTCAAAGTTATAAAACTTTGGGTAAGCACTTCAGAGTATTGATACTAGCAAAGATGTTTTATGTAAAACCTCAAAAAGAATAAGGAAGCAAAAAAGTAAAAGACATGTTAAATTATTTGAAAATAAAAATGTCTCAGACAGCAAAGGATATAACAGAATGGAAGAAAATATTTGCAATCTACGTATCTGACAAGCATTTAATAACTAGAACAGTTGAGAAACTCAATATCAATTCAAATTAAAGAAAAATAAAAGCAATCAATTTAAGTTGCCAAATCATGTAAACAGTTCACAAAACATTGAATTGGCCATAAAAAGGACAACAGACATATAAGAAATGCTCAACATCGTTGATCATCCGGGGAATGTGAATTAAAGCCAGAATGAGGTGCTGTCACTCTCTCATCTGGCTGAGAATGGCTACTATTCAAGAGCCAAAAGTAACATGCTTGTCAGGGTACAGTAAAGGACCTCAGACATCGCTGATGGACACATCAGTTATTACAGTCATTAATGGAAAACACATTAGAATTTCCTCTAAACAGAAGAGCTACTGCAAATAAAACTGGTACAGGATCCACACAGCCAGTGACTGGGTGTTTGTATGTTCAAAGGAAAAGAAATCGATACACAGGACAGGTGTCACACTCACTTGTTTACTATAGCACTATGCAAACTAGTGAAGATATGAAACACCCTAAGTGTCTATGACCATGTGATTTATATACGCCATGAATTGTTATTCAGCCACAAAAAGGAATGGAATCTTACCGTTTTTTGGCAACAGATGAACCAGGGGAACATTATGTTAAGCTACATAATTGAGGCACAGAAATATGAATGATAACTGTCCTCACTTAAAATATGTGAAAGATAAAAGGTAAGTTGTCCTGGTAGAGGGAAAGAGTACAGTCTGTTATCAGAAGATGGGGAAGGTTAGGGATGAGGACAATGGACAAAGATTGTTCATCAGGGAAAAAATGCTTTTAAACAGAAGCTGTGAGTTATGGTGTCCTACAGCACAATGGTACAACCCAAGATATCTAGAAGTAAAGATTGTGAGTCTTCTTAGCTCCCCCCAATTGATAAATATTTAAAGTGGTAGATGTGTTAATTAATGTAATTTGATGCTTACTTCAAATAGCTTTACATATATGTTTCAAAACATCACACTGTACCTCAAAGGTATGTACAATTATTTGGTGTGAAATAAAACAGAGAAATAGAAAATTAATTTAAAATCAAATTAATTACATGGGACTTTTATATCTTGCTTTTGAAATATCAATCTAAATTCTTACCGAGTGTAAAGCTAGAATAGACTGATCTTAGTAAGAATGGACTAATTGTGTAAATTCTGTTTGACTTCCTTGGTGTTCCCTATGCACCATTTTATTCATTTAAAACAGGTAATGCCCTGAGACTATATAACATGTCAGTGAGCCATGGTTAAGTTTAGTGATGAATCTAAACATATGTATTCCCATTGCTGAGAAAAAAAAAAAAAACTCCACCAGTTCAGGTTTATTTTCTTTAAGACATCAGTTCACCATAGCCAGTTGATCAGTGGTGGAAACACCAGATGCTTAAGAAGACTGACATGTCATTAGAGCTTTAAAGCTTGCAAAGGAAGTCACCTCCGTTTATTTAAACTCCGTGCAGCACAATTACTTTGTCAGGGGAGTGCAAATAACATAATATCCACCCAGTTTTTTGTTGTGATAAAAGAATGACTATAAATCATTTACTTGGAGCTTTGTTGAGCTATTATTCATATTTCAGGCTCTCCCTTTGTGTGTTAGATATGGAGATAAAGTAATAAAATATTTATATGTTTTAGTATGTACATAGGCGCTTGATATGCAAAATAACTCTTACTTAAACTCAGTATTTCGCTTGACCCACTTTCCTTATTGTATAAATAATGATCAAGGGGAAAATAGAATTCTCAGCTTCTGTATTAAGCAATAGATATAATGGATATGGAAGACTGATTACATGTTACCATTCCTGAGGACACAATATTGAAGTCTGGAAAATCCGAAAATAGAATAAAGCCCGTGTGTTAATATGGTTGAATGTACATGGAGTAACATATTCAGTTATTCTCATGGTTTGTGTATGTTTGCAATGCAGTACATCTCTAGCAACAAATCCATTACAAATCCCTGAGGCACATTAAAAAGTTATGAGAAATAATACCAATTCTTAGCCCAAACCACACTTCAAACATCTTTTTCTCCTACAATCTTTGAATAGTAAAGTATAGATTAAATCTAGACTGTCACAAGACTTAGGCTGCATTGAGCAACATTTTCAGGCATAATATAAAGGTTACTCAATTAGAGGGGAGCGGGGAACCCTCATTGGTGTGAGGTATATCTCCCCCAACATGCCACATCACCCATCCTATTTAGGAAGAAGTAAATGTCCCTCTTTGTCACCTTTCCTTACAATTACCCTCTGAAGTTAACCCATTCCTGGCAGAGAGGTAAATTAGTAATGAGGAAGATATATACGAGAAAGGAGAATTTTATAAGGAACATGCCATCTTGGTCTGCAACAGCAAGATGAAAGGTTTTTTATTTATTTCTGGAACAAACTCATCTGAAGCTTAGGAACACATGTGAACTATGTTTCTAATTTATGTCACTCTTACAGCACAGTTGGAGGCAGATATCTTAGGTACATTAGAAAGTAGTGTGATATAGTTACAAAGATAATAGATGGCACTCATGAACACATGAAGCATACTTGTGGAGAATTTATTAAGTCCATTTTTCTGAAGACTAGATGATAAGTAGAGTCAAAGGACATGCAAAAAGAGTATAAAGCAAGACATAAGCTAATAAACAATAATAAGGATTTCCAAAATATCATTTTATTAAACCATTTTGTAGTGAGTCTGTAGGATAGGTGTATCCGTTACAGCTGTGACTACTTGAGATGTTAAAGTTTGAATTCTAACCTTAACATCTTATTAAGTTTACATCACTGGTGGTCATTCTGGGTTGCTAACAGTTTTTATCTTGGGCAGTGCCTATCCCAAAGGAGAAACAAAGGATCTTGCTAAAGAGCAGACAGTGACAATTTGTGTAAGAATTTATGATAGCACTGTGAGTCTATTACATAAGCAGTCACTTGGCTATACATGAATGTTCCTGCCAGTCATACTCACATGCACATTTCACTGGATTTGTGAAGCCAGGATTATGCTTTCTAAGGAAGGAAGTTTGCTCTTTCCTTTGCCTAAAACTACTAGCGAAATATTCTTTTAAGTTGCCACTGAGGCACAAGTGTAGCACTTTACAGAGGCAACATAGTTGAAGGAGAAATCCAGTTTGGCATAGTAGGTTTTGAACACAACTCCTTACCCTACACATTTTTTTTCCATTTTGCTTGAAAAGCAGACACACGTGGCACAATATCAAAGTTATTAGACAGAGAGAGAGGTCTTCAGTCTCCTAGTTCACTCCCTGAATGCCTGCCACAATAAAGCTAGGACAGGACAAAGCAAGAACTCAGTGTCTCTCACATCAGTGACAGAATTCCAGTTACTTGAAGCTACCACCTGCTGCCAGCAGGGATGCACATTAGTGGTCGACAGACATTGAAGTGGAGCCAGAAGGGAATCCAGGCATCCTAGTATAAGATACAGGTGTCTCAAGTGGCATCTTAAATGCTGGGCCAAATATCTAACCGAAATCTGAAACTTGTAATCGAACATAATGAAAACCGAAGAGAACAACTTTAAGAAAGAATGAAAATTGATGTTAAGAGGAATAACAGAGAACTCAGGCAGGTTCACTTGTTCAGAGTGTCTTCCTTCTCCACACATTTCTACGTATTCACTATCTCAGACATTCTTAATTGACTTATTTCTGTCAGAGGCTGTTTGGTGCTTTGTGACACAAACATCTCTAAATGTTTGTGAATGAATATGGAAGTATTGTCCTGAAAGAGGTACTTCCTATTGGGATTCAGAATAGTCTTTATTCATCTTGTAAGACTCTGACCAAGTAAGAATTGGACTTTGAAAAGGAAGATCCATTTTTTTTTTTTTAGATTAAAATAGTATTCTTGGATCACAACTATGGAATTGGGTCTCTGAAAACATGTCTTTGGAGAGATGCCCCCAAACACATTGATATTCAAGAAACATAAATGTATCTATAAACAAACAGGTACTGGAAACAATACCTTTTTAAAGGGTACAGACGAAAATAAAGCAAGAATAAAAATATGTATAGATTTAGTACAATATTCAGTGCAAGTAATTATATCACATATTTCTAAGACTTTGGAATCTCAATGGTGCTTACTGTGTGATTCTGCCTCAGGGTCATTTATGAAGCTGCAGTCAAACTCTGGTTGTTGATGTTTTGTCTTTGAGGATTTAGTTTGGGATTGGAGATCATACATTTGGCTTTTTGCAGTGACTCAGTCTTGGTATGTGCGTTTGCAAGACCTACAGTCATTTATAACAGTCTCAAAAGTGGTATGTCTCATTTTGTGACAACTTTTACACACAGTTGTAGTACATTAGCACATTACTGGAAGGAACTATATTCAGTGTGAATATCCAAAGCCCAGGATCATTGTGAGATATTTTGACAATTGGCAAACATGTAGGTGATCAGCATAATGACTCATATGATTTATGCAACAAAATACAAATGTTTGGTTTAAATTAATCACTGACTGTTAGTTGTATACATTGTACTATAGAATTTATAACACAACCTTGTAATGGGACATTACAAAGTGATAAATATCCATATAGAAAGATGTTGAGCTCAGGATTCTGCAGCAGTACAGAAGATTCAACAGCCTGGGAAGACCAATGTCTGTGTGTTCTGCAGAAGAGAGGAATAAAATGAAAAGTTTTGAATGAAAGGTTATGAACGGGACAGGAATGGATTTGTAGAAAAGAGACTGCATAAAGCATGCAAAACCCAATAGCAGAATTAAAAATAAATTGAAAAGCTTTTAAATCCTTGGCTTTGCACAATAGAGTTTTTAGCTGTCCTTAGAGAAGAAAAAAACTGAATGGGTAAATATCCTTTAACTCAAAGGAATGGCTACAAAAAGCCATGATACACGCAACTTGCAGGGATTAAATGCCCGATTTTCCTTTTCACATCTCCCAAAACCTTCAACAGCTTTGTTCTTGCATTTCTAGGTATTACGCAGTCAACTCCCTGAGGATTACATTAAAGGCTCCACACCTTTCCAGGAATGACCTGACAAAACCTCTATGTCATTTCACATTTCTCTCTAAATTCCACATTTCACATGTAGGATGAGAGAAATCCATATAAAGTGAGTTTAGAGAATTGATTTTTCCATGAAGGAAATCTATCCTTCTTAGTTAAAAAGCCTTTCTTGTTATGGGATCACCGTTTTACTTACCTTCAGGATGCTGGAAGGAAAACCTTGTTTCCTTTCCCTGACTAGGGAGAAATATACCACATTAGAGGCAGAAAAAGATGCTACAAGTGTTACAGAAACCCCCAAAACCTCCCAACATCCTTCTTACTCTCTTTATTTTACATCTCCCAGTCCTGTTAGGAAATGCCTACACATATTCCTTCTTTAACTTGTCATAGTTAATAATCTTTAGATATAAGGATTATCCAAATTTTTAGCTCACCTCAAAGAATAATGGTAATTAATGATTTCTTTTATTAATATTGATAGATTTGAACTAAACAACAATCATAGTTACTTTACAATATAAAAACATAGCATATTTTAAAAGAAGTATAGTTTAGTTTTGTAAACAACTAAGAATTTCACAAATTAATTTCAGACTACAACTTAGTTTTCTGAGTATTTTACTGCAGAAGAGTATTGCGTTTCAGTTTTACCAAGTAAAAACACTATATGTATATAAACCAAAAATATGTATATAAAATGATATATGAAAAATATAGATGTTCTATGTATATGTTTACAGATGTTGTGCATATGCATGTACACAAACAAGATTGTATAATATTATAAACCTTTACGTCACTAGAATCAGGACACCATAGTTTCACATGAAATTTCTATTTTGCTCAAAAGGCTGTCAAAGTATATAAATTAGTGATGGGAACTTACATTTTCTTATGTGGAAGATAAAAATTTTCAAGCATTTGCATGTATATCATAAGCATACACACATAAGTATATGTAAGTCTACATTTCATTTTTATTGGATGTATGATCAAACAATACTACATCAAAAGATTAGCTTTCTAGGAAGCATCTTTGTAAACTTAGTAGCATGGGGCAGGACATTCCTGAATAACCCTAAATATAATGACAGAGAAGTTTGAGTCTTTTGGGACTTCGAATGCTAAAAGTCTGGTGTATCAAAATGCATGTCATTGTACAATAATAGAGGACAGAAAAAGGCCCTGATGGGAATGCTAGCTGATGAAAATTTTTCTAGAATATCTTCTTCACTATACATAATTCAAAATCACAGAAATTGCATTCTGTACGTGGGTCTGTAAGCCATTAGACATCATGTTAAACCCAGACAATTCTCTCACAGAGAAGACACAGCATGCAACATCCAGCAGATAAATATAATGAGCATTTCAGAAGAAAAGCTTGTGATGGTTTCTGCATTGATGACACTGTCAATCATTTTGGACTCCATAACAGTGGCAATTTATTTTTACAAGTTTTATGGGACTCTGATTAGGAAACAAGAGAAAGGAGCAACTGAAATGCTGTTGCTGTTTGTTCAAAATATGCCCTGCTCAACCAGGGGAAAATGTATGTAAAGCAATACATATTTGCTTGTTAATATCTCTTTTTCAAAGATGTACCTACATGACATGTGGTACAATAGACATATTTTTGAGAGTTCACCAGAATGTTTATATTAACCTAAAAGAGATTGATGTTATGAACTACACCACAGTAAGATTGTTACAGTCAGCAAAATGTATTGCTGTCATGTTCTGTTGTCTGAAAAACATGGCACATAAATCTGTACTGATGGCTAAACGTGTACAAAACTCAATTTAAAGATATTAACATTCTCTTTAGGGAATTGTAAACATGGAAGGTGACTTCAGTATTGCCAGTTTAACTAAAAACTGACGAGAAGTTACAGAGGTAGGATGGATCATCTTGTTTTGTGAATTGAGTACAAGCTACATCTACCTTACCTTGCCACATAAAATATATTCATTGCCACTATTTTTTAAAAATTCCAAAATAGTGGTATGTAATGGAAAAATTCATGATAATTTTTGTCATTAATTAGGGAGATTCAAAGCATCACCATTCTAAAATCACAGTATGTAGTCATATAGTTTTGTTCTGGTCTGTCATTGTACTGAATATATTCAACTTGGTTACTGTACTTGTTGCTCTTTGCAGACTCCGGACCATTTTACACCCCGCCATTCTCGGCCTTGTTTGCACTTGCCTTGATACTTTGACTTTTTTTTTTTTTTTACTTATTTCAAAGGCAGAGTTGGAGGAACTGTGTTAGAGGTGGAACCGCTGGAACTGGGACTGGTGCTCATTTAGAGGCAGGCATCACAGGCAATGGCTTAACCCACTATACCACCAACTTGTCCACCAGTCTCTGTTTAATCTGCTGCCCTGGATGCCTCATATATCAAAATGTGATTTACAATTGCACTTTAGTTGTAACCCTTGTGACTTCATTTTCTTTTATGTGAAACATCCCCAAGTGATGTCCCAGGTGACTGAGTAAATCACCACTGCGTAAGAAATTAGCATTCCTGATCTTTATCCTCTAACAATCTATATATTAACTGGTGGTGGAAGTAATTCCTTCCTTCATCACCTTTTGAGCATTCCTTATTATACCATTTTACTGTTTATAATACCTTATGAAATGTGATTTTTTAAAATTTCCTCCTTCAAGATTCCTGAAAGATTATTTTAGGCTACTGATACTTACTGTAAAGGCAGAGTGAGTAGTGGGTGAAATATCATGTTAATGAAGTTATGACTTTGGGGATTAATTGGAATACTGTTGTGCTTGCTATAGAACTTCCCTATACTGCCAATCAATATACATTATATGAAAATGTGAAAGACCAGATTTTTTTTTAAAGAAGGAAATGACTTATATAACTGTTCATTTAAACAAACACACAAGATTAACTTGGGAATTTCTAAAGTAGAAAAAAAAAATCTTATCCAAGTGTGACTCCAAGCAAATTTTCCTACATTTAATTATCTTTGTTGAATGTGATAGTTTAAGGATGAGATGTGGGGGATCATAAATCCATGCTATATTGAATACTTACTGCCCGCATGTGTTTTTTAACGTCACAGTTATTTGCAAAGGCAGAGTCTAAACAAATATGCAGAAAGATCAGTGCACTTAGGGGAAGTACTGTAACATCGCCATTTAGTTGTCTACATGTTTCAGTAGGGAATTTTTCTCTTTCCATTTACTAGAGGCATTAAATAAATAAATTAAAAAACCCAAAAGCATCATTTAGTTAAATTTAGTGCAAAAGGAAGTTAACTTAATTTAGTATGAAGATACTAAAGCAGGATGAACAGCAAGTTAAAAGTCTGAATCATTAATTGCATTTTTTCCTCTTTCCCACCCCACTTCAACTGACCCATCTGCTTTCAAGATTGGTTTACACTGTGTAAATTAATTTGGAACTCAGCATTATTTAGGAAATTTACCATGCTTAAATTATTTGTAATCCATTTTCTTTGTCTTTAATAATTTGTGCTGTTTCAGTAATTAATTATACAGTTCTCATAATTTTCTGAGTCTTAGACCTATCTATCTATCTATCTATCTATCTATCTATCTATCTATTTATCTATCTATATACACATATCCATGATATGCCCTAATAAATAATAACATTGAAGAAATCAAAAATACTGTTAAAGAACTTGGAATGATCAAGACAAATAGTATTCTCAGAATTAATTATTTCTCTCTCATTACAGACTGATAGATTTTCTGAGCTTTGTTTCTGTCTCACCTTCAGTTTATTGTCCCTTACATTTTGACAGAAGGCTTTTATTTAGACAGTTGCCTTTTACATATTCTGCTCACTTAGTGGCTAAGACAGTCCAATTGAAATGACAATATTGATAAAGAAAGTACATCTTTAATGTATTGAAATCTAATTGTCCAATCATTGATTGTGCTGACACACAATTACATGTAAAACTGGCATATACCTGTGCAAAATGCATCCTTTCAAGGCTTATATATAATATGTAATAATGTGCATTACATATATAATCTGTAATAATGTATATTGAGTTACATATTATGGAGGTTTTTTACAAAAACATTTTATTTATTGGAAAGACAAAGTTACAGAGACGGAAATGGAGAGACACACGCTGAGAGATCTTCCACCTGCTGATTCTCTCCCCAAGGCCGGATCAGACTGAGCTGGGCTGGTGGTCTAAAGCCTGGAGTCCAGAGTTTCTCCTTGTCTGCTACTGTCAGTGCAGGGTCCCAAGTACTTCAGCTGTTTTTTGCTGGTTTTTGCAGGTGCTTTGGCAGGGAACTCAATCAGAAGTGAAGCAACTGGGAGTCAATCTGTAGGTAGAAGCTTAGCCTACTACACTATGGGAGCTATACCTACCATACCATGGTACCAGTCGCTGGATAATTTCTTAAAAAGAAAGCAAAACACAAAATTTATCATTAAGATTTCACTAAACTTAGGCTTATACTTTCAAAATATTTTGAATGTATAAACTGTTGCACCAAGGTTCACGATACTGCAATATGAGTTTCTGCTGAGTTTAATTTAATAACTTTTCTCAGGAATTTTTGGTATAATTGTCTGTTAAGAAATGTGATTCTTGAATGTCTCCAGCTGGACTATGAACCCTGCTAAAAGAAATACTTTGTATATTTAGTTGGATATAAGGTAATGCATAACTATACAATATGTGAATTTACATATTGACATATAAATATTTTACATATCTGTACCACCCAGTATTGGTTCAGCATGTTAAATGATCATGGATAATATTTCACACTTTGAAAAATTAAGCAATTACACTGTAACCTTTTCGTAATTTGAATTTCCATATTTTAAAATGGAATCCTATTTAATATAAGTATTTGCTTCTTGAAGATTCTCGCAATAGAATAGGGAGCATGGATACCTCTGAAAAATTGAAGCCTCAAATATTTCACTTCATTTTAGAAAATGGCATAAAATTGATTGGCTGATATTGTCAGCACAGGGAAAAATGACTAAAATTAGTTTTAAATTAAACCATAAATATTCATTTATCAACCCTGGTTGTACAATAATACTTCTGCTGGTTTTTGTGGAAAGCTGTATGTACCAAAATTTCTGTCATCTTCATTTCAATTTTGTGCCATAAATCCTCCTATACTTGTAGATAATTCGTGTCCACAAAGCTTTGTAATTTTACAAACCGCACATACTAATTTAAAAATAGACATGATTTAAAATGCAAAATGTCAAAAAAGTATGTGCCTTGCTCCATGGTTAAGGCTCCTCCGGTTAAGATGCCGCCTCAAACATTGGAGTAACTTAGGGATTCCTGGCTTTAATTTCTGACACTAAGTTATTGCTAATACAGACCCTGGGAAGCAGCTCTGATGGCTCAAGTGATGGGATTGTTGTCACTGCCATGAGAGACCTGGATCGTGGTCCTGGCTGCACAGTTTGGGCCTCGGTGTTACAGGCATTTGGGATGTGAAACAGAGATGAGGGCTCTTTCTGTGCCTTCATCTGATCTTTACCTCCCAAATAAGTAGGATGTAGCAGAAGTGTGTCTTTCCTTAACATTTTGGTTTTTTCTTCAATTGAGGAAGTGCAGCAGCATTTATTCTTTGCCTGGAATGAGGTCAATTTAGTGTGTTATATTCTTGTCCAAGTATAGTTTAGTTTCTTTTTTTTTTTTAAAGATTTTATTTTTATTATTTTTTTATTGGAAAGGCGGATATACAGAGAGGAGAGACAGAGAGGAAGATCTTCCGTCCGATGATTCACTCCCCAAGTGAGCGCAACGGGCCGATACTATGCCGATCCGAAGCCAGGAGCCTCTTCTGGGTCTCCCACGCGGGTGCAGGTTCCCAAAGCTTTGGGCTGTCCTCGACTGCTTTCCCAGGCCACAGGCAGGGAGCTGGAAGGGAAGCGGGGCTGCCGGGATTAGAACCGGCGCCCATATGGGATCCCGGGCGTGCAAGGCGAGGACCTTTAACCACTTGCGCCACCGCGCCGGGCCCATAGTTTAGTTTCATTTAAAAATATCTTCATGCTGTTTTTATAATGATGAGATTCTGATAATGAAGTCATTAAGTCATTCAGTCTTTTTCTTTTGTTTTTATCTGAAAGGCAGATATATAGCAAGCAGAGAGAGAGAGAGGTCTTCTATCTACTGGTTCTCTCATAAAATGGCCACAACAGCTACAGTTGTGGTACTGGCTCTGCTTGTTTAGTGTTCAAATAGATCTTTTTTATTAATTTTGAGATTTTTAAGAATTTTATTGGAAAGGCAGATTTATTGGCAGAAGGAGAGACAGAAAGATCTTTCATACAGGTTCATTTCCCCAAATGGCTGCAGCAGGTGGAACTGAGATGATCTGAAGCCAGGAACCAGGAGCTTCTTCTGTGTCTCCCTTGCAAGTACAGAGTCCCAAGGCTTTGGGCTGCCTCTGCTGCTTTCCCAGGCCACAAGCAGGGAGCTGGATGAGCACAGCAGCAGCTGTGACACAAACCAGAGCCCATCAGCTATGCCAGCTCTTGAGGTTGAAGGATTCACCAGTTGAACTATTGTACCAGCCCTGATGGTTTAGTCATTAAAATGCAAATATTTACTCTCTTGTAAAATAAAATTTTATTTATGCAGTCATCCAAAGGCTTTAAATCAAATAGTTCCTAGTTTGCTTCTCAAGAATTTCTTCCCTTTATTTTTTTTTAAAGCTTCTTTTTTTAGACAAGAGATTTGTACACTAAAACTCTGCCTCTTGTCTTCTTAACTTTCTTGTCATTGTCTTCCAAAGAGTATGTCTGCGTTCACACACACACACACACACACACACACACACACACACACACACATTCATCTTGTGTCCTTTTGTGAGATTTGCTTTAAAAGTCTCCTGAATACTTGAGATTCTGTGCTGAAAAGCTCTAACTGCTGTTAGAAAGTCAAATTAAATTATATGTTCTCAGATTGTCAGAGAACAAGAAATGTTGATAGAATAAAATTTTCTTTCCTTGACACAAATACCATGCATCAGTGAAGTGAATTCAATATTTGGCTCTATTAGATATGCCAAAGATATTCTTTAAATGTGTTGATTTTTGCTTTCCTACCAAGATAAATATTGTCCTTTATACCAAAAGCATGTATTTTAGGCACTGTCAAGTCATTTCACAGTGGACTTTAGTGTAAGAAACTGAACTTACAAAAGAGATGCTTCAATCCAGTTTTGAAATAAAGCATCAGAAGCATGAAATTACTTTACTGACCTAGAAAATTAGTGAAGTATTTGAAAACCTTATGTACCTCTTTTCTGCATCCTTCCAAATGACCCGTTTTAATATAACACGTTATATTATTGAGAAAATTATTGAGACAGAGTTCTGCCTGCAGTAGTTTCAAAACTTTCAGAAATTTCTTTGTTCTTTTTATGTTATCTTTTGAAATTATTTGCTTTGTCCTTCACCTCAAATCCTAGACTGAATTTAACCATAATGTGTCACTTGATAACCAACAATGTATGAGACAATTTCCTCAATATCTTGCTGCTTTATTTGAGACATGTCAAGACAGTGTGGGTGACATATTTTCTCCTGATTAGTTTTCTACGTGGTCCTCCCACAAATTACAATTCTTGCAGCAATCCAGAGCCACAAGTAGAATAGACATAAAACCAATCTGAATTGAAACATTAAAAAGCATGAATCTTTATTGTAACACCTCTCTTTTATGAGATGATTGTTAGGTCCATGTATTGATATGTTCATAAGATGGAAATAATATGGATCAGTGAGTAATCATATGAAAACAGTCACGCAGAACTTCCCAACTAGTGAAAAATTAAAATATATTTCCATGAACAAACAGTAGCTGTTTGTTAAAACATTGAGCTTTGGCAGACAGGATGAGTAATATGCAACCTTCACATAAGTGTAAGTTATCTGCACAATCGTAAGTGGATTCCATCTCTTCAGGCATTTTAAGTCTTTCTTAGACCAGTTAACTAAGATATTGAAATAGCAGAAAAGAAGTTGCTCAGAGAAATGGTGTTCAAAATTCTATGTGTTCAAGTTAAGCTTCATGTAAAAATTCTGCCATAAAAGCAGAGTGATCCTTGTTTTTTCTCCATTATAACAGTCTCAAAAAAAATTCCTGTTGTTTGAGTGTATTTTTGCAGCTGAGCTCCGAGTTGCAGGGACTTTGTGTATATTGCTTTATCTATAGCATCTGTTTCAGTATGTGGAAACAAGCAGACATTATCTATTGTGGAGTAGCTAGCAATGTGAGCAAGTACTGGGACAATGGTTGGGTTGAATTTTTGTGTTAGTTGCTCTTAGATCCTCATCACTCAACCAAAATCATTCATATATGAAATCAAAATTTCTATTCCCAAAATGTAATATCAGAAAAATTACACAGCTGGAAAAAATTCCATCCTAATTTCTTAGAGAAATATAAATACTCTTTTCAGCTTCATGACCACCGAAACTTATTAAGCCATGTGTATGGATAACACTGTTCAAAGAGCATATAAAAGATTAAATAGTGCATTTAAACAGAGAATAGAAAAGAAAGAGTGATATTAAGACTAAGAATGTAGCGGACATGGAGGCAGCATACAGACAAGCAATAAAAAATACCGTGTACAGCATATGGAGTCATTGGAAGAAGAATACCTCATAATATTGGAAAGATAATTTGAACCTCAGAAACAATTGGAATTGTGTGCTTGACACTGTATTTAAGATGCTCTTCTTTGCAAGCATGTAGTATTTGAGAGCATGGATTCAAATCCAGTTTCCTGCTTTGTTCACTCTGGAGTCAGCAAATACATTCAAGTATTAGGAGTCCTACAATCCACATGCAAAATTGAGGTCTGGACTTGTGATTTTGACCTGGCTAAGCACAGCCTCGTCCCCAACCATTCTGTGTATTTAAGGAATGCATCAGATCGTGGGACATCTAACTATCTTTGTCTGTCTGTCTCCCTTTGTCCCTTCTCTTTTTGCTTTGTAAGGAAAATAAAAATGAACAGATACATTAAAAAGGTAAACATAAAGAAAGGCAAAATGCAGTTTGAATACCCCTTTCTGAAATGCCTATAGCTTGTATTTGCATATCACTAATCAGTCATTTTGGGAATGAGACCTGACTATAAATGCAAGCTTCATTGATGTTAAAACTGGATGTCATTTTGCACAGTGATTTTTAATAATTTTGCACATGAACAAACTTTCATCATATGCGGTTGTCTGCATGTGCTGTTAAAGTTCAGGGAATTCCATATTCTGCAAGTTTTGATATTTTCAGATGATTAATGCTCATGGTGTAACACAAATTTGTATTGGTTAACATTTATGGGTGACAAGTACCATGACACGTATACTTTACATAGAACATTCTTTTAAAAAAGATTTATTAATTTCAAAATCAGGATTTCAGAAAGGGAAATGTTGAGGCAGAGGGAAAAAAGCCTCTCATCCACTGGTTCACTCCCCATGTCGCATCAATGGTTGCGGCTAGGCCACACCAAAGATAGGAGCTGGGGGACTGAAGATTCCTACAGTAGTATGGTGTGCATGCAGGGGCCCAAGGACTTGGGGCTCTTCCCAGGCACATCAGTAAGGAGCTGGATTAAAAGTGGAGTGTTTGAAATTTGAAGCAGTGCGTGGGGGAGGCAGGTGCCAAAGGCTGCAGCTTAGCCTTTCTACGTCATAGCGCCAGCCCCCTCCCTTGTTTTCTGAGGACATCTTTATGTGTCTATCCAGAAAGCTCATATATAGTGCACTTTTAAAAAACATTTCCTAATTAGGACAGACACGATTTACTAGATGTCTAGGATTTTTCTCATTTGATTTTCAGATTTCCTATGTCATTTGTTTTTCCTGTTTTTGGCAATGTGACAAAACTGAGGCCCAGACATACACATGTGTGTGTGTGTGTATCTATATCTATATGTATATCTATATATAATTAGTAGTAAAAAAATTCATCAAGCATCAAGGAGATAGAAATGCTAGTTAACTTCATTTAATCAACACAAAGTAGTATCCACTATAACCTATGCGTATGTAAGATTAAAATAATATTTTTTTCACATTTCAAAGGATGTTTTAATTAAATATTTGGATTGATTAATCTTGGAAAATCAAGCCTGAACATGAGCTCCAGTGGTTCTGTGGCTTTCCTATCCACAGAGGATCTTCAGAAGAACTCACAAGTGCCTGCTCTGGGAGAGACAGGTGTCTGCTTCCCACCTAAGCAGAAACAGCCACCAGAGATGATGGCATCACAGTGTTGTTCCCACTGGGTCTCCCAGGTCACCAGATCCATGCAGAGCCATCCCTTTGTGAACAAGGCATTTCAGGCCTCAGAGTGTAACTGTGACTGAATGGGATGGCATGGGCCGATCTTGCCAGTCAGTAATGCCACATCTTATTAGTTACCAAGTTAGTAAGTCACACTGCAGAGACCCGT
Source organism: Ochotona curzoniae (assembly GCF_017591425.1). Classification (NCBI taxonomy): domain Eukaryota; kingdom Metazoa; phylum Chordata; class Mammalia; order Lagomorpha; family Ochotonidae; genus Ochotona; species Ochotona curzoniae. Next base: position 60,685,580 of record NW_024466599.1, read on the forward strand.
TGTGAATAAGGGCTAGCTGTGGTGACAGAGAAGGAATTGGGGGAAACTGGGCCCTGAGGGAATCCATAGTAAGTTCTGACGGTAGAGGAGGAACTGGAGAAACTTAAGAACTTGGTGGAATGGCTGCCACAGTTAGCAGCCTCAGAGATCCATGCTAGGAGGGCACTGAGCACTGCAGTTTGGTCATCAACTTGACTTTCTTCCCTTTGCTTCTCTCCTTTTCTCTTCCTTCACTGCCCACCTCTCCCTGTTTCTTCTTTCCTCCCTTCTGTAACTGTTTATCACTGGGCACTGTAATAGGGACTAAATTCACCATGCTAGCTTCTGAACATGCTTTACACATTTGCGTCTCTCACATATAGCAGCAGTCAAGAAGTCACAGCTGCTTGGCTTCCATTCCAACTCCCTCCTAGAGGACCTGGGAAGGCAGTGGGTGATGACCCCAGTGCTCACGTGGAAGACCCACCTGGAGTTGCAGCTATTTGGAGAGTGTCTATTAAGTAGAGCATCTTATTTCTGTCTACAAAATAACTCATAAAGAATAAATCAGGGGACGGCACTATATCATTGCACATTAAGCTCCTGCCTGTGGTGCCAGCATTCCATGTTTGTACTGGTTTGAATCCCAACTGCTCCACTTTCAATCCCATTCCCTAATAATAGCCTGAGAGGGAAGTGGAAGATGGCTGAAATGCTTGGGTCCGTATACCCACATGGAGTATCCTGAAGAAGCTCCAGACTCCTAGCTTCAACAGTCAGACTCAGCTCTGGCCATTGTGGCCATTTGGGAAATGAAAAATATCTCTCTGTGTATCTCTCCCCGTCCCCTCTCTCTGTAACTCTGCCTTTTACATGAAATAAGTAAATATTTAAACAATAGGTAACATAGATGTATAGCATGTGTTACTCTTACTTATGTTTGGTTTTAAGGAATATGTCTATTCTATGTAGAAATGTTCATTTACAATGGCAGATTAAATTATGATGTATTTGGCAGATTTCAAAACTATCTGTACCAAAACTGGAGCCTCAGAGATGTTGCACACTGTATCCATTATCCATCTTTGGAGTATCTTGATCACCAATCATGAACAAGGGTGACTGAATATAGTGTGTGTTTGTACAAACCTCTGATACACAGGAAATAACAGTCTTGTCTAGATGTTACACTAATATTCACAGTGTCTTTAAGTCAAAGCTATATAACTGTTGTGAAATAAAGCTACCACTATACTTTAATTATTTCTCTATTTATTTGAACACAAGAGTAACAAGGAAAAAGGGAGAGACAGAGAAAATAACCTTCCATGACCTGGCTCACTTCCCATATGTTATGTACAGTGAGGACTAGGCCAGGCCAAAATCAAGAAACATGTTACTCACATGAGTGGCAGGGTCCCAAATCAGTCAAGGTCTCATGACTGCCTCACCTGCACGTGAAGAGGAAGCTGGGGAGAAAACTGGAGATGTGCTCAATTCTGTTGTGTTCTGACATGGGACACAGGTGACCAAACAGGAACCTAGCCGACTGAGACACAATGCCCATCCCAGTACTTGATCTGTAAAGAATATTTTATCTGGATTTTTTTTTTCAGCCAAGGAAACATGAACGGGTTTATTCCTGGTGATGCTGTCTTTACAAATTCTGCAACTTTTTAGCAGTGACATTTGACAAATCTGTTTTTCTAGCAGTAAGAAAATAATTGGGTAGCAACACTAAATTCAGCAGTTTGCTAACAATAATGTTTAAGATTTCATAAGTAGCCCTCTTTGAACTACAATAATTACATAATACAATAATTACACACTTAATAAAGCTTAGGGTTCTTTTTTATGTTTTTCTAACGAAGGTTCCAAAGCTAAATTTAAGCGAGTTCTTGTATTTCTCTTATCAGAGACATTAGAAGATAAACTCAGTCATCCTGACTGCTTATGTTACGTGAGGCCTGTAGTACATGTTTTTCTGTGTGTTTTGTCCTATGTGATGGGAAAAGCAGCATTTTCCAAGCTGTGTAAGAAGTCCTAATGCTCTGGGCCTCACTGCTATTCTTAGGTCTTGTGATTTGCCTTTTTGCAAGCTGCTTTGATAGAACTATTGAGGTCATTAGAGTCCTCATATCCGTGCCCTTTTCATCTCCACCCTGTTGAAACTACCTCAGAAAAAGCTGATTATATCCGATTTCTGTAAGAATCCCGCTGTGTTGGAACCCTTTTTATTGTGATTCTTGAGTACTGCTCTTAAAATATCAATAAAATGTTTTGTGTAACATTGAACACCTATTACAAATTCAGTAATAGCAAACACCGCAAAAATGAAAAAATACTTTTACTTTCAAGAATTTTTTTTCAGGTTAATGTCCATGCCTGGAATTGGATTAGAATAGTTATTTATATAAATGTGCTAATTAGATTCAGTATAGAGTATTGACATTTTGTATGCCACTTGCAGTCTCAGTGCAGGTTGTTATCTTAATTTCTTTTTTAGTCATTCAAGAAAACTAAATAACCAATTAAAATTTCTATTTGAGAGGAAAACAAAGAGTAGTAATCATCAGAAGCGATATTTATTAAAAAGTAGATTTCACACAATTGTATTACAGATCCTGGATATATGACAATATCTCAGTTAATTGGATTGTGCCTTGTTGCTTTAGAGATAATACTGGATTTACCCTCTTTCCTTTTTCCTTCTTTGTCAAACACTTTGCACATTATGTGTGTGATTATATAGATACGGTTTAATATAGAAAAATCCTTTTAGCACTACCTTTCATTCATTAGCTAATCAGAACACTTATTTCTTTCACTTAACCTACTAGCAGTGTCTTCAAACATTGAAAAACTGAGCCCACATTTGTACTTAACCATAGCGTTTATTTTTAAGATTTTTTTTGTGAGCATAAATGCAAAAAGTATATAAATAGTTTATAATGTTATCAAGCACCAAAGGCATTTTTAAAAGGTCTCATCTTCTTCCTCTCTCTTACTCCTCATCATTCTTATTTTTAACTAAACTTACACGTGACTGAATTGTGTATTGGTCGTTTAGACTGCCAATTGTATTTTACTGGTCTTTGCAATGAGCTTTGTCTTCAATTTTTGTAACTCCTTCTGGTTTTGTTTTTCCCCTACTTCTTTCATTCACCTAATTTCTTTCCGTATACTCACTGGTTATTTTTTACTGAATTTAGTGTGAAATAATTTCAATTCCCTTTGTTGTTTAAATTGTAATAATTTCAATTCTCTTTGTTATTTTTTAAATCAAAGTGGGTTTACACCAGGGAAAAGTTTCTGAGGATAAAATCATGCCTAATCTTTAATGTGTCATTTTGCCCTACTATTTCCTATGCAATTTGTAATTGTAGATTGTTTGACTTTTAAGCCACGAGGTACTTAGAATAGTTTTAAATATCTGGTTATTCTTACATGTCTTATTATTTCTATCATTTATGTAGTACTTGGGCTGTTGATTTTCTAAACTTCTGAGCACATTGAAGTTTTATTTTAACAAAGTATAGAAAAAGTGCCAATTCATGAGGTAGAGCTATTAAATGTGATTTCTTTTATAAAGTTGTTGCATATTTTCCCTCATTTTTCTAAAGACATTTTAAATTTGGATTCTGTATAATTATATGTTTTAGAATTCATCACAGTTATGTTATTTGTGGGATTCTTTTGAAAGCTTAAAGTAGTTTTTCATTTGTGTAAAATCTTGCTGTGGATGCTACATTATTTTCTTGAAATGTTGCCATTTAAACTTGATTTCTTTTGACATTTGTATGGTACAACTTTCACTATAATTTTATTTTTAGACTGTATATAACTTTCTTTGGGGTGTATTTCTTTAAACCTCATATATGTGGATATCTTTAATTCACCTAGAATCCTAGAATGTTTTTTCCTTTAGAGATACTGCTAGCATGAAATTATAACAAATACTTGTCTTTATGCTTTTCATATTCTTTATGTTTTATTATTCTGATTATTCTTAAGTATTTCTTACTCCTAACCTTAATATATTATTATTTACTTTTTCACTCTGGTTAGTGATTTGTTGTGTCACACACAGCATTTTCAGACGATCTAGTAGTCTGCATATTTAAATTTCTAGAAAAAAAAGGTAACAGTGGTCACCGTAACTATAGATCCTCTAAGTCAGAAATTTCAAATTTATTCCGTTTCTTTAATTTACAGCCTTGTTATAGTAATTTGTACATAGTTACAAACATTATTAAGTCTACATCAAATTGCTTAGATTTCTCATAAATATTAATTTTCATACATGTAGGTTGTCTTCTTTTCCTATATGCAGGTATAGATTCCTGTGCTCCTGCATAGCCAAGATCCCCCTCATATTTCTTTGAATATTATTACTGGGTATAGAGTTCTGGGGAAAATTGCTCTTTTCAAATTTTAGATAGAGCCCTTTACTTTTAATGGCACTATTAGTGCTTTATTGATTTTGATGCTTAATGACAACTTCTTTGATTTTATCCCTTATGTGTATGTATTTTCAACTACTTTTAGTTCTGTTTATCCCAAATGTTAATTCATTTAGATCTATCCTTGTATTTCATTTTCTATCCTTGTCCTCTAGCATATGAATATTTTGCCCATCATTGCATTTTTATCTTGTTAAAAGTATTCATGTCTTTCCTTAAGTTACAATATTTTTCCTTCAAGTTTGTTTTCTTCAAGTTATGTTATCTAATTTCAGTATTTTAATGGGATAAAAATATATAAGGAAAATGTCAACGGGTAGGAAAAAGGTAAAGAGGCAATGCTTACAAGACAAAACATAAAATTTGGGAATAAATTCATAACAATTAAAAAAGCTTAATTACAGGAAGTCTAAATGAAGTATATGCAAAATACTTTTCACATTTTTTGGGATACAGAGTAAACATGGCATATGAATCCTTCCTCCCCTGGAGTCTAAAGTTTACTAGCAGATTAATTTAGGAAACAATATACAATTTTCACTATATGTATGTCTCTCTCTCTCTGTGTATATATATGCATATATATGACAAAAATGTTAATATGAGAGTAGATTCTCATGAGAAAACTTGCAATGATAATTTAGTTTAGAAGTTCAGGAAAGCTTCTTAGAGAAAGTGTTAATGAAACTGCGGTAGTTATTGAGCCTAGGAGAAGGTCACTCAGAGAAAGCCAGTGCCAAGACCCTGTGGTGAGGCCAAGTGGAACAGAAAAGGCAAGGGTGGCCAGAGACAGTGTGGAACATGGAGCGTGATTGCAAGTTGTTTGAACGTATGACCAGGAATAAATTAAATGTGATACGATCAACTGATGTTGATATTTTAACTTTTTAAATATGACTCCGTGTAGGATTGTTAAGGACAGTGAGTATATGTGTGGACCATTGTTTAGACTGTGAGTGTGAAAACATGTTTCCACTTTATCCTCCTTTTTTTTGTTTGAATAGTCACTATTACTGAAACTATTTCAGTGTATTTTATATGCAGCATGAATTCTGTTTCATTACCCAAGTCATATTACAAATACTAAATAGAAATTTATTAATATTCAAAAATACCCAGTCAGCACATTTCCTATGATATCATTCCTTTTAAAGTTTTGTTGTGGTATTTTTATCTTCAAAATTAAGCTTCAAAGTAAAATCCACGTGTTGTGACTTATTGAAATATTTCTAAATTTTCCCTAATGTAAGGATTTCCTCTTTCCTCTCTTTTACTCCTTTATCACTTTTCTGTCTTTCCCTTAGCTCATTTAAAAATTAACTAACTTGTACTGATGCTAAGAAGATTAAAAGAACTTTTCTCGAACTCTTTCCTTTGTCATTTTTTTTTTAAACTTAATCTGTTTGAGACAGACCTTCATCTCCCCTTTACCAGCTGCACTCCTCTGGATTCTCCTGGTCAGTTTTGTGTTCTGTATTGTGCAGTTTCTGATCAGTGTGGGGCCCTGAACTGAAGGAACAATAACTGCCTCACACCTTGACTTTGGTCCCCTGGACTCAGCTCAGAACTGAACTGCACTAAGTAACCTTGTTTCTGCTGTTGCCATCAGATTCACCTTGCACACTTTATAGTGGGGACCTCTTCACCATCTGAGTTTTGTCTCTTCAGGTCTGTTATATGTCTCACTTCCTTTTTACACATAAATTGACACATCTAGGATAGTAGTTGTTAGTGATTTTCACTGCTTGTTCATACATTGAGGTTTGTTGTAGATATTGTCTACAGGTTTAAGGAATATTTTTTTCCCGGTTTTCGTGGTTTTTTTTTTTTTTTTTTTAGGGAGCACCTACAAAAATGAAAAATTCTGCTACCTCTGTGTTTTATTCCTGTTATTTGCACAAAGAGAAGTCATTTCTTGCCAGAATTCTGGTGAGAAAGTGGCAGGAGCCAATTTGAATAATATTTAAATGATCGTGCTGATTGATTACATGGTTGTGGGACAGCATTGGAAACTCAGAATGCTTGGAGGAAGTTTGAGGGAAAGTAAAGGACCACCTGGAGTGAGGTAGAGAAGAAGAAAATAAAAGACAGGAGTAAGGAAGGAAAGCATGATAGCCTTCTTAGCTTCTTAAAGCCCTCGCTGGGCATCAACAGGAGCAGCACAGCCTGGAGCACAGACACTGCGGCAGGGAATACGGGCTTTGCAACACACAGATGAAGCACTACACAAGAGGCCCACGCCTGTGTTTTGAATGTGGCCCATCTTTCCCTTTGAGCTTTTGTTTTCCAGCTTTAGAATATTGCCTTCTTGTAACTGCCTATTTTATTATCTTATCTATGCATACATACACATGCACAAAGGTAATTCAAACACTTCATGGAAATATCGACTCTAAAAGTAAATTTTGTGCAAAATAATGAGATCCATGGATAGTTTTCTTCAAAATAGTCACTGTCTATGGCCTTTCTGATGTATTATTGAGTTAGTATGTGCCTGTGTAAAACCTTTGAATCATGATGATACTGTTAATTTAAAACGTTACGATTGTAGCACTTTATATTGTAAATCCTTTACTAAGAGGATATTGGTATAGAGTTCAAGTACGGGTTCCCTTTTTCTAGCTGAAATATCTGTCCACATGCCCAGGGAGCAAGTGTTTTCTCTTCCCTGCAGGTGAATGACTATTTTTTGCAGTGTGAGGGATTCTCTTTGAGGCTGCGTTGAGTTGTTTACATTTTTCATGACAAAAGAGATGGAGAAAGTTTAGATTCACTTTGTCAACTTGAATCTTCAATTGCCTGTGCAGTCTTTGTCTTATCAGTTGTATCTCTGGAGGTCAAGCTGATTTTTTTCCCCATTTTCTTTGTTAACTGAATACACACACATAAAAACACACGTGTTTCCTTTCTCATGAGATCTTCTGTCAGCTGGTTATGGTTGGGCCCCATACCTCTGATTTACATAAAGCCTGTAGTATTATTATTCTTGTTTGTGTGGGTCATTGTACCTAGTTGAGTATTGAAATGCGTATTAGGTTTAAATTTCTTCAAAAGGATCTATATGTACTTTGAGCTGATGTCCATCATTTTGACAAGAAGTGCATAACCCAATGAGTGGGAGTGCAACTTGGAGCTGGTGCTGTTACTGCTTAAAAAACACAGCCTGCGTGCAGTGGCAGCTGTAGCATGGAGCATATTGATGTCTGCTATTAAAACAACATAGAGAATATCTAGAAAAATGCTGGGTTTTGCCAATCACTAAGATTATAGCCTCCATTTATTCATTTAAAAATTGTCTAATCTATTCTATAATACTATACTTGATGTGTAAAGAATCCAAAATTACATTTTCAACTTTCAGTGAACTAAGGAGGTTCTAGGTGGTAAGTTTAATCAAAATAATCAGTTTATTTAATAGGAATTTAAAATAATATTGAAATTTCCCAGTTTAGTTAAAATTCAGTGATAATATTTTGAAAGCTATGATGATGTTATTTCATTGACCAAAATAAAAAGTAAATCTTAATGTCATCAAACATACATTCTGTATTTTCCTATTCCGTGGTTTCCAACAACACTTCAGCAGTTGTTCTGTCTTCCATTACACCATGTGAAAATCCTGCATGTTATTGCTGAGCCTTGGGAGATGTCCAACATGAAGTCTGGTTTTTGGAGAAGTTTATCAAAATATTATGAATGTTATTTCATGAAATGCTTAAGGTTAAAAGAAATTTTTCAATGCAGTTGGCTTGAAATCTTGAAAAGTGTGATAAATACTTTCTCTTTGATCATGGCCAACATTATTATGTGTCAAAGTGGTTGGATGAGACTTACACTTAAATGATGCAAAAATGACAGAAAATTCACAGCATGATAATCGAAGGACCAAGAGGACAAAAACAAAAACGTACGAAATCAGTAAATGCCTCAGGTAAACATAAGAATCATTTCTAGATAAGGATAATTCAGCTAGTATTAAACCAACATATGCCATTGATGAAGTATTTTCATCCAGTGGTTCACTCCCCAGATGCAGGAGTAGAGCCAGAGCCCAGGCCTCAGCTCAGTTCTCCAGAATTGGGGCAAGCACCCAATAATTAAAGCCATCACTGCTGACTCCCTTGGTGCACTTTAACACGGAGTAGGAAGTAGAGGCAGTCCTTGACTCCAGGGACTCTGATATGGAGTGCGCTTACCAAAGCAGCAGCTTAGCTCTTGGCTCACTGTGTCACAACGTTTGCCCATAATGGTAAGTTGAAGTCAGTTTTATTATGTTGTCAAATACTTTGAAGATAGATGTTCAGATTCAATTGTCCTCAGTACTCATAATCAACTCTTAACAGCTTTTTTTTTCTCTAAATTAACTACTTGACTTAAACAGCCATTTATATTTGTTGAACTGCTTGCCCTCCCTGTTTCATAAGATTTATTATAAATTGTTTCTCACACAAAAAGGGAGGAGTAGCAATGTCAATGTGTCTAGTACACACCTAAAGCTATATGCCATTACAAATCTTTAATCTAAGGGCATTCACTTTTCTCTTGTGTAACACTGCTCTACTCTTAACATATATATGGATATTCATGTCCTTAAATCATAGATGCTATTTATATGTGAATATAAATAGTTTAGAATGTGTGTAAATTATTTTTGAATGGCTGTTGTTGTATACTACATATATATTTGTATAATACATGTATGTGTAATACCATTTGTAAGATTCATTTACTTTAACATGTATAATTAATTAATTCTCAGCTATAATGTCATGAACATTCTTGTGTGAATTTATTTGAGCAAAAGTTTCCCTAGATTATACCTGGGAGTTTACATGTGTACTGGAAAATGACAAATTGTTCCCTAATGTGCTTTTAATCAATTTAGGTTACCACAAGAATGTGCATGTTTGCTTTGTTCCATCTACCTGCCATCCTTAATGTGCTGGGTGTTTACCAATGTGAAATGCTGTCTCCTTATGGTTTATTTCCTTGTTTATTCATGAACATTAATAATTACTCATTTTAATAGTCTTTTATGATTTTTCTTTTTTAAATTGCTTCTTCATACCTTTTGATCATGTCTCTGACTTGTCTTTATTTTAAAATGTATGAGCACCTTTTGTATATTCTATGCACCAATCTTTTGTGGGTGATGTGGGGTTCTTCAGAAAGCTAAAGGAAACACAGTAGGGAAAACCAGCTTGTGAATATCAGAATGTTTAACTTAACTGTATCAGGAACTTTACTTAGTACCTCGAGGTGATATGTATTTTATATTGTTCCCTAGTAAGTGATTTGTATTTTCATTATCTAGAATAATTTGAATCACAGAAATATGTGGCATTAGTATAATAATGATCAGTTTTTATTTAAGGCTACATTTTTTATGTGTTGTCCAATGTTTCTTACTTACAAGATATAAATATGCTTATGTTTATGTATAGTCATATTGAAGTTTGTGAGTCTTTTAAAGACTTATTTATTTTTATTGGAAAGGTAGCTTTAAAGAGAGAAGGAAGAACAGAGAGATAAAGGTCTTCCTTGTGCTAATTCACTCCCCAAATGGCCACAATGGCTGGAGTTGAGCCAATACAAAGGCAGGAGCCAGAATCTTCTTCTGGGTCTCCCACATGAACGCAAGATCCCAAGGCTTTGGACCATCCTCTAATTCTCATTAGCAGGCAGCTTGATGCGAAGCGGAGCAACTGGGATGTAAACTGGTGCCCATATGGGATCCTGGCACTTAGAGGTGAAGGATAAATCAGATGAGCTATTGTGAAAGCCCCGAAAATTCAAGTCGTTGTTTGTAAATATTTCACCAACTCTAAAAATTTGGGTTATTATATCTAAATATTCAAACTAAAACCATACATATATATATATATATTTTGCCATAGTCATACGCTTTTCTCAGCGTCGCTCCTGATCATTAGTGTTATCTGTATCACATATCAATCTTTTGCAATTCTGTATTATTAACCTTTTTCTGGATGTTGGTGATCTTATTTGATTTCACGATGATATATATGTTCTCCATCCTGCCGTAATGATTTCTGTTAGAGCAAATTCTTGCAAGCTGTTCTTTAAATTTTACTTAGTTAATTGTGACCCATTGTTTCACACTCTTCTTTAATGATTTTAGAATTTTGTTTGAAACGCAAAGATACAAAGAGAGAGGGAGAGACAGAGACAAAAAGATTTGGCAACTGCTAGTTCACCCCCAAAGTGATTGAAATGGCCAGAGCAAGGCTAATCCAAATCCAGGAAAAAGGAGTTTCATGAGTTTGCCACTAGGACCCTCTTTGACTGCTTTTCAGGGCTTTCATGGACTTTCACAAGGGGCTGGATCAGAAATGCAGTAGCCAGGGCACAAACCACTGCCAATATGTGATACTGATATCTCAGGCAGAGAAAAGACTTTATTACTGTTCCTACTTTTATTATTTTCTTTTACATTTATTGTATTTCACTGTTCTTTTTAAGTTGTTTAATATTAATAATAGGTTAATTTCTCTTCATACATTGTCTTTTTCCTATAAGAATTGAATATCAGAGTTTTCACATTCCATCACATCATTAACATAGTATATTAGTGGTTGTGTTACTTGTAATATATTTTTACTTTGCTAATTTCAGTGTAAGCTTTTCTTACATCTGTAAGCTTTAGAAATTATTTTTTTTGCTGTTATAATGGTTTACCTCTCCTTTTGTTATTGATTTGTATTTATGAAAACAAGCTTTTAGATAATTTTACTGAAAAATCTGTTGTTGGCAAATGTTTTCTGTTTAAATATGTTATTCTTTTCTACTAATAATCTTAAGATACATGGGTGAATTTAAATCCTAGATTGGGGTATGTGTGAGAATCTCATCTAGTAGTTAGGACATCAGTGAAAATGACCACATCCTATATTGGAGTACCTGGGTCTGAAGCCCTGCTAAGCCTCCATTCCAGCTTCGTACTGGAGCGGACCTTGGAAGGGAGCAGTGATGTCTCAAGTAGCTGGGTTCCTAAAACTCATAGAGGAGACCTGGTTTATACTCTGGCTTTGTGTATGTAAACACTTTCTCTCTCTCTGAAATCTAGGAGTGAATGAATTTTTCATGATTTTGATTAGAGGTTAAACATTGATTTAACAATTTAAAGAATGTTTTTCATAATTTGCTATTCTATTGGTCAAATTTAGGAATATTTAACCAAGCTAAACGTGACTTTTTTGTGATGAGAACACCAAAATAATGTTTTTGCAGTCTTGAAATACAATAAGCTATCCATGACTGTGGTCATAATGCAGCACAGTAAATCAATGAATCATGTTTGTTTTTCCAATCTGAGACTTTGTACCCCTTGATCAACATCTTTTCTCCCCCTATCATTGTTCCTTTCCATCACAGAACTTGTGATAATCACCTGTCTATCGTCTATTTTTATAATAAACTATTTTAGACACCACATCTGAGTGAGATCATATAGTATTTGTCTTTTTGTTCCTGAATGACTTCACTAAGACACATTGTTCTTCAGTTGTATTGATGTCATCACGCATGACAGAATTTCTTTCCAAGTCTGTGTATTATTCTGCTATGTGTGTGTATGGTTAGCTACACATCCTCTTTATCCATTTGTTATTGATGGATACTTAGGTTTCTGCCAGATCATAAATGAGATACATTTTCAACACACCAATTTCAAATCTTTTGATTATAGATCTAGAGATAGAATTAATTGAATTTATAGTTATTCTATACATAGATTTTTCAGGAAACTCTGTACTTCCTTTGAAAATGGTTGTACAAATTTACATTCTAGTTAACAGTATGTAGGGTTTCCTTTTTCCATATCCTTGCAATACTTGCTGCCGTTCATCTTTTTGCTGATATTTATTGAAACATATTTCAAATGTTATGTCATTGAAGCTTTAATTTGAATTCTCCTGCTGACTAAATATGTTGTATATGTCTCTTGTCCAGTTGTATCTCTTCGTTTGAGAAATGTCTGATCAGTTCTTTTAACCATTTGTTTATTAGATTATTATTTTTTGCTATTGGGTTATTTGAGTTTCTTATATTATTCTATTTTAGATATTGGTCCCTTATCACATATGTGGTTTTTAGATGTTTTATCCAAACATGTGTATTGTATCTTCACTTTCATTTCGTTTGATATGCAGAAGCATGTTAGCTTGATTTTTTTGTTGTTGCTTTAATTTTTGCTTCATTTTCATTTGTTTCCTATGCTTTTAGGGGTCAATGTAGAAAATCTGTGCTGAAATATTTTCTGTTTGTTTCCTTCAAGTAAGTTTCAGTTTCAGGTCTGACATTTAACTCTTTTTTCCCCATTTTGCTTTTGTATTATGAAATAAGGGTCAATTTTTATTCTTATGCATGTGGAGATCCAATACCATCTCATATTAAAGGTGTTGTCCTTGGCCTGTTGAGCGTTGTAGTTTTGTGTCAAATCAATCGACAGCTGTCGAGGCTGGTTCTGGATTTTCTGCTCTGTTCCATTGGTTGACATGTCTGTTTGACTCTAGTAACTTTATAATAGGTTTTGAAGACAGGGAATGTGATGCCATCTACTTTTGTTACTTGGAGTTGTTTCTAGTTAGGTACAAAACTCAGGTTTATTTTTCATATTTCTGTGATTAAACAAAAAACTTTGAAATCTTGCTATGAAATTTACTGAAGCTATAGACCATTCAGTATTGTATGACATTTTAAAGTGCTAATTCTGCCAAACCATGAACATGGGATATTTTTTTCCACTTATTGTTTCAGAGTTTTCAGTTGTACAAGTTTCACAATAGTTTCTTTGAATTTTTAAAGATTTTGTTCATTGTAATGTTATTACACATTAATAGTTTCTTCATTACATTTGAAATAGTATTTATGGAAGTGTTTAGAAGAACTATCAATTTTTATAAGTTGACTCTGTAACATGAAACTTTACTGATTTTCTTTAGCTGTTCTATTGATTGTTTCCATGAAGTCCTTACAGTTCTCTGTGTTTAGGATCATGCTATCAGGGCCTGGTGCACTGGTTTAATTGGCTGATGCTCTACCTCCAAGGTCCAGGATTCCATTCAGCTGCCAGGTTATTTTCTAGCTGCCCCACCTCCCATCCAACTCTCTGATTGTGGCCTGGGAAAGCAGCAGAGGATGTCCCAAAGTTTTGGGACTCTGTACCTGCACGGGGGACCCAGAAGAAGTTCCTCACTCCTGACTTTCAATTGGCTCAACTCTGGCCATTTGGGCCATTTGTGAGGTAAACTGGTAGATGGAAGATCTGTTTCTCTGTCTCTCCTTTCCATAATTTTGCCTTTCCAATAAAAAATAAATAAATGGTTTTTTTAAAAAAGAAAAAGATCATGCCATCAGGAAGCAGACAATTTTATTCACTCATTTCCTACGTGAACAGCAAAATGATTTTACACTGTTTCATGCCTCAGAGCCCTGGGGTGAAGCAAAGGGCTAATGGTGAAGACATGTTGGTACAATGGGTTGAATTCATCGGTAGCAAGAAAACCCAGACAACTGCTTCAGTAGACTCCTCCGCGTATAGTGATTATGGTTGTGGTTCCATAAAGTCTTTGTTGACCAACAAATTTCCCTTGTTGGAATATGATCTATATATTTGATTTGTGCAAAACTACCACCTAAGTAGTAAAGTTTGACTAATACGCAAGAAAATCCACTTAGCGAAATCAGTTTGTTTTTTCTTTCCATTTTGTTCAGATGTGATCAGTCATTCAGCTTGATCTGAAACTGCAGCTAGTTTGGAAATATACTCCACACACTAACTCATATTTTTGCTGATTTCCTGCATCACATTCTGTTTTGATTCACTTCTCTCACTTAATTTGCCTGGGATTATAGTCCCCAATAAAGAGTAATCACATGATATTGATTTATTCTATTGAAAGAACAATCTTTGTTGTTTCACATTCCAAATATCGATTAGTCAGAATTAGGCTGTGCCAAAGCCAGAAGCTTAGATATCTGTTTGGCACTCCCATGTAGGTGTCAGAAAACTGTCTGTTTAAGCCATGGCCTGTGGTCTTCCCAGGTGTGCATTAGCAGGAAGTGGAAGCAGAGGTGGGACACATGTCCAAGCATTCTGATGTAGCATAGAGGTATTTCAAGCACTATTTTTACACTTGATCTTAATCAAAAGGCTGAGAGGCGATCAAGCAGTATTTTATCTACTTCACCAAAAGGCACACCAACACATGTTAGTTTTTCTTAGATAAAAGGAAACCGTGGCAAATTGTATCATCACATTTTACGTTTTATGTAATTTTCTATATAAACATCCATTAGTTCCTAAAATATCTCTCCTTGTGTACTTTAACACATGCACTTTTCAAATTTAAATAATTTCTCTGTTATGTATGTTCTATTTATTTGATTTTCAAATCTGCTCATCAACCTTTGGTAATACTATCTGCTTCTCTGTTTTTCTCAGTTCTGTCTTTATGTATATTTTATATTTCATTTCATCATTTTTAGTCTTTATCCTCTGCTGTTGGGTTTTGGTTTTGTTTCTCATTTTTTCTGATAATTCTCATTCATTGATTTTTTCCGCATATTGATTACTTTAAGTTGTGAAATCATGTTTCTCAGGATTTAATTTGTAGGACCTGTATGAAGAGTTCTTAACTGGCTGCGTCAAAAGTTGTTCTTGTTCTTAATCCAGTGAGATAATTTAGATTACACTCAACCTGCCATTGCATTAATTGAACTGAATTTACTGATACCATTTTTTCTTCCTAACTACACAAAAATTTCAAAATTCCCCACTGCTGAAAGGAAGTTGTGATTGTGGATTTTTTTTTTTAAAGATTTATTTTTTATTATTTGTTTTATTGGAAAGGCAGATATACAGAGAGGAGAGACAGAGAGGAAGATCTTCCATCCGATGATTCACTCCCCAAGTGAGCGCAACGGCCGATACTATGCCGATCCAAAGCCAGGAGCCTCTTCTGGGTCTCCCACGTGGGTGCAGGGTCCCAAAGCTTTGGGCCGTCCTCAACTGCCCTCCCAGGCCACAGGCAGGGAACTGGATGGGAAGAGGGGCCGCCGGGATAGAACCGGCGGCCATATGGGATCCCGGGCGTGCAAGGCAAGGACCTTAACCACTTGCGCCACCGCGCTGGGCCCGTGATTGTGGATTTTATAACAGAGATTTCTCTAGTTAGATTCTAGGACAAAATTGGCAAATTAGCTTGTGTGTTGCTTTTGCCACTCTTGCTTTCCTAGTTCACAGTTCACTTAGCATATAGGGCTTTGAGAGTTCATGAGGAGAGTGTATATGCCCAAAGTTTCATTTGGGATGCTAGGTGCTTGTTTCTTTTTCTGCAGTCATTATTGAAAAGCAAGCTACCTAACATGAACGCCTCATGCTTGGTAAGAATAGGAACTACACACTGTTTTAACTTTAGATTAATGTACTGATTTATTCTGTCTACTTTTGTGCCTCTGGTAGCTCTGGTACTATCCCGGAGGCTCAGTTACAGTATTTAAGATGGTTATTTTATTCTATGTTCTGAAGAATGTCTAGGTATGTTCCGTCAGTTGTTTCTTTAGGTTGTTGAAGTAGCATTACTGTCAGAAACAAGACTTTTCTCTCCCATTGAATTGTGATGATAATTGAGTGTATTAGATCTTAAGAGCTTTGTACTACACAAAATTTATTGCCTCTGTTATAAAAATCTTTAAAAGCAACATGAATGGAAAATATTCTCAGTCAGAACAGCAACATTTTAGAGGATAGATTGTGTTGGTAAAACGCATAGATTTGGAGGAAGGCAGTACAAGTTTGCCTTCTGGCTCCATCACTTCCATGGTGTTAGAAAAATTGGCCAACCTCCTTGCTCCCTGCAAAATGGCCATTTAAATTGCAGTGTACACTTATTGGGACTATATAATAACTAAGTAGAAGAGTAGAGATGTGTGCAAAACAGTTGTTGGCACATGAAAAAGCTCTATGAACATTTCAAATTATTATTAGTGCTTTTCATAGTCTACCTTCAGTGTAATTTTGAAATATGCAACTGATCAGAATGAGGCTGTGTTTCATAAGATTTTTTCACCTGAATTTAAGTAACATGTTTTATCCTTTTCTGAAAATTTGCTCATTTTGGTTCTTCCTTATCTATATGGATTTTGTGCAAATGGAAATATCCATGCAAACAGTATATCTCTAAGAGATTTGGGAACTGAGAACACTTAGAAACATTTAGCACCATATATTTGACATGAGCTAATCAGGTTAGGATAAGAGACAATATTCAAGCCAGTACAAAAAAGTGTAAGATATCACTTTTGAAGTACAATAGAATTTGATCTGCTTAGTTGAACCCATTTTTCTTTGCTTAAAATTGAAAGAATTTGTCAGGCAGAAAATTGTGTTTCATATAATATTTGCTGAAAGTGAAGACATGGCATATTGACAGTATTTTTACCTAGAGTACAAAAACCATATCACTGTCCTTTTCTTTTTTTTAAAAGTAAATAAATCTTGGCTTTGCAAATAATGAAAGAGTACCTAGATATTTTCAATAACTTTAGAACCATTTTCCTGGAGCAATTAGTGTTGGGATCAAAAGCAGCAAAATACCTAAATACAAAATAAATAATAAATACTGTCTGCTTTTACAAAAAAGCAGTTGTTCCTTCTTTTTTCAAGGGATTTATTTATTTATTGGGAAGGCAGAGTAACAAATAGGGGGTGTCAGAGAAAGAAAAGTTCCAGCTGAATTTTGCCGTAAATGTCTGCAGCAGTGAGCACTAGGTCGTGACCATGCCAAGGGCTGCGAGCTACATCTGTCTCACGTGTGGGTGGCGGAAATCCAAGAATTTGTTTCATCATCCGCTGCCTCCCAGGTACATTAGCAAATATCTAAAGTGTGGAGTAGCCAGGACTGGAACCACACACTGTTATGGATTAATTATACAATTGCACGATGTGATATTGTTACCCACTGTAGTCTCTCCTGTATTTCTTATATAAGAACAAGTTCATAATGTATCATAAGAATTTAGAGTTCTTGGGTCCAGTTATGGTAGCCTAGTGGCTAAAGTACTAGACTTGCATCCACCAGGATCCCATAAGGGTGCCAGTTCTAGTCCCGGTGACTCTGCTTCCCATCCAGCTCCCTGCTTTATGGCCTGGGAAAGCAATCGAGGACAGCCCAAAACCTTGGGACCCTGCACCCCTGTGGGAGACCTGGAAGAGGCTCTGGGTTCCTGACTTTAGATCAGCTCAGCTCCGGCCACTGTGGTCAGCTGGGGAGTGAATCAACGGACGGAAGATCTTCCACTCTGTCTCTCCTCCTCTCTGTATATCTGACTTTCCAATAAAAATAAGTAAGTTTTAACAAAAAGAATTTAGAGTTCTTATATGAATGTGTTCAAAATCGAAATGTATTTTTTGTTTCTGCCTTTAATGTCAGAACCACAGACATATAGTTAAATCTTTTTAATTCATTTTGATTTATTTTGAAATGAGTAGAGAAATGCATGTTATGTACATGTAGCTTTATCTTTGCTAGTTGTTATTTTATTAAACCAACATCATTTTATCAATGACCTACATAATATACACAAATGCTACTCCTGAATATAATACCTATGAAAGTTGTTAAAGTTAGATTATGTAGTTATCTTCAATCGTAGAAACTGTGAAAATTCACTGAAAAAACTTAAGGCTTTGAATGTATTAGAAATTGATACTTCTTACTGTGGTAGAACAAATGAAAAAGAGAATAAAACCTAAGTTATTTAGATTTGGAGTATCTGATTCTCTGCTTGCAGACCAATATTAATCATATCCTGTATGTCCAAAAAATTAAATTACAGTGAAAAGAAATTTTAAATCAATACAAGCAACTGGAAAAATCAGGATGACTATGCTTCTGAGTAAAAATTCAAAGGTCATGTCAATACTGCAGGAGAAAGATGTGAGGAACTTACCAAAGAAATGCAGATGTAGAAAGACCTAAGTGAGAAGAGGGATTATTCTCAGTTATATTTATCTTCCTAAAAATCAGAAATGAACAAGCAAATGAGAAAGGAAAAGTATGAAAAAAAAAAACATGAAACTGGTTATCCTTAAATCTTTCAGAAAATATCTATGATTTGTGATACTGTAATCTCAATATCATACAATTTCTACAAAATTCAAATTTATTTGATTATTTAGTTATTAAAACCAAAAATGGACTAGATTTTTTTTTTTTAGTTCTAAAATGCATCCTGTTGCTTCAGGGATGAGTGTGTATGACTGATAGGGACGTATTTACTAAACAGTTGCCCTTGGGAAGAGGGCTGAACAGTTTTCCAACATACAGCAATATCAGAAAATTAAGTCTAGAAACAAATTGAAAACCTATCCAGAATGTGTTTCCGAAGAGATAAACTGTTACTGACATGAAAGATTTGAGAGAAATGTACAGAAACCCAAATTTGGAAATACGTCTGCCGTTTACGGGGAAGAAGTTCACTTCTTTTACCATAAAACTTTAGAAAATGATGAAAGTCTGAATTCATATGCTATGAGTAGCTGGTGGACATATTTATTCTCTGAGCATACATTTTTGTTGTTTTTTTTTTTTTTTGGTTAATAGTTTACATGCATTAACTGCTGTTAATGTGCCAATGTAGTACTAGGAATATGCCAGGCAACAAAACAAAGCTAAACATTTTTATGGTACTTTTCTTCAATGAAAGGGATAGATAATCAAAAAGCAAATTAGACTACTAAAAAGATACTATATGAAGTGAACAATAGAAAAATTGAAGCAGGATGAGAAATGCCAGTTGTAAAGAGATGGGTGAAAATAATTGAAAAGTTTCATTTAAAGCAACAACAACAAAAAAATGGAGTTACCCAGCGTATGTGATGTATGAGTAATTGTTGAAAAATAGAAATGTGAACAGAGCAAAAGTCAAGTACAAGTACAAACACACTAAGGCTTGAAAATGAGCTCCAAAGTTCTAGTTCTTACCAAGGTATTGAGATAGAAAAGAAGGAGTCAGAAAAAAAAAAAAAAAAGAATCACAGACTTAACATGAGGTTAGTCACACAAAGCCTACTGATGCTGTAAGGATCCCAAAGACAAGACTTAATGGAGAATCAGATGAGCCAGGACCCTGGCAGTGTTGGAGGTAATATATCTGAGTCTTAAGCTCTCCAACATAGACTGGGGACAGAATTACCCTGATATTTTAAACAGAGGTGTGATAGAGGGAAGTCAAAGATGCCATTATTTTTTATTTTGTTATTATTTTTGTTGAAGTAATGAGAAGCCGTTGTCTTTATTGACTGACATGGGTTGGATTGGGGAAGTCTGGTTGAGTTAAAGTAGGAGTTTAATTTTACAAGGTCAAATGTGAGAGTTCTGTTAAACTTGTAGGGGGAGATGTCAAGAAGACATTAAGTATGTCTTGGTGTTCCAGATTGACCTACAGACATGCATACTAGAGTTGTTACCTTATAGAGGAGGCTAGATCCAGAGCTGGCAGGTGCATATTTCAGTGTATACTGAGAAAGCTGATCAAAGGTAACCCTGACTACGATACATGACTAACATGAGGTTGGGGAGAAAAGGAAAAGTGAACAAAGAGATGAAAAATAAGAAACCAATTATGACTGGGGAGAAACAAGATAAAAATGAAATTCTAGAAGCCAAGGGCAGGATAAATTTCAGTGATAAGGAAGTGATCAACATTTTCAAATGCGGTTAATCAGTCAAGTAAAAACATGGAAAATGAATACTTAAGGCAGCAATGTAGGTTCTTTAAAGACTTTGATGAGAGCAATTTAAAGTCCTTAAGGGGGATAAAATTACATTGGGAATGAGTGCAGAAACAATGAGAATTAAGAAACAGGAAAGCAATGAATCCAAATCTCTTTCTGTGAACTTTGTTGGAAAAGAAAGCAATGTAATTTTAAAGTACATTTCAAAAATACTTGCAGTTTGTATTCCCACCAATAGCAGACTAGTGTACCTTTTCCCCACATTATTGCCAGAGTTTGATGTTACTCGATTTTTGAATGATAGCTGTTCTAACTGGGGTGATCCATTACAGTTTCCTTTTTAATTTCTTGAGAGCTAGTGATATTACACCTTTTTATCCATGTGCCAGTTAAGCCTTTGTCTTTCATTCTTTGAAAATGCCTGTTTAGTTCCTTTGCTGATTTCTTATGTCTTGGATTTCTTATTTCTGATTTCTTGGATAATTTGTTTTGTTTTTGTTGGGTTTCTTGAGCTCTTTATGGGTTGTAGATATTAACCTCCTAGCAGGTATGTAATTTGCAGGTTTTTTTTTCTTAAGTTTTGTATGTTGCCTCTTCACTTTGCTGAGTGAATCTTTTGCTGTGCAGAAGCTTCTAAGTGTGACATCATCCCATTTGTGTATTTCTCCTTTACTGCCTGTGCATCAAGTATCTTAAATAGGACGTCACCTGTGCTGATGTCTTGCAATGTTACCACTATTTTCTGGCAGTAATTTGATGGTATTAGGTAGTAGGTTTAGATCCTTATCCTTCGAGAGTTGATTTTTGTATAGGTTGTAATATAGAAGTTTTTTTTCATAATTCTAGACATGGAAATTCAGTTTTCCCAAAATTATTTATTGATGACACTGTTCCATTTCTTGGGGTTGATTTTCTTATCATTGATGGTTTGATTTTATGATGCACTTCCAGCATCCTGTTGTCAAATATATGTCTAACAATATGTATTTAACAGCTTTATTTGAAGTTCACCTTTGATTTGAAAGTAGAGATGCATACTGCTTTCTTTCTGCACATCTCTAACTTCTTTGTAAACAATTCCTTAGTTCTAGATGTGTGAATTAATATCTGGCTTATCTTTTCTATTCCATTATTTCAGATGTTTATTTTGTGCCAGCACCAGCTATTTGGTTTTTTTAAAAAAGATTTACTTATTTTAATTGGATAGGCAGATATACAGAGAGGAGGAGAGACAGAGAGGAAGATCTTCCGTCCGATGGATGGTTCACTCCCCAAGCAGCCAAAACAGCTGGAACTGAGCCAATCCGAAGCCAGGAGCCAGGAACTCTTCCGTGTCCCCCACTCGGGTGCAGGGTCCCAGGCTTTGGGCTATCTTTGACTGCTTTCCCAGGCCACAAGCAGGGAGTTGGATGGGAAGTGGGGCTGCCAGGATTAGAACCGGCACCCATATGGGATCCCGGGTGTGCAAGGCGAGGACTTTAACTACTACGCTATCGTTTAGAGCCTGCACCAGCTATTTGGATTACAGCATCTTGTGTAATAATTAACTAATTTCATGGAATGGCAAGACAGGAATTACTTTTTTTAAAGTGAAATTTATAAAGTAAATATTCTAGGCCTACTGGTATTATGGTGCCTGTTCTAATGACTAGCTTTATAGTTATGTGATGAAAGAAGACAAAGCACATAGCAAGATCATTAGACAAAGCTCAAATTTAGTAACACTGTCTGTATCAACCAAAGGCCAAAATTTGCCACTTCTCCTGTAAGATTATCATATCATTTACAATCAAACCTTTAACGTTAATCTGATAAAAAGATTGAAACAGTAAAGTCCAAATCTATTATAAACTGTTTTCTCATGTCAACTTGTTCTCTTTATTATACTGTGTTTTCTATGGTCTCACTATTTGTGTCCCCCACACTTGATCCACATGTTGAAATCCTAACCACCATTGTTACAGGTATTAGAGAGGGGTTTTTAGAGAGTGGAGAGGCCATGATGCCTGAGTCTTCCTGAGTCCTCATAGAATAGGACTCTTGGAATTTATTTATTTATTTTTGTATCCAGCTTCTTTCTACCTATCTATCTATCTTATTTATTTATTTGATAATCTTACATAGTTGATTAGGGTACAAAGGGTCAACTGCTACAGGAAATTTGGTAAGACCATTGTTTCCATACTAGTATCGTTTTTTTTTTTTCTGTGTAGCTGGGGTCAGGGGAGAAATAAAGGGAGAAGCCCCACCCAGCCTTCCACCCATCCCA
Organism: Ochotona curzoniae; assembly: GCF_017591425.1. Taxonomy (NCBI): domain Eukaryota; kingdom Metazoa; phylum Chordata; class Mammalia; order Lagomorpha; family Ochotonidae; genus Ochotona; species Ochotona curzoniae. Next base: position 60,708,051 of record NW_024466599.1, read on the forward strand.
GGTCCCCAATGTGAGGCACACTCCAAGGGTCCTGCTCAAGCAGTTTGGATAGTGAACAGTTCTGAATTGCTGCCAATCTCGCTGTTCCAAGCATGATGAAATCTATTCAGAATCCACTGGCTGACATAGTCTCTTCATGGTTGGGGTTCTGAGTCCAGCAGTTCAGTTGGAGGGATCCCCAAAGAAACTTCATCTGAGGTGATCCCAGACAAGGTTCTTGTGTGTGCTTGCCAATACATGATCTGGCACCATCTGTCACCCCAGTCGGCTTATGCACATGCTGGTGGTTGCAATTGCTGGGTCAGTTCTGTTTCTAGCCCTGTCTTCCATGTGAACCAGTGGTTTTTGCAGTCCAGCCTGATCCTACCCACTTCATACTCGGCCCTCAAACAAACCAGTGGGAGCTGCAGCTTAGTTGGGACAACTCCCCATAACCCCCACCAGGCCTGCCACCTCCCCTAGTTCCCATGCTTGCCACTCTGTGCCGCAGACTTGTTCAGTCTGTCCCACATCCCATGTGGCTCTCCTACGTGTCAATGTGCATTTAAGCCTAGTTCAACCCAACCAGCCTACTAAACAGCCCACACACATACTGGCGGGTGCCTTTCTGTCTAGCCACCTCTGCCTGTGTCCTGGTTTTTATGCTCTCCAGTGGGAGTGGTAATCCAAGAGGGAGGTGCCAGCTATTTCCCTACTAGGCCTCTTCCACTCACTGATTATGCATTCTCCAGGTGGTTCTGGAGTTTAACTTGACAGATTTAGCCCCCAGAGCCAGTGTCTGCCAGCTGATGCTATAACAAAGCCCAACCAACCCTCACCCACTCTAATATTTGCTTGCACCAGTCAGAACAGTCAGCCCAACTTGGCTTTTCCCTGATCTAGCTTACATGAGGCCCACAGGTGTTGTAGCCCTGCCTGGTCTGATCTGCCCCCATACCAACTCACGCTCTCCAGTGCAAGTGGTTGTCCAGCAGAGGAACCCACATTCCCCCTGCCATGCTGTTTGGGTGCTGCGGCCATATCTGGTATGGCTCACCTCATCCTCACCTTGGCGTTCCGTAATTTGCAATGGTTTGTATTGAGACCAAACCTGGCCTGACCCACACTCTATTCTGGTGCTTGGATTCACCAGTGGGTGATGTGACTGGTTCAGCCTGGTCTGCCCCCGACCTATGCCAAATGTATGCCGGTGAGTATCTTTCTCTGGTCTAGTCTGGGTTGCTCCCTATTGTGGTTCTTGGGCTCACCTGCAGGGACTGTGTCCTGCCAGAGGAGTTTCCCATGCTTCTCCATCAGAACCTCTCCCTATGCCAGATCTGGCACATATACATATACTGGTGAGTCCATGGACCAGCCCTACTTAGTCCACCTCCTGTCCTAGTAGGATCAGTGGCCTTTCCTTGCTGGCCTTCAGTCCATTCCAGTTCTTACTGTTGGATGTTTCAGCCCAGCCAAGGTTCGTCCATACCCAGACACTGCTCACACATGGCTCAGTAGGGGCAGAGACCTAGCCTAGTCTGAGGACTCTTGGAATTTTTTATCATGTGAAGACACAATCAGAAATCTCTGTCTGTGCTGCAGGAAAAGGACTGTACATGGAGATGGTACATTGATTCTGGATTCCTAGATTCTACAGCCATGGGAAATTTCTGTTGTTTTTCTGCTACCCTGTTATGCACTTGTTATAGCAGGCTGAGACAGCGTTTAAAAATGATTAGTAAGAAGGAAATTTTAATAGAACTCTATTTTTGTTCATCATACTTTTTTGGTTGTTGTACAAGGCTTGTTACTGTACTAGTAAAAGAACCAGAATTTTGTAAAAATCTCAAAAGATAAGCACTTCCCCAACTAGTGGAACTTATTTTATAATGGATTGTTATAGCCCATCCATACAGAAACTTTCTGGCTTGCTAAGTTAGTAAAATATTGATTACAAAAAATGTGCATTTTATAAGAAGTTAATCACAAGATGAAATCGGGCATCATTGTTATGGGTTTTGTGTTGGCATTAGTTTTGCTTGTGTTTGACTGTTAGCTCCTCTGTCAGTGACAGAACCACATAGTAGGGCAATATGAAGAACATATATGCCAGGGGTTTCAAATAGAGTTGCTTGAAAAGTAAAATTAATTTGCATGTTCCATGAACCCCGTGAAGCCACTCATATTTGAACATGCATGTGAGTATGTGAACGTGTTGTGCATGTCTATATCTATGTGTGTGTCAATAGCAGGAAACTTTAAAAATTAATGGAAAATGAAATTAAAGGATGATTTTAATTAGACACATTTTCTGAAAACTATGCAGTTTTTAAAATAAAGGGAACAAGTACTGGACCAACTGAAGCCAGGAGTCACAGCTTCATCTTTGTGGCAGGGCCCAGGTGCAATTAGCAGAACTTGGATTGAAAGTAGAACAGCTGAGATGTGACATGTGTCCTTATGGGCTGCCAGCATTGCAAACAAAAGCTTTACCTGCTATACCACAATGTAGTCCCCAAGAAAACAGATCATTTTTTTTAAAAAAAAAGAAAATTGCTGAGTATGTTTAAAAATTAATGACAGTTCAACTTATTGAATTAGACAAGAGATTAAAAAAAAAGAAAGTCATAAAGAAATACTTGCAGTTGAAATAACTTCAAAAAATAAACAGGGACAGGGAAAATTGCTGCCTTTTGGAAGGATAATATGATGCAAATCTTGGTGTTTATAAATCTGGCTTAGCTTTCTTAATAAAGTAGCACTTGCATTATCTTTTGTCAAAACATTCATGGACAGTTTGGACAATGATAGAGTTATCTCAATATCACAGAACCATTTAAGACAAAAGAATCTGAGAGACGACAATATTAAGTTCATTTGTGTGACTATGTTTATGTCCTTTCTGCTAACATGTAATTGTATTGTCATTTAGACACACATTCGGTGCTATCACCCATGGCTCATTTTCACTGTAGCAAAAATAATTAATATTATTCCCTAAAGAAACAAAAGAGATAATATGGTTGTATGTTACATAAATAAGCAAAAAAAGCACAATTTATCCTTCTCATTATCATGGTGTTTGTTACTGTAATATCATTTTTTATGCACTGCTTGTTTTATGCTTCAGCTATCTTTCACATATTAAGAGAATGGCAGGGGCTGAAACTACTTTCCTGTTTTTCAACTTGTAAACTATATTACATTGCATTAGGGATTCATTTGGTGCAATACTCTTTCAAGTATTTATAATATGCAAATACATTGCAGAGTGTACACAATATGTATCACCACAAACTGGAGTAGTTACCTCCTCAAGTTAAATCCAAGCACTGAAAAAAATGTTTCTCTCTTCCAAGGACGGTATGATGGTCTGCTAAGTATCGTAACTCAGTGACAAGGCATTTATGTTAGATGTGCTTTTAATTAATGTTTTCCCTAGTTACAGCATCTTTCTCTTGGAAGAATGGCTCCAAGAGAATGAAGATGCCTTTTTGCTGTATATAAATATCAAAAGCCTCGCAGATCAACTTAGTGCTAGAAAGAAAAAAGTACTGAATATGTGGCAACAGTTTTGGAAATCTGCATCAGGCTTTAGAATGACCCATTAAAAAACAAGATTTGCTGAAAATTCCAAAGGAAAATGAAGAATGATATAAATTTTTATTCTTATTAGCATATTTGTATACTATTTCTGTTTAAATCCATTTAACTTTTCATTTCCTTCCTAAGACAACTATGTTTGTTCAAGCATATTTTTATTTATTTGCATTTTGAATGAAAGTTGCCTTATTTCAAAGAGAACATGTGATATTTGTCCTTTAGGGATTTGAGTATTTCACTGAGCATAATGAACTCCAGTTGGAACTGTTTTGTAGCAAATGGTAGAATTTTATTCTTTTTAGTGGCTGTATACTATCCCATGCAGTAGATGTATCATTACATGTCTATATTTTTATAGATAAACTATATAATGGATACTAGCATACCAGGAAGTGAAGACACATTGTACTAAGCATGTCTACTGCTGAGTAGAAGGGAGACACCAGTAAAAAGCTAAATATGCCTTTACAATATTATATTAGATTTTCTACCTTTGACAATAACTGCAATGCCATGATAGACTTAAACTGCAAAATGTTAAAGTTGCAACTGTTATTGAAGGACTTTAATGCTGTCAGAACACGGGAGGAAACAGCAGAAAGGGAAATGGGAAGAACGAAAGGTAGGGGAAGAGGGAACCTCCTATACCTACAAACCTTAATCAGGGAAAAAAATCTTTAAAAATTAAAAAAAAATAATTAAGATGGAAAAGTGAATACAAAGGACAACATACTGAAACAGCATCCCAGCTAATTTGTGACTAAGAGTAACTAAGAGTGAATTCGTTAGGCAATTTAAGGAAATAATTATCAAATGTTTTACCCCTTTTAATTATGAAATTACTCCTTTAAATTTAACTTCTGGATAATTTTGAAGGAACATATGTTCCATGCACTTTGTCAATGTATTTGAACTTCAAATTGCCAGAACTAACAAAGACATCTTTCCTTAGAGGAAAAAAATATATTAATAAAATACAATTTTTTAAAAAAAGGTATTATTTTGATGTTGTGATGGTGATTTTGTTTACATAAATCAGAGTTTATGATTTAATTTGGCAACTTGTTAGGAGTCAGGGTGTGATAGAGATCATGTTTCACTGAGATACTTACTAAAACATAGAAAATGGTAAGCTGTTATCGGAATCTGAAAAAATGTAAAAATTAAATCAGGTTCGTCCACTGACTTTCTTTTAAATCTCAACTTAATAGAACTTATTTGATTAATTCAATTTTTGCCCACCTTTGCAGTGCCATTGGGCACTGTTCTTATTTTTGCTCACTGCTTAGTTTAGAAAGTACAAATCTACAACAACTGATCTGCTGTCGTTTTGACATTTACTTTCTAAAACAGTTCTCTTCCCCTCTGTTCCAAATCAGTACTTTCTACTTTCGGATGATGACTGTAATATATAGTCATAAAATATATGCTGTTAGGTATACATAGCTGAATTGTCAGTTATTCACATAAATGCAGATCAAAATTGTCTAAAGATGCACATTCACTTTGAGGGATTATAATAAAACATAAGGAAAATGCATGTTGGCTAGACCATGGAGAAACTGGATCCTTCATGTGTTGTTGATGGAACTGTAAAAAAGTGCAACCTCTATAAATTTTCAGTTTCACAAAGAAGATAAATATAGAGCTACCATATGATGAAGCATTTCTGGTTCTATATGCCCAAGAACTCTTTAAAAACTGTCTACACAACAGTGTGCATGTGTGTGGTGATAGCTATTTCGTTTACCATTGCCACAGGTGGAATATACAGCAGTGTAGCTGTATAATACAGTATTATTTAACTATAAACTTGAGCCATATATTAGGATATTATTTAAATAAAAATGTAATACTAATAGTACAACATGGATGAGGCTTGAGATCATTATCATACTAAAAGGAATACAATGAAGAAATCTGTGTATGATTTGAATTATATGGAATGTCTACAATCAGCAAATCTAGAGTTATGGAAAATGGAATAGTGATTACCAAGGACAGAGGCACAGGGTAGGAGAAATGAATGTAATAGCCTCAAAGATTAAAAAGATTATTTTTATAATAGAATAACTGTATCTCAATGAAAAATCTGGAATATTAAGGACTAAAGTAAAATAGCCATGCAGTTTCTGTCTGATAGATTTTTCCACTCTTAATAACAAGGATATATTTTTTTAGGAAACAATTGTAGTTCAAAAAATCTGAAATATGTTCTCTAATATTATTATTATTCTCTAATAAACACATACAAAATATCTATATTTTCAAATACAAATATAAGCATGCATTTCTTGCTTCTATGTAATAGCTAGTGTTTATTAATAAAATGTACTAATATGTAAGAGCTATTTATATTTATTTAGTTACCCATAGATTAAAAATATGTATACCCATATGCCAGTTTATTTTCAATTATGATAAATAAAGATTGTAATGGAACATTTTCACTCCATTTTTGCTTTGATGCCCCAAAATCTGGCAGAGCCCAGCAAGTTGTGGCCACTTGAAAGATGAACCAGTGAATGAGATTCTTTCCTTTATCCATTTCTCAGTCATTTTTCCTATCACTGTGTCCAGAGTTGAGGCCTTTCCCCCATCCCTGTACCCCACCCATTGTTTGCACTGAGGCTCTTTTTGGTTTCTTCCTGATGGATCTTGAGTTTTGTATTTTGAAAATTTCTCTAGTTCTCTCACATATTCATGCATATATATATATATACACACATATGCATAAAATATTCTCTGTTGTTTTCTTCCTCAAACATTTCATAAAATTTTTTTTAAGTGATGTTCAATTTGGATTGTCTATTGGTAGGCATTCTTTTTGTTTATTTTCTAATATTTTATTGTAGTCAATATGTCAAGTAATATGATTTAGACATATTTCCAATGCTTTTAACAGAGAACATATATAGTTCTAATTACAAATGATTATTAGACCTAAGTGCCACCACCCAATCCTGTCAATATGTTGTCTCTGATGAATTTGGAGTTTCATGTTATCCTCAGGAGAGCCCAGCGAGGCTATTAGCTATTAAGCTTGTAATCAAATTGTGGCTGAAATTCATTCATTCACCTTGTCAGCTGTGAATTTGTGCACTACACGCGCAATATTAGTCAGTAGCCTTGTATATGTGCATGCCTACTAATTCTTGAAGTCGACATAAATATCACATGTGCTTACCTTCATATCTTCTAAAAGACAATCTCCCATTATCTTGTCTCATGCTGAAATGTCCTAGAGTGCCTTCATAGATATACATGTATATTCATGTATGCGTACTCTGTGTTTTTTGTCTACCTAGTGAGCATTTCTATGGCAAGGAAAGATTTAAATGTCTTCTTATCGGCATTTATTCATATGAAATGCTAGTATAAAGGGAAATTGTTGAGTTTACATACCACTTTTATTAATGTACTCCCTTTGAGCCTCAGAGACTTTTTGTCAGAGTTTGAACTACAAGAATGAATCAAGTCAGAAACTTGAGTTTCACAATATGGTTCTATGACCAGAGGTGACTACGCTCAAAAAGATGATGCTCATTGGTCTGTTGTGTTTATGGGGTTAGCTGTGTGCTCCTGTTATTCTAAATTCCTTCCTTATTTTGTATATTTACTACAACAGACCTTGAAGGTCTAGGACTACTATTAGAATTTTATAGATGAAGAAATTGAGACATAAATGCTTGTATAACATAAGGAAGGTCACAGAGTAGTAATTGATGAAACCAGACTGGAATAAAAATGCACCTCAGGATGTGAGAGGTTAACAATGCTGTACCGTGCCTCTCTATTTACATTCTATAATACAAGAGAGAATGCTACAGTTGAACAAATTTCCTTCTACTTAAATGCTTTAAACTGCTGCACTTTTTGTTCAGAAAATTTAGATTTACCATACAGAGACCATCTGACCATATAGGCGGAATCAAAAGATTTCATTTTATATTATGCAGGCATTTTGTAAGCACTGGCTGGTGTGTGAAGCTGTAGCGTTTTACATATACAGCCTCACTTGACATGAAAGACATAAGGTTAGTATTAATCTCCCCTTTAACAGTATGACAAATGGGACTCAAAATTTCGTATCAGTTATGAAAGTGAGTGAGAAGCAAATTGAAAATAAGTTGTATTTTATTATTAGTGGGATAAAACTAGACATCTCTTAGCTTTCACCAAAATTAACTGAATTTTGGCTCAACATTTATAATTCTGTGCATCTTCATAATAGTTAAGTTTCTGCTGACTCACAGCTGCGGGCTCCTCCCCACATTATGTGAACTTCATCTCATATTGTCCAAAATGTTATTCAATCAAATTGTGTGGTTACAAATATGATTTAGAGTAGCATATGCTAGTATTTATCCATTCACTGAGCCAAAAAAAAGCATGTATTTAGTATCTTTGGGGAGGAAGTTGAGATGCTAAAAACATAAGATATAACAAAAGGGTCAACAAAGTAAAAAACATAAATTAATTTTGCATTGTATGTTAAACATTCAATGAAGTATGAAGATTATAATATGAGTTTTCATAAGGCAAGAACTCTGTCTTTTATTTCTAGAAGTCTGAACCCATCAAGAAAAATTAATATAAAATTGATGGTAAACTATCATGCAAGAATTTGGAAAATTTGGGTGCAGACCTCTTTGGCCACATAAAGGGAAGTAGACATTTAGCTTAATTCCCTATTAAACAAGAGCAGCAATGTTCAAAAAGATATTGATGAGACTTGCATAATATTTTTAAATTGTCCATTGTTAATTATTGATATGATAATTTTTAAATAAATTTTTTGTTACAAATGCTAAATCACCGTATACGGGATGACTCACAGTATAGTATGTGCTATGAGAGGATTTTAAGAATTTATGGAAAATCATTTATGTTAGTACAAAAAAATTTAGAAATCCATGCATAGTTTTTACATAACTTAATTTTCTGTGAAGTTTTTAAGCCCTTATATACAAACCATATAAATTATAAAGTTTTATCAAATGGTTTAATATTCTTTTTAAAGATTTATTTGTTTTTGGTTTGAAAGGCATTTATAGAGAGAAAGAGAGACAGGGAGGAAAAGCTGTTTGGTTCACTCCCCAAAAGGCTGCAGGAGCTGCAACTGTGCTTACCCAAGGCCAAGAACCAGGATCTTCTGGATCTCCCACGTGGGTGCAGGTTGCCAGAGTCTTGAGCCATCCTGATTGCTGCCCCAGTCCATAATTAGGGAGCTGGATGGTAAGTGAAGCAGCCAGGGTATGAACTAGCGTCCATATGGGATCCTGGTGCTTAAAGATGGAAGATTAGCCTGTTGAGCCACCAAGCTTGTCCCAAATCATTTATTATTTGATGCTGCTCAAATGGGTGGGATTCAGAGCATGGATGACACAGTGCTTCAGTTCCCCAAGAGTAGGTTAAATTCATCATCCAGAAAACAGTAAGGAGAGTGGTAAGTCAAAAACAAAGACCAACTAGAATGTTCAAAAATACCTGTTGTGTATGACAAAACTTTTCCCCAAAAAATTCTGTGTAATTTTACTGGCATGAATTTCTTAGAGAATGTGAAGAATGGCATCAAACAAATCTGTTTCTGTTCATGTTGTGGGACAAATATTCTGATTGGTAGACATCTGGACTGGACAGTATTGTGAAACTTTGCTTGAAGATAAGTTAGGCCCCTGTTAGATACACATACCTCAGTGCCTGAGGAATGTAGCTGATAACTGTGCAGTTGAATTACTTTTGGCAGGTGCCTTTCAAAACATTTGTATCTTTGTCTTCTGTCTCAATTTGCCTGAAATGCTCAATAAGGAATAAAATGTCAACTTTAAAATCTTCTTTCAAATTCAGCTATTGAGATAGCATATCTTAGCTTCCTCTGCAGACTCCCAGTGCTTTATCTTTACTGTATATACTACCATAAATGAGGTAATTATCAGGTCGGCTACTGAACGATACAGAACCACACTGTTACAACACATCATTTTATAATAATATCACTTTCTAAAACTTATGCTGTGTTACCTATGATGGGAATGCTTGCTGGACAAAATTAGAATGCCCCAATATGAATCCGTTTTGAGATGAAAATGTTAACTTTTCCCACAAATATTTTCTCTTTCACATTACATATGCATTGATACATTATGATGAAAAGGGAAAAATTATCATCTTTTTTCCCTTGGTCCTTAAAATCTCGTGATGTAAGTGCCTCACACCGTGTGTAAGCATACACACACACTCATAGAGTTATTGTCTCTTTCTACTTTCACTTTTGCATCTATTTTGCCAAGTAGATATTGTCTCCTCTAACAAATAATGTAGGCCAACAGAAAACTTCATTTTAAAAACATGTATTAGGTGTCCAAAAACAGCTGACTTGATTGAATGGATGAGAGAACAAAAAGAAGGGATTAAACATTTTTATTAGATATTCCATAACTTATGTTTATTTTGGCATCATGGATATAATTTTTAATGAGTAACTTAAAAAAATTATTTTTAATGTAATTTGAGTGAAAGTCAAACCAATTTAGTTATTTGGTTAATCAAGTCCAGTTTTTCAGTTACTGCAGTTTGAGAGCTATAAAATGCATTGATTTTGTTTTGAACTTGAGTGGTATCTGCCATTCAAATAGTAGCATGTTTTAAAGATTTTGGGAAAAGAAGGAATAATTTAGGAAATATAAGCTCTGTTAATAAAGCAATCACTGTACAAAACAATGTATTACTTTCCCATTTTACATATTTTCTTCTCTGGAAAATAATTGTATCTATATCTTGGTATAAACTAGAGACTTAGATGTCCATGGTTAGCAAATACTCAAGACTAAAGAGACAGCACCTCATTGTTCTAGTGTTATCAAAATGGGTGTAAAACTAGTCTTCAGACAGCTCATTGTGAAACAAAATCTGAACGTGGTGACCAGCAGTTATGGGCAAAAGAAATTAAATACAGCAGAAAAATATGGTGAGATTATGTGTTGTGCAGTTTTCCATGACAATTAAGATTCACCTTTACTTTTCTAGATGTGTGCTGCAGAGTAGTATATCTTGTGCCAGTATCACAGAATGCCAAATAACGACTAAGCTTCAGAGATCCAGAGGTCAATGGCCCCAGCTGCATTAAAGAGGAAAGAATGAGACACTTTGAAGGATCCAAAAATACATGAAGTTACAAAGTGTGTGTGTGTGTGTGTGTGTGTGTGTGTGTGTGTGTGTGTGTGTGTGTGGTCTGTGTGTGTATGTTTGTGTAAGTATGAGAAAGAGACAGATAGAAATTCTACTTTGACCAAATTGTCTGACCCTATCTCTAATCTTGGGTTTCAAAGTAACAGCATAATCACTATACATATTGAGTAGGTGGAAGTACTAGACCACTTTCCAGATAAAACATCATTGAGTTAGAAAATCTGCAATAATTACCAGCTCAGATTACTTATCAGTTTAAACATTGAATAAAGTTGCTATTAACTTTAAAATGACTGCATTAAATTACAAGTGTAAATCTCCTAAAATCTTGAGTTCTATCATTTATCTGCAGTTTCAGCAATTCTATGGGCATGGAGATTTCTATTTTAAATGTATTGCTTTCTTTTATGCTCCCCCCCCCGAATCATATGCTGTTTTATTAACATAGAAACTAAAAGAAATTGCAAATACTAATATTTCCATCTTTTTCAGTTCTTAAATTCATTGTTCAATTCAAGAGCAAATTATCAGTTTGGAGGTGTGACCAATAATGTAAATATTCAGAAATTTATGAGGGACAATAAAAAGTCTTTCCAAGGATTAATTAAACCAGTTTTGGCAGAGTAATCAAAAGTGTTGATCAACTTGCTCACCTCTCCATACCCCTTACACACCTGTCACTGGCACATCCTATGAACTCTAATTATCTTCAAGGCAAAGTGTTTTATAATATCACTTGTGCTTTATATGTTTTCAGGAAACCTGCATAAAATATTTTGTTAATTGACACTTGAAAAAGCTCATGGAAAAATGGTATGAAAGTATGAATTTATTTTCATGTAAAATAGATCTTAAGGCAAAAAAAGTTCAATAATACATGGAAAACGTATAATATGAAACATTTATAAGTGGAATTCAGAAACTTTTTGAATTAAAATAAATTTGTGTTTTTAACATGTTTTCCATAAACTTTTAAGTACCTTTATATTTATCTTACTCATTTTCCCAGATGTGTTAATTCATTTTTATAAAAGCATTTAATTCTATTTCTCCCCTGATACTTAATTCTAAGAGCATCTTTCTGTTATAAAAGAATTGTGTGTTTCTCAAAAAATAAGCTAATGTTCCCTTCAGAGTCACATGGGAGAATAAATTGTCATCACTACTTTTTCAGCAAACTGTCCAGTATTTACAACTAGGCACATATCTGTCTATGGCTTTTTTAGTACACGTGTGTGTCGAGAACATTAGGGCACAGGAAGACATTGTGTAATTGCCTCAAGTTTATACAACCAAACAGAAGTGGAATGTTGGCACACTGACTCCATTTATTCCCTGTCACTAAATGGACTGCCGTTGTTCTTCTGAGAAAAAATACAACTCATAAGAGACATATTGACAAAAGATCATATTAAGAAAAACTGTCACTCCATTGTTCCTTTACAAACAACCAAAAAAGCCCCATTTATTTCTAAAGAAACCTGTTTGACAACCAATTTATGATATCAGGTCTCAGGCTCTTGAGAGGAATTAAGTATAGGATTTAGGATATAATAAATTGCAACAGGATAAAAAATACATTTAATATAAATAGCGAATGTAAAATATAGATAAAATAAATTTTTAAATCTTTCTCTTCTCTAAAGTACTTAAGCAAAAATTACCAATCAAATTTTAGTTGTCCTTTATGATGGCATGTTGTACTATACTTGATTTAATTTCTTAGTAATAAGTATGGCCATAAATTAGAGTATTCTTCAGGTTCAAATAATCCCATGTAAAACGTGTTTTAAAGATTTATTTATTTTTATTGCAAAGTCAGAGAGGAAGATCTTCTGTCCGATGGTTCATTCCCCAAGTGGCCTCAATGGCTGGAGCTGAGCTGATTGAAGCCAGGAGCCAGGAGCTTCATCTGGGTCTCCCACATAGGTGCAGGGTCCCAAAGCTTTGGGCCATCCTTGACTGCTTTCCCAGGCCACGAGAGGGAGCTGGATGGGAATCAGGGACGCTGGAATTAGAACTGGTGCTCATATGGGATCCCAGTGTGTGGGAGGCAAGGACTTTAGCCACTAGGCTACCACACTGGGCTCATCCCATGTAACATTTTAATTGGAAACAAAACAATGAATATGTCCTAAACAAATTATGCTGGTCAGGCATTTGAAATGTTTTCCAGATGATGACTGAGGAGAACTAGAACCTTCATTTCAGAGACTGTTATGATTTCAGGCCAAAATATAAGTCATTGTGTTTAGTTTCTTGTTATTGCCTTGTAATATCTAAGTGTTTAGGTTACCCAAGTGGAAAAAGTATGAGAAGAAAAAAAATTAGAATATTTAGACAATTTATTACTTAAAAGACAAATAGTCTTTTAAATCTGAGGACATATGTCAGGAAATTTTTAATAAAATTTTAATAATGAGGCAAAAATATTATATTTATTTTGGGTTAGCTTTTTAAGATTATAGTCTGAATCCATTGATTTTAGTATAAAAAAAAGCATGCTCAAAGAACAAACTTAGCTGTAGTGTATTACAACCATTGCGAAGTTTGTCTGATCAAAAAAAGTTGCTCACAAAATACTATTTCATCAGCGGAGTCGCATAAGTATGTCTATAATAGATATGCATTACAAAAAATCAAGTTATAAGAGTCATAATATGTTGTATTAAAATTTCAGAGGAATTATTTGGTTTTACTGGTAATAAGTTGGTATCAAATATTTAGATGGGTAAGTATATAAATAAATAAGATTATTTAGAGCGCATGCCTGAACAAAAATCTGACTTTGATATGCTACAGTAATTTCCAATTGCAGTAATTATAGTGTTTTACCTACATGAAATTTATTTTTATATATTTTGGTTTTAATCAAGAAAATTAAATATGCTAGTTCCTCTTAGAACACAACAACATGTAAATGATGAATATGAGGCGGGGGGGTATATAATGCTAAGGGAGGAAGGAAGTAGAATAGAAAAAAGGAAAAGCAAATGAGAGAAAGAATAACAGAAGCACCTGAGGCTAAATGTGACACTAAGATTCTCCTTGTAAGGGCTGTTTGTTTGGAATGTTATGTAATTAACATGTCCTCCCCTGGGGAACTGACCCACCCACAGATGTGGACAGGAGTAGCAATGGCTGTAACTCAGTAATTGACCATACTTAAGCCCTGGTATATTTTATGTCCTCACCTTCCCACCACTTCACCCCAACACACTTGTTTTGTAATCAGATACAGACAATGATAAAAAAATGTCCGCTCTCAAAATGGCTTTAGATTTGGGACCTGGAAATGGTAACATATGTAATAGAAAGAAGCAGATAATTTTACTCTGGAAATTTTTCTTCATTTCATGAAAAAAAAAATACCTGATGGAATGTAAGAATGAGATTTTAGGAAAATATTACTAAGTGGTTATTAATATACATAGTGTAAAAAAGGCAATGCAGGATCAGAAACCCGCGGAGATACTGCAGAAGAAGGGGAGTTGACATAGAAAAAACAGGGTTAAGGCGTGTTTGCGTTCAAAATTCCTTATGAAAGCTTTCATCCATTCTGGCTGGGTTCTGTAAATCTCAGAGTTCTTGTGAATCTTATTCTGGCTTTTCCGTAAAATTCATCTCCCCACACCACATCCATGTTGGATGTAGAGTATTTTTTGTTTGTTTTTCTTTACCTGTTGTACAATACAACCGTATGGGGAGCCTTTAAAGCTATTTATTTTATTGTTTGGATAGTAGAGACAGAAGTTTTCCTACTGCTGGTTCTTCTACCAAATAGCTGCTACAGCTGGTGCTGGGCCAGGTCAAAGCAGAAGCATAGAACCCAGCCTGGGTTTCCCACACAGACATCAGGAACTCAGGTACGTGTTCCCATCATGTGCAGTCTCCTAGGGTGTGCATGAAGAGGGACCTGGACTCAAAAGCTGTCTTATGCTGAGTCAAATGCTTGCTGCTACTAAGTTTTATCACAAAGTGATTTAACTTAATTGGGGCATGAAAATGGTACTGGAATTTTGTTAGGAGGCTTCCAAGGTGATTCTCAAGTGTAGCCACTGGAGTAGCTTGCTTGACTCTCAATTCATTAAAATCAGAGCCGGACTAAAATCTGTCACTAATGGTAAGGGGAGGTGGAGTTAGCCACTACTGCACTGTGATTTAACAACTAAATTGTATGTTTCTAAACTGTGAACTCGTTATTCCTCTAATTAATGGTCTGCTGATGGCTCATGATAATTCAATTAATTTGTTTCTCTTATGTTTCAAGGCATTTCCACATACATTATCACAATTTATTTCTAGAACAAGTATATATTATCCTGTTGGCTTAATCTCTTCCATCATTTTTAAACATATTAATATAATTTCATACTAAATTATCACAGTTATCTAATGTAGGATTTTTCCAAAAGTGTATTTTATATTGTAACTTTATGTAAGCCATAGGCCTGTGATAATCATTTTGATTCATTATACAGCCTTTTAATCATGCATTAGATAATTTTGTTTAAGCAGTTAACGTAACTTTTTCTATGAAAGGCTATACAGTAAATATTTAAAGCTTTGTAGGTCACAGACTATTGTAATTTTTCTGCCTTTGTTGTGTGGAAGAAGTCATATACAAAATACAAAATTGTGAACTTGAATAGGCACCCAGAAATTTTTACTGCCAAAAATGTGTCATTTCTAATTTGACACATGGATCATAATTTGGTGAACCCTATAGTTTGGCTATATAAAGAATGTTATGCTACAATCACTGTTTTTCAGAACTTGAGTGCCATACATATCTTTTTATATTGAAGGCAATATGAAGATTTCCCCCCCTAGATATGCTCTTTTTATCTTTCTCTCTTTTTTTGTGGAAAAGGAAGAATATGTTTTTTGAGATTTTTCTCTTTATCATTAGCATTCAAAAACTTAGGGATTTCTCCAGATATAGATGTAGATATAGCTATAGAGATATAGATACATAGATACAGATATGGATATATAGATACAGATGTATATATAGATATACATTTCTGTTGATCCTGAGATTTGGTTTAAGTTATTCTTTCTTTTGAGTGAAGCTACTCTTTTGTTGATTTTTGTGTGTTTTGCATTTATGTTAGTCTTATTCTTGCAGTTGTCCTTTATCTCCGATTATCATCATTTCATTTCTACGGTTTCTTGATAAATTGAGACATTATAATTTTGAATCTAGTGAAAACTTTTTATTTCACATTAGGGCATTAATTTCAAGGCATTTGTTTTCTTCCCTTTAAACTACCTTACCTTTTCATATACCACACGTTAATTGTCACATTGATTTTATATAGAACAAGGAGATGAATGTATGCCTTGAAAAAAAAAGAGCAAGCTTAATTGCCATGAGCTGTTGAGCATGTTGTTTCTGTGTCAAAGAACCAGTCACAAGAAAGGCAATTTAGGTGGGGTGTATTTTTGCTTTGCTGTTTTGGATTCATCCAGCAATCTGGGAAAAGTGGAGGGGGAACACAGAGTAGGACGTAATTGTGACCAGGAAAGCTCATTTGTAATGGACAGTTCCTTCTCCATATTTGTAGCTGAGTCAGGGTCCTTGTCCTGTGCTGACTCTCACAGCATGCCTGCTCTTAGCCCAGCCTTGGCAACAGAGCAAGAATCAATGCAGCTCTTGAATTCCCGTTCTGTAGGATGCTGGTGATATGGTTACAAATAAATTGTTTGGGCAAAGAGGTTGCAAATGAATAAGTCAAAAACAAACTTGTTGAGATGATAAATTGGTCAAAAATGAATTTTTCCAGTCACTGGTTTTGCAATTTTTCCAGTCACTGATGCCTGCTTTACTTTTAAAAACAGCAATTACTCAAACTAAAGCAATAACAGTTTTTTGTCTCTGCTCTAAAAACAGTGGCTAGCCAGTGATAATCTTGACTTGTACAAACCCTGAGTATCTACACGTATAGCTTTCTCTAAATATAAATTGGTATATTGTGGCAAAGATTACATTAATGACTTATGTAATGTGACTCCAAAAATAATGAGTAGTCTACCTTATGGATATTTCCCTGAGTCATCCCTGAGATCATACTCAGCAGTTGGCTCCTCTTCCCTGCTTTTCCTGGCATGTTAGCAGGTAGCTGGATCGGAAACAGAGCAGTCAGGACTCAAGCAAGTGCCCATATAGGATGCCAGTGTTGCAACTGTCCAGTTAACCTGCCACCCAGATAATTTCCATCACCGGTTTTCAAATTTACTAGCAAAACAAGTAACTTTTCAGATGTCTCTAGAAAAGAATTTGAAAATCAGCAATTGGCATATTCATATTCTATTTATTTGTAATTTTGAGCAGTGCACAATACATTTTTTCAAACTGTTTATGAAGAATTACTTTGGATAATTCCTTGGGAATTCTAAACAATTGCCATAGGAGCTCGGATATAAGCATCCTATCTTAAAACCTAACAAGTCCATGGTCTGCTCACATTGACTCGTAAGAACAACTCCGTGCATTAGAACTAGGGAATGACTCCGTTGTGAGTGTACCGACTCAGAGTTGGAGCTCTGAAAATTTGTGTGCAGTACCTGCCAATAAAATTTTTACTAAAAATTCACTAATTACATTTCTAAATCAGAATGATTTGTGTTTAATGATTTACAGTTTACATCAGCACAGGTTGTGCAAAGTTCTCCAATTTGCACATTTTTATTAGCTATTATTTTAGTATCTTTCCCATATTTAGCAAACAACTTAAGTGAAAAGGTCTCATATAAATTTATTTTAGCCCACAATTTAAAATAATTTCCCTTATTTTTGCTGTTTCATATTGTGGCCTAATTGTGTACCCAATGTTCCTCATTAATTCTATTGCCTTTAGTGGGATAAAAGGGAAATTTTGAAATGGCTAGCAGCTACAGATCAATACCCTAACTCAATCATTATTGAAATCACCAGCAGAATAGCAAGCTGTCAGCTGTAAGCAATCATTTCAGGCCTGAGATAAATCTCCAGAAAACACAAGGCAAAATTTATATGTGCTGTTTGAAAATTGAGTCTCTTATGCTGATGCTTGTATTTCTGTTATTTGTTTCCACAAATCTTTATTCATTCTTGATGATATAAATTAATTTTTAATTGCTTGGGCTTACAAAGCATCCTATTCAACCTTTATTCCTATTTTTCCCCTTCCACCATCATTCTTTTGTTATCTTATGAAACTGTTGAATTCTGTTTATTTGTATTTTTAAAATCAGCTGTCTTATACATGCTGCATTTTCAGCAAAGAAACGTAGGCCTAATGGTTGTCCTGTATGTAGGAATGCAAGTAGAAGTTCTTGGGAATAGCACTGTGGCAATCTGTGAGTTCTGGCTTGGTGATAAGTCTACGTTTTGTCTGCTAGTTATGTTTTCCTCTAGATCAGTGAAATTGTGGTTATGATTAATGACTTACTTCGTATTTCAAATTCCATAGTACTCTCTTATTACATTAGTAAGGCACACTTTCCCATAGTGGTTTTCTGTTGTTGTTAATTTTTTTTAGGTTCTCTCTTTCTCCCTCATTTCTTTCTTTCTTTTCCTTTATTCCTTCTTTGTTCCTCCCTTCCTCCATTCCTTCCTTCCTTTCTTGCTTCTTTTATTTTTCTTTCTTTTTCTTCCTCTCTTTCTCTCTCTCAAGCTCTCTCAGGAACTCTCTCTCTCCCCTCACTACCTACCCACCTCCATTTCGTTCGTTCCTTCCTTCCTTCTTTCTTCCTTTTTCTCTTCTTTTTTGGGGGTTATTTATGTTTTAATGTTCCATCCTGGGATTCTTCATTTGTTCTTAAAATATTATGGAATGGGGCTCAAAACCTTATTATATTCATGAACTCAGACGGAAAGCAGTTCCATTGTAAATGCCCTGAAGAAAATCAATGAGGCTAAGCTTTACATCAAGCACATTTTCACTTTGTTTGAATTTTTGTGTCAGCATCCTTGACATTACAGAGTAATAATTGAATGGAGACTAGGACCTTTTACAAAGATATTTAAATACACACATATACATGCCTACACACATGTACATGTGATTCTCTGTCATGGACAATTAAAACCAATGCTTATGAAATGTTAGAATAAAAGCTGTTGTTTGAATTCTAGTGGAATGCCATTATCCTTCATTGTGTGGTGATGCTTCTTCCTTCCAGAGCATTAAAATTTTATGAGATATATCGGAGAACACTGTGTTACCTACCAAATGGATAGTATTCTCCTGTGTGGTCAGTTTTGAAAACTTCAGTATCTCCTTTTTGCAAGGAGAAGTATAACTTTATTTTTCTCTTATGGGATTCTGGTTATTTTTTCTGATATCTTTTGTGACCAAAATGAACTTTAAAAAAAAAAAAAGCTGTTTCCAAACAAAACCTACTTCCTCCTACAATCAAAATACATTTCACAATGTAGCTACAGGAATGAGTGTTTGAGCTCATTTGAGTAAGCCACAGCTTAGATATTGCTCTACCATGTTGGAGTGCTATTTGAAGTCTTTTTGATGCAGCTTTCTGTAATACGCTCAGGAAGGCGGCAGATAACCCCTAGATGTCTGCTGCCCACAAGGGTAACCGGGATAGATCTCTGGGATCCTGTCTTCACCCTTGCTAGGCACTGACTACTGTGGAGCATTTGAGGAGATAATCATTAAGTGAAAGTCATCTTTCTTCTTCCTTCCCCTCTCTCCCTCATCTCTGACTTTCAAATGAATAAATCATGAAAAAATATAAATCACTGCAAAGCGATGAGAAGAAAAGACAATGAAATCATTCAGGACCTAGGAAACAAGTACATTTCTTGACGCGATAGATGCTGCAGTAAAATGGATGACTAATTCCTCTGGAAGGTTCCACTGTCCAGGAAACCATCCACTGTTTTTACTTTTCTGTTTTACAAGGTGAGATCAAGAGTGGGGAAAAAAGACCGAAGAAAGAAAAAAAAAAAACTCTTTATCCAGGTGCTCAGATGGCAAATTTTATAATCAATTTAATCTTTATGTAAATAGTTTATACTAACAGATGACAGCATTACACAAAAACTGGTTTTACAGGTGTCTAGGGACCTTTAAAAGTTTGGTGTATTATCTATCCCAGGGAAAAGGTATGGAAAGAAATATCAAACCATGGCATTACCTGTATTAATTTTCAGAGCAGACTAGCACACATGGCTAGTGACCCACTGGGGGAATTCATTTATTTTGGTTTCAACCACTTAGTCCAGACATTAAGATGATGGATTTATCCTGGTACTAAAAGCTTTCTTTTGAAAGTCAAACTTCTATGGTCCAGGGAAGTGCACTTAATTCATATAAACATAGGAACTTCTGCTTTCAGGAGTATATTGTGTAAACAGTTCCTTTGCTTTCATTCAACCTTTTTATTCATACATATACTCTTTCAGATGACCTTTTTCACATTTCATAACAGTAATTTTAAACTTTATGCTACACATATGTCTTGTTCAGTGTTCCCCAAATCCTTCCTCACTAGTATTTTAAAATATTTTAAAACGGATCCTTGTTGTAAAGATCTGTAATGTGTCCAATAGGAAGTTTTTCAGGATCTCTGTTTTACCAACTAGATGAGTATATCCTCCACCCTTTTGCTAAAAAATCAAATATGTCATGTGTGGAGGTACTGCCCAGGGTTGAGAATGTAGGTTTTAAGTTTAGTATTATCTTTGAAAGGAATATGGTGGGAGGGCGCGGGGGACAGTTGTCTTGTTGTCCTAAATGCACAAAAGTAAAGTTAATTACTCATTAGTTTGAATCATTTGAGAATATGACATTCAAATAATTGAGAGGTTGGGTGACTGAGTTATTAAAATACATGTGATATGGGCCCGGCATGGTGGTGCAAGTGGTTAAGGTCCTCGCCTTGCACGCCCGGGATCCCATATGGGCGCCGGTTCTATCCCGGCAGCCCCGCTTCCCTTCCAGCTCCCTGCCTGTGGCCCGGGAAAGCAGTCGAGGACGGCCCAAAGCTTTGGGACCCTGCACCCGCGTGGGAGACCTGGAAGAGGCTCCTGTCTTCGGATCGGCATAGCATGGACCCATTGCGCTCACTTGGGGAGTGAATCATCGGACGGAAGATCTTCCTCTCTGTCTCTCCTCTCTGTATATCCGCCTTTCCAATGAAAAAATAATAAAAAGAAATCTTTAAAAAAATAAAATACATGTGATAAGAGTGATAATGGTTACCATTTAATGATTCCCTACTCCAGTAAACATCTCTTAGTACGGCAAGGCCACATGGTCCAATGAGATGAATCAGGGGAGGCCGAGAGGACCACTGCAGCAGGGCGCTGGCATGGGCTGTCCTCTCATCACTGAAGTTTCCAGAGCTCTTTCCATATTCCACCAATAAACTCTACAGTGGAATCTGAACATCCTGTTTCTAAGCATTAGCGTGGAAGTGGAAATAAGCCAGCCCTGACGATGTTCTGAACACATTCAAGGGCAGCAGAGAGCAAGGAGGCATCTCCACTCTGAGTCACAACACCGGGAAGACTTGCAAGCTTTGAGGCACTGCCGGCCCAGTTCTCACCAGCAGTGAGGCCATGCCATGCCAAGCAACTGATGCACAAGGTACTCACTGAATGGGAGTCGGCTTCCCTGGGCACACAGGGTCCCCAGCTCTCCAGGGACCACGCCCTGAGGCAGCACCAGAATGAAGCAGAAGCATTTGGGTTCCAAATTCCATCTTTATTATGCCATTCCCTGTCACTTGCATGGGTCTGGTGGGCCCAGGGAAGCACCTGGCTGGCATTGGTGAGGGGAGCAGCCCTCAGCTGCCACAGGAATGATGCTGGACTCACAGTTGCACTTGCTTCTCCCCTGAGCATACCCCTGTGCTGCAGCCAGGCCAGAGATGTATTTTCTATGAAAACATCTTTGTATCTAGATATAAAAATATAATCACCGTGTTTAACAAAAGCATGAACAGAATACTTTGAAAAAAATTAACTCCTTGCTGTTACTGCTTCAAGAAACAAGAGTTCCCCTTTCTTCTACACTTAGTGCCTGTGGATATATAGAAATCATTTCTAAGTTGCCCAATCTTGCAGTGGCTCTCGGGTGGTGATATTTTGCCCCATAAGGAAAATTTAGCAACGTCTGAAGCTGATTTTTGATGTCTTGACTATAGAGGGTGTGCAGTTATCTTCTGGTCAGAAGAGGAAATGAGTGCTTCCATACTCTCTTCCGTGTGCAGGGTAATCAGAGGGTCCAGAATGCCTGTGATGAGAGCATCACGTGAAGAATAAAGCAGAGTTCTGGGCAATACCTCTCTGCAAGCCACGGAGCAGCCAAGATTACCAGTGAACCACAAATGAGGAGAGCAACAGATTGTTCCTCACAGTCCTCAGACGGCGCTAAGCCGCTTGATACCTCCGTCTATCCTCCTCAACTCTAGGCAATGAATATCTCTTGTTAGATCTCCTCAGTTTTTTATAGTAGTTCTAGTGAAGTGATAGTCATATTTTTTTTTTTGCTGTTGTTGTTTTGCTTTGTTTGTTGTTGTTTTAAGTTTTCTGCTAGAACAAAAGTTACCTAAGGATTCTGCTCAGGAACATGAAATGCCTGATAATGACTCACTTCATTTAGCAATGATTTCACCTGACTTGAGCCAATCTTATGTTTGAAATGAAGACAGATACAGCTGAAACTTTGGAAGCGGTGTGCCAAAATCCAGCAGGGGTGCCAAGAATAAGAATTTGTTCTTGTAAAGTTTTCTCCCTGGCTGACATGTAACATATGTCTGAACCACTACACACATTTAACTCCCAAATTGTGACAAAATTTGTCTTGGGCCCGGCGCGGTGGCGCAAGTGGTTAAAGGTCCTCACCTTGCCGCCCGGGATCCCATATGGGCGCCGGTTCTAATCCCGGCAGCCCCGCTTCCCTTCCAGCTCCCTGCCTGTGGCCTGGGAAAGCAGCAGAGGACGGCCCAAAGCTTTGGGAACCTGCACCCGCGTGGGAGACCCGGAAGAGGCTCCTGGCTTCGGATCGGCATAGTATCGGCCCGTTGCGCTCACTTGGGGAGTGAATCATCGGACGGAAGATCTTCCTCTCTGTCTCTCCTCTCTGTATATCTGCCTTTCCAATGAAAAAATAATAAAAATAAATCTTTAAAAAAAACAAAATTTGTCTTAATTCTTGGTTGTTTACTTTCAGATAGGAACAGTTGATTCTACTGCAGAACAAGTTAGTAATCAAAAGTTATATTTCTGAAGATCAGGTTTCTGCTTCCTCTTCATGCATCTAGTCAGTCACCTCATTTCCTTTGATGATGACTAAATTTTAAGTACTTCTGACATTTCAAAGTCACATTTTTCCCTGAATGAAAAAAATCCGAGTGTGTGTGTATGTTTGTATGTAAAAAGCTATAAATGTGTGACTATACTCTGAGGTAGACTTCATTTATATACTGTGCATCGTAACAAAGTTATTTTCATTTAATTTAAAGTGTAGGAGAACGAGCGAAAGAGAGAGAGAGAGAGAGAGCACGCACAGTGGACTGGACTGTGTGGCTATGCCAGGCTGAAATGAGGAGCCAGGTCTCCCAGGTGGATGGTGGTGGCCCAAGTTCTTCACTATCACCACTGCCTGCAGGGCACCATTTATCAAGAAGCTAGATTCAAAAGCAGAGACAGAACTTGGAACCCGGCAGTCTGCAGCAGGATACAGGCATCTCATGATGCATCTTTACAGCTGTGCCAAATGCTAACCCATCACCCATTCCTTTTTCTTTAACCTTAATCCTCCAACCACATTTTGAGTTATGAATGAGGTGATTACATTGTGGGAATAAAATCACTCACTCTACAATGCCACATCAAGAGTGCATGTATCTGGACATTAATATCTCCCTGCTGAGCAGTATCTACTCTAGAGTTTTGCCTATATCTTCTCCAGGAATAGAATCACTGAGACTGCCAAGGCACCATGGCAAATGAGTATCAGATTACTTTGGAGGAAACTGTTCAGTTGGGTGATGGAATATACTGACTGACACAAAAGTTTATTTATCAAATATTTTTTAAAGATTTATTTTATTTTTATTGCAAAGTCAGATATATAGAGGAGGAGAGACAGAGAGGAAGATCTTCCATCTGATGATTCACTCTCCAAGTGATCTCAATGGCTGGAGCTGAGCCAGTCCGAAGCCAGGATCCAGGAGCCTCTTCTGGGTCTCCCATTCAGGTGCAGGGTCCCAAAGCTTCAGGCCATCCTCTACTGCCTTCCCAGGCCACAAGCAGGGAGCTAGATGGGAAGCAGAGCCTCTGGGATTAGAACCGGCACCCAGATGGGATCCCGGGCGTGCGAGGTGAGGAGTTTAACCACTATGCTATCATGCCAGGCCCTTATCAAATATTTTTTAACTATTTTCCTATGGTATCATTAAAAAAAAAATTTCCCATTGCATATCTTACACATAGTGTGTTACCGTTTTCTGAATATTTTTCCTGTAGATGTAGCTAGATGCTGATAACAAATGAGTGTGAAGAAAGTTGGCCTGACTTGAAATAAAAAACACACATTTTAGAATAGGTATCATTCTTCTAGGCTTCTAGAATCAGCTGTATGGCCATTTACAGCTCATTGGACCATTTATGAGATATTTTTGCCTAATTAGATGAATTTTAAGCAAACCAAGGTGCTAAACTTATCTTTCATAATAGATAATGTGAAAGAGTAGAGGAACAATTTAACTAATACCAAAAGAAATCACAAAGACAGAATATGGGACATTGTACAGGACATATAAACTGGTTTCTACAACAAGTCAGCAGTGTTGGAGGAAATAAGAAGAGATCATTTTATTTTATATATTATGACTTCAAGGTAGAATCAAGATATTGTAATTATATATGGGTACAAAGCATGGAATTGCAATATCAGCATTATGTCTAAATGCAAAGTAAGTTTAAATATTTCTGGATCTACTGAAGGACTTGATTATAAACTATATATCAGAAGAATACCAAAAATGCTAACTTTATTTAGGTTAAAACATGAAAATGTAGCTTAAAGTGAATGTAAGGGCCCTGCCTCGTGGCACAGTGGCTTAATTGTTACCTTACATGCACCAGGAGTCCTCATTGGCGCCAGTTCATGTCCTGGCTGCTCCACTTCCCATCCAGCTCCCTGCTTGTGACCTGGGAAAGCAGTCGAGGATGGCCCAAAGCCTGGGGACCCTGCACCCATGTGGGAGATGGAGAGGAAGCACCTGAATCCTGGCTTTGGATCTGCCCAGCTCTGGCTATTACAAGCCCTGTGGGGAGTGAACCAGTGGATGGAAGACTACTTTATCTCTCCTTCTCTGTATAGATCCACCTTTCCAGTAAAAAAATTAATATTTAAAAATTGAGTGTACATACATATATGTAACTCAAATATGGAATAACCTTGTGCATGTAATTAGTTTTATAACAATTCAGCAAAAAAAAAAAAAGTAAACCAATGAGGCAAAAGTGTTGATAAGTATAGTAACTGGATCATGGCTATGTGAAAGTTAATTATGAGATTTTTTCTCTACTGTTACAGTCGAGTTTGAAAATCCTCGTAGCATACATTGTAGAAAGTAAGAATGTCAAATATGAATTCACATATTTCTGGATTCAAGTTCTGTTTCCACATTTGTATTTACCAGCTTTCTGCTGGGTTAATATTTCTGATTACATTGCATGTTCTGATACAAATTACATGTTGGCTGTTTGTAAACATGTCTGATGTGGCTCATTTTAAAAGCACATGTACAACACAGTAAGTGCTTGCTACAGATGACTGCAATCAAACTAATGTCATTGTCAAGATATTCGCTTTATCTCTGAAAACCACCTCCCACCAACATGTAAGAATTCTGTAGTTAAACTGAATGAAATTAAAGCAAAGTTTTTCTTGTTGAAATCCGTATTTGGTTTATTCACAAAATATTTTTGATGACTGATTTGAAGGTACCACATGCATATAAATTAGTGCACATATATATATGAATAGCCAAAAGTTAAAAATTTATATCTTAAGTAGACAGTAAATGGACATTTTTACTCCCTACAAGTCTTCCTTTTCAGACCTTTGATTGCATATGCATTCATTAAGATAAACATTGCTATATGAAATATCAACTTTAAGTTATATAAATATTCTCAACTTTTAAAAAAGTAATTCCCCTTTAATAACAGGAATAGGATTAAGAATAATTGTTTTTGAGTTTTCAATGCAAAGTAATGCTTGCACTGTTTGATGTAATTGGCAGAATTGTGAGTAAACATTATAAACATATTTTATGTTATTCTATTTTATTTATCATATTTTAGATGATATTTTATGAATAATCTGTAGTTGAAACATTTGCTTTAAATAACACATATTCAGTTCTGTTAAAATAATATCTTTTACAAACTTTATGTACTTTATATTATAATGGATTCAAAGTACTAAAGTATAGGGATATTATTGAGCAAAGAGTCTACCTCCTTCACCAGTTATTAAAATACTACAGGACCTTTTTTAGATCTAGTATGCTTATGTTTTTATTTATTTATTTATTTATTTATTTGGCTTTGCTTTTTATTTGTGACTAAGTTGAGGATGGCAGCAGAGAGAGACTGACTCTCTATGGAGTGTCTTGCATCAGAATAACCGCAGAAGGCAGCCTAGACTGGATGTAAGCCAGGAACTAGGAGCACCATCTGAATCTCCCTAGAGTGGCAGGAACCACACGGTGTTGGCCATCATCTTTACATCCCTTGCACATTGTCGCTGTGCTGAAATCGAAGTTCAGAATAGTGGAACTGAACTGGCACTCCAATGAGGGGTGTAGGCATCGTCCAGTAGCAGCTGAATCCCCTAGGCCACAGCACTAATGCCTCCGAAGAGCTTGCTATTGGAATGTTTTTTGCTTTGTTAGAATTGGAAGATGACAATTGATGCGGCAGTGTCTGAATCCTCCCTTAGCCAACACTGCTTACTGTGGCTGGGAAAAGTTAAGTGCATTGAAGATCAGATGTCAGTTGGAACATTAGGCCCAGAGCTGAATGTCTAGACTAGCCTACACGTATAACGAAAATCAACAAAGTGGCCTCTTCCCCCCACCAAATATAGTCACTCATAAATAAATAAGAATAAAAGCTAAGTGCAAGAGACAAAGCACCAAGAAGTGGGGAAGCCACACTTTGTCTAAATCAGATGTAGAACTGACCAAACAAAACTGCAGAGCACAATGAGTTGAGAGGAGCAACACAGCCTAAAGAAAACACCCTTCACTCCTGATCCACTCGTACCAAACCTTTAGGTTTTCTCAGAAAAAGCCTTATTCTGGACCACTATGCCCCTGCTTCATGGATGTTTATAAATACCCTGTGAGTAACTTAAATTATAGCATGTTCAGACAGTTTACAAATCACTACAAGGGTTATATAAAATTAGCTTTTAATTTTGTACAAAAGATGGCATATAATGAAAAGAATTATTACCTCATGATTAGAAAATTAAAAAGCCTCATTTTTTACAAGTTCCTTTTACACATAAATTCTAGTCTTGTTATAATTTGAATAGGCACAATAACATTAATTATCATATTATATTCATCAAGTTAATTTCATAATTAAAGAAGCTTCATTTATAAATTTAAGAAAGTAGTTTCTATTGTGATGTAATTTGAAAAGGAAAAAAAGTATATTAAACAAAATTTTCAATATATTCTTAATCCTTATTCTTTAGATGTTATGTTGTCATAAAGGTGGCAAACAGAAAATATAAAACTTTCTATTTTCTCCAAACTATTTGCCAAAATGGTGAATACACAATGTCCTTTTATACTTAAAATGTCAGTATTTTCTAAAACATAAGAGAATTCTCATATCTATAGCACAACTAATAACATTTAAATGTTCCAGCAGTTAAAAAAAATAAAAATTAAAACCAACTGTGATCTTACATTGTAATCAGTTGTTACGTCACTTTGGTCTTTTCTTTTTAATTGAAACATATCCTGAACCATGACATAAACATAGCTAAATAAAGTAAACTCTCACAAAGAATGGGTGGCTTTTCAAACCTCTGTTTCTTCTGTTTCCCTGAAATCATTCTCAGTCCAGTAGATGATATCAGCTCTTGTACTTATTTATTGAAAAACATGTATTGCTTTTTGTTTGATTATTTAACTTATGCAATTTGGCATATGTGAGGATTCTTTGTTATTTCATTCTAGTGAGAAGCTATTAAGTGGCAAATCTCACAGCATATGTTTTCTGTTCTCTGTTAGATTTTCTGAAGCTTAGTTGAAATGTATTCATGTGACAAACAGTTTCAGCTTCCTATGATGGGACTTTCTTCAAGTTCCACTTAGAGTTTCAGTAGATTAAACAAGACATGCTTATCTTTACTTACTGCATGTGTCAGGTTCTTTGCAAGCACTTAGCAAATGAAGAGCTGCAATATGAATATGTCAAAATATTACATGAGCTGCAGAAAGTGAGGCTCAACATATCTTCCTTGTTTATATGAAGAGAGATAATGTGAATGTCAAAGAGAGACATAGAGAGAGAGGGGGAGAGATCGTCCATCTACTGATTCACTCTTCAGTTGGCCACAAAATCCATATTTGGGTTGGTTCAAAGCCAGGAGCCAGGAGCCAGGAGCCAGAAGCCAGAAGCTTACTTGAGTCTCCCTTATGGGTGAGAAGGGCCCAAGTACTTAGTCCCTCTTCCACTGATCAGGTGCATTTGCATGTAACTGGTTTGGAAATAGAGCAGCAGGTACTTCAGCTGCCACATATGTCAGATGCTAGTTCTAATTTTAGTCTTCTCAAAGTCTAATTTTTTCTAGAGCAGAAATACGACAACAGAACAAAAAGTTATGTATGTGAGCAAAAAGTTGTATATTGACAGTGAAAGAAATTACATTAATTCATATATAGCCTTGATTTAATTGGAGAAATATCTCTGGACATAAGTCATATTATCCTTTGATTTTCCTTCATAAAAAAATATATAGTGAAAAACACAGGTGTCCTTATTTTCTGTCCTCAGAAGCTACTCTAAAATCGCCTTGTTTTAAGATGACAGATCAGTTAAACCTTAAGTTAGTAATATTTTTTTGTACCTCTCGTAAGTCATTATTTCCCTGTTCTAAGAAATATTTTATTGTTTTTCAGTAAGTTCGATCACTGTTACACTGTAAATATAAAGCTTTGCTTTTTTCTAGTGATAGACTTTCAGATGTTGACCTCCAGCTGACCTCTAGCATTGCAAATGCTTCCTTTCTTATTTTACAGATATTAATACTTCTACTGTATTAGGAGGAACAGACATATTCCTAGCTCAACTATTCTTATTCTCATGTAAGATTCAGATACACAAAGAAATAGAATATGAAATAGTCACAAAGCTGTAAGCAGCAGAACAAGGGAAGGACTCTCCAAAGGACCCCTCTTGGCACTGCTTTGTATGATAACTCCAGTTAGCAACAGAATTCTTAGTAATTCTATTTTGAGAATAGTTTCTTGAGATCTTACTTTAGGGCAGTGGGGAAAACTAAAACTTCAAGACAGGAAACTGTTAAGCTAACGGCTCAGTTTTATCAGTGATATAACTCATAAACATCACATAAGTGCTAATGGAGTCATGGAAAAAGTTATATGGAAGTCAGATCAATTTCTGCGTGTATCTAGATTTTAATTTAGCATGTGTGAGATATATTTAAGCAATTTCTTAGTAAGGCTTCATAATCTAAGCAATGCTTAATAATTTTTATAAAACAAAACTTTAGTTGTTAAAACATACACGGTATCTTATGAAAAACAAACCACATCAAAACAAAACAGAAGTAGACACGATTTCAAAAGCACAGTTCACTTGACACACTTAAGGTCAAGTGAATTCAAATAGCAAAGCTGTGCCTGACTATGCATAGCAAATGATAATCTATTAGACAAATTTCAATTGCTGAATTTTTAATGCAATGTGGTGATGAAGCTATGGTGTTCATTTTCCTCTTTTGAAGGTTTTCTAAGGAATAATCTAACACCATAGTAACAATGTTGAATTGGTCCTTGAAGTCCTTTTACTTAGAAGTCCTTGGAGATTTTCTCTGATTTCTAGTAGATATTCACCAATTATAGTTTAGGAAGAAAATAATAATTAGTCCAGAAAAGAAGCAGGCACTTCAGTGGGAGGAAAATCTACTTGTTCTAACTATGTAGACACTCTAAGAACCACTGGGCTCTATGAGATTTCAGTACATTTTATGAGCCTTTGAACCCTAAGAATTTTACTGGCCACTGACTTCCTCCAGGAACAGTTTACTTCTGGTATCCTAAGGAAAGTGGGGCGTATGAATGTGTGCTTCTTACAAAGTGCATATATATGAATCCAATTTACATTTTGAAGTTAACCTTGATAAAGTGCATGTAATCTGTCATCAGTTAATTTTGTGTAAAAAACAAGCTAAAGTGGTAAATCATACATGTTGAAAACAAACAGCATGTCTACTGAGGAGTATATAAGAAATATACAAATTGTTTGCTTAAAGCACACTAAAGATACGCCCTCTCATGATTGGCATCTTTGTAATTTTAAACTGTTATGTTTGTATCCTTTTTCCCAAGACATGCTGTGTTAAAAAAAATGCTAAGTTTTCCTTGATTTATCACTTAATAAAACAGCAGTCCAATAAGTGAATGGATGTTTGCACTTTTTCATGTTTTCAAGTAATCTTCCAAGTGCTGAGACAAAGAAAATATTTAGGGTCGGTGTAATATTTGAAATTATGTGCAAGACAGGATTAACATTGGTTGCATGGAAAATCATAGTTCACAGATATTTTGGACACTGCAGTACGTACAGATTCAAAACTCATGAAAACAAGAAGCCTTACTGTTTTATGCAATTATTATTTTATAGTGTATTGATGTAACATTAATACTCATTGAATTTGATGAAAGCCTTGTTGTAAAAAGCAGCATATGAGCACTCCACATCCAAACTCTCTTTTTAAGCAGAGAAAATATGAAAGTTCTTCAAAACTTCATGGGAAAATCAAATTGAGATAATGATGATTTTCAAAGAACCTTTTGAAGACACCTTATATGAGCAATACTTACACCATTAGCTTCCTGCTAAATTACTGCATAAAATTGAAATCATTGTTTTTTGTCTCAAGGACTGATCAGGAAAAAAATGGCAAAATTGATTTCCACACATTCATGCTATATAGGAGCTTCTAAGGACAATGACAAGCATTTGGTTAAAATATCACAACAATCCCAAACACTTGAGTAACCCCTAATTTCAGGATTAAATAAGGTTCAGTTACTTCCAGAAATATATAGTGCATGAAGCCTTCTCCCCCCACACAAAAACACAAACATCCATACATACACACCTTTGGTTAATAGGGAATGTATATGTCTGTTTTTCGTGATCAGTAGAATATCTGTTCATTTCAGAAATCCTTGGGTAAGCATGAGAGGAATGTATATAAAATATCTCTCACCTTCTCTTCTTTTTGTCATTATTTCTATATCAGTTGAAAGCACTCCTCTTTCTCGCAGAAACTGCAATATCAAGGTGATGCATATAGCACAAAAAACTTTTCAGGTCTGAAATATCTACTCTCCCAAAGTCGGAGCGCTTAGGACACTGCAAAGAATCACATCAGCACTCCACTGACCGCGTAACATTTGTAAGAAATATGACATTCTCATTCTGAAAGCAGTGTAACGCTAGGAGAATGCTAAGAAGTAAACAACTCAAGGAACATGGTGCTTGCTTGCATCCACATTGGCTGGGCTATTCTGAAATGTTTCTAAGACAGAGATGTACTATCAGGACCCTTGAAGCAGAATACCTAAGAGACTGAAAAATTAAAAATATACCAAATACTGAGAAATGGGCAGAAATAGGGTCTCTATCAGAACCGTGACACGTCAGTACATGACATTGTGTGTAGATTTCACTATATCATGTCCTTATGTTTCATTATCACACATCCAGTGAAATGAACTGTATTTTGCAATTAAACTGCTTTCTATCTTCTCCTATGTAACAAATTCTCTGTAATATTCTCTTTTGATTTTCATGCCAACATAAGTGATTTCCTTTGATGCTTCTGTTCTATGACCTATATTCTTTTTAAGAAGGTAAACCTTCACTACTTACGCGTAGAAACACGCTGTTAATTTGTATTCGTTACCTTTTATATGGTAACATCTATATCAATATGGGACTACCATGTCTTAATTAATTAAAGGTCCAAATTTATTCTTAGAGAGTAAGACACCACTGTAACACCCTAGAGGGGTGGTTGAAGTCTGGAATCTCAAAATGATTAGGATGTTCCTCAGAGTTTAATCAAAAATAATTCTAAGAGGACAGGGTTTCAGAGTAACATGTCATTATTGATTGAATTTGATTAACTGCTAACAGTAGTCTAAATTTTTGTAAAATGTTATGAGCTTATAAAATTTTATAGTTGAAACATATTTTAAAGAAAAGATCTTTAGGCCATTTATAGAACAAATTTTTGATTTTTTTTCTCCTGTATCATGTGATAACTGTGTATAATGTGGAAAAATACTGTCTGACCATTTAAGAAAGAAAAAAAATCTAGGGACTTAAATAAATATACACATAGAGTTGTGTTTTCCCGCTATATTATTTTTTTAAATCCACCTATTTTCAATATTTCAATCAGTTTTAACTCATTCCAAATTTAGTCTCTAAATTAGGAGGCCATTATATCTGAAAGCAAAAGTAGCTGTTACCATGAAAATTGTAAGTTGAAATAATGTTCTTCATGTCTCATATAACTTGCTTTTCCAAAGTCATTAATAATTTCCCAGGAACTAAACCCAATTAACATTTTTCTGTTCTCATAGTTCCCTAAGTAGACTTCAATATGTCTGACATCTCCCACCTTCTTAAAATATTCTTTTCTTGTTGATTTCAGGAATCCACAGTGTTCATAGCTAGGTTATATTATCAGTTATTGTCTTATGAGACATTATCATTGGCATAATCTGTATAAGGGTATACAAGATTTGCCTGTGACTGTTTTTTGATTTTGTATATGTACAAACCTGCGATTTTCATTAAAAATAATATTATTTTTTAAAGACCTAGTTAATCATTTTTGAAGAACAACTGACAACCAATGTGCTTTCTTGAAAAGTGCAAATAATGGAAAAAAAATCACCTTTATTCTGTTTCTTATATGAACTAAAAAGCAGGGAAACTTATAAATGAACCAAAATGTCTTTATAGAATTGATTATATAAAAAGACTTTTACAATTAGAACAGCACCAATTGTAAAGCTTAAAAAAATTAGTAACTTCAGGCATTGATGAATTTTAGTGGTTATTATTGTTATTAAAAGAAAATTCTTCCTGAAGAAAGAAAATGTTAATGGTCTTCACAATGTGACCTACTCTAAATTTTATCAAGCCTTTGAATTCATTTGCCTATTTTCAGGAAATTCAGTAGACCAGGGGACATGGCGTACTGTGAGGAGTGTGGTATCAACAAAATCCTCACAGTGACAAACCCAAATGCTACGAGTATCTTACACAGAACTAGTAATTGAACAATGAAAGATGGAGAGAGACACTCAAGGTTGAGCAGAAACTTAAAGACATACTATTTTAGAAACAGTAATATTAAGTTGTTGAGCCTGGGGAAGAGGAATATATGCTTTGATATTAAAACTGGCAGAGCTCACAAGAAAGCTTTGTTACAAAGGTCAGAATAGCAATTGAACGTCTTAAGAAAGGAAAGAACTTTGATTGACTTGAGATATTTGGACAAAATTTGGTGGGAAATGTCAGCAGTATCAAGGCCTGTTAATTGACTTTAGTTTTGTCTTCAGCTTAGGACTTCATTAATTTTCCTATGCACTTCCTATATACGTTTAATTAAGAAAAAATTCTATGTTGAAATTTTCCTATTTTAACAGTTTTAAAATCTTTATTTTAAAAATTGTATAATGGTTCCTTTTAGAGTACAGAGTAATTATATATTATAATTTTTCACAATAATATCTTTATGATATTCTTAGCTTTAATGATCACTAATCTGAATATTGAACAAATACTGGAGTAACATTTTTGTGATGCTTTTAGACTCAGGCAGTCTGTCCTGTTTGCTATCATCCAAGACTATAAACTGTGATGACCTGAATGTCTGCAGTGTAAATCTTTATTAACGTCTAAGTTATTCAACTCTTTCTTTGTGAATTGGTTTTGGATTGGTTCACTTCGTAGGGCATAATGAACTATGATAGACAAGCAGGAAGACTGATTTATAGTAAAAGACTGAGCAGCACTGTTATTATAAATGAACAGAATAGTGCATGAAAAGAATATGTTGTTTCTTACATCGATGTTTTCATACCCTAAATTATTATCATCACAGATATCCAAGGACAAAAGTTTGTGAATTTGTGATGGAAAAGATCTTAACACTTTTTGTTTAAAAACCATCTCCCCAATCAGTGAAATGTATATTAAGCTCAGGGTGAAATGGTGATTTTACTTGCCAATATTATTTACAGCTCCATATCCAATATTGAATATAATATTAAGAAATTAACAATAAAAGTAATTATCCATTTATTACTTACATAATTATGAGCTAATTATTCTGCTAATGGAAAATTATCTTTCATTGCCGTTAGATTTCAGTAATATTCTTATAATCTTTACTTGGCAGTTAGCATCCAGTAAATGTCAGAAATATAAATTCAGTGCTTTCTGGAGAGAATCTATTTAAAATCATGCATGCAAATGACAATGATCTTGTTTAGAAAATATGAGTTCTAACTACTGAATTGATTACAGCCTTTGTTGATTTTGTGGAATTGTCATTCTGTTTTGGTTCCTGAAGTTAAAAGCCATTCATTCAGGGAGATGTTATTTACTTTGAATTTTTTCAGATACTTTTCAACTTAAATGTACAGAGGTCACTATGGATTGTAATTGTTTCAAACAATCTGTCTTACTTTTCAATTGTGTACTGTTCTATTGGGAGCTTCAGTATAATTATGACATCGAAAGTGCCACAGCTGGATAGTTCTGACAAGAACTGTGTTCCTTGTTATAATAAATAATTGAAATCTAGAAAGAATGAAACCTTGTGCAATATAAAATCTCACAAAATCAACATGACAAACAGGTGATAAAATAAATGGATATTTTCAAGCATATCATTATTAAAATATAATTACTAGAAATAAAGACTTTTTATTCCCCCCAAAATTAAAAATAATTAAGCAGGTGAGACTCTACCTAATATTCTGGATTCCAATGCAATGCACCAACACATATTAAATCATAGCACTTGGGTATATGATTATAAAATATATTAGAGATCAAATTTCTTCAAAACCAAATACTCGTTTAAAGAAAACAGTTAAAATAGATTCTTATAATCTAGTGAATGGAGAGGGACAGTAATCAACGAGATAGATACATAGTAATTCAGTGGCAATGTTGTGATCGGACAATAAATAAAAGGACAATGAAATAGAATAGGTTTGGGGATGCTGTATTTTATCACGTTACTAGTCTTCTCTATTGTGATGAAGATTATGCAGGGAATCAACGTAAATGAACCTATTTCTTTGAAAGACAATTTAGGAAATAATTTCTAAAAGAGCAAAGAGTTACTGTAAGGACCTATGATATTTCAGGAGTAATGTGAAGGCCAAGTGTAGATGAAATATTATTGTCTATTGAGCCTGAAGGAAAGATCATGTAGATCAAGGTAGGATATGGTAAGAAATTCCGGCTTTACTTTTTTGTAAATTTATTTTTATTGGAAAGCAGATTTACAGAGAGAACGAGAAACAGAAAGATCTTCCATCTGTGGTTCACTCCCCAAGTGGCTGCAATGGCCAGAGCTGAGGGAATTTGAAGCAGCCAACAGCCAGAAGCTTCTTCTGGGTCTCCCACATGGGTGCAGTATCCCAAGGCTTTGGGCCTTCCTCTGCTGCTTTTACAAGCCACAAGCAGGGAGCTGGAAGGAAAGTGGAGCAATCAGGACACCAACTAGTGCCCGGTATGGGATCCCAGCAGATGCAAAGTGAGAATTTAGCCACTAAGCTATCACAGCCATGAGATTTGCTTTTAAGTATACATCTATACATTTTTGAAGAGAGGTGTAATATCCAGCCAAGTTTTGTCTTAAAATTTTGCACTGGCTTTTGTGTTCAAAAGTCAACCAGGCTGTAAGAAGAGAGATTGATTAGGGGCTGAGTGGAATGTTCCAGGTGATGGCTTGCAATGGGACAGTTGCTTTGGAAAATAAGAATGTATGTCATTTTTTAATCTTTTAAATGTATTTTTTTATTTTGCTGTGGTATACAAATATGAGATATGGGGCCTCATCAGCTAGGTGACTTGAGGTGCTACAGTAATATACACAGGGAAGAAAAGTTTAATGTGCAGCAAGAGATGTCAGGCAGGCAAATAAATATCTCTAAGTTCAATCTTATAGAGAAATATGTTAATTCATATACATCTCACTAATGTACATTAACAAATGGGAGACTAGAAATTGTACAAATGGGAGATTAGAAATAAGACAATGTGTATTGCCATTTGGAAACATTCATTTGGGAATCATGCGACAGAGATATTTAAATAATGTGACTGTGTT
This sequence comes from Ochotona curzoniae, assembly GCF_017591425.1. Classification (NCBI taxonomy): domain Eukaryota; kingdom Metazoa; phylum Chordata; class Mammalia; order Lagomorpha; family Ochotonidae; genus Ochotona; species Ochotona curzoniae. The sequence goes on from NW_024466599.1 coordinate 60,744,494, forward strand.
TTTGGTTGTCTCAAAGAAATAAACTCTGAGAAGAAATTTTAGAATAAGCCTTTTGAGCTTCCATTATTTCCTGTTTCTGGTGACTCCTGATTTTTAAGTGCCCTTTGCTAAAACAATATATAACTTGAACCATGAGAAGTAATTAAAGTAAAACTGTTAAATGGTGATAAAATAATTGCAACTTACCTGGAAACAGAAATTAAATCTCTATCACAGATTTTATAACAAAATGAACAGTATATAGATTAAATAATTAAATGAAATATAACTATAAGAAGACTTTACTGAATCTCAAAGTGGTGCAAACATTTGAAAGTCTATTTTCAACGGAAAAAAATATGACGTATATTTAACTATGTAATTTTCTTAAAAAGCATTTAGCATGTCAGTAAACCACATACAATTTTAAATACAGGGGAGTATAAAATATGACTTTGCAATATAAAAGGCAAGATTAATCTTACATATATGTATATAGTATAGATATACTACAAATTATGTGTAAAGATCTTGAGAAATAAATACTTTACCACTATGGAAAAAGGATAGTAGTAGTTTATTCAAAGATTGCCACAATCTCTTGAATTTCTCAAAATATCTAAATCTGCTTCTATAATATTGGAGATTAACATATTCATCCAGGAAAATGTTTTAACTTTGATAGGCAAGGAAGCAAAATTTCTGCAGAACATTATTAACAAGAAGGTATGTTGGTACAGATTTTCTGAAATAACACTGGCATTACTCTAAAGACTTTAAAGATAGCAATTTTTCTCCCTAGGAATTATCTTATAGAAAAATTTCCTGCAGAAATCAGCTTCCATCCAGGGGTTCTTTCTCCAGATATCCACAACAGCCAGGACTGGAGGGGGCTGAAACCAGAAGTGAGAAACTCCGTCTGGGACCTCGACATGAGTGGGAAGAATCTAGTACTTGAGCCATCATCTGCCAGTTAGCCTGGAGGTGGATCGAAAGCAGAGTATCTGAGATACGAGCTGACATGCAGATGGGGGAGCACGTACATTGCAAGCAGTGGCTTTACCTATGGCCAGCCCTGATCTGATGAGTTACTTTCATTGTGATCCTCCAATGTTGCATGGTGTGCTCACCCTTCCTCTTTCCAGATCATCAGGGTTCTTGCTCAGTACTGTACCCCATCTTATCTTACAGACATTTCCTCATTGCCTGTGGTTTGCTTCTCTAATGTTTTCAAGATAGATGATGATTCCTTTTATTTAGAGAAAAATCTTCCCTCTGCTCCAGCATACATCATCTATTTATACCTTTAGCTATTTATTCTTTACAGTATATTCACTCTTTTCTTAAGGAACCCTAGCAGTAAAAATTATATTTCAGTTTTCTGCTCTTATTATCAAATAATCTCTTAGGTTCTATATTCACCTTTGCATAATGGGGCCATGAAATGTGTCTAGTGAATTACAGATTCTGCTCTGTGAATGTATGACTCTAGTTTTATCATTTATGAAATTTTCTTTCTTTTTTTTCATATTTTTAAATCATCCTGTGTATAACCGTTGTCTCACAACCTTCTTGTCAGTCGGGTTTTTTTTTTTAAGATTTATCTTATTTTTTTATTTGAAAACAGATTTTTAAAGAGAAGGAGAGACAGGAAGAAATATCTTTAATCTTCTGGTTCACTGCCCATAGACAGCAATGGCTATAGATGTGTCCAACTGAAGCCAGGATCCAGGAGATCCTTCTAGGTCTCCCATATAGGTGAGGGATCCAAAAAAGTTGAGTCATCCTCTGCTGCTTTCCCAGGACATGAACGTGTAAAGGAATCAGAATTGGAGCAGCCAGGACTCAAACCTGAGACCATATGCAATATCAGCACCTCAGGTGTAGGCGTAACTCACTATTCCGTGGCACTGAAACCATAATGTTTTCATCTTTGATTATCCTCCATTTTCATAATTGTTATTTTGCTCATGGCTTCTACTTTCAGGTTTGCCTTGTATAATCTAGTATCCAAGGGATGATTTCTAATACATGTAAAGCTAGATGATTTTTTTTTGTATCCTTTTTTTTCCCCTGGGGATTTTACTGAAATATTTTAATGGAGAGGGGGAAGGCTAGAAAGTTGATCTAAACTCAACAATTTTTCCTGGAAATCCTCTGATTAATGTTTCTAAGTGGTTTCTGACACTTGACTTCCATTCATGGCTTTGGCTGCTACTGTTCTACTTCCGTATCTTTGAATACTTGCCAAGTTTTTAAAGCTATGCTTTTTTATCAGATACTACCTTCTGACAGCTGTTTCTTTTTCTTTAGGCCTGATATTTGAGAAAGTTTGTTTCCCTTTCATAGTGGAATGTAAATATTCCCAAGGCAACACTCATTTTTATCTTGTAGATCTAATAGCAGTAGCACTTTTATATATTTCTTATATATTTATAATTTTAATGAAATTCCATCAAAGACAATATGGGTCAAGAACCAAAAAAAAAGCAGGAGTTAATATTTTGATTTTTTTTTTTGCATCATTGCAAATTTGAGTGAGTGTGTTTTCATTTGGACAGTGTCTGAATAAGACAAACAGTTAACAGTATTTATCATTATTTCTATTGATGTTTCATTCTACCTTTGACCCTCATTTTCAAATAGGACTATAGATAATATATTCTTTTGTATACTGGAAATGGCATATATTAGAGTCAGCATGACATGAATCCTATAATCATGTTGAAATTAATGCAAAACACATTGTAATTCAAGTGCCTTCATATTTTTTATCATTTCCCTGACGTTATTTTAAAAGATAGCTCACAAAAGATTAAACTAGATGAAATGCTTTTTTAGACAACGTATTACTAACTCTAATGGTTTGGATTGTTGGGTTGCTGTTAGTGATTCAGAAGATGCATTATATACTCTGAATTGATATCCCAGTGATAGGATTCATACAGTCATCCCATTTGTTAAAACATTAAAATGCTTCTAAGCTGGTTGACTAGTGTTTTCTACCATGAGTCCCCCTGAATGGCTACCTAGCCAGTGTATTCCAGCCACCTGAATATTGAGATTAGGAGCACTTCAAAGCCCTTAATACCTTTTAATCACTGATGCGTGCATGTACTGCAAATTAATTTTGGTATGCTACGACTACTCAGTCTAATACATTTATTTAAAATGCATTTCATATTCCCTTTTATGTGCAGTTCATCTCCCTAATTGTATAACCTTGAAAAAGAGCAATCCTCAGATTAAGGCATCTATTTCTCCAATAAAATTAAACCTTGCTCTCATATGGCAATTTCTTTGCTATGAGGAGACATAGGAATAAAAGAGATGAAGGTCATTGTCAATGTCAGGAAAGGAGCCTTACTTGCAGTGGTAAACACAGTCCATAAGTAATTTAGGGAAGGTCCCTGCAAAAAGCAAACACGACGTGCAGGATGTTCAGAATGTTGGTGCTATTGAACTATTGTAATCTCAATGATCTTTTGTAACATGGGAGGTATTGGAAGTCCAAAGAGGTAGATGAAGCTACCCAAGCTCTTTCAGAGCTGAAAATAATGGGACATATTGTTTCCTTAATCTCTAATTAAATAATTCTCTCTGAATGCGAATATATTCAATTATATTTTCCTATATATTTTATAACATATATATAACTCTCAATTTTTAAAGTACAAATTTAAAATGTATTTATTATTTCATATCAACATTTTAAATGATTTCATACATAAAAATTTAAAAGCATGAGCTTCCCCCTCACTAAAATTCTCCCATCCTCCCTCACCTTTGTTTTTCTTTTTCCTTTTTAATTTTTGCAATGACATGCTTTCAGTCTATTTTGTAGTCACATTCTTATCCCTCCACCAAATAAAATTTCAACAAGCAGTAAACGGGAAAAATATTTCAGTTAATTTTAATATACATAAAATCTGTTCTTATTTATGAAGAAACATGATATTTTGAGTCACCAGTATGTCATACAATCAGGATAAACATATGTCTCCAAAAATTTAATTAGAGTGAAATACCAAGATAAAAATTGGTTAATGACTTGGTGTTTGGTCCTAATTACAATGTGTTTCTTTTTTTTTTATAAATATTTATTCATTGGAAAGGCAAAGTTGCAGAAAGAGACAGAGAAAAAATTTTCATCCACTGATTCACTCTGTCGATGGCTGCAACAGTGCACCTGGGCCAGGCTGAAACGAGCAGCCTGGAGCTGTATCTAGGTGTCCAGTAGTGGCAGGAATGCAAGCACTGGGCCACCTTTGGTGGTTTCCCCATTGCATTCCCAGTGCACTAGACCTGAAGTGAAGCAGCAATGAATTGAACCGGCACCCAAATAGGATGGCAGTGTTATCATGGGTGGCAGTTTAACCCACTATGCCTCTAAACTGGTTTCATTTATACTGTATAATTTTTTAAAAGATTTAGTTTTTATTGGAAAGGCAGATATACAGAGAGGAGGAGAGACAGAGGAAGATCTTCCGTCTGATGGTTCACCCCCCAAGTGACAGCAATGGCTGGTGCTGCGCTGATCCGAAGCCAGGAGCAAGGAGCTCTTCTTGGCCTCCCATGCGGGTACAAAGTCCCAAGGCTTTTGGCCATTCTCGACTACTTTCCCAGGTCACAAGCAGGGGGCTGGGTGGGAAGCAAGGCCGCCGGGATTAGATCCGGCGCCCATATGGGACCATAGCCCGTGCAAGGTGAGGACTTTAACCACTATGCTATCACGCCGGGCCCACCTATAATTTGAAGATCTTGAAACTCATGGTAAATTACTATGTTAATTTAGAATTCTTGTTAATGAACACATGGGACAACTTCTCCCATTATTTCATTGGTTAAAAAAGCAACTAGAGTCTTGCAGGTGTGAGATTGATTCTGAGCTCCACCTTCCAAATTGCAAAAAAAAAAAAAAAAATTTAATTTCTCTGAGTCTTATTTACCTTATCTGCAAATATCTATTTCTGAAAGTTTTAGTGAGGATTTATTGAGAAGGTGCACATAAAATGCTTGACACAGTCCATAGAATATCAGTAATAACTGCCACTGCCCTTGTTTATTTTTGTTATAGAACTACTTACCAGTCTAAGAATATGTGCTAGTGTTATTTGATTACTACAAAATTAGTTATCAAAGCAAGATTAATAAAATTTTGCTTTAGTTAATATTTGTAATTCATGATTTGTTTTAGACAGTCAATTCAGCGTTGTCTGTAACATGGGCTGCATTTTTATTTAAGTGAGCAGCATGAGTAATCATGCCCATGGCTTGTTTTATTAGCAAGGTAATGTATCAGTATTTCAGAGGAGTGGCCAATTACCCCAATCTCTGTGCAATATTTTCCTAGCCTGGATACCCTTCTAAGTCTATATGGAAATGATTGTTCTAATTTGTCATATAAAATTAAAAGTTAATAAGGTTATTCTCCTTGCTCATTCAAAGACATAGAATACAGGTGATTTACAGTTTTCATAGTATTAGATTTCTCCTTAGGCATTATTTTTCAAAGATTTCATATTTCCTTATCTAGCATGATTGATCACCTCCTCCTCCCTTACAGTCTCTTTTTCATCAATCACAAAACATGCCCAAGAAGTACCAAGAAAGAGACTCCTCTTTTTGATATCAGTCCTGCTCAAGATCAGGAAAACAGAATGTGTTGGAATAATGTTGTCTTGAGTTTGCATTTTGGTTGTTAAGGGAAAAGGAACAAAAAATTCAGATTATTCATAAGAAAGAGGAAGACAAGGAGACTCTGCCATTTCTAAGGGTTGCCTTGAAGGAAAGAAGGAGAGATGAATGCTCACCCACCAAGAGTAGGGAGAACCAGGTTTTCATTTATATCTTAGCATAGATGAGAATCAAGATTTTCCCTGTGCTCATTTAGTGTTCAGAGACCTAGTGATCTTCAAGAAGCGAAGGTTGGACGACATGATAAGCACATAGGATAAGCACATTTTCAGTCATAAATCCATCTTCTTGAAAGAAATTATTTTAAAGGGTTACTAATAACAGCTGCTTGTTAAAGTCATGTCATTTTTATGTAAAAATATTTTTGATCCAGCAAGAAGATCATGAGGTTAGACAGGGAAATAACACATTATATATCTCATTGTTTCTTGAGATTGTACGTTTTCTATAGTGACACCTATGTGTGTGTGTTAATGAAATTGATTGGGATAGTCATTGCAAAATGTATAAATTTGTATCAAATAACCACATGGTGTACGTTGAATGTGTATATTTAAATGTTACAGTATTAGTAAGTGCATTGGTTATATATTGTGTTATCTCCATAATCAGTAGACTCAAATTTTTTTTTGGTTGATTTTGTTGGAAAGAACATTTCTTCTGTTAGTGCAACCTGAATTAGCAAAAGAAATCACGTGGCGGCTTTCACCTGGCGATTTCATTGAAGGCGGATTTAGTTGGGACAACTGAGATAACTGGAGATCTGTGATGTTTTACTCCTCCTGTACAATGTGTTATCTTTGCTTCATGTGGTCACAGGGGCAGGTGCGTAATCACTCTCAGCTTGTGTTGTGGATGGGCATGTTTCTCTGGCTGATAGGTCACATGAGCACGCTTAGGCTCAGAGTGAAAAACCTTGATTACTTTGATGCATAGATACCAAGTGAGTCACGGAGATCGCGAACACAGCACTTCATTCTGTCTGCACACTAACCTTGTCTCTTTGGGATCTAGTGATTGCAGGCACACGGAAGAGCCTGGAGAAAACTTGTTTATTTTCAAACAAGGTAATTTCTGTGTTCTGTGTATTTTCTCTGATAAATGGAAATATTTCTCTCCCCGTACCTTTTCTATGTATAATGCAAATTAGACATCTCCTTGAATTCTTAAGTACATTAAAAATATTACATATTTTCCAAGTAATCCGGGAGGTAGATTTGCTAGCTGTCTCACTGTTAAAACACACAGACTGCAATTTTATTCAACCCCCAATGTTTCTTTTTAATTTCCTTTTCAGACTTTAACAACATTTCATTCTTTTAACCTTCGTAACAGCCTCTTTGTCACTTTCCTAGCCTATGCCTGCCCCTCGTTGCAAAGCCGGTACAACATATGTTTGAATTTTTAATTTATTAGAGCCCTTTTGTCATTAAGATTTTCTGGTTCACTTGTCTATTGCTACATAATGAATTCCATTAATGTAATAATCTATTGTTACAACCAAGTTTTTCTCTCTTAATATTGATTTAGATATATCAGAACCAAAAATTGACATCATCTGCAGTTATCTAACATCGTTTATTTGATTTTGTTTACTTGGTTGTCAGGATGAATACATGCTAACCTTTGTAAGCAATATGTAGAGGGCATCATGCTAGGATTTAAATTCACTTCATCCTACTTTGCAACACTTGTTTCGGTGAGATCTCTGAGAGAATTTCACTGATATTTAAGCAAGGTTTATGAAAGGTTTGTGTTTTCCAAGGTCACATATGAAGTAACAAATTTGGGATTCCAGCTTATCACTGCATCTGAATGCAGGGTAGTCTTAGAGACTTGAAATGCACAAGTCACCTATGAAGTTCTGTATCTGACAAAAAGGCCTTACTTGGCTTAGTAATGACAGGAAATATCAACAATCTGGGTCAGTATACTCAGCCTGCTTTATTTGCAGAAAAGAGACAAGCTTAGTATCCAATAGTATGTTCTTGAAAAGTTCCTGTCTTGCAAAACTCATTACTATCCATGTGTTAAGGGAACTATTTTCTGATTGTAACAGGTCTAAAAATTGAGCTTCCATATTTTATTCATTAAAGTTTCGTGCATAGCACAGTAGAATGAACAGCAGATTGGAACTTCCCAAGGTGTGAGATTTGAGACTGAAGTTGCAAATATACTACGTTTCTATTGCAAACTGTGCCTTCATTCCTTTTTTAAAGAGATTGATATGGTGAATTTAATGAAAATTTTCAGAATTTAAGTACTTAAATTATGCTTTAACTCATGCACGTACAAACGAATCTTAAAATTAGATTAAAATATTGTCACACCTTGGAAGTCCTTCAGAATTTGCTTTCATAAAAGAAAACTAATTCTAATTGGCACATCAATTATTTATATGCAAATTATACTTTTTGAAGTTCATCAGAGAGCTTAAACCTTTTAAAACACTTTAATCTTGTTCTAAAATTGAGTTCTTCTCTTTAGTAAGGCAGCTCTCTGAGTTAATATAAACCTTCAGCCCAACATCTTATGAACTGTTGGTGATTCAGAATTTAACTCAAAGAAAGAAAAATATATGTATTTTTATTATAATCAAACTCCAGTGACTGTGCTTATCACTATTGCTATTATTAATTGCCAGAGAATTTAGCTTCTGATTGCTGCTAAGAGTATGCTTACAAGCATGCTACAAGAAATCTGAGTCAGTAGCCATCATAATTTAATACATACACAGAAATCTATCATAAAATGTTATCCAGACCATTTGCAGTAAAATAGTTCCAACTAGAAACCATTATGCTCAGTGAAATAAGCCAATCCCCAAATAACAAATATCATAAATTCTCTTTGGTATAAGGCAATCTTTATGCAAAATGCAATATCAGTATAGATATATAAGCAAACGTATATATATATATATATATATATATGTACACACATGTATTTATCTAGAGGAACTGTTTTATGTCGAGCAATATTCTGGGAAGTGAATAAAGATGGATTCCCAATGAAAGTTAGTTATATCTTGACAATAGAATTGTGGTCTTTCTACCAATGTCGATAACGACGAAGTCTCGATACACTTAGATAGAAGAATGATAGACTTGTGACTGTTGTTGAAGGATTGTTTTATAGGGGAAAACTCTGAGAGAGTGTGTGTGTGTGTGTGTGTGTGTGTGTGTGTGTGTGTGTGTGTGTGTGTTGGGAGGGAAAGTGAGGTAGAAGGGGGAATCCCTGAGCCTAAGGAGCATTAAAACACATATATAATATGGCAGCTGCATGGTTTGTTCTCTGGAAGGAGGTAAGCGAGAAAATATGAGTCATCAGCAAATGAAAGAGCCCTGAAGATTCCTTCTGGTGTGTAGGAGGGATTTATGCTTTTCCTGTTGTCTTGTCACCTGCTGACAGTAAGCAAAAACGGGAGGAAGTAAAACAAGAACATCTGAATATCATGGCTTAGGCAATGTGCTTTTGAACAAAGAAAAGGAAGTATCTTTCTTGGGAGAACCTAGTTTTTCACACAAAAAAGTTAAGTGTTAGTAATGGAAAGTACATTTCAAAAATCTCAGAATGCAAACTAGTTTGTTTCTTACAGTAAACAAATGATGTGTCATATCTGTAAATAAGAAACCAAGCCTGTTTTACTCTAAACATACAGCTAATCATATTTACATTATCTACAACTTACACATTAATGAAATAATGAGAAAATGATAGGTAGGTATTCCTGGATTATCTCATATAATATCCTTTTCCATTTATTTTCTCATGTTAAATATTTTAATGATTTTCCTGGGTAGTGGAGAGAGGAGCAGAAGAGGACATTTTACGTGGGCAGTGTCTTTGGTTTAAGTAGTCCATGGTGTTGTCTAGGTCTCAGCTCACGGGAAATATTTCCTTTGTAAGTGGAAAATAACCTTGTGAGAGATTTGGACACCACTTTTATTTAACTTCAACAAATGTTTTTTAGCTGTATTTACTTGATTTTAACGAGCTACAAAATGAGGAAGTAAAAGAGTACACAGAGATGTGGGTGTTTAGTTTAACTGCTACAATACCCAATCCCACACTAGAGGCTTGGATGCTTGCTGGTAATGCAGTTGCTGAAAGACAGTCAAAATGAACAAGTGATTGAGTTCTTATGCCATAATAGGAGATTTGCCTAGAGTTCTTGGCTTCTAACTCAGACCCCTGCCCCGCACCAGCCATCGTGTCATTTAGGGAATAAACGGGCAGATGGAAGCTGCATCTGTCTGTCTGTATCTCTTTCTCTCTCCTTCAGTCTCTCTTGCCTCTCAAATAACTGATAAATCAAAACATGTTTAAAGTTCATGGAAAATGAAAATAAAGGATAAATTATGTTGGTGCAAACATTGGTGACGTCTCTGCATTCAAAAGGCCTTCAAAAAGTTTATCCATATTGTTTTGCACCAATATAAGTTTACTTTTTCATTCCATTTGGCATGAATTTTTGAAGTATCTTCACATGTTAGGAAGAAAAATTCATTTATCTCTTTCTCCAAAAGATAAATAGAAAAATGGGATAGGTAATACGAAAAAGTATGATATTTATTTTAGAAGCGAATTTCTTGTATATTAGTTTTGATTATTTCTTTTATACTATCCATAATTATATTTAGTAAGCTGTGCTTTAATTTAAATGTAAATTTCAAAGTTCATACATTTTCAAAATTATTTATTTATTTATTCTTCTTTATGTTTCCATAGGTACAGGGATTTTTGCCTTCCACTCCTTAATCCCACTGTTTTTCTCCCATATTATTACAATAATATAGCCCTTCAGCAACAGCCATAAATCAGTCATTCTGTTATTTAAGTGTGTAAGACACTGTAAATATAGACAATGGTAGAAAGCCCAGCATTCTATTGTCAAGATATATTTAGCAGTTATATATTTAAGAGATATATTTAGCATAGGGAGTTCATCTGTCTGTTGGAGAGTAGAGATTCATACTTCTAGCATCTTCACTTCCCAGAATCCAGGTCTCTATAAAAGTTATTCTAGGTGAATATATGTATATACATTGCTTAAAGTGACAGCAAAACAAAGCAAGTCTTAGCTAAATTTTGTAACTGCGTTGACTGAGACAATGCCTGCGGCCTCAGTATCCTCTACTATCATGATCTTTTTTCATGACATCCAAGGGATATCAAATGGCAAAATTTTTAACACCTTATTTTGCTCCTCTTCCCACAGGCTTTTAACCATAAGTAACACTCAGCATAGTTCACCTGAGTGTAATTGAAAGGAAGTATGGTATATTCATGGTTTATTTCTAGGAAACAAAACAAGATATGACCCTCACTACAGTGAAGTAGAAAGTGCTGCTACACGTTTCTCTGCTTGCTACGTCTCCTTTATTAAAAAAAAAAAGTCAATAAAGTATCATTTCAAATATCCAATTGGCCTTGCTTCCTAATCGGTTTCTGCAGCCAGAGGCAGAAATTGTTGAACAAGGAAATAGGTGAGACTGTGGAGTTCCCAGAAATAGAAAGGGTAATTCTAATGTGTAATTCACCAAAGCAAATACTTCAAGGTCTCCATTTATCATTTCTGAACAGGGGGCCTCAGCTGGAGGAAGTTTATTTGCATTTTAAGGGACAAAATAATTCGTCCTTTCTTCAGAAATAGGGACTTGGCATGAGAAAAGAAAGGCGATCCATGGAGTACGGGAGGGAATGAACATGGACACCTGTCCCACCAATAGATGATTTTAGAATGACAGGTTTCATCGTGCTGGCCAAAAACGTTCAGATCTTACTTAACCCAAGCTTCAAATCTGAAGAATCTCTACTCATCAAAATCAGGATCTGTGTCCTTTTCCTTTATTTCACCTAGTCTTCCTTCATTACCCACAAAGCAAGACTTGTTTAGAAGGTGCAAAGAATGGAGCATTTCTCCTTCTCTGACATTTTTTTTTAATTTCTAGTACTTACAGATATTTTTGTTAAACTTTCAGATTTCCAGTTATTTGGTTTTGCTTGTTTTTTTTGTTTTGTTTTTTGTTTTGTTTTTTGGTTTGGTTTTCTCTTATGCATTTTATGCATTCACCATTCACCCAGTGGATGAGCTTCCCATGTTTTTCATCTTCTAACTTCAAAATACCTTACCTAACAGTGTTATTCCTAACAGCAAGATTCAATCCCTCTTTCAGTCAGGAAAGCAACATTGATAGGAGAAATAGTTGTCCTCTGTTTACAGTTGTATACTGGTTGTAGAAATCTGCAGGTGGAGTCAACATGTTAAGACTTCTTATCTTGTTCCTGTTACCTTAATGGTACACACAAGATTTACCTTGTTTTAAGTATTGTAAGTAATCTGTAAATGATTTGCAGTATACCAGAAACCATATCATAAAATGATAATATAATCTTGTCTCACCTGTTAAATAAAATGAAAAGGGAGAAATAGTTACAACTTCTGGGGTACTGGCTATGATTTGTTGTTATTAGTTTGGGTGTTGGTTTGCAGGGTGATTACATAACAAAAAGTGATTAACTTATAGACTTAAGTGTGTTTTTTGATACGTATACTGTATTTAATAAGTTGTTAAAAATCAAGTAGATAGAGATATGCATGTATTATACACATACATAAGTATACCATTTTTATTAGGGACTTGAGGTGGTTACCTGTGGAGTGTCTAGAAATGAATCCATTATCAAGGAAGGACTGAAAATACAAGAAATTTGTTCTAAGGAAATGGTCCACTGGACTGTAGGTTATAACCAAGAAATTCGAATCCACGGGATGGGTTGTTAGGAAGGGCAGACTTGTACTCTGGGCATAGGTGAAGCTGTTGTCTTTTCATCAAGGAAACATCAAGTCTGTTTTATTTGTTTATTTGAGAGGCAGGGACAAAGAGTAACCGAGGCAGAATCTCATCAATTTGGGTAGTTCCCTCACTAATTGGCCTACATTTTTTGGCTGTGCCAGGAGGCAGGAACTCCATTGGGTATCCCACGTCAGTGGCAATAAACTGATCACTAGAACCATTATCTCTGCCTTCCATGGTCTGTAGAACCTGCCAGAAGCTGGAGTGAAGTGTTTAATTGAGGCATTCCTATGTGAGAGATAGGCATCCTGGTAGACCTCATCTGCTTCTGACCACTTTTCAAGGAGTTCCATTTGCTCAAGTAAGACCCAGTTGAATATCAAAGATACTCTGTCAACTGATCATGGCTACTAGTCACATTAAATGTTAGTGTTTATTGTATTAGTGGAGATAGTAGGCTAGCTACATAGCCAAATCAAATACAAAAATAGATTTTTTAAAAAAAACCCAGCATTCAGCAAACAATGAAGCTTTTTGAAAGAAAGAAAAAAATTGTGACAAACTGTTTCACCAGTTATCATAGAATCATTATTACATATGCACTAGAAGTTCCTATAGCAAGTTTTTATGAAAGGACACAATTGCCTCTCCTGTAATGTTATTCAGGGAACGGACTGTTGATCATACAGACAGTATTTATTAATAATGTAAAAGATCTGAGATGGAAGAGATGTATGGCATGATTCTTATTGTGTGAAATTATCTTGAGTTATATACATTTCAAATGTGTCAGTAGGAAATTATTTTTAAAATGCTAGATTTAGAAATCCAATATGTACTCATTTATGGCTATATTCAAAATCTACATGGGTTCACACTCATCCTATCATTTAGCAATCTGTCTCGGCTTCTTTTGCTTTGTTCTAAATTTAGCCATCTCAAACTCATTTGTCTTCACACACCTCTCTTGATTAAGTGACTCCATGCACTCTGCTAATCCAAGATCCATAGAGAAAGTAATAAAAAAAAAATACACTCATTTTCATTTTATAAACTCGAACACATGAATGATAGCCTATTATTTTCAGCATAGAGTGAAAACTTACTGGCTTTAATGTCTGCATATATAAGGGAAAAATATAATTTTCTATAGTCCAATCTTAGCTCAGATTCCCTTCAAAATGGATACGATTGTTTATTTGCCAGCATTTATTTATTTGAAAGTCAGAGGTACGAGAGAGGGAGATACACAGATAAATGTCTGCCAACCACTAATTCACTACTCAAATAGCCACGATGGCCAAAGCTAGAATGCACTGAAAGTAGGAGCCAGGAGCTTCCTCGGGGTCTCTCATATGATTGCAGTGGCCTAAGCACTTGCGTCATCTTGTAGGGAGCTGGATTAATAGTGGAGCAGCTAGGATTCAAACCAGCTCAAGGTATAATCATCTTTAGGTAAGTAGGGTACATGAAAGTGAAGTAACTTATCCAAAGGATGGACCAGACCCAGAAATCATTTTGCAGTTGCAAAAAGTCTATTCATAGTTAATTTGGTTATTCTACAGGAGCAAATATATTTTAAGTGTAAAGGTTTAATTCTGAGTTGTGTGTATGTGTGTATATATACATATATACACACATATACACATATATACACATATATATATAAAACTATATATATATATAGTTTTTTTAATCATTTATTTTATTTTTATTTGAAAGGCAGATTTATAGAGAGAAGGAGAAACAGTGAGAAAGATCTTCCATCTGCAGGTTCTCTCTTCAAATGGCCAGAACAGCCATAGCTGAGCACATCTGAAACCAGGATTTAGGAGCCTCCTTGGGTCTCCCATGTGGCAATAGAATCCCAAGGCTCTGGAGTGTCCTTTCCCAGGCCACAAGCAGGGAGCTGGATGGGAAGTGGAGCAGCTAGGACATAAAGTGGCACCCATTTGGGTTGCCAGGTGGAGGATTAAGTTCATCGCAACTTCTTTAGTCTGCCAGCTAGCTGTGCACACCTGGGTTTTCCCCGCAGTTTAGCTATTGTGAATAATGTTGCAGTAAGCATGATGGTAGTTATTTTTATGACCTTGTGGCTTCATTGCATCAGCTGTATAAAGAGAAGAGAGTGCTGGATCATATGGTGTTTCTATTTTTATTTTCTTTAGAAATCTTCTTGTTTCCCATAATGACTGAACCAATCTACATTACCACCAGTAGTCTCTAAATTGTCCCCTTTCTCCATACTCTTGCCAACATTTATCATTTTTTATTTTAAAACAGTTAGTCTTCAATTTTTTGTTCAATTCAAAGACAGAAAGACAAATCTTCCATCTGCTGGTTCATCGCCCAGATGTTTGTTTGTTTCATTCATCCAAGAGAGCCTACAGATTGATGGGGTAAGATCTTTAACACTCCTTCTGTTTGTGGTAAACATTGACTTTTGTTCTTGTTGCCACTAAAGATAAGCTAGAGGCTACTGTAGGCTGTTATTTCATTCTCTTAACACTGAATGTCTTTAAAAAAAAATCTGGTCTCCTTATCTATTAATTATCAAATCCCTAATCTGATTTGTTTTTAATTTTAAAAACTTTTTTTTCCACTTTGTTTGAAAGGCGGGGGGAGGGGTTGATTTTCATGCATTGTTGAATCCCCCAATTCCACAAAGGCAGAGCTGGGCCAGAATGAAACCAGGTTACAGGAATTGCCTGTTTCCCCTTTCAGGTGGCAGGAATGCACATCATTGATCCATCAGTTGCTTTCTCAGGATGCACGTGAGTAGAAAATTAGATCAGAAGTAGAGCTGAGGCTTAAGCCAGACACTTTGATTTGAAATGCAAGTTTCCCCTGCAGCATTTTCATTGGTGGTTCAAACACCCACTCTTCATTTTAAAACAGCCTAGAATCCCCTGTAGTCTGACTCCCATTTCACTTCCAGTTTGTTAAACTTTGCTAATTATAAGGCCACATTTCATTCACCGTGCTGGTCTCATAGTCAACCTTTCTGTATAGGAATGTCCCTTTCTTTATGGCCTGGGAACTGTGGAAGAAGATCAGCTACTTTTTCTGGCTTTGTTTTTTTCACAACTAGTGTCCATACCACATTGGCCTATGCAGCCTGCTGGTGTGGTAAGAGCAGGCAAAACCAATTGGAATAGGCACATGCCTTCTGCTCTTTGCTTTTATCTCAGGTACTCCAAATGGTTCCAAATTTAGGAATGCTTCATTCAGCCCAAAGTTCAGAGAGAGACATTTATGTAGTCATCTCTGTCCATGACAAGCCTTAACAACAAAAAGGGGGGGTAGGGGAGATGACGATAGTGGAAAATGGAAAGAATAGTATTCATTCTGTGTGGCTGTTATTTATTCTCTCATCAGTGCTGTCATTTACTCGTCCATCGTATCATTCTATCTTCTATCTGTTTCTCTTACAGTCAAGAGGATGCCTTTAGAACTTTTATCATTACTTCCATAGTACTGTATAAACTTAGCAGTTATTTAATATATGTGTGTTATGAAAGTATGTTCATTATATTGTAAGTGGCAAATGAAAGTAGTTTCTATATATCTGTGTTGGTATATTGATCTTTATTTGTGGTAACAAACTTATCTGCTTTGTAAAATGTTACTTCTGCAATCTCTAAAAAATAGTCCTAATATTTTCTGCATAATCATATGATTTGAGGGTACTTCATTCATATTTCTGGGTCTCATTTTCTGAAGGTTCACCTGATAATTTCAGACTGTGTTTCTAGTTCCAAATGCTTGTGATAATTTTACTGTAAAATTATGACATAACCTTGACATAGAGTGAAATTACCACTCATCAGACCTGTTTAGATTCCACAGGAAGTTCTCTGTATTTTTCAGAATATATGAGGTGAAAGGACTTTGGGTCTGTGCTGTAGTTTTTCACTAAAGTAAAAAGAGAAACAACAGCAGCAGAGGAAGGAAGAAATATATCAAAATAAACTACAGGCGTTAAATTTCTTTTTGTAAAACTGGTTATGCATTACAAGAGATTTCATTGGAACATCTGCTTCAAAGTCTTCTCTGGTATTATCCAAGTGATATTTCTAAAGAATAATTCCATTCATGGTAGAACTGGACAGTACCTGCATAAATTTCTCCCTCTGCCTATGATGCTTTCATACCATATTATTTTGTTAAGTTGAAACTATGTTTCCCAGAACACATGTCCTGAATGGTATGGCGTATGCATTGGTCACAAGCAGTGTTTTGTATGACATTTGAAGACAGAAGTAAAGCAACAACCATATCTTTATGTTTTCAAGTTTGGTGCTGAACTTGAAGTGCTATGCAGTTAATACAATATATGATCTGGGAGCTCACTTGTACCTCCCCCACCTCCCTCCAGTTTTATTCCTACTATACCTCTAAGTTCTAGACTAGATGAGTATCTCGGTTCATGGTGAAAAACACCTTTCTGTCCTGCACACCTAGCATCTAGTTTAAAGATGCTGGGCAACATATATATGTGGCAGTTCATCCTTAGGTGTTCCAAGTTTCCTTCATTCCTATCCATGAAATAAATTTACTACACAGTTGGTAGTCCGGTTGATCTGTATAGGTGTTATCCTCAGTGCCATGCTTACATCTTGCATAACCTCCTTTTTCAGTTCGCATTGTCATTCAGGATCTAACACTAAGAATAAATTCTTCATTTTAGCTCTACTCTTTTCAATTTGATAGCTACTAGAAGATGTGGTTATTTAGTACTTCAGTGTAACTAGTCTGAGCTCAGATTTGCTATAATGTAAAATATATCCTTGATTTCAAAAATGTAATGTGAAAGTAAGAAGAATGTTTATTGTGTGTTTCCCAGGTAAATTGCAACTCTTTTTACTTTAATAAAATACTGCTATTAGATTTAACATCTACCTATGGCATGCATTAAGTTCCTACTGGAGAGCACTATTCTGTATTACCGATAGTTTTTCTGACTGCACTGTCAAAGACAGATGAGTTACCTTTAACATCCCCTGCATTATATCTGGATAATTAATATCAGGTGAAATCTCTCAAATTACTCTTAAATTCCAACTTATCAATTCTATTTCTATTATTTTTTCATATGGTTATAAACATATGAGAATGGTGCAAAAACATTCCTTTTCATGGGCTCCAAAATACAACCCGTCTCTGCTTGGAAATTTGCCTATGGAAAAGACCTTGATTGAATGATTCCATTCTGAACAATGGAGTTATGCAGTTATTTATTCATTCAGCAGATAGTTCCAACTATCACCTTAAAGATCAATTACTCTTCCAGGTCTTTTTAAAAGCTTGAATAAAATGCAAATAATAGCTTTAATAAAATGCAAATGATCTCTGTACTATATAAAATAAATATGCCGATGATACAGTTTTTCACTCCCATGATCATTGAAGGGCTATTCATAATGGCCCAGATTTAGAATCAACTAAGTGTCCATCAGAAGATGAATGGACAAGGAAAATGTGGTCTACATACAAACTGGACTCTGTACAACCTTAACAAGAAGGAAATCTTGCCATGGCTCAATATATTATATGAACTAAGCCAAGTATACAAAAATAAATATCTGAAAACTCACTTATAAGTGGGTTGTAAAAGCTAAACTCAAAAAACATTAAAATGGTCTTTTTAGATGCCGGAGTGGGTGGAATAGACATATGTGTATCAAAAGACACAAAATTCCAATTGTATGAGAATAGATTTGAGAACTTGAACTATTACATACCAAGGTTACTGTGATCATAGCTAAATATTGTCTATCTGAGACTTACTAACAGAGTAGATTTAAGTATTCTTATGACAAATGATGAGATCAGAGACAAATCATATTTTAATCATTAGATTTAGGCATTTTCAAGCATATACACATTTTGAAATGTTGTATCTTACAGTATAAATGCATCTAATCATAAATTATAAATTTAAATAAATAAATAATTTTTAAAGATGCTTTCATGCTGAAGTTCTGTGTGTAATGAAGAAAGATTGATGGCCATCGTTGCAGGATTAAAGAGAGTAATAGAATTACTGAAAGAGAGTCTCCTTAAAAAATTTAAGAAGTTACTACTTGCCGTACTATCAAGGAATGAAAACTTGCATTGTGATAAAAGTCATGCATTTATTGAAGAAAAAGTTTACAGTAAAAAATGCCAATTTCGTTGATTTGAAGCAACAAAGGGTACATTCTAGAAAACCATGAATATGAAAGAGAAGTTGATTTTTGCTGATAGTCAATAAATAGTTAATGGAATGTTGGACTTTTTTTGTTCAAGTTTAATGTTAAAAGTGTGAGGCTTATCAGAATCTTTGTTTTGAATTGCAGGGAGAAAGTAAAAGATCAATTACGATTTTATGAGTAAGTGTGAATGAAGCATACCTCTTGGTGCTCTTAAATGTGTTTATTAATATTTAATGTGCTTGTAGGATGCTTTGAAGGATGTAGTTTATTCAATTAAAATACTTAAGAGAAATGAGTCATAGAGCATGAGTCATGTTTGCATTCTCTTTTGAAATTCAAAATCACTAGGAAACTTCTACAATGTATGCCCAGGTTGTGAGGAAAATATGAGAGGATAAGCAGTTTATGATAAAGAAAATAATGCCACTAAACACACTTCAGAGATAAATTTTTTTATAGACTTCAGTTTGGAAATAATACAATAATTGCAAAGAAAGAAATGCACTCATCTGCCATTTTTCCTTTGGATTGGCCCGTGGGTTGTCTATGAATGGTGTCAGTTTTATTCTTGTGCTGAAAACATTGAGCGGTTCAGTGACAAAGCAGTTTTGACAAACTTTTTCATTTGTGCCAATTCTTATGATGATGTTCTCTCAACATTTGCCTTTGAATTTCAAATGGCTGTAAAACTCCAGGAGTTCGTACTGTGTGAATGAGACAACTCTGGAAGATGTCAGCAAAACTATTTAGCTGCCTTTCATCTTTTCATTTTGCCATCTTTCTTGCAACATGGCTTGAGACCAGACACAGAGTGTAACACAGTGAAGTGTTGCACAGAAAGTGCTAACCCAGCCAGAAGCAGTGATTTCTATGAGGAGAAAGTAATAAGCTGCTAGGAAAGCACTGCTGATGCCTTGTCATGCCTTCAGGCCTAGAAAACAATTATAAAAATTGTACATTTGGAAATCACTGTGTCACAGGCAAAAGCAATAAATTGAATGAGTTACTGTACATGATTTGACTATTGATATAAGCGTGTGCTATATGGCAAACACATCTCACCAAGAAAGACAAGAGTTTGTCAGACCTCCAGATATTATTCAGATATACAGTTGTTAGCATTGCATTGTCAGCATTTAGGGAATTTAATTCTTCCAGCCCCGACATCATTTGTTCATAGTGACATAGACCTTATCCAAATAACTTTACCAATATTGCATCAAAGGTGAAAATGAACTGCTCACAGAAATACTGTTTTTTTTTTATTAAAGTTACATTATTTGAAAAGGTTAAGAAATCTAACTCATTTTATGATATGACATGATTCTACTTTTCAAAAAGATTGAGATTCAGAAAAAAAAGGAATATGCATTATTTTACTGAACAATTATAAAGGAAGTTAATGTTGCAGGTTTTACAACTCAGCTTTTATTAGGGATGCTAGAATAAATATAATTGTGTATATAAGCAATTCAGTAGCCTTTCCTTTAGTCCCTCAAACTCAAATGTAAAAATAATGTTGTTTGAGATAACATTTACTTACATTATCACCCTGCCATTTAGGTTTTCATTTTTTTTTCTCATTTTCTTCCTCATGAGATAATCTGAACTGAGATAGTCTGAACAAAAATGATAAATAATTGCTTAAAGACTAAGATTCTACAATTGTTCATAATGATATGGTCTATATTTTACATTTCTACTTCAGTTTAGTGCAGTAAAGATTAACTTCAGATATATCTGGAATACAGTAAAACTATATATTTTCAGGGAATAAGTCAATTCATTGAGGGAACAAAGAAACTATATTCAAGCTGTCACGGATGCAAAACAAAATTACTTAATCTCTGCTGTGTCTTTTGTAGGATAGCATGGGTTATAGAGTTGAAGTCAGCATTGATTCTGGGAGTGTAATTTGGAAAAGAGCTGATATTCTCTCCTTGGACTTTCATTTGAAGCAGAATAAGAGATGTGCTGCTTTTCTTTTCCCCTGATCCATTTTTAGAGCAGTGCAAATATTGGCTTTATTTTATCCCTTTGAAGGAGACTTGAATTAAAAGATGTAGTTGTAATGATATTCACTAACATGCCAACCAAATGTGCAATTTACAAATACATCCATGTTGCCATTTTAGTAGAGAGGAGAAGTAATATATCAAAGCTACACTTTCTGAGACTTCTCACCCAGTTTTTTCATTTGTATTCTTGCGGATACAAAGTCTGTTCTATTTATAGAAATTCATCACTTTCCGAATTTTCTCATTCTCATGGAAATGGAATTTGATCATATAGATGACATATCGCAGCGGATTTTATATGCATGGCAATTTTCTTCATATTGATCTTTTAAAATTGCTGTAATATTTTGAATTGTATCTAAAGATACTGTTTTACTCTTTGTAATATCATGTCCTGGGGAGACTGGATGTTTTCACTTGTAACACTTTATATTTCATACTCTCTAGAGATAGCATATTGCCGAGATATACACATTCTATTTTGTGTTTGTAAAAATTAATCAGTTTCTATTTATTTCCTTTACAAACCTCCAGTTCGTTTGTCTTTGTCTTCTCAGCTCTCCATCTGTAGGAACTGCTTTTCTGTGGTGCTTTTCTAGTATTCACAGATTCAGGTCTCTTCCTGGACTATTTGTATCAAGGTCTTGCATATAGTGAAAACTTGCTGCTCTTGGCTTCTTCTTGCTATGACTTTAAAATTTACTGTATGTAAGTGAAGTGGTGAACTTTACATCCAGTTGTTATTTACAGCTTTTGCCTTCCCACCAAACTAGGTTTTTGCTTATTTGTTTTTGTTTGTTTGTTTTTGCTTTTCAGTTGCTAATATTATAGTTAAATATAAAAACAAAAATAAAAAGTTAAAATTAGTTGTCATTTGTTTAATGTCATTTAATTAGCATTTTAATGACTGTTTCGATCAGGACAAACACATCTTGCACTATGTGGCATAAATAGTTGATGTAGTTGATGTGTTAGCTGTCCAAACAAGTAAAACTGAATATAACAAAATTTTAAAAATTAATAACTACTCCAGGAAATAAGGTAAATAAATATGTTACTGTAATTAAGAGAACTAAAGAAAGATGTAGGAGTTTAGATTTAGTGTCATTAGGTATCTCTGAAAGTGGGTCTTTAACTAGACACTTAGAAGGTGGTATGAAGCAGTCTTGTGAAGATGCCAAAGGGGACACAAGTGACCTAGGAGAGGAAAAGAATGAGTCTATCCAGGAGACACGTGGCACTGTGGAGAAAGTTCTTCAGAGTCTAAGTGGACCATTGGCACTTTCTGCTTTATGTTTTTAAGACAGTGTTCTGACTCAGATTAAAATGACCAGATTTTAAGGAATATGTGGCAGAATGGATGCCATTAAAGAGGAAGTGATGATAGTTCAAACAATTGACTGTTTCAGCTTGGACAAAGTCAGCAATGATGGGTATATGGCATGAGCTTTGAACTGTGGATTTGGGTGCTTGTTGTTGGAGGTTCCCCACCAAAAAGACTTAAGAAAGTTATTTAATATTCATATTCGCTAGTTTTTAGAGAAACTAGCATATGTGTGTTATACACACAAACATACACATGTGTATTTTTCATATATGTTTTCATATATATGTGAAAAGAGACCCAGAATACATTTTGAAATAAGGAAGAAACACATTGCTTAAGAAGAACACACAGCATAATACTGAAAACATTCAAAAATATTGTGATGCCGATTTTGACAGAGTAAAATGTTCAGCACATATTTTAGATGCTTAATGGAATAAAATCAATCGAGTACCATTAACATAAGCTTTTGTGGAAAATACCAAGTACAGGAAGGCTTTCCATGGCATAAAAGGAACATGCCAACTCAGAGAAGAAGGGCAGAATGTTTTTAAAAAGCTTTAATAGGAGAGGTTAGCTGAAGTTCACATAGTTTCAGGGATAATTGATAAATGATGGTTCTGAAAAAGAATTATTTCTGTAGCTTACCAACCTTTGCACAGGCAATATGGGTTTTGTCATCAGTTTGAATGCAGAATTTAGGATCTGAGGTGCTGTGCCAGATGTGGTAAGGGAAATAGTTGCCAGGACAAATGCATGGGGAGCATTATGGAAAATTATTTGTCCTTTAGTGTTTGTCTCTCACAAGTGAGTTTCAAATTATAAAGGGAATTTTTTTTTTGAAAAGTTGAGACACAGAGAGCTCACATCTGCTGATTCACTCTCCAAATGCCCACAGGAATTGGAATTCACCCAATGTGCAAGATAGGGGCCAGACACTCAATCTGAGTTTCCCCTGTCGGTGATAGGAATCCAGTTACTCGAAATATCATCACCGCTCCCAGAGACTAGGGAGCAGCAATTCAGGGTGCTGGAGCTGGAATGGAACCCAGCTACTCTAAGATAGAATGCAAAATATTAACCACTAGACTGAACACTCACCCTGCTGCCTTTCCATAATATTTTACACGGCTGCTATTTGATAGGGTGAGGCTGATTTTATTGTCAGTGTATCTATAGGAAAGTGTCTATCAAGGTGAAGGAAAGAGAGGGATCCAGGATGACACGTTTATTTGAGACTATCCATTAACCTTTTTTTTTTCACCCCGTCACCAAAAAAAAAAAAAAAAAAAAAACTATTAGTAACAAATGCACTCATGCAGAAATGAAGAATGATTCGTTAAACAGCCTACTGCATTCATACTCTGGCTTTAGAATGTTGTGTTACATTTGGATACCTTTGTATCATTGCAGTGGCAGTGTGTGTCAGAATCCCAAAATTGGGACTCAAGCTCTGTTGAAAATATTAATCATTCCAGATGTTTTGTCAGTTTTTCAAAGAAAAAGTGAGAAGCCTGTGGCAGGCTGAAGAACAGATTAATTATCACACTGCTTTGAATGGAGATGTCCAGGACGCTGTGTACATGTTTCTCTGAAGCATCAAGAGAGGTGACAGCTGGTATAGGCAGGAGAGTGAGCACTTTCAAGGGGGCAAAACCTTTAACATCAGAGAATATCAGCTGGCGTATCTTTTTGTTGTGGTTATTCCTTGGACTTAGGATATTTTTGTTTGATTTTCTTTTATTATTTTTGTTTAAATATCATAAACTTTTCTCTTAGTTGTAAGGTGGCTTCTTCAGGAATAATGTGTCAAGGAGGTCCAAAAAAAAATTACAAGAGGCATATTCCCAAGACAGGGCATGAAATCTACTTTATGGCCACTATGAAAAGCGAAAGATATGGAATGGAATATTTTAAACTGTTCTGTTCTTTAACTCTTCAAGCTTACAGAGCAGTCTTTGTACTTCTCTGCTTCTCAAAATACAGAATAAAAATGAAAGAATATCCTCCCACCTACCCTCAGATACACCATACATTTCTACAAACAGGAAATGTTACACCTATGTATTTTGGTATCCCCAAGGACTCCTAACTTTGTCAAAACTAATCACCTTCAGTGATGCTGTACTTCTTACCTACAACAAGGTCAACCAGTAAGAATAAGAGTTTAACTTTGTTCAACCTTTATAAGTTAGCATCCTTAACATGCACCTCAAAAGCTATCATTTATTATGACATTTTGTATTTGTAGTGTCAGCATCTATATTATGGACAGTGAAACACACACACACACACACACACACACACACACACACACACACACACACACACACACACACACCCAATCAGTTTTTCTCTATTTCTCCTAGAGATCCTTGTAAGCTGAGGAAGAAAGAGGCTATATGTTCAGTCTTGCAGAGAAAATTGCTTCCTAATAAGGGCAATGCCCACCTGTGAGCTTCAATTGCCCCTGCAGGTTCATGCACAATTTTGACTCAGGGTCATGGTTGTCCACCTGTGGGCAGGTTTTCAGTCCTTCTTCATCCCTGCTGTTGTCTGATGCTTTTGTCAATTCATCAAGTTAAACGAGGCTAAAAAGCCAGAGAAAAATCATGTAGGTTGTATTTTTTAGTCTACCCTCAGTAAAGAGTAAAGAATGATGATCTATTGTGCAGTTTCCTAGCCTGAAGAAGCTATTATCATTGTCCATTTAGTTCTCTCCATAGTATATAGTCTGTCACACTGCCCTTGTACACGTTTAAGCTGTAACAATTTAGTTTTAAGGTACAATAGAAACCATCTAAAAATAGCATGCCATGGCAGTTTTATAAAAGTTTGAAATCTGTGTTATATAATTACTCATAAAAATTTCTCATGTCCTGAAAGAAATGAAAAATAGGTACAGGCATGGAGATTCTAAATACTGTGCAATGGAAGACAAAACTGAATTTAACACTAGTTGAGAGAAGAACATTCACTCCATCAGGCATATTTTTTTCTACCATACTGTCAACTTAAGTGTTCCAAATTTTAAAATCTGAAAAATAGAAAGTTAGAGAAACTTCAAATTCTTTTCTGCTGGCCCCCTGGCTCAAAACAAGAGTAGGTGTTTGGTAATCTTCCTGGACTAAATATATGTTGATCTTACAAAATTGAAAGAAATTGTTTCTGCATATCACATTATCATTTATAGTCTTCTGAGGAGCCTTTTTGTGTTTCCTGTTATATTTTCTTTGTTGGATTTGAGCAATTTTTAGAATCTTACGATTGTCCCCCAGAGAGCCTCAAGTTACAACCATCATTACTGTACCATTTGCTCAAGTACACCTTGAGATTTTATCAAGATATTTTCTGAAAGTGTCCACATGAGTATTTTATATATTGAGTAAAATACATGAGTATTATATATATGTATAATACATATCCCTGGATATGAGATGGAAAGAAACCTACGTTGGGGCAAGTAGTTACAGTTCTTATACCACTGAGTAATATTGTTCATGATAGTGATTTAATTACCTTGATTTATTGATTTTTGCTGCAGTTCAGTTAGAAAGTGTTTGGATGAGTCATAACCACACAGGGACTATAAGTCAGAATTGGTTAAAAGAAATTTTCATTGAATGTTGCTGGCAGGGAAAAAAAAAAAAACAGAGGAAAAACTGAGGGAAAAGTAATTAGGTCTAGTAGCAGTGGTTTTATTTTTTACATTCAGTTTTATTTCTTTAAAGATACATTAAGATTTTATAAGGAGAAGCCGTGTGTGTGTGTGTGTGTGTGTGTGTTTATTCTGAGATTTTTGTTAACTATGCTGCTTCCAGTCTTAGAGTCACACTTGGTTATTATTATTGCTGCTTTTTTGTGTTTCACAGGTCCATCTGTATATTTTTTATTATATTATTATTTTTTATTGCAAAGTCAGATATACAGAGAGGAGGAGAGACACAGAGAAAGATTTTCCGTCTGATGATTCACTCCCCAAGTGAGCACAATGGCCGGGGCTGTGCTGATCCGAAACCAGGATCCACGAACTTCTGCTGTTTATCCCACATGGGTGCAGGGTCCCAAAGCATTGGGTCGTCCTCAACTGCTTTCCCAGGCCCCAAGCAGGGAGCTAAATAGGAATTGGAGCTGCGGGGATTAGAACCAGCACCCATATGGGATCCTGGTGCATTTAAGGTGAGGACTTTAGCTGCTAGGCCACGCTGCTGGGCCCCCCATCCGCATGTTTGATGTACATTCTAGATGATTCAGATGTCAGTTGTAGGGTCCACCAGTTGGAACCTTGGAAGAATATAGCAGGCCAGATATGAGATCTTTCCTAGCCTGTTCTTTAGTTCTATGGATGATGTAGTCCTTACATCTATGCAGGAAATAGTAAGCATTAAGGGGAACAGTCTAAATACAGCATCAGGGTCGATATATTGGATGGCTTGATGTACCATAAGATGTTAATTCAGTTTGCTCTAACTTAGTCATAAACACATTTTCTTAGATGTGACTCCATGCGTTGTTTCTTAGCACAACAGTAACTTTTAAATATTATTAGAATGAATCAGCAAGTGGGAGCACTGTGGCCTCAGAGAGGCTTGATTACAGCTGCACTGTATTTCTTTTCTTTCTTTTTTTTTTTTTAGATTTATTTATTTTTCTTGGAAAGTCAGATATGCATAGAGGAGAGACAGAGAGGAAGATCTTCCGTTCGATGATTTACTCTCCAGGTGACCGCAATGGTCGATCCAAAGACAGGAGCCAGGAACTTCTTCCAGCTCTCCCACGTGGGTGCAGGATCCCAAGGCTTTGGGCCGTCCTCAGATGCTTTCCCAGGCCACAAGCAGGGAGCTGGATGGAAAGTGGAGCGTCCGGGATTAGAACTGGTGCCCATATGGGATCCTGGCGTGTTCAGGGCAAGGATGTTAGCCACTGGGCCACTGCGCAGGGCCCACAGCTGCACTGTATTTCAAGAGATGGCATCTACTCCTGGTCAGATATCTTTAGTATTTTACGTTTGTAATTCTTCAGTGTTCGTGGGTGAAAAGAGTTGAGCTGGAAAAAGACTCACTAAATAAAATATACTCCCAGGTGGCAGGCCTTGAAGCGTAACATTAAGTCATCACCTGCAACTTCACAATACCATGTGGACCCTGCCTTGTGCCCCCAGCTGTTCCATTTACAGTCCAGATCCTAGTCAAATTGGCTTGGGAAAAATTGCCCAAGTTCTTGGGCGTCACATACCCCTATAGGAGACCCGCAAGGTCTTAGTTTTTGGTTTCTCTCATCATTTGAGAAGTAAACTAATACTTAGAAGTGTCTTTAAATCTCTCTGTCTGTGTCACCCCTTTTCTCTCTCTCTGTCTCCCCACTACCACTATAACTCTACCTTTCAAATAATAAGTAATACCTCAAAAGTAAATTTAAAAACTGAAACATCACTAATGTCCAAAAAATCTTTAAGGTAAACAAGAGATAGCCAAGTCACCAAAGTGTGATGAAAAACTCACCATTCACATTGGTGAGTATAGCTGACTTTAAAATCATCAACTCTTATCACTGCGTTGCATCGGAGCCAAAAAAAAATTTTAAAAATCAAAATCAAAACAAAAAATTACTTAAAAAATCACTATGTAAAGAATCATAAACATTTGAAGCTCATGTGATCTTCATGAATCTTGCTTGGCTGCTTGGTGAACCTGGAATCAGAATAATGGAAATTAGGCAAATTAAATTTTGCTGACTTTGGACAAAAGATTTTGAGAAAGCTACTGGAATATTCAGAATGATTTAATAATGTCTTGTTCTTTGGCTGTGGCTTCCTTGACCTTGACTATGACCGGATATTTCTTCTGAGAGGCCTTGGTAAGTGAGTGTGTTTTGTGAAGAGATTGTAACAATGATGGGTTCCAACAAAGGCTCTGAATATGTGAGTCCAAAAAAAAAATAGTAAATGTGGATTTTAAGCCAGTAATTCAGTTCTGATTAAAACGTAGTTTCGTTTTCTGTAAATAGACTGAATTTTATTTATATACTTTATCGCAGCAGTTCGTGAGGAAACATCTCATCAGTCGTTAACGTCACTGTAACTTAGGCCTACCAACATTATCAGAATCGTTTTTCTATTAATCACTACTGCAGTCATAATTACTCAGAATGTTTCCCCATTTTTACTTTTTTTAAAAATTAACTGTCTAATAAAAACCAAGCATATTTGTTGACTTCATATCGTATTATATTTTGGTACATGTATCAGGATAAACATATATAATTTCCAACATTCAACATTTTCTTATGGTAAAACATTAGCAATCCATTCTTCTAATCTCTTTTGCTTGTTTGAAGGGAAAATATCCACTGCATTATCATTATTTGCATCTGCCTTACGATACAATAGGCGGCCTGATATCTTACCTGATTATAATTTACTAGACCTTAAACAACCTTCCCCATTCCTCTGTTTTCCTTACTTTCCCCATTCTCTGGCAAATATCATTATACTTTTCAAAGAGATCATTTCTATTAAGATTGTCCTTAGGGATGAGAATAGCTATTTGTTCATCCTTGCTTTTTTCTGCTAATTTTTGATGATGTGTCATTAAGTGAAATTTTTCTTTATCTCTTGTAATCACTCACAATTGATTCCTCCTTACAGGTCTTCAAAAAAAAACTGTTGCACTTCATCTTTTTTTTTTCCTTTGAAATGATTCATTCTCTCTTCTAGCAAGCTTCAAAAAGTAAAATTCGACAAAATTTATTGTTTGTCTCATGGCTCTTTTCTCAGGTGGAGTTAAAAAAACCACTTGTTTGTGCCAATCCATGTCCCGTCTTCTTCCTATATTTGCTGTGCTGGAATGTTTTTTCAGAACCTTTTAGTATGGACCATTCAGGGTCTACATGGAAATGCCTATACTAGAGTGAGTTAGCAGCCTCTGTGTACAAAATAGCCCTCCTCCGAAGCACATGCCTGAAGCTCCTGTCTTATTACCTTCATATGATGCGTCAGTTTCTCATAGGAACCCTCAGAGACTCTGTCACTGGATCATGCGAGAGGCACAGCTTCATGAGCATGGGCAAGAGATGCCAGTCTCTTTATTCTTCAAAGCTTCCCAAATCTTTGCAAATGATTTTTTTTTTTTTGGCGGGGGGAGCCTTTCACGTTGTTTCATGGGGAATGCAATAATAGCCCACATGATCACTGCATGCCAAAATTCTCTATTTCATTTATTTTTACGTTGACTGAGACATAAAGATGGACCAGGGGCTTCAGACTACAGATTGAATCTGTGATGGGCAATCCAGCTATGTTGTTCTTCAACTGATGGTTACTACCAAATGGTTGTAATTGGAGGATATCTAGTTCATTGAAATAAGTAAACACAAAATGACCAATACCACATGTGCTGCTTTATATACTGGGACTAAAATGAAAGAAAATAGAATAGAAAATATCTGTATGTATCAGTTTTGTTGTAAATACTGCATTTTATGGGGGGAAAAGAAGAGTAGAAATCAGAAGAAAATCATAAAATCCTAATTATGATTACAGAAAAATCAGTGTGTAAAAACTTAGAAGAAACACATGTTTTCCAAGGACATTTCTTCTGAAATGTGTATGTAAAATATGCATATGTTGGACCTAATGTGATAGCCTAGCAGCTAAAATCCTCACATTGCAATCGCTGGGATTCTATATGGGTGCCAGTTCATGTACTATCTGCTCCACTTCCCATCTAGCCTCCTGCTTGTGGCCCGGGAAAGCAGTCAAGGATGATCCAAAGCCTGGGACCCTGCACCCATGTAGGAGCCCCAGAAGAAGCTCCTGGCTCTTGGCTTTGGATTGACTCAGCTCGGGCTTTTGTGGCCACTTGGGGGAGTGAATCAGTCAGTCTATCTTCTTCTCTTTGTAGATCTATCTTTCCAATAAAAACAGTCTTAAAAAATGCATGTGTCAAAACTAGCGGTGCATTAGAAATGTGATAGGGAGCCTGTTCTTGTATAAAGCCTCTTTTTATCCTCTTCTTTCCATTCAGAACCCATGTTATTTTTATTTAGAATATTAAATGTATAATTTCAAAATACAAGCTAGCTACCCCTCCCCCCCTTTTTTTAGGTCTCCTTCACTTCCAACACCCCAGTCCTCTCTACACAGGGGTTGTGTATCCCCTGATTCAGCCTTTTCTTTGATTGCTGATTTCATGCCAAAGACTTACAGTATTTGAAATCAGATGTGTAGCTGAAAAACACAGCTGCAGGCAGCAGTTTACCTCAGTGAGTTCAAGATTGGTTAGCATCTTCTCTCAGACCTCTGAACGCAATTCCCTGTGGACTCTGTACTCCATACTATCAGTCACCGTGACCCCTGTACATTCCAATTTTTCCATCTGTAATAGTTTTTAAGGATTATTTTTCTTTGATGTTTGACACTTCTGTTATGTTTTTAAATGCACATAATCTTTTGTCCTGGAAAATATTCATCGGTTTTGTATCTCTTGAGCCATATGTTTTGTATACTCACAAAATAGCTGTTCTAGCTTTTAATAAGACTGCATAATTTTCCTTCTCCTTCTTTTGAAAATTCTTGTACTTACATACAAGACAGAGAACATCAAACCACTTATTTTTCTATAGTCCAGATTGTCAGTTTCCTCATTATTACCTTACACAAATTATTGAATTTTCTCTATTATGTGGCCCATCTGAAATTTGTCATATCGGTTGTTTGTTTATGATAACATTTTTTAATTTCCAGGCTTTATAATTGGTACTTTTATATCTCAACTCTTTCCTGATTCATATCTACCTGCATTTTGTCCCATAATTTCCTGTTTGTGATTTATGAATGTTATTTCTTTCTTTATCTCATTGAATGCATTAAGGAGATTTAATTTATTGTCCTATTCAAAAAATTGCTACGTTATCTACCTAACGTAATTTAATTCTCTCTTTTGCTGTGGCTTTGGTGACTTTCAAGTGAGTGGGTTCCCTTTGTGTTAGGCTGGTTGGTCTGGAACAGGTTTCTCTGTGTGCACAGGTACATTATTTATTTTCTGAGTCCCGTGCTCACTGCTCTGTGCCAGCGGTTTCTTCTCTGCATATTGGTCTGGTATGTCTATATTGTATCTTCAACACTCAAATCTTGTAGAGATGTCACAGTTTTAGATGCTGAACCTAAACAGTTACCCTGCTATCGAATGAGTAGATATAAATGCTCTTTCAACATTCCTGATCAGCAAACATTAGACATTTTAGTGCTTACATTTACTTTTCTTTTTTGCACATTTAAAAATATTTTATTTTGTTTTATTATACAGTTCCATAGGCTCTGGGTTACCCTCCCCAAGGTCCTTCCCCTTGCCCTGTCCCCCCATTGATTTCTCTCCAGTTTTACAATGGATGTCCTTCATGAACAGTCATAACTCCATCATGCTGTTATTGAAGTGTTTCCCGTTGACGTAGGCGTAGACAATGTTACATTTACTTTGCTGGATTTTTCTTTCTTTTTCAGCAAGGCCCTGCTACCACACACAGGACAGGCTGATTCTTCCTACTCTGAAAGGGTTAATTCTGTACTCGCCTGCTCCAACTCTTGATGTTGAAATTCTCTTCACAGGGTTGTCATTCAGGCTTCATTTATCACTGTGAATTTTAGTAGCATTTTTGTTGCTTTGTGATATTTTTATTTAGAAAAGATACTTTATCATTCTCAGTGTTTAGAACCAAGGTCATTTTAGGGATTCTATGAAAATTTATAGAAATATATTGACCATAAGTCACAGGTAAAAATGTTTCGCATTCAGAATTCTTTTGAAAGCAAATGAACAGATAAAAATAAAGCAAAAAAAAAAAAGGAGAGAAAAAAGAAAATACACAATTTCATTACATTACTTTTAAATATCTGTGAACTCTCAAAAATGTAATACAAGGAATTATCT
Source organism: Ochotona curzoniae (assembly GCF_017591425.1). Lineage (NCBI taxonomy): Eukaryota > Metazoa > Chordata > Mammalia > Lagomorpha > Ochotonidae > Ochotona > Ochotona curzoniae. Next base: position 60,776,438 of record NW_024466599.1, read on the forward strand.
AAATAGCTGTCTTTTGTAATATTTAGTTATTTGAAAAACAAAATAACAGAAGCCAAAGGATACCCAGGGAGAGGGCAAGGACAGGCCAAATCCAGGATGTAAGATGTCCATCCAGATTTCCAGCTAGGTGGCAGGGATGCAAATATTTGGGGCAACTACTACTGCATTTTCAGCTGCCTTAGCAGGAAACTAGATCAGAAGTGGAACACCTGGGACTCAAAATGGTACTCGTATGCTTTAATGTACTGCACCACAACCCTAGAACATGGATAACTCTTAAAATTCAAAATTATTTCTTACTTTCTCTTTCATGCGTTTCCTTAACTTTATCCCCTTATAACAAACTCAAAATTTTGAAAGTGTGTTTCTCAGATCATATTTGTTTGTAGTCTTTATTATACAGACCTGTCAGTTACCAGATTCAGTCATAAGCTCTACACTAGAAACTTGCCTCTTGATATAGATGATGTTGTCAAGTGGGTTTTAGCAAATATTTCATTCTTAGTTGAGAAATGTAATTATTTGACTTGGTTGGCATGTCATATAATGCCTCACTATCTCTGAATAGAATTTTTTGTGTATTTTGCTGCTGACAAGGGGGAATCAGTTTTATTTATTCGTTAATGTAGCAGGTACTGCAATTTCATATAATTCTTTGTCAATGTTTGTTAACTATGAGTGCATATTTATGAAATAATAAATTACAAATTTATATCAATTCTGTATTTAAACAATTCCTTTAATTTAGATGTTTCTTGGAAAGTTCATCTTTTAGGATATGTTTGTATCTAGAATTATACAGCCTCTGAAAATTTAGCTGTTCTGCATGTTAATATATCACCCTACCAACATTTGAGGAATGTTTGCAGACATCATGAGTCTTGTGCATCAGAGGCAAAGGATTATATTGCTTATGGCTGCAGTTTTAGGTAGAGCTTCATGCTGGGCTGTATCAGGTGTCTAGCCCAAGAAATCCCAAAGGAAATTCACAATGTCTGCTTTACTTCTTTGCACATGAAATCAGTTTTGTTACAGAATATGAACACTGTTTGTAAGACTTCCCCCAGCTATTCCAAAAGCAAAAGAAATCTTACTCTTTATCTGAGTAGAGAGACAAGAAGGGGAGTGGGGCAATGCAGAGAAAGTACCTTACTTATTTTGTTATGCTGTCCTGAAAATACAACTTTGAGAAGTGGCGTTGGAGAGTAATGATGTCTGTATTGCTTCCTAGATTTCACCCAGCAGAAAATTTCAGGGATACTCAAGTTCATAGGGGATCACATTTCCCCAAAGTAAGAACACGTAATATTTCCTTAAAGGATAGTACTATTATCAATAAAACTAACAAATATTAAGTAGCCATTGGGCTAGATATTTTGCCTACTTAATCCCAATTAACTTCTGTCATTCTCCGTTACTTGTAGTATCTCTCTCTCTTTTTTTTTTTATACATGAAAACAAAATCTAGGAGATCTAAAGGTATTTGTGAAAGATCAGTATAGTTCGAAAAAAAGGGTTAAAATCACAGAAATTATTTTTATTCAATAATGGTAATAGCAACTATCACTATAGTAATAACATTTTATATGGAAAGCATGAATTTGTACTTACATGAAAAATACAGTGACAGTAAGAAACAATGACTAAAACAGCCATGTCTGGAACAGACCAAAGGTAGGAGCTAGAAACTTCATCCTGGTCTCCTCAGTGGGAACAGCAGAAGTGCTTAAGTCATCTTTTGATGTCTTTCTAGGCACATTAACCAGAAGTTGGATTGGAAGCACAGCAACAGAAACTTGAGCTTGTGCCGTGTTTGGGATACTGGTGTCTCAAGCAATTTCTTACCCTACTATGCCACCACACCAGTCCCAGGGATAGATTTTTAGAAAAGCTTTTGCTCACAATGACACACTGTGTCCTTACACCCACTTTCTAATTCAGACTATTGATAACACAGAAAGTGTAGTGTTCCCCAACCTAAGCAGTGATTTTACAGGCAGGAAAATAATAGCTACAAAAGGTTTATTCGTAATACGTTTGTTGTAAATCTCTTGAAAATAATTATTTCATTTCTCTTATATCTAAGCATAAATGTGTTGTTTATGATATCTTCATATAGTTGTAGACTCAAAATTTTCCTTGAGTTGGGGGTTAAGGAGATGTGATTCAAATCTTGAGATCATTAACAGTAAATTTTATGGATCATCAGAGAACACAGTGCTTTCTTTTGTGGAAAAGTAGCATGAATGTGGGAAGTCATTAATGCTAAACAGAGCCTTTTGGATAACGCATTAAATAGACTTAACATTTTAAAGTTGGCCTTTAATTTGTTACTTAATAACTTTGAGTGGAACAGAAGTTTATGTTTTCAGAAGCATCCAAAAATAAAAGCAGGAGTATTTAAACAAGCTGTGGTACATCTACTCCATGGAATATTACTCAGCCATTGAAAAGAATGAAATCCTACAATTTGCAACCAAATGGTCCTAACTAGAGACCATTAAGCTCAGTGAAATAAGTCAATTCAATAACCAAATATTATATGTTCTCTCTGACATAAGGCAAAATCCTTGCAAAATACAGAATCAATAGTTATTTCAATATTGTTTTTGCTGTATCTCAGGGGGGTTGGTATTTTTGTTTGTATTTTCATTTCTTCTTCAAAATACATTATTTTCAATTACTAAATTTTTCAGTAACTGATAGGTCATACACTAGCATCATTCTATTCAAGATGGCTTTTGATATTTTTCACTTCTTCAGTGACACATTGCTCATTCCATTGCGTGTTATTTAACTTCACATTGTTGTAAATTTTCTATTTCTTTTATTCTACTTTGTCTATTTTATTTTATGGCCTTTTATTTAACGGAATGTATTGTAACTGTGTAATAGAGTCTATAGTATTCAGATGTGAAGTTTCGATGCAGTTTGTGTCTCTACTTCCAAAGTAAAGATGTACTCCAAATTAAACTGTTAACTCTATCTTGATAATATATCTGGACTTTGCCAGCATCCGTAACTGCAATGTCAACATAGACTTAAATAGCAGAATGATGAGCTTATGACTGTTTATGAAGGACTATATTATTTTAATAACATAGTGGAAATCAGTATGGAAAGAGATTTGGAGAGAGCCTATAGAACTGTATCATAAAATAATAATAATAACAATAGACAGTGAATAAAATCTTGAACCTGTGTTTCTGGTTAAAGTTATTAAGATAAATTCCACCCCTCCCCCAAGATTCCATCTTCTTCAATGAAATAGCAGAAGAAATGGTAATTTTGCTCAGTTTTATAAGCTAAGAATAAAATTTTAGTATATGTACTGCCGAAGTGAGCACAAGAACAAAAATTTAAATGCATTCTTAAGGAGTTCAAATCAAAGAAAATTTACTTAGAAATTAAGAGGCAAATGTTTGAAAGTTGCATTTTTTAACTGGTATGGACCAGATTACAGTAACATTTTTTAGTTAACATTACTTAAAAAACAGCTACATTCATCAGTAACATCTATAGATAATCAAATCATATATTAATATTCAAAGTTATAATGCGAAAGAAGGTCAAGGATTTCACTCTTTACAACAGTCAAGTCAAACTTTATGATTTTAGGGCTTAAGATGTTCAAAGGGTCAATTGCTTGTTTTCAGTTCTTTGTATAAGCAGAATGAATTGGGACAGATTTTTTTCATGCTCATTCATTAGCAATTAATATTCTTTCAGTATTCTTTTTCATCATTAAAAATTAGGTGAAAGTGATGTAACAATAAAGATCCCAAACGTTTTTTTGACTTTAAAATGAAACGGTATTAGATTTCATCTCCTTTTTGGCTGTCTCTCACGTTTTTCAGAAGCTGCAAACTTCCTGGAATCCTTAACGAAAACTTTACATCATGTAGCAGCAAGACTTTGGATATAATAGAAATTTCATTAAAATCCTCTCAACAGCTGGCAACTTTTGTCTTGGGAAGAGATCTGTCATCCTTCTCTGGGTTATTACTGATAATTGGAGCGATAACCCCTGTTTGCCTTGCTGTCAGTCATCCAAAGTCTCTGGAAGGGCTATGTTCCTCCTTCTGGTTTCTCTGATTCTCTTCTGTGGTTGTGGCAGAACAAGGAGGAAAATGCTATCCTGCTGTCTCCAAGCTGAAGACGAAATCTATGAGGCTTCCTAGATAGAGGAAGCAATTTCTCAGTTTACTCTTCAGAAAACATTATCCTCCCAATTAATTCACAGCTGGGGACTTGTTTAAATGTGTACAACTTTTACAAGTCTCTAATGCAAATTCTCCCACTGATTTTCTAATTGCCAGTGTATACTTTTAAAATGGTTTTAAACAAGACTTTTAGGGGTTTTCTGAATAACAGAAACATTTTGATGAAGAATAAAAATTCCTCTTAGTTTTAGGATAATATTGATTCCTTGGGTTTATTGTGTTTTGGAGGACACAATAAAAACTTGTACTATAAAAAACTTTGCATGCGTACAGTATTACAGCAGCTAAAATTTTAGTCTATGATTTTTTCCCCAGATTCCAGGAAGCAGTTCTTACATTGCTTTGTAACAATTATTCCTATCAAATGTTCCCTTTATTATCTAAACATGTAAACAAGTAGAGCACATCTAGGTCAGTTTTTTTACAACTTGTATATTTGAAAGCAGGGCAGGAGGAAGGGCAGAGTTAGCCACAGGAAGAGAGAATGTGACAGAGAAAGAATGCAAGAAAAGAGTTCTGTCTACTTGTTCACTTCCAAAATCACCAGAACACCCAGAACTGGGCCAGATGGTAGCCAGGAGCTTATAAGTCAGGGGTAAGCCAGAACGCAAGTACTTGGGACCCCATCCAGCATCTTACAAGCATATTAGCAGGAAGCTGGTTAGAAAGCAGAGCAACTGCTACTCACACTGCCACTCTCAGTGGGACTGCACAGTGGAGGCTTAACCTGATGAGCCACAACGCGCACGCACACACACATCACTTTTATGATCATGTCAATTTGAGAAAGGCAGTGCAGTGCAAAAATATTTCAGGCTGCAACTAACACAAAAATCATTCCGAAAATTATTTGTGGAAAACCAAAGTAGAAGTAATTTTATTTTGGTCAGTGCAGTTTCATTTATTGTTCCAAGTGATTTTTTTCCTAACATATATGTTCTGCAAGTTTTCCTATAATGAGAGATTACATTTTTCCCTCAAGTAATTTTATCTCTTAGTATCACTTTTGCATGAATTAACTGATGTCTTAATGATTTTAAACAAGTGCAAGTTTATCTTCTTGTGTAAATAATCCTGACATTAGCAGTAGGACGCTAATTCAGGTCCTCTAGCATCTTCCCAAGGTGTTATGCTCATGATTAGTGTATCATGGAGATACGCTAATCTTTAAAATGTCACTCATGGCTTCAGGATCAGAGAAGAAATTTTCAACTCCATCATGCTATCCCAAGTTCAAAAAGAAAGCTAAGGGACGTACCTGCTAGAAGGAGGGCCTGGTAGCTCTGTTTGCCATTCCGCAAATTCTCTATCAAATTGCTGATGCAAAAATGGAAGTACATGCCTACACATACACATCAGTAAGCTCAGAAAAAGATCACAATTGCAGAGCAACTAAAACATGCAACAATCTCTACTACAGTTGTCAGTTGCTTTGAAGTAACATTTAATAGCTACCATACACTCTTGTTTCTGAATCAGGCAGCATATTAATATTGCACCTAAAAGCAGTTATTAAATGAATAATATAACTCAACCTCGTGAAAACAGAAGATTTATTGTGTGTTAATTCTCTGACAGTTGATGTTTTTGTTGCATATATAATTTTCTTCAGTTATATTTAAATATGAAAGCTTAATTAAAATTGTATGTAAGATATTACTATTTAGATAACCATGTGAAGAATTTCAAGTCAAATGATCACAAACAGCATTTTGTCACACTGAGAAGTGTTGCTTGCATGCAAATGGATGTTTGCTTAATTTTTGATATTGCTTATCTAAACAGTATACCTCTTGATGGCCTCTGATATCATTGATTAATTGAAATTTCATCCATAAACCTTAGCCTCATAAAAAGATAAATACATTCTAAAATACTCTATACTCATATTTTTTTCAGCACATTGATTTTCAGAGGTGAATTGTGTGAAGGTGAAGGAAATGATATCCTAATCATTGCTTTTCAATTTTATTCATAAAGGTGAAGAAAATATTTGAATTAAAAAACATTACATTTAATAATGTGTGAATTTGTGCCTATGTATTTAAGACCAAATGGGACCCTTCTGCTTCATTCTGTTTTTATCTTTTATATTTAGATTTATTAAGCCATTACTGAATTGTATAGTTACTTTATACTGGCAGAAATGATTGTTGGTTTATTATTTTAAAGCAAGCTGGAATTAAATACACAATTTAACATCTGTTACAATGTAAAAGACACAATATTTTAACCAAAGAATTTTAAAATGTGATTATATATTGAGTTAATCATGCTATTGCCAGAGCTTTTAATTTTCTTATCTATAATCTTGGAACAGAAAAAAGGAAAAGACAGCACTTGAGACACACGCATCCTGTATCAGAATATCTGGATCAAGTCATGGCTTTGATTCCATTTCCGGGATCCTGTTAATGTGCACCCTGGGAGGCAGCAGGTGATGGCTCTGGTGCCCGGGTCTCTGCAGTCCACATGGAGACCTGCACTGAAATCTCGCATCCTGCTTGCAGTAATTCCAGCTCTGGCTGTTGCAAGCATGGGGATGATGAGCAGACGAACGAGATTCTCTCTCCTCCCTTTTCCATTCCCCTGCCTTTCACATAAAATAAGAATAAATACTATTTTCTGAAAGGATTATTGTGTGCATCAGAAAAAAACAGGAAAAGCTGTATAAGACATGTTTTCCTGTTTGTTACATGACAGACTGTGAAGGAATAGGATATTATTAAAGATATCCCATTTCACTTCATTTGCAAATGTACACTCTTTTTGCAAATCTGTCTAAATGCTGGCTTTCATTATTTACTCTAGTGTTTGCTTTGCCCTTGATTCCCCTTCTTCCCTCCGATTTTTGAACTCCTGTGCAACTCAGGGTTTGATTTTAGTCCTCTTTCCTTCCAGACTTCTTGGTCCCACACCCAAATGCACTGGGAGTAGACCCCATGAGATCTAACACCGCCACATTTGCCACAAGCTCTTTCATGCCCAGTGCTTTCCCACCTCACCCACGGAGAGCCCGCTTGCAAATTGTAAAGAAGTATGAAAATTTACCATTTTATTATCTACTTTAAAATAAAGGAAATATAACACAAATGCTTCTCTCTTTTCTGTTTAATTCATGTCTACCTAAACAAAGAGTCTGCTTATTTAAAAGTCAAATTTTTATTTGGCTAAAACATATTTTTATTTCACATCATTAGATACGCCAGAGTAAAATCGAATTATTGTTTTGGTATATACACTTACACACTTATAGAAATATGCTGTTCTGAAGGCTTGCATGCTCAAGGTTTCTTACTGTTTTGTATTCTAAGATAGAAAAGCTTAGAAAACTTTCATTCAGATGAATACAGAAATAGAAGAAATATGACAAATGGTAGACCAGAAACATTTCCCTGGATATATAGTGGGCTAAGAATTAGGGTTGCTGGTGTAATATAATAAAACCGGATCTTATTGAGCATAATCCTGTTGTTGGCAAATGCATTTCTAGTTTTTATAAGAACTATCCTTGTATAAAGGATAGGGAAGTCTATTACAAGGTACTTTAATCTCTTACTCCTCAAAAAGAATCTTGATCCTATCAAGAGAAGGTCACACTGCTCAAAGTACCTAATTACATACACACATATGTACACATGCACACACACAACACACATATATACATACATACATACACAAACAATGGAACTGCTAAAAAAGAAATATTTGAAGAATAGATGTATTTGCTTACTTAAAAGATAGGGTTAAAGAGAGAGAATTCTTCTGGGCCAGAAAGTCCCTCCATGTCTCCCGTGCCAGTGCAAATGCTGGAAGGCTTGGCCATGTTCCACTGATTTGTCAGGTTCATTGTTAGGGAACTGGAGCAGCCAGGACACAGACAAGTGTCCATATAGGATGCTAGCTTTGCAGGTGGCAGCCTAATGTGCCTTGCCACAACACCAATCCCAGAAATGATTTTTAATTGATTAAATTTATTGATTTTGCAGATAGAACCACACACAGAGAGATGCAATGAGACCTGCCATCTCTTGGTTCATTCTTCAAATGCTGGCAATGTACAAAGGAGGATGAGACCAAAACTAGGAGATTACAGCCTGGAATTCAATCTAGTTTTCCCCTTGAATGGTCACATGGTGTCCTCATAGTGTACATTAGGAGGGACGTGGAATTAAGACCTGCCTTAGTCGTGTATGGCAGATTTATTTTTGAATCTCAGTGCTGTCTTCCATAATGGTTATCGTAGTGGATTACCTATAGAGTAACTAACAGTGGCACACTATTTTCCTCCACATCCTTACCAGCATGTTTTTTGTAATTTTTCAAATGATAACCATTCTAACTGGAATGATGTGGACCTCTTTGTAGATTTTATTTACATTTCCTAAATAGCTAGTGATCCTGAGCATTTCTTCATGCATCTGTTGGTCTTTGCATTTTACTGTCAAAAATTGCCTATTTTTTGCACATATTCTTTGTCCATTTCTTAACTGGGTTATTTGTTTTGTTGTTGTTGAGCTTCCTGAGTTCTTTACATACCTGCCGATTAATACTGTATCAGTTACATAATTCGCAAATATTTTCTCCAATTCTATTAGTTGTTTTTTCACCTCATTCTTGGTTGCCTTGCAGTACAGAAACGTTCTTAGGTTGATATAATCCTATTTGTTTATTTTTAATCTAATTGCCTGTGGGTCTGGAGTCTTTTCCAAGAAGTATTTGCCTACTCATATGCCATACAGTGTATCCCTGCTGTTTTGTTCAAGTAATCTGATGGCATCAGGCCATAGATTTAGATCCTCGGTCCATTGCGAATTGTTTTTTGTGGGTGTAAGGTGTAACGTGAGGTTCTTGTTTCTTCACACACAAATCAATTTTTTCTAGTTTCTTTGATGAAGAGACTGTCCGTTTCACCCAGATTGACTACATTTCACTTGTTAAAAATTTGTTGGCTGTAGACATGTGAGTTAATCTCTGGCATTCCTGTTCTGTTCTGTTGCTCTGCAGGTCTGTTTTGTGCCCCTCCCATGCTGTGCTCTTACGGTGATGCCTCAGGCTTTGTTTTGGTTGTTTAAGATTGCTGTTGTGGATCTCTCCTGTATTCATAGGCATTTTATCCTCATTTTTTCCCCTGGCTCTAAGAGGACTGTCTTAGGTACTCTGATTAGATTCACACATTAAATCTGTAAATTGCTCTCAGTAGTATTAACAATTGGATGATATTAATTCTACTAATGTAAAAACATGGGTTTTTTTCCGTTGGTTTTGGTGTTGTATATTTTTTTTTTGATTTATTTATTTTTATTGAAAAGGCAAATTTCCACAGAAAAGGAGACAGAAAGGAAAATCTTTCATGAGCTGGTTCACTCCCCTAACAGACACAACGGTCAGACCTAAGCCAATCTAAAGTCAGCATCCAGAAGCTGCTCCTTTCCAGGTCTTCCATGCAGGTGCAGGGACCCACAGCTTTGGGCCATCCTCTACTGTTTTCACAGTCCACAAGCAGGGAGCTGGCTGGGAAGTGGAACATCTGGGACATGAATGGGAACCCATTGAATCCCAGTTCAAGCAAAGCGAAGATTTAGCCACGGAATCATTGCACCAGTTCAGGTGCCTTGTATTTCTTTCTTTAATATTTTGTTGTTTTCATAAAAGATATTCCATACATTCTTGGTTAAATTTATTTCAAGTTATTTAAATTTATTACAGCCGGTGAATAACACTGATGTTACAAGTTCTTTCTCAGCTATGGAATTGTTTTTGTACACAACAGCTATTGATTTTTGTGGATGATTTAACATTCTACACATTTACAAGACTCTGAGTTTCAGTGTTCTCCTGGTATGGTATTCTTGTTCCTCTATGTATAGAATATTGTCATACCATATTCATGACTACATAGTGGAGTAGGAGTTAGGACTGTTGATAAAATATATAAAAAAAATTATAGTCTGCTTGAGCACAATCCTTTTGTTAGCAATTGTTAGCAATTGCATTCTTTTTAAAATCTTTTTAAAATTTATCATCATTATTATCATTTTATGATAGAGTTCCATAGGTTCCTGGGATTTCCCGTATCCCCTCCCCAATTTCCCCATTTTTAATGACTGAGTAAGAACTGTCTTTGTACTGAAGGACAAGTAAGCTTACTCCTTGGTAGTTTAATTCTTTAGTTCCTCTAAGATTTGTCATATTGAGAAAATATCAGATTTGTCAAACTACCTACACACACACAACATGTCTGTTAAAACTAATTTAAAAATGAAAAAAAAAAAACAAACTTAACGAAAAGCTCTGCAGTCTCTGCCATGCACAAAATTAGCAGTTGGAGTAGATGCAATGAGGTGAATGGGATTTTCTATTGATGGTGCCTACTTGTTATTTCCAATGGTGAATTTCCGAGGGTCAAGAAATCAGCTTTCTTTCTATTTTACTATCCTTTAAAGTTTTCTTTTAGTATAGAAACTGTGGATTTAATGGTCATGTGCTGATATTTCACAGATGTAACTATGGTTGTAGAAGACAAGTTCTATGTGTTGAATGATGGGTGAGCAGCCAGATGGTGGTGTACTTTGTGCTTCGTGAATCCTTTGTTTCCATGTATCGCCGTGTTTGTGTGAGCTGAAGTATTTTCCATGAATAGTACCTTTAATAACTTCCTAGCTTGTATGGCTTTTTTCCTAACTCAAGCATGTTTTGGAAAAACTCGAATATGCATGTGAAAAATGAACAACCTCTTGCAAGTCAGGAAGCATACTATAGAATGTCTAGTTTATTCCTTTTATTTTTGTGTCTCACATATTTACTTTATTTTTTTCTATATATTTTTCAAATCTTGATTACTTGATAATACTCATGAAAGTTTAAAATCCAGAGCTAAGTGCATTGTGGTTCAAAAATTACTTGAAATTCAAATATCTTTAATGAAACTATGTATTTGGATTTCAATTTTTTTTGCATTTAGTAAATCTTATTTTCCAAGATCTTTTTGAAGCACCTCATTTATTCTTTATGAATTCACATAAATCTTTTCTCATTTATCACAATCTCTCACTCTGGTAAACTTAATTTGTATCTTTGTAGCATTGGAGTATCTTAGCCTTCTGAAATTCATGTACCTCTTTTCTACACTCTGTGCCTGAAATATAATTGCCCCTTGAAAATGAATCCTCTTTTTCCTAGGTTTCAAGAAGCTGCATACACAAGCAAGGTCAAGTTTATAGTGATAACAGAAGCCTCTCCCGCTTCCCATACCTATTTATGTAGACCCTTCTTGACCTAAAAACAGCCTCCAAGCCCTTACAGAAGTTCCCAAAGGATGCTTTGTATGTGATCATTGGTGTGTTTGATAAGAGTGAGATTTATATTATTCAGTTAAGCAACTGCTAAGCCCTTAATGGAGGTTGGCCACTTAATACCCTGGTGTCACTGACCCCTTTCAAATATCTAAATGGAGGAAATATCTTCTAATTTTAATTCTGTGCCATTTTTGAATACATATTTATTTATTTTTGTTAACATTTGAGAAACAGACATTTGCCAACCAAATTCACAGGATGTAATAATATCACAGGAGCTGGGGCTGGATTGGCCATGCCTAAGTGAGGAGACTAGAACGTAGTCAATCTCCATGTTGGGTGACAGAGCCCAAATATTTGAGCCATCACAGCTATCTCACAGGTTGAGCATTAGTGGCAGCCTAGAACCAAAAGCAGAGTTAGTGTGAGTGCACTTTAATGAGGGACTCAGACATAACCGAGTGAAGTCTTGACTGCCATGTCAAACATGCATGCATTGTATCACTGGGAGATAAAAATATTTATTATTTGAGGATATATAAATTTAAGATGTCTTGTGGTATCAAGCCATTTATACATTTATACATCAGTCTGTAAAGTAATAGCTGTGTCTGTCTACAATAAAATAGCTTTTTCGCTTTTCCTTCATCTCTGTCATCTCAGACAGAGACTTAATTCCTATTGCATGGTTGATGGAGGACATTGCATTGTCCTTTGCACTTTCCTCACAGTCTCAATCCCCAGATGTCAGCACCAAGAACATTTCTCTTTTGGTTTTCTGCCAAAATGAAAAAATTTTTATGCATTTATTTGCTTCAGGATCTGTTTTCTAGTTCACCAAGCACATCTTGGCTACTTTAAATTTCATTTTCTGTTGAAATTATATTGTATAGGTAGAACCTCTATAAATGTGTGTTGATTAAGTAAATGATAATGAATAAAGGAATGATTAAGTACACTGCAGTATCTTGCCAATTTACTTTTTGTTCTGTGTCTGTCTCATCCACTGCTTAAAATGTAGGATCTTTAGGCTAGAGGCTGTATAGTATTTTGATTGCAGAAAATAAATGTGAAAGCAGAACATTGGAAAAATATATTTTCATGTTATGTAAGAAAACATTGACTTCAGCCATTACCATTCATCATCACCAACATCACTGAGCAATAAAATCCTCCAGCTTAAGCCAAGCATGTGCCTTGATTCTTTTTCTCAAATCTAAATATCAAACGACAAACTGATTCTGAAGGAAATGCCATAGTAAAGTCTCACTTTTTTATTGTAGGCAGAAAGGAAACTTGCCTTTGGAGTCAATCATGCTAACCTTGCTTGGTGGAGGAGGGAATATGTTTGTAGGCCAACGGGGAGAAGAGTTTGGGAAAGCTCATAAAAGAAAGAAAACTATGAGAGAGCTAATGGTTGCCATCAGAATATAATTTGTGTGAGAAGAGCCAGATAACATATTAACCTTCCCCATAGACTCATAAGGCATGGATTTGACCATATGGAAGCTCACATTCACACTGAGTGAATGTAAATAAAGGTTTTCAACCCCCAGTGTTATCAAAGCCATTTATGTTTCTGGCTCAGCAAGCCTTTCAATTCTTTTTCTAGACATAGTTAGCATAAAAGGGCATCCCACTGTTTTCACTGCATTTGGATAAAAAAATTATGTCCTTATCCTTATTTGTTTTCTTCTAATAGGTTTTTGAAACAAACCACATTTCCTATGATTCAGATAGTTCTTTCATGACTGAAACACAATATTCACTGATTGACAGCCATTATAGCAAAGATAAGTAACTGTCACATTTCCCTAGTCTAAACATTATCAATTTCCAAAAGTAATAAAACTTTACAATGAATGATGTCTATGAGGACCTAAGAATCCAGTTGCAGTTGTTATGGTTACTGCACTTACGCTCTGGGAATTAGGAAGCAGTCTTAGATATTAAAGAAGTCGCCAGGCTGCTAGTTCAAGTGAGAATGACTGCAGTGGGTTAATGTGCAACCCACCTTCTGAAATTTTGTTTCATTTTAACAACAAGTCAACAATTGCACTCCTTCAGAGTTAGCTTCTAATAAAATGCCTTCAAGCTGTGACTACATGATACAAGAATTTTGACTTACACCAGGAGGGTAATTTGTGTATGTTTGAACTAAAATTGTTTAGAAATTAAGGACAACCTAGTATTCCCAAGAGAACAGGCTAGCAAAAGATTTCAAATACAAAAATCAGGAATAGTATAAAATTTATTTGCTTTAAGGAAAAGAAGAGTTGATGGTGGCATTAAGATTGTCAGAAGACATGGACTTAAGAATTCCACTTCCAGATATTGAGAAAGAATTCAGAAAATCTCTAAAGAAATGACTGATTTGCTAGATCAGAAGGGGAATCTCCTCTTAGATTCAAAGCTGTGCACACGTGCACATACATTGTCATGTGTGTACAGATATGAACCCAGAACACAAAGTCAGCATATTGATGCTTTGGAGTACTCCAGAAATATGTGAGATCAGATAAGTAGCATGAGTGAGTAGAAAAATTACTTTGTTTGAGCCTAGATCACTTCAATAGTTAGAATATTAGTAGAGAAGGAAGGGACCATAGAAGACTTAAAAAGAGAGTAAGAAGATGCACAGAAACCAAGTAGTTAAATCACTATTGATAATTTTAGCTTTTGATCTCATTCACTAATCTTACTATTCATGTACTTGGGGTTTACTATTTTTTTTTCTAACTAAATGTTAACACTACATGAAGGAATCATCATTCATTCAAGCACTGGTTTCTTGATAGGAAGTCAGTAATATTTGCACAAACGCTGCTCTAAGCATGATACAATTTTATTGTATACAATGTGTCCTTGATAGCATTGTTTTAAATATATTTTGATGCAAACATGTACTATAAGGCCTTTTAAATGATTAATGACTTGTGAGCAAGGAATTATCTGTAACACTGCTTGCACATATAAATCCAAAGGGTTGTAGAATATGCTTTTATGTGGAATGGCATGTGTTTAAAAAATGAAACTGTTCAATGTATAATGGACAAAGTAGTTTTCAATAGGATTGTACTTTTTATGAGTAGAATAATGGAAAGGAAATTCAATGTAATGAAAAATGTTTTCCCAAAGAATTAGAAGAAAAAATAAATCACAAACATAGTATAACTAAACAAACGAGATCTATGTTGTTAGGTGAAAAAAAAAAACAAAGAGAAAGTTAAGATTTAATAAGTATTCTTGTGACTTGTTCATTTAATTATTTTTAATTTACTCAATACATGTTTGATTTATCTAAAAAACAAACAAGAGAAAATAACATACTGATTTGATTTACTGTTTTCTGTAAACTTAGCAAGCATAGAATCGTAAACACATTGGAGAAATTTCATAAGAGATTCTGCCAAAAGTGTTCAATGATGAATCTTCACTCCATTTCTTATGCCTGTTTAGCTGAGTACATCCACCACTAACTCCTCCCATCTGCCACCCAAGAATCTTTTGGTTCTTAGTGGAGGTGTGACTGTGTTATTTTAACATATGAAAAGCGCAATGCAGTGATGTTACATAAAATGTTCAGCAGTGTAAGAAATATTACAGATAGTAAGCATATGCAGTAAAACCATCTTGTTTACTGCTGTGTCTCATTTCTATATAGAGCTTCTTCCTACTTCCAGATTTTCCCTAGAAAAATCGCACATTGGATTAGGGCAGACGAATGAACTTTGTTTATTCCTGTTAGATTTTTGCCTGCAGAACTCCTGAGAGCAAGAAGTGGAGCTGAATTCCTCCTGCTTAAACCGTGTGTTAAATAGCCAAATGGCTTGTTTCTCACCACGTGCATGGCAAAGAAAGACTCTAGGAAATCACGATGAAGAAGGGAGACTTGATTAGCAGAAGCTAATCAGGAGCCCCTAGCCTGTGATGTGCTGCTTTGTATAAACGGAACCACTGGTAATCGCCAGTGCTGCCAATCAGGGCCCTTTGTTTGGTTCTTTGTTTTTGTTAAACATGTATCAGTATAGTCCTATAGAGGGCTCATATGATATTTATAAATAGCTAGCTACTCTCCAAATTACCACACCGTTTATCAATTTTGAAAGCCATGATATGTGGAAAATACAGGAATATCTGAAAAACAGAAAAGAAAGACAAAATAATTTTTTTAAATCTCATGTCAGTGTGATTACTCTGCATAACTGATTCTTTTTGCTCCCTAACACTTCCTTAGATTGAAAAATTAAGAAGAATACAGTGAGTTAAAGAAGATAAAAAGCACAAACTTTCAAAACTTTTGACATGCATTGTTGGTTATATTTCAGAAATATTTTTGCCAGTTTTAATTTATAATGCTAATATTACCAAAATATTCATTTGGTTTTATTTTGCAAGTTTAGCCACTTTTCCCCAGAATTCTGTCATAATTTTCAAAGAAATAAATTCACTATGCTGAATTAAATTTTTACTTTTTGTAAGACTTATTTATTTTTATTGGAAAGTCAGATTCACAGAGAGAAGGAGAGACAGATAGGAAAATCTTTCATGGGCTGGTTTACTCCCCAAGCAGCCACAACAGCCGAAGCTGAGCTGATCCAAAGCCAGAAGCCAGGAGCTTCGTCTGGGTTTCCTGTGTAGGTGCAGGGTCCCAAGGCTTTGCACCATCCTCAGCCGCTTTCCTAGGCTACAAACAGGGAGCTGGAAGGAAAGTGGAGCAGCCAGGATATGAACCGGCACCCATATGGGATCCTGGCATATGCAAGGCATGGACTTTAGCCACTGGACTTTAGCCACTGGACCCTAAAATTTTATTTTATTAGAGAGTAGTTTGGTCTTATGTCACCAAGTATTCATTCATTTGTATTTTTTGTATTTGTATTCTGTGCCTGTGTGTATCACAATAATGATCTGAAGTGTTTTAAGTGTATATAAATAGAATTTAACTAACATTGTGAAATACAGCATGTTTTCTAAAAATAATATCTCCAAATTTTCCATTGTTCTGAAAGTATATATTACTAGCTTGGGAACTTTTAAAAATTTCAGTAGTAATAAAATAGTATATGCCAAAATTGATTACATCCATTAATGGACTTATATTTCAAATAAATCTAAAAGTTACATTAAAGCCTATGTATTAGAAATTATATGATTTAGTATTAGAAGCTGTAAATTGTTCTGAACATATAATGAAAACTTGCTTTTAGGAGCTAGGAAAAAGTCTACTTCACTACCACATTCTTACCAGGACTTCTTTTTCAAAAAAAAAAAAATGCGGAAAGTACATTTTCCTCAATCTTGAGAATGTGAAAATGATAAGAAAAAGCAGCTGCGCCTTTTTTCTGCATGTGTTTCATTGATCCTTTATTAAGAAAAGGTGAAAAATAACTTTCTGTTGCATTTATCCTATGACACATAATTTCAACAGTGAGAATTAGTAACAAAATGAATGACAAATGATGGGAAAGGACTGACAGATGCTGGAAATTATGAGTGTTACCTTGGTTATTCTGTTCTGTCCAGAGTTCTATATTTCATTTTGTCTTCCTTGATACATTAAGCTTGCTCATCCATCTTGTAGAAAGATGGAAAATTGCATAAATGAGCTATTCAGTTGTATTAGCACTGATAGAATAGAAATAAGCACCACCATCAAAACTATGTATTAGAGCTCATCAGAAGTGATGTGGTCTACAGTATGGCTTGTCTCACAGGACATACAGTATTTTCTCAGAGTGTTCCAAATACCAAGGGAGAATATGTTCATGTGAGAACTGGAGACAATGGGAAAGCTAAATGGCATGTCTACCAATAGAATAGATATACTGAATGTGGTATGTTTCTGTATATCTTTGTTGCTGAAACTTATCCAACTTATCAAACCCACAAAAACTGAGCGATCTGATATAATTCAAAACTAGTCTTAATACAGAAACATAATACTAGCAAATTGACATTTTAAAGAGATCACATAATTTACATTGTGATCATTCTAATTCAGTGTCATCAGTCTCCTGCCTTTTCTTTGTCTAATTATTTATTATTTGATTATTTGAAAAGCAAAAATGGCACAGGGAGAAAGAAGAGAGATCGATCTTGAGGTATCTTCCATCGACTGTTTCACTTCTCAGACAGCGACAGCAGGTTGGAATGGGGCAGGCTAACTTCAGATCTTCCATGAGCCTGGCAAGAACTCAAACACTCCATCCATCATCCAATCTTTTTTCACACATGTCAGCAAGTAGTTGAACCACAATCAGAGTAGCTAGGACATTCAGCTGCCACATGGTGTGGCTGCCATAAATAGTGGCTTCACCTTCTGGCCCATAATACCCACCATTACAACATTTTCTTAGTTAGCTGTCAGATTATCCTTGTAAGAGTTATCAAAAACACAAAGCTTTTCCTACAATAAAGTCAGTTTCTATCTCATCAGTGTATATTTCTCCTGAACTTCAACTAGTGAAAACTCAATGTCATTGTATTGATGTCCCCTTTTGATCTAGTGAAGATAGTTATCTTAGGCTGCAGGTCATTTCTGATCTTTCCCTTTTAAAAATATGCAGGAAAAAGGAAAACAGAAGTAGCTTCAATAAGCCATTTTCAATATAGTTACTTAATCATTTCATTTGGCATGTCTTCTTCCTGGGAGAAGGTGCGGTAAATTGTACACAAAGTCAGTTACTAGAAATTTTAACATCGTGAGTATAGGGGCAAAAACAGTACTAGAATGAGAGTCTGTTCCCTCCTGAGCAGCTTGCTTTGCATGTTCACCATACTGATGTTTCTGCTTTCTTCCTCTCTCCTCATTCTCTTAAATTCCTTCTCATCTAGTTGCATTTTCAGATTTAATGAGGGTTTCTCATAAAAGCGTTCCTAAAACAGCCTCTTCCAAGGAGACATCAGTTGAACGTGACTGAGCTTTAAAAAGAGTAACTGATTTCTTGAAACTGCCAGAATGACAACTGGATTCTAATACTGAATTTAATATATTTTATATTTATATATTTATATATGTATTTTTTAGAGGGGAAGGGAGAGTGAAAGAAGGTGGTTGCCATCTGCCTGTTTACATCTGAAATGCCTGTAATGGGCCAAATCTAGGATCTGGAAGTGAAGCTGTGGTCTTGCATGTGGATAGCAGTAGCCCAGTTCCTCAAGCCATGACACTACTTCCGGGGTTTGCAATATCAGGAATCTGGAGAAAGAGCCAGAAATCAAGTCTAGGTACTCCCAAGTTGGATGCAGCATCATAAGTATCAAGCCAAATATTTTCTCCCTAATATTGCCTTTTAAAGAATTTATAGAAGAATGGTATCAGACCCACAGTAGAAGCTTCTTTCCCCCAGCAAGTTAATGAAAAACCATGACATGTGAGATGAACTATCACATTATCACTATAATTATCATTCCTGATTTTATAGAAAAGTAAATAACCATTAAGAAGGTTCCATTCTAATTCAAATTGTATTGTTTTTAGTTATTCGTTTTGCCCATATATTTAGGGAAGGGATTTTTTTTATTAATCTATTATGCATCAATGCAACCTGGAAAAAATCCATCAATGAATGATTGAATGTGTTTGTAGATACATTTAATATAGTTAATTCTGTGTCCTCATTCCAAGCTGACTCAGTGCTTCCTTTTAATTATCCAGGATTGTTCTAGTGTTATTCCAATAAGGGAACACATTGATACCTATTTCATTCTTGGTATCAGAATTTTACTTACACTTAAGGCTGAAACCTTGCCACTCTTCTAAGACACACGGGATGCCAATTTCCTGTCTGCCCCTGATTTCCCTATTTCCATGACTGATCTTCCCAGTGAAATTTAATGGATATCTCTTAAGGGATCTAGAATTTGCTAATTTTCTGCTTGACTCTAATAAACTGCTTTCCACCAGATTTAGGGAATAATTGGTAAAGTTCAAGCTGCATTAAGATACCTGGGGCCAGCAACGTGGAGCAGCAGGTCGGGATGTTGGCAACCTATTTGGAGACCTGGTACAAGTGCTGAGTGATATACTACAAATCCAACTCCCTACTGATGCACTTGGGAAACAAGAGGACAATGGACCAATACTTTGGGCCCCTGCCAGCCTGATGAAGTTTCAGGATTCTGGCTTTGACTTTGTACAGTCAAATGCCTGTGTGGCCATTTGGAGAGTGAATCAGTGGGTGGAAACTCTCTCTCTTTGTTGCTCTCTTTGTTGTTGTCTGTATCTACTACTTTTTCATATAATTAAAAAAAAACACTTCAAAAACTGCCTGAGAAGCTTGTCAGAGATGCATATCCTGTTTATCCACATAAGGAAGGAGCATTTTTAAAAGTATATATACAGGCCAATGTAGAGACATGTGATTATCAGAATAGACTTTAATAAAAATTTCTGACTAGCAGAATTTCCGTTGAACCTTTTTAGAAGACTTTGCTCATGAGGTACAACCATGCCATCCTCTAACACTGGCCCCACTCTAGCAAACATCACTGAAGCCACAATCTCAGAAATAGGGCAGTGTTTACACAATCAAATTGTCTAGCAGTTTTACATTCTGTGCAGTGTCATCATGCTTTTCAGCTTTTCAGTACTGTAAGTCCTGGAGATGCTTTTAACAGGTGCAAAGGAGCTAAACACAAGCAAATACATCATCTAATGACTTGTGGATTCCTCAGGGACAACTCCATATTGCCCTTCTCTGTATGTCATTTCCTGAAATTGTAATTGTAACTCTACTTCTCCAAACTCTACCCATGTTATTTTGGCACAACAAGCAAAGTATATCACAAAGTGCTTTCCAATGAAATCAGCAGTAAAATAGAAATCTAATTACATTTTTGCAGCTCAAGGTGGTAAGGTGTAGCTGTATGTAACTTTGGCAGAAGAAATGTGAATGAAGATCATGTCAGATTGCTTCAGGGCATTTTCCTTTGTGAAAAACTGCTAGTTTCCTAATGCAAACCAATTATTTTCAAGGTTTATTAAGCTAAGGTTAATAGTTTTCTATTATGTTTATAATAGTTTTACAGCATGCCATGAGTATTGTTGTATTTATATAACTTTTCATGAATCAGTAGTGTGCTTGCAAAGTAGAGAAACCAAACCATGACGTTTATCATTTTTTTTTAGATTTATTTATTTTTATTGGAAAGGCGGATATACAGAGAGGAGGAGAGACAGAGAGAAGGATCTTCCGTCCGATGGTTCACTCCACAAGTGGCAGTTGAGCTGATCTAAAGCCAGGAGCCTGGAGCCCCTCAAGGTCTCCCACGTGGGTGCAGGGTCCCAAGGCTTTGGGCCATCCTCCACTGCTTTCCCAGGCCACAAACAGAGAGCTGGATGGGAAGCAGGGTCGCCAGGATTAGAACTGGCACCCATATGGGACCACAGCCCATGCAAGGAGAGGACTTTAACCACTACGCTATCGCGCCTGGCCCACGTTTATCATTTTTAAAGACCTTTTCATCAGAACGGATTTAAATTTACGAAACAAAAACTGTAGAATTGTACAAACAGTTCTCAAATATATCACATCTGCTTTCATCAATTACTAATAGTGTATATTAATATATTTCTCATAATCACATATAATCCCTCATGCTTCCAACTTCTAATATTTTTAAATCTAAGCTCCCTTTATTACGTATTATCCCTCCCAGAATCTAGTTCTAAACATTCTGCCTTCATCCTGATTTCTAATATTTTGCTTCCACATGTGAGGGAGAACATAAATTTTTGTTTGTTTGTTTCTGTGTCTGCCTTACTTTATGTTGCTGTCCTGCAGCGATGGATTTGGTGCACGGAGCTGATAGTAACACGCATGGACTCTGACTGATTGATGGTCGAAAGACCAAGTTTATTAGTGGCATCAGACTTTATATACTGAGGGTCATATAGGATAAGGGAGGAGGTATTGAGCTTATCAAAACCCATCAACTGTTTCTAACTTTTGTTTGAAACACTTATATTTTGTATATCCAACCAAGTATTGTCATTCTCATGCTGTTCTCATTTAAATGACATCTGTTTAGCTATATGCTTGGTACTCACTCAGTTGTTTTCATATAAATATCATCCTCACAATTATAATTCTGTGCTCACTGACCTTCTAGGATCATAATGTCCTACAACTATACTTGTTTTTTGTCATTTATTAAATTATTTTTATTATTGTTTTATGATAGATTTCCATAGGCTCTAGGATTTTCCACCCCCTCCCAAAGTTCCCTTCTCATCCCCTTGCCATTGATTGCCCCTCTAGTGTTACAATGGGTGGTCCTTGATGCACAGTCGTAAGTCCATCATGCTGTCATTGGAGTGTTTCCTGACACTGTAGGCATGGGAAGTGGAAGAGTCCAGCATCCTTCTGTTAGGATATTTTCAACTGTTTCACTTAATTTGATGCCTCTTATCTTTATTCATGTTGCTACAAAGGACAACATTTGATTTTTTGTCTAAATAGTATTCTGTTGTGTAAATATACAACATTTTTTTATCTACGAATCTGATCACGGACACCTTGATTAATTTCAAATATTGGGCACTATGAGCAGTGATGCAATACATATACTGGAACAGGTATATATTTGATCCAATGATTTTGTGCCTTTTGGATATTTATGTAGTAGGAGTTATTGGATCGTATCACACCTCGATTTCTAGTTTTTAAAGAAACTGTTGTTTATGGAGCGATTGTACTAATCTGCATTCTGACCAACGGTTTAATAAGGCTCTACTTACACTTTTAATAGAAGAGAAACGAGCATGGGGGGATCTGAAATCATGTAATAGATGTATTAGACCATCAAAGATTTTAAACTGTTAACCCGCTTTACCCTATGTATTTACTCACATTGGTAAAAGTATGAATCTGCATATTTTAGATGTTATGGAATGCAGGTTGTATTGTGCGCCTTAGGTTTACATCTGAAAGCTTCCTTTGAAATTTAACTATTGAATATCAAATACATAGCTTCACTCTGTGGGTTTCAGTTTTCTCCTCATAAAGTGCAGAACAGGATTTTTTTTATTTCAAGATTTTCTTCTAATTTGACATTATGCAAAAGTTGTCAGATCTCAGTAAAATCAAGGTCTTCTGCAGAAGACAGAGACCAGCAGGAGTAGAATTCATACTCTGAATCAACTATTTATTAATGGTCTCTAATCTTGTTATTTCTTTGTTTCTCTTTTAGAAAATATGAATAGAAATTCCCAATTCTATAAATCTTGTGAGGTTCTAATGAAGAAAATCCAGCTATGACAAGCTACACATACTTCATAATATAGTTGAAAATGAAGTAAAATTTCTCAGATATCAGTACCGGTATCTTCATGATTATCACCATCATTGTCATCGCTGGTATTTTTTTACTTGTTTTTTTTTTTACAACATTTTGCTAATGTTTTATCAAAAAAGTTCTCAAATGGGGTCATCATTTAAAAGAAGTCATAAATTGATGGCCAGAGGGATTCCCTTTAAATGTTTTGCTAAGCACAAGGCTTTGTAACTTTGGTTACAGGAGCCAGGTGTGAAATGTGCAGTGCCACATTGAGGAACCTTAACAGGTGCATGGTGTGGAATGACCAGAGATCATCTGTACATCATACATTTATTCCTCTTGATCTGTTCTTCTTTCCTTGCACAATACATACATATCCCTCTTCGCGTCTGGAAACCCCAAACGGAAGAGATAGCTGAGGACAAATAGTACTGAGAAACAAAGGAACACTCTTGAGGAATGCTACACTCTTTGTGGAATGTTTTCCTGAAATTTTTAATGTGGGATTATAAGATTTGCTGTCATTCTTACCTCTCTTTTGCCCCGAGTAATAGAGCACAAACATAGCTGAATGTATAGATATAAGGAAGAGAGAATATAAGAGTAAAAAATAGATTGACACAATTTTTCTGTATTTTATTACTTATATTTTACCATCTGTATGGATCAGGACATTTTTGATTCATTGCCACATTTGTTTTTTCCTTTTAAAAAGAGTTTCAATGTTGTTTTAATTTGCACTAAGTTGATTATCATTACTGAATTAAACAGTTTTTACATATGCTTTTTGAGCTACATTTTTTTTCTGATGCAGGCTTTGCATAAATGAATGCTTGAATATGTACCAAAAATGTTAATTACAGATAGATCAGAGTAGTGTAATTGAAGTTTCAATATCTTCATGTTACTTATGTACATCTTTAATCTTTTAATTATCCAATTTTCCTCTTTAATCAAATACATGGATGAATAATGCTATGTGGTCCTCAATATTCATTTGTCTACATATTTGATTTTTAAATTATTTTAAAGGCAAAATTGCACATAAAGGGAGAACTGGAGAGAGAGCTGGATAGAGAGAGAGAGAAAGGGATCGATCTGCTGGGTCATTCCCTGAATGGCCACAAAGGCCATGACTGGGTTAGGGTGAAGTCAGGAGCTTCTTCCGGTATCCCACATGTGTGCACATGTGTCCATGCGTTTGATTCATCTTCCACCATTTTCCCAGGTACCTTGACAGGGAGTTGGATGAGAGGTGTGGCAGTTGGGGATGTCTGCATCTCAGATGGTATTTTAAGCTGCAATGCCACAACACCAGCCACCATCTCTTTATATTTGTTCAACAACTCCAACACATCAGGTATTGATCAGCTTTCTTAAAATAGAAATAAGCATAATGTCTGTTCACTTGGAGCTTGCAAGTTAAGGGGAGAATGTACTAAGGGCTGTAACATCAATATTTATGTTATTGAAAAAACAAAGTCTAAACAAAGAAAAACCAGAAAATAAAGCTTCAGTGGGAAGAAATACTTATGAAAGGAAATGGAATAAAATATTAGCTTTGAAAAATTAATAGGGTTTTGACAAAACATATGTATATTTTTCAAGACACATATTTTACAAATTTGGCTAGTTTGATTATTTGAGAATATATTGCATGAAAGAACATAGAATAATTGTTAAAAGAGTATTTAAAAAGACTTTGAAGATAAGATATATAGCAGATGAAAAAAGGTCTATGCGCACATCCCAACAATACTATGGAGATTAAAATTTCTTGTGTAAGCATTAGCAAGAAGAGGCACCAAATAACAATGTATTGGAGGGGACATAGTCAAAGCAATTAAGATATATATTATAGACTGATTTTGTGGATGGATTTATACAGGGTGTTACTAGAACATGAATTCAGGTTGTCAGTGCACCCAGAGGGGATTAAATTACAAACATCCATAGGAAATAAACTAGGAGCACTTTCTGATTAAGTGAATTTGGAATATAATATGGAGTGAAAGTGTGAGTAAATCCCCAGTTATTGATTTAATTGAATAGGTGGATGTCCAGTAATAATCATTCTCCTGAGAATAAAAAGCAATTTTAAGGGGAGGCCCTCATTCTGAGAGGAGGGACGTGTTCAGAAAATATAACAGGTAGAGATATTGAGAGTACTTTAAAAAATCATAGCAGGAAGATTCATAGATGATATTGGATGCAAGGTTGGATTCAGAAGTTGATGAATTTATAAACTCATTTTAATAATTATGATTGTTGATAAATATGAAAGCAAAAAATATAATGTTGTACAAAGCCATATGATAAAATCTAAACTAAGAGGACTAACTGGTTGTATATTTTGGGTAAATATTCAAGGATAAAGAGAAAAAAAAATGCCAGTTAATTCAACCTGGAAAGTGGTCTCCTCCTCTCTGTATTATCTGCCTTTCCAATAAAAAAATAAATAAATAAATCTCTATTTTAAAAAGAAAGAATAAATAAATAAATAAATAAATAAGATATTTTTAAAAAAGAACTTGAATTTGGAAATAACAGGATTTTTGTAATGACCTGGATATCGTAGTATGTATCTTATCTTTTGTGTTTTTAAGATTTATTTATTTGAAAGGCAGAGTTAGGGAAGAGATCTGTTTTTGTTTATTATTATTATTTTTTTTTTACTTCTCTGGCTTTCTAAAAAATTATTTCTTATTAGAGGAAAGGCAGATTTACAGAGAAGGAGAGACAGAGAGAAAGATCTTTCATCTGCTGGTTCATTAATTGATTCACTCCCTTTGTGGATGTAATGTTCAGGGTTGGATATGGCAGAATCCTGGAGCTACTAGAAGTGTCCAAGGATTTGGGCTGGCTCTTGCTGTTTTCTTATATGTATTAATAGAAAGCACTGCAGGTGGGGGACTTAACCTGGTACACCACAGCATTGGTTCCTGCATTTTACTTCTGCAAAACACTAGTCATATTCATAAACTACTTGGAGTAAACTGTTGTCATTAGAGCCAATGCTGAGAAACTTCCATGTACTTTGTTTGGAAACTGCATTGTGAGTATCTGTTCCCAACTGTCCTCCTAAACTATAGGTTGCT
Organism: Ochotona curzoniae; assembly: GCF_017591425.1. NCBI lineage: Eukaryota > Metazoa > Chordata > Mammalia > Lagomorpha > Ochotonidae > Ochotona > Ochotona curzoniae. The sequence goes on from NW_024466599.1 coordinate 60,802,340, forward strand.
GGGCATGTGCAATGGTAATCATAATCCGTTTTTACTTCATTGATGTATCTATACAGAGGACAATTGAAGCTTATATTTGCAGTTTATTATTGAGTTAAGTAAAAAATACGAATTTATTTGGTGATGATATTTCATCAGTTATTTTTAATGCAAATCTTTTCAACTGTTATATAACTTACAATCTAGTATGTTACTGTATTTAAAACGCTTAAGAAGAGATTAAGTATTAGAACCAAATATTACTAACAGAAAGCAATACTTTTTAAAAATTTATATGGGAAATATTTAGAAGTTAGCAGTGTTTCCATTCATGTCATATATCAATTATATGATCAGATGTTTTCCTCTTGCTCATGTGGTCAATGATAGTAATTAATTTTCAAACACTGAACCAACCTTCAACTGCTGAAATTAATCCCCCTCGTCCATAAAGTATGCTTTCTTATAAAGTGTTGATGCTGGTTTGCTAATAAATATTGATCTTTGCATCTATGTTTATGATAGATATCAATCTGTAATTTTCTTTTTTTTTCTTTTTATGTTGAGATACTGCTGGACTCATGATGATTTACAAAATGTTCCTTCTAACTTTATTTTCTGGAACATATTATAAAGAATTATAAAAATTTCCTGTGTAAACGTTTGGGAAAATTTACCAATAAACCAATCTGGGCCTGATATTTGATGGGTTTTGACACATTAAATATTAATTACTTTTTAAAAAATGAATATATATCTGTTCAGATGAACCTTTCTTTGATCACAATTTTAATGACTTGCAGAAATCAAGGAGCTGATTCATTTAATTCACAACTTGTAGGTTGTTTATAAAATTCCTTTAGCATTGTATTAATATCTATGGGATATATAATGAAATATAAGAAACATTTTTCGTTTCTCGTATTGATTACAGCTATTTTCTTGCTTTCTTTTTCTTGATAAGCTTGGCTACAGTTTATGTTTTCTTTAAGACCTACCTTTTGCTTTTATTGAGTTTTCTTTCCTATTTTCCTATTTTCAATTTCAGTGACTCCTAGTCTTATTTCTTTTCTTTTTTTTTTTAAGATTTATTTTTATTATTATTTTTTTTTATTGGAAAGGCGGATATACAGAGAGGAGAGACAGAGAGGAAGATCTTCCGTCCGATGATTCACTCCCCAAGTGAGCGCAACGGCCGATGCTATGCCGATCCGAAGCCAGGAGCCTCTTCCGGGTCTCCCACGCGGGTGCAGGGTCCCAAAGCTTTGGGCCGTCCTCGACTGCTTTCCCCGGCCACAGGCAGGGAGCTGGAAGGGAAGCGGGACTGCTGGGGTAAAGTCTTAAAATGCAAGGCTGGTATTACACAGCCGTGAGCTAATATCACTTACGAGACCCACTCGGAGTCTGAGCTGCCACAGCTTCAATCCAGCTCTGTGTCATTGTGTGTGGGAAGCAGCCTAAGATGGTGCAAGTGTTTGGGCCCACACTATCCATGTAGCTTCCAGACGTCTGGCTTTGTCCTGGCCCAGCCCCAGCTGTTGAGGAAATTTGGAGAGCCAATCAATGGATGGAAGAGCTCTCCTCCTCTCTTTCTAAATATGCAATATAAAATGTGTTCTTGTTTTATCTTGGGAGATGGTGATGTCTTTTTATTTCTTTTTGTTTATTTTTTCATTAGTTTTTATTTTTTCCTATTTTTATTAATATAAAGAGTATAGAAGTCAAGATTTCAAAAGTACTGCTCTAAAAAAGCAACCATAATTCTCTGCTGTGTCATTTTTCCTTCTTCTGTTCTGTTTCTTTTCCAATTTTTTTCCAGTTAAATCTATAATATAAATTAGTGGCTTAATTTACCACCAACCAAATAATTCAACAAGTAAAAAGTAGAAAGACAATAGCTCGACGGGGGTAGAAATGTGGGCCAAAACAATTAAATCACAAGATTCCTATACATATTTTTGTTGTATTCTATATTAATTACTGCCTAACAGGAAAAACATGTATTTGCCTTTATTAGGACTGACTTAAACATAATGGTTTTCATTTGCATTCGTTTTATTGAAGGAGATCGATTTCTTCTTTTATGGGTTAATAGTATTCCATTGTGAATATACCACTTAATCTAGTCATGCGCTGCTAGGCATCTGTGTTGATTCTACACCATAGCTGTTGTGAATTGAGCTGCAATTAACAGTACAGATGCTGTTTTCATAGGCTTATTTCACTTGATTTGTATAAATTCCCAAGTGTGAGATGGTGGGTAAATATGGTCGATCTGCCTTCAGATTGATGATGAATCTCCATATTGCCTTCCATAATAGTCACACTAATTTACATTCCCACTTTCAGGATAACAAGGTACTCCCCCCACACACATCATTTATTATTATTTTTTATTATTGTTTTGTTTATATTATTATGATTATTTGTGTATGATAGCCATTCTAATTCGGTGAGTGAGACCTCATTATAGTTTTTAATTTGCATTTTCTTGATGGGTAGTGATCCTGAGAAAGAAAAATTTAAAAAAAGTTACTCACCTTTTGCTTATTATTAAAATGCTGAATATTTAATTATCTCCCTATTGTTTTATTTAGCTAGACACTATATTATTATAATAGCATAAAATTGGAGAGTGTTAACGAGGAGTGGATGATAATGTCATGACTTTACATCTATAAAAACCACCACCCTATCCTGCAGTCAATACTCTGACATCATATTCATTGTGTCTAATCTGGTAAAAACAGTCTTAAAACTGTTACCTTAGAAATTTGCTTTTTTTTGTTCTTTAAAAAATGACTAGTTTGTTATTTGTAGTGATATCAATGCCACAACCAGTCTCCGTTTAAAATGTGTTCTTTGGGGTAAAAACAACAACAAAAAATCTGTCTTAAACTTCTTTCTGCTACCTGTAAACACAGTTATAGTGAGAATCTTACTAAGCTCTTTGATGGTGTGGGAACAACACATACACATTTACAGAGTATGCCGTATCTGTTTGCAATGTATATGAGATTTCAAGAAAAAGTCTCAGAAAACCAGAAGCACTATATTCAAAAGTTGTAGTGACTTTATTGAGGAGATTTATAATTGCAAAAATGACCTAAATTCCAGATCAAATTTATTTCCTTTTGTTTTTTATGGTTTATTTTAGTTTATTTGTATTTATTATTATTAATACCATTATTATTTTTTATTATAAAAAGCTCTGGGATTTCCTTTTATACCCCTCAACCCTACTCCCCCCAAACACTGATTTCCTCTATGTTATTACAATAATCTGTTCCTCATAAAGAGTTATAAGTCCAACATTATAGGCATGGACAATCGCAGAGGGTCCATCATCCTATTGTTAAGATATATTTAACAGTTTCATTCAGAGTCTATCTTTGGTCTGGAAGTAGAGATACATACTACGTTGTATCCTCACATCTGGATATGATGGTCTCCATTACACAGTTACCATACATCTCCTTAAATGAAAAGTTACAAAGCAAAAACAACAGAAAAAAAATAGAAATCTACAACCCTGCAAAGTTAAATAACAGGCTACCAAATGATTAATGTGTCATTCAAGAAATGAAATTTCCAGATAAAGTTTATTTCTTAACCTTGATATTTAATGACGGCTTACTCCTCAGCCTTAAAATTGACAAATTGTAAAGCTTGATAAAGCAAATCTTACAATTGTGTTATTGCATTAACGCTTGTAGTCAAAAAGATATCTTTAAATACCACGCATCATTCATAAGACAATAACAAAAACAAATTTTTGTTCTTATTAGAGGCTCAGAGGTCTGAATAAATGACTTCTCTCGTGTAAAATTACAAGAAAAACTTAATATCACTTATTAGGTGGACTCCTGAGATCTGGTATTCAGGTTGTACAGGATTCTTTTTTTCCGATCTATTTTGATTAACAAGCACAATGAGGAACATTTATAACAAGACTCTGAAAGGTCATTCAAGGTACCTATCCATTCCTGATTAAGTATTGCTTAGATTGGCAGAGACACAGATCTGGAACGACAACGACAGTTCTTTTCTTGATGCATAAATATGTTGGCAAGCTAACAGACTTGTGAAATTCCACCTCTGATATTTCAGCTAAATCTTATTGTAGCAGTTGAGAGTTTTAATACTCAGACAATGATGATGCATTCAAATTTTTTTTACGTTTGGGCAGAATCATTCATTATCCAAAGATTTCTTCTTATACTGAATAGATACCAATCTACAATGGTAGTTGATTAGAAAAGGTGGTGTATTATATATACAAGAAGGGAAAATGTTTTTGCCCGATTTTTGTAATAAGTAGAAGTGAAAATAGGTAATGAGTTAATAGATTTCCATCATGGATTTTGGTATGCAAATTGAAAATAGGATTTCACATTCTCTGTAGTCTTTTACAACTATTGCATACAAAATCACATTGGAAAAGTAAATAACTTCTAGAATTACTTTTATTTAGACCACAGGTTTAGCACAACATATATACATGGTCATTACTCAATTAAAATATTGAGTATTTACTGTTTCGCCATGCCAGACATTTCATTAAGCAGTTTAAAATCATTCTTATTTTAAATCTTATAATGTGATGTGATCTTATGGATTTTAAAGACTACATTAAAAAGATCTACGGTTTTATTTAGGAAAAAGAAAACTTGCACATGATCAGAAATAACAGGTTTGAAACAAATGTTAGGATTTTTATTGTTGGATTACTATAATATTGAACAAGATTTTTGGAAATCATATATGAAACAAGTACACAATGCTATAGGGTTGCTTTAGATGGAGAAATATTTGTCTAAATTCCAACTATCTTGGCTTTTTAGTCATACTGATATCTATTTTTATGAAATTTTAAAAATTGGAAGCCATGAAGCACAAAACAAAATTGAAATAATTACGTTGTTTGAGTTTCAAGTTTCCTATGCAAAATATATTTATTCTAATCTTTCCATTATTATCATGTTATTTAAATAAGAAATTTGAGACCTATAATACAGCCATTCCTTAAAATTATTTTTTTCCAAAATGAAATATAATTGTTTGAATATGGTAGGTTGTGACTTATTCCGTATTATTTGATAGCTAGGAGGGTTGCAAGTGTTGGTGAGAGATCTTGTGTTCCCTTCCAGTTTAATGAAATCACTCTGGCACTCATGCATTTCCAACACCTTACTGCTGTAATGGCCAAATTTTCGCTCTTAGCAAAGTTCCTATGGAATGTCACAAGTGCAAACAGTAGTGACATGTGACAGGTGAAAAGATTTTAAGTTAATAATAAACAAAAATGAGTCTTTCCTATTATTACCATGCATTGGCATTTTAAAGAACCAATAGGATGATTCTCTTCCTTTCTGTGGCCTCCTTACTCCCTCCCTTAGATATGCCACTGTTCCTTTTGTTATAATCACTTTCTACAGTCTTCCCAGGTACCTTAACGGTTGATCACACATTCTTTAAATTCCACGTAACCAATCACTTCCTGACCTTTTGGGAAAAAATTTATAAATTGTAGGTAGCCAATATCATTTACTTAAGATGGCTTATTTTTCATGCTGCCAAAAATAACAGATTGTATCAAAAATTTCCAATAAAAGTATGCCTTGAACTGTAATACTGCAACAAGGTGGAGGAATCTACCATGGAGAGAGGGCACGGGGAGGGGTTGGGGGAATCCCAGAGCCTATAAAACTGTGTCACATAATGCAATGTAATTAATAAAAAAAAAAAAAGAGGGCCCGGCGCGGTGGCGCAAGTGGTTAAGTCCTCGCCTTGCAACCCCGGGATCCCATATGGGCGCCGGTTCTAATCCCGGCAGCCCCGCTTCCCTTCCAGCTCCCTGCTTGTGGCCTGGGAAAGCAGTGGAGGACGGCCCAAGGCTTTGGGAACCTGCACCCGTGCGGGAGACCCGGAGGAGGCTCCTGGCTTCGGATCGGCATAGTATCGGCCCGTTGCGCTCACTTGGGGAGTGAATCATCGGACGGAAGATCTTCCTCTCTCTCTCTCTCCTCTCTCTGTATATCCGCCTTTCCAATGAAAAAATAATAAAAAATAAATCTTTAAAAAAAAAAAAAAAAAAAAAAGAAAAAAGCATGCCTTATCTGTTTCAATAATCACCCTCTCCTATATCTATTACCTACTCCAATCAAGGAATATGTTTATTCTAAGTTCTCATATGTGCATCTGGTAGAATTAAATGAATTTCTAGAAGTGGGTACCTTGTATTTTCTTTCTGTAATATTTACTCTTCTTTTCCAGAAATGCTCAGATTTATTTAATTGTTATTTATTTGAAAGACCAGAGAGACAGACAAAAACTGATCTTTTGTTTGCTGATTCACTACTCCAAAACCCACACAGAGGGGACGTGATCAAAGCCAGGAGTCTGAAACTCAGTTCAGGTCTTGTGTGTGTGCTGTGATGTGAGCCATCCCTGCTGCCTTAAAGAATGTGCGTAAGGATTTGTGATTAGGTGTGGAACAGGGGCTTGAACTCAGATACTTCATTAAGGGCTGTAGGGATCCCAAGCTGTGTCTTAACCATTTACCAAATGCCTTCCCTCTCCAGAAGTGTTTCGACGTTTATTGTATTAGATATTAGACAGCATCTGTATCTCTTTCCCTCAATACTGTTTTGTGTTTTTCCTAATATTATGATTTTCTTTTTCTTAGTTCCTTTTTTATTGAATAGCTTCATACTAAAATTTCAGTCTTTATTATCCTGCTACTACTTATTTAAAACTTCATATTAACATCAGCCCGTGTTGTAACTTTAAAAATCTGAGGACTCATGAAATATTTCCTAAGCAACATTTAAAAATAATACCTGTAATGGGATTGGGTGAAGGATGTGACTTTTTGAATGTTAGAAGCAAGTACCAGAAATCACGACGAGCCACCACAATGCTCTAGGCTTGGAGGACTATTCATGTTTATTGCTCTGTATATGATGAACTAACTGGCAGTCCAACCATCCAGAGAGGAGGTATGTGTTCAGGAAACAATAATCATGTAGTCATAACCTGTGAGTTTCACTTTCAGCATCAAGGGCACACTCCTTTGGGCTTTCAAATATTTTCCCTCTATCAAATATTTCCCAAGCAACAAGACCAGAAAAGCAGTCTAGCACAAGATACTTGAACAGTGGGAAGGTGAGAAGTGATTTCAAGTTAAAATACTGAGAAATACTGCATCCTCTCACTGAGTTGTGAATTTTTTCTTACATTTAACGCCTGTTAATATCCTAATGGGTTACTTTTTCTCAGATCATCTTTTCAGAAGTCCAGTTTCAAGCTATAAGCCAAGGGTGTTTGCGAAGCTATGAATCCGGGTCTAGTCAAAGTTGCTAGAATTTAGCATGCTGACCTTCCTACAAGGTTCAGTAGCAGAAAGGAGAAAGGAAGAGGTTGTACAGGGTGCACCCTTCAGGACATTTTTTAGTCTCTATTATCTGGGATGTTTATTGTATATGGATTCCTTCCCAGAGTTTTTGCAACACTTTCATTAGTTCCACACAACTGGAGATGTCCCCAGAGTTTCTGTGTAGGAGATAAATGATGGATATGGGAAGTAGTCCCAGTTTAATACTATAGCAGTTGTATTTTCCTCTGTATTTGTTTCTGATAACTTTAAAAAATATGGGATGTTATTGTTAGGTTTGGAGCTACTTGGACTACCTTGAGAGAGAAAGAGAGGCTTTTAGTCTAGGCAAAGGGTTTTATTGGTCAAAAGAGAGTCTAAGATGAATACATCACTTGACTTCAGCAGGGTGGTGGAGCCATTTCTGCTGTTCCCACCCTAACAGTTCTCGTGTTCCCATAGCATAAGGTGTGATTTACAGCACAGATTTGTTGTATTCAATCAGGTTTGGTAATGGAATAATGCTTCCCATCATTCATATTCAAATTGCCTGGGGGCGGATACAAAGTAAAGTTCTCTATATACATTAAGTTGCAATATTCAGAGGCGTGGGAGCAAGACAGCTACCGTTTTTAAAACCTCCTGGGTAATTATTGCAGTTACTATACTTTCAGAAACATTTGCTTGTGTTATCAATGTGTAGTATATAAAATGTTTTCTTGCATCACTGTTAAGGTTTTCTACCCAAAGGGACGCTCCTCAAAGTGCCTTTACCTGCTTTACTAAAGAAGCTGGGGTGAAGTTGAAACAGTTACAGTGACTAATTAGCAGTGATATACTGAGAACATCATGGGGTCATGCTTTGTGCTATGGAGCCTAGAGAATAAAGGAGTTATAAGGAAAAGTTAGTCTCAAATCCCATCAGCTGACGAAGAAAACAACACCAGACTTACAAGGTTTTAGTTTACTTCTTAGAAACAGATCTGAAGGCAAAATCCTGTCTACTATCTATTTTAAGAAAAAAAAAAGCTCTGTCTTTTAATATCTACTGTTTCTTCTGTGACATAATGCCAAACTTTAAGTAGTTTTTACAGAAACTACCTGCACAGTAAAGCCTGAAATATTTACTATGTGACACCTCATGGTAAATTTGCCAACCCAGGGTAAGCATTCTTGAACAGTCAGTTGACTGACTGCTTGGAACACTCCCATCCTATGGCATCGTACCATTTTGACTCTCTCCAGCTTCCTCCTAATGAATTCAGACGCTGGCATAAGTACATGGATCACCCTTCTGGAAGACCCCAAAGGAACTCAAAGCTCCTGGTTTCTACCCGACCTACCCCTAGTACTTGAAAATATCTGGAGAATAAACTGATGAATGGAAGATTTTTCTCTGTCTCTGTCCATCTGTCTATATATCTGCTTTTGTTCTGTTTTCAAAGAAATGAAAATAAAATAAACTTTTTTTTAAAAGTTTGCCAATGCCTATCTATCTGTAACCTTTTTTGGTGCAAGGTGTCAGTTTAGTGAGATGACTTGATTCTTATTCAGTGAAATATGAAAGTTACTATAGATCTTGTTGCCTGGATCCGATAAAACAAAGCCAACTACAAAAAAATTCTGAGACTCGAGACAGCTGAAGAATTGGCAGAGGCATGGTTGAAGACTTCAAGGACTTGTGAATCAAGTACAACTTGGCTGATGTAGATGCTGTCATTTTGGGGTGAATATAGTTTTTGAAGCACTTACGAAGCAAGATAAATCAGTAGGCTACATGATTCTAGCCGAAGCATCCAGTTACCTTGCTGTGAGGGTCCCTTCTATGGGTAGCAATGGGTGATCCTTTCCGACGATTACAAGGCTCAATTGTCCACCTTTCAGTTAGGAAACTAATAAGCACAGAGTCCCAGAGAAGGAGGAGAGTCAACCCCAGCAGCCTGGAGAGTCTGTCAAAATTATTCCTGCTTTGCATCCTGAATGCCAAGGAACAGATTGTGTTAAGAAATGTGGCATTATGGTGATGACATGGCCCTCTGCCTAGCCACTGGTGGCAGCTGGTAATTTCTTTATAAATATTTGATGCCATACTAGCAAAAATTGTGGGAAAATGTTTCAGCCCATAAAATTTTGTAGTAAATAAAACCTCTGCTTGCTGACTTGTGAGTCACACCAAGTGTTAAAGCTTGATCTTGGTGTCTCAGTTATGCCTGAGGCATGAAACTGAGATTAGCAGGAACCTAACTAGTGACCATGGAAGAGTTGATCCTAGCCAACGTCTTCATCATCTACATTTTTCTTTTTAAAAAAAATGTTTGTTTTTAGTGAGAGAGGAAAATGGAGAGGGAGCGAGGGATAGTCAGGGAGGAATCCTCATACCTAAAAAACTGCACAGTGGTAAAATAACATCAATTAAAAGAAAGTGCTAAAAAGAAGAAAAATAGAATGTTCCAGGCCTATAGTTCTGGTGCTCTCCCTAAAATACACCAATTTGAATGGCTATAACTCACAAGAAGTCACCTTTAGAAGAGTCAAAGATAGGGCCTACAATGTGATATATCAGGTAAAGCTACTGCCTCTGCATAAGGCACGAGTTCGTGTCCTGGCTTCTCCACTTCCAATCCAGCTCCCTGCTTATATGCCTGGGAAGGTTGTAGAACATGGCCCAAGTGCTGGGACTGTTGCATCAAGTGAGATACCTGGATGAAGTTCCAGGCTTCTGGCTTTGGACTGGCCCAGCTCTAGTTGCTATGGCCATTTTGTGAGTGAGCCAAGGATTGGAAAATTGAATTCTCTTTTTCCCACCTTTCGCATAACTCTGATTTTCAAACAAATATTTTAAAAATATATATTCATTTATCTGGAAGGCAGAGATTAATTATGTGAAACGTAGAATGACAGAGAGAGAGAGAGAATCTTCCATTAGCTGGTTCACTCCTCAATTGGCAAAAATGACCAAAACTGAGCTATTCGGAAACCTGGAGTCAGGAGTTTCTTGCAGGTCTAAATGTGAGTGCAGGGGCCCAAGGATTTGAGCTATCCTCTGCTGCTTTCCCAGGCCAAAACCAAAGAGCTGTATCAGAAGTGCAGAAGCACAGACTTGAACCTGCACCCATATGGAATGCTAGCACCTCAGGTAGAGGCTTAGCCTACTATGTCAGCCTGTCTGCCCCAAACCCAAACTCTGTTTTTCCTTTTACCTCTGTATATTCTCTGGGAACCACTATTGTACTTACTGTTTAATTTAGACATTGTCTATAAGTGGAATCTGCAGTGTCTGTCCTTATGTGACTGTAACATGCATGATATTCTTACTTAGACTTTCTTTTTCAAATCTATTTTAATTTTATGTGAAAGAGAGAGAGCAAGTGCAAGTGAGCAAAATTAGAGAAAAAGCAAGAGATTTTGTCTACTGCTTTTGTCCTCAAATGCACAGTGTAGTCATAATTCCACCAGGATTGGGCCAGGGCAAGACAGGGAGCCTGGAACTGAATCCAAGTCTCCTGCATGAGTGTCAAAGACCTAATTAATTAAACAATTGGTTATCTACTGCCTTCTAGGGTATGTATGAGTAGAAAATTGGATCCAATGCAGAGTAGCCACCATTGCAATCAGTTCCTTTGATATGATGTGTGTGTCCCAGATAGAATCTTAACTACTCCCCCAAATAACTGGCCAAAATTTTTGGCTTTTTTTAATCCTTCTGTACTCATATTTTTAAAATTTTATTATTTCCATATACTAACTTTGAATTAGTTTGTTGTACTCTAATCCTTCAAACATGAAGTTAGGCTGTTTATTTGAAATTCTTCTTTTCTAATAGAGATATTAACTACATGTATGTCTTTTAGTATTATTTGACTTTATCCAAAAGATTTTGTGGTGGTGCATTGCCTTATTTGCTTCCTTAACCTTACAAATTCTCAAGTGGATTTATGAGTTACATATTTGGTTTACAAAAGTGTTGTGATGGGGGACAATGTCAGGACCTTCCAGTTGGAGCATCTGGTTAATACCACTGTCATCCCTTTAACTTGAATTCTTAAACTGCCTATGCTCTGTTGTGAGAAAAAAAATGGCACAAAATACTATTCAGGAAAAAAGAAAATTATACAGCACTCTGTTTTTCTATAATTATCAGAATAATAGTATCCTCATAATGGAGAAAAGAGTTGAAACTGTAAGTTACCAGTTTCTGTCCTTCGAAAGAAAGAACTCCTGTTTGTTGGTAGGGTAGGACACTGAAAAATTGAGAGAAAAAATTCACCCTTAAGTGTAACATATCAGAATCTCCTGATCATACTTATGAGACATTCGTCATTAAATTCTGTGCCTGTTGATTAGCTGAATCCAGAGTAGCTATGTCTGTCTGTTAATCAATTCACTTTCTTTTTTTATTTGTACCATTACCCAATGCTTGTAGGATTACTTTTATTGGTTAGAACAAGCACAATTAGCAATATGTTAATTTTCAGTTAGGGACTTTTTCCAACTACTTTTCAAAGAACATCTTATCTATCACTTGAATTTAGCATACATCCTCTACATAAGTATCATTAGATCATGTGTTTATATCTAATTATTGTAATTATTCTGTAATATTGCAAATGTTAATATGCATTTCTGTTCACACATCACATTGATGTATTCCTCCTCAAAAGTGTTGAAGTAGAACAAGCTGCCTGTGAATGCATTTGTCTGATCTATTTGTAGACGCATTGTCAGGAAAACAATGCGTTTTTCCTGACATCTGGGAAACTCAAGTTAGTTTCAGCTTCATTAGTGATGCACATTTAGATACTGGGCAAAACAGCTTCTGCATAACTCAATTATACTGTGTATTAATGGTGATGACAAAGCTCTTTCCAGGAAGGCGAGGGACTGTGCCACTATTAGCCAGTAATAGCTTGAGTTTGAGTAGTTCCCATTCAAACAGATAACATTTCATTAATTCCCAATCAATAAGCTACTAATACTGCAGAGGATATTATGATTAAATAATGCAAAATTTTATTTTCAGGAGACTGACATTGTTTGTCTTTATGATAGCTTAGTAATTATCCATAAATAGAGAAAAACCAAATTAATATCTCAGTAAAGATTCAAATGTGTGGCTCAACAAGTTAGATAATATTTCTCATTTTCCATTCAAACATAAACATAAACTCTGGAAGCAAGAAGATAATGTTCTCAAGCTTTCTGTGGTGTGAAAAGCTGTAGCATTAATATATCTTAAAGTCAGTTCTGTTTGATTCAGTGAAAAGAAAACTGAATTTTAGACACAATTTATGGTGAAATTTAGGAATATGATAGAGCTTTTCAGCTTTTTTGAAGAGACAATAATGTTCAGAAATTAATTTGAATGAAATAGTTTCATATTTTATTCTAAAGATTAATTTTTGCATGTGTTCATTTTTATATTTTTCTTCTATTAATTCATCCAACACAGACGTATTGGCAGTACACAAATGGGAAGTAAAATGCCATCCTTGACTTCTTGTGACTTAAGATGTAGTCCTAATATGGGAGAGAGAATTCCTTGAAACTGCGTGATGCTACAACTGCTTTTAAGAATGTTTTTTCCCTAAGATTTCAATATTCCAACCCCCTCACTTTTTAACACACACACAAAATAAAATTACAGGGTTTCTAATGTAACCATATATGTGATGATGATTTGTTTACTGGTGTTTATTTGTTCTATTATTTGAAGATTTGAATTACACTATGTTCTGGTTAAGTGTATATTATTTAAGCAGATAAGGCAGTATTGTCATTGTCCACCAAAGGACTAATTTTTTTTTTTACCTTTTCATTTTGGCTGCAATATTCCTTTTTTTTTGAAAATTAATAGAAATGTCTTAAATAGGTCCGTTTACTTGGAAAGTATATGCAGAAATGAGTTTATGCTATGTGCTTAATCTATTAAATTGCTTGGTGTGAGGTTGTATTGTGTTTGTGACCAACTTCCTCCTAGACCTAAAGTACCCTCAGGGGCATGCCTTTGGGGATGCACTGAACAGAGCTACAGTGCCACTTAGAGAACTCTTAGGTGCTGTTTTATGATTCTTCTGAACCTATGCTTCAGAGTTAGGGTTCACTTTTAGTGTTTCTTGAAAAGCTGCTCAAGAATTTCTGTGCTCCTGTGTTTACATCTGCAATGTGTTTGCATAGGCTGATAGAACTTTGCTTCCCTTGGATCACAACTGCCTCTACTAGTTTTCGCACTTGTAAATATTGTGGACTCTGTTCTCACTTATTTACTTTCAAGACTATCCCACTTATTCTCAATTTCTTATTTTTCACCAAATTTGTGTTTTTAATCTATTTTGTCACTCATTTTTCCTATATTTTTATTTTCTCATAGGTTTTTGTATAATAATGCAATCTGATAATTGTATTTATTTATGTATTTAATCACAATAGAACCATTTAAGTACTGTCTCATATTTCAATTAAAACTATATTTTTATAGAATTAATAATTATTGTGCTTGCAATAGAACAACCTTATTTAGAATATATTGATGTTTTCAGTGATAACAATATTGTCAGATACAAGCAACTTAACAAAATTATAGGGATTATGTTATATGTGCATGGCAGCTGAACCACAAAGAAATGACATATGAGAGAAGAATATTGGATACATCCCCTGTATCCTGTGGTCAATAAGCATCATGATTTCTCTGCTGGTACTTTTTGGCACATTTTCCATGCCACCTTGAACAACTGAGTTTTTTTCTCATCCATCAAGTCTGCCTGAAAATGTTATCTCTTCTATGAAGTGTTCTGTGAGCTATTCAAGCAGAAAGACTTGTTCACTCTGTGGAATATTTTATTACGTTCTCTAGCAGAGCAGGTTGTACATTTATTACATTGAATTATATATGATCATGCATCTATTTTATTGGGAATTCCATGACAATGAGATGACTGACTTCATAGTTGTGTACCTAGTATTTAACTCAGAAAGTAAAAAAAAAAAAAAAAAAAAAAAAAAAAAAACCTTAAAAACATTTTTTAATTTCACCCCAATTCAAAGTTGAGAATGCTTCTACTAATGAGAATGCCTAAATAACAGAAAATTGCATGTTAAAATGTTTTAATTGGCTAATGTGTTATTCATCTCGCACCTCTCCCTGACTTTATTTCTTCCAATTGTGTGAAGTAGTTGGATTTGGGTGCAAATATGGAATGTTTACTATGTGGAATGAAACCTTTCAATCACTTAGAACAAATACAATTTACATATTTGGTTTAAACACATCAGCAAAATGTTTTAAATTGAACCACCAAATGTCATGTATTTCTTACCATAAAAGGAACAAAAATCTAGCCATGATTAATGATATTTTACTCTCTCCAAACCTCGTTATAAGGTATTTCTGAATTTACTTGTAATTTAATGTTTAAAACTGGTAATATTAAAACTATTCAATTGGTCCTTATAACTTTTGGAATATCATTATTATTTGGTCCAGTTGCTTCCATAATATATTTTTTTTTGTATTTTTAAAAGATCTATTTATTTTTTCCTTTAACTTTTTATTTAATTTCATTTTATGACACAATTTCATAGGCTCTGGAATTTCCCCAACCCTTCCCCATACCCTCCCCCCATGGTGGATTCCTCCACGTTGTTGCAGTTGTACAATTCAAATCCAGTCATGATTCCTTCATTGCAAGCATGTACCATGCATAGAGTCCAGCATGTTATTGCCCAGATAAATTCAACAGTTTGTTGGGGAGGCCATCCCTGGTCTGAAAGTAGAGCTGGCAGATTATTATTATTAATCATAACCAATCCTTTTGAAATTCAGTGATGTAGCAATACATTATCCCATATATATTTCCCCTCTAAATTAGCTCTAGTGACTTAAGTGTCTAAGAACTGTTATTATGTCACTATATAATACCTACAAGCTCGTAATAAGACCAAGGAATGTATTCCAAATGAAATTAGGCTAACAAGTCTTATTGGAAATGAAAGTCAGATAAATGAAAATATCCTAAAGTACGTATCTCTAAATAGTGTAAGATTATTAAATGAAAGCTTAATTTTCCAGCTTAATTGAATATGAACAGGACTTATTGAAACAATTAGACAGTGGCCTCAATGTATATCATCACATTCTATTAAACACCTTTCCAACAGTATCGGTAATGAAGAAAGAAAGAGAAAAAATATAGTTTCGTGCCTCTTGTCAGCTTTTCCACCAAGTGATATGCATTACTTATGGCTGACATGCAAGTTGCAGCTCCCATGGAATTTGGATTGTCAATAAAATAGATTGAGAATCTTAAAAAAATGCAAGAAAAGTACAGCTCACCATATGCAATTAAGAATATGACAGTTGAGTATTCAGGCTTCTAGCTCATCTTGTTAGTAATTTATTTTCTTGATTTCTGCCAAGCATTTGATGTACATGTGTCTGTTCCCTCAAACATAAAAATGAAAAGTACATTTTAAGAAGTGAAGCATAAATGCTTTGTGGCCTGTTCATATATATTAGCCTTACTGTCTCTCCTTTATAATGAGTAATTCTCCTGTACAGTAGGTTCTGTAAAGTAGAATGCTGTTTCTGTTGGGTATATATATGTTCATACCTTCACGTTCTGTTGTGTACAAATGTCTATCCATCTATCTGTGTGTTTGTATAAAGAGATCTCATTCTCGTTTTGATCTATAAATTTATCCCTTGAATAAAACAAAAATAAGTTTGTTAAATTGAGTTAGTCATATGGTGGGTATTTCATATCAAATATATTTCTATAGTGTTAGTTAGAATTTCAGAAGGAGTTTATTGCTTCCACATTATTTATAATTATAACTTAGAAAGATTAAACTTCAAATCCATAAATATGCATTTTATTGGATTTGTTATTTTAGACAAGTTACATAGCCTGCCATATTTAATTCTTTCTCTTCTGCTCTATGAAGAGCACACAATTATGAAACTCAAATGAGAAGGACATAATATATTTCATTCTGGTACAAAATCATTGAATGTCTTCTTTCTACTTTCATTGCTATTGACTATATCAGTTAATCTTTGTTATCCCTTCTATTGATTTATCAATTGATAACTTACAATTTTAAGAGTTTCATTTTTCTAGTATAAAAACTAAATTATTTTTTCAAAGACTTATTTATTTTTATTGGGAAGTCAGATTTAAAGATAGGAGAGATAGAAAGATATTCCATCTGCTGGGTTCATTTGGGTTCACTTCCTAAATGGCCACAATGGCTGCTGCTGAGCCAATTGGAAGTCAGCAGCTAGGAACTACTTCTAGGTCTCCCATTTGGGTGCAGGGTCCCAAGGCTTTGGGACATCCTCCCCTGCTTTTCCAGGCCACAAACAGGGTGCTGTGTTGAAAGTGGAGCAACTGGGACATGAACCGGGCACGTAAGGGTTGCAGTACTTGGGGGCAGAAGATTAGCCAGTTGACATTGTGCTGACCCCAATTATTTCCTTAAATTCCAAAATCAGGTACTAATATTTTAAATCCACTCCATTGCACAAAAATTGGTAATTTCATTATGTTTCTTGTTTATCATTATGTAAAAATCTCCTTTCAGATCTTTTCTTTTATATTGTAATTATTTCAAAGGAAAGAACTTGGTCTTTTGACTTATCTCCACTGATGCTTGACAAGAATGCATTTTTTGAAAGAGAAAACATATTTTGAATAATGATGTATAAATAAATCCTTGTATATTGAATAATCCTTCAAACAATCATTTAAATGTTCATTGATAAAACTTTATATGAATAGTTTACTCATTATATATATAATTTATATTACAATGGGCAAGTCTTTGTAAATCATTTAATATTTGTTACATTTCTGTAATTTGCTGAAATTGGTCAGAGTTTTTGTATTCTGTTTTACTTATTCTTTCAAGGAAATTAGAAATGCAGAAATTATTACTTCAAATTTTAAGTTGAAAGTATTAAGGGTCATTAATACTAACTTTCCAACTTCATTTTGTATTAGGAGGCGAGAAAAAAAGACTGGATGCTGAGTAGGACCTTAACAAAACATATCCTCCATAGAAACACCCATATGAGCAGCTATTCATTTACTAAACCATTTTACAAGCACTAAGGAACTCCAGTAAGAGAGCATAGTGCCTAGTTTGAGAAAAGAAAAGATGGGACCTGAAATGATGGCTCAATGGCTAAATCCTCATCTTGTAAGTGCCAGCATTCCATATGGGTGCTGGTTCGTGTCCTGGCTGCTCAACTCCCCATCCAGTTCAGGGCTTATGGCCTGGGAAAGCATTAGAGGATGGCCCACATGCCTTGAGACCCTGCACCCAAATGGCTGATTTGGAAGAATCTTTGGGCCTCCCGGCTTCAGCCTGGCCCAGTTCCAGCCTTTGTGGCCATTTAGGGAATGAATCAGCAGATGAAAAGCCTTCTCTCTATGTCTCTTTCTCCCCCATGAATCTGATCTGTCTTTCCAATAAAAAAAGAAAAAAAAGAAGATGAATTGAGGAGGGTAGAAGGTAGGCATCACTCCTCCACTAAGTAGGGTACACTGAAGAAGAGATGCCACTGCTTCGTTCAGTCTTTAGACTTGAAACCAAATAGACAGCAAGATCCTCAGCCCTATAGTATCTACAAGTGAGGCATTTGGATCCTGTATATCGATATTGTTAAAATATCTACACTGCTTGAAACAATACACAGATGCACTGAAATCTCTATCAAAATAAAATGTGTTTGTACAAAGGACTAGAAAAACAATCCAGAAATTCTTATGGAAACGCACATACACACCCATTGAAGAGAAAGGATAAAGCAGGAGGTATTGCATTACTCAACTCCAAAAAAGATTGCAAAACTATGATGATTAAAACAGCATTTGAAAACTGTTTGTCTACCCGTTAAAGACTCTGTGTTTCCCATTTTTGAGTACCTGTTTTAGTTTCTTGATTCTGACCCCCAGTTCCATGTTTCTTCCAGTGTGCACCCTGGAAACAATAAGTGATGACTCAAGTGATTGGGTTCCTGTCACATAAGACCTGGAGTCATTTCTAGGTTCCTAGCACCAACCTGGTTCACTGCTGGTTGATACAGGCATGTGGTGAGGGATGGAAACTTTATCTATATGTCTACTTCCTTCTCTATTGTTTTTTTAATGATGATGATGATAATGAAAGCATCATATTATGCCATAAATATTCTTAAACTAATGGAACATAATATAAAACCTAGAAGCAAACTTATGTATCTTTTTATTGATCTTCAAGCAAGATGGTAGGAACAGGCATTGGGAAAAAGCACAATCTTTGTATCAGTTACTTGGAATATTCAATATTTGCAAACAGAAGGATGAGATTTGATCCCTGTCTATTACCACTCACAAAGAAACAACTCAAACTAGAAAAATGATTTAAGTGAAAGTCTGACTTATGACAGCACTAAAATAGAAACATATGGGAAATGTGTCACAACACTGGAGGTAAGGAGCTTATGAATCAAATTCCAGAAACAGAGACAATAGACAAAATGTAGACAAATGGAATCTCATCAAACTAGTGGGTATGGTGCAAGAGAAGTGAAATCATTACTGAAGAGACATCTCCTCTGTATGTTTATTCCGTGCTAGTCATAATGTGCAGAAATCAAGCTAAGTGTTTATCAACACAAATTTTGCAATGAAATTGTGCTATATGAAAACAGTGGAATACTATGCAGCCACAAAAAAGATTTAGTTATCCTTTATTGCAGCATGGATGGAAGTGAAGATCACTATTCAACCAAAATAAGTCATGTGCAAAAATACCTTGATTGCAGGCTATATCAACCATCACATTTCATTCCACAAATATTTATAATGATTCTTTTATTAGTTAAAAATTTTTAAAAAGCAATTGATGTAATTGCTCAGTGCACATGGCTTTAAAGTCTATTTTTCAACACATAAGTGCTTAATTTTCAATAGTGAGCATCTTAGCTTCGATTTTCAAATCTAATCTATATCCTTATATCGAATACACATACAGGATCGCTGAATATGTTTGAAGGAAATTAAAATTCATTTTTGCATTGCTCATGTGTTTGTTCATGTTTGAATTTGCCTTCAGAGCTACAAGGGTGGTGCAAAGCAATATGTCAGCAACATGGTGGGACAAGACATTCATGACTTTGTACACGGTAAACGAACATTGACAGCTAGGCAAGGTCCCTTTAAACACTGAAAACATATTTGATTGTGTGCAGAATTCTGAAAACATTTGTAGCACATCCCTTTAAGACAGCAAGACACAATGGATCTGTGGTATGATACTTGACAAAATGCTGTACTTTAATACACTGTATTTATACTCCAGATAAAACTTAGGAAGGTTAGAGTTAAAACAGACTATTTCAGGAGAAGTCTTTGTTTTTCATAATAAATAGAGAGCAAACATGAAGAAGTATTTATGATTTTTTTAAAACATTTTTCACTTGCTTAGTTTGTTTCTTTGAAAAGGACTGAGTAGAGAGATAAAGAATGATAACAGTTTTATTCATCAAAGCCCGTTATAGCCAGGGTTTGTCCCTGCTGAAGCCAACAACTGAGGGGCCCCTGTGTGGATGTCAGGGGTCCAAGTGCCTGAGCAGTCACCTGCTCTCTCCCAGGGATTCACCTTAGCAGAAAGCTGGGACTGGGAGCAGATCCAGGACTGGAACTCAGGCACTCAGCTGTTCGATGAAGATGTCTCAAGCAGTGTTTGTTTATGCCAAATGCCAACCATGGATTTCTCACTCTAATTTATCATTCGTGGATATAGTAATTGTTGGACACTTGATTAAATTAGAAGTCATAAGCTTGACTTTCTGTTGATTGCAAAAATCTATTGTACTGAAATATGTTTTGAACATTTGTTCATCACTCATATTATTGCTTGGCATGTTAATTTTTTACCTTTAAATTATTTTCATTCATCCTAGTTTATTGAGTTATATTATAAAACTTTTCCAAGAGAATTGCTTTATATATAAGCAGGCATTGTTTTTTATACAATTTTTTTTATAAAAATCATTGTAAACAAAAATCTGCTTCTGATTCTGTGGAAAGCTATTTAATATTCTGTGTTATATCACAAATCATCTTTCCACCCCCCTAACTGCAATGCACATTTACCATAGGCATTTAATCTTCATTTTCACCAACATTGTCCCCTGCCTTATAGGCCATTTTCAATCTGCTAAAATAAAACATGATGCATTTTATGGTGGTGGCATTTTCACAAAAAATATTTCTACACTGAAAAAGTTGTTACACTGAGACCAATAAATATGCATTAAATTGAAGCTTAGTCTCCTCAGGAAAATATAAAAAATGTCATTTAGGTATGCTAGTTGATTTACTTTATAAACAATATTCACAGAATTGAAGTTCTCTCTTCTTTTTTACAAAGATTGATGAAAACTCTTAAGTGATTACACTTGGTAAGATACACCTGGTAAGAATCTCTTCTGGTATGTGTAGTTTGTAATAATCAGTTTTTCATAATATCCTGAATTTTAACTCTATCTATGACCTTTCCCAATGCACACCTGTACTACACCTAGATTAAAATTTTCATATCCCTCTGTTTGGCCACGGTCCCCCAGGAGGGTCCAGCTTCGGACTCCTGTAATAGCTTCCGTAGGAAACACCATTCAAATTTCACCATTTATCATGTCCTTTCTTGAATCTCAGCTGAAGAACACTGGTAAATATTCAAAATGTTACAAAATTAACTTTAACAAATTGTTTGCCTTGATTGCACCTTTAATTCATAGTGAAGATATTTTTCACTTGCTTTTGGTGAATTTCCTACACATCCCTAAATTAATATGGAAACATCTGGAAGGGCTCTTCTTGGATTCTCAGCTGACTATAGTCCTAGTGTTTGGTGGATAACTCTACCCTTGCATTTGGAACAAAATTCAAAGCAATATTATTGAGCTTCTTTTTTCTTCTTTTGCCCCCTGTTTCTCCCCACTAATAAGGTAGAGTAGATGAAACTACCCATAACTACTTCATGAGAAAATGCTTCATTCACCTCTGCTTATTCATTTCACAAATGTCTTTATCGAGATTAGTCATTCTTGGGCCCTGAAGAAATTACTGGGAACCTTGCTGGGAACAAAGCCAACGTGCATCATCAATGCATGTGTTTTTGAATAAATAAAAATGTAGTGAATTTGATGGGATGTTTTAAGTGATGTTATAAGAGAAGTACAGGATCATCAGAAGTCATCTCTCCCACTGTGTCAGGGAAAGCTGCCTGAGGAGGTGGCAAAAAGACAAGTCAAGAATAGAGGAGGATTGGGCAGGTATGATTCAAGAATTTGAAATCAAGCGTATTCAATATGCTTTCAGCAATGGAAGTTAAGGTGATTAGAATATGTAGAATCAGGTGAGAAGACAGGAGACCTTAGAGGAAGCAGGTGCAGATGGAGAAGAATTGGAAAAGCCATGTTAACATTTTAAGCTGGAGTGATGCAATCAAATGTAGGTTCTTTTACTGGCCCAAAAGTTACTGGACTAATACTGAGTGTGACTGAAATCAGGGAAACAAGTGAGGAAGGTATTCTATATGCTACTGGTGCTGTATGTATGAAGTATTTGACATGTGTTCCTTTTTATATAAAGTAAAAGTATAAATATATACATGGATAGATAGAGTTAGGTATTAAAAAACCCATGCAAGGTAGGATATTATTAGGGTAATGAGCTTAAGTATGAAAATTCATGTACAAATAAAGAAGATACATGCAAGTATCCAAGGGGGTTTTGATGTATAGTGTTCGGTATAAACGAAGAAGAAAAAAAATATTAATGTTGATACACATGAGTGTATTATAATGACTTTCACTGAAAGACACTGCAGAAAATAAGTAGATTGGAGATAAACATAATAAATTCAGCTTATGTTGTTCTAAAGCTGGATTTCTACATAGTATATGATGAGAACCAGTCAGTACATAGTAGGACATAGGAGTCAGGACTCAAAAGTGTCAAAGTAGAATCCAACCATCATGGACGAAAGAAGAAATTATAATGACGAAGCACAGATGATGAATGTGTCTGTATGTTTCTGGTGAAGGTTTAGATTAAGGGATGCTCAAACCTGAATCAATCATGGGAGTTTTAAAAAACATTGACATTCTGATTCCACCACAGGAAGATTAAATCAGAAATTGAATATTTGGGGAATTCTGTCTCCAAGGACTGGTATTTTGCCACAGCTTCTTAAGAATTGTAGTATGAAGGCAGAAATGAGATCCGCGATACAGAGTTGACCTACACATTAACCTTCTATGTTATCCCATAATTTATGATGCTCAGAATCTTATTGCTCATCTTTTTTGTAATGAAAAGAAAGGGACAATGGAAAAATACTTTAAGACCAAATAAAGCATGCTTCAGAATTGCTTAGTGCAACACACAAGTCTTAATCATTGGAAATATAAATTAACTACTTTTACAAAAGGTAAAAGTAGTCCATGTTATTTCATGGACACATTCATCTTTTAATTAGAAGCAATTAAGATAGAAATTAATGTATGTTTTGTAAGGAGTATTCCCAATACTCTTAAGAATTTAATATAATTTATGGTGTACACTATAGAAATAAAAACCTGTATTTACTCTATACAGATGTGGCATATATAACCCTGAATCCTAAAGACTGGTCACACACCCAAGCTCCTATTCTTGGTGGATAGACCCTGTTTTCAAAAAAGTTAGTGTTGAATCTTGTAAATATGTCTAAATAAAACATATGCATTTTACTTTTAATACTGTGGAAAATCGTTGAAAATGTTTTTTTGTTATAAGTAAAAGCACAGAGGTTCAAGTTTAGGAATATGTATTTTTTATGCTTTCTTTAGGGAGCAAAATATGCGCTATCTCTAAATCTTGAACACTCTATTATGTACTTGAATGTACTCTATCACCTGACTTATTTGACTATTTAATAACTCATCATTAATTTTGGTCTGGAAATAATCGAATATGGCTAAAGGTATAAATATATTATCATGTACATGTACACTGGTAGTAAATGCTACTGATATACTTTGTCTTCTTTTCCTTGTTTCCTCTGAATGTCTTGTGAACTTAACTTCAGCATGTCTATAATTATTTTGCCCAGTTTTTTTCTGTTCTTCTTGTAGTCCATTAAATGACACTAGATACACAAATTCCTGGTCCAGTGGGATTTTATTTGTTTTGTTTTGTTTATTTTTTTAGCACATAAATATCAAATATAAATTTTAAGTAACCCAACAGTTGCCAAGAAGGAGGTGATTCTAAGTTTTATGATATCAATAATATACAATTAGGCATTTATGGTTTTATAAAATGAAATATGTCTTCATTAACACTGACTTAGGCATTTTTAATTTGTATCATTTTCTGGTTTGTTTGGTTTTGTTTTATTTTGACCTCTTATTTTGAAAAGCCTGGAGGTCAGATATTTTTAGAACATACATTAGTTTTGTAGTAACATCTGACAACTATTGTATGGATTTCCTGGAAATACATAAAAAGAACATAGGACACCGTCTTCTTCAGAAACTCTATGATTCTCCTAGGTGATTGGTAACACTAGAAGTCAAAGAGGGAATACAAAGATTTATTTGTTGCTTTTCTGTAGAGAATTTTTTAATCTTAGTAGAATTATTATAATTTAGCCATTTGTATTTTCTTGTCTTTTTGTGTGGTGAGAATGTCTTATATAGTCTGGAATTCAGCCTGCAAGCATTATTCATCTCATTCTGATTCATATTGTCATTGCTTGAGTCCTTAGGTCTGGCTCAAACCCTTTACACGTCCAAACCACAATCACCATTTCATCCTAACCCTATATTCTTTGTTCTGTTACTAGCATGCATACATGCTAAATTTTAATGCAGTATTTTGTTCAAAGACTCCATTTCCAGTATGAGGTAAGCAGGAAAGGATCCATGCAAAAGGCTGTCTCAAGCCCCTTAGTCATTTATTTGTTAAGACACTTAAGTTGATTCTGAGTTTTTATTATGAAACTGTATTCTGTCAACTACTAGCATAATTTCTTACAGTCATAGTGCTAACAGCGTAAGTTTTAAAGCAAATTTGTGATAGTTTGCTCATATAACAAAGGTTGTAAGTAGAAGCCCAAACTCTAATCCATTAAGAGGAAGAGATCTACTGGAAATAATAGTAATAATAATAAAATATCATATAACTAAATCCACACCCATTTTTTCTTTTTCTGCAGGAATTTCCTAGCTGAGAATCTCTGGGGTAGAGACAGATTCATAAGACTGAAATTTAGGGCCCAGCACAATAGCGCAGTGGTCAAAGTCCTCTCCTTGCACGTGACAGGATCCCATTTGGTCGCTGGCCCTGCTTCCCATCCAGCTCCCGGCTTGTGACCTGGGAAAGCAGTTGAGGACAGCCCAAAGCCTTGGGACCCTGTACCTGCATAGGTGACCCGGAAGAGCTCCTGGCTCCTGGCTTCAGATTGGTGCAGCACTGGCCATTGCAGTCATTTAGGGAATGAACCATTGGGTGGAAGATCATCCTCTCTGTCTCTCCTCCTCTGTATATCTGCCTTTCCAATAAAGATAAATAAATCTTTTTTAAAAAAAGAAATTTAGATTAGTACTGAATATACAGAATTTAAAGTTAAATTTAAATAGAACCGAACACATGATAAATATAATAGTTTCATTAAGAAGTGAGGGAACACATGTCACTCAAAATGTAGTATATCATTTTATTCAGTGAAGCTCATCATAATGCAGGACATTAATTTATATATGCATGCAAACCAAGTGTCAAATCACATCTCCAAAAACAAAACAAAAATCAGAAATAGTTACAAAGAAGGCCCTTCTAATGAAATTATGTCATGCATCGTCAATAAAATTGTTCTAACTGAATCATAATAATTTCAGATAAAATGTTATAATTTATATTCCTTTGTCTTTAAAATTAATATGTGTCATAATAATTTTATCACATTTTCTAAAATATGATCACTGTAATACTCTTTTTCAGTTGAGTAATATTGTCAGGCAGAATCAATCTTTGTACTCTCTCAGTACTTACCAGTCAGATGGAGTTAGAACTCAGAAAAGTAAGGCAAAAAAAGTTGTTGCAAGTTTAAGAAACGAATGACCACCATATTAATTCCGATGCCTCATTTTTCAACAGATCATTATGGAGGAAAGAGTTAAAATTTTATGCAGTCTTTCACTAGAACTTCCTAAAACCTAAATCTTTCCCCTGATAAGCACAGATCTGTTTTGCATCAGTTGGTAATTGTCAGTATTTTTGAGTTGTGTACCCTATTATGGCTAAGGATTTCTTGGTTGAATTTTGTTTCACAGCTACAAGGGGTTCCATTCACACTGTGTCACGTGTAAAATGTTCCTTTTTAGGAACATTAAAGTTGGGTGCTGATGAAACGTGATTTCAGAAGAATCTCTATTCAACATTGACCCTCAGATTGTCCTTGTTGATTTCCCTCTTTGGCTTCCATTTTGTCTCTTAAAGAAATTTACTTGAGGGGCATATGTTGTGGAGTAGCGAGTAAAACCACTGCATGTGGGATCCAGCACAAGATCAAGTTGCTCCACTTCTGGTCCAACTCCCTGCTAATGTGCCTTGGAAAACCATGGAAGATGACCCAGATGTTTGAGCCCTGCACAAATGTGGGAGACTCAAATCAAACATGTGGCTTCAGCCTGGCCCAGTCCTGGCTGTTGCTGCCATCTACTGCTTGGGGAGTCAACCAGCAGATGAAGCTGTCTCTGTGTCTCTCATTCTCTCCACTTCCATTGCTCCTCTATAATGCTGCATTTCAAATAAAATTTTTTTTTTAAGAATTAGAGAGAAAGAGGAGAGAGAGAGAGACGGAGACAGAGAGATCAACAGGGAATTGTTTGGTAATTTATATTCTTAATGCCACCAGGGCCTGGATTGGGCTATGCTGAAGCCTCGAGACAGGAGGCAACCCATTTACTTAAACCATCAGATGCTCCTTGACTTTTTGGTGTTTTGGTTAGACAATATGTTTTCATATGTACTTAACATCATCCTTGAATGAGAAAAAGTATCACAAATAGAGCAAGTGTGACTTTATAGGTCTTTCATACACAATGTGCAACTTGCCCTTAAAGAAATTCTCCCATTAGTTAAATTTGGGGTGCTACACACTCAGTGTCATTTTTGTTCTCTAAATGTCATGCTCTTAAATGCTGCATGCACTGAAACCATCACTACTTATGAATTACTGCTTTCACATACTCTTTTTTTTTTTAAAGATTTATTTTTATTATTTTTTCATTGGAAAGGCGGATATACAGAGAGGAGAGACAGAGAGGAAGATCTTCCGTCCGATGATTCACTCCCCAAGTGAGCGCAACGGGCCGATACTATGCCGATCCGAAGCCAGGAGCCTCTTCCGGGTCTCCCACACGGGTGCAGGTTCCCAAAGCTTTGGGCCGTCCTCGACTGCTTTCCCAGGCCACAAGCAGGGAGCTGGAAGGGAAGCGGGGCTGCCAGGATTAGAACCGGCGCCCATATGGGATCCCGGGGGTGCAAGGCGAGGACCTTTAACCACTTGCGCCACCGCGCCGGGCCCATGCTTTCACATACTCTTATGTTTCGTGAAATGATAATCAATGCTGAAAGTCTGACAATGAACTTACTTAGCCAAACTCCAAAATAAACTCATTTTTCATCCCCAAAATATGGAGTTAAGAAGGGCAAATATGCAATAGAACCTTATTTTACCTATAGATTAACCAGATTTTTAGATTAAGCTGGTAAACACTAACATGTTCTTCGAGGGCTTTTTCCATCTGAGTAAATATTCATAGGATTCTTCCATGCACATACTGACTCAAAATAAATTTAATGAGCATCTGCTTTTTGTCATATATGCTTTCCAGTGTGCCTGACCAAGCTTATACTAATCCATTAAATCTGATTCTGCACATCTTTTCCCAATTTCACATTCAATAACATCAGGCTAAAATCTCGACGTGGTCGTGGTGGCAGCATTCATTCACTGCAACCTGGGAGTATTCACTCTGTAAACTGAATTGCTACAGATTAGAGCTTCTTTCTTTCCTTTCCTTTTTTTTTTTTTTTTTGGCCATGAGAAAGAGTTATACGTTTGCAAGGGCAAAAATAAATAATAATCCTGAAACACTTATAAGAAAAAGTTGTACCTGAATTCTACAAATGAGACATGCAAGACTGCAAAATTGTGTTTGCTCTGTGGCATCATGATTACTATGTATAAATTTTGACTGTATGCAGGTCTTCAGCAAAGTAACTCCATGACTTTTTCTCCCTTCAAAACAGTTACTTCACATAACTGAAACTGTACTTTCTATGCTGCTTCTCTCTTCCTGAAGATATATGCAGTTGTTACATATTATATTTATTACATTATTACTATAAAATTTACAATTAAATATATTGGTATGTCAAAAGAAATCTTGTTAGTGAGTGACAAAGACAGAGCCACAAGTTTGTTTAGATTCTCATGAGGTTTTTCTGCAGATGGGAGTGCTCCATTTCCATTAGTGTCAAATCTTGCTTTGAAAACTGTGGTCCTGACACAAAGTGAGCCGTGGTAAAATCAATGTGAATGTTAATGACAATTTAGCCACTGATTTTAGAATGGTGTTACTGAACGTGAGTATATCTGGATAATAGGACAAACCATTGTCAATCTCTTTTAAGAGTCTACCTATAATATTGCAGTTAAATAGAGAAAAGAATCTAGTGAATTTGATATGAAGGGTTAAAATTTTCATCGCCTGTATCAGAAACGGCAGGCCTGACTCCAAAGTTAGTATTTCCAAGTGTAAATAAATACCCAGCAGGGATAATATATTGATTCTGACACGAATGCTGTGCTGAGAAGAAATTTTCCTCTTTGTTTATTTAAATCATCACTCTCTGATCCAGTCAACAACTTGCAACTGAGGAGAGGTTTGTCTAGCACCTTTCAATCTATAAAGTGGATACTGCTAGTACCCCAGTGCATCAAAATCCTGGACATTATTGTTTCAGAACATGATATCCTAGAAGGAATGCAACTAGTATTCCTGAGGATAATTTTAGTAATAAATTCTTAAAAAATTAATAAACACTCCTCTGTTTTTAGGTACCTCATTTCTATTTATCTTCTTTTAATTACTCCAGATAATTAAATATACAAAATGTGGTACTTACATCAATGCTAAAAAATGATCAACCTCTTTAATCAATATTTGTGCAACAAGGGGAAGATGAAAGGAATGCCCATATTTGGACACAGAAAACAAGTTTAATATTCAGTAATCTACAAGCTGTAAAATCAAGTATGATACTATATAATTACATTATTTGAGAAAGCATATTTCTTTGATTTAGTTCTCATCGTTTTTAATGAGATCTCATCCAAAAGGATATTGTGGCATTGCATGGATTATAAAAATTAGTTATTGAGGTACATTTCTTGTCACTAAAAGATGAGTTACAGTTATATTCAGGGGTTTTAAATCTTAATGACTAAGATTGTACAGAAGTGTAAGATTTGAAGAGTTGAAGAATAACAATGTATCTCAGATTTGTTTTTATTTATGTACTTCAACCTTTTTGTGGTCCTCTAGCATTTGAAATTAGTTTCTATAAGGTAACTATCTTTCCTTCTTTATTGTTTGTCTATTTTTATTATAGAATATTTAAATGTATTCAGGAGCACGCGCGCGCACACACACACACACACACACACACACACACACACGTCTCAGAAAGGGAATACACCATGAAAGTAACAGAGGGAATCATCGACCTACATATGAATTAGTTTATTCCCACTCCTCAGAAATAAATTCTGTTTTTCCAATAGGAAGAATGACACAGCACAAAAGGAATTAAAACAAAACAAAAATGCGGTTGGGGTAAATATAAGTTTCAGATAATTTATAAATTTCTTTATTTATGCCTGTGTAACACAGGTCTCGGTGTACTCTGAAACTTTTAGGCTTTGCTAATCTGGTACAGAAGTTTTAAATTTGGATAATCATCTAGAAAATGCCTTTCTATTCATAAGGAAAAAAACAAAAAAAAACAAAACCTGAAGTCCCAAGTGTAAGAGAGACCAAATCCTAGACTTGAAACAAATGAAGACTTAGAAGTATTGCATAAAGTCCATCCCTTTGATTCAGATTTATTTTGATGCAAGTTAGTCTAGCAATCAACCTGGGTGTCGTAAAGACAAGGGAATGTCTTTATAATGGGTGGGTATGTTTCCAGACACAATTTGAAAATCACTACTAAATGAAAAAAAAGAGAGAGATTATTCCTAGAGTGCAATATTTATCTCTCAGCACTTGGGGCTTTGAAAAATAGTAGAAACCTTTGCTCTCATTAACAAATCATGTGTCCCTTCTGTAAGCAATTTTAACCAATTTATGGCTTTAGCACAACATCCAGTCCCTGGAAACAGTGTTGTCCCATCTGTTGTGGTGCCCATCACTCATGA
Source organism: Ochotona curzoniae (assembly GCF_017591425.1). NCBI lineage: Eukaryota > Metazoa > Chordata > Mammalia > Lagomorpha > Ochotonidae > Ochotona > Ochotona curzoniae. The sequence goes on from NW_024466599.1 coordinate 60,832,221, forward strand.
TACCTGTATGCCTCAGCCCACCTGCATTATGAGGAAGGAACAGATAAACCTAAGAAAACCCCCTTTGAAAAAGATAGTCCAAAAGTAATCACTGTAATGTGGTCACTTGTTGCTTTAGGTATTTTTTTACTTGAAAGGCAAAGTTAAGGAGAGAGAAGGAGAAATACACAGAGACCACGAGAGATTCCATCTCTAAGTTTACTCTCCAAATGGTCACAACTGCCTGAATTGTACCATTTTGAAGCCAGGAACAAAGAGATTGTTCTGGGTTTCTCACATGGATACTGGGGCCCAAGTACCTGTACCCATCTCCACTCTCTTCCCATGCTGTTCTCAGAGAGTAGGATCAGAAGTGGAGTGGCTAAGGACTGGAAGCAGTACACATATGGGCTGCTGGTGCCACAGGAACAACCTGCTACACCATGGCACCATCCCTAACTTTTTAAGCTACAAGAGCTAAAGGCAAATATCTTGACACATCTTTTTGAAGCCTTAAAACATTAGTTTTATTGACAAACTTACCTGCTGTGCCTATGTCATTTCATCATTAATGAATTTTGCATTGATTTTGAAATTGTTAGGTGGAATTTTTAGGATGTGGACTAATCATACTTCTCCTCTTTGAAGTTACTGAGTTATTTGAAAGGAAACAAGGAGTAAGAATATCAAAATATTAGCTTGATGGCTGTATAAACTGGGGCAGGAGAACATTCATTGGAATGAGAGTTCAGGTTGTTTTTAAAACATTTATTTATTTTTATTTGAAAGGCAGATTACAGAGAGAAGTACATGCGCACTTGCACACATACACACAGAGCAAGAGAGAGAGAGAGAAGAAGAAAGAAATCTTCCATCCACTGGTTCACAACTGGCCACTTCACAACTGAGCCAATTTGAAACCAGGAACCAGCAGCTTCTTTTTTGTCACCCAAGTGGTCTTGAGGCATCTTCTTCTGATTCTCTAGCCCATAACCAGGAAACTGGATCAGAAATGGAGCAGCCAGGACTCAGTTCAGCGGCTCTATGGGATGCTGGTGCTGCAGATGGAGGATTAGCCTATTGAACCTCCATGCCAGCCCCTAAAAAGAGTTAAGTTGGTTTTTATATTTTTTTCCAGTAAAGCAAGGCCTTCTGTTCTACCTAAGAGGGTGTTTTAATCCTTGGGGAATATCTGTGCAGCCAGGTACATGGATGTTTTCAGCCAAACTCTGAGAGTGGAGAAGAATCTTCGTTCTCAATAGAAAGACAGTTGGGAAGCAGAAGGGAATGGCAGTAGCAAAAAAGGAGATTATTAATATGCAGGACAGGTGTGGCACACCAGGCAGTCTTGCACATAGTCGCAAATCAGAGAAGCATTGTGACAACGAACAAGAAATGCAGTCCAACAAAAGACCAAGGAAAGGAATAATAGGAAAAAAGGAAACGGTTTCATTTTTTTCTGTTTTCTCCATTTTATGCAGTGATTTTAACAAAAATGTCAACAGTCCTATTATTGTTAATATTTACTAATATCTACTTATATCATCCAGAAATTCTGTTCAGAACATAAGCAACCTCTTGTTTAATAGCTTGCTTATTTGACAAAGTTATAATCATTAGCATACCAATATTCATTATGTATAATTGAGAAAAGTTCGATTTTTGTGTCTAGGTCATCTTTTCACTCTTTATTCTCAGTGTGTGCATCTCTCCTTCTGTGTATGTGTGTGTCTCTGTCTCCATCTCTCTCTGTTTGTTCCATAACCCTGTAGCCTCTTGCATACATAAGTATGACACAGTAATAAGACAAATCACGGGCAAAAAACCTAATAATGCAAACATCAAACCAGGTGTTCAGTCCTCAAGAAATCCTGATAACAACTCATGGTACCTATCCTTAGGGTTGGAGTAAAAATATTCCTGTGAGATTCCAGAAATTTATTTGGTACTATTAATGAAATTATAAGAGAAGTATAAGTGTATTGCTTACATTTACATAACTTATCAAGTATTTTTTAATGTTTTTTCATTGATTCAGCCCAGGACCCTCTAGGCATCTTTAATAATCATTAACTCTTTTTGTAAGACCAGAAGATTAAGGACAGAAGGTACGGTGACTTTGTTTACTAAGGAAACACTTCCCGATTTCTAAATCAGTCCTTCTAACTCCACATCCCTTGCTCTTTCCACTACAGCATGCTAAAGCCAATAGTGAAAAAACACTCCATATGTCACACAACATGCCATTAGATTGTCCAACTATTTTGAAGAAAATCTCTGAGAGAAATCAATGACCAAGCGAGAATTGCTGAAAGCAGATGGTGTCATCAGCACACTTCTGGTGTGGCATCTGCGGTTACTTCTGTGCCTCTAGATTGCATTGCACTTACAGGAAAACAGCCAGTATATGCAGAAGAAAGAAAATAACAATAAAATAAGAACAAAAACACAGTACAGACACATTCACTAATTATGGAACCACTGGAAGGCATTGTGCATATTCTGTGTTTGTGTGTGTTCATGCCTCTGCTTGCTCACACACACACAACGTTGGAGCATCAGTTGAGACATGCCTATGCTCAGTGAAAGTATGTTTAGAGACCCAGAAGCTGAAAGGTCCCCAAGAGACTCACCTAGACATCACAGTAATAGAGTTGCAGTGGAAACCCCCTACCTCATTACAGACGGTGCCCAAGGCAAGTCCCATTTAAGACAAGTTTGATGACTTCGTTTCAGAATGACTGATAGAAGTATACGGAAATGAATTGAGAATAGTGCTGATTTCCATTCTTTTTCCAGACAACAAATATGTGGGGAGAAAAAAGCTAAAATCTGAACCACATAGGTAGTTCTCCAGCTTAAACTTGATTCTAAGATAATTTTCAAAAAAAGAAAAAAAAAACTAATTCAAGAACCTCTAATTGCAGTTAACAATGTTTTGGAGCAGGGCTATAACACACATTACGATCTTTTTTTTCTGATTTTATTCGGAGGAATAGAGGTGAGAGAATGCCTGGAAACTGTTGATTTTACCACTATGTAGCAGGGATTTTGTGATACTCCCTCTGTAGTCTGGAGTCCTGAGGAATTAAGTCGGACCACACATTAAGGACTTAATTCTTTGTATTTTTAGAAAATTGATTTATAGCTGAAAGGCTAATTTACAGGATGAAGCATGTACAGAGAGATCTTCCATCCACTGGTTCACTTCCCAAGTGGCCACAATGACTTGAACCGAGTTGATAGGAATCCAGGAGCCAGGAGCCTCCTCCAGGTCTCCCCTGTGTGTGCAGGGCCTAAGTGCTTGAGAGACATTCATTAGTGCTTTCTGCGACCATAAGCAGGGAACTGGATCAGAAGAGGAGCAGCCAGGATGCAAACCTGCACCCTTCTGAGATGATGGGCCTGCTATTCTAGCCTGGCTGTCATTTCATTCTTTATTATGTAGAAGCATATCTACTCTCACTTTTCCTTAAGTATTCAGTAGGGTATTTTATCTTTCTCACTATAATGGGAAAAGAAATCTCAAGGTAAAGTTTCATGTAGAAAAAGCTAATGTTACAACAGAGTAGGTAATAAGTCTCACTTCATGGGCTTTCATGAACCTGGCCCTGGTGGGTGGACAAGCATTTTCCTTAGCTGTCCTGGTAATATTGTAAGCTACAAGACGGCTGTTGAAGCAACTTTATTTTGCCATTGCAGTCTGAACAGAGACGAATCTAAATTCATTCTGAAACAGAATGTTTAAAAACCAAAATATAAACATTTAAAAAAAACCTACCTAACTCATTCTTTTTGTTGTTGTTGTTGTTCATTTCTTCTTATTATTATAATTTCATGATACAGTTCCATAGGTCCTGGGATTTCCCCCATCCTATCCCCAATCCCGCCCCCTCACTGAGATCCCCTATATCATTACAACAATGTAGTTCTTCTTACACAGTCATATGTCCATCATTGTGGGCATGGATAATGGAAGAGAGCCCAGCATCTATTGTCAAGATAGAGTAAACAGTTTCATTGGGAGTCCATCTTTGTCTGGAAGTAGAGATGCATACTGCATATGATAGTCTCTATTACACAGTTATTATACATTGCCTTAAATGAAAAGCCACAATACAAAATCAACAACATAATAAAAAAAGAAGTTTACAATGCCATGAAGTTAAATAACATGCTGCTAGATATAATAGTGTCCAATACACAGCTACTATACATCCCCTTAAATGAAAAGCCGTGATATAAAATCAAAAACAGGAAGGAAAAAAAAGGAAATAAAAAATGCCATAAAGTTAAATAGTATGCTACTGAATGACTAATGTGTCATTGAAAAAATGAAAAAGAAAATCAAGTAGGGTATTTCTTGAAGAAAATGATGCTATTGTAGGATCTATGAGTCATTGAAAAATTTAATCAGAAGAAAGTGTGTTGAAGAGATGAAACTAATGAAAATAATCAAAATCCATGAGATATAGCTTCCGCTGATCCTTGTTGGTGAAATGTGTCCTGTGTAGGCAAGAAATAAATGGGTTTTTCTTTTTAATTCAGTCTAGTAATATATGACGTTTGATTGATGAGTTTAAGCCATTTATATTCAAGGTGGTAATTTGGTCCTGTCCCTTTATCAATATATTGTTCATTGACTTAGTCTTCTGTTGTTATTTTCCTGGGATGTTCTTCGCATTTGCCTTTGGTTTTTGTAGGTGCTATTCCTTTTCTCTGTCAAGGGAACATCTTTGAGTATCATTTGTGGAGCAGGTTTGGAAGAGGCATATTCTTTTAACTTTTTTGTACTGTGGAAGAATTTTATTTCCTTTTCAAAGACAAAGCAGCATTTTGCTACGCACGTTATCCTGGGCCAACAATGTTTTGTGTTTTTTTTTGTTTGTTTTTTGGTTGTTTTTTTTTTTTTTTTTGCTTTTTGCTTTTAGAATCTGGAATATGTCACTCCATTCTCTTCTGTCCTGTAGAGTTTTCTGTGAGATGTCTGTTGTGAGTTTAATTGGTATTCTATTTGGCAGAATTGTGTAAGGACACGTTTAAACAGAAGGAGAAATATTAGCCAGTGTGAAGCGAAGAGGGCACATTCCAGGAAACAGGAGAGGACAGAAAAAACACCAGAGGGGTTGTTGGAGCTTGACAGACACAGGAGAGCAGCAGACACAACAGTGTGGTGTTGCAGTGACTTGCATTCAGTGAGTGGTGATCTGAATTGCACCAACAGCTGGAATTCCACCATCAGCAAGGTAGGACTGGACTTTCACTGCGGGAGCTTACGAATTGAATCCAGAAAAAGAACTGCCCATCCTGTGGGTCTGTTTGATTTGACCAGAAGCAGAGTTAGAGCAGCAGATCCCAGGTGGTCAGTGCAGGGACAGAGTGGATTTCACAGCCCAGTCCTCCCCCTAGAGCCAAAACAGGCACCATTTTGTTTAAGGAGGCAAGGGCTATGGACAGCACTCCACATGACTGAGCTGGAAGTGAACTGGCTCAGCAAACTGCAACAATGTGACATCCTGCAGGTTCCACCTGATACATTCAGGTAGCCCTCATGCCTGATGGCTAGCAGATCAAGAACTCTAGTAATGGCACATCAGGTGTCATTTTGTACGTAGTGCCAAAGGACTTAACACTGCAGGGGACAACAGTGAGCTATGCATGTGCTGAGCTTGGCGAGAAATCACTGAGCTCAGTGCATTGCACCAGTCCCACAGGAAAATTATACTGACTTCGGCATTGTATGAGTCAAAATAGGTCTGTGTGGCCCTCAGACCTAATGGGCAACAGGTTCCTGCAAGATCAGCACCTCCAACAACTTAGCTATATAGGATATCTGGTGTTTCCCTAATCCTGGGATCTGCTCCAACCATAAAGGGGAGAAAAGTTGTGCAGACAACAGAGCAGCTCCAGCATGGTATCACAGGAGTTAGAGACTGGTGAACCAGTAGCTGGGGTTATGGAGACAATGGTGGAAATCTAACATAAAAACCAAGACATAGAAGTTGTTGGAGGGGGTGACACAATTGACTGCAAACAAAGAGCCATGTACCAACTGCAATAAGTAAAATCGGACTGTAGGGCTGTCAGTGACAGAGCTTAGAAACCTGCCCCAAGGAGAAGAATCTGACAACCAGAAGTACAATAACCAAGAGCAAAAGAAGAATCAGAAGCACAATGAATGTTACTGAAGACTCCCATGCAAAGGAACAAAAACCTTTGCCAACCTCAGAGTTTACTGGGTAAGACATCAAGAAAATAGGGGATAAAGAATTCAAGACACTTGTTATAAAACTTATCAGCAATGAGAAGCATGTAAAGCAGGTGTTCAAGGAATTTAAGAAATTTGTCACACTGGAAATGAATCAAGTGAACGCTGATATATCAGAAATGAAGAACACAGTGGAACAAATGAAAAGTACAGTGGAGAGTCTCCAAAATAGAATGAAGGAGGCAGAATAAATAATCTCAGAATTGGAAGATATTTCCTGTCACCAGGGGGAAACAAGCAAAAAGCTGGGGAAGCAAAGTTGAATCAGACTCATAGTATTATGTGTGGATAATTATGAAAAATTAATATGTAACCAATCAGGAAATATATTTAATATGGATTTATATTAAACATGATTCAATGATGCATTATAAATTTACACTGTACAGTTATATACTTACATAGAAGTTAAAACTCCAAAGTAATAAGTTAAAGATACCAAGACTATAAAATCTTAATCTGAGCACAGTATACAGAGGTGGGGTATTTGGGAAATGATTAGATGAAATTAGTGTTAATCCTGATGGCTCCATTGAGAGATACAGATATAGAAGGATGGTTGCCCTCCCTCTGTCTTGGTGATGTTCTTCATCACCTCAACTCTGTAGGAAAGTACATTAATGCCTCTGGCCAAATCAGTGGGTTCTGCCCGTTCATCAACTGAACTTCTGGAATTGTGAGTTACAGAAACCTTTCTTTTGTATAAAGTTACTGACATTAGGCATATTTTTTGTGTGTGTGAAGAAAGACTAAAACAGATACTTATACCAGATTCTTATTTTCACAGCCCTTGCTTAATTAGTCATGATGTAAATGAACAGAGATGAAACAAATGCTCGCAAATTACATAGCAACATTGACAAGCAATTTTTTTATCTCTTTTTTAAAAAAAAGATTTATTTATTTTTATTGGAAAGGCTGATATACAACGAGGAAGAGAGACAGAGAGGAAGATCTTCTGTCCGATGGTTCAATCCCCAAGCAGCCACAATGGCTGGAACTGAGCCAGTCCACCAGGAGCTTCTTTTGGGTCTCCCATGTGGGTGTAGGGTTCCAAAGCTTTGGACTGTCCTCAACTGCATTCCCAGGCTACAAGCAGGGAGCTGCATGGGAAGCGGGGCCACCAGGATTAGAACCGGCACCCATATGGGATCCTGGTGCATTCAAGGCGAGGACTTTAACCACTACGCTATGGTGCTGAGCCCAATTTTTATCTCTTGAATTGATTTATAGCCACTCATTTAGGTAGAAATGACTGAGAAACTGCTGTTCTACAGTTCTATTTTCTCCTCATCTAAAGAGATGACTTGAATGCCCATTCTCTTAGTACCAGCAGCCTCATCCTGTGCCCTGAAATTATTTAAGACACAGCTGCCTTTAAAATGCATGAACTCACATTTGCCCTTAATGTTTCAGTCTTTGATCTTTCACTACTGATTGTTCTACATCATCAAAAATCCTCAAAGCTCCTTCGCGAATAGTGGTCAGGCCCACAGGCACACCGCAGAAGCTGATCTTGAAACCACAAAATTGAAAGCCTTTACATCTCAGCCTCTAGCTCCACACATGTTTAAACATATTCATAACACTTTGGAATGAATTTTACTGTTATTCAGTAAATTATACATGATACTGCTGTTAATGATTTTAATGGGAGAACTGACAGTCAAAATAGAGAATTCCAATTAACACTGAATTTTTATTTTTTATCAATATTTTAAAGGATTTTAAGCATCAGATATGAGGTGTGATTCTAAAGTGCAACTTTTTGTCACAAACCTAAACTTCTACATATATATGGCTGCTGTCCTTCTTTTCAATGCAGCAAATAATTATTACGTAACTGTGGTATGTGAAGTAAAGACTGGAAAATTGGAAAGGCACATTTTCTGCCTTTCAGGAGACCGAAATTTACAAAAGCAACCGGAACTAAATTAGCTTATTTTTTAACCATGTTTGTGGGCTGGCTGCTTAGGATAAGCTGTTTGAAAGAATATTTCACATTTAGATATATACCTTATTACCTCTTAGTGGAATGAGATCTTACCCCTCAATCTGGTATTTTATATCTTTTACTTGCTCAGCCTCAGGATCTTCAGTCCCAAACATTGTAAACCCTACAAAGAGATGTCAGTGCTATTAGAAACAGGAAAAGTCTTAAGGTAGGCACCAAAACATCAGACAGAATTTGTAAAGTGAGAAAGCATAAGACACACACTGTGGCATTTGCTTCGTTATTTAATCTACTAGACCTTTTGAAATTACAGATACCAGGTATATCAAAGGTTTCTTCTTGGAATTCTTATATTGGCAAGGGCTGTATAGATTTCTTAATCCTCTGAAGTTGTAAAACCCCATAGTAAGAATTAAATACGTACTTAGACTGTCATGATTCCCAAGGTGTTACTATGTAGGCATTTCAAAGGGAGGGTTCCAGAAAAGATTTAGATCACTATAGATATTAGCTACAAATGCAGGAAAATGATTATGTAAGAAATGTTTACATAAATCAATAAAATAACATAATAAATTAAAATTAAGACAAAAATAAAATTTTAAAGATAAAATAAAAATAAGATAAAATAAAATTACACAATATAGACCACTATAGATATTAGCTACAGATGCAGGAAAATAATTGCATAAAATACCAAATTTCATAAATAAAATAATCATAAATAGTTGCTTATTTGAGACTGAAAGTAAGCAAACATATTTTCTATTCCCATTCATCATCTTGTTTTTTTTGTATTTTTTAGTGTTGTTGTTTTTCATGATGTAGTTTTGTAGGTACAGAAATTCCCGCCACACCCGCTTTTCTCCTCCCATCCTTCCATCTTCTCCTATATTAGTACAGTGTTATAGTTCTTCAGCAACAGTCACAAGCTCAGCATTCTGCTGTGTAAGTATATCATGGCATTGTAGGTATTGTTGGAAAATCTAGTACCATATTGTCACAGTATATTTAATAGCTTCATTAGATGTCCTCATTTTATTTAGGAGTTGTGAAGCATACTGCAGCGTATCTTCATTTCCTGGTGTGCTAGTTTCCATTATACAGTACCTTGAGGTGAATATATCTGTGTACATGTCTACCTATATATATATTTACCTTTTATCTGGCTTGAAGTTCCCCTAATATTAGAACTGAATGGTTTTTTGTCCTTTTGAGATAGACCTATTTAACTGAACATATTGGTCTCCAATTAGAACCATTTTGTGGGAAATGGTAGAATTTCATTCTTTGGAATGACTGAGTAATGTTCCATTGAGTAGATGTATCCAGTTTCTTTATCCATTCATTTTGACAGGTATCTGGGTTGTTGCTATGTCTTCACTGTTATAGATCATGTTGCTGTAAATACAATTGTAGGTCATTTACCATATGCAGATTTCACTTCCTTTGAATATATTCCCAGGAGCAGCATAACTGGTCAATTTTCAGTTTTCTTAGCACTAGCTTAGATTTCACCAATAGATGCCCTTCTGCCCACATCCATACCAATAGGTGATAGTAGATTTGTGACTGTAGACAAATCTTACTACTTAAATGGAACCTCAATATTATTTTTTGTTTGTTTGTTTTTCGATTTACCTAATATCTCGGGAGCCTGAGCAATTTTTTTCAGTTCTTTCTTTTTTGTTATTCTTTTATTTGGATAAACTTTGCCTATAGTTCACTAGGGCACAAAGGGTCAATGGGTAAGACTGTTGTTTCCGCATTCTCTCTCTCTCTTTTTCTTTCTGTAACTGGGGTTTTGGGGGGCAAGATAAAGGGAGAAGCCCCACCTAGCCTCCCACCCATTCTAGGGTCCTCAATGTGGGGCATGCTCTAAGGGTACTGCTCAAGTGGTTTTGAGAGTCCAACAGTTCTGAATTGCTGCTAGCTTTTGCTAGCCTCACCATTCCAAGCACGATGAAATTTCCCCAGAATCTTCTGGCTGACATAGCCCACCTTAGAGTCTCCCATTTGCCCAGATTTTCACTGCCAAAACATGGCTGGAGTAGATGATCGATTTGTTCTGTTCTTTATCCTCTGTTATGGCGCCGGGGATCCTCTGCAGGTTCCTGTGGTCTGCCATATCCTCTGTGTGTACCTGGATATGTTGTCACTACTCCATCTGATCCTCTGAGAAGGTTCAGCTTTGACACGTGCACTCCATCATTAGACCACGGAACCTGCAATTCTCTTCATGGTTGAGGTTCTGAGATCAGCAGTTCAGTTGGAGCGATCCCCAAAGAAACTTTGTTTGAGGTGATCCCAGACCTGATTCTTATGTGTGCATGCCAATACAGGGTCCAGCACAGTCTGCCACCCCAATTGGCTTTTGCACATGCTGGTGGTTGCAATTGCTAGGTCAGTTCTGTTTCCAGCCATGTCTTCTACACAAACCAATGGGTGTTGGAGGCCTTCCCAATCCTGACCACCACACACTTGATCACGTAAACTAGTGGGAGCTGCAGCCTAGTTGAGGCAACTCCCAATAACCCCCACCAAGCCTTCCCCCTACCCTGGTTCCCATGCTTGCTGTTATGTACAGCAGACTCATCCAGTCTGTCTTACATCCCATTAAGCTCTCCTATATGTCAGTGGGCATTGAAGCCTAGTTCAACCCAGCCAGCTGCACTATCCATCCCAGACACATGCTGGTGCGTGCCACTTTCTATCCAGCCACGCCTGCCTCAGTTCTAGTTTTCATGCTCTCCAGTGGCAATGGCAACCCAAGAGGGAGGTGCCCACTATTTCCCTTCTGGGCCCACTTGCAGTCCTGGATCATGCACTGTCCAGGTGGTTCTGCAGTTTAACTTGACTGAATTAGGCCGCTGTGCAGGATCTGCTACCTGATGTTGCGGCAAAGCCCCGCCAACCCTCACCTACTCTGGTTTATGCTTGTACCATAGGAGCAGTCAGCCCAGCCTGGCTTTTCCCTGATTTAGCTCATGAGGATCACAGATGTTGTATCTTTGCCCAGTCTTGTCTGCCACCATCCCGACTCTAGTAGAAGTGGTAGTCCAGCAGGGGAGTCCTTTATATTCCTCCTATCAGCTTTGTCCCCTTCCCCCTGGTTCTAATGTGTACTTGTTGGGTGCTGCGGCCCAGTCTGGCATGGTCCACCTGGCCTCGGCATTTGCTACTTGGTGCTATAGCTTGGCCCAGCCCAGCCCAGCCATCACCCAGTCCCAGCCGTAATGTGTACTGATATGTGTTGTGATCGAGTCTCACTCGACCCATAACTCTATTCTGGTGCTAAAATTAGCCAGGGGGTAATGTGTACTGGTTCAACCTGGTCTGCCCCAATCTGTGCCAAATGTATGCTGGTGGGTACTGTACCCTGGCCAGGTCTAGGCAGTTCCTTTTCGTGGTTCTTGTGCTCACCTGCAGAGACTGTGTTCCAACAGAGTTTCCCATGCTCCTCCATCAGAACTCTCCCAAAGCCAGATCACATGCACACTGGTGAGTCCATGGTCCAGCCCTATTTAATCCACCTCCTCTACTGGAAGGAACAGTGGCCTTTCCTGACCATTCTGGTTCTTACTGTTGAATGTTTAGCCAAGCCAAGGCGGGTCACACCCAGACACACCAAGCAATTTTAAAAATATGTCTATTAGCCATTAGAATTTTTTTTGCAAATTACCTGGTCATCTTAACACATTTATTTTTATGTGTTCACTTTGGATCTATTGAAACTGCAAGGAAGTCTTTTGTTTACATGTGATTCTGTTGAAGAATTTAAGAAATTTTAGTACAAGCAATAATGTTTGAATGCAGGTCATCTAAATCCCTTTTCTACACAATTGGGTAAATTATAGTGAACAGATCTTTACTGGTTAATAGTTCTGGTAAGTCAAAGGTGAAGAGGTCTTGCAAAGGTCATTTTAGTGTATCATCGTATTATGGAAGGGCAAAGATAGAGGTCAAAACAGAGCAAAATAGGAATAGAATGCTCCTTCTTATAGATCACACTCCAGGATAATGACTTTCACAAAAGCCAAACATTCACAGCTTAATCATCCCTCATTAGGTTCTGTCTCCCAATGATATTCCTTTGGTGGTTCAATTTCTAACACACGCTTTCTTAGGGACACATTCAAAACACAGCATTCTGTCATGGGCCCGCAAAACACACTTCTCACATGCAAAATGGATATGTTCCACTAATAAGCTCTGAAATCTTAATACATTCCAACACCAACTTGAAAGTCAGGATCTCATCTCAATTAGATACAAATAAGACTCAAAGCAGGATTCATTGGAAAGCAAATTTCTTCCAGCTGTGAGCTTGTAAAAGTAAATTAGCTACTTTCAAAACACAGTGGTGGAACAGGAATAGACAACATGCAGGTCATGACTAATTACTTTTTTCATGATGAAAGCACCATTATGGTAATAATAATAACCACCCATAAGGGTGTCCACTTTTACTCAGTTCTGATTTGTTCCCTTCCTCTTCTCTTTAATAATAAATCATGATGGGGTTTCGTTAGAAGGAGGGAACCAAAGAACACATCAAAAATGTATTAAATTTATTGAGTTGAATGCAGATAGTTTTGGTACTATTGTTTATTGGCAATAGCATAGCTTTATCTAGAGTTTTCTTTGTAAACGTACTTATTAGAACATATTACTTCATCTTATTAACATTTTAAGCAAATGTATTTAAGCTTTTGCCTTAAATCACTCATATATGTTCCATATTTAATTCATTCCCCCTGAATAAGTGGAAAACTACATAATTCCCCCAAAGAAAGCAGTTTGATCCCTCAGTTTATCAAAAGTAGAAGTTGGAACGAATAAACCAACTTCTAAATGAAATATCAGTCTGATGTGTTATTCTTAAAGATACAAGTTGAAAAAAAAGCCTTCTAACAATTTGGTTTTATTTTGAAAGAGCTTACAAGACACTGATTAATTTACAAAGTTAGTGTTAGGGCAAATATGACCTCTATATTGAATACTGTTAAAAAAAGGCTTTGTTCTGTATTGGACTCTTGCATTATAAATATGACATGCTCACCAAAATTGTTGAGAGTGCAATTAGATCTAATACCCACTCAAAACTATGGGTTTAAACCTGAGAAATTTATGATCATATCAGAACTCTGCCTAACACAGTTGCAGCCTGTTGTAGCCCTGGTTTATGGCGAGAAAGTGGTGAGAATGATATGTATAGTCTAACCACAGGATGTATATCATCAGAAATTCAGTGAATTGAAGCAGCTGACAGATATTTATGGTACATATGTATATATTCTATGTGTTTCTACATGGTGCTTCATTTCAACAAGGTGTAGTTTTCTGCATTCAGCTAGTGTTTCTCACAGATGAAATAGTACATAAGCAAATCTGAAATCCATATTATTTCAAAAAATTCAGTAATAAATCGGTAGATTTAGGACTAATGTGCCTTTTCAAAATAAACTATATTGTAGAGTGAACTATTAGATTTATTTTATTTTTATTGGAGAGTAAGATATACAGAGAGGAGGAGAGACAGAGAGGAAGATCTTCCATCTTTTGATTCACTCCCCAAGCGGCCCCAATGGCCAGAACTGAGCTGATCCAAAGCCAGGAGCCAGGAGCTCTTCTGGGTTTCCCTCTTGGGTGCAGCGTCCCAAAGCTTTGGGCCATCCTATACTGCTTATCCAGGCCACATGAAGGGATCTAGATGGAAATCAGGACCTCCAGATTAGAACTGGCACCCATACAGGATTCTGGAGCAAATTCTTGCTGGCTCGCATTCATGGCTCTAATTAACCATGGAGATAGAGAAGTTTTGTCTATAATTACATACAGCTCCTAAAGAGCAAAAAAGATGAGTTGAGGAATGCGTATTATGAACAGTATCACCACATTTTGATGCCTGAGACATTTTGATCAGGATTTAAGCTATATGTTTGGGACAATAAGTTTTGGAAAGCAGATATGTGTTTTTATGATAGAAGCCATCAGAAACAAATAGGTTTCACTTTATTTCTCATTTGAGCTGTAGGTACAATGCTGTCCACCTAATTAATGCTTCAGGATATTAAAAGAAAATCAGCATATCTCTGCAACAGAACTTCTCTCAAAAATGATTAAGTCAGAAAACTAAAAGTAAGCATGCTAAGTGACAAAACAAGTTCTGCATGAAACATTTTCATCTTTGCAATACCAATTTTAAGAATGCCTCCTGTGTAGATCACCTTATGCAATTATCTTAGAAATGTGAAAAAATAATAAGATGTTTTCTCACAAGATAATCAGTTTGGATGACCGCCCAAAAAACTAAAGATATGTAAAATAAGAGTTCCACAAGAAGCTTTTGTGGAATACAGTAAGGAAACAATGTCAAATTAAGATAAAATTGGAAAATTTTGTATGAAGCACTGCTGTGTTGGGATTTGACCAAAGATGCCAAACAAAGCTATAATTTCATAAATTATAGGAAAAAGTTATTTTAACACTATGGAGTACGTATAGAGGAGAATCACAAAACTTATGTTAAAGAAAGAAAAAATAAAGAACAGTTATTATAATAACTGCGAACTTCACTAAATTTATTAGTAAATCTGAGCTGGATGAAGAACAAATAAGAACTAAATGCCCTTTACAAAGAAAATTTATCTGAAAATAATGCCATCAAATAACAGGAAAGGCACGGATAAGTAAATCCTTAATAGTAAAAGAAACAAAAATGAAAAGGAACGCCAGTGACAATATCTTTGATAAAGAACATTGCTAGTAAAAAATGCTTCTTATTCATTCAACAGTAATATCACCTACTACAGATGCAGAGCTGAGTATCTCATAAACCAGGTCGTAGAGCAAACATTTTCTGATTTTACTAAAGCCCAAACCAGGTCTTACCCAGGATTCCAGTGAGTAGGTTTGTTATATATGTTCTTTCCTAAGTAACCTTAGCTCCCCTGCTCTGGTCTTCTAAGCTGATGTTTAGGTTATACAAGCTGATTTTCCATAAGAGGATGTATATCCATGTAATGGAATAACCTGAAAATTGTGATTTTTTTCTTTGACAGTCACTGAAGAGATACATTCAGGGTTTTATATATCAGGCAACTGACTAGCACTGTGGAATTTTGAGAGAAGCAGTTACAGGAATCACTCTTCTCTTTTGTGGTGTTGCTACCAAAACTGATGAGTATAATCTAACCACCAGAAAAATATTAGACAAATCCAAACTGAGCAATATTAAAAAATTATGAAGCATGACTATAGTTCCTCAAAGCTATAGTGTTATAAAATCTAATAATGAGAATAATAAGGAGTCTTGGAAACTATTACAACCTAAAGGAAGAGAGAAGACATGATGACTGCATTTAATGTTGTATCTGGATAGGAGCCTAGAACAGATAAAGGACATTAGGTGAAAACCAGTGTAATGTCAATTGAGTATGGAGTTGAATTCAAAACAGTGTAGCAAAGCAAAATTCTTAGTTTTGGCAAGTGAAGCGTGCTAATGTAACATAGGAAAACAGACAAAAATTGTGTTAGGAATATGTGGGGACTCCATATTTTAATCATTAAAATTTTCCCATAAATGTAAATCTAGTGTAATTATTTTGCTTACTAAAGGTGAGAAAATAGGTTAAGAAAATATTTTCATTAAGGTAATTAAAGATTCTAGGAGTGGGGAATAAAATAATAGTCTTTTCTGAAAAGAGCTATTGCTGAGAATCTATATTTAACATGTAGCTGTAGCATTATCCTAAATTTAGCCACAAGGAGTCAAGCATCAAACTTTCTTCTACCAAAGCACAAATAAATCAAATTGACAACTTTTTAATGTCAGGGAAATACATATCTCCTAGAGTGACAGGTAAAAAAAGGAAGTCTTCTCTAGGCTCTAAAATAACTTACTGAAACCTCAATGTCATTCTTTCATAATTGCAAAACCTTCAGAATTCTATAGAAAACTATACTTTAATTTCAAAGACCAAAACATTCAAACTTGCAGATTATACAATAGATATCTATTATCCAAAACTGCAGAATGACTCAAGATGTTGTATAAAGAATTTTTGGAAAGCTGGGATTTAGGGAGCTTATCTGAAAGAAACAGAGGCTTGCACCAAAGTTTATCCTTTTTTGGAGAAAATATTATATTTTTATAGAATACAAAAAGAATCTTTTCTACCAAACATATGATGTAATGAATGTCTCAAAGAAATTATTGCCTTGCTTTAGTCTACTTTCTGTCACCATACCACGGACTGCATAATTTTATGCGCTCATAAGTTAATGTAGCTCGTGACTCTGGAGACTGGAAAGTCCATGACTGAAAGAATCTGCTCTTCTGAGGGTCTTTTTGCTATGTTATACCAGGTTGTGGGAGAATGCAAAAGAACAAGACAAGAGGCCGGATTCAAAGCCAATGCTCAAGTTAACTGCATTACTCAACTGAAATGCTTCTTAGTGAACAAAAGAGAATGGCAAAGACAACATTTCTTTAAAAACAGTTTTTGGTCTGGTAGTTAGGGCAGTGATTAAGATGCTCACATCCCATACCTAACCGTATGCATTTTATACCCAGCTGTGCTGACTCTAGCTTTTTACTTATGCAGACCCTAGAAGGCAGCAGTGGTGCACAAGTGGTTAGGATCTTACCGCCCACAGTGAATGGATAGAATGGGTAAGAAAACATCTCTCTTCTATCTCTCTTTCCTCTTTCTCTTACATGCTCTCTATCTCATTACTCCCTCTCAAACAAATAAACAGCTAAATATTTAAAAACTAGAGTGTCATCAGGTGGAGGTTATCATTCTAAGCATCCTGTCTTCAAACATTGTTATTCCAAAGTTTACAGGAAAAGTTGAATTCAGCAGGCAGGGGTTTCTGAAACCTTGCACATTGCCAAGAAAGTTTTACCTTTCGTAATGCTCTTTGGCTGACTCCTGGAAAATGATCTCTGTACCCGTAAACTTTCTGTTGGATTTTGGTGTTTTGTTTTGTCTTGCCTGTCTGAGAAAACACGCCCTCCTCCCACCACCAAAATTCCTTGAATATTAAGGCTCTAAAGCTCTTGCATGTTTAATCTACCTTGCTGATAAGAGAATTTGGTGACTTCACTGTGACCTCACTGGAATAGGTAACCCAGAGCTTGTACCTGATTTCTTCAGAATTTCATTCTATGAATAATTTCTCTTTGATGATTTTAATGTATATTCCTTTGCTATAACAAGTCATTACTGTGGGTATCTCAACATTTCTGAATCTTAAGATTTCTTTTAGTGAATTTCTTTTAGTGTCTGCAGATAGTCATGGGACTCCTTTCAAAGAGGGTGTCAGAACGGGTAGAAATGAAGACACTATTCATATTCATGCTCCTTTTATCATAGAAGGAAAATTATCTCAGAATTCCCCCAGAACACTTGTTAATTTGCACTGTTCAGAACCAGGTCGGAGTGCTACTCCTAGCTGCCACTGGGGTTAAATTTAAAGTGCAGCCTCTTTCTTGTGAAGTTTGCTGTTACTGAGGCAAGTGGGGGCAAGGAAATGGTTGCTAACTTACAGCCAATGTGATTAAGCAGATGATTTCTGGTTCCTCTGTATATTTGCTTTCTTTATTCTTTCTCCAGTTTCTTGAACCTGTCTTACTTACTTTTAAAACTGTTTTCATTTTATGTTTTGGTTGAATGTAAGTCTCACTCCCAACCTTTTATGGTTTATATGATAAACTAAACACATATACAGACAAAAGTTAATAGACAACTAACTTGAGTGAAACTAAGAGTTATTCCCATGGGTTTAATGCAGATATTCAATTCTACATGGGGGATTTAAATGAAATCTGAATAACAGAAAACCAATTAGTGCTATCATTTGATTTTACTTAAAATAAAATCCTTTGAGCATTAAATCTAAAAACCTCATTTTAATTTCCTATCATTTTGTTTCTGTTCCGTGATTTTCTAATCCTGGTTCTAACAGCTAGAGAATTTCATAAATTGATTAGGAAGACAGGCATTTTTAATGACAACATTTTTCTTAAGCTGTACAATATTATAGTTTTTAGTATTCATTGTTTTGCTAGTGGAGAATTGTTTTGTGAAAAGATGAAATGTAAAGTATTAATACTAGAAAACCAACTAATACCATATCAGTGTGTTTATCCCTCTTCCCTAAAACAGTATCACAAGTATTATCCCTGTGATAGTCAATAATGCAGGAAAAGCAGCAATCAGAAGAGATTTGAAACACACTTTTCCCCTTACCATAGCCTTACTGTGAAGAAAAAAATGTGGGGTTAGAGAAATGTGAAGGCAGTGGTTAAGACGAGGAGGAACAAAAGAGGAAGAACTTACATAAACAGCACTGTAAATTCTCCAACAGGAGACTCAAAATTATACTGTGTCAGGGATATAAAAAGGGCGGAGATTGCTAAGAACATGTCTAGCCTCACATGATCTGAGAAGGAAGAACTTTGAAATTTAGTTTTATCATGTTAATTCATAGTACTAAGCTATTTTAAAATGACGGGCTGGTACATACATAAGGAGCCACCGATATTTCTGAGTGTTTTCTATGTAGGTAAATAGTGTGGAAGAAGCCCCAACAGGGTTGCTCTGAGTGGCACATAGTGCTTCGTGGAAGTTAAATCATACACGGAGTTCAATGATCTGTGCATCTCTAATTAGAAATGGAAAAGATTCTTTTCAAACAATGACAGTGATAAGAATCCTAATATAACTGATAAATGAGTTCATGTTACTTTGTGTAATACAAGTCAACACATTTAGTTCTGTTTTTGTCAATCAAAACATAGTATAATATAGCCAGTCTTATTCTACAGGAGTATTGTCTGTGACGTCTTCCATGCCACAATATCACAGTGTCATCCATCACTGGAATGTTGGAAGAAAGACCTACAAAGTCTACTATTTGATCTGATTTAGGAAATACTGTCCAGCCTTTGGCCTATATCAAAAAGAATATACTAACAAGGGACAACTCTGGGTGACACACCTCAATAAAAAAATGCCAGCCCAATTCCTCACATGCTATAAATGTTTTACTGTGGACTTACACTCAAGGAAAGGAGCAAACTAATTCAAATATGGCATTTTATTTGAAATGTGATAAGCTTACCTAGAATTAACTGGACTTAAATTACCTGGAAATAACTAGATAAACTTACCCACTAAGAAGCAGGTTGATGCTCCTAATTTAAAAAAAGAAAGATGATTCTGGAACTATAGTTACATTTTTGTACATCTGTGTTCTCAGTATCTAGATCCTAGTTAATATTATTTTTACCTCTAATTAACATTATTTTTTCTGAAAAATAGTGAGGGAAAAATTGCTTGTAACATTTTTAAATTCGAACTGAGGAAATTAAGCATTTTATGGGGAACATTAATTTGATCAAATACTATTAATTGTTTGTTAATTTTACCTAACTATAATTACTTTTTAGCCTGAAATCATATTACTCTATCACTGTTTTCCTTAAATTTCCTCAATCCTTCTCTTTGTTCTGTTTTCTCCTCTGGAACTTTACATATGCTTTGTCATCTACATCTGTTGGATGTGGCTTTGTTTTTTTTTTTTTTGTCCTCTTATCACTTGCACTTTAATTTCTAGCCTCTAATTACAGAGAAAATTTCTCTACAGATCTGTAAATGCACTGATGCACTTTCCCTCTAAATAATCTGTGGTTTGCTTTGTTTTGAAAAATACAAATACTACTTTTATTTCTGAAAATGTATTCCTCTAATAGAGTTTAATCAGTATTAATCATTACATTCATATAAATAAAACAACATTGGGTCTTGATCAGGACATTTTAAATAGAGTTTATAGTTTTCTACACTGTCTTACAGTGGCTGTCTTACATACTGTCATTTCTTTTACATTTATTCTCATACAGAAACTGGTTGTCTGCTAGGTCCCAGACTAGGTGCTAGTCTAGTTGTGATGGTTGAGATGATTGCCAGGAATATGGCTTGAAGAGCTGGGGTGATTAACAATGCAGGAGTACAGAGAAATTGCGTGATTCACTTGAATGAGGTGGACATACCCACAATGAATAGATCTAACAATGAGGTTAGTAGTGCTAACTTTAATTTTAGTTAATTTAGTTATTTTTAGTTAATTTTAGCTTTGGAAAGAAAGAATTGCAGCCCAAGGTGAAGTATGGAACCTAGTTTTTGCTGAGTAAATACTATAATTTTTTCTTTTCTTTTTTTTTAAGATTTATTTTATTTTTATTGGAAAGGCGGATATACAGAGAGGAGAGACAGAGAGGAAGATCTTCCATCCGATGATTCACTCCCCAAGTGAAAGCAACGGCCGATGCTATGCCGATCTGAAGCCAGGAGCCTCTTCCGGGTCTCCCACGCGGGTGCAGAGTCCCAAAGCTCAGGGAGCTGGAAAGGAAGCGGGGCTGCCGGGATAGAACCGGTGCCCATATGGGATCCCGGGCGTGCAAGGCGAGGATCTTAACCACTACGCCACCGCGCTGGGCCCCTATAATTTTTTTTTAAACACTGTCCTCACATCACCACGAGTCGACCTTGAGTGAAGTTTTAAAGCATCCATCTATTGTAATCAATGGAACAATATGTCATTCTAATATCATTTTGTCATCTTGCATGTTGAATACTTACTTTTTTATTTAAAATTTTGAGAGATTTATGAATTATTTGGTGATCCTTGTTTTTAGATACAGCATTGGCTCATGTTTCTTGAAATATTTTATTAAGGTTTTGGAAGTCATTTCTCTGGCATCCACAGTACAGTGAATTATAATATTAATCACAAAAGATATTGTTGATTTTTTATTTAATACATTACATGTATTAATACATTCGATACATTAACATATTCAATATCATATAATATACAAATAATAAAGATGAATTGCAGGAACTTTGTGTACTACAAGTCAGCAAGTTTGGTTCCAGTTTTGTCAATCAAAACATTTTTAAAAAGCCGGTTTTATTCTACAGACATATTGTCTGTGACTTTACTTTTATTCTTAATAATCAAAAGTTATTCTGTGTTTTAGTGTCTTCTCTTTTGACTAATGATGTAACTAAAGCTAGATTTTAATTAGGGTCAGCCTTGTCACATGGCAGATCAAACCACCGCCTTGCATTGCCAATATCCCAGTAGGCATCAGTTTCTGTCTCCCAGATACTCCAGTTCTCATCCATCCTCCAAAATGTCCCTGGAAAGGCAGCAGGGAATAACCTAAATCCTAGGATTCCTGACACCCTGGTGGAAGACTGGCGTGACACTTCTGCTTCCCAGCTTTTTCCTGGCTCAACTCTGAGCCACTTTGAGTGAATCAGTGGGTGGAAAATATCTTTCTGTGTCTGCTTTTCTCTGTAACTCTGTCTTTCAAATAAGTAAATAAATATCTTCTAAATAAACTAGAATGAAATAAAAAGTCAATTTGAAGCTACATGTGAAAATAAATGTTGTTATTAAACAAATAAAAGGTTAAATAACATTGGAGAAATTTTGTTACAAAATATGAAACATAGTGATATAACCTATAGCAACATGAAGTTATTCATATAGTGGATGATGTTTTAAACCAGAAAATCATGATTAGATTCAACAACAAGAGCAAAACAATAATAAACTTGAAAGGAAATAACTAAGACATAAAGGACACATACTGCAACATTTTCATGTTTGCAAGGTTACATAAAACGTTTGTAAATACATCAATATAAGAAATGATCCAAAAATGCACTATCAAGTTTATGAAAAAGCAAAGCAGAAAAGATATTGGCATGTTCACCATAAGTATCAGTAATGCTGACAAAATAAGAACTCTTTAATTAAGAAAGAGTAAATCAAATCATATGAGGATAATTACCATTTCCTAAAATAAGAAAATGGGGCCTATCATATCAAAGACTTTTTTTAGTTACGTATAAATTAGCATGAGATTTCTGAATAACGTTGACTGTTTTAGTAAGCATGGAAGTTTGCATAACCAATTACCTATAATTGTGCTTCTAGGAATTTATTCTAGGAAAATAATCGAGTGGATCAAATTATTTACCCACAAGAGACTCATCATAGTACTATATTTATACTAGCAACATACTGAAAATTTAAATTGAAAAACACTACTAAATTAAGATATACCCTAAAATGAAATGTTCTACATTTTTGCAAATGCATATTTCTTGAAATGAAGTAAGTGAAAGATAATGTGTTTCCATGGCATGTGATTCTTTGGACTGTATTCTCACACGATTGAAAAGGTCTACACCAACGGAACACTCATTACTTCAAGCTATACATATGTGATCATCATTCATATGAATTTAAAGCTATATATACATCATCATTGCCATCATCATGTTTTCATCATTTTCTTTTACTTTTCCCTGAAAGTTCATATCCGATGTCATTACAAAAAGTGATTAGCCAATGGCGTTTCAACTAAAATTACTCTTTCCCTTTCTTTCCCTCCCTCCCAGTCATCCTCCATCCTTCACTCATTTCTGCTCCTGCCTTGCTCTCTCATGCCTGCTTGCTGTTATTGAATGAACTGAATGAATTCAGGCACGCAGTGATTCATATCCCATATCCATTATCTTGAGTTACAATGAAAGGTCTGCCTTTTAAATACTGAAGTAAACATTTTCAAAAATAGTTATATTATTAGAAAAATGGATACAGTTTTGACGTAAGGATTTATTGACACACATTTTGGTTGTGTCTTAGCAAATATTGCCATGAAATCTTTAATGAACTTAAAATATTAATGTGACTGCTCTAGTAATATTACATTACAAACAGTGAGATGAAATAGTCCTCATTTTACTGCTTCGGCTCTTAAGCACATCCGTAATAATTCTTATTTAACATTTTCTTTGCAAATTCAATATCTGATTGACCCTGATTCGATGCACTCAAAAAATGATACAATCTAAATCATTCATTATTAACTAAAAGACACTTTTTGAACACTCATTTTGCATCTTATTCCATAAGTATAATATATAAACATTATGTGTCAAAAAAGAATTTCTTCTGTCCAGCGGTTTCACTATTTTAGTTTCATTACATTGATATTGCTTGACTTTCCCTCTTTTTCTACACAAATGAATTTGATGCAGATGTATTTGTTACCATCAAGATGATCTGTTTCTGGTCATAAACTTAAAACTTCCTTCTTGCAATAGAATTTTCTTTGAAAGTGTTTTTCTGGGTGTGTCTTAAATTATTAATATTTTATTTAGTTTTTGTTATTTAAGTCATATGTAATGAGGATAGCAGTATTTAGCTCTCTTATTTTTTGAAAGAAACATTCATTTCAATTTTCATTGTTTACTTTCATTCATGTTTATGAAGTCCTATTTCATAGATATATACATTATTTCTTCACATAATGATTTCATTCCTGCTTTTGTGACTTAGATGTATTTTTCATTTATGATTTAATAAAATCTTAAACATGTATTTAATGCATTCATTATAAGGACATCATCAGTGTTACAAATTAGAAAATGGTTTTAATTTTATTCTCATTTAACAAGCAAAATTGGAATACTGTTGGACAGGATGTAGAATATTAATCAGTTGACAGTGCATTATTTTCCAGGCAGATTTTTTATCTCAATATTATCTCTTGCTATTTAATGAAGATGGACTAGTATTTTAAACTGTGAGCTTCATAAACTGTTTAAATTTAATATGTGTATTGTGCTATAATCATGAAGATATAACATTCACAAAAATATTTGGCATTTGTGGATATAACACAGAATAATATTAAGTTCCAGGTTGTCATAAATCATCCTGTTTTGCCATTTTACTTTTAATGTTTAAAGCAAATATGTATTTATTTGAAAAGCAGAGTTACAGAGAGATAAAGGGAGAGAACATACAGAGAAAGTGAGAGGGTGAGAGGAAGAGAGAGAGAATCCTTCTGCTGGCTCATTTTCAGAGTGGCTGTGTTAACCAAGGGCAGGCCTGGCCAAAGTCAGGAGCCAGTTAGTCCAAGTTTCCCATGTAAGTGGCAGGAGCCCACCTGCTTGGACTGTCTTCCACTGCTTTTCTCAGAACATTAGGAGGGAGCTAGACCAGAGCAAAGCAGCTGGGAGATACACTGAGACCCACAGGAGATGCTTGTATCACAGAGACTTTATTCAATACACTGAAGCACCAGCCCTCTCTTGTTTTTATTTGCAAACTCATCTCTTCCATCTTCTGTACAAGCAATTAGTTATTTTTCTGTCTTTTAATTTTCCCACAGATAGTTTCTCCAAGAAAATTACTTTTATCATAAAAAATATGAAAATTCCACTGCTCAATTCATTGATTTGGTTTAACTGAAAGATAGGAAAGCCTGTTAAGCATACTCCAGTCACACGGCATGAGACATCCAGTAGAAGTAATTTAGCACACGCCACTCTCCCACGAAGGTAGTTGTAATACACTGAAATGAACGATGAGCTTAGAGCGTGCACCTGCCTCTTGACTCTACATCTTGATTTATATTTACGTAAACTCGGAAACATCACTTCATTCTTCCTCATTTCAGTTCTTCCAAGTAGGTGGGAATCAGACCTATAACCAGTTTTTCTGCAAAGATTAAACGAGACTGAATGTAGACTATGTGGTTTTCCACATTTTCTGTTCATTAGTACTAACATTTTTAGGATAGTCACTATTTTGATTCTTGTACATGTTAACATATTTGAGTTATTATTAATGGATTCCTTTCAGCCACTGAATGTTCCTGCCAGAGTGAAAATATTACATGATGGAAATGAGACGCATGTTTCTTTTTCTGGATGCAAACTTTCTGTGATGAGCTTATTAGTAACTACATGTATACATACTTAGAATCCAGGAAAAAGTATAATTTGTGTGTAATGAAAGTGTTTCATGCCTGTTTCTTTCTTTTCATTTATCTTCATTACAAGTATATTTTCTTACTGAGTGCTGCTCAAAATCCTAATTTCTCTGTAGGCAACAGTGTCATCAGCTAGCATTATCAAGCTCAGAGAAAATAAGCTTTTGTAGTGTTAATGAACTCTGGTTGAAAGAAGCTGTGGAATTTGATTGACAGTTTAAAATTGCATTAACCTTGACATAACAAATTTATTAGTTTATTATAGAAAAAGTCACTCAAGGTCTTTGGAAATAGAGCTAATTAAGAGACAACAAGATATGTTAAGAACTCAAATGAACATAACATTTTCAAAAGCTTGTTTTAAATGTGCCAAGGAAATCTATCAATCTGGAGCTATCTAATATATGCTCTTTAGAATATTTTAAAGCTAGGTCAATTTGATTCTAGGTACGTAAGTGTTCAGTGAATAAGAAAATGATGCATAATACAGAAAATAAGTTCAGGTATGATTTAAAATAGGCTGTTTATCCAATGCAATAAGATAAGCCGTTGTAATCTATAAATCAACAATTAATGTGAGTCGGATTGCTTATGATCTACATCAAAGAACTGTAAAACCTAAAACACTCTCAATACCCTATGTTATTCCATAATGGGGAGGGAATGCAGAGAAATCTTCCATCCCCTAAAAAGTGTGAGGAAGACGGGAAGTATAGCCTATCAGGATCAAATCTGGTAACTCATGGACAACAGACTCGAGTTGGCACTAGACAATAGTAAAGCTACACAGGCATAAGGGGAAAATCAGGAGCGACCCTGAAAGCCTCTTAACAGGAGGTCGTGTGTATGGAGCAGGGGGCAGACCCCAGAGTGGAGCAGGTGGACAGGAGGAGGCTCATATCCCAACCCTGATGACTCCCAGATCCTCACCGAGGACTATCAGTACAGACACCAAGGACTACATCCCAATCACTAAGGAGACCACGGGGAATAGGAGTGCCTTCGGAGGCCAAAAACTCTGAGGTCACCCACCCCCATCTGGAGCTTCCACAGGGGATGGAAGAAGTCCAAACTCTGTTGTGCAGAAGGAGTTTAAAATGTAGAAGTTCCTTGGGTTATAAAAAAATCCTGCTGTAACTTTTTCTCATCTTGCTCATGGACAGAATAGTGTTCCCTCCAGAAGTGCATGTTCTGGTCTGTGGAACCTGTGAACAGTTTAGTTACACGGCAAAGGAACTTAGCAAAGGAATTTAGGTTACTAATCACTAGGCTTTAACACTGGTAAATTACCCTGGTTCTTCATCTGGGCAAAATGAGACAATAAGGGTCCTTTTAAGTGCAAGAGAGCTTGTTCCTCCAACATATCACCTCTCCACCATGACTTCTCTATATATATACATTTGATTAACATATCACTGAATTTATTCCCAGTCTTGAGATATATAAACATCCATCTATCTTTCATCTTAATTTTTAGTGTGATCTTTTAACTAATCAATTATTCATTTTGACATTAGGAGTTAGATAAAATCTTATGTCTTCAGCTCTATAGTTACCAGATTTTATAATACCATTTACTCATAAACCTTCCTTTCTAAACTGCTTTGTGAGTGCAAGTTATTCAAAGAATACATTATTCCATAAACTAAATTCGCCTCTGAGAAAAATCAACTCTACAAAACATTGGATTTGCTAAATGAAAACAAATTAACAATTGTTTTGTAGTATGTGGAAAAAGTAGAAATAATATTATTTGGATCTATTCATGTTGTGCACACAGAATCTTTGTGGATATATTAGACCATTTTTTTGTAAGATTCAGACTATGTGTTATTCACTCAGGACTCTTTAAAGGGATGTCAAAAACAAAAGCAGTAACACCGCTTCAAAGAGGAGACATTGTTTTGCAGAACCACTCTCTGCCTTACTGATCTTCATGAGTGTTTTGAAATTTCCCTTTTCTTTGTGAGTGTAAGTTTGACTTGTACCATACAAGCGAAATTGTTTCAATGACTGTTGCATGTCAGATATAGCCTTATATTTTGGTGGCTTCCGGAAGTTTCTTACCATAAACAAAATTCTCTCTTAACATATTAAGATATTGAAAGAGTGATTTTGCTCAAGAATTCCTATGTATTTGAAAGCAAATAATGCTGGATAAATATGTTTTATGTATGCACATACTTAAATTTTGTGAATACTTAAAAGCAGAAAAAATCAGAATAGGAAGCATATGTGTCAAAGTCAGTCTTTTGAATAAATACATAGAGATACATATCAATAAAGAAAATGAGTTTTCTACAAGTTATAGGCATTCATAAAGACATTTTAAAATGTTTTCAAAAGCATAAGAGACAAAACCAAAACAAACAAATGGGGCTACATTAAACTCAGAGGCTTCTGTAGAGCAAAGGAAATGATCAACAAAGTGAAAAGCAGCCAATAGAATGGGAGGAAATCTTTCCATACTACACAACAGAAAGGGACTAATCTTCAGCATTTACAAAGAGCTTCTGAAACTCAAAATAGTGAAACAAAATTCTTGTGAAGAAATGGGTGAAGGAGTTGTGCAGACATTTTTTGCAAAGAGAAAATTCAAATGACTAAGAAACATGAGAAAAGTTACCCAGGCTTTCTAGCTATCAATGAAATACAAATAAAAACCACATTGATGTTCCACTTAATTCCAGTGAGATTGGCCTACATTCAGAAATTTATTAGCAATACCTGTTGGTGTGGATGTGGGGAAAAAGGTACCTTATTCAACAATTGGTTGGAGCGTAGGCTAGTGAAGCCAATATGGGAAGTCAGTGTGAAGAGTGCTTAAATAACTAAAAAACTGATCTACTATATGACCCAGATGTCCCACTCTTGTGATTATATCCAAAGGAAGTGAAATCTTCATATGAGAACTCAACCTGCAATCCTGTATTTATAAGCACAGTGAACAATAGCAAAGACATGGAACAACCATTGAAAGAGAAATAAAGAAAGAAACTGATACATCTATTCCATGGAATACTATTCAGCCACTAAAAAAAAAAGAGAGACATTTTATTGTTTGCAACAAAATAGTACCAATCATATGTTCTGACATAAGGCAACCTTCATACAAAATACAAGATCAATAGATGTATAGGTAAACATGTATATCATTATTGGATTATTTTTGTATAAATATGCTTTTAGCAACTAATGAGCTTCTTGTGCAAGGAAAACATCATGAGAAATTGTAACAACCACAATCCTTCAGCTATAGCTAAACACTGCTAATTTAGAGTCTTCAGTGTAAGATTGACTTCTAATTCTATTAGATGACACTTCCATTAATTTACATGAAAATATAAAAGTATCATAGTTTTTAAAAGTATTTATTTTTATTGAAAAGGCAGTAGCTACAGAGAGAAAGAGAGACAGGAAGATTTTCCACGTGCTGGCTCACTTCCCATGTGGCCACGATGCTCAGAGCTGAGCTGAGCTGAAGCTGGGGCACAGTTCTTCCAGGTCTCCTTGTGCGGGTGCAGACTCCCAAGGCTTTTCGACCACAAGCAGGTAGCTGGATGGGAAGTGGAGCAGCCAGAACACAAAACAGTGCTCATGTGGGATCTTGGCACTTAACGGGGAAGGGTTAGCAAATTGAACCATGCACCAGGCCCCCAAAAATCATTGTTGTAAGTAAATTGATTCTCTTCTGGGAATATAAAGCAACTGACATGTGGCCTATAGCAATCAGGATTCACAAACTTACAAACTACAGCATAGTTACTTTCTTGAATGTTTGTCACTTTATGAAGTTTCTCGTGAGGCAAGTCAACTGGTTGTACAAGCTTGATGGTATTTTGAACAGAGCAGAAAACTGACAAGCATTTGTCACAGTGGCTAAGATCCTGGTTGGAAGTCTGGCATTCTGTAGCATTGTAGGTTCAAATCACACTTCTTCTTTGTTTTTATTTTTGTTTGCTTGTTTGTTTCTTTATTTCTGTTTCATATTCATGTATGCCAGGGCTAGTAGTAGGTGATAATGTTAGTGTCTTTTTTTCTTGACACCTAAGTGAGAAATCCAGTTTGAGCTCTGGGCTCCACTTTGGCCTCCTCCAGCCCTGACTGTTGTCATTTCTGGAGTAAATGATGAATGGAAGAATTCTTTATGTCTTTGAGTCTCTCTTGCTTTTTCAAATAAGTAAAAATAGATAAATAAGATTACAAAAATAATCAGCACATAATTGGCAATGCAAGAGCAGATGAAAACTAAAAGTCTCTCATAAAACAGTAGTTTTCATATTGATGCAAGTGTATTTTTCCACCATATCTCACTTTATTAAACAAATACAGTTTTTATTTTTAAATGTTAGTTTGACACACCATGTGAAGAACATTTCCTAAAAGACTAAAGATGTAGGATGAAAAGGAACTCTGAGTAAAATATATTAAATATTTAAATTTGTTTTCTGAGATTTTTGTATAAAGAATATTTTGTGGGATTCATCTGTGCAATAGATAATGATCTTTAGCATCTTTGGGACAGGGTAAAGTGTTTTTCCAAGGACATAGACTTCACTTGGCACAGGTTCACCGCTGTGTTCATACACACGGCAGCACACAAACCTGCTGAGTGCTTTTATTCACCCTGTAAACCTGACAGATGTGATCCCAGTGAGGTTCCACCATCTTCCACAGTTGAGTGGAGCACATATGTTATCAGAAAGAGAAAAAGAAAAGAAGAAGATTAATTCAGTTGTCAATGTAAGTAATTGGGGTTGAATTGCCCCCCTCCATGCTAGTTAGCCGTTTCCTTAATTATTCGTAAACACACACACAAACATGTAAAGGAGCTGAGCTCAACACCAGCTATATATTTTTCACAATATGTTTACCCCCATGGCTGTTTCAATTCTATTAAGATGGGATAAAGTAAGCACAGATTGTTGTCTTAATTTTACAACCTAAGAGATCACTGGATTTACGGGCATACAATGAACAGATATAGAGTTCAAAGTAAAAGTAGGGAACTACTTGAATATTTTAAGATTGTTTGCTTGTGTGTGTGTGTGTGTGTGTGTGTGTGTGTGTGTGTGTGTGTGTGTGTGTGTTGCCAGAAGCCATGATCAGGAAGAATGAGAGATTCTGAGGACTACATTTTCCGTTTCGTGCCTACTGGCTTGGGGCGTGAACGATCATGACTTAGGATGTAATTCAAGTTTGCCTTTGTTCTTACATCAAAATTAGCTAACATCTGTGAGTTTGAATTGCAGGGGCTACACAAATATGTATAAGGAGTTGTTTTTTATAATGACCACACTTTTTCTGATGGATAAATTATACAGCAGTTTGAACACAGACTCACTAGTAAAGAATTTAAGGATGATCTGTTTTATGGAGTTTATTTGAATATGAGCTATTTTTATCCACAGGGAATCAGTCTACTGTCTTCCACAAGTTTTGTATAAATAGAATTGGAAATTAACACAGACTGCTACAAAAGTAGAGAAGTTACAAATAGACATGTAAATGAACTGCTAACATTTCACAATGGAAAAATATCTACCTGGGATTTGTTTTGTCAAACCTGACTCTTTTATTTTTTTAAATAATTGTGTTGTTTGTCCTACTTTCCTTTTTTCATTTTGAAATGCAGTGTTATCACCTTGTATTTGGGAAATAAATTTTCTACAGTGGTAGAAGTTATAAGACCATAGTTTATGGTTGATGTAATATAAAATGCATGAATCAAGATGTTACTGGATTATATTAGCTGTGTAGTATAGTTATATGCAGCTTATGTATTTGCAAATATATATCCATATTTTGTTTAGATATGTAAACATAGTTATGCTTTATCACACATATTTACATAATGATACCTTGTAAGCAAGTTTATAATCGAATGTTTAGAAAAGTGTTGATGAGTTGAATAGCCACTTTATTAAAGTCATTTAATCTACTTTGCAAAAATTATAATTGCATTCTTCAAAGTAGAATTTACACTCATTTTCACAATCTAAATAAGAAATATTAACATAACTTTCTGAAGTAGTGCTGCATGATTTAAAGTAACAGATGTAAATTACTTTATCTGCTGTTTTTAGCTATTGTAGAATCCTTATAATCTGAAAGTCTCAATTGATTACAAACACATTAGTTAATACAATGAATAATAATTATTCTCTCAAAATACAATACAATACAATTTAGATACCTTGAATATGCAAAACTTCCTTCTAGAGTGAATCCCCTGAATCATATCTTTTACAAATGAGAGTACTGAAATTTTCACTGCAATAGAACCACTATGCAAATCTGTTCAGTTACCCATCAGCACCTACATTCTTTTTTTCTTTTTAATTAATTTATTTTTAGCACAAAGTCAGATATACAGAGAGTAGGAGAGACAGAGAGAAAGGTCTTTCAGTTGATTTACTCACCAAGCAGCTGCAAGAGCCAGAGCTGAGCCAATCTGAAGCCAGGAGCCAGGAGCTTCTTCCAGGTCTCCTACATGTCTTCAGGGCCCAAAGGCTTTGGGCCAGTAGCAGGGAGCTGAATGGGAAGTGGGGCTGTTGGAACATGAACTGGTACCCATACAGGATCCTGGCACGCAAGGCAAGGACTTTAGCCAGTAGGCTATCATGTTTGTACTGTAGATGGGTGGCCGCCAAGGCTGGAGCCCAGCTGATCTGAAGCCAAGAGCCAGAAGCTTTCTCCAGTCGTAGGCCATGCTCCATTGCCCTCCCAGACCACAATCAGAAAGCTAGATGGGAAGGGAGCATCAGGGACACAAACCAGCTCCCATATGGGATCCCAGTCCTGGCAAGGAGAGAATTTACCCACTGGACTATCTCACCAAACCTGGACTTTTGAATCTTTATAATTTTGTGTAGGCTTTTTAGTCCTTGGAACTCAGAGATAAGCCTATGAAGTTTGTAGTGGAATAGTTAAGGAGCAATGGAACTAAGAGTTCTATATCCCTGCCTCTGATCTGGAGATTTAATTATGGGGCTGAGTCTGTCAAACAGTATTTCCATAACATGAGGATGAGGTATCTTTCAGGAAGATCCTTAGTGCTCACACAGACCCCTGCAGAATCCATGCCTTAACTGTAGCAGATGACTTTATTTAGACTTACACAAAATTTATAAACACAAATATACGCTTCAAAATAGTATGAGGCTGAGTCAAGATCCACATGGTATTGCTCAAGAAGTTTCCTTCTAATATGATTTGAGGTATCAATCAGGATTATTTTATGGCAATTAATAGTATCATAGCTTGTCCCAATGATTTTGTGGTACGTTTCTTAAAGTGTTTGTTATTAACAGCCAACATTAGTTTGAGACTTTTTACATTTTTCTTATCGTCTTGAAACTGGCTAAGTGACTTATAAATTTTCCACTCACAAATTTGAAACAATTCAGCAAAAATTATCTATATTAGAGACAATGTAATTATTATAGAAGTGTTTAAAAATTAATATTATAAATTACCAGATGCTATTAGATTCTTAAAGATCTTTCCACATTTATTAATATGAATAATTGCATTATTGCAAAGACTTTCTGTGAAAATTACTTCTTATTTAGATGTGACCTTTGAAAAATATTATTCATTTTATTCCTTTTAAACAATACATACTTGAGTATTTTAAAGATTTAGTATGCAACTAGGACAGAGTGATTTTATGTCCTTAATTTCACTTGATGACTGATTTATGAATTTTATGGTTAACTTAACTTCATTATAAATTTTATGTTAATTTGGTTTATATTTTTATTTTTGCTTATTTTTGCTAATAATAGTTGCACCTGTTCTCCAAGATTTAACTGAAGTTACAGCCCTCTAATTAATTTTAAATTCCACTATATTTTCACACTCCAGAGAATTTGAACTTATAAATTATTAGAAAGGGCTCTGTGAAATCGCCAAAGCATTCAATGGAGAGCTGTCTCAATGTTCCTTATTACGTTTCCTTCTAAATTAATGTGTCACAAGAAATTTCTGAAGTACATTAGTCCTTTAGGATGCTCCCTGAAAAGTGATTCAGAAAATTAATAGGTTTGGGAAATATTGCACATTTCATTTTTCTGTAGGAATACCTTGATGAATATTAAACTTTCTATGATGATCACTTTGGATATTCTCTTGTTCCACGGACTTTATTTTTCTTTTAAAATTAAACCTGTTAACCTTTTTAGCTCCTTGGAATATGCTTTAGGAACTCCTGCTGTACATCATTGTCTTAATCTGTTCCAAGGAAATTGAGACTTAAGTTTCAGAAGTCCTAACATGGGATAAATTGTGTCTTATAGAACCGTTAGTTCTGTAAAGGTTGATTGCTGTGCAAGCAATCAAAACTGTATAAGCGTTATGCCATTGACATCATGCCCTGATAATAGCTTTGGTAGCAAAATGAAACAAATAGACTGTGGCAGAATGCCTGTACTAGCAACAACACTAGCAACTGTTGTTCAAGGTCTAAAGGAACATCAGAAACAGTCATCGATATATGAATTTGGCAATCAAGATATAGAACAAACTAAAGAGGACAAAACAAGGCTGAGAAAAGTTAATGGGAACAGTTTTCCAGGATAGTGTTAGCAAAGAGTGCGGTATAGGGTGAGGTTAGTAGCTAGAAAACTCCCTTGCTTCTTCTTAGATCTATTGTCTGAAGGCAATAGATTCCCTTTCTCTATCTCGAGTATCAGATGATGCCAGCTTAATGATATGTTATTTTTTGTATTTTTATAAATTGCTTATACCACAGATTGGCAATTTTCTTAAAGAATTGAATAGTAAATAATTTAAACCTTGTTGCCAATACATTCTGTTACAATGAATACACTCAAATAGTGCAAATAGAAAATTGAAAACAGTGATCACACTCCCTTTTCCCTAACCCTCAATTCTTCCCACCCTGATCAACTGTGTAAATGTCATCAAAACTAAAAAATAGTTTTAAAAAATAAAAAATAGATTTAAAAAATGTAAATAATATTCATATTAATGGACATAAATATGCTATCATGAAACTTTATTTTGAAAAGCAAATGGCAAGATGTAGGCACTGTGGCGTATCAGGTTAAGACACCACTTAGAATACCTGCAGTCCATGAATAACTGAGTTGAGTCCCCACTACTCTTAGCTTCTGATCCAACTTTGTATCAGTGTGCTTGGGAGACATCAAATGATGATCTAAGAACTTGGATTGCTGTCACTCAAATGGGAGACCTGGATGAAATTTCCCTTTCCTTATTTCAGTATGGCTCAGCCCCAGCTATTACAGGCATTTCTGCAGTGACCCAGTAGAAGAAGGATCCTACTATCTCTTTCCCTCTCTTTGTCTCTTTGTGTCACCATTCCCCACCCCCTTTTTTTCTAACTGAAAAAGTGGAAAATAACACTTTGACATCACAGGTATCAGATATTTCTGAATTTCTATGACTATAACATTATGATAAATTATGTGAAAAGATTTATCTATGGATGTAAATTAAGCTGTCTTAGAAATTATTTAGAAAAAGAATATCCATAAAAACCCACATATCATTTGAACATTATTTCTAGAAAATTTCAAAATAAAAGTATATGACTGAAGGAGGCAAGAAAAAGCATTTTAACACAAGAATGAATAAATGAATCTTGAACAAAGATATCCAGCCTAAGAGCCAGTTTGATGGCATATACTATGGAGCATATAGTATTCTATATGTACTTCATTAGGAAAGCACATTTTTATTTTTAATCCAATTGCTGTAACTCTAAAACGTATTGCTCTGACTTTGTTGTTGTTGTTGTTTTGTCTTCACCTGAATCAGCTCGTCACCATCACTACTGCAATGTTAGATGTCAGTAGATACACCGGGAAACTTTGTGTATCCTTACTGGAATGTGCCTAGTATTTCTCCAACACATAAATACTAGATTAAAGAGGCAAAAAGGAGTATTCCATGAAATAAAGGCATATAGTTCTTCATTTGCAAAGTGATTTTGCTGGTGATGGGTGCTGAACTTGATAAAAGACCCTTTCAGCATCCATAGAAATAGTATCTATGTTTTTATTTAGATATATGAAAAATTATATCAAAGGGTCTTTTAACATTAACCTGTTGTAACATACTTAAAATAAATCCTAAGTGATGTTGCTGCTTTCTTTGGATGTGGTTTTCATCATTTTTGTTAGTATTTTATTTTGTTTCCATTATATTTATTTATTTATTTTGAAATGTCAAGATATTCAGTATTGATGCTATGCTAATAACATGATAATGTCCCCCTTCTTCTCTCCCTCTGCTTTCTTTCTCATCCTCTTTCCTTCTCCCTTTTCCATTCTCTCCTTAACTTTTGACATAAAATACCTGTAATTTACATTTCAGCCAAGGGTTTCATAATAACTTTTTCAATATTAATCAATGGGACTGATTTTGCACGTGTGGACTTGTGTGTATGGATGTTTAAACAATTATATTTATTGGGCCCGGTGCGGTGGCGCAAGTGGTTAAGGTCCTCGCCTTGCACGCCTGGGATCCCATATGGGTGCCAGTTCTAATCCCGGCAGCTCCACTTCCCATCCCAGCTCCCTGCTTGTGGCCTGGGAAAGCAGTCGAGGACAGCACAGAGCCTTGGGACCCTGCACCTGTGGGAGACCTGGAAGAGGCTCATGGATCTTGGCTTCGGATCGGCATATTTCCGGCCATTGTGCTCACTTGGGGAGTGAATCATCGGACAGAAGATCTTCCTCTCTGTCTCTCCTCTCTGTATATCCGCCTTTCCAATTAAAAAAAAATAATAAAAATAAATCTTTTTTTTTTTTTATTGTTGCTTACATTATATTATGTAGTACAGTTTCGAATCCCAAAAGATTAGATACCACATGTTTGCCTTGATTTAACCTGTAATTTTTTGTTTGGTGGTTTGTTATTTTTTGAACCTGTCATTGATACTGTCTCAACCCAGATGTTTCGAAGAATGGAACTTGCATTATTTTTAACATATTGTTTACCCAATACTATGTCAATTAATTCCATAATGTTGCATAAAAATAAATCTTTTTTAAAAAAACAATTATATTTATTATGGTCCATTGCTTTCTGTTAAAATGTGAAATAACACTATGATTGTACATTTTTTTATTATTTTTTTATTGTTATTAACATTGTATTATATGATACAGTTTTATAGGCACTGGGGATTCCCCCCACCCCCCATACCCCTCCCCCCATAGTGGATTCCTCCACCTTGCTGCATAACCACAGTTCAAGTTCAGTTGAGATTCCTTCATTGCAAGCACATTGATAAGATGATAGAGTTCATTGGTAAAATCTCCTGGGACTGAAATGTGAGAATTTTCTCCATTTTGACATTGAATAGCAAAATACTTTGCTCTCTCTTTTTTTTTTTTTAACTTTGGAAGTTAGAATTTTGTATACCCCTTAGCTTTGAATTAACAAGTTTATCTTTTTAGGGTAGCAACAGTCATTATTCTTTTTAAACAGTGAGAGAAATTGAACTGGTTCTTTACAGTCCTTTAGGAGCCTCTCCTCTTGCTAAACTTCAATAAAGATGTTTAAGTCTGGACTTTTAATTGAGGTCTAGGGAATTTCTTGGAAGAGGAAGGCATTAGAAAAAGAACTGACATATCTTCTTCCATTGTAGCTCCCTTTCGTATTATACAATTTTAAGAAACCTTCAGATGATACATTTTTCTTTCACTTCTTCCTTCTTTATTCCGTAAAGCCACCACATTATCATTTCCATGTGATATCCAGGTGTCTTCTTGGATGCCAATCATCATTCCTCTGACCCCCCCCCCCAGATTCAAATCTCTTCTGATTTTTCCTCTTCAGAGTTTATTCTCTCTTTTTCTGGCAGTAATTTTTCCTGAGTTCTGATGCTGGATGCTGTTAGGCCTCTTTTGTTCCAAAACAGTTTTTTTACTTGAAGATCTCCTCTAATTCGAAATAAACAGTTGACTGTACTGGTTCAAGTTGTTCCCCTATTTCTATGAGTCCAGTGTTACAGCAGTCTTGCATCTACCAATTACATTTTACATATAGATTATGGTCAGTTATTTGGCTTAATTTTGATGTGTGTGATGCTTGAAAAGTTTAGTTGGCTGTATTGTCTCGAGGAATTGGGAATGTTCTTTTATGATTTATACAGCTCATTTGAGCATATATAACATATAATATATACAGAGAGAATTTTTCCGTTTCCTTATGAGATGTTTATTTTGCTAATGTATGAATTGATATTTCCAATGGCCCATTAACAAGTGTTAACTAAGCCTGAAGAAATATGTACTTGGATTATTTTAGAGAAAATGTGTCACTGGTGACTAGTTCCCACATACTCTTCTGGTCTCTAAAGTAACTTCTGATATTTATATAAACAGTGGTTAATCATGACAAAGCCTGCAAAGTGGACTTTGTTATTTTCAGGACCTAATATAATTTATTTTCACTTTGGCTCATTTCCATTTTCTTTTTCCCTGTGGGACTAGTAATAGATGAATTAAAAGTGCTCTTGGATCTGTAATTCTGTGACCAGGACTCTAATTACAATTCAGGTGTGGGCAGTTAGCTGTGTCGCCTTTCACAGTCATGAATTTTGCTTTCTCAGCACAAAATTATTGGATTGCTGTGGGGGCGTGATGAAATCCAACTCCTAGAATCTAAGATCCTATCTCGCTTCTAATAGTATATGAACTACAGTGATTTCATTTCATTGATCCTGGATAGGACAGTCACCTGCAAATGACCTCGGATCTTTTTTCCCACGGCAGAACAACAGAACTCCCTGACCATCCCTGCAGTCTTCTCTCTAAGAGCAGGCAGAGGAACAGGCAGGGTGGGAGGTTAACAGCAGACAGCCCTGCAGCCAGCACATTCTTGATTGTTTGCTTTTGTAATCACTCTATCCTGATTTTACTTTCCCATCTGTATCTCTTTCTTCCCTCTCCTTTCGTTCTCTTTATCACTCTCTCTCTCCTAATTTGTTTGTATCTTTTATTATCCTACATGCAAGAAATTACAGAGGAGGATGGCAGCAAATGTTTGTTCTACAATATTATTTCATCACTCCCTGAGCATGTGGTGAGGGCCACTTCTCAAGTGAAAGCACACCGTGCCTGTGTCCTTGCTGAATGAATTTCCCATTTGCCTCCACAAATATCCTTCGGTCTCTGAAACATTTTTTGTTTGTTTCTGTTGCCAGGTTTCCATTCTTTTATCATTGCCTTGATTTCCAAAATTCTCATAAATCAAATACTGAGTACTAATAATCTTTAACAATCATGAAAACATCAAAGCAAGCAATAACATTATTTGCACTGTAATACTGTTGGAAATGAAAGACAGTTCTAGCTAGAACCCTCTTCATTGTTTATATTCTGCAGCACTATACACAAAGAAAGCAACATTCTATAATCAGTCTTCCAAGAATGCAATCATAGCTAAAATACTTCTCCCTTGAAATCACATATGGAGATTTACAAATGCACACATAGAGACACACGTATGGACGCATATTTGTGTTCATAAAATTCACAGACAATAGGAATTTAAGAACACCTGAAAGCTCTTGGAAAATAAAATTAGCAGATGTTTATTTGGGTGCCAATTATTTTGAATTTCCTGCATAATTTGCTCATAATACACATTGTTCCTGAACTTTATAAAGATTCCTTTCCTGTATTTCTGATTTTGTCTCCAAGTAAAAATTTTATTTCAATTTTCTACAGTCTTTTAAAAGTACTCTCACATACACAAATGCATAGAAAATTTTCAGTAGCAAGTTCAATTAAAAAAAAGATTGGTGTCATTTTGCTTATTCACAAGAATATTACATATACTTGACAAATTTTTGCATGTTTTTTCCTTATTTGTCTTGATATCTTAAAGGCCAGGAAGGAGTAAATCATTCTGTTAGGTCTTGTTCCTTTGCTAACAGGAGAATGCAAATACTTAGCTTTAAAAAGTGCACACACTTTTAAGTTTCATTTTCCATTTTATTCCATTTTGACACACAGTTGTACAGGGGTATGTGTATATACATATGTTGATTAGCTATATATATGATATATATGTATATGCTTTTTTACAATAAGCTAAGGATATTAAATTGGTAATTTTGTCAGAATATTAATGATTTTGAATGGTGGTGTAGACAGTGATAAGTGTACATATATATTTAATATTTTGATTTTCATGTTGGGATTGGTGTGGTGTTTAGAAAAAAATCTTCTGTGTATTTTTTGGAAATGTCAAAGTAGGACAAGTATTTCCCACAGAGTGGTTAACACACTGGCACACTCACATCCCCTATCAGAGGCTCTGGGTCAGATCCTTACTCTTTTGCTTTCAATGAAGCTTCTTACTAATGTTCATTCTGAGGAGCAGCACATGGTGACTCAGGTACTTGGTCTGTTGCCATTCCAACAGGAGACCTGGACTGATAGTCCTCCACCAGGCTGTTGAGGACATTTGTGAAGTGAACCAAAGGATTCTAGACTTGCTCAACCTTTTACTCTCATCCAAACTTTAATAAGTATTACATTAGGATTTTGAACATATAGTATATGCACTTTCAAATTATACTGCTTCTACTATTGGAATTATTTGGGGGACATAACACTAGATAATTCTGTTTCTTCTCATTTAATGAATAAAAAAAAAGTTAATTCCAAATCATTTCAATAGCTTATATTTTCTCTGTGATAAAATAGTTCCTAATCTGTACCTCTTGTTTTACAGTTTCCTTCATATGTGTGTAGATTCTGGGTTTAGCATTTGTGTTAGAATGAATATTGTTGATGCGATGATACCTGCAGTGATGCAGGTTCTTTGTTATTCTTCACAACAATGTCGACTACTAGTTCAGATACATCGCAAAAAAAGAAAACCAAGTTAAACAGTATTTTTTACACATAAAATAATTACATTACATAGTAGTCAATGGAATGGAACCAAAAATAATAAAATCAGCTAAGCTCAAACGATAGCAATAAAATAATAAATAGTTGTTTATGGACTTCGTTCCTTGTAATAAATCTTCCACTTACAGTTTTTCTTAGTATTGTAGGACTTTAAATTATTCTATTGTTTTTAAATTATCAAAAGTAAATCTTAGGGTTAACTTAAAGATCTATGCATATAGTGTTAAAATTTTGCATACTGTGTAATAATTTTCCTTACTGATATTTTTAACCGTTACATGGTTTAAATGGTTATTTATAGAATCTAGGAGCAAAATGTTGGTACTCTGATTTTTAATGAATGGCCTTAAAAGTCTCTACATTATATAATCTCATTCCTTGAGACTTCCAGATAGAAAATGGTCTTTGATTTTTCACTCACTACTTGCTCATTTGTACTGCATTACAGAATGAATTCAGGCAGTGTTGATTACAGGATCCTCGCTGTGTGCAGTTGGTTTGTTTCTGTACTCTATCAACTACCACATATCAGAGAAAACATACGGTTTGTGTCTCTAGGAGACTTGCTTTACTTCTCTAAGCATAACAATCTTCAGTTTGGTTTTTATTCAGTATATGGACTTTTTTTCAATTGCTTCTAGTTTATCTTTGATGTGGTCTATTATTTTGAATGAACTTTTAATCTAAATATAGATTCCATTGATTATATCATACTTCCCTTCTAGTTTTTTTTTTGGAGGTGCTTTATTTTTCATCTTTATTCTTTTGAACCATTTATCATGTTTTCAAATAAATTGACCAGTATGCTGGATGTGTGTGTGTGTGTGTGTGTGTGTGTGTGTGTGTGTGTGTGTGAGTCCTGAAAAGTTACATACAAATGGTGTTATTTATTAGTTCTAAATTGATATGTATTTCCTGTGAAACTCCCACAGACTGATAATAATTTGTGGCTGCAGCCTTTTCCTTTTATTTTCTGGTATACTTTTGTTCAAAATTTCTTCCTGGTTGCCAGCTTAAAACATATACACCTTTGTACTGTTGCTCAGTCAGAGTTTCCTGAGCACACAGTGGTAGACAACAGAAAATACAAGTATAATTAAAATAATATTGCTGGGCCCAGTGTGATAGCGTAGTGGTTACAGTCCTCACCTTGAATGCGCCTGGATCCCTTATGGGCGCCGGTTCTAATCCCAGCAGCTCCACTTCCCATCCAGCACCCCTAACTGTGGCCTGGGAAAGCAGTTGAGGACGGCCCAAAGCTTTGGACCCTGCACCCGCATGGGAGACCTGGAAGAAGCTCCTGGCTTCTGGCTCCTGGCTTCGGATTGGCTCAGCTCCAGCCGTTTCAGCCACTTGGGAAGTGAACCATCAGACAGAACATCTTCATATCTGTCTCTCCTCCTCTCTGTATATCTGCCTTTCCAATAAAAGTAAATAAATCTTTAAAAGAAAAAAGATAATATTCCTGACCCCTCCTACCCCCCCTTTTTTTTTAGCATTTTTAGTAGGATCTTATGTTCCTAACCACCAAATAGGAATCTTTTAAAATTCATATATTTATGTGTAGAAGCAATCAGTGTTCTCATGATAATTTACAATAAGAATGATTTTCTTTTTAAATGAAAGTAATAATGAAAGTAAAAAAAAAACTCGAGAACATGGAAAATATATAAGAAAATTAATCATAGTCCCAATGTACAGGGAAATTGCTATTATTAACATTTTGGCATATTTATTTCAAGTATTTTTATCTGCTAATGTTTTAGGATCGCACCATGCATATAATTTTATATAATGCCATTCTGCTTGCCGCTATATTGCAAGCATTTTTCATTGTCATTAAAAACATTTTGAAGAAATAATGACTATAAAATTATATCCTATGTATGTGTAATAATTTTCCTGAAAGTACCTATTTGGACATTTAAGCTGTTTACATGTTTTTTTTTCCAGTTTGATGATCATTTTTATTCACAGGAGTTTATCCACTTCTTAGATTATTCTTTGAAGATATTATAGGAAGTGGAATTACTAGGTTAAAAGTGTAATTATTTTAAAAGCCTTTGGTACATATTACCAAAGAACAGAAAGATTGTATCTATCTTTGTTCTTTTTCCCTCCAATGCCCAGGTTGTTTTTGCTTTTACTATTGCTTAAAATCAGAAATATGCTTTTACAATGACATTTTGTAACAATTTTTACATTCTTCTTCAGTCTG
The DNA here is from genome assembly GCF_017591425.1 of Ochotona curzoniae. Taxonomy (NCBI): domain Eukaryota; kingdom Metazoa; phylum Chordata; class Mammalia; order Lagomorpha; family Ochotonidae; genus Ochotona; species Ochotona curzoniae. The sequence goes on from NW_024466599.1 coordinate 60,874,437, forward strand.
ACAAAGATTTTGAAAATGTATTTTCATATTATGTGTAAACTTTTTAGTAAGTGCATAATAAACTTTGGTTGTAAGAGTAGTTTGGCTAAACTTTCTATTCAGATTTAGCCTTTGTTCAAAATGCAACTTGGTACACCATGTCCTTTTAGTATTTAAGATAGACCACATATTAGTTGCCATTTGTAATTAGCTCCATGATTTTGAATACTACTTTAAGGAACTTTCTTCTTCCATGAAAAAAAAATTTCATTTTTAGAAGTGTTTTGCTGGGTTATAAAACAAATTTTTTAAAGATTTATTTATTTTTATTGGAAAGGCAGATATACAGACAGGAGGAGAGTCAGAGAGAAAGATCTTCCTTCTGATGGTTCACGTCCCAAACTGAGCCAATCTGAAGCCAGGAGCCTCTTGCAGGTCTCCCACCCAGATGCAAGATTCCAAGGCTTTGGGCCATCCTGGACTGCTTTCCCAGGCCACAAGCAGGGAGCTGGATGGGAAGCAGGGCCACTGGGATAAGAACCAGTACCCATATGGGATCCTGGCGCATTCAAGGTGAGGACCTTAGCCTCTACACTATCGTGCCGGGCCCCAGGTTATAAAAATTAAATAGACAATTTACCAAATAGTCTGTGACACTGCTTGTAAAAAAAAAAGAAAAAAAAAAGTTGAATTGTTGAATTCAACAAGTTGAATTGTTTAACATGGGCATTCAAATCTAAGCTTAAGGCAAGTTCACATCTGTCTTTCAACCAACTCAAGACCAATTGGAGCTGCTTTTTAATTCTGTTGAATCTTGTACTTAGATGAGGTTCAGCAGAAGTTTCATTGATTGCCAGAGCTCCATGTACTTCTAGGCTTTGAGTTAGCTATCTTTCTGAAAAGGTGGGAGTAAGAGGAATAGGCGCAGGGTATTGGGAGGTTATTATAACTTTTTTTCCTGCTGTTATGATCCCCTTTTGTTTTAATTCTCAAGCCCCCAGCCTTATATAAATCCTCTTGGTGAGGGTCCAATGAATTGTGCTCTCAAAGCCATAGCTTTGTCTGGCTCACAAAATCATCTGTAGATTTAACCCTGTCGTTTCTTTTCTTCAAATACATGTGCAAGGTTACCTGAGAAGAGTGGCAAGCCTGCCTTCCCAGTCTGGATTATTTTAGTCTCTTGTAATTTAGTAGTTTGGTGGAGCCTAGCCAGGAGACGTTACAGGGAGGCTGGAACACATTGAAGGTGAAATCTATAACCCAGCATGCCAGAAAATGTGGTCCATACGTGTGTGTAGCGTGAAGACGAACATATCAATAGAATGCCCACTCCCAGGAAGTAAGTGTGCGAGCTGGTTTCTAGAGAGGAGGAAAGATTGGTGTAAAGAGCCATAGGGGGACTGATGCTGAGTTCCCAGTCATTTTATTGGAAACACACTACGAGCACAGAAGCACAACTGGGTGCAAGCAACACATCCTGGAAACCAAGCAGATGAAAACAACACTGAGAAAATAGCCTAGTTTTGGCATCTCTGTGATCACTGTAAGGAGAAAAGACTACCTGGCCAGAGAAGGGAATCCCAGTCATTCTGGTAACTGGATTGGAGGGCTAACAGTCTAAGCCTGGAGACTCAGGTGAAACTGTAGCAAACAGTACGAATCAGAGGAGAACCAGGCTGAAACAAGGACAGGAACTTGGAAACAGAACTGTGCGAGACAACAAGGCAGACCACACTCTTGCCAGGAAGCTTCTGTAGTTCGCATTGCGCCCTGCCTTCTGCTGACAGAGTCCTGAGGGGTGGTGAAGTCAGCCATTGCCCAGGAAAAGCTCCCTCCTGGAGTATTTCATGCAGGACCAACCACTTCCAGCACATGGAGCTTTCCTCATCAGGAGACCAATTTTCTAACAGCACCTTTAAAATTCTGACCTCAACCTTCACCAATTCATTAGTTCCTTAGCAGTCAGGAGAATCAAGATGGTGATCCGCTAAGCTCTCATAAACTTCTTTTTAAATCATCTGGCTGCTTTATAGTCTTGGAATAATTTCATTCCTGTGGAATTTATCTGATCAACAAAATACAGCTCTGTGTTCCATTACTTTTATCTTCTTTCATATTTCCAAATTGAACTAGAAACCTTAAAGGGTGTTTTCATTGTCTCATATCACTTTGTTATAAAACTATGAATTAGTCAACAGGCATATAGCCCAGTGGTTAAGATGTTTGCATCCCACAGTGAGTACCTGGATTCTGTCCTGAGCTCTCACTTGTGACTCTTGCTTTCCACTAAGGCAGACCCTGGGTTGCAGCAGTAACAACTCCAGTAATTGAGTTTTTGTCACCTGGGCAGGAGGGCTGAGCTGCATATCTGGATTCCTGGCTTCAGTCATTGTGCTCATCTGGAGAGTGAATCAATGGATGCTAAATTTGTCTATCTCTCTCACAAAAACAAATTCAGCTTATACGCCAGTTAATAAGTAATATTTCATTAAAAGCTACTAAGGATATAAGAACATAAAACACTTTCTCTCTCTTTCTCTCTCTCATACACACACACACACACACACACACACACACACACACCCCTTCATACAAAAGTCAAACCCATACACACAATACAAAACAGAAAATATTGATTTCTTACATAGAAAAATTTTATTCAGTGCAGACTTTGCTATCTTAGATTCCAAGTCAAAGCAATGCATTCTAAGTGCTACAGAGAAAGGATTTTGTACCTGGATTTCAATTTAAATCAGATTGTGGTTTATTGGTAATGTCTATCAAAAGATAAGTGATGAATGAATATTGATTTAGCTGAAGACCACTTACACCAACCAGAGGATTAATAAAAGGATTCAAGGCTTATTTTTATCATGAAAATACAGATCATAAAACTTGGAACCATTTGCAGCTGGAATTCCATTTAAATAGTATTAGATTAAATTGTATAGTTAAAATATTACAGTATTTTAAGATCATGAAAAATAATTTAGCAGCACATGCTGAAACATGAGAGAGCAAACAGAAAAACTGTTTTGTAATAATTTTATGCTGGTAATAATTTTGTGATTGTAATTTTATAATTAGATAATTATAATTTTATAATTTGCTGTTTTGTTTCATTACTGATAATGGATATTAGAAAAAATAAGTTGATTTAATTGTCTTTTCTAAAAAGTAACAGCAGGAGAATTTAAAACAGTTAAAAAGTTACTATAACAATTAAATTACTATAAAGCAAAAGGGACAGCAAGAACACATTTATAAGCAGAAACTGAAGCAAGATCTAACATTGTATTTGGAGATAACAGTAGCAAATCCAAGCATATATTTAGAATTATAAGTGTAAGTGAAAAAAACAACCCCAGAAAAAAGAAAAGATCTTGAGAGATAATGTGTAAGTAGTAAATGGACTGAATTTTAGAATTCAAAATGTTTCTCTTTGCCTGGACGGTTAACTGAATCAAGCTATACAGAATTCTGGATTCAAAGTGATTCATTGGAAGATAATAAAGAAGCTCTTCATGTCTTCACAGCTGCTAACAAAAAATCAAATACCAATTGACTTCTCATTTGCTTATTACTAATCTGTGGCTACCATTGTTGTCACACATGTGGCTGATCCTTCCCTAGCTGGAAATTAGTTTAATTATCTGCCTCATCATGGGTTGGTTTTCCATTCTTCGGGCTCCAAGGGTCAGGATTTGATCAATCGGAAGCGCCTGACTTCCTATGTCAATAGTTTTCTTTCAACATTCTCTGTGTAACTGTCATTTTCCCCCAGTTTTAATTATTCTGTTGTTGAGTGAGGTAGATTGGGTGCTTAATATGCACAAAGACCAGCTTTATTTTGCATGTCCATCCAAAAAAGTGAGACCCAAATTTGTCTCCCCTCCAACAGAGGCCTGGCATTCTAAAGTCTCATGGGTTAGATATATTTTTTTTTAATCACTCTTTGAAAGTACTAGCAAGAGTTGGAGCTAGGGTATCTGTGGTTAAATTCAGTGAGATGGTTTTAGCACCTGTCTTCCTGGTCAACAGGTTCTGATTGTAATCTTTGGTTTTGCAAGTTAGGGTTTTATTTCTTAGAGTTTCCAGACTGTGTGTCTTGAAATTTTGAGTGCTGTGTTTCTTGTTCAGCCAAGTCTTAAACAATTCTCCTAAAAAAACAGAGTAATTTAAAAATAGATCATGCTATTAAACTCTGTCATTACATAAAGAATTTTAAAAAGAATTAAATGAATTCACATACAAAACTACAATAAAAAATAGATGAGGGTACACACTTAACCTGATGGTTAAGAAGTCAGTCATTAATAAGAATTCCTGGGTTGAGTTTTTGGCTCTGGTGCCTGACTCCAGCTTCCTGCTGATGCAGACCCTGGAGAGGCAGTTAAGGATTCCAGTAACTCTCTCCCTGCCGCTCAGGTGGGAACCCTGGGTTGAGTTTCGAGATGCCCCTAGGATTCTGACTTCTTGTGATAATTCAGAAAGTGAGCTAGGAGACGGGAGTGTGCCCTCTCTTGCTTTATGCGTTCCTCCTCACCTCTGTCTCCTCACTTCCTCAAATAAATATTCAAATGTACATGAAGGTGTGTGTGTGTGTGTGTGTATGTGTGTGTCTGTGTGTGTGTGTGTGTCTGTGTGTGTGTGTGTGTGTCTGTGTGTGTGTGTGTGTGTGTCTGTGTGTGCAGGGACATTTAAGAGAAGATGTTTGACTTTAGGATGTTTAGAAGCACATGAAAAAAGGGAGTCTGTATCATTTAGCTCTCTGGATTACCTTTTGGATTTCAGATTTGCTTCACCAATCCACTAAGTCTTTCAGATGCTTTCTTGACTTTCCTACCACCAGTACTTAATGCTCTACCCATGCATAGTTTTGCCGATTTCAACTCTCAAGCCTCAGTGGTTTCCTCTGTGTAAGTTATATAAAGTTATATATATAAGTTTCTTAAAGTTAGACTTTATATAGAATTTGTGTCTAAGTCATTTTGATAAATCTCTGTAATCAAGAAAATATCATTTTTAAAAACAAAAAGGATGGGCAATTTTTGGTTTATATTTCTGAAACATGAGAACAATTCTAATTTAATTTTAGACTACTAAGTAGTGATAAGTTTTGTTTTGACCATTTTATGTTAATTTAAAGTTCTATTAATCATAGGCATTATTTCACACCTCACTCTAAAGTGCATTAAATAAACTGCAATTAGGAAATTCTGATGCATTAGTTGATTAACTATTGTTCAGAAACATAAAACAGTTATTAATTTCTTTAAAAATAAAGAAATATCAGATGTTTCAGTAGCGGTATAATTTTAAAGTGACCTAATTATATTTAAGATATATGAACTCTTATATGTCAACCTAATTTGCACAAAATACATGGGTGCCTGAACTGATAATCATTTTGCAACCCACCTATTTAAACAGTATTCACTTCAAATTGAAAGAATTGCATGAAATAATCAAATTACCTTGCAAAAGTTGCATATCAGGCAGAAACTGCACAAAAGGAAGTGAAATTTTCACAAAAGGTTTAAGCTCATAAGGTACTTCTGCATTTTTAAATTACCTGACAAATGTTAAATGAGAAATAATCCTCACACCTCCAAACTTATAAAATTACCCAAAAGTAAAGTATACTCCACCATAAAAACAATGAGACAATAATATTTTAGTAATATGGAAAGCCGGAGATTGGATAACTGTGTGGTCGTCATTGTTTGGTCATTTCCCCTCTATTGCATGACTGATCAATTGTATTTGTTTACCATGCTTAAGAGTGTTTTTTTTTCTATCTTTAAGCAAAAACCAAAAACTCCATTATTTTAGCCAGAATTAAAAGTGGAAAAATAAAAATATTATGTAACACATTCATTGATAGAAACATGGATACAGATTTTTAAGTTCATTATTTTGTACCAGCTACTTTCAAAGTAGGGGAGTGGAATAGGTAAAGAAAAACAGCAATAGAATATAAATGAATAAATATGTGTGTAAGGATTTATACGTTAAAAAAAAATCTGAGGCAAATACAAAAATCATAGACATGATACATTAATTTTGAGAATGGAATATATAGGTATGCATTATATTATCCTTTGAATTTCTCTACGTTTTTGCCTTGGGAAAAATTAAATTTTTCATAGTATAATACCTTACTAGAAATATTTCTACTAAAACACAAATTATTCTGGTGCATTTTCCAGTACAAAATTAAGTAACAGTTTTCAGATCTTAATACAATAATGCAAGGTTTTAGGCAATTTTATGATTTTTAAACTTGATATAATGTTGGTATATCGCATATACCGAGTTTGGCATAACATTTGATAGCATTTTCTTTATCTCTTTTGAATTAAGAGATATTGTCAGGGGCCAGAGTTGCTGCACAGTGGCACAGACTGCAGGCATCCCAAATGAGTGCTCCACTTTTGATGCAGCTCCTTGTAGATGTGTCTGGGAAACCAGTTGGATGCTATACTGAGTACTTGGGCCTTTGTTACCCACATCAGCTACCTGGAGGGAGCTCGTGATTCCCAGTGAACCAGTGGATGGAAGGTCTGTCTGTCTGTCTCCCCTTCTGTCTGTAACACTTTCAAATGAATAAACAGATCTTCAAAAAAAGTGTAAAAGCATTATCTAAAAATTAAGTTGTAGGCACTGGTGCAGTGGCTGATCAGGTCACCCCTCCAGCTGCATCAGCAGCATCCCATGTGGGCATTGGTTCTACTCCCAGAGACTCCACCCATAATCAGGCTCCCTGCTAATGCATTAGGAAAGCAGTGGAGGATGACTCCAGTTCTTGGGTTCTCGCACACAAATGGGAGATCTAATGGAAGCTCCTGGTTCCTGGCTTCTTATAAGCTCAGCTTTAGTCATTGTAACTACTTGATGGGTATACCAATAGATGAAGGATATACTTATCTCTCTCTCTGCCTCTTTTTTTTTTTCCTTTTTGTGAAAATCTGCTTTTCAAATGAGGTAAATCGTTCTTTAAAATCTAGAAAATGGGGCCCAGCACAGTGGCCTAGTCGCTGAAGGGCTTGCCTTAAACATCCCAGGATCCCATATGAATGCTGGTTCTAATCCCAGCAGCCGCATTTCCCATCCAGCTCCCTGCTTGTGGCCTGGGAAAGCAGTCAAGGACAGTCCAAAGCCTGAGACCCTGCACCCACATGGGAGACCCAGAAGAGGATCTGGGCTCCTGGCTTCAGATCGGCTCAGCTCCGACCCTTGCAGCCACTTGGGGAGTGAATTAGCAGATGAAAGATCTTTCTCCCTTTCTCTCCTCCTCTCTGTATACCTGTCTTTCCAATAAAAATAAATAAATATTTTTAAAATACCTTTAAAAATCTAGAAAATACATAGATTGTAAGTATGCCAGCATATAACAGAAATAAATCTTCATTTTATCAGTTTTCTAAAATTACATTTCCATTTTCCTCTAAAATCTTTAGACATGCTAGGTTCTTCACTGTGTGTGTGTGTGTGTGTGTGTGTGTGTGTGTGTGTGTGCTAGTGTGTGTGCTAGTGTGTGTGTGTGTGTATCTGTAATCCTAACCTAAAGGGAAAACACCAATTAAACTTGATTAGAGGGTAAATTCCTTGGGAATAACTGGAGAAAAGCCTATTAAATTCAATTATTACAAAGATGGTAACAAGCTAAAAGATCGTTTATTTTACAAGTGATATTCCAAGTCAGCGCACACTTTCACTGAGGCTGTCTTCCCATGTGGGTGTTCCTCTACATGAAAAATCTCAGCTGTGCTGTATTACGAAAATAAATCAGATACCAAAGTCTACCTTTGACAGTTGCCGAGTTTCAGAATACGGTGTGTCAAAATCTAGTGATGCCCTTGGAAGAACAGCTTTCATTGATGAGATGAACTGGTGAGCAAGACCAGGCATGGTCTGGTAGTAAATCAAAGTCACAAATAAACTCATTCAATGTTTCCATGGCAGTGATAATCAGATGTAACGGATAGTTTCAGAAAATGTTGACAATCAACAGTCCACTTTTTCTCCCCAGAAGTTTGCCAATCGTCAAAATTTAATTTTCCTCTTACCTCCTTTTTTTTTTTTAATTTGGAAAACAGAGAGATAGAGAGAGAGAGAGCACAGAGCTCTGCCATCCACTGCTTCTCTTTAAATATCTGTAACAGTCAAGGCAGGCTCCAATAGAAACCGGGAGCTTAGGTCTACTTTCTTGTCTCCTTCCTGGGTGACAGGGTCCAACCACCTCAGACAGAATCACAGACCTCCCAAAGTATTCACTTGTCAAGAAACTGGAATTTAAAGGAGAGCCAGGGCTCAATCCCAGGGATTCTAATTTGAGATGTGAGCAAACAAGCAGCATCTTAACTGCTACACCAAATACGTTCCGCATGTCTCTTAAATTTTGCCCCAGGAATACTAATTAAAGATGCTGCATATGTAAACCATTACAGACAAAACAAACATATTTTGAGAGCCCTCAGAAAGTGGTGAACCTGAGGCTCTTTTTACCCACGTGGTACATTTCCTAGTGTAGAAGTTTAAGTTTCTCTCTTTGTTGACAAATATATATATACATAAAGATGATTTTTATAAAGTGCATCCCCTCCAGTAGTAAAATGGACCAGGGATAATACAGAACTAGAAAATTTCTAGTCTGCCAGTTGGAAATGTGAACCATTATAACAAATGAAAATATATAAATTATTATAATCAATTGTTATAATCAATAAATATCTGAACAGAATTTTCAACCTTTGTCATGACAGACAAGGTTATTTGTCACTTACATTGTAAACAATGTGTAAGAAATATCTACTTGCAGCAGTATAAATATTTCATCTTTCCCCACAAAAATATCTGTTAGTGGTATCAAGAGCCTTAAACATATCCTGTTCCTGGGCCCAGTGCGGTTGTAAGCGGCAGAAGTCCTCGCCTTGAACACGCTGCACCAGGATCCCATATGGGCGCTGGTTTTAACCCTGGTAGCCCCGCTTCTCATCCAGCTACCTGTCTGTGGCCAAGGAAGGCAGTCAGGGATGGCCCAAAAAGTCCTGCACCCACATGGGAGACCCAGAAGAGGCTCCTGTCTTCTGGCTTCAGATTGGCTCAGCTCCAGCCATTGGGGCCGCTTGGGGAGTGAATCAACAGACAGATCTTTCTCTCTGTCCCTCCTCCTCTCTGTATAACTGAGTTTATAATAAACATAAATATTTGAAAAAAAAAACCATATCCTGGTCCTAGAAAATTTTCTCTGAGAAAATTATCAGAAGTACATAATAAATTCCATTTCCAACTTAGGTACTGAATTGCTACCTAAAACAAAGCATTAGAAATCGTATCAGTGATGAAAAACAATACAGCTTCATAAATAATGTCCCTTTCACATGGTGAGATGTGATACAGCTATTCAAAATGATTTTAAATGTTCAATTAGCATTGACTATACTAATGATTTAATATACCGATATTCATTTACAAGTTGTTTATTGCTCATTTACACTACAACTAGCTCTGTGCCTGCTTCAAGATACAGTGATGAGTCAAACATTATCCTTGCCTTTATGAGTATTGTGATTTAGCCACAGAATAAACAAAAGTTCACAAGAACCGAATGTGTGATTGGGAATGTGTGTTAGAAGCAAGTTAGTGGAGAAAAGAATATTATTGAGTCAGGCAGTATTTTCTGGAGTGTTTTCTAAAAAGGACATGAAAGTGGAATGGTAGCTGTGCCAACAGGAGATGTTTAGAAAATGTTCCAGCCACAAGGAAGTTATATATACAAATATCCAGAGTAGGAAACGCCACACAGTTGATCTAAATTTTCTGTAAACTCCAACATAAGAATATTGCTCTGTGAGAAGCCAATTTTGATTGATAGCAGTAACTTTTTCCTAGGTTATATATTTTCTATTTTATCTTATTTTCAATAAGCATGGCTTACTTTAAGCTATGATAACTTAACCTTATAAATTATGAGATTCAGATGAACATAGGAGACTGACCTTCAAAAGAAGTAATCAGTGCTTCAATTTATTCTGTACGCTGCTCATGAGTTCTCTTGTGCTTGAGGACATTAGCATGAGGATCGGGATATTAATCTATCAGCTTGTCTCATGTGCTTCACCTATTAAACTTTCTGAATTCAGGAATAGAATCTGTTGATTAAAATTAAGGTCAGTCAGATGGCAAAATGTTACCCAGAAACATGTTTATCTCACCCACGCAGGGGTCACAAGATTATCACAGAATTTAAACATGAATCAAAGTATTTGTCTAATTACCCAGCTGAATGACAAAAGAGAAATCAACTGTAACTATTGCTCAGAGAATTGAGCTTTTTTTTTTTTTAGAGCTTGTTTATTTAAAAAGACTGTGCATCTATGACTGACTAGATGATGGGACATGAGGTGCTTGGACACCTTGTCATGTGGACCACTTTATAGACCAGGGCATCGTGCTGGAGTCTCTGCCGTAGCATCCAGATGTTTGTACATAGTGTATACAAGCTGTGACAGAAACACATGATATTCAGCTCGACATGTGTGATTAAGATATTATTGACTAAAAAAAAGTGGTAAAGCTATTTCTGTTTGAGTACTAAATTGTTAGTTGAAGATACAGTCTACAGTCCAGATTCTACAGTAACTGTTAGTCAATGTTTGCCAAGTCCTCAATCCCACTATTGTCTGTTATATTAAGAAATTACACTGACAATATTCTAATACCAGCTTTTTAAATGAATACACTTCAAGTGCAGTAACTTGAAGCAACAAGTTTGAAAATGGTTTCATATTTGTTTTAAATGGCAGTTCATTTTTTCCTAAATTAGTATCTTTTTATGAGTGGCAGTTGGCACAATGTTCTCCAAAGCACAGAATATGCAATTTTAAGATATGGGTGACCATGCTGATGCAGTATTGATTTTTTTTTCATAGATTTAGTAATCTGCATCTTATTCTGTTGTCATCTAATTGTGTAGTGCAGATGATGCAGAACTCTGCAAGCATATTCATAACTGGTTCCTTGCATTTATTCAGGAAATAAATTTAGCACAAAGGTTGAGTGATTTAAATGCAGGTTTTTAGGAATCAGCTGAGGGAAGCAATCCTGTGTCTGATTTCCTCATCGTTTTACTGTCTGCAACCATGTTAGCCTTGTGTTTGGTGATTACATTTATATGATAAACAGGCATATGCCACTAGTTATGGCAATACAAGTCATATTGATTCAGCTTCCTGCCAGTGAGCACATGTGACTTTTGCTACTAAAGAAAAGTCACTTGGGAAGGGAAAATGTTTACTTTTGTATAAATTTGACATGCACAGGAGTCAAGAAAAGTGAAAACTCTAGAGAGATTAGGAAAGGAAGAGGTCTGCGACTCTTTTTCAATAGAATAAAAACCCTTGTGAAGAGTTAGCTGGAAACAGCATTTGTTTACTTCCTGTGCACTTGCACTTGCCGCACAGCTTCATTACCCAAGGAAAGACTTGCTCCCAAAAGATTACAGTTCATTATTTCGGAGAACCCTCGTGTTGCCTTCAGTTTTCAGGGTAAGATGACTATGCCTGTGATCACTACTAGGTAATATAAGATTTGGGGACAGTTGCCCAGGGGGTTGTAATGTCTCTTATTGTACATAACACACAACTCTGAAAAGGACCTTGTCAGACTGCTCAGCAACTCCACAGATCTAAATGCAAACTATATATTCTTCCTAGAGAAGGCAATAAAAGCCACTGGTATGTAAAAATGCTGAGAAAGCAGGAAACACTAGATCCTCCACTAAGATAAAGACCATATGTCTTCACAGGGAGAAATAAAAGAGGGGTCCCTGCTACTGGTGAGCATTAACAATCCCAAGATACACCTCATAGGATGGGACTGTTCATCTCGGTATTTTGGAAATCTTCCAGTTTGAGTAATTGTTTCAGCCTCCCTAAATCTCTCTTTCCTTTACAATTTCATGTTGAAAAATAATTCATTTTGCTGGCCAAAATTATCATTCACTTAGAAGGGCATGTTACAAATAAACAAATACAAAAATAAAGTAATTTGTAGGTTTATAAATAAATGATAAGTATGCTTATCAATATTCTTATCAATTTGTGTATAGTTTACCTGCTAGAGTATTACATTATTTATGGATATTGTTTTCTTTCTTGTGGCTTACTTTCAAATTATCTTCAAATCTTATAACACAAATTTCAATTTTCTTTCCCCCAAAATTCATTAGCCCCTGAGCACATTGTATTTTGACTTTAACAGCATACGGTACTTTTAACACACATAATAACAGCCATGCTTCCAAGTTTGCATCAGGAGTTAGTAGTTAGTTTATAGATTCCTCTAAAGATCTGACCTTTTTTTTTAGAAAAAAATTAATCACTTACCCTTTCCCATTTTATATTCATTTTTAATTCAGCCTCAAAATAAACTAACGAGTAGCCCATGAGATAGCTTTGCTTTGTCAGTGTACATTCAGAAGATTTGGGTAAGCCTAATGGAAGATGCAACCAGTGACTACATCTGTTATACAATCAGAAAGGTAAAAATAAGAATCCATCTCTTCAGCCTGCCACCTGGAGCTGTCTGCCTTAAGGTTTTATTAACTTTTAAAATACAAAGCCTCAGAGAAGTAAAATGCAGTTGTTAAGAATTGGACATGCAATCAAGTGAAGTAAATTTCCTATGCTTTTCATGAAAGCAGTTTTAATAGAATGGCCAAGGAAGGTATAATGAGAATACCCACACCGAACAGGAGGAAAGGACAAGGTGTGATTTAATGGGAGTACAAAAGGACTGCCCTGAAAAGTTCCCAAATGATCAGAGACCTACATCCTTCTCTTTCATCTAGGTCTGACTCAGTTTAAAGTTTCTATGTATCTCTTGGTTTAAGTGATCAGGCTCCCTCTTGCATGTCGCCTATTACAAATGCACTGCACTTTTTTTTTATTATGTTCTTAGCAATATTTCAACATATAAATAGGCAATATAAAAATAGCTTGAACTTTCTTAAGTTGAGGGAAGGCTATGCAAAGCTTTTTTTATTCTGCTAAATCCTTTCTTTCATATAATTCTAAAATAGCCCTATGAAATTTTTGATAGATCCGTAGGAGTTTAACGCTTGTACTGTCAATTGGAAAAATTAGCCGTGTGCATTGTACAAAGAACCTTCTGATTGAAAAGTGCTGTGTAAACGAGACATATTTTTTCTTATTCTGTTCACGCTCAAAAATATTGTTAAAAACTGACCCTAGCATGTGTTGATAGATAGAAGATATTCAAATTTTACTAAATATGATTCAGATTTGTGTAGGAGTGTAAGATGGAATTACACTTGACATCTTCTTGAGCTATTAGTTTTACCGACCAAGAAAAAAATAATAATATAAAAATATGGAACTTTTCAGATTTTTGTTTAGGATTTCATTTTGAAGGCTCATCAGGGAGAGAGTGAGTTTAGTTGAAAACAAATCTTAATTCTGTCAGATGACTTTACAGTGTTTTTCTGACTCAGCCTATCAGCCAGGGTCCTAATATCCTGTGTAGGATGGAACATCTGAGTCAACAACTGAATTGATTCAGCAGGGCTTTCTTAGCTAGCTTGGCAATGGAAATCAGTGAGAGATTCTTTTGAAGTTGATCTGTCCAGAAAATCCCAAATGGCTTTCAGGTTCCCTGTTGTATCAATAGCAATGTCGGCCAACAGTAAATACCTCCTCAACTGAAAAATCCCCGAAGAGTTTATTGTAACAGCTGACTTGTAAGACTTCAAAAAGGGGAAAAAAAGAATATTTAAATAAACACACTTAACTTCCATTCCTGTAATACCCATAGGAAACCAGAAGTAACAGTATTTGCAAGATTTTGGTCAAATCCAGGATATTCTATCTTATATCTTTTATAGTTTGATTTAATTGTATCCCATTTCATTTGTAGACATGAACTTAGAATTTGCATGTTTGTATTCAATGAAAAAATTCCTTTTAATGTTCAGAGACACCTATCCACCAAGGAGCATACTAAGCCCTAACACTTTTTGTTCAGTGAATTCCATCTTTCTAATACATTTATTGACTGGTACAATGCAAAAAGTTTCCAAGTTCATGTGACAAAATGTGACACAAATTGGTCAAGGGACATCTGAAAGAAGATGCCATTCATAGTTTCAATATTTTTGTCTTTTGGAAGGAAAGTGTTTTAAATTTGTCAAGAGAGAGAGAAAAGAGGAGGGGGAGAGAGAAAGACAACCTGAAACTGAAAGAGAAGGAACTACAGTTATTCACCCAAATGCTTCTTGCTGAGTCGTACGGAAATTGAAATTTCTCTAAGGAAAGAATTGCAACCAGCGCAGGAAAATGTTCACAGTGAGAACACGGCATCGTAATTATTTCATGGTGGCAAGCTTCTGCAGTACTTCAAAAGGAGGAGAGTGGCAGTCAAGGCATTACTTAATGGCAAGGCATGCAGGGACGTTTAAATAACTTGTTGAAATGTGTAGTGCCCTTCAAGTGGAGTCACTTCCTTCACGTAGGATGTATCTGACAGAGTCACAGGGTCTATGGCTGGAGTATCAACTTATTCCGAAAGGAGCAGTGCCAAGTTACACTGGTTTGTTTTCTTACAAAGTTTTGGCATGGAATGTTACAAAGGCAACGTGGTGAAATCTCACGTCCAGTTTTGACTGATCACTCTGATAGTAGCATCTATTGGTCTCAAAATTAGTTTCCTCAACATGTGAAACATTTCTCATGTGAAGGTATGTTCTAGACTTGATCTTCAGAGGTCTAAAAATTAGATTCTAACTTGGAACAAGTAAGATGATGGCCCTAATGTATCTTCCATCTATATAATAAACAGGGTCATTGGATGATATCAGTCTTGTCCTTTTAGAAATACATGACAAAAATTCATAGAAAATGCAATTTAAAAATAAGAATATTTAAGGGTAGCTGCTGTGGTGAAGTTAAGCCATCACTTGGCAAACTCTGAGCCCTTAGGGGAATGCCAATTCAATTCTAGCTGGTCTACTTATAATCCAGTTTCCCTCTGATATATTCTGACAGGTGGTAGATGATGGCTCATGCACTTGGGCTCCTGTCATTCACATGGGAAACCTGGCAGTTAAACTTCATTTGGATAATAAACCAGCACTTGGCTCTCTGTGTGTCCCTCACTTTCTCCCTCTCTCCCTCTGCCTTGAAAATAAGCATTAATTAAAAAATATTTTTTTCTTGCCCCAATACTTTTGAAAGCAATGTATTTTTCAGTAATATTTGTTTTCCATGAAAACAGATCTTTATGTAGTCAACATCTATGATCAAAGTAAATGTATTTCTGCCTGTTCTTTTCAAGTAGGGATGGTTCTTAGAAATTCTCTTTATTCTAAAATATTTAATTTGAGTATCAACAATCATGAAAAAAACCTCAACATCTTGTGAATTCTGATATTCAATAAGAATATGGCTGACAAGCTAGAAAAACAAATATTTTCAAATTAAGAATATAACATTTGATAAAATTAACATGCTTTCTCTGTTAAAGAAGTAAGGCTAGCTGGGTAAGAGGGAAGGATATTTGATAGTACAATCACAAAAAGATCTACATTCTGATAATTTCATCCCATTTCTGGATAACTGGGTTACACATCAATAGAAAATTCCCCTCATTCCATTTTCTATCTTTTGATCTGAATCCCATTACTTAAAAATGCAACTAGTTTAATTTTTATATGATCATATTACATAATAGAATGTGGCTACCAAATATTCCCCAAGTTTTATTTTTCTCCATCTCTCAGCACTTTTTTCTCACTTTTTATAGCATATTTCTGTTTACTAACACTGATTATCATCATCTTAGAAGTTTGTTCTTCATTTGGTTTCTCTGTCCAAATGGTGTGAACTGCATAGGGACTAAATATTTGTAAGTTTTGTGGATTTTTGTCATAATAGACAAGCGTTCACATTATTATTAAATTTTATCTTATGTGCAGTTTACCATTCCAAAGTTATAAGAATATTTTTAAAGATTCATTTATTTATTTAGAAGTCAGGGTTACAAAGAGAGGGAGACACACACACAAAGAAAGAGATCCTCCATCTGCTAAGTCACCCCTCAGATGGCTGAAGTAGCCAATGCTGTGCAAAGTCAAAATGAAGAGCCACAAGCTCCATCAGGATCTCCCATAGTGGTTAAAGGGGCCCGAATGTTTGGACATTTGTTACTGCATTCTGAGGCCAGTAGCTGGGAGCTGGATTGGAAGTAGAACTTCCAGGACATGAATTGGTATGCACCGTCACAGCTGGCAACCTTACCCTTGAATCTGCAATGCCGGCCCTGATAAAACTTGGAATTTTCTACAACCAGTGTATTTTAGGTCTCTTGTTATGAAGTGTGAGAGAGTTGATGGAAGCCAAATTTAGAATGTATTAAGAAGTATTTATTAACCATGCTTGGCCATGGCAGTGCCCACCAGCCAAGTCACAGTGACAGTTGAGTCTGAATCAAAACCTGGAGAGGAACAGATGATCATTACTGTGTGATCTGTGCATTAAACTGAAGGCCTATATTCTAGCTTCCCCAGCAGTATATAAGCTATCCTACGAGGTGTGCAGTGCACAACTTGGACACACAAAGCTACAAACATTCACCTTTTCCTGGCTTCTCTGTCCACATCCCATTACTGCTAGGCATCACGTCTCCTGGGACTCTTGAAAGTACACAAACAAGAAATACAAAGCGTAGTGACATTTGCATTTTGACTGACCTGCCCAAGCTGTGAACGGAGGGTGAGGAATATGGACATGCAGGAGCCGTGCTCAGGGACTCGCTGTCCTTGGACTCTGTGAGGAGTAAACCAGAGAACAATCAGGTACTGGAGAGGCCAAGAGTCAGGGTGACAGTGACTGAAGCCTGTGACCAAGAGAGAGAGTCCCCCCAATATCATGGGCCTTTGTGGATGCTTGTGAGAAGAGAGGTCACACAACGATGCAATGTCAGGCCCTCTCAGACTCCAGCTGACTCACAGGTGGGCAAGAATAATTACATAGGTGGGGGAGGTGCTGTGGCTTCCGAGCTTGTGCCCCTGAACTACCTGCCTAAGACCAGAACACTCTGAGTGTTAATGACATAAAATAATATGATTACTTTGTCTTCTACACTATGAAATGAATTGTTAAAAAAATATATATGTGAGGACAATTAATCTTTCCACTATACTATTGTAATGTCAAGGGGACAGAATGTATTTGTGAATAAGAATCAGTTTTGTGGTGGTGCCAGGGGTGGGAGACTGGTGTAGGGCAGCAAGTCAGAATACCACATCCATGTCAGACTACTGATTGAAGTCCTGACTCCTCTGCTTCTGGACCAGCTTTCTGTTAACATTCCTCAGGAGATGATTGAAGATTGCCCAACTGCTTGCACTTTTCGGAGAGCCATGTGGGAGACCTGGATGTGGCTCCCTGTCCTTGGCTAGAGCCTGGCTCAACCCTGGCTGTTTTAGGCATTTGAGTAGTAAAACAGTAAGTGAAAAAGCCCGCTCTATCTCTGTCACTGCTTTTCAAATAAAATCACTCTTTATCATCAAAAAGGGCCTTGTAACTACCTGGTGCATTGAAAACAATGTGAAATTTAGTGTCAAGCACTTCAGGATTCATATCCTATACCCATACTAGCTCTATGACTCTGAGAATATTAATTCAGCTCTGAATTTAGATTTTCTCATCTCAAAACACCTCACCCACACACAGTTAATGATTGCTGCCTTACCACCACATCGTTGTGAACACTGAATTCCTATACGCAAGTATCAGGCTCTGGGCAGCTAGGTTCTCTTTTCCAGGATTCCTAAGCA
The DNA here is from genome assembly GCF_017591425.1 of Ochotona curzoniae. Taxonomy (NCBI): domain Eukaryota; kingdom Metazoa; phylum Chordata; class Mammalia; order Lagomorpha; family Ochotonidae; genus Ochotona; species Ochotona curzoniae. Next base: position 60,892,276 of record NW_024466599.1, read on the forward strand.
AGTGGAAAAGCACACAGATAAAAAGAGTTTGAATGAGCTATGGGTATACAGGAGATAGAGGCGTCTTGTGTCAAATGTGTGTAAGCTGCTAGCAAAATGCTTTTAGTTTTAAATACTGGTGTGAACGTATGTGATCTTAAATTCTGTCCTAGCAAAAGTTGATAATTGAAGGACAGAACATTATGAAAATAAGATCTGGATTACAAACGTGAACATGCAGATGGAAATTTTCTGGAAACATAAGGAAAATTTTCTATAAATATAAGGATGCATCATGCCGACTAGGTATCCTTACTTACTAAAGTTACATTTCCTTTGTTTATCTCTAATTCCCCTTCAAAGTCAGCCAATATATGTAAGACACTCATTTTCAGTTCTTTGATTGTTCAAACATGATTCAACAGAATTCAGTTTAACAGAAATTTCATTCACAGAACAACCTCTGATGTTATCATTGCTCTGAAATATATATACATACACACATATAAATCTATTTCTACATTTAATAATAACCTATGTCAGAAAATTAATGGAAATGGAAGTAAAAATCTGCTTAAATGCAAGAAAAATGTTGAAATCCATGAATAGTTTTCTTCATAAAAAAAAAAAAAAAAAACTCATGAAGTTGTAAAACCCGTAATAGTCATGGATTCAACTATTTTTGTGCCAAAATGACCCAGTGTCAATTCTGCTTTTCATGAAATTTTGAATTACGTTTATACAAGTAGGTAGCATTTATTCCTCCTCTTCCTGAAATCCCAATCTTCCCTTGTTTTCCTCTTGTCAGTAATGTCATACTTCTATTGTTACTGTATCTAGTCCAGAGACGTGACCTTCAGAATGATCTTTCCAAGACAACACATTTCTCAATCATTTTTTTTTTTCACTAGAGAAGTGGCATCTGGCTTTATCACTCTTTCTATGCACCATTCTCTATAAAGGACAATGTTTGCAGCCTTTAGGTGGGATCAGCAAATAATGAATGACTGCTAGTTCTTGAAGATAGCACTCTCATGTGATGCCATTAATTGCCATTTAATTTAAGTCTCCTATCTTTATGAGGACATTAAGAGAATATCATCTTAAAGGGACTGTTTTCTAGAATACAAATTCCTACCACCAGAGCTTAACTGGTCATAAAATCAGAGAACTCAAATGGTATCAAATGCTGCTGAAATTTGAAGGTGATAGTTCCATTTTTCTGGAATTTCCTATAGCTGGTGTAATGAGGTTACAGGTACAATTATTTAAAGCTATGTTAAAATAGAAAAATCTGCCTTTTATAAGTACCTAACTAAACAAGTACTTGTGACTGTGGCTTGATATGAACATACTTGGACTAAGCAAAGAAGCAGCTGGCAATGCTTAACAAGAATATTCCAGCCAATGAAGTTGATAGAGCATTATCTGAACTGGTGGCTGGAATGATCAGAAGAAGACCATAGCGTTCATTGATGCATTTCATATTCCGAGATGAAAGCATCTATGCTACTTCAGATACATATTATTGCATAGTTAATGATAAAGCAGATGCTCTATCCTTTACTCAGATTCTCGGTCCTCTCTCTGGTTTGCAATCATAAATAGTAAGAGATATTATTAGAATTATATGGATCATTGCATTGCATTAAGATTTTTAAAAGGAGGAAAGTGAGGAAATAGTTTTCTCAAATAAATAAATGTGATTGTATCAGCCTTACATATTTCAATGTTGTGTCAAGCTGAAGGAACAGCAAAGACTGACAGTTGTTTCAGCAAAGAGCAAAGATTGTCCCTGTTGAAAAGATTGCATTGATACTTGAATTGACAAAGCACCACGCCCAATAGACCATCAGCAAAAAATCACAACGGTGGATGAACCAGACCACTTTGAGGGAGAAGTGGAGCAACTTAACATCTCTGTCAGAGACATGGAGTTAGCTATAGGAAGAAAAAAACAAATCACTTGGTGAATTGCAGAAAGATTCTTAGTAACTCCAAGGTGGTAATATTCAGTCAGGGTCATGATTGAGGTGGCAACAAGTTAACCGCTGGCTGCATCTCATAAGAGCCTAGGTTCCAGCCCTGGATGGTCTGGTCCATAACTGCCATCTCCTGACTAGTGCACCTGGGAAAGCAGTGGGAGATGTCCTACTTACTCAGGAGCCTGCCGCCATGGAGTAGGCCCAGGTGGAGTTCCTCCTTTGTGCTGCTCCAGTCCCAACTATTCTAGCCATTTGTGGACTGAATCAGTAAATGAAAAATCTTTTTCTCTGTTTCTGCTCCTTTCTAATTCTGCCTTTCAAATAAATAAATAATAAATATTTAAAATAATAGTAGTGTTAGTAATTAAGAATATCATCTTAATCTGCTGCTTCAAGTGCTTTTAACCTCTTACATTGATCGGATTTTAAGGTATGAGGTGAAAAATGCAGAACAATTAATTACATCAGAAGTTCTTGAAACTACTACAGTTGAGGGACTTTTACTTCCTGAAAAACACATTATTTCAATCTAGTTCTAAGAAAACAAAAAGTTAATGAGGCAAAATGATTCTTCATTTTAAGATTTAGAATTTCTTTTTTAAACTGGAAAGTCAGATATACAAAGAGGAGGAGAGACAGAGTGGAAGATCTTCCTTCCGTTGATTCACTCTCCTAGCGGCCACAACGGCCAGAGCTGCACTGATTCAAAGCCAGGAGCCCAGAGCCTCTTGGGGGTACAGGGTCCCAAGGCTTTTGGCCATCCTTGACTGCTTTCCCAGTCCACAAGCAGGGAGCTGGATGGGAAGCAGGGCAACTGGGATTAGAACTTGTGACCATATGGGATCCGCAGCATGTAAAAGGCAAGGAAGGAACTTAGCCTCTAGACTCCACAGCTAGCCCAAAATGATTTCTTTAAAAAACTCAAATACTAGGATCTTTATATTTTTACTGAGTTAAATATTTTTACAAAATGGATTAAACACTTTAATCAATAACTAATTCTTCCCCTTTTATTTGTTCTTGTGTTTTCGGCATTGAATGGTATTATAGCCACACATACGTTTTACAGCCTCAATCTTATAAGTCTCAATCTTATAAGTATTATACATGGACAATAGTTGTACACTATAATGAAAATAAATGATACTTATCATGCCCTATATTTGTTCTCTAGGTGCTATAATTTGGTTGTCAGGTTGGAACTTGATTTATTCTGTTCAATTTATAAAGGAAAATGTCATCTATTAATTTATGTTTAGAGATAAATTCTACAAAAACCTTGCCCATTAAGATGGAAGAAGCCTAGATCAAAATCACAGGTAACTTGTAAGATTAATTTTCATGAAAAGGGAAGTTTCCAAATCATGTATCTATCTCTGATGATCTACTTTTCTAAGTTATAATTGAGTGTTTGTACCTAGTGAGCTGTTTTTAGGAAACTTTAGACAAAATTTAAAATTTTAAGATATAAGATAGAATACATGCTACACATGTTTGGCCATAATAAGCAAATTGTATTTTTTAAAATATCTAATTATTTTTATTTTAAAGGCACTTTTTAATAGAGAAAGAAGGAGAGACAGAGAGACACCTAGCATCTGCAAAGAGCTAGATTGGAAGTGGGGCGGCTGGAACACGTCCAGCACCTGTATGGAATATTGGACTTGCAGGCAGAGGATCAACATGCTACAATGCCATGCCGGCCCGGACATGGAAATTTTAATGGCACATTTTAATATGTGGCACTTCGTCATATAAAAAGGAAAAGTCATACAGTAGGAAGACTAGCACAAAAACTGAAAGAAAGTAACTTCTCAATTCGATTATGCTATCGTACACTCTTGATAAATTTTTGCACATAATTTTGACATTGCTTTTTGTCTCATTTTACCATTAGGAAGCAATACCAGAGAATGACATTAGGCCCAGCAGTTAACACATTCATTACATTGCCTGTGTCCCATATTGCAGTAACATCATTTAATACCTGGTTTCCTGCCAGTGTAGCCTGGACGGCAGTTGTGATGGCTCCTTGTGAACAGCTGGGAGTGAACCTTCAAAGGGGTGCTCTCTCTCTCTCACTAAGTGTGTATCTTTGCTTATCAGTGCCTCCACATTCCAAATAAATATTTAAAAAGGAAAATATTCATGTATACAGCAGTTAATACAGTGCCTAATCCATGCTGACCAGCATTCATTGCCTAATAAATATCATGTTTCTTAGAACAATCCCAGAAGTAGTGGTGTATTATAAATGAACACTTGAGGGAAGAGTGAATTTTAAAAGTTACAGACAGAAGTAGTTATTGACAAAAATAATTGACAAAGTAATTGACAAAATAAATGACAAATTGTCTGTAAAAGTTGCAGACTTAGTAATTGACAAAGGTGGATTCATATAGGTTTTCTGACCCCACTCAGTACATTAATGATGATAGTTTTCAGGCCTTCCTACTTTGTTCATTTATGATATACAAATAAGGTGATAAGATGTGAAGTTTGGAAAATTATGCTTTGTGTCTAAATTCTATAACAAAGTTCCTCTATTTGAATTTGAATGAGTGCCACGGTAGTGCTTTGCCTCACATTGGATTCTAAGACACTGTTATAAAGGCACTTTCCTGGTGAATTGCACCTGAGCTTTGGACTTCCAGAGATTAAAATAATTCAGTGTTTCTCAGGGAATTGAAGACTTAAAAGGTGACCCATAAAAACTGAAGTATCATGAATCTAAGGTCTAAATGACTCAAGACAGGTTATAAAATAGCGAAAAGCAACAATCAAACAAATAACAAGTAAGATGATAGAGATCCATATCTTTTGATCAGAATGACAATCTTCCAGTAACTCAGAACTGCCAAGGAAGATCAGATGATAATCAGAGCAGTGTACAGAGCCAAATACAATGCGTTATTTAATACAGGCTATTCTCACTTAAGAATTGATCTTTCTGCTGTGACCAAGCTGTTGACATGATTCAAAACAGTACTGAGCCCTTCAGAATGGGATAGGGAATTGAAGTAGGAAGAACTCGTGGCTGTGCTTTAGCAGCTTGCTAAAAGAAGTTCTCGTTATTCATTAACATATTGTTATTTTATGGTTTTACCCACAAAATTCGCTGGTTTCTTTACTGTTGCACAATTTTGTTAGGTTGCTCTTGTAATACGTAAGATGTCTGCTTCTTTGCCTACTAGAAAATATCAGTGTAATATGATTTAATTGAAATGACTCAAATAATATTTGCAAGAGTTTTCATAAAAGCTGAGATGGAACTACTAACATCAAAGTTTGTTGACAAAAAATAGTAAAAAGTGTCCTTTATTAATACAAATAATAATGCAGGACATTTAATTGGTAACTAAAATCCAAAAGCTATTATGATCAGGTAGGTTTTCAGTCTTGAACCCCAAGTGACCTCTGTTACACCAATAAATGCATGCACACTGGATAAAAATAATAAACATATGCAGTAGGTTAATGCCAATGAAAACCATTCAACAAATTAAAATCCTTTCTTTGCTGTAAATGTTTTCTCTGATTTTTATATAAACACAAATGCATGTTTAATTTTGAAAACAGAAAAAAGAAAAATAAGAAATTAAGCATAAATTACAAAAATACTAGCAAGAATTTTGATTGATTTGAAACTGTTGTATACTTGTGTATCTTTAATTTCAAACATGTATGTGTCTGTTTTGTATATATATACATATATGTATGTGTATATTCAAAAGCATAATGTAAATTTAGAACACATATTTAGGTATATATATCTATAAGGCTTTATATATATATGTATAGCATTAGGAATTATATATAGCATTTAGTGGCAACAAACCTTTTTATTGACAAGTAATATTTTATTCTGAATAGTAATATATTGAGCATTTAAACTGTTTCTTTTTCTATCAAAAGGACCATCCTAGACAAGATTTTTTTTTACAGGCAAGAATAAATCCTTTCAATAAGGCTCCTTGAGAATCGAATATCTGAGATAATATCTAAGTATAATGAGAATGATTCATACAAATAAAATAGTAATTCTTAGAGACTGGAGACTGTCTTTTAATATGTGTTTTTACACATTTAAGACAAGCTTCCAATGCCCACTTCCCCATGCTGGATGTTTTACTAACATGGTATGCACTGAATATATGTAAGTTGATAAACACAACATCTTTTGTTTTCATATTTTGTATTTGTTAGGTTACCAGAATGACTATTTTTATTTCTTCTATAAATCACCTGCTTTATTTTTTTTATATTCAGAAGAATGTTTCATTTTGACAACCATATATTCATAACATTTTTAAATTTCTTTCAATAGTTCTATCTGTATTTAAAATTTTCTAGGGTAATTTAAAAAACAATAACATAACAATGTACAATCTATTATACAGATTTCCCAAATGTGTTAGGACTTATTTTCTGTATTTAAAAAAAAAAAAAAAGCCTGAGTGAACTTGGTGGGAAAGACAAGGAACTGAATAGAACAGCTTTGACCCTTATGCAGCATAAGTATTTCCAGATTAAACAGTGAATTCAGTGTTGGATTAAGCACAGCAAATAACACTTAACATTGAACGAATTTTCCAGAAAATCCTTCTTCCTCATTCTTTCCCAAGTAGGGATTACAGGATCTTACTTTTCGGTTGCATACAGGTTAGGATAGCATTTCACCATGTATGCCTCTCCATGAACACCCTTATCCATCCATGAATTTGCTGAGCCCGTGCTGCGGAACAGGAAGATTGAGAACCAGCCCTTGTGGCTGGCACTGTGAGTGAGACCGGGGTGGGGGGAACTCACAAATGTCCCGGTGGGACTGCCAATTGTTCTCTGTGAGATGCATTTGGGGATCCCCTCAAAGCTATCCTGAAGTGCATCTCATTCACAGTGTTAATTGTGGAGACTGGAGGTTCATGTGCAAGTCACGATGAGACCGCCAGGGGGCAGCAAAGGGCAAGGGCACAGTCCAGGAGGAATCTGGTGTGGAGTTTCTGCAAGCTGTGGAACTCCAGGTGGCAGAGATCTCGCTACCCCCTGTAAGATGGATAGGACACCAACCTCCAAAGGTGCCTACCGCTTTGATAGCCACTTGCAGCATTGACCAAACCTCTCCCAGAAACAAGCGAAGTTCAAAAAAAAAAAAAAAAGGCTAAAAGAAGGGTCATGACAAGTCAATCATTGCCTGTGGTGGCGACGAGCAACAAGGCACTAGACATTCGGTGCTTTTGTGTTTTCCTCCTGCAGTCAACATTGCTATTGTCACGCTCTTCAGAGCACAAGATAGTGTGTATCCTTGTCATGAGCATAAGGAATGATGTTGCTTGGATGGAAACTGATTGAGTTGAGGAAACCCTGCGACATCTCAAAAATGGTGGAGTTTGCTAATATTTCACATGCACAGATTTTAACTGTCACACACATAGAAAAATCTGATTGTAATCATCCTATTGTCCTAAAACATGAAGAGCAAACACAGCTACCCTGGAATGTTTCACTGAAGTGAAAACCAGTACAAGCGGTATTAAATATAAATTAAAAGACGCTGTCTGCTTTAGTTTGATTCCTAAGGAGCTGGTGAGACCATGATTAGCATATTTCAGAGATGGGGCCTTCAGCCACAGAGTCACGTGTAACCACCTGCTGTAATTCCCCACTTGAAAACCTTTCAGATAGTTTACCTAAATGAATTGCATTTCTACTTCTCACTTTTTAAGTAGTTGCATTTTCTGCATTTTCTTTCAGCACTTACCCCACTCACCCCCTCTCCTGTTATCAAATTCTCACAGTCACTTGCAGCTCAGAGATAAGCTTGAATGAGGGTGATTTCTTGTTCTCAAGGTCAGTGTACTAAGACCTACTTTCTAGACACATAAGCATTTCTCGCTTTTATAAAATACTTTTTATACCTTTGTATTGTGAGTGGTTTTAAGTGAAGTTCATCAGACTGTTTATAAGCTTTGGTGGTGTCGGTAGATAATGTGTGGAGGTCAAAGGAGAAGATTGGTGTTAGTGAAATTTGTTTTCTCCAGCACTAATCTGTTCCCACAGTGTCTTTTGTATGTTGGTTTGGTTTTAAAGAAAATTTTATAGTGTTTGAAATAATTCTATCATTTGTGAAATAAGATAATTTAGGATGTGTGTTTTCTTTTACAATAAAAAAGAAATCAGAGAAAAATCTTAATGGATTTGGCTGTATTATTTAAGAAGTAAAAACTGTTTGTTTTCTAGTAGAGTGCTTTAAGCCTGAAGGGGAAATTGATCTCACAAAGCAGGAGTCAGCATTAAAGGATTTTCAAAGAGTGTGAGTCAGGGCATTCATAATTATTAGTCTCTGTCCTAGATATTAGGCAATAACTTTTTTCAGTTACATTAACAGAAATTCACTAACAATTGATGGTTTGCTAAGCTTCCATCATTCTTTTCTTGTTACCTTTTTCCTCTTTCCCCTAACTCACCTGCATCCCCTTGACTGCTCAGTCAGACCACCAAGGCTTTGGACAAACAACTTTTGCTTTAGCTTAAAATGCTTTTCTCTTGATGATTTACTTGGCTGAAGATTTCCCATCTTCAATTTTTTTGCTTACACATCTCTAACTCAATGAGATCTCTCTTGACCTTTATATTTAGTACTATAGATTTTTCTAGTCTAATCATGCATATTCTTTTTCTCCTTGTCATATTCTATGTTTCATTTTTTAATAATATTTGCCAACTTGTGAAATAATGGCTGCTACTAAAGGGAATAGCCATTATTTTACAATATTACAGGCTATGAGAAAAGACAGCAAAAACAAAAGAATGGAGAGCTTTAGATCTTCCATCTGTTGGGTCACTCCCCGGACAGGGCTAAACCCAATCAAAGCAGACGGCAGAAATTCATGCTAGTCTCTCCTGTGAATGGCAGGATCCCAGGACTTGGGCCATTGTCTGTTTTCTCCCAACATGTGTAATCAGCAGGAAGCTGCATCACAACTGGAGGAGAGGCTGACTGTGTGCTATGCACTCTCATATGGGATGGGGGACTCAAACAATCAATAATTTAACCCACCTGCTAGAGACTGTGCCTTAAAACATACTTACATGTATTAACAAACTTTACCAAATACAGAAATTTGCAGAGAGTCATAAGCATGTAAATTTTAAACAAAATCCACATCTGGGAGGGGAAGATAACTGAATTCTTTGTCATAGAGCAAACAAATTTCCCAGAATACAAAATATGGTAGTTTATCTCCCTGTAGGGGTGGATATAGTGCTGTATTTCATTTGTATTTCCATAAAATCAACACAAATTTGTAGTTTCTTTTCCCTCTGTGCAAAATGATTTAATTTGGGATTTATCTTCACATCTTTTATATGTATTGTATATGTGATGTATACTTGCAAAAGAATTTAAAATACGCTGCTCTAAAAATCTTCCTTCTTTTGGGTTAACATTTCTTGTCTATGCACAAGTACTTTTCACTTAGCCTATTGTAAGTAGTACTACGGAGATGTGACTTTAAAATATGTGGCTGTAGATAAACTAAAGTTGAAATCTCAATGAAATAGTCATAGGATGTGGTTAAGAACTTGCATTTTTTTAACATATTGGTTACTCAATACTATGTCAATTAATTCCATAACAGTATAAATTGTTGCTGATGTTATGTTGGGGCTTTTAATTGACCGGATGATACTTTGCTGGTTTTACCTTCAGACTAGAGAAGGTCTCCCCAAGAAACCGTTGAACTTATCTGGACAATAAGTGGTTGGACTCTATGCTTGGTATATGCTTGCAATGAAAGAATCTCAACTGTACTTGAATTGTGGTTATGCAAAAAGGTGGAGGAATCCACCATGCGGGGAGGGTTGTTGGAGGGGTGGGGGAATCCCAGTGCCCATAAAACTGTGTTACATAATACAATGTAATTTAAAAAAAAAAAGCATCCAGCACCTTAAAAAAAAAATACATGTTGTGGCTCTCATTTCCTTGATAAAACATGCACAATTTTGCAGTGCCCTCATGCAAAGATAATGTTAACATTTAAAGTGCAACAACCAGAATTCGCTTTGTTCAAGGGAGAAAAAACAGCAAACAAGAAAGCAATTGAGTTCCATTTTGGTGGTGACAGTTGCTTTCAACAATTTGGATGTTGAAATAAAGATAGACCTTTACCACAAAAAAAGAAAGAAAGAGAGAAAAAGCAATCTAGACAGACCAAGAGCCTATCTCAATTCAATTCAGTTTTGTTGATTATATTTCTTGAACATCTCTTGAATCAATTTTTTTCCTCTCTGTACCACAACAATATTAGTGACAACAGCCTCTCTCCCCCATTTGTCCTCTGTAGTGTACTGGGCATTATCTGTCTAATCCCAAATCTGCTCACATCAAACCTCTGTTAACTGCAAAAGAAAACTGAAAAATATATACTGTTTTCCAATATGAAGCCAGAACATCTCAGAATAACCTAAACAGACAGGAAAGAACTCTGTATCAAGAATACTATCTCCTCTTGGAACAGCTTCTACTTGTCTCCCTGCTTTGCGTATGTTGTTTTGTTCTAACTATGAAAGAGTCCCTGGTTCTAATGGCATATTTCAGAACCTTGACTGTTGAAATTTCTTGCTGGATTGACACATTTGTAAATTATTATAAAAAATGCTGCTGGTCTAGAAAAGACACTTTTGAGAAGAGAGCCCGATGAGCAAATACAACTATAAGTAATGATATAATTGAGAAACAAATTAAATTCAAGAGTGGTACAAACAAAATTCCTAAAAATATTCAGAAACATAAGCAGATGAAATCTAATGTAACTTAAAGTAGCAGATAGGAATTGGAACTTCTTTTGCTTCTTAGGCACAGATTCTGCATAAGCACGGGAGATAAGAGGAATGCTTAGGCAGGCAGGACAACAGTGTCAGAATGCTGCGATGACTTTGAGGACGGAATGATCCTGTGATTTTATAAGAGGCTAGATTAAATGTCACCTCCCCTTTGTGCTGGATAGTAATGACTAACGCGATTTAATAGGGAAGGTGTTATAAAAGGCTGGCAGTGTTTGGAATTAGAAGATTTGTTGAAGATGAAATCTAAATCCTACTATCTCGCTGCGTGACCTTCAGTAAGGTTATTGTGCGGATAACATTCATTAACACAAATGAAAACCCAGAGGCACATTAGGTAGCAGATAGTGAGTGCTCAAAATTGTTAGTTATATATGATCATGATTAGAATAAGTGAAGTTTCCTTGATGTGCATGGCACATGTAATGATTCAAACTTACCTAAATTAGCAATATTACAACAGAATCATAAGCTAATACTGTTTCTTCTTCTTTTGCATATGGATATAGATTACTTATCATGTGATCATCAAAGAGGTTAAAAATGTTAAAATAGTTCAAGACTACAAACTTATACGTAATTTATTAAATCTAAGCAAAACAGGACAGTTTATTACATCTAAGCAAAAATGGGACAGTGCTTGAAGGGAACATAGGAGAGTCATAAAAAATATTAAAAGTCTAAACATGCATGCTTGCTTTGTGGAGAGCACTTTGGGGATTTACAGAAACATGAAGATTACTTTGTCCAGTTCTGTCAACTTGCTGATATAACTGAGCCCTAGAGAGATCAACCAGGTAACGGATGAGCGGTTGTCTTCAAGTGGAATAGTCCCCATGATCTCTCAGCTAGGGATTTTTTTCTTCACTGAGTCTAGGTGGGCATCTGTTGGCAATAGTAAGGCTAGGCCTGTGTTTTCATTTTTAGCCTTTTTAGGTTACTCACTTGTGCTCAATGCAAACCCAATTTTAAGTCATGAAGAGATGACCAGACAAAAAAAACCAAATTATCTTTGCTGCAAAGCCCCTGCTATTTCAGTACATTAGCTACAGATTCAATAAAGGTAAAGTGGTTGTTAAGCTTTTCAGCTTGAATGGCATCATTTTTTTTATTGCACTTGGAAGAAAAATGTGGTGGCACCTACCCAAAATCATAAAACCAGAGCATCTAACAAAAGATGCTGTGAGCCTTGAGCTCCATTATAATTTCAGATTTGGTGTGCTTCCCACTCTGTAAATCACCTGAAATTTACAGCTGCACCTGTAAATCCAAGTACAAGGCTGAACTCTTAGATAAATAGAATTGCTCACAGTGTTCCCTGAATGTGCTCTGTTAGCAAAACTGGGCCCTCAGCCCAAGTGGGTCTCCAGATTTACCCAAACCGGCTGCTCCTACTTAGCCAAAATCAATTGGAGCTTTGGGGATTAAATGTATTTGGAAATAATGTCAATTTTTTAGATGTCCTAAAAGTCTACAAGGAAAATAAATCGATATGCCACAAATCTTGGTTGTGATATTAGATCTGTTTCTTTTTTCCCCCTGTTTTTCTGTCATTGAGGATTGGAAACAGCAATAATGAAAACAGCAGAATAGCAATCAAGAAAATCTTCTATATAGTACTGGGCCAGATGTTATGAAGCATGTGTGTAAATTCATTCCTACACATCAGCTGACAAGAGACATCGTTCCGTCAGATGGGCACACGTGGGAAGAGCAGTCATTCTAGTTAATTGCCTACTATGTGTAAAATACTAGACACATAATAGAAAAAATAATGCAAAAGCAACCTCCCCTTCCTAGTAGTCTTTAAACATAGCATTTTATACCTATAACATTTGTCATTACTGCTTATTATCATTGAGAGTTATTAGATGATATCCAAGTTTGGCATCAGAACCGTTCATTTGTTTTCATAGCATCACTGAAATTTTACTGGAACCAGGATTTGAATCTTACCTGTCATCCATAATCTTCCTCTATTGTCATGTTACGATATGTCCAACATTCAGTTAGTTTTTCTTTGGGTTTCTAGTATATATGTCACTTTATGGAGCATGCTGAAATTAGAAAGTGAAAGAAAAAATGTGAAAACTAAAATGGAGGGAAACATACATGGCATAAAATTGCATATGGGCAAGAAAGGATTTGTTTGGAGTGAAAGACCTAGTTGGAGTCATGTGTTTAACTTCAAGATTTGTGAAACAGAACATTAAAAGGAGAATATTCTTAGGTGGTAGAAGGGATTAATCATTCGGGGACAGTTATCCGTGAGTAGAAAATGACTTCCACTTGTAAACACCAGAACATGTTTCTCCACTCATGCCTGTGTTCCACGAGCCAGCACCTGCCACTCCTCGCCCGATGACCTGCCCATAACCTTCTTTCTCATGTGGAGAAAAAGAAATGGTTAGATAAATCAGTGCTTTGTATAAAAAAGAATCACCATTAGTGTTTCGTATTTTTAGTTTCTTCAACTTTTAAGAGAAATCCAACCACGTAAAAGATGTAAGTTCAAATATCAGAAGATTATAATTAGTTGTGAAAGTTGCCGTTTAAATCTTTTGATTTGATATGCAAATTACAGCATTTTTATTTTAACCTAGATACTAGGAAGAATTTGACTATCGACCAGCCATAGATGTTTTTCTCTCATCAAACGACAGTTTCTTTACGTCACTTCACTTCTTTTTAAGCAGTATTAGCAATACATTGCATCAAAGCTGAGAAATTTCTGTATCTCCTAAAGAAAGATTATGATGTTTTTAAAAAATGTGGAAGAGTATCTCATTGAAAATGCTGAATTTTTAATTTGGAAAAAGTGGGAAAGTAGGAGAGAAAGTCTGTCTAACTACTACCTTCCCTCACTTCAGTATGCTTCCTCTTCTCAGCACTGCATTGTTCTTGAAGTGGCATAGCTTACCCTACCTGTTCAAGACTGTATGCTGTCATCTATTCCAAAAATGCGATACTCCCGTAGACTTTCTAGGAACACTGAAGTACATGGTGGTGGGTTGACAGGAGGCAGTGGTATCCAGTATGGCAGAGTTTAGATGTAATATGCACGACCTGTTAACAATAGAAATTGATCATTAAAATTCTTCAAAATATTTTGCATAAAGTTAGGGTTCTCTGTTGAAGTAAGTTTCAGTGTCAGGTGTATCTCCCCATACTAAAACTGCTATTTCTATACAATTCTCTGTTTCTCTAAATATTCTTCAGAAAGTGAATTTTGTATGGCCCAAGCATGTTTCCAAAACACTTGTTGATCAGATCTTTTTTTCCTGTAGCTCATTATTAATATGCATTTATTATAATACAGTTTTGAATTCGTTATATGTTTCTTATACATTCCAATCTGTTTCAATTAAAATTAAATAATATTTATAATAAATGTTAAACTAATTATTAACTACAGATTTTACTAAGAAAGTTGATAGCTGAAGTTTTACTCAAGATAAAATTAAAAATCTGGAAAGAAAATGAATTCAGAATTTGAGAATTGTCAAAATTGAAAGTTGGTCTGGAAAGTTCTATGGTTGAATGACTTAAAATTCGAAAGGCGTTTCTAAATCTGGAAACCAATCAATACAAAAATAATTATAAGAAACCGAAGCTAAATTATTTATAGATAATAGATAAGGTGATCATTTATAAATATTATGTGTTCGCTGTTTTAGATCAACAAAATCAACTGGGACAAATGAATTGAACTTAATGTGGTTATAAATCTAAGATTAAAACACATTGATACATATTGTTCTCATGTAACATCAATACACAGTAGTAAGCAGCCAAAATTAGTAGGGAAAAAATTGAATACTTACACAAAAATATAAAAATAATACAAAGGAAAAGCCCATCAGAAGAAAAGGATCAAAACATGAATGAGCTCAGTGAACAGTATCAACATTGAGCTTCTTCCGAGGTCTGTGAGGACTCAACCACGCCCTGACTCTCGCTTCTCACGTATTACCACCCACTTCTTACTGGTACTCTAGTAAGCAACAATCAAAAAGATATTTATTGAATGATAAATGAGGAAATGTTTTTATAAGGGCTTTAATGAAAGTTTTACTTTATTCTCCCTTTACAAAAAAAGATTTAATTATTTTTATTGGAAAGGCAGATTTATAGAGAGAGGAGGAACAGAGAAAGATTTTTCCATTTACTTGCTCACTCCCCAAATGGCCACTGCAGTTGAAGTTGAGGTGTTCTGAAGCCAGAAGCCAGGAATTTCCTTTATGTCTCCAATGTGAGTGTAGTGACTCAAGAACTTGAGCCACTCTGTTGCTTTCCCAGGCCATGAGCAAGGATTTGGATGGGAGTGGAGCAGCTGGGACATGAAAGATGCCATATAGGATGCCAGCACTTGCAGGCAGAGGATTAGCATATTGAATCATCTTGCCAGCCCCCTGAAAGATTTATTTTTAGACGAAAATGTGAAGCTGCAGAATGTCAGTTTTATATTAATCAACCCAAAATGTTTATAATAGGCATCAAACTTTCAACTCCATTTTGAAACTTTATGAACAGCTAACATACATAACCCATAATCATTTCCTGTAGCTAATAAAGATTTTAAAATAGGGCAAATGTAGAATATTTACAAATAAAGTATCTTTGCACAGTATAATTTTCAAATTTATAGTCAAGCAAAAAGCATTGTTTGTTTAAAGATACAACATTTTCATTATATAAATAATTTTAGAATGAGGAAATCTAAAGTATATGTTGAATACTGGTCCATGGAAAAATTGTGAAACACAGAACTTATTTCAGAAATTTCAAAGTTTGCTTTAAAATCTTTCTTATGTATATTATTTTTAAAAATCTCTTTTACTTAAGAGAATGTTACAAACAAAACATTAAGCCCTGTAGAATGTTTTAACACATGCTGTGTATACTGGGAACAGGTGCAAATTTATTTGTAATGGAAGTGGTAGGGGATTGCATCATCAAATTATGCTAGTTTTTAAAACTTAAAAACCTTTCCCTAACTCACCTTTCTTTGAAATAGTCACTTATTTACAATCTCTGAAAAAACTCTGCTTTGAATCATTATGAAGATCTAATCTAACTGGAAAAGGATGAACTAAGTACTTGCCAGTTTGTCTTAGAAAATCTGCCTCAAACAGCACTTTCTTTGCATAAAATTCCCTGAGTCCCTCAGCTGGAATAATGTGCTATTATTTCCTCCCAGATCGAAGACCTAATTATTTATATTATGTGAGCTTTCAACTTTCTCATATCATTTGTAATTATGCACACTTTATCTTTCTCCTACCAGGTGATGTAAATGTAGGGAAATCGTGTTACTTTTTTGTTTTCGCATAAACAATGTAGGGACTTTAAGCAGCAACACAAACCAATCATGTCACGGACATGAGGAGTGGAGCAGCAGAGACGCTGAGGCCTGGGTAGCAGGCTCTTCAGCTCACACCCCAGGTCCAACAGGGAAACTGAGCATGTGCTTGAGGAGTGAGAGTGAGTATTTGATCCAGCCAGCCACAGGCAACCAGAGCACTAACATGAAGCCTGCATCCCAAAGCAAGAGGATAAGTGTTGGGACATTCACCTGGGTATGACGGTTTATCAGTTTACAGCAGTTGAAACAGTGACATCAATATTAAAATACAAGTGAGTTTTACATAGCAATCAGAACTGCAAAAGATTGGAAGAGACCCTGTATGAAAATGGAGGCTGTTCAGCAAATCAAACACTGGGTAGCAGGGGCAGACATGGACAGTGACACCCATCCTACCCTTCTCTGTGTGAATAGCATTGTATACAGCAACCGTATAATACAGTTCTGTAAACAAATTCTTGGTTGTGACAGGTTGCTGCTGGTGAGGAAGCCAACTTCTGGCTCCTGGTTAGCACATCGCTTAGTCCCAGCCATGGGAGCCATTTGAGAAACAAACCAGTAGATGGAAAATCTCTTTCTGTCTAGTGCTTTCTGTCACCCTGTCTTGCAAACAATTTTTTGCTAAAAGAAGTAGTAGGACCAGGGTAACAAGAGCAAAGTGAAGCGCCTAACAATCAGAAGTCTGAGTTCTTACTGGTTACAAAAGCCGAACAGCCATGAATGCCTCCTTACATTTCACACCCTACATATCTCACTCACATCACTCCAGAAACTACAGGTCTCTATTGAGGAGCAATTTCCTGCCACTTGTAGCTTCAGAGATTGTCGCTGTCACCAGGACGTTGAGCCAGAGTTGTGTTTTAGAGCACTTGTCTCCTACTCAAAATTCTCCATTTATACACCATACATATTAAAGAAACTCAATACATTTTAGACATGTTGATTAACAACCCTGGTATAGTGGAAGTAAAAAAAAAGACTGATTTTGTATGCGTATGTATTAGCTTTACTGCTGGTGCTTTTTGTTAGACATGTCTTAATTCAGAGGAATAATTTTTAATGTTCTTTATGTTGCTGTCAGTCTGAGTATATCTACATCTGCACACATGCTCCTGTATCAGTCTGCACTTTTTTAGTCCAAGCTGCAGCACTGGTCAGTTCTTTGGCAGCAAATTAGTTTGACGTGGGGTACAAGAAATTTGAAATTTTGGTGTCAGGTATTTCTCTTGCACCATTAAAATAAATTCACATAAGCAACACGACAATACCTATGACTAAAGCAGATCCTTTATTCCTGCCCACTTATGGATCAATGTACATTGTTTGTATTTCTCCAGATGATTATAACCTGTTGTAATCTGTTGATTAATCAACTTCCAACCTAAAATCCTGCCACACAATCTGTGTGGGTTTGGTAACTCTACACCACCTTTCCTCATTAGAAACCTCGCTGCAATATTGATCTATCATTAATAAGACATTTAGTGACTTTGGAAGTGGGGATTAAGAGACATAATTGTCAATAAGAACTGTGGTAAACTACTTTGAACACCAGACTCGATAGTTCTAAACTGTGTTACTGGAAATGAGACTTTGTTCCTTTGCTTATTTGCTTGATTGCCACACTTCAGTTGAAAACCAGCTTGCGTATGTTTACAGACAGACATTATTTAAGTTTTGCTAATGTGAAAGTGAGCATAAACATACAGACAATGTTTCCTCATTAACAAAATGGTAAAGGTTTTCCAAGTAAATATTAATAATCTATTGAGTAATCATTTAAAATTATTGTTTGCATGGTATTTTAAATTTTCACAATGAGAATTAGTACAAAATGAGTAGTATTTTATAATGATCTTCCCTACCTGGATTCAGGTGCCTCAGCTTTTACTCTCCTAAACCATCCTCACCTCCAACCCAACGCCTTTCTTTCAAAAAATGTTATTGATATATTGCTTTTATCTTGCTGTTTGATATATTCATATTTCAATGCATAATTCCAAAAATAAAAACCAGTTTTACTAGCATATTACTCTATTATCAGAAGCAAAAAATAAAAACAGCGAAATTGCATTATTACTAAGTATGAGATGTTTGATCAGATTGAAATTATTAATTGCTCATGAATAAAAATGAGAATGAATGCTTTATTTTTCCACTTCCGTGAGGCCTCTCCGGAATTTGAAAAATTCAAAATGATTTTTTTTGGTGAGAATCAAATTAAATATATTTCTGTGAATGCATCTAATGTGCACAGAATCCTAAGTTTGGATCCAGATTTGTAACTCACTGGCTTAAAAAAAAAAGTGTAAGTTTATAGGATGCAACTTTTTGTATATTTTTTGAGAATATACAGTAACTGCAAATCCTCAGCAATTTACTAGGTTCTAGATGACAAATCCTGGGAAAACTGCAGATTCTACTCTGACCATTCTTTCTTGCTTCATCTCTTTTTCCCTCCTCTGACCATGATAAATTATGTTTTGACTGTCATGGGTGTGGCTTGATTCAGTCCTACAGCCATCACTTCTCCTTATTCAAATTTACCTATGTGTATCTAGAAAGGATAGCTGTCCTCATTTGTCACTTGAAAATGAAAGCAAACCATACTATGATATTGAAATTACTGATTCAAAGAATAGTCACAATTTGCAAAACCTTTTCAAGTGATTTTAGAACGTAACTTAGAAACTATAGATCAGTCTCTAAGTATTTCTCCATGCCTCGGACCTCTTAGACTGATAGCTCCAACTTTAAATTTATGAAAGCTAGATGTTCTATATTAAAAAGTAGATGTTCTTTATTATTCATAAAATCAAATCTTCATCACACATCCTCCACTAAGACAAGAGAACTTCAATTTTTGTCCTCTTATTTGACATGAATACAGACTTTCTCATACTGTGATATCACTTCAAATAAAACATGAAAATAAGAGATGTTAAATATATTAGTTTTAATTGCCAAAATAAAACTAAAATCCAAATAATTGTATAATCATAAATAATGCTTAATGGTTTATAATGATGTTTTAGTAGTTGTAGATAAACCATACCAACAGAGCAATATGTAAGCGTGTACATATGAAGAAATTTATTACGAAGTGTTGGTACAAACTTAGGAGGATAGGTCCCACTACCAGCCAAATGTAAATATGGAGAACCAGGGAAGCCAGTGACTTGTGTCCAAGTCTGAGAATCAGAGAGACAAAGGTATGTGTTCCGGGCCAAGTGTGAACCTGTGAGAACCAGGGCTGCTGAGGGCAGAAAACGGATGTGCTGTAGATTCAAGTGATCGGGAAGAGTTGATTCAACCATCCCCACCTTCTCATTCTATTTTGGATCTCAGTTGAGGATTTCCAATCAAGTGCCACCATCTGTTCTCTTTTTGGAAACCCCATCACAGATACTCCCAGAATGATTATTCACTTTCTAGGCATCTTGTGTCCTGGTCAAGTAGATGTGACATCAATCATCTACAGGGAATGTCTAAATCTTGCCTCCTATGCATAGCGCATATGTGAGTCCATGGTGCTACATCTCATTAACAGTTTGCTTTTAATATTTTTGTTTGAAATTTAAAATACCTTTTAAAAATTTATACTTCTTGCTTCATAGCACATTTAGAAATTTGTATTTTATTAACTATTTTATATATATTTCTATATATTTAAAAGATTAAAAATGTAATTTATATCTATATATATGTATTTTTTTCTATTTTACTAAATTGACTTTTAAGCTATATTTACTGGTGTTTAGAGTCTTGAATATGAATAGCTACTCAAATAAAATGGAATTTAAAATTTGAAGATTTTAAGGCATTTTGTAATAATGAATTTCCAACTATCCCCGGTGTTAGAAAAGTTTCTTAGAAGACAGTAAATTGGAAGTGACATTTTCATGGCTGGGTAATCAGTGATGACAGATTTGTGGTTAGAAACAAGAATCTAGATATCAATATTAACTTCATTCTTTTATCTCTATGTGTTGTTTTGTTCTATTTTCATGTTAAATAGAGGAATTACATGTATTTAGGGTTTCAGTGCAATTTTAACTGGATCCTGGTTTCTTGCTTGGTATGTTTGCTTGCTTTACAATCCTTCCATATGTGAGGATCAGCAGCTGGAACATGGTTATTCACTGATCCTCCTCGATGACCTTGTCAGATGATGGCTAGCTTTGTGTCAAGGATTCCCAAGCATCTGTGGAGTGTCCAGAAGTGAAAAATAGAGAAAATAGAAATGGAAGGAAGCGACCCGGTTACCAGTTTAAAAGGTTGGGCTTGTAGAAATCGGCTTCTGAGAGAAAGCATCTGCCAAAACAAAATTGTAGTTGCTTCTAGAATTTCTTACTTAACCTGTCTTCATATCCATTGGGTTTTATTTATTTGAATGATAGTTTTGTAAAAAATGAAATCAAGAAAAAAAATGAAGAATAATGTGATTGTAATCATTCCACGTTCCACAAAACTTTAAGAAATATTCATCCAGTGTTATGCAACAGTGGGTTAAGCTACCACTAAGCTGGCATCTTTAATTGTTAGTACAACTTTGAGTCCCAGCTGCTCTGTTTCTAATACAATTATCTCCTGATCACCTGGAAAGCCAGTGGATAATGGTGCAAGTCCCTGTGAACCTGCCAGCCGTGTGGGAGATCAGGATGCTGGAGTTCCTGGTCCCTGGCCTTGTACCGACCCAGCCCTTTGAGTTGTAGCCATGTGGGGAGTGAACGAGCCGGTGAAGATTCTCTCTCTCTCTCTTAGTTCTGTCATCCCTCTCACCTGTGCTATCATCTGTATCTGTCCCTCTTGTCACTCTCCTTTTTCAATAAGTGAGTGAATCCTTTAAAAAAAAAAAAAAGAAGTCAAGACCCTTGACTTTACCTCATATTCCCTTATTTTAAAAAAATCCACCACTTTTAATCATACGCAGAAACTATTGTGGTTGGAACTCAGATAATAGGCTAACGGAGGGCCCTTGGGATACAGGCAGAATCTGGGCGGTGAGAAAGTAGGCCTGCCTTGTCCTCAGTTGTGTTTTGAGGCCTGGGCTAGGGAGTAAGAAACTTAGTAGGTATTCATTGATTCTTATTGAAGAAGTAATTGAAAAAATTCCATAATAGTGCCCGGCATGATAGCATAGTGGTTAAGGTCCTTGCCTTGAATGCGCCAGGATCCTATATGGGCACCGGTTCTAATTCCGGCAGCTCCACTTCCCATCCAGCTCCCTGCCTGTGGCCTGGGAAAGCAGTTGAGGATGCCCAAAGCCTTGGGATCCTGCACCCACGTGGGAGACCTGGAAAGAATTTCCTGGCTCCTGGCTTAGGATCAGCGCAGCTCCAGCCGTTGTGGCCACTTAGGGAGTGAATCATCAGACAGAAGATCTCCCTTTCTGTCTCTCCTCCTCTCTGTATATCTGCCTTTCCAATAAAAATAAATAAATCTTAAAAAAAAAAAGAATTCCAGAATAAACCAAAAAAAGCAAGAATTTTCTAATGTGTCAGTGATTTTGAGATTATCCCTTCTGTACATTTTGTAAGAATCAGTATTTCCAGATTAAAAGTTTACTTAGGTATTACGTAAAATCTTAAAAAAAAAGTATATGATTGTAGATAAAATATTATTTTATACAGAAATCAGTTCTATGGTATCAAATATATATTCCTTTTTATGTGACAGTTCATTTCATTATATGGCACAATTATGCTTGCATAACAATGACTTCAGGACAAAATTCTAGAATAATCATCTCAGGTAAGCAGGCAAGATGAATTGGAAGTAGCAGGATAAAAATGATCCAGCAGGATGGCTTGATATGCAGCTGAAGCTGCAGGATTAGAAACTACAATTACTTAATTATAAAGAAAATGGATATTATCTAAATTGTCAAATTATTATAAAATGACAGTAGTCTACTGATTTCTCATTACCATCAGATAACCCTTGCCAGAATTAAGAACACCAAAATGTTTATAGCTATGAAGTAATTAAGTGAGCATGTTTTGCACTCTCCTGTGCGCTGGTCTCTTCTGACATCTGACTGGAGCTGTTGCTGTAATCTTGTGTTCATGCCTTGAGAGTTCCTCTGCCAGAATGTGTTGTCAGTTGAGAATAAAATGTCTGTATCTTTTTACCTCATTGACTCTCCATCTGTTGTCAATAATCATTGGAGAGCATTTCTTATTTTCTTCATGTCATCTCTAATTTCTTTTTTCCCCCTCTTTTTAGCAGTCTCATAATTAACACTGTATTGTGGTAAATATCTTCTGGAAGAAATGTTGCAAGCATATTTCAATGCAGAATATTTTCATTAGAGAATTGAAGGTAGTCTGATTTCCATAACTGTACTCAAATGCTGTTTCTTTTTATTAAGGATAGATGTCTACATTCTGTTGTCAATAACTATGTAAACTTAAAAAGGAGGGAATGATGAGCTTAACAACGAAAAGTAAGCGTTCTTAAATAACTGATACATTTAGTGGAAGTCCCCGAAATTTTCCCATTAATTTCAAAAATGTTATCTAATTCATCTAATCACGTATGATGACTCATGAACCTTTATAACACTCCCATGTTCATCATTAAAATCAAGAATTTAATTTTATTTGAATGATGCCATTTCATTTAAATTTTTTCCTACCTACTTCTGGATATGATGCCAGATGTGATTCAGTAAAGGAACTGACACCTCAGATCCTCCAAATCTTATTATTGGCTCAACTAGAAGGAGGCATTTTACCTTCTCTAATGAACAAATAGAGATTGGTTGGGGAGTCAGAATGGATCTCACAACTATTAAAGATATTTGAATTTTAAAAAGCAGAATAATTTTTCATCAGCTGAAATCCTTTCACACTGTTATTAAGAATAGCAGGATAGGGCATTATATTTTTTATATTATTTTTCCTTCAAAATAATTTACTATTGTCTATGTATAACCAGACTTACTGTCAAATGCCTCCTTATGTAAACTACTTAGTCAAAGGGGTATAAAATAACTGTCATAGGGTTTTTTTTTTTTTTTGGAAGGCATATTTACAGAGAGAAAGAGACAAAAAGATCCTCCATCCGCTGGTTCGTTCCTCAACTGGTAGCAATGGTTGGAGTTGAGGCAATCAGAAGCCAGGAGCCAGGAGCCTCTTCTAGATCTCTCATATGGGTACAGGGTCCCAAGGCTTTGGGCCATCTTTCTCTGTTTTTTCAGGCCATAATCAGGGAGCTGGATGGAAAGTGAAGCAGCCAGGACCCAAATCACTGCCCATATGGGATGTCAGTGTTTGGTAGAAGAGGATTGGTCAGTTCAGCTCTCATGCTGCCACCTTGTTGTACATATTTTAAAGAGGAAATCAGTTGAACATATATGCTTTTGAATAATTCAGACAAAAATAATTTCTTAAAGTGACACAAACCGAATGATAATTATGATTGTGTGCCTCATAAGAATTAGTTGAATTTTATGATACTTTTGAGATAAAGCTGTGACTCATACTAAAATGCCTTGACTATTACCCAAGTTTACTTCTGTTCTTTTTTGAGTGTTTTTTATTAATATTATTTATTTGGATCAAAGAGTTACAAAGAGACACAGAGACGGAGAAAAGGGGGAAGAGCATTTTCTGCCTCACTCTCCAACAGTGGCTGCAATAGTCAGGGCTTGGCCATGCCCAGCTAGGGGCTCATCCAGGTATCTTCCATCAGGCACAGGGATTCAAGCACTCAGTTCCTGTGCTTCCTTCCCAGGTGCATTACCAAAGCAGCTGGGACTCAAACTGGCATCATATGGGATGCCGACATCACTGTTGGCACCTTAATCTACTTCACCACACACTGCACCCATTCTTTTTTTTTTTAAAGATTTATTTTTATTATTTTTTTATTGGAAAGGCGGATATACAGAGAGGAGAGACAGAGAGGAAGATCTTCCGTCCGATGATTCACTCCCCAAGTGAGCGCAACAGCCAATACTATGCCGATCCGAAGCCAGGAGCCTCTTCTGGGTCTCCCACGCGGGTGCAGGGTCCCAAAGCTCTGGGCCTTCCTCGACTGCTTTTCCCGGGCCACAGGCATGGAGCTGGAAGGGAAGTGGGGCTGCCGGGATAGAACCGGCGCCCATATGGGATCCCGGGCGTGCAAGGCGAGGACCTTAACCACTTGCGCCACCGTGCCGGGCCCCTGCATCCATTCTTGAAAATGCCTAAATTCTGAGGAATCAAAAGGTGAATGAATGATAGCAAAACCTGCTTGTGCACAACATGGGAAAACTAATATTTCTGTCAATATTAAATAGGATTTATATTCTCTTGGACAATGGGAAAATGACAAATTAAAATCATACTGAAAGAGACCAAACTAAAAATTCACATAACCATGTGCAATCTTTTCTTTGTCTCCTTGGACTTTGGGAAACACATTACACGCTGCATTGTACCTTCTTGGGTTCTGAAGATGTGGATCTGAATCCCAACTGAACCACTCACTAGCTGTGTGACACTAAAGAACATATTCCCACCTCTGAGACTTTATGCCCATATAGATTTACCATATAAATTTATCAGAATCAAATATACACAAGGTTTGGAAGACCTCCTAATGTGTATTACCTGTTCACTAACTGTCAATTATAATCTTAATGATCACTATCATTGTCTTTGCAAGTAAAAATAGAAGAAAAGAACTTAAGAAGAGAGAGTGGTTGTAGAAAAAAAAAGTGAAGATCAGAAACATGACTGGGAGGTATAAAGAATACTTAGGAGTGGGCATTTGCAAATGCTGACACTGAGTGCATGAGCAAAGGAAGTCACTTGTACAGCTGTACAAATAGTCCTAGCACCTGTATTACTTTGTTGCAAAAATGTGGTCACAGAGACTTAAAACCCTTGATTCATCTTCTAATTCCAGGAACATATGTAGCAGAACAAAAAACCAAATTTTATGTACAAAGATCCTTACTGAAGAATCAGAGTAAGATGTATTTCAGAATATTTCTCAGGGCAAAATTAAAGGCTTCTTCACTTACTTCTGAGTGTCTCTTTAATATGCCATTATTTCTCTTTTAAAAATTCATCTTATAATGAATATTTAATGGCATCAGGGGAAAAGAAAATGGTGTTATAAAGAATACATATATGTCTTCACTATTTGTGATTAAATAGAACAGCATACATTTAAAGTACACACATATCATCAAAAGACTATTTTGCTATTTTTCCCTAAGAAGGAGGTTCTTAAGCTTCTTTTAATCTAAAATTGTCTGCTTTCAAATATTTTGTAATTACCATATAAAACATTTTGTAATCACAACATTTTAAAAATCAATCACATCTTAATAAGTTTAAGGATAACAGTGAAACTCCATTAATATAAATGCAAATATGTTTTATAATATTAATTATATTATAACATATGCTTGCTCATTTAAATTTATAGGAGCATATTCAAATTTCAGGTAAATGGAAAAAATCACTGATTCTAGTATTTGTACAGGTCAGACCATCACATATTTGGAGGCTATGTTGGCTGTATGGACAGCTTCTATTTTTCCACTTTTTTGTAATACATCTATTTCCTTCAGAGCTTAGGTAAAATATATCAGGTGGAGATAAATTTATGACTCAACTACTCTGACCCTCCTGGAGCATCCATACAAAGTTGGAGAGCAAATGGCATATTTACAAGCAGAGTTTGCTGCGTGAATGTGGATGGATAAGTCACAGCGGATTTTTAAAGGAAAATAGGAGCTTTAAAATAAAACTCCTCACCCTTTATGATGACTCCCTTGCAGAGTTCATTTACTTTTATGGCTTCAACCATTATTTCTATGTTAAACAACTCCCACATCTGTATTTTCAACCACAATTACTCACCCAAGTTCCTGATTCATATTTCACATAGAGTTCCATGTAGATATCTAGCCGTCGCTGCAAACCCCAAACGTTACACCTTCAACCCTTCCCATTTTGTTTTCTGCTTTTTAAATTTCCAAACGTTCTAATATGGTCAAAATATGCCTGGGATGCTCTACAATCAAATCAATAACATCTTAGTTCCTGTACATTTTTAAACTCCTGGGTTTCATGGGACATATATTCTACTGGCTCTTCTCTCATCCTCAGGTGCTTCCATTGCAACAGGGCCTTCATTGTTATAAAAGCATTCATCTGCTTATCAAATATTTTCCCAGGATCTTAGACACAAGCCTGAATCACTCATCGTGGCTTCTGCTTTTTAAAATTAATTCTTGTTTGAATTTTGAATTTTATGGTACTATTCCATAGACTCTGAGAGTCCACCC
Organism: Ochotona curzoniae; assembly: GCF_017591425.1. Taxonomy (NCBI): domain Eukaryota; kingdom Metazoa; phylum Chordata; class Mammalia; order Lagomorpha; family Ochotonidae; genus Ochotona; species Ochotona curzoniae. The sequence goes on from NW_024466599.1 coordinate 60,918,737, forward strand.
TCCCCAAATTCCCACCCCTCCTAACTGATTTTCCCCATATTGTTACAGCAGTATAGACTTTCATAAGTCTGTTTTTTTTCATCAGTCTGTTTTTAAATTTTCCCCAATATGGCTGGCACAGACAATGTCAGACAGTTCAGCATCCCATTATCTAGATAGGTCCAAGAGTTTCTCTGGGAGTCCATCCTTCATTTGGAAGTAGGGATGCATATTGCATTGTATCTTCACATTTGGATGTGGTAGTCTCTATTACTTCACCACTATACATTTTTTTAAATAAGAAGCCATAAAATAAGGCCAGTAACAGGATCCAGCACAGTAGCCTAGCAGCTGGAGCCCTGACCTTGCACACACCAGGATCCCATATGAGAGACAGTTCTGATCCCAAGGCCCCACTTTCCATCCAGCCCTCTACTTGTGGCCTGGGAAAGCAGTCAAGGATGGTCGCTGAATAACCTAATGCATGGGTGACAAAAAGAAAACACAAAAGCCTCAGGTAAAATGATGCCACCATGCGATCCTTGCTAACAATGAATTCGACAAGAGAAAATAAAGTATTGGGAAGAAGTGAAAATAAAATAGTAATAATAATAATAATAAACAGGAAAACACATGAGTTGCAGCAAAAACAGTATGGAAACGGTTTTTGAACTTAAAATTCACATGATGGGCCTGGCCCAATAGCGTAGCAGTTAATGTCCTCACCTTGCATGTGCCGGGATTCGTTATGGGTGCTGGTTCTAATTTTGGAAGCTCTACTTCCCATCCAGCTCCCTGCTTGTGGCCTGGGAAAGCAGTCGAGGATGGCCCAAAGCCTTGAGACCCTGCACCCCCGTGGGAGACCCAGAAGAGCTCCTGGCTTTGGATTGGCTCAGCTTCAGCCATTGCAGCCGCTTGGGGAGTGAACCATCAGATGGAAGATCTTCCTTTCTGTCTCTCCTCCTCTCTGTATATCTGCCTTTTCAATAAAAATAAATAAATCTTTAAAAAAAATTTTCATGCTGGTTTCTTGAGAAAACATACAGTATTTGTCCTTTTGCGATTGACTTATTTGACTGAGCATAATGATCTCTAGTTGGGACCATCTAGTAGAAAATGGTATAATTTCATTCTTTTTAATGGCAAAGTAATATTCCATTGAGTATATGTACCAGTTTCTTTAACCACTCCTCTTTGGATGGGCATGTGGATTGTTTCCATGTCTTTGCTATTGCAGATTGTGCTGCTATAAATATAACAGATCCCCTTGTCATATGCAGTGTCATTCGTGTGGGTGTATTTCTAGCATAGGATAACTGGGTCATATGGCAGGTTTATTCGCAGTTCTCAACCTCAGGGCTTCCCAAGTGGCATCTGCTGTATCAAATACCCACCTGAGAGAGATTTTTTTTTTCATAAAAAGAAGGAACTCTTACTTGTGACACCATGGGGACCATTAAGTAAACTAAGCCAAAGAATAAATACAACTAGTGCATTATTTCATTGATACGTAAAATCCTAAGAAAATTGGTTCATAAAAGTTGAGTGTGAACCCCTGGCTATTGGAGACTGGGGAGAGTAACAAACAAGAAAGAAAAAGTAAAGGCTGACTGATATCCAGCTAGGAGAAACAGCTCTGAGTTTCTGTTGAAGGTTGGCATGACTCTCTCGGCTATTTAGCTAGAAAGACAGATAAGAAATTTCCTTTTTTAAAAAATCAAAACAGAGAATTAACAGGAGCTCATGTACATGCACTGATGGATGCAGAGAGGCAGAAGCACCAAATTTACGAATCGTGTCCAGTAGTTACATACCACTGGAGCACCTATATATGTTTATATTTGTGTTGTGTGTGTGTATTGATTTTATGTAGCTTGTCTAGTTTATCATCCCCATATATATGCACGTGCTTACATATATTCATTTATCTACATATATCATTATATAGGTGTGTGTATGCATACATTTATTAATATATATGCCCACATATAATTCATTACTTTGCCAATCATGATTTAATGTTTCGCAGCTACACGCGGAGCTAATGTAAAGCAATCACCACTAGTAGCACTCTATTTATTTCAGGCGGGAAATGAAACATTGCTAACTTTCTCAAAGCAAGCAGTAAGTGGAGTATAATTCGCAATGATGTGTTAAACACAATATGTAAAAGCTACGAGAGAAGAACTGAAAAGCCACATGCATAAAGAACTAGGTGAAAAGCCGTTTGTCTGTTTTGATTTGGTTGTGCTACATATAAGTGTTGAAATATTATGCTAACTGTCATAAAATATCTAACTACTTCATGCCAACAATTTTAAAACAGAAATAGATAACTTAAGAGAAATCGTTCCTTAAATAAATAACAATTCAAGTCAAATGATTGCAAATTGTAAACATATTAAATATCATTTTCCAAAGTGATCCTAGTTAAAATTGTGGCATCACTTCATAAAATTTTTATTAAGAACAGATAAATACTAGCAGTTCTCTTCGTGATCTAGCAAACAAACTAGTATTAATGTTATATAAATTTCACACACATTTCTGCTTGAAATACAAGTAAGAATTTGTTAATGTATCTACTTTTTTAAAAAGAAGCTTTTTTTTTTTTATTGGAAAGGCAGATATACAGAGAGGAGGAGAGACAGAGAGGAAGATCTTCTGTCTGATGATTCACTCCCTAAGTGGCCACAACGGCTGGAGCTGAGCCAATCAAAGCCAGGAGCCAGGAGCTCTTCTGGGTCTCCCACACAGGTGCAGGGTCCCAAAGCTTTGGGCCGTCCTTGACTGCTTTCCCAGGCCACAGGCAGGGAGCTGGAAGGGAAGAGGGGCTGCTGGGATTAGAACCAGCACCTATATGGGATACCAGTGTGTGCAAGCGAGGACTTTAACCACTATGCTATCGCGCCAGGCCCAATATATCTACTTTTAATTGAACAAAATGCCTTCGTTTATTACTTGTACAGTGTTAGTTTACAACATTTCCACTGTGTTTTGATAGTGTAACAGTTAAATTATCTTTTGAGATTGAACTATTATTAACATGGACATAAAATGTAAAAACACAATTTCATAATCTAACAGCTACAACTATTCTTGCTTTTCCATTGTCCTGTCCTTGACGCACTCACACACGCACACATAATGAAAATACATGTACACATCCAAGTACACACAACAGAAGCACACAGTGTTGCACGTGGACATGTGTAGAAATATAGAGAAGAAAAATACAAGTCGTAGAAATAATAACCTCTTCCAGTCCGAATCCTTTCCCAGCAACATACAGGAATAAAAAGGAAAATCCCCAAAGTCAGAGTTTAAAGATCCAAACATTAAAATACAGAAAACCAGAAATGTGTAACTCAAGGATGTAAGTCGTGTGAAAATGGCTACCTAAAATCTAAGACTTCGTAGTTTTGCAGGAATGTGTGCAGTCTAATGACCATAGAGAACTGGCATTCTCTGTCCTGGATTTAGACCAGTTCAGGGTCAGTAGGATTGCCTGATGAAAGCGTAATAGCTCTGATAACCCTATTACTGTTTCTTACTACATGTTAAATGCTGGTGGGATTTTTTTATTCTATTCTCGCAGTTCCATGCTATAAATCAGTCATGTTAAAGCTGCTCCGAGTCCTGTAATACACACTGTTGGTAGTATAAGGTTAATTGGATCGACAATTAGTCTTTGGTCATTTGTCAAGGATGCTGTGGGTGCCTGCCAGAAAAGATGGATTAAACTAAATGACCATTCATTTTTCTTCATTTCTCCTTTTATTTTTCTAAAAATAAACTTGTGCAAAATGTGTGAGTGAGAACTATTGTCTACAATTTTGATCCATTCAGATGCAAAGCAGACATCCATTATTCTTGGGAGGCAAAAGATAGGAGGTGGGGCTGGCACTGCGGCATAGCAGGCTAAGCCACAACCTGCAGGTGCAGCCTCTGTTACGAGTCCCGGTTTGGGACCTGGCTTCTCCACTTGTGAACCAGCTCCCTGCTAGTATACCTAGGAGGGCTAACGGAAGCTGGCATACGTGCTTGAACACCTACACCTAAAGGGAAGATCTAGAAGTTTCAGCTTCCCAGCTGTGACCTGGACCAGCCTCGACCCAGGTGGAATGAAGTAGCAGATGGAAGTCTTTCTTTCTCTCTGTCTCTCTGTCTCTCTCTCTCTCTCTCTCTCTCATTCTCTCTCCCTACCCTTTCTCTACCTCTGCCTTTCAAAAATAAAAATAAGTCTTTTGGATAAAATAGCAAAAACACCGGAATCCATTGCTTTTATTTTATGAAAACACATGAACAATATCAACAACCCAGGGAAAAATGAAAGGGAACATCAACCAAAACGCAGCATTTTTTCAATGCAAATGAATCAAGTACTTAATATTCACATAGCAATATATGAAGCAACAAAATATTTGTGGTTTACTATGGCGGTGGCAGGGGACAGTCTAGTTTAAAGTAATTAAATGACAGTATAAAAATCTGCATGTTATTGTGATGCAGATTCTAATAATTCTAAAGTCATAATTGACCCTTTCCCATAAATGAAATTATCATGGAAGGTGGTAAATAGTAGGCTGAAGTGAATCCTTTCGGGTCAAACTCCCCAGTGTTTCTTCAAGTGGAACAATAGCATAAATGGACATAGCTAGTTTCTGTCCTACTCCCTTTCCCTTCTCTACTTCTTGTTGAACTCCAGGAGTTTTGAGCATGTCAATACTCTCCAACTACAAGCTTTGTCTCTATCATTACTCAGCTAATAGTGCCCTCCTTGGGTCTGTGTTGGGTCTTTGTGCTCCATGATGCAAGTCCCAATGCAGGTGGACTTTGAGGTCATTTTAGTGGAGAATATAAGATGTTGGTGTCTGTGGCTGTGACCTATAAATGCAGAACCAATTCTGAGTGGAATCCTAACCTTGACTCCAGGTATGGCTGACCATTCAACAAGTCACAGCTGAAGTAAAACCACAGCTAGGGCCCACCGTGATAGCATAGTGGTTTAAGTCCTCTTTTTATAAGCGCTGGGATCCCATATGGCCACAGGTTCTAATCCCAGAAGCCCCACTTCCCATCCAGCTCCCTGCCTGTGGCCTGGGAAAGCAGTCAAGGATGGCCCATACCCTTGGGACCCTGTACCCATGTGGGAGACCCAGAAGAGCTCCTGGCTCCTGGCTTTGGCTTGGCTCAGCTCCAGCCATTGCGGCCACTTAGGGAGTGAACCATAGGAAGATCTTCCTTTTTGTGGCGTCTCCTCTCTGTATATCTGCCTTTCCAATAAAAATAAATAAATCTTAAAAAAAAGCACACAGCTAGACACTTCAAGGAAGAGATTCCTAGAACAAAATATGATTAAGTCTATTTTGTTGCATAAAATCATAGAGGAAGGATCGCAAGGCGTAGATATCAATTAGCTATTAGAGACTGGGAATTAAAAAAAATGTATAGGCAAACTTAAAACTAGGTGAGTAAGGACAACAAGAAAGATGGTCTGAGTAACTGATGTGTTTGGTGCTATGTATATTAAGTGTACTTCATCTTACAAAACTGCAAAGAAAAAAAACAGCAGCTAGGAGATAAATTTGCTTTCAGTTACTGGAACAAGGCTTGTGGATCTGTGTTTATTTGAACTTAATTTAGTGAAAATACCTTTTTCAAAGAAAAAAGCAAAGGACTAACCATTTCAGAAAACACTAAGAAAAAATCAGTTATACCTAGCATTCGTGTCACCCACAACTTTAGCTACAGAAAGCAATTGCTAGCTGCCGAATGGGTCTGTGTAGTTTCCTCTTTGTCTCAAAGGGCAGGATTACACTAACACTAGAGAAGGAATTTTTTGGTAGCTTCTTCCTAAGTGTCATTGTTTCATTCTCTGAACACTTCAAAGCAGATGAAGTCAAGGGAACCAGCACTGAGTCTCTGAAATGTGCATTGAAAGGATATTACTTCCACTTCATATTACTGCGCCATTTTTCACCATAAGAATAGAGGATTTGAGCCCAAATAAGATGCAATTATGGAAGAATTGAAATGGATGATGTCTTTGGCTCTTGAAGTTTGAAAAGCCTTTCTACTTTATGGCAATTTTGAGGGGGTAACAAGTCTTCAGAGAACTTGGTATCACCCTAAATGGCATGTGCTGGCAATCAGTCACTTACTAACATATCACTTCATAGTAAATGGAAACTTACTGACAATAATACTATTTCAAAATTGGTAGTAAAAAAAAAAAAACAAGAAATCATCTTCCTTGCATGGATCACCAAACCAGTGTGTAAACACCTGAGCTCAAGCAAGACTTTCCTAATACTGGCAACAAGTCTTTTGTTCTTTTCCTACTTCCCAAGAGTAAAAGAAAATGACATACTCTGGTTTATTTCTGAAAATGATATTTCATTTGTTTTATTGTCTTCTCACTGTAGAATATTATTTTTAGAATCAATAACTGTGGGAAACAGAAATTTTGATTCCTAAGAAGCAACAATGACACTAGTGTCATGCGAATGACACTCTCTGGTTCTTATGTAAAAGTAACTTAAAAGGCAGTCTTTATAGGAAACAATAAAATGATCATCAGATCTTGATATCTTAATACTATAATACAGCTTCAAACTAAAGCAGTGCATTTGTAATTTTATCAGTAATCAGTGTATTGACCTAAATATACAATTTAGGGCTTAAAATGGATAATTTGATTATTCCCAAATACATTGTGTTTTATATCAACCTGGAAGTTAGTTGCATATGTTTAAAATCAAATGAGAGCATGCTCGGTGCTGTGGTATACATGCTACTTTATCACAGTGTGTGGTTCCCAGCACTGTGACAGTCTTTAGATTAAGTCTAAATATCACTGAGAAAAACAACATTATAGCATTGTGAACATTTATCCTAATATTTATATACAGTCAACTTTAGGACACAGCTATCGGTATCCCATTAAACAAGTGGTTGGTTGGCAATCTTTCTAGTTCCATCTAATTCTTCCTAAAGTGTTTTTAAATCACACAGAAAACTAAAGTTGAATATGAGTAAATTACAAGCAAACACTCCTGGAATTTGAACTGTATCTTTTAAGAACCCCAAACTTTCTCTCTTCAAGTGTTCTGGAATAATTAGGTCCTAAGAGAGAGATTTTCTAACTTCAAAATACACGCCCAGCTGAACAATACACCAACTCTCTGGTTTATTATTTTACAGTGGAAAATGATGCTATAGGAACTGAATATTCTTAACATTAGAGTAACCAGTACATGATTTCTTCTGAGGTTCAACACTTGGAAGACAAATTAAAGCCAAACACTATGAGAAATAATAGTCCCAGCGGAGAGAAATACTCCAAAGTCCATTCTATTAGCATGTTTTTCTTCATGAGAGTGGCCTACACAAGAGTCTGAAGGTGGCTTGTCACGCATGGCAACCAGACAAGGACAGTGACAGACTCAAAGTTTAAATCTAAGTTTGAGATGGCTAGGAGGCACTCTTGTGATTGTGATGTCATCCTTCAAAAGTAAGAAAATCTATCCTCTGTAGAATTTTGCAATTATTTCTATTTTGTGTATTTTTTTCTTTCCTTAGGAATCAGCAATATTTTTTTAGTTTATTATTATTAATCTGAATGGCAGAGAGATAGAGGAGCAAAGCTAGTGAAAGAGGTAGAGAGATGCTCCAACACCTGGTTTACTCCCCTACATGACTGAAACAGTTGGAGCTGGGCCAGGCCAAAGTCAGGACCCAACGTCTAGATTTCCTGTCTGGATAGAGACCCAAGTGCTGCATCCCAGGAGATGCATCAGCAGGAAGCTGCATTGGAAGTGGAGGAAGCACTGGAAACCTGGTACTCTGATTAGGGATGAAGGCATTCCAAAAATAATAGCTTAACCCAAGACATATCATTGCCTGCCCCCAAAGACAGACATGTTCTGAGACTGTAGTTAAAGTAAGTACATTCTTTGCTTTACAGCCAGTAAGTCAGTATGATGAATACATTTTTCTTCTTTTATGCTCCCATGTCTAATTAAATTGCTCCTTTAAATGGCAAAACTCTATGTATTTAAATAGTGTAATAATACTGAATTTCAATAATCCCTCCATTGTTTTCTATGCAGCATTTTATGCTTCAAAGAGGAGCAATTCTCCTACTTTCCAGATTCTTAGGGAGCACCTCAGTGCAGTCTTTAATATCGTGAAGCTTATTACTTTTCTTTTTATATATGATTGTATTATGTGTAAAGGGTTTATGCAACTTATTTAAGATTAAGCATCTGTTGTGCAATGATGCCTAGATTCAAAACCATCTGTTTCTCCTTCCTAATCCTAAATTCCTCACTACTTTATTAAACTGCTTGCTGGCTTTCCTTTAATCTTTTCTTATGGTTTTACTAAATCCTTTCTGTCATTAACAATTGCACTTGACAATAATCTGATAATTTAAACATTAAGAAAAATGTTTCTGACAAATACCATCATACTTCTCTGGTCATCTTCATAACATTCTTTTACAGATAACAGTTTCTCACTTACAACCTCATTTTCCTTATTTCTTACTGGCTCAACTCTCCTAAGTGGACTTCCGTCTAATTTAGTGCAACTCTCTTTTTTTAACCAAGGTCACAGATTTCTCAAAGTTGGAAAATACAGTGTTTGCTTTGTATGTTTTACTGCTTCTGCGCTTGAAGACTGCAATTTACTCCAAAACTCCTTCCTTTTCTCATTTGTGTCCATTTCTGCCAGCTCATACACATTTCTGACATTTTCCTTTTGGCTTTTTAATGTTTTAATGCTGCAGGCTCCATTCCAGATAGCCCAACCTCTGCACAGTCTCCCTATTGAACCTCATTCAATCTTAAGGATTTAAATATTATTTAGATGCCTGCATTTGTACCTGCAACTCTGTCTTCTACCCAGCACTGTAGATAGTGTATTCAGAAGGTGAAGTTCACCACCCCGTTTAGATGCCTGTGCATCATCCTATCTTTAACACATACCAAATGGACTTTTAACTTGCTTCCACAGGCATTACACCTGATACCCTCTCTTCTGTAACTCCCTTAGTCATTTTATTTCAATAAAAATCACTATCATCTTCACAATAGCTCAAGTCAAAATGACTAGAAATCATCAGTAATATCTTTCTTCCCACTGCATGCAATCCATCAGTATATCAGTTCATTCTGTATTAGGAAAGATTCCATAGCAGACCATTTCTCTAACTACACATGTCACTTGTCTACATTTTGCTTCTGTCAGAATGGTTCAGACAGCCATTCTCTCTAGTTTAAACTGTTGCAATGGCTTCTGTGCTTTAAGACATACTTCCTGCAGTTGTCCACTCAGCACCAAAGAAGACATTTCTAAGTGGAAAGCACATCTTATCTCTTTCTTCATCAAGTTTCTCCAGCTCTTGGCATTTTCCTTCTATTATAGTTAACATTACTTATGTTATATTTCTTTAACTATCTTACTGAAACTGAAGCTCCAAGAACTAGGATCCATGTGTGTATGTCTAGGTTATGTCACTGCATCCCAGTGTTAGGAATCTTGCCTAGAATATTGTAAATACTTAGTGAATGTGTCTAAGTAAATAAATAATTAATAAAAATTACTCAAATTGGAGGAATTGGGTATACTTCAAGCATTATTTGAAGCGTTTGAAGTCTTACCTGAATCATTTGATTTCTATTTGAAAAGCATTCCATCATCTCCTATCATTCAAACTGAATCCATTCTTGATGGTTCATCAAATCTAATCATAAATCCTGGCCTACCATTGGAAATTCCTTGTCATTTTTATTTGCTCTAAATGCCATGAAGCAGTAATGATCCTTAGTATCTTTCTAAAAATATTTATCTTATTCATTGTGGAAAGAGATTCCCATCTGTTGGTACACTCATACAGTGCTAAGAACACCTGGGGCTGGAGCCAAGAGGAGGAACTCACCGCAGGTTTCTCATAAGGATGTCAGAAATCCAGGTACTTGACCCATCGGTGCTGCCTCCCAGAGTATACGTTAGAAAAAAGCTAGGATCAAGATGTGACTTAAGAAGACAGAGCATTCCAAGGTGGGCTGTAGCCATCCCAAGAATGCATTAACTGTTAGGCCAGAATATGTACAATACTGTGCTACTTTTTGAATCACTATCAATGTCACTCATTCAGAAAGTTATTTAGAAAGTATCAAATATGTACAAACAATAATGTTTACATAAATATTCTCGTGGGGTTCTAACTTCCCCTGAGGGCTGTAATCTTGGTTTATGAATGACTACTTTTGCCTTAATATTACAAACATAAACAATCTCTAAATCAGACTAGTGATTAACTTAATGAACTGTACTTATGTAAATACTACTCATTTAAGAATTTATCAAATAGCTTGTAATTTAGTGTTTCACCATGAAGATACCCAAGAATATTTTGAAAACATTTATTTTTAACCTGTGATCATGATGCATATATAAAATAAATACAAACGATGCTAAAAATAGTGTTCTTGTCATTAATTTAGCAGGAAATCAAGTAGATGTTGCAACTACTAGAAATACAAGGAACACACATAGTTAAATATCATGTATGGAAGTTCATACAAACAGAGGCAAATGTTCTTTCCATTTGGAGCAGATGTTTGGGAAAAGTTATTTAGCTACTACAGAAAAAAAAAATGTACACATCTAATGGCCGAGAATTATTTTTCACATTCCTAAGAGTTTGCATGGTTCTAAAACAGTCACTATGAAAGTTGAACATCAGAGAACCTGGAATCATGTCACTTAGATAATATAATTTTCCACTGGAGCACAAATTTTTCTCTAACTCCCTGGTCTCAGGCTTTTCTGTAAGACTAGTGGACTGAAGTTGAATGGGTTATAGTGTATAAGGCAACAAGAAATGGATCATGAGTCACATTATAATTAAGAAGTAAAATATGTATATTCATATGATTTTATGCTCCTGGGCATTGTGCAATATAAATTTAACATATTGTTGAGCAGATATATTGCAAAGATTCACTTTGCTGTCTAATTTTGATTATATATTTGATAGTGACAAGTTTTAATTTTTAAGTAACTAAATTAATCTCCCACATTATGATCTTATTTTGCTTACTAGAATACTTTTGAAATACTTCTGTTCCCAGTTGCCAGAAGGATGCTTAGAAATAATTCGCTGATTTTTATTATGTTACATGTAATATTTTCATTCAGCTGTAACATGTAGAACTAAACAATGATGTAAAAATTTAATTGTGTGTTCTCCTTTTAGTTAGACATTATTTAGTTTACCCTTGCCGTGTTCATAAAAAGCAACATTTCTTGCCCACTTTTAGGATTTATTTCAGTGTTTTCATGTGTGCCAATACATGTATGTGTCTCTATAAAGCATGTGTGACTAAGCAGTAAGTGATTTCTGTATGATTGTGTATTCATTGCTGTTCACCTTCCATAATAATTCATTTCAAAAATTATTTAAAATACTATAGATATATAGAATAAAAGGTAAATCATTATGGCTTACTTTTTGTTTGTAATGATAAGAAAGTAGCATTCTAGTTTTGTGCAAAACATTAGTAGAATTTTATTGTTGACTATTGATACTAATATTTTCATGTATGTTGCCTAAGTTCTAATATTGAATTTTCTTTCTTTTTTTTCATTCAGATTGATTATTGAAAATTGAATACAGTGATTTTGGCATCTCTGTGGGTGTATTTTGCTATATGAGTTCCATATTGCTGCCTAACAAATTGTCTTAAGATTTAATTACTTGAAACAGAAAACTTTAATTATCTCACACAGTTTCTCTTCGCTAAAAATCTAGTGGTAACTCAGCTGAGATACTGAGGTTCGATGTTTCTTATGAAATTCTACTCAGTGCCATCATGGGTGGTCATCTTGGTGTCACTAGGATTGGAGAAAACACTTTCAAGGTGGCCGTGGTTCATGGGCATTGAGGACAGCCATGTTCCTCACTAGCTAAAGAAGATCTAACATTTTTATTGAAGGTTCAAAACTTTTAATATAAGAAATAAGACTGTATATTAAAAGAAAAAAGCATACAAAATGTATGGACGTGAAGGAACATGTGAGACTCAAAGGACAGTGGGCAGATGTTTAAGCGCAGGCTTCGTGAGAGAGGGAAGTGAGTGTGTAGATAATTGTAAATGTAAGTTCTTTTGGGGGAAAATGAACGGTGCCTGAGGAAAAGACAGTTGCTGGTAGACAGTTGCTTTGTGCTCTAGATGGGAAATCGGACTTTCAGCCTTCCTGCGGAATGAGTTTCATTCTCTCTGGTTAATGAAACTTCAATGAGAAGACAGAAAGCAATTGTGTTCCTGTTTTGGCAGGTTTGGTTTGGTTAGGCAGATTAGGGAAGGGAGAGAAGCATTCCTCTCTCCCTTGGAGGAAAGGTCTGAGTAGTCTGTAGCAGCTTCCAAGGCCTCACTTGTCAAAGCACCTGTGTGTGGCACATCAGTATCTGAGCCTCTACAACTACAAGGCCTTCTCCAGGGACTTTGAGCATACTCATGTCGGAGCGTCCAAGAACATTTGGATAACAAGGATGTGGCCTTGCGTTTGAAGTCACTCATTGTGATTCTCCTCATTCTCCTAGAAGTGAATCACTAAACCCAGTAAACACCTGCAAGGAGCAGAGTTGGGATTCACTTCTGGAAGGGAGGAATATCAAGGAATTTGAACATACATTTTAAATATACATGCATATATCTTCACATATTGAATTTGAAACTCTTTCATGTGTAAATATGTTTATTTATCTGAAATGCAGAGACATCTTTATTCACTGGGGTCAGGATTGATCAAGCTGGAACTTGAGATATGTGTCTTTCAGATGAATTGGCAGGGGCTCAAGCACTGGGGTCCCCTCACCCTCTATATTCTCAGGCACGTAGGCTCGAGGATGGACTGGAAACAGAGTAGCAGAATTTGAATGTATGCTCCAATAGGTGATACCATGTTGTAACTGGGGGCCTACTATACCATAATACCAGTGCCAAGAACCTTTTCTTTTAATAGGGATTTTTAGTCAGTTTAATTATTTAGATGTTTATGTGTTCATTTGCTTTTTTAAAATCTTAGTTCTTTTGTGTAATTGTTTTGATGTATTTGTTTACTTCAATGTCATGGGGATATTTTTGTTTTAATTCTTATTTCTTTGTTTGAGAAGCAGAGAGACAGAATGTTGTGCTGACTTACATTCTAAATGTATGCAACAGGCAAGGCTGAGCAAAGCCAAGTCCAGGAGAAGGAAATCTAATCCAAAAATCCCATGTGGTTAATAGAGACCCAACTATTTGAGGATCTCTACCGTGTCCCAGAACTGTCATTAGCCAGGAATCAAAGCAAGACACTCCTAAATGGGATGTGAAGATCCCAGCTAGCATCTTAAGTTTCTATACTAAATGCTCACTACTGGTTTATGCATATGGCTCAACAGATAGATGAAAGCGCTTTAATTTCCTCTTATGAAAGGTGCTTTGTCCAATGCAGTCTGAATCTTACTATGGCATCCTTTTCTTTGCAGTTTGATATTTTATTGCTAATGCTCTTTTCATTTTCTATTATGCAAAATAATGAAATGAACCATTTTTACTTTGTCGATTTTTGCTTCTCTGACTTCTGATTTCCTAATGGCTTTGCCTGTAGTTCTATAAGGTTTAATTTTTAAACGTTTATTTTTTTGAATACGTTTAGAGCTCTTGTTGATGTTGTGGTTCATGGCCTCAAGGATAACTGAGTTCAGTGTTACGGAGAAGTCAGCTGCACATCCACTTAGGGTATGGAATGTTGTGTGTTGGTTCAGACTAAACCTTGAAGTTAGAGTTAGGGAAGATCCTGCCTTTACTTTTAGTACTTGTTGTTTCTCACTTCAGAGTGACTTCTCCATGCTTCCTGTGAAGTTCTGACTCTTTGCTCTTTGACTTGATACATTTATTAAGCAGGTTCTGACTACAGACAGGTGTTTTGTTTTTTGATTCTTGGAGCGAAGCCAATGTCTTTATATGTATTGGGTTCACTCACAGGTAATACAATGAACTTTTGGCCTCTGAAAATTCAGGAATTTCTTCATCTAAGTTCACTGCATCTCTTGTTTGTTTCCTATTATTTCTGCTATTGTGATTCACTGTAACATTGCTTTTTTTGTATAAGAAAACAATATTCTCATTCCCTTGTCCTCTTTCTTAGTAGCTAATAAATTCTTGGATTTACTGTGAATAAGAAATTATAATTTCTGAATTCACCACTCCTATGATTTTTTAAATTCTGTTGAAGTATGTTTGTTAACTCACGTTTCTTTATTATGTCATTTACACTCATATTTCTTATTTTCTTGGTCAACCCATTTTCTTAACCATATCAAGTATTTCGCATCTCATATATTCTGCATGTTCTATTGGCAAAATTCTACTAAATATTTCCATAGGTCAAATCGGGTTTGTTTTATGTTTGCTCACATAATTATAATTTCTTCCATTACATAGCTTTCTAAAGTTAGCATAGATTTATTTTCTTGGGAATCCTGCAAAAGCAGCCTTCCTCACACTTGGTACTGTGCTAGAATGTGAGAATGGCCCAGGAGGAAAGGAGAGGCTGGGTGATAAGAATTGACTCACTGGTGAGGTTCTTTTTTGCTCTCTTGTCTTGTTCAACCATTAATTTTCTTTATAAATCATATGAATAAAAGGAACATTGACAATTCTGGGAGAAAACCCACCTCTGCATTCCTGCTGTAGAGGGCATTTGCTGGATGTATCATTGCATTGCCTCCCACTGCACCTCTTTCCAAAGCAGCTAATACCAAGGACTCACAGTTGTCTGCAAAAATGATCCATGCCACAAGCAGCAAAATGCTGTAAATATCCATTATTACTTTTTATTTTACTGTTTCTTGATTTCCCTTGAAATAGATTTGGTCTCCAAGGTCTTTATTCAATTAAGTCTTCTAAATTTTACACGTAGACAAATGTATAAATTTTCTGCAACATTTCAGAAACAATGAATGTTTTCTTCTATTTAAAAATTCCATCATTGTGTTAGAACTCAAGGAAGATGGGAAGTAGACATCTATCTTCAATGATATATAATCCCCAAGGATACACTCAATCTGTTTTCTATTTTAACTTAATTCTATTTGGAATGGGGAAGGCCAAATATATATACTCAACAACCTCAAATTATTCAGTGTAGGTTAATGGAATCATTGAAACAAAGCAGTCATCCTTTTAAATATATGCTTCTGTGCAAGTTTTGACTCTTTTTGTTTGCTTGCTTACTTGTTTGTTTTTGCATTTTTACAACTATCAACCTAGAAATCAAGTTCAGGCACACCGAATAAGAGCATAAAGGGATTCCTTGGAGGCAAAGAGAGAATTATACCCTCAGGAAATAAGCATTCCAGTTGCCCATAATAGTTGCTCCAAAGTGGCAACTGAGCAGCTAGTTTATAAAGATGAAAGGAGGAAGAACAGAACAGGTTGTCATAACATGTTTGTTAAAATTACATTGTTTAAAAAATATAGCATAAATTGCTGCTTGGCTATGGCTGAGAATCATAAGCAGTGTAAATGGGAACTTGAGCTTGCCAGAGTGATCTAAGAAAACACAGACTTCACTGAAGTCTGCCCCAGGAGTAGCATCTAGTTGACAAGGATTAACCAGCAGTTTAGGATGCTACCGGATTCAGGTCCAGTCATCTTATTCCTGCCCCCCCAAGATTACTAATTGTCAGTTAGTCTCAATCATTCTCACATCATTAATTATTTTCTTATGATTATATATGCTGTAGTTAGCTGTAAGAGTATCTCATTTTTTTCTAAGTGTAGTTACAGACTGCTGCATGGCATTCTTTCACTTTATCATACTTGCTTTTTTGTATGCATCAATATTTCCCATTTTTTGCAACCTTTGTTTTAGTAGACTACAGGACCCTACTCAATATTCCGACATGACTTACAATTTCACAACAAAATGTACAACATCAGACTTTTATGATAATATTCTATGCATAGTATGAATGTCAGGTGCAATAGGTGATGTCCCAACATTTTGTCCTAATTTTCACAGCCTCCACATAAACAATGAAATAAAGTAGAGAATTCAAAAACAACTGTGACAGATCCCTTTATTTACCTCAATCATTTTCAATTTTTTTAGTGTCATAATAATAGCCCTCACAGTTTTATGTAGGATGAAATTCAAATACATATTATTGGTTTTATACAGAGTGATACGCAAGCTTACTTTCCTATTTTTTTAAATTGAAAGAAAATTTCACTCTCTTCATCAAGTTTTATGTTAATTGAAAAGGTGTTATAAGGAATTCTTTATAGGAAAATCCATTAGAAATAATCATATATGTGTATATGATTATTATATATATGATTATATATTTGATATTATATATAATCATACACAATACATTATATATACATTATATATGTATATATACATTATATACATTATATATCATATACATACATATATAATATAATGTGCATATAATATACATATAATATATATACATCTAATATATAATACATAATATAATACATACATATATAATACATATATTACATACATATTACATACATATAATATATAATACATAATATAGTACATACATGTGTATAATACATACATATATAATATAATATACATATATGTATATGTGTATATATACACATTATATATACATTATATATACATATATTATCATATATATGATATATATATACACTATATATAATGTATTATATATATGATATATATATATACACTCATGTATTTGGGGAATGATAGCTACCTAATTCCTTCAAGAAGTATATATTTAAAATTAGATCTTTTTTTTAACCATACATCATCTGTGATACAGCCTCCCAGATATTAAGACTACAATGAAAAGAGCAATGTGTCCTAGAATTTTGTTTTGCCTTTCCTTCTATTTCCATTGTATCCTGTAGCACATACTAATGTGATGCACTACAAAGTTAGAAAAGGAGAAAGTAAAGGCTACTTATGACAAATTCCTTCTAGGATAGAATATTTTCTTGTCTTAGCGTTTGCTTGCTCAGGCAGAGGAATTTGAAAGGCCATTTTAGTTCATACGTCATGTTTGGGAGTGCAGTAAGTTGTGACTGTAAGGCCAGCATAGATTTCACACATTTCTTTTTTTTTTTTTTTTTGCTATTTTCGGTTCTTTTGGACAGAAATTTGATAATGTGAGAAGCTATGTTCTACACAGCAAATCCCACCATATTATTCATTCACTAAGGAAACAGAGTGAATCAATAACAAACTATGCTTTTAAAAATAAGTTTTTAAAAGTTAAATTTTATCTTTTGATTTATTATTTCTAAAATATATAGTACATTTAGAAAAGAAACATTTCATCAGTCTAATCATGTATTACAACAAATAGTTCACTGTAGCTATTTTTGTGTGTGTGAGCAAAAGCTACAAACCACAACTTTTCATACTTCCGTTGTCATCTGCATCCTCATTAGGTTATTAAACAACTTAAGGTTGCTTTTTTATTAATTCAGAGTTTAAAATGGCATGAAACCCCTTCGTTTCATGTTCAACATGATTGTTTTTATGAATAATGACGGGTTCTATGCTAAATGCTGCAACTTGCCTTCCCCGGAGAACACAATGTTTTTACTTGAAAGGCATAAATATGGTGTATCTGAAGTAGGATCATGTTACCTTACAGTCCATATTCATTAACACACACTAGATAGGATCACTAAAGTATATCTTGCCCAAAGACATATTTAAAGACATTTTAAAGCAAATTTCCTTTCACCATGATACTAAAGATTCCCAAGGACATTTCCAAAGACTTGGGTAGTTATTTCACAGGTATATCCTCACTCGCTGGCTACACTTCTGATCGCTCTCAGCACCTGTGATGCCAATAATGGAGTAACTGAGTGCAATCTCATCCGTTTCCCGGCTACCTGACCTTCAATAAGTTTCTTAATCCTTGCAAGGCCAATATTAGTATTTAAAAGTAGTATGGCATTTTCTATACTCTTGAAGAACCGTGCATTTTATATTTACTAGTGCTGACATTTTTTGTGGAGAGTTAAACTTTTTATTATAAAGATAAATGCAACTATATTGTTATAAAAATTATAAAGAAACATAAAAGAGGAAGAAGGAGGGAGAGGGAAATAGCGATATATTGGGGTATACTATTATGCTCTTAAACCTGGGCTTAAGCAATACATGAAATTTGTTCCGTTTTTATAAATAATAATGTAAGCATAGTATCTGTGTGAGGATTAAGAGGTGCTGCTTATGTAATTACTAGACTCACATTTAAAGTAAATGTTAGGTCTCTTATTTTTGAATGCCAACTCCACTTAACGCCTCAGTCGTTTGGTCTTTTACATCTGTATAGCATTCATGTCAACGTGAATACACTAGTAAACCTTTTGACTCAGGAGCAATATAAATCAAATTTCTGATTTACACATTATGTATAACATTTTCCATTGTTTCTCAGTATAAATTTTTAAGCAGCTGAGGTCACTTTTTTCTTTGATTTAGAAGTAAGCATACCTATTCCGAGCACTCACACTGGATTCGGATACTCCTTCCATCTTCAATTCTCTCCTTCCCCCTCCTCAGTTTGAATTCATGAATTGTTCAGAGATTAAGACTTAATTCATTCTTAAGATTTATTCTGATCCACACAAATGTATCTTTTTAATACTTAAATTTTGAGCTTTTATACCATTATCTGGTTTGTCCTAAACACATACGACAGATATTCAAAGCTGTGTTCTTTCCTTTGTGCAGCTCATTTTGCTATGAGCACACTTCCCCCAAGCACAAAGATGCAAAACCATTTCTTAGTTTTTGTATGGGAAAGCATTAATGCTCTATTGCACTAGGAAATCATTTTCTTCCAAAGAAAAACAGTGTCCAAAAAGCCCATGGTTAATCTGAGGCTAGTCCCCAGAAAGGAGAACAGAGTGTATCCTTCAAGCACACAAACGGATGCAAATGCATGAATTATTTTTTCTATTCCACCCAAGTAATGGTGTATTGAGCCTATCTCGCCTCATCTTGATTATAATATTTTTCCACTTGCCATTATATCTTTTGTATTTTTTCTTATTAGTGCAGGGAAATTTTCATACTACTTAAAATCTCTGTATCTTTATGCATTCAAATTGATTTTGTCTGACTTGTCTTGTGGAAAATTCCACTATTTTATATCTTTTGCTAAAATAAAGAGGGTTATAGTGGATAACTCTTTACATTTGTTATTTTGCATATGTGAAAACACTTTTCTGAGATTAATTCCTAAAGTATTGAGTGAAAAGGTATACCAAGTTTCAAAGTGGAGCAGACTATGCATATGTGAGGGTAAGAGATCTAGGAGAAATCATTCGATTTTATACTCAAATCTTTGTGCACCTAAAGCTGATTTTACAATTAATTAGTTTATTATTATTTAGATTTTTAAATTTAAATTTATTGAACAGCTATGATATGCTATGTTATCAGATTCTATACCCAATACTAAAATTTTAATGACAAATACATAATGTGTGTGAGAGTGTGAAGAGGCAGTGAAATATCAACGCCAAGGAACTAAAATAAGATTATTTTGGGTGAGGAGATGAAAAAAATCTTAATTTCTGTGTTATCAGACTTTATATTTTGGGAACTAAAATTTATAATCAGTGGTTCATTTTGAAGTAAGCGTTTTCTACAGTTTTATCAATCAATCAATCACTACCATTGGGAAAATAAAACCCAAAGAGGTTTACCTATAACATTATTGTAATTACACTGAATTGTAATTATTTATGCATCTACTGTCCCTCTGGACTGTGTTGACTTGCATATGCCCATGCTTGCATAGAATTGCTACTCTACAAATGTCTGCCAAGTAGAACTGCATTAAGTAACAAGTCAAAACATTAGATGATTTATTGTGTGCCCTGCTATTTAGTTTATGAGATGCTGCCCCCTATGACAGAAAGGGTCAAATTGTTGGCTGGAAATTACTAAGTGCCCTGGAGTGAGGAGATTTCTGCTGAAACTGTTAAAAAGGAAGCAGGAAAAAAAAAATGTGCTTTACAAAGCAGATGCACGAGGCCACTTTACAATTCTACCTGCCCCTAATCCGTGCCATAGAAACCATTTACCTAGGGATAACACAGGCAGAGGTTTCCTATTTTGAAAACAAAACTATAATATAGATTACTTATTGCTTATTCAAGTTCCATTTACATGGTAAATGTGCGATCTCATTTCAACCTAAGGTTTACTCATAGACACAGGAACTTGTTCATCTTCTCAAAGTTTGTGAGACCATATTCTATCACAATAGTGATCTCATTTGTAGAAAAACACCTATGAAATAATTGGTTTTGAAGGGAGATAGTACCGCTTTCTATCACTAACAACTGGAGAGGACTGTAGCAGTGGTAGAAGGGCTGTTGTAAAGAGGAAGCAGCTAGCTTTAAACATTTGCTCCTCATTAACATCACTGCCTGAATTCTTCTTGAAGAGATGTATTTCATATTTTTGCTGTTTTTACTTGAAAGTCAGAGTTACAGAGAGAGAGGGAGAAAGATAAAGAAGTGCTCAATCTGTTGGTTCACTCCACAGATGACCACAACAAACAGAGCTGAGCCAGTTGGACATGGGTGCAGGGCCCCAAGGCCTTGGGCCATACTCCACTGCTTTCCCAGGGCATGAAGCATCTGAGACCAGAACTGGCACTCAAATGGGACACCAACACTGCAGGTGGAGGATTAGCTTGCAAAGCAACCACCCTGTCCACTCCATGACCTTTGATTGGAGGATTTATGATTATATTGAGAAAGGTTGAAATGATTTGGATTTTGAAATCTTTCCAATATTGCTATGATTATCATATCACAAAATAGATGCTCATCTGAAAAGGATATAGAGAACCAAATGAAAAAGCTCCCAATTCACCAAGACAGAACAATTACAACAACAGAATAAATATCAAAATGGTATAATGAAATTAACACCAAGAGCATCATCATGCTAATAGGTCACTGGTAATTGAAAAAATGGAATAGAATTTTAAAAATTTCTATTCAAATTGCAAATAAACTGTGCTACCTCTGCCTCAAGTAGATGGAGCATAATTCACTATTCCTTAAGGGTTGTATATATCACCTTCCTTCAAGGAGTATACTTTACCAAATGAAAGAAAAATTTAAGTTTTAGGGAATAAGAATGGCAAACAAGGGTCAATGTTAGCATCAACATGGATAAATCCCATACTCTGGATAAAGTTAATGAAAATGTTACTTTACAAAGCGCATCATTTTGGCAAGCCAAATCAACAACGTCAGAAGAATTGGAATTTAGAGCTTTAAAACATGCCACAGACCACTGCACAGGAACTGTTCTCAAAACGCTGAAGGTTGTCACATCTAAAGAAGAGTCTAAAATGTGGTCATAAATCAATAGCTAAGAAGACAGAAACTAAGTCTAGTGTGGGCCTCAGGAATAAAGAAATAATATCAGGAAAAATTAAGGATATATGAGTAGAGTTAAATAATAATGATGATGTGCTAATTTGGTTTGTTAATGCTGGCAATGGAATATTAATTGATATAAGATGTTAAAATAACTTGGACATGTCATATGAGGAAATTTGATACTATAGAAGTTCTGTATGAATCTGTGATTTTTTTTTTATAAATCTACAACTATTGGTAAAAGGTTTGTTAACAAAAATGATGGCTGGTGCTGTGGAGTGTAATGTTAAGTAACACCTGCAGTACTGCATCCCATATGGGCACAGGATCTAGACCTCACCGTGCTACTTCTGATCCAGCTCCCTGCTAATGTTTCTGAAAAAGCAGTAGAGGATGACCAAATCACATGTATCCCTACATCCATGTTACAGACACAGAAGCCCCTGGTTCCTTTCTGTGGTCTAGAACAGTTCTTGGCATTGAGGCCATTTGGAGAATGAACTAATGGATGGAAAGCTTGTCCCTATCCCTCCCCATCTCTGTCTCCTCCTCTCTCTGCAACTGTGCTTTCAAATAAATAAAATAAATATAAGACAAGATCTTCTGTCTGCTGGTTCACTCCCCAAGGGAGCTGGAGCTGAAGCAATCTGAAGCCAGCAGCCAGAAGCTTCTTCTGGGTCTCTCACACTGGTGCAGGGTCCCAAGGTTTTAGGCCATCTACTACTGCTTTCCCAGGCCACAAGCAGGGAGCTGGATGGGAAGTGGGACTGCTGGGACACAAACTGGCACCATTATGGAATCCTGGTGCATGCAAGACAAAGAATTTAGCCACCAGGCTAACATGTCAGATCCCAAATATTTTCTTATTTCTTTATTTTAAAATCAGAGAACTGAGAGAGACTGAGAAGAGAGACTTACATATATAGAGAGAATGAGAGCTACTGGGTCACTCTCAAAACAGCAGGCTAAAGCTAAGGTTTGTAATTTAATGGGTGACAGGAATTGAACCACTTGAGCCATTACGAATGGGGAACACGGGCCTCTAAATCAGTGTCTTAACGACTGTACTAATATCCACCCTATCTCCCCCTGGCCCTCTCACATTTTTCTTATCTGTCCAACCCCAACCTTCCATTAAATAATAAAATCTAAAGCTATCAATCAGTACCCAGTCAAAACTCAAAGGGAAATAACACCTGTCGAAGTTTAACTTGGCCTACTTCATCATTTTGCTGCCTGAAACTCTTTTTCGTAAATATTCACATAAATTTGCATCCAAAATACATAATTACAATTTTAAAATTTGAAATAAAATGGAAAGAATATGAGACAAAGAATAAAATAGCAATAGATATTTTTGTAGTTTGTGTCTTGGGGACTTCCTGTCATGAAATTGTCCACAGATTCAGGCTTTATATTTCTCTGACATTCAGCAAAGTTGAGCAAGCCCAGGGTTGATAAGAGACACGATGAGACGACTGATGAACGATGGTCTAAGTGTGACTGAAGCAAGAGTACACCACTCGGTGATGATTTAAACAAAGAAAAACTGTTGCTCCTAACAGTTCCCCAATGGAACAGTTTGCTGTGTATTCCCTTCCAGATGAGCTATAGACACACACTCCTTCTTCAGTAGATCTAAGGAAGTTTCACAGGACAATATACAAACTCTTTTCTAAATATGACCTTGGGAAACCTAATTTGAATGCATAAATTCAATATAATCCCCAACTGAGATTAAATATCTCTTTTTTAGCCTGGCCACAAACACACACATGCACACACACAACACAAAGCTGCTGCTTTGCTAAACAACCTCTTGTGTAACAGTCTTTTCTCCAGGAATCTGTTGTTGTTGGAAGTGATCCATCCTTAACTTATAGACTATAATTATATTCAATTAAATGTCTCTTGGTGTAGCTGGCTGTTAGCAGGCTCATGACTAGCCTTTGAAATTTTACTTCAATCCCAACAAGTGCTCTCAGTCAATTTAAAGGAGAGTTTAGCAAGCTGAAACTCTCAGGCCAACCTTGCAGTCCCTTCAGCCTGGAGGATTTACTGCTGGGGTCCTTATACCTATCAGCATTCGTTAACCACTATCCTTTCTCTGAGTGCATTTCACTGGTGAGTAGCCAGAAAAACATTCAATGAAGTCTTCATTCTATCAGTTCCTCTATAGAACCGGGCATATACATAATATAATTAAATGTCAAAGAAGTTTATGTGGTGGTTAAGTGACTACAATGGATCCGAGATCTGGCGATTGGATTAGATATATGAGATGAGAGGAAGCGTGCATTGTTCCAATCCTTTTTCTAGACCTCAAAGGCTTCTGCAAGCTGTGTTTATTATTCAGTTACACTATAAATTTTTTTCTTAGTACTTTATGAAGTTCAAATAACTCCATTTATCAAAAGGGGTATAAGTTATTTCCATGTTTTATTGCTAGAAGGAAAAAGTAGTCTCAGTGCTTGAAATACAATGCTTATGAAACAAATTTTTGTATAATAAGAGTAAGGAAAATGGGGGATTAACATAAGAAATGAAAAGGAGTAAACTTAGTCCATAATAAAGAAAATGAATCAGACTAGAGAAGAAAGAAATACAGTTTCAGGCTTTCTTTTACTGTGTTTTTGCAATTTCCAACCTTCCAAACAGAGATTGACTTTCAACTGCTGAGAATTTGGATCATTAGTGTTTAGGTCAAGTAAAATGAAAATGTGAAGGCTTTTTCAAAAATATATCTAATAGGGCAAGCACGAGGCACTTCTTGGGAAGGGTATACAAGTCGCATGTGCTTGAAGTCAGTCCTGGTCACGTTCCCAGCTACTTTGTTTCAACATTTGTGTCCCACATAAACACATTCATCTGCAAAACATACAGGGCAGAAAAAAAAAGGTAGAGGACCCTGATGGAAAGGAAAAGATGTCCCTTCAGATGGATGGTTGAAGGCGAACTCAGAGTGTGGGTGAGAACTGCTTCATCCGGGAAGAGTCACTATCCACTTGAGGGCTTTTGGATGCCAAGTTGTGTCATCACCTGTGTCGCTAGTTTTAAAATCTAAGACATAGCAGCTTCTGCAAGCTGCTTTGAAACAACTGAAAAGACTGAATAAAATACTAAGGGGAAAAGTGGCAGTGGCGTTTGTTTTTTATTGATTTATTTATTGGAATAGAAAGCAGAAACCCAGAGAGAAGAGACACAGAGAGAAATGGAGATCTTTTATCCATTAATTCACTCCCCAAATGCCAGCCATTCTAACTTGGTCTCCTACATGGGTGGCAAGGACGCAAATACCTCCCAGGGTACGCACTAGCAGGAAGTTGGTTTGGAAAGAGAGGCAGGACTCAAACTCTGCCACTCTGATATGTGTTTGCATTTGTGCTCAGGTGAATTGCCTCCAAATGTCTCTTGACTGATTCTCAGGGACTCTGATTAGAAACATTTTTGACCAGTGCTCACAATATTACCAGATGAACTACTGAATATATAATATTTCTCAAAATACCAAAAGTATGTGCAAATGGCAAGGAGTATGTAATGCTGAAAAGTAACCAGCACTAAACTCCTTGGATTTTAGTATTTTAAGAAAACAGTCATTTCCAGTTACCATGCTATATGTTTTAGCAACCTATTTGAAAACATCATTTTCATTAAAAGTTCAAAATTTTACAGTAGAAAGGACAAACTAATAGACACATTTAGGATATGATGTCTGTATATTTTGAAACTTACTGTCACAGTAACACGTTTAGGGTTATTTTCTAAGATCGCTACCTTAAACTGATACCTCATTATGTAACAGGCATTTCATGTAAATGATCTCAAAGTAACATTCACAGCCCTACCTAAACTGTGAACACACATATTCGCTCTCACAAGGAAATGGAAAACATAAGAGACAACGTGATACAACTCGTTGTATTCTCTTTTTTGGAAGCATGAATCAGGGAAACCTGCTGGTGAGGATGATCTTGCAAAATGGTGAAATATTCTACATAATATGTTTGAGAACTCACCCTAAACATGTAATCAAGGATGAGAATTATCATGAAAACTGTCTAATGAAAAGATGGTTAAATCAGTTAATGGATGTGTTTCACTCACTTTCAAGATCCTGAGATAACAATCAATAACAAAAGCTGTCAGTGTCCCCATCTTCACTCAGTTTACATTCTAAGGAAGCAGGGAGATCAAAAATAAGTAAAATAAATACAGCACAATGAACTATATGGCTGATTGCAGTGGCAGGTTATGATGACATAATATACAGAATGAAGATAAGTCACAGATGAAGAATTCATAAGTTGGCATGAAAGGAGTTTCTAAGGTGATTGGATACACCTGGAACTGAAAGTTAGTAAAGGGGATAGGATAGTGTCTGGGAAAGATCATACAGCCAAAGCAAATTGCCGTGCAGAGATCTTTAGGAGCAAGCTGGGCATGTTCAAGGATCGTTAAGGAAGCAATTTAGCCAGATTCAAATGAGAGAGAAAAGGAAAGAATATAGGTAGAAGATACGTTACAGACCAGTCATCTAAGTTCTTCTAAATCAAGACACATAATGCTGGTTTAATGTGATAAAAGCTATGGTGGGTACTAGGCAAAGAAATTCATAGTCTGACTTAATATTTAATAAATAACACAGTGTAACGAGTAGAGGAAGAGAAGTTAATCTTACAGGGGAAAATAAATGATTGGCTCCAGAGTTAGCAGTACAAGGCTATACATATAAGCTTCTATACATAGATTAGGCATTTAATTTGCTTTTTGTAAGATCACTTAGATTGTATAATTAGATTTGTGTTGTGAACAAGAAGATGTCTTAGAGCACTACATGAGTTTAGATTGAGCTGTTAAAAGATGGAGTTGACTTAACTGAAAAGGGGCATTAAAGAAGTAGCAGATAACGGTGAGGCAGTGCCAATGGGCTGTAAACATTAAAGCTCATGTGTTACAAGGGTGTGTAATAAAACTGGAAACTATTGAAGCTAAACTAAGTGTGATTTTTCCAAAACAATATGTGCAATAAGATGATTCTGTGTGTGTATATGTATAATAAGATGACCAGTGGAAAAAATGCCAGTGTTATATTTACCACCGACTGAGACGATGGTAGCTGATTCTGACTTTCTTTGTCATTTCATTCTCTGTTTTCCAAACTTTTTCTTACTATAAACATATGTATTGAATCAGGGGAGAAAAATCATTTTAAATTGCTTTGAGGATCATGGAGAAAGATAATTGGGGTAAAATATGGTTGAGAAAACCCAGCTGTTTGAAAATCGCTTGAAGCATCTGACAAACACAAAACACAGCTGGTGTGGACAGAGATGTTATATAATTTGAATTCTTTACCATCTCTGCTAAAATGGAAAAGAAATGGAGGAAAACATCTCTTTAAAATAAGAAGATTGCCATCTATTTTCTGAATTGAACTAAAAAAATTCCAGAAGCAAATTTCCAGCAATTCATATTATTTTTGAATTCCCTGACTTCATGTGCCGCAAGAAAGTTAATTGACCATGAATCTTCAGCACCAGGGGGTGGTTGACAGCACATTTCAGAAATATTCTGCACCAATTTTAGGAATCTGTAAGTGTCCCACAGAGTTGGATGGAAGTTTTCACTTTTCATTAAAAACAAAAATGTGTCCAGTAATGTCAACGGAATCTGTATATATTTAAAACTAGCATGGGGAGTGAGCATTTAGCCCAAGACGCTTGTGTTGCATGTTGGAGTACTTAAAATAGATTCCCAGATCTAGCTTCTCATTCTGATTTCTGGGTTATGTAGACTGTGTGAGGCAACAGGTAATAGTTTAAGTAACTGTTTTCCTATCATTCACATGGGAGCCAAAATTGCATTCCTAGCGCCAAACTTTGGCTTCCCAGAATACCCCTTTGAGAGTACTGGAGCACTGAACCAGTGGGTAAGTGGTCTTTCTGTGTGTGTTTTGCTCTTTCTTCTTCTCAAATACATAAAATGTTAAGCACTGAAAGTGCCTCATAGTCTTTCTATAAATATGCATTAAGAAATAAATAAAAGGTCATTGTCAAAAAAGTTTGTTTTGGGGGGTGTTTGTTTGGGGGGTGATTGGACTTTGATTTTTTTCCCTCTCCCTGGGTTTATATATTGTTTAAGACTTTTTTCCACAATAATGTACATATATTCTACAATGAAGACAAAAAATATTTTGGTGGTTAAAAAGCAATAATAAACATTATAGATAATTTACAAAAAATAATAATATACAATAAGGAAGAAACTATGAAAATTAAAATGGAAAACCATTATTATTATATGCAAATAAAAGTAAATGGAAAACCATTATCACAATATATAAAATATACTTCCTTGATTAAGGATTGTAATTTATTTTTGAATATGACCTCATCTGTAGGCTTATAAGAAATTCCATACTCTATATTCTGGAAAGACATTTATCTGAAATTTTCTACTTTTGCACTATTAAACAATGTCGCTATACCACAATTCCCTTAACTAGTTCTAATAGTTGAAAATTTAATGTTCATTGTATTTCATTAAACATTCCAATAGCCAAATCTTGTTGATTATTTCCTTTAATTACATTTGTTAGAGATTGGTAAATGAGTCTAATATATAACACAAATAAATTGTGTCAATTTATGTTTCCATAAGTGTAGAAGCAACCAATTTTCCTGCCCTTCCTTTACAAAACAAATGTGCATTTCATTAAGATTTTTAAAATCTTCTCTAATAATTTTTGACATCTCAATATTTTGAATTTATACTTATTAGTGAATTTTTGCATTGTGATGTTTATAAAGCATTTGTTTTCTTCATTTATGAATTATATTTTATGGTCTTTGTCATTTTTATTGAATTATCCATATTTCTTATGCCTAAATATATACTGAAGACAAATCTATTACACTTCTTAATAATAGAAACATACTGTCAGGTAGATCTTAAATTTTTGTTACATTGCTTTTTCTTTCTAATTTCTGTTTTTAGAATCATTTTGAAAAATCCATCATTATATAAATTTGTACAAATGTCAAATGAGATCTCCTTTTCTTAAAAAAAAAAAAATAGAGGATTACTTACAAGAAAGTTAAAAATAGATCAACAGATAGTAGAACGATCTTCCATTCACTTGTTCAGTCCCCAAATGACAATACCCAGGTTAAAGCCAGGAGTTCCAACCCAGTTTCCCATTTGGGAAAGGGGTCAAAGCACTCTTTAATCCATCATCCTCTACATGCTCAAGCAAGAAATTGGACCAGAAACTAAGCAGCCCTGATTCAGACAAGCACTCACAGGAGCTGGAGGAGTCACAAGTGACTGGTGAACACTCTCCAAGAAATGCTGCCTCCAAACCCATTTATTTTGTTTTTCACTATCAACCTGTGGTTTTCATTTAGGAGTGGACACAGAAAATTAACACAAGAATATTATATAAATTGTTCGCTGATACTTTAAGATCCAGTTCAAATGTTGTGCTGGTCTTTAAAACCATTCTTACTCATTTTTAAACAAATTGTGGAAATTCTGCTCTCTGTCTAGTACTGATTTTTTTAAGGAACCCTTGCTAATTATTTCTGAGATTCTAAAAAAAATGTATTTGCAGTATTTTCCACAACGTACTTGATTATTTGAACTGAGCTATTAATGAATGAGGATCACGGAAACAGTAAAATATTTGCAGAATCAGGTATTTCCATTTTACACAGTCTTATTTTCTGTTCTGGATTTAGTTTGCGTTTTTTACTTACAAATTTGGATGATGTTGCTAATTTATTTAAATATTTTAAAGTAATTTTTATAGGCATTATAAACGGAAATATACAAAGAAGTCTTTTTCAGCTAGACAAGTTAATTCTGTTCTGTGTGAAAAAATAGTTCACAAACATAAGCATGGGACCATCTAAATCAAAATTTTTTAAAAAATGGATATTTTAGATAGTGATGAAGATCATATATGATCATTCCTGCAATTATTTTTTCCTCTGGAATCAAGCAGAAAGAAAGAATGGTATAACCACATAAACATTCATTCAGATTTTTTAGAATTTTGAAAATCAAGTTTCCATTTCCTTATGTCTATTTGTTTGCAGAAAACAAAACATTTATAGGACACACATGCAAACCAGTGTCACAGATGAGCCACACATTTGTCTGCCTCATGATAGAGCCAAAGGCGGCCTGAGAGTCTCTGTATGAGTCCACAGCCCACCTGAAGCAGGAGCTAAAGCAAAGAACTAGAACCTGTATTTAAAATACAATGATACGGGCCCGGCGCGGTGGCGCAAGTGGTTAAAGGTCCTCGCCTTGCACGCCCGGGATCCCATATGGGCGCCGGTTCTAATCCCGGCAGCCCCGCTTCCCTTCCAGCTCCCTGCCTGTGGCCCGGGAAAGCAGTCGAGGACAGCCCAAAGCTTTGGGAACCTGCACCCGCGTGGGAGACCCGGAAGAGGCTCCTGGCTTCGGATCGGCATAGTATCGGCCCGTTGCGCTCACTTGGGGAGTGAATCATCGGACGGAAGATCTTCCTCTCTGTCTCTCCTCTCTGTATATCCGCCTTTCCAATGAAAAAATAATAAAAATAAATCTTTAAAAAAAAAATACAATGATACATAAATCCATGACTTCTATATTGATAGCAAAAGTATACAATATCCTTTATGTAAGGTTGATGACATCATCACCCTTGGAGCATATCTTGGAATAAATTTTTGAATTACAAACATAATAAAAATGCATACAATCACACAAAAGGGGCAAGGCAGGGAATATGCAAAATGAGGGAACCAAAGATGCATTGGCATCGATTATTCTGCTACTAACCACCAGCAAGAGATAATGGAACAAACCTGTTAAGATTGTAAAAGTTTTGTTTTAATGTAATGTAACAGATTTTATGCATTTGGTATTACAGTTGAAGGTAACCATGTTTGTGTTGCTCTTCCCGCATGTCCCTCCATGTTCCACTCTGCATTCGTTTTTCCAAATGCATCATTTTATCCATGCTGCAATCACAGGCTTAATTTGCCACATGTCATAATATTCAGCAAATAAAAAGTAGCAAGACCACAATTCCACAGGCTCATGAACAAGAATAAAATGTGGTACTCATATCCCAAAATGTCTATTTCCTTCCTATACATTTTATTCTGTATTAGCTGCTACATATCAGAAAAAACGTATTTGTTTGGGACTGGTTTATTTCACTGAGCATAATGTTTTCTAGTTACATCCATTCATTGGTAAAAATATGATTTCATCCCTTTTTAATGTGCAATAGAGTTCCACAGTGTGTATATACCACATCAGGATTGATTCTATATCATAGATATTGTGAATTGAGCTACAATAAAGAGGGAGGTACAAATAACTCTTTCATATGCTGATTTAATTCCATTTGTGTAAATTCTAAGCAGTTAGATGGTTGGGTCATATGACATCGATTTTCAGGTTTCTGAAGACTCTCTGTATTGTCTTACATAAAGGTTGTACTGAAAACAATTTGAAGAAAAACCTTTTACCTAAAGTGGTTTTCCTATGTAAAGGTGGCAAAACATTTTCTAAAATATACAGAGGTTCACAAAATATAAATTTGTGTATTGAAGATTCCCTCTATGTGGCAAAAAGTTAATAAAACGGTAGAATAAGCTTGTAAATCATACAACTCAAATTTATTAAAAATCGATTAACTCCCTTTCTGCCTCTTTTGAACACAACATGTATTTCTAATTAGATGTTCGTTTTTAATTAGTATTTTCAGGGATTTTACCCATCAGTTGGATGTTATCAGGATAGTTTTCATCAATTGATATTATTGAACATTGAATTTCAGAAGGAAGAAGTTAGGACATTGATCCCTTTCCTCCCACGAGAGTCCTAATCTTTAAAAATTGATCTTGGTCAAGGAAACAAAATTTCATTTAGACATAAAAAATAATCTCAAAGAGCTATTGTACAACATGGTGACTGTAGTGAATATTAGTACTTGATATTCCTAACAATTACTAAGAGAACAGGGTAGATTTTTACTGTTCTCTGCATTCAAAGATGGCAAGTTGGGAAGCTAAAGTGTACGTTACCTAGTTTTAATTATCCATTACATCATGTGTGCATAATTTAAAATAGTATGCTGCAAGTGATAAACATATTTGTTGAAAATAAATTTTCAGAAGTCAAATAGAAGATTTTACTATTTTAATTTAGTTGCTGATTAGTGTATTTGGACTAATCGTTGCCTATTCATTGCTTTTGTCTATTTTAATGTTATTCTCAGGATGAGCTCTTCGTTTTGAGTTTATTATCACAACATTTTCTAGATATATTAAAGCTGCTTATATCTTATCTTATTATTTTTCATAAAGACATTATTGTAAAAAAATAATGAAACTAGCCAATGTTGCCTTTTAGTGAAGTCACGCCAGTATTATTAAGACACTTCCATATGCATTTCCATAATGTATTATTTAATTTTAACATTCACATCTTCATTCTTCTGGAAGTACGGTTCACAACCAAGGACCACTAGGCCCCCAGTGGAAGAATCTGATATTGTGTGGAGGCATTTTGCTTGTTACACCTGAGGATGAGCTCTGCAGGCATCTTCTGAGTAGAGGCTGTGAGCCTGCTAAACAGCCTGTGCAAAGTCAGCACCCATGACAAAGATCGAACCAGCCAAAACTTCCAGTGATGTTCAGGTTCAAGAATCTGGCTCTAGGATAAGCAATAATAACAATAATAATAAAATGATCAATAAGTATTAAGAAAACAAGAACTGAATTATGTGAGTACAGCGTATTACCTGGCTAATAAAAACCAATGAGAATTGTCCGGTACTGTAAAATAATTTACATAACGCTAGACAAAGATAAGGAAGTATCAGTAATAAAATTAGTTTTAAAAATAGGAAAGTATCTCATTCACTATGACTGCAAATAAATACCTGGTGACTCGTATTGGGTCAGCATTCAAGGACAATAAAGGTGTTCCTCAGCCTCAGCTTTTCCCAAGACTCCCTCTCCTCCTGGGACCTCACTTCCTTTTCATCAAAGCAGGTATTACTTAGCTCTGATCTTAGGGTGCAAGTCCCTTTATCCCCTGACTATAAGAAGTAGTCAGATAATGTAACAAGGTCTGACTCAGTACTCCGCAAGCTTACTTAGTAATCTCTCTGTACCTTGAAGTGAATTCACCTCTGGTCAGCTTATGAAAATCTCATCAATCATTCAGTAAGACCAGATTTTTATAACCTCCATGTTGGGTGTTTCCCTGGAGACTGAAAACAGCTCTCACAATTTTTAGTCTCCGATGGACCTACCTGGCTCTAAAATAAATCCAATTTTGCTTCTGACATTTACTATTAGAGATGCGGGGGGTGGAGGGGAGAAGCCCTCCAAGACACACGTGAGGCCTTGCTCTACTAGTACTTGAGGTCTTAGAAAATTTCCCCTGGTCTATATGAAGAATTCCTGTCCTTCTAATATTTTATTGGATTGTACTGATTTTATTTGTGACATTCCTACTGGCTTGCAAGAATAGGGCATTTCTTAGAAGTCCTAGTTTGTTTTTCATAGTCAGCTATTAGAAGGCTTAGCATAACTTTTGCAAGCCATCAGAATCTGAATATGATGCCAATACACAAATGCAAAGATGTTCAACCTTTGTGGTTTTCTATAAACTTAAAAGATATACATGTGAGGATACTTCAAAAAGCTTTTGGAAGATGGGAGCGAATGATACTTTTTTTTTTGATGAAAAGCAATTTGAAATCCATGCATACTAAGGGATTTCACGATGTTTTATAAAGGTGTTATGCATGGATATAATGATTTTTGCAAAAAGGTTATTATTAAAAAATGCAACAACAAATCCTGAGGAGGATATGGATAAAAAGGAATTATATACTGTAAGTGAGAATCTAAATTAGTAAAACCTCCATGAGAAACACAGCATGGATATTTCTTTAAAAACTTGAAATGTAACTGCTTTTTGATCCAACAATCCTACTGCCAGGTATGTACCCAAAATTATGAACCCACTGTCTCAAAGAGATACTTGCTCTGACACGCTAACCTGATGTTTATTGCAGCACTGTTCACAGTAGCCAAAATACACAATCAGTGAATGTATCCATCATCAGATGAATGGATAAAGAAGATATGGTATCCTGGGGCTGGCACTGTAGCACTGTCAGTTAAGCTGCTGCTTTCAATGTTGGCATTTCATGTAAGAGTGCAAGATCAAGTCCTTCCTGATTGCTTGTCTCAGCTAATGCAGCCATTTAGGGCATGAACCAGTGGGCAAAAGTTATCTTGTTCAGTGTCTCTGTTTCAAATGTATTGAAAAAAGAAAATATGATATATTTGAAAAAAGAAAACATGATATTATACACATGAAACATTAATAGTAGAAATGGAATAAGAGTAATTTGGGAACTAATTGTATTACTACCTCTAAATTTTCATTCTGTTTATATATATTCCTGACCCTGGGAATTGGCATTCCATTCAGTGTTTAAAGTGATATCCCATGGCTTCTGTCTGGATACTGAAAGGTAGTTAATAAGATTGTTTTTGTGATTTAGTCTACATTTGATACAATACTGGGACATAATTATACTATAGGTGGATGAATATTATATCTGAAGTCATATGTCAGATATCTTACTTACTCAAGTTCTTTCCGTATGACTAGGAAAACTTCAGTCCTCTAACTATAGATATTAGTATTTTAAGTATTCTGCCTGCCTCCGGGTTTGTATGTTTAGCTAAACAAAAGCTTTCTTTCTTGCCGGAACAGAGCAATATAATAGAGGATATTGGAAAATATGAAATTTATGACCCAAATCTGATATAGAAACACAAGTAGGTGATAGGCTAAGCTAGTTAGGAATGTATTGCTTCGTCTTGGGTTTTGTTACTTTTTGCTTTCTGTTGTTTTTTTTTTTCCCCCTTAAGAATTCTCAGGGAGTTGATATTGGAAACTTGTTTCTTACATGCCTTGACTTGATTTACTTTTGTAAATATTGTTGGCAAAACAAATTAGTATAGCTCTGAAACCTGCAGTGCTTATCTGCTGTATGTTCACAGATGATTTAGTTCTATATAGCTGAATCTGTTGCAATTTTCATTGTATTTATCCATAGGCACTGAACCTATATGTCTGTCTTGTCCTCAAGGCTGAACTAAGCTTGGTATATAATTCAAAAGCATCCACTGTGGTTTTTCTCCTGTCCTAATGTATTTTCCTAGATATCTGGCAGGATAAGATTTATTGCTCCATGAGTATTTATGTTGAAACAGAAACGCATATTTGTTCCTGAAGTAAACTGAACTCTGTTTTCCTTAAGCCACATCGGTATCCATGTTTTCATTTACTATTTTATAAACAATATGATTAATTATTAGAGATCATTTGCAAGACTTAGAAATCAATTTTATATTTAAAAGAGCATCCTTTGAGCTTCTAAAGTAATAACTTGAGCAAATAGCTGCATTTCTTCAGGCAGATGATTGCTCCTAACACTGCTGAAATAATCGCAGGAGACGAAGAGAAAGGCTCTCTAAAAGTTCTTATAATTCTTTCAGCTGTGCTAGCATTTTGGTTAGACACTTTCCCATCATTTTCTACCATAATCGCTAATAGTCTGTGATTCCATCATTTCTGATGCTAATTTTGACTTTAAAAGTAGCACTGGATCGCATCAGAACACTTGGCGCAAGTAATAGATCCGTTCTGGATCCTCCAAGGCTAACAGAGTTAGCAGCTAATAAATAATGTGCCCAGTAAATTAATCCTTTGTCACTGTA
This sequence comes from Ochotona curzoniae, assembly GCF_017591425.1. Taxonomy (NCBI): domain Eukaryota; kingdom Metazoa; phylum Chordata; class Mammalia; order Lagomorpha; family Ochotonidae; genus Ochotona; species Ochotona curzoniae. The sequence goes on from NW_024466599.1 coordinate 60,954,036, forward strand.
GCTATCATTTTGATTTATCAAGCAGGTGAGAAAAGACCCATGGAATGAGTTTTCCATGTTTGCACTGAAGTACAAAAGCATGACTTGTTTGATAGCATGTCATTGCTCATTGACTGACATGGTCTCTGGAATCCAGTCAGATGACATTATTGCCCAAATATTTTTTTTCCAAGAAGAGAACCATACTGTTCTGCCTTGAGACTCATAAGAATTCTATCAATTTATGCCAAGGAATATATTTATATCAACAGGAAGATATTGACATCTGGCCCATTAGGCTTCCCCGCTAATTGATCCAATTAATCAACAGTACAGCCTAGTGCTCCCCAATTAAAAGATCAAATGTTGTTCGTAAGAACGGTAATGGAATTTATTTTATTAATAGGGAATGTTTATCTGGTGCAACTCTGTGTCAGGCACCATTAGGATTTTATGTGTATTTCCTTATTTAAATATCAAAGCACTTCAGGGAAAATGTAGTTCTCATTTTCCTCGTTTTAAACAAGAAACGGAGGTTTGCCCAAGATAATACAGCTAGCAAAGTATGAAGCAGAGGTTTGAAGTTGGAAAATATGAGTCTGGAGGATTAACTCCTAATTGGGTTCTGCCTTATTGAAGAAATAAGAACTCAGAATGTATACCTTTCTTTGTTGGAGAGAAGTGCCACTTCCTATTGTTACAGAATAGGAAAATAGGTATCACATATCAGGCAGAGCCAGTGTCTCCCTTATTATGACTTTAACTCCTAACCCTAACACAGACATTTTATAAACAATCCAACCTGCAACATTTTAATATCTCTCAACTCAGAAAATCTGCTTTGTTACTTTGACGAGTAAGGCCAGTCTCTGATGCTCAGAAAAATCTCCTACGACACAGAATATGAAGGGGGTTTAGAATAACCAGGAGTGCATTATCCCAATGCCATGCCCCCTCCCAGCAACTCTATCCTAGGACACACACCTCATGCTACCCATCCAGGGAAATAGCAATTAGTTCAAGGGTTTCAAGAGAAAACCTAAACATCATAGTGACATAAAGAGACTGAGGATTTGAACTTACCCTACAGTAAGCATCCATTTTTATCGTCTGACCAGAGAGTACAGGATAAAAACAAAGAATGGAAAGAAATCATACCTCTATACTCTGTGGCTTTCATCCATTCAAAACTTTTATTCACATATTTCAGAAGAAAGCATGTGTTATTCCAGATCAAGCCTTCCCACAGGACAGACTCTGTCTATGATTGGGTCTCAAAGATTCATTGCAAGCATGAAGAAGGTATCATAAATTCTTCTTCAAACTTATGATCTTACTAACAGGGGTTAAAACTCTAGTTAAAATGCTTCCCTACTACTAATAGATATGAATTCACAAACTTGAAGATGGGGATATGACCCATGTCTAAAGAATAGGGCTCCTTTTTTAATTTTATGATCTCATTTATTTATTTATTCACTGATTTCTTATTATCTTCATTTCTTTTTTTTTTTTGCTGAGAAGCTGTTGTAGTAGAAAAATCACAGAACATAAAAGCAGGATGCCAAATACAAATGTTTTGTGTTTCACTCATCAAAAAAAATCCTATTTCTGGGACTGGCACAGTGGCATAACAGGCTAAGCCTACCTCAGCGCATCTCACATGGTCACCAATTTGAGTCCCAGCTGCTTCACCTCCTGCTTACAGACTAGGAAAGAAGCAGAGGATGGCACCAAGTGGGAGACCCAAAGAAGCAGCTGACTACCAGCTTCTGATCGCCCACCTCTGACCATTGCAACCATTTAAGTAGTGATCCAGAGGTGGAACATATTCATCTCTCTCTCTCTGGCTCTCTCTTCTCTTCTCCATCCCCCTCTTTGTAATGCTTTCAAGTAAAAATCTTAAACAAAAAAAGAAAAAAAGAAACTAGTGGCCAGAAAATTAAAGCAAATAATGTGATAATAAATCATTTAGGAAATGGAAAATTCTGTTGATATGAAAACATCAATATTACCACTTATTTTTAACAAGAAAGCCTCTCTGTGTTTAAGAGTTCTCCACTATAAATCTTCCTCAAACAGAACCACAAATCCTCGTTCCAGAGATTACATTGGTAGAATGGCTGAAAAAGGACATTGAGCAAAGGCAGAAAGTGCTACAAGACTGCACTATTACTTTTCTCTCTCATATGATTACCTTTTAAAAAGTTGGCATTAAATTTTGATTTAAACTTAACCTTGCTTTATAAGCTCTCTTGCACTTATTTCAAGATTATCTCTTATCTTCCCTTGATTCTCATTAATTTTAGACACTGCTAAGTCTACACAGGTTAAAGAGAGAACATTAAACTTTGTGCCTTTGCTGACTCCCTAGTACTAGTAAATGTGACCTTGTGTTCAAGCTCATTTTCGTTCTGATTGAGTAAAGGAGAGCTTACTCACTCATTCCCTTTGTCCTGACTGCATTTAAAATGACAATATCTGATTATAGTTATTCATCAGGGATAGCTAAGTCAAATGATGTGATTGGTTAACTGCTTTTTAAATCTAACACAAAAATGCTCCCCTATTCTTTCCATCAGTTTTGCTCTTGACCTAAGCCAAAGTCAATCATGGTTCTATCCACATTTTCCAGGAGCCTGTACTTACCCAAATTACATTTAACACAGTGTACTGGAATTGTTTATTTACTTGATTCTCCCACTCCACTTTGACATCTAGAATCAAGAATGCGTTCTCATAACAGTAGCAATAACTGCAGTGCTGTTCATCTCCCATCAAAATGACAATGCTCTATTTTTATGCCTATTAACTCTGTGAAAGAATAGTTTTAAAATGATAAAATCATGAATCTCAGACACAACTGATTGTGAGTGAAGAATTTTACTTAACTCATAAGATACTTGACAGAGGATTTAATTGGTTTAAAAGGGTTGGGCCATTAGCCTGGCACTTAAGAATTAAGACGTTGACATCCAACATCAAGTTCTTAGGTTTGAACCTCACCTAGTTCTTGACTCCAGCTTTCCACTAAGACAGACCCTGGAGATACAGTGTTAACAGCCAAAGTAATCGGACTCTCGCCACCCATGTGGGATGCCTGGATTGTATTTCTAATTCTTGGCTCCAGTTCCAACCCTTCTGCAACCCCAGCCACTGTGTGGATTCAGAAAGAAGACTAGTAGATGTGACGTGTGTGTGTTAATGTGTGTGCGTGTGTATTCATATCTGTTTCTCTCTCGCTCTCTTATACCCACCCACCCTCTTTCCCCTTCTGTTTCTCAAATAGATAAAATAAATAAATTATACTGTTTCAAAGTAGGAAAAAAGCAAAAAAAAAATTATATAAAGGGTTGGTAAATTGGTGAAATGAATTAATAATTTTGTTTTTTTCATGGATGGGGAATGAAGTCAACTGAATCTGCATTTGATATATTATGCTTACCATTAATATGTGAGAATTACTTTTTATGGTGGTAAAAGAAGTTCTATACAATCAGAATCATAGGACCTAAAAAAAGTGTGTTGAAACAATACAAAGTTTTCCAAAGAGAGACAAAATTTTTTCTTTATAATTCTTCAATCTTCACATACTAAGCAGTACATCTGGTCAGTTTAAGCAAAGTTCTAAATTTTCCCAGTAACTTTATAGGAGTTTGTTTTTTTCTTTCGTTTCTCTCTTTTTACCTACCACTCTTTAATTTTAACTTAGTGCCTCATTAAACATTCTGTATTGACCTCAAGACAATTAACTTCAAATCTAATAATCTTGAATTCTCAAAGAGAATAAAGTGTTAGAATATGTGAGATTATGCAAAGCCTGATGTGTTAATCGTTATAGAGGAAATTATAGGCAAAAATAGCTACGGGCTGTATATTGCCAGTAATGACAAAGAATACATTTTTTTAAATAATTTGTCTGACTTTAATTTCAGTGGTAGATGGAAAGCAAATTTGTTGAAATGAGTTTCCTGGTCTACAGGAGTCTTGTTTTTCTTTCTTTGTTTATCATAGAATTATTATTTTATGAATCAGTTTCATGGACTCTGTGATGTCCCTTCCCCTTTCCCCAAACTTCCACCTCTCCACTGATTTCCTCGATATCATTGCAATAGTATAGTCCTTCATAATCAGTGGTAAGTCCATCATTCTGTTATTAAAGTATATTCTGACATTGTAGGTATGGATAATGTTAGAGAGTCCAGGATCCTATTGTCGAGATATATTTAATGGTTTCAATTGGGAATCCATCTTTAATTTGAAAGTAGAGATGCACACTATAATGTATCATCACATATGGATGTGGTAGTCTCTATTACACAATTACTACACAGCCCCTTAAATGGGAAGCCGTAAAACAAAATCAACAGGAAGCAAAAATAGAAAATTAACAACACGAAGTTAAATAACATGTTACTATATGACCAATGTGTTGCTGAAGAAATGAAAAAGAAAACAAAACAAAAAATCTCCTTGAAGCAAACGGTGCTGCTGTGTGACCTATGAGTCAGTGAAAAAATAGTAAGAAAAAATCTTTTCTGAATAAATGAAAATAAAAACAAAAGTGTCAATCCCTCTGTGATGTAGTAAAAACAGTATTGAAAGTGCTGTCGATCTTGTATTTTGCATGAACATTGCCCTGTTTTAGAGAGAACATATGATATTTGTCCTTCTGGAATGAAATTCTGCCATTTGCAACCAAATGGTTACAAGTTGAGACCATATTCAGTGAAATAAGTGAATCCCAAAACAGTACATTTTTAACTAAAATTCAATTCTATTTATGCTAATCATTCACTCTGATGCATGTATACTCATTGTATGCCCAACTATCATGTTTCCAGGTCATTTTTATTTTCTGTATTATTTTTCCCTCTTCTATTGGAAATGCTCTTCTAGCTGACCAACTTCTATTTTCATTATTTGCATGGGTACTGCCCTTCCATTTCCGTCGACACGCTTTATCTTCTTTCAGCTATATGGGTAACAAGGTAGGAACTGTCCCTCCAGCTCTCTTATGTGCTTTCCTGAGATATGCCTGTGGTTTCTTCAAGTCACCAGGTCATGGCTAGAAACTGAAAAACAACAAGCAAAAAATTACAGTTCACTTTGTTCCCCAACAAGTTTTCTCTGTGCTCAGCCAATCCAAGTGTCATAGACGTGCTGACTGGGATGGCGTTGTCTTTAATGCTATCAGCATGAAGAAAAGAAACAGCAAGGAAAGCAGTATGAAAATTCACTTTTCTCTGCATTCTCTAAGCAAACTATTTTTGGTTTGTCGACCAAGAAAATCATGTATTCCTCTGCAGCAATCTTATAGCCTATTGACACAAGATAAAGAAAGTGAAAAGGGGCCGCTTAGAAAGCCAGAATCAAAAGTGGGGGAGCTTGTCTGAATTCACCTACACCTCCCACAGTTATTTTTACAACCAAATTACTTCTCTGATCTTAGCTCGCTTGTTATTTTTCTCCTCAGTGGGTGAAAATGGAGAAAAAGTAACAGAAAATTGAATCAGACAACTTACTCTTAGATTAAAAGAACTACATAATGTAACTTCACAATTTTCACTGTGCTCAATTATTTATACTTGCATTTTTAGTTTTAGACGCACAGATTTTAAAATATTATAGAAATAATTGATGAACCATATAACCGGTTTGTCTGTACATTGTTCATCATTTTTGTTTTCTTAACTTTGTGTTGCTGTTTTGCTTTCTGGGGATTTTTGTTTGTTTATTTGGTGTTTTGTTTTGCTTAAAGGAAAGCTTCCTTGACTTGTGACAAGTGAAGCAGGAGCAGGCGTGTATATCTCCCAAAAGGAAACCCTCTCCTCTACTTTCATGCAGATGTATAAATATTCTTAGCCATTTAAATTTAACATTTGAGGAAACCTGATGATCACCTCGAAATATTGTTTACAAGTGTGGCTTCATTTGGGAAGATCAGCTGGCCAGTTTCCTTATTGCTATATGAATGGGGAATACTTTGTGCTTCTTTTCCAATCAATTATGGCAAATTTCCCAAAGTTGCATCTGTGGTGAGGGTTGAGTATGAAGCTTGCCAAAGCACTCATATAGCTTATATTTTCTGCAGTCTCAAATTATTAAAAATATAGGAGCATGTAGGTATCATTGAACTAAAGTGCTTGCTGTTTTTGAAATAGTTCAGCCCTTTGCAAGAGCTGATTATCTCTACCCCTGGCTCCTTTATTCCTCCTTGATCCAGAGGCAAGACCTTCTTCTTCAAGCCACTCTGTAAAGTCCATTGTGTTGAACCTTTTCATATAATATCTATCATTCTAAATAAGAGCAAGATTATAAAAAGAACAAGATTATAATGGCTGAAAACCATGCTATCAGTTTTAAGATGCATTTGTTAACCTTCTTGTATGTTAAAAATCTATTCTTGATGTTGATTTTGTTTTGTGGCTCTTCATTTAAGGGGATGTATAATAGCAGTGTAACAGAGACTGTCATATCTAGTAACATGTTATTTAACTTCATGGCATTGTAAATTTCTATTTTTCTTTCTACTGTTGATTTTGTATTATGACTTTTCATTTGAAGGGATGTACAGTAACTGTGAAATGGAGACTATGATATCCAGATGTAAGGACACAAGGCATTATGCATCTCTACTTCCAGACAAAGATGGACTTACAATGAAACTGTTTACTATATCTTGACAAGAGGACGCTGGACTCTCCACCATTGTCCGTGCCCGCAATGATGCGCATATGACTGTGTATGAAGAACTATACTTCAGTAATGATATGGAGGAACTAGGTGGGAAGGGAGGAATTGGGGCTGGGATAAGGGAAATGCCAGGAGCCTATGGAACTGTATCATAAAATGATAATCATAATAATAAAATGTAAAAAAAAAAAGGAAAAAAAACCTCAACCCCCAAAAAATCAATTCTATTTTTCTCCACATAATTTCACCATTAGAATTATGTAAATATATTCTTAAATATTCTTACATGGACCGTCTTTTACTCTTTTTATAATATTATAGAAAAAGGGATATGACTGTTTAATTATTTGAGGAAAATATGAACACTAGAGACATAAGAACACATTCTAAATTGAATAGGAGAAGATGCTTCCTGGACTGTCATGTAAAAGGTGATTTGTCACAGAGCTACTACAAAGATGTGGAAAATGGTCTGCTTTTTTCTCCAACTAAAATTACTGTCATGAAATATCTTTCCTGGAAATTCCACTGAACACATTAATAAATATACATTTGATATGATAAAGCACATCATTATCTTTTTTAATGCTCCTAATTGTTAATGTTGTCAGATCCTTTTTTCCACATGCTTAATTTTGGGAGGTCAACTCTAGTCACATCTGAGACAAGCTCTCACTACAAATACCGTAAAGTAATTATTCAAAAGTTCTTATTCGCAAATGTCATGCAGGCTAGTCAAAAACCAGATGACAATGTAAACACTACATCAGAATTTTCAGTTACTTGTTTATACCTCCTTGCTCAACAATATAGGTAGCAAAGTATCTTCAGAAGATTGACATCTAACTAGGTGATTTCCGACTGCAAAGTAAATAGAATCTGGTTGTAGGCACAGTGTAAGAGTGGCAACTACAGAAAGTTGCCATTAGAGAATTTGGGTAGGATGAAATATATCAGAAGTTCCAAACTGCTGTAGTACATTTTAGAGTGCGATCTGCCACCCACTTTTTTTTTGTGAGCCTATATTTGAATTGAATTAGTTTGGTGCAAAAATAATTGATTCTGTAATCAAAGTATTCACTACCTGCTGAGCCAAGCAAACAATTTTCTTTAAGGCATATTCATTTAACTGTCTTAATACAGTATTTTATTTTGGTGAGGCTAAGTAAATACAAAATCACGAAGAAACAAATTCAATCTTGGCAAAATTGCTGGCCAGCATATTTATGATATTTTTGCAAAAGCTGTTAAGATGTGAAATAATGGTGTTAATAAGTTCATGGGAAACTATTCATGCATGAAATAAAGAGAACATTAACTTTATCATCTTGTAATCTCTAGTACCCAGTAATAAACACAATTTAAATGAATGAGGTTACATAGAATACCTAATTTTGAAAATAAGCCATTTATTTGCTTTGTATACTCATAAGGAAAAATCATAAATATTAGTGCATTTTTCACATGCCCTTACATTTATCTATCTGTGTCTGATTCATTTTAATGGCAGCATATTAATTTATTAAGTGTATTTCCATTTGACTCTGTATATGAATACATTTCATGGCATGTATGCTAACCCTTAATAATTTTTAAAGTCTGCATGGCCACCCAAAGCTTATATCAGCATACAGTAAGTTATTTTTATGAATAATGTATTTGAAGAAGCTAAATTCATCTTCAAAAACTTTGATATAGAAGTAGCTATGACTCTTCCTTGTGATAAAATTATAGTCAGGACTGAATGTTATGTCAGATAAGTATGAATATACTGTGAATTTGTGGTTGTTAATTATTGAAATATATAATTTTATTTGGAAATCATTTTCCAAAAATGCTTTGCACTTTTTCAGTATAATTAAGAAAATTCAAGTAGCAACATATTAACATATATTTTTTCTTCATTTCTAGATTTTCTTTTTAATTAACTTGAAAGGCAGCATGGAAAAAACAAAGAGAGGGAAAGAGAGAGAGAGAGAAATAGGTTGACAGAAAGATCTGTGGGTCCACTCCCCAAATGGCTACAATCAGAGCTTTGCCCAGACAGAAGCCAGACACCAGGAACTCCAAGTACCGCCTCCCTCCCCGTCCCAGGTAGCAGGGATTAAGTCTTTTAGCCAATCATCTGGGATCTGGCCAAGTGTATATCAGCAAGAATCCAGATTGCAAGCAAAGGACTTCAGTGGTGTGGGCTTCTTGATAGGTGCCTTAACCTACCAAACCTCACTGCCTGCTCCTAAATTTATCTTTAATAAGTAATTTCGAGACCATCAAATGTGATTTTTGTGAATACTTTACATCACAAGCTCATCCTTCTCCCATCTCTACCTGGAATGTTCACAAACACAGGACTGGTGAATTCATAATCAGCTTCCCATGCTTTTCTTTTCTTTTCTTTTTTAACTGAAGCGATTTTTACAAGATATAAGTGATCAGAACGAGATATTTGGGATGGGAAGTGGTGTTGTGAGATTTGTAGCTACAGTAACCTGATTCTTAATCTTGAATTGTTGCTAACTAGCACTGTAATTAGTTTTGTTACAACATTTTTTGCTAAAAACATTTCTGTTAGCTTTGTTAAAACATACCCAGGGAATCATTTTAATGACGAAGGGAAGAGTGCCCCAGTAATAATGCCTGACACATAGAAGGAACACAGTGAAAGGCAGGTACTATTATCATAGCTTAAATTTTCTCTGTAATTTCCTCAGGCATTTCTCACATTAGTTTTTCCTTTAAAACGGATACTAAATGGATGGTTTCCAAGTGAGGGGTTAATACTTACTGTGCAGTTTCAGTTCGGGAAGATGAAGAAACTTTGGAGACAGATGGCTGCGATGTTGCACAATGATGCAATCATACCTAAAAAGTGACTAACCTGGAACATTTCATGTTATTTGCATTTGTTATATTAATATTGCATTGATTGAGTCACACTAGGTAAAAGATAAATTCATTAATCATTTCCTTAGTTATTCTTCCAATAATTATGTAGCACATTTGCATTTATTTGAAAACAGCATTGTTTCCCTGCATGGAAAAACTGCTTCTCTCATATTACCAACAATTGTCTGAGAGTGCTTGGACTTCCAGCATAACACGGATAGGAATTTTGATAGTATGAGGCCAAAGGAGGCAGGATTTTATTGAGAATCCACAGTCTAGTTTAATGTAACTCTTTGAACACAGAGCCTGGATTAGGTTTGTGCCATATCACAGTATAATATTTTAGAATCAGCAGAGACAGTGAGACAAGAATCTTAAAACTAGAGGCGCAAAGAATCTTCATGGCATGGCACAGACTGCTTGCTGATGCTTCTGTTTGAAAAGTTGAACTGACAGGTTACTAGACTGAGGCAGTGTCTCCCAGAGTGGGAAAGATATATTAAGGAAGGCAATGGAATAAAAATAGAGAAGGTGTCACAGAACCTAAGCTGGGAGGCTAGAAGAAAGTGGTACTGATGATGCCAGGAGGGCACCCTTGATCTTCAGGGCCCAAGTTCTTTGTGGCATTGATTGCTGATTAGTTTTCACCCTGTTATCTTGATTTCATATTTCACATGTATGTTCCGCCCCCACCTCTATCTGTCACACACACACACACACACACACACACACACACAGAGGCATTATATCACCTTGGACTCCTTTCAGTCACTCAGAAGTGTTATTTCATTTTTTTGCCTATTACTAATATCAAAAATGGTCCTCTTCCCAGATCCTGCTCCTCTACATGGGTATGTAACATCATAGATTTCTGTCTTACTATACCTCTGTGACTCTCTAGCTTAACTATTAAGGCAGAGACCTTATCTGATTTGTCTGATGTGCATCACCTAGGGTTAGATTTAATAACAAGTTCAATTATATATTTGTTGAGTGAATATATGATCACTGCTGAATAATTTAGAACATATGAACAGAAGGAAAACATAGTTGCATATTTTATACGTATTACAGAGAACCAATTAAGTGATTATAATAATGTGGCTATCTTTCCTTTTATTTCAGTCAGTAACTTATTAAATCCATTCTTGAGTAATTCATGTGGCTCATAGATTTCTTTTCTGATGCTTTTACCAATAGATCAGTTTTTCGAACAAATGTTTTGTTTGATTCCTCTTTCTTTCCAAAATTTAAAAAGTAAACAACAACAAAAATGGGGCTGGTGCTGTGGTATAATGGATTAAGTTGCCACCTGCAGGGCTGGCATCCCATTTGTCCAGGATGCTTCACTTCTGATCCAGTTGCCTGTTGGGCTACTGCACCAATGTGGAAAATATGGAAGATGTTCCTGACTCCTAACTTAGGTCTCGCCCAGCACTGGCTGTTGAGAACATTTTGAGGAGTGAACTAGCAGATAGAGGGCCTTTCTCTAATTCTGCTTTCCAAATAAATAAAATACATATTTTAAAATAAAGGTGTAACAATGACTTCTAAATGACGATACAGTTTGTTGTTCACTCTGTGTTGGTGAGATAAAAATTATTCACCCTATGTCTATTTTTAATGATTTACTTATGTTCATTGGAAAGACAGACTTACAGAGAAGGAGAGGCAGAGAAAGATCTTTCATCCACTGGTTCACTTTCCAAATGGCTATGACAGACAGAGCTGAACCGATATGAAGGCAGGAGAAGGAACTTCTTTGAGGGTTTTCATGCAAGTACAGGATCCCACTGCTTGTGCCATCCTCCGCTGCTTTCCTAGACCACAAGCAGAACTGGACTGGAACTGGAGCAGCCAGGACACCAAACAGCCCATAAAAGATTCTAGTGTTTGCTAGGGGAAGACTAGCCAATTGTACCATGCATCGGCATGCAATGAGTATTTTTTAAATCATGTTTCTCTATGAACCTGTAACTTCCTGCACTTAAGCATGCATTATATGTATATATAAATACATGTATATATATATATACAGATATATATACAGATATATATGTGTATATATATATATATATACACATATATATATACATACTCACACATCTTTGAATGATTAAAACTAAAAGCTAAAAGAAAATTGTCAGGAACCTATACACTTCGAATAAAGAGTTAGCAACTTCTGTATGCTGTGTTCTTCAAAGGTCTACTTCTACAGTTTAGATGGTTTTTCCAGTAACAATTTAAAGATTCTGAAAGTAGTGATTTTACATCATCATATGCTTATATGTATTCTATTTCTGAGTAGCTATAATATTTCTTAAATTAAAGATGTATTTCGCATTGATAAAATCAGAATTACAGAAATATGTTATGCATAATAAATTAAACATTGATTTCAAGATAATATGTCCTATATTTTTATTTCTTGTGTTATGCAAAAACTGAAAGGAATTGTTAGCTTCTCTTTGAATTTCTAGCTATTTATATTTGCCTAAATTATTTATTGTTTTACATATTTCATTGGTGTGTTTTTGTTTGGATGTAATTTTTGAACATTTTAATTTTTAATTTTAATTCCATTTGTCCCTTTGATTCTCTCAAAGTAACATTTGTTGCTTTCAACTTCTAGAATGATAAGTCACCCCCTACGTGAAATTATGCTGAAAAGCATGAGAATTTTCTTGTTTGCATACTTTTATATGCAGCACTACATACCATATCTTATGGAAATGATGTAAGGTTGGACAACAGAAAATTGCACTGAACAAAATTAAATAGGCAGAAATTAAGAATTTATTCCACATTATTGCAACCAGGTTTCAAACTGTAGCAATCAGAAAAAAAGGATTAAAAACAACTTTTCTGAAACAAAACAGAATATGTTTCAGTCTTGTTGTGAAGTGGTAAAAAGAAGTGGAGGATCTGTTGAGGGGGATTGAGCCATGTGACCAGCCACTCGTGTTTATTGACTCACTGTGGGCATTAGGTTCAACCATCAAATAGAGACTGAGAGACAGGGACGCCACCATTCTTCATGAGTACATTTCAGAGACGTAACTCTCAGATCCTTGAAAAAGGCATTCGCAGGTGAAACTGGCAAGATCTAAATTCCAAAAGGCCATAAATAGGATTTATAGCACAAGTCTTCTTCAACGAATGTTCTAGAGCAAGGGAGCGGAGGTCTGTGATCTGGAAGATTCCAAATTAAAATTGAGTCAAGCTGAGGGAAACATTAGGCTGCTTTGGTCAGTGTTACAACTGCGTATAATATCTTAATATAGTGCTCTCATCCTAGCCCATCACCACTTCTGTCATATTCACCTTAGTCAGGTTGTTACAAAGGAACATAGATGCACATTCATTTCTCCAGTCTGAGCTTGGGATGCAAAATAAAGCCGCCAGAATTGTCTAGTGTCTGGTTAGGATTCTCTCCTCAGCTAATCAATGGCCATTTGCTCATTGAGTCTTCACATGGTGGAAAATTGGAGCAGACAGAGCAGAGTGAGAAAGTCTGGGAAGGGTCACATTATATTCCACTCTGTCCTCATGACTTAATTACCCAAGTGTCTGCTGCCCTTCACATTGAAAGCTAAGACCTCAACACATGAATTTAACATGTGTGGAGGGAGTGCTAAGCACAAACATTCAGTACCTAACACCGTCCCTATAGGATTGCTACAAATGTTTGCCTTTGTTTTATATCTGGTCCCTATATCCCAATGTTTATTTTGTTAATTTTTTTTCTTCTTTTGATGGGATAAGGAAATCCTGGATTGTAACTTTGCTCAACGTTTTCTGAATATATGTTCCTCAATTCTCTTCATTGCTCATGTGGAGAGACAGGGTGCTTCTGAAAGTAAGAGTGAAGGGGCTATTGATAAAACAGATTTTGAATTTAGAGACCTAACACATTCCAGGCGAAGAATGGAAATCATCCCTGATATACATCACCACAGTCATCCCTGTGTGCTGGATTGGGCACACCTCCGTGCTTGGAAACGCACTAGGTCCATAGGTGTCCAGACCGAAACTAAACGCTCTGACAAAATGCAAAGGTGGGCCCACAGGCTTCTTTCTGGTTCCGAGAAGTGTTCTAGTCAACACTATTGCAAGTGACAGCACTGGCCCCAGGTCTCCCAGACAGCTACTTAAGGATGCAGGGGAAGCAAAACAGTGAGGAGGATTCTGTGTGCAGCCCTTGGGGCTGCCCCACTTCACCTCCATTCCTCATTCCTGTATGCAAGGTCGTGTAAGTGGAATTTTACCTCCATCTCATCTAAATCAGCCAGAGTAATTTTGAGTCAGTCTGTGTTTTTGTACTTCTGTGTGGTTTCTGCTGCATTAAATCACAAAAATCCTCTAAGGTCACGGCATTGCTTGATACTTTATGCCATTTCCAAAGAGCTGAAACAGCAATCTAACCCCTGTACCCGGTCCCTCCCCCCCATGCCCATTTTGTTCTTCCTTTAATCACTTTTTTTAGGCTGAAGTGACATGAGCTGAAGGTTAAAAGTTTGTGATCATATCGTTGTGTTCTCAACAACTTGTCAGCATTAATAATTTTTCTAGGATAAAACCTGGGTTAGAAGAAGGTTACCTGTAAAAGTGAAAACATTAAAAGGATAGGAATGATATTTACCAGGAGTATAACAGCTACAAGGACTTGCCTTTATCAGTCAGATAGTCCAATATTTCTTGGGCTCTTTGCTAACTGTGATATAAATGAAGAGCATGTACTGGTGTTCTATATTTTGAGGATCACAGAGACAAGACTCATTTGGACTCTAGAACATGTAGCCCACTGTGAGTTGATTTTTAAAAAATGCAAAAAAAAAGGCTCTCTGAAGGACCAAGGAACAATTAGAAATTGAAATGCATAAATATGGAGACATATTTTATGTTATGCCAAATTGTACTACTGGGGGGAGGTAAAAGACCTTCTTGATTTTGTTGGTAGATTTTTTTAATGCTCGATGATATGAATAGAGACATGCTTAGTATAGCTCACTTTTAATCAAAGGATCTCAGTGCATTTTACATGTGGTTATTCATCTCAAAAACAAAAAAGACTTCCAAACCAGGAGTTAAAACAATAACAAATAGAAGCTAACTCAGATACTGTGTTTTAGGATGTCCCATCAGTTGTCTCACAGTTATAGAGGTCGAGATGGGGGATAGGAAGCTACATAGACAAAGGACATAGATCCTATCCTTCAGGAACTTTGCAAAGCAGTTCCCCTGCTGCAATCAATGGAAAATAAAAATATAGGTAACAAGGATGGGAGTTTAGATTGACAAAAACAAACAAACAAAAAGATGGGACGTAGGTTTTTCTAGAGAGGCTGGTTGATTTTTTTTAAGATTTATTTTATTGGAAAGGCACATATACAGAGAGGAGGAGAGACAGAGAGGAAGATCTTCTGTATGATGATTCACTCCCCAGGTGGCCACAATGGCTGGAGCTGAGCCAAGCTGAAGCCAGGATCTCTTCTGGTCTCCTACACGGGTGCAGGAACCCAAAGCTTTGGGTGATCCTTGACTGTTTTCTCAGGCCACAAGCAGGGAGCTGGATGGGAAGTAGGACCGCAGGGATTAGAACTGGCGCCTATATGGGATCCTGGGCATGCAAGGCGAGGACTTCAGCCACTGTACTATCCTGCCAGGCCCGAGGCTGGTTGATTTTATGCAATGTTGAAGGATATGATTTGTAAGCTGGACAAAACAGAAAAATCTACTCCATTTACATATTTTATTTATTTGAAATGGAGTGTGCAGAACTGTAAGAGGAAGAAGATCCTCCACATTACTTGTTTAACTTCCAACAATAGAGACTGCACCAGGCTGAAGTTAGGAGCCCAGAATCCAATCATATGAGTAGTAGGGACCAAAGGATGTGAGCCATCATCTGTTACCTCCCAGGATATGCCTTGGCAGGAAAGTAGATCAGAAAGGTGCTGGGACTTGAACCTAGAAATGATGATGTGGAATGAGGGCCTCTCAAGCAACATCTTAATCGTTGCACCAAATCCCATTGCTAATACCTTAACACAGTGCGCATGAAGAAAAAAACAATTTTCTCTCTAAGTGCCTTTGAAACTTTCATTTTCTTATTTGATAATTCTAGATAGTTGTCATTCATTCTGAATGACATTTATTCTAATGACTCCTTGGCTCCACCCTAAGCCACCTTATATGGCTAAATCACTAGCCAGGCTATTTAAATGCAGATTCTGTGTTCCCAAACCCACAGACCCAATTCCATGTCTGTTCTGAATTTGTAATGAGCTGCTGTCGATTCTGTTGCTGTTAGTGGGGAGGAGCCACTACTCTGAGTTTAAAAATAAGAAAAGATAATAAAATTATTTTGCATTTATTTTGCTATTATTATGCATTTTATGACCTAGGCATGGTGGAGCCAGGACTGCTCTTCAGTGTAAATATTGCTGCCATTCTGGTAGCTGTTCGCTGTGCAACACTGATTTGAAAGTAATACTTCCCAAACCTCAATAGAAATGTGACTCTCTTACTGGGAATTATTAAAATGGTGATTCAGATTCAGCAATTTTGGAGTCAGACTGGAGAGTGCATTTCCAGTAAACTAGTATGTAATGGGCACTACACTAGAAGGAGAAAGGTGCAAAGGACTTTAGGCATGAGCTTCTGAAAAATTAGCCATGCTATTTGTGGTTACAGTTAAATTTTTTTCAGAAACGTTTCAATTTCAAATTCATTTAATTGATTTCAGTTTATTTGGTGTTATCAGTATCAATTACTGCCAATAGGAGAAAAAAAAATGTGCCTCCATGCATTGTCAAGAAAAAACACAAAGTGAGACCAAGGTCTCATTCTGAGTATCTTCCAAATCAAACTCTTCATTTTTGTCTTTAGGAGGATTTTCCTAGTCCAAACATCTGTTGGAGGATCACTGGAGATTCTTGTTGTTTTGTTTCATTGCATTTTCTGGGTATACTTATTCTAAATACAGAACAGTTCCTTAAATTGCATTGACAGTTTATGAAACCAAGTCCAAGATCGATCCTTCCAGCTTTGTGACATGTTAATGGCCTTCCCTGGCTTGTTTTTATGGCTTTGAAGTGGAATGTGTACTTCAGAACTCCACAGGCTCTGCAGTGTGGTGGTTATGAGGAGGCTCACGAGAAACAATCATTTGTTAAGCAATACTACAAGATGCTTCACTTGATATCCTTTTCAGACTCCAACATATCACTGATTAAAATGGTGTATACAACCAGATGACCTTTCTGTAAATCCGTTTCACATGAACTTCAACATAGTATGTGTCCAGCACATTCTCTAAACTACAAAGAAGGAAAAGTGCAATTAATCTCTCTCAAATGTTCAGAAACCAGGAGTAGTTTCTGGTCAGAGGAATCATATTTTCATTTAAGTAAGTTGTTTGAAATGCCAGCTCACATCCTTAACCCGAAACAGCAATATTCACAGAATGTTGCCATGAATAATAAGAAATTTTATTTTTCTTCAATTTTGAGACTGTTCTTTTGTACCTAAGAGAAAAATAGCCCCAACTTTGAATTTACATTTGTAAATGCCCAGCCCTGTGTTTTCCATCTGTCAGTTTAGTGTAACTACTTGTATGCTGTGCTCTCAATCAGTCACAGGAATTAGGAATAACCTATCCCTAGACAAATAAAATAAGTATGTCTTCAGAGAGAATATTCACAACTCTGAAAAATAAATCAATTCCCAGGTAGTCCTTTGTATGTTATAAATTCTGCGTTGTTTTAATGAAAAGTCAATATTTATTCTAAGACAAAAATTTATATCACTTATCCAAAATGCAACCAGTTATCATAGTGTTGCCCAGACTCATCGTTAGATATTAAGTATACATATTTGTCATGAAAAAAGATGGAAGATGTTGCAATCTTTACAACTAGTGTGTGTAAAGCAATAACTGCACTTTTCTGTCATAGTTTTGTAGAGAATAAAAACTATTACTTTCAAGTATCAGCACTATATTTTCAAACCAAAGCTGTCAAGTATATATGTTTCTTTTATTTTAAAAAGGTTCATATTGCTTTATAATGCATACTAAAATTAAAATCTGCTTTTCCTGCATTTCCTAAGTATAGTTTTTAAGAACAAATTGATTATATGTCATGAATTTCGTATGAAATTGGCTTATATTGTCATATCAACTCACTGCACTTGAGAAACCAATGTTTAAATGATTTTATGCCTAAGATGTTATTAAATCCCAGGAATAGGCTTAATTAATATTTCATGCATGTTTTCTGTTTCTGAAGACTTAAGTGTCATTTTGAATAAAAGCTGAACCTAGTACACTTTAACATTTAGATTCCCAAGGCAAAGCAAGGAAAGGAAAGATCCGATGTGAAAAGATACACAGGCATGCAAGAATAAAGAAAAGGAAAAGAAAAATGAGGCAGAGTGAAATAAGGAAAGAAGAGTAAAGGAAAGGGGGAAATAGCAAAGGATATGCGGACTGGCAGCATAGGAAACCCTTAAGAGTTGACCTGGATGCCATTCTGAAAATGTATTCTTGATTCACATTTGAATAAGTCAGGAGAGCATTCTTTATAGTAGCTATTGTAGTTTATTTTTTGAAGACCGAATGCCTGGGTGACATAGAGTCAGGTAGAAAATCACAAGAGCCATTTTTCAGTATACAACTTTGGTCAAGTAAGTTCACATCATGACTCAATGTTACCATCTTTTGAAGGGGAATCATATTAGCACTTGTATTCTGGAACTCTTGAATACTAAAGGAGTTAATTAAGCATTACTAAGGATTGAGGTACAGAGATATCACTCAATAAATGTTGTGACTCCATACTGATGAAAGAAGTTTTTTTTTTTAATCTCTAAGTCAAGCATACTGAATGTGGTATAAAATACATATATTAAGTGCCAAATATGGGCCTATACTTCATGTCAGTTAGAATCCCAGAAGGAAAAACTGTACACCTAAGCATTTTAACCAACAAGTGTCTGATGAAAAGGAAATTTATACAAAGAAGAACAATGTTGAAGAAGCATCTGTTAATGTTAGGAGAGAATTTCAATAGCAACAGCAAAATGTTATTATCCTTTTCCCTTGGCTTTTAGGGACAAAGTGAAAATAGAGTGTTATCACATCCTCTGGAAACAACAGCTGTGAAAGAGGAACCTGGGTCAAGTGTTTGTGTAACAGGAGCTACAGCTGTAGCACAGGCTGTCCAACAGTGGCACCCTTGACACTTCATAGTAGATAACTATTTCTGGGGGCAGGGTCTTGGAGAGGGAGGGATGGGGAGAGGGAGAAGTGCCATGTACATTGTAGCAGGCTTGTCAGGATGCCTGAGCTCTAACTGTGAGATGACCATCACGTCTGTCTTCACGCTCAAAAATGTCTCCAGATATTGTCATACACTCCCTGGGAAACAAAGTTTCACCTGGCTGACAGCTGCTGCTGTGGCAGAAACCAGCCACTCCAGGATTATAACAAAGTCAGAGTGAGTGGCAAAGGGTAAATGCACTGGCTTCTCCCTCCCTTCTACTTGCAATAGGTCCCTCACAAATATTGATACTAATCAAAATTGTGTTAACAAGGAACTTGTAGAGGGCATCTAGCTACATAACAAACCTCTCTAACTACAAAGCAAGTGATGGGCAGGTGATCAGGAGAAAAATCAGTTTGCAATGCAAACACGTGAGTCAAGTTGGAGTAACCTGGATGCTTTTTCAGTGGTTATGACCCTCTAAAGGTAATATCATAAGAAAAAGAGGGGGTAAGCATTGAGCATCACATACCACTTGGAGTGCCCATATCCCATATCAGAGTACCTGAATTCAAGTCATGATTCTGACCCCAATACCAGATTCCTGCTAATCTAGACTTTGAAAAGTGATGGTTAATGGCTCAAGTAGTTGGGATACCATCACTGCAGTGCGAGACTAAATATATCTGGGTTCCTCCCATCAGTTCACAATTAACAAGCAAATAAATTACACTAAAGTCTTTATATTCCAACTATATTCCATGATGAAATCTCAATATTTCACCCGTCTCTTTCTCAAGAAATTGTTTCTGAATGTTTACAGACGAGCAAACGATGCTTTCACAAAACTGATTCATTAGCTGCTGCCACAATTGTTTTGTCAGTGTAAGAACTTCCACTTCATGCAAAGTCTTGTTACATTGCCCATGATGCCAACAGTCTTGCTGGGCTACTGTTACAAAATCCCACAGGCTGAGTGATCTAAACACCCAAAGTTCTGTAAGCCAGAAGTCTAAGGTGAATTTACCAGCAAATCAGGATTCATTCTGTGGCCTCTTCCCCTCAGTTATGGGAAGCAATAATTTTATAGTATGCTCATATGACCTCTTTTTGTATTTAGGAAAATGGAAGAATTTTCTGGTGTTTTAGCTTGTAGATACATGAATTCTGTCTGAGCAGGGCCATCTGATCTTCCATCCACTTTAAAGTCTGAAATTGCTGCAGTAATGGGAGTTAGGCCAGGCTGAAGCCAGGAGCCAAGAACTCCATTCTAGTGTCCTCCATAGGTGGCAGGAGACCAAGCACTTGGGCATCTACTGCTGTTTTCCCAGCCACCTTAGTGGGGAGAAATAACTTTCACACACATAGACTTACAAAGAATGATGGGGAAATTCAATTAAGTATACTGACCAGGGTTAAATCCGAAAGGAAAGAACCTAAGAGGACAGTGTAGAACTAGGACTCTGCAGTAGGTCATGAGTAACCTGCTACTGTACTCAAAAGACCACTCCTTTGAATTATAATAATAGCTGAGGAAGATGCAAGTATTCATGGTAGTAGTTCAAATTGCAAAGAAGTTAGTAATGGAACAAGAGTTTAAAAGTTCACAGTGGTATTTTTGATAAGGAAATAGAACAGAACCTTGAGCAAGGAGGCAGAAAACAATTACAGGATTGATGTGGCAGTGGTTTAGACATTCAGAAGAGGTTACATTTTGTGTTGGTTGTGAAAAATATGGGGCCAACGTAATAGCTCAAATAGCTGATCCTCTGCCTGCAAAGCAACCCACATAGGCACCAGTTTGGTGTCTCAGCCCATCAAGCTCCATGTTGATAGCCTGGGAAAGCAATAAAGGATGGTCCAATTCCTTGAGACTCTACATCCACATGGGAGACACTGGAAGAAGCTACTGGTTCCTCATTTCAGATTGGGTCAGTTCTGACCTTTGTGGTCATTTGAAGCATTAAACCAGGGACTGGAAGATCTTTTTCTCTACACAAAGTAGATTTAGCCAATTTCTCTGGAGTATTTCAAATAATCCAGTTACCCAACTTAGCTTCATTCTAAAATAGAAATTAACAAAAATGTTTTATAGAGTTAATGGTATATAGTGCTAGGAAATATTAAACATGTTTACCTTGTAGTACATGTTAAATCAGGATAGTAACAAGTAAGTAAATAGGCTTTGAGATTTGACAGCAGCTAGAATTAGATATGGTTGATGGAGGACAACAGAATAGCTCCTTCAAGCAATTCTTTGTGATTTTGCACATACAGGCCATTTCTCCCTATGATTTATTATCACAGATGGCTAATTTCATCCATTATGTATTGACTCTTACTATTTCTGGTATTATAGGGCACCCATTTATAGCCCCCTATGCATATAAGCATCAGTTTGTTTTAAAGCAATGATAAATTTAATGATCCTTCCCCAAGTTTCTCTTCATCATTAATGATTACTTATGTTTTCTTTTTCTTTCCTTTTAAATTTATCACTTAATGGAAGTAATTGGGTGGTTTGAATATTTTTCAACAGTGGGAGTCTTTATTAGCTTTTAAGTAGTTAAAAATATCCTCTGTTTCCTGTAGTGCAAAGTGGAATGGGCCATTACTACTGTCCCAGTAAATTAAATTACGTTCTAAAAGTAAAAGGAATACATTGTGAAAATGTTTAGCCAAAGGAGTTCTCCAGTTGACTGAACACTTATGGGTACTTCCCCAACAAGGGAAGGTAAATTCACCTACAAGGAGCTGTTTAGAAAACATGTACATAATCATGGTAGTTAAACTTATCCAGCTGAATTACACCTAACTTTTGATGAGAGTAGAGTATGTATGTAACCAAATTGATGATAACTAACAGGATGGCAATATAATCACCACTGAGCATATGAACGGGCCAAAATGAAAAGGCTCAAATTGGTGAGCCAAAATAATTAGTACTAATGAACCAAAATTAGGAAAAATGGAAGTTTAACAGGAGATTCAAAAACACATCTGTACTTCATGTTTGGTGACTGCTGATTGAGATAGTTTGCTTTTTTTCCAGGTTTGATACTTTCTTAGGAAAAGGCAGTTGTTCAAATGATTATGTACTCCCTGTCAGACTTACATCTTTAAACGAAAAAAAAAAAAAAAAAAAAAAAAAACACAGCCTAGGTTTAACATTAAGTAAGGCTATCAACTTTGGTTGCCTATTGGAGTCACCAAAGGTTGTTAATATAAAACTAGTGTGGTGTGAGCAATAACTCAAAACTTCTAACTTAATTGCTCTGGGATAGAGACCAGGTATAAGCATTTTTAAAATCATATGGCTGTGTCAAAGTTGCAAGCAGGGCTAAGAACAATTGCTTTAAGGGCTGTTTGCATGGTTGAAGAAACCCCAAATCACACATGAAAGGAAGGTGAAGTGCTCCAGTCCTCTCAGCTTCTGAACCAGGGCAGTACAGGATGATTGTTCTTCAGCAGCAGCTGCAGTCATGCCCTGCCCTTCCACATTCAAGGCCATGGTCAGTCTCTGCTGCTCATTATAAAATACTGACGATTGTTCTGTATATAGAGGTGAAGGAATTTGGGGTCTTAGAGGTGAAGAAAATTAAAAGACCCAAGAATCTGGGATTCATTCTTTACAAATCACACTGTGAATGAGTTAAAGTGTTATGATTTAGAAAAATGAAAACAGCAGCTTTGTGATACATACATCCCACTAGGGCGTAGGTGCCACATGTGTGGCTATGCACTGTGGCAATGGGAACAGGAGTGCTGTCTGTGCACAGAAGCTCCATGTCTTGTCACACTTTATCTGGTGACTTAATAAGCATCCATTGCTTGGTCAGAAACCACCTGATAACACTCTCCCTCCCTCTCATTTACTTCCCTGGCACTTTTGACACAGCTCCAGAAAGGCACTGCAGCATCCCTGACATGACATGGTAAAAATCTGCTTGCATTTGCTTCCATTTGAGGCTGGAAGATTCCTTAGCTCACGGGCAGCTTTGGCTATTCTACTATCTTTAGCTCTCATCACCATGCAGGCCTGCAAATATGTGTAGTTCAAAAATGTGTGCCTGTCATCCAGGGCTCCCGGTTGAGATTCAAAGCTGAGACTGGGTAAGGACAGTAGAGAGGGGAAAAAGGCAGATTTT
This sequence comes from Ochotona curzoniae, assembly GCF_017591425.1. Lineage (NCBI taxonomy): Eukaryota > Metazoa > Chordata > Mammalia > Lagomorpha > Ochotonidae > Ochotona > Ochotona curzoniae. Next base: position 60,977,011 of record NW_024466599.1, read on the forward strand.
GAGACAGTTCTCTTCCAAATCAAACCCAACTCTTGAACAAGTAATGTTAAATTCATACATTCGTTTAATGTATAATGATTGGAAGCATTTTAAGCATGCCAGAGAAAAACCACCCAGAAATGTTTTCTGACACCTTGGCACTTCAGGCCAAAACAGTAAATGAGCAGAGATATACAGCCTCAAGGATATTTGCTATTTTAAGAAATGCTGTGAGAGATATAAACAGAGAATTGAAACACAGAATGGCTTACATGTGTGAATTAGAGTGGGGTGGCATTTTAGATAAAGTGGTTATGGAAGGCCCCTCTAGAAACATAACATTTAAGTTCAGACCTGTCAGGTCAACATAGCCTTTCTCAAAGTGGAAGGATGCCCCAGGTATAGAGAATGTGGAGTTTGAAAGAACAGGAGTAGGGAAAAGCATGGTGTGACTGAGAAATAGAAAGAAGGCTTATTTTTAATTTCTTCGTTGGCTGGGTGTGGGCATAGGAAGGAAACAGAGTGGCCACACATTCAGCATTAGATGACTCATGAACCCAACCTGTTTCACAAAATCACCAAGGTTCTTTTGGGTCTTGCACTATTAGCCATTATGTGCCCAGGGCAATTTCATTGGCCAGAGTATCCTGTAAGATCTTTGCTAAAAGGTCACTGGGCTTTTATCCTGCTAGACAGTGTTTGATCTAAATGACCTGAATGTTGACTTCAGCACTCACACCTGGAGGTTCTGACTTCCAAGTACCAAGGTTGCATGAGTCCAACTCTTTGTTTGGGATCCATTGAGAACATTATTTTAGAGAACACTGGGATCCTCTTTCAGCTTTACCGATTTTGATTATGCGTACTAAAACACAGACCTGAAATACAGTCAGTTCAGTCTCCTTTTGTCAGTTCTTCCTAAGTTCTTTGTATAAAGCACCTTTCATTCCATTAGATGTGCTTACATTTTTCTGGGACATTCTTCATTGAGTATCTATCAATTAGTTCTAAACTTTTACCATTGAATATGCAGTTGTTCTCTATAAAAGTATGTCACTGTAAGAAATTCAATCACTATCTAATTATTTTACATTAGTTAAGCAATGTATAGCTTTTAATGAAGGTCCAGTACATTATTAAATTGGATACTGAGAGGATTCCAGAGGGACAAGTAAGTCAGTTATACTTCGTAGGAAAGATACATGTTTTAGCATACAACAAGGTACACGTTATATGTGGTTTATTCTAATCCAGAGTACTATATAAACTCATGGGGAAACTAGAATAGACTATGATGAACATTGGGAAACCTGAATATGAAAGAAAATGTATCTAATGTTGTTTATTACACCTCTTACTTTCATTTCCTATCCCAAATTGCTAAGCTGGAATTAAAACAAAATGGTGTAAATAGAATCTCTTTAGAGTTGATCAATTTTGTTTATTTTTGTATCATTTTAATTTTTCAGGAGAGGATTTGGTTCCCTCTAATGAGTATTACCTTTTGTTTTAGGAAGAAAATATATCTTTCATAAACACTCAATTTTACTTTGTAGAAGATAAAGATACATGGTTTAAGATTCCATCATCTATTTTAATTTACGTAAATACTTGGGAGGTAAACTTGTTTAAATAGGATGTTTGCTTACCGAGCATTATTGGGGAGACCTTACTGTTCCTATTTCAGGGTCCAGAGCTATGGAAGAAAAGCCTTTGGAAATTAATACCAGCTAATTAATCCAGCTCATTAGCTCAAAACCTCACTGAATGCTGAGAGTGCTGCTAATGTAATAAGCTTCACAGTTAATGGAATCAAGGCTAACTTCAAAGAACTGCTAGTATCTCATTCATTAACTTAATCAACTCTCAGGACACCTCATAGACAGCTCATCCTGCTAGGAGAGCTATCACAACGCAAGTGGCTGTTCTGTTATCACTCTACTGACTTAAAACCAAAAATTGGACAAGCGTAACTGCACAAATAGTACACATGCCCACCTTTCAGCAAGGACAGATTGAGAAAAAAGCAAGTGCTACAGAATAACTTTTGCCAGAACTTAAGTTTAAAATGATGTGAATAATACAGTCAATATAAAAAAAATCCATTGGGCTTGGTAATATGTATTTCATATACAACTTTCTATGAGAATTCTTTAGGGAGTTCATGGCAAATATGTGTTGTGAAAAAAACTATGCATGGATTCTAAGTTTATTTGTCCCCAAATAAAATTTTTAATCCCATTTTCCATAGATTTTTTGAAATGATTTCTTTATTCATAATAAAAATGCATAAATATGTAAGTTGCTACTGTCCTTTCATCCAAAAATATCTGAATACTGAATATTTATTTCTAAGCAAAAGTAAATGACCAAATTCATATCAGAAAACATTTTGAATTGCTTCAATCATTATTGATTTTTAGTGTATTTTCCCATTTGCTATCATGTCTTGGATTTTGGGCTTTTTCTCTTGAGTTTGTGAATATTACTTATTGTGGAAGTTTCATCTTTCCTATTATAGCCACTGTTTAGGCAGGAAGGTCTTTTGTGCTTTTGAAGTATCAAAATGTCATAGGTTGCATGGACTTCTTAAAATTTTTTTGTTAATTAATCAGCTGATTTTAAGGTTGGTGGGGAGAGAAGCAAGAGAGAGCTCGAGACAGATCGAGTAAGGGAGAAGTTTGTTTCATATGCTGGGGTCAGAAATGCTTGGAGCTGCCACGAGCCAGACAAATGATGCAGGGATCTCTCACTAGGGGCAGGAACCCAGCCACTGAGCTATCCTATCACAGGATCTGCATTAGTAGGAAGTTGACTTCAGCAGCTCGAGCTGGGAATGTAATTTAGTTACTCCCGTAACAGGGAAGGGCATAACCGCCAGGCTAAACACCTGTCATTCCCATCTCCTTAGAAGGCCCCTTTACTGTCCTTGGTGTTATATATGATGTACAGACTGGGGGTGACATTCAGGGTCCCCCTCCCTTGGACCTCCAAGGTTCTCTTGGATTTTACTCGTGGCCAGACAATAAATAACTCAAAGCCATGCCTTCAAAAGAGTAGATTTCAAATGTTTCATTACCAAAAAATAATAAGTATGTGAGTTGAGGGATTTGTTAGTCTGATTTAGTGATACAGCATTGTGAACATAGATCCTAGTGTCATATACTGCCCCATAAATATCTACCTTGATCCTTTAGCAACTAAAAATGAAACTTTAAAAGGGAAAAAGTCTGTATCTTCCCTTTCTTCCTCACCAATCCTGAGGGCGCTTCATGGTCTGTGAACAATCTTTTGCAGTTCAAGTCAACATTTCCTACAGCTGCACTGAATTAAATGCTAGCAACATTTTCCTTTAAGCCATTCTCTCTTACTGGGGACATTTGGTGTTGCTAAACACCAACAAACTGAATAATTTGAATGGTAAATTGGAGAGTTAGTTATCAAAGCTTAGAGCTCAAATTCACATAATTCACAATATTTATTCCTTTTTAGAGCTCAAAGTATTTTTGGTTAGCTATTTTATTTTTAATTGACAAATACTACTTTTATGCATGTATGGGATATGTATGTTATCAGTCAAGCTAATTAACATACCCATCACCTTATCGATTTGTCATTTTTGGGATAAGATTAAAATCTACTTTCAAAGTTTTTGAAATAACATTTTCAAATGAGCAATTTAGCATTTTATACATAATTTCATGTCATAGTGAGTTTTACTTTCTAATTAATAGAAATTGCTTACATTATTAGTATTTTTAATGAAGCAAGTCTGCTCTTAAGAAAGAATGTTTCCTTGTGGAATTGGATCAGATAATTCAGTCCAACAATTGAATTCAGATTCCTTTATTCCAAAATCAGTGGGAATTTATTATTAATTTTTTATTATTAAATTTATTTTCTCACTTGAAACAGGGAAGACAGAAATTTGTGTGTTTAACAGTTTTACAACTAGGTCCCATGTCTCAGTATCTTTGGCATGAGGTCAGGTGACATAAATTGATTGAATAAAAGTAATGGTATAATGATACACATGTGACCTAAAATTAGTTCATAAAATTTCCACCTAATGATATCTTATGGGATGAGGTGCATTTTCTACCTGAGAGGAATACTTCTGTTCTTTGTTTCTTTGCTTCTGTGGAAGCTTCTATTGTTCTGATCATCACAATAGTCAAAGTCTTTATTATCTGGGCATCTTTTCTGAAGTATTTGCTTTATTATTATGATTAGAAAGGCAGTAAGAGAGATTTCCTACCTGGGGAGTATTTGGGTTCACTCTCCCAGATGTCCTCAGCAGCCACATCTGTGCTGGGCTGAAGTCAGGAATCAGGAGCTCCAAGAAGCTGCCAGTTACCTACATACTTTAACCCCTTGCCTGCTGTCTCCCAGGGGTCATCCTAGTGGCAAGTTCAGTTTGGCAGTAGAGCCAGGATTGACACCGTGGCACTGCCATATAGGGTGTGACTGCCCCAATGGAGTCTTTACTTTCCCATTCTCTTTATGATTCCATCCTCATGACCAGCCTGTCTCAGTTTTTGACTACTGTAAGTATTATTAGAAAAATTCTGATGATAAGCAACTAACATGAAATCATCAATATCTTTTCATCTGTTTATAACAGTGACATCAGGAACAAAATGGGACAGTCCATCTCTGGCAGTAGAAGATACTATATTGCTTTTACTATGTGACTCAAACTCTCCAAAAAAAAAAAAAATTGTAGTTAAAAGCATAGTTGCATAGTTGAATCTGTGGGTCTGTGCAGGCTGGGGGCATAACATGAGTGGGCTTGGCTAAGTGTGTCTGTGCATGTTAGGCCTCTGTGCTTTGGCTCCTGGGCCCATGCGCTTGCTCTGAGTTCCTGGGGATAGTGAGGGTGGCTGACAGATGGCCGTGCCTGAGTTACTCTGCCTGACACTCTGTCCTCTGGCAGAATAGCCTGAGCGTGTTGCTATGAGGTGACCCTCTAGACTGGGTTCCTGGACACCTAGAGCATTACTGTCATGTTTTCGGTGGCGAAGGGAGGTCACAAGACCAGCCTGCCTTCAAGGCCAGGGAAGTAGACTCCATCTAGCGAGGACAGGAACTGGAAAGAATCCCCCAGGTGTGTTCAGTTGTGTTTGGAACCTATAAAGGTTGGGAGCTGTGACAGTCAGTGTTTGCTCAAGCATGGGAATCTGGTTGGCAGTCAGAATATGAAGATAACGAGCTAAAATGATTAGGGGTGTTTACTGCAGAGAAACTTGCTGCCAGGCGAGTTCAGCCATTCCTGAGGTTCAGTGTTGCCCTTCTGTGCCCTCCTATTAGCAGTTAAATCTTCTCTTTTACTGCAGGAGCCAGCTAAGTTCTCTTTTATTCAACTAAATGAGTTGAAGTTTTATCAGCTTTAATCAAAATTTCTAGATTAAGAAAAAGAAAACACTATCTAAAGTTGCTTACATGGGCTTACACCTTGTATATTCTTATCATACAATAATGTAACACATAGAATGAAGTAAAAGATATATATTCATTTATGCTCTCGCCCTTCTTTTTAAATCAGTTTTACTTCCAATAAACCAAATGTCTGTCTTCATTAAGCAATTCAACTGTATTGAATTCTTCATCTGAACTTAGATGATGGCATTTTTAAATGGTCTGAGTGGTGAGATAGTACTCTGTAATTCTAGAAATTAGAGACCAAATGTCATTTAGGAAATTGGAAATCAAGTTTTTATGACTTCAATAGAAAGAACTCATACAGAAATATGAACAATGTTCATGAAAAGTGAATAAATAAGACTAATGATAGTTCATGGTAATTTTAGAATGATCGGTTTCTTAAACTACTTAAAACTAATGCTAACACCTTTGAGAAAAGAAGGTTAACAATATTGGAATTTCAAGCTCATAACCGAACTGAGCTTCAAAAGCCTTTCATGATCACGTATATCAGCAGGCCATTTCATATTGGTGTCACATTTACTATATAGACATGCTCATTTTTCATTTTTAATATAAATTTTATAGATATATAATTATAGGACCCGAATTACTTAGCAACTTTTCAAGCTCCCCACATACCACTGCAGTTTTGTCCTTTCTTTGAAGCTTTAGAAACTTCACTTTTCGTGACTTCTTTTTGAGTCTCTCACACTTACAGCCCCTGTATTTCAGAAGAGTAATGTTGGCTTTTATTTGTTCCAAGGTGTTGAAAGAAAAACATATTCTGGGGAAAGGATAAATTACATTTTTTAAAAAAACCTGAATGTACACTAAGGTTTCCAAGCTTCTTAATGCACTAAGACAGACTGAAAGTTTCGGCTGCTGAGCTACCCTGTGACCCACTCATGTCTGCTCCTCTTCCAATAGACAAAAGGCAAGGTGCATTTCAAGGAAAGACAGCACTGATTAAGAGTGGAATGTGACTTTTTTCCTTTCAATGCATTCCTTCTTTTTCAAAAAGCAAGGTACATGTCTAAGGCTATCTGAAATTTAACATGGTAAATGAGGTGTCACTACTGTCCCCATTTTCCAAGGAGTCACAAGGAACTCAAGAGGATTGGCATGGTTTTTAATTAGTCATAATAATGGCTCTGCTTCTTTGTTACCTGTCTCAGAATATGTTATAAGGTAAGCTTCTGTAAAAGGAAAGTTTAAAAGTGATTAATGTTAAAGTATGTATATCCTATTGTGAAGCAAATGGCAGAATTTCAGTATGTTATGTAATATATGCCGCCAATGTCTTTTCTTTATTCTCTATAAAACACCCATTATCTGTAAATAAAGTGCAGACAGTGAGTAGTGAAGCATGCTAATGAAAACATCCTTAAATGGTGTTGTGCTCTGGAGTGGAGTCCATCAGACTACTGCTGGAACACTGGGACCATTTGGGAAAGCTCAGAGAACACATTTACAAAAATACCAAATCCACATTAAGTGGAATTTAAGGGTACTTTGTTTTGACTACTGAAAAAGAAACAATGATACACACAGGGAACAAGCTGGTTAATGTACTGTACATTATTACTATAAAGTACTAGACCTCAGTCTCTTGGCTGTTCAGAAACTACATATTCAGTTGATTACATGGTGCCCTTAAGAGTAGATTTTAGGAGTAAATGAACAAACCTCTCAGATATCCTTTCAAAGCTGGCTAATTTACTTGGCTTTTGGATTCTTGCCTTTGCTCATGGAGGAGGGCTTTCTGATGGTTTCTGCCTTGCAAGAGATTCTATGCCTGCCTCAGATCTCTCAGCAAAACAATAAATAAACAAGTCCAACTCTTGGCACAAAATAAATTTTCTAAGTTCAGAAAGGTATTCTATTTAAACCTAAAGTTCTGTAGTTAATACAACTCTCACGATATTTAACTCAGATTAATTTGAAGACAATTACCATGAACTTGTTCTCTCCTACTCTAGATTGAATTTAAGGGCTTTCAAGAACGTTCAGATAAGCTTAACCTGGTTGTGCAGAAAAGTCTATAAGCTACTGAAATTCTCGCACACTTAATGCTCAAATTTGCTTGTGGACTTAAAGTATCTGCCATTGCAGTGATGGGAGAAATACTACCCATGTTGCCATAAGACACTAGGCAGAACCACAGCTCACTTACTGTTGACTTTGATGCCAGGTAGTAATTTGGCAAATGTAAAGAGTAAGTTAGATTTTTCAATGAATGTGTGGGACATATGTTCCATAATTAGTGCATGTTACTGTCATTTGGAAGCTGCTAAAATTTGTGTGATGCTTTCAAGCTATGCTACTCCACCTATTACAGCAAAAACGAAGTGTACTACATCTCTCTTAGGAAGGCTCTTCACCGCAGTTGTATCCTGCCAAAATGTCAGAGCAAAGCCTTGGCTCAATTTCTCCACTTTCACAGAGTTCTGATGACCCATGACACCAACCATGTATCTCTACTTATCTGACACATTGTAAAATTATTTTCAAATTGATAAAATAGAACTTGCTGACAAACAGTTTTTGTCTGGTTGTATACTGATTTATAGAAAGATCTAATTAATAAGATTTTTTTTAAATCTGGATATTTGGATTGAGGCAGGATGTGACCTAACTTTATATTTAATATCTAGTAATTTGGAACTGTTAGTTTACTCTCTATTCTTGCACTTCGTATCATCACAAAAATTAATGCCTAATAGCTGGAACATCTCTCTATAAACCAAAATTTCTATTTAGGCTGTGCTTTTTTTTTCCAATCTTTCTTTGAGAACAGAATAATACATTAAAGATTTATGATATTCTCATCTTGCTTGATGAGAACTTCTATTCTGTACTATTTCTTAAAAGATTTGCTGAAAGTAATGTTTGCTTTGCATTAAAAAATGTGCCTCTTCAAATCAAAGCGTTATGGGTTTAATTTCCCAACTCATTGTGGAAAACAATAACTCAGCAAAAGCAAAATTGGAATTCATCCACACCATTGCCATCCCTTTAAAGGGCCTGTGATCTGGAGCTCATGCTTGGCTTTGTTATCCAGACACCAGTTGAGATGCCTGTGTTCCACTGCAGGGTTCCTGCATTCCAGCCTCTTGCTAATGTAGACACATGGGAAGCAGTAGTGATAGCCAAAGGACCTGAGTCCTGTCATTCATATGGGATCTGGGTTGAATTCTTAGCTCCTGATTTCAATTCCACCAGGCCAAGCTCTGGCTTTTGCATGCATTTACAGAAATAAAACAAACAAACAAACAAACAAAAATTGGAACTTTCACTTTCTCTCTGTCTGCTTCTCAAATAGTTAATGATTAAAAACATTTTTAAATAAAAAAAAATTCTATCATGCCATTTGAATAACTAGGCACAATGTGACTCAATATAACACTAATATGCATGCACAGAAGTTTGAACCAACAAAACTTACCATATACTCTGATACTTTCTATTCTAGTTCATTTATTTTGTAAATCCTTATCTGAATTAAGTAAATTGATTTTATCAGCTATTATTGAGCTGTGGTCTTATATAGAAAACGTTGCTTTAATCTAGATTTTTAAAAATGTGATGTGACTTTTACTTTACTAAGCATAGACATCAAATATATAATTCTCATATAAACCTACAGTGAATTTTTCTCAAAATTACATTTACAAAAATATCAGCAAGAAAACACTAGCTTTAGCTTGAAAAACATTTGTGTGACTAATAGTAGCAGAGGAATAACCTGTGAAACTAAGTTTGCTGAATTTACTTAGAATTAAAGCTGATTGACTTCTTACAGACCCATTAAGCCATAAAAACTCTGGCACTTCTCTATTAAAAATTATAAAGTAAAACAATTTAATTGTTTTTATTATGTTTAATTTAATTGACAGAAAAAAATCAGATATAATCCAGTCAGGAGGCAATGTATGTTTTTTTTATTTAAAAATTTATGGAGAATTACCAATTAGATATAATATAATGGCTGTGAAGACAAAGGCTAAAATAGTGTCATGGTGTCGCAAGACAGTAGGTCCTGTAAGTAGTTACCAATACAATAGCATCTGAGTCTGGGGATATAAAACAGAGATGTAGGAATCCTTAAAAGAGAAATAACCCAGTCCCAATAGGAAGACGATAGTAAGTTAGCTCTGATACAAGAGAGCCTTTATGCAAATACAAAATAAATAGATGCAGGTAATCAGTTATATACATATGCTTGTGACAGAATGGTGTAACAGAGACTAGCACGCTAGGAAGTAGAGTTACATCACAGTACATGTCTCTCCTTCGGAATCAAATAGACTTCCATTTTGAAGCATGTAAATACACCTGAACAGCATGATACTAAATTTTTCTACCTCTGCCTATACCTACCACATCCTGATACATTTAAATAGCAGAAAGTTCATCTTGTAGCTGTTTCTAAGAGACTAGTACTATTGTGAAAATTTAGGGAATGATATTGGAGCACGTGAAGGGAAACATGGGGGAAAAAACTATAAGAAAATAAAATTTGAAAAAGAAAAATATTTAGAAGTGCATGGAAGATAGAAACAAACAACATATAGAAGAAGAGCTCGATGAAGCTAAACCCCTCGCTTCCAGTACTGGGAAGTTGGCAAAGGAGCATTGCCTGTTATTGCATAAATAGGTATAAACTGGACAGCCAATGTACAGTGTTGTTTGGGAACAAGAAGAAACAGAAAGGAAACCTATAACAGGAACAAACCACTCTCTGCCCTAAGCCTCTCCCTCTCCCTCCACGCGAACTGCAGGTCGGGAAATGCAGTCTGCAGCGCCCCCACCACCTAGATCACAAAACAGAAGTGAGACAGTTGTTTAAACGCTGCCACACCCTCTAGCTCCTGGGCAGTGAGGCGTGCACACCTTCATTTTGTGTAGATTGTCCACCAGCAGGGTCAGGTTGGAGCCAGAAGGTCAAGACAGAACTCAGCATGAGAGCAAGAGCTAAGCAATCTCCTTTTTCAAACTTTGGGATTCATTTTTCTTTATTAGGAATGTGTTGCTTAATAAAACACAGCTCAGAGAATCAAAATTAATATAACTAATATGTTTATTGCTTTTTCTATAAGGGAATTTCCATAGACTATCATCCAGGTCTTTTACAGTAACAATTGGTGCATATTTGATTTGTTAGCATAAAAAGAAATAACATACTAAAAACATAATAATGTGTTTTATTCCATTATTTAAATCAAGATACAAGTCATGAATTGCTGGAAATAATCTATAAGACTTAATAAATAAATTACTTATACAGCCAACAATATATATTTCAACTGTCGGAAATGAAGAGTATAAGTGAGAAATGAATTGTGTAATTCTATATAGTCTATGTGTCATGTATATATTTACAAATGATAATACAGACTCATTTGCGCCTTAACATTTTCCACATAATAACATCCCATGCCACAACAGCAGGTAACTCCTGCCCATCTTTGTAATGTCTGCATTCAAATGTGTGGATACATAAAGCATATTTTAAAATACCATATTGATGAGCATTTACTTTGGCAATATAGAAATCCCTTCAATGAAAAATAAATGTTGAAACATTTTGTGTTTGATTTTATATATACAAAGTTTGGGGATACTTCAAAAAGCATGTACGAAGTGATGTAAGATGAATGCATTGTTTGGTACAAAAACTGTGTGTGGTACCAAGTGAGCTAAACAGTACTAAAATGGTTATTGCTACAAGTTTATGATGAGTGAATCAGTGTTTATTTGAAACAGCTCCTAGAGAACAAATGTGTACTTTCAGAGGTTTTTTTTTTCTTTCCAAAGCAGTTTAACGATCAACCAATCCGTGTTTGTTTCTCTTTGGCAGATGCCTCACCACGTGAAGCCCTTGCCGTATTACAGCTATGACCAGCCCGTGATCAGTTACTGCCAGGCTCACCAGCCGCTCCATGTCAACAAGGGCTATGAGACAGTATCTCCCGAGCAGGACGACAGCCCGAGCCTGGAGCTGGGTCGAGATCACAGCTTCATCGCCACCATTGCCAGGTCGGCAGCGCCCGCCATCTACCTGGAGAGAATAACAAACTAATGCGGAAGTCCACTCCTGCTTGGGGAACTCGCTGGCAGAAAGGGCGGGCTTTCTTCTCAAGGGAGGATGGGGTGTCCCAAATCGCACAGTTCTGCAAGCTCATTGTTTCTGTCAAAGCATTTATGACATAGAGAAAAGAAGAAACTGCTTCAAAGGGGCAGCGGATGCACTTGCTGCATAACCGGGAGAACTACAAAACACTCTTTGCTTTAAAATATAAGACAAAAATGCTCCCGGATGTAAATAGTAACAGAGTGTCAAGTTCTTATAAAAATAGATTTCACCCTAGCCATCGATAGGTTTGTATATTTGATTTTTCTACACTGCATGGTTCCTGGGCTGGAGAACCACATGGGGCAACTAAAGGGGTCGGGGGAGGAGGGAATTTGGGGAGACAATACAGTTTTCCTTGTTCGGTGTGTGCAACGCTCACAGACTTTTTTTCAATGTTTTTATTTTCATTTTTTTCTTTAAAATGCTCGTTCTTGTTTTGTTTGCTTCTACTTTTATTATCCTGGTCGAGTGATTCTATCTCCAGTTCTCCACATGGGCAATTAAAGCTTATGTTTCTGCCAAAAGAAAATTTGCTATTTTGCAGACCGAAAAAGAAAAGGGTCAGCTGTTATGTTTCACAAAACTACTGACATGAAAATGAAAATTCATAAGTCCTGGTGAATGCCTCTCCAAGATACATGTTGGACACGATATAAAGAGTCCGAAATTTTTTTTCTTCCCCCATTGGCAGCCCACACTGTGTGGAGTTATGAAAGACACAGCTGTGAAGATCTTCAGCTAAGAAGGATCAACAGTTATTCCCACGTGCACCAGCGGTCTATGAGAACAATGGCCAAGGGGTCAATGAATGAAACTGCCAAGCTCACAAATTTCTAAGCATAAGATAATGTGTAACATTGCTTTTTAAATTATCAATTAGCTTTTGTGTAGTTTTTATCAGTAATAAAAGAAAAAAATGGTGAAAATGAATATATTATTTTCTGGTTGCTACACCACAGCCCACCTAACGTTGAGTGCTTTATCTCTAAGTTGTGGTATGCTTCTGCTACGTATCAAGGCAATTCAATAATGATCAAGTGGTGTCTATCAAGTGCCTTCTGTGTACTCTGCAGTCAGGAAGGGAAGTCCCATGAGATGCAGAAAAGAAGTATGAGATGTAACTTACGGCCAACATATTTTGCAACACATTTTGCAATTATTTCAGAGAATTATATAATAATATAAGATAGTAAGTATACCTGGAAGTGTTAGAGTCTGTATGATTTTATAGACAAAAAGCTGTGCGACAATTGATTAGTAAGAAATGTCATGATCCTTAACAAAGACAATAACTATGCATGCATGAACTGAGGGAACTATATTCCAACAATCTCCTGGCTCACTCATGGACGTTTAGCTATCGGTTTGGTTTGTTTCATTTTATCTTAAAAATAAAATTGATTGATGAAATTGCTATCAGCCTTTATTAGGACAACTTTTACATTCAAAAGGATGCTAACGTGAGAACAGTGACTCTACTATTGTTTTAATCTAGGTGGGTAGCTGCCAACCATTTAATTACAGATTCTACAGAAACAGTAATAAAAGCCTTGTAAATATCTTTGTATCAAAGTAAATCAAGGATAATCAATGACACAAAAGCAAATGTATCATGAAAGCCTTGTAAATACCTTCATATCGAGGTAAACTAGCAAAAAGTACCAAGCATGATTTTCTTTGCTCAAAGCTATTCTGTTTTATTATCATGTTAAATTAGGCTTAAAGTTAAATTCCATCTTAACTGTAAAAAAGTAGATTGTGTCTCATTTAAGAAACAATCACTCAAAACATTTTTTTTTTTACACATTGGCCATCACTATGCAAATCTGGCAAATTTTTGTGCTGATAGAATCTTGACTATGTATGTTTTCTTAACTATGCAAGTTCAATGAATTGATTAAGAGTTTAATAATTAAAGATAGTTCTTTGACACTGTGATTTTTATTTTTTTTTCTTTTAGGATTCACTCAAGCAATTTTGAGTATGTCTTTCCAAATTTAGGGGAATAGCTTTCCAAATTGCAAAGGTTCTCTTTACGCTTCCCATCTTCTCCATGTTTCCAACACCACCCATGTACTTCATCTATTACACCATGCCTGCCAGAATTGATGTATCAGAGGCAACACTTGTAAAATCTAGATCGGGGACAGGATTTGGGGCTCACAGTTGAAATGCCTGCATCTTACGACTGAATGTCTAAGTTCAGTGCCTGGCTCTTTTTCTTGATTCCAGCTTTCTAATATGCAAGCCTGCTCAAATGGCTGAGTTCCCAAAGTTGATTTGATAGATTTACATTGAATTATTGGCTCCTGGCTTTGGCCAGCCCTAGCTCTGGCCATCATGGACATTTGAGGTATTGGATGGGGACTTATTCATGTACTAGTTCTCTTTCCTGCTCCCTGATTTTTCTGCCTTTCAAATAGTTTTTAAATTTTTCTTTTTTCAGAAAGACTAGTTTGTCTAGCTCCAGTTTATTTCTGTTTCTTGTAACCCAAAATGTCCTAAGTAGGTGAGATTCTGCATGCTATTTAAATTTCCATATTTGACCAACAGCAGTCTAACAGAATATAATGGGCTGAGGGTATTAGCAAAGCAGGAAGCATTGTGAAAATGCTGTACCTTCAGAACATGGAAACTTTCAAAAACTTATTTAAACAAGTCACTCACATAAAAGAAGTTAGTTGATAAATAAAACAAACAAACCCAGATTCACTTGAATAGGATTTGGAAAGTCATAAGTAAAAAATCCAGGCTTTCTATTGCATGGGGAGCAGTCTTTCATAGAGAACAGTAGACTTAGGGGGAAAAAAGACAACAGTACTTCTACAGAGAACTTAGGAAGCACACATTGGCTTACATATCCTACAAGCCCTCAAAGCAATCATCTTTATGTAGAAAACTTGATATAATCAAAGAGGATGTAAGGGGTTCCATTGGTCACCACTCAAGCTAAGTTGCTATCTAGTTCTCAAATGATAGGAGTTAAAGGGTCAGGCAGTCACTTTCATCTTAGTCTTGGTTCCTTCACATGTTTGCTATGCAATCTGATTGCCCAGAATGATCCTTCTGATTCAGCTAGAAGAATGGTTTTAATTCTGAATTGTAGCCCTACCTGACATAAAAAACCTTTCATTGTCTTTTAGAAGTAGGCAATTGCACTGATTCTACTTATTTTTCATGTTGATGTGTTAAAGAGCCCTCTTAAGGTTGAGCTTTATTTCGGGTATCTCTTCCTCTCTCCTTTCGAGAGGCACTCCATCTCCCAGCTTTTTCTCTGGAGGTGCTCTCCCCTGCCCTCTTTTGTCCCTGCTCATCTGGTCCCTTTGCTAACAGACTTTTCTGTCTGAAAAAAAAAAAAAGTTATGCTTTATTTCAAGACTCTCCTAATTGCTCATTTGATTTTGTACTATTATGTTTATTGTGACTCTGAAAGCTACGCAAGTGCTAATTGAAGAACGTTTACAGAGTAAGGGCATGAAAACATGCCTAGAAAGCATTATAAATGTGACACAGTACATATTGGAACAATTAATTGTCTAAATATTCTGATCAAGTTTTTCATATGCCTTCTTAGTACTCCTGATTCTGTTCTTCTTAGGAAATGTCTAAGATCAGAGGCTTTCTTGCTATGGGTATCTGTGTAACTGTGGTTTAAACACCTCCCTGCTGTAGTTATAATCCCAATATCTCAGGTGTGACTGTTTGCAAATAAAGAACATAAATAAGGACTATCTCTTGCAGAATACCAAACATCTACACTATTTTCTAAAATCAAAGCAAAGCTATAAATATCAAACAGTCTCAATTACAAAACCATGTGATTGGAAGGAAGGTTCTGGGAAAGTACTTCTAGCATCTGCTAATGACATTCATGTCATGCTTTTATCAGTTACTGAGATACAGATAAGGCAGTTGTCCACTGCCAAGTGACTGAAGTAATAAAAAGGGAAAAATTTTTTACTATCACAATTGGTAAAATTTTGCATTTTTACAAACAACAAATACATTTTAATTGCATTCAGAACTTTGTGTTGACAGTTTCTCATTAGAGAAACAGAGTCACTAAACATATGTAGACATTTGCAAAATAATATCAATTTTGCTGGCCAATCACAGCTGGAATTCAGTACTGGTATGA
This sequence comes from Ochotona curzoniae, assembly GCF_017591425.1. Classification (NCBI taxonomy): domain Eukaryota; kingdom Metazoa; phylum Chordata; class Mammalia; order Lagomorpha; family Ochotonidae; genus Ochotona; species Ochotona curzoniae. The sequence goes on from NW_024466599.1 coordinate 60,992,691, forward strand.
CACATCTGGAAGAGAGCTATAAGCACAGCAACCAAAATAAAGTTGTACCATGTAGAGTACATTCCCTACTTCATAAGGAACTGAAAACAGAACTATCCCTTGCGTGAAGCTATCAAAGCAATACAGATAACCAAGTAGTGGAAGGAAGCAGAGAGAAGCGGATGCACTCCACTCCACAGGCCCTCAACAACCCAGAGGTGGTGGTGAATGATAGCGCCAGGAATCCGAGGTACAGGGTGCAAGACTCTCGGTCCCTATTCCGTCTTCCACCTCTGTGCCTCTCCGATTTCTAGAGCCACAGGGCTTTGCACAAAGGCTATTTGCCACACTCGTGTTACATAATCTTTACTTTCCTTTAACTAAGAAGGATATAACCCATGTTCTGGAACTGAGGTTTTCCGTCTTTGATATGAAGGTTTAATTTTGTTCCAAATAAGTACTCATCACTTTAAAATGGTCTGCCTCAGCACTGTTCCTATAATAAAATGCTCTAACTCCTTCCTACTTTGCTTCTTGGAGTTCAAAGTTCCTTCTGGGTTGATCCACATTTAGTCCCCTGGTTCCTTGAAGAAGGCACACTATCCTTCTCTTGCCATATTACCATGGACCTAGTATTCGTCTGCGAATCCTTACTATTTGTTCTCAAATCTGCTCTGTGTTCTTCAAACATCCAATGTACCCTCCTGGACCAGTCTTTGATTCCGCTTGTGGAATTTCATGGACGAAAGTGCCCTATTGTCTTGAGACAGCATTGTCTTGAGAACTAGACACTCTCTTTCCTTATCCACTAGCCTTTCTCTTTCCTTATTCGCTTACAGTACTCCAGGGGTGAACTGCTAATGTAACTTGATTGAGGTGTTCTTCGTCTAATGTTTGAGAGCAGTGATTCTTAAATGCTATCATGTATCACTCCACCAAAGACTTTTTAAGACAAATTTGGGGCCCAACGCAGTGGCCTAGTGGCTAAAGTCCTATTCTTGAACGCGCTGGGATCTCATATGGTCGCTGGTTCTAATTCCGGCAGCTCTGCTTCCCATCCAGCTCCCTGCTTGTGGCCTGGGAAAGCAGTCAATGATGTCCCAAATCCTTGGGACCCTGCAGCCATGTGGGAGACCTGGAGGAAATTCCTGGCTCCTGGCTTCAGATCAGCTCAGCTCTGGACAATGCGGCCACTTGGGGAGTGAATCATCAGACAGAAGATAGTTCTCTCTCCTCCTCTGTGTATATCTGCCATTCCAATAAAAATAAATAAATCTTAAAAATTGGGAGAAAGGACGCATTATGGCACATGATGGGTTAAGCCCCACTTGTTATTTTGCATCCCATCCAAGGGCCTGGCTATTCCATCTTCAACCCAGTTTCCTGCTAACACTCCAAGCAGCCATTAATGATGCCGCCCACATGAGAGACCTAGATGCATTTCCTGACTCCTGATTTCAGCTTGGCATAATCTGATGCTCTGGGTATTTAGGGGGGAAAGAACCAGCAGACAGAAGATATATACTTCTATAGTTTTGCTTTTGACATGAAAAATAAGGTTGTTGGACTCCATGCCAGCATATTTGACTCAACAGATTTAGAAAGGGGTCTGGGAATGTTCGTTTGTAATAAGTAGTCAAATGATGCTGAGGCTCCTGATATAGAACTCTATATTGCTTTAGGTTGATGACTGTATGAGAATTCAGCTTCTATGTTTGATATTCATTAAGATTTAATATGCATTGTATCTTTAAAATAAAGTTTGAAATAAAATAAATGATAAGCAAGCAGCAAAATTATGCAAAGTATAAAAGGTACACGCATTTATGTAAAGACCAGTGTCTACCACAGGCTGTGCAACACTAACAGATGATACTCTCTGGAAAAGGAAAGAAGCACAACAAACAAGCATCAGCGACAACAAAAGCTTTATGATCAAATTTATGTAAAAATATTCCTACCCCAAAATCATTTAACTTTGTTTTGTTAATATTTTCAACATATATAACCACAGTAATCTTTTTAAATTTAACATATATAACAAGAGTAAAAACAGAAAATAGCATTTCTTTAATATAACTCATTTTGAAAATGTTTATTTTACAGATTGTTCCTCAGTTTTCCAAGGAAAACATGTATGGTGCTGCTGATAACCACTTCCTCACTAGAAAGAACACAATAGACTCTTGTCTACAATGTGTCAAGAGGTTTTTTTTTTTCATAAATTGAAATATTTATCATATTTAATCTATTAACAAAAATGTTGAATTTATCTGAATTCAATGAGAAGGAACAATTAAAATGATGAGAAGATGGTATTGTGAGTGGGAAATAGTTCTTTTTATGTGCTGCATTATTCGGCACTTGGAGGAGATCAGGCCCATTGTTTCTGCTATTTAAGGCAGTTCAGAACATAATTAGTCACCACAGAGCACATGGAAGTGGGAACGTGTTTATTATCTCAGTTAACAATTTCCTAATCAGTCACTGGACTCAGATGATGTCATTCATTTAACTGTTTTCTGGGCCAGAGCTTCCTATATTACAACAAATAGGAGCATTTGGTAGGAAAATGCTTGGAAAAAAAAAAAATAACTAAAACCACTGCTCATTCTGCGTCATCTTATAAAAGTCAAGGAATTGAGTACAGTGTTAAAATAAATTTTAGGCTTATCATACTCATTATTATTTGTCAAAATGGCATGGAAATAAAATGTATGAAAATGAAATTTGAAAGGCACCCAGATTTTGTATGGGCAAAGAAAACTATTCTACTGAAAATAATGGCACGGCTATGCAATGTTTATTCCTCGGGATCAAAAAATATACTTTCAGAATTCGTAAACTGGTTGAGCCCCTTTGGGGGATCACTACTTGATTTTAGATTGTCAGAGGGAATCTGACTGAGGATAGTGATGTGAGAATTAATATTCAGGTAAGTAAATTAATCTAGTCTAACAGCTATAATAAAAATACCATAATCTTAGACAATAGAAACACATTGGAAAGTCCAAGATTCAAGCCTTCATAGGAGTTGGGCTTCAGTCTTTCAGACTTGGTTTCTATCAGTTTCCAGAGGCCTTTATATCACATTTTTATAGCAGGTTGACGACAGATACAGTAGATCTACACTGAAGTCTTGAAATTAAGAAATGGGGAAAAATATGCCAGCACAATCTATAATTCTTTGCATTTTATGAACAACAGAACAATAAAAACATTTTAATGACATTTGGAATTTTGAGTTGAAAGCCCAACATTGCTCAATGGCATATCAAAACCACTAAAACAAAAACCACAGAGATGTACAAAATAAGGACTATTGTTTATATCTAAGGTTTATTGGTCAAATCATACCTGCAATTTAATATTGGAGTCACATGTCCAAGGAAAAACTAAGCATAATGACCAAATAAAGTAGTGGGATTAAGCAAAAGGAAACAGCTACCGTCCACTCCACAGGCCCTGCACAGCCCAGAAGCTGTGGTGCAGCACTGCTTGAGGAATTCAAGGTACAGGGTACAAAGTCCCTAGTCTGTCTTCCACCGCTGTGCCTCTCCAAGTTTTAGAGCCACAGAACCTTACTTTAGGCTATTTGCCACACTCATGTCACATCACTTTCACTTTCTTCTAACTAAAAAGAGTATCAGCAACCTGAGTTCAGAAATGCAGGTTTTCCACCTTTGAAACTAAGGTTTAATTTTGCTCCAGGCAAGTTCTTAGCTGTAATCATACGATCTCAGCGCTGTTCCTATAATAAAATACTCTATCTCCTTCCTTATTTCCTGAAGTTCTGAATTGCTTGCTATGTCTTCACAGAGGGAAAAGAGAGAGGAACATGGCACAGACTGCAGTCTCCTTCTATAACGACATTAATCCTACCAATCCAGGTCCTCACCTTTAGGGACTCATTTTACCTTAATTACATCCTCATAGATCCAAATAAGACACTGCCATTTCAATTATAGAGGGATACTAACAGGAAGCCGGCAACAAAGAAGAAGAAACAGCTACAAATGTGCAAGAACGAGCCAAGTGTTCAGAGTGAGGAAGAACACACGTAATGAAATAAGTCAGCATATTCTGTTGGCCAAATGCTTGAAGGAAAGGAAGATCAGTTGGCATCTGAGTGGATGTGGATTCCAAATGAACTCACTAGGAGGGGCTACAATGTTTCTTGTCTATTTTGGTCACATGGACTACTAAAATCATTGATGAGATTAATTGATAAGGGAGGAAGGAAGAGGATCCTGCGTGCTGGTTCACTCTGCAAATGGCTGCAATAGCTGGAGTTGTCTAAAGCCAGGAGGTTGGAACTGGAACCTGCTTTTCTTTATGAGTGGTAGGGGCCCAAGTAGTTGGTCCATCTTTGCATCAATTCTTAGGTGCATTAGCAGCGAGCTGGATCAGAAGTAGTGCAGCTGGGGCTCAGAACAGGATACCGGTGTCACAGGTGGTGATTTAATGCTCTATGTGACAAAACCAGTCCATTCATTCCCGTATTTAAAGATTAGGCAGTGTGCTTTTAATTTTTTTACAGAATAAAGAACCGGGGGGGGGGGACAGGAATTGTGACAGATATTAAAGATGATAGTTTTATTAAATGTATTAAGTCATTAAGTTAGTAAATAAGCATTAAATAGTCACTCATTTTTTTCTCTATTAGAGATTACTCTATTAGAGTCTGCCCAGGAATATTTTATAGACTATAATATAAGCCACAGTATCCTATGCCAAGCGTGTTACAATTAAAAATATTGGGTAGATCTGAAACAAATTCTAGAGTAAGCCAATTGGCCAAAGCGTAAATGCTGTATCAAGAATTGGCAACATGAAATAAGTATTCTAAGCAGGACAACAATCAGCCTGGAGATGAGAAGGAATAAGGGATGATTCAACAACCTGAAATACAGTCAATAAGGAAAGGTTGTATACGCTGGGGAGGTAATCTGACGGAAGATCATGCAATGCAGCAGCAGCTTGCTGGGGAATTTGGACTCAAACTCAACAAATTTAGAATTTATACTACTAGCAATTGGAGGATGTCAATAATGCAAAAAAAAATTTAGCTTTATTTGAAGTCTGAATAGAAAGGCAACAGAATATTTGACACAAGTTTTCACATATTCTACGATATTCACATGGCACTTGAGAAATGATGAAGGAGTACTAGAAAAAGATTTAATGAGAATGGTGGGAAAAATTCGAGGATAGTTAAGATTCATCTGGTACTTACTATTTTTTCATGTACTGCTACAAGGATTTTATATTTTGAGGTCATGATCACTCTGAAATATGTTTAGTTATTCTTAGTTCCATTTTGCAGATGAAAATGCCGCAGTTAGTAAGGATAATCCAGTAAATGATAAGACCATGACTTGAAGCCTCAAGAGAAAGTGCTTAGCACCTACCTATGACATCTCAACATCTTAAAGTTTCCTGTATGTGCTACTTGGGAAGAAGAATTAGCAGAAATCTTCCAGTGGAAATGGAGTGAGGACGAGGCGGGCAGGCTCGGAGGAGGTCTCTCTGTTTCCGTATATTTCCTTCTTGAGCAATTGAGTCCATGATGGTGTTACTCTCAGACAACCTCAGAAAGGATCACCTAGTTTTTAATATCAGCTGATGGATTCTCTTTTGAACAACTAGGGTCTAAGAACTTTAAAACAGCACCATTTAAGGATAAGGTAAATATTAAACCTGCAACTCAGAATGATTATTCTGCATGCGTTGGAGTTAGAAGCTGAATGTATGGGAATCAAAGGAGTGAATTACAGATAGATCAAGAAGGGGAAGTAGATTTATACCCTGGGTGAACACAAAAATATAGTCAAAGGAGAACCAAAAAGATTTCCATAAACATAATAGATTAACAAAAATGACAACTTCCAGTGAAACTAAAAGGAAGGTAGAATGATCCTAATTGTGACAGCAACAAAAGGGTATATCTGACAAATAATAAAAATCTGGTATTTAAACTACTATCATGAATGTCTGATAACCAACTGCATGGGTAATATCCAAAGTGGTTTGCATTCATTAGGAATTAGAAGTAGGTGACCCCTTGATTCCTTCTAACTGGAAGATATTCTGATTCTGAACAACTAATTAGCCATTATATGTGAGTGTGAGTATGTATATACATACACATATAAACACAATTATAGATACACACAATTATGTATATATGTATTATGTATAAACAGCTATATGTATATGTGTGTTGTATATACAATATATGTATATGTTTATACACACATTTATATACATATATATGTATGTGTGTTTATGTATACACAAACCTTCAGAGCCAAAAATTGTATCATGACATCAAGGAACTGAAATAAAAATCATATCTTAAAATTCATTTTCTTATTCACAATTTCTGTTGATTGTAATTTTTGCAAAGATGGACAGTTATAATACAACATATGTAACACTTGTCAAACTTTCAATTTCTAAAAGAAGTGTTGGATTACCAGAGAACTTCTACTGGACTTGTTTTAAATAACCTATGAACTATTCAAACATTTTTAAGCTTTCCAAGATTCTAGATGGTGACAAACAATAGGTTCCCAATGAGAGAAATAAATTTGTGGTCACCACATGCTGTTAATCAAAGGGTATTTAATTTCAGTTTCAACATTTGCCATACTGCATTGTGGTTACATGTCTTACCATACTATTTCCCCCAAAATCTGTGTTCTTACCACAACAAAGTTGAAGAGAAAATGAATGAACAAAAAAGTCCATGTTTGAAGTTACCATAAGTAAACTGTATTTGAGTGACAACTTCTACGTTTTCTAGCTTCAGAATATAGCCACGTTCTATTCCATGGGTGGATATTGCCCCAAGAGCAATGAAAAGTTTTGTCTGATTGGTTGAGTGGACCTATAGTTTTTACAGTAAATATCAATGTGTGAAACATGTTCCAAACCTTGTGTTAAAATTACCCGTGGAGCCCATATTGTGGCACAATGGTTTCAACTGTTACCTGCAACACAGCATTTCATCTGAACATGAGTTCAAGTCCCACCTGCTTCACTCCTGACCAAGCTTACTGGTAATGCACCTGGGAAAGCAGCATCAGCTGATCTTAGTGTTCGAATACCTGCTGCGTATGTGGGAGATGCCAAGGCAGACCCTAGACTCTGGCATTTTCCTGGCCCAGCCCCAGCCATTGCAGCCATTTTAGGAGTGAATCAGGAGATAGAATATTTTTCTTTCTTTCTTTTTTTCCCCTCTGTGCTTCTCTCCTTGTAATTCTGCCTTTGAGATAAACAAAATCTTAAAAAGAATGCTTCTAAATTGAATCCTGTTCATTTTCTAATCAATATCCACTGTCACAGACACATATGTAATTTAAGATGTTAAGAAGTAGGATTACTTTTATTATTTATGTAAGGATGTGAAACCTAGATCAGACTCGAGAAAACTACTAGAGTCTAATTCTGTTTTGATGCTGGCTGATAACTTTCAAGCCTCACAATTTCCTTTCACTTTTTCCCCACACTTGGGTATGAATGTTAAGAAAGCTTGAGTATCCTTTGTTTGGTGCCACTGGGAAGTTCAAACAAAGAAAGTCCTCAGCTGTACACAGTAATCTACTCCCCAGCCTGTAAGTACCACAAATCTCAAGCCAATCTCCCTTCACTGCCTTCTCAAGATTATTTTTGCACCAGCTAGGGAGTAGGTCCTATCAGTCCCACAAGAAAGTCTGATTATGTAATAAACTTTTCACATGCTCTTGGTACTTGGGGAGTATCACCAATTTCCACATTCTACCTATAAAAATAAATACACAGAATGAGAATTGTCCATGTGTTACTATTGATTTTGTTCCTTCCTTGAGCCCACAAATTATCTGATTGATATTTGACAGTGATTTCCTAAACAACAGCACTGGAGAAAGGCCATGCTTTTAAAATGTCATTTTCTTTAATCAATATTTTATTCCTTTCAAAAGAAGGGTAGTCATCTAGCTCCTCTTTTAATTCTTCATTGGTAAATACATATTTCTGACCTTAAAATTCAGATTGTTCTTTTGATAAATAAAACAAATGAATGGACAAATTAACAACCCTGGAAAATCCATCTTTACAAAATTGGAAAGCTTTATTAATTAAATACACAAACACACATCTTTATCCTATTTTTTAAGTAGAAATGTGAAGAATTCAAACCAATTACTACAAGAATAAGTTAGTATTCCTTTCTAAACATATACATGTTAATTAAATGTAATACTAATTTTTAAGACACAAAGGCAAAGAGGAAGAGACAGACAGAGCTCCCTTCTGTTGGTTCCTCTCCCAAATGCATGAAACATCTGAGGATTGGGCCAAGTTAAAGCCGGAAGCCAGTAGCACAAATGACTTCACTAACATGGGGTAACATGAATCAACAGTCTGGAACTCCCAGGCGGTACACTGGCAGGAAGCTGGACCAGAATGGGAGGAACCAGTTTTCACACAAGCAAATAGGAAGTAGAGACATTCCAAGTGGCATGCCAGAGCTATGCCAAATGCCCATCCCCACATGTTATATTTTAAATGCCCCTTTCCATAACAATCTTATCAATTGTGTATCCTCAGAATTGCTTCAATGCCTTTGTCAACCCTTAAGGCACACTTCTGTTTTTGGTGTTATTCTGTGGTTCTTAACCCTTTTGTTTTCTCTACCTTCAATGTTACCTTTGTCAGAGACTACCTTGGCCATTTTTAACCTAGTTCTTAAACTGAGCAGGTTAAAAGGTGCAGGATATAGGCATTAGAAACAGTCCCCAGGGCAACCACAAAGGTTGTTTCATAATGTATCATCAAAAGCAAGATAAACTGCTTAGCCTGGACTATGCCTTTGGTTTGTACATATCTGTTCTCAAGGTCTTATTTATTATTTCAAAGAACAAGGTAAATTACCTGTATATATGCTAATAAACTACTGTTGGAAATCATTACTTCTTTACGCTCAGTGCTGTTGGCTCTCTGAGGATCCTACACTTGATGATAAAATGTAGCTTTATCTTACTCCTGCATAGAAATTTGAGAAATGTTGACTAGCTGTCACATGGATGAAATAATTTTTCTCTCAACTATACTCATATTTTCTTTGTGATAATGTATTGTGAGGCTTTTATAATCCTTCAATATCAATCTCTTTTAACAGAGAACAAATGCATCAAAATCTTTGAAATATCAACCTAAATATTAATGTGATTCGTTCAAGTTATGGATGAGAAAATAATGAAATCTAATGCACAGTTAAGCTATGTGTGGCAGTTGTGTAAATCAGCTTTAATTTGGTTGTAAATAGTTACCATTTGAAGCTAGAATTATGGGCAGTTTATATTTTATAAGAAACTTTGTTGAAATAGAAATATATGTTTGGGTATTGCAGACCTATAAATATATCTTAAAGATATGATTTCTACAACTTTTTTAGATTGAATCACAAATTGGTGATAGTCTTTTCCGTCACTTTATTTATATTGATATTTTGAGAGTGAAAATAGATTCACATTGAAAGATCTTTTCTTTCTCTGAATTCCTGTAATTTGTGCTGTTCGTTTGGAGTTTCACCAGATACCAATTTTAAGAAATTTTGTTATTACTATACAGTTTTGTTAATCTTATGTTATTATGTTTGTAATTCTTGTGTACCCACCTAAATCATAATGCTTCTACAGCCTTTACAATGTTACCTGATGCTTCTTGTAGAGTAACATTTCCTCCTACAATACATAGCAAATAACTTCACAATCTCATATGTCTTCACAAGATTAGGAGAACTCAAAATGCATACAGAGCCCCACTTTTTTTGTTTTCCAGGTTGCGTTTGCAAAGTTTTAAATGGAAATTTCTGGAAACAATTTGTACATTTTAAATCACATCTCTTCTTTGCCACTCTGTATAGCATGATGGAATTCCACAATTCCTTTCTCACCCATCTGCTGTGTACATCCTTCACTTTGCCTGCACCTTCAGGCTGATACAGCACTCACCTGCCGGTCTCTGGAAGCCATCATATTCATCAGCTTGATAAAGTGAACTAAATGATCTTAAATAATAGCCTGAAATCAGGGTAAAAAATGCTGGTGAGTCAGATATGCCAAACAAATGCTGTACCATCCTTCCTCAAAGTGAAAAAGTGAAAGTTACAAACCAAACTAAAGGAAAGTCATAGGCAGAGGTTACTAACATGTGGCATAAGAACGGATAGAAACACACAATCTGTGCCTAGTTTCAGCAATAGCCTTGGCTGCTGGCATCCACTGGAGGTCTTGCAAAATATTCCCTGAGAATAATAAAAGAGAGATCCATATACTCACATGGCCATGTCCATAGATTTTGCAATTAAGATGTGATGCTAAGAATATTATTTACTGTCTTAGAGTCTGCTCAATTAATGGAGTCAGTTACAGTAACATTTGCAATCATTATGGCTTCTAATCATGTAGAATATCTACATGTTTAAGTATTAATTTATTGAATAAATTTTCAAAATTCTAAATTTTATTTTTGCTTACTGAGCTCATTCTTACTGTGTCTCATATGATTAAGAACTTATGTTTCACTGAATACTTAGCAGATTTTGATTGTGGCATGATAAAAAAAAAAAAAACATACGCATGAGTATCTCATTGAGAAGTACGCAGGTGACTTCAAGATGAGGTTGCTTTCCAGAGGAAAAAAAAAAGACAAACACCATCGGCCCCACTGTCAGATGAAGTAGAAGGAAGAGCAATGGATTCATTAATTAAAGCCTCCACAAAACTCTTGAGTTAAGGCGTTTTCCAACTAAGGAACCCAGTGCTAGAGAATGAATTGATAGAGCAGTGCATCCAAAAAGGACATGCAGCTCTGCATGTCATCTGTGCTCACTCACCAAAATCTTGTCTTACACACATCTTTCATCTGGTTGTTCCTGATAATAAAACTGTAAGCAGAGTATAGTGCTTTCTTGAGTTATGTGAATTATTTCAGTGAATTATTGAACTTCAGGAGGGGTTTTTAGAGCCTCTGAATTTGTAGACAAGTCAAGCTGACGTGAGGGTTGCCTATATACTTCATTTATAGCTAGAACCTAAAGTTGGGACAGACTTAGGGACGAAAACATTAATCTGTGTAGTCGGCACTAACTCTGGGGAGATGTTGTCAAAACTTGGTTGAGTTGCAGGCCATTGGGAGGATTGGTTTCAGAAAAGCATTGGCAAGCATTGGCACAGTAAGGAAGTCCATCTTCCTCACAGTTTCTCTTTGATATGCACCATGTTATCCATTCCACCTATGTTGGTTGGCTCTTAACATACATCTAAGTTGAAATATATTGCAAACAATAGAGTAGAATTTCCTAAAATGTTGTGCCTAATTATATGCTTATTATTGATATCCACAACATTTGAATAAAAAGGGGAACATATAAACCAAAAATATGTACAAATTGTGACTTCCAAGAAGCTACTTTTAAGATTTGCATGTGTAGAAAACACCAAATTCTTTTTTCATACCAATTGATATACTGAATATGGCCTATTTTGGAATATCATTAATGTCTTCCCATGTCAAAAATGAACCTTTGCAATGCTATTTTTTATTTGTAGGTCATCACAGGGAGATTTGATACCTCTGCAAAACCATCACTATTCCAAACACCTCATATCTAGCATTATTTATTTCATAAGCTCGACAGAAGCTAGCAGCAAACTTGGAATCCAAAGAGGTTTTGGTGTTTTTCTGCGTGCTTTCTTTTTGCTGCATGTATTCAGAATTAACCTTATATAGGCCAAAACATAAATACAGAAGTATGTTTGCCTTTGAAATTTAATTTTTACCTAGCAATTTCTTTTGGTTGTACAGTATGTACATACTTTGAGCATGTGTACACATAACTGCATTTGCAATTTGGGGTTTCATTTCATGTATAAAATCTATTCAAAATTCACTCTGTTTTGTAAATACATGGTTTAAAACTCTGGCTCACCAGTCAGATGAACTCAGAGGTTTAATGGCTTCCTTAATACAAATCTCAGTATCCTTATTTGCCCAGTGGGGATAACTACCTGAGTTACCTCTTAAGAGCTCTATGAAGAATAAAAAAGATACTGAATACATCAGATTTTTCAGGGTAGTAAACATCCTAATAAGGGCTAGTTACCATCAAAATATTATTTTTCAAGTCTAAATGAATCATGCCAGGATGAGCTATAAAATAATTATGATCTCTCCCAACAAAAAATATCTTGTTTCCCTTGCAAAGCACAGTTGTAAGACATGATGGTGTGAAATCCAAAGATCCGTGCTTGCCCCTAAGAGCTTAAAAGCACAGAAGAGATTATCTTAGAGGGAATCTGTCCATGGGGAAAAAATCATTAAATTCTCTAAGTGCAATTGTTTCTGCTTTGAGCAAATGACTCTCAATATATCATAAGCAAAAAGTAAGGGGCTTTGCAGAAAGTGACCACACACACACACACACACACACACACACACACACACGGACAAAACTAGAAAGCACATCCAACGAGCCACATCCTGTGTTAAGTGCTGCTTTTGGTACTCCATAAAACCTCAACCTTCCTGCCCTAGCTGAGTGATGAACATCTGTGGATATACATCCGCTGAATACTTACACATGGAAATTACTGTTCTTTTCTTTTCTGTTTCTGAGGCATAAATTTCTATGGAATCTCTCCCTGGAGTACCACCCCAATCAGGAAAAGGCAGCTGTTTTTCCCTATATATCCAAACGCTTTGCATCTGTGACTTCAAACAACCATAGATCTAAAATATTGCTGGATGAGCCCAAGCATACCCTGAGTCTTTCAGAGGTCACACAGGCCAGCAGAGGAGCAGGGAATTCAATTATCTTTAGAAACCTTTGCCCTTGAATGGAATCTCAAGACATAGGATGCTTTGCAAAAAGATCATTTGCATCACGAACCTTGCAAACATGGATATGCACTCGCCCCCATAGCAACTGCGGGCAAATGAGAAAGGCCATTTAAGACAGTGGGAAGTCATAAAAAGAAGCATTCTAGTCCCACTTGAACTCTTTAAAGGCAGAGACTAGGAAGCACTATGCTGATAGGGAAATGAAACACGGCTTTCTCAGCCTCCCCTCCCTAGTGCATTAGGAAGCTAGCCATGAGGGAGTTGTGGGTGTCAGGGGAATCTTTGAGTTATGTATCCGACTGACTTCTTAAGTCACTTGGGCTTCTAATGAAATGATAGGTAAATTATGAGATTAGCTCATGCCATCATTAAAAGAAAAATTACTGAAATAGAAATTAAGTTTTTAATGTTTAGAAGTTTTGGAAAATTAGAATTCTGTCATTTTTTAGATCACAACAATTAAACACATATATAATCTATCTATCTGGGCATGGACTTTCAAGTCAGCTTCATTTCACTGCATCTACAGATACCAGAAAACCAGGTACTTGAATTTTGTGTTAGAATCCATGCATTGTCACCACTATTAGCACTGTTTGGAATATACTTTAGGACAGTGGTGCTTGAGTATGGCTCTCATCTCAGCAGCAAGAATATTACCGGGGAATGTGTTTGAAAAATCAAGGTCTTGAACCTCACCCCAACCTACTGAATCAGGAATTCAAGGGCTCAGGAGCCAGCAATTTATATAAACATTACAGGTGACTCCGATGCATATTTATGAGTAAATACAGTTCTTAGGGGCTATTCTCTTTCTGCTCTCTCTTTTTTTTTTTACTTAAAACTTCACCCAGTTTCCATCTAAAGTTCAATAATTTTATATTAGTGTGGGAGAGGTTAGCTTTGATTTAGTAACTCCCAACTTCCAGAAGCACTAAAAAAGAACACAATTTATTTTCTTGTTAATGCAATTGGCTCAGTGTGAGTGCATAGGATGCTCTGCTGATCAATAATCACTAAGCAACCCATAATGAGGGTTTGTCACTATCTGGGACATTTTTGGTTGTCTTGGCAGATCTAAGACCAAAAGTTTGAATGCAAGGAGAACAAGTCACAGAAGTAAAACAGCAACTCTATATACGGGTACAGCTCTCAGAAAAAAAAAAATTAACAACATGCTTGCCTTTCTACTTGGAGTGCAACTTAAAACTACCTTCTGCTCAACATTTATGAGTGTCTAGGGAAATCATGATTTCAAATCATGTTTATCCCAGGTTCATCAGTGTGACATCAGAACTCAGAAGAAAAAAAGTGTTACAGCAAAATTACTGTGTTAAGGACTGAAAGTCAAATATAACCACATGTCACACTTGTGATATATACATTTATAGGAATGTCACCATTGAATAATTACTTACCAGTTGCCAGTAGACTATCTCTGCCAAAATAGATAAAATAGCCAAGACCTGGATATCAACTGAATCTTGGGAAATCCCTGGTCCATTTAACATCAGCTTCTAATGTTACATAAAATCCTGGGCGTTACTCTACAGAGAAATGATGAGAATTACTATCAGATTGTGTATTTAATTTACCAGTGAATATACAAACCAAACCTGACACATGCACACACACACATTAACCTACACCTTAAATATTCATGCTGTGTCTGCTCCAATTTAATCAAATATCATCGATGATTCCAATCATTTGGATGGAAAATATTAAATAGCGGCACTTCACAGCCTGGGTTGAGAATGGGAAAACAAAGACACAAAAATGGACACACACAAAAAAACAATGTGATTGGGGAAGGGACACACTTCGTTGCATTGAAAGATATATATGTGGGAACTGATGAAAATTCTAGAGAAAAGGAATGGGAGAAATTCTATGTCTTGAACTTGGATATTGAATATTTTTCACTTTATTTCCAAAGATTTGTAATTCTCACAGCAAATTTCGTAATAGAGATGATGCCCCAAATTATCTCCAATTTTTTCCAAAGTTTGAAATAAGGCCAAAAAAGTTGGTCAATATATTCTCTTGATATTGCATTAAAAAAAAAAAAAGGCCACCAAAGACTCACAGGTGCAAATTCACTTACTTCGTCTCATTTATTGTTGATTAAAGGCCCCAGGCTTAATCAAACTACCTATTAATTTCAGGTTTTATCTGATCCAGGTACAAATAATTTCTGCCATGTAGAAAGGGTGAGCCTAATAGCATATGACATGTTGGGCATTCAAGAGTTGTGTACCTAATTCAGCAATCTTTTGATTGCTACAAATGATCAGTTTTTATAATGCCTTTTAACTGGCCACGTGTATCTTGAGATTTCTTGTTAGAGACTTAAGTGGATATTTCCCTTTTAGTCCTAATTTGCTTTTCTGAAAACTGTATACGAAGATGGTTTAAAAATTGGAATTAAAATCAGTTCATTTTAGTACGAAAATTTTAAATTCATGCAAAAAGTTTCTCATTAAAACAAAAAAAGTGTTCATTATGTGAAAGGCAGAATTACAAAGAGGTAGAGACATAGTGGGGAGTGGTCCATTTGCAAGCCATTCTCCAATTGGCTTAAGTGCCCAGGGATGGGCCAGGCCAAAGCTGGGAAGCTGGATTTCCTTCTGGGCTTCTCATGTGGGTGGCAATAGCCCAAGCACTTGAGCTATCTCCTGGCCCTCCAGGATGCATTAGCAGAGAGGTAGATCCAAACCAGAGCAGCCAGGACTTGAACCAGCACACATATGAGATGTCAGAGTAATAGAGGCAGCTTTGTCACATTGCTAGCCCCCATAATTTTTTCATAATAAATGTTTAGCATGAATCTTGTGAAAACCCTTTATGTGCAATTTCAAATACTTCTGCACCAAAGTAGCATAGTGTAATTCAATCTTTCATACCAGCATTTGAAAATTGGTTATTATCTTTATTTAATAGGAAGGCAGAGAGACAAAGCCAAGGAAACAGAGTGAGCTTGTCCAGTAGGGTCATACCCTAATTACCGACAATAGCTCAGGCTAGGCCAGCCTGAAGCTCAGAGCCAGGAACTCAGTCCAGATCTCCCACGTGAGGAGCATAGCTGCACATCCCTGTGTCATCGCCTGCTGTCTGCCATGGTGTGGATTAACAAGAAGCTGGAGCTGGATGAGGTGCCAGGACTGAAAACCAGGAATTGTGGTAGAGTGAGGACCCACCAAGAGACAGCTTTGCACCAAACCCCCATCCCGCCTTTTTTATTTTCCATGAGCATCTTGGTATTGCCTTTGTGGTATTAAAAAAAAAATTGAAATCCTCAGTGTTTGGAACAGTCTTGTTTTTTGCAAGGCTTCTAAGTGAGATGATTCTAAAATATAAACTCCATGCTCCTTAAATTCATTAGAGCAAAAGGGGCTCTGTTCAGTTAGCCAGAGACATGCCTGCAGGGGTTAAGGCAATTTGAGCATTGCCTAGGGTAAGGGAATAAATCGAGAATACAGAGGCACAACTATGCTTCCTACCTTTCAGCCAAGCTATGACTATAGTTTTCTGGAGGCTTACAAAAATTAACTTTGCCTTCTGAGGATGGATCCAAACCTAATTCAGGTGGAACTTAAGAAAATCATGGATTTGGGAATAACAGAATAGAGCTGATTTCCAATTTCCTGCTGCTCTAGGGGACTAGACCCTCTACGTGTGAAATCTAAGTGAAATATTTATTTGGGTATGGTGCATGGAATTAATTACTACTCATGACCTTAACTAGAATTAATAAATAAGAATTTATTATAAATTCTTATAAATAAGAATCATGTCTTTGTTAGGTAGGAATGTTCTTCTGCAGAGAATGGTGCTTCAACATAGATGTGTGCAAGACAATCTATTAAAAATCAGATTAGAGGTGCTGCTGGGGCTATTGCCATGGGACAGCAGGTTAAACCATTGCCTGCAACACTGACATTTGGAATGAGCTGCTCGTCATATCCAACTCTTTGCTTAATGCTCCTGGGAGAACCGGCATTTCGAATGAGCTGTTCTTCATATCCCACTCTTGGCATAATGCTTCTGGGAGAGCAGTAGCTGATGTCCTCAATACTTGGACCCCTGCGCCCATGCGGGAGACTTGGATGGTGTCTATGGGCCCTGGCCTGGCCCAGCCCCTGCTCTTGCAGTCATTTAAGGAGTGAGTTAGCAAATGGATCTCTTAGTGATCCCCTTCTCTGCCTCATTTTACTTTCTCATTCTGCAACTCTGCTTTTCAAATAAATAATTACATAATTACAGACAAAAACCTATAGCTGTCAAATTCTTTTGAAGAATTATGGAAAGTGCCGCAACATGTGAATGTCTTACTAACTGATTCCAGTCCAGGCAAGCCAAGAAGGAGTTTCCATTTCCTAGCTTTAGCCTGGCCCAGCCCTGGCATTGAAGCCACCTGGGGAGTGAACCTGAACAGATCTGTATGACTCTAGCAAGACAGTTGAGTACCGTCTGCCTTACCAACTCACATAGCTGGCATCTGGAAGAATAAGAACAATAGCTGGCACATAATACTGGAGTCTTATTTTTGTAAATATTACTCTCTTTTACATCAGAATGACAAGGTCAAATCACATTTAGATGGTGGATACCAACCATTGGAACGGATTTGCCTTTTCAAAACAGTAAGAATCAGCAAAAATTAGCGAATGCTGATTTGCTGAAGCCCAGCTAGTACCTTCCATTGCATTTACAATTTTGAGCAAAGTGATAACCATATGCCTTCTATGGAGACACAGTGATAAGCCCTTGGTCATGCAGCAGTAGGAACAAGGAAGCAGTAAGGAGAGATGGCTTGGAAATAACACAGGGCTTCTGGGCCCCTCAATGGCCTGTGACTGTTACAGGTCTGAGGGCAGGGCTGTTAACAAAATATTCACAGGGTGGGAAGAACCTTAACCTGATCTCTGCTGAGCTGCTGGAGTCCCAAAACAAGATTGTTGTGGAACTCTTCCAGTTGTCAAGATGCATGGACTAGCAGGAAAGTCTATGTGAATCTGCAAACTTGATTGGCCTTAAAGGTAAGAAAAAACGCACGTGCTGGTGCTTCAAGTATGCCCATTTCATGCTAATATCCAAATGCTCTATCTAGTTTAACATTGATGCAAATGAAAGTAGCCATATTTGAAGAACTAAAATATATTTTTATGTTCCTGTTTCCTCAACCAGAAACTCAAAGAGTAACCCACTGGAGCCGGTGTGATGACCTAGCCGATTAACCCTCTGCCTGCAGTGTGAGCATTGCATACGGGGACTGATACATGTCCCCATTGCTCCACTTCTAATCCAGTTTCCTGCTTATGACCTGGGAGGGCAACAGAGGATGGCTCAAGTCCTTGGACTCCTTGCAGAAACTGAGAAAGTTTCTGGTTACTGACTCCGGAGGGGCTCAGCTCTGTCTGTTGTGGTCATCTGGAGAGTGAATCGGTAGATAGAAGTTCTCTTATCTTTGCTCTCTGTAGATCTTCCTTTCAAATAAAAATACATAAATGCTTAAATTTTAAAAAGTAATCCACTGTAATGATGCTGGAGTTGTACATCATATGAAAAATTGCTGCCTGGCTACAGAAAGCTCTGATTCAATCAAGTAGAAGAGGATCTTGGTGGTTGTCACCTCAGGAAGCTGCTAAAATTCCTAATTCAGAGCATGGAAGGAGAATTTCCCCCAGATTTTCAGGGACTGGCTTAGCCAGTTCTATTGCTAAGAAAAAAAAATCAGCTAAGCTAATGCTTCTGATACTCCTTGTTTTTAATCATGTGTTTGCCATCCCTAAGTGCTGGACATTGCAGTATTACAAGGGAACATAGATCACAAAAACTGGGAATTATGCTTCAGCAAAACAAAGCTAAATACGTGAAGAGGCCCTCCTGGTTTCTTCCTTTGTCTCTATTTTGGTTACTGTACTTTGAGACTATTTGCTAGTGTCTAAAATATTACTTAACCACAAAATTAATATGTTCCAGGAGTCACTACGCAACACAGCAATTAAGATGCCAGTTATGAATCTCATGTCCCATAGAGTGCCTGGTTCAAGCCCAGCTTCACTTCTGACTCCAGTTTTCTACTAATTGCACCCTGAGGGACAGCAGATGACGGCAACAGTACTTGGTTTCTGCCACCCACATGAAGACCTGCCTTGGCTGTTGTGGGCATCTGGGGAGTAAATCAGTGGATGAAAGATCCTGCTTTCTCTCTTTCTTTCCCTGTCTCTGTCTCAGCTTCTCTGCCTTTTAATTAAAAAAAAATGAAAATGATTTTTAAAAAATAAAATTGATATGTATCCATAAAAAAGAAGAGTAGATAAAACTAAGGAGCCAGTGATTGCTAAAGGTTAGCATAGGAAAGGGATTGATAAGCAGTAATGAAAATAAAGCCAAGGGTTCCACAGAATGGGTCCAATTGGCTAATCCTCCTCCTACCCCCCCTATGGGGGTACCCATTCCTATCCCCGAAACTCTACCTCCTCCAGCTCCGTGTGTGTGGCCTGAGAAGGCAAGGGATGATTGGGCCAAATCCTTAAGGACCCTGCATCCACATGGGAGCCCCCAAAGAGGCTCCTGGCTCCTGCTTTCGATCAGGTCAGCTCTGGCCATTGTGACCACTTGGGGAGTGAACCAGTGGAGGGAAGCTCTTTTTCTCTGTCTCTTCTTCTCTCTGTCTTTTCAATAAAAATGAATAAATCTTAAAAAGAAAAGAAAAGAATGGAGGGAAGGAGGAAAAGGAAGCCAAGACAGTTGGAGGCAAAGGTAAAAAGTCCTGAGGAAAAGCAGAGAGAGTGAGGTGAAAGGGCAGGGGGTAGCAGCAGGCTGGATGGAGAAAGGAGGGTGAGAAGGATATTGAAGTTCACATAATTCTTAATACTGATTTATTTTAATGAGGATTTTCTACAGAGAACGGGATGTTCTTTCTACTTTAATCTTGACCTAACCTATTGAATGTCTGCATTAAAAACAAAATGACTTGGTTAGATTTGATTTTGTTCTTCCCCCTGCTATTTCTATTGAAAAACGTCTCCATTGAATAGAATCATCTGTCTTTGAAGTGTGACAGTACATTGAAAGTACACTTATAATACGGGATGCTTATCAGATTAAACCTCAGGTGAGATCAGTGTAAACAACATTTATAGCCTAGATATTTGCATGGCAATATGTAAAGGTTTATGAATATTTATTTTTAAATGTTTGTTTCAGATTATCTCATCTCCTAAAGCAAAGAAGGAAGATATATTAAATAGTATGCCATTACTACCGAATTTTTTTATGAGACACTTAAAAAAATACTTGTGTATAACTGTATCCAATGAAAAATGCATTCCTTAATATGGATTATACTTAGAAATGCCCTCCCTTCAAAAACCTAACATTGATTACTTGGCAGTTTCTTCTGAAACATTCTCAGTTCATGAATTAACAGTGTGCTGTTAATGTACTGTCAAGAATTTATTCTTCATAGCTTGCAAGTAAAAATAAAATCGAATGCCATCTGAAAAGACTACGTAAATGGGGCATGTCTATCCAAACGATAGTAATATATATTTCTGATGGTAAAATTGACATATTTTATTTTTAGTCCTATTCACAATTAGGATGAATACATAGATGTGCACATTGAAATCTTGCTATCCTTGGAGAAAGCTGTTTCCTGTGGGCACACAGGTGTTAGTGCAATTGACAGTACAGGATGTGTTAAGAATGTAAGTAGTTTGAGAGTGAAAGGAATAGAATATGAAAGGGAAATTGGAGGTTTTTTATGTTTTAAAATAAACTGTGTAGCCTTACTGCCAAATACCAAAAAAAAAAAAAAAGTTTACATTTATGAGCAAGATAACTATAAAAGATGGAATCTAAAGTGATTTTTGAAATAGAGACAGTCCTGGATAATGTATGTAGATTTCCAAAAGTATTATTTTGAAAATCGGTAACCACTGATTTGTAGAAATTGCTTACTACTGTTCAATATTAGCTCTCTCTATTAATGATTACATCATCTAAATAGCGAGAAGCATAACTGTATGCAGAATTGTTAAAATGAAAACACATAAACAAAATCCTACAGCGCCTGGCAGCTCCTCCTCCTACCAGAGCAAACTGCCATAGATCACGGTGGATGGATTTCCAGGAATCCAAATGTTTACAATATTCAGAAGATCTTGAGTAGACGGTAATATACAAATCACAAATTATTTATAGGCTATTATATGAGATAGATCATTTGCAAATGTTTATGAACTATGCACAAAGCACACTAACCTTTTAAAGTGATTTATCATGTAACAGAAAACATAAAGTTATGATGAGTGACAAATCCCTTGTAAAAATACTCACAATATATCAGTGACACTAACGATAATTAGTTAAGTCATTATTTCAGGTAATTGATAAGTAATTTATTATAAGTTAGTTGTCAAGGCAGATGAGGTTTTATAGTCTCATACAAATATAACCTAACAGACATAAGAGAATCCATTTTGTTTTTCTTGTTTTGAAGGAGAAGAGACAAAGAAGGAAAGATAAAGAGAGCTATCTGACCTGCTGTTTCATTCTTCAAATTTTAAAATACCCAGGGTTTTACAAGGCCTAGATTAGGAGCCAGGAACTCGGTTAGACTGTTCCACATGGGCCCGGAGCAGTACCCTACTGGCTAAAGTCCTCACCTTGCACACACCAGGTTCCTATATGGATGCCAATTATAATCCTGGCAGCCCTGCTTCCCATCCAGCTCCCTGCTTGTGGCCTGGGAAAGCAGTCGAGCATGGCCCAAAGCCTTGGGACCCTGCATCCAAGTGGGAGACCTGGAAGAGGCTCCTGGCTCCTGGTTTTGGATTAGCACAGCTTTGTTGTGGCCAATTGGAGAATCAACAGATGGAAGATCTTCCGCTCTTTCTTCTACTCTGTATATCTGACTTTCCAATAAAAATAAAGTCTTAAAAAAAAAAAAAAAGAATGTCCCACGTAAGAATCCAGTGCCTGGAACAATCACTGCGCTTCCCAGGGTTTACATTAGCAAGAAACTGGAACAGGAAACAGAGTTAGATAGGGAGCTTGAGCACTCAACGTGAGACAAGAGCTTCTTAAACAGTGTACTAACTGTTAGGCCAAATGCCCACAGTCTATTCACATTCTAGATTATCTTTGTTCCCTTTAAACACGGAGTGCAGCTGCTATGAGTTTGGGCACCAGAAGAGTTAACTCATTTGTGGGAATTAGTTGTTGACAGTTTGGTAAATGGATCAGGATCAAGAAGTCAGTAAAGATAGAGAATAGCCCTTCTCGTTTCCGCCATGGGTTCTTTGGAGCTCTGCTGGAGTTCTGCTGCCTTTGAGAGACAACTCTCCAGGACTCTGTCACCTTCCTGTGCATCTCGTGAGCAGAAGCACCGCGCCCTCACCCTGGACTATCTTCTCAGAAATGTCAGCATCATGAACCCCTCTGTAGAATGAAGATAATGTCTCCCTCTGAAGAAAAGGGCAGGCTGGTTTACTGCTCAGTAGAAGGACAAGAACTCTCCCTGGGGGGGAAAATCATGAAGTTGTGTTTCAAATCATCCCCAAATGCTGTTGTCTAACTCAGGATTCCCACACAAGTCCTCCTTAACCTGAGGATTCAGTATCACTCCCGGGGAACTGGGGGGCAAGGGGAATCCTGCCACTCCTGAATCTGACCTTTGTTATAACACTTTTCTTCATCATACTCAGGAGTCTCGTGCTCCTTCCATAGAACAATAGGACGCTAAACTATTAGCTCAGATGGTCAACAAATCTCAGACCTTTCACAGGGCTGAAAGTGTTATGGTGTTTAACTCTATGAATCAGCCTGCAGGAGTAACTTCTCTCTGGCACATATCAGAGAACTTAATGACTAATGAAATAATTTTCAAATTATATCTCTGGAAGGAAAATCGTGTTTTTCTCTCACATTTTATTGCCTAAAGCAGAGGTTTTTCAACTTTGAAACTACTGGCATTTGGGGCCAGATAATTCTTTGTTATAAGCAGTTGTCTTGTTTACAACAGAACCTTCAGCTCCTTCCTTGACCTGATTCACTAAGAACAAGTGACCACTTTTGCCTCCATGACAAATCAAAATGTCTCCAGAAATTGACTCTTGTGACACAATGGCCCCTGGTTGAGAATTATGAGCCTAAGGTCGTCCTGTGGCTAGATCCTGCTTCTACAATAGGAGGATATGTAATTTTCCCGGTGGAAAGGATATAGCATGGAGAGGCACCCAATCCTGGAAAAACAGTCATGAATGTTCTTTAATGAAGATGATCAAACAGAAAGGGACATCATTATCAAAGAAATGGAGAAACTTGAGACATTAGAGCCATTAAGACACTGGGAAAGTAGAAAATACAGGATTGAAACCTAAAACTCATTAGAAAAATTTGTTTCCAGAAATCAAATATACATATAACATGTAAGTTGATTTATTATGAAAGTAAATGGAGATGAATTAACTAAGATGCTAAATGGACCATAAATCAGGGATTCATATTCGAACAGAGTCCTTGTTAAGAATCTTCAGGAAAACAGGAAAATTTATAGAGCATATACCTCTTTTGACTTGTGAAGAGATATTTATGTATTTCATAGTCACTTCTGTGTATAATTAAGTTAGAGCTCCTTGTCCCAAAGATGGAATGACTTCCAACAATAGTCGGAGCTACAAGCCACTCTGCTGACTCACTCACAGCTGAACCTGCAGGGCCAGTGGTCAAATCTTGAAGCAAAAACATTCCATAACTGCACCTGGCATTAGAAACATGGAGAAGAAATGAGCTTTAATGCACAGAGAGCCAGCTGACAATGTGTACAGACTCAAAATTGCAAAACTGCATGCAGAGGACTCAGGTCCCACAGAACCTAATTAAAACACTGATTTGTTCCTACCAAAATGCATTGTAAATACAGCATTTAGAAATATAGATATGCTTGCTTGCTTTTATGTAAAAGCGAATCAAAATAAAACTGGTGGTAGTTATAATCTGTACAATACAATGCCATAACAATAGCACCCATGGTGAGCATAGCTGGCTGAAGGGGTGCGTGTGCTGGTTCTCCAGTGCTATTAGAGTTCTCACGTGGCTTGACCTTATCCATCCCGGGGTCCCATCGGCGCAGCACAGAGGCAGAAGAAACAAACATTCGTGTGATAAACCTCTCTGCACATGAATCAGTAAGCCTACACACGGAATGCATATAGCAAAAGAGTCATCAGTTTACTCAATTTTGTAGCTCAATACAACAGCGATCTAATTTCAAAATACATTTTGATTATTCCTGTGGATGGGTTAGTTTTACAGTAATTTTAATTATCCCCAGAGACTTAATCATACAGATGTTAATACACAGTACAGAAGAAAAATATTAATGGAAGCTGAACACATGAACCAAAAAAAGAGTGTGGCACAGGAAAAAAAAATGTCAGATTTGTGCACGATGAAAAGAACAATACTTTCATATGAACCAAAAGATACTGCACGTCATTACAGAGTTAAGCGAACTTGACAGAGCAAAAATACTGTAGGAAGATAAGCACAGAACAAGTCATTGTAAGTGCCTGGGCTATCCCACGCACTGCATGTGGTTATAAAGTAGTCATATCGTCTTGGAGACCTGCAAGTGGGTATTGGGAGGCAGGAAAGGGAGATTTTTTTTTAATCCACATTCACTATCGTGTATGTTTTGTAAGCTTCAGCAGTCTAAGCATGTTGGTAATTCAATGAATGCATGAATTAGTAAATTCCTAAGGAAGGGGTCTCAAAGGGTCACAACAAATGTCGTTTATATGGTAACTGCTACAACAAATCAAAAATAATCTCAAAGAAATTGGCAGATTTGTAGCACCACGCCTCAGTTAATGGGCAAGCTAGTAACTCAGGGGAAAACAACAATGAGCTTTGCATCAGCTCAAAGTTTTCTTTAGTCACAGTATTCATAAAATTAGACACATTGCAACTAAATGTAAGAAAATATCCACATCCATTTTTTTTTAGTCACAAACTTTGACTTAACTTGTTAAATTACAAAGGGGGTAGGTAAATATGATAAAGCACGGAATATTATTATTATTCAGAACAATTTTATATGAAATGCTGCAGCATACAGTGGAATAGGTATAATTTTTACTTTTAAAGATGTTCACAGGGCCTGATGCAATAGCCTAGTGGCTAAATCCTCGCCTTGCACACGCCAGGATCCTGTATGGGTGCTGGTTCATAAACTGCTGCTCCACTTCCCTTCCAGCTCCCTGCTTGTGGCCTAGGAAATCAGTGGAGGATGGCCCAAAGTTTTGAGATCCTGCAGCCACTTGGGAGACCCAGAAGAAGCTCCTGGTTCCTGGCACTGGATTTTCTCCAGCCGTTGCAGCCACTTGGAAAGTGAAACAGCAGATGGAAGATCTTTGTCTTTCCTTCTCTCTGTACTTTCTAATAAAAATAATAAAATAAAAAAAAATTTCAAAAATTTTATATATATCATGGAAGCTAGCATGGGAATATAGCTGGCAAATCCTCTGTCTGCAAAAGCTGGCATCCCATGTGGGCACTGGTTCATGCCCTGGCTGCTGCACTTCTGTTCTAGCTCCCGGCTTACGACCTGGGAAAGCAGTGGAGGTGGTTCAGGTTCGAACCAAGCACCTCTGTGAGTGAGAACTCCAGGCTTCCAAAGAGAGATTGGCCCAGCTCTGGCCATCATGGCCATTCCTGGAGTGTACCAGTGAATGCATGATCTCTCATTATTGGTAAATTTAAATAAAAATAAATAAATCTTTTGAAATATATTTATTTATATATTAGAAGGTAGATTGACATGAAGAGGAAGAACAAGAGCAAGAGCGAGGACCCAGCACGGTAGCCTAGCAGCTAAAGTCTTCACCTTCAATAAACCAGAATCTCCTATGGGCAACGGTTCTAATCCCAGCAGCCCTGCTTCCCATCCAACTCCCTGCTTGTGGCCTGGGAAAGCAGTCTAGGACAGCCCAAAGCCTTGGGACCCTGCACCCATGTGGGAGACACAAAAGAAGCTCCGGGATCCTGGCTTCTGATCAGCTCAACTTTGGCCGTTGTGTTCACTTGCGGACACATTGTGAATCAATGGACATATCTTCCTCTCTGTCTCTCCTCCTTTCTGTATACCTGACTTTGCAATAAAAATAAACAAATCTTTAAAAGAGCGAGAGTGAGAGAGAAAGAGAGAGAGAGATTGCACTGTTGGTTCACTCAGCCAGGGCTCAATCAGGTAGAAAAAGAAACTCCAGTTGGATCAATCGCAGTGTCTGGGCTCTACAATTTTCTGCTTTGCCAAGTTATTAGCCAGGAGCTGGATAGAAGGCAGAGCAATGGGATGCTAGCTTAACCAAGTGCACCACAATGCCAGCCTCTACGCTATATTTGAATGCCTATGAAATTTTTAGGAAGTGAGATAATAGTTCTTATGGAAATCATAGTATTGACTCCTACTTAGGAAATTAATAAAGAAATAAACCAAAGTAATCAAATCAACTGTAAGCCAAAAGTACTCTTTAGTAAGTTTTCTTTCAAAGAGAAATAAAAACTCTAATTACAGGCTTTAAAGAAATTAAGATGACAAGACTATATATCAAAATATGAGATGCAACTAAAGGTAAAATCAATTGGAAAATAGTAACAATAGCAAATGAAGCATTTAATCAAGTAAGAAGAAAGAGCAAGATTTATATTCCTAAAGATTGTGATTAAAAACATAGAAATATAGAATCTAGTTGGAGGAAGCAGGGCAGATATGTAACCTGGAGGTGAAGAGGCTGGAGCTCCACGTTGCAGCGCCAGGGTTGGGGTTCAGGTTGTGGGTTATTGCAGCTGCTCACTCTCAGAAATGGACATGATGAGGCAAGCAGGTCTCTCCCTGCCCCGCGTGTAGGAGACTAGGACTGGGTTGTGAGCTCCGGGCTCCCATCAGCCCAGCTGTTGAGGATGTTTGAGGAGCAAGCCAGCAGAAAGGATCAAATTCTTTCCCTCTCAGAATTGAAAAATGAAATAACATAGGAAGAAAAAAAAGGCAAAATGTGTGAGATGGAAAACATGAACACATAAAGCTTATTTAGAAAAATTTCACATTGGTTACTTGAAAAGATTAATATTATAGCTAGCCTTCTAAAGCGGCTATTTAGAAAGCAGAAACAGAAAGCAGAGAATTGCAGCATAAAAGGCATGTGATAATTGGATTTTTTAAAGATAAGAAAGGATTGAGTATTTATAAACTTTATAATAATAGGCCTGTAGATAAAAATGTATTGGAGAAACGCAAGATGTAAATTCATAGGGCGAAGTCTCTTTAAGGCAGGAGAACAGATTGAAAAATAAATTGTAAAAAAAAAAAGAAGTGCAATTTTTCTAGTACAACAGGGAGAGAGAAAAGGTGGGAAGAGGCAGATCCAGGTAACTTGCTAGGTGATGTGTTGGGAAATTAGATGTTAAGAGTATAATAAAACTTTCTGACCTTGTGAAGGTCATGGGTGATCTGCTGAACACGGGAAAGTGAAAGGAGCTGGGGGATGGAAACAGAGGAGGGGATTACAAATAGCTGTCGGGAAGCTCCTCGTTGGAGAACTCATCATACAAACATCAGGGAAAGGCTGCCACATGGAAGAGACTCATCCGTGTGTGTGTGTGTGTGTGTGTGTGTGTGTGTGTGTGTGTGTGATGGTCCTTCCCGGGTTACCACTGAGGCAGAAGCTTTGCAAGGAAGGAGGACAAGACAGGCTTACTGAGTTTCACTGAGGTCCACTCCCTGGGCCAGACTCCAATCCCACCAGCTACGCCTGAGAAATCTTCCCTCTCACACTAGACTTGGTGAACATTGTAGTGATTTAGTTTTACAATGTGAATACTGGGCAAGAGACAGGATCCTGTGAGAACATGCAATGGACAGAGTAACTAGGGATTCACCTGACACATGATCAAGTCTTATAGGACAACTGGTCCACACAGATTTTGCAGAACAAGATCTCTGAATACAGCGGAAGCACTGAAGATTATCGAATGACAAAAACACCATATTTGTGATGGTTCTCTCTAAACTGAGGTCTAAATTTAACATTATTGTATTCACAACCAAGTGAGACTTTCATCTTATCAAAAAAAATAGATTATTAAAATGTGTGAGAATAGGAAACATTGAAAAAGAAACATAATTGCATCTTAAGAAGTTAAAAATACACCTAAATTACAACACTTAAAAGGAGGTCACACTGCGGCCAACATAAAAAAATAATTCCCATAAACTACTAAAGGGTGAAAAACCAGATATAACAGCATACTGTAAGTATATACAAATACATGTTTATATATTCTCATGTATATATAATTTAACACTCTATAAAGTTGGATTTTGAAAATCAGTAATGTTATTCAATCACTTATATTGGAAAGATGGCTTCTAACAAAACCACAACAAAACAGTGTGTATTTCCAATCTGCATCGTAATGAAACTAAAGTGTAAATATTTAAATGTGAAATATTAAATAATTCAGTATGTTAAAAATTATACACACTAACCGCACAAGAGCAACATAGATTTTGTCAATAATATTAATAGTAACTATGAAACTGCTAACGGCAGGAAGCACTAAGAGTATGTGTTAAAAAAATTAGAACATCGTAAAAGCAGAATCTCAAACAAAACTGAAAGAAGTCCTTTAAAATATTCACAAGATGCAACCATTTCTAGTAAAGCCTAATTTGGGACATCCATATGCCATTTCGGAATGCCTGGTTCAAACACTTGATCTTCTATTCATTTAACCTTTTGCTAACAATACAACAGATGATGGACTACGTACCTGTGTCCCCAATACTGACGTGGGACAGCTGGGTGAAGTTCCGGGCCTCTGACTATGGTCTGGCTCAATCTGTACTGATGTGGATATTTGGGAAATGACCATTGGATGGAGTATATGTCTTTTCCTCTCTTTCTCACTCTCCCTTTGTCTTTCAAATTAATAATACTTGCAACACAAAGCAACCATTACAACTGTATAATAGATTTAATATGCAGAGTTCTAAGAAGATACATCAATGTGTTATTTGTGTAAATTATTGAAGTGGAAGAACTGTCTCCGTTTCTTTTTATTCATTTGAAAAGCAAAGCAACAGAGAAAGAGACCGTCCATGTCTGGTTCAATTTCTAAATCCTTACAACAACCAGGTCTGGGCCAGCCTGAAGTCAGGAGTATCCCTCGTGGGGGGCTGAGACCCCAGTGCTTGAGCCATTATTTTCTACTTCCCAGGGTTTGCATTAGCAGGAAACTGAACTAGAAGATGAGTCAGGACTCAATCCCAAGCACTCTGATAGGAGGTGTGAACATTCCAACATGCAATTTAGCCTGCTGCATTACAATTCCTACCATGAAATGGCAAAATATTAGACATGAGGAATAGTACTATCCAAGGGACAAAGGTGAAAGATAGGGATAGCTGTGACTGAAAAGAGGTTGTGTAAGTACTATCTTCTTGGCTGGGAAATAGCTCTCTGTCTTGACTGTATTTCACATAAAATGATAAAACTGACATTGAGGCGCGGTGGCCTAGTGGTTAAAGTCCTTGCCCTACATGCGCCAGGATCCCATATGGGCATCAGTTCTAATCCTGGCGGCCCCACTTCCCATCCAGCTTCCTGCCTGTGGCCTGGGAAAGCAGTCAAGAATGGCCCAAGACCTTGGAACCCTGCACCCCTGTGGGAGACCCAGAAGAAAGTCCTGGCTCCTGGTTTCTAATTAGCACAGCACTGGCTGTTGCGGTCATTTGGGGAGTGAATCATCGGACAGAAGATTTTCCTGTCTCTTCTCCTTCGCTCTGTATATCTGACTTTGCAATAAAAATAAATCTTAAAAAAAGACTGGCATTGAACTATACACACAAACAGTATCCATGTGAGTTTGCTGCCTTTGATAATGCAGTTAAATATGATGCAAATATTGAGGCGATCTATGTCAAAGTAATATAAACACATTTGTACTCAGATGATCACTAATCCTCATGTTATTACATTCATCATTATTAACTTATTTTAATGAAAATAATGATAATCTTGCACAATTTTATTGATGTATTAAATTGGCAAAGAAAAGGTCTTTCAAGAGACAAAGTAGTAATTTTTATATTCTGTTACTAGAAATTTGAATTTTCAGAAATTGAACATTACATATAAAAAAGTCTTAAATTATATATTCATCTCAGTAACTTGTTTTGTTACTATATAATAAAGGAACTAGTAGGAGAACTCTTCACATGAATAATCACAGTTATACATGAAATCATAATTTATAAAAAGGTAAAAATCAGTGCATCTAATAACAGATTGCTGACTTGAGTATTAAACAGCCATTATATGAATAATTTATAAATACCATTGGTTAATATGTTTATTAAGAAGTAAGTGTCTGCCAGGAATGTCTGGCACATGTTTGCATGTGTATATGCATGTATCTGAGTCATGCCAATTTTTTCATGAATTATTAATAGCTTGCACTATATCAATCTTCATCTTATTTCCAGTCTTTCTCAAGTAACATAAATAATATATATACATATATATGTATATCACTTTACAAGGAAAATAAGTAATTCATTTTATTACGTATTCAAAATTAGAAAAAAACAATACCCACCTCAAAGTCCGTACTTTCAAAGCATATTGATGTGTCTGTTTTATTAGCCAAAGTAACGTGATTTATTTCATGCATATAAACAGGAATTGCTTATTATTGTTATAAGCAATTGTAGACTAGCACATGAATGTAACATTGGAAATAAATCCATCTCAACATTTTGTAAGTGCTTCGAGGAGTATGAGATAGTTGAAATCCTGTGTATTTCTTTGAAGAAAGTATAACCTTTCCGCCTCCTATTCTTGTCTGAAACAACATCATCAATCTAGTTAACAGTGAATAAGAATATTAGAGACATGTGTGACAATTGATGTTGAAAAATTAGGTTTCCGCTGGCAATTACCCATCAAGAGAAGACTGACTGATTGCTAGAGTTAAAACACATGCCAACTGACAGCAAGCATAATACGGTAAATATCCCAGAAGCTAGGTGCAGCAGCGTCAGGCAGAAATTCAGTTTCCACTGCTGGGAACCTGCCCTCAATGCCACGCAGCCATAATCTTCTCCCATCAAGCCAGTTCTACATGTTCAGAGATGTCCATCATTCCAGCAGTCAAATATATGTCCTGTCAAATACATTCAATGGTTCTCATGATAAGTTGGACAAGAAGTGACACGCTACACATGATCGAGTAGAAGGGCATATCATATACCATTCCTGCTGTCATACTTTGTCATTCTATTTCTATATCTAGGTGAGTGACTTAACCTTCACATTCCCTAAGTTCAGATGTTATGACCAATTAATAAAAAAGACAAATGTAAAAAGAAGAAGTTTTAATAAGTTGAACATAAAATCTACTTAATTTATATAGATTAAGAAATAAAATTAGTTTATTCTCTTTTCTGATAGATAGGTTTGTTGATTTTGAATGATGAAAACATTGTGCCAGGATTCAGTGATAAAAGATTAAAACAGGAAGCAGGGCAAATCCAACTGGAACTGTGTCATAAAATGATTGCAATAATAATAAAATGTGAAAAAAAAAAGATTTTGCCTAAGTAGCAGAAGGGATCCTAAGGATTAAGCACTGTGTTGATGTGCTTTTGGTATTATCTACTTAGTATGAAGATGTGTTTCTCATTATACAAATGAAATACCTATAAATCAATGTTGTACTCAAGAAGCAAGCATTGGAATCTGACTTAGAGCCACATCTTGTGCTGAACAAAACAAACAGAAGATAATGCATTCTAAAATGAACCAGGATCATACTGGGGAGTGAACCAGGGAATAAAAGATCTTTTTCTCTGTCTCTCCTCTCCATAAATACGATCTACCTTTCCTATAAAAAATAAATAAATGTTACAAAAAAGACTCTGAGGATGAGCATATGGGTAGAAAAATCCATGGTACTAATAGAAAAAAAAAATCTCTACCCAGAGTTGCAGAATAGTACTTGAAAATGCTTAGTAAAGTTGAGACTTGTGGCCTCAATTCTACAAGAATATGCAAAAGGGAAAACCACTAAAGGCAGCCAGACTTGTAAAAAAAAAAAAAAAAACAAGTGTAGCCTTCTTTTTACTCACTCAGTCATCCAGTAACTGCTTATTGAATACCTGCCAGATGCACACCAAATCTAAATCAGTGAAGAATCAGTGAATGAACTGAAAGCTCAGCCCGAGCGTGTTTTACGTTCCAGCAGACCCACAGAAAGCAACAGGCTTAAGTCAATTATATAGTATGTAGAGAGGTCAAAATATATATATCACAAATGTGGAGGAAAGGACTAGAGTAATACATTTAGTTTGGATTGCCTGCATAGTTTATCAGTGGCAGCTTGGGCTCCTTCTATCTCTGGATAAGCTGCTGGATCTGAATTCAACTTCTCTGGAATCTTCTCTTAGTAAGAGAGCTTGACAAATTCTGAAGTTTTAAAGTCTCCACTACAAAGGGCCCAGTGTGATGGATGTCATATGCAAGAAAGTATTGCCTAATGACTATGAAGAATTCCTCCTTATATTTCTTCCAAGAGTATTGTAAGTTGAAGTTTTGTTTTAGTTTTAGTTATACATATCCTTACACATAGTGTTAGCTAAAGATCCAACTTTATTTTGTCTGTTAGTGAACATATTCTAGACTCCTGGTGGCACCCTTTAGTATAAGTGACCACACACACATTCACAAATGCACACACACGTCTGAGTAGATTTGCAATGCCTCTGAAACTTTCTTTACTTTTTTAACCTACTGAATATGTATTAGAATGCCTAGCAGGCCTTATATACAGAAGGAAGTAGGCTTCATTCCCAGAGTCTCTGATTCCCACAAGTCAGGTTTGATGCCTGAGAACTTAGGATCTTAAGTTCCCACCTACACAAACAGTGTAGATGTCACACCGAGTACCACTGGACAAATGCATCTATTCTTCAAAATAAGTCTTATAATCATTATTGCCATCTGCTTTTAAAAAAGCTAGTAATATTTGTTTCTTTGAGTGAAGCTACTCCTCAGTCTGTTTTGGAAGACATCGCTCTCAGGGATGTTGTTCATGATCTTATCTTAGAGAGCGTACGCCACAGTGACACACTGGATTTCTCTCGAGGCAAGGTAGCAGGTTTTTGTTGCCTTCCCCGCAGTCTACTGTCAGTCTCAGAGATACAGAGCTGCGTCACACAAACATACCGTACAAATAGGCCCGACATGTAGTTCTTTTTCTTTTCCTAGATTTATATCAGTGAATCTCAAGTTGGCATCCACAACTCTATGTCCAAATTCTGGTTTCTAATACATTTACAGGTCACCGTAGATTCACTATCCAAAGATCAGTTCTGCCAACCACATGCTACCTAATCGTCAAAAAAAACCCCAAAACTGGTACATTAGCAATTATAATACCAGCATACTTTACTAAAAGAAAATGTTATTTTAATCTAGCTTTACGCATTATACTCGTATAACCTAAACACTGGTTTTGTTAGCCCTCCCTAATGCCAGCTCTAATTCCATCCTACTCAAATCCTTCTTAATAGTTTCTGAAATCTGGTATTCCTACTGACTTGCAGGTAAACGGGGAACAGGAGGATTAAGACCTTTGGTGTGTAAGAATAATATTTTGACCCTTCCTCTACAAAACATAAATAGAAAAAAAAACAGAAACAAAACAGAGAGACAGCAATTGGTTTTTTGAGATGACACAAATACTGTGTCTGAGACTGACAGCAGTCGGTAGGAAGGTGACAAATGCCTTTTACCTTGTTTCATGAAAAGATACAGCACATGTCATTGTGGTAAGTATGCTTCCCATACAAATTCATCAGCTTTATAATCCCTGTCACTTTATCCTCTGAAGATGAAATTGGATGCCTGCTAGTCCTAGCTGCTGATGTCACTGCAGGCCCTTCCTTCACCAACATGATCCATTTAAATAGAGAACAAAGAAGGGGTTAACAAGAGTTTAGATTAGGAATTCCTTCCTATACAAAACTGTATCATGAAAAATAATAATAAAATTTTAAATGATTTTTTAAACTTAGGAAAAAAAAACAAAAAATGAGAGTTCTATTAGATGTTATTTTCAATCAAAAGGTCAGGAGTAGATCTACATAGCTACACTCAATTGATCTTTGACAAAGGAGTAAAGGCACATCACTAAAGAAACAGTACTTTTTTTTTTAACAAATACTGTGTCAAATTTTGTTTATCCATATATATGAGAGGGGAAAAGAGGATGTCCTCAAATCCCTTCTCATACCCTTTACAAAAGCAGCTCAAAAGGAATCACAGACTTTAGTGTCACATACGAGCCATGAAACCTCTAGGCAACCTAGGTAAATTTGGATCTAGGGACAAATTTTAAACACCAAACATGATTAATAAAAAATAATTGATTGTCATTAAAATTAAGCTCATCTGCTCTACAAAATACATTGCTAAGAATTTAAAAAATATGTTATGGGGCCTGGCGCATGACGCAGTGGTTAAAGTCCTCGCCTTGCAAGCCCGGGATCCCATATGGGAGCCGGTTCTAATCCTGGCAGCTCCACTTCCCATCCAGCTCCCTGCCTGTGGCCAGGGAAAGCAGTCGAGAATGGCCCAAAGCTTTGGGACCCTGCACCCGCGTGGGAGACCCAGAAGAGGCTCCTGGCTTAGGCTCCTGGCTTTGGATCCTGGCTTTGGATCCTGGCTTCGGATCGGACGGAAGATCTTCCTCTCTGTCTCTCCTCTCTGTATATTCGCCTTTCCAATAAAAAAATTTTTTAAATAATCAAAAAAAAATAAGTTATGTACAGTTGTATAATACTAGTGAAATACTTTTCTGATGAACAACTAACAAAGTACTCAATGTACTCTTTTTTTTTTTTTTTTAGATTTTTATTTTTATTATTTTTTCATTGGAAAGGCAGATATACAGAGAGGAGAGACAGAGAGGAAGATCTTCTGTCCGATGATTCACTCCCCAAGTGAGCGCAACGGGCCGATACTATGCTGATCCGAAGCCAGGAGCCTCTTCCGGGTCTCCCACGCGGGTGCAGGTTCCCAAAGCTTTGGGCCGTCCTCGACTGCTTTCCTGGGCCACAGGCAGGGAGCTGGAAGGGAAGCAGGGCTGCCGGGATTAGAACCGGTGCCCATATGGGATCCCGGGCGTGCAAGGCGAGGACCTTTAACCACTTGCGCCACCGCGCCGGGCCCTCAATGTACTCTTAAATAAAAACACCAGCAATAATCAAAGTAAAAATTAGCAAAACATCTCCACAGACATCCCACCAAATAATATATTTAAGTAACAAATAAGAATATGAACAGACTTTTATACCATATGATTTAGGAAACTTAAAATTAGGGAAATGAATTGCCATTGCGTAATTATTAGAATGACTAACATCCACAAAATGTGACAATCCTAAGCTGGTGGAGATATGAACAAACTCTCGTTCATTGCTGCTGGAATACAAAAGCATGTTTGCTCTTTGGAAATCAGTTTCTTGCAATCCTACCTAAACATGGCTTATTATAGAATTCAGCAATCAGCTCCTAATATTAACCCAACCTCTTGAAATTTTATCTCCTCATGCAAATCTGATGTGAATATTTATATTGCAACTTCATTCATACTCACTGGAAGTGAAATAAAGATATCTATTATGAGCAAAATTGCAAGTCAACTGTGGTATATTTATACAATTTTTATCCAGTGATAATAATAAGATTAATCTACTCCAAGTATAAAAATCCGTGATGGTTCTTAAATTCATACTGCTAAGTGAAGGAATCAATCTGAAGACTTTGTGACATGAATATATATTTACTATAGAAATTCTCAAAAAGTAAAACAAAACAAACAAAAAGAAAGCTTTGTGGCTTTGAAACGGCTGAAAATGGGCACTGAGACAGTTTTGTTTGCTTGTTTGTTTGCTTTAAGTAAGGGAAGCTTTTAGAATTTGGTGTGTGAGATTTGGAATGGTAGCTAAATAACTTGGTGTCTTTATCTAAACCTATAGAACTTCGTAGTACAACAGTAAATCTTCATGCATGTAAACTTAGCATCCTTAAAGAGTCGATAAGCCCCAGGAGGGAAGTGTTCTTATTTTCTCCATTTTTTTGATGAAACTGAATCATTAAGAGGTTGGCTCTTTTTCAAATTTAGGGTTAACAAAAGGTCAGAAAAACTGAGGAAGAATAGTCAAGGTCTAAAAATCTTTAGTGTGACAAGTGAGTTAGCTGTTAGTAGGTGACAATTGTTCCAAATAAATTGGAAATCTGCAGGGCAGGTTAATTCAGAAACAGCAGCACAATCCTTATGCAAGGGATGGATATCGTTTAAACCATCAGCAGTGAATTATTATCTGCTACATAGAGTTAAACAGAAAGTCTGATTATATCTCCAAAGCATTTTTAAATGTAATTTTGTTCTTGAAATTACCATGTACTTAGTCAACTTTTTTGTTAATTCAAGCTAGTTGATAAAACAATTTGTTAATTTAGGATTTCTACCCACTTTTAGGATGAAGGAAAGTTATAAAGTATATTCATTCATATGTAAGAGCGTATGTGTATTTATTGCTCCTGCTTTAGCTAGCATTTATGTGTATTGCAAAGTTTAAAAACAAAAGAATTTAAAATCGAGACAATTACCCAAAACATGAACAAATAAGATAGCAAAAGTGACAAAATAATAATCAGGAAATAGACAATTTATGAAAAGCAGGATGGGAGAGAGGAGAAAGAAAGGAATAACTGGCAGAATAAAAAGTGGGACATTAATAAATTTAGCAACCAAAACAGAATGAATTAAAATTAGGAAAGAAGCAAATAGAGTGGAGAAATCAGTATCAGCCCCCCAAAAATCCAGGATAATGTATTTCATAAGTTCATATTAAGTGTTCCAAACCAGATCACAGATGAAGATTAAAGAAAAACATAAGGGGAATGAAACAGAAAGATATCTTCAAGCCTCTGGTACAAGAAAATCCCATAAACATGTGGGGCCATAATGTTCAATTAGACTGTGGGTATAAATTGGTGAGGATGCGTTTGCAGGTTTGTTACAATATTTACATTAAAATCAGAATAGTGTTGAACCACGCAGAGGATTTGCTTAAGGCCATGTCTTCATTCATGGCTATATTAACTAACAGAAGGATCTAGAAGCAGAAACTTGAAGAGGATCTTTGAAATCTTAATGCATTACAAAAAGACCTCTTAGAGGGTGTTCAAAAACAGTATGTAAAGATTATATGAAATGATCCTTCATGAAGTTCTGCCTTTGAAGAACTATTACTATACTGATTTCTACTCTTTTAAATATAAATTGCCATGAAACAGTAGTTAAATAGACTCTTCATATAGCTAGATCAAAATACTGCAATATTCAGATTGTTTGACTTTGCTAAAGCAGTCATCCCAAAAGCTGTTAAAAAAAAAAATGATGGGCTGGTATTCTGCATGCATGCCACCTAAACACTGTATTAAAATAATGCTGAAAACAGTCTTATTTTAATTAAAAGGTAAGTGCTGGTCTGTAATATACTCTTCTTCCTGCTCTAACAGTGTGAGCAAATAATGTTTAACTGTCGTTGTCTCAGCCCATTAGCTTCTCCATCTGGTTATCTTATTAGAGTGGATCAGTAAATTAGTCAATGTTCTTATAACCTCCAGGAAACCCAGAACAGGTCATGTCTTTTGCTAGACTGACTGGAAATGACTGTCATTAGGTGACGTATCTGCATTCTCTCCAAGAGTTAATGGACACAACTGTAGCATGTGTCTGGGCTGGCAGGCTGGTTGTTTTTCTATCTCTCCTTGTAGACCCGGGAGCAACACAAAGATGGATGGCCAAGGCTTTCGCAGGTGTATTCCTGAAAACACTCCATTAGCCTTGATAGTTGTAACTTTATTTTGCACAGACTTGCTCTTGTCCATTAATATCAAACCTCGAATGCCTTGGTTCTGAGATGCAATGTGACATGCAAATGTCTAGCAGAAATATTTTAAAAGTCTTTATCATTAAAGACTGAGGGTGATGTCATGAGACCAGATTACTAATGACATTTAAATTTTCCTGAGATGTTTCTTTTGTTTTTGGCAAGGAATATTTATTATATTAAAATGATAATTTTCTTGTAATATCCCTTTCCTATGGTATAAACCACATAAAAATGGAAATTTATACATTGCCAAAAATACCTTGTCAATTGCAGGCAATAAGAGACAAACACTAAAAGAGGAGATTTTTAACAAATCTGAGTTGAATTAGAATTTTAAAAATAGGGCTGGTGCTGTGGCCTAGTAAGTTACCTTTTCACCTGCAGTACTAGTATTCCATATGGGTGCCAGTTCATGTCCTGGCTGCTCCACTTTCAAGCTAGCTTCCTGCTTATGGCCTGAAAGGAGGCAGAGAATGGCTCAAGTCCTTGGGGCCTTTCATCTCTTTGGGAGACTTACAAAAAGCTCCTGGCTTTGGGTCAGATCAGCTCTGGTTGTTGTGACTATTTGGCAAATAAACCAGTGGATGGATGATCTCTCTGTTTCTGCTTCTCTTCTCTGTAACTCTGCCTCTCAAAAATAAAATAGACTTTAAAAAAATAATGGAAACAACTTGCCTTGTACAACTTTGAATTATAACCTATGTAAAACATATACTGGTGGCTTTTGGCATAGCAAGTGAAGCAGCAACCTGCAACACCAGCATTCCATATGATCACCAGTGCGACTTCCAGTTACTCCCTTATTGTA
Organism: Ochotona curzoniae; assembly: GCF_017591425.1. Classification (NCBI taxonomy): domain Eukaryota; kingdom Metazoa; phylum Chordata; class Mammalia; order Lagomorpha; family Ochotonidae; genus Ochotona; species Ochotona curzoniae. The sequence goes on from NW_024466599.1 coordinate 61,031,411, forward strand.
CCTGCTAATGTACCTGGGAAAGCAGCAGAAGACAGACCAAGTGCTTAGTCTTGGATGAAGCCCCTGGCTCCTGGCCTTAGATCGACCCAGTCGTCATCATTGCACTAATTTGGGGAGTAAATTAAAAATCTGTGTGTGTGTATAAGTCCCTACTACATCCCTATCTCTTGCTCTTCTGTGTCACTCTGACTTTCAAATAAACAAAATAAGTCCTTTAAAAACATCTATTTCAATAGTCAATATACATAGAAGTAAGCTAAAAAAAAAAGGCGTAGGTTGTCAGGAAACAATGATGGGCATGCATAGGTCTGGCTATGGAGTTAGGAATCACTTCTTTAATTTTGGGTGTTAACAAGGTCAAAAGAGTGCCTAGGTGATTGAAAAGCAATTGAGTTTATTCTTTTTTCTTCTTTGAAACCCAAAAACACAGCATCACATTTACTATTTGGGACAATGGAGGATGCAGTTGTGTTCATTTAAACTATAATTCACCTTGTAAGCAAATTCTAAGAGTTCTGAAGATGCTCTCCTTATAAAAGTTTCAATCTGCCTTGCAATTACAACATAGTTATTTCTTAAACTGCAGTGCACTTATAGAATAGGATACCAGTGGATGGAAAAAAAAATACAGTGTCTAAATCTCTTCCAATATACGATTTCATCCACAATATTTTTACCTTTCCCTGAACTAATGAAAATCTTACCATTTAGCAAAACAACAAATTCTAATGTGGACCCTTTTATTCGGGGAGAAAAATTCTTCTATTTTGAAATGCTAAACATCTATCTACTAATTCTTTTTCTTTGGAGCAGAACTTGCTTCTATTTTTCTTTTTTTACAGTATTCTGTCTTAGGAATGTTTTCCTGGATTTAATTGAATACAAATGTACATTTTCATTGATATCAGTTTATATAAAGTGAGTGAGGTATACATCTACCTTTCACAACGTGGATAGAGTAAGAAAGCGGACACAGAATGAACCTGTTTGTGTTTCAAGTCCTGAAACATTGAGAAAGGAAGCCATTTGCTTTGTTTCATCAAATTGTGTCAAGTACTTTCACTTCTCAAAGGCTGCTACCTCTGGTGTGCAGCAGACAGCAGCAGCAGGCTAATGCACCAAAACAGCATGGAATAAGCACCGGGTCAGACAAACCTGATGACAATGCCAGCAGGGAAAAAAATCACCTAGCCCTCACTCAAGGAGAATTCATTTAGTTGAAGCAATGGCTATTCCATAGGTTATGATTGCTGAATCTGCTGCATTGGAACATTTCATTTGAGTTTTGGCTTTTACTTTTGTATTTTTTTTTATCCCCAAGATTGATCAGATTGGTTGTGCTTCATCCACATAATCTCATTCCTTTTACCTGGAATCGGTGCTGCAGAGCATGCTAGGAAGTGATGGTACAGCAGAGGACGCCAATGATGAGCTGAATAGCTGGTGAGCATGCACTGGTCTGGCAGGTCCTGAATATCAGTGTGGAGAGGAAGCACAGTCAGTGAGCATAAACTAGGATTCTGGGTGTGAGATACAATCGTGCTGGAGTGCGGCTGATTTGTAATGTGCTATATATCCTAATGCTTCTATCCTCCTAAAAAGTCATATGTCTACATATTAGAAAATCAGTACTCTCTCACGTCTGCCACCAACCACATGACATTAGAGTAAGAAGATGGCTGTGCATGAAGAAACAGATCCTCATTGGTGACACTGCATCTGTTGGTCCCTTGAGCATGGACTTCTAAGTCTCCAGAAAAATAAAATGACAACTTAAAACCTTAAAAGGTGAGAAGCAAATCTCTGTCGTTTACATGACACCTGGTCTGCCATGATCTTCTGTGATAGTAGCCAAATAGAACAAGCAGAGGGTCCAGGCACCAGTGAGTGATATTGTGTCTAGAATTCAAATTGCCTCTTTTTTTTTTTTAAGTGAATGACTGACATGCTAACCCAGAAGAAAAAAATAAAGGCATATTCTACAGTAGAAAAAAATATATAATTATACTGCCTTAAAATAAAAACAAGGATAGGTATGCTTCTCAGAACATTTTACTAAAAGTCACAGTTTTAGGAAGAATCATTAGAAACAATGAGATATAAAAACATTGAGGATATTCCCAAGCAAAATTTATTGGAGCAGAGACCTTACCTATTCAAATGGTGGCAATCTGTAATATTAAAATGATTAGGAATGACCCAGAACTGAAACGCCAGAAAGACAGAAGCCACAGGCAAAAATTAAAGTGTTTAAATAGAAGAAACAAACAGAATAATGACCAATGTATCATCAAGGGAGCAGTTAGGAAAGTAATTCTAGAATCACATCTCATTTTAGAACTCTCATTAGTATACAGCTGATACTCTGATATTTCTTTCTGACCTGTGTCTTGCAGGTTTTCAAGAATTCCAGAAACGTTGGAGAGAAGTGACCTAGTATTACAGCAATACATACAACAGAAAGAATAGCAATGGTCCCATTGCCCACAGAAGACTGAATAAATTAGAATGATGTGTTAATTTGGACATACTTTGTGAAATTAATTTGTGGAAACAAAATATTGTCTTGATATACAGAGACCAACTTAGAGCACTTTCTAGTATGTTTGTTAGAGTTTCTGAAATATCTTGGAATCTTCTTCATATTGGCTGATGGGTTTAAGTCATACTGGCAAGCATATTTTTATATAAGAAAAATGATTTCTTATATTTGAATATAGCTTTTAAAAAAGATTTATTTATTTTTATTTGAAAGGCAGCTTTTTATAGGGAGAGAAGGAGAGAGAGAAATCGCCCATCTGTTGATTCACTTCCCACATGGCTGCAATAGCCATAGCTGATTTGATTTGCTCTGAAGCAGGGCAAGAGGAGCTTCCTTTGGGTCACCAACATGGGTACAGAGACTCTGGAGCTTGGGCTGTCCTTCTCCACTGCTTTCTACGCTGTAAACAAGGACTTGGATCAGATATAGAGCAAGCAAAACAAGAACCAGTGCCCATAGGGGATGCCTGAATTTACAGGCAGAGGATTAGCCTGCACTGGCTACAGAATAAAACTTTCATACTGTCAGTTTCATTAGCTGGAGATAATAGCATGGGTGCTTTAGTGCATATATCAATTGGAAAAAAAAATGCCATTTTGGATCCCAGCTCTAGGGAATTTACATGATTTAAAATATCCCAAGCATCAAATTTCTCATTTAAAAAGTGAGAATAACAACTTTATTTATCACATGGGATTTTGTGAAGGTTAATGGAAACAAAATACATTAAAATATTAACTATTTATCATGTTAGCTAGTTTTCTTATGCTTATGTGCATCAGAACTTAGAAATTTTATTTTTAACACTTGCCAGGGAATGAAACAGCTTTTATTGGATGTTTTAAAGGCCACATTCATTCAGATCCTTGTCTTCTGCCATTGAACATGGTTTGAAAAGGGAATTTATTGGTGTTTTTATAAGAACAAGAGCAAACAGCCTCAGGAGAATTCCTCTCACCTAAAGTTGTCAGACTTAAAAAAAAATTAAGCTGAAATTTCCAGTAAACAATAAAAAGAATAAAAACGTTCTGTGTGGAGTATGGGATAAATATCAGAATACAAAGCCATCCATCACTGTTAAGCTGGTTCGTCAGAAATATTTGAAGATGGCCTGATGTGTCCTGTTGAGTAAATGGACAATTTCAACCCTTTCGGTAAAAGCAGTGGAGGTTTCTTGTAGTTGATACCATATAAATTGAGAGGGGTTTAAGTAAAATGTTACTGTGCCCCAGCCTTAGTACTTACCCTGACCCTAAGTTCAGCAAGCCAACAAGCAAAGCAGTCATGGTGGCAGAGGTTTCTGCCAGGGTAGAATGTAGGGCATAGCAACAGCCCCGTGTGAGCTGTGTCCCCTCTGTGTCTCACCTGACACATGTTGGCCTAACTTTATCATGAGCCATGCTTGGCATGAGCATTACAGATTCAGCTATGATTCATCTGTTTAAGAAGGACATCTACTCTTCCTAAGGACAGATTGTTTTCTGAATGTGCTGGAGGTCACTGTTTGAATGTTCACATGGCTTGGGAAGCTGTGTAACTCGTCCTTCTTGTGCCAGAGTATTCTGCCTTCCTGTCCGTCAGCACTTTAATCTCATATCTGCCATGGGAGTGAAAAATATACCAACAGCCTGACAGTAAAAACACACCTCAAACACACCTATGGTATTAAAGTTACAAGGTTATTGTCCCACTTGATCTTAGGAAAAATATATATATATATGTATATATGTGTGTAGATATATACACACTTAGAAGGGAGAATTGAATCTTGGAAATATTGATGGATACCCTCATGGGCCTGGAGTCAATGTCTGAATGCCTTCTCTTAGGTTGAATGTTCAAGTCATAACATTCACTGCCATAGGATGTTGCCCTTCAAGGTAAAGATGTTGCTGTTTCATTTAGTTGTTGTTTTGGATCCCCAAAGATATTCCACAAGCGTTTAAAGAATGTTTTCCATATTCCAAGCTGAAGTTTAGGCTCCAGGAGCAGTATGGGGTTGTGTCTGGTCTCCATGACTAGTACAAATCAGACACATAGTAAGTGTTCATAAAATATTGATATAATTAACAAGTGAATGTATTTTAATAACATTTAATGGATTTGATATTATTAAAATAATGTGCTAGGCTCCTAAAATGTGTGCAAATGATAATTTAAACTATAATTACTGCAGACGTTACATTAATAGAAGTTACAGAAATATTCTCTCAGTGAAATGAGTGCTTCTTTTATGATGATATCTGACCTTGTCATACCATTGTAAAAAGTTGGGCTATTTGCTTCCCAGACCCAGAACAGTAATGAGAAGAAAAGCCTGAGTATGACAAAGCTGTTCCGTTCACCCTGCTGCTGGGTTTGAAGAGGCAGAGAAATCTGAAATTAGAAAAGATGGTGCAATAATCAGGCCATATAGAAAGGCACTGAAAGTGGAGAGCGAAGAGAAGCAGACACAGTCTCCCAATCAGTTACAGCTGCTCTGGACGGGCGGGAGGCACATGGGAGAGTCAGTTTCCATCGAGGTGGAAAGGGGGCTGTGAATAATTTTCCTTTTGAAAACGTGAAGGGCAACAGCACGTGTACCATGCCTATTCTGTAACAGAATTATAAAGGGACAGAGGAGAAAACACTTACTTGAACATCTGCTGTGCCAACCACTTCAAGAAAAATAGGCAGGCGGCAGAATGCGCACATCTGCCCAATGCTCCGCACGTGCAGTGGGGAGAGAGCCGCAAAGACATGGCAGAATAAGGAAAGGCTTGGAGAGCACTCGGTGTCCTTCAGACTTCCCCAGAGCATGGAGGCAGGAATTGCAGAGGGGTTAATCATCCAGAGGCTGCTTTAAGACAGGGAAACACTCCTCTCAATCTGGCTACCAAGTGGAAAGCTGCCGGGACTGGAAATGTAATCACAGCAACTGAAATCCAAGAGCAGACTTGGAGTGGGCTAAGCCTCCAATGTGTGGAAATCACGCTATCAAACTGGGAAGCCAGTGAAAATCCTGTCTCTCTCTCTCTCTCTCTCTCTCTCTCACTCTCTCTCTCTCTCTCTCTTTTACCCCCTCAAGTCTGTGGTTCAGCCCCATCTGGATCCTTACAACTTGCCTAGGGTCTTAGGTTATGTGGAATAAATACCAAAATAGACTTCTTAAATGACCGTGTTTCTCAAACTGAACATCAGATGTCTTTAAATAGCGATCCATTGGGCAGGTGGGATGTGGCCAGGGGTGGCAAGAGGTGGGGCAGTGATTTGTAGGTCTGCTGCCAGGCAGGAAGATACAAATTCAACATCCCTGGTATATTCCTGAACTTGTTTGGCTCCATGTTATCTGTAACCCTCAAGTTGCAACTTGCCCTGGCTGTCCTGGTTAAAATTTTTTCCAAAAATGATGTGAGATTCATTCATACTAAGATGTGAAAGAGCAAAGTTGTTCTCTGCAATGTCTGGTCTCCTGTATTGGAGCACCAGTTTTGGGTCTCAGCTGTTGTTGAAGATCCAGCCTCCTGCTAATAGCCCAAATAGTTGGACTCTGACAGTCGTGGGGGAAGCCACGTTGAGTTCTGGGCTTCTGGCTTGGCTTTGATCTGGTCCTAGCTATCCTGAACATTTGCTTTTACTCTCTTTGTCTCCCTGCCTTCCAAATGAAATGAAAATAAATAATTGATTTGGTGAATTTTTTAGAAAGATCTTGTATATCTTTCTGCATATATCTGCACATATCTTATGCAGATAGATTTATGCATCTAAACTTTTAGAAGGATCTTCTTGCAGATATACTTATGCATCTGGAAAAATAACAGAAAGATCACATGTGAAAACATTTACAATCTTGACCTCTTGACAGTAGAATAATGAATAGTTGCTGAGTTTTAAAACTTTTTATCTTTTCCCCATTATTTCTTCTACAATGAGCCTGTTTTACCTCTGCAATTAAACATGTTTCATTCTTAAAAAGCAGTGACAACCTGTTTGTTGGCCTCTCGGTGACAGGCCTCAGGTGGTTGTGTTACTAAATCAGGTAAATTTGCTGTGAGCTTTGAAACCTTTTTCTCTTTGCTCTTCTTTAGTTTTTTTTAAATCTGACAGAAAAGACAGAAGAAACAAATGACTTGTCAATGCTCTTTTTCATGCCTTCCCAGATACACTGTTCGCACCTAATGCTGCAGTGTTTATCTACCCAGTGGACCCAAAGCAACACTGTCAGGAAAATACAGTGTTGAGAAAGGGTGTGATGATTCAGGGAGTGAAAATCTTTATCATCTATCAATGCACTGGCAGTTCAGGGAGTCAGGTAGCCTTCAGGTTGTGACAGGAATTTGAGCCGAGAGTTTCCAGCTTGTGTTCTATTTTATTTGCTCTTTTAGTGTACGTCATACAAAAGTTGAGAATTAACCACCCTTCTCCAACCTTCGGTTGGTATTATCATTTTAACTTTGTTCACCGCATCAGCTATTTCCTGTGGCTGATTCAAAGCCAGAGCACACTGACGATTCATAGTACATAAACTCATTGTCTCCAAACTTACGTAGCTGTTCTGGAACATTCTGCAGGCTTGTCTTTTGTTACGACCTGCTGTAAAACCTGATGGTGTGTGTACTGCAAACATAGAAAGGTCTAGCTAACAAATGGGTCTCTAGTCATTTTCAAAAAACTCATTCCTAAGATATTCTACTTGCGTGCTGTATTTAGAAGTTCCTTTTATTATTATTTTTAGGGTTTTAAAGTTATTTTCTTCCCAAATGTCACGGAATGTCTTACTGCCCATCTGCTCATGAGGCATAATTACGAAACCGACAGTCTTTTTTGACACCTCTCTGAAGTGGGAGGAATGAACACATTTTCATTCAGTTTGGGAGCTCAACATTTTTGGCCTGCTTCTTTTGTAGAACTGAGCCTTTCGCACAGGGTCTGAGTTACATAAGGATTTACAAGATGTGTAAGAAAACAGGACCGTTGGGAGACAATAGCTTGTTCAGATGCTCGATCATTTAAGCTATTAGTGGAAAGGGTAAGTAATTGATTCAGCCAAAAACTGGCTAAGGAAAGCCAGAGTTTCACATACCAGGGCTGTCTGTTTATGTGCCTTTAAAAACAAGGTGGACACTAAATGACACATTTATAATTACCAACCTATAACAATAACCAATGTGTACAAGTAGTTCCATATGATAAGATACAAAAATTATTGCAATCCATATTTGCTTTAAATGCCTTACAAACATTTATTCTTACAGATTTTAAAGAACACAGCCTTTTTTTTCTATCAAAAGCTATATATATATACTTCAATGAACCTTCATGTCACTTACTTTTTAAAATGATTTTTATTGGGACATTTGACATATGTAAAATATCACTTACAATCATGATAAGCCGTTTCACTCAGTATGCTTCTCAGTCACCTTTGACAAGGTGATAATTCTGAGAGTGAATTTTCAGCACCAGTAAATGTGAATTTTTATAACTAAGCATCATTTCAGAAATAGTTATTTTTGTAACACTGGACAGATTTCAATTGTGGTACCAAAAGCTCTGACTAATAAGTTCTTCATTTATACATAAAAAAAAGAGTCTAAAATAAAATCAGTATAAAGACAAAGAGACAGAAATAAAACATGAGGAATAAGCATAATTCTGCAACTTAAATCTGTTATAAACTAGCTTGTTCCAATGCTGTAGATGTCAGATTAGCTTAACTACAACCTTTTTTTGAAGTCTCCCTAGTTTGATATACAATAATGCAAGAGCATAAGCCTTGAAACCCTGCCATGAGCCTCCATCTCAGCTTATAATGTAACTAGAATAGATGAATATGTGTAAAATGTGGGAACAATGTAACACATAAAGATTACACATGCTTCAAAGAGGAAAAGATCATTAGAAGTTTGTCTGGTCAGTGAGACTGTCTTGATGGCATCACAGGCAGAGTTGATGGCGAGAAGCTAACATTACTTGTGCTTCTGTGATACAGCATACTTCTCCCATCCAGAAGAATTTTGGATGCTATTCTAAGTATCTTCTGCTCTTTCCAGAAACATGAGCTGGACATTATAATGCACAGGTATGAAACAACAAGAGTCAGAATGAGAACAATGACAGTAAACAGCACTGATTTATTGAGCATCTATTCTGCTCCAGTTTGTGCTCTTATCATTTTATAACTATGACGTGTGTGCTCACTGCGTAGGTGGCCACATTACAGACCCAGTAAGCATGTCGTTCACAGGGAGCTAGGGTGTAGCAGGGAAGGCTCCGTTTGTTCTAACTGCATCATGCTTCCCTTTATGAAATGTGGTTGTGGAAGAAGAGCAAATGAGACATGGAGCCTACTAGATATTAGGCGTGGTTTTAAAAGTCCGAACAACATATGATCATCAGTAACATAACACTGTATTAGATTTTCAGGGTCAGTTTTGGATTTTTGCAACTCTTTGGAATGAAATTGGAGGGGAGGGAGCTAGTTTACAGAGAAGCATTCCAGCAGATTTGAGAATTGAGCACTTAAAATGTGCGTATATGTGTTACATGCCTTTAATATAATTATTTACATATTTTGGAAAACTAACAAATAGTATCAGATTGATTGATTTCACAATAGGTTCTTTTTAGCTATTATGATATCTTAAATTCAGAAATAATTTATCTCCCCAACTCTGTGTGCAAATATGAGATAAAAGAGAGTAAGTGGCATAGTTTAAACAACTATACAAATATATTTTTGATGTCAAATACATGTTGGAATACAGTATGAGGCAAAATTCCCATTCAAATACAAAATGATTCTTTTAAACATGAAGATATTTGTTTCTGGAATTGAGGGTGTGCACTAATCACTGGCAGTGAAAGACCTCACATAATAAAACTAGGGAAATGACCCACCAAAAAGGGACTGTTCTGCTTGAAAACGAGGGTGGCTGCTATTTCAGCTGCTGGAGACCTGACGTGGGGAGAGCGAGCCACTGTCGGAACTCTTGGTCCCATGTCTTCCTGTAGCTACTTGATATGCAGCAGCAAAATGAATGTTTCAAGGGCTATTGCCTGTCTCCCTACTTAACTTAATTACAGATTCAATGCTTAGGCAAGTGTATCTAAATGGTGGGTCCTAAATTACAGCTGGAACACCAGGTGCAAGGCAGTCTGGGAAACACAATACTTCATTGTCCAGCCTCTGCTGTAGATGGAGGCATCCTGAGAGGAGCGTGGAACAGATGGTAAGCAAGGTAACATATCAACCACAACAAACAAGCATAATGCACCAGGGAATTTCTCTAATTCAATACTAAAGGAAAGTGGGAGAAACTGGTGTACTACTGGCAAAGGTTTGAGGTATGTAATCTATGAGGAAAACAGTGATTGTTGAGCTCTGCGCAACCTTAGGTAACATCAGCAAAATGAGAGCACAACAAGTAGAGAATTTCATAAAACCTGTAGTATAAAATTGAAGCCTCCATCCCAAGCCTTTCCAAGATTACTTTAGTGAGTTGATTGAATGCCCACCATAAGACCCAGGCCAGAGCTTTTCTGGACCGTAGCCCTTCTACTGCGCATGTAAAGAAGGTGAAAAACTCCATTATGGAGATTGAGTGGATCGATCCTAGAATCACAATGATGAAGTTTATTTTAACTGATCTAAATCCAATTGTGCTGTATGTTCTCAATGCACTTGGAAAATGATCATTCCATATGATAAATTCATACTGCAAATTCTTGTTATGTGCCAAATGAGCTCTTATGTGACACAGTAACTTTTAAAGCCTGCCAAAACTTTGAAATGTTGAAAAAGGTGTTGCTAGCTTTCAACATGTGCTAATTGGGTTTGCCCACGCAGATGGCATACAAGGGAAAAAAAAAAGGTTACAGTTTCTAGACTGTTCTAATGAGGAGGAAAAGAATAGGAGTAAACCCTATGAAAACAAATCATTTAATCTCCCTGTTTACACTGGTGGATATAATAGGGAGCTTTTTATTTATTATGTTTTGAGAAATTTTTGTTTGTAGTTATAATTCAAGAAAAAAATGGAACCTCCACAGGGTAAAATAAATAAATAACTCCTATGGAATGTTGAACACAGTTCACAGCTCTTTGAATCTGTAACTTAAAGTGAACCATCCAAATTTTACAATTACATAAATGGTTCTATGTAGCTGATAAAACAGAGTTGCGTTTATGTGAGAAATAAGATTTCTGTACTGAGTTTGATACCAATATTCATATCTTCCTTTTCTTTTTCCTTTTTGGGTTTTATATTATACTGCACTTAAAATCCACCAAACTGAGACAGAGCTAATTGGCTGTGTATAAGTAACTGTGGATCAGACGTTTGGGGAAAACATGTCATTTTATATCCATCATGATGTTCTATTTGACTCAGAATCTAATATATGTTCCTATTTTATGTGAACAACTTGCCCGTGGTCAGATACTTTAAAATTTACAGCACTCAGATTTGTAACAAAATCTTTCTGCCAAATAAGTCATACCAAATCAGTTAAGCTATCTCAGATTTCACTTGCCCATGCTTCTGACATTATCCAGCAGTTGATTCTGTCAGATGATCTGGCAATCCGACCAGGAACTTACTAACTAGGAGATCTGATATTATCAGAAACTAGTGAACAACTGATTTGGAAAGCAAGCAAGATACATTTTAAAATCAATGACATCCATGATTAAAGATTAAGTGAACATTACGTGAAGTTACAGTTTTGTGAGAAATCATAAGTGCATTAGAAAGTATGTTTTCATATATGTTAGAATATTTAAATGTCTTTAACATGAGTCATAATATTCTCTCTGGGAAAGAAATGGGCCAATGCAGGAAGATGAATAAAAAGCCATTTAATGCTCAGTCATTAGAAAAACCAATGACTATAGGTGATTCCAGGCTCTGATACAGAAAAAGTATTGCCATTCTGGATTTGAGTATAGAGACAGTTGTGTGTAGTGGGGCTAAGAGTAAAATGCCATGAGACAGGCACGGTTTGAACCATATAGAATTTTATAGATGATGGTGAAGAGATTATACTTAGTAAGATTTTGCTTCTTAAAGAACCTCTTTACCATGGTCTGCATAGCTATCATTGAATGATTACTTTGTACCAAGCAATAATGAAGTAAGTCTCACATAATCTAACTTTTCCTAACATACAGAGAATAGAGTATCATTTTATTACTCACCTTTAAAACTAGGAAAATGAAAGGTTAGAAATTATTATTTTTAAGGATGTATTTGCTTTTATTACACAGTCCAAACTGCACCTATCTATTCGCATTTTCCTTTTTGCATCCTCTACCCTCGTTGCTTCTGTGGCTTCGAGCCCTCTTCTCTGGCTCTGTTCCGCTGGCTCCTGCTCATCGTGTAGGCCTTAGCTCAGAGCAAACTCACACTCTTCACTCCCTTGCGTGCACTCCCCTGTCACTGCCTCTGAGGTAGACCTCACAACCACTCCTGCCCACTCCAGCATGAAAGGTGAAATTCAAATTTTCAGCAGCATCATTGCTAAAGCGTCTGCGGAGACACTAAGGTATCAACCTCTTCCAGGGCCTTGACAGCAAAGCCAGGAAGAAGGCTCCAAGAGAACCAATCATGTTTTGGAAGCCTGGGGGGGGAAAAAAACTGTTCTTTACAGCTGACCTAACAGAATGGCATCTTATATCTTGAGACCATCAGAAAGAACCTTGGGACATACACAAGAGGACAAACCATGCAGAAGGAAGAGGAAGCACTATCCCAAGGAATCATTTCCTGTGTTGAATCCGTGGTGTCTGCCCCCAGTGACAATTTTGGGTCTCCAATTACTACAACTTACCCTTGTGCTCTAAGCATAAGGCAGCGGATTGCAAAGAGCCCCTGACAAAGTAACATGAATTCTCTAAAACTGAAACAAGAACTAGCACAGATTCAAGGTGAAACCTTGAGTGAAGAAATGGTAAAGGGACTGATATTTTTCAATATGATCTGTTTATTTCAAAAGCACAATAGAGACAGAAGGAAAGACAGAGAGTAATATCTTTCATCTGCTGGTTAACACCCCAGATGGCTCACAACAGCCAGCACTGGACCAGGGTAAAGCCAGGAGCCAGGAGCTTCTTCAGGATCTCCCTTGAGGGTAGAAGGGTCCTAACCACTCAAGCCACTTATATAAGTGGCTTTATATAAGTCTTTAAATAAATATGTTATAAATATGCTTAATAAATTCTCACATAAATATATTTATAGATGTATATCTAAAAACTTCAAATGTTAACAGTAACTATCCTGGCTATTGAGAAGCAAACTGTTTTATCATTTCTGAGCTTTCTACATATTTCTGTATCTTCCACTGCATACAGTTATTACATTTCTAATCAGAAAACATCAATTGAGAAAAACTGAAGAAATCATTCTTTTATGGCTCAGCTATAATGTGTTTTTGAATAATGCTAATATATCCTTTATAAAAAATAGACTTGGAGGGTTCTGTCAATAACACATTTAATTCTAAAGACTGTCTATAGCTAATGGTGTAGCACAAAAAATAATTAGCCGATTTATAAGTCAGAGTTCATTTACACTTCTCTCGGGAAGACAGATGATGTGTTACCTTAGCTTGTACCTTGATTACACTGTGGTATGATTCAGTGTGGAGGATGAGAAAACCTATCTGTAAACAGAACAGCAGGAAGTTCAAACCTATCTTTTTTTTTTTTAATCTATAGACTAGTAACAACCTTAACGAAGGCTAAAGAGTTATCGAAATTATTTCCCGGGAGGGGGTAGAATATGTCTAATTAATTAATTCATTTGTTAACGTGTCTTTTCTTAGGGACATTACTTTTGAAAACTGTGAGAAAGGAGGAAAAAAGATCACCAGGCTTAGGAGCTCAGGGATTCATGCTGAAATCTAATATACCTGACTGTACATGGACACCTTGGAGGATATTGGCATTGAAGATGACAATCAGCAAAGTCTGAGTTCTTAGCTAACTAGCCAAATGATTCCTTGGCCATTCATCCCTAGTGTAAAAAGGAAAGCTCAGACCCAGGGCATCTAGACAAGGCTGTGTGCCACTGCTGTAACTCTAAGCCCTTGGATTATTAGCTTAGCTTCCCTTAAAAACAAACAAAAAAAAAACCTGTTTTTATTGGAAAGCCAAATTTACAGAGAAGGAGAGACAGAAAGATATTCTATCTGTGGGTTCAAATGATTGCAATAATTGCAGCTGAGCTGGTCCAAAGCCAGGAGCTCCTTCCAGGTCTCTCACATGGGTGCAGGGTCCCAAAGCTTTGGGCTGTCTTCTGCTGCTTTCCCAGGTGATAAACAGGGAGCTGGATGTGAAGTGGAGCAGCCAGGACACGAATCGGCACCCTTATGGAATCCCAGCCCATACAAGGTGAGAATGTCAGCTATCATGCTTGACCCAAGGGACCAATCTTTAAAGTAAGTGAATATCACCCACAAATCAATATGTGTAAGACCATTGATCTGGTAAACAAAAGGACAAATGATACAAAAATTAGTAGAAAAAGCATATTACACTGAAGGAAAACTTACTTATCTTCATCCATAATAGAAATGAAAATGAAAAAAATATTGATAAAATTCTGGTGCTTGCATGGCAAGCATTTAGCCACCGAACCATCAAGCCTGGCCTTCTTTCACTGTTGCTATTTAATACATGCTCATTGTTCTTAGAATGGTTCATTTAACCCAAATGAATTTACCAGGTGTTTAATTCTTGTTTCCTTATCAAAGTTGAAGCGCACTCTGATTTCTCTGTGGATATGTCAGTCTTCAGAATGATAACCCTGAGCCTTCTTGGCCTCTTTCTGCTTCAGTTACCATCCAAAAAACACAATATTCACAAGTTACAACACAGTGAGTCCAAGAAGAGCCAAAGAATGTAGTCTTTGTTTGCCCTCTGAGCTCTAGTGTCATGCTCAGTGATTCTGTCAAGCTGGGTACAGTGATTGCTTCTGTTATCATTGTCTTTTAGGCGTGGACTATCAACTTATTTGAACCAGCCAGATCAGTGAATCTCCTACTCTTTAGCTTATAACATTGGTGCTACGTGAGATAGTTCAACCTTAATATGAAATTGAAAAGCAAAGTGTTGGTTAGGTATTTTATTATGGTTTTGGCCTTGTGACACAGTCCTACAGCTTATCTGTGCTAAATTACTTTATAGGTAGGTTTAGTACAGTCATATGATCTACAGGTTTTTAAATGAAACCAGAGTTTCACATCTTTTGTGAAAAACATTTGTACAATTTTGAGAATGTCCAATTTCATAGGACTGTAAGTATTATGTTTTTATTCCTCTTCTTTGACCCATCAAGTTGGGAAAGTCAAAAATTAATTGTAACAGGTAAGATTTTCCTCTTTATGGTTAATGGATGAGGTTTAGGCTTTTGAACCCTGTAAGATCAGTCACAGTCAATCATGACATTTAAATTCCTGGTACATATTTGCTACTCAATTTTTACTTAGTGATTAAGCAAATAAATGGGTGGGATATGGAGTATCTATGGCAATCCTTAACCTTTGCATCAGTTGGCCTGATGTAAGCACAATGGCTAAATTCTTGCCTTGCATGTACCAGGATCTCATATGGGAATGGATTCATGTCCCAGCTAATCCACTTCCCAAACAACTCCCTGCTTGTGGCCTGAGAAAACAGTAGAGGATTCCCCAGAGCTTTGGGACCCTGGATGCATGTGGGAGAACCAGTAGAAGTTCCTGGTTCCTGGCTTTGGATCAGCTCAGCTCTAGTCGTTACAGCCACTTAGGGAGTGAACCAGAAGATGGAAGATCTTTTTCTCTTTGTGTATCTGCCATTCCAATAAAAATAAAACTTAAGCAAACAAAAGCTTTGTATCAGTTATGGAGAGACCACTGAGAAATGAATACAATGTCTCTGAGTTTCATTTTGTTTAGAATGCTGTTGAAGAGAGGGCAGGGAGGGCAGGCAGGGCAGGGAGAGCAGGCAGGGCAGGCAGGGCAGGGTATGTGGCAGGGAGGGCAGGCAGGGCAGGCAGGGCAGGGAGGGCAGGGAGGGCAGGCAGGGCAGGGAGGGCAGGGAGAGCAGGCAGGGCAGGCAGGGTAGGGAGGGCAGGCAGGGCAGGGAGGGCAGGCAGGGCAGGGAGGGCAGGCAGGGCAGGGTATGTGGCAGGGATAAAGTGGGGTAGGGATGGAATCATGATTGTCTCCTTGGAGCTATACCCAAGGAAAGCATAAGATTTGTTCTCTTTATATTAATAAAAAATGTAAAAGGAAAAAAAATTAGTGTTTTCAGGTCTCTTTTCAGGCTTTGGAGAAAAAAAACTCCAGTGAGGTAGCAGCTGATTTAGAATTAAAAAACATAAAGTAACCATCAACAGAGGGTTTTAGTTCCAGAGAACTCAGAAAATACTTCTTTCTGATTGTTTCAAACCTTTCCTTCCCTTCTGTCTCTCAGGCCTACGAAAATGAACCACCACCATCAAAGTCTCACACAGACCATTTTCATTAGCTTTGAAGTTCACCTACAAATTTTCTCCGAATCATTTTACACGTGAGAATTAATCTTCATAAATCTTCAAGGTAACTCAAGTGAGCCTCCAGTTTGAGGACAATGCTTTTATGATGACTGTGACATGCAGATTCAAAACTCTGCACTGAACTGTCACGGTAAGACGAAAGGCACCACAAAACAGCCAAAAAGTAAACCAGCAGATTTTTGTTGTTGTGGCTGTTTACTGTAACCATTTTATAATGATTTTTTTTTTTTTTTTTTAGTTTAAGCTGAAAATAATGGCGGTTTCTGTGATTTTGAGAAATTTCAGCTGAATTAGTGACACTCAGTGAAATAACCCAGGCAGAGTGATTATACTTGTAGTGGAAATATTATTAAAATATGATGTGGTATTATTAATTTCAGTGGTACAACAATTATAGTAGAACAGTGTTTTGAGTATATATGTTGTGCAAATAACTACTTTAGCAAAATATCAGAATGCATCATGGACTACAAAGAATATATTGCTATTTCCTCTTCCATATCTTAGACTTTAATTATCTTTTTTAAGGCTAAAAAGTATGTTCTCTTCAAGTACTTGCAATTATTTAAGCTGATGAATTGGTAAGTGGCCATAACAGAATCATACAGAATCATACAAAAATCAAATTTCTTTCAGAATTGTGGGGAGACACTGCTCTTTTCGTCTCAGTATTAGTGGGAATATACATTGGCCTTTTTACACATTGCAGTGAAATTTAAAAAAAAAATACAATTCATTGTATTAGATGGGCAAGTGGGAGGTACTGCTTCAAACACAGCTCTATACATGTATTTAAATGCATTATAGCACTGCGTTATTCTTTCCAGTAGAAAATATTTCATGCAAATTCAGTGTACATAAAAATACTTAGGAAAATGACAAAGTGTGAATATGAAGGCTATTAAAAGTTCAGTTTGATATCTTCTTGCTGAAAACTCACTGCTCTGTTGGCTTTGACATGACCTATAGAATTTTGCGTTGGCAGGAAATCAACTTTGAAATTTGTTCTATAGCAAATCATCGTGGCAATATACTTCCAGGAATTAAACCCTTTACATCGTGTGGCAGTGTTGCCAGGGAGCATGTAGGGTCTCCTCTGACAGGAGCCATGAAAGACTCATTGGCCAGAAATCCAAAGCCATATGTTAGTCCTGTCAAAAATGATATGGATCTGCTTACAAAAACCTTGCTTGGTGGCTCTGCCAGGAACCCTGTGGCTGTGTCCTGCCGGAAAGCTATTGCATGCGTTATCATTGCCAGAAATTGAGGCTGCCCTGGGATAATATAACAGCACTAAAAACTCAACCTCTGGGTTTCTACTGCCAGACTGTAACTATTAACAGAGCCTGTGAGTGTATTACAGGGAAATAAGCCCTATTTGCCCTCTCCAGGGTGAGGGTGGGCCATCCTGTTGGCTTCCAGGACTTGGAGCTAATTGGCTCTTTGGAAAGGATTCTTCTGGCTGTGATTCTATTCGTTATTTGTTTCCTAATGTACATGAACTCCAGCTAACATCCACCAAGAATAGACTTAAATAACAGTTAACCTAGAGAGAGGCAACAGGCAGCTAAAAGTAAAAGTTAAGGCATTTTGTCCGTAGCAGAATACTCAGCAACATATTACAAACTGTGATAAAATTTTCAATTTTGAAGCTTCTATGCAAAACCTGGAGTGACTACAAATTTCCCAACTTTGATTTGTGGCACATAACAAGGTGATTACAACTCCCATATTCTTCAGTGCACTCATTATTACATGTAGCAGTTACATCATGACAAATACACACTGTGGAGCCAAACACTCCAAGAGAATCTTTCTACGTATTTGACATAACCGAGTTTAGAATGTTTTTAAAGGACAGTGAAATTTGAAATAATGAACCCACTTACCAAGATGTTGTACGACTATATCCACAACACCGCTCTACAGGCTGCTGCTAGTTTATGAATTACAGGTTTTGGACCCAGTGCAATAGCATAGTGGCTACAGGATCCCATAAAGTCGCCAGTTCTAATCCCGGCAGCTCCTCTTCCCATTCAGTTGCCCTGATTGTGGCCTGGGAAAGCAGTCGAGGACGGCCCAAAGCCTTGGGACCCTGCACCCAGCTGGGAGACCTGGAAGAGCTTCTGGTTCTTAGCTTCGTCTTGGCTCAGCTCCGGCCATTATGGCTACTTGGGGAGTGAATCATTGGAAGGAAGATCTTTCCTCTCTGCATCTCCTCCTCTCTGTATATCTGACTTTGCAATAAAAATAAATGAATCTTTTAAACAATGAATTATAGATTTCCTAAATTGAATCCAAAATATTGCAGTTCAGAAATATTGCAGATTTGAGGTGTTTTTTTTTCTCATTTTAAAGTACTTGTTTCTATAAAACGAGGTAAGAAATGAACCCCAAATCTAAACCTGAAGTCCACAAGAGTCTCCTGTACCAACGATATGCGTTTTATATGCCTGCAGTCCATCACCTGAGTTCAAGTGTGGAATTTTCCACTCGCGGTATGAAGTCAGCGCGTGTTTTCTCAGAGTAAAGAGCAGTGTGGATCTGGGCTGAGAAACTCTCCATTTATATTTATCTCTTCAGAGAAACATGGGGAAGAACTTGGAAAATACATAGCAATTTGACATTGCTGAAAATGTATTCTCAAGTGATTTGGAAATTCCTGCTCTAGAAATGGCCAGCTTGTCACCATCTCCTCGTTTTCTCTCCGTGTAGTCACTGCTAATCCATGTAGACTAATCTAATCACGTTTTCAGCGCTATCGCCTTTCCTATTATAAATAGTTGGTATAAAAACTTAATAAAAAATAAGTCTTTTTTTTCTTTTTATAAAACGGGGGTTAGTGTGTTGGTGTAGCAAGCTAATCCTCTGCCTGTAAGTGCCAGTATCCCATATGGGTGTCAGTTCTTTTTTTTTTTTTTTCTTCTTTTAAGATTTATTTATTTTTGTTGGAAACACAGATACACACAGAGAGAAGGAGCAACAGAGGGAAAACTCTTCCATCTGCTGATTCACTCCCCAAGTGACTGCAAGAGCTGGTGCTGAGACAATCCAAAGCCAGGAGCCAGGAGCTTCGTCCGGGTTCCCCATGTGGGTGCAGGGTCCCAAGGTTTGGGTCGTTCTCTACTGCTTTCCCCGGTCACAAGCAGAGAGCTGGATGGGAAGTGGATCAGCTGGGATAAGAACCAGTGCCCATATGGGATTATGGAGCTTGCAATGCAAGAACTTTAGCCAGTAGGCTACCGCACTGGGCCCATATGTGTCAGTTCTTATCCCAGCTGTTCCACTTCTGATCCTATTCCCTGCTAATGGCCTGAGAAAGTAGTGGCAGGTGACTGGAGTTTTGGGTCCCTGCACCCACATGGGAGATCTGGAAGAAGCTCCTGGCTCCTGGCTTTGGAATGGCTCAGCTTCCACCATTGCTGCCGTTAGTGGAGGTGAGCCAGAAGATGGAGGACTTCTGTTCTGTCTTTCCTCTCTCTGTAAGAATCTGCCTTTCAGATAAAAATAAATAAATCTTTAAAAAAGATTTATTCTGAAAGGCTGATGCGAAGCCACTGCTTCTAATGGGAGCCTCTTCTCCTGCTTTCCTAGTCCCACTCTGGGGAACTGGAAAATAAAGAAAAAGAGATTGTTTTATCAAAAATTGTGAGTCCTTGCCTGTGATTTTCTTTCCCTACAAAATTGATCCTAGGTGATGAACCATTTCCCCTATGTTAGTTGCAGATATGTACCAGGTCATAAGATTTATATTGGTCTTTATTTTCATTATGTCAGATTCATGGTCCCATGGTTTAATAACAGTCAGTTCGGTTCTTTAAGAAGTTTGCATTTGAAACTCTGCTACTGATCTCCACAGGTTACATATCATTTCCATTTTATTTTCAAGTTTTCAAAATTACGTATTCTGAACTGTCTAGTTTAACTCTTTTACCCAGGAGCTAAAAGATGCCAGCATAAAGAAAAAGAAACATGATGGATCCTATTTCTGATGTCAGGGAACTCACAAATCAGCACTGGAGACAAATATTAATAACCAATAAATTAAACATTTTAGTATTATATAAATGCTAACAGAGAAAACAGGATTGGTCAAATTATTTTTTGTATAAGTCACAAAATGGAATGTCATAATTTAAAACAGTTATCTAAACATATGTATAAATATATTTCGACAATTTATTTCAGGACATGTTTAGATTTACAAAACAAAAACTTTGAGGTATAAATATAAAGAATTCCCACCTGTCTCTCATCATATTTCTGGTTGTTAACATTTTATATTGGTATCTCTGGCATTTTGATTTATCTTTGTGATGAAACCATTTCCAGAAAATATTGTTGCATAAAAGGGGGTTAACAGAGTACATATAGAATATGCATATATAAAGTACATATAATATTTATGATATGTATACTCTCACAACTGTATTAACGCAGAGAACATAATATTTGGAAGAAACTTCATTGAGATGCTAGCTATACTATAATCTGTATAGAATAGCATAATACAAGTTTTTCTTTTTTTATTCTCTGCATTATTCTAAAATTTTAAATTAGAAGTTTTTAAAGAGACAGAAAGAAAGAGACAGAGAGAAAGATCTTCCTTCCAGTGGTTCACTCCCCAAGCCAACGCAACGGCTGGAGCTGAGCCAAGACGAAGCTAAGAACCAGAAGCTCTTCCAGGTCTCCCAGCTGGGTGCAGGGTCCCAAGGCTTTGGGCCGTCCTCGACTGCTTTCCCAGGCCACAAGCAGGGGGCTTGAATGGGAAGAGGGGCCGCTGGGATTAGAACTGGTGCCCATAAGGGATTCCGGTGTGTGCAAGGCGAGGACTTCAACCACTATGCTATCGCACTGGGCCCTACATTATAATTTAAATTTTAAACTTAAATTTTAAATAAGGCTGCCACAAAAAGAATAATAGTTAATTCTAAACTATACTAATAATAGTTAATTCTAAAAATCTAATTGTTTGACTCATATTTTATGTGCTTTTTGTAAGAGAATATTTTCATTCTTCAACAAGTTCTTTTATAATTTCCAACTTTAGTGTTATATATTCATGTATAGAAGGGTCTCCTCTGAATATAATGTATTTACATGTTATTTCTATTTTTGGCCTGACCATTTTCTATTATGGCCTAATCACTTTAGAATTTAATTTTCTTAGTTCAGAGTTCATGTTATTTTGTAGTCTTCTCTTCTGACCTTCTTTGAGTTGATCAATATTTCTGGTACCATTTATACAATAATTTGCATATTTACTGCTAACACTAAAGACATTTCATACATACACTAAGTATACTCTATTTTATTCCCGGAGTTTCTGTTCAATAAAGTTTTCTAACTGCTGGCCAATATCATGTTTCATATCATTTAATTTAATTTTTTATTGTTCTTTAATATTGGTCTCCATATGTTCTTTACATATTTCTCTTCCCTTATTCACTCATGAACTATTGTATAGAATAAACTATACTACCTAGAATTATTTAGAGGTGCTTACTACACATTTTTATATTATATTTGTGACAATTTAAAAATAATTTTGTAAAACTTTATTCAATACAGCATAAGATTTGTCTCAAAATGAAACAATTATCAACTGATTTGTTAATCATATGCAATTATATAACTTAGTCTTTCTATCCCATGCCATGATTAAATAATGCCTTTGAATTTATGGAAATTATAAGTATTGTTATTTTTTTTACTTCAAATAACAAATATTTACATTGGTGTTTTGAAGCATAATATTTTAAAATGATCTGTCATCTTTGGATGATGATGTGTTGGCCAAATGTTAAATTGGCAGAAATTCTCATGCTTTTCTATGCTGCAGAAAAGTTTATAGAGCAAAATCCATTCCCTACTTTGTCTTACTTTTATCTTTCTTCAATGTGAATGTATCTTCCCTTAAAAGTTGGCATCTGGCTCTCTCCTTTTCTAGTCCATTCCTCTAGCTTTAGATGTGTAGTTTCACATTTGATCTATTGTTCTTTCATCCCCAGATCCATTTTATTTCTCCACAAGGAGCCAGAGTGGAAAGAAAAATCTTGGTTCCCCTTTGAGCACTCACTGGTTTTAAAAAATTAGATAAACCATTATTAACACAACCTCACAGCATGGCGGTGGGTAGGGTGGTGCCATTTTTAATACATGAATACAAATTAGTTCAAGGTCTTAGGAACATTTCTCCAGAATGTTAAAAATTTTCAGAAATATAATTGAAGCTTGAATTTCATTGTTTTAATCAAAGCCCCGTGTACTGTAGACATTGAAAGTACTCACATTAGCGCAAAGAGGCTGACATATTGTGCTTCAAGAACAGCTTTGTGTTTGCTTGTTTTCTGAAGCACATGATGTGAATGATGGCAATGAGCCTTTTCCAAACACACTGACATACACCCCAAATTCACAAATCTAGGCAGATGGGAATCAACTCGCTCAGTTTTGTTTTGTTTTACTTTTTGAAGAATTGAGTGATTTTATCTTACTTTGTGCAAAGAACTGTTCAAACATATGTTCATAGATGGTGAACACACCAAAGTATCAGCCTAATACAGCCTGTATTTGGAGGATGGTTGATAGTATATAAACAAGAATATTTAAGGATAACATGTGTCTCTAAAATGTTTAAACACAGCAGTGGGTTGGAGAGTGACGTATTGGACATTGTTGCTAACTGAAGCTAAGAATGGTATGGAAGGCCTAGCTGAGAAGGCACGGATGGTTCTATTGGTCATACATAGAACTGCAGGAAATGGGCTGAATACAGGCGAAGACATTAAGATAAGTCTACACACGGCATAGGAAGAGATTTATCTGAGAGGAAATGATACGAGAAAATGAGGCATGGCCTTGGCAGTCATACAATGTCAGCGTCACCCACAAATAACGTCACATCAATGATTGTATCCTGCTGTCTATCTTCTAATACCTGATAGATGCCCCATAACTGCAACTTGAAATACATGGATAAGAAGCTCACAGATAATATGCATCATTTAAAAACCATGTGTGGATTTTTAAAACTACTGTGCACTGAAATAAACTTATCTTTTAATTCTACTTTCCAAAACTTTCTGAAATAGCTTCACATGCCCTTTAAAAAAGAAAATACTTATTTAATTATAGCTATTATTTTAGAATATAAATATATGAAAGCTGAAAGTTGATTATGAGTATTGTCTTCTTCTGTGTAGCAAAACATATAGCTGAAAAGATTATTTTTTTTTCCTTTGCTCACAAATTCTTGAAAATGAAATATAATTAACTCTCGATAAGAGTTTTCCATTTGGCTAGAAGAAAACACTGACAAACAAAATTAAATTTCATTTGAAAACTAATTGTTTCATAAAGGAAAATCCAAACATTATGGAGGGTTCTTATTTCCAAGAATAATGACTCACTTTTTTATTCTGCTAAAGGGTACTGAATAACTGTAGCGTTTTGAAATTTCAAGGACATCGTTTGCACTCAATTTATGGCTTTCTTCTTTTTTATCCTACTTTCATTATAGAAGGAGGATTTGTTTTACTTAACTTTTCTTAATGTGAATATTTTAATGTTTTGGAGGATTTATCTCATTTTGCTTCTCTTTCCTAAGGGATTGTGTTATGATCAAAAACCCTTTCGCCATCCTCATCAACTCCTATTATTATTACTTGTTGCAAGCTACTCCGCCCCTTTCCCAGTAGTTAGACTTTTGACTATTCCAATACGTTTTTGTAAGATAAGGCTTCTCTGGTGCCTCTTCTATGAACCCAAATGTTTCATTCCTTTTTCTGGACACCCTGAGTATCCAGTATCAGAAAGGCCTATGCTAGGTCACCAGTAGCTGTTCTACCATCACAGCCTGATCTGTTCAGACTGATTGGCACTATAAGGCACACATTGCAAAATATTTAAAATATCACCCCTACTTCCATGAGTCACTCATATCAGCTGGGAGTGTACTGAGCACTTTAACTGAATTATGGTATTGTTTGACTAGCTGTTATTAAAAGCTCCATAGTAAGAGGTGTGCAGGACCAAAACTCAAATGGTATTTTGTGACTTGCCCAAGATCACATTGCCAGTACTATCTCGGCTACAATTAATCCAGGTGTTACTTAGAGCTTCATGCCTTTCTGGTGTTGGCAGTTGTGTGGATACTTTTGATTAATGTGTATGTCCTGTAGAAATCCTTTCACTTTAGATAAACGGAAAGACAAACTGTTTTATCAGTCTGTAAATCTACTAGGGTTAGAATGGATTTTCCTGAGAAATCTAAAATTCATAGGGTAGAACATTTCAACTTTCCAAGGTAGAATGTGGTGCTCTAACCCAAGAGATCTATTGGGAAAAATATTTCCTTCTCATTCTCAATTCTGTTTAAATATTCCAGTACTTAAAGGGCCACAATTACACTTGGAGCTTGGTGAGACTGTTTCCAGGCAATTTTGTGCTTTTCATGAGCATAGACAGAGAACCTTGCCGTCACATCCGCTGAGCAATCAGATCTGTGAAGACTGAACACTTAGGCCACCTTGCTGGGGAAACATTGCTTACAAACTGAGATGCTGGCTAAATATAAAAGTGACCTTTAGTTGTTACCAGAATAAAGAAGTCATGAATCCATGTATTACAACTATTGTGAATCAAGGGCCATACTACACACTAAATAGAATATTTTCTTCTTGTGCATGTATGCTTGGAGAGAGACCAAGAGAGTACTTTCTATTTTCTCTCATTTTGCCCATTGCTGATTAAAATGGATTTTGTTAGTTTTACCCTTAAGTCACAGAGTAGTAAAGAAAATTAAAACTTGCAGCCAGCACTGTGGCATAGCAAACTAAGCCTCAGCTTGTGACACCAGCATCCAATAAATGAACTGGTTCGAGATCCTTCTATTCCACTTCCAATCCAGCTCTCTGCTGATTACCTAGAAGAATAGCCGAAGATGGCCCAAGTCCTTGGGCTCCCGCACCCATGTGGGAGACCAAGAAGAGGTTCCGGTATACTGGCTTCAGACCAGTCCAGCTCCAGCCATTGCAGCCATTTGGGGAATAAATTGGTGGATGGAGGATTTCTCTTTCTCTCTGTGTAATTTTGTCTTTCAATTAAAAGTGCATACTTTTTTTTCTTAAAGACAAACCTCAAGTGTATGATGACCAAGTAAAAGTCACGACTTTGGAGGCCATTTTTAGAGGTCATGACATTGGAGGTCATTTGGGGGGAAAAATGAGCTATTTCACTGGCAATTGAGATTGTTGCATTATGATAGACAAACCAATGTTTTGAAGTATAGGAATACAATGGTGAACAATAAAAATTTTATATTTTAAGCGATTTGAATCATTGTTTTCCATGTATCACCTGTCTGCTCTTCTAGTATGTGAAGCTCTCCTTCATTCAAGACTTAACAGCAGTCTGCTGCTTCCTAAAGGAACTGAGACATCGACCTCCCCTGCAGTGAAAGGCAGGCAAAGAGTAGAAGCCTTAACCTTTAAACACACACAGTGATTTTGAATGGGAGTTAGTGATGGTGGTGACAGCAGTGAAAGCAAGTTTTTGGATGCAACAGTGCCCACCGTGACATTCTGTGTCCTACACATCAGTGGCAGCGGGGTAGGCCAGAACATTCACCACAGCAGTAGTAGCTAGACCTTCTAGTTGATAAATATCCTTGATTAGTTCTGTTGCTCAAGAATGATGTCCAAGATGCCGGATGATTGTGTCACCAAATTAATTCCCTTTTTAATAAACCCAAGCATCATTCATCACCACTGGCAGTTAGAGAGTCTTGATGATAAAATCTTAGGTTTTTCTACTGTATTTCTTTATTTCAGTGCGGATGCAACAAGAAAATGTCATATTAGACACATGGATTCTGATTCAGATCATGGACAGTGAGCTCCTGTTATTTTCTGCTTTGGATTTTTAATTGCATTTCAAGTGCAGCATTAGCTCAGGAGAAGTATGACAGCCTCCACCTAAAGTTGAGAAATCAATTCTGATCAAATTAAACAAGTCCCGATCATTGTTTTAGTCTACCTTTTTGCCATGACCATAAAGGATTAATTCAAATTCCCCACTTTAGTTACAAATAATTCCCAACCATTTTTTTATCCTTATCTAATGAGGCCTCTGGTTATAATGAGGCTCATGAGTGTGTATGTATGTGTAAGTGTGTTTGTGTGTACATTTACTATGAATGTCTGCAATTAAGGATGCTAAAGAATCTATGCTTTCATCTCTTTCTTTTAACTATATCTCCAGATGACTTTTAAAAATATTTTTATTTTATTTTTATTTGAAAGGCAGAGTTTTATTTATTCATTTATTTATTTGGTTTGATTTGATTGATTGATTTTATTTGAAAGGCAGAGACAAGGAGAGACAGAGGCTTCCCACATGTTGATTAACTCCCCAATTGGTTGCAAGGGTTGGAGCTGGGAGGGTTCAAACCTGGGAACTAGGAGCCTCTTCTGGCACTGTCATGTGGGTGCAGAGGACTTCCAAGGACTTGAGCCATCCTTCACTGCATCCCCAGGCCATCAGAAGAGAGCTGGATCAGACGTGGAGCAGCTGGCAAACAAACTGGTTGCCCATACGGGATGTGGGCGTGCCACAGGAGGAGGGTTAACCCACTATGCTATGGTGCCTGCCCTCCAGATAATTTTTTAAAGGTTAACAAATTACTGCTTCAAAGCCCTATGTTTCAGATCTGTTCTGCTTTCAGATTTTGGTATACTCATACTCATTTGGGTTCCAAAATATTATTCTATCTTCAACTTCTTCTCTTATGTGTAGGGTACTATAATTATTCATTAAATCGTGACGTAACCCATTAATCTCTACTTGGGGCCCTTGAATAAAATGTATTCTCACTTTTCATTGACCTTTTTCTTTCTATTGTACATGAACAACTGTGGTTGTTCATGCAACATGCAACCACAGTTAGAATAGTCATCAAGTTCTACATTATTGTTTTGATGTCAGATCTCTCTATAAGAAACTATTTCTATCCATCAGTGAGATTTGCCATTTTATAAAAACAAATGTTTGGACTTCTGATTTCAGTCTAAACAATCAAAAGCTGAACACACTTGAAAAGTCAACAAATCTTCCTAGGACACAGAGCAAAGTGATTCTTCTACAATTAGAGAGAGGTACAAGGAATTTCACCACCCACCCCTCTCTCTCATCCCTTACTAGAGTACCAACTCCTGAGCTGAAACTTTTATGCCATGGGTAAGGGTATTTAGTAAAGTACTTAAGACACCACTTGGGTATCAGTGCTGACTCTGTTGTGACTCAGCTTCCTGCTGTTGCATAGCCTTTGAGTCAGCAGTTAATAGCTCAATTACTGGTGACTCCTCCATGCGTGGAAGACCTGGGCTGAGCTCCAGACTCCTGGCATCAGGTGCAAAATCAGGGTTACTTTTTCAGTCTTCGTCCTTTGTCTTTGACTTTCAAATAAAAGGCAAAAAGAAATAAAATTTTTAAAATGAAATTACTCTGAAAAGAAACCTATACTTGGACAAATTCAGAAAGCACATTGTACACTAGTTTATGAATTAAAAAAACTCAGCAGTCCCAGATACAGAGTTACCGCAATTTTTGTGAACTTTACCTCTAGGTGCCTGATAAATTTTCCTAGAAAACATTGAAGAAAAATTCCCTCCTGTTTCTTAGGAGGGAGATAGGAGAAGGAAACAAGTTATTAAAAAAAAAAAAATCCCAGAGCATTCTCTTCTGCTTAACAAGGTCTGTTCTCAGGAAACTTATGTAATCAGCCCAACTGGGATTGTATCAAAACCTAACTCCATCCTCTAACAAACGCCTCCTCTAGCCAGCTCCAGCCTGTGGGGGAAGGGAAACATCCACCTGCAGTCCTCACTTGACATGCAATAATCCAGTACCCCTGTGTGATGAAGAGAGTTGAAAAAATATTTGCGAAGTTGCTGCTCTGAGACATTGTTTCACTGACAGAGATACAATATAAAAATATGGAATGTGCCTGCACCCCGAAAACTTAGCAGCATGTTTTTATCAATGCACAACCTCGGCAAGAACAATGTTTATGCAGACAATTCAGTGAGCAAAGCCAGATTTATTGAGTCAGAACCTCCTAAGTCAGGAGAGGAGCTCCAGGAAGGAAAAAACGGAGAACATGGTCAAGTTTTGTTTTAAATACAATTCCTGGTGAGCAAAATAACAGCAAACAATCAACAAGAGGGAGGGGACAAAAAAATCTATCCTAAGACCTGAGACACAACCCTGTGTTGCTTGCTCCTGATACAACAAAAAAGCCACCAGAAGAGTGTGATTGATAAATTATTCTTTCTATTCTCATGGTAAAACTAGAAACTCAGAAGGGCAGGATGGCTCTTTTGTCTTTCTAAAAGCACCTCCTGAGGCAGAAGCAAACACTTTGTAACTTTAAAGAGACTTTCCCTTTTCTCATTCCAACAGCACCAGGACCCTAACTACCTATTAGCCTAACTCTCACAATAACATTTTTTTTTTCTTCTTGTTTATCTAGGGCCATACACCTTACAGCTGCTGAAATGGTCATTCATTCAATGGTCCAGAATGTTATTCAGACCCAAGTCAACAATATCCTTCTGAAGTACACTCAACTACGGCTCGGCTGCTGATCCTATGATGCCTGTACTGGGAGAGGAAGAAACCACTACTCTAACTTAGTCCAGTTCCTTTCCACCCACAACCATTGCTCAGTATGAAATAGCATAGAGACTGTCAGCACCCCCAGGCCCAGTTTATCCTCCTCGTGGGACTCTTGATTATGTAAGATCAAAACCTTTTTTGTGTTTGTTTCTTTCTTTATGTATGTATTAATACATTGGATTTGTTGGAATACTGGGCCTGAACCCCCAGTCCTGATGAAATTGGGTGCCCGATAGTTCATCTAAGGGCTAATGGAATGCTTATTGCTTTGCAAAGCCTGGGGACATTGCAAACTGGTAGGACAATGCCCTGTAAATTCATATCCCCCACGCACAGGATGAAGGTCCCTGAGGTGCTTGGCACCTCTACCAACAAGCTGTTTAAGAAGCTACTCTGTCAGCTGCTCAAACTCTCCTGCTTTCTGGGCAGGCATACCGCAAGGAGTGACTCGAACATTGTCCTGAACATTGGTAAGACCCGCAGCATTTTTAGACTTGGCACCTTTTTAAATCCAATCCACTGCAACTTCTTTATGTTTCCACCAGTCCGCTGTAGCTTCATGACACTGTATCTGATGGCCCTATCTGCCAATTCCTCGCAGCCTCTCTCCTTAGTATCATCCCACTGCCACATCTACCAACCCCCTGTGCCCCTGACAATCTACCAATCCCTCAAGGCCCCGTGTTCCCAAGGCTCACCCAGTGGCCACAGAAGCAGGCTCTGTACTGCTTGCTTCCTCTTGGGCTCTGAAGAGCCCCGTCACTATAGCAGGACACCTCTCTTCTTTTCTCTCTGCTCTCTGTCCTCTCTCTCTTCCTTCAACCATCTTCCTCTGTCCTGCTTTCTTTTCCTTCCCCGTAGCAGCTACCTCTCCTGTGTCTGCCATCTTGGCTTAATGCAAAAATTCCTAACACGTACACCTTCTCTTGTTATCCCTGCCCTCAACCCTCACATCTGTCCTTTTCTCCAATTAAAAAAAAAATAGTGAAAGAGAAATGAAGAATTTGTCCAAAAAAAAAAAAACCCAAAAAGAAATTTGTTCCCACAAGAAATGTTGAAAATATTTTTTCTAAGAGAAGAAAAACAGTGCATATTATAAACTCAGACATGTATAAAGAATGGAAAAGTAGGGCCCAGTGCGGTAGCTTATTGGCTAATGTCCTCTCCTTGTACACGCCGGGATCCCATATGGGCCATGATCCCATACGGGTGCCAGTTCTAATTCTGGCAGCCCTGCTTCCCATCCAGCTCCCTGTCTGTGGCCTGGGAGAGCAGTTGAGGACAGCCCAAAGCCTTGGAACCCTGCACTCTCATGGGAGACCCGGAAGAGGCTCTTGGCTCCTGGTTTGGGATTAGCTGAGTTCTGGCCATTGCAGCTCTTAGGGTGCGAATCAGTGGACAGAACATCTTCCTCTCTGTCTCTCTTCTCTGTTTATCTGCCTTTCCAGTAAAAATAAATAAATCTGAAAAAAAAGAAAGAATGGAAAAGTATCAGAGAGGAAATAAATAGGATAACACAAAAACTTTTATCTTTGTAAGTATAACAGGTAACAAATTGTTCTTATAGTAATACCAACAATATAATTACATGTGTATAGATACTTAGGTATAATTGAAACTACAGCCCCATAAGGTAAGACACAACACAGGCTCCTGTCTGTTTTCCTCAAGCACAAGATAAGAATGTTGATGACAGTACTGTCTCAAAGGACTTCATCTGGAGAAATTCCAGGTCTGGCCAGAGTGTAACTGCCACATCCCAGTAACCCTCAGACCAACTGGAACCCACTTTTTTTTTTGGCCATCATTAATTCCCAAAAGATCATTAGTTCCACTAACCAATCAGGAACTTCAACAGCACTGGTTACACACCTCTCAGCCCCAATTCCAATGTGAAAGAACCTTCACTCCTTACTCTTTGGGGAGCTCAGGAATTAAGCAATAGCTGCTCAGCTCTTGTTCTACACTTTGCCGTAACGACTTACTTTCTTCCACGATTAACTTTCTACAAGTTGGGCAAATGGACCCAGCCTGGGGGTTCTGCAATAATGCCGACAATCAATTTGACATGCTGTTTGTCCACATAAGTAAAATGAATAATGTCAGTAATAAAAGAAATTTGAGGGATAAATTATGCTATTTTTAAAAAAATACATGTTGAAGATCTATTTATTTTATTTGAAAGGAAGATTTACCGACAGAGGGAGAGACAGAGAAAGATCTAACATCTGCTGGTTCACTCCTCAAATGGCCGCAATGGCCAGAGTTGAGCTAATCTGAAGTTAAGAGCCAGGAGCTTCTTTCAGGTCTCTCACACAGTTACAGGTTCCCAA
The DNA here is from genome assembly GCF_017591425.1 of Ochotona curzoniae. Taxonomy (NCBI): domain Eukaryota; kingdom Metazoa; phylum Chordata; class Mammalia; order Lagomorpha; family Ochotonidae; genus Ochotona; species Ochotona curzoniae. The sequence continues at coordinate 61,062,484 of NW_024466599.1, forward strand.
GTCTTTGGGCCATCCTCCACTGATTTCCCAGGCCACAAGCAAGACCTGGATGGGAAGTGGAGCAGCCAGGACATGAATCAGTGCCCATATGGTATGCTTGTGCTTGCAAGGTGAGAACTTTAGCCACTAGCTTGTTGTGCAGGACCCATTATGATGATTTTGTTACTGTAAAATACTTTGACTATCTGAAATGAAATATGATTTGAAAGTGGTCTTGGATTTATTGTAGATGCATATTGCAAGAAAAACTACTAAAATCAATAAGTAGACAACTAAGAAAATAACATGTAGATGCTAAGAAAGAAGAGAAAGTGCTGAATTTTTAAAAAGGCAGAAAAAGAAAAACAATGATAGCAACAAATAAACAGTGACCATTATGAAAATATTCATCCAGGAATGTCACCAACCAGCATGAATGTCAAGATTTCAGACCTAGGTGTTTATTGTTTATAACAAACCTATTTTAAATATAAAGGTGTGTGTCAATTGAAAATACATAAATGCAGAGACATAATTCTAACACTACTCTCAATAAAGTAAAATAGACAGAACAAACATCAAGGCACAAAACGTTAAAACGTACAAAAAGAGGCATTCTCAATGATAGGTGGCCTTTTCAAGAAGGCAGAACTTCCTTAACACATACATGACTATGATCAGAATGCCAAAACACATGAGGTAAAACTGTTAGAAGTACAATTAGTCAAAACGAGTTTCTTTGTTGTAGTTGGAAAATTCAACATGTGTTGAAATTGATGTGAATAGTAGGTAAAAAGCAGTAAGCTCATAGTTGAATCCAACAAATCTAATCAACTGGGTATCACTGGGATTCCCAGAGTTTTCATTCAACACTGCTGAATATACATTCTTTAAAAGCTCACATAATACAGAGTACATTCTGAGCCACATTACAAAACAAAACAAAACAAAAACCTCTGTCTGCTCTCAGGCCACAGTAGATTTGAACTAGAAGAAATCAATCAATAAAAGATAGTTTGCAAATTCTTAAATGCCTAGAGAATAAGCAGTAAGTAACAGGAGTCAAGAAATCTCAAAAGAAAGTGTTTGAAATACTTTGATAGGGGCTGGCATTGTGGTATAAGGTATTAAACTCCATCTATAGTGATAGGATCCCAAATGAGAACCAGCTCAAGTCCCAGCCTGGCTGCCTGCTAAGGTATTTGGAAAATCCAACAGACAAGAATTAAGCTCCTGGTTCCTGGCTTCATGGCCTGACCCTGCTCCAGCCATTGTGGCCATCTGGAGAATGAACCAATGGATGGAAGAGCTAACTATCTGTTAATCTCTTTCTCACTGTAACACTATCTTGCCAATAAATAAATAACAAGCAATTTAAAAATGCTTTTAATTAAATGAAAACAGAACATTTAAGTTTGATTCAGTAAAACCAGTTCATAGAGTGGCATTTATATCTGTAAATGAATTAGAAAGAGGAAATAATTTAAAATCAAGGATCTAAGCTTTCGCGTTAGGATACTTAAATTAAATTGGATCAAAATTAAATCCAAAATAAACAGAATTTAAAAACTGATTAAAAACTGAATGTTAAGTTTTTAGAAGTTTCAATAAAACTAAGAAGCCAGGATAACTAATAGAAACAACAGGCTCTGGCAAATTGTGTCAATTGACTAATCCTCTCCTTTCACATGCTGGGCTTCCAAATGGGCACTGGTTCTAGTCCCTTCTGCTCCACTCCTATCCAGCTCCCTGCTTGTGGCCTGGGAAAGCAGTCAAGGACGGCCCAAAGCCTTGGAATCCTGTACCTGCATGAGAGACCCAGAGAAAGCTCCTGGCTTCTGGCTTCGGATCAGCTCAGCTCTGGCCATTATTGCCACTTGGAGAGTAAAGCAGCAGATGGAAGATCTTGCTATCTCTTCTTCTCTATGTAAATCTGTCTTTCCAATAAAAATAAGTAAATATATAAAAGAAAAAAAGTAGTATGATTCCAAATTGCTGCTATCACATATGAAAATGAGAACAGAAGCAAGACAAGGATGTTCCCTCTCATCATACATTTTTGCTATTATTTTCTAAGCTGTGGCTACAACAATAAAAGGAGGAAATTCAAAGATAACATACTAGAAAAAAATGAAACTGCATTTTTTGTTGGATGACTTAATGACTTAATGAAAGTATTTAAGAGTCAACAACAGTTCCACAACAATAAAAACCCATAAACCTAAAAAGCATATATATCAACTATAAGGTTGTATTAATGAATTAAATTTAATCTGTTCTCTGATTAATATCACACTAGTATGAGAATCATACTGCAGTAACTACTTAGCATTTGTGTGACTCAGACAATCTAACAAATTGCTCAAAAAATTAAAAGCAGGACCTGGCATTTGGCATAATAAGTAAAGCTGCCCTATCATGCCAGCCTGGTATGTGGGTACCATTTTGGAATCCTGGTTTGTGCACCTTTTTAAAAAAATATTTATTTCATTTTTATTGCAAAGTCAGAATTACAGAGAGGAGGAGGACAAAGAGGAAGATCTTCCGGCCGATAATTCACTCCCCAAGAGGTCACAACGGCCGGAGCTGCGCTTATCTGAAGTCAGGAGCTTAGAGCCTCTTCCAGGTCTCCTACGCAGGTGCAGGGTTCCAAGGCCCTAAGCCATCTTCAACAGCTTTCCCAGTGTACAAATAGGAAACGGGATGGGAAATGCAGCTGCTGGGATGAGAACCAACACCACATGAGATCCTGGCACATGCTAGGCTAGGACCCCAGCCGCTAGGCTACTGCGCCAGGCCTGGCTTATCCACTTTTGATTCCACTTGTGGAAAGGGCACTGGAAGATAGGCTAGATGTCTGGGATCTTGCCATCCACATGATAGACTCAGATGAAGCTTCTGACTCCTAAGTTTGGTCTGGCCCTCCCCTGGTCATCGTGGCCATCTGGGGAATGAACCAATAGATAAAAAATCTCTGTTTTTCTGCGTCTCTCCCTTTCTATCTGTAACTCTGTTTTACAAGTAATTAAATAAGTTTTAATTTAAAAGATATTTTGGAGCTGGTATGTGATGTAGTTGGTTAGAAGGTATCCCATATATGTATGCATTAGTTTGTGTTCTGGCTACACCACTTTGATCCAGCTTCCTTCTAAAGTGACTGTGAAAGCAGCAGAAGATGACCCAAGTCCTCTCTTCCTATACCCACATAGAAGATCTGGAAGAAACTCCTGGATCCTGTCTTCTACCTGACCCAGCAACTCTCAAATAAATAAACCTAAAAACATAAAATGTTAATATAAAAATTCAGTTGTTTTCTGATGTCACGGCAATGAAAATGAATTTGAAATGAAAAGCAAAATACTGTTTCAATTAGCAGCCTCCAAAATTAAATTAAATATAAATTAATTAAATTAAATTGATTAAGGTAAATGTGACTTACTATACACACACAAGAGCAAAATTGGGGTAAATTTCAAAATAGAAACTCTGTGCTTATGGATGAAAAAGCCTCAATGTCAGGATGTCAGCTTTTCCAAAACTAATGTATAGTTTTATTCCAACATTAATTAAACATTTAAAAAACCCAAGTTATTTTGTGGGTAATTATCAACTATTTGAGAGAGGGAATCTTTCATTTGCTACCTCATTCCCCAAATGGCTGCAATGAACACAGCTGACCCAGTCCAACTGGGGTGCCAGTAGCTTCTGCCCAATCTGCCATGTGGGTGCAGGGGCCAAGGCTTTGTACTATCCTCCACTGCCTTCCTGGGCCATTTACAGGTAGCTGGATTGAAAGTGGAGCAGTCAGGACTCAAACACATGCTCATATGGGATGCTGGCACTGGTTTAGCCTGCTATGCCACGGTACCAGCCCCTCTACTCATTTTTAAATTACTATTTTTTCAAGATCAGTTATTTTTTTTTCTGTTATTGAAAAGTTCCAAATTTCTTATTTCAGTTATACATTTAAGCTGCAGAATCGGTTATGTTTCTTATCCTTTCAATTGTTCTACGTTAAGACAATTAATTTAAGTCATTTTTCTGCTAAATCCAATGTCTGTCTTTTCCTATGAACAGCTTCCATAAATTTCATTTGTAAACAGGCATGCTTTCTTGGTAACATGACTCATAATTTTTTGTCTAAAATTGCTGAATATTTGAATGACTATGAGTGTTTATCTGGAAATAAGAACTCTCCATTCTTCAAGATTCACTTTCCATGTTTTGTGTGAGCTGTAACTGATGGTTTCTAAGTGACTTTCCTACTCTATTTGTAAAGTCTGCATTCAGATTTTCTCACATCAGACTTATAAGATATGGGAAGATTAAGCTCTGCTCAGACATTTTCTGATTATGTAGTCTTCCCTTGACATAGATATGATTCCTAAAGTCCTGAGCACTTTAGTATTTCCCATGTAAACTTTCTGCCCTATTTTTCTGACCAGAAATTAGTTCCCTTAGTGTTTGCCACCACCAGACTCTTTAATTCCAGTAAATTGCTAATTTTGAAGCAACCAACTTTAACAGGGTGGGAAAGAGTCATTAAATTATTATGCATAGCCAAGAACAAACATGAATGGTAACCTTTTCTTGAAAATCAAAAGTACACACACACACAAGTAATTGGTGACAGCAGTACAGGTACATTATCCGATCAGAAGATACTTTGTTATATTCAAATTGAATAGCTGAATTAAACTTAAAATTTGAGCAGGTGATAATATCAAGAGTGATGAATACCTGATATGTTCAGGTTTGGTGGGCAAATTGTGACAGCCCAGACAATAGAAAATGGCAACAGTAAGGCCAGATCTCCTGAAATATTTCTGAGACATGTCCATAACTTGGCCCTTAATACAACCTTGTGTTCTCAGAAAGTCCCAAAAGGGGAGTGAGCATGCTTATCACAAGAAAATATCTCATTCCTGGGTGAGAGCTTGCTCTTCTTTGCTAGCTCACACGCTAAGCTGATTGTCCTAAATTGGTTTCTGTATGCAGAACTGGAAAGAGCTGCTTGCCCGGTTCAGTTGTTCACAACTATACAGGATGTAGCTCTTAGCCAGTGTAAACACTTACTGATTGGATAGTTTAAAGTGCACGGTGTTTAAGCTGGTTGGTTGTTTGTGGTTTTGCATCGCTTCAGTTGATTGGGTTATTTGTATTGTGCACTTATATAAGCTTGGTTGGTTGAATGGTTTGTGGATCATGTGCCAGTGCTCTCCTAGTTGGTTGATTATTGCTTAAAACCCCCTGAAAACAGTTGGTCAGACCTATTCCCCTCCTTCACTTGTGGCAGAATGAGGCATTCTATCAGCCGACGAATAAAGATTCTTGAGTTCTTTTTTTTTTTTTTTTAAAGATTTATTTTTATTATTTTTTCATTGGAAAGGCGGATATACAGGGAGGAGAGACAGAGAGGAAGATCTTCCGTCCGATGATTCACTCCCCAAGTGAGCCGCAACGGGCCGACACCACGCCAATCCGAAGCCAGGAGCCTCTTCCGGGTCTCCCACGTGGGTGCAGGGTCCCAAAGCTTTGGGCTGTCCTCGACTGCTTTCCCAGGCCACAGGCAGGGAGCTGGAAGGGAAGCGGGGCTGCCGGGATTAGAACCGGCGCCCATATGGGATCCCAGGCGTGCAAGGCGAGGACCTTTAACCACTTGCGCCACCGCGCCAGGCCCAGATTCTTGAGTTCTAAAAGTCTGCCTCCAACTCATTTCTGGAATAGATTTGGTCAACTTGCAACAAAATAATTGGTATCAGAATTATCACAGAATCACTATATTCTGTATATATTTTACTTCAAATTAACTGCTGGCAAATGTATAATAATTTTATATATATAAATAGATATAGATACATGCATTTCTTATTTCTCCCAAATGCTGCCCTTCTCTATTTTATTGGTGAGTCATTGAAAAAAAATTATTTCTATTCTTATAATGTGGCCCTGGTAATACACATGAGAAATGTTTACTAAAAAATGCATAACTCCTTGTCTTACTCAAGTTTCCAATATGGAGAGACCAGCTGGGAAATCAGCATTTTTATCAAGCCACGCAAGGTGACTTTTCTGCATACTATAGTTTAAAAGGTATTTGCCTGTGCCAATGAAACAGAATTTATTTCTAAACTCAGTACAAGCACGAATAGAGAAGAAGGGGTGGGGAAGAATGGAAAGAGACAGAGAGCAGGCTAGAGAGAGCTGAATGGATACTGAGATGACAGGTTGTATTTCGCAATCTTAAATGTTAGTGGGGAAGTAAGGGCACAAATTATGATAGGAGTAGGCACAAAGCCAAACTCATTAAAATTCTGACTGGCACCCTGCCTGGTTTCCCAGTGACCTGGTCATATTTTAAGCAATTCATCAATCAAAAATAAATATTTAGCGTGAATATGTGGCATACTCAAGGTGTGGTGTGATTTCTCCTGGTCCCTGGGCATACGGACATATGTTATATTTGCATGATTGATTGTTCATGATCTCTCAGAATTTCTCTATTCTGTTGGCAGAATGAAGCTAGTAATACACCCAAATTGCCCTCAATAGGCCACTCATGAAGAAGTTAAAACACAACTAAATAAGTGAGTCAGGTTTAAAGATTGGGCAAATCAAATACAATCATGTTGAATGCAGCTAAGGCTTCAAAATAATTTTAAAATAGACGCAGAGCATGAGTTTCAGGGAATTCTCTGGGTATTTTTAATCACACCAGAGAAACACAAAGTAGAAACTGTATTGATATATAAAATAGATGCCATATAAATCTGACAAAATTTAAGAGAGAAATTTGAGTGCAATGATATAAGTTGGGCTAAATTTCTCTTAAACATTTCTAAATGTGGATGATTAAGGATACTTATAAGACACTGGGAAAATGAAAAGCAAATGACTTATTAAAAAATGTTGAAAATATCTTGACCATGTGAATTGTTACACATTTTTGAAAGCATATAACTGCTTGAAAGAGTCAACTACTGGCTTTTGTTAGACTCATGGCAGCTCTAAAGTTTAGAGCTTATAAAAGTTAGATTTTGATAACATATCTCGTCAAAACTGTGGGTAGTCTGAAGTTGGCAGGCTTTGATGGCTCAAAGTGTAGAAATTTTCTGAGGGGAGACTCAGAACCAAGATCCAATTAGGGGGAAAAAAACCACCCACATACAACTGGCAAGTAGATGCTGGAAACATCTTGTGGCGTTTTACCACCTTTGGTTACAATATGTCCACGATAATTCATTACAGTGATTTCATCATCATGATTGGAAAGTTATATTTTTTCTGCCTATTATTCCCTACGAGATTCTCGGCAAACTATTATTTGATATAGCCTAAATAATAAATATGGCACTGATCTGGAAAACTTCAACCTGGTCTATTTTGATTTATAAAGAAAATTAAGTAGCTTGTCCTTGACAATACAGAAAACAGAAGATGAAAAACTGAATCGAAATAAGGTGTAACTCCAAAAATCATACTGCAAAGAACATCATTATAATTCCTCTTAGGATTTTTGGATTATTTTGAATGACATATTAAATCATATGTAGATTGTACTCTTTGTTTACACTCCCACCACATTCATGTATTTCAATTATTTTCTATTGAAATATTTTTAACAATTTAAATTGGTTTTCTGGGATATTGAATTCTAAGCCATAGCATTAGTAATCAGAAGCCATTCTGTCTTAATAAAACACTTTACAATATTGATACTTTGAAACTTATTTTGAATCTTAATAATATGTATGCATCTATTTCCAGAGTTAAAGATCTTGGTGCTTAACATTCCCTCTTTTGCCTCCTTACAGCCCCAAAATTAAACAGAGAGAAAATACATGGTTGTGAGAAATCTACTGACTGACTCACAGGGACATTAATGATTTAAGATGAGAAAAAGATGAAATCTGAAAAAGTGGCAGTGAAACAACTGGGTAAGAAGGCAGCTACACACAGTGGGATAGCACACAACTGGTGGGTAAATGTTGGTGTGTCCTCTCAGATGTGGGAAGGCATGATCACCCTGCTGAGCCTCAGCCACGTCCCAATGGCAGCACATGCAATGCAAAGCAGCGATGGGTGGTGAGTGTATGTGTGTGTGTGTGGTGTGTGTGTAGTGTGTGAGTGTGTGTGGTGTGTGTGAGTTTGTGTGTGTGTGAATGTGTGTGTGGTGTGTGTGAGTGAGTGTGAGTGTGTGTGAGTGTGTGTGGTGTGTGTGAGTTTGTGTGTGTGTGTGTGAATGTGTGTGGTGTGTGTGTGTGTGAGTGTGTGTGGTGTGTGTGTGTGAGTGTGTGTGGTGTGTGTATGTGTGTGTGGTGTGTGTGAGTGAGTGTGAGTGTGTGTGTGTGGTGTGTGTGAGTGTGTGTGTGGTGTATGAGTGTGTGTGGTGTGTGTGAGTGTGTGTGTGGTGTGTGAGAGTGTGTGTGTGGTGTGTATGGGTGGATGTGAGTATGTGTGTGGTGTGTGTGTGTGTGGTGTGTGAGTGTATGTGGTGTGTGGTGTGTGTGAGTGTGTGTGTGGTGTGAATATGTGTGTATGAGTGTGAGTGTGTGTGGGTGGGTAAGTATGAGTGTGTGTGGGTGTGTGTGGTGTGTGAGTGTGTGAGTGTGTGTGTGTGTGTGGGTGGTGGGTGAGTGTGTGTGTGGTGTGTGTGTATGTGATGTGTGGTGAGTGTGTGTGTGGTGTGTGTGTGGGTGTGTGTGTGGTGTGTGAGTGTGTGTGTGTATGTGTCTGAATGTGTGTGTGGGCATTAAAGCGGTCTAAATAAACCACCTTCATGCCGTCTAAGAAATTGTTTTGCAGTCTAGTTGCTCACTTGAGTCCTGGTTTGAGTTTTCGTTCTAGCATTTGTTTATTGAATGAGCTGACAAAACTGCTTTCATTTTCTATGTTCACATTTTGTTCTGAATAAAATCAGGATTCATAATAATGCCTACTTCATTGGAGTGAGAAGAGCAAATAAGATAAAGCACTGAACATGCAGAAGCAGTCAGATGTCTGGTCCCCAGAAAGTGCTCAATAGCACAAGCTATCATTTGTTCCTTACTTGTTTTTGTATATTCTAGTCCTGGCCATTCCATACCACAAAGTACAGAGATTACACCTTGTACGTGTTCATTGGATTACATCATATATTTAAATTTTCCATTTGAAGTTACTCAACAGTACATAACAATATTAAATTATCTGTATCATAGAAGGCATAGAATCCTGTCCCCACTGGAGACTGTTAGAAATGCTGCTTTTGTTGAAGTCATAGCAAAAACTGACTTTTATATATTTTCAGGAAAATACCACATCTGATGGCCTCCAAGATATATGAATCTTAAGATTTCCAATAAAAGAACTCTGATGAGAAGGAGAGATTTGGCCTTACACTACTCTCTCCTAAAAGAATTCGGAGCTACTTTCCTGACAAATCATTACTAACAGAAGAGCTTGGCTAAGGCATGATTTGTTGTCAGTAATAGGACTGTCTTTTGAAACAGATATAGATTTCAAATCATTAAATAAAATTTAAGAAAACTTTTTATTTAACCGGACTCTATTTTCTCCTTTCACTTTTTCTCAATATTTTGTAAGTTGAATCTTACATTTTTGAGAAGGATGCAAACTAAAATCTCTAAGAACTGAAGCAACTCACAAACATGGCTTTATAATATCTACTCCAATTTTTCTGAAGTTTAGCCAGAATTGATACGCTTACAGTGGTCCCTACCTCATAGTTCAAGCCTCGAGGAATGCACACAGCACTAGTCTTTGTTATATAAATATCCTCCCCCTCTACCTGAAAGAGACAGCTTGAGTTTACTTGAATCCAGCAGCTGTCCTCTAAGTGATAAGGAACAGTGCAAGGCTTGCATACACTCAGCACCACTAGCTGGAACTGTGAACACTGAAGGGTTTCCCAACCCCCTCCTTCCTTTCTGGTGCCAGCGAGTTGCTACTGCCAGTGTCTGTTGCCGCTTCACAAGTCCTCCTTACACTTGTTCTTTTTCCAAGAAGCCTTAGCACTTTATGAAAGAAGTCTGGTCTGGCACCTACAGACAAGAAAGTTCAGGGAGAAAAGCATGAGGGTTCTAGCTTTCGAAGATATGAACTGATGAACACAGAGGTATGCACTTAAATACTTACTGTGTTATCAAATTTACAATCTCTTGGACCAATACCTGCTCTCCTTTCTCAGGATAGGATACTAGCTTAGGTGACTCATTGAGTCACCATTTGAAAACAACACTACTGTGGAAAGTAAACCAAACAGTAATTTTCAAGGAGAAAAAAAGTTCCATGTAGGCAGAATCCTGCATGGAAATTAATAGATGAGCTTGTGAGAAGGTTACATAAATAACTTCATTTTATAAGAAATAAAACTGAAATAAAATATATTAAGTGCAACAGATCTAGGATTGAAATTTTTATGATTTGTGGGCCAGCAATGTAGTATAGTGGATATAGCTGCTGGCTGAAGCTCCAGTGCACATATGGGCAAAGTTCTGTCCCAGCTGTTCACTTCTGATCCAACTTTCTGCTAGATGCACCTGGGAAAGCAGTGGGAGGTGGCCTATGTGCTTGGACCCTCTACCATGTAGGATACCTGGAAGAAGCACATGGCTCCTGGCTTCAGTCTGGCCCTGCCCCAACCTTTGTGGCGATCTGGGAGCGAATAGGCTCAATGAATTTATTAGTCTCAGTTTTTGAGATGCAATAACAACACCAAAATGTCACAACAAAGGTATCACATGATTTTTACTAACTTGAATTTGATTCAGCTTAATGTTTTCTTCTGCTGGCATTAATAATTTCAGAGGACACCTTATCTCAGGCATTACCTTTTCATAGAAAGAACTTAAATTTGGAGCTAAATACAGGAAGAATTTGTGGAAGATGAAAGCTAGAATTCATACTCAGGCTCTTAAATAATATTAGTAATTAATTTTAAGTGTTTATATTTTTGTTTGAGAGGCACAGAAGCAGTGAGAGACAAAAGAGAACCTTTATCTGATGGCTTACTCTTCAAACACCTGCAGCAGTCAAAATTAGACCAGGTCAAAGCCAGGAATAAGGAATCCAACCCAGGCAACCAACACGGATGGCAGGAACCGTGTCTGAGTCCTCACTTGCTTCCTTTTGATGTGTGCATCTGCATATGCTTCAAACAGAGACAGAGTTGAAACTAGAAGCTAAGGACTCTCTTTCTCACTGCAACTCTACCTTTCAAAAAAAAATGAATATTTTCAAGTAGTGTGATCCCAATTAACAGCAAATCATAATGGCCACCTTAAAAAATAGATACTGCCTCTCCTAAATGCTTATATCTGAGAAATAAAGGTTTTAAGATCAATGGAATTGGGGAAACACAGCCTCATCCTGAAGTAATGTCTTTGAGGATATCTAAGGGTTCTTTTCCCAATCGCCCCTTTTCTATCATCTCTATGCATTTGGATTGAGGCAACTAACAAAATGGAACTTTTTTTAAGTCATGCAACAGCAGTGGTGAAGTACTGTAAAATGGTCTTGTAAGTCTAAGTTACTACAGAAAATACATGCAAATTGTTATACTTCATGACCTCCTTCAAATACAAGTGTTCTTTGCATACAAGAAAGTTAGCCCATGAGAAAGCAAAGGATGAGACATTTTTATAAAAGGTGAGTAAAATGGCAAAACCCTTTTCAAAGGAAAATTCAGTAATATTAATTTAAATCCTAAACTATATGCATACCATTTATTTCGACGTTTTTCCCCAGAGGCCCATGAACAAAAATCACATCAACTGCAAGTGAGGGTATGTTGAGGTTATTATCCTCTGTGCCATTTTTAGAGCACTCACAGAGTGCTAAGTAAAATATTTACAATCTACAAAGCACAGAACCAGATATTTTATACTCACTTAAAAAACTTTTTTTAAAAAAATGTAAATACTTTCAAATTGAGACACAGGGAATTGGTTCCTCGTTTAAGTACCCACAACAATGAAGGCGTGACCAGGGCCAAAGTTGGAAACTTAGTTCAGCTCTCCCACAGGAGTAGCAGGGACTAAATGATCTGAGCCAACATCTGTTGCCTTCAAGAGCCTCCATTAGCAGGAAGCCATAGTCAAGAAGCAGCTCCAGGAAGCAAGCCAAATATTAATATAAAATGTGGGCTTCCCAACCAGTTTTACAAATACTGTGTTAAATAATAAACCCATCCTATAGCATTTAAAATGTCTTCAATTTCCCTGATATTTTCATAACTTTTTTCATACTTAAAATCTGATTGGTGTTGTTGGCTACGACTTATGCCCTGGGTAGTTATTTCAAATTTCTTCTGAGATTGAAATCATATTCTCTAGAGTGTGATGTGGCTTAGGAGGTCTGATAGAAACAAATATCCCGTTAAGCATCAACAATGCCCATTTAGGACTTGCAAATGACTTGGAAGAGGGATTCATAACATCCTCTATGCATTAAAAATACCTGGGGGCCCGGCATGGTGGTCTAGCGGGAAAAGATTCCATATGGGCCCCAGTTCTAATCCCAGCAGCTCCACTTCCCACCCAGGTCCCTGCTTGTGGCCTGGGAAAGCAGTGGAGGACAGCCCAAAGCCTTGGGACCCTGCACCAATGTGGGAGACCTGGAGGAAGTTCCTGGCTTCTGGCTTCGAACTGGCTCAGCACTGGCCGTTGGGGTCACTTGGGGAGTGAATCACTGGATGGAAGATCTTTCTCTCTGTCTCTCCTCCTCTCTGTATATCTGCCTTTCCCATACTACTACTACTACTATAACTAACTAACTAACTAAATAAATAAATAAATAAATAAGTAAGTAAGTAAAATACTTGGGAGATTTTTAAAAGGCAATAAAATGTAAAAGAGAACAAATATCAAGCACATCATTTGCATGAATGAGTTAATTCCAGGGTGCAGATTTTGATCAACCTGAACTGGATTGGCTCCAGTTTTCTTTAATTTTTTTCAAAAACTCACCAATTGCTTTTGATGAACTGCCAAGTTTTATTTTTTAAGACATCACATAGGTTTGTCTTTAAACAAGAAAAGAAACTCAACAAAGCAGTCTCCTAGTGAAAACCATAGACCCCAACCTTATCTCAGACACATGTGCTTTGTTCAAATTCTTTGTCTTAATTCTAATTTAGCATAATTTAGTAAGTAAGAATTAATATGTATCTCCCTATAAAACCTAACTCATAAGTTCTTTCATTCTGGTGGGTCAATAAACATTGGAACCATATGCTACCACCTATTGCTCAGCCAGACCTGGTGACTACAATGTTTAATAAAGCCTTATAAACATTAGAGCTGGTTATAGTCAGTATAGCAGCAACTATTTATATAATCAACCTAATGTGCCCAGCTGAAGCTTTCTGGAGCAGCCCAATAAATAGCATAAAATGGACTAAAGTGTGCAACTGTCAGTTTTGCCCATAAACTCCCACCAACACCCCCTTTTCTGCAGTGTTTAGGAGTTCAGGCTGCTACCAAATGTCTGACAAGCTTTAGCCCAACCTGTTTAAAAAGATGTTATACCATTCGTGATTATGGAACTCTCTTCACACCAGATGACGAGAATCTGTTTGCAACCTGTTACGTTAGCTTTGAGCCTCTTGGGAGATGATAATAGAAGCAATTGCATCTTATCTCCAAATTCTATGTTATTTCTGCTTTAATCCTGGGTTTTGCCATAATAATTGCTAACATCTTATGCCAATCCAAGTTTTATTCCTTTTTATGCAAAATTCTTCCATTAAAACCACTTGCCTCTATGCAGTACCTCCTCCTTCTGGTGAGGAAGTTCAACTTACAGTATGTCCTCTTCTTGGCAAGGAAGTTCACCTAAAAAACCCCTTCTCCATGGCACCAGTGAGCACAAAGATATACCAGTATACCAGCACCGTATTCTGCTGTGGATAAGTGCCTTTAGCTGACTCATTGAGTCCATCTACTTCACAATCCCCGAAGTTCTGTATGTTGGCAGAGATGTCACGATTCAAATGTGAATTACTCTTTATTCACTGCATGCTCCAACTAACCTATCCTTGTTTGAGCTTTCTGAAATTCAGAGTCCCTTTTCTGTGTGAATAACTTAGAGTATTCTTGGAACTTTCAGTTTGTTGCTTACCTCTCTGTAATATCCTTGAGGACATCCAGAAAAATCACTGACTTGAACACAACTATTTAACTTTTCCTGGCACCCATCTTCCACTATTTAACTGAAATTTGTAGACATATATCCATGCTGCATGCATGTGCCAGTGTTTATACATGGATATCAATGTAGATCTGTATCCATGCATTCAGTATGTATGTGCATCTGTATACATGTGCTCATAGACACGTACTTGAAAACTTCATGGAAAAGTAACATGAAAATGCTGGGGGCAAGAAATCTCAAAACCATGCCTAGTTTATTCACAATAGATATTTTTGTGGATTCCTCATGTGTAAAAATTTCAAATTTTTGCACCAAAACGAAATTCATCATTTCATTTTCCATGAACTTAAATATTCTTGTGTGTGTAAGTCTGTGTATCTTTGGATATTTGGTACGTATTGACAGGATGGTCTTTGACAATGAAAGCTAGAAAAGGTGCTAACTGGCATTAGATTGAATAATTTTAATGACATTTATTGTACTGACAGTGAAGGACTTACAATCTCTAACCAAAAAAGCTGTGCACTTACAAAAAATAGTTAGATAAAACCCCGGTACTGTGCCATCCTGAAAACATGCTATCAAGGAAGGATAGATGAGGTTCTTTTCTTTTTATCTTTGAAATAATGGAATTCATTTGTCAGATCACAGTTGCTATGAAGGCAATATGCATTTTAACCTTCAAAAAAATTCCCCTGAGGAATTGAGTTGAGGGAATGCCTAGCAAATACTCATTTTACTACTATTTGGTGAGGGCTTTGCTCTCAACTCCCTCTGTAGGCTGGGACCCTGAGCATACGCAATAACTTGAAGTGTGGTGTAAGAGGACAAAAAAAAATCATCTAGCGTATCATCAACTTGACAGAGATTAAACAGTATTCATCAGTAGGGTGTTCACACAGACAAAACAATAAACATAACTCCAACAGGGTGTTTCTCCTTGGCATGATTTTGAATATCCTGGGGTGAATCTGGATAAATCATGCTGTAGATTGTGAGAAAAGGTACACTAAGCCCAAAGGAATAGACATGCATGCATGAGGCTATTTTGCGAAGACTATCTTGGCCCAATTTCTGCAGTTATTCAAAATATTAGTTTACATCCACCCTCTCTTTGCTTTCAGATTCTGTTACTACGTATAAACAATTCAGAAATCACTGTGATTCATAAAGTTTAAAAAAAAACTCAAGAAACTCAAAAGCAAAACACAAAAAAATTGATCCATCAGAGAAGTGAAATAGTGGAACAACTCACAATCCCCTCACCCTTAACAAATTGTAGAGATTGCAGAGAAAGACAAACTAGATGCAGAGTTACAACTTACCAAAAAAAAAAATGTGAATAAGCAGAAATCTCCATGGGAACCAATACCTGGGTAGAAAAACCACTAAAATTGATAAATTGTTAAAAGTGGAGTGTGCACAAGTTTGCTGATGAGGGAATCTGCAATTTTGTGAATTTGATCTCTAGGAAAAAAAAAAACACAAAACAACAAAATGTCTATTGGAGAGAAATCCTTCCTGTTTGCCAGGGAAATGGAAAAGTGGCGGTTTTAAACATATGCTAGATGAATTTATGTGGTGGCACTGCATGTGAAGTTGTTATTTGCAACAGGGACATCCAGTTTTGGCATACAGATTCCAGTCCTCGCTGCCCCGATTCTGAGTCAGCTGCCTGCTGATACTCCTTGGAAGGCATCAGATCACCCAGTTATGTGAGTCCCTGCTACCTACATGAATGCCTTGGATGGAGTTCTGGGCTCATGGCTTTAATCAGGTCAAGAACTGGCTGTTTTGGCCATTTAGGGAGTGACCCAGATGAAAAATCGTTGGAAAGTCTCTTTCTTTCTGTCTCCCTCCCTACACTTGGTGAGTTTATGTCACTCTGCCTTTCAAATAAATAAATATCTTGAAAAGATATTTAGGAAATATTGGAGCATTCTGCCCTTCATTCTTCTTTCCTTTCTACCTAATTGCTTTTTTTGTCTCCTTCCTTTTTTTTGCTTTTCCTTTCTTCTTTCTTCCTTCCTACCTGCTGCCTCACTTCCTCTCCCCTTTCTTTTCTTTTTTTCCCTTCCTTATTGTTTCTTTCATTACTGAGAAAGAGAGAGAGAGAAGTGAGATTCCATGAGCTGGTTAACACCCAGCTTAGGTTGGGCCAGCTCAAAGCTGGGAACTAGGGAATCACCACATCATCATGTTCCATATGGGTAACAGTAACTTCTTGGGCCATCACTGCTCCCTTCCAGAATCCATGTTAGCAGTACTCAGGTACTCAGGTACTCAGCAGTACTCAGATACTCCCATGAAGGACATAGGCATTAAACTGGTGACTTAACTGCTGTTTTAAATGCTCACTTGCACTGTTTTTCTAACAAAGCCTGCCCTCATAAGAAACTATTTCACCAGAACCTAACTGACCAATGTGAAGGGAAATATCAAATTTGGCGAACTCACTCCTTCCCAACTCAAAAAAAAAAGGGGGGGGGGATTGAGGGTGCTGAGACTCACCTGAGAAGATACTAACTTAGAAGCACAGCATCACTAAAAGTGCAAACCATCACTTTAGGACTGTATGGTTTCCTCTTCTCACATTCTTACTGTTTCAACAGAGCCCTTACGTATTCATAGAGGAATACAAATTAAAGAACTGATGCCAAATAAATAGAGGAAACAAAGGAAATTTGCTTCCGGAGGAGATTTTAGTATCTAAGATACAATTCCAATCAACAGTAAATATGGCCCAACTGCTGAAGCCTAGACCTATACTCTCAAAGGATATTTATATATATTTTTATATATATGTATATATATATATAAATTATATATATAATGTGTATATATATGTATTATATATACATATATATTATATGTATTATATATAATATATTATATATTATATTATATATATTATATTATGTATTATATATACACATATATGTATTATATATATAATGTATATATATAATGTATATATATATAAAATTATATATATATATATAATTTCTTTTTTCTCTAATCCTTTTACTCAACTAGTCACCTCCGGCTTTCAAGAAAAAAATTATAAAGCATGTAGTAGGTACTGGGACAGTTTCTTTGTAATCCCATATTGGAGTGAATGGATTTAAGTACAATCTCTGTCCCTTACTGTAGCTTCCTGATAATATCTTCTTGAGAAGGAATGAGTGATGATTTAAGGGGTCAGGTTCTCGCCTCCCATGGGACCGAGGATGAGTTCCTGGCTCCTGGCTCCAACTTGATCCAGCCACAGCTATTACGGACATTCAGGGAAAAGATCAGTGGATGGAATCTCTCTTTGTTTTGGTCTCTGTCTCTGTGTATCTCTCTGTCTCTTTTGTTTCCACTCTTGTGGTCTTTGCTTTTCAAATATTGTTCCAGAAATGATGAATGACTTTAATGGCTTCATCAATAGACTAAGCAGAGCCAAGGGGGGGATGGTCAGTGAGTTTGAAGAAATGTCAATAAAAACAAACCACAAATCCATAGACCCCAAAATCTATACCAGGTAAATCATATTCAAAATGCATGAAACATAAAAAGAGACATTCTTGAAAAGAATCTGTGGCAGGGGATGTTGGGGGCAGCGGGGGCAGGGGGAACATTGCTTTCCAAAAGCAAAAATAAAAAAATGTATTTTGGATGTCTTTTCAGAAATCATATCACCAAGAAGAGAATGGGGTAAAATAGTTAAAAACCTATAAGAACCATTAATCTGGAACAATGTATTCAGAGAAATCTTTCCAAATATGAATTTCTTATCACCAAAAACTGAGAGATAATTACTAGTCATTAAAAATGCCCTGCAGAGCCAGACTTGTGGTGCAGCTAGTTAAACTACTGCCTGTGACACTGGTGTACCATACAGCCCCGCTTGGAGTCCAGGTGTTTCCATTTCCTATGAACCTCCCTGATAATCCACCTGAAAAGTGCAGACGATGACGAAAATGCTTGGGCGCCTGCTCCCACATAGAAAACCAGGATGAAACTCCTGGTTGTTGGCCATCTGGGTAGTGAACCAGCATATGGAATCTCTCTCTTTCTGGAACTGATTTTCAAATAAATAAAAAAAAAAAATTGGGGGCTGGTACTTTGATTAAACAAGCTGCTCTTTCACCCCGTGATGCCAGTATCTGTGGCTGCTCCACTTTGAATCCAGCTCCCTGCTTATGGCCTAGGAAACCTGTAGAGAATCGTTCAGGTTGTTGGGCCCCTGCATCCACATGGGGGACTCACAAGAGATTCCTGGCTCCTGGCTTTGAATGATCTCAGCCATGGCTATTAAGGTCATTTGGGAAATGAGCCAGTGGTTGAAACTTCTTTTCATCTTTCTTTCTCTTCTAATTTGTCTTTCAAATTAAAATTAAATAATAATAATAATACTAAAATAAATAAATAAATAAAATTGTTGGCTATATCTTTACAATGGGATGCTAGACTGCCTGGTATTGTCTTTACCAGCAATGTCAAAATACACTTAAATAACAGTTGGATGTATGACTGTTTATGGACTTATGACTGCTTATGAAAGATCATACTATTGTAATAATATGGGGAAAAATTAGCCGAAGGGGATGGGAACTGGGTGAGGGTGTAGGGAAATCCTAGGCCCAATGGAATTGTACCATAAAAATCAAAATTTAAAAGAGGAGATTCGGGCCCGGCGCGGTGGCACAGTGGTTAAAGGTCCTCGCCTTGCACACCCCGGGATCCTATATGGGCGCCGGTTCTAATCCCGGCAGCCCCGCTTCCCTTCCAGCTCCCTGCCTGTGGCCTGGGAAAGCAGTCGAGGACGGCCCAAAGCTTTGGGACCCTGCACCCGCGTGGGAGACCCGGAAGAGGCTCCTGGCTTCGGATTGGCGTGGTGTCGGCCCGTTGCGGCTCACTTGGGGAGTGAATCATCGGACGGAAGATCTTCCTCTCTGTCTCTCCTCTCTGTATATCCGCCTTTCCAATGAAAAAATAATAAAAATAAATCTTTAAAAAAAATAAAAGAGGAGATTCAACACCTGAAAAAAATATATTGAAGGGTCAGAATTATGTCAGGACAAGTTTAGCTGTCTCTTTTCATGGTCAGCAACCCAACTGGGTGCCATTTTAAGTCCCTGGCTGTTCCTCATTTGATCAGATTCTTGTTAATCTGCCTGGATAATCAGTGGAAGATGATGCAAGACCTTGGGCCTCTGTGCCTATGTGGCTCCTGACTACTGGCTTAGCTCCGGTGCAGCTCTGGCAGTTACATTGTTTTTAGGAGTGAACCAACAGGTGGACAATCTTACTCTTTTTATAAACCTGCCTCTCAAATTAATAAGTCTTTAAAATAAACACATAAATATTTTAAATGTCTTTTAAAACATATTAAAAGAAGTTATTCAAATAGGAAGAAAATCAAATGGAATATAAACTCAAATCTTTACTAAAAAAGAAATGGGCCCGGTGCGATAGCCTAGCAGCTAAAGTCCTCACTTTGTGCACACTGGGATCTTATATGATCACCGGTTCTAATACCAGCAGCCCCGCTTCCCATCCAGCTTCCTGCTTGTGGCTTGGGAAAGCAGTCTAGGAAGGCCTAAAGCCTTGGGACCCTGCACCCAAGTGGGAGCCCTGCAAAAAGGCTCAAGGCTCCTGGCTTGGGATCATCACAGCACCGGCCATTGCGGCCGCTTCGGGAGTGAATCATCAGATGGAAGATCTTCCTCTCTGTCTCTCCTCCTTTCTGTATATCTGACTGTCTAATAAAAATAAATCTTTAAAAAAAGAAAAGAGAGGACATCTGAGATTTGATCAAGACAGTAGTTTTTCTTATCACTAATTGATTTATAAATGATATCCATAGTTTAGAATACAAAAAAAATGTCAGAAAAGTCCTATAATAATGTAAAGACATCAAGTAGAATGCTCTTGATACCACTGCTACACAAAATAACCCATCTAGACTTCCTTGGAAGCCATATTGCAGTAAAGAATTGGAACCAGAAGTCACAGGATGTGGTTAAGAACTTGCACTTTTTTTTTTTAACATATTGGTTACTCAATACTATGTCCACTAATTCCATAACATTATAATTTGTTGCTGATGTTATGTTGGGGCTTTTAATTGATAGGGATGATACTCTGCCAGCTCTACCTTCAGACCAGAGATGGTTCCCCAAGAAGACGTTGAACTTATCTGGACAACAAGTGACTGGACTCTGCTTGGTATATGCTTGCAATGAAAGAATCTCAACTACTGAACTTGCACTGTGGCAATGCAGCAAGGTGGAGGAATCCACTATGGGGGAAGGGTTAGGGGAGGGGTGGGGGGAATCCCAATACCTATAAAACTGTGTCACATAGTGCAAGGCAATTAATTTAAAAAAAAAGTTTCTGGAGACCATCCATAGGAGTGTATTTTAAAGCTGCTTATAGAAAAATAAACTTAAAATTGCAAAAAAAAAAAAAAAAAAGAATTGGAACCAAAATAAAAGACTCAGGTATACGAAATATTCTCTACAACCTGAAAGAAAAGAATAGATATAAGACTTGAGAGGAAGAAAAATGGTGCAAGCTTTATTCGTTATGATATTTAACAAAGTTTGATATTAATAAAAAATAGATAAAATTTGAAGTAAACTGTGGATAAACAAACATTGAGAACACAGAGAATGAGATACCAAAATTTGAAATATTTTATTTCAAAACAGGAGCAGAGAGGACAGATCAGAGACTCTCAACCTAAAGATTGAAGAAAAGGAAAAAAGAATAAAGGATGATTGATTGTCAGAACACAACAGAGAGGAAAAGCACTGGATACGGAATTGGTTGATGATGGAGAATCTTAAGGAAAAAACTAGGAACCTGGAGCAGAAGTAAGCAATTGCACAAATACTCAAAGATGTTCTCCAAAGAGTAAACCAAGACCAACTAATCAGGTATTAATCATGGCTTAAAAACACATGCAATAAATCCGTGTATACAATGTAGGCCAAATCACTAACTTCTGAGCATGAGCAAAGAGGAATCTACAAGTAATTCTTCAGTGATAGCATATGTCATGTAAAAAATAAACAGTAAGTTAAGACAAAGAACATAGACAAAGTTAACAAGCTTTCAGGTGGGAGATTAAGGCAAAGTAACAGAATAAAAAAAATTCATTTCTCAGAGGAGTGATGTGCTAAATTCTATTTCATCTTTAATTCTAAAATTAGGGAAACATAAGCCCTGGAATAGTGTGATATTGTTGAATTTCATTTCTGTTAGAATTTTTGAGTATTTGTCAGGAGAAGAGAGGCTCCTTCAGGAGACAAAATGCTGCTATGAAATAGAAGAGTCTGGTGGAGACTTCGGTACCTGAAGAGAGACTGTCTACCTAATGAGGTGATTTCAATGTCTATAAAAAAAAAAAAAAAAAAAACCAATGGCCAAAGGAATCACAAATGTGATCAGATTATTCCTGGGACCATTTTAATACAACTTACCAAAAAATGAAGGGAGATTAAACATCAGTAGTAAACCAAAGAAAACCTTGCATTTGTATAACAAAGCAAAAGGTAGAAAAGCAAAGGTCATGTGGGTTATTTGCATTTATTAAAATTATCAAATAAAGACACCTGGGGTGACTGCCACCTGTATTGGAGTTGTGAGGGTCCAGTCCTGGATTACAGTCTTGGCTGCGCTTTCTTTTAAGGCACACTGGAAAGGCAGACAGTGATGGCTCAAAGCACTGGGTCTCTGCCAACTCCAAAGGAGACTGCATTTCAACTCGGTGGTTTTAGCCTGGCCCAGCCATGGATTTGTGGGTATTTGGTGAGTGAACCAGCATGTGGATGCTCCCTGTCTTATACCAATACACGTGAGGAGCATTTAACATCGGTGCACAGCTCTCTTAACTGAATAGCTAGCACAGTGCTTTGCACTAAAATGTAACAACAACAGAGTGACATCTTGGGAGGAATTCAACGCTTGCTTGATTTGGGGGCTTTGAGAATGTGAATCACTCACTATGCTATTATTAATAGGACCATCCTTTATTTTGGCCTTTATTTCACTCCATTCATTTACAGTTTTTAAAATCTAAAATACTTTACTTGATATAGTATTCCTCTGTAACCTGAAGTTCTAAAAATGTACTTGTCAATGTTTCTCACACATATTTACTTATTTACTAATAATTCAAGAGTTGAGGATTCACCTCTGATTATATTTGACTTATTAAGAGTAAGGGCCATCTTCTCTTGGTCAGCAGCAATTATAGCTACGATTTTGAACTAAGTCCATAATAAGAAAGCAATTGGTTGGCTATTGTGCTTGCCTATGACTTGCTTTAAAAGTAAAGGGGAAAGGGACAAAAGAAGCTATCCTTTCTTGTAATTCACTCTCTAATTATGCTTTGAATTATTGATCCTTTGATGGTCTCAGACATAATCCTATTTGGGACCTTTTGATATGATCAAGTTTGTGTGACATCTAAGATGCAGTGTTAGAATCAAAAGCAGACTTGTTTTGATGTGTAAGAATTAAATTTGGAGGTTATATTCGCAGGTTGCTAGAAATCTAAGTGACTTGTTTATTTGGCTAGTAAGCCTGGAAACTTGTGTAAAAGTTCTAATGCTAGTAACACCAATACACCTCTTTGTGCCACTTCATATGTGTCATAAGCTGCTCAGCAATGATTTTTGCTAAATGCAAATATTTGCCAATTGACTGCATCGGTGAAATCCGATGAGCTTTTCCTGAATCTCATCCAGCACAGCTTGATAAAGAAAAGACTGGAAAGTTGACTAAGAAAACCCCCATAAGTTAAAATGAGTAGCTGACAAGGAAATCTGGCAACAATGGCAATAACTGTGTGAAATATTTTTCCTGGCTCTGCTTTAGGGGCTGTAGGTCACTATTAAAGTAAAAGTCTTTCTGGAGACTAGTTCAAGAAAAGAAAAAAAAAAGAAAGAAAGAAAGAAAGAAAGAAAAGAAACCTGTGCTAAGGGAAATAGTATTAAGACAAATGGCTTGCCTTTTGCTGCCAATTTATATCTATAGGTCTTATAAAAGAAAGAAAACAGTTCATATCGTGCTGTTTTAAAGGGTAGAACATTATGTTCAGTGGCATTTCGAGTTCTCCTGAGGTCACTGACACTGTCCCGGGATTTAAAAGTCAACCTGATGGCTGAGAAGTGCTCCGGGCAGGGGTGCAGTGGGAGTGGGAGGGGGGTAGTAAGAATCAAATTGAAGAGCTTCTACCATACGCAAAGTTCTGTTTACATATATATACACTTTGCATATAGTGATAACTTCATGAACTACAAACACATTAAACATGCTGATATTAAGTTATACAAGAAAATAGAAAGCAGTAGTAGAATCATTTCTGGAAATTGCATTTATACTCGCATGGTTTTAATTATTTAAATCATCAAGACAATTGTAAATGAAATTGATAATGTCATTTTAGAGGCTAAAACTGACTCATAAACTAAAAGTTACTTTTTCTTTTTTTTTAGTATGAATCTGGTTTGTTTCCCCCCCTCCCCGATATTTTTTAAAGATATTTATTTTTATTAGAAAGTCAGGTTTTACAGAGAGAGGAGAGACAGAGGGGTGTTTCAACTGCTGAAGCATGGTCCAAATGGTCACAACAGCCAGAGCTGAGTTGATCCGAAACCTGTAACCAAGAGCTTCTTCTGGGTTTCCTGTGTAGTTACAGGGCCCAAGGACTTGAGCCATCTTCCACTGCCTCCCTGCCACTGACTTTATAATGTCTATTATAGTATCCAGTGGCAGAGTAATGAGTTAAGACTGGGAGAGATGATCTATAAGATGTCCATTCTTTTACAGTGGGGAATTATGTCTGCCACTAATAAAATAATTGACTTAGGATTTCATTTACAGTATTTCTCGGATGGCAGGTTGGTTATGATTTGGAATTGAGTCAGAGAGCTGGGAATAAAAATCGAAGCAGATCTGCTAATGGCCAGTATCATACAACAATAAGCAGATGATGGGCCGTTTGTCATGCTGCAAGTAGAGTTTTGAATTGTCCCCACATTTGATTACCCAGTGGCTAATGGGAGATGCCATAAATTTGATACAGAGGGGGAGCTGAGAACAGGGAGCAGGGTGACAGGATTCTGGGGAATCAGCCAACCTGGTCACACATGAGAAGACTAAAGCTGATCTTATTGATTTGTCAGGACAAAATTTTTCTCTCTAAATAGATTGGCGTATCTATCATTTATCTTTCAGCAAACAATTACTTGCACTTGCATCTCAGAAGCTTAAGTCAGAAAGCAAAAAAAAAAAAAAATTCATTTTTTAGACCCCAAGTTCATGGGTAATAATATTTATTTGATGTGTGTGGACCCAAAAAAGATTTCTCTGGGTATGCAGTGTGCAACATTTAACCTGAAAACAAAGAGGCTCTTGGGAGCAATGAATACACCTGACGCTCGGGGTGGGAAACCGCAATTCCCATCTGCTCGAAGGGCTTATTTGGAAGCTCTCCTGCACAAGCCCTTGTGGTTTGTGCTTAGTCAAGATTTACTTACCAAGGTAAAACTCTAGGATGAAAAGCATGCCTGGACTCTGCTATGTGAGTGTAGAAGGAAGAGCTCTTAAAGCATTTTGCCTCTACAGTCAACCTCAAGATATCACACAGTTTGGAGTTTGTTACCTTCAGGAGGAGCTTAGATAATTTGTTCCATTTGTGATATAACATATGACAATAAGCTAAAAACTATGTGGCAGAAATAAGATTAATTTTCTGAGATGGGAGGTCAGGATAAAATATTGTGTTTATAGTTGCTAGTGGGAGATGTGGAGATATTGAAAGAATGGTTTTTTAAAGATTTATTTTATTTACTTATGTTTTTATTGGACAGTCAGATATACAGAGAGGA
The DNA here is from genome assembly GCF_017591425.1 of Ochotona curzoniae. NCBI lineage: Eukaryota > Metazoa > Chordata > Mammalia > Lagomorpha > Ochotonidae > Ochotona > Ochotona curzoniae. Next base: position 61,087,506 of record NW_024466599.1, read on the forward strand.
AGAGAGAAAGAGAGGAAGATTTTTCATCTCACAAATCACTTCCCAAGTGACCACAACGGCCGGTGCTGTGCTGATCTGGAGCCAGGGGCCAGGAACTTCCTCCAGGTCTCCCACATGGGTTCAGGGTCCCAAGCATTTAGGCCACCCTCTACTGCTTTCCCAGGCCACAAGCAGAGAACTGGATGGGAAGCGCCGGGATTAGAACCAGCGTCCATATTGGATCCCAGCACTCATTCAAGGCGAGGACTTTAGCTGCCAGGCTTCTGCGCCGGGCCTGAGTGAATGTCCATTTATGTAATTAAGAAATTTAACATGAATTAGAGTCTGGAAGCAGAGGGTTTATGTTCATAAAAGGAAAGCACGTGGTTGTCAGCCCTGTGGTACAGCAGGTAGCATGCAATACCAGCATTCCCCTATGGTGCCCATTTGTGTTCTGGCTGTCCTATTTCTGATCCAGTTGCCTGCAATTAGCCTGGCCAGATGAGCAAAGGACGACCATGGGATTCTGCCCATGCTACCCACATGGAAATCTGGATGAAGATACTGTCTTCATCCTGGCCAAGCCCTGACTACCCTGGCCATCTGGGAAGAGAATCAGCAGGTGGATGATTGATCTGTTTATATCTGTGTCTCTCCCTCTCTCTCTGTAACTCTGACTTTCCAAATAAATAAATAAATATCTTTTAGAAAAAATGAAAGTACAATGAGAAAACAGTTGAAATGAGATGGAACATAGAGGAATTTGCATTCTTTTGCTAAATGACAAATAATGAATTTAATAAATAACATATATTCTATATATACAAATATAGAACTATTCTATAACCATATTTAAATTGATGACAAGAGGAGGCTAAACCTCAAGCCAAAAATATGTAGTTATTCTAAAATTCATGTAGTGGGTCAGTGCTGTGGCATAGCAGGTAAAACTATTGCATGTGTTACCAGAATCCCTTATGAATGCCGGTTCAAGTCCTGGTTGCTCCATTTCAAAAACCATCTGTTGCCTACAAGAAACGCATCTAACCAGAAAGGATGCAAAGAAACTGAAAGTGAAGGGATGGAAAAAGATATTCCACGCCAATAGACGAGAAAAAAAAGCTGGGGTAGCTATCCTAATTTCAGACGAGATAGATTTCATTCTAACTAACATCAAAAGAGACAGGGAAGGCCATTTTATACTGGTGAAAGGAATGATCCATCAAGAAGCAATCACCATCATTAATGTTTATGCACCGAATCTTAATGCACCTACTTACGTAAAGCAATTACTTACAGACTTAAGGGAAGACATAGACACCCGGACAATTCTTGTGGGCGATCTCAACACACCTCTAACAACAATGGACCGGTCTACGAAACAAAAACTCAACAAAGAAACAACAGAGCTCACACAAACAATAGAACAACTGGACTTAGTAGACATATATAGAACTTTTTATCCTAAGGCCACTGACTATACATTCTTCTCAGCGGTGCACGGCACCTTCTCCAGAATCGACCACATGATAGGACATAAAGCGAATCTAAACAACTTCCAAAACATTAGTATCATACCATGTACCCTCTCAGACCACCATGGGATGAAACTGGTAATCAACAACTCAAAACTCCCCAGGAAGTATAGGCACTCTTGGAAATTGAACAATATGCTATTAAACGAACAATGGGTCAGAGAAGAAATTAAAGATGAGATCAAAAAATTCATGGAAACCAATGAAAACTCTGATACAACATTCCAAAACTTGTGGGACACCGCCAAAGCAGTGCTACGAGGTAGATTCATCGCAATCGGAGCGCATGTCAAGGCCCAAGAAAGACGCCAAATACAGGAACTAACCTCACACCTCCAGGATCTGGAAAAACAGCAGCAGAAGAGTCCCACGCACAATAGGAAACAAGAAATCATCAAAACAAGGGAGGAGATAAACCAAATAGAAATCAAAAAAACTATACATAAAATCAACAAATCAAAAAGTTGGTTTTTTGAGAAAATAAACAAAATAGACACTCCACTGGCCCGATTGACCAAAAAAAAACAAGAGAAAGTGAGAATCAACAGCATTAAAGATGAAAAAGGCAACATAACAACAGACACTGCAATCATTAAGAAAATAATTAGAAATTACTACAAAGAACTGTACTCCCACAAATTTGAGGACCACCAAGAAATAGAAAAGTTCTTGGACTCCCACCATTTACCAAAACTCAGTCCGGAGGCAACTGCAGAATTAAATAAACCCATAACCGAGGTAGAGATTGAAACAGTCATCAAGGATCTCCCAACGAAAAAAAGCCCAGGCCCAGACGGCTTCACTACAGAATTCTACAAAACATTCCGAACAGAACTAACCCCAATCCTCTACAAGCTCTTCAAAACAATAGAGGAGGAAGCAACCCTCCCAAACTCATTCTATGAAGCCAACATCACCTTAATCCCAAAACCGGATAGAGAACCATCAGAGAAGGAAAACTACAGACCTATTTCTCTGATGAACATTGATGCTAAAATTCTCAACAAAATCCTAGCCAATAGAATTCAAAAAATCATCAGACAGATCATTCATCCGGATCAAGTAGGATTCATCCCTGGAATGCAGGGATGGTTCAACATTCGGAAATCCATAAACGTTATAAACCATATCCAAAAACTGCAAAACAAGAACCACATAATAGTTTCAATAGATGCAGAAAAAGCTTTCGACAAAATCCAACACCTCTTCATGCTAAAAACTCTAGCCAAAGTAGGCATAGATGGGAAAATCCACAACATAATTAAAGCAATTTATGAAAAACCCAACGCCAGTATCATACTGAATGGAGAAAAGCTAGAACCCTTCCCACTGAGATCTGGAACAAGACAAGGGTGCCCACTATCACCACTGCTATTCAACATAGTCCTAGAGGTACTTGCAGAGGCCATAAGACAAGAAAAAGAAATCAAAGGCATACGTATAGGAAACGAAGAAGTCAAGCTTTCACTATATGCAGATGACATAATCCTATACATAGAAAAACCAGGAGACTCAATACAGAAACTGCTAGAACTTATACGAGAGTTTGGCAGAGTGGCGGGGTACAAAATTAACGAACGAAAATCAACAGCCATAGTGTACGCAAATAACACCAAGATGGAAGAAGATCTAACCAACAGGATACCATTCAAAATAGCAGAGAGAAGTATGAAGTATTTGGGAATAAATCTAACCAAAAGTGTAGGAGACCTATTCGAAGAAAACTACAAACTATTTAAAAAGGAAATTGAACAAAACCTCAAAAGATGGAATAACATCCCGTGCTCCTGGATAGGCAAAATCAATATCATTAAAATGTCTATACTACCACAAGCAATATACATTTTCAACGCAATTCCAATCAAATTGCCCAAAACATTCTTCACGGAACTGGATACAATGATTCAACAGTTCATCTGGAAACACAAAAAACCACGAATAGCTAGAACCATCCTGAAAAATAAGAAATTAGCAGGGGGAATCACAATCCCGGACCTCTGGACATACTATAGAGCAGTGGTAATCAAAACAGCCTGGTACTGGCACAAAGACAGAAAGGAAGATCAATGGAATAGAATAGAAGCACCAAAAGGGAATCCACACAGATACAGCCAATTAATCTTTGACAAAAAGACTAATGACAGCTTAAGCAAGTGGGAAGGACTCTTTAGTAAATGTTGTTGGGACAACTGGCTGATAGCCTGTAGAAACAAAAAGATAGACCCACATCTATCACCATACACTAAGATCCAATCTACATGGATAAAAGACCTAAACCTACATCCAGAAACCTTCAAACTCTTGCAAGAAAATGTAGGAAATACCCTGCAAGACCTAGGAGTAGGTACCGACTTTCTAAGAAGGACACCAAAAGCAATAGCAGTTGAGAACAGAATAAACAAATGGGACCTCATCAAACTAAGAAGCTTCTGTACAGCAAGGGAAACAATCAACAAAGTAAAAAAGCAACCCACAGAGTGGGAGAAGATCTTTGCACACGATATAGGCGATAGGGGGCTAATTTCCAGGATATACAAAGAACTTCAAAACAACCAAAAAACCAAAACGAACAAGCCACTCAAGAAATGGGCACGGGAAATGGGCAAACATTTCACAAAGGAACAAGTCCAAATGGCAAACAAACATATGAAAAAATGTTCCAGCTCCCTAGCAATAAGGGAAATCCAAATTAAAACATCGATGAGGTACCACCTAACACCAGTAAGATTGGCCCACATAAACAAGAACACCAACGACGCTTGCTGGCGAGGATGCGGGGAAAAGGGAACCCTACTCCACTGCTGGTGGAGCTGCAAATTGGTACAGCCTTTATGGAAATCAGTCTGGAGAACACTCAAACAACTCAAAATCAGCATACCATATGACCCAGCAATAGCACTCCTAGGAATATATCCAAAACACCTGTTTTACGACAAACCAACATGCATCCCTATGTTCATTGCAGCACAATCAGTAATTGCGAAAACATGGAAGCAACCGAAATGCCCATCAGCAGAAGATTGGATAAGAAAGCTTTGGTTCATCTACTCCATGGAATACTACTCAGCTATTAAAAAAAACAAAATGCAGTTCTTTGTGGCTAAATGGGCACAACTGGAAACTATAATGCTAAGGGAAATGAGTGAATCCCAAAAGATTAGATACCACATGTTTGCCTTGATTTAACCTGTAATTTTTTGTTTGGTGGTTTGTTATTTTTTGAACCTGTCATTGATACTGTCTCAACCCAGATGTTTCGAAGAATGGAACTTGCATTATTTTTAACATATTGTTTACCCAATACTATGTCAATTAATTCCATAATGTTGTATAATGATACTGAGGCCTTGTTGGGGCTTTTAACTGACTGGATCTTTACTCTGTTAGACCTATCTTCAGACCATAGAAGGTCTCCCCAAGAGGCCACTGAACTTATCTGGACAATAAGACGCTGAACTTTATGCTAGGCAGGTGTTTGCAAGCAATGAATCTCAACTGAACTTGAACTAGGGTTATGCAACAAGGTGGAGGAATCCACCATGGGGGGAGGGGTATGGGAGGGGTGGGGGGGATCCCCAGCGCCTATAAAACTGTACTACATAATATAATGTAAGCAACAATAAAAAAAAAAAAAAAAAAAAAAACAAAATCAGTTTCACACTAATGCAGCTAGGAAAGCAGCAGAGTACGACCCAAGTGCTTAGACCTCCCCACTTATGTGGGAGACCTGGAAAAAGCCCCTGGTTCCTGGTTTCTGATTGGCCAGTTTCTGGCTCTTACAACCGTTTAGGAAGTATATTTTCTTTCTCTCTAAAACTGCGTTTCAAACGAACTCATGAATCTTGAAAAAACATTTCAGGTGATAATGTTGAGGATAGGAGCTAAGATATTGATAATAATTGATATGCATCTTTGGGGCTGACACAGTGGCCTTGTGGGCTAATACTCATTCTGTATTGTCAACATCCCATTGGGTGTTCGTTCATGTCCTGGGAGCTATACTTCCAATCCAGCTCTCTTAAGATGAAAAGAAGAGTCACCAGCACATAAGCCTGGCTTAAAAATAAATACATTCTATCATATAAAAATTGTATCAATGTCTCTTCACTTATAGTGCCATACATTTTACAAATCAGTATGCTATAAACATTTCATTTAATATTCTACAATGTAGTTCTAAAATCTTAAAATGTATTTATGTATTTTATGATACAGTTCCATAGTTGAAATTTTGCAGGTTAACACTGTATATCATAATTTACCCAACGCAATAACTTCTCTTATTTAAAATTTATTAGTTGGGCCCGGTGTAAAAGCATAGTGCTTAAAGTCCTTGCCTTGTATGCCCAGATCCCAAATGGGCTCTGGTTCTAATCCTGGAAACCCTGATTCCCATCCAGCTCCCTGCTTTTGACCTTGGAAAGCAGTGGAGGATGGCCCAAAGTCTTGGGATCCTGCACCAGTGTGGGAGACTCAGAAGAGCTCCTGGCTCCTGGCTTTGGATTGGCTCAGCTCCAGCCATCGCGGCTGCTTGGGGAGTGAATCATCGGACAGAAGAGCTTCCTCTCTGTCTCTCCCCCTCTCTGTATATCTGACTTTGCAACAAAAAATACATAAATCTTAAAAAAATATTAATCATATGTAATTATCTACATAAAGCGCTTTTATGAACATCTTCTTATGAACATATTTGCATACATCTCTCAACATTTTTTTAGAACAAATTCTTAAAGTATGAATTAGCAAGGAATAAGGTACAAATATATTCAAAATGTTTAAGAACCATTGGCAAATCACTAAATTTGTTCTTCTATTACATATTTCTATGAAACACTAGTTATGCGTTTGCTATATTTTAAATCTTTGTCACACTTGTTTTGAGGTGGCTGTTGTTTTATATTGACATTTGTTGAATTAATGTTGCTTCCTTACATCTTACTGACCTCTGTTATTCTTACAGTTATAAAATGCAACCATCAATCACTCCTTTTGATAATATGACAAACAGTCTGTGTATCCTTAAGATATAATCCTTGAAAATGCCTTAGATATTTAAAACAAAAATATTACAGCAAACAACAAAGAAAAATGTTCACATATTTAAATAAAAAATTTTAAATTATTTCAATTTCATGAAACTTAAGAGATTTAAAACAATGTTGAGATTATTCAAGGCAAAGGCAATCATGCCTTCCAACAGAGAATTGTGGATTTTGGAATCGAGGCCCTCATGCTGGGTTGGAATTGTCAAAATTCTGTGTATAACCTAGGTGAGAAGAAGATATTAAAAACATCATTTATCCTTAGTAGGTGGTTCTGGGGCTGTAGAGTAAATATTGTGATGCTCCTGCATTGTTAGGGCTTTCTGAATGAAGACACCTGACACTTGGGTCAAAGGACAGGGCTTAGAAGTGAAAAGACAGTTAAGAATTCCCTAGAAGAGGAAGTTTCCTTTGCAAGAGGCATGTCTTTATATTTCGTGAAGGGATTATTACTGAGCTATCAATTACATCTCAAAAATAACATGTATACTAGAAAACAGGGGACTCGTTCTCTTCTTGGGGGGCAGGAAAGACTGCTGTGTAAACTGGAACACAGAAATGGCCTCAATTCTACCTCAAGGTTCCCTTCCCACAGTGCCTAACTACAGAGAGAAAGAGTCGGAGGAAAGAGGAACTACTGCAGCTATTTCTTTCATAATGATAATCTGATTTGTTCAAGGATAGTTGTTGCTATTCGGACACAATATAAATACCAATGATCAGAAATGTCACAGTGGTTTGTGTGAGTCTTAGCCCTAGGTATGGAAAAATCTTCCCTGAAAAGAAAAAAATCACATATACAATCTACATAAAATTCCAAATTTCCAATGTAAAGGTCAGAGAACTTTTGAGAAAATAATACAGACAGAGCCACTAAGCCAACTATATTCATGTCATTCCTGGAAGAAAATGATCAAAATCATTCTGGAAAGGGTCTTGTTAATCTGAGGGACAAAAATTGTAAAAGTAAGAAATATAGATCTTGATGGATATGCGCTATCCATGCAAAATGCATGAGAAGAGCAAGCAGCTCTCGAATAACAGTAATAGCATGAATACCACATAAGGAAAACTAATCTGAAAGAGAATATGAATTGATTTTTGCAATGGTTAAGGAAATAAATTATACATATCTGATTTTATTTATTCATTAATTTATTTTCATTTTATTGGAAAAGTAGCAAGATAGAAAGTAAGAGACACAAAGAAACAGACACAAAGAGATCTTCCAACTATTTGTTCACTCCCCAGATGCCAGCTACAGGCTTGGCTGGGTCAGACAAGCCAGGCCAGGCTGAAGCCAGGAAGCCAGAACTCAGTCCAGGTGCAAGGTATAAGTGGCAACAGCCCACGTACTTGAGTATTATCAGCAAGTAAACCTAAAAACTCAGTAGATGGATTGTACAGCACATTGAGCATGCGTAGGAACAACACTCATCAACTTCAATTAAATGTGATGAGATTATTAAGAATAAAACCATAAAAATGCTAAAAATATGAGGTTTAAGGAAATGTTAGAAGATGCTACCTGTGACCGATAGGATTTAGAGAAAGAGACAAAGATTTTAGGGAAAAGAAAGCAATAGAACTTATAGTGACTGAGAAATTTGTAAGACTGGTGAAAATTTCAAGTAAAATAATTTCTTAATAAGTAGAAGCAATTCTAATTTAGATAAGAGATAGTAGACCTGAGGACCTTTGCAATGTCAGGAAAGTAAAACCAGGAGAAAAAGGAAGCGCGAGCAGTAAAACAATGTTGAATATAAAATACAGTGATGGAAATCCCGAAGCTTGGAAAGAATCATCAAAATGGACACAGAACTTCATGGTGCAATGGAAATGCCCACAGCTTGGTGATCAAAATCAAATCAGGACGTTCATCATGGCTTCAGTTTGCTGTGCAACAAATGATGGCAGGGAAATGCTTGCAGTGAACTAGCATGCTCTACTCAGCAATACAAGAAATTAAGTGTTCCTAGGGATAACAGAACAGTGATATTTTGGTGCTATCTAGTTATGTTGATGTTGCATATATTGCATAATTCTCAGATATGCCCTCTTAGTGGCAACTTATGTCCACTGGTCCACTCTCCAAATGGCCTTGAGAACTCCAACTGGGCCAAGCAACAGCTAGAAGCCTGACAGTCCATGCTGCTCTTTATGAATGGCAGGGCCCATGCACTTGCGTCATCTTTTGCTGCTGTTCCAGGAACATTAGCAGGGACTGGATCCAAAAGTGGCACAACTGAGGCTTGCATTGCCACTCTTACACGTGATCCTGATTTTGTATTGCCACATTCACCCTCACTGCCTAATTTGTTACTTAAAAATTCTCTTCATGTTTCCAGAATGTTAATTCCTTGTCTTCTATGAAAATGTAAATTGTGCTCCTAGTCTGTTATTTCCTTCTACTCATATTCAAACCTTAGAACAATTTATACAAAGCATAATTATAAATTAAATTTGAGAAGAGTAACAGTATAATACTACATTTTCATTTCTTTTTTAAAATTAAAAATAGCTCTTACAGTTGCCAGAAATGGGTCTCTTATTGAAAATTATATTATATCAGTGCTAATGTCCTCTGGCTTGCTCCCATGCTGTGGGCTGCACCGTGATCACAGTTGAAATCATTTATACTTTTACAGTATCTGGAACTTACACAAGTACTGTTCAGATACAAAGCATTATCTACCCACCCAGTGCCACAGAAGCTGTTATTATCTCTTACTGGGACCTCAGGTATATGTTAAAGTGTTCTAAACTTGGCTCGGCTAATTTAAGCTCTATTAAGATGTGACCTGCATGTGAGGCCTGTTTCTCTTTGGGCACAGTCATCAATGTCAGATGATGACTGGTGGAGAAGGGCATAGTCCTTCTCTCTGGTCACAGATGGTGGGAATGGTAATGCTTGTGATGAATTGAGCTTTTTGAATGTGCTCAAAAAGACCCTTGCAAAGGAGCCTTGCTCTGACGGCAGAGTAATTGTTGAAAGCTTCAAGGTGGGCAATATGTTCCTGTAACATTCTGCCTGAATTAATGTTCCAAAATGGGGCAGGTCACTGACTCATGTGTATGCAGACCTTTAACATTTCAAACTTTAAAATAGCTGTGATGTTTAAGAGACATGCGCTAAGAGTTTAAATTTCTTCATACCTGCTGAAGATAAAATATTCACACAAACAGAAAGTGAAATAATGGCACAAATGATTATTCTGGAAAAGATTTAATCATGACATAGCAATGAATTAAACAAAGGACAAAGGAATAGTCGGAACAACAGTTGGTCTGAGTCTAGATACTGAAAAATGAATGGGTTTGAAATGACAGTATGTATTATCCTTCAATTTTACAAGCTGTCTTTTATAGATAACTTCGGTCTTCCTGAAAGGCTGATGCATTTTCAATTGTTTTGGTACATCAGTTGTGAGTTGTCAGAGGTAACATAATCAAGTGCCTTTATCTTTGGTACCAAGTGATATACCGTTCAGTGAAATTATTAAAATGGAAAAATTCTGTCACATGTCATTTTTAAAAACAGCAACTATTAGGTTTCTTTCCCTAGTCATCTTAATGAGAATATTTCTTAGACTCAATTCTTCCTTTGGGGGCAAGCATTGTGGCATAACAAGCTAAGCAGCTGCTGCAAAACCGAAGTGTGGTTTTAGTCTCGGCTGCTCTGCTTCCCATCCAGCAATGCAGCTCCCTATTAATTTGGCTGTGCAAGAAGCTTAGGCTGAACCAAATATGTGGGTTCCTGCCACGCATGCAGGAGATCTAGATGGATCTCAGCTCCAGGCTTTGGCTGGACTGACCTGCAAGCATTTGGGAAGTAAAACAGTTCGTAGAAGAATCTCTTTTCCTCTTTCAAATAAATAATCGTTAAAAATGTCTACCGCTGAGAATCATATCAATGAGTTTATGATATGTTACAGAGCATTTTAAAAGCTGCAATAGCCATTCAGCAATGTGTACAGTGTGTGCTAAGTGCCCACTGTGTGCAAGGCTCTCATAATCAGGGTACTTTCTGAAGTTCATGGCAATGTGAATAAATAGGTAAGTATAATTTGGCCCACAAAAGTTTAAAATCTATACCTAAATTTGCAGAATATGCCACTTTCTAGGTATTCCTGAAATTCTTTATTACCTCATAGAGTTGAAATTGATGTGTAAAATAATGTGGGCATTCTAAATCTATTGAGAAACTAAGACAGATTAGCTATCATGTCCTCTTCCATTTAATAGTAACTTACTGAGGAAAAAGAAAAGAAAAAGAAATTTGAGTGCTATAATTTTGGCACTCTGGACATTAATTTTAGATGATTTAAGTACATAAACATAAAACTAAAGAAAATCATATGGAGGCAAATAATTTGTGCAGATGAGAAAATGAATATATAAAATCTGTATTTTCTACATATTAAAACACTCAAAATATAATGCAAACATACTGTTTGTATATATATATGCATATATATATAATGTATACATTTTATCAGGGTCATTTATAATGTATCTTTTCAAGTACCTTAGAAGAAATAGGTAGGGAGACTTGCAAATGGGCAAGTAATAAAAATAATGCAAAAACGGCATATGATGAAATAGGTATTCTCACATTCCATTTTGGTTTATTTGTCATGAAGTGTACTTCACCATATACCAAAGTTTATTCAAAAATGCATACTTATTCACTGAGTAACACAGTTTTTTAACAGAAAAAAAATGTAGATATGTATTATTTGTGTTACTCAGTGGATAAAATAAAATAAAACAAAATAAAAACTAAGGATGCATGCAGATTCTTATCTGTATGGAACTTTATTTTTCTACTGAGAATTTGAGACAGTAAAAATGTCCAGGAATAAGGCAAATGATCAAATGCATTAGCGGATTTCTGTAAAATGAAGTCTGAAGCAACATTAGGTCACAGATTGCACTAAGATGCTTATTACTCTGAAAAATATGATCAAATATTTTAAGTAGAAAAGTAATATTACAAGCCAGGTACTGTGCAATTTCAGTGCAAGGATGGTACATGATTCATCCACTGGAATATGTGAGGAGCAATCTGAACTCACTGCCATTGAGGTAATAAATGAGTTGGCTTCCCGCAGCCATTTTCCTTTCCTTCTTGTAGTGACTGAACTCCAGAATTTAGCTGGTCACAGACCACCCAACCACCAGCGCACAATCCAGCTTTCTTTTTAATTATAAGGTGTGGCTTTATGACTAAGTTCTGGATATGCAGCTACATATTGAACTGATATGTACTAATTTTAACGCACTATTTTAAAAGAAATGAGTGTGTTTTCTTTTTTTTTTTTCTTCTTTGTTCTTTTTCTTCTTTCTTCTTCAAATATCTCTAGGGATGGCCAAGTGAACATAAATACGTTTGGTCTTCCAAAGATACGAATCATTCATTTAACACAGAAAATGGCATGCTTTCATCTTTTAAGTGGCGACTAGGCTACGCATCAGTATATTGCACCTTAGCTTCACATTTCTGTGACAAAAGAACAAGATTCTTTGTGAGTTTTGTTTTTTGTTTGTTTGTTTGTTTTGGCCAGCCATCACAGGAGTAACTGTCAGGATAGGCACAAGAAAGGCATTGTTTCCCAATGTTGTGTTTTCTACTTTACTGTGGCTAGTAGCCGCACCCAGGGACCAACAGCTTCCCAGGAACCTGAAATGCGGATTTTCAGCAAGTCAGATAAGATCACACGATGCCACTGTTAGGAGAGGTTCCATGATTTCACTGGGACTGCTGAAAGCCAAAAGCAACACTACTTAATCATCAAAAAGAAGTATGCCAACTAAAGAGAAGCATGGAATGATCAGAATGCTTTGGCTTATAGCATTTTCTGGCAGTGGTTAATAGGATTAAAATAGCAGAGTGGCCCACTGGAGCATCATTGCATCAGTTCAACAGGAAACCCTCCAGACAGATCTGGTAAAAAAACCTGGTAATCTCAGTGGTTAGCCCAGCTTCTCACCCTGTACTCTTTCCTAAGCAAGTTTGCAGACCCTTCATTGGTCTCTTTAAGGAAGGAACTTAAGCTAACTGCCATAAGTACCAACCGTAGCTCATCTTTCAAATCTTCCACTGAAAAGCATACTTACTGCAATGAGTATAAAAAGCCAAAACATAAAAATGGGCATGACAAATAGGTTAAAAAATGACAAAAAAAAAGGGTACAATAAAAGCTACTCAGACTTTCTTGGGGTTAGTAAACACCCCTCTGAATTGATGCTCATACACCTGGTCACGTGCTACTATGAAGTCTGATGGAGAACTGTGTGACAGCACCATGCAGCACTGATTTGGAATGTGAAGATGTTTGTGTCCCCACGAACGTGTAGCAAAGGCATTTCATCAGGTGGACAAAATGACACCCCAGCTTTGCAGAGTCAATGAGGCTATTTTCTTAGCCGCTCAAGTCTGGCTCAGTTAATCCTTGTTGGAGCTGCACATTCAGTTCAGCAACTATGGTCTTTTGCTCAGCAATGCTGAGGCAGATAACCTTCAGTGTAGAGTACCTAACCAGTCAGCCATAGAGACAGGTTGTTCCTGATAGGACATTAGTTCGTGGTCAAAGGCAGGCAGTTATCTTGAACATGTTGGCTATGCCGCAACACTGAACCTCACTGGAATATTCACACATTTGGGAAATGAGCTTGCTTCCACTTTATTTAATGTTTCTGTCCACCATCTGGGACTCACAGATATGAGGGTTCTCAAAATGACTAACACAGGAGTCGGATAGCTCTGTACTAATAGGAGCTGTCATGTGCAGGATGTTCTGCATGATTCCTGATCTTGAACCACTAGATTCAGGTAGCACTCAGATCCTGAGCTGTAACAGTCAAATTGCCTTCAGGCATTGCCAAATATCCCCTGGGGGAAAAGCATCCCTGGTTGAAAGCCACTTCACAATCATATCTTAATAAATGGCTAAAAATATGTATAAACCTACCAAAAATATATTGGAGTAACACGCACTGAAATATTGGTTTGGGGGAGATAATTTGTTTATGTATGCAATTTTGTAATTTGATTTTTTAAATGCATTGTTTATTTTATTTGAAAGGCAGAGCTACAGGAGAGAGGAAGAGTCACAGGGAAAAAATGTCTTCCATCTATTGGTTCACTCCTTAAAATATTGCGACAGCCAAGGCTGGGCCAGGAGCCAAGAACTCCAACCTAGTCTCACAGGCAGGTGGAAGGCACCCAAGCACTTGGCCCATCCTCCTCTGATTTGCATATGCATTAGCAGGGGAATGAATTGGATATGAAACAGCCAGCCCTACCCTATAGTGCAACCTATCTAAAATTAACGGTTAAACTTACATGTAGTTCTAAGTATGTTTTTCCATTCATATCACTTACTCAGAGTGAAGATACTCTTATCTTTCTAAAAGTTTATATGGGATACTGGCTTTGCTTACCCAGTAGCACTATAATACCTTCCTCTGTAATTTGAAATTGTACTTCCAAGTTACTCTATTATTTTTTTAAAGATTTACTTTATTTTTATCAGAAAGTCAGATGTACAGAGTGAAGGAGAAAAAGAGAAAGTCTTCCATCCATTGATTCACTCCCCAAGTGGTTGCAATGGCCGGTGCTGCTCCAATTTGAAACCAGAAGTCTGGAGCCTCTTCTGGGTCTCCCACACGGATGCAAGGTCCCATGACCTTGGGCCATCCTTCACTGCATTCCAAGGTCATGAGTAGGGAGCTGGGTGGGAAGCAGTGTCACTGGGATTAGAACCGGCACCCATATGGGATGCTGGCACATGCAAGATGAGGACTTTAACCACTAGGCTACCGCACTGGGCCCAGCTTTATTATTTATTTTTTAGGGAAAATATGCCAATTAGATATTTGAACAGTTCTTTGTACTCTGCTTCTCAGCTATCCGGAGCTAATGATACTTTAGCTAAAAAGTTTGTTTTGAAACTTATATGGGCAAGATGACCTTCTTTTTTTGTGAAACAATATGTTCTCATCACATGTGCTAGTTTTCTTCCATATATTTAATTCTTATTCTCCAGGAGGTCACAGAAAACTACATATCTGCACACTGTCTGACCTTTGTCTTTACTGCTAATGGTTATTAAAATCCAAAGGTAATTTGGCAAAAAATAATTTAGCAGGCCAGTCTAGCCATTAATATTCACATAATTGGAGTCCTTTGGCCTCCTTAAGGATAAATTGCCTCAATCAATTAAAGTACAGAATACAGCAATGAGATGATGAGTCTGAAAATTATCATGTGTTGAAGGAGATAACAGATGGAACTGGAAGTGATGTCATACTTCACTTTGATTAGAGATGTAACTTGGCTATTGCTAAACCATTTCAACCCTTAGGAAGTAATGCTATAAGTTATTTTAAAACATTTATATTTATCATCTATCTAACTAAATTTAAAAAGCAGAGAAATAGGAAGACATAGGCAGGGATCTCCCATCCCCTGGATCACTCCTCAAATGACTGAAACAGCCAGGGCTGGACCAGGCTGAAGACAACAGTTAAAAGCTCGGTCTTGAGTTTTCTGTGTGGGTAGCAGGGGCCCACAGCCGCTGCCTCTCAGACTAAGCATTAGTAGGAAGCTGGAATGGAGGGTAGAACTTGATCTTGAAAAACCTGGCATTTTACAAGGTTTATCTATTGCACCAAATACCAAATATTTAGATGTTAACAATCCCAAGGAAGCCCTTCCTCATTGTGTCACCTGTCTACACTTAGTTGTTAAACGTATTTCTAGTGGTATGTTTTTTCCATTCACATTACTTACTCGAGTAAGTATTTGGATTTCTAACGTTTTAGCGACAGTGATACTAACCAGCAACATTGATCACATCTGTCCATTATTACAACTCACTGTTTTTGTCTATTCTACTGTAATTACTGCAGCCAGACAATCATGACCATGGTAACTCCAGTAACAATCTTATGATTCTTCTCAACCCCAAAGCTTCTTTCTCTAATTATATCATTGCAGTGCTAACTAAGTGTACCTTCCCAAACAGAACTCGCATCTTCACTCAGAGTAGCAACACTGGAAATAGTTTTAACTGAGGTCTAGAGTACAAGCATTTCAACGATCGAACCCTGATTACACATCTTTTACTTCCTCCATATTCAAATAGATGCACCCACTTTCTAGCTTTCATATTTTACCTAAGGAAAATCTCCACTTAAAAATGTTCATACATGACCTGAATCCTCCTCCTCTTATATTAGTCTCCATTCATATCCTTATGATGTTTGGAGTAATTTCCATAACACACAAGACATTGTTCCATTTTCTCCATTTCTAAAGTCATTTCAGCTTCACATATATACATCTTGTTAATTTTGACTTCATTGCATAGTTCTGGACAAAGACGTCACCAGCATTCTGTCCTAGTCTATGTACTTCCAGAAATTTGCATCTACTGACAGATTATTGCTTCTTTTCCAAGGTCATGAGCACACTACCTAATGAATAAGCATATTTACTGTAAAAAGAATCTATATCCCAGGATCCCCAGTAAATCTACGGCCTTATTAAGTTTTGCTCATGAAATCAAATTGGCATGTTTCTTTTATTCCATCACAAATAGGATTATTCTAAATTCTTCTTGGTGGAAAATATTGCCTTTGATCTCAAAGAAGCCAGTACCTCTGAAAAAATATTACCTAAAGGAAGCATCCCCATGTTAAAATAGGTCAATCCCGCTTCCTAATATCATTTGCCAACTTTTTGATGTCTAAGACTCCACCTTGTAACTTTCTCCCTAAAATTATATCTTGATCTGCCTCTCTTTTTTAATCACTTTAAGCCAAACACATACTTACCTGTATTATCTGAAAACTGTACTTAGTGACATTGCATAGTTCCTAACCATATGCAATATGTACCCCATATGATGATCTCTGGAGAGCTTTTGTATGACAATGTGCTTTAAATAAAACACCTTTACTCAAAAGAGACGTTCTGCATTTTGAAATCAATGGGAAATATTGACTTGTTTTAAATCATTTTTTTGAAAATATACTATAACTACATATTTTCTTTTTTCATTCCAAACACTTGTACCATAACCTATACTGCTATCAACTACAAAAAGAAAAAGAAAAATCAAGAACAAGGGAGCAGGAAATTTGATTAGGGTTAGGACACTTACATCCTGTATCAGAATGCAGTTCAAGATGGAAGTAATGGATCAAGAATTTGCAAACCTACCACCCGTATGAAAGTCCTAATCTGTGTTCCAGGCTCCAAGATCCTGCCTGATCCAAGTGCCAGCTTTTCCAGGCAACTGGAAAGTAAATCTTTTTTCTTTTGCTTTCAAATATAAATAAAAAAGCTTTGCACATTTAGAAATGAATTTTCAAAATATGAACTTTGGCTGATGTTTTCAGTTTCTTGTCTGTTCTAGAGTGAGAAATGAAAGCAGAATTTTCTTAAGATTTTCAGAGACTCATGTGATAAAACATTGGGGGAGAGGATATGTGAGGCATGGGAAAATTAGTAGTGAATAATAGGAAATAAGCAAAAAAAAAAGAGAGAAGACAATATCAATAAGAAATAGTAAAGAAGAAACAGAAATAACATTAGTATGTCAAATAGCCATATCTAAAAGTGTGTTTATTTCCATTATTAAAAAAGACTAACAAACTCATTGAAGAAAACTGGTATATGATATTCACAATCATTGATCATAAGACAAACTGGCACAAATAGCTGAACCCAAAGAATGAGAGGTGATGGTCAAGCAACACTGTGGGTGAAAATGTCAAAATCAAATTCAAGAGGGAAAAAAACCCAAGAATGGCACTGGTGAGACAGATGATGTGGTAGTGAACCAGTGTGGCTCTGGAGCCAGGCAGCAGGCTGTGGTTCAGGCCAGCTCAACTGCCTGACAGCAGAGAACACCTGTGTGTATTCCTTTCTTACACCACCTGTCTCCTCTGAAAAAATGGGATCAAGAATAATAATAATAACATCTGCATTGCCCTAAGAAAGAGGCAAAGGACTTCAGCAATGCTGGCAACATAAGAGGCTCGATACACACACATACACATAATAGAGTGTTTATCCAAGGTTTCAATGATCAACACATATCATAATAAGTCTTTCTGGACCTCAGAAAATAATATTACTGTACATTATCATTTTTTAATGTAAAAGTCTTCACATCTACACAAAGGATCTTGAGAAGCCCACCATTATGATGGAATTTTAATGTTTTACCTTTATCTGACACTGAGAGAAGCCATATTTACTTCAAGCAATATAAAAGGAATTTGAATATAGCAATTAATCAGCATATATATATATATCCAACACACCAGAAATAAATTTATATTCAAACCATTCTATAAACTAGATCAAATATGAGGTATTAAAAGAACTCCCAAGAGTTTTCTCAATGCTGAAATTATGTAAGCTATTATTCTGAAAGTTACAGGATAAATTGAAAATTTCCAGTAAGAGAATAATGCCTTTCATTTCCTAACTCCAAGTCTTAGGCATGTGAAAAGAAAGCAATATGCTACTAAATATTTCTTGGATTGAAGGTGAGTTGAAATGAAAATTAGAAAGCACTTGAAAATGAATTGCAATGAGATCATTGTTTATTTAAAGCTGGCAGAATCCAAAATGTCACTCAGATCAAATATACAGCCTTCAACATATGCATTAAGAAAAAAGAAATATTGAAAATATATCAATCAGCATTTCAATTTAGGTTATAAAAACAAAATAAATTAAAATACAGGAGGAATTTAATAACTACAAAAGTAAGAAATAATATAATAGAAAATACGTAGACTTGGTTAATAAAGCAAAATTAGGGAGCCAATAAACTCTAAAATCCTTAAAAAAAAATCTTTCAAGAAAAATGCGAGGAAATTTAAACAAGGAAACAAATTGGAAATAAGAATTTTATAGGTGTAGCAACAGAATAGTTGCAAAATAAACCACAAGAAAATATTAAAGAAAAAATTTCTGCTACCAAATTTTAAACTTCACAAAAATATTAAAAAGCTTAGGCAATGTATAGTAAAAATTAATTGAAGCAGAGTTTAAATAACCAAATAATCTTAGATTCTGAAAAAAAAATCAAAGTAGCTATATGTACAACTGATGTCAATTCTAGATGGTTTGCAGACGAGATTTTTTCACAATTTCAAAGAAAAATTGGACCCATGTCAGAAAGAAACTTAAGAGATACATGAAAAACAAAACAAAACTACTCAACTCATTTCTCTAGTCTAAATAAAACTAGAATTCAAATCTAAAAAACCAGTGCATACAGAAAAAAAATTAATACAGGAGTTTAATTTTTGAGCACATATCAAACATTTACTTTTTTCTTTCTGAAATCCAATTTTATTTATGTGTTACTCTTAAACCGTATTTTTGACTGGACTCTGTCTTAGAAGTAGACACTGTCAGGGAAGACAGCCTACATGTCTTAAAATGAATGGGATGCTTCATGAATTTGCGTGTCATCCTTGTGCAGCGCCCATGCTGATCTTCTCCGTATCATTCCAATGTTAGCATATGTGCTACTGAAGCAAGTAGGCTACACTTACTGTTAAGATAAAGTAGATTCTGCTTAAGGTGAAATGACACTCCATTACTAGCCATTATGCCTAGGATTAACTTCTTAAAACTAGGATTATTTCCTTAGGTGGCAAAAATTGATTGTTTAAAATAAATGTTTCAGATTTTAAAACAAGAGATTAGAAAATGACTTCAGAAGCTGAGAGAAGCAGGGAAGTAGACAGGAATACAAAAAGATGGACTAATGTGTACTAGGTTGTAGATGGGAGCAAGAAGCTCTCATGTTAGGCTGTGTAGTCAGGTGACTACGGGTAATGATGATGTATTGTATATCGCAAAAGCAGATGAAGGAAAGGATTTTGAATATTTTCACCACAAAAACATGGTGAATGCTTGAGGAGATAGAGATGCTTACACTGATTTGAAAATTACATGATATGGATTTGTATGAAAACATCGCATGGTACTTTAAAAATAAGTATAATTAAAAGATTGATTTAAAACTTTTTTTGATGATGTTTAAGTAGTTAATTAGGGTGGGAAAGGTCTAGGATTAAAACAAAGTGGGTGATACCACTGTTTCCACATTTTCTTTTTTCTTCTTTTCCCATGTGGGAGAAAGAGAGAGATAAGGGAAGAAACCACATTCAGCCTCCCAACTGCCTCACTACCTGGAGATGGGGAACGGCCACCTGATGTCATTCCAGGGTTTCCAGTGTGGACATCCTCCGAGGGTTTGTGCAATAAGTTTCAAAAGTTCAATAGCTGTGAAGTACTGTCGATCCAAGGATGAAGAAATCCTTCCAAAGCCAAATGGCTGACATCGTCCACCTTAAGTCTCCATTCACCCAGTACTTGCTGCCAACATTTGGATGGGATAGTTGACCAACTTGTTCTGCCCTCCTTCCTGTTATGGTACAAGTTATCCTCTGCAGGCCCCAGTGGACTGCTTTGTGCATCTGAGTATGCTGTCCACTGTTCCATTCTAGCCACTGACAAACACATTGACAAATACATTCCATGGTCAGACCACAGATCCTGTGAGTCTCCCTATGGCTGAAGTTCTGAGTCTAATGGTTCAGTTTTGGGACTCCCCAAAGAAAGCATGTCTGAAGTAATCCCAGAACTGACCCTGGTGTGTGCTTACCAGTGTGGGATGTGACTCTGTCAAACCCCCCACATCAGTTTGTTTCTATTCCTGGATTAGCTCTATCTGCAGCCCTGTGTCTTCCATAAACCAGTGGATACTGTGACCCAGCCCAACCCTGTCCACCATATACTCGCCCTTCACATACACCAGTGGGAGCTTTAGCTTGGTCAGAGTGACCCGTAATAACCCCACCAGGCCCACCCCCAGTCCTGCTTCTTGCGCTTGCTAATTTGTATGGAAGACTTAATCAGTCTATCCCACATCCTAATCACCTCATATACATATCAATGGGCATTGAAGCCTAGTTCATCCCAACTGATGCCACTATCCAGCCTATATTCCTACCAATGGGTGCCACCACCTGTCTATACAGGCCTGCTCTAGCCCTGGTTCTCTTGCTCACCAGTGAGTTGCAACCCATCAGAGAAATGCTCACAGTTTCCTACCGGGCCCACTGCTAGTCCCAGATTTTGCACTATCCAGGTGGTTGTACAGTCTAGTTCGACAGGATTTACCCCCAGTCCCAGCCAGTTGATGCTGCAGTAAAGCCCAACCAGCCTACATCTGCTTTGACTTATTCATACCAGTGGGTACAACTGGTTATCCAGGCTGGTTCTCCCCTGACCTAGCTCACAAGCAGACCATATCCGGCCTGGTCTGCCCTCATCTCAATTCTCATGCTCGCCAATGGGAGCAGTGGCCTGGCAGGGGAGCTCCCCATACACCCTATACCAGGATTGTAACCACCACATCCCCACCTGCCATGGGTCCATGTGTGTTGGTGGGTGCTGTGGCCCAGTCTGGCATGGCCAATCTCACCTTGGCAACTGCTGGCAGGTGCTGTAGCCTGGTCCAGCCCAGTCTGGTGGATGCTACAGCCCTGCCCAGCCCAGCAAGCTCCCAGTCCCATCCCTAATCTGAACTAGCTGGTGTCACAGACTGACACAGCCTGACACAGCCTGTCCTGCACCCCATTATGGTTCTCGGGTCTGCCAGTGGATGTTACAAACTAGCCCATTCTGATGCACGCCAGATCCAGTCCATACCCATCCCAAGTGACACTACGGTCATGTCCAGTCCAGATTTCTGCTTCCATTCATGCTCACCAGTGGGAGCAAACCAGCCAGGCAAGCCCCTTAGCTTTCCAATCAGGCCTGTCAAAGAATCTATGCATAGCAGCCAGTGATGTGGCATAGTGGTTAAAGCCCCTGCCTGTGGCACTGGTATCCCATATGAGTGCTAGTTTAAGTCTGGGCTGCTCCACTTACGGTCCAAATTTCTGCTAATATGCCTGCAAAAATTACAGACGATGACCTGAATTTTTGGGCTTCTGCACCCAGATTCCTAGCTTTAGCCTGACCCTGCTCCAGGTAGTTTAGCCACCATTGCAACCATTTGTGGAGTGAAAGAACTCTTTTTCTCTCTCCCTTTTTTCCTCTCTTTCACTTCCTCTTCTTCTTTCTCCCCTTCTCTCTCTTTTTCCAAACCTCTTTTCTCCCTCTCCCCTTGCAGCTCTGATTTTTCAAATAAATAAATAGTTAATTAAAAATAAGAATCTATTCATTAAAAATGCTAGGAGACACAATAGGAGGGGAAAGGAATGCCAAAAAAAGTTAACCAAAGAAAAATATGGACTTGAGTCATGTGTAAAGAAGCAAGCAGTCATCATTTTGGCATATTTTAAATATCTATAACAATCCCACATTTTCCTCTTTGAAAAGTGTTGGAAAAAGCAGTTAGAGTCTCATCCTATCCCAGACTTCTCCGCTGATGATTTTAAACTAACTGTGTATTGTCTTTTCTTTTGTAGTCTTTTTCTTTTTTAAGTGCAGCTGGAACCAAATTCTGGCTGTGAGACTACTGTAATTGTTCTAGATCAAGAGAGTACACCTGTGCTCTACCAACCTCTCATTTTGCATCCATAAGTAGATACTATTCCTTCCGTTGGCTCCATTTTGCTGTCTTGGCTCACTGCTAGCATAGTTTGTACTTGTACCTGCTTATTCTTGCATTTGAGTCTTGTCAGGTTCTTTGGTTTTCTTTCATCCTGACTTTTCATTCTTGGCTGAGTGATTTTTAAAAAGCCAAAAGCCTTCAAAAACCTTGTTTTTCTTACACATAAAATAAGATTCAAAACAAAGTTTGTTTTACAGTTTTGTTTTTATCAGTATCTTAAGAAAATGGTTTTGAAAACGCTAAATAAAAATTATTTTTAGCATGTCAGAATATCGCTGCTTTGCTGCCAAGCACATCACTGAACTACTACCGATAACTTACCAACAGTTTAATGCAGCACTAAAGGTTCATCTGAATAGCTTCCAAATTTATAAAGCATTCAGAATATAAAAAAGGAAGAAAAGGAAACCATTGAATGATCCCATGGATTCACTCAACTTTAAACATAAACCTAAACCTCATTTAGAAACAGAGTAGTTGTCTTTAATTATATGATTGTCCTATGCTAATACAAGTGTACGTGTCCAGATTCCTAGGAAATGAATATGGTAAACTACTAAATATTATTTATGCATACCATGGATATGATTTCTACCTTTTTAAACAAAATTTGAACCAAGATGATAGCTTCACTTACACTATTGATGAATCTAACCTTCACTATGCCTCAAAAGTTAAAAGGAAGTTGAAAGACCCCAGAACATAATGAAGATGCTATTGACAGACCTTCTGGAAATCAGATCCTGGTAGCATTCTGATAGAACTTTGGGCTTACAGCCACTTCAATGCTGGGTATTACTAGTCAGAGATGAATATTCTAGCAAGCAGGTTACTTTGGTAGATGGAGCCACTGAATCAAGCAAACAGGGATGGAGGAGAAGCATTTGTAGACTCTTTTCCAAATGACTTGTCATGTTTTTTGTTGTTGTTTTGTTTTGTTCCCATTAACTGGCTTTCAGAACTAGTGTTTACCTATCATCCAATTTTTCTCTTCATTTTGAGACTTACAAAGAACCAGATGATAAAGCACAGAAAACTGCACTCCCTACTGAGATGAAGATAGTGCCTGCAGAGGACATTTGTCAAAGCCCAGTAATGGTGTTCCAGGATGCATAATAGGAAAAAAAAAGTTTTTTTTTTTTTCCAAGTAGACAGGCATGGAAAACTGGCAAAGCTCACAAACCATTAAGGAAACCATGAGCAAGAAAGGATAAAGTACAGCCCTGATTCTATAAAGCAGTGGAGAAGCAGACCAAGCCATTGCAATTCTGGTTAGTTTAGAAAAAAATTATTTTGTTCTAACCTGTTCCTTGTAGGTATTTCTAAAATTTAATAATGACATCATATCTGTGAAACAGGAGCGATGAGGTGAAGTAACCCAGAAGACAGCTCAGACCATTCCTTTTGCAATCCTCAATCTCCCAGAATAAAACCTGACACTTGTACTTTGATGTGCCAAAAAAAAAAAAAGCTGTCCCTTTCTAATCCTCGATTCTTTTTTTAATAGCATACTTTCTGCCCTGGCTTTTTACTTTTAGCAACACTTAGACATTTATGAGAGTGACAATCCCACATTACTTATTGCTTGATTCCATAAGGCACTGGACAGAAAGGGGTCAAGGTGGCCATTCTACCTCTTGCATCGCTGATTCTGCAATTCACAATTGCAAAGCACCAGGTGAAACCTCCTGAGATGACAGGATGGAGCGGCCATTCCACCAACAGCAAGAAATCCCTGGGTGAGCAGCCATTGCCAAATGCTTTGTCCTGCTTCCCAGTCATCCTGATCCTAGGCTAGAGACAGTCTGTCCAGGTTGGCCAATTTTGCTTTTCATCACATGTGGTCTGTTGGGCCTCACCCAGGAGTTACTCAGAGGAACTTTTTACTTAGTTGCTACAAAGGAGTCAATGGAAAGGAAGATCCCAAAAACCAGTGTGAAGGGTTCTCGGGGCATGTCAAAGATGAAGGAGGGCCCTTGCTGCCCACAATATACATCTTTATACATTGAATATTCACAAGTCTGACTCAGACTGGTTTATTTGTGGTGGTATGATCCCTACTGAGTAAAATATTGTCAAATAAGCTTTCCTGGAATATCATCTGAAAAGCAAGCTCTGACTCAGACAGGTCTGTTCATGCTTTAACCATTCCTAGTTCCTAGTGGTCTGGACCCTCCTGAATACATGGTTGTGAATGTTCTCTGACATGCAAGCTCAAGCAAACAGTTACCACCTTTTGTCCCAGTGCCCTTTGTCTAATCCTACACTCTTCGTTACACTTGCATGCTTGAACTCAAGTTCTCTGTTCTCTAAATTCTCAATACCTTTGCCCCAGAAAGAAATTTAGAAAAAAATATTTCAAGTGAAAGTCTTGTTATCTAAATCCTTGCCTCCTGACTAGCCAAAGTGGGAAACAAATACTCATGATTAAGAGAAGGCATGAATAAATATGCTTATGGTATTTCTCTACTATCTAATGTGGGGATGCAACAAATTTACCCAATGCGGAGTACTTTAATCAATTCATCAGCTTTAGCAGTATATGGCATACATAATCCCTCAGTGTCTGTCATGACATTTGATAAGTTTTAATACTTGTCTCTGAACACAGCCCAGAAAATCAGGAGTAAAGAGGAACAGCCGTATTTTGGTAAAACTATGTATTAAAAGCCTACCCTATGAGAAACAATATCCAGTCTTTCAATGTGTACAATCTTAGGGTGAGGAACTTACTAGCTTTCCCAAGCTGGATTGTAGGGAATTAAAGTCGACTTAGTTGTCCATTACCAGCACGATGATTATTAGACAGTTTATTGCATAGCATGGAATACTGTAAAGCTCAGTCAAGAGCAGAGAAGTGAGGTTGACACAGCAACACATTCTATTCAAAAGTATTAAGCAAGATAATAAATTTAAAGTGAGCAACTAGTAACGATACGCACAATCATGAACAGAAATTAGCATTCATTAACAAAAATTTTTTTAAATCATGAATGTCAAAAGCTAACCTTTCGAAAACAGTTCATGCCTTCCTTAAATGTATTATAAATACATTCTCGTTGATGTCACCATAAAGTTAGGCTCCAGTCATGAAACAAGAAACCAAGCCAAATCTTAATACGATGCACATAGTACTGGGAACTAGTAATCTAATTTTCAGAGGACTTGAAAACCAAAAAAAAAAAAATAGTAAATGTAGGAGCTACTGGCACTCCAAGTACTGCAGATGCAACGCTTCTACACAATTGAGGAGTGAGGCCTCACAGAGGACTTGGAAGCTCTCATAGACTTCGCCAGGGAGCCTGCGGAATGAGGAGATAGAAATGTAAAGGAGGTTCATCCGCAGCTCTAGAAACAGATGTGGCTGTATAATTTGCAGAGCTCAGCACAAAATGAAAATGGAAGATCTTACAGCAGAACTAATCAAGTGCAGGGGACTCATATGAAAAGGTTCTGTGCAACAGCATCAGTGGCACTACAGCTTTTAAAAGACTTATTATCTGAAAGGTAGAGAATCAGAGAGAGAGATAGACTTTCCTTTTTTTTCCCCCATTTGGTTTATTTTCACAAATTATGGCTCCATCTAGGATGGCCCAGGGTGAAGTCAGGAACTTGAAAACTCCACTCAGATTACCATCATGTGGCAGTGACCCAAGCATTTGGACCATTACTCACTGCTTTCCCTGTGCACATCAGTAGGAAGATGTGAAAGAGTACTGGGACCTGAACTGGCTCTCCACTATGGCATACAGGCATTGCCCTGTACTTCATAGGTTGCCTGACCATGAAGTCAATCTTACCTGAGCTACTTGGGGTTAGGTGGGTGTGAGCTAGAGCCACAGATGAAGGAATACCTTGCATGAGCTGAAGGTCATATCAAGACTGTTTAAACAGAAAGAGAAACACTGAATTTTCTCTTCTCCCTCCCTTTTCCATCCTTTCATCAGTTTCTCCTCTAAACCCCACTCTAACTACATGCCAGAGAGTTAGAGAACCTGGTGTTATTTCATGGAGGGTAAGTCCTCTGTGCTAAAAAGTAGACCAACAAAAGGCAGGGATCATGGGTCAACACGCAGATGACTGACAAGGTTTCTATGGCAGAGGTGGACAAAGAAGATAGCATGTGGAGGTACAAATGATAAATAAGAAATTGAGAAATGAGATTTTAATAGACTATAGCTACTAGTACACCATAAAATGAGTGATTTCCTGTATCTAAAATAAACTATAACAAAGCCATAACATTGAATATGACAGCATGGCCAGCATCGTGGTTCAGCAGATTAAGTCACAGCCTGTGATCCCAGTATCTCGTACCAGAGTGTCAGTTCAAGTCCCAGCTGCTCATTTTCTATCCAGCTCCCTGATAATGCCCTGAAAAGTAGCAGCAGATGGCTCAGGTGTCAGGTTCCTGCCACCTATGTGGGAGACCACAATACAGTTCCAGACTCTTGTCTTCTGCCTGGCTCAGTCACAGCTGTTGAAGCCTGCTGAGGAGTAAACCAGTGGATAGATCTCTTCCTCTCTCTGTTGTTCCTCTTCTTTCTTTCTGCTCTTCAAATAAATACATCTTACAAAAAAAGAGACATTAAAAATCACATGATAAAAGTGTAAGATCTGAGACATGTTTGTCTGTATTGTGATAAAATATGCAGTAATTCCATTGCATCATGTTATTTCTATAAGCCAAAGGTGAGAAATCAAGTTAAATGCAAACTTTCAGTGATTTGGATGATGCAAGTCTCTTGATATTTTGCAATCAGAACCCAGATTAATCAATCAGCTAAAGACAGAGATGAAGTGTAAAAGATAGGCACATCTATGGCATTCAACATGCATCAGGTCCTATCTTGCAAGTGTTAACTAAATATGAAAACCCAGCGAGGGGGGTACTATTACTGATCTTATTTCATAGACAAAAACACCAACGACAAGAATGGTTAAAAGTTGTCCCATTTCACATTAATAATAAATGATAGTTCTAGAATTTGAACCTAGACTGAATCCAAAATGAATTAAAGAAAAAATAACAAGTAGAACGGTTCATAGGTGGCTCTTTTTTTTTTTTTCTGAATTTGATCTCTTTTCTCCAGCTGGCTTAACTACACACCAGAGGGTCTAAGTCTTCCCTCTTTGCTTAGCTCAGGATCAAGACAGATGGGGAGATGCAGGTGCCTACTGATCTGTTCTGAATCCCGTGTGACTGTCCGAAGGAAGAGTGCTTCAACAACCAAAGAATGTTCTTCCATATGCATCCTACTACAGACTATAGGGAAAAAATGGAGTTCAAGGTAAATCAAAGAGTAATCAAAACACACATCCTGTTTACTTCATGTCTGGGCATGAATCTTTTACTTATTTCAGTGAAAACAGTGTCTCTCTTCAAGGCTTAGAATTATATCTTCTCATTTATGTCAATGGGTTAGCCTCCTTACAATATCTTTAAAGTGAGTACCAATGTCTACCTAGACTTTTAGAATAAAATTATGTGTGGAAGCAAGGCTTTTAAAATTCAAATATGCATATTAGAGAATGAGAAAATAATGTTTAGTTAGTTAAAGGAAAGCATTTTGAAAAGAAATTAAGATATTCAACCTCCTGGCCTTTTTCATTGAGTAGATGGTTGTCTACATTCATTACATGTGGAATTTTTAAAAAGCATATTCATTTCGATATAAATGTGTTTTATTGAATAACTTGTTTAGTGATTATAGACTGAGCTTTCCAGTAAATCTGAAATTTATTTGCTTCTGCTTTGGATTATTGTGGACAGGAAATAAACAGCCCTGTGCAGAAAGAATCATTGTGGGAAGGAAGCACAAGGATTAATAGCTTTGGTTCCACATTTCTTTTAAAGAAAGAGAAAAAAAAAAATAAAACCCTTAGTCCTCCTCAGTAATCTCATGTTCTGCTTCTTCTGCTCTGCTAAATGGCAGCAATTAAGCTCTTGAATTTCTGGGGGAAAGTGAAGTTTGAATATCAGGATCAAAACCAGCAATTAAGAACAGGTGAGGCCAAAGTGAAGCGCCCTCAATCCTCTAAAATAAATCCTTATAAAATCAAGCAGAAACAGGAGTAACCAAGTTGAAGGGCTGGTTCTGTTTGGGTGAAGTTTATTGTCAAGATGACATAAAGCAGACTGCATTGATGTTCTCACACTCCTCTGCTTGTCAGTGGCATGTGTCACCACTGAAATGGTAGAGGTGACAACTGCAGAGAGACAAGCAGTGTGAGCAAACCACTCCGGGAATGCACTCAGACAAACGGAGCTACCCTGCTGGGTACACATGGCAGGACCACTCTGTTGGAATGTTTCTTTACTGCAAAATGATCCATTGAAATCCTAACCTCCAATGTGTGGTCATTCGGTTTGAGGTCCCCAGAGGTGCTTAGGGGTGCATGAGGGGAGGAGCCTTCACGAAGAGACTATGCCCTTCGAAGGGACACAGACACCAGAGTCCTCACCCCTCCTGTCAGAGGAAGACACATGGAGGAAGAGCCGTTTGTGAACCAACAAAAGCTCTCACCAGACCCGGGACCTGCCAGTGTCATTGTCTTGCACTTTCCAGCCTCCAGAATTGTGAGAAATAAAATTCTGCTGTTTACAAACTACACCATTTCTGGCATTTTTTCATACAAGCCCAAATGGACCATGACACATGGCTAAAGAACTATGACAGTACAGGGTTCCTAGAAATGAGGGAGGACCGAGCAGCTCATCCCTGACATCAAAAATCATTCTACTTGTCTCAAAAATTTGTTTTCTTTTTGCTTCAAGTCTTACAAATATCACTATCATGTGATAACAATCAATGAGCAGTAGGTTTACAAGGTTATCATCTGTATGCACAACATTTCCAAACGTTTGTTTGGAAGGCAACCTCAATAGCCAGAGATGCAAGCTTAACTTTCACACAGTGACAGTTGTTATGGAATTTCCCTTTCTGCTCCTGGGGACTCGTCTCCTTCCATCTGCATCATCTGTGCTGAAACTTGCAACAAACGTCCCTAGGCAGGTTCAAACACATTGTTTCCCTCCTTTTTTCAGCCAGTGTATCCTTCAAATCATTTGCTTAGATGGTAATATAGGAGACGAGGCCAGCCTTGTAGCACAGCAGCCTAGGCTGTGCTTCAAATCCTGGTATCCCAAAACGGAATGCTAGTTCAGATCCCAATTTTCTGTTTTTCCTCCAGGAAAAGCAGAACCCAAGTATCAAGGCACTTCCTTTTGAAGCAGTGTACCGACTTGGAGTCCCTGCCTCCTGATTTTGGCTTTCCCAGACCCGGCTGCTGTAGGCATTTGAAACATGAACCGACAGATGGAATACTGCTCCTGGGGGTGTGGGTGGGGTGGGGGATGTGAGACAGTGAATGATGACCCTACTACTTGGTGTTCTGCTACTAATGGGGCAGACACTGATGGAGTTTCTGTCTTTTGCCTGGCATAATCAAGGCTGTTGCAGACATTTTGGGAGTGAAGACACAAAAGATTCTCTCTTTCTCTCTACCAATCTGTAAATCTGTATTTCAAATAAATACATAAAACCTTTCTAAAAGATGACTATTTTCAAGCAAAGTTTTAAAATACATGCTCAGAGATTGTTGCTAAATTTTATGAGAAATATATATTGTGGAAAAAAGTATTTAAATAAGGGTATCTTTAACTTCATTTTGATGAACTTTCGATGCTCCTTCCTATTTAATAATTATAAAAATATACATGTTGATTATTGAGAATTATCAAATCATGTAAAATACAGTTTTGCTTTAATAATCTGACTGTTCATAATAACCACTGTCAACATTTGAAATGCTTTATATAGTGTGTATACACGCACACTTATTTTCCAATGAAAATACAGTATGCTACTATATACAGTATGCTATTCAGCATTCTTGACTACAAATATTTGCTCAAACTGTTACATAATTTTGGAAATACTATATACAGCTTTTACTTAATATATCATCATTATAGCTCTGCCGCAGTCTATTTGGTAAACACCACTATACTCATTTTTTCCTCTGGGATTACTTATATGTTGATGTTGTTATTTAAAATTACAAGAATCTCTTCTGTTAACATAATTTCCTCTCCAAAATGGGTAACAAGTTCTCCTACTTCACACTCAGAAGAGTAACTGAGAAGTGTAGCGCTAAGCAAAAATCCTATGCATGATTTTTTCAGGCTTGACCATGTGCAATTACAAGGCTTGTGGAGCAGGTCTCATGGGGGAACCTTCCCATTCATAATCAATGTGTCATGGCACTGTGGACCTATGTGGATGGAGTTGTAATTAAGGGATACAGCTTTTCCTGCTCCACATGCCTTCTCTGCAGATCTACATTTCCAGCCCAGGTGCCTCTTGGGAGGATATCTTATCAGGGGCCTTGGCTTTGAGACATTATGACTCGAAACTTCCTCGCTCTTATTCTTTTGTCATCCATTTCCTCCCTAGCTCACCACTATGGGTTTATTTAGTGCTGGAGCACCTGACCTTCTCCCTGTGTTGAGGATGCTGAGGTGGGTGTGCACTGCTGGCTAGGCTTACGGCAGGTGCTTCCCTTCATGAATAGAAGAGTTCAAAGGTGGTGGCATAAAGATGTACAGAAAATGACTCTTTTTTTAGTAAAACAGAAATGCAAGCTCAAGGATCAATAGCTGCATGTACAGACAAAAGCGTAAAAAGCCACAAACAAAGAAAAAATCGTCTCTAAGGGAAAACTTCATAGAAAAAAACCTTCCACAAAGGAAAACGTCCCAACAGAGGAACTACCCAAAGAAACAAGCCTGTCAACAGGGTAAGCCTAACTTTTGTTTATCTGCTCTTATCCTTCTTTTTTTTTCTCTCAAGGACCATATGGGAATTTATAATATAATCAAAGGTTTTACAAAATACTTAGTTTTAAAAAATTAGCATGCTATAGATGTATTGAACTGTCCGAGTCCTGTCTGCAATTGCTTTAGGAGTTCCAGACCAAACGATTCCATGGGCCTCATGCAGCCCTGGGCAGGACACTCCCCTTGTCTGCAAGCAGCAAAGGGAAGGGCTTCTTCTATAGTAGAGCCCAACTGAACATTCAAAAGATGGCGGAGCTGGGGGCAAGGTTTTGAGTATTACTCATTCCTGTGCCCATTTTTAACATGCATCCACAATGTCATGGCATTAGATGGGAGTGGGCAAGTCGCATGGCCATTTTAGTATAATGACGACATTCCCTGAAGGAAATAAGTGACTTTATCACTCAGCCATGTTAGGCATTTTCAGATAGTGTGAGGGCAACCTCACTGTGGAACAGCTGTGGAAGGGACAACCGCATGCTGTTGCAAGGGAGCTGGGTCTAAATCATGCAGAGAAAGGGAGCATGGCCTATGTACAGGAAGGGAATGGTGCATAGAAAGAGACTCCTCATGGGAGTGGGCTGGACTGTCACATGGGTAGGCTGTAGCTATCCCATGGTAGGTCAGCCATGGTGTCAAAACATGTCTAGCTATTTCATCCAGATTAATTTTTTTGAATAGTTGCTAAAGAATACTTCTTTTCACTGCATCATATATGATTAACTCCGAATGGTAAGAGCTCTTTGTTTAGTTGGTTTTTGCACTTACATTTTTCAGAGGAAAATACTACTGTGAACTGTAAATAGTCCATATGTAACTCTTGCATGCAAGTCTGTGACTGCTGATAATGTCATCTTGAGGAAAAGATAAATGAAGTTTATTTACTATATAAAGAAACATGAATAATCAGAGGTGTCAACCATCAACCACACCCCTCCCTAACCCAGGGTCAGCTAAAAGCTGTCAACAGCGTTTTTGCTGGTGTTATCAATCACTGACTGATTCTGTCGTATAATTTGGCATGTAGCTGTCTAGTGGCAGTTCAAATGGAGTTGTTAGATCCCAACTTGACTTGAGCTGTCACACAGCAGCTGGGCTGGAGTTGTCAATCTTCAATCCATGCTGTCACACAAAGTCAGGAGCAATCAGAACTTCTGATTCTTCTTCCCCAGCCCCTAGTTGCCCACAATACCCTTACCTAAAGGCATAACTACCACCTGAGCAGGAACCAGGGCAACTCATTGAGAAAAATCAAATGCACTCAGAAGACATGCTTAGTTTTTGCCTCTTGGTTGCATTAGCACAGAAAGTGAACAAAGACTAGACTGTGATTTCCAGATTGGCTGATTCTCCCAGTTGACCACCTGAAAACTGAGCCCAGCAGGTGCTTTCTTTGCCCCACATTTCCAATTTACGTTTGAGGACTTAGCTCTGTTTCACTCATTTTGTTCAAGCTTCTGAGGCAAGAGAAGGAAAACAAATAAACTGAAGATGATCAAGCAGACGATAAACAGATTAATAATTGTGGGGACAATGTCTCCCGTTGAAACTGATCCAGGCATTTTAGTTCTGCATTGTCATTTTCATTTTAGCTATTTTTATTTTTGTTTTATTTAATAAAAGGTTTACTTATGTCATGAGAGAGAGAGAAAAAAGAGAAAGAGGCTTTCTTATGTGCTGATGCATTCCCCAAAAGTGACAACAAGCCAGGAGCTAGGAACTCCATCTTGGTTTCCAATTCGGGTGGCAGGAGCCCAAGCACTTTGATGACAGTCTTATCCCTTCCTAGACACATTAGCAGAAGCTGGGTCAGACGCAGAGCATCTAGGACTCGAAGTAGCACCCCAATATGGGATGCTGGCATTGAAAGCGGCAGCCTAACCCATACATCTCCCTATGGTTATTTTTCTGATCTAGATGTATTATTTTACCATTTTTGGAGATGGAAAAATTCAGATTCCAAAAGCCAAACCCAAAGCATTTTCAAAACGTTCAACTTTTTCTCTGCAACAATGTACACCAGTAAATTGCCTTTTGGTCACAGTGAACTATTTCAGAAGAGGGAGGGTCTATAGAGCTCATTAATTTTTAAAACAGTATGTGGAAACATGCTGAAGATGAGCACACGTCTACACTGTGTTCACAGCACCAAGTAAAACATCGTCTCCTTGATGTTTCTTTAGAAACATGTTTTTGCCCTTGGGGAGACAAGATTTCCAGGGCAAGCAAAAGTAAAATACTGACTTTTATTCTTCCACTGTGTTCTCTCCTCTGGATGGTGGTGATTGTCAGGAGAGATTTCCTACCTCACAGGAAATAAAACATATTTAATTCCTGTCAAGTTGAACTCCAGAGCCTGGGCATATGGAAAGAACACTGCAGAGCAATGTAAGAAACGCACCTGCTTGCTTGTCTCCCAAGCTTTGCCATTTTCAATTATTTACTCAGGAGAAAATAAAATGCCAATAATAAGATGTAACTTTATTATGCCAGTGAAAAAATGTAAAATAAGACACGATTCTCTGCTTTAGAAGATAATCATAAGAGGTAAAACAAAAATTGGAGGCCTGGGTTTTGGAGAGACCAGTGAAATAAAATATAAAATAGCTGCATTAATTACGAGCTGACATGTTTACTAGTCTGCGGCTCTAACAAATGTTCATCTGTGTGCTGCATCTTTATGCCTGTTCTCCTATTTCAGAGATTTATATTTGATAGAGTCTGAGAAAAATGACATAGACAATGATTTTTGCAGCTATTGCTGAGGGGAAATCACTGGTGCTCTATAAATTAGGTCTGTGCCCAATAATTCATTAATTAAAAAAGTATCCTTGCTTGTCAATGATGGCTGGAGCAGGCCTTATGTCAGGGAGAGCTGGACGTTTAAGAATCTTATTCAATTATTTATTTTATTTATTATTCAATTATATTTGGGAGACAATATTGCTTATCTATGGAACTTACTTATAGGATTCATCTAATAATAAAAATGGTGTTAAAAAGAAAAGACTTTAACAACTTGCCCAATGTTGTAAAAAAAAATCAGAAATAGTATAAAAATTAGAATATAAGAAGTAGAATTCACAATGTTTTAAAATATGTAATGCAGGGGCCTGGCACCGTGGCCTAGTGGCCAAAGTCCTTGACTTGAACGCGCCAGGATCCCATATGGGCACTGGTTCTAATCCCAGCAGACACGCTTCCCGTCTAGTTCCCTGCTTGTATCCTGGGAAAGCAGTCCAGGACAGCTCAAAGCCTTGGATCCCTGCACCCATGTGGGAGAGCTGGAAGAGCTCTTGGTTCCTGGTTTCAGATTGGTGTAGCACCAGCCGTTGAGGTCACTTGGAGAGTGAATTATCAGACAGAAGATATTTCTCTCTGTCTCTCCTTCTCTCTATATATATCTGACTTTGCAATAAAAATGAATAAATCTTTAAAAAAATATATGCAATCAAGGAGCTAGATTTGTGGTACAGGGGGTTAAGCTGCCACGTGAGATGCCAGCATCCAAATGAGTACCCATTTGAGTGCTGGCTGCTTTTATTCTCCCTGCAAATGTGCCTGTGAAAGCAGCAAACTGTGAAAGCCCTATTACTGGGATCTCTGACAACCACATGGACGATTTGTATGGAGCTCCAAGCTCCTGGGTTCTGCCTGGTCCAATTCCAGCCATTGTGGTCATTTGGAGAGTGAATCAGCAGATAAAACTCTTTCTATGTTATTATATCTTCCTCTCCATAATTCTGTCTTTTGGATAAATAAATTAGTATCTTATTATCTACAATTAACATGTCCCAGAAACATAGGGAAAGAGATTGAAACCTATCAATCAAACCAGGTTTTATTACTTTTCAGTAACTTTTATAGAATCAAACATGATAAAATTAAGACTGTTTTGATAAGAAAAGATGCTATGAAATATGAAAATTTGTTTCCAACAATTTTTTCCATAAATAAACATTTAAGAGGGCATTCATCATAAAGTTTCTAATGCCCAAGGATCAACCATTAATTTGTATTTACTACAAATAACATCAAACTGCTTCTAATTATGAAATCAAGGTTAATTATGTTGTGTTGATATTAACAAGTGCACCAGCTAATAAAAATGTATTTAAGTTCTCTTGAGTCCATTTACAAATCCCCTAGTTTACATTTCACAGGAAACACTGATGTTCAAAGTAACGCATGTAGATCTTCCTAATTGATAACCCTAGAATGTGATCGTGAGTCCAGAAAGGATTCCAGGTAGGCTTGATTAACATACATTAGCCCTTCTAGTTATTTTTCTTGAAATGTCAGCCACTTTAAAGTGCATATGCGGAGAAAATGACATAATGCACGCCACACTTTATTATGTCTTCCAAGGTTCTTAGAAAGTCACAGGTCGAAAAGTCTCTTAGGGTATTTTTTTTCTCAGTCACTTTTTTCTTTTTTTTTTTTTTTTTGGTTTATTTTGGCAATCTTTACATAGTTAATTGGGGTAAAAAGGTTCAAGAGCTATAGGAAAGTGGGTAAGATTGTTATTTCCATATTGTTTCCTTCATGTTTAAAGGGGAGTATTAAGGGAGAAGGCCCACCCAATTCCGCACCCTCCCCAGGTCCCGCATGTAGGGTATGCTCTGAGGTTCTTGCTCAAGTGGTTTTGATATTCCAACAGTTATGAATCATTGCCAGTCTTGCCACTCCAAGTACTATGAGGTCGTTGAAGAATCCACTGATTGACTTAGTCCATCATAGAGTCTCCATTTGCCCCGTATTTCGCTGCCAAGATATAGCTGAGATGGTTGGTTGACCTGTTCTGTCTTCTCTCTTTTCTTGGTTAAGGTTCTGAGTCCAGCATTTTGATTGGGGAGATCTCCAAAGAAACTTTGTCTGAGGTGTTCGCAAACCAGAATCTTGTACGTGCTAGCAAGTACAGGGCCCGGCACAGTCCATGGCCCTGATCAGCTGGTGGTTGTGATCGCTGCGTTGGTTCTGTCTTCAGCCCCGACTTCCACTGGAATCAATGGGTGTTGCAGTCCAGCCTGGTTCTGCCCAGCACATACTCAGCCCTCACATAAACCAGTGGGAGCTGCAGCCTAGTTGGAGCAACCCACAATAACCCCCACCAGGCCCACACCCTACCCTGGTTTGCCAGTATGTGTAGCAGTAGTCCTGTCTGTCCCACACCCCATTCCACCCCAGCCGCTGTCCTAGTTTTCGTGCCCTCCCTTGGAAGTGGTAACCCAAGAGGGAGGTGCCCACTATTTCCCTCCCAGGCCTCTCCCACTCCCAGATTATGCACTCTCCAGGTAGTTCTGTGGTTTTACTTGACAGAACTAGCCCCCAGTGCCAGTTTCTGCCAGCTGATGCTGTGGCTAAGCCCAAACAACCCTCACCCACTCTAATTTTGTTTGCACCAGTAGGAATAATCAGCCCAGCCTGGCTTTTCCCTGATGTAGTCCACCTGATGCGTACAGGTGTTGTAGCCCTGCTTGGTCTTGTCTGCCCCCATCCCAGCCCACACTCTAAAATGGGAGTAACTATCCAGCACAGGAACCACCCCTTATTCCCCTGCCGGCTCTGCCCCCTCCGTTCCTGGTTCTCACACCTGCTGGTTGGACGCTGTGGTCACTCCTAGTACAGGCAACCTCACCTTGGCATTCCGTATTGTGTACTAGTCTTTGTTGCGACCGAACCTGGCTCGACCCATACTGTTCTGGTGCTTGGATTTGCCAGTGGATGATGTGAACAGATTCAGCCTGGTCCTCCCCCAACCCCTGCCAGTTGTATGCCAGTGGGTAACTTTTCATGGCCTATTCTGGGCTGTTTCCTATCATGTTTCTTGTGCTTACTTGCCGGGTCTGTGTCCTGCCAGAGGAGTTGCCTAGGCTCCTCCATCAGAACCTCTAACAATGCCAGGTTTTGTGCATGAGCCAGCCCTACTCAGTTCACCTCCTGTCCTAGCAGGAACAATGGCTTTTCCTGACTGGCCTTCAACCCAAATTGATCCTTGCTGTTGGATGTTTCAGCCCAGCCATGGCTTGTCCATACCCACATATGGCTCACACATGGCTCAGTAGGGGACTGAGACCTTGCCTAGTCCATCACGTATCTATCCCAGTCCTCCAGAGAACAAGATGGTGTTGGAATCTGGCCCAGCTCTGTGCATCCAATCCCAGTCCACACTTGTGCCAAGGGAGACTACAATCATTTCCCGATCATAATGCATCCCCATTTCAGGCCACACGCCCCTTGGTGAAAACCTCAACCCAGCTAGGGTTGTCCCCTTAGATCCCCAACCGGACCTGTTCCCAGCCATAGATCACATGCACGCCAGTGGTTGCTCTGACTCAGCTTAGCACAGCCCCTCACCAGTCCCAGCTTCTGCCTCAGAAACTGTGGCTTAGCATTCCTGGTTCACGCAGATCAGTAGGTGCAAGAGCCTAGCTCGGCATGACCTGTGCTCCCTCCTGCTCTCTAGTTTTGCTTGTGGGCTAAGGTTTGCCCAGTCCTGCCTGGCCCACCCTGTTCCATTACCAATTGACACATTTGCCAGCTGTTGGAGCTACTTTGACCAGCTTGTCCGACCCCCAGCTTGTCTAGACCACATGTTCACCAGCGGGAGATATGACTTGCCAAGAGAGTTTCCCAAGTTCCTCCACTTAACCCACTCCCAGACCCAGTTCTCATATATGCCATTGGGTTTAGGCCCGTGCCCAGTGCAGTCTGGCCTTCCATTTCGTGTTGTATGAGCTGGTGAACTCGTAAGACTAATAGCAGAAATGTGAAACTGCACAAATTTTTGAGGTATTAAAAATTTCCAAGGAAGAGGATTTAATAAACATTGCAGCAGCAATACTACTTTATTGGATGCTTTTTTACATCCAAAACTGACAGTTTAAGCAAAAAAAAAAAAAATATTGTGTTATACTAGATTCATTATTATGTGTTGAGAATGCTTAATGTAAGAAGTATTGGGAAAGTATGTAATTGATTTTTTTTCTTGTGGGTAACGACTGAAACATCCTAGGATGTATGTATGTGCTTCTGTGTGCAAGAGAGTGAGCCATATGTGTGGATACACGTGTATGAGTGATCTTCTGGTTCTACATTTTGTTTCTATTTTGGTTGTTTGGTTTCTGAATCTCTATTGCAAAATAAACATTTAGATTATGTCATAAAGTATTCTGAGAGTTTTTATTGGCCACTTCGTATGAGATCCTGGAGCATGTAAGGCAAGGATCTAGCCACTGAACCATTGCACCAGGCCAAACATTTCAAATTCTTAAAAACTGTTATTATGATTCTATCGCCTACCACTCTTTCGCTTTGTGTGGTTATTGCAATGATAAGGCGCACTATACTTGGTAAAATCACAATCATTAAAAATCTGTGGGCTGTTACAAGATAAAAGCAATAAAAATATATGTTACTAGTCTTTCTTAACATTGATGTTACTAAAATTGGAATTGAGTCATAATAATTATTAAAGAGGTGCCACTTCTATGTGGATGCAATTCTTCTTGCAAAAATACTGCTCCAAGATAGAATTATTCTAAGCTATGGAAAAAAATATGTCATCTAGAATATCCTATATTTTATTATTTTTATTACTTTAATTCATTTCCAAAATGAGGATCAGCGATGTGTTTTATTTTTATGATGCTTCAGTTTATCAAGCATAATTTAAATTCCAAATATTTACTAATAATATTAATATGGACCTTGCAAAGATGAAAATAGTTTAGCTCGTATATTTCCGCAAGGCCATCAGTCAGTTTTATGTTACAGTGAAATAATCTTCCTGGTATGTTGCCTGGAAAGTGAACTCTCTTTTAAATCACTTCAATTTAGGTTTTCTACCCCCTTCCCTTTGGAATGCATTTTGTATCAGCAACAAATAAATAGTAATGATTTGTGCTTGTGTTGTGCATGCAAATCTTCTGTGTGACAAAAAGAAGAAAGAATTGTAATGATTCATCACAATATATTCGGAGAGATACAAATGCCTGCAACAGTCTTTCTAATCTATATTATTGACTCGCAGAGAAATCATTGAAGAGTAAAGGTTAGCTCAAAAAGACTAGAAAGCTGAAACGTTTTGGAGACAAGCATCTTGAACAGCTGTTGGGAAAGTACAGGGAAAAGGCTACTTATTGAAAGTTTGCAGACACGATGCCAAAACTA
The DNA here is from genome assembly GCF_017591425.1 of Ochotona curzoniae. NCBI lineage: Eukaryota > Metazoa > Chordata > Mammalia > Lagomorpha > Ochotonidae > Ochotona > Ochotona curzoniae. The sequence goes on from NW_024466599.1 coordinate 61,126,741, forward strand.
AGAAGTCAAAGTAATGTAGTAAAAGATGTATCATTTAATGAATATTAAAAAAAAGACTTAAAACTAGTTGGATTTTTGCATTCCTGCAAGACTGTCAGTTTTACACTAGAGTGAAAAAAAATCTTCCTGGTGGATTGCTTGGGAAGAGCGGGCGTATAACTGTGGATGTGACTGTTACAGATGCTTCAAAGCATAAAACTTAACAAACATACAAACAGAGGGCTGAAGTGGGACAAAAGAGGGAGAATAAGCCCAGACCCCAACGCTCTGTTCTTTCATAGTATAAAATGCTTAGCTAGGTTTTTATAAATGTATCCACCTTTTCAATTCTTTCTGGAATACAACTATCTGGAATGCTATTGCATAAATCAAATTCTATCAGTAGCTCATATTTCTTTTTTTTTTAAATTTGGAAATTTGGTCAAATGCCATGTTAAAAAGCACTAAATGGTAAAGACAAAATAAGAATAGTTTTAATATAGGGACAGTTGGATTCTCTAGGGCTCATATTTTCTTAATTCAAATTAAGTTCAATGATCACAAAGAAATTCAATAAAATAAAACACATTACCTGTTAAAATCTTAAATACACCAATAGAGAAAGATAGAATTAATAAAAGAATGAAAAGTACAAAAGGCATAGGAAACAAGTTTACATACAAATATTATAGCTGAGAGGTCAGTGTGGTGGCATATCAGGCTAATCCTTTATCTACAGAGCCAGCATCCTATAAGATTGCCCATTCCAGTCCTGCTTTATTTTCTTTCTTGTTTTTTAAAGGTTTATTTATTTTTATTGGAAAGTCATATACAGAAAGGAAATCAGAGAGAAAAATCTTCCTTCCACTGATTCACTCTCCAAGTGGCCACAACAGTTGGAGCTGAGCCAATCCCAAACCAGAAGAAAGGAGTCTCTTCCGGGTCTCCCACGTGGGTGCAGGGTCCCAAGGCTTTGGGCCGTCCTCCACTGCTTTTCCAGGCCACAAACAGGGAGCTGGATGGAATTAGGACCAGCGCCCATATGGGATCCTGGCACATTCAAAGTGAGGACTTTAGCAACTAGGCTACTGCACCAGGCCCAGTTTGATTCACTTTCAGTCCAGTTCTCTGCTCATGGCCTGGGAAAGTGACAAAAGACTGCCTTAGTCCCTGGCCCCAGAACCTATATTGGATATGCAGAAAGACACTCTTGACTTAGGATCGGCTTTGTTTTAGCCTTTGAAAACATTACGGGATTAAACAAGAGGGTAGAAGATCTCTCACTGTCTCTCCTTTTTCCTTAAAATCTGCCTTTCAAATAAAAATAAATCTTTAAAAAATATTATAGGTGTAAGATACAGAAAAATTAATGAATGTAAATCGGCCTTAATTATCAAAAGAGATACATACTAATAGCACTGTCTGGAGTGTTGTTTTATTTGATGTAAGACAACAAACTTCAATTTCCAAGATTGTACTCAGGAAACACAGATATTTTTATTTATCTCACTTTTTAAACCACCAAGATTACCTCCAAATGTGTGATTGTGTGTTCTTCCATGATTCCTATTATTGTGCTAAAAATGCAGATCTAACAAAATCACTTTGGGTCTGTTCTCAATGTGCCTAGCTCCTTTTGCTGCACACAATGAGACTTCTCTTGCGTGCTCCTAGGAAGTTGTCTTAGCACCATAGCAGAAGAAAAGATCTGTATGAACAGTCAGCTGAACGCATAAAAGGGCTTGGAACACTTGGAGCAGGATTTTTTGTTGTTAAGTCTTCTCTCTGCTGCTTCAAAGTGATGTGATTCTGTGCACTTTGCAGTCTCTATATGCCATGGGAGACAGCGAATTTCAGAAACCTCAGTGGAGATCACAGGAGGTCATCCATGGAAATATGGCTCAAGTGTCATAAAACTCTAGGACACTCATAAAAAACTCTATTGTTTGATGAGAAAACATCCCAGCATTCACACTGGGTCAAGAAAAAGATAGGAAGAATTAGATGATCAAACAGAAAAAAAAATTCTTAAAAATTTGAAAAAATCATAGTACCATACCAACAAAAAAGAAGCAACTAAACAAAGAAGTATTTTTAACAGCATATTGACGAATAAGGTAGTTTATATTCACCCAATACTATGTCAAATATTTTCAGCTTACATTATTTTAATTTTTAGGTGCTAGAAATTAGAAGTTTAGACATGATGAAACCCTGAGAGCAGATCAGAGTCTATGGAAAAAACGTGAAAGCTGAACTTTACATGCATGGTCTCGGAAGTGAGCAACAATGACGCCATAGACTTCAAATATCCCTTGGTTCATCCTTATAATCTTGCCCGACCCCTGCATTATCTACTGTTTCGTTTTTAAGGCTGATTTTACAGTGAGAGAGGAGAGAGAGAGAAAAGGCCTTCCACCCACTGGTTTACTCCCCAAATAAGGAGGGCTGATCCTAGGCGAGGAGCCCGGAGCTCCTTTCTGGCTCTCCCACATCAGTGCAGGAGCTCAAGGACTCGGATCTTCCTTTGTTTTTTTCCCAGGCCATCAGTAGAGAGCTTGATCAGAAATGGAGCAGCCGAAACTTGAACAGCTACCAATATGGGATGCTGGCACCACATGGCAGAGGATTAGCTTGCTGTGCCACAACACCTGTGCCACTACTGTTTCTTAAAAAAAAAAAATCCATTCAGGCCTGACAATTGGCATAATGGGTAAAGCTGCAGCCTGTGGCTTTGTGCCATCATCCCAAATGGGTGCAGATTTGGTAACTGACTGCTACACTTGTTCAGCCAATTTCCGGCTAACGCACCTAGGAAAGCAGTGGAAGGTGGCCCAAGTGCTTGGGCTCCTGCCCCTACGTGGCAATCCCACTACAAACTTCTAGGTACTGGTTATCTACTGGCTCAACTCCAGCTGTTGCAGTCATGTGGGCAGTGAACCAGTAGATGAAAGATGTCTGTTTCTCGCTGTTTCTCTTTCTCTGTTTCTTTTAAGGTCTCTCTCTGTAACTCTCCCTCTGTAACTTTGCCTACCAAATAAATCTTTTCTTTAAAAAATCAGTTGCACTCTTCAGCTCTATTCTTGTGTTGATTTTTTGTTGATTATGCCTTACTCTTAGGTTAGATCATCTTTTTTTCTTCATCTCATAAGCAGACAGCCTATGAACCTTTGACATTGTGGGCTGGTTAGACTTCTCCCATGAAGTGATACCCAGAAAGTGAATACAAAGAAAGAATGGTATACATTGTTGTCCAGTGGCCAAAATCTGATCACTGAACGTATATCAGGAGAAAATGAGTTGGTGCCCTCAGGTTTTGGAGGCCTACCCTAAGGGGCAATTTTTTTTTAATTACTTGGATTTTTTTAATGAGCAAGATTAAACATGATTGCAAGAATTCAACATGTGCTCTAACTCTAGAAAAGCAGGTGTCTCTATTCTGACCTGTCAAATAGGCAATCGGAACAGTCTGTTAAAGGGAAGTTTCTCAAGGTAAAGATGCTTTTTTAACTGCTAAAACTAAACTTCCCACCAATTTTCTTAAGCCTAGTCTCATTTGATGACTTTATGTTGTTTCATTACATATTAATCTATCTTATGATTACTTGTAAAATCTGGGAATGTTTTGATTAATAACATTGTGAGCGTTCTGCAGCCAAAGAGGATGCCTAACACCTCTTGCTTCCACCAAAATGCCTGATGAAAAAGGAGGTGGATCCATACATGGCTGATTTGCTGAATCCTCAGAATTGAAGTCTGTAGACATAGGGAAAACCTTCAAACAGGAAATCTTTAGTAAGTTACTTTGTCTTTTTTTTTTTTTTAATTTAAAAACTCCATTGGATGTAGGCCAGCATTGTAAGTCAGTGGATTAAGCTGGAATCCCATCTGAATTCTAGTTGCTATTCTGGGCTTCCCATCCAGCTGACTGTTAGTGTGACAGGGAAGGCAGCAGAGGACAGCCTGGGTATTTGGCTGTCTGTCACCTAAGAAAGAAACCTCGGTGGAGTTACATGCTCATGTGTCAAAAAGAGGAAGGAAGGAAGGAAGGAAGGAAGGGAGGGAGGAAGGGAGGAAGGAAGAGAGGGAGGAAGGGAGGGAGGGAGGAAGGAAAGGAGTCTGATTATGTGCTAGCATTGTGGCTTAGTAGATAAACCATCATGTGCAATGCTGGCATCCTCCATAGATGGAGGTTTATGTCCCAGATGCTCCCCACTGATCTAGTTCCCTGCTAACAGCTAGGGAAAGCAGTGGACAATAGCCCACGTGTCTGGGCTTCTGCACCCACAAGGAGATCTGGACGCAGCTCCTGGCTCCAGTTCGGGCAGAGCCCAGTCCTTGCCATTGCAGCTGTCTGAGGTGTGAACCAGTGGATGGAAAATTCTCTGTTTTTCCCTCTCTCTCTCGTAACTCTAACTTTTATAAAAATAAATAAATTTTTACAAACATTAAAAAAGAAAAAGAAAATACTTTAAGACCTCGTTATAATAACTTGAAAATAAAGAAAAAGTAACTCACATTTAAGGCAGAGTGAAAGTAAAGTTATATGAGGTAAAACCTAAGACTGAATACTTACTATCTGTTCAGATCTGCTGACTCTGGTGACCAATGACCTCTGAGAATGCAGTCATGAGTTAAATCAGGATATCCATTATACAAAAAGTTTAAATAATCCAGAAATAAACTGGGAAAAAATCTTAGTTATATATATTTAAAATATTTTCTCTAACCTACAGAAATCACTGGGTAGTGACAGATTGTAACTCAATTTTTATGAAAGAAAGATAGTTTGTGATCAAAGATCAATCGACAACAGGTAGATGAACACCAGCTACCTCATACTTGGGAGTAATAAACAAGGCTGTATAAAGAATTAATCATGTCAGATTAATCTAATCTCCCTATATGTCATAGTGACTTAGGAGTTCAAGGAGAAGAAATAGATTAAATATATCTTGATGTTAACAAGATTTTCAATGCTGTTTCATTTAACACCATCAATCATTAGCAAAAAATAAAACATGGCAGGGACTGCACTTATAGGTGGATTTGCAGACATAGGGAAGGGGTTGGATGTACTGTTAGTGCAGCCAGCATTGAAGCATGGAGGTCGCAACTACCACATGTCCCATTTCATGACTAACACAAAACTACAGTCTCTTACAAAAGTCAGTTTCTTCATTAGATTATATTTTCTACATGTTGATAGACAGGTGTCATGGGTTAAGCTCATGCCAGGGTGCCAATTCCAGTCCTGATTATTATGATTTCAATCCAGCTTCTTGCGAATGTGCCTGGAAAGGCAGCAATGGACCAAGTACATTGGCGGTGGCCACCACATGGGAGACGGAGATGGAGTCCCAGGCTGCTGGTCTTCGGTTGGTCCACTACTGGCTGCTGTGGCTATTTGGGGAATGTTTCAGCATAAGAAACATTTCTTTCCTTCTCTGTATTTAGTTCTCTGTGCTACTTTTCAAATAAATAAAATTAAATAAATCTTTAAAATGTTAATCATAAACTTAAAATGAATTAATCCTGAAAACTTAAGTAACCTTTAAAATGTGAAGAATGTGTGACAATTAAAATTTTATATACAATTCCTAAAAACATTATACTATTGGGAACTGTTCATCAGAAATTTAACAAGTTAATTTCCCTTTCGTTCCTAGGGTACGTATCCATGTTTAGACATTGTTAATACTTGATTTCCCTTAAATAATCTGATATTTATACTTTTCATGTTTACTTTATTCCTTTGAAAGGTAGAGGTAGAAAAACTGAGACAAAAAATGAGATCTTTCATTTACTGATTTGCTCCCCACAAGTCTGCAATAGCCAGGGCTGTGGCAAGCTGGGAGGTTCAACCAGATCTCCCACAGGGGTGCAAGGGCCAAAGCAGACGGTAATCTTTCCCAAATTCATTAGCAGGAAGCTGGATCAGAAGTAGAGCAGCTGAGACTTAAAGTAGCGCTGATACAGGATGCTGGCATTGCAATTGGCAACTTAACTTGTTATGCCACAATGCCAATCCAATTCCTTTTTAAAAAATCTTACAATATAAATCTATTTAGGTACATAACTTGTTTGAAATCAGCCCATGCACAAGAACTTTTCTTCCTACTTATGCCTAATATCAACTCTGATATCTCTTTGCCAAGTCCTATAGTATTACGCAATTTTTCATCAAAGTAAACTTATTTAATATAAACCTATTTGGCAGACAGAATTTCCATTTTTGTTTTCAGTATATATTCAGAACAAAACAGTTTTAAGTTCAAATATGTTCTTGGATGCAGAAAAACCATATATGTGATCACTTTCCATGTTTTCTGCAATGAGTTTGTGTCTCGGTCCATTGAGGCTACTATAACAAATTACCATAGGTTGGCTAGCTTATAAACATTAGATATCTGTTCCTTGCAGTTGTGGAAATGAAGTGTGAGATCAAAGTGTCAGCAGATTTGGTGTCTACTGGTGCCTGCTTCATTAAAAACAATCCTCTTCTCTCTCTAACTTCACATAGCAGAAGGGCTAAGAAGTTTCTGAGATCTCTTTCACAAGAGCTGCCATGACCTATTCAACTCCCATAAGCCTGGAGCCTTAGGCTTTAAGATATTAACACCATGAGGTTTTACTTTTTATTCTTATTTTTTTAAAGATTTGTTTATTTTTGTTGGAAAGGCAGATTCCCCAAGAAAAGGAGAGACAGAAAGATCTTCCATCCTCTGGTTTTCTCCCCAAATGGCCACACCAACCAGAGCCTAGCTGATCTGAAGCCAGGAGCCAGGAGCTTCTTTCAGGGTTCCCATGCAGGTGCAGGATCCCAAGGCGTCAAGCTGTCCTCTACCGCTTTTCTTGGCCACAAGTATGGTGTTGGACTGGAAATGGAGGGTCTGGGACATGTGCCGGTATCCCTATGGACTCTGGCATGTGCAAGGCAAGGATTTAGCCATTGGGCCATTGTGCTGACCTTAACACCATGAGATCTGAAGGACACATTCAGATCAAAGCATCTTTTACATTGTATCTTTCCACTGATCATTGTTCCCTGTCCCCTCTGGAAATCAAGCCCTAGCTCCAGCAAGACTTTGTCTTCCACTAGGACTGTGAATATGTGGTTTGAGCTACCTTAGAAAACTGAATATATATATATGTATCTCAAATCCTAAAATAAAATCTTATTTCCCAGACCAGATTCTATCTTCTACTCCATTTGAGATTATATCAGCATGAAATTCAGTTAGTTATAAAAGCAGTTTTAATTTTAAGAGAAAGTTTCTAAATGTTAGAGCAAATGTCTTCTCACCAAAGCAAGGCCCTTTGGGGACAGGTAGGATAGTTCTCATGGGAAATGCTAGGTCAGCAAATTGAAGCATTATTACCCAAGATAGAATTCAGCCCCTAATGCTCAGTTCATTGCATTTATTCTTCATCTGCTGAGCAATGCAAGGTTAAATTTGGCTGGAAATGTCATCTTATAATAACCAAAATTTCAAATACAGTAATTGTATTATGAAATATTCAACAGTATTGATATTCCATTATGAGACTGAAAGATTATGAAAATTCACTACATAATTAGGGAATTTTTGATACTTGGTAAAAATGATGGTTGATCTCATCATATTCCATAGTATCCCAGTGTCACAAGCGAGTTACAGAGCTGAAGTCTGAGCACAGGAGTGTGCGATTTCACCATGAGGACATAATAAGGATATAAGTAAAGGATTTCCAAACACAGAAGAGCAAAGACTTGGTAAACATTTCCCACATAAGGCCTGGAGAATCCAAGGTCAACTGAAGGACATATAGAAAATGGAGAAAGGGCAGTGGGAGATTTTTATGCTTCCAGGTCCCTTTCTTCTCTGGATATCAATCATGGGACTCTAAAATCCTTTCCTCACTAATAATATCCACTGCTATTTGTTATCCATATCCAATTTCCCTTAATGAGATTCTAGCGATAAATCTCTTACAATATAGCCCGCTACAGTGTCATCATGGTTATGTTTTACTGCTTTACAGTCAGATTAGTAAAGCACTGAAATTAATTCTAACCTGATGCTAATCACAAACTGAAATTTGTAGTGTTTTGATCAAGGGAACTTATTTGCATTTTTGTACCTATGCATTTGTGCATAACAGTAAGGTGAACTAAAAACAATTTGCACTAGGATATCATATTGAAATGTGATTAGTAGAATGGATGGTATGTGATAAGTGGAATAAATAGAATATTTCCACAGTCATTGTGCACTGAGGATAAATCTGATGAATTGTTTTGTATGCGCAATGTTGTATATATCGACAATTATATGCACAATGTTGTATATATTGACTTACAATTCCTGATGAACTACCCGTATGTCCATTCCATATGTTCCCTTTGATCTGAATTTGTTATAGTAACCCAGTTGTAGTCGCTACAGAGATTCTGATTCTGTCAGTTTACATACAAACATATTGTTAAAAAGGGGGTAGTCAGTGAAATATAAGCTTAAACATACAGAGGCTCATGCCTTTTTCCCCAAAGTAAGGAAGGAAAACAGCATGTAATTCTTAAACTTCCATTATATGACTATGAGGAATATACATTTATTACCAGCTTTTAATGCCAGAGGTTACTTCAGAAATCAGTATTCTGAGGACCGTCCTTTTGGGATGACTAAGACTTTGTGAAGTTACTTGCCCAAATCTTTTTATTGAAGGCAAAACTAGGCTTGACTCCAAATCCTGTCTTCTTTCCATTATGCACGCTTCTGACTCACGGCTATGGCAGATAATCAGAAAAAGCAATTCATTCAGATATAATTATATCTTTAAATTCTTATAATTATTACAACAACTCCTGCCAGAAATAGCACTGGGATTTTAGCCATTTAAAGCAACAAGGTAGCCAAGAAGCATAAAGTATTTTCTCAAATAAGGAGCTTAGTCGATGAAATGAATAGCAACACTTCATCATCATCTCAGCTCAGTGCCTGCCAGAAATGCTTATCATGGGTGATTTTCAGGCAGATATTTTCTGTATCTGATACCCTGGTGAAACACCTAGCAGACAATATCCCATCTCATAATTTTCAAAGAATTGTTTATTGTTTTCAGGAATAGCTAATGATCGTAAGGCATCTTAAAAATACGTGCCATATAAGTACTTTATAACCAATCTTGTATTTCCCTCAGATTGGTAATGTTTAATTCCAATAAATACAATCCTTTAATCGGTCATTCCATGGCTACACTAAAGAACATTTTACTGGGATTCAACAGTTTTTCCATTGTGTAAGCAAAGACAAGTATTTACTGCATATTTATATTATGTTCATTTGCTCCTTGTCAAAATTTTAAGGGAAGTCGATCTTTAAGTTGAATAGTTGCTATTTAGCTTGAAAAATGAATACCCACTATTGCATTTTTGAAAACAGGCAGAATGAGCATTCACAAAAAATGGATATTTATTCTAATGTCCAGGGAGCTATTCAGGGTAATGGAAGTGTGATGCTAGGCTTTATGCTCTAGGTATATTTCAGCCAGCAGAGTTTTAATAAAATGAAATCTCTTTCAGAATCACAGTATGGTAGGAGAAATGAACTGTAAGTGATTGGTGTCATCCCCAACTACTCTACATAGTGATCCTACTCTGGTGTTTCGTAAGGGCAAAGAAGCAGCTGAGAATTATATATATTTTTGTTCACCTTTAACCCCTTTTAGCAGAAGCTGTGCCATGTCTGCTAGCTGAAACATTAGCCAAATGAACCTGCTGGCAGTTTGTCTATTTCTTCTCATTACACTAATATGGAAAATTAACTAGAAAGCATGCCTTCTATCCCTTTAGACCAGTGGCACATTTATAAGGACATCATCAAGACTGTTCCTTTCATTCCATTCCTGGATTCTCTCTGGGTAGTTGCAGCTTTCTATCCACTTGTAATTTCTCTTCATTATCCTGCAATATGAGGCCACAGAGAGTCTTTTGTTGTGAGTGGCTATAGAAATAGCTGTCATGTTGTTCATTATTAGGTCAGTGGTGTGAGTTTTGAGAACAAAGGCAATGGGCATAGTAGCTGGTATTAGATATTAAAGTTACTAAATTATCACAAAGGATTCAAAGAGGAAAGAGATCATTGCCCTTGTTTTCATAGATCATGAACTGATAGAAAACGACTTGCAAGGTCAAGAAAGCCAGCAGGATGGAGAGAGAAGATTAAAACAACTGAAGCCCTTACAAGAGCATCTTTTGTTAGAATAAAAGTTACAAGCCTCGTTCTTCTCACTTTTTCTTTTAGCAATCACCATGGGTAGACAGTGGACTGATTTCTTTACCTTTTTATCATCAAGTTACATTTTTTAATGTTGACTGCTGCGTTCCTCTTTTAAGTACTGATACCTTTTAAAAAAATGAAAAATGTGTTTTTCCTTGAACGCAGTTCCCTTTCAAAAAGGAGATTTGGGAGAAAACTTCCCATCATTGTTTAAAAAAAAATACTAGAAAAAAAAGTAAAGTGGTCTAGACTAAGATAAAACATGTGATTGTCTACTTCCTGAATTTTGGGATAAATTTATTGAAATAAGTATGTTTCGTGTTTTGCATCAGTTTATACACAATCAAGATGTGGACCAAAGGGAAAGACTTCAAGACTGTAAACCTCATCTTTGTCTTTTGTTTGTTTGTTTTCATGTTCCTGTGTGTACATATGCAGTGAAGCATAGCCAATCTTTGAATCAGAACATTTGACTGCCAGCCAGAGTACCAAGCCACTCCAGCAATGGGTGGTGAAAATTCGGCCTGTGAGACACAAAATCATTGTGTCTGTTTCTGCTAAAGCAACTGCTGGAGGGACTTGAAATTCAATCTATCTACAGCAAGCTCTTTTTTAAGTTAAAAATTTGTATAGCCGAGGAATGATTTTATAAATATTAAATGGCCCTTGGCAGAAAAAAGCTTATCCACCCTTACAGTTATATTAGAAGGTATTATAAAAATTAACATATCCAGCAGCACCATGTAGGAATTCTCGACTAGGATACCCTTCTAGTCTTACTGACCTATGCACTTTTGCCAGAATTGGTTTTCCTTAACTGAGCTACTGTTACGTTCGCAGTGTTAGTTCCTGAATTACAATAATGTTTATTTATCTTGTTTTTATCACTCATTTCAGCATCCAATTTGGTTAAATGCTTATTCATGTCTTTTGATAACTACAGGCAGAGCTGTTTTCTTTGTTTTTCTTCGAAAAATAATGGAAGTCCTTAAAAAGTTCCAAAATACATTATTATGAATGTTCATTTTGTTTTACTTGCATATATGTGTTTGTGTGTATCTTACATTTCTCATCCAAGCTCATGCCTTATATCTTTAATTTTCAAGGCATGTCTTTACACTTTGGATAACATGTTTATTTGGTATTTGTAACTTTTATGTCTTAAAAATTCTGACCAGGAGTAGGCATTCGGTGAAAGATGCCATTTCCTACACCCACGTATGCCTTTGAGTCCTGGCTCAAACTCCTGATTCCAGTTCTCTACTTACACACACACCATGGGAGGCATCAGTGATAACACAAATGGTTGGATCCCTGTTGTCCATGTTAGAGATCGGGATGGAGTTCCTGCTTCCTGCGTTTGGCCTGGCCAATGCTTAGCAGCTGCATATATTTGGAGAATAAACCAGAGTATATTGGTGTTTTCTTTCTCTCTCATTCTCTGCATGTTAAACAATAGCTTTAATAAGTGTGAAATTCCATACAGACCTAAATGTTCAAGGTTTTTCTGTATTTTGTAACTTCTTTATTCTTTCTCAAATGATGATATTTTGTTGGAAAATATTGTAAATGTTTCCCTGTATCATGTATCACTACCTAAAACAATTAGGCTTCCAGATACATACAAGTATTTACATATTATTGGAATATAATACTTATATAATACTTATTATAATATATATAATATAATACTTATTATAATACTTATAAACAATAGTTTTCATCTTCCATCTTCCTAATTTATTTCTTCTTCTTTATGAGTTAATATTATCTCTATAAAATTCCATGAAACCTCTGCGTATCAATATAAATTTAAAAATAACTTGTCAAATTCCATGAACAATGTTCTTGGAACTTTCATATAAATTGCATTGATTCACTCTATCATGTTGGGGAAATTAATAACTTTAATAAAAGTGACATTTTTTCCTTACCACAATTTAAACTTATTTTTAAAATATTATCATCTTAAGGGATAACAATAACTTAATTATTAATGATTTTCAGACCTGCACATTCTGTTTAAGCCATTTGAGTAGTGAATCAGTGGGTGGAAGTCTTATCTCTCTCTTTAGCAAATATTTTTATTTTTTAAATAGAGAATGCTTAAAACAATTTCCTTACATAAACATTTTCTGTAAGTTTTGATAAACAGGACTTATCAAAGACAGTTCTAGTCTATTACTAATTGCTTAAATTTCTTAGCAAGAATTGGATTTCAGTTTTAATGACAATAGAAAATCTTTAAAATGAAGAAGATATTTGATTTGATTCCTTTAATTTTTTTCTGTCTTCAATTGGTACAGAAAAGTTGTGTGTATTTATGGGGTCATGTTCTGATCCATGTATGTGTTACATGATTATACATAATGTCCAATCAGTTAATATATTCTTATCTCTTAAAACATTTATAATTTGTGGTGATCAAGTTATTTGTTTTCTTTAGGAATACAAGACATCATAATTACTTATAGTTACCCTAATATAACAGAATGTCAGAACCTCTTATTCCAGTAAAAATAACTTTAGTGCCCATTAAACAACTTTTCTGGGGCTGGCATGGTGGCTCACAGGTTAAACCTGCACCTGCAGTGCCAGCATCCCATATGGATACTTGTTTAAGCTGCTCCACCTCTATATCCAGTGCCCTGCTTGTGCCTTGCGAAAGCAGCAGAGGAACTCTCAGGTCCTTGGGCTCCTACACCTGCGTGGGAGACCCAGAAGGAGGTCCTGGCTGGTAGTTTCTGATCTGCTCAGCTCTGGCCATTATAACCATTTTGAAAGTGAACCAGTGGATGGAAAATCTTTTTCTCTGTATCTGTCCCTGGTTAACTTTCAAATTAAATAAATAAGTCTTTAAAATAAAGTCACCAGAAATTCTTAAAAATCAAATACACAAACAAGCTTTCTTCATTCCTCTTCTAACCCAAGTCCCCCCATCCCCTGGTAACAATTCTACCGTTCTAGATTCCACATCTATGAGAGCATTTTTACTGCTCAAATTTTCTGTTTTTCCCTTTTTATAATTTACCTATATAAAATGAACAAGTATTATGCCATGGATATCACCATGCAGGTTTAGCACCAGAGTGTTCATTTCACCCCACGTTCTCTCCTCCTTATGGCCTGCCCATCCTCATCCCTCCTTCCTCCCTTCCTTGATTCCTTCTTTCCCTCTTTCTCACACGTTCACAGTGATATACTTGCAATTCACTTTAACGTCATTGGGTAAAGATTTCAACACAAACCAATTTTGAAAACAAACACCCTATTCCTCAAAGAAGGAAAAGATAAACTAAACTTCTTTGGCCACACAAAAAACCCTCAAATTCAGCATCTTCTCTGCCTGCCTCACCCTAAGAGACATTAACCCTAAGTGCTATGATTAAGGTGGCATACAATGCAGCATGGAAACAGAGACGAGCAAACTACATTTGGGAGTAACAATTCAGATGCTGAGAAACCTGCCTGCTCCGATTTCATGAATGATAAACCTACAAGGTTACTGTTTGTGATTTTATAAGCATCCCTGATGGCAACCAATGCAACTTGACCTGGGTGAACTTTCAAATGCATTAATCTTGATGTAACAGATGAATGAAGAGTTTGCTTTTTACACCTATTAATTTAGAAGCTCTTCAATTTCACACTAATTTAAGCCAAACTACTTTAAATTGAGACATGTCTCCTTAGGGCTGGTCTATATTAATTCAGTACTTGCGTATGAAATTTTTAGCTACTGCCAAGACTTTAAAATTATTTAGCTCAGTTATTACTCATGTAGATGAAGGTAAAGAAAGACAAAAATGATCTACTATTCTTTGAACCTAAATATGTCATTTAATCTTCAAAATTCATCATATAACTATCACCAACAACCCTTTAATAAAACAAGAAAGTTTATATAGAGATCAAGTTATTTCCCCCAAAATATTATTGTAGCATGAAAAACAAAACTTTGTCATTGTTTTTAAAAATCTACACTGTTTACTGAAACTTAATCATTGGTAATTATTATCTAAGCATACTATGCAAGTAATGATATGGGCTTTATTTTTGGTATCTCCTCATAGTATCATGATGTAGTTTTCTATATATTCACACACATAAGTATATTAAATAAGAAGAAAAGGTGGTTTTTTTCCCAAAATTAAATTGGAAAACGTATTGGCTTAAATTGAAAATCGCTTACAAGCTTTTCTAATTTTTTTTTTAGCAGTAATGTTAATAAAAGTCAGATGGATGGAACTGGAGCTAATTATACTAAGTAAAATAAGTCAAGCACAGAAAGATCAGGCCCATATATTCTCATGCTTATGTGGAATCTTAAAAAAAAATCCTATTTAGATATAAAAAAGAAGGAAATCTTGTCTCTCATAAGAAAGTGGGAAACCATTATGCTTAGATAAAAAAATATAGTCCATAAAAAGAAAAATATCACACATTCCCTTATTTATAGTAACTAATACAGAATATAAGACATATAATTTATATGAATATAATATATACTGTTTAATAATATAATATGTATGATATTGTGTCACATGATTCAAAATAAACAAAACTTATATGAACAAAATTGACATTTCTCACATATTTGATGTGATGTTAATACAAAGAAAACAGATTCAATATTATTACTAAACACAATTCAAAAAATATTATGATATTTCCTGTCCCCCTCCCATTTCCTTCCATTCATTCTTTCTTCCTTAAGTTTTGAGACAACATATTTTTATTTCATAGTATAGAGAAAGACTTATTACTCTAAATAGTTCAAAAATAAACACCAAAAATATCACAGTTCAGTGTGATCACAGGCAAGAGCTTCGATATTAATCAAGACAAAAGCTCCCCACGTCACTCACATCCAGTGAATTTTAGCAATATTAGAGAAAGTCATGAAAAACTGTATGTTCATTATGTGAAGACTATATAATCTTTCTTATGGCTTTGTGTATGTGATTATTGAACCATCATCTCTTGAACTCTTCAGTCACATTATTCACAGACTTTTCAAATGGCCATTGTTGAAGTCTGATTATTTCTCTTAATTTTTCTCTTCATTCAGAAGCAAGAATTAAATGAACTACTTGTATTTTTTCTGCTTTGGATACCTCCCAAAAACAAGGAGACACATTCTGTTCTACTGGAAGTTGGAGATCTTGAAATTTTCTAACCCTATTCTTGCTGGTCTGTCCTTGAAATATTCCAGTTCTAGGATCTCTTGTTACTGATAATATGACTTTAGCAAGTATTTATAGTGAGGTGAGAGGCTGTGGCTAAAACCTCAGACTCTTGAACCATATCACTCACTATCAAAACCCACTTTTACAAGTTACTAGCTAATGGATATCCAGCAAATACTTGGACAAATCGCTCACACTTCCTAGGCATCCTCATCTTTATACCACACGATAATGATATTTTCTAAAGAGTAAGGCTGTTGTAAAAATTACACGAGTCAATTTATGCGGAGCTTCAGAGACTGCCTGCCATAGTGTGTTCTCAATAAGTACTGATAATAATAACTATGGTGCTTTTCTTTTGACTTGGACCTATTACGCCAAACAAAACAGTCCCCAGGCACCATAGCACTCCACTGTTATTCTGAAGTGGCTGATATCCAAGCTTTCATTGTTTGGCTGTCATAATCTTCACAATTTGAAGCAAAAGAAGCATACTATCCTGTCAGTTTGACCTCAATATTTATTTTGCTGTATATATAGGAATAATTACCGATGGCTCATCAGCAATTGTTGAAGGGCACTGTCCTGCTGTGTATAATTATTGAAGAAGGCTCAATGTCTGATGTTGAATACTAGTCTTTTGCTTTTGCCATAATTGATGCTGACTCAAGCAAATAGAACCAACTGCTTCTTTTCTCTATCCTAGTATGAAGACCAATAAGGTCATGGGATAAACCAAAAAAGAATCTGTGTCTTTCTGTTTGCCTCACCCTATCAGTCTGCCTTTAATTTAGCTAATTGGTTTTAGTGAGATGATTCAACAAGACACCTTTACTCCACACTGTGTAGAATACTAATGAATGAATGATTAAATGAATAAATAAAATCTTTAGATAAGAAATGCTATGCAATCATTTTCTTATTCAATATGTAGTACGGCATTGTTTCTACATTAAAGCTCAGAACAAGAGATCTAAAGTGCTGTGTGGATAAATGACTCTCTTTTGACGATGGATGGAAAAACTCCACTCGATGGGACTAAAATGCCATAAGACCTATTTTTATATGGGTTGTAACTTTAACATGCTAAAGGGCTATAAACCCAAAAAGAAAATGTGACAGAGACCATATGTAATTCACAAAGCTTATTTACTACCGTGTTCTTTGTAATGAAATTTGTGAATCCAACCTCAGACGACAAAGCTTGTGAGAAATCACACGGTGGAGTCATTCTGAGTGCAACACGGTGCCCTTGATTACTTTGCATTAGTTTCCTTTGTAATTATTAAATTGGCATTAGGTGCACAGCTCACCTTTCTCACTGTCTTTAATGTTCTTAGAGTCCAACAACTATATCAAATTACTCTGGTTGAATATTCAGTAATTTAGCATCACATTTTCTTTCCTGCGAGTCTATGGCCCTCAGGTTATGATTATTTCCTGTGACTAATGTACCACGTTTTGACATATTTCCATATATTGTCTTCTGAAAAGCCTGAACAATTTACAATCCTTTTCACATTTAACACAATTAGAGATTATTCTGCAGGGAAGGATCATATTTCAAAATAACTTCACTACTCAACTAGGCTGCTTATATGTAAAGCTGTCCCTGTATTTCTGAATCCCTGTTGGGATGTTCTTTACTTGATTGTTTAATGTAAATGTAATTAAGGTTTCTCAAATTTGTCCCTGTGCACATTGATAATCTATTTCCCCCCACAGCCTTGATTGCCTATTAGCTTGGTGTATAAATACTTTCTGTGGAGCTTAGGCTGCCATTTGTAATGAGTTACAGATCACCTCAATGGCATACCTTGTGTTATCGACATAAAAAAACTGTAATTTACATTCTAGAACATTAATGTCTATTTGTATTGAGACCAGCCCTTTTTAAGTTTTTGATAAGTACTTAAGGTAATTAAATTCAGTAAAGTTATTATTCTAAGCTAATGAGCTACATATATATTGTGATGGCCTTGCCACCAAGAGAAAGGTGCCAGGATCTGGTATCATTAGTCATTGGGGAACGGCATGCACTGTGAGCCAAGAGACATTACCTGTATAAACCAGCACACTCATATCCACTTGTTCTTGTGAGTTTTTCCCTGTCATTAAAGAATGTGCCTTCCCATTGAGCTTGTCACAAGATTTATTATCTCACACTCCTTTTGTCTGCTTAATTTCTCCATTTAAAAAGAATTGTGATAAAACAGCAAGAAAGCAAACAGAATAAAAATAAATAGTACTTATTGGGGAAGGACCAGTCTCAGAAGTGTGGTGGAGTAAAACACAAAACATCAAATTACATTATAATTTTGGAAAAGTTACAAAGAACCTGCTCTCTCTCTCTTTATTCTTTCTTCATCTCCAGTTTGCATCCAGGACCTGCCTAGTCTAAGCATGAGGCTAACACGTATGACCGTAGTTTGTAACAGTATTTAGTTGTATTTTAATCATTACTAACTAGATAATTTTTAAATACTGAGGCCAGACATTGGCTAAGGCTATGTGAAATATTTGTAGATCTTCAGAATTCTCAAGCAACCAGATAGTACCACTACAAATTCAACAACAACAAATCAATTCATTCAACTTGTCATTACAAAGCAGTGTTTATAAATTTTTGCTTGCGTCCTTTTATTCTTAATGGTATCACCGTTAAATTTATTATTATATAGATGTAAGTATGTGTGTTTCTCAAAGTTTGAGACAATATACTTTTTTATTTTCATTTATTTGTGTAACAGAGTAACAGAGGAAGTTAGAGCTCATTCACCTGCTGATTCATGTACCAAATATCCATAAAAGCTAGAGCCTGGCCAGAGCTGAAGCCAGGAGCCCAGAACTCAATCTGGATTTCCTATGCAGATGACAGGTACCCAAGTACTGTGTCACGGATCACTTGCTGCCTGCTAGGATGCACATCAGCAGGAAACGGAAGTCAGGAATCAGAAGCTGAGCTACAACTTGAGTTCACACGCTCCAACATGCAATGCAGGTGTCCCAACTGAGGGCCAAATAACTGCTCTTAAACTTATATTTTAAACTCCATTTTTGCACAAGCTTTTTGAAGTACCTTCATAGACTGTACCTATGTTAATGGAGTGCATGTGTAAATCTGATTGATTCACAACACAGGGGCAGATGTTGGCTGCACTGCTCAAGGAGCTTTTTGAGATTCCCAAGTCTTACATGGAGTGCCTAGGTGCATGTCTAGGCTCTGCTCCCAACTCTGAATTCCAGCTGACAAACACACTGGGAAGCAGCAGGTGATGGTTCAAGTTCTTGGGACTATGGTACCCATGCAGGAGACCAGACTGCATTCTAGGACCCTGACTTAATACCAGCTCAGCCAGAGGTGTTGGAAGAATTGCAGGTGTTGGAAGAATGAGCCAATAGATGAAGGATGTCTCTTTCTCTCTGCTTTCAAGTTACAAAAACAAAAATATACGTAAGAAGTATAATTTTTAGGGCCTGGCACAGTGGCCTAGTGGCTGAAGTCCTTGCCTTGAATATGCCAGGATCCCATAGGGGCGCCAGTTCTAATCTCGGCAGCTCCACTTCCCATCCAGCTCCCTGCTAAGTGGCCTGGGAAAGCAGTCAAGGACGGCCCAAAGCCTTGAGACCCTGCACCCGTGTGGGAGATCCGGAAATGGTTCCTGGCTCTTAGCTTCAGATCAGAGCAGCACCAGCCGTTGAGGTCACTGGGGGAGAGAATTATCGGACAGAAGATCTTCCTCTCTGTCTCTCCTCCTCTCTGTATATCTGCCTTTCCAATAAAAATAAATAAATCTTTTTTAAAAAAGAAGTATAATTTTTAACCCTCCTCAAAAAAAAAAAAAAACCCCACACATTTTCCCCTTTTGACTCACAATGTCTTCATTGAGAACACATGCTACCTTCTTAAAGGGTTTCTAGGTGATTTAGGCAAGATCATAAAGATGTAGAATTGAAACATATATAGTGGCCTAGCCAACACCTTTCCCAAAGGTTGCTTTTTCTCAAAATTTAATACAAGATGAGGTTCCAAAGTATAGAACAAAATCTCTGAGCAAGTTTACCAACTTATACCACACACAATCAGATGTCTCCCATTTTCCAAATATGCTATACACAAACCAAGCAAATTCCAATAATTCTTTCTGGAAGTGAGGTGCTGAATCGCAAATGTTTTACATTGTATATTTATTATATACAAACTGGGGACCAGAACAATGGCTCCAAGATCCCATATGGGGGTTGGTTCCATTCGCAGCTGCTCCACTTCCCATTCAACTCCCTGCTTGTGGCCTGGGAAAATAGTAGAGGATGGTCCAAAGTTGTGGGACCCTGCACCTGCCTGGGAGATCTGGAAAAAGCTCTTGCCTCCTGGTTTTGGATGGGCTCAGATCCTGCTGTTGCAGCCACTTGGGGAGTGAAATAGAGAATGGAAGATATTTCTGTTTCTTTCTCTCTCTGTAAATCTGTCTTTTCAATAAAAATAAATAAATCTTAACAAAAAAGACATGCAACCTGAAGTTTGCCTAGACATATAATGAAACAACTGCTTCAGTTAAGCAAATGGAGCTATCCATCACCTTTTTTAGTTATTTCTTGTGTGCTTGTGTGGAAACACAGCAAATCACCTGGGCATTTTTGTGAGGACATGTTTTGAGATTTTCTATTTCATTGTCTCAGTAAATGTTTAATCGTCCACCATTATCATACATTCTTGATTAATGCAGCTTCAATATTAAGTCTTGAAATTGTGTAAACTGATCCTTCTCATTTTATTCATTTTCAGAATTGCCATTTTAAAATTTGTAACATATAAATCCTGTAAGTGCTTTGATAAATTTACCTTGAAGAGACAAATAGGAATCCAAGCACTTGAACAGCTGTCTAACACCTCCAAGAATGCATTAGCAGGGTGCAGCCTGGGAAACAGACTCTGGGAGTCTAACTAGCACTGTGCTGTTGGACTGGACGTCGTAAGCAGTGATGTAGTCCATTGTGCACAATGGACATCCCCATTTCCTCATGTCTGGCTAAGGCATTTGCATCTGTATCCATGGGGAACGTTGGTCTTCAGTTTTATTGTATTGTGCATGTGTTGTGTACTTATGGAATCAGGCAAATAGCTTTGTAAAATAAATTCAGTTTTCTAGAGGAATCGTATTAGTGCTATTTTCTCTACATATTTGACAAAATTGTCCAGTGAAATCATCTAAGCCTGAAGATTTCTTTCATGGGAATCTGTAAATTACCTATTTGTCCATTCAAATGATGTATTTCAAATTGAATGAGTTCTGGTAGTTTACCATTTTTAAGGAATTGTATATTTGATTTAAGTTGTCAAAATGATGTGGAAAGAGTTATTACAGTATTCCCTTATTGCATTGTCTGACTTCTCCGGGGTCTGTGAGTGATTATCTTATCTTCTGTCACTGATATTGGTTGTGTCTTCTCTTCTGCTCTGTTTGTCTTACAAAAGATCTGTGCAGTTACATATGAGTCTTTTAAAGGAAAAGCTTTCAGTTTGTAAATATTTTTTTGTCACTGCTTTAAATTTCATTCCAACCAACAGGGAGGAGAGCAGCCACCCATTACTTTTCCACCATTACTTTTCCATGGAGGTGGAAGACTGAAAGTCTCATGCCATCTTTGCTGACTACAAAGGGATGTAAAGCCTCCTTGGGATAGCTCACGCAGGTTCTCCACCCAGAATCTGATGGCTTGTGTGGACACAGCTTTTCCTATGGTGTGTGGCTGGAGCATAATCAATATTGCCTAAAAGCTTTCTTTCTTGAAAGGACATATTTTTTTCCTGGTCCATTGACTAGAAATAACTAGCATTTGTTGGAGTTCATCTTTTTTCTTTTCTTTCCATTCACTGCCGCTTCTGATTTGCTAGTCTTTTTTTAGTTGTAAGTCTGAGATATCTGAAATAAGAGTATTTACCATGATACCATTTCTTGGGACCTGAGACATCTCTGCTTGTCACTTTGAGAGTGTTCTTATGTTTGTTTGACATATAATTTCTAAGTATTTTGATTTCAGCTGGCAGGAATACAAAGAATGATGTTCACCTCATTTGTGTTGTGTTTCTGTTTCTCAAATCTGGTAATGCTACATTGCAAGACCAATCACAATAGTTTCTTCCACTGAACTTTGACTAACAAGGATATCATACAAGCCAAATTACATTCTTAAAGAACAGGGTGACATAAACCAAAGTAAATAGATACTAAATTTACTTTTTTTGGCCATAGATTCACTCCAATCTTACCTTTATGTGTGATGGACAAGGAAGAGAAACATTATACTTTCTTTAGAACAAAAAACAATGTAAATAGGTTATACCATTGAATCATATGGTTTGTCCCTCTCCATTAAGGAAAAAAGAATTAGTAAAGTATGCTCTTAAAGTTACGGTAAATCTTTCTGAATACTGTTCCAATTGTTGAGAATAGAACAAAAATATTAATCTTCATCTCTTCCAAGACTTTGAATGGATATACCCTATGCCTCCAAATCCTAGGAAACCTATCAAGGTAGGTTATTAAATTAGCAAACAAGCAAGCTCTATTCTACTTACTTCTTCTTGTTGAAATTCTGACTATTTAGGGTGTAAATGGAGTTCTATAGATGGGCTTTCACAAAGCGTGTCACTTAAGAGCACCAAAATCACTAATGTGTAAAAATGCAATGCCTCTAGCTTACCTGCACCCTCAAAAATTCTTAATAAGTTACTCTCTCATCAATAAGTCCACTCAGTTAATACAAATACATTCAAAACAAACTAACTGCCATCTGTTCTCTCTGGAAGAAATTCAGAAATAGAATATTGATCAGGTATCCCATCTCACTCACTCTTTTCCTATTAGACTCACTTCCATTTACAGGGAATCCACTGGGACCACAGAGGGGATGCGGATTGCTCTTCCAAGATTCCTGCTTCATTACTATGTTCTTAACAACTTATTCAGTTTCCATTTTTTATATTACATTCATCTTTCTTATTATTTTGTGATACAGTTCCATATGCTATGGGATTTCCCCTCTTACCTACCCAAATTTCCCCCCTCGCCACTGGTTTCCCCTATATCATTACAATAGCATAGTTTTTCATATTCAGGCCATCATTTTGCTATTTAAGTGTATGCTGACATTGTAGGTATAGAGAATAGCAGAGTCCAGCATCTTATTGTCAAGATATATTTAACACTTTGCATGTTTAATATTATTAAATTTGTGCGTCTTATATGAAAGACAAGGGGAGATACAGTGAGAGAGGGCGAGAGAGGGAGGGAGGGAGAGAGAGAGAGAGAGAGAGAGAGAGAGAGAGAGAGAGAGAGAGAGAGATGTCCTATCTCCTGTTTCACTTCCCAAGTAGCTGCAACAATCATATTTAGGACTAGGTTGGGGTCAAGAGCCTAGAACTCAATCCAGGTCACCCATGTGGGTGGCAGGGATCCTAGTAACTGCTGCTTTCCAGGGTATGTAATAGTGTGAAAATGGAATAGGAAGCAGAGTCAGGAGTCTACTCTAGGCATTCTAATATGGGGTGAGGGCATCCCAAGTTGCACCTTAACTGCCACACCATATGCCTGACACTGCTCCAGTTCCTAAAGTTTATAAACACCAACAGGAAATTCTGCAAGCATTCAGCTCTTAAATAACATTACCTTAACTAAAAATACAATCTTATCGAACCTAGAAGTATATTATCAAATTAGAGCATAGATTAGTGCTGCTGGGAACAAAAATGTAGACTGAAAACCAATGGGGAAAAAAAGGTGTTTCTGTTTTTAGCTTGACAAACAGTAAGAGAAATCCATGCTGGTTTAGTCAAACATCAATATATGTGAATGTAACATTCTATTAGGAGAAATCATCTATCAAATGATGACTTTAACGCTATTCTTATAAAATCCCAACAGGGAGAAAATATAACAAATGAGAAGGTCTCTTCGCTCTAACACAGTATGTTAACCAAACCTATCTTCTATTTTTTTTTTTTTTACATTCTAGAAATTAAAAACCCTGTATTCCTTTAGGGTTTTCTGCAGATCATTTCCTTCATTTCAATATCTACACCAAAAATTACAACCTCATTTCCATTTAAGACTTTCTGGTACTCAGTGATAAATAACAAGCCTTGGCCAGACACAGCATCCCATTTCTGTTCATGAGTATTTTTCATGGTCACCATGGCCATTCTCTAGGAGAATGACATGATGCTCACTGTCCCACAGTCCTTGTGTTCTGCTTATCTTGCTGTTTTTTTTTTTTTAATTCCTAACAATGCCCCAAGCTTTCTGAGTTCTATACCTTCATACTTCCCACGGGGAGGCTGCTATATCTGCTTCCCACTCAGGTATTCCTTCAGACTGCAGACTTTCCCTCCGGACTAAATGTCTCTTTATTCTGCCAGTTACTCCTTTCAGAACATTCTTGAAAAGCAAGTAATAAACACTGCTTCATCTGCCACATATTTCTTGTCCTTTCTGACTCATTTTCCAAATTAGAATTCCTGAAGCCCTGAAAATCCTACTGTTTATTTCCCTACTTTAGTTTCTTTCTTTCTTTTCATGTCTCCTTTCTTTCTTTCTTTCTTTCTTTCTTTCTTTCTTTCTTTCTTTCTTTCTTTCTTTCTTTCTTTCTTTCTTTCTTTCTTTCTTTCTTTCTTTCTTTCTTTCTTCCTTCCTTCCTTCCTTCCTTCCTTCTTCCCTCCCTTCCTCCCTCCCTCCCTCCTTTCTTTCTTTCTTTCTTTCTTTCTTTCTTTCTTTCTTTCTTTCTTTCTTTCTTTCTTTCTTTCTTTCTTTCTTTCTCTCTCTGTCTCCCTCCCTCCCTCTCTCCCTCCTTTCATTTCTTCCTTCCTTCACATTTATACATTATTTCTATTGTACAGACAGATTTACAAAGCGAAGGAGAGACAGAGGGAGAGAGACCCTCCATCCACTGGTTCATTCCACAAATGGCTACAATGGCCAGAGCTGAGCCTATCTGAAGCCAGAAGCCAGGAACTTCTTCCAGGTCTCTCATGTGGATGCAGAGTCTCAAGGCTTTAGGCCATCTTCCACAGCTTTCCAAGGCCATAAGCATGAAGCTGGATTGGAATTGGAGCATCTAGGGCATAAACTGGTACCCATATGGAATTCCTGAGCATGCAGGTAGAGGATGAGTCAATTTAGCCAACATGTTGGCCTCTTCTGTTTAAGTATCTCCTTGCCTTCAAATTAATTCAAATTGTCCTGATTTCTTTTACACTCTATGTAGACACTTAATTTCAAAGTGATTTTGTTTTATTCTTCCTCTTCCTAAATCTTCTTTGAATATCAGCTCCAGATTGCACTTTAATCCAATCCCATTTTTGTTTGACTTTCTAATGTTCACAGCCGGAGGAGCCACTATTATTACATACTTAATTCTTAAACCTTTTTAACCTCTGATAACATTTGTATCCTCTGTTTCTTAACCCAGAATGTTTCTGAATTCCAGAAGTATAAATCTCTTCCTTATCTTTGGGTTGTTGTAGTACATGCAGATTTCTTTCCTGAGCAATTAAAGAAGAGAAAACACCTTACACCCACTAACAATCACCACACAGGGAAGAAGTGGTTTTATTCAGTATTTTCATTGCTCTGTTCCTAAATCCATTAGGATTGACACAATATTCTAAATACTATAAGTCCACAATTGTTACAAATATGTAATCCCTTGCCAGTTTTCAGTGTTAAGCATGACACAGGTAAAGAAAAAAAAATGAATGTATACCAAGGGCCAAGCTACCCAATACATTGGCACCCTGTTTGCTCCAATGAATGCCTACACAAGCTTCAGAATTCAATGTTTACATCCTTCCCCACCATTTATCGAGAAGAGCTATGTTCAAACTATTTGGATGCCAACCTATGAAAATTAACTCTGAAACCAGTGGTTTATGTTTTCCTATAAAGTGAACCCTGGGGCCCTGCGGCGTGGTCTGGTGGTTAAAGTCCTCGCCTTGCATGCACTGGAATCCCTTATGGGCACCAGTTCTAATCCTGGCAGTTCCACTTCCCATTCAGCTCCCTGCTCATGGCCTGGGAAAGCAGTCTAGGATGGCCCAAGGCTCTGGGACCCTGCACCCCTATGGGAGACGTGGAAACAAGTTCCTGGTATCCAGTTTCGGATCGGTGCAGCATTGGCCGTTGTGTTCACTTGGGGAGTGAATCATCAGACAGAAGATCTTTCTCTCTGTCTCTCCTCCTCTCTGTATATCTGACTTTGTAATTAAAAATAAATAAATCTTTAAAAAATAAATAAAGGGAACCCTGGTCAAATATATAAGCATTTTATATTCAAAAGATAGCGTAGATCTACAGGCTGTGGTCAGCAAGATTTCAGTCACTTAGGCTGAAGCTACAATTAAAAATCTAATCCATTGGGAACTCATAGTAAAATAAATCAAGTCTTAGCCTGGGATATAAAAAATTGCTAGTTGATAGGGGATGGCATATAGTGAGTAAGACAGGAAGTTGTATTTTATAAATATACACTTGCTTATCAAGAGGCCACAACTAACCTCCAAAGTCAAGGTCACTGTAAACTAACGATTCTGAAAATGGAAGGGAGGAAGGTTGGAATAAGACAAAATACACATTTGGATGATTTAATTGAAAAGAAGTTAAGGAAACAAGAAAGTGGGACATGTGAGAATAAAGAGGTCAACATAACGCTATTTCAAAAGAGTTCATGGAAAATTTAGTAGAAAAGATTAGTTTTCTGTAACAAAGTTTTACAATCCATACATAGATTTTTTAACTATATGTGTTTTTTTCACAAACATTTTTACTAATCTCATGTAAAGTAGATTTTATAGGACCATCAACAATGGAGAACATAGTGTGTGCAAATACTTTTTGAAGAGCATCTCGAATCTTTTAATATTTTTCTCCAAGAATGGAATGGCAAAGAATTCCATGCCTTGAATTCATCACTTGCTTGAGAATTGCTTATTGTTTAATGTTGCTATCAACTCCCCCACAGTGAAAGTTGCAGGTTTGCTTAAGGGCAACTGCAATTACTCTAACAGAGGGGCAGAAAATGGGTGCAGAGGATATCAGCAAGGGTGAATACAAGTTTGGAGAGTACAGACTAGTGTATATTCAGCTCTAGCTAAAATCAGAGACAGGCTGAGAGAATATGAACCTGGTAGTGGAAGAGTTCTATACTTGCATGGTTATGAAGCCTAACTTAAGATTAAATGCAAAATTCCACGGTATTGATTTACATGTTTTTAAAATTCCCAGTGACTCATAGCATTAAATCATGTCTATATGCAGGAGCAGGGACTTCCAGGAAGACACGTGTTATAGTTGAAGTTGGTAAGAAGGAAGCAGTCATTGTTAATAGGTGGTCATATTTCAGGATCTATTCAGATCTCTGTAACTCCAGAATTGTTCCGCTTTTATGGAGAATTCATTTTATATTTCTTCCTGCCATTTCTGTATCCCCCACCATTGTTCCAGATGGCATCAGAGAATGGATGGCATTAAAACCACAGACTTGTTACACAGACTGTCTCTAGAGTTAGAATTTGTTTTAGAACTATATTAAATATTCATATTCACACATTCCATTCTATGGATGTGATAAGCTAGGAGATGCAAACAGAGAATTCAGGAGAGAAGCTTAAGGTCTTTCAGGAATTCAGTACTAGATGGATGTTTAGAGAACCAAGCATCCTTTTTCCTCTGGATTAAAATCCTAGATTGTTTTAAATCCCAAGTACCTCACTAACTCTGCCAAAACTATCTGTGGTTAATGTTTTCCATTTTTACAGTTGCATCTGCACTGGTTTTGGCATCAAAATGTTTGAACAGAAATCTTTGCTCTAACATTCCAGAGTTATGTAACTCTTAATAGGTTTAATACTCACATTATTTGCTTATAAACAGCGGTAATTAGAATATTGTTTCTCTCCCTTTTTCACAATGTTGCAAAATCAAAGTCTATTGAAACTCACATAAAAGTGTTTTTGCAAGCTATGTCATGAAAATGACATTGAGACGCATTTCTATGTCTTTTATCTTATGTGATGACATAGGCCATAACTCATGGTTTTTGTATTTATTTTTGGTTGTATATTGAATTGCTGTCTCAGGCAAAATTTCATTTACTGGTCTTTAGTTCATGTCAGATATTATTTGACTAGCAATGTGTGATAGAAGGGAGGGTCAGCAAGACATTTGTTCTATACAACATATTGAAGTACGTCCAAGGAACAAAAACATCACCAGAAAATAAAAAAAAAAAATAATAATAAATCCAGGGCCAAAGATGGTTGTGCAAGAAGATTGGCAAACTAATCCTCTGCCTGCAAGTGCCAGTATCAAATATAGGCATGAGCTTTTGTCCTGGTTTCTCAACTTCGGCTCCTTCTCTCCTGTATGGACTACCAAAGCAGCAGGGACTGGCCCAGGTCCTTTGGCCCCTGTATCCACAAGGGAGAATGAGAGGGACTCCCGTTCTCAACTTTGGATCAAGCTCAACTCTGGCCATTGCAGTCGTTTGGTGAGTGAACTAGTGGATAGAAGATCTCACCTCTCTGTCTGTCTCTGCATATATATATATATATATATATATATATATATATATACACACACACTATATATGTGCATATATATGTATATATACTATATGATATATATTAGTATAATATCTGTCTCTGCAAATATATATACTGTATACACTACATATGCATATATATATTATATATAGTATAAAATATATGATTTCATTTTCTACATTTCAACAATTTTATCTTCTAGTTTTTAGTAATCAAAAGGCTGACCCCTTTCCCCACTATCACGGTAACAGATGTAGGGAATCACTAAAATGTTCTACCATTCATATAAATAGGATAGAAGTAAATTTAAAATTTTGCTTACCAAACACATAAAAACAGGTGTTGGAAAGGGGTTATTTTGTGATTTTTTTTCCCAACTAGACATTGAGTTCACCATCAATTCTCTAAGATTTCTTTTGAATTACATTGAAAATGATCTCACTGTACTAACATAATCTCCCCAGTGACAATAATATAAGTAGATACAGGAATAATTTTTTTTTTTATTTATTGTTGCTTACATTGTATTATGTAGTACAGTTTTATAGGTGCTGGGGATTCCCCCCACCCCTCCCATACCCCTCCCCCCATGGTGGATTCCTCCACCTTGTTGCATAACCATAGTTCAAGTTCAGTTGAGATTCATTGCTTGCAAACACATGCCTAGCATAAAGTTCAGCGTCTTATTGTCCAGATAAGTTCAGTGGCCTCTTGGGGAGACCTTCTATGGTCTGAAGATAGGTCTAACAGAGTAAAGATCCGGTCAGTTAAAAGCCCCAACAAGGCCTCAGTATCAATATACAACATTATGGAATTAATTGACATAGTATTGGGTAAACAATATGTTAAAAATAATGCAAGTTCCATTCTTTGAAACATCTGGGTTGAGACAGTATCAATGACAGGAATAATTTTTTTTACTTTAGAATCCTAATTTGAAGGCATATGAAACTTAAAATTAGCTTAAATAGGAAATGAAATATAAATGAGTTAATTGCAAACATGTTAATTAAAAACCAACTTTGTTTGCAATTTTAATGATTCTTTGACTTCAAACATGAAGTAAATTCCAAAAATGAGAATGGTTGTAAGGGCACACACAGATCTTTCAAAAAATTTCTTGTTTTGAACAATTAAGAGCAATGCAAAAAACATTTCAGAGTTAATGAGAATTGTTCAAATGCTATTTAATTTGGAGGCAGCTCCTAGCCTATTTTCTTTAATTTCTATTCACTCATCTTCTATTACTAGGACGATTTGCATGAAAATAGAATCTTTGCAGCCCAAGGCTTTTATTTTATTATAATGACCTGTTAAAGATAAAAGTTATAATAGGTACAACATTATCTGATTCATCACACACTGAAATGCCATTTAAAAATAGAACAAGAAGACATGAAACTGCCTTTCTTACTTGAGGTAAAACACCTTATTTTACATTGCTGAAAATCATTCTGATAAATTCCAATTCTATGCATTAAACTATTTTGTTTCTACTGAAAAACACTGCATCCATTGCCCCAGCAGCAAAATACCTGCAGTTCATTATTTGAATTGAATTTCTGTTAAGCAGATGAAAATAATTAATGACAAATTAATAAATAAAGGTATGATTCGGCTTAGTTTAGAATGAATGGTCCAATAGGAAATAAGAACACTATACTTACCTTACATATCATTGTCTGTTATTAAGGCACAACTTTGCAAGACAATGTTCTATGTTTATCAATCTCAATATGCTGCTCATTTTATTATTTCATTTTTTCCTGAATTTGTTTGGAACATATTCTGTATACAGGAATGCATCCAGCTCATTGCTTGAAATATATTCATTTGTGTATGTGTATCCAGAAATTATCTCAATTGAAAAAATTTACAAGTAAATTAACAATGCCAAGAATATATTTATATGAAATGAGGAAGAAATACATACAGCAAATTAATAAAAATGGCATAAAAGTCACCAAATACAGAAAATAATAAGATGTTCTTACCCATATAATAACTTTCCTAACTTCAGGGTCTTACACTATGATAATTTTTGCATATGCCAATAATCATAAGAGTAAAATAAGTATTTTAAATACTTTTAGTTATTTAAAATAACTAAAATAGTTACTGTTTATTTTTAAAGTTTTTATTTATTTTTAAAGTAAAACTCTATGATAATGTCATGTCAAATTTCAAGATGACTATCAAACTTAGGGGAGCTCCTCTCAAAATATTGTATATGCAAACTCTAATATTCAAGACATTTCATGTTTACCATGCAATGAGTAAATTCAGACTCTTTAAACTAATTATGCTCATTGCTGGTTTATCAACGCTGTCCACATGTCACTGGCGAGGAAGCATTTTATCCGGAAGGTCACGGAAGGATCTTTCAAAGCAATTCCTCTGCCAAAGCAATGAGCAATACCTGAACAGTACAAAACACCACCCACAAATCGAATCATAGAAGAGTTGGCAAAAGATTCATAGAGAATTCATACTGATTTTTTGCACTTGTATCCCCAAATCAAAATTCTCACATTCCAAAATTACATTGCAAGGAAGGCTATGTTTTTTGAGCGGGAAAAATCAGAGTGAAAAGACACGATACTCATGGTAATTTACAGTTAAAATGTCTTATTTTGAAATGACATTGGAATAGATTTTTAGGTACCCAAGCAGAGACACTGGAACAGGCCAAAGTAAGGAAGAAACCTCAAGGCTAAGTGTTCATTAATTTCAGAGTCACTTTTGTTTGTTTGCTTTTTGGCATCTGTTTGAGGCAGACAGATATTATACAGCCAGTACTATATCTAGGTTCTGGTAATTTGCCTTTATGTTCAGCCTTATCTCATTAACAAGCATATATTCTTTATGTTCCATCTAATAGTACATGAGTGAGTCTTTGATGACCTATCTTTATTGTTCTTTGGTTATCTCATCCTATTAGTGTGTGTATATGAGTGTGTGTGAATGTGTGTGTGTGAAGGGGGGCAGGGGGGTTAGGAGGAACCTTGTTGGTCATTATAGGAGGTGGAGGCCCAGAGTTGGAACTAGGTAAGGACTGGAGAAGATTCCCCCCCCACTGTCCCACTGTACCCATCAGCAAGGTATGAGAGATTTCTCTGCAACATCCCCCAAAATCGTTGCACACCTCAATTGAGGAGGTGACATTGAAATAGTTGTAGAAGGCAGTCAAGAACTTACATGTAATTTTAACATATTGTCTACTCAATATTATGTCAGACATCTAATATTTGCCTTGAGTTAACCTGTAATTTATGCTTGGTTGATTGTTACTTTTTGAACCTGTCATTGATACTGTCTCAACCCAGATGTTTTGAAGAATTGAACTTTTTTTTTTTTTAAACATATTGTTCACTCAATACTATGCCAATTAATTCCATAACATTGTATATTCACGCTGATGTTTTGTTGGGGGTTTTAACTGACTGGAACTTTACTCTGTTAGCCCTACCTTCAGACCAGAGAAGGCCTTCCCAAGAGACCACTGAACTTATCTGGACAATAAGACGCTGGACTTTATGCTAGGTATATGCTTGCAATGAAGGAATTTCAACTGAACTTGAACCGCGGTTATGCAGCAAGGTGGAGCAATCCACCATGGGAGGAGGGGTGTGGGAGGGGTGGGGGGACTTCCCAGTACTTATAAAACTGTATCACATAATACAATGTTAATAACAAATAAAAAAAAAACAAGCATATATTCAGGAACACAATCTATCAACGGCTATTCTCGGATCATCTCTTCTTACAGATTCTAAAACCTGCAGCACTGGACAGTAACTGTTTAGCTTACTATATAAGTCTATGGGCCAAACAGAAAAATAATGCCATTTATTCCCATTCCCCTCTTCTTAAGTGTTCGGGTGCACACGTACACATGCGTGTAGGTTCTTGACAAACCCAGGCTGATTGGTTTGAGTTGCCACAATGGGAGAGTAAAGTATGCTAGAATGTTTAGATAGAGCAAAAACTCCTAGTTGAAGCTCATGATGAAAAGTATATTTTATGTTTTATCTTGGGACATGGTTGCGGACAAGCTGCACAGCAAAAATAAGGTCAATTTCACCTCAACCAGAATTTCAGCAGATGAAAAAATATTATCAACCTGAAACTTGAGAGAGTTCTAAGGAGGCCCTTCCATTGCCTATACTGAATTTTTATTTCTAGTGTACCAATGGGAATCAAGGACAGCAATGGCCTGAGTCAGGAAAGAATTCTTTATTTGCACTCAGATTTCAAACAGCTCAGTTAAAGTCTACTCAGTTTCTTCAAGAAGCTGAAATCAGACCAAAAAAAAAAAAAAATCTCTGTCCTCCACTAAACTATTTCTACCCAAGCAAGAAATGCAAGTGGATAGACATCTATTAGCATGACAGTTATGTGAACTGAACTTGAACTAGAGGCCCCTCCCATCCTTTTCATTTATAAGACTTTCTTTAGTGAATCTGGTGCAACAGTCTAGTGGCTTTTAGGATGCTTCTTCCCCACTTTCTTTCTTGGCCATTATGCAACCTTTATGATGGCATATATACAACAGGATCAGGCTCAAAATTTACTAATAAGTCTGATTTCAAGTGTTTTCATCAATTGGTAACTATGTCATTTTTTTAAAATCGCTTAGCTACTCAGATTGTGTCTACCAGTTAGTGCTAAATGATGTTAACCAATATTCTGGTTGTCTATGAAACTTGACTTATACATTGGAACTGGGAAATGTAGGTAGGCATGGGCCATGAGCCTGGTGAATTATTTAATAGCTTCAGTGTCCTATGTAGAAAACTTCAATGATTTTAAATAAACTAAGTATTTGAAGATCATTATCAACAAGTCAAACTAACATAAATGGAATGAGTCAAAGCCTTCTGATACAGTTTGACATTTTAATTTTTTTTTATTAACAAGAACTTACAAAGATTCCAGAGACTAGACAAAATTGTAGCACCTGCCATTTGTGTCCTGCAGTTGAGCAAGAATATGTGCCACTTTACCTGTATTTCTTCTGTTGTAACCTGTAAGTTAATGGTAGAAAACAGAATTTAAGCTGAAATTAGTGTGTATGATTTAGGATCATAACTTTAAAATATGAAAAAGTCTTGTTGGAATAGAAATATTTACATTCCAAACCCTTAAAATGTGGAGGTGCACAATAAAACTCATTTTTAAAAGTTCTTTATTTTGGACCCAGCGCAGTGCCTCAGGGGCTAAAATTCTCATCTTGTACGAGTAGGAATCCTGTATGGGTGCCAGTTTGTGTCCCAGCTACTCCACTTCCTATCTGACTCCCTGCTTGTGGCCTACCAAAGCAGTGGAGAATGGCCCAAATCCTTGGGATCCTGGACCCATATGGGAGACCCCAGAAGAAGCTCCTGGCTTCTGGCCCCTGGCTTCAGATCTGCTCAGCTCCAGGCCACTTGGGAGTGAAGCAGCGGGCAGATCTCTCTGTAAATCTGCCTTTCCAACAAAAACATAATAATTCTTTTTTTTTGATGCTCTTTATTTCAATATTTAAAGATTTATGTTATTGAACAAGCAGTTTTTCAGAGGAGAGACAAAGAGAAAGATATTCCTTCTGCTGGCTCACCCTCAAGGTGGCTGCAAAGGCCAGAGCTGAGCAATTTTAGACAATTGAGTCACTGCATTGGGCTTTTAAAGGTTCTTTAAAATCGGCATGACTCAGTATCTACCTAGGGCTTATTTGGAGGGGCTCCCACTACACAGAAAAAGAACTCTTCCTCACAGAGTAAAAGTCACAGCTTTTGTCTGCAGTATTGTTCAAAACATAGACTTATTGGTCTAGCATGAAATAATAAGGAGAATTGAAATGCTGATTCACAAATACACACACTGCAAATTCATATTCACTGCACTTCTCATTATCCACTTCACCAGGCTAGAACTATTTGGTAATTGCACTCCTCCTACAACTCCTTTGATAGTGCTAACTGACAAATAGGAGTGGCTGCTACAATAGAACTCCTCTATGAAATGTTCAATAAAGGAAATGATACTGATATCATAAAAGACAGGGAGGAAAGCTGCTTTTGAAGCATATCTAAACACTCCCTCTTTGAAGGTGTTTTAAAAACACATCAAGTGTAAAATGTGGTGTGCTTTGTTTTTCAATTGTTGTTGATAAGGGAATTGATGGGACAGTGCCATGGAGGTAAAATAGTCAAAAGAATGCTGAAAATGATGACTATTACATTTGGTTCAAATCATCATTTGACTAACAGGCCTTAGTGAACTGATTATTAAAACAGTTCACACACTCAGATGTGCAGAAATTTTTGTGTTTGCTTGCTTGTTTATCTAAAGTTTAACCCATTTCAAATAGCCATTCCTAAGGGATTACAAAGATTTCGGTTCAATTATTTTAGTCCTCGCCTCCTCCATTTCCTCAATGTGCAAACAAAGCACCTACACATTTCGAAGATTGGAAAGGGTTAAACTAGTTGAAGAAAAAAGAGGGCAGAATCAATGATTTTCACCCTAATTTGGCAGCTGTTGATAAAGCCACTGTGCTGTGTACTATTTTCTTTGGATCCACACATGTCAGTCATGGATTTTCCTGGTACACGATTCTCTTCAAGCACATTGTCAAATCTGAGACATTGTTAGGCACATAAAAATCATTCTGCAATACCTACACTGTGAAATGTTAAAGGGAACTTGTGAGTCTCTTTGATTCCATTTCTTCTAAAAACACTCAAAGTAACCATCTACTTGTTGAGGACTTTTTGTTGTTGTTGTTGGCAATCAATTAGGAGAGAAGTTGAGATTTCCTTTGATCCCTTCTTATAAACTGAAGCCTGTAATCTCCATAGGGCTTGAAAACTGATACAGGACTCAGGGATCCCCTGAACGACAAAATGACCCAAAAACCCCTCATTTTTCTAGTGTTTTCTTTCATCATAGCTTGGATATCATCTCCTCTTCCGAGGATGGTCAGTAGTGGTGGGGCTGGAATGTATGTTCTCAATCACTGCCATCATTTTCTGTCACCAATTCTTTCCAGTCCACTCTGTGTTTGGGACTTTAAAGCTTAAACACAGAGAGGCACTCCTTTCTTTTCAACATTTTTTCTACAATTATATTTCTTTCTGAGTTATTTTCCTATCCCCGCATGATGGGATCAGATAAAAATAAAATGATAGTTGGAGACAGTCAAACATAGCTATAGTATAGGTAGACAAGAGGACACAAAACTGATAATGGAAAAGTAGAATTGAGTCTGGAGAACACTCAAACAACTCAAAATCTGCATACCATATGACCCAGCAATTGCACTCCTAGGAACATATCCAAAACACCTGTTTTACGACAAACCAACATGCATCCCTATGTTCATAGCAGCACAATCAGTAATTGCAAAAACATGGAAGCAACCAAAATGCCCATCAGCAGAAGACTGGATAAGAAAGCTTTGGTTCATCTACTCCATGGAATACTACTCAGCTATTAAAAAAAACAAAATGCAGTTCTTTGTGGCTAAATGGGCCCAACTGGAAACTATAATGCTAAGGGAAATGAGTGAATCCCAAAAGATTAGATACCACATGTTTGCCTTGATTTAACTTGTAATTTTTGTTTGGTTGTTGGTTATTTTTTGAACCTGTCATTGATACTGTCTCAACCCAGATGTTTCGAAGAATGGAACTTGCATTATTTTCAACATATTGTTTACCCAATACTTTGTCAATTAATTCCATAATGTTGTATATTGATACTGAGGTTTTGTTGGGGCTTTTAACTGACCGGATCTTTACTCTGTTAGCCCTATCTTCAGACTAGAGAAGGTCTCCTCAAGAGGCCACTGAACTTATCTGGACAATACGATGCTGGACTTTATGCTAGATATGTGTTTGCAAGGAACGAATCTCAACTGAACTTGAACTGTGGTTATGCAGCAAGGTGGAGGAATCCACCATGGGGGGAGGGGTATGGGAGGGGTGGGGGGGATCCCCAGTGCCTATAAAACTGTATCACATAATACAATGTTAACAACAATAAAAAAAAAAGAAAGAAATGTAAGTTTACTTCTGTGCATAACTCTAAAGTCTACTAGTAGTTTCTTGTATAATACAAATTTTCCAAAAAAACAATTTTTTAAGTATTCTCTCAGGAAAGGCATAGATGTGGGAAAAGAGAACATAAAAGATCTGATTTTGTGTCTTCTCATTTAAATAGAAATGTATATCATGAAATATTAACCTAATGTTTAAAATATTAACCTAAAAGATATATTCTAACCTCAGTTTTATTGATGGTGAAGCTGTTTGATTGAAAATGAACTTCTAAAAATTGAAGTACTACTGAAATTAAATTGTTAGTCATTAAAATTTACATCTTTCTATTAAAAACTTCATGTTAATAACTCTGAACTGCATAGTTCCACGGGCATTTCCAACATTAAACTGCATGTGTATACTTCTGAAAATTACCTGGAAAAGAAATAGCAACACTTTTCAGGCAACACGGAATGCATCCTTTTGGATGCCTGATATGATATCATGAAAAACAGCTAGATGCATAGAAATTTTGAAAATTTTTTCATAGACATTAGATAAATGTTAGAACAGCTAAACCCTAAAGCATTAACAGTACTGCATGTTTATAGAGATGTTTGCTTGCGTGTGGATCTCTTTTGTTCAATATATAGAGATTTTTTTTTAGGGAGGTGAATTTTTTTATGTAAGTTCTGAGAGATAAAGCACACAGTTCTAACATCAGTCATCACACTATTACCTCCGTGAAGGTGCTTTTGACAGGCCGGGCATCAAATTTGCTAGCAAATTTATCAGCAACAACAACAGCAAGCTGCATAATTTTCTGTATGAAAGAAATGTATAGGAACTCTACTTGCAATATGAATTCAATATTGAATGTATCTTTTTGAAAAAGTATGCGCAGAAATTCTTTCTGGGATTTATTTAGGAAAACATGCTAACAATTTGTTGTATATGTCTGGATCTTGTTTAAAAAAACAAAAAAACAACAACAACAACAAAAGCCAAAAAATGAAAACCTCGGGCCTGGTGTTGTGGCCTAGTGGTTAAAGTCCTCACCTTGAATGCGCCAGGATTCCATATGGGCGCTGGTTCTAATCCACTTCCCATCCAGCTCCCTGCTTGTGGCCTGGGAAAGCAGTCGAGGATGGCCCAAAGCCTAGGGACCCTGCACCTGTGTGGGAGACCTAAAAGAAGTCCCTGGCTTGTGGCTTCGGATTGGCATAGCACTGGTCGTTACGGCCGCCTGGGGAGTGAATCATTGGACGGAAGATCTTTGTCTCTCCTCCTCTCTGGATATCTGACTTTCCAATAAAAATAAAATAAATCTTAAAAATATATATATATAGAGAGAGATTCTAGAGAAATCTGGAGCAAACAAAGCTCATAGCTTTTGAGCAAAGATAATGATTAACTCACATTTGTAGTAGCGAAAATTAATTATAAATGTTGACCAAAATTAAGTTTAAATATTTAGTAGAGAAAGCTTTAGATGTTAGAAGAATATTTATGAAAAAAAAATACATTTTGCATATTATTTTTCTTTACCTTTTAAGGAATGGGTACTTAATTTACTAAAAAGACATTAAAGGTTTAAAATCTTAAGTTATAGCTTAATCTTGATATGAACATCAAAATAAAATTATGAATGTAATTCTAACAAAGTCATAGGCATCGTGTTACAGCAAAATAAAACAGAAACAGAACAACAAATACCGTATGTTTTTCCGTGTATGTGGAGTTAACTCAATCTGAATGTAGAAAAGTAATTACCAGAGGTAGATGGGCATAGAGAAGGTTTGAACAAAAGGTGTTAGGTCAGAGTTAGATCACAAGAATTTGCTCAAGTATTACACAACATGTGGGGTATCTAGAGTTCATAATAATCTATTACAGATTTTATGATCAAGCAGAAGGAAAGAGTTTCAACAATAAAGCGATTTCCAAGAACTAAATAACTAATAAACTAATAACTAATAAACTAATAAACTAAATAAGCACTGAAAGCTTGAAAGCAGAGAAGCCTTACATCTGGGAAATACATTTTGCCTTGGCCACAGTTACATTAAGATGCCACAAAATATAGCCATATTTCTAAGATTTAAAAATTGTGAATATAAAGAGACTAGATTTTCTGCATTCCGTATGTACGGTTCCAAGAAGAAACCACACCTCACTCACCAGCCTGTCCCTCCCATATCCTTTCTTTCCACCCATCAGTTTTTGTAAAACCATATTTTTAATCCCCTGTACATTCACATTATTAATTTGCAATTAATCATAATATGCAATAAGCATAAAGTAGGAAGGCCACAGTTCCACTGTATTATAAACATGGGCTAAAAAGTATGACGTTATTCCTGTATTTTTATTGTATTCTATATTGGCTGCCACATATCAGAGGAAACCAAGAATTTTTCTATTTATGAGATAAGCTTATTTCACAGAGCATGATGATTTCAAGAGGGAATTGGGGAGAAACAGATATCTTTAATCTGCTGGTTCAGTTCCTAAGTGGCTGCTGAGGCCACAATGGCCAGAGCTGCACTAATCTGAAGCCAGGGGCCAGGAGTTTCTTCCTGGTTTTCCACATGGGTTCAGGGTCCCAAGGCTTTGGTCCATCCTCTGTTGCTTTCCCAGGCCACAAACAGGGAGCTGGATAGGACGTGGAGTTGCCAGACTATAAACTGCTGCCTATATGAATACCACACTTGGAGATGAGTCAGACAGTTGAGCACACACACAGGCCCAGATTGTTTTTCTTTATGTAGTTTCAGGTTTTAATCTTTCCTTTTCTTTCTGAAAAACTCAGCTTATTAATTTGTTTTTAGATTAAAGCGAAATTCCTTCAGTATTATCTTTCATACAATAAGAAGAGCATTCAATTAAGCTTTTCTTTTTTGTGCTTATTTTCAGTTCTCAAATAAGGGTTATTCCAGATTTATCAAATAAACTGGGAAAATTGGCATGGAATAGTTTAAACACTGAGTGTGGGTGATCTGCCCAGGTGATCTTCACTGTTATCAGCTAACTGCAGGGTGTGGTGTCTGCTGCAAGGCTTCCTCCTGCACGCCCCCTCCTTGCCCTTTAACACCTGTATCCTGTGTGAAATAAAGTGAACATTCCTTGCCAGCTTGTCTCTGGTGGATCTTGCGGCCGAAGACCACCATTCTGCCTCACCCTCGGTGACCTCGGGGCCTGCTGGCAGGTCAGAACCTCGAGATTTGGGACTAATATTTGAAATAATATTTGTTGAGTTTAAGATGTAAAAATGAGTCAGCCTGGTTTTGATAGCTTTGTTTAAATGACATTTTTGTTTTTGACATAAATTCTAATTGTTTTTTTGTTGTTTTTTAAAACACTATCTTTTTTTTTTTAAGATTTATTTTTTATTTTTATTGGAAAGGCAGATATACAGAGAGGAGGAGAGACAGAGAGGAAGATCTTCTATCCAGTGGTTCACTCCCCAAGTGAGCACAACGGTCGATGCTATGTCGATCTGAAGCCAGGAGCCTCTTTCGGGTCTCCCACGTGGGTGCAGGTTCCCAAAGCTTTGGGCCATCCTCAACTGCTTTCCCAGGCCACAAGCAGGGAGCTGGAAGGGAAGCGGGGCTGCCGGGACTAGAACCGGCGCCCATATGGGATCCTGGGCATGCAAGGCGAGGACCTTAACCACTGCGCCACCGCGCCGGGCCCAAAACACTATCTTAAAGGCAAGCATTTTGGTGCAGCATGCTAACCCAACATTTGGGACACCTGCAGGGCAAATAGAAGTGGCGGTTCAAGTCCTGCTTATTCAGTTTCCAATAGGCTTGCTGAAAGTGAGCCCGGGGAAACAAAGATAATGATTCTAAACACCCGGCTATGCAGGTAAGCGATCCCAGCACGTTTTGGCACTCGTGGCTTCTGCCTAGCCCAGTCCTGATTGTTGTGTTCACTTGAGGAGTGGGCAAGTAGAGGGAAGATATTATTCTTCCCCGAGCTCCTTCTTTCTCCCTCCCTCTCTCTCTCTCTCTCTCTCTCTCTCTCTCTCTCTCTCTCTCTGTCTCTCTCTCTCTCTCTCTGTCATTCTGCATTTCAAATAAATAAGTACTCTTTGCAAACACATTATTTTGGGGTGGGTGTTTGGCCTAGCACTTAAGAGATCTGCTGTGAGACCTGCATCCCACATTGCAGTTCCTGGGTTTGAGTCTATGTTACACTCTCAATTCCAGAAACCTGCTTCTGGGGATGGTGTAAGTGTCTGGGTCACTGTGCCCCACATGGGAGAACTGAATTTCTAGCTCCTAACTTGGCTTGGCTCAGCCAAGGGTCACTGCAGGCATATGGAGAATGAATAAGCAAGGAGAGCTCTATGGACAAAAAGAGCTAGGGCTCTCCTTGCTTATTCTGGAATTGTCAGTGTAACATAGACTCAAACCCAGGAACTGCAATGTGAGTGTGTAAGCAGACAAATCCTCTCAGTTTGTCATACCTTAAAGATTTTCTAGTGTGTCAGATAACTGAGTATTCACATATGTTAGAATGAATACAATCAAAAGACTTCATAAAACAAAATAAACATCATAATGCTTCCAGGAAAGACAAGTAAAGCTGTTCCATATTTTTTTACATGAGCTCATCAGTAATCAAAAATGAAAGGTTTTTTTTCCCAAAAGAATAGAGATGGTACAAATAGTTTAGAAAAATACAACCCCAATATCTTGTTTCTCTTGACAATCATACGCTACCAGACCGTAGCAAAGTTCCTAATTCAGAGAGGTGGTATGTAATTCATCCGTGAGGTTAGTGTCAGACTGCCTGCTTTGGAATCCTTAGTAGCTATGTAGCACTTCTCTTTATACTCTATTCACTTGTAAAATAATTCATATTTCCTTGAGTACCAAGAGAATTTTATAAATCTTTTGCATGCATTACCTTAACAAGAGTATTTGACAAAATGAAAGCACAGAACAATTTCAGCTATTATTTGGGAGGTTGGAAGTAAAGAGAAGTTAAATTGATTTCTCATTTTCGTTTTCTTTTAAATAATAATAGAGTTTATTTTGAGATCAGCTTTTACCAGTTTGTTCCTACTCTGGTTTATAAGGGCATCTGGAGGTGACAAGGTCATTGATTGAGTCAACCAAAAATTAAGACCTTATTGCCAATCTAAAGCTCACTAGCTCTCAAATGACACCAGAGATAAGAAAATGGCCAAAGAAATACTCTTTAAGAAGTTATGCATAAGTTAATTCCCTTGAAAGATCTTAGAGAAATTATAAAACAGCTATTAAACTACATAATGGTCCATGCAGTTTCCACATTACATGGAAAAGAATTCCGATGAAGTTTAATTGTAGATATTTTCCAAAAGATTAAAGTATTTTACACATATTGAAAAAATATGACTTCTTCACTTTTGCATATACATATGATTTTCTTAATGCCTATATTCTTAATGGTATTGCCATTTTAATGCAATTAAAATCAATAATTGCTTAGCATAGAGCATTTTCTAGTTCAAGAGAAATATTTTAAAATAGTAAAATCAGAGTTTCACATTTGATGACAAACATTTTCAAGTTGTTTATCTGTAGGTGAATGGACACATGTGTATGCATATATATAAACGTTTGAGATCTACATTAGATACATACACAAACACATATGCAGTTACCTAACTTACACACATAAATGACATATAGATGTATAGCATTGATCTACTTGACATAATTTTTTATACGAGGCTCTGTTCCTAGGCACCAACAAGGCAGGTTCAAAAAATAAAATAAACACACATCAGAAGCCAATTGCCAGGGAGTTTTCACTCTAGTATACACAGAAATATTTAACCATATATTTTGACAATTTTTCATTAGATTTTTAGTAATTGCTTTTTGCACCCAGATCACTAACCCAGTTTTTGTGGCAATAATTTTCATTACCTTCCCATTTTAGATTCGACTTTTTGCAAATGTAAAGCCATGTATATTTTTCTGGAATAATTCATGAACATAAACACAAGAAGCTTTTTTTACAGCTACAACTATTAACTGAAAATATGCTTTTGTGCAATAGGACTAAGAATTTGATTGCTTTATAAAGTTCTGAAAATGGAAACTATTATATTGAAAACATTTTGGATCACCTAAACTTGAAACATAGTGAAATACTTTCAGTTATTGTCTAATTAGCTTGTTTTCATAGCTACTCATTATTAGAATGGTTGTGAATACGTGGAATTTGGCATTTCTGACTCTTCAATGGGATTTTGAAGAGCAGATGAAGTCAAGTTGGCACAAGACCTGTATGTTTAATTGTAACCCATTTTATTCCCATATCATCATGCATGAGTCCTCTGCCCCCTAAACTATCTTGTATCTAAATACTATTTCAGATATGAAAGGTTATTTCAATGTCAGAAAGCATTTAAAAGAGGTTGTGGAAAAAATGAAATGAAAAGATAAGCTTGTTTTGTAAAAAAATGCTTTGAAAGCCATGCATCTGCTTCTTTGACAACATGCATTTTCCATGAAAGTATTAAAGATTCTTTGTATGTTTCCTCAAGTGTGTCTGTAGAACAGTCCAGAACCTTTAGTTCTTGGGCCTAGAGCCAATGAGCTGCAAACCAGATGTAAGGGACTGATGTCATCAAGTCCATTTTTGTCCAGTAAGGTTCTAGAGCACTCACCTTGGCTTTGTGTATGAAAGCTCCAAAACTTTAAATACCACATTTGTCATTGTCTTTTTACATCCAGCATCTCCTACTGCCCTTACATTCAGTGATTCTTCTGCAAAATTGTCTTCTGAGTCCATTCTGTTTTTGTTTACTGACACCACCAAGCCTATTTCCAGTGCTTCCCAAGGAGTTAACAATCTGTTCCTTAACAACTAATCATTAAAAAAAGATTTAGTCATGTGAAAGGGTAG
Organism: Ochotona curzoniae; assembly: GCF_017591425.1. Lineage (NCBI taxonomy): Eukaryota > Metazoa > Chordata > Mammalia > Lagomorpha > Ochotonidae > Ochotona > Ochotona curzoniae. Next base: position 61,169,705 of record NW_024466599.1, read on the forward strand.
CAGCAGCAGAGAGAGAATGAGAGAGAGAGAATTCATTTGTCATCCATTGACTCAGTCCTCAAAGGCTCCAGAGAGCCATGACAGGGTATGGAAAAATTATGGGCCAAGAAATCCTTCCAGGTCTTTCTGTGGATGGCTACGCGGTTGTACTACCAGAAAGTCAGATTGCAAGTGGAATAAGCAGATTCCTGTGGGACCGGCAAATCCTCTGTGCTGCAGAACCTGCCTCTAAAACTATAATTCAACTAAATTTCCTTATGTGAAACTTAAAAAATTCAATATTTTTCTGTTGATAAATTATAATCTGCTTAAGTGCTTAACATTATTAATTTTAAAATGAGAGATTATACAAAAAAATTTAAAAGTGATAGTTTCCAATATATTTGCTTCCTTCATGAATGTGGAAATTGTAATTAACTGAACCAAAGCTGACTTCAAAAAGAAAACTCAGAGGCCAGCATGGTGACAGTGGTTAAAGCTGCCGCTTGTGACACTAGCATCTCATACAGGCACTGGTTCAATTCCTGGCTACTCCACTTTCAAACAAGCTCCCTGCTAATGCTTTGGGAAAAGAAGCATCATAAAAATTACTAACAAATACAGGGAAAGCTATACATGTATCTAGGTTTTCTTTGCTTGACCCCAAGCAATACACACAGCACTGTTTTCATTCTTCTCTAGTGCCGGACACAAAATTGGTGTCCAACCACAACAAAAAGGTTGAGTGAAGAGGTGAACCCTTTATTTCTCACCATTAATCTGGTCACTGTGCCCTCCTTATGAGCCATGAACTCTCATGCCTTTGTGCCTCTTTTGAGGTCACTTCTTCCATAATTTTTAAGACTCGTGTTACAAATACCTATTGTATCACTCTTTAGTGATCACTCTGGCTGTCAGATCATCTAACTGTTCATGAACTATTGTGGTTTATACGACCCATTTATATGACTACTCTCCTCAACCGTCTGCTAATTCAATAGCCTCTAGTCTTTTTTGGAAATTGTAACGCAAGAACTCTAGTTCAGAAATGTCAACTTGAAACAGTATATGCTCAAATTTGTTCTATCTAATATCTGTTTCTGCAAAATGGAATACTAGTAACAATCATGACACAAATAGCAAGAACAATATTATATATAAAGTTATTTACATCATGCCTCAGTATAGAAGACATTCAGCTAATATTCGGTCTATTTTAGTTAATTAAATCTCATGCACACACACACAGATACTTCCCTCTTCCCTCGTTAGTCCTGACTGCATGAAGGATCCTCATCATGCCAACGTTTGCTATTGGAGGAGTGGTAGCCCTTCCAAGGTTTCTGTTCTCAGAGGCTTCCAGGATACGTGCGCAAAGCTGGAGCTTGTGCAGCAGGAAAAACATCCTAAAGTTTTGCCCAATTCCATCTTCATTACATTAAGCCTGAAGAAGCTATCTGTGTTGTGAGAGCTTGCCTGTTATCCCTTTCTGTTCTCTTGGTCTGTTTCCTCAGCACTCTATGATATTTCTATCCCCCATTAATATAAAACTATTCATAGAATATATATTCATGAAACCACTGCAAGCTGACATCGCTGTAAGAACTTTTTCAGTATGAATCAGTGTGTGAGCAGGATTGTATTTTTGAGCTATTTCTCAGGTACAATTTCATCAGTAAAATTACAGTTATCTTAAAAAATGTAAATGTAGGCTATTTAGAAATATTTGGAAGACAGAGAGAGAGGGAGCGAGAGAGAAAGAAAAACACAAATAAGTTTCCCACCCACTAGCTCACTACCCAGACGCTTACAACAGTCAGGCCTGGGCTAAGCTGAAGCCAGGATCCAGGAACCTGATCAGAGTCCATGTGGTTGGTCCGAATCCAACAGTTTCCATCACCACCTGCTGTTCTCAGGGTGTACATTCCCGGAATCAGGAGCAGAACCAGGACTTGAAAACAAACACAAGGATATGGAATGAAGATGTGCCCAGCTGTGTCTTTTTTTTTTTTAAGACTTTTTTATTCTTACTGCAGAGTCAGATATACAGAGAGGAGGAGAGACAGAAAGAAAGATTTTTCCATCTGTTGATTCTCTCCCCAAGCAGCTGCAATGGCTGGAGCCCAGCCAATTCGAAGCCAGGAACCCAGAGTTTCTGCTTGGTCTTCCAGGCGGGTGCAGGGTCCCAAGGCTTTGGACCGTCCTAGACTGCTTTCCCAGGCCACAAGCAGGGAGCTGGATGGGAAGTGGGTCCACTGGGATTAGAACTGGCACCCATATGGATCCCAGCATGTTCAAGGCAAGGGCTTTAGCCACTAGGCTACAGCACTGGGCCTGACCCAGATATGTCTTAACCATGAATCTGAAAATCCATGATTTGTTTCTTTGTTTTTGTTATTCTTCCACATCCAATCCATTTTTAAAAATCAACTGTTATAATACAAATTCCCTTTTACATTGAAAAGTCATATGTGTATCTTCTGAGGTTTTAGAGCAAAAAATGTTTTGACAGAAAAGATTAGAATATCATTTTCATAATATCTCAAGCTCTCAAAGATCCTGTATCAGCTGTTGTTCCAGAATGCATTTATAAAAATGTTTGCAAATAATCTTCAAATACAGAGTTAGTGTCTGATTTGCGGGTAAAAAGTTAACTTTTTTCCTTATCAGTATATTAAAAATACAAACTCCCTTCAAGGAAAGTTTTGGTAACCTTTTGTGCAACCCATTAAAATATTAGGATTTCTCAAAAAATATGAGATTCTTTCCTGTGGTATACACCTACAATATAATGTTACCCACTTAATTCTGCATTACAGTGGAGCAAGGCAATCATGCAAACACAGAGCTCCCAGTATTTATTGTATCATGAGAGAGAAAGTCCTTTGGCTCTGACTCAGGAGTCTTAAGATTTCTGCCTGCATCTCTGACTTCCTCCAGAATCCATGAAACTATTTCAGCATGCAAATACATGAAAATTTAGGCCCTTCATAGTTATTGTCTTCAGTTAAATAATTCATTGTGCATTGATTTATTTTTCTAATCCAAAGGGAAAAAACCACCCCTGACCATATTAACTTTGAGATTTTTGATGGAAGTTGTCTTATATTAGAGCAGACATATGGTATCCGAACTTTTGTAATTGGTTCATTTTTCCTAGTATAATGGTCTCCAATTCAGCCCACTTGGCTGTGAATGGTTGTATTTCATTCATTTTAATAGCTGTAGTACTCCATAAAATAGATGAACCAGTTTATCCAGTGCTCTGTCAATGGGCATTCCACCCTATTGTGGACTGTGCTCACTGGTTCTGTATTTTAGGGGATATATACTAGAAGTGTAGCAGGGACTGATATGTTCAGATATGGAGACGTAGTGCTATGTGTCTCTATGTATACAGACCAAAGATGGACTCCCAGCGAAAGAACTGAATACATCCGAAAAGTAAGATGATGGACTCTCTGACAATGTCCATGACTGCATTGTGGGGAAACATCTCAATAACAGCATGATGGACTTGCGACTGTTTGTGAGGAGCATTCATTGTAAAAAAAAAAAAAAAAAAAAAAAAAAAGGAGAAATCATTTGGAGGGTGAGGGACCTTGGGGAAGGGCACTGGCAACCCCAGAGCTTATGGAACTATATCATAAAACAAAATAAAATATGTTAAGAAATGTAATTACCATGATAGCTCAGCCTTCCTTCTCCTACTGATGAGTAAGTACAGTATATATTCAACAACTTTTGAAATTTTTAATTATGTGATAATGAACAAAGGAGCTTATTCACTAGAAATTACACTGGTAAAAATTGAATCACATGTGTCAGAAGTTGCTAGAAGAAATGAAATATACTCAAACAAATAAATTGCATCCAAAGAAATGAGAACCTCCCATGTGTACATTTCAACAGCATCAGGTTTGTCCTATAAAGTTGTCCAAGCAATGTCCATTCCCTGATATATGAAATGAGAAAATATCGAGAAATCTGCTCTTAGAGATCACTTTTTGTGAAGTGTCAACAAATTGAAGCATCTGCCACAACAGAGATGTGTATATTCTAAAAACATGTCTCTTTTTTGCAATGATATAGTTGCAAACTAAAATTAATCTTTCCTTCAAACGGGTTTTCAAATAAGTTACTCAATTTTTGATAATCTGTGTTGCAGCAGTTATTGTTATAATGTGATGTGTTCCTATGATTTGCCCAATATTGTTTTCATTATCAGAATATTTTTCCCTTTTAAGCAATGAAAATGAATGAATAAGACAAATCACTATTCACCCATAAAGACTCAAGATAGAAATAATATGGTGAAATGTTTTTGCCATCAATAATGCATGACCTCATATGATTATGTTAGACATACTTTTCCACATAAAAATATAAATATATTGATTGATTAGCATGAATCCATACTCTCAAAGCATGCCCTAACGAGCACTGCATGAGGTAAGGCTCATTAATGATCAGACTTTATCTTCAATATTTTGTGATAAATGGTTTTTATGATCCACTGAGCTTTGGTGTATCTTGATATAATTTGCATGTTAGTTTCTAAGGCAGAATTCAAAGTACATATTATTTCCAAAAAGAACTAAATCAGATTTCATTGTTTTTCTTTTTTTTCTTTTCTGGATGTCTTTGTTGCTTTAGAGAAAGAAAAAATCATGTTATCATGACCCAAAGAGGAGAGAACAAGGTTGTTTTAGAAATGGTTGGTGAGTTGTACACCTGTGGACTATATGTAGGTCCTCTGCAGTTGGCCTGCCCTTGGATAGACACCTGCTACCCCATCTACGGTGAATGTACAGTCATATACAATCTGTTTCCATCATCTCAGCCAAATGCACTCAGAGGTACCCACGAGTCAGGCTTGATTCTTGTACAGAGCTATCTGCTACTAAAACGCTTAATTGTGTTTCTTTTATTCAGGCTTTTGTGGAGAAACGTGGAGTCCTTTTCAAGCTTAAGGGAAATGGGAAGCAACTTCTCTGGAAATCACTCAATTGAAATCCAATAATGGAGATGCAAAAGGATGATGAGGGTAGATTTATCAAAATTTTGAAAAATACTGCTATGAAGAGGGGAAACTAGCAACATAAATGTCGGCTTTTTAAATTTTGAACCATGGAAGTCACAGTGACTTTTTGAAAGTCTGCTCTCATACGAACAACTTTACTGCCTTCCTGCTCTTCCACACCCATGCTACCGAGCTCTGGGTACTCGGGTTATCAGGCAGTGCAGAGAAGACTGGAATAAAACATGTTCTCTAAAATTTTGCTTATCATTTTTGTGTTTTTAATCCTTACTTCTGAGATGACTGGGTTAATTCTCTTTTTTGTTGCTCAAAATTGTTTCTGCTTCCTTCCAATCCACACGTTTATACTTACTGTCTTGTTTCAGAGCTGAGTTCTCAGAACTTGCCTCTTGATCAGTTTGCATAAACCTATTGAACTGGCTTTGGTTTAACTCTTTCTGCACTGACCTTTGCCTCTACAAACATATAGGATTTGCCATGGCTTTCAGACTGTATTTGTCTGGGATACAACATCTATACCCTCCTGGCCTCATGGCCAATTTCAATAAAGCTTCTTGCTAAATAAATGAACGTTGACATAAAGTCCTAGTAATTCAATAAATTAAAAGCAGATGACCCATAATTATAGAAGTGTTGAAATTATTAAAATGCACTGAGTAATTGGTTTTGGTCACAGACATACTTCTTGTCTGTCTAGGGAATTCCTTGTCTGGTTACCATAGCAATAATTTTGACATTAGGGAAAAAAAAACAAGCAACGATCTGATGAACATGTTATTGGATATTTGATTCCTAGATTGTGTTATGTTTCCTTTTAAAAATGAATTAATTTTACCTCTTACATAGACATGCCCCTGAAACTTATATTTCAAAAATAACAAAGTGTCATAGCATATGTTAGAGATAAATAATTCATCCATTCAACAGCAATGTGTACAGCAAAACCAGAATGCCTTGTGCTTTGCAAGGTGGCAAATAGACAGCTACGGTTGTGATTTCTGTCTTTTTCAAGCCTTTACATTGGAAAGAAGTGTTGAATTAAACAAAACATTATTCGAAAGTAAATATGTCCCCCTTTTCTACTTCCTGCAATATCCTACTTATATATTAGGTGTATTTTTAAAGATTTATCTATTTTTATTGGAAAGGCAGATTTACAAAGAGAAAGAGAGACAGCTAGAAAGATCTTCCATCTGCTGATTCACTCCCCAAATGGCTGCAAAGGCCAGATTGAACTGATTTGAAGCCAGGAGCCTCCTCCGAGTCTCCCATGCAGGTGCAGGGTTCCAAAGGCTTTGGGCCATTCCACACTGTCTTTCCAGGCCACAAGCAGGGAGCTGGATGGGAAGTCGAGCACCTGAAACATGAACCAGTACCCACATGGGAACTTGGTGCGTGCAAGACAAGGACTTTAGCAACTAGGTTATAGTCTGGGCCCTATATAAAGTGTTTTACATGAAGTAATTTCATTTTTCTTAATCTATTAATCTATAACCTGGAAACAGATTTTATACTTAACAAAAATGTGTTATCCTTTTGTACTGTCATATTGTAGCATGGTCTCAATAAAACAAGCAGACGCTGTGATAATTTACTGAGCAAATACTAGATACTCCCTGGGTAAAACTGAATTAAGATACAAAATCGATTCTCAAGAAGTACATAGTTTCATTGAAGGAAAGTTAATGCCTATCTGTCCAATGACAAGTAGAAAATGCAAAAGAATCATGACAACTGGGATTTTAAGAAGTGAAATTGGCATGCTATGCAGATTTTTCAGGGAGTGGAAGAAGAAGCTTGTCACAATTATGGGGAAATAATCTGATAGCTGAGAACCAACCTGTTTCTATATGGTATCTGTGGGATTTAGGAACAACAGCGCGTGATAAAGCATCCTGTGGCGGTTATTTTTTTTTTATCATGAAAGGATGTTGGATATTATCAGATCATTCTTCCACATCTAAGTACTGTAACCAAATGGAAAGCGAGCAAAAAATAAAGAAGTACATAATTAAATAAAATTAAAAACTATCCTTGAAGAGAAGCATATGGGGGCCTCTGGCGCTAGGAGAGAGGAGAAAAGATTTGAAAAAGATGAGTTTAGACATCTACTTACAATGATAAACAGTCTCATTATTGCAGCCTGGAAAATGAAAATGAAGATGGACCCAAGAAACATAAGGGTAAGGTATTGGTTGTATTACCTTCATGGAGATAAAAGTTTCTCCTTTCTTTTCATCTAAATGATCCATTCCAAGACCAAATCAGAAAGTTTTCCTTGATAACTAGCATGATTATACTTGTATGATTAAGAGAAGCTTATGAAATCACAGGCTCCTTCACTTTTGAAAGAGTCGAGAGAAAAAATCGAAAGTCTGCTTAGAGCCCTCATAATTGAAGCAGGGATGGAATGATCTTAATATACTGTACTTGATATTACAGAACATGAAACTTGCCCATAAATGTGACCAAAAATTATAAATCATGAGTTTTAATATGTCATATCTTGAAATATTTATCTACAAGCACAATACTACATTCTTATTTGACACAATGGCCTTACATTCTTTTTCTATTGGAAAGTCAGATACACGGAGAGGAGAGACACAGAGGAAGACAAGTCCATTAAGTCACTCCCAAAGTGGCCACAATGGCTGGAACTGCTCTGATCTGAAACCAGGAAGCAGGAGCCAGGAGCCTCTTCCAGGTCTCCCACGCAGGTGCAGGGTCCCAAGGCTATGGGCTGTCCTCAACTGCATTCCCAGACCACAAGAAGGGAACTGGATGGGAAGCAGGGCCACCAAGATTAGAACCAGCACCAATATAAGATCCTGGGATGTGCAAGGTCAGGATTTTAGCTGCTAGGATACCGTGCAGGGCCCAATTATCTTACTTTCTGATGTAACTATTCAAACATATTTTCAAAAGATCAATCCATTGGATACCCACGATTCAGAGTAGATGCTTCACTCTCCTTGACCCTTATGGTTAAAATATCATTTTACATATTTTCGACTGAGCGATCAATAAGACAGCAGCCACAAATGGCTTCTGTTAATGAAGACTGGCTTTATTGGAATTATCCATCCCTCTCTATGTCACCTTCCACATGGAAGAAAATACCTATTTGGCCATTGTCAGAGCTCCATTTTCCTAGCTATGCTGGCCAGCAACAAACCTCTTAAGTACAGTGCTTGTCAATGGAGATCCATTGGAGCTTCCAATTGGAGGTCTAACAAATGCTATCCCATTTACTTCACTACATTCCCACAAAAGACAATTATTTTGCAAAGTATGTGCTTAGAAATTTTCACAGGTAGCCACATCATATTACCCAAATTAAGAAAAGACCTAACGGAAAATTAGGAGTAGAACAATAATTAAATGATATTGCTCATTTATACTTCAAAAATCCCATTAAACAAATACTAGAAGTTTATCTAAATGAAAATATATTGCCTCAAATATTGTTTGACTTAGGTGTAACCAAATTCACTGTATGTGACATAGTATATGTGTCATTTTTCATGAAATCTGATTTTACTGCTTTTTTATGTAAACCAAAGCTTCTGTAATTGTGGACTATAATGGAAAGGGGCAAGAAAATTCTTTTTGGAGGGTAAAAGTGAGATCGTTGATATGCTGCGTATAGACATATTACCGAGCCCATGAAAAACAGCTCTAGCTTTTCAGTCAATGCCACAAATCAGGAGGTCTCTATAAAATGACTTAAAATGGAAAAGGTGAAGGGAATTCATCTAAGGATAGAAATCAGTTGTCCAGCACATTCATTTTTCATTTGTTCCTATAGAAACACTATGTCTTTTTCCTTCCTAATGTCTTAGTGAATGCTACAAATAGTGTACAACAGAAACTTCTTTGCTGCTATCCTTGGCAAAATTTTAAGAGTACAGAGGAGTGATAGCAACCAAGAACCATTATATATTATACATTCCCTTCCCCTACTCCAAACACTCACATATCATATTTCTGTTTCCCTATGAGGGCAGTAAAATCTCTGCTATCACATTTATTCACATCTATCACTGATACACAGAATAATGCAAGCAAATGAAAAACAAGGATTTAATGCACATAGAATTCATGGACAAATCTGCATTCATTTCCTATAGAAATCAACAGGGGCCAAAATATTAACATGGGTTACAATATTGCATGGGCTGTAAAATTCCTAAAAATGATTTACTGGATTTTGCTTTCAAAGCAACAACTGTAGTAATTAGCAAGTAACCAAAGTGAACCTAATCTTAGCAGTTATTTGAGGATGACCTCATTTGTGTAGAAGTAAACTTTGCCTGTTTTTGTGCCGCATCTTGCAGCTGCAGCTCTATGACATGTAGGGCATAATTTGGAGTTCAAAACTGTTTATCAACTTTATAAAGAAGTGTGCTGTGATGAATAGGAAACATGGAAGTATGTAACTGGTAAGAAGTGAGGACATTCTCCTTTAAAAATAACTGGAACAATGAAATAGTAATCCAAAGTTCAAGGAGTAGCAGAGAGATTCAGTTGATGTGACAAACAAGCCTTTTGTTAAGGATACAGAAGTCAGTGGGGAAGATAAAGACCTCCAGCGATTTTATTCTTGTTTGTCTGGAAAAGTCTCACAGTTTTTCTTTTCTTTTTTTCTAATTTTGGAGAAGATAATCAGTAGCTGCAGTATCTTGGACATTGGACACAGTGATGGGATAACCTGCTATGTCAGAATATGCTCCCCTGATATGCCACCCAAACAGCATCTCAACTGAGCACATGTCTGCATCTTGCACATGCTAATCACCTGTGTACAGAGTCCACATGAATAACCAGATGCTGTCTTTTTGATATCACATGGTATTTCTACAGCTGCCTCGTTGCTTTGGTACAAGTGATCCCAATGTTGTTGCCATTGTTTCTACCCTATATTATTAGTAAGCTTCCTTTTGGAGTTTTGAAAATGTGTGCAACTGTACCACCTACTTCACAGACTGCTTCCTGAAATGCTGTTTGTTTGTTTTTGTTGAAGTGGGGAATGAAGCATCTTCCAAGAGTGACCTAAAGGCCTCAGCTATCTAACACTATGTTTAAAAGGGTGGAAAACAAAGAAAAGTTCCCCACATGGAATCCGGGTGCATACATCCTATTAAACCTTTTTTTGTTTTGTTTTTTTTTTTTTTGCAATGAAAGAACTCTAAAATGCATACCTCATTTTCCAATTCTTCTCTTAAGAAAAAAAAGAAACTTTCCCCAAATTTGTTAAACATGGATACATTTTATTTCACCCCTAATTTTATATTTTCTGTTTTTATTCCTTCTTCCATTTCATCACAATAATGCTGTAGTGTATAATATATGTGTGTGTGATCATCTCTTCAAATCTATCTATAGGATAAGGGTGATTTATTTTCCCATGAAATCATTGTTCTTCTGCCTTAAGTTACTTTAGAATGTAAGACATTAGTCACGATGACTTGCTAAGCAGCAAATTAAATACTTTCCACATTCTGCTGCTGAGACACAAGAAATTTAAGATAAAAGATCTCAAAGTAGCATGGATATATTTCCCAAGTCTGATTGTGCTTCAAACTTGCAAATTTTCCAGAAATGTATTTTGGGCTTTTTTGAGAACACAGAGAAAGCATTGTTCTGTAACTACCAGTGTAGTGCACCATAAAAGGTTACTGTATTTCTGATATTTCCTAACTTTTCAATCAGTAATTTTGTTAGCCTGTGGGAATAAAAATAATGGTAAATAGAAAGATGTAGTTGACAAATATTCCACATTCCAACACATAAGTTTCAGTGATAGCAACAGAGTGAAATGATTTGGTATAGAAAATCTGATTTGGACTTTTATGGACTTTTATACATGAGCTATGATGGAATGATGAAGTGGATATCTCACTGCAATATAGAAATATGTTGAGGGCTAACAAGATCCACAACCTGAAGGATCCCTAGGAAGCAAAACAAATTCTGTTTCTCTTATACTTTGTTGTCTAAATAATAAGTCTGGAAAAACTGACAGTTAATATTTGGAGTATACAATAGTTAGCACCATGTGTTATCAGTAAATTGTTTCAAATTTTTATCAGGGTTAGTCTTAAAAACATTATGCTGCTGATTATATGGTATTACTTTGCTTTCAAATCATCATTTTTTCTGACCTCTATAGAGCCGTTGAGTGAATCTGTCTTTTCAAGTATGATTAAACAGAGGTCCTTGAAATGAAAAAGTCTTTGTAGTCAAAGCACTGTTTCCAAGTTTTGAGCTAGCTTGTGCTGTTTGAGACCACTAACTGACCTCCAATATACACTCCTCCTGCTTCTTTTTGATAACATAATCCTCAATTTCTGCTGGGCAGAGGATTCCAAGATATAAGGAATATTTATCACCCTCCCTTGTGCTTTCCCATGGTGTTACGATTAAATTGGGGCAAAGGACTGAAATGAAGTATGCAACTTCTTGGCCTCATCCTATAAAGGAGATGGCTTGCCCTTTAGTTTTATTTTCTTTTTCCCAATGGACTGGAGTACTATTGGGAGACTGCTGAATCAGATTTATCTGTGAGAGTAAGGAGAATACTCTCAGAGATGGCAAAACAGTAAGAGAAAAGAAATCTGATACCTATATGTTCTGAGGGAAAACTCAGTCTGCATAATCAACGAGTTTGGCTTTGTAATTACAGGCATGTAAACTCCTAGTATATGTTAGTTTTGCTTTGTCTTACAAATGTCTATTATTTGATATCTGTAAAACAAGGGAAACTCATATCTTGGTCCAATTTAAAGCACTACCCTGAAAAACACAAAATTTTAGAGAAGGTGGTAAGGCTAGTCTTCATAAAGCAATTGTTGCAGAACATGAACAAGGTGCTTGTACTGCTTGCACATACATAGGTGGGGCATGCTGTGTGGTGCACGGGAGAACTGTAAATCCATACCAAGACTTCGATTGCAGAGATAGTGATTTGGGGCTGGAAATTTATTCTCGCGGGAAATAACAAAATGGTTGCAGAGATTGTACTACTTAATTGAAAACATATATCTATATCTATATTTATATCTATATCTATATCTATATCTATATCTATATCTATCTATATCTATATCTATATCTATTTATCCCCAAAGTCAAAAGAATATCCCATGCAGGATAATTCTTGACTAAAGAAATGGCATAAAGGAAGAACTTGATAGTGCAACTGATAGGATAAGGAAGCCTGAATATGACAAAGAAAATAACACATTTGGAATGATTTTTAGTAGAATTGTTATAAAAACCCACACCCAGAGGCCTTCAGGTAACAGTTTTGGAGAGAAGCGTTCATGTTTTCTGGGGATAAAACACTATTGTACCTAAAGTTAGAGATTATAGATTTGTTTTATTCATGAACTTTCCAAAGTTTTGCACAGTCTGCCCTTGGCAATAGTCTTATGTGGCATCAATAAATTTTCTATTAGTAAAATCTGTCTAGAAGCAACACTCTTACATTAATTAGCAAAACACATTAATCCCATCACTGACAATGCCAGTATGTGGTCAATAACTGCACAGAAATTGTTGAAGATATTTTATCTGATTCTACATAATTAATATTTTTGTTTTCATGAGCATAATGCTGAAGTATAAAAAGAATATAAACTAAAGGTTTCAGGATTCTAGCCTACTTAAGGAATAGTTAAGTTGACACAACCTGCTGGATTAAATTAAGACTTAATATAACGTTATTGCATTTTGGAAACCAGAAAGGTAGTTATCAATGTATAAAAGATCATATTATAAGCAATTTTCACCTACACAGCAATTTCCAATTTTTTTTCTTGACACTGTTAGCATTTGGAAAGGAATGTGGGTTCACTCCAAATGAGAAAAAAAATAAAATGTTGTAAAATTTCTATAATTTATTTTCATGTGCCTTCTGGATAACAAAACAGTTGATTCCAGCTCATTAGACTCAGTGGATCATTATAATATGTCTCATTCTCATTGAGCAGATTAAACATTTGAGGCCTAGATATATTACATGACTTTGTCAAGATCCCCAAGCAAATTACTATCAGAAATTGCATCAGTAAAACAGAACCCCTGGGCCAGACTTTTAGTGTCATCTGTGTACCAGTTGAGCCTGTTAGTTTCTTATTTCTCAAATGTTAAAATTTGGCATTATTATTTTTTAAAGATTTATGTTTTTATTCGAATGACAGACTTACACAGAGGAGAAACAAAGGTCTTCCTCCTGCTGGTTCACTTCCCCAAATGACAACAATGGCCTGAGCTGAGCCTAAGCAAAGTCAAGAATCCTGAGCTTCTTCTACGTCTCCTATGTGGACTTGGGCCATCCTCCACTGCCCTCCCAGCAGGGAGCTGAATGGGAAGTGAAGCAGTTAGGTCAGGAACAGGTGTCTCTATATATGATGTCCGTGTTTACAGGTTAAGGATTAGCTTGTTGAGCCACCATGCCAGTCCCAGTATTATTTTCAATTAAAGAAAATCTGAATCCTTCATGGTCAGTACTGATTTTTTTTTAACCACTTTTGTAATTACCATAACCTAAATTTTATTTATGGTAGTGATAAACTCAAAGCTCAGTTACTAACGTATTCTTGAAAACAGTATTTGTTGTGTGACACAGAGACGTAGTTATAACAAATGAGATGTTAATGAATGTGTGTCAAGCATGAGTCGTAGGAATTCTATCTTCTTGTTAATCAGAGAATAATCATCCTGTATATACTATACATATACTATACAGGCAACTGTTACTATTTTTTTGACCATGAAAATAAGAGGCCAATAGTAAGGATGGTAGAACAGAAAGAGAGATGCAGCCTTGATGCTTTTCTTTAGCAGGTACATTAACTTAGGATTGTCTGGCTCTGTGCTTCAAGTGACAATAGAAAATGCTTTATTGGTTAAAGCTTGTAATTCAGATGTATAATGTTTACAGCTGAAGATGCAAGGGTTTTTATATATATATTTGTATATATATATAATTCTAGCAACCATTTTAATTGTCTCCTCTCTTTTCTTTTGTAAATGCTCACTTAGAAGAAAAGCCACATATTTTGATATGTATCATATGTCAGGCACCATCATGTAATTGGAAAGTAGCTGTGAACAAGTCTCCTACTGTGTTAACACCTGATTTCTAAAAGAAGAGACAGACTACATATAAGTAAAAAGGATCATATAAGTTCATATCATGATAAAGGCTGTGAACGTGATGCAGAAAGAGGCTAATCACAAGCACACCGGGATGATTTTAGATAAAGGAGTTTTATTTGTATGGAAGGACCCATCTTTGTAGCCACCTTAGAGCAAAGTCCTGACCAAGCAAAGCTCATATCATCTGGAAGAGGAACTAAGGTACAAGAATGGCTGGTGCAGTGTTTCTGAGTCACAGAATAAGCCCGACATGTTGAAGATAGCAAAACTTGGGTTTACATGCACTAGCAGAGATCAGAGTTGAAGCTAAGGATAATGTTCTGCTCATCTCCTTTAAAATACTGACATCTTCTTGGCTGGAAAGAAAAGGAAAGCATGAAAAAGGAACTAGTGGCTTCCAAAATGAGTAAATATTCTTAGACTGCAGTCAAAGAGTCTTCAGAGATGTGTCATTTCAGTCCAGATCACCAGAAGATAAGACAGCAAATCACTTGGATTCTTTGGAGAAGGATATTGTTGAGAAAGAAAAGGCAAGGCCCCTGAAGCAGAAGATTGTTTGATAAATTCCAAGAACCAAAAGGTCCATTTGGTCAGGGTAGAATCAGATTTGGCCTGACTAGAAAGATAACCAATCAGAGAACCATCAGGAGTCCAAAGACCTTGGTAAGCACTTTAACTTTAAGCTGAGAGAGAGAGAGTAACTGAGAATTTTGAATACTAGAGTGACATGAGCTGAAGATTTAAAATACTCCATGAGGTACACATAGAAAGCTGTTGCAATAAACCAGGAAATAACAATCCTGCAGATAAATTTTTGCAAATCAATCATGTTTACCATTATAAACTAAATTTATTTTTAGTCTGATGTATCAATATCTTCATTTTTGACTTCAAAACGACCATGGTTGATGTTTTAAAATAGCCAGTTGGCCATAATTGCTCCTACTAAAAAGTCAAAAATTTTTAAAGTTTTTGAAAATGAAGTTCATAAATTCATCATTCTTTACTTATTACTCATGGCAGTTACAAATGACATCATTTTAGCCGGCAGTGATTTGGCTGGGAGAAATTTGGTAGAAAGCAAGGTAGTCAATAAAGTTATTAAAGACATTTTATGATTGATATTTTTAATCTATGGACAACTATTACCTGCTTTTTTCAACATTTGAAATATTTTCTTGAAGTATTTAATTCAGACAAATTTTGCCAACCAAGTAGTAATGAATAATGCTATTTTGAAAATGTGAAGCAATGTTAATATTTGTCAATCATTTTTGTAAAGAAAATGTCAAATATTTTAAGATTTCCTTACTTAAAATAACTTGGGAGATCTGGAGGAAGCTCCTGGCTCCTGGCTTCAGATCAGCTCAGCTCTGGCTGTTGGGGCCACTTGGGGAGTGAACAAGTGGATGTATCTTTCTATCATTCCTATTCTGTGAAAATTTGTTTTTCTAATAAAAATAATAAATATTTAAAAACAATAACTTGCAGAGGCCACTTTTTTGAGACAGGAGGATTTTATAAAGATATTTAATTTTTTAATTAAAACCTTTAATATGTTAATGTACGTATACATAATTACAGAGTACCAAGTAGTGTTTCAATATTGTATGCACTGTGTAATGTACATCAGAGGAAAATATCTCATTACGTAGTTAAGATTAATTTATGGTAAAAAAAATTCAAAATCCTATTCTCTTTTTTTTTCTTTCTACAGAGAAAAAAAATTACTACATTAATGTTATTTATATTCACCTTACCGTACAATCACACTCTAGACTTTCCTTTTCCTGTCTTGCTCTCATTTAATTATTCATCATTCTGTTCTCGCTCCCTAGCTTCTGTAATCACCATGATTATGCTTTCCACTTCTATAAGATTACCTGTCTTTTTTAGGTTCCATATTGGAGTGAGGCAAGGATTAATTGTCTTTCTGTGCTCAGCTTATTTCACAGCAGAATGATTTACCCTTCGGTCTATGTTATTGTGAACTATAAAATTTCATCATCTCACAAGAATAATATTACAAATAATACAAATAACCCAACTAAGTGGGCAGGGGATATAAACAGAAAGGTCTCAAAGAAAAACATATAAATAACCAACTTGTACACAATAAAAGCATTCGACATTAGTAATTATCTGGGAGATACAAATCAAAATCTCAATGAGATTTACGCTGGTTAGAATGACTTATTATCAAATAAACCAAAAGATATCAAATGTTTCCAAGTGTACGGAGAAATGGAAACTGCTGTACATCATGGGAACGCAGATGGGTACAGCCATTGTGAAACAAATTACTGAGTGTTTCCTAAATATTAAAGATAGAGCTGCCACTGATCTAGCAATATTACTACTGTTTATACATCCAAAAATATTATATCAGTCTGTTGAAGAGACATCTACACTCTTATATTTATTGCAAAATTATTCACAATATCTAAGCAATGGAAACAATCTAAGTGCCCATCCACTTTTGAATGGGTAGAGAATGCCATACATATACACAACAGAAAATTAGTCAGGAGCTATTTCTAATTCACTTTTTAATACTTTTACTTTGTTGTAATACAGAAAAGTATTTCTTTTTTTTCTTCATTCTTATGTATTTTTTTTTTACTTTAGATTTTTTAAAATTTAATTTATGACACAGTTTCATAGCCTCTGGGATTTCCCTAACCCCTCCCCAAGCCTTCCCCCCACACTGAATCCCTCCATATTGTTGCAGTAGTACAGATCATAACCAGTCATGATTCCTTCATTGTGAGCATGGACCATGTAGAGAGAGTTCAGCATCTTATTGTCAAGATAAATTTAACAGTTTCACTGGGAGACCATCCTTGGTCTGAAAGTAGAGCTGGCAAAATATCATCCCCTCCAATGAAAAGTCACTACACAACTTCAATAACAGGAAGAAACGTGGAAATTAACAACATCATGAAGTTAATTGACATGGTATTGAGGGACCAATATGTTAGAAAATGCAAGTTCTTAACCACATCCTGTAACTACTTCATTGACATCTCAATTTTAGTTTACACACACCGGCTTCTATACACCTTAAAATGGTTATAGAGTACTATTCAGCTGTCTCATGTCTATTTTCATTTTTATATTCAGCAGCTTAAAGTACTGAAGGGTGATTTTTACTGAACTTGGCTGATTTTAGGATAGCCCAAACAGACATATCTCTAACAAGCCATATGTTAACAATTGAGGTGCAGAACAATTTTAGGAGCGGTTGTGCAGAGAAATCTTCAATACCTTAGTGAGGAGTAACTGATCTTTGTGGAAAAATATTTCTTAGTGCTTCTTTGAGTCCTTGGCAGCATAGGATAGTTGTATACTGGACTAAAAACTGTGGTGTTATAATCATAGAAATCCAGGTAGATACACTGATAGCATTATAATTTCATCTTTTAAGTTTTGTTTCTGATTCATCAGCATAAGTCATATGGCTAAATTAGAGTGAGGAAAATCTCTACGCACGCAATCAAAAGATAATGCACAGCCAACAGGAGAATTTGCTCTTTAGTGAATGATTGCCACAGTAACCTTCCAATGCTCTTAACAAGGTGGAAGGAAGTGTGCTTAACATGTCATTGTGCAGCTATTATTTTTGCTGCTCAGCAGGAGTACCTCTTTAATGCATACAGGAAACAGACTATCCATCATCAAGTATGCCTTATAAATCTGAATAAACATTTCTTCTAAGACCTTTGAGACATGATAGGTGAGACAAAAACCTTTTAAGTATACTTCTCTTTAATTATGGTAAATTCAAATATTAAATGCAAATATTAATATTCACACAAGCATGTTCATACTCCTAAGAAAGTTTTCTCTGATTTTTTTGTGATGATCTATCACTAAAGATAGAAACCTCCCAATTTTTTAAAGATGTATTTATTGTTATTACAAAGTCAGATATACAGAGAGGAGGAGAGACAGAGAGGAAGATCTCCATCCTAGTGCTGCACCGATCTGAAGCCAGGAGACAGGAACTTCCTCCAGGTCTCCCACATGGATGCAGGGTCCCAAGGCCTTGGACCATCCTTGAATGCTTTTCCAGGCCACAAGCAGGGAGCTGGATGAGAAGTGGAGCTGCTAGGATTAGAACTGGCGCCTACATGGGATCCCAGCGCATTCAAGGCGAGGACTTTAACCACTAGGCCATGCTGCCAGGCCCTGAAATCTCCCAATTTTATAATATTATCAAATGCAAGTCATTAACTTGTATGACCTTTAGAAGAAAATATTAAATGCATTGCTATTGTTCCCATCTTAACTTTGTCGGTCTGTCAGAGAACGAGTTCTTGTATTTGAGGCTTCTATTCAGAATACTGTGAATCCTAAACAAAAATGTTCTTAATTAGTAGTCTCAAGTTATGAAATAAAATCCTAAGAACCTGTGAGAATATCTCCATACTCCCATTGCTTTCTATGGCCCTTATGGATTTAAGAAAGACGTATCAATATTTTGTAGAAAGCTATTCAAACTGATTTTATATGAGTTCTTCAATCTTGATTATACTGAGACTATAAGCCTGAGATGAACAATAAACATGAATTTGCCATAGGCTTGTCAGATTTTTGAAATCCATGGCATCAATGAGAATTGCCAGTACAAAGGCTAAAAGTCATGACGAAAATTAGTGGCTTTCAGGCTTCTCCAATGTAAATTCCTAATTCCCTCTTTCTGTGCTCCATTCTTTGGAAATGAATCACAAGTTATGGCTTGTATATAAGGTGTTAACATTTACATATAATATTTGGGATTCTGCATGAAAGACTTTGAGGTTCTCCTTCCGAATACGCAGTTACAAATAAGAAATTGCTTAAGTATTTACATGAGATTAGACTCAGTTTTCATGATCCATTGCTGGGGTCCAGGCTTTGGGTGTGGAGGACACGAAGGTGTGTTCCATTGCAGGCAAGGCTGCAAGGAATTTCCCGCTGCATGGCAGGGCCCAGCAGATGTCTCTACAGGCACCTGAATGCAGCTCCACCGTCCTTTGCATGGACACCAGACCACCCTGCAGAATTCTGTAATCCATCCAGGCATTTTTTACTACTGAGGGGTTGGGTTTTTTTTTTACTATCAATGTGAGCTTGGAAGTTGATGTTGCTGATTGTCTTGCCAAAGGGTCTTTTGAAATTCATGCTGTCTCTGTCTCTGCTGCCCCCATTTGACCATCCTTGATCTTCAGCTGCCCCTTTCTTTTGTGATACATTTCCTCCCTTAACTGATTCAAGATTAAGTTATAGAATGAGGATTGTAGTAGGAATGTATTATTGATTGATATGCACCATCTATTGAGAACTTCTATTAAGAACTTCCTTTTTAAGATTTTTTTTTTTTTATTGCAAAGTCAGATATACAGAGAGGAGGAGAGACAGAGAGGAAGATCTTCCGTCCAGGGATTCACTCCTCAAGTTACTGCAACGGCTGGTGCTGCGCAGATCCAAAGCCAGGAGCCAGGAGCTCGTCCAGGTCGCTCATGCTAGTGCAGGGTTCCAAGGCTTTGGGCCATCTTTGACTGCCTTCCCGGGCCACAAGCAAGCAGCTGGATGGGAAGCAGGGCTGCCGAGGTTAGAACCGACAACCATAAGGGATTCTGGAGTGTTCAAGGCGAGGCCTTATTAAGAACTACTGAGAGCTTTACGGTGAAACAAAGGGCAGGATTATCCTTGGAAACACTCAGTTGACCATGACGTAAAAGGTCTGTGCCAAGGCTTGTGACTGCTGCTGTATAAATAAAGAGGAAAGCTTTCTTCATTGTCCTTTTTGATCCTAAAATTGTACTGGTCCATTTCTTTCCTTTTCGCCTATTCCACGTACCCTTCTTGAGTTCCAAACTCAGCTGAAGCCGGACTCCAGCAATCTGCTACTCTCTCGAGTCCACACAAATTCCAGTATGCCTCCTCAGAAGGCATACTCTATCCAAAAGGTGCTCTCAGTGTATTCTCCTCAAGGATGCCAGGAAGCACTTCTGGGAAATCATGCCTCTGAGTCCTAAGTGTCGGTGATGTCAGAGCTTTTATGCAACTGTTAGGGGGTTTTTTAAAGGCATGTTATGTATCATGACTAATTTGGACCTGGGGATTCTACTTCTGAACTCAGTTCTCTTTTCTCCATAACATGTGTTTTTAATGAACGTCTCGCAAATGTCCATGTTATAGAATCTTTGGCACCAAGGTGCTACTACTGAGAGGTGGTAGAAAGATTTAGAAGGCTTAACCTACTGAGAAGTCTTACACCATTGGGTTGGGCCCACAGAAGATGGTTCCTTTGCAAGGACTGTTATCAACATTGGAATTTAGGCTCAACACTTTGTATCCAGAATCACGTCCTTGCTACATGTACCATTATCAACACTGTCTTTTCCTATAGTCAAATTATGTGCTATGCCATTTGAATTTTGAACGTAATTTATCAGATAGTTTTCCACATGCACAATTTACTAATATCATTGAATTGCTTTGCCATTTTGAGTTAGATTTATTTTGATGAAATATCTCAATAGGAAAATAATTTAAAATTGCCAGAAATAGGTCACAGTGGCTGGACAGAGTGCTTGCATCTTCTGCCAGGCAAATGAGAACAAATTTAGCGTCAGAAGCTTTAAACGTCAGGAAAATGGATCAATGCAATTGTACCAAGACTAAGCATGAGGATAAACCCAGATTTTATTCATAATAATGTACAGTTGTGAGGTAAATGGATGAGATGTGATCTACAGCAATAGAGAGTATCAAAAAACAAATGGAAGTGAAGATAAAAAGAATTTCAGGCTATCTATAAAGAATTTATAAAGCAGGAAGAAGTCTGAAAAAAAATAAAACAAAACTAGCCAGTCTTTGAATACAATGATTGAGTTAAAATACATTCAAGGGCTAAGGATTATGTCCTAGTGGGTTAAACTAGTGCTTGTGAAATTGGCATCTCTTATTGGAAGGCTAGTTTGAGTCTGGGCTCCTTCACTCCCAATCGTGCTTCCTGCCAATGTGCCTCAGAAAATAGTCCAAATATTTCAACCCATGTCAGAGACCTAGATGGAATTCTTGAATCCCCCAATATGAATTCCTGCACCCCAGTTTTGGTCTGTCTGAGGCCTAGCTGTTACAGTTATCTTGGTGCTGAACTTTATGGACCTATATTGTTAATCAGGACTATGTTATTATAGAACATTCTAGCATACTACATCACACAATTTATTTTAGAACAGTCATTTGTAGTTCACTAAAATTCTAAAGCTATATACATAGTCCCATGTGGAACTAAAATCCATAGTACATAAGCCCAGCACCAACTTGAGGTTAAAACAAACACAACAAACGAAACCAACAACAACAACAAAACTGTGAGGGAGATCTGAGCATGTATATTTTTTAAAGTAAACCTAAAGTAAGCTGTGCATATGAATATATTCTTGAACAACAGATAGTTTGTAATGTCTAAAACAGGTCATTTTGGCATGAGACAAGACAGGAAATATAGAGAAATATGCCAGTTTTCTGGCAACAAGATTGATAACCATTTGGTGACAGTGTTTTGGTCAGGATATGATTGTTAAGTGGTTTACAAATGAGAACTTTAATTTTCACAATCATCATATGAAGTATGGAGTCAGTCTGTTATCAATAACAAATCTACTAAACATTGAAAGATTTAACCAACTGCAGAAAAATTCACATGAAGTGAATAAAGAACATTAATTTTTTTGTGATATGTTTTGATTTACATATTCATTAGAGAAATATCTGTACTAGAGTGATTTCTTAGTTAGGAATATTGGCAGGATAATTAATGCATTTGCTTCTTATCCTGTACCATTGTTCCTCTCACACTTTAATTGAGCCCATATTGAGTGATAAAAATTCGAAGCAAAGGGAAAAATGGAAGAGTTATTTTAAATTTTTCCAATTTTTTTAAAAGAACAATGTTGTTTATCTTTGGCAAGTGTCTGCAAAATAACTAATAGATACTTGTCATTCACTCACATCTGTGTAGGAATATGAGGTGAAAATAGTACTTACAAATTTGCTTTTATGTTTTATGTTATATGTACTGGGACGTTATGGTATAGAGGTCTGTTGGGATTTTAAATTTCAAAGAAGTACCACGATTGTCAGAGAGGTGCTACTTTATGATCCCATTTTCCAGATGAATGCACAGATGGTTAGAACAATGAGAAAATGTGTTGTTCACAAGACTAGCTCATAGAAGCAGGAAACCTCTCTGCCTCCACAGTCATGTTCTTTTTTGCATTGCCGCTGTGAATTCCACCTCTGTTGATGATAGGCTAGAAACAATCTTTCTTCCCAAAGGTCTTTCCTATGTCTTTCTCACAACCATAGAAGAGATTTACTTTATGACAAAATTGTCAAGTAGAAGCAGAAAGACAATCCCAAGTGAAAATAGAATAAGGTGAAATGCAGAATGGAAAGGAAAAAACAGAACTTCCCTGTCTTGGGGACATGAGAGGTCTCATCTATAAATGCCATGTACGATAAATTGAATCACACACAGATCATTTACCTTGGGACAATGAGTCAAGTGATGTGTGAACTCCAAGCTGTCACTTCTGGAAATTTTGAGACTTATTCGAAGACAGCAATTCTAGCAATCAAAATTGAGAAGTTGAAAAAATTAAATGAAATAGCTGAAAGGTGCTTTTAGAGAAATTGATGATTTTGATTTAAATCACTATTGGTGGAAGAATACACAGGAGGGAAAATCACTATTTTGGTAGACTTGAGTAATATCTCAAAAATAGCTTATCTTGCAAATAAATATAAATACTATTAAGAGTGGGGCAGCTTTGCAGTGAAGCCAGAATTCAGCAATAGCAGCAGTTCAAGTCTGGGCTGATTTACTTCCAAACAGGCTCTCTGCTAATGTGCCTGAGGAAAGCAGTGGAAGACGGCCCAAGAAACTAGGACTTCTGGGACTCATGTGGGAAACTGAGATGGAGTTCTAGGCTCCTGGATTGGCCTGGCCCATCCCTGATCATCACAGACACTTGGGCAGTGAGCTACCAGACTGTCTCCCATTTTCTTTGTAACTCTGACCTCCAAATAAATAAAATAAAATGCTTCAAAAACTTATTACTAGGTAATGTGGGGTGGCAGGTAAAGCTTGTGATGCCAACAGCCTTTATGGGTGCCAGATTGAGTCTTGATTGCTCTACGTCCAATCCATTTGGAATGTGCTCCCTGCTAATGTGCCTGGGAACATAGCAAAGTGCTTGGGCCCATTCACCCTGAAGAGGCTTCAGCCTGGCTCATTCCCAGCTGTTGCACTCATTTGAGCAGTGGATGAAGTATGTGGAATAGAAAGAAAGGAACAGACACCCATCACTTTTAGACTGGCACATGGCAATGGTGTGTCTCATGTTGTCCCAATAAATATTAAATGAACAATGGCATATTTATTCAGAAAACCATTATGGCATCTGTAATCCAGATCAAAATGGGGTAGAAATTGAAAGCCAGAACATTTGGCATTATACTATTGTTGCTAGGAAAGAAGCTACAGGTTGTATTTAAGATGGGGGCAGTTAAGTTGGAAAAGAGGAAATGGATTTGAATACTTTGAGTAGAATTGTTTTTCATAAGAAAAGAAACAAACAAAGTAAGGAGGGACAATTGAGAAGTTAGGGTTTATGCCTGTGTTTCTATCCAGGGGTTAACGTGAGTAAGAATGTAAATAATCATTCTCAGGAATTCACACGAAGAAACAAATTTGGAGAAAAGTGATAATGGCCTCTAACACTGAGTAGTTTTCTGAGTTGTATCTAGGAGATTGCAGGTATTTGTGGTTTGGATAACATTTCTGCCTTACAACACACTAAAGTGTATCACCAATGGAACTTAAGTATATTTTGAATTAACTTTTCCTTACTTCTTTTCAAAGGTATCCTTTCATAATGAAGCAATAGATTATCTTTAACCTATTTTTTAACAGATGTATTTT
The DNA here is from genome assembly GCF_017591425.1 of Ochotona curzoniae. Taxonomy (NCBI): domain Eukaryota; kingdom Metazoa; phylum Chordata; class Mammalia; order Lagomorpha; family Ochotonidae; genus Ochotona; species Ochotona curzoniae. The sequence continues at coordinate 61,193,875 of NW_024466599.1, forward strand.
TCTAGAGAAGGTCTTTCTGAGTTATTTATATAAAACGTGTTTAGCTTTATTATAATGATTGAAAATAAGTTCTGTTCTTAACCTTAGCAGTTTCCAAGAGAAAAAGTAAAATTAAATTCCAGAGAGTGCACCCATCTTTTTCTGAGTTTTCACTCATTGTCTGTGATCTCATATGATACTGCTAAAAAGAAATAAACCAATGCTAAAAGTTTCACATATAGATTTTTATAACCTGCTTAGCTTGTTTCGAGATTCCTTTTCTTATACAAATAAGATTCACAAGTCATGTCTGTGAACAGCAGAAAGGCACTAAAATGAAGAGGTGGAAAACTCCAAAAAGTACATTTTTAATGTGTAGGTATACTAAGTGTAAACTGTCAAATTTATTTCATAAAAGTGTCAGAATTCAAAAATAGCTCAATGAACAGAAATAGTGAATTGGAACTAATAAGACATCCATTAGAGCAAAAAGTAGAGCTGCCAGGTAGTATAAGAGGCCTTGGGACATGGAGTTAACTCCTTATCTAATTACACAATTATATGGCTGCCTAAAGAGGAAAAATCAATTTTAATTTGTATTAATGAACTTGGAAGATCCAGCAAAAAGAAGACCCATAATTGTAATTGTCATGCATCAGACAGCATCCATTCAGAAGTAAGGGGAGAAGTATAAAGAGTGGGTAAGTGACAAAATTTTAATGAAATTGTACAGTTTAAGGTAACTATCAACTTCAAAATGCAAAGTGAGCATGAGACACTATTCTCCACATCCATCTGCCATCGCCCTTTAACAAGATACTACACAATACAGTTGACTAACACAAAATTGCATTGTAGTCAAGGACTCTCTTGGTGTGGATGGGGGGGAAAGGTATCCTACTCCACTGTCAGTGGGAGTGAAGGCTAGTGCAGTCACTATGGAAGTCAGTATGGAAAGTACTGACATAACTGAAAATTGATCTACCATATGACCCAGCTGTCCCACTCCTGGGACTATATCAAAAGGAAGTAAGAACTGCATGTAGAAAATAACCTGTAAGCCTACATTTATAGCATTAAAATCCACAATAGCAAAGAACTTAAAAAAAAAAAAGCAGATGCCAGTGAAAGAGGAATTGATAAACCATTACTTCATGGAATAATGCTCAGTCACTAAAATGAATGAAATTCTTCCATTTGCAACAAAATGGTCCCCAGTGGAGATCATTATGCTTAGTCAAATAAGCCAATCCCTAAAGAACAGATTTTATCCTCTCTGATAGGGCAAAAATACAAGACAGATATATAGGTAAACTTGTATATAAATCCATTCTCATGGATAAACTGTATAACAGAGACCAGCATTCTGGAAATTAAAGATTTCCAGTTGCAGTATGCCTATCTACCCCTGCGAGAAAGGAGTCCCAATGAAACTTTTAAACATACCTTGACAATATGATTCTAGATCTCCTACCATTGCTTATACCTACAATGCCATGATGCACTCAAATAAAGGAATGTTCATTTCCCCCTTATTATTCAAATAGTAACTTGTGACTGTTGCTGAAGGACTTTACTGTTTGAATAATAAGGAGGAATCACTGGGGTGGATGGGACTGGGGAGGAAGGAACAGTGGAGGGCATGAATCCCTAGACCTACAAACCCATCACAGAAAGCAATAATGAGAATGAAAACACATACGAGCAGATTATATGCAAGAGAGAAAGGGGGAGTGCAAAGTGTAAGGGGTGAGGAGGAGAAAATTACGTTAAATAAAGATGTCGGTTCAATAAAATCATATGTTAGGTTTTCAGAGTCCACATTTGAGTTCACAAGGTAACAATATCTCAAAGGAAACAATATCTCAAAGGAATGAAAGGAAAACACTAGGAGGAAAGAGAATAGACTGGTTCAATACATATCTGAGGATGGACTTTTGGATATCAAGTGTATTTATTCTATATAAATCCATGAAATTATATAAGAGGAAATGAATAAGGGGAGGGAAAAGAGTAAATGAATCCCTTGACTTCATACCCACTAAAGGAGGAAACAGGAGTAGAAACCTGGTCATTTGGGCTGATTAAGCAATTTGCTACAAAATGAAGAAATTTAGGTAGGAGGTAGCCAAATTATGACATCAGTCAAACACCATTACAAACACATATGAAAAAAGAAAAAATTGCTAGAGTCAATCTTTGTGAGATGCCGAACTGCTAATATTTCAGAGGATGAGGATCTTGTGGATCCAGAACAAAGCAACTACAGTTGGGATGCAATAAATAAAGGCTTAGAAAGTGGCGAGGAATTTGGAACTAATGACGTGTTCACTGCCAGCGTCAGACATAATAGAGATACTTTTTGAAAAAGTTTACATGTTGGGGCTAGCATTGTGGCATACCAAGTTAAGCCACCAGCCAAGATGTCAACACCTGATTAGGGTGCTGGTTTAAGCCCCTGGCTGCTCCAATTCTGATCCAACTCCCTGCTAATAGCCAAGGAAAGGCAGAAAATGATCCAAGTTACTTGAGCCCCCTGCAGCCACATGGGAGAGCTGGAAGAAGCTTGTGATTCCTCGCTGAAGCCAGGGGCCAGTCAGGCTGTTGAGTCCACATGGAAGTGACCCAACAGATGGAAGATATCTCTCTCTCTGTGGACCTCCACCTTTCAACTAAATAAATACACTTTTAAAATAATTTACATGTTATCCTCAGAGTTGTGACATGAAGCAAGAAAGTTCATGAGTTCAAAGTAAATGATATATGGTATATGAGAGATGAAGGGGATCTTAGATAAATATTAATTGAATATAATCTTGTTCAAATTTCTTTCTATTCATCTCCTGAATTTTTTTTTTTCTTTAGCCTTGTGTCCTTCATTTGATGGGCTACTTGTCCTTCATTTGATGGATGACCTGCAGCTGGCCCTTACACTCTGGCTGCTATGTTTAGATGTTTTAATTGACTCCTCTCACTAGGTAAGGTGGATGACTCAGTCATTACTCCCGATTAGCACACTGTTCATTGTAATTTGCTCTTCAGGGTTTAGTGACTTTGCTTGGTTGGTTAAGTTTGCCTAAGTCTACAAGGCTGCACCTCCCAAATAGGAACTATGTTAAGAAGGAAAGCAAATTAATAACGTCTGCTTGAAAGGCTCTGGAGAAATGTGAACAAGCAAATTTAGTGTAAAGCAAATCCTATAAATAATGTATGCATTTAACTTCCATAGCATGCACACTATTTTAACATAATATTGAAACATATCCTTTTTACTTCTCTCTATTTTTACATTTTTGTTTTTGACAGTGCCCCATTCATGGAAATATTTAATGTTAGAGCTTTCAATTTCAAATGAATGTTAATCAGTCTGTCAATGTAAACTAATTAACTAATTTTTTTTTAACCTTAGTCTTTGCTAAAACTAGATTATTTGGGAGAAAATAAAATCCGCAATTCTTTAGGCTTCCAAAAGCTGTTCTGAATTACCACAGACTTTATTTTTTCCTTTTTTTAGTTATAAATACGAATTAATTGACAGGTTCTTAGAACATGGAGGTCAATATCCAGATGAAAACAATATCACCAGTAATTTTTATATAATATGAATTTTTTAAATTCCCGTAAAATCAGTGATTATATTTATGTGTATTTACATACAAAACAAATGCAACCATGTGTATATATAGTATGTACTATATGTGATATTTAAAATGATTTGAACTAATAAATCATGTTATATGTGTATATACATCTCACAACTGAGCTTTTGCAATATGGATTGTATGGGTACATCCCTTTTTAGTATTTGGACTTGAATTAAGACTCTTGCATCCCACACTGGAATCTCTGAATCTCACTGTTGGCCCTGAACTGATGACAACCTTCCAATAACATGTATCCTGGGAGGCTGCAAAAAAGCAAGTAGGTGCCTAACACCTGTCTGGGCAACCTGGTCTAAATTCACGCCTCTTCGTTTCTCCAGGGCTACCCTTAGTTATTTCAAGCATTTAAGGAGTGAAGTATAGGTCCTTCTGTCTCCGTATCTCTCTATCAATCTATGAATGAAAGAGTGAATGGATGAATACATCAACAGACCAACAAATTTTTAAAAAGCATCTTAAAAAGAATTCATACAATGAGGATTATGTTTAAGAAAAATTTATTCTACCCTTAAAACCTTGTGATAGCTATCATCTCTATGCCAGTAAAGAAGAGGACATCCTTCCAGATATAGAATAAAACAGGAAAGGGAGAAAATGTAATGAGACTCCAAGGAGGGGAATATAAAGTGTTTACCAACTGGCTTAAAGTTCACATCTACAGGTGACAAAATCTACACTCACTCTCAATTAATGACAACTTAGGCACACAGCTGTACCTGGCTGTGATTAAGGCTATAAAATATATTTTTTAGCTAATAAACAGGCCTGAGTTTCAGCAACCACTCCAGTATTATAGAAGAAGGAATGATAGATTTTAGTAATCCATCAACAGCATTGCCCCACCATATAATTACTATTCACTACAGAAAAAATAGTTGCAATGACTACACTTTTGTTTTCTGTATTTATTTAATTTTCCCCTTTCTCTATATCAAATGAAGTACCTAAAAAAGGCAAGTTCTTTATGACACAGGTCCCATATAAGGCAAAACTTGGGAGACTATAGAGCTATCGCTGACTTTAAATGCACAGTTAGCAGACTGCGGATGTGCTTGGAACTTTTGACAGCGCTGAAGAAATGAAGGTACAAATGGCAAACTTGGGGCTTAAGAGTCCATTAAGCTGCAAAAGTATCCCCTGTTGGCCTCGAGTCTGAGTATGGGTCCAAACATATTTTTTCTTGTCTTAAATTTAACTATGAAGATACACAATATGTGTGTGTTTTCTAAAGATTTTTTTTTTATCCTGAAATTGTTAATGCGATGTTTACTTGATTATTTTCCTGAAAATAGTTGCTAGAAATCTTCCAGGTTTTCTTCCTCTTTCCTTGATTTTCTCATGTATTCAATAATTTCTAATTTTATTCAGCCCTGTTTCTCATGCTGAAAGCTATTGTCAAATGCAGGACAATTTCATTCGATGCTTTGAATCTATGCCCCACATCCACTGGGATCAGCTACAGCGGATGTTGAGGAAGGAACATCAGAAAGGGGGAACTGATGCTGTTTTGCCCCTTTTGTGTGTTTTCCCCTGATCGCTCCAAACTCAGAAAAAACGCTCAGGCTTCTCCATTCTTTTCCTGAGAGTTTTCCCATCCTATTCCTTAACCATGAATCTTATTAGTTTTGTTTGTTTGTTTGTTTGTTTTTCAGGACAAGGTTTCACACCTGCCAAGGGAACCCAGAGCAGGGATTGCATATCATGCAACTTAGGCACAGGCAAAGGAAAGGAAGCTGAAGCAGCAGCAGCAGCAAAGGCAAGGTGAGAAGTAAGATAGATTGCAACCCTTTTAGAAGCAAGAGTTCCCTGAACAGAAATATGGAATTAAATGTCTATCTTACATGCGGTCTGATTTCCTGCCAGTAAGAATTCTCTGAGTCTTTATGTTTTCTGAAATTTTCTCACTTTAAACCCCATCAAGAAGGCAGATTGCAGTCATTTTTCCCTGCCTTCTTGTCACCCATTTTTTCATCTCAAAAAAACAGGCATTGGTGAGCACGACTAGGAGCAACAGGTAAATGAACTTAGCTCCTTCTCTAACAATTTTTATTTCAGGAGGAATGGCTGTTTCTCTTGCGTGTCAAAAACAAACTTTAGACTTTTACCTAGTAAAAGGCAGAGAATTCTCATTTTTACTTTAGAGAAAATGCCTGGATATTGGCCTGTTAAGTGTGAGGGGATGGGAGAGAAGTAGGCATTGATTAGACTGTGTGTAGTCTGTACGCATTGATTACCTCCATGATGAAATCCATTTCTTACTGCACATCTCGTCCCTGCCTGCTTCTCCTGGTTCTGGGCTTCTTATACACTGCCATGCCTCCGTGACACTGCAGTTTAAACAGTTGATGTTCCCCCAGCTCACTAGTCTACTTCCATCAGATTTCCTTCTTCCACTAATGTACCTAATTTTGTGATCACTGACTCTATTTTTTATTGTTTATTAGCCTCTTAATTAAGAGGGTGGTGGAGTGATTAGTTCACAGACTCTAACTTCTTATATTGACTACATACTGTTTTTTACGTACATAGAGTAATACTGCAATCCTGTTTTAAAAATTTCCAGTTTCATTAGCTAGTTCCCCAAAATAGGTTTACATGTATTAGATCATTTTTGTTAGCATTTTAATAATTAGAGTAAACATTTTATAAAGGCACATAATACAGTGTTTTCAATTAGAAATGTTCGCAGATTCTCTATTTCAAATAATGATCCATTTCCTGTAATTATATCTTAGTTTTGGGAATAACTAACCTCAGGATAACTGGTTAGATATATTCACTTTCCAATTTTTCCACAAGCAGAAAAGGTAACAAATCTAATCCTCTAAGTTACTATTTTAACTTGGGATAATGTATGCTAATTAAGCAGAGCATCTCATTGTTTGCTTTGCCTTTCTTCAACAACTGCACAAACTTTAGGGCACTTTTTTGTTTTTATTAAACAATGGTCCTTTCATTGGTGAACCTGAATTGTCTGCTCACCCACTCTACCCATATTTCCACTGGCTAGGTTTTATTTTATTGACTGATTTAAAACATAAACATCTGTGTTATAACAATGCATTTTATTTTTCTTAGTATTTCCCAAATTTGTTAATAATTTTTTTTAATATTTTCTGTTGTTTTTAATTATAAACCTGAAAATCATGTTGCAGAGAAACAACTTTCAAATGGTTCCTAAATTTTATCTCCTTTAGGATTTATACATAAAAGTTAATTTTCCAAATTACATAAATTTACAGTTTTAATTTCTCACAGTATTTATTTAGTAGTATCCACATATCTCATTAATCAATAATCTATTTGGGTTAGCATAGATGAGCATTAATTTTTGTCAACTGCTTATACAGTGGCTCTAAGTAATTGTAGATCGTATATAATGGCATAGGACTAGGGAGCATTGGCAATGCTGTTCTTTTACTTCATTTTAGTTGTAACCTGTGTGTGTGTGTGTGTGTGTGTATGTGTGTGTGTTAATTTTAAAAATGAGACAGCATTTGCATATGCTCAGTATTTGCTTTTTAATGGAAAAATGGAAGTTGCTAGGTGTGAGACACTGTCACACATTATCTATTTATCGATCTAGTTATCTATCTGTCATCTAGAGAACAAAGTTTATCTCTGATTTTCTGGTGCCTTGACAACATTGGCACTCGAAAAACTGAAATATATAGGATGTACTGTTCTCAAGATTATCCTTGGATTCCCAAGGACAAAGAAGAGCTGTTAGTTTCCTTCACAAGCGGGGGATGGTCACTGTCGGGCATAAAACCAGTTTTTTCTGTGTCCACTTATCATAGGAAATAGCGGAAGAAATGATATAGAAAATTGCTACATTTTTTTCCTTGGTTCTGATTAAGTTAGTTTGGATTTTGATATGATTTGGAGCGAAGATTATTTCATTTATTACTTCTTAGCCCAGATCTACCTCATTGATGCTACTCTTTCCACTTCTCATTATTGAATGATCTTAGCTTGTTAGACTTTGACTTGGTCTCATTTTTCCTTACTTTCTTTTCCTCTCAAAAATTTCTTTTGTGCCACAATAAGAATTTGTGTAGAATTTCTTAAAGTCTGTTTTCTTCCTGTGACTTAAAACCAGTTTTTTTCTGTAGCATCTTATTGTAAAGAATTAACATTAAATATGGGATGCAATTGCATTTTTAAAAGATTTGAATTTTCTTTTTAGTATTGCCTACATAGTTGAGAGGGATGCACACCCAAGTGGGCTTTGCAGTAGAATGGGAAGGGTTAGATATGGAGGAAGGGGGTGGGATGAATGTTTTTGTTCTTTGTGTGTGTGGGGTGTGTGTGTGTGTGTGTGTGTGTCTGTCTGTCTGTCTGTCTGTCTGTCTGTTGTATTTGGGGAGAAGTAGGGAGAAGGCTGCTCCTTGTTGTCAAACCATAACAGTACCTGGGGATGAGGGATGGTTCTTTTATGATGCTTTAGAAACACCAATGTGGAGAAGAGCGTTCTGAGGGTGTTATTTGAGTGGATTTGATAGTTCTAGAAGTTGTTGGTTTTATTGCTCCAGGACTGAGAAAATCATTCTAAGGTCTATCGGTTGACAAAGTACACCTTAGTGCTTCCATAGACCCAGGAACATGTTGCAATGCTTAGCCAAAGAATTTTCTAATCTGTTCTGCTTTGAATTAGAAAATGAGGCAGTCAATATCCCCTGCTGGCCTAGATGAGCTGGCCATCATGCCCAATGTGTACATCTGGAGATGCTGTCTACCACACAGGCATCAGCAACTGAGGAGCCCCAGTCCTGACAGATGCACTCCAAGGTGTCTCCTGGCTCTTGCCCTGATCAGTGGGAACTGAGGTCTAGCAGGGGAGTTCCCCAAGTTCCCCTGCCAGGCCCACACACATCCCAGATCTTGTGTATGCTGCTAGATGCTGCTGTACAGACTGATGTGGCAAACTCCCAGTTTTGGCACTCTGAGGCCTAGCCTGACTGGCCCATACCCATTCCAGCTGTCACCAATGGGTGTTTCAGTCTAACCCTGTCTGACCAGCCCATATGCATGCCAATGGATGTGAAGCCTTGCCCAGCCTGGTCCATCCACAGCCCAGGCTTTTGCTCTCATCAAATGAAAACTGTAGCTCAACAGGGGAATCCCAAGAGTTCCCCTAGTAGGTCCATTCTCAGCCCTAGGTCTTGTAGATGCTGGCAAGTCCATCCTGTTATGGTCCCCTGCAGTCTCAGCTCTTGCTGATGGGTGTTATAACCTGGCCCAGCCCACACAAATTCTGACAGCATTTGTGCAACCAGGTGCTCCAGCATTGCTTGGTCTGGCTTGCCCCTAGATTCAGCTCTTGTGCTCCCCAGCAGGAACTGTGGCATGGTAGAGACGGTCCCCAAGTTCTCCTACCAGGCATGCTTCCAGCCCCAGATGCCATGTGTACTATGTGTTGCAATGGTTCTGTTTGGTGTGGTTTGCTCTCAGTCCTGACCTTTGCATGTGCATGTGGTGCTGCAGCCTGGCCCTGCCTAGCCTTCTCCCAGGCCCCAGCTCTTGAGAGTATCAGGGGGAGTCCTGTCAGTTGAGTTCTCTTGTCCAGCCTGGCTGGATCTGACACCATCTCCAGCCCTCTGCGTAAACCAGCAGATGTTGCAGTTCCACAGAGGGGAGCCTACAAGGCCCCTATAGAATCTGCCCCTAGATCCAGTTCTCTTATGTTCTGGTTTGTGTTGCAACTCAGCATGATGTTGCCATCCCCTGCTTCACACTTGCAGATAGGTACCATGGTCCAGCCCAGCCAGGCATGCCCCCAGCTTCAGTTTTTGCAAGTACCAGCACATTGCAGGTGATGCTATTCAGTCCAGCTCAGGTCTCCCACATGGATGAGTGTGTTGGTCTGACTCAGACATGCCCTCCCTTTCCCCACCCCCCTCCTAACTGCTCCATCTCAGCTCCCTGTCTACCTGCAAATTCAGCTTCATGATCCATGGAAAATCCCAGAAGCCATTCCTGTCCAACATGTCCTCAGCCACTCAAACTCCGAAACATGTCCAAGCAATCTGTAACCTCCCCATCCCCACTCTGCCTGGAGTCTTAGCTTCTTCACTTATGAGGTTTGAATGAGATCCAGCCCAGAAACAATGTACCCAATAAGTTTAACCTATTATTTTTCTTTTTAGCTTTCCTTTCAACATTCCTTTATTATAGCAGTGTTATTCAAAGTATAGTCTTGGGTTCATACCAACATCATAAACTGGATATTTCTTTTACCAATTAAATTTGATAGCCACAATCTGAACCATTAAATCAGAAATTATAGAGGTGGAAGCCAATCATAGTGATGTATGGTTGAGTTTGATATCCACAAATTTGCATCATACTACTGCTACCATGTGGTTTTCAATAATTTTTTTTTTTACTGGACCAAAAAGAAAATGCAACTAAAAATTATACTGGTGGCCATATATGACAAAATAATTATATGTCTATTCATTCTTAATTTCCTTACTCACTGCATAAATGTAGCATATTGATGTAGATAAATCAATGATTGATAACTCTATTCCAAACATTCAAATCCTAATGGAATCATAGACACTGTAATATTTCATTGTTTTACTTAAGTCAAGTTTATCATAATGCTTTTTTTTCCTAACTGTATCTCAGATATAGGCCAACAGTTTGGAACTTTTCCATGTCATTCTTTTCTCAATTTTTTTTTTTTTAGAAAGAGATACATTTTCCATTAAATTATTTTAACCATGAGTCAAAAAATAACTTTTGGCCTACACCTGCAAGTAGTTATCGACCTACGGAGAGAGCTGAGATGGCTCTGACCTCTAACTCTATGCTTTGGAAACTGCCTCTCCAGAAATTTAATGTGTGAATTCTGTGGATTCAATTTTCCTGCATTATAGGTATCAGCTAAAGCTGGCAACTTCAGTCTTTGAGGTCAGCAGACAGTATTAATAGACACACAGTTAGTGTTGCTGCCATGTTAATGTGAAGTTTGAACCCACTGATTTGAAGAAAAAAAAATGGCAAAATGAATATGAAACTTTCTGTAACTCCTCACAGTGTGAACTTTTACTCAGGTTTTTCAAAACTGACTTCTTCCTCTACCTGACTCCCATTCCCACTGGGTTTTTTAATTCATGTTTAAAAAATTGCAGGGATCTATTGTTAAAGCTTTGTAAAACTTTCTTTTAATGTTTCAAGACGTTCACGGAGTGATGTCTTTTGAAATATCATCAGATACAGAGTTCCCGTTGGGAGACCATGAAGTTAAAAAAGTAACTTTCTTTTCCCTAAGGTAATATACTAGTTTATCATTCACTTTATAAATTCCTTAATTTGGTTCCCAAGAACCAACCATTTTATATGCATTGTCAAATATCTGATGAGAACCGACTTTATTCTAAAGCTGTTAGAGTAGTTCTCAATATTCCTGAAGGGTTTAAACTTTGAAATTTTTTCTTAATGACTGTTTCAAAACTTGTGTTTTTTCTTGGAATTCAGAAATAGCAACTGTCAATGAAATGTGGTTGGGTTTTTATGAATATAGAATAGTCTTAAACCCCCAAACCAATTGTATTTACCTTTAAAAAAAACCCTGATTTTATAAAGCAAAAGTAAACAGATAAGTGAAGAATATATTCAACAGTAAAAAGTAATCTGGTTTTTTAAACAGTATATAGCCTTTACTGACTTCAGGTGGCAAGTACAAATGCTAGTGGAGAAGCAACCCAACAAAAGAAATGATTACTTTACCCTGTGTTAGCTGCACATCCTTGAACAAACCACTTAACCTCTGTGTGTCTTGGTTCTCCACTGCAAAATATGGTGCAGCATCTCTTCCACATGACTAATTTAAAATGAAAGTTAAACAAGATAATGTATGCAAAACACCTACTGTCATGTTGGGTACATATGGTGATCTCAATTAATGCATTTGCGTTCCCATTTCACTAACACAATGGTTTTTCGATCACTGATGCACATCAGAATCATTCTGTGAACTTTTGTAAATAAGGATTCTCTCAGCCCCATTGCCCAAGACTCTGATTAAATTGCTCAGGGCTATCTACTATGAATTTGTACTTTGTAAAGCTCCCCAGGGAATGGCCAAGGTTCAGCATCTGTATAAAAGCATCAATCCTCTAGCATTATCAAATACCTGTAGAGATTTTTCAAATTTTGTATGCCTGACTTTTAGCCTTACAAGACTGTGATTCATCAGAAGGGGACAAGTTACAGTTTTATCGTCCAGAAGATAGCTTGAAGTCATTAATTGTCATAGAATGTCCAAAAGCTTAGTTCTGCTCGAGTCATCTTAATTCTGCCTCAGTTTTGTAACAGTTTTGAATGGCTGTTAACCATATTTTCTTATTTGATTATAATTCTATAAAATAGATAATGCAAAAACTTGTCAGCCCTACTTGACATATCAGTACACTGAGTTTAGAAAAATGAAATAGCCTTACTACTAATGGTCATAAGAAATGAAAATTTACATAATTATCAATACTTTGCCAAGGATTGATTATTGTTAGACATTGTGTTAGACATAGGTGAATTGCACTGTTACTACCAACTGGCCTTTGCCAGTATTATTTACTGTATACTTTACAAGAAGAATTTAGAATTTAACAATGGACAATAACATGCTTGAGACCACAAAGTAGTAATGGCCACAACTGATTTGAGCTAAAGTTCTCTGGCCCCAAATCCTGGTACTGAGGTATTCACCCTTCGCCGTCTGCCCCTGAATTCCAGTGTCCTCTCCCTGCACTCACATTACCTTGACAGCCCCAGGCTCTACCAGGCACATATGGTAGGGAAACATATAGGAGAAAGTGGCAGTTTCCATATGCTTTTCTTGAACTATCCAGCTCTGACTTTGGTTCTAATACTCGGAGACTCAAATTCCTTACCTAAATGAACTAGGACTAAAATGCCAACCCAAAGTTTAAGTTAGAAACCATGTTTTTGGAACATATTACTTTATATAAATTTAGGGGAAAAATTCCAAAGTTGGAGCTAGTTTTAGGTAATGCTTAATTTAATAAGAGATGGAACAGTGTTACTAAGATCTAAATTTAACTCTTGATCTCCTGCTGCTTTGTTTATTATATTAGCCTCATTAAATATTGTGAAATCATATGTGCTACATTTAAGAAAATAAAGGAGATGGGCTGGCATTAGGGCATAGAAGTTAAAGCTGATGCCTATAGCACTGGCATCCCATATGGATGCCGGTTCATGTTCTAGTCACTCCACTTCCACTTCAACTCTTTGATAATCACTAGGAAAGCAGTGGAAGGTGACTTGAGTGTTTTCTTCCCTACACCCATGTCAGAAACCTGGAGGAAGCGCCTGGCTTCAGGGTCTTCCAGTTCTGGCCACTCAAGTTACCCTGTTTCTCTGACTTTCAAATAAATACATTTTAGAGATAAAGAGAATCTGCTGCTCACGGCTCTACAATTATCTGACAAATTTGTGTTATTACTTATGACTGATCAGCTGCCCACCCTTTGAAGCAATCATTTTTTTCCAAGGCAGTACGATGTTTTTTGCCTGAATCACATGCCTTTTCAGAGGCTGAATGTGGAATCTGTCCTATGTGGATTCTGGGAACTGAGATAGAAGAGCCACAGTTTCAAAGTCAAAACTGAGTTACTGATGGAACAAGATGGGCTTTCCCCTAAACTAAAAATCAATGGTCTTGTTTATTACCATTACCTCTTATTGACAATAGCATACCTCACTTTATTGTGCTTTCCTTTAATACACTTCACAGAGAGTATGATTTTTAACAAATTAAATTACAGTTTTATCTGTGACATTCCATCAATCCATTGGTATAATTTTTTCAATAGCACATATTCAATTTGTATCTCTATTATAACATTTTGGCAATTCTTCCAATATTAAGACCTTCTTTTTATTATTTTCAGCCAAAAGCTTCCATGTGTTTATTATGATATTGCTGCGCATTTAGCATGTTTTGTCTATAAGTCATTATTCCAATATAATCAAAACTTAAAGGAAGTTGCTAGGAGGATGGAACAGGACAGGCTTCCCATATCTCAAGGGGATTTCCAATAATCTCTTTAGAAGTCTGAATTATGGTGCTACATACATAGTACAGTCATTGTTTCCTTGATCCCCAAGAGAACTCATCTATTTCTGGGAGAAAAAATCATGATATGAACACAAAAAATATTTTTGTAACAACTAGAAGTTGGAAAATACTGTACTGAAAGGAAGGCAAAACAATCTGACTCCTTCCTTCATTATTTTCTGAAGCATCTGACAACATTTTGTAACAGGATTGAAAGTTGGAGAAGTATTACCTGTTGTTAAGTTCACTGTAGCTTTCACTGACATTGGATTTGTTTCTTCCAGAAAAAATACTGACTGGATTTATTTGCCACCGTACAGTTAGAATCACAAGGCGTATGCTGTCTACTCCTACTTGTAGCAATGCTTAATCCATACAACACTGCCTTCATTAGCAAATCTATTAATGCAATTTCTAGATTTTACATTCCATACATGGAATTCCCCACAGCCTAATAGGTACAGATATCCTCACTAAACAGAGGGAATGTGAATACTACAACCCTTCCACAAATATCCATGATATCTATCAGTCCTTTATCCATCATTCACAGAAAATGAAAATTTTTGATGATCTTTACATACATTATTAGGTCTCAAAGGGTAAAAAGCTTGAGGAAAGTGGATAAGAACATTTTCACATGTCTTTTCCTTCCTGTATCTGGAGGAAGGGAGAGATAAAGGGAGAATCCACATTCAGTCTCCCAACCATCCCAGGGTCTCCAATGTGGGGCATGCTCCGAGGGCACTGCTCAAGAGATATTGATAGTCCAACAGTTCTGAATTGCTACTCATCTTGCCACTCCAAGTACAATGAAATCTCTCCAGAATCCACTGGTTGACATAGTCCACCTTAGAATCTGCATTTGCCCAGATATTCACTGCCAACACTTGTCTGGGGTAGTTGAGCAATTTGTTCTGTCCTCTGTGCTCTGTTATTGTACCAGGTGTCCTCTGCGGGTTCTAATGTACCATCGTGTCCTCCCTGTGCCACTGGCCATGCTGTCCACTGTTTTATCTATGGCACTAAAGAGGCCCAGCTCTGACACAGCACTCCATGGTTGGATCATGGTTCTAACTGTGGGTCTGGTTTTCTCCATGTTTGGGGTTCTGAGGCCAATGGTTCAGTTCAAGGATCACCAGGGAAACCTCAACTGTGGTGATCCCAGACCTGATCCTTGTGTGTGCTTGCCAATATAGGGTCCGGCACAGTCCGTCGCCCCAATCAACTTACGTGCACACTAGTGGTTGGGTTGCAATAACTGAGTCAGTTCTGTCTCCAGCCCTGCCCTCTATGCAAACTAATGGGTGTTGCAGTCCAGCCTAATCCCACCCGCAACACACTGGCCATATAAACCAGTGGGAACTATAGCCTAATTGTGGCTACCTGCAATCACCCACACCAGTCTCTTCCCTGCCCTGGTTCCCATGCTTGCAAATATGTACAGCAGACTGGTCCAGACTGTACCATATCCCATTCAGCTCTTGTGTATGTCAATGGGTATTGAAGCCTAGTTAAACCCAACCAGCCCCACTATCCAGCCCAAACACATGCTGGCAGATGCCACTATCTGTCCAGTCATGCCTGCCCCTACTCCTGGTTCACATGCTTACCAATCAGAGTGGCAACCCAAAGAGAAGTGCCCACTGTTTCCCTATTGGGCCCACTCCAGATCCTGCACTCTCCAGGTAGTTCTACAGTTTAACTCAACAGAATTTACCTCCCATGCTAACACCGGCCAGCTGATGCTGTGGCTAAGCCCAACCAACCCACACCCACTCTGGCTTACGCATGCACCAGTAGGAACAGTCAACCCAGCATGGCTTTATCCTGATTCAGCTCACATGAGGCCAGTAGGTGTTGTAGCCCTGCCACCATAGTTTACCTACAATCCCTCTCATGCTCACCAGTGGGAGTAGTGGTCCAGCAGAGGATCCCCATGCATCCCCCCTTCTGTGTTTGCTCCCTACCCCCGAGTCTCACGTGTGCTGGTTGGACACTGTGGTCCCTTCTGGCATGGCCTGCCTCACCTCAGCATTTGTCAGTGGATGCTGTAGCCTGGTCCAGTCCAGCACCACCCCCAGTTCCAGCTCACACTGGTGGAGGCTATAGCCTCGCCCAACCCAGCTCGGGAATCCTCCAGTCCAGGCCCTAATGTAACTTGGCTGTCATTGAAGCCCTACCCAGCCTGACCCACACACCACTCTGGCTTTTGGGTTTGCCAGTGGGTGATATGAACTAGACTAGCCTGGTTCACCACAGACCTGAGCTAAATATATGCCGGTAGGTACTGTTTCCTGGCCTGGTTTGGGCTGCTCCCTGTCTTCCTTCTTGCACTCACTTGCAGGGACTGTGTCCCAACAGAACAGTTGCTAAGCTCCACCATCAGAACCTCTCCCAATGCCAGCTCTCACGCACACCAGTGGGTACATGGGCCAGCCCTACTTAGTCCACCTTCCGTCCTAGCCAGAACAGTGGCTTTTCCTGACTGGCCCTTGCCCTTTCTGGTTCTGACTGATGGGTGCCACAGCCCAGCCAAGGCTAGTCCACATCCAGACACAGCTCACACATGGTTCAGCAGAGACCTAGCCCAACCCATCTTACAACCATCCTGGTTCTCATGAGCTCCAGTGGTGCTGGAGTCTAGCCCAGTCTTGCATACCCAAGACCCAGCCCATAGCCATGATGAGGGAGGCTGCAGCCATGTCCAGACAAAACTGCAGCCCCCATTTTGTCCT
The DNA here is from genome assembly GCF_017591425.1 of Ochotona curzoniae. Classification (NCBI taxonomy): domain Eukaryota; kingdom Metazoa; phylum Chordata; class Mammalia; order Lagomorpha; family Ochotonidae; genus Ochotona; species Ochotona curzoniae. The sequence goes on from NW_024466599.1 coordinate 61,210,347, forward strand.
TCATGTTTACCAGTGGGAACCACAACTCAGCCAGGACGTCCCCTTAGCTACCCAACAAGCCTCTCCCAGCCGCAGATCTTGTGTGTGTCAGTGGTTGCTCTGACTCAGCTTGGCATAACTCCTCCCCTGTCTTGGCCATTGCCTTTGGATACTACAGCCTGGCCTGTCCCAGCCAGGCCCCAAGTCCCAACTCTCATTGGCGGGTGCTCAACCTGGCCCTGCTCAGTCCACTCTGATCCCTGGCTCTTGCAAACCGGCAGGTGTGGTAGCCTATCCCTGAATGATCTTCACTTCAACTTGGTTTCTGTGTTTGTCGTGGGCTAAGGTCTGCTTGGCCCTGCCTGGTCTATCCCCTTCCAAAACAAGTCCACACATTTGCCGAGGGATAAAGCTACCTTGCCCAGCCTGCTCAACACCCAGACCTGGAGCAGGAGCTATGACCCAATGGGGAAGTTGCCCCCTCTTGGTTTACTCCCAGATCCAGATCTTACACATGCCACTGGGTGCCAGGTCCCTACCTGGTACAGCAGCTCCCTCCATCCCAGTCTTTGTATGAGCTGGTGGATGATACAACCCAGCCCACCACATGCCTTATATTATCATGCGCAGGAGGTGCTGCAGTTTGGACCTGCCCAGCCTATTCCCAGTCCTAGTACCTGTGTGTTGGCAGATTCCATGGTCTTGCCTAGCTCAGCCCCTCACCACCCAAAATCAGTTGGACTTGTACTTCCACAGGGTTAGGCCCACATATCCCCTAACAAATCTACCCCTGGACCTGGTTCTCTTGCATGCTGGTTGGTGTCATGGCCCAGCAAAATGTGACCCTCCATTGTTCTGACACTCACTGTCATATACCGGGATCTTGCCAGGTCAAACAGGCCCCCAGCCCTAGCTTTCATGTGCATTGGCATGTGGTGGTTAGCAATGTTCCACGCTAATAAGACCAGCTCAGAACTCCCATGTGGGCTGCAGTATCAATCTGACCCACAAAGATCTTCCGGTCTTTCCCCTTCAAACTGCTAGGTCTCAGTCCTCTTGCTTACCTGCAAGTATAGTGGGCTGTCATTTGGAGTCCTTCTGGAGTCATTCCTCACCTATATTTACACTGTTTTTTTTTTTCCTCCAGGGATGTCCCTCAGCAGTAATTCCTCACCTGGGCATAAATCCACAGGTCATCGCTTTCCCTCACTTGTGCAATCTCCCAATCTTCCTGCAAGTTCTCAACTCCAAGTTCCTGGAGTGCACCACTGGGTGGCCCGAGCATTGCACCCAGTGCTGTTGGCACCTGGGCAGGCCCAGCGCAGAGCCACCCCTGCTGCTGCACCGCCAGCTTGTCAGGGGCAAAAAGACCCATTAGCCAGGCCCATGCGGCTGCCTACAGCTCCTGCGGATGCATGCAGGATTCAGGTAGCCCCAGGCAGGCCCAGTGCAGAGCAATCCCTGCTGCCACACCAGTTGGGCGGGCACCAAAGGCCCCCTATAAAAATGTTTTTAAAACAGTTGGCTTATATGTACTGAACATATGAACATATCACTGCTGTTGTTAAATTTGGTCCTGATAAAACTCACAAATTGTATGTTTTTCTTGCCTTTGGAGGATGTTCCTTGACAATACACAATAATATTCTAAATGAATTCATCAGAGAATTAGAGTTTTGATGGATAAGATCCCCTAGCCATCAAAGGAATTGAATACAGGTATAGTTGTCTGACAGGAAAATTACATTAAACTAGACTTTCCTTTGTACCATTTAATAAGCTTATGTTACCAACTATCTAAATATACGTGCTACGTCTAGAAAGCACACATGCTTTCCTATACTGAATATTAATTTCTTTAAATATCTCGGCATTGACAGCATTATGGAGTGAATGCCAGAGATTAGAACCTTTTGTAGCCAATGCAGTAAAAGTTGAACTAAGCCTGCATGCAAGACTGAAAATCATGTGGTGAAATGCTTGACATTTTTCTACTGATTAGAAGAGATACAGTTTTTTTTTAGTATTCTCTTATATGAAAGGAGAAATGATGTGTGTCATACCCACTGAGGAGCGGTAAATTCATCTGAATCAAATTCAACATTATACCTTTGACTTAAAATATAAGAGTATTTATAGAAAAACGCTTAAATTATGTTGATACATTAAAACATTAAAATTTAAAACCCAGCAAACACATTTAAAACTTAAAAGTTTATAATTGAATCATTGAAATATATTTTTTTAAGATTCATTTAATTTTATTGGTAAGGCAGATTTACAGAGGAGGAAAGATAGAAAGAAAGATCTTCCATCCAATGGTTCACTTCCCAGTGGCCACAATGGCTGGAGCTGAGCCAATTCGAAGCCAGGAGCTTCTTCTAGGTCTCTGACATGGGTGCAGGGTCCCAAGGCTTTGGGCCGTCCTCCACTCCTTTCCCAGGCCACTGGCAGGGAGCTGGATGGGAAGTGGGTCTTCTGGGATTAAAATGGGTGCCCATATGGGATCCTGGCGAGTTCGATGTGAGGACTTTAACCACTATGCTAGCATGCCGGGCCCAGTAATTGAAATATTTTATAACAATAAAAGGATAGACATTTGAAAAATCTCAAAATCCATTTCACTTTCAAAATTATATCTACATTTGAAAGTTGTCTGTCTGAAACAGCAACTCATAGTACAGTTACTAGGACTGGAGAAATGTATTGAAAATGTATTGAACACAATATTGTAATCTTCCAGAAAAAATTCCACACTACAATCCATTTTTATAACGTCACAATATTTTTAAGCTGAACGGAAACAAGTTTTCTCCATCATGATACTTCCACAAATAGAATGACTTTGGCCTTCTCTAATACTATAATTAATAAAGAATTAATTCCCATTTATAATGAGACAATTTTTTTTTCATAAGCTTCTTTAGTGAGAGAATCTGATGATAAATCTCACTTCTTCAACATCTCTCACAAGTTTATGCAATTCTCATATAGTCAGAGATGTCTCTATTCTAACCCCTTTCTTGCTGTTTTCTATTTAGACCTGGAACACTATAAAATTAAAATCCTCCCTTAGTTTAAGGGACAAAGGAAGGATTTTTAAAACTTGTTTCCATAAAATTTCTTCAGAACCTTAAGATACAACACAGTTTTTTTTTTCTCCAAGAATTTGAGGCCATTCTAAGATTCATTCCCTACCCATGTTCACTCTCAGTATATTTCCTATAAAGACTTGACATTAATTCTTAATTCGGGATCGTCTTTACTTAAAAAAATTATTTATTTGTATTGGAAATGCAGACTTACAGAGAGAAAGAAAGTAGAAAAGTTCTTTATTATGTAGAAAAGTTCATAATGAAAAAGTGGCAATACTAAAAAAATAAAATGTTCCTTCTACAGAATTAATTCCTGCTTCACCAACTGCCATCTCTCAACTGTGTATGAAGTCCTTGGAGATGGAAGATAGGTAAGGGACATTAGGTACTCTGGAGAGGTTCATGTTTTAATCATGGGAAACAATATGTGCAAGTATTTAACATATGAAATGTATTCCTACCAAAGTATAAGAAATAAAGCAGAGCGGAAAAAGGGAAAAGATGACTTGTAATTTTCAGGGAACTTGGAGCTTGATCTGAGAGAGTAATTTCAAATGAAAAGCAAATGAGTCTCTACTCAAAGTAACTGTTAACACAAAGTAACTGTAACACAAATTGTCCAAGGAGGAGAGCCACAGGTAGAATGAGGAAAGTAGGAACAGACAGGTATGAAAAAGACTACACATCATGCAAGAGGGCTTGGAAATCAGGTTTTATCTTACATGATAAACTACATGATGATGCCCACAAATTTTTATCTAGTCAGGTACTTTTTAAATTCTTTGATTGCCAGGAATTTCCACAGTGTATGATCACTGAATCAGAGATTAAATATTAATAACTCTGCATGAATCACTTTTTGACTCCCAGTTCTTGTGAGCGATTCCTGAATCATATTAATGACCATAGCAGTCACCTAGAGAGTCAGTGATTTTTCAACTTCTACAATCTGGGCAGAAGCTTTGGGGATGCATTAAAAGTCTGTTATTCTTAAATGCTCCCTTTAATTTGTTTACACATATTCATTTAGTCTTCTGTTCATTAGGTGTTTATTAGTAATCTGTGTGAAAGAGATTTATTTCATAGTATATACATAACGTTTTGTTCAGTACAGTCTATAGGCTATTCAATGCCACTGTTCTAATTCTCGAAGTAATGAGAGCTTTTCATTGTAAGAATCAGGAGGAATGATTTGTGGATGCTTGTCCTACATCTCAAGGAATTTGACTGTTGACTTAGATACTCTTAGGAGTCACTGGCCATGTCAGTTTTGTGGTCAGAGGACCCAGTTATAACAGTGTGAAAAGAAATGTTGAGCACATGGGTGACAAAAATGAGTCAGAACAACTGACAGTTATTTTTTGAAGAAAGTGATTGAAAAGTAACAGGTAATTGGTACAAAGTGATTTTTGATGAAGTTGTGTACCAATTCCAGAGAATTATCAGTTTCAACATATGATAAAGAAATGAGTAGAAGGTGGTACTTTCAACTTCAGAGTTAAGTGTATCGAAGGAAATAGCATTCTGATTGCAAAGGAGTTTACTTTTAGTTAAGCTTCACCTCTGATACAAATAAGTATTTATGCTTTTTCTCCTCTAGGATATGATAGTGAGAAACATTATTCACTCATTTTATGAGAGCCAGGTGAATGTATACATTCAAACATTCAGCACATTTCATGCCACGTGCTCAAATACATTTGATCCCCCTCTGCTTTCTACACTCACTAGGAATTTCTAAAACAATACAGATTAAATATAATCCAGCTTCATATATTGGAAATATTTTCTGATCTATATTTATTGGCTTATAGAGAACAGTTTAACAGACCTTTACAGGGATATTTCTGAAGAGATAATAATATAAAGGTGACTACAGAAGTAATAGCTATTTTTAACTGTTATTTTCCCTGAGTAGTTTCAAAACAATAGATCTGTATATATATTACCTTTATTTTAATAAAACAATGTTCACTTTTCTTTTGCCTTCAGTAATACAATTGGCCCAATTTAATATAAATACAAATAAAATAAGTCTGTAGGCCTTCCCATAATATAAAATTGCACATCCTGAAATTCCAAGAAATAGGAATGTAAATTATTTTATGAATTGAGCATATGTCTAAATGTCAAATCTGTTGATGTAGGCTGATGTCTTATTAAATATACACAATAAAAAATAGTGAAATACAATGCATGTCATGTAACACAGAAAGACACTAAGCACGTTTAGAATGAGAATGACATGTCAAGTAGATAGTAAGTAAACTGTATATATATTTAATCAGAACTACACTTTGATCAACAACAGCTTGCTTATATGACAGTGATCCCATAAGACTATAATAAATGAGAAGTCCTATCCCCTGGTGATGCGTAGCTGCTCTTGTGACACTGTAGCACAATGCATCATATCTTGGTGGTGACACAGGTGTAAACAATCCTACTGCATTGTCAGTCATGTAAAAGTATGGGACATACAGCCAGGCATAGTGTATAACACTTGATGATGACAATAAATTACAGCATTGTTTGCGCATATACTATATTTTTTTGTTGCTTTATACTGTATTCCTCTTATTTACAAAGAAAGTTAACTTTAAAAGAGCCTTGCCCAGGACTTCGGGAGGATTTCTAAAAGGCCATCTTGTTATTACAGGAGATGACAACTTCAGGCATGTCATTGCCCCTGCAAAATTGCCAGTGGGTACAAGATGTGGAAGGGAAGTAGTGACGTTGATGAACATGACCTTCACATGCCATTACTATTGCTTGTGTCTTAATGTTTAAAAATCTATATTTTTGGGGGCCCAGCATGATAGCCTAGTGGCTAAAGTGCTCGCCTCCCATGCACCAGGATCTCATACGAAGAGCACCGGTTCTAATCCCGGCAGTTCTGCTTCCCATCCAGCTCCCTGCTTGTGGCCTGGGAAAGCAGTCAAGGATGGCCCATAGCCTTGGGATCCTGCACCCGCTTGGGGGACCCAGAAGAGCTCCTGGTCTCTTGCCTTCGAATCGCTCAGCTCCAGGTGTTACGGCTACTTCGGGAGTGAATCAGCAGAGGGAAGATCTTCCTCTCTGTCTCTCCTACTTTCTGTATATCTGACTTTCCAATAAAAATACTCTTTAGAAAAATACACTTAAGATAAAAATAGGGATGAAAAAGCTATGAACAAAGAAAATATTTTTGTGCAGGTGTACAAGGTATTTTTTGTTTTCAGCTATTATTATAAGAGTCAAAAAGTTGGAAAATTTGTTTAAAAAGTGACAATAAATGTTAATATTGAGAAAAATATTTTAACACATTTAGCATAATCCAAGTGTACAGTATTTAAAATGTCTATGGCTGTGTACGGATTTGTCCTGGGCCTTCATGTTTATTCACTCAACATTCATTCAATTGACTCACCCAAACCAACTTCCAGTCTTGTAAGCTCCATTAATAATAAGCGCCCTATGAAAATACATTATCTTCATAATTATTTTTATAAAACTTTTTCTACATATACATGCATTTAGAATCACAAATATCCCTGTACCAATAGTATCTGAATAGTAATATGGAAATGTAGCATGAACGTATTATAGAAATACACTGGCCATGTTTTTAGGTTGCGACCAAAACATGATACCATCTAGCTTAGAAATGTAGTAAACTGTATTATCTATCTTTGAGTAACACATATTTAAATTGAATAAATATATTAGCAAAAATTATAGCATACAATTTAATATTTAAATTTAATATTTCAAATAGAAAAATATTCTTCACCATGTTGATTTTTGTGTGTTGAACTCCTCTTGCATTCAATGATAACAGGGAAGGAATGTTGGTAAAACTCTTCCATGTCCCACCTCTGTCCATTTTGCGAACTGGAAAAGCAATCTACGTATATGATGCTACAAACAAGTTTACTGTTTCAAAGTCAATTCATAGCTCCCCTCACTGTCATCTGGATGTGTGGAAAGGTATTCAAGTCAAATCAATCATTTTGTGACTTGCATGACATAAGAATACATATTTTGGCTCTGAAAGAGATAAATTAGCAATGACACTGCTATTCCCGGTATACTATTACATAGATGAATTTTGTGTAACTTATGTAAAATACTATACTTTTAATTAAACCATGAAGTAACTTCATTTCAAAATATCTATTCAGTTGTACTAATGAAATTGTAAAGCATTATCAAGTAATAATAGGCTACAGAGACAGCTGTCAATATCATTCTCCTGCTATTAATTGCTCAGCATGAGCAGTCTCAATGGTATTAAGGTGATTAGAAATAACAACAGAAGATTTTATTTTACCACTTCAGCATTCAGGAGATAAATGTAGAGGATGGTGATTCTGAGGAAAACTCCTCTAGATTTGTGAAATGTGATATTTTTCCAATTAATTATTTCTTTGCTCCTCTTCCCCCATGAATCGTCAACAAAGCTAGCTTCTATTCCTGCTGTGTGCCATCGCCTAACAGCCTACAACTCCACCAATTTTGCAACCTAAGGATAACACTATTCTTTCATTCCTTGCATTCCATGAAAATGAATCACTCATTCTTGTCAGTTTTATTTTTTTATGGTTTCCCACAAAAATTGTTTCTTGTCATTGCTTGTTTCCAATATAGGCATTTAAATTCACGCTTATGAATATGTGGAGTATCGCAAAAATTGCCAGTAACAAAATCCCCAACCAACAGTTTCTTGTTCCCTCATTCTTGTCCCCTGGGACCTCCAGAACTTTGACTATGACCGTCCTCTGTCAAAACATCTTTTAGCAAATATCAAATAACTTTCTGATCATTTCACATTTAATGATGAATACCATGATGACTCATGCCAAGGTTTGTTTGTAGCTTATCTCACAATTTTATAAAACTAGGAAAGCTGTTAGATTTGCTTAAGAAGGTATTATTATTTCTTTGTTCTTGCCATACCCTCTCCTTTTATATCTATGCAGAGTGGAAATTTTGCTTAATGGTTAACATTGAATGAGACACTTGCTCTCTGCTTTGCAGTAATGAACATCCAACTCCAATTCCTGACTTTAGTGTCTTCCTAATGCAAACTTTGGAAAGCAAAAGTAATCACACAAAAAGTTGAGGTAAGAAGTCCCTGCAATCTGGTGGACAGGAGGAGGCTTGTATCCCAATCCTGGAGACTCCTGGATTCTCACTCAGTATGGTCACCAAGGACTACATCCCCACTGCCAAGGACACCACGGGGAATTGGATTGCCTTTGGAGGCCAAGAACTCTGAGGTCATCCACTCCCATTTGGATCTCCCACATGGGATGGAAGAAGCCCAAATCCTTCCTGACAGGATCCAAGGTCATCGGAACAACAGCCAGGAACCCTGAGCGGTCCACAGAAACAGAACAGTAAACTTCCTTCAGGACTAGGGAGAGGAGCTTTTTCTGGTCCTTACTTAGTTCCAACTTTGGATCCCCACCCTTTCCTGCAATGACCATCAGGGTTGCTCCAGAGCCCCACCCCCAGGCCCCCAAAATTAGAATAGACAGAGAACAACAAGGAAAGCTTAGAACCAGACAGGAAATGATTAGCATGGACTCACAAATACCATACTAGGTAGAACACAAAGATTAGTTACTCCTCACTAAGGTATTGAAGATTTCTCTGCACATCCCTCCTAAAATGGTTCTGTACCTCAACTGTTGACATATGCCTTGTTAGAGTTATAAGCCAGTTTAGACTATCCTAAAATCTGCCAAGTTCAGTAAAAATTATGCTTCAACACTATAAACTGCTAAATATTAAAATGAAAATAGACACAAGACAGCTAAATAGTACCCTATGGCCATGTTAAGGTGTTTAGAAGCCGGTTCTGTGTGTAAACTAAAATCGCAATGTCAATGAAGTAGTCACAGGAGGTGGTGAAGAACTTGTATTTTTTAACATATTGGCTACTCAATACCATGCCAATGAACTCCATAACGTTGTAAATTGTTGTTGATGTTATGTTGGGGCTTTTAATTGGTTGGGATGATATTCTGCCAGCTCTGCCTTCAGACCAGAGATGGTCTCCCCAAGACACCATTGAATTTATCTGGGCAATAAGATGCTGGACTCTATGCTTGGTATATGCTTGCAATGAAAGAATCTTGACTGGATTTGAACTATAATACTGCAACAAGGTGGAGGAATCCACCATGGGGGGAGGGTACAGGGAGGAGTTGGGGGAATTCCAGAGCCTATGAAACTGTGTCATAAAATACAATGTAATTAACCCCCTCCCCCCCAAAAAAAAAGAAAAAAAAAAGAAGAAGAAGGAGAAGTGCCTGCAATTCCCATGGGAGATGTGAATTGATTTCCATTTCTCAGCTTTAGTCCAGTCCCATCCTAGCCATCATTGGCATTTAGGGAGTGAAAGGGGAACTGAGTACACTGAATTGTCCTCTCTCTGTCTGATTCGTAAACAAACAAACAAAGATATGTATCTTTTACGTTTCTGCTATCTGTGAAAACTCCCATTTATAAAACCTCAAACATAAGCAGACTTTCAATTTCTTTAATAACGTATTGTACTCCAGCACCTACTCAATGCTATCTCAAAAACACACACATATAAACACACACACACACACACACACAGGGAAAAAAACACATGTGCAAGGTTTTTTTTTTAATTCATAAAAAAGAGAAATGAAAATATTGGTGCAAAATATTTTAAAATACATGGTTATTCTTGAATTGTTCCTGTACTAATAGATCACAAAACTGTTTGCGTCAAAATTATTTTAGATTTCATTTTCCAGAGAAATATTTTAAGTACGCTTATGCACATGCATGTATGCATGTGTCTCCATAGAGCATCACAAATACTCATTCCCCACCCCATGCACACAGAGACTTCTAATCACTCTTTATACTTGCTACCCAGGCTTAGGAGGACCTTGGGCCTAAGGCAGAAATCCTGTAATGTTCATCTTGTTAAAATGAAATCCCTCATTAACTCAGAGTATTAAATGAAACAGTTGAGTTAGTAGCCAAATCGACAAAGAACCAGTTGAATATATGTATGATTAGAGACTTCATCATTTCATTCTTAGATTAATTACATGGTTCATTATACCACAATGTGTGCTTACTTTAAAACTAGTTTTTTTTTTTTTTTCGTTTAGGTTTGATGCTTACTAATTGATTTTGTGTACCTTCTCTTTCAAAGTAAGAACTGTATTTTATAATCTGACTTTTGTCAAGAATAAATAGCCAGTAGCTAAAAGAGAATGAAGAACTTTTCCCCAATAAAGAGAACAAATATGAAAATAAATATGAAAGCAAAACTTATAAACATAATACACCACTAACTTGCCTGTGTAAGAATTGACGGAGGCTATTTTTCAGCACAGTTGTGCAAAGCTGTTGGTTAACATATTGTGTCAACAAACTGTGATCAGCATAAAGACTGTAGGACACATTTTACATTTACCTCCCTGCCTCCCTATCTCCACCTCTATAGCTTTCTATGTACCTAGAAAAATAGCCACCAAATGAGTAGTAAATACAAAGAAAAACTAATGAGCAAAGCACATGTTTATAAATTAATTCTGTTTACTTCCGTGCACCTGGGATACTAAGCTCCTCTCTAAAGTTGGTGCCTTGAATAGATTGATTAATCTTTATGTTTTTTATTCATAATGATAAGAGCTCATTGACCACTTTGATTTTAAGACTACTCACATGTCCTTCATTTCAAGGAAATTTCTTCCATTTCAGAGTTTATAGCTTCTCTTCTCACTCTTCTCTCCATGAAATACTTGGTGTAGCTCATTAATATGGAGTTAGGACTACTGGACTGATTTTTAGCTTCTCTCTTACTCCCTATACTTTCTTTCTGTTATAACACACAAATGACATATTGAATTTATCCTTACACAATGTATAGAATTTAGAAAGATATTTTATTTCCAGGAGTTGCCCTGTATTCTTTTTATTATTATCTGAAGATACTAATTAATGAATATTGAGGATTTTTTTTTTTTTACAATAAGGTTTGCTGAATTTTGCTTTTGTATTCTCTTGTTATTCTTTTATATAGATTTTAGTGTGAAACTTTTTGGACATCTACTGAAATTTAAGATTTGGTACAATATTAAAAACTACTGATTATGTTACACCTGAGTTTTAGCTTTCCATGACTATTCTGAAACACATGAGAAAAGCTACTTTTGAAGAAAAGAGGCTCATTTAGCTCATTTTTTACAGTGCTCAAGGACATGGTCCTGGCATTTACTTAATTCTTGGGAAGATCATCCTGGTTGTGTCACATCTTGGTTGATACAGTAACCTTCCATTGGACACCATCTCTTAAAACCACAGCCTTGAGCCCAGTGCAACAGCCTATTGGCAAAATGCAAAATACAAGTTTTCAAGCAATGAATCTGGCAGCAGACAGGGAAGATAGAGTCTCATCATAGCATTGACCAAGGCCATGAACTCTACAATCACATTCCATGACTTCAAATTCTAATTCACACAAATTTACTTCCTTCCTTCCTTTGAAGTTGACTTATTCATTCAGTCAAGAGGCAGAATTGAATAGTCAAAGAATTCCTATTTACTGTCTCAATTTCCAAATGTCCATACAAGCTGGAGCCTGGCAAGGTAGGGCAATGGGGATCTCCCATTTGGGTGTCAGTGACCCAATTACTCAAATTATCACCTGTTGTCTTTTAGGGTATGCATCAGCAAAAAGCTAGAGTCAGAAACTGCTCCAGGACCCTAACCCAGACACTTAGACATGGCATGCAGAACCTTATGCAGCAACCTAATCACAAGAAATGCAACCACCAGTTCTAGTTCTAATTATTGTTTGTATTGTGTGGTTTTTCTGAACTTACATTGAATGAACTATACAATGGTGTGCGAAGATAGAATGTAATGTTTTTACACAGCACTATATTATCAGATAGTACATACCACTTGGGAGTTCCCTGCTATCAATGATATTATTATTGCTATCAGCGATATTGTTATTATTTGTTGATACTGTCTTTTGGGGAAAATACAGGGAAGAGAAAATGAAATGGTTAACTATTTTAATATAAATTCTCACGATCTCCCCATAACACCAATGTTTTCACTGTCCAGGGTCTCCTGCTGCTTTAAGAGTAAAACTAATTTCCTCCTTCATACTCACTCACTCCACTCGTACCGCAAGTGCCAGAATTTCTCCTTGTTGCACCACTCCAATGTAAGTTATTTGCCTTTCAGAAATGAGTTTATATGTCCCCTTTGAAGTCCAGTCCATCTCTACACACTTGGTTAATATCTATTAGTATGTCTTAGAGATAGAAAATCCCAACCAATGTGGTTTGTCCTATTATTCACTCCATACCTAATACACCATTTTCTGCTACCAGATCAACAGATACCACCAAGGCATCTAGAGAGAGTACCAGATCCCTGCATCGGTCACAAAACTTGGCACATAATCTGTGTGTTTACTAGTGGTGTTTGGCTCATTCACAGGTTCAACCAATTTACTGGGATGATTCATATAACTCAGACCCTTGGTTTACTGGTTTATCATGAAGAATATTACAAAAATACAGGTTAGCAGTTAGATTGGTGAGATGAATAGGTTCAGGCATAGAGGGAGGAACACAGGTTTTCCATGCCTCTCCAGATTGTCACTCATCAGGCACATCCGTGTGATCAACCTTCTCAAAGTTCCCTGACCTTTTGTGCTGTTAGAGGGTTCATTAAAGAGCAAAACTGATTACACCTTTGACCAGTGCTGATCAGTGCAACCTTCAATTTCGTTCCTCTCCCTGGAGAGAAGTGAGACTGAAAGTGGCAACACTCATTGAGCAACGACCTCCCTTTCTGAGGCCATCAGGAGTCCCTGACAACTCACAAACATTCGCAAAAGGCAGTTTTTGCATAAGACATTTCAAGAGTTTTAGGAGCTGTCTTCCAACCAATTGGACAATTCCAAATATTAGAACAAAAAAATTCTCCTAGGGCTTTTATCCACAACACTATTAGAAGATCTGCAACCGGGTACACATATTTCACAATACCACACTATGCTTTATGCCTTTTGATTAATTTTAGTATTAATCACAGGATGATCTTTCACAGAATGTTAGATTATCACATGGGACTCACAGGAATCAGAATGTACCAAGTGAAAATCTTTACTGAAAAATTAAGAATAAGCCATCAAAAAGCAAAAACAGGGCTGGTGCTGTGATGTAGCAGGTAAGCCCAGCATTTCATATGGCACCGGTTCTAGTCCCAGCTCCTACAGTGTAGATTTGATTCCCTGCTGATGCACCTGGGAAAGCAGTGGAACATTACCCAAGTCTTTAGGCCCCTGAACTCATGTGGGAGATCTGGAAGAAGTTCCTGGCTCTCCACTGGCTGATCCCTTGACTGGAACCATTTGGAGAATGAACCAGCAGATCAAAACCATGAGCCAGGAACTCCACTCTGGCCTATCAAGTGAATGGCAGGATTCAATTGCTTGGGTCAACTTTTACTGCTTACCTAGGTGCATTAGTATGGAGTTGGATGAGTAGCAGAACAGCCAGGATTCCAATCAGTTCTCAGATTTTCTGCCCTATGCTTTAACCATACCTTCCAGCTATAAAGATTTGATCACATATTTTTAAAATGCCTCTCTTATTAGAAGAACTACTTATGGACTTAGTTGAGCAACTCTGTATGCTAACACGGGCACCAAAAGTCTGCTTCTTGGTGGAACCAAGCAGCAGGCATATGGTCAGCAGATAGCCAAAGGAAGAGGTACCCGATTTTATTACAGAATAAACTTAAGAGTTTATTAAACTTAAAAGTACTTCATTTTTAACACTATCTTTCTTATTTTACTTAAAAGTCAAAGTTACAGAGTGAGAGAGATACACAGAAGGGCCTTTCTTCCACTAGTTCACTGCCCAAATGACCTCAATGGCTAGAGCTGGGCCAACTGAAGCCAACAGCCAAGAGTTCCTCCCAGGTCTCTCATGCAATACTGGTATTATCTGCAAATGGCTTGCTTTGAGTTTGATAAGATCTTTTTAAAACATTTAAGAACAGAGAGTTTCCATTGATAAATATAGTATAATATAGTATTTATCTCTATTTATAAAAATGTATTTTTCTCAATATTTTATTATTTTAAACCTTCAGGCATTATCCTATTTTGGCACAATGAATGTTATTAGCCTATATTATGATTAACAATGTTTTTGGTTTTATTTTAATAATACTATTTTTTTGTTGTTGTCTTCAAATATGTCACAGAGCTAACCTTACTTTTTTAGCTCTTACAGTTTTGTGGGTTTTTATTTTATTTTGGTAGATTCTCTGAGACTTTCTATGAGGATCATCACCTTGTATATGAATATAGGAAGTTTAATTTCTTCCTTTACAACAAGCATCCTCTTCTTTCTTTTACTTGTCTTCTTGAACTAGCTAAAAAGCTCCATAATAGGATACAAGAGCAACTGCTTTCCTTTCCATTCCTATGGAAAATAATCTTTTCAGTATTAAGTGTAATGGCAGCTGTAGGTTTTCATTAGATGCCCTTTATCTGTTTGGGGAAGTGTTCAATTTCCAATTTTGGATTTTTATCATGAATGCATGTTAGATTTTGTTGAAGTTTTTTTCTGCATTTACTCAGATGATATATTTTGATCTGTTGAAGGGAAAAAAAAATTCATCAAGCAACTATGAAGTGCTATACTTACTTGGATTTTGGGATTAATCCTACCACAATATGGTATCCTTTTTATTTGTTACTGGGTTATGTTAACTGATCTTGTGTTGAGGATTTTAAAATTTAGACTCAAGAGAATGCTCTGCATATACACTTTGAGTTTCCTTAATGGCTTTTTCTGACTATGATATCACTGTAAGTCTAACCATATACTACAAATTGAAAAAAACTTTTCACCTTTTCTATTTCAAGAAAAATGTGATTTTGTACCCTTTCCCTCTTTATTTGTAAGATTCAACACCTAACCATCTAATCCTGAAATACTCTTTGTTGGAGTGATGCAGGTTTTAAACAAAAACTGAATGTAGAAATGTAAAACAAGGTGCCCAGCGCAGTAGTCTAGGGGCTAAAATCCTAGGCTTGCAGGTGCCAGGATCCCATGTGGGCTCTGGTTTATGTCCCAGCTGCCCCATTCCCATCCATCTCCCTGCTTGTGGTTTGAGAAAGCAGTAGAGTATGGCCCAAAGTCTTGGGACCTGCACCCATGTAGGAGACCCGGAAGAAGCTTTCTGGATCCTGGTTCTAGGCTTTGGCCCTCGTGGCCACTTGAGGGGTGAATTGGGATGCACAAGATCTTTCTCTCTGTATCTTCTCTCTGTGAGTCTGTCTTTCCAATAAAAATAAATAAATCTTAAAAAAAATGTAAATCTGTCCATAAATATATGCATAAATACAGAGGTAGATTCACAGAAATAAACAGAAAAAGATATTTTTTCTTTCCCATTTTCCTTATTTCTTTTACTTCTATAATAGGAATGTAGTGTTTTCATAAAGCAAAAGTTATTTTAATGGTGAGTATGTGAATCCAATTTAATACAAGTGTTCATCTGAAATGAAACAGGAATCAAAATGATAATAGTGAAAAACTTGAAGAAATTAGGACTTCTAAAAACTCAAATTTCATGTTAGAGCCTTAACTCTAGTTTGGCACTTTTGGAGACGTAGCCTTTAAGAAAATGTTTTACTCTTATCACAGTGAAATGAGGTCAGAAGGGTGTGTCTCACTCTGGATAGAGTTGCTATCCTGAGATACTTGTTTTGCACACCCAGGAAAGTTCAGGAAGACAAGGAATGCAAAGGAACCAGACCTCATCTAAAACTAACCTTATTAACACCTTGACCTTGGTCTCTTGTCCTCAACAGCCATGAGCCAATCAATTTCCACTGAGTAATCAAACCAGGCTGTGGTGTTTTGTTATAGCAACCCAAACAGACCAATAAAATTGCAAGCTAGATGTAGACGAAGCTAGCCTAAACCTAAGCCAATGGGGGTGGCAGCCAAGATCACAAAGTAATAAATTCAAAAGCAACAAAATAAAAACACACATTCAAATATTACATCATTAAATAACGCTGTAGAAGGGAAAAGAACTCAATGAAATAGAAGGTATAAATAGAAAAGAAGCTGCTTCCAACTGTATAGGTATTTTTTAACACATCAAAATGAATATAAACAAACACAGCGTCCATATAACATGCATAAAAATGTTAAATGTGCAAGACAAGAGCTATCAAAATAAAATTATTTCAGCTACTTGAACAAAGGTTAGCAGCATTATGAAGCCCTGCCCATTAAGGGGCATCCAATGACCAGATGATTTCCAGATTAATGCAAGGTCAATGTTTCCATGGTTTGGGGAAAGGCCAATTACCAGTCCTTGTGGGCTTTGGCTCAGGAAGCTATTTTGTCTGTGATTCAGACTTGCCGTGGTTCCAATTTTCCTACCACTTGCTTGAGACCATTGGTGTAAGTCAGGAAAGAAATTAGGGAAAGGAGAAGGAAACAGAAGAGGGAGAGAGGGCAAGGAACAAGGGTAGAAGATGAAGGGCGATTGGGAAGACTCTTGTCATATTGGTTTTAATCATATTTCAAAGCATTGTTGATAATGCGCCTGCCCTCAAGTAGCACTGACATTCACATGGGAGGAGAGAAAGAGTAAATCCAACCAATGGCTAAAACCAGGAGCCAGAACTTAATCCACGCCTCCCTTGTGGGTGACAGGAACCCAAGCATTGGATGTGTGATGTGCTGCTGCTCAGGGTACACCTTAGTAGGAAGCTGGGACTTGAGCCAGGCACTCCACTAGAGTCCTAGCCAAGTGTCTGCCCTTCAAACAAACAAACAAACAAACAAAACACTAGTTTAAATTTAGAAGTAAAATTGTGTGATTAAGCAGGCCAAGCACTTTTGAGAGTAATATAATTAATTTAGGTTAAAAGGATCACAAAGCCATGGAATAAAAAGCAACATTGTATTGGCAACAGAAAAACAAAGGCAATGAATTTCCCTATACCCAATCTCTACCCAGAGCATTTCTGGTGGGTTAAATAGTTTTAACATTGAAAATTACAGTATATTATGTAAGTGCTTCTCCAACACTGAAAATTATTTTACTTTGGATAAAGGAGAAATTTCTGAAAACACTGGATTCTGACAGAAACAGAATTAGCCCTTATTAGTCTCAAGAAAGGTTTTCTTCCTTTAACTATTACACCAAATACTGTGTTTTACTTCATATGAAGACTTTTTTTCCTTTTTTCCTTTATGGGCTAGTTTGCTTGCTGTACCAAGAGTAGAAAGTGAAATGAAAAGGGGTAATACACAGTTTCTCTCTTTTGTGATTTTATATGTAATGATATTTTTAAAAAGTTAATTTAACCACCTTTTCCAGAACACAGAATGATAAGTTAATTGGGAAGCAGAATTACTGAGGAGAAAATGAATGTACTTCAAACAGTTCTCTCACTGGAAATATCACCTGGAGCATAAAGTATTGTTTTCTGTTGTCAAAAGCAAAAGCAATTCCTGCAAATGATAATAATCTTTTGAAATAATTTTTAATGCATATTTTCCTCCAAATTTTTCCTTTTTAATGATTGTTTTTTAAATTTGCTTTGTAATAGTAGAATGAACTGCATTCATGTGCTAATATAATTTTATCACGAAGTGATAAAATCCACATCCCTGTTCCAAATTCACTCCATTCACTCTAGAATTTCTTGGATTATTTTCTTTTATATTTTGAGGCTTACTTTTACTTTTCTTTTACTTTTACTTTTATAATATATTTATTAATATAGCTTGGTTTCTCTTAAATAAATCATGCTTTGAATGATAGGAAATTACCACATTCATCCTTTTTACCCTTTGAATGTTTTGGATAGTTTAGATAAAGTTCATAAATTATGTAAACTTTTATTTCTCTTTAGACATTAATTTTTTACTACATAAAATAAAGTAGCAATGCTATCTTTTCCTCCATTCCTTTCTTCTTCCTCTTCTAGCTTCTCTCTCTCTAAATTGCTCTTAAGTAGACTGGCGTATTGCCAGGGTTTTATTTTCCCTTTTGCATAGAGCTGTGATTTTTTTTCCCCATGCTCTGATTCTAAAATTGAGAATCAGTGATATTCACATCTTATGATAATAAAAGAATTTCTACAAAGATCAGTAAGTGTGAAGGAATCCATAGATAAGTCAAGAACCTTTTAGCATGAAACCAACAGCATTCCGAGCATGTAAATTGAATGTAATCCAACAAAAGCTCAGAATCAAATCACATTCGCATGTCTCCCATTTAGAATGCAACTTCTATAATTTATCTGCCAAAAAAAAAAGCTTGTTCTTTCACATTAACATGTTTAATGATGTTATTTGTCAAGCAATTTAATCTATGGATACTTCTTCCTAAGCCATCTGCACAACCATCTCCCTTGGATCCCTTGCCTTTGTTCCCCTGGAAGAGCTCCATCTGCTCTTGGATTTCCTGACCTCTTTCTTCCTGGGTTGCGTTTTTTGTTTTGCTGTGATTCAACAACTTATAGCTTTGTTTTTTTCCAAGAAGGCTTCAGGGAGGCAAAGTTTCTATAATTCCATAATTCCTGTCCCATGTCTGACTGCTTTGATTTCTTTGTACATTCCTGTCATTTCCATGTTAAGCTATACTTCTCATTGTACTTCATATTATGTTCCATGATTTTTTTCATGACCGGTCTGAGTAATCTCATCATTCATCATTTCCCATCCTCAAATGTAGATTGTTAATTTTCTTGTTTATTCAATTACTTTCAGTTTATTTAACAGTTGCCTATATTTTTATTTTTGAACCCATATTGATATAATATGAATAATTTTTCTGGCTCTTGTTCTCTTCATAATGTGTATCAGTATTTTTTAAGTTGTGGAAAATATATATAAGATAGGGATTTATTATCTTAAGTGTGAAATTTTCTAATATTTAATACATTGATACTTTGCATAACTACTACCACCATCTGTCTCTAGGACGTTTCCACCCTCTTCCTCCAGCCGTCTGACCCTGGTAACTATCAGTCTTTGTGCTTCCATGAATGTGACAACTCTAGATACCTCATGCAAGTGAAAACAAGTAATACTTGTCCTTTTGTGACCAGCTTATTTTGCTTAATATGTATATCCTTGTTATAAAATGTGTCAGCATGTCATTTTAAAAGACTGAGTGATATTTCACTGCATTCATCTACCATTCATCCTTCGGTGGACCCCTGGTTTGCTTCCAACTTCAGCTATTGTAAATCTACATATACAGATCTCTGTTTCCATCCTTGCTTTAAATTCTTCTGGATGAATGCCAACAAGTGGAACTGAATGATCCCGCTCAGATTTTAACTGCATATTCTGAGATTCCTTCAACTATCATTCCAGCCTTCTACTGAAAATATTTATTTCAGAAATTTCACCTTTACTTACTATGACTTTCAAAATAACTAATGACTAGGTAATCTATCCTCTATTAAAAGTTGAAAACAAAGATAAAATATAAACTTTTTTTCCTAGCAAAACTAAAGCTGAAAGATATCAGCCCATGGAATTAAGGAGATAATGGGGAAGACCTTCAGTTTATAAAATGAGCTCAGTGAACCCACTATGATTAAAAAAAAAAAAGGTAAGGGGGAATAACTAAAAGTTTGAATATGAGGGTAAATTTAACTGTTTACTCACTACAAAAATAGCCAGACCAGGGCAGTCATGGTGGCTCAGCAGGCCAATCCTCCACCATGCAGCACTGGCATCCCATTTTGGCACAGGTTCCTGTTCCAGCTCCACCACTTCCGATCCAGCTCCCTGCGTGTGGCTGGGAAAGCGGCAGAGGATAGCCCAGGTCCTAGTGACCCTACACCCACATGGGACACCCAGAAGAAACTCTGGACTCCTGGCTTCAGATCAGCTCCACTCTGGCCATTGTGGCCATTTGGAGAGTGAACCAGCAGCAGATGTTAGACCTCTCTTTGCATATACTGACATTTTCTCTGTAATCCTGTCTTTCAATTTTAAATAAATAACTCTTAAAAAGATCAGGAGCTGGATAAAAATGTATAAAAAGAATTAAGTCATTTCACTGCAGTGAAAGGATAGTCTACATGTTAAAAAAGCAAAAATGTATTACGTGATGTCTATTATGAACACTAAAATAACATGGCAAATCAGTAAGACAAAAAGGGAAAATTCAAAATTTCAATGGCTTAAATTATGAAAACAAAACAGAAAATTAGGAAAATAAATGGGAATGCTTAAACTTTAACTGTTCGGTACTTACATTGCATAAAAATAAATTAAGTATTCCAATTAAAAATAGGTTATTATCCTGGGTTAAAGAATAAATTCTGCAACATGCTACATTAAGAAACATATCTGAACAAGAACAAAGAAAAATTGTAAACAAAAAATGTGAGAAGGCTGTGTTTTGTAAATGCAAACACAAGAAAGACAGTTTAGCTGTATGTATGTCCTCTAAGACATTATAGAACAAAACATCAATAAACAATAATGATGAAACGGTCAAACCTCCAGGAAGTTATCCTGTAAAATGCCACACACCCCGCACAAACATGCCAAAAATATTTATAGTAATCTTAATAGTTGTATCCTGTCTTTCTAAGCAATGGATAGAACTTGTTTTCAGCAAAACTGTCTTGTGTTTGATTCTCATTGCTGTTGTTTACATTATTGAGGAACAATGTGGTTTTCAGTTACCATTTGTTAAATCCTTTATTTCTTGGAAGGCTTATGTTTGTGATTATAAAGAAAATTGTAAGTATGTCATTGCAACCATTAAAAGGAAAAAGGAGGAAGGAAGGGACAGCAACTACAAAACACATGGAATTTGTTCCCTTTATATGCATAAAAGAAAAGAAAAAGCTCATTACTGAACACTGTGGAAATACACTATTGGAAACAACTGAAATCCCATCCAGAACAGGATAGATAAGCAAATGGCTATGCATTTAGTTTCTAGAACATTATACAGCATGGCAAATGGGTTGACTATTACTACGTAAAAATAATGAGAAAAGTAACAGCATCCTGATCTGCTTCAGTTCAAAATCAGTGAAGTCTGGAAGACAGCAGGTAAGAGATATTTCTCAAAAGCCACCAAAGGATGTCGACAAGTCACTGGGGTCATTCATTCTCCTCTCTCCCTGTCTCTTGGCATGGGGAGTAATTACATCAATGTATTTATGATAATGACTGAGTTGTGCACATAAAATGAACACACTCTATGCTTATATGTTTGTGTTACACTCAAAGATAGTATGAACCACTGAGTAATATTTTGCAAAGCTCATGATTGATTAGAATTCCAGCTGTGCTGTTATATTCTATGGCCTATCCCCATAACCTCCCCTACTCATGCTGCTTTGATGAATGTGCTTTATCGCTTTATTTTTATTTTTTCCTTCTTAATTCTTATTTTAAGATCTTATTAAGCAAAGAGTTAAAGTATGTGCACTCATCTTCACATAAGATACCACTTAGAATGCCAATATATAATAACTCTCCATGTTTTTGTATAGGCAATACATTACTTTCAATTGTTACCTGTGGCACAGTAAATGGTGTATTGCCATCTAAAATAGATATAAAAGCAACGGTAACTTTCAGCCTTCTTTTATTCCATTGCTTAAAAATTGTTAAATTCTTACTTATTCAACCTGTGCATGTATTATACATTGTTCCTCCTCTGCCCAGACAATCACTAACTTGCAGGTTTCAATTTATGGGTGCTGCTTCTCTGTAATAGATTGTATTTGTGCCTTGATTGTCATAGCGACAATTTTTGTATTAACATGTAGTCACACCTCACCACTGCTGAAACGAAGGATAAATTCTGTTGATGATCACCACAAACACAGTGGCAAGTAAACTTCCTTGCTTCGAGCAGCATATGCTCAAATATTTATTGAATAAATGAATGTTAAGCAAGGTTATCAATTAGGACAGTGTTTAGAGATAAGTAATAAAAACTGATGAATCGTGGCTTAAGCAAATAGGAGCATACTGTAATCACATAAAAATGTCTGGGGTAGGCAGTGCCGTTGAAGGTTCAGTGGCTCTGGCTCAGTAAGGCTCTCGAGAGACTGGGTCCTCATTCTTCCCTTAGTTTCATGCAATTTATTCCGCTGCTGTGTCCCTACACATGACTTTTTAAGATATTTACACAGATCCATGTATCATGCTATCGTTAAGCCTGGATAAATAATGCATGTAACTGAGGAAAAATATTTCCTGGAAACAAACAGAAAATTTCTCCAGAGTTGGATCATTTTAACACCCTGACTGCAAAATGAAATATGATAGTCAGTAGTTCATTGTCACATACTGATTAGTGAGAGGTGCATAAGTGGGATAAGTGGGACGGTATTCTCAAAACAACATCAAACTTGGTAAGCTGCCTCAAAAAATAAAAAATCACAGGCACATGATTTTGAGGCACAGGGGTTTAAGATACCAACATGAGACATCAGCATCCAGAAAAGGTGCTGATTCGAGTCCCAGCTGCTCTACTTCCCATTCTGCATCCATCACTTGGAAAGGAAGAAGCTTGCCAAAGTGTTTGGGCTCCTGCTCCCCTGCGGGAGACATGCAAGAAGTTCCTGGTTTTGGTCCAGCCCTGGCTATTGCAGCCATATGGAGAGTGAACCAGCAGATGGAAGATCTCTTTCTGTCTCTCCCTCTCTCCTGTCACTGTGCTTTTTATCAACCTGTCTTTCAAAAAGAACAAAATCTTTAAAAATATATATATAAAATATCACCATTGCATAATATTGCCATGCCTTTTGTGTCCAGTCATGTGAATATACCTGGAATGGATAACCACACAGAGCAAGCAGAAAACAAAGTTTGACGAAAATAAAATTTAAAAAAAAAAAGAGCACAAAGTAAAACAAATACATTATATGGCTAATGCCTGGCTTTCATCAAACTGCATAATTCCTCTTTGCTCTGGCATAGATATCATTCATTTTTCATTTGCCATAGACAAAGTGAGCCACCGGATATTAGATAATAACTATAATTTTAAATCACTCACAGTTCATAACTTTAGGGGGCATTGTTATGACAAAATCCAATTAATATGTTTTTTTTAATGATAAACCAGCTCACTCTTACCTTTGTTTCTTGCTAAAGACATATTGCCCTTTAGTTTTGATAATATCCACATTTAAAAATGTAGTCTTACATGAAATTATGTCTGCTGTTCTGAAACTCAAGGTTAGACAAATCATTAGACAATTTGAGAGATTTCTGCATATTATGCCAGTAGAATCCAATATGATTTTCTTGACATTGGAAGACCTACTTTGCTTAGAATCATTTTGAGTAACTAATGCATTAGTTTAATAATTCAAAATTACACTATTGAATGACTCACTAATTTTAGCCTTATCATCACCACTCTTTCATAAAAATTGAATATTGGGGGAAAAAGTCAAGGTTTCGGTATAGAATAAAAACTACTTGCCTAAACAGTTATAGATGGCTAATGATTGGTGACACTGCCTATGTACATAGATAAGATTTTTTTAAAGGGCAGGAAAAAACAAAATAATTTTTCTTGTTGACTTCTTTTATAACACGATGTTTATTGAGAAAAAATTGACTATCTAGTCAATGAGTAATTAAATCCATAATCTCATTAGTAGTAAGCAGTTGCAGATTGTACTTTGTCATGATGCCAAGGCATTGACTTCTTCCAGAACTCTCTCTGTATCAATGTGTGTGTGTGTGTACGTATGTGCATTAAGATCATAGCACCTTTGTCTTTGTAAATTGCTTTTTATATGAGCCAAAGCAATTCTACTACAATACCTATTTTCAAAGGCTATGTAACTGATGTTATGTGTATTATTTCCTTCCAAAATCAAATGATTTTAACCTATTGTGAATGCTATTGCCAAATTACATTACAGAAACATTTTTTACCAAAATGTGTCCCCACTGAGTGAAGATCACCCTATGTTATTTCCTATTCTTGTATTCTTTCCCTAACTGTGTTTTGGGGAAAAAAGGATAAGTACTTAATGCTATAACTTAAACATAACAAAATTTAAGAGTACCAAAAGAATTGGCAATTGTGGTTATTGATTTCCTAGGAGCTTCATGAGGTGACAAAATCTGATTATGTACTATCATGTTTCAAGAACATTTTGCAAAGTAGGACTATTTGAAACAAATTAATTGAATAAGCCATTACATGCTTAGAGGACTTTCCTCTTCTTACAATTTATTATTTACATTCTAGGCCCACTTTTGTATTTTGGGATATTTGACTATTATCATATTTTTTCTTTTTTTTCTTTGGAAATACAATGTTTTTACGTATTTCCAGTCTATTCTGACTTTATATACGTTGCAACTATTATCACAGATCACTTGATTTTTGTACCATCTATGAAATTTAGTTTCAAACTGAAATGAACATTTTTACATTTTATAAGATTTATTCATTTACTTGTTTGTTTATTTGTTTATTTATTTGAAAAAGTGATGGGGAAGAGAGGAAGAGTGTGAGGGAAAAAAAGAGAGACTGGGATCAATCAATCCATCAATCCTGTTGATTCACTTCCCAAATGTCTGCAACTTCCATGGTTGGCCAGGCCAAAGTCAGCAGCCCAGATTCACCTGAGTTTTCCACAGCAGTGGAAGCAGCATAACTATTTTGGCCATCTTTTGCTGATTTTCCAGGTATATTAGAAGAGACCTGGATTTGAAGGACAGCAGCTGAGATGCTAAATGGTGATCTTACGGCATGCTGGGATCTCAATCATCAGGTTAACCTACTGTGCCACAATGCTACATACACTTTCCTGAGATCCGAAGTAATGCAGGGAGGGGTGAGTATCCAGTATAATGTGGTAAGCTGCTGCTTGGAATACCCACATTCCACAACTGAGTCCCTGTTCAGGTTCTAGCTGTCTTACTGTTTTAGCTCCCTGTTCATGCAACCTGCAGGCAACAAATGACAGCTCGATGATTTCTGCCCTACCATCCATGGAGGAGACCCACATGGAGTTTTGGACTCCTGGCTTTGGCCTGGCCCAGCCCAAATTGCTGTGGGCATTTAGGGAGTGAACAGTGGATGGAAGATCTCTCTGTCTCCTACTTTTGCTGGATGAAAAAGTAAATATTTTGTGCAGTAACTTAGAATCACAGAAATAAAATATCTGTGTAATTTTACATTAGTAGAGAAATGACTCAAAGATAGAAACAACAAAAACCCTGTTATATAATTTAAATTAATAAAAAAAAAACCCACAAAAATACTTGATCATTCATATCACTCAAATTCTGGTTGCTCTGCTTCCTATACAGCTTCCTGATAATGCACCTGGGGAAGAAAAGGACGGCCCAAGTACTTGGGACTTTGTTTCCCTCATGGGAGACCATGATGAAGTTTCTGCTTTCTGGATTGGGCCTGATCCTGCTGGCTGTAGTGAATCCATTTGGAGAACGAATCAGTAGATGGACAGATGAAAGATTTCTCTTGCTCTCTCTCTCTCTCTCTCTCCCCGCCCCTGTGTGTGTGTGTGTGTGTTTGTGTATGTGTGTATTCTCTTGCTTTTTTTTCATTTTGCTTTTCAAGTATTTCAGTAATAGTTTAAAGAAGAGATAGGATTAGAGGAATTTCACAAAACTTATAATGGACCATTAACTTATCAGACTTGCTAGTAAGATAATAAGTGCAAACAAAATAGAGATGCAGCAAGCCTAATCTTAGCAGTCCTTCTTATATTTAAGGTCTAAAAAAATCACAACATTCAAAATCAATATATTGTGGATAATTAAAATGAACACACCATTCATTGTTGTTGTGAGAGGCAATAAGACCCAATGAGTTGACAGATATAAACATGCAGCATGGGAGTAAGAGCGGCTGAGTTGAGGTAACTTGTCACTACAGTTGCCCCATGCACATCTAGAAAGATGAACCAATCTTTCGCAAAGGGTCAGGGCAAATGAAAGAAATATATAAAATGCAACTTGCAACTGAGGGCATATGAGGCAACTTGAACTCTTCCTGCAGATTTGAATAGCAGATATGATTCCTTTGTTCTTTTCACCAAGCTATGGGTTAATGGTTTAGCAACACAGGTCCTAAGAACAAACAATAATTCTCAGAACAAGTACAAGCTGCCAACAACAACGACAAAAAGAAACAGTTTCCTTAAGTCCCTTCTCTCTTACTGTAAGAAATAGGATCCTGGTCCACTTCTATATTTTGCTCTTTTTAATAACTGCATATTTCGCTACAGAAAGACCTGTAAAAATTGGAAAATATGACTTGTAAGGATGTACTAAAGTTAAAATATATCATAACCTCATTTGAAGCCATAGAACTCAACTTTGGCTTCACAGCTATTGAAACTCTCCAGACAATCGCACTGGAACTTCTGGGAGTTGGAAGAGGCAGGCACCCAAGTGTTTTTTGCTTTGTTTCTTTGCTTTGCTCTGTTTTTGTTTTTGTTTTTGTTTTTGTTTTCAAGCTCAGAAAGTAATAATGACAAGATTAAAGTAAAAAATATTGCTCTATGGAAAGGAAATACAAAATATTCTTTAAGATTATCTATTTCTCTATTTTCTATCTGTAGACAAAATAGTAAACCCAATTTCTCTCTCTCTCTCTCTCTCTCTCTCTCTCTCTCTCTCTCTCTCTCTCTCTCTCTTTCAAACAGGATTTTAATGATGTCAACCAAAGACTGCCTATATGTAGTTAGACAAAATCAATGTTTTGGGCAGACTGAGATAAGGAAAAGAACTATGCTATGAAAAGCTATGCAGTGTGGCACCAAGAAGGTGTTAGAAAGGATGCAGAATGGGAGATTGTCTTGTATCCTGACTTGGAAGAGCATTTGAGGAAGCATGACTTTGTCTAGGCCAGATGCTTATCAGCATGTCAAGGGTGATCCTAAAACTGAGTATATAAATAAGTCTTATCAGAAGCAGGAGAAATGAAGCAGGGAAAAAGCTGGGATTGGAAGAGAAACGGCAGTCACTTGTATGAGCCAGGAAATATAGCTGTGGGCCATTTTTGTAGATTGGAAAGTGCTCTTGTTTTATCTGTGATCAGACATAATTATGCAGTAGTCTTATTTCTGCCTGGCTCTGTTTATGATTTCAGAGTGACCTTGGTTGATGTCTGTGCTCTGTGAAATTGTTTTCCGTTCAACAGAAGAGCACCAAATCCTAGCAGTAAGTGCCGAGCCAGATCTCACTTTCAGAGAGCCCACACAGAAAATCTTCCTGTCTGATTCCATCAGGCTCTAAATTCTCATGACACCAGTATGTTTGCTTGTCACTCTGCATGGGAAATTCATTCATCTTTTGGAACCTGGCCTTCATACTCTTTCTGCATAACCCTTTAATGACTACCTGCTCCATTTGATCTCAACTCAAATATCCTGACTGAGACCTCCTTGACTTGTTAAAGCAGCTCACTTTCCAATCACCTCAAACTCAGTACCTCAGTTTACCTTCTGTAGTGTTTGTAATTCAGACTGCAGCTTTGATCATAGCACACAAGGAAGAAGTGTTGGTGTAAATAGCTCATTCTCTCTATAATTGATTGTCAATGTAGTAGATTTCCTCTGTGATTCAGGATTTCTTGCAGATTGTTTTACCAAGAATTACCAGGATTAGTTCCATTGGCAGCATCCTAATGTGACACTAGAGACAACACAATTTAATCCTGGGCCACTTGTACTCTAAGGCCCATCTCTATTCATCCCTTATAGCTCACAGGTCTATAAGAAGGAAAACGTTTCAGAACATTGGAAATACAAAAGAAATAAGGTGTAGAGGTAGTAAAATCTATCACATTGTTACTCTAATTACAAAATGAATAAAGTTATTGGGCACAGCACAATAGGCTAGTGCCTAAATCCTTGCCTTACAACTACCTGGAGCCCATGGGTGCACCAATTTGTGTCCCAGCTGCTCCACTTCCCATCCAGCTTCCTGTTTGTGGCCTGGGAAATCAGTAAAGGGTGGATCATGGTTTTGAGACCCTGCACCTGTGTGGGACATCCAGAGGAAGCTTCTGGCTCCTGGCAACAGATCAGCTCAGCTCCAGCCACTGCAGCCACTTGAGCCGTGAACCAGTGGATCTTTCTCTTTGTTTCTCCTTCTCTCTGTAAATATGCCTTTCATTAAAAATAAATAAATCTTTTCTAAAAAAGAATTCTTGAAGATCACTCAAAGTTGGGGTTAGCATTGTGGCAAGGTAGGTTACTGTGGGTTGGTAACACTTGTGGCACATGTTCAAGCCCTGACTGCTCCACTTCTGATTCAGTTCCCTGTTGGTGTTCCTGGGAAAGCATTGAAAGATGCCCTGGGTCCTTGGGCCGCTCTACCAGTGTGGCAGGCCCGGAGGGAGCCCGATGCTCATTGTTTATGACTGGTTCAGTGCTGGCCATTGTGGCTATTTGGGGAGTGAAATAGAAGATAGGAAATTCTCTATCTTGGTCTCATTGTCCCTCCTCTGTAGATCTTTCCAACAAAAATGAACAGATGGGCCCAACTGGAAACTATAATGCTAAGGGAAATGAGCCAATCCCAAAAGGTTAGATACCACATGTTTGCCTTAATTTAACCAGTAATCTTATTTGTTTGTTGGTTTATTTGTTTTTGAACCTGTCATTGATACTGTCTCAACCCATGTGTTGTGAAAAATTGAACTTGCATTACTTTTAACATATTGTTTACTCAATACTATGTCAATCAATTTCATAACATTGTAAATTGATGCTGATGTTTTGTTGGGGCTTTTAACTGACCAGGACTTTACTCTGTTAGCTCTACCTTCAGACCAGAGAAGGTCTCCCCTAGAAAAGGCTGAACTTATCTGGACAATAAGATGCTGGACTCTATGCTAGGTATATGCTTGCAATGAATGAATCCCAATTGAACTTCAAC
The DNA here is from genome assembly GCF_017591425.1 of Ochotona curzoniae. Classification (NCBI taxonomy): domain Eukaryota; kingdom Metazoa; phylum Chordata; class Mammalia; order Lagomorpha; family Ochotonidae; genus Ochotona; species Ochotona curzoniae. Next base: position 61,239,397 of record NW_024466599.1, read on the forward strand.
TGTGATTATGCAGCAAGGTGGAGGAATCCACCATGGGGGAGGGTTGTGGGAGGGGTGAGGGGAATCCCAGTGCCTATAAAACTGTATCACATAATACAATGTTATTAACAATTTAAAAAAATGAACAAATCCTTCTTTTTAAAATTTCACTCAAACTAGATATTTCACTGGAAATATAATTACCATGAAACCCAGAGCTGGCACTGTGGCTGTTTTATTGCCAGATACACAGGCATGCTTACATACTGTCCATGAGACTCAATTTCTGTAAATTCAAAAACTGTTTTCTTATCCCTTTTACAAAATTTCACTCTTTCTTAATCATGTACTAATAAAGAACTTTTTGTATCTGATAGTCCTCCCACAGGTTGTGTATTTTTTCCTGTGAGTCTTAAAACAGGTGTAGATACAAATCATACATCAGACATTCTCCATTGTTCCCTTATACTAAGATTTGATGTTCAGATTATAATTTCCTTTGTAAGTGGGTATTTTCAGATTAGCAAAAAAATGTACTCATAGAAAAGAAAGAAAACAGACTAACATCAAAATGGTTTTTTACTGAAATATTTTTCTTGGATGGGGGCACAACATTGGGCCTAGAGGGTTAAGTTGCTACTTGCGACTCTGGTCCCCACAGCAGAGTGCTGTTTTCAGCTCTGGTTGAACCACTTTGAGTTCAGCTTCCTACTAATGTACCTAAAAGGCAGCAGAAGATGCTCTCATGCTTGGGCTCCTGTCACTCAAGTGGGAGACCAGGTTGGTGTCCCTGGCTGCTGGCTTCAGCCTGTAACAGAACTGACTTTACAAGTATCTGCACAGTGCACTAACAAAGAAAGATTCTCTCTCTGGTAATCTTCCTTTCAAATCATAAATACATCTTCTAAAATTATGTATCACCTGTAAAATAATATGCGAGAATCTTGATGCTTTATTGTCTCTCTTAATGCCTCTCTCTATATTGTGTGTGCCTCTCTTTATAAGTTATCATATTTGTGTTTTCATAAGTAAAACCATACTCTCCTTATGCTTACAAGCCCTCGGATGTTTTCTCAGTAAACAATGAATCTTGAACACAGAAAATCTGCCCTGATTCAGCTATGACATTTACCTCAGTGAGCCCAAGATCTCTTTCCTATATGCCCAAATATGTCAAACAATATTTTGTCCCAAATTTTTACTGATGTTAACCGTGCTTTAGCAAACAAAAGAATTATTCCAATTTTATAACAGAAAAATGTCTAAGGTTGGTAAGTGAATTATCACCCAAAATTCCTATTTTCACTGAAATGTTTCAATGTTAACAGTATAAATTCGTGGTTTCTGTAACTCTATAGGGATAGTATAGTTATCTTGAAAACTGGCCAAAAGTCCAGTTTCTGGGCCTAGATGTCAATGTTTAAATTCATTTTCCACCATCAATAAACTCTAATAATGAAGCAGTCATAATATTATCTAGCTTATAGGATTACAATGTTATTAAATAAATGTATTTAAAATATTTTTGAGTTTTTACTCAATAAAACTTAGCACATTAGCACTAGGTATTTCTCATTATGGCAAAAGTCACATTTATTCTGGGATTTTCTCACATTTGACATGACATACAAATTTGACTTTGTTTCACAGTGTGCAGTCACTAAGCAGATACTTAACTTTCAGATTCCAAAATCTCACCACCAAATGTAAGGCACACTTGGTTTCCTCTCTGTAACCTAATCACATTTTAGACAAATAGGCTTATGTGGTAATAAAAAATGAATACACTGGAATGCACATAACATGTAAATACATTTCTTCAAGGACCCAAAAAGCCCTCATATCTCCATATTTCATAACACAGAGATGTCTCCAAGGCACCGGGCCTCATTTTTCTTTGAAATGCCAGCTCACATCCCCAGAGTGAGGTAAATCACCCTGGTTCCTTCACATTGTCTATGCAGCTGAAAATTAACCTCCAAAGGTTTGTTCTGAACTGAGTGTGCCATGTTTTCAGTAAAATTATCGGATTCTCCTAATTGTACATAAAAATAAATATATGTTCTGTATCACACTAAGCAATATGCCATTATTCCTAATGAAAACAGGCACAAAAATCTTCAAGAAAATGTTTGAATACGAAATCTAGCAAATTATAAAACGTAATGTCATAACTAAGAGGTATTTATTGGAGTACAAAATTAATTGAATATATTAAAATCAATAAATACAAATTTCTATTTTACTAGATTTAGGAAGTAAATGTACATGCTGATGTCAGTTGTTATGTAAGGAACATTTGAACTAAGCATTCATTTATGATTAAAAGTCTGGGAAAATTAGAAAAAGAGGACAATTTCTTCAATCTGATAAAGGAACTTCTCTAAGATACCTGTATCTGACATCATATTTAAAAGTGAAGGAATTATTTTCTCTCTATTTCCATTATTTTTATTATTATTTTATGATACAATTCTATAGGTCCTGGAATTTCCCTGACTCATTCCCCAAATCTCGTCTCCCCCATGCACACTGATTTCCCCTATGTTATTGGAATAGCATAGTTTTTCAAACAAAGTCATAAGCTCATCACAGCGGGCATGGACAATGACAGAGAGTCTAGCATCCTATTGTCATTGAGAGTGCATCTCTGATCTGGAAGTAGAGATGCATATTACATTGTATCCTCACATCTAGATATGATAGTCTCCACTACACAGTTTTCATACATCCCCTTAAATAAAAAGCCACAAAACAAAATCAACAACAGGAAGAAAAATAGAAGTTTACACTGCCATGAAGTTAAATAACATGCTACTTAATGACTAATATGTCATTGAAAAAAATAAAAATCAAGAACCTTCTTGAACTGCTTTGAAGAAATGAAAATAAAAACAAAAATAATAAAATCCATGAAATAGTTTCTACTGATCTTTGTTGGTTAGATGTTTTTCCTGTAAGTAATAGATAGGTGAGTTTAGTTTTTTTCAATCCAGTCTACTAATCTATGACATTTGATTGATGGGTGTCATGCTTTTACATTTAAGGTTAATAGGAATAAGTGGCAATTTGATCCTGTCATTTTAACAATAAGTTGTCCATCACTTGATTTAGTTTTCTGTTGTTCTTTTACTGGGATGTTCTTAGCCATTGCCTTTGGTTTTGGTGGGTACTATTCCTCTTCTCTGTCAAGAGAACATCTTTAAGTATCCTTTGTAGGGCAGGTTTAGAAGAGGCTATTCTTTTAAATTTTCTTCACTGTGAAGAATTTTATTTCATTTTCAAGACAAAGGAAAGCTTTGCTGGGTACATTATTCTGGGCAGATAATTTTTTTTTTTCCTTTCAGAATCTGGAATGTGTCACTCCATTCTCTTCTTGCCTGTAGAGTTTCCTGTGAGAGGTCAGCAGTGAGCCTGACTGCCATTCCTCTATATGTCAATTGATTTTTTTTTCACATGAACATTTAAGGATCTTTTCCTAATGTTCAAATGAAGAGAGATTGATTGACTATCATGTGTCGTGGTGAAGATCGCTTTTGGTTAATCCTGTGGGGGGTTCTGTGATCCTCCTGTAATCTGTCTCCCAATTCTTTCTCCAGATTAGGGAAATTTTCCTTTATTACTTCATTGAATACAGCTTTACATTCAGGTTCTCTTTCCGCAGCTTCTGGAACTCCCATAACTCTTACATTTAGCCTTTTAATAATGTTTCTTAATCCTTGAATACTTTTTTTAGCATGATCCAGTTTTACTTCCATCTTTTCGCTTATTTCCTCATGTTCACAAGAAATACCTTCCCTCAAACAGATCCAGAACTCTACTAGTGCCGCATCAGGTGAAATTTTGTACTATATGGCAAAGGTTTTGAAACTGGAGGGACAACAATGAGCTGCACATGTGTTGAGCTGGGAGTGAACTAACTGCCGGTCCAGTACATTGCACTTGTCCCACAGGAAAAATAATACCAACTTTGGCATCCTAATGGTCAAAAAAGGTCGGGTAGCCACCAGATCTAACAGCCAGCAGATTCCAGCAAGATCAGCACAACCAACAACTTAGTTATTTAGAACACCTGTTATCTCCCTAATCCTGGGTACTGCTTGGACAAGAAGTGGGAGAAAGGTTATACAGATAACAGTGCAACCACAGCACAAGATCACAGAAAGTGGAGAGTGGTGAGCCAGGAGCTGGGGCTATGGGGACCATGGTGGAAGCCTAACATAAGAGTTAGGACCTGAAACTCGCTGGAAGTAGTAGCAAAAGACTGCAAACAAAAAAGTGGATTCAAGACACAATAAGTAAAATAGAACTGTTGGTGATACAACTTAGAAACCTTCCCTGATGAAAAGAATCTGCTAATCTGAATTGCAATGACCAAGAGCAAAAGAAGAGACAGAAATACGATGAAAATTACTGAAGACTCCCCTGCAAAGGAGCAGAAGTCTTTGCTAACTTCAGAGTTAAATGAGGACTACACTGAGAAAATTGGGGACACAGAATTCAGAAAACTCATTATAAAGCCTCTTATCAACAAAGAGAAACACATTCAGGAGTTCAAGAAATTTATGAAATACGTCACACAGAAAACAGTAACACTGAAACAAAATCAAGTCAAATTATTGGAAATGAAGGACACAATAGACCATTAAAAATTCAGTCAAAAGTCTCAATAATAGAATGAGAGAGGCATTTGGAATTATTGACTCTTAATGTGGATCATAGGACAAGGCTATTCATTTCCATCACTGCTATTGAACATCGTACTGCAAGTCTAAAGGTAAAAAAGCTAATTTTAGATAAACAATAAGATGTACAGTTAGAGGAAAAGAGGTAAACAAAGACATCTCTTCTCACGACTACCTGATTGTGTACAGAATCCAAAGGAATTTTCAAAATCACCTAGAATCAATAAATGAATTTTCCAGGTATATAGCATATGAGATCAACAATCAAAAATCGATATACTAACAATTAGAAATTAGAAAATTAAACTTGAAACAATTCAATACTATTTACAATTAGAATCCACCTCCACACCAAATAAGCATGCAAGTATGTATTTTGTACAATACATAGCTCCTATCTGTTGAAGACTATAAAATCCTGGTAAAAAGAAATCAAAGTACACCTCAACAAATCAAAGATAAACTCTAATCCTAATAAGAGTTAGCAAATACAGATTTCAAGTCTCCTTAAATAAATTTATAAACTGAATGCAACCCCAATCAAAACCTTGGGAGCATTTTGTAGATACTGAAAAGCTGATGCTAAAATTAACACAGAAAGGCAATGTAATAGAAAAAAGTACAATTTTGAAAATGAAAATAAAGTTACAGCAATTGAACACAATCTCATTTTAAGACTTTCCAAAGTTTACAATGATACAAGAGTATGGAAGTAGCAAAAAAAAAAAAGACAGTCACAAAGATTGATGACATAGATTACAGAATGAAGAAGATATGTATGAATACAGTGATTTATAACCAGCAGGTCAGACACAATTCATTAGAGAATGGATAGTCTCTTCAACAAAATTTTATCAAATAATTGGACTTCAATGTATCACAAAAGATTACTTTGAACTAAGTTGCTTTTTTTTTAGGATTTATTTATTTTATTGAAAAGGCAGGTATACAGAGAGAAGGAGAGACACGGAGGAAGTTCTTCCATTTGATGATTAACTCTCCAAGTGCTACAACAGCTGGAGCGGAGTCACTCCGAAGCCAGGAGCCCGGAGTCCCTTCCAGGTTCCCATGTGGGTGCAGGGTCCCAAGGATTAAGGCCATCCTCTATTGCTTTCTTAGGCTACAAGCAGGGAGCTGGATGGGAAACAGGACTGCCAGGATTAGAACCAGCGCCGATATGGGATCCTGGGCATGCAAGGTGAGGATTTTGGCAGCTATGCTATCACACTGGGCCCTGAACTAATTTTTTAAGATTTTTTTTTTTTTTGGAAAGTCGTATTTACAGAGAAAATGACGGAGAAAGATCTTTCATCTGCTGGTTCACTCCCCAAGTGGCCACAATGGCCGGAGCTGAGCCAACCTGAAGTTAGGAACCAGGAGCTTCTTCCAGGTCTTCCATGTGAGTGCAGGGTGCCAAGGTTTTGGTTCATCCTCTACTGTTTTCCCAGGCCAGAAGCAGGTTGCTGTAAAGGAAGCAGCTTGGACATGAACCAGCAACCACATGGGATTCTGGTGCATGCAAGATAAGGACTTGAGTCACTGGACTACTGTGCTGGGCCCTTTGAACTAAATCTGATATCTTATATATAATTTAATTAAGAATTAATCCTAGATCTAAGCATAAAATGCCAAACTAGAATAATTTTTTGAGGAAGTACAGAAAATATGCATTTTCTGAGTTTATGCCAAAAATTCTTAGAGATAACACTAAGAGAGTGATTCATGAAATGTCTTTATTCATTTATGTGTTTGAAAATGCCAAGTTACAAGAGATAGTTTATGTGCTGGTTCATGACATAAATGCACTGAACAGATGAGATCCTGGGACAGGACGAGTCTAGGAACCTGGACCTCAGTAAGCGTTTTCTGCTACATTTCCAGGTATATTAACAGCATGCTGGATGGGAAGCATAACAGCTGGAACACTGGAAGTGTCACTTACACGGATGGGATATAGGGGATGGGTCACAGGCTGTGGCCTAACCCAGTGTGCCGCACACCAGAGTTGATTCACAAAATTTTTAAAAGTTAACTAGACATGATTAAGTTGTAAGGTTCGACCCTACAAAACAACCATTGAAAACATAAAACAATGGATAGAAAATATTTGCAAGTTTTGTATATATAGGGGAATACACACACACACATACATATATATATACACACACAAACATATATATATAGTAAGGGGGAAATAAATATATTTATTTATATATAGAATATAAATTATAATATATAACATATATAATTATATATAATATATTTAATATATAATATATTAACACATAATTATACTATATATATATATATATATATATATATATATGGTATATATATATATATATAGTAAGGTGGAAAAATCCCAAAATACAAAAAATTAATCAGACATCACTAAACACAATATTATGGCAAATGAATTCCTAAAAGGTTGCTCAAAATCAGGACTCATTTGGAAAATGCTAATTACAATAAGCACGAAATAAAATTACCACTTTTTGGAATACCTGAAATAAAGTGTAAATACTTCTGAAAATACTGAGCAAATGAAATTGCCATATGCTTTTGGGCATGCAACATGGTACACCAACTCTGGCAAACATTTTCTGATAATATTTAACATCATATATACGACTGAGCAATTCTACTTCTGATTATTTATCATATGTAAACAAAAACATTATTTTCATGCAAAAACATCTGTATAGGAATTTTTTAAGATTTATTTTGATTTATTTGACAGAAAAGTTATAGGGGTTGGGGAGATGGAGAGAGAGAACAAAGGAAAGACTCTTCTATCCATTGGTTTACTCCCCAAATGGCCTCAAAAGCTAGGAGTGGACCAGCTAGAAGCCAGGAGCCAAGAGCTGCTTCTGAATTTCTCCTGTGGGATCAGGGAGCAAGGACACTGCTCTTCCAAGCACATTTCCAGGGAGAAGAATCAGATGTGAAATATCAAGTATTCCACTGGCTCTTGTATGAGATTCCATAGTAGCAAGCAGTAGCTTTACTTGCTATGCCACAATGCCAGTTCCTGTCCACGAATTTTTGTAGCACCTCTATTCAGTTTCTTAAAACAGAAAATAACCTAAATATTCTTCAGCAGCTGTTTCATTAAACAAAATATAGTACATTTATGCAATTAAATACTACTCACTAAAGAAAAGGAAAAAAAAGAAACAGAAAGAATAGTAGATAAGCACAACTTTGGCTTCAGGTAGATAAGTATCAGAATGTCTCGAGACTGACATGTTAAATAAGTAATCCTAGTTATTTTTTTTTTCAAAAATACAAAGGTGTAGTTGTGGAATAAAGAATATCATTTCCTAGAGTTTGAAATGAAAGAGGGTTACATAAAATAGGATATTGCAAGTGAAATTTTCTCAGTGAGATAACTATATTGCTTATACAAATCCGCTCATGTTATGAATGGATAGAATCTTGCATGGATAAAAATATCCCAAGAAATCTATGTTTTAACTATTTTTACTATTTCCTGACTCAAGCCTGTAAAAGTAGTGTCCTATAATTTCTTTCATATTTTCTACTCCTTTAAGTATATTTTCAGCTAGTAAGTATATAAGTAAAATTATTAAATGTTCATCACATTTCTAGATATGGAGATGATACAAGTGATACTATTTTCTAGAATGAAAATATTAAATAAGATAATCTCTTTTGATGTGTCTGTCCTAATGTAAGGAGGAATCACATTTCTTACTTTAGTACTGGTAACAACTCAAAGTTAGTTCACCCCCTAAATTTGGCCTTTTCCACCCAAGATTCAACTTACTGGACTTATTAGCAACAAGTGACTTTGAATGTTCCTTCCTTTGAATTTCCATTTCCACACATTTTTGTGATTTCCCATAACTTCACCAATTCAACTTAATCATTGTTGACAATCACTGTTTTCATGAACAACCTTGGTCTAAAATGTTTCTAGGCTGTTGGAAAATTAATATGAGGAAGTCATAACTATAAAATTAAAAGCTTTTAGAAATGTCTTATGAGTATTTATTATGTCTGTATTGAAAACGGAGGTAAAACAAGCGAACTGTTCCTACATATCTACGGCCTTCCTTTTGTTTGAAACCACAATGATGGAGGCAGGCCCATTCTGAAGTTAAGGTACTGCTTGGGATGCCATATCGAAATGCTTAGGCTTGCATCTTATCTCTGCTTCTCATTCCAGTTTCCTGCTAATGCACATTGTGGGAGGCAGCTGGTGATGTCTCAAGTACTTGGCTTTCTGGTAGAAAAAGACTTGACTTGAGCTCCTGACTCCTGGTTTGGTCTGGCCCTGTGGGCATTTGGTCACTGTTTTTTTTTTTTTTTTTAATTGTAAAGTCAGATATACAGAAAGGAGGAGAGACAGAGAGGAAGATCTTCCGTCTGATGATTCACTCCCTAAGTGACCACAACAGCCGGTGCTGTGCCGATCTGAAACCAGGATCCAGGAACTTCTTCCAGGTCTCCCATGTGGGTGCAGGGTCCCAAGGCTTTGGGTCATCCTAGACTGCCTTCCCAGGCCACAAGCAGGGAAGCTGGATGGGAAGCAGGGCTGCCGGGACTAGAACCAGCACTTGTATGGGATCCTGGCGTGTTCCAGGTAAGGACTTTAGCAGCTAGGCCATCGCACTGCGGTCAGTAGCTATTTAATAGTTAAATCAATGCTAGTTTATATATGAGGGCCAATAGAACTATGACATTTTAAATTTTTTGTTTTATTTGCAAGACAGAGGTCCACAGAGAGCAAACTACAGTGAGGGCAAGAGATTCTCCATTTATTGATTCACACCTGAAATGCCCACAATGGTTGAGGCTCTGCTGGGCCAAAGAAAGATGCCAGAAATTCATTCAACTTTCCCACATAGTAGCAGGAATCCAATCGCTTGAATATAAGTGCCCTCCCACCACTGGCCACCTCCCACTCTTCAGGATCTTCCTTATCAGAAATTTGAAATAGGAGCACATCCAGGACTCAAACTCAGGTACTCAAATATAGGATGCAGGTGTCTTAATCACTGAATAGGTTAAATATTTTCTCAGTACTATGGTTTTTATTAAGGATGCTTCATCATTAAATATATATTACTGAAGTGATTTCTGATGAAATAGAATGATAATTAGGGTTCGCTTACAAATCATTAGTGAAGACAAGAGAGCTCAGCAAATAGTATGCATCAAACAAAATTATAAATGAGTTGATGATTATTTATTCTGGGAGCTAAATAATAAGTTATATAACAATATTTGCCTCACCATTTACAAGGTTGGAATTATTGATAATTGAAAGGCTTTTAAAAAGAGAAAAAGGAAGGCGTTAAAACTTGGCTTCAACAAGAAAATTTCCCTCATTAGATAAAAGTTATAGTCAGCATGCAAAACAGACCAATTTAAATTCAGTTCAATAAATACTTAATATGTGATGTGTTTTTGCAGCCACTAATGAGTGTCTGCTGTAAGGAAAGGAACCCAAATAGCCTCAATCTTGTCCAGAGATAACCAGCAGTTTGGACAACTCAGTACCTAAAACAAAGTGCATCTTTACTGCCACCATCCCTAATCAGATTTGAAGTCCCAGGTCCTTGCAATATCCAACCTATTCCAGAGGCTGAAGGGACATTTCCTCACTGACCAAGTGTCAGAGGGTCCTAATCTGCTAGGGCAGGCATGACCCAAGGCAGCCTATTGTTTCCAAGAAGGTTGCTGATCCTAGTGTGAGGCTTAACCTCCATCAGGGTCTCTTCAACATCCAGTTAAAGCACAGGTACATGATTACAATGATTCCCCATTAGAATAGAAACACAGAGCATTTTGAGCACTTGATACTTCATGTAATAGCTATGGGTAAATTGAAAATTAGAGTCACTAAGTATCCTAATGAATAATGGAATCCTCCATGACTAAGCACTCTGTAGTGCAATATTTGATAAATGGATTCTAGAAGGCACATTTTAAATTTCTTCTTTTAAGCCTTGGTATATATGCAACAGCACTGCAGCCTACAGGCCTCTTTTTGTTAGCTACACAGTGGGTGTTTTGTCTGACACCTTAAGCATAAAGTCATTAAATTCATATTACAGTAAATAAAATAAGCAGAAAGTCATTCTATGGTTCTCACTTTTAATTTTATGTTTCAAGATTAAATGCTGCAGATTTCTACACCTGTAGAAATTACATTGGCCTATTTCCTCCTGAAATGGAAGTCTATGCATTTCCAATTCATTCAATAAGCATTTGGCAGGGGGTTGGGGAACAGGGGCGTTCCTTGGTACCAGAATCTGTAAGCAAAACAGTTGTGCTTCTGTCCTCATGGACATGTCCTCATGTCCTCTGTCCTCATGTTTCATTGGAGTAATAAGAAACAGATTGCATATGAGCTAATGCTTAAGATAATTTCTGACTCACCTAAACAGAGAAACAGAATAGTGTGATAGAGAAAATCTGTGTTGGGGATAGGGCTGGAGGATGATGTCTTATAAAAGGGCATTCAAGGGGCCAAGACCTCAGTGTAGCATGTTAAGCCTCTGTCCATGGTGCTGACACTCCATATGGGCACTGGTTTGATTCTAGCTGTTTACTTCTAATTCAGTTCCCTGCGTTGTCCTGGGAAGGCAACAAAGGATGGTACAAGTCCTTGGTCCATGCACCCAGAGGGGAGACCTGGAGGAACCTCTGACTCCTAGTTTTGACATGCCCAGCTCTGACCATTGTGGCCATTTGACTTTATTTCTCCAAACTGATCTTTCAAATAAAAGTAAATAATTTTTCAAAAGGATGGGGCATTCAAGAAAATCTTTCCCAAAGTATGATGTTCTATGGGGACCAAACGTTTGAGATGCCAGTCACAAATAGCTCTAGAGAAAACTTCCTTGAGTAAGTAGTATGCTGCAGAGTTCTGAGCTCGGAACAGCTGAGCTAAGTGAAAATGTGGGTAGACAAAGTAGGCAGATCCGAAATGCCTCTGAGGCTATCGTAGGGTGATATAGATTTAATCATTAGTGCTATGGACACTGTTGAAGGTTTTCCACAAATTTGTGAAGTCATAAAACTAAGGGTTTGTAGAGGCACTTTGAAAGCTCTGTGGAGAAGGCTTTACACAGCAGCGATAGTGGCAGCAGCAACGCCAAGTTTGAAAGTGTTGAAGAACAAATGTGAGAGGGACTTGGCTTGGGTGGGTACCAGGGACTGGGAAAAGAGTGAGCCTTGAAGATACGTTGTAAGTGTAGACACAACTACTCATTAACTATGTGTGGAATGAAAAAGTAGGATGGGAGCAAATGATTAGTGCAGTGAGTAAGATACTGCTTGGGATATCCACATCCTATATTTAGGTGCCTGATCCTCTCCCAAATCCAGCCTCCTGACAATGTCTCAGCACCTGGGCAGCAGACAGTAACTAAAGCAGCTGCTTCCCTGACACCGATGTGGGCTACTGGAAATGAGTTCTGGGCTCCTGGATTAGGCTTGGTTCTGTCCCAGCTGTTGCAGATGTTTGAGCAGCACATGGAATATCTCTCTTTGTTTCTGTTTTTATTTCCCTCTGTCTCTCCATTTCAAACATGTAAAATCATTCTAATTAGCTTGCATGGCAGTTAGCCTTAATAATAAATATTTGTGGACAAATCAGAATAACTGACTTTGAAACATACTGGTAAGGCTGATACTACGGTGCAGTGAATATAGCTATCACCTGCACTGCAGGAACCCATATCAGAGCATTGGTTCAAGTCCTGGCTGCTCCACTTCTGTTCTAGCTCCCTCTTTGAGTGCCTAGATGAGGAGCAAAAGATGTGTCAACCACCTGTGTCCCTGACATCATGTAGGAGTCTCCGATGAAGCTCCTGCCCATAGTTCAGCTTGGCCTAGGCCCAACCATCATAGCCACAGGGAGAGAGGAACCAGGATGGAAGATCTCAATCTCTCTCTTTCTGTTTACGTGTGTGTGTGTGTGTGTGTGTGTGTGTGTGTGTGAGTGTGTGAATCTATGTGTCACTTTGTCTTTCAAATAAATACATCATTTTTAAAAACATTCAGGAGCAAATGCATCCAATGAGCTCGGATCTCATCACCCTATGTCTGCATAATCCCGGCACATTCAGTAAAACACCAGTACTCTACAATGTTACTGGGCAGCACGTAAATCAGCATAAAAATGTCAGCCTTCCACTCCAACACACCTGTGTGTCTCTGGTAACTCACCAGCCCTAGAGCTCTTGCATGGGTCTAACCTGGACCCCCTCCCAGGTGCTGCCTACCTGTCCTCAGAGCATTAACACCTGTGTCACATCAGAGTCATGTCTAAGTCTTGTTCTTACCTATACTCTAAGAGCATATTCTTCCACTCTCTCCAAAGTGCACCCTGTGTTGATTCCTCCCTGGTAAACAAAGACACTGGAATACATGATTTCTAAGGTCTCTCCCAGCTCCTATATTTTGTGTGCAATTGGAGCACTGCACTATGATTTAGTTACAGAGATACTGCAGGAGTTCAGAGAAGGATAGAGTAATTGAAGAAAGTTTCCTGGAGAAAACGTGGAGATTGAATAAGATCTTAAATAATGAAGAAAATATACCCGACAAAAACGTTGTTCCATGGTGAAGAAACTGCATGACACAAAGCAAGGAGGTGGGAAAAAAAGATGTGCGCTAGGTGACTGATGAGAGATAAACTTGACTACTGTGGTATGTAGAGATTGCTGGATAGTGAAAAATAAACTGGAATTGAGAGAAAATAATAATAAATAGGAAACAAACAAGCACCCGAAGGTGACTGAAATGAAACATGAATCTAGTAATGGCAACAATATTCTGACCTAGACTTTTAAAAGTGGTTAGAAGCCAAAGGAAACTCCCAGTAGAAGAATTTAAGGTAAATTTATAACTTCACCATAAGCATACTTTTCAACAAGAAAGAATAATTTCAGTGGGTTTCAATTTATCTCACTATAGATAGATAAAAATAATACATGAATCATTTTGGGGGCTTGACACATACCTAGTGGACGATCTTCAGTTGGGCAGTGCCATACCAGTAACAATAGAGAGGTGGCACTCACTTTCAGTCAACAATGTTATGCTGAACAGCAGGGAAACAAGGAGGCCTTTGGGTTGGAAAGTTTCTCCAGGCCTGTTCACAGGAAGAAAGTGAAGGCTCAAGGAGACAGAGGCAGGAGAGAAGAAAAGGAGAGGGAGAGCAAGGAATGCAAAACAGACAAGAAGTCCTGTTGGTAACAAAGAACTATTCATTTCCTCTGCTTGGAGCCTCTGGCTGACTGCAGAAAGAAAAAAAAAAAATATATATATATATATATATATATATATATATATTTAAACATAGTTTGGGTATCAAATATCATACCTTTCAGTTGTTATAAAAATTTGCAGGAGTACATATTACTCTCATGAATAGAGAAGAGATGTTCAGAGAGTTTAAATGGCACTTCCAATGAAAATAGAAGCTAGTGGTTGTGAATCCATTGAGTAGAACATCCTATAGGCCTCCAGACCACCAAACAAGCATATTTTTTATTCCCAAATAGGCCAAGGCAACATCTTTCCAACAAAACTGAGGTTTTAAAGCAGAGTCATAAACCCACCTTTATCCAAATCATGTGAGATAATTATGTTTCTCTAGATGATTCTAATATGTATAAGAAATTTGAAGTAATGCAAAAAGACAGACTACTCATAAATCACATAATATAAATTCCACATAAGCTTTTTAAACTAATCCTTCCAAACCACATTCTGCTATCTAAGCCTCTACTTCCATCAACATCTAAGATCCCACGATTCTTAATGGAAGCCATTTAGACACTTTACTGATCCAATGAGGCTCTCAAAGAGAAGACGGAACAGTACCTCAAAGTAAAGCATCAACAAGGGACCAGTGGCTGCAGGAACAAAAAAAAATTCAAGTGTAAAAAACAGGAAAATGCTTAACATTATGAGAGATTAATAATATGACAATGAATCAGAAAGAGAGAAAATATGGCAAGATTAAGGATGGTCGAGGAAGTACCACGTGTACTCAAGCCCCATGCATATGTTTAAAAGTGAAATGTATTTAGGTATAAATTTGTATTGAAACAATAGATCCATATGAATATATACTTTGATGAGTTTTGTCAACTCAGTATGAGCAGGTAATCCCTGTCCTAATTGCTATAGAGAACATTTCTATGACTGCACAGGAGTCTCTGGTGCCTCTTTGTGGACAATATTCCTCACCCCCAGCTCCTAGCAACCACCAATTTGGCAGTCACAACTCTTCTAAAATGTCATATAAATGTAATCATACATTATGTGAAATCTTTTGGGTCTAATTTTTTCTCTCAGCCTATTTTGATGATACATCCATGATGTTGCATCATTTCAGGATTTTCCTCCCCTTTAGTTGATGAAAAATTTTGTTTGGTTTTCTGTTTGTTTTTGTTTGCCACAGAGAGGCACAGGGGAAGAAAGTTCTTGTGCTCATAGGTCCTAGAGACACGGAGTTGCTACATATTTAAAGGGTGCCAACTGGGGTGCAGCATCAAAGAAGTGAGCTCAGCCAAGCCAAGCCAAGCCACAAGCAGAGAGTAGAGGAACCAGAGGGCAGCTGTATTCATTTGTGGTCAGGGTGAAACGCATTGGCAAAAAAGTGCCCATGGACATTATTGGTGCCTTCGGATATTGCTGGGTCTCAGTCAGGGAAAGGCACGTAGGGGGACTTGTGTCAGGAATGCAATGAGCGTCACTATTTCACTGTACGATCCATCATGAGTCGTTCATCATTTCAACACTTTATAACTATGTGGGTTGTTTCTAGTTGGGGATATTATGAATACAGATGCTATAAACACGCTAGTGAAAATATTTGTCTGAATGTAAAGCTTCATATCTCTGGAAAATTAGGGAGATTGATGGTTTTTACTCTAGGTGTATTTTTGGTTTGTAAGAAATTGCCAAGCTGCTTTATGAAATATGGGTGCAATTTAAGAATCCTAGCTGTAATGTCTGAGAAACCCCAGTGCTACATAACCTAAGCAATAAATTGATATTATCAGTATTTAATGTAGTGTGTAGAGATACCCTTTAATGTTTCAAGTTTTCTTAATGATAATTTATATTGAGTTATTTGTGTGCTCATTAGCCATTTATGTATCTCCTGTGTTACAGTATTTGCTCAAAATAGTTTCTATTATAATTTATCTTCTAATAATTTGCAAGGTTTTAAAAATAAAATACAATATCCATGTTAAGCAGATACGTTAAAATGTTTTCCCTAGTTTGTGGGTCACATTTGCATTTTATTACAGGTAATTTTTAAATAGCTAAATTTTCTAAAGATTTATTTTATTTTTTTACTGGAAAGGCCGACATACAAAGAGGAAGGACAGACAAAGATCTTATGTCTGCTGGTTTACTCCCCCGGTGGCCAAAATAGCCTGAGCTGAGCCCATCTGAAGCCAGGAGCCAGGAGCTTTCTCTGGGTGTCACAGTAGTGCAGCGGTCCCAAGTCCTTGGCTCATCCTCCACTGCTTTCCTAGGCCAAAAAGCAGGGAGTTGGATGGGAAGCGGAGCTGCTGGGACAGGAACCACGTTGGATCCCAGCAGATGCATGGTGAGGATTTAGCCACTAGGCTAACACATTGGCCCTAAATAGCTAAGTTTTAAATTTTCGTAAATTTCAACTTATCAATATTATAGTTCTTGCCATTTGCATTCTTCCTGGGTATTTTTGCCTATGCTAATTAGAGAAGATCTGATCTTTTTTTTTTCCCTAGAATTCTCACTGCTTTAATATTTCAATATAGTTCTAGGTCAACTTAAGGCTTGAAATATAGTATGAGGTAAGAGACACAGCTAGTTTTTCTTATACTTAGGCAATTGTTCAGCAATGCTTTTTAAAACTTCCCATTAACATCTTTGTAATAAAATCTATTAGCAAATGTAAGTGTAGGAATATTTCTGCATATTATTTCCTTGCATTTATGCCTATACTGTGCCCAAATCACATTGCATAAATTAATGCAGATTTGTAATACATCTTTAAATCAATTTACCTAAAACCGGTGGGATTTTTTTGTGAATTTCTTAAATTTTCTTTGACTATTGTAAACTTTTTCCCTTTCAGGAGATATTAAACTCTGGACCTTTCCATACAAAATTAGAAATGTTGCTTAATTTACATCATATTTACAGGCCAATTGGAAAAAAAAGATACCCTCAAAATCTTAAATCTTTCAGTATCTATATAGATATATAGAATAAAATCTACATAACTATTTTTATGTCACAAATCTTGTGATTTTCAGTGTAAATACCTTGCAAACATTAATTTTTTTATTTAAATATTTTATATTTTAGATGCCATTTTAAGCTATATATAAGTTATATATATGTTATATAGTGATATAAGTTATATATATATATATATATAAACATATGTATTAGTTTTATTCCCAGTTAACTTTTCATTTTCCAAGCTACATGCCTCTGTCTTTCCTTGCTTTATCCCTGCAGGAAGAGTTTCAGTACAATATTTAGCAGAAGCGGGAAGGGTAGTTGACTTTCTCATTTTCACAATGGGAAAGCCTTCAGAATTTCAGCCTTAAGTGTGATGTTTAATGGGTTTGTTCTAGATCCCTTTGTCAAGTTGATTCTTATTTGGCTGATGCTCTTTACCAAGAATAAATGCTGAATTTAGCCTAATGTTCTTCTCTACATTTCTTTAGATATTCATGATGCCTTTTCTTTTCCTATTTCTTCTGTTAACATGGTGAAAGGTGTTGTTTGACTTTTTAAAAGATAAGCCAGCCTATAATTCCTGATGCACACAACACTTGTTAACGGCATATTATCCTTTTCATATATAATTTGGTTTGATCATTTTTGAAGAATGACTCTGACTTTATTCATGAAGAACATTAACGTGATTTCCTTGGCTCCTATATTCTTTGACAGGTTTTGGTATTACAAAACGAGTTGGAAAATAATCCTTGTTCTATTTTTTTGAAAGTATCCTCAGGCTCCTGATTTTATCCTGACACAGCCCTGGCTGCTATGGCTATCTGTGGAGTGAACCAGCAGATGATAGATCTCTTTCTTTTTTCCTCTCATTCACTTTCCTTCAAATAAATAGCTATATTAACAATCTTTAACAAATAAAAAAAAAGGGAGCACCTAAACCACTCTGACTTCTGAGATTGGTTATACATTAGCAACTTGTAAGCACCTTACAATTCTTCCTGAATCTCAGTATTGAGAGGATTTCTTTGGTTTTTATTTCATTACAGTATCTACTACTACATTCTTGCTTTATTGAATTGTTATGATGTAATTTTCATCATAAAATGAGATATAGCATCTATTTGACAATGTACTAAATGTATTTATACTTCCTACCTGAACAAAGATTCTCTGAATTTCCTGCTTTGACTAAAAACACATGCCAGTATTTGTCCAAGAAGCCATCAATTGAAAAATAGATGTTTATTTCTGTTTCTTTATCCCTTCATCTCAATATGCTGTTGAAGCTGAGCATATTCAGTCAGGATCACCAGAGCCGATCAATGAGAAACCTAATAGTAGATTTCCAAAATTACACCCTTATCTTTTGCATACACACAGAGAACAAGGTTTGTTTCTCAGAATAACCTCTATTTCTCTTCAGGTGATTACAACTCCAAACCAGGGCCCATGAATCACCTTTATTTTATCAGGTAGGTAGTCTTATAAAAATGTATTGAGTTTTTTGAAGACTTTTACACAGTCATTACTTTTTTCTTCTAGCTATTCCTAAACCATCTAATTTTTTTTTAATGTATTTTATTTATTTAAGAGGCAGGATGACAGAGAGACACAAAGAAACAGATCTTCCATTCTCTGGTTCACTCACCACATGGCTACAACAGCCATGGTCGGGCCAGGCAGAAGCCAGGTACCCAGAGCTCCATCAGGCCACCTGCTTGGTGGCAAGACCTCGCACACTTGGCCATCATCCCCTGCTAGCCAAGGTGCATCAGCACAGAGGTGTCTAGGAACACTGGGACTCAAAGTACCCTGGGATACAGGTGGCTAAACATGCTGCACCACAACACTGACCCCCTAGATTTTTAATAGATTTGCATCGCTGCTAGATGTTTTATAGTACCAGAATTATTATCTGTCTTTTCTATTTCAGTCTACTTTGGTATCTGCAGCTTACCTGATTCTCCTGACCACGTTTTCTCAAGGCAACAACAACAAGGCTTCGTGTGTCAGATTGTGTTCTTGGGTTATATGTTTGTATTTTCTGTCTTCTCCTTGACAATAGTTGTATTCCTTAACTATCCTTTAATTCTACACTTCAGCATTTACCCTTTCTAAGCAAAAATGACAAAATGAAGCTATACCTAGTTTCAAAGTTACAGATATGTGAGAGCATATCTGTGCTCTTCCCAAATAGACTCCATTCTTCAAATTTTCTGGTTAAGTTCCTCATTTTTAAAAATGATTTCCATACTGATGCACATGGCGACTTGATGCTGTTACTCACCCTTTACTCCATTTCATTGGGCTACCAAATTATCCAGTTAGAAAAAACTGAAGGAATGCTTAAATCCTTATTACTGTCTTGTGTGTCTTAATTTGTGAAGAAATTGGAGCAGGCTTGATCGTGCTGCACTAACCCATAGTCCCTCTTTTCAGTAGATAAACTAACAACATTTTACTTTTCACCCACATTATACCATCTAACACGGCAAACAGAAGGTTCTTATTTATTGTCACCACTCAGTGAATTGAATCAATGACTGTCAATATGTTTGCTTGCATGACCTCTGAGGAAAGAGAAGGGGAACCAGCAAACTTTAACTAATTCTTCAGAGGATTACTTCTTGTCACATTTTCTTGGTCAAATAAAGTCAAATGACCAAAAACAGCAACAAATAAATAAATAAAATGAACCCTCCCCCCAAAATAAACTTTTGTGAAGGTTGAGAATAGACTCTCCTATCATATACCCAGAAAGAAAATATTAAAATACAACAGTCCTATTGTTCACCACAATGAATTAACACAATTCTTAAGGACAAACACATTAAATTTTTAAATTATGTTTCAACCATAGGTTTATGTACTATTCAGATCTGACCATAAAATATGAAATTCTAACTCATCATTGATCTGCAAAATAAAAAATGACAGGTTTAAAGATGCATCATTTGAATTCTTCTCAGCTAGCCATCATTCTCTCCTTTTATACTTCTCTTCATTGTAACTTCCAAACACAATCGTTATAGAATTGAATATTTATTGTGGTTTCTACATATTATGTCTGAAATATTGTTTTAATTTCATTTAATCAAGCTTGAAAGTTCTTTAAGCCCTGTTTTATGCCTCAAATTTCCTAAAGCATACCACATCTAACCCCAGAGATCTTAATGTACTTAATTCAATTTACAACATCACCTTCCTTATTAACTTAATCCTCTGTCTAATTCAGTCATGACCTCACTGAGTAAAAATTGTTAAAACTCACATCGTTATCTCTGAATTTATCAATGGAGTTGGATGATCCCTGATGAGAAAGGAATTGAGAGATCTAAGCAGCATCCTAAAAGTATCCACAAGCTTAGCTAAAAGCATACAAGATAATACATTCTTTCTAAAAAAAGGAAATATAATTATGAACAAGATAGACATACTTTATTACTAATGGTAACTGGCAGTAAATTAGCATTTTCACAGCTGTGATCTAATTACTGTCAAGAACAAAATTAAGTCCAAGGCAAAATTAGCAAGACCACTTATTCATGAACTTGTGTAAAGGACCCCATCTGTCTTAACTTTGATTTTAGTTCAGGTTGAAAGGTATTTCCAAGGAGAATAAGTTTACAGAGTGAAAAATGAAAACAAAAACCCCTAAAATAGACAGAGCCTGATTGGCAAATAGTGTATTAGTTTGGATTACTTTATCTTATAATTGGCATTTAGACCCATTTAGCAGTTCTTGGTTGTCTGAAAGGAGTCAATGTAAGAAACTGAAATAGCTCAAAAGAGGAAGGATTATTGTTACAGGTAGGATCTTCTGTAGTCAGGTGTTTCCTGGGCAGGAAGGATTCTATGGGCTGCTTTTATTTATTTCTTTACTTGTGATCAAACTATAGTGCTCTGAATAAGGAAAGTGGATACTATAGCAAAGTGTTTCTTGTTACCACTGTAATAAGCAACACAGAAAGGAAGTGTAGATATCAAAATCCATTTAATATATTCTAGGCAATACAATAGAAAAGGAAAGTTCTCCCAAGGAAGTTACATATCATTTGTGTTTCTGTCCATGTAAAACTTTGACACTGCAGGTACCTAATATTACACTAATGTTTTGCCATATTTCATTTGTACTTATATTCTAGAAACATGTATGGAATAACATAAGGCAAATGGGTGAATCATGTTCTTTCTGAACTTATCCCAGCACTATGACATTTTGGACTGGATACTATTTCATAATAGGGGCTGTCATATCCACTGTGACCATTGGGTACCAACAGCCACCTTCAACGCATTCCTCATTTATATCGATTACAAATGTCACAGATATTGTAAAAACACCCACTGCGGCGGAAAGGAAGGATACTGACCTCATTGGCTACAATGTGTATTGAAATTACACATTTATTCTTTTAAGATCTGTAATTTATTTGAAAGGCAAAGTTGCAGATGGGGTAGGGCAGAGAAGGGAGAAATAGTCCATCACCTGATTCAATCTCAGAATCACTGGTACAGAAGGGATGTCAGGACACAGACAGGAACTGGGGCTCCATCTGTGTTTCCTGCGTGTGTGCTGGGGCCAAGGACTTATGGCCATTTTCTGCTGCCTTTCCAGGTGCAATAGAAAGCAACTGAATTGGAAATAGATCAACTGGGGCTCCAATTAGTGCTCGTGTGTGATGCCAGCATTCAAGCTGGCAGTTTTACCCATTGTGCCACAATGGCAGCCTCAGAAATTTTATAATTTCAAATACATATTGACTTAAATATTTCTGAATATTCACATCTGAAAGCTGATAGTAATTTATTCCATCTTTTTAATGTTCTTAATCATTTTGCCTCCTAAAAATGGAAACTAATAAGAATACTGCTAAGCACGTAACCGTATCTCTTTACCTCGCAATACTGCACTATTGATTCCTCAGTATTTGGGTTTCAGCTGGGTCAGGCACTGCTTTAGACATAAAATAGGGATTTGATATGTGTTAATTACAATGTGGAGCAGTTGAACACATTCTGTGATCAAACTGAGTGCTCTTTTCCCTTACAATGAGATTTCCATACTCATTTTTATTAATTTTATTCTAAATTTGCACAAGAGGTATGTGGGATTGGAGGTAGATTATTATTAATCATGTAAAAGAAAGTAATAACTGCACAGTTTTCTCACCAATTTCCTATGTATACAAAGCCAGTACCTAGATAGGAAACAGAGAAAAGGGCATCTTTTTTGTATGCAGGAAAAAGAAATACTTGTTTTCCTTTCTTCTACAAGAAAAATAGCAAGAAAAAAAAGTTCCTCCTTAGGAAAGGGTAAAATGAATCCTAAACTTTCATTCTAAACTTCAGAAATCTGACACACATCTCCAAGGGCCAAAAATGTCTCCCCCAACCTTTCAGAAGTCTTTGCTTTTAATATTGTGAGCTTTACGTTTTAGGTCTTGAGCTTTGCTTTTAACTTTTAACATCTGGAGCTTTTCTTTCCTCTTAGAACATGACACAATATAGGGTCCTGCGTGATGGCCTAGCGGCTACTGTCCTTTCCTTGAACAAGCCAGGATCCCATATGAGCTGGTTCTAATCCCAGCAGCTCTACTTTCTATCTAGCTCCCTGCTTGTGACCTGGGAAAGTAGTCAACAACAGCCCAAAGCCTTGGGACCCTGCACTCATGTGAGAGACCCGGAGGAAGTTCCTGACTCCTGGCTTCGGATCGGCACAGCTCCGGCTGTTGCGGTCACTTGGGGAGTAAATCATCGGATGGAAAATCTTCTTTTCTGTCTCTCCTCCTCTCTGTATATCTGACTTTCCAATAAAAAAAAATCTTAAAAAAAAAAAAACCACCATATAGTGAAAGTTAAATAATTTTATCTGCCTGCAAATCAACTATCCAAGGTTTGATTTCAGCCCAAGATTCTCATTCATACAAAAATTTGCTTATAAAAAACTTTATAGAAGGATTATTTTTAAAAAAAGTTATCTACACTCTGCATCCTTTTAAATGTTTATTTTGATTTGCTAAATACTCATGCTAGCCTTGTAAAACAAATTAGAGAGCATTCAGTCCTTTTCCATTTGCTGGAAGAGATTGTGAAGAATTGTTGTTATTCCTTGAAATGTTGGATAGATTTTCAAGTGAAACCATCTGGACTGGCCATTTCTTTCCCGTACAAATATTTTGCTATGATAATGCTGCTAAAGGAAAGAATTATTCAAATATCTGTTTAAAATGGTAAGGCAGATGAAATGGGGCCATGGCTGTTGGTCTAGAGATCCTTGCAATGGAATCTTGCAGCGAGATGTGATATACTCAACCCTTCCTCCAACATGGACAACTAGGAAATTACAACTACGGACAGAGCTAGAAATTCATGAAAGGGATTTCTGGCTAAATTGACTTGATAAGATTCTTGTTGAAGATAAGTGTTCTCTCTCAGACCCTTGGCTAAGATCAAGTGTTAAGACATGGCAGAGTGATAAAATAAAGGTTGTTAGACATCCACCTTATGAGTAATTTCCACTTCACTGATTTAGCGGAATTCTTGCTCAACTTGGATTTCACAAGGTAGAATAGGAACCCCAAGTTTAGATGTGGTCCAAAAGTGAACAAGGGGAAGTCTGAATAGAATTTCAGTCAGTGGAAAGCATCTTCACTGATGTTTTCATGACAGGACTGTTTAGGATGTTGATTTCACCTTGGGAAGGTGTAGGTTTTTTTGTGAAATTTGCCCATTTCAAGTAAATGTGTGAACATATTTTATAATATTCTCTATTTCTCCTTCTGGAACATATTTGCTTATGTACTATCTTGGTTCATTTGAAAAATACAGGAAAAGAGATACAGTGGCAGATACGTTGGATTCCTTTCCTTTTTTCTTCAAAATGATTGCTGATTCTATAATATTGTTCCCATATAAATTCCAGAGTAAATGATTTGCACCTTGCCTATTTTTTTTTCTCTTCATACAGAATCAGCTTTTGATGTCGTGCACTTTCTATTTTAATTTTTTGGAAAATTTCTGATAGACTATATTTATCACTTCCTTCCTTATTGTTGCTTTCAGTCTGTTTGGCTTTATTATGTTTTTGGAAACTTGAGTAATTGGTTTGATAGTTCCTTTCCTTTCTAATATTAGCCACTAATAATATAAAGCTTCTTTAGAACTTTGAGCTACACTCCACAAATATCAATTGTATTTTTGATTTATATTTTGGCAATAGCTCTTTAGTTTAATTATCCTGTAGAAGTGTTATGGTTAAATTCCGAGTGTTTACAAGATTTTTCCTTTTGTAATTCTGTTACTAATTCCCATTTTGATTCCATGAAGGTCATGCATGATTTCAAATTTTTAATGAGTTTGCAACACTATCTGGAATATGGTCTAGCTTGATGTCTATTCCATGTACGTTGAAAATGATTGTTTTTAAGAGATTATTCAGTAAATATCAATGAAATTCATTTGATTAATATGATAGTTTAGCTCTGTTATTCTCTTGCCTACTCTATGTACGTCAATTATGGAAAGCAAAATTTTGCAATCTCCAACTGTAATAATAGATGTGTCTATTGCTTTATTAAAGTTCTCCCAGATTTTACTGCATAAATTCTGAAGTTTGCATGTTAAGTGCACACACCTTTAGGTTTGCCATGTGTTCTTGGTAATTTTACCCTTCTTTTAACTGTGTCTTATCCCTTTGTTACTAGTCATTGTTTTGCTCTTAAATCTATGTTTTCCATTAACATAAACCTATTAAGTAAATGTTTTCCATTTTCTGCCTTCTTTTAGGTATTTTTAACATTTTTTATTACATCAGTTACCTTGCTGGCTCTTAATTTAATTTTTAAAGATTGATTTATTTATTTTATTGGAAAGTCAGATACATAGCGAGGAGGAGAGACAGAGAGGAAGAGCCTCCCTCCGATCATTCACTCCCAAAGTGGCCACAATGGCTGGAGCTGTGCCAATCTGAAGCCAGGAGCCTCTTACTTGTCTCCCATGTGACTGCAGGACCCCAGGGCCCTGGGCCATTTTTGACTGCTTTCCCAGGCCACAAGCATGGATCTGGATGGGAAGCGGGGCTGCCGGGACCAGAACTGGCACCCACATGGGATCCCAGCATGTGCAAGGTTAGGCTACCACACCAGGCCCTATTTTTAAAAGATTTATGCATTTTTACTAGAAAGGCAGATATACAGAAAGAAAAACAGAAAGATCTTCCATCTGCCACTTCACTCCCCAAGTGGCCTTAATGTCTAGAGCTGATCCAATCTGAAGCTAGTAGCCAGGAACCTCTTACGGGTCTCCTATGCAGGTGCAGAGACCCAAGGCTTTGGGCTGTTATTGACTGCTTTCCCAGAAGCAGGATGGGAAGTGAAGCAGCTGAGACATAAAATGGCACCTGTGAGATCCAAGCACATCAAGGCGAGGGCTTCAGTCGCTAGACTATCACGTTGGGCCTGATTTTTTTTTAGATATATTTTGAATGATTGCCTTCAATTACTCACTGCCTTACCATTCAATATAATACTCAACATGTAGCACTGTACTTTAGTAGACCATTCCCATGGAATACAGAGAATATGTCTTCAGATAAACCCTTTCCCTCTCTTCTTATGATCTTATTGAATGAATTATGCCTACACACACTGAAAGTACAGCAGGTTATTTAATGTTTTTTTGTTTCAGTTCTTGTCTATTTTAGTTATGCTAATATTTAATCATTTGCCCTGTTTTTACTTCACTTTAAGACCTTAAGCTTCCTTTTGGCATAATTTCCTTCTGTCAAAAAATTTTTCTTCAGTGAGATTTTTACAGCAGTTACTTTAGCCATGTATTCTCTTAAGTTTCCCTTTATTTGAGAAGTCTATATATTATTTATACTTTGAAGGAGAGTATCACTGGCAATAGATGCTTGCGGCTGACAGTAGTTTTCTTCTTGCACCTTACAAACATTGAGAATAGATGGTTTCTGGTAAGAAATTTCTTGTCTCTTTCAAATCAGCATTCCACTGAGTAATACTTTTTTTTCTCTAGTTTCTCTCAAGACACTTTATGTTTAAGACTCAGAGTCTTGAATATGATGGAGCTGGCATAGATTTACTTACATTTATTCTATTTGGCATTCATTGAGATGACTGAATCTGTGGCTTGGCCAAATTTGTGAAGGTCCCTGCCATCATTTCTCCAAACGCTTGTTGGCACTGCTGTGTTGTTTTTGTTTTGTTTTGTTTTGTTTTGTTTTGTCTTCTAGAATTCCAATAACATTAATATTAAATATTTTGATATTGAAATGTTTCCTTGAGCATTTCTCTGTTTTTAGTTTGGATATTTTTAGTGACCTATCCTTAAGTTTGCTACTCTTTCTTATGTTATCTTCATTCTGATATTAAACTCATCTCATAATGAGATTTTTAAAAAACACATATCAAATATTTCATTAAATCCATTAATTAATGAGGGACCCAGTGAGATGTTGAATCAAGTCAAAGAAATTTCCTAAACTGCATTTTACTGGAAATTAGCAAGAGTTACTCTTAGGTTAAAATTTGAGGCTATTATGCTTCAAAAAACAAATTGCAAATGATTATATTATTTTTTAAACTATAGAAAATTCACAATTTACATATAACTTCATTACGTACATGAATTCTGAAGAACAGTAAAATATGATCGCAAGAAAATGCATTTAATTGAGTAAACCTGAAGTGGGCCCCTCTTCTGCATATGACAATGCTAAGAAATTCTGCCTATTTGCTTTATTTACAACTTTCTGGTACGTTATTTTTGTCAAAGCAGGCTAAGGTAATGAGACCACTTCCTGGAAGAGAAACACTTAAGAAAAGGAACATACTGCTCAATTGCAAACAACTTTTGAGCAATTTCCAGTTAGAAAGGTTTAGTCTGTATACCAGCTGTGGACATAGGAACCTGAAGATCTGGGAAAGGTGGGGATTGAGTGTCTAGAAACACTGGAAAGCTTAATGTCTTCCATGAGATTTCTGAGAAATCTTCCAGAACTTGCGTTCTTATACCCCTCTCTGGCTCTGAACTCCTACTGCTGCTGAATTAGTTCAATTTAAGGATCCTCTCATTTTCTTGCTATTGTTATCACTGACAGAAAATAAATCTCAATTTGCACAACACAAAAAATAAAATAAAACCCACGCACATAGGCATTTATATGTACTTCTGTGGAAAGTTTAAGGAAGATGGAAAAGATTTACATTTCAAATGAAAGCAACTTAGGCATTAGCAATTCCTGTTCCCAAAATGATAGTCCTCCTTCTGTTCCCTACTCAGATCTTTCTTCTATTCCCTCTCTCTGACCAAACAAGCTACTGAATTATCTTCTTAAAAAACTCTCCATGGTTGTTAATAACTCAGATGCTCAGAGTTTTATGTTCCCTTTATGCAGTTTTTATATTAAAATGTGGTCTTAAATGACATTTCATCTCCCTTCTCAGAAAATCTCTAGTCTTGGCTGATAAAGCACTTTTATAATAAAGCATTAAATCTACCTGCTGTCTCCACCCAACATATTGTTCATACTACCCATGGTCCCACTTTCCAGCTGAAATAAGGGAAAAGGGGCTTGGGGTATAATTTTTGTTCTAGGTCCTTGCCATGTATAAATAAAATAATTCCTAATGCTGGAATATAAAAAGAGAGTTTTATTCAGAAAATAAGAAAACATAGACACAGACACATGTACACACACACACACACACACACACACACACACACACGACCGCATAGATAAGGGGGTCAGAGAAGATATGAAGAGAAAGGGAAGGAAAGAGAAAGACAGAAACAGACCTCAGATAACAATGGGAAGAGAGTTGGTGGATTGCAGCTCAGCAGATGTAACTAGCTGCCTATCATATATCAAAATGACTTAGTGCATTTCTCAACATAGCTGAGATTTTTTTGTTCTTTCCAAGACCTCACTTAGAAGGTGCATAGCTAAGGGTCTGCCCAGGATAAGGGACAAAATTCAAGTGGTCACCAAAAATCCACCAATTGAAACAAAGCACATTTCAATGCAAAGTTAAGTGTCAATATTTAATGTGTTAAATGAATACAAAATATTCTATTAAGAACAAAACATCGCTGTTGTCCCCTGTAGTCCTAAAGCTTCTGCCATAGTGTGCAAAATGGTGCCTGACATGCCACTACTAGAGTTCTTGATCTGCTGGCTGTCATGTCTGAGGGCTACCTGGATCTATCTTGGGTGGAACCTGCAGAATGCCACATTGCTGCAGTTCACTGAGTCAGAAATGAGTTCACTCCCAGCTCAGCATATGCTCAGTCCTTTCCCTTGCCTTTGCCTTCTTATGCAAAATGGTGCCCAATTCAGCTCTAGGGGGCTGTCTGGGCTGTGAAATGCACCTTGTTCTCATACTGCCCATTTGGGATCTGCTGCTCTGTCCCTGCTTCTGGTCAAATCAAATGGATCAGCAGGCCAGACAGTTCTTTGTCTGGGTTCACCTCCCAAGCTCCCACTGAAAGTCCCTTCCCACCTGGTTGCTGGTGGATTTCCAGCTGCAGGTGGAGTTCAGATCACCGTTAGCTGAATGCTCCTGGAATATCAGTCACTGCAACACCACACCGTTGTGTGGTGTTTGAAGAACATCCCAATAAAATGACAACAGAAGACTAAACCAATGAACAATCCATTTCTAAAATGACAGGACCAAAGTACCATCCATACATATGAACCTTGAACATAAATGGCTTAGGCTCAATCAAACATCATAGATTAGTAAACTGGATTAAAAAACAAAACCCATCCATTTGTTGTCTAAAAGAGACACGCTTCACCAACAAAAATCAACAGAAACTATTTCACATGGGTTTTGATGTTTTCTGTTTCATCTCTTCAAAACACTTTCTTCTGATTAAATTCTTCAGTGACTCATAGACCATACAGTAGTATCATTTTCTGCAAGAAGCTTCTTAATTTTCATTTCTTCAGCAACACGTTGGTCATTTAGTAGCACGTTATTTAACTTCATGGTGTTGTTAATTTCTTTTTTCTTCCTGTTGTTGATTTTGTTTTGTAATTTTTCATTTAAGGGGATGAATAGTAGCTGTGTAACGGAGACTGTCATATCTAGTAACATGTTATTTAACTTCATGGCATTGTAAATTTCTACTTTTCTTTCTATCGTTGATTTTGTATTATGACTTTTCATTTGAGGGGATGTACAGTAGCTGTGAAATGGAGACTAACATATCCAGATGTGAGGATATAATGCAGTATGCATCTCTACTTCCAGACAAAGATGGACTTACAATGAAACTGTTTACTGTATCTTGACAATAGGATGCTGGACTCTCTGCCATTGTCCATGTTGCTATGAAGGACATATGACTATGTATGAAGAACGATACTTTAGTAATGATATAGAGGAACTAGGTGTGTGTGGGGGACGCGGATACCGGGGCTGGGATAAGGGAATTATCAGGGGTCTGTGGAACTGTATCATAAAATGATAATAAAAAAAATAAATATTTTTAAAAAGAACAAAACATCAATATTTCTTTCTTTTTTTAAGATTTATTTGTTTATTGGAAACTCAGATATACATAGATGAGGAGAGACAGAGAGGAAGATATTCCCTCCGATGATTCACTCCACAAGTGAGTGCAATGGCCGATGGCTATGCCGATCTGAAGACAGGATCCAGGAACTTCTTCCACTATCCCACACGGGTGCAGGGTCCCAAAGCATTGGGCCATCCTCCACTGCTTTCCCAGGCAACAAGCCGGGAGCTGGATGGAAGTGGAGCTGCCGGAATTAGAACCGGTGCCCATATGGGATCCTGGCGCATTCAAGGTGAGGACTTTAGCCGCTAGGCCATGCCACCAGGCCCAAAACATCAATATTTCTAATAAGACAATGCAGACATTAATTCCTTGGTGCATAACTATTTCTAATACAGTTTGATACAGCCGTGTTTGAAATAGCCCTGATTTTTACTTTTTGGTATTTTGGTTATCATGAATTTTGCTAACTCCTTAATAATTAGTTCTGTTGAATACTTCTTATCTAAATTTCAAATGACATATAAGTGTCTCACTCCACTATAGCTTTGTGGCTAACATAAAATCTAAACAAATAAGTAAAGCTTATTGGTATCTCTTCGGGAAACACACAAATTAAAAAGGATCCTCTTGTGAAATAATAAAAAAGACAAAGAGGGGGGACAGTTCTGAATGATTTAGATTTATACTCAGGTCAGCATGGTGGCCTACTCCCAAGAAGAACTGATTGTCAAAAACATTCACATAAAGGTTGCAAAGAAAACTAGTGGTGAAAATTTTAATGAGCCTTAGTTTCCTCATCTGAAAACTAACCGTATTGTGTTACTAAAAGTCATGCTCCAGGCTGGTCATGAAAATGTCTAGGTAGATATTATTAAAGTAGAGTTTTCCTAGCCTTAACCACAGGTCATTCAGTTATATATCCTCTGAATCTTCAGAGTTCTCATTAGAATTTTCAGCAGGGTATTCACTTCCTGGGAAAAAATGCTCATTTCATATAATATGTATAATTCAATTTCAGTGATCATATAGCTTTCCTTCGCTCTCAGGAATCCATCTATTAACTCTATAATTTAAAAAAAAAATGCCTGATTTATCTCATTAGGTTTGAGAAGGTTGTTACTGCTTTGTTGCTCAGTTCTAAAATTTCCATTTGTATCTTCCTCACATATTCTACTGTATTATTTATGTTTTCTGTTGTTCTGTTCATTTCAGTTGCTCCTGTGATTGCTTATGGAAACATTTAATATCCAATTTAATTTTCTAATTTATTTCTGTTTTATCTGAAAGCACAGAGACAGAGCGAAATCTTCCTTCCTCTCATTCACTTCCCAAATGATTACAAGGAAGGAACCAGACCAAAACCAAGAGCTTTGAACTCCATTCAGGTTTCCCATGCAAGTGACAGGGATCCAAGTACTTGAGCCATCACCTGCTGCCTTGTAGATCCCATTAGCAGGAAGCTGGGTAAGAAGTGAAATAGCTAGAAGTATAATCAGACACTCTATTATAGATGTAGGCATTCTAACCGCTTAAACCACTGTAAGAAACAATTGCTTGGATTTAAATTACTAATTATACAATTCCAGAAATACCATCTTAACCTTAGTATCTGTTCATTGCTCTTCTACCTACAAAAACAATTTTTCTTGAAGTTTTATATGCTTAGTTTATTTGTATGACAGATAGTTAGAAATGCTTTTCTATGAGACTGTCTTCTTTTAGTCACATTTAATATTTGTATTTTTGTTCCAGTAGGTAACTGACAGTGTGTGCATGTTTTATTTATCTGTGCTGTTTATTGTTCAATCTTAGTTTCTTTTTTATGCTTTTACCATTCCAATCGTTTCCATATGTACACCAGCCTATTGTAATTGTCAG
Organism: Ochotona curzoniae; assembly: GCF_017591425.1. Classification (NCBI taxonomy): domain Eukaryota; kingdom Metazoa; phylum Chordata; class Mammalia; order Lagomorpha; family Ochotonidae; genus Ochotona; species Ochotona curzoniae. The sequence continues at coordinate 61,270,731 of NW_024466599.1, forward strand.
TTTCTGACCTAGCCAGCAGTCTATCTCTTAGGTTAGGTTTCAAAAATGTATTAAATTGTTTAGACTAAAATCTGCTGGATCCAGCACAGGAGTGAGACCATAATTCATAAACAACTTTCAAGAGTCATTTTCTTGAATTTCTGATCTCATTTCCAGAGGCTTTGTTTAAGTTGTACAGTCAAAAACTGAGGTTTTGGGCTGATATCATGGTGTAGTTGGCTAAGTTTCTGTCTGTGGTGGCAATATCCCCAGTGGGTGCCAATTCAAGTCCCATATGCTTCACTTTCAATCCATTTCCATGCTAAGGATGTCCCAAGTCCAAGGGCCCCCACACCCACATGGGAGACCTGGGAGAAGTTTCTGGTTCTCAGTCACTGCAGTCAATTTGAGAATAAATCACTAGATAGAAGGTCTATCTTTTGTTTCTCTCTGCCTCTTCTTGTTGTCTCTGTAATTCTGCCTTTCCAAAAACCAATTGATCGATCAATCAATCTTTAAAAAGGGAAGATTTATTTATCATTCTAATTTATTTATGTATTTATATTGCACAGTTTTAAAAAGTTAAAGCAAAAAAAAAATAAAATAACTAAATACTAAATTTTTTTGAAAGAGTTAAAGCAGAATTTATTCTGCTTAGCTCTATACTTCCTGTGAGCTTGTCCATCTCTGGAACTAAGCCAGATGAAACAAGGAGAGAACAAAAGCAATGGCAGCTTAGCACACGGTGATGGTAGTGGGGACCACAGCTACGGAAGGAGGAACAGCAAGTCAGCCTCACCCTGCATTTAGCCTCTCATCCTGAAGGATGCTGTGCTTCTAGTGTGGCTATCACAAGTAGATTTTTATGGGTGCTGAGGTGAAAAATAATCAAACAAAGGGCTTTTTAGGAGAATCTCTGATTCCTAGGAGATCTCCTTTCTGTTCCTCAAGTCATCTCAAAATCAGAAACATTTCCAGTGCTGTCTGCTTGGAGGGATTGGAGCATCCAGAATTGGGGCAACTTTAATGTATTCACTTGCCAACTTGAGTTAGGCATAATCACCACCAGTGTGGTACTACTTCAAATACTAGTATTCTCAACTCCGCCTACCATTACATACTTTTCTAAATCCCTAGACAGTTTTTCCATACAGTATGTTCTAGTTTTATAGCTCCATTCTGTAAGATAAACTAAGTTCACTCAGTTATACCCAAGACCAGAAGCTATTTTTTTTTAAAAAAACTATGGCTTAAAATGTCTCCACCGAAGTGTTTTTCAAACGGTTATCCTTATAGAGATAAATCTTACCAGAATTTAAGGCAACAAGTATATTAGGTATTTGCCTGATTTCTCCGACATGATAGGTTTATATGCTTTATACCTTACCACTTAATTTTAATTAATTACAGAAGTACCTAAAATAGAATTGTACAGATCTTGAATGTGTTCTACAAATAATGTATTGCTGAGCAATTTATATGTATTAACTCATTAGTCTACATAATAATCTATGAAATAAGAACTGCTCTTGTTAAAAGTTTAGCTGGGGCCCGGCGCGGTGGCGCAAGTGGTTAAAGGTCCTCGCCTTGCACGCCCGGGATCCCATATGGGCGCCGGTTCTAATCCTGGCAGCCCCGCTTCCCTTCCAGCTCCCTGCCTGTGGCCTGGGAAAGCAGTCGAGGACGGCCCAAAGCTTTGGGAACCTGCACCCGCGTGGGAGACCCGGAAGAGGCTCCTGGCTTCGGATCGGCATAGTATCGTCCCGTTGCGCTCACTTGGGGAGTGAATCATCGGACGGAAGATCTTCCTCTCTGTCTCTCCTCTCTGTATATCCGCCTTTCCAATAAAAAATAATAAAAATAAATCTTTAAAAAAAAAAAGTTAAGCTGTAATACAATAAAATTTTAAAGAGTTTGAGCCAACCGACTCGTGATCCTGGTAGCTTCAACAATAACTGTCTCAGAGGTGCCACCTGGGAAATACGAGGGGAAGACATCTCTAAACTGAATACAAAAGCTAAGAAAACATGTGATTGTTACAGCTGTACAGTTGCCATATTTTTCTATTCTACTAGAAGCTAACTAATTATGAAAGAAAATTGACATCCCCTGACAGGTTACCTTCAAGTTTCATTTTTTTTTTAAATGTTTTGTAATACAGACAATTGTAGGCTATAGCTCAAGTTTTCCTTTTTTAGCAATTTAAGGTTACTTATGAGGACCAGCTGGCTTTGCCCGTTTGGGGAATCTCCAAACTAGATCTTCATCTCAATTTACTTTAACATCCTAAGTCCAAACATGAGGACTTTTCAGCCTAGAAAGACTAAAATGGCAACTTTCTGAGAGTAACTTTGCAAGGAAATAGTGAATGAGCTAGAATCCACATACTGGCAAAAGGATTTTAAAGGTTTCTTTGAGCCATACTCTATGCTGCCTCTCATGTCTATAAGAGGTACAAAGTGGTGGTTCTGCAGTTTAACTTGACAGAATTAACCCCTAGTGCCAGCTTCTGCCAGCTGATGCTGCAGCTAAGCCCAAACAACCCTCAGCCACTGTGATTTTTGTTTGCACCAAAAGGAACAATCAGCCCAGCCTCACTTTTCCCTGATCTAGCGCCCATGAGGCTCACAGGTGCTGTAGCCCTGCCTAGGCTGGTCTGCCCCCATCCCAGCTCACACTCTCCAGTGGGAGTAGCTGTCCAGCAGGTGAGCGCATAATCCAGAAGTGGGAGTGGCCTAGAAGGGAAAAAGTGGGCTCCTCCCTCTTGGGTTACCACCCACTGGAGGGTACAAAAACCAGGACAGGGGCAGGGGTGGCTAGACAGAAGGGCACCCAAAAACATGTGTGTAGGATGGATAGTGGAGCTGGTTAGGTTGAGCTAGAATTCAGTGCCCATTGACATGTATGAGAGCTGAATGGGATGTGGGACAGACTGGACTAGTCCGCTGCACATACTGGCAAGCACGGGAACCAAGGTAGGGGTGGGCCTGGTGGGGGTTATTGTGGGTTGCTCCAACTAGGCTGCAACTTCCACTGATTTATGTGAGGACCGAGTGTGTGTTGGGCAGAATCAGGCTGGACTGCAACACTCATTGGTTCCAGTAGAAGACAGGGCTGGAAACAGAACTGACCAGCAATTGCAACCACCAGGTGATTGAGGCAATGGACTGTGCCGGGCCCTGTACTTGCAAGTACACACAAGAATATGGTCTGGGTTCACCTCAGACAAAGTTCCTTTTGGGATCTCCCCAATCAAACTTCCGGGCTCAGATCCCTAACCATAAAAAGACAGAGGACAGAACAAATCAATCAACTACCCCAGCCATATGTTGGCAGTGAAAAACAGGACAAACGGAGACTCTAAGCTGGACTGTGTCAATCAGAAGATTCCTCAGCGACCTCATTGTGCTTGGAATGGCGAGACTGGCAGCAATTCATAACTGTTGAACTACCAAAACCACTTGAGTAAGACCCTTGGAGCATGCCCCACATCAGGGACCTGGGATGGGTAGGAGACTGGGTGGGGCTTCTCCCTTTACCTTCCCCTTTACCCCAGATATGAAAAAAATAATGTGGAAATGATAGTATTACCCACTTTCCTGTAGCCCTTGAACCTTTGTGCCCTAATTAACTATGTAAAGATTGCAAAAAATAAAATGAAAAAAAAAAAAAAGAGATACAAAGTGTGATGCTAAGAGATCAGTTTTGTCTGTCAAATTCCATGTTTCAGTGCTGCCTACCTCTGGCACCTCATAGTTTGGCTGTACTTTAAGACAAGGTCTTTCCAGAGATTATTAGTTAAAATGAGTTCATTATAGTAGACTCTGATCCAATGACTAATGTTCCTATAGGAAGAAATCTGGATTCAGTCCTCCATAAAGGAAAACAATGTAAACACATACACAAAGTGGCCAAGTGGCAGCACGTGACCGAGATCTAGAATCACTCTCCTTACAGCCTTCAGAAGGAAAAATTCTTGCCAACAAATTATTCTTTAAATATACCTATCAGATTTATGAAAAAAATAGAATTCTGTTTAACTCATTTATTCTGTGGAACTTCATCATGGAATGTCATAGAAAATGAATACAGTGGAATAAACTTCCTTCTGAAAACACTGAAAAAAGGTGCCTTATATATAAAAATGCTAATTAACAGGTATTGAATCACTCAGATTTAATCCATTTAGGTAAATTGAGGTAGGCTAATTAATGCAATTTATATCTCAAGAATTTGGAGCTACTATTATAGAGTATGAAGTAGATAACAGGAGAACATTTGAAAAACAGACCCCCATCTGAAAAAAAGATTTAAGCGGTCTGTAGATACAGACTGCCACTCTTTCAAATTTGAAAACTTTATATTTTTCTTCCATTTAAATCACTTACGTTAAAAAATCTAAGTGTATTTTATAGTCTATTGTTTTTCTCTTTTTTCTTCTGTTTAAAAATACTGTTATTACAGGTTCCAACAATGCACCAGAGGGACCATTCACCTGGACCAGGTAAACTGTATCCCGGAGACTAGCATATGAGAAGTGAAGCTGTGAAGATGCATTGTAGTATGCATCTTTGCTCCTAGATAAAAGATGGACTCCCAATGAAACTGTTCAATATACCTTGATAGTAGAATGTTGGACTCTCTACCATTGTCTATACCTGCGATGCTGAGATACACTTAAACAGAAAAATGATGGACTAGTGACCACTGCAGAAGGATTATACCATTGCAGTAACACAGGGGAAATCAGTGGGGGAAAAGGGAGAGGGGTGAGGGCGGAAGGGATAATTCCTAAGCCTGTGGAAAACTATCAGGAAAAAATTTTTTAACTTGAAATACTGTAATTTCATTAATACTTTAAAAAATGGTTTAAGATCCACTTCATTTGTTTTTTAAAAGATGTCTTCTATGAAGCTATTTATTTAAATGTTTCTTCTAGTAATACTTCATATTAGTTGTTTTCTTCTAAAAGATGTGGCGATAAGAAATGGGGATGTAATATTGCGTATTTTAAAATAAATCTCTGAACATTTGTGCATGTTCCAAACTCTACCTAAGGCTCTGGCTACAAATAATTGAGACGTTACTGATTCCTTCTTCTAGCAGAATGACCAGAAACAGACCTTATAAATGTTGTATCATTTTTCTGATTACAATGCTGTGAGAATAGCTATTATGCAAAAAGGTAGCAAAAATCAAAGTCAAGAAACCTGCTTAACAGTTGGAAACTGGTCTATAACTACTCTTTTATACTATTATAAATTTCAACTTAAATAAACACAGAACATGAGTAATGAGGAAAAAGTACCACAAAAATAGACAAAGAAATAGTGCCATCAATATACCACAAATGTAAAATTGGTGTGGGAAATAGCCTATAGGAAGACGTGTGAGAAGAAAAGCCTGGTAATAATTTTCACAAGAGAAGAAAACTGCTTTCCTAAAAGGAGAGAAAACTTGCAATTGCAACATGTTCCAGAAAGATTTCAAACTTAACCCTCACCCTAACTCTAACTCTAACCCTAACACAGGGCTGTAATAGAGAGGGAAGACTCATTAAATAAGTGAATAGTTTATACTGCTGAACATCTCTCTCTCTCTTTTTTTTTATTAATTACATTGCATTATGTGACACAGTTTTATAGGCACTGGGAATCCCCCACCCCTCCATGAACCCCCCCATGGTGGATTCCTCCACCTTGTTGCATTTTCTCTGCACATCCCTCCTAAAACCGAACATCTCTTTTTGACAAGCATCAAGAGATAATGAAATTAGCTGCTCTAAAATGGCAATAAGCAAATAAGGTCTGGCCCTGCCTGTCAACAAAGCTGGGTTCTTCTCAGACATGGTGGATACAGCTGCAGGGAGGAAAGGGGCATGGTTAGTCAATCCTCAGAGAGCCTGTGTATGTATATTTAGTAGGAGAACGACGAGACAGAGAAACGGGAGAGACATGAATTAATTCATGTTTGATAGGAATCGTGTTTCTACCCTGTCCCAATCTATTTCATTTCACCCCAAATAACTTTTTACAGAAAAATGTGGTGACTTAAATTTTAACCCCACATCCTTCAGTTTCACCACAAAGAGGAATATTCTAAAACAACCTTGAAAGAAAGATACTGGATAAAATAAAAAAGGAAAAGTGCTTTATTCAGAAATAACACCCCAATCATAGAAAGTGCCTTCACTTCAAGAAAGTTAGGGGGAAAAAAGCAGTAAGTAGTCTGCTAGAATACACTACAACGAAGAATAAATGATTCCATTGTATAAGACAGGAGTGGATTTTTTTAAAACTAAAAATACGATCGAGGAAATGGAAGTGAAGTTTATAGATTACTTTGCAAGCCTGGCATTCAGAAGCATTGACTTAGAGGAATGGGCTGGCATTATAGAAAGAACAATTAAGCCACTGTTGCAGTGTCAGCTGAGAGTCCTGGCTGCTTCACTTCCAATCCAGCTCACTGCTAATGTTCCTGGGAAAGCACTGAAGAAAGGTCCAAGTCTTTGGGTCTCTGTATCCTTATGGGAGACCTTGGTGAAGCTCCTGTCCCGGCTCCTGGCTTCAGCCAGGCCCAGTTCTAGCTACTGCAGCCATTTGGGGACTGAGCCAGCAAATACAAGTTGTCATTCATATGCTCTCTCTCTCACTCAGTCTCTCTCACTCTCTTCCTCTCTTTCTCTGCTTCTTTTTCCTTTCCTTATAACTTGGCATTTCAAAAAACTAAATAAATCTTATACAATTGACAACTGTATGACACAGAGCGCATAAAGAAATCAATAATTCAACAATATCTATGTTTATTACAATAGAAGCAGTGAAATGGTAACAAAATTAATGAAAGTATGATCACAAATATTATGAAAATTGAACAAGGACCTAACATATGAACAATTGATCTTGCTTTAAAAAATTCAAGAGTAGATGAAACAAATGGGGAAAAAATGTGCAATCAATAAACCTGAGCTGAAAAATAGCCTCCAGGAAAAGATGAAGAAAATACATAAGCTAAAAGAAGGTAGACAGAAAATAATTTATCTTTCATATAGTGATTTTGATTAGAAATACAGATTAAAGAAAGATTCTACTGCAGGTCTAAAAATGAGAGTTAGATTCTTAGTTCTAATTAGTTAAACTCGCATCCAAATAGAAAAACCAGATTTCATCTTCTGGTTGTCCTAAGGTCTGATGTTCCTTTAAACATGAAGAATGCTTGGCATGACCCAGCACAGTGGCCTAGTGGCTAAAGTCATCGCCTTGGATGTGCCAGGATCCCATATGGGCGCCGGTCCTAATCCCGGCAGCTCCACTTCCCTTCCAGCTCCCTGCCTGTGGCCTGGGAAAGCAGTGAAGAACGGCCCAAAGCTTTGGGACCCTGCGCCCGTGTAGGAGACCCAGAAGAAGCTCCTGACTCCTGACTCTGATCGGCGCAGCATCGGCCGTTGCGCTCACTTGGGGAGTGAATCATTGGATGGAAGATCTTCCTCTCTGTCTCTCCTCCTCTCTGTTTATCTGACTTTGCAATAAAAATAAAAATAAATCTTAACAAAAAAAAAGAGGATGGTTGGCATATCTTATTTAGGTAATAGTCCAATACAGAAGGGGTATCTAAAAAATTTTTTATTGCTATTCAAACACAGAAAACGAAAGAAGGAAATTCTGTAAGAATCCAGAAATTAATTTCCCATATCTTCTTAACCCCTCTTAATGATTATATTTCTCACTGAGAAACTCATTTCTTACCAGCTACATTCTGGTAGCTTTAGGCCTCCATAGTTAGATAGCACCAATGGAAAATAAATCAAAGTCCTTAGGAACAGGAAAAAAAAAATTCCTTCAAGTAGAGCCTTGCTGCTGGAATCAGCCCACATCTGAATCCGGAAATATTAGAGTAACTACTAATTTTTTAAGCTGGCAGTTTTCCATTTTCCTTGAGGAGGGCCTTTGTCTGCTCTTGAACTATGAAATTAAAAAAAAAAAAAGCATGATTGAGCCTATTGGCACAAGCAAAAATGTTTTATTCCCATTGGAGGGTTCTGTCCGTAATAACAACCTTTCATGCTAGGAATATGGAAGAGAAAGAAAGTTGCCCTGAGAAAATAACATGATGTTCTGGATAGTTATTAGACAAGACACAAAATTTGTAAATTTTAAGAATTTCTGAGCTCTGGAGCTATTTAGAGCTGAATCACCTGAATGACAGCGCCCTCAGAGGAAACATTCCGTTGTTAATGGCCCCAGAGATAGCCCAAATCCTCAAATATTACATCTTTGATTTCTTAAACTCCCCACGTGAATTTGAAAAAAAAAAATCCTCCCTTACACCCATAAGGCACTAGCAGTCTGTGTCTTGCAATCTAAGAATACTCTCAATACAAGATGCTGGTAACAGGTTCATACATGTGAGTTAGGTACCTGTCAACTGCATTATCATCTGTGTTCACTTTTGACTGTAACGCAAAAAGGAAAGTCTTTTAGAAGAAGGTGGATATTTTGAAAAATTGAAATAGTTTCCTTGATACTGGTACTGTGTGTAGCAAATTAAACATCAGCATCCCATAGGGGTGCTGTTTCAAGTCCCAACTGCTCCACTTCAGATTCTATTCTGTGTTAACGAGTCTCAGAAAGCAGTGGAGATGGTCCAGATTCTTGGGCCCCTGTATTCATGTGAGACAGAAAAAGCTCCTAGCTTCAACTCAGGCCTCCAGCCCTCAGTTCTGGCCATTGCATCCATCTGGGGAGAGAGTCAATAGAGAGAAGATTTCTTTGTCTTTCAGTGTGTGTGTGTGTGTGTGTGTGTGTGTGTAACTCTCTGTTGAAAGAAAGAAAGAAAGAAAGAAAGAAAGAAAGAAAGAAAGAAAGAAAGAAAGAAAGAAAGAAAGAGAAAGAAAGAGAGAGAGAAAGAAAGAAAGAAAGAAAGAAAGAAAGAAAGAAAGAAAGAAAGAAAGAAAGAAAGAAAGAAAGAAAGAAAGAAAGAGATTTATCTATTCTCTTTTGGAAAGTAAAGTCAGAGTTACAGAGAGAAAGAGATACAGAGAGAAAGATCTTCTATCTTCTAGTTCAATCCCCAAGTGGCCTCAACGACTGAAGCTGAGCCGATCCGAAGCCAGGAGCCAGGAGTTTCCTCCAGGTCTCCCATGCGGGTGCAGGGTCTCAAGGCTTTGGGCCATCCTTGACTTTCCCAGGCCACAGGCAGGGAGCTAGATTGGAAGTAGAGCAGCTGGGATACAAACCAGCACCCACGTGGTATTCCAGTGTATGCAAGGCAAGATTTTAGCCATTAGGTTATCATGCCGGGCCCATCTCTCTGTAACTCTTACACAGACATACATAAAAAAGAAATATTTTCTTTGACTTTTTATGACATTATTATAAACAGTATACAGTTCCTTTTGAAGCAGTAAATCTGCTTTCTTCCTACCTTAAATCTGTATTTATGATCCTAAATCATTTTCAATATTCAACTGTCACTGATTAAGGAAAAATGAAAAGTTGAAAATGTTCATTCCTTATTATTCCCTTTCTCAATGACAGGTTCCTTAAAATAAACAGATAAAGCACATCTAATAATCTTCAGCTCAAGAAGAACACTCTCGGAATTTATGTGACAGAGCTAAATAGACTTTTTTTGCTGAGGACAACTGCTGGTTTGAGACTGCAGAAATTAAATTTTCTAGGATTCTCATAGGAACATGAGAGTGTTATGAGAAAGATTTGGATCTTTAAAAGAAAATAAAACGGCTATAACAGAGAAAACCCAGAGCTCTCAGGAATCACATCTCTGCAGCAGCTGTTTTAAAAGATGGCTGTCCAATCCTTTGACATCTCTGCCATTAGGACATGAGGCCCATTTCCCCTCCCATCAATCTGGACCCTGTATGTACCTGAATATGACAGGAGTTTCACTGTAACCACTTCCTGGTTTCAGGCCTGGGAAACTTGCAGCCTCAGCCTACTCTCTCAGGACACTTGTTTTTTAGAATCTAGCTACCATGCCTCAGGGAAGCCCAAACCAGCCCCATTGAAGAGATCACACTGAGTGGTCCTGTTCTTGCCCAAAGCTATCATCAGCCCCAAGACAGATGAGGGAAAAGATGTCCAGGGGTTGCCAATTCCCAGATGCTGAATCATCTCCAGCCTTGACACTGCCCTTCTGAGACCTCATAAATCATAAAGCAGAGATATCATTGTCCTCATTGTAACTTTCCCAACTTTCTAATGCAGAATCTGTACACATAAAGTGGGGTTGTTTCTGTTGTGAAGATTTTCAGAAGTTGTTATGCAGTAATATGAACTACATTTGCACAGCTGTAAAAAAAAATATTTTTATAGTAAGTATCACTCTATAACATAGTGTATTTTATTTTTGTATGATACGAAAACCCTGTAGACAATCTGAAAGTGTTTTGATGAAGAATAACAAAACAGAAACTTTATTTAGAAAAACTGAACACGTGTCATACCGTGATCCCTATACCAGTTCAGCAACTGGTTACGTTTCTATACTAGCTTGTCTACAAATACTTGAATCTACCATGGCCGAGTCTGGTTTATGCCGGAGAAGGGTCTTGGCATATTGTTGACCTTGGAATTTAAAATCATTATAGAATCCGAATGTCATGAACGTGAATTCTATGCTAAAATAAATCTTGCCAGTTTAATGCCCCATTTTTACTCACTGTTAAAAATCCAGTAGAAAATTTTCTTCCTATTTAGGGAATATTCTGGAAATATTTGAAAGTACTTTACAATTTCTCCTTCCTTCACAAGTAATTTTAAGTGTTCTAATTTAGCCTGTAGGGAAGACTGTTGGGTGAAAAAACAATTTAGATTATCATAAACTTACTCGGGGCATGTGTATAACTGTGACTGTTGCTCACCATTGCACCTTCATGCCAAAAGCATAGTTCTTGATCATCCTAACATGTTTTTCTCTGTTCTAAATGAGTACTACCCAAAATCAAACTGTCTCAACTGATGGAAAGCTCTATACTATTATAGGCCTGTCACCTTATTCCAGCCACCATCTATTAAGGGTGGGAACCTTTTTTCTGTTGAGGCCATTTCATATATATTACAACATTTGTGGCAGATACAAAATTATCAACTTAAAAATTATACAATTGTTTGAGCCCTGCCTGTGGTTACCTTGTTAGGACCAGACCAAATGACTTTATGGGCCTTATTTGTCTAACATTCTCCACGCTCGAGGTATGCCATAGAGACTTCAATCTCTTTGAATAATAAAATTCTGATAGGATCTGGCAAGCAGAAATACCATGTTCCCTAAAGACTTCCATAAATGGATGAATATTTATGGGTGGGAGATTAATAACAAACACAAGATGACATCACATCATTGAATGTTCCTGAGAACTGGGCTCACCAGGATTGCATTTCAAAGACACAACTTGTGCCTCCTTTGACTAGTTATAGTTTACAAATAACATGCCATACTTGGATGCTCTTCCTCATCAAAACATATATATATATATGTGTGTAAACATATATATATATATGTAAACATATATATATATATATAAATTTTGTTTCTGCTTTGAGTTGAAACCATCTGTAATAGCTCCAAATAATCCCTGGGTCCTAATTTTCAATTCTTTTTAAAGTAAATGCCCTTTCTGTAGATTGACTCTACTGAATTTTACCAAATAGAAGATGGCAAAATTGATGGGATTTTATGACTATGAATAGGTTACAAAAAAGAATTCTAGCCTGTTTCCTCACTTAGCTGCTCACTATGATGAAGTCAGTGATAATGTGAGCTGCTACAGCGAAAGGCCCAAGTGTGGAGGAACTAAAGCAAAGCTTGTGTCAATATTGAGGAAGAAACTGACTAGTTCAGTCTAGCATCATTCCAGGAGCGGAATCCTGCTCTCATCTAGATAAACACACTTAGGGATAGATTGTACACACATATACACGTCACATCTTTGTGCAGCTCCCCAGCTCTACTCCAACATCTTGATCTAGCCTTATGAAAGAATCTGATGCAGAGGACCAATATAACTTTTCCCTGCTTATTGCCTCATGTAAACCAAGATAATAAAAGCTTGTTGCATTCAATCCTCATGTTTTAAGGGACATGCAGAGTTAGGTCATTGATACAGCATGCAAGATAGGTTAAATGTTTGTTGTTTATCCTATAATTGTCCTATTGCCAAGTTCATGTTCATTATATATGTAACAGATAGGAGTGCTGTGTCAAATCAGATAGTAACAAGCAGTAAGAGCAGCAGAAAACAGTACCTTAAGCTCAGGATTCATTTAGTAGTAAATGGTTGTGTTTTTAAGAAAGGGGAAATAGAGCAAATGACTATTAGACTCAAATGATAATAAGGAAAGATGTTTCCTAATCTTTCTAGCTAATTGCATTCAACAAAATATATGACACAATAGTTCCAGAGGTTGACACTGGGTTTAGTGAGTTAGGCTTGCCTGCAATGCCAGCACATCACATCCGATGTTTGAGTCCAGTTTTCTTCCAATCTAATCTCCTGGCAATATACCTGAGAAGATGGTGAAAGACAGTCAAAATAGTTGGAACACTGCCACACACGGGAGACCTAGATGGAACTCTGGACTTCTGACTTTAGTCTGTATCAGCCTCGGCTGTTGCCTTTATTGAAGTGGTGAAGCAATGGATGGAAGATCTTTCTTTCTCTTTTTCTCTGTCTATACCTCTCTATCACTCTAAATTTCAATGAAATATTTAAAAGAGAGAGAGAGAAGCTCCAAAAGACAGAACCTAAAGACATAATTAATTAGACAAACATAATCTCAGTTTACCTCACACTTATCACATCATTACTTCATGACATAATTACCTGCTATTGGAAAACTGCAGCCTGATTTAGAAATCCCATCACACTATATGACAGAGGTAGATAGATGCATTTTGCAGGAATAGTAAACTTCTTCTCATGAATTATCAGATAATGAAGTGAATAAATCTACCCTTTGGCAGATCTTCAAAGACTGCATGCTTGCTTTTCATTTTGGTTTGAAGACAGAGAAGGCCTCAGGTCAAGATGTATACTGGTTCTAAGACATTGACTAATAGTCTGGTCAGATATCTGATAAAGGAATTTGAATAAGAGAGCATCATATAGAGTCTTGTTGAAAGAGTATGTGGTTAAAGATCTAAGAATGGACTTACCGCAATGCTGCCAAAGCTTGGGTTTATGACAAATTACACATTTAAAAAACCAGACTTCCATTATGAATATCTATTTTAAAGAGATTTATTTTATTCTCATTGCAAAGTCAGACATATAGAGAGGAGGGGAGACAGAGAGGAAGATCTTTCATCCGATGATTCATTCCCCAAGTGACCACAATGGCCAGTGTTGTGTCAATCCAAAGCCAGGAGCCCAGATCCTCTTCCGGGTCTCCCACGTGGGTGCAGGGTCCCCAGGCTTTGGACCATCTTGGACTGCTCTCCGAGGCCACAAGCAGGGAGCTGGATGGAAAGCAGAGCTGCTGGGATTAGAATCAGTGCCCATATGGGATCCTGGCACGTTCAAGGCGAGGGCTAGCCACTAGGCCACCGTGCTGGGCCCTCATTCTCAATATCTTTATATGTGCTTTCCTTGAGTCTGAAAATAAGTGTATGCCCTGTGAATACGTACCAGAAAGCTGCCATTGCAAAATCTCCTCCCCACAATCAGAAGGACAGGATGTAGCTCTGAGAATGTCCTCAGCTTCATTCCAAGCCAGGTCAGTGTTCACAGTGTCCCATACAGTGTCACAGAGAAACACAGATATTAAAGGAAGAGACCAGGAAAAGATCCGTGTATTTAACCATATGGAATTTCCTCTTACAAAGCCTGCCTGACCTGACAATTCTTTCTGCTGAGATGCATTTCAAATCTATGATATGACACCATGCATTAGGGGACCAGCCAGCTCTCTGGTAGTGGGTTGATTAAATGTGACCCCTTCTATCATGAAGGGGGCAAAGCTTTGTCCTCACCAAACAGACACCTAATCTAGATTTGAAGTTACTTTCCCTGCTGCTGTCAATATCATTCATCCATGAAATTACTCAATGCTTTATACTCAGCTTCCAACCAAGAAGCCAATTCAAAATAAAAGAAGTAAATAAAAGGCTGTTGCTCATGAGATCTACTAGTCTTATTTTCTATCCATCAACTGTAAGCAACTGGTTCCCTAGACAACATAATTTTTTGTTTTTTGCTGGAATCTGGGTGACAACACATTTCAATGCTAGGATTCAGTCCCACCCCTAGAGATAATTTATCTCTGTCCCATAGAGATGAACACAAATCCATGGAAAGAGGAGTGGTGGTAGAGAAGATAAAGGGGTTCTTCATATGATAATTAAAAGTCCATCTTCAAAATAGTCACTAGAAGTTGTATCAGCCTAGAAGCCTTATTATGCAAGGAAACAGTCCTCCCAAAATTGCTTCACTGGACAAAGATGAAAGTGCAACCTGGATTATGCATTATATATTACATAAAATATTTATAGGCAAATTATGAGAAAGTAATAATACTCATTGAGGGTATTAGATATAGCCTTCTACATCAAATACCTTGAGTGTTGAGCAATAATATCAAGGGAAAAGATGGCTCTTCTTGGTTGCCTTCAATTATCTCAATGGTCAAGATTCATCAAGAAATTTCCTTGTTCCTTTATTCAAGCAGTTGCAAAGTAAATTCATGTGGAATATAAAAAGGATACAGTAAGTCTAATCTAAATATACAGTTCTCTCCTTGTAATTTCAGAGTTTATTTGATAAACATAACACATTTTAACAAATATGTTTATATCACTGCTTTTATAATATGTAAGATCTCTGTGAAGACAAAGATCATGGAGGCCTGCACTATAGCTCAACAGGCTAATCCTCCACCCTGTGGCACCAGCATTCCAAGTGAGTGCCAATTTTCGTCCCAGCTGTCCCACCTGATCCAGCTTTGAGCTTGTTGCCTGGGAAGGTGGTGGAGAATGGCCCAAGTCCTTGTGAAACCTCCCTGTATCTTTCTTTCCTGTGAATCTGCCTTTCAAATAAAAATAAATAGATCTTTTTAAAAATTAAGATTAAGATTCCCCTCATCAGTATAGAAAACTGGAATATGATCATGAAAAATAAACAGGAAGAAGTAACATCAACAAGATACTTTGTAGCTAGAAAATAGGGTATAAACTAGAATCCTTTGGGCTTCAAGTAACATCAAACTCAACTCCAGCTAACTTTAAGTCACATAATTGAAAATTCTAAAGCAGAACAAGATAAGGCTCATTTCCCTCAGGTTATTTTTCTCACAGTTCCTCTCTGTATTTGATTTTTAATAAGGTGGAAGTTGAACAGAATGAATCTCACAAAATCCAAAAACACTGTAGTAAAGAAAGTGGATACTTCCTCCTGTGACTCTTAACATAAAACAGGTGTTTTTTTGTTTGTTTGTTTGTTCGCTTGCTTTTCCCCCTAACTTCCAGAACATTTCTTCTCAAAATTTACAAATAATGTTTTGGTATAGCAATTGAAGCCACTGCTTGTGATTCCAGCCAGTTTGTGTTCCAACTGCTCCACTTCGGATCCAGCTCCCTGTTAATGATCTTGGAAAAGCAGTGGAACATAGCCCAAATATCTGGGCTTTTAACATCCAAACACTGTGGGAGCCATGGATGAAACATCTGGCCTTGGCATGGCCCATCCTGGCTGTAGTGGCCATCTGGGGAATGAACCCCGAAAATGAATAATCTGTCTATAACTCTGATTTTAAAAATAAATGAATAAACCTTTAAAAGAAAATATTGTCATGAACCCAACTTCAGTTATAGAGTTAATATTACTCTCTAAAAATGAGATTCCAATGCACATAAACCAGTAGTTTTATGCATGGGGATAGATTCATTTATGCAGCATGGGTAGGAAGAGAGAAAATACATGAATATGAGTTGTGGTGATTCCACTGGTAACAGCCAGAATGGGTGTGGACCAGTCAGGCTAGGCTGCAGTATGTGCTGGCACTCATGAGATCCAGGTCTGGGAGTGGACCTAGGAGGGAAACTGGGGAAACTCTGCTAGACCACAGCTCCCCACAGGTGAACGCAAGAGCCAGAGCTGGGAGCAGCCCGGGTTGTGCTGCAGCAATTGTTGGCCTGTGTGTGGGCTGGGTCTGGGAGTGGGTCAGGCAGGGCCAGTCCACAGCACATATTGGTTCTAGTGGGAGCCAGAATGGGGTGCAGGCCAGGCCAAGTTGGAATGCAGTGTAAGGGCAAGGGCTAGAAGTGAACCAGGCTGAGCTAGGTTTTTCTGCATCTGCCAGTGTAAACTGAGACCAGGGATGGGCCAGGCTAATCCAGGCTGCAGCACCTGCTGGTAAATAATGAGACTGAGAACAGGCCATCTCAGACTGAGCCATAGTGCACCCTGACACATGCAAGACCCAGAACTGGGAGCAGACCAAGTAGGAGAATCTCTGGGACTCCCCTGTCAAGCTGCTGCTTCCACGAGTGAGTGTGAAAGCCGGGACTGTAGGCAGGTCAGACTGGACAAGACAGTGGCACTTGTTGGCAAACATGAGGGGTGGATCTGGGGGCAGGTTGGGCCTAGCTAAGCTGCAGCACCCATTGGTGTGCAGCACCTTTGGGAGAGCCAGGTGGAATATAGGTTGGGTTAGGCTGAAGTGGAGACTGGCATACAAAAAATCAGGGCTGGGAGTGTGCCTAATAGGGATTTTTGGAGGATCACCCTGAATAAGCCATAGAACCTGCTCATGTGCACGAATATGGGGCATCTGGGAGGCTGGCTGGCTGGGCTACAGAACCTGTTGGTTTATGTGAAATATGGGGTAGGGATAGAACTAATCAAGCAGCTACATCTGCCAGTATGTGCATTGGCTGATACAGGTCAAAGACTGAACCAAACCCTGAACTGGCTGGCACATACAGAAGTCTGACGTCACTCTAGGATAGATTTCTTGGGGCACTCACCAAGTAGATCACTGGACTCAATCCCCAGCCACAGGGAAAATCACAAGCTATGTGGTCCAGCCCTGGAGAACATGTATTGGATTGGGCCTACTCAGTTGCTGGTGTCTGTGCAGTGGACAACATGCCCAAATCCACATGCGGAATATTACTGCCAGCTCATCTGGACCAGCAGAGGACCCCAAGTGCCCAGTCAGAGGATGGAAAACAGAACACTTTGAACAACTCTCCTGGCCAAGTTTTGCAGCATTTTCCTGGGTCTATGGAGGCACACTGAGTGGACTTGGTTAACCAATAGATCTTGGAAGGATTTTTTCATCCTTGGTACAATGAAGCTCATGACATCTAAGAACTATCAAGACCATTCAAGTAATACCCTCAGAACTCTAAGATGTCATCAAGTAACTATTCCCCATCCACGAGTGTTGATGTAGTTTGAAACCAAGGAGCAATCCCCTCGCTTCCCCATCCTCAGCAGACCAGTATAACAATAATAACAATAGTTAAAAAAAAAAAAAAAACAGAAACATTTGACCCATTTCACCATTCTCCACAACTCAAGCCTCTCCACCCTAATCAGAGGCCCACATGTATATACATCTGTATCAACTAAGTAAATAATTCTAAAAATAAAAATTAAACATATTTCAAAAGACTTAACATATTTATTAGAAAGAGCTACAGAAAGAGAGAAAGAGAGGGAGATAAGAATGAAAAATCTTTCATTCCCTGATTTGCTCACCAGTTGGCTACAGCAAAAAGGGCAGGGTCAGGTCAAAGCCATGAGCTTCATCCAGGTCTCCCACAGAGGTGCAGGAGCCTGTGGGTGGGCCACCTTCTGCTGCTTTCCCTGGTGCATGAGTAGGGAGCTGGATGAGATATGGAGCAGCTGAGACCCACACTAGTATTCATAAGAGATGCCAGCACTGCAGGTGATATACCACAGTTCCAGGCCCCCAAATCCCACCTTAAACTCTGTCTTCATTAAATATTCAGTGCAGTTTCTGCTAGGCCTCCATTTCATACAAGTGATTGTCTTAAAGCTTGAATACAGAAAACTTCTGAGCTTGCCAGAGTGTGTATGTTCACTTCGGATGTTAATAAGCCTTGCTTTTCTGCTGATCCTTCAATCCCCGTGTGCATGCAAAGAAGATCCTGGACCAACCAGAACACAAAATCCATATCTAAGTTCCTAAACTGTAGTATCCAAAAGGGAAAATACTTAAATGCCTCAACTCTTCAGGAAAGGATAGACTAGGATTCATAAGTTTCTGGCAGGAGTAAAGGTACTGTTCAAATGTGTTTGGACAGTGGGTGTATGTTTCAGCTTGGTCAGCTTTCCAGAGCAACCTACTTTGCAGGTCCGTACTGGTTAGAGAAAATGACCCCAGGCTCTGTACATTTCTGTCCTCACAGAACATCCTCTGGAGACCCACATGCCTTCAGCCAAGTTGTTTAAAAACTCATTTTCAACAACTCTGGCAACTCAATACAAATCTCTTGAATTTGTGTCATGGCTTGGGCAATAAATATCACATATGCTAATAAGGCTGGGGTAGCCTATTGTATTCATCGGTGCAGGGATGAGACAGAGTAAGGGCAGGTGTGCTGAGCTTTGCCACAGCATCAGCTGGCAAGTGCTGGAATTGAAGTCAAGCTAGACTGCAGAACCACCTGAAGAGTACAAAATCCAGGGAAAGGAAATGGGTCCTGTAGGGAAATTATGGGCACCTCTCTGATGGTGGTTGCAACTCCCACTGGTGAGGATGAGATTCAGGACTGGGGGCAGACCTGGCAAGACAGGCAGTGGCACCCACTGACATGAATGTGGACTGGAGGGTAGAGTCAGTTGGGTTGAGTTAGGCTTCAGTGCCCAGTGATGTATATGAGATCTGAACAGCATGTGGGACAGTCCAGACCAGTCCAAACTGAACATGTTGGCAGGCACAGGAACCAAGGTTTGCAGCCAGTCCAGTTGGGTTAGGAGAGGTTGCTCTAATTGGGCTGCAATTCCCCCTGGTGTACATGAGGGCTGAGCATGTTGTGGGTAGGTCTGGGCTAGGCCACAACATCCATTGGTTTGCTGAAGATGGAAGGCAGATCAAACAGATCAATTACCCCAGTGAATCTTGACAGCAAACTCCTGGGAGAATGGAGACTCTGAGCTGGAATATGTCAGCCAACTGACCTTGGAAGGATTTCCTCTTCCTTGTAGTAGTGATATCAACAGCATCTCAGAATTATTGAAACCACTTGAGCAGAATCCTTGGAAGATGCTCCACATGAGGGCTCCTGCAGTGGTTGTTCCCCATCCCTGGGGAGGAGGTTGGAAGACTGGATGTGGTTTCTCCCCTTGTATCCCTCCTCCCCCAAATACAGGAAGAAGAAGAAGAAAATGTGTAAATAATGGTCTCCACTTTTCCTTGATGCTCGACCCTCCCCATCCTGATCAACTATGTAAACATCATCAAAAATGAAATAAAATATCACTGTGGAGATAATGGGCAGTCCTTACCAAGTAACTGAACTTGCCACTCACTGCATTCATTTTGCATCCCCCAGTTTACAGAATTGCAATAAATTCCTGTTCTTTACAAGTTACTCAGTCTACAATATTTTGCTACAACAGCACATATGATAGAAGACATCCATAATGATAAAGCTTCATTCTCATCACATCACAGTAAGTGTACCTGCAGTCAACATGATTTATCAGTGTTGAAATCCACCTTCATTACCTGGACATGGTAATGTTTTTACCTTCTCCATTGCAAAATGACTCATCCTCACTTCACTCATAGCATTCATCAGACAAAAATTACTATGTTCTCTCTCTCACATTTTTATCATCCTCACTAAAGCCATGGACTACTTTTATCTTTCATCACTCCAAAAACTCCAGATTGAGCCAGGCATTTGGCATGATAGTTAGGATTCCATTTGGGGTGACGGTGCCTCATACCACAGTGCTTATGTTTGTGCCCTAGGAGCACGCCCAATTCCAGCTTCCTGCCAGTTGCCCACTCTGGGAGGAAACAGGTCAACTGATAGGCATTTACCACCCATGTGGGAGACTCAGGCTGAGTTCTTGGTTTAATCTGGTTCAGTACCAAACACTGCAGGCATTGGAGAAGGAAAATCAGCACATGAGAGACCACTCTCTCCCTCTCTCAGTCAATCGCTCTCTTTCTGCCTTTCAAATAAATAAAAATTTGACTCTTATAAGTGATTCTTTACTGATGCTTGCATGGATCTGTGTTTGATTTCTGTCACTAGACACTTCATACTAAAAAGTACCATCTCATGGACCACTTATTCTCTCCTAATTGTAGCCATCTGCCTGCCTGGTACTGGTGACCCTATCTATAGCCCATGTTATTTTTCTCTGGTTTGAATTGTGATCTTCATTATCAAGGTCAACCATAGAAAACATATACCTGATATGGCATATGTGAAGTAGAGACCAAAGATAAATCCATGATTGTTTCACTAACATTTAATGACAGGAAGAAACACATTGAACTGATGATGAGAGAAGAACATTAACTGAAAGATGTTAAGCAAACTAGATTTATTGAGTTCTTGAGACTAGATGGGCTCTTCAGTGAGATAATGAATATGAGTAGAATGTAGCTGCATATAAAATGCAAGTAGAACACACAGATACAAAAGCCTCATCTTAAAAAGGTAAACATTTAACACATTGAAAAAGGAGAAGCCATGAGAACTCATAAAGCACAGCATCAAGGAATATCTCACAAAAAGGTAGATTTCACAAAAGATGATAGATAGATAGATAGATAGATAGATAGATAGATAGATAGATGACAGATAGATAATTAGATGATAGACATATCAAGGAATGAAGTGAGGAATCTTTCTGCCTACACAAGAAATCTGTCTTCCATTTAAGTTAAAACATAAGGTAAACTTTGTGAAAATTATATGTGGCCAAGCAAATACTTTAGGAATTGGATATCATTATAATGAAGGGAAGCATTTAAACTGCTACTTAGCAGAAGGTTGGAATTAAAAGTACAGCATGCCCTTGAATCTATTTGTGCAAGTTGTAATGTTTATTAGCAAGTGAGAGACAGCTGTCAAGATGTTATTACCTTAATTTGCACCAGGACACATGTAACAATTTAATCAGAATTACAATAGGTTTTCAATTTTTATTATTTTTAAAAATTTAGTCTGCACTCAATTTAAGATTCACAAGCAATTTCTTTTTCTAGTATTCTAAGTCCATGATCTCAAACTTCAAGCCTGCAAAAGCATTTAAATATTTTTTTTTCTTTTTGCTATAATCTTTTTATTTTTCTCAAATACTATTTGTGAATTCTTATTAAGGAAAACAACAAATTACATTGATAAACACTGTACTTCAATATGTTGAAGACTCCAGCTGTGTGTTTTCTCATCTATGAAGAGGTTTGGGAGGGGAAGTTAACCTTGTTCTCTCTGTCTTTTGTAAAGCGAAGCTCTCCCCTTCGGGATAGGTGATAATTAGAACAAGGAATGAGGCATTTAAACAAAACATTTGACTATATAATTAGTTAGCCTTGGTTTTATTCCAATTGCACAAGGAATGCTGCAGGCTTTCTGAAAGAAATGGGCAGATTCCCCACCCCTCGCCTTGGGTAGGTCCTCTGCAGGAGCTTTGCCTGAGAAAGGAATCCTTTGGCGCTGATGGTACAGTGATCATGCAATGCCTGGGAAGGCAGGATTTGGCTCACCACAGTCAGAGATTGTTTTTAACCTCTTGCTTTGTCTCAGAATAGATCTAGGTCTGTTGTTGTTGCTTTTTCTATGAAGCATACTGTTCCCAATGGGAGCTCTGAGTGAAAAACTAAGACTATAATTTGCCTAGTGAAACATACAACAACATGAATGCATGAAGCATTTCTTTAGAGACAGGTCTGAATTCTATTGCCTTAAATATTAGGAAAAAAATGATTGGCACACATTACTTTCTCAACTGATCTATTTTTGCACAAAAAGGTACATTAAAACAAATATTTAAATATTTTATATTGACAATAAAACTATGCTGATTGCTTTTTAATTATAATTGAATGTCATAGGTTATTTAATTCTAAAGTGATGCTGCCTTCAACATATTATTGAATCACTTTAGCTTTAGCTTTCAGGTCACATTGTTCAGCTAGTTATCTGTGACATCAATTCCTTATTGACTCAGAAGTAAGAGTATTGAACCACCTGTCATTCTGGTAAATAGCATGTTTCTTGCATTAATGTGAACCGATCATTCTTCAGACTCTTATGAAAACTATACTAGGTTCTAATAACAACAATTTTCAAGTGAAATTGTCTGATCATTCATCATCATCATATTTAAAAATTCAGGGTATAAACCATGAAGATAGACATATATTCCGTCTCAGTCTTGAAAGATTAGCTGTGTTTTTATTTGCATATGTTTTATTCCACCCACTCTCCTTCCCCCACAGCACCTTCCCACAAATAGATTAATGATTCATAATATATATGTCTGCACTTGGAATTATGTTGTGATGGATGCAACACAGATTCCTACTTGAAAAAATTACTTGTTACTGCAATTACTGAGAAACGTGTCTGCCCCTTCAGGGATTGCCATTGCTGTAGAAAGTCAATTTGCATAAGGATGATCTCAACCAAAAGGCTAATTAAGGACAAATTATAAAATGCTGGGGGGGGGGTAAGGATTGGGTCATGTACCACCTTATGGATTAAGTTGCCCACAACTCATGTTGGAATGAATAGGCTAGATACCCAGCTCAAGATCCTCAATCCAGCTTCCTGCCAATGCAGATCTCGGAGAGGGATCAGGAGCTGGCTCAACTGGTTGCTTCTCTGTCACCCAGTGTGAGATCTAGATTTAGTTCCAGCACCTGGCTTCAGCCCAGCCCTGTTGCGGTCACTGCAGGCACTTGGGTAATGAACTAGAAGGTATCCATGTGCATCTCACTGTTGCTAGATCTCTATGTGTATTTAGCTGTCTCTATCATTTTGCTTCTTAAATAAAGAATGACAAATTTTTAAAACATCAGAACCTGGCCACTTTTTCCTACTGTGCAATAATACGGATGAATCATTTCAGTTCCTGTATTAACCAGTTCCTAATGGAAAGAGCTAAGGTCCTGTCTGACCCATATCATGACTCCAGTTCTTCCTCAGCTACATACCTCTCTTTTCCTCTTTCCACCACTGAATTTCAGAATACTGCTTCAGCAGGATCTATTTTGTAAATGTAAAGAGACACAAAATGTTACTTAGCATTAAGTAGGCACTCCATAAATACGCTAACTAAATGAAGTGAAACCACTGAAACATTATCATCTTTAGTAGTAGTAGTACTTTTTATATACAAATTTTACGTGAAGTAATTAATACATAATTAGGTATAGATACAAGAATCTTTGTACATGTACCCATTGATTTTGGAGTCAACATTGTGTAGACAATTTCACTTTTGGTTAATCTCAAACAAGGAACTTGTGGGTTGGTCTTATCAAGGATGTTGATTTATTAAATAATATTTTGTGAAATTTTATTAATGCCTCGCCTGCTTTTATAATTGTGAGAGCACAAAAGGAATCTCAATCACTTTAGAACCCAGAAGATCATACTCCACATTCTATTCAGAGGATGGTCTCAGATGATCTGGTACAAAACTTCTGTACAAAACTTAGAGATAAAGAATTTAATGGGAATTTAGTAAATCTTTACTCCTTTCAGTTTAGCCTTAAGTGAAGGTAAGTCTTTGAGGAAGGTATAAAAGAATCTTACTACTTGATTTTATTGTCTAATTACAATGGCCTTTCACAGCAAGAATAACACTTAAAAAGTAGTTATGGCAGATAACCTATTATATCTTCCCCTGTTCTTTTCCATTTTTATGATCTTTGATATCTTAGAGGACATTATTAGAATTATGAATCTGAACTCCAGGAAAATGTATATTTTCCAAAAATGTATGTGGGAGATTACAAAAATCATGAAAAATGTATAATATATATATTTTTAAGAATTATTTACTTGAGAAGTAGGGTTAGAGAAAGAAAGAAAGAGAGAGAGAGGATGAGAGAGAGAGATATCTTCCATTATCTGGATTATTTCACAAATGGTCACAAATGCTGGGGCACGGCCATGCTGAAGCCAAGAGCCAGGATCCTTCTTCAGATCTCTCCTATGGGTGCAGGGGCCCAAGCACTAGGACATTGTGTACTGCTATCCCAGACACATTAGCAAGGAGCTGGATGGAAACTGGTGTCCACATAAGGTGCAGCTTAATCCATTATACCACTACTCTAGCCCCTGCATTATCTTTTAATCCCATTTTCCCACAAGTTTTAGACTTTCACATATACATGTATATTTACTTCTCTATTGACCTTAGCATACAGAACCCCTGAATCTTATATATGGACCTTATGAACCCAGCGATAGCAGGGATGAATCCTCTTGTAGAAATACACTCCAAAATCTAATTCTAGTATTTACCACTCAACATTCAGGTAATTATTAGTTTCACCTGAAGTTTTATTAGGAATTTTGCTCAGGATATTGAATTTCCCCAGAAAACCACAATTTCCTGAAACAATATTTTAATTGCATCTATTAAAACAAATGATTTAAAACAAGTGATTTAAAACAAATATATATTTTTTTGATGTGAGAACATTTTTTGCATTCCCAAAATAAATCTGCTAGTTCATATTTCACTTTCTGGTGGCCTTTGGGGACTTTGCTATGTGATCACTCTCTTCAGAAGGATGTCTCTCACCATTATTAGTAGTGAGCATTATTTTGAACATGCCAATGTACAAATCTTCAACAATAAAAACAAGCACACAGTTACATTAGCAGAATAAATTTTGGTAGAAAGGACGAAAACATTTCAATCATTGCCAAGGATATACTAATCTGAAAAATGTCATTCTAAATCATTTTGTAAGAAATTTCAGTGAGCTAACCAATTAAATAATAAATCTACAAGATCAGAGTTTTCTATATGCTAACTAAAATCAGCTGAAATATAATGAAATTAACACTAACAAAAATAAGAAACTCCTGCTATTTTAATAGGATCTATACGAAAGACAAAAAATTTTATCTGGTAAGCTTTTTACGGACCTACGAGAGATAATCATAATTTCCATTATTCTAATTATGATGACTTTAGTGATGATGAAAATAAAATTGTGCTGGAATTTGATACAATGACTTAGTTCTGTTGTAGTAAAAGTAAAATAGAAGCAATAAATAGATGTTAAAATATTTTAGAAAATTACAAAAGGAACCATAAATATATACTCCTCAAAGAATAAAATAAATAAATCAATTCACCAAATAGCATAGAAAAACAAAAATTTAGATGTTCATATTGCATCAAGATAATTAATGCATGGATTAAATACAAGTAAAAAATTAAAAAGCTTACCGAATTAACATTCATGTTTTCCCTCTTTGCTGGTAAGATATGTAAAATATTAAATACATAAATCACACAAATAAAAGTGTCCTTACTACAAAAAGTTTTAAAGCTTTTGAAGCTGGTGCTGTGGCAGGGTTAAGCTGTCAGCAACAGCTCTCAGTTACTGTTGCTCTGCTTCAGATTCAACCACCTGCTAATATGCCTGAAAAAACAGTGGAGTTTGGTGCAAGTGATTGGGATCCTGCAACCACCAATGAGACTGGGAAATAAGGCAGCTGATATTAGTTCTCTCTCTCTCTCTCTCTCTCTCTCTCTCTCTCTCTCTCTCTCTCATTGCTTTTGTCCCTCCTTCCATCCCTCTAACTCTGCTTTTCAAATGAGAAAAGAAAACATTTTAAAATAACAAAATTTTTAATATTTAAAGATTTATAACTTTCATATATCAAAATCTTATCTCACTGGGAAAAAGATCAATCTTTACCTTAAATGATTCATATCAATATATAAAAAGTTATTCAAAAGCAATTTCAAAAACAAAATGATAAAATATTACCTCTTTTTAAAAAGATTTATTTTTATTGGAAATGCAGATTTATGTAGAGAAGGAGATAGAGAGAGAAAGATCTATATGCTGGTTTAGTACCCAAGTGGTCTTAACAGTGGGAGCTGAGTTGATCCAAAGTCAGGAGCCAGGAACTTCTTCAGAGTCTCCCATGTGGGTACAAAGTTCTAGGGCTTTTAGCCATCCTCAACTGCTTTCCCATGCCACAAGCGGGGAGCCAGATGGGAAGTAGAGCAGCCGGGATACAAACTGGCACCCATATGGGATCCTGGTGCTTGCAAGGTGAGGATTTAACCATTGAGCTATAGCACTGGGCCCTATAGTAAATTATCTAAGGACACAAAAGGAAATTCACAAATGAAAAATTTTTAAATCTGTTGGAAAGGGGTCAGAGAGATGAATCAACCAGCTAATCCTCCACCTCCAAGTGCTAGAATCCCATATGGATTCTTTTTCATGTCCTCATTGCTCCACTTCCCTCATCCAGTTCCCTACTTGTGGTCTGGAAAAGCAGTAAAGGATGGTCCAAAGTTTGGGATCCTGCACCTGCCTGGGAGACACAGAAGAACCTCCTGGCTCCTGTCTTTGGATTGGCCCAGCTCTGGCCGTTGCAGCTGTTTGAGAATTGGACCAGGAGATGGAAGTCTTTGTCTTTCCTTTCCTCTGTGAATCTGCCTTTCCAATGAAAATGAATAAATTTTAAAAAGATGTTGGAAATATCACAAATGTTTAGTTGCCATAGAAACATATATGTAAGAATGATATTCCTATGTTTTACAAATTTTTAAAAAGTACTGATAAAATCAGCTCAGGAGAAATAAAGGGTAGTAAGTGCTCCTGAGTAATAACAGGGAACTGGATGGGTAGTGAAACAGCCAAATTTTGACCTGGCGTCCATATGTGATACTGCGGGCAGTGGTATAACATGCTGTACATAGTGCTGGCTCCTTCCAAGAACTAGCTAGATCTGCATTTATATTTACCAAAATTCACCTTCAATGGGAGTATATAATCTCCATTATTAGTAATTCATAAATTTGTAATCAAATTCAAAATTTTGAGCCTAACTGTATTTTTGAAACTTTCTGAGGAAAGTGTTCTACTAATTGCGTAACCACATACCATTTATAAAAACGTGTCTCTATCCAATGTTTAAGTTATTCTTGCATATTTGGATTGATGGATGGCACTTGCAATAATGATCAGACTCCTCAAAACGTTTTTGTAACCTTTGCAATAACACTGCCAGCAATTTAGGTTAGTTAGATACTTGCTATCAGCCCCAGTGAAGAGTGTGCAATGAAAGATGGTAAAAGACTTTGTTGGCAAGGGAACCACCTGAACAAGAAAAATCAATCCTGCTTCCAAGAATCTTCTAGATGAAACCAAGAACACTGCTGAGCATTGCAAATAAAAGATGTCTTAGCTCTAATAATCATCAAGGAAATGCACCACTGTCTGACAAAAGGCTGGACATGACCAAGCAGTATCTATGAGGGAATTTACCATACACAATGAACTAGTGGGAAGAGAATGAATATTTGTTCATGTGATTCTTAGAAAAATCAGACCTCTTGTGATTGGAACTGCTCATTCATGAATTCAGTAAAAATGCAAAAATTGTTGCATTTCTCCTATAGGGGGGAAATGACTGAAGGAGACTGATATTTAGTACTCATTTATGCATTGGTTCATTTAATATGTGTTGAAAACGAGCTGAGAACCAAACACTAGTCTAGCAACTGTGAATAGTTTTTTAAAAATACGTTTGATAAATTAAGTCCAAAAACCAAACGTATTACTTAGCATTACTGGCTCACACTTTCTTTTTCCTGATAATCACTCAAGTGTTCTTTATCAACAAAAGGTTTGATTAACACATAGCATTTATCTGTGTCTCTCTGAAATGCCAATGGAAATGTCTGTGTAGGTGAACACATTAAATTCTACCTCAGATGAAAGAAGCTCTATTCAAATAAGGCTTAGGAATGTTAGCAGGTTTTGTCCTCCATCGCCTTACAGCCAGAAGTTCTAGCACTGATCTCAGGCTCCAGAACACAGTTTTGTATCCCTGACTTTGATTCCTCAGGCCAACCAATCCCATCCCAC
Source organism: Ochotona curzoniae (assembly GCF_017591425.1). Classification (NCBI taxonomy): domain Eukaryota; kingdom Metazoa; phylum Chordata; class Mammalia; order Lagomorpha; family Ochotonidae; genus Ochotona; species Ochotona curzoniae. Next base: position 61,298,804 of record NW_024466599.1, read on the forward strand.
TGAGCAACATTTCTGACCTAGTTCACAGGGGTTCATGCTGTTTAGATCAACAACCGAAGATGGAAAATATAATAAGCCTAGCTTTAAAAAAAGTCATCAGTCACTGTGTTCCAAAAATTGAATAGATCCAATCAATTATGTCACTCAAGCTGACAAATATCAGACTCAACTGATACAATGGCTTACGAATTAATAACATGAGAATGAGCTGTCATTCTTCCTGACTTTTCTATTGAAAAGTCATTTAATTGTTATAGATTGCAACAAAAAAAGTGTCACACAATGAAAAACAGTATTTTTTCTGAACTGAACCAGCATCGATGGAGAGCATAAAATTTGACCAAAACTCTTCTTAAAAATTGGACACAATCACAAGAGTATTTACATATTATTTTCATATATTTATTTTAATGTACTTCTGTCTTTGAATTTTAATAATATACATTTCTGTTATAATTCACTTTTATTTAAAGATTTATTCATTTTTATTACAAAGTCAGATATACAGAGAGGAGGAGAGACAGAGAGGAAGATCTTCCGTCCAATGATTCACTCCCCAAGTGAGCCGCAACGGTGCCCATATGGGATCCCGGGGCATTCAAGGCGAGGACTTTAGCTGCTAGGCCACGCCACCGGGCCCCTATAATTCACTCTTAACAATATTTTAATAAAAATAAGTAGCAAGGGTATGTATGTAGGTATTTTAGAAATGTATATTCTAATGTAGAGATCTCTGCAGTTACTTTATAGGCTTTTTGTAAAACGCATATTATGTAAAAATTATGCATGGATCTCCAATTTTTTCATCAAAAATTATAAATTCTACTTGTCATGGAATTTTAAGATCCCTGATATTATATATTCTAATAATTTTATTAAAATAACTTGGAATTTGATTGTTTCTATCCCTTGTCTAGATCATGCTCAATAGTGGTCTTTCTACATTTTACTTGCTGAACTCTTAGTGGAAAATTAAGTCTGAATATAAAGCTAATCAAATCTTATGGCAAAAATTAGTACAGAAAGAAAGTTCGGAAGGAAGGAAGGGGAAGAGAGAAGTACAATTATATTATAGTCTTAGAATTGCATCTATCATTCAAATAATATCTTTGTATATGTTCTCTATATGAATGAAAATATAGAATAAAATCATATTATCTTAAAATTGTTAAACTAGAAAACACATGATGCTTATTTTTGTGAGGGGCAACACATTTCTTCCTGCTGCTCACGTTTCCAAGGACACATTCGGAGATCCCCTTCTCTCATATGCTTCTTACTCTAGCTCACACATGTGTGGTACGTGACAGAGAGATGGCACTCCCTTATTTACGTGGCTCAGCTGTGATGTTAATACACTGACATCACATAAGCACTTCTGCTTCTCTTCTCTCAGCCTCTAGGTCAACGTCTACGCTCTGAGATCCAAGTTTTCTCTCTTGCGTGAGGGCCTGGCAGCTAAACTGTAGTTACAAGACGAGTGGGGACAGAGAAAGTTATCAACCATTTGGTTAGTTGCCTACGTAAACCACATCTGCCAATCTAAAGGTATCAATAATGAAACAAACACATTTCCACTAGCTTGAGTCTATCTGAAAACAAATTCCAAATTTTAACAACAAATAAAAGCAGTATATATTGATAGCTTATAACATCAATAGTGTTAATAAACTCTGAACTATTTGTTTCCTTATCATCTGGTGCAAATTATGTCTCCAAATACGTAGAGACAATTCTGTACAACTTCAGAAGCACAAACATCCATTTGAACAGGCTACAGAAAAAATGCGTAAACAAAAGGATAGACATTTGGCACAGGGATTAAAAGCTGTTTGAGAACTAATTCACAACAGTGGCTAAGTTTGAAGACAGATTCCACTCTCAATTCCAGCTCCATTAATGTGTCTATTCCACCGACATGGGAGAGCATGATTTTTTCTAAATTCAACCTGGATTGGTCACAGCTATTGCAAGCATTTCAGGAGTGAACATCAGATAAATAGTCTCTGTCTTTGACACTGTCTTTTCTATGTTTCATTGTTTTTCAAATAAGCAAACACACACACACACACACACAAATACACTGTTATTTCATCCCTTTTGGAATCTACAGGTGTGAAATTATTGCATTTTTACAAAAGACCAATTTCACCATGTACTGCAGGCAGTGCCTCAAGGGTCATTCAGCACAGAAAAATCAGAAGGCATTTCATGGTGGCTGTTGTGCATTTTTACCTTACAGTGATTGTTTTGCTATTTAGAGTACATCTTCAGATGAATGCTTTTCTCTATCATTTTGTTTCTATTGGTCAGTTTTTATCTTAAATGAGGAGCAAATCTCTCATGAATATGAAACTGGTCCAAGTAAAGGACAATTGAACGCAAAGAGTTACATCAAATGCAGTTACCATACTTATTTTTCCTGACTAAAAACAAAATATATCTACGAAAATAGCCACTTCCTCTCACAAACAAATCATGCAGCAGTTGACTCTGCTGAATAAATATAGAAAACTAGAGGATGAAATCAACTATTTGGAGTTAAGGAGTTAGCCATAGCAGGATAGCATGTTTAGCAAATAGGAAAGTGTTTGAAAAGGATATTTTTGGGGAGCTGAAGGGAGAATGGGTGACAAATCTTTGTTGCATAAAATCACTTATTTAAAAAATGCAGCACAACGCATAAGCCTCAATTGCTAAAATAGAACATTAGTGACAAATAGGATAGAGACGCTTAGAGATAGATAAATAAACAGATATTTTTATGAGCATTATTTTCTACATTTTTTTTAAAAGAAGTATCTATGATAATTTTGGTTATATTTAACAGGAAAATGCAGTTAGTCTAAAATAAAACTGAAAGATTTTTCCGGTTTGAGTTTTAAATTTGTTGTCATCTCAAGACTTCGGTGTTTCGTTTCTTAACTTTTTTTTTTATCAATTTTACCTTTTGCAGTATGAAAGACAAACATAGAGACACTTTTCCATCCACTGGCATACTTTCCAAAGACCCAGCAATAGCTAGGTTGTCTCAGGCGAAGTCAGGAAGCTAGAACTCAATCCAAGTGTCCAGCATAGCTAACAGTGACCCAGACACCTAAGGCCTCACCAAGCACAGGAGCCCGTACTGCAAAGGGGCACTCTGACAGGATGCAGGGACCCCAATCGCTCTTAACTGCTGTGTCAAATGCCCACCAAAAAGGCTGTAGTATTTCTTGAAATTTTAAGGGAAGATTTTAAAAAAGCATTAAGAAAATTGCTTTTATTTGTAACCACATGAAAGATAGGCAGTGAATCCCTTCCCTAGAGAGAGCTTTTCTGTCACAGTAGTTAAGTCATCCCTCCCTTTTCAGCGCGTTCTGTCTCATTATTTTGATTTCATTTCCTTAAATCATCTGTAACAAAATAAAATCACTTATTTATACTTTTCAATATGCTATCTGTCTGTCCTCTTTCACTGGAGTGCAATACTAGCTGTCTAGGTAATTTTTGACTGAGTGCCATAAAAGGTAAGGTAGCTGGCACCCTTGTATTTCTCCTTACCTCCTCAGAAGCCAAATTGAATTATTTGCATTACTAACTATATACTATAAAGAACAAAATTCTGGTATCTCCATTTCCATTCATGTTTGATTTTAACTCTATGTGTGAATTAAATATCCTTCATTATTTACTTAGGTATGTACATTCAATTCTGAATTAACTGCCTCTGGCCACTGGAAAGATTTTCCAAGAAAAGTGAATAAAATGCTTCCTTAACTTTTGTGATGTGAGACTTGAAAAATAGATTTTTAAAGTTTATTTTATTATTATTGGAATGTTAGATATAAAGAGAGGATGAGAAACAGAGAGGAAGATCTTCCACCCATTGATTTGCTTCCTAAGTAGCCATAATGGCTGGAGCTGCACCAATCTCAAGCCAGGATCAAGAGGCCTCCTCGAGGTCTCCCACACGGGTGCAGGGTCCCAAGGCTTTGGGCCGTCCTTGACTGCTTTCCCAAGTCACAAGCAGGGAGCTGGATGGGAAGCAGGGCCACTGGGATTAGAACTGCCTCCCATATGGGGTCCTAGCACGTGCAAGACGAGGACTTTAATCAATAGGCTAGCACACTAGGCCCAAGACTTGAAAATCTTATCAGCTCCATACATTTCTGCTGAATCACATTTATTCCATGAATACAATGTGATAAATTGAACATACATTAAAAATATATGTAAGTTTGTGTTTTATTTTGAAGAGAGAAAGAGAAAGCAAGGGCCCATCTAATGAGTAACCCCACATGGCTCTTACCAGGTGGGCCTGAGCTGGATTGAAGTTGAGAGTTAGGAAGTCAAGTGTCTTCAATGTGGGCAGCAGAGACCCCCAAATTTGAACTATCATAACTGCCTCTTAATGTGCACTTTAGCTTGACGCTGGAATAGGGAGTAGAGCCAAGACTTGAACCTAGGAACTCTAAAACAGGATGCAGCAAATGAAAGTGCTGACATTATGACATAGTGCCATTTGCCATGCTGGGATCCTATATTAGGCACTGGGCTTGAGTCCCAGCTGTTTCACTTCTGATATAGCTCCCCAGTAACATGGATAGAAAAGCACCAAATAATGTGAGCTTCTACCGCTCATGTGGGAACCTGAATGCAGTCCCACCGTCCTTGGCTCAGCCCTGGCTTTTGTAGCCATTGGGGCATGAACCACATTCTTATTTGGCTATGCAAGCAGCACAGAAGCATATAAGATTAATTTCTTTCAGTAATATTGGAATCCAAACTGCTTATAACAGAAGGCCATAAAAAGTATGACTGTATTACATTGCTTAATGCAGCCACACACTTGTGTGTACACACACACACACACACCTAAGCCTTACAGAAAAGGACTTACATTTTGTTTTCATGGATCGTTGTATGTTTTATAGTTTTTTGAATCACCAACACTATTCCCTACAGTCACCAAACAAATCTGTGACATTTTAGGGAATTCAAGGGAAGCCTGAAGAAAAGGCTAAAGGAGTCATCCTGATCCAGTAATCTTCAGGAAGAATTTAATAAAGCAATTTGGAGAAAGAAACATTTTCCCATTTCCTATTTGAAGTCATTTAATTTTTTTTACATTCTAGTTTATGTATTACTAACTTTAAGATTATCAATGTATAATTCTTTCAAACGTACAAATTGAGCTTCAGGAATAAAATGATAGGGGCAGGCACTGTGGCTGAGTGGACCAAGCAGCTATTTGGATGCCCATATTCCACACGAAAGTGCTAGTTTGAGTACTGGCTCCACTGTTTCTGAGCCAGCTTCCCACCAAAATGTCTTTGATTATCCAAGTACTGGGTTCCTACCAACCACATTGGAGATCTAAATGAAGTTCCTGGGTTCTGCTTCAGACCCAACTGCTGTAGGCATCTGTGTAGTGAGTAATGGAGGAAAGATTCTCTCTGTTTCTCTCTCTTTCTCTCCCTCTCTCTCACCCCCCTTTTCTTTGTTACCCTATTACTCTACCTTTCAAACAAATACCTATATCTTTAGAATGAAAGAAATAAGATGATGAATAAAAATACATCTTCCAGAGACCTGCCCTATTGCTTAGCAGAATCATGAGCTGCACTGACTGGACTTCTGTTTCAGCTAGCAGCACTTGAGGCTGGTTGTAGCAAATTCAGGCTGTAAGTGCATTAAAGCATTGGGCAGATCATTGCAGTACAGATCCTAGTCCAGCTTCCATGCTTTGCTGGTCTGGGTGAACTGTGGAATTCCAATGTGATTGAGCATTGTGGTACTGGTGAGCACAGGACAAGGTATCTTGGAATCCCCTGACCACAAGGAAGGCTTATGGTGGCCTAATGGTTTTCATACTATCCATCTTCATTCTGAGCTGCATACCAACTGCAGTGTTGGTACAAATCTGAGTTCAGTGTGTCACTAAGGTAGTGACAGCACAGTGGTCACAGACTTGAAGCAAACTTCAATTTAGATCACCACCTAGTGTTGAAGTGAGATTTATCCATGATTTCAGAAAAAAAAAAATTGGATTACTGAAATTTATAGGATGACCACAAATAAAGCCAAATTATAAATACTGGAAAAAATAATCTATCCATATGCAATCTCATACAATGAAAAGCATCAAGATCTCTCAGAGAACAATACATTAGTTTCTGAACAAAACAATAGCCAAGTACTCAGGTCAATAAATAAAAAATAGTTCTTTAAGGAAGCTTAACAAACTTCAGGGGAATACAGAGAAATTATTCAATACTCTGTCAGACTTGACAATAGGTGAAAGTGATTTAAAGAATCAAGCAGAAATTTCCCTACTGAAAAGTTAGCTAAGTAAAATTTTAAATGTGGTTGAAAGCATCAACAGCAAAATACATGAAGCAAACAAAAGAATAGAGAGTGAAGAGATGCTATTTGAAAAGACACAGAGAAAAAAAATGAAAAAAAAAACACTGAAACAGGAAAGCTTGTGAGAACTCTAAGACAGAATGAAAAGGAATATCTGTGATATCCAGGTTAAAACAGACCTAAAAATGACAAAGAGATAGAAAGCATGTTTAAAGAGATAATAGCAGAACATGCCTCAAAACCAGAGAAAGGTGAAACTATCCAAGTGCTTGTAGGTCAGAAATTACCCATTTTCTTCAGTATGACCAATTCTATACAACAAGTTCCAGCAAGTTAAGCAGAAAGGACTCCTGAAGCTACAAGAAAAAAAAGGAAAATATAACAGAAAAGGGTCTTCATTTGCCTCGCTGCACACCTCTCAACAGAATTCACATGGGCCAGGAGGGAAAAGGATGAGATTTCCATAGTACAGAAGGAAAACAACAACAAAATCAAAACATTTCCAGCCAAGAATAATGCACCCAGCCTAGTTATCCTCTAGACAGTGAAATAAAGACCTCGGCAGAGAAATAAAAACCGATGGAATTACCACCAGATATGTACTGCAAGTAATGAGAGTTCATCAAACTGAAAGAGGTAGCAATGAGTGGATATAAAATATCAAAAGGTAGTAAATCCGTTGGTTAAAGTAAATACAGAAAACAGAATGCTGCAATACTGAAAAATTTATATGTAAAGCATCCATAAACATGTACCCATTGTTGGATCACCCAGAACATAACTATGCCTAAGGGGAGAAAGAGATTCTGACACGATGATAGTGCAGGATTGATTGTACTACCCAAACTGAGAAATGAAGAGATCATCTAGACACACGGTCAACAATCAAACCGCAGAGTAAAATTACACCCTACGCTTCTTGGACCTAATAGAAAATTAAAAACCTCTACAGACCATCCACATAAACAGAATATATATTACTCTCAACTGCACATGGAATATTTTTCCAGAATAAACCAAATAGCAGGTCACGAAACAAGTCTCAAAAAATTTAATAGAATAGAAGCTAAATTGAACATATTTTTGGGTCATAATTCAATAAACTCAGAAATAAACAATGAGAAAAATTTTTGGAAAACACACAAAGACATGGAAGTTAAATAGCTTCTTACTGAATAATCAATTGATCAAGAAAGAAATCAAGGATGAAATTAAAAAATGTTTTCAAATGAATGAAAGAGTAAACACAATATACCAAAATCAATTAGACACAACAAAAGCAATAGTGAGAGAAGTTTATAGCAAGCACTTTTTACATCAAAAAGGCAAGCCAATCCCAACTTCACAACTTATCACCCTTATCCAAAAACCTAGAGAAACAAGAACAAATCAAAAGTAAACAATATAACTCAGAGCACAGATAAATGTAACAGAAACTAAAAAAAAATCAATAAAAGACAGACCTGGTTCTTTGAAAAAAAATTAAATTGACAAAACCTTACTAGTGGGCCCGGCGGTGGCGCAAGTGGTTAAAGGTCCTCGCCTTGCACGCCCCGGGATCCCATATGGGCACCGGTTCTAATCCCGGCAGCCCTGCTTCCCTTCCAGCTCCCTGCCTGTGGCCCGGGAAAGCAGTCCAGGACTGCCCAAAGCTTTGGGAACCTGCACCCGCATGGGAGACCCGGAAGAGGCTCCTGGCTTTGGATTGGAATAGTATCGGCCCGTTGCGCTCACTTGGGGAGTGAATCATCGGACGGAAGATCTTCCTCTCTGTCTCTCCTCTCTGTATATCCGCTTTTCCAATAAAAAAAATAATAAAAATAAATCTTTAAAAAAAAAAAAACCTTACTAGTAGGCTCAGCTTCCACCAGCAGGGCTGGTATCCCATCTGGGCACCCCGAGAGGTCCAGCGCCTCACTCCAGATTCAGGTTATGGTTTGGAAAAAGATGACAGGATGGTTCAAGACCTTGAATGCCGGAACCTGCAGCACAGACCAGAAGCAGCTCCTGGATCCTGGTTGCGAATCATTCAGCTCTAGTTGTTGTGGCTACTTTAGCAGTGAACCAGTGGATGATAGATCCCTCCCTCTTGCTTTCATTCTTGCTTTCTCTCCTTCTCGTGGTAACTCTGTCTTTCAAATAATAGTAAATTGTTTTTTCTTTCAGAGAAAAACCCAAGACAAGATACTTCCATGATTGAAATGTACCAAACATTGAAAGATTTTATTACATTAATATTCTCCTTAAGTTTTCTGTCAACAAACAAAAGTAAATTCTTCAAAATTCATTTTATAAAGCCTGTATTACCTTGATACAAAACCAAGGACACAACAAAAAGTGAAATCTAAATGTCTAAATTCTTGAGCAACATACACATCTGTGAATATTGCAATAGAGGCAGAAAAGGCACCTGAAAACAAAATAAATAACTAAATATCCTTTCAGGGTGAAAATCCTCAAAAAAAAAAAATAAATAAATAGGGAAGAAATGAACCTTAACAAAATAAAGGCTACAGATAGCAAACCAATGACTAACATTATTCTGAATGGGTAAAAGCTGAAAAAAGCAGGCTTGTTTTTCCACTTCACACAGCATAGTAATGGAATTCCTAGGCAGAGGAATTAAGGGCATTCAAATTGCAATTGTTAACTGTTGCCTGTAGATAGTATGATCTTATATATAGAAACTTTTCTTTCTCTCACCATCAAAATGGACATTTATAACAAACCACATTTAACAAATTAACACATCCTTAATATACAAAAATCAGTAATATTATTGCACACTAGTACTGAATCATTAGAATAAAAATATCAAGAAAAAATTCCATTTCCAAAGGTACAGAGTAAAATACTTCAGAATAAAGTGAACCAAAGAAGTGAAAGATGTCTTCAAGGAAAATGTTGAAGAATCGTTAAAGAAATATAACAGAATACAAAGAAATGGAAAGACATCTGTGTTCATGAATTGAAAGGATAGGTATCATTAAAATATTTGTTCATTGTATCCAAAGTGATTTACAGATTCAAAAAAAAAAATCACTGTCTAAAGGCCAAGAATATGTTCGAAAAACCTAGAAAAAACACAGGGCAATTGGTGTGGAAATACAAGAAGTACCTAATACCCAAAGACTTTGAGCCAAAAGAGTAAAGCAGCAAGCATTACGCTACTTCATTTTTTCTTGTTTTACATTTCAAGATTTAGTACTATAAACAAAGAATCTTTTTCATAAGTACATTTTTTTTAAAGATTTATTTTTATTATTTTTTTTTCATTGGAAAGGCGGATATACAGAGAGGAGAGACAGAGAGGAAGATCCTCCGTCCGATGATTCACTCCCCAAGCGAGCGCAACGGGCCGATACTATGCCGATCCGAAGCCAGGAGCCTCTTCCGGGCCTCCCACACGGGTGCAGGTTCCCAAAGCCCTGGGCCGTCCCCGACCGCTTTCCCAGGCCACAAGCAGGGAGCTGGAAGGGAAGCGGGGCTGCCGGGATTAGAACCGGCGCCCATATGGGATCCCGGGGGTGCAAGGCGAGGACCTTTAACCACTTGCGCCACCGCGCCGGGCCCCATAAGTACATTTTTAAGAATAATACTTTCCTCCCTCTTTCTCCTTTCTTCCATTTTTTAATTTTCTGTGATAAAATACTTTGAATTTATAATCACAGGTTTAAAGTTTCACTAAATAAAGAATTCCGCAAGTAAAAAGCAGAAAGACCACTATTCCACGGGAATATAAACAAATGTTATAAATGATAATCAAATCACAGGATGCCAATTTTGTTTATGTTCATTAAGTTTTTTGGTATTCTCATTCTATATTAACTACCATAAATAGGAGAAAGCTATATTTGTCGTTTTATGTTTATTTTATTTTGCTTCTTCACTATCCTATTCAGTCATACACATATATATGTGTATATATATGGGTGTGTGTATATATATCGCAACAAAAATATCATGCATATGTATAGATTGCAATATATATATTGCAACAAAAAAATATTATGCAACAAACCAATGCTATCTGGCAACTACTTCACTTTATATGGGCTCCAGTTTGTGTCTTGGCTGCTCCACTTCCCTTCCACCTCCCTGCTTTTGGCCTGGGAAAGCAGTGGAGGATGTTCTAAAGCCTTGGAATGCTGGGCCCACATAGGAGACAGCTAGACTCCTGATCAGCTTAGCTGTGGCTGTTGTGGCCACTTGAGAAGTGAACCAGTGGACGGAAGATCTTTCTCCCTGTCTCCTCTTTGCTTTGTAAATCTGCCTTTCTAACAAAAATTTTAAAATAAATCAATCTTGTGCTTGCTTCGGCAGCACATATACTAAAATAAATCAATCTTTAAAGTATTACGAAGTGACAATAATTGAAGCAGCGTAACACACGCAGAAAAACATACACATGGACCAAGGTAGCGTGATATAAGCCATGTTAGTAAACCCCCACACATGTAACTAATTGATCTTTATTAAAGGTGTTAGCTGTTAGCACATCTTGGAAAAAGAACAGTATTTTCAGTAAATGGTTGACAAATGGTTGACCTCTCTCTCTCTCTCTCTTTCTTCCTCTCCCTTTATGTTTCTCTCATGACCTAGAAAAGTGAACTATGAATGGAAAAAAGTTATAGGCACAAAACTTTGAAACTACTAGAAGAAAAGCATGAGATACTTCAGGACAAAAAAAAAAAAAAATGAGACAGGGTTTTAGGATCAACCTGCAAATAGCACAGGATACAAAAGCAAATCAGGAGAATGCTCAAGTAAAACTCTAATCACCAATTCTCGCACAGGCACCATTGTGAACACACATTAAGTCAGTTTCACAGGACCTAAGGAATATAGGCAGAGACCATGGTGCCTCTTTATCTTATTATAATCATAAGAGAAGTCCCACTGAAGGAAACAAGGAGAAAGCAATTCTGTGTCATTTCTCCCTCAGCGCCAAGAAGCACATTATAGAAAAACCCTGCTCTCTAGAAGACGAAAATAAACCCCAGTGCAAAGCTCTATGCAAAAAGGAATCAGTCAAGCCCTTGCTTTTTTTTTTTTTCATTGAGTTACACTCGACTGCTTTTACAGGCCACAAGCAGGGAACTAGATGGAAAGTGGGACAGCAGGAACATGAACCAGCACCCATAGTCGATCCTGGTGTATGTAAGGGTGATGACTTAGTCACTAGGCAGTTTGCTGGGTCCCAAACTATCCTTTCTTGATCCCTGAGTTCAAATCTCTGGAATGAATATTTGGAACTTCCACAGTCAAGTTGTCTCTGGCACACCTCCAGTTGCGTTCAAAATGCAAAGCTCTAGTCACATGCAGAGGCCAGGAAAGGGAATGTAGGCTGTGCCTCAGAGACAGATTTACTGCACTGAGACCAGACAGCTGAGAAAAGCCATAGGCTCTAGGCCTGCTACTCAGTGTGCAAACAGTGAGTCTCTGGCTTGCCTGACGTCCAGCTGAGGCTTGTGCACCAAGTGGACAGGCTCATCTTGGCATGCATTACTGCTAATTCTTGTGGGGTTTGTGCCCACCCAGGAACTTTACAGGAACTGTGATTGTGGGACCCAGTTGTTAGCAAACTGGAGTCAGTCTAGTTGGTCAGAAGGCTGCCTTTTTTTCACTGGCCTCCATTCTTGAGAACCTGGCAAGGGGTTCAGGAACTATGTCTTGGGGACTCAGTATAAGGCTGATCAAGTCTTACCGTGATTAAAATATCAATAGTTTTTATCTTCGGAAAAGATAAAAGATTTTTCAGTAAAAAAATCTTTCAGCAAAAGATTTTTTGTAGGCACAAGCATCAGGTGGCACCCTGTGCCATGATTTGGCAGACTTATTTTAGTATAAATCATCACCAACCTCTTGCAGGCCTGGTGTGTATCCCCAATATGACACAAGAGGGGTGACAGTGAGGCACAAGTGTGACATATTTAAAACTGCTTACCCAGGTGGCTGAGGGGAGACCTATATCGCTCCTACTACAACCCTGCTTGGGCAGCAAGCAATCACAGGACTGTTTTGGGACTAGGCAACAGGCTGAAAAAAATCTTGTGGTGAGCAAATTCTAACACTAAGCCAGTGCCTGCAGACAATTTCTGGACCTACTTTTTGTCCAGGGGAATTCTTGTGATCCATACTGAGTAGTCTTAGATTCATGACAACATCACCATTGACTGACAGGTGCAATATTAGACAGTGAACCTACCTCATCAGAACATAGATTATAGCAACATGATCTTTGATACAGCAGCATGATCCTTCATACCCAGCCTATACTGGTCGTGGTGAGCTGAAGCCTTAAGATGTGATCTCGCTTTGTGAACGTGTGAACACAGAACAAGAGTCTGAACCTACCACAGGCCCAGGAAGAATCCTAAAGTGAAGTAGTATCCCTTTACAAGTGCCTCTTCTGTTCACCTTGAACACAAAAACTGCAAGTTTGAGACATTTTGGATTGGGGGAATATTTAAGACTGAATCAGTAAAAACATACCTTTATGGAACTGGAGCAGACTAACTGCAGGCATTATCCAGTGCTGAAATAGCAGAAGTATCTTAGGTTCAGAGAAAATAAACAGATTGCTCAGAATTCCTAAGGCAAACATGAATAAAGCCACACTATTCTAACCAACTTTGTAATGTACAGTGCTGAATATCAACAAGCATTGAGAACTTCCAGAAGAACATGACCTAAAGAGCAGAATGAAGGTATCATAAGCTAACCATACTGAGACTGGAATTTTCTAATGCTCTAATAAATATTTTAAGATAGATACTTTAAAAAACTCAACAAAATTCAAGAGAACAGATAAAAATAATTGAATGCCAACAGATTTCCTACAGAGATGAAAGCATGATAGAAGGAATCAAGGCAGGGTAGATTAAACAAAAAATTGGTGAGCTCTGGGACAGGTTATTTGCAAATGCACCGTTGGAGGAATAGAAAGAAAAAAAGGATCAAGAGGAATGAGAAAAGCTAACAACAAAGAGGATTACATGAAGAAAGCAAATATTTGAGCTACTGGGATTCAAGGGAAGACAAAAATGCCAAAGAAGAGAGAATATTTAAAGAGTCAATGATAGAAACCTTATGGAACCTATAGAAAAAGCCCTCAGAAAATCCAGGTACCGGAAAGTCAAAATCACCTTCAGATTCAACCTATGTAAGTCAACACTCAAGATATATCATAGTCAAACTCTCAAAGGTTAAAAAAAAAATAGAAGTTACTGCAAGCTATAAGAGAAAATAAGCAACTAACACATAAACAGGTCCCAATTTACCTGAATACGGACTTCCCTGCAGAAATCTTACAGGCCAGCAATGTATGGAATGAGACTTCTACAGCCATGAAGGTAGGGGGGAAAAAAGGCCAGTCAATAATACTGTATCCAGCAAAGCTACCCTTCAGATATGGGGAAGGGATGGAGCCATTTCCAGACAAACAAAACCAGAGACAATTTATCACCACCAAATTGATGTTACAAGAAATGTTAGAGTTATTCTAATTGAATGAGATGCTAACAAGAAGTTTCAAAGTTAGAAAACTCACTTTGAAAATAAATATACAAATCTAGAACAATTTACTATTGAAAAAAGATATATAATGAATGTACATATTTACTATGAAAGCTAATCATTAATATTAAAGCTAATCATTAATATTAAATGTTAAGAGATAGAAAAGAGGTCTTACACAATACCAAAGTTTTAAGTATTGGGAGAAATAGAGCACAAATGTAAAGGTCTGTATTAGGATTTCTTACTTTTTTTTAAGATTTATTTTTATTATTTTTTCATTGGAAAGGCGGATAAACAGAGAGGAGGAGAGACAGAGAGGAAGATCTTCCATCCGATGATTCACTCCCTAAGTGAGCGCAACGGGCCGATGCTATGCCAATCCGAAGCCAGGAGCCTCTTCCGGGTCACCCACGTGGGGGCAGGGTCCCAAAGCTTTGGGCCGTCCTCGACTGCCTTCCTGGGCCACAGGCAGGGAGCTGGAAGGGAAGTGGGGCTGCAGGGATAGAACCGGCGCCCATATGGGATCCCGGGCGTGCAAGGTGAGGACCTTAACCACTTGCGCCACCGCGCCGGACCCGTAGGATTTCTAACTTTTATAGATTTGATCTCTCTCCTGTCTTTATAAGCAATTTTCAGTTGTTACAGTTTTAAAATAGTGTGTCATAACCAACAGAAATTTTGTGCTAATCACAAGCAAGAGCCTATAAGAGATTCACCAAAATAACAAGCAATGAATAAAAGTACACCCAGGGGGAAATCTTCTAACTTCATTAACAACTTAATGAAGAAAGAAAAACAAATAAAATAACTGCAATAAAAACACAAATTATCAAAAAGGCAGTAGTAAGATCTTATCTATTTCAATTACCTTGAAAGTCAACTAACTAAATTCTCTAACTAAAAACCGGTAGTCAGGACTGGCATTGTGGCACAGCAAGTTAAGCTACCACTTGAAGCACCAGCATCCCCTATTAGAGTGCTAGTTCAAATCCTGCTGTTCTGCTTCCAGCACAGGGTCATGTGTCTGGGAAAGGGTTGGGCATCACATACAGAATACTCAACAGACTCCACTAAAATATTCTTAGAATCAATTCAACATGATGACAGGATAGAAAGTCAATGTATAAAAATCACTAGTATTGTTACACACTGATATTGAATCACCTGTATAAGAAATCACAGAAGCACTTTCCACTAACAATAGCTATTTAAAAAAATCTTGGAATAAATTTAGCTAAAGTCATGAAAGAGCTCTACAATAAAAACTCAACCAATTGAAGGAAATCCAAAGAAATGAAAATGCCTTCTAAGTTCATGAAATGAGAAAAAAATCAATATTGCTAAAATTTCATAATACGTAAAATAACTTGAAGATTCAATATAATCCCAATCAAAATCCCAGTGACAACTCTCAGAGAATGAAAAAACAAAACATTCAATACGTATAGAACCTCAAAAGACTCTAAAAAAACTGAGCCATTTTGAGAAAGAAGAAGAAGGGATTACACTACCATACTTGAACATTTATTTCAAGGCTGTAGAAAGTAAAATAGCAGGGCATTTATCCAAAAACATATTTGTAGACCAACAAAACAGAACAGAGATTCTGGAAGTAAAGCCACACAGTCTTAGATAAATGGTGTTGAGAAAATTGGATAGCAATGTGCAATAATGAAACTAAATCCCTATATTTCATGCTGCACAAAAAACCAAATCAGAATATATAGAAATCTAAACATGAGACCTGAAATTTTGATCCTGCTAATACAATACATGGAGAAAATGCTTCAAGACACTGCAATGAGCAAATATTATCTGAATTGGTAACCAAAAGTACAAGAAATAAAAGTAAAAATGGACAAAAAGAAATTTCATTAGAGAGTTTATAGAACAAATGATATAATCAAAGGAGTAAAGAGACATACTGCAGAATGGGACATAATATTTTCAATCTATATAGCTAAAAAGACATTGGTACTCAGTATATATAAAAATTTCAGGAAACACAATAGCAAACACAAATAATTCAATTTTACCACAGGAAATACATCCAAAAAGATATTTCTCAAAAGAATTCATACAGATGATCAACAAGTACATTAAAAAATCCTGAACATCACCAATCATCCAGGAAATTTAAATCAAAATTCAATGATCACTTCATTCCAGTAAGATGGGTGTTTATGAAAAAGACAAAAGATAACAAACAGGTGTTGTGGAATATGTAGAAAAAAGAGAGCCTTTGCACATCATCGGTCAGAATGTAAATTACTACAGCCATCATAGTAAACAGTATGGATGCCTCCTAAAAGCCAAAAATAGAACTACCATATGCTCCAGCAATATCATTCTTGGGTATTGATCCAAGCGAAGCAAATTCCATCTGTCAGCGAGAGTCTTGTTTATGTTTATTACAGTAGGATTTATAATAGATAAGAAAGAGAAGTAACCGAAGTATTTATCAAGCAATGAATGGACCAAGAAAATGTGGCTAATATGTACAATGCAATATTCGTTATAAAATGTTATAACTTTTTATACAAAATTTTACAGTTATAAAAAAGTTTCTCATCTCCCATTTTCAACAGCGGAGATGGAATTGTAGGTCATTATGTTAATCAGTCAAGCACAGAAAGACAAGTATCATGTGATCACACTCAAATCTGAAATTCAAAATGTATGTGAGCTCATAGAAATTGACGAATAGGGTACACATATATTTAACATATTATATATAATAATTTATGTCATATGTAACATTATTTACATTCCATATATACTTTATATATGATTATAGTATATATTTATATTTATCATATAAGGCTTGACAATCAAATGTAAAGCTAAGGGCAAAGACTGGTTGATTGATGAGTACTAGGTTAGAGCTAGATAGGAATCAAAAGCTCTGAGGGCTGACACCATGGCTTAGCAGTTTTAGCCTGCAGAACCACATTCCATGTGAGTGCTGGTTTGAGCCCCAGCTATTACATATGGGACTGCTCCCTGCTAAGGGTCTGGAAAGGCAGCTGAGGACCATCTAGGTGTTTAGATTCCAGCACACACATAGAAGACTTGGCAGAAGCTCCAGGCTCCTGGCTTCAGATCAGTCCAGTCCCAGCCATTTGGAGATGGAATCAGTGGAATAATGATATCTCTCTGTATCTGTCTCTTTGTGTAACTCTTCTTTGAAACAATTATGCTATGTAAAATAAGTTCATCTCAAAAATACAAACACTAAATGTTCTTTCTGATACATGGCAGTTAATATGGAATACAAAAAAAAAGTATAGGGTTAAAATGATCACTTTGAGATATGACTGTCATATTTAAGTGTCAATGAAACCATGGCCTTTCTACTTTTTACTTGTTGCATATTATGATGAGTGCCAGGTGAGGACTGTGACTAAAGAGAAGATTAAAGCAATGTTTTTGAAAACCTGGATCAGAAGTGGAGCAACCTGGACTCAAATGAGCACCTACGTGGGATGCTGGCAATACAGTTGGAGGATTGGTTTACTAAGCCACTATGCTAGCCCTTGTTCCACTTTTGATGCAGCTCCTTGCTAATGTGGCAAAGCAGCAGAGTGCGGCCCAAGTACTTGGGTTCCTGTACCAACATGGGAGACTCAGAAGAAGCTTCTGGCTCCTAACTTCAAACTGGCTCAGATCCAGCATTGTGGCCATTTGGGGAGTAAACCAGTGGATAGGAGATTTGTCTCTCCTTTGCTCTGTAACTTGATCTTCCAATAAATACATAAATTAAAAAAAAAAATCTGGGCTTCACTGTACCAGAGGATACCTAGATAGTGTTAATGTGGTAGATGATTCTCTATTTTAAAAACCCAGAAGATGGACTTTAAGATGCTGTTGCTATAAATAAGTGATGAATTCTTGACAGCCTAAACATATTTACCATGACTAGATACACAACGGACACATGTAATGACATTGTGCCTCATAAAGTGGCATAACTGCTGTCTATTCAATTTCTCGAAATAAAAAAAAAAAGACAAATGGATCGTCCTCAAATTAAAGAATTTATACACAGCAAGGGAATCAATCAACCAAGTGAGGAGACAGCCTACAGAATGGAAGCAAGTGTTTACAAGGTAAACTTCTGAGAAGGACTTATTACCAGGTTACATAGGCAATTCACACAACGGTTAGAAAAATAGTAAAGGTAAAAACAACAGAGGACTTACACAGATTTCTCAAAGGAACACATACAAATGGCCAACAGATACATAAAAAAGTTATCCATTATTTTTCCTCAGTAGATGCAAATCAAAACTACAAGATATTCCCTCACTCTTCTTGTATTAGTGTTTATCAAAAAGGGGAGAATACCTGATTGATGAGAATACAAAAAAGTCCTTATGGGAAAACACTATGGAGCTTCCTCAAAAAACTAAAACTATCACGTCAGCATCCTTATCTATGCAATGATTTAATATCTGAATCCCTATACCCCAGCTGAGTGGCCTGGACAAAGCTCCAGGTCCCTTTCTTTGGCCTCCCTGGCATCAACAGTCATAGGCACCCAGGGGAATCAGCACATGAAGATCTCTTTCTATGTCTCTCCTTCTCTGTCACTATACCTTCCAAATACATAAAAATGTAAAAACATACAAAACATCATAAAAAGATCTAGCAATTTCAGCAGTAGGTATATATATTAAAAGGAAATGTGATCATTTTATCAAAGACAATATGTACCCCTGTGCTTTATTGTAGCACTACTATCAAAAGTCAAGAAATAAACTGTCCACTAAGAAACGGGTATATGAAATATTTATAATGTGTATATAAACATATATGTGTGTATAATACTCTGAATACATAACAAAGAGGAAATCTTGTCATTTGCCAACATGAATGGAACTGCAGGTCATTACATAAGAAGCCAAGTACAATAAACTAATTATCACACTATCTCACTCACCTGTAGAATCAAAAAAAGCAACTCTTTTACAAGTACATAATGTGGAGTGTCAAAGATGGAAAGAGTAGCATGCGTAAGAAAGGTAGGCCAAAGTTGACTAACAGTTATTCACTTACAGTTAGGTAGGGGGACAGAGTTCCAGTGTTCTATTGCAAAGTAGAGTTGTACTTAATGAAAGAGAGCATTATAGTTCCCACAAAAAATTGAAAAATGTACTTTAAATGTTTACAACATAAGGAACTATTAAATATTTGAGGAGGTAGATACGTTTATGCTGATTCATTACATAGTATATAAATTTATAGTTATACGGCTTTTGATAAATATGAGCTACTTTTGAGTTGGTTAATGATAATAAAATATACTATAATTTTAATATTTGCAACTATATTACATATTTGTTCCCTACTTCCTATCCAGTTGCAGGGCCCATGAGAAAAATCAACTTTGAATTATCTTGTTTCACAATCTAGGGCACTAATGGTCATATAGTAGGTATGTAATCAAAATTTGTAAAATGAATAGATAATGCTCATGACATTTGCTTTTCTGTCTGAAGGATGTCTAAAAGGTTTCTAGGCTCCCTGAATCTTTCCTAGGCCACTAACATTACTTCATTACTGAGGTACGGGTTTCAACAATATTATGACATATAAAATTTACAATTTGGACCCTGTGCAGTAGCATAATAGCTAAAGTCCTCACCTTTCATGCGCCAGGATCCCATATGGGTGCCATTTCATTTTCTAGCTGCCCTACTTCCCATCCAGCTCCCTGCTTGTGGCCTGGGAAAGCAGTTGAGGACAGCCAAAGCTTTGGGACCCTGCACCCACGTGGGAGACCTGGAATAAACTCCTGGCTCCAGACTTTGAACCCAGCTCCAGCTATTGCAGCCACTTGAGGATTGGACCAGCAGATGGAAGATCTTCCTCTCTCCTTCTCTGCATATCTGACTTTCCGATAAAAATAAATAAATCTTTTTAAAAATTTACAATTCCAAAGAGAATATTTGGAATGACTGATATGAGGAAATTATTTCATTCAGCACCTACAGAAAATTATAGATTTTCTCTTCTGTAATGCCCATCTCTCGTGAAAAAAAACCTCTTATTTTCTGTTTATAAAAGCCATCTTATTGCTGTTATCCTAAAGTAATTTATGATTTTGCCTTCTGAACTACAATATTTACACAAATAATCTCTATTCAAAGAAGCATAGCACTTTTTAAGCCATTATTTGTGACTGGAGTTGTGTTCTTTATTGCCTTCCGTGTCTCTATTGTCTTCTAAACTTGGAATCTATAACAAAAAATTCTACAAAGCTTTTGTCAGTAATATCATAAAGGAATATGTTAGTGTAGGAGATTTGAAAATTGTATTTGGACTTATTTACCAATTGGGAGAGAGAGAGGTTCAAGCAAGGCTGGGTAGCATTATCAGCAGAGATTGCATAGAAAATGGTTATAAGGATTTTTATTAGCTTTTCAACAGAAAAAAAAATAATAGAAATCATTTTTGCAAGATAAGTACATAAATAACCAGGTTTGTGTTGGGTTTCTCACTGCTATTACGATGATGTCCATTAAGTGTATTTATGGGGTACTCAGTGACAAGAAAATTGTTTGATGGGCATAACTCACAAATTGAGATTTTTCTGAAATTATAGTTTACTAAAACTCTGGAAATAGTCAGAACAATATTTCTAGCTAATAGAGTCTATCTTAGGGAATGCATAGGAGCTCATTTAATCTCTAACATCCTAGGAAGTAGCAGCACTTTGGGAATAATCATCTCAAAGTAATAACCATTTTTATTTAGAAAAAAATATACGTACACAATTATGGCAGTTTTCCAATAGCTATTGTGCTATACTAATCGGGCATTTGCAATTTCTCTAAAAAAAAAATCATTCACAATTTAAAAGTTGTTTTTTTTTTAAATTCATTTACAATTAAGGCTCAGACAGCCTGTCCCCTTGAATCTAGAATGAAAAGCCAACTTCCCACCTTGGTATCCATCTTTCCCCAAGCAAAGCAAAGTATCTCTATTGCTTTTGCAATCAGTCATTTTCATGTTTACGTAGATGCTAACTAGTTCACTGGGTGACTCTAGCACCATAGCATGCACAAGTTGAGGGCAAGAGCTCTCTACCTTGTGGTTTTTCTCCTGCAACTTCCCTACAGCAAATGCTCCAAACATTTAAGTAAATGACAGGGATTTCAGGGGGAAATCCTGCTGGCAACACTAAGATAAAGGACAAAACTAAAGGATGGTTTAAAACTATTGGGGACAATGCATTTTTTTTTTTTAGAAGTGGGTAATTCTGGTCAAAGCTCTCTACTTGATATACAAGTCTCAAATACACACAAATCTCACTCAGAGGTACAAGCTGAGTATAAATTACACTTCTTCTCTGTCATAAACCTTCGGAAAAAAATTAAACCAGATCTTTGGAAGACAAATAAAATCACTGAGAACACTATGCGAATTATATTTTTTGATGCAAAAACCATAATATTTCAAGATAATTTATCTAAGTATTTTCCTACATTAACTCAATTTAAGACATTATGAATTTCTTTTTTTTAATTTTTATTATGAATTTTTATTTTGACATTCTTTACATAGTTAATTAGGGTAAGAAGGTTCAAGAGCTATAGGAAAGTGGATAATACTAGTATGTTTTCCATATTGTTACCTTCATGTTTAAAGGGGGGGTATTAAGGGGGAAGGCCCACCCAATTTCCCACCCTCCCCAGGTCCCACATGTAGGGCATGCTCTGAGGTTCTTGCTCAAGTGGTTTTGACATTGCAACAGTTATGAATTGCTGTCAATCTTGCCATTCCAAGCACAATGAGGTCTTTGAAAAATCCACTGATTGACATAGTCCATCATAGCTGAGATGGTTGGTTGACCTGTTCTGTCTTCTCTCTTTTCTTCGTTAGGGTTCTGAGTCCAGCATTTAGATTGGGAAGATCTCCAAAGAAACTCCTCATATGTGCTAACAAGTACAGGGCCTGGCACAGTCCATCGCCCCAATGAGCTGGTGGTTGCAATTGCTGGGTTGGTTCTGTTTTCAGCCCCGACTTCCACTGGAACAATGGGTGTTGCAGTCCAGCATGGTTCTGCCCAGCACATACTTGGCGCTCACATAAACCAGTGGGAGCTGCAGCCTAGTTGGAGCGACCCACAATAACCCCCACCAGGCCCACCCCTACCCTGGTTTGCCAGTATGTGTAGCAGTAATCCAGTCAGTCCCACACCCCATTCCACCTCCTGTGGAAGTGGTAACCCAAGAGGGATGAGCCCACTATTTCCCTCCCAGGCCTCTCCCACTCCCAGATTCCAGCTGATGCCCAAACAACCCTCGCCCACTTTAATTTTGTTTGCACCAGTAGGAATAATCCACCCAGCCTGGCTTTTCCCTGATCTAGTCCACATGAGGCGCACAGGTGTGGTAGCTCTGCCTAGTCTGGTCTGTCCCCATCCCAGCCTATGCTCTCCTAAGGAAGTAGCTGTCCAGCAAAGGAACCCTCCCTTATTCCCCTGCCAGCTCTGCCCACTTCCTTTCTTGTTCTCAGGCTGGTTGGGCGCTGCGGTCCCTTCCGGTACAGACAACCTCACCTCGGCATTCCATATTGTGCACTAGTCTTTGTTGTGACCGAACCTGGGTCGACCCACACTGGTGCCTGGATTTGCCAGTGGATGACGTGGACAGATTCAACCTGGTCTTGCCCCCACGTCTGCCAATTGTATGCCAGTGTGTAGCTTTCCATGGCCTTTTCTGGGCTGTTTCCTATCATGTTTCTTGTGCTTACCTGCTGGGTCTGTGTCCTGCCAGAGGAGTTGCCCAGGCTCCTCCATCAGAAGCTCTCCCAATGTCAGGTTTCACGCTTACCAGTGGGTCCATGAGCCAACCCTACTCAGTCCACCTCCTGTCATAGCAGGAACAGTGGCTTTTCCTGACTGGCCTTCAACCCAATCTGGTTCTTGCTGTTGGATGTTCCAGCCCAGCCATGGCTTGTCCATACCCACGTGTGGCTCACACATGGCTCAGTAGGGGTTTGAGACCTTGCCTAGTCCATCACATCTGCCCTGGTCCTCCGACACCAGGAGGTGTTGGGGTCTGGCCCGGTTCGGTGCATCCAATCCCAGTCCACACTTGTGCCAAGGGAGACTACAACTGTATCCAGATCAGAATGCAGCCCCCCTTCCAGGCCACGCGCATCTTGGTGGGAACCTCAGCCTAGCTAGGGTTGTCCCCTTTGCTCCCCAACCGGGTCTATTCCCAGCCATAGATCACTTGCCTGCCAGTGGATGCTCTGACTCAGCTTGGCACAGCCCCTCCCCTGTCCCGAACTCTGCCTTAGACACTGTGGCTTAGCGTCCCTGAATCCCGCAGACCAGTAGGTACAAGAGCCTAGGTTGGCATGACCTCTGCTCCCTCCTGGTTTCTAGTTTTACTTGTGGGATAAGGTTTACTCAGTCATGCCTGATCTACTCTGTTCCATTATCAGTTGACACATTAGCCAGCTGTTGGAGCTATTTTTGCAGGACAAGCCCCAAGCCCAGGCTTCTGCATGGACTGGTATTTGGTGCTCGGCATTGTTAGTGATTACAAGTTTTACAAAGGAAGAGTTACTGCCTGTACAGGTCCAAGAAGCACAGTGGGTTCAGCCTGGAGCTAATTAAGCAGCGACTCAAAGAACCAAATCCCCAGAGCTCCCCGGCTGGGCGGCCAGCAGGCAGAGCCTGGCACAAAATGGCGCACTGGCCGCCCAGGGAACAGCTCACCATGTGCACATGGCAGCTGTCCGGGATCCAGGCATGAGACACCCTGTCCTGAGGCCCACCAGCTGCCAGGAGGCTGCTGGAGGTTTAAATTCCCAGGCCCAAGGTCGCGCCCCTCCCAAATCCCATTCACCGCCCAATGAAGGTGGCAGGTGGGTCCCGGACCTGCCCAGTCCCAGAGACCCCCCCCTTCAGTCTACTCACCCCGAAGGAAGCGGCCCCCAGAACCCAGCAGGCCTGGGGAACTGCTCACCATGTGCACATAGTGGCTATCCGGGATCCAGGCATAAGACGCCCCGTCCTGAGACCCACCGTGAATTTCTTTAAGTTTAAAAATCAGTGGTACAGAAATGTGTAAAACTGTTTTCAGGATTGTATGCATCCATAATACAGTAGTCCTGGGATTTGAACTCAACTCTTGAGACAGTATGTTAGTTACTGTTCTCTACCACATGTGTGTTTCAGCATGTCCTGTCTTAACATGCATCTCATGCTGGATCAACTGAGTAAGCTGAAGAATGCATATGGAGAGGAAATGAGAGGAGCTTTTAAAAAAAAAATTACTACTAACTCTCCAAGTTGGCTTAAGACCTATTGGCTTCCTTAGATCACTAAGATTAAATTTCTTCACAGGACATTGAATTATGTCAATTCTTCAGATGTTGGTTGCTGGTATTGTCTGTGAGTAAATAACTAATATTGCTTCTCACCTCTAGTAATACAAGCTCCTGAGACAGAATCCAAGTTTAACACAGATGTGAGCCTTGGTGCAGACCATCACTGAAAATCACAAACACGTACTGGGACTCAGAAAACAATACGTCAAAGCATGGTGCATTGGCATGCTACATTAGAGAAACAGTTTTAGAATCCAGATCCCTCAGCCTTACCCTGACCTCTGATCTCTTTTTCTCCCTTAAGCATGTATGAGGAAGAATTAAATGTCTTATCTGACTGAAGATTACTTCAAAAAAGCAATGTAATCAACTTAAACTACCCTCACGAAAAATTTCACTAACAAGGAAATACTAACAACAAGAAATGAAAAGTAAAAGTTGTATCCAATGCGAAGACTTTCCAGTTGCTTTCCTGAAAGTAACTTTGAAAGATTATCTGGCAGACATTGTATAGTAAGACAAACTTTGCTCACAGCACAGTTCTATTTCTTACTATCCTTTATCTTGCCCATAAGCTATTAACTGTCTCTCCAGGGCAAGCTCAATTTCCAAAGAGAGTCATTTACAACTATTAACATTCCAGACAACCTTCAGAGAACAAAGGAGAAACTTTCACATCAGTCCTACATAAGTGAGGTGTGGGAACATCAGGCAGATGGTAGACTGAGAAATAATGAAAGACACACAAAAGAGAAAGAAAAACACAAAGGCACCCAGATTATTTTCCTTCACATACCAACTGATGGGGGCACAGAATATTGATGTCTCAAGGTACATCATTTGGCATCCGACTGGAAGATCTTTAGAATCAAGATCTCTCATCTCCCATTTTCCTATCTCCCCAGAGTGAGTAGTGGAAACCAGAATTCCTCTTCTCCAAGGTGCTTCTTAGAATCTAAGCCATTTGTTGGAAGCAATTCATAAAACCTAGGAAGGTGAATCTATCTGCCTTCACAATCGGATGCAATGCTTTTCAAGATTAAATAGCAAGATTATGTTACATTCATAAAATTGATTGGAAAGACTTCTATTGTTTTCAAACTATAACTAAAAATTGTGGATTGTGTGATTCCAAAAAGTTAAAAGATTGAAATTCCAATACCTTCACAGTTTAATTTTTATATAGACAATACTTTTCAAATACATTTACACCATGATTATATTATTAAATTTTTGCATTTATATAACACAACAAATTTCTATTTTGAGTATTATTTTTTAGATCTCTGTGTCATTCATTAAATTATGGTTTTTAGGCCATATTTTGCATCTTTTTATATTATCATTTTCATTTATTTGAAAGGCAGAGACAAAGAAAGAGAGAGAATATCTTCTTTCTACTGATTCACATCCTTTAATGCAGGCAATAGTTGGGGTTGGAACGAGCTAAAGCCAGGAGCCCTGAACTCAATTCAAGTGCTTGAGCTAACACCTGTTACTTCTTTGACTGCCCAGTGGCTGAGAGGTAGAATCGAATGTGGAACTACAGCTCAGAGCCAGGCACTCCAAAATGGAATGGAGGGCTTTGATCAGGAGTAGCAAGGAACTGACAGTCATTTTATCATATATGTTTACAAATCTGATTTACAACATAACAAAGATGTTTTGAGACCTGCTATATGCCAAAACTGATATGAAGTCTGAATATGTAACAGCAAATAAAACAGAGAAAATATTCAGTTACAATGCACAAATTACACAGTATAATACAATGTTTGATTCCCAGTATTCACGATTTAGGTACTTAATATTTTAATCATCTTTAACCAAGATTTGCTAAGATTTTTTATATATTGATGTAGTGAGAATTGAAATGTATGTTATCAATATAGCCTTTCTATGACTCTGTAATTCATCACTTACAATTTTCATTGATACTAACTTGTATTTTGGAAATCCTGGAGTTGCTTTATTAGTCCTTATTTTCTGAGTGAGGTATAAAACCAATTCTTTCACAATAAAAAAAAAATTATTTCTTTCAAGGCCTGGTGTGATGGCTCAATGGCTAAATCTTCACCTTTAAGTGACAGGAGCCCATTTGGGTGCAGGTGCATGTCCAAGATATTTCATTTCCCATCCGGCTCTCTGCTTGTATCCTGAGAAAGCAGTATTGGACGACCCAAAGCCATGGAATCTTGTACCCATGTGGGTGACCCGGAAGAGGCTTCGGGCTCCTGACTTTGGATTGGTGCTGCTCCCACCATTGTGGCCCCTTGGGAAGTGAATTAATAGATGGATAATCTTCCTCTCTGTGTCTCCTTTCTATGCATCTGACTTTCCAATCAAAATAAAATAAATCTTTTAAAAAACTCTCTTCTTTACCCTTCTGTCTTGTCATTGCTTCCTGTCTTTGCCTTCTCTTTCTTATCTAAAAAACAACATCAATTCACAACATTTTACATGAAAATGCTACTTCTAACTGTTCTCATTAACATGATCTTTCTAAAAGCTTACAATTCATAATTTTACTTTTTTGGGGGAAATATTGGCAAGTTTCTGAAATTGGTAATTTTTAATTGTCATTTTTGGCAATGTTAGTCCTGTTTATATATTTTATTTTGTTTTCATTTTCCCAGGGAGATACGTGTGTGAGCATGTGTGTGTGTTTATTCATTGTTTTGACTTTTATATTTTTCAACTTTATTTTCACTCTCCTCTGTCAGACTCAATTACTTCATATCATTTGGTTTCCAGCACTTGAACACTGTTTTTCTTCTTGCTTACTAAAAATTGAAAGAATGAACAAAGGTCTTCTGCAAACTCCCATCATCCCTACCTCTCCATTGTCCTTTAGCTCCCTGTTCGATCTTCCTCTTGTACTGTCAAAGGTGTATGAAAGACAAGGTCCTTCATGTAAACACTGTTTTCCCTGTCGAAAGCGTTTCTTCAACTGTTTCCCTCGTTCTCTCTTATTCTTTTCCACTAAATCATTTGCATGAGTCTTCCTTAGACACTGTTGTATTTGACCACTGTCACCTCCATTTTCAAGTCCTGTTTCAGGACATTATTCCATTGACATTCAAAAAATTCAAACAGAAATGATTTGTACTCTGCAATGTTAATGCATAGAATTTACTTTTAAAACCCAAGGTATTACCAGCAATTAACATGATGTGCTAGATGAAAGAGATATGCAGTTAAAGAAAATGAATATTATTTACCATGACTCTCCACACATTGTAAGTCATTGTAACAAATGTTCTACTCAATGCCCTTTTTATCTCAGTTAGTGGTTGCAGTGTCCAAATCCCTAGAACAATTTGCCGAAGGCATAGTTTTCATTAAGCACTGCTCTAGTTGGAAAAACTGCTTCCAGGAGAGAGAAAAAGTAGTTATAAAGTTAAATTAGACTCACAGAGTTTAAAATATAGCTTTTAGTTGGTTTCCATGGGGGATTGGTTCCAGGACCCCCATAGATACCAAAATCCATGGATACTAAAGTTCTTTAAATATACAGGACAATATTTGAATACAACCCACATATATCTTCCTGCGTGCTTTAAACCATCTCTGCATTACTTATAATACCTAACACAATATAAATGCTATGTAAATAATTATTACAATATATTGTGCATAGAATGGCAAAAATGTCAACACATGTTCAATAAAGATGCAAATTTTTCTCATATTTTCAACAAATATTGGTTGAATCCGTGGATATAAAACCACAGACACCAAAAGCTCTGTTTTCTTCCTTTATTTCACCTGATTTCCCAGGTAACTGCTATCACAAGTCCTATGATGGGAGAAGGGACTTGTCTGATTATTTTAAATAATCCCTTTATCATTCTGTTATAGAAAGTCACGGGTTGACATAAAAGGAGATGGAGCAAGACTAGTAATTACAAGAAAAAAAGATTTTCAGACATTTAAAACTAAGCTTTCCATTTGAAAGTGCTGTTATTCTTTGTCAATCTCTAACAAAACCGTTCACCCAATATGTACTCAAGAATTCATCTTGCTTGCTGACTTATCTAAACAGCACTGTGTCCCCAATTCATTTTCCATTCTTAATTCTCTTTGAAATACTATTAACTTTTTTTTCACCAGAAAGTAGGAAGCAAAGTGTACCTTTACAATTATCAAATCTGATCTTAACTCTCTGTCTATTAATTTGGTTCAAAATGAAAATTCAGGCCCAAGTGCAGTAACCTAGTGGCTAACGTCCTCACCTTGCACGCCCGGGATCCCATATGGCCACCGGTTCTAATCCCAGTGGCCCTGTTTCCCATCCAGCTTCCCGCCTGTGGCATGGGAAAGCAGTCAAGGACGGCCCAAACCCTTGGGATCCTGCACCCGTGTGGGAGACACAGAAGAGGCTCTGGTCTCTTGGCTTGGGATCAGTGTAGCTCTGGCCATTACAGCCACTTGGGGAGTGACTCAATGGAAGATCATCCTGTCTGTCTCTTCCTCTCTGTATACCTAACTTTCTCATAAATACAAATAAATCTTTAAAAAATGATGAAAATTCAGTTAGCAATGCTAGTTGGATGGCTGCACTGTAATAAATTGGGATTCAGCGTACCAATGAGCATTTTTTTTCATAGAGTTCGAGTTCCAACATGAAACAAAAAAAATTAATATAGGATGAAAGGTTAAACAATGTGGAAGCATCTGGCGATATCATCTAGGAAAATTTTCTTGGGGAAGTAACAATTAAGCTGAAATCAGAAGAATGTTTAGGAATTAGCCAAGCATAAAAGAGTTATTGCCACCTGCAGAATCTGACAAGAATCAATACAGTTAAGGAACTCAATTAAATTGGTTTGCTTGGCTGCCAGAGAACAAATACAAGAATGTTTTTTGTTGGTTGACTTTGTTTTTATTGTGCTTTTTGATCAATCTAGTGGAGACAAAGCAATATTACAACATGTCTTTTCAACAACATGTAAAGAGATGACTTAATTACTACCAAGACATCTTTTGAGATGGGCTGGTGGGAGTACGATAGCGCATATAGAGTTGGAATCACTGAGAATAGGTATTTGCCGTGAAGTTCTACCTGTGAGTGGGAGAAGATTCAGTTATGTTTCTTTCTCTTTTATTTCTGATAGGAATGGTAAGGATGAGAAGAAAGGTCTAGAGAAATAAGAGGAACAAATAGCTTTCCTTTGTATAATGTTTAATCAATTTAAAAAGAAAAAAGATACTTTCATTTTGCATATGAGAGGCAAGTTCTCCCCTGATACGCTATTAGGTCAGAAATTTACAATTACTAGAATGACCATAAAGTTACCAGAAAAACCACCCATGGCCAACCTCATGTGCCTCTTACTTGGTAACAGTCTGTACACTAGGTTCAAAAGACAGGCATCTCCTCTCTCTCTCTCTCTCTCTCTCTCTCTCTCTCTCTCACACACACACACACACACACACACACACATGCGCACATATGCAAAACCTATTAATCCCTCCCCCACTTTTTGAGTGCTCCAGCATCACTGAGGGCCAATGTTCTGCACGGTGTCTAGTCCCCTCCCTTCCTCCCTTGGAAAATGAGTAAAACTCAGAGCTTGTAAAATCTTTCCAAGTTCATTCCCCAGTGATACACACTAGTGTTTCACTTTGTATTTCCCAAAAACAGAGCTGTAAGACCTCCTCTTCAATATGGACTTGACCTCAGGGAGCAGAGTAGGGGATCTGGGAGGGTCATGAGGAAAGAAAGGCAATGAAGGGAGTCCGCTTGATGTTGGATCTGTGAAGGCATTCATGCTCCGTCCTTCCCAGCTCCTCCAAGGAGCCTAAGAATTACTTCAGACAGCCTCTGTGAGAAAAGTTTCCTTTAAGGGAAAGATTTCAAGCTTTCCTCATTCTCCACCTTGCATGACTCTGCACACAGGCAGGACATTCTCGCAAGGCTCTGAGAAATCCCTAAGGCCGAAACCGTGAGATTTTAACAAGATGCCGGGAAAAATTTCCATTTCTCATCGTATCAGGCACCATATGTGGATGTGGCATGGCACACAAAACCTGCTACCATAATCAATTAAGTGATAAAATGTTGAGGGAGAGAGAGGGAGAGAGGGAGAGAGAAAAGACCCAAGGGAGAACAAAAGAAGCACAGTACTTAGTGGGAAACACACTAAAATAATAAACATTTAAGGGCAGGGAAAGAAGTTGATGTTAGAAGGCATATTTAAATATCCAGAAAGACAGAAGGGAAGGAGCTCATGCTTCCATGCTTCCATGTGTTCATGCTCTCCCTCTCTCTCTCTCTCTCTCTCTCTGAGACACACACACACACACACACCTTTAGACAAAGGAATACCTACTAAAGTAGATGCTGAATACTACAGAATCTTCAAATTAAATGAAGGTGAAACATGTCCATTTATTCTAACAACATGGACACCAAGGCTGCTTTGAAGAGTGTCAGAAAGTTCAAATGTGACAAATACTGAAGTACATCATTGTTTTCAATCTGGAGGGCAGAATGACCTTGTGATGACAATATCAGAGTATTAGCAGGATGAGACATATAGGAGTGGAAGATGACAAAATTGCAGACATGAAGGAGAAGCAAAGAGGCCAAGAAATTCAACAGAAGGGATTTAGGTTTCCTAAAGAGCCAAGAAGCACCTTCAGAAACTAAACTTTTGGGAGCTTACCTTGTCTGAGCGAGACTATCTAATAAATACCAAAATAAAGATTCAAACACCTGCTGTACTCTAAAACCCAAGTTAATTTCTTTTTTTTTAAAAAAAGATTTATTTATTGGAAAGTCAGATATACAGAGAGGAGGAGAGACAGAAAGGAAGATCTTCCATCCAGTGATTCACTCCCCAAGTAACCACAACAGCCTGTGCTGTGCCGATACGAAGCCATGAGCCAGGAACTTCTTCTGGGTCTCCCACGTTAGTGCAGTGTCCCAAGGCTTTGGGCCGTCCTTGACTGTTTTCCCTGGCCACAAGCAGGGAGCTGGATGGGAAGTGGAGCTGCCGGGATTAGAACCAGTGTCAATATGGGATCCCGGCGCGTTCAAGGCGAGGACTTTAGCAGCTGGGCCACGCCGCCAGGACCCCAAGTTAATTTCTTTAAACATTTTATAACATATCCTCATGCATCACTTTCAGCTTGGAAATGCAAGCTGAAGATGAAGACATTTTATTACATGTACAAAATATCTCAATATTCTAGTTAATTTAACATTAACTATAAGATATGGAAATAATAATGTAAAATGTAACATTGTCAGTGTACTACCATATAACCCAACAATTCCTCTTTATGGAATATTAGTCTTACAAAAATATATTCTGCCATTTGTCACAATGTGAATGAAAATTTACTAAGACAATGTACTAAAAACGGGCTAGAGAGAAAGAAAAATATTAAATCAGTTCACTTATATACTTGGATTTCTTTTTTCCTTTATTTTTATTTATTTATTTATTTATTTTTACATTCTGAATACTATCTTCTCTGGACTGTAAAATTTGCCTTTTTTCTATCCATGATTTTCTCCACCTATTTATTTATTTGTTATTTTATGATACATTTCCATAGGCTCTGGGATTTTTTATTCTCCCTAAATCTCCCTATCTCCACTGACTTACCCTATAGTATTACAACAGTGTAGTCCTTTTTAAATAGTCACAAGTCCATCATTCTGCTATTTAAGTGTATCCTGACATTATAGGTCTGGACAACAGCAGACAGTCTAGCATCCTATTGTCATGATATATTTAACAGTTTCATTGGGAATCCATCTTTGATTTGGAAGTAGAGCTGCATACTGCATTATATCTTCACATCTGGATATAATAGTCTCTATTAGACAGTTACTATACACCACATTAAATGAAAACACATAAAACAAAACAGGAAGAAAAATGGAAAGTTTACAATAGCATGAAGTTAAATAACATGCAATTAAATGACCAACATGTCACTCAAGAAATGAAAAAGAAAATAAGAAACCCTCTTGAAGAAAATGATGCTACTGTATGACAATTGTGTCACTGAAAAAAATTAGTAAGAAAAAATACTTTTTTGAAGAAATGAAAATAAAAACAAAAATTTCAAAACCAAGAGATGTAGCAAAAACAGTATTGAAAGGTACATTTATAACATCAGGTGCTTATTAAAATTAGAAATATCTTAAATAAATGATCTAATAATGCAGCTCAAGGACTTATTAAAAAAGAAAACATGAGCAGAAAGCAAGAAATGACAAAAATCACAGCAAAAACAAGTAGATTTGAAACTAAACGATTATAAATTGCAACAAGAAAGATTCATTTTTTTTTAAGAAGATGAAGAAAACAAACTTTTGGCCAGACTAGCAAAGAAAAGCGAGAGGAAAAACAAGTAAAAATAGAGATGAAAAAGAAAATACCATGGGGATCTAGTAAGGTGATCCCTTCGTGCTTAATGGATCCTTTAATCATTGTGCATCTCCTTAAATACTTCACATTAAAGTCTATATTAACTGGTAAAAGAATGGCTACACCAGCTCAGTCTTCTTTACCGTTAACCTGGAATATTTTTTCCATCCTTTCACTTTCACTTTGTTGCTGAGATGTGATGCAGTCTGCTAACCTATGGCATATGGTTGATGAGTTTAAGCCATTTATATTTCCAGGTTAATATCAATAGGTAGTGATTTGGTTCTGTCATTTTACCAATGAGTTGTTCATTGTTTTAATTTGTTGTTGTTGTTTAATTGGGACTTTCTCCACATTTGACTTGGTTTTGGTAAAGGCTATTTCATTTTTCTTTGTCATTAGAATATCTTTAAGTATTATTTTTAGGGCAAGTCTGGAAAAGGTGAATTTTTTAAGCTCTTCTTCACTATGAATGGATTTTATTTCATTTTCAAGGAAGGTTTTGTTGGATAAGTTGTTCAGAGCTGACAACTTTTTCCACTTGGAATTTGGGAGTATGTCACTCCACCCTCTTTTGGCCTGTAGATAGGCTTGTGAATCTGAACCCGGGTTCCTCTATATGAAAATTGATTTTTTATGTGCATTTTTATGAATCTTTTCCATGTATACAACTGAAAAGAGTTTTATAATCATGAGTCATGGCAAAGATTACATGTGGTTGACCCTATTGGGAGTTCTGTGCTCCTCCTGTATGCTGTTTCCCAATTCTTTCTCCAAATTAGCGAACTTTTCCTTTATTATTTCTTTGAATACATTTTTAAACCCTGTTTCTCTTTCTATGCCTTGTAGAACTCCTATAACTCATATGTGGCATTTTAATAGTATCCCTTAATTCTTCAATAGTTTCCGTGGCTTGGTTCAGTTCCTCTGGCTTTTTTTTTCCTTTCATTTTTGAAGGAAATGTCTTCCAATTCTGAGATTTGTTCCTGCTCACTCATTCTATTTTTGAGGCTTTCCACTGAATTTTTGCTTCATTGTGTTGTTTATTTTTAATATTTTTGGCTTGATTTTATTTCAATGTTGCTATTTCCTGTGTGACATATTTCTTAAATTCCTTGAACCCTTGTATGTGTTTCTTCTTCTTGTTGAGCTTTATAACAAATTTCCTAAATTCTTTATCCCACCCCAATTCCTCGATGTCTTCCTAAGTTACCTCGGAGAGTCATTGTAGGGGAGATGGCAATAATATTCATTGTACATCTGTATCTTATTTTGCTTTTGGTCATTACTATTCTGGTTAGATTGTTCCTCTCTTTGGTGCTGGCTTCTTAGCTGTGTTGCCCACTGCTCTGAAGTCGATTTTACTGATTGCATTCACTACCCAGCTCTTCATTTGCAGATACTTGGGCCACTCTCTCCAGCAAGTTTCAGTCTGAGCTGTTGGGTTAGGCTTCCACCATGGTCTCCATAGCCCCAGCTCCTGACTCACCACTTTCTACCCCCTGAAATCTTTTTGCTGTGGCTGCATTGTTGCTGCACAGCCTTTCATCACTCCCAGATTAAGCAGTGCTGGGGATTAGGGAGATGCCAGCTGCCCTAATCACTGGGTTGTCAGTGGTGCCAGTCTTTAACCTGCTGGACATTAGGTCTGAGGGGCACCCAGACTTATTTTGGGTGGAACCTGTAAAGTACCAAGTTGATACTATTCTTCCAGTAGACTAGTGCAATACATTGAGATGGATGTGGGTTTTCTCCCAGCTTAGCACATGTAGAACTCACTGGCGTTCCTCCCACAGCCTTTCCCTCAATACACAAAACGGCACCTGTTATTTCACTAATGGGGGGTCTGAGCCTGCTGGTCATTAGGTCCAGGGGTAACCTGGACCTATCCTGGTTGGAAAGTGTAGGATACCAAGTTGGTACTGTTTTCCCTCTGGAACAAGTGTGCTCATCAAGACGGAAACAAGCTCGCTACTGGCTCAGCAAATGCACAGCTCATTAATGTTTCTTCAGCTCACAGTCTTCTTTTCAGAAAAAAAAAATGGCACCTCATGTGGCAATAAGTTGGTCTGAGCCATAAAATCCACCCTGTTCCTGCTTCTGTCTGTTTGGGCTCTGTTGCTCTGTTTCTACTCATGGTTGGATCAAGCAAGTCAATAGTATGGGCAATTCTATTCCTGGGTTAACCTCATGAGCTCCCAGTGAACTCCCCTTCCCACCAGACCACAGGTGGAGCTCTGATTGTTGATCGCCAAGCACCACTGGGGTACCTTGTCACTGCAACACTGTTTCATTGCCTCTACTGCTTTGTCATGTCAGCAGGTCTCCAGCTGTCCCTCCACCATCAGCCTGACCTCTCCTGTTTCCTGGGATTGCGGACTCTGCTTTACCCTGGCTAATGATTCTCTGTTTAAGCGTGTCCTTTCCCTATTCTGTCATCTTGTTTCTCCTTGGATTTCTTTCTGAAAATTCAAATATATATAAAGAGGATAAAATAGACCAGAAGTACAAGCAGTGGGAAGAGGTGAGGATGTAATGAGGAGACAGAAATCAGAAGATACATAGTAGCATTTATATAAGTGACCAAATCCAGAGCTCTAATGTATGGCATGAAAGACTACATGAAATTAAACCATGTGCTACTTGGAATTCCTTCCAAATGAGCAGATCAGCTGCTCCTCTCTCTCTCTCTCTCTCTCTCTCTCTCTCTCTCTCTCTCTCACACATACACACACACACACACACACACACACACACACACACGTAACTGTGACAAGATGGATATATTACTTCACTGTAGTGAGTACTTCACTCTCCATAAATATCTCATAACATTATGTTGCATACTTTAATATATGCATTTCAATGTTTAAAGAGAACAAAGGGTTAAGGAGGTTATTGTGAAGTAACTCCTAATGTGTTTCTAGGGAATGAACTGCTGTTCTCAAGACACTGTAAGCTACTTTAGGGCAGTTTATATGTCTTAATCATCTAAAATTCTTCCACTTGTGTTTGCTGTTTCTGAAACATAATTTGCTCTTATGAAATATTTATTGCATTTTATTGAACTGTACACTATCAAATAAATAAGAATATGAATTCTAGTTTTAGGATAGTATGAATTACCAAATCATTTCAGTTGGAGTATCACATTATTGTGATTAATCTCTGGATTCACAATTATTTTTAAGATGCATATTTTTTGGGCAAAAAAACTATATGCAATGTGAGCCTACATGTAAGTAAGTATAATATGTGTTTACTTCACTTTGTAACACATAATTGTAGGACATCAGCCATGGATCTCTGTGTGCTTGGCCTATGTAGAAGGCCATAGAGATGTGGCACACCGTGCCCCCAGGGGAACTCTCTGACAATGATCTTGGCTTACGAAGACCTCGAACTGATCTGAATACTGGTCTGATACTGGTGGGTGGTGTTTGCACCCCAGTCTCTCTCCTCTGCCATTGGACAAGCTCTGAGAAGTCATGTGCAGCCCACATTACCTGCCAGTCTTCCTGGTATATGTGACCCACAGCCTACCTGCCAGCCATGAGTGCTGTGTGTGACATGTGACATGATGGTCCAGGGCGATAGATGTGCTTTCTAGTCAATTACAGTGCCATTGTCGGGTGGGAGAACCGTCCAGCGCTGCCCCTCTGCCTTCCCACCTTTTCTTAGTCAATATAAGTTTGTGCACGCTTTATAATAAATGGACATGCTCTGGTGGTTTTAGGAACACCAACACCGTCTCACCCCTTTGGTGGTCCCAGGGACTTGCTGGTCAGGAAGCCCCCCAGACATTATACTTAAGTTGAAAGTCAGTCAGTTTTCTCCTTTCTTCTGTAAAGAACATTTGATTATTAACAGCTCTTCAAGGAATTTTTTACTTTTTTTTCACATTAAAGATGACTAGCTATAAACTGAGAAGCCAAAGAATACACTATGTCACTATGTTTGTAATTACCACACTGCTTAGTTATTAAAAATAAATAGCTGAAGTCAAACAGAGGCTCATTGTTCAATTTAAGCCGCCACCTCTGCAACAACAGCATCCCCTATGGGCATGGATTCTTGTATTAATCCAATTCCCCGCAAATAAGCTTGGGAAAATTAGCCGAAGATAGCCCAAGTGTTTGGAGTCCTGCTATGCATATAGCAAAATTCAAAGAGGCTCTTGGTGGGCCTGGCATCATGGCCTAGCTGCTAAAGTCCTCGCCTTGAATGCACCAGGATCCAAAGTGGGTGCCAGTTCCAACCCCTGTGGTCCTGCATCCCATCTAGCTTCCTGCTTGAAGCCTGGGAAAGCAGTCAAGGACGGCCCAAAGCCTTGGGACACTGCACTAGCGTGGGAGACCTGGAGGAAGTTCCTGGCTCCTGTCTTCGGATCGACACAGCACAGGCTGTTGTGGTTACTTGGGGAGTGAATCATTGGATGGAAGATCTTCCTTTCTGTCTCTCCTCCTCTCTGTATATCTGACTTTCCAATAAATAAATAAATCTTTTTTTTTTAAAAAAAAAAAAAAAAAAAGGAAATCAATATAAAAGAAAGAGGCTCTTGGTTTCTGGCTTTGGCTTGGCCTGGCCTCAATGTGGCAATCTGGAGAATGAACTCATGTACGGAAGCGTCTTTATCTCCAGTAAAGAAATCTTTAACAACAACAACAACCACAACAAAAATAGTTGGCAGTCTAACGTGGAAAAGTGCCTGTACCTTGCTTATTTGTTGTCCCCTGAAGAAGTGATTACCAAATTTCATGTTTATCAGAAGCAAGTCAAGACAAATTGTAGAGCACACCACTAGAGTTTCTGATTAAAGGGGGAGACTTGAAAAAATGCAATCTTAGTAATTTCCCTCTCTTTGAATGTGGGTTTGCTCAGCCTGGTCCAAGCTGATCATCAGCATGGTATTTCATAATCAGCTCATGCAAAGGGACTAGAAAAATAAAGAGAAATGCATCTGTCCTGTTGTTTTAATGGCAAGTCTTTGCTCATATCTTTATTCAAGAATTTAGTCACATAGCAACAAAAATGATAATTGTGCTTAATTGCACAGAAAATGGTAAATGTCGGCTCTAGCAGGGAAGATATTGCCTAACTAAAACTCAGGAGTTTTTATAATCAAAGAAAAAAGAGGAAATATTGGGAATATAACATTTACATAAGCTAAATTCAATTTTAAAATCAGTTCACTTCTGTTTCAGATTTTATGGAGCCTGGTCCACTTGTCGGTTATTGATATACTATGCATATATGTTATTTTAAAAAACTTACTATTCAATGTTAATAATTGAGGTCATGCATTATTTCTTAAATGTCAGCCATTTTCCTGGTTTGTCAAGTAGTACTGTAGTAGCTCATTCAACCCCAAGACCACACTAGGTAAACAGTAGTATTTTCTTCATTTACCAATGTTCTCATCCTAAGCATGGCACATCCTACTCAAGGTCACAGAGTTCACATAAGCTGAGTTTGGATTTGAATTCTTGCCATGTATGATTTAAACACTATGAAACTATATTGCCTCTCAGATAAATTATTGTTTTATAATGAGGTATAATATAAAATGTGGTATAAAGAGATCATAATACTTTTTCATTATATAAAATACACATAAAAGGCATCTTTCACCTTGATAATATTTTCACAAAATGTATATTTTCAAACCCGTTACTAGGGAGTCATACTGAGCTCAATGGAACTAAAATGGATCTCCAAATGAGTAGAGTGCCCATCTGGTCTGTTTCCATTTCTAAAGTCTCTGCTTTTATTGCACATCAATGTAAGTCCACTAAAAACATTTTTATTATAGTCATTGAAGCTTTAATGAAAGAGTACATGGTGTCCCAAAATGTTATTTATTTTCTCTGCTGTAGTTTCTTGTCTCCCATTCCCTCTTGAAATTATTCCAATTTGTTCTTCACTGAACTGAAATGATTCTTGTTAAGATTACTCATGAATCCACTGATCAAGTCCCCATATTACTTAAGCAATTACCAGGAATTGACATGATTAATCACCCCCTCTATGCTGAAGTGATTCCTCCATTTGACTTCTGGCTGGCCATTTCTCAGCTTACTTTCTGTCTCCCTGGATCTCATTCTTAATGTTCTTCACTGGTTCTCCTTCCTCTGTCCTGAACTTGGATCCCTCAATATTAACTCATATCTCATGCCTTTATTAACTTCTTCATATTTCTTTCCCATTTTCTTCTTACTTGTTGCATGATGTTAAAATAATATAAGGTTCTAAATTGGTTTCATGAACCCAAAGTTTCACAAGGACATCAAACTCAGTAATTTAGTTGATTACAAGACAATTTATGTATTTTATCTCCACCCTATGTTTACTGCAGCTTGGTTCATGATAACTGAGATATGGAATAAACCTAGATGTCCCCCACATGATGACTGGATAAAGAAAATGTTGTGTATATACAGATGGAATTCTACTTAGCCATAAAAAAGAATAAATCCTGTGTTTTCTAATAAAGTGCAACCAGACTATGCTTAGTGAAATAAACCAGTCCAAAGTGAAGTATTGATACTGATACATGAGTTAATATATAATACCAAATATATATCAAGAAAGGGGAAAATAGAATTTAAACATGCTTAATCATCATTACCATAGAAACTCTCCTGCATCTAAAAAATGGGTACTAAATAAATATGAATACTAACTTTTAAATGCAGCCAAAAGGAAAGAAACTTTCAGTAAAATGAAAAAGTTTGTTCTATTTCAGAATTGCCTCACTGTTCCAATTAAACTCACAATCCAAAAATGATACTACATTTTCAGTGACAGGCAAGTACAGTTTGTGTCAAGTTGCCTCCATTTGCCATTGTATTTTTTAGTCTGTTAACATGAGAATGCAAGAGAATCAACGCAGAAGTGATGTTTTCTTCAAATAGGGATTCCATCAGCTACCAGAGTGTTTGCCCAGGCCAGGCACACCATCAATACTCCTCAAATAAATCATTAAAACTAAGTAGACATGTATTTGAGATGAAGACTAAGCACTGACAAGTGCCATGTGCTGTATTAATATATTAATAAATAAGAGGATAACAATAATGTTACCACCAAATGAAAAACTACAATGAAATATATTCCTATATTTTAGGATATGAACTGGTGGAAATAAGTGAGTACATGCCACAATTAAGTCTCCTCACATATTAAGTGGAACATTTTTTTTTTCCCCACAAACTGATGGGAGTATCTTTAACAATACCAAAAATATTCAGAACAGGTCAGAAAAGGTACTTTGAGTTTAGCTGCTCTGTGGTGAAGAGTAATTATTTTACAGAGCAGACTTTTGAGTTATTATGATGCTATCCAGTATGCCATGCGGCCTTAGATGTGTTAGCTTTCTGAATTTTAGAAATCTTTCCTATAAAACAAAAGTAAAGTTATCTATATCAGGTTTTGTATTCTTGTATTAGGTATGAATATACAGTAATACAATATGAAACTCATGCTCAGGTTTTTGTTATTGTTTAACCACGATTTACCTCTACAAAAATGCTAAATAAGGGACTAAGAAAAAAATCAGTTTGTATAACCACTACGTTTAATTTAGAGATATGAGAAAAACCAAACAATATTTATCTCACGGTCAAGAAACAAGTCTTGGGGTAAGTATTTGGCCCACCAATTCGGTTACTTTTTATATCACATTCTAAATCACAGTGCCTGATTCCAGTCTTGGTTCCTTTGTTTTACTAAGCTGATCTGCACCTTGAAGGCAGCAAATGATGGTACTACTATTTGGATCACTGCTCCCCAGATGGTAGACCCAGATTCACTTGTGGGGTCTGACTTCAGCCTGGCTTATCCCTGACTGTAATGCTGTGGGAATTTGAAAGTCAGTCAGCAGATACAGGATTTTTCTCTTTCTCCTCTCTCCTACTCTCTCTCTTTCTACACCGCCCCCAACACACCCCTTGGAGATGTAATGAAAATAAATGAAAAACATTTTTTAAAGAAAAAGTGGACAGCATTTGTAAAACTGTTAGTATGTATGACAATTCTTTATCTTTTTCGCAGGCCATGCGGTGCTCCATTGAACTTAACTGTAGCTCTTTAAATGTCACAGCATTTGTTTAAATCATTTGAGATGGCAATTTTCAAAAGAGCACAACCTAATTAAACTGAATATATACAAACACAACACCTCATAAGTGATGACTAAGAGACTGGAGACTTGACCAATTAAGATCAGGCTTATGTTCAGAGCAACCAACCTCACTCAAGGCTTAAAGATGCAGTCCCAGTTGTCTTGTTATTTTTC
Organism: Ochotona curzoniae; assembly: GCF_017591425.1. Classification (NCBI taxonomy): domain Eukaryota; kingdom Metazoa; phylum Chordata; class Mammalia; order Lagomorpha; family Ochotonidae; genus Ochotona; species Ochotona curzoniae. The sequence goes on from NW_024466599.1 coordinate 61,339,709, forward strand.
TGTTTCTCTTTTCTCTCTCCTCACTGTCACTGCCACATCCTGGCATAGTAAATGCCAGACACTAGATTATTCCTTGCCCTTTCCATCTGCCAGACTTGGGGTAAAATAAAATCTTGCTTACATGAGAGTTTGGTGCTTTCCAGGTGTATTCACTCAATTGATTAAGGCTATAAAGAAGGCAGGGATGATGGCACCAACACTCACCTGTCTAGGGATTCAGCTTGACAGCATCACAGTCATTTCCCATTGAACTGCTGCTATCTTATCCTTTAGGGGACTTCAGTGGCCACCCCAAATCTTAGGTTAAACAAACTCATTGAGATTGCCTTGCTGGGCAAGATCTCAGACCAACCCTTAACTAATGCCTGAAATTTTAACATTTCTTCAGGAAGTCCAGCTGCATTTATTTCATTTTATATAAAAACCTATTCCTTTACTATTTTCTTTACAGAAATGTATTATGCTTCACATCTGCTTAAAGCCAAACTTCTATCTGTAATTCATCAATAAATTACATCCTGCATAATCTTGGATTTCTCCATTCTTTGGTCTCACATCCCCTTTAGACTCGGGAAGTTAAGGGGACAGTTCTCAGGCACTAGATTTTTCTGAAACATGCTGGCAAATGTTGAAACCATAGGAAAAATCTTCATTAAGGAAACAATGGTCAACTTGTGCATATAGTAAACAACTTCTTTGGTTGAAAAATGGCATTGGCATGAAAATGATACATACAAACCTATGCTTTCTAGCTGTTTAATGCTTTATGAATGTGAAATCTTTGTAACAGGTATTACCAAACAGGAAAATCAAAGTGCAGTCCCCTTGTTTTCTTCCATAATTGTAAGCAATACACATTAAATGACTCTTCCAAGTTTCCAACAGGTAAAAAACAATAGATCAAACAGTTTCACTGTATGTTGTTAAATGCCACAAGTCACATTTAAAAAACATTTTTTAAACAATTTAAGCTGCGGTGTCAATGATCTCTTGTATTAAGAAGGGGTTTCACCCAGGGGAAAAGAGCGAAGAGGAAAAGTGCATGCAGCCTTGCCAATGGAAACAACAGGGAGGCAACCAGAACCAATGAAAAGGAACAGCGTCTTCCCAGTGTTCTCTTGGAATGTCCCCAAGTCATTCACAGCATAAATTGTTCTTATTTTAAATAAACCATAAACCAATGAGATAAACTGAATCTGAGTATAACTAAAATCTCACCTTTATTTGTTTTGTTGTTGTTCTTTTGCTTTACATTAAGATAGATTTTGGTGTTACACATGTTCCCTTTGCTTGCTTTCAAAGTCTTAGAGTGTCTCAGGGAATCCTTTTTTACCATAAAAAGAGAGAAGCTGTGATGTCAAAAATAGAACCCCCACACCTATAAATCCATGTGTAGGTTCTAAGAGATCACCTGTTGATTGTACACTGACACTTTTAGGGGTTCATACTACATTTTAAAAGTGTTCTGAAAGCCAAAAATCATAGATGAAAAACGACCTAAGATGTGGGGTGAAGTGGATAGAATTCTAACTTTATTGTTTACTTCTTCTACAATTCAGTCCCTTTTTGTGAGATATTTAAAGTCAATTACTATTAATTAATTGATAGTTAATTAATTAATCTCCTGTCTCTTAAAACATGCTGAATTAAATAAGTGGTGCCACATGTAAATTTTTCTTCTTTCTTTTCTACTTAAAGTTAACCATCATTTCATCTCTGCACACAGACAACTAAGTATGCTACCGATGACCTTCAACTGGATAAGTCTCTATGACTTTTCAGCATCATGACCCCTCCCACTCAACTGCCCAGGGCTCTGTGCTATCTGCAGTACTCCAGTGGTATGGTACTCTCTGGTACTCTGTGCAGTCCTTCTAAGAAATGTCCAATAAATATTAGCTGCCAGTTGTTTTATTGTCACAAAAATGGAGGTGCTGAAAAATGCTGCTTTCAAGTTCAATCTTGTTTACATGAATTTAGCAGAACCTATTCAAAGTAGAAGAAATTTCAATCTCAGAGATACTTAAAAATTCTGGAAAACTTGCAGTACTTAAAGATATTAACGAAAATCAAACATATGGCATTTTTGACAGTTACTTTTGGACATTTTTTAAAATTTCAAGAACAAACAAAGACCAATATAACCACCCACAGTTCACCATGATAAATTAATTGCATAGGCTGGGGAAAGATATATTAATCTATAGTTTGACAAGTTATTATATCTTTAAATACCGATACTCTTGAACTGATGATAGGGTTGTAATTTAATAAACCTGTAATAAGTTTAAATTATGAGTCCAAAGATTATTTTAATTAACTGTGCTTAAACTGCTTTGAACATTATGTTATTAATACAATATACTATAGAATGTCAATTTACCCTTATGATTTTTTGTTAATTTGTATTTTTCATGTTACAGTTCCATAGGCTCAGGGACTTCCTCCTACCCTCCTCCACTCTCTCTCTCTCTCCCCACTACTGTTTTTACGTATATTATTACAATTGTATAGACTTACTGCAAGAGTTACAGATCCATTATTCTGCTTCTAAGAGTATCATGACATTGCAGATATACACAATGGTAGAAAGTCCGGCATCCTATTGCCAAGATATATTTAATAGTTTCATTGGGAGTCCAATTTTAAGTCAAAGTAGTGATGCATATTACAATGTATCTGCACTTCGTGGTACACTAATCTCTGTTATACATCTCTATATAATATATACATATATTTGCATATTTATCCATATATCTATGATTTTGTATTTGACATGAAGTTGAATCACATAATATATCAGAGAAACACATAATATTTGGCATTCGCTTATTTCACTAGGTCATAATGTTGGAATCATTTTGTTGCAAATGGTAGCATTTTGTTCTTTTTAATGGCTGAGTAATATTTAATAGAGCCAATGTACCACTGTTTCTTTATCCATTCCTCCTTTACCAGGCATCCAGATTGTTTCCATGGCTTTGCTATTGTACATTGTGCTGCTGTGATTATAGGAGTACAAGTCACATTCTCAAATGCAGACTTCATTGGCTTTGGATATATTTCCTGGAGTAAGATAGTTGGGCCATGCAACAGTTCAATTTTCAGTTATTTTAACATTCCATACTGAATTCTATACTGGCTACACTTGCCTACACTCCTACCAACAATAGTAGGGAATCTTCCCCACATCTACACCAGCAAATGTTAGTAGAGCTTTGAATGTATGCCAGTCTCACTGGAGTTTGGTGGAATCTAGATGTGCATTTTATTTCTATTTCTGTGATAGTTACGAAGCATTTTTTTGTATGTCTATTAGCCATTTGAATTTGTTCTTTTGAGAAATGCCTGCTCATTTCCTTCATCCATTTCTTCACGGGGTTCTTGTTTTACTGTTGTTGGAGTTTCTGAAGCACTTTGTAAATCGTAACAGTCCCCTATTAGTTGTATGGCATGCAAAGATCTTCTCCCACTTTTTTTTTTTGCTTAGTTGATTGTTTCCTTAATGTACAGAAGCTTTTTTGTTTCATGTAGTCCCATTTGCTTATTTTGGTTTTGACTACCTGTGCATTTGGTGTTTTTTTCTAAGTTTTTATCAATGCCTATATCATGTAGAGTGCTTCCTATGCTTTCCTTTACTAGGTTAATTGTTTCTGGGTGCAAATGTAGGTCATCTACCCCATCTAGAACTTATTTTCTGTATAAGGTGAGAGATGGGACTCTTATTCCTTCCTTCTCACTTCTACAGGCTGGTATCTTGTTGTATCAACAGCATTTGTTGAAGAGACCAGAGTTTTTCCCTAAAGTATTTTCAGTTATTTTGTTGAAGATTAGTTGGCTGTATATGTGTGGACTCAGTTCTGGAGTTTCTATTCTGTTCCATTTATCTTTTCTGTTTTTGTCTCAGTACCAAACTTTTTTGATTACCACTATTCTGCAATATGTCTTGAGATCTGGAATTGCGATTGCTCCAACTTGATTTTTATTCTTTAGACTAGCTTTCGCTATTCATGGTCTCTTGTGCTTCTAGATGAATTTTTCTAACATCTTTTCTATTTGTGAGAAGAATATTGTTGAGATTTTGATTGGGATTGCATTTGATCTGTTTAGATTACATGGAGATTGTGATGATGTTGATCCTGCCGATCAAGGACACTGCATATTACTAATCCAAGGAAGCTCAAAATTCTTTGGACTAAGTGCATATCACTTTGGCACCATTGTAATGTTGAAGATAGTTAAATTAAACCATTGTGAGCTGAGATTTGTCTGTAATCTATTTAAGTAATATAAATGTACTACAGTTTCTAGTTAGTTAGGCTTAGCAGAGAGCTAAAAGCACAGCTTAGGAGCCCTGAATTCCATCTTACAACAACTGTGTTTGAGAACTGGCTTCACTTCCAACTCCAGCTTCCTGTTAAAGCACATTGTTGGATATAGTTCAAATATCACCCATGTGGGAGATGATCCAGATTGAGTTACAGATTCCTGGGTTTGGCTTGGCTCAATCCTGGCTGTTTAGAACACTTGGGGAATAGATTAGCAAGTGGAATTTTTTGGTCCTATTTCTATTTCTCTGCCTTTTAACAAAAATGAAAATAAGCCAATGAATAATTTGCCTTGTTTAAATAAATATTTAATTAATTAAAATAATTAAACATAAAAAATATATATCATAAAGGACTAAGCTGAAGGTAACCTGAATTCACTATAAAATCTATGTCAAGGTTTTGTTTTTTTGAAAGATTGTTCTTATTTTTTAAATGTAGGTTGACACAAAGGATAACATAGAATGAGATCCCTTAGCTCACTTTCCAAAACCCTGCAACAGGCAATGCTAGAGCCAAGCCCACGTCAGAAGAAGCCAGGAACTCAAGCTCTTGGGCTTGTGCTTCCCCAGGCACATTACCAGGAAGTTTCATGTGAAGTTCAGTGGCCTACACTCAAACATCAGCTCTGAGGTAGAACAAGTTAGTTCCAAGTGACAGCTTAACTCATTGTACCCCAACATTCACATAAAGTTGTTTTTTCTCACATAGAGCTCAATCTTAGTATAAATAAATAAAAAAGGAAAAAAAATCATTATGTCTATGAGTTAATAAGCATTCCTGTTATCAAGGTTCCACTTTTTGTGAGATGTTACATGCTTGCATTATCTATCTCCCATTTATACTGGCAGAAGTACATTTATCTCTAATTTTTAAACTGAGGACACAGAAGCAGGATAAGTTAAGTGACTCCACCAAATTCACATCCAGTGAAGTCATGATCTGAATTTTAGTCTGCCTGATAAATAAACCTGTGTTCCTGATTAAAGCACATTGTTCAATCTGTCACAAATGTGGATCAAAACCATAATTCAGTCTATCATACCACTAGGCAGATATTTTCCACCAATTCTATACCAGGTAGCAACCATTACAAAAATAGTATTTTATGACATTTTTTAATAGAAAGTTTATGTGCGGTTTATTTTATTTAATGACCTAAAAAATCAATACAAGACAGTTGGTATATTTGAACATTTGGACCATGGTTTAAAATTTGATGCATACACAAGCTGAGATGGAATTTAGCTATCAATATAAAAAAGGAATATTTGCAAATAAAAATTATTGCTTGTCCTAGATTCATTTTCATAAATATTAAAACTAATGTTTACTGGCTTGGATTATGTCTCTCCTTGGGCACATGTAAGTTAAAACATTAATTGCAGAAAAGGATTAATTCATAGCATGAACCAATTATGATTTAATACTGTATGAAAATCTGAAATAATGAAATGGTTTATTTTTATTTAGGAAAACATTAAATGTCTATAGCACCCACACAGAAACTTCTGCTGAAAAATATTATAGGTTATTTTGACACATCTAGGATGCAAAAGTTGCTTGCTTTGTAGCCTATTCAACTGGGAATCCTTCACATTATCTTGTGATCCCAAAACATAACCGGTCAGTATTTTGTTTTTTATGAAACTAATTAACACCCAGTAAAATTTCTCCATCGATAATACATAAAAATCATGTCAGCTAATTTTTTTTTTGCTTTCTAAAGTAACTAAGAACAGTTAAACAACAGTATAAGAACTCATGACCAAATTGTCCAAACTAACAGAATATATCTCTAATATTTTTTTATTCATTTATATATAAAATATGTACTTAATTTAATAAATTTATAGGTTTCTTATTCTTCTATCATAAATGACAGAATTTTCTGAAGCTAATGTATGTAAAAAAAGTAAATAATTTTTGAAGATTTGTTTATTTGAAAGGCAAATTTACAGAGAGAGGAAAAAAAGAGACAAAGGGAGAGAGGAACAGAGAGAGAGAGATTTTGAGGGAAAAAGAAAGAGATCTTCCATCTACTTGTGCACTCCACAAATGGAAACAGCGGCCAGGACTGGACTAGGCTGATGTCGGGAGCTTGTAAGTAGATGTAGTTTACCATGTGGGTGACAGGGTCCAGGTACTTGGACTTCCTGCTGCTGCTTTCCTCAGGTGCATTAGCATGCAGCTGAATTGGATGGGGCAGACAGAACTTAATTCAGTGATCACATAGGACACCAGCATCATAGGCAGCAGCTTAATCCCCTAGGCAACAATACTGATCCAAGAAGTATAGATTTTTTAAGGCAGCTGATTATACTACGTCTCTAAAATTATTCAAACAAAACGTATGGCCTTATTACCTTCTTGCTGTTACAGTTATTAATATAGTAAGTGACATAAAGAAATGTGCCTAAGAACTCCAAACTTGTACTTCATCTAACTAAATCACTTAAGTTGATTCTGCACATGGTTGGGAAATATAATACTTTTCTAAAGATCTGAACGATGGCTGCCAGCGTGGGTTCTATGAGGGCTTACATATATGCTTCTAGTCATTTATGCCTGTACATATTTGGTTTCTTTTTGTCACCTCTCCTCCACTTCATTTTGCATGGGTGTCACTCCCTTTTACATTTTCAAGCAACACATTGGTGATGCGATGGTGTGGCATTTGGTTAATTTTGTTCAGGCTTTGGGAACATAGTAGAATACTACTTTGTTGCTCAGTCAGAAAATAATTTTAATATAGAATGCTTAGCTTCGCCATTCCTTTTGCACCCTTCCACAGGGAATCCCCACAGCTCCTCTTTCTCCTTTTTGCTGAGCCTGACCCATTTCTTGGAGGATTTCACTCCTCCCTTTGCAATCACGTCTTCTCTTCTCCTCCTCACTTTAGCCTTCCATACTCTGTCTCTCCTACAGGTGGCTTTCTGTTTCTCAATCAGGGAATAACAGAATTCCTTTACAAGTTTTTCTTATGTTGAATGAAGGCCTGAAATATGCTTTCATTGCATAAAAGTTAATTCCCAAGTTTTCTAAATTTAAAAAGTCATCTAATGTAAACAATCTTATCAGCATAAAACATAGTTTTTCCTATTTTAATTGTTATTTTTATTTCATTCAAAATGTTTTACTGTTAACAATCTATCTGTATTCCTTAGAATATATTCTGTTAGCCACATTACATAAAGTGTGGGCCGACATAAACACATATTTTATCTTCACTCATTTTCCTATTGTTTGATCCATTGGATGTCAAAGATCTAACCAATATATGAATTTCAGAGAATACAGAAAATCCTAAAAATAATTCATGTTTTTCCGTGGAGTAACCTAACTTTAACTTTCCAGTTTTCTAGAAATGACGCTCCTTATTAAGCTTCATAAGTGCAGTGGCTTTTCCCTAAAAAGCTCTCCTCGGAAAGATAAACAAAATTTACTTGCAACCTCTTTGTTTCTAAATGCCAAACGCGTACTGGGTGCTGAAGTTAGCACATGTATAATCCTTGTCCCAGAACTTTCACTGTATAAATAGCGAAAAGAAAAATGCACTGCAATTACTCTGCATTTGCTTCTAATTGTTCTAATTACCTCATTTCTCTGGAAATATTTATTCCTCAGCTTTGTATTCTGTGGCCTTATTGTTTAGAGAGAAAAGGAGCATTCTCTTCCCCCTTCACCATAAATATATGATTGTTTGTGGAGGTAGGAGGGATTTCTTTAGTACTGTATATTAAGCAATGCACTTCCCATAAAGCATACTTTTAAAGTCATCAAAATTGTGACATTTATGGAATCAAAATATGAAAGGATTGTGCAGTCGGGTAATGGCTATACTCAGGCTTTCCACAAAGCACTTTCCATGATGCATTGATTAAAAAGGCCAGGAGCAGAGTTAAACAGATTTTCATGGATTTCATCCAGATAGTATTTTTTTTCCAGCCTGTCTTAAGCAATGCCAGGAAAACTGCAAATAAGTTAGTGACCCTTCTGCAGAGCTCATACTCCCAGAAAATTCAGTATTTCTTAGCCTATAAAAGACTTACAATTACCATCAGCATCATTTAATGATACTCTGCTAAATTCCAGACAAAGCAAGAAGCTGTTTTACAAACATTATCTGAAATACTCACAGTGATTTTGGAAAGCAAATAATACTGCCTTTATTCAACAGATGAGAATATTGAATTTCTGAATATTAAATCAGGTTTACAATTCCTAAAATCATGCTTATTTGCTTCCAAGGTCAGGAATAATTTTCTTTATACTTAGTGCCTTCTATAATATGACTTCACCATCAAAAGGCACATACGATGATGTTCTGCAGTTTTGAAATTACTAGACAACATTGAAATAGGTAAGTTCAACTCATGAGCTTCTCCAAAGCCATTACTAGGTTACTTTGTACCACATGAAGTCAGTTAAGTATCAGGTTTCTCCATATGCTTGTATTATTTTTTATGTGAGGTCCACTTTATGCTTCTAAACCCTCTTCCCTTTTACTCTCTATTCCACTGATAGACATGCTCTTGAAAGTGACTGAACCACATGTAGTCTAGGACTCTGATACTGAAGAAAAAAGGAGGCCGGCAAAGAGAGTCCACAGCAGCTGTAGATTTCTGCCTAGAGGCGTTTCACTCTCACTGACCAAGAAGATCCCAGGGTATCTCCCAAAGCCAAAAAGGTAGATAAAGAATTCCCAAGATAGGAAGGTGCTCTTGTTTGCAAAGTAAGGCACTGGAATTAAAGAACTGTCAAAGGTAGGTGTTGGGGTAGAAGTGTACAGCTAGATTTGGGTTCATACGTGGGGCTGGATTGAGTATTTGAACGGTGGGAAAGCACATGCACAGTGCATGGTTACCAAAAAGCCAAGAGCTGGCAGGGTATACAGTGTAGTTTAGTAAATATCTGAATCATGGAAACATGGAAACCTATATGATTGCTCAAGACATTAAAAAAAGAAAAAAGAAAAACTCTTAGCAAACTAAGAGGAAAATACTCAGTATTATAGAAGTCCAAATGAAAAACCCACTACTAGCAGAGAAAACTTTTCTACTCGTATTGGGAATGACTCAAGGCATGTATACTCTCAACCATTCCATAAAGCACTGAACTCAACGTTATAACATGTACAACAAGACAGCAAAAAAGTTACGGTTATAAACTTCAGAGAAGTAAAACATCATTATTTGCAGATAAAATGTTCATTTACACACAAAATCTTAACAAATCTAAAAAATTAATGTGTGAACTTAGGAAAACCACAGAATAGAAAGTTAATGCATAGCTCACCCCCCCTCATACAACAATTGCAAAACACATTTTTTCAAAGAAAATCTCCCTACAATAACAAAACATTGTATCTTAGAAATAAGTCTAACAAGCATATTTTAAAAATCTCTATAATGAAAACTAAAACTCACAGCCAGAAAAAAAGAGCTAAAATGATGCTCATGAATTAGAAAACATAGTGTGAAAATGTCTGCTATCCTTAAATTGATATATATGGAATTACCACATTACTTAAAATCCCATCAAACTTAAAGAACAAGATACACAGTTTCTAAAATTTCCATGCAATGAGACTCTAGAATAGTTGAATGATCTTTAAAATTAAAAAGTAGGAAGATTGTCACTATCCAATTCAAGATACTGCAAACCTATAGTAATTAAAATAGTGTAGGGTTACAATCTGGCACCACGTAAACTCAACAAGAAAAATGTATGCCTTAAACAAATGAAGATATAACAGCTAAACATGGGAGAAAAGCAGTCCCAACCTCTATCTCCCACCATTCTCAGAAAATAATCTGAAATGAATTACTACTAATCTGGAGTCACACACCATAGGTGTTTAGAAAGAAGCATGGAGGCATATCCTCTTAACCTGTAGTAGTCTTCTTTAATTAAAAATAAAACATACTACCCATTAAAGTCAAATTGGATTTCCCTTCCGGGAAATCCAGCATGGCCAAGGATAACACTGAAAATATTAGTAACAGAATGCAGAGTAAGAACACAATACACTCAGTTTCATTTCTTACATTTTTCAAATAATTGAGTCTATTTTATTGTCACTTTGAAATAAAAAAGATGTACAATTTTAATTACTAGTTAGTTTAAACCCCTGATAATATAAATATTGGCATTGAATTTCTATTTTCCAAATATCTATCTGAAGAAACATTTATCTCAAAAAAAACAAAAGTCCATAAGGGCAGAGAGACTGAGGAATTTGACCAAAAGTAATGATGTGATCTTAATATAGTGATGAGAATAAGCTACCATGTGCTTGCGATAAACATAAGTTATTTGATTACCACTCAATTAGCCATAAATCCCTGCTTTCAGATTTAGCATTTAAAATATTTAACAAAACAATTTACTGTTGAAAGGAATTGGAATTAAAAATGCTGAAAAGAATAAAGGTAATATATTGATTTTTTTTTCTTTTTTTGTAGTATAATGTTACTCTCATTTGTAACCAAAACCTTAAGAACAAATGAACAGAAGCTAGTGGGGTAGCTGTCAGCAATCCAGATAGCCAATCAACACCCTACTAATGTGCTTGGAAAAGCAGTAGATAATGCCCCAGGTACCTGTGTTCTTGGCATCGACATGGATACCAGAATGGAGTTTCCTGGCACCTGGCCCAGCCCTGGCTGTTTTGGCCACTAGTAAAATGAACCAGCAGATGGAAGATCATTGTCTCTCTCTGTCTCTGTCTCTCTCTCTGTGTCTGTCTCTCTCTCTCTCTCTCCTTCTCCCCATTCTACCCCCGCCATCTCTTTCTGCCTTCCAAATAACTGATCTAAAAAAAATCATAAATTGTCATTAATTATCATTTAAACCAGTTATTGAAGATAAAACTTATTTTGAAGCATGGAAAAAAATTTATTTTGCAGTCTGGAAAAAAAAGCATAAATAATGCCAGCACTTGATAGATTTCTGCTCAAATTACTGTGCTACTTGATTTTTTTTAATTCAGAAAATATTTAAGGAAAACGTTCTAAAGCAAAAAAAAGAATATGCCAACAAGTATTCAGTTACAAATATTCTAATATCTACTGAGAACTTGAAAACATTGAAAACATTGTCCCACTGTGGTCACTAGTTACACCTCTTAATATACCTACAGTATGGAATAACATGTAACAATTAAACCATATATATGCAACAGGATACAAATACCCTTGATACTGAGCAACTCATCTTTTTCTACAGTAAGTTTTTTCACTCCAAAATTAAACACAAATGTCTCCTTCACCTACCCTGCAGGATTATTGGAATGAGTTAAAAGTACACTCATATGAAATCTTCACGAAACTAAAGTCTTAAATGTTTAAAACTCATAATTTGAACAATTTGAGAAATTAGTTGGCAAAAACATTTTCACTCCATCATGAAATTTTATGCTCCTAGACCAACAATACACCTGTTACTCTCTTAGGGAAAACTTGCAAAATCAATGAAAGAAAAGAGCCTGTTCTATTTCTCTCAGTTTTTCTTCACTGACGCTGTATGGTGAAGATGCTTCCATAACAAGTTCAATTCACCACCATGCAAATGCCTGTTGTACAGAGATCTGTTATCTGTACATAATCTTCATTTTTTTCCATAAGGACACTTTAGATGTAGTTTTCAATATCATTCTCAATTGATAATTCTTGTTTGAGCTCATATTATAGAAAATGGATACTATACAAAGCAATTTTAATCATTGTTTAGTTTATAGACCAAAACACTCAAAGAAACATAAATATGTAATATGCAGTAGTTGCACTGTTTTTCTCCAACGTTTCCTCTTTTCTTAATAAAATGGAAGAAGTGGGGTTTGTTTAGACTTCAGAGGGTAGATGCTGAAAAAAATAAAACTTTGGACTGAAGGAGTTTCTGTTACACTGAGAGCAATAATGTTATGAGACAAACCTCCTCTCCTAGCTCTCTTTCAACCTTGGCCCATTATGCAAACATCCAATCCATGTGGCTGTTGAGAGTAAGAATTTGCCATGTCCAAACTAACTGGAAGATTTCTTTTATTACCAAATGAGTGACTCATTCACAACTATAAAATACAGACCTAAATAAGGAAAAAAGATGTCCAGCAAATTTTACTTAGTATTCCTTAAAATAATATTCTATAACAACCAAATCCTATCATCTACAATCACTGAGGTCTAGGCAGTTACTTAAGAAAACTACACCATCTGGCTCCACTGTAGACTTGGCTGTCATAAAGAGGTGTGATCAGTCAATTCCTGGAAACCTGGTGAGTATCATGGCTGCCTGCCTTCTCTTAAAGCCAGATGACTGACATGGTTAACACTAATCACCACTTCTTCATTCTATAGAACTCTCAGACATGGATTTCCATTGCTTTATAATAGAAATATTAGGGTGGGCATTTGTCCTATCAGTTAGCATGCCTGTCTTATGTAAGAGTGCTGAGTTCAATCCCTTGTTCCGATCCCCAATTCCACCTCCCCACTAATGTGTACTAAGGGAGACAAAGGTGAAAGCTCAAGTAATTGGGTTGCTGCTACTTATGTGGGAACCATGAAATGAGAGTTCCTGGCTCTGAGCTCGACCCTGGTCCAGCCCAGGCTATTACATTCACTTTGGAAACCAACAGATGAAAGAACTTTTGTCTGTTTCTCTGATGTTCTTTTTGCTTATCTATCTATCTATCTATCTATCTATCTATCTATCTATCTATCTATATACCTCTATCATCTATACGGACCCCTAAGTTGTGTGTGTTTGTGTGTGTGTGTGTGTGAGAGAGAGAGAGAGAGAGAGAGAGAGAGAGAGAGAGAGAGAGACAATCCATACACATGAAACAGTGAGCAGGCAAAAAACAAATAAAAATCTTACCAAATACAAATTTAAAAACAAAAAAAAATATTACCAAATACAAATTTTTAGGTAAAAGAATACCTCTTTCTTAATCCCTTTCTTTGTGATAGTTCAAGAAATACACTCTTAAGAAGACAATGGTTCAACTTTGCTCTGTCAGTTAAACATGTCTGTACAATTCCCAAATAAAGGAAACATTGCAACAGTATAAATCAGAGACAAGTAACCCAGCCATGCTTGAACAGGATTCTCTAAGTATGTGGCAGCCCATCAGATTCACATGACCTACTGCTGTGACAGCCTGATCTGTCACCCAAAAAAGAAGTTGAAGATACTTCATGCACAGTGCACTAAGCTGCAAGACTCAATGTGAATACTTTCAGAACTTTGCCATCTGAAATAGCAGTTCCTATCTGTGTCTTTTCTGGAAAGACATGTTCTTAAAAGTATTTTCTTCCTTTCCCTCAGTCCACAAAACAATGAATTACCAGATAATTTCTCTTTTGCTTTATAAGCCACATTTAACTTCAATTCACTTTTCCCATATGCCTCTACCATTATCTCTGGTCAAACTCTTATTGTGATTCTAGTTTTGTAATAAAAAAATCCCATATCTGATATCAATATCCTTTGAACTACAATCCAGACAGTTCCCATGCTAAAATGTCAGAGACTTACCATCCCACAGACACACTGAAAACTTAACAACATCTAGAGCTTTCTCTTGGATCAGGGTTACCAAATTGCAGACTGAAACCACCCTCTTAGGGAAGAGATTGGACTATGAGACGTGCATTAGAATCCAGCTCTGGCACTAGCTTGGACAAGATACCTTCCTTCCAGCAGCCCAAAATACAATGAACAGCCTCAACATCACAAATTTGACATGAAGATTTAATTAGATGTTGTGCTTTATGTCATTTGCTTCAGTAGCTAAGTACAGGTAAGCTTTCCAAAAATGATTCTATTTTTATTCTTTTTATTAGCACTAATTTAATGAAATAATCCGCGTGTTGCTATTGTTTTTTCTTCACCTTCTATCACCTTTAATAAATCTGAACACTATTTCTTCTTTTCAGCCTTCATCATGCCTCCCTTAGAGTCACAGCTCTGGGACTGCTTCCCCTAGACAGGTTGATAGTATCCAGGAGAGCAAACCATTCTGATCAATGTCTTGTACTAGGTCTAAGATCTCCCCCGAATACACATGGCATTGAATGAAGCTTCAAAAAAAAAAAAATATGGAGAAGTCCCCTACAGTTTAAAAAGACACTTCATGTCGGCTAGCAGAGGGGAGAATAGTTTCAGGGGACCCTAGGGCAACAAAACTTAGCTCTGCTTTCCTGCATCCCTCCTGGAAAGCTGGCAGAACCAAATGAGAAATCACTGTCTGCACTTTTGAGGGAGAGAAACTTATTGCATGTGATCAATCGTTACTGACTGAAATATGACTGACAGGAGTATGTGCAGCAAGTAGTAGATAAAACAGAACTTGACCACAGCCCTGTGGCAGGCATTTCTCTTGGTCTTTCCCCATAAATCTTATTAGTTAATTACATATTTCACTTTTTACATTCAAATCTTTTTCTCCAGTTAACAGCCTTCATGGATATTAGATTAGTGAGGTAGAAATTGTCATCCTGAAACAGGTATTCCCCTATTCCTAAATCATCTTACTTGGGCAAGATGAGTTACCAAAAAAAGACTGCTATTTTAATGATGTGCATCGGAGTCATGACTGGCTCAGGGCCATCAAATCTCCTCCCTCCACTGCAGTGAATTTGGAAAGCCTGTATTTTTTAAACCATTCTAAAAGATTCAACAGTTTCCTCCATGTAATCAGAGACACTAATTATCAAGCCTATTTCACATAAACTAGTAGTTAATGTCAATTTATCAAGACAGGAAATGAATCTGATTTTATTTCTATTGCAACTGCCCAAAGGCAGGTGGCTTTAGGCGAGTATATTTAGTTTAATGAGACTCTAGGGGATAAACAGCCTAAGTTTGAGCACCCTCATTATGCATCAGCAAAATACAGTGACTTGCCTGCTGCAAGAATTCAATTTATGTTTACACAAAACATAGCCATAGCTAGTCCACTGATACGAGCAGAAGATATCAGACTCCCTCTTCCCCAAATAGAATTTGTGCTTTCTGCTCTAATACTAGACTCTCGAGCTCATTTTGGAAGTAATTTCTTATGCTCTAAATGCTTTCTCCCCCAACTTATCTAAGACTATTCACAAAACTATTATTTTCTAATTTTCAAGCATAGAAGAGAGTCTGGAGTGATTCTTCTTACACTTAATTCATTAACATGTTCTCACTATAAAGCTGTCAAGAATTTACTATTACGCAGATACATGGCTCTTCAATCCAGGACCCAAAGTTGCCTAAGATATATGAATACAAACAAAATATTAGCCCATAATTCCAGCATCCTAAAGTAGCCTTTGTTGATATTTTGGTGTGCTGGACATCTAGTTCATTTGACTTATGGAATCAGACTGAGGTTACCTAAGTAGAAAACATCAGCATTAATATGTCAATAAAATGGCTAGGATATGCTTTTAAAGTGTATCCAGATGGAGAAATTTCATGACTATTTTATCGATGCTGAATTTAGGGACCAAAGTTCTATCTGCCAGTTTCTACTCTTCTACACACATCCTTATGTCTTAGATGTCTCTATTGTTTATAAAAACACACATAAGAAAATACTCAAAGTATTACTAATAGTTAAAGAATATACAGATCAGAGATAGAGGAAGATTGAGAGGATGACAGAAGAGAATATTGTAGTTCTCTAGAGAAGAGAATCATTTTTCTATTCTTAGGCGCACAAATTTATTCTACCTTCCCATATCCTTGAAGTACAAACATAATTTGCAGAGAGATTGTGTGTGTGAGTTTGTGTGTGTGCACGCATGCACGCATGTGTGCTTGAGGAAATTTTCAGAGCCAGTAACAATGTCATGAAGCTCTTTCCTGGAGACTGGAAATTCTCCCAGTGAAGGTTTCCCAGGAGCCTGGCCGCAGGGGTGAACCTAACACAAAGCTGAGTTCCCAGGTGACCTAAGATGGGTAGTTAGGCTGGACAAGAATTAAATCTTTCATAGTTTAGGTCATTAAAATTAGCATATCTTTACAATATATAAATAGGTAACAAACCTATTAACAACCCTTTGCCTCTGTGCCTATTAAAACTTAGGATTAGGTCAAGGGCATGATCATTGCAACTGATTCACCTTTTTCAGTTCATTAAGGACTCTTGATAGGAAGATCTAAGAAAACACATGACACCAGTAAGTCCTCTCAACAAAGTGGCTAGGTGAAAACTGACCAGTGACCGAGAGCAGTTTTGTCACTGAAGAGCAATAAACTAAGTTATCCACAATTCAGTCACAAAAGAGATGACTGAGTGTAGAAAAATACAAATGCAAATTTATAATATGTCTGTCTGCAAAACGGGACTGTGGCTATTATCAGTGGGATCTCGGGATCAAAAGAAATCACCTCCAGACACAGAGCACAGACTGTTCACATTGCCCAGAAATCCTGAACCTTGAGCTAAATAATGTAAGGGGCTAGAGCTCCAGTCTGTTCTTCTGGGAGGGGATTAAGATACAACAGAGCTCAGGCTCCAGCCGATCTGAGATGGATATGTAGTGACAGCATGAAATAAAACCTGTGGCTCTGAAACTCTGAGCTTTATTGTTGTTTTTTAAAACTGCAGACTCACCTAACTCATTCTAACTGATACAGAAATACACATAAATATTGCTGAAAGTTGAAATATGAAATAGTTTTAACCTCATTTGCATTTTGTACTTGTAAAATGGCATTATTCACATAATAAAGTAATACAAAGTTTTAAAATGATTACCTTCAAGACAATGTTAAGTGTAAAATAGCTTAGAATTAATGTGAATATAATAAAGATAGAAATAATTTTTTTCAGTAAACAGTACCAAAGTAATAGTGAACATTTGGCTGCAAAACAAAAGAAAAAGTTAAAGCCTTATAATGTACCCACACAAAACAAATCTTGAAATCTAAACACCAAAGTAACTTCAGATTTATTTCTGTCAATCACCAGAATGTGGATAATGCTAATGATAAATGCAGATAGAAGACACATCTCTGCCTCTGTGCCTGACATCTATAACCAATTAATCCCACAATGCTGGGTGAACTGTAACTGTCATAATTCCCATGAAAGACTGAGAAGTAGAGAGGCTTAAAAAAAAAAAATTCAAGATCACACAGTGAAAAAGTAAAAAATGTGAACTGGCCCCGGGATCTGAAGTGTTAACTACCAGGTATCTACACATCCTTTCAACATCTATCAATTAGGATAATATTAATTTGAAAAAGTGTTTCACGTTTCAAAGTGTTTGAGAATTCTTTTATAACACCTTGCTTTTATTTACCATTTTAATAAGAGAAATGCAGAAATGAATGTAATAGTAATGAAAAGAAAGATGTAAAATTAATACATTGGAGAAAAATATGAAAACAATTAGCTGCAGTAAATCCTTACATGCAGGCAGATCAGATCCATTGAATAAGCCAGTTATAAGGGAAAACAACCGAATGAAAGAACATCTTGGAAATGTGAGAAACATTATATTGTTGGTTGACTCTCAAAAGAGAGATGTTAAACTTCTGGTATTATAGCAGAGGGTTATGAATTTGCATAACTGCTTCCCTGAAACATACTGAGTTAACAAATGGATTCAGAAGAAGAGAAGGGTGAATGAAGCAACTGTTACTACATTTGGATTTGGAAAACATATGTGTAAGAAGACGCTTGGTTGGTCTCATCCCTGTAAAATCCTTAACTGAAAGGTCAGTCGTCCCAGATTTCTATCCTTTGGTCAGTTGCCTATGGGATTTTATGGCCTTGAACACAAACTCTCCCATCTTCTCATACACACGCAGGTCCCTACCTTGGCCTGGTCTCTTAAGTGCTACTATTTGGAAACCTTTTGATTCATGCAGCTGCCTTGTCCTCAGTTCTCCAGCACAGCACATCATTTAAATCAGGATCATTCCCTTCCTGAGTGGCTTTCTTCTCTGTTAGGAGAAATAGCTGCTACAGTGTATATCTCTCCGGAAAGCTTGGCCACCATCAGAGACAATATGTTGTTCCAGTCTGTATCTATTTGCTATTGATCCTTGCAAAGCACAGTTTGTTCATATCATGTAAAACCTCCCCACAAAGTTCTCAGAGGTCTAATGCCTTTCTTGGGAGATAAGTTAATAATAATAACAATTGTAGTAATAAACATAATACTGGCCTGGGTTTCATTAATTAAGAATAGATGAGGATGTGGTCCCTGCATCTACTATGCATGGATCATACATGTGCTGTTATTGTCCATAACAACTGGCAGGCCTCATTGCCCTGCACTAGGGGAGAAATTCCCCAAATGCTTCCTGTTCATATAACAGCCTCTGAAGATTCCAGAAGTAAGACAGACTCCTTCCTGTTTCTAATGCTCCCTAGATCAGAATTTGGGCAGGGAGAATAGTGGAAAGACACAAAACCTCAGTGTGCAGCTGTAGTCCTATTTGCTGGAAGGTTTCCATGTGCATTGTGAATTTTGATGCCAAATATACTTTTCTTAGCTCTTTCTAGATACAAATAAATCAAGGGAAGCATCTAATATAAATCTCCATTCATTCAAATGCTACCTACATCTCTCAGCCATCAGTCCTTTACTTGCAATGTTTCAAAACCTGCCACTTCTGTAAGAATAAGTTGTTCTCCAAAGGCCAAAAAAGCAGAAAAAGGCCTCTTCAGAGCTGTTTGCCTTTGAGACTAAATAGACTAACTGGGCAGTCAAGGACTGCTGCAGATTTTTCTTTACTGAAAACAAGCAAACAAACAAAAACAAACAAAAAAAAAACCCACAGTGTTAAAAAAAAATCCCCTTAGTGTGCTCATGTTCATTATACAAAATACAAAAGTAGAAAAACAATTCCCATTCACATGAGCTGAAAAACATTCACCATTATAATATGTGGATGTATGCATACATATTTGCAAACAGGTATGGAGATATTGTGGATGGAATAATAGATATTCCATACCAGATATTTTCATATCTCAGCATAGAGAACCATGGCAAATATACCAGGACAAGTGACAGGTAGTTTTCTACTATAATCAGGTTAAGTTTTCAATGTGTTCATGCCTTGCAAAGTTACTAACAGATTCTGACATCTCATGATGAAATAATCAAGTCACATAAATAACAGAATGTCTAACATTCACATACGGTATGTACATTGTATTTTTTTATTTTCTTTTTCTGAAGCTCATGTAACACATCCAGCTAATTTCACTCTCCCCTTTCCCCCCATCATTGTAAATTAGTTGCCATTTGACAAGGTGTTTCTAAAACATACTTTATAGAAAACAAATCCAAAAGTGGCTTCTTAGTGAACACATTCCTTCTGGATATCTGCCAAGTAAACTAACAAGCTGGTCATTGGAAGCAAACAGGTGGGGTCAGGTTTACTTAATGCCTGTGACATTCGGATCTGGTTATTTCCGAGAGTTCAGCAGTAACACCTGTTGTGGCTACAAAGAAAGGATTGGCATTGGTTGTCAAATTTACTATGGGCAATATCTTCCTGAAAATGTGTCTGTACTTTATTTTTAAAATGCAGAAAATTAACAAAATGTAGAATTTCTGTGTTCTGCTCACAGTATAGCCATTAATATCTTGTGAGAACAATAGCACAGATCTTCATGTGTTTCAGCTCTTTTCAGATAATAATATATTGGCGGCTCCTTGATATCCTCAGGAGGCGAAGCAACACATAAATTGAAGTTGTTACTATCAAAGGCACTCTCATTTTGGACTAGTTTGTTCAGGATTATTTTTCTAATTTACATGCAGCCCAACACTGCAGATCTATGCAGTGTTGTCTGCTGTGGTTCCCACTGTGGCTTGTTTTGCAGGGAGACAATTTCCATGCTTGGCTCTTCTACTGAAGTTGAAAGGCTAATGAGATAAGAGGGATTTTTTATCAAATGCTGGTAATAAAAATGAGTTGATATTTTCTTTAACACTTCGTTAAATAGAAGAAAGTTATCTGCAAAGAACAAATTTCAAAAGAAGTGAGAAGGAAAGGAAAGGAACCGGAAAGAAAAAGAGAGAAAGAGAGCAGTGGGAAGGTGGAAAGAAAAGGAAGTGGGGGAAGAAAAAAGGCTTGAAGAAATGAGTGAAATGATTGGTTCCAAATATTTCACTCTCTGAAGGATTACAATGTGCATGGTTCACTTCCACTCCAAATGTATTTGTATGTAGTAAAAATATATAGGAAGTCTCTCCTCTGGGTAGTTTTCCCTTCTTATGGGTGGCACATAAATTACCCCAGAAGGAATTGAAATAGGAAATGAAAATATAAAACAGATGCCTATAAAATATAAAACAGATGCCCATAAAAATATAAAACAGATGCCAATCAAAACAGAGCTGTGAAAGCAGAATGACTGCAGACCCGCAGGGTGCATGTGTGAGCCCTTCTAACGAAGCGGATGGCAATGCAGGCAATGAAACAGGGACATACAGCAATGGCTTTGGTCATGCTATGCTGTCCAGCACACTAAGATTTGGGTTTCCATGTTTCTGTCTGTCTCTGACCTTTCTTTGTTTCATACTCTAAATCTCCTGTTACTAAAAGCATTCTATACAAACAAAATAAACCAGAACAAGAAAACAAACTAAAAAAAAAAAAAAAGGAAACTCTTTTGTAATGACAAGTATACACAAATTTTATCTGCTAAAGGATTGATTGTTTTTAGAAAAGATTTATTTATTTTTATTTGAAAGGGATATTTAGCAAAGAGAGAAAGAATAACAGCCTGAGCTGAGCCAAATCGAAGCTGGGAACCTTTAGCTTCTTCCTGGAGCCCACACACTTCAGTCATCTTCTGTTTATCCATGAGCAAGAAGCTGGGCTGAATGTGGAGAGGCTGGGATACAAACTGCCACCCACACAAGATGCTGAAGCTAACAGGAAGAGGATGAACTTGCTACACTGTCATACCAACCTCTCCATGTAATTTTCAACTATAAAGATTTTGAAGATTTTTTTGTGTGTATGAATAATGTCATAGCAAAGACAATTGATGTGAAGAAAAATTATACAAGGAGAATTGAAAATGTACATGGAAAATTGAATATAAATTTTGTTATTAGTCCTGTGGAGCATGGGCTAAGCTCCCATTACGCCACATATTGAAACGCCAGTTCCATTCTTGGTAACTCTGCTTCCATTCTACTAATGTTCCAAGGAAGGCAGCAGAAATGGAATAAATACTTAGGTTTCTGTCACTTATGAGTAAGACTTGAATAGAGTTCCTTGCTCCTGGCTCAAGGCTGCTGGCTCCTGGCTCTTTCTTGTCCCAGACCTGGCTGTACATTTATCTGGAGGAATGGCAGTTCTATAGATAGAACTGTCCCTCTCCTTTTTTCTCATAATCACAGTTGAATGAATAAATACATCATTTAAATGCATCAATACATCAATAAATACATCACGTTTGATTTGGTGAAAAAGTTTTAAAATCCATGTATTTGAAGAACATTATATATAAAGTATATATATTTTTATATAAAGTAATGATAGAGCCAATATTGTAGCATACCATGTTAAGCCACCAGCTGTGATACTGGCATGCCATACAATGTCAGTTCAAGCCCAAGCTGCTCTTCTGACAATACATTTCTTTGTTAATGCATCAGAGAAAGTAGTAGAATATGACACAAATACATTGGCCCCTGCCATACAATGGGAGACCTAGATAGACTTCCAGGTTCCTCCTCTCTGTAATTCTGCCTTTTTAAATAAATACATAATATTAAGTATTTAAAAATAATATTATGAGTAAACTATAATATATTTCAAGTTATTTTTGCCTCTAAGCTTATGGGTTTCAAAATATGTTTATTTATCTTAATTGTTTTGAAATAGAGAAAGATAGAGATCATTTGCTGATTCCTCAATGCCTGAAGCAGATGTCACTGGGCTAGGCCCACAGGAGCCAGAAACTCAATCTATGTTTCCCCCATGGGTGACAGAATTCAAGGTACTTGTGCCATCACTTGCTGCTTTCCAGGAAGGACATTAAGAGGAAATTAGAATTCTGACTGGAGCCAAATCTTAGACCCTATCACTGTGATATGCAATTAAGGCATCCTACAAAGGAAATTAAACATAGTACCAACTATTTAACCAAAACTTATATCTTTTAATTTTCAAAAAAATTTGAAATCAGCTATGTTAGGTGAGAAATTTGAATCAATACGTAAGTCCAGAAGACACCACATGATGAAATATATCAAAGAAGACAAATAATTATCAGTATATGAATATGAAGTATCTAAAATATTTCTAACTGTATAAAACAGAAAGCAGAAACATGGGGAGTTTTGTTGAATAAATATAAAACTGTAATTTTCCTAGAGCATTAAGATATCATCTGCTCCACAATGCTGTGCTTGGAGTTGACAATAGTGTTCATTTAACACATTGTTTAAGGGTGGGTGTTGTGGCACATTAGGTTAGGCCAATCCTTGGGATGACTGCATCTCAGAGTGGTTAAGTTTAAGTCCTGAATCTGTTTCCATGTTCAGGTTCTATTAACATATACTCAGCGGCAGCATGGGATGGCTCATCTGCTCGAGTCCTTGCTGTCCAGGTGTAAGCCCAGCTCAAGCTCCTGATTCCTGGCTCTGACCTGATCTAGCTCTGGCTGTGCATGGTATTTGCAAAGTGCACCAGTGAATCAGGATGATCTATATGTCTATCTTTATGCTTTTCAAAAAAGTTATTACAGTTGTAAACTTATATTAAGGGCTCAGTAAAACCCAATAAGGTCATCAACCCAATCATAAAGAAAAGGACAGTAAAATCCAGAGCCCTCTGAGACTTCCCTGATATTACTGTATACCTCTGACTTAGAATATACTGTTGATTATTAAGATTTATTTGTGACAACTAAGAAATAGAAATAGCTGTGAAAGTCATTGTCCTAATGAATAAAGAAAAATTGAAAAGCTGGTCTCTAAATGTGTTCAATTATCACAAAGGAAAAACAAAGAGTTAAGTTAGCTGCAGATGATGAAGTACCATGAGAACAGTATTAGGTACTTGGTCACCCTACAGACAAGGTTAATGGAAAAGTAATTGCTGGATGTAAGCACTATGGGAAATCGTCTACATGGAATTCAATGAAAACAAATAGTTATTAAGCCTCTCTGAACTTCGTTAATACATGCTGTCCATGCCACTTACTGGGTATTGCCCATTGCATTGTTAATGAACTTCAAATGTGTATTTGTCATCTCTCTGGCATGTGAGGCCCTCTAACATAGCTAGGTTCTATGCAGAGGATTAATCATACCTTTCACATGGTAGTGGTCTATCAAGGATCTCAAAATGGGAGCCAGTATTGGGGTATAGTAGGTTAGCCATCCCATACTGGAGCACCAGTTCACATCTCAGCTGCTCTGCTTCTGACCCAGCTCCCTCTTAATCTACCTGGGAAAGCAGTAGAAGAGTACTTGTTCTGACAGCCAGGTGAGAGAGTAGGACAGAGTTCCTGGTTCCTGACTTCAGCCAGGCCCAGTCCTGAGGAATGGACGAGCAGATAAAAGATCTCTTCCTTAGCTTCTCTCTCTCTTTCTCTGTATTGTCTCCCAGTCTTTCAAATAAATATTTTTTAAACTAGTTAAAAACAACAAAAGATCAGTCAGCATGTTCCCTGAATCCAGTCTTCACCTGACTCTTCAAGTTTTACTTAAGCCACTAGCAAGAGAGGAATAAGATGTGTGAGCACGTATCAGGTACAGTCTACTCACCAGGGTTACAGCAAATCTGCACCTGGGTACAAAGCCCTTAACAGGAACATAAAATGGAAGTGGCTGCTTCTGATGCCACACCAGTTAGCATATAGATACTCTAAGTCCAGACATACCACCTCACACAAGCAAAATCGTCCCCTTTGTGAGTCTCTGAGATCTGAGTATTGAACTCTAGAGAATACTGCAATCCTTCGGAAGCTTGTCTATCTGGAAGAGCCACGACATGATATGAAGTAGCTCAGCTACCTAGCAGATGCTTACATATCTCCTAAAGAATTAAGTCCTCTTTAAAAATGTGTCAGTGTGGTTTCCTAATAGAGGTGGAGGAAGCCAATCCTGGCAAAGGCAAGCCTGAGCCGTGCATGTGCCATGTCAGTGTTAAGAATGCTCAGGTCTCAGGGAAGAACTCCTCATTCCAAAACAGTTCACTTATGGTCTCCACTTATGGACTCTGAAAAGTGACTGGAAATTAAGTCTGGCTCTCCTGGCATCGTCTACAAAATAAAAGTGAATATAAAGTGGACAATGATGCTATAGGATACTGCCATCAGCAATGTTCAGTAGCATGCAAAACAATAAAGAGCTGATAAACATCTTTAGAAAGAGATCAGTGTAAGGTATTAAAAATGCAGAGGGTATAAATTCAAAGCAACATAGTATTGACATGAAGACAGACAAATAACCTGAAACAGGATAGTAAATCGATAAGTATACCCACATATCCACCATCAATTGATTTTTGACAAATGTAGCAGAACACACAATGAACAAGGACAGTTTCTTCAATAAATGGTGTCATATGCAGAAGAATGAAAATGACCATTATCTGATCCTTCATAAAAAATCAACTCAAATGGATTAAAGAGTTGAATCTAAGAAATCAAATTATAGAGAATTTTTCATACATTTACAAGCCATTTGTACAACTTCTTTTGAGAACTCATATTCAAGTCACTTACTAGTTTGGAAAATGCAAGTCAAACCCACAATGAAGAGTGAAAGGAGGGCCAAACAGAGGTGTTTGGAATTTGCCTCTTCCTTTGCAGTAAAGAACCAGAACAACTAGTATATAACTGCATCTCAAGGAAAGTGACTAAGGAATACTGGAGCTCAGAAAAAGAGAAAAGGAAACTCCATCCGGCACAGGTAGCAGGATGGAAGCATAAGGAGAGAAAAGCTTGTACCCGCAACAACCCAGACCACATGACTGGGAGAAATCTTCATTGCAGGAAAGGTATAAATGGTGGAGCCCCAGTACCACCATGGACGCTGAACATCAGCAATCTTAGGGGGTACCTTCAATCATCACAGGTGTGAAGCCCAGCAACAGTAGCTATCTGAAAAGCACACAGTAGCTTTGTTTTACAGACAACACTTACGTTGTCTCTTCTCACACCCTAGGGTACTGGCTGTAGTAGTATCATAAAATCTTGACAATCAGTGTCAGAAACCCATGCTGCCTCAGGAGCCAGAAAGCCCTAAGTGTCTAACAGCTAGTAACACACAGACATTCCACAACACTAGCAAAACAGGATAAGATACAAATGGCCAAAAGACACATTAAAAAGTATCTGGTTCACTAGCCATCAGAGAAATATGAAAAGCACAGTGAGATTTCACCTCACCTTAGTTGGATGGCTAACAGTTGAAGAAATGAACAAACAGATGCTGGCAAGGATATAGGGAAAAGTGGTATCCTAAACCACTAATGGTGGCTATGGAAACTAGCACAATCATTATGGAGGACAGCATGGAGAGTCCTCAGAGAGCTGCAAAGAGATTTACTGTATGATGCATCCATCCGATCCTGAGAATTTACCCAAGCAAAGTGAAGTCAACATGACTTCACTTTACCTGTTTTTTTTTGTTTGTATCAAGAATGGTTTTTTTTATGCTCAAGTGTGAGCAACCAAGCATTCCCAACACAATGTAGAGATTGATATGGTTATCTACAAAATTTCTGTATCCACTATAGTCGTCGCACGTCTGTATGTCTGAAGAGGAAAGGAATGTCATGATGCAGCCGTGCCTCCTGGGTAGAGCCTGGGCGCAGGGACGGGGTTTCACAATGGGCAATGGTACACATGGATTTCCTGGTTGTTGCCAACAGACACAATTTGGAGCCAATTCCATTGTACTTGACTCCCCCGACCTGGTCCTGATGATCAAAGAAGTTGTGGACACAAGTCCTCATCCCCACGTCCTACACCTTCACACTCTTGTCCGAGGAGCTGGAAACAAAGTGTGTGTCGTCAGGGCAGAAGGCAGCGTGCAGCACCCAGGAGGAGTGGCTGCTCAGTGTGCTAGCCAGACTGGCGTGCTGTACATCATAGATCTTGATGTAGCCATCATCTGAGTCAGTGACGAGCAGCTGCGAGTCCGGGGAAAAGGTTAAGGAGCGGATGGGCATGGCTGGCCTTCCAGTGTGTGCAGTAGTTTCCCGGTTGCGATATCAAAAATATTGATGATGCTCTCTATGGCCCTGCAGGCCAGGTACTTCACATCAAGACTATATGCAATACTGAGAATGAACTTTCCTCTTGTGTCCAAAGAATATTCTTTTTTTCCCACTTTCCATATCAAAAAAATGTTTACTTTCCCCATGTGTGTTCCTGTAGCCAGATTCTGGGTATCAGAAGAGAAAGCCAAAGTCCAGCCATGCACAGGTCCCACGACTGTATCTGTTTGCAATTTTCTAGGTCCCAGAGCCAGATACGAGCATTGAGGGAACTGGACGCAGCGATGGACAGCGTATGGGTGTCTACGGCCATACCACCCTGAACGCGCCCGATCTCGTCTGATCTCGGAAGCTAAGCAGGGTCGGGCCTGGTTAGTACTTGGATGGGAGACAGCGTATGGGTGATGTCCATGGACACCACGCCCAGCTGATGTCCCTCCAGGCTCCACTGCAGATCCAGCCGTCCTCATTCCATTTCCAGACATTCACCAGGTCGCCCAGGGAACCTGTCACCACCGTCTCTGTATTTTCCTTCTTGTTTGTTTTGTGTTTCCTTCTTTGTTTGAGAGTATGGGCACGGGGATCAGAGGAGCAAGAAAAGCAGTATTGTCTTTTTGGAATGGAATTCTGTATTCATAGAATGCACACAATCTGTTCTCTGCATATTAACAAAAAAGCAAAATTTTACAATTAAATATTTTTGTATATCTTGAACAAGTACAAGGAACAGCAATGATCTCATTACCTTAGCACTAGCCAGAGCCTGTAGTACATCATGGCTCTGGGCGGCAGAACCTGTCCTTCTCAGGACATAGTATTCACATGATTGCTTTCCCCTGATAAGATCCAGCCTTGCCTGAGAAAGGCTACCAGTCAGTGGGAGGCTTAGCGGGTAACAGAAGTAAAATGGCATTGGAAGCCTTCTAAGTGAAATAAATTTAAGGACTAAGAGAGAATCTTAAAGAAAGTGAGTAAAAATCAAATTACATACAAAGAAAACTCATTAGGTAATAGTAGACTTAACAGCAGAAGCCTGTTGGCCAGAAAACAGTGGGGTGATACATTCAAGGTCTTGAAGAAAAAAAGACTTCCAACCAAGATTATTATATTACTATTTCTAATGAAACTATATTTTAGAAGTGAAGGAAAATAAAGTATTTGCAAGACAAGCAAAAACAGGCATTTAACACCACCAGGTCATCCTTATAAGGAATTCTGGTAGTCCTACATTGGAAGGATCTATCATAAACACAGAAGACAATATGAAATTCTGTAACAGAGCAGATACAATCAGTAACCAATGAAGAAAAATCACAGGAGTTAGTTCTTTCAATCAGTATTAACTTTGAGTGTAAATGGATTAAATTCCCCAGTCACAATGTACGATTTATTCTAATAGCTTAGAAAAAATATATTTTAAAAGAGCCTGCATGTGGTACAGAGGGTTAAGGCTTATGCACCAGCATGCTACATTAGTATGTCACTTCAACTCCCTGCTGCTCCAAATCCAATGCAGCTCCTGATAAACTGCAGGAAATAATGACCCAACTACCTGGGACCCTGCTACACATGAGGGAGAAAAACAGGCAGATTTTGGCTCCTGACTTTGGCCCAGTTCAGTGTTCTTTGCTTCTCCCTTTTTCTCATTATGCCTTTTAAGTAACACTTTATTTAAAGATGCAACTACATCCTGGCACTAAGGAGCTCAATTCACAGGTGAGAATACATACAGATTAAAGTTTTGAAAAAGACCATTCATGCAAATAAAAACCAAATATGGAGTACGTATTATGGCTCAACTGGCTAATCCTCCCCATGTGATGCCAGCATTCCACTTGGGTGCTGGTTCATGTCCTGATAGTTCCATTTCTGATTCAGCTCCCTGCTTGTGGCCTGGGAAAGCTGTAGAGGATGGGTCATAGTCTTAGGACCCTGAATCTGCATGAGAGACCCAGAAGAAGGCCCTAGCTCCTGGTTTAAGATCAGCTCAGATCTGGCCATAGTGGCTGTTTGAGGAGTGAATAACCACGGAAAATCCTTTCCTTTCTAATCCTGGGACCTGCTCCAGTTGGAAGTGGGAGAGAAGTTGTAGAGACAACAGTGCAGCCTCAGCACGGTATCACAGGAGGTGGAGATTGCTGAGTCAGGAGTTGGAGCTATGGAGTTCTTTGTAGAAATCTAACATAAGAACCCAGACCTGGAACTCGCTGAAGGGAGTGGCACAATTGGCTGCAAACAAAGAGTTGTGTACCAACTGCAATAAGCAATATCAAACTGCGGACCTGTGGGTGACACAGCTTAGAAACCTGCCCCAAGGAGAAGACTCTGCTAACCAGAAGTACAATGAGCAAAAGAAGACACAGGGGCAAAATGAATGTTACTGAAGACTCCCCTGCAAAAGGGCAAAACCCTATGCCAACCTCAGAGTTAACTGAGGAAGACATCGAGAAAATGGGGCACACAGAATTCAGAAAACTCATTTTAAAGCTTCTGATCAACAATGAGAAGTACATACAAGAGTTCAAAGAATTTAAGGACTATTTAACACAAGCAATAGCAGCAATAAAGCAGATCAAGGTTGATATATCAGAAATGAAGAACACAATAGGGCAAATTAAAAGTGCAGTGGAGAGTCTCCAAAATAGAATGAAGCAAGAGAAGAAAGAATCTCAGAATTGGAAGGTATCTCCTGTCACCAGGGGGAAGCAAACAAAAAGCTGGAAACATTGCCGCATCAGGCCAAAAAAAGTATTCAAGAATTGAAAGACACTATTAAGAGGAAACATAAGAGTTATGGGAGTCCTAGAACGTGCAAAAAGAGAAACTGGTTTTACAAATATATTTAATGAAATACTAATGGAAAATTTCCCTAATCTAGAGAAAGAATCGGGAAACAAGATCCAGAGAGGGCACAGAACTCCCAAGAGGCCTGATCAAAAGCGATCTTCACCAAGACACATGATCATCAAGCTCTCTTCAATTGAACATAAGGAAAAGATCCTGAAATGTGCACGTGAAAAAAAATCTATTGACATATAGAGGAATGCCAATTAAACTCACAGGAGACCTCTCACAGGAAACTCTACATTCAAGAAGTGAATGGAGTGATATATTCCAGATTCTAAAAGAAAAAATTGTCAGCCTAGGATAACACATCCAGCAAAGCTTTCTTTTGTCTTTGAAAATTAAATAAAATTCTTCCACAGTAAAGAAAAGGTAAAAGAATTTGCCTCTTTCAAACCTGCCCTACAAATGATACTTCAAGATGCTCTCTTGACAGAGAAGAGGGACAGCCCCTACCAAACCCAAAGGCAAATGTGAAGTACATCCCAGTAAAATGATTACAGAAGACTAAATTAATGAACAACCCATTTCTAAAATGACAGGACCAAAGTACCATCCATACATATTAACCCTGAATGTAAATGGCTAAACCTCAATCAAATGTCATAGATTAGCAGACTGGATTAAAAAACAAAACCCACCTATTTGTTGTCTAAAAGACACATATTTCGCCAACAAAAATCCGTGGAAACTATTTCACATGGGTTTTGATGTTTTCTGTTTCATCTCTTCAAAACACTTTCTTCTGATTAAATTCTTCAATGACTCACAGATCATGAAGTAGCATCATTTTATGCAAAAAGGTTCTTGATTTTCATTTTTTCAGCTACATGTTAGTCATTCAGTAGCATGTTATTTAACTCCAGGATATTGTTAATTTCTTTTTTCTCCCTGATGTTGATTTTGTTTTGTGGCTTTTCATTTAAGGGGATGTATAGTAGCTCTGTAATGGAGACTGTCATATCTAATAACCTGTTATTTAAATTTCATGGCATTGTAAATTTCTATTTTTCTTTCTGTTGTTGATTTTGTATTATGACTTTTCATTTGAGGGGATGTACAGTAGTTGTGAAATGGAGACTAACATATCCAGATGTGAGGATATAATGCAGTATGCATCTCTACTTCTAGATAAAGATGGACCCCCAATAAAACTATTTACTGTATCCTCACAATAGGATGCTGGACTCTGCCATTGTCTGTACCACAATGATGGACATATGATTGGGTATGAAGAACTACACTTTAATACTGATATAGGGGAACTCAGTGAGGGGGTGGAAATTGGGTCTGGGATAAGGGAAATACCACTAGCCTATGGAATTATATCATAAAATGATGATAATAATAATAATAATAATAATAATAAAATGTAAAAAAAGAAAAGTAATACTGAAAAAAAGAAAATAATCTCTATTAAAAAGTAGCAAAAGACCTGACTAAACAATTCTAAGGCATGACTTTTACAAATGAGGTATAAAAAGAAATTGAAATCACTAATCACCAGAGAAATGCAAATTACATATCAAACTGAGATATCTCAAACTCACAAATTTAGGTATTGTCAAAAGGATAAAAGGTAACACATGTCAGTGAGGATATGTTCTACACTGCTGATGGTGTAAATTAGTACGGCCATTCTGAAAAAGAGTATGATGGTTCTACCATAAAACTAAAATCACATTACTATGGAATATTCAGTAATCCTATTTCTAGAATTGAAACCAGTAAGCAGAAGAAATATCTGCACTATCGTGTTTATTGCAACACTATTCACAATAGCAAAAATATGGAGGCAATGTCTGAATAGCTAAAGATGATATACTGATTCACATCTATATATACGCACACATATACACACAAAGGAATGCTAAATGGTTTTAAAAAATGGATTTTTGTCATTTGTAACAATGTGAATGAATACTTACAGGGTATTAGATTAAGTGAACTGATTCAGGCATAGAGAGACAAATACCATTAAATTTTATACACAACGTCTAAAAAATTCACTCTCACAGAAATGTAGAGTAGAACCCTGGTAACCGGAGACTGGAGGTAAGTGGGACCAGCGGAGAGAGCAGGCAACAGGCACAGAGTTTCAGTTACAAGTGTTCAATTCTGGTAGATATGTCAGAGCAATGATAGTTAACAAAAAATATATGGAACATTCCCAAACAGCTAATAGAAAGGATATTAATGTCCTTATGACAAAGAAATGATAAGTTTTCATGATGATAGATATGTTAACTAGGTTAATTTTATCACTACACAATGTAACCATGTATTAAAACATCACATTGTACTGTATGCATATATATATATATACATACATATATATAGACAGATTCACACAATTTTCTTTAAACACAAAACATTATTTAGAAATAAAATGAAAAATTTTAAATATAAATAATGTCTGTTGAAGCTGAACTTTGGCCTCTAAGATGGAGATGAGTGCAAGAAAGAATTTTATTTCCTTTCCCATGAGCTTGGACCCAGAAAGAAGTGAATCTTCAGCACAGTGTCAATAAATGCCCTAGCCAAACCAGAGGCTACTCTGCAGCTTGCACGATCACCCAGATTTGATGCTAAATTAGGGTTAGCAACCTAAGCCTCCAATGCTCCACCCTGATCAGCCATTGAACAGGACCCTTCCTAGGAGGAGGGCCTGTGTGAGATAGCTCTCTGTAGTCGACATGAAGAGGCCTGGGGGCTTCTACTCACACCACCACCAGCTTGAGCAGTAAACCCTTGCTGTGCAAAGCAGTATCAGGGAAGCTTGTCACAGATACCATCAAATGGCTCTCTACTACCCTACAGAATTTTAGCATTTAAAAAGACAAAAATTACAAAAATTCACTGAAAAAAAAAACATAGAATGCCAAACACATTATAGTCATGCTGCATGTTGCTTTGAAAGTTAAGAAACTTTGTCCAAGCCCGGCATAGAAGTAGAAAGATATCAGCAATGAGATCTATTGAGACTATAAAAAATAAAGTAAAATAATAAACCAATGTTATTTAGGAATGAAGTTGGAAAAAACATGATTAAAATATGGACAAATATAACCTAGCCTTATGTCTTAATAATCTCATACCCAACTAGGATTTATTGAAGAAATGAGGGCATAATACAATGGGAGCATGATCTTGACAGATGCCCTTAAAGGAAACATTAGTATGTTTTGTTTTTTTAAAAAAAAAAATTCATTCCTGCGATTTTTTTAAAAGTTTGTGTTTATCCAAATATGGCCCCAAAAAGCCTTCTTTTAAGAATGCCAAGACTAACACATCTAAAATGAGCAGTTGACATCATAACGTTACAGCGTCCTTTAGGACATTACTAATTAAAATGAGAAAAAATGGATGCCTGTTCTCACTGCAATCAGAGACTAGTGCCCCTACGTGCTAGCTAATGCAAATAACTAACTTTGGTCATCTGGCTCTCAATTCATGATTCTAAACAAATTCTTTTTATTTTGCATATATATATATAATTATAAATATATATAAATCACACACATATGTGTGTATATATATAAATCACACATATATGATATATATCTTTGAGACAGAGATAGACATACAGACCATGACTGGTCTTTACACGGCAAAACTGAAGTCAGGAGTCAGAATTGTAACATAGTGTTCCATGTGGGTGGAAAGCAACCAATTACTTAAGCCATTACCACTACCTCCCAGAGTTTGCATTAGCAGGAAGCTGGAGGCAGGTTGAGAAACAGGTATCAAATCCCTGGACTCTGACATAGGATGTAGATGTCTTAACTGACATGCTAAGGGCTAGGCCACGTGTCTCTCTCCAGACCAATTCTTAACATGTCAAAAATCATCAGAAATAATCTTTGATACTACAACAAAAAAAGGCACTTATACTGACATTCCTACTACCGAGTCTCAGCTCTGTTTTATAATAGTTTTGTCTGTGTTTCGTTTCAAGATCAGAGTACTTTTTAAATCCAGTTACAATTATATTTTAAAAGATGATTTCTATTTTATTACTGGTTAAACACCTTCATTTTGTTAGAACAGGAATTCAACATTGTTCCACCTAGACCTTCCATCCACCATGAGAGAGGATTTCTGAACCCAGTCAGCTGGCTACATCCCTTCATCATGCTGTTCTCCTAACTGAAACCAGTGAGGATTTGGAAAATATTCAATGATCCATTTTTTTCTTTTCTGGTGCCCCCACATCCTTGATATCTAGGCCCTCACTTCAAATTGGAGTCTCAGTGGCTACTTGTTGGCCTGTACCTACGTCTATTTTTTTTCTACAACTGTTTAACTCCACATTTGTTCACTTCGGCAGCTATTCCCTTAGGTGGCTGGCGTTACTGGGTGGCAGGAGCAACTTTTCTTAGCCTAGCATAGACAATATTACCAGGTAGTTGAGAATGAAATCAAATAGAATGTTCAGACTGGCAGAGTACAAGGAGTGTTTGCGTGTTCCTTGCCATATTGACAATAAGCCACGAAACAGCAAATGGAAGACAATTCATAAATATTTGCTAAATATATAAAAGTTAAATCTCAATCTGAAATCAGCACATGTTTACATTTATCATGGTACTATTATTGAAATGTTGGGTAAGGTGATAAAACTGACAAAACACAATAAGACTTGCTGTACAGATAGTGAAAGTTCTGAGACCTCATGTAGATTCTGATATTATTAGGATTCAGGGAGGAATAACGGTTCCTGAAACACATGATTGAACGACAGTGCCCAGGGATCAAAGGAACTATTCTGTGGTTAATTAAAATGTGTGTTATTATTAAGAGTTAGAGAAAAATCCCTCCTCCTCCACGGATGATTCCACAAAGCCTCCGAAAAGCCCTTGTTTCTAAGAGTCATGAATTTAGATGACAACATATCATTAAAATCTCTCTGATGTTGAGTCGCTTTTTCTTCTTCCTGCTCGCTTCTTCCTTGTAAAACGAAGCAGTTATCCTCAGGGTGACCAGAGAGACTGTGAGCTCTAACGTCTGCTCACTCTATAGTCCTGAGAGTAATAGCAGAGGCTCTGCTCTTCCAAGAAAAAGAGCAATGCTCTTTGGGACAATCAGTGTCCTGGCAAATCCGTGCTGGTAGATAGAATTTTAAGATATATGGGGTGATTCTGGCTACTACTAATGAGACATATGCTAGCTCAATCTGGCCCATGGCATCCTCTGCCAGAGACATCATCAAAGGCCTGTGCTAGGCAAATAATGCTTTAACACAGCTGAACTGGACCTTACAGTACCTCTAATACATGCAGGATTTGGAGTTGAATTACATCCTAGCCTTTTAGACTTGTATTTTTATTGGTCAGATTAAATACAAACTGGGGACTTCTCAGAGGAAAAGACACAAGATTTTAACCACTACTGGAGGTTCAGTTCTAATGAAAGCAGGGGAGAAGACATCACAGAATCCACAATGCAAGGAGAAACAATAGGGCCCTTGAGAGAATCTGCAAGAAAGGTGGGCAGGATATGGAATACAAATCCAGAAAAAGAAAGCAAGATAAGGATTGACTGCAAGAGCATGGCACTTCTAGGAAGGTGCTTTTTGTGTTCTTACGAACATATCTGAGCAAATCTCAGATACATCCTTGACCAAATCTTCAGTAAAGATGAAAACAACAACAATAAAACAAACAAAACAAAAAATTTCAGTTTGTAAAAGAGCTCTAAATTCTGAAAGTACAGAGTCCAAGTTACCTTATGCTGGGGCTTTTTCACATTTCCAATATCATGAAGATATAAAGACAGAGCATTTTCTTTATCATCTTTTATTTTTTAGATTTGTTTATTTTTATTGGAAAGGCAGATATACAAAGAGAGGAGATATAGAAAGCTCCTCCATTTGCTGGCTCACTCCCTAAGTAGCCCCAATCACCAAAGCTGAGCCAATCTGAAGTCAGGAGCTTCCCAGTCTCCCAAGCAGGAACAGGGTTCCAACGTTTTGGGGCATCCTGTACTGCTTCCCAGGCCACAAACAGGGAGTTGGAGGAGAGGTGGAACAGCCAGGACATGAAGCAGCACCCATATGGGATCCCAGCACATGCAAAGCAAGGACTTTAGCCACTAGATTACCATGCCAGGCCCTTTTACGCATCTGTTAAGCAGTTTTTTTGTTTTTGTTTTTTTTTTTGCATGTCAAAGCCACTACATTCACGTACCAAGATTCTGGCCACGTAATCCACTTGAAGAAGCTTTTAAAAAAACACAGATTTCTGTGTTATTACATCAGAAATACTGATTCAATAGGAACAAGGGCCTGGAAATTTAGACTAAAAAGATAATCTCCAGTGGTGAATGTCAAGTGGTACCAAAACAACACTTGAAGAGACAGTGTTTTGATATCTAGACATTCATGGGGTAGTCCAGGAACCTGCCTCAACAGCATCATTTGGGAGCTTCTGTATCACAAACTCCATGGCACAAGATCCCTAGATGCCATGTATGCAAATTTGAGTTTGAGAGTCCTTCTAAATGTTAGAGGTTATTCTTATAATCAAGAACAACTAACTCTGTGATACAAAAGGTAGGGGCAGTGTGTCTCCTAAACAATTAGTATGAAACTTCTGTTAACCACAAACCTCTCTAGAAGCTAGCTTTGGTGGCTAATGGTCAGGAACTGTCAAACTTATGCTGAGAAGAATGGTGAAATGATTTGATACGTAAGAGGACTTTGGACATTACATAGGACAACTCGGGACGTCAGTATCAACTGGAGGAATTAGATTTCATCTTCATAAAGTTGGAAACCCAGAATGATTAAGATGCAAGTTAAAACAGTAACGCAATTAAATTTGCATTCATAGGCTGCTGAAGACTAGGACATTCAAATCATGCTATAGAAAGATTAAAATTGTCATGAAAAGTTCAGGAATTCCAACATTTGATGTATTTTCCCCCATGTTATTTGAATTTCAAAATGTATAGTAGAGAAGACTTCATTAGA
Organism: Ochotona curzoniae; assembly: GCF_017591425.1. NCBI lineage: Eukaryota > Metazoa > Chordata > Mammalia > Lagomorpha > Ochotonidae > Ochotona > Ochotona curzoniae. The sequence goes on from NW_024466599.1 coordinate 61,376,063, forward strand.
TTTAAAGCCCAAAGTATCAATGATTTTTTTAAAGTTAATCCTAAGGATGATTATCCTCTGCAGGCATGCATGACTTCAACTGGGAAAATCTGTCATGTTCAGTGATGCGGTCTCTTATGACCACCAAATCATGACCAGCTGTCCTCCAACCACTTATTTAAACACTGTCTGAACACTGTCTGTCGTTTGTGGCTGCTGAGGTTATTTGCAGAATGTGTCACTTTCAGTGACTTTTTGCTTTCTGCTTATATATATATATATATATATATATATATATATATATATATATATTATTTTAAAGAGAGATAGAGAGAAATAAGTGATGCCAGGAACTGGAATGCATCAATTTTCTCCCTCATATATCAGAGTGGTCAAGCCGCTGAGCAGTATTTCTTGCAACCATCCAGTCCTCTATCCAACAAGCTTCTCCGTTCTCTAGGTTTCACTTTCCATATTTTCTCTCTAGTCCATTTAACTTCGTATGTAATTCCATGTGCTCTTCTTTTCTATGCAATTATTTATGAATCATTTTGGTGTTTAAACAAGCTACATGAAACTATTTGATTAGATTGAACTAAGTGTTACATTACCCACTATATAAAGTGACAAGAATAGTACCTGTTTAATATCGGTATGCACAAAGGATAAGCATTCATCAAATATTTTTGGTAGCTGACTTGTTGATAAGGAAAGGTACTTGTATTGATATGATACAATATATAGTTTTTGATCATAATTGAATTGTACTGAATGACAAAGAAGTTGCCTGAATAGATATATTTTTAAAAAGTGATTGGCCTGTGAATGTTTACTTTCTTGTCACAGCACTCCCTTTGACATATGTGGTCCTGAATAGGCACATCACGACACAACCTTATTCAAATAGAGACAAATACACTTGTTATTTATTTCTAGAGCCAACTTTATTAATTGCTGGGCTCAATGAAAGTTGCAAGTGTGGGTCCTTGTTCAAAATTCTGGTGAATTCTGAGACCATGAAACCAGAGTGGGGCCCCCCAAGTGCCCATAAGTCACTCATCTGTAGAGAAATAAGAATCACCAGAATGTCAATCAGAAAGGATTCTTTGGATTGTCTCAATCCTCTGTTAGTTTCCAAAGAAAACGTTTAGCAAACACATATTCCATTTTCTTAGTCTTAATAGACAGTTACCCATAAAAGCACAATAAATTATTATCAATAGAGCAAAAGCAACACATTAAAAGGGGAAAATTTGAATAACAGGATTTAAGTTTCATAAAGGATGATCCTGACCTTACATGTTATTAACCAAAAGAAAAAAAAAGATTTAATTAATTTTATTCTAGATTTAGTAGATTTAGTCACTATTACTGGAGGTAAATGTCAAAATTGCACCACCTTTTCACTCACCTCCTCCCATCTCACAGAATTTGAGAAACACATTATTTGGCTGAGAAAACGCTGATAATGAACAATTACTATGAAGTGAATGCAATAAGTTCTTTGGCATGTGTGACGAGTCAATCAGTTGAAATCCATTCATTCACCTGTGTAGCATAACTACAAAGAGTCCTCTGGTGCCCCTTGTTTGTAGCATGCTCTTGGCATCCTGTCTTTATTCATTCACACAACGTCATGAGTGTTTACCTACGTCTTCGTCATTCATTCTTTTTTTTTTATTTTTTTTTAAAGATTTATTTTTATTATTTTTTCATTGGAAAGGCAGATATACAGAGAGGAGAGACAGAGAGGAAGATCTTCCGTCCGATGATTCACTCCCCAAGTGAGCGCAATGGGCCGATACTATGCCGATCCGAAGCCAGGAGCCTCTTCAGGGTCTCCCACGCGGGTGCAGGGTCCCAAAGCTTTGGGCCGTCCTCGTCTGCTTTCCCAGGCCACAGGCAGGGAGCTGGAAGGGAAGTGGGGCTGCCGGGATTAGAACCGGCGCCCATATGGGATCCCGGGGTGCGTGCTAGGCGAGGACCTTTAACCACTTGCGCCACCGCGCCGGGCCCGTCATTCATTCTTAAGATCTGTCACAGCCACTCCACTGTTTTTTTCTTATGCCCTGGGAATTAAAAGTGCTTTTTACTTATCTAATTTGCTGAAAAATATAGAGGAGAATCATATTTTGTGACATGTGAAAATAACATGAAATTCATATTTCAGAATTGGAAAACAGCCAGACTCATTCCTTTATATATGCCTGTAATTGTTTTGGCACAGTAGCATCAAGTCGTTGGGATAGATACCATATGGCCTTCAAAGGCTAAAATATTTGTTATCTGGCCCTTTCTAGAAAAAAACTTTGCAAATCTCTACTTCAGCTTCAGACCTGCATCTATTCATCAGGGAATTTTCTTTTTTTTAACTCAGTGTACAAGCTGCCTGGAATTATATGCTTTATAGGTTTAAAACAGCAGGCAGAATGAAGGAGAAAAAGGAGGCAAGGGGGAGCCGTCATGGCAGCCTAGCTTTGTGCCTGAAATCCTCGCCTTGAACGCAACAGGGATCACATATGGGCACAGTTCTAATCCTGACGGCCCCGTCCAGGTCCCTGCTTGTTGCCTGGGAAAGCAGTCAAGGACAGCCCAAAGCCTTGGGATCCTGCACCTGCATGGGAGACCTGGAGGAAGTTCCTGGCTCCTGGCTTCAGATTGGCGCAGTTCTGGCTGTTGAGGTCACTTGCGGAGTAAATGATTGGACCAAAGATCTTCCTCTCTGATTCTCCTCCTCTCTGTATATCTGATTTTGCAATAAAAATAAATAAATCTTTAAATAAAAAGGAGGAGAAGGAAAACATTTCCCACATTGCATAGTTCTGACACTCCACCTTCTCTGATTTACTCTTGAATGGGTTCTAGTCCAGTTCATCTATAGTGCTTCTAACTTTTACCTTGATTATCTTTAAATGCATAAAGACAGATTCATTGTTATGTTTACCACTATTAAGAATGTTGTGATTTTGATGGTAATATCACACTGTCAACTGAATCATCAAAGTATGAGCTGCTGAAATCCAAGCATCCACCTTCATCCATATGATAACCACACAGACTATGAACATTGTGGAATATTCTCTTTAATTGTCATCCACATGAGTTTCAGATAGGTGTTCATCCTTAAGTATCTTGAGTACTTTATTTTCCATAGAAGAGAGTAAATGGCCTATGCATGTAACATTTTTACATTCTTTAACAACTTTAAATCAGGTAGGGAAGTAAAAATGAAAAATTCCAATTCTTTCTTTGGAAATCACAAAATTTCCCATATCGCCCCTACTAAAAGTCATTCACTTTTCAAAAGACTTTTTAAATTGTTTTACACAATGGTTACTATCTCTCCAAGATACAACATGTAAAACTAATTATTTTATTTTTATATTTGAAACTAAGCAGTTTTATTATCAGTCCTGCTATCCTATGTGTTACAGCGGTTTTTTTTAGTCCTTACGAATATCAAATAATAAATATTTTTGAAAACTTAAAAATTGAAAATTAGATTGTGTCTTTCATTGATGTAATTTTTTTGGTTGAGTATAGTGTCTCAGTCAAATGGCAAACAGGAGAAAGTTTTCTATCTGAACTAATCGGAGGCAGGCGTTTGACATGGTTGTAAGGCAGGCGTAAGGCATAGGTTGAAAAAACTGCGTCCCTATATCGGAGTATCCAGTTTCAATTCCCTCTCCCCATCAGATCATCTCTTCAAAATAATTAACCAGTTAATTAAAAATGGAGCTCAAAGGAAAGACCAGCAAAGCAGGCCTAGAAACAGGCAGAAACAGTGGAGGTAAGGCAGCACCAGGGCAGCTATGGTCACATTAACCAAGCAGTATGACAAGGATGCAATTCCTACGCAGGCTTCTCAAATTATGGTTTGAATCCCACCCCTCCAGAAGTCATATCTTGGAGACTTAACCCTTATTACTTCCAAATTTGGCCTTATTGGAAAATAAAGCTATTGAGGATGCACTAAGTTCAGATGAGGTCATGACACAGTAGACTGGTGTCCTTGGTCAATATAAATTGGCTGTTGCAAAATGTGGAAATTTAGACATGGAAATAGACACACCAAGAGAACACCCTGTGAAGATGAAAGCAGGTAGTATGATTCTTGGACAAGCCACAGATTGCCAACAGCCACAGGAAACACACACCTCAGAAAGAACCAATTCTATTGACTCCTTGATCTTAGACCTAAAGCCTGAATTGCTTTCCCTTTTTTTTAAAGATTTACTTATTTTTATTGCAAAGTCAGATATACAGAGAGGGGCAGAGGCAGAGAGGAAGATCTTCCATCCGTTAATTCATTCCTCAAGTAGCCTCAATATCCAGAGTTATGCTGATCCAAAGCCAGGAGCCCGGAGCCTCTTCTGGGTCTCCCAAGCAGGTGCAGGGTCCCAAGGCTTTGGACTGTCCTTGACTGCTTTCCCAGGCCACAAGTAGGAAGCTGGATGGGAAACAGGAGCCACCAGGATAAGAACTGGTATCCATATGGGATCCCGGTGCATACAAGGCAAGGACTTCAGCCACAAGGCTACTTTGCTGGGCCCCTGAATTTCTATTTCTTGAAACACCCAAATCATATTGCCTTGCAACAATAGCCCCAAGAAAAGAACATTATGCTGATTCTTTCTTTGTGACACCACCATGATTGTTTTGTAACAGTCCCAAGATGTTTGTCCATGCTCAAATTCAACGTCTCAGAAAGAAGCATCCAATTTAACCAACATAAGACATGTGAGAAAGCACTGCTTTCAGATGATGTAGGATGATCTGACCTCTTTCAGCTCCTGGGAATGGAGTGAAGGCCTTATCTGCTTCCCAAATAACACCCTGGGAACTCTACAAATAAGAAAATACAAGAGTGTAAAAATAGAAACTACTACAGTGTCACTTAAAATAATTAAGGGCTGCTCCATAAGGCCACTATCAGAGTCTCCAAGGTGTCTGGAGCCATCAGAAGCAACTTGAAATCCACCACATTCTCTGATGTCTAGAAATATTCTTCCTGGCAATGTTGTTGTTATTATTATTATTATTATTATACTCAAAATAATTTTGGAAGTCCCTATACATGAGTAGACTGAACTAGAGTGAACTTTTGTGTATTTAATGAGTGGGATACATTCTGAAAATGCATCTTTAGGTAATTCTGTCCTTGTGTGCACATTAGCATGCACTTAAAACAAACCAGGCTTGCTTAGGTCAGCTATTCGATGTACCTTCATGGTATAAATAAGAGACACAGTTAACATAGGATAGATGAGGCTGCTGTTGCTACAACAGAACATACTGTATTATAATAGTATTTCTTTTCTTTCCCCAAAATATTTATTCATTTTTACCGGAAAGGCAGATGTACAAAGAGAAGAAGAGATAGTGAAAGATATTCCATCTGCTATTTCCCTAAGTAGTCCAATGGCCAGAGCTAAACTGAAGCTAAGCCAAGTGCCTCCTCTAGGTCTCCCACACAGGCACAGGGTCCCATGGCTTTGGTCCATCCTCTAGTGATTTTCCAGGCCACAAACGGAGCTGCATGGGAAGTGGAGCAGCCAGGACACGAACTGGCACCCATATGGGATTCTAGCACATGCAAGTTGAGGACTTTAGCCACTGCACCAGGCCCCATTAAGCATTTCTCAAATAGAAGTAGAAGAATATAGTCTTACATGATAGTTTTAAAATATACTACAATAAATCCATATACCTATTATAATGGGCTGTAAATAATCACATTGCTATACTTTTACCTAACTAGCAGAACAGCACATGTGTTTACACCAGCATCACAAACAACACATGGATAACATATTGTGCTGCCAGATTATGATGCTACAATGTCATGAGACAATAGGAAATTTTTCAGCTCCACAAGAGTTTATGTGGTCCATCATGGACTGAAAAATCATTATGCAGCATATGGCTTTTTTGTGACAAAAATGTAATAAGAAGTTAATAATTCTCTATAAAATAAACTTGTACTTAGTAGTCAAAGCTGAATAAATACAGTTTGAAAGAAAATTTCACCTATGTGGGAAGTGTTTTTTATTGCACCAAGAGACTGTGTTTATTTGATGTATTGCTTGGTAGACCTCTTGCAATAACTTGCAGTAAGCTGGAGTCTTCCTTGCTTATCCTCAGGGGTCTATAAGCCACAGCCGTGAAACTATTGTTTTCTCATGTAACTGATTTATTGGAAAGGCTCAATTTTGTGAGAGTATAAACATGAAATGGTTGTCTTTTTTTCTATTCCTTATCTTCAACCATGTTCTTTCCCATCATTCTGTGATTTTATAGTCTGAGTTATAAGAAGTTCAGTTTAATTTCCAACACCAATCACAAATTAATTTTCATTTTATCTTTCCCCTTCCCCTAGAAAAACTGATAGAATTTAGTGATATGAAGTGTCTCTCACTCTTCTGCAAAAACTATTTCCTTGGATGCTTAGAGAGAGAGAGAGAGAATAAAAAGGGGAGGAAGATACATGACTAAAATCTTGGCTGGCCTACTGGCTGTCTCTCTGGGTAGCATTTACTCAGTATGAATATTGGCCATGTACAGCCATTCAAATGTTGCCTCATCCACAGAGTATGAGGCTGGGTTTCTCAGAGCCCTAGAAGGTCCTACCCAGGGTCTCTCAAAACCCCCATAGGACCTTCCCATTGCACAAGTTCATGCCTGGGTCACTTGGCTCCAGGCTTCTCTTTTCCTCCTCTGTTCTACCACTTGTGATCTCTGATTCTGCTTCCTCCTCTACAAGGTGCACCTGATCAACAGAGAGCATCCTTGAATGAGGTCCTCAATGCGGATCTTTTAACCCAAGTGTTGAGCAGTTTCAGGATCATTACAGATCAACCAATTTAATGCATATCCTGCCTCAGCCATCTCCTGCAATTTATCTTATTCTTAGGCCACATAATAAATTTTGCTGCTTAAGAATGCCTAGGTTGGGGCCCAGCATGAAAGTCTAGTGGCTAAATCCTCTCCTTGCATCTGATGGGATTCCATATGGGCATGGTTCATATCTCGGTTGCTCCATTTCCCATCTAGCTCCCTACTTGTGGCCTGGGAAAGTAGTAGAGGATTGCCCAAAGCCTTGGGAACTTGTATCTGTGTGGAAGACCTGAGAGAACCTCTCGGCTTCTGGCTTCAATTCGGCTCACACATGGCTGTTGTGGCTACATCAGGAGTAAACCAGCAGACAGATTTTTGTATCTCCTTCTCTCTGTATATCTGCCTTTCCAATGAAAAAAAAGCCTAGGTTATACTACCTTAATAAAGGTTTAAGTTACATACTGTTAAAGCGCATTTAAGTATATAGTTAACATTTGTGAATATCATACTTCAATTTAAAAGGAGGAATTAGTGAACATTACAAATTAGAATGAAAAAAATATCCCCTTTCCCACTTAGCAGCATCTTTCCCTTGAATAAAATGCCCTTTTCTCTTTTGATGTGGCACTGACAGAAGTAGTATCTATCTCTTGGGAAGAGAAGAAAAATATCACTTTGCATGAATATTGTATTCTCCATAAATCCCTGAGTGCAATTATTCGGACTCTGCTTTAATTTTTTAATGACTTATTTATATAATTTAAAAGAATTATTGAGCTAAGCCCCTTGTTTCCATCGCAACAATGCCTAGGCCCCTTACTATAGCCTTAGGGGCTCTGAGGTCTCAGGCTGGGAGCTGGTGGAGTGGAGTGGACCTGAGAATTCCATAAGTGTTTGGGTCCCAGGTGGGTGGGGATAGGGTGGGGTTAGGTCCCCAGGTTGGCATGGTGCGCTGGTGGACTAATTGGTATGCTTGAGTCCCAGCTGGGCAGAGGGGTAGTATCCCAGGCTGGCACGTGTGCCAGAGGACAGACTTTGGAATCCCAGGTGGGCAGACAGAACTCCAGGCCAGCACACTGGTGCAGGGGCTGTGGATTAATCAGGGAAGGAGGTATGGGATGTGTGGGAGGAGGTACCACTGAGGGAGTGCGCTGCATGTGAAACTTCTGGGAGACTTTTGCTGATAAGGCCACTGTACTTGCAGGTAAGTGAAGGGATAAGCCCAAGAAGTTTAGAGAAGGGAAGCTGGAGGACATTTCTGAGTCTGACTGACGCACCTGCCCACATGGGAGACCTGAACTGAGTTAGTTAGAATTTACCACCACTGATGACCATCCACTAACGCACACTAAAGGTAGGGCTGGGGGCCAACCTGGCAGGCCTAGATCACAGTACCGCCAGTGTCAGAACAGAGGACAGTTAACATTAGGCTGGGTCATGACACTAACGAGCATGCAAGAGAACCAGGTCTAGGGGCAGATTCTGTGGGGTTATGTGGAATGACCCCGGTGTCTGTCACTGCAATATCTGCTGGTTTACTCAAGAGCTGGGGTGGGTGATGGCTGAGCTAGGCATGGCCACGGAATATCCCGACACTCATGGGTACTAGAGTGGGGAATTGGCTTGGCTGGTCCAGCCTAGAGGTGCACCCAGGAACAGGATTTGGGATTGGCCAGGCCACAGCACCCACCAACCAGTGCATACAGAAGGCAAAACAGAGGGGAAAGACTATGTTGGGAAAGGACATAGCATCCACTGGCACACATAAGATCTGGGTCCGAGAGTATTTCTGATGGGGAAACTTGGGGAACTCACCTAGTGGGCAGTAGCTCCTGCTGGTGAGCACATGAGTCAGTGCCAAATGTTGGTCAGGCCAGACAAGACTGCTCCACTTAGCAACTTAATGTAGACTGATTCTGGGGAGAGTAGACCAGGCATGGCAGAGCCAAACTATAGAACACTGGAATGTGCAAGATCCAGGCTGGAGTAAAAGCCATACTGGGCTACCTAATCACACCTATCAGTTTGTATGAAAACCAGGAGTAGAGGCAGACTGGGCAGGCTGGGCAGTAGCACCAACCAACGAGAGTTTGTATTGGGGATGGGTTTGTCCACACCAGGCCACAGCATATGATGGCCAAGGCCAAGAAGGGGCATGGGCTATTCCGGGCTGGGTCAGAACAACCATCAGTATGCACAAGATATTTGGCTGTGAGCAGACCTGGTTGGGGAGCTAAGGGGATGCCCTGGCTAGGTTGTGGTTCCCATTTATGAGTACAAGGGCCAGAAAGGGAGCAGTGAACTGGGCTGAACATGGTTGCCATAATACTTTGGCATGGGTGTAAACTGGGTCTGGAATGTGCCAGTGATGGTTGGGCTCCAACACCCGCTGATGCTTTACAAGAGCCTAGTAGGTATAGGATAGGCTAGATCTTGACACCTGCTGAAACATGTGTGTGAGAGAGAGAGACGAGGTGTGGCTGGGCTATAGCATCCAAGAGTAAGAGCCAGAATGGGTGTGGGCAGGTCATGCAAGGCTGCTGATCCTGCCAGGACAGGAGGTAGGCCAAGTCAGGCTGGGCTAAGGACTCTATGGTGTTTGTGAGATCTGCCACTGGAAGGTAACCTGATAGAGGAGCTTGAGCAACTCCTCCATCAGGAAGTAGTCTCTGTGGGTGGACTCAAGAACCAAGACTTGGAACAGCCCAGACTGGGCCATGTTATAGTACCCACCAGCTTACATGAGGGTCAGGTCTGGGGCCGGGCCAAGCTGGGCCAGTTCATATCAGCCATTAACAAATGTGAGAACCAGGTCAGGGGTCAGGAGAGGCCAGGTTGGCCACAACACCAGTGAGTTCACATTAGGACCAGGACTGGGGGCTAGTTTAACTGGTGTAGGCTGTAGCACCTACCAGCATGACCTGAAACTGGGAGCAGGCCAAATGCCAACGTGGGGTGGGTCATGCATGCCAGATTGGGCCATAGCACCAACCAGCACACTTGGGACCTGGAACAGGGCAAGTCTGGTAGCAGGGCAGCAAGGACTCCCCTGCCGGACCATCGCTTCTGTTGGTAAGCATGAGAGCTGGAACTGGGAGCACACCAAGCTAAGCAGGGCTACAACACTTGTTAGCCTGCATGTGAGCTAGGCTGGGGGAGAGTCAGGCTGGACAAATCAACTGTATGCACTGGTGCATGCAAGAGCCAGAGTAAATGCAGGCTGGTTGGGCTTTGCCGCAGCATCAGCTGGCAAGTACTAAGAATAGGAGCAAGTCCTGTCAAGCTAGACTGCAGAACCACCCGGGAAGTGCAAGCTCCAGGGAAGGGAGCGGGTGTAGTGGGGAAATTGTAGCACCTGCCAGGATAAGTGTGGGTTGGATAGTGAGGTTGCTTGGGCTGAACTAGGTTGCAGCACGTATTTGTGTATACAAAAATCAAATGGGATGTGGGACAGACTGGACCAGTGTTCTGAATATATTGGCATGTGCAGGAATCATGGCTGGGGATGAGCCTCTCTCTCTCTCTCTTTCTCTCTCCATATATAGATATATTTCTTATTCTATTTCAAAGAGAGAGAGAGAGAAAAGAGAGAGAAAGAGAGAGAGAGAGATCCTCTGTCTGCTGGTTCACTCCCCAACTGACCGCTATGGCCAGAGCTGGGCCAATCCAAAGCTGGGCAGCAGGAGTTTCCTCTGGCTCTTTCAGAAGGGCGCAGGGCCCAAGGTCTTAGACCACCCTCCTCTACCTTCCCTGCCATAAGCAAAGAGTTGGATCAGAAGTGGAGCAATATGGACTGTAACTGGCACTCACATGGAATACCAGAACCACAGCTAGCAGATTCATCTGATATGCCACCAGTTCATCTCCTCTGCCTTTATTTTTTGATGCATCTTGTTATCTTGTTCCCAGTAGTGAATGGGAAACTTGGAAGGGTGCGCTACAAGGGTCTCCTTCTTTATGAGCTCTTAGGGAAATATCTGTCCCAAAAACTATTGGAGGTGGCTTAGAGTGATTTTCACTGGATTTTATTTGTAAATCTCCAAGAAACTGGTATGAACTAAGCATTTATAAATGATACCATGAGAATCAAAATGCTTGGATCCCAGATCTCACTCTGCCATTCTTTAGTTCCACAAATAATTATTGAACATGATGAGCAAAGTTGTAAATGAAAAGAAAAAAGCAGTACTCTGAAGAGGAAAAGCACAGAGCCACCATGTTAAGTTTCCCAGGGTTGCCACTAACACCATAAATCACTAAGCATTCAATGAGAAATCTTAGGGAGGCCATAAGTCTAAAACCAAGGTGCTGGCCAAGTAGGATTCTTCTGGAGATTGTGAGATGTGTTCCTTTCTCCTAGGCTTCTGGTGATTACTGACAATCATCAGCATCCTCTGGCTCATAGGCAGACTCTGTGCATCTTTGCTTCTTTCCACGTGTATTCCTCTATGTCTGTGTGTCCTCTTTTCTTCTTACAAAGACACCAGTCACTGGATTTAGAGTGATCCAGGGTGGCCTTTTTCTGGCTTAACTAATTACATCCGCAAAGACTCTATTTCTTAATAAAGTCACATTCTGAAGTTCAAGGTAGACATAAATTTTTGAAGCATGTTATTTGACCTAAATATTCACTAGATGGCTGTGTGATATTTATCAATTTATGGCCAATTCTCTCTCATAATAAAACGTCTCATTTTTGCAGCTCAACTTTTTACATCTTATTGTAATTAATGCTTTTAGAAGCTGCTGTCATCCATCATGAGCATATTAACTCCTTGAAGCAGAAAATCAGATAATCTCAGTTTCTAGCCCAGAATTTAGACCACCAATAAATATCCACTGAAAATTTCTGAAACATGGTTTTCTCATACACTGGGCCAACCAGCAAAATATAATCTTTCTGTCTTTAGCCAACCATTCCATATAATATACCCTGGTCCAGAATACCCTGGCTGCATACATGGCACATGTAAGAGAAAGTATTTTTCAAATCTGGTTGTGAACTATGTTCCTTCTACTACAATCCAGTATTTATTCTTATAATAGTGATTCTGATAATGCTTCAGTAACAGAAAATGAACAGTTACACTTTATAGATGTAGTCATATGCTCTGTTTTCTAACATAGTTATGGAAAATATTTAAGTTTATAGTAGTATTTCTCTTGTAAATATTGATAACATCTACCAAAGATTATAAACCCTTGATTATTTCCATGTTAGAAATGTGAAGAACTAGGTCTTGTAAACACAGAAAACTAAAAGAAAACGTCTGTCATTTTTCAAAATGTATTTCCATGCACATTGGTGATTTTAGGTGTCTTCTCATATATATCATCTCTTTGAATCTCACAAATATCTTATGATCTGGAAGATCAAATATCCAAGGCCAGGTTGCACAAAAACAGGGCATAGCAAGCAACTTACTGAGGTAGGACTCTGAGTAGAAACATAAAGAGTGAAGGAATCAAGATGCTCAAGGAAAGAAGCCAAATGAAGATAAAATTTCAGTTAGACTTTGCCTCAGCCTAATCCTCCAGGGAGCAGTGAAGAGGATCAGCAACAAAGAATAGTCCCACATTGAGACAAGCGGCCAGACTTTTCTGTAAAGTCAGTTACTTCTTGTGGATATGACTCTGAGCTGTAAACTGCCAAGCAGTTTGGGTGAAGTGGCTCCTACCTGCCATGGCATTATCTGAAGAAAGGTCAGTTGTGGACCATTGGCACCCAGTTCTTACAGTAGCTGTTGGTAGGTGCAAACTTATTCAAACATGACACCAACAGCAAGTATGCTGCTAAATATCATAAATGATACCATCTTACAGCAGCAACAAAGCTTGGAAAGGTTAGATAATTTTCCAGGGTTATTCAGCCGGTAAATGGCAGGATCAGAACATGAATTCAGGTCTTGCCTCACAGATTGTGTTCTTCTTGCAGCTTTGGAGAAACCTACTACCTTCTTTGATAAGTGCTGTCTGCTATATAATGTTGCTGGGCAAGAACAAGAGGATCTATGGTAGCAAATACTCAACAGTCTCCTCTTCCTAAGACCAAATTAGGACAGCAATATAGCTGCAGATGTCACTCTTTTAGGTGGCACAAACTGTTTTGATCAATATCTGCAGGTGACTGCCTTAACTTTTCTTACACAGTGAATTTGCTTAAAATATGCTTTTACTTTTCATGGAAGGCCATCCTTCTTCCATCACCTAGGGTATGCTAGAATTAAAATGATGACTTAAATTAAGCTCAATGATAAGCTAGAAGGTATTTTGTAAGATATCAGTAAGAATCATCAGAAAACAGTTATCTGACCAAATCATTACAGGTCTGGTGCCTTCTATTCATATTCCTTATGTTAGGAAAGGAAAGAAAATAATATCTGACACTTGTATTAGAGCACCCAGCAATAATCTTGAGCCATGAGACACCAATGAGACCAAATTTGAATAGAGCACATCTGAGAAGCAGCATTATATCTTAGAAACACCATGAAAAAAAAATAATAATAAAAGTTCCTGCAGTATTCTCTTCCAAAGCAGCATGCAAGCTCCTCCCGCCCTTTTCTATCAATCCCTTGCTCTGACTGTCTCATTCAAGGAATTGAGTAAATCATCCTACCTCAGAAAAGTCGTTATAATACAAGCAAGAAGATTAACTTTCCAGCACACTTATTCAAATGGTTTTACCTGCTTTAGATTAGATTAGGGACTTCATTTCCTTAGTCAAACTTAGAAGTTTTATTCCATTCTTGAAGACAACCAAGCACAAGTGCGTGGTAGAGCCTGCGCAGCATGCTTTATTTTAGCTGTGAGTTTACATCGTTTCTGCATTAGGCTACAGTGTTTTAAGTTATGATCGTTTTTAAAGTTAAATAATCTATCGCCTAACACAATAATGCCCATTTTAAAATGTATCACAATTCTGGATTTGTATTTGTGTCTTTCTCTCACCTTAAAATTACAAAATTGGTATCATTGTGGGCTAAATGAAGTCTCTTCGGTACTAAAGTCCCTTTTAATATTCTATCAGGATATTGGACAAATTACCAATATGTTACCAAGATGTTACTCTCTTCAAGTAATCTAAAATTAATCTAATTAAAATGACACATAAACTGTATTTAAATGGATAAAATATGATTCAACTAAATTTATGCAAATTACACCTAAAAATCTTCTTGAGATATAAGAAATTTGACATTAATTTGCCACCCTGAAAGTGAAATGCTAGAAAGAGAAATTTACACTTAAATTAAAGAGATAATATTCCAATAAAGTAAAAAAATACATACAGATGTATATTTTAAGTGAATACCAACGCCTATCTTTAAAGGGAAAGTGCCAATAAAATCTGGGGATTTTTTTTTTCTGTGAGACAACTGGGATATAGTAATCCTTACCTACGCAGGGTTGGCTAATTAATGTTTGCAGAGTGCTTCGAATTCTTACAATGTGAATCTCCTTGGCAGAAAAACATACTCTTAAAAATACCTGAGTAAGCCACTTGGAAATACTGCTGTAAAAACAAGCACTTCAGCCACCAAGAAGAAAACAAAACATTAGTAGGAGTTATCATCAGAGAAGGTTTTCTATTCTTTCACCTAGGAGAAAATGTCAATGTTAAAGTCTAAGATAAAAGTAAAAAGCACAATCTTCCTCCCTATTAGAATACCAAGTTCCTACTCCAGCCATTATATTATGATCCACTCCAGCAAGGTCTTGAATTCAGAGAGGGGCTTAAGTGATTAACACTATCTGTTAGTGCTTGCTGGTTAATATTCATGGGTGGTCTTTTCCCAAATGTCTGGATTTAACAAGAGGACTATTTGAGATACATATAAAACAGTCTTAGTAATCCTCCATTTAAGAAATGTGTTATTCTCTAACACATCATTCCAATTAAACAGACATTCTTATGTTATTACTGTTCAATTATTATAAGTGTTAGATAAAATAGCTACTGATATAAACGACAGATTATGAAAATCTTTGACTATCATCTAAACAGTAAGCTGATCTTTTGCAAGCCCAAGTCTGCCACCCATGTCATTAAACCAACTCCAACTTTCATAATCCAAATTACTTTCATTTGGACAGAATACACAGAACACATAGTATACAGTATTTGATAACAGGCAACTGCCTAGAAACAGAGCCCTTTCTGTGTTTCAGATCTAGCCAAAGTCACCAATTACTAAACTCTCTGGAGAGCAGACCTTACAATGAGTTTTCTGACCCTGTGAGGATTTAGATAAGCTCTGGATAAGTTCAGTTCTGTGACACGAGCACTGAGTTGCTTAGCAGTAAAAAATCTTTCCCCTCTTGAACACCTCAGCCTCCAACATTTCCCCAGGATTTATGAGGATGCAACAGGAGGAATGCGTTCAGAGTCCCAGTGTGGGAGTGATTTTTGCAAATCTTACATTCTGTTGAATTCACCAAGACCATTTTCTACCCCTTCAGAATACCTTCCTCGTTTTTAGGAAGGACTTTGCAAGTGGTATGTTCTTCCCTTCCCCAGGTTGGAGGCAGTGCCAACAAGAGTGGGTTTAGAATGAGTGAGAGGGCTTCTTAGGGCACACAGTGTAGCTACATTTCCATGATGGAGATGTAGAGTCTAGGGAAAGAGAGTACGTGACATTGACATGGAGGATCATGCACACCCAAAGAGTTGAAAACACTGTGGCTGTCAAACTGTGTTCTATGAAGTGGATCTGGCCTGAGATCAAGTCTCAGGTTTTCTAAACTTTCTGGAAGCACCTCTTCACCTTTATTGCTCATTTACAATAAGAGATGGTTTTAAAGAAGCTAACACGATATTATGTTTAGTAATAGCAAAGGAATATAGAAAATGACTTGACATTATTAAGTTCTTGATGCATTTGAGTAGTCTTTAAAAAAAAATAGGTGCTGTGATTTCCTTTTTGTAGTAGAAGAAATGGGCTCAGTTCTGCTAGCCAGGGATATACAAACTGCTACATGAGAGAGTTGCCATGTTGAGTCCAAACTAACTCCATACAGAGCTCTCTCTCTCCCATGTTCTCAGCACCAGACCTTGCAAGTAGGAGACTTCTCTGCTCACCTTGGGGTGAATTCAGTAGCTCCAGATAGGACACAGAAACCCATAGTTAGAGGTAAATGTTCTAAAGTAAACGATATAAAGAGTCCACTTTTGCAAAGCAACTTCTCCTGAGAGTAATAATGCAATTAATCGAAAGATGAAAGAACTGTTAGCAGACTGAGCATATGCCACATGCTGGGTGCTGGACTAAGAACTTCATATGCATCCTTCATCTACTTCTCACAACACATTCCATGTTGGTTTCTTATTCTCATTTCACACATGAGGAAATGGAAGCCCAGAAGGACAAGCATCTGCACTAATGTTCAGCGTTATTAATGCATGAAACAGAGATTCTCACACAGCCAGTCCTCTCTCAAGTTCTCTCCAAGTCTGCTTTGCATGCAACAGACGAAATGTACTAATTTCTTAATGAGACTTAGATCAAACTTCTTTGTCAACCATTTGACAGCTGCAATTCTAGCCACACACCTTGGGTTGTAGTTCCTGAAGAAGGGAACAGGTAGCCAGGGGTTGGGAAAGTGGAAAAATTAGTGGAGAGGTTTGAAGGGCAGAGAGCCGCTAACACTCACCAGCTGCAGCAATCAGAATATTACAGGCCATTTGCCATGCTGGATGCTGAAGTGGATTTAGAATAACAAGCAGTTAAAAATGGTTTTTGCCATTAATGCATTTCTGATTAATGTCTTCAATTCAGTTCAGAAAGTGAAGTAAGTTCTTTTCTTTTCAGAAGGCCCATACCTTGGAGATTCTATAAATACAGCTCTTGATTTAACTCCTGTGAAGCAATGGCAACATCTCTTTAAGTGAAATTACTACCTTTTACAAGCATTATCTCTCCCCTGTTGCCACTGCTTCTCTGAACACTCATTAGCCTTCCCCTGGATAGGAAATAGGTCTGTAGAAGGCCCCAAAATACTAAATGTCCTTAGGCTGAAGGGCATTTTTTCAGCAAGCCTGTCTGACTCAGCAGTGATGTATGTGCAGAGGAAATCTTTCTTTGCCTGTCTTAGATTTGCTTTCATTTATCTTTCAATGTAAGGAATGTCATTTTTTTTCTCCACTCAACTTCTATTCAGAAAGCCAAGGAAGTGCCTAATTGTTTGGTTGTCCCTTCAATCCCTCTGCTGCACACTGCATAGGAAATAGCACTGCTAAAATATCATTTGTAATCTATTAAAATATATTTGTATTAGCTAAAAATTATGAAAGGGATGAGGGAGTAAAAACTGCATCTTGGAGCAAAGGAGTTCACTTTATTGACAAAGTGCATAATGTGTCTCAATTGAATGATGACCAGAACAATAATGTCAGGGAAGGCATTTTTGGCAGAAAGTGTTTCTTATTGTTCTTAGTTTTAAAAGCCCCCATGGTGTTTTAGGGTTTTTAATGCCTTAAAATATTAAAGGAAATCTTGAAAATCATTGAATAACAGATGCCAGATCCTTCCACTGAGGCATCCCCCCGTGGAGGCCTGCTGAGCTCTGTCATAGCAGTTGTCAGGTTGTGAGATGCTGGCCACCACACAGAGGGAGAGCCTGGCACTGCATGATTTCTTTGCCCCAGCTCTTGCAGAAAGAGGAGAAATTGATTCCAACAGCATCGTACCCTATACACAGTATGACTCCAAAACATAAAACTGAATATGGGCTCAGAAAGCCGCTGGCTTTCTTTTCAGATCTTGTACCAAAATAATTAAATCCATCATCAATCTCCATCTGTTTGGACTCCAACTTAAAAGGGAGAGTCCAATAACAATCAGTGCCAGTCCCTCGACTACCCAGTGTCACAGTATAAGAGTTAATTGTGATTACAGAGATTTTGATTATCTGCAGTAAGGAAGAAAACAACCCTAAGACCCAAATAGCTACCACTGTGGAAGCCAGACACAATAAGTCACAGACAAGACAGGGTTTTGTCTCCAGACCCTACTGGAAGAGATTTGTCTGATTTAAAAGAAAATAGAACCAAATATATATATATATATATAACTTTCCTTACATAGGAAAAACTCACTGTTTGCTAGCTATGTGGCTATGGGTAAATTGTTCAACTTTATAATGACTTGGTTTTATAACTGCAAAATGGGTATAAGAATATTCATATTATTACAAAACAGTCTTCAAATTTAAATGGATACAGTGGCTAGAACACAGCTAATACTATTTCAGGATACCTTTTACATCATTTAAGACTCTATTACATCAATACTTGTGACTTTGCACAGACATAACATTGACAGCAGCCTGAGAGTCCACATTCCTTATCAACTTCCCTAGATCCCTCACCGTGATTATTGTATGCACAACTATCACTTCACTCTCACCGCCTCACTGATCACACACACACACATACTCCCTTCTACACGTGCCGATGCGGTACAACCTTGCTGATCATCCACATGCAACTCTGGTGCTCCCTGGAGTGATTGATGTGAAAATGAGTTTACAAGATTAAAACTCCAAAATGACTAAATTCTCTGCCCACAGCACTTCCTGAAAATATTAAAGTTGGAGCATGAAGGGAATAATGTTTTCAATATTACATTTTCATTTAGCCATGAGTTCATGGTCTAAAAATATAAGTAAAAACCCTGATTATATGAGGTCAAGAATTTGTTGTTACTATTTTTTTTTTGCCATTCTTGCTTTGTAAAAGTTTCTGTTTCCAATAATTTTTGGTTGTTTTTTGTGGCTGAATAAATGTTAGCTTAGCCTCCACTTGTGCTACTGCCTATTAAGGGATTCTCTGAATGACACAGTGCCTCAGGCACAATGAAAAATGGATTTATGAGTTTTTCTGAGGATCTACTGTAGCCAAATAAGGCTAAACATTAGAGAATTCTATTTAAAGTTAAGTTAACAAAAAAAAGACTTCTAGAAGGAAAGAGAATTGCAGAGAAGGACAAGGGCAGCCTGTGTCTAGATGGACAGGCAGCACAAAGTCCATATTTGAAAGTCAGGCGGAGGGGAGAGGCTCACTGTACAGATATTTCTTTCATGCTAAGTCATATCTGGAGAAGGGAAGCTAGCGGAGCATGAGTCAGCAGTCTTCAGGTCTCCGAGGAACAACACTGGAAACTGAAGACCACAGGAGTTTAATTATATATCGAACAGGGTTTCTTTCAGGACATCACTGTATTTGGGGTCCTAAAGCCAAATATTATTGAACATTTTTTAGAAACCATGCAGATATCCAGACTGTAAGGGTACAAACAATGTTTTAGTACTTCTGAAACTAAGGATCTTGCAGCCAAGCACTAAGAATAATTCAGTTTAATGAGGGAATTATTACATAGACTGGTCTCTTCTTCCTTTTGCCACATCTTATTTTCATTTAATGACAACTGCCTTAACCTGAACATGTAATGGCAACTATATTTGTGCAGTCAGGTGGGCAAGGCTGATTGAGCAAGCCCAGGCCAAGACAATCTGGTGATGTCTATTGATTGGATTTATCTTAAGCATCCTCCCTTCTTGGTTGCTATGGTTCTTTGTTTTTCACTTTGCTGCTACACAGTGCCTTTCTTCACCAATTACCCCTTATCAACATTTACCATCAAAAATTATTCTGATGCCTATGCACATTTGGAGAAAAAGTAAAAATAAAAATCTCTACTTGTTAGACATCCTCCTGACAGGCATCAGAGCTTTAATAGAAAGAGAAAAGGTATAGGTAAGGGGAAAAAATGTATTATTTCAAATAGCCAATGGTTTCAGTGTGCTCAAGTTCTTTCTAAATATTCATGGAAGCAGAATAGGATGGAGTATGCTTCACAGTACTCATAGCCTAAAGACAGGGACATAAGGAGGTATAAAAAAATAGTAAAAACTGAAAATTATTCAGGAATGGTACAGACACATACCACAGAAAAAAAATTAACCTGTTCTCCTTAGGAGAGCTAGAAATGTTCAAATCCTTCCTTTGGAAAGAACTGTAGGTATTTAGCCAGGAGAGGAAAGGCAAAATGCTGATTCTGCAGATTGAAGAAGAAAATGTGAAAGGCACAGGTCTGAAGAACATGCTAAAATGAGAAGTAATCAGGATAACTTCACATGGCCAAGCTACCGTACCATGTTGATGCCTCCCTACAAGGCCAGGCCAGTGTGTATGTGTTCTAGTTGCAACTAGCAAACAAATCTCCAAAATAAATGGCTATGGAAGGTCACAGAACAACACTGCCTCCATCAGAATAGTTCAACATGTTTTTAAGAATTCTAGTGGAAAAGGAGTCAACTCGTTTCCTGGCCAGTAGATTCTGTCATTCTAACAAATCTTACTCTGAAATATTGGGAGGCCCAGAGACCCATATAAAAGCGCAAGTACACAAGAAAATTAGAAAATTGACAGGCAAATGTCTGTGGCACCAACAGAAACCTGCCTCCCCCGTCTGACTTCTGTTCTAGGTAGATTGGATTGGTCATAACATCTTGGTTGTTTCCCAATATTTATTATTTTGATTCTACTAGACCTAATACTTCTCCTCAAACATTGTGTTTTACTAGTATCCTCTTGGAATTATCTAGTCAGAGCTAAACGGCAGGAAAGGTTTATAGAAATTTCTATTGTCAATTCATTTATTCAGCACCCTGAGGGAATGGGAAGAGATCCATGTTAGGACAAGTTCTACTTTTCCCTGAATTTGCTGAGGTTTCAAATTCACAGACCGAGAATGTTAGTTATTATTGTCATTGTCCTCCCCTCCCCATTCAATCCTTTCTGGTGCTCTCCTCCTTGCCTCCTAATCCTTTTTTAGGTTCCGTCTCATCTCCCCTAAAAATCACTGAAAGTTACCTAACATCAGATGCTCTAACACTTATTCAGCATGGTTTTGTGTCTGCTTTTAGGGCTGGTGAAGTTATTTCTAAAATCTACTGATTTGTGATTGCATACTAATAATAATGATCCCTGCATTATTTCCGTAAGACCTGCATCACTCATATTGTTCAGGCCATTTATTTGCCATCAAAGGGTTACATCATATTAATTTTACTCAAAATCTGTCTTGCACTTGACTTTGCCTTCATCGCTTTTTAGTGGTCAGCTTATCATCAGAATGGTTAGAAGGCACTGATAATCTTTACCAGGTAAAGAAATAGTTATGTTGAAGTCCCCCAGCAAAAGTTAAGGGCAATAAAGCCTTCTAACTGCTTCTTTATTCATCCAATAGTTTGGTGCTTCCATTAGTGCCAAGGAATAAGGCTACTCCTATTGGAATTCTCCCATCTACGCTTTTCAACGACACTCAAAATGATTCAGTAATTAGGAAAAAATCACTTAGTTTTTGGAATTCAATTTGATTTCAAGTGCTATACAAAAGTGCTATTCCCAACTGACGCTTTCAGTATTTAGAAAACAAGCACATCGGCTTCTTTTTCCAGCAAACACTCATTCCCTCAAAGTGAACTGGATTGTAATTAGCCCAAACAATTAATTCAAAAGAATGTATTCATTTCCTACTGTGAAGGATGCACCGAAGTTAGGAACATGGCAAGTATGGGCCTAATCTTAGTTTCAAGAGGGCAAATGTTTAGATTAAAGACACCAAATGAGTGCCTTGTGGTACAGATATAGGTATAGATGAAACTAGAATTCAGGCTAAATCCTCGCTGATAAGCTGATTGGAAAGGTTAGCTTTTCCCATATAAAAAAAGCCACAGAGTAGTGTTCTTTTTGGAAATCTTTTTTTTTTTTTTCTCATTCACAGGAAGACAGCTAGAGAAACATTGTGACATCTGAGAATGGGTGTCATTTGAGCCAGATCCTAGTCACACAGCAGTCAGAGTTGACAAATGTTGACATTAGGACATCACGATCTGACTTAGAAGCCAGCAAAGGTGCCAGATGTTGTTTGTGAGATAATCATTCTTAATATAGCTGGCATTTGATTCCTGCACCCCATGAACATTCAGTCATAAAGCAGTGCTCACAACCGAAAAAGAGGGCTACCCAGAAAATCGCTTATTGTAATTTAAGAATGGTTTTGAGTATTTCTTTAAATTTGACAAAGTAGGATATAAAGATTTCTTCGGAACATATCTGATTTACTTAACTAATATGATGGATTATGGGATAACAGATGTATTAGGTGCTATTAGATTCATTCTAACAACAATGGAGTTATTCATAGCATTTGAATCCTACAGTCATTTTACTTTTATTTATTTAAAACTTAAACAAGATAGTATGTATGAGTTGTATAGTGATGAATCAAAATCATCCTTGGGGACTAAAGAGGTGACCAGTCCACTGCTTGAGCTGCCTTGTGAGTTCATGCTCTGCCAGTAATATTATTGACCAATAATACTACAGTTTATACTTTCCCCAGCTTCTAAAATTACCATGTCATCTAATCTAATGTAATGCCACATTCTGAGACAAGATTTTCTTTTCTGTTTTATATTTTGGCCAGATGAAATGACAAACAGCTTTCCAATTACAATAAACACAGACAATATACCCATGATTAAATGCATTCTAAATATATAGCACTGTCTCAGAGAAGTTCTTCCTAGACCCTGTTGTATTTGATACATCATGAACTCTACCATAGAAAGGATTATTTTGGAAGCTCCTAGAACTTAAGGTCAGAGTCAGCTCCTGTGGAGAACCTGGGCACCACCCTGCCAATACAGAGTCTGGCAAGCTCTTACTGAGGGCATAATAGTGGGTTCAACCTTAAAGCAAACACAATGTAACCTGTGGGGAAAAAGGGTTAATTATAGCAGAAAAGGTGAACATCAGAATGGCATTTAATGAGAAGACCTAGACACACTCAAATCCTATCCTAAGGTTGAAATTATCTGTTGCTTGTGGAATAGGTAGATCATTTTAAAACTCAGTGGAGGGGAAAAGCACTCTTTAACATCTCCATATATTCTTTTAGTGATTTAGAGTACACTAAGTGAATGAATTGCCTCAGGATCAAAACACCAAGAAGCCTCAGCCTTGAGTGTTCATGGTGAGGGTGACCTATATTATTGGGGATGGAGTGATCTGGAAGTTTCCTGGTTCCTCTATATTACATACCCAACATGAATGACTCAAAGTTCAAGATCCCCTAGGACTATTTGGTGGTTCCCCTATTCACACATACTCACATAGCTGTACAGAGCAGTATTACAGATTGGGCCTTCTCTACACAGAGACTATTCCAGCTTTCACTGATGATGAGATGAATTCCCACATATTAGTACAGGTTAGATGATGAATTTCATGATATATCCCATAAAAATAAGCAAATACATTATAAGCAATAGATAGACAAAAATTCTATCAGTAAAAGTTTAGTCCCCCAAACAGAAATCATAATAGATAAGGATTTAATAAGGAGAAATTAGTGTTACAAAACCTTTGTAATGTATGGAGGCAGAGCTATCAGGAAGGTTACTGTTGGCTTTTAAAAACCCAAAAGCATGGGGCCCAGTGCAGTAGCCTAGCAGCTTAAGTCCTCGTCTTGCAGCCACTTGGATCCCAAATGGGCACCAGTTCTAATCCTGGTGGCCCTGCTTCCCGATGGCCAAACTCTCTGCTTGTGGCCTGGGAAAGCAGTTGAGGGTGGTCTGAAGCCTTGGGATCCTGCACCCACATGGGAAACCTGGAAGAGGCTCTGGGCTCCTGGCATTGCATAAGCACAACTCTGGCCATTGTGGCCACTTCGGGAATGAATCAATAGACAGATGATCTTCCTCTCTATCTCTCCTACTTTCTGTTTATCTGACTTTCCAATAAAATGAAACTCTTTTTAAAAAAGCCCAGAAACATCAACATCAAGGACACCAGTATCAAGCATCCCCAGCTTCCTATTGCACTGACATAGGGACACCCACATGCTTGAGAATAATGTTACACGGTCCTCATATCAGAGAATGCATCTCATTCACAGGATTTGATACGGAATTCTGCAGGTGATAAGTTCTAGAAAACGCAGCCACAGGCACCTCTCCTGAACAGTTATAGAGTCCGAAGCAAATGGGGTGGAGATGCTGCTGACTGGGCAACAGAGAGTTTAGCGTAGCAATATATAACTTGAGCTGTCAGATGTTAATTACATTTTTAAAAGATTCCTGGCTGTGGATTAACTAAAGCTACACATCAATTTCAGAGATATCAAAATGCAAAAAGATTGTATATGGTAAAATTGAGGTTATACAGTATATTTACAAATGTCTACCTACAAATAACATTCATTGTCCATTCAATCAAATTCTTCTCACTTGTTAAAAGATAGATACTTATTTTAACTGGGTGTTCAATGTGTTCATCCCCAGGGTTCAGCCATAACTTGGTGACTTTATTCCTCACGGCCAGTGATTAACCTAGGAGTGGACATTATTTTTGTATTCTTTCATCAGTACAGACACAGCAATGGATATTTTTTAACACTAGTTTCTTTTTATTTTTATCATTTTTTGATACAGTTTAGTTGCTGCTGGGGTCTCCCTTCACCCTCCCCCAAGTTCTCTCCCCTCTCCTCTGTTCTTCCCTCCCGTCTCACAATGGGTGTCTTCTGTGAATTTTCCCAAGTCCATCATACTGCCACTGAGTGTCTCCCAACCATGTAGGAGACTGTCACTCATTTCGTTGTGAGTTCATCCTTGTAGCCCAGGGCCCTAATGAAGATCTAGTCCTCACTGTACCTGCACTGGAGCAATGGATATCAAAGCTCAGTGGTTTACAACACCATCTGGGACATCTGGGCTTTGAGTCCCAGATATTCCACTTTCAATCCAGTTTCTTGTTAATAGGCAACCTAGGAGGCATCAGACAATGGCTCGAGTGCCGGGTCCCTGCCACCTATTCAGCTGACCCAGAGGCAGTTTCACACTCTTGGCCCCCCCTTGGCCTAGTCCTAGCTATTATAGGTATTTGGGGAGTAAATCAATAGATGAGGGATATCTCTGTCCCTCTGCATATAAAATAAAAATAAACTTTAAAAATTTAAAAGACAAAATAGCTAGAAGAAAGGCACAAGAAAGTGAACTTTATTACAATCTCAAGCCTTGGAGAAGAGTTCATCACAGCTATTCAGGGTCACAGTGGAAGTACCAGGATTGGGGTAGGTAACAAGAGACAGGAGCAGAGAGATTTGGGCTACAGACCTTATCAGAGTGTCTGAAGGAAACAGTTTAGAATTAGTTAGTTTGACTAATTTTCATAGGCTTTAAACTATGGGTTATTCCTAGAATGATGAAAGGAAAGAATATTGCCTCTTGAAGTCTAAGAGCCTTATGAAAGAAACATGGCCCTGAATGATTAGCTTGCATATCAGAGGTATTCTCCCAGGTGAGCTCTTCATGCCAAGACTTGACTAGCCCCAGTAGGGATAGTACAAGGCCAGAAAAAATTCAAAATTGTCAAACATGATAATATGTCAAAAGCCAAACACCCTCAATAGAATTTATCCTGTTTTTATTCAAGGAAAGCAAACAACAGGTGAGGGGGGGGGATTTTTTTTGGATGATCAAATATAAACACATGATAAGGAAAAGCAAGATGGGAAGACTTCTCCCTTCCCAGCCCCTTTCTCTCTGCTTGGAATGCTGTGCAGTGAGAGTGGGAGGTGTGATGCTCCACTGTTCTTCTCAAACTATGGAGGGGAGACAGCACCCTCATGCTGAAGGAGAAGCAAAGCAAGTGTGACACTCTGCATCTTGATGACTTGCTAAGTGCTTTCTATTTATTATTCTGTGAGATAAATTCACTCTTACTTAAACATTCAATTATTTGCACTGGACATATCCTAAGTAAAATATGCATGAATGTTAGATTTTGGGGATAAGGGCTAGTGATTTTTTTTTTAACTCATATGTTGAGAAGCTGTATCTAGAGAGGGGAGATTTCACCACCTTTAGGAAGCTCATTGCTACCACTTGTGTTGTGATCATGTTGTACCCTATTCCCATCAACAAGCGTACAAAAAACCACATGAAAATGAGAGACCTAAGATCCACATTACAAAATTTGTAAAGTTAGATTAAATGCAGTCCATTGTCTTCTTAAATGGTGTTGAAACTACGGAGGAAAGGCAAAACAAAAAGTAGTTTTATTATTCCGCCTACATGGCATAAATATAAATTCTCCTGTATAATGGATTTAATGATTTAATGGTTGTGTTATTCTGAAATTCTAATCTACAAAGTGATGGTTTTGGGAGTTGGGGCCTTTAGGAAGAAATTCCTTTGTGTGAGACCGCATGAACCCCAGAGAGGCAGCAGGTAAAGTAGAAAGCAGGTAGGGCATGTTGGCATCCCATATGGACATCAGTTCAAGACTCAGATGCTACTATACCTGTTCCAACTGTCAGCTAACAGCCTGGGAAAAGTAGTGGAAGGTGGACTAAGTGCTTGGTCTAAGTGTTGTGGGAGACCCAGAAAAGGCTTTGTGCTCCTGGTTTTGGCCTGGTCCAGTCCCAGCTGTTGTGGCCATCTTGGGAGTGAAGCAACCAGTAGAAGGAAGAGTAATCTCTCTCTCCCAAATTCACTGAAACTCTCTCAAATACATAAATAAATCTGTAAACAAACAACAACAAAAACAGAGACTTCTCTTTCCTTGTTTTCCTTATGGAAGGACATCACCAGCAGATGATGCCCTGTAACCCAGAAAAATGTCCTCACCAGAACCAGTTTTTCTGGTACCCTCACCTTGGATTTCCAGCCTCGAGAACTGAAAGAAATGTCCACTATTCATAAGCCACCCAGTCTAGCGTGCTTTATTACAGTAACCCATATGAACTAAAACATCTTCATTTCACCTTGCCACTAACAGAAAAATATATCTCAAATATCTTAGACTCTTTGCATCTTAAATCTAATCCTTACAGAATGGCCCCTGTTGTCGGGCCTCTGTGACAGTATGAATGGGAAGGGGTGGTGGATACAATGGCAGAAGTCAGAAAAATGAGAATGAGTGGATGAAAAATCAATAAGTTAAGAGCTTCTGCAGAGAGTTATCTGGGTTAGGGCAATGACTATCTGGAAAGGTAGTGCCATTGCAATTCACCAGAGACAAGGGGGAGAAACAAGGATGAATAAACCTCTTTAGGTGTGTAATAAAAGAATAAGGTACCTACTGTAGCATCAAACACTCCAGAACAAGAAGAAGGAAGAAACTCAGAGGATTTCTTAGAATATCCTGGACAGAACAAAAGACTGTCCTACTCTGTAACAGCATTTAGCACCTTGAACATATCTACTGGGGGACATGGATATTTCAATTATGGTAATATGATATGATTTAGAATACTGCCTTTCTACCCTCTGGCAGACATTATATTTCTTCAGCTTAAATCTCCATTCCCAGATTTAAATTCACTGGAGATGGCAAATATTTCATACCAGCATAAATGCAGGCATATAACTATA
Organism: Ochotona curzoniae; assembly: GCF_017591425.1. Classification (NCBI taxonomy): domain Eukaryota; kingdom Metazoa; phylum Chordata; class Mammalia; order Lagomorpha; family Ochotonidae; genus Ochotona; species Ochotona curzoniae. The sequence continues at coordinate 61,403,324 of NW_024466599.1, forward strand.
TAACTTGTTTTTTTAAACGGAAAATAGCTGTCCCTTACCTCTAGATTCAGAAGGGCATGGGTGTTAAAACCTAGAAATCCAGGTGATTGTGATGTAAGCGGTTCAAGGACCATGTCTACCAAAGATATATATTTTCATCTACTCTGTTGTGAATTCAGGTCTCAAGAACAAGTGAGTCTAAGCAAGTCCTCTGAGTTTTCCCAGTACTGAAGTGAGAAATGGAACTGCAGGGATGGTACGGGGGACAGAGATTTTTCCAAGGGGAGTCAGAAAGGGTGAGCTGTAACTTCTACTTTTTTTTTTAAAATCCAACAGTTGACATTCAAAGTCACCTCTGCCAAGATTTAAGAGGACAGCAGAAACTCCGGTATAAGCTTTTGTCCTGTGCCCAGCCCCAGGGAATGCTTTCAAGTAAAAGCTGAAGAACACTCAAAGAGGAGATGGGGACCAGCTGGAATTTATTTTGGTGTGTCAGCTTGACACAAACATGGGTGAGGGCCAGATATGGATTGGTGACTCACCCACATTTAGATGCAGTCTGTGTGAAATGTTTTCATTTCCGCATCATGGAAGCAAATCTGAAAGCTTTCACTCAAACCAGGGAATTTAATTTCTTGCAAGAAAAAGTGACTTACCTCCTAAAATGGCTTTTAAAAGCCCCACTTTGATTCTTGCTTAGTTTTAAAACCTAGTTTAAGTACATTTAATTTAATTCTGGCATAGAAAAAAAAATAAATGGTGGTATTTCTCCCTGTAGGTAATTCTCTGCTCCACATGCATTGTTTTTAAATAAGAACAAATCAAAGTTTGATTAATCTTCAGTACTGCATAATTCTTTCAAAAAACTGACCTTAGGAATTGCATTTTTCTTTGAAAGGCAGTGATATTACAGCCTGAATATCCATACTTTAAGAGGTCAAGAGAGGACAGGAGAATTTGTCAGCTTGTGAGCCTAGCTATCCACTCCTTGCATATCCCTTTTGAAGGGGTCTAATGTGACTATTTGCAAGTTTTCAAAAAAGGCAAGAATCAAAAGGCCAATGCTGTGGCTTAGTGAGGAAAGCCATCCCATGTGGGTGCCAGTTCAAGTCCTGGCCACACCACAATCCTCACACCCATTCAACTTTGTAACCTTCGGCTTTTTCATTAAGGAGAATTAAGAGAATTGAAGTAGATCTCAGCCAAGGCACATCCTAGCTCAAAAATCAAATAGCCTGGAAGCACTTGCAATTCTTGTGAACTGGCAACGAGGCTAGGTTTGTTGTGGACCAGGATGTAAGAAGGGCATGTGACTAATGAAGGATTTCAAAGGATGGGAATAATTCTTCTATCAAGATCTTCAGCATTTCATTACACTATGTAATTACAGGCGATTTGCCATCATCTCTTTAATCTAATTAAAAAGGACACTCAGCCAATCCTAGTGGCAAGGGCTTTTTCATTTTGCTGTTGCATTGTATTCAGTTAGAAATAAATGAAGAAATTAGTGTCAGTAAAATGTATTTCCCTGGAAGATAAAATTGATTCTTTTGCATGTTAACAGGCATGCACTAAGTTCCCAAAACTAGGTAATGGTGGACACAATTTCTGAGAGAAGAAAGGACCAGTTTAATATCTTGAGCAGGTCAATGTACTGCAATATTAGGGTTGGAATACCCATCAACAGTCTGAGTAAAGTCTCCACATATTAAAAAAAAAAAAGAGAGAGAGAAAGGAAAAACAATTAAAAGTACAATCTTGGGTTAAACTGCCACCTGGAAGATCAGCATTTCACATGGGCACCAGTTCTTTTCCTGGCTGTACCTCTTCTGGCCCAGCTCCCTGGTAAGGGAAAAGCATTCAAACATAGCCCAGGTATTCGTTCAGGCTGCCATCTCTCATGTGGGTGATCCAAATGATGCCCCCAGCTCCTAGCTTTGGCCTGGTCCACTCCTGATCTTTTCGGCTATTTAGGGAGTGAGTCACTCTGGGGATGGAAGAGTTTTCTCTCTTGCCTAATCTTGACTTTAAATACATAAGTGTTTAAATCGAGAGCCTTGGTACTTTAGTGAGAAGTTTCAAATGATTCTAGAAAGTCCTATAATATTTTAAACAATCTTCAATGTGAAGACAGAAAAATATCTTTAAGAATTTCATTAACTGATTTTAGGACGTTTTTATTTTCTACTACATTAGGTTATTAAATCGGGGCTAGCTTATATAAATATAGGTAGTTAAAAAGAATGGATGGATGGATAGAAAAAATAATATAAAAATTTCAGTAAAATCCTGTAAAGAAACAATTGTTTATTAAAACAATTTACTATTTTGGATTTGTGGCCATGTTATAAAACTAAAAATAGTTCTCAAGTTTGTTTGTAAAACTAGTATAAATTAAATCAGAGACATAAAATTGAGGAAGCAAAACAAATGCAAAAGTGTTCTCTGAAAATGTCCAATCCTAGTGTATTTGGAAATAATTGATATTTTCCATCTTTAATTCTCCCATTCTCCTTCCCCCTCTGCCTTCCTATTGTCTCTGGTTACCTTGCCTCATCCTTTATCGCTTGTATACTAGTTACAGATGGCAGTTACTTCACATTCGCCACATCTCCAAGGCTGCCTGTCTTCTCTCCTTCATAAGTTCTTTGCATGAAAAGTTTCCTTTCTTACATTAAAGGTAAATGCATGAAGGGATGTTGAAGTTTTTTTGAAAGCCTTCTCTGTATCTATTGGAATGACAATATAATCTTTGTCTTAGACACAACAGATGAAGTCATTCCTTAGAATACTCACACCTTATGCTGGAATGCCTAGTCCAGGCTAATTTCCCTCTGATACCGCTTTCTGCTAATGCCCCTAGGAGGCAGCAGATTACAGCTAAAATGCTTAGGCCTTCGCCCACCCAGGGGAACCTGGATTGAGTTCCAGGTGCCTCACACTAGCTTGATCCATTCCTTGCTTCTGCGGGCATTTAAAAAGTAATTCACTGGATAAAGGATGAATTTCTCTCACACACACGTAAAAGTTTTTTTTTTAAAGAAGTTATAAGGTTCTATTGCATATCAAGGTGACAATAGCTCATGTTTATGCATTGTATATTTTTCTATTTAAAAAAATAGAAAATGGAATTTCTGGAAGTTTTCACAATTAAGAAATGTTGAATGTTTGAGACAGATATATATTTATCTTGGCTGGACATTGCATTATACAATGAATACATGTATCCAAACTTCAAATAGCACTTGGTAAACACAATATGGTATTTTTATTTATTTGAAAGGCAAAAAGAGAGAAAAAAAAAAAAGATCGAGCTCTCATCCATGAATCCATTCACCAAAACTCACATCAGTGGCTAGAACAGGCCAAAGTCAGAAGCTGAGAGCTCCATCCGGTTCTCCCACATGAGTCATACACCCCACAACTGGAGCCATCATCCACTGCATCCCGGGACTCAAACCTAAACACGGTGATACAGGATGTGGGCTCTCCAGGCAGTATCTTAATCACTGTGCTAAGTGACTGCCCCAGTATAATTTTATGTCTTATTTTTAAATGTAAAGATAAAAAGATAGACATGAAAGGATGGCGTTAGGGAGAAAGGCCAGAATACCTTTGCATGTACTCTCCTACCTTCCCAAGAACCTGATTCCAGTGTTATTCCATCTGCTGTACCTATCTTTTATATGCTTCCAATCTGATTGTAAATATTTCTACACTCTCCCATGCTACAAATCATTCCTTTGAATTCAACAATTCTTAAGCTACCTTGCCTGTAGGTATCTTGCACTCAAGAAATGTGCTTTCTTTGCACATTTTTCATCATCAGCCCTCCTGATATTCTCTGACATCTTGGCCATGATCATCTAGAAAGACTTTGCTCAAACCTATGCTACTCTCATTCTAGTCCTGTCCCAACCCTATATTTGTTCATGTTCTTTCTACCTGCCTACCTCCCCCTATTCCTCCACTCTACATAGACCTTCCATGCATCCCATTCATTCTGCCCAAACTTCATAATTTACACACCTTTCATATCGTAATATCTCCACTCAAACATCTCTAAAGCTTCTTGAACTATGTCCAAAACTGAATCCATTATCATTTCTTGTGTTCTTTTTCTGATGTGTCAAACTAGCTCCTAGTATCAGTTTCTTTTTTCTCTCTTCAGCCCATTCTCACAGTCATCTTCTCTAGAATGGTAAGTATCATGACAAAATGTTTTATCAAGTGCCTGAATAGTTTTTCTCACAAAAATCTAAAATCTTTAGCCTCAGACATAGATCATGGGGATCTGCCCAATGCTTACTTCTGTTTAGCTCTTCTTCCTCCATTTACTGCAGCCACATGGAGTTTGGTTGAAGTCCTCCCAGTCCATGATCTCCTCATAGAGTGTTCCATCTGCCTAGAACACAATCCCCACCTACACATCAGCCCATCCCCTACCACCCCTGCAGGCTGCCTCAGCAACTGTATTACTCAATCACAGAAAACTTTCCTGACTCTCACTACAACTCTGGATACCCCAGTTCTGTCCTTACCGAATAACTCTATTATATTCCATCCCTAGTATGTTGCCATAAGAGGCACTCTAAAAAAGAACTGTTGAAGGATTTTCCCAACAGGCCTATGTTTAAAGGGCTTGGGTTCCTAATAGGATTTCTCAATCTATCAGTGATTCCATCAAGTGATACTCTTCAGGTATAATCGTGCAGAATTTGTCTCTGACTCACACTATCACAGAAACAGTGGAGCTAAATATGGTACTGCCTACAGTTCCCGGCAGTATTTCTATGGTTCGACTGTTAAACATTTTTGTAAATTTAACAGCCTATTAATTAGACCAACAGAGCTGAATAGTTGAGAGCCTGGGCTCTTAAGTCAGATACTGCTTGTGACCTTGCACCTAGGGTTACAAATCGACAGCTTATGAAGCCTCATTACTTCTCCAGAAGGACATTGTTGGAGAGGTAACTGATCATTGTGTATGTATCATTTCCTTCATGAGGATCCCCATGTAGGCTTGCATGGTAGGGTCAAATGTGGTGATCTATCACTTTCATAATATTTCTATAGCCCTCAAATCACACATTTATTTGCAACCTTTAATAATGGCATAATTTATATTGGTTGCTTGTTCACAGTGCACCATAGGAAGTAAAAACTAAAATTATTCCTCCCACTTCTAGCTCATATTTATAAATATTCAAATTGTGTTTTGATTCTGGCCTCACTCCTATTCTTCTGCTTCTGTTTGTTAGTATTTTCTGTTTTGCTCACTCTTTTGCTTTCTTTTATATTATTTATTCATGTACATACTATATGCAATGCGTACATGCATAAGGGTACTTTTCAAGGATTTCATGGAAAATGGAATTAAAAGACATTTTTGTGCAAAAAATGCCTGAGCTCCATAAATATGAGGTGTCTTCAAAAATCATCATTAAAATGTATATTATAAAGAAAAGTATGATATATTTCAAAAAACTTTTACACCAAAATAAACTTATCTTCAAATCATAATTTTCCATAAAATTTGAAATATTCTCATACATATTTTTATTAAAATTAACATCCAAAAATATTTGTTGTGAAAAATCAATGATGTCATTTTACATATTGAAGACAATCTAGCCAAAAAATAGAGCAAAAATTTAAAAATAAGTCTTAGAAAACAAGAAAGAATAAAATCACCAGTAGGATTTAAACAGAAAGAAAATATGATCAATGTCTAATTTTTAAGGTATTAGAAATAAGCACATCTTTTGCCTCTCAAGCTGGAAATGTGTTTTTTAAAATCTAAAATCTAGTACTTACAAACAAGGAAACAGGCACTCCCATATGTTAGTTACAGAATACTGAAATCATGTAGAATAATTTATAACTCAAGCAAACAGAGGTTTAATAATCCCACAGATTGGAGACAGTTTTGTGTCATAGCAGGTGCAGTCTGCTATGCTGAGAAACACTGATAATTTCCCAGCTGCTCCACTTCTAATCTAGGTAGTTACTCCATGTCAAGTCTTGTATAGTTTATACTGACTAATATTAAAGCTTTTGTTGAACAAAATCATCATCAGCCCAATTAAAAACGGACTGTTTAGAGGTGGAACACCTCTGATAGGAATGGTACCTGGTACCCTTTCCACTGATTCAATGGAGACATATCCAGCCCTTGGTTGTACCATGTTCATAACTCTGAATCCCACCGGTGTCAGACCTAAGGAATGCCAGTGTATTCTTGACTTCAGGCTGTGTACAAGAGTGTAATGTTATAGCTCTGGGCTGATCGTAGATTCCTGGCATCTGTCTCTGTAGTACAATAGCAACAGTGTGAGAAACTGCAACCAACCGGAGAAGCAAGGTCAGATGGCAAAGCCAAGTACCCTTTGCCGAGTCCCATCCCACCCGTGGATATGTCTCTGAGCCTCTTAACAAGCCTACCCTAACTACTTCCTGACAGCAGTGATCACATGCACCCGTGACTAGAGCCTGCGGAGCACCAGAATGAGCACCTCCCGGGCTTCCCACCCTGCTAAGGCAGCTCAGGAAGCCCTCTGCATTCCAGTGATCCTTCTATGTGGCATCTGTCGTGACCTCTTGTCTGTCCCACAAATAGATGGCACACCATGCTCTGCTTTATGTATCCTTGGAAGCAGATGTTCCTGAATGACACATCACAGGGTCCATGGCCATCAGAAGACAATCCAAAGACAGAAACCACCTAACTACCTAATAGAGAATTTAGTATAGTAAATGCAGCATGTAATTTACAATTTTTTAAAAAGGGGGAGGGGAAGGAGGTTGGGATTAAAACTTAGAAACTGAGAACACTGTAATGGCATTGTATGTAAAGCACCTGTTTGCAATGTATGGGAGCCAATTTGTATCCTAGCTGCTTCACTTTTAATGCAGCTCCCTGATAACGGCCTGGGAAAGCAACAGAGGATGGCCCAAAACCTTGGGCCCCTGAGCACACATGGGATACCTGGAAGAAGCTCCTGGCTTTGGATTGGCTCAGCTCTGGCTACTGAGGCCGTTTCAGTAGTGAGCCAGCTCATCGAAGATCTCTCTCTCGCTTGCCTCCACCTATCTTTTCCCTCTCTGTATCTCTTTCAAAAAAAATAAACAAAATTTTGTTTTAAGATTTATTTATTTTTATTGCAAGGTCACATATATACAGAGAGGAGGAGAGACAGAGAGAAATATCTTTCGTCCAATGATTCACTCCCCACATGACCGCAACAGTTGGAGCTATGCTGATCCGGACCCAGGTGCCAGGAACCTCCTCCAGATCTCCCACACGGGTGCAGGGTCCCCAGGCTTTGGGCCATCCTCGACTGCTTTCCCAGGCCACAGGCAGGGAGCTGGACGGGAAGTGGGGCTGCTAGGATTAGAACCGGTACCTATATGGGATCCCAGCGCGTTTCAAGGTGAGGACATTAGCCGCTAGGCCACAGTGCCAGGCCCCAGAAAATAAACAAATATTTTAAAAAAACTGAACAAACAAACAAACAAAAAAAGACCCACCTTTTAGCCTATCCCTAATTACCTTCATACGCGCGGTGGCGCAAGTGGTTAAAGGTCCTCGCCTTGCACGCCCGGGATCCCATATGGGCGCTGGTTCTAATCCCGGCTGCCCCGCTTCCCTTCCAGCTCCCTGCCTGTGGCCTGGGAAAGCAGTCGAGGACAGCCCAAAGCTTTGAGACCCTGCACCCGCGTGGGAGACCCGGAAGAGGCTCCTGGCTTCGGATCGGCATAGTATCGGCCCGTTGCGCTCACTTGGGGAGTGAATCATCGGACGGAAGATCTTCCTCTCTGTCTCTCCTCTCTGTATATCCGCCTTTCCAATGAAAAAATAATAAAAATAAATCTTTAAAAAAAAACTTGTTTAAAGAAATCTCTCTATGTAAAAGTTTCATCTTTCTCACCAGGGAAAGAGAACTGGAGAGAGAAAATGACCTAATGTGTGACACTGACAATTGACTTAAAGTTCAGAAAGACCTAATATGACAAAAATTGCCCCTCATTCTCATGATGCAGTGAGTTAATGTTCTTGGGCTCCATTGAGGAAGCTAGAAGCCATATACTCTCTGATGCTCCAAACAAATCTATTCTTGTTTGCCATTATCACAAAGCCTACTGTAACAACTGTATGACTTTGACACCTACTACACCAGGGTTCATTGTGGCTGGTGCATAGCACTGTGGTATGCCCATAAAAAAAACATGGCTGGGCCCAGTGCAGTAGCCTAGTGGCTAAGTCCTTGTCTTGCAAGCACCGGGATCCCATATGGGTGCCAGTTCATGTCCCACCTGTTCCACTTCCCATCCAGCTCCCTGCTTGTGGCCTGGGAGAGCAGTAGAGGACAGATACCTGGAAGAAGCTCCTGGCTCCTGGTTTTGGATAGGCTCAGCTCCAACCATTGTAGCCACTTGGGGAGTGAACCACTCTCTTTCTCTCCTTCTTTCTGTAAATCTTTCTCTTCTCTCGTAAATGTGACTTTCAAATAAAAATATATAAATCTGAAAGGAAGGAAGGAAGGAAGAAAGGAAGGGAGGGAGGGAGGGAGGGAGGGAGAGAGAGAGAGAGAAAGAGAAAGAAAGAAAGAAAGAAAGAAAGAAAGAAAGAAAGAAAGAAAGAAAGAAAGAAAGAAAGAAAGAAAGAAAGAGAAAGAAAGAAAGAAAAAGAGAGAAAGAAAGAAAGAAGCAAGCAAGCATATGCACTCAATGAGGTTTTCATGTTATTTCAAATTATCCATGGTACCTCATGAGTTCCTGGCACCTATAAAACTCTTGTAAGGCCTTAAGTTTCAGACTCCCCAAACTTGTATTTATATTTGCGCTTTTAAACTAGGTTTGAGAGAGGAGCTATATATTCTAAAAGCCTGATTACCTGAACAACCTTTTGTTTTTCCTATAGAAAAATGAGATATAAAAACATTTTCCCCTCTTCATAAATACATATTTTCATAATGCATTTTAAGTAGGTAATATTAACAACAAAAAAGACTGGCTATGGTGATTATTGGTAGTGATTGGATTAATTTATGGAAGATAGTCTATTTGCCCTAACTTCTCTGCTACCTTTTGACATTGCATTTAGGAATGGAAAATATGCTATGTTTCTAAGGGCAATAATATCATGGGTAATCCAGTATGAAAATTCCAATTACTGATTTGTCTATTTGTCAACATATTGTGTTTATAAAAAGCTTAGTTTTTAGACGTCAGTACTTTTGAATTATTCTATTCTTTCAAAGATGGATATGTACTTTTAACTTTATTATTTGTAAACCTCCAGTAGAAAATAACTTTTAAAATATTTGTATAGAAAAAACCATTTTCCTTCCATGCCCTTGGGCAGAATGCTGCTTTTCTGCTTCCCATACAAACATTTTACTCATGTGGTCAGTGTTTCCAAAACAAAAAAGCATCATTACTGGACCCTTTCATGACCCCCAAACATACACTGAGAAACACACACATATATATATATTTTCCATTACTGCAAACTTGTAGATAAAATTTAAGCAAGAGTTAGAACATAAAGGCATAACACCAAAGAGAGGATAGGAGGCACAATGTCCTAGCAGCCAGAAAAGCTGAAGAAAAGACAGGTGAGTGAATGTGCAGGGCTCTGACTGGTCCAGGTTCAAGGTCTTTCAAAGAGCAGATGGAAAGGGAGTCATAATACCTCTATACAGTTTTATCATTTATGTCATCAATTCCATCCAACCTCCTACATCTTTCTAGAAGAAACTCAAAGTCAGAGCATATCATGTGCTAAGCCTTCAAAGGCATTTCCTTATTACTGTTCTGTCTACCTTATAATTAGTGACAATTCCTTCCAGATTCTGCCATCAGGTTGTCGGTCCCCATGTCACTATGAGGTTTTGCCTTATTCTGTTACTTCAGGCATATTTTAATGAGAATTTCAGAACAGCCTTATCAGTGATTCCCATCAAATTCTATCTTGGGTCAGAAAATAATCCAAACCAAGACAGCGATCCCTTTTTAAAAGTAGGAAATAACATAATAAATAACAAAAGAAGATGAAACAAAATGTTATTAAAGGGGTTTAAATAAATGAAGACAGAAAGCAAGTTCCTAGATGACAAAAGTATACTGTTAAAAGAGTATTTACTGAAAAATAAAGTTTCTAATCAATTTTTCATAAGCATCATTGCTTGGAACTTGAAACAATGAGTCTAATGTCATATAGATTTGTAATTGAAAAGGAAATCTAAAACAAAGGAGGAAAGAAACAAGAAAGGAAAGAAAGGTAGGTAGCTAATGAAGTTTATACTAAGAATATCAAGGTTTTCTCAGCTATAAAACACTGAAAGTAGAGTAAAGGTACAATAATAGGCAGAACAATATCAGAGGATGGAGAGTTCAGAAAGAATATATCATTTAATAAATATAAAGTTTATTCCATAGGAAAAAATAGTGGATTATTTCAAGAATTGTATAGAGCGAGTACTAGTTAGTCATACCAGATCAAATAACATATTATGCCTTCATTAATCTTCACACAAAGAAAAATCAAAATGAGTTAAAAATTTAGAGGTTTATAGATGCAGAAACCATGAATATGCCATAATATAATTTGGTAAATTTCAAATCATTTTCAAATAGAGATGAGCCTTCTAATCATACATGCAAACAAAAATAAAAGCAGGGAGAAATTCAATTATATAAAACAACATTCCTGTCTAGCATGAAATTGCATAAATAAATGAAGGGCCAAGAGAAAATAGAAGCAGTTTTTGTAAAACTTATTTCAGGATATTTTTCCAGGATGGGGTCATATTCAATTCCTCCTGCTTTCTCACTTAAGTTTTCAGGATAACTAAACACCATGTTGGGAATGTAACACTCTGACATCAGAAGAATCTGGTCAAGGCGACCCAGGCTCGGCTCGCAATCTGCCATATGGAAGCCATGTACTGCAATACATTATCCCCTTGTGTCACATGGCCCCTAGGGCTCCAACCCAACGCAGGACAGCTTTCTGGGGCTTCGGGGCTGCACTACACATAGGCACAGCCAAAGCAACTGGGTGTTGGGCAGCAGTCCTGAACTTGGGGAAGATGACTTACTAGGAATCTTAAATTTTTTTCTCTCCCTCCCTGTATATCTGGGAATAACAACACTGTTTAACTTAACCTATTGTGTGTGAGCATTCTGCTTCACTGGACTCCTGCAAACAACAGAAAAGTTACAGTCCCAAATGCAGTGGGCTAAAGTGTTGACTCCTCTTGCAGGTGACTGGCATGATCTCTGCTATCCTCCAAGCTGAGGAATGCTCTTTTGACAATAATATCCAGCGCATAGTGAACCTGATGAAAAAAATGTGACTTAAAAGATTTTTCTGTAAAGGACATTAAAAAAAATTACATTTCGTTGGTAAAGAATAAAAGACACAAAGGCAAATGACTCCCTGATAAAGAAAAATGTGATAAAAGTCACATGAAAAGCATTGAACTTATTCATGATATAAATATTGACAATTTTTAAGAATGTCATGTTTCAAATAAAATATGAGAAGAAATAACACTAACAATTTCAACTCTGGATGAATAACCTCCTGCTTGGTTCTGCTATTGGCTATGAACCAACAAAATATTCTTAGATTTGAAAACAAATTTAAATACTTTAAACTTGGCATATTAATGAGTCAGAAATTTACCTTTTGATGTTGTTCTCTTCAAAAAAACACTGAAGAGAATATATAATTTAAAATGCTCAGAACTATAATGTTATAAGGATGAAAATTATTTGAAATTTTAACAGTAAACTTTTTACATAATTCTAATGCATTTAAATCCATGTTTATAAAAATTGCAGCTTAAGAACTTTATAGAGAAACATGTTAAAATGAGACCTTCATCATACACAAGGGTATTCTTAAAAATTGATAAAAATTAAAAATAAAAGTGTTTGGGTACAATTTTTTAAACCTATGTATAGCTTTTTTATAGTATAAATTTTCCATTGACTCCTAGAGAATTCAAATAGCAGTCTGCTGTTCCAGTCACAACTCACATCCCATTTATTTTTAGAAAAAAAAAATTCAGAAAAAAAAAACAGGTAATTCCTTATAGCCTTTACACCATATTTAAAAAATCACTTTCTGTTTTTAGAATGATGTTCAATCATTAAACCAAAGTTACAAAGGAATGCCTGTTGATCTGAAATAATGCTCATGAGATTTTAGCAAGACAAGGGATTGAGTTGCCATGAGTTCTTTCCTATTTCAAGTAGAAGTAGTTCAAATGGTAAGCAATAATTAAGTCCTTACTCAAATTCCTAGCTAAACAGTAAGTTCATCAGAGGCCACAGAAACACCATAGCAAAAGATATTATAGTAAGCACAGAGTAGATAATATCCTCGCCCCAGGAGAATGTGAGCCCAGGTAGACCTCCAGTATAAAGAATGATGTTTTCATAACCACAGGGAAGGCGTAGAGGAGATTTGACCTGCATGATACTTAAAGCACAACAAATGAGATTCTGCATTAAGCTGGATTCTCAAAACCATGTTCTTTTTATGTAAAGGAGGTACATGGAAAATATCACTAATACTGACAAAAGTAGTAAGAAAGCTGCCTGAAGCTGGAACATGGGTACAGATATCTCAGTATCCCATGAGAATATTAAGCTTAGATCTGGAAGTGATACTAATGAATGTTATAAATTTCATGACAGGGTATTCACATTGAAAACTTGTCTAGGCACTGGTGTGACTTAATAAGTAAAGCCACTGCTTGCAACACCAGCGTCCCACATAGAGCACTGGTTAGAGTCTCCACTATTCCACTTGCCAGCCAGTTTCCCAATAACGTGCAAGGGCCCCTGTAACCACAAGGCTGATCAGGAAATGGAGCTCCTGTCTCCTGGCTTTATCTTGACCCAACCCTGCCATTTATGGCCACTGCGGGCATGAGTAAGGAGGTAGAAAATTTTTCTCTGTCTGGCTCTCTTTCTTCATTCTTCTCTCCCTTGGCCACCCACCGCATCTGTAACTGCACTTAACCACAGTGGAATTAACCTGAATATTAACAACATTTGTTAAAAAAAAAAATAACCAAACCAACACTTGTTTCAAAAAAAAAATAACCAAAATGGATAAACTACTATAGGCCCAACCAACCAGAAAAGGTGGGGGAGACCCATTTTAACAAAATTAAGACAAAAAAAAGGAGGTGTTATAATGGATGCAAAAGAAATAAAATGAACCATCTAGAACTGCTACAAAAAGTGAAATGCCAATAAATAGATTTCTGGACAAGAAGAAAGAGTCTGAATGAAATAGTTAAATATACCTTGACAGTATGATACTAGATTTTCTACCATTGCCTATATGTACAATGCCATGATACCCCTACATAGCAAAATGGTAAGCTTGTAACTGCCACTGAAGGACAATAATACTGTAATAATTTGGAGGAAAATGGTGAGAGGGAAAATGGTGAGAGAGGAATTCCTATAACTACAAAATTATATCACAGAAAATAAAAACAATAAAAGAGAAAAATAGAGAAAAATCTAAAGAGATCAATAATCAGTTTGGATATTGACTGATAACAATAGCCCTCCTGACAAAGAAAAGCCAGAAACTAGATGGTTTCACTGATGAATTTGGCAAACCTTTCAAGAAAAACTAATTTGAATTCCTCAACTACTCAAAACAATTGAAAGGGAGGGACGCCTCAAACTCCTTATATGAGATCAAAATCACTTTAATTTTTTCTTTTAAAAAATTTTATTTATTTATTTGCATTGGAAAAACAAATCAGATTTGTGGAGAGAGGGAGAGACAGAAAGATCTTCTGTCTGCTGGTTCACTACCTAAGTGGCTGCAATGGCTAACGCTGAGCTGATCTGAAGCCAAGATCCAGGAGCTTCTTCCAGGTCTCCCATGCAGGTGCAGTGTCCCAAGGCTTTGGTCTTGGGGCTTGTCTGACCAGCAGCCCCCACAGCCACCGAGGGGGTGCGATGGTAGTGGGGTTCCTCAGCATGAACCACTGGAGATAGTCTAAGCAAGTATGTCCATTTATTGACAAGCAAGCACAATCTTAACATAGACTAACAAAGGGGAATGCAAAAGGGCATCTCCCAGACATTCCTCCACCCTACAATGACAATGTAGTTGACTAGAAGGCATGTCTAGCTCTCTGGACCCAAAATCACGTAAGAGGTCACATACAACATGCATAGATGACATGTATGCCACAAGTCAAGTTCACCACGTGTGGCTGTGGGTCAGCTGAAGGACATGCATACTACGTGTGTCTGGCAGTCAATGTGGGACCGCACCAACTTCTCAGAGTTGCTTATCAAGGAAGTCCCAGCACAGCTCATCCAAGCACAGAGAAGACAAACTGGGTGCAGCCCACCACTTTCACCTGTTTATCCCAGGGGCACAATGTGAAATGTTCCTATGACCTCTCACATTGGCCAAGCAGATAGAAATCCATGGGTGATCTCCCATACTTTGGGCCATCCTCTACTGCTTTTCCAGGTGACAAGCAGGGAGCAGGAGCGGAAGTGGAGCAACCAGAACACAAAGCGTCACCTGTATGGGATTTTAGTGCACACAGGCAAGGAGTTAGCCACTAGACTATTATACTGAGTCCATCACGTTAATTTCAAAAGCAAAAAAAAAAAAAAAAAAAAGCTACAACAAAGAAAAGGAACTACTGATCAATATCTATGATGTACAAATATGGGGGGGAAAAACCCCAGCAGAATACTAGCTTTATTACAAAAATCTTTAACCAAGACCAAATGGGATTTGTCCCTGGTTTGGAGGGATGGTTTGACATAGGCAAATGAATAAATGTGACACATCACATTAACAAACTGAAGAATAGAAACCATGTGATTATCTCAATAGATGCAGTGAAGGCATTTGATAAAAGTATAATGCCCTTTCATTATAAAAGTCTTAAGCAAATCAGGTACAGAAGAAGCATTCCTCAACACAATCAAGGCCAATTATGAGAACTATCCATACTACTGAAAACAATTTATAGATTCATTATAATTCCAGTTAAAACACCTATAGTTTTCTTCTTACATCTAGAAAAAAATGATGCTAAAATTCATATGGAAACATGAGAAACCCCAAATAGCTAAAGCAAACTTAAAGAACAAACCAAACTGGAGGCATCACAATATCAAACTTCAAGATATATTACAGGGCAGTTGTACTCAAATCTCCCTGGTACTAGCACAAAAAAAGTAGATATGTGGAACTTTGGAACAAGATCGAAATCCATACATGAAACCATGTATCTACAGCCAGCTAATGTTTGACAAGTGAACTGAATCACTCCAGAAAGGCCAGACTCTTTAACAAATGATACAGAGTAAAGTGAATCTAAATGTGCAAAAGTATGAAACAAGAACCCTACCTTACACTTTACCAAAAAATAAAAAGAAAAAGAGAAAGAATAGATCAAGGATCTAAATCTATGACCTGATACCATCAAATTACATTTACAAGCCAAAGGTATAGGCAAACACTTCTTGGAAAAAGAAATCAGAAGCCTACGCAATCAAGCAAAAGCAGACAAATGAGAATACTTGAAGCTAAGAAGCTTTGGTACCACAAAGGAAACCATCAGAATGGAAGAAAATATTCACAACTTTTACAACTGGTAGGGGACTAATATCCAGGATTTATAAAGAGCTCAAAAGCATGTGTGTGTGCATGCATGTTAGCATAACAATATCTTGGTATGTTCTGATTTACTGTGAAAATGCTTGATAAACAAACAATAAACACAATGATTTTGAAGAAGTTATATTTTTGTTTCAACTAAAGAAACATCAACTTAACATTGTTGAAATTGGCTAGATTTTGTACTCTTAAGTAACTTCAAAGTCGGCAGTTTAGGTCATGGTGTATAGTGACATCAAGAGCTGCAAATTTCCTATTTAGATTCAAGATAATAGAAAAAAGAGGTAAGAGAATAGCACTTTCACCTAACAATCATTTATGACAAGAGCACATGTTGGTTTTCTTTTTTATTTTTTTAATTTCACTTCCACGAATTAACCAGATAATCTAAAGTGGACATTAGTTAACTTGAAAGCAATTCTGAAACGTAGACTGGATACTGGAGAATGGTGGACAACTGCCCCAGCCCATCAAGACGCCCATAGTTGATTATGAAAAACAGATTGCTTCTCAAACTGCTCTCTTTGTTAGAGGTTTGGGAAGAGAATCAGGCTTTACCCATGTATGTAATGGGGAAGTGGAGAAGTATTTTAGTAATGTGTAAGAAGGTGGAATCTGAAATTCTGTTAATGTATTGTTTCGTGCCTGGTACTCTTGTAAAAAGAATGAAAGCAAAAAGGACAAATACTGTCTTCTTATGATTATTAAAATAGCTTTTACGATGCAGATCCTCAAAACCGTCTCAGGGAATTTGCCAGGAGAGTCATGAAACATTGACAACTCTGGTCATGCAGATTTTGTCTTCATCTTAAGGGTGAGTTTTAATCAGCCCTTATCACTCAAAGGCTTCCTCATCTACTTTCTACTGTTTAGACTATACAGCTTGTATTTTTCAACATTGAAAGTTTCCAAGTTGGTAGAATTCTTTTATTCTCATTTCTGCTGTAGTACTGTCAGTTCCCTATTGAGTCCACAAGCTGTCTTGTAACATACTGTTAAATATAATAAATACTAATCAGTAAATACTATAGCTTTATTTTCCATTCATCCACAGGCCCAAATGTAAAACACACAATATGCTTCTTAAATCACTGCCCTTGAAAGTTTTTGTAACAGATTATGCATTATTAAGCTTCCATTTGCTATTTTTCTTATCAACTACCTGCTTACTAACCACACGCACACACACACACACACACACACTTACAGACTCACAGAGAGAGAGAGAGAGAGAGAGAACCTCTTTTGGGTCTTGCTGTCTCCAGGATAAATAATGGCATCAGTCATGATATGCAATTAAAAAAAAAAAAAAAACAGTGTTTCAGTGGCCTAAATAATGAATTATTTCTTCATGCTATGACACAGCAAACAAACTTCAGCCACCAAGGATCTGTTGGCACTAAAAGACTACTTTTTCCATGGTTAGATGCTACACACTAGCAGGCAGTTGTTGGGTGTGCTCCAACAGAAGAGAACAACGGCGCATCCCCCACAAGCAATCACAAGCTTCATCCTGGAAGTGACAGCCCTTGGCCAGAACTAAACACATGGCTACTGCTAATCACGAACAGATCAAGAGTCCAGTCAGAGAAAAATTAGTTGTACGGTAGATTAAATAACACCATTTAATAATTTTCCAGTGTACAAAATTACCTTAAAACACCTTAATTCTTTTTAACAGGTATGCATGATCTACTGGAAAATGTTCAACTTAAAAATATATATATAACTATCTATTTGACAAATGCACATTATTAAATCCATAAAATATAACTGCAATAATTCAAATTTTTATGGTTATTCAGAAAATTCCATATGCATTCTAACAATGTACCTAAAATAACAATTTACTTTTAAAATATTTATTCATTTGCATATTTGAAATCAAACGCCCACAACATCTAGATCTGGAACCCTGTGTTGGTATCCCAAGTGGATGGCAGAAACCCTAGTACTTGTGCTATTATCTAATGGCCTTCTATTTCATTAGGAGGAGTATAGATCAGAAGTAAAGAGTAGTAAGGACTTAAACTAGGCACCCTGATAATGGCGTACAGGCATCCCAAGTTCATCTTAAGCCACTGTGCCACAATCCCTCCTGCATAAAATTCCATTATAAAATTAAGCATTTAAATCAATTACCCGATCAAACATGCTACAATTATAATTACAAACCTAATCTATTGCTCTAATAATTTTTTCCCAAACAAAATAAAGATTTTCCAATTATAATGCAAATATATTAGAGAATAATTATACCCAATTCCAAATGTTCTACATGATCAAAGTTACTGATTTTCTATGGAAACAATTACCTAACCTAGACTGTTCGGGAATAATCTCAGGTTTTTTATTGCTTTCTCAGCTTGAAGAAGAGTAATAATTACCTGAAGTACCTGCTGAGGCACCAAACAGCTTCTCATCTATGATACCTGATAACACTGAGCTACATTTATTATCTTTAACAGTCATCCAAAACAAAAACCTGGCAGTGATCATTTAACTTGCATTTTAGGGTTTAAATCATGATAATTTGCATGCTACATTACAATCTCCAATTTTTACCCAGATAGTTTCGCTACTTGATTGAATCTAACTTAACTACAAACTGTTGTAGCCTATTTTAAATCTTTCTTCAGTCATTTTAAGTAAAGAAAATTAAGGTAAATGATATCTTATGGCTAATAGGAATCGCAAAGCTATATTGCCTGTAATGTCACACTCCCAATATTTGACAATATGCAGCTAATGATACAGCTTCAGAACATATTAAATAAATATTAACAGAATCGCAAGAAAATTTGACAAACTGCCAGTATGAAGGAACTCTTTAAGCCTTGCATAATAATTAGTAGACTAACATTAATAACAATAAGCTAAACTTTGTATGTCAAAATGCCAATTTTTCTAACGACTATTTGGGATCAAGAGCTAGCATTTAGAAAACACACATTCCTCTCAAATATCGGGAAATGCAGTAAGAGAGGGATCAAATTCTCCTTTGCAGAAAGTGATAATATTGCTACAGGTTATCAGAAGCATGTTTGTCAAGATTAGAGCTAACAAAAACCAAATATCAAAGTCAGCTTTATTTCTAAATCCAAGCAATAAAAAGCTATACAAAGAAATTATACTTATAAATATATAATAGTTTTGAAAATGCATTAAAAATATCATTGAATGTTCTGGTAATAAACATAAAAGTACTTTTGAGAGATAACACAACAGACACACGACTTTTGGAAATATACAAAATCTCATTGAAGTACATTAATCAAGATCTAACAGGATAGAACAAGGAGTACCCTCTTATATTTAATGACTAAAAATTATACAAATTAATTACAATTGACCTATGCAGTCAATACCTTGTTAAATTTTATCAAAATTTGTTATACCAAAGCTAAAATGCATATGGAATGCAGTACAATTGATAAGAATATCAGCAAAGGGAGATTTACTGTATCATAGATAGCTATTACAAAGTTATAATGAGTAACACATTTTGTTGGCAAAGTTAAACAGAGTAATAAAAGGAATGAAAGATTGATAAATGAATGAAAAACTAGTTTAAAGGTAGACTACTCAGTAAATGTGTTCCAATCTAGATGGTTATTCATAAAGAAAGATATTGGGCCTGGTGTGGTGGCCTAGCAGCTAAAGCCCTCACCTTGAATGCATCAGGATCCCATATGGGCACCAGTTCTAATCCCGGCAGCTCCACTTCCCATTCAGCTCCCTGCTTGTGGCCTGGGAAAGCAGGTGAAGATGGCCCAAAGCCTTGGGACCCTGCACCCACATAGGAGACCTGGAAGAGATTCCTGGCTCCTGGCTTCAGATCTGCACAGCACTGGCCGTTGCGGTCACTTGGGGAGTGAATCATCAGACAGAAGATCTTCCTCTCTGCCTCTCCTCCTCTCTGTATATCTGACTTTGCAATAAAAACAAATAAATCTTAAAAAAAAGAAAAATACTACATTCTTTATCTACAATATAATAGTTGAAGAAAACAATTTAACATAAATCAAATACCAAACACATAGAAGGAATAATTATAAACTACGAAAGGAAAATACAGGAAGTATTTCCGTGAATCTGAGTGATGAGGGAATTATATGTGTTGTCTTATCATTCAGCAGCCCTTGTACAGAGTTTTTTCTTGAATTTTGTCAAGGCTCAATATCATTAAGGGATACCAATATGACATTTACTACTGTGCCATCGGCTTTGCCAGAGTCAGGATAGGAAGAGATTATCCAAGATGTACACCTCCAAAGATATCAACACTTTGGTGAGGGTTACTGCAACACATACTGCATAATAAATATTTTGTAAATGCAAAAAGAAAAAAAAGATAAAACCATAAAAGAAAGGTTATTAGCGACCACCTTCTCTTTGATTACAGGGGAAAGGGCACAATTGAGGAAAAAATATAAAGGCTTAAAATTTTAGAATATTTTGTCTCAAATTAAACCGAGTATATAAAATAGTCATCATGTAATATTCTGCATTTATATGTCAATGTTATTTGTGTTATGAAATAGTGAACTCAATTACTCACAGAGGACTAAAACCAACAGCTTGATGCAAATTAAACTAAGAAGCCAAAGGAACAAATTTATACTATTCTGAGTAGAAATTTTATGATCTACAATTTTAATACTGAGCCACAAATAACAATAAGAAAACTGAAATGATGTGACATTTATAATGGGTGTGCCATTCTTAAAAGGATTTTTTAAACCCCAAGAAATATTTAGATAATAGTGAACTTCAGAATATATGACATAAAATTAGGACTGAATGAGTAGAAGATAATTAACCAAAATAGAAATATCTAAAGAAATATATGAATAATCTAAACAAACAGTTGAAAATCTCATTGTAAATGCTTAGACTATGTTCTAATAGATTTTCAGAGTTTCCTTTTAAAAAGATTTATTTATTTGAAAATCAGAGATGTAGGGAGTGAGAGAGAAAGAGACAGACGAAAAAGAGTATTTCATCTGATAGTTCATACCCTAAAGGCTATAAGGGCCAGAATTAAGCCAGGCTAATGCCAGAATCCTCAGCCTCATATGGTTTCCCATGTGGGTGGCAGGGGCCCGTGCATTTAGGCCATTTTCCATTGTTCACCCCAGGCCATTAGCAGGGAGCTGAATTGGAACGAGCTGATCAGAAGTGGAGCATCCAGGACATGAATCAGTCGCCAGAAGTGATGTGGACGTGGCTTTACCCATAGGCAACAATATCCATTCCCTTTACACTGAAATCCCAAGATAATTAATAGGCATTATTAGAAATGGAAAGGAAATGTCTAAAAAAGAAGATAGGGCATGAGAACAGTATAAAAAATTAATAATTTACCAGTAATCTTCAAATTACTGTGTGTTATAGAATTTTTTTTGTATTATAGAAATTGAAGTGCCATTTTTATTAGTTAAAGTTAACAAAATATGCAGTATCTAGGATATCCATATAAAGAATATATAATTCTGGAAAACTCTAAAAAGAACATATTAGTTGAAAAACTAGATAGTTTAAACACAGCAATTTTTCTTTTATATAGATGCATGAATTCCAAATCATAGGAAAATGGTAAAGGAAACTGAAAAGACTGCTTGTAAAACACTTAAATGCAATTTAATAACTAAGTCAATTCAAAAAAGTATGGGATCTTCATTTTATCATTTAACAAAACATCCTACAAAGCCAAAAAAAAAAAGTAGTAATGCAACAGGAAGCTTATCAACTTGTCTATATGGTACAGTATATGAAAAGACGGCTTCACAGAGCCAGAGCTATTGCCCAGTAAGTAAGGCCACAGCCTGTATCCCCAGCATCTAATTATGGATGCCAGATCGCGTCCTGGATGCTCCAATATTGAACCAGTTCCCTGTTAATGTACCTGGGACAGCATCGGAGGATGTCCAAAGTTCTTGGGCCCTTGCCACCCACATGAGAGACATGAAAGAAGATTCTGGCTCCTGGCATCAGAGTGGCCTGTCTCTGGTCATTGCAGCCATTTGGGGAATGAACTAGCAAGTGGAAGATTTCTCTCTCTCCTCACTGTGTGTGTGTGTGTGTGTGTGTGTGTGTGTGTGTGTGTTTGTCCTTCTTTTCCTAGAACTCTGCCTTTCAAATAAATAAATATTAAAAATAAATGACCTCACAAGTTCATGAGTAAAGAATATAGTATTATAATTTCTGTGTGTGATATTATTTGCATTCATCTAATTTACTGACTCTTAAAATTGAACTTATATATCGATACAGAATCAGTACAGAAAATTATTTTAAATGTAGTATATTCAAAGGAGACGAAAGCACAAAGATCTTGGAAAGCACAAGAAGAAGTTGCAAACACGGTAGTGCATTTAAGATACAATGAAGTCATATATGATATAAATACTAAGATAGCAATATAAAAACCAGCTGCCACTTGCTTTGTTCTACTTTTCTCTGTCACATGAAAAATGCCCCTCCTACACATTTAGTCATTGTAGATAAAAGTTTTTTTTTAAATAGATCAGCAGTAGGAACAATTTGGAAAGGAAACACTACATGTGAAAATAGAAAGATTAAGTCAGAGATGATTGATATCTATTTCATAACTTCCTGTTGAGTCAGAGGATAGGCTATAAGCACCAGAAGACTTTCTTCATTTTTATGCTATATATAAAGTATCAGCCACAGATCCAATCTATTTAAATTTAGCCTGCATTGTTACTATGCTCTGTGTCCCTTTATTAACTCTACACAACAAAGAAACAAAATGTGCCTTGACTTATAGAGTTTTCTTAGCTTTGTAGTATAAATATTATTTTCTGTCTACTAAAGGTTATCAATATGCCATCGCTGAAATGGAGTTAGTAAGATAATTCGAAGAATGTATTATGAAATATTTCTTCTATACAGATAAAATAGTTATAGATAACCTTAGGAGCATAG
The DNA here is from genome assembly GCF_017591425.1 of Ochotona curzoniae. Lineage (NCBI taxonomy): Eukaryota > Metazoa > Chordata > Mammalia > Lagomorpha > Ochotonidae > Ochotona > Ochotona curzoniae. Next base: position 61,425,948 of record NW_024466599.1, read on the forward strand.
ATAACAGCAAATCACGCTAATTTGGAAGTTTTCAACTGTTTATTATTCTTTTTAGTTTTTCATATAACTAATTATATCTTACATTATTAATAATAATTGGACTTAATAAGTAGCTTCTAAAACAATAACATTTGACTTTTGGTGCCAATCTGAGCCATCTTGAACACACCACTGACATAAATGAGCAATGATCAGGTCAGCTGAGCTCCGTTAAAGCCCTGCCCACTTCACTCACCCAGAATGAGCAGCCAGCATTTCACTGCTGAATGCAAACTCTTCTTTGAAGATTTAAAAATATGGAATCAGAGTCTCTACCATTAAACAGCGTAACATGATTATCCCATATGTTGCTAGGAGTTCAAAGGTGTCTTTCACAGAATGGAACTTCTACTCATCTTTATACTTCTCTTAAATATGAGTGGACAACCGAAAATAGGCAGAACCTAAGAATAGCAGCTCACATAAAAGATCAAAAGAGATGAAAGAAAATAGTAAGAAATATAACTATAGAATTTAAAAGTTGTTCATACTCACACACAGAGAAAAATCACTTTAATTAGTGCTTTCAGAAATAAAACATGATCTTCATAAAGCAAAACTAAGAAAGGAATATTCAGACAACAAAAATAATCTATTTGAAATTCAACAGCATGACAACAAGTTAAAGTTAGAAAGAATTTTCCTGTAAAAGGGAAAATTAAAATGGCAAAAAAGCGCACAAAGATTAAAGAAAAAACATTCAAATTAGACGATCAGCACAGAAGGTTTGATAATCAAATAAGATAAGCTGCTAAACAAATAAAAACTAAAAAGACCATTGGAGATCAGAGGACAGCTTAAATAAATCTAAGGAATTTCCCTGGAAATGAAATAATTTAAAGGAATTCAAAGTGTGACTAGCATGAGATTGAAACTGACCACCATCAGTTTATGTATTTATGAAATTTTGTAACAATAGTGAAAATAGAAGTACGTGTTTAGTTTCAGAATGAAAAAATATGCATAATGGAAAAAGATGAGTTATTCTTTCATCCTCCTCAGCAAAGACACCACGTTATAGGACGAGAGAAAAGTAGCTTAAACATTTTGACGGATCACACGGAACAAAATTCTTGGCCCAACCAAGTCGATAGTCATTGTCGTTTGTATGACTTGAGATCTGTAAAACTGTTTTCAAAAAACCCCTGCCATCAGGAAGCTAATGTGTGTTTCCTTTATGTAAAGGGGACACAAGCGAAAGGAGGAAATCATACTGCAAACAGGATTAGCCAGTCAAGAAAAAGGCAGAGCAAAAACCGGACAAAGGACAGGAGCTCCTAGTGTGACAGATACACACCAGCACAGGCCAACTGCAGCCAGTCTACAGCAGGTTGTAAGGCACCAGGGAGACTTTCAGAAATATAAAATGCATAAATATCTGATTTGTCTGACCATCCTTAGGATAATGGACCAGCCAGAAAGCTTAAGTTTGAATTAATGTAAAATAAACAGATAGTTGAGCAAATTTCAAAAATTTTTTTTAGTTTGGCAAGAAATAAACAACTTACCCAAGGCTTCACTACAAGTATTATTTATATATTAATAAGAAAGTGCACAGTAATTATCACTGTAAACAAACTATGACCCCATTACAATGACTACGAAAAGGTAGATATACTTGATGTGACAGAGTCATGAAGTTTTTGTTTTTTCCTAATGGGAAGTAAAAGGATAACTTTTAAAAATTAACAATCAAAAAGTAATAATGCACAGACCAGTGCTGTAGCCTAGTGCAAATCTTTGCCTTGCATCCGCAGGGATCCCACATGGGTGCTCGCTCATGTCCCAGCTACTCCACTTCCCATTCTGCTCCTTGCATGTGGTCTATGAAAACAGTGGAAGACATCCCAAAGTCTTTGGACCCTGCACCCACATGGGAGACCTGGAAGAAGCTCCTGGCTCCTGGCTTCAGATTGGCTCAGCACTGGCCATTGCAGCTGTTTGGGGAGTAGAAGAGTGGATGGAAGATCTCTCTGTGTCTCCTCCTTTCTGCATATCTGCCTTTCCAAAGGCGGGGGGAGGGGGAAAGTAAAACAAATTTTTTTTTAAGGAATACTTAAGGTTTGATTTCACCAAGGCAGGATTAGTTCTTTTGCTCTCTTCTGTAGTGAAGAGCAGACCAGCTTGCACATCTTTAGTGTACTCAATCTCCTTGTTGTGCTTTGGGAAAACAGTTAAACTAGATAATGTAAGCAAGTTCATGGATGTGCACACATGAGTGCTTCCATACCCACACAGAATTCCCTAGCTTTACAAACTTCAGCCTCACAGCACAGTGTCACCTCAAAGGAAATGTTTTCCATTTATTTGATTCTTTTAGAAACACTTTTCTAAAGGGAAACTCTTCTGCAGAGTTGCAACTCTGCATAAAGGATCCACAGCCTTTTATACATCACCGCCCTGAGCAACTGCACTTCTTCCAGACACCAAACATCATCTCTGATTCTAATCTCTGACTCACATTTGCATAACTGAAAGGCCTACGAGGAATGCGATTTCTCTGAAAAAATCTTCGCCTATTAGTTATTTTCCAGTTTCCAGTCATTTAAAATCTATAAATAGACTGTACAGTGTTTTTATAAACTATTTCTTTCTTGGTGTCCAATATATTTTTATAACTATCAATATTGCACTAATTTAATACGAAGAGTTTTCCTGTATCTCTCATAATTCTTTTAATGGCATCTCTTTCCATAGCCACAGTGAAAAGATAAAACAGGAATAGAGTATTAATTAAAAATGAATTTTAACTGAAGTTGATCAAGTTGTCCTTAAAGATCCTGTTTTTGCTTTAAGATCAACCAATATCATTATTCATTTGGAGATTAAGCCCTGTGGCTGCTTATGTATTCTACAACCATTGCTAGAATAAGGAAGCTCTTGTTGAGCACCTGGCTGAAAGGGGAGTGAATGACGTCAGGGGGCATTTTGGCTCTGTTCTAGTTTCCTCATGTTTTCCTCCAGCCTCATATGGGAGGAATGTGTGACTACATTGGATTGCAACAGGGAGTCAGTTTGCTTTGGTGCTGAAACTGAAAAAGAAAAATGAAAAGCTCTTCTTAGGTTGAGTTCCTTAGCTTTCAGATGAGGACTTATATTTATTGTTAGATGAGGGAAGTGAGCCTGGAACGCTGCACAGAAGAGGATGAAGTTCCCACCACTGGATCTTTCTGGGAAGCTCACAGCGGATTTCAGCCTGGAATTAACCTGAGGGGTGACAGCCAGCTGAAGCTTGTATATTCTTTGCATGTACCATCCTACCTACAAACGGTGCAGGTGCAGGAGAATGTAAGTGATCACACAGGAGTCAGTATGGAAGAAGGCTGGTTTGAGGGAATGTGGACACAGAACACTTTTTTCTTAATAGCGTCTGGAGAGATTAGACTCCTATAAATAGGATATAAAGAGCAAAAGAGATGGAGCTGTTAGGAAGGCCAAAAGAAAAAAAAAATACAAGGGAAGTTGTTTCATCATAGTAAAGACATATTGTGAATGTAATCAGCATTAACAAATTTTCTACCCCTTCTGAAAGCCTTGTTGATTCAATCATAGTGTGTGTGTGGGGTGGAGGTTATCGTTAAGTAAGCATTAAACCATGATGTGGTACACATGACAGACTGATATTAAACAGAAGGAGTCTGTCCCCTTCCTCCTCTTGTGGTCAACATGATCAATTCATCACATTTAGCATTTGATATGTTAGCAAGTTTTTCCCCAAGTAACATCATATTATTAAGACATAACTCATCCTAACTTTACCTGGCAAGTGGGAGGATTATATTAACGATTGAGCTCATCCAAAGGAAATAACAAACTGGTATCTTTATGACAGGAGATGGTTTTCCAGCTTGGAACAAGTTCACAAAGTTACACTCCAAAATTCCTAAGTAAATAGGGAGACTCAGGCCTCATCTGCTTACCTATTTGTGTCTCAAAGAGATGGCACCCAGCTATTTGAGAAAAGCATTCTTGGTCATAAAGCTGAAAAGAATCCTATCTAGTCTTCAAAAGGATTTATATCATTTCAAAGAGAGGAAAAAGTACATCTAAAGTAAATGCTCTTAGAGAAAGTTGAGATCCTCTTCCCTTATTTTCAAGAGGAAGCACTTAGTCTCTCATTTTCTATTTATATTTGTTTTTACAGAGGTCATGAAACTTAGCTCAGAAACCTCATTTTATACAGCAATGACACTTTGAAGTGCAATATTAAGTATATTATTTTAAATATCACTAAATAAGCCATGAAAGCTTTAGTAAAGATGCCATGAAAAATTTATTTTTAAGTGCATATTTTTAGCACCTAACTTATAAGTAAATTATGTGAGTACACCTGATAGATCCAGTTGTGGAAATTGTTACCAACTGCCACATCAGGTAAGAGTTCAGAGTTAGTGGTAGTGCATTAAGCTCTTCCAGGGCAGAAAACAAAACAGAGGCTCTATATATTTTCAGATGCTGTCAGTTTTGCAAGGAAAATATATTCAATGGACATGAAGAATGTTTGCCAGAGTAGTAGAAACGTTCATTTTCCTTGACATACAGAAAACCAGAGATATAAATGAGATAAATGGATAAAACAGAGATAAAAATGGAATTTAGCAAGCAATATGGTACGGGCACATTTGTGACTGAAATCCAAATTCCACTGGCTTTAAACATTTTAAAGTTTATCCCTTCTATTTCAGTGAGATTGAATCTTTAATGAAAACTTGGGAAGGGAAGTAAGCCTGAAGTGTGAGATGAGGTCCCCCGAATCAACAGCATTCTCAGTCCTCTGGAAAGGCTGTGAAAGGTGTTGCTTGACAAATACCTTCCACTTCTCATTTCTAGGAAAGCCTCTAATTTAGTATAGTTTATAGACCTTTAAACGGATATTAGATGTAATCAAGCTACACAACCGTTTGGCTTTATATCAGTGTGCTTTTGGCTTTTACAGCAGACAGTATCTTAGAGATCAAAGTGCCCTCCTGTCCTCACTTAAGAGGCAGTAAGTTTACTTGCACTAGGCTGTCTTGGCCATCTTAATGGGGATTACACTAACACAGATCACCATATTTGCTTAATAGTTTTACCAAACTTACTTTACGTACATTTCCAAACTGTTGTTCTAAATATATCTTTCAACTATCAATTATAAGTCATGGAATGGAAGATGTGCAGCATATCCAAGGCTTTGGGATTTTAAATAAAGCTGTACCATTCTCCATTCTCCTCCTTTTCCATCTCTGCACTTTGTGTCATACAAGAAACTTGATGATCCACAGCAGTCTAATGACTGCAGTAAATTTTTGAGCAAAAGATGAAGCAACCCATTTTTAAGCATCATATTCTGTGTCATTCCTTTCATTAAATATCCTTCTTTCTCTTCTTTATTTATTTTGACATTTCAGCATGCCTATGTTTTTTTTTAAATTAATTCAGTAAAATACTTTTAATAGAGCAACTTACTTGTGGCTTTGGACATCTTTCTCATTTTTATCACAATTTTTATTAGCTATGAATGTACAATCTTCTCAGTTTTTAGCAAATTATGGTGATATATTTTATAAGAACTCTTCATAAATAAACATGCTGTCGGGGCATTGGCCTAGAGGATATAGGTGGTCAGAATTTTAGGTGTGCATCACAATAATTTATAAATTACAAGCTTATAGTATAATGAAATGAACATTTCTATAGAAAATACAAATCTTATCTCATCCAGAAATCCCACTTTTCAGTATCTACCCTCAAGGAATACATGCTCAAGAACACATAAAATGCCAGTGTTCAAAATCATATATACAGGCACAGTCATTGTGGAATTTATAATAGAGCTTATTACAAAAGCTCTATTATAAAAGTATCTAGCCACAGGAACTGTTCATAAGGTAGGACACCATGTATAGTAACAATATTGGGTAAAATACTATTAATATGTACTAACAAAGGAAAAAATTAAGCATTTTGAAATAGCAAATCAAATGGAAGAAAAGGACACACTATGCTGTTATCTATATAAATATACTTTGGAAATTGCATGTACATATACGGACATATATGTATGTCAGTTTGGGCTATGTGTATCTGTGCCTGTATGTGTGTGTACAGGTTTAAATGTGTGTGTATTTAAACATATATTACACTTTGCATCCGGAAGTATAGGGCTTAGAAATTAGTTGGAATAAGGACAAACTTTGAACATCAACGGTACAAAAACTGAATAGGAAGCTGTTTGGTTACCTTACTTGGAAAAAAATAAAGAAACTAGAAACAAGTCTGGGATAATCTTGGAGAAAGGGATGACAGTGGCATCTCTCAAGAGGACATGGATGAGAGGTTCCTATGGAGATTTTGAGGTTCCTCTATTTGGTTGGAGCCCCTTTTCTCCGTGGGAGGTTGTTTTAATTGGTTATGTGTATATGAATAAAGATATTCAAATTCTACAGATGTAGGAGGAAACATAGTATAACAATGTAGAAACTTTGGTATTACAAAGTGTATACTGTTGCATAACCTCACAAGCCCTAGAGTTAGAGAATTATATGAGAACATTATAGCCTCTTATTCAGGCTTGCTCTTGTTTCTCCTGATATCACAGTGTCCAACTTCATTGTTTTGATTAATGCAAGCCACTGTTAAAGAAAAAAAAAGATTCAGACTTTTTTTTCAGCTGATAAGACTGCTGCAATAGGTGTCACGACCATTTCCACAGGGGAGAATCTAGAATCTATTCCAAATATGGCAAAGACAACTGAGCTTTTATAGCTAATGAACAACATGAGGGCGGGATCAGTGGAAAACGTTACTAAGAGAAGACGTCAAGATTAGGGGGTTCTTGCTAAAGGGACCTTTAGTGGTTATTGTTAAAAGCAGGCCAGGTAATCAGACACCAAGGATAAAGATTGTCACTAAACTGGGCTATTGCTACAATTCAAAACAGGCAGTGCAGACCCAGAAAGAACAGATGATCAAGTGAAAGCCTAGTGAGGAAACACAAAGGTGGCTCACCCGAGTTGGGTCAAGGAGCACGTCTGTCGCCACATTTCACATTCCAGTTCAGCTCCCTAGACTGTCTAAGTTATGGCTCAGTTACCCGATGTTAACTGTAAGTAGTATTATCTCCCTTTAACTCTGCAGATTTGATGAAATTCTAATGGTTGTAAAAACAGTAAGTGCAAAAGCAGGACCACCCTTACCCTTTAGAAGAAGTGTAAAAATGAATGCAGGCAATACTTTTCCATAGGAATTGTCTGGAGCCTGCATTAATCTGTGGCAGGTAATTGTTACACATAGCTTGTGAAACTGGCATTATGGATTCTGGCTGCTACACTTCTAATCTAGCTCCCTGCTGATGGCCTGGAAAAAACAACAAAGATAACCCGCTGGGCTTAGGCCATTGCATCCATATGGGACCCTCAGATGAGGCTCCTAGTTCCTGGTTCCTGGTACTGAACAGGCCCAATCTTAGCTGTTCCAGCCTTTGGCAGGGAGTGCATAAAGGGATAGAAATTATCTCTTTCTATTTCTCCCTCTCTTTCTGTAACTTTGACTTTCAGATAATTAAATCTTAACACACACACACACACACACACACACACACAGAATAATCTTTACCTCTGCTTTGATTTTTCTGTCTCTAATTTTTAATTAGCATTCTGTTAACCTAATTCAGCAAAGATTTGTTGTGTCTCTGCTATGCTTCTAATGTTAATTAAAATTGCTTATCAGTTTAGAATTATGGATCCAGCTATTTACAATAAACATCAAATTTTCCAAATTGGATATCTGGACACATGATCCCAGAGAAAGGATTCCTTTCTTTAATTTAAATTCATTTAGAGGAAGATTTCCCAAAGGCAAACAAATTAAATAAAACACGCTTAAACTTTTTGTGAATTGTTCTTCATTTACCCATGCCACAAAGTAACTTCAGCAGATGTCATTGGTAAGAAACAGGAAGCCCTCAAAGCAGGTGCTTGTATCCTGCCTGTACCCACCTGTCAGCTCATCCACCCCTCCCTTCTCCATCACACAGAGGATCACAGCTCCTCAGAGTGAGAGGAAGTCTATTTCTCTCTATTCTTTAAGCCTGCTGTGACATTCACAGGGCCTCACTGGAAGCATACAAAAAGACCTTGGCAGCCTACAGCTAGAGGGTAAGCCAGCTTAATATCAGGCTGAGGACTTGCTGGTTATCAGAGTGTCAGAGTCTCACACGTCTGTATCAGACCAGACAGGGAAAACACGAGCCGACCATAGTTAAGAGACATGTTGGATGGATACGCTTGAGAGTACTGAGGTATTTTAAATATATAGTACTTTTAAGTCATGTTAGATCAGGAAAAGGTCCTTGTCATATATACTCTGATAAGTGACTAACCAAACTTTGAAATTAAACAATCGCTTAGGATGTATTCCCACTGAGATTTATTGTCCCAAGGTGTAGTTCTAGAATGCTTCATTCTAGTGCCTCAAAGAACAAGTTTATGAAATAGATATTTTAACACATATAAAAAGTTCTGTGATCTTAAGAAACTTTCAATTACAACCTCAAAGACTTTATTTTTTGTTTTGCGATATACTGGTATATTTCCTTGAATATCAATCAGCACCATCACTGAAGATAATGTTCTCTCATCTGGGAATAATCTGTTGCTTTTTTTCCCACTATTACAATAGAAAACAGTAGATAAGCATTTCTGTAAGTTTGTGTGTGTATAAAATAGATGCTTTATACTTTATCTTAAAATTTAAGGAACTTTGAAGATCAATGTACTATGTTAAATCCATGCTATTGGACAGTATTTCCCTCTTAATGAACTAATTAAACATTCCATAGTGCCACCAAGAAAATTAAATTGGGCTGTTATACCTATCCTAATATCCACTGTTGTTCTGACATATATTTAGTCACTTTTTAGAAACATCTAAGGACCCAACTATTTCAAGAATTGTAACTATTTCAAGATATTGTGATTGTGGTTAAAATTATTGTTCAATAAAATATGCATATTTTTAAAACTACTCTTAAAAACTGATTAAATAAATCTCAAAAATCTGTTCTCCAAAATCATATCAATGAGTGAAAATATCAATAAAGATTATTTTTGAAAAATTAACAGTTGGAATAAAGACTTTTCGTAACAAGTCTGAAAGCGAATAATTAAAATATTTTAGGAAACAATGCATACATGTTAAAATCGTTAGAGTGTATAATATTGACCAGTTTAAAATTGAACTCTTCCATCTTATTGCAGCACTATTTTTTAAATGACTATTAGTCACTTGTCCCACTTTGAAAAGGCCTCATCATTGCATTAGTAGAATATGCTTACTACATATGTCCATGGGACTTTTTCAGTTAGAAAACTGTGCTAGTCTAGTTGAAGAATAGTGTGACTAGGCTGGAGGAAGTTAGAAGGAACACATGGGAAATGAGAACAGAGAGTATAGAGAGGAATAAGGAAATACTTTAAAGGACTTGGTTGGTCTTTCAAATGACTTGTGCTTTTATTTTTAGGGCTATAGAACACAGAAGTGTTTTCAGCAAAGGAATGCTAAGCTCTGATTGGGGTGTTGAGAGTACAGTTTTAGTATGCAATAATCCTGAGGCATATACCCTAAAGAAAAAATTTTCCATTCTAGCTACATAAAAATTAAGATCATTGAAGTTGAAACAGCATACATGATACTAAGAAACAGTGACAAAATCTAGAAGATATATGTACATAAAAGTGACAAAGGAGGGACTGGTGCCATGGCTTGATTGGCTAATTCTCAAATTTTAGGCAGCAGTATCCCATACAGGTGCTGGTTCATCATGTCCTGGCTGCTCCACTTCCAACCTAACACCCTGTTTATCACCTGGAAAAGCAGAGGAAACGGCCCAAGTCCACAGGCTCCTGAACCTACAAGGGAAGCATCAGCTCCTGGCTGCTGGCTTTACATAAGCTCAGCTGTGGCCACTGTGGCTATTTGGGGAGTGAACTAGCAGATGGAAGATCTTTCTATCTCTCTTCTCTGTAATCTGCCTTTTGAGTAAAATAAATCTTTTTAGTTATTTTTTTTGTCAGTGAAGAATTTAATAAGAGAAAAAATTATTTTGAAGAAATTAAAATGAAAACAAAATATCAGAACCCATGATATGTAGCAAAGAAAACCCTTTGAAAAATAAAAAATGTAACAAAGTATTAATATTATTTCAATAAGATTAAAAGCTGGCCTTGTGAAGATATTTGGATGGGATCCCAAGATTCTAAACACTGAAACCTTTTATTTTATCAATACTGAATTAGCAAATGTGATGTGACAGAGGATTGAAAAACATTTGCGGTTTTGCTCACCAACATGTTTTCCTGTGATCTCCATAAGCAAAGCACACTAGGTATGAGTATCAGAATGATAGACATATGGAGCAGATTTGAATCTGATCAGATTACTGAGGGCCAACATGACAGCATGACAGCTGATCCATGTGTCTGTGAGGAAAAATGAATATTTGATATTTTAAGCGTAAAAGATTTTGAACTTGTCTGTTATATATCTTTTTTGTTTTCCATCAAAACTAACATCTGCTAAGGGGGTTAAGGTTTCAAAGGAAAGAGTTCTCATCCTATCTCTTTCCAAGACCAAAGTATCAGAGTAGCATCTCACTTTGCAACAACATGCATGGAGAGACACAATTGCAGGAGACTGGATTTCTTGAGCAAAAGAACTGTACTTTCACCACTGTGATCCAATCACCATATTTAAATATTAGATATTGATCATATTGCAAGAGCTTGCTTTTCCTCAAATAAACCTGCTTTCAACAGAAAACTAGGACAGCGAGTTTCACTGGACTTGCCTGTGATTATGATTCAACTGCTTTGTGAGTGCTAGCAGGATGCCACTCAGCTGGGCTGTCTACCTTCTTCAGTGAAGCTGTATGCTTATTCCAAATTTTCAAATAAAAGAACAAAAAAGGCAAATATTAGCATATCTGAACATTTCTTCCCATTCGGTTGATAATGCACTAATATTTCTCTTTTTTATTATTTTCTGAATTAACTTTCACTGGCACATATCTATGCTACAGATCCTCTCAGAGAAGCTGATGATGAATTTTATCAAAACTTTCACTTTTTTTTTTCCATTTTATTGTCTGCTGTGTGCTTACATAGCTATAACTCCTTCCAACTTATTTTAGGTTTTCTTTTTTTCTGCCTTGTTAAAGTGGATTCCTACGTTATCTGCATTTTCTTATTTATGATTATGAAACTAACTTACTCTTGAGGCAGATTTAAGTTTCTGACTTTTCATCATTGCTTTCTAAGTGATTTGTAACTAGTTCATTAAAACGAAAGTTTTGAGAGGCAGAAAGAACAAAAATTCACGGAGTTCCTATATTCCGATTCACCAGCATTCCACCCCCACCCCTGAATGCCTGTAATGACTAGTCCTGAATAAGGACAAAGCTCGAAATTGGGAACTCTATCCTACACTTTGACAAGGGTGGCAGGAACCAAAATACTGGGGTCTTCCTTGCCTTGCAGAGCCTGCGTTAGCAGCAGCTGGCCTCAAGAAAGATGTCAGTTGTCAAACCCCCACATGCGGATACATGATATGAACATCTTCACTGGAATCCAGCCCGTTAGGCCAAACATCTGTCCCTATCGCCATAATTGTTATGTCTTCAATAATTTAAATATTTAGGATACTTACCAACATATCTGACACTTAATTTTCTAGTTTTTATTTTTAAATCTTCAGCTACATTGCATACTTTTAGGGATCTAGAGATGAATGTAGAAGTCACTTTAGAAATATGTACAAAGTATGGATGGAGTAGGAACTACAGGTAATTAAAATAATGCAAAGGAAGAGAAGGGCTGAATGAGTTAATTTTCAGTAAGAGGATGAATTCAACAGATGAAACACTATCATTGAGAACTTAAACAATAGAAGAGTACATGTAAGCGTTCTGTCATTGACAGGAAACTAGTAAACAATGCATTATATCACTGAATGAAAATGAAACGCAACATAACAGTAGTATCAGAGGACACCTGTGTGCCTTGAAAAGGACAGATAGTCTCTGTGGGTGTGCCAAGAATGATGATATAAATTACAAAGCAATGGTTCTCTCAGGGCCCACCTGCAACCACTACACTGAACAGAACATTTTGAACTTTTACTTTATTTTAGTGAGATCCATTTTTATACTCTGCAGTTAGCACAAAAGCCTTAGATTGGTATAGCCAAAGCTCATCAGTTAGTGTATTTGCACGTTTATATGCAGAGAATACTGACAGAATTTGGGGGTTTCAGATTTCAAGAAGCAAGTAATGAGTTGACATTCTATGGCATTTTCATTATATCCTAATAATGCGAAATATAAGGCTTTGACTCTTACGATGCCAAATGATTTATTGAAGTTTTTTCAATAATCATATCTTAGATTAATTCTATTGCCAAGACTCAATTCTAAAGCTGCTTCTCATCAGGAGACATACTTGTCCATGTTGCCAGAAATCTTCTGTTCAGCCATACTTTTCAATGTGCACTTCTTAGGGCAAGTCTCTTTCTCTGTCACAATATGCAGTAGCCATTTTACGCATCACAGAGGAGATGAAGTAGACTTAGTTGGCTGACTAAAATCCAACTTCTGTCAAAGGTTTACAAATCCATTATAAAAATTAATTTTTGGTTCACTCCAGGTAGATGCTCTCAGAATTAGAAAGCTAGCTTTCATGGGTACCTAACATTTCAAACACATTAATTTCACAAAATTTAAAGTAGACCAGATGCAGGATACCAGTTTATATAATAGAACCTGAAACTTTTCACTAATTGTTGCTCTTTTTGGATGATTCTGTACAGCCAGCCTTCCAGTGATATGAGAGCATGTACCCAACTCTAGTAGGCAATGAAATATTGAGGCAATGTGAAAAAAAACCTAGGATGGATTCTGTGGATTTTCTAAGGATGCAGCGTAATTTTTGTGATCTGGTAAACAGGATTGAAAAGAATAAAAAGGGAGCTTCAAGGAATATAGGTAAGATGAATTTACGGTTTGCATTTACACAGACACCAGTGTAATTAGCAGGGTTGGCTCACTTGAGCTGATAGTCCTAATCATTTTGGTTGGGGACTGGTTTACACATGAATTTTTGATGAAGCATTGACCAATGGAGATGTGAGACTGTGCACTGTAGGAATTCTGAGAGGGTATCCACACTGTAACAGAAGGATGAGGGAAGAATTTGCCTGTGAGAGTATCACCTGCTGGTGATGCCTAGAATTGCAGGAATAGTTTGTACTTGCTCAAGGGAGTCAGGCTGAGAACTTCACTGAACACACTGAGAACTTCAGGGAAGAAAAATGAACAAAGAATAATGATGACATCACTGAGTCAGGGAATTAACAAGACCCAACCTGACCTCCTACGTGAACCAGGAAGAACATTATGTGAGATAATAAAGGTTCCTAAGTGAAAAAAATGTGCGATCCAACTATTTTTTACCTTGGAAAGGAAATGATTATAGACACATTTTTTTGAAATCATTACATCTTTGTTTTTAAAGTCACTTGAAAATATTTAAGAAGTGCTCGAAAGTACCTAGCAAAGAGAATAAATGTTTGTAGCTAACACATATTTTCTCCGCAAAAAAAAAAAAAAAAAAAAAAATTATGGGATCACTTGCCAAAGCATTTTGGTAAGTGGTAGGTTTAAAGGACCAAGTAGCATAGAAAGAAATAGCCATATAAGCAAAAAGTATAGCACAAATCATAGAGATGATGAAATATGCTAAGTTATTAACATTGCAGATTCTATAGATAGTTCCATATGAATTCCTTAATGAAATGCACGCTTTTCTATGAAACTAAAATTTACCATACTTTGTCTCCAGAGAAAAATGAAATCCTTAATTTTAACCTAAACATAAAATTTCCAAGGAATAAAGCTTTCTATCTTGTCATACATGTATATACATAAATACCCACAGCATTGCATACAAATGGTTTGACTAAAAAATTTTTCCACACATTTAGGAATTTGTAAATTTTTCTCAACATATAATTTCTGTCAAAACTGATGAAATGAATTTTATTGAATTATCTCTCATTAAAATATGTTAATTCCATCATTTGAAAAATGAAAAATGAATAAACTTCATGATTGCTCTTAAGTTTTCATTGCTCTTAAGTTTTCAAGTTTTATCAGTTTTGTCTCAAGATTTTCTACTACTGACCATTTGTGAAGTTTCGATTACTTGCTAGGAGAGTGTGAGAAACAATGCCATTTGAGATGAGCCATAATTAAACAGAAAAAAATTCAAGTGACTAGTAACTACAGCTAACACATGTTTACATTTTGCAGACAGTCAATAACTTAGTCAGGAAATACGCTGATATCATTTAACACAAAAGTTGATGAAAGATGGCAGAAGGGAAAATTGGTTGTCTTGATAAATATCAGGAAACAATCTATTTCAACATTATGGCTATCAAGAACTTTCCTGGCAAAACAAAAGCATTTATCTGAAAACAACATCTTACTTTATAATTAATGGGCACAAACTAATCAGAGTACACATGGAAGTCAGTGCAAGACAATTCCAAATGGAAGAGGAACCCATTTTCCAATTAGTATCCCCACTCCCAAAAGAGATCTGCTTTAAAGTCTGATCTAGACCAAATTAAAGAAAATCTGTCATTTTACTATTTTGGCTGTACTTTGCATTGCTAATAGTGGAGAAACTGGAAGATAGCCCTTTAGCAAAATTAACTTCCTAATGAATACACAGTTTTCTCTTACACATAAAATTATGCAAGTAGCCTTTTTTTGGATACAAAAGTACAATGTATCTGAACAGCAGTGAAATTTGTAAGAGGTTTTATAATTTAGTAATAGTAGCATAACCGTAGACAACACCACAGGGGGGCAATAGGAAAAATCCCACCGAAGAGTCACTTTAGTGTTTTGATATTCTTTTTTATGCAGACTCCCTTCATTCCTCTATTGATATGTTCATGCTACATTTTTATTACCAATTCAGGATACAGAAGAAACAGAGTCACAAATGCAGAGACCACAATGATTTGACCAGTCCTAATTTAAAATAGGAAAATTAAAACAAGATGAGATCACCATGAGAATGTAAGCCCCCAGATTTTCATAAATGCAGGAGGAGACACATCTCTCAGAGATCTTGGGGTTGGCACCTTAGCTTTTTATTTTGGAAGTTAAAGAAAATGGTCATCTGGAGACAGGATTTTACAAGGATACCAAAACCAATATTACTTAACGCTGAAATTATATGTGTATGCAATGCAATCATATAAAAAGTGAATGCAATTTAGGAGAAGTGACAAGGCAAAAATATTATTCTGTGGCAGTAGGGTTGTATACTTGGAAAACTCAGAAAACTAATGAGAAAATTCAGTAATGTAGCTTGGTTAATATGTGATTTCTTCTGCCAGCAATAACCAGTTTGGAAGTGTGATGACAAAAAGATCACATCTACTATAGTAACCGGAATAGGGTTGCTATTTTTAGCAAATAAAAATCTGGGATGCCCAATTACGTTTGAATTTTAGTTACAGTGTTTGGTATAAAGTATGCTCAATGTAAGATCTGGATATACTTATGCCAAGATAGTATTTATCATGCATCTAAAATTTCAATGTTAACTGGACAGCCCGAATCTTAACTAGCTGCCCCTAACCAGAGGTGTGAAATGTCACTTAGCAAAGCAGGACACAAATCATAGAACTGATTATACTCTTCCTGTGTTGATTTTAAATATTCACCAGCTCTACCATTCAACAATGATTTTCATTAGAGCCTGTTCTTTAATATCCTTTTAAAATTGCATCTCAGTTGTGGAATATACCTTTAAGTAATTAAAGTGAGTTTTACTTTCTTGTGAAAAAAAAAATTGGTTTCCACATTGTTGGCCCAGTGAGACCTTTCCACATCTGGCTGGAATTCCCAGGCCCCCCATTCCAAACAGCCAAAGGTTATCAGCATCCTGAAAGGCATACTCCTTTTGTCTAACAAAAATCCACCTGCTTCACTCACACAGTACTGGCAACCGTGTGCCGGCTGCACAGCAGTGTCTGATGCTAGGATCAGCTGTATATTCAGCCCTCCCATATGGACATGGGGGACCCCAGAGTGTACTCAGGCCACACTTTGGAGAAATCTGCAGCACTGCATTAAACATTGACCACAGCACAGGAGGATGAACCAGCTGTCCAGCTGGAACATCCCAGAATGTGAGTTTGCAATGCTTTTTTCTTTTTTTGCTTTTTAAAGGACAGTTGTTCCAGACAAGCCATTTTCTCTGAAGGGTGCTGTGTTCTTGGGAGGCAGCCATTCCAGTATTTCAAAGATTAAGTTATAACTGAACAATGTATGAGGCTGTATAAAAAGTAATTTACCATTTTATAATTACTTTTAATTAACCATTTTATAATTACTTCCTCTATGGTAATGCCTCTGGGCCTGATTGTGAAAACAATTATAGGCTGGGAATTTGCATACCAGTAATAGGCCTTAACATAAATGCCTTAAATGTAGCTATTTCTTGGTACTTATTTGGCATATCATGAAATCATGGCTCTAACTATATGTTATTCACTCTCAGTCTCCTTCCAAAAATAAAGAAAGAATATGCCTTTTTCAGAAAAAATGCTTGAAATAATTACAGATTATTTTACTTTATAGTCGCTTAAAGGTTTCAAGGCTATTTACTTCTTAAAAGAAAAAAAATTGAAATGTTCTCTTTCTCGTCTTCAAAGTATACCCCAGACCCCATCTTCTAGCCAATTATACAAAACCCTCACAATGTCAATAAAATGTCATTGTGCAAAAAATGTCTGCTTAGAAACTACAGCAAGTATTATTGTCTTCTAGGGTAACTAACGATTAATAACACATATGATCAATTAGATCAATTAAACTGCTTGAAAGAAAAACCATAAACTTTTAAGCGGCAGGCAGAGAGTAACAGTATTAGCCAAGGATTCATGATAAGAACGCAGTTTCACAGGGAAAAGAACAAGGAAGCAGAATGCCCTTGAGTAGCTTGGACTCCGGGCTTTTCTTTCTCATTAGCTTCCGTGTGGATTACTTTCACACCTGTGTGGAGAAAATTAATTGAAGGGTGGATGACCCTTGTCTGCATGTGCTGGCCACAGCGAGCACGTTCTGGCTTCTTGGAAGAGACTAATGAGAAAATTATTAATAACTAAGGCAAGTTTATTGTCTTCTATTAGCCAGACACTGACGTGGAAGCCTGACCCAAAGTCAAAATAAATAAGGCAGGAAAAGGACTAGGGCTTTGGTCAAGCCAACTGGCCTTCAAGGTGTCCTCCATCGTGTAGCCCTGAAACCACTGCATTTTGCTCTTATCAAATGTGAATAAAGGAGGAATCATCACATCCAAAATACTTATATTTTCTAGGCAATTGCTCATGTATTACTTGGTGTTCTTATTATCATTTTCTCCAGGGCTGGGAATCAGTTATGTTTTCCTATTTTTTTTTTCTCAGTTTGTAGGAAGGTCAGATCTCACATTTTTTTTTCCCAGCAAGCATAACCTGGGTTTTTTTGTTTTGATTTTTTTTGGGGGGGGAGAGGGTGCCACCACTTTATTAAATTTAGATTTTGCTTTGCAGTTATTTAATAGGGAATTCCCTTGGGAATAAACAGGTATGATCACTTAAGTATTACTTTCAACATAATTGTCTCATGTGCCGTTGTTTGATGTATTTCCAACTTCACTCAAATTCCACAAAACTGCTGTGGTAACCTATTGAATGCTGCACTGCCATTTGATTTCAATCACAGAAATTGCTTCACTAAGCAAACTCCCGAACATCACCCTGCTTTCACCCTGCCCTAACATTTGCAGCTCAGCATTCAGCTCATTCAACTCTCTTCAGCCAGTGAGCCTTTTCTGACAGTGGTAAGCCACACTGAATTTCTGTACATGAAAACCCTTATTAGCATAGATACCACCAGGTTTTATGATTTTTGTTTTTGTTTTTTTTTTTTTTTGCTTTTCAGTTAGTATTATTCTCTTCAGACAATAAGCTTTATATTTGAAATTCTTGTACCTAAACAGAAACTTGAAAAATTCTTGTTGTTGATAAGTTTTAGTCACTTGAAAACATAACTTTACTAAGCTTGAAAATTCCACTTGCATATTATGGCTAGACCAAATACCCAAAATGAAATAATTCAAACTACCTCTAGTGGTTTGTTTTGTTTTGCTTCACTGTTTTTAAAAGATTATTTATATTCATTTGGAAGGTGGATTTTATACAGAGACCAATGGAATTTTCACTGGCTCACTCCCATAATGGTCACTACGGCCAAAGCTGAGCTAAGCTGAACCTGGGAAACAGGTGCTTCTCTGGGTCTCCTGTGTGGGTACAGGATCCCAAGTCACTTGGCCGAGCCATAAGCCATGAGTGACACAGAGCAGCCAGGTCAGGAGCTGGTATCCATGTGGGATGTGGGAGCCGCATGGTAGAGGATTAGTCTGCAGTGACAATTCACTTTGTATTTTCCCAGTGTCTGACCAATGCACTTGACTATTTCTATTTGTTTTTCACTTTAGATTAGGACAACTGCCTGTGTCTCTAGCTAATAGAGATTATCCTTCTTATAGTTAGTAACAATCATTTTTCTGGTCTCTTCCAAGAAACCACAATACGCTAGCTAGTGTATGGGAATTAAAACAAAAGGCTCACACATTCTTCGGCTAATTTCTTTAATAAAGATAAGAAAGTAACTATTGCCTCCCAAGTCACACTGAGGCTAACACACAAGGGAAAGCTAAACTCAAAGCAATTTAAGAATATTATACTACTTTATTCTTTCACCATTTATAACATTTTATTATGAGTCTTTAAAAATTCCATTGGTCTCTATGACTTTTTAAAAATTCAATATTATTATTTCAAGCAGCACAATTATTCTAGCTAATAATATTGCGATAATTTCATCAACTAAAATAAAAGAAAACAAAGTAAAACACTACAAATAGTAGCTCTGAAGATATACACATAATAAATTGTACAATAAATGCTTGCTGGTTACTAAATAAGGCTGGGTT
Organism: Ochotona curzoniae; assembly: GCF_017591425.1. Classification (NCBI taxonomy): domain Eukaryota; kingdom Metazoa; phylum Chordata; class Mammalia; order Lagomorpha; family Ochotonidae; genus Ochotona; species Ochotona curzoniae. Next base: position 61,445,081 of record NW_024466599.1, read on the forward strand.
GTTACAGAATGTAACATAAAAGAAATAAATTATAAATTTGTTATCATCCAGGATAAACAGGCTAGTATCAAGCCACAGAATTGAATCTGTGAAAACACTAATATGGACATGATAAGGTAAACAAAGGAAAATTAGGTATTCTAACAAGAAAAAAAAGGAAGAAAAGAAGGAAGGAAGGAAGGAAGGAAGGAAGGAAGGAAGGAAGGAAGGAAGGAAGGAGGGAGGGAGGGAGGAAGGGAGGGGGAAGAAGAAAAGGAAAGAAAAAGGAAAGAAAGAAAAGAGGGATGAAGGGAGAAAGGATGTCACACAACATAGGGTCTTTAGTGTGTCCTTAGAAACTGTAAGTAAATATGAAATGAGGATGTGGAAAAAAATATAACATGGTTGGCATGAATTTTATATCACTTTGAGGGGTATGTGTATTACATTCAAAACCTAGGAATAAGCAGGAATTTAGACATTATAAATATTTTTTTAAGTGATGACAATTCTAAGAGAATGTCTTCATCTTTGAGCAAATGTGACTTAGAATTCTGCACAGGTTAGGACACCCTGATACAAGATTGGTAATGGGTTTTCAAAGATGCAAGGAAGGAAGTAAAGCCCATTTAGGAAGTTGATTTAGAGAAATAGTGAAATCTGGCAACCATTTGGCATTAAGAGGTATCTGATCCTGTCAAGGAACTAACATCATAAACACAAAACTAAAAATATGCAAAGGGACAATGTTTTTCCTTTTCAAAATCACCTGTTCTATAACTTATCTTTGATTTATAATTATTGGCATTTATGTCTTCCACTATTGTAAAAGTGCAAATGCTCAATGTTTTAAAAACCTAGACTTTAAATGAATAAAGCAAAAAGTATGCATCCATAAGAAAAACACTTGCAATATTATGTCATAAATTCTCAGAGAAATTTTTTTATTCACAACACAAACATTGCACATGATGCTTTATTACTTTGCATTTTTCCGAATTGCACACTATAAATACTCATTATAGTAGACAAAACAATGCTCCCTACCCCCCAAATATTTATATCCTAAGCCCTGAAATCTGTGAATGTTATAAACTACACAGCAAGGAAAAATTGAGGTTGCACTTGTAATTAAGGTTGCTAATACAATGACTTTGAGATGAGTGGTTCATCCAAGATGATGTAATTATGGGGGAATTTATATGTGAAAGAAGTCAAACAAGAGAAAACTAGCAAGGCCACATATGAGAAAGATCAAATCAGATGCCGCAAGAATAGAGGATGGAGGGAAAAGGTCACAAAATTAGTACAGGGGATATTAGAAAACTGGAAAAGACAAATCTATGCATTCTTTCCTGGAACCTCTAAAGGAATGTAGTTCTGCTGACACTTTGATTTTAATCCACTGATACCTTTACTGGACTATTGACCTCCAAATCTGCAAGATAACAAATCTGTACTGCTTTAAGTTACTGCATTTGTAGTAGTTTATATATAGAGAGAAGAAAATTAATATATTAGATATCCATTTTGCTGAAACCAAATAGTATTTTATTTGGGGGCCAATTATAATTTTTATAGCTAACATGGGAGTTTGTAAATTTTTACTTAAAAGCACAAATAGCAAAAATATTTCTCTTCTTGTTATATTATTTTTCATTGGAACTGTTCAACTCTATCACCATAGTGTTAAAGTAGTCATAGACAATATGTAAATAAATGGACTTGACAGTATTTCAATGAAAGTTATTTATAAAAACAATCTGCAACTTGGTGATGTCTTAAAGAGTTCCCTACTAATGCATCTTTAATTATTTTCAAGCATAGAACTTGATTTTGTAATTTTCTGATTTATATATATCAAATACAGAATTTTCTGCTGACATATTAAGTATCACAGTTAATTTAAAGATTGATTTATTTGAAATGCAGAGTTATAGAGTTGAGAGAATCTTCCATTCCCTGATTCATTGCCCAAATTGTAGCATTAACTGGGATTGGGCTAGGATAGGCTGAAAACAGAAGTCTGGAATTAAATCTGGGTTTCCATGTGGATAACAGGAGCCTAAGAACTTTCAATCATCTTCTGCTGCTTTCCTGAAACATTGCTAGCGAGGTGGATTGGAAGTGGAGCAGCCAATACTCAGATCAGTGCTCATATGGAATGCTAGTATCACATATTGAGAATTAATCTACTGCATCACAACTCTGGTTCCTGTAGTATAATTGTTCATTGTGATTTCCAATTTTGGAGCAAACTAAAAGTACCTGTTTGTCTTGTAGTCAAATGCAAAAGTTTCAATGTGAGATGTATTTTTTTCCTAAGAATAGTTTCATTGTAAAATCAAATATAAATTTTTAATGCAAAGATGTTTGTTTGCTTTTTTCAACTTGTTAGTTATTGAATTCTTCACCTAGTAGAGTGTTAAGTCTATGATTTCCAAGTGAACTAAAAGTATGCAAGTGTAAAGCTTTTTAAAAAGAAAAGAAATGAGTGTGAAAAGTATTGTTATGCTGCTAAACATGTATTTAATGTGTGGAAGTTGTTCACTTTATACAAACAAATGGAAACATAAAATAAAAATATTGAGCCTCAAGTAGATATGACAAAGATGGAACTGATACACAGAATCACTTTCATGTGATTGAATTTAAAATTGTTCAATATACATGACAAAAGGAATCTGAGGTAGACATGAAATAAGTTTGCACAGATTTGAATGCAAGCTTCCCACTTTCCACATGCCAAGCAACTTATCAGGCCAGACAGTTAGGTCATAACTTCATGATTAGAAACACCAGTAGAGAAAAATATTGAAATTCGACTTTTCCAATACATCAAGGAATAGTTTCCTAGTTTTCAGTAAAAGAAAAAATGTTAGCACTTACTTAAAATCCAAAGAGTGGTACAGACTAAGATTTGGTAGGAGAAATGTTGGCATATACACAAATCAAACAAACAATCCTCTGATTACACTCCTCCTCAGATCCACAGAGAGTAAAGAACTGCTGATGAGTGATGAATGTGTTTCTTCCTCCTCCCAAAGTCGTGTTGACATCACAGAGACGCATAGTTCCTCATCTGACTAATGTACTGACCCAAACTGGAGGGAAAACGCAGGTGGCAGACAGAATCAGAGCAAGACACTGTGTTATTTGCATCTGTAATTTCCGAAAGAAGAACTCAACAGACTTGCTCTGTGTTTGAAAAGTGCTTATTTCATTTTAGCTACAGCAAATGCATCACCCTACATTTTTAAATGAAAATTTTCCTTTGCTTGCCACCGATTAAATCAAAATGCATTATGTGCTATTCACTAGTGACTTCCTATTTGTGTATATCCTAATTTTATCTTTTCTGTCTTCATTCATTTCCAAATATTCTATAAAACTATGAACACTGAATTTCAAAAAGTGAAATAAAAACTATAAAGTACATTTTTTTTTAGCCTTCAGGATGTGAAAATAAGACAGAGCAGAATGAATCAAATGTTCCTACCTTAATAAGTGGTTTAATAAGTGATGTCAGTATGCTTTAGTTTACAGTTTAGTTTATGTTAAGTTATAACAAAATCGAAAAGAAAAATTTAAGCTCAAGATAAATATTTGTTTACCCCTGATGTCATAGTCCTTACCTAATTAAATTCTGGTGAAAATATATATGATAAAATCAATAAATCTATGCCCATGATTTGTAAAGTCTACAATAAATTCATAAGTTTCTGGATACATATAACCAAATTAAATCAAAACAAATTCAATTGTTAAACTCAATCATGCAAAGAAAAATTGATTGGTATAATAAAATAAGAAGACTGCATAGATGTAAAATATTTCCCAAAAAAGAAAATCCTGAGACCAAACTGCTTCACTGATGAATTCTACCAAACTTTTATTTAAAAGAAATTATTTTATTTATGGGAAAGGAAAGGAGAGAGAGAGGAAGGAAGGAAGGAAGAAAGGAAGGAAGGAAGGAAGGAAGGAGAAAAGGAAAGAAAAAAGAAAAGAAAGGTAAAGAAAAGGAAAAGAAAAGAAAAGAAAAGAAAGGTAAAGAAAAGAAAAGAAAAGAAAAGAAAAGAAAAGAAAAGAAAAGAAGAGAAAAGAAAAGAAAAGAAAAGAAAAGAAGGCCCAAAGAGCCAAGACTGTGACAGGCAGTCAGGTGTTAGGACCTCAAAACAGGCCTCCTGTGTGGGTGGCTGGAATCCAACTATTTGAGCCATCACTTTCTGACTGCCAGGTCTGAATTACCACAAAGCTGGAATGGAGGCTGGAACCAGGACTGGAAGTCAAGCACAGTGATATGGGATGTTATCAGCCCTCCAGAAACTTAACCACTGTTTCAAACACCAGACCCTTCCAAACTTCCAAGAAAAACAATTATCAGTTATTCCTAATCAACGCCAAAAATTGTAAGAGGATAGAATGATCCCATATTCATTGCACAAGGCAATAATAACAAATCCAAAGCCAGACAAAGACACAAAAGTGGGGAAAACTTCAAACAATATTCCTAATGCTGCAAAAGTAGATGCACAAATTCTCAGTGAAATATTAGGAAATAGAACCCAACAATGTATCCATAGGATTACTTGCCTTAAACAAGTTGGGTTTATCCGAGAGCAGGTACACTATTTGCAAATCAATGAATTTTTTATTTTAACACATCAGTAGAATTAAGGACAAAAAAAACCATAAGGTAATCTCATCAGCTGTAGAAACAACATTCAACAGAATTAAACATCCAATCATGATAAAATCTGGTATAAAAATAATGTAGTTCAATAGAGTAAAGCTGTATAGTAAAGTGCACTTGTATTTCTTGTACCCTTACGTTTGTATATGTGTGCATGTATTTTATGATTCTTGAGCAGGCTAGCAGCTCTTCTTCTGTTACATTATGAATAGTTTTTCTATCAGTGTTTTTGGATGTCTTCTTCAAAACTGTCAAAATTTAACTTATATCCTATTTCCCATGCAACATTTGGGGTTCTTTTACTTGATGTCCACTAATCATAGAATAATTACAAAAAGATAGTCAAGATAAATATTTTCAGACAGCATTTAACTCTGGATAACTGAAACTACAGAAAGTAAATCCATGAATAAGGTAGAACTATTAAAATTCCAAGACTATACTTTCAGATTCTCACTGGTACAGAGCTTCCCATTTGGGCACTTTACTTTGTAAGTAGGGGAAAAACTTCAGGATACCAGAGGACAAGTTCTGGGGGTACCAAAACCAGGTCACTCTCTTATGAGAAAATTAGGAGAACAAGTAATACGATGTATTGAACACCATCAAGGCGACATTTTTAGGAAAAGAAATACTTATAAGCAAAACAGCAAGAGACACCTGGAATCTCACATTATCACAAAGTCACACACAACATGAGAAAGAGTAACTTTAAAATTTATCTTTTGAAATTATTTTTATTGAAAAGAATGAATTACAAAGAGCAGGATAGACAAAAAGATCTTCCATCTGCTTGCTGTTCACTCCCTACGTGGCTGCAACTGCTGGAGCTAAGCCAAAAGAAAGCCAGGAGCTTCTTTCAGGTCTCTCACATGGGTGCAGGGTCCCAAGGCTTTGGGCTGTCCTCCACAGCTTTCCCAGGCTACAAGCAAGGAAGTGGATGGTAAGTGGAGTAGCCAGACATAACTGGCACCCACACAGAATTCCATCACTTGCAGGTGGAGGATTAGCATATCATGCCATCATGCTAGCTCCTAATTCTATCATTCTTCAAGTAAATGCCACACGCTCTTTTTAGATTTTAAGAATTGTGAACAGTATAACTGGAGATTGGGACTGTGAACAATTCTGGACAATGAACACTTCATTTGGAAATTGAGGGTACATTTGCAACCAAAATGAAAGTTATGCTTCTTATTAAACAATACAATGATTGATTTATTGCTACCAGGACTGAGTGAATCACTGGTGTAAAAAATTACAAGGTGTTTGCAAAGTAGATAGATAATCAGTGCCAAAAGATGAGTAACATTTCGAGAAGGCATTTGAGGGCTGGAGATACTACTCATAATTTCTTGTTTTTAATTTTTAAGATTTATTTCATTTTATCTGAAAGGCTGAGTTACGGAGAGAGATCTTGAATGCATTGGCTCACTCCCCAGATGGGTCCAACAGCAACAGCTGAACTGTTTCCTCCCACGTGGGAATGACTATCCTTTCACTGATATGGCAGAAACCAAGCTGATTCTCTGGAGAGGATAACAGGGGAGTCTGAAATCAACAGTGGGTGGAGATTAGGCATAGTCCAAAAGAAAAAATGAAGTGAATGTGTGCATTCCAAAGACTGGGAGCCACAGATCTTCCCTCTGCTCAGCTTACCACATGCTATCAAAGGACTGTCTATGTGACCCTGAAGAATTCCCCTATAAGACTCTGTTTAGCAAAAGAGGAAACACCAATGTATGCTGAGATTTAAGCCTATCATAATGCACATACTGGTCAATGGACAACCAGTGAAGCCCAGATGTCAGTGACACACACACAATTTCAATTGGCATTTTGATTGCTTGTCATAAATATGAAAGGGCACTAAGTGATCATTAGATATTGAGAAATGCAATCATATTAAAATTGAATTCCAAAATTAGAAAAAAAAAGTGAACTGGGAAAAGAAACTATCAGGATTGTAGGAAAGTTGTGCTTGTGACACTCAGCCACAGATTATGATCTGAACGAAGCTCACATGAGTCATTGCTAGAGCACTAGATAATTCAGATGCTACATTCAAAGTCATAGTGATAATGGACAAAGTCTGTGAGCGTCCCTTATTGGCTCAAAAACTTGAGACTGTAACAAAATCTCATTGAGAGATTTTAAAAGCATTTTTCTGGCAATCACTCTATTTTTGATTTTTAAAGACTAGGGTAGGTCAGAGAATAAGTATTTGTAAAGAGTTTTTAGATGATTTTGAGGATTGGTGCCCTGGGACCACACACCTGTGAACTAGTTCTAGAATCCCTGTACATCTAACATTTCCATGTAATTATCTTGAGGAAATAACTAGAAATATGTATGTGAAGTATTATGCAATATCAATAAACAGGAAATTATAGGTTAAATATTAAGGAAATGATAAATATTAAGTGAAAAATAACATTGCAAGCATTGCACACAGCATGAAAGGTTATAAAATTGAAATGTCAATAGTATTTTTCATGATTTATAGGATCAAAAAAATAAACATTCTTTTTTTGTTTCTTTTTACTACTTGGTGCTTTCAAGGGTTTATAAATTAAATAGTTTCAAACCATAATTTCAAATAGTTACAAATAATAGCCTGCCTTTTATACATCTTCTAAACATATTTAGAAACCAATGTTTCGACTATATCCATAATACATACATATTGTATACTATATAAAATAAAATAATACACATATAAATGTAAATGTATGTCATGCATGTGTTCTAACAAATTCTCTGATTCATACAAAAGTTAAAATTAAGTAATGGGCTTGGGCATCAGTTAAAATTAAAATATCCAGTGGTTGGAAAAAATGAGAGAAAGCTCTTTGCCAAGAAAATTCATAAGGAAAAATTTACATTGATTTTTAACATCATGATCAATGTAGACTTTCATTTTAACCGAATGATGCCAAAGGCTAAATTCTGAATTCTGTCTGCTTCGTGTCTCATAATTTCATTCCACCCAACGATCTTGTTCTTCACATAGCTTTGTAAAATAACCCCTACTTTCTCTTTTTTCCTGTTAAATGGTTTTCTAAATTTAGTGCAACTTGCTTCCTATTTTTTTACTTAACAAAAGGATCACACACTTCAAAGCTTTGCTTCAGTTATTGAAGAAGATGAGATATGATTACTAAAAATAAGATTTGACCTAGGGAACTTTGTCTGAATGCCTCTGATGAAAAAGAAAGGCTTAAAAGAAAAGTCAGGTTATGACTTTTGTTTTCCTACTTCTTTAAGACTAGGGTAGGAAGTAGTGCACACACCCAATCATGTCTTGGAGAGTTAGTCAACATAAGCCAAAGGCAAAGGAGAGATTATATATCAAATGTTTGCAGTATACCATTTCAGTGTGGGTCATTAGTCTTGTATTCACATGGAGTTATTCTAAAAGGAACTGACATGAGATACACAAACATGTCAATATGGTAGAATTGCCAGAGATTATCAAATCTGACAATTGAGTTCAAATACAGGGGAAGTCTAGAGACTCTGAATAATTGAAGTATTGTCTATAGGAAGAATAATGTCTGTGCAGACTTGTATACTATCCCCCCATAATCCAGATATACATTATTTTATCAAGGGATTAAAGAGTTAATTATTATAAATAAATGAAATTATTCAAAAACTACATTTTGTTACTGTGCCATATTTTATTTCCACAATCACTGAATACCTAAATTTCAACAAATGACAACAAAAGCTTATAATACAGCCTGACATTGAATGAGGTAGATTAGATCATCATTTAGCAAAGACTCAATTTCTTCCCAATTTCATGCAAAGTTTGTTTATCTGTCCCATTGATGTTGACTTTGGACAATGGAATGAAAATGCAAGTAGCAGTGTGCCAGAGCTGAGGCCTTCAGGAGCTTCATGGTTATCACTTGACCCTCTTGTCACATCTGCTTATGCCACACAGACCATGGCTGTGCTTTGGCCTAGCTTCAGAATGGATGATTCTTTAAAAATGGTTATAGATTAGATGATCTAACATAATATTTTAAAAATAGCTTCATTGAGATATAATTCCCCAAAACTCATCTCTTTAAAGTATGCACGTTGATGATGTTTTGCATATTCCTAAAATCATGTAGCCACCAACACTCTCTAATTTTGGAACATTTTCATGAGCACAGAAGAAATTGCTTGTGGCCTGACAGAGCCCTAGAGGATGGCCCAAAACCTTGGGACCCTGCACCTATATGGGAGACTGAAAAGAAGCTCCTGGCCCCTGGCTTTGGATCAGCTCAGCTCCAGCCATTGTGGCCATTTGGGGAGAGAACAGCATGGAACATCTTTCTCTCTGTATCTCCTTCCCAACAAATATAAATATGTAAAATATGCCTTTCCAACAAAAATGAATAAATCATTAAAAAATGAAACTGAAATGCGATCTTATTTGGAATTATGTTCTTTGCAGATATAATCAAGTTGAAAAGAAGTCCTACTGGTTAAGCATATAATCCATTCCAGTGACTGTTATGCTTGTAAGGAGGAAGTTTGGGTAAAGAATAGAACACAGGGAAAAACACCATGTGAACACCAAAGCAAAGACTGCAGTGATACATCTAGAGGCTTAGAGTGGCCAGCAATAACTATAAGCTAGAAAAGAGGAGAAGAATGGATTCTCCCCAAGAGAACCCAAAGGGGAACAAATCTTGCCAACACCTATATTTGAATCTTTACCCTTCAGAACAGTAAATGAATACATCTTTGTTTATAAGTTATAAGTTTGAAGTTGTTTATTCAGGAGGCCATTGAAAACTAATAGAAAAAGTTATAATGTTCAACAGCCTCTTACATGACCTGACACTGATCTTTAACTATTAAAAATGAGCCTTTGGCCTCCAATTTTTATGAACAGGAAGAAACTGTTGAGAAAATCCCTTTGGTACCCAAGATGCTATTTTCCCCAGAACCCCTTTCCATGGCATCCAAAAAGCTTGCACTTTTGGATGCAGCAATACTATTAAAACATAAAGCCAAAGGCTTCTGAGAATAAAAGTCCAGGCAGTGGTAGCCAGAGGGCTCAGAGCCTTGCCAAGAATGCTACCTGCACCAAGGGAAGATCAGAGCTGACACATGATCCTTGCAATTGTGCTGGATCCATAAATCTGTACTTGGTTTAGCTCTGCTAGAATTTTTCAACAAGGACTCCTGCATTTTGAATTTGTGCTGGCTGTGTAGTACCCTAACAGATCCCATACAGTGAGGCTTCAGAATCTGTTATAAACCAGTGAATAATCAGCATTTCCTAGTGTTAATTAGAATAGTTATAACTATTTTCCTATCCCTATTTCAATATCAAAAAATCAATCAGCGACAATTCATATGGAACTCACTCAAGCACACTTATTTCAGTTAATGAAATGCAAGCAAAAGGTATGTACTGTGCTTGCAGTCAGTAGCTTTTACTATGTCCTTTCTTATATTGCCTAAGGAGTTCTATCTCTATTTCAAACAGTGGCTTCTCTAATTGCCAGGTTCCAGATTGTGGACAATAGTGCCACAGGCCAGAAAGTTCAACCAGTACTCTATGAACAAATGGTGTTAGTAAGAAAAAGCATCGATGTTTAAAGTTAATGACTTTAAGTTGGCTTTTTACCACTGTATAATTGCCTTCCTCACTGAATTAGGGACAAACACCATTAGAAGTTTACTTGCTTCCAGTAAAAAGTTAAAAATGTCTACGGATAAGGCACATTGAACACGATTAAGTGCTCCAACAGACATGTGTATGTCCTAACGTGTGCATTCCTTCTCATTTAGAACATAAATGAGGTTAATTTGACTTAAATCATATTCTCATTAAAAGAAAACTTACCACATGTTGAAATGGTTAATTTGTTATTTCCTTAAAATTATTTGGGATGCTATAACAAAAAATTAAAGTGCAGATAGCTAATAAGCAACAAGAATCAATTTATCACATTTCTTAGAAGCCAGTAATTCTCAGACCCAAGATCTGAAAGTAGAAATTAAGATTGCAGCAGATTTGATGTCTATTTAAGGTTTAAGGTCCTATTGCTGACACGTTACGCCTTCTCGGAATGTCCTTACTCGGTAAAATGGGGTAAAGCAGCTCTTGGAGCTTCTTTTATAAGGCATTAACCCAATCAACAAGGTCCCACCTTAGGGATTTCACCACATCTCAGAGTCTCACCTCTTAATACTATCACTGCGGACACTAAGGTTTCCGTATACTAATCTTGCAGTGACATAAACATGCAGCCTAAGCTGGGAAGCTGCTCACACCCTTTGATCTGCAGGACTAAATGTCTTTAATATGCTCCCATCTGAATTAGTTTATATGGTTGTCCTTTAGTTAGCCCTGAAATTTGAGGACAAGATTTTGGAAAGAGACGTGTTAGGTTAAATTCTAACATTTTTTTTTTAATAAAGCTGTGACTGACTGGGGATACACACAAATGCAAACATGAACATAAGATAGTTTGACAAAGTCTGAAAAATTAAAGTAAGTCCAATGTTAGGAATGTTGCGTTTGCAGATACTACAAGTAAACAACCCTGATCGTTGATACAAAAATGAAAGAAAGAGCTGTTTCTCAACATTAAACAGTCTTATATGATCTATCTCTAAGGTCTTCTAAATGGCAGCTATGTCTACTTCATCATATTTCAACAGCGGTCGAGGACTAGCCCAGGGTAGTGTGAACTGCAAGCCATCTGCTCCTAGCTGGAAAACTGATTACAAGGGAAGCAGGGTGCTTTTGCATGTGGAAGGCCACATGGTGTTTAGCCACAGAGGAGCATGGCTAAATGGGACAACCTTCTTGGAAACAGGTGCTATCCAAACAGATTTCAAAGAAGCATAAAATTGATCCAAACCTAACACTTCTGGAGCATAGGAAATGTGTCACTTTTTCTCCCTATAGAAGTGATCCATGATTGAAAACGTGAAAAATAAAATACCACCTGAAAAAATAACTAGGCGATGCAAAAAAGTAAAGATCCTCAAAATGAATATGTGACAATGACATCAATTAGATTTCATCATCCTAAATTAAAACCAAAATCTAAATTTCATAGATTCCTTCAAGGTCATGATCAAGTGATCTAATCTTTCTTGCCTTCTGTTTTCTTATGAATCTAACTAGCTTATGCCATCTTTCTAAACAGTGTCATCACATTTTTATAAAATTCATGAGATAATGTTAATACTTTGTACTTATTAAAAGATAAGACATAATATGCCAGGTGCAGTTACCATGACTCCAGAGTAACTATTCAAGCGTCTCTCGTCTGGATTGAATGTAGATCTGAGCACCAAGCATTGAAATGAACAAAATCATTTACCACTTTGTCCAATGAAAATGAAGGATGTGATCATTCTACTGGTTACTTACACTATACACATTTGTTTCCTCCTTCCCCAGAATACGAGTTTAAGAAAAATAAATACAGCATTGCTGGAGAGATTCAGAAGTTGCAGAGTTTTTGAGGACTCATTAGGAAAGGGGAACCAAAAGATGGACTCCTGTATTGCGAGAGTAAATTTTACAAATGTCAGATAATTTTATCTGAATAGGGACATGTTTATCCATAAAAACCCTAAGCCCAGATTGGAATCAGTCTAGCACCTGAATGGATCTTCCATCACACTTCATACGCAAAGGAAACAAATCCCCTTTCAAATTATAACTTCATTGGGAAGACAATAACTTTCTAGGCTAAGCCTCATGTTTCCTTCTGGAAATTCATGTATGATATTTGTGACTCTTTTCCACAGGCCTTACATCTTTCTTCATATTTTATATCATATTTCTCTGCATTGATATATTTTCTTTCATGTTTAGTTTATTAAACAGATTTTCTACTTTATATTAAGCATCTATGAATTTTTGCTTTCATGATGCTTTCTGTCAACAGCTTGTCATATTTTATATAATGTTTGAGCGTATTTATCACAGATACTTTAAACTCAGTGTTTTATTATTCCAGTATATAATGAAGCTGTTAGTTTGGAAAAATAATTTTTAATCCTCTTCATTTTTAATGAATATCCTCCTAGTATATGTGACTATTTTAACTGACATCCCAGGTACTATACATTTCCAGTGAGAAAGAAAAACGTATACTTCCAGAAGGAAATAGAAGAGAGAACGCAGCAGAAGCAATATTGTAAGGAACCATAAGCAAGAATTTTCTAAGTGAGATAAAAGATTTGAAGAAGTAGACTCAACAAACAGTACAAATCCCAAACAGATTAAATGAAAAGAAAACCATCATGGTTATTACTGTGAAAACCACTGAGAACCAAGAAAAGAGAAGAAACTTTGACACCAAGCAGATAGAGGTTACCATTTCTTTAATGGAATAATAAACTTAGAAACTTCCTATTATCAATAAGTGTAAGTATGTGCGGGGTAGAAAGTGACATTTCAGTACGTGTATACAATAAATACTGATCAAAAGAGAGCAATCAACATTACTTTGTGATTCGAGGATTGAAACTCTTTCCTTTATGTATTCATAAAATATATACTAGGTTGTTGTGAACTGGAGTCACTCAATCATACTGTGTAATACAATGAACTTAGTATAACTGACTTGAAATCAAATATATACACTCCCTCTATTCCTAAACATTCTCCCTTCCAGCCTTTAATTATTATTTACATATCAAAAAGTACATGGAATATTTGATTTCCTGTGTCTGGTTTACTTAATTTGATATCCTTCAGTTCCACCCATTTCATTGTAAATGGAAAAATTATATTAATGTTTATAATTGATTAGTATTATATTATTTATTTATGCATTTAATTTATCCATTATCTGATGAACACATAGCTGGTTCCATATCTTGACTGCTGCAAGACATGATGTAATAAATACAGCTGAGTAATATCTTCTTGATATAATTATCTCATATTTTTAGATGTATGCTGAGTAATGGGATTGCTAGATCATACCAGTCTTATTTCATATTTTTTCCACAATAGTTATATAATTTGTATTTCCATCAATGGCATATAAAAATTATGTTTTACACTCTCATAAGCAACTGTCACTCTCTTTTTGATAATAGAATTGAAAAAGAGTTAAGATGATACAGCTCATTGTGGTTTAGACTAGCATTTCCCTGATGTCTAATGATATGGAGGGCTTGTTGTTGTTGTTGTTTTTGCCCTAAGATTCTGGTCCCTGATATTTCTTTTAAGAAATGTCCATGTAGCTCTTTTGTCCATTTCTTAGGTAGACTGTTTTTTGTTGGTGAGCTTTTTTGAGTTTCTAATATACTTTGGGTATTAATTCCTTTTTGCATAAGTCACTTGACTATATTTTCTTTCATTTTTGAATGTTTCTTTGTTGAATATTTCCTTTTCTGTGTAGAAGTTTCTAACTTCGAAATAATATCCAGTTTTATTTTCATCGCTTGCTCTTTTGGGGTTCTATCAAATGATTATGCAAACATCACTAGCTTAAACATTTATTTATTTATTTATTTATTTGAATATTTATGTGAACAGAACTTCTGGTGGAAGGGATTAGAGAGAGAGAAAAGGAGAGCTATTTCCCATGCAGTGATTGACTCTTCAAATGTCCATTATTTGTCAGGGAGCTAGGACTGAAGTCATGGTCCTAGAGATCCTTGAGAAAGGAACTGAAAATGAGGCCCAGGTGAATTCCAAACTCTTTCACCTTGGTTAAAATATATAAAAGGCTGATCCAAATAATAATAATAATGGTACTGGATTATATTATGACCTTGAATTTACATACATGAAATCCTAAACCCCAGACCAGAAATAGCATCACCGGCACACACTATCTGCGTATCATCACTACAAACAAAAAAATCTCATACAAATTCAGGAGAGCGACACAATTGTCTAAAGGATGGAAGAATTTTAACCTGTTCCCAGAAGTGACACAGGATGGGCAAACATTCAAAAATATCTTTTATTAAATTTGGGTCTCAAGGATTTTCAGAGTTTATAAGACTTCAGTAATAAAACCACCTCACTGACTTTAATTTTTATTTCTACCCTTAATGCCTGACATCTACACCTCCTATTTAATTAAAATAATCCAGCAGAAAAATTCCACTTCTTTCCAGGTAGCTAATCTTTGCTGCAGCTAACATAGATTATTTCATTCCACACAAATAGTTTGAGGGCCCACTATGTGCTAGTAGCTATTTTAAGTAATGCATGTAAGACAAAAGGGAGGCTCTTCCTTTTTAAGACATTTGACCAGAGGAGAAATGAAATAAATCGCCAGGCATCTAAAACTTAAAGAGCTATTGTGGAAGTTGTAGAGTGTCTAATACAAAAGAAAGGGGACTCAGAGCAGATTAGAAGCAAAATGGAGATAGCAGAAGGGGGGGGTATGATTGGAGCTAGGCAATAGCAATTCAAGAGTTCCCAGAGAGCAGTCTCCTGCACAGAAGTACGAAAAAAGTACGAAAAGGCAGAAAGTATTCATAAAATCGGACCCCGTTCAAGAGATTCATTATTGGGCCCGGCACGATAGCCTAGTGGCTAAAGTCGTTGCTTTGCACGCACCAGGATCCCATATGGGTGCCGGTTCTAATCCTGGCAGCTCCACTTCCCATTTAGCTCCCTGCTTGTGGTCTGGGAAAGCAGTAGAGGACAGCCCATGCCTTGGGACCCTGCACCCACGTGGGAGACCTGAAGGAAGCTCCTGGCTCCTTGCTTCGGATTGGCCATTGCAGCTGCTTGGGGAGTGAATCATCAGACGGAAGATTATCCTCTCTGTTTCTCCTTCTCTCTGTATATCTGCCTTTTCAATAAAAATAAAAAACCTTTAAAAAAAAACACTAAATGTGGGCTTAGCACCCATATTTATTAAAAAAAAAAAGAGAGAGAGAGATTCATTATTGAGTTTCAGGATAGACCCAATGCAGACATATTATAAATGTCTTTAGTACTCATTTAAAGAAAGTTAGACTCCTTGCTAGAATAAAGTAAAGCCACTGAAGAATTCTGAGATTCTAATTTAAAATTACCCTTTTGGGGTTAGGTAATGTTACTCAGCAGATTAGGCTGTCAGTTGGGATGCTTACATCTCATGTCAGAGAGCCAGAGATCGAGGCCCATCTGATTGATTCAGTTTCCTGATAATGGATATCCTGAAAGCAGGTGATAGTGCATAAATGTGTCCTTGCTTCCCACATGGAAGACCTGGATGGAATTCCTGTCTCCTGACTTGAGTCTGGCCCAGACGCAGCTATTGCATTTGTTGCAGGAGTAAACAAAAGGATGCAAGCTTTCAATTTCTCTCTCTTATTTTGCTTTATCTTTGCCATTCATTTTTCAAGTAAATAAAAATAAACTTTAAAAATAAAACAATAACTGGATATAATTTGGAGAATACATAGGAACTTACCAGGATTAGAGTCAGGGAAGATGTGTGAAAGCATTTTTGCCACTAACCAGGCAAAAAATGAAGGTGGCTTCAATTAGAAGAGACTTAACAGGATGGGAGAATGCACAGAACAGAAACATATTACCAGAAGACAATAGGCAGAATTTAAAAACTGAGTTTAACAGCACAGAAGACATTCTTCCAAAATCCAAACAAGATCCACTTTCCTGACACATCCCATACTGGAGTATCCGCATTTGAGTCATGCTCCAATCCAGTTCCAACTTCCTGCTAAAATACAATCTGGAACATAATGACTCAAGTCAATGGGCCCCTGACAGCCGTGTGAGAGACTCAGGGTGAGTTTCCAACTCAGTTTCATCCTGATCCTGGCTATTTGGACAGGGTATCTGGACAATGAACCGGTGAGAGATTTCTATGTCTATCTCTTGTCTTTTAAACAAATTAAAACTTTAAGCAAAGATTTCTTCTTTGCTGATTTTGTTACTTAAAGATTTGTCTGTTTATTACCATATTGCATATGCAGAGTGAGTTACAGTTTTCAAAACACTTTAACACAGATAGTTCCATGTGAGTCTCATCACAATCCCACAAATCTCATCTATCCCTATATCGTTCACAAATGGAGTGAGGTGGACGTGTCCAACTTGTTATTTATTGACATTGGTATTCCAGTGTTTTGACACTAGTTTTATAAAGCAAAAGTCAAATATGCTGGCTGATGTCACATCCTAAAAGTTGCCATTGTTTACAAATCCTCATCTGCACTGGTCTGCATTTTAATTTTTTTAGAAGAGAGGCAGCATGTTTACGGCCAAAAGCAGACCAGACCAAGGTTGGGCAAGGAGACTTACATTTGTGCTTCAATGCTATTCAGACCACTCACTTGTCCATTCCCAGGTCTGACTGTTCATGACATGAGGACTCTAGTATCTGTCTCAAAATTGTCATTGTTGTGGGGATGCAAAGGACAGCATATTGTTGACTGTGCAAGGCAAAGATGCATGCACTTCCTGTGCATCTGAATCACCTTTGGAGTTGATGAAAATGCTGAAGTCTGGGTCTAATCCAAGATGTTTTGATTCATAAATTCTGAGAGTAAGTTCATAAATTACACTGCAAAAGTGTTAGTTGAGGAGCAAGACTGTTATGCATTTTTGTTTGGGACTCAGATGTCCCTAGAAAAATCCATGCCTCTCTCATTTGGTGTCTGTGTGGTCTGAACAAACTGCTTCACCCTGTGATTTGCAGTTGCCTCATATTTAAAAATGAAAGTAACAAAGCACCATACTGATTAGAGGCATGTAAATTTCACCATATGCAACTTGCCTCCTTATGGGAGGGAGAACCTTTAAAACAGGAGCTGGCACTAAACATATTAATGCAAGTCACCCCGTGTCATGATCTGAATGAATCACCAAAGCCCTGACCCTGCAGCTTCTGCTTCCAGCACCACAGTGCTGGTGCCCACCTCCCAGTGTGCCCATTTGCTTTCCCAGTTGGAGAGAAGAAGCAGCAAGACCTCTGTTAGCAGCCTCACTTGTTTGCACAGATCCTTTTCCAGGTCTCCAGAAAAGTGCAAAAAGACTGTGAAACTTAGAAAATTCCTTGAGATAGATCTGATGAAAATCTCAAGACAGGTTTGAAAAATATGTTCTGAAACATCCTGCAGAGCTCAGTGTTAACTCTTGACTCCTGTTTCTTCTCCATGCCGCCCCACAAGGCACAAAGTAGAATCTCATCTGAGATGGGGCCATTTGAACTTAAGGTTCTGCCAGGATAAGGTCAGAGCATTCATGGGGGCAATCATACCCCACCTGTGTGCAGGACTGAAACTCTCATTTAAAGAGAAAAAAAAATGAATCCTGGGGAGTTGAAGATCTTGACCAAGGTAAGTGTAGCATCAGACAATTTTTGACCTTAGTAATCCCAGTAGGATGTCTGAATGTCTCTTTGTTTCACGTATAACCATGAGAATGGTATTCTAGCTCCTTACTACCAGCAGTGTCCTCAGGGACCAGAAGCTTTGGCCTCACCTTGGAACTTGTTAGAAATGCAGCATCTCAGACTTTATCGCAGATCAACCCAGAAAGAGTTTGTACATGAGTCAGAACGTAGACAGACTGAACACACAGTATGTTTTGAAAATCATGATGTGGTGATTAAATAGTCTCAAAACCAAACCTAGACTGCTTAGAGTCACATCCCTACTCTGTCCTTTTTCATAAAACCTTTTTCAGTTTCATGACTGGGACAATTAGGAATCTATCCCATATCCACAAAATTGGGATGGCAGCAATACTTATCCCAATGGCTTAAATATGAACTACCTGGCAGAGTGAAGGCATTCTCTGAAAATCTTAGGTAGGATTTTACCACAACACCACCTGGGACAGAAAGAAATTTTCTCCAGACTTCTCAATTCAGAAATTCTTGGTATGGGATCTCAATTTCTCTGCCTAACCAAGTGCTCACAGCAGTATGAACTTGACATCACTTTTATTACTTTTTCTATAGAATTATGTGCAATGAAAAGTTCCTGGAAAATACATCTATCTTTAAGTCTTCTCGAAGGAAAAGAGAACCGCAATTAAGCCTGGCAAGAGTCAGCTCTAATGTCAGTACAGTGATTATGCATACAACACTAAGTAATCAACCTAAGAAGTTTATTGCCCACCCACTTGAGAGTTTAGTGTTATTAGCTAATTAAAGAGAGAATCTGTCCTCTTTTATATATTACACTTAATGAATGAGATAATCCCTGCATAGTTACCATGGTATACTATTTATAAAGACCTGTCATTTGGTTGCAATTTTTCAACTGATTAGAGCTTAATTTCTCTTCCAAATTGCCTACTAGTAACAAATACACCATAGCAAGGTATCCAAGTTTACGCCAAAGCAAAATTTATCTGATTGGGCATGTTTGCATCTGAAGTAAAACAAAACTTGGATTTGCATTGCTTTCATACCTAGATTCAACTGAGCAAGAAAGACACAGATGAATTGTCTGTGAAAAGGAAA
Source organism: Ochotona curzoniae (assembly GCF_017591425.1). Taxonomy (NCBI): domain Eukaryota; kingdom Metazoa; phylum Chordata; class Mammalia; order Lagomorpha; family Ochotonidae; genus Ochotona; species Ochotona curzoniae. Next base: position 61,464,185 of record NW_024466599.1, read on the forward strand.
ATGCACGCACAACCATAATGGAAAGAAAACAGTGACTTTCCCTTTAAATATATTATGTTCTCTTGTTGCCCTGTTTATATCTTTCTAGAATGACAAGACATTTATATAAAAATAGAATGGAGACCTTCTACCTGAGCATATTTGAGTGATTTATTTTTCACTGAAAGCCTTTAAATAAACCAGATTATATTATGTTCTCCTTCTCGCTCCCCCTGCCTCTACCACCCTCAAAAGTATGTACCTCATTACAACAAACGTCACTCATTTTTAGATTCCAAGTTGCCACCATCCCACACAGACCTGCTGTTCCATCTCTCCATGTTAATTCCCATAAATAACTGATATCAAAATGCAAAGTCTTGGAGGCAGATTTCATAAAACTTCTTGTGTTGAGAATCCAGAAACTAGAAGGCTATTCAAGGCCCTGGAAGTAGCTAGAGATTTGTTTAATCCTTCCATGAGGGTGAGGCTTCTGCAACACATTAATGACAGAAGGTTAGTACTGTCCACTGTACAATTGCTATAATATATAAAGTATAGCAAGCGTATCTTTAAAAAGATCTCAGAATGACTTCCAAGTAACCCATATGTTCATAGGCGGCTTATATAGATGAAAGATAATTTATGTACCAAACACATATGTGGTTCCTAAGACATATTTAGGAGTATACAATGTTTTAAAGGTTTTTAAATCAAGATCTTTATCTATTTGTATATATGACTTCATGATGAGTATCTACACCATGCGTTCAAATCATACCACTCTCTAAATGGAAATCACTACAGTTTCATTTTGCAGGAATGTTCTGAAAACTTAATGTCTAACTTCTAAAACTCATGAAACATGGATTTAGGAGCACCCAGGGGAATCAATTAACCATTCCGTCCCATCACTCCCACTCCCACACAGGACAGAATTCTTTCAGAAAGAATTTTAAAACTCAGCACAGAGAGTAAGAACAAAACCTGTCCAAGATGAAGCTATGTATAAGACTAGTCAGGATTACTAATCTGCCTATCAAAATCTTATGGCATTGACAGCTATAACCAGGTTTTCACAGATAATTTTCGCTAACTGGAGAGATCAGTGTGTTTTGTGAAAATTTATGTTTATTTCTCTAGAACTTATCATGTATACCTCATAACACCACATTTCCATGTCTTCCACTTTCAGTGGACTCATTGAATACTATAATAACTAAAGGTTATTATATGATGATACAAAAGAGGAACAAATTTATCCTGAATTATTTTCCTACAAGTAAATAATTTTAAAATTGGTCTCGTCAGAATCCCACAGATTGCACGTAGGTACAGAACAGACCACCCTTAGTGAAGAGAAGAGTTAAAGGGTCAGTGTCTAATACCAAACTTTAAAAAATGGCACTAAATGATAATTTTTTAGAATGTTAAAAACTAATGGTCTAAAATATTAATCAAAAATTGGAAAATTCTAAGAGTAACATGATATTTGCACATGGTGACCAAACATGCCATTTTACAAATTAAGGAATCGCTAATAATTGCAGGGAAAAGAAATTTTTAATTGGATTTCTGTTTACAAACTCTTCCAAGTGGCAGAAAACAATCTCAGATTGTAAGAGCTGTCCTAGAAATGCCTTTTGAAAAGGCCCAAGATACATTTATAAATGATACAGTCACCAACGTGAGACACATAAATACCCCTAGTGTAACATTAAGTGAATTTCCTTTTTGAAAGCCTACTTTAAATTAAAGGGTTTAACATTTAAGAAAAGAATCAGCGAAACAACGTAGAAGGCAATGTGAGCCCTAATTTATAATTGCTCTGAATGAAGATAAAAACAAAATTCATCTAATGATAATGTTGCCCTCAAGTAAACTACTTCTGGCTGAATATTTGTGAATACTCATATAATCACCTAATGCCTTCCTGTAGGTCAACATTGAATAGATCACTTTACTTCTGTGATGTTCCAGATAATAAATATTTTAGAGTTTGCTGACATTCTGGACTTTGCTTGAACTAGACAAATCTACAATTATAAAAGAAATGTAGCTCCAGACAATATTCAAATGAATGAGTGGAATAGTGTTTAATAAAAAATAAGCAGTAGTCTAGATTTGGCCTATGGGACAGAGTTTATTAGCCCGTAGAATAGATATTAAAGAGAAATTCAGTTCAACACCTTTCCTCTATAAAATTGATATTTTAGTAATTCATCAAAGTAATGATATGAGAAGTAATTCCCTTATATAAAATATAAAGTATTATCAAGGCCTTCTGTAGAGTTATAATTAAGATGACTTATTAACATTAGATTGAAACGGATCTGTTGTCCTGGGTGCTCCAAATTCATATTACAGCCACTTAAATGAATTGCCTGCCTTTATGTATTTTGTCTTCAGCATGGAAAACCTTGACATAATGGCCCAACCAAGACTAGAATCAGCCTAATTAAGTAGTAAGAGCATGGAAACATGCACATCCTTGGTTAATATTTCTTTCATTAGGGGTCATGAAGAGAATCTGAGTTTACAGAAGTATTTGAACCATGAAAAATACATGATTTCTTAAATAAAATGCAGTCACTAGTATCCTTTCACCAAATGGATTGCTTCCCAGGGCCCTGTCAGGACCCTATGAATAAGGTCACAGGGCTATATAGAAACATGGCTACAGAACTTAATTTTGCTAAGGAGATAACATGTCAACATATCTCCAATATTTGAATGACATTTGCAGAGTTTGTATTAAATCTTCATTAAATCTACATGAAAATCCTGACTAGCTCTACTCATGGCCTAACTTAGAAAATGTCATTTCATTCTCTAATTCTTATTTTCTGTATGCAAAATTATTTTAAATAAGATAATATGTTCTTTACACTACACAGGAGGCAACATTATACAAAGAGGAATCCAACCTTCAATTCTTTCTTTATCTGCATACTGATTATAAAGAGGTCACTAGCTTCTAATATGGAACTGATAGCACTGCTTATTCCAGGTAATAGGCTAATGCATAAAAATTGTTTAATTTCATACATTCAACATTCAGTAAATATTAATTATTGTTGATATACTATTGATAAAAATTTCAGGAAAAAGGTTGAAAGCAATTGCTTTTTAATTATGCAAATACATATGTGTGTACACATACATTAATCAATCTTTCTCTAAAACTAAAAATATGATCCGATTATTTCACTTCAATTTCTTCAAACAATGAAAGAGATACCTGTACATCTATGTCCTAATAATGAAGAATGGTATGACCTGGCTGAATACAGCCTTCCTCATTTAAACAAATAATGGCTGGATTCATCAAAGAAGAAATTAAGAAACAAATGCTATATAAAAGATTTCCTAAATAAAAGCAGGAGTCTTCAGACCAAAGGGCTTCGTGAAGAACAATGTTGTGCTGGAGAGGGTTGTAGCAACCAAAGGCAACAGGAAAAGGGACAAAGAAGCCCAGACTGAAATGCACAACCTGTAGCTGACCTATCTTAAAGGACAACCTGGATTAACCAGGAAGAACCTGCACAGTTGCTACAACAGAAGTTGGCATATATAAACAGCCAGGTACTACACATCATAGGTTCTGCGCACCATGCATCCTCTGGTAAAAACACTCAACCCAGATGTTGTAAGGTGAAAGTAACCATTAAGAACATACAAAAATATTGTGAATGATCATAACTGCTTTCTGGAAAATCTTTACTCACAAATGCAGAAAAGTCACTTAGCCTATTGGGTGTAACCGCTCAGTCCCTGACATTTACCATATCTAAATTCTTTATTTTTGTTATTCTTTAGATAAAAAGAAGTTTCTCAATAATAGCCTCAGGGAGGGAATGTGGATGCTCTTCCTTAAATAATACTGTGACCTTTATGTGAAGACTAAAGCTTGACTAAATATAGAATTAGCACAAGTCAGTTGGATTCCATCATGTTTCCTTCGCTGTCTCTAATAGTGTTAAGAATACCTACAGAGTATTTCTGAGCTTCTTCCATTTTAATTGTTTCAAGACCGTAAGAGTCTCTACATTACATTTTAACGAGCATGCTGTGCATTAGCAAGTCATTTTTTTCTTCCTTTCTTTTTTTTTCTTTTTGATTACTGACTTAAAAAATTTAAATAAAATGGGGCTAGCGCAAGAGCTCAACTAGTTAATCCTCTACCTGCAATCACCAGCATCCCCTTATGGGTGCTGGTTTGTATCCCGGCTGTTCCATTTCCAGCTAGCTCCCTGCTTGCGGTCTGGGAGAGCACTAGAGGATGGCCCAAAGCCTTAGCACCCTATTTTCATACAGGAGACATGAAAGAAGTTCCTGGCTTCTGGCTTCAGATTAGCTTAGCTCTGGCCATTGCAGCCATTTGGAGAGTTATCCAATATGATCTTTCTGTCTATCTCTCCTTCTCTCTGTAAATTTGCCTTTTCAATTATTTATACCTTTGTAAAAGACAGAAGAGCAATAAACACCAGTTTGGAAATTCGTGGCCTGTACTACATCAAAGATCAAAGATCCTATAACACTGAGTGGACAATCAGTGACTGACTCCACAGCTTGTTTGGTTGTTGGTTTTTCTCTTACAATTTTTGTAAGACACATGGTAAGACAATAAGGAGAGAACAGAGAGAGATGGATTTTAGGTATTTATTTCTCTGAACTTTATATTAAGCATGCTGTGTTCTTGAATCCATTAATTTGGAAAAATATATTTCCAGCACTGTGTACTACCTTTCTGTGACTTCCATAGCCTTCGACCATTAAGCCACCTACTTGAACTACCATTTTCACGTTTGGTGCTTTCCTCTGTTGGTCCCTATGATGGAAAACATTCTTATAAGTACCGACAAAGAATTGGCTCCTAGCCACCCTAGTGGATTGGGCATGTTTGGTTTGTTAGTTTATTTTTACCAGATTAGCATCTGGTTACTTGTGAGTTACTTATGAAAATTTCAGCTAGACACAGACATATGCCAGCAAATTGCCTTGCTGGACTAGACGTTTTATAAACTTTTCAGCAACTTAAAGACAATTGGAGCTTTACCTTTGCCTGTTTTATTATGAGGTCACCTTGAAGTATTCTCTCACACTGAGCATATTCTTCCCACCAAGGAAAGAATGGGAGCTAGTCTTACAATTCCATGCCCTGTATGTGAGCTTGCATTCTACCGTTGGCTTTCATGGTATTTTGGGGAGCAGTGACAAGACCATTGTTAGTACTCTGACTCCTCTCTTCCATTCTGTGTGGGAACTGGCATGAAGTCAACCCTTTCCTCAATCTACCTTATCTACCACAGAGCATATTTCTCTCTTCATTGTTAATTAGGAATATATTTTATTTGTTTACTTTTATACAGGTTATTTAATATGAATTGTGATTATCTTAAGAATACACACAAAAAATGCATACTGAACGATAGAGCCCTGGATCAATTACATTAGATGTCCTCTACCTCAGAAGGAATAGTATTTTGCCCTTATGGGATGCTGATTCTCCTTTCTTGTTCACAGCTTCTACCACCTAAGATCTGATACAAAGTAATTTTAATCCCCTCCCCGCCAGAGGTTTCTGTTAATGTCATTTCCAAATGTTAATGTCATTTACAGAAAAGAGTTCCTATAATAAGCTGACCCCAAAGAATTAATTGTCCTTAACCACATGTAGTGTCACGTGAAATAAATTTGCCATGATAGAAGACTGAATTGGTTTACCCACAGCCAAATTTTTTAAATGATCTTTATTATTATTTTATGATATAGTTTCATAGGCTCTGGGATTTCTCATCCCCTTCCCCAAGTTCCCTCCTATCTGTTTCCCACTGATTTCCCCTCTAGTAGTATTACCATGCGTGGTACTTCATGAACAGTCACAAGTTATGCCTTTACTGAAGTGTTTCCCAACATTGTAGGCATGGACAATGATGGAGAGTCCAGCAACCTACTGTCAGGGTATTTTCAACTGTTTCACTGGAAGTCCATCTTTGGTCTGGATGCATAAAGACATACTGCACTTTGTCTCCACATCTGAACATGATAGTATCCACTATACTTCTATTATACAATCCCCTTAAATACAGCACCAACAAACACAGTCCACAACAAGAGAAAAACAGTAAATTTTCATTCACATGAAGTTAAAGAACATGCTACAAAAATGCCAATGTGGCACTAGAGTGATGAAAACTAAAATCAAAAACCTGCTTGTAGAAATTGATGCTACTATAATGCTAATTTCTATGTTAAAAATCTATTGCTGCATAAGCCACCTCTAAACTGTGGATTAAAACAACAACTTATTCATTCTAATAATTCCACATGTTGAATAGAAGGCTCTAGCTCATCCACTTGGCTGCCATGAGCTAGATGTTATGTTGTGGATAGATGTCCCAAAGGGATACCTCAAAAGTGCCTGGGATCTCATCAGAAACGGAAGATGGTCAGGAAAGCCTGGCCTCTCTCATTTAAAGATATTCAAAGAATGGCTGAAACACTTCAGGAAAACAACACACAAGGGACAAGCACTTGTCAAGACCATTCTTGTGTCAACAGTACATGTTGGCAAAGTAGTCGTACAGCTAAATTCATGCGAATATAAGAAAACAGTGTCAGATTCTACTGCAAAGAGATTTTGAGTAGAGTAATTCCACACCAAATTTCATTAGATGGGAATGAATATTAGGTAGAAGTCTTTTAATATGCTGAACAGATGTTGCAAAGAATAGGACATGGAAATGGAACAAACGGTGCAATGCTGAATTTTGGCTTTGTTTCCCAGTGAAAAATCACCTTTCAAATATGTGGTTTATAATGTATAACTTTATCTTTATAGTCTGGAAATTGGACTTCAGTTCTTATTGATAGCCATAGTAGTGAGTGTCTATGATAAATTTATAGCTAATAGCTTTTTGAAGTTCCTAAATTTTAAGTAAAACTTACAAAGGATTTATTTGAATTATATGGATTTATCTGTGTCTTCACTCTGAAGCTATTTTAAGATAAGTTTATAAGTTACTCATATTAATTGCATGATACTGACATGTAGCAAATAGTACCTGAAAAGTTACAAAGACATTTTCTATGAATTTTCACAGTAAGAATAAGATAACTTTTGCTACATGTGTTTTTGATAAATGCAATAATTCCTCCCAATAATGTAATTATAGCTATAATTCAGCATTTATCACCTGTCATCAATGAGCAAATAGCAAAGAATTAACCTTTAGACAGATCTAAATGAACATGAAAGAGCTAAGTTCTATAGGAATGAAAATATTTATGCAAATGCTAATTGAATATTTGGCATTTAAATTAAATGGCATAAAATAATCTTCCAGGCAAGGATGGTAAACTATGATTAAAACCATGGTTTTAATTTTTTTGTAGGCTAAAAATTTAAGGGCTTGAATTTGGAATAGATTTAAAAAAATTTTGTTGAGCATGAAGCTACAAATGAAGCTCATATTTTCTGATCCATATTTATTTGTAGCCTTCAACACAGACATGTTTCATAATATAGGATACCAAAGGAACTCAATTATTCTTTCAATATGTTTGAGTGATATCAAAATAATTCTGCAATCATATAATCTGATTACTGCTTACCATAATTGTCTATATTCCTGTGGAACATTGGTCTTTCTACTTTTCACTTGTTAAGTTTTTTATTTAGTTGACTATTAAGCTTATGATTTTAAAATAAACTGAAGGATGCAATCACAAAATTCAAAGAAAAAAAAGGAAAACAGGGACTTTGGAAATGTCAAATTCTTAGAGTTGCATCTATGCAACATATGTTTTATTTATATTAATAAAAACAATTTCAATTTCACTTTCCTCAATTCTCCTGGTGTAAGTAATTGGTTTGTATATAAATACGTCTTCATAACAAAACCAGGGTTGGTCTAGCTATTCCATAAATGTACAGATTTTCAGAAAGACTGCCAATGGTGGGTATGTATGAAGTTTAGGTTGTTTTTTTTTTTTTTTTTTTCAGAAATACACCAAAAACATCCCCAAACAGCTACATTAAAATTTGTTTTTTTTTTTTGTTTTTTTTTTGTTTTTTTTTTTTTAGCATGTCTGCTGAGAAATCCTTCTTTTTCATATGATTTTTTTTTTTATTGTTGCTTACATTGTATTATGTAGTACAGTTTTATAGGCGCTGGGGATCCCCCCCACCCCTCCCATACCCCTCCCCCCATGGTGGATTCCTCCACCTTGTTGCATAACCATAGTTCAAGTTCAGTTGAGATTCATTGCTTGCAAACACCTGCCTAGCATAAAGTTCAGCGTCTTATTGTCCAGATAAGTTCAGTGGCCTCTTGGGGAGACCTTCTATGGTCTGAAGATAGGTCTAACAGAGTAAAGATCCAGTCAGTTAAAAGCCCCAACAAGGCCTCAGTATCATTATACAACATTATGGAATTAATTGACATAGTATTGGGTAAACAATATGTTAAAAATAATGCAAGTTCCATTCTTCGAAACATCTGGGTTGAGACAGTATCAATGACAGGTTCAGAAAATAACAAACCACCAAACAAAAAATTACAGGTTAAATCAAGGCAAACATGTGGTATCTAATCTTTTGGGATTCGCTCATTTCCCTTAGCATTATAAGACCTAAATATTCAGACTTATATAAACAAGATCATTTTCTCCCCTTGACTAAGCCTGGATACAAGCAAATCAGGGTAGATGCAGTGCACATCTCTAATGCAATCTAATTCCAGCTTAAGTCACTCCATTACTAGATCATGGCTTTCAGCCGCATGTTCCAGCCTAAAGATGCGGACAACAGAGAAAGACTGGGGTCAAGGGGGAAAAGTTTTCAAGCTTTCCTTTAAAGTTATTTCTTAGAATCTTGGAATCTGAGTCCTCATGTGATGGCCTAGGAGCTAAATCCTCGCCTTGCATGTTCCAGGATCCCAAATGGGTACCAGTTCATGTCCCGTCTACTCCACTTCCCATCTAACTCCCTGCTAGTGGCACGGGGAAGCAGGAGGATGGCCCAAGGCCTTGGGACCCTGCACCCGCATGAGAGAACTGCAAGAAGGTTCAAGAAGCTTCCTGGCTTTGTGTCAACTCAGCTCTGGCCGTTGTGGGTACTTTTGGAGTGAATCCACAGATGAAAGATTTTTCCCTCTGTAAATTTGCTTTTCCAATATAAATAAATAAATCTTACAAAAATGGAATCTTGGAATCTGCCATCCATGACTTTAACGCACCACATTGATCAGAAAGTAGTCCATCACACATGAGTCCCAGCTGAAATGGATGCTAAGAAACAGTCTTCATTTACATTTGTTCTGTTTCATGTTCTGCTTTGATTTTCCCTAAGCCACAGCTTCTCTATTTGGTCTTCATGTCCCTACACTCTTTCTAGTAACTAATAAAACTGATGTTTAGGCAAGATCTTATTGAAATAAACTAATAAATGAAAGAATGTATGAGTGGGTCAAAGTAATGTATAAATATTTAAATATCATAATGTTAAGAAGTTTTATGAAAAACAAATTGAAATTTGACTTTTAGTGAATAGAACCGAAGTTTCAGAATGTCATCCTAATCAACTTCTTAAACTTTTTGGAAAATACATAGAAAGTAAGTCAATTTTTTAAAGTTTAAAATGTTAAGCAAAAAATAAATATAATAAGTTTAGTTATGAAGTGGGCATTAGGTCTAGCACTCAAGATGCGAATTACAATGCCCACACCCCATCATATCAGAGTACCTGAGTTCCACGCCTGTTCAGGTTCTGAATGCCAACTTCCTGCTAATATGCACCATGGGAGGCAATAGGTGATGGCTCTAAAAGCTGGGTTCCTGCTGTCGATCTAACAGGCATATGTTGAGATCCTTTTATCTGAGCCAACTTCAGTTCCTTTCCTGGGTCACTCACTAAAGGCAATCATGGAGTGAATCAGCAGATGAGAGTACTAACTCTGGTTTCCTCTCCCATTCAAATGAACAATTAAAAAACAAAACAAAATAGCTTACTTAGGAGCCTGGCACAGTGGGCAGACTAATCCTCTGCTACAGAGTCAGTGTCCCATAGAGGCACTAGTTTGTGTCCTGGCTGCTACACTTCCAATCCAGCTCCTTGTTACGGCCTGAGAAAGCAGTGAAGTGTGGCTCTAATCTTTGAACCTCTTTACCCATGGTGGAGACCTAGAAGCTCCTAGTTCCTGATTGGCTCACCCTCAGCCATCGTATTTAGGCAGATGCTGAACCAGCAGACGGGAGATTTCTGTCTTTCCTTCTCTTTGTAAATCTGCCATTCAAATGAAATAAATAAATCTTTCAAAATAAAATTAAAAGATAAACAGCTTACTCAGGACAGATATAGAGAGTATATGTAAACAAACCAATGAACAATAAGTGAATTAGATGCCCTATATCTTAGCTGTCAAAACTGTAATAGTAAACAGCTGACCACATGTAAGGAATTATTCAATTTTTCAATTATGCCAGCCAATGAATGGGCAAAATCATCCCAGAGGCTAGGAACTAAATTTCATGGAAACCAGTAAATTTCTCATCATCAATGAAATCAAACATCAGAATCCAGACATGAATCTGGCAACCTCCCACGTCTTTCTGTGCCAATGAGAATAAGCAAGCAGAAACGAGATTGAATTGCCAAGGATGGCCTTGAATTCAGGACAAGTGAATTCTGCTATATTCTGACACAAATTAGAAATTGTCATAAATGATAAACTATTACAGGTAGCACCTTGAAACCACTGCACAGGAACTAGTGAAAGATGAAAAGCGTAGAGGTTTGTGAAGCACTCGAGGTTCTTCATTAGTTAGGTAGACATCTAGACCAGAACTGCAGCTCCGACATTCAAAACGTGGTTATAGAGCTGCAGGGAAGTGGGTAAGACTATTGCTTCAATATTATTTTTTTTTCTGTATCTGGGGTAAAGGGGCTGATAAAGTGAGAAGCCCCGCCCAGCCTCCCACTCATCCCAGGTTCCCGATGTGAGGCAAGCTCTGAGGGTCAGGCTCAAGTGGTTTTGATAATTCAACAGTTCTGAGTTGCTGCCAGTCTTGCCATTCCAAGCATAATGAAATTGCTGCAGAATCCACTGGTTGACATAGTCCACCTTAGAGTCTCTATTTGCCCATATTTTCAAGGCCAACACATGGCTGGGGTAATTGATCGACTTGTTCTGTCCTTGGTCCTCTGTTGTGGTACTATTTGCCCTCAGCAGGTTCAATGCACTGCCATATCCTCCAGGTGCACATGGGTATGCTGTGCAATGCTCCATCTGAGCCTCTTCAGAGGTTCAGCTTTGACACTTGCACTCTATGGTCAGACCATGGAACTTGCACTTCTCTTCTTGGTTGGAGTTGAGTCTGGCAGTTCGATTATATTACCCACTATCCTGTAACCCTTGACCCTTTGTGCCCTAATCAACTATGCAAATATTGTCAAAATGAAGCAATTAAAAAAAGAATGACTTAAATTTTAAAAGACACTTTGTAAAAAGCAGAAATGCAAATAAATTATTGTACACCTATGTTTATTAACAGGATTATCTTATAATAGTAAAAAACCGGAAACAACATAATGTCCATCAACGGATGAGTAGATGGACAAAACACGGTATATTTGTAAGAGTACTTCAAGAAGTTCGTGGACATGCATATTGTGAAAAAAAAACACACATGGATTTAAAAATTTTCTGCATCAAAATACACTATTGTCTAATTAAAAAAAAACACCCTGGTTATTGATATAGGTGCACTTGGAGGACAAAGCAGAAATTTGGAGGACAAAGGTGTGCTACAGGCTTCATCTGAGGTTTCAGAGGCTGGTAAATCACAGTAACAACACTGTTGCATTTCCTTCATTTCGTCATACTCATCGGCTTCTATATCTGTGCACTTGCATGTCGGCTGTCAACTGGTCTACACAGCACACAGGAAATTTCATTAATACCTTCAGACCAGCCTCCAGCAGGGCTGAGATCTCCCGATAGTAAAGATTATACTTCTCCACAAAATCCAGGCACGTATCCTTTTCTTCATTTTTTAAATACTGTATTATTATTTCATTAATTATTTTAGAAACAGATTAATAGAATTAGCTCATTCCTTAAATGCCCAATGGTTAGGACTGCTACTCAAGCTGGAAGCAGAAGAGTAAAACTCCCACCCCAGAAAGACGCCAGGACTCAAGTAGTTGAGCTGTCTCTTAAGGTCTGCACTTGGAAGAAGCTGTAATCAACAGCCAGAGTCAGGCATTTAATCAGAACACTCTGGTGTGGGATGCAGCTGAGACCTAACAGGGGTCACTTTTTCTTAAAGAGTTTTTTGAAAGCAGGAGTCTTGAAACTTCAATTATACACATCTAAAATTGGCCCATGTGAGAAATTTTCTTTTCCAGTTAGTGTAGTATATGGTTGAGTCCAGTCTAGTGCCTGGAGTATGTAGGGGTTTATCTGAGCTCTAAGGTGCCTTCTTGATGTATGTTAGCAATCTTCCTCTTTATATCATGCCTTTCCTTACAAGTTTAAAAGATCAGAGGCAGAAAATGTATCAGCTGAAATACCATTTTCATAAATCTCACTAACTAAAAGCAAATTCTTATTATTAGCACATCTTTACTAATTACCCTCATTGCTGTGATCCTTTGATCCCAGCTTTTCAAAGTGTTCATTTCCATCCTGACAGATGAGCTCATTTCATGCATTATTGATGTAATAATAATACTACGGTCATTATCTTCCTAAACCTGCCTATACATCCATCTTCTCTTTCATGTTTATTTTAGATGGAGGAAGTATTATTCCCCCTAACACATGAAGAGATCTATTTTCTGTCTCCTCTTTTCTCTTCCTTTCTAAAGATTGTTAGTCATCCCTTTCTCATTTATCTTTCTTTTGTCTTTCTTCTACTAAATTATTTTCATGAGCATGCAAACATACTTAATTATCCTCTTCCCACATTTAAAAATATGCCCTACCTCAATAACACATCTTTCTCCAGATACAATTTCGAGTTCCCACTTGAAATACTGCCTAAATTACTTCCTCTTCTTGATTTCCACATCATTTTATTATTTCTTTCTCCCTTATGCAGACATTACTCTATACAATAATCACCCCCACGGAACAATCCAATGGCTGTATCTCTTTATTCATTTTATTCAGTATTTCAGAAGCATTCAGAACAATAGACTATTTTCCTCATTCATGAAATGTTATTTTCCTTTAGTTTCAAGAGGAACTCCTGCCCTAATATTTTATATATCTTACGTATTGTTTCTTTAAATTCATGTTTCTTTCGCGTTTCCTCAATTGTGCCTCCAAGCATTGGCATTTTTCAGGGATTGTCCCTTGTCCTGCTTTTCTCTTTACATTTCTTCTTAAAGGATTCTGCTTGCCCCAACTGATTTATGTTCCATACCAGTGCTATTGTCTCTCACAGATATAGCTTTATTGCTCCCAATCTTGTCCTCATTTGAGAAACAACATAATGTGTTGACTAAATCACTGGCTTTGAACCTTAATGCCATCATTTTTTAGCAGAGAGGCCTTGTTCACATTGATTAACTTCCAACTGCCTCACTTTCCCAATTTATAAAACTGCAATAATACAAACAGATTTCATAAGAGTGTTGTGAAAATTAAATGAGTTACACATGAAGTTATTAGAATATGACCGATCCTTTGTAGGCTGCCAAAAGAAGCCAGCTCCTGTTAAAACCTTATGTTCATCATTATTACCACTGAACAGATTTTGCTGTAAGTGGATTTAATGAAAGAAAACAAATAACATGTAGCAAAAGAAATTTTAGAGTCCAAGAAAGAGGCAATAAAAAGACAAAATCTAGGGGATAACAATGGGAGAAACAGACATGACTTTCTGAAAGTTAGGTCACCAGGGTTGTTGCTGGGTCACTAGAGTTTTATGAGAAAGGTGAGGAAGATCATCTGGGCTCTCCACGCTGTCAAACTTTTACAGGGTCCCAGGATTTCTTGCTCCCATATCTTTACAACAGTTCTTATCAACCTAGATAATCTGAGTGTGCTCTTACCCTGTATCTAAAGGTCTAACACGTGACTTTTCTACTTGTTACATTATTTGATTGGTATATGGTCCCAGGCGTGTAATCATCGGGTCCACATCTTCACAGAATACTTATTTATGTTTTCTGTAATTGCTGAATCAATTCATATTGCTGCCAACAAAGTATATGAACATGCAACCTTATATATATTGAATGTTAGTAAAAAGAAATATCATGTGTTTATAATGATGCTATAAAAAGTGGCACTAATGTGGTGATAGACCAAAGGAAAATATGATGACTCATTGTGGTTGTCCTGCCAAAGCCATTTGTACAAATTGAGTGGCTTTAATTTAAAAGATTTAGAAAATCAATTTAACCACAGGGTCTTAAGGTTTAACAGTTTGGCTAAGCATGCACAATTAAGTGATTGTATACGATGACCTATAGTACACTAAATATTTTTAAATGTGGAAATAACACAAAATATTAATTTTAGATATGAATTTGTGGTATTTGTTAACAGAAACAAATACTCCTTACTTCAGATAGGTTTCAAGTGAAGATTCATCATTTTCCAGTATTCTCACTTTGAATGGCCTTCTAACACTATAAACATAATAACAAAGCCTCCTCCTGTAGTGTAATATAACTAAATAAAATGGATGCAAATGTTTGAGACTTTCATGTTCACTGATAGGATGGAGAGATTTTCATTCATGATGCACTATCTTGTCTCAAAATTACTGGTAGCACTTACTCATGTGCTGATCCTGGCTTTGTCTCTGGGTAAGTAAGAAAATAAGGATCATAAACTTTTCTTATTTCAAATTGTCAAAGCAAAACAGCATTGTCCTTATATTTGCATATAGTGAGTTTTCAGCGTGCAATCTGTCAGCAAACTTCCTGTGATCCAGTCTCATAGGTTAAATGTATTTATCCAACTGAAGCACATTTATAGAGCATGAAAAATCTATCAATGATAATTTCTTTCAGACAGAGGAAAATGCAAACATAGGCTCTTAGGAACAGCACTTTATAAAAATAACCTTAGGTAAAAATAAGGTTGGAAGTAGAAAATAATCAAATATGCTTTTTCCTCCCTATTCAACACATACCACATTATGTTGCCTTAAAACATTTTTCCATGTCCTTTGAATGCTTAAGGCACACTTTCTTCTTTGACTATCCCCATTCTTACAGCTATCATTCCTGAAATTTTCATAAATTTAGTTTTCTAAATCTATGATTCTTTTCTCCAAACACACCAACCAGAGAACAGGCATCACTTCTATGCATGTTTTTATCTTATGTAGCTCTCAGAAGGGCCTATACTCATAGTGTATATGCAAGTTTCATTGAGTATCAAAACTATTCTGAGCCTACCATTGCATAATATTTTTGACAACTGCACAATGCTATTACCATAACCCTTCATAGTTGAACTATGGAGTCCAAGTAAAAAAAACAATGCCAAAGAAACAATTCAATCATCACAATAGCCAAGATTTGAAGACCCAAGATTCTTAACAGTAAATACACACACACACACACACACACACACACACACACACACACACACACATTGAATTGATCCTGATCTTCCCTGCTACTTTCCCCACACAAATTCTTTCCTTATCAAGGATATCAAATCTGATATCTAAAGAGCTGAGCACAAAAGGGCAGCTAAAGGCTAAGAAGCAAAATGGAACCCAGTTTCCACAGTTGCTAAAACAAAAACTGGAGCTTAGAGCTTCCACAAGAGCCAGAATTTCAAGGGCAACATTGCAGAAAGAAAAAAGCAAAGGCACATTTTGTACTGTTTAAGCTTGAAGTATATGCAGAATTGTAAACCACACAAAATACAAAAACTAAGCCATTCAAAAGTAGAAGCTAACAACCAAAAAAGCAAAGACATTGGAGGGCTCATACTCCTACTTAAACAAAAAGTGGAGATTAAGGTCTGTAAAGGAGAACCAAAGTGCGAAAACGCTATGACTTCAGTTGGAGGGTGGAAATATGTGACATCTCTCCGGGTTACAGTAATGATCTGTTCTTAACATACGTGTTACTTATGAATGTGTACAAAGGAAAATAAAACTCTCCTGTACACTCTCATGTGTTTCTTAGTATACATACTGCTTGAATATTTTTGTAGAGATTTTCTAAGTATGAGATACTTGCTGGAGTACTGTTACATACTAGGTGATAGATTAAGATATGTGTTCTACCAGTAGAGTGTACACACACACACATATACACATTTGTAGGAAAAAGGGATTTTCATAGATTAAACAGGGGTAATGTTATATTATAAAACAACAGGAAAAGGATAAAGTTTGTATTTGGAAGTCAGAAAATACTGAGGTACAAAATGAATCTGATAAGTATTTAATGATATTTAACCTGCCTCAATATATAGAAAAAATATAAAACAATTTTAACTATGAATTATATTTTTAAATGGGTTAGTACAACAGCATTTTAAAGCCCACATTCTAACTATATTTACACCCAGAGTAACAGATGCCAACATTTAATTACATCTTTGCCAGAATTTTATACTTCTTTTACAATTCTTTCAGTGTAAAGTGCAGTTTTATTTTTACTAGATGCTGTACTATGGTGATTTTTAATAAACTCAAGTATCTTGTTAGATAGTTCCTAGGTTCAGAATACCTTTTCTGCTTTCCCTGGATATGGGAATATTTTATAAAGTTTGTGGAAATATGGAATAAAGGATAAATTTATGTAGGTTCATAAAATTTTAAATTCTATATAGCTTTTTCATAAGACATTTTCATGGACCTTTGAAGATTACTCACATAGCATTTATTCGCATTTCTATGTATTTTCCCATTATTTTTTTAAAGATTTATTTTATTATTTTTTTTTATTGGAAAGGTGGATATACAGAGAGGAGAGACAGAGAGGAAGATCTTCCATCCCATGATTCACTCCCCAAGTGAGCCGCAATGGTCGATGCTATGCCAATCTGAAGCCAGGAGCCTCCTCTGGGTCTCCCGCGCGGGTGCAGGGTCCCAAAGCTTTGGGCTGTCCTCGACTGCTTTCCCGGGCCACAGACAGGGAGCTGGATGGGAAGAGGGGCCGCCGGGTTTAGAACCGGCGCCCATATGGGATCCCGGGCGTGCAAGGTGAGGACCTTAACCACTGCGCCACTGCGCCAGGCCCCGATTTTCCCATTATTTTTTAAAGTCAATGTCTAAATTCTATCCTTCAATACAACATGCAGTAATTATCTTTGCTCTTGTTGGTGTTTAGGCTTCAACTGAGGTTTTGCAAAATCTTTTTCAAATGTTGATATTTTGCTTCTTGTTTTAGGTTTTTAAAGCACTTGAGTTTATGTTTCTGTAGGACTCAAAGTAGGCATTTTACTTTTTCCTGTATCAATAATAAATTACTAGAAATATTTTTGAATTATTTAAACTTTTCCCATTAGTTTTGAGATTATTTTTCCCCCTTTTATCAACTCTGAATCCTTTCTGAGCTTTCATGTATTTCTCACTAACTGTCCAGTCCTAATAAGTACAGCAAATTTTTAAAGACAGAAAGGTAAATGCTGTTTTTACTTATTTATTCTCTAAATTATTCTCATGTCCTGGCAAGTTTCTTTTTTTTTTTATTTTATTATCATTGTATTATGTGAAACAGTTTTATAAGCATTGGGGAGTCCCCCCGCCCCTCCCACACCCCTCCTCCCATAGTGGATTGCTCCATCTTGCTGCACAACAGTTCAAGTTCAGTTGAAATTCCTACATTGTGAGCATGTACCTAGCATAAAGTCCAGCGTCTCATTGTCCAGACAAGTTCAGTGGCCTCTTGGGGAGACCCTCTCTGGTCTGAAGGTAGAGCCAACAGAGCAAAGTTCCGGTCAGTTAAAACCCCCAACAAAACTTCAGCGTCGATATACAATGTTATGGGGTTAATTGGTATAGTGTTGAGTGAACAATATGTTAAAAAAAAAAAAAAAAGTTCAATTCTTCCACACCTTTGGGGACACCTAGCAACCCTAAAGATTTCCAATGGCTGTAAATCTCCCTCAGACGAATCTGCTGCTATCATGGTTTCACTCCATAAGTTCCGAATGATTGTAACTCCCAATACAATGCCAATTCCTTATGATACACAGTAACGGGGTGGGAACACAGAGAAATCTCTCATTTCCCTTGAAAAAGCTAGGAATCCACGTAGTGTAACCTGCGGGAACTAGATAAGTATCTTAAAGTTGATAGATCCAGATCAGCACTAGACAACAGCAAAAGCTACAACGACACACAGGGGAATTAGGAACGACCCAAACAGGCTATTAATAAGTGGTCATATGCACAGAATAGGGGAGAACCCCAGAGCGGAACAGGGGGACTGGAGGAGGCTTATCCCCCACCCGTAAGGACTCCCAGACTCTCACCAAGGTCTATCAGAACGGACACAAGAACCTCAACGCAATTGCCAAAGAGAATACGGGGACCTGGAATGCTTTCGAATGCTGTGAACCCAGAGGACAGACACCCCCTCTCTTTGGACCAACTACACGAGATGGAGGAAGCCCGAGTCCTTCCACACAGGAACCAACGACATCAGAACAACGACTAGGAACCACGATTGGTCATCAGAACCAGAAGATCAATAAACTTCCGGCGGGACAGTGGGGGAGGAATCCTCTCCAGTCCTTACCTAGTTTAAGCTCTGGGCCTCCACCCCCTATAATGACCAACAAGGTTCCTCCTAAACCCCCCTCCCCCCTTCACACACACACACTTACACACACACTCATATACACACACTAATAGGATGAGATTACCAAAGAACAATAAAGATAGGTCATCAAGGACGCACTCATATACTATTAGATGGAACATAAAGAACAAGAACTCATTAGCAAGGTATGAGAGATTTCTCTGCAACACCCCCCAAAATCGTTACACACCTCAATTGAGGAGGTGACATCGAAATAGTTGTAGAAGGTAATCAAGAACTTACATGTAATTTTTACATATTGTCTACTCAACACTATGTCAGACACCTAATGTTTGCCTGGATTTAACCTGTAATTTATGCTTGGTTGATTGTTACTTTCTTGAACCTGTCATTGATACTGGCAAGTTTCTTTCCTTACCTTATATTCTATTTCTGGAACACTTTTTAATTTCTATATTAAAATTTTGAATTGATCTTCTAACTCTTTCATCTTATATTTTAATTTTTCTATCATTGTGTTCTTTGCTGATGGAAATTTTTATCAATTTTGTTAGCTAAACCATTATATGTTCATTTTTATTATAATGTGAAAGTTATTCATGTAGTAAAAGGAACACAACCACTTGCAACATCTCCTACAGCTTCCTCTCGTGTGCATTAGCAGGAAGCCAGTCTCAAACCCAGCAACCTTGATATGGGACTTGAGCATTCAAAACAGTGGCTTAATAATCACCTCCAGAATCCATCCATCCTCTCTATCCTCTCTCCCTCTTTCTCTCTTCCTTCCTTCTTTCCTTTTTCTTTCATCTGTAAGAGTGGCAGATACCAGAGAGAGGAAGGAGACACCATCAATATACTTGTTCACTGCCAAATGGCTTCAACAGCCAGGGCTTAGCCAAACCCAGGAGCTGGCACTCATCCTGTTCTCAATGGATAGTTGAGACCAATGCACTTGGACCATCTTTGCTGCCTTCCCAGGCATGTTAACAGAAAACTGTCTTGGAAGTGGAGCAGTAAAGACTCACACTACAACTCTTACATGGAATGCTGGAGTTCCTAGCAACAATCCAACTCGCTGAATCAGAATGTCATTCTCCAACTTCCATTATATCTAATATTTAAGAGTGTTTATACATCCTATTGGAATGTTCGTTTCACAGCATCCTGTTCTTGTTCAGAATTTCTCGTCCTTGACCAAATAGATCTTTTTTTTTTTCTCCAATGATTTCTTCTACTTTCAACTTTCCTCTGACTTCTCATTTGTTCTACATGTTTTTCCCATTTGGTTCTTCTTTTCCCTTGGCACTGTGAGCCCAAAGGGAATTCTGAAGGCACTAACAAGGTGTGTTGACTTGTGGGGTGACAAGTCTAAGGAGTTATGTTTGTGGAACTGCAGTAACATTTATCTGGTTACTTTATTTCTGCAGGAATAAGTGTCAGTCCCTAGTTGAAGGCTGTTCTTGCTTCAATGTCTTCTGACATCCATCGCTGCCTCTTAAACTGTCATTCATCATTTCCTCTTATTCGGTGGTTGATGTGGTTGGGATAAATTCATGCACCTTTTTGTCTCTCATATTCACATTTCTAATTCTAGGAATTGAGTTGTAGATCTATATTTGTTTATTCTATGTTCTAATCAGATGTTACTATCTATAAAAGGAATTATGTTCACCTTTGATTAGAATCTACATATTTTTGAGTTCAAATTTTCTAGGGGAAAAAGCCTAAACCAAAAATGTGTGCTGACCAGTCTGTGAATTGATTCCTTTGTGTTCTGTGTCCATCTCATCAGTTGCAAAAGAGAAGAGAGAACTAAATGCATTGATTTAGACTCGACCCTTTAGAAAAGGCACTGAGTTGGAAAATTTCCCAGGAATAAAGATAATGAGACTCAGGGAGCCCTGAAAATGACTACTATACAAAAAAAGTAAGAACAACACATTGAATCAGGGATCTCTATTCTTAATTGCATGAAATCTCTCGGGCATCAATGAAGATTCACAAATTCCTTGAACTTCTCAAAAATCTCTGTATTTGGACATACAAGCATATTCATTCAAAAAATGCTTCAGAATCTTTCAAGATGTAAAGGGTCACTTTTGAAAAATCACATTTATGAGGAAGATTATTAAACACTTTGGCAAACACCAAAAGAACTTGCAGTTCAATTTATTTAGTTTGCATAAAGTGTTTTTAGATTTTGCTGAGACTAGAGGGAATTTTAGAATAAATTATTGTCAATAAGGAGAAAGAAATGACAGAAAGTAATGTGAAGGTGAATACTGGTAATAACCATGTGCCCTTAAAAGATAATGAGTACAGATCTGTAAGATCCATCCCTACATTTGGTTTTCAAAAACTAACTCCATAAACGAGACAAATCAACAACCATTAGAAATACTGCATCAAATGGAATGATGCAGTTAGCACACTATCATTTTCCATTGGCTCCAAAATAAGTGAGGTATTGCAATCACACTTACATTTACAAAGGAGATAAGTAATGTCATCTAGATTTTAAAAGGCTCCTTGCTAGGCTAACTGAGCATTGTTAGGATAAAGCAGCCTCCCAGGGCTTATTTCCATGAGCATAAAAGGAACATCAATTAAGAGTATGCTCATCTCCCATAGCTATGCTCCCTGCAAACCACAAACAAGCTCTCAATGAAACGGTGAGAAAAACCGTTACTAAATTAGTCTCATTTCTTTGGTGGTCTAGACAAGGGACTAGCCAAATGTAACATAACATTCTCCCATTCTCCTAGATACGGTTTGCTTCCTTTCCAATTGTTTTTTTTTTCCACTATTTCTTACTTACCTCTTTATGTTTAAGAAGTTTTGTGATTAAGTTTTACATATATATGTATATGTGTTTACACACACACACACAGTGGGAAGAAGTTACTCCAAATAACTCTTCATAGCACAAATTAACCTTTGATGAAACTTCCCCTCATTAAAGGGATTCCTTATACCTAAGCTTCCCGAGTTACCGAAACTAAGAAGGCACAGTAACCAGCTTTCATCTACTACTCCATTCCAGCCTTTACTTAGAATGTTCTTTTCCTTTAAAGGTATGACAAGCACTTTTCAAACGTATGTTTATCCCATCAAAACAACAGCTACTGTTTCTAAAGCATTTCCGTATTTTATCACACATATTTTACTAGTTTTTACTAATCATTGTTTAATTTTAACATATGCATGTTTTTTTAAATATTTATTAAAAAGAGAAACAGACTCAGAGTTCTCATCCACTGGTTCATTCCCTAAATACCCACAATAGCTGGGGTTGGACCAGATCAAACCCTGAAGTCTTCCTGGCTCTCTGAGTAGCTTGCAGGGACCCAATAGTTGAGTCATCTCCCATAGTATACATCAACTTCAAGTTAGAACCAAGTTAAATACACACTACTTTCAGGTCAGGTACTCTCTTATATAGGAAGAAGCAGTCCCAAGTGAAGTGTTAACTACCATGCCAAAGCTTGCTCCTGTCACATTTACTCATCTACATCTTAATCCTTATGAGTACACTACAAACAAAACCATGCTATTTTTACTGGAATCCCTTTTGCCTTGCAGGAGTTCAGTGGATGTTCACTGGTGAAGTGAGGTAATATGAAAGTGATGTGCAATTAAATTTTAACAGCAGTTAAACATCAAAGTTTAAATCTGCTCATGTTTCAACTATGACTTGATATTGTCTTGCCCTTTTAAACATTATTTCCATCTTTAAAGAT
Source organism: Ochotona curzoniae (assembly GCF_017591425.1). Taxonomy (NCBI): domain Eukaryota; kingdom Metazoa; phylum Chordata; class Mammalia; order Lagomorpha; family Ochotonidae; genus Ochotona; species Ochotona curzoniae. The sequence continues at coordinate 61,486,661 of NW_024466599.1, forward strand.
CTGTTTATTTATTTATTTATTTGGACAACAGAGGAAAATAGACAGAAGGAGAGACAAAGGGATCTATCTGCTGGTTCACTCCCTAAATGACCTTAATATCCCAGGATGAACCAGGCAAAGCCAAGAGTCAGGAACTCCATGTGGCTCTCCCAAATGGGTAGCAAGCATTCAGATACTTGAAATATTACTTTCTCAGACGCATAAACAGAGAGGTAGAAAGAGCAGTTAAAAAATCAAATTAGAGTTTTGTTATGTGATGCTGGCAGTAGCTTGACTAGCTACACCATGATGTTGGTTCCCCATCTATGAAATTTGTAACTGAACAAATAACATCAAGAGTGGGCTTAGTGGGATACTGTCTGCTGGCACTCCATATGGATACCAGTTGATGTCCTGGCTGCTCCACTTCCAATCCAGCTCCCTGCTTACAAACTGGGAAAGCAGCAGAGGATGGCTCAAGTCTTTGGGACCCTGCACTCATCCAGGAGACTTAGAAAAATTTCCTAGCTTTGGCCTGGCCCAACTTCGGTTGTTGAGGCTATTTTGGGAGTAAAACAGAGGATGGAAGACCTTCCTCTCTGTGTCTCTCCTTCTACGTAAATCAGCCTTTTAAATAGGTAGGTAGACAGATAGATAGATAGATAGATAGATAGATAGATAGATAGATAGATAGATAGATAGACAGACAAAATATTGGGATTGTAGCACAACAAGTTAAGTCAAATGTGAGCCAGCATGCCATATGAATGCCAGTTGAAGTCCTGGCAACTCAGTTTCTGGCTCTGTTCACTCTTGGTGTGTATGGGAAAGCAGTTGAGGATAGTGAAGTACTTGGGACCCTGCTACCCATTTGGTAGACCCTAGTAAATTATGTAATTTTTTTTTTTTTACCACAGTGCAATAAACTTGAAATAAGTCATGGAAAGTAAAGATCTTAGAACAGTCATTTATTTGTTTTTCTGATTCTTAGAATAATAAATATTAATTGTTGTTGAGATCTGATACTTCACTGTTTATTTTGGTTAACATATTTAATGTCATATCTACTGTTATCTTCCACGATGCCTCAAATAAGATTGTTGCTATTGCTGATTCTAACAAAAAAAAATTAGTTTGAGAAATTTTACTGGTACTCTGCAACTGAAACAAATCCTTGTTGTATTTAAAACTTCCAGGTGTATTAGCTTGACCCTTTACTGATGTTGAAACTTGTTGACTCAGAATAAGAAATTTCAAATGTATGCTTCACAGCAATAGACCTCTTGCCTCAGAAACCTCCATGTAACCCCTAACACTATATAGCCATGAATCACTTTTTTTTATTTGAGCAATTCAAGACAGAGAGAATGGATTGTTTATATCCAAGATTTGGAGGGGAAGGGACCTTTTGACACTTCCTTTGACAAAATGTGAAACTGCAGTTTAGACTTTGTTTTGATGGTAGACACTTCATTCTTCAAAGCTCCACAAGGTGACACACAGGACACAAGAGCCAGCCGTGGAGATGTTATGATCCTACAGAGGGACAACTGGCCCTGCCCTTTGTGGACCTTCTGATGCCCCATAGGCAACACAGCTGACCTCAGACACCTGCGTTACTTCTTATACTCTATTCTTTTCAACTTATAGAGAAGTTGCTTATAAATGCCGTGTAACTACACGTTTTTCCCCTCTTTACACTTCACTCAATTTTTCTCTGGAAAGGTTCACCAGTACTCAGTTAACAATTACCATTTTTAGTGAAAATATGCATTTTCCAGGAATAGGAAAAAACTACAATCATTTCAGATAAAAACTATTCATCACGAAACAAGATAAAAGAAAAAGAATTTGAAAATTCATCTTTTAAGATATTTAAAATTATATCCTCAAGTTTTAAAACACCTCTCTAATTATATTGTAAACAGAGCTGTATGTCCCAATAATAAACTTATCAATACTGAGTAACTTTGGAATTTTTATAATTGTTGAAAATATTTTTTTACATCAAGGCACGTCCAAAAGTTTATTGGAATGCAAATTAAAAGTAATCTTATTTAGATACCAAAAAATAAAATCCTAGCATAGATTTTTCATAATATGAATTTCCATGAGCTATCTGAAGACTTTTTTGTAAATAGCAGTACATTCCTATTTTAGAAATTCATTACCTGAAGTTAAAACTACAGTTTAAATTTTCATCTATCACAGAAATGGCATTAGATATGATATAAGCTTCCAGGGTAGCGATTTTTTGCACTTATTTCATCTCATTTGTAAAATAACTGATATGGTATTTTTGATATGATTAGCTAGATGTTATTGATTCAAACTCAAGATTTTTGCTGACTTGAATATGGAAATCTACTTAAAATGTAATGGAAATTACAGATATCAGTGGCATAAAGTTCAAAATAATTAAACCTACTAATATAGCAATCCTAGTGATTTTTACAAATCCTTAATGCTTGTTTTGAGAAATATATGTTCCCACTGTAGTAGTTAAGAACCAGTGGGAGCAGGGAAGTAGTACACTTCAAGGATGTTTAATGAAAGAATATACAGTGAGTGGACCTTTGTCCCAGAAGTAAAGAGAAATTCCCTTGCAACAGATTGGTTGGAGAAAGGTGTCCCTGCCTGGGTTCTAGCAACAGAAGAATTATGAAGGAAGTGAACCATTTCATCAGAGACAACTAAAGTCTCAAACAAACAAACAAACAAAAGGATTGCCTGTCCACTTGACATTTTAGAGTACCAGACACCAACTAAGTATTTCTGAATTTTAGAAAATTCAATTTAGAATTTACTAGAAGTGCATATTATTGGGTTTTACTCCTCATTGACTGAATCATAGACTCTGTAGAGAATCTAAAAATCGGAATCTTAACAAGTACCCCAGGTCATTTTGATGCACATTTATGTTTAAGAGAACCACTAAGTAAGAAAAATGATGCAGGCGCAGCTGGAACCACAGTCACGTAGGAAGGGAGGAGAATAATAAATCCCTTGAAATCTTTCTTTTCCAGGCAGCCTGTTGTTTGCTAGTGGCTCTTCTTTGCCCAACTAGCTGGAAGCAATAGTCAATGGAACCCGGGTGGTATAATTCAGATGCTAGCGCTGTGAGGCACAAAGCAAGGTAGAGAATTGGAAGGGAGTAAGGAAAATTAACTTCGGAATAATCAGTGGAGCCATCATTCAATAGAAGCTTACATTGCTATATATTACGTCTGTGAACCAAGCTTAATATTTGCATTAAGAACCAAATCCTCTGAGATTCTGGGTGATTAAGTAAGAGTATATAAAGTACTATTAATATTTCTTTAACATGATAATTGCATATAGCTAGTACATTAAGTCCATCGGAAGTTTTACTTATGAAAGCATCTGAGTTAAATGGAAAAGTGCTTTTAGGGTCTCATTTTAGACATGAAAAAACCAAGATTCAGAAAGGATAAATAACTTATTTGGAGTTCTTTAGCAAGAAAGTGACAGAATCAAAATTCAGATCTAGATCTTTTCTATGCCAAAGTCCATGCTCTTTTCATGGCACAATAGTGCTAACTATATACAACTAAATCAAGCTGCATGACGTATAGTCCAAACCATTCCAACTGGTTTGCTCCAGGTACAAGTGACTCCTGATTTTCTATAGTAGGGTCCTAATTTATACATACTGTCCTAGAACAGATAAAACAATTCAGATTCTATCAACTTCATGGTCACTTCTTCAGTAGGGTGGATCAGTGTGCTTCTTCTCAAAAAGGCATTTGTGGTTGTATACAGAAAACCCTACTGGATCTCTAGAGGAAAGGCACTCCTCTCACTTCACTCATCAATTCGCATAGAAATTAGACTGCAATCTCCAGAGGCACTGACTGCTGAAAAGTCTATTAGAGGGAAGAATTCCTCATGTTTCAGACCTGAGGCCACATCTTGATCAGGCAGTAGAAATGTAAGACAGCAAAAATAAATAAATAAAATGAAAACAAAATAAGGTGTCACACACACACACACACACACACACACACACACACACACAAGAATCTTCTTGTCATCTCTACTTAGAACATTTATTATTCTTCCCTGGTGCAGACACTCCATGTGGATGGTATATAGCATATATAATTAAAAGTCACTCTGCTTGGAGGTGCTCTGTGATTAATGCCTCTGGTAGGCATTTTGATTCCTATACTAATAGAACCTGACTGGCTCTGAAATGCTGGTGTTGTTCAGGTACCTCAGGAGTAATAAAAGGTTGCTCTTGGCTTATTGCACAATTCCTTGAGTCATTAATTATAGCTGCCCAAAGTGGAAAGTTTATAATTAAACATATAATTTACTCTTCTACTTTTGGATGAAGTAAATTAAGGCAATTAGATTTCTTTTGATTAAGCATATGGAGCCATTTACAAAGTGCACAGGTGTGTACAAGCAGAAGGTAGGCTACAAAAACATCTATGTTTCAAGTGTGTTTTGTCACTTTGTTGTCACTCTCTGGCTGAAGTAATTATGTTAATCCATTTGAAGAGGATTTTTTTAGTTTTTCTGGCTTGCTGCTGCTTTGCTTATTTCTTTGCAGCCTTAAGTGCTTAAATAGCAGCAAGTAATGATCAGGTATAAGTACCAGATAATCAAAAAGAGAATTTTGGCTAAAAAAGATCCACCCCTTTTGTACCATTGTAACCCTATATATGTCACATAAAATATGTAGTAGCTGCAAAAAAAATATAATCAGGGAACAGTTAACAACTTTTCTGTGTTCCATTATGTCAATTTTTTTAAATGTTTTCAATCTATGAAGAAATTTACTCCTATCTTCCCACTCTTTGTGTTGTGTTGTACATTTACATCCAAATCCAAAGCACTTCGCTTTTATCTTCAGAGCTTGGTTTCCTATGAAAGAGTTTTCCTGTTGAAAACAGGGAAATAATTTCCTGTTTAAAAAAAAGCAAAGCTATTTCCTTGAATGTTAACAGAATTATCATAAAAGATCTTTAAAAATCCATAAGTATTCCACCCATAATTTGTGAAAGTAGTAATAAACTAGTAATTAGGTCTCTGACAATTTTGCAAATGTATGTACATACTTTCATAAATAATTCTTTAAGTTAGGAAATTTATACTTTTCCTTTTGTATTTTTAAATCAACGACTAGGAAATGTGTGATTGAGATCTTGTATAAGAATTATTTACTTAGTACCTGCTCTTATACATAGTTTCCACATTTTAAAACTATTTCTAGCAGCAAATTATGTGAAAGAGCTGTCTCATTTCTTTGTGAGGCTCATTTTTAATTGTTTTTCTGTCATCATGTGTTTCAGCATGATCCAAACAGTGACTGTAATTAACATATAAAAGTTTATCTGTGATGGACAGACTCCAAAGTGGCTCCAGTGATGTCTGTCACTTGGCATTTACTTTATTGTGTGAGCCCTTGTACATGAGTGATAACCCCAACTGTTGAGCCCCACAGAGGGGAACTTGATGGAGCATTTGACTCAAGGCTTCAGTCCACTCCATCCCTTGCTGTTGTGGGCTTTGGCCAATGAACTAGTTGATCAAATATGATTCTCTCTCTTTCTGTGTGTGTGTGTGTGTGTGTGTGTGTGTGTGTGTGTGTGTGTAAGAGACAGGGCCAGAGGAAAGAAGAAAAGACAGATAATGTGTGTCTGTGCTGAGGTTGTGGGGTGACAGATGCCACTCTGTCTTTCAAATGAATAAATAAAGCTGTTGTTCTTTTAAAAGAAGCATGAAAATGGTTAAGATGCCAGCATTCCATATGAAGGTGCCTTGATCTAAGAGTCAGCTTAGCTCCTGACTCTAGCTTCCCGTTAGTGCAATCTCAGGAAGCTGCCAGTAATGTTCAAGTGAATAGGCTCCTGCTCATCCACGTAAAGGTCTTAAATTTATTTCCTGGGTGTTGACTTCAACCCCAGTTAAGGACTACTATCGCTGTACATGAAGTGGCACAGTGGATGGGAGATTTCAGGATTTTTTCCTCTGTGTATGTCTCTCTCTCTCTCAAATATATATATAAATAGATATATTTAATGCAGGCTAAGTATATAAAGAAGATGATATAGTTGCATGTTCTGTAAGAAGTTCAGTGTAAATAGAAAGACAGGTGTGTTAAATGAAGGAAACAGGGAAAGATATAGTATGTTAAGTTAGCAAAAGAAACAACTAACAAGTAAGCAGCAATATATTATTCATTTCATTAGTAATAATGCTATTAATTTCAGACAAAACATGATGAACAAAGAAAAATATCAGGGAGAACTAATGATGAAAATTTTAATTCTCCAAGAAGATATAAAAATTCTAAGCACATATAAATCTAAGAAGAAAGTGATAAAATAGATAAAATGGAAAGAATTAAAAGGAAAAAATCGACAAATACTTATTCAAAACTGAAGGCAACAGCACCTCCTTTCAAAAGTCAACAGAGACAGCAGGAAGAAACCTGAAAGATGAACTGAACAGCACCATCCATCAGCTCGATTTAATTACACTTTCAGGATGTTTCATCTGAAAACAGAATACACATCCTTTTCAAGATCATAGGAAACATTCATCAAGACAGATCACGCTGGACCATAAAACACAACTTCACAGATTTAAAAGAATAGAAATCACATACATCATTCAAAAGATTATACATCAACCTCCCAGACCACAGAGGAATTAAGCTAAAAGACAATATTAAAGTATAGCTGAAAAATTCCAAAATACCTAAAGATGATGCAAAGCTTTTTAAATAATATGCAGATCACAGAATTCTAAAGTTAAAAAGTAGGATTACTAGATGAAAATGAAACTCATCAATCTTTAAAGTGCAATGAAGGCAGAGCAAGAAAGAAAATTATAGGCTTGAGTGTGTATATTGGAAAGGAATAAAAATGCAAAATTAATAATCTAAGTATCCACCTTACGAAACTAAAATAACAAAAAAGAAAAAAACACAATGTGAAAAGTCAGAAAATATAGGAAGAATGTAGAATAAAACTTTGGTAAATAATTGTCAAGGATTCCTAAATATCTCTTAATTAATTTATTGAACTTTGAAAAAACAGATACCATCTACAATAGCACTCCCAAAAAAAGACATTTGTGTATAACTACAACAAAATGTAAACACAATTTGTGTGAGGAAAACAACATTCTGATGAAAGTAATTAAAGATCTCAACAAGGAACATAATTCAGGATTTTTAAGACTCAGGAAAATGTCGATTCTCCCCTACTTGATGTACAGATTAAACAATGCTAATAAAAAATCTCAGCCATGTATTTTATAAATAATGGAAAATATAATTATTTTATTACATGAGCTATCAAGAACTTAAAAGAACAAAGTTGGAAGACTCCCATTAAGTTCAAGATTTGCTTTTAAATTACTGATAAATGTATAATATTGATAAAAGAATAAGCAAAATATCAAAAGAAAGCACTGAAAATAGATCCACACAAATGTAGCCAATGGCTTTTAGACAAAAAAGAGAATCGATGGGATAAACAATCCCTTCAACAAGTGTTTCATAAAAACTGGATATTCCTATGCAAGACAACAAAGAATCAAGAAGAAAACAAAACAGGAATTTTGCCTCAAAATAAATCATAGAGACACATAGCAATATAACTTCTAGGGAAAAAATACAGAAAATCTAAGCAAGCTTGGATTTCATTATAAGCTGTCAGCCATGTAAAGTATGTGGACTAAGCAGAACAATTATCTAAGTTTAAAAAGATATAAACATAGAAAATAGGCATACAAAAATGCCCAGCATCATTTGTCATTAGAGAATAGCAAATTAGAAAAAAAGATTGGCTAGAATGAAGCTTAGCAGTTGGCAATTGCCAGGGAGGAAGTGGATCGATGAGGATTCTCATTCATTGCTAGGGAGATAGAACATGGAACTCCTGCACTGGAAAATGGTCTGCCTGTTCTTCCCAAAGGTAAATCTGGTTCTGTCACACAATTCATCAGAAACACTCGCAGATATTCATCCAACTTACTTGAAAAGTTGGTCCACACAACATGATCATGCACACATTTATAGCAATTTTATTTATAAAGACCCAATTCTTCAAGAAATCAAGATAATCTGGAGTAGATGAATAGGATAAACTGTGAAATAGGTAAGACAACTTCAAAAAGTTTATGGAAAGATAGAAATAAAATATATTTATTTTGGCACCAACATATTTGAAAATTCACACATAAAAGTATATGAATAGTCTGAGTTATTGAAATATAAACATATATGTATATACATATGTAATAAGATTATGATATTATGCAGAAGAATGTATACAAATAGAGTTCAAGGGGAAAAGAGTTGAATTGGATTGTAAAATTTATCTCTGCAAAAATTTAAGGATAGATATATCATACTCTGCTGTTGTCATAACCTACAAATGTTTGAGTATAGAAGTGCAGCTCAATGTATATAAATGTAACAAAAATCATTTTGGTGTTTTAATTCAGGAATAGAATGCAGAATGTGACAAGCCAACTGAGTAACAAATGTAGGACATAAACTCCTTTATGGGGTTTGACTGGAGAGTGGGAGAAATACACTAAATAACTTTATAACTGGGCAAAATGTTCAAAATTAAAGCAAAATTTACTGTACATAAGAACTCTCAATAGTAAGCTTCCCACAGAAATACATGTTAGATATCTTGATACTGTACATGCAGTTCATAATGAGGGAAATGACTGGCAAATAGTAGGAGCAAATAATTTCATTATTGTGAAATTTACAGAAAATGGAAAGAGGCTAAAATAATGCATATGCTAATGGATTACAGTAGGAAATGTCACTGAGAACTCCTATTTATCTATATGGAGATACAGATGACTACACACAGAGATAAATTGTAAACACACATGCATATATATATATGTATGTGTATATATATCAACTAATAAAATCACACTCTATTAGTAACAGACACATCCAGATTTTTGTTTCTAGTATTATTATCCAACAAAAAGAAATTCAGACTCCTTATAGAAATGGCAGATTTGAGGTTGGGAACAAACAATTTAATACACAAACCCAGAGTGAGGATGTAGCATAGTCATTGGTAAAAGTCAGCATTGTGATGCAACGAGGTGAGCCTAGGCTTGCTTTCCCTTATCAGAACTGACTGCAGTCACACTTACTCCACTTCCGTCCAGCTTCCTGTTAATGTGTGTGGGCAAGTAGCAGATATTAACTCAAGTTTTGGGTCCCTGCCATCAAACTGGAAGACCAAGATGGGGACACAAGCTTTTGGATTTGGGATGGCTGCCTCTAGCCAAGCCAGTGGATGGAAGATCTCACTCATTCCTCCTTCCTCACCATCTTCCATCATGTCACTGTGTCCTTCCCTTACAAAAAAAAGATTGGTCAAAGGGTAACAGGATTAAACTGAAGCAGTGCAGGATGGTCAGAGCTGTAGCGATTGGACCAACAACAAAAAAGTAGAATTTGATTAAAATTAAATGTATGAAAACATCCACAAGATTATACAATGAAATGCCTATCTCCTGGCTTCAGCCTGGAGCAGCCACAGCTATTATAATCATTTGGGAAAAGAATATTTGAATGGAAAAATATCTGTATGTATGCAGGTATTATTCTCTCTTTCTGCTTTTCAAATATTAAAATCTGTAAAAATGAAAGTTCTTAGCCTATTTGGCAGTTAGTGGTTATCTTGCAGATACAATCATAGTTCCATCCAGTGAGACAAGAAATACTATAAAAGCAGGCTTAATTGAGCTGACATGGGCCATTTCTCCTTTTCATTTTCCTTTTTCCTGTGTGGAACATAGTGATGGACCTATTCAATATGAATAAGAGTGAAAGGGGAAAAGACAGTGGTTTGTGACCAACTTCACAATAACTGCATGTTACAGTCATGGAGGAGAAGCAGAGATCCTTCTGCCCAGTGCCTTTGTAGGGTCACAGATCACACCAGGACCAATAACCTGAACTTCTTGCTATATCTGAAGGCAAAATTCTAACCTGTTTATTTTACTGTTTGGGTGCATATTTACTCAAGGCAAGATGCATTTCAAGATAGATTAGGGCCCGGCGCGGTGGCGCAGTGGTTAAGATCCTCACCTTGCACGCCCAGGATGCCATATGGGCGCTGGTTCTATCCCAGCAGCCCCACTTCCCTTCCAGCTCCCTGCCTGTGGCCCGGGAAGGCAGTTGAGGACGGCCCAAAGCTTTGGGACCCTGCACCCACGTGGGAGACCCAGAATAGGCTCCTGGCTTCGGATTGGCATAGTATCGGCCGTTGCGCTCACTTGGGGAGTGGATCATCGGACAGAAGATTTTCCTCTCTGTCTCTCCTCTCTGTCTATCCGCCTTTCCAATAAAAAAAATAATAAAAATAAATCTTTAAAAAAAAGAATAGATTAAACAGTGTCTTTTTCCACTCCATAATTTGGTGGAAGACGCTTAAATTTGGTGTCTGAAGAAGACCAATGACTCCATTCTCTGCAAATGGTTAAAGCATTTTTCTCAGTGGATTTCAGCCAAACTACATGGGCATAAACACAAAATGTATTGGGGGTTAGCGCTTTATTTTCAGCTAATCCATTTTCTTTCTGAATGATTTGAGGAATCAAGGAAAACTATTGATTACCCAAGCCAGTGTTAATGGCACTATTTCCCCTCAGATCAGCTTTAGCAGATAAATAATAAAGCTTCTTTTCTTAATGAGCTTCCTAAGCTTCATCAGTTTTTTTTTTCATCTCCATAACCTTACCTCTGTTTCTATTTGAAGTACAAAAAGTAAATGCTAGTGGCCAAAAGCTTATTGTAAGAGCATTATGATGGCACATGTGGTAGCCTCCAAGGTCACAGCAGTTTAAGACTAACGTTTGTTCAATCCCTCCCACCTAAAAATGGCTGCAAGCTCTTTATCTCATGGGTTTAGAGTAGCATAATTAAAGACAAAATAAATCAAAGAAGTCAACATAGGTTTTCTACCTTGGATCTCATGTACCCACTATCTGGTTTTGGTAGCTGAGTAGCTGAACAATGCTTATGAGAGGAAGCAAGGTATGGCCCAAATTGGGCAAATATGGGTGAGGTTACTCAAGGCTGAATAAACATGAAGGCTGCTAAAATTAATGCAGATTATTAATTCAGTCCACTAGGATACGTTCTGAGTAAAAGGCAGTATCAATGGTCCATTTATATGTGTCCTAAGATGGCAGCAAGACAATCTAGAGATCATTTATCATTTATTAAGACAGATAACTGTACAACTAAATTATAGTCTGACAAAATGTAAAATGTCATAAGCCCTTCTGATAGTTAATCCATTCCTTTTCCCTGAAGAAAACATAGATTGTGTGGTTCATAAATGCTGGGATCAAGTTAATAATTTTAGGGATGTATATTATATAGCCATTGCAGCCACATAAGATGTAGTTTGATCCACAGGATTAAAATAACTAAGACATGGCAAATTTTCCTGGATAATAATAACAAGAATCCTTAGTCTTGTCTGTAGTGACGTCGTTTGAGGTCTGTTAGGTGCTTCATATCTACTACTCCAGTTTCACAAAACATACCACAAATTTTGGGCATTTTATTTTTATATTTAATTGAATCAGAGGTCAACCAAACAAGTAGATGGCAGACTGGAGGTTGTCAAAGTCATAAACAGAAATTTAATTCTCTTGCTATTCTGTTCAGTGCATGCATCTTATGAAGCACTTGTGTACTTTTTTATTCTTCTTTCATCACTAAGTGTACCAAATGCTCTTCTCTCAGTTAAAGTGACTTGGGATGTATCTTCTGAATCTAAATCTCCTGCCATCATCTTGCATTCAAATTATAACCCAATAGTTCCAACACCTCATTAGATACTTTTTAGTGTTAATATGTCACCTCAAGATCAATATGTAAAAGACTGAGCTCCCCTAAACTGGCTTTTCTCTCCATTACCCAATGTCTGCCAATGACACCACAATTTTGTGAGTCATTCAGGCTTAAAACTTGAGGTTGTGTTTGAGTTAGATTAAGTGTTAAGTATTCTACATCCTTCAAACCCTGTACCATACAAATTGCAAGGTAACTTTTGTTTTGGAGGCTTTCTGGCAACATCTTCTTCATAATTCCCTTTAAAGAGATTGCTTTTGTCTTCAGTCTACAGGCTCCATGGTACACTAAAGCAGGAATCAGCAACTTTTTTTTTCCATAAAGGGCCTGTGTAAACATTTCCATCTTTGAAGGCTGCATGGCTTCTAATGAAACATTCAACTCTATATTGCAGCCTAAAACCAATTATAGACAACATGTACAGGAATGGACACTGTTGTGTTCCATAAAACTACAAAAAACACTCGACTGTCAGGATTTGGTCCAGGGACCACAGTTTGCCAATCCCAGAGCTTGTTGCCACCACACAAATCACCAGACATTTTTGCATTGCTTAACCTAAAATCAAGTTCTTTCTCGTATATATTTGTCTATAAACAAGTAACAGAGGAGTGCAAATTTTTCAAGGAAAGTGGAATTTTGATGCAAAACTATTGAAGTTCATATAGTATAAAGGACTTTGAAAAGGTCATGGAAATAAATATGAAAACACTGTAAGTTTCCCTTGGTTTTGCACCAAACTAAATTTTAATTTTTAATTCTATTTTCACAAGCTTTTCAAAGTTACTCTCATATTTGAAGATCTGTATTCCTTCAGCACTATTTGCTTGGATTATATTACTGCTTTGACAGTTCATTCAAGTTGTCTTCAGAACCTGGTGCAAAGAGGGTCAACTGGGCGCAATATCATGCTCATCAACCACATACCCAGAATTACGGCTTATGTATGGATTAGGAGAATAATCAGACAACAAAACTAGTAAAGATAAAGTAAACTGAAATATGACAATTTTGTTTTCAAAATATTAAAATTCATTGTGATCTGGGGCTATTTTATCCCCGCAGGTTTAGTCCAGGGACTATAAAAGCTGGCTGCCATCCTCTGTCATTAGCCATGCTTCATCAGGACTGTGGAAGGACCACTGCTGAGCCAGTTATGTAGGAAAGCCTAGTTTTTCAATTCTTTCATTTCTTATAATTGCCACAATCCCCATCGCTACTACTAATTTTCCTCAGGTCTGGGAAACATTAGTGTTTCCTGCCCTTTGAATGCAATACCATCTGTTTACCCACTCACACTCTGCTCCTATTTTGAGATGCTTTCTTTGTCCTCAGTTTCACTCCATTTATTGTCTGTTTCTTCCCTGAGCATGTCTCTGATAAATTCATTGAAGAGACACTGACCATTAATTTTGTGGTAAGCACTATATTATGGTTCCAAAAACAAACAAACAACAAAAACCAAAACAAAACAGGGCAGTTCTTGCTTAAAACCCAATGAATGACAAGCTGTAATAGAAACAAAACCCTTTGTAGCAAGAGTGGGTTAAGTGCAGGCTTATTGTACTCTTCCTCTCTTCAGTGCGTTTAACTATATGAATATGCACTTGAATTTATGTATAAATACTGTGCCATCCCATCTATTTTCCTATATATCCATTAGCACACATATTGCCTTGGATGTTGGCTGTCATCTCATATGATATGTATTAGGTATGTTCCTGAATGTACTCTGAGGAGCCAAGCTATAATGTGTACTAAGGGAACTAAAGCCATCCGAATTCACATTGCTCAGGTGTTAGGACTTAGAACTGAAGCCACCTGTGTCAACATGACTTTTCAATTTGTTCCAAGAATATCAAGAGTGAAAAAAAAAAGAATTCAAGGAATAATTTCACTGTTTATTTCAGCAGATTTCCCAAACCCAGTGCATCCAGGTAAATAGTCCAGGTATCTAGGCAAACAGCCTGCTTCTTAACACTATAGACTTCTCACCTGGGCAAATAGTCCATTTAAGAAGCAACAGTTTATCAAAGCCTGTTTCCAGACCCTCATCTCTCTGTACGCCCTCAGAACTAAACATTATGCTATGAACTTTGCCAAATCCCAAGCAATCCCTGTCATAAAGCGCCGACTTTACACCACATAACAAATTTCTTCCCTTGACCCTCCCCTATTAATGATGTTTTTAGGTGCTCTACAGTTTTTTGTTCGTTTTTTCTTCTTTATAATGAATACAGAAAATGTGCATATTTATGGCTGCTGTGATTTTTTAAAACATATACCTGATATAATGTTCAAATCAAGGTAAATATACCTAACTCAGGGTAGGCATTTAGTGAAAGCAGTTTTGGCTTCACTACAGATATCCATGTTCCACACCAGAACAGCTAGCTTAGTGTGCTGGCTCTGCTCCCAATTCCAACTCCCCGCTAATGTACACCATTGCAGGCAAAGGCTGATGGTTAAAGTGCCTGGATTCTAATCACCCACATACAAAGCTCAGATTGATTCCAAGCTTGTGGTTTCAGCCTGACCCAGCCCCAGTTGTTGCAGACATTTGGGGTTTTGAAGACTGAACCAACAGATGAAAGGACTCTTCCAAATAAAATGATTATTTATACACACACACACACAAACACCTATCTATAACCCCCTAAGTCAGAGACATCAGGAAGGCTTTGTCAAGGAGGCACCCTCCTATACTACAGCAGTTTTCATAAACTTGCCTGGGAGGGACCACAAGATAGTCACATGCAGTTTCCCAGAGGTAGCAGTCAATATCTCTGTCCATTGGGTCAAATTCCACAAATCCGGATGACCTTTAACTTATTCAGGATAATTTTTATTTTCTATCTTTTTTTTTAAATTCTTCTAGTATCCAATTACAATCATGTTCCCCACACAAGAAGTATATCTGTGATTTTTCATTCATTTAACTTACCCCAGGATGTGGATTATTTTTTTATTACAAATCTAGTTCTCCACAAAATAGTGTGTTATCACAGTTAATGCACTGCTAAAATTTTTAGAAACCTAAAATACAAGCACCAGGCTCTATGCAAGGCACCACAGCCCAGAAAAAATAGCAATCCTGATACACGATTTACAGTCAAAAAAAAGTTAGGCTCACAGAAGTTTGTGGGTTCTTATTTGAAGAAGTTTTGACATTTCTCATTAATGTTCAAAATCCTTTCCTTTTTACTGAATCCTTTCTCTGGATTAGCACTGTGGTCAAATTCACATAATAGTCAACACATGTATGATCACATTTCGTTGTCAACAGAAGAAATAATTTCCAGATTAGTATAGAAGCAAGTCTTAAAGCAACCCACTGAACTGGAAAGCTTTCCCTGGCCATACTTAGGATAACACAGTCTCTTCTCATGGTGTCAGAATGAAAAAAGTGTCTCAAATTATCTGAGAATTTCAGTGCATCCAACTTCTCATGACATTCTGTTCTCTCAGCAGCTATTTTCCAAGTAGCATGCAACAGTTCTTTTTTGTTTTGTTTTCAAACCTTTTTTCTCTCTGTTTCATTAAATAGATAAATCTGTTTCCTTTCCCTTAGATTTAACTTCAAACCCTCGTTCTGTTTATGCTTCATTTCCCCCATGTACCAAATGGGAAGTAACGATGATGTACTAACTCAGAAAAATGATTATACATAGAGAATGATCTTGGATTTTTCAAAGCTTAGCCTATTTTGGAATAGCACATCTTGCTTACTGGGAGTAGCAACAATTAAGAACAAAAAAGATACAAATGGAAAGTAAGTGACATCATTTGCTTCAATGCCTTTAGTCACTGACCATCTAAAACTCACCTTCATCTGTGATCATAATATATGACGAACATTGAATTGGTGGTACCATTGGTAATTGAAATTCACCCATGTGTGATGATAATGCTTTCAGAAGATTTGGGAGTTCTTGTACAAATGTTGAATATGTCCCCATTAAAATGTGACTAATACTTACAAAGAAATGAGGTCATTTTTCAACACTGAGCAAGAAATGTTTAGTCAAAGGGGCACATATCTACACATAGGGAACAATAAATATAAAAACATAAATCAATAAAACAGACTGACATCTTCACATTAAAGAAAGAACAACATGTTCAGAAACTTTCCCATAAAAGAGCATCTTCTCTGCTTAAGCAAAACATTCTTAAGTGAACTTTGCCTTCTTGTTTTGTATACAAAACAAATTTTAAAGATCTAAACAACTCAATTCTCAAGGTTTTAAGTGAGGATCATTTAATACATTTTAATTGAACTTTACCAGAACAATTCAGATAACAGTGAGCTAAATGTTCTTTAAATACACAGTTTTACTGTCTGCATAATTTATTTGCTATCAACTTATGCAATAGGACATCCAGTACATCATTATCATGAATTTTTATAATAATTTTCACTGTCTATTCTTTCAATTGCCAACCTGAAATCTTTGATATCCTTGAGTTAACCTTAATACAAAGGAGAAAAAGATGGGTTTTTTTTCTGTTGCAAATTTTGAGAGCATAGCTTTTTCTTCACTTTTAAATTACATATTAACTTTTCCATTAAAAATATATTAAATATTGAAAATCACTTTTCAAAGGGGTTTTAACAGTAAAATATGTTTCTTTAAATATTTTAAATCTATGAATTGTATAATCTACATTTTAGATACTTTACCTATCTCCCTAACAAAAATGTTCCCTAATTCCTTAATTCTTATAAGTATCATCAATTGTGCCTAAGTATAATGTCCATTCCTCTTAGCATTTTGACATTATTGATATAATTAAAGTACCTTGCAGTTTTCAATTTAAGGTCACTAGTTTAAGTCAATTGCTCAAGTATGTATTTTAAATGGGTGCCAGAAAATTAGTCTGTGGGATAATCATGCCAAAATTCCCTTTATTATTATATTTTAAGCACTTGAATAAATCCATTATACCTAAAGTTAAGGAAAGATATTAATACTTCTTTTTTATGATACTTTGCTATTTCGTGTCCTTAATTATGGCTGATTTTAAGGTTAAAAAACATGTACCTCCTCATCTATCCTTCCCAGCAATGAGGGTGACCTTTTCAGTACTCAATGGCTGCAGATCCAAAAGCGTTTCCCTGAGCCCCAGAAGAGATATCTTAACCCTTTATGGATGTCTTGACCACAAAGATCCCAGAATGTCCTATGCTGTTACCTGTTTCTAATTTAATGGATACCTTTTCTGTACCCATTTCATTGACTTTACAATTGATACATCACAAAGCAATTTTGCTAATAAAATGTTTTCCTTAGTAATATTGTCTTACATTTACACAGACAGCAATAAAAATTCCAAAGAAAAAATACACAAATGGAACTATATCAAATGAAGAAGCTTCTATACAACAAAGGAAACAATCAACAAAGTGAAGAAGCAACCAATAGAACAGGAGAAAAATCTTTGCACACTATACAACCAATGGAGAAGTAATATCCAGGATTTGCAAAAAGCTTCAGAAACTCAACAACAACAAAACAAACAAGAAATGGGCAAGGAAAATGATCATGCATTTTTCAAAAACAAAAATTCAAATGGCCAATAGACATATAAAAAAATGCTCAGGCTCCCTAGCTATTCAGGAAATGCAAATAAAAAGATACTGAGGTTCTACCTAACTCCAGTGAGAATGGCTTACATTCAGAAATCTACTAACAGCACCTCCTGGAATGGATAAAGGGGAGAAAGTTACTCCACTCCTCTGCTGGTGGGAAGGTAGGCTAGTGCAGCCACTATGGAAGTCAGTATGGAGATCGCTCACACAACTGAAAATGGGTCTACCATGTGAACCCGCTATACGGTTCCTAGAATTACATACAAATGGAATGAAATCTGCATGTGAGAAAGCAACCTGTTACCGAATATATATAACAGCATAGTCAACAACAGTAAAGTCATGGAAACAACCCAGATGCTTATCAAAACAGGAATGGATGAAGAAACAATGGTATATCTATTCGGAGGACTGCCACTCAGCCATTCAAAAGAATGAAATTGTACCATTTGCAACAAATGATCCCAACTGGACTCAACGCAAGTCCCAAAAGGATAAATATCATAATTCTCTCTAATATAATGCAATCTTCAAGCAATGCAAGGCAAAGAAATATATGTGCAAGCAAGTATATATAAATATTCTCATGATGATCTGTGTAGTGGAGACAGGTATACCAGGAAGTGAAGATACATCATGGTTGGCATCTCTACTACTAAATAAAAGGAGGAGCACCAATGAAACTGTTAAATATAACTTGGTATTAGATTACCAGGGCACAGTGTGGTAGCCTAGCAACTAAAGTCCTCGCCTTGCATGTGCCGGAATCCTATATTGGTGCTGGCCCGTGTCCTAGCAGCCCTGCTTCCCATCCAGCTCCCTAGCTGTAGCCTGGGAACACAGTAAGGATAGACCAAAGCCTTGGGACCCTGCACCTGTATGGGAGACCCTGAAGAGGCTCCAGGCTACTGGCTTTGGATTGGGTCAGTTCCAGCCACTGAGGCCGCTTGGAAAGTGAATCACCAGATGAAGATCTTCCTCTCTGTCTCCCCTCCTCTCTGTATATCTGACTTTCCATAAAAACAAAATAAATCTTTAAAAAAATGATAAAAGAATACTAGACTATCTACATCAATAATGCCATGACACACTTAAATAACAGAATGTTAAACTTGCAACTGTTACTAAAGGAATATACTACTGCAATAATATGGGGGAAATAGTGGAAGGGGAAGACATGAAGGGAGAAAAGAAAGGGAGTGGGGGGAATCCCTATAACCACAAAACTGTATCATAGAAAAGAATAAGTAAATTCCAAATGTCTGTGTCTCCAAGTTTTCACACTCTGCCTAGTCCTAGATGGAAAGGACACTCACATTCATCTATTTGGTATTGTCTTACACCAAAAATATTAAAATTCTCCCAGAACCTCTAAAATTATTACATCTTAATTAAAAATTGCTTTCTTTTCCACAATTTCAAAAAATGGTAGAATGTCAATAGGACACATATGCATATCATTGCTTCTCTTCCACACCTACAAAATTCAGAAAACAAAAATCCATGAAAATGTTCCACATTCAAAATGTAATTGCTATAGCCAACACGGTCCAGCTTCCTGCTAATTCACTGGGAGAGCAGTGGCAAACACTGAGTCCTCCGAAGTACTTGGGTCCTCCATTCATTTAGGAGACCTGCCTAGAGTTCCCAGCTCCTGGCATTGGTCTAGACCTAACTATTGAAAGAGTTTGGGTGGCAAACCAGCAGTTTATGACAGCTCTCATGATGTGCCTCTATTTGTAACTCACAATGATCAACATTGAGATTCAATGTTAACATTCTCTAGGAACAGATACCTATTCTCTCAAAATAATAGACTCTAAGCTTCCTCTACAAGTGCATCATCTCTAGGCCATACTCAGTCACTGTAGAGATGAGCAAACAAGCTCAAGTCAAAGAACTAGGAAACAAAGAACACTCTTGAATCCTCCCAAGCTGGAGCAGTGACCTTCTTGCTTAACATTTACTCACCATATCAGCCAGTTTATTCATCAAATTGACCAAGATAATTGACTAAAAGTAAGGCAATAAACTGTCTATGTATAAATACATTTTCTAAATTTCTTCTTGGATTTGTAGAAGTGAAACTTTCTCTTAACACTTTCATAATTTTACTATTCATAGAATATATAAAAGTGTAACAAGCTTATGCATATTCATGAGTTACTCTGTTTGTGTATCCCATGTTGGACATCTCCATACTTTACTTAACGCTAATAATACAGCTTCCTTATTGATAGGGTTTTGCCTCAGTCTTTTCTGGCAAGTTAACTCCATGTTTAATATGTAAGCAGTTTGACCGGCATGGTGGCCTAGCAGTTTGAACACACCAGGATGCCGTATGGGCACCGGTTCTAATCCCAGCAGCTCTACTTCCCATCCAGCTCCCTGCTTGTGACCTGGGAAAGCAGTAGGGGACACCACAAAGACTTGGGACGCTGCACTAGCATGGGAGACCTGGAGGAAGTTCCTGGCTCCTGGCTTTGGATTGGCTCAGCCCCAACCATTGCGGTCACTTGGGAAGTGAATCAATGGATGGAAAAAATCTTCCTGTCTCTCCTCCTCTCTAAAAATCTGACTTTGCAATAAAAATAAATAAATCTTTAAAAAATATTTATGTAAGCTGTCAATTTTGGACCAAAGCCTCCGAAGCCATTCTTCTCTTGATGGCAAATGGAACGGCATCCAAACTTCTATAAATGAAAATGCTTACAAATTAGAATAAAATCCAGTCTAATTCTTAAGAAATACCATATTGGAGATGCCAACATCCAATTAGGTGAAAAAACAAGCAGCCAGTCCCCTAACATTTAGCAAATCATTTGCTTTTTCCTGCAGTAAGTCTTCAATGTAATTATTCCACTTTACCTTGATTTAAGATGACAAGGTTTGCATTACCTAAACATTAATTATTGCAGGATTTTCCTCTTCTCCATGATAATAAATAGGTAATTAGATGATCAATTCCAGCATCCTGCCACTTATCTCATTGGAGGCATTTAAAACAATTAGTTCATCTATTTGTCCCCTTTAAAGAATACCAAGCATGGCTCCCTGTGTCTGTTTGGAGGAATTATCACTAAAAGTGCCAAATGTGGGAAATAAAGTGCAGTGTAGCACATAATGGGGTACAACTCACAGCCAACAAAATGTTAGATCTGAGGGAATCCCCAAATGGCTCTAATGCTTCTGTCCAAAATCCCCTTCACAGGTGCAGGATTCAGAGGAACTCAATGAAGACAAATTGATAAAAATAAATCTTTCTTTAGTGCTTTTCCATTGACATTCTTGTGTAGCATTTAAGGTTGCGCTTTTTTTCTATAATCTTGCTGAGAGAAGACATGAAAATGTATATTAAAAACATAAGCACTTTCATCATAATTTAAACAAAGACTGCATTTTTAAAATTAGAGAACATGCTTCCATCCTACTCATAATCCAGCCATTCATAAAGCAGAAAGAATTAATAAAAATGTATGTTCTATGTATACCTTCACATACTTTTGAAGTCTTTCTACTGATGCTTAATTTTTAAGCTAGACTATGTGCCCAGGTATTTTTAAGGCACAATTCCATGGTAAATAGATAGAAAGCAAGTAATTTTCATTTTAAAATAGACTTTTTGTCCATTTTCTAATAGCTAAGGGATCTATATAGAAATTGTGTTGCTTGAAAAACCTTTTGTTTTCCTGGTTTCATTGATGTGGAAGTTAAAAGCTTCTACCTCTTCTCCAAGCTCAGAACATCAACTGAAAATACCTTTAGAGAGGACACAAATGCATAGAAATTCATTTCTTAAAGTTGCAGAGAAAATGTGCTCTGGGAAAAGACACACTCAGAAAATTAGGTAGGATTTTCAAAGCCAGTCCTTGAGATAACTGCGACTAGAGATTTTAGGAAGAAATAAATCCTAAGAGGAAAATGAAAGCTCTAAAATGCATGTGGACTACTTTATCATCTTGCCTTAAGTATTCTCAAGGACAAAACTGTTAAAATTCTTGAAAGTAGAAATTTGGTTTGTATTTGGTTTTCTTCATCTATTAGCTTTCCTAATGGATCCTAATTATAAGAGTGAGGGAGTTTTCGTATTTTCTATCAATCCTTCACATAATTTGGCTATGGTAAAGGAACACGGATTGTACAGTAGACATCAAAAGTAATTTAAACTCTCTAATGCTTAAGTATCTAAGTTATAGATAATGATTACAGGATATGACAGTTGTATGTAAAGAACTTGGCACACACTGAGTGATCAAAAAATGGTCATTATTATCCAGGAGCAGCAAGTGTTGATTTGAAAGAGCTAATTTTAGAAGCATGCCTCTCCTCTGAAAGGCTGGGAATAAAACTGATCACCTATTATTCCCAAAGTCAGTACTTTTGGTCTCAGACTAATAGTTACACAGAAGCAAATAACAAAATAAATTTCTTGAACCAATCATATATCTTGAAAATGATTTTACCAAGAACTTTTATTTGAAACTGCAGCTGAACAAAGGCTAGATGGGTAATTGTTTTGCAGTCATCAGATGAATATGATAACTGGAGTTTCTGACAGCTTTCTCTGCTAAATTTAGGACATTGCTCACAACTGTCTTAAGAAAACCCACTGTGTTAATTTCAATTTGCAGACTCAGTCTATTCCAAAATCACCTGTTAATTCATCTCAGTGTTTGATGATTTATTCATTTAGTCATTGTGTTCTATCTTCTCTTTACATACCACCTAGTATTAGATTTTACTTTCACTTACACTACTCTAGAAAATATTTTAGGAGAGATTTCTCATAATTCTGTTCTAATATCACTACCTGTTATACCTATATGTGGAAGAGATTGGTCATCTCGAAATATTTCTCTGCGAGGACCTCATTTTGTCAATCTGAAAATTTCACTTCAGTGAAATTACAATTGACAGTTAAGTCTAAAATGCATACTCAATCAAACATGAATAAAAGCACTCATATTTTATCCAGAAATATTCAAGATACATAGTTTCAGAGAGCAGATGTTAGTGTTGTTTTTTTTTAAATGCCGTCAACCTAGTGAAATGTCAGATTTGCAAATGGAAAACAGAATTTCTGACAGCACAACCTATACTTGAACTTTCTGCTCAAAATGAAATTACCTGTCTCTTTTGTTGTTGCTACATTACTAACAAACCCTTTAGATCTCTGTTGACACTGAATGGACTACTAACTAGTTATTTTAAAGGACCATTTCTAAAAGTCAGGCATTTCAATTCTGATTTCTGATTTTCTTTTAAATTCTAGGAAAGAATACCTTCAAATAATCTTTGAATGCACAATTCAGACTGATTTGTCAGGACTGCTTCTGGCCATTCCACAGATAATAAAAATTTATGGATTTCCCTAAGGTACTTTGTGTGCATTTATGCCACTGATTTCCATTGTGACTGATACATTCAGAAAGTAGTTGCATTTTACTTAACTAATTACAACTCCGCTTTCATTTTGCTTATCACATGAGACAGCACTTGCACTAGCTTCAATGTAATATTTGGATGCTCAAGAAGCTGCTGGGAACCCACAGCACTCTGCTGATCTGCTCTTCCTCAACCTCTATTACAGTTCAGATCGCTAGGACTCCTCAGAAGCTCAAGCATATCCATAGTCATAAAGAAATCCTAATAAGAGTAAAACTTTCAACAAGTGACTGTCCGGCAAATCCCAACGCATACACTAAATTGCTTAAGTGTCTTGCACTTCACCAACTTATTTTTAGAATTGTACTTTTACAATGTGTGATTGGCCACAAGTCTGAGAACAGCAGGGTTAATACAGCACATGCTAGAGTTAGCCCATCTGTTCAGGTTTCCATCCAACCATGTTATTTTATGAGCTCTCTCTAGGAGATTTTTGGTTATCCAATTTGTAGTACTCTCTAATATAAACAGCCTGGTATCACTTGAGAAGCTCCGTGAGCCAAGCCAAATGATGTGAAATTGCTAGAGGCAAGTACAGTTAAATTAGAAATACTTTAAAGTATATGTGTTTTGTATAATATTCTCTTCCTTTTACATTTGGGACACAGGTAATACCTGTTCATTATAGAAAAATTCCTGATATAAAACTAAGCAAAAGAATAAAGATGTAGAAGTTATCCATATTTCCACATCCCAGAGGAAAGCATTGTTAACTTGCAGGTATATACAAGCATTTACTCAGAACTTATTAATTCATATGTAGGAGTACATAAAATGAATTCACAAAAAAATTGTTAAATAATTTTCTCTTACAGTACCAGATGAATATTTTCTACTGCAAGTATTTCCCAAAATGACAATATGTGTATAATATGTTTACAGTGATATATCCTTCAATTTTAAATAACTTAAAATTACTAGACACCTTATTATATGTATGTTGCTATCACTTATTTCAGATGAAGTTTTTCCTAAAAAAACTTGAAATATGAATAATTTTTAAAGTCTAAATATAAGTAACATCTGGATAATCTGGTATACTAAAGAATAAAGTAGTTTTGAATTTAAAGATGAATGAATCGACTGATATGTATGTTGTACGGAGGAAATAGAAGAAACAGACTAATCATGTTGCATTAAATATATATAAACAAGTTTCTTTAATGTATAATAAAGGTCTCCTTACTTACAGTCAAAACATTCTTCATGGAACTGGACACAATGATTCAAAAGTTCATCTGGAAACACAAAAAACCACGAATAGCTAGAACCATCCTAAAGAACAAGAAGTTAGAGGGGGAATCACAGTTCCGGACCTCTGGGCATACTATAGAGCAGTGGTTATCAAAACAGCCTGGTACTGGCACAAAGATAGAGAGGAAGATCAATGGAATAGAATAGAAGCACCAAAAGGGAACCCACACAGATACAGCCAATTAATCTTTGACAAAAAGACCAACGACAGTCCAAGTAAATGGGAGGGCCTCTTCAGTTAATGTTGTTGGGACAACTGGCTGATAGCCTGCAGAAACAAAAAGATAGACCCACATGTATCACCATACACTAAGATCCAATCTACATGGATAAAAGACCTAAACCTACATCCAGAAACCTTCAAACTCTTGCAAAAAAATGTAAGAAATACCCTGCAAAACCTAGGAGTAGGTCCTGACTTTCTAAGAAGGACACCAAAAGCAATAGCAGTTGAGAACAGAATAAACAAATGGGACCTCATCAAACTAAGAAGCTTCTGTACAGCAAGGGAAACAATCAGCAAAGTATAAAAGCAACCCACAGAATGGGAGAAAATCTTTGCACACTACATAGGCGATAGGGGGCTAATCTCCAGGATACACAAAGAACTTCAAACCAACCAAAAAACCAAAACAAACAAGCCACTCAAGAAATGGGCACGGGAAATGGGCAAACATTTCACAAAGGAACAAGCCCAAATGGCAAACAAACATATATTTTAAAATGCTCCAGTTCCCTGGCAATTAGGGAAATCCAAATTAAGACATCAATGTGGTACCACCTAACACCAGTAAGATTGGCCCACATAAAAAAGAACACCAACAACACTTGTTGGTAAGGTTGTGGGGGAAAGGACACCCTACTCCACTGCTAGAGGGGCTGCAGGTTAGTACAGCCTTTATGGAAATCAGTATGGAGAACACTTAAACAACTCAAAATCTGCATACCATATGATCCAGCAATAGCACTCCTAGGAATATATCCAAAACACCTGTTTCACGACAAACCAACATGCACCCCTATGTTCATAGCAGCACAATCAGTAACTGCAAAAACATGGAAGCAACCGAAATGCCCATCAGCAGAAGATTGGATAAGAAAGCTTTGGTTCATCTACTCCATGGAATACTACTCAGCTATTAAAAAAAACAAAATGCAGTTCTTTGTGGCTAAATGGGCCCAACTGGAAAATATAATGCTAAGGGAAATGAGCGAATCCCAAAAGGTTAGATACCACATGTTTGCCTTAATTTAATCTGTATTTTTTTTGATCCTGTCATTGATACTGTCTCAACACATGTGTTTCAAAAAATTGAACTTGCATTATTATTAACATATTGTTTATGTAATACTATGTCAATCAATTCCATAACACTATATTATTGTTGCTGATGTTTTGTTGGGGTTTTAACTGTTCGGGATTTTATTCTGTTTTGCCATCAGACCAGGGAAGGCTTCCCCAAGAACCCGTTAAAGTTATCAGGGCAATAAGATGCTAGACTCAATGCTGGGTATGTGCTTGCAATGAAGGAATCTCAACTGAACTTGAACTGTGGTTATGCACCATGGGGGGAGGGTTGTGGGAGGAGCGGGGGAAATCCAAGCACCTATAAAACTGTATCACATAATACAATGTTATTAACAATAATAATAAAAAAAGATCCTAACTAAAAGTGAAACAAGATCCACAGAAAAATGCTTTCCATTTCTTCTCTAGTGAGTGTCTTATATCACAGCCACACAGACATAAAATGTATTCTAAAAAAATAATAAGAGCTTTTACTTCTGTCAAGAAACATTAATTAGAGCAGCACAGATAATAATGCCTCTAGCAACTGTAGCTCTGATCTCAGTAGTGATTCATTTTTGATGAAAAAAAATTGTGCTGATTTCATGGTAACTTCCTAGAAAAAAAAAATCACATATTCATGGACACTCATGGATCTCTAAAAATGCACACAAGAATGATCTAATTATTACTTTGTAAAAAAATTCCAGTTTCCTTTATTCAAAAATGCTATCTCTGTGTGTCAAAATTGAGGTGGTCTCATCAGCGACATTACTCTAATTTCTATTCCAGTAAACTGTTTCCAATACTAATGCTTAGAGCACTGCTCTCAGTCACCCTTAATTCAAAAGAATTAGAGGCACATCCAGGAACAGCTGGGTACAAAGGAGTTGGTATACACTGCCTTTTGTTACCTGGCTAAGGACTACCCTTCCCTCCCTTGTCCTGTCCAGTGAGAGACTTGGGGCATTAAGCCCTAAACCCTGAAGCCAAGATCTTAGAACATCTTGCCACACAGAGTGCAAATACGTCAAAATTATAAGTTACTACATGACACAGTCTTTTCTTGTTTTGGAGAAAGAAGTGTAGTGATTCTAAACCAATCAACAGGGAGTCATTTCATCCTAACTAACACAACTATTGAGAAAATAAAGAGAGCCATTGAGAGAGTCAGGGCCAAGAAACCGGGACAAGTTCCGGTTCAACAATACTTCCCAGGATCAACAACACTTTGGCAGTTCTTCCAAGAACAAAAGTCCAAGAGCAGGAACATTCAAAGAGTGTTCTGCAACCTAGTTTCTCCCAAAACACAAAGGCACATTGGAAATTCCTCCATTAAGATGGGACAATTTTTCAATTCAGAAAATAGCACAAGGGAAGAAATTGAAAATGGTCAAATGCCAGAGAAAAGAAATCTACACAAAACTAGAAACAAGCATGGGAAAATTTAATCCCTGTCACACAGTTTTCACACAACAGTAAGACAAATTAGCAACAATTGTAATACCTTGGTTAAAACTTGCACTCCTAGGAATATATCCAAAACACCTGTTTTACGACAAACCAACATGCATCCCTATGTTCATAGCAGCACAATCAGTAATTGCAAAAACATGGAAGCAACCGAAATGCCCATCAGCAGAAGATTGGATAAGAAAGCTTTGGTTCATCTACTCCATGGAATACTACTCAGCTATTAAAAAAAACAAAATGCAGTTCTTTGTGGCTAAATGGGCACAACTGGAAACTATAATGCTAAGGGAAATGAGCGAATCCCAAAAGATTAGATACCACATGTTTGCCTTGATTTAACCTGTAATTTTTGTATGGTTGTTTGTTATTTTTTGAACTTGTCATTGATACTGTCTCAACCCAGATGTTTCGAAGAATGGAACTTGCATTATTTTTAACATATTGTTTACCCAATACTATGTCAATTAATTCCATAATGTTGTATATTGATACTGAGGCCTTGTTGGGGCTTTTAACTGACCGGATCTTTACTCTGTTAGACCTATCTTCAGACCATAGAAGGTCTCCCCAAGAGGCCACTGAACTTATCTGGACAATAAGACACTGAACTTTATGCTAGGCATGTGTTTGCAAGCAATGAATCTCAACTGAACTTGAACTATGGTTATGCAACAAGGTGGAGGAATCCACCATGGGGGGAGGGGTATGGGAGGGGTGGGGGGAATCCCCAGCGCCTATAAAACTGTACTACATAATACAATGTAAGCAACAATAAAAAAAAAAAACTTGGCATTTCATAGCCTCCTTTGAAAACCCAATCAACCCACTGAGTGTTTTTTTCCTAGTTCCTTGAGGTGTAATGTAAGAATATATTTTTTTTAATTGCAAAGACAGATATACAGAGAGGAGGAGAGACAGAGGAAGATCTTCCATCCTCCAAAATACTCCCCAAGTGACCACAATGGCTGGAGCTGTGCTGATTCAAGGCCAGGAGCCAGGAACTTCTTCCAGGTCTCCCACTTGGGTGATTGATCCCCAGGCTTTGTGGCATCCTCAACTGCATTCTCAGCTAGAGTCAGGGAGCTGGATGGGAAGCAGGGACTGCTAAGATTACAACCAGCACCCATATGGGATCCCAGTGTGTTCAAGGCAAGGACTTTAGCCTCTAGACCACCATGGCAGACCCAATGTGAGAAAATTTTAAGATAATTTTCTTTTTCAATATGGTTATGCATTGCTATCAGTTTTCCTCTTATTACTGCTTTTGTTGTATCCCCTAAGTTTTACTGTGTTCTGCTTCCATTTTAATTTGTTTCAAATTTTAATTTTTAATTATTTTTTCTGTGATCCATTGTTTAGAAGCATATCATCTAAATTTTACTTATTTTTTTCCAAAATCTGTTACTGATTTCTAGTTTCATTCCAATATGATATGAAAATATGCTTGATATAATTTCAATGCCATGAACATTTTTTTCTGCTTAACACATAATGTATCCTGTAGAATATCCCATTTGTACTGAGGAAGGATATACATCTTTTTGTGGATGCCATATTCAGTATATCCATCACATCCTTTCTGGAAACCCAGTAACTCAACTCCAGTGTTTTTCTTTTTTAAGAAAATTTTTTTGAAAGAGAAGAAAATAAACAGAAACAGTGGGTGTGCCTTCATTCCCTAATTCATCCCCCAAAACCAGCCTTGGGCCAGACTGAAATCAGAATCTGGAATTCAGTGGAAAAACCTTCACTTCCTTGGTTAAAAATGGAGGTTTGAGATTCTTGTTTAATAAAGTTTCAGCCTGTTTTTCTCTTTAGATTATGCAATAACTGTTTTACATATTTAATCAGTTCAATTTATTGCCAACCATAATGTCTTTTAAGTGAATCAAGCCCTTTATCAACTTGTGATGGGCCTTCCTTGTTTCTGTTTATCTGTTGTTTTTTTTTAATATAAATATTCTTGCAACTACTTTCTTTCAGTTTCTTTTTTAATAGATTTTTTTATTTTTTTAAATTAGTGTTATTATTATTATTTTTACAATTTCATATAGACTGGGATTCCCCCCCCTCAAAACTCCCACCCCACGACAGATTTTCCCCATTTTTACTACAATGGCTTAGTCCTTCCTAAGGGATCATAATTCCATCAGTCTCTTATTTAAGTGTTCCCCGACACTGTTGGTACAAACAATGTCAGACAGTCCAGCATTCCATTGCCTACACATGTCCAACAGTTTCATTGGGAATCCATCTCTCATCTGGATGCAGGGATGCATGTTCCATTATTCCCCCACATCTGCATATGATAGATTCCACTACTCCATCACTATAAATTACCATAAGTGAGAAGCCATGAAACAAGGTCAACAACTGGCATGAGTTAGAACTACCACAACAACAACAACAAATTACAGTACCATGAAAAAAAAAAAACTGTGACACTGAGTAACCAACACAGAAGTCTCTTGGGGA
This sequence comes from Ochotona curzoniae, assembly GCF_017591425.1. Lineage (NCBI taxonomy): Eukaryota > Metazoa > Chordata > Mammalia > Lagomorpha > Ochotonidae > Ochotona > Ochotona curzoniae. The sequence continues at coordinate 61,516,058 of NW_024466599.1, forward strand.
AAAAAGATGCCATCGTATAACTCATGAGCCCATGATGAATTCGACTAGAGATTATTTGGAATGAACCAAACTGAAATAAAAAACATCAAAACACATGGGATACTGCCAGAAAAGCAAACAATCAAAAAACAGAATGGATTCGACTATTGGAGTTATACTTTCTATTTGCATGGAATCTCCCATATCTCACTTTCAGTCTACCTGTGTAATTACTACTAAAGTTAAAGTCCTCATGTCCAAGGAACAAAGTTGGCAAAAAAAAAAAAAGGGGGGGGGAGGGGGATACCAAAAAGCAGCAAAAAAAAAAAAAGATTAAAAGTTCACTATAAAGAATTACTGGGGGTTTTGGGTGGGGGAAGGATCCCTCTAGTGTTAGAGTATAGCAGGTTAAGTAAGCCACTAACCATTAAGCTACTGCTTGTAACTTGTTAGAATGCCTCACAATACAGTGCATGCTGAAATCCTTACTATTCTGCTGCTCATCCAGTTTCCAATTAATGTTCCAGAGAGAAGCAGATGATGGCTGAAATATTTGATTCCCTACAAACCATGTGGGAAACACAGATGGGCTTCCTGGCTCCTGGCTCCTGGCTCTGCCTGCCCAGTCTCAGCTATGGCATATTTAGGGATTGGAAGCATACGGATGATATATCTCTCTCTTGCTCACTCATGTTACACTCTGTGTCACTCTGCCTTTCAATTAACTAACTGAACAAATCAAGATATCCTTTTAAAAATGACTTTAAAGAGATAAATGAAATTGGAAACTCATTAGCTAGACTAGGGGAGAAAGGAGAACATCACACTAGAAGAGTACGGGAATGAGAAAGGCAACATTAACACTGAGCTACTGAAAAATAACAGGGTCAGGCAAAGCACTATAAGCAATTATTAGAAGAAAATATTATTAATCTGGAAGAATAGATAAAGTCATGGACACGACCTGATTCAATACTGAATATGTGGAAATAGAAATCATGAATAAACAACTAGAAGATTAACTATGTTATAAACACTAATAAAAGTAAATAAATTAGTCCCCAAATAAAAAGCCAGATTTGATGCCTTCAAGAAATGTTTGATGCATTTTTCTCAAAATCTTCAAAAAAAACTGAAATATTCAGTATTTCTGAACTCATTTTAAAATGGTATCAAGCATTAAGCACACAGAAAATGTACCTAAACAGTGATAGTCAAATGTGACAGCTCATAACTCAGACAATTCTCAAAGGTAAAAACTTGAAAACTTTTCTTCTAAGATCAAGAAGAATATAAAGCTTTCCACTCCACTCTCACCACTCTTCTTCAACACAGCACCATCTAGAGCAATAAAGCAAGAGAAAGTAATCAAAGAATAAGGATCGTAAAAGGAAAGGAAAATTTAAAATTATCTGTGCTCACTGGTGACATGGTATTACATATTAAAAAACCTTAAAATCTCCAACTAAATTATGGAAGTGACAAATTCAGAAAATTTTGAGGGTTCAAACCTAATGAACAAAGTGCAGTAATGTCTGCATGCACCAACAATCAATGAAAAAAACTTTTAAAAATGTTATATGTAATGGTTAACAAAAAGATTAAAGATTTAGGTTTAAATTTTAGCAAGAAGATGAAAGACCTATATATTGAAAGCTATAAAATATTGATAAAATTTAATTAAACAGGAATCAATGGGAGAATACATGCTTATGGACATGATTCTCACAGAAATAAACAATCATATGGAGCCACCAAACACCAAAAGGTCAAAGCAATTTTGAACAAATAAAGCTGAAGTTATATCTCATGATTTCAAAGCATATCTTAACAAAACATGTTATAAAGCAATTTTAATCAAATAGCGTAACAGTGACCTAAAAACAAGCACAACTTCTAAGGAAAAAGGATAGAACTCATTGAAGTAAACATGAATTTACAGTCAACTGAACAATACACACTTGGAAAAGCCTGTTTAATAATAATATCAGGGAAATGAATACCCACAGGCAGGAGAACAAATTAGACCCTTATCTCACAATATATAAAAAATGAACTGAAAGTGAGAGGGAATAACATGGCTGTTGAGTAAGATGCCTTCCTTGGTGACCATCCCTCCACAGAAGCACCAGTTTGAACAGCTATTTACGCACCACTTCCACTTCACATGGGTTACAAAATTCCAGGGAGAGACACCGTGCCAGGCTTTAGTGTAATACAAGAAGCACTGCAGAAAGCACACAGAAGAAATGCCCACATCATGCCTCTCCAGCTGCAAACAGCACAGCATCAGAAAGACATCTTCCACTCAGGGGAGAGGGTAAGAGCCAAGTACAGTGTTCACATTTGAATATCAGTGCCAGGTCCACTGCAATAAAACTTACGATTCAGGCTCCATGGCACTCTCCATATGCTTGCACCTGCAGAAAACCAGGCAGTCTCTGCCACTCATTTGTGATTTGAAACAGCAAGTAAGCTGCTATTTGCAATGCTGCCCTCCAAGTCAGTGTGTGGGATCTGAGTCCCAGCTACTCCACTTCTGACCCAGCTTCCTGCTACCATGTCTTCTTGGAGACCGATCATGGCTTAAGCACTTGGATCCCTTTCACTCATGTGAAAACCCAGATCAAAATCTTGACTCCTGACTTCTGTGTGGCCCAGCTCTGGTTGTTGTTGGCATTTGGAGAGGATATCAGCATGTGGAAGTTCATTCTCACTCTCTCTTCAAATAAATAAATACTAATAGATATTTTTCAAAAATTCAGCCCATGACCAATTACATATAGAAGTAATGTACTTCAACATAATAAAGGTCTTGCACAGTAAGCCAATACTTAACTATTGAATGGGGTTGTTGTCTCTAAGAGCCAAAAGAGAATGTTCACTTTCTATTTTTTTTTTAGATTTTATTTATTTATTTATTTGAAAGGCTGAGTTAAAAAGAAGAGGAGAGAGGAAAAGAGAGAGAAATTAGCAATCACTAGTTCACTTCCCAAATAGCTACAATGGCTGGTAGTGGCCATATTAAAGACCACAGTCCAGAACCCAACCCAGGTTTCCCATGTGGATTTCAGGGCCAAGTACTTAGTCCATCTTCTACCATTTTCCCAGGTGGATTATGATGGGATTATACCAGAAGTGAAACAGCTGAGACTTAAGAATTATGGGAGGGAGCAGCTGGTAAGTTTTTGATAAAGGAATACAAAGTTTCATATAGTGGGAATGAACTTTTAGAAGTACAGCAAAACAGATGACTATGGCAAAAACAATGTATTATGTATTTAAAAAGACTAAAAGCAGTCCCAAATGCCTCACCATGAGCATTGATAGATAAGTCAAGTTCTGAATATGGTGTTTAGCTTAATTTAATAGTGGCACGTTTTATACATATATCAAAATATTACATGATATAACATAAATGTATACAATTATAATTTATAAATTATACTAACAGAAACTTAAACTCTGCCTTCTGGAATCTTGGAAACTTTGGCCTGAGTTGATGGTTATAGCCAAAGAAGAAAGAGAACCAAGTTACTAAATCTTTCCTTCCATTTTATGAATAGAAACATTATTTCATACTATTGAGCAAGAGTCAAACAATATAGACATATTACTTTCCATAGATCAGTCTTGGGTGACAGAATAAATTAAAATAATTTAGGCTAAATATTTATGCAAAAAGCTATATATAGTAATATATTTTTTAAAAAATCAAGTACCATAAGAAATATCAGTAAATTTGACTGCATCTGCTTTTGATTCTCTAGTTATTACATTCAATATATACTTGGTTCCTAGACTGAAAATCTAGTACTTGATGGAAATGGAGAAAAATCTAAATTACAGACTAAAAATGCCATAATATAAGCAGAGTCGAATGAAGTTACTTTGATTGAACCACTTCTGACCAATAAAATATCTATTCATTGAGTTCAACTTTAAAGAATGGCAGCCTTACATATAGCCTAACATTTTTCTACATGCCAATTTAGTAATTTACTATATAAAAAAAAAAAAAACAACGCACACCCTCAGAATTCCTCCAGCAGCATTCATAATAGAAAACAAATGGAGATATTAAAAGAAATAAGACTGGGGAAATTACATGTTAATACCAACTTTCAATATGAATAAAATAAACAATAGATACAAAAACACATAAACAATCAGTTTTATTCATTGACCATTAGGTTATGTCCTGCAAAAATGTGATTCTTGAAGATCTTTCTGCTATTTAAATATTTACCAGGAAACTCATAAACAAATCAAATTAAAACATTCACAAATATCGGGGCCACTGTTTTGCAATGGCAGGCGAAGCCACTACATGTAATGCCAGCAACACATATAGGCACTAGTTCATGACCCAGCTGCTCCAGTTCCAATTCAGCTCCCTGCTTGGCCTGAGAAAGCCAGTCCAAGAGCACACAGGAAAGATCAAGACCAACCTAGACCAGCGGACAGAAAATATCTGTCTGTGTCTGGAAAGCTGTTTCTCTCTCTCTCTCTCTCTCTGACTCTAACTTTTAAATAAATTAATATCTGTGAATTTGATTATTTCTTTAAGGATAAAAGGACCAACAGGCAGACAAATTACACATGAATCAAAATAGTGATTGTACATAGCGATATAAGATATAAGAACAAAGTATAATGAATGATTTCAGTAAAATTATGTACAGTACACATGATAAACGGAGACAAAAATGCAGTGATAACATGCGCAGGACTCAAGGGGAAGAAACATGGGAACCCAAGTTCCTGAATCTTTTATGGCCAATTGTCAAGGAATGCGGGGTCTTTCTTCTCTGGTGGTGTTATGAAAGTACAGATAAAAGCATTCATTTAAATTGTATTTTAAACAAATTGTCATCAGAACTAAGCACAGGTAATATAGAGTCAAAATTGAAGTATTTTTTTAAAAAAATATTCAACCACTCAGAAAGAAAAAACACATACAGTTTATAATAAAAACATTAAGCAAAGAAAACAGCTGTGACTTTTTGGTCACAAATATAAATGGTACACAATCATTTCAAAAAAGAAATTCTTCAAAACAGAACATTGATTTATGGGTATGAATAAGACATTCTTTTATAAAGTGACTCAGAAAGGTTAAAATAAAAGAACTACCAAAGATATTTTAGCTGATAAGAAAGCACAATAGTAAAATCCAAATACAAAGAACACAAAGTGAAATGTATGCCAAGAGAAAAAGTAAACTGTCATTTTGATGTCATACCAGGTGACACAGCAACAAAATATCTGAGGCAAAAACTTTTACAACATACTAAGAAATTGATAGAAACAGAGGAGTAATGGAATATTTGAAAACACTATAATGTTGCCAAATGGGTAAGAGTGATTGATTTTCCTCAACAAATTGTCAATCAACACAGGCAAGACAACAAATTCTAAGACATAGAGAATGATACCTGTGTGGGCAAGGACAGATACTCCACAGAATGCCTGACAGAACAGCAAAGTCCAGGGAATTGTACCATCTCCACTTCTATTACCCAGGACAAGTTTTTTCTGTGCTCCCTGAGATACCAATTACAGCACTATTTCTACCAATAAAATTTGTAAATAGCTTAGATGTTCACCCTTAGAGTAATGGCTACAGAAAATGTTGACTATTCACAGGAGGGATACTTAACATCAGATACGTTCAGTTAGATCTTTAAAGGGTAATGAGTAAATCAGAAATGTCTATTATATAAACAAAAATTTAAAAACATACAATATATCTTACTATAATAAAACTGACCAAACTTCAAATTTTAAAAAAATGTTTTTAACATATTTAACATATGTTTTAACATGTTTTTAACATACATATGTTTCACATTGATAATAATATCATTGTTAAAATATAAAAACAAACATATGAGTACACACTAGTTGGCTGCTGATGGCTGCCAGGCAGGGATCATCTCCATGCTAGCAGCCCTGATTCCAGCCACCGTGTACACGTGGTGACCTGTCCCTGGGTCTGCCTGAACCCCAGAGGCTGCTCCCTTCCTGGTGAGTACACTGAAGGGAGAAGTTTGGAGAGCTGGGCAGGCCTGGGTCCCACACATCATCATCATTGCGTGGTGCCTGGGCAGCCAGTGCACCATTCAGCGCCAGGCTCCGCCTCCCTGCTAGCCACCGAGCAGCCAGCTCTGGGGGTTTGGGGCTTTGAATTGCTGCTTACATATCTCCATGTTAAGCCCACTGTACTTGTGGGATGTCAATCAATCCTAAAGTCTCCCAACAACAGAGTAACTTTTCTTTTGAAGGTAAGTGAGGGTATTGAGACCTGGTAGGTTTGAGGAGAGGGACCAGATGATCTTTATGGAAAAGTCTGATATACCAACCTCCTATCGATCCTGTGTAGAACTTATAATCACTGAACAATGCTGAGCACCGAACACCAGTCCATGCAAAAGCTGAGGCTCGGGGCTTGTCTAGCATGACCATATCCTATTACCTGACACAATGATGGATCAGGAGACAGGTCATATTAGGCAGGGTCATTACATTAACTAGCACTAGAGAACCATATCTGGGGGTAGATTCGATGGGGGATGTGTGGGCCAAACCCTTTGGAAACACCAACCCCACTGGTTAGCTCAAAAGTTGGGGTGGTGATGGATTAAGCTAGGTGTGACCAAGGAACCTACCATCACTCATGGGTAAAGGAACCAATAACAGTCTGGATTGGTCAAGGCAGCAACACCTGAATGTGCATTATAAATAGGGTGTGGGGTGGATCAGGCTGCAATGTTCATCAGCTCATTAAAGGCCAAATGGAAGGCCAGACTGCACCAGGCACTGGCCTAAAACCCAATGGCATTTATGAGAATTGGGTCTGGAAGTAGGTCAAGTGGAGGAACTTGGGAAACTCCCCTATCGGGTCATAGCTCCTGCTGGTGAACACATGGTCCAGACCTGGGGATCACACAAGCTGGGCAAAGTAGCTCCAACAGCTGGCTAATGTGTCAATTGGTAATGGAACAGGGTGTACCGGGCAGGACTGAGCTAACCTTAGCCCGCAAGCAAAATTAGAAATCAGCCTGGAGCACAGGTCATGCCGAGCTAAGCTCTTGCACCTACTAGTCTGCATGAACTAGGGATGCTAAGCCACAGCATTTAGGGCAGGGGCCTGGATAGATGAGGCACTGTGCCAAGCTGAGTCAGAGCAACTACTGGTATGTGCGTGATCTACGACTGGGAACAGGCTTGGTTGGAGTGCTAAGGGGATACCCTAACTGGGTTGAGATTCCCACCAAGGAGCTCAGGAGCTGGAATGGGGACAGTGTTCTAATATGGATATGGCTGTAGTCTCCCCTGGCACAAGTGTGGGCTGGGGCTGGACACACCAAGCCGGGCTAGACTCCAACACCATCTGGAGCTCTGGAGGACCAGGGTAAATGTTGGACGGACTAGGCTAGGTCTCAGCCCCTACTGAGCCATGTGTGAGCCATATGTGGGTGTAGACGAGCCATGGCTGGGCTGAAACATCCAAAGGTAAGAACCAGATTGGGTTGAAGGCCAGTCAGGAAAAGCCACTGTCCCTGCTAGGATAGGAGGTGAATTGAGTAGGACTGGCTCATGGACCCACTGGTATGCGCAAAATCTGGCATCAGGAGAGGTTCTGATGAAGGAGCCTGGGCAACTCCTCTGACAGGACACAGTCCCTGCAGGTAAGCACAAGAAGCATGATAGGAAACAGTCCAGAACTGTCCATGGGAAGTTTCCCACAGGCATACACTTGGCATGGGTCGGTGGCAGACCAAGCTGAGCCAGTTCACATCACCCACTGGCAAATCCAGGCACCAAAACAAAATGTGGGTCAAGCCAGGTTCAGTCATGACAAAAACCAGTGCTCATTATGCAATGCCAAGGTAAGGTGACCTGTACCGGATGTGACCACAGCGCCCAACCAGGACATGTGAGAACCAGGGAGGGAGGGGGCAGAGCCAGCAGAGAAAATGTCTTGGAGGGGACCCTTGCTGGACACCCACTCCCACTGGAAAGCATGAGCTGAGATAGGGGCAGACCAGACCAGGCAGGGCTACAGCACCTGTACGCTTCATGTGGACCAGATCAGGGAAAAGCCAGGCTGGGCTGATTGTTCCTAGTGATGCAAACAAAAATGAGAGTGGGTGAGAGTTGGTTGGGCTTAACTGCCAGCATTAGCTGGCAGAAACTGGCACTGGAGGCTAATTCTGTCAAGTTACACTGCAGGATCACCTGAAGAATGCATAATCTGGGAGTGGGAGTGGCCTAGAAGGGAAATAGTGGGCTCCTCCCTCTTGGGTTACCATTCTCACTAGAGGGCAGGAAAATCAGGACAGGAGCAGGGGTGGCTAGACAGAAAGGCATCCAACAACATCTGTGTGGGCTGGATGGTGGAGCTGGTTAGACAGAACTAGACTTCAATGCCCATTGACATGTATGAGAGCTGAATGGGATGTGGGACAGACTGGACTAGTCAGCTATACATATTGGCAAACCAGGGTAGAGGGCAGGCCTGGTGGGGGTTATTGTGGGTTGCTCCAACTAGGCTGCAGCTCTTACTGATTTATGTGAGGGCCGAGTATGTGCTGGGCAGAACCAGGCTGGACTGCAACACCCATTGGTTCCAGTAGAAGACAGGACTGGAAACAGAACCGATCCAACAATTGCAACCACCAGCTGATTAGGGTGACGGACTGTACTGGACCCTGTACTTGCTAGTACATACAAGAATCTGGTCTGGCAACACCTTAGACAAAGTTTCTTTGGAGATCCCCCTAAGCAAACTGCCAGACTCAGAACCCTAACCATGAAAAGACAGTAGACAGAACAAGTCAGTCAATTACCTCAGCCTTATGTTGGCAGTGAAAAACAGGGCAAATGGAAACTGTAAGATGAACTATGTCAATCAGTGGATTCTTCAGCGACCTCATCATGCTTGGAATGGCGAGATTGGCAGCAATTCATAACTGTTGAACTATCAAAACCACCTGAGCAAGACCCTCGAAGCATGCCCCACATCGGTGACCTGGGATGGGTGGGAGACTGGGTGGGGCTTCTTTCTTTATCTTCCCCTTTACCCCAGATACATGACAAAAACAATGTGGAAATAATAGTCTTACCCACTTTCCTATAGCCCTTGAACCTTTGTGCCCTAATTAAGTATGTAAAGAATGTCAAAAATAAAGAAAAAATATGGAAAAAAAAGTACACACTAAACTCAAGATTCTTTTCATTTTGAGGAAATAACAATGAACTTGCAGAATGATGAAAAGACTTTGGTTTTATTTTAAACTGTGTGTATGTGCAAAATTTACATTTGACAATAAAACAACTAACATAAAAATAACGTAGGCAATTGTCAGATTTTTCTACACCCTAATCTATATTCAAAAAAATAAACCTTCTAGATTTTTAGAAATCTTCAGAATATATTATTTCAGGTCCGGCATGGTAGCCTAGTGGCTAAAGCCAATCCAAATCCCTGCTTGTGTCCTGGGAAAGCAGTCAAGGATAGCACAAAGCCTTTGTACCCTGCATCCATGTGGGAGATCCATGTGGGAGACCTGAAGAAGTTCCTAGCTCCTGGATTCAGACTGGCTCAGCTTCAGCCATCGCAGTTACTTGGGGAAATGAACCAGTGGATGGAAGACCTTTCTCTGCCTCGCCTTCTCTCTGTAAATCTAACTTTACAATAAAACATCTTTTTTAAGAAAAAAAAGAACATATCATTTCAATAACCTATCAAAACTATGGAAGGCAAATTGAATATGGTTAACTTTCTAATGCTTTACAGTAAAATCTGTACCCACAGAAAAAAACATGTCTTAAGTGCTTTTATTACAAACAAGATCCCACTTTTTAAAATCTACAAATTCAGCTTAGAATAAAGAATAGTGAGTGGTAGTTCGATTCTTCAGCAGTGGGATGCAGCAAAAGCCAGACCACGCACAAGCACAAACACATGCCTGCATTTAGCATCCCTCAAGCTGAATATTCCCTACTTCGAAACCCATTGCAGGTTAGTTGAAGGAAATCAGAACAAGTCACAGTCTCCATGAAATGCTTTATATTATCTTTCTAATTGCAATTTGATGGTATTTGACAAGGACAAACGCCAGGTTGGTTGGTAATGCACCCGGGTGTTGCTCAGAATTTATCCTATTCTGTTGAAGATTCAGAAAGGACAAAATACGGTGAGAAAGCAGAATAAGAGGGAAAAAGGGTAATACAGGCATAAACAGAGATGACAAACAGATCAAGGTATAGATCTTAGCAATTTTAATTTTTATTTTGCTTTGCAAAAAGCTATTGAAGGTTTTATTCACAGCAAATAATGCATTAGGATGTTTCCATTTTTTTTACTCTTCATCTCAAACTAAATCCTAAATTTCCTTTTCTTTCAATAAATAGTACGCCTAAAGATGTGTAAAGAATCCGAGGGCCTGGCACGAAAACCTAGAAGCTAAAATCCTCCTTACCTTGCACACACCAAATCCCATATGGAATCCAGTTCTAATCCCAGCAGACCGCTTCCCAATCAGCTCCCTGCTTGTTGCCCGGGAAGCAGTCGAGGACGGCCAAAAGCCTTGGGACCCTGCACCCATGTGGGAGACCCAGAAGAGGCTCCTTGTTCCTGGCTTCAGATCGCCACAGCTCTGGCCATTGCGGCTGCTTGGGGAGTGAATCATTGGACAGAAGTACACTGTTATGCTACTGACCCAAGCACACCTATTTCCAAAGAGACCCTGTGTTGACTGACGTTTATATTCAGAGTGTCATTAACATGTTTTTTTATAATTTATTAGAATCTTGCAACAATGAAAACCAGGATTGCTATTAGATTTGTGTCAAATGTTAATTATTACTTGTTATGATGAATTACCAGCTGATACATATTTATAAAATATATGCTTTAAAATATGAAACACCTCAGAGTGCACACATACACAAACATACAGACAAGTTACAATGAATACTACTAGTAAGGGAGAAAATTAGTCCATCCTTCCTAGTGGGCAACTGGACCACATTTATCAAAAAGTTAAACTTCATGCCTTTTTCTCATGACACTAGCTTCCATGTGGTCAACCGCATGCATTCTTTGACAGTAAGCATGTTCCTTATCAGGAAATAAATAACAGCACAGTTGTGGGAATGATCATTCTGAGTAAATGCTGATTCTAGGATGGAGCCTCAGTCACCTGCAACAAGGGAGAAGGGTTTCTGATCTATGGACTGTTAGCCTATACCCCAGATCGCAATGATTTTTAAGGAATTTCTAGTTTCAGTAAAACCTACCAAAACTTTTGATCTACAATATATGGCAAAGTTAGACCTGTGAGTTCTTTCTAAAATTCTCATATAATGTTCTTTTTTTTTTTTTTTTTGTCATTGTATTTTTGTGACGGAAACTCCGACTGGCTTTTCTAATTTCTCACTCCTCTGGCAGCCTCTCCAACGTGGACAAAATTTCACAGCCTTTCAGATGTGTACACAGTGGCTGCCAGAAGCCTCTAAGTATTGTTCTTCGCAAACAGAAGGTGGAACTTACCTCTGAGTTCCAGCATTCTCATTTATTAACTCCTTCCTTGGGAATGCAGCCCAGTGCTCATGATGTGTTTCACCGAGATCAGCTAAGGCTCAGAAAACACTACAAATTTTTTAACCATCCCATAGTATATTCATCTTCCCAAGGAGATATACATTCTAACAAAGATCAAAGCCATACATTTAAGTGCTTAAAATAAAATCTTGAACATCAGTGGACTTACAGTCAGGAAACTGCCTACCTATTTCAAGAGTAACCCACTTTTCCTCATGAATATTTCAGAGAGCCTTTATGCATCAATTTCTTTTTCTCAATCGTCTTATTCTGTGATGAAACCTAAGGTTAATTTTAGATAAGATTACTATTTTATAGGGCTCTTGCAAAATTCAGAATTGTGGCTATACTAAGTCAGATTGAAACAGCCTATGAAACCACTTGCCTATTCATTTTCTTTAAGATGTATTTGTTTTTATTGGAAAGACAGATATACACAGAGAAGAAGAGACAGAGAGGAAGATCTTCCATCCAACAATTCACTCCTCAAGTGACTGCAATGGCCGGAGATGAGCCAATCCGAAGCCACCAGCCAGGATCCTGTTCCGGGTCTCCAACTCAGGTGCAGGGTCCCAAGGCTATGGGCCATCCTCAACTGCTCTCCCAGGCCACAGACAGGGAGCTGGGTGGAAAGCAGGGCTGCCAAGATTAGAACCGGAGTCCATATACAATCTCAGTGCCTGCAAGGCAAGGCCTTTAGCCACTAGGCTACTGTGCTGGACCCTATTAATTTTACAAAAACTTCCTCAATTGACCATATATCTAAAGTAAATCTAAATTCATATTTAGAATAACACACCCATCTTGTTTTTACATAAGTTAACCTTATGAAAGTTGTGATTTAGGGTGGATTTGACTAAATATCATATTTTAAATGGTTTCTTGGAATTTATCACTAATAAAGTCAATATAGAAAAGTAAAAGCAGAGCCAGTGCTGTGACTTATTTTAAAAAGAAATGTAACAGCTATCTTTTAAATAACTGAGTAAATAACATAATTGCCTATTTATACAAGTATCTGATGTGTCTTACTATGCATGAGTATTTACCTGGATGGCAAGTGTTCAAAATCTAAAAATGGTCTGGATATATAAAATTAAGTGATAAGAAATGCCCTTTATAGTACTGCAGTACAATTCTGTCAGTTTCCAATGATTAAACAGTGGTTGAGATTTTAAAAATTGAATTTTTAGAGAAATTATCCTACATCTAATTTACTTTATCCTATAATATAACTGCTCACAGTTTGTTTTTTTGTTCATTTTTCACATAAAAGGACAGAACATCTAACCCAACCTTGATTCAACAATAATCAGTATACCATTAAATCCATACAAGTAGGGGAGTCTGTAGCTCTGGCTCTATTTTCCTGTAGTTTGCCAGGATTCATCTCTACACTTTCTTGTGCTTCAGAAAGGCTCCACTTTTAAGCGAATCCATTATAAAATCTAGAGGGCAAGGGTCATTGGAGAGGGAGCCAGGGCAGTAACAGCACAGTCTCTCCTACACTAACTTGAATAGGTAATGCATTTATTTCTCAAAAGCTCTTAGCAAGGCTAGGTTTGCAAAGGTGAACCTCAAATAAAGAAGAAATATAGGCAGCAATATTTTAATGAATGAATGTTAGTGACTAGGTAAAGAGTAAAGACTATTGAAAAAACCATTAAGGTCTTACATAATTGAAACAAATTTAATAATGGAAAACTATAGTCATAGAGATGATGCTAAATTTTATAAAAACGTACTGTTTAAGAGAACAGGAAAAAGTGAATTAAATTTTAGAAATGTTTCCAAGGATTGGCACAATGGTGTCACCTGGGTAATCCCCTACTCCCAAGCACCAGCCTCGCATATGGGCACCCGTTCCTGTCCCAGCTGCTCTGGTGTTTAGAAGATGGCGCAAAGCCTTGGGATGCTGAACCTGCATGGGAGACCTAGAGAAAGCTTCTGGCTCCTGGCTTTGCATTGGCTCAGCTCCAGCCATTGCAGCTATTTGAGGAGAGACCCAGCAGATGGAACATTTTTTCTCTGTCTGTCCTTTTCTCTGTTGATTCAAGTTTCCAATGGAAATAAATAAATCTTAAAAGGTAACTTGAAATCTAAAAAGGGAAACGATTGTTTGTGGGATATATGCAACACTTTAGTTTCTAGTCATGCTAGATAAATGATACAACAGAGAGAGAAATAAATACAAATTTGACATGGCTCCTAAAAATCAACTAACATATACAATATAAAAATAGTGTTTGATATAATGAGAGTAAATAAAAGCATAAATCAATAAGCACTAATTATGTGGGGGGGAAAAAATCTTCATTTTCTTAATAAAGTCCTATGGCTACCATTTCCCAATCTTACACTTTGTGTGGTTCTGTGACACATAATTTAAAAAGCATTATCTCCAGAAAGACGTCGCCTGAAAGCATTTTTTTTCACTGCCTGTGCAGTGAGCATGGCTAGTCACAGCTCTTCCCTACAGACAACGTGTTGAAGACAGCTATGCCCCTCATCGTCCTGCCTTAGCTCCCAAGGCTTCCATAACAAAATATCATGGATGCAGTGGCTTAAACAACAGAAACCTTTTCTTACAGTTCTGTAGACTGAGAAGTCCAAGAGGAAGGTGCCAGGAGAGCAGCACTGATTCTCAGAACTTGACTTGAAAGGCTTGAGGACTTTTTTCTGCTTGATCACATGACTTCTTTCCTATACATGAGAATAAGAAGGTGGGAAGGCAGGGACAATGGCAGAAAGAGAGAAACTAAGAAGGAAAGAGACTAGGAAAGACAGGGAGGGTAGAAGAGGAAAAAGGAATATCAAAGAGGGAAAGACAGAGACAGAAAAGGCAAACATATTTCCTCTTTTAAGGTTGCCACCTACATCACCCTTATGATTGCACAGAGCTATGTCATAAAGGTCTCATCATACTATTAGTTAGGGTTTCAACACACGAACTGGGAAAGGGGGCACAGTTCAATATGGTAATTCTGCAACATATTTATGTGGGCACATCGATTTATGTGATTGTATTCCTAAAAGCAATAGAATCATCATACCGGAAAGATCTTATAAAGGAAGGTTTGGCATAAAATTAGTACTGTTACTTATGTGCAAAAATGTACAATGCAAAATAAAATAAGGGTGAGAGATGAAATATTGAGGGTCGGTTCTTCCTCAAATAGAGAGGAATTCTAACCTAGAACAGAGGCAAAATAAAATAAAAATAATTTTTAAAAACACACAGGAAAAATTTTGAAAGCCACATTGGGGGGCCTGGTGTGATAGCATAGTGATCGTTACTTAAAAACCCCTGATATAGCTGGACAGGGCTGCTCTGCTCTTCCACGTGATGCAGTACAGGGCAGTCCACCAGCCAGTGAATAAAGACTCCTGGGGCCCTGCACAATAGCCTAGTAGCTAAAGTCCTCACCTTGCATGCTCTAGGATTCCATATGGACACTGGTTCATGCCCTGGCTGTTCCACTTCTCATCCATCTAATCCTGATGGCCCAGCTTCCCATCCAGCTCCCTGCTTGTGGCCTGGGACAACAGTGGAGGATAGCCCAAAGCCTTGGGACCCTGCACCCACATGGGAGACCCGGAGGAGCTCCTGGCTCCTGTTTTTGAGTTTGCTCAGCTCCAGCTATTGCGGCCTCTTGGGGAGTGAACCATCAGATGGAAGATCTTCTTCTGTCTCTCCTCCTCTGTATATCTGCCTTTCTAATAAAAGTAAATAAATCTTTTAAATAAATAAATAAATTTGAGGCATATAGTAAAAAAAATCACTCACTTATACTATGTATATATAGAGAGGGGTAACACAGGCTATTAAAATTTTAATTCTAAAAGATAAAATATCTTAAAAGTCATATATGACTTTAATCAATATTGAATTAAAGAATTATTTAATATAAAAAGAAACTGAGCAACAATTGAGAGTAACACAGATCAATGCTCATTCCCTGGTCTAGTACTGACACAAAATGAAACAGAACACAGTTTTCAAGCCCAATACAGATTCACAGAACCAGCATTAAAGATGGAATACTAGAGACCATTTTGTCCAATACATTCCTTCTACTGAAGCTAAAACAAAGCTGTACAGCAGCATGATTCACTTACCCAAACAGTGGGAATAGCCCAAATGTTTGCCAGTGTGTGAATGTATATAATCTGGGGTATGTCCATATGGCAGAACATTATTCAGCCATAAAAATTAATATATACTTACAACACAAGTGCATCTTGAAAGCATGCCAAGTAAAAAAGGCCAGATTGCAAAGGTTACATATCAAATGATTCTATTTCTACAAACCATCCAGAAGAGGTAAATCCACAAAAAGACAATAAGCATTCTGATGGCTGCCAATGTTAGGCAGAGGGACGAATGAGGACTGTGTAATGGGTACAAGGTTTTATTTTTGGAAAAGTTTTGGAACTGGAAGGAGATGATGGTTCATACAAAATTGTGAATGTAGTAAGTGACATTGAATCATTCGCTTTAAAACAGTAAATCTTAAGTAACGTGAGCTTTAAAGATGAAGTTAAGGTGAGGCGAAAGTACATCAGGGTAGAGTTAAATATTACCCTCAGTTTCAGGCAACTATGAGGGTTCATGGAACACACTGTGTTGAAAATGAGGGATTATGGTGGTAACATTTTTAAGAACAAGGAACACAGCTTGCATATCTCCACCAATTTTACAACGCAGTTAATTATAAGCACTAATTTGCACTACATGACTATAAATTACTTAAATGCTGTTCTCAGTGGTTTCAATTTTGAATTTTGTTTTAATTACTATTTTTCCTGCCTTATGCGGTAGCATCCTAATTTTCCAGCTTATTTTTTGCTTTGTCATTAATTAATCTCTAAATAAAAGATAAAGCAAATGAAAAATATTTGTGTACATCTTGTTACACCTCAACAACACTGCATTTTTCCTCATACCTTTCTCAATCTCAAGTTGCCAAGTTGGATCATTTCCAGTGAGCATTATTATATGCTACAGTTTGATTCCTTTCAAACTGTCCTTCCTTTCCCTAATTTTCTATCATTTTTGTAAGTTCTATCATTTTCTTCATGCCTAAGCAGAAAATATGTGAGTTTTGTGAATCAAATCCCTGCAATTTCAGTTACAGGCTATACAGGCTGCAAACTGTGCACTCCAAAGAATAGCCATTTGCTAATTTTGCTGCTGCTGCTGCTGCTGCTGTTGTTGTTTTTTTTCCGATAGTTAGGGACAACTTAGGAAAACAGTTTCTTAGGATAACAGTTCAATTCAATTTCACAAGATCTTTGAGTCTCTTCACTTAAGAATGTTCCTGCCTAAGAGGAGATGCCACATAATTCGAACACAGTAAGAAAAGAGCTTAAGTCAAGTTGTGCATCTGTTAATCTAAAAGAAGGAACTAAGAGCTGTTTATAAGTTTGGAAACAGATCCCTTGGTTGTGTGAACCTTCAAACAAATTGTGGGATGAGAAGAAGAGGTACCGGAAGGAATAATAGGTGAAAGCAAAGGGGACTGTAGGGAAGATGAACTGGAAAAGAAAGGGCGGTAAGAGGATTGTGATTCCCTAGTAACACCTGCCCTACTCCGTGGTTGTGGAGAACAATGCAGCGACACTGTCACCCAGTGCCCAGCACTTAGCACACAGCAAATGTCAGGTAGTTCTCAATACTCCAGCAGAAATCTCATAGTCTTAAAACAGAGGAGTCAATATTGCAATTCCATAACCAATCATTTATACTTAGATAATGCTGTTAGATTACTTTTCTTTTTAGACAGAGT
Organism: Ochotona curzoniae; assembly: GCF_017591425.1. Lineage (NCBI taxonomy): Eukaryota > Metazoa > Chordata > Mammalia > Lagomorpha > Ochotonidae > Ochotona > Ochotona curzoniae. The sequence continues at coordinate 61,533,440 of NW_024466599.1, forward strand.
GGTATGCCTAAAAACAAGACTTATGTAAATAAACATTCTTAAACAGCAATGTATCTGACATAATATTTGCTGCTTGTTTTCAACATCCTAAACCATTTATATACATATATGTACACTGCATGGAGACATATATAATGCATATAATACACTCACATGAAGTGTACACATATATGAAATACAGGCAAAAATGTACACAATACCTACATATAATGGATATATTAGCTTACATATGATGCATTCTATAGTGCATAATGTACATGATGTGTACTAGAGTAGGATATCATATATGAAGAGTCTTCAAAACTTTCATGGTAAAAGTATATTCTTGTTAATTGCATTCTTTTTTCTTAAAAAAAAAAAAGCTTATATGAATGGCAGAGTTAGAGAGAGAGAGAGATTAAGAGAAATTCTCCTTCAAATGTTTCAGTCCCCAAATGATCACCACAACCAGATCTATGCCAGGTTTAAGCCAGTGCCAGGAACTCCTTCCATATTTTGCACTTGACAGACAGAATTCCACTTGGGCCATGTTCTCCCGGCCCATATTAGCAGGAAGGTTGATCAGAAGTGCAGCACCTGGAACTTGAACTGGTGCTTGTATGGGATGTTGGTATTGCAAGCAAATGGCTGAATGTACTTCTCCACAATGCAAGCTGGACCCTTAATTATATTTTTCCACAAATATTTTGAAATTCCTTCATATACATACCAGAATTCTTTGACTGTTTTTAAAAATTCAAAATCATGATTTTAAAATCTATATATAATAGGCACTTTGTGGAATATTACTTAGCCATAAAAAACGAAATTCTGCCTTTTGTAACAAAACATTTTGCTTAGTGAAACAAGCCAACCCCAAGCAGACAAATACGGTTCTCAATTTGTGGTAACTAGTATTCAGAGTATGAAAAATGCAATCTATTTGAAGGAAATTAACATTTTGACTTCTGATTATTGTTTACAACCATTTTATATTCTTGAGGTATTATTGTTCCTTTTCCTGTTTGTTATTTGCTGAATTCTTTACCTGATAAGGTGTTAAGTCTGTGATGGTGAAGGGAACTGAAAGTATACCTTCATAAGAAAGGAGGAGGGCAGGTGGTGAACACAGGCAGGAAGGAGGGCTGCATGGAAATTAACACTGCATCCTTAAATCTATTATGAAACATATAAAATGTGTTACCCTTACTTACATCAAATAATTTAAAATATAATAAACTATCCCTGTTGATAACTATAATATGGTTTGTTTACTTTCATTTCTGCTTCCATTCTGCTGCATGAATATGCCACAGGGGAGCTTCAATTCTATGTTTATGTTTCATCACCCATTATATTTCTTTGTGACAGGTAAACATTTTCCCAGGAAAGCTAAAAGACAAGTAAGCAAGTTATCTTTTGTGTGATTTCATTCCATCCTTCATACAGACAAAATCACTGATAGCAATGCGTAACCTCAGACCTCTCTATCTTGGGAGATGTTCTATTAACTAAGTGACTGGTAATCATTCTATAATATATACCTCTAACAAATTATCACACCAGGCACTTAAAATATATACAATTTTATTTGTGAAGTACGTGTCTAGAAGCTTTTAAAAGCAGGGATGGCATGTGGGAGAGCAGGCTAAGCCACCACTTGAGACGTTCGCATCCTCTATTAGAATCCTGGCTACTCTGCCTCCTCCGATCCTGCTCCCCGCTTATGCACTTGGGAAGCTGCCAATAACAGCTCAAGTTCCTGAGTTCCTACTTCCCATATGAGAGACCTGGATGGGGTGACTGGCTTCTAGTTTTGTCCTGGTCCAGCACCAGCTATTGAGAGCCTTAAAGAAGTAAACTAACACATAAAAGGTTGTCACACGCTGCATAACTCTTTCAAAGAAATAAACAACAATGACAGAAGAAAAATTGAAATCCACTGGCATATGCTGCAGACATTCTTAGAGCTGAGAGGATGAGGAGCTGAATCTCAAGAGACAAATACAGTAAAGAGCTTGGGAGACGAGGCCAACAAAGCAGAGACACCCAAGGCCAGGACTGAGTCATATGGAACTCTTGATTTTTCTTTACATGAAAATACTTGCATTCCTTCTTTTCCAATTTAAGTGAACATTGGTTGTATCTATGTCTATCAGAAAAATATTTCATTTTCTTAAACTGCACTTATTAGGGATTCTTTAAAAGACCTAAAGAAGACTAATTCAGTACTGAAAAATAAAAATTTAAAACACGTGCCTGTGTTCACAGACAGGCTTTTCATAAGACTAAATTCATCCAATTCAAGGCAAAAACTTTAATAGCAGGAAAGAGGGAAAGAAATGGGATAGGAATGATAAAGATGAGTGAAGAAGGATTTAACACTCCCATTGGGTCAGGATCTGCTTAGTTGGAGTATTTATCGTTTATGTATTGTGGATGAAATAATATGGTATATGTAGTTTCAATAACTGCTAGTTGTGCCTCACTTTGATTCCTCAGTTTGCTCCTAAGTTAAGCATCTGTGATCCTAATTTAAATGATAATCTGAGTCTTCCTTAATGATTCCCACTACTTCATGTACTTTTACACCTCAATTCATGACCAGTGACATGTCACCTGCTAGTAAGTGTGGGCTTCAATATAGGTCTTAACTTGGAGGCTTACATAAGATTGTTTCAAAATGTAAATCAAGAAAATTAGCAGATGATTAAGGAAGAGAATTGCTTGTAGGGTATTTTGTCTTACAGAAGTATGGCCATCATAGAATGGAAAGGGAAAGCTGGGACAAAATACTCAAAGACTTAAGCACGTTGAGAAATGAATGAGTCATAGGGAACTCTTGATTTTATATATATTTGTCTATACTTTTTAAGATACTGCTACAACATTGTTTAAGTATTTAACAATACCTAATGTATGCTGACAATCAGAAGAATCATGTGCATACTTAGGAATGCTAGTAAATACCTGAAAATTTACAGGGAATGGGTCTAGTGCGACAGCTTAGCAGTTAAAGGGATCAGTGTGGTAGCCTAGCAGCTAAAGTCCTCACTTTGAATTGCCAGGATCCCATTTGGGTACCAGTTCTAATCCCGGCAGCTCCACTTCCATTCCAATTCCCTGCTTGTGGTCTGGGAAAGCAGTCGAGGATGAAAACGTTCATAAATGTGAATTGCTAAGCTATGTAAGTAAATGTTCAATGAAAATTCAAATGTCAGGGAATATTAAAATGCTCCAACATGGGAAGCAGCTCTTACAGCAGATTCATAGACTGGCAATCTTGAGTAGCACCCAGTGGCCTCAGAATCGGTCCAAAAGGCATTCTGGTCTGACAGGAGAGCCAGCAAGAGAGCAAGCTTATCAGATGTGGAGAGCCCAGGACACTGCTGTGGAGAGTGTCCCCTCCGTGAAGGACCTCAGCGGTCCAAGCCCCAGTGCAAAGAAGCAGCCATCAAAAGCAGCCTCTATGTGACACATCTTAGGGACCACCAAACATCGCTAGCTTTCTTTCACAAGGAAACTATGGCTGATCAGTTGGTCTCTCAAACAGTCCTTATCAATTCATTATGAGCTGCCCAAGAGCTATATAGCCATACCCATGGGAATTGGAGAGGCCTCCATAGTCAGTTTCCAAAGGTGTCAATTAAAGATCTCAAAAGGCGTGAACCGGGATAGGGGTCACACTGTCTCAAAAAAAGACTGATTGGCCAGGGCCATTTCAGTCACCTACCCTGGCCTATGGGAGGTGGCTTCCCCAGTCCTGCTCCTAGTAATTGGCTCCTGGTTTCTCCTATCCTGGAATTCCTGAAATCCCTCGCCTGAGGCTATCCATTACCCTATATAAGAATATGCATTTCCCCAATAAATCGGAACTGCTTAGAACCCCTGTCTGTCTGTTTGTCTCTCACAGGCCGGGAGGTTGGGTGGCGGGCAGCAGGCTCACCCCCTCCGGCAACGGGGTACTGGAGCAACCTGTGGGGGAGATCCTGCAAATAAGGACAAATGTCCCTCTTGCTCTGGAGTCTAAGAAAAAAACTATTTTCAAAGAACCAAACAGAATTCATGCTTTTTGAAAGTCTACTTCAATATAATTTCCAATCCTTTGCACTTTATTATGATAAATTTTCAGTAACGTGTTACAGAGCATGCTACAGATGACACAACTCTGTGTGTCTGTGTGGTGTGTGTGTACGCGCGTGTGTGTCTGTGTGGTGTGTGCGTGTGTGTGTGTGTCTGTGTGGTGTGTCTGTGGTGTGTGTGTGTGTGTGTGTGTGTGTGTGTGTGTGTGTGTGTGTGTGTGTCTGTGTGGTGTGTGTGTGTGTGTGTGTGCGTTTGTGTGTGTCTGTGTGTCTGTGTGGTGTGTGTCTGTGTGTGTGTGTATGTGTACACCTGCCTACACATGTGTCAAAGTTAAATGTTCATGGTTTCAGAACAAGTTCCCATATATCACAGAAACAACACTAAACTGTTACAAGAAATTTGCTTTCATTTTCAAGAGGAACAATCTCATCCTTTCCTCCAGTGGAGACTGGGAATGTTCCATAAATCAGCAATAATTTCTCAGCTTCTCTCACCTTTATCCATATCCCAAAATAACGTACATGGCAATGCAAAAGTCTCTTTCTTGTAAGATCTACTAATGTACTCAAAATGTTTAATCAAAAGAAGAAAATACTTCAGTGGGATTTCATCCCAAACTGTCATATTCTCATTTCTTTCAACAAGTTGGGTTTTTTTTTAAGATTTATTTATTTTTATTGGAAAGGTGGATATACAGAGAGGAGGAGAGACAGAGAGGAAGATCCTTTGTCTGATGACTCACTCCCCAAGTGAGCGCAACGGCCTGAGTTGAGCCAATCCGAAGCCAGGAGCCAGGAACTTCCTCCAGGTCTCCCACGTGAGTACAGAGTCCCAAGGCTTTGGGCCGTCCTCGACTGCTTTCCCAGGCCACAGGCAGGGAGCTGGATGGAAAGCGGGGCTGCCGGGATTAGAACTGGCGCCCATATGGAATCCCGGTGCGTGCAAGGAGAGGACTTTAGCCACTACGCTATGGCGCCAGGATCTCAACAAGTTTTTTTTTTAATGATAGGAAAAAAACAGATGCCACAGGCAAAATTTGAATGCTATTTTCCTAAATCACAGGGTTTTGGTGTCAAAACATGATAAATATTTGATGACTGGAGGCTTGATTTTTTTTTTCTTTGCAATTCCTATCAAAAAGTCTCTAAATGATGCATGTCCTTTCAGCTGGAAATTTCACTCCTAGAAATTTATTCTAAAAATATAATTTCAGAAATACAGAAATGTAACCATGAGGATGTTCACCGCAGGCTTCTTCGTGGGAGTAAAGACTATGAAATAACTAATGTCCAATGCAAGAGACTCCAATGATCATGCCCATATAACTAGAGAATATGTAGGTAAAAGGTATGGTTGTAGAAAATGGGCAATGGAAAATTAAAAAGTGATAGAGATGGCTGGTTGTCAGCATCCCTGACCCTGTGTTTTCCTGTTAGAACACTGATTTTATTTTGATGGCAACAAAATAAATAAATAAAAACAAAATGGACTGACCCTTTACCATGATGTTAATAAACATTGGATAGAACTTTCAATAGTGCTTAAAAAAAAAAAAGACAAATTTCCATCTGAATCTGATTTTTGTCCCCTAGCTTTTCCAGGCCAGAAAACTTTTGGACTGGAAAATGGCTGCCACACACATAAAAGGATAAGATAGAAGAAATTTTGATTTCTAAAAACATGTGTAATCATTGAATCAGGAATGAAATATCCACTTCTGGAATGATTTACAATGACGAAAAAATAGTTTCTACTTCATTTGGTCACTATTAAGTTTCTTTTAATGACAGTTAATTGAGGTTTTGAACAAAAACAATAGTGTATTTGGAAAAGAAAAATGTGACTTAATTTCATTTAAAAAATCTACCACATATATGAATCTGTGAGCAAATATGAGCAAGTGTACATGTCACACATAGATACAATATGTATATACACACATATTGTATCTGTGTGTGTGTAACCAGGTGTACACACACATACACACACTAAAAATGATAGTACCTACATGAGTATTTGAAGGTGTTTAAAGATGACTCCAAGTAATTTTTACTTGGTAATCTCTGATTATTTGAAATGGTACTATGAAGAGAAATTAAACACTAAAAAAACTCATGCATTTACATGGATTGTACATGTTTGCAGATATGTGACTATAAATTAACAATGATTATTTAAAAGTCTGACATTTTCAAATAAATTGGTATTAGTAACTTAAATCTCATTAGCCTGTTTTTGAATGAATATTAATTGTGCCTAGAGATGAATATAAGAACTCTCAGGAAAATTATACAAATCATATTTTGTGCCTCCAGTAATTATTCCATTTTAATTTTTAGATGGTAATATTTTAAATTTATCTTATACTCAAAGGATTAAAGCTCCCCTAAATAAAGAGCTCAACCAATATAATATAAAAATACTACAATTCAGCAGGAATATGTTCAAAGATATAAACAACAATCAAATGAAAAGACCTCAGTTTCATTCAGCATATTTCACAATAGTCAACATCATTAAAAACATAGTAGTATACAACTAACAATCCATTTAGCAAATATATAAAAAACAAATTTACAAAAATATATTTGTAGCAATACTGTTACACACAGGTAATCTTTTTCAGCTTTTTCAAATTCCTTTTTAATATTAGCTCCCATACACAAGAGAGAACAGCTGGAATTTGTCTTTGTGTATGCAACTTATTTCACTCAATATGATGGTCCTATAGCTGCAGCCATTTTGATGAAAATAATAGAATTCCACTTTTTCACACTTAATAGTATTCCATTTTTGTGTATGAATAAATACATATTTTCTTTATCATTTTTCCTGTGATGGACAAGTGGGTCAAGCTCATACTGTGAACATTTTGCTATAAACACTGTGTAGGTTTCTCTTTGATACACTATAAGCATGCATTATTGCAATATGCTCAGTAGTGACTTCGCTGAATCACAAGGCAACCTATTTCTAGTTTTTAAAGAAATCTTCGTACCATTTGCCACAGTGGCTGCACAAATTTACATTCTTACCAACAATGTATAAGAGTTTTATTCTTTTGAGAACTGCCTATTGAGGTCCTTTTCTTATTTTTTAACTGAATTGGCTTTGTTTTGTTTTGCTTTCAGTGTGGAGTATGTGAGCTGCAGAAATAGATCTAGCAGTTTTAACTCTGAAATAAAAAAATCAAACGGTCTCTAAATATATTAATGCTTTCATGTTCACTGGAGCACTTGTAACAGCTAAAAGATGGAAATGATCCAAATATTCATCAATGGATGAATTAATGAATGAATATGTAAACTATGATATGTAAATATGATGAAACATTATTAAGCCTTTTAAAAAAGAATTTTTTTCACATGCTACAACATGAACAACCCTCGGAGACATTAAGTTAAATTAAACAAGCCCATCGAAGATAGACAAGAGCCGCATGATTCCATTTAAATGAGATCATACAGCAGTCAAATTTAGAGAAGCAAAGAATAGATTAATAGATTCTGGTGGTGTAGGAAACAAGGAAGTGGCTAACCACTGTGCAGTGAGTTTATTGCAAGTCACGCAAAGTTGGAATACTGGTATGTGCATTTCAAAACTGTTGACACTGCACTTTATGATATGTGATTTACTAAAACGTAATTTAAGAACTCAAAGTGGATAAAAATAATGAACAGATAAGGATAACTAGTGAACAGAGAGGTAAACAAAAAAATGTTCAGCTGGACAATATGACAAATCCACCATTAAAATATCATAATGTAAAATTGAGAAATTCAAGACTAGAACTCTTCAACTCTGAAGAAAGTTTAAATTAGCAGAGATTTGGAAAGAGACAACTTAGCATTGTGTATTTTTTGTTAAAAAGCATAAAAATCTCTACTAAGAAACTAAAGTTTTACTATTTACAATGTCCTAAATAAATATTTGCACATAATTTTTGGTATTCATTCGTGTGGTTGGAATACATTTTAATTTCACATTTAATTACAGTAAATCATTACAGGTCCCTAAAATATAACAGCAACTATGTACCTGTAGAACTCCCCTATAAATGGAGTAATCTGTGATTATTTTAAATGGTGACTTAAAAGATACTTAAGAAAACAGAAAGATATGATTGGTAAAAGCAGTATGTAGCACTGTAAACCCATTTAGAATAATTCATTAACCATTCTGAAATTACAGAATAATTTTAACTTTCTTTTGCAATACCTCGTTTTCAATATTTTATCACTAAAATATGTTGCCTTGATTATGTTTGTATAGTGAGACAACATGGCAAAGAATAAAACATTAAATGGAAAGCAAAACTTGCATCTTTCTTTTCCACTTTAACATTTAATCTCTTAAGGCATTTAATAGCGTAATTTATCAAGTCAGCATTAATGAATTTGTACCAAAATTTATTGTGATTATTTTACTTTAGTTTTTATGAATGTCATGTTTCATTCATAATAATAAAAACAGGTAATCAGAAAGTATGTTTCCAAGCTGCTTGTATAATATCCAGAAATATATCTATACATTTCACTTTGAAATTTTTACTTAGGCTCTTTCAGCCCTCAGGTATAAGCCTTTCTCCAGTCCAACACAACGAAAAAGAGAGAAGCTTGCAGAAGTTATCTGGCCCAGTTACAAATTTGTTTTCAGTCACCATCTTCACATTATTTCATTGCTAACTGTATGCACATTATTTCCGTGTCTGTCATTACGGAGACATTCAAGTTACTTTCACCTTCCATAATTTTGCTAGCATTTTAATGATTCATTGCCGTCTGCCTACACATTCAGGACTGGTTTAAGAACAGAAGGTAATAAAAACTCAGTTTAGCATGGCATGTATCTCACTCAATACCTCCTCATTTTTGACAAACCTATGTATGCTGAAGATACTGCAATTTATTTACTTTTGATAATTTATGCACATGAATTCCAAGTTTTTACTTATTATTCCCTAGAAAAATCCTACATTTGAAATCAAATTGTGCTGCAAACCTCCTTTTAAAGTTATCAAAAGCTCAGTTATCCAGGCTACATTCCAATGACTTGAAGATAATGAATTCACATTTTATTCACCAATTCAAACGATGTGATGAAGCATCTTAGCAGGGTGCATTTCCCAAGCATTAGCAAGCTATATGCACCAAATTACATGGAAAACTATATTGTAGACAGCTGAACACAATGGCAGGGACTTGAGCTAAGGATACATTTTCGCACAGAAGGAATAAAAGAAGAAATCAAAACCAATCAACATTTTCCAGGTAAAGACCCTGTACCTTCATCTTTGGTTTTCATTCACTTAATTTCCTTGTTTGCATGCCTCCAAGTTAATTATGTTTAGGCATTCTAACCTTAAATTTCTGAATAACTTGCCCAGAACAATACCTCCCTTTCTTCAAAGCTAAAAATTTTACATACTGTGATTCCATTAACACGTGCAGAGTTTCCAAAATATGTAATAAAGAAATTTATATTGATCTGATATTTAGGCTAATATAAAAATATCAGACATACATAATTTTTATTTATATTAAATGAACAAATTTTTCATATATTTCATAATACAGATTTAGAAATATAGTCACTTTCCACCCTACCTGCCTTCCTGACTACATTTCAAATTCCCTCTCCTCCAGCCTTATTTTTCTCCCTAATTTTACAATGCCATGTTTTCCTTTCATTTAACAATCACAGGCTTAGAACATAGATATCATCAGATAGCAGGGGAAAAAAAAGAAAGAAAGAAAAGACCTACTAATACTCAGGATTCTGGAGAAGGCTACAAAAAAAAAATCAAATCCCACGATGTCTGTGTTCTAATTTTCAGATTGTGAAAAACAACTGTATTTTGATGCAAACTGTTTACAATTGGATCCATTTTGTTGTAAAAGACAGTTTTCTATTATTTCTGTGGTTATCTAAGCAGATGTCTTTTGTTTACATCTGCCATCCTTTTTGCTTTTTCCTTTTATTTGTACTAGCCAATGGTTTCCCAATCTCAGTATGTCAGAGTGTACTCCCTGGTTCAGCATTACCAGCTTCATCTGAGAAATCATTAGAAAGGCAGACTGGGCCCCAGTCCCAAATCCTCCTCAACTCGAAATTCTGATTGTGGGTCCCGAAATGCTTTGTATTTAAAAAAGAGTTTAGGGTCTGGAGTGATAGCATAGTGGTTAAAGTCCTTGCCTTGAACGTGCTGGTCTTCCATGTGGGCACCAGTTCTAGTCCTGGCAGTCTCACTTCCCATCCAGTTTCCTGTCTATGGCCTGAGAAAGCAGTCGAGGATGGTCCAAAGCTTTGGGACCCTGCACCCACGTGGGAGACCCAGAAGACGCTCCTGGCTCCTGGCTTCCGATTGGCTTAGCTCCAGCCGTTGCAGCTGCTCTGGGGGGTGGGGGGTGGAGTGGTAAGTCATTGGATGGAGGATCTTCCTCTCTGTCTCTCCTCTCTGAGTATCTGCCTTTCCAATGAAAATAAATAAATCTTAAAATAAAAAAAGAGTTTAAGGCAATTTCTGGGAACACTGGAATTTTAAAAACACTACTTTTCTATGTCAAGTGGCTCTTTACCGTTACCAAGAAAAAACACACACACACATCTTGAGAATCCTGAATTCTCTCTAAGGTTTACAAGTTCAGCTGGGTTTTCCTATATTATGCATAATTTTATTTGTCTTGATTCCTCCCTTCTGCTTTGTTAATTGTTTAATTTTTTGACTAATTTATTGGCTTCCCTTGTTTACTTATGAGAATGCTTACAAGCATGACATTTTCATCACTACATTTTCCACATATGTGAAAATACAACTTTTTACTGTTCAGATGGTTATCTTCACTTTTTGTTTAGTTTTTAATTGATTTTGTACATAAAAGTGTATTACTTATATCTTTGCAACTTGCTTAATACTGTTCTCTAACTTAAACTTTTCAAACTGCTTCATAGATACTCAAGCAACATATAATATCTGCTAAGCATATATGCACATACATACACTTTATAAAATACACTGATAGGCTACAGATTTGGTTCATAAAAACTAAAATAAAGCTGTAGTACAAACCCTAAATTTAGCTATTACATAAAGATCCTCTATCAGAAAAAATTACCCTTGAATTCAACCCTAATATTAACATTTTGATATTTTTGTCTTTATACTAACAGCTGTGTATCTGTATATCCTCTGTCTAGCACCATGTCTAAGGCACCTCATTTTACATGCAGTTCCAGACTATAACATGTAGTTGTGTATACTTTCCACAATTGTTTCCACCTTTATTCACCAAATTCATACTGGGAATATTTAGAATCCTCTCATTCTAGTTGTAGTTGCAGTGACCAGTTCCACTGCTTTACACTATTTTATTTCAACTGCACATGATAGAACCTTGAATTATACTTCTCTTCTTGTTCTATGGCTTCCCTGGTTATGCAGACATCACCAGTAGTCCATTCTGTGTCCATGACTATGTCACTTCTAATGTGAAAACCAAGTGGGAAAAACCTTGACACGTTAGGATCAAGGTTGTGGATAATACAGTCCTTCTCTTCATGTATACAAAGTTTGCAGATGTACTGCATATTCAAATACTGTAGCAGTGGGTAGTTTCATAAAGCACTTTCTTTGGCTTCTCCCTCCTTTCCTGTTTCACTTCCCACCTCTCACACCTCATGCTTGGAAAGACATTTCAAAATAAACCACTTATATGAGCAGTATCAAGCATTGTTTTGTGAGGAAATAGGCTAAGACACTCTAAACTAACCTGCTCAACTATCCCAAATCGTGGCTAAACCAGCCCACTGGGATTATATCACATCACACTCATTCTATCTTCCAGGCTTGGCACTTAAGCTTTTCTACCTCGAAAACTCCTTTCTTCTTTTCTGTGATATTGCCATTGGTCATGTGTGAATTAAAATATCATTTTCCAAAGATACTTGTTCTAAGTAGTGTAGCTGAAGTGATCACCTCCCTGTTCCCAGGAACCCTTCAGGACATTTTATTTTATCATTTCATGGCTTACATATTAAATTTTCCCATCACAATATAAGTGCAATGAAGATAGGAACTGTCTACTATATGCCTTGTCATATTTGCAAATGAATGAGGAAATATTCCAAAGGCTTTATAACTGAATAAGAAAATTTGTCATTTTCATAGGTTTTGATATGGCAAAAAGCCACACATAGGATCTTGGTGCAACATGTATGTGTTGCTTTTTGAAGCTCATTTCTATTGTCAGTATCCTGATATTTTGTTTGTATGTGTGGTAGTTAGGGTGCTTCTTTTGATTATTTAGAAGGCTTTTTCCCCATATTGTTTTCTTCTGACTACTTTGACATTTCTTGGTAATATATATGAGCATCTATTTTTAAGCTCTCTACATCAAAATATGAGGAAGTTAGCACCTAAACTTGCTCTCACTTCCTCCATATCCTCATGAATTTAGTTCAGCATATTGTGAGTTCCCCCCCTTATTCTAATATTAATTGAAGATTCAAAAAATGTCTTCCTGTCATTTGCAATTCACTATTCATTTTCACTTACAAGAAAATAATTTTGGCAAATGTTCCATGTGATCTGGAAAACAAGGTGTCATGTCTTTTGTATTCAAATTTTGAAATATATTGAATAAATGATCCTTTAAATTTCATTATGGATATCTTCCATATGTTCACACTTTTACTGTCTGATTTCTTCAAAGATTGAAATACAAGCTTTCTGATAACCTTATCTATAACCTTCTATTTATTTGATCTTTCCTATCTGTATAAATTATATGTGTTATTATTTATGTACTTCAATTTTAAAACACTCTTAAGGTTTTCATTTTTAAAAAATATTTATTTTCTTTTTTAATTGAAAAGGCAGATATACAGAAAGATCCTCCACCCACTGATTCACTCCCCAAGAGGCTGCTAAGGCCAGAGCTGGGTTGATCCAAAGCCTGGAGCCAGGAATCTCCTCTGGGTCTCTCACATAGGTACAAAGACCCAAGGACCCCAGCCATTCTCCACTGCTTTCCCCAACCACAAATAGGGAGCTGGATGGGATTGAAGCAGCCAGTACGGGATCCAGCGCCCTTATGGGATCCCAACAATGCAAGGCAAGGATTCAACCACTAGGCCACTGTGTCTGGTCTGGTTTTCAAATTTTATATATTAAATCATTCATCTTTGAAAGATTTGATGTTCTCTTCTAACGGATTCTCCCTTTATTACATTTTTCCTCCAGTCTTTCAACTTCTTTGGTTAGTCTGCTTTATATTTTATTTTTCAAAAGGAAAGATTTATCTATTTATTTTGAAAGGCAGGTTTTCACAGAGAGGAGAGACAAAAAGGTCTTCCATGAACTGGCTTACTCCCCAAATGACTGCAATGGTCAAAGCTAAAACAATCTGAAGCCTGGAGGCTGGAGTTTCTTTATGGGTCTCCCATGTGGGTAAAGGGGTCCAAGACCCAGGTCAAACCCCACTGCCTTCCCAAACGACTAACAGGGTACTGGACTGGATGTGGAACACCCAGATCTCAAACCAGTGCCCATAGGGGTAACTGATGCTGTAGTGTGAGGATTAGCCTGTTATGCCACAGTGCCAGACCCCTAGTTTTACATTTGCTAAAGCAGTTGGGCTAAGTTTTCACCTGACTTTGTTTTGGACCAAACATATTAATATTAGCATTTTATTAATTAGGCATTTATCTATATTTTATGTATTAGTTTATCAGTTTTCCAGGTAAACTCAAAATCTCTTTGCTCTTGCCCTTCCTACTCATTAAGGCAAAAAGAGAACACTATTGTTATCTGGCAAAGATTAATTGGGTTTTTTTTTTATGTGCATGACAATGTAATTCCTTTTTGAGAATCCTCCCTTTATTTTTTTCTGTTTTATGAATATTCTTGTAACAATGCTGGATTTGCTTCCCAGGAGGGAAGAAGCCACTCATGAGACCACAAGACAGGAAAATGGAAATAAACATTTTTCACAAACTCCATGCTATATCTCTATACCTCAGAGAACAGCCCCTTCTTTCCCTTAAAGTATCTTATCTGTGGTTACAATTCTTTGCTTGAATTGTGATTGAAAAAACGAATTAATATACATATCATAGTAAATACTTATGATTTTTAAACTCTATGTTGGTGTGAAAGCAATACACATTCAGTGCAGATTGTACTTATAATTTTGAATTTGGATCTCGTCCTAGGCTGTTGACATATGGTTCAATACTCTCTGCAAGTACGCTGGGCAGTGACAGCAAACCCTATTGCACAATCCATCACACATGCACCAGGGGAAACAATCAACACTCTGCAGTGTGATGTGTTGCTAATACAGGATGTTCTGCAAACTAGGTGTACTAAATGCATTATTTACCACAGTGCTTCCAATTCGCAATGTGTTTATTGATACATAGCTATATTTTAAGACAAGGTGTGTGTTTACTGGGAGGTATCCAGATCTAATATTCATCTGCCACTTCAGGAAATTTTTTTCTTCCCATGTGATCCACTTAAGTCTCAATAAGAGATTATGTTGGAATTTGGAACTCAAATCCTTCTCAAAGTATGATTTTTATAAGCCTCTCTTACAGACTGGCTATGGTGGAATGTGATTTAAAATTACTTGCAATACCTTGTGTTTAACATTATTAGAATCTTAATAATTGGAAAGCACAATTGGACAGGATTTTCCTAGAGTTCTCTAGAATCTGCTGTCAAAATCCATCAAAAATTTAGTCTTACCAACCTTTCTATCACCATAAAAAAAAAAAAACCTGAGGAATTATTAGCTTTGTCTTCAGGTTAAGTGGCTTGTGTTCTGGGACGTGATGCTAAATTCTTTTTCATTTTAACAGAAATGAGAATAGTACTTGAAATTTTTTGCTAATAAATTTCTGTTACAAGAATAGAAAACTCCATATTTTATCCATATAAATCTAATGACAAATGAAACATTATAATATTCATCTCCCTATCAGTATATTCAGATAATAAACTTCAGTATACAACCCATCAAAGTTTTCCCTAAATTTTACATGAGAAAAATTATAGGGAAATATGATCTATCCACAATGTAGGTTTCTTCCTTCAAATGGCTTTAGCAATGACTGGGGAGTTGGTAAAACAATGTGGATTTAGAAAGTGATATGTTTAGTTTATTTTATCAGCCCTACGAATACAAAAAGACACAAGCATTCAGAAGAGAATCCTGGTGATGGACCCCTTGGTTTCAAATCTCAGCTCCATCGGTTGTTATTGATGTGCTCAGATACTCAACATCACTGTTACATTACAGCCAAAGTGAAAGGATGTGACAAGATCTATAAGAAGACAAAATCTAAGTGGTGTGTATGGTGCCCTTCAGCAGAACGATGGCTCATCGAAGAAAAGTCTCAGAATGCTTTCAAAGCTGTTCAGGAAAGAAACTAGCAGCGTTAGTGTTGGTATGAACTCTTAGCTTCTCATTCATACACACTAATGTCAAAAATATATATATTTTTTTAATTATAGGAAGGAAGACTGATTGTTAGACTTCTGACTACTCAGTGGGGTTATCAACTGTCAGTAAGATAGATATCCAGAAGTCCAAGAAAAGTATATGATTTACCCAAAAGATCAGAGGATCCAAAAGCAGAGTGTGGCCAACAGCACTGAATGCTTCCAAGAGCCCAATTTAGGTGTTAGTTGAGATTCACCATTACTAGAAATCATTAAAAGCCATTTCAAAAGAGATGGTACAAAAGCAAGACTGAAGAGAGAAGAAAATGGAAGGAGGAAAATTAAAAGAAAGTAAACAACTACAGAGAATTTTATATATGAAATTTGCATAAAGGGAAGTCATGTGTTATCATTTGTTTATGACAGATACAGACCTTTAGAAATTAATTATACCATATATTGAGAGCTATGTTAAGATACATTTATTTTGATAATTTCTTAAAACCAACTCACTAATAGTATAAAAGAAGCAAACATTTAACTACTTTTACGCATTTAACTCTAAAACTAATTGATAGATATTGAAAAGGAGTAGAAAATGCAGGACCACAATCTTTCTCTCTATTAGGCAATATTGATTAATATTGATTAATAAAGACATTAAATAGCTCTACAAAATCTGCAAGACTCTTAAAGGCCATCCTTAATGCTGGGATGGCAGTTCTGTGCGTCATTTATTTGGGTGACACTAAAAAGCTCCAGTTGTCTGATAATATTATTCAAGTAAAACTTCATCTAATTTAGCATTTGATATATTACATTAACTTGCGTTATTTATAAACAGAGGCCGCCTTGCTTTGCCCTCCTAGATATGCATAATATATATACTGAAGTTAACAGCCCATCACACAAGAAACATGAGCTGTCCAAACACCCGAGTCCTCCACAAGTTGGCAGCGTAGGAATTTTCATAAAAGATTTTATAAAAGAAAAACAAAAGGCAGAGCTAGACTCACACAGCCAACTCTCAGTGCTCCAGACAGCTCTTACAATACCAATATTTGTATAGCTCTTTGTTCCCCTTTTCTTGTTGCTTTTTTTTCCCATAGTTTGTGGGGTGTGTGTGCGTGTATGTGTGCGTGCACGTGTGTATGTGAAAATCTGGCCTTAATCGTTGCTCGCTCTGCCTTCATCCAGTCTGTTCTGTATTCAGGAAGAGCACTGCAGTTACACAGTAAGTGCCAGCGGCAGATCTGCTCCTGTGCTTCTAATCTAGTAATAACATTTCTCAGCCATATCAATTGAATACTCATTTACAGTGAGGTGGAGAATTAAGTACTTACAGCAACCTTTTCTACACCCTGAAGAGAGACTGAAACTACCTGTGGAGAGCTGTGTTTTCGAAGGAGTTAGAAGTAAGGAACATGGGTCCTTAGGCCTTTCATCTCATACAAATGAGCCCAAGGCATGCGGCTGTTGACTACAATGTCCAATGTGAATAGCAATTCTAGGTTAACATTAATAATAACTACCCTAGGTTATGCTAATATTGACAACTGTCCTAAGGTATTTTTAACTCACATTTTGTATTTTCCACAAACCAGTGCCCAAATGAAATCCTTGAGTACATGCAAGGCAAGGAGTTAGCCACTGGCCACCACGCCAGGCCCATGCATTTCTTTATTGTTATAAAACCTCCACATAAAATGTTTTAGGTCTTTTAAAATTATGCTTATCATATCAGTATGAAATATGTCTTTATATGAGATAACAAATGTACTTTTCTGGTCGAAATTATGATGATGGATGCATTAATATTTCTTTTCTATTGCTAAATATTTTTGTTTTTGTAAGATTTGTTTCACTTGAAAGAGTTACACAGAGAGAGGGAGAGACAAAAATCTTGCATTCACTAGTTTACTCTTGAAATGGCTGCAATGGCCAAAGAGGTATTAGTCCAAAGAGGGAAATAGGATTGGAGTTCAAGGTCCTGTATTGCTTTCCCAGTCCAATAGCAGGGAGCTGGATTGGAAATGAAGCACTTGGCAGTCAAACCAGTCCCGATATGGGATGTTGGTACACAGGCAGAGGATTAGTCTAATAGATCACTGTGCCAGCCCCATGAGTTTTGTTTAAAACTACGAATCTCCTAAAAATATTTTTTCTTTCAATATAGATAGATATAAAAGAAAATATTGCAATTGGAGATTAAGAAAGAAATCAAAATTAAATACTTTCATTCCTTAAAATGTAGCAAAAGTGTAACTTCAGTCTAGCCCAACTCTGCTTGTTTATGGGCATTTGTGAAGTAAACAAGTAGATGGGAGATACCCATCTTTTTGTGAATCTCTGCCTTTCAATTAGAGAAAATAAATAGGAATTTAAATATATATCATTTTAGTTCTAGTAACTGTTCACTTACATATTCATATTTATTGCTTAAATAAATAGAATGAATCTACATAACTACTCTGACATTTTTGAGTATAAATGTATTTTAGAAAGCTTGGGAATATTTTTGATGGGTATTCATAATAGTCCATAATATGGAATAACTCTGAGTCATTCTTTCCCCGATAAACTGATTGTTACTTTAAGTTTTTTCACTGTTAAAAAAGTCAAAATTAATATGCCTGTCTGAATATTTCAAAAACTTTGTGGAAACTAGAAATAGAAGACAATTGGGGAAAAAAAAGCTGAAATCCATACATAACTTCATAACACACATTTTCTTTTTGAAGACATCTGTATTGTTTTTTTTTTTTTGAAGGTTGTGCAGCAAAGAATTGGGATGTAGGCTACCAAGTCAATGACACATGGATTGCGAATTGTGAGTTATTTTCCAAACTTATCTCCAATAAAATCTGGAATTACTTTCAGTTCCATCACCTAGCCAATGCCAATTGGAGTTCCATGGTTTAAATGATTTAAACGGTTTAAAATGATTCCACTTTTATCAAATTGTTTGTTTAGTTAATTAGCTACTTAGTTGAATGTCAGGGTTGAGGAAGAGCTGGAAAGAGAGAGATCTTCTATCTGCTGGTTTCATGAACAAAGCCAGGAACCAAGAGCCTCTTTCACATTTTTCACATTTGTGCCAGGATCCAAGGACTTGGGTCAACTTCTGCTTCTATCCAAGGCACATTATCAGGGAGATGGATCAAAAGTAGAGTAGCCAGGACTTGAAGGGATGCACATATGGAATGACAGCATTATACACGGAGGCTTTACTTGCCACAATTCTGGCCCCTACGTTTTACGTTTTTTCAATAAAGGAATTTTTAAGTCATTCGTTCTTATTAATATTAATGACTTGAAATTTTCCCATTTCATTTTATATTTGAAGTACATAACATTGATTACTTTCATATTTTTGCTTCCACTATTTTTTTTCTCCACTTCTCCTTCTGGTTTAAAAATAAATATTTACTCTTTTGTAACTGATGTATAAGCATTATTTATTTGATAAATTTGGAGGAGATGTCAGTAAAACTCCATTCCTGCCTGCCAGGGCATACCAAGGCACAAAACTGACAAAAATTCCTACCAAAATATAGTTTCTATTTTAGAAAGAGAAAGATAATAGACATATGCTGATAATGTAGAACAGTAGTTAGTGAAGCAAACTATGAAGAGAAGTCAGGAGTGAAATACAGAGAAAGAGAAAGCAAGTTTAAATAGCATTCTCAAAAGAGGTTCAACACAGCTATCTGCAATAACTTTCAGAGAAATACCAAGTCCCTGAGGTGGAAGCAGGCCTACTATGGTCAAGCAATAGTAATGAAGCCAGGGTGCTCAGAGAAAAATCATGAGGGAACAGTGATAGGGAATAAATCCAAATATGAAACAAGATGCCGGAATGACTAGGACTATTTCAATAGCTTTGCATTTGAAAAATGAATGGGCATCCACTATTTTTAATTACTATGTGTCACTTTACCATTTCATGTCTCACAACACTATTGCTATGTGCCTGTCATGTACGTGTATTGACAGGCATACTACTAACACACACAAACACAACCACCAGTCCAGGGTCAACAAGTTGACCAATTTGAATAATTTTTTCTACCAACAGATGTAACATGGAGTATTTATCTAAATATTTTTAGCAATACAGCATGAGTTACAGTAACACCTGTATGAAATATAACCGGCAAGTAAATGGAACACTTATTATTTAAACTAAAACATAGCTATGTTTTTAGCTTAGAAAACAAGATATCTATATTTTCCATAAAATTATTTGGCACAATACTGAAAAAGAAACTCAAATGGAGGTACAAAATCTAATTCTACCACCAAAACAGTAAAGAAAAAGAAGAACAAAAATTGCAAAACAAATTCTACAATGGCAATTCCAATTTGCAGCTGTGTAGCAAAATAAAAACACTGTTTAGAAAACACTTAAGTATGTTTAGAACAACTATGGTATGTGAAACCACTTTTTCAAATACAAATTTTATGAAAATAAATGCAGGGCAACTCATTTCAATGAAAATATAGCATTCAAATTGAAATCATTTCCAGTGTAAAATATTCTGGATTTCAAAGACTTCATACAAATAAAAATTACAAAAACTATATTATGAATAATTTTACAGTGATCCCAAGCCAAAATAACAACATTCCAGATATACTTCATTTTATAAAACGTGTTAATGCTAATTCTGCTTGTTTTCTTTTACCTTTTTAATGTGCTACAAAAACACAAATTTCACAAGTAGCTTATATGCAGTTATATTGGAAAGCATTAGTTAGGAATAATCTAGAAAATATCATATTTGTATAAGGCTTCCCTCTACATGGTGAGATATTTGGTATTCCTGACACTTAGTTGCTAAATACCAGCATCAACTCCAATGATTGCAACAAGCAACATTTCTTCATTTTTTAATTGAGCAGCACCATTTACATTGAGAAATGTGAGAACTTTCACAGCTACAAAACACAGGAATAATATTCACTTAATTTAGAAGAGTCAGGAATATTGTAACTTTGGAAAAAATGCCTATACAGTCAGACACTGAAGATCTCTTAGAAGAACGGCTTTGACAATTTTCCTAATCAGTTATACCAATAATTTTCACATAGATCCTTGCTTATTAATATTGACTTCAAACTTATGTTTTTCTAAGACCTTAAACATTACAATTTACTCTTATTTCTATAGATTTTTTTGTACATTTAACTACATTTCCTGATTTTTCTTCTCCATTAATGTACCACCACTTAAGTGTATTCAATTGTGTTATTATGGGCCGTCATATGATTTTTGTCTTGACAACTTCTTTATAGAACAAAAGGTTGATAAGTGTGCTTAGAACACTATTTTAGCTGTGACACACTCAAAATAGTAAATCTTTGGCATGTGTTACACTTGCAAAAGTTGGAGATTATCTATGAACAGCCTCCTGGCTAGCTTGTGCTTCTGGGCTGTCATTAGTTTACTTTGGAATTCCTCTTGAGATATTGATATCCACTGCAAACAAAAGTAAATTTTTCTCCCTATTTATAATAGTGCATCCTCTCCTCTATTATTATTGTTTTGCATAGCATTTCCTAAGCATTGGTTGATAAATAATATATAATGGAAGGTAATAATCCTTTCACCTGATACTAGACAGCTGCTTTCCATAGCTCTAGAGGTTAAATTCTGCTTACAAACATGTTTATCTAAGCCTGATCAGATTTTTGGACCTTAAAACTGGATAGTTTTATGAGTTAATATTCTCCAGTTTATCATAGCACAGACCAAAATATTATTATTTTTTAACTCATGTATTCCTCTTATTACTTTACCTATTCCAGTTATTTATTAATGCCATTGTAGCTTTTATTATTTTGTTGAAAAAATCATTAAAGATTGGCTTGAGATTTATATTGCTTTTAAAAATTTATTGAAGCTATTACTGTGAAAGTAAAGAAAAATTTTAGCAATTCAGAAAAAAAGTAAATACAAAAAAGCAAAATCAAGAAAATTTAAATTGTAAATGCAGAACTCAGAAATAACTACCACTAGCATTTTGGTAAATGTGGTTTAAAATCTCTTGCATTCATACTCTAAATAAATGTATATAGTTGTACCTTACATAAACTTATATGTAGATATATCCCTTAGTCTAAATGTATGTAGGTGCAAACAATTAAATAAGTATTCCTAATTTTAATAAGAGCTATAATATAGAAATGTAAGAAATTATGTGGGCACAGAATGTAAATCCACAATTATTACCGAAAAACAGGAAAATCGTAATGCAAAATGTCTCAACTAAAAATATCGATAAAAAAGGGTAAAGAGAAGGCAACACTAAAATATATGGGGGAGAGGCAGAGTAAGATGGTGTCTGAGTAAGATGCTACAAAAATTTTCCCACGGAGACACCAATTTGAGTAGCTATTCACACCAAATTACCTTCTAAGGGCTAGGGAGTTTAGAGGGAAAATGATAGTGTCTAACCTCTGCAATGACACACAAAGATGTACTAGCAAAGCAGAAAGAAGGAATTTCTGTGTCACTTTCCCTCCACATCCATTGAGAACGACATATAGTTTCCTACTTGGGGGAGGAAGAGAGAACTGAACCCACTCTCTACACTTGAATCCCAGTGACAAGAAGCCATGACAAAAACCAGAGCCACACAAGGCCCCAGAGTCCTGCCCAAAGGCACTTAACTCCAGACTGAATCTGTGGCCCTTCCCACTCAGGTAGCAAAGGACTAGCTACACCACCACTTCTCAACTTCTCTAGACAGTGGAGCAAATAAAAGTTCCCGGGGAGACAGAATAGCTAAAGGAATCTTGCCTGGAAGCTCAGATCCAGGCAACTACTGTAAGACCTATACACGATAAAGTCCAAATGCCCCTACCCCAATGTCAACAGTTGTATAAAGAATTTCCACAACCATTAAAAGTGAAAAAATTCTACCCACTGTAATAAAATAGTCCCAATTTGAGAACATTATGCTCCGTGAAATAAGTCAATCCCCAAAACACACACATATGAACCCTCTGATATAAGGCAAACTTCATGCAAAATCTAAGATCAATAGTTATATAATAAGCATGCAAATACATGTATTCATCTACAGGAATTGTATAAAAGAGACTATCATATCATATTGAGTTGTGAAGATACAGTGCAATATGCAATGGACTCCCAATAAAACTTTTAAATATATCTTGACAACGGGATGCTGGACTCTGTGTCATTGTCCATACCTAGAATGTCAGAACACACTTAAATAGAATCATAAACTTATAGCTGTTTCTGAAGGACTATACTATTGTTAAAATATAGGGGAAACCAGTAGGGAGAAGAGATTTGAGGAGCAGGAAGGGGAAATCTCAGAGCCTATGGAACTGAATCATAAAATAAAATTTTAAAAACTTTAAATGTATTAACATATTCTATTTAGAAGACCTAAAGTAATCAAATAGATGAAAATAATAATAACAAGACCCAACTATATAGTGCTTTCAACAAACTCCTTTAAGGACACACATAGACTGAAAATGAAAGAACAAAATAAGATACCCAATTAGGACCTAAAAGAAAGCAGAAAAACTCTTATCTCTATCAGATATAACAGATTTCACATCAAAAAGCAGCAAAAAAAACAAGCAGAATAAAATTCATTATTTAACAAAAAATTGCTAAAAATAGCAATAGCAAATCTACATGTATCCAATATCAGAGCACTCAAATACACAAAGCAAATATTAATAAACCCACGATGAGAGATAAACTGCAACGCAA
The DNA here is from genome assembly GCF_017591425.1 of Ochotona curzoniae. Taxonomy (NCBI): domain Eukaryota; kingdom Metazoa; phylum Chordata; class Mammalia; order Lagomorpha; family Ochotonidae; genus Ochotona; species Ochotona curzoniae. The sequence goes on from NW_024466599.1 coordinate 61,556,707, forward strand.
CAATGCTTTGAGGTTTAAAACCCCATTTTCAGTAATGAACAGATGATGCAGACAGTAAATCAACAAATCCAGCAGTGCTAAATTGTACCATGGACAATTTGGATTTAACAGACACCTACAGAATATTTCATCCACTGGAAGTACAATGCACATTTTTCTCAACATCACACAGAATATTCTTCAGGAAAAGTCACAAGTTTCAACACATTTTTTAAATATAAAGCATATCAACCATCTTTTCTGGCCATAATACATTAAAACTAAAAAATCGTAATTAGAAAACTTTGGAAACAGATTCTTGAAACAGCAAACAAGAAGGAAATTAAACCATTTTCTAACTTGCGTGGAAATGGAAATGGAATATACCAAAACCTATGGCATAGAGCAAAAGTAGTACTAAGAATTGAGTTTACAGCCATAAATGCCTACATCAAAAAAGCAAAAACAAACAAACAAAAAATGAACAAAGTATTACTGTACCGCAAGAAACTAGAACAAGAATGAATCAAGTGAGAAACAGATAAATGTATTCAGATTTTGAATACATGCATAAAAATTAGCAAATATAAAACAAAAAAAAATCAATGAAGAGCTGGTTCCTTGAAAAAATTGCTAAAATTGACAAGTGGCTAGTTAGAAGAAATAAGACTTCTGTATGTAAAGTCAGAGATGTAAAGGAAATATTGTAACTGACACCACAAAATGACAAAGATTATTAGAGACCACTGTGAATAACTATGTAGCAACAAATTTCACAAATTACAGGAGTTAGAAAATCTCCTCACCAAAAATGAATCAAGAAGCAGATCACCTAAACAGACCAAAACTGAGTAGCAACACAGAATCAGAAACAAATGTCTCCCTTTTTAAGTGTTTGATGAAATTCAGCATTGCAACCTACAACCAGGAATACACAGTGTTGAATTCTTCCAAATATATAAAGGATTAACAATAATCTTTTTTATTACTCCAAAAACTACTTTAAAAAGACATCTTCCAAACTCATCCTACAAAGCTACCATTACCTTTAGATCAAAACCAGACAAGAGCACAACAATGCTAAATATATTTCAGGCCAATAACATTGATGAATACAGATGCAAAAAATCCACAACAAGATATCAGCAAAACCAAACGAATAGCACATTCAAAAGATTATTCACCATGATCAAATAAAATTAATCCCATGGATGCCAGACATACACAAATCAGTAAACATGATACATCACATCAACACAAAGAAAGACAGAGTTATACTGTCTTTGCAATACTGTAGAAAAAGTATTTGATATAATTAAATTTCCCTTTATGGCAAAAACTTTTACCAAATTAAGTATACCAAGAAATGCATCTCAACATAAAAAGTCCATATAGCTAAGACCAATTTGAGTAGGGAAAAGTCTAGACAGTCTAATATATGAAAAAAAGACCAGCACACTTGCACAACTTTTTTTATTGTAATACCCCAAGAGTCAGACATAGTACTAGGCAAGAAGATAAAATAAATAGCACATAAATTATAAAGGAGAAAATTAAACTGTCACTCCTTCCCGATGATATACAGATTCTTACATATGAAAGACCACAAAAATTCACCAACACACTATTAAACAAATTAAGCAGAGTTGCAAGGTATAAAGTGACTGTACTGAAACCTGTAGCTTTGTTGTATAACACTAAAAAACTAATTAAGGGGTTGTTGCTGTGTTCTAGCAGGTAAAGTCTTCACCTGCAAGGCCAGTATCAAATATTGGCACCAATTCACACCCAGTGTCTCTGTTTTCAATCCAGCTCCTTGCTAACAGCACGAGAAAAAAGGATGGAAAGCAGCTTAAATACTTGGGCTCCTGATACACAGATCACAGATGGGAGACGCAGAAGACCCCGGTTCCTGACTGCAGCCCTGGCCGTGTTGACCATTTGGGTAGTGAACTAACTAATGGCAGACATTCTTTCTCTCTCTCTCTCTCTCTCTCTCTCTCTCTCTCTCTTTCTCTCTCTCTCTCTCTCTCTGTATATCCTCTCCATATCTCTACCTTTCAAATACATTTTTTAAGATGGATGTGATTATTCTGACTGGAGATTATATAATGCATATGTGTATCAAAATATCACATGGCACATGGTATCCTATAATATGTATGATTTTGATCTGTTAATCAAATACATAAAAATTCAACAGTTTTTTATATATTGCCAAAATGCCTTCAAACATCATGTTATTTAAGTCTTTAGAGAGAATGTCAAGACAGTTATGTCACAACACTGATAATATTGTTCAACAATTTTGCCAAATTGGAGATGAATATGCAACATATCTTATTTTGATTTGAATTTCCTTGACTACGAAGAAACACCTTATTATGGGTCACTCCTCCCTCAGGCAAATAAGTATTCTTCACTCCACTAGCCTTAAATTCTTTGGTGCTCACTGTTTTCCATGTTCCTCCTTACTGTTGGAAATTCCTACTGCTTATAGCTCTCCTCCACTCCTTTAGGTTTTCAGAATCATCATCCCTCATTGTACACTTCATCCACCACATCAGCCCCTGTAATGATTTCAAACTGATGCTTATCCCTTTCTTGTCAATTGTTATTACTTCCTTTGGTCAGCCTAAATGGCAGACTAGTCTCTCAGAATTTAATCCCATTATTTTTTCCCACTTTTGCTTTCAATTCATGTCCACTTCTTAGGTTTTATTACTTCCTAGAGGTGAATCTTGTTAAAAAAAAAAAGTGTGGTTCAAATACCAGTATGTTGCTCAAAATACAAATATCCTTTTATTCCAGCACTTACAGGTCAAATTCTGAATTCTCCAGTTTATAACTTCATCTAGGGACACAGTCACTGACTCTTCACGCCTGACTTAGTACCTTTGCACAATAGACAATAATCCATCACTTATTGACATATGTTATTCCAGAAGCTAAATTATGGAACATATAATATGAAAAAGGTATCATAAAAGTATGTTTAACTACTGAGTTACAAACAGGTTTTCCATCAAAATTTCATTAAGTATTGCTGTTCTGATTTTCTGCCTTTGGTTTTACAGAATGTAAAAATGAAGACATCTTATTTTCAGAAGAAATACTGACTTTTACTTAAGTTCTTGTTAGGTTGTATGAGATTTTTTTCCTTTTTGTTTAAAATTTGTATATAATTGTGATTAAATATATGTTTTCTGCCTAAAATATATTGGGCTTTTCCTAATACAAATGAAAGTCTTAGTAAAAGTGATTATTTTTACCTAAATTTATTGAATTATTTGTTCTAGCCTATCATTCTAACTTAGTTAATGCCATTCATTTCTACACTTTGGTAAATTCCTCTTTATCTTTCTCCTTTTAATTTCTTAATGCTGTTCTCAGATTTTCCTCCACAGCCGTGAGTGATTTTTTTTCTGTTACATGAATTCTTTTTTACAAATACATGGATTTTAATACTGGCAAATTTTAATTTTATTTTCTTTAAGGCCAATGTTTTCTCATTGCACTGAAGTAGCTCTTTTCTATCCTCTTTTCTTGCCTCCTAATGAATGTCCGCTGCTTAAAGAATCCTTTCTTATCCTCTAAAAATGCTTAGAATTGGACTAAAAGCTTTCAATAGATACTTTAGAAAAACATAAAACAAAGAAGTTCTCCTTTTGATACATCCAGTTATCATTTCCCTCTGTCCTGTGTGGCACCTGCCATCACTCAGGATAAGAAGTTTCTCCCTATTCTCTCCATACAGCAGAGTGCTGGTCTCTTCTTGCTCAATGCGCTCCTAGGTAATGTGCAGCTCCCATCTCAGGTCACAGACAACTGGAAGCTTGAGATGCTTCAGTCTTCATGTAGTTTTCAATTTCTAGAACACATTGGTTCAGTGAAACTCTGCAGAAATTCCCATCACCTACGCATCTGACAAGGGGAATTTACACACTTTTTTTTAATAAAAACTTAATTTTGTAAATTGTGATCAGATCTTCCCCATCTCAACTACTGATCCTTTATACGAAATATTTTTATTTACCAGCTGTGAGGTGAGAGCAGTGGAACAGTCTGTCTTATAAAAATGAAACTGTTAAAACTGCACAATCTCCTCCAAATTTTTAATCTGCAATTTACCTGTAGTTGCTATCTCTGAGTTGACAGTGAAAACTGTAAATGAAAGATACCCACAAATGGAAGCTGAGAAAGATTACATATTTCCATAAAGGACAGTGTTTTGTGCCTTTTCCACATGGTAAGGCTGCAGAAATTGTTGACAAACTTCAGACACCAAAGGTCACTGTAATCAACATTTAAAGATGACTTTCCTAAAATAATTTAAAAGACATCAATTCTCTGCCCAGAAATAAAGTGACTTATTTTTTTTTTGCTGTTGTTGTTATTTCTTTGAACATACTTTGTAGCATGCAACAGAGGAGAGAAAAGTATAGTTAGTATTTCTGCAATATCAGAAACCTCCTTCAGTTTTCAAAATATTAAAGCGAAATTATTTCCCTTTCCCTGTAACCTTCCAACATAGAGGCTTATGAAAAAATTTTTTAAAAATCTGGAATTTGAAACCTCATTGGCTGCTTACATATCATCTGGCCCAATGGACTAACTTTAAAAATAAGGAAATTGGAAATAGATGTTTTTGATACAAAACTATCAGTAGAACTGACACCTGTTTTTCAGAGTACCCATTCAAGTTATTTCCCATGAAACTAATTCTACCATCTGCCTGTTGATAGAGCAGTCATCACTTTCTTCACCTGAAGCAGCAAAACTGAACTGTTCAGGCAGATGCCCAGAGCACTTAGTCCAGAGTAACAACTGGAGAAACAGCACAAATGTCATCACATCTCCCTACTTCCTCAGAATATCTGAATACTCTGCCAGACAAAGGCCTTTATGGATGGCTACCATCCAGTACAAATAATTATTTTAAATGCAACAGCAAAGTTAAAATGCTCAAGGGATTTTTCTAAGGAAAAGTGTTTCTTCTCTTCTCTTATCCACAAGTCTGTATTGACCACTGTTTGAGTGTGTGATATTCGAGAGATGTTAGACCTTTGATTTGATGCAAAGTTCAAAGCAGAAGCTAAAATATTTATGATCAATGATTATTGCATGTAAACACCAGCAATGTTAAACTGAAATACTGAATTTTAAAGGCTAGGTGTAGTTGGTGACACCTAGCCCTAATGAAGAGGACTATGTGTATATGAAGATTAGTTTTAAATTTAAATAAATTAAATTTAAATTTTTTGTGGCCCAATGAATGCAACATGAGCCCAAAATACATATTGTTATAAATGTTACAAATCTTGTTCTTCTTTACCTTCTCTGTTTATCTGTAAGAAAGAAAGAATAAAAGCTTGGGTGAAACTATTGGTGAATCCAAACTCATATTTCAAAGCCATAATATTCTGAACGAACTACTTATTATTCCAGTTGAGGTGTCTCACTTATGAATGGAAACATCCCTACTTCAATAATAATAATATCGTTCTAGTGCATATGAACTCAAAATAAATATTAAAAGTCTATTCTTGTAATCCAAGCACTTAACAAACGTTAGCTCCTGCTGTTTACAACAGAATTCACAAAATCGGGGGCAATCATTAAACATATGTATTAAATGTATATAGTAAATATATATGTAAAACATATATATTAAACATATACATATTAAACATATTTCTAATTTTGGGATTGTTCTATCTCTACCATTTTAATCACATATTTATTTTGCCCTGTCTCTTCATCCATTCAACAAATACTTTGGAATACTGGCTATATTCCAGGACTACCCTGGGAATGTGAGACATCAATGAACAAAATGGGCAAACAAAAATATAATATCATGAAAGTTACATTCTAGGAGAAATAAAGATAATTAATATTAGGCATAACAGGGATGTTTAATAAATGCTAAGCAAAATGAAAATTAGTGCAGGTATGATATTTGGAGCAGCCAAAAGAAGAGTCTTTTTCTTTTAGTCTTAAATTCAGATTACATCAGGGTCATTTGAAGAAATTAAGGGTGTAACTTATGCAGATACAGGAGAAAACGGTCTAGGCAGAAGAAAGAGCATGTGCAAATATCCATATTGGACATAAGACCAAAAGTATGTGAGTACCGCTGGGCCAACATAACAGGTAGGAACCACAGGAGATTGGAATAAGGGGAAGGACACTGGCAGGTAATCAATGATTTGCAATTTATGTTATTCTATTTGATTATATATATGAAACATTAAACCAAAGACTGACATTCCAAGGTGTAGAAAGAACACATTGGGTTAATATCCAATTTCTCATCATGCACATGTTTGGACTTGGACAAATATTGCATCAGTATCATAGTTTTGTATTAGATTTAAGCAACTGAAGCAATAAGTCCAGTCCTAAATATTCACGGAAATTTTAAATTTCTGGGGACCAAGTAAACAAGTCAGGATCCCGAGGAAGATAACTTAGAGTATTGAGTCAAAACATTTTATTTATATCTATATCGTTATCAATCTTGTTTTGTCACCTAAATGTGTGACTAAGGCATAAAAGGGCCGTATTGATTTTTCATTTAAAGGTCACCTCTTTTTTTAAAAAAGGCAATGTCATTGATGCTTTTTGGTATTTTCTTTATATGTATCACAAGCTAAATGCTACTGAGAAAGTTAGAAAAGTTATGAAGAAAAATAATAAAAAGAGAAAACAACAACCCATCAATTATTGTCTTTTGACTAGATTTTTTTTTTCATTTAAAGGACACTAGACTTCCCTAAGAAGAATAAGATTTTATTTTCTACATTACCTCTGAAAATCCAAGTGGCAGACATACTATAGTCTCTGCCCAAAGGATTATCACTCATTAAACTCAAGAGGTTTAAAAATATTAAATAGTCAAGTCTTACCACTCACTGGAAATAACATTTTGAGTTTTCTTTTTGGTTATTTCTTTCTTCACACTTCCAGAAAATTAGTCATTTTAGTTTTGTATCAATTAGAATGAGTTAGATTATGTTGCAGAAACAAATGACCCCAGATTTTGATGATATAACACAGGAGTCAGTGAAATGTTACAGTTTTCAGATCACTTGTTTACATCACAAATGAGCATTTTTATTCATGCTAAACATCATTATGATCATCTTTCAGTGGTAACTGGGCCACTGCAACATTAAGGCTGTAAAAAAAGAATGTGCTCAATATGTTATAACTCTTCCCTCCCTTAGAAATGGCTTGCATCACTTACACTCACATTTTATTGACCTAAGCAAATCACATGGCCAAACCCGAACTTCTCATTCTTGAAAATTACCTAACAAAATATTTCCTGACCCTTTTTAAGAGTACAACTGCCATTAACTGACTGCCTCTCTGAACTATATGTTCTTAATAATCATCTTGACAGGTTCAATTGTTTTTAGTTTAGAAATCCTTAACTAAAAGTTACAACTGAAATGAACTTAGGTTGAAATATTTTGGCAACAAAGATTTGTCCAAGGATCCTTCACACTTTCCATCACTTCTGTTTTCTATTGATGTTACTTCCTCTGTAGGAGTGACCTGGACTCTTATGTCTTCAAATTACTTTGGAAATCGTATTGCCTACTGTAATTTACCAGTAATGACATACATGTGTAAAAAAACAACACACACAAAGAAGCTTTTTAAAAAGTTAGCTGTAAGGTAGAATGAATCACACAGAACATTAACACTTCATTTTATTATTATTTTATTGCAAAGTCAGATATACAGAGAGGAGGAAGAGGGAGAGAAAGATCTTCCATCTGCTGGTTTGCTTCCCAAGTAGCCGCAAAGGCTGAAAACTGAGCCAATCTGAAGCCAGGAGCCAGGAGCTTCTCCCACATGGGTGCAGGGTCCCAAGGCTTTGGACTGTCCTCCACTGCTTTCCCAGGCCACAAGCAGGGAGGTGGATGGGAAGTAAAGCTGCTGGGATTAGAACTGGTGCTCATAAGAAATCCCAGCACATGCAGGGCAAGGACTTTAGCCCTTAGGCTACCGTGCCGGGCCCCCAACACTACATTTTTATAACTTACTTTATTTATATAGAGTGATACAGTTTATATATTTTATAAATGAGAGCTATGATCATGGTGACACTTCACACTTCACCCTTCCTCTTGCCGGTATTCCCTAACCACACTCCCGCTTCCTAATTTCTTTCTTTTTGTTTGAAAAACCTTTACAATGACATATCTTCAGTTCACTTTGCAATCACAGACATAACACTCTATTAAGTTAAAGTTTCAACACATAGCAAGTAGAAAAAAACTAAATATAATCATAGAAGAAACAATCTACCTTCATTCAGTGTATGTTCTGTCTCACTACTCAGCTCTAGTAAATGTTTTTTGTGAACTGCCAGACAGCACGTCTATTCCTTGGTTGCATCCTCACCACTCATAACTCGTTTTTTTAAGAGGGCCACACATTTTTGGGGCACAAACCCCTGTACCAAAGTCTCAGCATGGTAATTTCACAAAGACTCACATAAAATAAGGCCCAAAATAGCTGGATAAAGTTAAGCCAATCAATATATTACTTCTTCTCCTTGCCAAAAGAGCCAATTTTCCTGAAGCATGAGCTATTTTTCATCAAGGATGTAAATGAAAACCTTTGTGAGCATTTAGGGAAAAAAGAAGGCTCTGATCAGATCCTCCAGTCTGGAGAGAGGCTGGGAGCTCTGGGAATGCATTTGCCATCATTATTCCTAGAGTCATCCTGAGACCAACCTGGAGAGGATGAAGAGGGCAGGCTCTGAACAAGCACAGTGACCACAGCGAAAGCCCCATCTCCTATCCCAGCAACATGCTTTCTCTTCTGATTCAGCCATTTTTTGTTCCTATAATTTGGAACCAAAATGTCCTTTCCAGTGGCCTAATCTCACACATAATAATGCTAGTCCAAGGAGAGGCACTGAAAGGTACAGTAAGCTTAGATGAGAGGTTGATGAACAAAAAGAAAAAAATCACAGAATTAACATGGAACTCAGGAGCCCGAGGTTAGAGTTACAGATCGGTCACATCTCCTTGAAACTTAGGTTTCACAGGTACTTTGAATATATAAAGGAATAGAATTGCATTGATAATTTTGAAGTCCCACATGGATTTTAAATTATATGATTCCACTAATAATATAAGCAAGCACAATAACTAAAAATGCCACTTTAAGGCAGGGTAAAGAGCCCATCAGAGCCTGACTGGCTAGCTGCTGAGTGCTACAGTGCAAGAATCAATAATCATAATCCCGATATCAGCACACCAATATAGCTGAAATATCCAATAGCCTCTGTTTATGACTATAATATATGTTTAAAGTGGCAAACAAAAAATAATTAACCATCAGCTCCACACACGTGTGCTCTGTTTTGTTTATTGCCATGGTAGCATGTTGACATTAATTAAAATGGAAATAAGAGAAATGCAAATGGTAAAATAGGCTATCACATCCTAATTATGAAAGTATATTTAGACATAGCAAGGTGAAATTGTTAGAGATGTCTGGGAAAACAGAAAGCAACAGGGAGGGGGCTAAAGAGACATTATAGGATTATATCAGAGGTCTTGGATTTTCCTGATGGGTCAGTTAATGTCATTGTGACACCAATAGCTACCTTTCTATCTTCAGAAATATACTGTTTTTGAAAGTTATACAAAACAAGTACCCTAAGGAAATGGTTGTATTCAGGCCCAGTGTAGTAGTCTAATGGCTAACATCCTTGCCTTGCATGTGCCAGGATCCCATACGGTCACTAGTTTGTATCCCAGCAGCTCCACTTCCCATCTAGCTCCCTGCCTGTGGCCTGGAAAAGCAGTCAAGTATGGCCCAAAGCCTTAGGACCCTGAACCTGCATGGGACATGCAGAAGAAGCTTCTGGCTCCTGGCTCCTGGCTCCAGATTAGCTCAGCTCTGGACATTGCAGCCATTTGGGGAATGAACCAGAGGATGGACAATCTTTCTCTGTAAATCTGACTTCCCAATAAAAATAAATAAATCTTAATAAAATAAAATAAAATGGTAGTTTTCTTTAATCCATTGCATATATTTCTCAACAAATTTTATAATACATGTATTGCTTTTTCAATTATAAACAAAAAGGTTAGAATTGTTTGAAATGTAAAATGCTGGTTTCTAAACATCTATAGGATAATAAGACCCAAGATTCAAACAGTAACTTATGGAGAAGGCAAATATGTGGACACCCATACAACAGCTATCAACTTTTATCATCATACACACCTTGAAGGTGTGCCCTGAGCCCTCTAAAAACCACGGCTCCTGTGATCCTCTGAGTCAACAGGAAAGCTCATGTAAGTAGATGGATAACTAAAACCAGTGTGTGGAGAGCACTAACCAAAAAAAAAAAAATCAGAAGCTGAAATTCTTCACTTAATCTTAGCCAAAATGTTGAGATGCAAAGGAAGCTGAAATTCTTATTAGAAATGGAAAACTACTGGCCAATCTCCAATAAAGGGCAGAAGGGGAAAGAAAACTCTTTAGAAATATTTCTTATCTGTTAGCCATTCCTAATTTCTCATAACTAGGAATATTATTTCCAAACATATTAAAGCAAGTACAAATGAAAAAAATGTGTCCCCACTAATGAATATCACCATCTTTCACTGAGGCATTGCTCTTAAGTAGGGAGCTTTGGTCCTAACTCAAGAGTGACTGAACCAAACCTCCAGGAATGATGCCCCACATTTCGCATTGTTACTAAACTCTGTAGGTGAGATGAATGCACTCTAAGATTTGATTCAACAATGAACCTTTCTTCCCCAGGGGTGTGTACCCTACCAGTAAAGAATTTATATCAGAAGCAATTATGACATTAAACTTTATCACCATCATTGTATTTATTGGATAAACTAGACTAGTTCTATGCTACCTCCAATAACACAAGGTTTTAAAGATGAGTTGGTATAACAGTCTAGAAATAGTACCAGTAAAATCATGTTTCTCAACACATAAACTCCTGTTCTGATACGTTTAGTTTGATACAATGACATAAATACTAGAGACTTACACTGTATTTAACAGCTGAGCCAGGTTATTTGTCATTTTTAAAGCTGTGTCATCAGTCTTATACTCTTCCAAAATCCAGGACTCTTCTGCTACACCAACATACTTTAAATCTAGCAACTATTTATTGGCTGTCTTTTGGAGAGTTGGCACTCTGCTAAGAGATACAGACAATGTTGGGTAGAACTCACATTTATTCTGCATTGGGATCAGGCCCATCACTCTATATTGGGTTGTATTAGTTTTTGAGAACATTTGTCTAAAGGATCCTGCATTAATACTGTTAAGTGTGAAATATTTTTTAAAGATTCACTTATTTTTGCTGGAAAGTCAGAATAACAGGGAGAAGGAGAGACAAAGATAAAGATCTTCTGTCCCCTGGTTTACTCCACAAATGGCTGCAATGGCCAGAGTTGAGCCCATTTAAAGCCAGGAGCCAGAAGCTTCTTCCAGGTCTCCCATGTAGGTGCAGGGTCCCAAGACTTTGGGCCATCTTCGACTGCTTTCCCAGACCATAAGCAATGAGCTGGATGGGAAGTAGAACTGTTGGGATATGAACCGGTGCCCATATAGGATCTTGGTGTGTGCAGGGCAAGAACTTTAGCCACTAGGTTACTGCACCAGGCCCAGTGTGAAATAATTTTTATAAAGGGTAACTAATAAGGGAAATATCCATAATACAATGTATGACAGTAAAGCTAACCAGATTTTTAAAGTACATATTACATACAAAAACTGAAAGCAAACATAATATTTATCATAATTCCCTCGCCTCTTAGTTGATGAATGGTGGATTAATTGCCTATTTAATATTTTTTGTTACTCCGATATTGAAGATTTTATAGAATTTCAAAATGATAAATATGTGGTGCAAAAAAAATGAGTACGAAGTATTACTACATTTAAGTAATTATGAATATTTTAGATTTTATTTCTAATTAATATTTTTTCAAAATGCCATTCTTCATGGATTTGCTAAGCTTTCTGTATTTACAATTTTTAAAAATATCTCTTATTCAGCTTTTTTACAGTTGCATTTTTATTCTGTTTGCTACTTATAAACTATATATATCAAAACCATAAGTTTAGAAAACAAGTATTTGGCCCAACATTTTGCCTCTGATCACGATCCTTTATCATCCATAGAAGAAGCACAAAACCTAGATGTCTGCATTTAATTAACAGCTTATAAATATTACTAATATCATAATTCTTCCCAGGCTTATAGGTCAGTATTTCTTGTCTCAATTCTTTATCCAAAAAAACCAATATTGTACCAGAATTTCTACCTGAGATCTGATTTTGGAAATCTTCAAGAAAACTAACCTGAATATGTGACACTCTTCTGGTGTCAGCCATGTTAGATTACCCCTTTCCTGAAAACAACAAAATCTGATTACAATTATGATTCTTGTCCTCAAATGTGATATTCTATATGTAGCAGTATACTTTCTTATAGTTCCATGTTCCCACAAGAACAGCAAATAACACATGTAAAATCCCCTGCTCTCTTACTAGGTGTCCTGCTGCTTTCAGCTTGTGTGACATTTTAGAAGGCCAAATATGTTGCTTTAAGATTTGGTGAAATTGCCCAACAGCAACCTGTCCTCCCACTGGTAGTGAGGCTAATCCATGGAAAGACAGATTTATCATTGTGCCATTGTCTTGGCCCTGTCAAGTGTTATAGCTCAGAGTCCTGAAAATCACAGAACCTGTAGACACTGTCACACCCCATTACCAAAGAAACGGCAGTTAGAACACAGGATCCTTTATCTGAGCTAAAGTACTCCACTTGCAGGTCTGAAGGCACAGTCAACAACATCCAAATGTCAACTGGGGACTGCAGGTACCAGAGGATAGAAAGACACAGATGAAAATCTCTAACCACTGTCAGTTTTATTGGGGTCTTATAATTTCCACCAAATAGAGCTGATTCAGGTGTAGTTTCAGATAAAAGAATATGCTTCACCCCACTCCAACCAGATTTTGCGGTAATGCTTACTTGGTACAATACTATATTCTTTAATGTCTTCCTGTATTTTGCCCACCCATCTCAAGACTCATGAGAGCCATGTAAATATAACCCATAATCTACAGAGTCATGTAAACATACCCCATAATCTACAGTACCACCAGCCAGGCCATTCACAATTTCTTCAAGCAAAAAAATTGTGAGTTTTAATTTCCCTCCGTTGACCAGTGTTGGCAGAAAAACTAATTACTTAAACGTATGCTTATGAAATACATTTTTATTGCCTTCTCCTTATCTATCACATTAGCTATTTCTACCTATTAGCTAAACCATAACCATGAAAACTCTCTTGATAAGGATGGATATAGAATGTTAGCAAGTAGCCACTGCCAGAGCATTTGAAACTGGAACTAGAAAAGCCATAATACACACAAAGCTACTGAGTCTCCAATAAAAAAAAAAAAAGGGTAATTCCTTTACTAATTCAAGATTAAGTCACAAGAGGAAGAGTGAAACAATTCTAAAGCCCCACGTCCTTTAGCATAGCTCACTTTGATTCTGTTTGAATTAGGTCACTAACAGCATTGGCCTCTGTAACCCTAATACTTATTAACTGATAATATGGAATTATTTTTAACTATAACTGCACTCAGGGACTTACCATTCATAATAGGTTTTGCAAAACACAATTTCTAGTGAAAAAAAAAATCAGTGCTGAAGGAATGGCAGCTATTAGCTAAATGAATAAAGCTGATGTTAAATTCCCTCAGCATTATTGGAGTGCTTCCCTTTTCAGAGGCCTAAAGAAGTCCCTGCTGCGGCAGATTCTCTGCAGGATCCAACTGCAAATATAAAAATCCTTTATGAAAGATTTTTTAAGTCAATTAACTGGTAACAAGTTCTTCTTTAAGTGATATTAAGGAAACATAAAAATGGACACCACTGTTTAGATATATTCTATGGTTAACTGTACATTGCTACATAGCCAAAATTTGTTATCCTGATTTCTCTGCAATGCTAGCTCTAATCATAAATGAAACACAAAATGTTAGCTTTATGTCCTTAGCACGATTCAGTGAAATTAAACCAATCATCTATAGACAAATCAGCTCAAACAGCTTGGCTTGCTTTAAAAAGAATGCTAATGTATAACAGCCAATCATGGAAAAGGTCAAAATACTTCCTTCTTTATGTTTTGCAAATTGCATTGTAACTGTTCTGAGTGGGATTTCTTACCATTTTCGGTTTGAGGTCTTCCAGTTGGTGAATTATTCCTTTGTATGCATAATAAAGTATAAATTGTTTTTCCAATTTCATCCCATTTTAATTTTGACAGTTTAAATAAGAACTGCCTTATTGCTATAGGTAAATCATTGTGATAACAGAATGAGCCATAAGTTATATGAATAATCGTGTAATGGCTGAAATACTAAATTTGAAATAAGTTCAAGTGATTCTTTTCCAGAACATTTCTCTAGGAATATAAAAATCATTCAACAAGTATCCGACTCTTCAAGCACCAAAGAGGAGAATGCAATATCCTAGTAGAGTTAGGGAACAATCTCAGGACAGTGGTCACAAATGAATATAAACATCATAAAAGATATGATAGAAAAAGCCTTAATGTGCTGTAACAGTTTAGAAAATGTATGAGTACTCAAAAAGAACTAATGAAGCTATCATCACAAAAGACTTTGATATATACCTTTTGATATTTGACAAACTGGGAACAAAAAAATTAGATACCTGAAATCACACTAAGAAAAACCTGATGTATCTATGTTGAATTATGTAACTTCTGCATATTACATTTCCACTCTATTCAAACATCAGTGAAACACTGAGAAAAAGCAGTTCACATATTCGGTCACAAAACAAAACTCAATATATTCTCAAAGCATTGAAACTGCAAAGTGTATATTTGCTGACCTCAATGTGATAAATGTGATGACAAAGAAGTAAGAAAATTACAGATTATGGCACTATATTAAATAACAATACACTCTGGACACAAGAGTTTTGTTTCACAAATATAAATGACTCAATCTTCTGAGCAATATCAACTACTGTTGAAAAAAATACAGTATTTCCTTTGTTTTCAGTTTCAAATGTCAAGTGAAACACATATGTGCTAACTATCATGCGCTTATATCAATGCCAAAAAGTCACTTAATATGATACTTAACAGTGAAACCTACAACTTTTCAATTGAAGTATAAAAGAAACAAATTCATCAATGTGTAACAATATTATTCAGTAGCACTGTGGGATTTTAAAAAATAGACACACACACTGACAAAAAATTGTATTATTCCTTAAAAATAAGACTATGTACCTTAAAAATAATTTGAGAATCACCAAACACTGAAACCAGTAGGTATTTTCAGGATGATGTCCATTTATAAGATATAAAAAAAAAAAAACTGCCAGCAACTGGAAAAAAAAATTCATACTTCACATCCTGCCTAGAAAAATTTCTGAGTCCTTCAGGTTTTTATGAATGTAGTCTTCACAGAGAGCAATAAGAAGATATCAAGCACACAGATTTAGGAGGATGCCACATGATGGCCAAGGCATCAAGAATTTCAAGAGGTGTTGGTCACACAAAAATTAGGAATGGGGTAAAAGGCTCCTCACCCAGAGCAATGAGAGGGTCGTGGAGCTACCGTTAGACGTCTAACCTCAAAGACTGTGAGAAAGCTAATATCTGTTCAAAGTCTTCCCATGGGTCCTGCTGTGTAGAACAGCTGTAGGGAACTGCTATGGTGGCATCGTTAGTTCTATGATGTGCACAGAATGGGAATGATTTCTACAGGCAATTGAATCTGACCCTCATTTGTCATATGTGCTTGGGACACCAGCAGTGCTGGAAATGAGAAAAGGTTGCTATTCTCATTTGGGAGATGAGTGGCCTTTTTTGCATTAAGTAGTTAGAGGCATTTCACTAAATCTAAGGGGATGAAGAACAGAGCTTCTTCAAAAAACAAAATGATTTACAAATTGTCTCACTCTAAATGGAAATTATTGTGAAGATCTACATAAAAGGGAATAAATTTACCCCAAGCATGGCTTGTAGGCACCAGGGATGCTTTCTCGCTTTCTCTTCCTTTACCCTGATGGCCCTCTGTCTCAGAGATGCTCCATTCTCTCAGCAATCATTGGCAATGCAAATGTAACATTTTTCATAGTCACACTGCATTTCTTATAAAAAGTCAGCTCTGTAGGAAGACGCTGATTCAGATGGGCATTCTTTTCTGAACTGCTATTAGATTCTGTAGCTCCTGTTTCTTTCCATTTGTTCATCTCTCACAGAATTATTCCCATGTTAGAAATTGAGATAAACTCTATCAAAGTTTGCCTGAGTTCATCATAAATCTTTTAGGCCCAAAATACGAGACACAAGATTTGTTCAGTGTTATTTTAGTGGGCCAATGAAGGAACAGGATGGTTATGCTCTTTGGGGAGGGCTAATGCAGAAGCAGTTGCTGAGGCAAGGATTTGCTCTTCACATCCATCACGGAGGTTCCGATGGACTCATGTCCACACTCCAGATGGCATGTCCTCACAGTGGGCTTTCACCTACTCTCTGTCATCCCCACAAGCTTGGGAAAGTTCTGAGAGTCACCGTCTACCATGTGCTAATTTTCATTTGTTCAACCAAATATTTCACAGTGGCAAATATGTCTGACAGACATTATGAGAGGCTCAAAAGCACCACCAATCTTATTTGCGCTAAAAAAAAAAAAAATGTCAAACAACAGACACGTCTGACACTTATCACCAAACACCTAGATTATGAAGGGATGACAGAGGCAAGAGGAAGGAAACTTCATCACTGAAAATTTGGTGTTAAATCTTGCCACAAAGGAAAATTTCCTCTTTTTACCCATTCAAGTCAGTATCTATTGCAAAGCCTTAAGGATCAAGTTGAGGGGCAATAATAAAGAAAAAAAATTTTTACTACAGGAAGAGATGGTGTGATAAAAATCATATCATTGCATTAAACCAATTCCTACACTATAAAACTAGGTGTCTAGTGGAAGTGTTTGGGGAAAATAGAGGATGAAGATATTAAACTGCACCATTAAAGCAGAGATAAAATCCATCAGAACCTTAATTTTTGCCTATTAAATGAAAAGGAAATGTCTCTTGAAAGGTTTTAGCAAAGTTTACAAGAATATGAAAAGCCTGAAGAAATAAGAACACAAAGAAAAGGAGCAATAGCTAAATTATTCATTCAACAATTTTCCCTAGCTGGGGACTGATTCGTAGTGATAAATAACCCCAGTCTCTGGTCTCATAAAACTTAAAGTCCAGTGAGTAAAACAGAACTGGAACAATCATTTCCACAAATACAGTTATGTAAGCTAGGTTATATGATATTAAACAATAATGTCTGTAAAGGAAACACCCTGAATACACACTCACACAAGCACCTTAAAAGTTTATGCACTACAGCACCAGCTTTATGGTGTGGGGGGTAACGCTGGCAATTGTGATGCTGGCATCCCATTCAAACACTTATTCATGACCCAGCTACCCTAATTATAATTCCAGTTAATGGTCTAGGAAAAGCTCCAAATGCTTTTGCCACTACTACCCATGTGGGAGATCTGGGTGAAACTTCCGGCACAGCCCTGGCTATTATGGATATTTAGGAAGTGAAGTAGTAGATTCAGGAACTCTCTGTGTCTCCCCTGTCCCTGTAACTGACTTTCAAATTAAAAAATCCTTTAAAAAAAGTTTATACAATGAAAATTTCACACACATGAACCGTTTTTTTAGAATGTGCATTTTCTCTGGCTTGCTTGAACACTTTGTATGTGCTCATTCATCCCCCAAAATCACCTTGAGAAGTGGATACTTTTATTCCCATTTTAAAAATGGGGAAATGTGCCCAGTGTGATAGCCTAGTAACTAAATCCTTGCCTTGCATGCCCTGGATTCCATACAGGCACCAGTTCAGATTCCAGCTATCCCACTTCCCATCAGACTCCCTGCTCATGGCCTGGAAAAGCAGTAGAAGATGGTCTAAAACCTCAGAACCCTGCCTGTCAAATGCTGAAATTTCACATGGGTGCTTTGGGATTTTTGACACAGTCCAGCATTTTTATATTTCCCCTATCTACTCACTAGTCAGTTCAATTGAATATTCTTGACGCAAAAAATAGACATTAACTTGAAGTCTCATAGAGATGAAGTAAAAAATTAACAGTGCCTGTTCTCAGTTTTTCTAGAAAATTTTTTTGTTATACATGAAGTAACCACTTAACTATACTTGGATTACACATATTTTGCTAACTGGATTATAGTGGTAAGTGCTTATGGCTAGTGTGCTTTTTCCATTGCCATAAAGAAGCAGTTCCAAAATCACATGTTCTCCTCTGACTGTGAGGGCCCTCAGGCCATGGTTAAGAGAGCTGGGTTTCTCCTTTATGCTGAGATGAATAATGAATACCAGTAAAACACCAGTCGGCAGCTCTGCAGTTAAAGGCAGACAACTGATCAGATGTGAGCCCTGTGAACACAGCATGTGTTGGGAGATCCCTTGTCAGGGTGGCTCCACTGGCTCATGGCTGGCTTCTCATGCCTAAAAAGCACAGGTCAAAAGTACTTTCACTCTGACATACTCTCATGCACATTCATGCTGAAATGAAGACTCCATGATTTGCTCCTTCATTCACATCCGTCATTTTTGAGCATTACAGATATTCAAATGAGAACAATGTCAAGTAACTATGAGTTAGATTAGTATCACCTTACTCACAAAAATAGTTTCATTCAACTGCACAGCTTCTTAAAATCCAGCCTATTGAACTTTCTATTCATTCTTTCTCTGATTAGAATCTATTTTCATTTCATCTCCCGATGTAATACATTCCCATCCCATGATCTCCTAATAACAGAGCTAAATATATCCAAATCTATGACAAAATTCTTACTGTGGCTATCATATAGACAGGCTCAGTTTCTTTGACAACTTCTTGGGTTCTGTTGGATAATCTCTAACAGCCCCATCTTATTTCCATTATTTTTGAGTTTTACAGAATATACACCCTAAAACAGCATATTTTTGCAATCATAATCACAGCATAAATCCCAATACAAAGCATACTTTAATTAAAATATTTCTAAAGAAACACTATGTATGCAAAGCATTTGGTCTTTTATTTTTGTTGAATTCTCACTGCAATTTGATGTAATAAGCACTACTGTTATCTAAATTCTATTAATGAGAAAACAAAGAATTATGTAAATAAGTTGCGTGGGATCACAGTATCAGTCATGATAAGATCCAGGTTACAGACTCGGGGCTCATTCCAAAAGCCTCTTTTCTTTGCACGTCTGGCTCCTAACTACTCAACTGAAGAGTGAAGAGTCTGTATATACTGATTTCCTTTCACTTACAAAGGTGAGAAGATATCACCACAAACATCGATTACAAGTTGTAGCTACTATGTCATTATTCTTTTTCACTTTCTCAATTATTTGTTTCAGCAAAAGCACATTACTCTGCTTTAAGTTCCCCTTGGAGTTTATGTGATAAGAAAGCAATGAAAGCCTCAAGTAAGCTACTGTTGAACTATGGATATCCTCAGATCAACAGCCCCTGACTCAGACCTACCCACAGCCACATGAATGAACTTGGGAGTTTATTATTATTATTATTATTATTATTATTTGCTTGTTTGTTTTCTTAGCTGAGCTTTCCATGGAAACCACAACTCTAGATCACAGCTTCAATGCACTTCGGACGACCTTGAGCCAGAAGGATCCAGCTTAGCCCTATTCAGAAACTGCCTCCCACATAACTGAAGGAAAATAAGTGCTTTTTTCTTAAGACATAGAATTTTGAGATGATTTGTTATATAGCTGTGTGTTTGACAGCTAATATGCTAAGTATTAGAAAAGTATGAGGAACTAAAAACATCAGTAAACTTGCATTTGTCAGTGGAACTGCTACTTCGTAGTACCACTCCAGAGGTTAATACAGAAACAATTAAGTAACACTGCTACAAAAAAGGGGGACTGCAAATAAGGATGTTACAGAATGCTATTTGTGGTAGCAAAGGGTTGGAGCAGCCTAGATGCCCATAATTCAGGACCTGGATAAGTAAAATGTGATAGGTTTATACTGCACAAGAGCATTTTTAAAAGTTTTGTGGAAAAAAAGAATTAAAGACAACTTTATATGTTGCAAAATATTTTGAAATCGATGTATAGTTTTTTTCCACAGTACCCATTTCCGTGAACTTTTTGAATACCTATTGGATCTAATGAGCTATCAAAGTTGATCTTTAAAGGCAGCTTATTGAAGGAAAACAGTAAAAAACAAAGGCATGAAATCATAATACCATGGGTATTTAGGGAAAAATTTTAAAAACTTGATAAATAATACAATGTATTATCAAGGACACAGTGTAGATTGTGGCACACATCAAACATATTAGACTAGTGGACTTTGTGTGGGGAGGGAAGGAGGATAGCTGAATAAAACTGCAAACACTGAAATGAACAAATTATAATAGTGCTTAATCAGATACAAGACATGACTGATTCACCTGCTCTCAAAATATCAACAGCGTAGCCACAAAGTCTGTGGTACTCCCTTTTCTTTAGTTTTCATTTAAAATTCAGTTCTGGAACTCTTTCTAGTAAATCATGTCATTACTCTCTTTACACCAAAGTACAACAGAAATAGACACTCATTTAAGGCACAGAGCTACCTATAGGTTAGCTTCCCTTATTGAGGAAAATGAAATCTTTTCACCATGGCAGGGTGCCAAAAACATGACAAAAATCAAAAAAGTGTTTTAAGTGATTGAGAAAATTCAAACAAAAGATGCTCATAAAAATAAACTGCTCAATCCATGAAAATATAGAGAATTGCTCATTTTTTTCAACATAGAGGGCCTTCAGAAATAACAAATGCACAAAATGATAGAATATATTCCCAATTGGTTAGCCCAATTTGGTAAGTATGTATTAAATAACTAACAATTTTTATTTTTCCCCAGATCCACTGAAGGACATATTAAATATAATTAAATACAATTGAAGAGTATATTAAATACAACCCCTGACTTAAAGTAATATAAATCAATTTCTGTTCTGGGAAACCAATATTTACTGACATAATACAGGAAGAATATAAAAGACAGGACTAAACAGGTAATGAATTGTAAAACATCACCAAATGTGAAGACACATTATTATCCTCATGCAAAAGAGACCCCTTTAAAGATTAAAAAGAATTCACTAATAAGATCACTAATCCTATTTCATGCCCTGGCAATAATTCTCAGATGTGATAAACAAACCAAGAGGAGCAAAAGACATAAAATCTCTGTCTGACTAACCTATATGAGGAAATTCTAACTTAATTCTGAGCTTTAACTGCTAAACTTCTTTTATCAACTGTACTTTCTCAGGAGCTTATCCTGTCAAAAGATAAGTTCTTTGGCCAGTGGGTGGTTTTGAATAGAGCAGAAGGAAATCATTCTGTGCAATCGTATCAGAAAAGACTGTCATTGTGTTGGATAATAATATCCTGTTGGGGGATTTGGTCTTTACAGGCAAAAGGTTGTAAAGACTCATCACATATGTGTTTCTTATTATTTGCTTCTCCAGCCACTAGCTTAGAGAGTAAGTTATTTCTGACAAAATAGCAATTATCAAGTATTCCAACAGTCCTGAGATCTTCTCTTAAGAAAAAAAAAAAGAAGAAGAATGAGAAGCGGAAAATGGTGGCTATTTCTTAAAAAAAAAAAAAAAAAAAAAAAAAAGGCTGGGGAAAAAAAAAAAACATTAAAGACATCTGTTTCTGCAGGAAAAAAATTTTTTTAAGAATATGATTTTCATCCCACCTTGTAGCACACATTATAGCACAAATCTTGGGGAGATTTCCTGCCTTTGTTAAATGTAGATAATAATAAGACTTCTGGATTGAGGTGTATTTTTCTCTATCATTCCCTCTTACTATAGTCCTAAAATTGAACATCAGAAAAACTTTTCAGCCTGGGCTAATAAGGCTGGTTATTCCAGCCTGTGGAATGGTAGACTCATGTGAATCTATTCAAAGACTGAAAGCAATGGCCACAGCTACAAGGCAGACAGGGCAGGGATTCTGAGCATTTTGTACATCTTCAAAGGAAGTAGACATACAATCGAGGGGCAATACCATATTGAATTAAATTAGCAGACTTCCTGTGTCTGACTTCTCTTAAGGTTCGATACAGTAGGAAAATGAGCTTACTTAAGGAATAAAAGTTAAATTATAAGATATTTTGTGCCATCTATACTGTTCTACACGGCATGAAATATTGCCTTCCTAGAAGATGATGCAAGAGTTACATTCATTGTATGCAGCAAAACCCTCTATAATATCCTTACAGTTAAAAATGGTATCACAGTCTGCTTCTCACTTTCTTATACCAGGAAATATTATCCTTTAACCACTTTCTGTAAGAACAATGTCATTTTGGTTAAAAGTCATGTTTTTCAAAACTATATAGCCATTTATCAAAACATCAGAATAATAGTAAATTATGATCTAATTTTTTTCTACAAATTTTCATCTTTCTAGAGTAGATTTAGGTGTTACTAAAACATCAGTAATATAACACAGTCATTAATTAAAAAGCAACCATCTTCTCTCTTCTGTCTTGGAGTATGTGTGTGCATGTAAATGTGTGCATGCATGAGTTGTTCATAGAACTGGGACTTTGCTTTTTTTATATAAAACTACTGTTCAAACTTAGTGTTAAATGTTTCCTACAAAGTATGAAATTTGCTGCTGTTGAATCTTTTTTATGTTGGAAACAGCAAACTTACAATCTACAAAAACACTCCTTTAAGTTGAGAACACAGAAACAATCCTGAACATCAACTCAACAAATTAACCCTTAAATAAATAGTTAATAATTTCAGCTGTGATCTTTCCATTTCTGTTAGACAGCTAATTATTATGGTAGAATATTAATACTAAGCTAAGCATTTCACAGTGTCATGACCTGCTAGGGCAAAACAGATCACGCTAATGGTGACATCAAGGTCATTAAAGTATGTGCACTGCCAATGAGAATGAACATGTAAATTAGTCCAGGAAATGACACTTAGGAAAAAATGGAAAGTGGATCTGATAATTATATTGGGGCCTATTTACATTTCCAGACTACAAATGGGCTATGTTCTAAAAGTTCATAGGCAGGTTAGCTACTGGTTAAGAGCTTAAAATGCAGAGACAAAGCAACTAAATGGGGTTTAAAATCAAACTTATCTACAAAACCTATTATGCCAACAGTGACTTAATGACTATAAATTTGCATTTAAAGTATGCACAAAAGCAGTGTTGTTGTCTTCTCCAAAAATAAGCAAAAATGCAGAGTACAAATGAACAAGGAACAAGAGCAGAATGGATATATGTGGACATATATATATATGATACACAGGTATACATGTAATTCTAGAATAGCAAAAGCACTTTTAGATTATCTTACAGGCATTATCATTTGGGAAAAAACACTACTCAAGAAAGTTGAATGATGGAGCTTCGGGATATGCTTGACATACAGCAACAATCAATGTTACTGAAGGATCCTTAAAGATGTGGTCTCACATCACTCTCTATCTAGAACCCTGTAAGAGCTCTACTCCTAGCCACAATCCAAGGGGGATTCTCTAATTCTCCATCCAATCCAATTTCTCTTTTTCTAGGTCCTGTGTGCTTTCGTGTATGCACAGGTGTAGAAGAACTATGCATCACTGTGACCTCAGGCATTCCTCTTCACTCCTAATCGGGAAAATTGTTTAAGATACATGCATACATAGAGAAATGTGTATATGCATATAATACATAGATAAATGTGTTTATGCATATAATATATATATATATAATTTTTCCGTTGCTCACTCTGAAGGAGTTCACATTTATGAATAAACAAAAATTGAGCCCATGACAAGGTGTTTACTGTCCCAACTCTTCCTAACCCCAGCACTTTCCCCACTAAATATACTTAGTAATATGCTTAGACAAGGAAAACTGAGTATCCATCTACTTCTCCACTTCAACTCCCAAATTCTTTGCTAGAAGAGTGATCATGATCACACACAAACTTTCTACTCCATTTGACCCTCAAGTCCATGCTGCAAAACTGCCCATGCTAAAATCCAACAAACCACTTCTACAATAAGATTAATACCGATTTGTTTCTGATTCTAAATTAGTGATAAAAAATATTCTAAATTAGTGATAAAAATATTCCCACCATGGAAATTACAGAGGCCTTCAAATTTAGGGATTGCAGTTAAGTGTACATCCACATCGTTCATTTTCTTCCATCTCACATCTTGTTAGCTTCCAGCTGAGGCCCTAGGGGAGAACTCATATGTGTGTCTCTCGTCTCAGATTCCAGAAGCCAGCCACATTCCTTGGCATGTGATCCCATTCTCCATTTCCCAAGTCATCAGCACCATTCTCAAAACACAGTGTGGAAGTTCCTCTATTATTGAGGAAGCTTGCTATTACATTAGGCTCTTTAAGGCAAGGCAAAACAATCTCTCCCCAACTCTTCACCATTAATCACATTTGCAAATTTCTTTTTTGCCAGATCAGGCAATACAGTGATAACTTACAGTAGCTATGCCCCAGCTTAACTAACCGTATCTTTGGAGAAAATACTATTCTACCTAATAAAGGAACCAAGCAGAGATATTCTTAATAGGCTGAATTTTTTATTAAAAAAAAAATTCAGGAATGTTCCTAAACATTCTTTGGATACAGAATTTCAAATGACTGATTGAATGTATTATAACTTATTTAACAATATACTCTTGTGATATTTTCAGGAAATTTTTCCTCAAATCATGAAGTGATACACTTTCTCATAAGTAAATCAGTATGCCTCCTTTTGAATCAGAAAATTCTGGAAATAAATTAACTGAATGACTAGTGTCAAGTACTTCTAGACCTTTGGCACCTTTAATGGTTTTCACCTACAAACTGAGAATATGAAGTTCCTTGCTGCTTCATCTGCCCTGAGGAATAAGAACATGAGGACAGGTCACACTGATTCTACAGGTGAGTCCCTGGAAAAACTTGGAACCAGGCTTTTGAAGGAAATTGCTTTATTTTCCCTCACAGAGTCATCCTTATGTTTTTGCTTTTACGAGTACATGTTTCTGAAAATAACTTGTACATCTGCTTAAATTTAAATTTAAAAGGTACACTTGTACCTTTAAATGCAAATCTTAAAATCACCCACATTCCCAGCAATCATTGTTAATATTTTGACATATGCTCATTAATGCAGTTTTGTTAAAATAACAAATGTTTACAATAATCATGCTAAAAGAAAAATATGATATGGTTTGCACAAAATAAATTACCTTATTGTAGAAAAGAGAAATCAGCTTAAATGACTACATTTGGGCTCGTCAAGATGGATAGATAGGCCAACTATCTTCTCAAGTATTAGTTACTCTTTACATTTCTCTCAGTGAACAGGTTTTATGTGTCAGTGAACAGGTTTTAGCACGTGGATTGTATGAAGTTCTACATTTTAAACTGATTATGAGATGACTACTAAAAGTCTATTCATATTGGTCACCAAGGTTTCCGCGGGTCATTTAATTGTACTACCAGTATTTTACCAGCAAATTCTAAGTTTTGTGGATGAGTTTATTAAGTTATATTTATTGCTTCTGCTTTTGTACACTAGAAATTCAAGCAAGATGTCATCCAGTTACCCTGTCCTTCTCTTCTGGGATGTCTGAAAATCCCTGTGCACCACAGTTAACTAAAAGGATCCTTAAACACTGTTCATCATTCTGAGTAAAATACGGCTGGCGACATAAGTTGCAGCACTCAGTAAAAAAATGAGACCTGAACAAATTGCCCTTGCACAAAGTTATATAGAAGCTTCAAAAGCAGAATTAAGTGCACAGAGCATCAACATCTATGTGGTACCTTTCATAGCACAGAGCCATGCTGCATGATTGAACGGGTGGTCATCTATCCACAAAGCCAGCCATGTCCTCAGTCCACTAACATACTAGATAGATCTGACCAAAAAAGCCACAGATCTAGGCTGTCATGTCCCAAGGAAAGCTGGTGTGAAAACCCTAATCAAATGCCCTCTATTGAGCAATAAATGATAGTTTCAACCAGTTGCATGCTTTGGGAGCAAAATCACAAAAGAGGAAACAGAAAAAGAAAGGCTAGAAAAGACATAAACCTGTATCTTTCCAAAAATGCTTAGTTTCTTGACATCAACGTTACAAACACAGCCTTGCTTCTGCCCATGCCATTTAGCAGATATTGTTTGCATATTTAGTATTGGATTGTTTATCCGGTTTCAAATTTCAAATTTAATACAGGTTTTTGATTGATTTGCTTTGTGATTTTTAGTATTGTCAGGGTTTAATATTATTATTATTATCTATTATTGTAGAGGGACAGCCGACATAAACATGAGGAAGTTCCCATGGCTATTTCACACCCTAAACATGTGTGAAGAAATGGTGAAGTTTGCATTGAAGCCAGGAGCTTAGAACTCAACCCAGGTCTCCAATATGTGTGGCAGGAATCCAATCACGTGAGTCATCACCACTGTCTCCCAGGATCCACTTCAGTAGGAAGCTCAAATTGGGAGCCAGAGTGAAGAATTAACCTCAAGAACTATTACAAGGGATATGGGTCTCTTATGTACTAGGACAAAAGCTTTTCCCTGGTATACTCATTTTTCAAGAACAAATTCTAAATTTCTAGATTGAAATATTGGATACATGACAATACATTTATTGAAATGGAAAATTCAAAGCAGCACAAAAAGAAAGAAGGTGCAATTACAATTAAATCATTTTAAGATGCCCCCTGTGCTGAAAGCCAGGAAAAGATGCACAGTGTTCTGAGGACCATAAAGAAGGGCCAGGAGGAAACAAATGTGAAGGTCATTCACTAATAGTTATACTTATATATGGGATTGGATCGGCCCTCCAGTGAAGAGTGGAGTTTTAACATAGAGAAGTGTTATCTGGACACCTAAAAGACCAATGAGTGCTGGAAAGTGGGATTCTTCAGGGTTTACTTTCTTGTTTAGTTTCTTAATATTCCATTTATCTTATTACCATAAATAGATATTATACTGAAAGCCATATAAAATGAATTAAAAATTGAAAGGCATTTACTTTGTATTTTTATAGGTCTATTGAAGACCTAGCTTTCAAGTACTTAGTTGTTAGTTAAAAGAAATGGTGAACACAATGCTTATGCATTTTATTGTATGTTAAATAAACCTTAATAAAAATGCAAATGTAAAAACACATAATTGGTAAAGATTGCTCTTGAGCAGATATTATAATTGCTATTGCTTTCAGAACAGGACAAGGTACATAAAGTGAGACAAGCATTTTATAGCTAACATATGTCGATAGGAATTTCAATTTAAGGTGTTTTTTCCTCCTTACCAAAATTAAATCTTTCCTAAGAAAGTCAAACTATTCTTTCCCTCAGCTTATTATAAAATACAGGAAAACATGAGAAGGTAAAAAATGTTACTACAAGTGTGTGATTGTCATAAATTTTAACTGCTAAAGGATGACATCAAATTACACTTCTATGGGCTTTTATTGCTCTTTAAAATTTTCTATTATCCTTTATATGAATTTATTTTATTGTGAGGATGTTTATACAGTTGAGACAGATGTATACCCATGTGGACCACATGTGGGGTGGGGAAGGTCAAATTATGGAAGAAAGTAGATGAGACAATTGCTTTTAATTTTTTTCCTCCTGTATTAGGAGGAAGAGGAGAAGAGAAGGGGAGAGGGACGATCTCAGCAGCCTAACTGCCTAAGTACCTGGGGATGGGGGACAGGCACTCGATGTCATCCTAGGATCCCCAACGTGGGAAGCCTGTTCTGAGGACACTACTCAAGTAGTTTCAATAGTTCTGAGATGTTGATTTCGTTGCTCCAAGGATGAGGAAATCCTTCCAAGGTCCACTGGCTGACCTAGAACTTCCACTGGTCCAGATGTTTACTGTCCATTCTTGGCTGGGAGAGCTGACCAATTTGTTTTGCCCGTCATCCTCTGCTATGGTACTAGGTGTCCTTTGCAGGCCCCAATGAACTGCAAAATCCCATATGTGCATCTGGTCACATCATCCACTGCATCATCTTCAGCAAACAAGGAGGTCCAGTTCTGACACATGTCCTCCATAGTCAGACCACAGATCCTGCAATTTTCCCCATAGTTGTAGTTTTGAGTCCAGTTTTGAGACTAGTTGGGGAGTTCCCAAAGAAACCTCCCCAGAAGTGACCCCAGACCTGAATCCTCTGTGTGACTGGCATCCGATGTGGGGTCCAGTTCAGTCTGTCAGCCATATCAACCTACATCCTCAATAGTGGTTGCAGTCACCAGTTAGTTCTGGTGAGCAACCTCCAATAAGCCCCACGAGGCCTGCTCCAACCCAATTTCCTTCACATGCTGGTTCAGTCAGTCCAACATCCCATTTGGCTCTTGCATGCATCAATGAGTGCTGCAATCTAGCTCAGTCCAACTGACCCCAATACCCAGCCCACACCTTTGCTGTTGGCTGCCATTACCTATCCAGCCAGTCCCACTGTCTCCCCTCCCCCATATTCACTGGTGGGAGTTGCAACCTATCAGAGTGTTCCCCACAGTTTCGCTAACAGGTGGCACTGTGTGCCCCAATCACAGCACTTGCCAACAGATTCTGCCACAAAGCCAGAACAGCGTGCTCTTACTCTGGCTTATGCATGTATGAATGGGTATTGTCGTTAAGCCTAGCCTGGCTCTCCCCCAACCCAGCTCACATTAAGGTCAACAGGTATGATAGCCCTTCCCACCTGGTCTGCCCCAAGTCCCAGTTCTCACACTCACCAATGGGGGCAGTGGCCCAGCAGGGCAGTCCCCACAGGTTTCTGGCAGGGTTTGTCCTCCACTGGAGCCTTCCATGTGTTGATGGGTACCACAGCCTCATCTGGCATGGCCCACCTTACCTTGGGCATTTGCCAGAAAGTGCTGCAGCCCGGTTCAGCCCAGCCTGCCCCCATTTCCAGCTGATGCTTGTTGGTGCTGTAGCCTAGTCCAGCCCAGACAAACCCAGTCCTGGCCCTAATGTGAACTGGCTGCTTTTGTGTCTCAACCAAGCCTGTCTTGCACCCCGTCCTGGTTCTTACATCTGCCAGTGAGTGCTATAAACTGTCTCAGCCCAGCATGCCCCCAGACCTGAGCCACATGTATGCTGGCATGTACTATAACCTGGCCTGATCTGGGCTGCTCCCAGCCTCAGTTCATGTGCTCAAATGGAGGGACTACATCCTGACAGAGGGGTTCCCCAAGCTCCTCTATCAGGCCACCTCCCAGTAGCAGATCGCACACACACACTGATGGGTTCTTGAGCCAACCTGACTTGACCCACCTCCTATCCTGGCAGGTACGGTGGCTTGCTCAAACAGCCAATACCTATTCTGGTTCTTACCATTGGGTGCTATAACCAGGCCCTGCCTGGCCTACCCTCAGACCCAGCTCTCACATGGTTCACCAGGTGTTGAAACCTAGCTCAGCCTGTCCTACATCTACTCTAGCTCCTACAAGCATCAGCAGGTGCTGGAGCCTCATCCAGTCTGGCATACCTCAAACCCAGTCCATAGGCAATCTGCAGCCATGTCCAGCCCAGTTCTCTGCTCCCATCCTGGCTCTTGCCCTCCCCAGTGGGAACCACAGTACAGCTGGAGCATCCCCTTTCGCTCCCTGACTGGACCTATTCTTCAGTCAGTAATCTTGTGTGTGCTGGTGGCTGCTCTAAGCCAGCCTAGCACATATCCTGTGATTTTTCTTGTGGATGGGGTCTGTGTCTAGTGGTCTAGCCCACAGCTCTGGGCCTTGAGGTTTTAATGGGTGCTGTGGCCCAGCCTAAGATAGCCTAACCCCAGTATCAGCATTCTCTAGCAGGTATTACAACCTGGCTCAGCCTGGCATACTTCCACTCACAGCCCACATGTGAACTGGCAGCTATTACAGCTCAAGCAGACCTAGCCTGTACCCTGTCCTGGTTCTCACCCATACCAGTGTGTGCTGTGGACTGATGCTTCTTGGCCTGCCTTCAGACCTGGCTCACCATATGCCACTAGGTATACAGTCCAGCCTAATGTGCCCTCTTCCCAGCTCCAGCTCTTGTGCTCACCAGCAGGAAGTGTGGCTAGCAGAAGAGTTCACCACATCCTTCCCCAGGTCTGTTCCAGTAATGGATCTCATATGAACCAGCAGGTGTTGTTGCCCACACCGACATGGTTGACTTCCAGTTCTAGCACTCACTGGCAGGTACAGCAGCCTAACCAGACAGCCTGTACTCATTCTGCTTCTCACCTATGGAGGCTACAGCCAAGCCCAGCCTGACCCACCCCAGACCTGGCTCTCATGTGACCCACTGTGACCCACTGGATGCTGTAGCCTAGCTTGCTTCATCCCACACATATTGTGGCTATTCTGAGTATCAACAGGTGCTAAAGGTTAGCACATTTTGCCCCAGAATCAGTCCACTCTCATACCAAAGGGTGCTACAGCCTATCCCTGGGTCTTGTACATGTTGTCAGATTTCAACCCTGCCTGGCATGGCCTGCCTGTAGTATCAACATCTGCTGGTAGGTGCTGTAGCTTGGCCCAATATGATCTATCCCAAGACCCAGCTCACACAAATGCTGATGAGTGCTACAGCCTTGCCTGACCTGTCCTGCCCCAGCTCCAGTTCTTGTGTTCCCCAGCAGGAGCTGTGGCCTAGTGGGGTAGTTCCCCAAGTTCTTCTACCAGGCCTGCTCCTACCCCAGTATCACATGAATACCAGTAGGTGCCACAGCCCTAGTTGGCATGGTCTGCTCTCAGTCTCAGCCTTTACATATGCCAGCAAGTGATGCAGCCTGGCCCCACCTATCCTCATTCCAGCTCCAGTTCCCTCAAGTGTCAGGTTGGTTTTCTGTCAGATGAGTTCTGTTGTCTAACCTGGATTGGTTCATCGTGACTCCTAGCTCTCCACACAACCACTGAGTGCTATAGTCATACAAAGGTGAGTCCATAATTTTGTTACAAAATCTTCCCCCAGATCCAGCTTTCTCTCATTCTAACAAGTGCCCAGCCCCTGCTCTGACACATGCATGCAGCTACTATGGCCTAGCCCAGCCAGGCATGCCTTCCAGCCCCACATTTTGTGTGTACCAACAGGTAGTAGGCCATACTATTTAGACTAAGTTGGGTTTCCAACCTGAGTAGATGCCTTTGCCTGACCCAGACTTGCTCTCAGGTTTTCTCCTCTAAACCACTCCATCTCTGCCCCTTACCTGTGAGTACAGTGGCCCTATTCATGGAAGATCTCAAAACTCATTCTTCCCCTGTCAAACATGCCATCAGCTGCTCCCACTCCAACATGTCCCCATTTCTTTCCCCAGGCAATCTTCAGCCTCCCTACTTGGGGTCCAGGGTGTCGTGTCCTGGCCCGAAATCCCCTCTCTTCCCCATTTATCTTTAAAACAAAGAAAAAAAGAATGGAATAAACAACTATACTTTGATACTGTTACAGTTATCACAAATTTGGCATTAACCAGGTCCAGAATACCTCACCCCAGTTACTGTCTCCTTTTCTCCCAGCAGCGTAACACTTGCCTAGGTACAAGGTAATCTAGGCAGATATCTACAGCCAGGGCAAATTACCTTTTTGTGACAAATGTAAAAATGTATAAACCACATTATCTAAAGCAGGAACCCATCAAGACAAAATAAACAGAAATTTATCAAAAGAGAAGCTTAGAGAGCACACATAAATGGGAGGCTCTGGCTATCTTTTCTGTGGGAAAAAAAAAATCAAAACCTAGACCTGCAAGATGAAAGGGTAACATAGCCTAAATAACGGCTTCCTAATGTGGCTATGTCCTAACCCTTGGAACCAAGGAACGTTCGGCCATATATAACAAAGGACCATAATATAAGGAGATCCTCCCAGATTATCAGGTGGTTAAGTTCTACATGCAGTAACAAGATTTGTAAAAGGGTGACACAGAATTCAACTGCGGGAGCCCAGCACGATGGCTCAGTGTCTAAATCTTCACCTTGCACGCACTGGGATCGGTTCAAGTCTTGGCTACTCCACTTCCCATCCAGTTCCTGGATTGTGGCCTGGGAAGGCTGTAGAAGATGGCCCAAAGTCTTAGGATCCTGAACCCCAGAAAAGAACTGAAATAAGCTCCTGCATCGGATTGGCTCAACTCTGGCCGTTGTGGCTGCTCTGGGAATAAGCCAGTAGACAAAATGACTTTCTCTATGTATTTCTTTCTGTAAATCTCTCTTTCCAATAAAAATAAATAAATCTTTTTTAAAAAAGAACTTGTTTCTATTGCTGGGAAAAAACAACTAGAGACAGAGAGAATGCATCCATTTAAAGAAAGGCTAATGTGTAAGAGATATACCACTTTGGTGTCACACTTAAGGTGTGATGCTAACACCAGTCATCAATGGCCCGCATGAGGAACTTCATTCTCACAGTAAAAAGCAACTGTATTTTGCCTAATTTATTTTTCTGCTCTCTTTTTCATAGATGCCCCAGGAGTTTAGAATATCTTTCTGTGCTTTGTAACCATGAAATAGGGAGAAACATTTTTTGATATTTTGTAACTTTTAGATCTGATATTGGCAATCTATTGAAAATATGTTAGATTCTTGTTCATTTTATGTATTTCTACTTTTTAATATATATGTTCAAGATTATTAAGGAATCTTAAATTTTGACAAATTATATTTTT
Source organism: Ochotona curzoniae (assembly GCF_017591425.1). NCBI lineage: Eukaryota > Metazoa > Chordata > Mammalia > Lagomorpha > Ochotonidae > Ochotona > Ochotona curzoniae. Next base: position 61,589,516 of record NW_024466599.1, read on the forward strand.
ATTTAGCTTAAAATACCATTAATTTTGCTTTGCGATCCCTTGAACCATGTGTTATTTGAAGAATAGTGTTCAATTTTCAAATATTTAAGTGTTTTTCAACTATGTTGGTGATTTCTAGTTTAGAGTTATTGTATTTGACAGTATGACTTGTCAAATTTCTAGTCTTTTAAAAAATGTTAAGAACACTTTTATGCTGAGAATGCAGTATCACTTCATGATTTTTTCCTTGTGAATATAAGAGGAGAAATGTATCCTGATGTAAAATAATCTGTATGATGGATAAATTTCAATTACATCTTGTCAATTGATGGTGCTGACCACTTCAATTATCCTTATTGATTTTTTTCTGCATACTGAATATGTCAGTGAGAAGGCTTTTGACATTTCCTACTATAACAGTAGATCTATTTCTCCTTGCGGTTCTATAAATTTTGCCTGAAGTACATATTCTGATGTTGTTAAATATATACAATGTATCTTTAATTTGTAAACTATGATACACACACACACAAACACACCCAGAGGGGGAGAGATAGAGGTTCCAAGTAGAGAGGTACCATAAAAAGAGGTAAACAGAGAGAGGTGCAATATATATGTGTGTGTGTGTCTCTAGCAATCTGTTTTTTAATTGGTATTTGTCATTGCGCAGTTGGATTGGATAATAGCTACAATCACACATTCATAAATAACTTACAACTAATTTTTCACTACAATTACAGAGTAATTATAACAGAAACCCATAAGGGCATATAAGGGAAAATATTTACTATATGTCACTTTTCAAAAAAAATTGTTTTCCAACATTTATAAGATGCCAACACTGCTACTTACCTTTCACCCACAAATCCACTCTCCAATGGCCACACAGCAAAAGCTGGCCCACATAGAAATTAGGAGCTAGAAACTCTATTCAGGTTTCATGCATGGCTGACAGAGGTCTGAGTACTCGAGGACTCACCCTCCATCCGTCCATGCAAATTATCAGGAAACACAGAGAACCAAGTAGCCAGGACTCAAATAGGAATTCTTTAATACACCACAATGATGATCCCCTGTTTTTTTCTTTTAAGCGACTCCTGATGATTCATATTTTGTTGATACTCTATTTGCAAGCTAATGGATTAGTTCTAGAAATAGGAATATTTTCTTTTACTTACTACATTAAAAAAACTTAGTTTCAACAAATGGCCTTACTCTAGCCAATGCTAAATGGTGACTGAATTATCTGAAGTGATAAGAAGCTATCAGGTATTTTTATTACTTTTAATTTACAAATTTGGGGGCTAATTCAATACCACTTTATGCTAAAAATCCTAAGAAAGACAAGCATAGAAGGAACATTCTACAACAATATCAATGCAATACATGAAAAACTCGATGCCAGCATCATTCTGAAATGGAAACTGGAAGCTCTCCCATTAGAAAAGGATGTCCACTTTCTCCACTGCTACTCAACATAGAATTGGAAGTACTTGCAAGAGGTATTAGGCAAGAAATAGAAGTTAAAGGAATTCAAATTGAAAACGAAGAAGTTAAATCATCCGTTTTGCAAATGACATGATTCTAAACATAGAGAACCAAAAAATAATCAATAAAGAGATTATTGGAACTCATGACAGAGTTTTGCAAAGTAGCAGAGTACAAAATCAATGAACATAAATTGATGGCCCTAGTACACACAACAACTCGTAAGTAAAACAACCTTTTAAAGTAGCAGAGAAGAATTTTAAATACCTCGGAATACACTTAACCCAAGATGTGGAAAAACTCTATAATGAATATTCCAAAATATAAAAAAAAGAAATAGAAGAAGACATTAAAAGATGGTGAAATTTGCCATGTTCCTGGAATGGGTCAACATCATCAAAATGTTCACATTGCCAAAAGTCATATACAGATTCAATGGAATTCCAATCAAAATCCAAATATCTTCTCCTTAGAGTTAGAAAAGAAAAGACAAAAATTAATCTGGGAACACAAGAGACCATAAATTGCCAAAGCTATCCTGAAGAATAAAAGTAAAGCTGAAGGAATCTCAATTCAAGACTTCAAGACATACTACAGAGCAGTGGCCATCAAAACAGTCTAGTACTGGCACAAAAGCAAAGAAAAAGATCAAGGAAACAGAATAGAAACCCCAGAATTGAGCCCACACATATACAGCCAACTAATATTGAACAAGAGAACTGAGAATAGCTCAGGGGAAAAGGTTGGTTTCTTCAACAAATGCTGTTGGGAAAATTAGATAGCAGCCTGCAGACGTGAGAATCAAGACAGCCTGCCTCTCACCTTACACAAAAAAAATTAAATGATTCAAAGACATAAATCTGCAACCAGAAACCTTCAAACTATTAGAGAAAAAAAAAACACAGGAAGCACTCTACCAGATAGAGGCAATGACAAAGACATCTTAGAAAAGTCACCAAAAGCCCAGATGGTCAAAGCCAAAATAAACAGATGGATTATATTTAATTAAGAAGCTTCTCCATAGCAAAGGAAACTATCAGTAAAGCTAAGAGGCAACCAACATAATGGGAGAAACTTTTAAACAAACACTACACAACAGATAGGGGAATAATATAAATGGCAAAACTAACAGCCCTGTGAAGATATGAGTGAAGGAAATGAGCAGGCATTTTTCAAAAGAACAAATTCAAATAACTAATACACATGAAAAAATGCTGAGGCTCACTAACCATTACTGAAATGCAAATAAAATTGACACTGAGGTTCCACCTAAATCCAATTAGATTGGCTTACATTCAGAAATGTACTAACAACATCTGCTGGCACAATGTGGGGAAAGAGGTACCCTACTTCACTGGTGATAGGATTATAGGAAATGAGTGTGGAGAGTGCTCATAGGACTGAAAATTGATCTAACATATGACCAAATTATCCCACTTCTGGGAATAAATCCCAAGAAAATGAAATTGGTATAAAAGAAAAGTTACCTGAAATTCTATATTTATAGCAGCACAATGAAAACAATCCAGATGCCCATGGAAAAAAGAATGCATAAAGAAGCTGCAGTACAGCTACCCCATGGAATACTACACAGACGTTAAAAAAGAATGGAATTTTACCATTTTCAAAAAAAAGGTCCCAACTAGAGACCATTATATTCAATTACATAAATCAAGCATAGAAGGAGAAATATCTTATGTTCTTATTTGAAATAATATAGCATTCGTGCAAAATACAAAACAAATAAATATACAGGCAAACATGTACCTACATCTATTCTCACACATGAACTATATAATGAAAATGAGCAAACCAGCAAATCAAGATATGTTATACTAGGCATCTCTAGTCCTTAATAAAAAGAGGATTCTCAGTGTAACAGTTAAATACATCCTGACATTATGATAATAGACTTTTTATGTCTATACTTACAATTCCATTGTGTATTTAAATAGCAGAATATTTAACTTGTAGCTGTTATTCAAGGATTATCCAACTGTAATTGGGGGAAAATTGTGGGAAGGGAAAATATGGAGGAAGCAAAGGAAGGCCACAGAGGGAATTCCTATATCTGCAAAATGTATCATGGAAAGCAACAAAAATAATTTTTTGAAAAAGAAAAGAAAACAAATTTGGGGGCTAGAATATAATAAGCCAATATATGTATTCACTTGTATGAATATCAAATCAGGATCCTTAACATTTTTATCCCATTAAACATTTAGAAATTTTAACAATTATGCATTTGTATATTGTACAGTGTGACATTTCTATAAATGTAGGCAATGATTGCTGATCAGATCAAAACAGTTAACATTTCCCTTCCTTTGTCATTCCTTTATGACTGAATCCTTTGATGTTTGCATTTGGAGAGAATATAACCACTATATATTTTCCAAAAGGAATTTCATGTTATATGAAAAAGTTTCTCTAAATGCCATATACTAATAAAAAGATACTTCTAGTTTTACATCACATTTTCTTCCCACCCACTAGATATAAGCCTGCATAAATTTTCATGAAAGCTTTAACCAGCTGACAAATTCTGGTGTTATATTAATCATATCCTGGCAATTTAAATGTATGGACTTAAAAGAAAATCATATTATTTTTACAGGCCAAATGATGAACATTATTATAATTCTATGGATGATAATGACATCCTGACATCAACTTCCACACAGAAACTTGCCCAGAAATCCATGTTCCTCCTAACCACAGCTGTGACTGTACAGAAACCTAACATTGCTACACATTAATACAATATTGGCTGGAGACTACTGATGGTGACAGAATCAGACATTATGTCACAATTAAAAGCTTCTTTCAAATGAGAAAAATCACACAAATAAAAATTTTAAAGTGCATCATCAAATAGTCATAAGAAATGCCCCAAGATGCTGAGTTTAGCAATTGCATAATGAAGGTGCCATGTATTTTTGGAAGATTATTCCTGACTCTTGCACAATTAGGACATTTTTAAGTGACCTATGAGTACAAGAAATGAGAAAGGAGAGTGAAGGGTGATTATAAATTAATAAAGCATGTAGCACCGTTTGATTACCAGCCACTGCAGTGTGAAAATAGTTGGTTATAGTCCAACTGTGCTCACTGATTGTAAGCATCAACTTCCCTCCATGAGCATCTGATGAGTCTCCAACAGGGGAAGCCCTTGGAAGAGGTGGAGGAGTTTCCAACAAGCCTGTAGTCTGCCTGTTTCAGGTTTTTTTGTGGCTATGAAACATACAACCACGACAGAGACTAGCACTCAAATTAGCAAACACTTTGAGATTAAAACGCACTTTAAAACCTTTATTTCTTAAGTTCAAACTGTGTATCAGATCAATTAAGCATCCATACCTCTCTGAGCTCAGCCACCAGTCTCCTGGGTCAGAAATGTTGGCAAATGTAGTTCAAATGTAGCTCTAGAATGTGACTTCCAGAACACATGCCCATGTTGATAAGTCAAATGAACATTTATGCACATTTGTGATGTAATCATTTTGTTGACAGAATCCACTCTATCACCAGTGGGCAACACGCCAGTCCATGAAATTTGCTTTGCATCAGGATATGTGAGACATGATACTGTCGTGATGCCAATTTCAGACCTAAGCCTTTAACAAATCACAGGTGTTTCTGCTTGTACTCTCATATCTCCACCATTGCTATGGCAAGAGCCTCTGTGATAGCTACAAAGTAGTATGGAGAGGAAGTACCCCAACAAGCATAACCAATCCACAGGAGGTAAAGTTGACTCAAGTCAACAACCCAGCTGACCTGAAGGCTTGTGAACCAGCTCCACTGAAACCAGTCACAGATGACTGATACAAGCACATTACTGCAGGCAACTAAAATTCTTGCTTGTGACTACATTCATAGAAGACTATAATGCTAGGCATTACATAAAAGTGCCCCTTGACCCTTTGTACCCTAACCGACCATGTAAAGATTATCAAAATAAAACAACTGCAGAAAAAAATATACTCCAAAATTCTAACAACTTTTCAACTTCCAAAACTATTATCTAGCACCTGAATCAAAATAGTGTGGATTTACGGTGAAATCTACTCAGAAGTGTTTTGTTGAATCACAGTCACACACACCAATTCATCTCTTGTATACCAGTTTCCTAACTCCTGGACAGATCCAAAGTCCTGAATTTTATCACAAAACAAAATAAACCTAAGAACAGCTACTTTTGCCAAAGTTATTGAGCAGAAATTCCACCAAAACTCATTATATACCTAATACAACATTAATTTCCATAAAGCAAAATTTTGAACATTCAAAAATTAGTTTATGAAATACACTAAGTGCTTATATTTGTTTTTACCTATGTTTTTATTTTAAAGCTGTCTAAGGTAGGTTTTTTTAAATTAAAAAAGATTTCTAGCAAGGTTGTTAATGGAACAGAATTTTAGTGCCCTTTTCTCTGAGTATTCACATTGTAACAGAGAACTGTATTTAGTCCCTCCCACACCCTGAGGAAAAATAATAAATAGAAAACCTGGCATTTCAGATGCCAGCAGCTGGGCAGTGCTGGTGGAATGTGGCCATCTGCTACAAGCATGCAGGTATACGCCTGGCTCTGGCCTCTGTGCTTCTGTACAGCACACAAACAGATTTCAATGGAATTACGATGCTAGAAACACCTCTAGCTTAGTTACAAGAACTCTAGCACAATTAACAGAACTCCTCATCGGATAATTTTTCCATTCAAAAGCACATCTTCTAGAAAATTATGTCAGTAATTTAACCCAGAATAGGCTTCTTTACTTGTATCCAAAGCTACATACTTTCTAATTTACTGACATCAATACAGTCCCTATACACAAGCCTGCATTATAACTAAGATCAAAGAGCTAAAACCAATCATCAGGAATAGCTTGGATGACTCCCAGTTGCGAAAGCATGGTGACAAGATCAAAAGAAAATCAAACTTTGCCAGGGAGTCTAGAGAGAATACAAGTAATCCATATAGCATGCAGAGCAGCTTGGTACTTTGAACTCTTATTTAGGTGTTAATCTATAATAGATGATAATCTCACTTTAAAGACTTCACATGGTTTTCATAAATCAGAAACTGAGTTGGGACAACACAAATAATGCAAAACTTGCCCCCTGGATTTCTCACAGCCACTCCACATTTCATTGATTTGCCTGATGAAAGACACGAATAGGAATATCAATTAAACCATGGTGGACTGGCAAATCATGCAATAGAATCCCTTGGGTTTTTTGTTTGCTTGTTCTTTGTTTTTCATAAAAAATCTTATCTTAGTCCAAATACCAAGGCTGGTTAATGCATAAAGGAAAACAAATATATTTCTCACAGTTCTGGAGATCAGTAAATGCAAGACCAGGAGCCACCAGGTTCAGTTGTCTGACAAGGTCTGCTCTCTGCTTCCAAGACGCACATCATCGCTGCATCCTGGAGCACGATACTTTCTGTGGCAGAAGAAAAAAGGGTAAGAGTGATAAATTCTCTGTATCCCTCTTCATGAAGGCTGTAATCCCATCTGTAAGGGAGAAGTAAGTGTCCTTGGCCTGTTCGCTCCTTAAAGGCCCCACTTCTTACCACCTTAACAAGACCCAATTTCTGGAGAGAGCACATTCAAAGCATAGAAATCAAATCCTAAATCAAGTGAATTCCTCAAATGTGTCTTTTAGTAGCTGGGTGTTCTTCTGATATGACTCAGTCTCATACAAAGATGAAACACTTCTTCCAATGTGGCCTTGCAGTCAGATCAGAGTGTGTTATAATCATGCATTCTAGAATAAAAGCTGCATCTCAAGGCTCTCATTCCTCTAAGAGAAAGCCATAGTGCACCTGCATAACATGTGTGATATTTCATCAAATCTTCAAAGTCCTGAGAGAACTATACATTTTATGGACAGAAACAAAGGCTGAGAATGTAAATTTGCCTTTCCCAGTTAATGGTACAGGTGCCACGGTTAAACTACAGAAACAAAATGACTGAGGTCTTTGCTGTGAATGCATCACAGCTCAACTTTTCTCTCTCCTCCAACTTCCCTCACTCCTTAGGATGCAATTACCAAGAGCACTCTAAATAAATAATTACATGCAAAAATCTCTCCTCAGACTTTGTTTCCTAGGGAACTCAACCTACAAAGGTCTCAGGAAAAGAGATGATCTGCCATAGTTAGTAATTAACCTGAAAAAGACACATTAGCTTTAAAAATCCTCTCATTTTTAGAACCTAACATTTTAAGAGTTCTAATCGACTTGGAAAATAAAGTAAACCAAGAATTTCCACAGAAACAGATTAATGAGCATTTCTATCCTGTCCATGAATCAAATTCAAGATATTTTTAAAACAATTATTTATTGTAAAGGCAGAGACACAGAGGGAAAGAGAGAGATCTTCTATTCACTAGTTCATTCCCCACAACAGGCCTGTGCCAGGCTGAATCCAGAAGCCGGGAGCTTCTTCTTCTCCCACTGGGGTGCAGGGGCCCAGCCACTTTGCTTGCCCACTGCCTTCCCAGGAGCACCAACAGGAAGCTGAACTGGAAGTAGAACAGACAGGACTCAAACCAGCATGCAAATGGGATGCTAGCCCCCTGTAGGCAGAGGATTAACTTGCTATGCCACGGTGCCAGCCCCCACACCCATCAATTTAGATTCCTATGTTGATCACCAGACATGATTCTTCTTCTTAGTTCATGAAACATTCATGATAGAAACTAGTACTAACATGTGTTGTAGACTTACAAAATATTTTATTTTGTCTGTTAATCTTCATAACTATTCTAACAGTAAAATAATTAAGCTGTTTTACACTGACATTTTACACTTGACACTGAACTTGAAGGAGGAAAAATAACATTCTCTAGATCACCAGCTAGGGCAGAGAGGATAAGAAAATAGAATCAAGTCTGTGCAATTCTAATTCGTGTTGTCTCTCATAAGTTATGGTTGCCTCTGTTTCTGGCTGTATCTTAAACTGCAAAGAATCTGAATCTAAGCCCAGGGAAAAGGCATATTTAATATGGAAGGTAATAGCAAAGGCAGAGAGAGACAAGTCAATATTTTAGGCTAAGCAGAGCTGACATTCCATTTATTAATATCCATCTTCACCACAGTTCATAGAGTTTTTTTTTAGCACTTTTTACTAAGGTGCCAAAGATGCTTCTTACTATGGTATATAGACTTGAAACTTTTTGAATTACGAGACAATCACTTTATTTATTTATTTATTTAGACAGAAAGAGAGAACTTCCATCCACTGGTTCTCTTCCCAAGTAGCTACATCAGCCAGAGCAAGGTCAGGCTGCAGCCAATAGTGAATAATTGCACTCTAGTCTCCTACATGAGTGAAAGGGGCTCAAGCCCCTGAATATCATCCACGGCCTTCCCAGGAGCATTAGCAGGAAGATTAACTAAAAGCAGCATAGACAGAACTCATACAAGAACATTAATATTTCCTAAGCCGTGCTTAAAATTTTGTGCCAGCATTTTAAAATGACATTCCCAGAATATTGAAAAGAGGAGGAAATATTGCACATTTATAAGTATGCTTATAATATATAAACATGTTATAAAAGTGAAGGAAAAACGCATCTCAAGCAGGAAACAGAAGAACATGTGTTAAAGCTCTGGTGAAACTGAATGGATAAAATTGAGCTAGTACAACCTACATTCCCTCCTCCTGTCAATTGTGCAGTACAGTAGAATGCTGTTGAGGAAGCTTAATGACCCAAAATACACCTTCTTAATTTAGAAGATTGGGCATCACAAAGAATGTTGACATAGAAGAGGAACAAATGGATCAACTTGGAATTCCACTCCACACTTGGCAAAGTAACAATTTCCAAAAGACGTTCAAAGACCCCAGATTTGTCAAAACTGCCTCTGCCCACTAAAGAACACAGCAAAAAATCAGGAAGAAGGAAAGTAACATAGCTAAACACACGAGCATTGAATTAAAAAGAATTATTTTTTTAACGTGGTTTGTTACCCAAAGGCAAAGTTAAAATTCTCTGAAAGAAGCTAAGTCATCCAAAAGTTGGTGATGATACAAAAGCTAAAAATCCAAGGGGAAACTGGTAGAGATTCCCAACTCATACAATATACAAAAACAAAACTTAAAAAAAAAAGTAAAGAAAAATTGCTCTTTGTATTCCATTTGGCATTGTTTGGTTGCATTACTTTAAAGAGTCCATATCTTTCACAGTTAACCCAAAAAAACATTTGCAAATGAATGGATGAGTATGTAAAATTCTCTGCAAAATAAATTGGAGAACAAGAGTGAATAAAGAGTATACATGAGACAAAACTGACCTTGAATTATGATTGTATATAATTCAATAATTGTGTTTAAAGATTTCTTATACTATTTTAAGCATCAACAAATCAAGAAGGCTAAGAATTCTACGAGGTTTAAGGGTTTAAATATAATCTGCACAATGAAGGCAAGTATACCATGAAGAGGAGATACATCACAGTATGCACCTCTACTTCTGAATAAAAGATGGACTCCTAATTAAGCTATTAAATATATCTTGAAAATAGAATGTTGGATGTTATACCATTCTCTAAACCTACAATGTCAGGGCACACATAAAAAGACCTGTCACGGTTGTTAAGGGACTAAACTATTGTTTCAGTATAGGGGAAAACAGTGCAGGGAGGAAGATGGAGGGCAGAGCGGGAAATCCCTGAGCCTATGCAACTCTATCAAGAATAAAGAATTTTAAAAATTTAAATATGAACATTTCCACTTAAAAGATACTAAAAACTTCTGTAAACATGTAAGTTTCTAACATGCAGTAATATAGTTAAGAATCCATCAAAGAAAAAGTAGTACATTTGACTACATAAAATATAAATATCTTAATCCATATCAATCTATAATTATGTATGATACAGATTATACATATATATAATATGAATACTTTAGAACGTCAGTAAAATTGAAGTCAAAGTTTCTTTTGGTGCCCTAAAATTCCAGGCATACAAAATATCAAAAGATTCAAGTAAGATGCATATTACGAAATAATTATGCATGCATTTAAAAATGCATTAATTTTGAACCAAAATAAACTAATGATCTTGTTTTTGTAGGAATTTTGGAAATACCCCCTAATACAAATTCAGAAAACATGTGATAACAAGGTAAATTGATCATGTATTCATTTGTAAAGGGATCATAAAATGAATATAGTCTAACTTAAAATTTTGTCTATAAATATTTATTTCTTCTTTTTGCTAAAGGCAAACAACTCCAAGCCTTTAGATGCCTCTAAAGCAGATGGATTATAAACAACTCATCATACCTAATGTGTTTATGTGCTGCAGAAAAGAAGCACTGAGTAATGGGAAAACAGATACCAGTAAACCTGATCCAGTTGGGGGAGGAAGTAAGCAAAAGCAATAAGGAACAACACTTTGAGGGGGTCACTGAAAATTAAGTAAGGAAAAAATAAATGATGAAAGCATACATCTCCATTAATGGTAGAGTATACAATTTTTCTTTTATTCAATATACTTGTGAAGAATTTCATGTATTAGAGAATTTATTTTTTAATCTGAAAACACATGTTTATAAGTTAAAATGTAACAATAAATAACTGGGAAACATTGTTTCTTTGTTCTCACAGCTTCTTTCCCAGTAACACTTGAGTATTTGTTTGAAGTGCTTTCAAAGCTCAAGGTAAAAGGTGACATTTTTGGAAAGTTTGCCTTGCAAGGCTCCTGCGTTTTTAATAAATTATGTGTCAACTGAGCCATATAAACAGTTACCTTAGTGAACTAGCAAACTCTCCTATCCTGGTTATCTGCATTACTAAGATTTGTAAAACTGATTGTGTCTCAAAATAACAGAACGTTTAAAACCTTGCTACTTCATTTATTTATTTCTGCTAACACTGGTCATTAAAGTAAGAATGAAACCAGTAAATATTTGCGTTTTCCTACATATACCAAAGCATAGGGCATTTTTAAGCTTACAAATTAAAAAAAAAATTTTTTTTCTCACCATAATTTCCTATACAAAAAGCAGAAGATATTTCATTTGAAGAATCTTCTGGTTTTGATTCAACGAGAAATGTAGCAATAATTTTTAGATTTTAGAAATTAAAAGAAAATTTAAATTTCTGTCACATTAACTTAATGTATTTAACCTAATAGGTTACCTAACATGATGGGAGCCACAAAAAGTAGAATGACAAAAAGAAAAGGCATGATTTTGAAGTTAGACTAATCTGGCTATTTCAAATATTAGGGAAAGTTACTTAGTATTCCAGACCAACCCTTTTCAGCTGAAAAATCAAATACCTCAAAATGATATGACCTATAAGGAACGCTACCATACCTAGCATACAGTCAGTAAGACAATAAAAGTCATATCTATGTTAGTGAACACTGAGATCACTATAAATATTTTGTTTCAACTTTCTTTTGGTATATGTTTCCTCGTTTTGTAATGTTTTAAAAGAAAATGGCAACATTTTTTGGTGTGTGTGTGTGTGTGTGTGTGTGTGTGTGTGTGTGTGTGTGTATGCACACGTGGGCACTCAAAGGTAGAGATAGATGGATGAGATAGATATCCCACCCACTGATTCACTCTCCAACTACTTGCAACAGCCAGGATTGCATCAAGCTGAAGCTAGGATCTGGGAACACACTATAATCTCCAACACGGATGGCAGGAACTTAATTCCTTGAGCCATGCCCTGTTGTACGTTAGCAATAAATGGCAACAGAAGCATAGCCATGTCTTGAACCCAGATGCTTGGGTTTGGAATGCATGAATGCAAGGTCTTAACCACTGTGTTAAATCCCTGCCCTTGTGTTTAAAGTTTTTAACTTTCTTTTCTATCATTATTTATAAGTTTTGAACCACTATGACAGTATTTTATTCAGAACTGCGAGTTACACTCATCAAATTAAAAGGTGTTTCTCTGTGACTGTCATACAAATAAACAGGACCTCAAAAAATGCCCATCTATTTAAAGCCAGGAAAGTCCCTATTTTTGATAGGCAATTTCCTGCAAATACCCTGTAGTTGAAGTACAGCAAAGCCTGGATAGGAAAAAAACATTAATATTAACTGAGGGAGCCCAGATTACATTTTACTCATAAGATTTAGGTTTAAGCTGATTAAAGCGCACTTAATAAATCCACTTGGGCAAAGTTATGGCACTTGGGGGAGATTTGAAATAGCACTATAATTGTGAAAAGTTCATGTGATGCCAATTCATACCACTGGCTATAATAAAAGTGGCCGCAAGTAACAGGTCTGGGATCCTGGTTCAGATAAATTTTCCCAGGTAAAACAGCACTCAAAAGGTGTTATACACAAAGATAGAATATTCTTTCATGATTCACAGCAGCGGAGGCTTTCAAGAGACAAAGACCCAGCAACTGAATGGATAATAAAGTGTTTCCTATTGGAAAGCAGAGGATAGGAACTGTAGATAAGAAGCTTGAAATAAACCAGATAGGAATGAAATGCTGTCTCCTTTGATACTTACTAGACAAAATAAAAAGTTTAGGCTGTGGGTGGAGACATTACAGAGAAAAGTATTTTGTTTCTATTTCACTTGTTGGATTTTGTAGAGCAGAGCAGTCTTCTGCCTAAAGGCTTGCTGCACATTCATCTATTTTGGAACAGAATTTGAGCACCCTAAACTGAATAAATCTATCCTATCTCGATGGTGTGTCTCATGTAATATTTAAAACCCATTGCATTCAATGCAACTTTTGTATCTTTAATCCACAATTTGAAAGCCTTAGGCAAATCTCTAAACCAAAGGTCACTTGGCTCTCTGACTAGAGTGATTCTTTATATTTAGGAATCACCGGGGACCTGTTAAAAATAAATAACCCATTCCTATCCTCCAGGAATTCTCATTCAGTGGTTGTGTGGTGGGGCATAATTAATAAATGATTCAGTGACAGTGACTCCAAAAAATGGATGACTCACAGGATGGAACCCGATCTTAGGATATAACAGCTTCTTCACTCAGCTACTTTCAAGAGAGAAACAAGATTTCACATGAATCATAATTGCTCACTTTTTTCTTACTCCCCATATTTCAGTTAAGTGAGCATTTAGAAAGAGAAATCATCGATGAATGCTAAAATCAGTGAGAGTTTGGTATATTTTATAATTTCAAAGTTTTATTGCAATAATTATAAATATGTATTAAGGACAGACATTGTGCTGCAGCTTAAGCTGCTGCTTGGACGTCTCAAGGCCTATGTGGAGGTGCAGCTCAAGGCCCAGCGACATGCCTACCTGACTTCCTGATAAATCCCCTGGAAGGCAGCACAAGATGTCCTAGAACTGGGGTTTCTGCCAGCCACGTGGGAGGCCCAGCTGGAGATGGAGTTCTGGCTCCTGTCATTGATCTTCCCCAGCCCAAGCAATTTCAGGAATTTGGGAACTGAACCAGAAGATGGGAGATTCTCTTCCTCTCTTCCTCTCCTCTGCTCTCTCTATTCCAAGTAAGTATTTTTTAAAAGAATTTTTAAAATCTTTTTTTAATCTTTTCTTTTTATTTTTTAATTCTTTAAAGTATTTTTAAAAGCAACCATGATACTTAAACATTATTAAGTAAAATACAATTTTACTGGACCTTACAGAAATTTGGAAGATATCATTTAAAAACTGTTGTCTGATTAACAGTAATGAGACAAATCAACCTCATATTGAATGGAGTAACAGGGCTGTGATATTTTTTGCTGAAACTGCATAACCTGAGTTAAACGATAAGAAGATCTTTATCAAATATGTAATTTGATCTGTAGCAGACCCCAAAAGTGAATGTAGATCACATTATGTAACAAAGTTAATTTCCCTCTATATTTTTAAAATATTAAGTCATGGAGCAGATATATATGATGTAGTAGTTAATAAGCCTCTTGGGAGTGACAATATTTTCTAAACAAACCATTAATAAATAAGAAACCAATACATGAAAGAAAAATAGATAAATTACATGTGGTTAGAATTCCCTTTATGTGTGAGAATTTCATATCTAGTTTTCCTCAATCTCTGTGACTGCTTTTTGAGCAAGAAATTAATATCAGAATAAGATAGCTAATTAATATTCTGCCATTACTTTTGTTTGCTTCTTAAAATGCCTTTCTTAATAATTATGTCACTTCCTAAAATGTAGTGAAAAATGACAAGCTAGTGGAAATCTGTATTTCAAAAAAACTGTGGATGTGATGTGTACACTTGGCATGAGAAGAGTATCATTCAAAATACCATTACAAGATAAACTGTTAAGAACTATGGTCAGTGCACAGAAAAAAATAAGTGATGAAAAACAAATTTTGAAGGATTGAAATTTCAAAATATTTTAGTGTATAAAATTAGCAATCCTATGGTGTGATGTCATTATATATTAAGCAAAAATTTCCTCAGGCTTCAAATCATTATGCAGGTGGTAAATTTACTTCGAATCCAGCTTCCTGCTAATGAACACACGGGAGAGGGTGACAGGAGATGCTGGCTCAAGTACTTGGGTCTCTATTACCATGTGGAGACTAAGATGGAGGTTTTTATTTTTTTAAAGATTTATTTATTTTTGTTGGAAAGTCAGATATACAGAGAGGAGGAGAGACAGAGAAGAAGATCTTCCACCTGATGATTCATTCCTCAAGTGGCTGCAACGACTGGAACTGAGCCAATCCAAAGCCAGAAGCCTGGAGCTCTTCTGGGTCTCCCACCCATGTACAGAGTCCCAAGGTTTTGGGCTGTTCATAACTGCTTTCCCAGGCCACAAGCAGGGAGCTGGAAAGGAAGCAGGACTGCTGGGGCACGAATTGGCACCCATTTGTGCCAGACTACTAGGCACAAGATAAAGTTTTAAGCTCCTGGTTCTGGCCTGTCCCAGACATAGCTGTTGAGGGTGTTTAGGGGATGAACAAGTGGATAGAATATCTTTCTCTTTTGCCTTTCAAATAAAATGAAACAAACACTGAAAAAATATACAGAATGCATTTTAAATTGTACACATCAAACAAGAAAGTATAGCCAGAAATATTGTAATTCAAATTATTTTAGACTCGGCTAACAACTCACAATACCAAATGTATGAAAAAAGTTAATTCTTTTGTGGAATAGTCTATTGCAGCTGATGAAAGCAAAGATATAAATAATATCACCCATTTAGCTATATTTATTCATGATGTTGAAGAGAATTTTGATGTGACCAAAAGACTTTTGGGCACAGTGCCCATAATAAGAATAGCTTCAGGAAATGATTTGGTTTTGTGCGTTTGGGAAGTTTGTGTTGGACTACTCAAAATTGGTACTCAAGACTTTAGACATTGGTTCTGTAATGGTCAGTGCTATACAAGTTTAATTTAAAGTAGCAACATGCTCCTGAGCTATGAAACACAAACCTGATCATTGCGTCATTCATCACAGAGATCATTATGCCAGAAGTTAAAAATGAAATTCATTATCAAGACGGCCATTACCATTTAAGCTTTCTGACTCATAGGCAAACATAGTAATGTCTGACTCATATGTTGTGTGGAAGCAGATGGCTTAACGACAATGTGGAGCTGATGATGTTTTCTTAACTACTTGGAAACTACTTATTTGCCTGTGTCATCAGAGGAAAACCTCCAGGCTGAATTCACTAGGTAAAACTGGGTAAGTGGTTTGCATCCACCCTCTCAGTTAAACTGCCCATCTGCAAAAATGTAGTGCGTGCATACAATGCCTACCTCTGGTTCTAATTCTGGTTTCCTGTCAATGCAGAACCTAGGAAGCAACCATGATGACTCATGCCGCTGGGTTCCTAGCATAGGCACACAAGGGCTGGCTTGTGTACCTGGATTTGGTCCTTGCCTAGCTCTGGCCATCGCAAGCATTTGCAGTTGATCAGTGATTAGAGCTCTGAGTCTCTCCCTCTCTCTCCTCTTACCTCTCTACCTCCTACCCTACCTGACCTTTCCACGTCTCCCTATGTGTCTCAATTTTTAAAAATATTGTAAGTAAAAAATATAAACTACATCAGATTTGTTCTTGATTGTTATGTTAAGCTAGTCTAAATGCTGAAGACTTATTTGGGTGAATGTCCAAAGGCATTTATTCCAAAGGACACAGAAAGATTTTGGCTAATGGATATCAAATGCACTTACAATGAGGGGATAAGTTTGAATGTTGTGAAACATAGGAGGGTGTCTACAATTAACAATTTGTTGTGTTTCATAAACAATGAGCAGAGTTTGAAGATTTCCAAAATAAAGAAATGATCAATGTTTAAGGAGATGGAAATGCTGACTGCCCTTATGTGGCTGTTCATATAATATATATCAAATTATCACACTGTATCATATAAATACATACAATCATTACATGTCAATTTAAAAATAATAAAAATAATCACTTTTATAATTTATTATTCCAATTACTTAGTCCTAGCTAACTCGAGGCAGTGGGAAGTTTTGGGACAAGGAATAATAACTAGCCCATCTTCCCTAAAATTGACTTACACTTTCTTCAAGCTATGGAGTTTGAAAAGTTAATTCCAAAAAATATGTCATCTTAAAACAAAATGACCTGACATTTCAAAATTAATCCCCCTCTTTGAATGAAGGACCAAGTGTAAGTTACTGAGCTAGAGCACAATATAAAACTGAAAACTGAATATCATATACTAAAAGGTCTGAATTACACAAATATCTTCTTTGAAATTTTGCTACATACATAGACATGTCAAACTGGTAGCCATATTCAGAATTCTCTGCATTATTCCTTGTTAATTTATGAAAATGAATTAAAATGAACATTTTTCACTTATATATAACACGTAAATATTTATTGTACATTGAGATTCAAAATGCAAGATTAGTTTATATGAGTTCATGTCATTACAGAAAAGGTTGTTAAGAGTTTGGGTTCCAAATTAAAGTAGCAAAACAATTATGAAAGATAATTAATAAGTATAGTGTTCTATCTGGACACTCATATGTTATTTAACAAGAAGGACACTTTCTGAGGAACCCATCATTAAACGATTTTGTCCAATACTTTCACAACCTCAATGGCATAAACAGATCACTCAACATGGCATCTTGATTGCATCAAGATGCATGGGACACATGAGATGTAGAAAAGCTGCCACTGGCATAATCTATCATACTATTTTATAATAAACTTTTAAATGTGTAAGTAGAAAGATCATAAATTATTAAATAATAATTATTAAGACACTTAATTATTAAAATTATAGTATAGTAAATACATAAAACAATAACATGGCTATACATAATCATTATCAGGTACCATGCCTGCCATATCCCTTATTGTATGTGTTAAGTTTTATACGACTGGTAAAACACCAAGTTTATCATCAGTACTACCATAAATGTTTGCATAATGTGTTGTGTTTCAACATTATGACAGCAATGACATCATGATAGTTACAAAGTTTTTAGACAACAAGAATGTATTCACTTATTTATTTTAAAGGTAGAATAACAGAAATACAGGGAGCCAGAGAAAGAGAAGGATCTTCCATTTGCTGGATCAATTCCCAAATGATCACAACAGATAGGGCCGGGGCAGGCCGAACACTACAAACCCTGCAAGTCCGTTTGGGTCTCCCACAAGGGAGAAAAGAATCCAAATGCTTGGGCTATCGTATGCTGCCCAGTATCTACCTTTCCCTGCTCTTGGCCGCTCATAACATACAGACTGTGCTCTACTGTCTGCTGTAGAGTTCCTGTGTGATCTGCTCCCACAATATAATTCTCACATTTCTAATACTACCACTTGCAACCATGAATATTTCAAGTAACTAACTGATTATACAAAGCACTATAATGGCACCACCGTCTTTCTCAGAATCTCTTACCTTAGCTCATGACTGGAATGCCTTTTGATTACATTTCCACTTATAAAAAGTTATTCTTCTGCAAGGTATATAACTGTCTCCCCTAAGACATCTACAATAATCTCCCTAAATGAAATAGGTAGCTTTATTATAAGTGACGTTATCATAACTTAGCTAGGACAACTTACTTTTTTAGAATAATCTGTGTAACTTTCTTTTTGCTATTACTAAATCAGAAATTCCTTAAAAAATTATGACTCACTTGATTTCCAGTCATTGTAAATATACAACTTTCACAGATGGATAATTCAAAATGTTGCCTTCTCTCTTCCTCTTAGAGGAATTTGAGCAAGTGAAAATAGCCTTATGCTAGTTAACTGCATGATTCCTCTTGGAGCTTAAATCTTGACTTGATGAAAAATGGATAGAGAGAATTGAAAGTTGTCCACTGCAGTGGTAATAGCAGAAGCAACAAGGTAATTTGGCAGTTGCCATCCTCAAATGGTACTCCATTCCAAAGCCAATGTCATGTCTCCAAGATCCTTCCTGCTTCTCCAAGAACCTCTGAATTCATGCCTTGTTTCTCAGAAAACAATGATATCCCAAAGCCTGTCAAGATTTTGCCAATAAATATTTTCCTATTGACATTCTAGGACTGATATCTGTAGGCTAAAGACAAGTAATCTTTGCCAATTATGTATGCATATTTATTTTCTACGGAGGAACTTCAAGATATTAAGTAGAATCTCAAAAGGGTATATTCTGCCTTCCAAACAATAACCATTCATTTTAGGCTCTCAGACTGTCATTTGCAATAAAAATCTAATGATGTCATTATTCCATTCACATAGCTGGTATTTCATAATTATTTCTTAACATATTCTGAGAACTCTCTGGAACAGCTTTATGGAAAGTTGTCAGTAACAGCCAAGAAAAATGAAAATGAGTTTAAATATGATGATGTCTCTATATTTTATTTTTCTAGATCCAATTCTTCCTTCACAAAGTAAATAGATTGCTACTAACTGGATATAGTAGCAATGGAGCAGTAAAGACATATATGATTAATAAATTTCCCTCATCTGTCTCTTTTCTCTCTACTGATCACAACAGAAAGGAAAGAAGAACATAATTTGGGGGTCTGTGGAACTACTCTATATTATACTAAATGGTGGATACATTTGACCAAACCCCTGAAAATTGCAACATCAAGAATAGGCCATACTGTACACTGTGTTTTTCAGGTGTGAAGGGTGTGTCAGTGCAGGCTGATCAACTGTAACTATTGTGCCACTGGTGGGGAGTGAGGCTGAGGGAGGCTAACTATGTATTAGGGCAAAAGCGTATATTAGCAATCTCTTTACTGGCTTTTCAATTGCACCATAAACAAAATTTTCTCTAAAAACCAAACACCTATTTATTGAACACTTCCTTTTCTGAAAAAAAAAAAGTGAAGAAAATATCCTTTGAAACTGGACTTCTTTGGTTTCTCTTTGAATTTCTTCTTTGTTCCTGTCCTTAATGCATATCTTGTCATGCTGTAATAATATATTCTGCATGGAAGCTTCAAACCACTAGGACAACAAAACGAATCAGCAATATTCATATGAGCTCAAAATCCCACCCTTTTCATGTATTTTTATTTCAGGTTTAAGGAATATTATGATCTCTGACTCATTCAGAGTTTTTCCATATCTTTTTTTGGCATAAAAATGAATTTTCAGAAAGATAACTTTTTATGTACTGTATTTCACAGTGGTAAAACATGTTTAACAGAATCCTAAGAATTGAATTTCTCATAGGCCTATGAAAAAAAGATCTTGCTTTTCTGACAATGGAAATGCCAATTTGCATTGGGTACAGCTTTGTTTGCTCGGACTTTCATATAAAATCAAAAATTTTTTCCAAGTTGTGACACAATGTGGGGCTTAACAATCAGAGTATGAATGATTGACTAATCTATTTACATCTTGATTATTATATGAAATCCCTGTTTCTCAGGCTTAAGGTAAGCCTTCTAAGGAATGTGAGTATTTCCCTAAAGATGTAATGAAACAAGTTGGTCTATAAGCATCTTCAATATTTCCAGCTAGGTAATTTTCAGGCCCTA
The DNA here is from genome assembly GCF_017591425.1 of Ochotona curzoniae. Classification (NCBI taxonomy): domain Eukaryota; kingdom Metazoa; phylum Chordata; class Mammalia; order Lagomorpha; family Ochotonidae; genus Ochotona; species Ochotona curzoniae. The sequence goes on from NW_024466599.1 coordinate 61,609,923, forward strand.
TCTTATTCCTGAAAAAAGATGTCATAACCATTAGCCTATGGGCTAAATCTACTCTGCCAGCTGCTTATACAAAGGTTCATTAGAACACAATAACTTTCATTTGTTTACATTTTGTATTTTGACTGCTTTTGTTCTAAAGTAACAGAGGGCTTATAACAGAGATCATGTGATCCACACAGAAGAAACATCTTGCTGGACCCTGATCTAACACATGATGTATTCATGAAGGATTGTACGTGGAAGACCTTCTAGGTTAATAAAATGCATCTGCACAACCATGGGATTTCAGCATGGAATCACTGAACAACCAACCACATTAAACTAGTAAACACACAGAGGCTGTTCCGAGAACAATTAGGGTTCCAAGGAAACATTTACAGACTGCTTAATCTCTCTAATCAAAACATTGGTCTGCAGTTGAGTCTCACCGTGTTGCCCTGGAGGTGAAAGGGGAAAGTAGGGTGGGGCGACACAGCCAGGACCAACTCTCCTTCCTTCTGAATTAAGTTAGTGGGTTGGCAGCAGGTAAGAGAACCAAGTAAAGTATTTCACCAGAGAATGGCAGTTTAAAATCAGGCACTAGCAGGAAGGCTTTTTCTAAAGTATTCCCCTGGCTTCTTTCAGTAAGGTCCTCATTAGCCTTGATGCAGGTTTCCTCTGATGCTGCCCTTTAACCTGACTTGGAGACTGCTGCTTTGAAAGAGGCAGTTCAGTCCCCACTGTGGCTCAGTCCTTGGCCTAATTTAGGTAGTACAATAATTCTCTCCAACTGTGAAGATGATGAGATGGTTTTTCTGTGATTTCTTGTTTGAGAATCAGTGACCACAATCTGTAAGGAAACCACCCAGGCGGTGAGTCTTTAGGACTCTGCTGCACCTAACCTTGTGTCCTGTTGATTTAACAGGCGCCTAATGGGGCTGGTCCAAAGCAAAATGCTCCTGCTGCTCCCATACATACCTGTTTCAGACAATCACAGACTTTGCAATTGGACAGACCATCTGACTTAATTCTAGCAGTTATTGGGTTTTTCTTTTAATAGAAAAAATGAGCCCCTGAAAGGCTAAATATTTTCCGCTAGACAAATGGCACTTAGATGAAAATGTTTGGTATCCCCTTGCAATTTAATTCACTGATAAGTGAAACTTGTTTAAAAGCTTAGGATTTTTTTCTTACATTACATGCACTATAGTTAAGGTACACAGAAGAGTACTTTGCACAGTGTGTTTCATCTTCCCTGATCTTAGTGCCATGCAGATCATGGAATTACAAACTACCTCACAAATATTATTTTTATGGTAGAGTTCTTGACCAACAGTCCTGGCCAGGCAACTTAGCTGTCTCATTGAAACGTTCATATTGAGCTATTTACTAAAGAGACATGGAAAAAATCTTAGATCTACTCTGACATCTTAACAATGAAATATCTGAGGTCACCACATCCAAAAAATTAAAATCTATTCCTTTAAACTTTAAGCAAGCCTGTGACAGTGCAAAACAATATGAATAATAACAATCATGCTCATCATCTCTTCTTTTGTTATACAAGAACTATAAGAAAAAAGAAAGACAAATTTTATGTAATTTAATCACCAGCAAAATGTAAATCCATGTTTGATATATGTTTTGATATTTCAGCCATAAATCTTCAGGGGAAGGGCCCTTTGAGACAGAATGATAATGGATAGATGAAAAGACAAAGAAGATTAGATGAGGGAAGAGACATACAGAAAAAGAAAAGAAAGCAGAATTCAGAGAGGCCAAATGGAAGGGTGAAAGGTAGAACCAAAATCTCAGATCTACCTACAATTCTCCAAGTTGAGGAATATAAATATAGATTTTATTTCATTCACAACTTAACGCTGATTTCCCTTATTATTAGTAACAGTGTAGAATGCATACATTACCAATTATATTGTTATTGAACTTATCCAGAGTGGGTGAAAACTCTGTTTTCCCTTTTATTCCAAAACTCTTCCCATCCTTCAGTTCAGATTACACAGACAGCAGAAAACCCTGAGGTGGAAATAGAAATGTGTGCTTGTGGCACACTTCCACTCCTGTAGGTAAGCTGTGTTTCATTGCCGTTCAGGAGGAGAAATGAGAAGTAACAGAACAAACAGAGTGGTCTTGTTTAACTGGCCATGTGAAGGAACAACCTGCAGGCCTCCCTCTGATCAGATTGACTTCCACCTACTGCTGGTGGACCAAGGTGGTGGGTTTTCCATAAATCTGAGTGTCTTACTTAGGGTGATGTTGCTTACCCAGCTTCCTCCCTCTTTGGAGATGGCCCTTTTCTTGCTCTGTATGCTTCTTTACACGTGCTCACTGAATGTGCTGGAATTACGCCCTCCAGCTTCTGAGAGCCATAAGGTTCTTGAACCTTGCTCTATGAGCTACTCAGCACAGATCTCCTCCTCAGAACTATTTAGTCAGTAGTAAATATCAGCATCAATATCAATAAGCACATTTATCTTCAAATTTCAAGGGCCTTTCTCCGCCATGCCACTATGGCCAATACAGCACAAAGGAGGCCAAAACCTATCCACACAGGACTATATTTTAGAGGAAGTTGCCAATTACTGCATCTGGTAGTGCTCTCAAACTTCATGATCAATTCTCTGGGAGCTCCTCCTCTTGCTTTAGAGGCTAGAAGGATCTCTCATGACTGCATTTTTCTCTGAAGTTAACATCTTACTCAATCCCAAAACACTCACATTCCAACATAAAGATATCGGACCTAACATCACATCTCTCTGAAATTCCTACAAAGGAAATGTCCGATGACTTGAAAGGGCAATATTGGTGCTTCTGGTTCGGGGCTTTGTACCTGTAATGCAGGAAATTTTCTTTTTTATTTTAAAGATGTATTTATTTTTATTGCAAAGTCAGATATATACAGAGAGAAGGAAGGAGAGATCTTCAGATTCACTCCCCAAGTGAGCACAACGGCTGGTTCTGGGCCAATCCAGAGCCAGGAGTCAGGAACCTCCTCCAGATCTCCCAGACAGGCACAGGGTCCCAAGGCTTTGCACCGTTCTCGACTGCTTTCCCAGGCCACAAGCAGGGAGCTGGATGGGAAGTGGAACTGCCAGGATTAGAACCGGCATCCATATGGGATCCTGGCGTGTTCAAGGTGAGGACTTTAGCCGCTAGGCCATGGTCCCAAGCCCAATGCAGAAAATTTTCAAACCCATCCTCAGGATAAATAACTAATAAGAAGGCTCACAAAAATCAGTTGTATTTATAATTATGACTTCTTACAACAAAAAAAGATACAGATTAAGATCAGCAACAGAAAAGGCTGAGGGTAAAGTCTAGCACAATTCCAGGTACAACCTTCTAAGTCAACTCCCCAAAGAGTTGTGCAGAGAAGTCTTCTCCTAACAGTGATGTGTGACGATGCACATGGTATTGCCTAACAGGAAATCTCCCTCAAGCCTTGACCCAAATTTTAAATCAGATTTGATAGTATAGATATAACTGGCCTAGGTCTCTAATTCCTCCACAAATCATGCTGATACCCAGTGGCCTAATCCTTCCACCATAAAAAAATCTTTTGACAAAGAACTGTCATTATCCATGGGTTGCAGATAAATTAAAATACTCCAACAATGAAGTATATTTCAAGGGTATAGAATTCACCTGCAAAGAAGCTGGAGGTAAGGGCCACATTTTTTGTTGGACAAGGTTTATCTTTTACCGAACAATGTCATAACAACCATTTGCAGATAATAGAAAAAGTTTTACTTTAAGTCCTGCTACACATAGAATTCTTAGTGTAAAAATGGGGGGAAAAAAAGGAAGACTTTCTGTTTCAGTGTTATTTAGTATATTAAAATATTCAACAGCCAAATTCAACTAATTTCTGCTTGCAGTTAAAATCTTCTCTCTATAATGCCAACAAGAGCAAACAGGAGAGTATTGTAATTACCAAGTTAGCCCAAGTTTGTATTTAAAACTTAAGCTGTCTAGATCAAACTCCAGAGATGATCTCAGGAATCGTGCACCCAAACCTCTATCTGTGTATACCAACATTCATTAATCTGCATTGCTTTAGAAGACTTTCACGCTTCCCTGGCCAACATTGAACTGCCTGATAAAGGGATGCAAAGGGCAAGATTAAATTACAATCTCCATCCTTGGGGTACAAGATACAGTGGTTACACACTAACAATGAGATAATGAGAATAATAATTTCCATAACTCAGACAAATACTCCAAAAAGTAAGAGCACATAAACAGCACTGAAGGCGGTGTTTTTTTACAGAGGCACCAACACTGCTGTGGCTCCACACAGTTTCCAGTCAAGAGAAAAACGCCCAAGTTCATGCTCCCTCATCCAATATTGACAAAACACGTACTTTTCAAGTAATTATTCCTGCTTCTAGTTCAATCTCCCTTAATACAACCTCACAACATATTTTAAGGATTTCACATCTTTTTCTGATCGCATATCATCGACATGTCTCTCACAATTTTATATCATTTATTTTTATTGACCTCCGGTTACATTTGCTTCTACTGGCGTTTCTCACAGAATTTACCATGGGTTCTATTTAGCTTAGTTCAGAGCATCAACATTCTCAGAAAAAAATGTTAACTTTTCCATTATTCTCATTCTAAAGACCAAACCCAGAGTCTCAAATTTCTAAATTAAATAGTTGAAGATATAAATGGATATAGTAAGCTGTCAAAAAATAACAAAATTTGTCCCCTATGATCCAAAAACTTTCTTTATGAAACCAGCATTCTTTATTCAACAATGATTTATTAAGTCTGTTATTCTTTAGCCGTCAGATATAAAGCAGAAGCCATAAGGCAGACAAATTCTCTTTCCTCATAAAACTTACCCCTCATTAAAGCAGTCAGAAAATAACAAATAAAAATAAATAAACAAAATAATCTCAGATGAGAACAATTTCTAATGAAGACTATGAAATTGAATAATGTAGTATAGAGTTTACACAGATCTTGCTTTCAAAGAAATTTCACTTAGGAAAAGATGTTGAAATTCAGCTTGAATTTTAGGAAACTTGAGACAGGAAAATCAAATCAGAGAAGTTAAACCAAAGAAAATAAGCAGATATGAGACTTGTCATGGAAAAAAGTTTGTGTGTTTAAAGAACAGAAAGAAGACCAATATATCTAGAATTCATTAAACAAAGGAGAGAGACAGAGTGATAAATTGAGGGGAAATCACAAAAGTAGGTACATTCAGCTCAATTAGGATTTTGTATAATATGCATTGGAGCTTGGATTTTTAGCAAATACTAAAGAAATCCCTGGAGAGTTTTATGCTACAAACTTGCATGACTAGTGTTCTACTTCTCAAAAATTATTTTGTTGTGTGCAGAACATATTGAATAGAAGCAAACATGAAACAGACAATCTGTCGAGGTGCGGTTGTCTAGAGCCCATTGGGAGCCTAAGCAAGGTGGCTTGGAATGGGTGATAGCAATGGAGATGCAGAAATACATCCAGTGCGACTCAAGTATATGAAACCTAAACAAGTTGACACATACCTTTAAGGATGACTTCTAAGTTTACAGCTTGACCAACAGAGTGGGTGGTAGTGTCACTGATTTAGGTGGAGATTTGCAGTAAAAATAATCTGGCCAAGAAGATGACACATGAGAAAGTTTGTTATTTTCATTCGTTGGGGTTTATTGGTTATTATATGCTTCAAATACTAAAAAGATACCCAAAAATATATGAGAAAGAATTGAAATCAAGAGAAGAATTATAATTGGAGAAGTACCAATGTAAAACTACACTTAATGTGGTGGAATTGCTGAAGCTTATCTAGTTTATTATAAACGCAGTAAAGTCCACTAACGTAAACCATGAGTTGCTTTTATATCAATGCTGGTATATTTTTCACTCGTAGATGCTTATCTCCTTTCAACCTTTACTGAGATAACTGAATCATAATCATAAGTCAATACTCCAGAGTTAAAGGTGTAACTACAGCTCTATACTAGACCAAAGTTACTAATGGATGTTCACATCAACCTTGTGATTTGAGGTTTATTAACATTACCCTCTGGCCAACAGGAAATGCTAAACTCAGACAAATTCCACAGGTTACTATATATGCTCTACTTATATTTTTAATACTTATAATGTGGCAGAACAATTCTTAAATAGGCTCTGTTCAAATAAGCAGATGTAATAAATTGTTCATTTCTAAAAATATAAAGGGATTTCTTATTTATAGAAATGACATAGTTTCCAATTAACTATAAATGTTCTCCAAATTTTTATTAGAATACATAGCCTTGTATTACTACACTTTAAATATCTGAATGTTGCTTTAAATTATAGATGATATTTTAGTGAGAAAATGCAAAACAATTGGGTCACTTCAGACTAAGCATAACTAAAAAGATTTCCAGGCTTATGATAGGCAAAAACATAGCATTTTTATTAGCAAAACTCCCACATACACTTTCACTGCCTTGAGTCATATCCACTAGTCTTTACCCATTGAAACAGCGTTTTCATTTCAGGAAAAAAAAAATAATAAAAGAAGAAGCTACATCTTAACTTGAGTATTGAGAAGGCCTTTAAGTAATAACTGCCTTTCTACTTCCTAATTTATAAAACTGGAAGATAAAAACAGAAATGGAAAGAGTAGTCAGGCATATTGCTCTAAAAATGTCACCACTAAGTATGAGGGTAAGGGCATTAACAAGAAAATTAATAAACACAGAAAACAAAAAAGTATAATCAAGTATGACTAAAAAGTCTAAAATAATATTTAGGATCAAGGGTTATATTGCAAAGACGTGTAACATGTATGGAGGAACATAAAAATATAACAAAGGAGTGGGTATTTGGCACTGTTGTTAATATGCCATGTGGTATATCCACACCACAGATATTTGAGTTCTGCTCCCCACTCCAGCTTTCTCCTCATGCGCATGCTGGGGACAGGGCAGCACCAAGGGATCAGTGATGGCTCAAATAGTTGGGTTCTTGCCACCAATATTGGCGACCTATATTGAGGCTTTTGGATTCAGCCTGGCCCAATCCTGACTATCATGGGCATTTGGGGGGTAAACCACCAACAACAGTCTCTCTGTCTCTCTCTTTCTCTCTCTCTCTCCAGAAGAAGCTCCTAAGTCTACCCACAGCCACTACAGCCATTCGGACACTTTGGATATTGCATATTCTGTGAAGCTCCATGTTTTAAAGGCCAATCTCAGTGGAGACAAGGGGGGCTTCAATGTAGTTTTATTTTTATGTCCCTGATAGCTAAGCAGTCTGAGCACTGTTTCTACTTCTCTTTCTGCACCATCTGGAACTCCCAGAACTCTTATATTTGACCTTTTAACAGTGTCTCTTAATTCTTGACTACTTTTTCCAGGTTGAGCCAGCTCCACTTCAAGCTTTTTGATTGTTTCTGCATGGTGACAAAAAATATCTTTGAATTCTGAGATTCTTTCTTCTGCCTCCTTCATTCTGTTATGGAGAATTTCCACTGAATTTTAAATTTGTTCTATGTCCTTCATTTCCAATAATTAGGCTTGATTTTGTTTCAGTGTTGCTATTTCTTGTGTGACATATTCCTTAAATTCCTGGAACTCCTGTATTTGCTTCTCATTTAAATATGAAGCTTTATAACAAGTGTTTTGAATTCTGTATTCTCCCATTCCCTTGATGTAATCCTCAGTTAACTCAGGTTGGCAAAGACTTTTGCTCCTTTTTAAGAGAGTCTTCAGTAATATTCACTGTGCCTCTGTCTCTTCTTTTGCTCTTGGTCATTGTACTTCTGCTTAGGAGATTCGATTCTTCTCCTTAGGGCAGGTTTCTACACTGTATTCCCCACGGGTCTACAGTTCAATTTGACTGATTGCATTTGGGACCCAGTTCTTTGCTGTCACTTGTGCTACTCTCTCCAGCAAATTTCAGGTCTGGTCTCTGTAGCCCCAGCTCCTGGCTCACCAGTCTCAACCTTCTGTGATCCGTTTTGAGGCTGCACCTTTGTCTGTACAATTTGCCACTTCCGGTTCCAACAATTCCCAGGTTAGTGAGATACCAGGTATCCTATATAGCTAGGTTGCTGGTGGTGCTGATCTTACCAGAACTTGTTGGCTGTTAGGTCTGAGGGCCACCTGGACCTATTTTGACCTGCAGAATGCCAAAGTCAGTGTTAATTTCCCTTTGGTAGCAGTACAATGTACTACACTGGAACTGTGTTCGCTCCCAGCTCATCACATGCACAGATCACTGTTGTCCCATAAAGCCTTTGCCACACAGTACAAAATAACACCTGACGGCACTGGTGGGTTCTGGATCTGCTAGACATTAGGTCTGGGGGCTACCCAGATCTATTTTGGGTGGAACCTATAGTTTGCCAGCTCAGTACAATGCACTGAACCAGAAATGAGTTTGTTTCCAGATTAGTGCACATGCAATCCTGTTCCATAGCCTTTGCCTCTCTACACAAAATCACACCCAATGCAGCTCTGATGGGGGTATGGCCTGTGAAATCCACCCTGTTTCTGCCCCACTTGCTTGGGATCTACAGCTCCTGGTCAAATCAAATAAATAAACAGGACATGGAGTTCTTTGGCTGGGTTCACCTCTGAGCTTCCAGTGAACTCCCCCTTCCACTTGTTGCTGGTGGAGCTCATATTACTACTTGTGAACTACTGCTGGAATATCAGGTCCCTGCAACACCACACTGTTGTCTCCTCTGCTTTCCCATGTCCATCAGTCTCCAGGTGCCCCTCTGCTGCTGGCCTGTCCTATTTCCTAGAATGTGCACTCTATGCTTCACTCTAGCTAATAATTCTCCACCTGTTTAAACATGTCCTTACCCTATTCCACCATCTTGATCCTCTATTTTGGCCTTATGACAGTGTCCGTCAATTCTTGGATGTTTTTCTTAGCTTCATATTGTTCCTCTTCCAACTTTTTTAGTTTTTCAGCATTACCGCAGGAAATGTCTTCCAATTCTGAGATTCTTTCTTCTTCCTTACTCATTCTATTACTAAGGGTTTCTAATGTTTTTTTGAATTTTTAATTTGCTGTGGTGCTTTCTTCATTTCTAATAATTCAGCTTGATTTTGTTTCAATGTTACTATTTCCTGTGATAACATATTACCTGAACTCCTGCATGTACTTCTTGTTGTTTTTAAGGAGTTTTATAATGATTTTTAAAAGCCCTTTATCCAGCATTTCTTCTACAGCTTCCTCTGAGATTGACATTATTTTTTCCTCCTTGCGGGGAAAGGTGTTAGAAACCTTATTCATTGTGCCTATGTTTCTTCTTTTGCCCTCGGCCATTGCAACTCTGAACAGCAGATAATTCTCACTGGAGTCAGTTTTTAAGCTATGTTGTCCACAGGTCTACTGTTTGACTTTACTGATCCCAGTCAGAATCCAGTTCCTCATCTGCCATCACTCATGCACTCCCTGTAGCAAGTTTCAGTCCTGAGCTTCTGTACTACTCCTCTGCCATGGCCTCTGCAGCCATGGCTCCCAGGTCACCACTCTCCACCCACTGTGATCCCATGTTGTGGCCAAAGCCTTTCTCTGCCCAGCCTTTCTCCAGCTCATGGTTTCAGCAGTATCCAAAGGCAGGGAAAAAACATCTTTAACTCAATTTTGGATCACACGGGTGTCAGTCTATCCTGTTGCATAGAATTTTTTTTTCATTCCTTTTCTTTCTGGAACCTGCTGGTAGTTACATTTGGGCAGAACCTGGAACTATTTTGGATGAAACCTGTGGGATGCCTAGTTGGTGTTGTTTTCCTGGTGAGACTAGTGCAATGCATTAAGCTGGAAGTGAGTTCCCTCCTGACTCAGCACTTGCACAGTTTGCTGTTGTACCTGCCCAGATGCTTTCCCACAGAACTCAAAATGGAGCTTAATGTTGCACTCCTGGGGGTCTGACCATAAAGTCTACACTATTATCACACTTGGTCACTAGAACTCTTCCACTTTGCTTCTGCTCATGATCAGATTTTAAAGGACCTGATATTCTATGCCGTAGTGCACCTCCTGAGCTGCTGGTAAACTTTTTTTCTCAACTGACTGCTGGTGGAGCGCCCATTCACAGTGGAGTATCTGTTCACTGCAGTACTGCTCCGCTGTATCTGCTACTTCCCTATGTCAGTGGGTCTACGGGTGTCCCCGTGTCATCAACCTGTCCTCTCCTATTTACCATCTCTGCTGCTCCTGGGGTAATCCTTCTCCCTCCCTTTTAATCGGCTTTCACCCTATTCTGTCCTCATGCTTTCTCCTCTTAAAATACACATGATCCTAAAAGAACCAAAATCACAGGTGACAAGTACCTTAGAGGTCCAGCTGACCACAAAATAATCCTATGCTTAAAATGCATATACAGCACACTCTGACTTACATATGCACACAGAATATATAATATTCATACCTTAAAGTTAATTAAGGTTCTTGGGATTCATCCACATGATTTTTCCTTTTCCCTTCTGTAGAATTAATTTGACATATGGTAAAGATAGATGCTAGGCATCAATATATGAAGGAGGTGGAAATTTTCTCCAAACCCACCTGATCTGCACAGGCTTTTTCTATGAGATGAAATTTATGAAGCTTTATGAATGAGGGCATAAAGGTGGTTTGGAAGATAGGAAATGAAAACAGTCCTAGGTTCATCATTCACAATAGGAGAAAATGAATAAGTATCTCTTGCTTCAACACTTGAATATTTTCAAAGGTCACTGACTGACATAATTTAATTTGACCTTACATTAACCTTATATAGGCTTCTTTCATCCTTCATTATTTAATTATTTCATTAATGAATATTTATACATTGATCACAGTCTGCTCCAGGAAATGAGCCAGGCACTCAAGAGGAAAGGATAACAAAACCAACATGTTCAGCATCAGGGAGCTTTATATATTAGAGGGCAAGCAATACCCAAAATAGATTTAGGAGAGAATAAACAAGAATAAAGTAATCATAACCTGCATGAATTAAAAATTGCTGAGATGGAGAATATCTGGTGGGGATTAGGAGTACATGTTACAACAGGCAGAGTGGCTAGAAAGACTTTCCTGAGACTATTTTCTTAAACTGAAATCCAAAGGAAGAGAACAAAACTTGTTGGAAATGAGTGGTGGAAGGGATTACAAAAGAAAAAAACATGCAAGGGTCCTTGGACAAGAAAAAATGCAGCTAGATGCAGAGATCCCAAATAGAGAACCAGGGTAGCAGTAGTCTTGAACTGGAAAGAGAGTATGGCGAAATTCTATTGCAGAGTTAAAATATGTTGGTCATAATAAAGAGCATGGGTTTAATCTACATGCAATCTATAAGTAATAGATGCTAAGCCAAAAATTTTGACAAGAGAGTAATGTGGGTTCACTGAAGGTTTGAACTGAAATATGATACCTAGGTTTTTATTTGGACAATGGAGAAGATGATGCTGTCAAGTGAATTTACCAAGCTAAAGGATTTCTGTAAATTTGTGGCAATAGTTTAACTTTACTGACTTATATTTACAGTTTAATGTTCCTAATAACTTCAGGTTATCCCTAAGACATACAAATAAGTTTTAAAAGCAGAAGTCAATTAATGCAGAATTTCTGTAACACACACACACACACATACAATTTATTTTATTTTCATTTGAAATGCATAGCTACACAGAGAGAAGCACAGAGAGAGAGCTCTTCCATCTGATGGTTCACTCCCCAAATAGCCAAAACAACCAGGGCTGCACAAATCTGAATTCAGAAGCTTGGAGCTATTCTTGTGCCTCCCACATGGATGCAGGGACCCAAAGACCTGAGCTGTTCACTGCTGCTTTCCTAGGGAACAAGAAGTTAGCCAGATCAGAGGTGGAGCAGCTAGGACACAAACCAGCACACATACAGAATGCCAGCACCACAGGCAGGCACCCAGCCTACTACGCCACAGCTCTAGAGCCAAACCTAGAATTCTATTGACGATTTTTAATTCATCAACATAAGCATTGTGGATAAATTGTTGGAGGGATTAAAACAAAATCTCTTAATAAGAGAATATAGTTTTTTTATTGTTATTAACATTGTATTATGTGATACAGTTTTATAGGCACTGGGGATTCCCCCCACCCCCCCCATGCCCCTCCCCCCATAGTGGATTCCTCCACCTTGCTGCATAACCACAGTTCAAGTTCAGTTGAGATTCCTTCATTGCAAGCATATACCTAGCATAAAGTCCAGCATCTTATTGTCCAGATAAGTTCAGTGGCCTCTTGGGGAGACCTTCTCTGGTCTGAAGGTAGAGCTAACAGAGTAAAGTAATAAGAGAATATAGTTCATGTTCAACTTGTGTCAGTGCAGATGTGAAGAAAATACAGTAATGTGCACTTAATACGTTATCCATTTCCCCAAAAATGGTAAAAATACTATACAGCCATGATATTTTTCAAGGGAATTATTCTAATAGCACAGAAAATTTTGGGATAAGCAAGAAGAAAAAAACAGGATAGTAGGGATGAACACTGAATGTCATCAAAGTATGGTGAACTGTGCATAACAGCACCACCAAAGGATTGTTGATATTCCAGATTTTCCTATGAATAGAAGAGAGTTGGTAGTCGGTACTGGTGAAGCAGAAAAGGGTAAAAAAAAAAAAGTAGTATAAGAATGAGGATTACACTGATAATGGATGACAGAATGCCCTGAACCCCAACAATGATTGAAAGAAATAAGCACAAATGTAACACATGGAAGAACTACTACCAATTTCTCAGTAAAGACAAATTGTCAGGGATATACTTCATTGGGTTACAGGGCAAATTGTCATGAATAGAAGGCCTGTTGCCTGGTGAGAGGCAGCAGGTAAGAAGGGGAAATGAGGAAATCCAGTCTTGACACACCTTCATGAAATTGCCACAGCTGCATGTCCAATAAACCTATAGATGTAGCATTAATCTAAATAATCCTAAGTACTTTCTTTTTCCATACACCTAAAGTTTACTGAAAGAAGTGCAGCAAGTCCTGAGTGTGAAATAAATGTGTACAAATAGGTAGAATTTATTACCAAAAATAACAATAGACCTTCAGGGAAGAAAAGTCTCTTCACTTTAATGAACTACCTTTGTTTCTGAAGTTCAGTTGTCAACAATTCATTTCACCATGAGGGAAATTGAGGCACAGAATAATTTCTTTTCCATTATTTAGCAAATTAATTTTAAGGGTAGAAATAATGATTGCTTTTTAGACCTGCATCACAAGCACTTACTCTCAAATAAACTGGGCTAAATAAAAGGCAAGGAAAATTAGTTTTGCTCTCTGTACCCTTCCTGGTAATGAAATATCCAATTAAAAGAAATTATGAGTCTTTAAGGATGAGTGCTCTTGCACAAAGTGAACTGAAATGGAAATTCATAACCACAATCCCATATCCATCACCGAAGACTATTAATTGGAACAATTTTCATAAAAGCTTAGGTTGAACACTCTCATTAGCAAAGCATACCTTGTGAAGCAATACCCAGATTCAGATTTGGAAAATATTCCAAGGGCCTCTGCTTTTAAGCCACAGCATTCAGCACTACTTTAAAAATGTCACATACAGCAATGCTTATTATTGCAAACTGCTGAAAGCTTGGCCAGGTCTTATTACATAACACATTTCCAAGGTTTTTCAAATACACGGAATTTTTTTTTTATGTTTTCAAGAAAGAAAATGAGATGCCATGTCCTTTACTCAATATATGTAACTTTTGGTAGAAAATGCTACATATAATATATTCTACATAACATACTTATGTGTGTATGTGTAATGCTTGATACATTATTAAGGGATTGGTAAACATTCAAATCCAACTCAGGTTTATCTAAATAATAAGTAAGCTTGAACTAAGAATCCTCAAAGTCCTTTTAATAGCACACCAAGGAAATATTTCTGAATCAAGGTTTATTTCTAGAAATGCATTCACAAGTATGGAATGAAGTTTCATTTGGCACCCCTATTCATTCGGCACCCTTAATCTCTGTTTCTGTCAAATTCCTAAAAATCAGAATTAGGCTCACTAACCACAGCATCCCATTTAAATTTGTTTGTTTGTTTTTCTTTTTCCTGGGTATGATTTCCACAAGGAAAAAATTGCTTGATATTTAATCATTTATCCAGACTATTTAGATATTCTGCCAATACTGTGTTGTACTCTCATAAACTCAGTGCTAACACACAGAGAGTGCAAATTTGATTCCAAGTTTATATATGCTTTCTGAGGTTTGGCCCTGTTGAGAAATATGTCTCAGAATGCTCTTCTGTCAGATTTATTTGAAAGGCACAGTAACAGAGACAGTAGGAGACAAAGAAAGATCTTTATCTGTCATTCATTCCCAAATAGCCACAATGGCTGGGGTTAGGCCAGCCAGAGAGCTAGGAACCTGGAACTTAATCCAGGTCCCCTCTCCTTTGTGGCAGGAGACTAAGTGCATAAACCATCTTCTGCTGCTTTCCTAGGTACATTATCAAGAAGCTGGATTACAAGCAGAGCAGCCTGAACCAGCACTCCAATGATGGAAGCCAGTGTCGCAAACAAGCGCTGCATCACAATGCCAGCCCCAGGTTTTAAAATTGAATCACAATTGATTTGTGGCCTAAATTATACTCCATCCAGCTCTGCCAACACAAGCCCATGATTCAGTATTTTCATACTAAGGTTAAAATGAATGACCACAATGAAGGATGAGAAAAACTAACCACAACTTTTGGCACCCATTACTAAATTAGGTAACCTCAAACATGTGCAAGAAAAACTAGAAGAGAAAACTTTATATCAATGTAAAAAAAAAATCTTCAAATCTACACATTTTTTCATAGTATTTTCCATGAACTTTAAACACCAAAGACCCTGTATATGCAGGAATTTCAAGTGTTTTTTTTTTCCTTAAATTTATCACTTTCTTCCATTTTCTACTTTTTTAAGAGTCCTTGAATGGTACTATTTTTAGTTCCTATCACATATTAACTCCTTAAAATATCATGTTTCAGTAAAGATGCAGCAATTATAATGCTTTTAAGTGACCTATAAATTCTGATAATTTCTGGAACTCATGAGCTGGTATGAAAATTACTGTAGAATTTACTAACATTATTATGAGCTTGGGCTTATAGATCAGAATGGACAATGTGCAGGCAACTGCTAACTCCAATAGTAGGTGATACAGCCATGGCATTTGTCCTAAGAGACTATGTTATGTAGATCAAGGAAATTCTCTACTAAGGCATTATGTAGCTAACAGATCTAAGATCATGCATCAAATGTGATGAGCATTTAATGTACAATGGGCTATCATTAAAGGCAAAGGCATCTGTAAGAACCATGGAAACTGGAGCTGTGGACCCATCACTTGGACAATGCTGAATTTAGCAATCGGTTGTGATGATTTGTCGTCTAGATGCATCTATCCATCTATTTTAATTATTACCAGCTACACTGTACTAATCTTTACTACTTAACAGAAGTTCCTTCTCACTGAGCACCAATAATTTGACACCACAAACAGAACACCATAGAGCCCCTCACCTAAAAATCTGCTTCATGAGAAAGTGAAACACACTCATTTAGCTAGAAAAAGTGAAAGTGATAGGAAAAAAAAAAAAAGTACAGCTCTGGGAACCAGAACAGAGTAGAAAACATTTTTAAATATCTAGAAGTTTTTGTCTCCCTAAAGAAAAGAAATGTTAAGTCCCAGCCAGGGCCAGAGGGCAAAAGGTTTAGAGTGATTGGGAAAATATTCATAGAGGCTGGGTGAGAATTATGTGAACAAATTTCCTGAAGCCAGGAGGAATGAAATGTTCCCTGTGGAAGTAATGGGTGAGATAAATTCCCCCAGTGGAAGCTTATGGGTTGCCATAGAGACCTTTTGCTTCTTGGAAGGAGATGTTTTAACATTAAAGGATTAACCACAAATAAATGGTATTGTCGATCACTGTGAAATTGAACAATATCACATCAGAAGAGACATATCCGGCTTAGATATTAAACTTGGCTCATGCAATTCACGAAATTAAGTGGTGAGATAGTCTACAAAACACAGGCATCCCTTTTGTTGTTGTTGTTGATTCCTGACTCTGATCATGATTTTTTAAGAATTACCACATATCCCTCCCCCCTTCTCCAAGATCAGAAAGATGATATCTTGGACTTCAAGGAAAATACTACTAAAAAATTTTTACGTGAGTGCCACCCACATGAAAGGCAGACAGAATGAACACCAAATTTTCAGAGACTAACTAGTGCCAGGAACTATGTAAATAGAAATTACTCTCCAAAATCCATACAATTGTGTTTATTTTTAAATAGAATTTTTAAAAAAACTGGATGAAAATTCTCTCCTTTGGAAAAATACTACAAACGAAATTTTATATTTGGATGAATATAAACACCAGCACATGATGGCCTATTTGCCTATGAAAATAGCTGTCTCCTTAGATAAAAAATGGACCATGTGAGTAGTAGGTGAACAATCTCCCGAAAATGTCTATTTTAATTTTTAAAATAATGTTATTTGTGGAAAAATGTTTCAAATAAATTTATGGAAAAGTTAAAACTTTCAATTTTATATCTACATTGGCATTAATGTTTTAAATATGTGATCCTATAAGACACACACACAGTTATGGACAGATGTACTCTGTTCTATGTGCTATGTGTTCTACAAGTTATAAATCCAATCAAAACATCTGATTTCTGAATGTAAAACAGTATTAGTAGATCCATCTTTGTGTGAATCAAAGCAATTGATGTGCTCCCTGGTTAATACAACTATGTAAACAAAGAATACCAGCACTTAGATTCTGACTGGAAATCACTATCACTCATCCATCCTTACCAACTCTGTGTATAAAAATCATTTATACTTCACTTTAACATACTTTTTAAATATCTAAACTCAAACATGCTAAAAGAATTAAATTTTCCTACTGCCGATACTGACCTCCTAATGGTAATCAGCCAAGAGATCTGCTCTGCCCTAGAGTTCACTCTCAACTCTATTTTGCTGCCTCACAGTCCCCATAGTGTCTGAACTCTGCTTCCAATGCACATGTGAAATATATGAATTTTGTTACCCTTAGATAAATTACAAGAAAAAGGATAGAGAAGAACTTTCTTAAGGTCCCCAGGAAACTGTTCCCGCTGCTCCGGCTTCTTGAATCCCATCATAACCCCTGCTGTAACACAGAAACATATCATCTCCATTGCAAGTTGTCTAAGTTTCTAATTGTCAAATTATGGAGCACAAGATAGATGATGTACCCACCAAGTTTGAGGAGTGGTTCACTGTACAGCCACATATAAACATGCACCCACATGCCCACAGTAAATTCTCAGGATGTGCCCATGATTGGTCTTCACAAGTTTCCTTGCTTTTCAGTGAGCTATAACATTCATCTATCTCCCAAAACAATACATTACCAGTAGGCTCAAATACATACCATTTAATCTGTCATTACCTTTTTGTGCAAGTGGTTTTCCCCTAACCTTATCAAAAGGAAGAGGCTCCCAAGAAATGTGAGGAAAAGAAAAATTCCCAAATGATATACATTCTTGATGCGCAAGAGTGTCAGGGCTGAAGTGAGTGCCACAGAATAACGGGAACTTCTAGGAGCAGAGATCTAAATCGGGTGAGGTGAGAAATCTAAATTTCCCAAAGCCATAACTATAATAAATTGTCACAACATAATAGGTGGTTTAGGATCTAGCTATTTCCTGGGATTTTCTCTGCTGTTAGAGTAGAGCAAAAAAATAGCAATTTACTTTATTTGACCCATTTGTTCAGTAAGTGGGTGTTTCTTACCTGCTCAGTCAAGGCAGCAGCTAAATGCCATCAAAAAGTCACAAGGAGAGCATGCTTCTTTAAGGAAACTGCATATTGAAAATGGCAAGCTAATCACTATATTTTCAAGTGATTGTAGAAAATAAAATTGATACTATTCTATGTTGCCGAAATATATATGAAACAATAAACGAATAACACAATTAAATTTGGAGTTTAAAATTGAGTAATACATTCCCTCTTTTTGTTTTCATAGGCATATCAACACTGTTGCTTATTTAAGAAATGGAGAATATTCTTATTAGTAAATGCATGCTTTCCAAGGGAGGAGAGGAGACATGAAGCTTCCTTGGAATCAAAGCCTTGGGACACAAGCACACCCACAGGCACAGTTCACTAACCATATAACTATGTGCACATAAACTGCAAAGCACTTGATTAGGAAACCTCAAAGAGCTGGGCTACAATTCTGCTGTTTGGCTTTCCTTTGCCAATATCTCTAGAATTCTACCATGCTTCACTGGGTGTCATTCCTGGTACCTGAATGTAATGTGAGTATTGACCTAACCTATAGATGTACCAACTCAGGACACAATTTTAGGCCTGGATTATAGTTGCACCTACAAAGAACAAATATTCCTAGTCTTGATTTTTACCTAAAACGTTCAGCTTTGATCCTTTATGATCTGGGTGATGGTGCATACACAAACACACACACACTAGATTATTCAACTTACTCTATTTTGTTCATCAAATTAAGTACCTAGTCACAATTTTTTAATACTTAACCTGGCTACTATTTCACTTAACTTTTTATTTTTTTTTTTTAAAGCAGAGTGGCAGAAAGAGAGAGAGAGAGAGAAAGAGAGAGATCCTGTCCTGGTTTCCCCTACTGAAACCCATGTGTTTGAGTTATCATTTTTTGATCTAGAACATGCATTAGCAGGAAACCAGATGAAAATTAAAGGTGCAACCTGATTCTCAGCAGTGGACCCAGCTCAGACTTCGCATTTTCTCTCACACACCTCAAGGGTTGAAACCTGTCAGCTACTGTATCCATGTGTTTGTTGTCTCATCCTCCCAGATTTCTGCATTCAGTTCAAGCTCCTTGAAGCAATCCAAGGAAATAGAAATCTGCCTCCTGATAATGGAAATGTAACAAAAAATATTGCACTCATCTTTAACCTACAAATTACATATATAACATTTACTTCATCACTCAAAGTATTTATAAGGATGCTAAATTAAAATAACGTTTTTTACTAAGAAATTGCATTCAAAACACATAAAATAAACATAGATACTTAATACTTACACATAATTCATCTATGTTAGGTTTAATCTTAACTGTTGGTTAGAGAAACTCAAAGAGAAATAATTTCAGAGAGTCCTCAGGATGGTCTCTAGTCAACATCAATACCTTTCCTGGTTCCTGAAAACTTCTACAAAGGAAACTTGTCATTGTATTTCTGAAATATGGATTTTAACCTTTACAGGACTCCTTTCTTTAAAGAAACCAGGAAAGTAAAATGTCTGGTTCTCAACCACAGGGGAAAGTGACTCTCTCCAGGAATAGCTTAGGACTTGAGCTCAGTGCATTTGAATATGAAAAGAAAGAAGTTATCTGATGACTCCATGCCAGATTTCGGCACACATAATGCATTTCATATTATACAAAATTGATAATTCTATAACCACGAAGAAAAATGATGCTTGGTTAATGTTAACGATATGGTGGAGTTTATTGCTTCCAAATTAATAAAAGAAACAAAAAGAATAATAAACAGAAGGCAATATGTTTTATCCTTAGCAAGCAGAGAAGGGCATCTACTTCGTCATGAAACTTTATAAAATTTCTGTCAAAATAAAGTAGAAGTAGCTAAAACAAGAAAAAGATAGCCTAACTTCATAAGACATTTACATGAAAATCAAATTCAAGTGAATTCCACAAGGGAAGCAAAACGTTTGGTGGCCTTTGCTAGGTAGTCAAATTCATTTACAGTAATTTCCCTTTATACAGCTTTGATTTTCAAAGTTTCAGTTACCCTCAATCAAATCAAGTACTCAAATGTTAAGTGGAAAATTCCAGAAATAATTTGTAATTTTTAAATCTCAAGCTGTTCTGCCTACTAGGATGAAATCTCATGCCAACTTGTTGCTTGCTGTCCTTTATCCTGCCAACTCATTGGTTACTTGATGGCCATTTTATCACATTTTATCAACAGCTCTACCATCATAGGGTCCCAGTCACTCACGATAATAACCTAACGCTATGTCACGACACCCATGTAATTCATCTCATTTCATATGATCACACAGGCATTGCAAAATCTCACACATAAGAAAAAAAGATGAATATAGTACAATAAGATACTTATGAGAGACCAAGAAACATCCACATAAATCATTACATTTATTGCTACGATTGTTCTAATTCACTATGTTATTGTTGTCACTCTTATGCTTAAAGTGTTAATTAAGCCATATAAAAGCTATGCATGTTTAGGAAAAAAACATAGCAAATACAAGGTTTGACAATATCCATGCTTTAATACATCTGCTGAGGGACTTGGAACTCAATACTCTCCCCACAGATATGTCCAATTGAAATATCCAGCACTAGATTCTAAAACGGAGAAAAGATTTAGCATAAAACACTAAAGAAATATAAGAAAAATCTATATTTTAATTTGTACTAATATGCCAACAATAGTTTCTTGACTAAGACAAATATATAATGATCATATAAAATGTTAACATTATGAAAAGCTTGGTATGCATTATGGAAAGAATAGCAAAATAATTCAATACTGTTTATATTATTATTTTTGTGGTAATAGGGATTCCCCTCTTTCCCTCCTCTTTCTTTATTTTCCCCTCCCATTATTATTCCCCATATTAGATAATATGGTTCTTTAGTAACAGTTACAAGTTTAACATTCCACTATTTAAATGCATCATGCCATTGCAGATACAGACATGGTAGAACATCTAGTATTAAACTGTCAAGTTATATTAAATTGCTTCACTGGGAGTTCTCCTTTTATTCAAGAGTAGAAATGCCTACTGTAATTTATATTTACTTCTCAGTATGTTACTGTCCATTATACAATTCATCTATGAATATATATGTAAATACTTGTTCACCTGTATTTGAGTTGTACTTTGCATGAAGGCTGACTTATATCAAAGAAAACATAAGCTATATGTCCTTTTGAAATTGGTTTATTTTACTGAGCATCATGGTCTCCAATTCGGATCACTTTGTGGCAAATGATAGAATTTCATCTTTTTAATGTCTATGTAGTATTCCGTGGAATTAATGTACCACAGTTTCTTTATCCATTCCTCTTTTGACAGGTGTCTGGGTTTTTTCCCACACCTTTGCTATTGTGGTTTGTACTATAATAAGCATAGAGTTTCAGGTCACTTTCTCATATGCAGATTTCACTTCATTTTGATATATTCTGAGGAATGGGATCGCTGGTTCATGTAAACAGAAGAGAAAAATCTTTGCATACTATACAAAAGATAGAGAACTAATATCCAGGATTTACAAATAAACTTCAGAAACTCAAGAACAGCAAAATCAACAACCCTCTTAATAAGTGGACAGAGGAAATGAGCAAGCATTCTTCAAAAGAACAAATTCAAATGGCTAAAAGATAGATGTGAAAAAATGTTCAGGTGCTATAGCTATTTTTTTTTTACCAATTCTACAACATTAAAAAAATTTTTTATTATTAATTGTATTGCATTATGTGACACAGTGTTATAGGCACTAGGATACCCCCCCACCGCTCCCCAAACCCTCCCCTCATGGTGGATTTCTCCACCTTGTTGCATTACCAAAGTTCAAATTCAGTTGAGATTCTTTCATTGGAAGTATTTACCAAGGAAGTGCAAATAAAAACCACATTGAAGTTCAACCTAACTCCAGTGAGAATCAGCTACATTCAGAAAACAATACTATTTTTGCAAAGCTAGTAAGCTTGAAATTACTCCAAAATTAGAACTGTGTAATATTTTCAAATATATAAAGCATATGAGCAAACTTGGGAAGGCTTATTAATAGGTATTCAAACAATAAGAAGTCAACATCCAAACCTTAATGTTACTCCTAGCTACAATTTTTCCCAAAAAGAAGAAATGAGTTAAGTAGAAACACTGGGGGAAATGCCTACTCCTAATAAATATAGCCATTTCATTTTAGTTACAGAATTGTGAGCACCAGACTAGCTAACTGCTTGTGGCCACACTAATCACAGAAATGTAATCACTCAGAATAGAGGTGTAGCTGTCATAGCCACTACCTTCTGTAGTTAATCACCCTCTTTGCTCCTTCTAATCAGATAATCCAATCTAGCTAAGGATCACTGTTCCAAGCATTGCCTAGCTCCCTTCATCTGGACCAGCAGAACTCCAAGTGCGACTCACACAACTGTGGATGCAATCAAACAGTAAACTAAATACTAAATTGTCTCAGAATGAGCAAAGTGCAAAGAAATTTATTGCATATGTAAGATGCGACAATTCTAAAGAAAGGGACTAATTTCTCATAAGCACAGTTACTACAAGAGAGAGCAAAAATTTTGAAAACCAGCTAATTCATATTCACACACTCATCCCATCCCCAGAAAAACGTTCTATCTATGGAATGGAAGTAAGCACTCGTGGAGCAAGGAAAATTGGATATTGATTTGGATTGTTTGAAAATGAAGGGCATAAATGCAGAATGTAATATTTCAATTAAGTAAGAGAACAGCAGATTGAATACTACAGAATCAGAAAATACACACTAGAAATTTTCCAAGAACTTGGAAGAACAGTGTTTGTTATAATTTTTTGACATTTTAAACATGCAAAATAATACAGAAAATTATCAAATAAGTAGAGGAGAGAAAGAATACACACAAACACAATTTGGTTTCTTACATTCTCAACTACAGTAATTTTTAATTGGCCGGGTAAAAATGATATTTGACTGCTGATAACCTTATTTTCTCAATACATTCAAAAAATTCTTGAAATTATCTTTGAAATTCAATTTATTGGAGTATCTCATCCTTACAGCTTCTATTTCTCCTCTATCAGAGGCAGAAGTAGACAAAGAAATAGAGATAGAAGTAGAAATAGCAATTAAAACACTGAAAATGCATATATATGTATCCATGCATGCACAATTTTCTATACACACAGATATATACATGTATGTATACAGATAATTTAACTATTGATTTTCTTTTACCAATGTCATATATGTTAATTGATACACATGTGCATGTATGTATTTTCCTGGTTATGTATTAGGATTTCCAAAAGAAAACAATCGGGGCAAAAGCATACATACTCTGAGGAAAACTTAAGTATCAAAAATGATTCTTTTAAGTTTATGAATATGTAAGATGACATGGGTCAATATCAATTACAAACAACAAGTTTAAACACAGCAATTTGCTTCTGGGAATAATCAAATAAAGGTATTTCAAAAAATTATATGGGAAAGATAAGTTTGAATGTTCTATGGCACACTAAGGTAGCCATAACTCAGAGCTTTTATTTCGTATTTTATAATAAGAACTAGAAGAAAACAGTTCATAAATTCCCAACACAAAGAAATGACAGACTTTTTGGCAACTGAAATGCTTATAACCACTCTGATTTAATCAATATACATTGTACACATGTCCTAAACTATCACACCACACCCTACAAATACGTATAATTATTATATATCAGAAAAGTATTGGTTTAGGCAAAGAAAAGAAACCAAGGACATTTGTTACAATACTATTAACAGAAAATTAGAAATTAAATATTCAACAATAGCATATTTCTTTTTTCATTTATTTACTTGTGTAGCTATTTTACATAAAGTGAACAAATTCCACTTCAAATACAGTACACATTTAGGACTAGAGTGACACTTGCCACTCTACCCACTCTCTGCCCATATTCTCCACCTATTTCCTTTTATTGCATTTCTCACATGTTTCCCACTCACCCTCTTTCTTCAATCTTTCTTTCTTTTTCAATTTTTACAATTACATACTTTCATTTCACTTTCCAATCACAGGTTGAATTCTCCATTAAGTAAAGATTTCAATATTTCTTTTGCATATTACAGTCGACTTATGTGGTGAAGTACTACACAATCATTTAAAATACTGTAGCCAATGTACATTACAATAATCAATGTCAAACTTATTTCTAAAAAACCTTCTAAATAGCAAATGTAGAATGGGTCTTACTGCATATTGCACTAAGCTTCTGTATGTGCAAAGAACTGAATGTTATAATGCAGAAAACTACAAACACCATTATCTGTGGATAGAGTTTAATTTGTTTGGATTTCCATTATTCTTCATCTTATAACTATATCAGAATGAATATACATAATCCTTAATGTTTTCTGCTTTTTATATTCTTTAATTTATAAATCATATATGTGTATGTGCCATACAAAACTATTGTGTAAAAACGGGTCATCTAGAGCGGGACAGAATCTTGGATTCCTACTGTGTTCAGTTCTGGTTCTCTGTCCTTCAGCCCAAGGGGCAGAGGGAAAAGTACAATGAAAACATTGAGCACTTGTATGTCCTTTCCAACAGGTAACTTTTTATTTTCCTTTTAGAGACACTGGTGTGTTCATGTTGCTAAGAGTAAGCAAATATTTTGTTCATATCATTTTATCTTTCCTTTTCATTTTAGGATCCATATGAACATTTAAAGAGTTGATGGATATTATGTGTGCATGTGTGTGTTATTTTTTTTCAATCTTGACTATTCAGATCATATCCAACAGTGCATTTCAAAGATACCTCATATAATTCAAAAGGCTTGTGTGAATAAAATGTCAACAGAATTTCTATATAAGCTCTCAGCAAACCAATGTCA
Source organism: Ochotona curzoniae (assembly GCF_017591425.1). NCBI lineage: Eukaryota > Metazoa > Chordata > Mammalia > Lagomorpha > Ochotonidae > Ochotona > Ochotona curzoniae. The sequence continues at coordinate 61,634,598 of NW_024466599.1, forward strand.
AACATGTTGGCGCTGTTGGATAGAGAGTCAATGATTTTTACATGTTGTGTGCTTTTATTCTTTCACAAAGGCTAAGAGAGGAGACTGTTTTCTTTCCCTCCCCTCTTCCCTTCCCCTGACATCTTTCTCTTTCGTCTGCCTCCAGTGCCCTTGAAGGCTGTATTGAAGCTGACAAAGGATAAAGTAGCAGGGAGTGGGAGAAACTAAAGATACCAAGGGGCTCCCACTGCCTGTCTGAAAAATCTGTTTATACAGCACCTGGGTCACCCTCCCTCTGATAGGCTTTTCTCTATGTGTTATTGTGTTTATGTCAAGAAAAGATGCCGGCAATCCCTTGTTGTTGAACGCTGCTCTATAGAATTCTACTGCTTTCATTTTCCACTTACTACCTCATTTTGTTTGAAAGAGGCTGCCTTCCCAGCTTCATCTGTGATCACCAAGAACACACAATCTCTCCTTTGTTCACTGAGTGACCTTTATATATGAATAAGGGTGAATCGTGCCTTGAAACCTAAACTAATTTTGGCCAAGAGGTCTTTAAAAAAATAAGCTGTAACTGAGACTGCCACACACACACACAAAAATAAATGCTGCTGGTTTCATTGTCATTCATCTAATGTTTCTCTGTGCATTTTGTTTTGGAATTTCAAAGTGCAATAACAGTATTCAGAAATGAATACGGCATCACAGGCAGGAGCTTCCCTGGGGTATGGCGAACCGGTGACAGCCCAAGCACTACCTTGGAGTTATTTTTATTTCTTGGAAGAGTTGAGAAGGAGTTGCACATTCCTGCCAACGTCAAGTAGCTTCAAGAGTCAGGCAGCTGGACAGTCACCTAGGGAAGTGAGATAACTATGGGGAGTGTTTGGGGGCTGGGATTGCTACAGGAAAAAAAAAAATGAAATGTGCACACATATCCAGAGCCTCAACAACCTTAGTTACCTAAGATTACCAAGCAGACTACCAAGCGTATGCCTTTTATATATACACTCTGCCTTGAGGGAGTATATCTTGCAGGAGAACAAACATCAAAAATTAGAGATGGGGTCTTCTTTGGCAAGTCAGGTTCTCTTCTTTCCCCAGCATCCCTCACGCCCTTCACACACAAATCCTAGAACATTTATACACAGCAGAACCCAGACAAAAGAAATCACAATGTGATGCTGATAAAAATCAAAAGGAGACTATTTCAAGGTGCTTGGGCTTTAAAAAGCACAGTCTGATTTACTTTTGTCTGTCCTCCCCTCAGGGATGATCTAGATCTTCACACATTCCTGGGAACAGGCCAACAAATGGGTGCCTTTTTTCTAAGGAACACAGCAATGTCAACAAGGTTGACAACTAAAAAGTAAAAACAAAATATTGAACTCTAGATTTATATGGATGTCTTTGATCGCTAGGAAAAATACAAATTTGGTTCTAGAAAGTCATTGTACTGTCTTAGTACATGTGGATAAATAGTTTGAATAGTGTCCCAGAAAGCAAATGATCAAATTGCTTTCCAATACTGTAAATTATATCACATCAGGGGAAAGGTAACTGAAAGTATATTTGCTTACATACTATGTTCTAATTCTGAATAGATATAAAGCTGCTGTATTAAAGAGTGTTAAGTCCAGCTGATACATAACAGACAAGCCTCAAATTTTCACATACAATAGAAGCCAGAATTGTTCAGAAGCAAGAATGTTGGGGTGGGGAGCATCCTATAGTCACTTAGAGTATCAGGATAGCATCTGTCATCATAAATGCATGTCCTCCTCAGACAAGAAGAGGGGTATTGGTTGTGGGCCATGCCTACAAGCATATTTACCCCTCCCTCTAACCCACACTGCATGTCTCTATCTAGATGCAAAAAGAGCTAGGTAAAGGAATGTATGTCAAGGAACCGCCTCCCAGCAACTACTACATATCACGAAAGGCACCCCAAACCAAAGCTGCCTGACCTCAGAGATGATCATTCATGATGACTCATTTCTAAGCTGGATTCTTGAGAGTTGCAAACCTATGTCCCCAAATCTGTTTCCAGCTGTGAAGCTTTTGGCAGTCATAGCTGCTTAAGGTTCTTTGGTTTTAAGGCAAATTTCTGTGGCCTCAAAAGTTGCAAAATGTTCTTTTTCTAGTTAAACCATGACTGAAAGGATGAGAGGTCATGTCCAAAATGATATAAAGAGCAAGTGGGAAGCTCTAGAATTTCACTAATCATGATGTCAGTTCTAATAAGTCTCTCTTTTTTCCATCATACAAATCCTTTCTAAATACTGGAAACAAACTAGAACTTTAAAATATGCTTTAAAAATTCCCTATAATTTCATAGTCCAGTGGTAGCTACAATTAACACCACATACACTGCCTCATACCTATTTGCAAATAATATGAAATGTACCAAATGCTTTGCAAATTTCTTTAATTGAGTAATATTATTTGTAAATCAATATATTTATACTCTATTATTTATAACATATTTGTAAGTCATGATTTTTATTGTCTACACAATATTCAATAAATATATACACCAGAGTTTAATTAATTAGCATTTTAATTTTGAAAATGTAAGTATTGCCTTGCTAGAGTTATAAGCCAGTTTAGACTATCTTAAAATCTACCAAGTTCAGTAGAAATATGCTTCAATGCTATAGACTGCTAAATACTAAAATAAGGATAGACACGAGACAGCTGAACAGTACCCTATGGCCATTTTAAGATGTATAGAAGCTGGTAGTATATAAACTAAAATCAAAATGTCACTGAAGTAGTCACAGAATGTGGTTAAGAACATGCATTTTTTAACATATTGGTTACTCAATACCATGTCAATTAATTCCATAATGCCCTAAATTGTCGTTGCTGTTATGTTGTGGCTTTTAATTGATCGGGATGATATTCTGCCAGCTCTGCTTTCAGACCAGAGATGGTCTCCCCAAGAAACCATTGAACTTATCTGGACAATTCTGTGCTGGACTCTGCTTGGTATATTCTTGCAATGAAAGAATCTTGACTGAATTTGAACTGTAATACTGCAACAAGGTGGAGAAATCTACCATGAGGGGAGGGAAGGGTGTGGGGAGAGGTTGCAGAAATCCCAGAGCCTATGAAACTGTGTCACATAATGCAATGTAATTAATTAAAAAAAAAAGTAAGTATTTTCTACTATATCCCATTTGTAAATAAAAGTACTGTTTTTCCTTTGCTCATTCATGTATTAATCTCATATCAGTGAAACAATCTGAAAAGTAGACAAAAATCCTTCTTCTGTCCGAGTGAAAGGTACATACAGTCTGTAAGATAAACCAATCAAATATATGGTATATTAGCTTGTCCTGAGAAGGACAATAAAAAAGCCAAGGGAAATAGGGAAGAAATAAGCTTGATGATGGAAAAGGAAGCCCAAGAATATCTTCACAGAGAAAATGTCATTTGTAAAAGGCCAAAATGCATAAGGAAACAATCAGTGATCATTAAGAAGAGAATATTCCAGCAAAAATGAACTGAAAATAAAAGGGGCTCAAGGCACAGGCTTTCCTGTGTTGAGGGCTGGGGTTGCTGGCAGAGAATGAACAAAATGAAGAATAATGAAAGATGACATCAGGGGAGTAACAGGTTAAAAGGATGGTTTACACCTGTTTCCCTGGCATAATTATAGATAATGTTCCATTTTAATTCTTAAGCATGTCTTATGCTTGGGTGACAAATTATACAGTTGCCTTTCTCACATGTCATTAAAAAGACTACAAGGGCTTTTTTTTTTTCATTATTTTTTATTGGAAAGGCGGATATACAGAGAGGAGAGACAGAGAGGAAGATCTTCCGTCCGATGATTCACTCCCCAAGTGAGCGCAATGGGCCGATACTATGCTGATCCGAAGCCAGGAGCCTCTTCCGGGTCTCCCACGCAGGTGCAGGTTCCCAAAGCTGCTTTCCCAGGCCACAGGCAGGGAGCTGGAAGGGAAGTGGGGCTGCCGGGATTAGAACCGGCGCCCATATGGGATCCGGGCGTGCAAGGCGAGGACCTTTAACCACTTGCGCCACCGCGCCGGGCCCTACAAGGACTTTTTTTGTAATGTATTTATTCATTTAAAAGGCAGAATGATAAAACAAAATGAAGAGGAAAGAGACAGAATTTTACATCGGTTCACTTCCCCAATGCCTGCAACAGCCAAGGATAGGTCAGGCTGAAGTCAAGAGGAGTAAGAAACTTCATCCAGGACTCCCAGGTACTCCTGGGTGACAGGAACCCAAGCACTTGGGCCATCACTTGTTGTCCCCCAGGAGCATTAGCAAGAAGTTGGACAGAAATCTATGAGTAGCTGGGACTCCAAGCAGTACTTAACCCACTACATCATAATGACTGTCCCAAGACTTCTTTGTTATGAAATAAGAAGTCATTTTGAAAAAAGGAGTGATATTTATGACTTTGCTTTTTATTAGTTTAAGGATAAATACAGAGAAAAGCAAGGAAGCAAGAAAACCCATTAGGAAGCAACTGCATTAAGGCAAGCCAGTAATGATGACAGTTTGGGCTCAGATGATACATGGGAAAGAAGGAGAAACCATCAGGTTATTCATATATTTGGAATGTACAGCCTATGATACTTGCTGCCAGATTAGATATAGGTTAAGAAAAACATAATAAAAGAGGAATCTAGAAATACTCCAACACCTTTATACTTTTATCCTGACAACTGGAGAGGCTGTGTACTAAATTGGAGAATACTGGAGGTAGAGAAAGTTAAAATAATAGATGCTTGAAATACAGTCAGAACACGGTGAGTACCTAAAGTGCCTATCAAATGCCACACAGACAGGTAGTTTCAAATTCAGGAGAGCTGTCTGGAAACACCTGCCTAGTAACCATCAGTGTTAACAATCATGAGACCAAATGAGGTCATCAAGGTCCTTTCCTTGGAAAAGAAAGCAGACACAAAACAAAACGTTGTCAACCCTGTTTCCTTGCAAATAGCACTAAGAAATTGAATGGCTACATCAAGTTAAAGGAAGCTGATGCACCCCGCAAAGACACTACTCAAGACCAATTACATGTTTCAAATACTTTGTTAATACTAAATACCGAATGTCCAATTCAAATATAATAGAACATTAGCATTTGTTTTTAGATGGGCTATTTTCATTTCTTTTTTCACCTAATTACTTACACTAATCTTTATTCACTATTCTTCTGGTTAGTATGTATTTTTCTCATTGTAGAAGACCTCATATAAAAATGTTGAAAATATTTTATTACATACATTGTGCATATAGTTCTTAACTTGCTATTCCATTTTACCCATCATTACAATGTGTTTGTTTAAAGGTTTCATTTTCCATCTTTGCTTTCAACGTCTTCCAATTGACTGAATTAAGCTCATGCAGATTATCTGGGATAATCTCCCTTACTTAAAATCTATTGACTATGGACTTTGACCACATTTACAAATTGCCTCACAATAACTCCTGGGTTTGTGGTTCAGACCATTGCCTACAAGAGTCAACACTCAAAATAAACTGCCAGAATCAGAGTGAGCCCAGGGTAATCCCAAAGTTCAGGTAGGAGGCAGGAAAGATGGTTAGAGTCAGAGAAGGAGATAAGACAACAAAAGTAGAGATCAGAGAAAGGTAAAGATTTAAAGACAATATACTGTGGGTTTTGAAAATGGAGAAAGTAGAAGTGAGCAAAAAATGTAGGAGTTTCCAAAACATGGAAAAGATAGGGAAACGACCTCCGAGAACACCCAGAAGGACAGCCCTCTTAATCCATTTTAAACTTGTAAAGTACTATATTTGCTTGTTAAAAGATACTATATTTGTGGCAGTTTATTAGAGCAGCAAGAAGAAATCACTGTATGCACACACACACATTTATATATAATATAAAGGGCTGTGTGATAGAGACATGGAGAGAGAAGGAAAGATGAGTAGGAAGGGAGGGAGGGGGTGCTTGTGATTATGCACAATCTTTTCCTGGATTTAATTCCTACTTGGATCTAGGAGGGTTAATCTATTCAATATCATATCACTATGACATCTTTCTTTTAATTATTTTGTCCTAGAATATATCTCAATATCCTATAGAAAAATTATTCTCTACTTTCTCATCTTTCTTTGGTCATTTACATGTTCAATTCTTTTAGACTAGACTTTGGAAATCTGGACAAATTCGCAAGTGAAAGACTCCCGTCCAAAAAGAATTATATTATTGCTATTTTAGCTTTGATTAAATAAGACATATGATAGGGTAGTGAGAATCATTATTTTTAGTCCCATTTACTTAAGTAGTAATAGATTAGAAAATGCAAAATAAACATGTGTATGTATAGTTAAGTTTTATATCTATTAATAGACATTTAAATAAATGCTTTTAAAGTAGGAATATGTCTCAGTTATAGTATGTTCCAGATGCATATTTTACTTAAAAAGTTATGTATTACTCAACTTTGACATGGCATGCTTAAGTAGAATATTTTTAAAATTAGTTATACTATTGTTTCTTGATGTATCAAATTATACACATTTTTTATGAGAAATATTCTTCACATAATCCTGCATCTTTTCTTTGCTTTCATAAACTTTCACCATCATTGAAATAATTATATCAAAATCAGTCGGTTGAATGAGTTACGATATTATTGTTGACTAATGGCTACTCAAAAATACTCCCTAATTGACGAGATCATGAAATCCTAATCCTCAGTATTTGTAAATGCTATTTATTCAGATTAAACAGTCTTAGCAGATATCCTTAGGTTAAGTATCTTGAAGAGATTACCTTTGATTATCAAGGGGGTAATCTAAGAGACAGAGTCACAAAAAGAAAAAGTCAGTGTGACCACATAGGCAGAGACCAGACTCATCTGACCAGAAGACAGAGAAACCTCAAATCACTAAGTGCTACAAGCAGTACAAAGCAGCCCCTCTAGTCCCTTCACAGTGAGTACAGTCCTCTCAACACCTTGGCTTTGGACATCAGATATCAGCGCTGTGAGAGAATGCATTCCGAATGTTTGAAATCACCTGGTTTGTGGTCATTTGTTACAGCAGCAGAGAAGGAAGAAAGCATGTGACCCTGTGTGACTTCTGGCCAAAAGATGCTGAAGTCAAAAAGTTTCAGAATCACCATTTAAATTATTGTTACTTTGTTGATTTATGTGGCCATACACAAGCAGATCAAACCCTCCAGAAAAAATTTGTTCTATCTCATTAAACATCTCTTCTATGTTTGTTTTTATTTATTCCTAAGTACTTTTGTGATTATAATTATGATATTTACATTAATTATAATTTCCAACCAGTTACTATTAATATTAAAAAGTTACTCGTTTCTGTATATTTGTTTCATAATAGATCATTAACTCACTTTGAATCCTAATAGATTTTCAATTTATTTCCAAGGGTTTTCCAGATAGACAACATTTACAAATAAAATGAGTTGTTGTCTTTCCAATATTTACAACATTTATGCCTTTTATGCCTTAGTGTTTTGCTCAAAATATCCAGAACAATAGAGATAATCATGATTATCTTTGCCTAATTTTAGGTAATTCTTCTAGTATGTAATTATTAACCCCAATATTGAATGATTAATGCAGACTTCTTGTCATATCAATGAAATATTATTATTTAGCTAGTAAAATACGAATGTTCTCTTAATAAAAAATGGATGCTTAATTTTATTTACTGTTTATTAAGAATAAACTACTTTATTTTTCTTTGTTCAGATTATAAATCCTTTGAATCCAGGATGAAACTTATCTTGGTTGTTTTGTACCATTACTTTATGAATCATAAATAATGTTCACTAATATTTTGCTAGGATTCACATCCATAGCTGATATTTATGTGCAGTTTTCTATATTGCATTATCATTTTTAAGTTCTGAGAGGATTTCTCCATAAAATCAGTTCAGAAATATTCCTCTTACTTTAATGCTCTGAAACATTTTCTCCTCATTTCCTTAATTTGAATTATTTTTATTTGTATTATATAGTGTACATATGTCATCAAATCATAAAAAAGTCAGATGCCTTCTAGTCAAATAATCAAGCATGCACTTTGCCTCATCTGTATTTTCATCTTTCAGTTGTTTTTTTTTCTTCTGGTGTTCATCTCCATATTTCCATATAATTGTTTACACTGTTGGTTTTCTGTTTATCAAATGTACACATTATTTACTATCTCAGTTTTGGGAAGGACTTTTTATGCATCCCCCTCACTCTCCCTTCCTCTGGTTCTCAACATAAATGCAACAAAATCAATTGGTGAGTTTATGATTGTGTATTGTTTAGAGTTGAAACAGAGTACAATAAACATGCATATTTCCTAATGTAACTTTTTCTGTCATTAACTTTTTGTATTAGCATAGTTTTCTCAATGCTTTCCACTCTTTAAAGCTTTTTCCATTGAGGCCTACCAACAGCTTTTCCACTGACTTAAAACAGGTTTTTGGTGTTTCTTTGTAGCTCTGACATACAGTTTTCATCTGCACACTTCCTTTACTGCTCTTCTGAAAACAATGCCTGATTTCTTACCCTGCCTTCCTTGATTTTCTCCCATCATTTTGTAAACAAAAACCCATACTTTCTTAAAATCAAAATATGAGAGGCAAAGATTTTGAGAATGCTTATGCTTTACCATCGGACTGGTAGGTGGCTGACACTCTGTTGTCAAATCCTTTGGCCTTGTGTTCTAGTTTTTAAGAATGTCCACTGCTTTAGCTGTCAATTCTTCAATCAAATTGGTGCTGTTGATGCCTGGTAACATCTCTCGTGTTGCACACGAGTTCAGACAGTCTCTGGCTTTATTCTTGAATTACAACAGATTGTCTTGAGGTGGTTATATTGACATAAACTACTGAAATTACCCTATGGACATGCAACAAATCGGCGGATATTCAGCACTAAACCAAACCTCCCACTGTCTTCCCGGATCCTAGGTCCTTCCTGAGTTCTAAAGGACAAACAGCTGAGCGTGTCTTCATTTTCTCCCCTAACAGTCTTAAGATCTTAATTTCCCTCTGCTCTGCCAATACTGATTGCTTTCCCTATAGGATCACTCTATCTTCTAAATACAAGCTGATAGTTTTCAGCTACTCCAATGCTACCTGTTCTCATATTATATTTTTTTTCTTACAGATTTACTAGATTTGCATTTTTAATCATGGTTCTAATATTAATGTGTTGGAATCTGGAAAGGGAGAAAATACAAATTCAATTACTCTGCTACATCACTGAAGCTAAAATCCCTTAGAACATTTACAAATACTATCTAAGAAGTAAGTTTTCTTCCAAATCAATAAGTCCTAATGTCTTTTATAGAACTAGCTACATTGACAATTTATTTTCATCCCATTCCATTTATCTATTTAGATTTTATGCCCTGGTTCCATTTTTGTCATTAATATTTCCCTAGAAACTCTGTTTATTCAACATTGTAATTTATTATAATATTACATACACTCCTATAATACAGTATTTTATAGTACTTGAAATTATATTGGTTTTGTAAATTACATTCCTAGTAATCAAATTTTTGAAGGTTTATTTATTTTTATCGCAGAGGCAGACTTACAAAGATCAGGAGAGGCAGAGAGAAAATGGTCTCCAATCAGTTGGTTCACTCTCCAAGTGGCTGCAACAGCTGGAACTAAGCCAATTAGAAGCAAGTAGCCAGCAATCACTTCCAGGTCTAGCACATTGGTGCAAAGTCCCAATGCTTGGGCCGTCCTCCACTGCTTTCCCAGGCTATAAGCAGGGAGCTGGATGGGAAGTGGGGCAACAGGATATGGACTGGTGCCCAGATGGGATGCTGGCTCTTGCAAGCAGAGGATTGGCCAGTTGAACTATTGTGTTCGCTCCTAATGCTCACATTTGTAACAGCTCTGTCAAAGGTTAGTATTTTTATTGAATTTTTAAACAGCTAGCTCTTTGATTAAAGACATTAAATATTTATTTTTTCCCCTTTTAATTAGCCTAAATCATTGTTATTCTTACCTTTCCTAAGGTTATTTTGTTGCCACTTTGACACCTTCAATAGTGATAGGTGATTCACCAGCATTCTCTCTTATTGAATTATAAAAGTATTTATAGCTACATGTGTTATTTATTCTTTATTTGTAAATTGTCTGTAATTAAATGTTTGATTTTTGTCATTGCCTGAGGATGATCTATGAGGTTTTTTTTAAGGCTTATTAGTATTAACAGGAGACACAAGATAAATGAATATGGTATAGCCACACTCCCTTCAGATGCTCTGGGCACCAAAACAACAACGGAAGGACCATGACTCCAGAGGCCTAAGTGATGGAAATTTTCAGCAAAAAAGAGAAAAACAATGAAGAGTCCATGGGACAAGAAGAGAGAAAACCGAGACACTATTGCAGCCAGCTGCACTGTCATACTACCACAAGGATAGGAAGAAATATGTGTGTCCTACCGCTCACAGTTTCAGCTGAGAGAGAATCCCACAGTCACCCACAGACTTTCCCTTCCCGCTGGGGATCTTAGTGGGATCTGAGCAACTCTCCAGGCTTACAGCAGGGAAGCCATGTTGCTTCTGTCCCATTTCCTAGATTTGCATAGTACCATTGCAGAGTCAGGTAGTGCTACTCAGTTCCACTTCCCCCCACGATCAGAATCAACATCAGGAGGGGATGCCATCTTCCTAAAGAGAAGTGACAGGAGACTGCAGCCCTTGCCACTGGTGATACTGCCTGAGGGATAACCTTAAAGATCACAAGGATTTGAGTCCTGCCTGAAGAGGTGGGCAGAGTGTGCACCTAAATCCATGAAGCAAAAACACATTGCGTGCTTCCCCCACTGTTTACAATGGCTCCCAGCAATGAACAGGGAGAAAGCATCATCTTAACAAGGTTAGTACAGGCTGTCACAACTCACCTGTGTATAATCAGGAAATTAGAAGGCTATTCAGTAAAATTACAACAGAAAAATTCCTGATTTGGAATAAGAAAGAACATAAAAGTTCAGGAAGCAATGGAATTTCTAACAGATCTGACCAGAAAAGAGCTTCACCACAACTCATTACAGTCAACCTTTCAACAGTAAACCATAAATAAAATATCTTCAGTTGTGCATAAGAGAAATGCCAGATTGCCTTCAGAGGATCTCCAATTGGACTGAGAGCTGATATCTAATGAGAAGCGCTATAGACCACAAGAGAATGCAGAGACATATTCCCAAGCCTTAAAAAAAAATCTGCCAACTCCAAGTACTGTACACTGCAAAGCTCTTGTTTATGAATTAAGATTAAATAAACACCTTCCAAAAGCAAACAAAACAAGTGAAGGAAATAACGTGAAGACAGAACATTTCCTAGTAAAATACAAAAGAAAGCCAAAGTACACAATAGCAATATTTATGGTCAAATGGCAGGACACAGTCATTAATTACCAAAAACAATCTTGAATACAAATTGCCTAAATTCTCCAATTAAAAGATACAGATTGGCTGAACTGATTATAAAAAGCAAAAACCATCTATTCACTGCCTGCAAGAAATAGCCTCACTAGCAAGTTACACACAGACTGAAAGTCAAAGGATGGAAAAAGAAATTCAATGCTAAGATAGATAAAATAGGGCATGAGTAGTCATCCTAATACCAGACAAAATAGGGCACACAGACAAGCTGTTACAAAATGTGCATTATTTAATGAATAGGAACTCAACCCAATAGGAAGATATACTATAGTAAATGTATGTATAGCCAATGCTAGGGTTACAGGCTATTTAAACAAATATTACTGGATATAAGAGGAAACACAGACTCCAATACAATATTTAGGGACTTCCTCACCCCACTTCCACCAATGGATAGATCAACTAGACAAAAGTCAACAAAGCAACAACAAAACTAATCTAATCTACACTATGCACAAATGGACCTAATTAATACCTACAGCACAGAAGGAAGGAAGGAAGGAAGGAAGGAAGGAAGGAAGGAAGGAAGGAAGGAAGGAAGGAAGGAAGGAAGGAAGGAAGGAAAGAAGGAAGGAACAATCCTGGCATCTCTGCCAAACTTACTAGGTCCACTCTTCCCTGGCACCCAGTCTGTGACTTTGAGGGCTTTTCCTTGGACTCAAGTTTCTCCGATACCTCTGCCAGAGTTAACACCTGGAAGCTAAGTCATCCTTCACTTGGAGGTCTAACGTGATACTGAGCAATATTTGCATCCCAGACAGACAACATCAAAAGGTACACTAGATTTCAAAGTTAGTTATGCTGCAAAATAGTTTAAAATTAAATGCATATACAATATTCATTTATGCTTGAAACTCCAGTCCTAAACCAAGCTGTGGCCACCAGTGTTGATATTCTTGCCATCCAGCAGAGCCGAGAGGGTCAGCTTGATACCTATCTTTAAGAGTCAGAGCGTAGCCTAATCCTATCAAGCTGGAGTTGTTCACTTTATCAGAGAAGCAGGCATCAAGACAGATATGATACTTGGCTGCTATCCTGAAAACCAGTGTTGCTATTTCCCACCGTCCACACGACACTGACCACAGTCTCCAGCTTCTGGTCCACCTTCTGGAGCCACCAAACTGTTCTATCATTCACATTAATGTGGAGCTGGAATTCATTGATCTTTTAACCAAACGCAAAGTTGCTCTGGGTGACTCAGGACTTCGCAATCTCAAACTTCATTCTGGTAGCCAGCCAGCTCAGCACCAGGGCACCCCAATGGAGGGTCCAGCAAAGTCAAAATCCACATCACAGACCACATTGATGTGCTCCTGCTTGCACCCAGTCTTGAGTTTAGCATTTGTCTCCAGGTATTAGGCAAGAAGGATGAATCAAAGGTCAGCTTTGGTCCACATGTGAGCTTATTTTCCATGGTGATCTCAGTGCCCAGCGTGTTGTTGGTGTTCCATTTCTTCATAAACGTCAGCCCGTACTCAGTCCACATATATTTGATTTTCAGGCAGCCCATCACTTTGGTAGTCTTCTTATTGGTTGAGCCCGAACTTGTTACAATAACAGGACAGAGGACGGAACAGATTGCTCAACTACCACAGCCAAGTGTTGGCAGTGAATATCTGGGGAAATGGAGACTCCATTCTTGGACAAATCCATTCTCAGACTTTCTTTTTAAATCAAGCTTTATTTAGCCCTTGGTGAATATGTTCCTGGCCTACCTTCCCAGATCGACATATGTAGGAGGAACCATCATCTTCTGCTCAGCAGTGGTGGCGGCAGCTACAGCTTTACAATGACAATTACAAAATATAAATGAATCTTCCATGTTGGAAGGAGTTATTTCAACAAAATGTCCACAGAGCCAGCTCTGTGAAGTAGGTTAAGCCTTCACCTGTGGCACCAACATCCATTATGGGGTTTGAGTCCAAGCTGCTCCACTTATGATCCAGCTCTCTGTTTGTAGCCTGGGAGACCAACCGAGGTGGCTCAAATCCTTGTATCCCTACACCCACATGGGAGACCCAGAAGAAGCTCATGGTTCCTAGCTTCAGATCAGCTCAGCTCTGGACATTGAAATCATTTGGGGAGTAAATCAGCAAATGGAAGATCTCCCTTTCTGTCTCTCCTCTCTCTGCCTCTCAAAAAAAAAAAAAAGTTCTTAAAAAAAAGTCCATACCACCCAAAGAAGCTTACAATGTGATCCAATCAAAATAACAACATTCTACTCGGATCTAGAAAAAAAAAGTGCTGAAATTCATGTGGAAACACAAGAGACCCCGATTAGTTAAATAATATTAACCACCAAAAGCAAAGCCAGAGGCATCATGATACCAAATTTCAAGATATACAATGAGGGGCCCGGCGCAGTAGCATAGTGGCTTAAATCCTTGCCTTGCACGCACTGGGATTCCATATGAGCACCAGTTCTAATCCTGGCAACCTCACTTCCCATCCAGCTCCCTGCTTGTGGCCTAGGAAGGCAGTAGAGGATGGCCCAAAGCTTTGGGACCCTGCACCCGCGTGGGAGACTTGGAGAGACTCCTGGCTTCTGGCTTCGGATCGACACAGCTCAGCCATTGCAGCCGCTTGGGGAGTGAATCATCAAATGAAAAATGTTCCTGTCTGTCTCTCCTCTTCTCTCTCTCTATATATATATCTGATTTTACATTACTATTAAATAAATCAAAAAAAAAAGATACACAGTGGGGTAATGATAATCAAATCTCCAGAGAACTGTTGTCAATATGGGATATTGGCACTGCAGGCAGCTTAACCCATCATACCACCATGCCATTCCCCCAGTTACACTATTTAATACTAGCATTTTTATTTAGTGCTTAGAAAATATAACATTTATTTAAGGATATCGAGATATGCACTCTCATACTTTCCTTCACTCTGTTTTTTCATTTTATTTATTTTTGATTTTTACATAGTCGATTAGGGTGATGAGGATGGATGGCTACAAGAAGGTGGGTGTGACCATTATTTCCACTTTCTCTTTTTTTTCTTCCTGTATCTGGAGGAAATAGGGAGGGGATTAGGAGAGAAGCCACACCCAGCCTCCCAAACGCCTCTATACTGTGGGATAAAGGACAGTCACCCAATACCATCCAACAATCCCCAATGTGGGGCATGCTCCGAGCGTCCTGTTCAAGAGGTTCCGATAATTCAGCAGTTCTGAATTACTGTTGATCTTGCCACTGCAAGCACGATGAAATCTCTCCAGAATCCACTGGTTGACAGTCCACCTTAGAGTCTCCGTTTCCCCAGATATTCACTGCTAACACTTGGCTGTGGTAGTTGAGCAATTTGTTCTGTCTCTTTACTGTTATGGTATGTAGTGTACTCTGCAGACTCCAATATACTGGCATATTCTCCATATGCACCCGGATACGCTGCCCACGGCTCCAACTAAGCCAGAGGAGACCCAGCTCTGACACATACAATCCATGGCCAGACCGTGGAACCTGCTATTCTCTTCATGATTGGGATTCTGAGATCAGCAGTTCAATTGGAGGGATCTCCAAAGAAACTTCATCTGAGATGATCCCAGACCAGATTCTTGTGTGTGCTTACCAATACAAGGTCCAACACAGTCCGTCACCCCAATCAGCTTATGCACATGCTGGTGGTTGCAATTGCTGGGTCATTTCTGCCTCCAGCCCTGTCTTCTACACAAACCAGTGGGTGTTATCGTCCAGTTCAAGCCTACCAACCACATACTAGGCTCTCACACAAACCAGTGGGAGTTGCACCCTAGTCAGAGCGACTCGCAATAACCCCCAGCAGGTCCAACCCTTGCTCTGGTTCCCATGCTTGCCAGTGTACACAGCAGACAGGTCCAGTATATCCCACATCCCATTCAGCTTTCATACTTGTGCACTGAAGCCTAGTTCAACCCGACCAGCCCTACCACCCAGCCCATACTTGTCCCAGCAGGTGTCACTCTCTTCTAGCCATGCCTGCCCCAGTCCTGGTTCTCATGCTCACCAGTTAGAGTGGCAACCCACTGTTTCTCTACTGGACCCACTCCCAGTCCTGCATCTTGCATTCACCAAGTCCTTCATTCTTTAAACATGCTTTCCTGTATTTCTTTGGAAATACTAAAAATAGCTTGTTTAAAGTTTTTTGCCTAACATCTGAGTGGGTTTTCTCAAGGAGACTTTCTGTTGATTTTGTTTTCTGTATGTGGGCCATTTTTTCATAATTCCCTCACAAATTTTTGTTCAAAACTGAACATTGTAAATAATATAATTTGACAACCCCAGAGAATAGATGCTTCATCATCACCAGGGTTTATTGTTGTGTACTGATTGTTATGGACTAATTCTATTCTGTCATCTTTATTGTGTGCCACTCTGAAGTTGCTGATTTGGCTGTGCAGCAGTTAGATAAAAATTACACAGATTTCTTCTGCTTAGAACTAAGAAATTTGTCTTTGCCAAGGGGCTCAGCTTGTATGTTAGGACACACGTTCCATACTTGACTATGCTGTAGACAACTCATCTTGTCTTTACCTCCCGTTTGCACAAATCAGCAGCTTGCCCAGAGATGAGACCTCAGGGCTCTCTCAGGTTTTTCCTTATGTCACAACTTTCGGCTTGTGTAAAGCCCTATGCCTGTGTAGAGACTTAAAAGTTACAGAAATACGTGAGAGTTTTTAAAGGCACTGGAGGCATCACTTTCTCCGAACTTCCCTTTTAAACTTTTTGATTAGCTTGTCATTTACTCCAAGAGTTATCTACCATCACAGACATTCTTGAAGTGAATTGATTAACGAAATTGTTTTAAACACATGACTCCAGTAAAAGACTTTTCACATAGGGTGGCCCCTGAGTTACCTCAAATAAAGGTACTACTGCTTATGACATCTTCTAGGGAACCACAAGGCAGGGCAAATTAATGACAAATTTTCTGGAAAAGAGGCTTTGAAGGAGCTCAAACCTCATGCTGCTAGTGTCCAAGGCTACTCCAAAATGGTAGAAAATGAGAATGAGAACAGGAAAAATAAAATGCTCCAATGTGCTCTGTTTTTTGCTAGGATTCAGCCACTTTTCTTGATTAAATGCCCTTTGGATTGCTGAAAGCATTTGATCAGTTTCCAAGTTCTAAAGAAAGTTGATACTGCCAATTTTAGACAGTTATTTTATGTTCTTACAAATGAGAAAAATTTCAAAAGTCCTTCCTCTGATTTTCACACATTTCTCTCCAAACATTAAAATTTTTCATTTATTTGAAAGAAAGAAGGAAGGCTGGAGAAAGATTTTCCATCCTGTGTTTCACTCCCCAAATGGCCTAAATGCTATCAATAGCTGAGACTAGGCCAGGTAAAAGCCAGGAAGCAGGAGCTGCATCACAGTCTTCTATGTGGGTGGCAGAAGCCCATGTCTTTGCGCCATCTTCCATTGCTTTCCTCGCCATCAACAGGGAGCTAGATCAGCAATTGCATAGTGGGTCTCAAACCAGGACACATATGGGATGGAATGCTGTCATTGCAGACAGTGGATTACCTACTATAGCACATGACATGCCTCATTCCTTACCTCAATTTTTGATCAAGTATTTAGAAGGTAGACTTTGGGATAAACACCATGAAAATATTTTCTGGTATGCTTTTGTAAGTAATACTGTTGTCTCAAAAGTGACCAGATATAATAAAAAAGAAAGGGTTATGCCCACATTGACTTTTACCTATGGAGAGTACATAAAATTACTTGTAGTTATGATTTCTTAGAACTTATCACAATACTATTCAGTGGTTCACTTTCTCATTCTTTTTTTTTTCTTTCATTGTAAAATGACATCCAAGGGATGTGATGGGTCTCATATGGCTCCGTTAAACTTCAAAACTCAAGAATGTGCATTTTAACTGTTATTGTGTGGAGAATAGTACGTATTAGCAGTGATAAACTGTGTTTTGGATAGTCACAAAACATGAGTGCTTCTGTGGGAGCACACATTTAATTCCACAGACAGATACAAAAACATTTCTCTATCAAACAAGGGTTAAATAATAAAGAAAAGGTATGTGAATGAATGAACACTGTGGGAGAGAGATTAACTCTATAAAAGGGTTATGAGACATTATGGCATTCCTGTAGATTTTTAAATACTACAAAGCAGTTTCTTAGACAAAGGAAGTGAAGACAGAAATGATGACAGGTGAAAAGTCACCAAGTTATGAGAAGTTTTGACTGTCTTTTCTGAACACAAAGTGTTCTGTATTAGTTAAGGATCGCCTGCATGCTGGTTTGTTCTGCTACAGATGTTGCCAATAATAATGAGGAGTGAAAAAAAACCCTAGAGGAAGAGTTCATTTAATTTTTATTGATCCTCTTATATCTTAAGAATTTCATCAAGCAAAGTGACAACGTACATAGACCTTGCACTGAAAGTCTTAGCTGAGCGAACAAGAATGAATCAGCACAGTAAATAAAGTACTGTTTTTCTTTCCCTGGCCTCCTACTTCAAGGTCATTGTTAAAAAGCAAGGAACACTTTGGAGAAGCAGTTACCAACCCTGGCTGTACATAAGAAACATCCGCGGAGATTTCTGAAAATGCAGATCCCTACGTCCCCCTCCTGATCTAGTGAGTCAGGATGTTAAGCTTTTTATGCCCTCCTTTACCTTGCTCCAGAGATGTCCAGCTGTGTCAACTGCTTCAAGCTAAGTTAATATGACAAAGAATGAAGGAATTTTACTTTCAAAAAATTCTATACTATGTCAGATATATATTCTTGATCAATGTTCAAAGATATAGGACTAGAGAATTTAAGGAGTAAATGAAGCAGGATGTATAAGTCATTTGCCTGGAGAGAAAAACACTATGACCATAAGACTGTTTACAGAAATGAGTCTCTCAGAAGTCCATAAATTTGTGACTATTGTATTGAATGATCATAAGTCAATGAAAGCTACAAAACCATGAATATCTACAGGATTAACAAAATACATTTATTTTCGTTCTGAGCATATAGCTACTTTATTCAACAGTCAGTGAAGGAATAATCAGGAATGAGTTTAACTTTTTTTCCCATCATGGCCTTTAAGACATTCTTTGATATAATTCCCTTCTTTTTTATAATTTTATTCATTCATATAAGGTGAAAACTTTTTCACATATTTCCCAATGCAGATCTAGAAGCACAGTGATACCTCCTAGTCCACCCTCCCTTCTGTCCCTCTCCCCTCTGTAACTTATTTTCCCTTCTTTCCTATCCATTCTCTTCCCCCTAATTTTTAAAATGGCATACTTCCACTGAGCACCTCCTTTTTGAGATGTCACAGGCCAGGTGTCTGTCTGTGCCTCCTGCAGAGGGAGTGTCAACCTGAGTTGGGCAGCAGAGCCCAGGCAGGAAACAGAATAGTAAGTATGGGCCCGGCGCGGTGGCGCAAGTGGTTAAGGTCCTCGCCCAGCACGCCCAGGATCCCATATGGGCGCCGGTTCTAATCCCAGCAGCCCCGCTTCCCTTCCAGCTCCCTACCTGTGGCCAGGGAAAGCAGTCGGGGATGACTCAAAGCTTTGGGACCCTGCACCCGCGTGGGAGACCCAGAAGAGGCTCCTGGCTTCAGATCGGCATAGCATCGGCCATTGCGCTCACTTGGGGAGTGAATCATTGGACAGAAGATCTTCCTCTCTGTCTCTCCTCTCTGTATATCCGCCTTTCCAATAATAAAAAATAAATCTTTTTTAAAAAAAAGAATAGTAAGTATATCTCAGTTTTCTTTTGTATCATTCTGCCATGATGATTTGGTAATTTCCCCTGATGGTTCAGTACCACCTTAAGGAAGACAAAGGGAAAGGCTAAAATCTTATATGTAGTCCTATTTTCATAGCTACAAAACTAGACTTGATATGAAGTCATATTACTGAAAACAGAAAGATGAATTAGAAGTTGAAGGTAGGAGTAAGTAGAGAGGAGAAGAAAGGAATATCTTAAAATTCTTTTCTTTAGGGGGCCTACTAAAATAGATACATTGTTACTCATTTCTGTAATTATCTTCCATTAAAATGTATAAGTACTGTAAACTTACCGAAGATAATTTTTAAAACACAGTTTAATACAGGTAAGTCAGTTACCTACTAAGTATTTATGCAATCTAACAAATTTTATCTGCTCTATTTTTAGTTTTCATTAATTGTATCAACATCCATTCAATTACATACTTACAAAAATTCAGGATGATGGGTTTCCTACAGCTTCTTAAATGACTATGTGCATATTACAAATTGAGGGGACTACAAGGGTTCATATACACACAGACACAGAAAAGATCTGTTACAGACAAGGATGCAAAGAAACCATGAAGAGAAAGCCTAACTCCATGCCAGGCAGGTCCACAATATCCACATACAGATTCCAAAGTCCTCTCAGATATTTTATGGGCCACAAAGGAATTGGATTTCATGGAAGCCAGAGTCCCATTCAAGTGCAAATCTCTGACAATTTTCTGCTCAGGTAGCTGAAAACAGTTTTTGGGATCAGTTTGAAAAGCAGCAACGAATCCAGGTGTGAAGAAAGCATCTGTCCATGTTCTGTACTCAATATTGGCAAGCCATCACGGACGTCTTTTTCATATGTTTTGGAAAACTAAATTAGCACAAAATGACATTAATCCCTATGTGGCATATTTTATTCTGGTTTTGCCAAATATCACTACTATGTCTCCAAGCACTGACAGAATTGTATGTACAATTTTAACAGTCAAGAGTCACAATGCAATGACACACTGGATGAGGGCTTTTCAACAAGCTTGAGAAAATCTAAGCCATCATCTCTTCACATGTTACTTGTGGCCATTTTATTTTTTTTTTTTCCTCTCAAAGACTCCAGTCCTATTTCCTGTGTTCTTTTCTGCTCTTCAGCTTAAAGATCTTACTAGGGATTCTGAGGAATAACATTGTAAGATGATTTTCATTATTCAGAAAGTATCATAAACAGTCCTTATGAATAAAAACTAAAACAACTATGACATCCCATAACATTAAGGGACAATTGTGGCATATGCTATCTTTGACTGAAATACTATAATGTGGTCCATGACTATATATAAAAGGGAATTAAATTACAATCTTCCTATTCACAAAGTTTATGCTTTCATCTCACCTGGTGAGTTTGATTTGCTATCATATCCATCTATTTATATCTTAATTTTCCTAGTTTAACTTATCAAAATCTAATTTTATTTTCAATTGAAATTCTTTATCTTGTCAAATCTTCTCCATTATGGGGCATAGAAATCACATTTATTTTTAAATTTCTATTTGTTCTACTGACAGTTGAGTGATCCATTCATTTGTTTCTAGTGTTCATTTTTTGTTTCTCTCCTTGCAAGTTTTGGTTGAATGTCAGACATTATTTATGAAAAATTGTGAAATGATAATATCTTCCTCCTAAAGAGTTCCTCCCATAGCCAGATAGGAAAGGGCAGATCATTTCAACTCAACAAGGCCCTGCACTGAAACAAGGGCGTTGTGGCTTTTCTATGTCTCCGTTTACAGCCTGTTCGCTTCTGTTCCTACTCTCCAGTCTTTGGAGAACTCCATTTGGTCATCTCTCCTTGATGATTTCCAAACTCCAAATTGATCTTTGTGCTCGGTAATGAGACTTCTGAAAAGCAAATTCTATCTTCAGTAGTTTTCTGCTTAGCTTGTTAAGTCAGTGAAGAAAATGCAAGCAAATTAAATCGGTTCAAGACGGGAAATAATATGAAAGTATTTAAAAAGGCAAGAAAACATTTGAAAGTCTATTTAAAAGATGTTAGACACTTTTGGGTCCAAACATAATGTTACAATAAGTAAAGCTAGGAAAATCTCAAAGTTTCTTTGCTTAAAAAACAAAATCTAACTATATCTTCCTCACAGAAGAGAATTTACTTAAAACAAAATGGCACAGACTGTTTACAACAGCGTCTTATCAAAACTTAGATACATATAGGTAAAGTCATTCAAATTTGAACAGTATAATTTACATGAAAAGTATTAAATGGTACAGTGAATATTGTTTTATAATAAAGAGTAACATTCATCATAAATGAAGTACCATAAAACTGTATTCTGCAAGTAAATTTACAGTGAAACAGAGAAACAAAGTTTTGCACATCTATGGATAATTTGGCAGAAATGCAATAATCAAAGATATGCTAAAACTTCTTTGAGTTAGTGCCAAATCAAGTAGACGATATGTAAATACACAAATAAATTTGGATGTCAGAGCACAAAGGAACAATGTCTTCAAGTTATTTCTAAAATATATAATCTACGCAGCCAAACTGTAAATAAAGTGAAAAGGCCATTTTCAGACACTCAAACACGCCTTCTCACACATTTCACAGCCACAGTCCAACAAAACCACAAGTAATTAAGCAAATGTCAAATAAAGAATACTAGCATTTTCTAAAATGTGTGTTTTTATTGATACGTAGTGAGCACATTTGTTTCATATGTTTGGATTTAGGAGCACAGTGGCAGTTCCCACCCTACCTTCACACCTGTCCGTGCTCCCATTCTCCCTCCTACTTCCTGTCTTTTTTTTTTTAATTTTTACAATGGCAGACCTCTGATTTAGTTTGTAATCACAGGTTTAGTTCTCCAATAAGTAAAAAATTCAACAAACACTGAGCAGAAAAAAAAATTACTATTTCTCAAGAGTATAGACAAGAGCTGTAAATAATTATCAAATCTTAAAATATTGATTTTACTCATATACATGACATTTTTGTACTCCATATAGTAATTACCACAAATCATGAAAAACATACAATATTTTCTTTTGTGGAGTGGCCTATTACATTAAACAAACATTATGGTTTCTAGTTGTTTTCATTTTTTTCTTTGTCAAAGACAAGATTCCATCTTTTTTACAACTAAGTAGCATTATATAACATATATATGTTATATATATACCTATCCATACACACACACATATATATATATATCACATTTTTATTATTCAGTCATGAGTTATAGGACATCTTAACCACTGTGAATGACCTGCAACAAACATGGGAGTACAAGTAATTAACATTCACTTCCTGATTTCATTTGCTTTGGGTAAATTCACAGGAGTGAGATGACTGAGTGATATGATAGATCTATCTTCAGATTTATGAGAAATCTACATATCATCATCCATGATAGGTATTCTAGTTTACATTCCCTCCAACAGTGAATTACCACACCTTTTCTTGCACATCCCCACCAGCATTTATTATCTTTATTATTATACTCTTTGAGATTTATTTTTATTGAGTTGAAAAACAGGATTATAGAGAGAATAAGAAACACAGCCAGAAATGTCTTCCATCTGCTAATTTACTCCCCAAATGGCCACAACAGTGAACATTGTGTCAAGCCAAATCCAGAAGCCTGAAACTTCTTACCGACCTCCATTTTGGGTTTAGGAGC
Source organism: Ochotona curzoniae (assembly GCF_017591425.1). Taxonomy (NCBI): domain Eukaryota; kingdom Metazoa; phylum Chordata; class Mammalia; order Lagomorpha; family Ochotonidae; genus Ochotona; species Ochotona curzoniae. The sequence goes on from NW_024466599.1 coordinate 61,657,431, forward strand.
CCAAACACTGGGGCCACCTTTTGCTGCTTTTCCAGGCCATTGGCAGTGAGTTGAACTGCAAGTGGAATATTCAGGTTTCAAATTTTCCTATACGGAAAGCCAACATTGCAGGCAGTGCTGAACCACTGTTTCACAAACTGGAGTCTGTTTCTCTATTTCTGTATGATAACCATTCTAACTGGGGTGAGATGAAACTTCAATATGGTTTTTATTTGCATTTGCCTGATACTTAGCGATTCTGGGCATTTTTTCATGTGTCTATTGTCCACCTGAATTTTACCATTTTAAAGAATGTCCATACTCAGTAGATGGATTGTGCATGTTATTGTCGAGTTTCTTAAACTCTTTATATAGATTATGGATATTAATCCATTACCAGTTACATAATTAGGAAATATTTTCTCCAATCTTTTCACTTGTATTTTCTCTTTGTTGATAATTTTCTATGCATTGTAGAAACTTACAGCTTGATGCAATACCATTTGCCTACTTTTGCTTTCATTGTCTTTCTTCTGGGGTGTTTTCCAAGAAACCTTTGCCTATGACAAGGTCTTGTAGTTTCCCTGATGTTTTCCTGCAGTACTTTGATGAGATCAAGTTGTAAATTTAGATTTTGATCCACTTTTGCATAAGGCATAAGGTAGAGGTCCTATTTTGTATTTCTACACACAAAGATCCACGGAGAAGCTCCACTTCTCACACAGAAACTCCACAGAAAGAAAAAAAGACAACAGCCTTCTAACTCACATCATGGCTAACCACAGAATCCAGTGATGCCCAATATTGTCAATGCAGAATAAAGAAGTTCTTCCAGCACCAGTCAGACTGTTTGTCATGATTAAGAGTGCCTGGAAGAAACCCATAGGTAATGGCAACAGAGACTGGAGAAGATTCAGGGCTCAGATAAAGGTGCCCAATACTGGTTACAGAAACAAAAAGCAAAGTACATACTGCGCAGAGCCTTCCAGAAGTTCCCACTTTCCAATGTCAAGGAAATGGAGATGCTGCTTATGTGCAATAAAACACTGCATGCTGAAATTGTTCACAATATTTCCTCCAGGTGCCGAAAAGCCATCTTGGAAAGATGAGCCCAGCAGCCATTAGAATCGCCAATTCCAATTTCAGGGTGCACATTGCAGAAAATCAATAGACTCATGTGCACACTTTATTTCTATTTAAATAAAATCTTGAGAATCACAAAAGAGCAAACTAGAAAAAAACCAAACACAGCCTCAGAGACCTGCGGGACACAAATAAGCATAACAACAACTACAGAATAAGAATTCCCTGGAAGTACGGAAATGAAGAATCTAAGAGATATTTGAAGAAATAATGACAAAATATTTTAAGTATTTTGAAAGGCATGAATTTACATTTAAGAAATCCAATTAGCTCAGTGTAGCATAAGCTCATGATAATTATGACATATTATACTCAAACTATTGAAAGCCACAGAGGAAAATGTGAAAACAGCAAGATAAAAGCAACTCATCACAGATGAGTGATCTTCCATAAGGCTAATATGAGTTGTCTGACAAAAAAAAATTTGCCAAGAATTTTCATAGAACAAATAGCCATTTTAACATATAGTTCTAGATAATTAGATATTCAAAAGCAAAAGAATGAAGCTTTTGCCTGTCTTATGTTATATATAAAAGAATTATAAACAGATTGAATAGCTAAAGATAAGAGTGGAAGCAATAAAATCTAAGAAGAAAACAGTATGAATCTTTGTGACCCTGTGTTACAAGATGGTTTCTTATGTATGATATCTAAAGCACAACCACAGAAAAGAATCAACTGAACTGCATTAATTTTAATACTTTATATTGCAAACGACATTACCAATAAACTGAAAGGACAACCCACAGAATAGGAAAAATTTCTCCAAATCACACAGTTAAAAACAGTCTAGTATCCAGGATATATGAAAAACTACTATAATATTACAATAAAAAGACAAAGCATCCCAAATTTTTAAATGCCATGGATAAATGTATATTCAGAGAAGATATAAAAATGATCAATATGAAAAAAAGCTCAACATCCCATTCTGAATGGGAAGTGAAAATCCAAAAATGAAAAATAATAGCATTGGCAAAGACATGGAGAAATAGAACCCTGACATCCTGTTGGAGGGAATGAGAAATGGCACAGTTACTTTGGAAAACAATTTAGCAGTTGCACAAAAATTAATATAATATTAACATAAGTCACAGTTATTTCAATTATAAATACATTACTCACAAACATACACATATTCGTGCATTTCAAAGACTTGATTAAAAATGGAACTAAGATATTCATTTTGGTGCAAAAAACATTTTACCCATGCTAGGTCATCAAAAGATCAAGGAAAATGCACATGCATATAACTGCCAAGGGATTTCAATTTCTTACACTGAGATAAACATATCTTAATAGCATTTGCCATAAACATTTAGTTTTCATGTTACAGTTTCATAGGCTCAGGGATTTCTTCTTTGAACCCTAATCCCAACTGCCCAAATGTTTTCTCTCCTATTATTACAAAAGTATAGTCTTTCAGCAACAGTCACAAGTTCACCATTCTGCTATTTAAGTGTATCATGACATTGTGGGTATAAACAATGGTACAAAGTCAAGAATTGTGTTGTCAATATATATTTGTGTCATTGGGAGTCCTCCTTTCAGTATGTCTAGTATGTAATCAATAGGCAAAGCATGTAATTGTAATATAACACATCTGTATACATAATGTATGTGAAGTTACATGTCTAATATATGTATATGTGCAGATATACATAGTATATGTGTATATAATACATAGTGTATAATACAAATATGTATATTAAAAAACTGAAAAATACCCTCCAAAAAGCATACGAATTTTTACAGCAACATTAATCATCATAGTGAAATAAAAACAACTTAATTCTCCCAGAAATAAATGACAAAGTAAACCAATTAGATAAACAAATGCATATCCTCACACTGGAACACTATTCAACTCTAAAAACTACTGAAACATACTACACCATAATAAACCTACAAAGCATTGTGCTACATGTAAGACACCAAAGAGAAAAGGTCAAATATTATTATTCTGTTTATGTGAAATATGCATAAAGTTATAGAAGCATAAAGTGTATTAGTGGTTTTCATATTTGTAGGGAAGTGTGAATTACATATATATTTTTTATTTCTAGGATAAAATAAATATTCTAAAATTAAATAGCAGTTACGGTTGCACAACCACGTGAATATACCCAAAATACTGAACTGTACATTTTAACAGAGAATTTTCTGGTATATTAATTATATCTTATTTTTAAAATAAAATAAAACTTAAACATCCACAATATTGTTCAAGCTTTGTTACAGACACTTAAGTTTCAATTTGAGCACTTTCTGTTTGGTTGCTTTTTACATGTGGATTTGCCCTACATGCACACTCTCCCCCTGGGAAATACATGTGCCTTTAATCTAAACGTTGCTTACAAGAGTCCTAGGGAGATTCAGAAAATATCTACATAGTATTCAGTTCACATTAGAAGGGAAATGAAGGGAGGCTGACTCAATTTTGTCAGAGTTCAGCCTGTAACATACTCTTGGAGTCCCACATGGGAGGCTACTTGTTTTAAAGATACAAGAGACATCAAGGAGTACAAGGAAAATTTATGTTTGCAATTAACTCCATTAACCATGAACTTTTTAAAGTCCTATCACACAGACCTCTTTTTTTTTCAATATTCAAAGTCAGAGAAGCCATATACGCCTCGTGTCTCTTGTGAGTATGTTGAAGTATGGTAATTCCCACATGACTTTTCTAAGGAAATTACATAGACAACACTTCTACCAGAGACAGTGGAGTCTTCCATAAGAAGTGAGCATTACTTTATCAATTACTTTATCAAGGAAGAGGAAAGACCTGGCACAGAAAACTAGCATCTTAAAACATGTATAGAACAGAAAGAGACCAGATCCTCTATCTTTCCATGTGACTTGTTATTATGAGAGGGGGAAAAAAGCAGTCCTTTCAAAGGTATGGTAGATACTGAGTCCAGACTCACATACATCAAATAAGCAGAATATTAATCCTTATTTCTATGCTGGATCCCTTGTTTAAATTCCAACTAATCTTAAATAAAGTTTAACTAATCATTAAACCTTGTTCTTTTCAGATACTCTAAAGCAAATTAAGAAAAGTAGCTACAAGTTTCTAGGTTGGGAGAAGAGAAATCAGCATCCCCAATCAATATCATGGACAAATACTTTCCAGGAATAAAGATTAGCTGTAAAGTTTCCTGGCCCCATGAAAAGATTTCTCCCTTCTTATGAGAACTGGAAATACACTCTATTATTTAGATAAAGGAGCCAGTGGGATTACATACAGAAGCCAAACAGCTCCAAAGAGTTCCAGGATAATCAAAGAGTTCCAAGATAAACAATAATCAGTACATGCATGGGGTTGCAGTTGGTTAAGCCATCGCTTGGTAATGCCAGCATTTCACATGGGCATCAACAGTTCCAGCTGATTCACATCTCTGCTAATGTGCCTGGGAAAGTAGAGGAAGATGGCCCAAAAGCTTGGGGGCCTGCCTTCCATGTAGGTGACTTGAAAGAGCTCCAGGTGATTGGCTTTGATCAGATCCATCTCCAACAACTTCAGTCATTTTGAGAATGAACCAGACATGGAAGATCTTTTCTCCTTCTCCCTCTGTTCCTCCCTCTTCTATACTCTGTCTTTCAAACAATTTTTTTAAAAAGGCTTTTTTTTAAAAAAAAATTAGCAATGGCAGAAAGTGACCACCACCACCACACATATTTTAAAAAGGTGATATATTCATATCCTAGTAAGACTGCACTTCTGAAGCCAGTCAAGTTGAGATTACTTTTCATTTCTCCCAACCCCATCAGGACTGAAACTATTTCCTACTGGTTTCTCTATCATTTGCGTTCTGCAGACTGTAAGCCCATTGACACAGGACATTATTTTTCTTTTTCATTTCTGTATCTGCTGTGTATAGCACATGATAGGTAAGACATGGTTTTGGAATAAAAGAATGAATGAGTCATTTTTCCTATATCTCTATTATCACTAAAGGATAATCTACCTCTCACCTTATAAGTCAGTAAGATCTGTGCCAGGCCAAGGATTGCTACTAAGAGAGTTCTGTATGATCTAAACCATGCTGTCTCTGTCCCATCATCACTAATGCTGCCTTTCAGGGCTGTATTTGAATAAATGTGCAATGTTCTCATCTTTTTCTCCAGTGGCAAACATCAGAGACATATTGCAATATAAGCATCATATTTAAGACTTTGATTCAAATTGAGAAAAGGCATATGGAATTTTTTTTCTATTACCAGTGTTCTTTGTAGAAGATTCCATATACACTATTGTCATTAGCTATTTGGTCTTACTTTTGTGACACAAACTGTCTCCTTTTTCTAGTTATTTAATACCTAACAGATGTTAAGTAACAAATAAATATTATAGTAATTTTGTATTTTTTAAAGATTTATTTATCTGTATTGGAAAATCAGAATTACACAGAAAAGGAGAGACAGAAAGATCTTCTATCTGCTGGTTTACCACCCAAATGGCTGCAAGCCAGAAACCAGGAACTTCTTCCAGGTCTCCCACACGGGTGCAGGATCACAAGGCTTTGGCCCATCCTCTAATGTTTTCCCAGGCCACAAGCAGGGAGCTGAAACAGAAGTAGAGCAGTGAGGATATAGACCAGTGCCTATATGGGATCACAGCGCATCCAAGGCAAGGGCTTTAGCCACCAGGCTATTACACTGAACTCTGTAACTGTGTTTTAAGTTGGAATACATTCAAATATATTATTTTTCTTTGACTTTCTTGTTCTTTAACATTCCTTTTTTGCCAGAGATCCAAGAGAGATTAGGATTTGAGTTTCAAAAAATGGAGCTCGATTTTTCTTATAATCACAGGATTTTTTTTTTAACTCAAAAAGGTTCCACAAGGGAAAATTTTTTCCATCTATGAAAAAAAGCTGGCTCACCCTCCTAAACTAGGGGATTCTGGAAAGAAGAAAAGTGAAAGGCAGGGCAATGTGTTCAAATTTGATAAGGTTTTTATCCTCACAAGGATACTGACAGTTATGATGAGAACACCCAAATAACTGGGGAAATCAGCCCATTTCTCTGGGGGCAGCCAGAGTCCTTCAAACCTGTACAGGAAGTGCCACACTGAGCTTGTTACTATACCAAGAGGGATGAGTTCTAGGTATTTTGCCTATGAAAAAGGCCTGATCTCTCCTGGCTCTTTGAGGTGTGTTCAATGGGTGCAGAAGTTCTCATTAGCTCAGTTGAGGGGGAGACACAGCAGTTGAGGAGGCAATGGCAGTTGGAACAAAGATGCCTCAGTGACAGAGGCAAAAGATTCTGCACCATGAGCTGGTAGCTGGTACCCCAGTGACTGTTTAAAAAGCCAGATGGCTACAGTAGAACTGAGACAGATTGCTAAATAGGAGCAGTCCTGTTTTCTCTACGATAATGGCAGTCAATGGACTTCTACATACAACTTTGAGAATCTCTGCTCCAGAACTACAAGCTCATATGTATTTCCTCACAGTCCCTGTTAAAACTGAATGGTTTCATTGAAGAGGATCAGGATGAGCATGAATAATTATGAAACACAAATATTGACCCAAAACAAACTAAAGTCATCTTAAGAGAGTAAATCAGGAGAAATGTTGAGATAACATCAATTGGAAAATTTAAATTTTTCCTCATTTACACAAGAAAGTTGAGGGATGTGTTCAGTTATTGAAAATAAAGCATTTTTTAATGCAGTGGATTATCCAGAATTGAATACTAGACCACAATATTGTAATGGTATCAATTTCCTGATCTTGATCATGTTAGTATAGCTTTTCAAAATATTGACATATTTGTTAATTTACAAATATTTACTTGAAAGGTACACACAGAGAAAAAGAAAGATTTGGTTCATTCCTCAAATATCAAAAATTGCTAAATTGCTAGGGGACCAAATTCTACAGCTACATATTACATCCCAGTTTCAGGGTAGACGGCAGTAACCCAAATACTTGAGCCATCAATGCTGCCTTCCAGTGCCCACATTACAGGAATTTAGAATGAGGACCCAGAGCTAGGAGTTGGGCAATGGCACACCAATATGGGATGTGGGCATACTAACCAACAGCCTGGTTGCTTAACCAAGCACTCACATGATACTTCTGCTTTTTGTGTGTGTGTGTTTTTTATACAGTTCCATAGGCTCAGGGATTTCCCCTTCTATGCTCCCCATTCCCTCCTCCCCCATCTCTTTCCCACTTACTGTTACAGTGGTATAGTCCTTCAGCACTAGTCACAAGCCCACCATGACATTGTAGGTCTAGACATGGTACAAAATCCAGCATTCTATATATACAATATATGTAATGGTTTTGTTGGGAGGAGTCATTTTATTTGGAAACAGAGATGCATACTTCATGTGATGCTTCTCAATCACGGCAATGTACAACTCATTTTAGTGTACTATGAATAAATGGACCAGAAACCAGAAGATGTGAGACCTATTCTTGAATCAGCACAAGTTAAAACATTCTGATATGTCACAGGACTTAGTGTCTACTTTTTTTCTATGAAATGAGCTTTAATGAGGAGGTAGGATAAGGCTATCTCTGCATAAGTAAACAGCTCCACACCCTAAGATTTTTGTGAACACTCAAGCTCTTGTGAACCTCCACACCATTTTCTGGTTGGAGGACTGCACATTTATATTTCAACAGAACAATAGTCTTTGTGATTTGCAAATAACCAAAGATGAAAATCACAACTTTATTAATTATGGTTTAAAAAAATTAAGATACTTCCTTGCCACATTGTGTTTATTGAGATCAGCAGCATTTGATCTCAAAAATAACAGGCAGTCCAAAGACTCTGGGAGAAACAGCAAATCCTGGAGAATAAATGATACAGAATCAGCTGCAGCCTACAAAAATAACATTGGTGAATTATTTTAATCCATCTCCTAGGAGGATGTATTCAATATGATGGATAATTTGGAATCAAAAACGTAATTTCATTTCAGGTTAATAACAACTTTTTCTCAATAAAGAAAATACCAGTCACTGCCCACCACAGCATGTGAATGAATTTAAAGAGGAAGAAGCAGAACAGCCAGAGAAAAATCAAGAAAATAAGAACCTATAAACTTTCAGGAGTCTGCCACATATTAAAATAAGAATTCACAGAAAACTGTGAAATGAAAATTCAGAGGCAAAAAAAAAAATCTGTCAGGAAAGATGAAATGAGAATGCGTATCTTCTACAATCACACCACTAACCATCTGCTTTGTTTCAGAAGATGCCCTTTAGGACTTCCCTCCCTCAAAATCAAATGAACACCAGCATGGAAAATGGAAAAGATTGTGGCAGTTCAGGAAACAGGTGGGCACCCAGTCGGCATCATCTGTTGTCAAAGAAGTCATTTCAAAAGTAATCAGACATGAAGCCAAATGGTTGGAAGAACTGAAATATTATTGATTTAACTTGATTGCCATTTATTGTGTATTATCAAGGATACAGAGTATTGGTTTTATAAAATGTTACACTGTAACATCAACCTAGTATGGAAGATTAAAACAACTCTGTGTGTGTGTGTGTGTGTGTGTGTGTGTGTGTGTGTGTGTGTGTGTGACAGAGAGGATGGAAGAAGAAAGGCATTCTATGAGCAAACAAACCTTTATAAATGAACTCTCCAGCCAAATATAAAATCAGCTGCCCTAAGTTTTACTCTTGGTTAATTTGAAAAAGATGAAATTGTAACAGCTCTTTCCAAGAAACACAAGAAACAAATAACATATTTCTGAGCATCTCTGTTTAACATTTGTTTTCTGCTTCCTTTGAGGAATTCAAGATATAATTAGCAATGCCTAGATCTTGCACTTTTGTTTTCAGTGTCTTTTAAGCCAGGCAGGTTTTTCTTTGCTCAAAATAAGTATTATTCTCTCATATTCTTGTTAGCAAAAATAATCCCTGAGTCTTAGTCTTCTCATATTGCCATAGAAAATTATAGGTTGGATGGATCAAGCATGGGTTCTATATACTAAGAATTAAAAGGTCAAAATTCCACCAGAGTTCAGATTCTGGTGAGGACTGCTTGCCTGGCTAGCAGACAGTCACCTTCTCATGGTATCCTCACACGACAATAAGAGCAAGACCAAGCTTCCTTGTGTCTCCTCTTAGGAAGACAGTACTTTTATTGGGACACTACCCCACCATATGACCCCATTTAAACGTAATTATGTCTTTAGAAACCCCATTCCAAAGATACTCACAGTGGGCATTAGAATCCCAACATACATCAATAGCAAGGAATAAGGGAGGATATTTATGTATGCATATGTACCTGCCTCTCAAGCAAATAAAAATGTTTTCAAAAAATTGTTTTGACCTGGGATTAAGAAAACAATTCTTACATGTTACAAAAGTGCAATAAATAAGAAGCAAAATAGATTAAAAATTATAATAAATGTTAAAAACTTTTTTCCTGCAACAGATTGTAATGAGAGAATGAAAACACAAGCTACAGTTAGAAAATGTGTTTTTCATATATTTGTAAAAGAACTTTAATTCAAAATATCCTCAAAATTCAACAACACAAAAACAACTCAATTACGAAATTGGCAAAGTGAATGGACACTTTACGAAGGAGGATATAAAAATGAATAATTGAGAAAAATGTTCATTGTCATTACTCATCAGAGTAATGCAAATGAAAACTATGAGAAACCACAGCACATCTATGGGAATGATCATATTCTAAACTTTATACTCACAATGCCAAGTGCAAAGACAAGATCATAGAGTGATTAAAGTTGTCATATAATATTGGTGAGAATTCAAAATGGTGTAACCACTCTAAAATCAGTTGGACAAATTATTACAAAGTAAGACATACACTTATAACTTACCAATCCTACTTTTGGGGGAGCTTACCACATTGTTTTGTTAGAGTTCTCATTACAAAATACACCACACAAGGCAGCTTAAATAGAAATCCACTATCTCATAGCCTTGAACTAGAAGGCCAAGATCTACGTGTCAGCAGATGTGACCTCTTACAAATCTTCCCTCCAGCATTTGGACATGGCTACCTTCTTACATCTTCACATGGTCTTCCCTCTGTCCTCATCTTTTTTGGATTCATATAACTCTTCTATATCCTTACAGTGAGAGTGGCTTACATATATCTACACAGATGGTTCAAGTCATAGAATGAGAAAAATGTCATCATTTCTGTATGATAATTTTAAGACTAAAACAAAACTGCTATACAATTTCAAAAGAACTTAAACTCTCTTGGACCAAAGTTCTAACCTTAACCTAAAGAAACTGATACCACAAAATTCTTTTAAATTCACAATATGTAATTATCAGACAAAAACCGATTAACTCAATTGCTCACAGGTTCTACCTTGCTATATTTTAACCAATCTAGATACTAACAAAAATGTATATCACAGTTGTAAGTCCAAAGTGTACACTTAAATGTTCCTAGACTTAACCCCTCCTGATACTCAAGTAAGGAAGGAAGTTACATAGAAAAACAAAAACGCATACCTTAAAAAGACTATTTTAGGTTCTTTTTTGTCACAGCTTTTTCTATTATTCTCCATATCATATGTTCTTGTTCCTTGATGTAAATACTGCCCAGGATTTTACTTACTAGCATTTACTAACTCTGTAATATTAGGGCTCACTAATATGAACAGAAAAAGAGAGTTGCCATGGAGTGTTGCAGTATCATCTAATGACTTGACTTCAATAGGAATGCTTAGAACACAGGACTTACACTTAATTTGTTTTCTCCTCTTAATGCTTTCCATTTTTTTTCTTCAAGATTAAGATGCTGGAGTTGACATCTGGCACACCATTTACATCCCCTGTTAGGATGGTCACCCTTTATATTGTTTAAGGAATGTATTTCTTGATGTAATGTAGAGGAAAACAGTGGCAGAGAGGGAGGAGTGGGGAGCTGGAAGGGGGAAATCCCTGAGCCTAAGGAACTGTGTCATAAAAAATATAAATTTTTAAAAGAATATTTTAAAAATTAAAGAGTTATGTAACAAGGGCCTAAGAAAAAGATGTATGGAGCTGGAGATGGAATGAGAAAGTTATGAACTGGGAATCTTGGAGCAGAAACTTGCCAAGGTGATGACAAAGACAAGCCCTCAAGAGCATGGCATGTGACAAAGTCCACGATTGCCCAGGTCAGTCCATAGGGTGGTGGACATTCTAGAGATGTAAGCTCAAAGAGTCTGCATGCCTGAAGGTACATCCTCTCTCTCCCCCTCTGTTCCACAGCAATCTCCCGATGGCCCTGAAGGCACATCAGCATTAATGCTGACAATGCATTTCCCAAGAATAAAAACTGCCAGGGAAAGCCAAGAAACATTCCCTCCTTCAGCTTTCTGGAAGAGTTCCCTCTAGCCACCCACTTTAAATGTTTTTTTTTTTTTTTTTTTGATGATATGGTTACATAGGCTCAAGGATTTCTTCTTCCTCCCTACCCCTCATTTTCCCCTCAACTCTTTTCCCCAGTATTATTATAATAGTATAGTTCCTCAGCAACAGTCACAAGTCAGTCATTCTGCTATTTAAGTCCATCACGACATTTTAGGTATAGACAATGGTAAAAAGCCCAGCATTCCGTTGTTACGATATATTTAACAGTTTCACTGGGAGTTGTCCTTTTATTCAAGAATAGAGGTGCAAACTGCCATGCATCCTCCTTTTCCTGAATGCTAGTCTCCATTATACAGCTCCTCTAGATGAATATAAATCTAATCTAGTCTCTGAGTCTTTTTGCTTTCTCAATTGCGTGCCATTCCTCCTTCAACCCTGCACACTACTGCATGGTTCACAGCAAACTTTCCCTCTCCATCTCCCCATTTCTCTCCCTCCATCTCCCCTTCTATATCTCCTTCTCCATTTCCACTTATTTCTCTCAAACAAAATTTTATAAACATTTTTAAAGTATTATAGTGTTAGGATTGCCATATCCCAGTTCTTTCTCTGTTCTGATTGTATTTGTATCTAACTCACCTTTCTTGGTAGAGAAGCTGCCAACTGTTAAAAAAGCTAAATTTGTCACACAGCTTCAGATATCCACAGTCCAAATCTTTAAGATTTATTTTTACATATTTGGGTTTTTTTTGTGGTGCTAGATTTTTTTTAATTTATTTTTTATTGATTACATTGCATTATGTGACACAGTTTTATAGGCTCTGGAATTCCCCCCTTCCCTCCCCAAAACCTGTCCCCCCCCCCATGGTGGATTCTTGTTGCATTACTACAGTTCAGATTCAGTTGAGATTCTTTTCTTGCAAGCATCCACAAAGCATAGAGTCCAGCATCTTATTGTCCAGATAAGTTCAACAGTTTCTTGGGGAGACCGTCTCTGGTCTGAAGGTAGAGCTGACAGAGTATCATCCCAATCAATTAAAAACCCCAACATTACATTAGTAACAATTTATAACGTAATGGAATTAGTTGACATGGTATTGTGTAACCAGCATGTTCAAAGAGAGAGAGAGAGAAAAAAAAAGATTGCAAGTTCTGAACCACATCCTATGACTTCTACATTGACATTACAATTATTAGTTTATATACAACTGGTTTCTATACACCTGAAAATGGCTATAGATTACTATTCAGCTGTCTCATGTCTATTTTAATTTTAGTATTTAGCAGTTCATAGCGTTGAAGCACAATTTTGCAGAACCTGGCTGTTTTTCAGGTAGTCTAACTCTATAACTCTAACAAGACATATGGCAACAGTTTAGGTGAACAGTTTTAGGAGGGGTGTGCAGAGAAATATTTGAAAGACAGTTACAGACAGGGAGGAAACCAGAGAGGTCTTTCATCCACTGGTTCATTCTTTAAGGGGTCATAAACAACCAATGCTGGGCCAAGCCAAAGCCAGAATCCAGGATCTTTCTTGGGGTCTCCCACATAGGGGGCCTAAGCACTTTAGTAGATCTCCAATGGCTTCCCAGGTGCATTAGCAGGAAGCTCCTTCAGAAGTGGAGCAGCTAGACAGACTTGAACTGGTGCCTATAAGGGGTGCCAGCATCATAGGCTATGGCTTTATAAATTATCCCACAACACCAGCTCCAAAATCAGAATCTTATAGTCACAATCAAAAGTCCAAATCAAGAACAGACTGATGATCTTTTGACTGCTTATGAAGGACCATATATTGTAATAACATGGGGAAAATCAGTCAAAGGGTAGGGATCTGTGGAAGGGGTAGGGAAATTCCAGTCCCTATGGAATTGTACAATAAAGTTCAAAATTTTAAAAAACAAAAAAAAAATTTAAATAAAAAGTTCAAATCAGGGCCCAGTGGCTAAAATCTTTGCTTTGCATGCCCTGGGATCTTATATGGGCTCTGGTTCTAATCCTGGCAGCCCTATTTCCTATCCACCTCCCTGCTTGTGGCCAGGGAAAGGACAGCCCAAAGCCATGGGACCTTGCACCCATGTGGGAGACCCAAAAGAGGCTCCTGGCCTTGGATCAGTTCATCTCTGGCCATTGCAGACATTGGGGAATAAATCAAAAGACAAAAGATCTTCCTCTCTGTCTCTCCTCCTTTCTGTATACCTGACTTTCCTATAAAAAATAAATAAATCTTTTCTTAAAAAAAGTTCAAATCATTGCATATATCAACCCAAAACTAATAACCATATTCAATTTTATACTTAGCAAAGGGATATTATTAAACCTAAGGTATTTTTTTAAATTTAGGATTCTACGATGAACTACTGGTATTTCCAAAAGCCTCAAAAAAACTACAGAAACAACAAGAGTTTAGACTAGTTATTTTCTTTTTTAAAGTGTTTAAGAATCAATACACTATGTAAGCCCATGTAAGGTGTTTGTCCACCACAGTGATGCTAGGTAAGCCCAAAAAGTAATTGCTGACCTCTGCTAACAAACAATACAATGATGTTCCATCAACAAGTACCCCTAGCAATATTCATCTTACATAAACAGATGTTTCTCCCCTGTTTAACATATATGATCAGATCACCATTACTACTCACTCACATTCCCATCATTCATTAAAATTTCAACATGTTAATTTGATAGAAAGAGTTTTGGATTTTGTATTTCACCAAATTATAAAGGATTTCAAGCTGAATAGAAATTCATGAACAAAAGGGTATGATCTGAGGTACATCTCTGATTGCCACACAGAGAACAAATGGTCCATCATGCTAGCATAAATTTACCATATCCATTTTTTATTTCTCACTACTGACCTCTTCATTTTTTATAAAAGAAATCTTAAAACACTGCAAAAAGTTTTCCAAAAAAGTCATGAAACTCAGACAGTGTAGGAAAAAAAAAAACTGACAGATTTGGTTATATAAAATGTAAAAATCTTTCTTTTAGGAAAAACATTTTTGCACTGTGAAAAGTCAACAAACATATCCATGTGTAGTCATTTATTTTCATTCACTCCAAAAATACTGAGAGTTAACTCAATCCTGGATACTGAACCATGAGCAAAGTACACAAGATATTGGATTTCCCTCTCAGTATCCTCTAATGAAAGGGAGGAGATAAACAACAAAGAAATCAATATCAAACCTAAGAGGTGCTAAGAGACAGGAACAAAAGTAGGCAGGGAAGTGGGAACAGGAAATTTCAAGGAGGGTTTTAAAGCGGCATGAATACATCATTTTAAATGATATGGTAAAGGTAACTTCCAATAAGAAAGTAGATAGATTTCTTTACATATTCTAGATGATAGCCTCTTGTCAAATGTACAGCTTGCCAATTTTTCTCCTTTAGGTTGTCCCTTCACTCTTGTTGATTGCTGTCTTTATTTCCCGTTTTATTTTTGCTCTTGTTTCCTATGCTTTTAGTATCTTATAAAAAAAATGCCCATTTTAACACCTTGAGATACCTCCCCATATCTTCTGTAAATTCCATGTTATTTTCAAGCCATATCTTAAGTCTTTAATCAGGTCCCAGTTGATTTTTATGCATGGTTGGATATAGTGATCTAGTTTCGTTCTTCTGCACGTGGATATCTGATTTCCCTGCATCATTCACTGAACCAACTGTTTCCCCTAGTGTGTGTTCCTAGCTCTGTTGTCACAGATCAGTTAGCTGTCAACGCACGAGTTTACTTGTAGGCTCTCTATTCGGCTTCATTTATCTATGTGTCTATTACACCAGTAGCATTGTGTTTTGCAGTATATTTTAAAGTCAGATAGCAAAATGCTTCCTGTTATATTGTTTTTGCTCAAGATTTATTTGACTGTTTGGGGTTTTCTATGTTTTTACAAAAATGTTACTAATCCTTTAGTTCTGTGAAGAATATCTTTGGCATTCTAACAGAGAATGAATTGAATCTGCAAATTTCCTAAGGTGGCGTGAACGTTTTTACAATATTGTGGCCCAATCTTGGAGCACACGTATCAGGACTGGGATTCCTCAGTTCCTGACACCAGGCAATAGAGAACATACCAGATGCACACAAGACATGACAGCCAGCTCATCTAAGCCAACTTAGAATTCGAATGTCTCATCAAAAGATGGAAAACAGAACAGATTAAATAACTCCTGGCCAGGCTTTTCAGCAAATGACTAGGTCTGTAGATGCACATTAGTAGATATTCTAGCTTCTCCACTTCCAATAAAACTCCCAGGGAAGCGTATAATGTTATCCAAGTTTATGGATCCCAGACACACATGTGGGAAAACGAGATGAAACTCCTGACTTCAACCCCAGGGTCCTTGTGGCCATCTGAGAAGTGAACTAGCGGATGGAAGACCTCCTTCCTTGTCACTCCCTCTATATATATAATTATGTCTTTAAAATATTCAATAAATATTTTAAATGTATAGATATTTCTCAAAGATATACCAGTGATCAATAAGTACATGAAAAAAATTACTACCATTAGTCATCAGGGAAGTAAGATATCACCTCATTCCAGTTAGAAATGCTATTATCAAAAAGACAAAAGGTAACAAGTGGTGGGAATACAAATTAGTTTAACTATTATAAAAAATGCACTGAAGATTTCTCCAAAAATTAAAAATAGAACTATTATATGATCCATTGATCTCACTACTGAGTATATAGCCAAAGGAAATGAAGTCAGTCTGTAGAAGAGAAATATACATTCCCACATTTTTTGAGCACTACTCACAATCTCCAAGAAATGGTAACAACTGAAGTCCCCATCAATTGATGCATCAGTTAAGTAAATGTGTTACATATACACAATGAACTAGTCTTCAGCCATAAAAAGGATGAAGCCTTGTCATTTTTTAACATGGACAGAGCTGGAGGTCATTACATTAAGTGAAATGAGCCAAGCACAGACAAATACCACATGCTCTGTCTCATACGTGACATATTAAAAAGGTGATCTCACAGATTTAGGGTAAAATAGTGAATGCAAGATGCTAGGGAGACTTAACCGGATGGGAGAAGTGAGACAAGTTGATCAAGAGATACTCTGTTACAGTTAGATTGGAAAAATACATTTTCATATTCTATCACACAGTTACATTACCATAAATAACTACATAATGTAATTTTGTGTACCACAGAGAAGTGATAAACGCTTCAGTTGGATATGTTTACCAAGATATGAATGCTGCACTAAGTATGTATGTATTGAAATACGACTTGGAACCCTCAAAATATGGGCAAATTTCAGTATCAATTTTTAAAAGAAAAATAAAGTGGTGCTTGAGAAAAAAAAAATCTTAAGAGGTAAGAAGGAAAAATGGTACATGTGTTTTCAAGACAGCAACTGGAAACATATTCTATGGCTGAAAAGAGGCGGCTTGAGGACAGTCACCCCAGAGGAGATGTTAGTGGTAAAGGATGAGATTAGGAAGAGCCTGGAATGCTTGTTTAGTTGTTTTTCTTTTTTTATTTATTTGGCTTTTACCGAGTATACAGGAAGCTACATTTTAATATTTGTAATACATAAAATGCAGACAAACAAACAACAATATTATCAACAACTGTGAGGACAAATGCAAATTAAACCTGAGAAATTTATCTGTAGCTGTGGAAAATAAGGAAGAGATTTCCCTGGCCTCACTTTGTGCAAGCCTTTACTTAATATCTCTAATGGTAAGCTACTTTCTTATCACTTTGAGGTGCATATAAATCCTTTTGAAAGCTGGATAGGTCTTTTGTCAGTTTTATGTACTGGCAATGCCTCTCACAAGGGCTTGGAAGCTATCGTTTTGAAATGTAATCATCAAGGGAGAGAGCACCTGTATCTCTACTTGCCTTAAGAGGCTGGGTATCTAACCTTGATAGGCATCTTGATCCAACTTAAAAAAAAATACAGCCACTTGTCATAAGAGTATGAAAGCTTGTCTTGCCTCTGAACACAGTCAATATGCTTATGCGGATGGTCACCACAATTACCAAGGGAACCTTACAATGAACTAGTATGCCAGATAGCGTTCTCTGGTTCAGTTTCTTCAAGGGTGAAAACACGCATGCAATGTGCTGTGTCTGCTTGGATATACAGAAGAGTGAGAGTTCTTTCTGCCTTCTTTAATGTCTTAGTGCATTGCATGTGATCTGTATCACATTCTGATGCAATGTTTATTCAATAATAAAACTGTTTGCTTTCTCTGATTTCTGTGTGGAGAGATTTTCTAGTTGGGAAATTTTTTTAATTTGCATATTAAACACATTCTACAATTAGTTATTGCCATATATTAAACAAGTTCTAAAAGTTAAAATACATGTCTATAGGAAAAGTGAAACACTACAGTAAATTATAAACAGGCTTCCACATGCAAAAAAAAATAAAATAAGTGAAACATACAAAAGACAAATAGAAGGGATGAGAAAAAATTGATTGGAACACACTCTGTTATAACTAAAACAAAGTACAAAATTTTGGAGTATTGTGTATTTTTCTGCTTTAAAAAAAAGGAAAAGATAGGATTTAAGATGTTTTCACATTAAGGAAATGCTAATTATTGGAAGAAACACACACATTTTATCTGACCGGAAGTACACAGTATATACACGTAGCAAAATATCACCTAGTACCTCATAAACATAAATAATTTTTATGTATCTGGTACAATTTTTTAAATTAGAAGACAAAATGTAAATTAAAACCATTCTTTTTTCTTTTTAGATTCATATACATTTTTTCTATTATATGTATGTACTTTTCCCATTTTATATACATATATGTGTGTGTATATATATATATATATATATATATATACATATATCCCTACCACTGGGCAGAAGTGAGGAGACAGTGCCACACTCACATACTACTGATCAGCCCTTAATACAGGAAACCATGATTACAGAACTACAAAACCTCAGATGGATAAAATTATGGATGCATACTTGTCTATAACTATAACTTTGTGCTTTTCTCTTTTGCTTATCCACATACAAGCTTTTTATACTTTTCTTTCCTAATCGTTTATGTTCCTGGAATAATGTTGACATTTTGTTAAGAAAAAAGAAACACTGAGGAAATGTGAAGGGGCTGTCTTTAAAAATAGAAATAAGCAACAGACAATAGTCTGGCACATCAGAATATTACTGTACTAAGTATTATCCCTCATGTCGCTTCATCTCTGTCTAGCATAAAGGCAGCCAGGTTGGAGAATTCTGTTCATAAAGTCCTTTTCTAATCCAGACTGATCTGACACATAGTAAGGCTTAGAAAGCCTGTAAACTCTAATTAGGAACTTTGGGAACAAAGAGAAATGGGGAGGGGGGGGGGGAAGCAGACAAGTGGTCGTATTTGCCATGTCAAGCCATGCTTGGGATGGGGAAGGTTTATTATATCATTTGGTATAAGAGTGAGGTCAAAAGGGGAACCATTGCCCCTCATGGGATTTAAAAGATCAGATGAGATTCTGAGCTGCTTCTCAACCTGAGCCTGAAGCTGATCATGGTTACTGGGTAGTGTAGCAGTATCCAGGAAGAGGTTTTCCTTTCTCAACACCACACAACCCCAGTTGGTGCGGACACTGGAGTATAATCATCAGACTTTCCATGGAGGACACAAAAATTGGTGGCCTTGCCCAGAAACTGGGCAGAATGTCTTTCAGCTGCTACAAGGAATATGCAGTATTTGCAAAGGAGA
The DNA here is from genome assembly GCF_017591425.1 of Ochotona curzoniae. Lineage (NCBI taxonomy): Eukaryota > Metazoa > Chordata > Mammalia > Lagomorpha > Ochotonidae > Ochotona > Ochotona curzoniae. Next base: position 61,676,596 of record NW_024466599.1, read on the forward strand.
TCACAGCGAGTGGGTATGAAGTGAGGATGAGTTAGCCAGGGACCTCGCTGGGCACCAGTTAAGACAGAGGTGCTGCACCACACCCAATTTCTCATCAATATCACCAAGACTGAGCTTCTCAGATTTGATTAGCGCTTACAGCCTTCGTTCATATTCTTGAAGAGCAGTAGAATTTCTTTCCTATTTGCTCTGTGTTGAAATCTTTACCTAATAGAGTGTTAAACCAGAGATTGAGAAATGAAATCAAAGTATGCCATGGGAAAAAAAAAAAGAAAGAGGCAAGCAACAAGCTGATGGGAAACAAGAACAGAAGGCAGTTAAGTATCACTATGTTCCTAAATGCATATTGTGAAATATATGTTTACTTTGTATAAATAAAATTAATTTTCAAAAAGAACGACTATAAAAACTTAAAAACACAAAGAAAACCTGACATGGAATTAGTAAATTTGTATAAAATTTGACAAAAGAAATGTGAAATTCTGCATCAAAGATAATGAAGAAAAATGAACAAGGGGAATAGAAATCAAGAATTTAATAAGAAATAAAATTACAGTGGAAAACTTTAAAGAAGTGGCAAGACAAAAAATAGGTGATTTAGAAGACATGTGTTTTGAAATACGTCAGTCAGATAAAGAGAAAAGAAGGAAAAATAGAGCAAACACAGGGCTCGGGATCTACATAATACCATCAAACAAACAAATACACGAATTTCAGGAGTTCTTGAATATACAGGAAAAGAATGGCTTATAAAAGTTATTCATTGAAATAACAGCAGAGAGTTTCCCGAATTTGGAGAAAAATCAGGACATCCAAATATAGAAAATATATAAAACCTAAATAGACAAGATCAGAAAAGACCTTCATCAAGACACAATATATATATAGGAAAACTTCCAAAAGTAAAAAATAAAAAGAATATCCTAAAATGTGTAAGAGACATGTCACTTCATCTTTACAGAATTTCCCATAAGGCTAACTTTATCTAGAGATATAGTCCAACATCTTTGAAGGAAAATTTAAAAAAAAAAAACAGCAACTAAAATACTTCACCCAAGAATCTTCCATGTTAAATGAAGGGTCTTCCAAGATAAGCAAAGGTTAAAAGTATTTTTCATCACATAGCCAGACTGACAGATGATCTTTAAGGATGTACTACAAACAAAACAGAGGAAAACATTCAATGCCATGAAAGACGATGAAGGTAGAGAAACCTGCTAGTGACAGAACAACAGACATTCAAAACAAATTTAGGGAAGATTTGTACAAAAGGGGCAAGTCATTACTTATCACTAAAAAAATTGAAAGATAATGGACTAAATTCTTCAATTAAAAAATACAGACTGGGCCAGCATAGCATCATGGCATAACAGCCACACACACACACACACACACACACACACACAAAGTAAATACCTTGGGATAAATTAAGAAAGGATGTGAAAGATCTCTACAATGCATACAACAAAATGTTAGTGAAATTCTATAAAACAACAAAAACTGGAAACACTTTCCATATTTATGAATTGAAGAATTTATATAATCAAAATATCCACACTGCTCAAAGTAATTCACCGATTAAATGTGATCCCACTCAGAGCACCAAGGACATTCTTTACATAGCTAAAAAAAAAATATGTTTAAGTTCTTATAAAATCACAAAAGATCCCAAATAGCCAAAGCTATGTTAAGCCAAAAGTTGTTTTTTTTTTAATCCAGAGGAATTACAATGAAAGATCTCAAAACATAGCAGAAGATATTTGCAATCATAACAGCCTGGTTGTGACACAAAAATTGACATGTAGACCAATAGAATAGACTGAAGACCCAGACATTGTTACACCTTAACTAGCTAATCTTTGCCAAATTGACCAAAATCACTCCCTGGCTAAAAGAGTCTCTTCAATAAATGGTTTTGGGGAAACTGGATTTATACATGCAGAGGCTTGAAATAAGACCCCTTTTACCCTATATAAAAAACCAACTCACAGTAGCTCAAGGCTCAAAACCCAAACCATGAAATAACAAGATAAAAACACAGAGGGTATACTCTGAGACACTGCTATAGGCAAAGATTTCTTATGCAATACCCCAGAAGCACAGGCATTCCAAGGGGGAAAAAATAGACAAATGTAATTACATTCAGATTAGAAGCTCCTGCACAGCAAAAGAATATTCACCAATTATGCATCCAATAAAGGACTAATATTAAGAATATATGGAGCACAATAAACCCAACAAAAGCAAAGTAAGCAACCTAGTTAATAAACATGCTAAGGATGTGAACAAGCATTTTTCAAAGGAGGAACTACAAATGGTCAACAGACAAATGAAAAAGTGCTTGGGGTCACTAGCCAACAAACTACAATTATGTCTAGTCCCAGTTAGAACAGTTAACATCCAAAAATAAAAAATAGAAAAAAAAATAGTGGTAAAGATTGGGGGAGGTAGGAAATGCACTATTGCTTAAAATATAAGCTAGTACCACCATTATGAAAGACAGTATGGCAATCCTTTAGAAATCTGAAAATAGGTCTGCCATATGACCTGCTTTCCCACTACTGGTGAGAAATCCAAATCAAACAAAATCAGTTTATGAAAATTATCTGTCTTACATGTTTATGGCAACTCAATTCACAATATTTAGAAAAGGAACTAAGCCAAATGTTCATTCATGGATGACTGGATAAAGAAAACGTGGTATGTACGCATAATTAAATATTACTTAGCTATGATAAAGGATGAAATCCTTCTATTTGCAACAAAATAGATGAAACTGGAAGACATTACACTAGGCAAAGTAAGTCAGACTCTAGCAGAAAAACATCAGATTTTCTCTTATTTGTGGTGGTTAACAAATGCTTATATTACTAAAGTTTTAACCATCAGTAATTATCTTAAAATTCACTGTAAATGACTGATATGGAAATATTTTCATTGGTTATTATTTATACTCCTTGCTTATATCCCTGCAGAACTATGGTCTTTTAATTTTTTCTACTTTTAACATTTGTTTTTATTGAAAAGGCAGATTTACAGAAAGAAGGCAAGACAGAAAAGATCTTCCTTCCACTGGTTCACTAGCCAAATGGCTACAACGGAAGAAGTTGAACCTATCTGGAGCCAGGAATCTTCTCCAGGTCTCCCACATGGGTGTAGTGTCCCAAAGCTTTAGACTATCTTTCACTGCTTTCCCAGGCCACAAGCAGGGAGCTGGATGGAAGTGGAGCAGCCAGGACATGAATCAACACTCACATGGAATGCCATTCTTGCAGGTGGAACATTAGCCAGTTGAGCCATTGCACCAGGCTCAGTGTTTTAACTTTTTTAATTCATGAACTCTTCGTTACCGCAGCACTAAACCTTTAACTGTAATATAAATTTAAAATGTTTTCTCAAAAATTAAAAGGGAAGGAAGGAAGCAAGGAAATAAAAGGGAAAGAGGGATGGAAGGGAGGGGAAGAAAGTATCATTAAATTCTTAGAATTACATCTATGAGCCACATTGAATCTCATCTTCTTATATTAATATCACATTAATATAAGAATTGTAAAATGAGTATACCTTCAAAATAAAGAAAATACTCACAATACATAGGCCAGTAAAAGTTCACTTCAAAGTTTTAAAAACAAAAAAACAGAGGAATTGTGGGAGAGCAGAGAAACAGCAGTGTGTTTGCCAATCACGTAAGCATGCTTCCTTATTATAGGTCCCCAAATTCCTTTCAGGCACTGTCTCTAACACACTTGAACATTGATTCCATCATAGTTTGAATTCAGTCATGGAACTGGAATTGTGGCACAATGGGTTAGGCTGCCACCTCCAACTGCCAGCCTCCTGCAAAGGCACTGGCTTGAGTCCCCATTGCTTCACTTTCAATCCAGCTCCCTCCTAATGTTACTGGGAAAGCGATGGAGGATGCCCAAGTAATTGTGTCCCCGTTACTCATGTGGGAGATCTAGAAAAAGTTCTAGGTATAATGAATTTTAGTAGACAGTGAACATAATACCCTAATCACTTCATATTTTATAATAATAGACAAAAATCTAGGAAGCTTTTAGATATTGTTCCCTTTTCCTCCTATATATTTATGCTTTTTCAATAATTCTACAGTTAAAATACCAACAATCATGTAACTTTACCTGTGTGTTTTAAATTGGATTTCCTTCTCACTACCATTTACTTTTCTGCATTTTTCTCATTCATGTGTTCTTCATTTCAATGCATTTCTCAGTTAGCTACAAATACTTTATTGATTTATATTTTTGAGAACAGCACAGTGGTAATTTGCTTTTCACTTCTTCATGTCTGAGAATGCCATTCTGTTGCTCTTGCACATCAATAATTCTTGGCAGAATATACAATGCTTGGGTCACAATAATTTTTACTGCAAAATTCTAGCAGTACTATTTTTCTGTCTTCTAGAATTAGATATTTCTAAGGAAAACTTTGATTGGCATCTATGAGAGTTTTCTGTTCAGAAACAAAAATTTCAAAATGATTAGCTAAATATAAATCATTTAAATTGAGTTTTCAAGTCACATGATCTGAAGATTTAAATCCCCCTTGAGCTCTAAGAAACTTTGTTAAAAAAGTTTTTTTTGGTTATTATCTCTTGCTGTCTCTCTGAAATTCCATCATATTCTGTCACCTAAATAAGTATATATCTCCTTAATTCACGGCAAATTCTTTAGATCATTGTTAGCATCATTCTGGTGTTCAGGTTTTCCTTTCTTTTGTACCATCTAATTGCCTTAGCTGCACAGCACTGTATGCTTAAAGGGGGAAAATTTTTATTTTGATAGAAGTGAAAGTACAGAAAAGATTCATTGTGATATTTTCATGTTCTAAAGCACAAAGCTCTTTTTTTTTCTCATTCTTTTCCTTATCCTAAAATGCTCCCTTTCACAGATGCAATATCCTTTTAAGCCTTTTCAAAAATACAAAATAAAGTTACTGAAGTTATCTCTAGTTCCATGTAGTTCAGTTTGCTTTATAGAAGATTTTTGATCAGATACTGCAAATCCCCTCACGATGAGTGATGGAGAGTTTGTCTTGCTTGCTCATTGTTCTCGATTCATTTGTCCTTAAAGTTCAGGTAGCTGTTGGTGGCTTCATGGGGCAAAGGGACGATTTATTGTTCAGAATTAGAAACCGATGCTTTTTAGTGAGAATGTCCTATTCTCCATAAGAATTTATTGTTGTTCACAAAGGAGAAAGAAGGCAGATTTCAACTTAGTTGTTGTCGGCTTATTTACATCAACATATACCTGTCTGTGAGGAGGCAACAAGTACAGATGGGCAGAAGTGAAATCAGATCAGGATCACTATAGCCAGGATCCACATCATCTTTTCAAAGTCTTCCTTTGGGTTTCAAAACAGCAGTATTTCCCTCTCTGTTGTACCCAACGTGAGTTCTCTTATTTAAGCAAGGCATCGGCAGAAGCATCTGCTATATTTACCTCACTCTATATAAAGATCTTCAGAAAAATGTGAAACTGAATCACCAATTCCCTTGACTTATTTGATTTTTGGAAAAAAATATTTTTTAAAGATTTTACATGAAACACTTCTATGCATAATATAAAACTGCAATTTCAGACCCAGCACAGTAACATAGCAAGCTTATCCTCCACCTGGTAGTGTTGGCATCCCATCTGGGCATCAATTCACATCCCAGCTAATCCAGCTCTCTGCTTATGGCCTGGGAAAGAGCCATAAGAGCCCTTACCCAGCTGGAAGGCTGGAAAGAAGTTCTTAGTTTCCTCCTTCAGATCAGCTCAGCAATGACCATTGCAGGCATTTGGGGAGTGAACCAGTTGATAAAAGATCTTTCTCTCTGTTTCTCCTCTCTCTAAAAATCTGCCTTTCTAATAAAAATAAAATTTAAAAATAAATTTCTAGACAAGATATGCTGCAGTTTTTTTAGTTACTGTATATATGTACTGAGAACAAATAATATAAATCCTATTCAGATTTACATTTGATTAGGAAGGTTGTAGAAACTTATTATGTTCTTATGGAATGAGAGGGAAGCTAGAATTTTGACTCCATCTGCTAACACCTCAAGCCAGATTTAGCCACCTCAAAGTAGTCAATGCCATTTCTGGAGCTTGTTGTCAATTTGCTGCATCCTCCTAAAATTCCTTTGTCATGTAGAAGACATAATTCCTTGTTCCATAACTCAACATGTGATTTGTCCATGGTTTAACATTACTTTGACTATGTCAGTGGAATTCAGGAAAGGAACAGGGATTAAAATCATGGGGTCAACTGCCTTCTTGAAGCAGGCTTCTTATCATTTATTCTACACTCACATCCTGTGAATCCTGACAGCTCATTCACAGAGTATTAAATGCAGGTGTTTGGCAGTCAGTGTTTGTGGTCTGATTGCTGGGCCTGATTTACAGAGGAGTCTCTGAAGCTGAGATGAAGAGAAAATGAAATCTGGTGTTTCACAGAATTGGGAATTAGAAAAGCCTTGAGTTCTTATGTTTGGCATTGTGTCAGAACATAACTCAAGGCCAATGTCTTCATCTTTGCATCTCAGCTTCATCTTCCATAAACAGAAAGGTGCACAATACAGTTCCTGATGCCATCTGTGGGGAAATAGCTTGGACAAGCATAGGAGATGCAGTCTGTGAATTCACATGGACACATGAGTCAGCAAAGACACCACTTGCATGCAGGATAATAGACATCCATGAGTATATAGGTGATTGCTTGCCACCTGACATAGAGAAAGAGGCAAAACAAGTGACAATTTTTAAATATTTATTCAAAGTTTTCACGTTTTAACATCTCAGTATGGTTGACACTGTATAGCTTTATCTGTAAATAATTCTCTATGTTGTGTTTTCAGAAAGTCCTTTAACAATACACAATTGAACAGAAATACACTTATCACATATTTCAAAACACAAATGAACATTAAAAGGGAAGTATAATTTTGCAATTAAAATCTGAGTCCTTTTTTTTTTTCTGGTTTGAGAGCAAAATGCCAAACACATTTATACAGGGTCACTTCCTTTTGCACTAAGATCTGGGTGAGTTATAAGAAGCTACAAATGGAAATTGAACCCACATTTCTTTCCTGACAACGTAGCATATTAGACTCTAATCATTCAGTGTTGTGTTGTTATTTACTACTTTTCCTGCCACCCACATTCATGTATATTTATGCGAAGTCCAAAAATACCCAGCAGCACTTACTTCAGATGATTATCTATGTCCTAATCAGAAATCCTAATCAAGAAACACATAACACACTCAAATCCTATTGTGTAAGACAAACAACTTCCGGAGAAATCTTACTTTGATAAAAGTGCTCTTCAAAGTACCTTCCACTTTTTACAGCAATGAAAGGAGCAAATAAAGACCATTTGCTGCTTATTTCTGATGTTTGAAAGCAACAAAGTGTGAAAAAATAGGTTCTCTCCAGGGTCTACTAGCCAGAGAAGAGCAGGGATCAGGAGAGCACTCATTTAAACATGTGCATTTTCCATGCTTTCAACCACAGAGTGGGAGTGAAACACAGAAATCCTCACATCCTTTCTTCTGTACATGAATCCCAGCTCCAAAATAATATCATAGAACTCAAAAGAATGATTCGGCCATTCTAAAGCATTTTTACCACTGCTGACAATACCCTTGATAACCTAAGGATTTTCCTAATAAATCCACCTCAAAAGCAAAAAAACATTTGAAAAGAAGAATGGTGAAGTTTTATATATGTAAAAAGTTTAACTGCATTTTTCAACTTTCAATGCTTCCATGCTTTCATGCTTCCTCTTCTTTGAGTAGTTTATATTCTGACACACTGTTGCTTAGAACATCTTTTTCTATGATACACAGTCACCTATTCAACATTTTCTCCAGGTGTTGACGGATGGTCACATTTGGCTTTGTTCCTTATGGAAACATTGGTACCAGAGTGTTAGCATCAGAACACCTGCTCAGGTTTTACAAGGTTCCCCAACTCTGTCCAACCACTCAGCTCCTGCTATCCTAAGACTGTAACTTAGAATACTCTCTCCTTACTCACATACCAGTTAAAACAAGCTTTTAAAGTACATTTTTTATCTGAATTCAAGTAGCTACTGTATGTACATCAAACTTCTAAAAAGCACTCCAATGGTCTCATTAGTCAGAGTAACAGTCATTTATTTTAGTTCAAGATCCAACTGCAGACAACTCTGATAGAAGGATACAGTATTCCTTCAGGATGCCCTTCAGGCAGCACTGCTTTACACCTCACAGAAGTTATGCTATGGATGATCATATTTTAAGAGGAAAGGATTGCATGGTCAATCTGACTATAAGGCTGACTCTGATTGCTTTTCTCTCAGCCAGTCCACTTCATTTCATGCAGTGGCCCATTGGTAAAATTGAAAACCTGACCTTGTACGTTTTATAGTAAATATTGGTTATGGCAAGAAAACATAGCCATAAAATCTGTAGTAATATATGAAGAACATGTTAAACTGAAAATGGGATAAATGCAATTTCATCCACAGCAACATACTCACTGTGTGACACTGAAAAAAAAATGAAGACATCTTAAAACATCATTTTTATAATTTTATTTCTCCCATTGATCAGGAGCTTTGTGAAATGAGAAATATGAAGTTAATTATTTTTTCAAATGATTTAGAAAACAACCTAATATTTGTGAAAAAATAGGAATTTATCTCAGTTCCAAACACTTCCAGTAGTTTGAGATTTTTATCAATGCCTTATATTAGTATTTATGACAGCAATAAATTATTTTGAGTAAGGAATGTTTACACTTTCATAATTCACATAGATTCAGAAACCACGCACACACACTTTTCCACGCTCATAATTCACATAAATTCAGAAAACATATATATATATACATATATATGTACAGATACACACTACAGTATTTAATATAGTAGACTTAGTTCGACTCCAAGAAGACATCTAATTAAGAGAGAAATGCTTAAAGAACAGGGCATAAGACATGTTTCCTCAGGAGAGCACAAAATATGTAGAGACAATTAGAATATACAGTTAGAAGGAAAAAGAGAAGTGAATAAATTAAGTAGCGAGAAGGCAGTTTATTAGAGATCAATTTTTGGCTTAGAGTTGTGCCCAGTCTCTAGGTAATCCAAAGGGTTTGAATAGGTTAGTTGGTGTTTTTCAGTCGTTCTCTGCAGCCTGGTCTTCTACACTAAGTACTTGAAATGTCTGTTGTAATAGCTCAAGAACCTTAGCAGTTGCAACCTAAAATAAAAACTCCAATGTGATTTAAAAAGAGAGAAAAGACAAATTCTCCAAAATCATACCTTTCCCTTAGTCCTGATTTAAGTGATCCCAAAGAAACCCAGTGAAGAGATTAAAATAGACAGCACATATCGATAGTATTTCAGATTATAAAAATGGAAGATCCCATGACTAAATATGCAAATGACATCTTCAGGATGACAATCAGTTTCATCAATGCACAAGTAACAAGTTATTAAAACAGCCCTGTAACACCTGCTACAAATAATTTGAAAAGAAACACAGATATTTGCACTGTATTTCTACAAACCTTAAGGTCTGATCTTTCAGAGTAATAAATGAAATCAATCCAGTCCCAACTGCTCATTACAGAAACTGATGTATTATGGTTGAGTACCAACTGAAAGTAAAGACTCCTAGGTTCTGAGGAATGTATCTTTGTAATACTAGTGTCTTCTGGAAAGGAAGAATAAAAAGTAACTAAAATCCTAAAGAAACACTGTAGCCGGGGCTAGTGTTGTGGTACTGTTAAGCCATTGCCTCGAGTCACAGCATCCCATATGAGGGACAATTTACCTCTGCCAATGCACATGGGAAAATAGTGGAAGATGGACCACACACTAGGGAACATGCCACACATGTGGGAGACCTAGATGAAGTTCCCAGCTTCTGGTTTTGGCCTGCTCCATCCCTGGGGAGGGAACCAGTGGATAGGATTCTCTCTCTCTCTCACACACACACACAGCCTTTCAAATAAAGAAAGAAATCGTTAAAAAAGAAATGTTGCAGCAAAGGTTTCCAATTTCAGTGATATCTGCAAATGATAACATTTATCTAGAAAATCTATGAGAGGACACAATAGGTTTTCGGAAAGTTCACAGACAATGTGCATTATGAAGATATTCGCATGAATTTCAAAAATGCTTGCACCAAACTTATATTTTCATTCTATTTTTGTACAAATACTTTATTCATTTCAAAGGCTGAGTGGCAGAGAGGGAGAGAAGGAAAGGGAGGGAGAAAGAGGGACAGAAAGAGAGGTACTGAAGAGATCTCCCACCAATACATTCACTCCACAAATGGCCACAACAGCCAGGACTGTTCCAGGCTGAAGCCAGGAGCCATGAATTCCAACTGAGTCTCCCATGTGGGAACAAGGGCCCAAGCGTCTTGGACATATTCTGCTGCTTTCCTAGGTACATAATCAGGGAGCTAGACAGAAAGTAAAGCAGCCAAGACTCAAATGCATCTCCAGTACAGGTTGGTGGTGTCACAGGCAGTGGCTTATTCTGTGTTGTAACAGTGGCCATCTATACAAACTTTTAAAGTCACCTTTTATTCAGGCTTAAACAATTTTTCCTTAGAGAGACACTAAATAGTTACAGTTTTTCATTTTGTTTGTATGGAAGTGTGACTTCATGAAGATTTTTCTGTTCAATGTTAACATCCAGCTGTTTGTGAAATTATCAAAAAGCAAATATTGACTGTCTATTTGAATACTGGAAAAATTCATTATTAATATACATAGCCATTTCTAACTTGTATGACTGCTTTATGGTACAAACAGCAAGAAACTCAACTTGAAGTAATTCAAATAAGGGTTTCCTTTTCTCAGATAATAAGAAGTCTGATAGGAGATTATTACCTTAGCTGCTCAAAATTGCCATAGAGGAATTATTATATGTTTTTCTGTGTTTCCCATTCTTAGCATGTCAACTCTCATTCTAGTGACTAAATGATGATGAAACAGCTGATTCCGGTCTGGACATCACATGTGGATTGCATCCCACAGCCTGGGAAGCAGCAATGATGGCTCCAGGAGACTGATCGCTGCCACCCATATGGAGGACCTGCATTGAGTTGCTGACTCCTGATTCTAACTTTCCCAAACCCAGTTGTTGGGTGCATTTGTAGGGTGAAGCAGCAGACAGAAGATTTTTCATTATCTCATTTCCATTGACTCTCCTCCTTCAAAATATAAAAAAATACATATTCTAAAACAAAATTTTCCTCAGTTCCAATGAGTGATGCTAGTCCTAACTTTTTGAAGATTTGAAGAAAATACTGGTCAAAGAAAATAAACTTGGGACAACTTAAATCTCTCAATAACACATGGAAATATTTATCAGCAGGTTAAAATGTTTAACCATCGTCTTGAACATCTGCAAATCTCATCGTGGATACATATAATGGTCTTAGGAATTATTAACCATTCTGAATGGCATCGTTTTTGTATTTGGTGAATTTTTAAAGGTTGTATTACGAGACAGAGACCAATATTTAATAAAATGTTTTGCTGGATTGTTTATAATGAGAATAACAGTGATGAAATAAAACCTGTGCAAGCATCAGTCCTTTTTACTTGAGCTTAAACTCTTTTGCAGGATTTTGTAAAGAGACTTCTGGAAAAATGTTTCTAATACCAGGGCTGAAAGACAGAACTAACCCTGGCCATCAAGGCAGTCCTATTGTGCTTTTACGGCATCTAGTTGCTAAGTCTCAGTGGCTGGAATGAGACAGCTTTCCTTCTCAATATATTCAGTAAGAGCATGCTTCATAACAGGATTCTATTCCATTTTTATTTTAAAATAATCCATGAACTAAAGAAAACCCCTTCATGGTTTCTACAACAAATCAGAGCACATCACTGTGGCACCATGTACCCCCACTGACACATATTTGAATTCACTGCTCTTGCCAGGTCATATCCACAGTAGAATTTGTTAGCTAAGAGAGTGGTTCTCTTAAGCACATTTGACTTATGGCAATAATAAAACTCTCTCACAATCTCCACTCATCTATTAATTTCTTTATTCATAAAGTACCTATTACACAGCTACTAGGCAGTAAGCATTCTGCTGGAACCCAGAAATGTCATTATGAACCTACAAAGAGCTCAAGATAGGCAGGAAATGTATATATGTTGGTGATGGTTGGGGTGATGGGACAAGCGGACAGAAGCAAACTAAGTCATTAGCCCCAGATATAGTCATATTCTAAGACTTTTCAACCTATAGCCTCTTACACAAACCTGTCTATAACACACACACAAGTCCTCACCCTCACTAAGAAAGTTTTATTCCATATCAATTCATAATATTCTCCTAAATAACATTCAATAATATTCATATAACATTTGATCAAATCTTGGAGTGCTACTTTCTCAAGTGGTTTCATTTAATTGTCAAAACTGCTCCATGCGGTAAATGTTAGCAATCCCTATAACTCTACTCTCTGATTGACTATTAAGTTATACACTTCACTCTCACAAAAATAGCAGCAGAGAAATAAAAGCCAACCTTCTCCAAAAAGTGATTCTCTTCTCAACACACTGATATTCTACATGTTATTAAATTTGCATTCTTTTTTTTTCTGAGGTATAAGAAATGTCATTTCTTCAACTTTCAATCTTCATACAAAACTGGACAGATCAAAGGAATCGGAAAAAATCAAGTTAGTAAGCTGGGATTTTAAATAAAATATTCAAAAATCAGGTTAGGGGGTACTACTTTTTTTCTTAAAATATACCTCCTAACACAAAGGTCATAAATTCTCAACATTTTGCCATTCACTTATCTCAATTTTACACAAAAAGCAAGAAAATAGAGAAAGTGAAATGTATGCGACCAGTTGAAATAACTGACTTCTACTTCATATTACCCATGGTTCTTATTCCGATAATGAAAACACCTCTTTTAGACAAACTTGTGCAGGGTTGGTTGTCTGGTCTTTAGTCATTGGGACATTTAACTGAAATTTGAAATGGGGTAGTATCAGAGTGAGAAGAATAAAGAGTGACAGCTGAGAGTCTGTTGATGAGCATGAAGATTGAAAACTGATCAAAAATAGACATAAGAGCTCGAAAAACACACCAGATGGGACTTCAGGACAAATATCCTTCATACTTCAAAAGTCTCTGTGGGATTATGATTCATATGGCACCAGTGGGTTATCACGCACAGCTTGAAAATATTTGATATCCTTTGTTTAGATATGTGGGTTTATGACAATTCTAATAAATTGGACTGTGCAAACTTAGAAAACTTAAGAACTGTATCGAAAATAAAGGCAAGCTCAGGTTCAGCTGTAGATATCTTGAACAAGTTACTTAAACTCTCTAAGCCTCCTTTCCTTCTCCATACAATATAAAATTAAAACTCAGTTGTTAATAACTATTGAACATGATTTATTAAGAACCTAATATCACACCTGACAAGCAGCATGTAATATTGTGGGGCTTTTTTACTTCCTTTAAAAGGGTCAGCTTCAGGTATCTGGGAACTGTATTCTCATGTAACAACAAATTCTATTAAAATGCTACAACAATAACCCACTCTTCGTTTTAGTAGAAAAGAAGTTATATAACATTGTCAATTAAGGCTTTTGGAATTATGTCCAAGCTGATTAGGTCATTTGGTGCTATTTTAAATGAATCTGACTACAAAGTGTTAAGCAAAAGATTGTGCAAATGACCTTACAGTATAAGATAAACTTACATATAAAACAATCCAACGTTCATTTTCTCTGGATATTTCTGAGTCTTAAATCTTTCACATCACAGTCACTATCACTCATGCTTATTATTGTATTAAAGAAGACAGGAGTGAGAAGGGGTAATTCGCAGGGAAAACCAGCCATTGTGTGTTCTTTCATGGAGAGCTCTGCACATCATAAATAAGCTAACAATTGAAAGAGAGACTCAAAGGACCAAATAAAATGCAAAAGCAGATGTAAGTAGAGTGAGGGTGGAAAGGGAGACATGAATTTGCATTAGAAAGTCCATCCCATAGACCCAGTGCCATGGTCTAGTGGATAAAGTCCTTGTCTTGAACACACCAGGATCCCATATGAGCACCAGTTCTAACCCCAGCTGCCCCGCTTCCCATCCAGCTCCCTTCTTGCAGCCTTGGAAAGCAATTGAGGACAGCCCAGTGCCTTGGGATCCTGCACCCATGTGGGAGACCTGGAAGAGCTCTGAGCTCCTGGCTTTGGATTGGCTCAGCTCCAGCTGTGTTGCAGCCACTTGGGGAGTGAATCAATGGTGGGAGATCTTCCTTTCTGTCTCCTCCTCTCTGTATATCTGAGTTTGCAATAAAAACAAATAAATCTTTAAAAAAAAAAAAAGAAAGAAAAAGAAAATCTATAAGATAAAGGCCTCTCCTTTGTCATTCTTTGAGAACCTTTCCTGGTAATTCCCTTTAACTATAACTTTTCTTTGGGTGCTTGTCTTTATTCATTTAAAATTTCCTCAAAACTCTGAAGATTTTCTAAAATTTTTGAGAGATGATGAAAGAAAAGGGATGCCCCGTCCTTAAGGAAAATTCTTTTATTGCTCATGCCCCAAAGCTACAATTGCACCAAGCAGAACACATCTGAATCTTAGTTGCATCTTCTCATTAATATTTAAGTGTCTCATTACCATATGTGTGTGTGGGTGTTGCTGTGTGTGTAAGTATGTGTGACTGAGAGAGAATGAACTTAATGACAGAAAAGGTGACATAAACTCAATTAGTAGCATGAACGTTTTACACTCCAATGTGATTTATAAAGATGTGTGAAGTTGAGCTGTCAGTCATGTTAAGCAAAGATTTCTTTTTTCCTCAAGTCACTTTCTGGTGAACATGGGATTCATTATTTTATGAGTGTTGGGAAGGCTCAGGATATTTTAAACCAAGGGTAGGCAAAATACAATATCCACTCCAAAAAAATGCCTTTATAAATACCGTTGTACTGCAAAATATAACCCACACCCATTTGTTGATCTATTGTCTATGAATGTTTTCACCCTAAAATAGCAGAGCTGAGTAGCTGCAATAAGACTAAGGTATTTATTATCTGGTCCTTTATGGAAAAGAATTTACTGACCCCTGCTCTTGAAATGTGTGTTTGTAAAAATATGTGTTATATTTAAAATAAGTAAAATATAAAATACACACATAATATAAAATATATATTTAAAATAATATATAGCATATATGATACATATGTTTATACACACACATATATATATATATATCCTGCAAAACAAACAAGAAATTATCCTTTATAACCATTCAATGTGTGAACTGAATAGGACATTCCCTGCTTGTCCATGGATCAGACAGCTGAATTTACATTGACTGGGTGTTCAAGGAAAAAGATGGGATAGGTTGGCCCAGAGTTTCCTGTGCTTGTTAAATTACAAAACAACAAAATGGTGCACTGCTTGAGACAAATTAAATGTATTTAAGAATTTTATAATCTACCCAATTCCACTGTTACAAGAATAAGTCACTTTAAAAGATTTCTACCAAGAAACCGCAAACAAAAGTGTAGTCATGACAGTACAGCTAACAATGAAACAGCAGAAGTGACATGTTCTCCTTCTTCAAGCATGAGCCAGAAGCAAGCTACTCAGGAAAATGATGATTAAATAGGTTTGACAAAAAGTCAACTCAGATCAGTCAACAGTATTAAGGAGATTATTTGAAATACGAATTCACATCTTCAATCACCTTTGATAAAAAGTCACCTTACTCATATATTGTCATGAAAATTTAGCAAAATTATTATAGGTTGAAACCATCATGCATACAAAGTATATATTAAAATATACAGTCAGCTTTCCATTTCCATGTATTTGAATCCACTGATTCAACAAAGAATGGATTGAAATTTTTGTTTCTAGTCTGAACATATGTCAATTTTCTTATCGTTCTAATTATTATTCCCTAAGCAATGCCTTATAACAATTATTTACATAGCAAATAAAAATGTGTTGGTTACTATATGTAATCTAGAAGTCAAGCAAAGTCAATTTAAAGTATATGAAACAATTTTATAGCATATTGACAAATACCATTACTATCCCAGTTTGTATAAGGAACCTGGACATTCATAAATTTGGTATCTGCTGGGGTCCCAGAACCAATTCCCTATAGATACAAATAAATAAATTTATTTCATCTTTCTCTGGCTTTTTATTTCTGCTTTGGAAGATACACTATACATAATATGATGTGTGTGTACTAATGTATGAGGAAAAAATAGAGAAAAAGGAAAAAAGAAGGAAAGGAAGGATAAAGCACTCTTCCTTAATCAGATGCTGTACTTTCCACATTTTGAGTCCTAACCAGTCAACCACATTGAAAGTTGAACCATTTTCAACCACAGTCTGAAAATAAACAATTCCTAAGTTTGAATTTTCACACGATTCTGAGTAGTATGATGGAATATTACACCACCCTACTCTGTCCTGCTCAGAACATGAGTCAGGTTGTCATCAGGCATATCCAACCTGACAGTCAAATTACACCCTTCTGAGACATGGGAAAGACAGCATCACGGGGCTTGTGTTGCTATATCCCTTATCTTATTTAATAGTGCCCCCAAAGCACAAGAGTAGTGATGCACATAAGGCACCAGGGCACAAAGCATGAAAGGACAGATTAATACGGGCACTGCGTGGCAATGTTACAGTGTACACTGGAAGTTCATTCACCTGATATAAACAAAACAAAAATCATAAAGTGTCCTATACCATGTGCTGGTACTCTGAATATACCCCCACAGTAAGGAGGACTGCTGCATACAAAGAGGCGAAAGCTTAAATTTTCTTTTTGTAGTAACAGGATACAGAATCAAGAAGATTTCATATCATCAATCCAGGAGGTAAGAAGGTAGAAATCAATTTGGCTTTTGCCAAGACCATTATCATGAATCAGACTTTTTTTATGAAAGAATTAACTTATTTATATAAGCTGAATAGATTTCATTTATTTCACAACATAGATTTAAATGGCATAGTGGCACTGCCCTTCTCAGCTGCCACCCTTTCCACCCTCTCCTTCCATATTTTTTTACAATGGCATATATTCAGTTTCTTTTTTGCAATCACAGGGTTACTATTCTATTAGGTAAAGAACTCAATAAATAGCAAATAGAAAAAAAAAAAAACTGTTCCTCAAGAGTGTAGGCAAATGATGTAATTAATAATCAACTCCCAGGATGTCACTCTTGCTTACAGAGTTTACATTTTTTATACTCTGTGTTAGCACAGAGCAGGGAAAACATAATATTTATTTTTGGTGATCGTTTAATTTCATGAAGCAGATGGCCAGCACCCATTGACAGTGGGCAAATGAAATTTGGCTGTGGGCCCGGCGCAGTGGCGCAGTGGTTAAGGTCCTCGCCTTGCACGCCTGGGATCCCATATGGGCGCCAGTTCTAATCCCGGCAGCCCCGCTTCCCTTCCAGCTCCCTGCCTGTGGCCTGGGAAAGCAGTCGAGGACGGCCCAAAGCTTTGGGACCCTGCACCCGCGTGGAAGACCCAGAAGAGGCTCCTGGCTTCGGATTGGCAAAGTATCGGCCATCACGCTCACTTGGGGAGTGAATCATCGGACGGAAGACCTTCCTCTCTGTCTCTCCTCTCTGTATATCCGCCTTTCCAATAAAAAAATAATAAAAATAAATCTTTAAAAAAAAAATTTGGCTGTGTCCCCTATCCTCTGTCCTGAAGGTGGGTCCTAAAAGCAATGGAATAATTCCATCCTCAACCACTTCCTCCACATCCTGATTTAGCCAGGATATAGGATGCAGACAAGTCCAATTACTCCAGGCATTTTTAGCAACAAGCCCAGATCCTGTTCGTGAACATCCCAAGGAGCACAAATCAACTCCTTAGCCTACAACATTTAGGTATTTGCTCCTGCCCACCTGTGACTCACCTATCAACTGAGAGGGGACGGGACTGCATTGTCGTGTAACCACTCCCCTCACAAGCCCCTTTAAAAGGCCCATGAGGCAGGGGCTCTCACTCTCTTTCTGGCCAGGTGCTTCCATTACTCTGGCACCTCGACTCTTGGCTGACACAGGACAGGTAATTCCCTCAGCATGGTCCCTGTGTACTGCTTAGATGGGGCAATGGTTATAATAATTTTGTTTCTGATTTGTGTGCTGTCAGGAGTTCCAGGAGAGGTGAGGCCTAGCAGTAGTGGAATGTGGGCAGAGAAGCCAGGGAAAGGTGAATGTCTGCAGCTTTGTAAGTGTGTCCAGGTTCTTTGTGAGTGTATCCAGGTTATTCATCGCATGTCTCTTAGGATAACTTACATTGTTGGGGAAGCTGGGACATAGGTCTTCAGCTTACTGGATGGACATAAGGATAATGACCATTTGTTCCTTTTGGGATTATGATTGGTTGGATTATGATTGGTTGGATTGCTGTATGAACTTGTGATTTGCTATTGTGCTCTATTATCACCAAGCTTGGTTAATTAAGACTTCTTAATAAAACTTAGACATGTCTGGTGTGATCTTGCTTGCACCCCACAACAGATGTGAACCCTCATGTTCCCACTCCTTCTACCTGTGCCATTTCCCAGACCCCTTATAGGCCCACACTTCAAAGCCTACCCCAGATCTTGCTGCCAGACGCCCAAGTATTCACCCAGTGCCATTGGCACCCTGGCCACACTCCCCAAGACCCTGCCAGCTACATCTAGGCAGCTGACGGGGTAGAAATCCTGGGTTACAAGCCTAGGCTGCCCTCCATGTCAACAGCCACAACTACACAGCTGGAGGAGATACTCCCATTATTAAAATATAATCATTGGGGCCAATGATGTGATATATTGAGTTCAGCTACTGTCTTCAGTACCAATTGAACTCCCTGCTAATAAATACCCCAAGTGTTTGGGCCCCTGCAGCTACATCAGAGACCTGCAAGAAGCTTCTGGCTCCTGACTTCAGCTTGTCCAGCCCTGGCCATTGCAGCCATTTATTAAGTGAACAAGCTAATGGAAGACCTCTATATATATTTGCCTCTCTCTTTGTAATTCTGCCTTTTAAATAAATAAATAAATATTAAAAGAAAAAAGCATTATAACCCTTCTTTTCAGCTTTTTTAACCAAAGGGTTTTGAAAAATATTTTTGTTGATATATTTAATCACTATCTGTGAGAATTATATTTTTTAAATCAAGAATATTAGAAAAATTTATAGTCCATGGGTGTTATACAAAGAATGATTTTAAGAAAGTTCAAAGTATGATGTTGATTAGGCTAAACTTAAAAAGAGATTGATTAACAGAATATTAAAAAACCGAATTACACTTGGAATATTAAATGTCTCCTTAGCATCAAGCTACTCTGCATTATTATATAAACTGAGTAGCAATTTTAACTCACACAAACCCTAAATATCCCTAAATAACAGATGATATTAAGAAAATTGAAGCCAGAAAATACACACATATGTTAAGCACCTTCTGTGTGCCAGCAATTATAAAACATTTTATGATTTCATGTTCATTGCAAGCTTAGTTTATGTGACCAAAGTCACCCCACTAACAGCTGGAACAGATGAGATATTAGTGCATGTCTAAAACCAAAAGCAGAGTTCTTTGTACTGAAGGATGTTGTCTCCCAGAAGTGATATGCTATGCTGAAAGATTTTGCTCAGCAATTTTGAAAAACAATGGTACCCAGGTTACAATCTACTTGTGTGCTAAAAGTTTATACTGAGAACACTTTATTTAACTCTCTCCTTTGAAACAACAAATCTATTTCAGTAATTGCACAGTTGAAAGATGACAGCAACTACCCAATTCTTACCAGGTATGCAGTCAGTGCCTTTATACAAGTCAAGTCATTTAATTCTCACAATAACTTCTACATATAGATCACATTTTGCCAACATTCTACTTTGTTTCAAATTGGGAAAAAAAATGGAGCAACGTAAAAATTTCATTTAAAATTTCAAGTCCCAAGTGGATTCCAATTTTTCTACTATTAATGGTTATGCAGTAGAAGATCCTCTTGTTCTAAATCACAAAAAAAATTCAAAATTTCCTTTAGCTTCACTAGGATTCTATGTGACAAACAACCTTGGCCTTGCTTCCAACAAAGTAAGCAAAACAAAAAAGGGGGGGGGAGCTTTTTCTTGGAATTGTGGAAATTTGCCTGGAAAATAGAACAGATGTGAAAGTCACAAGTAAATGTTTGATCTTCTCAGTGGTTTCTGCCAGTACTGCATTTCAAATCCAAACGCAGCGCCCCAGAGCCAACAGCAAACCCTGGCTCTTGCCAATAAAGTTGCAGCTCCAATCAAATTAAGATCTCCATCAATTACCTGCTTCTGCCCTTTCTTAATTAATATTTTCAGTCTAATTCATTTCTTGCTTTACTTTGTGTAGTCTACCAATTTTTTTTCTTTCTGAAAGTTTTTACTTGCTGATATTCTCAGAAGGTGTATATATTTTTAATTTTGTATATATTTTTAATTTTTGATCTGTACAAAATTTCCCAGGATCTCAGAAGGTAACAAAACAAGGCTAAATAATAAATAGTTTCATTTTTCTTCTAAATGGGTTTTCTTTCCTTTCATCTTCAATGAAAATCCGATCATTTTTACAACAAATACTTTGGATTTGCAACTATAATCATGCTTCTAAAATTAACAGAGCGAAATTAAGTAAATTAGTACACTTTACAGGTGGAATAAATTAAGTAATGTTTTTTTGCCAATCTAATTCCTTCACCTCTTTAACAGTAAGCCTTAATTTAACACATTCAATATACGTAGCCAACAGATAAATATTTAGCTCTAGTGGAAACTCTGAACTGATCATTAAACCTGAAGACTCTTCTACAAATCGCTCAGTTTAAAATCTTGTGTTTAATAGAAATTCAAATTTAAATGCATAGATGAAAAGGGGGAAGTGATGCTACCACTCCAGTAGAGATGAAAGACTATATAAACTTCTGTTTCTGAAGGTTTGACCTTTAAGACTTAGAAACCATCCCTCTATTGAGAGTCACATGAAAATCAAGGTATGTTATTAAGTTTCATTTTACTGAATTCAGTGAAAAGCTGCTGCCCTTCAGATCTTTGCTCTTTCTGTTATTAGCAGATTGCCACAAGGCTTTCTGGGTCTGTATTTAATTTTGTTCACCAATTAAAATCACTCATGTACAAACCTTCTCTTTCTGCCACGTTTTCCCCAATACCTTAAGAAAAATAAGCCTGCCAGCTTATTTTTGCTCTTGTTCTAAAATCCTCAAAGAAAAATTTCTTAACTTCTGATGAAAATATCAGGAACTGAGCCTTTCTCTTTGTTCCAGGTTTGAAACAAATAGTAAAAAGAAGAACTGCAGAGATGATGTAATTAGATGTACTTTCTCTTTAATGATCAACCATTTATAATCCTTAATGCAGGACATTTTCCTTTACACACAGAATAAAGCAGCATATCTTCAGTGTTTTTAAAGAAGTTCTGGCTCTGTTTCACAGTCCTCCTTGATGATTATATCTTCCAAAATCATAGACAACACATTGCTACCATTATTTTTAAAATTCAGCAGAAATGGCCCACACACTTGCATATGCATTAGTATGCTCAAGTAACAAATACACACAGTCAGCTCACTATCTACTCTCTACTCCTGAGCACCATACTATCTACACACATACACAGATAGATTAAGCCAAAGCCAAATGTATATGTGGGTGGAAAGCTTCTTATAGTTTCTTACATCTCTTGAGTCATAATTAGTTAACTGAATAATTGCTAAAGTTTCTAAAATTTCAGTTCACTAAAACTTTGCTATGGGCCTAGTACAATGGCTCAACTGGTTAATCCTCTCCTTGCCAAGCCCTAGGATTCTATTGGAGTGCTGTTTCTTTTCCTGGCAGACCCAATTCCCATCCAGTTCCCTGCTTGTGGCCTGGGAAAGCAGCAGAGGATGGCCCAAGGCCTTGGGACCCAGTACCCATGTTGAAGACACAGAAGAGGCTCCTGGATCCTGGCTTCATCAGTTCAGGTCTAACCATTGTAGCCATCTGGATGGTGGACTAGTGGATAGAAGATACTTCTGTCTGTCTCCCCTCTCCATAAATCTATCTTTGCAATAAAAATTAAAACTATGTATATGAATTAAGTGATATTATTTTAAACTGCATAAACCACTAAGAAAACTGGCTTTCATTCCCTCAGAACATTCCAACACCAGAGCACGTGGTTAGTGAAGCATAATTTGATAAGCCTTTTCCTAGACATCTTCCCCTCATCTCCACTGGTTATTTATAACTTGGGAAGCAAGCTGGTTCTTGAACATTTTTTCTACCTCAGGAAAAAAAAAAATCTGAGAGGCTGCAGCCAGCCATTTTCTTATCCTAAGCATTGCACATTCATTTTTTCTTCATTTACACACTTTTCTTTCTGCCTTTCCCTTTCTCCTTCCAACACTTACAACTTCTATTTCCTAATATTTTCCTTGAAAATATCAAGTATGGTTCCAGGATCAGGGATGTCGCTTGGGATGCCTACAACCCAAAGTAGAGTGTCTGGATTTGAATCTTATCCCCACCCTACATTCCAGTTTCCTGCTAACATGAAATCTGTCTGGCAACACATGATGGCTGCAATAGTTGGGTTCCTGCCGCTCATGTGTCTATTCCATGGATTGAATTTCAATCCCTGGATTGAATTTCTGGATCTTGATTCAGCCTGGCTCAGCCTGGTTATTGTGGTAATTTTGGAAGTAAATGAGCAGGTGAGAGATATCTCTACACTTCTCTGCTGTCCAAAGAATTTCATATATATATATATTTCATATATATTTATATATATATATTTCATATTTTTTCATATATATATTTCTCATATATATATTTTTTTAGCCACCTGCAACGGTGTCTGTTCACTAAGAAGGGGAAACACCATCTGGAACTTGACATGGCTCTGAGTTAATGTTGATCCCTGGATACAAATGACATTGCTCTACTATCCACGCAACCTGACAGGTATTTACATCAGTCATGCTACGACAGAGCTGTAGCACTTTGTCTGTAACTTATGTTTTTCCCCCAGTTTTTGATTATATAACTGCCACAGTCACATTCTATGAATAATAAAATCTCCCATTGGATTCCAGATCAATTGAACTGGCATAATCATGATCAAATGGTGATTCCCACTTTATTGTTAAAAGACTCTTGTCCTAACCCAATATGCTTTATTATCTGTATCAATCAGTAAAGGTCTCTAAAAGTAGTTTGGCTTACATGGCAGAAACAATAGTATATCTTCTCTGACCTACCTCCAGGTACGTTAACCTACAGTGTCTATTTCATAAACTAGATCTCAGAGACCATGACTTATTGAAACAAAACATCACACAAACCAGCAATAACTGGTTATTACATCACATTGGGTCTGCCCAGATGATTCTGTGTAACCTTTTGTTTTAACACTAGTTGATTAGTCACCTTTAATACATCTGCTAATTTAATTTCTATGTAACATGAAATGTAATTTACTCACTGGTTCTTTGAACTATGATGTGACCATCTTCGGCAAGCAATTATTCTGCCTGTAGAACCTAATGATCAAACTATCAAACCAGGAGATCAAACTATGTTTGCGTAGTACTTTCTATATAGACTCTGGAAGGCCCTAATTAGAACAGTAAGAAGAGAGTCTAAGAGTTTTTTTTTTAAGATTTATTTATTTCTATTGGATAGGTAAATCAGATTTATGCAGCAAAGGAAAGACAGAGAGAATGATCTTTCATCTGATGGTTCACTCTCAAATGGTTACAATGGTCAGAGTTGACCTGATTCAAAGCCAGGAACCAGGAGCCCCTTCTAGGTCTCCCACATGGATGCACAGTCCCAGGATTTGGGGCCATCCTCCAGTGCTTCCCCAGGCCACAAGCAGAAAGTTATATGGGATGTGGAGCAGCGGAGACACAAACTGGCACTCAACTGGCAACTGCAGCAATTGCCAGGCAAGGCTTTCATCCTGAGCCATTGCACTGGGCTTGAGTCCTAGGATTTTTTAGTAAAGCCATGTTCTCATTGCCTGCACTTGTCCTTTGAAAGAGAAATTCCTGACTTGAGTGAGTTCTGCCAGTGAATTTTTGAATAAAGGAAACTACACAATCCAGGGACCCCAGAAATACATAGTGAGTAGAGTACTGTGCTATCCACAAATCATGAGATTGGGCCTACACAGTAGCACTTTTCCTTTAAAAGGAAGGTAGATTAAACTGAATAAATTCTGGAGCTTAAATATAACATTCCCTCAGTATTGTCTCATGATACATTACTATTTTCCTCACAACCAACAAATACTACCTTAGAGAAATTTCATATTATCTTTTGTCTAAGAAAGAAACATTGGGTCCGGTTTACAGATAGAGCTTACGTGACATGTCAGTGTAAGTTGAAAATATACTTCTACAGGGCCCGGCGCGGTGGCGCAAGTGGTTAAAGGTCCTCACCTTGCACGCCCGGGATCCCATATGGGTGCCGGTTCTAATCCCGGCAGCCCTGCTTCCCTTCCAGCTCCCTGCCTGTGGCCTGGGAAAGCAGTCGAGGACAGCCCAAAGCTTTGGGAACCTGCACCCGCGTGGGAGACTCGGAAGAGGCTCCTGGCTTTGGATCGGCATAGTATCGGCCGTTGCGCTCACTTGGGGAATGAATCATCGGACGGAAGATCTTCCTCTCTGTCTCTCCTCTCTGTATATCCACCTTTCCAATCAAAAAATAATAAAAATAAAATCTTTAAAAAAAAAAGAAAATATACTTCTACAGCATTACACTCCTTGAAAGATAATAAGGAAGGAAAACCCTCCTAGTGGGTAGAACTTCAAGAAGTATATTTGGTTGTATACTCTACAAGAAAAGGCCTGCTGTTCAGAACTTTAATGATTCCTGTGTAGTACATGCCCATGGTTTTGGTCAGGTGATCAGAGATTTCTGACATATGCAACGAGGTCTTCAGAGGATACATAATAATTCTCACTATAAAAAAGACTGCACTACAGAAGAGGCTGACATAATTAAGAACATATATGTTCTTTGAATATCAGTTAGACTTTTCCCAGGGCTCATGGTGCTTACTCAGTATGCAAAATGGACACACTAATAAGAAAGGAGGACCCAGGAATATGGACTTTCATTCCCTATTAATGAATAATCAAGTTACCCATCCCTGCTGAATATTCCACCCAACACAATAATCTATATGGAAGCACCAGTATATGATCCAGGGGCAGACTGATGACAGTGGATTCTTTACAACATGGCTCAGTCATCATGGGCTAAATAGTGTCCCATATAAAATTCATTTCACAAGGAATGATTTATTCATAAAATTTTGCATTATATTAGTTAAAGATTATAGGTGAGATCATCATGGATTTTGGGTGAGCCTTAAACTCAATGACTGATGTCTCCAAGAGAAGAAGATAATTGGAAAAAGATAGCATTGTGAAGATGGACTTATTATAGTTAGCAGTTGTAATTATAATTCCATAAGCCAAGGAATTCTGAAGCTACTAGAGGCTGAGAGAGGCAAGGAAAGATTCTTCTCTAGAGCATTAAGAGGAGACACTGTGTATTATCATGATAGGAGACACAACATCACTTCTTATTATCGCTATGTTACTACCGAATCTGGAAGCAGCACTCAAGAAACAACGTACCAGCCTCTTGTGATTTAGTTAAATGACATGTAAGGTGCTGACTATCGTTGAGTTGGCACAGGCTTTAGACTGAAAAATAGTAAATGTTATTTCTGCCATGATTAGAAAGGATGGATCTGTAACCAAGTGGTAAATTTACTAACAGTTCCTCTATTGCATCTAATAACTCATGTATAGACATTTTTTCCATTTCCCTATAATAATGGACTCTGTATTTACTGGAATTCACTGCCAAAAGAGAATGGACACCCAACAATGATTCCATTCAACTGGAAGTTGAGATTGCCACCCAAATATTTCAGGTTTGTCAAATCACAAAGTCAAATGGGAAGGAAAGCAACTTATTATAAAACGTAAATTGCATTGCCATCATTGTTAATAATAATAAAAACTATGTTTGGAACTTTTGGAATTTCATAATGGTCCCCTTTTATTTCCATCCCAGTAAAAGAAAAAAAAATAACAATGCTGAAATTTCAGGAACGAAATTGTGGAAATTCAGTCAGAAGAGAAAACGGTTGATAGTGAAGAAAAACTGAAATGATACCAAAGAAATCTACATCTATCAACATAGTCTTACCAAAATAAGTTACAAAAATGAGACCTATATCAGCTATAAATTACTCTCTTCTTTGTTTTAAGTTATGTATATGTGTGTATTGTGGCCAATCTTACCTACCCTTTTTCTCTCTATTTGCTATTCAAAGGTTGGTTGGTGAGAAGTAACTTCATAATTAAGCTTGCAAAGTGTGGACTTTTAAGTAAGAATTGTTCATTGACTTACATAAGGAAACAGTATCACAGTTTATCAAAGAGATATTGACATTATATCAAGTAGAAGCAGAATGCTAATAGAAATAAAATGAGTTAAAAGATGGGAACAGATGCTAAAAAGGCAAAAGGAGGGACAATGTTGGTCATTTGTGACTTTGCTCACAGCCCTTACATCACTCATTTTTGCTCTTCTAGGCATGTAGGAAGCTTGGAGGCTTTTAGCTTTATATTTCTGTCTCACTTGCCAACTGCAAAGCACACTGTGTAGCCATGTGGCCTCCACCATGTAACAGTAGCTAACTTCTTTTTTTGTTTTTAAGATTTATTAATTTTTATTGGAAAGGCGGATACATAGAGAGGAGGAGAGACAGAGAGAAAGATCTTCCATCCGATGGTTCACACCCCAAGTGACTGCAACAGCTGGAGCTGAGCCAATCTGAAGTCAGGAGCCTGGAGCCAGGAGCTCTTCTGGGTCTCCTACTTGGGTGCAGAGTTCCAATTCTCTGGGCTGTCCTCAACTGCTTTCCCAGGCCACAATCAGGGAATTGGATAGGAAGCAGGGCCACCGGGATTAGAACTGGCAACCACTTGTGCTCCCGGCGCGTGCAAGGTGAGGACTTTAACCACTACATTATCGCGCTGGGCCCACAGTAGCTAAATTCTAATCATTGAATGACATCTTTACAGAGACAGAGAGAAAGATCTTCAATCTGCTGGTTCACCACACCCCCTCCAAATGGCTGCAATGCCAAGAGCTGGGCAGGTCTAATGCCTGGATCCAGGAGGCTCCTCCAGGTCTCCCATGTTGGTACAGAGGTCCAAGCACTTGTGACATCCTCCACTGTTTTCCCCAGGTACAATAGCAGGAGCTGGATTGGACTTGTGTCCACCCAGGACTTGTGTTTTCTCTTCTAGTTCCTTTTCTCCTCTCTTTTGTTCTTCCACGCACTGCAATTCATGTGTATAAATTTTTTATTCTGAGTTTCACACTTTGAAATACTTAGAAAGTCTCCTGTTTTTTCTGATCAAATTTTGGCATCTCTTTATAAATTCTGGAAATTTGACAACCTTCTTGAGTATAACTGAAAATATTTGGGGCAGCATTGTGCTTTAGCGGGTTGTATCATTGCCTGTGATACCAACATCCCATTTGGGCACTGTCTCAAACTCTAACTGCTCCACTTCCAGCTCCCTGCTACCAGACCTGGGAAAGCAGTAGAGAATGGCCCAACTATTTGTGCCCCTGCACCCATGTGGGAGACTCAGAAGAATCTTTGGGTTCCTGACTTCAGCCTGATACTCCTTAGCTTTTGCATCCTTTGGGGAAGAGGATCAGCAGTTGAAAGATATTTCTCTCTCTCTCTCTCTCTCTCTCTCTCTCTCTCTCTCTGTTTCCTCATGGGATCAGTGCAATCCATCAAGCCAGAAGTGAATTTGCTCCTGACTCAACACATGTGCAGCTCACTGTTGTTCCTCTAGCCCCACAGCCTTTTCCTCAATACACAAAACGGTACCCAATGTGGCACTGGTGAAAGTCTGGGCCATGAAATCCACCCTGTTCCTGCACCCACCTGCTTGGGCTCTGCCACTCTGCTTCTGCTCATGGTTGAATCAACAAAATCAGCAGAATGGGCAGTTCTATGCCTGAGTACACCTCCTGAGCTCCCAATGAACTCCCCTTCCCACCTGGTCTCTGGTGGATCTCCAATCACCAAGCGGCAATCACTGCTGGAGTATCTGGGCACTGCAACACTGTTCCATTCTCTCTGCTGTTCCCTCCTGTCCACAGGTCTCTGGGGGTCCTCTGCCATCGATCTGTCCTCTCCTATTTCCGAGGATCATGCCTTCTCTGCTTCACCCTGGCTAATGATTCTCCATCTGTTTAGACGTGTCCTTATTCTCTTTGGCCATCTTGTTTCTACTACTTTATTTTTCATCATCTTTCCTAAACCCACAAGTGAAAGTTTTAAGTATACAAAATATTTTTTTAAAAATGAAGAAAAGCACCCTAATCACAAACATCTAAAATATTTCCATATGACATCCCCATATCTTTCCATCTACAACATGTCGCAGTGCATAGGGTCAAGGGCCCTGGTCTTAAATAATTCCAAGTTTGAGCTCCAGCTCAAATCAACTTCTTTAAGACTGTTACTACTTTGTTCCTCTCATAGTATATATATCAGCACACCTAACTCATAATTCTGTCACAACAAAGAAGATAATATCTGTAAAACAAGCACTGTGGTAGCTGGAAGTTGCTGTCAAACAGTTGTAGCATAATTTTTAATGGTTAAACGCATACTATTCCAGTAACAGATGTGTGCAGATACTTACTTTCATTTCCACTGACAGGAATGAAAATCTATAAGCTTGTCCAGATCATTATTTGGCAATTACCTATACCATTTAACCACATCATTTTACTTTTACATTTTCATACTAAAAAATAATTACAAACCTGCAAAAATGCCTTAGATATAATAATAGTTACTGCAAGATTTATCACAACAAAATGTTGACAAGCCAAATAAATGACTCAAAAATAAGATTAGGTATATGAATGCTAACAGACCCATTAACTCTGGATTTCTATGGCATAATTTAAATACAGACATGCATTCACAAGTAGATAGATAGATAGATAGATAGATAGATAGATAGATAGATAGATAGATGATACTATTGATGTTGGATTTCTTCGTTGTATTTGGAAGTAAAAAGGGACATTTTCAAAGAGGAAATTGGTCATTACCCTATTTTTTGGTGAAATTAGGAAGTCTTCCTCTGGTAAAGTGCATTCCAGAGAGGTAATAAGATGTCTCAGGAGTATGGAAACTGGAGACTGTTGTGATCTGAATGCATCTTCTCAAAATTCATAGGCTGAAACTTCATTTTTAAGGTGAAAGACTTAAGAGCTGAGCCTTCAAAGGATGGTGAAGTGATGCTGACAGGAAAGCCGTCAGGAATGAGATTAGCGACCTTAAAACACAGGTAGGAGGGCTGCCTGGCCCCTTCCACCATGAAGACGCAGCAAGCAGGTGCTGTCCATGGTGCACAGAGCAGTCCTTACCGGACACTGAAGTGCAGATCCCCTGAACCTGAACTTCCCAGCCTCCAGAAGTGTGAGAAATAGATTTCTATTGTCAAGTTCATTCAGTCTGACCTATTTTGTTACAACAGCAGAAGCAGACTGTGACACGTGCTTTTGTTTTATTTTGAAAGTAGATCCATATTTTTCTAAAATAAGCTTACATTATTTTTATCATTAAAATATTCAAATTGCTATTATTAGGAGCTGTAATCATTTATAATTTAGCATAGAGTCAGATGCTTTCTCCTTTAACACATTTTCAATTTACCCATAAGATTTTAATTTATTTGGAGAATGTGTGGTTTTAAAATGAAAGCGCCATAAATTATTTCAAACTTTGGAGTTTTACACATTTTATAATTTATACACTGATATATTCTCTTCCCATAATGAGAATGTCTATAAATCTATGTTCAGTAACATAACTATATGAAGAAAGAGAAAGTGGTCTCCTTCTGTTATCATCAAGAATGCAATTACGGTTGTGATCATGGATATTATCTGAGTTACATTTGCCATCCAATACCTTCATATCTTGAATTAAAATCATTCTCTCAAGAAAAAAACCACAAGATAGTTTTCATAAAGACAATTTTTCCAAATAATGTCTTGGTGGAAAAGAGATAATAAAATAAACAAAATAAGAGCAGAAGAAACATGAATGTGAAAAATCACTATAGTAGAGAAATAAGACAAGAACCTGGAGTAAAGGAGGTACATTTTACTTTGATCCTTGTCAAAGAGCCAATATTCAATAAAACTCTGCATGCCTTCTGACAGGAACTAAATTATGTAAAGTATTGTTATAGATTAGAAATCCAAATCAATTCATATTTCCACTCCTTATCAGATACTTTAAGGATCTGCTTACTAGTTTAGCCAGTTTTAATAATGCAAGAATCCAATGATCTATGCTGGGAGGGAAATTTTTTCATATGAAAGCAACACTACTAATTTCTTATCAGCCATTATTGCTGTAATGATTCATATCTTACCACATTTAGATGTTGTGGCTATAGGATTCCAATAATTTAGAATAACAGTTTAAATACTAGGCTAGGAAAAAAAAGTCAAACAAAACAAAATATAATTTCTCATCCTTTTGATTAGTACTTTTTTTGTCTGATTTATTTTCTTTCTAATCATATTTATTTATTTATTTTGGAAGAATTATAGGGAGGGAGACACACAGAGAAAGAGAAAGAAAGATATTCCATTTACCAGGTGACTTCACAAATGGCAGCAATGGCCAGGACTGGATCAGGCTGAAGCCAGGAGCCAGGAGCTTTATCCAAGTTTTCCACCTGGATGGCAGGGCCCCAAGGACTTTGGCCATCTTCTTGCTACTTTTCCAGACCATTAGCAGGGAGCTGGATCAGAAATGTAGCATCCCGGATGCCAGAGTCACAGGTGGTAGCTTTACCAACTCCGACACAACACCTGCCCCTACTTTGTTTTCTGTAATAATGATAAGGTCTAGCCCAAAGTCCAATAGACTAAGGCGCCTATGCCAATGATTCAGCCCCTACACATATCATCAAGAGTTGAACTTTGTAAGTCCAACCCTTTCTACTCAGGATGAAATCATACACAAAAATATTCCATATGCAATGTTATGACCAACAGACTTTCACCATGTGACTCTTGCATACTTCAGGATAACAGAAATAACTTCTTTAAAAAAATGAACTGGAAAAAATAAGTTTGGTAATAGAGACTTGAGCTTCATATCTTCTAAGAAACTTACTAAAATAGTAATAAATATATTAAGTTTATTTTTAAAATAGTATCATCCTACATTTGGATATAAAAGAAGAGATGCTATCTGTAAGATAAAAGCAACTCACACAATTCCTTCTTGAGACAGAACTCCTATTTCCCAGAAAATGAGAAAGATCCCAATACTACACCAGCACAAACTTTAATTTGAACGATCAGACTTGCAGCTGAAAACAGAACAAGAGACAAATGAGAAGTCATGTGGAAGCTCAAAAATCACTCCTACAAAAATCCAAGCAAATACAGACAGACTTATATTTCACAGAAAAGGGATTAAAAATGAATTAATTTTGTTACAAACTTTTTTTGGAAATTCATGCATATTTCTTTTCATAATATCCATCCTCCCTAAACTTTCGGAAGACTTCTTCCATAAAATTTTTTTAAATCCTATAAAATTGAAAACATGACAGGCTTTGATCATTCCCTCCCAGAAATAAATCCCAGAAGACAATGCCACATTGTGGGTATTTTTGTTTTGTTTTGTTTTGTTTTGTTTTTAGGAAATATTCTGCACCTAAGCCTCCTAATCTTTAAGTAATGCTTTGCCACCCTTGTTCTGAAAGTTTCTGTTGATAGGATAAGATAAAGGGGATATCTTAAAAAATGACTGTGGATTTTGAAAGAATGCAAATCAGCCATTGTTCCATGACCTTTAAAACTTTTTTGTCAAGACATTGTAAAACTCAGTTACTGTCAGCAATAAATTTATATGGGAATAAAAATAGCAAAAATGAATATGTATTTGATATGCTGTGACTTCAAAACAAAAGCATTAGAAATGAAAGAATTCTATTTCTCTGTTAAAAAATGAAAATTTAGCAAGTCGTGTATACAATTTTTGCCTCATATCTCATGATATAATTACTGTATGAAGTGAGCAACTATTCTATGCTTCAGCTGATTATGCTTTTTCTTAAATATAGATCATCTTACAACATTCTATTATTTGTATTATCACTGCCATGAAATATCTCTGAATGCTCGTTCAATAATGTGAAGTTTCATTTCAATATCACTTTTTCTAGGACATCTTTGTCCTTTTCATGATAATCAATTTCCTCATTTATGTCAATAAGTTGGCTAAGTATCTCAGGCTACAGAGCTAGAAGCTCTAGAACAGCAGCTCTGTCTATATTCCTATAAACAGTTACTTCATCTGTAAGACCATTTATGTTCAATTTATATAAGACTGCCTTTTTTACTTATTTGCTGCACTTTCATTTGTACCGTCTTATTTAAACTTTCAATTATTCATTCTTATGTCATACCTGGGTTTATATATGAGAGACAAACAGCCACTATAACTTCATACTTTTCTGTCCATATTTGAATTGAATAACAGATGCACAATGACATATCATTGATAGATTTTAAAAGAAATGAAGTGATTGGTCACTGATCATGATATACATCTACTATGAGGCAGTGGTGAGTTGTGGACTCAAGCTCTGGCAAAAATGCTTGCACTTTATGCAATTACAGCTAATATCTCCTAGTAACTGAAATCTCAACAGCATTTTTTAAATCTAGCATTATTTAACTTAACCATGGTAAGTGACATTTGTACATATGGGAGTCAGGCAAAAAAAAAGACATTCCAATATATTAGAGCTGTTCTTAATAATTAGTATCTGCTAATATTAAGAATTAAAACCAAAAGAAATATCTAAAATTTACAAGAATTATCAAAAACTTTAGCAGGGCTCATGGATCCAAGTATTACGTGTGTTTGTGTGTGTGTCATATATTATAACAACAGCAGTTAAAATTCAACAGAGTAAATTATTGTCACAACAAACAACAAAATAAGACATGTTCAGAATGGAAGGTGTTATGAACTGGTTTATTCAGCATCTATTTCTGCCCCCTCTAGTTTGCTCAGCACTACAGAGCCTAGAAGCTATAAAACTACACATTACAACCTCTGCTGCAGATGAGGTTTAATATGTGAATATTAATATGTCACCACCAAGCAGTAGCACCCACATGAAACAAGGAAGAATGAAAGCAACATGAGGTAGCAATTGAAGGTAGAAAAATCAGACATTCTAGGCTGTGTGTTGTGGAACTATGTTCCCCTGGGTCACCCAAAATGTGTCAGACATGCTGAGTAGAGAGTGACACTTAAGTAGTAAACTTTGAGTAAAACATTCCCATGTGTGGCTAACCAATTTTCTCTTGGCTCTATTATTCACCTACCTGGCTTCTATGCCTTCTTCCCCAGCTTTTCCATAGATAGAAGTAAACTACTAAGCCTTTTATTTCTAATGAGCAACACTCTTTCTTATAGACATTGGCTAAATAAGAATTTGTCAGTAAGAGCCCTGACTAATCATCTCAGAAAATATCATTATCAAAACACACACAGGACCCAAATAATAAAACATTGAGATTTATAAAGATGATGGTCTTAATTAATGAAATCTGCATTAGATTTCTATGCAGTGTAACAAATGGCCACAGATTCAGTAGTTAAAAACAGCATTCACAATTCTGGAGGTCAGAAGTCCAGGCATAGCACAGCTGAGTTTTCAGCTCAGGATCTCACAAGGCCAAAAATCAAAATCAAGATGTTAAGAAGGACATGCTCTCATCACAGCATTCTCTTCACAAGCTTAATTAGGTTGACAAAATTCAGCTCTTTGCCAGCTAGCAGTCTGGGATTCCTATCAGCTCCAAATGAAACTCTCTGGTCCCTCCAAGTATAAATCCAGCAAAAGGGAATCTCCCTTTAATGAAATCTTCATTACACTTCAGATTTGACTTTCAGTAATAACCCTGGTCATTTCAAGGACTTAACAAATTATGTCCATAACACCTGCCTAAGTTACTGATTTTCTTTCAACTCAAAACTCTTTCTTATAGACATTGACTAAATAAACATTTGTCAAAGTAACAACCCTGACTAATCATCTCAGGAATATCATTATCAATACACACGCAGAACCTCCCAAAATTCAATTGACTGGTGACCAAATCATAGGAAGCCTGCCTCACAGATTCACAGTTCTTGCCCACACTCAAGGCATGGACTATCACAACAACCATACAATAGGAGTTTTAATAGCCCTACACTACTACATTAGGATTGCACAAATCTTATAAAAATTCTATCAGAACATTCTCTCTCTCTCTCTCTCTCTTCTCTTCCTCCCTCCCTCCATCATCTCCACCTCTTTCCCTCCCCCCTGCATTGTTCCCCTTCTCTATCTCACTCCTACCTTCCTATACACCCTCCTTCCCTCTCTCTCCATTCCCATCCTCATCTCCATTCCCATCTTCTCCATCTACACTGTGGTGAGTTTAGCGGACATTACAAAAGCAAGGGCACTCCCATCTCACCCTTCCACTTAAAAGACAGAAATGATTGCCCTGAAGCAAGCCTTACAGTTGGGAAGAGTTAAAAATCATATTAACCATGTTCAAGATTCTATATTTCTGGTACTACATGCCTATTCTACTACATGGAAGAAATGGGAAATGTTGACAACCAAAAACTCCCCTAAAAAACACAAGACTAATTTTACTTCCTTCAGAGGCATTTCAATGGGTGGCATATGTTCACTCTAACAGCTACCTGTTGAGTCAAGGAAGAAATAGGACAGGCAGGGCTAGTAAATGAACAGCCTGATCTCACAAGGCTGACAAGTTGCTAGACTCAGCGATGTATCCTTCTAAGCTGTGCTGTAATTCTCAGTGTTGCCAACAAGAATAAGGTATGGAGAAGAAAACACAAAATATTTCAACACAATCTAATAGAAATTCATTAAAATCTCTATCACACTATCCATTGTGGAAGAGACATCTTGTGAAGTCTAGTTACTATATGAGTCTAGGGTTACTACGTGAGAAGACTTCAAAAAAGTCATGCAGTGTGTACCCTCTCCTGTCAAATATATACTATAATAATCTCCCAAACCATCACATTTGGCCTTCACTCATAATATCAACCCAACACATAGGGACATTATAGGAGAAGATTGGAAGATGACTTTTACTCAGACACCCCCTAGACCAGGATTCAAGTACCTACTTCCATAGCACAAGTACAGGTCTTCTCTACCCCTCAAAAAAGAAGAAGGTAGAAACATTAGTTTTGTGGGTAAAAATGGGGTTAGGCACATGGTGCAGCCTTTAAATCTCTGAGATGTCTGCATCTTTTGGAAGTGTCTGGTTCTAGCTACTGTGCTCCCAACCCTGCTCTCTGAATATACACTGCAGGAGGTAGCAGATGATGGTTCAAGTGCCTGGGTCCTTGCCACACACCTGGGAGAGTGAGATCAAATTCTAGTCTCCTGACTTTAGCTGTTGTGAGCATGTGCACATAAACCAGAAAGTGGAAGACTGATATCTCTCTCTCTTTCTCTTTAATTCTCCCTTATTTTCTCTCTCTCTCTCACACATCAAATAAAACAGAAAAAAAATTAGAAAAAATGTAATGAATCCTGCAAAATCAAAAATAGACTAAACTGTGCCAAAATGTACATATTTTATTTGAATTTTAAGTTGCAAAGTCATTATAATTTAGAGCGCTGCATCGAATCAGGAATACAGGAAAGGGATAACTGGAATAGGACTAGAACTATGGGAAGAATAGAAAGAGCAGAAACAGATCTAAATCTGTGCTTACATATGATAAAGGGCTATGTTTATTCAATAAAAATGGATTAGTCAATAAAATGTTAGTACTACTTCTTAAACATTTGTGTAAAAACAATTATATGTCTACTTCATATTGCAAACTAAGATAAATCCAGCTATATTATAAATATAACATAGAAACCAAGAAATGAAAGAGCAGATGAATATCACATTTCTGAGTGAATAAAAAGCATAGAAATGCACATATATTTATAAAAAGCATAAAAATGCACATATATGATCACAAAAAGATAGCTTTTTGACCTCTAAAAAAACTAATTTAAAAAGAAGGAAAAACTGACAAATTTTATGAGATGTCTCATTAGCTCTTTTAAAACTATATTTTAAAAAAGCAAAGCACGCCAGTGGAAGAAAAGTGTAATGAACAAAAAAAATTTACTGAAGGGAAAATATGAATTGCCAATAAGTTTGTTTTAAATGTTTGGACTGACATTAAACAAATGAAGTTAGTTAAATAGCAATGATCTGTTTCTTTTTCCCCCTGAAAATGCAATGATTTTAAAAATCCATTACTCCAGGCCCTGTGCAGTAGCCTAGCAGCTGAAATTTTCTCCTTGCATGGCTAGGATTCCATATGGGCACCGATTCTAATCCTGGAGGCCCTGCTTCCCATCCAGCTCCCTGCCTGTGACCTGGAAAAGCAGTCGAGGATGGCCCAAAGCCTTGGAACCCTACACCTGCATGGGAGACCCAGAAGAAGCTCTGGGTTCCTGGCTTCGGGTCGGCATATCTCAGGCCGTTGCGGCTACCTGGGAAGTGAATCAATGGCTGGAAGATCTTCCTCTCTGTCTCTGATCCTTTCTATATATCTGCTTTTCCAACAAAAATAAATAATTCTTCAGAAAAATCCGTTTCTCCATGTTGGTAAAAATGTCCGGAAACTAACCGTGTCTTGCATTGGCCATGAACATACAAGCTGCTGATGTTTTGTGAAAATCATTTTGGTATCACTATAGGCTTTAAAAAACATACACTTTGTATCTCAAAAAAATCTATTTATAATCATTTGCAGTATTTCATAGTTATTTATTTAGCAAGCATTTATTTAGTACCAGGTAGCATTCTAAGGGCTTTGCAAATAATATACTGGCCCACTTTATTCTCACAAGATCTTAATGCAGTGGGTACTATTTTCCTCATGTCTTAAATGAAGTAATGAACACACAAGCACATTATTCACCCAAGGATATTCCACACTTACCAAAGGAGTAGACTCCTTGGTAAACTTGAACCTAGATAGATTCCCCAGAGCTCAAGTTCCTAAATTCTATGCTATACAGTCTTCCATGTAATCTTTGGAATAAATCATCAGCATTCTCAAAGGTTATGAGAATTATTCCCTCAGAATTCAAGTTGTCTGTAACTTAAAGTCCTCTTCCCAACATCTTCATGCAGCAGTTGTCAAGTTTCTCTGTTCCACCATGCTTCAAAGTCTTGACAAAGTAATCTACATATTGTCTCCCCTTGTTAGCTGCCCACTTGCTCCGCAACCCGCTCTAGTCATGCTTCCACATCCACCACCTTGTTGAAAAGGTAAAGACATCAAGAATCTGATCTTGCAAAATCCACTGACCATTTTAAGGCCTTGCCTTTTACAACATCTCAGCAATATTCAACTAAGCTGTCTCTCCGTCTCTCTTACCTTCCTTTTCCACTTCCACAGCATCATGCCTGCCTCACTGCCTTCCTACTCTTCTTGACATGCCTATCATATTGCTTCACCTTTAACCCATAATTCTCTTTACACCCTCACCTTGATGAGTTGAGCCAGTGTCTACTTTAATTCTCAACAATGTGCTCAGGACCCTGAAATTTATTTTCCCATCCCAAACCTGCTGAACTACAGGTTCTTTCGTCCAACTCCATGATTGGTATCTCTATCCAGCTGTCTCAAAAGTTCGTCAAATCTAAACTGTCTAAAACAAAACTCTTGAACCTATCTCAGCCAAACCCTTCCACCCACTCTCCCTTCAAATTTCTTGGCTTCACCATTTATCACATCACAAAATGGTATCAAAAATTACCCAAATGTTCAATTCAGAAGACCTGCAGCTAGTTAGGAATCCTTCATTCATGACCTCCATTCAGCCACAATGTCCTCATCATTCACCTCCAAAGTATTATTCAATTTGTTGACTTTGTTTGGTATTCATTGTCTCCTTTCTC
Organism: Ochotona curzoniae; assembly: GCF_017591425.1. Lineage (NCBI taxonomy): Eukaryota > Metazoa > Chordata > Mammalia > Lagomorpha > Ochotonidae > Ochotona > Ochotona curzoniae. Next base: position 61,714,789 of record NW_024466599.1, read on the forward strand.
TGCCAAACTACTATAATATTTCCCCTTACACTGAAATAACTTGTTAATTATTCTCCCTTCTGCTATGCTTTCTCACTTTAGTATAGTCTGTACATGGCAACTAAAATCACATTTCCTTTTTTTAATCTGAGAGAAAGAGAGCAAAGGAGGAAGAAAAGGATGGGGAAAGGGACAGATCTCTCATTTGCCTGACAATTTCCCAAATGCCTTAAGCAACTGGAACTGAGTAAGGTCCAGGAACAAGGACACAGTAATGGTCTTTGGTGTGGGTGCAATAGCCTAGTTACTTGAGTCCTCATCCGTGTTTCTCTGAATCCACTCAGATTTGCAAAAGTTGAAATCAGGAGCTGGAACTAAGAATCAAGCCCAGGTGCTCCAATGTGGAACCCGGGAATCTTAACTCATGCTGTTACCCTTAAAGTAGTCTTCTTAAAGCAAATCAGATAATGCCAATTCTCTATCTCAAACTCATTAGTGGCTTCTCCTTAAATGCAGAATACACCACAAATCTGTGGGATCCAACCCTGCTCCACCTCAACAATCTCATCTCAGTACTGGCTCCCTCTTATATAACCTTCATTGGACATAACAAGCTATTTTTCAATTTTGCACATGCTTTTCCTTTAAAGGTCTCCTCCCCTAGCTCTTTGCCTGAGTGGCTCCTTCTCTTTCTCAATCTCTAAATATATGTATTATCTTTCAGAACAGCCATCAACTCTCTCCATATCTAAATAATCCAGTAACCTACCTCTCCTACCATGCCCCAACTGGCTTTCTAGCATTTTCCTAGCTTATAACTACCATTTCAACAAACATGCTGAAGCCTTTATTGAGGTTTGATCTTGGACATTACTTATATCCTCATCCTGAATTCTTTGTTTGCCAGGAAGAATTCAGATTTCACACACTGGTTCTGGCACAAGGCATAAAAGGCTAATTCTCTACCTGCCAGCATCAGCATCCCATATGGGTGCCAGTTCATGCCCCAGCTGCTTTGCTTACTGAATCTAACTCCCTGCTTATAGCCTGGGACAGCAGCAGAGGGGGTGGCTCAAGGTTTTGGACCTCTGCACTAACATGGAAGGCCTGGAAGAGGCTTCTGTCTCCCAGATTCAGACCAGCTCTGGTTGTGGCAGCCATTTGGGGAGTGAACCAGCAGATGGAAGATCTCCCTATCTTTCTATCTCTCTGTCTCTCCCTCTATCTCTGAAACTCTGACTTTGCAAGTAACATAAGTAAATTTTTAAAAAATCTCACACATTGTCTAGCCTTCAAGTTCCTCCATAGCTCAGTTCTGTTTTAGTCATCTGAGCCAGCATGCACTCATTCATCTCTCTATATGGAAACAGTAAACTTATTCACATCCTATGATGCATGAATCTTAACATTAGAATTAACTTTGAGTGGAGGGTGATCTGACCCTCCCTGGGGTAGCCACAAAATATCTATGCTCACTGGTTTATGTGTGTTTGTGTGTGTGTGTGTGCGCGCGCATCTCATTAGACTAAGATGCATGAGAGCAGGGACCAGGGATACTTAAGACATCTCTTCAGCCATATTCAAGGCTTGGCACATACTAACATCTAAGTAAATATTAGAAGATTGATAAAATGATATGAATACAGCACTGTCAATAATGGTGAAAATTTTGAGAGGAGCAGAGCTAACTCATTAACAATAGGAGAGCTATGAAATAAATTATCCAGATAAATGGACTGAATGTAAATCATATTGAAAAGAATACTTGCTAATCCTGGGAAAATTTTTCATATATTAGTGAAGGAACACATAACACAAAAAATAAACACAGCACACTCCTGTTTTCTTGAATTTTGTATGAATGCAGAGTAAAAAATAAAAAAATACCCTCTAAAGTATTAATTGCAACTATTTATAGGCAGATATTTTTAATTATACTCTTTATGCTTCTTTGTTTTTTTCTTACAATCAATCCATAACTTCTCAGATACAAAGGCACTGGAACTATTTTGAATGGGCAATCATATACTGTGAAAGTATTAAATACAAACTTTCAGACTGCCAAATTTTCACTGGCCTGCATATTTACAAGGGTTACAATGAAAGTTTTATGTTGATCATTTAAAACCTGACAAACAAGCGTCAGCACAATGGCTCAAAAGGCTAAATCTCCACGAATCCTTGTTTCAGCTACTCCACTTCCAATCCAGCTTATGATCTGAAAAGGCAGGGAGGATTATCCAGGTCCTTGGGACCCTGCAACTACATGGGAGATCTGGGGAAAAAAACTCCTGACTCCTGGCTTCAGATAGACTCAGCTCCAACAAATGCAGCAATTTGGGGAGTAAACCATCATTTGGAAGATCTTTCTCTCTCTGATTCTCCTCCTCTCTGTAAATCTGCCTTTCAAATAAAATGAATCATAAAAAAAAACTTGGCAAGCAACAACAAACTATTTCGTTTCATTAGCCACATCAGCGTAAGTCCCGGTTTCTGAATTTGTGCTCGAGAATAAAGGTATTCTTATTTCATTTTGCTGATGAGTATTGTTTACAAATCAAGAAGTAAAAATATGTCTTTACCTAATAAACTATCTATGACTATTTCAAGCTATAATCACACCTGCCTGGATGGTTCATTGCACACTCACTTATTGTCATTTCCTTAAAACATGCTTTTTTTTATAAAAACAAAAACAAAGAACAGGCTAAACCTGCTTCCCATTTTATAGATTGGAGACATCCTTCATCAGTATTTCTTTCCCTACTATCTCTATTCATGTGATGTGCTTGAGGACATGGTGCTTCCCCACTCCTCTATCCATCTGAACTCTTGCACTGTCATTTGTCCTACCAATTTCTATAACTTCCTGCCAACTCCAAGTTAAAGACTTCATATCTTGCTTTTCACTTACACCTTCCATTTTTGTGCAAGGCAAAACAAAGATCTATACCTGACACTGGGACCTGAACTGAAAATCTTACCCTATACTCCCACCAGTCACCAATGAAGAAGTCTTAGCAAGACAGGTGTGTGGAGCTTAAGGTCAAACAAAAGAACACTAACGTTTACTCTACATACTAAGGTAAGCCCCTGCTGAAGTCGGCAGGGCTGTGCAACTGCCTCTATCTGCCTGAGTAGATGATTGAAAAATGATATTGTTTTTCCTCTCCCCAAACAATCACATCCCTAACTCGGCCCTCCAGATCTCAATGCCCCACAGGAGATAAAGCAAAACACAAAAGGAAAGAAGGAGAAAAGGGGTATCCATGTCAGTGTACAGGCTTTCATGCAAGGGGTGACTCTGTCCAAGAAAAATAATGTCCTGGTAGAAGACCAAAATTTCCTAATACCTGTGACCAATAAATGTCCTTGATATTCAAGTTCCAAGACTACTTTGGCACAAGGCTGGCTGAAATGGGAGGTATACAAGAAGCCTACAGATTAAAACTGCATTACTGGGGACATGTTTATGAATGAATAGTTGAACTATGGATGGATGGATAGACGATTGGGTCAGCACTTACTACTGGCTAATATTAGGTGGCAAATTATTATAGAGATATGAGCTTGCCCACCAAAATGATCATTAATAAAGAGAACTGTCTTGTGAATCCAAGACAGCTATTTGATACTAATCTAGTTTATTTGGTTATTGACTGTCCTCGTGAGTTCAGGCTACAAAATCAAGGTACCACACATGGGGCACCTTATAAATAACACACTTCTTTTTCACAGGTTTTAGAGGCTAGAAACACAAAACTATCATATCAGAATGGCAGCTTCAGGTGGTGAACTGCCACGTTCTCACTGTTCTCACATAGTAGAAAGATGAGAGAATAAGAGAGCTCTCTGGGTTCCCTTTTGTAAAGGCACTCATTCCATTAAGGAGAATTTCACTCTGGTAACTGTGTTACCACCTCGCATAGGCACCACTTTCTAACACTATCACATGGGGAGCTAGGATTTCATTCAACATATGCCTTAGGGTAAAAGAGGATAACACATTCTGTCTGTTTCATGGATCTTCTTGGATTTAAATGTCATGCAATATCAATATCCTATATGACTCAAAACAGAATTAGACCATGATAAAAACACAAAGACATACAGGGAGGATCAAAAGAGATCCTAGCAACCTATTAAGAGGTGGTCACATGCACAGAGCCGGGGAGGCATCCAGAGTGGAGCAGGTGAAGAGGAGGAGGCTTGTGTTCCAAACCGGGAGACTCCCAGATCCCCACCAAAGACTGTCAGTACGGGCACCAAGGACTGCATCCCAACTGCCAAAGAGACCACGGGGAACTGGAATGCTTTCGGAGGCCAAGAACTCAGAGGACAACCCCCCTTTTCTCTGGACCTACCACACGGGATGGAAGAAGCCCAAGCCCTTTATCGTGGGACCCAGGGTCATCGAAACAACAGACAGGAACCCTGAATGGTCCTCAGAACCAGAAGAACAGTAAACCTCCTTCCAAATTGGGGAGAGGAGCTTTCTCTAGTCCTTGCTTGGTTCCAACTTTGGGTCCTCACCCTCCCTGCAATGACCATTGGGGTTGCTCCAGAGCCCCTCCTCCAAACACACACACGTTAGGATAGGCAGAGAACTAAAAGGAAAGCCTGATCAGCATAAACTCATACACACTTCACTAGGGAGGGAGGACACAAAGATTAAGTACTCCTTACCAAGGTATTGAGAATTTCTCTGCACACCACCCCTCCTAAACTGTCTCGCACCTCAATTGTTGAAATGTCATCGAAGTAGTCACAGAATGTGGTTAAGAACTTGCATTTAATCTTAATATATTGCTTACTTGATACTATGTCAATTAGTTCCACAAAATTGTATATTGTTGCTGTTATGTTGGGGCTTGTAATTGACCGGGATTTTACTTTGTTGGCTCTAAATTGGACCAGAGAGGGTCTCCCCAAGAAGCTGTTGAACTCATCTAGAAGATGAGATGCTGGACCCTATGCTAGGTATATGCTCACAGGAAAGGAATCTCAACTGAACTTGAACTGTGGATAGACAACAAGGAGGAGGAATCCACCATGGGGGGAGGATTGGGGGAGGTGAAGGGGGAATTCCAGTACCTAAAAAGCTGTGTCACACAATGCAATGTAATAAATTTTTAAAAAATGTAATTATGCAAAAGAAAAAAATGTCCTGCAATATCAATATCCCATATGACTCCAACGTAATTCAGTTCTACTTTTCTTCCTCACACTGTTTACCCTTGTCTATGCTTGCCCTGGAAGCAAGGTTTATAATGCCTCGGACTGAGATGAAACAGTGCCAGCCTGATGCATAAGAATCATGATCTCACCGTCACCTGAGAAGAATAGGCGACATTGGCCCCTTCTGTTTTCTGGAAGGTTGGGCAGAGGGAGGAGTGGGAGTCACAGGCTAAAACAGCCAAGTGGCTACCTCTGCCAAAGCTTATATCAGAAGAAAACACATTTCCCTTTCATTGCAAAGTATAAAATATAGCTTTTTGTTTCAGTAACACTGGTACATTTTTAAACATATTCTTAAACATCATTGCTCTCTTACTACAGCCTGCTTGTGCAACAACAGCAATTTGCAACCAATGCTTGCAATATTCACTTTGTAACCCATCTTTGCCAGTGCTCCAAATTTTTGCCTCACAGTGTGGTCAATGTCTTACTTGACTGTAATCTCAGACTTTGCTGTATTGTAAGTCCCAAATAAGCATCCTTTCTGCAGGGGATAATGCATGCTCAACCCCATTAACAGTAATAGTGTGAATGACCATAAGCCATTAATTTTGATGAGATCAGGTTCATATCACCTCAAAGATTCAACATAAGCCACAGGAGACATTGAAGTATTCCCACTTTGGTTCTTTTAATGAATAAAAATGTGAAAGTAGTTACAGTCCACCTGACAGCCAGACACCACAAGCCCAAGAAAAAGTTCACCCTGTCAGCAGCTGCAAGAGAAAAGTGCCAAGGAATTATTGCATTAGCTCAGTGAGAGCCTAATAGCCAAAAGATGGGGGGGTAAAAGCACAGAACACACCAGGCAGAAATTACCCTAGAGTCCTGAAAAGGCTTTTTGGGGGGGTAGCAATTTTATTTCTTAAAAATTCAGCTATATGGAACAAATTATTTTTCTCAAGAGTCTGCAGTCATCCTGAAAAATAAATAAATAAATAACAAGATCCCAGGGTTCACTTAACCACCTCGTGGACAGCTGTTTTCAAAATGAAATGGGAAGATATGTCATACATGTTATTTCATAACTCATGAGCGTATTTACAACAGGCAATTTTGTTTTCAACCTTCGATACTCATTAATATTCAATTTAGCTTTCATCTTCTTTAGATAGGTGTGACATTTGTGCGCATGTAGTATTTAATTTTGGGTGTCTGCACAAGCTTGCTTGAGTATGAGAAAGAGTTTCTCACCTGCCAAAAGAGGAGATTCACTGCTCCCTTCCCAAAGAAGTTGAAGGGAGGGGAGGAAAAAGCAATGATTTTACTTTTCTGACTTGCAAATATCTTGTAAAGGAAAAATCATAATTCATAACCCCATATGTACAAAATGTTTCCAACGGGTTTCATTTTGGAAGTATAGGCAATGAATTTCCTGCTAAATGCAGCAAATCCAGTCACTATATTTATAAAACAAAATGCATTTAGATTCTGAATATGAAATGTAATCTCAGGGTGCAGCAAATTCAAAATCAGCATTTAAAAAATATGTAATAGCAGCAAAAAATGATCTACAGTTCACTAATTTTTGTACTACTTTGGATTCCATTTCTTTTCTAGTAAGCCCTGCTCTTGTATCTACTTTGAAAATTAGAGACAGATATGTACTGATAAACAATGTTCTTAATCATTGTCCCAAATGTTACACATGTAGTCTATTTTCCATACAAACCTGTGTGTTAATAATACAGTAATAGTCTCTAAACATACCATACTCAAATCCCAATTCCTGGGACCTGTAACTGTTACCTCATATAGCAAACCTGACCTGGCAGACGTGATTAGGCTAAGAATCTTGAGAAGTGAAAATTCTCAAAGATTATCCAGGTGGGACCTACATGTAACTGCAGGTGTCCGTATAAAATGCAGGCAACAGGAAATTTGACTACAGAGACATAACAAGACAAAAGTGATCTGAGCAAAGAAAAGTGATATGTGCAAAAACAGATATGTGAAGATTCTGCTCTGCTGGATTTAAAGAGAGAAGGACCATGAGCCAAGAAATAAAAAGGGATGATACTCTAAAAGTTGGAAAGAGGGAGAAAATGCAGTTTTCCCAAGAATCTTCCTTCCAGTGAGCCTTTCACTGCAAACAACTCAAATGCTCCCATCAGCTTCTGATCTCCAGAACTGTAAGAGAGTAAGTGCTTTGTTAAAATCTACCCAAGTTTGAGATGACTCATTGCAGCAATCATAGAAAATGAATGTAGCTCATTTTCAGACTCAGATTCTCCAATATCTGTTGCTGGTGGGATGCACGGTTTTGTTTGTGTTTTTATCTCTACTTCTCAGTGTGCTAATTATGGGGACCTACCCTACACATGTGCCTTGTGGTGTTAATGGCAGATTCTGAGAAATCCTCCCAGGTTGATCTTGCTTACAAATCCAGTATTTACAAATGTCCAAGGTCCTTGGAAACCTGGTATACCTAACTAAAGATGCCTACCAGTAAACTTCATTATTGTCTTTCTGGGAACTTCTCATTTGAGCAGAACTTCTGCAAAAGACCAATCCAAAAAAAAAAAAAAAAAAAGACCAGGTAGTAAAGGACTGCTGAGGACCTGAAAACCAGAAAAGCCAACCAACTTCTACTTCCTTATTGAAGATTTTATCACCCCTTGGCCACACCTTGACCACAGAGTGTGTGGAGCTCTGTTTCTGATAAGATGTCCCTGCAAAACAGCAAGAGCATGAGAAGGAGAGGGATGCTATCAGCCCCGTATTGGAAGCCCAGCAGGAAGCACTTTCAATCTCCAGAGCTCTACAGTGAAGTCATCAAGGCAGACCCCCGCCTGCTTTGCTTTGAGAAGGACAGTCCACATCACATGTCAATAGCTGACCTCCAGCCCACTAAATGAACAAAGGTACAAAGACATCACCAAGGTGCATAAACCAGTAGAGTTCAAGAGCAGAGCTAGTAACTCCAAACACTGCCACTGAGAATCAGAATGAGCCAGTACCTATGCGTGTTTCATAGTATCAGGTATGCTGTTAATAAAAGTTTAAATTAAAAATCAGTCAATATGAATAGTCTAGAAATGGCTTATGATCAAGAGAGACATGTGTCACTTCTACACTAGAGCCTTTCATGGCCACTGCAACACCTCTCAGTGCTTAGACAGGGGGAGCTCAATTACCTTGGCAGATCTTCAAGGAAGAATAACATGGACCAGAGCCCTGCCTCTCTCAAAGAATCTGCTGATCAAAACACCAAAACATTGATTAAAACTACTGAGATATTGATGTTTCAGTTACATGTCATAACCTAGCCTAAACTGTTAAGGATAGGTGACAGATGGTTAGTTAATAGATAGTAGGTAGGTATAAAATAATGAGATAGTACCATTTCTGCAGCATATGTGACACAATTCTCTCTGACATGTATGAAAAAATCAGGGAGAAGCTGTGAAAGCTCTGTTGTCAGATTTCTATCTACTCATAATTGTATCTCTAGCATTCAGCACACTGCCTGGGCTTTGTTGTACACAATGTGATTTAATAAAGTCCTTTAGAAACATGACAATGTGAGGGTGGTGCTGTATTGCTCTGAGTAAAGCTGTCATCTGTGAAATGAGCTTCCCATATGGACACCGGTTCATACCCAGGCTGATCCACGTCAGGTTCAAATCTCGGCTAATGACATGGGAAAAGTAACAGAAGATGGCCTGATGTCTAAGCCTCTGTCAACCACATGGAAGACTAAGAAGCAGCTCCTAGCTCCTGGGTTCAGCCTGGTCCAGTGACGGCTATTACGGTCATCTGGCAGGTAAACCAGCTGACAGAAGATCCATTCTCTCTTTGTTTAGCCCCCTCTGTGTGTAACTCCAAGTTTCAAAATAAATCTTTCAGCATCTTTCGGAGAAGAAGAAAGAAAAAAGAGACGAAGCGAGATATATGACCATGTGAAGTCAAAAGTTCCTGTTACCAGTTTTATTCTTGGTTAAAATGAGAAAATCTGAGGCAACTGACCTAACACAGGCCGAATTGGATTACGAAGATGCTTTGCTTCACTGGAATCAGAGTTTTCCAGGGTCCCAACTCACACTTGAATGAGTATTCAAAATGAAATGCCCAGGTTTAGCCATTACAGCACCTAAAACCCAAGACCCTGAGACCTGAATTCTCCACTTGTCTATTTCTATGTGAACAGGTAGCTAGTTCTGCCTGGTACCAGTCTACCAGTATGACAAACAAAAATAAGTAGTGACCACACACACACACACATTCGTTCCAATCTAGGCCCACTAAGGAAGATCTTCAAAAAACAAATATTTTGTATTGATGAAATATATATAGTTCCTAAACCTTAAAATTCCTATGGGTGATTTTTGGATTCAGAAACTCACATGTAAATTGCATGTGGAGAAAATCACACCCAAGTGTATATATAATTGATATATAGGTAGAGAAGGAATCAGATCATGAAAGGACAAAATGTATTGCTATAGTTCTTTTCATCTCATGTAACAAATTCCAATTCTGTGTAGCTGGAACAAAAACACAACCAGTCCAAAATACAAGTTTGAAGAATGAGCTGTTAGGCAACTATTGACAGAATCCAAGAAAGAAAAAAACAAAGCAAAAAGTAATAATAATACAGCAATCAGAAAGAGAGATGCCTTGGTTTCAAGAACTTCAGCTAGAGAAAACAATGAACTTTCTTTGAAAATGCCTCTCAGCTCAACAATTCACTTCCAAAAGCAGGCTCTTATTGGCCCAGTTAGAGGAAGTCTAGCCTCAAGTCAATATATTTGGATACAGCATGATTAACTTCCCTCTATTATTCTAACGAAAGTACTCAGTCATGGTAGAGTCATTACATGGTGGACTATCAAGCAAAAGTGAAATATCTACTCCAAAGGAGAGGAGAAAGAGAACATTTCTTTTGACTCCAGGGGCAATGAAACCCTTTATTCTTTGGAACTTTTCACTTAATAAAACATTCACTTGACAATTTAGTGCTAAAATCTCCAAATATTCAACTAGCTGTCTTTTATACTAATTATGCTGCTACATCTCCATTTGTTACATCTGCAATCAGGAAGGAAGAAGTAGAAAACCAAAAGAACAATGCCTAGAACAAAAACTGTAGAGCTCAATTGGATACCCATATGCAAACACGTAAATGTGACCCCTTAACTCTCACTATATGGATCCAATGGGTCAAATCCCAATATGTTAACAGCAAAAATGGATCAAATCCCAAATTGATCAAGCATCTAAGTATTACGAGACAAAATTACAAAATTCTTAAAAGAAATCAAAAATATATCCCTTTATGCCCTTAGATTAAACAACTATTTCTAAGATATGACACCCAAAGCACAACTAATCAAATAACTAACTAAATAAATTGGACTCCATTTTTAAAAAGCAGCTTTTGTCTTCAAAAACAGTATCAAAAACTTTTTAAACTCATCCCATGGAATGAGATAAAATGTTTAAAACCATATATTTTCTAAGAATCTACTAACTGAAACAAAGAAAAAGAATGATCAAAATACAGCAATTTAAAGAAAGCAACACAATTTTAAATTTGGCAACATACTTAAAATCTGGCGAAAGATTCAAATAGACATTTCTTCAAAGAAGATACCAAATGGCCAACAAGACATGAAAAAAATCTAAACATCCCATTCTTAATGGGAAATGTAAGTCAAAACCATAATGAAATGCCACTTCACATCCACTAAGATGCCTATAACAACAACCAAAAGAAGAAAGAAAGGAAAGAGAGAAACAAGTGCTGCCAAGGAACTGCAGATCACAACTTCATTGATTGCTGGTGTAAATGTAAAACTGTACAGTTGCTTTGGAGAGCAGCTTGACAGTTCTTTAAAAAGCTGAATATAGAGATATACCCCACCCAATAGTTTTAAGCCAAATATATAACTGAAAGAGTCAGGAACATTGACATTAAAATTAGCACTATTCACAAGCAACAGAACTATAATCAATCCAAATATCCATCAACTGAGCAAACGAAATGTGACATATGCATGCATGTAATATTATTCAGCTGTAAAAAGTCTGACATACTTGCCATACATGTAGCAATCTACATTCTACATCATGGATGAGCCTTGAGAACATATTAAGTTAAATAGCCAGATACATGAGACCAACCTTATATGACTGCATTTACTGGAAGTTTCCAGAATCAGCACAGAGTCAGAGAGTAGGCTAGTGTTGTCATGGTTTGGGGACAGGAGGGAATAGGAAACAATTTCTAATTGAGTGAGTTCTTATATGATGGAATGCTCAAAAATTAAATAGTACTAAATAATAATTGCAAAAAATCTATGAATATATTACGATCCATTGAATTTTGAACTTTAAATGAGTAAAGCAGATTTAAATTATATTTCAAAAAAGTTGTTAAAATGAGCAAACAAAAACTGAGAGAGAAAGTAAGAAGTAATATAGGGAGGCAGGAGTCTTTTCCTCTCTGAACCCTTTGCCATTTTGTGCAAACTTTGTCTCATATCAAGAACCTGCACAGTGTCTCTTTGTCAGAGAATTCCCGCAAGTAGCCAGGAAGTTGAAGATACCAACAAAAGGATGCAGTCCTTGAATTACCACTGATGGATACACGGAGTCTTAATATTCCACTTTGCCCTGTCTTGGGTACTTTGTGAGAGAAGACTCAGTAACCATAAAGCTTCTGTGAGGCAAAGCTGAATATCCCAGCTTGGATGATTCCAAGTCCCATTTCCCCACATTTTATAGCAACAGAAACAATAAACTCCTACACACACACACAAACACACACACTCCCTCATATTAGAATCTGCTTCTGGAAACTCAAGCAAAGGGAGCCCCCTTTCTGTATCTGCAAAATGACAATCAAGAGGAACAGCAGAGACAAGGGTTTAACACTGCAATTAAGATATCCCGCATCCCATATGGCAGGTCCTGGGTTCCAGTTCCTGCTCCAGGGTCTTGCTAATATACATCTGGAAAATAGCAGGTGATAGCTCAAGGAGTTTGTCCTGTGCCCTAACACCATATGGAAAGCCTTGTTGGATTCCCAGGCTTCAAGGCTCTTGGCTTCAGCCTGGCATAGCCCTGGTTGCTGTGGTCATGTAGGGAGAAAACAACTTGATGGATGATAGTCTCTATCTCCGGTGCACGTGTACTCTCCTTCTCTCTCTCTTTCTCTCTCCCTTCACATCTTTCTCTCGTACACACCACACACACACACACACACACACACACACACACACACACACCTGTGCCTGTTGCTCTGCTTTTCAAAGAAATAAAAATGCAATTTAAAAAATAAATTTAAAGAAAAGAAAAAAAAGGAAAACTCTATGATGGTAACTGATCAGGCCCATGATAAAGGTTTTCTTTCAACCTCTAGCAATAATGCCCTGTCAGAACACCCATATCTTCAGTAAGTTCCTGTAGGCCATGAATGAAGAGATCAAGAGTGAATGAGTGACTAAATAAATAAGCAAAGTAGAAACAAAGCCTTAAACACAATATGCCATAGCAGATGAGAATGCGGACTTACCAAAGCAAATTTCAGTTCAGATCTCAAGCATGCAATCAAACTTCATGCTATAGAAGTAACAATAGTACCCATCTCAAAAAGCTGTGGGAAAGTTTAAAGCAGACTGAGGATATACAGCAATCGGGAGTAGCAGCAGTGCTTGTTTTGACTATAGATAGGGATACTCCCAAGAGTTCATGGAAAATAAATTTGGCACTCACACAATGGCTCAACTGGCTTAATCCTCTTCCTGCATGTTCAACATTTCATACAGATGCTAATTCATGCACCAGCTGCTCCAGTTCCTAACCAGCTCCCTGACTATAGCCTAGGAAAGCAGTGGAGGATAACGCAAGGCCTTGGGACCCTAAACCCACGTGGGAGACCTGAAAGAAGTTCATGGCTCCTAACTTTTGATTTGGATCAGCACAACTCTGGCCACTATAGTCATTTGGGGAGTAAACCAGCAGATGGAAGGTCTTTCTCTCTGTTTCTCCTTCTCTATGTAAATCTGCTTTTCCAATAAAAGTAAATAGACATTTTTTAAAAGGAAGGAAAGAAATTTAAAAAGAAAGAAAGAAAATGAGGGCCCAGTGTAATGGCTCAGTGACTAAATCCTTGCCTTGTAGATACCAAGGTCCCAAATGAGTGCCAGTTTGCTTCCCAGCTGTTCCACTTCCCACTCAGCTCCCTGCTTGTGGCCTGGCAAAAGCTAGAGGATGACCCTGCATCCACATGGGAAACCTGGAAGAAGTTCCTGGCTCCTGGCTTCAGATTGACTGAGCTCCAGCCATTATGGCCATTTGGGAGTGAACCAGCAGGATCTTTCTCTTTGTCCCTCCTTCTCTCTGTAAATTTACATTTCCAGTAAATAAATAAATAAAGATTTTTAAAAGAAAAGGAAATTTCAGTTAAGCTTATTTTGTTGCAAAAAGTGTTTTCAATTCCATGCATATGAACAATCTCTAAGAAGTTACAGAATATAAATATCTTTAAATATGTATGGATTTCCAGTTTTTTTGTATCAAGGTGGATTTATCCTTTCATCCCATTTTCCATGAACTTTTGGTAGTGCACTCATGTAACAACCATAGTTGAAATAACCCAGAGGCACTGGACAGAAACTTTACTGACTTCATAGTTTTGGCACAATTGAAATGAGATCTGACTTGACAACTAGGCTACATTCCAAACACCTTACAGCAGATGCAGTTTTCCATTTCATTCCAAAGGTTGAAACTTGGTACCTCATGTTGAGTGTTGGAAGTGTGCTGCCTGGTGGCAGAAGGCACTATGCTTCTGTTTCAGGCACATGACACCAGGCAAAGATTTTAATCAGCTCCTGAGGGGGTCTTTCTAACACCACCCAGCCTTCTGGTTCAGTAGAAACACTGCTACTGTCACTCTGACATTTAGCTAACTAAACAGGAATGCCTCATAAGATAAAGTGGAGTGTACATGTACATGATATCTGTGCATTTCAAAATATTCACAGAAAACAAAATTGTATCATAATTCTCCATGAACATTTTAAAGGATGCTTCCGTATACCTACTTTGAGCTTCCAAGGATAAAAATGCACGGCATTTGGAGTCACTCAGGCATAAATTATCCAGTGTGGCATGTCAGTCAGCAGATACGAGACATAGTAAGTTTGAGAAACAGATAAATGCCTGTGCAAGGCTGCTCCACCTACAGTTCAGAATCAGTGTGTCAAGGGGCATTTTGTGGCTGAGGATTGTTCAAAAACAGCCCAGGAATGTTGCATCCCTCACCCCAAGCAAAACCCTCAAGGAAAAGAAAGATACACTGCAGTTGTATCTCTAGCTCCAACCATGAGAAAATTTAGTTCACAATGGAATATATAATTTAGGTGTTAATGTAAGTTAAATCATATAAAAAACCAAAGAGCAAATTATTAAAATGATTATTAGCGTGTGTTCTTCAAAGTGTAGTAGTACTAGTGAAACAGGTGAACAACGTTTTATACTTTTTTATTGACCCGCAAACAGTGATATCAAACATTCTGACTTAGGTTCAGTTAAAACAGGGTTCCTACCCCTTAACAGGCTATTGTCAGCCCTGATCCACAGTGATCCAGTCTCCACTAGTCATGTCACACCCCCACCTGAAACCCTCCAATGGCGTCCCATCACACATTGTACAAAACCCAAAATCCTCACCATGATCAGTAAATCACAACCTCCTCTGGCCTCTAGGTCCTTAGCTTATCCCTCTTTCCCCACACTCGCTTTACTCCAGGCCACAGTTCTTTGCTCTTCCTCAGTTTTGCCAAGTACAAGCCTCCTCCCCTGTGACCTTGGCTTGTCCTGGCTGCAGGGATTGCTCTTCCCCGACAACCCAGGTAAGCTTGTGGTCATTCATGAGGGTATCCAAATCCCTGTTCAAGTAGCATGCCCTCAAGTGTGCAACACTAGCAAAAATATATTTACTTATATCAATGTTTATAGCATTTATTACCCTGAATTTAAGTCACTTGAGCACAAATACTTTTATTCACCAAAGCTCATTGCCTACAACTGCATTTGGTAAATAGTAGACACTCAACACCTGATTAATGAACACATAGTTGAATGAATGGATTCTTTGATTGCATGTTACATACTGGTCAACTCTGGTCAACAAAGGTCTTACCCATCAAAGCCCTTAGCATCTATAACCACCCTTGTCACAGGTAACTATGGAATATCTGGAAAGATAGTATAGAAACTGAGATGTGCAGTAAGTAAAATCCACACTCAGTTTTTAAACATGGTATGGAAAGTAAATTATATTGATAATTTTTATTTAATTATATTTGAAGTTATAAAGTTTTAGATATAGTAACTAAGACATACATGAAAGTAAGTTCAGTTACTTATTTTTAAACTTTTAACTGTGTTTTTATTGTACAGAGCCAACTCAGAAGGAAAGGAAGATTATAAACTAACCTTTTCAAATGGTATGAATTAAGAAAGAATTGAGAATAATAATAAACAGGGCAGGCATTTAGGGTAGCAAACAAAACGCCACTTAGGACAACTCACATCACATGTCATAGTGCCTAGATTCAAGTCCTGGCTCCAGTACCAATTCCAACTTCCTATATTGTGCATCCTGGTAAGTAACTAGCATGGTTCAAGTAGCTGGGTCTCTGCCACCCACATGGTTGCTCAGGACTGAGTTCTCGGTTCTGGCTTCCACCTTGCCTAGCCTTAGCTACTGCAGGCATTTGGAGAACAAATCAACAAATGGGAGGTAGCTTTCCTCTTTCAGACTAGTGAAAAGGAACAGTTTGTACAACCTGAAGGTTCAAAATTTGTCGAGAACTGATATATTCAGATTTTTTTAAGAATGCCTCTCAGCATCTAAGGTGCACACTAATAATCTGGAAATATTGTTAAAATGCAGATTCTGAAGTAATAGAAATCTATTGGATGGTTCCTGAGAATCTTTCTTGTGAGATCTTGGATGATTCCAAAGTAGAAATTTTAAGCAGAAAAGATTCAAAGGGTCATCAGGTGATAAAGGATGGAGCTTTACTCAAGAGTATTATGATATTTCCTACTGATTGGGAGACTTTACCTTATTAGCTAAAACTGAACCTTAAAGATTCCCTACTTCCTGGAGCAGCCATTTAACCTAGTAGTCAAGACATCCATGTCTTTCATAAAAATACTTGAATATGATTCTGGGCTCTGACTCCTGATTTTAGCTTCCTGCTAATGTAAACCATGGGAGGCAATAGTGGTGCCTCAAACACTTGGATTACATTCATGACTCCTTGACTTTAGCCCCAGCCTAGCTGCTGTTGGCTTTAGAGTCATTGGATGAGATTCATTCTTTCTCTTTCTCTCTTTCTCTCTTTCTCTCTCTCTTTCTCTCTTTCTCTTTTTCTTCCTCTTTCTCCCTCTCTCTCTCTCTCTCTCTCTCTCTCTCTCTCTCTCTCTCTCCCCCCTGTGTGTGTGTGTGTGTGTGGTGCCTCTCAAATAAAAATTTCAAAAGATTCCCCAGTGCTCAAGGCTGCTTTCTCTGTCATTATTGCCTAAAGGAAATGAGTCAGAGAAAATCAGAGAAAGTTGATTTGGGAATTCTTATGATGTGTGATGACAAAGACATTACCAAGCTGTCACGCAGGATGAGAATTAACTCAGATTTGAGTCCCAAGGTCAAGCTAGAGCTTAGTACATTTTGGTTAGTATGCTCTCAAGCCCATACTCTGGACACTTGTGTTCGTTGATGAACTGTGGAACATAGGAAATTTGGAACATAACATCTAGTTAATTCAACTTCTACTTCCCTTGTCAGCAAGGGGATTCTAAAGCTGGGAGTGATAGAACACACAAGCAGAATGTAGAATTTATATAGGTTTGTCTCAATGGACAGTGTTCAGGGTTTCAGACAGGCATTTTTGAAACTCAGTATTTCACAAGCCAAGCAAAAACTTGAGAGAAAAAACATTGAATGGAGAATAATATGTCATTGTAGGAGTCTGTATGCTAGCAGTAGACAACCGGTGGTGGTACACTAGGTACCAAAAGTGACATTAATGGAGAGAGTAGGAAAAAAGGCAACACTAAGCAGAAGTCCTACTAAAGAATATAGGCTTCATTCTGAGGGCAAGGTGGAACTTGTGTAAGATTTTGAGTTTAAAAAAAAAAACAACAAGGCAAGAATTGATTGGAGAGGGATGACCCTGTCAACTACACGAAAGTAGTACTGGACATAAGATCCAGTAGCACAGCTAGCAGCCTGTGATATCTACGTGAATTAGAAGACTTCAAGAGATCTTTGATAGGTGGAAATAGAGATGTGTGAAGAGGAGGAATGTAGCCTTCCTTCCACTTCTTGTCTTAGCTGAAAGGTTGGTGTTCTAAAAAAGAGACAGATCACATACAAGACAATACAGCATACACGAAGTTGGGGGTCTTTGGGCTTGAAGAGAAAGATTAGTAAAAAACTTTGAGATATGATTAGATTTTTTTACATTTTATTTATTTGAAATGAGAGACAGGAGGTGGGAGGGAATAAGGAAAAATAGAGATTTCTCATCTACTGGCTTAATAGCCAGGACTTAGCCAAACCAAAGTCATTGAGACCAGAACTCAATCTGTGTGTCTCATATGGGTGTTTCATACTTGTGTTATAACCATTTCCTCCCAAGGATATGTATTATCAGGAAGTTTGAATAAGGGCAAAACTGGACTTGAACCCATGGAACTGGACTTGAGATGTAGGCTTTTTAAGCAGAATCATAACCATTGTATCAAATGTCTACTCCTAGATCATGATGAGATTTAAGTGCCTACAGAATAACTCAGTGACCATACAGCAGCAAACTTTATATCTTATACTTGAAACTCAGGAAAGAAGTCATGGTTCGAGACATAGATATGAGAACCATCATGAGTGGGCTTTAAAATCATGAAAGTAGATAATATTGCCCAAGGTCAGAAGTCTAGGAAAATGAAGAATTTGAGGAAAAATCAAGTGCAAGGAGGAAAAGGAATGTAGCAAGAACACAGTCAAGAAAAAACTATTGGAAAGAAATTAAGGAGCACTTGAAGGACTAGTGGTGGTCACAATGTGGGTTCTTACAATAAAAACGACAAAATTCAATTGGACCTGGCTAGTAGACCCAGGGGATCTGTTGAGAAGTTGTTTCAATGGAGGATGAAGACAAAAAAATTGAGAAGGCGAAACAATAAATCTAAAAAGATGAAAGTAAAGAAGTTCATTCTTTTAACTTCAAAAAAGCATGGTAAGAGGGCTGGATGGGTGAGATAGTGACTCGAGATAGACAATGGTACATGAAAGGGGTTGGAGACTTTGAGGGTTGGATCTTTTTCAGCTGTTTATCTCAAAATGGGAACTATGTTCCCTTCAAATTTAGAAATTTTTAATTCAAAGTAACTTGTAAATTATAGTAAGGTCTGTCTCCTGAGAGAAAACTTGTGATCCATAGCAATAATACACTTCACATTCACAGATAACACACATGCAAATGACATCAGATATATCCATATCCCCTAGCACCAAGACTGACAAAAGTTAGTTTGGAATAATAATTTTTAACATTTTTGCATTTATTTCTCCCTTCTTAAATCATAATTGGATGTAGTGAAAAGATTACTTGGTTAGAGGTCAAAGGTTCAGGTGATAGTCCTGGCTTTTTTTCCAAATGATCATGTGACCTTCAAGTCAGTTTGTCCTTCTGAAATTCAGTAACTTTATCTTAAAAACTACAGATCTGACCAAGATTAGGAACATTCCAGATACCAACTCTGAGGGACTGATGGAGGATGCTTGTTACATCATGTTGAAAGATTTCTGAGTATGTGTCTGAGTTGCAACAAGAAGGACTACAACAATAGATCAGCAATGTGTGCCAAGAGCAGAAAAATATTGTAGAGCTGCTTACCATCTCCACACTCCTGAACCAGAACATTCCATAACTCATTAAATGCATAATCACCCTGTTATACATCATGATTTTGACCCATCAAAAAGCTTTGCAACCATCCTTACCCCCTATCTTGTCCAAACCTTATTAATTATTTCACCAAGGCAAAGAGACCTGGTGTCATTACCTTTGTGACTCTGTTCAGAATGAGATTTATTCTTTTCTGTTTCTAATAGGTTTCTGTAATAGCCATACCATTCAGAGAAATAAACCATCAGTTGTAAAAAGAAAAAAAAAACCTGCCTTAAGATATTTGGTGCTGCATTATTTACTGATTATATGAGGCTCTAAAGAGATTCGACAGCATTTTAGACTGATGAAAGTCATTTTCAAGCCAGGTCTATTGGTTCTTTCTTACTGAATTCAAATGCCATATTTACAGCATTTCTAACTCCCCAAATAATAAGGCCATCAGAGAAGTGTAGGAGAGTCCTCTAGGGTGCAATAATGAAAGATCCTCTTTCTCCCACAACTATTCTCAAGCTCTCATGGATATTCCTATTCTAATTGGCTGCTGTAAGTATGCCCTCAAGTGTACTCAAACCCTGGCGTTCTCACATGACATTTCTATCTGATGGTTAATGACTTCTGATACTAACAGTCTGCCCATAGTATTGCTGAATTGTTCCAAGGAAATCATTTTTAAAGTCTTGATAAGTGTATCTATAGACACTACATTTACTACTTTTTTTCTCCTCACTGGCAAAGGGACCCTAAATAGAGAAAGATGATCATGTTTTATAACCACATATAAGATTGTTACAAGGTCACCAAGAAAAGAGAAAAGACAGAACAGGTCAACCAACCATCTCAGCTATATCTTGGCAGCGAAATACAGGGCAAACAGAGACTCTATGATGGACTATGTCAACCAGTGGATTCTTCAAAGACCTCATAGTGCTTGGAGTGGCAAGATTGGCAGCAATTCATAACTGTTGTAATATCAAAACCACTTGAGCAAGAACCTCAGAGCATACCCTACATCTGGGACCTGGGGAGGGTGGGAAATTGGGTGGGCTTTTCCCCTTAATACCCCCCTTTAAACATGAAGGAAACAATATGGAAAAAATAATAGTCTTACCCACTTTCCTGTAGCCCTTGAACCTTTTTACCCTAATTAACTATGTAAAGATTGTCAAAATATAAAGAAAAAGAAATCAAGCAGAAAAAAAAAGAAAATTAATATTTAAAAAAAAAAAGATTGTTACAAGGTCAACGAACCAGAAAGCCCCTACCTGGGGCTTTTAGCAAAATACTTTCAAACGGAAAAGGCATTAGTACACAAGGCCAGTTAGCTTCACCATTCATATCCTTCATTATTGTGGTGACCATGTATACTTTTAATTCAAAATCTGGAGTTTCCTACTCTTCTGCCATGGATTTTTCCCCACTGGAGGCAGCCAGGCAGTCTTAGCTGTCTGTGAACACTACTTCTGTCCCATTTGGTTTTTCTTTTGTCCCCTGGAGAAGCTCCACTGACCTGTGTGCATCCTCTCCAATGCCTCTCTTTGATATCTCCCTTTCTCTCTGCAGTCATTTCCATCTCATCGCCTTCCTTCACCACGTGCAGAATCTCTCAAGCTAGTTCTCTACGTTTCTGAAACAATTATCCATAGAGCCTACTGTTCTTTTTACTTCTAATACATAGTAAGATTCTGCCAATTCATTTTTTATTTCAAACCCATCAAGCTTGTTTCTATCTGGCTCCTTTTTTGATTTTTGTCTTCCTGTAAGCATGCTTACTCTCAATTTTTATTGTCTTATCTTTAATCTCATGTTTCATCGAATCCAGGCTTAATTGGATTTTATCGAAAGGACAAGCAGATGCAACGTTAAATTACTTTTGTTTCCTACGGTAAATCCTTATTCAAGTATGTCCATCCTTTATCTCCTATGAGCTCTGTTCTTTTTTGCTTCAATGTCTTTTCATAGGCCCCAAATTGATATGTGTGGGTTTTGCTCACCATTAACTCATATGCAAAAATGAGAATTCTATACAGGCCTAAAATCTCTACCCAAAAGAGGTGTAAAAAAAGTTAAAATGAGAATATTCTCAGTTTCAATAAACATCCAGGATTAAATAGGGGCAACTAGAAGCAATTCCATAATTTGCTGCATTCAATCCAAGCGAAAATGCAGGTCTGCTTGCTCAAGAGTTCAAGATGGTAACAGGGAAGTATTATTAATCCAAGCACAGGGTTCTTGTGATTGAAGAGCCCATGTAGCAGTGTGAGTCATAATCTCATTAAGCCCATCCTGGGCTAACAGTCAGATTGTTCACCACAGGCCCAGGGGAAGGAAATCAAGAGCCTACACAGAGCTGCTTTATAATAGAGCCTCATCGAGGTCTACTGTTTTTTCAATGCACAGGGCATGCACATCTCTTCACATTCTGCTGATTTGCTGTATAGAGGCCCCTTGGATTTCCAAGCCAGGTACCAGTTGTCTTTTTATGATCCAGCCTCAAAAATGGAACTTGAGGACTAGAGATTCAGACAATTTCACCCCATTTAGAGCAACTACAAATGTAATGCCTGGTGTGAAATTCCTCTGCTGCAACAGACATTCCCACACCCCTGCCACCAGGCCCAACACACCTCTTAACCCATCAGGCCCAATTTCTCATTATCCTTAACCCACAGAATCAGCTGAATTGAGATGTTTCTAATTCTACCCCCAAAAGTTGGAGGGAAGGGTACAACTGTCCACAGCAAGTGTTGGTTGCTGAGAAAATGCACCACTAAGGGAATCCCTACTCACATGCTTCTTTCAAACAACTTTGTCCACTTCCTTGACAAACAGATGTCTGCCATTCTGTCCTTAAGTCCATTTCTTCCTCCAGCCCCAGCATCTTCTGCTCTGAGCTTGGACCCATCGTTGACCTTTGGTTAAGGCACTAGATCCCAATCCTGACTGCATATCAGAATCAGATGAAGAGTCAATGCCTGGGTCTTGCCCCACACTAACTACCATTGGGGTACAGGTATCTGAGTTTTGCCTTGCTATCCAGGCAATTCTAACAGGCAGCCAGGGCAACTCACAGGTCATTCCATTTTTGGCTGAGTTCAGTGTCACCTTAAGGAAATCGCTCATAGCTTTCAGCATGTAGGTGACAGCATTTCTTATTTGCAAGCTGACATGGATTTTTTTTCATATTATTATACTGAGATCAATTCAGATTTGTCTGAAATACAAGGGAAAGTCTTCTAACTGTCAGTGTTAGGAAATAACTATATAACATAAGGAATATATGAAATCTTTCTCCCTGAAGCTTGTAAAAACAAACCAAAGTCATCTCATTTTCTGCAGCTGAGTAGGTGGACAGTTAGGCCAGGATTCTCTCTGATGCTTTTATTTTGGAATCCTAATCAGTCATACAAGTAAGAGTCCCTCATCACTAGGAATTCTCCATTGGCAGTCTTTCCTTAATAAGGGTGCAGAAATGAAGTATGACCCTGTGGGGAAAAAAAGTAAGTAAATCCAGACACCTTTGTGATCCAAATTCTGCATTTCTTTTCTTTATTGTTATTATTGCATTGTTTATTGCAAAACATAAATTCAAGACTGCCAAAAAATATGGAACTTCTGCCAGAGGAACAAAACAGATCTTGATATTGTAGAGGAACAAAATAGATCTTGATGTCGGTTTCATGCAAATTTAAGTATCAAAACATAAAAATTACAAAAAGATATTAGATAACATTCAGTCTCTGACCTGTCCATCTGTTATTGCAAACAATTATCATCACCTTGGGGTTGATAAGTTCTCATATTTGTCCATTCTTTAAGAGACCAAACCTGCATTTTGTATAATATTTTTTCATTCTTATTTACCTTCAGAATTTGCAATGGGAATCACACCATCCCCGATAACTGGCTTTCTCATGCAGGCCTTCTCTATCTCAAGTGCAGCAAGTAGATTGCTTTGTTCTCATGCCATCCGAAGCACCGTCCAGGTGCTGAACACAAGAGGCCGTGAATAAATGATGAAACCAAGTTTTAGCTTAGAGCTTGCTGTGCTCCATTTGCATAGCTATAATGTCAGATTCATTATTCATGAGCATATGCTACAATGGCCCTCCCCTTAGAGCTTAGTCCTCCACTGCCTCTGACTCTCAGATATGCAAGATGAACCATCTCTCTGCAGCTTGGAGCTATTTCTCTTTTCTGGGTGCACAGTAGAATGATGGCTCTATTTTTTTATGCAAGTATAGCTTCTTAGATGCATAACATTTACAACCTACCATAAAATAAACTGAAGGTTTTGATACTGTGAGTCACAAGCATATTAGGTCAACAACAACAACAAAATTAAGGAGCTGAAACTCCCTTTAGAATTCTGGTGAATAGAAGTGTTTGTCTACATGAATACAAGGTAAATTATGATGGTGTGTTATAAAGGGGTAAGCTGGCAAGCCTGTCCTGATTAAAAATCTCTTCTCCACACAGGGATGAAAGCTAATTATAAGTATGAACATGAATGAGGCACAGGATGTCCAAGCAGCTTATAAGACAATATTTATGGGTATGTATAGATAGGTATTTCCAGAAGAGATTGGCATTTAAATTGGTGAACTGAGTAAAGCAGATGGCCCTTCCCAAAATAGATAGGCATCATCCAATCTGTTGAGGACCTGATAGAACAAAAGAGCAGCAGGAAGGGCATATTTTCTCACGCTTTTTAAAAATTTATTTATTTTCACTTTATTTGAAAGGCAATGAAGCACAGAGATGAAAGGAAACAGCTCCGGGCCAGTGTTGTGACACACAGGTTAAACCCTGATCCACTAAGTGTCAGTTCAAGTTCCAACTGCTCCACCTCCAATCAATCTCCCTTACTAATGTGCCTGGAAAAGCAACAGATGATGGCCTAAACTCTTGGGCTTATGTCACCATGACAGAAATCCAGTTAGAGTTACATGTTCCTGAATTCAGCCTGGCTTAGCGCCAACTATCGTAGCCATTTGGGGAGTAGTGAACCACCTCTCTCTCATTCACTCTTATTTTCACTCTTGCTCTCTCTCTCGTCTCTTTGCCATTGAAATGAGAAAGATATTCCATCTGTTGGACCATTTCCCAAATATACACATCCACTAGGCCTGGCCCAAGTCAAGGCCAGAGCCCAAAACTCAATCCCCAGTTCCACAGGGTGGCAGGAACCCAAGTACTTGGCCATCATTTTGCTGCCTCCCAGGGTGCACATTAGTACAAACTTGTATAGAAAGAGCAATAGTCAGGACTCATATCAGGCACTAAAACAGAGAATGTAGGCATCTCAAGGGGCAATTTAACCATGGCACCAAGTGGCTGCCTCTGCTATCTCTTTTTGAGATGAGATTGCCATCTTCTCCCATCCTCAGAGTATTCCTGGTTCCTGGCCTTTAGACTCAGATTGAGCCACACCACCAGTGTTCCTGGGTGTCCAGAATGCAGAAGGGAGATATTGATACATGCTAGTCCCCATTACTGATTGAGTAATTGCTCTTTTACATTTGGTTATATGTATCTGGGGCTCAACAAAGCTCATGGGCAAATTAAAATCACTGGATCTTTTTTGTAGTATTAAATTTAGACTAAAAAAAATTTCTAGATTGAAACGGATACAAAGTGGTGAATCTACAAGTAAAAGATTTTTGGCAGAGCACCCGGAGCCATGGCCTAGCAGCTAAAGTCCTTGCCTTGAACACGCCAGGATCCCAGTGGGCACCGGTTCTGATGCCAGCTGCCCTGCTACCCACCCAGCTCCTTGCTTGTGGCCTGGGAAAGCAGTCAAGAACAGCCCAAAACCTTGGCAACCTGCACCTGTGTGGAAGACCTGGAAAGAAGCTCCTGGCTCCTGGTTCCCGGTTCCTGGCTTCAGATTGGCTCATCTCCAGCCATTTTGGCAGCTTGGGGAGTGAATCATTGGACAGAAAATCTCCATCTCTGTCTCTCCTCGTCTCTGTATATCTGACTTGGCAATAAAATTAAATATATCTTTTTTCTAAAAAAAGATTTTTGGCAAAAGTATGCACATTCTTTCACTATATGCTGTAGGATCATCAGGTACACAATCCATGAGAGACAAAATTAAAAAAATGGCTGAGTGTTTCAAAAGAATCAAAGATTGCAGTTATTTATGGGTTCAAACCCTAGTTGTGTTGCTACCACTACACAATTCAGACAAAAGACCTCATTGGGTCTTCTCTTCTCTAAATTAGAACAGGTGTCGTGTTATGACAATATCAACCCTACACGGCTAGTTTGGGACAATTAAGTAAAATAGGTGAAAATAGACAGCACATAAATGTTTTTCAAAATTTGCCCTTATTCTTTATGCAAAGGTGGCATGATTGAGAGGTTGGAAATACAGGATAATCAGGCAAGATTCTTTTTTGACAAAGGAAAAAATGAAAAACAAATAGATGCACAAAGTCTTCAATCAAACATAACTGATCCTCTTCTTCCAACAGCACACATAGTTCCACATAATTGTTTTCAAATTATTAGCAAATTAATTTACTTACTGGGTTCTCACTATGTACCAGGTATTACCACTTCATGACTGTGCTTTGCTAGCTCTCCTGTCTCATTAGTACTTCACTCATAAAGGAATAGTTTCGCTGATTTTTCCTCTCAAAGAATGAAAATGTAGAATGAGGAACTTTGTCAGAATGTTAGATCCTCTGGGCTGGGAAAGGAGAATGGGGTGTTCTTCATTGTTCCTGACAGAAACCAGCAAAAATATCTTAAGAAAAATCCTGTGATTTCAGTAACAGAACCAGTATATGGCTGGCAAATGGTGAAGGCTCATCTGTGGCACCAAACAGAAATAAAATGATCAGTTGTGGCCCACAGTCATGTGGTTTTTTGTAGTTTATGTATAATCACTGTATACTTCTCTCATGGGACCATTAACTTCAACATGTTTGGCCTCAAGTCATAAAAAAAAGAAATATTTCATGGAGTAAAGGCTTATTTTATTATTAATTAGGTTTCTCCAGGCTAAGAGAATGTGCTGCATCTTTCCATTTCTCTTGAAGAGCAAACCGGCTCAGGGCTGCTATTTGACAGCCCTTTGTTGGCAGAACTTCAGAAATAAAGGAATTCCATTCATTTTTCTAGAGGAAAGCTATCCCCCTCCACTTGGGAAAGAAACTGGAGCATCGTGGTGGGGGTGGCAGGGGCAGGGAGGAGAGGAGGCAATGGTGATGCAATGCTTATATTCCACAGCAAACATTCACCTTCTAGGCACTGTGAATAGCCTTACCTAGAGCAGAACACACCAGAGCTCTGTCAACCTCACTTGTAAGTCAAAGTCTGGAAAATGTTAGACTTGGGTCTGTGAAGTCAGATTCTTATCCCCAGGTCTCATAAAAATTGGTGAGAGTTGGAACTAGATCTCCACCTTTTACATCCTTGTCAGTTTCTCTTTTCCACAATATTCTTCCCACTGTCACCCACATTCTCCTGTCCACATGGTGAGCTTTTGTGACTTTTTCTTTCCAATGTGTCATACTATTTTATAGACCAGGTTTTCTTGAGTGACACCTATTGAAAGATAGTGTAATAGTGAACATATAAAAAACTATCCCTAAACAAAGCCCCCAGGAGGAGCAGGAACTATCCATTTTCACAATTATTATGGTTACTATTTCCCAGATAATAAAAGTGAAATATCAGGCCCAACATGGTAGCCCAGTGGCTAAAGTCCTCGCCTTGCACACACCAGGATCGCATATGGGTGCCAGTATGTGTCCTGGCAGTCCCACTTCCCATCCAGCTCCCTGCTTGTAGCCTGGGAAAGCAGTCATGAATGGCCCAAAGCCTTGGGAATCTGCACCCATGTGGGGAGACCAGGAAGAAGCTCCTGGCTCCCGGCTTCAGATTGGATCAGCTCCAATCGTTGCAGCTACTTGGGGAGTGAATCATTGGATGGAAGATCTTCTCTGCCTCTTCTCCTCTCTGTATATCTGACTTTCTATAAATAAATAAGTAAACAAATAAATCTTTTTTTAAAGTGAAATATTTTTTTAAGATTTATTTATTTATTATTGGAAAGGTAGATTTACATAGAAAAGGAGAGACAGAGAAAAAGGATCTGCTGGTTCACTCCCCAAGTCACCACAATGGTCAGAGCTGAGCTGATCCAAAGTAGGGAGCCAGGAGCCTCCCCCAGGTCTCCCACATGTGCGCAGGGTCCCAAGGCTTTGTGCCATCCTCAACTGCTTTCCCAGGCCACAAGCCAGAAGCTGGAAGGGAAGCAGGGCAGCTGGGACATACTGGTGTCCATATGGGATCCCCGAGCTTGCAAGGTGAAGATTTAACCACTGAGCCATCACACTGGGCCCAAAGTGAAATATATTAAGGAACCAAGTCCATGGTTTTCATAAGCTAAGCATTCAATCAACTGATTCCTATTTTTAAAAAGTTATTCATGAATTCTAGGCAATAAACAACATTACTTCTTGTCTATAAATACAACAATTTAATAAAAACTTGGGAATTTACACGGTTAATATAAAAGAACAGGAATGAAGGGAGACAATTGTTTTTATAAAAATAAATGTCTGATGCAGTCAGAAAGTCTCCTACAAACAAAAAAAAAAAGGAAAAAGAGTTCAAAACTTGTAACTTTATTGAATGAGCATTTTTTTTTTGCTCTTTTCAGAAAAGGTAAACACATTTGCACTTCCTACCAAGTTTATAACATTTTCCACCATCCAAAAAGAATGTAAATAAGAGATGACTGTGTTTACAATTACAACCTAATTTTTTGCATTTTGGAGAAATGGATCTTAATTCTAAGTTAATATAAATATAAAATAGTTTTCAATATTATACTTTTTCAAAAATAGGGTAAGTTAGAACTTATCTTTCTCACTGATTAGCCACTGCAATGAATCATTTGTAACGAGTAACATCCAGCATTAAAATTCATTTTGTCTCATTGTTCAGAAGTTTATTTTCTTAGTAAACAGATTGCCTGACCACCATTCCTACTATCATTATTAAAAGATAAAACATGCTGGGCCCAGCACAGTAGCCTGGCTGCTAAAGTCCTCTTGCACATGCCGGGATCCCATATGGGCACCAGTTCTAATCCCAGCGGCGCGCTTTGTTTCATAAATACTTTAGCTATAAGCCATAGGATTATCTTTGAATCTTATTTTTACAGTCTAAATCATTAAGAGCCATTTGATAATAATACATTACAGATTTCAAAAGAGCTGAATTTTAAAGGGTCTCACTACAAAGAAATGACAAATGTTCAAAATGATAGGTATATGTTAATTATTCTGATTTGATCACTCTATGTATATACATATACATATATATATGCATAGAAACATCACCTTGTATCCCATAAACATAGTTTTTTGTCAATGAAAAATAAAATTCAAAAAATCAGAATAGATGTAGCAGTATATGAATTTATGGAAGACTCATCTTTCAGAAAATCAAATTCCCAAAAATACCAATAGCCTTCAACATCTTTAAGCCCACTACACAGACCTCTGACTTTTGTACACAAGACCCAGCTTAGTTGGCTTGTGTTGCAGTACAGTGCGTTAAAACATTGCATGGGATGCCAATGCACATCCTAGCTGCTCCACTTCTGATCCAGCTCCCTGTTAATGTGCATGGGAAAGCAGCAAGAAAAAAAAAAAAAAACTCCCAAGTGCTTGGGACTCTGCCATTCAAACAGGATACCCTGCTGAATCTGGCTTCTTCATGGTCTGGCCTTGGCTGTTGTGCCCATTCAGGGAGTAATCCAGCATACCAAAGGGTTTTTCCCTCTCTCTGTCTTCTCCGTCTTTTTTTGTAGCTCTACCTTTCAAATAACCACATAAACATTTTTTAAAATCCAACGCAAGAGCTTAACAATCTTGAATTTCCCTGTGACATCTAATTTTCTTTATTTCAAGGATTCATCCATTTCAGAGACTTCTTTATTCTCTCTTTACATCTTTCCATAACTAGCACAAAATGTTTGTTCTCCCTGTTTCTGGACCACCTAAAGAAACTTCTGATGCATCTTGAAAAATCCAAAATTGTCTCCCAAGTTTGGAGATGCTGGTTTGGTGAAAGTTGGGTGTGACCCAGGAATTCACATATTTTGAGCCGTCAACTAATTCTAAAGAGTAGCCACATTGAAGGAATAATTTTACTCATTCTGCCATTAACAACTCAGTAAAGCCACATGGAGATGTTGTGAGTGCTGATCTTGGAAACAGAGAGTACCACAGTACTTAAACTCGAGATCAGGAAAATTCTAAATGATCATCTATGGGCCTTCATAAACATAGCCTCTGGTTTCCTATTTACATTTTGGTGTAATTTCTTCTTCACCCCATCCAGATCCATGTAAGCAAAATCATAGATTTCGCTATCATCAGAGGTCCTCTGCCCCAGTGGGTGAGGATACCTTAATCACACATCCCAAAAAGAAGCTCCTCATCTGCTTAGTTTCCTGCAGCAGCAACCTTCTCCTTACCCGAAGCTGATTGCCTGGACATTATGGCAGACACTATTTCCAAAGACAGACTCAACCAACAGTCTCTTCTGTCCATCTCTCCATCAAGAAGTGAAGTCTGAAGCAGCAGTGATGGCATGCAGGCTAATCTCCACCTGCTAGCACCAGCATTCCATATGAGCACAGGTTTATATCCTAGGTACTCCACTTCATTGCTTATGGCCTGGGAAAGCAGACAAAGATGGCTCAAGCCCTTGAGTCTCTACACCTACATGGGAGACCCAGAAGTAGCTCCTGGGTCCTGGCTTCAGACCAGTTCAGCTCTGGCCACGTGGCATTCTCTTTCTGTCTGTCTCTACTTCTCTCTGTGTAAAAGCTATCTTTCAAATAAAAATAAATAATTCTTATTAAAGTGCTGTCTATTTCTCAACCCCCTTGCATCTTGGGACTATTTTGAACAACAAAATGTGGCATAAATAATAGCAAGCGGCTTCCTTTTGAGGCCAGATCGTAAGTACCCTAGGAACTTCCACTTCAATCTCCTGGAACACTAGCTCTTGGGATACTGAGAACCCGGCTGCTAATCTGACAGAAGCCCAAACACATGTAGGTGCTCTAGTTTACAGCCCTGCTGAGCTGAATTTAAGCTATCTGCTAGTGCCCAGTCTTGTTAGGGATCCATGTGAGTGAGCCATATCAAATACAGAGCACAGATAACCCTCAGGCACCTGACAACATGCACTGGCATGGGGGACCCTAAGCATGAACTATCCAGCAGAATCTAGTCAAGCTACAGACTGTGATAAATGATAACAGATTATCTAAAACTGCTAAAATTTAAGATAAAACAGGTCACTAGGAAAGTCCCTATGATGAGGTTTCTCTGCTTGGCCTCTGCTTTTGCTTAAGATTTGATTTTCTAATTCTTAATTAGCTCCATCTATTTCCTTTTCCACAATCTCCTCCTTCCCTCACACAAATTTCACCACACATCCACTGCAGCCCAAACAATCCTGCACACTGAATGAAAGTCATCTTTTGTCCACGTTGCCTCTCTTGAATGTTCTCTATCAACAAGTCTCCAATCAGTGGTTCCCAGACTTCATTGCACACTGGAATTGCTTGTAAAGTATTTTTTAAATATGACTATTGTCCCCCCATAGACAGATGTTTTCACCTAATTTATCTAGGACATAGTTTCTCCACACTGACAATACTGACATTTTAGGCCAGATCATTCTTTGTTTTGAAGGGTTGCCCCCTGCTTTACCCTGACCTCTACTTGATGTCATCAGCACCTTATTGGCTCTAACAATCAAAACTAGCTACATATTTGCCAAATGTCCTCAGAAGACAAAAATATCACTACCAGTTGAGAACCACTGGTCTGAGAGACCTGGGAGGGAAATAGTGGGTTCCCCCCTCTTGGGCTACCACTGCCATGGGAAGGCACGAGAACTAGGACAGGGGCTGGGGTAGCTAGACAGAGAGGCACTCAACCACACCCGTGAAGGCTTGACTGTTGAGCTGGGTAGATGGATCCAAGCTTCAATGCCATTTGCCATGTATGAGAACCAGGGGGGATGTGGGTCAGATTGGACTGGTCTGCCACACATACTGGCAAACCAGGGTAGGGGGTTGGCCTGGTGGGGGTTATTGTGGGGCGCTCTCATCAGGATGCAGCTCCCACTGGTTTCGGTGAAGACTGAGTATGTGCTGTGCAGAACTAGGCTTGACTGCAACACCCATTGGTTCCAGTAGAAGGCGGGGCTGAAAACAGAACCAACCCAGCAATTGCAACTGCCAGCTGACCGGGTGATGGACTGTGCTGGGCCCTGTGCTTGCTGGTGCATACGAGTATCTGGCTTGGGAACACCTCAGATGAAGTTTCTTTGGTGATCTCCCCAATTGAAATGTCAGACTCAGAACCCTAACCATGAAGGGACAGAAGATGGAACAAGTTAATTAACCACCTCAGCTATAGGTTGGCAACAAAATACCGGGCAAATAGAGACGCTATGATGGACAATGTCAATTAATGGATTTTTCAACAACCTCATCGTGTTTGGAGAGGCAAGATTGGCAGCAATTTCAAAACTGGTGACCTATTGAAACCACTTCAACGAGTATCTCGGAGCATGCCCCACATGCGGAACTTGGGGTGGGTGGGAAACCGGGTGGGGCTTCTCCCTCAATATCCCCCTCTACCTCAGATATATGAAGGAAACAATATGGAAATAATAGTCTTACCCACTTTCCTGTAGCCCTTGACCCTTTATGCACAAACTAACCATGTAAAGATTGTTAAAATAAAAAATATTAAAAAAAAAAAAAGAGAACCACTGGTCTGGAGTTTGGCTTTGGCATCAGGATATTTCAAAATTTCCAGGAGATTCTAATGTGTATGTACATAAATCATTAAACACTGGTTCAGTAGATCTGCAGTGGACCCAAGATTCTGTATCTCTAACAAGCTCCTAGTGCAGCTATGTGGTGCTCCTCAGCTCATTCTCTGAATAGCAGAAGTGGACACTGTGACTGGCCTGAGGGCTGCATCTGCATTTAGGATCCTCAGCTGGATACTGCATGATTACCCTAATTGTCCTCAGAGAAAAAATGGTTATTGAAAATCATCAAAACAGAGTAACCTATGTTCTCTAGGTTGGCCAAAAAAAAATGCCTTGAAACAGTTAATAACAGAGATGCAGTTGATAGCAGAGAAGCTGCTCCACATAAATTACCCACTTCTTTGGGATCAGTGTGCCACAGCTGCATATTGGGTCTCACCAGGATAGAAGATGCCAGCAGATCAGGGAGAAACTTCCCTCTAGTTTGCTGCTTACTGTTGCCAAGATAGAAAACCAAACAGTGCCTTGGGCTGCCAGCCTTTCTCGGTAATGCACTTCACATTTACCAGTATCAGGAGAAAGCCTGTGTGTGGGACCCAGAGCTTTCCTTCCGCAGCTCCAGCCCACCTTCAGCACTAAAGTCTGCAGCTTTAACATATGTTGCAGGGGTTAAATAAATGAGTCAAGAGAGCGGATTTTTAGTTTGAGAAGGGATTTCAGGAAGCCAGTGCTTTGTCCCTCTAGGACAGAGGTCAAGCTACAATCGAGTCAAGACAGACTAGCCTTCTGGAATTTACACAGAACTGTGGAAAGGTTACATCTCCCTCCACTCATGGCTCGGGAATGCAGAGGATTTGTATGACTGTGTTCTGTTTTGGCTTTTGTCCAAAAGAAATGCTCTCGTTTCACTCTGCTGCTATTTATTTGCACTAAAATCACTTCGGAAGTCCACTTTACCCTGTAAATTTAGCCAGGAGCTTGAAGATGCTAGTGGCTAAGGAGTCTTTGGGGCATACTATTTAAATCCTACTGCTACAAAGGAGACAAAAGGTATCTGCTTATTTGGAGAATGGACAATGAACTACAAATAAATATATTTTTATTTGGCACCACATGTAGCATGCACTATTCTGCTACTTAAATCTTGTCACCTAAAAAGGAAAAAAAAAATACTCCAGGTGGAGGGACATAGTGAGAAAATCCTGACTATTCAGAGAGACAATCTTAATTCATCTCAGGAAGTATTCTGTGTATAAAAATCATAGATTTCTCCTCTTCTTCTTCATGTCCATAAGAAATAATCCTAAATGAAATTTAAAGCACATGAACACCATTTAATTCTGAATAGATATGCTGCACTGGAAGCCAGGCCCACTCCTTTCCTATGGGGAAGGGGATTGGTAATGACAGAAAAAGTTCAGTTCTCATTTGTCTCTTTTTCTGAAAGCCTAATAGATAATCACACTTATTAATTATCTCCTGCTGGGCCTCTCCATTTGATTATATCCTGGCATCTCTCACTCATGTCCAAGTAGGGGAATAATTTCCTCTGGGGACTTTAGCAATGCCTGGAGACATTACTGATTGTCACAACTCAGGGATTTCTTCTACTGGCTTCTCAGCGAGGCAAAGGCTGATGCAAATATCCTACAGGACATCAAATAGTGTCCAATAACGAGCTATCTAGCCCAAATGTCAGTTTTCCCACTATTAAGAAAACACTTTTAACTAAAGGCTATTGAGGACTGCTGGCCTCTTTTTACTGCCTAAAATTCTGTACTGGCACTGGAGACAGAAAAACAGCTGGAAAAGGACCACTAGAAGTAACATCCTTTCTTTCCACAAGGATGGAGATCATATTCTTGTTTCACTCTGATTCCCAGGGTAACAATGTCTGAGACACTGGTACTTAATATATTCCATACTTCAGCTCCATAATGTCCTCATATAGGAAAAGAAGAAAAGGGAACACTTTAGATACAAGACCAACTCTCTTGAGGTCAGCAGCTTGCAACATGCTCAGGCAGTGAGAGACACCCCACTTTAACATGCATTTGAATTACTGGGGATCTCACTAAAAACAAAAATTCTGACTCTCTGGGTCTGAATGAGACCTCAAAGTCTGAATTTTTTTTTTAAGCCTCCAAATAAAGCTGATCCAGTCCGGGCCACACTTAAGAGCAGAAACAACAGAACAGACTTGAAACCAAGACACTAACCAGTCTTCTCAGACTCTAAGACAGAGAATAATAAAGTTTCTTCTATGCTTGTATTTAAAAATTGGTTTTTAAATTATGCCCTCAAATGATCCAAAAATGCTACAAAAGATTTCAAACATCATAGAGGTAAACTCTTCAATGCTAATGTGAAGAAAGTGAGGCCCAGAGATGTTTTGATTTGTTCAAGGTCACACAGGGGTACAGTCTGACAGCCAACCCAACCATCTTTCCCCTCTTTGTTCTGGCTGCACACACTGCCTGGTGCCTAGCACTGCAAATCTGGCTGTTGTTTATGTATCTGTGATTTTTCCCTGATGGTATTGCATAATGTCTTTGCTAAAAATGAACCTTAACCACACCTCCAGGTCCACCTGCCACTCCATTTACATCTGATTGCCACATCTAGTGAGATTGGTCAGCTGCTGCCACATCCCTGAAATCAATCGTCATGCTCTGATGCTCAGTTTTGTACATCACAATGTCCTTCTACTGGATTTACTCCCTTAATACAGGAGAGAAATTCAAACCAAATTAACTATGGGGGGGAGGGGAAGGGAGCAGTTATCCTGGTGCCAAACACAGAATAGACTAGCTGAGATTAAAAGCCCACATTATGATTCCCTGTGCATACTCCAAACCTCTTCAGAGAGAACACAGCCCTTCAGTATTAACCAAACCCTCATTTGTCCAACAGCCTGTTGTCTTAATACTAAAAACCTGCTCATCAATAGCAGTTTAGGTGAGGGGAAATTATATTTAGAGAAAAACATTCTACCACTTACAGGTTCATTTTAAGACTCCTACCCTCCAATTGTCTCAAAATAATCTTGGGTATGCTTTTCTGCTCCTCCTGTAAGTAGGTAACACTGTTCTGAAAATTCAAGTCGTCTTACTGTCCTGGGTCTTCTCTGGCCTTTCAGTGGAAGCACCCTACGTCACATGGATTTTAAGTGCCATCTAGTGGCAAATCGTTCAGATGTTTTAAAAAAATAATAATAAAATGAACTTAACAAGGACATTTGAAGTATATGGTCTCCAAATGACAGGATAGCTTCTTTACCTAAACTCACAATGAAGTCTACCATACATGAATTGCCAATATTCAAAAAAGGTATTCAAAAAATATTCAATATTCAAAAAAGGATGCTTCTTAAGCTCTCTTGCAATTTCTCAAACAACATGCATTTGAAAGAACCTTCTAAGTAGAATTTTTCTAACACATATTAGAGATAAATGGGATCATTCCGCACATTTAAAAAATTTTTGAAAAACAGGCTCTTAAAACACAGAATAGTTGGAGCTTCTGAGTATCATTCATCAGTGTTTTCTATGTGCTTTGACAACTCTACCCACTTCTTCCATTAGAAAAAAGAGCAACAATGTGGGATTATATTCCACAGAGAAATGAAAAAAAGTCTCCACAGTTGGCCTCCGTGTCAGGGGTTCTGTATCCATGGATTCAAACAACTGTAAGTTGAAACTATTATTTAAAAAGAAAATGCATCTGTACTGAACATGTTCAGGCTTTTGTTTTCTTGTCATTATTCCCTAAACAATACATTATAATAATAACTTGTATAGCACTTACATTTTATTATGTGTTATAAGTTATCTACAGATGATTTACAGTATATGGGAGAATGTGCATAGGTTTCCAAATACTATGTCATTTTATACAAGGGACTTGAGCATCTTCAAATTTTGGTATCAAAGGATGACAGCGAGTGAGCCAGGCACCAATCTCCACCTACCACACTGCACCCTCTCCAAGATATCATGAGGGGACTACCTGCTTCATTCTATTTGGAGCGGAGGACAAATGGGAAACTTGTTTTCTTCTCTTTCCTACAGAAACCTCTGATATCTGTTGTTTATATTTGGAATCTTTTGTCCCACCCCTTGCACTGTATGAACCTGGATGACAAGTTATATGACACTTCGTTGTACAATGACAGACAAGCCAAGGTGCATAGAAGTTAAATAATTGTGTCTGTAGACTTACTCAGATCCCAGCAGTGTTAGAGTTATGATTTAGATTTCCTGCCTCTGCTCTGATGCTGCTTCTTCAATATCAAAAGGAGTCGTGGCAAAAAAAAAAAAAAACCTGTGCTTACAGAAGTAGACTCACACAAATGAAGTACACTCAGGAAAATGTTAAAACATATGTCTCTTCTGCAGCACAAATGAAGAGTTCAGACAGAATTTTCATTCAAAATAATTACACAGTCTTGAACAGCAGCCACTATTAAGTACCAGATCATTTAAAAATTTGATTTTGCTTTTTATAACATTTATTTTTCTAAATAAGAATATTAACTATATAAGATAAAGACAAAAGCATAAAGTAAAACCTAAGTTATCCTCCATAACCTTGCAGGGATGCAACTACTGAAATCCTCTCGGTTCGAGGTGTTTAATTTGGCATTTATGGCAACCATGTCACACCAAGTACTTGGCTTGGCTCCTACCTGTGGGTCCTGATTCCAGTTTCCTAATAATGTGCAACCTAGGAAGCAAAAGGTGATGGTTCAAGTTACAGGGGTCTTGCTACCCAACATAGGAGACCTGGACTGAGTTCCTAGCCCCTATATTGGTCCAATGCAGTCCTAGAGGGCCTTTGGATACTCAATCAATAGATGGAACCTCTGTCGGCCTTTCTTATTTCTCTCTCCCTCTCTCTCTCCCTCTTCCCTCCCTTCCTCCCTCTCAAATAAACAAAAAAATAAAATGTTATAGGTAGTCTTTTTTATCTGTTTGCGCACAAAGATTAGAATCATATATTCATACATATAGGATTTTCTCATATGACTTTTTTTAACTTAATACTATTATGTGCATCTTCTCACTGACTTTATTTAGTCAATGGTTACTGATATAATAAAATTATTTTAAACCAGCTCTTTAATATCTAAATAATTCCAAGATGAAATCCTTATAAAAGAAAGACCATTGTAAATATTTTACAAATTGATTTCTAACATTTGAATGACTGAGTTGAAAGATAATGAACATTTTGAAATTTTGTGATACAATAACAGACTGATCACTGGAAATGCAAACATCAGCTGATATTTTCACTGTGTTCTTAAAAAGATCCAATGCTCTTGCAGTAGGAAGACTGCTGTCTGTGCCACCCTCCCCTCCTTAGGCTGACTCCTTCAGTATACAATCAGCCTGACTATAAGGCTCAGCTTTCTGATTCTATTATATTAGTTGTAGGGAACCTCAGGTTCTTTAAATTGTGAACAATTGACTCCTTTGATTGTGAACAAATCCCTCTCACAAGACATGCATAGGCAATTTTAAATGCATTCTCTTTTCTCTCAAGAAGGCAAGAGGAGTGTTTGTGGTTCTGTCTTCCACATCCATATATGAATGTGTCTAAAATGCTGTCAAGGCATTGTAGTCACTTTCCTGTTTCCTTACATGCATGTAATTCTGACCATTATCCCATGTTAAAGGTATATTCTCTATTACTCACATTTAGAAAATCCCTCCTTGTTGAAATATGCTTCCTAATTTACGTGGAGTTCAAATTCACTCCAATAACCTGGGAAGCATAGTTATAAACCTAGAGTAATTAGGGCCAGTCCCATGGCTCAACAGGCTAATCCTCCAGCCTGCAGCACCAGCATGTTACATAGGTGACAGTTTGTATCCCGGAAGTTTCATTTCCAATCCAGCTCTCTGCTTACAGCTTGGAAAAGCAGTCGAAGATAGCACAAATTCCTGGGACTCTGTACACATCTGGGAGACCTGGAAGAGACTCCCGGTTCCCAGTTCCAGAACAGCTCAACTCTGGCCATTGCAGCCATTTAGGGAGTGATCCAGTGCATGGAAGAACTTCCCTATCTATATGTCCTCTCTGTAAATCTGTCTTTCAAATAAAGATAATATTTTTTAAAAAAAAATGACTAGAGCAATATTTTGGAACTTTGGCTGTAAACTCCAAATTCTTCTTCCCAGAACTTCTAGATTTTCAAGTCTAAACTCAAAATGATAGCATTGGTGACGAATTACTAAATCCACAATGTAATCAGGTTAAAACTGTCAACACTTAAAAAAAATTTTATTTGGGAAAAACCATAAAATCACATAATACAAACTAATAGAACAATTATAATGACCAAATCACAAGTGGACAAATGCAGATACCTAAAGACTTAACCGTTCACTATGACTGAATGCACTGAATCCCGTTGTGGGGTGGTCACATCACACCTCTACCAACCAACCTCAATCCCTGGGTCTGTTCCCAAATGAGTAGAAGGCGATACAAAATGTTATCATGCCTGCAAGCATGAAGGCAGAGAAGCAGCTTTTCTTCCTGATCTATATACTAGATCCTACCTCCCCAAGATTACCAAGAAGGGAACCAAAAGACAAACAGAGAGAGGTGGAAGGGAAGGCTGCCATCTCATTTTTAAGTAAGAATTTTAAAATGGCTTGGTTATAAGCCCTCTGCCTATTTGAGATAGAGATGATATCTGATAAGAGGCTCCAGAATAAACTAGAAGCAACAGAGAAAGTTTGTGTCTGCAGTCCCATGTTTTTTTCATGGCAAGGTAGGTGAGTCTGGTCTACCTGATTACTAGGTAGCAAATGTAGAAACAAGAAATTCTGGGAGAAAGCCAAGAAGCAGACTTGTATTACAAGTCACATCTCTGGTGGGCAACTGAAATGCTTAGAGGCTTTTCCATCAAAGCCTTGAAAGAAACCATGCAAGTATATAGATCATAGGAGAGAGTGTAAGAAAGGATCATGGCAAATTGGTAATTAAAAGACTTCCCTGTTTTCTCCTCACTGCCCAAAGCCAAAGTAGCTGGAAGAAGTGAAGCTGCTGAAGACACAACCTCCTCAATACAATCATACCCAGTCACAGGTCAGGCACATGTTTGAAAGTAGATAGTAGGGCTAGACTGGATTCAGTTACAATATCTGGAAGTACACAAAAGGTAGTTAAGAGACAGCAGGGAGAATAAATAAAACAAAATATGCCTAAAAGCATTGGAATGAAAAAAAAAAATGTTCTCATGGTTCTATGTGACTATCAGACTGATCAGTAAACCAGTTACACTACTATTTGGACTCATGAACTAATGGGAACTTCTGAGTTTCTGCGGCTTCATTTGCCAAATGTTCAGATTATGCAGTTCAAAAACAAGTAATTGCCAGTACCAACTGTAAGGATTTTTTTATTTAGAAAGAAATACAGCAAGTTAAAATACAAGTTATAGTTTCATTTCAGCTCACCTTGTCACATTCAATGGCAAAACAGCAGATACAACCTGGTCTAAACAGTATTACAACATCACTCACTCACACTCACACATACACACAAATTTGTTTGGTTCATTTAATTGGTGAATTGTGGACAGAATAAAGTCATTTGGCTCTTGTGTTCAGAAAATAGTTTAAGAGAATTTTTTGCTTCTCCAAAAAATTCTGAGTTATGACTCACAGATCACAATGATGCATTTACTCTAACATGGCTACATTTCAAATTTTGATTCTGTAAAGCTGCAGAAACTGAAGCCGGACATACAGACTACTTGACACAGTGCTTTCCCAAGGTTATAAAAGGTGATAACTACTTTAGAAATCTGCTAGAGCCCAGCCCTACCACGAGGTAAAAATCAAATGGACATTATTTACTCATTATGAGAGACATGTCTTTTGTTAGAATCATTAAACCCAAATATTATTCTCTCTAGGTCATTAATTTTGAAATTTTCTTATGAATGTTAATAATCTACTTAACTTCCTGTGAGACCTTGTAACTATATTAGTTATTTTACTTTCTTTGCCTTGGGCATTAAGATCCTGGAGTTTAATACCTCTAGAAATTTACGAAGCTTGTCTAAAGAGATGGCCACAGTGGTTTAACCCATGTGTTAAATAGCAACTACATTATAGTTAATTTGTCATCTCACCAGAACTTCTTGAACTTAAAATTATCGCGCTCTTAAACAATTTTTTAAGACAAATCTCTGTTCTCTGAACATGTGAGGCAAGTACGTTTCTTCATAGCCATTTAAAAGTTCAAGTATTACACATTTATAAACATCTGCTCCCACAAAACTTCAACAGATATTTCAAGCATTAGCAAGCTTTCCACCTCCAACAGCTAGAAGCAGTATCTGTATATCCTTTCCCTAAGAAACAGGTAGGGCTTCTGTTTACTCAGCAATATGTAAAATATGAAAAGGTGAAATGGCATGAAACTGACAGACTTTACCGGTGGTGGGATCAAATTCACAATCTTTCTTTTATTTCCTCAAGGTTATCATTGTATTATATAATTTAGTAAAACTCAATTTCACTTTTAAGTAGCAGAAACAGTTATGTGACTACCCTCTTGGTACAAACAGCTCTCCAGTGCTGTTACTGAAGAGTATAAATGCAACATTTGGAGTTCTTGACAGGACCCTGGCTAGAAGAGACTGTACTGATTTTGCCACTCATTTTGCAAGTCTCAAGTTAATAAGATGGTATTTTTCTATGAATGATCTATAATTATAGCCTTTCACTAATCTAATTTAAATTGATTCTTCCAAAGTAAGTACAAAATAGCTATATCTCACTCACCATGACAAAGAGAAGCCCAGTCTCCTTTCCACAGGAGTTGGAGCTGATGCTGTTAAGACTGATGGTCATGAGAACACACTGAAGGCCTAAGGTTGCAGGATGTGAACTTAGCATGTCCAGGGAAAATTTAGAAAACAAGTAGGGAGTATCAATGAGAAAAAGCTTGGAGACAGAATTAGAATCGAACAGCAAGACAAGAAACACCATCCAAGAACAAAAATATCTCATGGGAGGGCCCGGCATGATAGTGTATGGGTTAAAGTCCTCTCCTTGAATGCACCAGGATCCCATATGGGCACAGGTTCTAATCCTGGCAGCTCCACTTTCTTTTTTTTTTTTTTAAGAATTATTTTTATTATTTTTTATTGGAAACGTGGATATATAGAGAGGAGAGACAGAGAGGAAGATCTTCCGTCCGATGATTCACTCCCCAAGTGAGCGCAACGGGCCGATACTATGCCGATCCGAAGCCAGGAGCCTCTTCCGGGTCTCCCACGCGGGTGCAGGGTCCCAAAGCCTTGGGCCGTCCTCGACTGCCTTCCCGGGCCACAGGCAGGGAGCTGGAAGGGAAGCGGGGCTGCCGGGATTAGAACCGGCGCTCATATGGGATCCCGGGCGTGCAAGGCGAGGACTTAACCACTTGCGCCACCGCGCCGGGCCCGGCAGCTCCACTTTCTATCCAGCTCCCTGCTTGTGGTCTGGGAAAGCAGTCAAGGATGGCCCAAAGTTTTGGGACCCTGCAACTACATGGGAGACTTGGAGGAAGTTCCTGGATCCAGCACAAGCCATTGCAATCACTTAGGGAGTGAATCATCGGACAGAAGATCTTCCTCTCTGTCTCTCCTCCTTTCTGTATATCTGACTTTCCAATAAAAATAAATAAATCTTTAAAAAAAAATCTCATGGGAGTGGCTGGAGGCAGAGCCTAAAAAGATTTCTAACTGGGGCTTGCACAGTGATACAGCAGGCTAATTCTCTACTCTGTGGCATGGGCATCCCATATGAGCATTAATACAAGCTGTACTTGTGATCCAAACCCAGCTCCCTGCTTACGGCCTGGGATGGCCCAAGTGCTTGTGATCCTGAATCCACACTGGAGAACTGGGAGAGGCCCACACTCCTGGCTTCAGATTGGCTCAGCTCTCTTTTTCATCTCTTCAAAACACTTTCTTCTCATTAAATTATTCAATGACTCATAGATCATACAGTAGCATCATTTTCTTTAAGATTCGTGGTTTTCTTTTTCATCTCTTCAGCAACACATTTGTCATTCAGTAGCATGTCATTTAACTTCATGGTGTTGTTAATTTCTTTTTTTTTTCTTTCTGTTGTTGGTTTTGTCTTGGGCCTTTTCATTTAAGGCGATATATAGTAACTGTATAATGGAGACTGTCATATCCAGATGTGAGGATACAATGCAGTATGCGAGGATACTGGTGTCTCTGCCATTGTCCATGCCCGTGATGATGGACATAT
Source organism: Ochotona curzoniae (assembly GCF_017591425.1). NCBI lineage: Eukaryota > Metazoa > Chordata > Mammalia > Lagomorpha > Ochotonidae > Ochotona > Ochotona curzoniae. The sequence continues at coordinate 61,757,054 of NW_024466599.1, forward strand.
GACAATGTATGAAGAACTACACTTTAGTAATGATATAGGAGAAGTCAGTGATGAGGGAGAGAATTGGGGAGGGGATGAGGAAAATCCCAGGACCAATGAAACTGTATCATAAGAAGATAATAATAAAAAGAAGTAAAAGATTTTTTAAAGTTTGGATATTTTTATTATTAAGATATCAAATGTTTAATGGCATAATATTCTGATTCAATATATTTTGGAAGATATTTAATTAGAAGTCATGGCTAACAGATGAAGTGAGAGAGCATAAACGAGATTCATTTTATTTTCTAAGCCAATGCCATTTTGAATTAAAGAAGTGCAGTGCTTATAAAAATGAAAAGCACAAAACTTAACTATCTCAAAAAGCAGCAGACCATTTGCTTGACCAAATGTGTGTGTCCCTGCATAGTGTGTCAGAGGCATATGGCATACAGGTAGCTGCCAGGTACTGCATTTGGCAATGGTCAGAAGTACTCAGAAGTTCTGAGATTCAGCAGCTAGAGACCCCAATGTGATGCAAAAAAAAATTTATAAATGTTGGAAAAGATATCAGCAATCTGTTACCCACATTTAGGCTGAAAATACAGATATTAGTGGCTTTAAAATCTTAACATTGAAAAAATGGTATGAAAAAAAAGATATTTGACTCCTTGAATGACCATGAGTATGAAAACAGAATAGCAAAACAATGCAACCTAAGTTCCCAGAGTACTGACATTAATTTTTTATCTACCTGGCTTAGGCAGTGGAATGCCCTCTTTTCATCTAGAATTTTAGAATAGTGCTATGGATGAGAATTTTAAATGTCTGGTTGAGGGATATGTAGCCTTTATTTGATCTAAGACTTTGGTTTTGAAAAGTAAAAGTGTTAGGGTTCCTTTCACACATCAAAATACCACATGAGACATATCTGAGTATCAAAGGATATGAGAAAAGAAGGTAAACAGAATTCCAAATGTAAGGCATCAGTGGAAGCCATTCACTTCAGAAAATTCAGTGTGTGGGACTCCCCAAGTTACCGCAAGGATTATCTTCAAGTTTACCTGCCTCTGATTTTTTTTTTTTTGAAAAAAAAAATCAACCACTAACCTATTTCAGAAACCCATGGATACGGGTTTTTTAGTGCTCTAGCATGTTTCTTGCATGTTTTAAACAAACCAAAATTCTATATGCTATATGCCTGTGTTTTTGCAGGAACACAGAATTCAACCAAGAAATGTGCCAGAAGGAGTTGTCAGGCAAATTAATTTATTTGCAGCTAATAACGAGACCACAGGGAATCATTTCAAAGGAGAAAATGGTATCTTTTATTGTAGCAGGAAATGAATATGTAAGAGGGGAAGTTCTTATCACAAGTAGGAGTGAATATAAAGTTCATGCAGGTGCAGTTTAAAAATATGAGCCAGCATAGGTTCCAAGTTAGGATAACGAGGCCTAAGCTCCTTTTGGAACCGAGCTCTTAATATTAAAATGAAGCAAATAATGGACACTGGATACTTCCTGACCCATCTACAAAGGCAAAACTCTGACAGTAGGGTCTAGACCAGTCTGGAGTGGCTGGTGATTCTCATGTCTCCCTGCTACAAAACTGAAAACCTGAGAAGTACCTTTGAAGAATATCAGGGGCTTTGGGACTCCTAAAATAGAAGTGAGACACAATGAAGACTTTAAAGTTGTTCAAGACATTTGGTAATGACAAGAAGATTCATTTCAGCCTTAAAGGCATAATATATAAGTAGTTTGTTGAAAGACTTGCTTACTTGAGATAATACAAATGTTATTAATGAGAATAGTATGGTTTTACCTAAAGCAAGGATGTTATTCCATTTACAGCATTAGATATAATGACAGTGAAAGGATGCAGTACATAATTTCCAAAAACTCGGTTCACTGAAATGCGCGACTTGATAAACCTTTTTTGGAGACTCGGGATGATTCCACTAGACTTCCTCACTTAAACAGCATTAATGATACACATACTTAAAGGAATTCTTTGGCAATATTCATTAGAGCTTTTGAAGAGGATCAAAGCCTTCAGTATATGGACATGGGCAGACACTGATTAAAGAGAATGTATAATCAGGTTTTTTTGCCCAGCTTTTTGGCTACAAGGACCTCAGTCATGTTGCAAGGACCTTTGTTGAGCTGTTTTGGGAACAGACTGACTTGCCAAGTACAATTAACAACCACCAAGGGTTGGAAACACAGACATTCCTCCCTGTATGTTCCAAACTTTAGGCATGGAAAAAAAAAAAACATTTTAAATAAAAAGGAAAGGCAACTTCTTTGCCTTCATTTGCAAAGACAGTGCTAGGTATTAGAATTTCTATCCTGGAATTAGAAGATAATATGGTTTGAATGCCCCCCAAAAAGACCCTTAATGACATTTAATGTCTTCCTAACAATATTAAGAGATGAGATCTTCAAAAGTGATAAATGCAAGACTAACGGAGTCAATCAGAGATTGAGCTCCTAACAAGTTAATTGGTTTCCATTTTCCTCTCTCTCTCTCTCTAACACACACAGAGACACATGTGCTCACTAATCATGTCATAATGTGTCACAATGGTTCTTACCAACCTCCAGAACCTAAAAGAAATAAATTTTCTTTCTTCTTTTTCATCAATTATGCATTTCTGCCATTGTGTTATGGCAACAGAAGATGCACAAAGACAGCTGACCTAGACTATCTTTCTGGGATTGCCACTACTCAGCAAGCAGGACACGGGCAGGGTGCTTAACCTCTCTAAGCCATGCCACGCACACTACAAAATGAAGGGATTTGAATAAATGATCTTTAAATTGACTCTTCTCTGTGGTAACATACAGACACTAAAGACACAGTAAAAGATTGGAAAGCATCACATTGAGTGGACAAAGAAAACAGAAAGACCATTTAATAAGGCTGTTGAGAATACCAGCAGATTTGGAGAGCTTCTCTGTGTCTGGTCCATGGGATAGCCATGTAGCAGCATCGGAGTTGCAATACCAAGCTTTCACTTGTGGCTCTAAGCCAATTATGCTCTCAGAACTCCAACCAACATTAATGGAACCTGTGTGCACACATCTCTGCTGCGAGCCGTGACTGTGGTTCAGAAATCCCCAAAGTGGAGACAAAAAGAAAACCGTGACTGTAATTCAAAGCTTACCTTTTAAACAAAACTAATTATATTTTTTGAAGAAATAAAACACCTAATTTTCTTGTCTCCCTGAGAATACGTGCACGCCACCTTAAAATTAGAAGTTGCAATTAGAAATCCTGGTAGTAGTAAACTAACTCTAAAAATCTTGATAAAAATCTCAAAAAAAAAAAAACCAAAAAACTCTCCCATTGCCTCCTAGCGTTTTCTATTTTCTCTCCTTGGCTGTACTATCATGATAATAATCTGGAATGTGACACAGCAAAAGAATATATAGAACCATGTTAAGTAATCATTTTTGCTAGTTTTCATTACATGGCATTTACAGAATTAGTAACACCCTGGCACATACCTTTACAAATCTCAAGCAATGTCAACTGTCTTTGCAGTTCTTGGGGAAAAAAATTATTTTTATCATCAGCCGGATACCATCCACACAGAAGATACTCAGTAAACAGAACATAATATATGAGAAGCTGGGGCAAAACATTACCAAGCTTTTCATAATCTTCTGGTGTGGAATATAATTTTTAAATAGGTAGTATGAAATAGAGAATATGTATCATATAGAGAAAGCTATGCTAAAATATGTTCCTAGCTTATTCTGAATCTCCAAAAGACATTTTCCTATATACTGCTGTTTCAAAGTTCAGAATTTCTTCCCTTGAAGATAAAAGCACTGGTAACTACCATCTATTAGGCATGATCTTGCTTGAGGTAATGTTTAAAATGTCTCATTTGTTCGACTAATCATGATTGGGCACTGACTATTTGTGTAGCACAGAGTGGTAAAACACACACACACACACACACACACACACCTACATCCTCATGGCATATACAGCCTAGAAAAGGGGGAAAACAATATAAAGATTATCAAAATAAAATAATTACCAAACAAAAAAGAAAAAAAAAGAGGCAAACTGCATAAACAATACTGCTGCAAGCTGTGAACGGTGTAATGAAAAAACAAAATTTAAGTCAACCTGAGAGAGTACAAATAGAAAAGACACAAGGGAAACCATCACTGAGGAAGTATCACTGGAGCTGAGACCCAATCAGGCAAGTGGTGGGAGGCACAGCACTGCAGAGAGAAAAGCACTGAAAAACCTTCAGGGAATAGGTACATCCCTACCTATTTAACAAAAAAGGTAAATTGATGCTTAAGGAGATTAACTAGCTGTGCCTAAAGTAATGCAGCCAGTCAGAGCAAATCCAGGAGTCAAAGATAAGTGCAATACCAGAACTCCAGTAATGAAGGAGCCTGTGGAAATTACAGGATTCATTCTCAAGTATCACATTGATGATTTCAACATACGTTATGCTTCAGACTGAATGATTTTTCTCTGAACGTATGGGGGGTGGACCTCCCCATGTCATGGATAGCATTTTACAATGCCTGTGCAAATCATTATTGTCATTATTGTGACGATTTGGCTCCCGTGGAAGCTGAAGACATTGGAGCACTGCCAATGACAGGAGATATGAGGTTCACTGAGCAAGACGAATCCTACCATAAATCCTGATACCATTCTGAGAACAGTAAAAAGCAAACAACCCATAACATTATAGTGCAAGAAAATGAACAAATATCACCTTCCCTCTGAGTATGAGAATCAAGTGCATTAGATAAATAAAAGGTTGACCATCTAATATAAAGGACACAGACAGCTGATGAAAAACAGGTTAGGCAAAGTTTTTTCTGACTAGATAAATCAGGTTCACAGTAGTGATGGGTTTCTGAACAAGCTACCCTTGGTATAAGAGTATTTTATGATGAAAGAATTTGAGAAATAGTGTATGTAGGAAACTCTCTCTGACCTTCCTTTGCCCTTCCTCCTTGAAGCAGATTATAAGATGCTCATGTGAGAAGGTGTTCCTTAACCTAAGGAAAGGAAGAGTCTTAGCAAGACAGGCATGCTAAGAGTAATATGAACAGTCTCCTTGTTTCCCTTAGTTTATTACCCTTAGCTTATGTTCTTTGCTTTTTTCCATGACTCTATTTTTCATCAAACCTACCATAAAAACACTCAGGTTTCTATACTGCTAAATTTGCACTAAATGCATTTATATGCTTTCCCCTTTTCAATCCATCTTATATAACAGGAGTGCTAGCCAATGAACCTAACATTGGAAGAAGAAAATAATGCTTCTCTTCATTGCCCCAAGTCAGTACAAAAATCCCAAACCCACGACCAGATTAGGCTTCCCAGGTCACAAACCCACTCCCAGGCCTCAGCCCGAAAAAGAAATCTTCCACCCAGGAAAAACTACTGGATCATGGGAAAATTTTATCTAAGAAGGGACTACTGCTACCCCATGTCCATCTCAGATTGCAGTCCCCACTGCAGCAAATAGCTTCTGCTTGCCTTCCTGATGCTCCCTTGCAGGAAATGGCCTCAGTAGTCAGCCACTAAATGTCCTGCATCCCAGGCTGCTCTGTCTCAACATGTTTAATAAATCAAACTTTGCTCATTGTATGACTACTCTGCTGAATTCTCACCAACTCACCACTGGCATCAATTGGTCAATTCCTATCGATCACCTGTGATGTCATCAGAGACATTGATAAGGCTCCATTTCTATTTTTTCCCCTAACTAGGATCTAACAAATTAATCAGCATTAATACAAAGATCTCTCCAAAGTCAAATAGCCAAATTTAAAGCTGATAATAGAATTTAGAAATGCTAATAAAATAGGATCTGTACCAGATGGTAAAAGATAATTTTCCAAAAAAAAAAAAAAAAAGAAATTTAAAAGTCTACTGCTAACGTACACAAACATATGACAAACACCTGTTAGAGATGTTATTTAGCTCATTATTGAATGAAAGAATGGGTAAAACGGAAAAAACATTTTCCAATAGAAGCTAAAGAAGAGGATATTGAAGTAGATTTCAAATGGAAGTAAAACTGGCCTCTTCCTCAAATGGAGTCAACTGAACTTCCACTGACTAGATCATAAACATGCATGTCTCTGTTCAACAACTAGGTATGCATTACTGTCAGCTATTTACATTGCGTGGAACTGTGTAGTACTGCAGAGATAATGAAGGCTAGAGTTAGACAACCCTGATGATGTACTCTAGAAAGTGCCTGGTTTTCTTTGGATGCACAGAAGTTTCCCCACACACAGATGAAAGAGCCACAATAGCAAACTGGTCGCTTCAATCATATCTGTGCATAATGGGAAAACAAATGAAAATGTAATGAAGAGGCTTAAATTTTCCAGCTGTAAATAAAAGATTCTCTTTAATTCCTTTTTCTTAGAGTATTTACCTTAGGAAACTTAAAATCTTTGTAAGTTCTTCCTCCTCTCTTTGAAATGTATATAAATCATTCAGCAAATTAGATTTTTTTCAGCTTCCTGACCCAGGAATGTCTTTCTCAAGAACCTGGAGCCAATTTTATGAACTGTAAGCATCAAGAGAGACATTGAGAAAAATAAACATATTTGTAAGCAGGTGGAGGCCTGAGTTCCCTAGGTGTTTACTCAAACAGGCAAAATTATATCTCTTTTTCTTTGCAATTAATATTTTAATTGACAATCATAATTATATTTATGGAACACAGTGTGTGAATCTTTGATACACATATACAACAAAGATGAAATCAAACTTGTCAGCATATCCATTGCCTTATTTATTATTTTTAGGGTGACAGGTTTGAAATTTATTCTCAGTTATTTTGAAAAACACATCACTATTGATTATAGTCTCTTTGTCACAGAATAGATTGTAAAACTTATTCCTCTTGTCTTAATGAAACTACACCTTTTGGCCACTAATTCCCTGTTCTCTAACTTTCCACTTAGCCCACCCTCCTCTCACCTCAGCCTGTGTAAACATCATTCTACACAACACTTTTATTAATTCAAGGTTCTCTGGATTCCACATGTAAGAGAGATTATGAGATATTTGTCTTTTTGTGCCTAGCTTATTTGTCTCATCATAACTTTCTCTGGATTTATTGATGTTGTTTCAAAAGACAGAAGTTCATCCTTATAAAAACTGAATAGTATGCCATTAAAACACTGAACAGTACTCCATTGTGTGTACTCATATATATCACAGTTTCTTACCCATTACCCAATGCTGCACACTTATACTGCTATTATAAACAATGCTGTAGTACAAGGGAGTGCAAATATTTGTTGACATACTGATTTCAGCTCTTTTGAACATATTCCTAGGAGAGGGATTGCTGGATCATCTCGGAGTTTTATTTGGGGATTTTTTTCAGGCTCCTCAATACCTCTTGTCACAAAGATTTCAGAGATGTGTTTTTCCTCTGCATAAAGCCAATAAACTAACATAGATGGTCTTCCCAATTACCAGAGTAAGTTAAAGTGAACTACCTGTGGCAAATAGCGCTGTCAATTTCTCTCACTAATGAAATAGTTATTAATAAAATGTATGAAATAGATTGCATCTGTGTGGCTATATAGCCACATTAGATTCCTTTCTTTCTCCACAATTCCCTATCAAATTGCCTGTAATGCGTATCACATTTTAGTCTAATTCTTATTCAATAATAAAGCTAATTTCTTTCTCTGTCACATTATAAAAGAAAAGTTCTGGTTTAGGAAAAGATTTTTCTAAATTATGTTTCTCCAATAGCAATTAATCCAGACAAGTGTATCACATATCATAGAAAACAGCCAGCCAGATCAAGACCTTGTAAACTGAATTGCTTCCTTCTGCTCATCGTTGCCTCCAGACACAAGGAGGGCTCCATTCGCACCTAGTCCAAGCATACAGCAGACCTTGGTAATACCTTAGGATTGATGTGTACAATCAAGAGATCTGAAGAAACAAGGTAGCCCAGGAGAAATGCGGACTTCTCAGAGCAACTATTAATACCCTCTATTGTTACTGCACCAACTGAGCATTTAAAGTTGACTCTCCGGACCTTACCAACACAACCTTCTGAGGGAGAATCTGAGCTTATAGCTTGCCACAACAGAGGGAGAGAGCCAAATGGGAACACCCTGGAACCATCTGAGAAGGTGAGAGTAAAGTCAGATGTAGGAGAATTGGTAGTTTAATAAGACAGATATTTGAAAAGAGATTGAGGAATAACCTTGGGTCTCTTATAAGAAAAGGAATATGCTAGACCAGTTTAGATCTATTGAAAATAGAAAGGTGAGGGATTTTTAAAGTCTTAGGATACAAACTGTCAGCTGATGTTTTTCATAAGAATTGATGAGACTTTCAGAAAATCCCCATAATGAACAGTCAAACCATTTGCTTGAATAATAAAGCAATGCTAATGAAGACAGAGGAACAGCACAAACTCATATTAATGTAGACAGTAAGGCATGGATTCAATTTCCAATGCCCAGGCTGTGAGAGGGTAAAGGATTTCAGTTTTTAAAAATGCAAGCCAAAACTCATGTTATTTCTATTTTTTCTAATTCAGGGCTACATGAATTTCTAATATTGGTATTTATTAATATTTATTAATACTAAATATACAAAGTTTCTAGCAGAACATACACCAAGAAATATAGAACGCCATGTTTTCCCATAGATTTTGAATATGCTGGAAAACCATCTCAGCCCATTTGGGCATATTCTGCCACTTTTCCAGAACTACTTCTAGGACTCTGGGGCTTTTAAAGTACAAGGCAAGGAGAGGGAGTCATTTACGGCTCTCTGGCCCATCCATGCACCACCCCAGAAGTCTTCCCAGCTGGCATTTGACATTGAGTGCATTGTTTACCTGGAAAGAATCCCTTCTTTCTCTTATCTAGTCTTCACTGCCCTGAAGCAGCTTTCTTACTTCCATGGCCATCGAATCTCCCGATCCAGATCCAACACGTGGCAGCCTAGCTATCTGTCTTCCTATCTCTCCAGAAGTCCATCCAGAAAACAGATTGCAAAAGCCGCATTATACAGGGAAATATTCCCATGCTCCTCTGTTCTTTCACCTTTGACCAACCCTCCAAAGACTCACTGCAGGTGGGGAAAGTCATTATTCGTTCAATTTCCTAACTCAGCCTGTTTGTTTCCATTATTCTATACCTGTATTTCTCAATCTTGATATCAGTGACATTATTGGTCAGGAAATTTTTTTTGGTGGGAGCTTGTTCTGTAAATTGTAGGCTGTTTCACAGCAACCCACACATGCCCAGTAGATGTCCACTAACTATAACAAAAAAATGTAAGAAGAAATAGACCCCAGGTTGAGTTTATTGCCTTAAAAGCTGAGGGGAATTTGTAAAATAAAAACCAGGAGGTAAGTCCCAGAGTTCCTCCCTCTACATGTATCTCAGGAGAGAACTCAGAGCAACATCACTAAATGAATGAGAGTAAAGCAAAATAAAAGTTTTCAACATTCCATCTCTGGGTTATTCAAGCCCACCTGCAAGTGTCATAAAAACACAGAGTCTTAGACCCCACTTACACCTACTGAATTAGAACCCTAGGAGTTAGACACAGCAATCTACATTTTAACAAGATCTCCAGGTGATCCTCTGGCCATGAATAAATAAATGAAGACCACCAAAATGAGAATAAGTAAAGAGGCTATTTATATTAAGCTTGCTCTAGCAAGGGAGGCAGTCACAATCACTTGTATTTGGCAGAGATTCAAATGCAGGCAGTGGAGTGAGAATGCTTTACTGACAGAAAAGCTAGAGGAAGGCTATTAGAAATGGACTAGCCTATGTGATTGATTTGGGAGCATATTTCATTTTCTCTGGTTGGTCCTGTGTTGGAAATGGAATTAAAAAAAAATTAGTGAAGCTGACAGTTATTGACTAAGTCTTGACTGTTCTGGGCCAACTGCTGCAGAGACTGTGGCTTGACTTCCAAGACTGGCTGCTGCAAAGGCTGTAGTTTAAGTTCTATTGTCATGTATAGCCTGGCCATTGTCTGCTTGTACTTTTCATCTCTCAGCTCCTAAACCTGAAAAAATCACTGCTCTTTTAAAAATTACCTAGTTGCATTTTTAAAAAGGTACTCTCAGAGTGTTGATGATTTAGCTAAAATGACTACTATACAAGTCACACCCACATAGCCAGCCACAAAGGAAGCCAATACAAGATGATCAGAAGGTTGGCATTTACCATAAACCACGTGGGACACTGTAAGTACCTGGGTTTGAGTCCTAGTTACACTCCGATTCTAGCTTTCTGCTCATGCACGCCCCGGGAAACAGTAGGTGATAGCTCAAGTGCTAACTTCAGAAAAAAAAAGTAAAAGGTTTGTCACCAAGGAGAGTCTGCAAGGCTCAGATGTAAAAACGGGGCTCTTAGGGTTGAAGGAAGAGTTTGGTTATACAGTTCTCCCAGCAGTTCACTGTTCATCACTGTATCTTTCTCTTTGTACCAAAAGGCACATAAAATCAGAGCCCTTACATACAGATCTATGGGCAGAAGCAACAGCCCCACCCCTCTGACAGGAGCACTCTTGCCCTTGGCCATCTATGAAAGAGTATTTATGCATGTGTACAATAGGAAGAAACTTGGGGACACAACATGTCATGGAAGGGTAAAGAAAATGAGCCTCTTAAAGGAAAAACCTCTGCAGATTGCTTAGAAAGGACAAAAAGGGCTTACAGGTAAGAATAGCCAAATCAGGGATAAAAATGGATTCAAAGCATGAAAGGTTGAGTGGGGAAGGAAGAGCAGAAAGAAGTGCCTTCTCAGAGAGCTCACCTCACTCACAGCTGGAAAGAGTGAGCAGAATCGCCTAGAAGAAAAGAGGAGGGGAAATACACTATTTTACAATATTGGGATTCTAGAGAAAGGAAGGAGTAATAAATGATTGTGACTGCAGTGCTACCTCCCACCACATGTGGAAAGCCTGAATGCTCAAAGCCTGTTTACCTCCCATTGCCTTCCACAGCACAGCAGTGGGGAACCCATCAGCCTGAACCGTGAGTCAGAGCCAGAGCGGAGGGCTGGAGCAGCAGACAGCCAGCATGTGGGTCTGCAGGCTATTGTCTTCCCAGATGAAGCAGCCCTTCTCTGCCCATCTCTCATTCACAGCCAATAGCTCAACCACGTTTTCTCCAATTCCTGGGTATGCAACTTTCATCATTACAACAGAAAGAAAGACAGAAAGAAAGAAAGAAAAGAAAGAAAGAAGGAAAGAAAGAAAGAAAGAAAGAAAGAAAGAAAGAAAGAAAGAAAGAAAGGAAGAAAGAAAGAAAGAAAGAAAGAAAGAAAGAAAGAAAGAAAACAAATCTCCCAAGCTCTCTTATTCCCAGAGGAATACAAGAATCTCTTGTATACAGAGATTCTCTTAGATTAGAATCAAAATCAAAATATGGATATCTCCTCTAATCCACACTTTCCCCTAATTACCTAATTACTTTCTCAACAGAAGACATTTCATTCCAGTCATTTTTTCAGGAAGTATTAAAAAAAAGAAAAGCTTGTACAGAGTCAGCCAGGTGCTATTATCGCTGAAAGAACTGCCCTCAGCTATAGGGTAAATTTAAGAGCTGTTAGTCTTTCTAAGGTGGAAAGGAAAAGGAAATGAATTTTTGATGGTAGCTCTTCCGTGCCAGGCACTTTGCAAAATGCCATACGTTTATAAAAATTCAAAGTTAATCTGAATAACAATCCTGGGTTCCAAGACTCACAGCTAAACCACTGAAGTCAATTAAGTTGCTACCAAACAGGCCACTCCATTATAAAGTGACAGAACTGAGGTGTGGATTACGCCATGCTAGATCCCAATATTCTGTTCTCCTTGCCTTCACTTTGATAACAACATTTCTCTGAACATGTTAAGCACTCCTACTTTCCAATGACTCCTGTGACTCCCATGGAACAAGGGTTTATGAAAAGGATTTGTTGCCAGCCATTTGTAACTTCGTGTATTTTCCAAAGTGTATCCTAGAGAACTATACTATGAGTTTCATAGGCAAATATCTTCAGAAAATACTAAGCTAAAGACATTTGAATGGATTTCTTTACTAACAGACTACTCAAGAAACTGATATAATAACAGAAGTATTGGGAAGAAACATTATGATGTAACCAAATGCTATATTATGAGACACTATAATGCAGAGGTTAAATTCACAGTTTCTGGAGCCAAGTAGGTCAGTATCATATCCAAGCTCTACCAGTCTTTATCAGGCCTAGAGTTTTGGCAACTTACTTAACCCTCTATGCCCTGCAGAATGGAAAAGTTAATAGAACTTATCACTTGCGTAGAAATGTATCAAAGATTAACTGAAGTAATATATAAAATACCTTTGGGACAGAGACTGTAACAAGCATCAAAGTTTATCTAACAAATTCCTTGCTACAAGAAGCAAAACTGACTAGCATTCCTGCTGCCACCTCTCTGGACCCACCAGGATATGTGTGCTAAGGCCATATTTTCTCTGGTAATCCACAGTGTAAATGTTAGTGCTGACCTATTCTCTGTGGGTCATGCAGATTACCATCTGTAGGTCAGCAGATGCTCCAACTCTTTATTGGGACTCCCAGCACAACTAAAGTTCCCTTAGCACTGCGGTGTATTCTGAGATTAGTCCTGCCAACTCTTTCTCCTTCCAGTCTCTCCTTTTCTCTTTGTTTTTGCTCAGGTGTGTCTCTACTAAATATTTTGAGTATCTAATCCCATTGAGGTATCTGCTTCTGGTGTGGTCAAGCTGACAAGGCCTGGTACAGTTAGGCACAGCTCACAAAGATACTTGCCGGTGATATCTATTACTCAGAATTATCTAATAAGAAAAAGGCCATGCAACATACTTTCAGAAATTAGTGAATATATCTGTTGTGAAATTCATAAGTAGAGACATTTTTAAAGCATCTGTTATAAGGCAGGAAAGATAAGAGCCAAAGAGTCTTCAAGTCAATTTAATATTAAACTGTATCCTATCCGGCATGGCAGACTTTATTGATATTTGTAGTCATGAAGTAATTTGTGAAACTGTAAGTTCTATTTCTGCCATAGGACTCTGTGAATTTGTGTTAGCTCCATAAGAACCCAAATAAACACTGGTGATGCTAGGAATAAAATGGTGAAGGCTGAGAGACACAGATTATATGACACCTGATTCTTGCTCATCCAATCATTTATCAGTTTATTTACTAACTTTAAAAGCAAATATTGAGCTCTTCCTTTGGTCTGGTTTCATTCCTAGGTGCTGGGGACAAAATTTTGCATGAATCAAATCTGGAAATTAAAATCAAACGTGATGATGGCTCAGAGAGAATGAAATAGCAGAAGAGAACAGGGAGAAACAATCTGACTCAGTATAATATTCACAAGGAGTTTTTCAGGAAGACAAAGAAGTAAAAGCCATTCTAGGCAGAAAGAATATTGTGCAAAAAAGACTGGAAGTATTTGCTCAATATGCTGATGCTGATCAAATGTCTAGCATCAGGGTTCATGGTGAGCTGACTATATAGACAGGCATAAGTCAGGGACTAGCCGGCTTCCGGTAGCATATCAAGAACTGTGACCTTTCACTATGCAAGACAGAGAGTCGTACTTTCTTGGCACTGAGCCCAAACCATTAGAAACCTCTGTTAAGTGGATTGAGCCCTAACTGGTAGTTGTAAGTCCCTATCAGCTTGTGATATGGATGTAATAAAACAGGAATGGAGCACATGAGACTTCGCACGGGAATAGATGTGCATTATTGTTTTGTCCCCAGAAGAAAATAAGCTCATTCCACTGAAAATCATCAATATAAAATTGTGTTGAAGCACTTACAAGTAATAGAAATGCCCATGTTTTCTATCATAACAGTAAAATAAAGACTAATAAAATATGACTTCAGAGAGAGTTGAGATTTCAGAGAGGCCTATGAATTTATCTCTAACAAGTACCACAGTAAATTATGTTTAACCAAAGGAAAAGAAAGGCCCTAAATTTGGGAAAGTTGCAGGGCCCTTGTATCATGTGAACGTTCTTTCTGTCCTCATTTTAGGCTGTGTTGAAATTTTTAAAAATCCCCATTTAAAAAACCTATGCATATTTTATGAATTAAGCCTAAATGTTCCATCATCACATGCGCTTTCTGCTCAGGAACTGATCATTAGTGAATTCATTTTGTATTCTAGTGGTAGTCAAAGGCAGTTCTGAAGGTGTTACATTGAGTTTTGACATTAATTGATGAACACTTAAGCTCATCATAACTCTGCTGGGATTCAGAACAGCAGAAATTAGAAAGATGAATTTCAGGAGATGAATCCATTGAAAAGAAATGTGACTCAGAGTCATTACTGCAGAATGCTCAGAGTTCCGTGACATCCACACAGATGCAATAAGGACTCCTGGCTGCAATCAAGCGTAGAGCTCTGGTAGAAAAAAAAAAAACAGAGTTATCCTGCATGTCTTGAGCAGCAGCCAGACCAAACCAGCAATCTGCCTTCACAGTTCTCTGTCCTGGGCACGAGAGACAACAAGATTTGGATTATTCCATTAGCTAGTTAAAGATAGGCATCTCCAACAGGAGAAGAAAATTACTGAGGTGGAAATCATAAAGAGTTCTTATTTCTATTATTACCAAAGGATTTTTAGAAATAGAAAATGTCACTCTTAGGCTAGCAGACAGGAATCAGGGATGTGAAATCCCATCAGTTTTGACAGGCAAGCATTAAATAAAGACATTGAGCTAAGAAGGAAATAGAGGAGGCTTTGCCAGAAGTGGGTGCTTGCTCAGCTGTGCAATTTGAATAACTCATTACAGTTTGAATAACTCAGTACAGTTTTGGGCTTTCCATAAACAGTAAAATATCATGGAAAGAATAGACAGGCAAAAAGTCACTAATTATCCAAACTCCACAATTGTCATTTCAGTTTGGGTTCAAATCTCTCTACAGACATATTCTTGGCAACAATAATCTGATCAACACAAATGTTGGCATTTTGCACCTTAATTTACTTTCAACTGGTCAGAAGACAGACCTCTTATCAAAAGGTATGGAGGAATGTGGCAATTTCTTGAGTACTCTATCTAGTGATAGCAAAAACCTAATTACCTAAACTTAAAAAAAAAAAAAAGGAACTTAGTTCACTGAAATAATTAACACTGTGCCTGACATAGTACTAGCCTCTAAATACCTTCATTTCTTGTAAATTACGCATGAGGAAAGGATACAATTGTCTTTTAATTTATAGATGCTTAAATTGAGTCTTAAATTTTCAAGTCATCCAGCTGGTAGAATTTGTACCCAGACTTCAACTCCAGAAACATGAACCCAATATACCATTTCATCTTTCAATTCTTGATTCAGTTACATTACTCAGCAAGAATGGGTACAGAGTTCTTTAGCTAAAGGTAGAAAATAATTCTCTCACCAAAAGCCATGTTACAGGTAGCCAACTAACAGAGTGACACCATGCACATATTAAAGATGTAACAGTAAATTCAGAGATTAATTGATATTCTTATCTATCACAATTGTACTGCTAACAGTCATAGCAATATATCATAGAATTGTTAAAGATCTTTCTTGAGAAAATTGCTTTCAATATTGTGCCTCATTTCAAAAGTCAAATGAATAGGGTACATTTTCTTGAATCTAGCATACATCTCATTTTTCTGAGAGTTTGTTGCCTGTTTTATGTTCTCTTCAACTTTTCTTTCCTGGTAGTGATATTATGAGCTAACATAAATATCATGTGTCAAATCAGTCTTACAAGAATTAGGGTTCTTTTCCAATTTCAAGTCTTATCAAAAAGTTGAGCAGTTTTAGGTAATCACAAAGTACAGACACAGTATAGAAAAGTCCAAAGGTGCCAGCACAGTGTTTTTGTTTCTTTCTTTTTTTTTTTATTAATTCTGCTGTGGATTTATTTATTGGTTTTTTTTTTCTTTTATTTGAAAGGCAAACGTACAAGACAGGGAAAGATAGAGATTTTTCCATCTGCTAGTACATTGTACAAAGGCTGCCAATAGCCATGTTTGGGTTAAGTCCCAAGTCAGAGATCTGGAACTCAATCCCAACAAAGACGCAACCTCTCAAGCCATCATCTTCTCCTTCCCAAAGTGTGCACCAGCAGAAAGTTGAAATGGAGAGCAGTTCTGGGGCTCACGCATTTTGCTAAGATATGTATACATTGCAAGTAGTGTCTTAACCATTGTGTCAAACATCCACCTATTTTAAAACTTTTTTCATTCAGTCATTTAGGAGGAAGAGAGAGAAAAACTGCTCTTTCCATTGGTTCACTCCCCAAATGCCCTGAAGAACAGGGACAGCACTAAGTTGAAGACAGGCACCAATTACTCAATCCAGGAATCTTCATTTGGGTGTCGGAAATGCAATTACTTGAACCACCACCCCCAGCTCCTAGGGTTTGCATCAGCAGGAGGTGATGTCAGTAACCATAGCTGGGTATAGAACCCAAGTACTCCATTTAGGAATGCAGGTATCAAAACCAGCATCTTAACCACTGAGCTAAACTGCCTACAGCTCCTGGTTCTTTCTCACTGCATTAGAGCATAATCTGACAAAGATTAAATATATATAGTCTTTATGTATCAGGTACAATATAATGTATAGAAAAGGGAGTTAATTTAGTCTGGAAACATACCTATTTTGAACTTTCACACAGTTTATGTGACATCTCAGTGACCATATATCACAGAAATTCTAGTTTACAAGTTTGCTTATTATAGAAAATTCTAGATAGAACAGGCACCTCTTGCTAAAATATTGTCATAAATAAGCAACCTCCAACTATCAAATACCATGAACTTGTTTTCCAGAAGGAATACTGTTGGTATATTTACAAAGGATTTGACCAAGGCATCTTGATTTCTTCCCCAGGCTTCCCTCTACAAAGTCAGAAAGTAAATACATGGTTCCTTGCTCAGTTCCTTCCCAAATACATACATGTTGGAGACATGTTTGAAAACACAGAAACACAAGATGAAGATAGAAATCACTTGTGGTGTATTATCACTACAGAAATATTAAAAAAAAAAAAAACCTTTGTGTTTTAGACCTGGCACTGTGTCTCAGTGGCTATAAATCCCCACCATGCAAGTACTGGGATCCCACTTGGGAGCCAGTTCATGTCCTGGCTGCTCTACTTCCCTTCCAATTCTCTGCCTGGGGCCTGGGAAAGCAGTATGGGATTCCCTAGAGCCTTGGGACCTTGCACCCATGTGGGAGACCTGGAGAAAGGTTCTGGCTTCTGGCTTTGGATCAGCTCAGCTCCAACCACTTGAGGAGTGAACCAGCAGACAGAAGATCTTTCTCTCTGTCTCTGTTTTGCAACAAACAAATCTTAAAAATAAAATATTTATGTTTTACCCTAACCATTTTATATGTAGATTACATTTCTGTCCAAATTACATATTGAGAATTGTACTTTATAAGCATTGCATTGTATATATTACACTGTGGAGAACACATTGAAACTACGTTTCTAAATAATCTTCTGAAATATTTTCATGATTTCTTACAACTATCACATGTGGATACACCATTTTTATTTAGTAGTATCCACAGTTATGTATTTACATTTTATATGCTGGCAGAATGAGGGTCAGACTTCCCTTTAAAAAGGCTGCCTCCAACTACATGCACTAGACTAATCCTAATACTATTCAAGATACTGTATTTTTAAACTCCTACTGTTACAAACCAAAATTTACTCCCCTATATATTTTATTATTAGTGAAATTGAACATTTTCTTATATACTTGAGCAAGAGGATTTGCCCTCAAGTTGCAGCACAAGAGCTCAATAATCAAACAGAGAACAAAAGTATACCATTATGAGCTCATTAATTATCATTTCAGAACACAGGAAACAACTGGTTCACTTAAATAAGTAATAAATGGGGCCCGGCGCGGTGGCGCAAGTGGTTAAGGTCCTCACCTTGCACGCCTGGGATCCCATATGGGCGCCGGTTCTAATCCCAGCAGCTCCGCTTCCCTTCCAGCTCCCTGCCTGTGGCCCGGCAGAGCAGTCAAGGATGGCCCAAAGCTTTGGGACCCTGCACCCGCGTGGGAGACCCAGAAGAGGCTCCTGGCTTCGGATCGGCATAGCATCGGCCGTTGCGCTCACTTGGGGAGTGAATCATTGGACGGAAGATCTTCCTCTCTGTCTCTCCTCTCTGTATATCCGCCTTTCCAATAAAAAAAAAATAATAATAATAAAAATAAATCTTTAAAAAAAAAAAAAAATAAGTAATAAATGGATTGACTTGCACTATTAATTAGGCTGATCTAATTAGCCTAGCAACACTGTTTTCTATCCTATAAATCCAACTATGATTTATCAAGCTATAATAAAAGGAAAATTTTTTTTAATTTTAAGTAAAGGATATTGGGTAACTTACAGTATCATCAGAAGGGCTGAAAAAAAAATCAGGCACAGAAAACTGCCAGTAGACTCTAGTTATATGACAAAACAGTCCCCTGAAAACCTCACTGTTATCACTACTAAGTAAACCAGTCAACTGTGGCACCAGTAACATCATTACCTCTGGACCCTGTTCTCTGCCTCCCATAGTTCAGCCATAGGTGTCCTGGCAACCAGGCCTTCCTATAAAAGTCGTCACCAGTACCAGACAATGCTCCTCCCAGTTCTGTCTTACATCACTTGACCCAAAGTTTAGAGTCTGCAACATGAATTTTAGTTGTGAGGTTTTAGTCATATGTCTCTACTCTGGCTTTTCCTTTTTTTGTCACTTGTAGCTTACTTTTCCAATAGAGCCCTTTCTATTGCAAGGAACTGAATTAGACCAACTGTATGAGCTTTTCATTTTTTGCCACGTATAGCTTACTTTTCCAATGGAGCCTGATGGTTTACCATTGATGAAATTACAAATATATTCACATCTTTTGAAGAACATTTCTGAGGTTTGCTCACCACTTGCCTCAGCTGACATCCCTCTGTGTAGATTGCAGCTTCCGAGGCATGAGCATTTGGTGCAGTGATTATGATGCCACTTGACACACCTGCATGTTATATTTGAGTGGCTGGATGTGAATTCCAGCACTGCTCCTGTACACTCCAAAATACAATGAGTGATGGTTCAAGTGTTTGGTTGCCTTAGCCCACGTGAGAGACATAACTGAGTTGCAGAGTCCTGGCTTTCTGGGGTGATGTGGGGAGTGAACCAGTGGATGGGATATTTCTTTCTGTTCTTCTGCTTTCCAAATAGAGGAAAGAAAAAGAGAAAAGAAAATGAAAGAGAAGAAAGGGGAAAAAGGAGGGAAAAGGAAGGAGAGGGAAGGAACTTCATTACTTGGATATAAGACTAATCTAAATGCAAGGAAACTTTAGAAACATAGTTCCTGTCACAAAAGATCATGTGCACAGCTGAAAAGAAAGGGTTCCACTAGTGTGGGAAATGAAGAAAACAGAATTCTGGAATATCTCTCAGTCTTCAAAGTTATAAAGTGGACTCACAGACAAATCTCCCACACAAAGGTGAAGCACTAAGCAAGTTCTCTCACCTCCAAAACCAATCTGTTTCATTTCACTAATCATTATGGTAAACTTTTGGACATGAACCATCCAGACATCAAAAATGAGGGTAATCACTTTCTCTTTCCTCAACACCTTACATCATGTATTGATCCTTTAATCAATAAAAGATCCTACTTGGGCTCCCTAAACTCAGTATGACACCATGCTCTTCTTACTGGCTGCTTCTACCACCCTTGGGGCCAGCATTGTAGTGCAGAGAGTTAAGCTGCTATCTGCAATGCCAGTATCCTATATGGGTGCTGGTTGAAGCCTTGGCTGCTTAACTTCCAATGCAGCTCCCTGCTAATACCCCTGAGAAAGCAATGGAAGACAGCCAAAGTACTTGGATCCCTGCAATCAATCAATTTCTCTCTCTCTCTCTCTCTCTCTCTCTCTCTCTCTCTCTCTCTCTCTCTGCATGTGCGTATATGTGTAACTTTGCCTTTCAAATAAATAAATGTCTTAAATACCACAAACTGGCTCCCTGGTTCTCCAGCCCTACAGAATCCTCTACCTGTGGGAGTGAGAAAATGGACAAATATGATGGAATAGTAACTCTTCTATTTGATACATCCCTTATGAACTGCCTTTGCATAAGACAGAATCACTTCAAAAGTTTGGTCTTGCTCCAGCTGCCTCCTGGTAGCTGGTGGGTCTCAGGACGGGGCGTCTCATGCCTGGATCCCGGACAGCCGCCATGTGCTGAGCTGTCCTCGGGCCTGCTGGTTCCGGGGGCCGCTTCCTTCGGGGTGAGTAGACCGAGGGGGAGGCCTCCGGGGCTGGGCAGGCCCGACACCCACCCGCCGCCCTCATGGGGCGGTGAATGGGATTTGGGAGGGGGGCGACCTTGGGCCTGGGTTATTTAAACCTCCAGCTGCCTCCTGGTAGCTGGTGGGTCTCAGGACGGGGCGTCTCATGCCTGGATCCCGGACAGCCGCCATGTGCTGAGCTGTCCTCGGGCCTGCTGGTTCCGGGGGCCGCTTCCTTCGGGGTGAGTAGACCGAGGGGGAGGCCTCCGGGGCTGGGCAGGCCCGACACCCACCCGCCGCCCTCATGGGGCGGTGAATGGGATTTGGGAGGGGGGCGACCTTGGGCCTGGGTTATTTAAACCTCCAGCTGCCTCCTGGTAGCTGGTGGGTCTCAGGACGGGGCGTCTCATGCCTGGATCCCGGACAGCCGCCATGTGCTGAGCTGTCCTCGGGCCTGCTGGTTCCGGGGGCCGCTTCCTTCGGGGTGAGTAGACCGAGGGGGAGGCCTCCGGGGCTGGGCAGGCCCGACACCCACCCGCCGCCCTCATGGGGCGGTGAATGGGATTTGGGAGGGGGGCGACCTTGGGCCTGGGTTATTTAAACCTCCAGCTGCCTCCTGGTAGCTGGTGGGTCTCAGGACGGGGCGTCTCATGCCTGGATCCCGGACAGCCGCCATGTGCTGAGCTGTCCTCGGGCCTGCTGGTTCCGGGGGCCGCTTCCTTCGGGGTGAGTAGACCGAGGGGGAGGCCTCCGGGGCTGGGCAGGCCCGACACCCACCCGCCGCCCTCATGGGGCGGTGAATGGGATTTGGGAGGGGGGCGACCTTGGGCCTGGGTTATTTAAACCTCCAGCTGCCTCCTGGTAGCTGGTGGGTCTCAGGACGGGGCGTCTCATGCCTGGATCCCGGACAGCCGCCATGTGCTGAGCTGTCCTCGGGCGGCCAGTGCGCCATTTGGTGCCAGGCTCTGCCTGCTGGCCGCCCGGCCGGGGAGCTCTGGGGATTTGGTTCTTTGAGTTTCTGCTTAATTCCCTCCAGTTTGAACCCATTGTGCTTCTTGGACCTGAAACAGGCAGTAACTCTTCCTTAGCAAAACTTGTAATCACTAATAATTCTGAGTACCAAATACCAGTCATGCAGAAGCTAGGGCTTGGGGCCTGTCCTGCAAAAGTAGCTCCAACAGTTGGCCAATGTGTCAACTGGTAATGGAACAGAGTAGTTTAGGCACGACTGAACAAACCTTAGCCCACAAGTAAAACTAGAAACCAGGAGGGAGCAGAGGTCTTGCCGAGCTAGGTTCTTGTACCTGCTGGTCTGTGGGAGCCAGGGACGCTAAGCCACAGTGTCTAAGGCAGAGGTCGGGACAGGTGAGGAGCTGTGCCAAGCTGAGTCAGAGCATCCATTGGCAGGCAAGTGATCTATGGCTGGGAACAGACCCGGTTGGGGAGCAAAGGGGACAACCCTAGCTGGGCTGAGGTTCCCACCAAGAGGCACATGGCCTGGAAGGGGAGCTGCGTTCTGATCTGGAAACAGTTGTAGTCTCCCTTGGCACAAGTGTGGACTGGGATTGGATGCACCGAACCGGGCCGGACCCCGACTCCCCCTGGTGTTCTGGAGGACCAGGGCAGATGTGGGATGGACCAGGCAGGGTCTCAAACCCCTACTGAGCCATGTGTGAGCCATATGTGGGTATAGACAAACCATGGCTGGGCTGGAACATCCAACAGCAAGAACCAGATTGGGTGGAAGGCCAGACAGGAAAAGCCACAGTTCCTGTTATTACAGGAGGTGGACTGAGTAGGGTTGGCTCATGGACCCACTGGTAAGCGTGAAACCTGGCATTGGGAGAGGTTCTGATGGAGGAGCCTGGGCAACTCCTCTGGCAGGACACAGACCCGGCAGGTAAACACAAGAAACATGATAGGAAACAGCCCAGAAAAGGCCATGGAAAGCTACCCACTGGCATACAATTGGCTGATGTGGGGGCAAGACCAGGCTGAATCTGTCCACATTATCCACTGGCAAATCCAGGCACCAGTGTGGGCCGACCTAGGGTTGGTCGCAACAAAGACTAGTGCACATTATGGAATGCCGAGGTGAGGTTGCCTGTACTGGAAGCGACCGCAGCGCCCTACCAGCCTGAGAACAAGAAAGGAAGTGGGCAGAGCCGGCAGGGGAATAAGGGAGGGTTCCTTTGCAGGCAGCTACTTCCGCAGGAGAGCATGGGCTGGGATGGGGGCAGACCAGACTGGGCAGAGCTACCACACCTGTGCGCCTCATGCGGACCAGATCAGGGAAAAGCCGGACTCGGCGGATTATTCCTACTGGTGCAAGCAAAATTAAAGTGGGCAAGGGTTGTTTGGGCTTAGACGCAGCATCAACTGGAATCTGGGAGTGGGAGAGGCCTGGGAGGGAAATAGTGGGCTCATCCCTCTTGGGTTACCACTTTCACAGGACATAAAACTAAGATAACTAAGATAGCGGCTGGGGTGGAATGGGGTGTGGGACAGACTGGATTACTGCTACACTTACTGGCAAACCAGGGTAGGGAGTGGGTCTGGTGGGGGTTATTGTGGGTCGCTCCAACCTAGGCTGCAGCTCCCACTGGTTTATGTGAGGGCCAAGTATGTGCTGGGCAGAACCAGGCTGGACTGCAACACCCATTGGTTCCAGTGGAAGTCGGGAGTGAAAACAGAACCAACCCAGCAACTGCAACCACCAGCTGATTGGAGCGATGGACGGTGCCAGGCCCTGTACTTGTTAGCACATACAAGAAGTTTCTTTGGAGATCTTCCTAATCTAAATGCTGGACTCAGAACCCTAACGAAGAAAAGAGAGAAGACAGAACAGGTCAAGCAACCATCTCAGCTATGATGGACTATGTCAATCAGTGGATTTTTCAAAGATCTCATAGTGCTTGGAGTGGCAAGATTGACAGCGATTCATGACTGTGGCAATATCAAAACCACTTGAGCAAGAACCTCAGAGCATGCCCTACATCCGGGACCTGGGGAGGGTGGGAAATTGGGTGGGCCTTCTCCCTTAAATAACCCCCTTTAAACATGAAGGTAACAATATGGAAAACATACTAGTATTATCCACTTTCATGTAGCCCTTGAACCTTCTTACCCTAATTAACTATGTAAAAAATGTCAAAATAAAATCTTATAAATAAAAAAAAAAATAAATAAAAAAAAAAAAAAAGTTTGGTCTTGAAGATGTCAGTTGCCATACTGTGAGAGAGCTACAAGGAAAGAAGCTGGCAGCGACCACTATGAGCTAAGAGCAACCCACAAATAGGAGCCAGAAAGATAAGGAAAAGTTCAGCCCTCCTATTGCAAGGAACTGAATTAGACCAATTGTACGAATTTGAAAAAGGATGACAAGTTCAATAAAGGAACGTGTCCTAATTGACACCTTGATTGCAATATTGTGAGACTCCAAACAAAGAGCCCAGATGAGCCTCACCTGGACTCCTCACCCATCATGGAAATTGTAACATAATAAGTGGGTTATGTTGCCATTTGAAGCCACTAAATTGTGATAATTTGTTATGCAGCAATACAAAATTGATGCTATTACACTACTACTTTGTATAATTAAAAAAGGGGAGAATGAAAATGGCAATCAATCAAGTCATTCTTTGTTGTTGGCCTGATGCCAGGGCTCTAGCACACAGCTATATTTAATATCTCATATTTCAGAATACTGAAGGAAAATTAGGTTCATATAAGTGAACCAATTTGTCAAAGGTATAAAGCTAGAGGCAGTAGAAGTGACCAACTAGACTAAAACTTGACCATGCCGTTTTGAGTACTTTTAAATTATTACTTAAAGGAATAAAAAGTTTATCCTTTTTTATAAGATTTATTTATTTTTACTAGAAAGGCAGATTTAAAGACAGAAGAAGGGATGGAGAGGAGGAGAGACAGAAAGATCTGTCCACTGATTCACTCCCCAAGTAGCCACAATGGTCAGAACTGACCTGATCCAAAGCCAAGAGCCAGGGGTTTCTCCCAGGGCTCCCACACAGGTGCAGGGTCCCAAGGCTTTGGGCCGTCCTCTACTGTTTTCCCAGGCCATAAGCAGGGAGCTGGCTGGGAAGTAGGACCTGCAGGGATTAGAACTAGCACCCATATGGGATCCCTGCGCATGCAAGGTGAGGATTTAGCCACTGAACCATCATGCTGGACCCAAGAATAAAAAGTTATAAAGCAGTCGACTCTAAACTTTGTGATGAAGACACATCCACCAATAAAATGGTAAGTACTTCTTAATAATATTTACTTTAATGGCATATGCTCATCTATAAATTAGACATTTTTGTTTGAACAAACATCTGATTCTCTAATTGGTTCGGCCATTGGTTTGTTAAGAGAAAGAGGAGTCAACCTTGAGGTGCAGCAGATTAAGCAGCCATCTGCAACACCAGGATCCCATGTGGGTGCCAATTTGAGGTGTGCTACTCCACTTCCTATCTAGCTCCCTCTTAATGCTGCTGGGCAAGTGAAGTAACATGGTCCAGCTTCTTGGACTCCTGCACCCACATGGCAGACACAGAGTAAGCTCCTTGCTCCTGATGTCAGCCTGGTCAAGCCCCAGCCACTGCAGCCACTGGGGGAGAAAAACAACAGATGGAAGCTCTGTGTGTGTGTGTGTGTGTGTGTGTGTGTGTGTGTGTGTGTGTGGTGTGTACACCTCACTCTCTATAATTCTGCCTTTCAAACAAAAAAAAATTTTTTTAAGGGATATAAGCTGGCATGGTGGCAAAGCCGGCTAATTCTCTGCCTGTAGCACCAGACCAAGTCATGATTTTTCCACTTTCAATCCAGTTCCCCATTAAATGGCTGGGAAGCTGTGGAGGATGGCCCAAGACCTTGAGCCTCTGAATCTAGGATTGCAGAATAAGCTCCTTGTTCCCAGCTTTGGACTGGCCCAGCTCTGGCCATTGCAGCCATTTTGGGAGTGAACCAATGGATGCAAGATTCTATCTCTGTCTCTCCCTCTCTCACTGTAACTCAAATAAAATAAATAAATCTTAAGAGAAAACTAAAAGACATAGAGAAAGGAAAGATGGGTGATGATGAGACAAGAAAGAACAGAGCTTGGAAGGATGGCAAGAAGGAAGCACAAAGCATGGGCTGTTGTGACTCAAAAATTCAATATCACTGAAAAACAGACCACCACGGTACAGAGGCGTGTGCAAGGATGGGTGTGGTTTTTTCCTTTATTCTCCCCTTCCCCCAGATATAGGGAGTAAAAAAAATAAAAGAGAGAGAGTGTGTGTAGAAATAATGGTCTCATCCACTTTCCTGTAGCCCTTGACCCTTATCACCCTAAGCAACTATGTAAAAATCATCACAATAAATAAATAAATTTTTGGAAAACAGACCACAAAGGACAGAATTATGACACAGCACCACCCTTAAAACAAACATCGCGACATAAATGATCATTTCTTGTTTTCTATACCATATTTTATAGATTAAATGCAATGTAGTTTCCGAAGTACAATTTCTATGACTTTCCCTAGTACTAATTGTAATAATAGCAAAAGTCATAGGAAGTTACACCTGCCTCTGATCCTTCGCCTGTTGTCGAGATTAAACTGCATGTAGTCTAATTACAAGGGTCTCCGGTTATCCTATGAGAATTATAGTGATTCTTCCCAAAACTGAATTTTACAGCATGGTAATTAAATTTTTCAAGTGCTAGCATTCTAGTTTCTATCCTCCTGATTTATTTCAATTCTCTCATTTGCCCTGGTTTTTTATTTATTCCAAAACCATTATGAATCATGTTTATCATTTTAGAAGAGCTCATTTGTGTAAATTTTCAGTCTTCCAATCTTGTTCTGGTAACATATCTTACGTCTAATTAGTTTCAGATATTTCAATAGAGGCGATAGTCTGGCTCAGACTAATTACAGCTGTTAATGCAAGATAATGATATGGTAGTAATAAAAAGACCACATCTCCTTTTACATTTTGGAATTTACTATAAGCTTCTCTGGAGCGTAAAGAAGACCATGTTTTCATTGCTTATCCCTCTGACTGAAAGAAATGTCAAAAATTACATTTCAATACACCATTAATATTTCTTTGCCCAACTGACTGTGTGGGCTTTCAGACTTCATATCTAATGTGTTTTGCAAGCCTTTCTACCTAATTCTTGCCTTTATCCCCAGATTAAATACTGAATGCTGTTTCAGCTGCTGATTTCTTTGGACAGGCTATTGGTACTATAAAAGAGGCAATGTTTTCATTAATAATCACTTCTCAAATCACAGATAACCTGTAGTTTTCAGTAAATCAGCTAGGAAACTGTATCAATCTCTTACCATTTATGAATCTCTTAAAGATCTGGGGACAGTTAAAGTGAACAACAAGCAATTGACAACTACCATAGGGGAAGAGGCATAAAAGGGTGAGGGGATTGCTTTTATTTAAAAACACAAAGAAGGGCCCGGCGCGGTGGCGCAAGTGGTTAAGGTCCTCGCCTTGCACGCCCAGGATCCCATATGGGCGCCAGTTCTAATCCCAGCAGCCCCGCTTCCCTTCCAGCTCCCTGCCTGTGGCCTGGGAAAGCAGCAGAGGACAGCCCAAAGCCTTGGGACCCTGCACCCGCGTGGGAGACCCGGAAGAGGCTCCTGGCTTCGGATCGGCATAGCATCAACCCTTGCGCTCACTTGGGGAGTGAATCATCGGATGGAAGATCTTCCTCTCTGTCTCGCCTTTCTGTATATCTGCCTTTCCAATAAAAAAATAATAAAAATAAATCTTTAAAAAAAACACAAAGAAAAGCAAGAATATATCATTAAAATCTCTACACGCAAAGCCTGTGAATAAGGTAGCCAAGGAGCTATTCAAAAAATTCCACAACACAGTCACATTCTAATCTAAAGGAGGTTTGTTGCAGAGGTATGGAGGACATTGTTAATCCAAGATTAAAATTTTCTCAAAGCACACTACAAAATGCACTTATCATTCCATATATGATATGCAAATGTGACAAAAATCCCAAAGTTTTAAAATAGCCCGTTGTTATGGTTTCTTGTGTGAAATAAAGACCAAGAAACTAGAACTGAACTCAGAAAACTAAAAACAGAAATTTACCAACACTGTAAGCAAGAGCCAGGCCCCACTGCTGCACATGGCTCTGGAAGGATAAAGCAAGTTCTAAAATATTCAGTGTCAACAACTGCTCGAAGATCTTGCTCTGTGTCCCTCGGTCAATGAAAAGTGATTGGAGGTGTGTAGGCTGGATAGTGGGGTTGGTTGGGTTGAACTAGGCGTCAATGTCCACTGACATGCATGAGAGCTGAATGGGATGTAGGACAGACTGGACCACTCTGCTGTACATCATGGCAAGTATGGGAACCAGGGCAGGAAGCAGGGCTAGTGGGGGTTATTGCAAGTTATTCTGATTAGGGGGTTGTTCCCACTACTGTATGTGAAGGCCAAGTGTGTGGTGGGCAGGATTGGGCTGGGCTGCAACACCCATCGGTTTGTCTAAAAGACCTGTCTTTTACACAAAATTGACCCAGCAATTGCAACCACCAGCATGTGCATAAGCTGACTGGGATGACAGACTGTGCCAGACCCTATGTGTGGCAAGCACACACATCAGGTCTGGGATCATCCCAGATGAAGTTTCTCTGGGGATCCCCCAACTGACTTGCTGGACTCAAAACCTCAACCATGGAGAGAATGGCAGGTTCCACGGTCTGATCATGAAGTGCACGTGTCAGAGCTGGGCCTCCTCTGGTTTAGATGGAGCAGTGGACAGCACATCCAGGAGCACATGGAGGATATGGCAGTACCCTGGAGCCTGCAGAGGACATTTGGTAACACAATAGATGATGGAGGACAGAACAAATCGATCAAATACCCCAGCCAAGTGTTGGCAGCGAATAATTGGACAAACGGAGACTCGAAGGTGGCTTATCAACCAGTGGATTCTGGAGAGATTTCATCGTGCATGCAGTGGTGAGATCAGCAGTAATTCAGAACTGCTGAATTACTGAAACCTCATGAGTAGGACCCTGGGAGCATGCTCCACATCGAGGACCCTGGTATGGTGTCGAGGGGCTGCCCTCCATCCCAGGATGCAGAGGCATTTGAGAGGTTGGGTGTGGCTTCTCTCCTTGTCTCTCCCCTTCCCCCAGATACAGGAAGAAAAAAGGAGAATGTGGAAATGGTGATCTTACCCTCCTTCCTGTAGCTCTTCACTCTCATCACCCTAATCAACTATTTAAAAATCATCAAAAACAAAAATAATTAATAATGAAAAAAAAAACAAAAAGAAAAGTGACTGCAAAATGTTGACTTTACCTAACCCTAAACCTCTAGGATCCATCCCCATACTACCCAAACTCTAACCCTGATTATAACCTGGGCTGATTAAAAAAAAAAAAGTGTGAGTATTTCAAGATTCTATCAAAACTCTGCCCTTAGCAGTTTTCTCCCTCATCTGGCAATAACTTGAATAAACCAACTCATTTGTTCCTGGGTGATCTTTGAGATGTCTACAGCATTTACTGGCTGAGCTTTCATTTGCTTCTGCTTTTTCTTCTTTATTTGTTTTTATTGCAAAGTCAGATACACAGAAAGAGGAGGAGAGACAGAGAGAAATACCTTTCGTCCAATGATTCACTCCCCAAGTGACTGCAATGGCCGGTGCTGTGCCAATCCAAAGCTAGGAGCCAGGAGCTCTTCTGGGTCTCCCAGGTGAGTACAGAGTCCCAAGGGTTTGGGCCATCCTCGACTACTTTCCCAGGCCACAGGCAGGAAGCTGGATGGGAAGCAGGGCTGCCAGGATTAGAACCAGCACCCATATGGAACCCTGGAGTGTTCAAGGCGAGGACTTTAGCTGCTAGGCCACTGCTCCGGGCCCTGCTTCTGCTTTTGTTTTTCTTCTTTGGTTTGAAATCTTGAAATGTTTTATTTATCTATCTATCTATCCATTCATTCATTCACCTATTCATTCATTCAAAAGGCAAACAGAAAAAGAAAATACTTCAATTCTCTGGTCGCTAAGTCCTGATCCCAGGGCCGGACCTCCAGAATGTCAGGAACTCAATCCAGGACTCACTCATGAGTGTCAGGGACTCAACTCCTGCAGTCACCACTAGCTGCCTGCCAGAGACTGCACTGGCAAGGAGCTGGAGCTGGGAACCAGCGCTGGGAACTGAAGCCAGGCTACTGGATGCAGGCATTTTACCTGGGCACTTCTAGGCAAAATACTAACCTTTTTGCTCACATTATTTACATCCGTATCTATAAACACTCACACCACAGCCCAGGTGAGCAGCTGAAGGTTCATCCTTGATACCTTGCTCACATGCATTCCATGTCTACCCACCCAGCAGCTGCCTCGGGCTGTGAAGTCATGGTTTTTATTCAATCCATCATCCTTCTCCTTAATGCTGAAACCTTGCAAAATACTTCTCCTCCTCAGTGACTCCTAAGACTAGAAAAGTTGTATGAATACTATGAAAAAATACTAGGTTCAAGTTTTAGACAATTGAAGCTAAGTTCTGATTTCTCTACAGATTTTCTCCTTGACACCTGCATTTCCTTGCAATTCCACTTACAGAATGGAGAGCTCATAAATCCAAACCAGACATGCTTAGACTTAGAAAAAGTATCACAAACCACACTCACACACATATACAGACTCACACAGATTCCACCACCATTACAACTTCAAAATGACTCTTGTCTTAACAACAACAACAACAAAAAAGCAGAAGGCCCTAGCACTTACTATACAGAAATGCTCACTGAAATGAACTTCCTTCATGTGGCATAGCCACATCGAGCCTCTCTTCTTCCACTCCCGGCCCATGTGATTTACCTGTCTTCTTCCTCTTCTCTGCCAACACTTCAACGTGCATTGCAGTCACGTGAAGGGATGCATTCCAGGGTTTTATGGCATGGGAGTTCTGGGTCAGCAGCCAAAAACTTGCATTGTTACCATGTCCCTGGACAGTGTGGATTATGCAGGGATCACTCTTGGAGAGCCACCTGCACAGGCCACCTCAGCTTGGCCGATAACATCTTCCTCTTTCTTCGTGCCTTGAAAACTCAATCTCTAACGTTCTGATCTCCTAATTCTCCACCACAAAACTACCAAAAGTGTAAGTCTGAAATATAATTATCTAAGGCAGGTCAGGCTGCCACGACCAAATGCCACAGGCTGGGTAGATTGAACAATAGGATCTATTTGTCACAGTTCTGGAGACTGGACATTCCAAGATCAAGGTGCTGGTCTGTTTGATTCTCCAGTGAGGTGTCTTTCTGCCTTGTCATCTTCATGTGGCAGACACAAAGCACACTCTAATTTCCCTTCCTTTTCTCTCAAGGCTACTAGTTACATCAGAAAAAGCCCCTATGCTCATGATCTCGTCTAAACATAATAATTAGCTCCCAAAAGTCCAATTTTCATGTATTATCACACTGAAAGTTAAGGCTTCAAAATAGGAAATTGGGAGGCCACGGACATTTAGTCCATAATACTAAATTCTCCTAAGACAATAAACATGGAATTCTTCATACTTGGCAGATCATATAGAAAAAAAACTAAGCAGACTCATTAATAAAATATGCACTATAAAGTGTGCAAAATATGAAGAATTGTGCATGAATTTTCAAAATCAGAAAACAAAAAAACTGAAAAACAAAAGATTATGTACTATGTGATTTTATTTACATGAAATACTAGAGATAGCAAAATCACAGTAGCAGAAAAAGATTAACGTCTGCCTGATGTGAGGGGCCTGGAGAGGAAATTCATTACAAAGAGGCGCCAGGGAACTTCTGGAATGATGGTAATGTTCTAATTCTTGATCAAGCTGGTGAATGCAGTTGTATTCAGATGCCAAAACTCATTAAATCATATACTTTCAAAGGAGCAAATTTTACTACATGCAAATTACATCTCAGGAAAACAAAGAAAAATTTAGATACATATTATTGTAGAGTAACATAGGTATTAATTGCATCATGTACTATTTCATATTATAATAGCAGTTACACATAATTTATTAAAACATAATTAAGTTGACAGTTGTGCTATATACTTATTTACATATTACATAATTGGTATTTTAAATACAAAATATTGTAATTTCTCAAGAAATTAAAATGTATTGCAATGCACAAATTCTGTTTAACATAGTTCTGATTTTAAAAGGACATGCTGATTTCAGCCTGTTTTCTCGTCCTCCACCCATGTGCTAACGGACATCACCGAGGCTGCATTGCACAGACAGTATCTAAATTACTGCAAGCAAGAGAGGCTCACTGGCTAGCCCTGGGTTTGGTTCAAACCGTGTCTATGAACTAGTGATCACTGCTGGCATTTGCTTTAGTTGCACACAGCTGGCCTGAAGTAGAGAGTGTAAACCAAGTTCAACCAAAGAAAGTACCAGGCTATGGGCAGAATCTTCAAAAATCTCTCTCTGTGGTAATGCTTAGTATGGTCCCTCTGTTTCATCTCCCAAAAAAGCAATTACCCAAGTTCTGCTTTCTGCTCACCTGCCTCCTCTTGTCAGATGTGGCATCTCTATCGCAAGATAATTGCTGCCTGGAATATTCAATTAGCTTTTAATTAAATATTGCTCATTAATATAACTGCAAGACAATAAAACATATGTCATTTGATTAGCCAAAAATTCAGACATAAATTACATTCATTTTTATGCAAACATGTACTTTACCTAATGGGACATTTGTCACCCTACTATTAAAAATGGTATGTGATCTTATTTTGTTTTAAAAGTTCTCTAGGCCCAGTGCAGTGGCCTAGTGGCTAACGTCTTCGTGTTGAATATGCCAGGGTCCCCATTTCCCATCCAGCTCCCTGTTTGTCGCCTGGGAAGGCAGTCAAGGACTGCCCAAGTTATTGGGACCATGCACCCATGGAAGAAGCTCCTGGCTCCTGGCTCCTGGCTCCTGGCTCCTGGCTCCTGGCTTCAGATCGGCTCAGCTCTAGCCGTTGTGGTCACTTGGGGAGTGAACCATCAGACAGAAGATCTTCCTCTCGGTCACTGCTCCTTTATATATATTTCTGACTTTCCAATAAAAATAAAATAAATCTTTTTTAAAAAAGATTCTTTAAATGTCTGCTAACAAAGTTTTAAAATCATACTTTCACACAACAACTGATATTCTTTCCCATACATCTACACTAACTTCTTGGAACAGATATACACAGTTCCATAGCAATTTTTTATAGCAGCAAGTATTGAATATTAGTTTAATGGTTACAGAATAAAACTTTGAAAATACAGAAGAGTAACCTAGCATTTCTTTTCTATTCTTTTCAAAAGAATTTTTCTTATTTTTCCATTGTTTTTTAAAAAACCATACATTTATCATAACATTTAACTTGTTTTTTTAATTTAAGAATATACTGTAGTCATATAATATGCCACAAACTACTTTGAATTCAGAGATCTAAACTAGAACTGAAAAGTTACATTATATGGCATTTTATCACATTATAATAAGGGGACATTGTGTTTTTCCCCCAAACTTTTCACTATGCTAAGCAAAAGCAAAGCAGATACAATTATGTGTAGGTCTTGGCCAAATCTGAGTGTCTCCTTAGGGCTAGTTTGCAGAAATGAAATCATTCACTCAGAAGTAACGAAGAAAATACCTTCTGAGTTTCTCATATCCTTACAGGGCACTGAGAAGCTTGGCTGCAAACACGTCTAGTCCCTAAGCAAACCCTGAACAGGACCCTCCCCGAGCAAAGAAGGCAGCGGGCCGGGAGTGCTCACTGAACTGAGAAGAGCAGCTACCCCTGGGCTCCTGTGATTTCTGCCAAACACATTTCACCCCTTACCCCTTGGCTCACTTAACTCTAAGTATAACGTCCTTGGAGCAGTCATATCCTGCCAACATCAGCACTCCAAAGCAAAGTGAGTGCTGTTTAAAGTTTCTCAATTTGAAGTGGATGGGACGGGGACAGCCAGTAGGAAGTTAGTTATCACGCCCCAGGTCCACGACTGGAAGGAGGAGAATCCCCAGATTCTCTCATCAGCTCTGCTAGGACAGTTTGTATTCACTGGCTCCTTTGGGGGGTTTACTTCACCTGCAAGAACCCAAGTGAGAAACACTGAGAGTAGATTGTAGGATTCAGGAATCAAATGTTTAACTAAAACTGCAACTAAATGATATGAAGCAAGGGCTTGGGAGAAATGCAACAATGTTTTATCTTTTGAAACACTAATTCTGCTCCAAATAATCAGGAACAATGAGGAAAACACATGAAAACAAATAATAGAATAATTGTTAAAACTGTTAGAGAGAGAGAGAGAGATGGGTTCTGAAACCAGTTCCAGAAAAGTAATACAAAAGTCAGATTTGAGCTTTGGGACAAGGTGCAAACAAGAACCATTAGGAATCTAACATCTGTGAAAATAAAAATGGCCCCAGAGCTGGGAAGGTGATGAGAGAAGAAACTCACTGCCTGAACCAAGATTGTCTGAACATCTTCAATTTATGAAAGCAGACTTAAGAAAACTATTATAAATGCTATCCTAAGATGGCAAAGTGAAATATCCATGAGTTCAGAGTACACAAATGAAACAAAATGTCAAATGATGTGGATATGTCTAATGCTAAGATTAAAAAGCTGACATTATGGGCAAAAATTCATGCAAATGAATTTAATTTTACAGATCAGACCAAGACTTAAAAATGTTAGATCCTTCATGAAGGAAATACAGTCATACAAAGGAAAGGAAATTATGAAACAAAAGCAAGAGGAAATTTTTTAAGGAAAATTGATATAGAAAACACCCAACTAGAAATCTTGAAAAACCATGATCATTAAAATTTTTTACAAAATTAATAAATGAGATAAACTATTGAATTGACACAGGCGAAGAACACAGCCTGAGGATTTGCCAAACCAATGAAGACAGAAAATACACGTACACACACATATTTTCACACCTACACCTGTATAAATATATATGATACAGAAGTAAGGGACATAGAGGGAAAAAATAGAAAATGACAGCATACGAGAGGAATCTTATAAGCTACAAGAAAGACCAATGGATCAATTTTTGATGAGTGGCTGAGATTTTTTTCAGAACTAAAGAAAGTGGATGTTCTCAGAGCAAACATTGACCCCAACTACTGAACAGGGTAAAGAAAAATAAATTCATGCTAGACTTGATGAGAGTGAATGGCAGATTATAAAGAAAAGAAGAGAAAGTTTTAGAATCTATCACAGAAAAGACATTTCAAAGAAGTTGTTAACAGTACATTTCTCTTTTACATAAATTTTGGAAGATAATAGCATAAAAATCAAATCACTGCTTGATAATTCCCATCAGTCTTCCCTTTTGTTGTTTTGCTCTTTTCAAAGTCTACAACATCTAAATTTTGGAGCATCTCGGGTTCCAATCTTCAAATGACCTTCTTTATCTCTTCTCATTCCCTTATAAGCTCATTTAGACTCATAGATTTCTAAGACCTTTGTATGGATAATTCTGTTTATTATTTCATGTTGCATGACAAACCTCCAAAAAATATAGTGGCTTACAACAATAATTCATGGGACTGGCATTATGGCATTCTGGATAAGTCACACTCTGTGGTGTCAGCATTCCAAATGGGTTCCCATTTGTGTCCCAGCTGCTCCACTTCCAATCCAGCTCCCTGCTAATAGCCTGGGAAAAGCAGGGAAGATGACCCCATGCCACTACAAGCTACCCACGTGGGACACCTGGATGAAACTCCTGGGCCAGCCAGATTAACCCTGGCCACTGTAGCCATTTAGGAGTGAACCAGTAGATGGTTCTCCTTTTTTCTGTAAGTCTTTAAAATAAATGCATTATACTTTCTGTCTGATTGCTTTGGGGACTGACAGGCTTAACTGAGCAGTGCTGTTTAGGTCCTTAAAGGGTTTGTGATTGAGGCTGGAGGTAGACAAATGCTTATTCATTTATAGACTCAGTGCCTGGGTTAGGATGACTAGCACAGTCACGGGCACTTAGGTAACTCAATTGCTATAAAGAAGTTTGTCCACATACTGAATATTGATCTCTGGATAGTAGATATCCTTATGTGGTAGCTGATGCCCAGAATGAATATTAGGAAAGGCAGGCTGAAGTACAATTATTGTTATCTATTTGGAAAGCATAAGAGAAAAAAATAGAGATATAAACAGTGAGAGAGGGAATCATCCACCACTGGTTCACTCCCAAATGGCCACAGTAGCCAGTACTGGTCTGTCTGAGGACAGGAGCTTGGAACTCCATCTGAGTCTCCCACATGGGTCCCAGGAGTACAAGTACTTAGGTCATCATCTGCTTCTTCTCATGGTACATTAGCAGGAAGAGCTGGATCAGAAGCAATTAGCCATGATTCAAAATCAGCACTCAAATATGGGATGTGGTCATTCCAAACAGCAACTTACTGCACTGGGCCACAGCATTCACCCTGCAAGTTTCTCATTACCTAGTTCTGAAAGTCTTATTGAGTAGAACATCATTTCTGCCTTAATTGTAGGTTAAGAACGTCACTAAAACTTAGAATCTGTGTTCAGCAAGGCTTCTAGAGTGATGAACTTTAAAAAAGGTATCAGATCGCCTTACTTCTTTGTCCAAAATCTTTCAGTAGCATCCCACATAATTTGGAATAAAAAACTTGAAGCCCTTCCCCGAATGACAAGACCTTATACAAGTCGGCTTTTGTTATTCCCTGAATTCAACTCAAACAATTCTTTCTCACACCCTACCTTGCCTTCTCCTCAGTCTAGGCATGAAATCATTCTTGAAATTTCTTGAAAACATCAAACACAGGAAGCTCTGCTCCTCCAGAGATCTGCACTTGTCTCTTCTGCTCAGAGCACTCTTTCCCCAGCTATCTGTCAAGCTTGCTCCCTCACCACAGAGCTTAGCTCAGATATAAAGTTTCCAGGGTATCTCCTTTTGTAAATCTGCTCCCCATCCCAACCACTTCAACCCATCCTTCACTTTATATTTTTGCCATAACATTTGTGTCCATCAAGAACACTCTTTTTGTAAGAATCAACTATATAAATTTTCAGAGAGGTTTCGACATGGACCCAGCTTGGAAGCCAACACCACATTCTAATAAGGAAAAGCTGGGCAAGCAGAATAATCAGTGACTTCTTTGGGGTCTTTCATAGAATGGAGGGTACAGGGAGACCAACCCTACCAATCTGGAAAGAGACAAATCCAGAGAGTCATGGCCAAGGTTACTGATAAATGTGTAATGAACAGTCACAAAGACAAAAAGAAAACCAAAACCTTGATTTACACAATTTTTCAGTTTTTATGATGTGTAGATTTCTACCAAGATGAATTTTGACTCATGTAACGTTGAACAGGAACTTGAAAAGTGATAGGTACAATGGGCTATTATGAGCAATTACAATTAAACTTTAGATGTAATTTGTGCTAAAAAAGGATGAACTTTTTAAATGAAAGAAGAAAAATCTTTCATTCACAAACTTCATAGAATAAGCTATGAAAGAATATTTTAGTAAGAAAAACACACAGTGATTTTATAGGATACAAAGCACAATGATGGCACTGGGACTAATAAAATGTATGGCTAGATATGTTTACTAGTCAAATGTAAGAAAAATCCTTAAATATAATTCTATATATTTGTACACATGAAACTACAATACCAGACACCAAAATAAAGGTAGAAGTCCATAATAAAGAAATTGTTGAAGGGCCTGCATTGTGGCACAGCAACTAAGCTGCTGCCTGCAACATGGGTATCCCATATTAGAGTAATGATTCCAGTCCTGGCTACTGCATTTCTGATCCATCTCTCTGCCAATGTGTCTGTAAAAGCAGCAGAAGATGGCCCAGACTCTTTGGCACTTGAAATCCACATTGGAGACCCAGCTAGAGTTCCAGGTTCCGGTCCAGCCTAGATAATGCTTGGTCCATCCGTAGCTAATACAGCCATTTGGGGAGTGTACCAAAAGATGGAAGACCCAACTGTCTGTCTATCTCTCCCACATACAGACACACCCTTTGTCACACTGCATTTCAAATAAATAAAAACAAATCTTCTAGAACAAAGTACTAATATAGGTTTTATTTAGGAATTGGACAGAGACAGATATTGAGCATGCACTCATCATTTCAGAATAATCACTAAAAATCTAAAAAAATCTAATCCACATCTTCTAAACCATCTTTAGCAAGAAAACAGGAAAAGGATATGAAAGGCTTCATAGACCAAAATGTGATGAAAAACAAAGAATAATAAAGAGAAAACAAAGTGGTAGAGATAATCCATAACATGCATGAACAGAATCAATGCACCTCTCAATTGGCAAAAGCATGACTTTTTGTAACCCAATTTTATTTTTTCCAAAGCATATATTTAATTGAAGCCAACAAGAGATACTAAAAATGGGTGGAAAGAAAGCCATCCTAGAAAACAAGGTTAAAAAAAAAAAAAAAACACGTGGACTTGCTTGTGAGCTATTTAGAAATCTCAATAAAATGGAAGGTAATGTTTTCAGGCTGAAAACTACAGAAACAGTGTCGAAGACATTTGATATGACATTTTGAAAGCTGGAAAGCAGTGGATTCCTGGTAATTGATTTGGCTGGTAGTGAGGAAGGCAAAAAAACTAAAGTCATTTACACTGCAGACTCAAAGGGCTTAGGCTCTGGTGGCACAAGGGATCTCCAGAATGAAGTAAAATAATGAAAATTATACTGTCAACAGAAAGACTGGCTGGCAGTGTTTGAGTAGTGGTTCCCCAGGTCCTTTCACAAGGTTGCCTGGAGGACTTGGTAAGTAATGTATGTAAAGCACTCAGAGAAGTTAGTGTTCTGGCTCTAAGTAAGCGGCTACAGGTGTTTGGCTATTATTACTTCACAGTTGGAATACGTAATTCTACTTAAAAATGGCAAAGCCACAACATACACACACTACAGAGACAGAGATTCACACCAAACGAATCACATGAAAGGACTTAAAGTTGTTTCATCTAGGGGGAGGGAGAGGTGGATTACTCATTTTTTATAACAAACTTCATAGAATATTTGATCCTGTGGCGATAAAAGCAAAAACTTAAAGAGAAAATGAGTTCAGAACAGCAGAGTAACCATACTTTAAAACACCCTATTACCTATGAGTATTTTTAGAAGAACTACAAGAAGAAGAGAGTTTTAAAGATTCTGAACACTCAGAACTTGCACATCAAGAAAATGTGAAATACCCAATTTTGTTATTACACATTGTATACATGTATAAATTATCACAATCACTCCATAAATATATACATCATGTATCAATTAAAATTTTTAAACTTTTGAAGAAGAAAAAAGGGGAATCTGGCAGGCCGTTCTGTGGTGTTCTTGCTCATAAGATTTTTGACATTGGACATGCTGGGTTGTTCTTCATGCTAATCAGTCATTTCTCCGACTAAACAGACAACGATTGAATTTGTTGTAACACGTACAAGTTTGGCAGTCTGAGAAGGAAGGGAATTAATATCAGGATGTCAGCAGAAATGGGGACAGCATCAATAATGTTTGCCAAAAATGCTCCACCTCTAAAAACAGGAATGGGAACATGAAAAGATATGTTCGGTAATGAAAGCTCTATGTCTATAGTTCTTTTCTTGGTCTTACTACAACATCAAAACAGTATAGCTTCATGTGTTTGAAAGCTGTAGATAGAAAAAGATTATCTTCCATCTGGCGGTGTACCCCCTAAAGACTGCAAAGGTCAGAACTAGGCCAGAATGAAATCAGAAGCTTCTTCCAGATCTTCTGCCTGAGGGAAAGGGCCCAAGATCCAGGGCTATCTCCTGTTACTTTCCCAAACATTTTAGCAGGCAGTTGGACTGGAAATGGTGCAGCCAGGACTCAACTCAACACCCATATTGGATAACAGCACTGCAAGCAGCAACTTTATCTGCAAAACCAAAATGGTAGCCCTAGAAATAGCATTTTTTAAAAGATTTATTTATTTTTATTAGAAAGACAGATATACAGAAAGGCGGACAGAGAGGAAGATCTTCTGCCTGATGATTCACTCCCCAAGTGGCCACAATGGCCAGAGCTGAGATAATCCAAAGCCAGGAGTCAGGAGCTTTTTCCAGGTGCCGGGTCCTAAGGCTTTGGGCCATCCTCAACTGCTTTCTCAGGCCACAAGCAGGGAGCTGGATGGGAAGTAGGGCTGCCAGGACATGAAGTGGTGTCTATATGGGATCCCAATGCATGCAAGGTGAGGACTTTAGCTGCTAGGCTACCGCACCAGGCCCCAGAAATAGAGCATTTTTTAATCTTGATCTGCAAAGCATCAAGCCAACAAAACCTCATTTGCATAATCTTGTATGACTTGGCTGACCACTGACCACATGATTTCATGACATCAAGTACAAAATGAGGTATCTCAGAAGAAACAGATAGTCTCCCACCTCTTAAATGCACAAATGTAGCAGAATCTGGCAGCTCTGGGTTCCTGCTTGTTAACAACTCTGTTGTGTGTAAGCAGCACCCTGATTTTGCCAAGCTGCATTTGTCTCAGGCTAGAAGGTTTCTTGGTTGTGGCACTCCTGAATGGACAGGTAAAGGATAGACATCCAAATAACACATACTGAGAGTACAGTGAATTTCCCAGCTGACTGTTCCAAGCTTTGGTAGCCTGCATGTTTTGCTTTGTCATGCCTGGGGCCCAGAGGCAAGCTTCATTCGGCATAGAAATCAGTAGTGGTTGACTTCTCCAAAGACAACTGACCTCAAATGCAGCTAGTTTTCTGGACATGTGGCCCATGTGCCTTAGATCAAAAAGCTATACAGTACCTAGATCCATCATCAGGTAAACGTGAAGGCAAAAAATCCTACCACATCTGCCCCCGAATTCCCTGAAGCATCCCCTCCTACAGCCAGGATGCAGGATGTGTGGCACAAGGTTTGAGTGTTCAGCACTGCAGCAGGCTTAATATTTGCACGCAGATCCAGTAACAGCAGAAACTGATATATCCATCAGAATACATGATATACTTCCTGGATTGGCAGTAACTAGAATGGATAACGTAGGGGTTCAGGGACAGCAGCTACAAGAAACTGCGTACAAGCTACCATCTGTGCCTCATATTGATTATATGCAGTAAATAAATCTATCCAGAATCTTCCAAGTCTTGGGAACTGCTTAGACTTCACCCAGTGAGATCTCAAGCTGCCCAGAGAAACTATCACCCAAGTCCTATCAGGGTCTGGGGATGGGAACATAGATTATCTAGGCCAGGCCAAGCCAGCCACCAGACACACTGCATGGTTCAGTAAGAGACCCAGTTAATTTTTAATCAGCAGACAAGAGCAACAGAATAAATACTACCAACTTTATCCTTTTCTCTCAAGCAAGGAAGCCCACCAAGCTCAGTTCCCATGTAACACTGTAGTCTGACATTTTCAGGTGCAGCAAGGTTAAACAGATCTAGAAATGGAGCTGCAACAGCAGCAGGCAAAATGGAAAATACATCCTTACAGAAGTGGAAAGTCAAAGCCAAAGGAGACAGTGCCATCATGTGGGAAAAAATATTTTTTCTAAAAGCTGTATTTATTTGTATGAAAATCAGAGTTAAAGAGAGGGAGAGACAGAGATGGAGTTCTTCCAGCTGCTGCTTACTTCCCAGATGTCTATAACAGCTGGCACTGCAACAGCCCAAAGCCAGAAACTAGGAGTTTCATCTAGGCTCTTTATGTGACTGGCAGGGACACAAACACTTGGGCCATTTTACACTGCTCTCCAGGCCATTAGCAGGGAGCTGGAACACAAGCGGAGCAGCTGGAACAGGAACCAACACCCGCATCAGAGGTCTGCATCGCAGGCAGCAGCTTTACCCACTATACCACAGTGCTAGTCATGAAAAAAAACTTTTTTTAGACAAAATCCTATGCGAACCCTGTGGCTGACTATTTTTCAAAACTATATTTAAGAGGTGGGACTGACATTTGGT
Source organism: Ochotona curzoniae (assembly GCF_017591425.1). NCBI lineage: Eukaryota > Metazoa > Chordata > Mammalia > Lagomorpha > Ochotonidae > Ochotona > Ochotona curzoniae. The sequence goes on from NW_024466599.1 coordinate 61,798,342, forward strand.
GCAACAGTTAAGTTACCTCTTAAGGACATCCACACCCTCTACTGTAACACCTTATTTGAGCTCTGGCTCCTCCCTTTCCCAGCCAGCTTTCTGTTAATACAGATCCAGGGAGGCAGCAGGTGCCTCCCTTATGGTAGACCTGCCTAAAGCTGCACAAGCATGGATTCACAGCGTCCATTCCTGATTACTGTGGGCTTTTTAAGTCACAGGATGGAAGCTTTCTCTCCATCTGTCTACCCCTCCCTCTTATGTCCACTCTCTCTGTGTCTTTCAAATAAAATGAAAATAAATACAAAATTTTAAACAACAGAGCATATTATTTCAATATGTTGGGAATTTCAACCTATGTAGAAGTACCCTCTTTAAAAGAGGGTGGGGGGAATATGCAAGAGGCAAGTTCATTAACAGCAGTAAAACGACAATCCTTTACATACCAAGATGGTGGAAATTCTGAAATCAAATATTACCATGAAATATTCTGTTGATGGAACAGATGACAGATTTTATCATATGAAATTTAAATTCCAGTGGCAGACATTGTCCTAGCAGTTAAGATAATGGGTAAGATGTTCGTATTGCTAATTTGAGTAAGCAGATTTGATTTCTGCCTCTAACTCCCTGTTAACACGGCCTTAAGCAGCAGGTGAGGACTCGAGGAATCCGGCAGTTTCACCCCTGTGACAGATTGTGTTGCTGACTCCTAGTTTCATCCAAGCCCAACTCTAGGCACTTCTCAGTTTCAGAGAACGAACCAAGTGATAGAAAGACGGCTCACGTGATGAAGGAGGTCTAAGATTCTATCTTTAGCCACGCCCCAGCTCTGGCTATTGAGGCCACTGGGAAAATAAAAAAGAGGATGAAAGATATATATGTAGGGCCCAGAGCTATAGCCTAACAGATAAATCCTCACCTTGCATGCGCCAGGATGCCATATGGGCAAAGGTTTGAATTCCGGCGGCCCCACTTCTCATCCAGCTCCCTATTTGTGGCCTGGGAAAGCAGTTGAGGACAGCCCAAAACCTTGGGACCCTGCACCCTCATGGGAGACCTGGAAGAGGCTCCTGGCTCCTGACTTCAGATCGGCTCAGCTCTGGCTGTTGCAGCTGCTTGGGGAGTGAGCCATCAGATGGAAGATCTTCCTCTCTGTCTCTCTTCCTCTGTATATCTGCCTTTCCAATAAAGATAAAATAAATCGTTTTTAAAAAAAGAAATTATGTGTGTGTGTGTGTGTGTGAGTGTGTGTGTATGACTGCCTGCCCAAAAATTAATCTTTCTTAAAAATGAACAAACATCTAGTTAATAGAAAATGTCTTTTCTATTCCTCACTAAATAAGAGTGAATTTTAAAAACAGAAACAGCTTGAAAGAATATCTAATTTGTTTGTTTGTTTGTTTGTTTAAGATGTACTTTATTTTTATTTGAAAGGCAGAGTTACACAGAGAAGGAGAAACAGATTTTCCATCTGCTAGTTCACTCTCCAAATGGCTGTGATGGCCAGATCTGGGCCAATCCAACGCCAGGAACTTGGAGCTTCTTCTGGACTCCAGCATAGGAACAGGGCCCAAGGATTTGAGCCACACAGATTCTTAGCCTGCTGTGCCATGTGCCACCCTCCTTGATGTCTAATTCTTCATTGTCTGAACTCTAACACATCCACAAAGAAACAGGGCCTGGACTGCACAAGTTCATCAGTCTTTTTTCCTCCCTGAGGATGCCAGGACCAATAGTGTTTGGGAAGTTTTTTTAGTCCCTAAATATATAGCAGCTGCCAGGACATCTCTGGAAAGAAAAGTTGGGAGGAAGAGAGAGGAGGGTCCGAACATGCACACACCTTTAGTGCAAGGTCTCCAGTAGCGCACAGCCAGAAGTGCTTGGGAAGGTCCCTCTAGCTCTGTTATTGTGCCAGTATCTAACCCACCACAAGAGATCAGCAAACCCTACAAACCAAGGTTTTGTTCCTGTTACTTTCTCTCATTCCATAAGTACTGTAACTTGATGGTTTCTGCTGTGCTTGCATTCATCAGGTGTATCCACACTCCTTTGGGCCTGTTGTGTTTGTTCTACCTGGGAGCACTCTGGGGAACTACATACGTTCTAAACTCTCGCCCAGCCCATAAAACTATATTGCTTACAACCTTAACAACCTAGTCTTGCCCTGAAATTTCCCAACCAGAGTCTAAGCCATTTCCTTCTAATTCATGGCACTAAAGAATCACTGGAGGGTTTTTCACACTTTGGGGTGGTGGAACCATTTAAACCCATGGTATGCAGTCTCACTCTCAAAGTGTCTTAGTAATCTGTGTACTGAAGTTGCCCAGCTTAGCGCCTCTGAATGATACCCACTTTCTCGTAACACATTCATTATCACTCTAGCGCTCACACTCTGCACATTACCTCACTTGCTACTGTAAAAGAAAAAAATAAAACAGAAGCCACAAAGTAGGAATTCTTTGGATTTCTTGATGGTCATCTACCAACTACATATTTTTTCTCTTATTCCAGTTAACTAATTATTCATGAATTACTCCTTATTGTATTTCAATTTCTCAGTTATAAAATAACAGCACTGACTTTATAGAATGTTTTCAAGTATTAACTAAGTTAATACACTGGAAACATTTTCTAAGACTTCAAAAATATCATCCCTGAGATATAATTCAAGTACTATGAGATTTACACATTTCAAATATACAGTTCCATAATTTTTAATATATTCTTACAATCGTACCATCACCACCTTACAATACAAATGTAAGACATTGCAGTGACCTGTAAAATGACCCTGCACCCACTAGCAGTCTGTCTTCCCTCTCTTCTCCCCTCACATCACATGACAGCTTCTCCCCTGCTTTCTGTCTCTATATATTTGCCCACTCTGGACATTTTTTATAAATGAAATCACACGTTTTGTGTTCTTTTATGATTGACTTCTTTCACTTGGCATGTTTTTGAGTTTTACTTTGCAAGGCTTTAGCAGTCTCTGATTCATGTTAAACATAGCATGAGTATTGTTGCTTGTAATTATTATTCACAAGCTATTGCTCATTAAAGACTGAATCTCAACTCAGGCTTCTAGATTCCTTTCTCTGTAGGATTTTCAACTCTTCATCTCTGTCTTGGCAAATAAACCTTCTAAAGTCTATTTAATACTTGCTTATGTCACATTCTCTCTGCAGATAAAATTAATTTTAAAACTAGTCTTCTTCTTCCACATTTTTCTACTCTCTCATGATGACTAGCATAGCATCCAGTAGGAATCATAGGAGAGTTTCTTCATTTAGAATTGCTACTGGCTCTTCAAAGCCACCACCATGCCTGCTATATTAAATTGAGACATATGGAATGGCCAATGTGCAATCATTTTCGAATTATACAAGTTAATTTTATATTGCTCAATCTGTCAATACCCTCCAGCCAAAGACTAACAAGGACACATTTGTAGTTGAGCAAATTGTGTTTATTGCACATGGCGATGAGGGAGAACGCACACCAATGGAAACTGTGGGATGTCTCAGTAGGAGGGTGTTATAAAACATTGCAGGGTTTGAACTTCTCTTAGATGATTGATGGGAGAAATTAAGGATGCAGGGTTCTACTTTAGCTCTAGTGCTGCTAGGGAACTGAAGCAATTCTATCATTTAGTATTTTCATAAATCTTATCTGGGGAGAGATGAGAGCAGAGCAGCAATGGTCACTTCTATTAGGTAGGGTAAGAGGACGTTAAATCATTTTTGTGATTTGGACAGTGTGCATGGACATAATTACAGTGGACTTGTCTTTTGTCTTGATCCATTGTAGCCACAGTATGACCCAGCCTAATGTTGCTGGCCTATGAAGTAATTTTGATACATCACAGAAATATCTCTGCCTACTAGCAGGGCAAGTCAGCAACTAACAACACATTAGCTTGATGATGACGTAGACACATTCTGGAAAACAGAGTCTGCTTGGCTTTTCTTCAGCTCCCTTCCAAAGGCAGATGATACTTAGACTGTTTTGGTCATTGCTGCGATTTTGCTGATAAAAATCAAAAGGGTAACCAAAGTACAGTGTACAGCTGGATGAGGGTAGGCTCCTCACCCTTCAGTCAAAAGATGAGGTGTTGAAAGATCCGACATACTATGCAGTAACATTTTAGGACTGCAGTCCACACATACTGGCCATGTAAAAAAAAAAAAAATGCAGTAGCCTAGACAAAACGATCAGTCATTTACCTTCACACTCAATCTCAAACCCAAGAGCTTACACTATACAACGAGGTAATGACAACACATTCCAGAATTCACCTCTGTTTTTAGACAGTCAGGTAAATTTTGTATCACGGACTGTTCTTCCTGCCCTCTAGCACATAAAAACAAGAAGAGATTGTTGTAGCATAAGTTTTCCTCAACTGGTTAGTGCCGTGTGATTATTCAAGATAATTTTAGCCAATGAATTTAATTCAAATTGTTTATCAGATTTCCAGAGAAACAGCTGCATAATTTAAAGCTTTGTTAAGTTCAAAGGCAAAACTTTCAATCCTTTTCCAGTACTGATTTTAAAATTATGGGAATCATAACCCATATAATATGGATATTGGGCATTATCTTCCTCCATATTTCCAAATAGCTTGTTCAATCTATTTTTTATAGATTTTCTGGACATTCTTTTAAGCGAAATATTATCAGCTGATACTTTTTAAAAAGGGTTTATTTACTTTATGTGAAAAGTAGAGTTACTGACAGCAAGAGGAAGAAAGGGAGAGAGAAACTTCTATCCACTGGTTTTTACTACCCAAATGGTTGCAATGGTAAGCACTGGACCAGTTCAAAACCAGGGGCTTTGGAGCCCGGCGTGGTGGCGCAGTGGTTAAGGTCCTCTCCTTGCACACCTGGGATCCCATATGGGCGCTGGTTCTAATCCCAGCAGCCCCGCTTCCCATCCAGCTCCCTGCCTATGGCTGTTGCGCTCACTTGGGGAGTGAATCATCGGACGGAAGATCTTCCTCTCTGTATATCCGCCTTTCCAATAAAAAAATAATAATAATAAATCTTTAAAAAAAATAAAATAAAATTTCTGTTCTTTCAAAGTTTTATTTTGTTTATGTAGCTTATATTGGTGTATGTTACTTATTCCCATTGATTAAGGTTGGCATAAGTTTATTAATAATTAAAAAAATAACTACAATGATCCAAAAATACATCCAACATGTTTAATCCTTAAGTGTATATAAAACTTCTGAGACATGCTAATTGCTCAGTATTGAAGGATATTGTGAAAAAATTACTATTCTGAAACCTAGTAAAGAAAAAGAAGGTAGGGCCGGGCGCGGTGGCGCAAGTGGTTAAAGGTCCTCGCTTTGCACGCCCGGGATCCCATATGGGCGCCGGTTCTAATCCCGGCAGCTCCGCTTCCCTTCCAGCTCCCTGCTTGTGGCCTGGGAAAGCAGTCGAGGACGGCCCAAAGCCTTGGGAACCTGCACCCACGTGGGAGACCCCGAAGAGGCTCCTGGCTTCGGATCGGCATAGTATCGACCCGTTGCGCTCACTTGGGGAGTGAATCATCGGACGGAAGATCTTCCTCTCTGTCTCTCCTCTCTGTATATCTGCCTTTCCAATAAAAAAATCATAAAAATAAATCTTTAAAAAAAAAAAGAAAAAGAAGGTAATAAATGTGTTTTTAAAGATTTATATTTATTTTTATTGGAAAGTCAGATATACAGAAAGGAGGAGAGACAGAGATGAAGATCTTCTGCCCGTTGATTCACTCCCCAAGTGACCACAACGGCCAGAACTGACTCAAAGCCAGGAGCCAGGAGCTTCTTCCAGGTCTCCCAGTGGGTGAAGAGTCCCAAAACTTTGGGCTGTTCTCGACTACTTTGCCAGGCCACAAGCAGGGAGCTGGATGGGAAGCGGGACCACCGAGATTAGAACCGGTGCTCATATGGGATCCCGATGCATGCAAGGCAAGGAGTTTAGCCACTAGGTCACTGTGCTGGGCCCAGTAATAAATATTTATACTCCCTTTCCTACACGAATGATGCTGCTGAGTAATCCAATATTAGACAAGAAATTTATTAAAAAGTATCATGTCTAATATAAAGTTTGGAAAGATAAAAATAACATATTATCATTTTTCAAGTCTTACTGAATTACTGAAACTTAAATATTAGCAGCATTACCACCATTCATATATACAACACACAAGGAAAAGTTAGACATTATTCATCTCTTGATGGAAGAAAACAACCTTTCCTATGAGGTATTCTTGCCATAAAAGTTGATTTTGGAGGCAGGCACTCTGGTCTAGCTACTACTTAGGATACCATATCAGAATGCCTACGCTTGAGTCCACCTCTGCTTCTGATCCATCATCTGCTGATGTGCAACCTGAGGGGAAGCAGGTGATGGGTAAGTCAGCTTTTCTGGCTCCTGGGTTTCTATTGGCCCAGCCACACTGTTCTAAGTATTTGGAAAATAAAACAACAAATGGAAGCATAAAGTTACTCTCTTTATCTCCCTCCTTCCCTCTTTCTCTCTTTCTACAATTAAAACAAATAAATAAAACCTGCTATCACAAACTTGAACTTCAATTTGAGCAAACTTCTACGTAGAGAAAATATCAGAAATATACAACCTGTTTAAAATGACACCAAGTAAAAGCAATCAGCAAAAATCAAGCTCTGGAAAACATCTTGTTTCTGGTTTGTTGTTATTGCTGCTGCTGCTGTTCTAAGAGGAAAAACAAGAGGCTTAAAAGGGGGCCTCGAGCCCGGCGTCGTGGCCTGGCAGCTAAAGTCCTCGCCTTGAACGTGCCGGGATCCCATATGGGCGTCAGTCCTAATCCCAGCAGCTCCACTTCCCATCCAGCTCCCTGCTTGTGGCCTAGGAAAGCAGTTAAGGACAGCCCAAAGCCTTGGGACCCTGCACCCATGTGGGAGACCCGGAAGAGGTTCCTGAATCCTGGCATAGCATCAGCCATAAGCTCACCTGGGGAGTGAATCATCGGACGGAAGATCTTCCTCTCTGTCTCTCCTCCTCTCTGTATATCTGACTTTGTAATAAAAATAAATAAATCTTTTAAAAAAGCCAACAAGGGTTAAAAAGCATATAAACTAGTCTCAATTTTAGGGCCATGTTTAGATCTTGATTTAAACAAACTATAAAAAGCATTTATGAGAAAACCATTAATTAGACATGTTTGTGATAGTAAAGATCTGTAACTGTTAAGTGTGATCCTTGCATTATAGCTTCAATTAATTTTTTAAATAGTCCATATGTTTTTCAGAGATACCTCAAATATTTATGGATGAAACCTGGCTATGATTTATTTCAAACTAATGTGTGAAGAAAAGTAGATGAGAACAGACATGAAGCAAACGTTCCATTAGTCAAAAATTGTAAGCTAAGTGCTAAGAATTCACTGAACTGCTCTACCTCATCAGTATAACTGTTTAGAAGCTTCTCACAATATAATTTTTAATGGACATCCGAAGGAAAAAAAGTAAAATTTGACCCCATTGCAAAAAAATCTCATAGGAATATTATAGATATACTTCTTTAACACAATAACAGAATGCTTTCTTCACTAAGGTAACAAAAACATTTCTCATATAGCACACATAAAGCCCAAATAATAAAGAAAAGTTCAAGTAAACTGCATTGTGTTAACTGGGAAAAAAATAAGAATTTAACTTGATCAAAATACCCATCAGTAGAGGGAAAGGGCAACCCCAAAACTACGTAACTCACTGAAAATGTATCTATCAACAAAAAGGCTTACACACAAAGAAAGATCATTCACCATCAAGGAAAAAGAAATAACTCAACAGAAACATGGACAACAGACTTGAACAGGCAATTAATAAAAGAGAAATTCTAGAAAACCTATTAATCCATATGTATGTGTGTATGTATTTATGTATATTCACATAAGTATACATATTCGTTACATAAATGAGGAATCATCCTCATGACTAAGCAAGAAAATTCAAAGCCCTGACGGCTTAACTGATTGGATTTCTGCCACACACGTGGAAGACCTGAAGTAAGAAATCAAATCCCTGTGTTAAACAGTACTGGGTTCAAATACATTCTCTTCAACTCTACAGTTTGAGTAGGAAGCATACTGTGTGTGCATGCTTGCTAAACCCACTTATTCCCATAAGAGCCTGCTTCTGGAAGATAAGATTGTGAGCCATGCCACGTGCAGAAAGACAAATTACACATGATCACACTGCTTTATATGTTCTAAAAAATATCAATCTCGTAAAGTTGACAGTAAAACAATGGTGACTAGAGGCTAGGAAGAGTGGAGACAGGCTAGTCTCTGAAGACAATGTTACAGTTACATGTGAAGAACAAGTTCTGTTATTCTACTGCATAGTACGGTGGATACAATTAACAACAGCATATGTTTCAAAATATCTAGAAGACAAGATTTGCAATGTTCTTACCATAAAGAATGATAAATGAGTGAGGTGTTGCATATAGCAATTAATCTAATTGGAAAATTACACATTGTATGCAAATATTAAGACATTACATTGTATCCCGTAAGTATGCATAATGATGTGCCAATCAAAATAAAACAATAGCAACAATAATGAGAAAGCAAAAAACAACTTTGAGCCAAATAAAAACAACATACTAACCAATATTAACAGTTTTCTCAGTCAGGCACACGTCAAGACTTGGCACCCCTGTACCCACCAATCCTAGGCTGTTACGCAATAAACTCTACCTAAACCCAGGTAATTCCATTTCTGGCAAGACCTACTTTACAATCACAGCCATATGGGCTATTATGGATAGTACAACAATGAATGCTGAAGTACTAATACTTCTTTGAAATCTCAGTTTCAATTTTCTTGGATAAGTATCTCAAAGGGAGAATGCCGAATCATACAACATTTCTATTTTTAAGGTTTTTTTCATTTTAGGAATGCCAAGTTATTCTTAGTGTCTATACCATTTTGCCCATCAACAGATCAAACTGATAAACTTTGCTGCACACACTGAAATATTATTCAGCCTTTAAAATAAAGGAAATATAGCACTATATGACAGTGTAGATTAACTTTTGAAACACTGTGCTAGGTGAAACAAGGCAATCACTGAAAGACAAATACTGAAAAATTCTACTTACATGAGGTGTCTAAAATAGTCAAACTCAACATCAGAATTTTGGTTGCTATGGATCCCAGGGAGGGGAAAATAGAGACACACTAATCATTAGTCAACAAATCTCAAATGTGAGAGATGAACAAGCTCAAGAGATTTGATGGACAATGTTGTTCCACAGTTGACAGCACTTGACAATTTCTTAACAGGTACACTTAACATGTGTTAAGTGCTCTCACCACAATGAATCAAGTCAGTCCACACCTAGAAATCCTAAAAACAGACCTCGTTCTCTCTCTCCTCCTCTCTTTCTTTGTCTCTCGTTCTCTGTCACTCTCCCTTTCAAATGATAAGTCTTTTTAAAAATAGATGCTGAGGACACTAAAAACACAATCAGAACTTTATATTTATAGATGTCTCCACAATATCTAATTCTCAGAGGAAGTTAAAATTTTGTTCTCTAATAATGTTCTCTGATACAGTCTAATAATAACTGTAGCAGCTTGGCCTCAAAATGAAAATATACCCACTGCTGATAAGACAGAAGGGTAAAATAGCATATTAAGAAAGGAGGCAATTTCCAAAACGTGCAAGAAGCACGTTTCTCACTAGAGGGCGCTCAGAACTCGCCACTAGCAAGACAAGCTGAACCTGTTTAAATAAACACAACATTTGATTTCCAGAACCTGGGGGATTGTTATATGCAATTTTCTGCCACCATTCAATTCTGCAATTATAAACTAGATAAAAGAGGAATAAAGCAAAGTCTCACAATACTCATCTGATCAATTAATACACTTGTATTGTAACTAAGTGCCATGTTGAGCAGCCAAGAGATATTGCACTATTTTTATCCTCTTGGTAGAAAAACAAGGCTAGTATTCATGAAAAGTAACAGAGAAATAAGATAAGGTCTTGATAAATATGAGTTCATTTAGTGCCCACTGGACACTAGCACTATAGCAACTAAGAAAAAATCAAGATGAGTAATAGAAAGCCATGTCAGGCAGACAGTGTGCTTTCCTCTTTTTGTTTGTTTTTAAGCTTTACTTATTTGAAGCATAGAGCAACAGAGAGAAGGGAGAGGCAGATAGCAGGGAGGCAGTGTGTTTATAACTGGAGAAGCAAGCGTCCAGTTCACGTTAGAAAACCATTCTGAACACTGATCTCTGCCTACTTGGAATCAGTTTCCTCCCTGTAACAAATATCCGAGAGAAAAGACAGGAAAGCAGATGCTTTATTCTGACTTACGGTTTTGGAGGCTGATGGTCCCACTGGGTCTGCCATCTCCTGAGGCCAGAGAATTTCAATGAGGAAGCGTATGCAGGACAATCCCTTCAAGAGCCAGGAAGCATGGGATGGCTTTGTGGCCACAGCAGGTTAGGCTACTACCAGCAAATGTAGAATCCCGTATGAGTGTCAGTTCAAGTCCAACTGCTTTGCTTCCAATCCAGTTCCCTGCTAATGCACCACAGAAAACAGCGGATGCCACTGACACCCAGAATCCCAAACATCCTTGAGGGTCAGACAGAGTTCCAGGCTCCTGGTTTCAACCTAGTCCAGTCACAGCTGCTGTTGTGGCCATTTGGCGAATGAAGCAACGAATACCAGATTAAATTTTCTCTGTAACTGTGACTTTCAAATAAATAAACCTAAAGAGAAAGAGAAAGAGAGCTAGAAAACAGAGATACAGAGAGCCAGCTGTTGGGCCTGACTGAAGCTTACATAACCAACCCTCTTGGGAGAACTACCAGTCAAAAGCATGCTCCAAATGACCTGAGGATCTCCTACTGGGCCCATTTCCTAAATGTTATAATTGAATGAAGTCTCCACTCTCCCAATACCACCAACCCATAGCATCAGGTTAAAGTCCTACATGAGTTCAGGAGCTAAGTGTTTTCACAGTTCTAGCAGTCATGGCTTCTGAGTTGGTAAATTTGAAACAAAATGGCAGCTTCTGGAATACCAACATCACACATGGATTATCTGGAAGTAAATCACACCTTCCTGGGCAACACTGGAAGGGACTTCTCTCCTGCCAACCACCATCCTAACAGCAGATGTAATTTCAGAGACAAACGGGAAACTCTTCTGGAGAAGGTGCAGACATTCCTATGAAGGATAACTTCTAGACTTAGATAGCAAGCACCATGAGCAGGTTTGAATAATAATCTTACCAGGACTATTTAGTTTCCAAATTTTTAGGTGCAAAATTGAATTTATATGCTATTACAATCTTATTAGTACAGTAATCTTAGTAAAAGATTTCTGGGTCAGAATAGTCAAACTCTGTCCTTTCTACATGTCTTTAGTGATTACAACCAGTAGTAGGGTGGTAAATGTTTAATGTTTGACTTCTGGGAGAAAAGTCCTTAACTGTAAAGTCTTGCAATGTTTCTTGCACAAATATTCCCATGATGGTGGATTTCAAGCCAAAGTGACATCACTAACAACAGATTCGGAAAGAAATGCATAGTAGCCTCACATTTACAGAATTTCTCTGCAAATTTACTCTATAAATACACAAGGTTAAGCTACCATAAGGAAGCATAATTGTAAGCTTATGACTTCTTTTTTAATAAAGATTGTGGTTAACAAAAAGATCGCACACTTTCTGCACATTTTCCAGCTTCTCCAGAGTCAATAGGAGCTGATCCCAGACTTCCCAAAAGAACTCATGTTAGGTATTTCTAAGCTGTGACTCCCACCACACGCAAGAAAAGAACTGTAGTCCATCCTCAAAGCTGATAGCCTAAGAAAAAGGTTGCAACTGGTCTTGACGGGTCATTCAACTGTATATTCTGATCTTGTTCGCCTCTCCCAAGAGGCAGACACAGATACAGACTGTGTGGGGACAGAAATTTCTGGAAAATTGGCTTATTCATAAGTATTATTCTTCCTCTAGAATGTACTATCTGGTCCACTGTATCCACAACTCTCTCCTCTAACCAATTTTAAGTACACAACCCCTGTGATAATGCCCAGACAAGAAATGTTGTTCTTTTCTTTTTTTGAGCAACAGGGTCTTCCATAGAGAGTAGAAAGAAACTGGAGTTTGTAATGGTCATCCATGATGGTGGTTAATTCTTTTTCTGTTTTAAATCCCTTTAGGAATTTTTAAAACCCTAGCAATTTTTAGGTAGATAAGTTCTTCAGTTTTCATTATAAGTCTTGACAGTTGCAAGAATGCAATTTCTGGCGTGCTATACACTCTGGGACTTTTTTTTAATATAAAAAAAAATCTAACACCCATTTAAACCTATCTCATGTACTGAAACACCAAATCTGTTTAATTTTCACCATCAGATATCTAATAAATGCACAAGCCCTTTGTAGTTCTTTCTTGCATGAATTCGTATTTCTATTCCTTTACATTTTATCTAATGAAATAGTTTGGCTTGAAAGCATATTACTGATCTGGACCCGGTGCAATAGCCTAGTTGCTAAATCCTTGCCTTGCATGCACTGGAATTCAATATGAATGCCAATTTGTGTTCTGGCTACTCCACTTCCCTTCCAGCTCCCTGCTTGTAGCCTGGGAAAACAGTAGAGGACGACACAAAGCCTTGGGACCCTGCGCTCATATGGGAGGCCCAGAAGCTCCTGGTTCTTGGCTTCCGGTCAGCTCAGCTACAGGCACTGTGGCAACTGTACAAGTATTGTGGCCACTGTGAACCAGCAGACAGAAGATCTTTCTGTCTCTCCTTCTCTCTGTAATTCTGATTTACAATAAAAGTGATAAATAAAATCTTAGAAAAGTATATTCAAGATCTATCTATATTATCCTATAAAACATATATAATAATAATAGTAATAATACACATAATAATATATGCATATATAAGAAGATACTTTTAAAATTTATTATGGAAATATGGAATTAACAGATAACCTTAACTTGGTGACAAAATTGCAAATCTATGCAGGACTCAAAGTCTTCAAAATTAATGAAAATGGACATTATAAAAGAACTGTTCATATACTACAAATAGTACCAGAACAATCTTATCCTTTAATTTTATCTTTGTATATATATACATACATGTACATGTAAATATATACAATATATTATTATTACAACTTACTGTGTTTGTAAGGCTCGAGGTGACCTTTTGCCCTGGACTGAGTTATTCTTACAATTATTAAATTGAAAAAGTGAAAAACCAGCTCTTGTAAAAGTCCAGATCACTGCACTGCAAACTCCCCCAGAGTGACAGCTGCCTTCTCACCGACGCCAGCTCAGCCCCACTGCCCTTCCTCGGCTCCCCCTGCTCGTCGCTAGGTTGTCCCAGCTTCCTGACAGGATGCAATCTAACTCGTCCTGCTCGCCTTAGCTCTCCTTCAAATCTCCTTGCACAAGCCCAAATCATATAATCAACACCCTCTTACCAAGATGTACCGTGATTTTATTGCTGTGTGCTCTCCTCTGCTGATGCAAGTTAAACAAATCTATGTGACTTCATGGCCCCTCTTGGCAGCCTTTGGTTTGAACAACACTACACACGTGACCAACAGAGCACAAATACGTCCAAAAAATTAACAAAACAATGTGTGTTGGAAATTCAAAGCCACATTTAGTTCATGCATTAATAGCCAATCACTTATTGCTAAAAAGATGTACTGCTAGAAATGTGTGCTTTCTCAATGTCTGACAATTCTTATAAGTTCTGAATTACATGCAAAAATTCCACTACTCCACCAAAACAAAAGTCATATCAAATGGTTAGCTGGAAGATAGATTTGGTCCTTCCGATTGTGTTCAAAGACACGGGAAAGTGATCTGCAAGAAGCCTGTTATGAAGACATCCACTTTGTTATGCTGAAAACAGAACACTGCTGAGGTTTCCACAAGCGGGGGGGGGGGTGTACTCCTTTACAAAAAGCCTATGTTGGCACAGGTCAGCATATACACAGAGTTTCTGAGCAGGACTAACTTTAGAATACAGGGACCACGGTTTGGTAAATCAAAGTAACTGCTTGGGGTGCCCAAGTTTCATTTTGGAGTGCCTTACTTTGAGGCCTGGATCGGCTTCTGACCCCAGCTTCCCGTAATATCCTCTGTAATGGGCAGGGGGTGACAGCTCCAGTCCTCAGATCCCTACCACCCACATGGGACACTGGACGGAATTCAGCCGCCTGGTTTTGTCAACCTAGCTGAGCCCTGACTGTTGCAAACAAGCATTTGGGCAGTGAGATAAGTTTAAAAAAAAAAAATTAAACTATCCATATAGTAGCTGACAGTCTAGAAATTTAATCTCATCTGTAAAAATTTTGGAAAGTCTTTTTGAACTCTAAAGCAGGGACAGTAATGTTGCTGTTGAGCGCGTGAGCAAACCCAACAAGAGGAGTTATTCAATACGCTGTTCGCATATAAAAACGGAGAGACATCCAAATAACAGTACATCTTGACAAGGGGATCAGCCCCTCCAAGTTCATAGTGGAGGCTTCCTCCCGTCAGCAGACATTAATGACCAGAGCCCAGGCTGACCCAGTTGTCCTTCTTTATGCACCTTTCTAAATAACACCCTTTCCTGGATACTTCTTTTATAGGGCAAAGCATTTAACCAGATTCCCTCGAAGTCCTGCCTCTTGAGGTTAACCGTCTGATGTTTTGCTTACCCGTGCGCTTATCATTTGTACGCAAACTTTATAGTTCATCCTTCAAGAGGCATCACCCCAGCACCACACACGTGCGCCGTGCACGCAAGTGTCCCGTCCAGGTACACAATACAGAGCCCTGGGCCCACTTCACAGATGCGGCAGGGCGTAACTGCTGCTCTCCCTGCGATTCGGCCGCGGGAAGCTCCTGGCAACCTTTCCCCTCCACAGATTCCCGCCAAGAACACTAGAGGGCCTGAGAGGCGACGCACGCATGCGCAGGACGAAGCCGGAGGCGCCGGGCGCGCGGGTCGGGCGCGTGCACGCAGGCCCGGCGCGCGCACGCAGCGGCGGGGGCGAAGGTGGCTGGAGCGCGCGCCCTGCACTCACTGGGCGCTCCGAGGCTCGGCCATGGCGCACAAGCCGAAAAGGACTTTCCGGCAGCGCCGAGCTGACGACAGCGACAGCGACGGCGCCGAGGAGCCGCCTGTGGGGCTCGGGACGCTCAAGGAACGGGGCCAGCCCACTGGAGGGGAGCGTGCGGAGGCGGAGGAAGGGCCCCGCCGAGCCCCGGGCCCTCGCGGCAGGGGTCGGGGCCCGGTGTGGGCGAGCTCCCGGCGCGCCGCACGAGGGGCTGCCGCCCCGGACCGAGGCTCGGGCGCCCCAGGTGACGCGGGTGCGCTGGGGCTTCCTGCAAGTTTCCCTGACAAGCTGCTGAGCCAGCCGTGCGGGGTCGCGGGCCGGGTGGGCTGCCCGCGTGTGCAAGCCGGGCACCTCGCGGAAGCCGTAGCTCTAACCACTTGCATGACAGTGGGGTGGTTGTTGCTTATGAAGAATCTAAATGGTCACAGAGGGGTTCAGGTCACAACTTTTGTGTACCTTCTCAACTTGCCCAGTTCACTTTTCTGTAAATAATCACTTGATCAGAGATGTGCGCGGGAAAAATCTAAATAGGTTTTGGTGCTTTCTTGTGTGCTTGTTTTGTTTTAATCTGTAATGTACAGAAACTAAAATAATTGGGCAACAATAAATAGATTATAAATGTGAGACAGTACTAGCAAGTAGTACAGTAGAATCATTGTCAAATCTCTTTGATTTTTAAAATACAGGCAAAGACATTAGACAATAGGTTGTTGCACCTGGCGCTCATGCATTTTCTTACACAAATTGAAAAAAATTACTACTAGGGCCACATGAGAGCTGAACTGGCAAATCCTCTGTCTTGTGCCTGCATCCCGTGTGAGTGCCGATTTGTGTCCTGGCTGCTAGGCTTCCCATCCAGGCCCTTGCTTATGGCAATCCCCCTGTGGTCACAAACAATGGAGCGGGGCTGCTCTGAAGCCCAATGCTGCTTATAGACCCTGCTCATGCTTACGGGGCCCAAAAACTGGGCATTTTCCACTGCTTTCGCAGGTACTTTAGCAGGGAGCTGGATCTGAGTTGGAGCAGTCAGGACTCAAGCTGGTACCCCTATGGCACTGCTGCACGTGGTAACTTTACTTACTTACCACAGATCTAGTCTCATGCAGTCTTTTTTTTAAGATTTATTTATTTCTATTGGAAAGTCAGATTTACAGAGAGCAGAGACAAAGAAAGAGCTTCCATCGTCTGGTTCACTCACCAAGTGGCCACAATGGCCAGAGCTGAGCCAATCCGAAGCCGGGAGCCAAGAGTTTCTTCCTGGTCTCCCAACAGGTACAGGTCCCACACTTTGGACCATCGTCTCCTGCTTTGCCAGGCCACAAGCAGGAAGCTGAAAGGGAAGTGGACTAGCTGGAACACAAACTGGTGTCCATATGGAATCCCAGGAATGCAAGGTGCAGACTAGCCACTAAGCTATCACACTGGGCCTTTCCTCATTCTGTCTTAGAAGTTTTGATTTGGTTCAGACATTTTTGAGCTGTATATAGATATAAATTAAGGTAAAAGTTTAAGGTAAACGGATTCTGTGGTCATATTTTAAGGTTTCTGTTTTTTCATGAAGATTGGAATATTATTGTGAATTAAGGATTACTTTCCATCAGATAACATCATTTTCGGTGTTGTCTCTTGGTGTTGCTTAGTGGATTAGTTGAGTATAGCCTATGATGTCACCTCCCTAAATCACAGACTGAAGATGTAGCCCTATGCTTCAGTTTTGACCAAAGTGTTTATTGCAATATTTCTTGCCACCAGCCATTAAACATGGTATAATATAAAGAAAGCCTAAATTCTGGAATTGGCTAGAATTAGGGTGAAAACCCTGCTTCTCCATTTACTTTCTGTTTTTGTCCTCTCCAGCCTTAATTTCTTCATCACTAATAATGTTTACTTTATACATTTATGATGACTAAATGAAGTAAATCTTGTAGCATAGGTTTCAGTGACCCTAACACATCGTAAGCGTACATTATTTTTTTTCCTTTTCTATTCTATTCACTACCATTGTTTTTCTTTTCAAAATACCATTTCAATTCCTAGGCCTTTATTTTTTCACTAATGTTCCCTTACCTCTTCTCATTGCGTCCTTTGCAAATTTTTTATTAGATATGTAGATGACACAAATAGGTTAAGTCTTTGTGTATATATTAGATCAGAAAATTCAAGAGTTAAAGATTTGTATGTCGTCTTTTTAGAATCCAGAGTGATTGATCTTTCATCAGATGAAGAGGGTACGAGCCATGACTCCTCAGAAAGCCAGGGTAACCAGAGTCCATCATCTGACACCTCTAGCCCTCTGGCAGAAAGACCTTTGCCAGCAGGTTGGTAGCATTTGCAATCTGGTAAGAACTTTGTAATTCTTAATTCTCTGTGTATACAAGATGTGTGCTGCTGGAATCTAGAGTGGCTGATATTTTCCCAGGGGAAGAGGCTGCAACTCCCTTCTCCTCAGGAAGCAAAGGTGATGAGACTCCATCTTCTGAAAGCTCTAGTTCTCTGGAAGAAAAAACATTTTCATCAGCAGGTTGGTGGTTTTAAGAATTTTTCTTAAAATTCTCTATTTTGGGCCCGGCACGATAGTGTAGTGGTTAAGGTCCTCACCTTGTACACGCTGGAATCCCATATGGTCGCCGGTTCTAATCCTAGTGGCCCTGCTTCCCATCCAGTTCCCTACTTGTAGCCTGGGAAAGCAGTCGAGGACAGCCTAAAGCCTGGGGACTCTGCACCTGCGGGGAGACCCGGAAGAAGCTCCTGGCTTCAGATTGGCTCAGCTCCAGCCGTTGCGGTCACTTGGGGAGTGAACCATTGGACGGAAGATCTTCTTCTCTGTCTCTCCTCCTCTGTACATCTGCCTTTCTAATAAAAATAAATAAATCTTTAAAAATAATAATAAAATAAAATTCTTATTTCTACTAGCAATATTTTCTATACCAAGGATTCTTACTGTTGATAACAACAGAATATAGTGTAGTGTGGTGATTGTCAAATTTTCAAGACTGACTCATTTCTGTTACCTAGCAAGCTGGAGGTCAGATTGCTTACAAGGAGACTGGGATAATGAAGACTGGGATAAGGAAATTAAATAGAACTCTAGGATGGACGTTCAGCCCAGTACTGGAGACGTCAAAGCCCCTGGGTTCGGATGTGGGCTCTGGCTCTGGGCTCCTGCTTCCTGCCAGTACAAATCCTGGGAGGCAGCAGTGAGGCCACAGCAGTGGGGGACCAGCCACCACCGTGGGAGGCCCAGGCTGAGCTTCCATCCCCAGCGTCAGCCCTGGAGCTGAGCCCTGGCTGGTAGTGGGCCAGTGCATAGGCACTCCCTTTCTGTGTATCTGTGCTCTCAAAGAATTAAAAGTTTGGGTTTTTTTGTTTGTTTGTTTGTAATAAAATAGCTGTTTCTAAAAATGTTTATTTGGGAACTTAACAAAAAGAAAGCAGGAGAGACATATTGGAAGCCTATAGGGCATGGGAATCACCTAAAAAAATTTTTTAAGGATTTGTTTTTATTAGAAAGACAGATATACAGAGAGGAGGACAGAGCTCATTTTCCATCTGATGATTCATTCCCCAAGTGGCTGCAACAGCTCGAGCTGAGCCAATCCAAAGCCAGGAACTTTTTTCGGGTCTCCCATGCGGGTGCCGGGTCCCAAGGCTTTGGGCCATCCTTGACTGCTTTCTCAGGCCACAAGCATGGAGGGAGCTGGATGGGAAGCCGGTCCACTGGGATTAGAACCGGCGCCCATATGGGATCCCAACGCATGCGAGGCAGTGACCTTAGCCGCTATGCTATCGCACTGGGCCCAAAATTTTATACTAGTAGATGTTGACCATTTTTGTTCAGGGCTTGGAACAAATCTGACCTACAGATTTTTTAATGAATTTTTTTAATCAAGTTTTAGTAAAGCACAGTCATTGTGTTTGAGTTACTCATCTGCACACTGTGATTGATTGCACACTAAAGTGGCAAAGAGGAAGCTGTGACCCAGATCTTTTGGGCTGACGTGAGAGTTGGCAGCTTGTTTTGTGCTGTGGATTTCTTTACAGTACAGTGAAGCTAAAGCCTCTTCTAAGAAAATGCAAGGTTCCCTAATGGGAATAAATTATATTGGAATTATGATTGTCAAAATATACTTTAAGGGACTTGAGTATAATTGTAAATGCTTCTTTATAATCCTTTATTACAAATACCTACATCAAAGTGATGCCTTTTTTAAAGTGGGAAGAAAATTTATTTCTGTTGGTATTTGGTTTTCAGCATCTTCCTGTTTGTTTTCTTCAGTTAAGATGCCTGATGCAGCTGTCATTCAGGCAGCCCGCAGAAAACGGGAATTGGCCAGGGCCCGAGATGACTACATTTCATTAAATGTGAAACAAAGTTCCACCCTCTCTGGTCTGAAGGGAGGCAGCGATGAGGACAGCGAAAGTGAGCCTGATGGTCCAGAGGCAAGAATACCATTTACCGCGAAGCCCCAGACACTTCGGCAGAGAATGGCTGAAGAGACAAGTGTGTATTGATCTTATATCCTAATATTTGAAGAGTAGATCACTTTTCATCAGGATATAACATTTCTGAATGTTGATTTTTGTTTAATATAAATTTGGTCTCAGACATTGTGGTCTCTAAAGTACATCTGCATGTGTAATACTGATTGCTAACGTGTAATTCTCACGTGATGTTTTTGACAGGTTAAAAAATTGTACAGTGTGTTGTTTTTAAAACTATCATTATGACACAACTATAAACATTTTTATTAACATGAAAACATAAAGATTCTTTAGGTGTTGTTCATTAAAGTCTATCCTGTGATAAAACAGCTTCTATCAGTAAGTGATGAAGGATTATTTCCGCATTTGTCATTTAAAACATACATGCCAAGGTTTTTATTAAATCAAGTAATACTTTTTTAATTATTTTTATTTTGCTTATTGTAAGGCATATACCCTGGGGAAAGACAGAAAGATCTCCTATCCACTAGCTCACTCCCCAAGTGGCCACAATAGCCAGAGCTGAGCCGATCCATAGCCAGGAGCCTCTTCCAGGTCTCCCACGTGGGCACAGGGTCCCAAGGCTTTAGGCCGTCCTCAAATGCTTTTCCGGGACATAAGCAGGGAGCTGGATAGGAATTGGAGTAGCCGGAATGTGAATTGGCGCCCATATGAGATCCTGTGCATGCAAAGCGAGGATTTCACTACTAGAGCATCGTGCATGACCCCTCAAATAATTTTTGTTTCAAAATGAGACTAATTTCTAATAACCCAGAAATTATTTTAGATGTTTGGATTTTAAGCAAAACCTCAGAGCTCTTTGATGAGGAAAAGAGGGATTTTATTCTTGATAGTTTTTCCCATGAGGCTGTGGTATTTTGACTGGAATAATGGAGTAACAAGGATGCAGTTTACAGAGTTTGTTACTGCATTAAAGTTCCCCAGCTTCCCCGGAGTCCTCATCAAGCTGTGTACCCTCACACCACCTTAATTTCCTTATTTGTAAAATGACAGCAATAATAGTACTTTCTTCCCAGAATTATTGTAATGAATAAGCAACAAGAAAAGTGCTTCTGAGCCTGAATATAGTAAGCCACTCAGAAATGTTAGCTGTGTAGATTGAAAAGGAAAAATATTGAATATTTATCTGTTACTATTTTACCCTAGCAAGCAGACATGAAAGTATAACTGAAGAGAACCAGGAAGATGAAAATCAATATATTTGGGAAGAGCAGCAGATGAGGAGAGCAGTTAAAACTGTGGAGGTAATAACCACTTATGCCATGTATGCTGTTTCTGTGGCTAATGAACAAATTAATACAAATTCAGCCAGTCTCCTTCAACACGGGGCTGGAAATCTGAAATCAAAGCGTTGGCAGGGCTATGCTTTTTGAGTTCTATATTTCAGCCCACTGTACTGATTATATTATGTCCTTTTCCACTAGTTATAAACACTTTCCATTTATGATGACCCTGTCTTTTTTTAGCTTTATAAATATGGACAGTTTACCTTGTATGGAACGCATGTTTAAAAGTAAAATTTAAGCATAAGAAGCCCAAGATGGATTCTGGATCTGCTGTGAGAATGTAAATCCATATGGTGTGTAAAAAAATAAATAAATAAAAGTGGGATATTTGGATCACTGAAAAATGCTGATGATTTAAAGAATTTGAGACCAAAGCCAATAGGAGTATGTAGAGATTTGCTGTTATGATTAGGAACTGAAGGATGCTTAGTCAGAATTGAGGTGAACAATGATGGCATTACATGGAAATTATAAAATGGATAATAAAGCCAGTGAGTTGGCTGAATTTTGTCGTCCACGTGCTTGTGTGTCCTGTGTAAGAGTTCTGCATGACCTTTGAAGTAGGCGTTTAGCCTAGCAGTTAAACTGCAGTTTGAACATTCCTAGCATAGTTGTGATGAGTTATGATTAGCCAAAGAATACTAGTGTGAAACACATCATATTACAATATGGATGTATAGGTGAAAAAGGGATTACCCTACAAGTAACTAAAATCCCAAATAACAGTGGATTAGAGGAAAGTCAGAACTTTGCCTATAGAGCTCCAGCAGACTTCCATTTACTTTTCATGAACTACAATGGAGTTGGAGTTTGATGACTGAATCACAGCTGCATTGTTCATTAATGGCTCTCTATCATGGAAATAAGTATGACTTTAGTTAGACAACTATTTATACCACAGAAAATAATCACCAACAGCACTTTGACCTTGTAGAGTACAGTAGTTTGTAAACACTAATATTAAAAGCCATTGGAACTAGACCTTTTTGAAAAATCAAATTCAGATTACCTCTTACATTTGAATTTAAAGTTCCAGATTTTAAAACTGAGAATTTTAAAAACATTTTATTATGACCATGAAAATTTACAGAGGTATCAGAGTTTTAAGAATAAGGGATCTTGAATTATCCTGTCTCCTTTATGCTATTTTTAAGGTAAATTAAATATTTTCTAAGAAATAAATTTTCATATTTTTAGAGAGGAGGCAAAAAGTTATCCCACAATGGGGAAACTCCAACTGTGAAGAAGTTAAACACTTTGATTTCATTTCCACCAGTAAATTTAGAGATTATAAAGAAGCAGTTAAATGCGAGGTGAGTAGTATTTGTTTTGAAATTTCCATTTATCCTGGGATTTTTAATAGTTAATGAATACACTCTATTTCAGAACAGGTACCTTTTTTGTGCCTTTTTAATCTATGTATTATATGCTTAAACTCTATAGTCTTATTTTTACTTAATATGGTTTAGAAGTATTTTATTGCATGTTAGATAACCCCTGGGTTTTTTTTAATGTTATAGTTATCCATAAAATAACTATAATTTACTTAAGTACTCCCATATTACTCATCATAATTTCTAAAAATTCCCTATCATAGGAAATGCTATAGACAACAAACATTTTATTCTTGTTAGGACTTTTAATAAGTTGGGTTTTTTCCTTAAATTTCCAGAGAAAGTTTGCCATGGCAAAATTAGTGTTTCTGTGGTGTTTGGCAGAGATTGTCTTTCTAAATACCAGCTGTCTTATTTCTGTCAGGGCTAATGCTTATCTCTTAATAAGCAGTGTTAATCTTATATATAATATTTTTTTCTAAAACTAAAGCAAACCCTATCGCAGGTGAGTTTAACTACTTATATTCTGTATTGTACTCATTCCATGGAATGTTCCATAGATTTGTGTACTAGAATATGATTAAATTTTAATTAGTCCATATAGCAGTTTTGATACAAGCATATTACCAAAGCAAGTATTTCTAAAGAATATTTTCTTTGTTTTCAAGATGTATTTTTTCCTAGTACCTGAAAATAAATCTTGAACTATCTTTTTTGTAAATCAACTTCATTGTAACTTTACTCATTATTCACATTGAAATTAAATTTGATTTTGCTTATTTATTTACATGAATAGTTTTATGTGGAAAGGACACCATGTAGAAATTGTTAGTGAAGTGTAGTTATTTCATCTGAAAACTTATTACGTTTAGCCATATTTTACTTACTCTTTATAATTAGTTCATTTAGTTTATAAAGAAAATACATTGTTCTGGTTAAAAAAAAAATAAAAGCACCTTATTCTGGAATATTATTGCTGCTAATTCCTTGTTTCCTTCCAAAAGTGTTCTATATTTGTATGTTTAAAAGTAGAATATCCAAGGAAACTTCAGAAAGTTCATGGAGATTGAAATTAGAAGATAAGTTTATACGGGTGGTATTGTGGTGTTATAGGTTAAACTGCTACCTGCAGCCTACATTCCATATGGGTGCCAATTCAGTTCCCAGCTTTTCCACTTCCTGTCTAGCCTGGAAAAGCAAAAGATGGCTCAAATGCTCAAGGCCACCTGCTCCCCACGTGGGAGACTCACATGTAGCTCCTGGCTCCTGGTTTCAGCTTCCCCACCCCTGACTGTCGCAGCCATTTGGGAAGTGAATCCATGAACGGAAGATTTGTCTGTCTCTCCCTTCTCTCTCTCTCTTTCTCTCTCAGTCTCTATAAATGCCTTTTAAGTAAATGCATCTTTTTTTTTTTAAAGATTTATTTTTATTATTTTTTATTGGAAAGGCGGATGTACAGAGAGGAAGATCTTCCGTCCGATGATTCACTCCCCAAATGAGCGCAACGGCCGATGCTATGCCGATCCGAAGCCAGGAGCCTCTTCCAGGTCTCCCACATGGGTGCAGGGTCCCAAAGCTTTGGGCCGTCCTCGACTGCTTTCCCGGGCCACAGGCAGGGAGCTGGAAGGGAAGCGGGGCTGCTGGGATTAGAACCGGCGCCCATATGGGATCCCGGGCGTGCAAAGCGAGGACCTTTAACCACTTGCGCCACCGCGCCGGGCCCAGTAAATGCATCTTTTTAAAAAATGGGTTTATTTGGTGCAAAACACTTTTAAAACCCTTGGTTAGTTTTTTCATAACACATTTTTCCCTGAACTTTCTGGAGACTATTCATATGGATAGTTGAATTTTTTTAATCATAAATTCATTTTATTTTGATGATGTTTACATAGTTGAAAGGGATGCATGCCCATGTGGACCACCAGTTAGGGTGGGGAGAGGATATAGGGAAGTGCAGTGGAGCAAGAACAGGAAGCAGAGCAATGCACCTCAGAGGACATCTAATTCTAATGACAGATAACACCAAAATGATTATGAAAAAAAGATACATCGAACCAACCCATTCCATGCTCATATGGCTGTAATTCCAGCTCATTTAGATGACTATACTAACAGTGATGCTACATGGACTCCTGTGTTTGGGGTATAATATCATTGAGTGTTCTTACAACTCACCTGCTTTGTAAATTCTCATCAGTCTTGGCTGGAAAACCTAACCACTTAGGCTTTTTCTCTGAAACAGTAGCTGCAGCCTCTGAAAACCTGTGTCTTCCTGTGCCACATGCCCTTCGTTGTGGCCTCCAGCAAGTCTGATAAATCTAAGCTTATCCACTCATCAGTTTCCTTGGTAATCTGTGAAAACATTTGCATTCCGCAGTTACTTTTTAAAAGAATATTTGAAAAATGAAACAAAGCTTTTTTTTTTTACTCATTTAGGTTAACATTACTGCAAGATACTCATCGCTCACACCAGAGGGAATATGAGAAATACTTGCAAGATGTGGAGAGCTCAAAGAGTACAATCCAGAACCTAGAAAGCTCATCAAATCAAAATCTAAATTATAAATTTTATAAAAGCATGAAAATTTATGTGGAAAATTTAATTGGCTGTCTTAATGAAAAGGTATGTGTAAGTAGTTTTATTTTGTTTTCTGGGAGAAACCTCTGACATCAGTTACAAAACAGAATAAAAGGAAAGTTTGAATTTGGCCATTAATTACTTTTCTCTAGTACTCTTCCTTCATATTTTAACATATTCTTACATTAAGCCTTCCGTTAATGTTGACTATTTAGAATTTTTTGCAGGATTTTAATCTGGTAAGTAATAATAAAATCTTGAATGTAAGCTTTTCTTTCCAGATTTCATCTGTTTAAGACAAATTCCTGAAAGATGAAGGGACATCACTGAGTGAAAGGATGTTGCCCAAGAAACAAAAGTTTCAATTAGTCGCACCTTTCTGCATCACAGCTTTGTTACCTGTTTCTGATTAGACCTCTTTCATTCTCTGGCTTTCCAGATTTCAACAGTTTCTTATGGCATCCCTTCTGTATACCCCATGCTGTGGAAACCAGCTTCCCCATATATATAGATAGAGGTTACAATATGTTAGTTGATTTTTTTTAATTGAAAGTATTTGTAGGTCTGTTGTACATAATATTTTTCCTCATGTGATATGCTTAGTATTAGAAATATTTTTATGACAGTTGAGCATATGCATTTATATACATATTTTCTTAGTGTTACCTCTTTATGCATTTTATGACTTATTCGTGACAAGCTGCAAAACGGTACTTATGTATATATTTCAGGTTATCAACATACAAGAAATAGAGTCATCCATGCATGCACTCCTCTTAAAACAAGCCACGACCCTTGTGAAACGCAGGCAAGATGAATTAAAACATGAATCAACGCATTTACAGCAGTTATCATGTTAGTGTTTTTAATGATCAGTATGCTTTATTATTTATTTAATTACCATCTGAGGAATAAAAATCCTTTTATTCCTATATAAAAAATACTTTTTATGATTTTTGCCACTAACCCGTTACCTGTCCCCTTCCAAAGACCTAGAATATTTAACAATAAAAATTACAACTTCTAATTATTTAAGGAAAAATATTTATATGACCATTTCTAAGATTTAGATTATGCTTCTTCGTTCTCACACTGGTTTTGTATATTTTGTCTATTCCTTTGAGTAAAGTGCTCTCAGAGGATAGCAAAAGAGATGAGACCATAACCAAGGCGCTGATAAAACAGACACAAAGTGAATTTCAAACACACAACATTTAATTAGTCACAAATAATGATATACACACACACACATTCATGGTAATGCCTTTATTTTCAATATTTTTGAGAATTTGGAGTGCAAAAATCAATTTTATTCATTAACAGGCAAAGCTGAAACAGATGGAAGCTTGGCTATAGATGAAAAAACTCAGTGGATTTTAGAAGAGATTGAATCTCGAAGGTAGCTATATAAAGTGAAGACTTACCACATCATTGAGCAAGTACTTTTTACTACTTAAATATAAATGACTTTGTGACCTGATCAGCTATAACCCACCAGTAATTTATGAGAATATTGTAAAACCAAAATTTTGTTAGCCATTCAGCTGTTGTAAAGATCCGCTGGTATATCTGAACCAGTTGGAAGGGGTTTGTAAAAGGACATCTCTTCCCTTGGGTTCTCCCCACCTGACTACTGCAGCAGGAGACGCCTTGCTTTGAATAAAGCCTAAAAAAATAAAGTGATGGGTAAAATGACATTTTTCAACCTGAACTGCTCCTAAAGAAAAGGTGACCCTAATTATATTGTCACCCTCTATTGAGACTCTAGGTAGCCTGTGCAAGTGTCCTAACTGGGAATGTCATGTAAGGAAAGACATGTCATTCTCATGTCAACTCAAATCCATGAGAATAAATATGTCAAGAATTAACATAAAATTGTGTGCTGAAGTGATGCTGTGCTTCTGGCCTTTTTAAATGAATGATAACATTTTGTTCTTCATTTTAAACCAGTGGTTTTCAGCAAGAACTATTTGACTTTTCATTTGTTTTTCGTGTATGAAAAAAATATAGGCAAAAGCGAAGACAAACCAGGGCCCTTTCTGGAGAGTCCGGCCATCAGGAGGGGACATCCAGTGACGAGGAGCTGTCCTCTGCGGAGATGAGTGACTTCCAAAACAGGTCAGGTCAGTGACCAGCTCTGTACTAGGCCTTTGTTTGAAATGCTGAGAAACGTTTTGCCCTAAATTATGTAACCTACATAAAAAAACAGGAAAGTTCAGGGAAAATGAAAGATTTTTTTTTTTCCTCCTTGGAGACTTCCTTTTGGTAAGTATTCTTGGAGCTTGATACTAGGATACTTCAAAAATACCATAGAAAAATGGCATTAGAAGATTGAATTTATTACAAAGCAAAAATGATTTTTGGTGTAAAATTTTGTATGTGTGAGAAGTATGTTATGAAAATACTGTGCATATATTTGCCAAGCTTGTTGTACCAAAATAAAATCATGCTTTTTATTCTATTTTTCCAAAATCTTGAAGTTTTCCCTCAAGTCTTTCTCCCTAGTCTTTTTTCCTATTGTAAGTGAACATTTTGGTTTTATTTCTTTGCCTCGTATTTCTATAATTTTTAATTCAGGGAACCTGGACTCAAGGAAGTGATGTTTAGCATTATGAACTGGCATGGTGATGTACAGTTGAAAGAGTCTGCACACTGGAGTTGAAGTAGACTTAGGTTCAAAGAGGGCTCTCTTCCTTTGATCATGAGCAGATTCCGTCACCTCACTAAATCTAATGTTTTGGTTTTTTCTGCAGTTCAGTTATGCCTTACTGGAAGATAATTAAGGTATTGAAATGAGATAATGAATTTGTAATATTTTAACATAATAGCAAAGACTCAGGAAATGGTAGATTTTATTGGTGTGTTTTTACTTTTACCAAATTGACTTTTTAGTAATTGGAAATGTGTGTGTTAATGTCAAAGGAAAGGTTTCAGATCTGTTGGTTATATCATCACATGACTGTAAGGAAGCATACTTAAAGTTCATAAACTTGAGATTCATAATCTAAAGAGACTTGTTTTTTATTTACAGATGACATTATAAAGGATCATAAGAAAGTTTTTGAAGATGTGCATGATGATTTTTGTAACATCCAGAGCATTTTATTGAGATTTCAACAATGGCGAGAAAAGTTTCCTGATTCCTATTATGAAGCATATATTACTTTATGCATACCAAAGCTTTTAAATCCGCTAATAAGGGCCCAGTTAATCAGCTGGAATCCTCTTAAGGTATGCCTAACATGAGAAGAAATCTCCTGCTAGATTAAATTGCCTTGTTGACAGATTAGCTGTAAAACAACTTAAAGTTGGAGCTAAAACATAGAGCTTTGGGATACTAGTAGTACAGGAGTATGCATTTAAGCTATATTCATTTGTTCTTGGTTCTCATGTAATTTTTAAGACTGAGAAACATTAGCCATCAGTAATCCAGTTTTTTTTTTAACTTTCTATACTAAGTTTGAAATCCTCCTTCCTCCCAAAAAAATGTTAAAGTAGTATTAAATTTGGGCCACTTAACACAGAAACCTTGGTCCAAGGGTCCTGAAGCTATTTGGAAGACTCAGAAGGGAAAACTACATTGAGAAAGAAAAATTTAAGCAAGATTCTGAAGGGCATACAGGATTTACATGGGAGGAGAGAAAAAGGGGAAGGCTTTTCGTAAAGGTATAAAGGGAAAGGTATTAATTCAAGGGCTAGAGAGTGTGGAGTTCAGACCCTAAATTAAGAAGTAAGGGTTGATTTTTGTAAATAATGGAAGGGGTGACATGTTGAAAGTGACATTCTAGAAGCCCTAGTAGCAAGCTAACTTGGAAAGGAGGAAAATGAGAGATAAAGGCTATTCTGTAGTCTTCACTTGAAAGTGTTGGATTGGACCTGGCACAGTAGCCTAGCGGCTGGAGTCCTCACCTTGCACATGCCTGGATCCCGTATGGGTGCTGGTTCTAGTCCCAGAGGCCCCGCTTCCCATCTAGCTCCCTGCTTATGTTTGGGAAAGCAGTCAAGCAGTCAAGGATGCCCAAAAGCCTTGGGACCCTGCACCCGCGTGGGAGACCTGGAGGAGGCTTCTGGCTGCTTGAGAGGTGAATCAACAGACAGAAAATTAAAAACAAAAAAGAAAAGAAAAGAAACGAAACTGTTGGATTCATGTCGTACTGGTGGAAAAGGAAACAGAAAGGATAGATGACAAGAAGTCTTGAAGTAAGAACTTAAGAGCCCTCAAACTATAAAGATGAACCCTAAGATTTGGTTCTGGAATGTCAGAAGAGTAATGGCGTTAACAAAGATGGAGACTTCAGAAAGAAAAGGACTTAAAGTAAATTCCACTTTGTAGACAGCAAAACAGTAGAGATCCATGTGGATGTACTTTGTGAACTAGCAGGCAAGTGAAGTCCCAGGAAAAGAGAATTAAAGATAAAAATTACAGAGTGAAGGACCAAAGCCGACCTTGTCTGTCTGTGTCAGTCATGCGTGCCTGCTCGTCTAGGTTACATTCAGGATCATACTGCGGTAACTGAGCTTCACCATGGGAGGGCAATAAGTTAGGCATCCACCTTGTTATTCTGAAAAGCTGAGATGGATATTTTGTAGGCCTAGCAGAGATCCTTCAATTCTTTCATTCAAAAAATAAATAAATAACCATCTGCTCCCATTTGCCTAATAAGCTAACCCACACAGAAATTACATATTACGCTTGTAAGAACAGAAAGAACCAAAAATAAGATTTTCTAAGAGTGAATGAGTTTTTACAGATTCTGTGTTTTTTTTCATGTGCCCAGCAAAGATATATTTTACGCCTACCATAGTGTGCCATTTGGGACATAGTAAGCATTTGTTGAGTGTTTGTATGAGTGAATGGATAAAATGCAGCAGTTTGTTAGATTAACAGATACCGTATTGTAAGTCATACTGCCTTGCCTAATGGCTAGTGATGCATATATAGTGTTAAAGAATTATTGCCCTTTGAAATTCAGAAAGGTTCTGTTTATTAAAAAATTTAACTATTTTAAAATTAACTAACATTTAGGAATTCATTTCTAACTTGTATAATTTTGTGTTTAAGTTGGATTCCATAGGTTTAAAACAGATGCCATGGTTCATATCGGTAGAAGAATTTGTGGACAACAGTGTGGAAAACTTAAATAAGGACAATTCTGACAAAAAAATCTTCTCTGCTATCATCAACAAAACAGTTATTCCACGGCTGAAAGGTACTGTTCTCTAATCTTGCTCTGATTAAATTGCTTTTTTGGCAGAATATAAGATTGTTCATGTTTGTGGCAGGTATGTTTTTTTTTCTAGAAATTTTTGCACACAAACAAATGTTATGCAGTAAAGATAACAGATATTGGGTAGACCTTTGCCACGTGGGGCATCTGTATTCCAGATCAAGGTTCCTAGGTTTATATTCCAGATTCCTGCTACTGCATACCTTGGGTGACAGCAAGTGAAAGCTAAGGACTCAAGTCTTTGCCATTACTGTTGGAGGTGCAGACTGAGATCTGGGCTCCTGGCTTCCCCCGCTCCAGCTCAGTCCTCACTGAGTCATTTGGAGAATGAACCATTGGATGAAAGACCTCTGTCTCTCTTTTGTTTCCCTTTCAACTAAAATGAAGTTTAATAAATGCTGATTTTAAGCTGGTTAAAAAAATTTTTAAGCTGTTTTGGTCAAGTGGTTGATTGCCGACCCACTGGTACTCTGAGCAGTTAACATTTCTGATATTTCAGTTGCTTTGGGGACACCTGAATCATCTGTTAAGGGTTTGCTTGTATCTGTACTGTATGTACCTTTTTCTTTCCCCTTACTTCTCCCATGAATGTTTCTCTTTTCTTTCCATTTAAAAAAATTTGCTGAGCTGAACCAATCGGTAACTAGGAGTCTCCTCCAAGTCTCCCACGTGCGTGCAGGGTTTCATGGCTTTGGGCCATCCTCCACTGCTTTCCTAGACCACAAGCAGAGAGCTGGATGGGAGGTGGAGCAGCCGAGACATGAACCGATGCCCACATGGGATGTGGGTGCTTTACAGGGGGAGGATTGGCCCACTGGACCTGACTAGGTTGCTTTAGAGACTGAATTCTCGTGGGGGTGGGGAGAAGGTGGATGTTTTGGCACAGGTAACACACATTCCCGAATCAGGGTACCTAGGTTTGAGTCTACCTAAGCTTCCAGTCTAGCTTCCTATTTTGTGTATCTTGTGAGGCAGTATATAATGGCTTAAATGCATTGGTCCTACCACAATGTAGGAGAACCAGATGGTGCTCTTGGTTCCTGCTTCAGTCTGACCCAGCCCCAGCTGTTAACAGACATTTGAGAAGTGAGCCAGCAGGGGGAAGGTCTCTATTTCTATTGTCCCTTTTTTCTCTCTGCCTTTCAAATAGATAAAACATTTGTAGTGACTGAATTCTATATGTATTTCCAAATTAACTGTAACAGTATTTGCTAATAGATTGGTTATGAGGCAAGAGAAGGAATCAGGAGTGTTTGGATTGTTCTGGGCCTGAGCAGCTGGAAGGCCAGAGTTGCCGTTTCCTGAAATGGAAAAGGCTTAGAGGATTAAATTTCCAGTGGAGAAAGTCCATCAGGAGCTCTGTTTGGGATTTCACTGAATTTGAGACCTTGTTATCTGAGAGGTAATATGAAAGATAG
The DNA here is from genome assembly GCF_017591425.1 of Ochotona curzoniae. Classification (NCBI taxonomy): domain Eukaryota; kingdom Metazoa; phylum Chordata; class Mammalia; order Lagomorpha; family Ochotonidae; genus Ochotona; species Ochotona curzoniae. Next base: position 61,829,811 of record NW_024466599.1, read on the forward strand.
TTGGATATATGAATCCTAAAAGAGATGTTGAGGCAGAAGGTATGAATTTAGAATTTTATTAGCATGTCTGTGATTCTTATAGCCACAGAAGTGATTTTAAACACTACAAGAGTGCGTGTAAATAAGAAAGGAAAGGTATGTAACCAGAGATCCGAAGATTCTCCAGCACTTTGGTTCAGGAAGCAAAGAGGCGGCAGGTACCAAAGCAGACAGCAGGAAAACTGGGAGTCTGGCACCCAAGAGACAAGTGAAAGAAATTTTCTAGGAGGGGGCTGGTGCAGTGATGTTCCAGGCTAATCCTCCACCCACACTGCCAGCATCCCTATGGGCACTGGATCGTTTCCTGGCTGTCCCATCTCTAATCTGGCTTCCTGCTTGTAACCTGGGAATGCAGCAGATAGCCCAAGTGCTTAGACCTCTTTCCCCATGTCAGACCCGGAGAAGTACCCTAGCTGCTAATTTCAGATCAGCTTAGCTCTGGTCTTTGTGGCCATTTGGGGAATAAAACAGTAATGAGAGATCTCAGTTTCTTATCTGTAATTCTCCCTTTCAATTAGAAATAATTTTTGAAAAATATTTTTTAAGCTTTCGAAGAAAGTGATGAAGTCTTGCAGTTGTCAGCAATAAAATATGTGAAGTCTTATGTACTTGGAGTTTGCTAGAGGATTGTTACCTATGAACTAATTTAAATAGTTTATGTAGAGTGGTGAGTGAAATGCCTAATTAGAGGGAAATCAAGAATAAATGGGAAGAGGAAAGTTTGAGATAGAAGTTTCAGGAATTTTATTTCAGAGATAGTAGTTGCAGATATTTTACTATATAAGAAAAAAGAGAAGGGCCCAGATCAATGGCATAATTGGCCAACCCTCCCTTTGCAAATGCCAGGATCCCATAGGGTTGCCAGTTTGTGTCCCAGCTGCTCCACCTCCCTTTTTGCTGCCTGCTTTAGGGCTTGGCAGCAGAGAATGGCCCAGATTTTTGGACCCCTGTATCTACATGGGAGACCTGAAAGAGTTACTAGAAGCATAAGTATGGTTAAAAGGAGATTTAATTTTAGTGCCAGAGAAACAACTGTTGTAGGATGATGGGAAAGATTCATTGTGAAAGGATAGGACAGAATTCCAAGAGTGGAATCTCAGGTAAGCAAAAGGGTTGAGATCATGGGCACAAATCAAGGGTTGGCTTCGCTGGGAGAAATGGATGTCTCGTCCATTGCAATAGAGGACAAGTTAGAGCACCTGGGCACGGATGCAGGTATGTGGGTACTGCAGTAGGAGCTGTGGAACTTCAGGTTACTTTTTTTCCCCCATCAAATTAGAAAGTAATTATGTTGGAGGGAACAAAGGAGAAAGTAAAGTCCATCTACTAAGACTAGTGAAGAGGAAGAAGAATGTATTGAATGGCCATCTAGACAAGAAGGGTAATCAGACAAGAGAAAGAATATGTGATTGCTGTGGAGCATTAAGGATTTCCTTGAATTTTACGGTGATACATTAATTGTGACTTTTTTCAAGCCACATACTCTCTGCATGCTTGCAGGCAGATTTGGTGACAAGAATAGCTAGGATTATGGGTTAGTCAGATGAATTCAGCAAAGCCCAAGAAAGACAAGAAGTGGAATTTGTGTGTAAATACATGATGCCCATGACTGATGTGGGTTTTAAACCAGGGAAGGAAGTCTTTGCCAGAGCTCTCACTCTTTGTCAAAGCAGTAAGTTGTACATCACTGAAATATGTGTTTCAGACTTTATCGAATTCATCTGGGATCCTTTGTCAACCACTCAGACAAGAAGTTTAGTAAGGCACTGCAGCATGATTTCTGAAGAACTTTCTACTTGTGAAAATGAAGTTAATACAGGCAAACCGGTAATGTTGTTCACTACAACTTCTCTGATTTATAAATATTTTTGTTATAAACCATTGTAGAAGATGGAGATATATTATCAGGAAACTGAGGGGAAACATGTCTGGCTCTGATTTATAGAACCGGAGGATTGAATACAATTTTGTACTTCTAAGAGATCTAACAGGAATGTAATCACTATAGGCATGCACTATAAGATCCGGATGATTGCTTCCCTCCTCACTAGAGTATTTCTCTGAATGATCGGATTTCTGTTCTTGTGACCCAAGAAGCTCTCGGGTTTGTGAATATGAACTGGCCATTAATGTGTTGGTGCAATCTTATTCCTTTTAAAAGAAAAATAAAACTTCTTGGTCCTTTTTCAAAAAAGTCTAGCTGAATTGTTGACTTTATCCAATAGTGATTTCTAAATCGGGTAACATTCATGATGTTAGCTACTTGTTTTCAATCTGCCAAAATTAAGACTAATAGTCTCTTCATTTAGATCAGTTAATTCTTTGCTGCCCAGCTCCTTGCTTGTTGCCAGGAAAACCAGTAGAGGACGGCTCAAGGCCTTGAGACCCAGAACCCATGTGGGAGACCTGGGGGAGGCTTCTGGCTTCAGATCATCGTAGCTCCAGCCATTATGGAGGACCAGTTGGGGAACCAGCTGATGGAAGATCTTTCTGTCTGTCCGTCTCTCTGTAAATCTGCCTTTCCATAAAAATAGATAAATCTTTATAAAATAGTTTTTAAGATGCAGCTAAGATACTGTTTACAGAACATTTAATATCTGCATTTTTATTAACTTATAATGAATATACATATTAATGGGTACATATTCAGTGCATATACACAATGCACAATAATCAGTTTAGAGTAATTAGCATATCCATCACCTCAAATGTTTATCATTTGTGTGAGAAACAATGTGAATCCTCTTCATAAGCTATTTTGAGATATTTACTTTTTTGCAGTCACTTTGTTGTGCTTTAGAACATTGGAAGTTGTTCCTTCCATCTGACTGCACTCTTGTACCTGTGAGCCATCCTTCATCCATTCTCTGTACTCTCCTCTTTCTAACCTCTATTCTACCTTCTATTTTCATGAAGTCAGCACATTAGTGGGAATATGTTGTGATTGTCTTTCTGCATCTGACTTCACTTAACACAGTATCCTTGAGGCACATCCATGTTGCTGCAGATGGCAGGACTATGTTCTTTCTTTAGCTGAGTAATATTCTATTGTTCATAAGGCATCATATATTCTTTATTCTTTCACCCATCTGTGGAATACCTAGGTTGATTCCAAACCATGGCTATGATGAATAGTGCTGCAATAAACATAGGAGTACAGGTATTTCTTCAGCCTCCTGATTTCCTTTCCTAAGGATGTGTGCATGCAGTGGAATTGCTGAAACAGATGGTAGTTCTGTTTTTAGTTTTAGGAGGAAACTCTCTGCTGTTTTCCACAAGGGCAGTACTGACTTATATCTCACCAACAGTTTACAGTAATTCCCCTCTCTGTGTCCTTGCCAGCATGCGTTTTTACTGTTTCCATTGCTAGCCATTCTGTGCTGAGACAATTTATATTCATGGTGATTTTGAACTCCCACTTCCTGTAGTTGAGTGAGCATTCTTACATGTATTTGTTGACCATTTGTATATCTTTAGAGATATGAGAGATATGCCATTCAGATAGCTTACCCACTTTTAAAATATTATTTGGAAGATGGAGTTAGGAAATAAATGATCTTCAATCTGCTGGTTCACGGCCATAGCTGGCCACTGTGGTTGGCCATGACCCAGGCCAAAGCCAAAGAGCCTGGTATTTTACTTGGTTTCCCAAATTGGTGCCAGAAACCCAAGCACATGTGCCATCTTCCACTGCTTTCCCTAGTGCATTGGAAGGGAGCTAGATTGGAATTGGCACAGCCAAGACTCCAACCAGTGCTCATATGGGGTGCCAGCTTTGCCTATTTTTTTTTCTTTCTTTCTTTCTGCTGTGTTGAGTTCTTTATACATTCTGGGTACTAATTCTGTCATGAATAGCTTGCAAATATTTTTCTCCAGTTCTGTAGGTTATATTTTTACACTTTTGGCTGTTTCTCTTGCTGTGCAAAAAGCCTTTAGTTTCATAATCCCATTTATCAATTTTTGCTTTGTTTGCATTGCTTTGGGGGCATCATATCCCAAAGAAATATTTATCTAAATCAGTGTTTAATTTCTCGTTAGTTTTAGATTTCACATTTAAGGCACTGATCCATTTTGAGTTGATTAGGTCTAGTTTCATTTTTTTTGAATACAGATATTCAGTGTAGCCAGCATTACTTATTAGAGAGGCTGTCCATTCTCTATTGTATGTTCTTGTTTCCTTTATTTAAAATTGGTTGTTTGGAGGGCATATGTATTTATTTTCTGTGTTCTCGATTCTGTTAATTGGTCAGTGTGTCTTTTTAATCTAGTACCAGGCTGTTTTAGTTATTACAACTTTGTAGTATGTTTTAAAGTCAGGTAATACTCTGGCAATTTGAGGTATTCTGTGGTTCAGTAGGCATTTTATGATTGTTTTCTCTTTTTCTCTGAATAATGTCATTGGTATTTTGACAGGGCTGGCTTTGAATCTGTTTTTGAGTAATATGGACAGCCAAAAATATTAGTTCTTCAAATCCATAACCATGAGATGATTTTATGCTTTTTAGTTAACTCTTCAATTTCTTTCATCAGTGTTACAGTTTTTGTTGCCAAATTATTTCACCTCTCTCCTGCAGTTTTAATAGATGTTGTAAATGGGATTGCATTGTTAATTTCTTATTCCATCTTATATGTTACTGGATGTACTGAAATGTTAATGGTTTTTGGAAGCTGATCTTGTATCCTGCATTTTTTAACTGATTGTATTTATCATTTTTAATAATCTTTATGTATATATTTTGCGGAAATTTTAGTTTTGTAAATGAACAATCATATGTGCAAACAGGGACAGTTTGACATCCTCCTTTCCAGAGTGGTTGCAGTCGGACTGACATTCGGACACAGTGCGTTAATCTGCTTCCTGCAGTACCTGTGTCCTATAGGAGTAGCAGTTCAGGTCCTAGCTGCTCCATTTCTAATCCAGCTTCCTGCTGTTGTTCCTGGCAAAACAGCGTATGGTCGCCACTCATTTGACAGATCCAAATGATATTCTGAATTCCTGGTGCCAGCCTGGCCCACCCAGCCATTAGAGCCCACTGCAACCAGTATTTCTCTTTCCCTTTCAGAGTACATAACTTTGCCATTAAAATAAATAAATGTGTGTGTTTTTCAAATGCATGCGCTTGTTTCCTTCTTGCTTAATGCTGTGGGTAGCACTTCCAAAGATACTGATTGAGCAGCCAGGAGCCTGTGGTTTAATTACTTTCATACTTCCTCTTGCTGATTTCTAGGTTTTTTCCCATTGTAATCAGAGAAAATACAGCATTTTAATTATTTAAGTTCAATTTTACGGTTAAAATTATGTTTTTTTGATAGCTTCGTTTCCACTTATACTAACACTAATGATGTTCTTCAATTTTTTGTAAATAGGATTTATTTAAAACTATCATTTTAAGAATGAAGAAGGCAATAGAAGATGATGTTTTTATTCCTCTGTATCCAAAGAGGTAAGAGCTGCTAGGTGTACATTGCTTGAGACAATGAATCACTTAATATAGATTTGCTTCAAAAGTGTAATTCAAAGAAGCTGTAATGAGTGTTTTCAAAATATGTGTATATACATTTGTTAAGATACAAACAGATTATGGCAAATACTGCCCAATCATGTGCTACACAAGGGGGATTCAAAAAACTAGTGAAATATTCACATTATTTTTTAATTCTCGTTTTCCATAAACTTGTTTTGGAGATCCCTCATGTGCTTAGCACTTGGACATATCGTTTGTTTCTTTTTCTTGTTGATACAATAATGTGCATTTAAAAATACAATTAAGGTATAAACTCTTAGTCATTTCTAGTTTTTTACAACACATATTTTCCATGAACTTATAGACCATACATGCGTGGATTTCTTTCTTTTTTTCTTTTTTCCCAAAATGAACAATTTCCTTTTTCTTCCATTCAGAAATTTTTATTTATCTGAAAAACAGAGTTTCCAATTTCTGGTTCACTTGGCAAATGCCTATAACAGCTGAGACTGAAACCAGGAACTTCTTGCCTGGGTGGCGCGAACCCCATAGCTTGAGGTGCCTCCCAAGGGGTGCTTTACCTGGGAGCTGAAATTGAGAGCTTGAACCAGCAGTTAAACACAGATACCACTGTATAGGATGGGATGTGGTTGGCTGGCTTTTGTTTGTTTGTTTGTTTGTTTAATTTTATTTTTTATGATTTTTACATAGTTGATTAGGGTGCGAAGAGTCAAAGGCTAGAGGAAAGTGGGTGAGACCATTGTTCTCTTTTTTCGGTCCTGTATCTGGGGAAAGGGGAAGATAAGGGGAAAAGCCACACTCAGCCTCCCACCCATCCCAGGGTCCCCGATGTGGGGCATGCGCTGAAGGACCTGTTCAAGTGATTTTGATAGTTCAGCAGTTCTGAATTGCTATCGATCCCACCACTCCAGTCATGATGAAATCTCTCCAGAATCCACTAGCTGACATAGTCCACCTTAGAGTCTCTGTTTGCCTAGATATTCACTGCCAACGCTTTGCTGGGGTAATTGATCAATTTCTTCTGTCCTCTGCTATGGTATCAAGTGTCCTCTGCAGTCTCCAATATACTGCCATATCCTCATGTGCATCTGGGTATGCTGTCTACTGTTCTGCCTAAACCATTGAAGAGACCCAGCTCTAATACATACACTCCACAGTCAGACCATGGAACCCGCAATTCTGTCCATGGTTGCATCTGTCATTGGTAAAATTAGTGCCTAGCTCACAGGACTTCAGGAGTCATAGGATAAGGCCTAGAACATGACAAAGGAGCCAAAACCTGCATCTGTGAATTCTCTGTTCAGTTTAAATCATGAACCAAGTAGAGGGGATTGTCAGTGAGTTCACAGAAATTGTATATTATGAAAATACTGTGCATGGATTTAAGAAAATATTGCACCAAAACAAATATATGTTTTTAATACCATTTTGCCAAAGACTTCAGAAATTTTTTATTATTTAAATGTATTATCTTTTATTTTGTCTGTTACACAGCCTGGGCAGGGTTCAGTCAGGCTGGTAGCTGGACACTCAGTGCATGTCTCCCACAGGAATGGCAGGGACTCACTGCTGTTTCTCAAGGTTCACATTAGCAGGAAATTGGAATCCAAAGCAGAACTGGGACTTGAAGTCAGCCATACCTGTGTGGGATGTAGGCATTTTAACCAATGTCTCAACAGCTAAAGCAACACCCTCCTCCTCCAAAAGTTTTCAAGTACCCATGTGTTCAGTTCATTGCATAGTCATACGTTTGCCAAGAAAGCATCAGTTGGCAACCATTCATGAAAGGCTATTAGCCATCAATAAACAGAAGATGAAAAAGCTTTGTGGGAGGAGGGAAAAAGGAACCCCTGAGCTTTCTGTTTCAACTCATGAGGAGATGTCTGCGTATAAACATTTTTGCCCGGTAAATTTGTTTTATGTTTCAGTTAAATGTTACAGTCCTAAGATTCAGAGTTGTATTTGTTCCCGTCCGTAACCTGCAATCATGCAGTTGGTATTTTTCTGTCTGTAAATGGATAGAAAACCAGTAGTAATGACTGGTATTAATTTTATCTTTGCAGAATTCTTTTTCACAGATACAGCTAAATACTTACACATGCTGTGATCTGACTACCCCTACCTTTTCAGAACAGAGAATGTATATTGTAGGGGCCGTTGTTTGTCCCATCAGTCAAGATGTCTTCATCCCACATAGGGATGTATGGGTTCTGTACCCAGCTCTGCCTCCTGACTCCAGCTGACTTCCATCGCAGAACCTGTGATGTAGAATGTGGTGGTTCGGTTGGGTCCCGCTTACCCATGTGGAAGACTGAGACTGAGTTTTTAGCTCCTAGCTTGAGCCAGGTAGATTCTAGGCCATTGCAGACCTTTAGGAAGTAGAAGTGAACCACCGAAGAGAAGCTCTCACATACTCACTCACATACTGTTTCTCACACTATCTGTATAATTTTTAAAAATGAATAAAACTTGGAGAAAGTTCCAACTAGTTCTGGGCCTTCCTTTACTCTTTAAGAATCTTTGCATGTTATCATCTAAAGTAGTTTCCTCTTTCTTTTATAAGCTGGGTAGTAACTGCGCAGGCACTGAGAGCATGTTAAGTGGCAGGCTGTCGCCAACAGCCTAGTAAAGTTTTATGGACAGATCATTCCTCATATGTGCATATGGTGAAGAAACTGCTGGGACAGAATGTCTTCATCTTCATACATATCATCTACATACCCCTCATCTCCATTTATATTCCCTTAAAATTTAGTTTGGTCGGCTTAAAAAAATCTGTTTGGTAATCTCTGATTCTAAAAGAATAACAGTTATTTGTATTTTTTAACCCTTGTTTTTTTTGTTTCAAATTAGTGCTGTAGAAAACAAAATGTCACCACATTCAAAGTTTCAAGAAAGACAGTTCTGGTCAAGTCTAAAGGTAAGAAGAAAATGACAAAAAAAATCAGAACACAGATTGTCATGTAATTTGTTTAAAGATACAGTTTATTATAGAAAAGAAAATAGGCTTCTCTAAGGACCAAACTGTATTTTAGGTTTGGTGGCATATATATTCTCAAGAGCCATTTGAGGAGGCAACCAGCAGAGGGCAGCACAGGCTCTCCCTCACTTGTTCTCTTATTCTCACTCTCTTCATTTCAAACAACTTTTTAAGAAATAAGATGAATTAACATTTGCCATTTGGTAAGGGAAAAGACTCAAAGGAGCAATCTTAGCAAGAGCATAATGTGTGAAAAAATATAACAGACTAGCAAACTGCATATAGTCCAGCACTCGGCAATTGTACCTCAAGAAGTTAAGGGAAAATGCATATTCTAAAAAAAAGCCACGTGTGGATTTTTCATTTTTTGAACCAAAATGAAAAGAATAACTTTTTGAGATACCTTACGTAATATTAGGAAGAAAGTGACATAGACTATCAAAGTCACAGAAAAATGTGGATTTAGAGTAGGGAACAATAACCAATTTTTGACTTACTAGAATATGTTTTAAATATTTAGGTATTTTTATACTTACAGGTGACTGTTAGCCTTATTGTAGATATGAGGCCGTTAGCATTGCACATTGACTTCTCAAAGACACACAGTTGTGACAGTGGCACTGGCTTTCCAAGCTGTCTTTTATGAATCCTAAAGTTCTGATAGTAATTGTTAGCCCAAGCTCCACTAGAGAATGGATTGAAGAGGAACATTTTTTGACTGGGAAGGCTCTAATATATGTCAAGACAGATTTGGAATATTATTCTAGGAAATGGAATAGGATGAGCAAATTCATGGAGGTTGGAAAGATTTAAGCATTTGTTCAGAGATGTTTTCTGTTCCAAAATTGACGGCTCTAATAAGCTACTGGGGTAAGAGTTTAAGAATTTGACCATCTTTTTATGTTTGTCAGAAACTTAAAATTTCATGTCAGAGGAAAAAAATGCATATACCTGTGTTATCTTCCAGCTCTTCCGCAACATTCTTCTTTGGAATGGACTCCTCCAGGATGACACCCTTCAAGAACTAGGTCTAGGGAAGCTGCTGAACCGCTACCTTATGATAGCTCTTTTTAATGCTGTTCCTGGACCAGAGGTTGTTAAGAAATGCATCCAGGTAAGCTGTCTAGGACTGATGATGATTTTATCATTTTTAGAAATTCACCTATTAAAGGCTAGTTTGTTCAGCCAAGAGCAGTCAGTTCGGCAGTTTAGAAGTTTGTACCCTGGCTTCCAGTGCCACTAATAAAGGAGTGAAAACCACTACTTAGTAGAGGACGCTAGGACAGCTGGCCTGTTTACTAGAATGGTAGATACTCACCTCTCACTGCTTGTATATCCCTATGTAGAATTTACTTGAATTGAAACATGAGTTGTAAAAAGTGAAATTCCGAGTATACTATGATAAATGACTGTATCTGAGAACGAGAGAGGCTTTTAAAAGCTAAAGGTGCAGCAGGTGTTTAGTGTGTTAAGATGATGTGTCCCATGTTGGAGTTCTTGCGTTTGATACCAGGCTTTGGCTCCTGCCTACAGTTGCCTGTTATTGCAGTCTTTGGTAGCAGCAGTTTACGTTCTTGCTGCCCATATAGGAGTCTTAGATTCAGCTCCCATCTCCCACCTTTGGCTCAACAGTCTCAGCCCATTGCAGGTACCCAACAAGTGGTATCACTCTCTCTGTTGTTTTGTTTTGTTTTGTTTTGTTTTGTTTTGTTTTGTTTTGTTTTGTTTTGTTTTGTTTTTAAGGAAAAGGGAAGCCAGGGGTTTCTCCTCTGGGTCTCTCATATGAGTGCAGGTGCCCAAGGTTTTGGGCCATCCTCTGCCTGCTCTCCCATGCCATTTGCAGGGAGCTAGATCAAAAGTAGAGCAACTGAGACATAAACCAGTGCCCATATGGGATGCTGGTGCCACAGTTAGAAAATTAGCATGATATGCCACCATGCTGGCCCCAGTTTTCTGGTTTTTATTTAGAAATGATTCTGTACAGTTAAATGGATTAGAAGCATAAGAATATATAAGAAAATTTAGGTATAATATGCTTTAAGCTCTAAGTATTGAAAGTGAATTTTTAAAATATGTACAACCTTTGACAGTGAGATGAATGTATAAAAACTTTTATAGAACCAAGAACTTTAGAGTAACAGTCAACTTGCAGTATCGATAAAAGGTTATGCTAACAAGAATCCTTAGATCATTATTATAGCAGTATGTTTTAATTAACAGATAGCAGCTTGTCTACCCGAAAAATGGTTTGGAAATTCTGCCATGAGGACATCTATTCCCCAGCTAGAAAATTTCACTAAAGTTTTACTGCAGTCTGCACATAAGTTATCTGCAAGTGAATTCACGTAAGGCCTATTTTATTGTCACTCCCATAATCACTGGTCATGAATTCTTTATGCTGTCAGTAATTTTTAGAGATTTATATTTGTGTTATACTTGAAAAATCTCTTAGAGACTTTGTAGTATATAACATCTTGGTAGATATTTTTTATTTAATTTTTAATTTTAGTTTTGACGATGTTTACATAGTAGATTGGGGTGGGAAGGGTCAGGGGTTAGGGAAAAATTGGTAGATATTTTCATGGTTATTTTTTATTTTATTTTATTTTTAAAGATCTATTTATTTTTATTGGAAAGGCAGATATACAGAGAGGAGGAGAGACAGAGAGGAAGATCTTCTATCCAGTGGTTCACTCCCCAAGTGACCGCAATGGCCAGAGCTGAGCCAATCTGAAGCCAGGAGCCTCTTCCGGGTCTCCCACACGGGTGCAAGGTCCCAAGGCTTTGGGCTGTCCTCGACTGCTTTCCCAGGCCAAGCAGGGAGCGGGATGGGAAGTGGGGCTGCTGGGATTCAAACCGGCGCCCATATGGGATCCTGGCACATGCAAGGCAAGGACTTTAACCTAACTACACTATCGTACCAGGCCCATGGTTATTTTTTAAATGGCTCACTTTTTAGTAGTCTGTATTTTAACTTTATAATTATGTGGGAAAGACAGCATCTGTATTCTATGATATTTGCAATTAAACTTTCACCTTTAGATTAATGCCTAATATACCACAAGTCAAGAATTTACCACTGTGCCCCATATGTTTCATTTTTAAGGAGGAAATGCTGTTTTATTTTGTTTTTCAGGGATGAAATCAAAGAAATTATTCTTATTCTGGTGAAAATAAAAGCTTTGAATCAAGCAGAATTTCTTATAGAAGAGTATCATCTAGACAACTTTAAATCACTAATTGACGTCTGATTAAATCTTATAGGAAAGTCCTAAAGAAGGAGACTTTGAATACAGTCACATTCAATGCTATCACATGAAAAAAACAAAACAAAACAAAAACCAAACCTGGTCCCTCTTTATTCCCTGCACTGAGGCTGGACTCTGCGAGACGGCAGTGGCAGCCCGCACCCCTCTCCGTTCACACTGTCTCCTGGTGTCCTGAGAGGCTGCCCTTCTCGTTCTGTGCTCTTTGAGGAATTAAATGCACAGCCACATAAAAGTTCAACATGTTTACTTTTGATTCCTTTGACTTCCTTACTAATTTAAGAAATGTATTTCAGCCATGTGAACATATTAGTAAGTTGCTCTGAACAACAGAAATATCTGTTACTTTTTAAGCTATTTATGATAAATATTTCTATGTAAAATTAAGCTAATCTGAGACTCTTAATTAGAATGAATTATTAAGTGTTAAGTGGTTACAACATTGTAAGGCCTTTGATAACTAAGGATTGTCAAATTGTCTAACAATTTGTTGTAATCACCGAAATGTGAATTGTGAAGAATGCCAAAGAGCCGCCCCAGGGATAGGTACCATCATTTTGGTAATTCATTGTAAATTTGAGCAGAAAGAAGAATGTATTTTAATTGCTTATTTCATTATGGTTAGTAAACAGTGGCAGTGTGTTGATTTTGGCCATTTGTAATTCATTTTGAAATAACTATTTCTTATTTTTATATTCAAAATATTAACCTTTGCCTTTCCTATTTAGTTTTCTTTACATGCAGCTTTTGTTGATGTACTGTCATAATTTCATATCATAAAGTCATTTTTGTCATTAATGATAGGATTAAAAAGGAAGTATTTTAGAGACACAGAGCATGATTCATTTGCCGATAAATTTTTCTCTGTGAAAGAGGCAAAATAACTGAGTTTAGCGGTGATTTTTTTATCTTTAATAACTCAAGGGCAATGCTAAATATATATTTTGCAAATTCTTGCCCAAAAGATAAATGAATAAAGGGTGAATAAAGGTTTATATATGAAGTTTGAATATTTTCTGTGACCTAAATTTATATCACCCCTACTTTTGAAACTGATATAGTTTAACTGTTGGGTATGTTATTTCCATTGTAATTATTTCTATTGCCTTGTAATGTGCTAGTCTGAAGGATTTTCTAAATATATCGATTACGTTAATTGTATCATAGAATGTTGTCTAGCAGTTTCAACCATTGCTGAAAAGCGCTTAGCGTTCCTACACAGCTACTGTCCTAAAGTAACTGCTGTTAACTTTATCCTTTCAGAACATTTATCTATTTATAAAAATGTGTCTATCTGTGTAGCTATACATAGCTTTGTTTTTTATATAAATGGAGGTAGTTTATTTGAACATGAAATTTGTAATTTTTTCACTATTAAAATATTCATTTAGAAATTATCCTGTGCCTATGGGATTTTTAAAGATAGGTTTAAAATGTTTCAAATTATGCAGCACAACTCCTGTTTTTGTAGAAAGGGAAATATTAGAACTGTTTTCAAAACTGCAAATTGACCAATTTTAAAACTTCTCTAATAGCTTTCATTTCCGTTTCATTATGCCTGCAGTTAGAAAAAGGTTTTGTCTGTCATATAGATATAATTTAAAGAAGCTTTTGAAGTTTATCTAATTCTCAGTTTAATTTTCTTTCTTCCTATTACTGGGAGATGGATAGAAGAAAGGGGAGGAACACAACTAGCAAAGGCAAAATCCTGACCGGCCCACTCCTCTTACAGCATAGTTCCTTCCCTGGATGTTTCTGTTCACGAAAAGAATGACAAATTTTACAGAATCCAGTGGATTACCTGGAATATTTTTTCATAACAGAAAGCCACTTCAAAACAGTTGACTTTCTAGACTGTTTTCAAAATGAACTATATGAATGACTGCTAAAAATACCATATATGATTTAAGTCTGAAAAAGATACTAGACTAATATCCTCATGAAGATAAAAATGGAAATGCTTAAAAATATTAGCAGATTAAATCCAGTCATGGATTTATAAAGATGATAATAATACGCTGTATCCAGATCGGGCTTATTCCAGGAAGGCATAGACTGGAGATTGCTTGTCTTGTAAGACCTTGGTGGCTACCATTGGGGAAGTATGGGGAAAGCCAAAACACGTGGTCACTCCACTGCCATCACTAAACATGTCCCCTTGACATTGTGGATAACCGATTCATTTGGAACAAAATGACTTGCCTTGAATTTTACTTGAATTCTACTTCTTTTAGGAAGCATCATGTTAAATGCAGTGAATTTCAAGCACTCGCCTGTCACCTTCCCAAAAAGCCAGACGTGGTCTGGAAGCATTTTGAAGCTTTGTAAAAGTGCTGCTGTAAACATCTCTGAGTGTTGCCAGTCTCCTCGCCTGGGCCCGTTGCTTACCCCCTGAAATGCTCGTTTGGGCGTGTAAATAAATAGCTGTCTCACAGTGTGATTATGAGCACTGAGACATGCAGTGTCCAGCACACAGCAGCTCTTCTAATGGGGCATGCAGTAGCCCTTCCTAGGAATGTGAAAAACTTCCAACTTTTGAATTCTGTGAGTAGTACAATAGACTCTGGGATTTGTTTTCTAAACTCTCAGTTGCCCCCATAACAATGCTAAAGAGTAATTTGGGGCCCGGCACGATGGCGCAGTGGTTAAGGTCCTCGCCTTGCATGCCCGGGATCCCATATGGGCGCCGGTTCTATCCCGGCAGCCCCGCTTCCCTTCCAGCTCCCTGCCTGTGGCCTGGGAAAGCAGTCGAGGACGGCCCAAAGCTTTGGGAACCTGCACCCGCATGGGAGACCTGGAAGAGGCTCCTGGCTTCGGACTGGCATAGTATCGGCCGTTGCGCTCACTTGGGGAGTGAATCATCGGACGGAAGATCTTCCTCTCTGTCTCTCCTCTCTGTATATCTGCCTTTCCAATAAAAAAAAATAATAATAAAAATAAATCTTTAAAAAAAAGAGTAATTTGAAAGATACACACACTTGAGCTAGAATGGAATTGAGAAAATCAAGCTCTGATCCTCCCACAAACGTTGAAAAAACAAGTAGGAACAGGTAGAGGCAACTTTTTCAGAACTCTGAAAAACAGTGAAAAGCTTATAGCAACCAAATGAGCATTAAATAAAAAAATACAGAGCAACTTTAAGATGGTGGGAAAGCTTGGTGCCATTTTTTGCCTTCCCCTTGTGTGGCAGCAGTCCTAAAGGCAGCACAGATTCCTGGTTCTGGACTCTTGCCCCATTCCCACAGGAAACACTGCTGACCTGATGGGCATTGTATCTGTTCTAACCTGCCTGGAGGCTTGAAGAACTGACACAGAACACTCGTTATACACTCGTTATCTGTCTACACCCAACATGGCAAAAAGCAACCCGCAATACTTCAGAAAGTGTAAGGCGAAGTACCAACCAAGGCAAGATGATTGCCATGGAATCCGGAAAACAACCTAAGTTGTGATGCAGGGGAAAGTAGAAGGGTTAGGGAAATTAGGACTTTCGGTTGTATACATGGAGGAAAGCCATGCATGGATCCTTGGGGTAAGAAACCTGCTGAGAAAAGACTTGCAAAATCTTTTTTAGCTCCTTGCTAGGCTCAGGGTAGGCCTGGCCAAGTGCTCAGGGAACAGCGCAACACAAAGCCAGTCTGCAAAGCCTGGGAGAGACCCCTTTAAGTTGCTTTCCATGAAATCTATAAACACAAGCTAAGAGAAAGACTTTGGTCAACACACACGCACACACATAGGTGCATTGTTTGGAAATGCCAATAAACAGGTAACTGCAGTCATCAATGACAACAGGGGCCAGTGTTTGGCCAAGCAGTTAACATACTACTTGATTCCCTCATGGTCCTGGCCCTCGCCCCAATTCTGATTCCAGCTTCCCAGGAGGCACGTGGTGACGATTCATGTGCTTGTGTCCCTGCCACTCACAGCTGAGTACCAGACTCCTGGCTTTGACCTGTTCTAGTCCCAACTATTTCAGACATATGGGGAGTAAACCAACACCTGAAAAAAACTGTCTAGTTCTGACTGTAACCCTATTTTTCTTTGGCTTTCATGCAAATACAGATTAAAATGATGCAAATAGGGCCTGGCCCAGTGGCTTAAGTCCTCATCTTGCACATGCCAGCATCCCAAATGGGAGCCAGTTCTAATCCCTGAGGCCCTGCTTCCCATCTAGCTCCCTACTGGTGGCCTGGGAAAGCAGCAGAGGATGGCCCAAAGCCTTGGGACCCTGCACCTGTGCAGGAGACCTGGAAGAGGCCCCTGGCTTCGGATTGGCTCAGTTCCAGCCATTGCAGCCACTTGGGGAGTGAACCATTGGATGGAAAATCTCTCTCTGCCTCTCTTCCTCTCTGACTTTCCAATAGAAATAAATAAATCTTTTAAAAAATATAAAGAATGAAAATAAAATCAATCCTGGAGAGCAATAAGAAGTCTCACTCCTTGAGTCATCACATTATAATCTTCAAATATCTATTTAGCCAAAAATGCTAAAGTATTTTATCAAGGTTAAAAAAAAAAAACCCTTTAATAGCTATCCTATCCTCTGATAATATAAAAAAGAAAAATACAGGTAACAGGTTCTTTAACATTCTGAGAGGTTATTTGAATAACTTAATGAATGCTGGTCTCTCCAATCTTGTTGAATAGTGTGTGGCTGGGTGCAAAGAAACACGGAAGAGGCTGGGCCCAGTGCTATAGCCTAGTGGCTTAAGTTCTCGTCTTGCACATGCCAGGATCCCAAAAAGGTGCAGGTTCATGTCCCAGCTACTCTGCTTCCCATCCAGCTCCCTGCTTATGGCCTAGGAAGGCAGTTGAGGATGGCTCAAAGCCCTGGGACCCTGTACCCGCATGGGAGACCTGGAGGAGGCTCTAGGCTGCTGGCTTTGGAGTAGCGCAGCTCCAGCCATTGCGGCCACCAACAACTAGATGATCTTCCTCTCTGTCTCTCCTTTCTGTATATCTGACTTTCCAATTAAAAATTAAAAAAACAGTAATAATAAATCTTAAAAAAAAAAAATGAAACAAGGAAGAAGCTGTCACAGACCCCTCCAGCAAGCAGACTGGGAGCCTCTTCTCTAGATATCTGTGAGGGACCCCCAAGAGCCCACCCAGGTGGCCCTCAAGACAGTTCCTCTTCGGGTCAAACTACCATGTGCAGTCACATGCCAGCTTTCCAGTCCAGCTGGATAGATCAGCAAGGACACTTTTTGACCGGAGTTTGATTCATCATACTCTGATATTCAAAAGTATCGATTGCCTCTGACACCAGTCCAGGGTCTGCACTGTAACAGCCGTGTGGTGAGCCTGTTTAATAGAACACACAACCTCAGCCATCAACTGCCGAGAGAGAGAAAGCTGAAGCTAAACTGACATGAAGACAGGCAGTCATGTCAGCCTTGAAGCCCCATGACACGATTGCCCTGTTAGACTTGCTAATCGGTTTTTCAAAGTCAAATATATTTTTAAGACAATGTAGGCAAAAAGAAATGGACCACGGGGAGGTAAAGGACCGTGTCCACAGCTGAGGAGGGATGCCACGGCAGACCAGCAGTCATCACCTTAGATCCTAACAAATGTTCGGTTTTTGACCTAACACTGAATGTACTTTTGTCTTAAGTGACACCGTTGCTTGAGTCATTTTATCATTTTGGGACATCCCACCCTTTGCGCTTGCCCAGAGTCCACGAGCTCACGTCGGAGCATTCTGCGGATGCTTTGGTCTCTGCGGTAGCTTTGCCTTCAGTAAGGAAAGGGGTAGCAGACCAAGCACTGTGAACATCTCTCTTTAGGATAATAAGCATGTCATAATTTTATTTTTAAAAATACTAATAAAGTAATGAGTGTTCAGTCTGTTTAACAACTGTACTCTTACAAGTGAAGTAAAGTGGTCTCAAAGTCGGTCCTGAGAGTCAACACGTGCTCTGCTAGGAATTGGATTCCCCTCGGCTCAGGACTTTCTCGATGCTTCGATTTCATCCCATATTGCAGCTTCAATTTTTGAAGTATCATATTCCCTCATCATATCAAACTCGAGCCACGGCTGACTCCACTTCTGAGCCGCTTGCATCTGTTCTTCTGTTAAACAAAGATCAAATCTGATTCCTTTAATATTAAAATATGGACGTTCCCAGCGTTTGGACCAGGGCTTGGGCTTCATTTTCACTTGCAGCTACAAAAGATACAAAAAAATTTAAAAACAGGATAATTAGACTAATACATATAAGCAAAACTCCCCTTTAAAGTTTTCATCAAGAGAGATAACTAGGTTAATATAAATCTTATTTTATACTTGAAATCCAAGTCCCAATTGTACACTCAATACCTTATTAACAGGAACTTCTTTACTAGGCTCTCGTGTTACTGGCTTCATATTCATATCAAAAGTGCTGTATTCAGGGAGGGCATCTCGCAAGTACAGCAAGCTCTCATCCAGCCGTTTCTCTAATCTCACCACTTGGATCTCCTGGATTCGAGGATTATAAAGTTCAAAGCAAATCTCAACACCTGAAAAGAAAACATACTCCTAAAAAACTAACCCAGATGCTATACATGCCACGCCTGCCAGTTAAAACAATCCCATCAAGGAACTAGCTCAAACTTTGCACATAGGAAATATGACGTAAGTTTATGATTTAAGATAAAGAATATTAATGGAAACTAAAATCCACTGAAATATAAGTGAGTAAATCTGAATTAGAATGGTAACTCAAAACAAAGATGTTCCTTTTGTTTGTTGAGTCACATATTCTTATCAATTTTGATGATACACTTTGAGAATATCTGAATAAACCCTTCACTGTCATGTTCCTGTTTATTTCTGAATTAACCTGAATAAAAACTAATGTTCCACACTGAGTAACAGGATTAATGATGCAAACAGAGTCAATACAATTTTGTTTGTCAGAAGCCACTGTTTACCAATAGCCTAGAGCCCTTACATGACGGCAGGGGCAGCTTTGAGCACATCCAGGTGCTGCTACAAGGTTCCAGTCTAATTTATATCATCTTATTCCCAACACCTAAGAGCAAGGGCATATTATGAGGCTTTTCTGGAGTAAACTCAAGAGAAATAGAAACACTATTATGTTTGGCCAAATTGGAATCTAGTGTACAATGCCAGGACACCAATCTGTTATTTTACTATTCACCTATTCTGTTCCAGGTACTGCTCTAGGAAAGGTACCTACAAGAAAACCAATAGAAAAGAGCTTTCTCTTCTCAAAGCGTAAATTCTATTGGATGACAAACAGTAAGTAAACAAATCAGTAAGTCCATTTTATATAGTGAAGATAATACAGGATTATGGCACTGGGCAACTAGGCCACTGCATGAGGCAACTACAGAAGGTGACATCTGAACTGACACTATAAAGAAACAAGAATGCTCCAAGCACAAGAATAGCAAATGGGAGAGCCTTGGGCTGTTAACACTGGGCTAGAGCCAAGAAACATCACGTGGGCCAGGTCCCATGGTTTAGATGTGTCCCAACCAAAACTCATCTGAAATTCAATATCCAATATGGTGAGATTAGAAAGTGGGGAAGCACCTTGTAAAAAGGTTAAAGGGAACTAGCGTGGGTTCTCCTGTGCCCTTCCTTCTTGGAGCAGGGCAGTGCCCTCACCAGACACAAACTTGCTCCAAGTCACTGGAGTCCCTGCTGCTGAAGTCTGCTTTTAAGGACTATTGTTCCGCTCCCTCAGGGCAGTGAGCTAAGCTACCGCCTGCAATGCTGGCAATTTGATCTTCAACTTTCTAGTTTCTAGTTCCTGTCTGGGCACTCTTACATGAAGAGCACAGGTGGGCTAAACCAGTACAAGTATTAGGAGCAGATGATGACCATGGTGGGAGCAGAAGTGAAAACTGGGACAACTGGGTGACTGATTGTATGAAAGAGAATAAAAATCTCATCCAGGTTCTAGATATAAATAAATAGGAAAGAGGCACCAAAACTGTTTATGGAAACAGAAAAAACTGTGAGAGGAGAAAAAAGAAATGAGAGCTATGTTTTTACTTGTTTCATGCTTATAATACGTCCAAATGGAAATTGTGAATGGTAGTTGTATGTACAAATCTGAAACTCGAAAAGGGCCAGCCCTGGAGACAGCCATTTGGAAACCAGCATCATATCGATGGCACTTAAAGCCACTCAGCTGGAAGGCACCACTAAAATGGAGTCTGGCAGGAGAAGGTGAAGGCAGACCTCAAGAGTGAAATGCAGTATAGAGAACGGTGACACGGTCACTTTATGAGTAGTCTGGACTCAGTACTGCACATTCAGTGTCTCACAGGTGATTAAACCCTGGGAGATAGAAACTACGGTATCTTAACTCTGAAGATGAAGAAATCACACCTAGATTGATCAGCTCAGCACTCTGCTTACTTTTACTCACAAGCCTTCTCCAAGTAACAGAACCTGACTGGAAGCATCAATTTCAGTGTTCAATCAAGTCCTGCTGAGTTCCCAGGTGCACAGCACCAGACTGCTAAGAATAAGTAAGACAGCAAATGCTCTCACGTTTTCAATTTCTTTGAAGATAATAACACTTCACTGTTGGGAATCAGGAAGCATATAATCTTAAATACAAAAACATTACTACTCCTCTCATTGTAATTCATAACCTTCCTGGAGTCTTATAACTTCTTCCTCTGCCTGAAGAGGCACAGCATGCAGATATGACTTTGCCTTTTTAAAATGCCCCTGAGTCTTCCTAACAGTGATAACTACAGCAGCTACCTTATGTGATGATACAAAGCAGTGTCAAAACACATACTAAGAGAGAACTACTTGTGGATTTCAAAATACTTTTCTGCCAAAATAAGCTTATCTTTTAACTCCATTTTTCCACAAACATTTGAAGTAGCTTCATATAAGGCAAAATGGAGACCCACATTTTAGGAGCAAGTAAATCATAAAGCCATCAGTTATGTTTGCCTTAATATCCACACATATTATCTGACAGCTTTAAAGTCATTGCTGTCCCTGCTGCTGAAGTCTACTTTTAAGGACTGTTGTTCCTCTCCCTTAGGGCAGTGAGCTAAGCTACCGCCTGCAATGCTGGTATGTCACGACATTGGTTTGAGTCGTGAATGATCCAGCTAATGTGCCTGGGAAAGCAATGGAAGATGGCCCAAGTGCTTGGATGCCTGAACCAACGTAGGACTCTCAGATGGAGTTCAAAGCTCCTGTCATTACAGCCTGGCCCAGCCTCAGCTGCTGCATCTATTTGGGAAGTAAACCGCAGATGGAAGACTTCTCTGTTTGTGTATGTGTCTCCCTTGCTCTGAAAGGCAGAGTCACACAGAGGGAAATAAAGCGAGAAGTCACTTTCACTCCCCAAATGGCCACAACAGGCAAATCTTGGGTCTCCCACATGGGTGGCAGCAGCCCAAGTACTTGACCTCTACCTTCCACTGCCTTCCCAGGCTCGGGGGTTAGAAGCAAAGTAGTCAGGCCCAAACCATCACTATGATATGGGATGCAGCCACACAAGTAGTACCTTAACATACTATACCATAAACACGGGTCCTAGGTTATTATTTCCATCATAAAAGAAGACAAAGACCACCAATGGTGTCTCTGCAGTATCCCAATTCTAAAACTATGAGATTATCCCAGAATGCAGAAACAAAAAGCAATCCTGAGATGACATTTCCCAGACAGTCAAATTGAAAAAGGCAGCCTACCTTGTCCTTCAATAGTATTCCTAAGGATGAAAGTTGCTCCAAATCCTTTTCCTGATCTCTGGATACAAATCCCCAGGAACTGGCTGGTTTTTCCCTTGGCATATGGGTCAGCAGTGGTGACACGAAGTATGCTTCCTACAAATTCAGGAGAAGTGAACTTCCATGTAAGACAAATAAATAAACAGCATTCTAGGTAACTAAACCTCATAAATAGTTTAATACGATACTAGGACTAAGTACCTCTCCTGGGAAAAACCCAAATAGGTAAAAACAATATTTTCTATGAAAAAAAAAAAAAACCTCTCAAAACCAATAAGCATCTAGTTTTTACTGACCAACATAGAACTCTGGAATGTGAAGTACTTTTCTCCTTTCTAGCATATCTTTTCTTTCTAGCTGGAATTTCAGAGGATTTGTTCTTCCCCTTGGAGGAATGAATTCAGGACTCAAGAACCTATAGGGAAAAAGAAACACAAAAAACATACTGAGCCATACCTGTTATAAATTGTGTTGGAGAGCCAGCACGGTAGTTGAACTGGCTAATCCTCAGTCTGCAAATGCCAATTCATGACCCAGCTGCTCTACTTCCAACCCATCTCCCTGCAGTGGCCTGGAGAAGCAGCAGAAGATGACCCAAAGCATTAGGACCCTGTATACATGTGGGAGACCCAGAGGAAGCTCCTGCCTCCTGGCTTCAGATCAGCTCAGCTCTAGCCTTCGCAGCCATTTGGGGAGTGAATCAGCAAATAAAAATATTTCTCTCTGTGTCTCCTTTTCTATGAAAAAAAAATTTTTTAATCTGACTTTCAAATAAAAACAAATAAACCGTAAAAAAAAAGACTTAGCAAGTTATGTGGGGAAATGCATAAATACACAGCTCATCAACTGCCTTAAGAACGTTCTTCCTGATTTTAAACTTCTGTATTACAGTGACCATTCCTGCCTCTATCACCTCCCTCTCAGGAAATAAATTACCAGCTGAGCTGCACTTCTGTCCACGCTGCCAACTTCCTCCCGCTAACCACCAATCCTGTTCTGCTGACTATACTCATGAACTACCCAGATATTTCTTCGTTTTCCTCAATTTTCTACTTTGAAAATTTCCAAACCCAGCAGAAAGTTGAAATACTAATACAACACCCACATTTCCTCACCAGCCTTTATCACCTGCTAAAATTTCGCTGTATTCGCTTTCCCTGTAGTTTTTTGCCTACGCCATTTCAAAATGTCAACTATCAATGCACTGCATTCCTCAGTAACTCGGAAAGCTCATGCTAAAAACAGAGTCCTTCACAATATAACAACAAAAAAACAAAAACAAGGTCACTTCAAAAACATTATCTCACATGTAGTTCAGATGTGTCCCATCGTCCCAGACATCTTTTACCCAAAGTCTAAACCTTCCCACATTCTAACTAGTTGGCAGTCTCTTAAACTAGTAATTATTCCCCAGCTGTGTGTTTGATGGCATTGATTTGTTAACAGTTAAGGTCTTATTATCTCACAGACCATCCCTGAAGAGGAAACCTCTGGAGCAGGACAACGGCTCCGACCCAGGGAATTCCTACTGGAAGGTCAAGACCGGCTTGGGACTTCGGCGTTCAGAACCCCGTGTGCCGGGGGACCCAGCTCGCGCCAGGACCCACCTCAGCCTGCTCCAGGACCCCTAACTCGCGCCAGGACCCACCTCAGCATGCCCCAGGACCCCCAGCCCGCAGCCCCCAGGGCCGGCAGCTCCACAGCCGACGCGCCCACGTGGAGTGCCCGAGCACCTGTCGTGCGTCCAGGGCCTGGCCTCACCTCCTGTCCTGGTCCGGGACTCGACGCTTGTCCACGATGACGGGCTTCGGCGGCGGCTGGAACTTTGGAGGCTCGGAAGGCCCCGTGCTCCGCTGCCGGCCCACGTCCGTGGGGAGCCCTGAGGAAACGGAAGACTGAGATTGGGATGCTAGGGCGGCCCCGAGGTCGGCAGGGCGCCGCGACTTCCCCAACCCGCGGCTCCAGGGGCGGTGGAGGCCGGGGCCCACCCTGATCTGGGGGCGCGCCTCTCCCCAGCTCGCCAGCCTCGCTCCACTTACAGCAGGCGATAGAGGTCGGAGCCGGGAGCAACGCCCTGGCGGCGCGGAAGCTCCGGGTTAGGCCCATGGAGGGCCCGTAGAGCCCTGCAAGGCCGGCCGCCATGCCTGCGGGGCCCGGTGAGGACTACAACTCCCAGAGAGCAGCGCGATAAGGTCTGGCCCATCTCGGATGGTGGCTGTTACGGGACAAACTGCACAAGTCTTTTTTTTTCTCTGTCCCTTTTTCTTTAGTTCTTCCTACTGTTTTCCTTAGAACTTCTTAGGAAGAATACAGTTTACATTCCTCCACAAGGACATTTTCCCAGACAAGAAAGCTGTGTTCTTCCTTCTGATACCTTCACACTTTTTAGGTAAACTTTTCGTAGACTGTCATTCCTGTTAGGTGTCTTCCGTTGGCAGCCCTTATCTTATTTGCAGTATTTCATGACTTGTGTTTTTATTGGACTAATATTTAACTCTGCCATTATAAACTGCATGAGGAAAGGGCTACCGGCGTTTTCTCAGTGCTGTGTCCTGGCACCTAGCACCCATCTGGCCCTCCCTTGCTCTGCTGGGTTCACAGAAAGGAACATTAATAGCTGCCACAAAGTCCCGGGGCGCACAGGCACTGTCCTTTTACAAACTGAGTCTCGGCAGGGCAACTTGGAGTGGCAACAGGCAGAAGAGGGCAAGCTGGAAGAGAGAAGAAAAGCAATAAACTGCGGGTGAACCCTGCCGTCCACCACAGACGGGATGCGTATTCGCCTCGTTTTTCTACACAGTACAGAGCTGCAAGCAGTGCAGGGCACGGAGGAGTGGCAGCAGAACCCTCCAGGGGCGCAGGGAGCTGCCGGGCGCTGCCCCGTCCGCCGCTGACCGGCAGAGAAAGGGCGTCCAGCCAGTACCGCCCGCACGCGGTCTCGCTCCTAGCGGAATGGAAGAGTTGTCAGCCTTCTGGAAGGCTTTACCTCAGGGCTCCGGCCGAGCGCCACTGCGGGCGCGTTCGGCTGCCCTCTGGTGGACACCGCGGCACCCTGCACGGCTGGTCCTTCCAGGTCTCTTCAATGAATGCTTGGCTCCCCGGGAGAAAAACTTGACAAGAAACCTTACAACCTTCCAGCTTAACAATAAGGTCTTTGTGTTTGTTTTGCTTGGTAACCGTGTTCTGACTCAACTGCAAAAAATGTTCTCACGTAAGCCTTCTCCTGACAGGATGAGACAGTGGAGTTTGCAGGAAAGCCACGCTCGTGGGAGGTCACGCCTCATCAACCCTATTTTGCTCCGCAAAATCACAGGACATTGCATGCCCGCTGGGAACTGGTGGGCAAGTCGTTGACCTTGAGGAAGCCCTCAGAGCGATAATCGTCCAGACAGACTCGCCGCTGTGGGCTGCTGTCACACAGGGGGAGGCAGCTTTGCCCGGACTGAGATAACTGGGCAAGTCTCCCGAAAGAATGAAGAACTGAGCTGCAGCTTGGAGATACAGCAAGCATCCCAGCCTCCTCTCCCACCGACAGACACATGGACAGAAGGTTCCAGTTAGGAGACCCTGGACGAACAGAACAGCGTGCCACACCTCTGACAGCTCTGGAGTCTCTTATGTCAGACAAGAAGTTTTCCAGAAAGCTCAAGCTTGCTGTTTCCAGCCGTGTACATCTGTTTGAAAGCAGTGTAGACAGTGGCCCGCAAAGATCCATCACCCTTCACGGGCTTCCCTTACAGTGTGCCTTCGCCTTGGCTCCCCATCCCAGGGCAAGCCACACGCCCTGGCCACCTTCCTCGTGGATGCTCCTAACTATTCCTGCTTATTTTCATAGGACTTAGAGCAAGTGAGAGAGAGAGAAGAGATTTTTTTCCCAGTGGTTTATTTTTTGTTGGCCTCCTCCACTTAACCGGGAGTACTTGTCCCGCAGAGCGGAGGCCAGTCCAGGGAGGTGACTCAAGGCTTGGTGGTGACCTCAGCGAGTGGTGGCAGAGCTGCGCTCTCGGACACCTGCCGGGGAATCAGGCGTGGCAGCCCGAGTGGGTGTTAAGGGTCGCAGTGACCGGCGGGGCGTAAGGGTAAGGAGGAAAGTTGTGGAAGTTTCCGCGAGCGGCCGAGGCCGAGGCGGCGGCGCGGGTGTCAGCCCCGCCCGAGGTCCTGCCCGGCCGGATGGGACGCAGCGGACAGTGCACGCAGCAGGACGGGACGCCAGGTAGGACTGCAGCGACCTAGTGCCCTGGTGTTTGTTCACTGGTTCACGTAATTACCCTGACCGCTTCGGAAGTGTGTGGAGACACTGGGCACAGATTTTGCCAACTGGGTAGCTAAGACGGAAGCCTTGGTCTTCGCCCTTGCTCTCCTCCCGCCCAGCCCGGGCATGCTTTCCTTATGTGTTTGTAAGGACATGAGTCTGTGGGTCCTTCCTCTCCACCTCCACCTTCCGCAGCGAAGTGGGGAGCTGTCAGCTACAGCGCCCTGAGGAGTGATACACACACACACACACACACCTCTATCTTGGGGAGTAAAGCTTAGGGTCCAAAGTTTGGAGAAGGGGAAGCTGAAGTTTCTGGATCTGAGAGATGAGCAGCTTTAGCTGGCCCTGATGTGTGAGGTGGGGGGCGGGGAAGGCACAGCGTGGGCACACTGGAGCCCGTGGCCAGGTCCACGCAGCAGGATGGCACTCCCGGGCGGGGGGGTGCCTTCCAGGGAGAGTCACGGCAGCCCCAGCAGACTCCGGATATACGAGGGAATTCTCTCCACTGGAAGACTGGATGTTGCTAAGAGCTCAGGAACACTAAGTTGAGAAATATTTTTCTTATTTGAAAGGAAATATTCATACATGGAATGACTTAGGCACCCAGTTTCTGTATTTCGTAAACCAAAATTCTTTTACATATTTTTAATTTGAAAGAGTTACATAGTGGAGAGACAGAGAAATTTCCCGTCTACTGGGTTTACTTCTCAGTTGGCTGCAGTGGCTGGAGCTGAGCTGATCTAAAGCCAGGAGCCAGGAGCCTCTGCCGGGTCTCCCACATGTGTACCGGGTCCCAAGGCTTTGGGCCGTCCTCCACTGCTTTCCCAGTGGATCAGCTGGGACATGAATGGACACCCCATGGGATGCTGGTGCTGCAGGCAGAGGCTCAACCTACTATACCACAGCGCCAATGTCACCAGGGAAATCGGTGAAGGACAAGAATAATTTGCTAAGAAGATCATTTGGTCTTTTAATTGACACATGATAATTGTACTTATTTGGGGAGGAGACAGCATAATAATTCCAAACATGTATACAATGTGTACTGAACAAATCTGGGTAATCAACATTTTTATATCCTTCAAAATTTTCATTTCTTTGTGTTGGTCAATCTGAACTCCTTTCTCCTAGGTATGTATGTATGTATGTATGTATGTATTTATTTTTATTGGAAAGGCAGATTTACAGAGAGGAGAAAGAGAAAGATCCATCTGCTGGTTCACTCCCCAAATGGCTAAAACAGCTGAAGCCGAACCTATCTGAAGCCAGGAGCAAGGAGCCTCTTCTGGGTTTCCCACGCAGGTGCAGGGTCCCAAGGCTTTGAGCCATCCTTGATTGCTTTTTCCAGTCCACAAGCAGGGAGCTGGATGGGAAGTGGGGCTGCCAGGATGTAAACTGGGGCTCATATAGGATCCCGGCGTGTGCAAGGTGAGGATTTAGCCAGTGAGCCATCATGCCAGGCCCTCCTGGTATTTTATAAAATGTATAGTTGGAACTGCAGTCACACTGCCATGCTGTAGAACAGTAGAGCTCATTCCTCCCGCGCAAGTGTATTTTGTTGCCTATTATTCATTCTGCCGCTCTGTCCCCTCCCCTCTGCCCTTCCGAATCCTAGTACTCACCATTCTACTATACTTCTGTGACATCAGCAGAAAGGATCTGTTCTCATTGCTTAAAAACACAGATTGGTTTGATATCATAAAAACACCTGAAGGAGATGCCATGTAATTTGACCAGACTTAAAAGCAAGTACATCAGCATGCTTTTTCATGGGCACTGGTAGAAGGCCCAAGGCTCCTGGCTCAGCGGTGAAGGGCGTTACGGCTCGTGACACAGCCTGTCCCACGTGGAGGAGAGCACAGCTGTAGGGCTCCCAGCCAGGTTTCCATCACAGCGGGGCACCACTGGGCCCAGAGGACACATGGCTTTCCCACGAACCATAAGCAAACCAGTGCTTTCTACTAAATGACACAACTTCTTCCTTCTCAGTTGTTCCCTGCAAACTCTAACCTGCACAGTGGTCTGGGTGGCTGGCGTGTCTGTCACTCTGAGCAAGTCACCACTAAAAAAAAGGGGGTGGGTAGTTGTTTAGAATCAGGATTGTACAATATAGAAACTGGCACATCACCTCAGAATTCCTTGTTCTTCAGGGTGTCCTGACCACTCAGCCGAATGCCTACCACTGTGAGTACATTAAAAAAAAGGGGGGGGGTTATTTATCTAATTGAAAAGGCAGATTTATAAACAGAAGAAGAGACATAGAGAATGATCTTCCATCTGCTGGCTCACTCCCCAAATAGCCACAACAGCGAGAACTGGGCTAATCTGAAGCCAGGAGTTTTTTCCGAGTCCCCCACATGGGTACGGAGTCTACTACCATCCCATGCCACAAGCAGGGAGCTGGAAGGGAAGCGGAGCAGCCTGGACATGAACCAGCACCCAAAGCCTGTTGAGCCATGGTATCAACCCCTGTGTGTATACTTTTTTAAAATACCTAAATAAAACTTGGGGCTAAAGCCATGGTGTACAGGCCAAGCCTCTACCTACAGTGCCAGCATCCCATTTTGGCACCCGTCCTAGCAACTCCACTTCTGATCCTGTTCTCTGCACATGGCATGGCAAGGCAGTGGGGTGAAAGGCCCTTGGGCCCCTGCACCCATGTGGAAAACCCAGAAGCTCCTGGCTCCTGGCTTTGGACTGACTCAGCTCAGGCTGTTTTCGCCATTTGGGAGTGAGTACAGGGAGACAGGAAGCTGAAGGGGGTCCAACTGATGGGCCTCCCTCAACATCTGGCCAGCAGCCAAGTAGGTGCCTCTGATCAAGACACGCTGCAGAGGACTCTGTGAAGAATGTCTGCTTGTTTCCAATTTGCAGAAATAACATGAATTTAGTAGTGACTCAAGGTCACCTTCTCTCAGCTCAACTAGTGTCTCCCCAGGTCCGTGCTACTCAGGGCAGAGGAGAGAAAACGCTTGGGAAGGCAGCGCTGCTCAGCAGGTGCAGGTGAAACCCTCACCTGTTTCCATTCTGAGCAGTGCAGCTCCCCTTCTATTTCACACCAGGGGCAAGTGCTGAGACTCCCCTTCAAGCCATGTTTTGCTGGTTAACAAGGGACTGGAGGGGAGTGGAGAGAGGTGGGGGAGTAGAGAGAGTTAGGGGGGCCATGCCTTGTGCTACTCAGGTATTTTGAACTGGTAACCATGACTAGCAGTCACCCACAGTCGGAGAGTGGAATTCCCCCGAGGACCCTTCCTCCTTGGATTCAGCATGGCCCACTCAGCCCCGAGATCTTCCAGGACGAGAACAGCAGCGATGGGAATTGTGGCATCCTTGCTTTTGTTGCAGGATGAGTTAGATGCTGCAGGCTGTAGGTGGGAGGGGCCTGAAGCTGAGGTCTTTCTGCGACATCCACAAAAATTACAACCTACATGAAATTAATTGCCTTAATGATGACATGTAAGTGGCGGTTTAAATGCCCCCTGCCAGTAACCCCTGAATGAGCAATAGAACTCCATAATTAATTGATTTTATTTACCTACCAATTAATTTCTCTCCCTGTACCCTCCCCCACAACCCCAGGACAAGGTAGGGAGACAGAAGCCGATGATATTTCTAGGGTAATTGAATTTGCCTTCTGCTTGTTCAGGCTTGGTCAAGCTCCACATCGGGGAGAGACTGCAATATGTGGTGCTGTCGGAAGGCTGAGAGAGGCCCCTGTTGGAAGTCACGGTCACCTCTAGGCTATTTGCATGGTGGATCCTCAGGTTCCCAGCAAGTGCCACTGGGGAATCACGGCTGGAGCAGTTTTCCCCGGATGTTACTAAGCCACGTGTACATGTGGTTTGGGAGTGATTTCTAACCCTGGCAGTTCCTGCCCAACCTCTTGTGTGAAAAGTTTTCCTGGGCAGATTTCTTATGTATGTAGCAGTATCACCGTTTGGGATCTCAGATTCTCCATGTCCTCAGCTGAATTTCTCTGATCATTTCTCACCTGCGCAGGTCTCCTGTGTTTCTGTCTGGGTGGGTGAAACACTCGCTCAGCTGCCCAGTTCCCAGCCACAGACATGTCCAGTGACCTCTCTCTGTCTTGCTTTCCCGGGGTCACCCAGCCCAGACCCAGCCCTGCGATTCCACTTCATGGATATTGCTTAGGCAGCCCAAGTCCTTGTCACCGCTCTGGCTCCACCTTGCTCCTTCCTCCCATGGGTTTTTTGGGTAGTTTCATTTCCAGTCTTTCTTCTGGGGCTTGTCAAAGCAGGTGTTACGAGCCTCTTGGAAGAGAATACTTGTGCAGGATCATGCTAGCATTGCTGTTTTTTGTTTGTTTTGTTTTGCATCTCTAGCCTGCAGCTATGATATCAGTAGTATCCTCTAGGAGTAAGAACCAACTTCTCTTTCTGTGTGGGGACCTAGAAAAGAATTAAATTCTGCCCAGAGATGGGGAGGTCTAGAGGCAAAGCAGGGCCACTAGGTCCATCAGGGACGGATCTAGACCAAATCTGGAAGTAGGAGGCCGTGCCTTGGATGGGGTTTCAAAAACGGGGATCTCCCAACTGGGGTAGGCGTGCTGCCCTCCAGGGAGCTCTTACAGAGCAGATCCACTTTTCAATACTGTGCCAATCCTCCACCAAGTCTAGCATCCCTGAGTACTGATATAAGAAGGATTAAAAAAAAAAAAACATACCAGACGCAGCCCTCACCCTATATAGCAAAGGGACAGGAACAGTTGACAAGAATGGGCACGAAACACAAGCAAGCGCCGCTGTTTTCACCCTAACTCTCCTAAAGGCTGGAAAGTACCTTGGCCAGCAGTAAGCAGTCATGACCAGCAGATGGCACCACCCGCCAGCGATGCTAGGGAAGGAGCGCTATGCGCCCATTGGAAACACGCCCCTAACCCTGCCAAGGAGTCACTCCTGCCTCTGTAGCCCAGCGCATACAACCTAGGGCCCCTGTTGTGGAGGGCTGGTCTCTGACGTGAAGGACGCAGAAATGTTGCTTTTCCTGGAGCCAAGTAGGGGTGGCCTCAGTACAGCTGTGAAGATGGGTGTGTCGCTCTGCTATGGCACGGGTTAATTCCAGAGGTCACACTTGTCTGCTCGCTGCAAGGAAGAACCAAAACTCAAGGGCAAAGTGCAGACCCCCAAACTGCGAGTCTGCTCCGAGGACCCGTAGACTGAGCAGACCCAGAAGATGGTTAGGCCATCACTGGAAAGAAACCATCTTTCCTGCGTCTCGTAACAGGCCATTTTTCTGCACAAATGTCAGGGGAAGGGGAGGAGATCTGGAACTGCCAAGTCACAGGAGACAACTGGCTGCCGGCGAGGGGGCAGGAATGGTTGTGAAACGGTCTAGTTAACGCTGGAGACAGTGGTCTGGTCAGGCTGCGCCTACAAATCCCATCATCGCTGAAACAATCACGTTCCTCCCCGTTTGAAACCAAGACAGGGCTTGTCTCTCTGTCGATGGCACACAGTAACAGTACTGGATTCAGAACTTCCCAGAACATCTGTGCTTCCTCCATCCTCAGATACCTGCCTCCCGTGTTTCCTGAACGACATTTGGGGAAAGGTTACAGATGCGGAGAAAAACAAAACTCTAAGGAATGGGAGGCACAGGGCGATGGACATTGGCTCCGAGAGCAGAAGGAACACTGAACCCTTCAGGAAAATGAGCACACATCCATTCGTTCTTTCTGCTTCTGTATTTTGAAGGCTCTGCCCGGGGCTCCCCCTAAAGCCCTCTTCTCTTCTCAGACTCTCTGCTTAGATCTGTGGTTTCAGCGACCCCCAGTTTGCTAATGGCTTCACCCTCTCTCTCTGCAACTGAATGCTCCCCTCTCCCAGGCACCTCCAAGGGGCACAGGAAGTCAGGGTGTCCAAAGCACAACTCCCTCATCCCCACGCCCTTTTTTGTTGAAGAATAAAATAAAAACTGCCAACGCATTGAAAATACAAAATCTGATACGTTGTGGAGCAAGTCGTATAAGTGGATGAAGAAATTGACATGGAGCCTTGCTGGAAGGACGGTCCTGCAGGAATGCTGATTGGGAAGAGAGCAGGTCCATTCGCCTCTCCACTGTTTCTGGTCAGACATCTTCCAATAGGTCTGATACGTCTGTCTTCCCAGGAACCAAGTTCACAGTCATTTATCAACCAGTTGGGATGATATACCTTAATCAGTATTGTAATTTCCTGGCCAAGTTGTATTTATTTCTTTTTTCCCAGTAAAATCAATCACTAGTGGTTTCACATCTAAAAAAGCTTTGTTTTGTGTAAATAGGAAAGATTACCAACTGAGATTTCTAGGCTAACTTGTACTTTTATTTGGAACTCTATGAATTATCTTCCTTTTCCTTTAATATTTATTATTTGTTTGAAAGGAAGAAAGAGAGAAAGAGAGACCTTCCATTTGCCTGTTGATTCCCCAAATGGTTGTTTGGACCACAGGCTGGGCCCGGCTTAAGTCAAGAGCCACAAATTCCGTCTGAATCTCCCACATGAGAAGCAGGGGCTCAAGCACTCGGACCATCTGCCACTGCATGTTAGCAGGGTTTACTGGAGGTGGAACAGCCAGAATTCAAACCAGTCCTCACATGGGATGCTGGCATTAATCAGTGGCTTAGCCCACTGTGCCACAGTGTTATAGTGCTGTTCACTGACCAGGAGAAATCTGTAGAGATTTATGTTTCCTTCATCTCTGTAAGTTCTGCATATTAGCTTTCAAGTTTTTTTTATTATTACAAATTGTTTTGTCAATATCAGGTGCAAAACATTCTTGTATTAACTTACCTTTCCTTAGCAGGGAGACTGGGTTTCTCTTCAAAGGTTTATTATTCATGGATTTTCCCTCCCTTTTATCAATTGCCTGTTCACATGCTTTGCCAGTTTTTCCTTCATTTTTCTCTAAATCAATTTCTTGGCGCCCTATCGGTACTGGATACACCATCTGACTACTGCGTGTATTAGAAGTATGATGTTCCTTCTACTGCTTTCACTTCTTTCTTATTTCCTTTGTGGTAGTTTTTGTGACCTGTATGAAAAAAAAATAGTCCAATATATTCATCTCTTGCTTTATGAGTTCTGAGTTTTGTGTCTTAAGGACTCATGTCCAAAGTGCCATGACACCTTTATGATATGTGATTTTCATCTTTTCTTCCTGTGATCTTCTGTTGGTCAGGCATCCAAATACATGGAGTATTTCCCTTTTGCAGCCCAGCAGCCCCTTCAGTTCTCAGGACTCTGTAGCTATCGAGACCCTGCCACCTGACCAGAGAAGTACATCTGGTGGTGTGGCATCTGCCACACACGAGTCCATGCTACTAAGCCTGAGACTTAGCATAGAAATGGGCAGGCAGAGGTAGGAGGCATGCAGGTGTGGAGGAGGCCAGGGATGGCATGCAATTCAGCGTGCTGTATAGGAATTGGAATGCAAAAAATGGTACTACGGGTCCACTTCCGGGAAGGTATCAGGTGTCTACTATTAGGTTGGGTCTGTCTCCATGTAAACACAATGGAGGGTGAGGAAAGAATGAAGAGTTCCAGCCCCGGATCTGGAAGGCAGTGGCTGATTTGCTTGTGGTTACCTGCCCTGCAGGTGTTGGTGTTTAGTCTTTCCCAACATATAGAAGTGCATGTTACAGAAGAGAAAATGCCCCACCACTTTCATTCCCTCCTAGATACTAGCAATTCCCTGGCCAGTTAGTGTTGGGTTGGACCTCACACTTGGCCCCTGCCCACGGTGCTAGAAATAGATGCTCACCTCTGGTAATTCCTGTTAGACACTGGGCAACTTATGGATCAAACCATAATAACACTCAGGCTTTTCCCTTCAGCTTGGCTCACCATGGTGAAATTGGTCACTGCCAATGCGACGCTCTGATGTGAAGGATACACAGAGCATTCACATCAAATTAAGCCTATGACAGGAACCGGCATACTATTGTGGTTGATCACCTGGTCTTTCCAGCCTGGAATTCCATTACCACTTTTATCGTCCTAAAGACTCACACCGTCCTCTTTCCTGAGGAGTAATTGAATTCTGCCACAGAATATTTGATCTTGATCTTTCTGTCTTATTCCTGAAATCCTATCCATGCATCTTGTGGAGGATGTTTCCACAACACTCCCCAGGAAAGCAGCCTTCATTCTTATCACCATTGACTAGCCTTGCCCTCCTTCTCCTCTGGCTTCCTCATTTCTGGAAAGTCTTTACCTAAAAGCATGACAAGCTGAGTCAAGGATTCACGTTAGCAGTTCCCTAGACTCAACCAGCTACCCCTGCTTCCTGCCTAGTTGTGTTAAAACAGGGGAGGGAGAGTGGAAAGGAGGCAAAGGAAGTGTAGCTAGAGGAAGTGAGCAACAATCAGCAGAGAGTGGTAGCAGAAAAGTTAAAACAGGAATGAACTTTAAGAGGGTGTAATTTTCCTTTACATGGGTAAAGAAGTCTTCCTGACAGTGGCTGAGAAAGACAGACATTTCAAAATGTCAGCGTATTTTGTGTTCCCAAATGGAGCAACACCCACCAAAGTGAGGTGGGATAGGGTGGTCGAAGGAAATAGTGGGGAGCAGACCCAGTAAGTTTTCGTTGGTTTAATTATGTGATTTTTTTAAAAAAAAAATTATTTATTTTTATTGGAAATGCAGATTTACAGAGAGGACAGTAAGATCTTTATTATGCTGATTCACTCCCCAAGTAGCCTTAATGGCTGGAGCTGAGCAGATCTGAAGGCAGGAGCCAGGAGACTCTTCCAGGTCGCCCAAGAAGCAGTTCCGAAGGCTTTGGGCCATCTTCTACTGACTGCTATCTCAGGCCAAAAGCAGAGGGCTAGGAGGGAATTAGAGCAGCTGGACACAAACTGGGATACCTGTGTTTACAAGGCAAGAACGTAGCCGCTAGGCCATTATGCCAGGCCCTGATTATGTTTTAATTTAATTGCTATAACATCCAGTAGGTGCAAACTAATTGTTATGAGTCCATATGGAAATAGCTTCAGGACAATTAAACAGCAAAATCTTGCTTTATTATACCCTGGGTGGAACATTCTTATCCTCCATCACCTCTTCAACATGCCGCTAAGATGGAGAAATCCAACTGAGTGCTTCCTTCGGCCCAGTGGGGATAAGTCTGGGAAAGGCAGAGAGAGATTTCAAACCACGAAAGGAACTCTGAAATTCTCTGCATAGCAAATCAAGTTGTTGACTTACAAGGCAGGTGGTGTCTAGGAGGAGAATATATAGAAATATGGTGAGGTAAACCTTTTTTCATCACCCCTTTGGGGAAAGTCTTCTAGAGTTATATGAAGTTGGGATAAGTAGTGGATAATGGGAATCGGACAGAGAAATCAATTATCACAAGAAGTAAACACAGAAACACTTTTAGTTCATGGAAAGTCGTGACTAGAGCCAAGAGACCATGAGAACCTACAGGAAGCTCAGAGGGGGCACTGGGCTTAACACAGCGTTGAGTAGGAATAGAGGCTACTAAGTATGACTCTAGGGAAGTGAAAGTTCATTTGTTCCTTCTTGACTTCAAGAGTAGCAAGAGGCAGAGACAGGTGGGTCCAGGGTGGACTTAGGAAGGAGCTTAGGGCAGGCAGGTTGCTGTGGCCTGTCTAAGGCTCTAAGTTTGCATGCTGGGAGACCTTGAGGCTGGTAAATGGTAGACCAGGTGAGAGATTCAAGGTGAAGACTAACTGCATACTCTGTGGATTTGACTGGTGGGTCCATTCTGATGAAATTCTTCAGAATTGGACATCACAGATGGGGGAGTGAAAACTAACTTGAGATCTGCATTTCCAACATAATTCACAGTGTAGTCATAACACAAGTTGGATACATGAATTTGTGAAAATTATCCTGATGGATAGGAAAAGTAGTGAAAAGGAAAAATAACAGTGTAACAACTCAAATTCACATATTTAGACACAGAGTTGGGCCCAAAGAAATCCTGAGGCAATTACTGCGTGGATCTATAATAAAGTATTTACTGGTGTCAGATAGTAAAGAAGACCTAGCCCTAAGCCTTGTGAGATTTGTATGATAGAGTAACAGGAGAAAAGTGAGAGAGGGAGAAGGGAGCAGGGCAAATGGGTAGAGAGCTCCTACCTACTGGCTGACTCCCCAAGTATCTGTGATAGCCAGGGCTGGGCTAGGCAGAGCTGTGAGCCAGCAGTGCAGCCCAGGTGTCTGACATGAGTGACAGAAAGACAAGTATAGAAGCAGATAACAGAGGCGAATGTTTCACTGCTTGAACCATCATCACTGCCTCCCTGGTTTTATATCAGCATGAGGTCAGAGTCAGGAGCCAGAACTGGCAGCAAACCCAGGATACGGGCATCTTAACTGCTAGTGAGACATTCTCTGTTATCTGCTCTGTACTTGTGTTGGTCAGTGCAGCACATAGGAGAAAACTATTTTGGTTGTTTGAATGTGTTAGATACATGATTTACTAACA
The DNA here is from genome assembly GCF_017591425.1 of Ochotona curzoniae. Taxonomy (NCBI): domain Eukaryota; kingdom Metazoa; phylum Chordata; class Mammalia; order Lagomorpha; family Ochotonidae; genus Ochotona; species Ochotona curzoniae. The sequence goes on from NW_024466599.1 coordinate 61,866,015, forward strand.
TTGTACACCAAGCAGTAAGTGATTGTAAAATCATATTTTGATCGATACAACTTCAAAATGGAAAGCAGAGACCATACAAAATTCAAAATATAAGAATGAGAAACGTTGCATAAAGTTATCTATTTGGATATTCTTCTTACTGAAAGTCATTTGAAATAACCTATTACAAATTGGCAGCTCAACTATTTGGGGTACACTCCAGGGAGAAACCAAGAGCTGTACTATACTCAGAGAAAGCAATGGGTTTAGAGCATGAATGAACAAATTAATTAACAGTCATGTTCTACTGTCTAAGCCAGCAATTGGCAAACCACTTATGCAACTATTATAAATGCTTTAGGTTTTATGGATTTTATCACAAATATGCAACTGTACTATTATAGCACGAAATAACCAGCACCAGCACAGTCACTATGGACAATATTGGAGTCAGTCAATAGATGAGACCTTTGTTCGTCTCTCCCCGTTTGTCTCTCTGCCTCCCAGATAAAATAATTAAATAAATGAAAATAAAATAAAATGTGTTGGTAGAAATGGTAAGATCTCTTAAAATCAGTAGATCAGAAAATCACCACAGTGAAAAAGATAGCTTACTATAGTTCCCAAGAGAAGGGGACACATCATGGAATGGGCATGGGGCCCACGTGGAGGTATTGGAGCTCATCAGGAAACGGAAGAGGGTAAAGTATAGGCTGGTTATCCTATAGTGGCTTCCATGGGAAGGAATAGGAAGAGCAGTTTAGGACTGGCTGGTTTTAGTGGGCTCCAAGTGTTTGCTCCTGTGGTATGGGGCAAGTATATAGAGTCCTGCAGTGTGAGAGCCCAACAGTGAAAGTGATTGGGGTTGTGGCTCTAGGCCTGTTCAGTTTGTATTTGAAAACCATGCTTGTGGGTAAGTTGATCATCAACAACAGTTTTTGTTTTTTTTTTTTAATCTCCGGGAAATGGTTAATCTGAAAAGGGACAGTGCTTCCAGGCTCAGCAAGGCCCCAGATGTGGAGAAGGCATAGTTAATATACACAAAAGCAGGCTGTAGGCCAATTTATGGTTATAACTATGTGCTATAGCTCAGCAACCGATGGACACAGGGAACAAAGGAAGTGTCAGATAATAAACATGCAGTTGTTAGAAATAAACAGAAGAGGAGGAAAGAAGGAAGAAAGGAAGGAAGAAAAAAACTAGTAAGAATAAATTAGGAGTATTTCATGAAGTTCCTTGATTCTTGCGAATGAACAATGAAGACAGAAGCTCTAATTCATGGCAATGAGAGACCACTTCTATTCATTTAGACTTGAGGACCATCTTTTATTTATTTAGCCATGTGAGGTGTTCATTCTGCCTCTGTGCTGCCCAGCACATAAATATCCTCTAATCTGTTCTGCCCTGATCTTCATTATGAAGGGTAACAGCCAGCAGAGGATGCAGAATTTCAAAGTAATGTCAACAGTTTTGGTAATTCTATCTTTCCAAGCCCTCTAGTAAGATGTTGGTGTAATCTCTGGGTTCTCATCTTTCACTCAGGCCTAATTAAAGTTTGCAAGCTTCTAATCTAGTTATGTAACTGTGAATGTCTTGAGGGCAAGGATGATGTTTTCTTTTTTTGCATAACTTGCTCAAATCCTACCACTGGCTGCTCACTGCAATCAGGCGAAAAATCCCAAGCTGTGTCCACAGCCAAATGCTATACCTCATGCGGCACCTGCTGCCTCCTTTTCTACTTATATCTCGACACATTTGCTCCTTTTCAGGATTCATGCTGCTGCCTCTTGATCGACAACTGTATCAGGCTTTCCTTTCCACCTGCAATAGTTTCTGTGCATTCCTTGCTTTATTCCTCATTTTAAATTTTTTAAAAAGATGTATTTATTTTCACTGGAAATACAGATTTGCAGAGAGAAGGAGAGACAGAGAGAAAGATCTTCCATCCAATGGTTCACTCCCTAAGTGGCTGCAATGGCCTGAGCTGAGCTGATCCAAAGCCAGAAGCCAGGAGCATCTTCGTGGGTGCAGGGTCCCAAGGCTTTGGGCCATCCTCTGTTGCTTTCCCAGGCCACAAGCAGGGAGCTGGATGGGAAGTGGAGCAGCTGGGACACAAATTGGTGCCCGTATGTGATCCCAGGGCATGCAAGGACTTTAGCTGCCGGACTATTGCACTGGGCACTATTCTTCATTTAAAAAAAAAAAGAAAGAAAGAAAGGAAAGAAAAAAGATTTCTTTTTATTTGAAAGGTAGAGAGGGAGAGACATAGAGAGCTCTTCCATTTGCTGGCTCATACCCCAAATGGCCACAGCATCTGAAACTGAGCTGAAGCAAGGAGCCACACGGGTACAGTGACACAAGGACTCCAGCCATCCTCTGCTATCTTCCCAGGTCATAAGTAGGGAGCTGGATTGGAAGTAGAACAGCTGAGACTTGAACCAGCACCCATACGACATATGAGCACCTCAGGTAAAGAATTAGCTTGTTACACCACTGTGCCAGCCCCTCATTCCTCATTTTTGAGGTCTTGCTCTTCTCATGTAAGTTCAGTCTTCCACAATTCTTCCTCATAGAAGCCTGTGCCCTTCCTTCGTTGTGCTTTTGAGGTCTATATTTATACAATTTTCAATGCAATCATCTTTTACTGTTGGTCTCTTCCACTAGGCCTTGGGTCCTTGAGGGCTGAGAGCCAAGCCCACAGTAGCTACACAATAGCATTTGCTGAATGAATGTATGAATAAGTACAAAGAATTGAATGGCAGCCTGAGGAAAAGCAAGATGTTAAAAGTCTGGAGTGAGAAGTAATGCATGTCGATCTTCAAATATTTCCAACAGCTTCATAAATCCTCATCCCTGTTGAGAACATGTGGAGGCAGCAGCACCCCAACAGAAAAATGTCTAATGCAGAGTCCATGAGAAAATTCATTGTGAGGATGATCCGAGTTGTGAATATGAGGATGGGACAGGCCCCCACGGTGACAGGTGAGGAGGGAGAGATAATAAGCCACGTAATTTTTATTCAGCTCAATTTGGCTTAAAAATCTTAATAGTTTAGAGCATGCAGGTGCTCAATGTGAACATGGGAGTCTCAAGCATCAGGCTGAACATCTACACCTGGGCTTTTTAGGTTGCCTTCTGGCCAAGACCTCTCATAACAGTATTCTCCTTTAGCACAACACAAAACAACTCCCCTTTACTGCTGAACAAAATCATTCTTAAAATGACTTCCTGTCTCATTGGCAGACAGCCCAAAGCTTGGTTGAGTTGACTGTGTTGTCTGGGTTGAGTTGTCTGGGTTTTGATTGTCACATCCTGGTCTTCCTGTGGTCTTCCATCTCTCTGGTGGTCTTCAGTGCACTAGACATTCATTTAGTCCTTATAGGTGCTCAAGGGGTAGGCATGTTTATTCCCATTTTACTGACAAGGGCAGTGGCATCTATAGAGGGGCCTATGTCACATTGTCACCTTTGAAGACAAGGAGCTGGACAAGCCCATCGAAAGCTCTCAGAGTGCTGTAGGAAGTCTGTGCTGGTTGCTGGACAGCTGAGGCCACCGTGAGCTGAGGAATACTCAGCATGGCATGGTTCTCACATGTGGACAGGAACGGGTCCTGGAGGGAGAGCCAGTGAGCTCAGTCATGAAATTGAAGCGGCACTTTGACAAGGAACCAGAGCCAGGGAATCAAGCCTTTCTGACTCAAATTCTAATATGGACAGACACACAATTAACTAAGAGAGAAAATATTTAATCAAGTCTGTTTTAAATTTAAGTGTAAACAATTGTGACTTTCCAACCATGTATTATTAAACTTTTTGAAAATTAGAAAATTAAAAAAAAAACCAGCAAAATGTTGGCTTCCAGGTTTCAGACCCCTTTTCTCTGCGTACATAGCCATGTGTCTATTCACTTGACATGATGTCTTGCAAATTCTCCTGTGTCAGCCAGCATGCGCCTTCAGCACTGCTGTTAGTGTTTGCTCCATGTAAATAATGTGGTTGCACCACATTGAATCTGGCTGAGGCCCTGTGGGAGGGACATTTAGACCACAATCCACGCAACTCTGCAGCTCCCCCAAGCTGAGCTGGGACCAGCGACTGAGGCAGAGGCCCTGAGGCCCAACCAGGTGTAATTATTCAGTGACTCATCCCTCGCCTTTCTCGTAAGCCATTTGCCTGAAATTAAGTGCAATTCTGAAAGCTAATCTGGGTGTTTGGGAAGCAAAACAAACAAGCACAAATACCTTGTGGAGCTCTGCAAAGTAGCAGTGGGTCCCGTGCCAGGAGATACTAGGGCTCGCTGACGTGGCCTCTGCAGGCAGGTGGAGAGACAGGAAAATACAAGGTGTTTCATCCTCTTGAGGATGAGTTTATGATGGAAACAGAATTGAAAGAAGAAATAAAAACTTGGAAAAAAGCATGTAATATTTATACATCTCCAAATCTTGCTTTGCAAATCAAACTTATATCCACCAAAGTGTGGTGTATCCTCATGCGACCTGGAAAATTTTCTCTGAGTTCCAATTCAGACTTGAATTTATTAATGCATCCCGGAGGCGTGGCTCTCAAGTCAGCCCATCTTCGCTGCTGCTTCCCTGGCTTCTTCCTTCCTCCGCCTTCTTTTAGTTCATTGCGCTCCGGCTTTGTGCCGCCAAGGGTTCATGACGGGAGGCCAGTGTTTCCTGTGAGGACCTTATTCACAGCTGCTTTGCGACTTGATGTGGAAGCAGATCTACATGGGCAAGTGCAAGGTGGGGTGCACATAGGTCCTGGAGGAGTGTAGTGTGTCCATAGAGGTCAGGGACACTCACAGAGCAGCTGACATGAGGGTTGAGTCTTGATAGAGAACAAGTAGGAAAGACACTGATGCTGAAGTTGCAAGTCCCATATGCCTGGGCAGAGGTGCAGGTACCAGGATAGGGACGTGCTGGGGGTGGGGCTGAACTGGAGAGAGCCTTTCACTGCCTGGAGAGAGGCTCTGGTTTTCTTCTCCATTTCTTCCTTGGTTCGTCCGTCTTTCTTTCTTTCTTTCTTTCTTTCTTTCTTTCTTTCTTTCCTTCCTTCCTTCCTTCCTTCCTTCCTTCCTTCCTTCCTTCTTTCAAGTCAGATATACAGAGAAGAGGAGAGAGAAGAAGGAAGATCTTCTGTCTGCTGAGTCACTCCCCACATGGCCACAACGGCTGGAGCTGAGCCGATCAGAAGCCAGTAGCCAGGAGCCTCTTCTAGATCTCCCATGCGGGTGCAGGGTCCCAAGGCTTGGGCCATCCTTGACTGCTTTCCCAGGCCACAAACAGGGAGCTGGATAGGTGGGAAGCGGGGCTGCCAGAACTAGAACCGACGCCCATATGGGATCTTGGTGTGTACAAGGAGACGACTTTAGCCATGAGGCCACTGCACTGGGCCCAGTTCTTTCAACTTGGGCATCCTCTTCCCTGACACAGCTTTCCCAAATCCATCCTCCTTTTCCTCTGATCAACTCCAATTTATCTTTCAGGGTTTACTGCCAATGCCACCTCCTCCACAAGTGCTGAGTTATAGCTGATTTGGACTCCCTTGCCTGTAGCCTGCTGGATGGCACAGATTCTTTCACTATTATTGGTGCGCACTGTAGTGATTTCTATAGCTACGGATACCAGGTGAGCTGTGATTGGTTTCCTCTTTCCACTCCGCATTCCTAGCACAATGACCATGATGGAAAGAAGGATGTTTGCTTTCAAATCCCAGTACCTTCTCCACACTACATCATGGAGGCCAACCCTCACACAGTGCATTTCCCAGGGTCACTTGGCAATTAGCTTTCTGCTGGGTTTGCCAATGAGAGCCACTGGTGGGGAGAAGGGAAAGATGGTCCCTCCCTAACCCCTTTCTGCTTGCGCAGTACCACTGACACCCAACACATCTCTCCTACAAGACTCCAGCTCCTACTGGCCAATCCCTGTCTCCAAGATTCAAGCTCCTGTGAGGTGGCTGATGCTGCTGGCTGGCTCTTATACTAACTTCCACCAGTTTTAGGGGATGATTAAGAGTCTCTTGCTGTTGCTGATTCTAGGTTGTTCTTTGCTTGACTTTTCAGCTCTTCTTAAACCATCATACTTTCCTTGTTCAATTTCCTCTGATTAATTTCCTCCATGGACCCAAGCACATAAGCTTTAACAGAAGTGGGTGTTCTCAGTGTGTGTTGGGTGATCACTCAGGGAAGACCCTGAGAGGGGGATCAGGCTGGTGGGGGAGCACTTTAGGTAGTGAAGCCATTTGGAAGCTACTATAGCTGTCCAGATGGTGAGCTCTGAACGAAGGCCGAGATAGCCCAAGAGGAAAGGAGAGCAACTGCAGATGCTGCCGAGGGACAGTGAGAGTCCCAGGGACTCAAAGGAGTGGAAGGGGAGAAAGTGATGAGGCAGCAGCCACGATGGCTCTCTGACTTCTGCCTTGGACCCTTAGATGTAGGAGCTGCAGCTCTCACTGGGACATGGAGGGCAGGTGCAGCAGTGCCTTTGGGAGGGCTGAGAGAGCTGACTAAACTCACTCAGTTCTCTCCCGTCTACATTCACCTCTGAAGTGGAGGCAGTGCCATGGTTGCTCGCTGAAGCCCCCTGTCCCGCGAGGCTAAGGAAATGGGGTGCTGCAGCTGCAGCAGTCACTAGAAGACTGTGAACAATGAGAAGCAGAGCAGTTCAAGAAAAAAAAAAAAAAGCCAGGCCTGGAGGAAATTTGACCATGAAATGGGCTCTGTCGCTCAGTGAATATGCCCTGAGCCAGAGGGTGCTACTCAGCACAGCGGGGCCTCTGTGTCCACAGGGCATGGACTCAGGCTTCCAACCAATACTGGAAACTGCAAAAAGCATCAGACCCCTGCATCTTCTTATGCATATATACCTACCATAAAGTTTAATTAAAAAGATAAAGCCCTGCAGGAGATGAATGATAATAGCCTACTATATGTCTTAGCAATCATCAGCACCTAATTTTTTCCCTTATTATGTTGAGAATGTACAGGGAATACATTATTGTTTCTCTGACAGATCTGAATTGCCAGTATCACAACTCTTGCACTCTGGGGCCATTAGTAAGTACAATAAGGACCACTTGAATCCAAGCATAGCGATGCTACAGCAATTGATCTGAGCCACTCAAATCTTGGAAATTGCGTATTTCTGGAACTTTTCACTTCATCATTTTTAGATTGTGACTGACCACAAGTAACTGAAACTGCAAGGAACAAAACCATTGTGTCCACAAGTTTTTGTCCACCTTGATCTGGCCCACATGCTATTCAATGAGAAAAATGGCACCATCTCCCCTCTGGGCAGGGTCAGGGCGTCAGTGAGGAAGGGTTAGTTTCTGGGAACAGTAAGGGGGATGAAGTCATGAGATGCCAGGATTCAGAAGAGGGCAAGGTGGAACAGACAAGGGGCATGGGGGCGTGGGGAGACGGAGGACATGGTAACACAGAGGTGATCGGAGGAAGTTCGTGATGCAGGTGAATCAGAGGTCTAGGCCTGGGCCTATCACATCAGCCCTCCCTCCGGGCTTAGACCAGGGGGGAATTGGCCATGACCTCCAAGAGCTTGCCAGAGGCTTTGTGGGGCAGTCCCTTAGGACAGAGTCCCCAGTCAGGAGGGAAGGGGCACCTGACTGCAGCTGTGGCCTCTGAACTCAAGGCCCTCCTATCTGCAGTGACCCCGGCCCTGGATTACCTCCTGACCCTGGCGAGGAAATAGTTGGAAGCGCTAGGCTTGTCTCTGCCAAGGGACTGGCAGACCCTGGAGGTAAGGACTTCTGTCTTTTCCTCCTCCTTTTCTGCCCTCCAAAGCCTGCCACCCCATGGCACAGAACATGCTGGATAAAGAGTTGTGGCTGAGCCCACAAGCTGTCCAAGTGAATGAAGTTATGTGGGTCATAATCTCAGCACGTCTTTCGTTTGGTCTGCCAGCATCCTCTCAGAGCGTAAAGCCCGGACTTCCGACCTCTCTGTCCACGCTCAGGTCATTAGCGTTGCATTCTGTTGATTGTAAACAATCTCTAGTAAGGGCTTAGAAGTGCTGTGTGTAATGTTCATTCCGTTAAACACCTGCTTCCTGTACATTTTTTCCTTTTACTTTCATTTATTTGCGTAATGACAATTTCTGCTTAAAACCTGCTTCCTGTAAATTTTTTTTCTCTTTATTTTTATTTATTTGAAAGGCAGAGCAGGATCTTACATCTGCTGATTCCTTCCCCAGATGCCTTCAACAGCAGAGCCTGGGCCAGGCAGAAGTCTGGAGTTGGAAACTCAAATTCAGAAGGCCCCAGCTGGTGGCAGGGCTCAAGCACCTGTGCCTACTGCCTTCCACGGTGCACACTGGCAGAAAGCTGGGATTGGACTTGAACCCAGCACCACAACATGGGCTGTGGGAATCCCAACTGGCATAGTTAACTGCCATGGTAAGCATCCACCTCCAAACCTGCTTTTCTGAAAAGACTCAATGGTAGCTTTTGGCTTTCTCAGCTCCTGTCACCACAAGCTGCTCTCAAGTCGGTCCTCTGTCGGACTGCGGAAAGGCTTACTAATGACTAAGCCGAGGTCTTTCCTGGACGGGAGGGGCGCGACCTGTGTCTGGTGTGGAATCTATCAGGGAAGAGACCTGCGGCCCACGTCTGCCTGTGGCACCTCCCTGGGATCTTCAGAGACCCTCTGCCAGTCGCCGTGCCCACTGTGCCTGAGACCTGAGTAGCGTGTTTCATCCCTTTGGGTGTCCCAACCCGCAGGCCCTAGAGAATGACTGCCCTCTGCATCGAATCCCACTGTTGGGGGGGGCTCTGAAGGACTGGCGCTGCAGCCTGGCTTTGCGCCTCGCTCTCAGGCGTTCTAGCAACATGGCTCAGCGTGAGTCAGGCGCCTGCTTCCCCTTCCCCAGCCTGTGAGGTCTGCTGCTGCTCCCGAGGAAGCGTCTTTGGCCATGCGGCTCCCACATGGTCCTCCCTGGATTCCTGCACTTGCGTTCTCTCTCTCTCTCTCAATCTCTCTCTCTCTCTCTCTCTCTCACACACACACACACACACACATACACACACACACACACACACACACACACACACACACACACCCGTGCTTTTGGGGCCAGGAGCCTGGACACACGCCAGGACGGGGCATCCCTCTTTTTTTAGGTAATCGGTAAAGTCATCAGTCAGAAGGCTGCCTGCGACTGGCCTCAGCGGGGCATGGACGTGTAACGGTGGCGACACACACTCTTGGGCGTAGCATTTTTTTTTTTTTTTTGCTTTTATCCAGCTTCATGACCTCACCACCTCGCTGTTCTTAGAAAACCGACGCCCCCTCTCACTTGGAAGGGTCCGCGAGGTGAGAACTGGACGCGCTCCGCCCCGCCGCGGCCACACGGTGGCGCCCTCGAACGGTCCCGCCGCCGGCCACAAAGCGGCTTTTGTCCCCGTGCGGTTCTCTGAGGGAGGGTGACCCCATTCCCTCTGCTGACTCCCTAGGCAGGAGCCAACCCCCCACTTGCGCTCACGAGGTTGCAGCTCCGCGCTTCTCAGCCGCCTCCCAGGTGCCAGCTGGTCCCAGGAGCCCCGGGGCGGCGCAGGCTCCCACGGATTCCCACGCGGGCTTTGCTTTCACCTCAGCTCACAAAGGGTCCCTGTTACCGCCCGCTCCCCTGACTGCCATCCAGCTCCTGAGGAACAGTACCCTCGGGGCCTCCCCAGGGGCCTCCCGGCTGCCCTGCCGCTCGCCCCAACCCCTTCACAAACACCCTCGGGGAAGGCAACTGCGTTTTCTGTGCCACCCTACCAGCCAGCCGGGGCCCACACATCGAGTCTTTAATCCATCAGTCCCTCTGCCTGGCCTGAGTAAAGAATGTGTCTAACAAGCTTGAAGATGCAGAACAGCCTGCAGCCCGCCCTGACCTTCCCAGCAGACCCCCGAGGGTGCAGTAAAAACTGGTGTAGCGGTCTGACCCCTCCGACTGTTAAGGAAGTGAGTGAATGCCAAGGGCTTGTTCATGCATGACAATTAGTTTTCAAAGTTTCCAAGAGCAGAAGGTGAACTCCAAGGAGATGCAGCGCGGGGAATTCGCTCTTTCCTCGCCTGACCTCCCTCTGGAAGTCGCAGAGGCCTGACTGTCACAGTTGTGTCTGATGGAGCTATAGGTCGGGGTGAGACAGCAGTTATCAGGGATCTTTGAGCATTGGGAGACTTGGTTCTTTCTAACCCTCTTGACCCGTCTTTTTGGCAGATATCACTAACATCATTTTATAGATGGGAAACTGCGGTTCGGAGAGGCTGTTTCCAGTCCAGTGTTACGTAGCTGGTTACTAGCAGAGTTGAGATGCAAAACCTTGGGACTCCAAAATTTATTCTCTTTCTATCTGTTGCCTTATAATAAGAACAATTTCAGGTTCGAAGAGAAGGGTCGAGAGAATGGGTTTGGAAAGGGTTCTTGATATATTTCAGGGTTCCTTGTGAGGTTTCAAGCTTAGACAAATGGTAGCTCTACTTGTGGGCCAGTCATGCGCTTTGTTGCCATCAACAGTACGCAAGGGAGTGAGAATCTGCCAGTGCGAGCAAAGGGCCCAGAATAAACACAACTGCTTTTCCTTGGGACAAGTTTCTTGCTGATCCTGTCTTCACATCATTGTGCTCCTCCTCCCTTCTGTGCCTGGAGTTGCCTTCAGTCCCCCTGCCAGGTGTCTCCCCCAGGACAGGCTTTCTGTTCCCAGCAGACACCTGTGCAGCAAGCCAGTCGCTCCCTTCCGCCTTCCCATTGTCCTTGCCAGGTGTGAGTGGGGCAGTCAGGGGTCATGGTCAGAGCACAAAGCCAAGGCTGAAAGCCAGGGACACAGCCTGGGAGGTGGCCGCAGCACTAGCAAGTCCCATATTTTGTGTAAGCCGGTCCTCAGCAAGATGTGCTGGACGGGGCCAGGAAGGGTGGGGTCTGATCAATCACCTGATTTTTAAAAAAATTTTTTTAAAATTATATTTTTGACAATCTTTACATAGTTAATTGGGGTAAAAAGGTTCAAGGGCTACAGGAAAGTGGGTAAGACTATTATTTCCATATTGTTTCCTTCATGTTTAAAGAGGGGGTATTAAGGGAGAAGGCCCACCCAATTTCCCACCCTCCCCAGGTCCCGCATGTAGGGTATGTTCAGAGGTTCTTGCTCAAGTGGTTTTGATAGTTCACCAGTTCTAAATTGCTGCCAATCTTGCCACTCCAAGCACTATGAGGTCTTTGAAGAATCCACTGATTGACATAGTCCATCATAGCTGAGATGGTTGATTGACCTGTTCTGTCTTCTCTCTTTTCTTGGTTAGGGTTCTGAGTCCAGCATTTCGATTGGGGAAATCTCCAAAGAAACTTTGTCCGAGGTGTTCTCAGACCAGATTCTTGTATGTACTAGCAGGTACAGGGCCCGGCTCAGTCCCTCTCCCCATCGGATGGTGGTTGCAGTTGCTGGGTTGGTTCTGTTTTCAGCCCCGACTTCCACTGGAACCAATGGGTGTTGCAGTCCAGCCTGGTTCTGCCCAGCACATACTCGGCCCTCGCATAAACAAGTGGGAGCTGCAGCCTAGTTGGAGCTATCCATAATAACCCCCACCAGGCCCACCCGCTACCCTGGTTTGCCAGTATGTGTAGCAGTAGTCCAGTCTGTCCCACACCCCATTCCAACCCAGCCCCTGTCTTGGTTTTCGTACCCTCCTGTAGAAGTGGTAACCCAAGAGGGATGAGCCCACTATTTCCCTCCCAGGCCTCTCCCACTCCTGGATTATGCACTCTCCAGGTAGTTCTGTGGTTTGACCTAGCAGAACTAGCCCCCAATGCCAGCTTCTGCCAGCTGATGCTGTGGCTAAGCCCAAACAACCCTCACCCACTCTAATTTTGTTTGCACCAGTAGGAATAATCAGCCTGGCCTGGCTTTTCCCTGATCTAGTCCACATGAGGTGTATAGGTGCTGTAGCCCTGCTTAGTCTGGTCTGCCCCCATCCTTGCTCATGCTCTTCAGCTAGAGTAGCTATCCAGCAAAGGAACCCTCCCTTATAAATCCCCTGCCAGCTCTGCCCCCTCCCTTCCTGGTTCTCATGTGTGCTGGTTGGGCACTGTGGTCACATCCGGTACAGGCAACCTCACCTTGGCATTCCGTATTGTACATTCGTTTTTTTGCAACCGAACCCAGCTCGACCCACACTGTTCTGGTGCCTGGATTTGCCAGTGAATGATGTGAACAGATTCAGCCTGGTCTGCCCCCGACCCATGCCAAATGTATGCCCATGGAAAACTTCTCATGGCTAGTTCTGGACTGTTTCCTATCATGTTTCTTGCACTTACCTGCTGGGTCTGTGTCCTGCCAGAGGAGTTGCCCAGACTCCTCCATCAGAACCTCTCCCAACACCAGATTTTGCGCATACCACTGGGTGCATGAACCAGCCCTACTCAGTTCACCTCCTGTCTTAGCAGGAACAGTGGCTTTTCCTGACTGGCCTTCAACCCAAACTTCAATCGCCTGATTAAGCCAGACCTGAGGCTGTATGTGTCATAAGCCATTCCCTCACTCTTGGTTGAAGCCCTGATTTTCTCAAAAACCTGTTATGTTCCTGGAATGTGCTGCTGTGGTTCCCAAGCAATTTTCTTGTGAGTGAGTTTGACCGGCCACTTGGACCATGTGACCTGGTGAACTGCACTGCCTGTCGGGGCTACACTGGGACTGAGCAGCGGGTCCAGATCCAGTGTCTGTTTGCAGGGTGTCCAGGAAGATTCTGCCCTCTTTGGGGACCTGACTCTCTTCCTAGTTATGAATCCAATTGTGCTCAACACCCTCTTATTTTTCTAAGTAGGTGTTGGGAATTTCTTGGATGAAGCCACCAGGTCTCCTCTGTTTCCGGATTTAATGAGCTCATTTATTTTTCTTTCTCACTTAGCAGCTCTTAGGACCAGCTAAAGAGTGCTGGGGTTCCCCTTGTGAGCCAATTGGGTGGGAGCTCAGGGTACTTTTCTGGCCATTTTCAGCTCTCTAGTCCCTGGGGTCTCTTCTCAACTCTGGCATCTGCCTTCCTGGTGCCATTCCTCGATGTAAGAGTTTCTGGAACACGTGGTGCAAAGGCCCCGGTTTTTTGAGGGTCTTCACATGCCTTCCCTGTGATGGTTGTTTCTAGATAAGCCTTCAGGGGAGACCCCCTTTAACAGGCAGGGCTTTCCTTCTGAGTTTTGTCTAGAGCTTCCGGTGGGTTTGGAGCTGGAGGCAGCTATGAATTCCACGGAGACTTGCTGGAGGCTGTTTAATCTCTCTCCCATGTGAGGCTGTGGCCAGAAGGGAGCACTAATGGAAGGGAACTTGGGAACCTTGAGGTGGTGGCTGGCAGCTGGGAGGCTGGGGGCTCTCAGCCCAGAGAGAATGAGAAAGAACTCAGAGAGCATATGGCATTGAGAGGAATCTGCAGCAAATCAGATTCATTGTTGACCGGCTTCATGGACCATCCCAGGATAATGTCTTCACTTTGTTGTGTCAGATACTGGGGCAGCTTAGGCATGAATGTCTCCTATGCTAGTGTCCTTCCTGCCACCACATGAGCAAAGCTGGAGCATTCCCAGCACACTGCGGAAGAGTGAAGTCCCTGTGTGGCAGAGACAGACAACCTGCGGGAACTCCCTGGAGTCCCTTGGTGTGCTGCTTGGGGAGCATTTGCAGAGCAGGTGCTGCCTGCTGCTTCTCCTCCACCATGAGGACAGCCTGCTTTGCCTTCCGGTGGCAGTCCTGCAGAAACCCAAATTGCTCTCCTAAACCTCAACATTGGATAAGAGCCAAGGTTCTCCATCCAGATGGGCCTCACTGCCCCACCACAGCAAGTCCCAGCAAGGACTCGAATTGGACCAGACAGCCTGCCCACCTCTGGGTCAGGTTGGGATGCATGTATGCAGGAGATTCCTAGGAGAGCTGGGATAGAGGACTACAGACAGGGCAACTTGCTTAGCAGAAATGTATTGTTCCACAGTTTTATACACTAGAAGATCTGGAACTACATATCTATTGGGTTGATTCAGTTGAAGGCAGGAGAGAGAATTGGTCCCAGGCCGTTCTGCCCTATATCTACTGCTGTACTGCCATCTCTGGCCTTCCCAGGCTTCTAGAAGCCTCTCCCCTCTGCCTCCACCTTCACATTACATTCTCCCTCTGTGTGTGCCTCTGTGCTCAAGTGTCCCTCATTGAAATGAGCATGGGCCATATTGGCCGAGAACCCTCTTTCATGACCCAGTCTTAACTATGTACATCTGAAATCACCCTATTTCCAGCTGTAGTAGTCATTATCTGGAGCTATGGAAGGTGATAGACTTCAACGTTTGAATTTTAGAAGCCACAGTTCAACACATAGTCCCCAGATTCTGCCTTTCCCTGCCTCCTCCTGCCAACTCCAGGGCCTGTGAGGACGCCAGAGCTGAATTGAGGGCCAAGACAAATCTAGAGCCTTGGGACATCCATCAGGAGCATGCCTGGCCTGCAGCCGCCAGAAGCAGCTGCAGGATCACCCAGGGACAGACTGTCATGCAGAGGGCTGTCCACTGCCCAGCTGTGCTCGGGGAGGGCAAGAGCCTGCACAAAAGGACTGCCCGCAAGCTGGCAGTCCTGTAACAGTCTTCAGAGGAAAGCAGGGTGCAGAAGAGCCCACAGTGTCTGGATGCAGCAGCCCCTAGGGCTTCTGGGAAACAGGATAGTGCTCAGGGTGCAAAGTTGTGGGATCTTTGGGTCATGGGGAATTGGGAGGTGAGACCATGAGATGGGAGCCCTTGGGTGACTCTGGCCATGTGAATGGCTGCATTTTTCATTCACACACTGTCTAGAAGTAGCCGGACTCTTAATAATTCTCTCACTGAAACATAAAATCAACTTCATTAAGAGCATAACTACAATGGGGTATTGAAGTACAGTCTTGCAGACTTTGACAGATAATTGTGCAAAAGTAAACAGCAGATATTTACGCTGACAAATACTAAAAATTCAGTTAAATTGATCATTACCAAAACAATGTGTTTAGGCACATAAATAGTTTATCGGGATAGGCTAAAATCTGGAAATGAGTATATGTAATTTTCAGTAATGAATATTTCATGGAGATGATGTTTCAATTCAGCAGGAACATTATGAAATAGTATTGACCTAACTGGCTCTCCTTCTAGAAGAAAAAAAAAGTAGATGACTTCTTCACAGCATACACAAAGATAAATCCTAGGTAGGTTTAGGCTAAAGATGTAAATAAATAAATGTATACGTTACACATTTGAAGAATATGTAATGGGAAGTTTGCATTGCCTTAGAGTAGAGGGAATATTTTGAATGATGGCAAGACAAACACCGTGAAGAGAGCTGCTGCCTGATTTTTTTTTTTTTTTTTTTTTTTTGTCTTCAAACTACAAGCAAAACCACCACGAGCAAAATCAAAGGAAAAAATCACAGTCTTGGAAACTTTTGCAACATACCTGGGAAGACATATTCCAATGTTCATGTAAATTTGTCATAAATGGTAAAAGGAAAAATATGAAGAGGGAAGTCAAAGAAGAAATGAAGATTAAAATGGAACAAAGAAGGATGATTCAGAGAAAGATTTAATTATTTATTCATCAGCTTAGAAAAAATGGAAAGGCCCGATACTGTCCTGTGCTGGGAAGATTGCATGGGAATAAGGAGCTGGCACCTTACAGGTGAGAGTGTGAGCTGCCAAAACCTCCAGAGGAAAAAAATCCATCAGTGAGTATTAAAGTTCAACCTGCATCCTCCTGAGCTCATTTTGGGCAGTCTTTTCAGTACATAAAAATGCAGCACTCTGTAAGGATACATTGACTGACAAGGGTATTTACAGCACTATTGCTGTGTCAAAGTATTGGACAATACATGATAATCTATCAACTATAAGGTAGATGATTAACTTAGTCCTTCAGAGTTGCGGTATCTTATCAATTACCAAGAAAGAAAAATAAGTTGGAGTTAACAGTCAATATATTCATATGGGAAAATGTTAATATATAATATGCAAAAAGGGGGTTGTAGAAAAATGTGTATGTTGTTTCATTTTTGTGAAGAAGTCAAAAAGCAACACCGATGCCCATTACAGGTTTGCATGCCCATATATCTGCCAGCTTGGAACAGGGCCATTGAGCAGCCTGTTATCTCAGGATAGGAATGGAGGGTATGATTTTTAATGTCTTGTTTGCACATCTTTGGCTGCTTTACTTACTGTAGGACTTTTTTTTTTTTAACTTAAATGATAGGCAATCAGATATAGGAGAACAAAGTGCTTGGGAGAAATTCCTGCACCTCCTTTGACCCACAGGATGAAGCCCACTCTGTTGAGCTGACTTTCTGAATCTCCAGGATCCAATTTCCTTGCACATCACCAAACCTTACTGTCCTTTGTTCCACTCTTTCCTGCTATTCTCTGGTTGTGCAGGATCAGAAGAATTCTTAATATTTAATTAATTTGAGAGGCAGATTTACAGAAAGAAGAGATACACAGAGAGAATGTTCCATCCACTGTTTCACTCCTCAGATGGCTGTGATGGCTGGAGCTGAGCTGATCTTTTGAAGTCAGGATCCAAGAGCCTCTTGTGGGTCTGCTATGTGGGTGCAAGGACTCAAGGACCTGAGGCATCTTACTGCTTTCCCACAAGCAGAGCAGTTGGGACACAAAGTAGCATGCATGTAGGATGCTGGCGCTGCAAAGTAGGGGATTAACATGTTGAGGCACTGGGCCAGTTGCAACCAGGACAATTCTTGACACCAATATGCTTTCCTCATAGACCTTGGTCTCACTGCCCAAGGGAATTTCCAAGGTTGGGCAAAATGTGTACACTCAGTTCCTAGAGCACTTTGTGGAACTGCTCTGACTGCCCACAATCTGTAAGTTCCAAAAGGGCAGAAGTAACGCTTCTCCACTTGTCCTCAGTGCCTTGGCTAGCTCTTTATAGGTGCTGAATATAATAATTATTCATTGGTTGGATAAACAAAAGAGAGAAATGAATGGGCGAGTGAATGAATGAATGTCAAAACATTGGAGATACAAAGACAAGCACAGTTTGTGTCCTCAACCTTGTGTGGTAGGGAGGCAGGTGTATAAATGGGCCAGTTATAACACAAGAAGATCATTATTGTTCTAGAATGGAAGGGACAGAAACTACCACAATTGCCTGAGGGAAGTCTGGAAGATTTCACAAGTGAGGAAACATTTAATCAGAGACCTGAAAGGTGAATAGACATTGGCCAGGAAAATAAAAAGAAGGAGGCAGTGATATTTCTGTCAGAAGGACCAGCTCTGGCAAGGGCATAGAGGCATAAAAGAGCATGGCATGTGCCGAAAACCTCCAGAGAGAGTATTGCTTGAGTATGAAGTTCAAGCTTTGGAAAGAAGTAGATGAGAGATTGTAAATGGAGACAGCTTTGTTGAAACCAAAATTGTTCATGATGGACCCTGTAGGTGACGTCCCTATGGTTCGAGTTTGTATTGAAAGGGGACAGAAGGACTTATTAAAGAAGATTTTAAGCAGGGGCATGATTTTGGTGGAGGGTTAGAACACACTAGAAGAATAAAGATGGGTTAGGGCATATCAGACAGAGGGAGATTGACAGGAGCAATTAGAAAGGATGGTCAGTATACTCTACTGGTGAAGTCATCAGAGTTGACCAGGGTAGAGATATTGGACTCAGTGGAAGGAGGATGGGTGAATACGGAAGGCACATTGACATGACTTAGTGTTGGTGAGCTGTGACGGGATGGGGGGAGAAGGAAAAATGAGCCTCAAATTTCCAATTTGGTCACCTGTTCCAAGAAGTACAGAGAGCGAGGCTAGTCTGAGAAAAATAGAAATCAATGAGCTCATTTTGGGCCATGATGTATATTGCTATTCCCAAGGGTTGCCACAACAAAATCACACAGAGCAAGCAGCTTAAAACAACAGGAAGCTGTGCTTTCACAGTTCTGGCTCTTGGGGACTTGGCTGTAGTCCCTTTGAAACCCACCTGGGAGAGTTCTTATGACGACACTGGTCATATTAGATTAGGGTCCACCCCAATGACTACTTGATTCTATCTGCTATTTTCCAACTAGGTCACATGGACATGTACCAGTGGTTGGGACTACGTCTCCACAATAGCTGAAAGTTTGAGTCTGAAGGGTCATGGGACCTGGGTGAAGAGATGCCCAGGAGGCCCTACAGATGGCAGTGAGAACTTGGGGCGGGAAGCCCGGGCAGCACGGCGTTTTTAGGATAGACCACAAAGAGACAGTGCATGGAGCGATGGCAGCATGCTGAGTGAGAAGAGAAACCCTGGGGGAGATCATGGCCAAGGATCCTATGCAGGAGGAAACTTGGAAGGAAGGGTCAGAGCAAGGGTCTTGGGGGAACCCTGTGCACATGGCTGTGAGTGAGCTGCCTGCGTCCCTCATTTCCTGAGAGCTGACCTTCACCCACCAAGGAGACAGACTGTGTTGCCTGGTTCTTGAACGCCAGAATTTCTTCCCAGTATTGGACACTGCCTTTCTGCTTTATTCAGAAAGCACTGGAACCCTGCAGGCATCTCTTAAGGGGTCAGCAGGGCTATTACAAGATGCTGTTGAGCCAGCCGCCTCCCAGAACTGAGCATTACAGTACGGCATTGATAGAACAAACAAGGCCAGCTTGTTTGTGTTCTGTGTTTCTTCAGAAA
Source organism: Ochotona curzoniae (assembly GCF_017591425.1). Classification (NCBI taxonomy): domain Eukaryota; kingdom Metazoa; phylum Chordata; class Mammalia; order Lagomorpha; family Ochotonidae; genus Ochotona; species Ochotona curzoniae. The sequence continues at coordinate 61,884,674 of NW_024466599.1, forward strand.
TGTGCTGGCAGTTTTGTAATAACACTGAGGGATTGCATCTTAATGCATCACCAAGTTATTCCTGTAAGGCCATGCAATTATTGTCTACAGTGTATGCGGTCTCTCTCCTGCAGTCCCAGACCCAACCCCCAAAAGAGGCTTCCACACCAGCTGCCAGTTAGCAGAGAAAACAGAGGATCCTAGGAGGTAGGAACGAAGAACAAAATGAGTACCTAAGCCTCAGAAAGGTGTGTTTTCGGGTCAGGTGGAGCAACAGGCCATGTTCTTTATGCAAGCAGGCTGCCTGGCTGGCTTGTTCAGTGCTAGTAGGTTCATGGACATTCAGAAACTATCTCCAGGGTCTCATGGGCTAGAAATTTTAGGTGTTTGTTTACAATGGGGTTGCTAAGTCGCAGCATCACGATGCTGGGTGAGCAGACAGGAGGCATGTGTGCAGTCACTGTGTGAGGAAACCAGCGGCCAATGGTCAGGATGACTGCAATATGGTGGTCCTGAGTCTCACATGCTCATTCCAACAGGATCCATCCTCTCTGCTCTGGGAAATGCAGGAGAAATTAAGAACAATGGCTGATGTTTGCCAAGTGCCTGTTAAGGAACACACACTCATGCTATAAGATCTACTTGCATTATCTCAGCTAAGTCCTACAACATCTCTGTGAGATCAGTGCTATTTATGTCACCATTTAGAACGTAGAAAAAGTGGGTGAGCACAGTCCTCTGCCCTGCAGCACCAGAATCCCATATGGGTGCCAGTTCATGTCCCGGCTATTCCATTTCCCATCAAGCGCCTTGCTTGTGGCCTGGGAAAGCAACGAAGAATGGCCATGGTTCTTGGGCCTCTGCTCCCTCGTGGGAGACCTGGAAGAAGCTCCTGGCTATCAACTCAGATCGGATCAGCTCCAGCCATTGCGGCCATTTAGGTAGTGAACCAGCAGATGGAAGACCTCTCTCTGCTCTTCTCTCTCTTTAAAACTCTTCCTTTCAGATAAAGATAAAATAAATCTTCAAAAATGAGAAAGATGACATTGAAAGAGCTGAAGTTATTTTCCAAAGATCTCACAGCTGGCACGTGGTGCTGGGGTGTTGGAACCTCTACCGTCTGGAGTTAGAGCCCACTCCTTGTCCTTGGGAGCTTTGCAGCCATTGAAATTTTGTGTCCATTTATTGCATGTTTAGTTTATGAGTTAATGCCCAGGAGAGGAGGCAAGAATGGAGGGGGTGGTTCAGAAGCCCCAGATCAGCTTCTGGCAAGTTCTGGAAATTAGAATAGAACTTTGTCTTTGTGGAGGAAGAGGGCAGTGAGTTCAGAGGGAAACTCAGGGGAGTAGAGGTGCCCAAGGTCACTGCTGCCATGGGACTAATGTCTGACTGACTTTAGCTGCCATCACATCCTGACCACCAAGGGTAGACTCCTAGACTGGACTTCATTATCAGTCAGCAAATTATATGTTAGAACCAGGCATGCCAGGCTGTGGGGATTGGCGGGGAGCTCAAAGGTAAACCAGTCTGACTCTTTATTTCACAAGTGGGGAACCTTAGGCCCAAAGGGGAGAATAGGGAATGGCTGATTGAGAGAGGCTGCATTTCTTGAACATTGGCTTGTTGAGAGATCCTTACCCCGAGTCTTAGCTCTGTGAGTGATGCTGTGTCAATTTCCAGGTTCCAGCCTTAGGAGACCAGAAGCTTCTACTTCCTGCTCTGGCAACATGGACCCTTGGAGCCCAGCTGTCACACTCTGAGCAAGACTGAACAGCCCCAACAGAGACACGTGCGAAGAGGAGTGTTAGTCACCAAAACCAATGCTCAGAAGACTTGTTGGAGCTGAGGGTAAGGCATTTCCCGCTCAACCGATATCTGAAATCTTGAGCACCAACTGGAAGGCTTGTGTTTTAATTCAGGCTGTCACTAACTAACCAGAGTTGGCATCAGGCCGCTCAGGTTTAAGGGTTCAGCCTTACAAGATTGTCTCATTTCAGGTGCCAGTCACAGCCATCGGTTTCCTGGGTAACCTGCCTTTGTATCTGACTTGGCCACACAGTTGATATTCTCATAATTGTTCCCTTGCCCAGGTTTTGATAATTTGCTAGAATGACTCTCAGAATTCAGGAAAATGCTACACTCTATACTTACTATCAAGTTTATTACAAAGCATGGAGATAAACATGAAGATGAAAGGTGTATAGTGACGGTTTGGGAAGGTGCTGATCACAGGACCTGTGTCCCCCAGGAGGTGGGCTCTACCTCCCCTAGCCAGCATACACAGATGCACCCTGAACCCTGTCATTTTAGGGGTTTTATGAAAGTTCTATTATGTAGGCGTGATTGACTAAATTGTTGGTTATTGGTGATTAAAGTTAATCTTCACCATCTCTCTCCTCCTTGGCAGTTCAACAGTGGAACTAAAAGTTCAACCCTCTTATATAGTTGATTCATTCTGGTACCAGCACCTACCTGAAACCATCTAGGAGTTGACCAAAAGTTACCTCATTTGGTATCAATTCAGTTATATCTGAAAAGGCATGCTATATATAAAAAAAGAAGACCCTCTCATAACTTCTTTCACTCAGAGAATTTGAAGCTCTGTGTCAGAAAAGGGAGTTAGGGACCAGGTATGTATTTTTCACTGCACAGCGGGAGGTTGAGCATAAAGGCTCGGGGGGCCCTAGGACAGTCTGATGCTGAATTAGAATTCCTAGAATGTTTCTGTTCTTCAGCCCTTCCCAGGTGATCCTGATGGTCTGGGTTGAAATCACTGATCACAAATCATTTGTGTGCCATTGGGAGAAACAGCCCAGCATCCTCTATATGCGTAGACTCTCCTAGACTCTGCACTTCTGGGTCTTCCTGTTTATGGACAGATTCCTGGACAGGATGAGTTATTTCTACTCCCTGGTTAAGTCAACCTGGGAGTTCCAAGTTCTCATTTAACTTGTCTTGGGATCTGCAGTGTGATATCTCTGGTACCCTTGGGCCAGGCTAATTTGACAGTTATTAGGGTTGTCTGACAAATATTTATGGCTCTCTCTCATTCTGAGACATGGAAGGATTTTTACTTTCTGTTTTTCTCTGATGGAGTGGGGCCAGATAAATAACTCTGGCTGCTGAGCAGATGTGATGTTTTTCTGGGCCAGAGCATTTTATTAGAGGTGCAGGTCCCTGCGGAATTCTCTTTCCTCCCATTTGCATCATGAATGGCAGCATTCTGGATGGTGGTTGCTCTACCACCATGGAGTCCTGAGTGATAATGATGTATAGGGCCTCCATGCCTTTTGGTTGACTACAACACACATGTGCCATTAGCAGTAAAGGGATTTTGACTGGAGACACTGAGATTTGAGGGATGTTTGTTATTGTGGTAGAGCCTCGTTCAGCCTTACTGATCAAGCCAGAGGTGCAAGCTGATGGCCCTGAGGCCGCCATATTCCTCTGTTTTTGGAGTTAAGGAGAATGCTTCATGCTCAGTTCGAGTGTTTTTGTTTTGTTCTACTTCAAAGATTTATTAATCAAAAAGTTCTAGCCTATTGCATGAATGAACACTTTCTCCCCACCCTGTCCAAGTAAGCCTGTCAGGGGCCTGTCAGTATTCTCAGAACAACCAGGAAGTGTTGAGAAAATGATATTATCAGTTGAAAGATAACAGTTTTGTTTGTCTATCACATGGGACTCTGATAGCAAAGAATGCTGGAGCGTAAACTGACAAAGGAAATCCTACCTAGCAGTGTTTAAAATATTTTGTAGAAAATTGCTTTTTTAAAAGGCTAATGTGCACGATATGTTTTATAATTTTTCTGCAAAGTCAGTGGCATAAAATAACTCCTGTTGAGTGACTGTGGCTTGCCTATCTATACTCAGCCAAGGTGTGATATACGGTCAAAGACCACGTAACAAAGTTTCAGATTGTATGTACAATGATGGCCGTGCAATGTTATAATGGAGCTGAAAAATTCCTATCGCTTAGGAATTACATTATATACTATCGCACTATGAATTACTTCTATGTTTGTGGCACTGCTAGTGTAAGCAACCGATTGTGTTACCAGTTGTATAAAAATAAGGAGCCTACAGGGCATGGACTGGTGGCCCAGTGAGTCAGACACTGAATGAGATGTCCACATCCCATTCTGGAGTGGACAGTTTAAAGTTCCAGCTCTCCTCCCAACTCTAGCTCCTTTGTTGTTGTTCATGTTTAAAAAAGATTTATATTTATTTTTATTGCAAAGTCAGATATACAGAAAGGAGGAGAGTCAGAGACGAAGATCTTCCATTTGATGATTCACTCTCCAAGTGACTTGCAACGGCTGGAGCTGAGCCGATCCAAATCCAGGGGTCAGGAGCTTCTTCTGGGGTCTCCCATGCAGATGCAGGGTCCGAAGGCTTTGGGCTGTCCTTGACTGCTTTCCCAGGTCACAAGCAGGGAGCTGATGGGAAGTGGGGGCATTGGGATTAGAACTGGCCACCCATATGGCGCATTCAAGGACTTTAGCTGCTAGGCCACTGCGCCGGGCCCCTGTAGCTCCTTTTTAATGTGCACACTGTGAGGTGGCCATTTTCAGCTCAAGTAACTAGGTCCGTACAACCCATCTGGAAGTTCTAAACTGAATTCCTGGCTCCTGGCTTTAGCCTGGTCCAGCCCTGGGCATTGAAGACGTTTGGGAAGGAATCAACAGCTGGTGATTTTCTCTGTACGTCTGTCTCTCTTTTTTAAAAATAATTTATTTTATTTTTTGATGGTGATCACAGGGTTGACCAGGGTGGGAAGGATTGAGGATGAGGGGAAAGTGGATAAAATCATTGTTTCCTAATTCTGCAATTCTTCTTGTCTCTGGAGGAAGGGGAGAGATAAAGGGGGAACCAAACCTAGCCTCCCAAATGTCCCAATACCCAGGGATGGGGAACCACCACCCGATATCAATTCAGGGTCCCACTGTAGTGCGTGTTCTGAGGGCTCTGATCAAGTGGTGTGGGTAGTTCTGAAATGTCTGTTTTGCTGATCCCAGGGTCAGACAACACTCCCAATGTCCATTGGCTGCCATAGTCGATCTTAGGTCTCCATTCATCCAGATTTTTGTTGCCATCGTTTGCTGGAGTAGTTGTCCAATTTGCTCTGTTCTCCTTCCTCTGCAACAGTCCCAAACAGGCTGCCAATATTAGGAGAATGTGCATTATGGAAACAGACATTCTCCATGTCTGTGTGTCTGTCTGTGTGTCTCTCTCTCTCTCTCTCTTGTTTAACCATTTATTTTATTTTTATTGGAAAGTCAGATGTACAGTGAGAAAGATTTTTGGTCCACTGATTCACTACCCAAAAGGCTGGATCAGCTGGAGCTGAGCCAGTCTGAATCCAGCAGCCAGGAGCCTCTTCTGGGTCTCCCATGTGAGTGCAGGGTCCTGATGCCTTGGGTCATTCTCAACTACTTTTCCAGGTCACAAGCGGAGAGCTGGATGGGAAGTGGAGCTGTCGGGGTTAGATCCATTGCCCATGTGGGATCCCGGCACATGCAAAGTGAGGACTTTAGCCACTAGGCTACCATTCCAGGCCCTGTCTCTCTTTTTTAAATGGTTTATTAATTTTTGTTGGAAAGACCCCTCCAATGGGGTTATAGGTTCCCAAGGACTTGAGCCATCCTCCACTGCCTTATAAGCCATAAGCAGAAAGCTGGATTGGAAGTGAGTGGCCAGGACATGAGCTGGAGCCCATTTGGGATGCTGGTACCACTGGGCAGAGGATAAGCCTGCTGGGCCACTGCACTAGCCCCTGTGTGTTTATCTCTTAAAAATAAACTTAAAGTCTATCATATGCTACATATGAGTGACATGTATTGCTTGATAATGATGACCACTATATTACTGGCTTACATAGTTGTTATATAAGCGAATATGTATATTATTATTTTAGAGGGTACTTCTGCTTATTTTTTCTAAGTTAACTATAAAACTGCCACAGGCAAGTCCTTCGAGATAGTTTCCAGAAGAAAGTATTATGGGACATGACAGCTTCGTGTTTCTTATTGACCCTGAGAGGATGTAGAGTGGAAAGACTGTGCTACTGATGATACATTTGAATCCTAGTTTTCAATAAGCAGCTTTAGAATTCTGGGGTTTACCAACTATGGGCAACTGCCTAGGTTATCTTGCACTTAGGTAAGTGTTAACACTGTTGGAAGAAAAAAAACGCATATAAAGTGAAGAATGTTTGTGTATTTCACAGTATAGATTTAGGAGCATAACGGTACTTCTCCCTCTACCCTCCTTCCTGCCCACATGTTCACTCATTTTATCCCCTCCTCATTTCTTTTTTTCCCCTTAATTTTTTTTTTGGTAAAGATTTATTTTATTTTTATTGGAAAGGCGGATATACAGAGAGGAGAGACAGAGAGGAAGATCCTCCGTCCGATGATTCACTCCCCAAGTGAGTGCAACGGTCGATGCTATGCCGATCCGAAGCCAGGAGCCTCTTCTGGGTCTCCCACGCGGGTGCAGGGTCCCAAAGCTTTGGGCCGTCCTCGACTGCTTTCCCAGGCCACAGGCAGGGAGCTAGAAGGGAAGAGGGGCCGCCGGGACCAGAACCGGTGCCCATATGGGATCCCGGGCGCGCAAGGCGAGGACCTTAACCACTGCGCCACCGCGCCGGGCCCTTTCCCCTTAATTTTTACAATGGCATAACTTTCAGTTCACTTCAGAATCACAGGCTTAAATAGCAAATAGGGGGGAAGGTATACTGTTCCTAAAAGGGTATGGAGGAAGGCGCTACACAATAATCACATCTCAAAATGTCAGTCTCATTCAAATAGCTCATATTTTTTCACTCTGTGCGTTAGTTACCATAGATCAAGGAAAATATATGATATTTGTATTTTTGAGACTGGCTTATTTCACTAAGCGTAATGGTTTCTGGTTGCATCCATGTTGTTGCAAAAGACAGGATTTCATTCTTTTCTTTTTAATGGCTGAGCAATATTCTTTAGTGTATATATACCACATTTTCTTTATCCAGTCATCATCTGATGGACATTTGGATTGATTCCGTATAGATTGTGTGTTGGATGTACATGTAAATCCAATTTTCCCATCACTATTTGTTGTCTTCTCCCTAGATTGATTTGTTTGTTTATTAAATGTTAACTAACTGTAGATGTGTGGGTTAATTTCAGATTTTATTCTGCATTATTGATATGCATGTCAATTTTTTGGGCAGTGTCAAGCTGTTCTGATTACAGCCACTCTAGAGAACATCTTAAAGTCTAATACTGTGATACTGTCACAGTTTTTGTTGTTTAAGATTCTTTTTGTGTAACTTTGTGCAGAAACCACTGCTTCTCTGGAGTGAATACAGAGATATGGGAAGGGTTTGTCAAGGGATCTGACACTACTGTAATGGACACAAACCTATCTCCCTAGGAAGCGAATCATTACCTAGGAGCAGGTGGCTGCTTCTCCATCTTTGTTTGCCATCATATCGTTTTTTTTTTTTTTTTTTTTAAAGATTTATTTTTATTATTTTTTCATTGGAAAGGCGGATATACAGAGAGGAGATACAGAGAGGAAGATCTTCCGTCCGATGATTCACTCCCCAAGTGAGCGCAACGGGCCGATGCTATGCCGATCCGAAGCCAGGAGCCTCTTCCGGGTCTCCCACACGGGTGCAGGTTCCCAAAGCTTTGGGCTGTCCTCGACTGCTTTCCCAGGCCACAGGCAGGGAGCTGGAAGGGAAGTGGGGCTGCCGGGATTAGAACCGGCGCCCATATGGGATCCCGGGCGTGCAAGGCGAGGACCTTTTTAACCTCTTGCGCCACCGCGCCGGGCCCCATCATATCGTTTTAAAGATAATTGATTTGATGGCAAAGTGACAGAGATGGAGAGATCTTCCAACTACTAGCTTACTCCCCAAATGGTCACAACAGCTAAGATTGGACCATACCAAATTTTAGGAACCAGGGATTCCTTTCCAGTCTTCCACATGGGTGATAGAAACCCAAAAATTTGGGTCATTACCTGCTTGCTGCCTTTCTTGATATGTTATGATGCTGTTTTGGAAGTGTGGAGGAGCCAGGACTTGAACCAGGCACTCAGAGAATGGGGGTGTCCCAAGTGGTGACTTAGGTTCCTGTGCCACAATATCACCCCCTGATTTCATGTTTTTATTTCTACTTAGAATCTTTTCCCATTTTCCTATTGCTGCCGTTATTTTTACTCTTCCTCTTTAATTTTTTTATTATTATTATTTGAAAGAGAGAAAGTGATTGTGAATCTATTTGCTGCTTCATTTGCCAAATACCTGCAAGAGGCAGGCTGGAATTAAGTATGAGTCTCCCATGAGGGCGACAGGGACTTCAAGAACTTTAGCCATTACCTGTTGTTTCCCAGAGTACATAGCAGGCCTTTATTTCTCCCCCTTCTGGAGTTTGGAAGGTTGGAGATCAGGATTCCGCATGGCTGGCATCTGGTGAAAGCTCTTTCTGCCCTACAGATCTCTACTTCCTCGCTGTGCTCCCACAGGATGCAGAGAGCTGCTGCCTTTTACCTTCTTGCAGCTCTTTATATGCTCTGCTTATTGTTCCTTTGTCATATACATTGCAAATACTTTCTCTATTCTTTGGAACTTTTGAAGTCTGTCTCTTTAGCGCTTCTCTGCAGATGTTTTTTTTCTTCTTGCCTCTTTACCTTTGTTTCCCACTAGTTAGTCTGTTCTTTGAGTTTAAAAGTGTCTCTTTTTAATGGTATATTCTTTCTTTGAATGTTTAATGATTTGTGATTGCAAGTGATTCTTTTTATTTGCTTTTGCCTCCATGTACATTACCTGTTTGCAAGCATGCATAGTATTAGCTGAGGGGCATGAGAAAGCCACATTCCATACTGCTATCCTTGGCTACTCGCTGCCAGTTGTCATTTGGTAGTCATATTCTTAAGCATGAGAACCACTCTTACTTGCAGGGGTTGTCAATTGCCCAAGATACAGGTGGCTTCCCACTAGGTGCAGATAGCTCTGTTGTTTGCTGTCTAGACCAAATGGGGAGGGGTAGGAAGAAGTTGGAAGGTGAGGAAGAATTTCAAACACTTGGTGTCTTTCCCTGCAGGATCTAAAATAATAATCCTATTGGTGATTCCAGAATTCCCTCCTTCACTGCTAACCAACAGCTCTGTTCTCGGAAGGGTGTGTCTTTGACCTTTTGGACCTGCTTTCTCTGAGCATATTGATTGTGGTTTTTGCCTCCAGTTTAATCCATCTGCATTCCATGTTTTAGTCATTTTTCCTGATTTCTAGTTTACACAAGTAATATCTTCTTGTTTCCTGATGCAAATTATGCTTTCTAAGAATTTGAGGTGAAGGGAAAGGAAGCCATGTATAATCTGTTATCCCTTTTACATCATCAAATCAGCCAATCCTATTGTGCTATATAAATATATGTAGTGATTTATATTACACTATTCTAATGTACTATAAAAGTGATTTATATTGCACCATTCAGTCTGATATTTCTGAAATATTGTTTCTTTTGGGCAAAAGAGCACTAAGAAGGATCGGAGAGTTTGCTTCATTGATGCGAATATTCTCAAATAGGCATAGTTGTGCTTGACTGATTGTTTACTCAAAGCTAAAGAGGATGAAGAAAAGAAAGGGATTCAGACAAGGTTAAAATATCTGTCTTCACATTTATCTCTGATGCTGTTGTCTACTGGAATTTCCCAAATGTCCCATCCTGACTTATGAGCTGCCTGTATCAATTGTGTTTGAATATCATTTACATATTCATATCTGAGTCAACTTTCAAGTTATAACACTTCTACAGCTGTCACTAGCTAATGATTCCGTTGGGAACAAAACCATCCTCTAACAAACCTGGCTGAGCCGAGTGGAAACAAACAGGCCATAAATTACAGAGAGTGGCCTTGGCTTGTGGCTTGTGGCTCATGGCTCAGGGACAACATTTTCGTAAGTTGCCCATGCCCATGACAAATATGTGCCCTTGCAACTTCTCCTTGAAGGGGCAGGGAATAGAAAAAAGTCCTGCTTATGGAATTTAGGCCTTGGTGAGTAGCCCTTAATTTTTTCTGTCTCTCTGACCTACTTTAAGGAACCCAAGTATCCTATTTTTCTTATCCTACTTATTAAAATGCAAAATGATAAAAAAAAAAGTTAAATTCTGTATTCCACAGAATTCTGAATTTCACCCAGTATATCATTTGTCCCTGGGGTAATATCCACTGGGCTTTGCCTACTGTCCTCCACCACTATACATAATAGCTTGAAAAAAAACTTAATTAATTGACATGCTATCGATGAACCAATGCAATTAGAGTAGGACAGACATTTATGTTTATGCAAAAAGGGAAGACAAATAAGTGACCCCATTACCATCACTTTTCTGTCTGAATGTTTTCTTCTTCAAATGTTTTTATCTGTTTGTGTAGGTGATTGGACCAAGAAAGTAAGCTAATCTAACTTTTCTCCAGAACCATTCCTTCAGCATTGCCCATTAAAGGGATACTGCCATAAAACAGAAATTTCTTTTATTTGCTGTCATCAAAGGAAGTTTGCTGACATTTAGTCTCAGATCAAGGATTCTGGGAAATGAAAACACCATGAGAGAATGCTTCTAGTCAGATTCCCAATGATTCAGAGAATTTCATGTGTTTACTGATGTGAGAAGACATTTGAATACATTAACCTTGAATCTATAAGAACGGAAAATCAAGAGTACCTCTCGTTTGTTGAAGGAACTGAAGATATTCAGATACAAACTTTCCTGAGTTCATTGCAATACAGATATGTAGAAATTATGGACACTGGATGGAAATAGAGTATCAGAAGAGTTCCACATTTTGACATATTTATATAAATAACTCTTTAAGTTCCCATAGCTGCTCTTAGAATGAAAATCTCAGGATATTTAGAACTGCAAGCATTAGCTCTAATAGTGCCAATATTTGGGTTACAATTGGACTACATCTACCAAGAAGAAGTCATAATGCTGAAGTTTTGGGACAAGGATACACACACTAGACTCAACTGCTGTTAAATTCCTTAGTTCTGATAACAACTCAGCCTGTTGATACCAGTTCTACAATTAACAGGGACCAAGTTGAACTAAGACTAATACCAGCAACATTTTAAAAAGTGTTTTTTAATCCACATTGGGATTAGAGATTAAGAAGTTTACGACCACATTTATGGCCAGCAAACGGACTGCTGATAATACTTCCATACAGTCCACATACATATGATATGTGGCGCATCTCTGGAAACAAAATGTCCAGCAATATATATGGGGTGCCCTCGGAAGGCCATGATTGGCCTCTGCAAGAGCAGCAGAGTTCCCAAATAACCAAGACTGCTGTGCAGGTGAGTATAGGTACTGTTGTCATTTGACCAGACCACTTTTCCCTGTGGGATATCATTGTCTCCCATTTCTGTGCACGAGGCTGTTTTCCTTGTTATTCTGTAAGAAACCATCCTGAGAAGGAAATGACTAGTTCGCCCAAGCCTAGGCCCCTCATGACACAAAGGAATCCCCTTCATACTTTGTGCTCTATCTTTTCCTGTGGCATTACAGCTCTCCAGTTTTGGATTTTCTCCTTTTCTGCATTTGATGGCTGCATAAAGTGTTTTTTATAATAGGACTTAAATCTTTGTTCTGGATAAATGCCATACTCAACTATATGCTGTTCTGCTTGGATTATTGCCACAGTTATTTTATGAACATATTTTTCGGCTCCACAATGTAATTTTGGTTTATTGCCCAAGGTCTGGGACAAATTACGCTCCTTTCTGTCTGATTTTTGTTTCTGTCTTTGTGGAGGGCCTGTTCATTTCCAGCAGAGATATGCTGAGCACACTGTCTTGTTGGTCCTCTTGCCTCTAAGCCACTTAGGATTGATTAGAAGCACACAGACAATTTATTTCCGGTGCTAACAGATTCAGCCATAGTCCACGTTCTTGAAAAAACACCCCCTCCTAAGTCATTTTATGTTGTTAAAATCTTGTGGTTTCCATCCTTTTTTTTTTTTTTTTTTTACATCCTACAGTCATTAAAAACTTGCGGGAGGCGAGATCTTGACCTTTAAATAGTTTACATAACAAAACTAACTCAAATAATTTCATAGATTTAAACATCCTGATTATAAAAGCACTATATGTTTATTAGGGAAAAACTCAAAAATAGAGAAAAAGAAAATTCATAGAAAATATAAATTAAATTTGAATGTCTTTTCTTTAAAAATCTTTTTTTCCTATCTACATAAATAGTATAGCAGTTAGGGCTACACAGATTTGTATCCTGCTTTTTAAATTTTGTATCATATAAACATTTTTCACATTATTATCAGTCTTATCAACATCTATAATGGCTTCAAGACATTCAATCATGAAGATCTACCATAATTTTTGTTTATTTGTTTTTATTTGAGAGGGAAGAGACAGAGAGTTCCCATGCTTTGGTCTACTCCTTAAATGAGTGCAACAGCTAGGGAGAGGCCAGGCAGAAACTGGGAGCCGGAAATTCATTCTATGTCTGCCACATAAGGATACGGGTAACCAGCTCCTTGAGCCATCATCTCTGCCCTGGGGAATACACATTAGCAGGAAGCTGGAATTGGGAGCAGTGTTAACATTCAACTGACACACTCCAATTGGGAAGCAAGCATCCTAAAATGTCCTACCTGCTGCAGCTGGATGCCAATTCTGACATGCATCCTAATGTAACGACTCCATTGTTGTTGAATATTTTGCTTCCAGAAGTTGTACCAGTGTACTTTACGATTTTTAAAAATCTAATATTTAAAATAAATTTCTGGTTTGTTGCCTTGAATGATTCAAAACTCCATATGTTGCCTCATTAACATACAGTTCAAACATTCAAAGGAGAAAAAGAAGACGGTGTGAATACACATCTTATATAGCCATAGCATTTTTGTGAAAACTAAGAAGCTGACATTGACTGTGGTCTGCACTTTGTTTTCAAATTTTCCCAGGGTTTTTGTTGTTTGTTTTACTAATACAATCTTGCTTTTATAGGATGGAATCCAGGAGACCTGACTGCATTTAGAAGTCAACTGTTAGAGCATGGTAACCAGTGGTATCCTCAAAAAGATAGGTGAGTTGTCTGTTTTTAGATCTTTTCATAGCTGACAATGTCTTTGTCTTCCATTGACTCATCAAGAGCAGCCTTCGTGTTGTTGTTGAGTCACAAATTTCTCTTTACGTATTTGAATATAATTCATGTTCCTTACATACTTACTTTTCTTCAGTCTAATCGTCCTATGTTTCTTGAGTTCTCTTCTATGATTCAGTTTCTCCTATGATCCGGCTCCTTGAGTGATTTGTGGCTGTCATAACTTTGATTGCTTGCAACCTGGTAGAACTCTCATCTGTGGTATATTGCTTAGAATTCCAAACTCCAGAAGTCTCCCCAATGAAGTACAAGGAAATTTCTACTATCTCTCCAACCATTGGTTTCCATCTTCAACATTTGAGATTTTGAGACAGCCTGTGACTATGAGATACTTCTCTGAGTAATGTGAATTAACAAAGACATGTATCTTTAAATATAGTTTCAAATATAGTTTCCTAATTTATCATATTGTAATTCATGAATTCCCCATTGCAAGGGGAAATCTTAGACATTATAAGGGCTTAGAGTTCTTCAAAACACAACATTTTAATTTTTAATCAATTGCTTTGATTTTTCACAGAGAAATTAAATCAAATTAGAAATTTTTTTCTTATGGAAGATGATAATGAAAGTTATATAATTATGACCTTCAACAAAAATTCAGATTGTCCTAACCTGACAAGATAATTTTAATTCTCTGGAGGCTTAAATTGCCTAAGTATGCTTACTCTACATTGATCCAAATAAATATTAACATATTAAAATTATACCACCTTGGCCTAAATTAAATACTGAAGGAACTTTACTCTGTTAGCTCTACCTTCAGACCAGAGAAGGTCTCCCCAAGAGGCCACTGAACTCATCTGGACAATAAGATGCTGGACTTTATGCTAGGTATATGCTTGCAATGAAAGAATCTCAACTGAACTTGAACTGTGGTTATGCAGCAAGGTGGAGGAATCCACTATGGGGGGAGGGGTGTGGGAGGGGTGGGGGGAGGGGTGTGGGAGGGGTGGGGGGAATCCCCAGTGCCTATAAAACTGTATCACATAATACAATGTTAATAACAATAAAAAAAAAGATTGACCAAGTTAATGACTTGGTATGATTATTCACACTGTTTATAGATAACATGATGTTATTTTGAGTATAAGAATAGAATATAATGAAATAATTTGCTAAATGCAGATAATAAAAATAGATTGGGCATAATGCTATTTTTTTTGTTTCTTCAATTATGTAAGTAAATGAAAAAACTACTTATAAATCATCCCCAGTGCCTAGTGTTAATGGATTCTCTCAGTGCTTATAAATCATCATCATCACTACCTTTGAGCAATTGATGCGTATTGGTGTAATGATAATGCTTTACATTGCTTACTACTTAAAAAATCCCATGGGGAGGGGTGCTGGTTGTTGGCCCGGAGTTAAGATGCCTGAATCTCATACTGAAATGGCCGGGCTTAGCCTCTGCTGCACTCCCCAGTCCAGCTTCCTGAAAGAGGGCAGGTGATGGTCCAGGTGATTGAGCTCCTACAACCAATGTAGGAGGCCTGAATTTTGGTTCCAGCACCCAGCTTCCATCTGGCTCAGCCTCTATCATTATGGACATTTGGGGAGTGCAACAACAAATGGGAGCTCTCTGTCTGTCTCTCTTTGTGTCTGAAACAATAAAAAAGAAATGTACTGTAAGCTATGTATTCGTTACAGAATCGGAAAAGGAGGCCTAGAAAAATAAATTTTCACGGTAATATTCCTCTTGAAGGATGGGGCTGCCCTTCAAGGCCTGCCTACTTTGAAAGCCAACATTTTCTCTCATTCGGATTTCTATTTTCATATTCAGTAATATGTTCCAGGCTCCAAGTATCTGGCATATAATCCCTGGATCCATTTTTTTATCCTGTTTGAAATTTTTAAAAAATTTTAATCAATCATTATTATTTCTATTTCCGACCATTCCTTGATCATATACTGCATCTACCCTCAAGGACACGGTAAGGTATAAATTTGAGCCTAGAGCATTAACTCACCTTAATTGTTACCAGCTTGTCATTATCAGCACAATTAGGGATAGAATTTAATATACAAAGTACTGGAGAACCATGAAGATTAGGTGAAGAAAGTCCTTGGGTTGAAAAATTGCTGCAGAAATTACCCTCTCCTTGCTAATCCTGATTCGGAGCCAGAGCTGAGCCAGGAGGATGTATGCGAAAGCTTCAGTTAGTATAACTGCGAATGTCCTGAATCTTTGGCTTCTCTTCTGTATGCAGCCCAGGACAGGTTCCATGATCGTTTGCCCATGGATGAATCTGGCTGTGGCCATCCTGTGAGTGAGGAAAACTGAGAGGCAAAGAGATGAGGCAACCGAAGAATGTATGTTGGCAGCATTCACCATGGCTCTTGCAAGATCCAGGACCCTCTCACTGACTCAATCCTCAATGCTGTTTTTCTTTTAGAACCCTGGGTCTCTACATGAGCCCAGTCTCAGTGTTTGTTCACTTTGACTCTTAGCACATCTTTTTTTTTTTTTTAAGATTTATTCATTTTTATAGAAAAGAAGATTTACAGTAAGGACAGAGAGATCTGCCATTCACTAGTTCACTCCTCAAATGGCAGTAATGGTCAGCGTTGAGCTGATCCAAAGCTAAGAGCCTGGAGCTTCTTCCAGGTCTCCCACGTGGGTGCAGGGTCCCAAGGCTTTGGGCCATCCTCCACTGCTTTCCCAGGTCACAAGCAGGGAGCTGGCCATCGGGATTAGAACTGGCACCCATATGGGATCCCAGCACAAGGTGAGAACTTTATTCACTAGGTTATCACGCCGGGCCCTGAAATAGTTTCAAGAGTTCACTTGCTGTGATAGAAAGGTAAATTATTCATTTAATACAAAAACCAGAAGAACTACAAAGATGAAAAATCAATGTATCTAAATATCTTAGTCTGCTTGGGCTGCTATAATAGACTGCCACAGACTGTGTCATTTATAAACAACAGATTTATTTTTCACAGTTCCATAGACTGGGGACTCCAAAGATCAAAGTGCTGACAGTTTGGGGAGGGCCACCATTTTAGTTCTCACTGTGTCCTCATGTGGCAGAAGGAGCAAAGAAAATTTATGGCACTGTCATAGGAGAGTGCCACTGTCATGACCCCATCACCTTCACATACATTGAGAATTAGATTTCTACATAGAAATTTGGGAGGAAACATACACATTCATTCTAAAATTACAGTGAAGTCAAAAACATATGCATGTCAAAATTTTATCACATTTGCTTTAGTTTCTTTGTAAAGAAATAAAAAGTCAAAGTTGGATTCTTGTTTTCATACCTCTCCATTTACCTTCATCGATTTCTCTCCCCAGCAAATTTGTCATGTAAAGGTAAATACACGCATGTCTACAAGCAATATAAGATTGTTTCTTGTCAAATGTGCATGTTTTGCATGTCTTCCACCTCAACATTTACATTGCTGAAATGTAAAAAACATGCTTGTCCTTTTAATTGTTTTAGTGGTCTCCCTCTTTCTCTCTGTCACACACACACACACACACACACATACGCATCAATCCTTATTTATCTGGTTTTATCTGAACATTAGCAATGACAATCAGAAATGAAATGAACGTTGTTCTGTGTTCTGAAGAATGAGTGCAAGATTTCATCTGAGATGTCAGCCTAGACTGGGAATTGTTAGGTTGCCAACTTATAGGTTTCCATTATCTTATCTTAAAATAGATCTTAGAGGTGGTTAAACCAATCTCTCTTGCCCTCTCTCTGTCTCTTCTCTCTGCAGCTCTGCCTTTCAAACAAGAGTAAAAAATAAAATCTTCTAAAAAATGTAAACAATTTTAAAAATACAACTGAACTTTCATTTGCAGCATTTGACAATTCCTGTTTTTCTCTCTCTTGACCTACAGGAATATGTCAGACTTGAGTCTTGTCCTATTGAGAAATGTTAAGCGGAAATTTATTGTTATTTTGCATTCTATTTTCCAAGTAGTCATTCTTTTATATGCTAATCCTTCATTCATGCTCTTCATGTGAAGATAAGGAAGAAGCTCTTGCTCTTCTCTTAAAAAGTTGGCTTATTTATCTTTTTTAAATCTGGTAGATTAAGACTTCTGGGCACTAAACTTTGACAAATTAAATATGTTGAAAATGTCCTCTGCCTGTTGTCTCTTGGAAACAAACATCGTTTTATGTAAGTAGTCTTTACATACTGAAGTTTTGTTATGGTCAAGCTAATTAAGGCTCTGTGATTTCTGCTTTTTATTTCTTCTTTGGGAATTCTATTTCCAAAACCATATAGATTTTTTAAAGACATTTATTATTTTTTTTTATTGGAAAGTCGGATTTACAGAGAGAAGTAGAGACAGACAGGGAGATCTTCCATCCACTGATTCACTCCCCAAGTGCCCAAAACAGCTAGAGCTGAGCTGATCTGAAGCTAGGAACCTAGATCCTCTTCTGGGTCTCCCATGTGGTTGCAGGTTTCCAAGGCTTGGGTCATTCTCAATTGTTTTCCTAGGCCACAAGCAGGGAGCTGGAAGGGAAGTGAGGCTGCCAGGACATGAGCCTATATGTGGGAATCTGGTCTGTGCAAGACAACGACTTTAGCCACTAGGCTATCGTGCAGGGCCCAATATAGATGTTTTTAAATGTTGTGAGGTGAAGTTCCAATAGTATCTTCAGGTTATGGAAATTTCCATAGATAAATCAAATTGTTTAAGTAACTCTCATAAATCACACTTTCCTTTTTCCCACTAATTTGCATATCTTCGTCTACTTTCTACCAAGGTACCTAATACATGTCAATTTATTTCTGTGTTTTTTTTCTTTCATTCTATGGATCTATTTGTCCATTTGTGGGCTGGTCTTCTCACCTACTTACTCTTGGGAGTCAAGTTCTCTGCTGTTCTCCTTTTTTGGAATTATTTTAACCTTTTGCATTTCAATAAGCCAACTTAGAATCCATTTTTCCATCTCAATGATGATGCTAACTGAAAT
Source organism: Ochotona curzoniae (assembly GCF_017591425.1). NCBI lineage: Eukaryota > Metazoa > Chordata > Mammalia > Lagomorpha > Ochotonidae > Ochotona > Ochotona curzoniae. Next base: position 61,902,789 of record NW_024466599.1, read on the forward strand.
TTTTATTAGAATTAGATGAAATTGTTATGCTAGTTTGATAAGATTTTTTGTACCAAATAGCTCTCATTATTTCTTTTGTTTTGTTTTGTTTTGTTTGTTTGTTTAGGAAAGTCAAGTCTACAGAGAGGAGGAGAGACAGAAAAACCCTTCATCTGCTGATTCACTCCCCAAGTGGTCATAAAAGCCAGAGTTGAGCTGGTCTGAAACCAGAAGCCAGAGCAAGTGCAGGGTCCCCCATGCAGGTGCAGGGTATCAGGCCACAAGCAGGGAGCTGGAAGGGAAATGTAGCAGCCAGGATTAGAACCAGAGCCCATGTGAGATCCTGGTGCATGTAAGGCGAGGACTTGAGCCATATTGAGCCCTTCCATTTTTCCTCCATTAGATACAGCCTTCTCTATCTTAATTTATTCTTTGAAGTGCCAACTTTTATTCAATCATCTTTTTGCACCTCAGTTCGTTGATCTACAATATGGGAATAGTAAGAATACCAGTATAGAATTATTTAAAAATTTAATATATCTAGACAATAGTAAATCCTATTTAATAGGTTGTTAATTAACCACAATATCTGAAGAGTGAAGGAATACAGTAATATCCAGTGGAATGTACAAGGAATTTTGAAACAAAAATAGTTTAGATTTGGATTTCTTTTTTTAAGATTTTTAAGTTTATTTTTTATTGGAAAAGCAGATTTCCAGAGAAAAGGGGAGACAGAAAGATTTTCCATTCTCTGGTTCACTCCCCAAATGGCTGCAATGGGTGGAACCGGGTCAATCTAAAACCTGGAGCTTCTTCCAGGAGTGCCACTCTGGTGCAGGGTTAGGACATCCCTTGCTGCTTCCCGAGGCCATAAACAGGGAGCTGGATAGAAAGTGGTGAAGCAGGGGCCCAGCGTGATAGCCTAGCAACTAAAGTCCTCACATCACACACACCAGGATCCCATATGGGCACTGGTTATAATCTGGGACGAAAGAAGACCTTACTCTCTGTCTCTCCTCCTCTCTCAATACCAGTAGGTAGAAAGTTATCCAGTTGAGCCATTGTTTCAGCCCCTAGATGTGGATCTTTAACATGGGAAAATATTGATGTTACGAAAAAAAAAAAAGATTCCTAAATCTTGGAAAGGTCTATATAGTCTTTGAAATTAAAATACAAATCAATATGGGTTGTAAACTCTAGATTAGGAAGCTTTCAAAAATCATTGTTGAGAGCATGGCGCAATAGCGTATGTGTTGAAGTCCTCGCCTTGCATGCACCAGGATCCCATATGGGCACCACTTCTTCCCATCCAGCTTCCTGCTTGTGGCCTGGGAAAGCAGTTGAGGACGGCCCAAAGCCTTGGCACCCTGTGCCCACATGGGAGACCTGGAGGAAATTCCTGGTTCCTGGCTTTGGATTGGTTCAGCTCTAGCTGTTGCAGTCGCTTGGGGAGTGAACCATCAGACAGAAGATCTTCCTCTCTGTCTCTCCATCTCTCTGCATATCTGGCTTTCCAATAAAAATAAATCTTTTTAAAAAAACCATTGGTGAAATGGAATAGACTCTGATGTGATACACTCTCATGGCTGGACTAAGGAATATGCAGAGAACTTATTATTAGACATTATTTCTTGATATATCTGTGAAGGTGATTCTGGAGAAGATGGGTATGTGAACCTGTAGACCAAGTGAGGATGATTTGCTGTCAGTGTTAGTGGCCCAAACTGCACAGTTCCATGCACGGCTCATTGGGTGAAGCACCACCTCAAATCTGGGCTAACTCCCTGTATCACCTTCGTCTGATTTCATGCACTCCTTGTAGCACCAAGGAGAGGTTGGCAATGATGTTACCATGATAACCCTCCTCTCCCCTGAGGAGAGTTAGTGTCAGCCATTGAAAGGTGTTTGAGATTGAAGGCAGAGGGGTGGGGGAAGCCACGATGAAGGAATTGTAGGCAGAGGCGGGAGGCAGATGTGAGCTCCTCAGCAGCTTCAGAATATTCCAGTGTGAGCGTCCTTCTTTGATACTGTGGGCAACTAAGCGAGCCAGTGCTGTCCTCTGGAGAATGGAATATTTGAGGCAGCTTCCAAGTGAACTCTTCAGATCCTTTCTGTTGATGATGCAGGCTGGGGTCATCTCAGAAAACTTCTTTGATTTTTATTCCTTGGCCCTAAAGTATGTATAAAAGTCTTTCTTGCCTTGTTTTAAAACCGGTTGTGCCTGGAGCAGATCGAGAAACATGGTAGCTGGCCTCCAAGACGGCCCTTGTACTGTCTCCTGGCACTCAGGACTTTGAGGAAGCTTCTGCTGCACTGGGACAGGACTGGCCCGTGTAACAGATAGAATAAGGTGGAAGGGACGGCGTGTTGACTTCTGAGACTACATGTGAGTTTGACCTGGGGCAAGCCGTCTGTCCAACCCAGGAGAAACTCTGGTAGCCTTCTGGGAGGCTCACCTCATGAAGAACTGAGTTCTAAACAAACAAAGAAACAAACAAAAAAGATGGGGCCTGGCGTGATAGCCTAGGGGCTAAAGTCCTCGCCTCACACATGCTGGGATTGCATATGGGCTCCAGTTCTAATCCCAGTGGCCCTGCTTCCCATTCAGCTCCCTGCTTGTGATCTGGGAAAGCAGTCGAGGATCGCCTAAAGTCTTGGCACCCTGCGCCCACTTGGGAGACCCGAAAGAGGCTCCAGGCTCCTGGCTTTGGATTAGCTTAGCTCCAGCCATTGTGGCTGCTTGGGGAGCGAATCATCGGACAAAAGATCTCCCTCTCTGTCTCTCCTCCTCTCTGCATAGCTGATTGTTCAGTAAAAATAAATCTTTAAAAAATTCAAAAGAACTGAGTCCTCTCACCACCACGCAGCACCAACCTGCCTAGCTGTGGAAGTGAGTTCCCTTGGAGTGGACCCTCAGCCCCAGGCAAATCTTCAGATGACTTGGATCCCAACCAATATCTGACTATAACTGCCTGAGAGGCTCCTGGCTGGAACTCCCTAATTGAGCCACACCCAAATTCCTGATCCATGAACACCACGAAATATGATAAAGGATTATTGTCATAAGTTGTTTCATTTTTCCGGAGGGTGGTAATTACACAGAAATAGAGTAAGTGGCATCTGTATTTCTTAATAGAGCTGTCTTCTTCCTATTTGCTCCCGAATATCATATGTATATATGTATACAGTCACCAATCAGTGAGAATTAATTTTTTTAATCATCATTTTCTTACCTCAATTATTTGACAAGCCCAGATTTCTTGCGGGCTTTCAAATTGATTGCTAGTTTCTGTCTTAAAAAGTTATTTGTGACTCTCAACCCTAGCAATATGCTCATTGCTTAGTCTTCTTGTAGAAAGAAGAGAGAAAGTTTGAGAATGACCAGAATGTAACTAGTTTGAGTACTCTTTCTGCCTGTATAATCTTGTTATTATTTTGCTTATTGGGGGCCCGGCGCGGTGGCGCAGTGGTTAAGGTCCTCGCCTTGCACGCCCGGGATCCCATATGGGCGCCGGTTCTATCCCTGGCAGCCCACTTCCCATCCAGCTCCCTGCCTGTGGCCCGGGAAAGCAGTCGAGGACGGCCCAAAGCTTTGGGACCCTGCACCCGCATGGGAGACCTAGAAGAGGCTCCTGGCTTCGGATTGGCATAGTATCGGCCGTTGTGCTCACTTGGGGAATGAATCATCGGACGGAAGATCTTCCTCTCTGTCTCTCCTCTCTGTATATCTGCCTTTCCAATAAAAAAATATTTTGCTTATTGGAAAGGCATAGTCGGAGAGAGAGAAGTGGAGAAAGAGTTCTTCCATTTGCTGGTTCACTCCCCAGATGGTCACAATGACCTGGGCTGGCCATGCGGAAGCCAAGAGGTGGGAGTTTCCTCGGGATCTCCCATGTAAGTGCTGGGGCCCAAGGATAACCATCTCCTGCTGTTTTCCCAGGCACATTATCAGATAACTGAATAGAAAGTGGAGCAGCTGGGACTTGAACTGGAGCCTACAGAGAACACTGGTATCTCACGTGGCAGTTTTACAACACCAGCCCTTCAACTTGTATAAATTCTAAATGTTTCCGAGTTTTTCCTTTCTTGGTTATTGAATATAAATAGTAGTATACTTCTAAGCTTTTAAGCAAGTTACATTTTAAATGTATTTTAAAACTTATACTGTCTGGCACATCTTGGTCATTTGACAATGGTTTTGATGATGATGATGATAATAATGATGATGCTAATCATGATGATGTTTTTATTTGAATGTGGCTTGTTCTCCAAAGGGTGATGAATTAGAAACTTGGTACCCAGGGTAGTGATATAGGGAGATGTTGGGGGACCATTCTAGTTGGGTCATGTAGGAGGTGGTTAGGTTACTGGGAATGCTACTCTTGGAAGGTATTTTTTAATATTTATTTATTTTTATTGGAAAGGCAGATTTATAGAGAGGAGGAGAGATAGAGAGGAAAACCTTCTGTTGGATGATTCACGTTCCAAGTGGCTGCAACGGCCAGAGCTGAGCCTGTCCAAAGCTGAAGCCAGGAGCCTCTTCTGGTTCTCCTAAGTAGGTACAGAGTCCCAAGGCTTTGGGACATCCTTGACTGCTTTCCCAGGTCACATGCAGGGAGCTGAATGGGAAGTGGGGCTGCTGGCACATGAACTGGTGCCCATATGGGATCCTGGTGTGTGCAAGGCGAGGACTTTAGTTGCTAGGTTACTGTGCTGGGCCCCTCAAAGTACTTCTTATAAGCGTGAGTTGTTATAAAAGAGCAAGCATGGACTCTGAATCCCTCTTTTTTTCTCATTCCCCATATGATCTTTCCTGCATGCCCCTCCCCCCGACGATGCCATCCACCATCAGGTCTTTACCAGAGCTGAACAAAAGCTGACACCTGCTCTAGGACCTCCACAATCCTGAGGTGGATGAATCGCTCTTCTTTATGCAACACCTAGCCTCAGGTATTTTGCTTTAGCAACAGAAAATTAACTAATACAGATTATGATGGTGACTATGATTATAGACGCCAATGTTTGGCGTTCGCCTTCCACAAGCCCCTTCTTGTTTCAGTTCTCTTCTATGGTTGTATGACCTAGTATCCCTCCTCCAAGTTTGTATCTAACCGTAAGAGCTGTTTAGTTATCTGTGGCAATTCTGTGGGTTGACTCAGATTAATTGGTTGGTTCTTCTGCTCCAGGTGATAAATAAATGGATTTGCAGTCATCTGGTGGCTTGTTTGTGTTGGCAAAAGCAAGATAGGCTGTTCACATGGCTGGTGTCTTTCCTGTCTGTTGACTGGAAACTCAGTTTGGGCTTTTGTTGGCAGAGGCTACAATTGGTTTTTTCATATGGTTGTGTTTTTCATAGCATGCTGATTGTGTTTTAAGAGAATACCTGAAGAGCAAAAGTTTCAAGAAGCAGGCATTGAAAGCTAGTGGTTTTTCTAAGGCTAGATCTAAAACTGTCTGCTATGCTTTGCATGGCTCTCCCAAATTCATATTTTAATAGCATTTGAAGAAAAGACATAAGAGAAGTGACTGGGTCAAGAGGGTTCTGCCCTCACTAACATGAATTCATTCATTGAATAATAGATGAATCAGCTACTCTGGGACGGGCTGTTGTAAAAGCCAGTTTGGGGCTGCTTTGCCAGGCACCTCTGACTCCTGTGGGATCTCTAGCACTGTTGGCTAGTGCCTTATGTACAGTTTATGAAATCCCATGTGCCTGGTATTTGCCACTGCTCAGGCTGAAATCCTCATGTTGAGTGCTGTTTCCCACTGAAGTTTGTGTGTGTGTGTGTGTGTATTTCTTTTTATATAAAAGTTTGGTACAAGTCTTTCCATTAATTAGTGCTTAGTAGGCATTTTGCAATTTGAATGCAATGCTGTAGGGAAGCAGTGATGGAAAGGAATTGACATTTACTAAACACCGGGTCAAGCATGATGCTACGTGTTTATATATACACACCATCTTGTGTATTCTTCCTAACAATCTGGCATAGTATCATCATTCCCACTAGGCAGATGAAAAAAACTGAGTACTGAACTTTTCCTGAGAACAATAAAGTCTGTCTGATGCCAGTACCCTTACCTTTCATTGGCATTGCCCAGCCTGCAACAGCTTTGGCATGAAGCTATCTGGAGAAAGAAGGGGGAACTATGTGAGCAATGAGGGACTGTGGTTTCCAGAACACTTGAACCATAAACTCTGCATGGCGAGGGCATGCTCTTGTCAGACTGGCTGTATGCAGGCATTCACTTCACCTGGGGCCCAAGCTAAACATTAACACACTCCAGCTCATTTTCCAACTCCTTTGGTTCCCAGGGGCTTTGGCCAAACAGATCCTATCCCTTCTTACTCCCATTGAAACAACTCTGGGCACCGTGTCAGCATGTTTGGAAGCACTGTGGCATATTTGTGGTGATTAAACTTCACTCACACATCTGGCTTTCCAGCTTCCAGAGGCTTCGTGGCTCCAGCCCAGCCTGCAGCTCCTCCTCTTGCTCTCTGAGAGCTCTCAGACAGGGGCCTATGGCTCCTGCTCGCCAGACTCAGAGTGGAGGAAAACCCCTGGCCATGCATTCCCAGGGGGACTTTCAAGGGATCAAAGAGAGAAAGCAAACACTGAGGGAAAATGTGCTACTTATTCTAGGGACAAAGTGACACTGGCAGCTTTCTCCTCCCTAGCAATACTTGTTTTCCTCAAAGGATTATGCTCCTGGTTGCTTCCTCCCACAGAACTGAGCTCTGCTCTGCTCACTGCCTGGAACTTCTGTCTCCTGCCCCTCCCCACCATACTTTCTGCTTTCCCATAGGCTGGGAAAAAATTAAGAAGATTAAAACCATCCATGAGAGAAAGTGGGTTAGTGCTTGTTACAGCAGTGCCCCGCATCAGCAGCTCAGATGAACTTGGCCACGTGAATAATTTTCCTGGGAACCAGAGGATCTCTGAGGAAGAAACATGAATGAGGTTGAGCAATGAGGGCTACCATGTCTTTTTTTTTTTTAATTGACAGAGAGAGAGGGGGAAGAGAGAGCAACAGAGACAGAATCTTCCATTTGCTTGTTCACTCCCCAGCTATAAGCCTGAAGCTTCTCCTGGGTCTCCCACAAGGTTACAGGGACATAACATCTAGGCCATCCCCTATGCTTTTCCCAAGGCACATTAGTAAGGAGGTGTATCGGAAGCAGAACAGCTGGGACTCAAACTGGTGCCCGTATGGGATTCCAGCACTGACAGCAGTAGCCTTATTTGCTAAGCTACAGAGCCAGACCTGGAGGCGTTTTTCTTCAAAGAGTAATTCCACTCTTTCTTCCTCCTCCTCCTTCTTCTTTTAAGATTTATTCATTTCATTAGAAAAGCAGATCAGATTTACAGAGAGAAGAGACAGAGAGAAAGATCTGTTCACTGGTTCACTCCCCAAGTGGCTACAATTGTTGGAGCTTAGGTGATCCAAAGTCAGGAGCCAAAAGCTTCTTGCAGGTCTCCCAAGTGGGTGCAGGGTCCCAAGCCTTTTGCAACATTCTCTACTGCTTTTCCAGGCCACTGGCAGGAAGTGCAGCAGCGAGGACATGAACCAGTACCCACATGGGAAGCCAGTACTTGCAATATGAGTATTTACCTGTTGGGCCACCGTGTCAGGCCCACAATTCCATTTTAATGGTTGGTTTGAGAGCTGTTCTGCAGCATAGCTGAAAGCAGTCTTATTCTAGGGGGCAGAGCGTCCCTGATCCTGTTTGTGTTCCAGCGGCCTGCACCCGTAGAGGAAACTTGTGCTACTCTGTGCTGGGGTGGCTTGGCAGCTTTGCATTTCTGAGGGTGTATGACCTACCTAGAAATCAGGGAGGCCCTGAAAATGACAGAAAGAATAGGATTGCTGGGAGAGACTGTGAAGTGCAGTCCCTTTTATCCTGCTTTCCCTCAGCACCCGCCCAGGGGGGGGGGTGGCTAAGATCAGGGGTGAGAGTTAGGAAGGTGGCCTTGACAACTTTTGTGGAAACAACACCCACCTGCAAACTTCAGCGGAGGCTGCCTCGGACTCTCAGCTGGTCCTGGTGACCACGCAAACAGAATGGTGCCGCTCCTCTGCGAGTCATGGTCCCTACAACTCATGAGAGACTTCTGCCCCACCCTGGGGTGGAGGGACACTCCAGTAAGGATTGAACTTAAGTTTCAACTCAGAGAGCTAAAAAGAAATATTATACTCTAGCATCCTAATCACATATTTGGTGTTGTGTCAAACTCTGGAGACATAAAGATGGAAAAGTCCCCAGGGCCTGGATCCCAGTGCAACCCATGGCAGAACTCTACAAGGAGGACATGTCCTGGGTGCTGAGGACTTGAGAGGGTTTATTACCTCTATCTGGGAGCAGATGAGTCTTCTCCAATGGGCCCTCTTTGTTCTAAGTCTTAAAGAAGAACTAGAATTCCTTCCAGGAGGATGGGGGTGGAGTTGAGAATGGTCTGTACACAGATACAGAAGTGTGAAATGGCACATGCTTGGGAAATGGCAAAGAGGTTGATGAAGCTGAAGCCTAAGATCGGGTACCGTGGCTGAGTGGGAGGGGGATGCAGGTAGGTCCTGAAGAACTTTGCATCCCGGCGTTTTAGTGAACAGATGCATTCATTCTGAAGCAGAGCCAGTGAAACAAGGTCAGGGGGAAAGAATGATCGCAAAGGTAGGAGGGGACGCCAGGGAGGAACAAGAACCTCAGGACGGACACTGCGGAGAGAATGGGAACCCAAAGGCAGCCATTGGAGATGAATCCAACTCCAGTGAGCTGATGATTGAATGGTGGCAAAAACAAACAGAAAAAGCAAGAAGTCTGAGTACAGCCATTTGTTTAGAAGTATGTCTGTGAAAAGAAATAGAAAATGTGCATAAATGAGTCCAGAATGTGGAAGACATATTTAATAATAGTCTGTGACCATATTTTATTCATTTGATTTTTCTTATAGATAATTTACCACTATCTATATTTATGGGATACAAGGTGATGTTGTGACATATAAATACAATGTGAGATAATAAATGAAGCTACTAACATATCCATCACTGTCACTGTCCCGCAGGGACGGACTTGGTGCACGGAGCCGATAATAACACGCGTGGAACCTGACTGATGGTCAAAGCCGAAGTTTATTAGGGGCATCAGACTTTATACACTGAGAGTCCATACTGTTTCCCTCTCTTGATTGGAATTCCTTTTGTTTTGTATATCCCACCAGGTGTTCTCATTTACATGCTGTTTATACCAAAGGTAGCCATTTGGTTGTTGTCATGCAAATACTGTCCAATGAACTGCAAACCTGTGCTCGCTGACCTTCCAGGCTCACAACGTCCTCCTACACATCACCACAAGTATTTCTTATTTGTTAGTGAGTTGTGTTTATTATCTTTCCAGTGACAATATCTGATTTTGATTTTATTTTTATTTTAATTTTGAATCTAATTTTGATTTTATAATAGCAAAATATGAATATTTTAAAAGGAACAATGCCCTATTCCTAGCCATATTCACCACTCTGTGCAGAAGAAACTAAAGACATCCATACCCTTATTTCTACTTAGTCTGCATCCTTCAACTCTTATTTCTATGTCCCCCACCCTCAGCCTTTGATAACCACCATTTATCTGCCTGTTTCAAGAGTTCTGTTCTCTGAGATTTCACATGTAAGAGGTTATTATTTGTCTTTATGTATCATTACTTTTTCTTAGTATAATATAATTCCATCCATGGTAATGCTCATGACAGAATTTCTTCATTAAAAAAATATTTATTTTATTTGAAAGACAGTTTTTATGGAGAGAGGAGAGATAGGGAGAGAGGTCTTACATCTGCTTGTTCACTCCCCAAATGGCTACATGGTCAGAGCTGAGCTGATTTGAAGCCAGGAACCAGGAGCTGCTTTCTGGGTCTTTCCTGCATGTGCAGAGGCCTGTAGACCTGAACTATCCTCCATTGTCTTCTCATGTCATAAACAGGGAGCTGGGTCAGAAGTGGAGCAGGTGGGACTTGAACTGGCACTTATATAGGATGATGGCATTGCTGGCCCAAGAATTTTATCTGTTTCAAAGGCTCCAAAGATTTCAGTTATCTAAGTTCATTCATCTACTGGTGGACACTTGATCTCCTTTCTTGACCATTGTGAATGATGCTGCAATGAACATGGGAATGCAGAAACCTTGGCAAATTGATTTCAAATATTTTGGGTAAATATCCAGAAGGGGGATTACTGGATTATATGGTGATTCTATTTTTAGCTTTTTGAGGCACATCCACATGATTTTCCATAATGGCTCTTATATGTCTTACATAGCAGAGGAGGTTCAGGCATGTTCAACAGTCAGAGGAAGAAGTTATGGAACAGCAAAAGGGAAAGGAGAGTGAAGCTGAGAAAGAAAGGTTTGGCAAGCAACAGATTGCAGCTCAGAGAGGATCCCCCAGACCAAACTCCTATGTTCCCAGGGAGTTTGAAGTCACACATCTGTGTGGCAGCTGTTCTCCTACTCATCTCTTGCTCATCTCTCTCTCTGCAAGTACGAATAACTTACGCTTCTGAGAAGTACAAGAGCAGTAAACCACTAGAAACAAACTCAAGTGCATCATACTGTACATATGTTAATCAAAGGATTCCTGAGCTGGACCTTCAGTGAAACAAATGAATCAGCCTTTTATGTATTATTTCTTCTTCACTTAGGATTAAAATGTTAGGTATTCACATATATAGTAAATCCCAAGCTCCCATCGATATGTTCGTTCAGGAGGTTGACTGGGTGTTGGTTCCAGGTGAAGAATGAAATTGACTCCAGTTTAGACACTGGGTTCCTGAATACATTGCCACTCGTCCATCTGATCTGATTAGATCTAGTGCAGCTGTATGTGAGAACACCCTGTTCCAGAATTGGCTTCAGGAGGCTGATGAATGAGCAAGCTGATTCAATGCAGGGACTGTGCAGTTTTCAGGAATTTGAGGCCTCCTCAATTATCTCTGGTGGTTGGTACACAATTCTCAGGGAAATTAGCAGTTTGGAAGGAGTTCCCTTTCCCCCTGTGCTTGCCCATTTATCTTTTAGACCAAATAACCCTATTGATGGCTCAAGATCACACATTTCAGAGTTTGGGGAGGTGCATCTTAGAGAAATTGTGGAGAGTTACAGGTAACCTTGTCACAAACACTGATTATGCTCACTGAAATACTGCAGTTACGCTGTTAGGCTTAGGAACTATAATTCAAATATATACTTAATTCAAACACTGATGTTTTCTTTTGTTCTAAAAGTGTGCAACTTTCTTCGTTAAGAGGATGCTTTATAATAGGTCTTGTGATAGGATGCCTCAGTTTCAAGAAAGAGCCAATAGTATTTTCAAATAAGACAAATTTGTATGTTTTGACAACTTTTTAAGGTCATGTATATCATGGTTAGGTTTCTAATTTGCATTTCATTAAAGGATAACTATGGGAAATTTCTTCAGGAGTGTTTCATAGTCTCTCTGTCTTTTCCTAAGTGAGAATTTGTATTTTACAGTGGCTTTCCTGGTGGGCAGAAAGAGTGCAGAGTGGGGCGGGTTTGTTAGAGTTCTGTTCATATTTATTTAATTTTGTTATCCAACATGAAAATGTAAAGGATATGTTAGTGTAGGCATGAGTATCTTCCTATAGAAAATGGATGGGGAAAAGAAGCAAAATTTACACCAAGCTATGTTTATGATTTAACCGGTTGAGTGTGTTTTGATTTAAAACCTATCATTAATCAAATTTAATGCATTGGGCAGCAGCAACCGGCTAGAGAAATATTTTGATATTTTTACTCTTACCCCTTAAGCAAGACAAAGTGATGGAGTCATGCATATTTAGATCTCTACTCTTCTGACCAGGAAATAATTTAACGGGGTAAGCCCACAGACTGAACAAAAAGATAAAGATGATGCTTAATGGATGCTTTTTCTCCTGATTCTACCCATCTGGGGCACATTACATTTACAAAAGCTGGAAGAGAAGTTTGTGGGGACTTAGCTGTGTTACTTTTGTTTCCTGGATTTTTAATTTTATTAAAATTCTCTAAAACAACTGAATGCTACACCCAGCTACTCCTCTGTGCAGACAAAATTTCACCTTTAATAAATGCCTGGAGAACATGAATTTTTATAGTTTGGGGTCTACATTAGGAACCTAGAACTTCAAACAGGGTGTTACCACCAATACTGGTTTATCTGGGGACCAAAGGCATCCATTAGACCTTACAAAAGTTGCTGAAAGAGCTCTAAATATGCAATTTTATATTCTTTAGTGTCTAAAACGTGTTGGTAGTTAATATAGTCCAATGAGTAGTTTCATTTTGGTGGGCTGTGGTGGAATGAATGAGTTTAAGTCCTAGTGAATAGCTATCTATGTGCCTTAAGAGAAATTCAGTTAGTTTTCCAGGCTATGTAAAGGCAAAGGTGAAAGGAAGGGAAGAAGGGACAAAAGAAAGGGGAACGGGGAAGTGAGATACGGAGGCAAGCAGGGACACTAACCTGCTTTTCCCCAAGTAATATTTTGAGTACACATTTTCTTTTCAAGCTCACTTTTGCTACATTGAATAGATATAAAATGACCATAGGGCAAAACATTAGATAAGTCTCAGCCTCCCGACTTTCCTAAAGTGACATCATTAATGGTGACACATTGGTGTCTCTGTCTGCACATCCATTAGCTTCTCATTGGGCCAGGAGGCAATTTCATTTTTTGCTTTTGCTTTTCATTATTTAGTTTACATGACTGTCTTGCTCCAGTGTTCCTGCAGGTCATTTACTACTTCTGGAATGAATAACAGCTCCAAGTTTGAAGGCTTCTTGTAAATAGCGGTGCCATAGCAGGAGCAGGAAGGGGTTCTGGTTTCAGTCATTTGTACTTTCTTGGGACAGAACCAGATTTCCCACTCTGAACTATGTGGGGATAACTTCATTTAACTTCAGGCTAACAGTCAAGTCCAGGGACTTTTTTCTGTTTGGCACTGAGATTTTCCTTTTTCTGATTACTTTTGGAGACCAGTTACGACTAGACTAAGCTACTTACTATTTTTTAAACTCCACAGCTGTGAGAACCTATGGTTTGTCCCTGCATTTCCTATGAAAGTGGCTCCCAATCCTTACTACATGTTTTCACTACATGCAACGACCAAACAAGCACAAGAAGCTCTCTTATTAGGGGCTGGATTGCTCTGGTTTGGAGCCCACCTGGTGACTTTAGAGTGCTCTTCAAGTGAGGGTTGAGTGTCCTGTGCAGCCAGCTGGCTGCCAGTGGATAGGAGGGCATTCTGTGAAGGGCAGGTTCAAGGCAAGGACAATTAAATTGAACTGCATTAATACTGACTTACGCAGCAGCAGACAGCTTTGCGTGAGAGCATTCCTGCAGGTTTCTCAGTGGCTTTAGTAGTTCAGCATTGTGGGGGAAACCGCGGCCATGCAAAGGTCTCTACTTGGGTTCAGCTGATAGCTCAGCCTTTTTTGTTTTTTTGTCTAGTTTTGGATGTTGTGATTTACTTTGCTCACCAGTAAAGTGTGGAGGATTCCAGGCTGTGTTTTTGTCTGAGGTGAAAACTAGCGCAGATTTGCCACGCTGAGTTCTGTGTCAGATTGCTTATATGCAAACATGGATGGAGCTCTGGAAGTAGGAACAGCAAGAATAGGGCTGGGGTTTTTACCAGTGGTAATCGGTGGGATTTGGTGATGACACAGAAGTAGCAGACCTATGGAATCTTGTCATTGGGCTGCTGGTGTCACTGAGGGAATGCCCAGCCTTTGCTCATTAAAAGCAAAACTACCACCTCTCCTCTGTATGGACTGCAAGCTCTGAGGCCTACACTTTGTTCTGTGAGTTGGATGTACTGATGGTCAGGTATCAGTGTGGGGGAAGCCGGTCCTTTGCTTTGGCCACTAGTAACTGCCCCCATCATCAAAGCTGCTCACACTGGGAGCCAGTTTATAGCCCTGGCCTATGACCAGGCATGGAGTGGTTACTTCAGATCCTGAGATGCAGACCCTGGTTTCCTGGGACAAATCTTATCCATCTTTTGACTCCTCATATCTCATTAGAACTGGAACTGCATGCATGGATCCTTCCTCTGTCCTGACTGTCTTATTTTGTGCATCCTAATCCCAGCAGGGGTTCCGTCATCACCCCTGACCTTAAGGCCAATCCATCACACCCCATGAGACCAGGCTGAACAGCCCATATTCAGCCACTGAACATCAATTCTGGGGCTTATTTTTAAATTTAATTATGGGGCGGTTGAGACAGAAAGAATGCTTCTATCTGCTGTTCTCTCCCTTTCTCCCCCACCCCACCCCCAAATGCCTGCAACAAGCAGGAGCTGGATGTCAGGTTTCCCATAAGGGTGGAAGGAACATGTTGTCTTCTTCAATGACAAAAAGGTAGAATCAGGAGCTGGAGCTGGGTGTGAAGCCTAGACATTCCAACAAGGGATGCTGGCATATTAAGGGCTAAGCTGAATACCTGCTTCCTGACTTTAACATCTTCATCGATATTTATTGCTATGTTTTCAATAGAAAATGAAATGGCTACTGGATGATTCCAATCTTCTGTAACATTTGTATGATCCATGATGCACTATCCCTCTCATTTGGGATAAATCATCCAATGTATTCCGTTTCTCTTAACCTATAGATTATTCCCCGTATTAATCACATTTTTCTTATTACAAATGAAATGTCTAAAGAAAGTTTCTTTCCATTTGCTGTTTTGGAGTAGCCACATTGGTCTGGCATCTGATGGGAGCAGTGGGTGGTGGAATACTTGCGGAAGAGAAATCTTGTAGTGATGCAAGAAGCTGAGTGAGACAGGGAGCGTGCTCCTTATGTTGCAGGATTTTTGACTCCAAGTATGGCAGCAACCTCAAATTCTTGTCTCGCAGGAAAGAAGAATTTTCATGCAGACACAGTTTAGTTTTAACGCAAGATTTATTAGAAAAGCTGAGAAGAGAAGACTCCCGTCCTAATGATAGGAGGGGGTTTTGAGATAGAAAGGACCCTTACCCCCTGCCACAGTGGCAGGAGAAAGAGTAAATAGAAGACCCTAGTCCTCTGCCATAGTGGCAGGAAGACAAGAAGCAAAACCCGTATCAATGGTGGGGAATGCACCTTTTAAAGGTTTCCCTCAAAGATGTTTCTCCATAAACAAAGAAAATTCCTGGTTTCCAAGGTACCTGGCCTTGGGACAAAAGGCCACAGAGGTGCCAGACATAGGACATTCCAGGCCTTAGGCAGATGTGTATTACTTCTTCCTGCTCTCCTTTCAATGATAAAGAGATCAGCCTGAGGCCCTCCCACAATGGCCAGAGGGGATGGCTGATACTTAAGGTGGGGAATTGATATGCTAATAGCACCCCGTCCCTTGGAAGAGACTGCTCTGGTGAATCCAAGACATGGTGGGGAAATTCTCTTTATTCTCTTTTACTCGGGGACCCAGAATACCCTAACTGCCTACTACCCACTCTAACTCCTCTCTCATTCATACAGTCACCATGATTAAGTCATGAGGCTGTACCTTGGCAGCCTAATGCAATCCTATCACTTCCTAAATGCCCTACAGTCATATATCATGATTGATTTCCAATGTACTCAGCATCACTGAGTTTAGGGTTAACTGTCTGCATGAGTTGGGGCAGTAAATTAAGTTCTAATTACAGTATCTCCTTTTACTTCCTCTCAGACAATCAAGTGTCAAAGCATACACAGTACCTTAATAAAAAAGTAATTAAGGAAAATGTATTTTATAGGTGAGAACATGAGGCACAGGTTGTGTTGATGACCTGTAATCAAATCATAACAGGTGAATGGGAACTGAATCAGAGTTCCTTCTTCTATGGGAGGGCTGTGAGTAGGGGGTGAAGATGGACACAGAAAAAGGTGGCAAAGGAGCGTACTTCTTGGAAAAGTCAGGGGCTCCCACTGTGGCATGCAGAGATTAGGTGGTCACTTATGATGCCCACTTCCCATAGAGAGTGCTAGTTGGGTCCTGGTTACTCCATTTCTGATCCAGCTTGTTGTTAATACATCTGGGAAAGCAGCAAAAGAAAGGCCCAGGTACTTGAGTCCATGCCACCCTTGTGAGAGATCCAGATAGAATTCCTGGTTTCTGATTTCAGTGTGACCTAAATGTGGATGTTGTGGTCATTTATGGTGTGAACCAGATGGAGAAGCCCTTTCTCTCAGCAGGATGCTGTGAGGATAGAAGAATATAGTTGAGAAGGACAGGTTAAAGGGTTTGGCACCAAAATGGTTCTCATGAAAGGCAGTACATGAATGCACACACATATGCAATCATGAATCTGGCAGCTTTGGGGACTCTGTTTCTAAGGCTCGGCCACAGCTCACAGTCCCCTGACAAAGCTCCTAGAAGCATCTTTCTCAGTAAGGCCCAGGAGCAGTTGTGTTCCTCAAGGTTTGTCTCTACCCTGGGATGTACAGTCTGGGGAATAACCCTCAGGAACCCCGAAGGGTCTCTGGTCAGCAATGGATGCACTGTTACCAGCTATACAACAAGAAACAGGGGCTCCCCTTGATGGCAATTCCAGTCCCTTTATACTCTTGCTTCCTAAAGCTTGTGGAAGTGAAGAGTTCAACAGTATTACCTACGTATTAATGAAATGAGGCAATGTTTATCAGCGGAACACTTAGCTCAATGTCTGGAATTTACTTAGTCACCTACTGGCAGTTTCTAGTAACAGTAGTTTTGTGTCCACAGCTACATTGTATCAGAGTGCTTCCAAAATTCCTTTCTCTAGCCTGCAGGGCAAAAGAATGGACTCTGGATTGTGCTCAAGCAGTCACTAGAAAATGGACCACAGCCAAATAGTCCCAACAGAACATGCTTACATATTGGCAACTATGCCTGCTTTGTTTGTTCAATTTATTTTTTTTTAAAGAAAAATGAAGCATTTATTTTCATTTGAAAAGCAGAGTTATAGAGACATCTTCCACCTGCTGGTTCACTTCCCAAATGGCTATAATGGCAGGAACTGAGTTGATCCAAAGCCAGGAAATTCCCTCACGTCTCTCACATGGGTGCAGGGGCCCAAGGACTTGAACCATCCTCCACTGCTTTCCCAGGCCATAAGCAGATAGCTGAATTGAAAGTGGAGCAGCAGGGACTAGAATCCGCACCAATATGGGATGCTGGTGCTGCATGTGGAAGCTTAGCCTGCTATACCATGGTACCAGCCCCATTCAATATACTTTCACAGAACATCATTCATGTTTGTGTTCAGCACACAAACCTCAGGGTTTTGGTACGTGCATGTGTTCTGAGCAGGTTGGCACAGTGTTAACATCAGCAAACCTGCTTCTCAAGACAGCCCTTCCATCTGTTTGCTAAGACAGCTGGGAAGACCCCTGTAAGAACTGAAATCTCATTGTGGCCACTTGAGGAGTGAACCAGTGGATAGAAGGTCTTTCTGTCTCTCCTCTCTGTAAATCTGTCTTTCCAATAAAAATGAATTCTTAAAAAAAGCAAGCTGAGGAGTGATATGGAGCTGTTACAGTGTCAACTTACAGGTGGGGTACGGAAGTTGGAGTCAGTTTTCTTTCTACCAAGGAATGAGGACACTTGGCTGGATATACAAACAAAGATACTTTCAGACAATGGTGTGGAAACAATTGATGGGTTTTGTAGACAGGCTTATGGGAACCATGTAAGCTCCTCAATATCTCCTTCCTTATCCTATGCAGTCTTCAGCCTATAAAAGCCTGATGCCATTAATAAACTTCGGCTATTGACCATCAGTCAGTGCACCAAGTCTATCACTGCAGGACAGTGAACAAACAAGGGTGCTTTGAACCAGATCTGTTGCCTCAGCAGCAGGAGGGTGAGACAACTGGTCTTTCTTTATGTTTGCATCAACACATGGTAGTTGTTTTTCTTTCGGAAGAACTGTATTTCCAGGCTAAGTGAAGTAGCTCTTCAATAGCTCTAGATCAGTGATTCTCAACTCTGGCCCGTCCTCATTAGGTCATCTGGAGAGCATTTCAAAAATACTAACTTCGGAGCTCCATCCCAGACTTGTTAGATATTTGTGGAGGTGGAGCTGGGACCCCCTGTTGGTTTTTATGACTCCCCAGGTGTTTCTAATATACAACCATGGCTCTACAGCGTAATACATGTCAGTGGTTTAGAGAGCAGTGTTCCCACATGCTAATGTGCATTGGAGTCAGCCGAGGAGCTGGCTCAACTGCAGGGCAAACCGGATCCGAGAATCTGCATTTTCAACAAGCTTGCATGTGATGTTAATACTCCCAACTGCGCATCCGTGTGTGGGATAGCAGCTCCAGATAGTGTTCTGGGAGGCTGGTCATCTATTTCACTACTGATTATTCCAGTCTGAGACTCAAGAGGCCCCTCTTCTCCGCATCTTCCCCTGTCCTCCACCCCATTGGTCTTGATCATTGGGTCCAGTCAATCTCATCCCAGTCCTCCCCGAAGGATAGATAGACTGGCAAACACTGGCTTCCCTGTCCTCACCATCACTCATTCCGTTGTCTCTGTAACCTCTCTAGACTACCTCCCCATGCGGGCTTCATTCCTCCTTGCCTCTGCCCAGGTTGTTTTGACTGAAGGGAAAGCTTTCCCACCGTTGGATCCATCTCTAAACAGATCTCAGCGTCCCTGAACCTGTGCTCCCCCTGCACCAATCACCCCTGACGGCAGTCTGGGAACAGGATGCCTTTCTGGTTTTCTATGTTTGCAGCACCCAGCTCCGAGCCTACCAGACTGTCAATAAGTACTTGTTGAATTTAACAAGCATAAACCCCAATCCTGAACGAGCAAGGCCAAACAAAGGCCTCAGACGCTCTCATTCCCTTAAAAATAAACATTCCATCGAGATTATGCAGCATGCTTTAAGCTCCCCACACACCCCGGAAAAGAAAAAAAAAGTTGATCAAATTGAACAAAGTAAGTGGTTATTTCCTGTCTGAGTTGGGTAGTTTAACACAGGCTCAACGACGGCGACAGGGCAGGAAGGAGAGGATGGATACCGGCCGGAGCTTGGAGGTCTGCTATCAAACCTGGGCTCTTTGACAGCACAGGGAAGCTGGGGCTCCGGGACAGGGTGGGGACCGCCGACGGGTGACGGGAGACATCGGAAGCGCGGGACAGCGGGCGGGCGTGGGGAGCGTGAGGGAGGCGCCGCACGCTGCAGCCGTTCAGGTTTCCCGTCCCGCGAGCGCCCACATGGGCCGCGGGCTTGGGGAAGGGGGCGGGGGATAGGGAGGGCAGGTCCCGAGCCGAGTGGGTGGAGGAGGGGGAGACCGAAGGAAATGAGACAACCTTTTCCTCCCTCTGACTCGGGCTCCTGCAGCGTCTCCGGGGAGCGGCGCGGCTGCCCGCGAGCGCCGAGGCCGGGACCCCACAGCCCCAACTAAGTTCCCACCCCGGCCCGTCCGCCGGGGTTTCCCTTGAAGCGCCGTGCTGGTGCAAGTGCCGAGCAGGACTTTTTCGGTCGCGTCGACCTCTCCGCGGGTGATCAAGCTGTGAGTCCCGCGGGTCGGCCCCCTGCGCTCGGAGCGCAGCCCCCGGAAGTGCACGAAGGTAAGTGGCGCCTAAGAACGCGCCCAGGGCGCAAGGGCATCCCCAAGCGGACCCCGGCTTCTCCCCAGTGCCCTCTCTTTCGAAACACCCGGAGCACTTTGACCTGAAACCGCCGCTTTGTTCCCGAGCCCCTGCCCAGGTGCTGAAGGCTGGATGCCCCCAAGGAACTTTCTCCCTTGCGCTTTCTTTTTTGCCCCTTCCTTCTCCTCCTACTTTTCTGTTGCTGCCTCTCCACCCTCCGCTGCTTTTTGTGGATCAAACAACTCTTGGCTCCCGGGCTCTCCAGCCCGGCTTTCAAAATCTCGGCGCCTCTCTCAACTCCGGGGTGCAGCGCTGAGCGGGCCGGCCCCGCGGCTGTGACTGGCTTTGACCCGGGCTCTGCGACCAACACACCTGCTTGAAATGTCTGTGGTGCGCGCAGAGCTATTTACCTGGCTGCTTTCGGAGGAACCCCGCTCGGTGCCCGCGGTTGACGACCCCTAGAACCCTGAGCTGTGTGGATTGCAGAGCTAGAAGGTTGTTGGCGCCCCCTAATGCTTCCTTGGGACCTGATTTAGGGCTACTGGGGCGCAGTTAGTGCGCTGCCCCGCCGTCTGCCGTGGGATGGGGAAGGGGTCCCAAACTTTGGGGGCTGCGGGAGACACTCAGCAGGAAACTCAGAGAGGGCTGGGAGGTCTGAGAGTGGCTCGGGAAGAGAGCGGGGGCGACCACACCTGCGCCAAAGCCGTGTTGCTCTCAGAACCGAGTTCTCTAATCAAGTCTCTGAACAGGAACTCCTGTGTCTCCTTTTCAAAGCAGCCAAATGAGCGCGGTACCAACGTCTATGGCTGGAAGCCTGATGAGCCAAGATTTGGCCCCGGTTCAAATCACAGGTCCCACCCTGCTGAGGTTTCTCCGTTCAGTCTGACCAAGAACCTACTGCTTCCTGCTTGCTCATGCCACATGGGTGGGCTTTGTTCATTTTCAACAAATAATCCGGTGATTCTGATCAGATCTTAATTATTTATTTAGTGGCTGCCGGACATTGAGGTTTTTGGACCTTTGACACTCATCCTTTCATCTCTGCCATTTAGCGTGTCATCACATCTCTGATTCTGCTGCCGCCAAACTATCTTCCTCCAAAGGCGGGTGAACACAGTGGCTACAGGCCCACGGATGAATCCTGGCTGGTCCTTTTCTTGTGTAGTTTGGTGGGTTGATTTCCAGCTCTCTAAAGTAGGGATTACAGGGTTTGAGGCAGTGGTTCTCAACTGGGGTTCAGATATTGCCTTCCAGATGACATATGGCAATGCTTGAAGACATTTGGGGCCATCACTATCAAAATGGGGCTGGGGGCTCTTCGTGTGATGGAAAGGACTGGGGTACTGCTGGAGCGCCTGCTATCAAACTCTGACTCCCTAGTCTACGATGAACTTTCCAGCCCCGAAATGCCAACAGTGCTGAGGTGACAAACCCTAATTCACGATGACAGTTCTTCAGTTCTTAAAGAGTGCTGTGATTTCCAAGCCTTCTCCTTTTGTCTGCTGCCATTTAACCAGTTCTACCAGATGCTGGCTCTGTGTGGCCCTTCCTTCCAGTGCCAGAATTCTGTGGCTAAATCTACAGTGTTGCCACCCTACCTTTGTTGGCCGCTATTGCTAACTGAAGGTGTGGTAGTCGGCAGGCGTTCTGCACACACTGAGGGTGATTGCTCCTGTTGGAGAGTCTTGGTCGTTGCAGAATATAACCTGGTCTGATCCGGCACACACTCTCTTCACAGCTGAACTTCAGCTTATTCTACTCCTCGTGCTGCTCTCTGTGCTCCTGCCCTGTCTCCCTTACACATCTTCTGATAATACAGGCTCCAGTTTGGGGGGTTGTGCTTCTCATTGCCCAGCAACCCTTTGTTCATTCTGTCCCTCTTTAGTGTGCCGTGTAGGGATCCCTTGTCCATCCCCCAAGGGGTCTTGTCACTTAGAACCTAGCACAGTGTTGTGCTCACTGTGGGGACCAAGCTTTTGGGTTTAGGAGTCAGTTCTGCTGCTTGTTAACTCTGTGACCCCGGACAAGTTGGCTCTCTCTCTCAAAGCCCTGCTGGTAAAATTCAAAGAAATCATCTACTTTCTCTATAGGCCGGTGTGACTAATGTGATAATAATTGTTCATCTTAATACTGAGTTCCTCATCTAAGATTGCTTATGGCTCAAGTTTAGCATTTTATTATAAGTTTTCACTTATTTAGTTCTTTTCAATGTTTTTTTATGTTAATGCGATGTTGCCCTGTTTTCCAAACAAAGAAATGGAAGCCCAGTGACAGAAAGCAGTCTGTCCAAGGTTACACAGCTAATGAGAACTAGGATTCCCACAAACATCTGGACTTCATAGCACACACTCCTCACTCTGTGCGAGCAAAGGCTTGTTGTAGTGTTGGACACATAGTAAGTGCTTGGTAAATGGGAACTAAAGTGAGTGCATTGAGAGTCCAAGTCCATTGGGTTTTCCCATGTATACTTGTGGTTTAAAACTACCATTTTTATAACTCCATTCCCTCCACTAGGTCCAGAAAGCCAGGGCATTGACATTAGTCACTGTCACAGCCCTGCGCCAGCAATACTGACCATAATGTTACGTGGAGCCTAAGTGTGTCTGGTCAAGACCAAAACAGGGTAGGGAGGGAGTAGAGAGGGATGCAGTCATACACCTGTCTGGAGGGGAGAAATGTAGACCTCAGCTGTGTCTTCACCAAGCATGTGTGCCTGGCAGTGTGCATAAATTGTGGTGAAGCTCGTCTGCGGATGAATGGGGAGGATTTCTTCGTGGCCATTGGTGAGGGATTCTACTGATGCAGAGTATGCCTCCTCTAAGTGTTATAAGGAGCATGGATCCACCGAAGAGAAAACTCATTAAGGAAACGTAGTGGTCCATGTGATGTGGTGGATTGTGTATGGCCCCAGATGATAGGTTACAGCTGGTCACTTCACCAATTAGGAATCTTTTATTCCCTGAGTGTAGCGACGGCTTTGAAAGCTGAGTCCCTTCGTCACCTGTCCCTGGGCTCCTTGCTTTGTAGGTCCGATTCACCTGCATCAGCACCTGCGTGTGTGCATTCTGGCTTCCTCTACAGCTGTCCTGCACAGCTGGAGTTCCCCATCATGTGCTTGCATTGGCAGATTGTCTCCAAAATTTTGGTGGGATGAGGTCACTTTGTGTGTGCAAGACCTCGTGGTTTTGTTGAATGTCACAGGGGTTGCTTTAGAAGGGGCAGTGGGATGTGGCCTTTCCTGTTCATCTACAATCCCCCGTGGCACGGGGGATGTTCCTCCGCCAACCCCGCCTCGGGTTGCTTGTGACTAAAATAAAAAAAAAAAAAATCTGTCTCCAAATCTTTGGGCATCACTTTGATTTATGAGAGGTTTTTATAGCTTGGCTCAGAAGATAAACTGGCCCAGAGGTGCCAGGTTTTCAGGCCTCTGATGTCATACCTCGTTGGCTGCCATCTTGGTTAGCACCTCATAACTGGCCACCAGACAGGGCTTTTTAAAAAAGATTTATTTATTTTATTACAAAGTCAGATATACAGAGAGGAGGAGAGATAGAGGAAGATCTTCCATCCGATGATTCACTCCCAACGTGACTGCAATGGCCGGAGCTGCGCCGATCCAAAGCCAGGCACCAGGAACCTCTTCTGGGTCTCCCACACGGGTGCAGGGTCCCAAAGCTTTGGGCCAGTCCTCAACTGCTTTCCCAGGTCATAAGCAGAGAACTGGAAGGGAAGTGGAGCTGCTGGGATTAGAACTGGCACCTATATGGGATTCTGGCGTGTTCAAATTGAGGACTTTAGCTGCTAGGCCACAGCGCCGGGCCCACCAGGCAGGTTTCTAATGAAGTAATCTGGTTGCAGGGAGCGATGTTTTCCTGCTTGAGGTCTTGGGCTGTGTTCTGGGTGAAATGCATTCATTCTGTTGCTTGAGTCTTGTGTGAAATCCTGTTTGGTGCACTAAGGTGTGTTTTTGGTCTCAGATTAAAACGGTGGCTGGAACCTTGAGGTGGTAGTGTGATCTTGGAATGTGTGCCAGAGACCCAGACGAAGACCTGGTCTGTATCATCAAGGTCACAGCCTGTGTCATTTGAGGGACACATGAATAACCTGTCATCAGAGATAAGTAAGAGAGATCTGAGCAGAGAACAGGTCTCAAAGGAGTCAGTTAGCATCTCTGCCAGCAAAACGAGAGACGTCGGAGAGAAGAGGATGTTTCAGTGGGGCTCTTACACGTGGCTAGAGGTTTGCAGGGTTTGGGAGCCAGTGACTAACAGTAATTACAGACAGGAAAGAGCATATACTAGATAGTTAAGAAAGGTTGCTGAGTAGTAGGTCAGTGATGGGGACCCTGGGACTGGAGATGGGCCTTAGGAAATGACTGGACTTCACAGAGTCTGTCCATATACTGCGGGACGACAGTGGAACAGGCACTGCAAGCTCACTTGTGCTGAGCTCTGTGAATGGTGGCTGTCTGCCTCTTGACTCTGCTGGCCTTGCTTCCTCTTGGGAGGGCGGAAACAGAGCCTGGGAGCCGGCGAGGGACACTGTCTCCAGGAACCCCAGAAACCACAGTCACACACACATCTGAGCTGGGTGGTGTGGGTGGTGGGTTTGTTCGGAGCCCTGGCTGATGAACTCTATGAATGTCCCCATCCAGAGTTTGGGGTTTTGAAAAGTTATCTTTAGAGTTTCGGTCTGTGTGAGCTGCTAAGTTTCCCCATAGTTGGGAGGGAAGGAAGGAGAGGAGCGTAAGGGTGATATCAGGGAGAGAGACTGAGCTTGAGAGCTAGTGCTACAGTGCTCAAGTTTTTTGTTTGTTTTGTTTGTTTATTTGTTTGTTTGTTTGATTCTCCGTCTGACACAGTGGCCAAGAGGCTTTATTATGCACACGCTACGCTGGGCCACGGCGGGGACACAGTCTGCACGTCATGGTGGTTCACGGGCCGGCGGGGTGGTCTCCGGGGTCTCAGTGACGGGATGGACCCTCTGGGGTGAGCGGGACGGCTCCCTCCTGTCATGAACATTTGTCTACATGGACCTCTGTCGCATCTTCCTTCGCTTGAGCCTCAGCCTGCGCATCTACTTCTTCCTCCACTTGGCTCTCATGGCGCGGAGGTGTTCACGGAGATGGCGTTAAAGCCAAGGGAGGTCAAGTTTGTTTTACATACAGTCCAACAGATCCACTTTCTCAGGACTGACTCATTTCTTGGGGATCTGTTCACAGTGGCCATTCTTGTCTGAGCTCAGAGCCTTTGGCAGGTCCTGATGGTGTAGGCCTCTCCACAGGCCATGGTTGTGCTTGCTTGTGGGCAGTTGATCCAGGTCCTGCTATAGGTACTCCTCAGACTTCAGTTCCTGAAGCACAATGTAGCGACCCTCTGGAGGCACTTAGCAGGTGATGGTGACTAGAATATAATACCACAGAAGTCACATTCCCAGATGCTCTCAGCCAGAATGGGGACACAGGCAGGAAAGTCCACCCCATAGCTCAAGCTGTCAGTGCTTGCTGCCACCTTTAGGTGTCAGGCACAGTTCTAGTCTGTGGACAGAGATGAACAAGAAACTCCATTTGCTCATGGAGCTCAGCACTCCAGCACAGCAACAGACAGCAATCGGATATAGGTAGTACTGCTACATTTTGTTGTCCATGACAGGAAAGATAACTGCGGGTACAGAGGAAGACCCAGTCCACCCAGAGATCGGGGAGTGGAGGCAGGGAGAAGGGTACTGTCTCCTGGGGACTGTCCTCTCTATGGTGGTTCCTAGTGCTCAGCCACAGTTGCATACCTCAGTGGGTGCCAGGTCCTCTGCTAGAAACCTTACATGATGATATTGTACCCTCTGGGGTCAGCTGTAGAGGGTCCCATCCATGCTAAGCTGGGGAGCCAGTATCAAATCTAGGCAGCTGTGCTTTAAGCACTTCACATTGCCTTGGACAGCCTTTTTAGGATAAGCATGTCAACATCACCAATGTTTTGAGAAAATCCGTTTATAAAAGAGAGAAGGTCTGGGATAGGGACTGCTGTGATCATGTGGGGAATGGCCATTGCCTGCTTCAACCTGTCCACTGACTGACATCTAAGTCTGTGCCTGGGGCAATCAGCAGCTTCCTGCTCCAGGATTCAGCCACTCTGCTCCTCTTGTTTCCCTCTTTGATCACTGAGGCAGCCTGCACTTTGTCCTGTATGGCGAGAGAAGGCGGAAATGCTGCTCAGCAGAGAGGACACCATAAACTTGAGAGAAGCAAGGCTTTCCACAAAGCACCTGCTGTAACTGAAGCCTCTCCCCTTTGCCCTGTGTCCTCCTGCCCACGTCTCTGATGGGCAGCTGCTACAAGTAACTGACTTCATGATTCCTGGTTCCTGCATAGGAACCTGATCACAATGGCTGAAGCCATTGTGGCTGGAGCCGCCTTCCCCTGTGTTGCTCACACAGATGAGGCTATCTTGTTCCTTTGTTCCCTCATCTCAGCAGAAACCCATGGAAAGCCGTGCTAGGGCCTCTTGCTGGGAGACACCCACAGACATATGGGACACTTTCTTGAGGCTGCCACCTTGTGTGCCCCTTGGCTGAGCAGCCTCTGACAACTGCTTCCTCCTAGTGATGTGGCAGTAATGCTGGGATGGGGAGGGAGAGCACTGAGGCTGGCCTGCTGTGAGACCTTGGCTGCTCAGTCCCTGTGCCCAGCGGTCAAACTGGCAAGAGCGATTGGCCTGGGTCTTCTCCAGAGTCATGGCCTGCTGCATGTCAAAGCAGAGTTCCCTATAGGGACCTCAGAAAAACCCAGAAAATAGTGACTTTGATGTTTAGTTTAGAAAAGACACATGAAAGGGAAGTGTGTCTTCCTTTTGCAGCGTAGAGAGATTGTGTGCTCAGAGTGATGGCTTGGTGTTCTTGGTGTGTGTGTGCTCACCTCCAGGTGTCGGTGTTTGCTGTCACTTTGGTGTGTCATGCACAGTTTAGGCCCTGAGGATACAGAGAAGAACAAGACCCATGGGGAGCAGCAAGCCAGCATACACATATATTTTTGCTCTCCATTGTTCTCATCAGTTTCTGAATGCAGGCTACGTGCCTCATTATTTTCCAAATCATTAGCGCCTTACTGAACTCTAGTCCATGGCAGGTGGCTAATGAGGGAATGTTGTACTACCCTAAAATGCTGTGCTAGAGGCAATCATAGTGCCAGTACCAACCCTGACCCCATGAGGGCCACTAAACTCGACCTGCACACCTGTCCAAGGGGCTGTGAGGGAAGCATCCAGGCTGGCAAGAGAGAGAACCTGGGCAGAGGGCCCAGTGAGGAGTGCAAAGGGACAGGTGCAGGCCAAGACAAGAAGGTCGATGAGGCTTGTGGAGGAAAGAGACCAATCTGAAAAGGGGCAGAGTAACTGTATCAGGATAGGGTTGTGTGGTAGAGTTGGAACTTTACTTTGAAGGCACCAGGGAGCTTCTAGAGGGTTTCACACAAAAACTGAATGGGAGGCTTGTTGGACTGATAGATTTCTCGGGCAGCAGAGTGGATCCTGGAGCAGAAAAAGGCAGGTGGTAGAAGGTCAGTTAGGACACTGTTGCAGTTAGAAACAACTGGTGTCAAAATCAATCACACCCAGTCTGCTTCCCAGCCCCATGGCATCTCTGAAAGTCTCTGGGCTTCTGTGTTACCTGAAATCAGGATTAATTCCCCCATCATGTTTGGTGAACAGCATTATGTTCAATAAAGTGTGTGAAATGTATACTAGTAGCATGGAAGAGTAGAGGCCTATATTATTATTTTTTAAAAAAATATTGTAGCTACTTACTATCATCCAGGTAAGAAATGAGATTCTCAGTCAGACATTGGTAATAGGGTGGGGAATTGGGCACAGACTCAAGAAATACTTTGGCAATCAGGTCAACCTGATTTGCTGACTGATTGAACGGAGGAGTGAGGGAGGGGCAGGAATCCAGGATGACTGTGCCATCCTGGCCCGACGAAGCAACAGGGTAGATAGAGGGGCCATTTATTAGGCTGGAAGAATGAAGTGGGAGAGGAGCGGGGGAGAGGAGTGGTAGGAAAGGTGATGAGCTCAGTTTCAGACATGCCAAGTCTGAAACACCCAGGATGGCAGGGAGAGGCACCCAGTGGGCAGTTGGTTTTGTAGGTTAGACCTTTGAGAGGTTTCAAAGAAGGTTTGTGAGCCAAGTTTTAATAAGTAATAGTGAAGTCATGCTGGGGTTCAGTTAATCAAGGAGAGTGGGAAGAGGAATTATAATGATCACTGCTTACTGAGTATGTCCTGAATATTCTAAACACTTTATGTATATTAATTCTCTCAACAACCATTGCCACGGAAAACTGTTACTGTTTTATAGTTGAGGATCCTGGGGGACAGAGCTGGTGAGTGATGGTCCCAAGGTCACATAGCTGTAATAGATAAACCTAGGATTTTAGCCCAGCTGTCAGGAGTACCACACTGCCTCTGAATGTGTGTGTGTGTGTCGGGGGGGATGGTGTTGTTTTAAGATACAGTACTGACTTTTAGGGCAGGGAATGAAAGGCCACAAAGAAAGCCTCAAGGAAAGCAGCTGTGCAGAGAGGCAAGAATAAATGAGAAATGAGGTGTGGAAGAGCAGCATTTCCAGAGGGGAGGAATCAACAACATCAGCTGAAATAGAAGAACGTAAATGCCCATGGAGTTGGGAATTTGAAGCTTTTGGCATTTGGTGAGATGTGTTTGAAAGATGAAATTGGTTAACAAATGAATGTAAGGTAAAGGCACTAAGTATAGGCAATTGTTTCTAAAAGCCTGGAGATGAAAATAAGACAAGAGCAAGAGGTATTAGGTAGAGGCAGTGCTTTAGAGGTGAAAAAGGTTGGTGCATATTTATAAAAGAAGATTGTGCTATACACTCTGGGAGAAGTTCCTCCAGGTTAGCTTTCCTTCCCTACAAAGTTTTTAATATTTCTTCCGTGTTCTGAATAGCTTCTGCATTGATGGCTGAACATCACTTAAGTCCTCAGTCAGTGTTTCAAATCTTCACTTTTTATTAAGTAAAGCAGGGAATATTTCTTGCCCAATGTCCCATGGTGAATTATTACATATTATTGAATCCAGATCCTACCAAAGTAATTTACAGGATAGGGCATGAAACCCCTGATCCTCTGAGCTGGGGGAGAAGTGGCCCAGGATGAAGATGAATCTGTGGGAGGAGACAGGAGGTGTTTCAAACTTGTAGGAAATGGAAGGTGCATTGTAAGGAGGTTGGCTGGGTCACAGCGCTCTGCTTCAGATCACCCTGGATGATTTGGCTACTTCAGTTCTAAATGAAGGACAAGACTGGCATTTTCTTATGAATACTTTAAGAGGCTTAGAGCATTCGGGTCTAAAGGCTCTGAAAAGATGTGCTTATCTAGGCAGTGTATGTTTAGTACATAGATTTCGTTTGTCCAGCCCACATTAGGTGCACACAGGGTTAAAAGCTTGAATTCAACAAAAAGCTCAGCTTTGTCTTGGTTCAAGGCCCTGACATCCCCGAGGCTCAGGGCTGGAATCAGAGTTTAGCTGCCAACCTCATAACTTCACCTTGGTTTAAATGACATCTTTGCTGTTCTTGCACACATCTCGTGACGTGCACACACATTCACAGAGGGCCTTTGTGGAGAGTGCCCTCCCCAAGAGACACTGTCCTGAAGCTGAGAGGCCACACAGGAAATGCCCTTGGGATATTATTTTTCTCTCCACACCAAAGCAGCAACTTGGGTGAAATATTTGCTTGATCTTAAGCCTTTGCATATCAGACACACATATCAGCGTGTCTTTCAAGAGTCACAATATGAGCCTGGGGGTTGCTTGTGGGCATTCACCTCTGGGCCCCTACCTGCTACCTGGTGGGCATGGCTCACTGCCTACCTGCCCATGTCCTGAGGCACAGCTTCCAGTTGTACATGTGCAGCGTGACCTCTGCCGTGACTACAAGGTCAAGGGAAATAGACATGCCTTATAGCCAATTATAGCATCTTTGGACTGCCGAGGAGATGCCCTCCTGCCCTCCCCTTCCTTTGTCTTTAAACTTGTAGCTTGTGCATAACTTCCTCACCAGCTTGTCGTGTGAGTCTTACTTCCGGAAGAACACCGTTGGTCACCTCACCTTGGTGACCTTTGGGCCTGCTGGCAGGTTTAAACCCTGAGAGTTCCCAGTCCTGGAGGACCCACACTGTGTACGGTGAGGAAGGGTCCCCCACCCATACATGTCTGTCACCCTGACGTGAGTGTTGTGCAGAGTACCTTTGCCTCAGAGTGGTTATGGACTGGCAGGGCCAACTCCGTAGAGGGGAGTGAGGAGCCTTAAGTGTCTTGCCCCATGTTGCTCCGTGGACAGGGCTTCAAAGATGGCGTTCTGCACAAGTTGGGGATGCCACATGGCTCAGCCCAGATGTGGACTTCACGGAGCTATGTGGCCCTCTCTGTGGGTATATTCCAGCTTTAAAGGGTCTACATTTTCTGTCATGGAAGAAGCCTCTATTCATGTTCTACTCTAATTCCAAGCAACAGGGCTTAGGGCTGTGTGTATGGTGTCTTCTAAAAAGTTCATGGAAAAAGTACATTATGAAAGATTGTTTTAAAAATATTTTTGCATCAAAAATTCAGCTTAATTCTGTTTTCTGAGAGCTTTTGGAAGTACCCTTATGCTTTAGACAGTCACATCTGTGCTGTAAGTATTGCTTATGGCCATGCAACCTTCCACATACTTTAAACATGGCCATGCAACTGGACCTGGAAGCAGTAGCTGATGTGCTCGGAAAGTAACAACTTGATACCTGAGACTCCTTCACTTACATTTGACCCATTAATAAGCTGTTTTTTTAAATTCATCCAATTAGGGAGCCTCCGCTCATTCACCAACTGCAAAAATGACTGTGAGTAGCTCCAGGCTTGGTAATGGTAAAGTTGTAATTCCAACAACCCTTGTCCTTGCCTTCTTAGACTCATAGTTGTTAGGTGAGCAGCTATGTAAGAAATCAAACTTTACATAAATACAGTCATACATTACATATGCTGTCTTGATCAATAATGGGCCGCACATATGGTGGTCCCATAAGATTCATATTGCTTGGGGTCATCATGGCCTTCTTAGGAAATATCCTAATTAGATTTCTTAGGGCAGGTGCCCATGATGAAGTTTCAGGTAGTAAATAATCTAAGCTCTGTGAGTGATAGAGTCTCTATCGTGAATACTCAGCTGTACCATCATAGTACAGAAACAGCCACAGGTATGACAGAAATGAATGGGCCGACTCAGTGCCAAGAAAGCATCATGTACAGAAACAGGTGGCTGTCTGGTTTGACCCTTGAGTTGTAATTTATCAAAGTCTTCTCTAGAATGGAAATTCTGTATCCATGATGATTGTACTAAGGGCTGGAGGTAATGAAACCAGGTGGGAGTGAGAGCTTAAATTCAAGGGAACTAAGGAAGGGACTGTAGGGAGAAATGGTCTGTGGCGTGCTCCAAGGTGAAAGAGGCAGGCTGGCATGGCCAATTTAATGGGAATCTGTCCAGTTGTTTCTTTAATGCTCAGTGGACTGATTCTTTCAGCCAAGGAAAAAAATCAGGACATGCTAGGCGTGTGACTCAGAGTCATGCGCACATCTTGGAAGGTCACCTGCTGGTCACCAGACACTCTGCTTCGTGCGTTACATAGATTATCTCATTGTTAAGCGTACGCCTTAAGAATTCTTAAGAACATTAAGTTGAATTTATTTCCAAACTGACATTTAGAAATGGGAAGTTGTTGGCCCTGAAGTCACCTAGCTGGTGGAGTTATGGTGGAGCAAGCTATGAGCTTGCTCAGCTCCCTTGGATTTGGTGTCAGGCCTGGGCTATTCCTGACATGCAGAATTCTCTCTCCTTGTCCAAGGTGTGGCCTAAAGCCCCATCTATGAATCTGTATTCCTGTGTCCCCCTTTTCTTTGTCCTAAGACCCATGCAGCTTTTTGAGGATTTCATTTAGCTTCTATTATAGCAAAAACTGGTCCTGTATATATAAATATAAATATATATTTATATATATTATACATATACACATGCACATATATACATATATTTTTTCCATGCAAAACTGTTATGTTTGTGGTTATTCTTCTGAGTTTGGAAGGATAAACAGCAAAACCCAGGCCCGGACATATGGTTCCAGCCTCATGGTTTATGCGTGTTAGAGTATGGGAAAAGACAACATGGTATGAGTTTATAGGTCAGAGAATCCCTGAGTGTAAGTGTCTAGATTAGAACATTGTTTTATTTAGTGCCTAGTATAGATATCCGGGAGATGTTTAGCAGACTAAAGTAATAGTATCAGATGAGGAAATGCTTGTAAGCATAAGATCTGGGGGTCAAGGTTATCAACTGGAAGTTCAAATCTAGTAAGGCTGGTCAAATAAACCAATTCAGTTCCCATTCTTCACTGGGGCATCAGTTGTCAAGAGCCTCCTGATTATTTATGCTGTGTCCAAGTTCAGAAAGAGACTTTGTACCACATACTTTAAACAAAATCATTTCAGCAAGGGAACTATTCAAAAATAAGCATATTATACTATGGATGTAGCATATATTCTGGATATAGCATATATTATGCATTTAAGATCTACTGGCCAGTGTTGGGTCACATGATGGAGTGCCCTAGAGACCCCCATGATTGTCATGAATCATCATGTGACCCATGCCTTGGGCTGGTGAGGGTAGACACACACACACACACACACACACACACACGAAGGTGGGATTTTGAAAGGAGGGAGAATATGTTTTGGGGAGATGAATGCCCGAGTCTGCTGCACACGTCCAGCTGTCTTAGTTGCTAGCCTGTACTGCTTATCTGGGCTCCGTAACAAAGCATCACAATGCATTCAATAATGCATTGTGTTCCCGTTCTGGATGCCACAAGACCAATGTCAGGGTACCAATGGGGATTTGCTCCTTCCGAGAGCTTCAGGATTCTCCTGTAGTTCCTGGCAGCCACAGGCCTCTTCCTGTGTCTCCTCTTGTCACCTCCCCTCTGTGTCTTGGTGTCCACATTTCCTCATTGTGAAAGGACTACAATTACCATGCCTGGGGGCCCACCCTGATGACTTCACCTCAATTTGAGTTAAATCTGTACAGATCCTTTCACTAAATAAGGTCACCATTTGGGGTACTAAGGGTTCAGACTTTACCCTATCTTTCCATGGAAGGATACAGTTCAGTCCAGAACAACTCTTGTCCGAGAAGTATCCAGGAACTTCCTCAAAGCAAAGTGCTTAGTGGACTTCTGTTCATTTTCTACTCCTCAGTGTCTTTCCTTGGAATCATTTTGAGGTATATTTCTTGTGTTTGCTTCTTAAAATATATCAATTCTGACTGTGCTTGCTGTTCACTGAATTTTAATACTTCCAGTGGTTTCCTGTCCTAGTGTCTCAGCCTTTGCACTTGCCAGGGTTCTCTAGGCCACACTTGCTGTCTGCCTCCCAGCCTCTCTTTTCCCTGTTTACATTTTGCTTTTCGTCTGGTAGTTCATCCAACAACCAGTGTTGGGCTCCTCTTGCATTCCAGGCACTACAAGTGCTATACCAAGCTCTGAGGATGTAGGATGAAGGCTGCTCCTACTCTAGGGGCGTTCTTGAGGGAGGAGGTGCCAGGCAACAGCACGAAGCAGTGAATGGCGTCTTCGTGGCTCCTTGGTGCTGACATGAGAGAATCTGAGCTCCCTCAGAGTATACCGGCTCCCCACGAGCTTGCCCAGCCTCCTCAACAGTTCCATCTCTCTTGCACTTAAAAAGAAAAAATTATTCATTTTATGGAAAGGCAGATTTACAGAGAGAAGGAGCTACAGAGAAAAATATCTGCTGGTTCACTCCCCAAGTGGCTATGAAAACTGGAGCTGAGTTGATCTGAAGCCAGGAGCCAAGAGCTTCCTCCCTGTTTCCCATGTGGGTATAGGTCCCAAGGCTTTAGGCCATCCTCCACTGCTTTCCCAGGCCACAAGCATGGAGCTGGATGGGAAGTGGAACAAGTGCACGTGAACCAGTACCAATATGGGATCCTGGTGGGTGCAAGGTGAGGACTTAAGCCATTAGGCTATTGCACCAGGCCCCTTCTCTTGCATTTTTTGACCTTCTAGCTGTTCTCCAAGTGTACTGCACCCTCTGGGAATCTTCTCTCAGTTGTGCTCCTTGTCCTTGGCTATTAGCTGCTTGATGAACTCCTCCTTCTCTGAGACACATCCTTGGCCACCACTTCCAGGAAGCTTCTTCCATCGTCTTAGCCCCCCTTTGGTGATAAGCTGTCCTCCCTGAAGCAACAGCAGTGCGGGCTTCTGTGTCACTGGGACTTGAGTCCTGGGCTGAAGCCTGAAGTTCAGTGGTTCGTCCCCTTGCACGCAGGGATGAGGGGTTCCTGGCTTCCACATGTTGCTTCTACCCTCTAGGCTATGCCCTTGCTTTGGCTTCCT
Organism: Ochotona curzoniae; assembly: GCF_017591425.1. Lineage (NCBI taxonomy): Eukaryota > Metazoa > Chordata > Mammalia > Lagomorpha > Ochotonidae > Ochotona > Ochotona curzoniae. The sequence goes on from NW_024466599.1 coordinate 61,936,827, forward strand.
TCCTCCCAGATCACAGAGCTAGGCACCACCACACTTTCTCTGCGATGTTTCTGCTTGTGCATTTGTCTCCATCTTGCTGACCTCTCAGCAAGGCCAGCCCTCATGGTCACTGCCACAGCTGGCCGCCCCTGACCATCCTGTCTTTGGTCTTCCTTGCCTCAAGGAGGGGGGACACCTTCCTGCATGGTCCCCACTGTTTTCTCCATTCCCAAGCCATCCCCACACCCAATCCTTTCCAGGAGCAAAAGGCACAGCTTTTGTGTTTCACTGATGAAGAAGATGTATATGTTTGAACCCAGATTTTTATAGTTGGGCTGTGCTTGAAGCACATTCATTGTCATCTAATTTCTGCCTTTCTAACCAGAAAGTTCTCTTTGTCTCACTCTTTCCTCTTAATATTTTGGGTTTCTCCTAGATATTAAAAAACAGTTTTTTTTTCTAATATTAAAAATCTTTAAATAAAATCTTGTATGGAAAGTACAAAATAAAAAAAATATATATATATACAAAAGAAAAAATGTTATGTAGAATATCAATGAGTAAGATAGAAGAAACCAAGACTGGTTTTGTTATCTATAAAAAATTTATTTGATAAGCCTAGTTTAGTATTTTTATTATTTATTTATTGCTTGGTTTTTTTGATAAGCCTAGTTTATAATGTACAGTTAATGGAAACAATAAGTGTGCTATAATGAATATGAAAATTTGAAACTGAGGATGTGGGCCGGCACAGTAGCATCCTTATTACCAGATGTCCTTATCTTTTGTATTGGTTGTAAATGTGTGGAGAAAAGTGGCAACATATTGACGTTGGAAATGGTAGCACTTTCAGACAAGATACCTTGCAAACTCAGATTATTCTGATGATAATGAACGAGGAACTTTCAAAAAGAAGGTAGAAAAAAATCAATTTTAATGTTGGCTCAGTGCCACACAATAATTGTTTGCATTCTGTAAACGTAGGGAATTTAAATGAGGTGAATAGACAAAGTGGTGCTTCCACCTTGGTAAAAAGTACTTGGCAAAATTATGTTGCATAATTAGAAGATGTTAATTGTACTAGTATTTTTTCTAAAATTTTCAGAACTATGTAAAGTCTTTAACACAGAAAAAAAAAAAACCAAAAAACTTTTATTTCCCATATTGGTCCCAAAATTCACTTGTCAGTTCTATTTATTTATTTATTTATTTTTTGGGTAAGATTATCATTTCCATATTGTTTTCTTCATGTAACTGAGGTAAAGGGGGATATTGAGGGAGAAGCCCCACCCGGTTTCCCACCCTCCCCAGGTCACGCATGTGGGGCATGCTCTGAGATACTCGCTCAAGTGGTTTTGATAGTTCACCAGTTATGAATTGCTGCCAATCTCGCCTCTCCAAACAGGATGAGGTTGTTGAAAAATCCACTGATTGACATTGTCCATCATAGCATCTCTCTTTGCCTGGTATTTTGTTGCCAAACTATAGCTGAGGTGGTTGATTAACTTGTCAGTTTAAAAAATCAACATTTTACCAGTTACAGTAAGAACAGTAACAGGTTGGGTTTGTTCAGATTTTAAAAGTCAGCCAGTCAGTCTACCCTTAATACTTATCATGATGTAGCATATTTTCTTTCCTTAAAAAATAATTGGAAACATTGTTGTGGCATAGCAAGTGAAGCCACAGCCTGTGGTGCTGGCATCTCATACAAGTGCCAGTTCAAATCCTGGTCACTCAACTTCCAATCCAGCTTCCTGCTGAAGCACCTTGGGAGGCAATGGAGAATAGCCCAAGCACACAGGCCCCTGCATCCATATGGGAGATTTGGAAGAAGTTACTGGTTCCTGGCATTGGCCTGGCCAATCTCTGGCTGTTGGGGCTACTGGGGATTGAGCCAGTGGTGAAAGATTCTCTTTATAATTCAGCCTTTCAAACAAATAAATAAAACTTTAAAAAAAATTAATGAATAAAGACTGAGATACATAAAGTAACACAGTGAGATCCTGCATCTGCTAGTTCACTTGCTAGATACCCATGACAGCTGTGCCTGGGCTAGGGCAGAGTCAGGATCCTGGAGCTCAGTCTGGGTCACCCATATGGCGGGAATGTAAAGATTTCACATTCTGAAGTAATGGTGGCAAAACACAACATCCGTGGATGCTCAACTGAGGGAAATAAAATTGAGAGTTGTTATCTGCTGCTTCCCAGGGTGCATATCACCAGGAAGCTGGAATGGAAAATGGATCCAGGTCTTGAGCCCCGCATTGATGTAAGATGCAGTGGTTGTCTAACCACTTTGTCAAGTGTTCCCCCAGTGGTAAGCATGTTACATGGTCACATACTACTGTGTGGTTTACCACTGAGCCTGCATGCATGCAGTGCAAGCCCCTGGATTCTGCCTGGCCTTCATTCATATGATACATGGGGGCCAGGGAAGTGGTTGATAATAGACCCACTTGTACAGTTTTTCAGCATAAAGATATACATGATCAGAATTGTTAAAAGGTCCTTAAGAATTTACATTTTCTAAAATGAATGACACAACTACACTGTGCATGAGATCACTCATATTCATAGTTTTGGCAGGAGAAGCTTTGTTCTGCAGTGGACCTGAGTGTGTTAGCATGCAACGTGTAGACCACTGCTCACATCAGAGATATCAAACTGAAGTGTGTCTGCTTATAGTTTTAAACATGCTTTTTAAGCATAATTTGAGTTTAACATTTGAAACAAATAAGTTGACCTCCATTACATTGGAGTAAGGTGTAAAACATTTCTAGTTTTGAGTGGGATAGTTAGTGCATTGGCTGGCTTGGAAGCCTACCAGGTTGCAATCAGCTAAATGTCTGCACAGCTCTAGGTATTTATCTGCCAGGTGCTCTCTGTGTGGAACTGAACTGAGTTGGCTCAGAGCAGGTCCTGAGTGACGGAGGCAGCAGCAACCCCTGGTGAGGAAGGATCAGGAAGGTGAATTCTGTTTCCTCAAGATTCCATATAACTTCTGCCCAGGAAGGCTGACCCAGCCCTCCTACTTGCAACTGTTCTTTCTTCCAGTTCCTGGCTTTGTGTGGGGGCTGCCATGGGTTCCCAGGCTCCCACTAATGGAGGTTTTGAGTACCCTCTGCTGACCTCCTCTGGGTCCCTAAGATTATGCCATGGTTTTAATGTTATTAGACTTAGAAATTTCTTTTTTGGATGGCCAGGAGTGCTTCTCATTTTTCATTTCTGTGATCCCTGGCCAGACATTGTGTCTGTGAATTCTCTCATTGGTAGGCGTCTTATGTTCTCTGGGCTCGAGAGGTCCGCTCATGGTAGATGGAAGCTTGTGTTTGAGGAGTGAGGGTTGGGAATGAAAGGGAGGCAGGTAGATCCCCATTTTTAATGTTCTGAATCGGGGATCCACAAGTCTACGCACATCCTCCTTATTTGCAATTCTGAAGGGAAAAGCCATATGAGATCTGATTATATCTTCAAGTATGTATCTTTCAAGTATCTTTTCAAGCTAAAAGTCTCCTCATGTGGATTATTAAGCAGATGTTGTGTTTGTCTTCTGTTCTGTGTGACCATTTCCTGCCTGTGTTCATGACAGTTTCTACATTCTCCACTCCAGGGTTGTGACTTGCAGGCTGCCATGCCCTCAGGAGGAAGTGGATGGGCTTGTAAAATGAAATTAGACTGTATTGTGCTGAGGATTCTGGGAAATTCAAATGAAGACTGCTAATCCCTACCCCAACCTCAGTGTTCTGGACTCCCTTTTCAAGCCTCCACAGTCTGGCTGCCCCTTTACCCTGCCCAACCAGGACCAGCTAACACTAGAGCTCACACTTCTGAGACTTGAGACTATAAGTGCTTCATTAGGTGATAAGTGCTTCATTAGGTGCTGTTTATTGGCCTAGATAGTAGGAATCATTTCTATTTTAAACATATTTATTTTATTGAGAGAGAGAGAGAAAGAGATCTCCCATCCACTGCATCTTACTTGGAATAGCTGGTACTGGGCCAGACCAAAGTCAGGATCCATTTCTCAGTCAAGACCTCTGTATAGGTGCTGGGGACCCAACCATGTGAGCTATAACTTGCTGCTTCCCAGAGTAAGCACTGTCAGGAAGCTGGAATTGGGAGCAGAGTCGGACTGATAGGAGAGGAAGAGGGACAGAAAAGATCTTTCATATTCTGGTTCATTCCTCCAAGATGGTCACAACAGCCAGGCAAAAACCAAAAGCCAGGAGCCAGGAACGAATTCCAGATCTCATACATGGGTTGCAGGGGCTCAAGCACTTGGGCCATCTCCCACTACTTTTCCCAGGCTCTTAGTGGAGAGATGGATTAGAAGTAGAGCAGCCAGGACACAAACTGGCACCCATATGGGATACTTTCCTTGCAGGCAGTAGCCTTATCTACTATGCCATGACTACAATTCCTGAAAGCTCACTAAAAAAATTTTTTTTAAATTTTTATGTGAAAGTCAGATTTAGAAAGTAGAAAGAGAGAGGAAGAGAGAAATCTTCCATTTGCTGGTTCACTCTCAAAGTGACTGAAACAGCTGGAGCTGAGCTGAGCTGAAAGCAGGAGCTTCTTCTGGTTCTCCCATATTTGTTCAGGGGACCAAAGGACTTGAGCCACTTTTGTTGCTTTCCTAGTCCATAAGCAGGGAGCTGGATTGCAAATGTAGCACCGGGACTAGAACTAGTGTCCACATAGGATGTTGGCACTGCAGGTGAATGATTAGCCTGTTGAGCCCCAAGCTGGCTCTGAAAGCTTATTTTTTATAGCTAAGTTCTTTATGTGTGTGTCTAATCTGCCTAGGTGAAAGTTCACAGTTTTTTGCTTTTTGACCATTTTTAAGTCACATAGGGATAGCTTCACACTTTCATCTGCAAGATGTGGTGCCTAATGCCTGAATGGGCCTCACAAATCATCCTGTGACCCTAGTCCCACACTCAGGTGCTGCTTGAAGCCCCATCTGTACCTTTCCAGTGACTGGAGGAAGGTGGAGATACCAGCAGATGCATGGCATACTCTGCACCTTGCATCCTCTTGGAGCATTAGTGAGACCATCTTAGGCTTGCCTCTTAGGACTCAAACATTCTTTTGTTATTCTCACCTCTCTGCTCCTGCTGTGTCTGCAGGGAGCCATCTGTGAACACGTGAGCTCCAGGTTGCCCTGGTGGTCTTCAGACTGTTGGTGCTGGGGTCTTTCACCCTGGCTGTTTTTCCTGCTCGTTGCATCTTCCTTCTGACGGTGCTGTCATCCAGTTCCGTGGGAGCGTCCTGTGTGTTTAGGGTTGGGACTGCAGAAATAAACTGAAATTAGAGAAAGGCTTGGCAGCTTCCAGGGCCTCCATGACTGACTAAGTCAAACATCTTCAATCACTTTCTTCTCATTCCGAAGACTTCACGTAATTAAAACCATCCCCAGCCAAACACTAAATAAATTTTGCACATGCTGGTTGAATTACTGAGCAGCCGTATCCCAGCATGGTTTTCTCAGAGATTAATATTTCACTATAACTGTTCCTTTGGGTAGGCTGAAGCCAGCAGCTGTGAAAACCATGCATTTGCTTTATGCAGTGAAACTTCAGGGTAGGCCTGCTTTTCACATATCTCAGAGACGGAGCTCATTTGGAAAATGACTCTTGGCAAAGGCCATTTGACTTGAGCCCTTGCTTGTGCTTCCATCTGTTCTGTTGTGTGGTTCTAAATACTGTCACAGAACATTGGTATAAACAAATATTTATCATTCATTGAGTACCATCTTTGTGGCATCCCCACAAAACCCTTATGAATGTGCCAGACTTGAAGCTGTTGGCCTTCTGGTCCCTGCACTGCATGAGACCAGAGGCACTGCTAGGCTCCCAGCTTCTTTGAGTTCCTTCTAGAGGTGCCAGTGGGAGGTTGGAGGGCAGTGATAAACCTGGGTCTTTCCTGTCTCTCTTCAGAAGGCTGCTTCATGGTTCCTAGTCCCACTCTTTGGGCCCTCCATGGTTCTAGATTGTTCCTGATGACCTGGGCCCCTGGGATGGGGCAACATTGCCTCCTACCTTTGTGCTTCCAACTATCTGCTGTGTATTATTGCTAGTGTCTGGATTACATTGTGATCCCGCCCCTCAAGACCACACTGTGACTGCTTTCATCTTTTTGCAATCAAACTCTTGACTGTCATTTTTAGCAGCAGTTTTCAAATTGCAGTTTTTTTCTTCTATCACCTGCTACCTACCTTTACCTTTATCTCTGCAACCAGTTCCCGGCAATCAGTTTTCTCTGTTGTAAATACCATGTAGTTTCTATTTTTCTACATAGACACTGATAGATAAATTGAGGTAGGAATTATTAGCTTTGTTTTTAGAAATGAGGAAATGAAAAAAAGTTAAAGTAAAAATAAGGAGATAACAATTCGGAGAGATTAACTAATTTGCTCATTCTTAACTATAGGGAAGGTGGAGTCAGTTTTAAAGCCAGGCCTAATTAGTCCTGATGCATGTACACTTTTCAGTGTATCAGTCTGTGTTACTGGCACCATTGCACATCAACTCTTTTCATATGTGACCTCTTCATTTTCGGGAAACAGAAAGCCCTCATAGTGCTTTCCTCCAAAAATTCTCAAAATAAAACACTTTGACCCTTCAGTTATTCCTCCTGAGAAGGAGGATATGACCCCTAATATCCTGGTTTAGTCTTCCAGATTATTTTTTTTCTTTCAAATGAGGTTTTATGCAGAGATATATACATATGTACAAACAGCTGGGAAACCCAGAGAGATGATTTCCAATGGTGGAGGGCCCTATTCCTTATTCTGTTCTCACCAGTGACTAAATCCTTGATTTCTGTGTGTCAGTCAGGCGGGAATGAGGGAGTGTAAAGACTTCACATTCTGAAAGAACGGTGGTAAAACACAACATCCATGGAGGCTCAACCGAGGGAAATAAAATTGGGAGCAGAACATGATTGGAAGGATCTACTACTAATCCGGGTTCCTCACATTGGCACTTGCGTGCAGAGGGGAGAAGGCGGTTAGAGCCACCCATCCCCGTGTCAGAGTTTTACAGAGAAGGACGTCCCACGTGAACAGCCTTGCCATGCCTGAGGACTGTTCAACACTTGAAGTGAGCTTCGGATCAGTTCCTGGCTGAAGTCCACCCGCGCGCCTTTCACGAAAGTCAAGCTGTCTGAAGCCAGGAGCCAGGAACTTCTTCTCCAGGTCTCCTGCATGGGTGCAGGGTCCCAAGGCTTTGGGCCGTCCTCGACTGCTTTCCCAGGCCACAAGCAGGGAGCTGCATGGGAAGTGGAGCTGCCGGGATTAGAACTGGCACCCATATGGGATCCTGGCATGTTCAAGGCAAGGATTTTGGCCACTAGGCCACCATGTCGGGCCCAAGATTTATTTTATTTTTGATTGGAAAGTCAGATATATAGAGAGGAGAGACAGAGAGGAAGACCTTCCATCTGATGATTCACTCCCCCAGCAACTGTAACAGCCAGAGTTGAGCTTATTGAAAGCCAGAGCAGGTGCAGAGTCTCCCACGCGGGTGCAGGGTCCCAAGGCTTTTGGCCGTCCTTGACTGCTTTCCCAGGCCACAAACAGGGAGCTGGATGGGAAGCAAGGTTGCCAGGTTTAGAACCAGCACCCATATGGGATCCGGTACTTGCAAGGTGAGGACTTTAGTTGCTAGGTTGTGCCAGGTTATGTAACCTACTTTTCTTTTCTTTTTTTTTTCTCTCCAAATTCTTTTTTTATTTTGACAGTCTTTACATAGTTTGGGTAAAAAGAATCAAGGGATGTAGCCTACTTTTCAAAAAAAGTCTTTAGCAGGGGAAATTTTATTGATTTTTGGTGAAGCCCAAATTACTAATTCTTCCTTGATATGGATAATCATTTTGGTGTCAGTTCTAAGAACCATTTGATCATAGATCCTGAAGGTTTTCCCTGTGTTTTTGTTTTTTCTAAAAGTGTTATTGTTTTACATTCCTATTTTAATGTCTAGGCTCCATTTTGAATTCATTTTCATGTAAAATGTAAGGTTTATGTCCAGGACCACTTTTTTACTTATATTCATTTCCTGAACCACTATTTGGAAAGAGGTTATTTTCTATACTTGATCTTAGCCAAAAGTCAAAGAAGTGACTTAAAGTCTACTTTATTATATTGAATTGTTAGAACATTTGTCAGAAATCAGTTGATTGTATTTGTGGCTCTGCATCTAGATTCTCTATTGTAGTTAAATTAATCTGTGAACCTCTCTATAATAATAGTCTTGATTAATTTAGCAGTGCAGTTATTCTTGAAATTGGGCAGGCTGATTCCTCTCACTTTTTTTCTTTTTCAAATATTTTGGCAGTGCACATTCCCTTGTCTTTCCATATTACTTTTAAGGAATATTGTTTATATCTGAAAAAGTCTAAGACTTTAATAGAAAATACATGAAACCTGTGTATCAGTTTGGGCAGAGTTTGCATCTTCTGTATGGTAAATGTGAGCTGTTAGTATAGTTAGTTATTCAATTAATACCCAGTTGTTCAGCATTCAGTGTGAATGTTACATCTCTCTGAAGTCTTCATGGGTTGTCACGTGTTGCTACCCATTATTGGAATTAACTATCCCAACTGGCCCATATGACTTAGTCTACATTCCTTTTATAATTTGTTCTATTTGCAGCGCAAGTAGCCAGATTGCAAATGTCTCTTGCTGACCACATTTATTGTTTCTGGATTTATTCATTTGAAGAAAGCACTTAATGTGAGTCAGTCTCTGAGTGCAGAGATAGCTAAAGCAGAGACCTTTCTGCAGGGCATTTTCAGTCTCTTGAGAGTGGCAGACTGCTTTGCTGAATAAATGCTTCCAGTGGGATTTAACAAATACTTATTGACTTAAGACAGCAGACTGCCTTGTGATAGGAAGACAGTCTGCCTCCAGGCTTGAAGGCACTGCTGTGCGTTAATGGTGTGCTGCCATTTCTAGCACTGACCTCTGCCTGGTCCTCCGTGCTTGCTCCAGGCTTTGTGTCTCATCCCTGCTGTAATAACATTGGGACGTTTCTGGTCTGCATTCATGGGAGGATTGGTAGGGGCCATACCAGTCTGCACTCTAGTTCTGTACCATAGCTTTATGTTCAGTTCAAGACAGTTTCTTGTTGGGGGTTCAGGCGTTATATAGTAATGGCTGAGCAACTGTTGCTTATGTTTTCAATCCCGTGTCTAACAATCTTAGCCCCACACACCTTGGTTCCCATTACCATGACAGAATGTCTTTGAAAGCGTGTATGTGCCAGGTACTGTACTAACCAGCATTGTTGGAGGATGAGACGGGAGGTGCTTGCCAGCCAGGAGTTCCTAGTCTCCATCCGGAAGCACTCAAGGTTAGCACAAACCTGATGGTTTCACTATGGCCATCACCCCACTGATAAATCTTTGATAGACAGTCTGGGTTCAGGGCCAGGCTTTTTTTCAGGCCAATGGCTGAATGATAGAAGAAATGGAAAGAAACAACTATAAGTTTCTATGAAGATGTTTGGTTGTGAAGGGAAGAGAGTGAGAAGAAACTACAGGGGAAATGGAGCAAATGAATGATCATTCAGGGTGGGGGAGGAAATCAAGTCATTGTACAGTAGACAGTGACCAGACTAGAACACTGAGGGAGTGATGTGGAGAGGACAAGGAAATATCTGAGAAAGATAATATACAAATATACATATCTGTATATATACACACATGAGCATATCCATGTGTATTCATGCCTAAGTGTCTTGTACACACCTAGAAAGGAGGGAAAAGAAAATGAAAGGGAGATGTTGAGGAAAAGTCTGATAGAGAACTACACATGTATGTAATATCTATATATGCAGAACATCTACTTATCTGCCCATCACCCATCTGTCTGACCACTTACCTGCTTACCTGTTTATGTAGTTAGATGGAAAAAAAAGCAAAGTGAGATAAGGGTCAGTCAGTGATGAAACTATGTCCTGTAGGAAGAAGGAATGAGTGTTTGATCAAAAGCACAGGATGGGGAAGGTCAGAATGAAGTGGAAGAAAGGGAAGTTCGAGTTCATGTAGCGTGACCTTTGTTCTCTGGAAAGCTGGGAACATTTGAAAGAGGTGAGGGTGGAAGGGTGGGCTTGAAATAGCAGGGGTTTGGTAGACTTTAGGGAATGAAAAAGTGACTTATCATTTTCCACCAGCTGATGAGTTTGTACACCAAATATTTACCATACATAAATACAAATGCTTGGTTGTTTTTTTTCTTTCAGAAGCACTTGTACTGTGGGCTGGAGAGCAGGTCAGTGAGGTTTGAGGAGTTTAGGGGTTTAACCTGCAGGGGAGGGAGGGAAGCAGAAAGCTCTAGAGCAGAGAGGTGTAGCTGTGGTAGCCCGTGTGGGCTGTGCGGGGAAAATGTTCATTGAGGATGAGAGCCTACTGGAGAGCAGGAGAAGCTGGAAATCTGAGAGGTTGGAGCATATTTGTTTTACTTCCAAGCGTGGGAGAAATAGGACGGAAGGTTCTAATTGAAGAGTGGGATTTCTGAGTGAGTCATTCATCCAGATCACTGAGCGTGAGCTCTCTGCACTTACTGCAGGAGCCCCTGAGAACAATGAGGAGTTCACAGCCCAGCTCTCAGAGGGACAGACGCCTCTCAGCCCTCAGGTGATGGCTTGGACCAGAACATGTGCCCAGTAGTGATTGACTGAAGCAGGCTGGAGGGGAAGATTATTGGATCAAAGCAAGCCGGGCTGGCATGTTTCATGTGTCACTCATGGGGTACTTGCTAGTCTTATGGAGGAAATTAGGGTTTCTTCATGCACTCGATTCTTGGGGGGCCTTGTGTATCTTCTGCCTAGTCTGGGATGTGGGAGCTGTCCTTCCATTTAGACCTTTGTCCCCGCAGCTCTGAGTGACCGCCTTGTGTTTCTCACAGGTGCAGAGCGGATGGTCGGTGGGCCTCGGAGACCTGCTCCTGCACTTAGGTGCATGAGGCAGTAAAGCAGCACTCATGGTGTACTTTGAGTTTCCTTTTCTCTCTCGTTGTTAATTTCTTGAGCAGTAATAAAACAGATAGGAAGGCGCCACACATCTTTTATGAGGCAGAAGCAGCTGCAACAAGTATCTCTATCGTCCCAAACAGACGTCAGTAGCGCTCTGGGAGTTGGCAGGAAGCGGTGGTGACAACTGAATGAGTGTGTCCGCATGGCGTGGGGGGCTGCCGAGGGCTCTGGAAGCTCTGTCACTGATTGCATTCTTCCTGCACACTCCCACACGGAGTGTGGACTCCCTCCCTGGCTGGGTCACATAGGGGCCTTGACACTTCTGCATGGAAGTTATGGGCTGTGGGAACCCACACGTCAGCATTTCCAGGATTTTGCAGCCACACAGAGCTGCGTCAGGGTTCCTTTCATGGCGCATCTGGGCTTAACTGTTTTTGGAACCACCTTCCTTCCCTTCTTGCTCCAGAGAGGCTGGGCTGAAGGGAGACCGGTAGACCCACGTGCTCTACTCTAGCAGTAGTCTGTAGGCTTTGGCTGTTGGGAGGAAAGAGGAAGCAGATGTCTTTGATCTTTTCCCTCTCACTGTCTTTCTGTTATGACCTTGGGAAGTGGTTTTTTTTTAGTATTGTCTGGTCTGAATTCCAGATCAAACTGGCAATGGGCTTTCTGGCCTTGGGGAGTGCTGTTTGTTTAAAGATACACACACACACTACTGAGACTTCTCTGTTGGGTTCCTGGTGACGCCTGATCCAAGAGATGTTGTGGTTTCCCAGGTATGTGATACTTTTCTCCTGCTGCTGTTTTCCTTTAGAATCTGAGAAGCCAGCTGGGGCAAGCCAAGCTTTAGAACCTCTACTGCATGAAACCAGCATCTCCAGGAATGAACTCTTCCTGCCAGATACTGCTCTGCTCCTGACAGCACGCTTCTCCACAGGTAGCTGAAGTGATAATGAGATTTCTACCCACTGAATTTTATAAAAAGATAATCACTTGTGAGGGAGCTTACCAGAGGATGCCGATTGCTGCTACTGAAATATATATGTATACATATATGTACATACATATGTGGTGAAATGAAGTATCAACTAATGCCTTTCCTTTTACACTTTGGGTTTCAGTGATCAACTCCATGTTAATGGGCAGTCTTAAATGCCTAGGGAGAGTATGGACTTGCATCATTGAGAGTGAGTTTTCTTATAAAATGAAAGCCTATGAAAATAACATACCATGTACGCTGTTCGCTGTTCAAGCTGAGAGGTGACGTGCACGAGACAAAGTCAGTTGCTCACTTCGTCAGGAGACCAGTATGTGGAGGAAGACAAGATTCTCCCTGAGAGAAGTGGTGGTCCTTTCCGTGGGACTGTCGTTTGGTAGTAATTAGAGGAAGGACCTTTGGACCAAAGATGGAGGAAAGGTACCCAAAGAGAATGTGTCCTGAGGCTGGTTGACTACTGATGTTTTCTACAAATGGTTTTTCTCTAGAATGGGATAAGGTTATCCAATGAGCTGTTGCCAAGAGAACACTCTGGCTTTGAAAATGTCCATTTCCTCACTCTTAATTCTGTCCTTGCCAACATATTCCTTGAGATTGATGTATCTAAAAGAATAACTAAGCTGGAACTTGTGCCAAGTGGCTATCCATCTCTACATTGATAAATGTGTGGGTGTAGGTTGATGATATGCTTTTTTGAGTCATTCTCTCAGAGCCTGATCATCCTGGTGAGTGGGAATATTGAGTTGCTGGTCCAGGATTTGGACCTGTGCTTTCCTGATCAAGGTGTTGAGAGCTGCCTTGACATCTTGATGGCTGTGATGCATGTATGGTCATAAACTGAGAATTGCTAAAGCCTGTTGTTGAACTGGTGATGTTTGTGCTACACAGATATCTCAATCTGCTGGTACTATGAAAATGCTTTGGGATGGATAGTTCTTTAAAATGTTGGACTGCCCTGGGCTTTGTGGGATTTCTAGCAACATCCTTGACCCCTACCCACTAGATGCCAGTGTAGGACAATGACCAAAAAAAAAAAAAATCTCTCAATATTGTCACTTGTTCCCTGGAGGTGAAACTGCTTCAGGTTGACAGCCACTGTTCCTGGCACTAAATTGGTAATGAGAGGCTTCCTTGACATACAGAGAACACAACTGCACTTGGGGGGTGGAGACTTCATTCCCCTTGCCTAGAAATTATAAGACAAACAACTGGCAAAGGTGGTCAGAGCTACTTGAAACTATTCCATTCCTATTAAGGGAACGCTTAGTGAGAAGAGTCAGAGTAGAGATTGGCTGTAGGGTTCATTGATTTCATAACTTCTACAGACCATGTCCTGCAGCTGCCCTGAACAGACCCTCCGCTGCCACATTCTGCCCCTGGCATGGTGCCTCACTAAAGGACTCCCCCTGCTGGGAGGACCCAAGTATATGAGAGAGTCGCTTCCGGCCCAGATCAGATTATACAGATGGCATGAGTGTAACTCCCCTGGGCCTCTGCTGAGTGTGTGTCAGCACCCAGGCTGCAGGGGCTCACAAGGTCATGCAGACACTTCTCAAATAGGACTGGGCCTCCTGTGAAATGAGACTCTGATACAGTTTGCCTCACACCCAAGTTCATGCAAATCTAATTAGTTTCCAAGTAATATTCATGTTGCTGCTTCTTGTATTGCACTTTGAGGTTAGCAGGAAAAAGATCACCTCAATAGATGCAAAAATGTGTTTGTGCAAGTCTAATGAAAATGTATGATTTTTTAAAAAATACAATATTAGATGAAATATTAGAATCGTACAGATGCAATATTAGAAGAACATTTGGATGCTTGGGCAACATCTGGAGAGGGCATGGGAATTACCACTGTTGACTTTGTTTTCTTAATGTGAGGGCTGGGGAGCAAGGGAGAGACAGAGATCTCCTGCCTACTTGCTCACTCCTCAGATGCCCTTGACAGCCAGGCTGGGCGAGGATCCAGTTGGAAGACAGGAGTATAATCCAGGTCTTCTGTGTAGGTGACAGGAACCCATTAGCTGAGCCATTACTGCTACCTTCCAGAAGCTTCTTGGCAGGGAACTGGGGTCAGGAGTTGGAGCAGAGAATCAAACCCAGGTGCTTGGAACTGGTTTTCTGATGTCTTCACTGCTAGACTAGACTCCCACCATTTTTAAAAAATCATACATTTGCATTAGACTTGCACAAACACATTTTTGCATCTGTTGTGGTGATCTTCGTTTTTCCTGCTAACCTATAAATGTGATCTTACTATTTATTTTATTTTATTTTATTTTATTTTATTTTATTTTATTTTATTTTATTTTACTCATTGGAAAGTCAGATATACCGAGAGGAGGAGAGACAGAGAGGAAGATCTTCAGTCTATTTATTCACTCCCCAAGCAGTCCAACAGCCGGAGCTGAACTGATCTAAAGCCAGGAGCCAGGAGCCTCTTCCAGGTCTCCCACGCAGGTGCAGGGTCCATAGGCTTTTGGGCGTCCTCAACTGCTTTCCCAGGCCACAAGCAGGGAGCTGGATGGGAAGCGGGGCCACTGGGATTAGAACCAGTACCCATATTGGATCCCGGTGCATGCAAGGTGAGGACTTTAGCTGCCAGGCTACCATGTTGGGCTCATGATTCAATTTTAAATGAGACAGTACTTTTTACTTAAAACCTAAACCATAATCTTACATTATATGAATTATAATGTAATTCATATAATGAATACATTTTATGAACTGCTAAAAAGTAACTCAGCCACCATTGTTAACTAAAATCAAATTGTGAGTGTAGGATTCCATAAGTTACCTTCAAAATTCACTTTTGTACCTTAACATCTAGTTATTACTGTTGCTAGCAGTAGTTTGTCAACTGTTTTTAAATGGTAGTTCAGTAGACTAAGTACATTTGCATTGTTGTGCAACCAAACCACCATCCGTGTCCAGAACACTTCATCTTGCAAAACTGAAACTTTGTACCCTGTACTCATTAAACAGTAACTCTTCATTGATTCTTGACCCAGTCCCTGACAACTACTGTTGTCCATTCTGAGTCTGTGAGTTTGACAAGTCAAGGTACTACGAATATGGGGGAGCATGCATTCTCTGTCCTTGCCTAACTGACAGCATAATGTGCTCAAGTTTTGCCCATGTTGTAGCTTATATCAGAGTTTCCTTCCATGGTAAGGCAAGCTATTTCATGGTCTGTGTAGACCACTCTTTGTTTCTCTGTTCTTCTGTGGATGGACACTTGAATAGCTTCTACCTTTTGGCAATTGTGCGTAATGCCACTCCGAACACTGGTATCCATTCGTGTGTCTGCTTTTCAGAAGTAGATTCTTTGAGCCACATGATAATTGTAGCTTTTTTTTTTTTTAAAAAAATGGTTTTATTTTTTTTTATTGGAAAGGTAGATTTAAAGAGAGGATAGAGAAGGATCTTCCATCCACTGGTTCACTCCCCAAAAGCTCGTAGTTGTCAGAGCTGAGCCTATGTGAAGTCAGGAGCTTGGAGCTTCTTTGGAATCTCCCATGTGGGTACAGGGTTCAAAAGGCTTTGGCGCGTCCTCAACTGCTTTCCCAGGCCACAAGCAGGGAGGTGGATGGGAAGCGGGCTGCTGGGATTAGATCTGGCACCCATATGGGATCTCAGCACATGCAAGGTGAGGATTTTAGCTGCTAGCCTACCACACTGGGCCCCTGTAATTGTTTTTAAGTATTTAGAGCATCCATAGTTTTTCCCATAGTGGCTGTGTAAATTTACCTTCCTATCAGGAATGCATGAGGGGTCAAACTTCTCCAAACCCTCTCTAAAGATTTATTTATTAGAAAGCAATTACTCAAAGAGATGAAGAGACAGAGACACAGAGAGAGGGAAGTAGATACACACACAGACTTGTCCAATCTCTGGTTCACTGGCCAAGTGACTGCAATAGCCTGGGCCAGACCAGTCCCAAGCCAGGAGCCTGGCACTCTATTTGTGTCTCTCAAATGGGTGGCGGGGGCGCAGTTTCATGAGCCATCTTCTGCTGTTTCCACAGGCACATTAGGAGAGAGCTAGATTGGAAGTGGACCTGGCTGGGATTTGATTTGTTTGCTCATATGAAATGCTGGTGACAGGCATCAGAACACTGGCCACTTAAGTTCTGTTTTTATATGGTATAAAGTAAGGGCTCAGGGCCCGGCATGGTAGCCTAATGGCTGGGGTTCTCACCTTGCGTGCACCAGGATTTCGTATGGATGCCAGTTCTATTTCCGGCAGCCTCACTTTCCATCCAGCTCCCTGCTTGTGGCCTGGGAAGGCAGTTGAAGATGGGCCAAAGTCTTAGGATCCTGCACCATGTGGGATACCCGGAAGAGCTCCTGGCTCCAGGCTCCTGGCTTCAGATCAGCTCAGCCCCGACCATTGCGGTCAGTTGTGAAGTGAATCATCGGATGGAAGATCTTCCTCTCTGTCTCTCCTCCTCTCTGTATATCTGTCTTTCCAATTAAAAATTAAAAATTAAAAAAAAACCTTAAAATAAAATAAAATGAAATAAGGGTTCAGTTTCATTCTTTTGCATGTAAATATCTGACTATCCAGATTTTTCAGCATCATTTATTAGAAATGTTTTTTCCTGCTGAAGAATCTCAGGTTCTTCATTGAAAATTATTCCAAAATATGTTTTCACAAATATATATTTTAATGTTTATTTGAGGGTTTTATATGTCAGTCCCATGTTGCTTTGATTACTGCAACTTTCTAATAAGTCTTGAAATCAGTAAGAGGGAGACCTCCAACTTTGATCTTCAGAATTTCAAGATGCTTTGGCTATTTGGAGTCAGTTGAGAGTCTGTCTTTCAGCATTGATTTTCTTATTTCCAAGTCGTTGGGATTTAGAGACTACCATGGAACTTTTCAATTTTCTTTTGAAGGAAACATTTGCCAGACAGATGAGGGGGAAAGGGCATTTTAGGCAAAAGGAAGAACATGATCAAAAGCGTGGAAAGATGAAAGAGGGTTGTGTGTTTGAGGAACTGGAAGTCATCTGGAATTGTTGGAGATTTAAGCATACTAATATCTCAGTGTGCATATGTGTGTAAGTGCAGGCTTGGGCAACAGATAAAGTAAGAGCTAATGTAGGGGATCAGCTCTTGTGAAAGTGGATCTGTATTGGGACCAGCACAGTGGCCTAGCGGCAGAAGTCCTCACCTCACATGCACCAGGATCCCATAAGGGCACCGGTTCCTGCCCCAGCATTCCTGCTTCCCATCCAGCTCCCTGCCTGTGGCCTGGGAAAGCAGTTGAGGATGGGCCAAAGTCTTAGGATCCTGCACCATGTGGGAGACCTGGAAGAGGCTTCAGGCTCCTGGCTACGGATCAGCGTAGCTCTGGCCGTTGCAGCCACTTGGGGAGTGAATCAATACATGGAAGATCTTCTTTTTTTTTTTTTTTTGATTTATTTTTATTATTTATTGGAAAGGCAGGTATACAGAGAGGAGAGACAGAGAGGAAGGTCTTCCGTCCAATGATTCACTCCCCAAGTGAGTGCAACGGCCGATACTATGCCAATCCGAAGCCAGGAGACTCTTCCTAGTCTCCCACGCGGGTGCAGGGTCCCAAAACTTTGGGCCGTCCTCGACTGCTTTCCCTGGCTCTGGCAGGGAGCTGGATGGGAAGCGGGGCTGCCAGGATAGAACCGGCGTCCATATGGGATCCCGGGCGTGCAAGGTGAGGACCTTAACCACTTGCGCCACCGCGCCGGGCCCGAAGATCTTATTTTCTGCCTCTCCTCCTCTCTGCTGTCCAACTTTCCAATAATCTTTAAAAAAAAAAGTGAATTTGTGTTGAGAAGTTTGATGAAATTGAAGCATTGGTCCATGACGTTAGTGGCAGTGGTTACCCCTGAGGAGGGAGAAGGAGTTAGCAGAAATGGCAGCTAGAATACTTTTGTGAACTCCTAACAACGTGCTATGGAGATAGGTAGGAGGAAATGGATGTGAAATAGTCTTATCTTGCTATCCAATCAGACATTTTCCAGCAACTTCATTTCTCCTGAGTCTTGAAATCCTCAGGACAGAAGCTCGAACTCCTTCCCTGTGTCCTACAATTTGACACCACTGAACAGAGCTCCGTTCTTTGTGTCAGAGGCTCAGGCAGTCCCACCTAACTCTCCCACTCCTTATCCTGCCTCTCTGAGGGCCTCTGGCTAGTCTCAGGACCTTGTGGTTGTGTGTGTCTTGCCTGTGAGGTGGTCAGCCATTCCTGATTTTGATCTTCTCTAAAGGTGTGTTGGAATGTCACTGCTCACCCTCCATCCTCAGGGGCTCAGGGGGTGGGGGCGGGACCTTCTCTGAGTTCGCTGCATGATGCTGCCAGCCCTGGACTGCAACAATAGCCAGCAGAGGATGTCACTGCCACTGGGTTTCTAAGTGCCACTAACAACCCGGGTGGGACTGTTCCATTGATGGGCGATGTGTGGGCCACATAAGGCATGTATATATGCATGGCTGCCCTGTGGTATCAGTCAGGGAGTTATGGAGCTCAGACAGGGAGAAGGCTTGAACTCCCAAAATCTTGTGAATATTTCAGTAGTTCTGGGATAGCCAGCTCTGACTCATTGCCCAGGTGCACATTGGGTGACCCGAGGGATGAAGCAAACTGATCAAGGTACACAGCTGTTCTCGGTCCGCGCTCCAGGGAGAGCAGAAAAGGGGAGGAGAAGACTGTGGCTTACGGTGAAAAATGTGCTGAGTAAGAAAAAGATTTGAACCCCTATGGGCTCTGATGCCTAGAAAGTGGACTAAGGAGTATCAGGTAAGGTAAGGGAGGAAATAAAGTGGGGAGCAGGGATAGGCTGGGGAAGGAGAAAGGCCAGGAAACACAGATGCAGGGCGCTGTGCTTCCTTGAAAGCTCAATTAGTAAAGGGAACAAATCTCAGTTCTTGGTGTTCCCCTGGCTGGGGAAGTTGGCTGGAACTTTAGAAACCAGCCCTTTGTCCGTAAGGCTAAGTACCTGGAACACAGCCTTGGGAAAGCAAAATGTGTCTCACTATTGGTTTGTGTGCCCAAACAGAAGAGAAGAGGGGGAGAGAGCCGCACTGATTCAGCCTGAGCACCTCGGAGAGGCTTCCTCTGGATGCTCCAATGAAGCTGCCCTTCACCCCCAGCATGGAGCCGGCCACCTCGGAGCACATGGAGATGGCTCTGCTCAGCAACATCCTGGCTACCTACTCGTTTGTCTCAGGTAGGTGCCCAGTGTCTGTCGGCCAGAGCTGTTTACTGGGTGGTCGTCTCTGGCCTCCGTGCTAGGACAGAAATACCATGCTATCCTAGCCAGGGCTCTGCTCTACAGAGTTTGAGAGGATCGTTTCCATGGTTGGGAATTAAGCTAGGTATCCACTCATTTCACTCTAGGAGCTTTATCTTTTTGAGAATGTTCACTTTCCTCTTTTGCTCTGGGAAGTGAGTGAAGTCACCAGGGGTTACTGTTGCCTTCTGTCATTGGGTGTTAGTTTGGTGAAGGAAGGCAATGGTTATTTTGTGTAGTTCTCCACCCACCCTGTTAGCTGGGAGTGCGTGAGTGTGTGTGTGTGTGTGGGGGGGGTAATCTCTGGGGTATATGGTATCATTCTTGGAGTGAGGAGACAGAGGGATGTAAGGGTTGGGGAGCCTGATACTTGCCCCTGTCTTGGATATGTTGTGCTCTTTAGAAAGGTGACTTTCTCCTCCAGATCATTTCTGAAGGGCAGATTTTGCTCATTTAATGGGGTCAATTGAACATATCTGGAAATACTCTGTGGTTGAAGTGACCATGCTGTTCCTTTGCTATGTGAGTTTTCAATTTTTGGATAGTTTGCTGTTGATTTGTGTTGTCTGATGTCTCAGGCTGGCATATGAAAGGGATGGGACTAAGGCCCTGATTAGATTTCTTGTGAGCAAGCAATGGTTTTATATTTTCCTTCTCTAGGCACAGTTGATGTGTGGAGACCTAAGAGTTAAGATGCATAACCTGACATTTTCTATTTACAGTGCAAACTCTGAGCCAAAGCCCAAGGGTAAAAGGCAGCTTGTGGCTTCTCTTTGGGAGGGAACCTCAGCTGGCTTGTGACCTGATTTCTGAAAGGCAGTCTTCTCAGGGCTTACCTGGCTGCTTTATGTACAGCTGGCAAAATGCAGCGTATCATCTTGCCTGCACCAGGGTCCTGACTTCTTGAATCAGCATATGCTCAGGTTTTTGGTCAGCTCCTTGCCCTGTTTGAGAAAATCCAGAGCCTAGGGTCTGCTTGCTCAGGTGCTCACAGGTCAAAGGAATTTCTTCTTTGCTCTTTTTCTGTGACCTATTTGGAGAGAAAGAACATGAGAGCTGGAAAAGATGTTTGAAACTCGGGCATCAAGCTTTCACAAGCAGCTGAATGAGTGCTGAGCTCTTGAGCTGGAGGATAAAGATACTTTCCAAATGAAATGAGAATAAAAGAGGCGTCTGGACTTGGCCAAAGCCTCAAAGACTTCTCAAAGACTCCTCAAAGTTAGCTGTTGCAAGACAACGATCTTGGGGTGGGGTGGGGGAGGTGATGGTTTGGGGTAGAGGTTTCAGTGATGCCTCTTGGGGCACCTTCATCTGCTGTCCAGGTCCTTGGTTCAAGTCCTGTCTGTTTTGCTTTTGATCTAACTTACCGCTGGAGCACACCCTGGGAAACAACACTGCACACTCAGGCACCTGCCACTCACAGCAAAGAGCATGGGGAGTTCTGGGCTCTTGCTTTGTGCCTGGCCTCACCCTGGTGGTTGTAGGTATTTGTGGAGTGATCTAGTAGATGGAAGAGCTCTCTCCTCTGTCTCTCAACCTTTGCAAACAGAAATGCAAATAAATAAAATTAAACAACAAAGAAAAGAAAACTTGTTATGTGAGAGTGAGCAGAGTGTTGGACTTTGGAGTCCTGCTTGGCACAGGCTGTAGCTGGCCATTTTCCACTTCGGCCAAAGTGACCCTCAGTTCTGACCACTGAATGTGGTAATTCATTGAATGGCTGGTGTTTACCATGCTTGATCTTATGATCTTGTCAAGGCTGAAAGGGTACATGACCCTGTTTTTCTCTGCCCTTCAAACTTCCACCTTTTCCATCCAGCCCATAGTCTAGAATTAAATACTAAGGATGCTCTTTTTAAGTGAACATGGGCTTAGATATACAGAGAATACAAGGAAAGGGGGCATAGAGTGGCTAAAGTAAAATGTGTTAGATCCATTAAATTGTTTTGATGACTGACAATTGATTCTAAATTGGGTAACATTGCTTGATTATAAGACAATTAAATTCAGAAATTCTAAAATATGAGGGTGAATATAAGAGATGCAAATAAAACTTGTTTTTATTTTTTAAATATTTATTTATTTATTTGGTAGCACAGATTTGCAGTGAGAAGGAGAGACAAAGAAAGAGCTTTCATTCACTGGTTTACTTCCCAAATGGCCGCAATGGCCAGAGTTGAGCCAATCCAAAGCCAGGAACCAGGAACTTCTCCTGGGCCTCCCATGTGGGTACAGGGTCCTAAGATTTTAGGCCTTCTACCACTGCTTTCCTAGGTCATAGGTATGGAGCTGCATTGGAAGCAAAGCAGTTGGGACACTGCTGAAGGTAGGGGATTAGCCAGTTAAGCCAACATGATGGATCCAAGCCTTGATTTTAAAAGAAGAAAACAGAAAAAAATTAAAAAATTAGGGCTGGTGCCCTGGAATAGTAAGTTAGGTATTTACCTGTGTTGCCAGTATCCCATATGGGTACCAATTCATGTCCTGGCTGCTCCCTGCTTATGGAGAGGGAAAGCTGTGGAGGACTTCAGGTCCTTAGGCCCCTGCATTCACATGGGAGACCTGAAGGAGGCTCCTGCCTGCCTGGCTCCTTACTTAGGGTAGACTCAGCTGGAGCCATTGCAGCTGTTTGGGGAGTGAACTAGTGGATAGAAGATCTTTTTCTCCCTCTGTATCTCCTCTCTCTGCTCTGTCATTCAAATAAGAATTAAAAAAAAAATTAAAAAGAAAAAATGGATTGGAAGTACTGATGGAAAGTATGATAAAGAAAAATGGTAAAAATTCCCTCATCTTGTAGCTCTCTCCTGTTCTCATTCTGCTGTACCTGATCTTCGGCTGCTCAGCGGACCCTGAGCCTCCTGTCATATCCATGACACTTACTCATTTAGCAACACATGTGGTGATACAGACCCCTGCCTTAAACCTTTGCCCAGCAATAGAAGAAACTGAAACTCTAGGCAATCCTACTCAAGTTTGTGTTTCTGCTCTGTGTCCAGGGCGTCTGAGATGTGTGATCAACTTAAATGAGATGGAGACAGAAGGAATGTGAGTCCAGGGGAATCTGACATTTGTCCTTTCCTTGGTTCAAAGTTGTACTGTTTCAGGAGGATGGCTGGCCTTCTCTTCCAGATAATTTCTTGAGAATGGATGCTTTGCATATGAAAAGAGCCAGTTAAAGCTACTTGAAAATAAATGCTCAGTGGTTTAAATGACCAAACTGTTCAGTTCCATAGGCTCTGGGATTTCCCTCATCCCCGCCCCAATTCCCTCCTCCCTCACCGAGTTCCCCATAGCATAGTTCCTCATACACAGTCATATGTCCATCATTGTGGGCACGGGCAATGGCAGAGTCCAGCATCCTATGCGGACATGGACAATGGCAGAGTCCAGCATTCTTCAGTGACTCATAGACCATACAGTAGCATAATTTTCTTCAAGAAGGTTCTTGATTTTCTTTTTCATTTCTTCAGTGACACATTAGTTATTCAGTAGCATGTTACTTAACTCATGGTGGTGTTAATTTCTTCTTTTTTTCCCCCTCCTGTTGTTTTCCTGTTTGTTTTGTGGCTTTTCGTTTTAGGGGATGTATAATAACTGTGTAATGGAGACTATCATATTCAGTATGCAGCATGCATCTCTACTTCTAGACAAAGATGGACTCCCAATGAAACTGTTTACTATGTCTTGACAGCTTTACATTTTTTGATTGTGTGTTTTGTTTTGCCCTGGATGCCGTACAACTGATTAGATCTCTTCTGGGTGAGGACTGTTTTTGTTTTCTAGTTTTCCAATTCTCTCACCAGGATTCATATGGGAAGACTCAAGAAAGATGATGGATAACCCATTCTCTCTCTATGCCCAAGTTACCAAGCATTGGTTTGATTTGTAGATTTCACCTCTGTCTCGTCTCCAGACTCAGGTGAACCTTCCACAGAACACTTTAGTCTCTGTTTCTGAAACCAACGTGTTGTCCTGCATAACCTACACTTCAGATCTTGCATATGCCAATAATTTAAAGATCCACTTACCAGTGTGTTCTCTGGAAGTAAATGACATGCTTGAATTTTTCTTAACATTAATGAACAAAGGTTAGAGTTTATAACATGTAAAGAGTTCTTATGAAGAAAAAAAAATTCCCCAAAGATAAGGTAACAAAGGATAAAATGAGCAGTTTGTAACAAAAAATTGTAAATTGCCAGCAAAACATAATTAACTCAAATTCCATTGAACCAATGCAAAATGGAAACAGTAATTAGATGAAGAGTTTATAAAAGCCTCAAAGATTTGAATGGCTAAGTAAGTATCCAGTTTTATAGAAAGTGTGAAGAGATTGGTACTTTGATCAGGTACTGATGGAAATGTAAATTGCTGTCGTCTGTCTGTGAAAAGCCCGTATACTGGGTTGGACATCTGGCCTAGGATTGCAGAGGTCCATGTTCTGCCTTGGAGTGCCTTGTTCAATTCTGGATTCTGGATCCAGTGCCTACCATGGAGGCAGTGATGCTAGCACGGTTTACCTGCAGCTCACAAGGGATAGCTGGATTACAGACTCAGTATTCATCTTTTGTCCCAGCCCAGTGTAAGCTGTTGCAGACCTCGGGGATGAACCACCCCACGTGAACACCCTCGCTCTATGTGTGGGTGGCTATCTCTCTTTGCCTTTGAAAGACTTTTTAAAAAGCACACATTCTATTTATCTAGCAATCCCACTTCTCACAACTGCTCCTGAGGAAATATTTAGGGATTTAAGCATAAAATTTCCATGAGGAAAATTAAATACAGAACTGCTTACAGTAGTGAAAAAAAAGCACTAAATATTTATTGAATTAGAAAGATATTTCTTTTGACATGCTACCAAGTAAATGAAGTCCTTTACTACAGAACATATATGCAGTGTAGTAATTCTATTAATGTGTGTATGCTATGTGTGTGTGCATAACCACATTTTATTAGAAATTATTCTGCATGCCAGGATTACAGTTCATATCTAGTCAAGATTCTTTCATTGCAAGCATATACCAAGCATAGAATCTAGTGTCTTGTTGTCCAGATAAATTCAACAGTTTCTTGGGCAGACCATTTCTGGTCTGAAGGCAGAGCTGGCAGAATATCAACCTGGTCAATTAAAAGCCCCAACATAACATCAACAACAATTTACAACATTATGGAGTTAATTGACATGGTATTGAGTAACCAATATGTTAAAAAAAAATGCAAGTTCTTAACCACATCCTGTAACTACTTCATTGACATTTCAATTTTAGTTTATATACATCTGGTTTCTATACACCTTAATATGGCTATAGGGTACTATTCAGCTGTCTCATGTCTATTTTCATTTTAGTGTTTAGTAGTTTATAGTGTTGAAGCACAATTTTTACTGAACTTGAAATATCACATTTTAAAAAAGGTTTATTTATTTTTGTTGGAAAGGCAGGTATACAGAGAGGAGGAGAGACAGAGAATAAGATATTCCGTCCCATGATTCACTCCCCAAGTGACTGCAATGGCTGGAGCTGAGCCTGTCTGAAGCCAGGAGCTAGGAACCTCTTCCAGGTCTCCCACGTGGGTGCAGGGTCCCAGAGCTTTGGGCCATCCTCAACTGCTTTCCCAGGCCACAAGCAGGGACCTGGATGGGAAGCGTGGCTGCCGGAATTAGAACTGGCGCCCATATGAGATCCTGTCATGTACTTGGCGAGGACTTCGGCCACCAGGCTACTGCACTGGGCCGCAAAACTGACATTTTGAATTTGTTCATGCATCCAAGCAGTAAACAACAGTGACTCTTCTCTTTTCTGCCTTCTTGAGCTGTGCTCTAGTGTTCTGAGAATCACCTCTTGGAGGTACTATAGGCATTTCAAATTCAACCTGACCTAGAATGGAAATGTCTCTATGAGGTACTGATTTCATTTTCTTTGGGCATACACCCAGTAGAGACAGAGAAAGAAAAATATTACATGATCTCACTTACATGTTAGATGTAATAGAATCTTGAATCCTTAGAAATAGAAAATAGAATGGTGGTTTGCCAAGAGTGGAGAGGGGCAGGAAATGAGAAGTGGATCAAAGGGTACATACTTGCAGTTGCACAGGTTGAGTAAGTCTAAAGATCTTACATACTGCATGAGCATTGGGGTTAAAAATATTGTATCTAACTAAAAATTCATAAAGAAGGTAGATTATAGGAGTTATCACAAAGAATAAAGATTTCTGTAGAAGGTGTGATGTGTGTTATTCACTCGAATTAGTAATCATTTCATTCTGTTTATGGATAATAGTATATTATATTGTATACATTAAATGTATATAACAAAAACGTAAAGGCCAACATCTGGAATTCTTGTGGCCTTTCTGTTGTTCTTGTTAACTTCTTGCTGTTGTTCTTATTGTCATTCAAGATCAAAAGGAAACAGAAACTCAAAGGGAGTTCCAGTGTCTCTTCTCTCGTGTTTCATTGACTGGATGTACATCCCTGGCCATTTCTAGGTGTGAGGGAGGCTGAGAAAATGGGAACTTCAGCTTTTTCAATCTCGCCAGGGGTGATTTTTCCTTTGGAGGTGGGGAATTTTCTTTCTGTAATTCTAGTAAAGTCTGGAGAAATTTTTGGCCGTCCCAGCATGCATGGAGAGATGCTACTGACATCTGGTAGGTAGAGAAACACAAGTCAACCTCCTGCAAGAAACCATTGATCATTCTGAGGCGTCACTGGTGTTAAGGCTAAGAAATGTGCTGCAGAGTGGAGGCAAGCAAACAAGAAAGGACTTGGGGCTGGCATAAACCGTCCTGCTCTCTAGTTCCTTGTGCGGCTTATCAGGGCTGTTAGCATTAGAATATTGTTCCTTGGGCCCGGCGCGGTGGCGCAAGTGGTTAAGGTCTTCACCTTGCACACCCGGGATCCCGTATGGACGCTGGTTCTAATCCCATCAGCCCCGCTTCCCTTCCAGCTCCCTGCCTGTGGCCTGGGAAAGCAGTCAAGGATGGCCCAAAGCTTTGGGACCCTGCACCATGTGGGAGACCCGGAAGAGGCTCCTGGCTTCGGATCGGCATAGTATCGACCCGTTGCACTCACTTGGGGAGTGAATCATCGGAAGGTAGATCTTCCTCTCTGTCTCTCCTCTCTGTATATCCGCCTTTCCAATGAGAAAATAATAAAAATAAATCTTAAAAAAAAAAAAGAATATTGTTCCTCAATGTTCTCAGTCACAGCCTTGCAGGACCAAGATCCTAGCTCCAATCATTCAGAAACACTTGCCAGGATTTTTCTTGTCTCTTTGCTTTTGCATATTCTTCCCCATGTCTTGGAGTGATTAATGGCCTCCCCACAGTAATGGTCTGATTCTCTAAGTGTCATCTCTTCCCCTCCTTGCTCCAGCCTGCTTAGGTACGCCTACCTGTTTATTGCCAGGTGTTTGTTTTTCTTAGTACTTGGATTGGAAGAGTTAACATTTCTTATTTTAATGATTTATAAGCAACTCATTGAGACAGATATGGTTATCTGAGAGAAACAATATCATTATTAATAATAACCTCATTAATAACTCCTAACAGAGTTGTTAGGAAGAGTAAGTAAATACTTTTCAATTTAATGATTGGGATATTTGAAGCATTCTCCAGAGTCACCCCTCCATTTCCTTTAGATTTTGCCTTGAAAGTCACCATTTTTTTAAAAAAGATTTATTTATTTTTATTGGAAAATCAGATATACAGATAGGAGAGACAGAGAGGAAGATCTTCCATTCAATGATTCACTCCCCAAGTGAGCGCAACGGCCAGTACTGCGCCGACCCAAAACCAGGTGCCAGGAACTTCTTCCAGGTCTCCCACGTGGGTGCAGGGTCTCAAGGCTTTGGGCTGTCCTCAACTACTTTCCCAGGCAACAAGCAGGGAGCTGGATGGGAAGCAGGGCTGCTGGGATTAGAACCGGTGCCCATATGGGATCCCGATGCGTTCAAGGTGAGGACTTTAGCTGTTAGGCCGCTGCGCCAGGTCTGATTTTTTTCCTTTATTATTATTTTTTTTACCACCTTACCATCTAGCATACTACATGCTTCATTTGTTTAAAACAGCTTTTCTTGCCACATAGCATACTTCCAGGAACAGAGAAATTTCTGTTTGTTTTTTGGCTGCTATATCCTTAGTGTGTCGATTCATGCCTGCCATTTATTGGGTGCTCAGTAAATCAGTCAATGAGTATGACTTGATCACCATATAACATAAAAATACATAGCAAGAAGACTTACCCACAGGTATCCCCTCTACCCAGTTCCTATGCGTGAACTGTCATCAGGGTTCTGTGCACTCTTCCGGACTTCTAAATTCACATATAGGAAAATATGAGCACACAGTCTCCAGTTGCACCATTTATGCACAGGTATGTGATGCTTTTCCCTCTGCTTTTTTTCACTGACATATCATGGAGGTATTTTAGAACAGTGTGCATATAGCTTTCTCATTGTTTCATGCAAGTACATACTATATCATTGTATCATTGTTCAGATTTTCAAACAGAACAACCAACAGAGCCACAATGAATAACCACTGCACATATGTTCAAGTGCATTTTTGAAATAAATTTCCCAGGTTACTGGATCAAAGTGTTTATAAATTCAGAAAAATATCACCAAGTTATTTAAAATTTTACCAATCTACTCTTTGTAAAACGTGTGATGAGCACATCAGTGGCACAGCAGTTATGTCACCTCTTGAGATGCTGTCTCTTATATCAGAGTTCCTAGCTCAAGTCCCAGTTACTCTGCTTCCAATCCCGTTTCCTGCTAAGACACACTGTGAACACTGCAGGTATTGGTCAAGTACTTTGGTTCCTGTCACCTATTTGGAGATTTGGATAGAATTCTAGGCTTCTGGTCCTGGCTGTTGCAGATATTAAGGAGTAACTCAACAAATGAATGAATCTCTGTATCTTTCAAATAAAAAGAAATGCTACTCATCTATCATAAATAATGAACTCCTATCCTTTGCAACAAAATAGATGCAACTGGAAACCATTGTGCTTAGCAAAACAAGTCAGTCTCAAAAAGACAAGCTGATATAGAATATAATAAAAATGGAATGAGATAACTTTGGGATGTGATTATCATTTTAGCTCATCTTTTTTCAAGATTTATTTTGTTTTTATTTGAAAGGCAGATTTACAGAGAGAAAGAGAAACAAAGATCTTTTGTCTGTGGTTCACTCCCCAAGTGGCTACAAGGGCCAGAGCTGAGCCAATCTGAAGCCAGGAGCTTCTTCTGGGTCTCCCATACAGGTACAGGGCTCTATGGGCTTGGGCTATCCTCTACTACTTTCCTAGACCACAAGCAGAGAACTGGAAGGGAAGTGGAGCAGCCAGGATTAGAATCGGCACCCATATGGGATCCTGGTGCATGGAAGGTGAGGATTTAGCCAATGGGCTATCATGCCGGGCCTCTTAGCTCATGTTTATGCTTTTGGAACTGGGGTTTTCCCATTTTTTCCTTGTAGAATGTTATGATTAGTGGCAAGTTAAGCCTGTGAATATAGAGAGAATTAAAATTGTTTTAGTAAAAACTGGTGGGAAAAGGGAAGGGGGATTGAGAGGAGCAGGAAGTGAGGGAAGTATGATTGTCTTCTTGGAATTGCACTTAGAGTACACACAAAATCTGTTCTCTTTATATATATTAATGAAATACATTTAAACTATATGAGAAGCTTCTGCAACAATATATTTCAAGCTTTTGGATTTTAGACAACTGATGGATGAGAAATGCTAGTCAAATGTCACTTAATTTCAGTCTCTCTGGGTCAGGGAACAGCAAGCTTTTTCCATAAAAGGCTGATGAGTAAATATTATCAGGCTGGTCTCTGTATTTATGAGTCAACTTTGCACTGTAAAATGAAAGCAGACACGGACAATAAGTCAAAGAATGGGCAAGGCTGTGGTCCAAGTGCAATGTTATTTACGACAGCAGATGGCTGGCCAGAATTGACTTCTGAGCCACAGCGTGCCAATCCCTGTTTGAGGTGCGCATCTTTTTATTTTATCCTTTGCTCCTGTGAACTGCTTTTGTCTTGTGTCCATTTCCTTTACAGATTGTTGATCTTTTTCTCAGTGCCCTTTGTAGATGCTCTTTATAATTAGTGCTTTGTATCTGTTACATTCTAAAGATGTTTTTTCCCCTAATTTGCCATTCATCTTTCAATTATTTTCACCACAGAAGTTTTGGGGAAGCTTCTCGTTCATCCAATATTCTTTAATATGTAACTGCAAGCTTATTTAGCTGTGCTGACTCTTTTATCCAGAATTTGAGTCATTTTTCCTATGACTTTGGGATGAGGTGGGTGCTCTCTTAGTTGTAGGAGAGCATGACTGTCCATAACTCAGGTGATTATGGTTATTTGAGAGAAAGTTTTATAGACTCGTAGTATGTTTGTTTAGAATAAAGTAATAATTATCTTTTACTTTTGCAATTGAAAAAAAAAATGTACCCATTGGAATATCCCTGCTTAGAGAACTTGGAAAAGAGTTTGGTGAAAGTGATACTTTGATACACAGTTAATGGTGAGGGGAGGACTCCCCTTGTCTACGTGGCAGAGCAAGTTTCTATACAGAGATCACCTTATTATAATGCTTGAAGGATTTAGAGAAGACATTTTGCTGAGCATTCCCTGACATTCTCTTTCCACTCAAAGGATTGGAAGCTTGGGGACAGAAGCAGTCCAGGCAGGGAAAAAGTTGTGCTTGCAGTAGAAGTGGCCTGAGCCAGTGTTGCCTCTCCCGAGGAGAGTCTGCTGGGCAGGAGCTGACCCTTGGGGGTTCAAGTGAAATTAGCCTGAGACCTCCTCTTGGGGCCTCTTCCTGCCTATGAAAACAATGACCCTGCAGGAAGCAAGATAGAGCAATACATTTATTTTTATTTATTAAGGGAAAACAGCTGACAATAGCCCTCCCCAATCTGCTTCCTGGGCAGTTAACAGCTGTCTGGGTTTGGTCAAGACCAGGGTGGATGGTTGGCCAAGAGGAAGTGACCTTAAGCAGGAAGTGTTATAGGAGAAAACAAACAAACAAATAATAATTAAAAAAGCTACCATAGAGCTGGAGCTTTGATTTATGCAGCAAAATGATGAAGACACAAGACAGCTGTGAAAATCAGCTGTGAAAATCAACCATAAGTCCCTAGTCTGGGACCCAGCAAGACCCAGGGAATTCCTCCACTATTTTGGGTTGTTTTTGATGGGCACCTCTACATGCCAGGGGTACCAAGGGGTAAAGAAGGTGTTTTCTGGTCTTGGAAACAGAATGGGGTAGACCTCACTAAGCTAGAGGGAGAATAGAGATTTCCAAGGTGGAGTTAAAATTACCTATAATATTATGTCTGTGTATTGGCAAGCATGGAATGTGAAAGCCAACTTTATTTTAAGTATATAATATATATACATATATATATTATATTATGTATATATATGGCTAATTTAGCCTCAAGCATCATTTTCTATCCCAGTGAAGCAAGAATTTGAGTGTCAGACAAATGTAGATTTGACACCTAATCTCAGCCTCAATCCTTTTTTTTTGAAAGTCAGATAGACAGAGAGGAGGATCTTCTGTCCGATGATTCACTCTTCAAGTAGCCACAACGGCTCCAGGTGAGCCAATCTGAAGCCAGGAGCCAGGAGCTTTTTCTGGGTCTCCCACGTGGGTGCAGGTCCCAAGGCTTTGGGCTGTCCTTAACTGCTTTCCCAGGTCACAAGCAGGGAGCTGAATGGGAAGTGGAGCTGCCAGGATTAGAACTGGCACCCATATGGGATCCTGGTATGTGCAAGGTGAGGACTTTTGCTACTGGGCTACTACACTGGGTCTAGCCTCAATCTTAAAAAAAAAATTTTTTTTAAGGCTTATTTATTTGAAAGGTAGAAAAAGAGAAAAATAGGGAGAAACGGAAGTGAAACAGACCCTTCATCCTCTGATTCACTCCCCAAATGGCCACGATGGCCGGGCTGGACTAGAAGCCTGGAATTCCATCTAGGTCTCCAACATAAATTACAGGGACCCCAATACTTGCGCCATCACCTATCTTTCCAGAACATTAGCAAGAAGCTAGATTAGAGAGTGGCCAAGACTTGGAACAGCTTTCTGATAAGAGCTGCCAGCATCCCAAATGGCTACTTAACCAGCTGTATCACCATTTTGGACAGTGTAGCAATCTTTGAAACAAAGGTGATGCCACCTACTTAACCTGCTGAATTGTGGGCATGGTTAAAATTATTGTAGATGACAAGTATAAAAGAATTATCCCAGGGCCCAGTGCAGTATTCTAGCAGCTAAAGTCCTTGTCTTGAACACTTAGGGATCCCATATGGGCACCAGTTCTAATCCCAACCAGCTCCCTGCTTGTAACCTGGGAAAGCAGTTGAGGATGACCCAAAGCCTTGGGACCCTGCACCCACCTGGGAGACCCAGAAGAGGCCCAGATCCTAGCAAACAAAGGTGGTCAGTAAATGATAGCTCATCTGGCTGTCTCTCTTTCCCTCTCTTCCTTTTTCCCTTCCTTCTTTTCTTTGCTGATCAACCCCCTTCTTCCTTCTCTGAGATTACACATCACTGTCTTTGTGTATACAGCATGTACACACATCTTCTTAGATCTCAGTGTTGGAACAGGGCTGCAGGAAGAGATCCCTGTGAATGAATTGGAAAATAAAGGGAGGAGCCAAAGCCCTGCTGCTATGGCTACCCAGCATTTATAGGTTTCTCTTAACTTTGTATTTCACTGGAGTATGTGCCCAATGGGATTATGCTGGAAACCTTCGTTGCCGGCAAACCCTGTTAAGTCTCCAGGAAATAGAAACAATTATGGAAAGAGATAGGTGTGCTCTACAGGAGATGGGCTGTGCTTGCTGCCTTAGTGGACCTGTGAGCTATCTAAAGCTTTGTAAAGGAAGCCTGTTTGTTTCTATCTTAACTTCAGATTTATTTCTGGGGTCAGCACCATGCGTGACATAGTAAGCTAAGCCTATGCCTGCTTTGTCAGCATCCCATATGGGCACCAGTTTATGTCTCTGCTGCTCTGCTTGCAATCCAGTTCCTGCTCATGGCTTGGGAATGCAGAGGAGCATCGCTCAAGTCCTTAGGCCTCTGCACCTATATGGGAGACCTGGAAGAGGCCCCTGGCTCCTGGCTTCAGATCAGCTCAGCTCCAGCCGTTGCGGCCATTTGGGGAGTGAACCAGAGGATGGAAGATCTCTTTCTGTCTCTTCTCTCTGTATAACTCTGCTTTTCAAATAAAAATAAAATAATTCTTTAAAAAACTTTATTTCTAACCTGTCAGTAGTGATGGGTTGGATTAAATTCTTCGATTTTACTAATGGTAGAAGGTTTGATTTATTGAGTTCAGTGATAATCATTGTAACTGATCATATTTGTTTGCTTCCACTCTGGAACTCAAGCAGATTCCTTCTCGATGGGGAAGCTGTTTGTCCTGGGCCCAAGAGACTGGCAGCCGATGCAGTATTGATGCATTCTCACCTGCAGCTTGTCCAGGGCAGGTTCTCTTCAAGGCTGCAGGGTAGCACAATGGTCCAGCAGAACTCCAGGCTCAGCCATGGAGTTCCAACTACAGTAGCTCTGCTAGCTGAAGTTTCTCACTTGGATCACTTCAGTTTAACTTAGAAAATCTGCAATATAACTATAATTGGATTTTTTTTTTTTTAGTTTTACTAAGAAAAAGCCAACCAAGGCTGTAAGTCAAAATCTTTTTGTTCCTAGATCACATTGAACAATATAGTCATAGCCATACTCCCTAAACCAATTGGATGCAGAATGAGTTTCAATTGTTCTTTTCCAAAGAGAGAATTTTCATGATAACTTTCCGTTAAACATTTTTATCCTCATTAACATGTGATCTTTAGTAGAATTCTTAGAAGAAAGTCCTTTCAAATATTTATACTGCAGAAAGGCGTGATTAAATATCTGTGGAGTTCAAGGCATGCCACTTTGAATATAAAAATGAAGGGCCCAGCATAGTAGCCTAGCAGCTAAAGTCCTACCCCTGCATGCACCAGGATCCCATATGGGCGCCGGTTCTAATTCTCAGCCACCTGCTTCCCATCCAGTTTCTTGCTTGTGGCCTGGAAAAGCAGTCGAGGGCAGCCCAAAATCTTGGGACCCTGCACCCGCATGGGAGATCTGGGAAAGGCTCTGGGTTCCTGGCATAGCTCTAACCCTTGCGGCTGCTTGGGGAATAAATCATAGATTGGAAGCTCTTCCTCTCTGTCTCTCCTTCTCTCTGTATATCTGACTTTCAATTAAAAAAACATATTTTTAAAAAAATGAAGCGCCAACTTTTATTGAAAGTTCACGATATATTTGAACAATCCACAGAGGGGCCCACACTCTGGCAGCCAAGCCAAGGAAATAGAAATGAAGAGAAAGTGAAAGAGGACAAGTTTGTGGATTAGGAGAAGTCAAGGCAGCCCTGGGCTTGCCTGGGGTGAAGGTGTAATATGGAAGAATTCAGGGGAACGTAATTGGAGACAGAGAAAGGAACAAGATTTTTGAGTCTTCAGAGTCCATTTAAATTTAATAAATCACATAATGGACGTCACACTCAAAAATGTGGCATTGACAGAACATGTGCAAAAGGCATTGGAAGTGGGTGGAACTGAAATCAATTGTTGAGCCAGGAAGCTGCAGAAATAATTCATGTATGGGAAAATGGCAATGAGAATGGAGAGGGTGGGTGAGATAGGAGAAGGACCGTGGCTCACAAAGGCAGAGAATGAAGCCCAAGAGAATGCCCAAGAGGATCTCAGGCTTTGGTCAGGGATGATTGGCAGGCAGAAGGGAAAGCTTTAGAGGAGGGAGGGAAGGAGAATAATGAGAGGGTGAGAGAAACTGACTAATTTGAGGTAAAAGAGTTCAGTATGAGATATACTTTATATGAGATTGTAAGGTACAAAGGAATTTGTAAACAAAAATGGAAAGTTTTTAGTTAAATAGGAAATTGGTTTCTTGAAGAGAGAAGAAACTCAAACTCCCTGCCCCCATTGCTTAGTTTAGTTTTTAAGGATAGGAACACTTACTGCAGGAATGAGGTCTGGTACAATGCTAATCATGTTTGTGATCTTCATTTTTATAGGCATGGGTGTTGAGAAACTTTGTCCTCATAAATATATAGACAGAAACAAATGTAGCTTTGTTTTAATGACACCACTCAAGTCTCTGAATTAAATTTGTATTCTCTGGCATAAATTAGAGTGATCTGTCATCAGAAGTTATTCTTTATTGGTCAGTCAGCTGACAGCTTGATTAGGCCTGCTTTGGGCTTTGTTGAAAACCAAGGATTGGAAACAGACTTGGAAGGGGATGTGTGACTTGGTTCTTAAAAGCTTTTACCTCCTGACCATTAGTGGCCATTAGTATTTGGGGTTGTTATTTTGCTCATTGGCCATTTGTGCAGCATGGAGCAGCCGCTAAACTAAGACTCAGGATGTGTGGAGTCTGCCACACAAAACCAACTATGGAATGGGAAATGGCACAGAGACGGGGAAGAGAATGAGTGCCTGTCAGAGCCAGTGGAGGAAAGAACAAGTGGTCCTTAAAGGTTTGGACATTGATTTTCTTAAAATCATCTTTTTGGTAGCATGTTCCCCATTGTGGAGTCTGTTTGCCTACAGAAAAGCACAATAATGAAGGGAAGCCTAGGCCCTACTAGACGCCCTGGAACTAAGGCAGGGTCAGGGACTGCAGGGACCATGGCTCCCCAGGGAACAGCTATCTTCTTGAATGCAGTGATCTTATTCCTGCCTGATGCAGCTGCTAGCAGAAAATCAATTTTATTAGCAATTGAGGAAGGTTTCGAAGACAAAGTTGAGCTTGATTTTAGAGCAAAAGGAGTCTAAAAAAATGGCAGTCCAAAACACGGCCCTTGGTCAGGGTTTATCTTGTTAAACAAAATTCGTTTTTCCTGTAATTCTTTTAAATTTCAATCATGACTGGATCTAGGTCTTACATAAAGAGTGCTCTAGGCTGAATGTTTCTTGCTTGTTTTTATTTTTCCATTCCCTAGCCCCACTGACTTTTTGCCAGTCTTGCACTCTCAACTGGTGCCAGTGCTGCCTCACAAGTAGTTCGTTCAGTAACCCTGTATTCTTATGTTGTTTCATTGTACACCTGCCTCTTCCAGTATAGTTGTAAGTTCAATGAGGTTGGATTGGCCCGAGATTATCCTCCCAAGCTTGCAAAAAAGTATGCCAGGGAGGAGGGGGAGTGCAAATAATAAGATGAACTCGGTCATGGGAGATCAAATTCACGGATTTTTGTGTGTGTGCAAACATGTGCCCTGTGTCTGAGTATAAAAGATTTTTCCAAGTTTACTATAGAGTCTGAGGTTCAGGCCACTCTAGCTTGTCAGCAGATACCTTGTTGTTATATATTTGGGGCATGTTAATTGCAGTCACATGGGCATGAGCTAATTCTGGGTAAATGTAGGTTGGTGTGCAGTTCACGGATTTCCTGGCCATTATTTTCTTAGGGAAGCACAACAGAGGTGGTATCATCGCTATGGGCCTATGACATCTGGCATAGTATAGTGGCAATGGGCAATGGATTCTGACAAAAATATCTTTACCCAGAGAGGAACCTTTACCAAGCATTTTCACATATTGATGACACCTCAGCACTTAGAAGTAAGAATTGATGAGAGGGGAATGGGCTTTGAAAGCACACAGATTAGGCTTTGCTTGTTTGGTTGCTTATATTTGTTATCTGTCACATCACCTGTGTTTGCTTCTGTCCTGTTTTTTTTTTTTTTTTAAGTGAACCACAACAGGAAGAAAAGATAAGTACAGGAAGGAAGAGGGGGAAAATATACTGTTTAAAACTTGAGGTTGCTCTGGAAATTTAAAATATTTAGATTTAGTTCCTGTCTTATGAAAGCATCCAATGAGATATAAGCAGCAGATAGTGGATAAAATAATTGGCTCTTTGTGATTTTCTAGGGTGATGAGGATATTCATAGGTACTGAACATCACTGTGCTTTGTATGGATGGCAAGTCAATCTTAACAGGTGTTTGCTGCAGGTCATCCTATTGAATACTTCTTTATTTTCTTTGATAGTTACACACTTTTTGGCAGCTTTCACTGGGTTCTGATGGGCTTTAGATGACAGTATTAAGGTAACAAAATAATTTCAACACTAGGCCCAAGTTGCAGCAGTAAAGTTTATTTGGTATTTGTATTAAAAGGAATCCTATAGTAACCATTTTTTAAAATGAAGGAATGAGTCTTTATGCTATTGTCTTTGTTAAAGTTTTGCCAGGTCGACTTGACAATAAGCTTACTACATGAGGATTTTGTGAGTTGGTGATCATGACTTGGGGCTGCATGACTAGATACCAAGAAGGTTATGGTTCTGCTACTTTCTGCGCTCACATATGTTCAAGGAGTGACCGCAATGTTGGAATACCAATCAGTGTTCTTTGCAGGCTAGCCATAGGCTGGGTCCTAAAGGACCACCAAAGAAGAGAATTTATTTAACATTCTCATTGTAGGTTTGACCCAAGTCTCTTGTTGTGATGTTCCCTCTGCCTGGAACACTGTTCCTAATCTTCACGGCAATAACCCATCTCCACCTTCAACTCTGGGCTCAGAAGCTCTCTTTTCTGAAAACCTTCTAGCATGGACGCTTGCCCTTGTGTTGCCAGAGCTTCCTCCCCTTGTTTCTATTGCAGTACTTCTCTTCAGTGGTAGAACAGGATGGCTCAGCCTGCCTGCTGCCTCGTTGGTTCCTCAGCCCTCTCTGCATCTGCCAAGGGTCAGCTGGACAGAATCCAGTCTCAGAATCCTTCACCACACTTTGGCCCGCTGATCAACCATTGCGCCCACTGTTCTCCTGTTCTGTGTTCTTCTCTTTGTACTTGTAACTTATGTCTATTTTATTTACATGACTGTCATTCTGTCGGAGTTTTCAGAGGGAAAAAGGAAAAAAGGATTGTTAACACATGGGTTCAATAAGCTGTGTTTGGATTGATAGAGACTTTTATTGGCTACAAGATAGAAAGCCCCAAACTTCAAGCTCGCTGTTCTCTTTGATGCTGCTGTTCTATCTCTAGGAAGCCTATAGAAATTCATCCAGCATGCTTTTGAAGAGGTGTGTGTAAGACAAAGGACATTAACTTTATCATTGATTGTAATGGTGGAAAATCAGAAATAATTTATATAAGGAGATGGATAGACTTAGATTGTGCAACAAAACACTATGCAACGATCAAAAACTGCTGTTAGGCGAAATATATTGTTTGGGAAATCTCTTAAGAAATGATAAATGAGCTGCTTGTATTGTTTTGAACTTCACGGAATTAAAATTTAATTCATACCTTTAAGTGGTTACAGAATATAGAAAACCAATCTGGGGATGTCAGTCTTAAGATCTCTCAGCAGAGAGATCTGCTGCGCACACAGTGTGACTGACCACATAGTGTGACTCAGGCCAGGCACATCCTGTGTTCTCATTATTAAAGGAACAGATGCTTCCCCACCTGTCCTTCATTCTGTGAGCACTTCTGCATGAGATCACCAAGGGCGTCACTGAGAGAAATTCTGTTCTCTCAACAGGGAAGAGCTCAAATGAGTTCTTCCCTTTCAGTTCACTTGAGATCATTTAAAAATGCCCGCACTGGCTTTCATGTGTAACTGATTGCATAAATTATCTATTGCTACTGGAAAAATTAACACACATGATCTCAGTTTCTGTGGGTCAGAAATCTGGGTGTGGCTTAGTTGGGCTCTGTGGTTCAAGATTTCTCACAAGGCTGTCAGAGTCTTGCACAAGGTTGCTGCCAGCCCAGGGCTGTGGTGAACCAGAGGGTACACCAGGGTGTGATTCACTTCCAAGCTCACTCCCATGGCTCTTGGCCTCATTGAGTTCCTTGAAGACTGTTGGCCAGAGGTCCCTCTTAGGTGCTTGACCCAGGAGGCTCTGCAGGGCTGCTGGCTTCATGGGATCCAGCAAGTAGGAAGAGAGAGTGTGAGCATGACAGAACAACAGTACAGCCTTAGTCTGTACCTCAGTCTTAGAACCACCATCACCTGGCTGCTGTTATAGTCTGTGCCCCTGGGGTAAGGCATTAGGCCTCAGCCTTAGGACTCTGGGCTTGCACAAGGGCGAGAATACCAGGAGGCGGGGGTCATCTCAGAAGTTGCTCTCGCTGTCACTTAAAAGGAGGCTCAGAGAGGGTTGTGTGCAAAGTCACCACGTTGTTGTGCCTGTTGAAATAGGTAAAAGAGGCTTTTAACAGGCATGTCTATAAACAAATGTCATCAAGCCTGGTTGGTTGCTTTCATTTCTGCAGGTGCAAAATAATTATAGGTGTTCTTCCTTTTGCCCTTCGTTTGGAAAGAATTTCCAAGTTAAAGTGAAAGAAAAGCAAAAGAACATCCTTTTCTCTTTAGTGAGTCACCGTCTGTCAGTAAGTCTGTCAGTAACTGTATTGTGAATACATCATGAAGTTGTCACACGGGAGAGCAGTGTTCGTAACCCCCCAACTCCTTGGGCCTGATGAGAGGGGTGGGCAGGTTGTTTTTGCTCTTTGCCATTGAAGTCACAGTGGTCTCTTCATTCCATGCCTTTTCAACTTCCAGAAAACCCTGAGCGTGCCGCACTATACTTCGTCTCGGGCGTGTGCATCGGGCTGGTCCTGACCCTGGCTGCCCTGGTGATGCGAATCTCCTGCCACACAGACTGCCGGCCGCGCCGCCAGAGGAAGTTCCTGCAGGACCGAGAGAGCAGCTGTGACAGCAGCGACAGCGAGGACGGCAGCGAGGACACAGCGTCCGACCTCTCGGTGCGCAGACACCGTCGCTTCGAGAGGACGTTGAACAAGAACGTGTTCACCTCGGCCGAGGAGCTGGAGCGGGCGCAGCGGCTGGAGGAGCGCGAGCGCATCATCCGCGAGATCTGGATGAATGGGCAGCCGGAGGCCCCCGGCGCCCGCAGCCTGAACCGCTACTACTAGGGTGTGGCAAGGCCCAAGAAGCCGGTGCGCACCCACCTGTTTCCTAGTCTGGAGGACAGATTTTTCTTAAGAACTCAGTCTCCCACGAAGGAGAATAAAGAAAATTATAGGGACCTCAACCTTTCCAGGTGTCGGAATGGTGCTGAAAATCCCTTGTCCAACCTTGTGGATGGAGGAGATGCGGGCTCTGGGTCTCTGAGGTTCTCAGAGGTTTCTGCAAACCTTATCACTGCCTGTTACCTCCTTTACAAAAGGAAAGGCAGCTGTGATGCAAACGCTGGGAGGAGCAGGGCAGGCATTACTCTGGAAAAGCGGTTTTGCTAAGCATCTTCTCACTGTGTAGGCGACTCTGACTCAGCGGGCTCTGTGCTTCTTATTTAAGGCTGGTGTTGTAAATCCCATGTTGCAATGGCAACTTCTCCATTTTAAACTGGCACCTCAGGGATTAAAATCCTATTTTTTTTAGTATATTTCCCACCTCATTCGTGAAAATGAATAAAGTTATTGTATTGTGGGAGATGTGTCAGTGAACTAGGAATAATATTGGTAACCTCAAAGGATGAAGGGTTTTTATTTTATATAGTTTATAAAAATATATATTGACATGCATGTTTAAATTGCTGCATAAAAATTAAACATGTCTTGTCTCCCCACCTCAACTTAGAAGAAATGGCTTCATGCTCCAGATGTTCATGATTATAAATACTTTAAAAAAAAAAAAAAAGCAACTTTAGGTTTCCAAGAAAAGAATGAAAATGGGAGATAAGCATTAAAGAGCCAAAATCAGGATGAAATAAAAGCAAATTCATGAATTCTATCTTGTTTCTAGTCTGTCTTGGTGGCTAAAGGATAGCTCCTTTATGCAGATGGGGGTGCAGTTTTGCCAGACCTTGCTAGGACTAGAATGCAAAAGTGACCCCAGTGTGGATTTATGGGCTTTCATTTGCTGTATTTGTATGTTGTGGTTGTAATATGGTTGAGTCAGTCAGAGAGAGGAATAGAAGACTCACCTCTGGCCACAGATAAGAGGGTGACCCCTATATGGGGAGAGGAAGTTGGCAGGGAAGGAAGAGAAGCAAGACAGTGCCACATTTAGAAGTGGGTTGAGGAGGAGGAAGCCACGGCCTCAAGACTGGTAAACAGGAACAGGGAGATGTGTCTCTGGGCTCTCTTCTCCTGCCCTGGAGTAGGTTCCTTAGTCTATCTGGGTGCCCGGAGCTTTCTCACTGGAGGCTGTCCTCTATCCGCTGATTTTTGTGACCTTGCCTAATGGAATTGTGAGAAGACTTCCGGGTGGGGGCTCTACTACTGCACCAGCTCTCTCTGTTGGTGGGGTACAGATGGCTGTTTTACAAGCAGAACCATCATAACCACTGTGTGTCCAGGGGGAAATAACAATGTAACTGAATTCCCCAGTGGCCTGCTTATATCATTTTCGTTGGCCACAATGACTGGAACAAGTCCCAAAGATCTTGCTAGATTTATCGCTCTGACTTGTGATTCCCCCCTTTAAAAAAATAGAAATTATTCCTTTTCATTTTATTTAGAACAGATTTTTGGTCTGCTCATTCATTCCCTAACTGCCTATAATAGCCTGGGCTGAGCCAGGCAGAAGCCAGGAGCTGGAGCTTGAGGCGTCATCTGAGTCTCCCACCTGGGTGGTGGAGACTCAAGCACTTGAGCCCTTACCTGCTGCCTCTCAGGGTGTGCGTTAGCAGGAGGCTGGAGTCAGAAGCAGAGCCAGGGCCTGTACTCAGGCACTTTGATATGGGATGTGAGTGTTGCATGTGACATCTTTTTTTTTTTAAGATTTATTTATTTTTATTGGAAAGGCAGATATACAGAGAGGAGAAGAGACAGAGGAAGATCTGTCCAATGGTTCACTCTCCAAATAGCCACAACTGCTGGAGCTGAGC
This sequence comes from Ochotona curzoniae, assembly GCF_017591425.1. Classification (NCBI taxonomy): domain Eukaryota; kingdom Metazoa; phylum Chordata; class Mammalia; order Lagomorpha; family Ochotonidae; genus Ochotona; species Ochotona curzoniae. The sequence goes on from NW_024466599.1 coordinate 61,977,952, forward strand.
CAATCTGAAGCCAGGAACCAGGAGCCCCTTCCAGGTTTCCCACATGGGTGCAGGGCTCCAAGGCTTTGGGCCATCCCCAATTGCTTTCCCAGGCCATAAGCAAGGGGCTGACTGGGAAGTAGGATATCCGGGATTAGAACCATCACGCATATGGGATCCCGGCATGTTCAAGGTGAGGACTTTGGCCGCTGGGCTACCGTGTCAGGCCCAGCATGTGACATCTTAAGCACCGCTCCGAACACCTGTCCTGAGAGTCTCACTCATGGTTTTGTTCTTTAGCTGTGTGGAGGGGATTATTGCACCATCTTGGACTTTAGATTCATGTCATCTGTCTTGGTCTTGCTCAGAAAAGTGGAACAACTGGAACCTGTTTTCAGCTGCTTTTATGGCCATTGTCTGAGCAGAAACTGAGTAATGGAAAAATTTGGGAGAGCTCTGGGGGCACTTGACGTTCTCAGATCTCACTCCAATATCCTGATGCTTTTTGTAAAACTCTTTCTTATTTTTCTTAGTTTTTAAATTTAAATTCTAATCTTTTTAAAATTGTTGATGATACAGTTCGATAGGCTCATCCTGATGTTTTTATGCTAAGCCTTGAATGTTTCCTTGTTTAGGAAGGTGTTGACATCCCCGAGACACAAAATGCACTGGGTAAAAGTTTAATAGGCTTCTTCACTTACACTGTTTGGGAAGAACCCAAGCGTCCGTCTCATGACTCACCCAATTAGTTCCACATTTTAGGTCTGTTACTTTACTTCTGTTTCCAGTTTTTGGATGAGGATGCTTGCATGTGCAACAGAGATGTTCAAGCCAAGAGCATTTATTGATTCACCTAATGGAGACAGGGTCGGTCTGGGACTGGGTTGGATAGCTGGGTCCTAGAGCCCAAGTACTACCACGATGTTGTATCTTGGCTTTTCTCTGCATGTGGTCTCATTTTGTCCTGTTGCAGCTGAAACTTTCGTGCTTGAACCAGTGGAGGGTGCGGGACAGCCTGCTACTGATCGGATCCTCGTGAAGTTCACAGGTGTGCATGTGTGTATGTATGTACATGGTATTTCTCCTTTTTCTATGCTTTGAACTCAGCGTCAAGTGACAGCATGGAAAGGCTGTTTTGGATACAACCTTCTTTATCCTCCATCGTTCCAAGGGGAGACACAAGGCTGACAGAGGACTGAGCTCAAAAAATCCTCTTTAGATGTGAGCAAATTCTCAGTTTGATTCAGAGCCTCCTTTTGACTTACAAGAGACGGGTGGCTCTGATCCATGCAGCACCCAAAGCAACTCAGCTGAACTCTTGTGCTGTGGCATGCCCCAGGTACTTCAGGATTTATATTGTTCCAAATGAACAGCACAAAAGCAAAAATCACTTTCTTGGTTCACACTATGAAATCACAAGATAGGCCCCTGTGGTCTGCGTAATGTGCTCAGTCATAGTTGAATCACTGTGGCTCAGTGATAGAACTGGCTGAGAGGGGACAAGGTGTCAGACAGAGAGAATAGTCACTGCACCTGTCTTCCTTGTCTCTTGGTTTTCCTTCTGTCTCTCTAGAGTTTTTATAATGTTTCTCTGAATGTTCTTTCTGCTTTTTTTTATTCCCTTCCATATGAGTGTGTCCTTCTCAACTTGAACCACTTACTGATCAGGTGTGGCAATGACGCCAAAGACCTGCTGATCACTTGAAATGTCCCTCCCTAGCTCACTGGTCCTCAACCAAAAAAGACAGTTGTGCCAATGTTTGGCAATGCTAGGAAAACAATCTGGTTGGTCCTGCTGGGTGGGTGGGATATTGATTTCTAGAGGCTAGAGATGCTGCTAAATGCTCTTCAATGCTGAGTCCAGCTTTCCAGCCATCTCCACAAATACCCTACAAATAAGTAAAGATCTGCACATGATCCCAGGCCCCGACAGTATATCTCTTTCTTTTTTTTTAAAAAAAAGATTCATTTATTTTTATTGGAAAGGCCGAGAAGCGACTGTATGTTTGCATGCATGTATGTCTACCTTTCAGATAAATACAAACAAAATGAATAAAGACTTTATTTCTAAAAAAAAGATTGTAGTCAAATAGGTCAAGATCCTATTGTTGGCCAGCTTAAATCAATCTTTATCTATTGGGGTACATTGTTTTGTTCTAAATATTGAATTAATGTTTAAAAAGTAGTGCAAAAAATATCAGCCTTCAACGTAACAGATGGTCATCCCAAATCTTTAAAATTATGCATGACCATTGCTTCTCAGCCTTTTGACCAAGATAAAGTGTAAAAATGTGCATCATGCCTATCACCCATGGTAGATTTAAAGTCTCATGATATTTCTTAAGTTGAAAGAGGTACACTGCTTTGCTACTTGGGATAATAATATCTTCCTACATTTAGCCAGTCATATTCTGCTGCATTCCCATTACCCCTTGATGTGAACGCTATTTTATTTTCCTGTGCCTGTCTTTGTGCCCTTGTCTCTGAGATTGGTGGCTATTATGCCTCGTACTCACCTCTGTATTCTCATTTTGTGTGTCTCACAGTAGCATCTCTTTATGCATATTTGAGTTCATAGCATAATGAGTAAAGTCTCAGATAGGATGATAAGTCTTTGCTGTGTGCCATCCCACCAAGTCTCAAGGTGGTTCATGATGGAGATGATTTCTGAAGTTTATGAAGGTATGTTTTCCCTGCCTTCATTTATTCTTTGCTCTGGTACTAACCATTTTCTCTTTGTTTCTGCTTTAGTGTCTTTTGCATCTCCCTGTACACTGACTTAGATGTGACCCTGCAGAAGAGCTTACTGTGCATTTTCCAAGTACAACTGAATATGGAGAGTTCTACAGAATTTTGATAGGTTTGGAAGTCATGGGTATGTTTTTCTCTTGATCTGTGATGGCTCTTCTTAATCTCATTGGTGGCCATCTTCCAAGGGAAGAACAAATAATGGAAACTTAACCCAGCCACTGTGAGTTCGCCTTGTTGGTTACCTCATTGGCCATATGAATTAGCCATTGTTTGGATTTTTTTTTCTTGATTTCAGGACCATCTGGGTCTCACTCCTCTTGTTGAACACTTGACTTTCACACACGTTTTGTCTCCTTTCTGTAAGAAAGCCCATGATTCAGTCACTGAGAAGGGGACTGCTGTATGAATGTCTTCCAGCCATCCACTCACTTTCTCTTTCAGTGAGGATGTGGGCCTACTAGTGGCAAAGGTACAGTTAAAAATGACCTTCACTTCCAGCTGTCATTTGAAAAACACAAGACACCTTGGAGGCTCTAGGAAGAAAGATTTCTCTGGGCCCAAGGCCAGAGACCATTTAGAAGAGTCCTTTCAAGCCCAGAAGCATGCAATCAGCCCTTTAAAAAGAGTCCATGTGATTCACTAAAAATGTTCTTTTATAGTTTGGAAAATGTGTGTTTTTAGCTATAGGCTCCAGCCTTTTATGAGGACTCTCTGATTCATTATATTCTGTTATGACTCCAAATCTGACATATGTTTTGGAGAAGAAAAATTATGGCACTCAGAGTGGACTCCAGATATTCAGAGTGAATTTCCTGAATGAAGACAGTGCATTTATGAACCAGGAACTTTTTTTGAAAAAGTAAACATATCTTATAATAACATTTTTCTGTGAACTTTAAAGCACTTTTTATTTATTATTTATTATTTTAGAGACAGGAAAAAGGAAAGAGAGAGTGTTTGTGTTTCTATCTACTAGTTGATTCCCAAAATGCCTGCATGACCCTGGGCAGGGCCAAAGTCAGCAACTGGAATATAATTCCAGTCTTCTACAGTCTTGGAAGGAGCCCATATATTTGAGCCATCATCTCTATCCTTCAGGGTATTTATTGGTAGGATACTAGAGTCAGAAACTGGAACTTGTACTCAAACCTAGGTACTCAAATGTGGGATACGGGCACTTAAAAATATTTATTTGAGAGACAGAGAGAGAGAGAAATCTTCTATCTGTGGCCAGCTTTGAACTGATGTGAAACCAGGAGCCAGGGCTTCTACTGGGGCTCCCATGTGGGTGCAGAGTCCCAAATACTTGGTCCATCATGCACTACTTCCCCAGGCTGTAAGCAGGGAGCTGGGTGAAAGTGGAGCAGTTGGGAGTTGAACTGGTGCCCATATGAAATGCTACTGTTAGCTTTGCCTGCTAGACCACTGCACTGACCCCAGGATGTGGGTATTTTAACCAATAGGGTGACTCCAACTTCCTGAACTAGGAACGGGCCCGGAACTTGTAATAGAAATGAAACTGATGAACAGGAATGCATTTTCTCTTTACAATATACTGTTGAGGGTGATGTCTTCCATCCTCAATGGTATTGAACCATTTAAGCTAAGCATGACCACGATATCTGTAAGGAATAAAGGCAAAATAAAGCAACAGAGATTTAGATAAATGGCCTGAGATTCTACTGAAGTTTAATACCAGAGATTATATCGCCAAATTCAATAAACTACAGTTTATGGACCAAATCCAGCTACTAACTGTTTATATTCTGCTTGCCAAATAAAAATCTTTTTTCTACATTTTAAAACCCGTTATACTTTAAATGGCTATATAAGCACCTACCTCAAGGTTTTGCCTTTTTGTCCACAAATCTTAAATTTTTTTACAATATAACCTTTTATAGGAAAAGCTTGCTTATGCCTGTTGTACAGTGAGGATCCTGCAATAAAAAAAAAATGAAATGAAATACAGACCAATGCAGAACCCACTGTCTCCCTCCCCACCTATGGCAGACTACTAAATTTCCCCCAGATAGGTTCATGTTCTCAACTCTGGGACCTGTGAATGTGTTACTTTGCCTGACAAAAGGGGATTCACAGACTTGATTAAATGAACGATCTTGAGCTGGAGAGGTGATCCTAGGTGAGTGGGTCCAATGTCAATTCAAAACTCCTCGTAGAAAGGGGTGGAAGGGTCAGGATCAGAAAGGAGTGGTTGTGGGAGCAGAGATTGGAGTGATACAGCCACAACCCAAGGAATGCAGGCACTGCTAGAAGCAGAAAAACAAGTAGAGGGTTCTCTAGAGTCTCTAGAAGTAGCCATCTTTTTTTTTAGCCTCTTAGGACACACCTCAGATCCTGACCCCTACAAATTTAAAATAATGATCAGTTTGAAGCCACTAAATGTGTGGTGAATCTTTACAGCAGCAGCAGAAAGCCTACCCACTAGCAGCCCTGTGCTCACAGGCTTCATTAGGGGCTGTCACAAAATATAGTTTCTGTAGGGAATTTGGGTCAGAAAGAACGAGAAGCAATGTTGTGAGAGGAAGCACAGGCTGTGGGACAAATCTCTAATTAGAGAACAGTGACTTTTAGAGAGCTCTTGGAAAAGGCACTTGAAAAAGACCTCAATTATGTGGTCAGTTGCACAAAGAGTAATTAAATAATTGAGGAGTTCGTTGAGGCTAGAAGTCAAGGGGAGGTAGACAATTGAAGGAGCAAGGATATGGCACACAGTTGCATAGGCGGGGCTAGGGTTTCCAAAAGGACTCCACTCAGCTGTCTACCTGACTTAGTGATATACTTATTGGTAGAAATACAAGGAGAGGGATTTGAAGACTGTAAGGATTTTTTTTAATGTCAACCATGAAAACTGTATGACATTCTTTCAGATCAGAGTATTTATCTCCACCTGTCTCTTAATTTCAGATTTCCCCCGCCTCCAACCAAGAATCCATCTGCTCATTATAATTTGCACCTAATGGTATTATTGGCAACCAGTTACTTGTCACATGTACAGCCTTTAAAGAGGATGATCTTCCATCCACTGTTTCACTTCCTAGTGTTCACATTGGCTGGAGCTGAGCTGATCTGAAACCAGAGTCAAGAGCATCTTCTTTATTTCCCATGTGAGTACAGGGTCCCAAGGACTTGGACTTAAGCTTTCCCAGGCAGGGATCTTACGTCTATTTGTTAACTCCTCCAGATGGTTGCAACAGCCAGGCTGGGCCAGCCCAAAGCCAGGAGCCAAGAGCTTCATGTGGGTGTCGCATATAGGTGGTAGGGCCCCCAATACTTGAGTCATCCTCTGCTGATTTTCCCTGATCATTAGCAAGGAGTTGGGGTCAGAAGTGGAGGAGCCAGGATGTCAACTGGCACCCATAGGGAATGCTGGCTTAGCAGGTGGCAGATCTACTCACTCTCCCACAATGCTGGCTCTTGACCAACTTCTTTGAGGAACATGAAGGCAACAGGCATTTAAGGACTTTGACGAAGACAATGTCCAATACTGCCTTTTGCCTAACTCTGAAAGTGTGAAGTACTGCAGGAATATGCATGTTGCCTGGTTGTATATGAAACAGCCCTGAGACTAGTCTAGAATAAACTTGAGATTCAACTAATAAAAGAGGCAGGCAGTTCATTCAAATTTCACTGTTCTTTTGTACCCAGTACTTAATGGATGTTGAGCAGGTGAATTTTTGTTAGTCTGTCTCCTCCACTAGATGACTCCAAGTTCTTTAGTCAGCTCATCTGTCTAAAAGTCCTAGTGCAATTCCACACTGCAGCACATTACCAGCCAACCTATGCCAAACGAATGAATAGCTGGATGTTAAGATTCAGCATCCAAAGCCTCTTTTGAAATTCAGAGGGACTTTTGAGCAGTGCTTTGCTAGTACTGTTCAAAATGATAATACTAATTAAATTGATTCATTTTCTGTAAGATTATTTGAAGTTGCTAACAAAATAAAAATGTCTACCAGAATGTGAAAATGAGTGAATAATATAATCTCTAGATACATATCCAAATGTACTGTTTTTTTGGTATAAAAGTAGAATGCTTAATAAAACATATATATTTTTTTAACTGCATAGGTCCCTTGGCAAAGCTTTTGGAGCTTCTACTGGCATCATTTCAGTGTGTGCTTTCCCAGTACTGGCTTTGTTCAAGAACCAGAAGGACTGTGACCCCTGCTTCACTCTGCCAGAGGAGATAAGAAAGCAGAAAAGGCTGTTTTGTAGAATATAATACAATAAAAATCATGTTAACTGAAAGAGCAAAATGCTAGAACTTCCAAAGACACAGAAAACTGGCGACTAGGGAAAATCGCCTCAGAGCTCTCATCATTTTTCTGAAGTGTTTTGTTTTAGAGAGAATGAAGATTTGAAGAGAGGCAAAAAATATGCTTCCGAAACAGAAGTTACTCATTGGCCATCTCCTGTGCCGGTTGGAGGACAGCCTACGTTCATAGTACTGACCTCCAGTTCTAGAAAGGACAGCCTTAGAACATTCCAGTTGCCACCACACTAGGCTAATTCTTATTTATCACAGCCCGTTATGAATAGATAATACGTAAAGATAGTTCTGCCAAAAAGAAATCTATCATCCTATATTAACAGAGAAATAAATATTGGGGCTTGCATTGTGGTGCAGCACGTAATGCTGTCTCCTATAATACTGGCATCTCATATCAGGGTACCCATCTATTTAAGTCTCAGCTGCCCTGCTTCCCATCCAGTTCCCTGCTAATGCATCTGAGATGTCAAAAGAAGATGACCCATGAAGTTGGACCCCTGCCACACAAGTTAGAGAGCTGGCTTTGTTCTGGCTCAGCCCTGATCACCATAGCCATTTGGGAAGTTAACAAAATGAATGGAAAATCTCTATCTCTTTTTGTCCCCATGACACCACCCTTAGCTCCTGCCCCATGTCACTATGGCATTCAATTTTTTTTTTTTTAAAGGAAATGCTTGCTGATCCAGGATTCTGTCTATTTTGAAATAACTTTATATAGCTACATAACAATTTCTTTCTGAAATATCCTAAAAGACCATGGTGTAGAGACCACAGAATGGTGAGGATGCTCTTGGAGAAGTGGGGAATGATGTATCTTTGCTGTAGGCCACATCCAAAGTTCCAGAGGTAGAAAGATTCAGGGCCAGCGAGTTGCCTCTGTTGGCTGGAAGTATAGGAGTACTTGGAGGAGAGGTGAGGAATTAAAAAAAAACTTTTAAGATTTATTTATTTTTATTTGAAAGATTTACAGAGACAGAGACACAGAGAGAAAGATCTTCCATACACTAATTCACTCCACAAGTGACCCCAATGTCTAGAACTGAGCCTATCTGAAGCCAGGAACCAGGAACAACTTCTGGGTATCCCTTGTGGGTGCAGGAGTTGAAGGCTTTGGGTCATTCTCCTCTGCTTTCCCAGGCCACAAGCAGGGAATTGGATGGAAAATAGAGCAGCTAGGGCACAAACCGGCACCCGTGTGAGATCCCAACATTTGCCAGGTGAGGATTTAGCCGCTGAGCCAGCATGCTGGGCCTGAGGAATAAATTTGGAAAGATGAATTGGATCTAATTCCTGGAGACTTGGACTTTGAGGACTGGCCCATCAGAATGCCCATTTGTTCTCAATCATTGAGGGCACAGAAGGCTTAAAACCAGAAGCTGAGCCACCCTATGCTTCTAAAACAGTTCACCTGCATTGGGAAGCATGGAGCCTGGTTATATGGGATTGAGATGAAAGACTGTGGTATCAATTTGGTTCCTGAATCAAGGAGATCTGGCAGCTGATTAAACAGTGAGGAAAAAGAAAAGTGTAGCCAAAGATGGCTGTGAGGGGTTGATGCCTGAATTATTTATATTGGTGATATCATTAGAATGGTAGTGGTAAATTTAATGTTTGAGGAATACCATTCAGTTTATGTAATGTTTTTTTTTTAACATTATCTTGCTTAAACAAGTCAATGAGGTTGTTGGAGAGGAGGCAGATTTAATGGAGATTTGTTTCTTTTGCCTAAGCAGCGTACTTGACCTTTTTGTTTTGTATTTCCTTGGAAGACTAAGGCTCCCAACACTCAGTTCATGGAAATGATATTTGTCTGTAGCTTCCAGTGACTTAGACTTCAATAATTAACATCTTTCCGTGCTTGAGAAATGTGTTTGGATACAGGATATTAAGTGTCCCAAGTTAATCCAGTGAAATGCAGTTGCCAGCAGTGTCAACAGTGGGTTAAGTAGCTGTTTGCACGCTGGGATCCCATATCAGTGTGCTGGTTTGAGTCCTGGCTACTGCGTTTCTGATCCAGCTTCCTGCTATTATGTCAGGGAAGACGGTGAATGATCCAAGTAGTTGGGTCCCTGCCACTCATATGGGAGACCTATTTGGAATCCTTGGTTGCCAGAGTGACCTGGCCTAGATTTGGCTATTGTGGCCACTTGGAGAGTGAACCAGTGGATAAATTCGTGTGTGTGTGCAACTCTCTGCCTTTCAAATAGATTAGACACAATTTAGAAAAACGAAATATAAATATAAAATGAATCTATTGGAAAAGGCAAGTCCCTTGAGGCCTGGTATCATTGTAGCTGTGATGGTAATTATAGAGTAAACTACCTGAATTGCTTGCTCCCCCATCTCTCTTTCCTTCTCAAATAAATAAATACATTAAAATAACTTAAACTTTCTCCCTTAAAAATAAAGAAAAGGAACATAGTTTGGAATAAGTTGAAAAATAGGCCCAGTTATGCATATTAACTCTCGTCAAATGACGGTGGTGGCCTAGAATGCTGGATGAGTAGAGGATTGTATGGCTCTATGGGAAACAATTTATGGCACTCATTGAGTATTGAAGTCTACCATGAGCAAAGGAAAGGAGATGGATCTCGCTTTGTTTGTGTTTCTACTCTGATCACAGCTCCTTTCCTGGTCGTTTAATCAAAAATATCTTGTTTTTCTTCTTAACTCTCAGTATGATTCAACATTACGTCATGAATACGCAGTTTATGGTCTGATTTCTTTTCCCTAGAACGTAAGCTCCACAAGGAGTTCACTGCTCTATTCTCATAGCCTAAAAATAGACCTTCCTCCACAAACATTTGTTGAATGAGTGAGTGGTTTTCTTACTCCGTATTAGCCAAACAAAGCTAAGCAAAGGTTCATGTTTACAACTGGAGAACTCAAAAATAGCACAGCTTACAGAAAATTGCACCCCGTTGAAAGATTCCCCCCCACCCAAATACCTATAGTTAAAGGAAAGGAGGTAGAACTCCTGGAGGCCCATATGTGCAGGAGCTGACATTCGCTGAAAGCTCAGCACTAGGAGCAGAAAAGCAAGATGCCCTCTCCTCCCTGTCTCAGAGACTGCGTGGAACTACATGCTGGGACCACCCACGGAGCAGGGGCTTGAGGACGGCAGATGTGTAGGTTCCACACTCACTTTCCACGTTAATGGAAAAGCTGTTTAAAAGACACAATCACAACCTTGAGACAGAGAATTAAAGCAATGAATCATAACATTGTAGTGACACTAATTTAGGATCCAAAAGGTTTGGGAGGCACAACTGTCAAACAGTAGAATGAGTGATGTGAGGTTTAGAAGCTTTGGTTATGAGTGAGTGAGCATGTGTTAATGAAGCAGCGGACAGAAATACACAAAGGAAACCCTTGGATAAGTTTATTCCGTTACTCAGGGTTTGGGAATAGGATGGAAGAATCAGAGGAATCAAGGAAATCTCACTTAGATCCCTGCCAAGGGAGTATGTAATTTCTTTGGAGGAAACTATTGTGAAGATACCAGTGGTACTAATTCCACTTGAGTGGAATGTGTATTACCAAGACCAAGATCAGGGAGACAGAGAAATACAGGGAAGCTAGAAAAAAAAATGGACACCAAGTAAGTGTTAGGATTCAAGGCAGTGTGGTAGCCATAAACAAGGCCAGCAAGTGGAAGTGTGAAGAGAATGAAGGGGTGGAAAAGTTCCACAGGTGTACTGGAGCCCTCCCTGAATAGGAACAAAACATCGTGGTGGAGTATGGGGAAAAAACCAGGAAGATTGCGTGACAACGGAACTGCAGTCAGGGGAGGGTTAAGGCATCGGCGGGTGGGAGAAAATGGACACATGTGTTTTGTTTCATCATTATTTATATCTGCATAAAACTTCCAAGAAAGTTAAGACAGCTTTCGAGAATAGAAACAATTGCAAAGCAGCTGTTAAAATAGAAAGAAATGAAAGAAAAATGTTAGACAAAAGGCAACAGGAAACAAATTGAGTCATTGCCTAGGAGAATCTGGTTATTTTAACGGAACACTGAATTTAGATTTGCATTTCCTACTAGTCCAGGGAAAGAAAGAGGGAGATTTTAATAGCTAGCTGTCCAAGAAAAGAAAGCAGCAGGATTAAGTGAAGCTTTTTTGATTATTCGAAATAAAGAGAAAGGAATGTGCCGTGGGAAGCTGCAGTGACTGAAGTTGAAGAAGAAAGGTCTGAGTAAGTGGAAAGCCAAGGCCAAGTGGAGGGCGGAGGCATCCAGGCCCCCCTGCGCTGTGGGCTGAGGTCTCTTCCTCCCACTGAAGCTAGCTCACCACAGACTCTCATTTCTGCCCCCTGAGAATTTCACACGCTGTCTTCTTCCTTGTGGCCTGGCTGCTGGCTTGCACCATGGTTTGGAAACATCTGTCCTTTCCTGCTGTGCTCATCAAAAGCTCATCCTCTTTTTTTTTTTTTTAGTTTCTTGCTTCTGCTGCCTGTTAGTCTGCGTGAGGCCCCAGGAACTAGGAAGGTTTTGCGATCCGCCGATCATGAAATGACAATGATTGCGGACTTCTTTCTTAACCCCCACATCATGGGTGCTGTAGAGCTGTTCTGCAACCTGGTGCGCCCCTTGGGTGGTGCTTGATCTGCCTCTTACCTTGCCCACCCTCTGGGAGATCTCGTGGGCTCCTGCATGCAGAGTTGCCTTCGGCACCTGATTGGTAAAGATGTGGCCAGGCTGTTCCCTCTCTTCAGTGGTCTCCGGAGCTGCCACCAATCCTGACATTATCGCCACAATGCTGTGCCACCATAATCCTCTTTATGCTTTACTGTGGTTGCTTACTTAGTTTGTCAACCTGTCTGCTGTTCTCTTTCCCCCTCCTCAAATGCCAGAAGGCATACATGGACAGCTCAGGGCTGTCCAGTTTTCAGTGGGATCCCCAACACTTAGCTCAGTGGATGGCACAAAGTGAATGTTGAAGAAACATCCCATTCATTTAATAAATATTAAGACAGGATCAAGTGAAGGGCACTGCTGTAAGAATCTGGGCTACATCAGCGAAGGAAAGAGGCAAATGCCTTGTCCTTGTAGAGTTTATGATCTGGTGGGGCTTGGTGAATGAGTGGCTAAAGGTCTTGCAGGAATAAGGAGCAATGAGATGGGACAGCACATTCACCTGGTGGTTCTCCAACTGACATGTGCCTGAGCGCTAGTATCGAGGTACTGGAGAAACAGGCAGGTGGCAGGGGGTGTCTCTCCAGTGGGTGGTCCTCAGACCACACTTGGAGAAACAGCATGGGAAACTTGTAAACTTGCCTGGCGTCCTGGTGGGAAGCATTAGAGGAGCAGTTCAATGATTGGAGCCTGGCTTCATGGTCAGGTCAAAAAAAAAAAAAAGCAACCTAGGGAGCACTGAGTTGTAAAAAAAAAAAAAGGCAAAACCTGGGAAGTGGGAAGGTTGTCTTCCAAGCCAGTGACATTTCTGGCTACTTTCTGCCTTAAAGGACGCAGGATTCTGGGCCCGGTGCTGTGGCCTAGCAGCTAAAGTCCTCGCCTTGAACGCACCAGGACCCCATATGGGCACCAGTTCTAATCCTGGCAGTTCCACTTCCCATCCAGCTCCCTGTTTGTGGCCTGGGAAAGCAGTCGAGGTCAGCCCAAAGCCTTGGGCCCCTGCACCCATGTGGGAGACCCGGAAGAGGTTCCTGGATCCTGGCTTCGGATTGGCACAGCACTGGCCGTTGCAGTCATTTGGAGAATGAATCATTGGACGGAAGATCTTCCTCTCTGTCTCTCCTCCTCTCTGTATATCTGACTTTCCAAAAAATAAATGAATCTTTAAAAAAAAAAAAAAAAAAGAACACAGGATTCCCATGCTGAGGCCTTAATTAAGCAGGCGACCGTGCTGCAGCACCTTCCCTTGGTGGCATAAATCCCTGGGCCATTTCCCGGGAGGGGCGGGGGTGTGGGTATCTTTTCCTGGCTCACATCTTTTGCTTCCTCCTGTGTATGTCTATCTGCAGAAAGAAAGGGAACATTTCGTCCTGCTCTTAGTGTGCTTTGCAACCTGGAGCATGTGGGTAGGCTACACAAAGGTACCATGGCCTCCAACACATATTTCCTGTCTCATGCTCATGTGATTCTTAGAATTCACACTGGAAATCAGACTTTTAATCAGGAAGAGGGAGACCTCCCTAGCCCTGGCCAGTGGCTGTCTTGACATCCGAAGACCCTATGCAAGGACCCCCAAACCAGCCAGGGGAGTGCTGGTTGGTGCCCCCAGGCTCATGGGGAGCACAATGGTGGTACCTCTACCTCATGTCTCTAACGCCACATGACAAGTCCTCCCCCCAATCCCATACCCTCTTTGCTTGCTTTCTTCTCCCACTTCTAAGGGCTATGGTTTAAATGCAGCCGCTTCCAAGTTCAGGTGTTGTCAATAGCCGAGATTAAGAGGTGGAGCCTCTAAGAGGTGATTGGACCCTGAGGATTCCACCATGTGAGGCGGTTTAAGGTGCTTATAAAAGCAGCTTCGGCCAATGTTCAGTACGCTTGCGCTGCCGCTCTCCACTGGGTGAGGATGTGGCATTCCTTGGAGACACGGCTTTCACCAGACCCCTCCAAACCTGCCAGGTCCCTGGACTGCCCTGTTCTTCAGAACTGTAAGAAAAAATTTTCTTTCTTTATAAAACTAGCCAGTCTGGGGTATTGTATTACAGCAGCGAAAACCAGGTTGAGACTTGAGGTTTTTTCCTTAGTCCTGTGGGAGCTGCATGATAAAATGAAAAACAGTTATCACGTAATGGAAACCGCTCTTGCAGCCAGGGTAGGGGTCCTGCCTGTAGCTCTCCGGGCTGGAGGCTGCCCGTTTCAAGAGGCTCCTCAAAGCTCAGGACTTGGTGGAGACGACTTTCTCCAAGTCCTTCACTGCCGCTCCAACTCTGTTCCTCTGGTGTAGAAGCCTCCTCTTGACGGGACTGTGTGGGTCTGGAGAAACCCAGCTGTCTATCACCCTGGCTCCAACATATGGGCCTTAGGTTAAAAACAAAGATCATTCAGGTGTGCAGGCTGCTGCACTGACGAATGCCAACTTTGATTGCAACTGGTTCGGTCTCCTCCCTCTAGCCCACTTTTAATTTCTGCAGTGTTTCTCATTATTTGCAGACCACTCCTGTCCACCTCGCTGTGGATGAGCTCATGCACTGCAGCTGAGGTTAAAATGGGGGCTCTGGGATGTAGCAGAAGCGGCGGCATTCAGACTCAGGAGCTGATTGGCTCTGCATGTCGGCCTCTTCATGTTTTGGCATACAACCTTGGGTTCCCCTCCCCCTGCCATTTTCTGCTTTTTTTCTTGAAAAATGATATTTTGTGCGTCTACAATGAGGGTCAAATGTTTGAGTGCATGGAAAAACAGCTTGGCATATGATATAAACCCAATGAGTATCATTTAGTACCTTTATCAGTGTCTTCTGGTCTCCCCCCCAAAGGAGCATGGGCATCCCCTCCCAGCACCTTTAGAGACAGATTGCTAAACATGAGGAGGCTTTGTGGATATCTGTGTTTATCATGGGAACATGCAGCTAGACTGCAAGTCTAGCCCAACAGAAGTTGACCAAGAAGTTGATACTTATAACCTCCCTCCCCATCTTGTAATCTTTGTTCCATTCTCTGCCATTCCAATGGCTCATATACCTTAATAGGTGGAATAAGCTGTTTTAAGGAGAAAGGAAAGTGAACCTCCTAATTCATCCTCCTGACTTAGAGTTTCTTGCCCAGATGGTTTATTTTGAGCATTTCATGGCCAACAGAGCCTGCTCATGTGCGCTGGGGAATCCACCAGGTAGAACCAGGGGACTCTTCGTTCCTTTACCAAGGGGGTCGCTTTCCCAATGCTCAGGAAATACCAATACTAGGGAAATGCATTGTAAATTACAAGGCAGCACATGTGTAGCCAATAAGGCTGGACACAGAGGGGCTACTTCCCAAGCCAGGTGTTGGCTGTTTACAGCATTAGCTTTACCTCTCTGCTTTGAAACCTATTCCATCTCACCCTCACCCCAAGTACATAAACTTACTTCACATTGTTATACTTTGTTTTCATATAAGAATAATCAGGCTTCCTGTCATTCCAGGTACTCCTTATTGTAAAGGATAGCAAGTTCCCAAATAATTCAGCTCGATTTCAGGGAAAACCAAAGGGTGCTCAATTAATGGAGTTCAGGTGTGTGAACAAGAACACTCTGGTATCTCTGGCTCCCCTGTAAAGGACACTATAGGACAGATTCTGTGACAGAAAACAAAGGTGACCGCTCCCAAGAGGAACACCAAATATCTAGTACAGCAAAGGGGTCCCTCTGACCAGAAGACTAATAAGTGTTTTCAAGTTCTTCCTACTCTTCTGTCCGCACACCTTCAAAGGTTTTGTCATTGCTGTCCAGCTGGTTGCAGGCACTTGCTTTTCATCTCTTTGGATTGGATTTACTGTATCTTCCAATGCTTTCCAACTTTTGGTTGGATTAGAGTTAACTGCTTGAGAAGGTTCCAGGGAAGTTGGTTTTTCCATCCCCGGAAGTTACGACTCTCATCAGTGAGAATAAGAGACCTGCATGGTAGGTGCTGGACTGGGTACTCCTTCAAGGTACAGGAGGACAGGACGTGACAGCACTCAATTGCCATGGGGGTGGGTAGTGGATCTTTACTCCACTGAGCTGAGACCATCTTTGCAGGACTTTGAGACTCGGACTATAGGTCTAAATCTCCCGGCATACTGCTGATTAGCCACTTTATACCTAGGGTCTTGATTTTAAAAAGCACAGCCAACCACTAATTTTTAGTACCTCTCTGAAAACATTATCTTTTAATAGGTCTAGGTGGGGTAGACATTACTGCCATTTAAAAGGGCTCTCATGTATTACTTGAATTTTCAATGGAAATTAAAAACCACGTGTAAAAGATAAAATAAATTGGCTTGGCTCGCAGGCCAACGACAAAAGGCTTATTAGGCTATGAGATTTCTCGTTGGTTTCTAGCTTGACCCCAGTTTCTCAGATGTCTTGGGAAATAAAAGTACTCATGGTTTACCACTCTTCAGTCTTCAGAAGAAAAAAAGGAGCCAAACAAGGAAATGAGAAAATCCAAGTAGATAAAACATTTAGAATCAGACATTAGACCTTGTACTTGGATAATTCCTCAAATAACTAGGAGTGAACAATTAGGAGTTCATACAGCATCTGCAATATGGCTTTGCTCCTCAGATTCCAGTGCCAATGGATCAACAATTCAAACTGGGAGGGGCTTTTGGCTAGTGCTTAACATGCCTACATTCCACATAGGCTTGTTCAGGACGCCGGCTCCTGATTCTAGCTTCCTGCTAATGTAGACTCTGGGACACACTGGTAATGATTCAGGTAATTGTGGTTTTTGCCACCCGCTCTGAGACCTGGGTTGCATTGCAGGCTCCAGCCCCAGCCATTGCAGGAATGTGAGAAATTAGTCTATAGATGGCAGCTCTGTTCCTTTCCTTCTCTGTCAAAGAATTAACCAGAGAAGGTAATGACTTAGTTTCGGTAGATGCTGGTAATATAAACATCCTTGCCGACTGTAGCACATCCAGTCATGGACTCACAATCTCCTTGTATTCAGTTATGTTTCAGTATACATAAATGTAAATTTGGCAACCCTTGGATAATCCAAGGATAACTTTCAAGGAGAATAATCAGAATGTAAAATAACTATAGCTAACCCAAAATAAAATAATACTGAAGAATCCTATAATCCTTTTGGTTTGAAAGGCAAATTTACAGTGAGGAGACACAAATAAAGATCTTCCATCTGCTGGTTTACTCCCCAAATGGTCACAACGACCAGAGCTGAGCTGATATGCAGGCAGGAGCCAGTACCTCCTTCTGGATCTTTAATGCAGGTACAACATGCTGGAAGGGAAATGGAGCGTCTGGGACACGAACTGGTGCCCATATGGGATTCTGGCAGTTGCAGGCAGAAGATTATCCGATCCATCATGCCAGCCCCTATTTAATAACTTACTGTAGGTTGGGGTAAATTTTTTTTTTACTTGAAGCCTCTGTTTAGTAAGAAACCTGACAGAGACCAGCATGAGACAGGAAGTTCACTTTATTCTCAACCAGAAAGCATTCAATAACCAAAGCTAGTGTTTGATTTCAAGGTTGGGCTCAGGACCTTAATTGAGAAACCTCTGACCTGGCATTGTTCTCCATACTCCTAGAAATGTTAACACTGCTAAAAGGCTCCATAGCAAGCATTTTCCAAACCCCGAGTTCTGGCCATCCATTATTCTCAATAGCAAAACAGATTCTTAGATCTGAAGCAGTTTCACAAAGAAATTTTCCATTTACTGTTACACTCCCCAAATGGCTGCAAAGGCTGGGGGTAGGCTTGACCAAATCTGGAAACCTGGAACTCCATCAGGTCTTTGACATGGGTGGCAGGGGTCCAAGTACTTGGGCTTCCTCCTGCTGCTTTCCCAGGTTCATGAGCAAGGAGCCCATTGGAAGTGGAGTAACTAGGACTGAGAGTGGTATTAATGTGGGACACTGGCACTGCAGGGAGCAGCTTAACTAGAAGGGATTGGCTGCACGATGCATGTAATGAGGCTAAAAAATCATTGAGGCATAAGATGAAGATGATTTGAATTTAAGGTAAGACCAAGTCACAGTAATGTTATTTTTTATTATTATTATTATTTTATTGGAAAGGCGGATATACAGAGAGGAGAGACAGAGAGGAAGATCTTCCGTCCACTGATTCACTCCCCAAGTGAGCCACAACGGTTGATGCTATGCTGATCCGAAGCCAGGAGCCTCCTCCGGGTCTCCCACGTGGGTGCAGGGTCTCAAAGCTTTGGGCCATCCTCCACTGCTTTCCCGGGCCACAGGCAGGGAGCTGGAAGGGAAGCGGGGCTGCTGGGATAGAACTGGCGCCCATATGGGATCCTGGGCGTGCAAGGCGAGGACCTTAACCACTTGCGTCACTGCGCCAGGCCCAGTAATGTTATTTTAAATAGCTCTACAGTTAGACCTATATAATTATTACAAGGGCTTGGTGCTGTAGCCAAATGGCCGAAGTCCTTGTCTTGCATGCACCAGGATCCCATGTGGGCACTGGTTCTAGTCCCAACAGCCCCACTTTCCATCCAGCTCCCTGCTTGTGGCCTAGGAAAGCAGTTGAGGATGGCCCAAAGCCTTGGGGCCCTGCACCGGCATGGGAGACCCGGAAGAGGCTTTGAGCTCCTTGCTTTGCATCGGCTCAGCTCCAGCCATTATGGCTACTTGGGGGGTGAATCGTTGGATGGAAGATGTTCCTCTCTCCTCCTCTCTGTATATCTGACTTTCCAATAAAAATAAAATAAATCTCTAAAAATAAAAGTCTGTTAATCCTGACATCAGAGACAATTGGAGAGGTGAGTGTATGTGTGAAGGATTCTGGTCACAATTGTACAGATTTCAATTCAGTAGTATGACTTTGAGATCCAAGAATCTCGATTTTTCAGAATTGCCCAGGTACTCTTCATGTATGACCTCAGTTACAAGCTTAACCTTGTGGGCCCTTGTGCCCCACTGGCTAGGCTTGAGGAGGTTAGAAGACGAAATAACTTTTAAAGGGACAGAATTCTGAAGAAAAGGTGAGAACTCTGGGGTCTGTTGGAGACTGGATACTACCACTGTTCTTTTTGTATTTCTCCCATGGTTAGCTCTCCATTTGAGTCCGGTCCCCAGATCTTCCCTACCAGGTGCAGGAGCAAGGGGAGCTTTATTGATAAGGTGATGATGTCTTTGATCTTCCCAATTGGGGTACTGCTGAAAGTGAAAGGAGGCACTGTTAATCATCACACTGGACCACAGGCATACCAACATGTGTTGGAGTTCTACTGCACCCACTCTTTGGGACTGTTAATAGATACAAATCTGTCTGAATCATGCTCCTGACCTATCTGTTGCATGATCTTGAGCATTCAGGTATTTGCTGCAGGTTGATGTTTCTACAAGTCACAGTGATTCTGTTAACTAATTAAAAATTATAATAAAATATTAAATCTAATGTTTGGGGTTTTTAAAAATTTTCTTTAGCATTCAGTGTGGCTTGTAGATAAAATTCTAAGAACATAGTGATAACCTTCACCTGTCCCTTCCAATGTATATTTTAAAATCCTGTCTATTCGAGCATATTTTATTCACACTGAAAAGTACCAAGAATTGCATTGCAAAATAACATCTAACTGTTACATGTCTAGCAGGTTTAGATAGGATTCCTTTTATTCCCTCTATCTTCCTCTTCTCAGATTATCATCCTGAATTATTCCTAAATTTATAATTTTCTTGCCATGGTTTTTACTTTACCACATTTTGTCAAATCCATAAATTCCTGGCATTGTTCTCCCAGTTGTTAAGCTGTGCTGTTTGGCAACTTGCCTCATAAACAGTAAGATATTAGAGACTGATCCATACTGACACATGTCATTCCAGTTCCTTTACTTGAAACATTGCTCGAGTCTTTTCTAACAGACCACGGCTTAGTTGTCCATTGGACATTTCTTTATCTGGTTATTAGTGGTTACAAATAATGCTGCTATGAAGATATTTCTGTGTCTGTTTTGGAATGTGTGTGCGTTTCTTTAAGGTATGTTCCTAGATGCTGAATTTTAGGTTGTAGATTTGTGCTTCTTCAACTGTACTAGAAACTGCTATTTTTCTCCAGTGTGTATACAGCCTATACATGCAGCAGCAGCATAAGAGTCACTAATCTCCATCCTCGCCAACAGTTTTGTGAGCAATTTTAATCATAGCTGATACATGCAATGTTACCTTATTAGTTCAAAGTGCATTCCTTTGATTACTAATGATACTAAGCACTTATTCACATGGTCATGTCATCCACAGTACCTCTTGTGTGCATTGTGCATTCATAATCTTTGTTGTTTTTCTCAATCGCATAGTATTATTCTTCCTGATTTGTAGTAATTATTTGTAAATTCTAGATACAAGGTTTTGTTGGTTATATGCTTTATAAGTCTCCCAGTGTGTGACTTCAATTTTCATTTCATTTGTGATGTCTCATGGTGAACATGTTTTCATTTTGGAGGAGTCAGATTTATCAGTGTTTCCTTGTGGTTCATGCTCTCTTGGTGTCTTAAGCCCCGGCTCTACTCTGAAACTAACAAGGTATTCCCCCATATTAAAGTTTACCTTTTGTGCAGACCTTACTCATTTTATTCATGAATTAGGTTAAGGTCTAATTTCACTTCTCTAGGGGTGGTCATTGTCTTAGTGTCATTTATTGAACACTAATCCTCTTGCCCACTAATCCCTTGTGCCTGATACTTTTATTTCATTAAACTGGCCTTTTCTCTATGCCTGCACCATCACTGTTGTCTTTTCAATGTAGCTATGGAGTGAGTACTGGAAAATGGTGGCTAATATCCTGCCTTAAAAATTTTCAGAACTGTTCTTGGCACTGACTTTGATATAACAAATTGAGAGTAAAGATAGGCGTGAACGAGGGTTTATCTGTCCTCATTGTAGAATTTGTCTTCCTCAGGAAACTATGCATTGCTTATGATAAATGATGACCAACACTTCAGTGAGGGATCCAACACAGATAATTGGAAAACTTCTTTCCTTCTTTTTTTTATTAAAATCTAATTTTCCTCACTTTATGGAAACCATTTCTCAGAGTGCAAGCCACATTTTGAAGTTGTCTTGCCCAGATCAATTGGTTGCTTTCAAAATCTGAGATTCCTTGCTTAATCATTAGTCTGGATCAGAGACATTGCCTGAAAATTCTTACTTTGAATAATACCCCAAATGATCCTGTTGCACTTCTCGTTTAACTTACAGAGTTGTTCATTTTCCAAGGAATAGCATTAGTTCCAGGCTTTAAATACCAGTTTTCTGTTATCCTTGCCTTCCAGGAAGGACTGCACCATAGCTTTAGCCCAGTCCTGCCAGTTTGTTTCTGTAATGCCCATGAACTGAGAAGTATTTTTAAAACTTCAGGTAGTTGAACTTAATCTTTTCTAGCATATGAAAGTTTTATGGAATTCAAATCTGGTGTCCCTAAATAGTTGTGTTGGAATATGTTCCTGTGCATTAGCGCTTTAGCTGTGGATGTTTTAGCATTAAAAAGTAGGATTAAGTAGTTGCAGTAGAGCCCAAATGACCTGTAAAACTGAAAATGTTTATGCTTTGGTAATCCTTGGTTTAGGGTGTTGAGCGAATGTGTTACTGGACCATGGAGAAAGAGGATGCTGGGGCCCTGAGTGAGCAATGGGGTCTCACCTGTGAGTCTCTGGCAATTTCTTCTGAAGTGCTCCAACCAGGCTCCTGGGACTCAAAGGTCTAGGGTAAGAACCACTTTTAGACCTATCCTCCATAGTCCTTCAGGCTTCACTGGACTTTGTTAATGTGTAGTATAGCCAATACATGTAATTTACCTGTAACGGTAAGGACTGAGCTGGAGTATAATTTTCTGGTTGACAGATACTCTATTTTATAGATATTGAAATTAAAGATTCACTGTAGTGAGATTATTGGTTTGGAGATGCAGAATCAAGGACCAAGGAACAATTTGCTTGGATTTAAGCACCATAAATAGTAGTAGAAAAGCTAAATGCTGTGTGTCTCAGTTTCCCTAATTATAACATGAAGACAGGATAAGCAGTCAGTGCTTGAGGATGCTGAGGAACAAACAGGACACAGAAACTTAATCATCAGAGGCCTAGCAAGTACTACCTAGTCATTTGCCAATGTTAATTATTTTATTTTATAGTTTTGAACATCTACTAATTTTACTTACATCCATCCACTAATTCACTCCCCAAATGGCAAAAACAGCCATGTCTGGGCTGATCCAAAGCCAGGTGCTTCTTTTGGGTCTCTAATTTGAATACAGGGGCCCAAGGCCTTGGGCCATCCTCCACTATTTTCCCAGGATATTAGGCAACGAGCTGGTTGGAAGGTGGAGCACCCAGGACTAGAACCAGTGCCCATTTACAATGGTGGCTCTGCAGGCAACATGGTAGCCTGCACGTGGCTACTGATTCTCAATTGTTAAATCCTTTGAAGATTCCTTAAGGTTCGAAGAGTGTCTTTGTAGGCCCTAGTGACTCAGACAAGCTCTGCCTTGGTTTAAGGGCCCAGTCACCTCCTAGCTCTGTTTGGCTACCCTGTAGTCATCATCAGCCTAAACCTGAGAAGATGAATCTAGGATTTAACTCCTTGGGAGAAAGCCATTAATCTTGCACACTAAACTTTAGTTTGGGCCTCCATGAAAAGACCATGTCAAAGACTCAACAATAGTAGTAAACAAGAGCCTGTGCTTGCTTAGACCCTGTCCTCAGACTGCCTATGCCGTTCCATAGGCTTTTTGGCTGAGAATGACTTGGTGTTCTGGGCAGTACATTATTCCTCACAATAATTATTTTTAGGCGGTATCCCGCATAATGTGCTGACACCCCTATCCTGGAAGGCAGAACTCCTCTTTACATCCACTGCTTGGGGTGCAGATCCTGAGGCCTCCGTTAGACATTCCAGTACCCCCAGCTGGGCTGTGTGTAAATGTGTTTCTGCAATCCAGGCAAGTCTAAACCTGAGAGAACGTCCCAGGACTCTCCCATGAGCTTAATTGCTGTACTCAATTCTCCTTTTCTGTTACTTGACATAGACTTCAAGTCAACAATAACGATAATTGTCAGGATTTTATATGTCAAGCTCTCTACTTTATTTTCATTTTCCTGTAAATCAGGGTTCCTAAGTATGGGGTGTTATCTTGTAAGCATGTGAGAGATCTCCCTCTACTGGGCAGACACACTATTGCTGCAGACACCTAGAAAGAAGAGAACCCGTTTTTATGTTCTACATGGCAAAAGAAAATACTCCATGCTTTTCGATTAAAAAAAAAAAAAACTTTGTGAAAATCATTCTTAACCTGTATGTATTGTCATTGGTCTCTACCCTTCCTCTACTTTTTAATATAAAAACAACCAAAATTTATATATTTAACATACGTCATAAGAACTCAAACTTAATTTAAAAAGAAACAAAAATAAGACTGCAGCTCAAGATAGAGTTCAATACAGAAAACAAGGAAAGGACAGAGACTGCAAGAAAAGCTAAAGAACACTGCACAGGAAGAAGCTAGACACCCCAGATCCAGGGGTCTTGGCTGGAGCCCAACTTTGAGCAGGTTTCTTGCCAGCACTTTTTCAAAGCTGTGGAAGTTTCCAGAATTCAGCAGCATGTGTTTTCAAAGGGATACAGATGTTGGGTTCTTCTAACAGGCTCTGGATGGAGAGCAGGGTGGCTCCAATGTCACACAGGGCAGATCACTTGTCCTTTAGGATGTCAAGGTAAATGGTACCTTGGGTGTCCACTTTGGGGTGATAGCAGGACATGAAGAATTTTGCTGTGGGTGCGTTTTAAGAGTAGACACTGGAGGCCTTCAAGGAGTGCCTCTAACTCTGCCAGCTGCTCCATGGATGGTCCCCATCCATGTGAAAAGGTTGTTTGATTCAGGGAAGGCAGAAATTCCTTTGTTGCAAGCCCACACAAGGTTCATTAGCTCCTGTTGTAGCCTGTTACCCACCAGGTGCTCCAGCTGAGCTTGGCTGCGTTTTGATAGGACATTAAGTTGGCACTTGGCAGTGAAACAGAAACTTGAGCAACACAATTGCAATTGCCCCTTTCTCTACTTTTATCCTTTGCCAAAGTAGTTCACGTTGGGTTGTCTTGACCCATGATGACAATGAGCAGCACAATTTTGGTCTATTGTCAGCTTTTTGATCGCAGTCGTGGAAAAAGTTGATGTAGAGTTGGGGATTAGAGCCATAATGTCTTTAACTAGGTTCACTAATGAACTGTACTTAAACTTTGTAGGGGTTCGTCTCAGATGGATAGTTTTTGTGGCTTGCTAATGTTGTCTTATGTGTTCTGGGGATAAATTCTGTAATCAGTCTGCAGCTTGTCTTCCCTCCCCCATGATTTTTCTTCACCTTTAATAAATGCATATTAGTGGGGCTGGATTGATGTCTCAACAGACTAATCCTCTGCCTGCAAGCACCAGCATCCCATACGGGTGCCAATTTGTGTCCCAAATGCTCCACTTCCCATCCAGCTCCCAGCTTATGGCCTGGGAAAGCAGCAGAAGATGCTTCAAGTCCTTGGGTCCCTGTATCCATGTGGGAGACCAAGAGGAGGCTCCTGGCTTTCTCAGCTCAGCTCTGGCTATTGAGGCCATTGGAGGAGTGAACTAGTGGATAGAAGATCTTTCCAGTTCTCTGTAAATTTGACTTTCCAATAAAAGTAAATCTTTTTTTTTAAAAAAAAAATGGGTATTGGTGAAGCACTGGAACAGTGTATCTATGGGTTGAAAGAGAGGAACAACACAGTATGTTTTCCACTAATTTAGAGAAATTAGAATACTGGGATACTAAACAAATAATGTTGGAGATGCAAGCTGTGTGGGGGTTAAGCAGATCTTTTCCAGGTTGAGTCCAGACCTTATCTAGCATAAAAAGTTAGAATTTTAAGAGCTCTTAGGGCCAGGCAGATAAGCGATTGAAACTTCCTAATAGGGACAAGAGAAATTGACCCATTCAAAGGGATCAACCACAATTTTTGTCAAGAATACTTAGATCATTTTTCATTTCCAGGCATGTTATCAGGGAATTGAATCAGAAGTAGAGTGGTTAGGACTCAAATGAGTTCTTACAAGGGATGTTAGTGTTACAAGTGTTGGCTTAACTCTGTGCCGTTAACAGAGGTCCCAGCCAACCACAATTATACAGCTAATAGTTACTATGCACAATCATCTCTTTTTTTCCATATTGATCTATACTTTTAAATTTAGGCAGTACAAAAATGGTTCTTCTGAGACAAGTGAGTAAGCTATTGGAACAAATAAGTAAGTGATGGGGCTTAGACTAGGATTTGATCAAGGAAAACTAATGATCTCTGCTGTTGTGTCCCCAGAGTCATCATTAACTGATTAGTTCTCTTTATGGCAAGATTTCAGGATAATATAAGTTGAGTTCCTAGCCTAGCAAAAAACTATACAACTTCTCAATATGCCATGTCTAATCCTTCAATGTAAGTCTAACGTTTGTGACAGTTCTTCTTTCTGACTGGATCAGAGTATACACAGAAGCTTTGTGGGTGCTAAAGTTATCTCAAGAATGTATAACAGTCTCACAGAACATGCAATCCCTTACATTAGATAAAATCCTGCATCTTAAATCATTATTTAGAAATTAGAATAATTAGAATAATTTCTAAAACAAAGACTTGATCATAGGGCTATCGAATAAAAACAATTCAGCTCATGGTTGACTTGATTATAAGCTGAGAGGAGATGCCAAAATGTAATTTTGTTTTTGTAAGTGGGAATATCCTCAGAAGAAATTTTAGTCTATGCTACCTCTAGAGGCCTTAAACTAGCTTATTAAATACTAGATGCTAGAGTGTTTAGACGTAAGGGCACAAAGCAACTGGAAACTAAGGGAGACCATCCTACAAGCAGGGGAGATTCTTGTTTACACAAGGACTGCTTTCGGGGACCCTCTTCATGGTTTATCTTTATTAGAAAACCATTTATCAGGCTCAGAATAGAGCAGAGTCACCCACCCAGAGTGGCATATGCCATGAAAAGGAAGATTGAGGGTGTTTGGGAAATGTCTAGAAGTACAAGTAAAACATCCTGGAGGGTTGGGTCTTGATGAGGGAGTAATGCCTGTGTGGGGAATGATAGTATGTACGAGAAACATTTCAGGGAGAGACTTTTGGTTGGGGGTGGGAGTGGGGTAGGAATGGGGGACAATGAAAGGGGGCAAAGAGGAGTGAACCAAAAGAGTATATTCAAATACTAGCAGGCAGAAAAGAACTCAGTGTGTTCCCACAAGGGGAAAGACATTTATTCTAAATGGAGTTCAGAGCCCAGAAGTGGCAACATCTGAAACTAGAGCTGTCATGAGGGAATAGATCCTGAAGGGCCTTGTAGACCAGGCTTGGGACTTTGGATGTTGGTATAGGAACACAGGGAAAGCCTAGAATTATCAAGAAGCACATCAGGGGAGTCGGACAATCTCCTTTTATATTTTATAAAGGACATTTAGTGGTGAGGAGAGTGATTGAACTGGAACAAGATTGAAGGTGATCAATTATTGTTGCAATAATCTAGGAGAAGGTTAAGGTCAAACATGGAAATGTGGTTTGAAAGGATGATACAGGTATGAAGGGTTCTTAAGAAATAAGAATCCTTGCATATTCACTCTTTCTTCCTCCCCATTTCCATCCCCCATCCCTGTCAGGAACTGCAGGGATGCTGTGGTATTTGATAGCTTTCTGATTGCAGTCATGTTTAATTGTGATTTCTACTTTATTTTTTATAAAGCACAATAAAAACCAAAAGACTTCAAAAACAAAAACAAAAACAAAACCCTAAGAATACATTTCATGGGGTTTTATTTGAAGCATGTCTTTCACCTACTGGTTTATTTTGCAGTTCTCCCTAATAACCACGGTTGGGCCAGACCAAACTGGAAATCCAGGACTCAATCTGGTTATCCCATGTGGGTGACAGGGACCTACAGAGATCTATTACACAGTAACTGGCTGCTTCGTAGGATGCACATTAGTAGGAAATCGTATGCACAGATGGTGATTAGGTTGCTGAACCTTCCTGAATTAAGATTTTGTTTATTAGAAAGGCAGAATAGATTGAGATAAAGGGTCTTCCATTCTCTGGTTCACTACCCTCCCACCCCTACCCCTGACCAAGGCCAGAAACCCAGAACCCTCCATCCAGATTTGCCACATAGGTTACTGGGATCTAAGTACTTGAGCCATCACTCAGGATACCTCTCAGTGTAGGCATCAGCAGATATTTTTGGAAGCCAAGATGAGACTTGAACCCATGGACCACAGTATGGCATATAGCCTTTTCTGTGCCAAGTACATACACAACTTGCTGAATTTTTAGTTCATTCATTTGAGCATGGCACCATGGACCTCTTAAGCAGTTCCCATCTTGATTATCTACAAAGTGGCTTCACTTCTCTGGTTCATGCTGTCTCAAATGAGAAGGCTTTATTTCTCAGTCAGCTAAAACTTTTCCACTTTCCACATTCAGACTTTGGGCTTTCCTCTGTTTCTTCCATATAAACTAGTAGAGATTAAACAAGATATGCAATACATTGCTGTGTTGACAAAATCAACTTTCTGTTCCACTGAAAGCCATCTCTTTCTTTTTCTTTTTTCTTTTCTTTTCTTTTCTTTCTTTCTTTCCTTCTTTCTTTCTTTTTCTTTCTTTTTCTTTCTCTTTTTCTTTCTTCCTTCCTTCCTTTCTTTCTTTCTTTCTTTCTTTCTTTCTTTCTTTCTTTCTTTCTTTCTTTCTTTCTTTCTTTCTTTCTTTCTTTCTCCCTTTCTCCCTTTCTCCCTTTCTCCCTTTCTCCCTTTCTCCCTTTCTCCCTTTCTCCCTTTCTCCCTTTCTCCCTTTCTCCCTTTCTCCCTTTCTCCCTTTCTCCCTTTCTCCCTTTCTCCCTTCCTCCCTTCCTCCCTTCCTCCCTTCCTCCCTTCCTCCCTTCCTCCCTTCCTCCCTTCCTCCCTTCCTCCCTTCCTCCCTTCCTCCCTTCCTCCCTTCCCTTTCTTTCTCTTTCTTTCTTTCTTTCAAGAATCATTTATTTTACTTGAAAAAACTACAGAGAGGAAGAGGCAGAGAAAGAACATGATCGATCTTCCATTTGCTGATTCACTCCCCAAGTGGTTACAATGGCCACAGCTAAGGTGGTCTGAAGCTGGGAGCTAGGAGCTACTTCTGGGTCTTCCACACAGGTGCAGGTGCCCAACCACCTTGGCCATGTTTTATGCTTTCCCAGGCTACAAGCAGGAAGCTGAATTATAAGTGGAGCAGCGGGACTCAAGTAGGCTCCCACATGGGATGCCAGTGCCAGCGGCATTAAATTCTCCTGCTATGCCCTCAGATCACCCCCCACATTTTAAGAGATGTATTTGAAAGGCAGAGTTAGGGAGGGAGAGACATGGAGATTTTCCATCAGACAGTTCACTTCTCACATGGCCTCAATAATCAAGGTTAGGTCAGGCTGAAGCCAGGAGCCTGGAACTCCATCCCACATCTCTAGCATACATGGCAGTAGGCCATCATCATCATCCACTGCTGTCTCATATTAACACGGAGCAGAATCAGAAGTGGAGCAGCAGTGTCTCAAACTGGCACTGAAACAGGATGCTGGTGTGGCAGGTGTCAACCTAGCATGCTGTGCCCCAGTGCTGGCCCTTCTTCCACCCTCTTACTAAAGATAAAAATGCTTTCCCTCTCAAACTCAGCATTTCTCATCACTGACTGCAGGATCTTGCTTGCCTGCTACCTTCCTCCTTGACACTACTGTCCCAACTTGCGCTTGGGATCCCAAATCTTACATTTTACTGGCACCCTGGCCTTTCCTTTGAACCCTATACTTGATTGTCTTGTGATTTTCAATTTTCTCTTCTAAATTTATCTTATCTTCTGGTCGATACTTTGACCTAGGTTACAGTTTTGGATTGCTAATTTACCTCTTTCCTTGCAGATTTTGCCTGACTGTAACTGTTCATTCCTGTGGTTGTGCAAGTGCTATTTGTGAAATTGTGTGTGTGTGTGTGCGCACACACATCCAAACTCCTGCCAGCGGTTTGCCCTTTAGGACAAAGTCCCAACTTTTCACCTTGCTTCTGTCCCTGGTTGTCTCTTTGTACTCTTTGCATGGAACACCTTGGAGTTGTTATCTGAGGTTATACAGTGGTGGGTGGGGAGAGGTTTAGAAAGAACAGGCTTTGAGATCTATTGCATAAGATGGTTGTAGTCAATGTGTGATACAAAGCAACTTGGGAAATTTCAAATGTCTCCCTATAAAAGGCAGGTGACATGATGTTAACTAGTATGACTTCATTCCATATATTGTACAGGGGGATCACAACACCTCACTATATCCCATAAATACTGGTACTTTATGACTTACCAATCTAAGAACTTTAATAATTTTAAACAGAAAAGAGAAGAAAATTTTGTATCAGCACTGGACCTCTCTTGTTCCCTCCTTTACCCTGGAAGGAAAGTTCTTGGGCAGGCCAGCAACATGGAGCTTTTCCTGGCATGCTTTGTGTAAACTGCCCCATAAGGTTAGCTCAGCTCTATCTAAAATAAATACCACTTAAAACTATCTTCAATTTAAGCCCAGGACTAGTGGCTAAAGTCCTTGTCTTGCGTGTGCCAGGATCCCATATGGTTGTCAATTTGTATCCTGGCTACTCCATTTCCCATCCATCACCCTGCTGGTGGCCTGAGAAAGCAATAGAAAACAGCAGAGTATGGCCCAAAGCCTTGGGACCCTGCACCCGCCTGGGAGACCTGGAAGAAGCTTCTGGCTTTAGACTGGCTGAGCTCTGGCCATTGTGACCACTACGACTACTTAGGAATGAACCTGTGGATGGAAGATCTGTCTCTCCTTCTCTCTGTAAATCTATCTTTCTGATAAATAACTCTTTTTAAGTCTTCGATTTAATAAGCACTTAAAGCATTTTGTGGCACTTAGAGCTGCCTTGGTAGGATTAGGCTTTAGTAGGCCGGGAGTTTGGAACACAGGTTTCAGTATCTGTGATCAAACCTTTACCTACTAAGCTGGGTTTATCTGCGAAGCACCTATCCATGTACTATCTCATTGTTGGGAGGAAATATTTTCTGGGCTGTAGAGCAATGAAAGCAGATTGGCCCAGTGATTCCTCATTACATTAACGGAGATTTGTTGACACTCGCTGACATCTTGAGATTTGATTATTGTTTCTGCCCTGTCTGTACTTCTGAGGAACAGTGGTTTTTCTTCTTAATGCTCATTGAAGTCTCTAGTGGAGGGTTAAGCCTGTGACAAAAAGTAAAATCGAAAGAATGCCTTTGCAGACAAGAGAAAGAAGGAAGGAAAGGAGGGAGGGTGTGGAGTACCATTATGTTCTTAAAATTGTATTTGAAAGAGGTGAAATCTGTGCCCTTTATACAAATGAAAACAACTGTGTCATAAGGAAGTCTCAATCAGAAATATCCCGAACATAAACTCTAGGGAATGCTGTCTATTATGTAATCAGTCCCATTTTGGGAATCAGTTGTCCTTGGATAGACACTGTGAAATCTAATAAAGGAACACAGAAACACTAAGAAGGTTTCCATGGCAAGTATGGTCAGACACACTCTGGCTAATAGAAAGTGGGATGCTGAAGACATCAATTAGCTCCACCATGGTAACAGCTCTCGGTTGGAGCGGTGCGTGCATTTGCCTCACATGCTGAAAGCTTCATGTTGCAGGTTGTAAAAACACAAATGGAGATGGATATTTTTGATGGTGCACCTGTTGCTGCTCTTGTCACCTTTTTTCAAGAAAAATAACAAAATATGGTTGTTTCATGGGATACAAGAACAAGATTGCAACTGCCCCCAGAACAGAAAGACCCAAAAGGCCTCTTGTTCATTGTCTCTCCTGCTTTGTTGTAGTTTGCTAAAAGGTGGAAAAAGAAAGTTTATCCTTTTTTTTTTTTTTTTTTGCTTTGGAAGTGAGAATTGTATGTTTTCATTTAGAGCAACTATCATACAGGAACAATGACCTCTTTCATTAAAAATTTGTTCTAACACAAATATACTTATCACTACAACTGGGCCCGAGAGAAAAGCGCTTCATGCCATCCTTCTGTAGGCACACTGTCCTCACCCACAACCACTGAAAACTCTTGGTAGGTCTTCATCGGCATGGTTTCTGTTTCCAAGATGTTACACAATCGAGGATGCCTTTTGACAGTGGCATCTCTTCAGCAGCATCGTGTCCTTGAGTCTAATGCAAGTAAATGTGTGTATCAATAGTGTCTTCTGTCTTACAGTTGTGTAGCATTACATTGTGTGTAGCAGTTTATTTGCCCACTGAGGGAAGAAATGGGGTTTTAGTGTTTGTTCTTCAGTTGCATAAAAAAAGATTTACGGATGTTCTTGGTTTCAAGTCACGAAAACCACAGTACAGTTCTCAGAGAGCCAATAAGAGTTAGACTGCCATCCTTGGCGGATTCCTCTGGGACTGTCCTAGGGAGGTATTAGGTTGGCCCAGCCTGGTACATCTTGTCATACTTGGCGCATTACCTGGGAGCCAAGTGTGTGGTGTCACAGGAGGCTGTAAAAATGGAGTTGAGGAGTGCGAGATAGAAAAAGCAGTGCCAGTTTCTTGCCAAACCTTTTTCAAACAGACAAGAGTAAAATATCTGATTCTCCACCTGCACTCATTTGTTTAGGGCTGTGTTACCAACTGAACTGGAGGGAAGCAATCACAGACCTTCGTTATCTGAATGGCAACAAACAACAGGTAGTGATTGCTGTGGGGCATGGGCTGGGCTGCTTCTCTGGCACTGCAATAGCTTAGGTGTCCTTAGCTGTGTCCTGAATTGAAAGACAAGATCAAAGAGGCCGAATTCCAGCCTGTCCTGGACTGGCATTCCTCATTCACGTGTCTTCTCTTTTCTTGAGTGAAAGGCTTGTTGATTTCTCACCTAAACTTTTACTTCCCCATTTAAAGCAGCTCCCAAGTCTGGGCAGTGTTGCCTTCACAATTTATCCTGGCAGGAACACTGGAATAGTAGTATTGACCAAGGATTGAAACCAAACTTCCACTAGGCTTTGACTGACATCAGCATGTCATGCGCATCACACAGAGCTGTCTCCTGCTGCAATCCCTAAAGCCAAGAAAACCCGAATAGAAAAAGCAACCCCTTGCTGATCTCACTTTCAGAGGTACCTAGGGCTTTGTTTCTGAGGAACAGAGTTGATGGGGTGGGAGTTGAGGGGGGGGGGTACGGAGGAGAATGAAGGAGAAGCTCAGGATTTCCTATCTCTTCAGCCAGAGCATACTATTATTGCTTTATGGGATCTCCCTGTAGGTTTTGTTTTGTTTGAAGAGAGAATTCCCACACCAGGGAGGGAAAAAGCTTACAGGCTTTACCTGGCTAACACAAAAGTTCCTACCCTGTTATACATGCTGTTTCTCTGAGATCTGCCTAGCACATAATCTAGTTATTTTTTTTCTGGTGCATTTAGGAGTTTTTTTTTTTTTAATCTTCGTCTAAAAAAATTGAAATAACTTTCACTTAAGAAAACTACAACATGCATAAAAATAAAGAAGTGGGCTTTGTGTGATTGTCCAGTGGCTAAATCCTTGCATTGCATGCCCAGGATCTCATACGGCTCGCTGGTTCATGTCCCAGCTGCTCCACCTCCAATCCAGCTCTGTGCTTGTGGCCTAGGAAAGCAGTAGAAGATGGCCCAAAGCCTTGGGACGCTGCACCCAAGTGGAAGACCTGGAAGAGGCTCCTGGCTTCAGACCAGTTTGGGCCTGGCATTTTGCGGCCACTTGGGAAGTGAACCAGAGGACGGAAGATCTTTCTCTCTGTATCTCCTTCTCACTGTAAATCTGCTTTTACAGTGCAAATGAATAGTTTTTAAAAATGTTAGAAGTAACTTAAAACTCTCCGTTCTTACCAATCAGCTACTTTAAATATTCAGTCTGATAAATCCTATTGTTGGAGCATCCATCTATATGGGGAAGCATCTACTTTATTCCGTTTCCATGTCTATCATCCTAATCCATAGCTCTTAACTGATCTGGATTTCCCTTTCTTGCTCCATCCCATTTTATTCTCTGTATGGCAACTGGATTAACAGACAAATCGATATGAGTTATTCTCTTGGTTAAAACTTCTCAATAATGCCAACAGACAAATAAAATAGTTTTCCTATGATCCACAAGGGATTCCAAGTTCTGGTCTTAAGCATTCCTTTAGTCATGACCTTGTCCTCTTTGTTCACTCTGAGAAGTCGACAGTCCCTGTGATTCCTTCAACACAGTATCTGAAGTTTCTTTCAGTATCTGGTGTATGTTGACATCCCTGTGTAGGTACCAGTGTTAAAATACCCAACTTCCTCTTTGAGTATTTCAGTGGAAATGTGAAGTGATACATGAAGTGTATGGAATCAAGTTGCCATCTTTGCTATTTAAGAAAAAATCCCCTTTTTACATGGTCAGTGGTGCTTTTGGGAACAATGTCAGCTGCATCCCTCAGATAAGGCAGCAAAGTTCAGAATCAACAGATTTGGGTGATTGATTGTCCGGTTGCTTTTGACCTCCCCACAGAGCAATACTAACATTGTCACTGCCCTCCTCTGCCCCATCTATCTCAACCCCCCGGGGTCACCAACCACAATTTTTGTGTGGCTCCTTCCATGACAAATTCAAAAGCACTGTCACAGCTGACATTGGGAAGCTTGTCATGGATGGGAAGCACATTTCCCTCTTGCACCTTTGAGTGGGGGTGCTGCTCATGTTGGATATGTTGGGAGTCTGGTGCTAGCATTACTACCTTGCAGAAGATCGGGGCTCACCTCAAGGCTAGACCCAAAAGGATCAACATTTCTGTCCTTTTCCCTAAGGCAGCTGTGTTTGTGGTGGAAGCCACAAGATGCGTGACTACTCCCTCATGATGGTTAGCGGCACCTCCTGTGCCAGCCAACTGTCTTCTTGGCAACGGATGTCATGACACTGACAGTGTGGAGAGATTGGTGATCACAGTCCTTAGTGTGGCTGTCCTGTAGAAAGCTGCTCTGGAAGCGAGCCTGGTAACGGGGGTGGAGGGGCAAATAGAATATTATCTCACATCCATTGGCACTGCCAAGACAGTGAGTGGCAAAGTAATCCTTGAACTGAGGAGGAAGCTGATGGGCACAGCTTTCCATGCTCTTGTGATAATGTCTCTTCTGAATTTGATTTGATCTTTGGAGAAAGCTGCAAAGTATGAAAAATAGAGAAGGCGCTGAAGCAATTAGAGGGGGCCTTTTAGGGGTGTCCCAAGCTGTATTTAGATTTTACAATGACATTTTTCTTTTATCTTTGGCATGTTACCTGAACTTGGCCTTAGGACCAGTTTGTTAAATTTATTTTCTGTTGCAGTGCTGAGTTGAACCACAGCATCTGTATCGTGGATTTCATAGCCCTCATGGCCACTTAAGAGAAAAAAGTAACCTGACCACCAGCCCTAGCACAGGAAGAGGGAGGAAGGCTCTGGGATGAGATTTTGAGCAGAACCGTGTTTTTGGAGCTTAAGGCTCCATTAAGGAATGAAGTCAGACTCGACCTGCTTCCTTTTCTGACCAAAAGTCATTTGCTCCAGCATCTGAGTTCATAGTTCTAAACCGGCTGAATGGACTAAATGAACCCTTTATTAGGAACTTGCCCCAGGACCCATCTACTCTCCCTTCACTTCATGCATTTCTGTGTTTCTGTGTAAATATGGGGCATTCATGTTGATGTAACAATATCAGTGCAAATAACTTTTAAACGATGTATATGCAGTTCTTCTACTCAATTGCAAATGAACTATTTCAGGAATCTCTGATCTTGGGACTCTAAACTCCAAGACTTTGAATAATTTGCATTTAATTGTTCAAGCGTGATATCATGGACCCTTCCTCCTTACACCGCAAGGCCGATCTTGTCTTGTAATCTTGAATCATCTGACACAATATGCACTCCAGTGAGCACAGTGGGTGCTCCACAAATATTTGTGGAATGAATGAGTAAATGGAAAAAACAAATGAGAAAACCTGTAAGTAGGTGGATAATTTGGTGCATTTTTCCTTTGTCTGGCCTCTTGGGGACTCCTCCCATAGTTTCAGCCTCATCATCCACCTGTCTTCCACATCTCATGCTCCGTAAAGTCTCAGCAGGTGGTGATTGTCTACTGCATATGCCAAGCATTTTCCCTCCTAACATCTGCACTCAAGCTCTTCTCCCAGCTGGAAGGCACCTCTTCCACACTCCTGTCTAACAAATGCACTCCACTTAGCCATTTTTGTCCAGCCTAAATACAGTGTTTAGCCTGTAGATTTCTCACCTCATACCCCAGTTGGTATAATTGTTTGCCCTAGTGCACCTCATAGATGTTTATTAGAGTTGGTGAAATGAGTTGTAAGTTATGCATGTCTTAATTTCTTTCCTAGAATAGTGGATCTTGAACTATATAAATTATCTGGAGAACTTTAGAGCTATTGAATCAGAATTTCCAGGGTAGAGCCTGGGGGTCATTATTTTTATTTAACAAAGACCTCAGTTGTAATTATTTGCAATCCTTTGGGCTCATTTTGGGAAATTGTTGCTTAGTCCTTAAATCAAGGCATGCGTTTTACTAAGTATTTTTCTTTATCCTGGAATGGTGTGTTTATTATTAAATAAACACATATTGGGTGTCTGCTATTGATTGTAAACAAAATGGAATTGATTATAACTTCTTGCCTGCAGGTCTCAAATTTTTAAATTTAGTAGAAGAAAGGGTGATATAAAGATTACTAATGGAATTTCTACCAGTTGTTTAGAAAATGCACAAGGGCAAAAAGATTGCCTAATAATTGTGCATAAGACCCCTAAGTAAGTATTATCAAATTATAAAATAATAAATTAAAAAATCCTTGAGTAAGGCCTCTTGTAAAGCAAGAAATCCTCCCTCCCAAATGCACTGAAAGTTCAAACCCTGGCTTTCGTTATGTTGGATGAACTAGCCAGGAGAACCATTTGAATTATGTTCGTGTTGGTTACCAAGATAGTTTGATCAAGTGTTAAATTGATCACCAGTGATGGTAATAGCTATTGCAACTGATTAGCTTACAAAAAAAGCATTGCAGTATCAGGAGAATATTAGCTAGTAGGACCATAAATACTTGTCAGATCTTTATTGTGAAAAAGCCAAAATGACTTGAGTTATTAATGTATTTTACAGAGCCAATGAAAAATTTTTGTAATCATAATTTTTTTACTGGTTAGCATTCCATCTATAGCTACATTCAATATTACCTTCCAGTGCAAATCAAATATACATACCAAAACAAAACCACACAAACGCTTGAGTTTAGACTGAGATGTACAGATTTTTTTCCTTTCCAGAACTCAGTCTCCCAAACATGAATTTTGGGAGATAAGGAAGATCTTATTTCCAATACTGATTAATCAATTTGCATATTATATGATGAGAGAAAAAGCAGTTAGGCATTTCAGGATCTTGAATGGAACTAAAATCAACCTGAGGCTTGGAATATGAAGGGGAACAGGACATAGGGCAACTAGCAATAGAACAACACAGAAGCAAGATTGAGTATATCTGGGAGTTGAACTTGAGATGCTAGACTTCAATATTTGCATCTCTTTAAATGGAACAGTCTGGAATTTGTCCATTGTTCATTCTCTATGTATGCTACAAGAGTATAAGTATGTTAAAATCTTAATCTTTATAAGAAAATATTTACAAAAATGTTCTGATACATTTACTTGCTGCTCTGCTTCTGTGTCTTTCTTAGGGTTTGTAAACCCTAGAATACCCAAATATAGGTAAAAGCTTAGAAAGTATTGACTGAAGGGCTGGATAGTAATGGTTGAGCGTGTAAGAAAGATCAATTCTGACCAAATGTATATTGATACAGTGTTGTTTTCCTGGGTCACTGGCATTGCTTAGAGGCTGAATTTCAGTTCAGAAGCTAGAACTGATCAAAATGTTTCCCAACGTCTGAAATAGAAAATAAGTCTAAACCAAGAATTTAATAGGAATCAGAGGGCAGTTACTAGATCTACTTATTAATAGTTTTTACTGTGTATTAGCTATATGACCCAGATTGAGCTTAATTCCTATGCCTAAGGCTTGATTTTGCCATCTACAAAATGACTTCCGTAGTTAACTTACATCATAGTAATTATGGCTAGGTATAAAAAAGGTAAGACATACAGTAGCTAGGACAGAGCCTTGAATGTATTAAAGGTTGGTTATTATAGGATTCCTTCATTTCCCACCAATCAGTCCCTGTGGTTCACCATCCAAGCTACATTTCATTGTCATCAACTTCCAAGCTGCCACATCTGTTTTACTCCTCTTCCTTTCTGTCCTGTCCAGTTCTGACAACTCACCCCTTAAAACCATTTTTATTATGTCCTGTGGATGATTAAAATAACAGCAAGTACTTAAGCACTTAGTAAACCCTAAATTCTGAGTCTTAGGGGTGCAGCCTGTTTCAAACACTGTGCTAGCTGTCTTCCATGAGTTACTTCACTATCCCTCACAATTCTGATTTATAAGTACTAATTTCCAGATGAAAAAATAGAATCTGGGACTCCATACCTTGCTCAAAATCACATAGCTTGTGATTCTCAGGTAAAGCCAGTCTGTGCTCTGTTCTAACTCATGGATTTATTTTCTCCCTCAAAATCCCTTTGTTGTCCTCACATTGAACTTTTAGCCTTCCCAGCAGCACACTCAGCTTCATGGTTTGCACCTCTATGAGACAGAAAAAGCCCACATACTGCCTACTAATACCCAATTGAGTCTGGCCCTGGAGAGGAGTTCAGTTTTGAGTCCCAGTCTTACAGTTTAGCTTTTGTAATAAGATATATCAACAAAAGAGGACTTTCCAACCTGCTACTCATATCCGTGTTCATCATACTTCCATTGTGATGCTTTCTGATTCTGCAGAATTGATGCTCTACCCCTTTCAAAACTGATCTCCCTGCTACTCCATTTTTATCTTGTTTGCTTGTTATACCTATCAAGTATATATCGGAATATACAGGGCAAAGTCACATACTACTTTGTTTTCCATTCAAAGTTACATTGCTAGAACCATATTTGGGCACCAGATGGGCCTGACATTGACCTTGCTCTTCCTCTATTTAACTGGAATTTGAAACATGTTATTTAATCTGTAGCAATTTCAACTATATAGTGATAGTAATATCACTATGATTTGCATGTGCGTATCAAGACTCATGTTTGAAACTTAATTCCCAGTAGAAAGTATGAACAGTAGAAAGGTTTTGTGATTGCAGTATTCAAAGGTAGAGCTTTGAAGAGATAATCAAGGTTGAGTGAAGCCATAAAAGTGGAGCCTCCTATGTGTATTACTGGCTTCATAAGAAGAGGAAGGGAGATGCAAGTTAGCAAACTTGATGTTTCATACATACGTCATGACCAAGCAAGAACTGTTGTATAAACCACTCACCCTCCAAACCTGAACAGTTTGCTCAACACTGAACAAGAACACTGATGCCAAGTGGTGAAACACAGTATCTACTACAAAGCATATAGCAACGAGCTAACATTTCTTTAATTGCAGCCAGCTTGAGCTTAGATGTAGGGATCTGTAAATAGAAGCTGGGGTTGAAAGGGGCAAGTTGAGCTTGTGAGGGTTCTTGGTTGGTGGCCCTGCCTCAGTTGGTCAGCATTGTTGTGTTCTCTTAGTAATTTTGATGGCAAAGGAGGATCCAGTCAGTTGGGTGGTGGGTAGCTCTAAGTCAGCGCCTGAGGTCCCTGGAGAAACTCGCAAGAGAAGACCATAGTGGAAGATGCAATCTACTGGGGAGATAAGTGATCTTATGAATGTTATGATCAGGACCATATAGAGGAGGCTGCACCCTTTGCCCAATTTAATAGAGAGAAAGCAGTTAATTTGCGAAGAAAGTTTACCCTGAGGGAGGCAGACCGACAGACAGAAGACTAGTGCTGAGAGCATCTAGCCTGTCCATCAAAGGAAATCCCCGCAGGTGTCAGCACAGTGCTCTTGGGATTCTAGAGTCAAGCACCATTCACCTTCTTTATACATAGCTCAGTCTGTGATATTCAGCCACAGCAACAGAAAGCAGACTAATACCCACCTGATAGGGTTCATGATTTTTTTTACTTTTTTATATATAATTTTATTTATTTCTTTAAAATGATCTTACTTAGTTGATTAGGGTATAAAGGGTCAAGGGCTACTGGAAAGTGGGTAATACTATTGTTTCCATGCTAATATCATTGTTTTCCCTGTATCTGGGGTCGGGGAGAAACACCTATCCCAGGTCCTCAACATGAGGCATGCTCTGAGGGTCCTGCTCAAGCAGTTTTGATAGTTCAACAGTTCTAAATTGCTGCCAATCTTGCTGTTCCAATTGCGATGAAATCTATTCAGAATCCACTGGCTGACATAGTCTCTTCATGGTTGGGGTTCTGAGATCAGCAGTTCAGTTGCAGGGATCTCCAAATAAACTTCATTTGAGATGATCCCAAACCTGATTCTTGTATGAATTTGCCAGTACAGGGTGTGGCACAGTCCGTCGCCCAAATCAGCTTATGACTGTGCTGATCGTTGGAATTGCTGGGTCAGTTCTGTTTCCAGTGCTGTCATCCACAGGGTTCATGATTGTTAAAGGAGCTAGTGTATTTGCAAAAGGCTGTGATGGTATTCAGTCAGCCCTCAATACATCTCAGCAACAACAACTTGTGATAGCAGCTTTGCCTGCATGACCAGCAGCACTTCCGTGTCTCTGGGTTGGGTGACAAAGCCTTGCTGGCTGGGCATGCCATGACATGTACTGGACATAGGCTGAATTGATGACCACATTGAGGTGCACTCTTGGCTCCTGGCGCTTCTCCTCAGGTTGTGTTGGGAACTGTGGCTTTTCATTCTCATGTCAGCTCTTTGAGAATCAAGAACAACATTTCCATTTCTTATGCTTCCTGTTTTTCATATTAAACAGATTCCTTCAGAACATAAAGTACCGATGGCATGACGCTATCATTTCACACAAAATTGTTGATTATGCTCAGCCGATTTCTGACAGGGGTGGGACTGCATTCCAATCAGAAGCTATTGTCCCCCACACACCTCTATTCAAATTGCACCTGTGTGCGCATCTGAGGACTATGTTTCCAGAATGAGACTTCAAAGCTGTGGGTGAGTGCATGTTGGGGGCCCGATGCTGCTCTACGTGGAGGTTTCACAGCCACAGACATGTCGTGTCTGTGCGTGTGAAGGAAGGGACCACTTATGAAATCTGTCCTTGTTAGGATTCGGGCTCTATGAATAGGCAAGTGATTACATTCTGCAGAGGTTTCAGAGAGGCAGACGTGGGGGTGGCAGAGAGAAGAGAAGGCAGAGCAGTTCAGTTCAGATGAGAACACGATGACATGGAATTTAGGCTTGCCGTGAGGGAGAGCTATGTCACCCAGAGATTGAATGATTTATACTTGATTAAGATCATCTCCTGATGAGGATGGATCCTGGAGCCCTTGGACTTTCTCACCACAGCTTCTTTTAGGCTAACGGCACACTTGGCAATGCTTTGTTTCAGGGCCCATGTTGTGCTTGGGAAAGTTTTTTTCTAGAGAAACAAGTGGCTGATGATGTCTGAGTGTTCAGTGACAAAGGCAGCACAGTTGTTCCCAGACATGAGTATGGCCAAGAGTGACTGAGAGGAAGTGTTGCAAAGACAGAGTCCTCTGCTTGATGCCAGACCTCCTGGATCAAAACTGTTGGTGTGCAGGAGATGGTGCCTGGAAGCTTGAAAGCTTAAATTATAAAAAATAAATGTATTATCAGTGACAGCATATGCAATCAGCCCTTACATAGCCATTACTCTGTGGTAAACACTGTCCTAAGTGTTCAAAGTAATTAACTCATTTGCTATTCATAGCAGACCTGAGAAGAGGCTATTAATTCTCACTCCCACTTACAGATTAAGAAGCAATGGTTCAATAACTGGTCCAAAGTGTCTCTATCAAGTAAATGGCTCTGCTTCTCCAAGCTGGCATAGGGAGTAGTTTTCTGCGCCACAATGTGATAGGAAGTCTTCACTCTAAGTGCATGCAGATGTCTCTTTAAATTGGGTGCTGTATGGGCCTCCCCTGAGTCCTGGGATTGGCCATGGGATTTAACCCCAAGGAGTCTCTAGTTGCAGTATCTGTCACTACCACAGAAAAGCACCAAAGACATGGAGACCTTTTTTCCTTTTCCTTCAGGAGATCCTTCCTCGATCTCTGACTGAAAAAAAGTTGCTGCAGTAAATTGGCCCTTCAGGGTCAACTGTAGCCTTCATGCAGGTACCACACCATTTCTGCACTATGGAATAACTTTCTGCTGGTCCCTTTCTGTTTAATGCCACGCTGATTTAAAGGACAGCATTTGGGAACCTGTGTTGCGATGCACTGGGTTTAGCCATGGCCCACATCCTACATGAGCACTGGTTGGAGTGTCAGCTGATCCACTTCTGATCCAGCTCCCTGCTAATGAACCTGGGAAAGCAGAGGGCGCCTCAAGCAAATGGGCCACTGCCAACCACATGGGAGACTCTGCTGAGTTCCAGGCTCCCAGCAATGGCTCTTGCAGCCATGTGGAGAGTGAACCAGCGAATAAGTGATCTTTGTCTTTCTGTATTTCCTCCTCTACAACTCTGCCTATCAAATAAGTAAAGAATAAGCCTCTCCAAAAACAATGAAGGAAAATATTTACTGTGAGGTTTCCATTAACCAAGGCAAAACTCAGAACCATGCTGTGGTCCAAGGCTCTGTTTTTCCCAGTCGCCTTCCTTCCCTCCTGTCATGGCAGCGGGTTATTGTAGTGTAAATACACCGAAATCCAGTGTAACCCAGGATGGATATCTTGATGAGACTTTTGAAGACCCTTCTATGAGTGTGTGCTTGTTCATCTGTGGACAAGGAGACTTCAAAAAGTTTGTGGAAATCAAATTAACAGCATGAGTTTATTTTAATGCCAAATATTAATCTATGCATAGTTTTTTTCATAGTAATGCATTTCTCATGTATTTTGAAAAGCTTTGAATTAACTTTTTGCATCAAAATATGAAATTCAATTTTTTCTCATTTCTCCAAGTATCCTTGTACGTGAACATACGTATATTGAGAGCATGTCTCAGGTGATACCTTTCTTTACCGTACATGGGTTCAGTACGTGATTCTCTTCTGTGTCATTGGGAAAGAGAACAGATCTGTTTATAATCCACAAAGTTGCATTCAAGACCAAACACATAGTAGAAATGCCAATTATCTTCACCAATTGGCAGCATTTGCTGAGGGTCATATGATGGTAGAATTTACATTTGATTGCTCTGCCTTCTGCCAGGGCAAGAGGCTCATTGCATGGCATTCTCATCTTCTGTGGTTTGTTTTTCTAGAAGCTTCTTTCTGGTGTGATGCAGACATGCTTGGATGAGCACATATGACAACTTCAATGAAATGGATATCAATTCAAAATATTCCTAAGGATAATTTCCAGTTGTTCCAGTTATAGGCATACTCATAATCAGGATAACCATAACATCTTAAATTTCATGCTTTCATGGTACATCTCTATATAATATGAACTTAACTATATACAATGATTTATATGCAAGATAGTCATGGTGACACAGCTAAAATTGGGGAAAATTTTAATTTCAAATAGTGGGATGGCCACAGTGTATCCATAAGAATATAGGAGATGTTTCCCATGTACTGTTAGGGTATAAAGACAGGAGCCTGAACTGCACATAAAACTTAAGGTCTGTATTATAAACATGAATACCAGTAGTTAGTAACTGAAGTGTTAAGGCAATATCTTTTACAGAGCAGTGTTCCTCATCTGGGAGAATTTTGCCCCTTCCCAACCCACTCCTACACCAGCCTGGAAACATTAGATAGTCTGGAGATACTTGTTAGATGTGAGAGGTGGAGTGGGAGTGATACTGGCACCTAGTGGATAGAGGCCTGCAATGCTCCTTGTCACCCTGCCGTGCACAGGCCCACCCCGAATGCCAACACTGCTAAGATTAAGAAACTCTAGGAACAGGAACCAGTTTAGTTCATTATCATTGTTACAGTAATTCCCAAGTGTTTTTAATTTATTTTACTAGAAATGCATATATTCATTATATATGATCAAAAAAAATTGCCTAAGCAATCAGAGCTCACTTAAATATAAAGTAAAAATTTGAAGTGATAAACTACTATGTCTTGGTTTTTCAGGTTGATGTCCACCCCCAACCCCCCACCCGCGGCCCCGTCCTTGTTTCTGTGGCTTACAAAAGAGTGTGTACCCATTGGTGGTATCTTAGATGAATGTGTTACATCGTCTTCTAATTGGGAAGATTTCTGCTTCTGGAAACTCTTCTACATTCCTCCCGCTTGTGCTTTGGTTTGGGATACTATGGGTTTTTCTTTTGTTTTGAATGGATGTTTTCCTGTTCTCTGTTAT
This sequence comes from Ochotona curzoniae, assembly GCF_017591425.1. NCBI lineage: Eukaryota > Metazoa > Chordata > Mammalia > Lagomorpha > Ochotonidae > Ochotona > Ochotona curzoniae. The sequence goes on from NW_024466599.1 coordinate 62,021,075, forward strand.
TTCCCAGACTGTCATCCCTGGGTTCAGAACATGGAGTCTCAGGGTTTGTACTGAGAGGTGTGAGGATCTGCTTCTGTACAGGCAGCAGGTGAAAGTCTTCCACTCACTGGGTTTGCAGCTTCACAAAGTCTGAGGAACCCATCTGCAAACTCAAGTCTTCAATTAGTCTACTCCTTGGCCTAATGTTTTTTAAAATCTTTTAAAGATTTGTTTTTTATTGCAAAGTCATATACAGAGAGGAGGAGACACAGAGAGGAAGATTTTCCATCTGATGATTCACTCCCCAAGTGGCCACAATGACCAGAGCTGAGCCAATCCAAAGCCAGGAGTCAGGAGCCTCTTCTGGGTCTCCCACGTGGGTGCAGAGTCCCAAGGCTTTGGCCCATCTCCACTGCTCTCCCAGGCCACAAACAGGAGCTGGATGGGAAAGCAGGGTTACCAGGATTAGAACTGGTGCTCAATATGGGATCCCAGCACATGCAAGGGCTATAGTGCTGGGCCTGTTTTACAGATATTAACTGGTCCATTCTAATCTCTAGCCTCTTTCTTTCAGTGCTGCCTTTCTAAGTGTTTTAGGGAAGACACTAATTTGAAGATCCTTGTCCAGTAGAAATTGCTAAAAATGTACATAAATATAATTCCAGCTGCTCCAAAAGAGCTGAGCAACAGGGCCCAGTGCAGTGGCCTGGTGGTTAAAGCCCTCACCTTGCACATGACAGGATTGCATATAGGATCCAGTATGTCCCTGTGGCCCCCCTTCCCATCCAGCTCCCTGCTAGTGACCGGGAAAGCAGTCAAGGACAACCCATAGCCTTGGGATCCTGCACCCGCATGGGAGACCCGGAAGAAGCTCCTGGCTTCGAATCGGCTCAACTCTGGTCATTACAGCCACGTGTGGAGTGAACCAGCAAACAGAAGACTCTGTATCTTCTCTGCAAATATGCCTTTCCAATAAAAATAAAACAAATCCTAAAAAAAGTTGAGCAACACCGGCTTGAATCAGTTTTGACCACACATAGATCTAGACAACTGCTACTCACTGCAGACCATGCGACTGGTTTCCTACTTCCGTTACTCCTCCCTATTGCCTACTACCTAGACAGCTTTGCTTGTGTACCAGCCTGAGCATGATAACCACTAAGGTCTTGATTCTTTGCTGACATAGTTCAGTCCAAGTTCTCTTTCATGGTGTGGTAGGCTCAATAAATCCTTTCCATTACTTCCGTCCTCCCTTTCCTCCTCCCAACCTCTGCCCCATGCCCACATCTTAGTCTCTGTGTGTGACTACATCACCTCATGTGGCCAGAAAGGCTTCAGGGAGTGATTGTGGAGAGATGTCTTCGTGGTGGCCTTCTTTAACATTGGTAACTAGTGAGGGGATTTCTGCCACTTCACTATCAATTGAGGTTGCTGTGAAAGACACCAAGGAGCATTCCATGAGTTTGTTTCCAGAATGCATTGGAATAGCCCTGTGACTCAACCCTCCTTTGGGAAGATGAGAACTAGACCTGAAGGCAGGTTGATGGAACAGCTGGAGAATTCCTGACTTGAAGTCTGGCGATCTACGGGACGCCCTGGGAGGCAGTACAATGGGGGAGCGGAAGAACAATCTTGTGAGAGGGAAGTGGAAAGACAACACATGGCAAGGCTTCCCAAACATACAGCTTCTTCACGCCTTCCTAAACTTCCACATTCTAATCTTTATCATGTCATTTGTAATGAAAAGACTTTCAGAACAGTTTTGGGTCTGCCATTAAAGCCAATTTCAGTTTTACCTTGCACCAGTAGCCTTGGTTGTACAGGGTGGCCATCTGCCCACGACACGGAACGTTGCTCCAGCTAGCAGCCCCCATAGCTACATCAGCTCAACCAAGACAGCCAGCTGCAGCAGCTGCCTGCGTGTGCCCCAGCTGCTTGTAGGATGCCAGGCACCACATGGTCGCACGCCTAGTTGAGTCGGCTGAGCTGCTTTGTTTTCCAGCAGCAACATTGCCGCCAGTGGGGCCTGTTAGTGCAGGTTCCTTGGCAATATTGACAAGAATCTATAGGAATAGTAGTGCTCACACACGCCTAAGCAGGTACAAGGCATGGTGGGTGGTTGCCAGCATTTTGCTAGATCTGCCTCCTGTACAGCAGGGAGATGTTTTCAATATCATACCTGGAGCCCGGTGTTCAAGGTGCCCATCCATTGCACTCGGGTCAGCCACCCCTTCCACAGGGAAAGGTAACGTCTTAGGCTGTCTGCTTGGCTCCTCCCAGCAATAATGCTTTGTGTACAGCCATAAACATTCTGCAGCAGAATAGATTGCAACTTAAGCCTGAGGTCTTCCATGAAGTCTCTTCCCACAGGACTCCATTAGTAAGGTGAAAGGGCATCAGAACCCCATTGTTTGGGTGCCACGGCTGGGTTGCCTGCTGAGAAGGGCCCTTTCTGATGGCTGCCACTGGAGTATTTGTAAATGACAGTTCATAGGACTGTCAGTCCATTAGTGCCTCTTTGAGAAATGAGGGATAAGCATGTGACTCTATGCTGCTTGGTGTTGACACCAGATTTTTATATTTCCAGTCTTTTATGGACTTGGATTGCAGAATTTCTTTGCCACGAGTAGTTCTTTTCATGCTGCAAAGGCTGTCCCCCACACACCCAGAGAATGATGGCTTCTGAACTGGATTCCTTCAGGAAGCGGAGCGGGCTACTAGATGTTACATCTTCCTCATCGTGAACCTTACCCAGCAGGTCTGTGCTCCTTCTGAGCAAGCCTGTGTGGCCTGCCCCCATCACATTTCATTCCAGTAACATTTTTGTGATAGACTGGTCTTCAATTCCAGTTGATGAAATTGTTTTTTTCATCCTGTATTTTCTTAGGCCCTTTAGTGAGGGGTTGAAAAAGACTGCGTTCAGGCCTGCTGGTCAAGTGACTTGCTAAATTGAAACTCCTACACGGAAGTTTCAAAAATCTATTTTGATATTTCCTTCTAGGTTTGACTATTCAGACAAGTCCATTTTACAGATTGTGGAACAGAGATGAATGAAAATAGTTATTATGAAGAACAAGGGGTAGCTCGCAGTAATTTTTCTAATGAAAAAATAATTGATTTGAATGGAAAGCTCAGAAACCCTGGTTTTACATGTTACTTACCAGTGTTGTGTTGCCAATTTTCCTTTCATTTGGACGAGAGGTAAGTGGTAGTCAATTGTGACTTTACAGTGCAATACCTGATGTCTCCTTAACTAACAAGTAATTGCATCACATCAGCTAATGATGGCTCTTCTTCTATAGTGTGTATGGTGATTCTTGAGTAGAGAAGAGATTGTTTTTAAAATTGGAAGTCTTTCCTTTTGAAATCTAGCTACCATTCTGTTCATTCTCCATTCAGCTATGATCTTAAAGAGAAATTTGTGCTTGCAGCCTCATTCTCAACCCTCACTCTGATTGTGACTAGCTGCTCCCTGGATTCTGGCCACTGTCACTCTATTGCAGCTCATCAAAGGTCATTAGTGAATTTCTAACAACAAAATTCAACCTCCAAATGTTCCAGCCCTTTTATCGTCTAATGTACAATCTCTTATTTCACCTCTTCCTAGGGAAAATAGCTGTGAATATGTGTTTCATCTAAATACCGTGAGATGACTCATTCTTACTGCACCTGCAGCCTGATTCTGTTTGCTGAAAATGTTCCATTCTTGAAGTTCTATCCTACCAGTTCTATCAGACTCTAATGTTTGGTCAGTTTCTCTTACATATTTGGGCTTTCTGCATCTACTAGTTCCTTTCAAATACACCCCTTGATGTAATGAATCAAGGACATCTCATTTTTTATCTCAATAACTATTCTCCATTCCTTGACCCACATCCTGCCTCAACTATTTGGTTGAGAGAAGGAGGAAACGAGAAGGGAAAGAGATCTTTGACCTGCTGGTTCATTCTCCAAAGGGCAGCAACAGCTGGGACTGGGCCGAGTTGAGCTGAAACCAGCAATGAGGAGTTGATCGCAGTCTCCCATGTGAGTGTAGGGGCTCAAGGACTTGGGCCATCTTCTGCTTTCTCTGGCTCATTAGTGCAGAGCTGGACTGGAAGTAGAGCAGTGAGGGCTCAAACTAGTGCGCATATGGGATGCCAGCATTGCAGGCTATGGTTAACCTGCTACCATAAGTTAGGTCCCAGGAGTTCGTAATTTTTTTTAAATAATAAAATTTAATGCATTGAATTATTTAAAAAAAATTTTTTTTTGGGGGGGGGAAGTCTGATTGATAGAGAGAGGCAGAGACAAAGAGAAAGATCTTCCATCCTCTAGTTCACTCTTCAAGTGGCCACAACAAGCCAGAGCTGAGCCAATCTGAAGCCAGGAACCAGGAGCTTCTTCCAGGTCTCCCATATGCAGGTGCAGGGTCCTAAGGGTTTTGGCCATATTCCTCTGCCTTCCCAGGCCACAAGGAGGAAGCTGGATGGGAAATGGAGCAGCCAGAACATGAACCAGCATCCATATGGGATCCCGGAGCACGCAAGGCAAGGACTTTAGCCATTAGGCTGTCGTGCCAAGCCCTGTACTAAAATTTTTATTTTGAAATTAGTATGGCACAAAGACTTACCCTTAAAACCACCTGAGAGATTACAATTAAAAATAAGCACAGATGATAGGTAACCCTGTGATTACCACTGCTCAACCTTTTGAATCTTAGTTCTTTTCCTTACCTTTTTTTTTTTAAACTTGAAACTGATACAACAAAGTTTTGATATTTGCGTACATAATCAAAGGAAACAAACTTAAGCAGTTGGTTGATATAATCAGTTTAAATTTATGCACAACTAAAGTTTCTGTATATAGACAATCATGCAGAATAAAGCCCAATTAAAAGTATCAATTAGGGCCTGGTGCAGTGGCTCAGTTGGCTAATCCTTCTCGTTGTAAATGCCAGGATCCTATCTGTGTCCAAGTGTGTGTCTTGGCTGCTCCACTTCCCATCCAACTCTGTCTGTAGCCTAAGAAAGCAATAGATGTTGGCCCAAAGTCTTGGGACTCTGTAACCACATGGGAGACCTGGAGGAAGCTCCTGGCTTCGAATCAGCTCAGCTCGGCCTTTGCAGCCATTTGGAGAATGAACTAGCAGATAGAAGATCTTCGTATATCCTCTTCTTTCTCTCTCCTCTTTATAATCTGCTTTTCCAATTAAAAAAAATCTTAAAATTATCAATTAAAATATGTAGGGTTGGGGTTAGCACAATGGCTCAAGTGGATCATTTTCTACCTTCAAGCATGGCATCCCATATGGGTACCAAGTCATGTCCCACCTGCTATACTTCCCATCCAGCTCCATGTTTGTTCTAAGAAAACAGTGAAGTATGACCCAAAGCCTTGGGACCCTGCCCTGGTGTGGGAGACCGAGAAGAAGCTCCTGGCTCCTGGCTTCAGATTGGCTCAGCTCTAGCCATTGCAGTCATTTGTTGAGTAAGCCAGTGGATGGATAATCTTTCAGTCTCTGCTTTGTGTAGTAGAACTTCCTTTCCAATAAAAGTAAATTTTAAAAAATGTTAAGCTTAATTTGAAATATTTAGGACTGAAGTAAAGCTCCAAGCAGAAACACAATAACATGGGCAATAAAGATAAAATGTTGCTAGATCGAAAACATCATAAGAGATTATCTCCAAGTCAATTTATACCTTTGGCAAGATTAGTAGCATGAGAGGTGGGGCATACAATACTGAGCTCCTATAGTTTATGTGGGTAAATAAGCAATAATGGCTTATAAAAAAAAAGCCATAACCCTGGTAGAGGAAGTTTATAATAATAGACATTAAAGAATACACATTTCCAACAAGTAAGAATGGAAGCTTTTGTTTGATGGAGTAGCCTGCTGTGGACCAAAATCCCTGCCAAGAAAAGCCAAAGAAAATAAAAGCCATCCATTTGAAGGCAACGCTGAGCTGCCAAGGCTGAGGAGCTAATGGAATGGTATTTTCAAGTGCTGGAAGAAAACAACTAGAATGCTATAATGTGAGAAACTAATTAACAGTGTGAAGCATAGAGAATGAAATAAGATGCTTCTATACTAGAATCTATGAGACACTCTAACCCTCTAAAAGCTCTCCTCATTCGAATTACACCCAAGGCCTGTGATGTAACTGGTTCCCGAGCCTTACCCTCTCAGCATGGTGAAGAGGGAGATGGACAGGAGATGCCTCGAGTATTGCTGTCTTCCTCCTGGAAGTCAAAGTGCAACCCGGGGTTTTGTTGTTTCTTGTTAACCCAAGTGTTATACAAGGGAGACCATCATCCTCACAGCCGGGCTGCAAATGGGGGGAATCCGCAGGCTCCCGGGGCTGCTCGCCTCCATGTCTGTGTCCGTGACTCCTCCCAGGATGGGTATGGTGGGCACTTGAGCAGCCCAGTCTTTGCATAACTCCCTAGTCTTAAATAAAAAAGCCAAGAAGGCATGGCTTTGTGACGTGAAGGGAGAATTCATTCAGTATTTTACCTTCTTCTTTTTAAGGATTTGTTTATTATTTGAAAGGCAGATTTACAGGGAGAAGAAAACAGCAAAGGATGTTCTGTCTGCTTGTCTGCTCCCCAGAGTGTCCTAAGGCCTGGACAGTCACTTGTCCTCCTGTGTTCTGAGTGACCAGCTGTCTGCCTTGCACGGGGCTGCTGCTCTGGTCTGGGCAGAAGCAGGGGGAAAGTTGCCCTATTTTGCCCTCTGAGTCTCATCTGGCCTAGTGAGTGCAGGGAAAATGCTGGTGATAAACAGGTCACTTGTAGAAATAGCGGCAAATGAGTTTTTCTTTTTTTTTAGATTTGTAATACAAACTCAGATATACAGAGAGGAGGAGGAGGAGAGAGAGGAAGATCTTCCATCCAATGATTCACTCCCAAGTGAGTGTAACAGCCGGTGCTGTGTCAATCCGGAGCCGGGAGCCAGGAACCTCCTCCAGGTCTCCCAAATAGGTGCAGGGGTCCCAAGACTTTGGGCTGTCCTTGACTGCTTTCCAGGCCACAAGCAGGGAGCTGGATGGGAAGTGGAACAGGCAGGATTAGAACCAGTGCCCATATGGAATCCCGGCACGCTCAAGCCTAGGACCTTAGCCACTAGGCCACGCTGCCAGGCCCCAAATGAGATTTCTTGCAGATCACTTTAGTAGTCACAAAATGCTTTACAAGTCCCCTATAAACACACAGATTGATTCCCCTGGCCCTGTCTAGAGAATCATTTAACATTTCTTATGAATTTCAAAACATTTTTAATAACTGCTCTCATTCAAACTTAGTTCACTTATTTAAAGGCAAATCTCCCATCTACTGGTTTATACCGCAGATGCCCTGGGCGCACGGTAGTGGAAGCAGGGACCAGAAGCAGAGCAGGAGCTTGAATCCAGGCCCTCTGACATTGGACGTGAGCCTTCCAAGCTTCATCTTAACCATGGTCTCAATCATTGCCCATCCCCAAAACTTGTTTTGAAAAAAAATGAGCAATTCTATAAGACATTTCTTTCTGATTGTTTATATCGAACGTATTCACCCCTTGAAAGAGCTTTTATCCACTGGTTCTCTCCCCACACCGCTGAGCCTGGGCGGGTCTGAAGCCAGCAGCTTCCTCTGGGTCTCCCATGAGAGTGCAGACGCCTAAGAACTTGGGCCAGTTTCTACTTTTCCCAGCTCATTGCAGGGATAGGAAATAGAGCACTGAGGACTTGAATGGATACCCATAACCCATATAGATGCCAGTGCTGCAGGCAGTAGCCTTACACTGCTGCCACAGCACCAGCTCCAATCCTCTGAATTCTAGGAACTGAAATATCAACTCACAAAAACATACATGTGCATAGCTGCTTTTTATGGTACTTTAAAAATAATAAGCATAAGCATTCACCACTAAGTGACTAACTATTCAGAGGGACTGTAACATGGAGAAATTGCTACCAAGGTATTAGTAGCATTATGGGGTAGGCAAGATGGTGGAGAAAGCAAGAGGAGTCCAACCACAGGCCGGCTGCTCTCATGTCCAGGGCTGCAGAGAGACGAGAGCATGCTGTGATCAGGTAGAGCATCCTAATAGGCCCAGAAGCTTCCAGGAGACGTAGCCAGACACAGCTACATGCAGAGGAGAGTGGAACACCTATTTACTGTCCCTCTGTCTGCTACAGGCACCTGATTCAAAAATCAGTTAACAAAAAAGCGTGCGTTAGCAAGGCTCAGCCTGTTAGAAGCAGGAGAAGGGCAGTTAATACAACTCAGTTTCTATCAACTCTTCCATCTCCACCCTGCTGAAAGAGGGCCACATGTTGCTATTACTTTCTATTGAAAATTGGGCATTTGAGATAATGTAGCAACTCTGCGTCAGGATTTTTGTTGTTGCCATTCAGTACTCTTGATTTGCTAATTTGGGATAAGCTTGCCTTTTTTAAAATTTTTAAGTCTGATTTCCTAGGGGTAACCCTGTTTCTCCTATCTTTGTGGCTTAGCAGTGGTCTATAATCAGACTGTAGCAGTGAAGTCCTGCTCTCCATTGGTGGAGTCCTGTGTCCGGAGGAGATCACATCCAAAGTTCAGGCTCTTTGCGTTTTTCTCCAGAATTGTCTTTGCACTGGCTGCTTTAGGGTTACTGCTGTTCATGCGCAGCCTCAGTGTTGGACAGGAATGTACAAGGGGCATATCCTCTGTCAGGCCCCAACGAAGTGTCGGATGCTGTTGTGCCTGTCTCAGACAACCTCGGGCTGTAAGAGTCATGGGCACTCTCCTGGGGTTCGCTAATCGTCAGGTCCACTGATGATGCAGCCCGAGATGGCTGCTGCTCTAGTCACCTGCACCCAGTAGGACAATGATAGCAAACTGGTGGCCACAGACTGCCTTGCTCTGGCAAAGCATTCTGCTTCCTTGGGCGAAGGGGGAGGACAGAGAAATCCCAGCAAGGACCCTGGAGGCTCCCACTAGCCTTCACAATGCTACAGCTTTGCAGGTAGCCAGCCCAGTATGGCATGCTGTCAGTAGTTTGCAGCCTCACAGAAATATTAGCTTTTGTCATTTTTATTCCACTTTCTAGTCGCTTTGGGGGAGAGAACTTGCTGACCTCCTTACTCAGCTCTACCCAGGAGTTCTGCTTCCTTCATCCAATAAAAATCGACTTAAAATCTGGTCATAGAAAGTATATTGAAGGGCACAGAAATTTCTTAGTTCCTCTGTGAATATAGAAGATCTGTACTAACAAGTGACAGTGATTCATTATTTAATAACAGAGTTATTCCTTTGTAAGGAATAACAAAGGAAAGATACGCCTACTTTGGTTTTTGCTTCATGTCTCAAACTACTCACAGTTTAAAAAAAAATTTACTATTGCCTAGGAATAATAATGATGTACGCAACTTTCTCTTTACTCATTGGAAACAGGTCTATGGAAATCAGCAGCTTAAATGTTTGAGAAAACCTTGAACTACGCATTTACTTTCCAGTAGGTTCTCTGCCTCACAAGTGTATGTTGAAAGTTATCAGATGTGTTTTCAACATCACTTCATATTTTTATGTAAGCTTTCCTAATAGATCCAATTTATATTTCATTTTATATCAAGATATTCTAACAGCCATGTGATTTTCAAAATTGGAGTAAAATACATGACAGAGGTGGATGATTGTCTAAATTGATTTGAACTTTATTCGTTGGTACTCTAGCAGTAAAAGTGAGCTGGGCTGTCTATTCAGCTACACTGTGCAATTGTTCACATAAGATGTTTTTTAGAAAGTTTAAGACAATTTAAACCAAAGGAAGGGAGTGGTTTTTGGCAGGTTATTCCTAGTGTTCTGGTTATAGGATAGGAGTGGAACCCAGGCCCCAGAGTCAACAATCTGTTTTATTACTGTATTTTGAAAGGCTTTTTAAGGTTGTCTAGTTGAAAACACTCCTGAAGCCCTTAAAAAATCTGTCCTTTGAGATTAATCTACCTGGATTTTTCTCAGTAACTTTGAATCTAGTTGTAAGTTGCAGCAACAACAATTTCTCCTATGAGAAAGGTGGTGAAGTCCCACTGGGGGAGAAAGTGTGATTTCCATGGCACCAATAAATGTGCCTTCATTACAGGCCTTGCCACATTGAATTAAAACGACTTACCTTCATGTGGCCGATTGCCTCTAGGCTGCAGAATTGGATGGTGATTGTTTCATTAGGTCTCTGTCTGCACAGCCTGGCATGCTTCCCTAGCGCATGCTGCTCTTTCTGTCTTCATTGTAGGAAGGAATGCATGGGGCCATCCAGAGCACGGGAAACCTGAAAGCCAATTCTTACTGTTCCATTCTTCTGGTAAGAGACTGCAGAGGCTTCGTAGGGACATAGAAATGGTTTAAAGATGAGATTGAAAAAAACTACGTCAGGGACTTTGACTGATGGCTGGATGGTTATTTTTTTAAGATTTATTTTTTATTGGAAAGGCAGATTTAAAGAGAAAGATCTTTCATCCACTGGTTAACTCCCCAAATGGCAGCAATAGCTGGAACTAAGCCGATCCAAAATCAGGAACCTCCTCTGGTGTCCCACGTGGCTTTGGGCCATCCTGTACTGCTTTCCTAGGCCACAAGCAGGTTGCTGAAAGGGAAGTGGAATAGCCGGGACATAAACCAATGCCCATGTAGGGATTCCAGGTCTTTGCAAGGGGAGATTGAGCCATTTAAGATATTGAGTTGAGCCTGAATGGATGATAATTAAAATGTGCTCAATGCTTTTGGTGTTTTCTTATCAAGAAGCAAAGCAGCCTGTTTTCACGGAGTCACTTTTAGGTTCACAATAGCCTGAACAAAACGTGAACTTTAGAGGATCTACACCAATCTGTACGCCCGGATGAGTCGCATCCTAATTGTTCTGGCTTTCCATCTGCCCAGCTGTAACATACACCGGTGATTAGCTCTCCCTAGGAGTCGCTTCTGTATTGAATGTGTGTCTTGGGATTTCAACATGAGTGAAAAACAAGTAAAACGTTTTCTGAAAGATTTCTTAAAATCTAAAATCAAACTAGGTAGCTTTTTAATGATAAAAGTAAGCTGGAGATTGTTAAGCCATTGAGTTGGTTTTAAACAGCCCAATGGGCAGGAAATCTTTGCTAGAAGGAAACAGCAGCTCAATTCAGGCTTCGAAATGTCAAGACTTTATATCTGTCACGAGGAGAGATGATTGTTTGCTCTTAGTAATATGGGACAGTTATTCAAGTCAAATAAGTTAAATAGGTTTGTCTTCCTGATATTGGAGACCTGGAGCTTGCTTTCTTATTTCTGCTCTGAGAGTATTTGATTTGGTTAATGTGTAGCGGAGCGGGAAAAGAGAAGAGTTGAAAATTGCAGCCACTTTTCTTGCACAGCCGTGGGCTGTGATGCCAAGAAGGAAATGATGGAAGATGTCAGCTCTGCTATCTATAACCTCATGCTTTGAGAGTTCCCCGGGGACTGGAGCACTCTTCCAGCTTCCTGAACAGGAGGTTGACCTGACCAAAAAAAATTGTGTGTTTTACACTAGGTCTAACCAAAGTGTGCCCCAAACCATCCTAAATCGAATACTTCTCAGGAAATTCTGACACTTCATTTTTGCCAAAACCCAATGTCTCTTTCAAAAATGCTAATCGTAAGACCATGGAAATTCTCAGTTTCTACTTTGCAACTCTGTTGAAAGGTGGATAATGATGCATTAGAACAGGCTGCCTGGTGAATGCTGGTGCCTGGTAAGGGACAGATAGATGTGGTGCAGGTGACTGCTGTTGAGGGTGAGGTGGTAAAGAAAAATCAGAGGAGATAAAATAGCCCAGAGTGGCCAGGAGCACCCAGAGAGCAGTGGGCGACTTAAAGACCTGCAGGCAGAGAAAGGAGTGATGAGGAGTTTTAATGAAAAATCCAGCCTACTTCTAATTTTCTACTATAGAGCTGGGATTTTGTACAAACTATGTTCTTATGGAGTTCAAAGCCGACTGCAGTGTGAATTTCAGGGTGTAAATTGTGGGGCCTTGACGGATGCTGCAAAGTACTTTAATTTCTTGCAAGGAATGGAGCATACAGGAATTTGTTTTTATTACACAGATCAATCATTAGAAACAGCTGAGATGATATTATTCACACAGTTAACCTGAAATGAGTATGATAATCGTTGCAGGAACAAGCAAGAATTACCCTCATAAACTTGGAGATTAAATTAAATCTTTTTGTTAAACTTGTTTATTGAAAAAATTATCGATTCTCATAGTAAAAATGTGATTGTGTGAATTGAATTTTCTGTTATTTAGGGACTTCAGAGTAAAATTATTATAGGAGTTGTTTCTCTTGGGTGAAGGGTTATAAAATCTCATTTAAGATACAGACAATAATAATTGTGTAAATTACTCAGGGTTTGTGATGTGATTTTCTTTGAAAAAATCTCATGTTTTTTGCTCTTAAAAATTCAAGCAGTGTGATGCCCTGATGATTGGTTTATATTTGACCTCAAGTCAGCTTTATTTTCTGGCTCCTTCAAAAACTTTCCTTTCTATGCTGAACTTTTCCTTCTTATGAACAGATAGTTCATGTGCATTTAGATTTAGCTGAGAAACAATGCTCCTTTGTTCACAGTTGTATCATTCAGATATTTTCTGTAACAGAAAATTGCTAAGGGAAGGATCAATGTTGAGTTTTTTAAGATTTTAAAAATGACTTATTCGTAATAACACACATGGAGAGAGTGATTCCATCCATTGGTTTCATTCCCCAAACAGCTATGATGGGGACTGGACCAGGTCAAGCTAAGGAGTTAGACTCCATCCAGGTCTTCCAGGTTGATGGCCAGGGACCAAGTTCTTGAGCCATCTCTGGCCTCCCAGGTGCATTAGCAAGGAACTGAAATGGAGGCGGAGTAGCCAGGACTCAAACCAGCTCTTCAGTATGGAATCTGATGCCACAAGTGTTGGCTTAGCACGCTATACCACAATGCTGGCCCAGTGTTCAGTTCTTGCAGCATATCTGATGGGACAGGTAGTTACCTAGTGAGGTGAAGCTAAGTGTGTGCACTCCCCAATCCCATTCCCTTTTATGCATGTTGGCTGGGAATACCTGACATGACTTAGGCTCGGCTCATCGATTCACCTTTGTGAACCTGAGCCTACTTCCCATCAGTCAAGAGACACTATGACACTTCCTTAGATATGACCAAGTATGTTTTGGCTATGTAGAGCTTCCATGACACTTCTGAGATTTCTAAAACAGGGGACATGGAAATAAACACTCAAATTTTGTGCAACTCTACATCCTTTGAATATTGAATGAGACCCCACCCCTGATGCAACTCCATACCCTTCATAAGGACAGCTCCAGTTTTCATGGGCAAGCAGCATTTGTTCCTCATGAAAAGAGGTTGCCCATGCCCATACCCATCAGTGTTCACCATCTAGTTTTCCTGTGTAACTTTAAACCTACTCCAAGGACCTGGAACAGAGCCAACCAAAGGCTGCATTCCCCACGTTGTATCTATAAACATGGACTCTGTAATAGGATTGGCATTATAAACAGAACATAAGCAGCTATAGTTGGAGCCAAATTTTTGGTTATCATTAATAGGTGGAAATTGCTTATTAGAAGGCAGGAGGAAGAACTGTATGAAACTTTGTGGGTTAAAGCAGTTTATTTATTTCAAATGTAAAATCTAAAACAGGAGCTTGCCATATGGATAAGATCTAAGACCAGAGTTTTAAAAGTATTTATCTGAAAGGCAAAGCAACAAAAGAGAAATCTTCCACCTAGTGGGTCGCTCTCCAGGTGGTTACAGCAGGCAGGTCTGGACCAGAGAGAAGCCAGAAATCAGGAACTCCATCCTGGTCTCCCACATGGGCTACAGGGGCCCAAGTGCTTGGGATAGCTTCTACCCTCCCAGGCAATTTAGCAGGAAGCTCAATCAGAAGCAGAACAGCCAGGATTCTATGTGGTACTCTAATACGGGATACTGATATTGAAGGCAGCAACATAGCCCTCTGTGTCACAATACCAACCTCTAAGACAAGAGCTTCTTTGCAGGTTATTTTGCAAAATGATGCCCAGAAACAGTGAAGAACAAGGAAGGAATAAATAATTCAAAAGTATGTAATCAACCATTTTGTCACTGTAGGTGGCTGAGACTTGAGCCATCTGGGTTCATCTGAGGAGTTACATATTCATATTTGTATTTATTCACCTCAGAATTGAATCAAAGGGTGCAACAAGATAATACTTACCAAGCAATTCTTTTCCTTCATTGGAGAATGCTCCATGGTTTAGTAATTTCCTTTTTTTCCCTGGAGATTGACATGCCTGAGCCAGTGCCTGCAGGTGTGAGGGAAGTGGTAACAGACAGGACTTGGGCAGAGATGACGAGGCTGATGGTGGGGCCACGTGGAGGAGTTGCCCGACTGTTGACATGGCATTGGTGGGCACACCAGGGGAGCTGTGTCAGGATGAGCCTAGATCATATGAGCCAGAAATCAAGACGTGTAGGAGCCTCAAACAAGGCTTAGAACACAGACATGACCCTACAGTTCAGGATAAGGAGGTTTTAGATGGGCATATCTGCAGAGGACCAGTGATGAGGAGGACACAGAGTGCCAGAGTGGGCAGAAATGAACCAAGACACAAAGGAAAGATTCTATTCCTATCAGGGAAATGAATGGGGTTCAAGCAGTGGCTTGGTCTACTTTATCATTTTGACCAAGGCTGAAACTGTCTAGATTTCACTGAATTGAGGAGTCTACAGGATTACAGTGTCAGCAAGGTCATCTAGTTAGCCTTGAACCGGTTACTTAGACACTCTTTCACCATTGGCATTGGCCTGAAGTTCTCTAATATCACAGAGATTGTAATATTCTGGGATGGACTCCAGCTTGGTTCTGGAGATGTCTGACTGGAAGTTGAGGCAAAACTCTTTTGTGAGGTTTTTTTTTTTTAATGCTTTGCTTATTTTTGTTGCAAAGGCAGATTTATAGAAACAAAGATCTGCCATATGATGGTTCACTCCCCAAATGGCTACAATGGTTGGAGCTGAGCTGATTCAAGGCCAAGGGCTTCCTCTGATTTCTCCCACCTGAGTATAGGTGGGAGAAGGACTTGTGCCATCTCCCACTGCTTTCCCAGGTTACAAGCAGGGAGCTGGGTGGGAAGTGGAACAGCTGGGACAGGAACTGGCAACCATTTGGGATGCCAGTGCTGCAAAGCATAAGATTAGCCTCTTGAGCTACAGTGCCAGTCCCCTAAATTATGAGTCCACTTTTAAAGTGGAGAAGAGGCTGGAAGATATCAGAGAAATGATGATGGAAAAGTCAGAGTGAAGTGGTAGCAGAAGAATACAGCAAGTTGTTGCTGGCTTTGAATACCGAAGGATGGAAATTAACCAAGGATTTTAGATGATTTTCTAAACATCACAAAAAAGCAAAGAAACAGATTCTCACCTACAGCCTTAAGAAGGAAATGCGTTCCTGCCTGACACCAGGAATCTGACCAAGGGGACCCTTGGCAGGTGTATAAGCCTTCAAAACTAGAATTGGTGTATGCTAAATAGGCAAACCTGAGGTGACTCTATTCCACAGCAACAGAGATAATAAGAATATATTTTGTTTTTTCAGACAATGAATTGGGTCATGATTCAAAAGTATGGCTACTTTTAAAATTAAAAATGGGTATATATATAAATTTCATAGGTTCAACACATTTTGAAACAGTTGCAACATGGAATGGTCATGTTGTTGTGGTGGGAATACAAAGTCTTAATGATTTTTGAGAATATGAAATGGATAGCTCATGACTTACACTGTGGTTTTTGTTTAATTTGAGATAAGTATGTTGAGATCCCTCAATCATGTGTCAAGGAACATCAAGATCACAAGGGTTTGACACTTCTCAACCTTATTTTATTGGTATACTCTGTAAGCTATCAACTTATAATTTTTAAATCTATAGTGTTTATTAGTGTTTAAATCCATTGTAAGTTGAGGAACAGATGCAAACCCTTAAATGCAATCATAATATTGTAAATAGTTTTCTTGAATTTATTCTTCATATCTGATTGAAATTTTGTGTCCTTTGACCAGTATCTCCCCCAAACTGCCCATCAGTCCTTGGTAACTACCATTCTATTCTGCTTCTATAAGTTTAAACTTTTACATTCCAAGTACAAATAAGAAAATGTGGCACATGTGTTTTCTGTGTCTGGTTTATTTC
Organism: Ochotona curzoniae; assembly: GCF_017591425.1. Classification (NCBI taxonomy): domain Eukaryota; kingdom Metazoa; phylum Chordata; class Mammalia; order Lagomorpha; family Ochotonidae; genus Ochotona; species Ochotona curzoniae. The sequence goes on from NW_024466599.1 coordinate 62,037,245, forward strand.
ATTTAGCAAAATATCCTTCAAGTTATTCATGTTACAAATGATATTTCTTTTGCAGCTGAAAGTATTCCACTCTGTATATACACTACATGTTTATTAGCCCTTTGTCTATTGATAGATGTTTGGGCTGATTTCTATGTTTTGGTTATTCTTAAGCTATTACCACTTCAGGGTACAGATTTCACTCAACATACCTATTCTTGATATTTACTCAATAGTGAGATTCAAGGTAATCGATAGCTAAACACTCACTGTTGCTGTTTTGTCTATTGCTTTCTGGTGGTTTTGTAAATTATCTGTTCTATCTTCCTTTGTAATTAGGAACCAGCTACTTAATAGGATAGGGAGGTGCCTAGGTCCACTGACTCAGGTCTGGAACCCGAGTGCATGGGAGTTGGTTTGATGTTGTAACAGACTTAGGAGCTGCATCTGTGGGGTTGGACCTGGACAGTGAGGCTGCTAAGGGGCAGGCTCTCAGTGGGTGGGCCTGGAGTCTGATTCTGTGGGTGCCTGCCTGGTTTCTGAGGCCACATGCAGGGTTAGTCCCAAGGCCTTAGGATATGTGATTCTGGCCTAGTCTGAAGCATGTGATAGGTCTGAGTCTGGAGCTGCAGGGAATTGCCCAGTTGCTGAGTAAGCCTGACGTGTACATCTTGAGGGGCTGGCATAGGTGCTGGGTTTGTGGGTGCTTGCATAATGATTAGGGCTTTGGAGGCCAACCTGGCAATGGGATAGATGCATTACCTGAGTCTAGAAGGGCTGGTCCAGCACCGTGGATCCTTGAGATACTAGGGCTGACCTAGTAGTTGGGAGGCTGTACTGATCATACCTACAAGGTAGCCCTGAAACCTGAATTCGGGATCACATGCCTCCACCCCCTGCTCTGTGTATATGACCTCCTGTTAAGAGGTTGTCAGGATAGCTCTTGATTCTCCCTGTATGTCTTTACAGTTTTGCTACTGTCTAATGCTGATTCGAGTCCATTTTCTGTAAGTCACCTGTTATGTTCTTGATAGGTTATACTTAGCATCTTCCGCACACATTCTAAGAAGGTAGAAAATTTCTCTGCTGTCCCGACCCATTACAGAATAACATAGGGTATTGAAAGTATATTAGGTTTTACAGTTCTTTAATGAAGATCATAAGCAGTCTGATTCACATTGTTGATTCATTAGTTACATTACAATATCTTATTGCATGGGATACAGGCTGTTTGAGGTTGAAATAGTATTATAGTTTACAGGCACTGTTTTTTCATATTGACATCATTTCATCTTAAGTTAAGGCAAACATGTGGTATCTAACCTTTTGGGATTGGCTCATTTCCCTTAGCATAATGGTTTCCAGTTGGGCCCATTTGGCCACAAAGAATTGCATTTCAGTTTTATATATATATATATAGCTGTGTAGTAGTACTCCATGGAGTAGATGAACCATAGATTTCTTATCCGGTCTTCTGTTGATGGGCATTTTGGTTGCTTCCAAGTTTTTGCAATTATTGTGCTTCTATGAACATTGGCGTGCATGTTGCTTTCTTGTGTAACAGGTGTTTTAGATATATTCCTAGGAGGGCTGTTGCTGGATCATATGGTATGCAGATCTTCAGTTGTTTGAGTGTTCTTCATATTGATTTCCACAGAGGCTGTACCAACCTGCGATCTGACCAACAGTGGAGTAGGGTTCCCTTTGCCCTTTGTTGGAGGATTTTTGTATGTGGGCCATTCTTACTGGCATTAGGTGGTACCTCATTCCTGTTTCTTATGAAAACATTTCAAAAAGTTTATTGGAAATGTGTATTATGAAAAAAACTATGGATTTTTTTTTTTTTGAAAAACTAGGCAAGGAGTTGTGTAAGTAAGCTGGAATTTCTGCCATTCTTGCGTAGTCACTTCACCTGCACCCACCACTTTGTTAGTCTAATATGTCTACATCCCCACGATGCACCTGTGCCTCACCTGGGCCTGGAAAGGAGAAGATACTGTTGTTGTCTAAGTTTGGGCCAAATACTTATTGCCTAGGTTCTTGACTATTCCTTAAAAAGCATTTTAAGCACAGGCACTAACACAGCTTAAGCAAGTAGTAAAGTTCATTCAGAGGGTGAAGAATACAGACATATATATGGGCCACGTCCAGGGAGAGTGGGGTAGGAAGAGAAGTGTAGGTCAGAAAGAATGCTGCCTCTGTCCTCAGAGTCAGTCTATGGAAAGCAAGAGGAGCAAGCAGGTATGTGAGAAGCCGAGGACCAGAGCGCTGCAGCACGTTAGGAGGTTCATGACCAAGACAGCAAGAGTGACTTTTTTCTTTGAGAGAAGGAGACACTGAGAGGAAAATCTTCCATCCCTTTGGCTCAACTCCCACACGCTCTCCCCCGCCCCCACCTACCAGCTCCCCACCCCCAGCTGCCACCTTCCCAAGTAGCTGCAACAGCCCAAGCTGAGTCTGATCTAAAACCAGGAGCCAGGAGCATCTTCCAGGTCTCCCACACAAGTGCAGGGTCCAAGGCTTTGGGCTATCCTCCACTGTTCTTCCAGGTCACAAGGAAGGAGCTGGATGGGTAGTGGAGCAGCCAGGGCACAAACCAACACTTGCACGGGACCCCAGCGGCTGCAAGGAGATGACTTAGCCACTAAGCCATCACACTCAGTCCCCCAGTATGGGTTTTAAGGGGCTTGGGATGGGAGTAGTTACACAACACCATCCTCCCTCAAGTTCCAGGTAATGATAAGTGCGTGTCATTTGACTCCCAGGTGGGCAGAAAGGATTACTGAGGCAGCAGAGGTGTGGCTGTTAAAGACTGTGTCAGTACCATGATTGCCCAGTGGAAGTGAAACAACACGTGGAGGTGCCATAAAAATTCCAGAAAGGATCAAATACGCTAAAGCCCATCCTGTTTGCATATTCAATCAATGCACCACTCTACCTTTAAAAGAAACTAATGTCGTGGGAGAAGTTCTGTTTGGCCTTGGAGCTTTCTTTCATCTCTCTAACAGGCCACTCACCAGCCCACTCCTGATGGGTATCGCTCCATGAAGGGGGTTCACATTCTCCATTTCAAATAAATCCTTCTGTCACTTTTGTTCTATAGGAATGTCTGTGCTTTGAATTTTTATCTTTGTGGGAGAAAGAAACTGCAACAGAGATGAAAACACCTGGGTCCCATAACACACGGATTTAAAAAATGTTTTGTATCAAATCTTTTTCATTCTGTTTTCCGTGAGCTTTACGAAGCCACCAAAGTGCCATCACGACAACAATGTTTTTGCTATGAGTGACCCTTGGCTCACTTAAGACATTGCAGTGAATCTACTGCTGCTCTGGTGTTGGAATTTATCTCAGTTCCATAGAAGGCATCCTGGTCCCTTGAACAGGGCCTGTCTGGTCCCTGCTCTCCTGCAGTCCCCCAAGTGGCAGGTTTTCCACTTTGACATTGCTTGAGCTTTAGAACCACTTTGTGGGGTGTGACCAACACAGCATGCACTGCCTGTTGCGTGATGACAGTTTGATTACTTCAGTGAGCTGATCTTATTTTCCCTTATATTTTCTTATTTTTCTTTTTGTGCTATAGATATTGAAGCTGAAACCATATTTCTGAAAATAAAAATATTTAAATAGCTTTTAAAAATTGATGGCATTTTATTAATTTTGTTAATATAAAATGATCGTGATGTTATGTGCCAATCAGATTTGGTAGTCATTAATTCAACTGAACAGGAGCATCAAGGGCACAAATTTTATTCAGTAATCATAAAATGGAGAAGTGAAGGTCTCACAAGTGAACTTCTCAATTTGCTAAAGACTGAAGAGTCGTAGACCAGGGCAACAGGAGTGAGGGGAAGGAGCATGCTATCCAGTGGGAGAAATAATCCTGAATTCTCTGGGAAAGGCACGGTTAATTCTCAATCAAGGAGTCGCCTTTTTGTCCCTACAGAACCTCTTCTACTGTTGTTCTCATAGCAATTAGTAATTGCCATGGCATTAATGGGAGCATCAGTCAGTGTGGAAATGGGGCAAGAGTGAAGTTTGAAGGCTTCTGAAGTTTGGGTGACCACATTGCTTCTGCTGGCCCTGGCTGGGTAGCCAGGGAGTACACTACTGACAACAAAGCATCCTGTTTTCAGATCGAAACAACCAGAGAAGGGGACTGAAACTTAACTGGGCAGGCATTGTTGTGGAAAATAGTGGTAATAGCTTATGAAGTGGTACTTACAACGAGGCTGGGAGGATGTGACAATTTCATATCACTAGCTTAATTGCAGTTATACCACAGTAGCTGAATGAGGCTATTCCATCAATGCAAAGTTTCTGTAATTTTAGAAAATTCAGCAAGGTCTGTAGGTTTATACTTCAGGATTTAAGAAAATCGACAAGCTTTAAAGATGTTCTCATTTACTTTCCAATTCTGCTACCAATTTGTAGAGTGTTCATATGTGAAGACATCTTCCTTATTTGTATTGAAATCATTTTTAAAAGTTGTAATTTTCTTACGAATTTAGCAAAAGGAAGAAAACAGATGAGGATGTGTGCTGAGGGATGGAGTGAGGAGCAGAGCGCTGTCAGTGGGAAGGCTTTTTCTGGGTTTGGAGAAAAGGAATAAAGAGCCCAGATACCAAGAGCATATTTCAATCCAAGTTACAAACCCTGGAACCACTCCTGTGATTCACAGAGTATAAGTCTTTACCATGAGAAGGTGGGCAGTAATAAGTTGTAGGCACAGAAAATACATGAAGGGCAGCAACTTAGATGGTATACATATTTATGCAAATTAAGTTTTTAATGAATGTGTGCTTCTTTGTGCTTTAAGGGTGACTAAGAGGCTAGAGGATTTTGCAACTTATTTTGACTATCTGTGGAGTCCTTTTAAAAGGATGTCTACAGCACAAAAGGCTGGTGCATCTTTTCTGGGCTCTGAACTATTGTGTTTAGCTGTGGATTTGTGACCCGAATGGGTTATAAAAAACCATGTCAGACTGTGAAGAAAATCCTCATGTGGCTGGGAGTGGCTGGCAAATATTCAGAGACTAGGACTGGAATGAGCAGTGGGGCCTTCACTAAGCTTGGCTGCTGGAGCTCTCACGTGGTGGTACTGAGGATGTGCAGTGGGGAGAACCTCCTGGTGACAGAGGCAGGAGCAGGACAGGTGGGTGAAGGACAAAGGACTTAGAGAAAGATGATGCAGTCACTGGACTCGCTGGACCACAAAGGACCTGCTTATGCACTCCATCAATTTCCCTATGTGAAATGAGTTGCTTGGGTTCTGACCTCTAAGTGGCTTAACTGAAAGGGCTTCAGTTTCACCTCACCAACACATCTCAGCAAGAAAGGGGATTCTGGCAACTGCCCACTGAATTGCCGATGGCCAGTACTAGAATTTTTCATCTTATAAGCATTTATAACTGCTCAGAAGGATAAGTACACCGTGTAAACAAAACAAAAACAGATAATTCACCTAGAGAAGACTTCTTTTTCAACAGCTGAAAGAAGTGACATACTTGTAAATTCACTGAAAGAAAAATCTGCAACCTATCTTGGGGCGGGGCTGAAGTGGGCGGGGGGCAGTATCATCCAGGATTGATGGAAAGGTGAATAGAATGGACTTCTCTGCCTTTTTTTTCCCCCCAGAGATTCTAAAGTCAGCTGTCGTCCTTGACAAACTAAAACACCTGGATTCTAGCAGCCAATGCAAGGTGGCTGGTACAACTGCCAATCTCTCTACTGGGTGGAGGGTGGGGATAGGCTTTTCTGGAACAGCCTGGATCCTTCCCCCTGTCTCTCAGTGTTTGGAATGTTGGTCTCCCCCTCCCAGAGGAGCTGCCTGATGTGTGAGATGCGAGTCAGGTCTCAGAGCCACTGAGGGTTTCTGGAGGAGGTGACTCCAGGCTGCCTGCGGAGCGGGGAGGAGGGTGCTGGATGGAGAGCCACATGCTGATCTTTGACCCTTTTCATCTTTTCCAGACAGCAGTGTCAGGTTCAGTTTCTGCCCTGCTACAGAGTTTCTGCTTAAACATCTTAAAATATCTATTAGATAAACTCCAGTTGCAGAAAAGCCTTTGAGAGGTAGCAAGTCCTCCAGATTTCATGTTAATGATCCACTAGGGTTAATTCCCTGCCACTCATTGGACCTCCTTGCCTAAGGTCAACCACTGGGCTGGGCTTCTAGGCCACACTTTGCTCTGTGACTTACACAGGAATCCCCAGACTGGGTATACTTGATAAGACAAGTAGGTGGGGACTGGCTCACTCACACAGGATTCTTCTCTGAGAAGGAGCTCCAATGGCCCACCCCAAGGGGGCCCACTTTCACAAACATTCATGAGGTATACATGGGCGGGGTGTCTTCAGCAGCTAGTTACAGCCAGGTCTAAAAGAAAGGGAAATTGGGGAGGGTCAAATTTAGATGCAGGTGACAGCAACTCCTGCTGCTTTAATCTTTGTTGGTCATCAGTGCCAGGTGGTTCATACACTCATGATTTACAGGAGCAAAAGATGCAGGGATCGGAGATGGAAGGCCAAAGTTGGGCACAGATGAGGGCACCCACCCCTGTCCATTTTTCCTTTCTCATTTTTGAATGCCAGATCGCCAGCTACTTACTGTCTGAGGGTTCGAAGGCAGAGGAAGAGAACTTACAGAAAAGCACCCCACCCTAAATGTTTGGGCCCTGAATAATGTGTGTCACTTGTGAACACTAGATTCCTTTGACCCGCAGACCTTGAAGAAAAAGCTAAAACAGTTCTACCTGCTTTAACATCCCAGTCTAGAAAATGGCTAGCCTACTTGCATGCCTGAGTTCAAGACTCACCCAGGGAGACAGTCGCTGAAGCTTCTCTTGAGAAATACAAGTCATCGTATCACAGGCTCAGGCAGCAGAAGCATGCCGCTGCCCGGGACTTCTCCGGAGAGGATCACTAAAGATGAATTTAACAGATGAAATGACTCGGGCCCTGAGTCTCAGAGGCACACTCCTACAGTCTCACAAAGTGTGCTCCTGCTTTGTGGCTCAGGGAGGAGGCTGTGAGCTGCATCTTCCTTAGATTCTCAGCTGGGTTTCTTCCAGGGACCTGCTCCCACTCTCCCTGTGAAGTGTGCTTTGCTTGCTATAATAAGTCTTTGTTGCCTGTGCTTGTCACCTAAGCTTCTTTTGGTGGAACTGCAAAATCTCTCGTGTGCTCAGTCCTTTTAGATCTTTGTTTGATTTTGTCTATGCCTTCATTGTGGGCACAGACTGGGCAGTTCAGCACCCATGAGGCACCTGCTGCTACCAGTCTCCTATGATAGGATAACCTGGTAATGTCCCAGAGGACTCGTAGCCTATACCAGGCACAGGACAAAGCTACATTGGCATGAAAGTTGATGGTGTTAGCTGTGGCTGTCAACTGCCACCATTAGGCTATACTTCTTGTACCTCTGGGAAGGGTAAACCAGTGTGAAAGGTGCTGAAGGCCTTTGTTGAGTCATCCCCTGATAGGGCCGGGAGACTCTGCATCCCAGATCACTCAGTACCTGTTACCCAGAGTGCGTGAGGAGCTTGTCTTGGTACTTGTCTCCCTTCCTTTGTCTGCTAGGAAGATTGAGAGTCTTTCCTTTCTTTTCTGTTGATTACGTTCTTTGGAACAGTCTTGGGTTTCAAAATTATCCTAGGCAAGAACAATTTAAAATAACTATGCTTGTCTAACATCTCAGTTTACTAAGTCATTAAATATAATTGCTGAGACTGACACATTTTCTGGGGCACTTTAGAGGCTCATGGCAAGCTGTAATGGTTTACCTGAGTACATAAAGATCTGTTTGCTTCGTAACAAGGTGTAGGTAAAAACATTGACAGATCTATGGCAAAACAACTTCTTACTATACTTAACACAAAAATAATGCTCAGACTAAAACAGACACCTCTTTGTAAATGTAACTGTTCTTTGTTTTAGGCTTGACAACCTTGAGAGTTTGCTAGGTCTGAGATTACTATATAACCCTGTTCATTGTTTTTGACATACAAATTTTGATTTGTTACACTCTTCATTCTTGTTGGCTTTGCTACACGTTTTCCTTTTTGTTTGTTTTTGTGCTTGTTATTGCCTATTAGAGCCCTAAGTATGACTCCTAGCAGGATAATCCTGGTTTTTTTTGACTTGAGCAATAAACTCCAGATATAATCAGCCTAAGAGACACTTCTAAGGCTTCTCGATTGCTCAGAAATGGCTGAGTTTCCAAAACTGACTTCTGGTCATCAATCTTTTGCTCATAATATGGGACCAAACAAGCAAGTTCATCCGGACACTGTGGAACCAAACAGAGCTTAGCTAGAATGATTGAGTAATAGTGCTTGCTTGCTTGTTTTTTTTTTTTAAGATTTATTTTTATTGCAAAGTCAGATACACAGAGAGGAGGAGAGATAGAGGGGAAGATCTTGCATCCATTGATTCACTCCCCAAGTGGCCCTAATGGCCAGAGCTGAGCTGATCCAAAAGCCAGTGGTCAGGAGCTTTATCCGGGTCTCCCATGCAGGTGCAGGATCCCAAGACTTTGGGCCATCCTTGATTGCTTTCGCAGGCCACAAGCAGGAAGCTGGATGGAAAGTGGGCCACTAGGATTAGAACCAGTGCCCATATGGATCCTACTGCATGCATAGAGAGGAATTTAGCTGCTAGGCTCCCACGCTGGGTCCAGGTAATGGTGCTTTCAAGAAAAAGATGACCAGGGGGTATGGTGGGGAAGTGGGAGTTAAGATGGAGTCCACTTAAACATCTATTCTCACTTTGTTTGGTTGCATTGGTTGAATGGCATTAAAAGCAAATTATTTTAAAGTTTTCTTTTCAAGTTCAGACAGAATCAGCTGGTTATCTCTTTTTTTCAGGATGGGCTCGTAGGTTGACATTATGTGCTAATCCTTTTAGGTAAGGTTTTTCTGTGGTTTTGTAAATGACCTAACAGAAATTTCATGCTTGCTGGAAAAACTTATTCATGGATTCTTAAAGGATTTATTATTATTGGTCTATTTTTTTTAGATTTATTTTTATTATTTTTTTTATTGGAAAGGCGGATATACAGAGAGGAGAGACAGGAAGATCTTCCATCCAATGATTCACTCCCCAAGTGAGCTCAATGGCCGATGTTATGCCTTCCGAAGCCAGGAGCCTCTTCCGGGTCTCCCACGTGGGAGCAGGGTCCCAAAGCTTTGGGCGGTCCTCGACTGCTTTCCTGGGCCACAGGCAGGGAGCTGGATGGGAAGTCGGGCTGCCGGGATAGAACCTGCGCCCATATGGGATCCCGGGCGTGCAAGGCGAGGACCTTAACCACTTGCGCCTAAATGTTGATTCGCTACTTTAATTCTGAAGTGGTTTGGCCCACAATCTTTTTTGTTTTGGTTTGTTTTTGTTGTCCCCCTTCCTACAACTTTGTTTTAAAATCAGTTTCATTTTAATTGAATGATTAAACCTCTGACAGTTCCTTAGATCTAAAGTTCTAAACTGAGTCTTCGGACTTTAAAGATTGCAGCTGTATCCCTGGTACTCCTAAAGGATGAGACATCGTGGATAGAGAATAGTTCTTGAAGCTCATTTAGATTGTATGTGTTTTATTGTGTACAACTCAGTAGGCTGTTTGGAAATTTGAGCCCAGGAGACTCGGCAATTAGGCTGAGCTTTGAGAGATCTAAGTATCCCATACAAAATGCAATTTTGAGAAGTATCATCTGCCAGCTCCTCCATGAAGCCCACTTAGGTGTGTGGGTGTAGATATGGGTGGGTGTCATTTAACATAATGATTCATAAGGTAACTCTCCATCATTGGGAATACAACTGTGCGTTAGCTGCAGCTTCCTGGACCCTGAAAGACAGGAGACTTTTAGACAAAAGCAACTGGCATGGGAGCATGAATTTCTATGCTACAAGTAGGCAATAAACTATTATGGGATATTCTGTTAGACAGCCATGGGAAGTTTGCTGAGGAATCGAGGGGAGTCTTTTGTTGTTAATTTCAAAGGGTTGGTAACAGTAATACAGAAAATGTGTTACCATGGCAAATACAAAAGCCTCCACAGGAAAGGGCAACGCGAGATGAGTTCATCTTGAAGTGGTTCATTTTGACATGGATTTATGTTGACGTAAATGCTGAAAGACACTTTCTGGGGCCAAGAGGATCATCTGCTGCAACTCCTCTCAGTGATAAACTTTTCTATAAAATGAAGCATTCCTGGTAGTCAGAGTCCACAGCAAGGCACATGGCCATGAGCAGGGATAGTCTAAGACAATTATCTAGAAAATTTGAAAATATAAGAGGAAAAATTTTAAGCAGAGATGAATATTCCAGTTGTTCTGCCTTAGATTGTCAAAATCCCAGAAGATCGGTGGGAAATGGATGAGTAGAGCTCTAATACTTTATTGCTTGTTAACATGGTTTATAAAATTTCAATATTAATCTTTTATAGTTATACTACATGTTAACAATAAAATCTAGAAAATTAGGAAATGGCAGGTTGTTGAAGACAAGAGAGAGAAACTCTAAGGAAGTAAGGAGGGTAGGTTGGTGTGTGAAGAGCTTGTGAGATCAACATGTTTGAGAGCAAGGACTATGACGCAGAGGCTCAAATGAGAACAGAGGGAGGGAAAGAGACCAGCTCATGACAGATGGAGGCTCTTTAGCTGTCTAATGCAGTAAAATTGAAGCCATCAAGTGTGACAGCAGGAAGCATCTAACAAGTTGATTAATATTTTATGCTTTACTGGGAGTCTTCTGCAGCTTGAATGGTCATGCAGCCTCTCAATGGTTTCAGTTTTTTTTTTTCATCAGTTCTGAAGCACAATGGATCTTCAGAAACTTCATGAAAAATATATTATAAAAAACTTATATGGGTAACAAAGTTTTTTGCACTGCATAAAATGTTATATGAAAGTATAAAATGTATATTTATCCTCGAATTCCATTTCCCATTGCTTGAAGCATTTTTGTTTGTTGACTAAGTAGTACAATTAGACAGAAGAAACAATCTTTTTGGATATGTCTTAACAATAAAACATCACAGAGCCTTTATCTACTTGTGGATGCCATTCTTGGGCTCTATAAAGTACTTAAATGTTGGAAAGAAAACATTGGAAATGAAGTTTTAATGCAATGATTATTAGCCTCAGTATCTGAGAAACTCATCATGCTTTTGAATATTTTATAACATCTGGTTTCAGTGCCAAATCACTATATACATTTTGTGGACATAATGCATAGAGCACCACATACACATCATTCAGTTAAAGTCATAACTGTGTAAATAGCTATGATCAATTTCATGCATGCACAGCAACAAAAACTATCACATTACTGATGTGAATTGTGTGAGTCTGTTGATCATAAGAGGTAGCCCCATTTTAGAGGTTATAACATGCCAATTAAAACTTCAGAATCTTTAAAGAATGTGTATAAGATAAGATTACACATCTTATTATATCATTTTTCTTGTGCTTATACAGCCATTGACTAAAGTATTTTTTGTTTATTCTAATTTTTTGCCTTGGAGTTTGGTGGGTATAATATGCTAAGAAAACTTGTGGTTTTCCAGAAGGACCAGTAGGGGGAAGAATTCCTCACAGTCAAAGGTACACTCAACAGGAGAGAACAACATACTCTAATTTAGACTAAGGGACTGAGGTAGACCTCTGGCTGTAACAGTTTCCAGTGACCTGCTTTCATCTACAAATTGTCTAAAAATGTAGGACTGAATAGAGATAACAAGGCTGGCCGAATATGTGAGAAAGTGGTAGGCATCTAGGGAAGGTAAATGTAAATATCATGTTCTGAAGCTGCTGATTCTCACTAAGACAGGCGAGCAGAAGTGAACCCCAGTACAAGTAGCATGTAAAGTTTAGTAATGAAAGGCTACAAAATAAAACCAAAACACTACCTAAATTGTCTCCTACGTGAACTTAATTGTTGTAGGGAGACATTTCATGTAAACACTAACAATTAAACAATATTTGAGCTGTACAAACGTATTATCAACGCTTGATCTTAGCCAAAAGCCCGAGAGGTGATGCAAAACTACTATCATGTAGAGAAAAAGGCAAGGGTAGATGAAGAATATACATAGAAAACCATCACCATGATATATGTGAAATTATCAAAATTAACAAAATACTTTGGAAATGACCTCTTGCTAAAATAAGAGCTCAGAGATAAAAGCTTAAGGAGCTGAGCAAATAAAATTTAAAATGGTGGCATAAATCTGGGAAAAATAGAAGAGGCAAATGAAGGTATCATAAAAATAATGGCCAAATTGAAACTAGCACAAAGAATAAAGCTGAAACTATGGGACTATAGGTAGAATTGTGTCTCCCTAAAATTACTAAGTTATATCCTAATTCTCAGCACCTCAGGATATGACTTATTTTGAAAATAAAATTAGGGATATAGTAAAGTGTAAATTAGGTCATAACTTTACAGATGGGTCCTTACCACATATGACTAACACCACTAAAACAAGAAGGCCATAGGAAGAGACAAGATATGTACACAGGGAGAACATTATATGAAGGCAGAAATTGGGATAATCCTTCTGCAAATTAAGAATTTCCCAGTGTTACAGCCAACTCCCAGATGTCAGCAGAAAGGCCAAGGAACAAATTCTTCCCTGGAATCATAACAAGAAACCTATTTGGATGTTGGGTTCTTCAGTGTCCAGCACTGTAGACTGACAAATTTCTTTGCTCAAGTCATCTAATTCATGGTACTTTATTGCTGTTGCTCTAAGAAACTAACAGCGACAGGTAGGGCTAGAGTGGGGAAAATGGACAACATGAAATGGAAGTAAAGTTTATAAGAGTACAGAGAAAAGGAGAGGGATTAGGGCAAAATAATGGGAAAGGAAGAATTGTTTTGAGGACATGTGTGTTTGATATTATTGATAGGAGATCAAAATAGATCTAACAGGAAACAATTTCAAAGGCATATTACAAGAAAATTCCCCAAACATGAAAACACGTGAAGGATAAGCCTTGGACTGAGAGGGCATTTTATTGGGACAAGCAGTATCTAGAAATAGATGCACAATGATCAACAGTAGAGCATGTCTTAGAAAGTTACAGAGCATTGTGGATACTGAAGAATTATTGAGAATCTGAAAAAAGTAGGAATTTAAAGAGAAAACATCATTGTGGTCTCAAAGATCTATAAGAATCATTCAATGTTTAACATGCTGTGCCTAGGAAATCTTCTGATTTGGAAAAAGGTACAACTAAATTTTGTATCCTTTTAACTGTAGTCCATATATAAAGGCAAATGTTTTCCAGAAGTATTCATTGAATAAATGACCAAATAAATGTCAATGAAAAGATAGATGCCCAAAAAGACCAGCAAAAAGATTGTTAGTGAACACTAAGTACATTTGGTTGGCTAAGATTGAAATTATGAATTATTAGCAATTTAATTAGAATTAGTAATTAGTAATAATTGGAAAATTGAGGATACAACATACAAGGTAATATATGGATTACACTAGCTTTTAAAAACCAAATATATTAGTAGGGTTGACGAAGCAATGAAGGAAAGAAAAAGGTGGTACAGGAAGTAAAATATAATCTTGTCATCCTTTATACTACATAGGAGGGATCCCATTTAAAAAATGTTAAAATATATACATATACCTTAAAATGAGCCCTAAAAATCAAGAACAGGATATACAAGTTATAAAAGTTATCAGAAAGAATGGTGTTAGAAAACAGAGCACAGAATGAAAGACAGGTGCAAGGTCAGAAGATCAATTTAGAGCTGACAGCATGAAGAGCTGGGGCAAGATGGGGAGAGCTGCCGTTTGCTCACTTGGAGCTCCTTGTCATGGGGAGTTGAGGGTAGAGAGAGCTCAGGTTCTGGGCTGGAACACGCTCAAGGGCAGTTGCCATCTTGCTGATTGTGACTGCATTGAATCTGGAGATCATTTTGGGTGGTATTAACATTTTAACAATATTAATACTTCTAATCCATGAACTTGAGATACTTTCTGTGCCATCTTCAAATACTTAGAGTCTTATAATTTTTAATTTGCAGATCTTTTACCTTGTTGGCTAATTTTTTTCTTAAGCATTTTATGATATAGAAGTAATGCTTTTCTTTCTTAATATTAATATTGTTAAGATGCAGGATATCTTAGTTTTTGTGTATTGATTTTTTTCTTGTAACTTTATTGATCAGTTTTTTTTTTGAGAGAGAGAGAAAGAATCTTGAAGGTTTATATACTACCACACCATCTGCAGAGAAAATTTAGCTGCTTTATTTCCAGTTTTGACACAACTTTTTCTTGCCTAGCAAGAACATTTTTCTAGCAAGGAGCTTCCATTACATCCTGAGCACAGGTGGTGAGAGTGGGCATCCTTTTGTTTCTGACCTTAAAGCTTTTAGCTTTTTCCCATTGAATATGATGTTTCCTGTGGACTTGTAATTTATGTCTTTGATTGTGCTGAGCTTTCTTTTATACCCAATTGGTTAATAATTATTATCACAAAATTGTTGAGGAATACAGAATCCCCAACTGGTTTTACTCCAAGTTCTTATGTCACTTGAAAGGATATTCAATATGAAAGAATGAGAGTAACATGCATTTAGAGAGATGATGCACCTTTGGTCTACAGTTTGATTTTACTTATTGCAGTTGGTACACAGCTCTTTGTTTGCAGTCACTCATGCCACTTTCTCCAGCAAGTTCCAGGTCTGGGTTCTTATGTTAGATTTCCACATGGTCTCTGTAGCCCCAGTTCTTGGCTCATGACTCTCCACCTCCTGTGATACTATTCTGAGGCTGCACCATTGTCTGTACAACCTTTCTCCCATTTCCAGTTGAAGTAGGTCCCAGGATTAGGGAGACACCAGGAGTCCTATATAGGTAGGTTGTTGGTGGTGCTGATCTTTCTGGAACCTTTTGGCTGTTAGGTCTGAGGGTCACATAAACTTATTTTGACCCTGTACGATGCCATAGTTGGTATTTTCCTGTGGGACCAGTGCAATGCACTGAGCTTGGTGAGTTCTCACCACGCTAAGCACATGTACAGCTCACTGTTGTCCCTGCAGTCTTAAATTCTTTGTCACATTGTACAAAATGGTACCTGATGTGCCACTACTAGAGTTCTTGATCGGCGGTGAGGTATGAGGGCTACCTGGATCTATCTTGGGTGGAACCTGTAGGATGCCATATTGTTGCAGTTCACTGAGCCAGAAATGAGTTCAATTCCAGCTCAGTGAATGCTCAGTCATGTCCATAGCCCTTGCCTCCTTAAACAAAATGGTGCCTAATTGGGCTCTAGGGAGCAGACTGAGTTG
Organism: Ochotona curzoniae; assembly: GCF_017591425.1. NCBI lineage: Eukaryota > Metazoa > Chordata > Mammalia > Lagomorpha > Ochotonidae > Ochotona > Ochotona curzoniae. The sequence continues at coordinate 62,052,528 of NW_024466599.1, forward strand.
TGAAATCCACCCTGTTCCTGCACTGCCTGTCTGGGACCTGCTACTTTGTCTCTGTTTCTGGTCAAACAGGCCAGCAGTACAGGCAGTTCATTGGTTTCACCTCTGGAGTTCCCAGGTAACATCCCTTCCCACCTTGTTGCTGGTGGAGTTCCAGCTGCTGGTGGAGTTCAGATTGCTGTTTGCTTAGTGTCGCTGGGGTATCAGTCACTGCAACACCACACCGTTGTGTCTGCTGCTTTCCTGTGTCTCAGTCTCCAGGTGCCCCTCTGCTGTTGTTCTGTTCTCTCCTGTTTCCTGGAATGTGCCCTCTCTGCTTCACACTGGCTAATAGGTCTCCATCTATTTAAATTTGTACTTTCCCTATTCCGCCATCTTAATTCTTCCAAGCTGTATTCTCCCAGCATCAGGTTTAATGGGAAAGCACAAAGAATTTCAATTGCCAATAGGAGCAGAAGAATTTTCCTTCTTTTTAAAAAGGGATTTATTGATACATTAGGTTCTCAGAGTCACAGCAAATGCATAATTACTACAATACCATTCTCATCAATTATTGTGTTAATGTAATATTAATACAAGAGAACTGAGTCAAGTTAGTTCATAGATATAATTTTAAGAACATAATGGCCACCCCTTCCTTTCTCTTTCCCTCCCTTTTTCCTGCCCATCCTCCCTTCCTCACCTCTTTCTCCTCTTTTCCATCATCCCATCTGTCAGATATCACTATTGAAACTTTGGTCTTTTTGGGCTCTTTACTTAGTAGAATGTTAATCCTTGATTATAATATTAATTTAAAATAGTATCTTAAAAACTAAGATTTTTCAGTGTTACCCATTTTTTTCTAGAATAAATTTAAGAAGTGATCTACATAAAAGAAGTGACCATACTTTAACTTCACAGTTGATAAGATTTGACAAAGACAAAGCAGAGAAGAAACTATGGTGTTGTGGTACAGTGGGTGAACTTGCTGCTAACATCTCTTTCAGATAGCTGGCTTGAGTTCTAGCTACTCTGCTTCTGATACAGCTCCTTTTTAATGCACCTGGAAAGGCAGAAGATGGCCCCAATACCACAGAAGACCATGATGGAGTGCCTAGCTTCAAGCTTCAGACTGACCCAGACCTTGCTATGGCAGCCATTCTGTCTTTGTCACTTGCCTATCCAATCAATAAAACTTCAAAGGTACTGAGAGAAAGGTATACAACTGTGCAACCCTTGGAGTTTCTATTACTTCAAAAACTTTCTTCTACAGTCATTCATAAATTCTGTCTACTTTATGGTTATTCTGTATCACTACATATAATTCTACAAATATATCTATATTGTGAAATAAAAAAGTATAAATGCCAGAAAAGAATGTGAAACTAGAATGATTTATCTGGAAAACAGTGATAAATGATGAAATAAAAATTCATAAACCAGGGTCAAAAATCTTTTCATATTCAAATAACACTTTACTGAGAAACATTTTAGTACAAATTTCTGATCTTTATGGAGGATCCTGTTTTCTAAAAATGGATGATTCTTAAATTTTCCTAACTGTAGTTAAGGATTCAACATTCTGTAGATTTTGTTTTCCAATTGCCAAACCTTTTCATGTTGTTAGCTCTTCCTGTATTTGTGAAATTATTTCCTAAAATCATCTTTATGTGCGTATCTTAGGGAGATAGGAAATTAGACATGTATATTTAATGTATACTCAATCTATCATCTTCACCAAGGATTTTTCTGGGGAAAATTTCTAAAAGGATCTGATTTAACTTATATTTCACTTATTTCAAGCAAATCTTCCTAATTTAAGGATTTGAAACAGCAACCATTTATTTAGCTCAGGATTCTGTAGTGTAGCAGTGTAGGCTGAACTCTCCTGAATCCTTGTGGAATTGATAGAATTTGGAGACACTGTGAAAGCATGTATAACTTTTAAGACAGCCACTTTTCTGTTGTATTCTGTAGAACAAGTCACAAGACCAGGTTAGATTCACGAGGGAGGGTGTAGGCGGGACGCAGACTTGGAGGCACCATAGCTCCTCAATCACAACATGATTCAGGCACTTGTCTTCTTTTCTCCTAAATGGAGCCCTCTTCTTATACAAACTTATCCAGTGTATATTACTAACAGCCAACTTGGGAAATGCATAGATTTTTATTTCTTCATATCCCTGATTGCTTTTTTTCAAATAACTAGTCTTGGGAAATTAAACCATTTAATTAAATAATTTAAATCCTCTTAAATTTGTCTCCTCATACCACTTTGGATGAACATTGCTTTGTTTAGACTCTTCTCTCTCATGTGAATTAGCAGTTCTAGTTGCTTCCAAATATATCCCAGTTAAACCCAGTCTCCACTTAACTGCCAGTGTGATCTATTTAAAATGCAAATGATACCATATCAGGACCCCTGCTGAAAACCATTTAATGGCTTTTCCATCACTGATGGATTAAAGTTCAAACTCTTTAATATAACATGCAAGATCCTACATTATCTGTCTCCTGCCAACTTTTCCCACTTAAACTTTAGTGTGACTTTGCTTGAAAGTTCATGTTCTACCCACACCCAAATACTTGGCTAATACTCTTTCCAGCATCCCTTGCTGTCTTTTATCTGTCATTGTAATTTCAGTATTTCTTAGACGTAGCTCAGACCTTCTCTAGGACATTTCTCCGAGTCTCAACCAGTTTTGGGTGCAATGGATGAAAACCAAATGAACATTTAAGAAGAAAATATATTTAATGAATGTTTGGTACATTGCAGTTACCAGGATTGCAAATTGGATGCAAGGAGACATGATTAAGAACAGCAGAACTTAAGGAAGCTGGTATGTTGGGGCCAAGACTGCTGTTGTGGTAGGGGACCATGTATCGGAGACAGTGCTTCAAATCCATTGCCTCTGGACACAGAGTCCAGTACCTCTGTGAATATTGGCAAGGGGACTTGGTGTTGCACTCAAACCAACAGACAATTCTTGTGGCACTCTGTTTCATCATCACCTCTGGATTCTAAGAAGCAAAATTACTCGAACATGTCATTTACCATTTCTGTCTAATGACATGAGAAACTCAGAAGCAAGTAGAAATATCAGCATTACAGGCTGGGATTCCTTGCTTGAGTACTAAGACCTCTAGAATCCAGAGTCATAAGAGTAGCAACAAAACTTCTGTAAGTGACCAGTTGGGTTAATAATGAGAAAGTCATCTTTATGGTCACTCCCTTCTTGCCTCTGGAAGCACGATGTCCACTGTAAAAGAATACTATCCTATGGGAAATCCTGCCAGTCACATTAAATATGGACTCCCACTGAACTCCAAGTCTTCAGTAGACTATGCAAAATTAAGGCCAACTACATTTGTGGCTATGAGGTAAATGGTGAAACCAAGAGATCCCATGGGCATCTGCCTCTTGACCTTGTTCCTCATTGTAAAGTGTGTCTTCTCATTAGAAATAATGCATTGATTCTGATAATGGTGAATAAGAGGGTTAGAAAGTCAATCCATGGCATAGCTCCCAGAAGATTAGCAAGCAGAACAAATATATCAGGAGTAAATGCTTATTGCAGTGAAAGAAAGTCATATTTCACACCATGATGGAAAAAGTCCAATGAGATCAATTTTCTGTTGGTGGGTTGGATGGCTGGCTGATCCTTGAGGCTATGGCATCCTGTCAAAGTCTAAGTGTTGGTCATGGCTGTTGGCATGATGAAAACTAACCATGGTGATGGCTAGAGGTTACATTCTTGTCCTGCGTAGCCCCGATCCTGGCCACCATGTGTATTGTGTTATTGAGTACACTGAAGGAGAAATGGAAGAACTAGGCAAAGAGAGTTACTGGCATCTTCAAGTCATTGATTTAATCTGTTTGATTACTGATTGTCTGCAACAAGTTTGAGACCTTCTGTTGCACACTCAATGTTAGATGAAATGCGAACTGATTTTGAGAATTGTATTTCCTTAACTCCAAATCTCACCACAAATCTCCATCATTACAGTATCTCTGAAAATGATTGCCAAATCATTAGTCACTTACTATGAATCATTATTTATAATTCCAGACCATCTTTTTTTTTCATGAACTTTCAGCTCTTGGATTATTATTCCTTAGCCAATATTTTAGGTAGATCTATATCCCCACAGCTTATCTTTTAGGATATTTATAAGCCAGGTTTAAAAGGTTTTTCCCCTTCTCTCAAGTAATAATAAATTCTTTTGAAAGATGCCAACTTAGGTTAGAAAGAAATGGCAGTGTGGGAGAAACAAGCCCACTAGAAATGTGATGCACCTGTTGTGGAACTTTCTGGAGCCTTCATGAACTACTTGAGCCATTCCTGTCTATACCACTTCTTCTTTGCCACTGAGTATTGTGGGACATGAACAATCTTACTACTTGATTAGACACTTGAATTCCTTACATTATAGGCAACTCAGATTATATGATCACTTAGTGTCTCATAGTTAGACATTTAGTCTCTGATGAAGCTCAGAAACATCCCAGTAGTTACTTCTGGAAATAATTATGTGAGGAAGTGTACCATAACTCATTAGGAGACTCTGCTTTGATGTGCTTGCCATTCTTGCTTGCCTCTAAATCCACTGGTCTTCCTCAGTCTAGGCCTAATGGGTCCCAAGCACAAAATTCTACTTGGATTAGTGGGAGACCTACTTTTTCTGCTGAGCTTGAATCAAAATTTCTAGACTATTGATTTCCTTGTTTCATAGGTTGAAACTGCTCACAAAACTAGATTGTTGCTTTGTAAACCCAGTACTCTAGTCACTGTTTTTACTCATTTTTCTTATTTGAAAGAGTGAGTGTATGTGTATGTTTGTGTGCACACTGACCACCTCCCCCCCCCCCCCCCATCCTCTATTTCATTCTCCAAATGCTTGTAATTCAGAGACCGAAAGCCAGGAGCTCAAGTCAGGCTTCACACATGGATGGCAGATACCCAGCTACTTGAGTCATTACTGCTGTCTCCCAGGGTTGCTGTATTTCCTGTAAGCCTGATGTTGTTAACATTGATGCTGAGATGAGCAAGATACTTGAAAACTAGCAGAAGTGTAGATGTGAAAAATTAAGGTAGCACTCAGGCTAGGAAAAGCATGTTAACCTATTTCTGGATTAACAATGTACCTCTCATATCCTCTGCTTCTTGAGATAGACACAAGCACTCTCTGTGTTATCTTCAAACCTTAAGTCTAAGTTAGACTTCGTCCAAGAGTTTATTAGTACACAGGCTGCTGGACAACATCCCCAGAGTTTGAGGTAGTAATCACTGGGGAAGTGATTAAAAGTCACTACCCTTGAATCTTTCAGTCTATTGCTAGCAGCACTGATGCCTTTATTCCCTTGGAGATGTAGTATTAAATGTGGCTTGTCATTTCTGCATTGATAGGGAGCTGATGTGGAGCTTCTGTCACATGAGTACTCCTTTCCTGAGCAAGTATTCAGGGGCTAGAACTGAAAGATAGACTGCGGCATGAATCTTGGACCAACTCTAAATATTTAACATGTGGCTTACGTAACTATTAGACTAGAATGCTATTCAGGCTCCCCAGAAACTGGGTAATTAATTTAGAGTTGGAAAATTCTGAAGCGCCCTAGGAATGGCCACGGATACTTTAGAGAAGGGTGGCATTTATGATAGGAACTTGTATTATCGCCTCAAGTATATTAGGCTTCGGTTAAGGGGTTTGGATGCCCGAGAATTCCAGAAGAGCTTTAGTTCAGTTTCACCATGGCTTGATTCAATCCTCTGTTGGTCAGATGTGAATGGGTTTTTTGATTATGCAGGTCATTAATGGCTTAGTAGATTGCCTGTGTAGTTTAGTCCTAATGGCTATGTTATTAATTAAACATTACCAGACATATGTGTGGATTAGATGATTTGATTATCAACCTAACCCTTGGGCCTATTAGGATAATTACCTCTGTCTTGTCTCAGATGGGTAGATGTTACTACTTGGTTCCATTTCAGGATGTTGCCTCACTGTTGAAATTACGAAGCATGTTCTGTCAGTATCGTATTCTGCCTACATCTTCATCATTAGGAAGTAGGCATAAGTTCATTTTAAAAATGCCAGTCCTCCCTGCACCAATGTGTACCTCTCTGCATTTGTGAATAGATCATCCTATGGGACTCTTGTGTATGTGTGCATGTGTGTATGGGGCAGGAGTTTTAGTAAGTGGACAAGTAACATTGTACTGCACTCCTGTCTTTATGAGCCGTGAGATTCACCTTGTCTGTATATTAACGGTGGCAAATCATTAGAATCAGGAAGAATCCTTAAAAATCGTTTTGCCTAGGCTGCATCTTTAAGATGTTAAGATGTATATAAAGGAAACTATATGGATTAAAAGAGGCTTTTATATGACTTACAGCCTACAACTCAGATATGCATGAATGCAATGTATTGAGGTTCCTTCCTAAATCTTTCTGACTGGTGTAGAAAACTCAATTTGGTTTCTTCCAGGTGAACTTGATCAAGTCCAGGATGAGTTTCCCTTGCTCAGAAAGTTGATACTTCTGAAGGATCTAAGTAGGTGTCACTGTGGAATCCGTCATACGGGACTATTGACATTTCTAGTTTGATCTGTCTTGTTTTTGCACTTTCTGGTTTTCTTCCTTGATAACTGATTTTTGGAATTATCAGAAATATCTTTCAATATCTGAATTGAGGAAATAATTGAAGGAATATTCAGATTAATACCTAAAATATTCTTTATATAATTAACTAAAGGGAAATCAACACTATGTCTGATGTATAACAAATGATCTCTTCCTATATCTCATTCCAGAAGTTTATTGATTGTTCTGTTGATCTCAGAAGGCCACATGAAGGGGAAAAGCATTAGTGCATTAAATAATGCTTATGGGCCTATTAGCACAGTGCCTGGCAGGCATCAAGGACTCAATTCATCATGGTGTTATTGTTCATGCTGCTGCTAAGGGTGTGATGCTTGTGAAGGCATAGCCACTGCAACCCAAGATCAGGTTTTCTGACCATTTCAGGGTATTTTTCATTTATAGACGATTAGAACTGGGCCAGGTTTAGGGTAGCCTTACCTGAATCTGCTGATTCAATGAGAGAACACCCACAGAAGTGGAGGATGAGGAATACAACTACCAGTGTAACATCACATCCATTTCATAATGTAAAGAGTGTGCTTCCAACAGAAATGTTTTTCATTGAAAGCAATCCCACAGAAAGTAAAAATTAACCAATGAGAAAAATCATTTATCCAAGTTAACTCAGCATAGTTTCATAAGACTATTAATATAAAATGGGAACTCCAATGAACCTAAAAGCAAATTAATGAAGAAATTTGCTACTCAAGCTGTTTCAAGCCCCTTTATGAGAAATAGCTCTCTGAGTTCTTACAGCTATGAGTTGGAGTATGGGTAGAGGGGTGAGAAGGTATGAGCAAGACATGGAGCCCTGCTCTGACACCAGCAAGAGAGGTATGCACAGGTAGTTGAGTTGATTTCTCTCCAATCAGGAATTCTATGCAATCAAGAGAAGAGCCATAGAAACTGTTGAGTCAAGCTTAGAATACTGGTAGGTCATTGGGGTTCCAGGTTTCTTTGTGCGTTAAGGTATGTGTGGCTCCTTAGCAGTACTGTCACCAAGGATGCATGCCATTTATTAGGGGTTTACGGTGTGTGTCTCAGCATCTAGGCCTTGTTCAGGTCACCAGTTGTATTTCCTCTGAACTTTTATGAGTATACTTTGTGTATATCCAGTATTTTATGGACACATAGAAAGGTCTAGAAAGCTGGAAAGAGTTGACATCTGTTAGAGACCAAGGGTGTGGGCAGGATTGAGCACAGATGTTTGCATCTTCAAGGCTCCTCTGAACCATCACACTGTGACTTGCCTGCCAAATTTGAGAAGGAAATGTGATCCAGGACAAGAATGTTAAGTGTATGGGGGTGGGGCGGACTGGAACTGGAGCTGGAGCACCATGGGGTTATCATGAGAACAAAATAATATTTAGGCATTTAAAATATTACATACATTTTTGCATTTATTCCTACAGCTAATGCTTCTATAGGTTAAGTATTGCAGGAGTTGATAGGAGTCCACAGCCACACTGTTTATTCCATGTTATCTCAACATGAAAGGTGAATTCAAAGTAGAGTCACAGATAAAGTACAAGGATTGGAATAGGGTTTAAAGAGACAGTACACACTCAAAGTAAATGTAACACACTCAAAATTAACCCCATGAGGGAAAATCCACTGTTGCCACCTTTATGTACAGATGACGTATATGATTTGGAGTTCAGTATTATGTGATGATCTCATAAGGTTTTGTGTGTCTCCTTGTGGAGCTCAGCATACTCCTATTCAACATAATGTCTTCTGCATGGTGGAGGTGGCTCAATCCATTGTGAGAAGTGGGTGTGCTAAATCTACGTGACAGGCAGTGGAATGTTTCAGTGATGCAGGGTAAGGATGCAGGGCCATGGCAAGGGGACTGAGGGATGCCTTCTGACTCCTTGTCTAGCATACATCAGAAACACCCCCTTAGGCAGCCAAATGGGCCCTCAGCAGAGAAGATTAGCACTGCAGGCAGAAACTTCCACCTGTCAAGCCATGGTCAGGCTGCTTCTCTTTCTGTTAGATTCCAGTAGAAACCCAGCTCATTATCACCCTGTGAGTCCTTGCCTTAACGGAAGTCAGTCTGATTCCCTTTGTTCTGTCTTTGTTGTTACGTTGACTTGATCCCCCATGACTTTCCCCAGGGTTTTCATAAAATTTTTTTTAATAAAAAAAGCTTCTAGAATTTCATTCTATTCCAGGCAAATTCATTCCATGAGTCTAGGGCAGGAGCAGCACAAAGCAGCCTCACAAATGTGATTAAGGGAATGGGATTATCTTGGTACAGAAGTGTTTCTAATCCATGCATGAGTTTTGCATATTGGTTTTCCATGAACTTTAAAGACTCTTCATTTAAACCTTGGACAGTTTTAGGATAAGACACTGAATTTTTCCTAATTAAGGATCAGAAAAAAATATTTAAAACTTGCAAGAGTTCTTCTTAATATCTTGTTCATTTTGGGCTTGTATTATTTGCGTTACATGTATCTTAATACTAATTTACTAGTCATTGTAAGAAACATTGATTCTAGAATGCCTTATGGAAAGAACTGTAAAATAACATCTGCTTGCACCTTTAGTAAGGTGCATTTACAGTAAAATGCCGTTCCTCGGGACAGTTTCATGATCATAAAAGCTAACTCTTCACATGCACATTTTTTAAGTTGTAAAACATGAGGTGCCAAAATGAGGTGACCACTTGATCATTTCATATGATTTTGTCTTCCTGTAGAGGGTCAAGACTCTTGGGCTTCCAATCTTTGCAAGAAACTCTGGCAAGTTGCTCCATTTTTCCCATAGAAGAAGAAGAAAACATACTTTGGCATCCCTTCAGCAATGTACAGTTGGGCCTGATCAGATTAAGGACAAAATATAAAGGATAATACCCCTAATAGAGCATCTCCGAGATGTAGCATGTGGTCTAGAATATTTTCCACAAGTACCTTCAGACTCAAAGTGCAATCCTGTCTCATCCCCAGCAGCCTCTAATGCACATGTTACTAGGTGCTCATGTCTGTTCCTTTGCCTGCACTTCTGCAGTGTACTAATTCAATTAAAGGAGATGCACAGTTCTCCTGACTTTAACATAATTAAGCTTGCAGTGTCACTCTCTATTCTGTCAGAAGCATTCATAGGCAGAACCCCCATTGCAAGCCTTGAAATTCATGTGTTTACAGGAATTTTAATTTATTTATTTGTTTGTTTATTTATCTTTTTTTTTTTTTAGTGTGCAGGTCCCAGCCTACTTTTAGTTTATTTTTTTTTATTTATTGTTGCTTACATTATATTATGTAGTACAGTTTTATAGGCGCTGGGGATCCCCCCCTCCCCTCCCATACCCCTCCCCCCATGGTGGATTCCTCCACCTTGTTGCATAACCATAGTTCAAGTTCAGTTGAGATTCATTGCTTGCAAACACATGCCTAGCATAAAGTTCAGCGTCTTATTGTCCAGATAAGTTCAGTGGCCTCTTGGGGAGACCTTCTATGGTCTGAAGATAGGTCTAACAGAGTAAAGATCCAGTCAGTTAAAAGCCCCAACAAGGCCTCAGTATCATTATACAACATTATGGAATTAATTGACATAGTATTGGGTAAACAATATGTTAAAAATAATGCAAGTTCAATTCTTCGAAACATCTGGGTTGAGACAGTATCAATGACAGGTTCAAAAAATAACAAACAACCAAACAAAAAATTACAGGTTAAATCAAGGCAAACATGTGGTATCTAATCTTTTGGGATTCGCTCATTTCCCTTAGCATTATAGTTTCCAGTTGTGCCCATTTAGCCACAAAGAACTGCATTTTGTTTTTTTTAATAGCTGAGTAGTATTCCATGGAGTAGATGAACCAAAGCTTTCTTATCCAATCTTCTGCTGATGGGCATTTCGGTTGTTTCCATGTTTTCGCAATTACTGATTGTGCTGCAATGAACATAGGGATGCATGTTGGTTTGTCGTAAAACAGGTGTTTTGGATATATTCCTAGGAGTGCTATTGCTGGGTCATATGGTATGCAGATTTTGAGTTGTTTGAGTGTTCTCCAGACTGATTTCCATAAAGGCTGTACCAATTTGCAGCTCCACCAGCAGTGGAGTAGGGTTCCCTTTTCCCCGCATCCTCGCCAGCAAGCGTCGTTGGTGTTCTTGTTTATGTGGGCCAATCTTACTGGTGTTAGGTGGTACCTCATCGATGTTTTAATTTGGATTTCCCTTATTGCTAGGGAGCTGGAACATTTTTTCATATGTTTGTTTGCCATTTGGACTTGTTCCTTTGTGAAATGTTTGCCCATTTCCCGTGCCCATTTCTTGAGTGGCTTGTTTGTTTTGGTTTTTTGGTTGTTTTGGAGTTCTTTGTATATCCTGGAAATTAGCCCCCTATCGCCTATATCGTGTGCAAAGATCTTCTCCCACTCTGTGGGTTGCTTTTTTACTTTGTTGATTGTTTCCCTTGCTGTACAGAAGCTTCTTAGTTTGATGAGGTCCCATTTGTTTATTCTGTTCTCAACTGCTATTGCTTTTGGTGTCCTTCTTAGAAAGTCGGTACCTACTCCTAGGTCTTGCAGGGTATTTCCTACATTTTCTTGCAAGAGTTTGAAGGTTTCTGGATGTAGGTTTAGGTCTTTTATCCATGTAGATTGGATCTTAGTGTATGGTGATAGATGTGGGTCTATCTTTTTGTTTCTACAGGCTATCAGCCAGTTGTCCCAACAACATTTACTAAAGAGTCCTTCCCACTTGCTTAAGCTGTCATTGGTCTTTTTGTCAAAGATTAATTGGCTGTATCTGTGTGGATTCCCTTTTGGTGCTTCTATTCTATTCCATTGATCTTCCTTTCTGTCTTTGTGCCAATACCAGGCTGTTTTGATAACCACTGCTCTATAGTATGTCCAGAGGTCCGGGATTGTGATCCCCCCTGCTAAATTCTTATTTTTCAGGATGGTTCTAGCTATTCGTGGTTTTTTGTGTTTCCAGATGAACTTTTGAATCATTGTATCCAGTTCCGTGAAGAATGTTTTGGGCAATTTGATTGGAATTGCGTTGAAAATGTATATTACTTGTGGTAGTATAGACATTTTAATGATATTGATTTTGCCTATCCAGGAGCACGGGATGTTATTCCATCTTTTGAGGTTTTGTTCAATTTCCTTTTTAAATAGTTTGTAGTTTTCTTCGAATAGGTCTCCTACACTTTTGGTTAGATTTATTCCCAAATACTTCATACTTCTCTCTGCTATTTTGAATGGTATCCTGTTGGTTAGATCTTCTTCCATCTTGGTGTTATTTGCGTACACTATGGCTGTTGATTTTCGTTCGTTAATTTTGTACCCCGCCACTCTGCCAAACTCTCGTATAAGTTCTAGCAGTTTCTGTATTGAGTCTCCTAGTTTTTCTATGTATAGGATTATGTCATCTGCATATAGTGAAAGCTTGACTTCTTCGTTTCCTATACGTATGCCTTTGATTTCTTTTTCTTGTCTTATGGCCTCTGCAAGTACCTCTAGGACTATGTTGAATAGCAGTGGTGATAGTGGGCACCCTTGTCTTGTTCCAGATCTCAGTGGGAAGGGTTCTAGCTTTTCTCCATTCAGTATGATACTGGCGTTGGGTTTTTCATAAATTGCTTTAATTATGTTGTGGATTTTCCCATCTATGCCTACTTTGGCTAGAGTTTTTAGCATGAAGAGGTGTTGGATTTTGTCGAAAGCTTTTTCTGCATCTATTGAAACTATTATGTGGTTCTTGTTTTGCAGTTTTTGGATATGGTTTATAACATTTATGGATTTCCGAATGTTGAACCATCCCTGCATTCCAGGGATGAATCCTACTTGATCCGGATGAATGATCTGTCTGATGATTTTTTGAATTCTATTGGCTAGGATTTTGTTGAGAATTTTAGCATCAATGTTCATCAGAGAGATAGGTCTGTAGTTTTCCTTCTCTGATGGTTCTCTGTCCGGTTTTGGGATTAAGGTGATGTTGGCTTCATAGAATGAGTTTGGGAGGGTTGCTTCCTCCTCTATTGTTTTGAAGAGCTTGTAGAGGATTGGGGTTAGTTCTGTTCGGAATGTTTTGTAGAATTCTGTAGTGAAGCCGTCTGGGCCTGGGCTTTTTTTCGTTGGGAGATCCTTGATGACTGTTTCAATCTCTACCTCGGTTATGGGTTTATTTAATTCTGCAGTTGCCTCTGGACTGAGTTTTGGTAAATGGTGGGAGTCCAAGAACTTTTCTATTTCTTGGTGGTCCTCAAATTTGTGGGAGTACAGTTCTTTGTAGTAATTTCTAATTATTTTCTTATTGATTGCAGTGTCTGTTGTTATGTTGCCTTTTTCATCTTTAATGCTGTTGATTCTCACTTTCTCTTGTTTTTTTTTGGTCAATCGGGCCAGTGGAGTGTCTATTTTGTTTATTTTCTCAAAAAACCAACTTTTTGATTTGTTGATTTTATGTATAGTTTTTTTGATTTCTATTTGGTTTATCTCCTCCCTTGTTTTGATGATTTCTTGTTTCCTATTGTGCGTGGGACTCTTCTGCTGCTGTTTTTCCAGATCCTGGAGGTGTGTGGTTAGTTCCTGTATTTGGCGTCTTTCTTGGGCCTTGACATGCGCTCCGATTGCGATGAATCTACCTCGTAGCACTGCTTTGGCGGTGTCCCACAAGTTTTGGAATGTAGTATCAGAGTTTTCATTGGTTTCCATGAATTTTTTGATCTCATCTTTAATTTCTTCTCTGACCCATTGTTCGTTTAATAGCATATTGTTCAATTTCCAAGAGTGCCTATACTTCCTGGGGAGTTTTGAGTTGTTGATTTCCAGTTTCATCCCATGGTGGTCTGAGAGGGTACATGGTATGATACTAATGTTTTGGAAGTTGTTTAGATTCGCTTTATGTCCTATCATGTGGTCGATTCTGGAGAAGGTGCCATGCACCGCTGAGAAGAATGTATAGTCTGTGGCCTTAGGATAAAAAGTTCTATATATGTCTACTAAGTCCAGTTGTTCTATTGTTTGTGTGAGCTCTGTTGTTTCTTTGTTGAGTTTTTGTTTCGTAGACCGGTCCATTGTTGTTAGAGGTGTGTTGAGATCGCCTACAAGAATTGTGCGGGTGTCTATGTCTTCCCTTAAGTCTGTAAGTAGTTGCTTTACGTAACTAGGTGCATTAAGATTCGGTGCATAAACATTAATGATGGTGATTGCTTCTTGATGGATCATTCCTTTCACCAGTATAAAATGGCCTTCCCTGTCTCTTTTGATGTTAGTTAGAATGAAATCTATTTCGTCTGAAATTAGGATAGCTACCCCAGCTTTTTTTTCTCGTCTATTGGCGTGAAATATCTTTTTCCATCCCTTCACTTTCAGTTTCTTTGCATCCTTTCTGGTTAGATGCGTTTCTTGTAGGCAACAGATGGTTGGGTCTTGTTTGATGATCCATTCTATTAATCTCTGTCTTTTGATTGGTGAATTTAGACCATTTGTGTTGAGAGTTAAAATTGAGAGGTTGCAATTTTTCCCTGCCATGTGATTGTGTTGTGTGTGTGTTGTTGCCTATGTAATTGTCTTGTTTGTGTGGCCTTTAGTTTGGAGACCTTCTTATTTGCCAACTTTGTTTGTGATTTGCCTCCTTTTTGTCCGGGACTAGCGCATTTCTAAGGAGACTTTGCAGAGCTGGTTTTGTGTAGACATATTCTTCTAGTTTTTCTTTGCTATTGAAGTATCTGATTTCGTTCTCATATACAAATGAGATCTTTGCTGGGTAGATTATTTTTGGTTGACAGTTGTTTTGTTTCAGGACTTGGAAGATCTTTGTCCATTCTCTCCTTGCTTGTAGGGTCTCTTCGGAGAAGTCAGCAGTGATTCTGATGGGTTTTCCCCTGTATGTGATCTTTTCTCTACTTCGTACTTGTCTCAGGATTCCTTCTTTGTCTTCATTGGAGTAGAACTTGAGCACCGTGTGTCTGGGTGAAGATCTCTTTGGATCATGTCTGTTGGGAGTTCTCTGTCCGTCCTGTATGCGGGGTGGATTTGTGTTCCAAGTGTTTTGGAAGTTTTCCTGTATAATTTCATCAAGCACTGCTTGCATCCCAGATTCTCTTTCTACTCCCTCGGGGAGACCGATGATCCGAATATTCAGTTTTCTAAGGTAATCTTTCATCTCTTGCATCATTTTATTAGTTTTGCTGAGGTTTGTCTCCAGCTGTTTAATTCGCTGGACACCTTCATTTTGTGTGTCTTCTGTTTCAGAGATCCTTTCCTCTGCCGCATTTATTCTGTTGATGAGGCTTTCAATTTTATTCTCTTGGGCATCCAGTTTGGTTTTGATTTGTTGTATTTCGGTGATTATGCGGTTCTGGAGGTCTTCCAGCTTTGTGTCCACGTCTCTGAGAGATTTTAGCATTATTTTCATCAATTCCTTTGCTGGTAACACGTCCATGTCTTCATCTCGCATCGCCGATATTGATAATGGCTTTTGGCCCTTGTTTGGTGGGGTGCTGGCTCTTTCATCTGGAGCACAACTCTTTCTGGTGGTTTTTCCCATTGCGTTGGTGTATTCTGGTGGGGCAAATGGACCCGTGTGTTGAGGGGCTGTCAGGTGCTTTCCTGTAGAGATTGGAGCCTGCAGGCGTGGTGTTGCCGGGTGTGGTAATTTTCAAGGCACCGTTGGTGCGTTCTCAGGGCCCGGGGCTGTAGAGCACCACCTTGGGGGCCCAGTGGATTCCAGGCACACTCTGGGCACCTCTTCTACAGGTGTGACACCCCAGGGCGTGGAGGGATGGAGGCGCTCTCTGGGTGTGCCCCCTGTGCGGGAATCCCCAGGGCTTAGAAGGTTTTATGTGCTTTCTCCCTGCGTTCTCCGTGTCAGGGACTGCAGGGTTTTTCAGGGCCCACCTGTTGCGTCTCCCACACACGGGACTGTGGGTGAGGCACTTTCCAGGCGTGGCTCTTGTGCAGTGAATCCACCACTCGTGGTGTGTGGGTGTTCAGAGCCCCTGCTCCCGTGTGGCTCCCCCACACAGGCCCTTAGGGGAGGAGTGACCCAGGCGCCCTGTTATAATGACTTCACGGCAGGTTCTCACCGTGTCAGACGCACTGGCCCCCCTCAGCGTAGGAACATCCGATGCGCCTTCCCTCACCACCAACACCACTGCGTGTAGTTCCCAAGGCACAGACCCAACCGTTTCAGGCTGCCTGCCCCGCCTTCTCAGAGGCTGGTACCTCAGTAGGGGGCGAGGAATGCGGAGGCTGCCACGTCAACCCCCCCCCCCCTCACCAAACGTCCGGCTGCTGCAGTCTGCCTCCGCCGCTGTCAAAGGCTTCCCGCCGGCGACGATCCACCCGATCTCCCTGCCTCCGAGCTGGCCGCGTCTCCCGTCAGGCCGTTTTCAAAAGTGACTCAGCAGGTCTGGAGTGGGATGTCGGTTTCTCTACCTTTGTCCTGCTCCGTTCTCGTTGTTCTTCTGAGTTGTGTGGATCTTTTTGGCTCCACACTGTCCCAGGGAGCTTCACATACCTCTCCCTGCAGTTCCCTGCTGCTCCTCTTTGCTGCTTCTGTAGCGTTTTATCCCTATCTCGCTGAACGCTCCCTCACAGCCTTCCTCCTACGTCGGCCATCTTAAAACCCTCGAAATTCATGTGTTATTCCTATATAGCTAATATCCCTAATGTTAGACTTAAATTGGAAAGATCTTCCAACAACTTTATGCCCCAATCAAAATAGTACTCATCCTATCCTTGAACACAGAGTCCCCATTTTGCCATTCCAAAGGAAACCTGCTGACCAGCTGCAAAAGGGCTGAGCTGCTGTTGAGCAGAGGTTCAGAGCAGTGGCTCAGAGGGCTTGGAGATTAGCTTTTTTTTTCTGATGAGGATAATCTGATAGGTGGCAGAGTGAAAGACAATGAGGAGAAAGAAATGCCTGCACATAGGGAACCTCAGATCATTTTCCATCATGATAGATGGAATTGTTTCAGAATTTAGGGTTCAAGTTTCCATTTTTGAGGCACTCACTGTTACACAGGAAATGCCTCATGGGTGAATTGTTAAGAGAATTTGGAGATGAAATTTTCACTTGGAAGACATGGGGCTGAGCTTTGAAAATGAAAATCAGGAGGAGAGGGAAAGATCATGTCCCTAGACCTCTTTCTCCACCTTAAAATGGTGAGATGTTTCAACTTCAGGCATCCCTGGGATCTTTCTGTGTGGCTCGAGCCACACAGATAAGAGGAGCTAGAAAATCAGACAGACAAATCAGAGAAGTGGCAAGGCCCTCCAGACAGGACTTTGAAGAGAATTCCTCTTCTTTCCATGGCAGTGGCCAGCACTGCATGTGGAACGAGCAATGAATGGGTGGAGGTCTGCCAGCCCCTTTTGGACTGGTCATCTTGGAAAAGAATTCTCTCAGATTTTAGCACCAATAGGTTAGGTTTTAAGATTTTTTATTTTCAGTTCTAAGAACTGAGTTTGGCTAGTTAAAGCGGAAATGATTTTTGTTGTAGGTGAGACAAAATAGGTGGGAAAAAAGTGGGCGTTCAGCCTGCCCAGACAGTGAGCAGGGAGTTTGAAATCTGGCTGCAGTCCTAGGCACATTGGAGTCACTGTGTGGCTAAATCATCGATTCCTGGCCTGGGATTCATCTTTCTGAAGTACCTCCCCCTTCAGGGAGTTTAACGGGAACCTAATAGGTCCTTTCTAGGAAGCTGATTCTCCAACTGAGTGCAAAGAATGTCATGATGTATGCTTTGAGGGCAAATGTATTAGCTGAGAGTGGTGCCACAGACTATGTACTATTATTGAGCAGCACGACACAAAGGTGCCTGGCCCAAGAAGACATTATTAATACCAAGTTGTGTCTCGGACATTTTGTACAAGCTCATACATGATTTAAGTAGCTTCTCCCCATAGGGTCGTTCTGGAAAAAACTCAGTTTTGTAGTCTCAAATCCAGGGTAAGGAACTGGTCTATTGATTCCATTGGTGGACTTATTTGAGAACAATCACTGCTTTACTTGGGCTTCAGATGTGGACAAAGCCTTCAGGAAGCCTGAAGCAACTCTATGTAATGATATTGGTTTGTCATAACCTTTAATAGCTGCTCCTCGTAAAAGATATTTCCAGCGTTGTACTAGAGCTTTCTTATCCCTAGATTGTTTTGGGTTTCAGATCTTTGTTTCTTGCATTTTTAATTTTTCCCCCTCCAAATGAACTCATCTTCACTCCTAAAGTGAGATAATATTGATTAGATCACTAGGGGAGATTTGAACCTGGGATGCTGCATCCAGTGGTTGGTAGAGGAACATGTTTATTTAAATAACTGGTGTCCAAGGGTGTGTTCCCTGGGATGACACAGCGGCTATGTCAAGTCAGGGTAGCTGGACTTTGGCCGCCTAAAATGGCCTTCAGCTTTCAGAACCTGGAGTTTGGGCAGGCTGGTCGACAGATCTTGGAGACATTCATGCTTCATTTTTGTTGCTGTCTCAAACATTCTTATCTAGAGAATTTTAAGAATTTACCAGTCCTTGAGCCTGATCCCTAGAGATTTAATTTAATAATTTGTAGTAGGAAATACTAGTACAAATTTCTCAGTGATTTCTTTAAGGTTTGTTTTCATTGGAAAGTCAGGTATACAGAGAGGAGGAGAGAGAGAGAGGATGATCTTCTGTCCATTGATTCACTCTCCAAGTGGCCACAACAGCCAGAGCTGAGTCATTCCAAAGCCAGGAAGCAGGAGCTTCATCTGGATCTCCCATGCGGGTACAGGGTCCCAAGGCTTTGGGCCATCTTTGATTGCTTTCCCAGGCTACAGGCAGGGAGCCAAATGGGAAGCAGGGCTGCTGGGATTAGAACTGACTCTCATGTGGGATCCTAGCATGTGCAAGGCGAGAACTTTAGCCACTAGGCTACCTGCTGTGCTGGCCCCTCAGTGATTATTTTATATCAAGTAATAAGTTATATACAATAAAATTTACACATTCTGGTGTATACTTTTGTGTGTTTCAATGAATGCCTTTAGTCGTGTAACCACTACAATAATGAAAATATCAGCTATTTGCATCAAGTTGTAGGTTAGGTCACCTCTTAGGATGCCACAGCCCATGTCAGATTACCACTGCCAATCCTGGCTAGTCTGCTTCCAAGCCAGCTTCCTGCTCACACGTGCTAGGAGGCAGCAGATGACAGACTTGGCTGTTTGGGTTTCTGGCATTCCTATGGGAGACCTGGACAGAGTTGTAGGCTCTTGGTTTCCAGTCGGTCCATTCCTAAATCTTGTGGGCACTTAGAGGATTAAGCAGGAAATAAAAGGCCTGTTTTTCTCAGTCTCTGTGCTGTTTTACCTTTCAAGTAGATGAAAATAAACAAATTTCATATTTCTGAAAAGATCTTTTCATGTTTTAAAAAAGTATCTGCCACTTTATAGTTATTTTTTCTGCCCATATCAACTACTAATGGGTATTACTTTCTTTAGAGATCTGTATTTTTTTCTAATTTTTTTACAAATGCAGTC
The DNA here is from genome assembly GCF_017591425.1 of Ochotona curzoniae. NCBI lineage: Eukaryota > Metazoa > Chordata > Mammalia > Lagomorpha > Ochotonidae > Ochotona > Ochotona curzoniae. The sequence goes on from NW_024466599.1 coordinate 62,071,617, forward strand.
AAAATTGCAATCTTTGGATTCTTTTTTTTTCCATTTAAATATTGTGTTTGAGGCTAATACACTTTATTGCATATTTTAAGAGTATATTTCTTTTGCTATTGTAGTGCTATGTAACATGAATGTATTAGTTGATCTCTTCTCTAATTGAAAGATACTTGGCTTTCCTCCAAATGTTCTTAAGGTATTAACAGAATTTCTGTAGATATTAAGGTATATAGTTTTATGTAAATATTCCCCAGTTAGAATGCATTCACAAAGTAAAAGCCAGGATTCTATCAAGTGCTCCTTTCTGACTTTGAGATCTTTTATTCCAGGGTTGTCAAGCTTGGCACCCCAGTTAACCAACTGTTTACCTGCTGCTCTCCCTGCATTATTCCTCCCCGTATTTAGGTGGTGCTGAAGTTAACCAAGATTAGTGCCAGAACCCCTAGTAAGCAGGAGAGTCAGCCTGTTTGGTGTCCCCATGTGGTGAGAAGTCCTTTTTCTCCTTTTACTTTTGCTTTAGTCAGTTTTCAAAGAGAAATATGCCAAGTAGATGAGTGGTTTTAGCATACAATGATTTTTATGTCACTGACAGAGCAGGCATTTCTGACAATGGTCTCAATAGATTGTAACAGGCATACTGCAAGATAATGTTTCACAAGCTACTTTTCTACTTGATACCTAAAACAAAGCACCTTATGGGGATTTTTTTTTTTTGGGAAAATGTATTGTACTTTTAACTGTGTGAGTTTGTTTTCTGAGAATTTGTTGCTAAAGCAGAGTGACAAAGGGGGAAAAGACTTATATTCAGGGGAAGGGGGCAGGGAGAGAGAAAGACTGAGTTTGAGTGAGCATGCATGGGCTTCCATCAAAGTGGCTCACTCCTCAGATGACCACAGCAGCCAGTCTGGGCCAGGCTGAAGCCAGGAACTCCATCCTGGTCTCCTACATAGGCAATAGGAGCCCAGGTACTTAGGGGAATCTTCTGTCTTCCCAAGCATATTAAAAGGAAGTGTATGGGAAGGAAAGCTGCTAGGGCTGAATCTGTCACTCCAGTGCGGCATGCTAGCTCCCAGGTGGTAGCAAAACTTGCTGTACCACAGTGCTAGCCCCATGACTAAGATAATTTATAGATGATGCCTATCTGCTCTCATTTTCTTTACCAAAATGGATATTAAAAAGCATAAATAACACAACTTAGGAATCCGGAGTTGGCAGGAAGATCAAGCTGTGCGTTGTCCAATTCAGTCACATTTTCTTGGTTAGGGAGTCCCCTAGAAATCTCAGTAATCTCAAAGCATCCCTAAGGAATCTCACAAAACAGACTGATCTGAAATGCAGGATATTGCTGGATCCTGCATCCAGTAAAAGGACTGAGAAAAAAGAATGAGAACTTAGAAGAGTACTTCAAGAAGCTCATAGAAAATGTAATTAAAATGCTTATTTTACTAAATAAAAATAGAAATTCAGGCCACTTTTTGATAATACTTTCCCTGAGCTTTCAAAAACAAGTTCATGAGTTTATAGACCTGTGTTTCTAGTCCTCTTTCTCTCCAAAGTGACTGTTTAGTTCCACATATTCAAGAAGTATCTCTGTCAATTTGAATCCTCTTCTAATTAATCTAACTCATCTCTCCTTGTGACCAACCAATCAGCCATCTGGTAGATTCTATTGTTATGGTAACTGTGTGTGAAATCTTGAATTCAGAGGCAATTACCATACACACTGGTCTGCTTAACTGGAGAGCGAAGAAACCATCTGTTGCTAGAAGGGTAATGGCATGAAATAATACTTTTCCAATCTGTCACCTTACCAATCACTATTGTTTAATAAATGGAAACAAAGGAACAACTGAATAATGCATACTGGAAAATTTATGAAGAATAAGGTTCTTTTTTAACTCACAAATTGGGAGACTAGGAAGTCTAAGATTGAAGGGCCATGGTTGCCGAGTCTTCTCACCAGCAGTCATTCTGCAGTGTCCTCCTGAGATCATTCCAGGGCCTCGCTCGGCAAGAGGGACACATACAAGAGACACAGCCAAAGTAGCTTGGGTAACAAACCCATGTTGTAGATAACCCATTAATTCATGAAGGCACAACCTTCAGGATCCAATCACCTCGTAAAGGTCCCACGTCTTAAATACCTCATGATAGGGACTAATTGTCAGAGTTTTGGTGGGAACATTTAAATTGTAGCAATCATATTATTGAGCTAGATCATATGAAAAGATATGAAATGAGATACTTACTGAGGAAATGAGATACTTACTGAGGAAAGCACTTAAGAATGGTGGACTAATATTATGCTTCTGGACAATCTATAGGAAGCAAGTGCATCCATTGATTTCCAGAATTGACACAAGAGGAAAATCATAAATCTTCCTTGGAGATCTGTGAAGACCTCTGGGCTTACAGAAGTGATATTCTTGGCATTGGTACCATTAAGAAATGGGAAACTGATAATCAGGCTTAAGTAACATAGCAATCAGTTATAAGAAAATAGGACCAACTAAAGCAACATGGGGAGATCTTGCAATTTTCAGTGGCGACATCACTTGCAGCTGTATCCTGATATGGCATCACTTTGAGTTTTCTTTGCTGATGATCTTAAGGTTACTGCTGATTTAATTTGAGCTATTGCTTCCTGCTAACAAATATAGGTACCCTTTGACCCCAGACTTGGGAACTATTGCATCAGTGTGGTTCCAAATACTCATGAATTTCCATTAACCCTCAAGTAAAGGCCTAGGGCCTATGTATATTCCCAGAGGAAATAATTTTATTTATCAATCTAAATTCCCGGACAGGTAAATCTGGCTTTTATGTTTCTTTCAACAGAGAATATGGGAAGAATAAAAAATGACTGATAGAAGGATTAGAAAAATTCAATTTAGTTGGCATCCTTATAACCTACTTTTGATTATTAAAGCTGACAAATGGATTTTGAATTTTTTATTAAAGTTCTTACTCTCCATTTTTCAGTTGAAGTTCCAGAAAAAATAATCCACATTTTCCTTCATATTAATATTCTTGAGCTTCTTATACCTCAAAGGATATTTTCACACAATTCTTTTGACCAGGCCAAAAGGTTTTCCATTGGTTAGCTTATGTAATTCACATGTTTCCCTCATTTTTATTTAAATGTCACTTCATCTGATATTTCTAGGTTAGGTGAAATACCCCTCTTACATTCTACCATAATTTTTCAGCCATTCACACTTTGAATATTACGTTATGCTTACCTGCTTGATTTATGTTACCAAAAGACAGACTTTGTCTACTGCATTCACAGTCATACACTTTCTGCCTGCTTAGAACTCAACACATAGTAGGTGTTCAAAAACCTAAATGTTGAACATTTGATCTATAATACTTCAGTGTCTGCATGCATAATGCTTTCAGGTGAACAATTTAAGCTTTATGTTGTCCGTGAACTGAATAAGAAAACCCTGGAAAAATCATGGAATCACCTTAAACTTACGTGAATGCTTTATGCAAGATAGGAAGATGAGGTATGAGAAAGCTATATAGGTGAGACATACTGAGGTTTGTAAAGAAATGGATCTCTGTCCATTCATCTATTCATGATTCCTAAGAACCAAAATGACAGGGTGATGCTAGGCGGCACTACATTTTCCCTCAGATTTCTCTGGCATCAGACTTCACAGAACATAGAGACAAATCCTTTTCTATTCCTTGGGTTGACTAAACTATGGCACATAACAGAACTCGGCAAACAAGGAGCAAATAGAGCATTGATTACATTTACCAGCACAGGTGGTTATGCCACAGCTTTTAAATTAACCCCTCCATTTTGCCTTTTCACCAGTACCCTTAGTTGAAATTCTCATCTCTCTTCTAGCATCTGACAAAGTGGTCTGCCAAATGCAGGGAGAGACATGGCGTTTTTGAGATGACCCATCTACCTCTGGGAGCAGCATGGTACAGTGACAAGAGGAAGGCACCTGGTTAAATCTAAGATGGTCTAAGCAGGCTGCTCAGTCTCCCCGTGCCTCACTATCCTCACCAGTAAAATGGAGGTAATGATAAATGCTTCTTCAGAGCTGGTGTGAGACTTAATAAGGTCACTCACAACACTGCTTCAGACAGTGCCTATCCGATAGTCAATACTCAGCAGATACGGGTGTGCCTTTTCCCCAAGGATGAAAACCATCTCTGGGTCAGTAAAATCATTCCATCTCCTTGGCAGCATAGATTCGTGCCCAATTCTTCTTCTGCATTGGTCTGAGATGTGGCTGCTGTGGTGTGTTGGCTCCTGGCTTGGCTCTCAGGGAATGAGTGTAAGGTTTCCGCGCTGTGTCTCGGTCTGATTTGGCTACCATAAGAATATCACAACTTGAGCCAGCTTTGTAATAATAGAAGCTTATTTTTCCTTGTTCTAGAAGCTGAGAAGTCAGATTAAGGGGCCAGTAGATGTGGCGTGTCTGAGAGCTTCCCATCAGGTTCATACATAAGCCTTTCCACCCTACTCTTTGCTGTTGGAGAGGATAAACAAGTTTCCCTGCGCCACTACGATGGGAGCAGCAATTCTACTGCTGTCATGGCCTTATCACATAGCCCCAAACCTCACCTAACACTATCACTTTGGATGTTGAGTATAGATGTATAAATTTTAAGGGAATACAAGCATCAAACCATAGGTTTATACCATTAGGTTGCCTGCCAGACTGTATTTTATTCACTCATTTGTTTATTCACTAGTTGGTTCAACAAATGAATGGACAAATATAAATAGAAGACACGAACAAGATGGTGAGGGCACAGTCACTTCCCTTCTGAGACCTCACAGTCTAGGGCAACATACAGATAAATAAGCATTTACAGGGTCACAGTCTAATAATATCATAGGGAAAATAACTGATAGTAATGGAAGCAGGCAATAGGGCAATTATAAGAAGTTGGAGGACCAGGATTAGCCTCCCTGGGCACAGGGGCGGGACTATGGCGGTAAGTGAGATACCACCATTTGAAGAGGAAGGTGGGAGGAAAAGGGAGGGAGTACCATATGCAAAGATGTGGAGCTGAGAGAAATGTGTGCTAGGAGATGAAAGGGCTCTGTGGGAGGTGGAGACTAAAGCATTTCAAGAGGTAAGCAGAGGGGAACGTGTGAAGCCAGTGGCTATGGGCACTGAACAAAGTCTAGAGGCACTGGGGGAAATGAAAATACAGGAACCTGGAGATCCTTATAGGACTGCCATCCGTGTGCTGTTCATTACCACCCCATTTGTCTTCTGGCTCCCTTCTCTTTCCTCTGCCTCTTGATGCAACTGGAAGAAATAGACTCTTGGTAGTTTTTCTGACCACAAAGCTGTACATCCATGTTTGAAAATCTTGAAGAGATAACCATACACTGTTGATAATGAGCAAAGTTATGTAACGTTCATGAGCAGATTGCAGAGGTCACTCAAACATCTTTCTTAGCTATCTTATGCCTGTGAAAGAGAAAAGCAATCTTGCACATGCAAACTGTTGTGGAAGGATTCTGTACTTGGCAAAAACGTGCTTTGGCTTATGAACAGGTCAGGGGGTCAGTTACACCAAACCAGGCTGACGATCTATTCCATGCATGCTTGTTCCTTTGAGTGCTCAGGTCAGTGGTGCTCAGATTAATACAGCAGGGCTCCATGTTGTACAAATGCAAATTAAGAAATGGCAATTTTACACTGGTCATTTCATCCCTCATTGCCAGTTAACTATAATTATGTCAAAATAGTTTAAGTGGTCCACATATAACATGTATAAGTTGATATTAAGATTTGACTTGATTTATCTGTAATTGCCATAATTACCGAAGGAATGTTACGCACAACATAAATTCATTGACCATGAGTTGAGTGAATCTGTGTAAAGTGCTCTGCCAAGCATACTGCATGGCATTTGGTCCCCAAGAATTTAGACTAACTGAAGGAATGCCAAGTGAGTAAAGGTACTGCAGGTTATTCTGTGGCCACACCAACCTGCTTGCAGTTGGGTTCCCACATTGGGACCTTTGCACCCCTCTTTGCTTAGAAGAATCTCTCTGCCTTCTCTGTATCCTAGGCCTCTTAGCATCTCTTTCGCTCAGGGCAAGAGTCAAAACAGGGGCATGATGTAAGAGTTCTATGCCAAGCTAACAAATTGGTAGATAAAATGTGTCCTGTCTTCTAACAGGATGATAATTCTTCACAATGACTTGAAGACCAAGCTCACACTGAGAATTCTCAGCCTCTTTGGATTTCTGTATTGGAAGCTAGTTGTACAGGAGATTCGACTCTTAGCCATAGGCCCTGGACTCTGGTTTCTTCCCATATAACAAAAAGTGTTGGGAATGGCTATATGAACAGCTTAGGTTTCAGGTCCAGGATCAACCCATACTCCCCAGACTCATCCCTGAACACCCATGGTTCTAAGATGCACACACTATCAATGCATTCTCTCTCCAGGAGAAAGATCTTGAAGTAAAGGCCAGTGTAGGCCTCAATGGATCTTACAAATGTCCCAGCAAGAAACTCTGGAATCTTGGTTTAGAGAGCAAAGGCCCAGGAGGACACAGGGCTGCAGACAAGCCACAGGAGAACCACACAAGTATGGGGAACAGGGCAGGGGCCTCTCTTGTCTCAATATGAAACTATCAACTCCCAGGCTTATTTATGTGGCCAACTGATGCTCTTCCCTCAAGCTGGAGTGCCAGTATCTCCTCCTGAGCTAATTGCTGTGTTGGTGCAATCACTGCCTGCCACACACGCTTGCACTGTAGGCCCTGGGAAGCAGAGGCTGTGTTTCAGCTTCATGTCCCCGCCATCTACACATTTAACACTGGCTGTATGGATGAATGTAAGCCCAGACGTGGTCACACCTGAAGACACAGAATAGCCTAAAGAAACAGAGTGACCACGAGGTCTGGGTCATAAGTAGTTGTTTCAGGAGCTGAGTTTGGATTAGTAAGATTCAAGGAAGAGAGTCCCAGGCAGGAGGAAACACATTTTATATGTACACAACTCAATTTGTGAATGAAGGAATTCACTCAAATTTTCGTGACATACCTGGAAGAGAAACAAATAATAATGGATAGTTTTGTTTAAGCCCTTCACTCTGCTTTGTTTAAGCATTTTTTTTTTTCAGAATCTAGGTATTGCAAAAGCAGTTGCAGCCCTCTTTATAGTAAGGTTGTTCAACCACATTGATGAGAGGGAATAGAAAAACAGCTGGAAGTCTGCTAAGTTGTTAGAAAAGGAGATTAATGTTATGTAAATGTAAGTAATTAATCAGTAAGCTCTTAGGAGCCAACTACCTGATGTGAAGAGCCCTCCTTGGAGAGGAGAAAATTGCTCTCCTCTGATTAAAAAATGGACTGTGAAACCCAGCTTTTACCTCTAACCTTGATCAAGCTAACTGGAGTTGAGTGGAATTTTCCTCCCTGCTCTTCCATGTAAAGAGTAAAAGCAAGGGTGCGTGACTTGAACAGAGCTGGATAAGGCCGTGGTTAAGCAGTCAAGAGAACTGAGTGGCCAGCCGGTCAGCCAGTCTCTCCAGGGCGCAAAGAGGTGTGGGCTGACATCTGGCAGTCATGTCACAGCTGACAGGATCCTGGGCATCTGGCCTGGGTGGGGGGAAGACAGGGCAGCTCTCCTCAGCACCCTCTTTATGTACAGGCAGGAATCAGAGCATCCCATGCTCCAACTCAGAACTGCATCAGAAGTGGGCCAAACCAACCCCCCGCAGTGCTGCACAGATAAATCTGGTATTTCCTGATCTGCAGGCCACTAAATCCATGCTTGCAGCTGCTGTTGGCATCTTTCCATTGTAGACAGTCTTAATTAAGAGTGAAGCCAGCACATGAGAAGGCAAATCCAGAAGACATAGTAATTGCCCCCAGAGACCCGACACCATTGTTTGTGATTTTGGCATGTTTGCCCGAGCCCTATTGAACACAGAGGTTCTACCCTGAAACCCTGCTATTTTCTGAAATCAGTTTGCATTTGTCAATTTTAACAACCACTAATAGAACATGAACAGACATTTACAATTGGTTACTCCGATTTTTAGATAACTGTGATTTATTGTCCTGAACTGTGTTGTCTATAGATGGCCTTATGTGTTAAATAAAAAGAGAATAAAAAGGCAAATAAAACTTTTCTTCATAGAATACACAATTGTAACCCCTCTACAGTTATAACTGTTCTCCCCACAGTCAGTCAAAGTGAAAAAAATTCTCAAAAATGAAATTTTGTTGAATGTGCACTACCAATATAAATATCTATGCCTTAACCTAATCAGAGGTTTTAAAATATTTCAAGGGGTGGTGAAGTATTTCGTGCAGTGATTATGTCTCTGGTTGGAATGCCCACATCCACAGGAAGTGGGTTGGGATCAAAGTTTGGTGACCACTCTCAGTGCTGCTGATGTCCACCCTGTGAGGCAGCAAGTGCTATATGTGGGTCCCCGCCACCAAGTGGGAGACCTACACGGAATTTCAAGCTCCTGGCTTCACCTCAGCTGCCGTGGGCATTTGAAGAGTGAGCCAGCATATGAAAGATTCATTAATCTCTCTCATCTTTCAAATAAAGTGAAACTGAAAAAAAATTAAAAAATACTAGAAACACAGGACCCACAGGCTCTGTTGGGAGAGTATTTTGCATTTAAAAGTCTTTTGAAAAAAATGTTAAGTGACTGAATAAATATGAAAATCATAATGGAAATATAAAAGCCACAATTGCAAATTATAAAATAGAGCATTGTATGCAAATAAATAAAATAGATATTTTGATAATTAGAGCAGTTATCAAAGAAATTCATAGCTCTGGCTATTGCCATTATTAAAGAGAAATTTTAGTATGAAGCTATTTGAAAAAGAAAAGGTAAACTCCGATCTTTTAGGAGGCATTTAGCAAGCTACAGACCATTATTTGCGATCAGACCCCTTACCTGGTCATTTCTGTAGTCTTTTTCATTGATGAAGAATAGAAAGTTTAATTAGGATGATCAGTGTTGCCTTTTAGCAATGCTAGCACCACAACTTATTATTCAAAGGAAAAAGTATTCAAATATGAGAATCATAATATTTGAAAATAAATATAATTAGAATTGCAGATATCCTATAAATAAAATTTGAAACAGTAAAGAAAACTTAGAATTAAAAGCAATGGACAGTATAGAATTCATTAAGCTAACAATGTCTCCTAATTAGTCTGAATTCTAAAGAGATGTTTTAGAAATTTGGGCAGAGACTTCTAAATTAGTCACATTTCTAAAAATGACTAAACTATAATAAAGATCATTTTGCAAATATTTTGATGTATATAAAATATTCAAATTTACTAGTTATCTGTGTACTTATAAGAAAGATCTCCAAGTCCTATTCTGACATATAAAATATAAGCTTAAGCATTTTTGTAACTGTGTTCTGTGATCAGTTCAAGCAATAAGTTCCTGTTTCATTAATAAAATGGAAAAATAGTCATTAAATTACAAAATGTATTTAAGTACTCGTATCTTATATTGTATAATAGCAACGAAGACATTGCTATGGATGTCCTATGTTTGAACCTCTGGAAAAACAAAGCAAAGCATAGGTTTGCTATGTGTGTATTCCTCAAAAACAAAGTGCAAATTGACACCAAAGCCACAAGTGTGTTGTAGGTTTTTTTTTGTTTTTCGATCAAATTTCTCAATTTTCTCCTGTTATTTTAGATTAATATTGGCAACTCCCTCATGGCTACTAAGAACTGAAAAGGAGGCGGGGGGGATTTATCAGATAAATGTAAATTGTCAGGTACTCTTTGCAGATGACCCAGAGGTTGATTTTGCCTGCTGCTAAGGTTTGCACTTTACGTTTGTGCTTAAGATTCCATTTAGAAAACTTTCAAACTCTTTTCTCCTGCCTGAGGATGCTGTCCTACTGACTGTCCCTTTGGAGATGAGGCAAAAAATTCCCCACTTCTGTTTTAAGTGCAGAACATGATTTACCCAAGCAAAGCAATAAAGTGTATTGAGAAGTAACTAAACTCAGCATGCCCTGTGGTTATTGCTTGCCTCTATGATTTCAAACCTATAATTAGATATGTTGTTATGTTTTGCCAAGCTTTAATGACCTCCATTCTGTTTATGACAAACACTGGAGAGTCACCCCCTGGGGACATTGTTTGGGTGAAGATGAGTTGATGAGGCTTTGCTTTATTTAGTCCGTCTTAAGATGAAATTTCCTTATTTTCATATTGCTAAACAGTCCAGCATGTTCAAATAATGTAGATCCATCATGTGCGGATCTGTGTGGTGGGTAGCAGGGGTGGAGAGCATGCAGGGCAGCTCAGGAAGTGGTCACAACTGGATCAGTGAATGAGCAAGAACTGGGCTGAAAGTCAACAATAGACTCTGCTTTGGTGATACTCTCCACCACTCTGCTTGGATTTGTAGGGGCTGCTTAATGAAAAAAATGGACTAAGTTGCATTTTGTTACGGTCATTCAGTAAGTAGATGGACTTATATCTAGTGTTGCGTTAGGGATAATGAGGGATAAAATGACAATTGATGGCCTATTTGGAAAGACGATACAGACCTGAACAAAACAAATCATGTTGAAGCAAGAATATAAGTTCCTCAGAGAAGATTTCCCTGACTTCTCCAAACAACATTAAGTACCTTGGATGAGCCTTATGATACTTAGCAATGATTTACTTGCATACTTGCCTCATTTTTTTTCGAGGTAAAACCCTTGAGAACAAACTATTCTCACATTCCATTCCTAGCACCTTCCGTGGTCCTGACATAAGATTGGTGATCCGAAAATGGGGTGAGTGTATGAGTTAATCATCGTGGTACAGTTGATTCATGGGGGACAGTGCCAGGAAGGGAAACCTGTGGCATTGTGCTGGGAAGACCAAGTAAGGCTTAGTACCCATGTGACCTGTGAGTTCACTTACTAGTTGATTGAATGAGTGGCACACGTGTTGCCTTTCATGAGGTTAGTAGAAGGTATCAAAAAAGGATGCATGGTCTTCCTGAAGTTTTTCCTAATTGGCTCTAACTCCTTTGAAAAGAAATTGTTTAAAAATGTTGCTAAACTCAGAATTCCTTTGGGAAATTTCAGGTGGCAGTATCTTATAGTCACTATTAGGTGGTATTTGAAATACCTTTTTGCTTCCTGAGTGGCAAGAGAACTGGGAATGACACATAGGATGCTGACAGAGGAAGACTTGGAGTCCCAACACAACTCGAAGTGGCACAGGAACGTTATTCAGTAACGGGCCTCTAGGAAAGACAAGAGTAGAAGGTAATGAGGAGGTAGGACCCCAATAACAACAGTTTAGCTGTTTTGTTTTGGTATACAACTTTATATCTCAATAAACGAGCAAGTAAAGATAGGCTCCTTTCTATACTGTGACTTCCTGTGCTGCCCTGTGCTAGTGGTAAGGAACCCTAGAAATGGCAACAACTGGCAGAATGTACAATTTCATGCTTAAAGGAGACAATGGTGAGAGTAAAATATGACTTGACCCTCTCTGTGTCCAGAACGTACACCAAGAGCAAAGAACTAAAGCACAAACTTGTAATGCATTTTCAAATTCCTAAAAAATGTTCAAAGTATGGAATTTTATTACCATGAACAACTTTTCTTAAGGTTAAAAAATTAGTAGGCTTGAAATGTTGCAAGCCTCCGTAGGGTACATGTCTAAGTGCATTTTGCAGATGGGAAGAAATCTCGGGCAAAATTATGACAGAGATGGGGAGATGGCATGTGGAGGATGAAGTTGAACGCCGGGAAACCCAGTAGTTGGGATGGGAGCTGATCACTACAAGAAGAGGAGAGATGAGGAAAATGAATCCAGACCCGATCATAAGGAGAGCATTTATGAGATGCTGCAGGTGTGCTCACTTGGTACTGCTTCCAGCTGATAGTTTCACATTGGCATTCTCTGGAATAAAGTGATCCCTTCTGATGGAACTCAATAGCAATTGATAGTACATGAATGAGCTAAACTTCAGTTTCCATGATTCTGTGTGCTCACAGGTGCGGTCAGTTCTCCACATCTGTGAGATCCACAGACCTAGACTTAATCAAGCAAGGATCAAAAATGTTTAGAAACTTAATTGTGTCTGTTCTGAACAGGTACAGATTTTTCCTTGTCTTTATGTCCCAAACACAACATAGCCATTCTCTACCTTGAATTATCAGCTACCCGATGATGATTTAGAGCAGATGGGAGTTTTGTGTCAGCTATAAATACTGCAGCATTTTGTGGAATGGGCTTGAGCATCCCCAGGGCCCCAGGAACCATACTCCTCAGAGGAAGATGAAGGCTGAATCTCATTTCATTTTACTCGCTGATAATAGTCTTGTTTTTCTCAGTTAGGACTCTTAGAGAAGCTAGTGACAACTCTTATAAAACCACCACAGACCGGGGAAGCTAATTACAGGTTTCAACGAATTCCTTCAGAAGTCTGTCTCTGTGGGTTGACAGTTACTGAAAAAGCTAAGCAGGCAGGAAACTGTCTTCTTTGGAATAAGGACAAACATGTCTGGGTGGGGTTTTGAGGACTGAAATGCAGGTGATGGAGCACTGTCTAAGTTTACTTCCATGTTTGCTCTTCCCATACATCTTCTGTTGTCTCTTTCATGTTGATTCCCGCTTGTTAACTGCTGCATTCTTTTTGTTTAGATCCAAATAGAGGTTCCTCTGTGCTGATGGTTCTTTCAGTGCCATTAGGACATTACGTTTTCTAATCTGTTCTCTCCTTTGCAGTTTCCATATTACTGTCCCCTCACAGTTGCCTCATGCTCTTAAACATCATCTCTGGCTTTGAGATATATTTTAAGTCTGTGTAGGTTGTTCTTGGTCAAATGGTGCTCTTAAGCATAAATGTTTTTAAAAGTTGACAGATATGCCCTTCTTCATCGGTTCACTATTATAAATGCAACACTTGTGCTGGACAGATATGAGTGGTGGAAATCCAAATGAATTGTGGCCATCGTGATCGTGTGAAGCCACTCCAAACTAAACTTTGAATAGAGCACAGCACTTTCTACAGGGAACTTCAAAACGTTTTTTGGGAAAAAAAATTGTATCTATGTTTTGATGCAAGAAAGTTAAGAAATCCAAGCATAGTAAACATGTATAGTTACTAAATGCTAATCAAAACATTTTTTAATGTTTGAGACAGAAATGTTAATTTAGCTGACTTTACTATCACATTGAAAGCATGCCAAATGATCACATTGTACCCCATAAGTACGTGCATAAAAATCTTAAACAGTAAAAATAACTAACTAAATAAAATACATAACAACACAAAGCTATGTCCCAAAACCTGAGGTTGAGGGGCTTACACTGTGGCACCGTATGTTAAACTGCCACCAGTGAAACTGATATCCCACATCAGCATGCTGATTTGTGTTTTAGCTGCTCCCCTTTAGATCCAGTTTCCTGCTTTACATCTGGGAAAGCAGAAGATGATGTATCAAGTACTTCAGCCTCTGCCACCTGTGTGGGATGACTGAATGGAGTTCTAGTCTTCTGGCTTTGGTCTGTACCGACCCCAGCCATTTAAGAAGTAAACTAATGGATAGATGACATTCCTTCTCTCTCTTTCTCACACTCTCTCTCTGAATTCTATTTCTCGGTTTCATTCTGTTTTCATTCTATTTCAAATGAATAATTGTTTAAAACAATGTTGAATCAATAGACAGAAAAGTGGTTGCTTGAGATTGTTAGCGTTACATATTACTTTAACTGTGTCCTCACTTTCTTCTGTATATGAAAACATTTGTTCAAAGTGTTGTTTCATATTTGTTATCCACTGGCTGACATAGCCTACCTTAGAGTTTCCATTTGCCCAGATATTCACTGCCAACACTTGGCTGGGGTAGTTGGTCCATTTGTTTTGTCCTCCATCATTTGTTGTGGTACCAGGTGTCCTCTGCAGGTTCTAATGTACTGCCATATCCTCCATGTGCAACTGGCTGTGCTATCTACTGCTCCATCTAAGCCACTGATGAGGCCCAGCTCTGACAAATGCACTCTATAATCAGACCATGGAATGTGTGGTTCTCCATGGTTGGGGATTTGAGTCCAGCAAATCAGTTGAGGGATATCCCCAAAGAAACCTCATCTGAGGTGATCCCAAACTTGATTCTTGTGTGTCCTTGCCAATACAGGATCCGGCAGTCTGTCGCCCCCAACCAGCTTATGCACATGCTGCTGGTTGTAATTGCTGGGTTAGTTCTATTTTAAGCCCTGTCTTCCACACAAACCAACGGGTGTTGCAGTCCAGAATATCCTGCTCACCACACACTCAGCCTTCATATATGCCAGTGGGAATTGCCATCTTATCAGAGCAACCCACAATGACTCCCATCAGACCCACCCCTGCCCTGGTTCTTATACTTGCCAGTATGTACACCAATCTGTACCACATCCCATTCAGCTCTCATACATGTCAATGGGCATTGAAGCCTAGTTCAACCCAACCAGCCCCACTGTCCAGCCCACACACCAGCCAACAGGTGTCACTCTCTAACTAGCCATGCCTGCCTCTAGTCCTGGTTCTCATGCTCACTAGTCAGAATGGCAACCTGCAAGGGAGGTGCCCACTTTTTCCCTATTGGGCTCACTCCCACTCCTGGATCTTATACTCTCTAGATGGTTCTGGAGTTTAACTTGACAGAATTAGCCTCCAGTGCCAGCATCTGCCAGCTGATGCTTGTGGCAAAGCCCAACTAACCCTCACCCACTCAGACTTATGCATGCACCAGAAGGAACAGTCAACCCAGCCTGGCATTTCTCTAATCCAGCTCACATGAGGTCAACAGGTATTGTAGCCCTGCTTGGCCTGGTCTGCCCCTATCCCAGCTCATGCTCACTCACGGCTGGGAGTCGTAGTCCAGCAGAGGAGCCACATGCAGCCCCCCTTCCAGCTTTGACCCTTCCCCCGCTGGGTCTCATGTGCTGGCTGGGTGCTGCAACCCGGTCTGGCATGGCCTGCCTCACCTCCGCATTTGTCAGTGTGTGTTACAGCCCAGCCAAGCCCGGCCCATTAGGCCTGTTCTCAGTCCCAGATCATGTGCATACCAGTGGTTGCTCTGACAACCTCACCTGTTTTAGCCTTTGCCTTTGGATATTGGTAGCCTAGCCAGATCTGGCCTGCCCCCAGTCCCAACTCTTACTGGCAGGTGCTGGAACCTGGCCCTGCTCAGTCTACTCCCATCCCTGGCTCATGCAAGTTCGTGTGACAGTCTAGGCTGGCATGACCTACATTGCAACTTAGTTTCTGCACTTGCCAGTGAGCTAAGATTTGCTTGGCTCTGCCAGGTCTGCCCCTTTCCAGAACCAACTCACACATTAGCCATTAGTTGGAGCTACATTGTGCAGTTCCCCCCCCCCCCCCAGGCATGGACGATGTGCTCACCAGTGGGAGCTATGACCCAATGGGGGAGTTTCCCATGTTCCCCCATTTGGCTCCCAGACCCAGATCTCAGGCATGCTAGTGGTTGCTAGGCCCTTGCCCAGCATAGCCTGCCCTCCATCTTGGCCTTGCATGAGCTGATGAATGTTGTGGCCTGGCCCACTCTACACCCTGGTTTAGGATGCATATGCAGGTGTTGCAACCTGGACCTGCCCAGACTATTCTCAGTCCATATACCTGTGAGTGTGGCAGGTTCCATGGTCACACTTAGCACACCCCAATTGGCTGCAATGGCAGAAACTGAGTTGATCCAGAGCCAGGAGCTCCTTCTGGGTCTCCCACGTGGGTGCAGGGTCCCAAGGCTTTGGGCCATTATCTACTGCTTTGCCAGGCCACAAGCAGGGAGCTGGATGGGATGTGGAACAGCTAAAATATGAACTGATACCCATATAGGATCCTGGGCACATGCAAGGTGAGGACTTTAGCCACTAGGCTACAGTACCGGGTTTGAGTTTTATTTTTCTTTCACTACTTTAAAACCTGAACTAATTGACACCATTACTCAGATCTGCAACAGTGATTTTTAAGAAAGAGTCTATTGAAGTATGACTTAAATGCATAAATCGATTTTACCTAAAATATTAATTTTAATCAAGTACTCTGATTTTAAAAAGTTTAATCAAGCTATCCATCTCCATCTCTTTTTGTTCACTTTTGCTTGACTCTAATTCTGGAAAGCCTAAAAAAATCATTAGCAATTTCAATTTCTCGTTAAGAAAGATTTTATGAAAATATTTGAAACTTTCTCCATCCGTCCTGATTCCCAAATCAACAACTCTCTATTCCTGCCCTGAATGTGAGTTCATTGATTCCAAACAAAGCATAAAACTCCCAGAACACTAAAAATGGAAACATTTGTTTTTATCCCAGAGAATTAGAAATGGTAGATTTTGCATCCTTCAAAACGAAATTTAAGATACAATCAACTTTTATGACAAGGGACCAGTTGCTTCCTTCTCCCATACTTTGCCTGGCTTGGCTGTGTAACTACTGATTGAATGAATTCAAGGTGGCAGGTGGAGGGTATAGGGAAAGAAAGGGATTTAACTGATCATTGAAAATACAGATGAGTAGACCTGGTTGGTAGCTTTACTTTCTGAGGCATTTTGTCATGAAACTGGTGAACTTTCATGGAGATGGGGACCAAGTGTGGCTGATGTGTGTATTTATCTTGGTGTGTATGAGCAAAACTGGCTTCTGTGCTAGCACCTAGCTTATAAGTGATGCTGCGATCCCAAAACTGTAAATTTGGTGGCTTCCCTCTATGTCCAGCCCATCAGAATTACATGTTTGGCTTTCATTGTCTTAAAGCCAAGCCAACAGTTAACAACTGGATCATTTAATATTAAATGTTGTGTTTCTGACTCCCTTGGAAAAGCAGAAAAGGAAACCCAGGTAAAGCAACAAATTTCAGTTGCTTAGCGTTGAATTGCAGCTGTCTACCTTCTAGTTTGTCCTAATTGTGTCATTTCTAGTTTATCCCTTGATATATTTCATTTGCCATTTAACATTAGATGTGTGATGTTTTTCTTTGGAATAGTCTCATCATATCTTAGATTTGGGAAAAATGAAAAGCAAATTAGGAACATTTTCCCCCAAGATAGATGCAAAATTGTTTATTTGTGGAAGTGAAACTATATCTAGTTGTTTAATAACTGAACAAAATGGATCTATGTTAACACTGATTATGGTACTCCGTCGTCCTACCCACTAATGATGTGGCTCATGTAGGCATGGGCAATTACAGACCCTGAGTGAATATGTTCTCATTAGTGGTTGCATTTTTCAATCTACACATCCTTCTTGCTGGACAATTCTGACTCGCTTGTCACTCTGGAGGCCCTGATGACAGACAGTGTTTAGAAAATAGTGATACAATAAAAAAAAAAAGAAAAGAAAATAGTGATACAATTACCTGGTTTATAATTACATTGTGTATGTTAGAGAGCTACTGAATGACACCCTAATACATCTATTGCAATTTCTTGTTTAAACAAGATGTATTTACTGGAAAGGCATATTTATATAGATAAGGAGAGACAAAGAGATGTTTCATCAAGTGATTCACTCCCCAGATGGTCACAATGGCTTTAACTGAGTTGATCTGAAGCCAGGAGCTGCTTCCAGGTCTCCCAGGCAGATGGTACCAAGGTCTTGTCCCTTCCTCTGCTGCCTTCCCAGGCTATAAATGGGTAACTGGATGGGAAGGGGAACAGATAGGACACCAACTGGTGCCCATATGGGATGCCTACACTTGCAGATGGAGAATTAGCTAGCTGAGCCATCACATCAGCCCCTGCTTTATTGCAATTTCTTTACCTTTTTTATCCCAAAGTGAAATCTGACAACCCAGCATTTAAGTGTCATGCCTATCACTCAAAATATAGCACATATATGAATGATGAAAAATTGACAAGACGTTCCCCCTAACTGTGAAGTTCTTGCTTCGAATGACTTTTTGTCAGGTGGTAGGACAGTTACTGGGAGTCAAGCTATCTCTAGATAAATGGCTTGCAAATTTGAAAACCTGGAGTGCTTTTTAAGGTATCAGTGTTCAATCCTCATATTCTTAACACTAATTATGAGTGAAGAAGCTGTAGGTTGGTCTAACTAAAAGCTGGGCATCACATGACTGGCAAGGAGTACATATTTCGCAGCTTTTTCCAGTTGATCTTAAGTTGGAATGATGGACAAAAATGTAGGGAATATGGCAGGTGTTGGTCAAATGCTGATCATTAGTGTCTGATTTCTACAGAGTTGTAGGTCACAGTTCTATTTATCACATATGGTTTGGCCATCATCCATTATGCAAATTATTCAACTTTTTTTTTTTGCATTTACTTTTATTGGAAAGACAGATATACAGAGAGAAGGAGATATAGAAAGAAAGAGCTTCTGTCTGCTGGATCACTCCCCAAGTGACCACAATGGCTGGAGCTGAACTGCTCTGAAGCCAGAAGCCAGGAACCTCTTCTTGATATCCCATGTACATACAGGAATCCAAAGCTTTAGGCCATCCTTGACTGCTTTCCCAGGCCACAAGCAGGGAGCTGGATGGGAAGCAGGGCTGCCAGGATTAGAACCAGTACCCATACAGGATCCTGGCACATTCAAGGCAAGGACTTTAGTTGCTAGGCCACCGTGCTGGGCCCACCTATGTGGTTCTCGAACAGCAACACCCAAACAAATTCCCTAGGGATCCTGTAAAAAGTCACATTCTGGCCTAGTAGACCTAGAGTAGGGCTGAGATTCTGTCTTTCTAACAGCTTCTGTATGGTGTTTCTGTTGCTAATGTGTTAAATACACTGGAGTAGTCAGGAATCACACAACAGAACCACATGAGCAAAGAGTACTAAGAGTGAGATCTCTATGGATAGCCAAGATGAGATGCTTGAATCAGCTGGGTGACTGGAACAGTGTTTGACAAGAGTAGCACAAGCAATCTGAACAGAGCCCTGTTGAAGAGAGCACTGACTTGTACTTGAAATATCGTTGACTCATGAAGGCTTTGCGGGTCTTTCAAGGATGCCTTCAAAGTCACTAAGTCATATTGAGAAGTTGCTCCATTGATTCCTGCTGAATCCCCTTGTCTCCAGCATTAGGAACTTGGTGCTAAGGAATGGGTATAATGATGGTCCCAGGAGATCGGTCTTCAATGACCAGGGAAGATTTCCATGGAGCAAATTTGTTTTGATGTCAGAGGTGAGTGTGATTAGCCTCTGTCAACTTGAAAGAGGGAGAAGGAAGAACCTAACAAATCTATTTTTCATCTTTTTTTTCTCTAGATCTTAATGACTTATAATTTTAATTACTAGGGAAAGGGAGATGGTACTGGTGATGGTAATGACAAGAATGAAAATTTGCATGGGTTATAATTGCGATTCATTCTTCACCAGATGGCTTCTTCCATTGCCAGACATTTGATGAGCTATTTCACAAAGACTGTTGTGGAAATGGGTTAATGTCTATGAGCCTGTAGA
Source organism: Ochotona curzoniae (assembly GCF_017591425.1). Taxonomy (NCBI): domain Eukaryota; kingdom Metazoa; phylum Chordata; class Mammalia; order Lagomorpha; family Ochotonidae; genus Ochotona; species Ochotona curzoniae. The sequence goes on from NW_024466599.1 coordinate 62,091,041, forward strand.
TTTGAATGGGTGGATGTGAATGTACTTAACACGTCCTTGGATTCTTGGCTCATGTTTGCTTAGAGATAAATAAGCTGGTACATATTAAAATTAGAGTTTTCCAGGAGAAAACTATATTAAACCAAAGGCTTATGTAGCTTTTAAGTGAGCATGTATAATAGCAGAATGGAGCACAAACTGCTGACAAGGCCAGGAAATAAGAGCTCCTGGACACAAGCTTTTATAAATCATCTATGCAAAATATACTCTCTCATACTAGATGAATTGCAGAGGATTTTGGCTGCTATACACCCCAATATGCCTGTAATTATCAAGGGCAAAACATCCTCTGCAGGAGCCACAGCCTTTATTTTCAACCATGCGTTATTATATAAACCAAAGATGTCTCCAGTAAATATTGATTTCTGAAGCCGGAGTCATCCTAAAGGTGATCAGGCTGAGCCAGTGGCTATTAGTAATTTTGTAACATACTACCTAATTCTCAGGGAGAGGTTAGGAGGTTAGCAGCGAGAAGGCAAGTGAGCACGATGCCTATATGACAAAAAGATTCAATGCATTCTGGGTTCAGAAAAACAAGGCAGCTCTCTATTGCTACCCATGGTTAGGCAAGGGAACAGAAGTCATTGGACATGAGTCCTAGGTATCTCTTTCAGCAACATAGAACGAGTTCTAAGATTTTCCAAATGGAAAGAGCTGAAAGAGTGAGTAAGCCATTACTTGGGCTGTTCATCAGTCTCTAGTAGATGGCAAATATTACACTGTAAGCCAACCAAAGGAAATAAATGTATATTAAAATCTTACGGCACCAGCACAGTGGTGTACCTGGCCAGTACTCCACCTGTATCACCAATATTTCACAAGGGTGCCAGTTTGTATCTGGCTGCTTCACTTCCAATCCAGCTTCCTGCTAATGGCCTAGGAAAGCAGAAGAGGATGGCTTAAGTCCTTGGGTCACTGTACCCATGCCTGAGACCCAGAGAAAGCTCCGGGCTTCAGACTGGCCCAGCTCTGGCCATCACAACCACTTTGGGAGTGAATCAGCAGATGGAGGGTCTCTCTTTCCCTCATTCTATAACTCTTGCAAGTAAAAATGAATAAACCTTGTAAAAATCCTTCATTATAACACAGTAGTACACGAACAATGCTCTTTGTTTTTTGCCTTCTCTCACCATTAGATTTCAGTATTCAGAGGAATAAAGAAGAAGAAAAGCTACCGAATATGGAAATAAATCTGCCCAAGGGTGCTTCGGAGAGTTTGTGGAAAATGTACTTAGAAGTACTTTGGTGCAAAGATTTTTGAAACTCATGGATACATTTTATAGTATTTGTTTTCTGTGAACTTTTGGAAGGCTGCTATATATGTTACAGGTGCTGAGGAATTGTTTACCTGATCATTCTGTATTAGACTGAGACACACAGCATTGACCTCACATAACCTATGTGGCCTCATCCCTACCAGCTCTTCAGTGGATATATCCCTCACGCACCCCAAGAACCTATCCCTTCCACACAGTGGAGACTTGCTTCTGAGTAATGGGAGCTTTCCTCTTCCCTCAACCCACTTCTATCTCCATTCAGATCCCCTTTGAGAAAATGAGTGAACTGGCTGTGACATACTGTGTCCTGAGATAGGGTCCATGGCAGTTCCTGGCAAGAGCCTGTTACCTGTGAAGGTTTGTATACTTAGAAATAAAAGAAAAATCTGATTCTGTTTTCAAGGGACATGTGGGGATGCACAGAAGAGGGCTTACCTTGTTCTTGGGGAGCTCATCTGACATCGTAGCTGTGTTTGGCCAGGTCCCATCAAGATTGTCTGCTAGTCCATGTTGAAAGTGGGAGGGAAATTCAGTGGCCACAAGTGAGGGAAAATATAGCAGCTAAAATTCAGTGATGGATTTCAGGATAGCTCTTTCATAAAGCACCAGTTAACTAACATATGCAAACATAATTCTAAGGAAAAATCCAGGTAATGATGTGAATGCTCAGAAAATGATCTGCTAGAAGCAATAGAATTGCATTATATGTTTGCTGAATTCTTCACTGACAAGCCGGAAGTCTCCCATGCTCAGAGGGTTAGCAATGTGCTGGGTCTTCACATAGGCTGGGCTCCTGTGAGTCAGAGCTGTCTACCTGAGAGGCTGATGTATCGGTGTGATGGACCGTGCCTTGGGCTGGGCAGAGCTGCGAGGCAAACCAGCAGCCACAGCTGTGGGAAGCCAGGGAATGAATAAGCAGAAGACAAGAGGCAGAAGAATTTACACAGGAGACAATCTTTGCTCATACCACCTCACAACTTGTCATACTTTTGACACATTTTTATTGACCTTAGGCTGCACAGAATATTAAACTTCCTGAATCTGTCTCTGTGGGGATTCTTCATGCTGATAGAATGGCATATACGCCAGCATTCCTCAGTCCTTCTTGCGTTTTGCTTGCACATGGATTTCAGAACAAATTAACACATACTCATTTCTGTCACTTAGGGGGTGAAAATAGTCTCACTAGCCATTGATTATAGTAAATGTTTTACTTGGCCTTTAAAACTAAGGATACACATGAAATTGTCAGTAACTCACAAGGTAGGTGTGGTAACTCCCACTTTGAGAATTGGGCAATCGGCTTCGAGTAAGGTGATGTAACTCATTGTCACTTGTAGACTAAGAATTGAACTCGGGCTCATGTTACTCCAACCTTGTGTGCCTTAACCATAATTTCAGAACGATATGCTCCCAGGAGTCACTGTGCTTCACTATCTTACAGCAACACTGGTCTCTTGGGTGGAATTACATTGGGTCATGTCCCTCACTCATGCCCTTCCCTGACTCCCCGTGATCAGTGTCCTGTTCCTGCTGTACCCTGACACCAAGATTTACTCTCTCCTTGGCACTCTTTCTTGCTCACCTGTTAATTACTTGCTGAGATTCAGACCATGTGCCTGACATGGAACTTGAGAGAACTTGACAGGAAGTGTCACATTGTTTAAGGTCATTGAGTGCTTCCTGTGGCTTCCCAAAGGGGTGATATGCAGAACTTAACAACTAGTACAGCTCCAGATCTTGAACCTCTTCTGATCCCCTAGTTACTGGTTGTGGCATCCACAGTAAGGTCTTGGGGAGGGGTCAGGGAGGCAGAGAAGGGTGAAAGATAGCATGGGGACAAGAAAAAGGCTTAATAGACCTTAAAATATTCTAGTAACAGTTTGGGTGCATGGATGAGCTCCTGAGTATCACTTTTGGTTTTCAGGAAAATCCTACATGAGAGAAGCAAGTTTTTGTGCAGGCTGACCCATGGAACAAAAATAGAGGCAGCTGCCCTTTCTCCTGTGTGACCTATGGCCCAGAAGCTCTGGTGAGTTGAATTATCTATGGAAGAAAAAGCTACATGAAACAGAAACAGTGGATTGAGGGGGACAGTACTGAGGCCTCCTTGTTGCTAAGGGATGGAAATGCAAGGGATGGGAATCTGGTCCAGAATTAAGAACCATAATTTACAACATTCAATGGTTTGGTTGTACGTTTTCCCCAAAATTGCAAAGACTGCTTAGTGGGGTTTAAGGAAGCTGACAAAGAAAACACAGCTTAACAAATAGAAGTCCACACTGCTCTAATGCTTAAACAGTTCCCAGGCTCCAAAGGCCTGTCAACAGAGAGGGGTGTGCTGAGGGAACCCCCCTGAAGAGGAGTCACACTTCCTTGCTTCTTGGTCTCTTCCCAGCGGAGCTCGCTCCGGGAAAGCCAGAGGCCAGCAGAGCCTGGTACCCGCGTTGTCCCTGTCTACCTTAGGATCTGGTCTCTTGGCATTTCCCCACCACCAGTGCTGACACAGTGTGCTGGTGATGATTATGTTCATCGTTTAGCCCTAAGTCTCAGACAGTCCCATCACCTAGAGCATGGTCTCAGAGGTAGATGAGGGAAACGGTTGGGATTGGGGATCATTTCCTTTCCAGGGGATGGTGGGGACTGTGCGTGCGGTTTCACATGGGATAGTTCTGTTCACTGCAGATTCTGGAATCATGCCTGTGAGCATGAAGGTAAGTCAGTGTGAGTCTTGGCAGGTATAAAGTGAAAGTAGAATATCTATATCAGAGCTGAAGTTGGTTGTGTTTATCTGCCTGGCGAACATTCCTTTTCTCTTCTACAAAGAACCCCTGCCACCTCTTGGCCTGCCCACTTATGAGCCCCATTGCCCCAGGAAGTGATTTGCTCAGCATGGACAGCTGGTGCAAGCAGCCACTGGGAAAGCTAGGTTATCCCTGCTGAGGGTGGCTTGGAGGCCATCGGTGCTGGCCCTGATCCTTACCCCATGGAAAGGAGATGAGCACTGGACTAGTGTTACTGTGTTACTAGTGTTACTGAATCTGTTTCAGATCCTGAGAGCCTGCTTCCAAGTGTGTGTAACTTTCCCTGCAATTTTGTGGGCTAACTCTGTTTTTTGCCATTTGTACATACCCACACACGCTGTATTTGGACATAGATATTCTGTGCATACTTACCTAAGTTTTCGCATATCATCCTGTGTGTAACTCATGTCTATGGAAATATAACCAAATGATTCTGCACTTAAGTGTGTGCATTTGTGCATGTGTTTACAAGTGTAGACACAGGTTGCACATCTGAAATGCTCTAAGCTCTGAAAATTTTTGAGCACAGACCGGATTCCACAAGTGGCGAATTCGACATCTGACCTCAGTGTGATGGTTTGAAGTAAAAATACTGTAAAATATACAGTGGATATATTATATAAAATTAGCTTCAGGTTACATGGGAAAGATATATTTGAAACATAGACGAATTTGATTTTTGGATTTTCACTATTAATATGCAAATATTCCAAAACCTGAAAAAATTCTGATCTGAAATTGAAACACTTCTTGTCCCAAATATTTCAGATAAGCAGCATTCATTTGCAAACCAAAAAGTGCCATATAACATAACCTAGAGTTCTTTACCTGTAAAATGACCAAAACGACTCACAAAAGCGTGAACCTCTGTATCATATATTTTATTTTAATTAATATGCCACTGCATTTGAAGAGGTTAGACACAGAGTGTCATGAGACATAACATTACTACATGGAAAATGTAGGACAATACTTTAAAGCTGTTTATTGAAAACATTTTCATAGCTCACTTAAGTTTCATCAAAAAGACATATATAGCCATCCCTTGGCTCTGGGATCCTGGTGGATACCCAAGTTCTCAGATGCTCATGTCCCTTTATATAAAACACGGTAGTATTACCAGGACTCTCTCCATACTTCCAACCATTCCTGTAGTATTTACATTATCTGCTTCAATGTCCGTGCCATGTAAATATTTGTTCCACTGCATAGTGTAGGAAATGATTAGGAAAACATCTGAAAATGTTCAATACATGCATGAATTTTTTGCTCAATAGTTTTAACGCTTGGTTGGGAATAGAAAGGAGCACTTGTTGCATAACAGTGATGATATTAAGCAACTACCATGTGTAGTATCATAGTAGGCACTTTGCAAGGATTACCACTAGCGACTCTTTACAACTAGAGATAATGGGGTATAGAGATGTCTGTTAACTTTGCCATGTCCTCAGTCAGTTCACAGAGAACCTGGTCTGAAGTCCACAGCTGATGTTTCCCTAAGCAATGCGCCATAGCTCATGTCACACCAATGTCCTCTCTCTGTCTTCAGATCTCACATTACAAATAAGTAGTAAAGGCGACTGCTGATGGGCTGGAGCAGAAACGAAGAGATGTGGCAAGGGAGGAGAGGAGAGGAATGCCGACCCGTAGTTACACTGTGCACTATTTGGATTATTGTCAGTCTCTATTGGGCTGCAGCACTGCCGTTTACACAGCCCTCTGTGTTGTTCCAGTACCAAGGCATCAGAAAAGATCACAAAGGTCCAAAAGCAATGTCTTTGGGAACCAAGGCAAAGTAAAATGCATGTACAAAGCCCACGTACAGGCAGGCATAGTGGTGCATCTGGAGAAGAAATACTGTAGGAGCAGATGCAGTAAGACAGGACTGCACAGCTAACCGCACAGGGCAACCAAGAGCTGATGGTAGGGAGCGTGGTGTCGACACCTTTTGCCAAACCTGGCAGAGTGGGAAAGGACCCTTGGCACAGCCTGTTGAGTGCTGTAGATCATCTGTGGAGTGATCTTGCAGCTGCACAGCAATGAGAGGCTATGCGGTACAGAGGCTCAGGGAGGGAGGCAGGCGGCCAGGCAGCTCCCCTTTCCCTTCGCAGCAGGCCCTGTGACTCCTGCCAGATAGAAAAGCCAGTGCCTTAGGCTTTGGCCAACTGCAGTTTTTCTTTGCTGTTTTCATCACGCACATGCTCCTCAGAGTTTGGTTTTTGCCACACAGCATCTGGAAAGTAATACTTCCATGCATTTACCACTCCATCACATCCCAGAGGCCTGGGAAACCTGGGGTCTCCAACATGTAGAGACCTCCACACCCCCACCCCCGACCCTACCTTCTGTCTCACCACTGGATTAGGTCCAGAGTGTTATTGAGGCTCGGGGCATCTCTGCTAAATCTTGCTTTTGTGAGCAAGATGCATTTTGGCTAATTATTTTTATCTCATTAAAAGCCTAGGACTGGGCTCATTTTCCCCAGCGGTTCTGGTCTTTCTAGGAAATAGTAAAAAAAAAAAAAAAAACCCAACTTGATATTTTTCTGTTTACTTGTGCTAAAGACATACTTAGAGTTGTCACAAAGGGATTCTTTGTAACTGTGTTGCTTGAGGATACCTTTCTAGCTCCAATCCTATTATTGACGGAATCATTTGGAGCATTTTGGGCCATGTAACTAGGAATTGAATGAAAGCACTGATCCAATAAGCTGAGCTCATGAAACATGGCCAATTCAGAAACAAGAAGGAATGTGAAATGTCAGGTTCCTGACGGGGTTAGGGAGAGTGATTGGTAAGCCAGAGGAAAAATCACAGTTGGCTACATAGCACCAGCCACCACTAAGCCTCTTGGGGGTGGAAGGTCAGCCTGAACCCCAAGAATAGAGTGACTTTGATGAATATCGGTCAAGTTGTGCAGTAGAAAAATTCAGTGACTTCATTTTAAAATGGCATTTAGACAGCAGTTCTTTCAAGCTTTGAATTAAAAAACCCATGAAGGAAATGGAGCACACAGCACTTGAAACAACTCAAAGCAACAGACAGGCACACATCAGAATTTGGAGGAATTTTTACAAATTACAGGAAATTAATTCTAAGAACAAAGCAAAGCCAAAAAGACTTCATGGTTGAGACACATCCTGGCAGACCCTGTTCCCTGGCCATGGTCTAGCCTTGGTCTCACAATCGGGCTCTGCAGACCTTGTTACAGAGTGTGAATGGTCTGAGCACTGTTGTGTGCTTAAGCTCACACCCTTAGACCCTCCTCCTCCTAGAAAGTTTTCCATAGTCAGCAACTGCTAGACAATGGCGAAGTATAAATCACTCACGGGGATGGGGTTACCATGCCTTATTTGGAGAGTAGCAATCCTGTTTGTAAAGAACTTTGTGGGCCCCAGATTCTGTTGTTTTTGTGAAGCCTTTGAGTCTGGGGTGCCAAGAACCCAGGGAGTGTGGTCTGAAGAAGACACCATTTATAACCAGTCAGGGCTGCCTTCATGGCACCAGCTCAGTTTCTTACTGAGTGTTTCAGTTGTATTAACATAGGAATATCAGTTATTCATCTTCAGTGTGTGTTGTTGTACTCTGAGATTTTAGTACAGAAGTTAGCCCATCTTTAAGCAACGAAATAGGTTAACTTGCATCTTAGTAATTGGTTCAGTTTGTTTTAGATATGCACATAGTATAGAAATTACCCACTTCTTAAAGCATTGAAAAGGTAAAAGAATATAATGATTGGATTCAGAACACATTTTAGAAATGTTTCCCAAATTTCAAGCATTTCTATTACGCAAAACAATACCAGATTTTACTGTTTCTTTTTGTTTGTTTTGTAAGTTTCTTTTTATTTTTATTATTAATTACATTGTATTACGTGACACAGTTTCATAGGTTCTGGGATTCCCCCAACCCCTCCCCACACCCTCCCACAATCTTTGTGTCCTACCTAGTAAGGTATGTGTGAGTCCATCTTGTTGCAGTATTACAGTTCAAATTCAGTCAAGATTCTTTCAATGCAAGCATATACCAAGCATAGAGTCCAGCATCTTATTGCCCAGATCAATTCAACAGTTTCTTGAGGAGACCATCTCTGGTCTGAAGGCAGAGCTGTAGAATATCATCCTGATCAATTAAAAGCCCCAACATAACATCAACAACAATTTACAACATTATGGAATTAATGACATGGTATTGAGTAACCAATATGTTAAAAAATGCAAGACCTTAACCACATCCTGTGACTACTTCATTAACATTTCGTTTTTAGTTTATATACAACTGACTTCTATACACCTTAAAATGGTTATAGGGTACTATTCAGCTGTCTTGTGTCTATTTTCATTTTAGTATTTAGCAGTTTATAGTGTTGAAGCATAATTTTGCTGAACTTGGCAGATTTTAGGATAGTCTAAACTGGCTTATAAGTTCTAACAAGGCATATGTCAACAGTTGAGGCGCAGAACAGTTTTAGGAGGGGTGTGCAGAGAAATCTTCAATACCCTAGTGAGGAGTAACTAATCTTTGTGTCCTACCTAGTAAGGTATGTGTGAGTCGCTGCTGACCGTTTTCTGTCTGGTTCTAAGCTTTTCTTGTTGTTCTGTTATCTATCCTATTTTGTTGTTGTTGTTGTTGTTGTTTTTTGGGGGGAGGGCCTTTGGAGTGACACTGATGGTCATTGCAATAGAGGGAGGGGATCCAAAGTTGGAACTAAGTAAGGACCAGAGAAATCTCCTCTCCCGACTCCTGAAGGAAGTTTACTGTTTTGTTTCTGTGGACCACTCAGGGATCCTGGCTGTTCTGATGACCTTGGATCCTGCAAGGATTTACTATTTCTTAGTCAACTATTTTAATTTGTACTTTACATATTCTAATTGAAGATTTTAAGCTTTATTAATATAGAATTCTCTGTAGTATTTGAGAATGATCTCTGGATTACTACACTCTTAAACAATGGACACTCATTTTTAATATCTGATTCAAGTTGATATATGAAATATTTTAAATGAGAATCTGTTCAGAAATATCTGATACATTGAGGTCCATTCGGTACAAGTCTGAGGAAGGTTATTTGCTATTGTTCGGGAATGGTGTGCTCCTCAGAGTGGTGGTGTTAGGGTCTGGGAATAGGATGTGATTGGGTCAGTGTGGATACCACTGTGAGAAAGGATTAATAAAGTTATCGGAAGACCCCCAAAAGGCCATACAAGATGTAGTTGTAGTAGGCTCCTGTTTCACCTACTCTTGCTTTTGTCTATGTTCCTTCCATCTTGCCGCCTATTGTGAGATGTAGCCAAGGAGTGATCATCAGGGGGTGAACAGATTTGGCTGCCCAGACCTTGATCTTCAGCCTCTTTGAGACTATGAGCTAAATAAACATGTTGCATTTGCCAAGTACCCAGTCTCAGGTATTTTGTTACAGTTACAGAAGATGGACTAAGACATTACTATTACTTTGAGTTCAACTGACAGCCATAAAAATCACTGGCTTGAAATGCAAGTTGATTCTCTACAATTTTCCATTTTCTCATCACTTCTGGAAATTATCTTTTATACTGCATAGCCTGGGCATTCATGTGGAAGTGCCCTGTCATTTCACAACCAGCAGCCTTGCTACAGAGTATTGGAGTATGGAGAGGCAATAAGTCCTTTGATGGGTGCAGACCATGGCTAGTTTCCTCTTTTTGCTTTTTCCCCCTGTTCCGTGTGTCAGGGACCTCTTAGTGGAGGCTAAGAATTCAAGATAGAGTATTGATTGTTGTCAGAGATGGAAAAAAAAAAAGAAGCTATCCATAGTACATTGGGCTTTCTTGGTTAATGGTCTCTCTCCAGCTGGAATGTGAGTTGCATGAGAGTAGAACCTTAGCTAATTTCACTGCGGCATTTTCAGCACTGGGATCAAAGAAAGCTTTTAAATATGATTATTAAACAAATGAATGCAACTCTACAACTGGCTCTGTGATCTGATCTTCCTGCATTAAGAAAGGCTTACTCAGGGTTTATCTGAGAAATCTACTATTTTTAACTCCTTTACTCTATGCATATCCAACTTAACCCCTGAGTTCTTGGTGATATCTTAAGGTAAGAACCCCTATAGTATAACCTTCACCCCGACAGCTTACTTTGGTGATCATGGAGGAAAGGCAAAAAACAGAAATAGATGAGTTCTGTGAATCACTGATATCAAAACTCAGAAGTGGCCTTTATTTCCCTACAACTGAATTTAATTTAGCTGCCAAAACTATATTTCCAATTATGGCTAAAAAATTGATGTGACTAATCTACAGTAGCTCAGAGGCATCTCAAGATTGTGTTCTTCCATTTTTGTCCTTGTCCTAGGGGCAGGGTTGATGGTGGGGAAGTATGGCTAGCAGGAGGGAATCTCTGCTCTGAAGCCATCCTCTCTCCTCCTTAGCCCGTGTTCATTTTACATTTGACCTCCCTCCTCAGGGTTGAAGTTCTGACTGTGACTTCTGGCCACAAATACCACACCTGTTACACATCTCTCATCCTGAGCATAGCTGCCTTCTGGTACTCCGAGAACTGCAGCTTCTCTGAGGAGCACTATAATTTAGGGTTGCTTGCTGGTTTCATGACCCTATACCTTAAATGTTGGAGGTGGTTCCTTTAAGGAAAAACACACAAAAAGTAAAGAGAAACACGAGGTTTTACTTAGATGGAGAGCATGAAATGCAACAAATTGCCAATAAATATCTACTTGATTCATTTTTAGAAGATTGATATGTAGGGACTGACATTGTGTGTTTATTAAACTATTGTGTACAATACCAACACCCCATGTGGGTACTAGTTCAAGTCCCAGCCACTGTACTTCCAACCCAGATTCCTTATGTACCTGGAGAGGAAGCGGAAGATGCTTCAAGCATGTGGACTCCTACCCCTATGTGGGAGACCTGGATGAAGCTCCTGACTTTAGCCTGCCCCAGTCATGGATATTGCAGCCATTTGGGATGTAAACCAGCAGATGAACATATCTGTTACTCCCTCTCTGTAACTCTGTATTTCAAAACAAATCCTTTAAAAAGAAACTGACACGTACAAATTTACAAAGTCTATAAAATTACTTTCATTATCTGCCCTATCTCAGTGATGCTTTTGTCTTGTATTTTTGGCATTCTTTGATCAGTACTTGCATGATAATAGCTTAGAATATAGACTGAAATGATAAATCAATCTTTCCACAGTATGATTGATAAAATTTGTGGCTTAACACACAAGCACATTGTTTATTGGTAGTATTAATACAGGCTGATGCTTTACTGATGAAGAAACTGATTGCATTTTGCATGATTGTCATTATGTCCAACTTTTCTGTTTAAGAAAGTGAACTTCAATGATGAGATAGTAATGAAAATCAGGTTTTCAGTTTGCAATTTGATACATCTTTTGTTTGGCAGAATGTTCCAACAATTAGCTTGTGGTGATGCTCATCTCAGACATAGATCTTCCTTGCTGACTCACATATTTCTAATAGTTCCATGTACCACATGACATGTTGATACTGCAGCAGAATCTTTGAATGTTCTTCTTGCTATGATCACCATGTCTGAGGGTTTAGCACAGTTAAAATAATAGGCGTATCCCTAGGAGATAGTCCTGCAGGGACTGGCTATACAGACATCACCTGCGATCCACGTAAATACATCCCAACATACCAGTTGCAATGAACTCTCCAGACAGTTTTCTCCCATGAAGACTTCAAACCATCTGTAACCACTGGTGTCCTGCCCACGTGAGGGAAATATGATGGAATGAGAGGCTCAGAGGAAACAAATAGTCATTATCCATGATTACAGCTAGGATATTTTACTTGTGAACACAAGTTGGGTCCTTTCCCAGGTTTTGTAAGTGAGAAACCATGGATTTAAGTTTCATTATCTTCAGAGCAAATTCTCTCCACTGAGAAGTGCTCACTGTGTCAGGCTGCCCCCCAAGTTCATCAGCCCCAACAAGCCCATGGCAATGAAACCCTACTATAAAGGGGAAGCACTGGTGAGATTGGAATGCCTGGGCTGTACTCTGACAGATAAACTGCAAGGATATATCCTCTGCTTTCATGCTGCTCCTAAGTAAGTATGTATATATACACACACATATATATGTATATACATGTATATATCTGTGTGTCTATATATATGTCTTGGTTCCCTCTTGCATATGTAGCAGCAGAAACTTGAGCCAAGGGGGCTGAGTCTTTTCTTAAGGAAGCCCAAATTCCTATCTTAGGCCTCTATAAGGCACCCAAGTTCTCACTAAATTCTCTCATTTTTTTCTTTTTGCTGTTTGAACTCATATTAAAAAAAAAAAAAAACCTTTGAGACATCATGCGATTTTTCAAATACTGGATTTTTATAATCTAAACTCTTTATCTTTGGTTCTCCAGACTGGATTCTTGTTCCTTTTGAGCCAAGCCATTTTGGCTTTAGAATTCAAAATAAGAAATCATTTTCCCACCCAGTCCTTGTAACTTAGTAATGTAATAGCTTTCAGACTATGTACTCAAAGATTTGCAAGAGTCCCAAAGACCAGAAAAGGAATGTTCATCCTTTATTCCTTTTTGTTCTGAGTGTTCTTATGAAAGGATGTTATTTTTGGAGACTGAAAAGAAAAGAAAAATATGGGACAGGGAAAAACAAACTTAATATTTCAAGATATACAAAATTATTTTAAAAATTCATAGAGGCAAGTAAAGACTATTTGGTGTGAAAATTTCTGAAATCCATGCATACCAAGAATCTTCAAAAAGTTCTTGGAAAATGTTATAAAAAACAAACCCTACTTAGCGTTTGAATCTGTTTTCACTAAAGATAAACTATCCTTAATTAATATTTTTTCACAAATTTTTTAGAACACCCTCATGTCTCGTCTCAGGAAGTATTCAACTAGAAATGAGGAAGAGTAACCAGAGTAACTGGTCAGATGAGAGACTCTGCTATCATCAAGTTAAGGTTCCACTGGGATTTAGCATAAAAAATTAGGTACTTTCAAGTTTAGGGAATGGCTAGAGAACCAGGCTCTGGGCTGAGTCCCCAGGGATGACTTTTGCAACAACATTGATCAAAAGAATTGCCCCTTGTGTCATAATTAGGAATAGATAGGTCAGGAAGACATTATACTCCATGTTGGCTCCAGAGCCATTCATCAGTTTAGCTGCAAATGAGGATCAAGAAGTCTTCACCAAAGGAGATGGCTCCAGAAGTCATGTTAGAGACATACCAATACAACTGATACCTGGTGCAGGGACATTTGTTGAACTCTTTAGAACTTGACTTTCATCAGGTTTTAGTGTGATTTTCCTAATGCACAGAGGTCTAGAGTGTGTGGTTTCTAGCCTTCCAGTCTCTATGATACACACTGAAGATGAAAGAGATGTTAGCACCTTAGCCTTCCATCTATTTACCAGAGCAGCAGCTAATAGCCCATCCTAGACCCAAGTCCCTTCTGAGTCCCAGTAAACTTCCCCAGGAACAACCTCTGTAGGTGTGATATTTGTGAGTTTATATCCTAAACTGACCAACTGAACCATCGAATCTATTGCTTTTGCATTCCACATCCTTTGCCTTGTCCGCTCTGTCTGGCATTCACTCACTCAGTGTTAGTCCTTCCCTTGGGTAAGCATATGTCATCTTTGGTCTGATGGAATTTCCACGGATGGACCACACAACCCTAGGAGTAGTCCTTGTTCTTACAATATGTCCTAATTTAGGTGTCTTCTTACATTCCCAGCCAGTTTGTCTTAGTTTCTAGAGTCTGACTTGTTTATGACCAAGATCCAATTCTGGAAACTATTTTGGTTTACTTCTCTAACTACAAGCTTGGGAGAAAATAATATCATTTTATTATAGCTCTGTAAAATTTTCCATAAATGCACTAATATCAGTGTTCAAAAACCTGGTTTCTGAAAAACATAAATAATGAGGTTTAAGCTCTACTGGTGGTTCACATTGTCAAGACCTTTTCTTGAGAAACATGGATGTTGGCCGCAAAATATTATGTGAGGTCATGACCTCAATAATTTCCACAAATGGAATTTCAATTTGGTTGATTATATTATATTAAATGATGTCAGACCTGTATTAAATAAGCCTGTGGAAATAATCATCCTTCAATCATGGAGAAATTGAAAGCTGCATTTTATTCATGACTGAGCATAAATAACATGTTTAGATTTTATTGTTCAGTAAAATGTGATGCATAAATTAGCTCTCCTCTTAATTTTACTTCAATTCTGGCATACCATTTATATTCCTCCTAATTTACTCATTCATAGTATCAGTACTGGAAGATATGAGACATCTTAATCTCATAATTTGAGCAAGATTTCCTTTACTTCTGTAATTTATAGCTTGTATGTTCCTTCCTTCCAGTGTTAACACTGCATTAAATTCTGTATGTTGGTCAGACTTGAGGTAGGAGAAAATAAAAGATAGTACTAATGCATGTAGTTACTTGGAATCCTCCAACAGCACCATTAAGATGTCCTTTCTGGAACATGATCTATTCCTGTCACCCTCCACCAGTGGCCACAGTGCTTAGCATGAGGGCTGTGCTTACATTCATAACTGCACAATCTCCTAACTTTATATGGACCATGTAAGGACCTATCTGAATGTTGCTACCTCCTGCATTGTGCTATTGGCTGGACCACTCTGCTCTCAGCCCCTTGTCTCTTGATGTCTGACATTGTCTTTGGGTAAGATGTCCCTGGAAACAAGAGCATTTCCCTTTGGCAAGGATCAAGGCTTTTGCCCTCTACCTCAGTCAGACCCCTCACCCCAGCCACAGTATAGCAAGGTGCCCAGCTCCCCCTTGGTTCTCTCCCTTGGCTGTGAGCCAGTATGTGGAAGCAAAGTGTCACAGGGCAAAGGGAAGTAGAAGGATCATACCTCACATTAGGAGTGATGGGTGGTACTCATACATGCATCCGCCAATTTACTTAGAAAGTTCCGAGGCCTTCTGCACTTTTACCTGCTACCTCCTCATTCCCCCAAAACACACCTATACATGAAATGGCAACAGATACAAACACCTATGGGAGTAGATAATTTCACATAGTGCCTATACCAGAGCCAAGTCCCAAGCTGACAGCAGAAACAACCGTATTTCCTACCTTCGAAACTGCTGCTGAAAACCAGTCTAGTTCCTGCTTCCAGCCCGTTTATAGATGACCTCACTGATACCTTTATTCCTCTTTCTATAATACTTTTGTCTGGCTTTCCATTAAAACTGTTTTGTTTTTATTTGATAGAGAGCAAGAGAGGAGGAGAGAATTTTCTCTGTTCATTCTGTGCCCCATGCTTAAAACAGCTAAGCCTGTTTGGGCCAGGCTGAAGTCTGGAGCAGGGAATTCTTAGTCAATCTTGTGCGTTGCAGGGACCCAGGTACTTGATCCACCAATGGCTGCCTCCTAAAGTGCCCATTAGCAGAACTCCAATCTAGGCACTGAGAAATGGGATGCTGCTGCTCCTGAATGGCATCTTAACTAGTGCATTTAAAGTTTGTAAGATATTACCCAAGCAGTGGAAGATCCCCTTCTCCCTGATTACAGTTTTCTCTCTCCCAGGGTAACCACCACCCTGAGTCCAGTGGCATGCACCTCTTAATATTTCCCATCCTCCCTTTCAACTTCCAAGTAAGCACAGTTGAGTTTGGTATTTTCCCCTCACCTCAATACCATCTGGTTTCAGAATGGGCCTGTAGAATGTCCAGGAATTGCAGAGGCTGTATGGTTGTGGCTTCTGAGTCTCACACTGGACCATGCTCCCTGATGGAGGACATTGAGGTGTCCACATCCCCAGCCAGGCCCCACCAGGTCTCCCAGTTCTCTGCTGGTTATGAGCCTCTGTAGAGCCCTGGGATTCCCACCATGCTTCACTGGAAATGAAAACCTCTCTCATGGAATACACATGGCTCTGGGAGGGCAGTATTCTAGTTTAACCAGGATTGGGTAAAGTGTGCTGTTCAAGTTGATCGGGAATAAGCAGCTTTTGGATGTAAATATACCAAAGGCATTAATTTCTTTAGTCTTTGGTTCTTGGATACATGTAAGAATATGCTTCAATCATTGTATCTGACGCTGTGTCTGTATGTAAGTACCAAGGGAAAAAATTCAAGATTATAAATGCACATTTTAAATAGTTTCGCTACATATTTCCAAACTACCTTCTGGGAAATTTGTACCTGTTTACCACCAATTTACATACACGTGTATATCTGTATCAATATAGTCCTTTGATAAACTAAGTTTATAAATGATGATGATTAATTGAATTAATAAATATAAGGTTTCTAGCATGTCAGTAAAGATAAAAACACCAGCACTGCACCCAGCCCTGGCAGCCAGGAAGTCCTTGAATAGGAGATGTGAAGACAGGCTAAGGAGAAAAGATCATTTGAGGATTAATTGTGTCAGTCACTTGGAAGTGTTTTTACAGGTGACTGGGTTATACCCTTGGTCACGCATCTGATAACTCCAACTTAGTGGTTATATATTGATTCTTTAATAGTAAGTCTTCCCTACTGCTTACTAGATTGAATGATAATAGATAAAAAACACATCCCAGTAAGGTCATTCTGTATATGTTTACATTACCATGTATGCTATTTGCACGAAAAGTATGAAGGTCCTTCAAAAGTTCATAGAATAGGTATAATAGGAAAATCTACATATGGACTTAAAATTTTTTTCTCAAACTCATTTTTAACTCAATTTCTTATGATATACAATGAATTATAGCTCTCCCTGTGCTTACATGTTATCAATATGAAATGACCCTATGTATTTCAATTAATGGATTTGGGCTTGAATTCTTAATATATAAATCCTCTACAATTGTCATTGGAGAATTGAATGACAGTGTCCAGCTGAGTCCTGGCATGGGGAACATTTGAAAAAATCCTGCCTGCCTTTTATGAGCCTTTTGCCATTGTGACTGTGGACCATATTCTTTTATAACCTGCTCTTTGAAAATTTCTTTGATTTTTAAATGTGAAATTCTAATCTTCATAGGAGTAGGTTCTTTCTCCCCCATATTCTTCTATCCTATTTGGCTCCTTTATCAGATTGAAAGATGCAAGGCTATGCTGCACCCAGCCTGAAAGCTGGGGTCTTGCTAGCTGCTTAGAAACAGGGAGGACAGGATGTGTGGTGGGTGGCACGTGTATAATTGCTTGTACATAAGAAAGAACTGGAAAGTTTGGTCAGTTTGAGAATCCTGCTCCCCACTGTAGATGTAATCCAGTAGGTTCAAAATTGGCTCCTAGAATCTGTGTTTTTTAATGTGCTATTTCATTTATCTGAAAGAGAAAGAGATTGTCACCCACTTATTCCCTCCCCAAATTGCTCACAACAACGGAAGCTGGGCCAAGCCACAGCTAGGATACAGGAACTCCATCCAAGTCTGTCCTACAACTGGCAGAATCATAGGTGCTTGCACTGTCATCTCTTACCTCCCAGGCACACTAGCAGGAGGCTGAAACAGAAGAAGAGTAAGGACTCAAACCCAGACATTCCAATATGAGATGCTAGTGTCCTGCGTACTGACTTTAACTGCTGGACCAGATGCCAGCTCCAGTCATCTGTATGTTAAAATGCGGTCACATGACTGACATAGTTGGTCCTCAAATGACACTTTGAGGAGCATTGTTCTTGGGACTTACCTCTTTTCCCCCACATTTTGGAAATTTTTGTGACGGCCAAGGCTCAGCAGTGCAGCACTGGCAATTTTTTTTCTTGCCTTCATTGGTATGCTAAGAGACTTACATTAATTAATTACCAAGGGCAATTTTAATTTACCAAAAGAAAATTAATTTCTAGAATGCCAATTAGGAGCCACAGCAGGAACCCTCTGTTAGATATCAAGTGCTCTAAGGATTTGCTCTCTCCCCCAACTAGCAAGGCTTGGCTGAGTGTTTCCCTCCAGTGTGTCAGGATGGCATGTTGGATTTTAGACCAAAGAGGAGACCAGGGAATCGGACTGCAGCAGAAATTTCCAATGTAAAAGATATTGATAATCAGCTCATAATTGTGAGTTGTTCTGATTAGTCTAAACATGTGGTGTCCTTAGAGAGAAATGAAGAGTTCAGCATTCAGGTCTGGTTCACAGAGGGGAGAATAAGGAAAGTATAAAGACATAAGTCAAGGAAGGGATGCATCATTTCTGGCTGTTGAGTAAGAGTGGTAGCAACCTGAACACCCAGAGAGGAGAGAGAGAAAGCCAACAGTTCAGGATTGCAGCGCAATGCAGCGAATGCAGGCATGCTGTGGGAGTTCTCTGCCGGGCATTTTCCACACCCCAGGATGTGTGTAACTGAGACACACATCTTACTGTTGCCAAGAGAATGTGTCACAGCTACTCAGACATGAGTTTAGAAAGATTGCATGGTTTTTTTTTTTTAACGTTTTTTTTGAAAAGTTTTTCACACTAAAAAGTTGTGATTCCATACAGAAAACATTTGGGTTGCTGGCTTTGCTTGTAAAGGAAACATCTGGTTAAACAGGACCCTGCTCCCACCTGGTGACCTCACTGGGTGCTGAGAAGGACTACTTAGGTTGCCTGCTGCTCTATGGATTCCCCAACTACGAGGCTTTTGGATTTACATGTGATATTTAGAATATCAATTCTCCTTCATGATTCATCCAAGGGAATGTGACTTCAAACCCACCATCATGGGGAGGAGCCTGTCCCATGAGAGTGTGTCACAGTGATAAAGGCCAGAGATGCCCACAACTCATCCTTTGGCTGCCTAGCAGAGGTGCCTACCTATTGCTCTCCATATCACATCACACCCAACAGTGACCTGCATTTAGGGTGATCTCCAGCTGGCATGAAGGACTCACCCTACTTCATCTAAGACATTCTTGATTTTCAGTTCTATAAGTCACATTTCCTAGAGGTCGACTTCTCTCTTGCAAGGCTCTGGCATTGGGTCCGCTGGGCCTCAGGCTCTGGGGCACACTCAGGTTCCTCCTGCCCCAGCTTTAGAAAGGCTTTCAGAAGGTCATGGGAAGAAGTTATAAATAAAAATTTTTGAGGACTGAGGGTATACATTAGATAGCCTTTTTTTTTTTTTTAAAAAGATGCATTTATTTTATTGGAAAGGCAGATATACAGAAAGAAAGAGAGGTAGAAAGATCTTCCATCTGCTGGTTCATTCCCCTAGTAATGGGGAGTTAAGTTAATGGCAAGAGCTGAGCTGATCTGAATCAGCCAGGAGCTTCTTCCAGGTCTCCCACATGGGTGCAGGGTCCCAAAGCTTTGGGTCATCCTCTGCTGCTTCCCCAGGCCACAAGCAGAGAGATGAATGGGAAGTGGAAAAGCCGGGACATGAACCAACATCCATATAGGACCTGGTGCTGGCAAGATGAGGATGTTAGCCACTGACCCATAGCGCCAGACCCAAAGGTAAATATTCTTGAGGTGATTTAAATTCTCTAGATCGAGATTCCCTCATAACACTCATTTTGACATTTAGATGTCTGTCTTTCAAATGTTTTCCAGAGCTGTTGTTGTGAATGCAAGGATGAGTCTGTGTTAGTTGAAACGATAACACATGTAACTTTGACCATATCCACCCATTTATTTCAGTTTTACATTTTTTTTGTCTTCAAATTGATCTGTAATTTTTGTAGAAAATATTAAAGAATCCAAAAAAGAACAAAGGAAAAATGCATTATTCCATATGTAAACTGGCTTTTACTGATTTTATAGCTATATAATTTGTCTTCCTTTTTTATTTTCTGTGATTTTAAAAGCATGGATAATGTCTAATGATATTTAATGACTTGTGAATGTGGGCACAGGCCACGTGATGGTGCGGCTAATGCCAGGCCACTTTGGGGTCAGAGCAGGTCAGGCACCTCTGCTGTGCCAGGCTTCCTTTTTGGAACTAGGTTGTGGGGAGAGCTGAGTAAACGACAGGTTCCAGGCAACCAAGAGAGAACAGGTGTCATCAAGCCCAAAAGGAACTCACCAGCATTTGTGATGTACATGAGCTGTAGACCATGACCTGTATCTTTAAAAATCTTTGAACATCTAACCGACGTGTGTGATACATGCATGTGGTTTTCTAATGAAACATTAAGTGCTACTCAAAATGTCAACTATTTTTCTCACATTTTTTTTCTAGTATTGATCTCTATATTTTAAGTATATACGTATCCATTCATATAGAACTATCACCTGAACTAATAGATATTAATATTTAGACCTATGTATGCTTATTATATAGCATTTATATTAAAACATTGATATACATATGTTAAGTAGCTACCTAGATAAGTAGATAGACATATAGACATATACATATTTCAAAAAGTTCAAAGAAAAATGGAAATTCAGTTAAGTTTATTTTGGTGAAAAACTTGGCTTTTCCTTCCCACCTTCTTATTGGAGACTTGTGCTTCCTGAACTTAATGCTTTTGGTTTTATTCCCTTTTAGCCTTACTTACAAGGAAACACCTTACTGTAGGTGCTGGATAGGATTTGAGGAAGGATAAGTGTACATATATTTTTGTGATTTTCCTGTCCCCCCAAGTTCCTCCATTCAATTCTACTTATAAGTTGTATGGATGTAGAACTCCAAATTAAGATATTTAAGGCTTTTCCTAAGCCTCCAATGTCTTTAAGGAAGTCTGCCATCCTTGCTCCCAAGCTTGTGAGTTTTCCTCTCTGGAAGCACTCAGAATCTGCTCTTGCTCTCCAGTGTTCTGAGATGTCATGATTCTATTGTTCTGGGGCTCTTCATCCTCCTGATGGTATTTGTCCAGATGGGCACTCATTGGACCTTGCAACCTAAAAACAAGTTTTAGTTTTGGTAAATATTACTACATTTTTTCCCCTGATAATTTCCTTTCCTACTTAATTGACTTGGAAGCTTGCTCCATTTATGATGTCTATATGTGGGGCCTTTAGGAAGCAATTGAATTGCATTGGATTATAAGGATGGAGATCTTATGATTGAGGAGTGGGGACTTACTAGGAGAGACCACAGAGACATTGGGAAGATCCTGCCCATATCACCATGTGATACAGGGGGACTGCATGATTTTGGACTGGTACAAAATGGTAGGACAAATCATCTTCCTGCATAGGGCTTCTCTCAGGCATTTGTTTTAGTGGTAAAATGACTAACACAAAATTTTTCCTTGCCATAAAACATGTTCATAGAAAATGGGTATTATGCAACAGCTATGCACAGACTTCCAAATTTTTAATCCAAAATAATTTTATCTTTTGATTTCATTTTCCACAAACTTCTTGAAATGCTTTCATACAAAAGTGATCAATAAGCTCAAAGAACAAGGATAATTAGACAAAGTTGTCCTAAAAACATAATAAAAATAAAGTAACATTTACTCCCTTAAGAGCATTTTCAAATCAGCAAAAATTCTCCAGCACCTTTGCAAAACCAGCCATAAGAAATCCCAACTTGGAGTAAAGACAAGTACTTACTAAACATCTGAACTACTTGCTCAACCGAGTTAGTCGTCTAAGATAAGTAAGTTAAAATTCAATGCTTATTTCTGTCCATGAAATTTGAAAGATTACAAAAAAATTGGCCGAGTGAGGTGAGTTTGGAATTCTCATATGCTAAAAGGAATGTCAATAGGTTTAACTTTCTGAAATTAATGTTACAATCTACATCTAGAACCTTAACATTTCCTTAGCATTCTGAATAACACCTGCAGCTTCCTTCTCTATCCCAAGTAAATGGTCATATCAGAGCACAACTACCACAAAGATACCACAGAATCCTTCATAAGCAAAAGAAGTGAAAACACCATAAACACAGAAGCAGTTTAAAAACTCTGGCAAACTCACATAATGAAATACTGCCCTGTTGCTAAATATATTCACACATAAATCTAAATGTTGTAGGAATACTTACAATATTAAGCAAAAAATGTACATAAAGCAAGAATGATATGAATTGAATCATCTAATGTGTAAATAGAATTAGCAGAATATGTAAAAAAAATATCCAATGATAGAAGAAGTAGGAGCTACCACAAAGTTACTGGAACTTTTTTCTTTGCAATTAAAAAATATATATTTTTTTGTTTATCAGGCACGCGTGCGCGCACACACACACACAAAAATCTTCCCTCATTTGCTCCCCCAAGTGATGACAGAAGCCTAAACCAAGCATCCTAGAACTCACTTCAGACTTTCCCTGGAGTTGCAAGGCTCGGCTGCTAAAGCTGCTACCTCCCATCTCCCAAGGTACACATTCGCAGGAAGCTTCAAGTGCAAGCAAAGCTGGAACCTAAATGCAGGGCTTGGAAATGGCTATGGGTGTCCCAAGTGAAGCTGCAGCACCTCTACCAAATGTTCACCCTTCTTTCTCTTTATACTTTTACCTTTGGAATTGTCAGGGATATGCGTGTAAAGGACCTTTAAAAACAATGGAATATGTGCCTTTCTTTTATCCTCAACATCCCTAGCAAAGAACTCACTAAAGCTAAAACAATTCAACCTTTTCAGAAAATTGACTGTTGAGAATTTTATTTTGAAACATTGAGGCAAAGTAGGTTTCCCTAAATGTTCTAATCACAACTTCTGCTCCTCTGGACCATTCAGAATCCATCTTCTATCTGTTCTACGTAACAGTTATTAGTAATGGCTCCTTTCTAGAATGCCATGACCATAAAGTAAACATTTGTATCCTATTATGGCTGCAGTGCCTATGACTGTGCCAAATACAGACTAACACAGACACAAACACAGTTAATATTCGTGGAACAAATTAAACTTCACCCAGATCTTCTAGATTTGAAGGATGTTTTTGGTTTGCCTTTCATTACATGTCTTTATTCCCATTTGTCAGTGTTCTGAAATTGAGTCTTCAAAGAGATCAAATGTATTCTGAATGACATGGCCCTCTGGATCTTATATCACAAGTTGCATTATTTGAGGATTGCATTACTTTATTATCATTTTTTCTACCAGTCACATCGACCTGGGGGCTAATACTGATCTCTGAATGATAAGAACTTTTTTTTTTTAGATTTATTTATTTTTTATTGGAAAGGTGGACATACAGAGAGGAGAGACAGAGAGGAAGATCTTTTGTCCGATGGTTCACTCCCTAAGCAGCTGCAATGGTTGGAGCTGAGGCAATCCAAAGTCAGGAGCCTCCTCTGGGTCTCCCACATGGGTGCAGGCTCCCAAAGTTTTGGGGCGTGCTTGGATGGGAAGCGGTGCTGTCAGGATTAGAACCAGCGACCATATGGGATCCCAGGCACGTTCAAGGCGTGCCTGCTATGCTACTTAACTGCTATGCTACTGAACTGGGCCCTTAAGAACTCCTTTAATGAATCTGTCTGCCCATTCTGACCCTACATACTTGAGGGTTTCGTTGGTTATTGTTGCTATCATTCTTGGTTTTTGTTTTATTTGTGACTGCTTCAAGAATTAAACGTAACAGGAAAATACATTGTTATTGTGTAGTGAAGAAAAGATAGCTCCATTGTCATCCTAGTAACCTTGATCTTGACCCCTAGTCTTAATGGAAGTGGCTTTGTATTATCTCATTTGGCCATCTCTTGCACAGTCTGTTTGCAAAAATGTTAGATTTTCTTCAGCTCTTTCTACAAGGCATTTCATATCCCAGATCTAATGTGGCAGTAAGCTATCATCGGGATCATGTCCAAAAAATAACATCACAAATAAGACTGTTGAATGCCTCTGCACCCCTGCAACTCTGATCCCAACCACTTCTCCCACCTGAAGAAACCCAACAGCCTCCTAGTCAGTCCACATAATTCTGTCCCTGTCCTTTGCACTTAGAATCCTATTCTCAAGACTCCTGGTGCCATTTTTCCTACTCTCCTAAAGCCCTAGCAGGCTGTAGATGGAGGGTTACATCCATCAAGCTGTTGCAGGACAACCTTTGTGCAAGCCAAATGTCCAGGGCCGCCTCTTCCACATGTCTCTGCTGGGCTGCTCTAAACCTATGCCCCACTCCTACCCCGCTTTTCACCAGCTGCCTCCCTCCTCTTCAGAAAAACTTAATGCACTTTCTTACATAAAAAGTACCCATAATTATAATATCCTATGTTCATCTACTTGTCAAAGTGAAGGATTGATATGGGCCAAAAAACTTACATCTAGGTCTACATACATAGAGGTTTATGAATTATTTAATATTACAAAATATTACTCAGTTGCTATTTGCAATTGTTGGGAGTCTTGCACTTACTTATGAGAAACTGAAAACATAAAATCAAGGAGAGGCTAGAAAATAGACATTCAACATGATGGAGAAACAACATTTCGTCTCCCAAGAATCCATTGCATTCCTGTTGTTTCAGAGTGCGATTTGACAGGTCAGTCTATATTTTCTCTTTTTACTGCTGCAGTTCTTACGCATTGCAAAGGCATTTGTCTCCAGTGCCAAGAGCTGCACGATCCATAAACTTTACAGGTTGGTGGAAGCAACCTGTATTTTGTGCACACAGGATGAGAGATATATAGGAGCACTTCTCTGGGGATCCGAGTGGGGTTAAACGAAAAAGCTAATGTCTAGAGTTATGGGAACAATGAGCCACTATTGACTGGCTAATAAAAGCATTGTGTGTTCTTCACTACAATTTTTTTTTGGTACCTGTGATAACTAAAGTCACAAGATGAGTGGGACCCTTTTTCATGAGGAATTAAGTGGCATTGGACAGGCAACTCAAGGCGAAGTCCATATTTTCCAAACTTACATCTTTCCCTAAGTGCGTTTATCAATGTAAAAGTGGCTTTAGTGTTTTGGTATAAAAATGCAATTTTGAGACTCCATAATTATTCCTTTAATGAGGTGATTGGAAAGCATTAAGCATTGTCACAGAGTTCTTTAAGGTGGATGTGATGCTTAGAAATGATATGTTGATGAGGCAGGAGAAACAGGAAGATGATCTAAGATAGTAGAGACATGATGGAAGAAGGTTTGAGTGAGAAAGGTCAGAGTTGATCACATTGTTGGCAGGCCCTGTCCTGGCCTCAACAGCCCCCACTTCTCTCACTGCGTGGTGATTGTTGCCTTGCTGGCTTGACCCGACTTCAGTTCCCAGGACTAGTCCTGATGTCAAAGAGAAAGGAATGAGCTGCTCCCACCTGTCATCCGGATGAGATCTGATGTGCTATTCCAAACCCACTAGCTATGCACTGAGATGCCCCTGCCTATCTCAGCCTCATCTCTCTGGTGATCCCATCTACCCAGTGGACTCCGGCCTGCCTCCCAGGTCTTTGCCCCAGGACTGTTACTCTTCTTGCTCTTGGACTTGAAATGCCAGTACCACTCTCTCCTCAGCTTGGCTCTCTGTACAAGACCATGGCAGGTTTTACTCTGTGCCTGGTCTTCAGGTATGACTGATCCTTGCTACCCTACAGCAGAATGACACCACTGCTCAGAGATTACGGTACTTCACCTTGCCAGTGGTGGCACATCTCGTGTCTCATCTACAGGGCTGAGTTCCTTGAGTTGCACCTATAGAGTCATTTTTCTCCCAATCTTCTGACCCAGAGAGCTGATAAATCCAGTTTCAGACCGTTAAGCTTTCATCTTCATTTTGCTGTAACTGTCCACTTTCGTTAGACTCTCAAGTGGACAAAGACCATGCAACACTTTTCTATGATCTATACACCTTACGCGATTTTCAAGGGTGAGTCACTTCATATCACACCAAACTGTTTAATAACTTCCCCTCTCAGAGTACAAGCCAGTCTCATGCTGCAGTTCATAGGTCTGCACATAATCTTAAGTCCTCAACCCTGCACTCCCAAACACATTTTCTTACTAACTTAATTTGCTGTAACTCTGTCTCTTGCTCATTCCTTTCCACCTACTGCCTTGCCTCAGGGTTTTTGAACTTGCTGTTCTCCCTGCTTAGAAAATTCTCTCCCAAGATAGTCATATGGCTCATTCCTCAATAACTTCTTTGGTAAAGACAATCTTTTAAATCACTCTTAAAATTGAAATGACTTTTTAAAATATAACATCTCTATGTATTTTTCCATAGCAATAATTATTTCTTTGAAAAATATTTTTACTGGAAAGGCAGATTTATAGAGAGAATAAGACACAGAAAGAGCTTCCATGTGCTGGTTCATTCCCCAAGTGATCATAATGACTGGTCCAAAGCCAGGAGCTTCCTTGGGGTCTCCCACATGGACACAGGGTCCCAAGGCTTTTGGCCATCTTCCACTGCCTTTCCAGGCCACAAGCAGGGAACTGGATGGAAAGTGGGGCAGTCAGAACACAAACCGGTGTCCACATGGGATCCGGGCGCATGCAAAACAAGAATTTAGCTTTGGAGCCATCGCATCAAGTCCAAGCAACTACAATTTTCTATCATATCACTTATTTAATCAGTTATTTTCTCTTGTGACAAATGATTCTTTCTTACTTGCTAATATGTCCCCAGTATGGAGAACTTCTTGATAGTGTAGTATACAGTAAGTATGGAATGAATGGCTGCACCTCTTCATTGTTGGCCTGTTAGAAAGAATCAATATATTGGAGCCACTACTCTGGTGTGGTGATTTCTTGGCCCAAGCCCAGAGGCCATAAGCCTGTGCTGTCAATTCTCATCTTTAAAATCATATCCTGAATCCGCTGTGTCTGCCCCAGATCTACTGAAGATTTGTGATACCAGGCAAACTTACTTGAACTCTAAATACTGAATTTCTAGCTTTTTGAGTAAAAAAAAAAAATAGTTTGTAGTCCCAAAAGCACAGTTTACTTGTGTCTAGTCCCCAAACTGATACTGTTCATTTTCCTATAGATTTGGTGGTGTAGCATGTTTTGATCAGGATTTAGGGAGCCTTCCTCCCTAGGGTGAATCAGAGTTGCTCTAGATCAGTCTGGCCCCCTTCCCATGAGCCAATGTCTAATTATTAGAGAGGCAGATCTTGATAGGATCTTACCTTAACTTGATCTGTGTTGATCTTCTCTGTTGTATCCCACTATATTCAGTTCTGATTTTACCTAGCTGTTCTAATATCAAGGCATTTGTGATGGCACTTATAAGTGTTCATAGAAAAAATGAAATTAAAAGGTTTTTTGATGAAAAAAATACTAAAATGCATGTAGTTTTTTCGTGAACATTTTGAAGACCCTGTTCAGGTCTTAAGTGAGATACTTACGAGTTATTTAGAATACAGCTGTATTTATTTATGGTGAAAATTTACTAATTGCTTTATTTGGCAAAACAGAAAATATTAAGCTTAATCTAGCTGGCTGTACTTCTGAAATGTGCACATACTTTGATCCTGAAATACTTTGATCTGAAATGTGAGCATCTATGATCCCTGGAATGCCACAATATTACTCATGACATATGATTACCAAGAATGTAGCATGTGAATTTAACCACAAAGAAGTAATCAGACAAACCCCAATGGAGAGACCTGATCAGCCAGGAGACCTTGGAAAGATTTTCTCAGTCCTTGTATCTTGAAGCTGATGACATCTCAGAACTATCAAAACAGCTTTACTCCAGAATACAGGGAATTTATTCATGTAAACTAGTAAAACTGAATGTCAGATTGTGTCCCTAGACATTATCAAGTCCGTCTCACTGAGGAAGAAATTTCTTACTTGGTTTGTTTTTTCTTCAACGATCTTGGTAATCCTACCAGCCTGCTTGGTGCCTTCTCAGATTTTCCTCTTGCATTTTCCCCCTCTAAATACCCTATAGTGCCCTCCCTGGATTTGTCTAGAGCTGCCAAGGGCAAACCCCAAATTCAGATACTTCACGATATGAAACAACCCAAATTTTTCTTTCATTATCACTTTCTTTCAAGACTAATGCAAGTGACTGACCTTTTGCAACAAAAATATCCCATACAAAATAGTGGATGTTTCCTGAATTTTTTTCATTGTTAAACAGTGTTTTTCAAGATGTGAACTTTAGATTATGTATCAGCCAGGGTTCTGACAGAAACTGATAGTTATATTGGGACCATCCAAGGAGAGTTTAATAGCAAATTAGCAATGTATGTGTGGAACAAAAAAAACCACCAAGGATAGTTCTAGCAACAGAACTATCACCATGGTCATTTCAGAAGAGGAAGAGGCTATTCTAAACAACAATGAAAGGATTTCGTAGTGTCAGAATGAAAGAAATCTTCAGTTAAGAGCTTCAGTTAGTGTGGGGAGTGGTGAGCTGGGAGCAGACCCCACATGTATGAGGGGCCACCCCAAGATGGCAGCTGCCCCAAGGCCAGAAGGCGGGATTTGTCACACCAACAGGTAAACAGGAAGTCACAGGGATAGGCTAGCAATTATGTCATTGCTACCGGCCTATCAGGTAGCGCCCAGTGGACCCACAGGGAGAAGTGATTGGTGGAGAAACACAAACGGAACCTCGGGCCCAGATTAACACTGGATCTGGGCCTTTCCACTGGTCAGACAAGACATCCTTCCACTGGGGAAAAGACATTTTTTTGAGGGCTCTGCATGCCGCTCTGCAGCGGACCGGCCTTCAGCATCCAAGTTTTAAAAATTAAGGATAAATAAAATTATAGCTAACTTGTCCTTTGGGGGATCTGTATTGATCCCTTATTCCCCCTTTCTGTTTATATAGCATAGTTTTGATTGTGGAATGAGCTCACTCAACAATCCCTTGGCCAGTAGGATTGTAAGGGATGCTGGTAACATGTTGGATTCCAAAAGTGGTGCAAAACTGTTGAAATGTAGCAGAAGTGTATCCTGGTGCATTATCAGTTTTCAGCTGTTTGGGAAGACCCAGAATAGTAAAGGAATTTAAACAATGGGTAATCACATCTTTAGTTTTTTTCTCCAGACAGAGGCGTAGCCATAAGGAAACTGGAACAGGTATCTACCAAAACATGAACCAAAACCAACTTCCCAAATTCAGGGATATGGGTTACATCCATTTGCCAAATGTGGTTAGGCAATAATCCCTTGGGATTGGTACCTAATGACGGTGCAGGGAGAGTTGTCACACACGGAGGACAAGCACGCACAATATCCCTGTATGGGCCACCAGTATGTCGCCATCCTGTGGCGACACTGAAATGATGAGGAATCTCGAGGGCCTGGAACCGCCACTGCAACTGGCACTCACACACTGAACGAGCACACAAACACACACACACACAAACGAACAGGCGAACAAGAAAGGAGAGAGGAACGAAAAGGGACAGGCGAATGAAAAGAGGTTTATTACCAAAAGCGGGCTGCTTATACACAGTTTTCCACCAATCACTTCTCCCCGTGGGTCCACTGGGCGCTACCTGATAGGCCGGTAGCAATGACATAATTGCTAGCCTATCCCTGTGACTTCCTGTTTACCTGATGGTGGGACAAATCTCGCCTCCTGGCCCTGGGCCAGCTGCCATCTTGGGGCGGCCCCTGGTACAGGTGGGGTCTGCTCCTGGCGCACCACTCCCCACAGCTAGCCCAAGGAAAAGTAGCAAAGTAAGATTGAGATAGATTTTCTTTCCAACTTTCATTTGTCTCATTTCCTGCCAAAACTCTCTTTGCTGAGCCCAACAGGAAGCCAGGATCTGGAACAATGGCAGGTGTCTGGCAGAGGTAACCCAGGTCAGAATCTCCGAAACTAATTTATAGCACACATCTCCTCTGACGAGGGATGTGTGCTATAAATTAGTTTCGAGGGATGTGGCATAAGATGTTCCTTTCTTCATGAAATCCAGGGATGAGTTTTTAGGAACAGGATTCTTACACTGAGGGAGCTTGAGTAGAGTTGTTTTTTACTATAACCTCAGTTTAGCAGCACCTTGGGAGTGAATGGGAAGTGATCGTTTCCACCCTTGACATCAGTGGGGAGAAGTGCAAGGAAGGGTAGGAGGAAGGAGAGAGAGAACCAAGGCTGCTGCAAGTGAGCTTCCGTAATTCAGGGAAGGTAGGAGTTCAGAACAAGAGGTGGCCATGAATACCCTGAGAATAGGGTTGAATAGTAAAGGAAAGGGTAGATGCCTCGTGGACATCTGGGATTCACACTGCCGTCTTTGTCCAACTTCATTTCCATCACTGCACTGCATTTCGAAACTTAGTCCCTCCCCAGTTCTCTGTATTACATCTTCTTTAGATTTTTATACCTAGAAAAGGACTAGAATTTCTGTGTCCTTTTCAAAATCTAGTATTTTTACTGCCTGCCATTATAGATGGGTCACTTACCCCCAAATTTTCACAAAGAACCAAGGTTCTGAGCTCTGTCATGACAGCTTGTGGAGGTGACTCAGATTTCTATCTATCAGTTGCAGCTCATAGTGTGACTAAGAGTCATAGATCGAGCTAGCAAGGATGAATTTTTTTTTGTAAATCTGTTGTTTCTGGTAGAAAGCCAGTCATGAGTTGCCTCATTTTCCATTGTGTATAATGTATTATTTTCCTCTGGCTACTTCTAAATCCTCCTTTGCATTTTTCAATTTTATCAGCTTGACTTCAACGTAGCTTGATATGATTTTCTTTGCCATTAGACTGCTTGGGATCTGTGGAACATCTTGTATCTCCAATTTGATTATGTTTTTCATAAATTCACTATTTTCACTTTCCATTCATTCCCGTTTCTCCTTAAAATCTATTTACATTTGTTAGAAGTGTGAGGGGGCAGTGGTTGATGGCTAGCACTCGCTGGACAGGCTAATTAACAGTTGACAGCGCCCTCTCCCATCTCCTTTTACACCATTCAAATTATTTGAAGGCACAAAGCCAGCTCCAGAAGCTCCTCAGGTGCGCCTTGCCCCTCCTGCCTGGCGCATCATTCAAGTTAATTGATAGCGCAGAAATGGCTCTAGAGGCTCTATACTTGGCTCCTCCTGCCTTCTATTGTACTAGGCTAGATGAGTTAACTACAAGAAAACGTTGGGCTCCAGCAGCTCCCTTCCTGCCTCCTGCACATGGAAACTTTGTTCTGTATGGCTCTCAATCTGATTGGAGGATGAGCGCTTAAAAACCCCTGATTTCTGCTGTGCCATACAGTGGGAACTTTTGTCATTAAAACCTCTTCCTAACTTCCTACACTTGGCTGTTTGGTAACAGTGTCTGCAGTTTTCTGAAAAGGTCTGCTTATTTTAAAAACATTTTTTTCCTCATTATGCTTTGGATTTGACCATTTTGAATGGCCACCTTTTTTTCTTAGGATTTATTTATTTTTATTGGGAAGACAAATTTACAGAGAGGAAGATCTTCTGTTTGCTGATTCACTTCCCAAGTGACCACAATGGCCAGAGCTGAGCTGATCTGAAGCCAGGAGCTCCTCCTGGGTCTTGCATGCAGGTGCAGGGTCACAAGTCTTTGGGCCAACCTCCACTGCTTTTTTCTAAGCCACAAGCTGGATGGGAAGTAGAGTAGCTGGGACACAAATCAATGCCCAAATGGTATCCTGCCACTTGAAATGTGAGGATTTAGCCAATGAACCATCATGCCAGGCTCTAAATGGTCATTTTTCAATTCATTGACTTTTCAGTCCACAGTTAAATCAATCCAACAAATTTCTTTATTCCAGTAGTTTTATTTTTGAGCTCTTGAGTTCACATATGCTTCTTAAATATAATTCCTATTTCTCTCCCAAGTCTCCATTTGTTTATTCATTGAATATATATTTTCTATTAATTTCTTGAACTTACATATAACAGCTGGTTTAAAGTCATTTTCTGCTAATTGTGGTAATCTTGGCATGGATTTATACTTTCTCCCTCCTTTTCCTTCTCTTTTTTTTTAAAGCATGGCCATCATTTTCATATTTTTCATATGTCTTGTAATAAAAATTAGACATGAATTATATCTGAGAGCTGCTAGGTGTCAAGGTCATTTAGGACAACAGCCAAACCAAGTTAGCCTTTCTGCTTCTGTTCACTTACTGTGATAATGCAAGCAGGATTCCTGCCATCTTCACTGGATGCTAGAGTGAGAGAAAAGAGGACAAAAAGGAGTAGAAAAGTTGAGTCAGGTGCTCTGCAAAGGAAGCCTCAGCAGAGGTATCTCAACATTGCCGCGAAACTCCACTCCAGAACTCCACACAGCCCTCCACAGTGGAGGTGCCTGGCTGGAAATGCAGATAGGCGCTGAGTGTGGTCATTCCAGGTGGTGGAGAGAATGACTGGGTCCCTGAGTGCAACTCCCTCCTGAGACTGCAGTGCACCAGCTGTATGCCAAGTTCAGCTGGGGTGGCAGCTTTCCCCCAGGGTGCCTGCCAGCCTTTCACGTTAAGCCTTGTAATTGCTATTGGAAGATCACACGTAGGATTTTGATGGGAATCAGGCTCCTCAAGCAAGGCATCAGTCTATGTTCTGCTGGAGTGCGGGATGTTTTTCCGAGCAGGAAGACTTAGAACTCTACATAGGCTTTCCAATCAGCAGCAGCTAAAGACTCAGTTTTATCTATTTTCTTCTTCAGTCACTGGCTACTGTTCTTTGAGCAGGCTTTGCATCTCTCACACATATACTTGGTAGACAATGAACGCTCTGGGCAGAATTTGAATCAATATTTGAGACTCAATCACCACCCCTTCCTCTATCCCAACCCCCCCACACACATTTTTTTAAAAGATTTTTTTTTTTGAAAGACAGAGTTCCAGAGGGAAAGGGGGAAGGAGGGGAGGCAGGGAGAGTGTAGGTTAGCTTCCAAAAGCTAGTTCTCTCCCTCACATGACCACGACAGTCACTGCTGGGCCAGTCCAGAGCCAAGAACTTTCAACTGTGTCTCCCACATGGGTGCAATGGCACAAGGACATGGGCCATCTTCCACTGCTTTCCTTGGTGCTTTAACAGAGAGTTGAATTGGAAATAGACCAGCCAGGACTTGAACCCATGTAGGATACTGGCATTGCAGGTGGTGGCTTAACTCATAATGTCTCAGTGCTGGCCTTGAAACTCAACCCCTTTAAAGGGCCCTTTCTTTTAGGATCTCCCCCACCCCACTGCCCCAAAGGATATATCTGCATCCTAATCCCAGGAACCTGTGAATGTGATTATGTGTCGTGAAAGAGTTGAGAGGAGGGATTCATCCTTGATTATCTGAGTGGGCTTTAAATGCAATCCTGTGGCTTCTGTGTGAGAGGCAGAGGGGGTTTGGGGACAGCTACACATAGAAGACATACAAGGGAGGAAAAAGCAATGTGATTATGGGCACAGTGAGCCTGGTACAGTGCTATTGGAGCCAAAGAAAGCTTAGAACCACTGGTTCTAGACAAGGCCAAGGATGGATTTCCCTGACAGCCTCTAGGGGGAGCACGGCCCCACCCACACTTGATGCAATACGCTGGCCTCCTGAACTGGGAAAGGACTTGGGCAGTTTCAGTCCACCTCTGAATGAAGCAGCCACAAGAGACTTGCGGAGTTTCTGGCTAAGCTTCACTGTGCCCTTTGCCCTCTGATGCCTCTAGACAATAAGGTTGAGGGCTGCTGTGCTCAGAGCAGTAGAGGAATTGGGAAGAATCGCAAGCAAAAAGACTTAAACCTTAAATTCCTGAGACCCTTGGAATTATTCTCTTCAGTTCCAGCTAACACACCTGCTGGATGAGAAGCTAGGATGGCAAATGAATTTGCTGATCTTGACTTTCACTTAAGTCTGGAAATAACACTTATGGTTATACCATGGCACACATATAAATGTAGCACTAGGAATGAACTTTAAGAATTATGCTACCATGCTCACTTCACACAGCCCAAAGCTTTAACCTCCTTGATACAAAATCAAGAAAGCAAATTATGCTGCATTGAGAACTCTAATTCATTTCATCCTTCAAGCCATAAGTAGATCCTTATCAAGGTTATTTGCAAATTCTATACAAGCTGCAGCAGTGGGAACCACTGTGATGTTATATGGATTTTTTAACTTGTGATTAAAAAAAGATTTTTATTGGGAAATCAGAATTACAGAGAGAAGGATCTTCCATCTACTGGATCACTCCCCAAGTGGCTGCAACAGCCAGAGCTGAGCCAATCTAAACCCAGGAGCTTCTTCCAGGTCTCCTATGCAGGTGCAGGGTCCAAGGCTTTGGACCATCCTCCAATGCTTTCCCAGGCCACAAGCAGGGAGCTGGATGGGAAGTGGAACAGCCAGGATTAGTACTGGCGCCCATATGGGATGCTGATGATTGAAGGTGGAGGATGAGCCAATTGAACCACAGCTCCAGGCCTAATGTTTTATCAATTTTTTAAAAGATGCATTTTGATTGAAAGGGGGTTATAGACAGAGGAGAGACATTTCTGCTTAAATGGCCACAATAGCCAGAGCTGAGCCAGACCAAAGCAAGGAGGTAGGAACTTCTTCCAGGTCTCCTACATGGGTACACTGGGCCATCTTCCACCATTTTCCCAGGTATATTATTAGTGTTGGATTGGAAGTGAAGCACTTGGGACTTGAACTGGCACTCATATGGCATATTGACACCACAGGTAGAAGCTTAGCTTGCTATGCTATAACACCACTCTGATGAAGCTTAATCATTATCAGCTTCCTCAAATATAATCCATTGTTTATTGTCTAAAAATTCCTACTATCTACCAGTTCAGAATAAATTCCATATGGTATAACTTGTAAGATTTTACATCAATTGTTTTCAAAATATGGTTTCTATTTCCCATCTGTGGAATGTTTTCCTGTGCCTCCAACACAGATCATTTTATACCTTTCTGTCTCATCCACATGCCTCATAAGGTAAGGTTATTCATAAGTGGTCTATCTCCCACTCCCTGGAACATGGAAGAGTCATGTTTTTGCTTACTTGCAGTTAGGCATGACTGTGTCCAAAGAGGGTTGAGTAGCAATGTCATTTTCAGAGACCATGTATCTTGCTGCTTTTAGTTTTATCTCTGATGTGGAAAAAAAAAAAACCTTTGGCGCCTGAGTGCTGAAGGAATACGATGAGAATAGTGCCTGCAAAGCCAGAATGGGTGTATAGCGTGAACAAGAAGTGAACCTTTGCTGTCTTAAGCTTTTAACACTTGTGGGCTGTTTATTACAGAAACACTGTGATTTCCTATTACTATTTTTTTCATTCTTAGTAGGCCTAAGAAGCATTTACTTTCCCAGCACTCTTGGTCCAGGTGAATTACTCCATTCTGTAGAACTTTCTATAATGCCACTGAGCAAGTAAACCCTACTTCTTTTGTAATACCTACACTCATTTTTCTTTCCAACACTAGAGTACCTAGATCATTCATGGTTTAAAATAAGTGTTACTTTATTCTACTTACTTGAAAGTGAGAAAATGTTCTCTGCCTTTGCTTCTGTATTGTTGAATGAAGTCCCAGTTCTGTCAGTCCTCATTCTACTGATAACTGATTCTCCTACACGGGAAGCCCAGGTTTTACTAAGGTGGTGATGGTTGTTGAAGTCACTGTGAGCTCAGAAAGCTAGGTTAGCTATTTCCTCTTTTAATGCTAGTTAATGCCTTTCCAAACATAGCATGTGAGCAATCATCCCAGCAGAAGGAATCAAAACTTTAGGAGGATACCTCCATAGCTGTATCACCTGAGGGACATTCAGCATCCATACTGAGCGTCTGCGGCAGGAAGTTAGTCATCATATGTGGAGCTATGACAACTTCAGGGAAAGGGAAGTTCCACATTGGTTTCCTTCTTTCAATGATCTCTTCACTAGAATGGACAGGGAAGTGGAACAGCAGTATTATCAAGAAGAAAAAAATAGATGCAACAGAAGAGGAAATTTCATGGTCAAGGTTCCACAGCTGGTTAATGACCAAGCAATGGCATCACCATTTACTGGGAGATATGCTGATTTTCATTAATATTCTAAGGCTTTGTCTTGCCCTGTTTTGTGGCAACTGTGATTTTATCAATAGAAGTAATTTTCTTTGGAGCTTTCTGATTCTTATGGTCCTCATTATTGTTGTAATAACTTGTTCCATAAAACTATTAGCATTTTTAAAAGATGCAATCTGATTTGTAGATACAATCCTTTTTTTTAAAAAATTCCATGATATGGTTTTGTAGGTATAGATTTCTGTGCTTCACCTTCCCTCCCTCCCCATTCTCCCCTGCCCCCGTTATCTTTCCCCATATTGTTACAACAGTATAATCCTTTGGCAATAGTGACACATTCAACAGTCTGCTATTTAAGTGTGTCATGGCCTTGTAAGTATGAGCAATGGTAGAAAATCTAGTATCCTATTGCTAAGGTACATCGAACTGATTTATTGGGAGTTTTTCTTTTACTCAGAAGTAGAGATGCATACCATAAAGTATCTTTACCTCCCAATATGCTAGTCTCCATTATATGGTTCACATATAAGAATATATAACAGGCAGAAATCAACTTCCTGTAAAAAATGCATAATGAGGGTATAGATAGTTTTTCACTAAGTTCTACTCCAATACTTGTGGGCTGTTAGCTTTCAGAGCCATTTTCAAGGCAGGTGGAAGGGAAGAGGTAGCCTATGGAGAGAAGCTGCAGCTCGATGAACAAAAATTATCCACTAATTTGAATTAAGATGCTTTAGTTCCTCCAGAGACTGCTGGGATGCTTTGTCTAGGCGGGGTGAATGAAATGAAGCTGTTCTGTACTTCATCATTGAAGTTTCTGTCTATCACTTGAATTACTCCTGGGAGCCTGGCCATAAGTAAGCAAATTACACTAGTTGCCAACCACGGAGTTGGAGTTGTGCTTGCTTTATTCCTGTTTCAATGCAGAAAGGGGGCCTCACTGGGAGACTTAATTCCTCAATATACTGGAACATTTCCAACTTGCCTTGGCCATGCTGAGCATAGATGGATGTCAATGGCATGACCAATTAAGGAAACCATCAATCAGTCGATTAATAAGTACTAATTGGACAATTCTAGAACACTAGGTTAAATCTTGTGGGGAATATAAAGATGTGTAAGAGCTGGCCCCTAGCTCCAAATTGTGTAGGAATGACTGAGCCCGTGTGCAGTCATGGTGCCCTCCCTCCCTCAACAAGTTGATGCCACCACGCGGTGCATTCACTCAGCATCCACAGCAGGTACACAGAGGCTGCTTTCACTGAGATCTGGGAATCATGTGCTCATGTGCCCAGGTCAAATTACCCTGAGTAACAGATGCATGCGGAAAGAGCGCCGTGCAGAGACAACTTCCCTTTCCACCACTGTACTTCAAATATTGGTCCTCTGCCCACCTAACCCAATTATTGTTTTGTGTGTTTGTTCCTTCTCCTATTACAAATGGATCTCTGCCCTGAACTCCAGCAAGGGGCCTGATGGCTGCAAACTCTTGGTCCTCCCACTAACACAGGGCACAGTTGACTCTGAGGGCCAGGTAATTCTTCGTCATGGGTACTGTCCTGGGCATGGCAGGGCAGTTAGCATCCCTGGCTTTTAGTCACTGATAGCCATTAGCAGTCCTTCTCCCATGTTTTCACAGACACTGGCACATGTCCTCTGGGAGGAGGACAGGTGAGAACCTGCTCTAGATCTTTCCTGTATCTCTTCACTGACTCAGGAAGATCTCTCTGGGTTGTGAGCCCGTAGCTGCTTTATCCTCCCATTAGACTGAAACACCCTGTGAAGGCTTGGTGCTTGTTTTCCCCAACTCACTTCTAGACAAATGCCTGACATAGAATAGACGGTGGAGTTTTATTTTCTGAATGCTGGATGAGGACCTCTGTCCTTGAATTTAAGATCCCTGAGACAGATGCTGGCGGGAATCAGACTTAGGTTGGCAATATCCTTACCACTGATATATCAGACAGTTCGTGGGTCATGCCTGTCTCACAAACTGATCTGTCCATTCTGCCCTATCACTAACGACTAGATGAAACTCGTCCCCTTGAGAACAAAGAGCTCCTGGCAAACCCAGAAAACACAGGGAGATTTCTGGTGTTACAAAATAGCAGTATGTTCAGACTGAGAGCTGGCTTCCATTGGCTGAGATAATAGTGGACCATTTGAAATGGGCTTTGCAGAGAGGAATGAAGAAGTGGGAGAGTAAGGGAACTACTGATTCCAAGTGGTTCGTATGGGAAAATGAGGTAAAAACATACAAGACGTTTTTCAATGATAGTCTGAAAATCTGCCCTATGTAGGCATTTCAAAAATTTTTGTATCAAAATGTTTCTTTTAAGTTAATTTTTCCATAGACCTTTTGAAGCGCCCTTATATGCAATGAATTTTCATTATTGATTTATCTGACCATGAATACTCAGAGCTGTGTGGAGACTTAATTAATTACTGCATTGCTGTATGTATAGAGACTGATGATAATAATATTGCTTTTGTACCATTCCCAGTTTTATTCCTCAACATTTATCTCTAAGTATACACATAATAGAATATATGCACATGAGACGTTTTCTTTTTGAGACTTGAACTTTTTTGCTTAACCTTTAATTTTCAATTGCTTGAAAGAAAGATGACAAGCAAGAGAGAGATGGGATGTTGGTGTCACAAAGCGTGGATAGGCTGCTGTGCCAAAATATCAGCCTTGGTGACTTGCTTTTGAATGAAAAAATATTGAATGCTTGTTTTGTTTGGATTTGAGGTAAGCACTTAGCTAGCTTCCACTTGGAGTACCCACAGCCCATGTCATAGAGCTGGTTTGAGTCCCAGTCCAGCTTCCTGCTAAGGGCTCCCTCCAGGCAGTGGGTGTGGCTCAAGTACT
The DNA here is from genome assembly GCF_017591425.1 of Ochotona curzoniae. Classification (NCBI taxonomy): domain Eukaryota; kingdom Metazoa; phylum Chordata; class Mammalia; order Lagomorpha; family Ochotonidae; genus Ochotona; species Ochotona curzoniae. Next base: position 62,129,759 of record NW_024466599.1, read on the forward strand.
TACTCCCCTGCCACCTATGGGAGAGATTTGCATGAGGTTCTTGGCTCCCAGCTTTATCTTGGCCCAATCCCAGCCATCACAGTAATTTAGAAAGTGAATCAGCAAATATAAGATCTCTCCCTTTTCCCTCTCTGCCTTTCAAACAAAGGAATCTTAAAGTTAGATAAGTAATTTTTCTTTTTTTTTTTTAAAGATATGATGAAGACCTGAATTGTGCTGTCATTAGCACCCCTTATCTCCTCGCTACATAAAAACAAGGATTTGAGAGTTTGAGTGCTGGGACCATGCCCACCCCCCAGAGGAGATGATCATGCCTCAAAATTCCAAAACTGAGAATTTGTCTGTTTTCTGACAGCAAAGAGAGGTCAGGTTTCCTCTGGATGAGAGTTTGGGAAGGAGAGGCACTCTGTTACCCTGGACCATGTGTCCATGGAAGCAAGGGTGGGATGGGGAGTCCTGTGTGGTCAGTGGAGGAGGCATTGTACATTCAGGGACCTGCAGTGGGAGATCTGTGGCTGAGGCTCTGCCAAAGGCAGAGTTAGTGGGTAGAACAAACTAGGGAGAAATAAGAAAGTCACCACAGTCCAAACCTTGGAAAGAAGGGAAGTTTGGGATTAAACGTGGATTGTTACTGTATGGTACTGACATTTTAGATTTTGAAAAAATTCTAGAATTTGCCTGAAATTCCATTCAGTGGCAAAAGGCAGAAAAGTCAGTTTGCATGTGTGCATACAAATACACACTCAGAGAGGAATATTATTCAGTGCTTAAAAAGGAAGAAAATTCTGCAGTATGCTACAGAATAGATGAGCCTAGGAGACATTATCTTAAGAAAAAAATAAACCAGTCACAGAAAGACAAATATTGTGTAATTCTGCTTATTTGAATGAGCTAGAGTAGTCAGATTCATTAGAGACCAAAGTAATGCCCGCAGCCAAGGGGAGAAGACAATCAGGAATTGTACACAGGTCCTGTTGCAACTATTGGTGTGATGTTTGGGGCTGAAGCAAGAGGGAATGAATTAAAATTAAGGTCACTGCACCCACCCTATTAAAAGGTTTTCCATTCTTTTGAATTTTGCTGATGACTTTTCTGGTTACATTTTTCACTTTGCAACCAGGACTGGCCATGACGTGCGGGGTTTCCTGAGAACTGGGATTTGACTGCTAGCTGGGAATAGCTGAACATACAGTTTAATAGGCTCTTCTGTCCTCTGTATTTCTTTTATCTAGAGAGCTGAAATGAGAGTTGATGAGACTCGGGGTAATGTTTATGGAAAAAGAGTTTCACAGATGAGATTGGATTCTCCTGTCAGAATTCTCACAATGCGTCCGCGTCTTTTTCTGAATGATGTTGGCAGCCACTTACTGCACAGTAGCTGCCTTCCTTCCTTTTTACGATGTGACTATCTAGTGATCCTATTTTTCTCTTTATAATGCAAAATAATTCTACAAAAAAAATAAACTCCTGTTTTTTTGACCATTTTTCAAAATGAGTTCCCCAGTGTTCTACAATGGTGACCAATTCGATTTCTTTGATATGCTTATGAACTCATGGTTTTGAAAATATGTTTCAATTCACTGCCGTTATTTTTCCTTCTTTTGCTGCTCAGTTGTTCTATCTGGGACTATGGGGGCCTTTCAAGTGGGCTCCGGAGTCCTTTAGACAGGCTATCATTAGTCATTCATAGTTTTCCTTACTGTCTGGATGACAATTTGTTCCAGGCCAGATACCAGCGATTTCTCTAAGGAATCCTAGCTGCCTGTAACATAAAATGGTATTGTGAGGCTATAATCTGGCTGCTACAGATGCTTACTGCTATGGAATTGGTCATTATTTCTGGACTGCTGCAGTACATAAACCTTGGATTTTCTAAAGAGATAAAACACATAACATTTAAAATGATATTCCTAACGCAAACTCAGAACAGAAATCTTAATCTCTTTTGGCTTGTCCCCTCTCCTCCATGGAGAATCCTCATTTCAGAAGCACAGAGTAAGAATAGCACTGTGGTGTGGTGGTTAAAGCTACCAACATCTCATCTGAGCCCAGTTTGTATCTCAGGGGATCCACTTTCAATTCAGCTCTACTAATGGTCTGGGAAAGGCAGTGGAAGACGGCCCAAGTGCTTGAGCCTTGTCTACCTTGACCTAGATGGAGCAGAGCCATCTGTGGAGTGAACCAATGTATGAAGGATGGGCATCTGTCTCTTTCTCTAACTCTTATTTCAAAATAAATAACTAAAGAAATCTTACAAAGAGGATGGCAGAATTTAGATTTCATGTAACTAAATACTGATTTGCTCTCTGCCATAATACATGCCCTATTGTATTAGTATAGCAATAGCAATATCTAGAACTAGTATGTTTTCTGGAAACAGTTTAAATATATTTCACAATAGCTTTTGACGTTAGCATATTGACACAGAACAATATCTAAAACTGACTGTGATGTGAGCTGGACAGAGTTAGTGAGGGGAAAGGAACCAAGAACCTGCCACGCATGTCTTTACTGCAACCCTTCACTCTACAATCCCATTTCTGTGCTAACTGAATGTGGCTGTGAGCTCCACACAGTAGGCACACCATTATTCCCCGTCACGTGTAAGACGCCATGAGGCCCACTGGTGAGCCACAGCTTCACGTGGAGATGTCATGGCACCTTCTCAGAGATCACTGTTTGCACTGAAGCCCTGTGCAAACTCCATCTTATTTGCATATTCAGTTAGCACACCACTTTCTGTCCTACAAAGGGATCCTCTAAACTCTGGTAGTGTTAGAGGTCTATGTCTAAATGTGCCATCCCTTTGGATAAATTCTGCTTTCCTCTTGTTCCTTTGTCTGTCTCTGTTTAGAATTTTCCCTTATGCTTAGACAAGAACTTGGTGTTAACCCAGTTGAGGACCTTGTCCCCCATAGTAGTTGGTGGAGCTGCTATAGAACCCCCCAAGGCAGGGTCCACTTGCCAGATGCACAGAAAACCAATCATGGATGTGAGGATGGTGGAGAAAAGGAGGCATTTATTGCAATAGGCAAAGCAAGAAGCCAGGAAGCTATTGTCTGACTGTCCAGGCTCTCCCAGTTGTTAGAGGTAAAGGCTTATAACAGATTGAAGCTGGGCTGAGAGGGTCAAGTTCAGCTCATGTCAAAGTTCCTGGTTGATCTTCAGTGCTCACAGCCCTTCTTTGATCAGCAATATCATGTTCTCCAGGCAATTTAGATGATAGCAAAGTCTGGGGCGTCCTGCTAATGCACACCTTGGGAAGCAGCAGTGATGACACAAATTGCTGTGTCCCTCTTGCCCATATGGGAACCTAGATCCTTCTTCAGCCTGGCTTAGCTGTGGCTGATCTGGGTGGAGAACCAGTAGGGAGGAGCTCTTTGTCTACCTTCAAATAATAATTTAAAAACCAGTTACAATTACAAGTAACAAATACTATTAAATTCAACCAAATGAAATCACCATTTTTGCTATGTGAGAAACTGGCAACTAGAAATAATTTCATATAGCTGTAATTGCTATGTGGGCAGAGAGGTGGCAAGTGGCTTCATCCTGTGTGGTGATGTTACTTGAGTTATAGGACGTTTCCTGTGGTGGAATGTCAAGCACCAGGATACTTGCTCAGTGACATGAAATGATAAGATGCTAGTGGGAAAAGTCTTTGATCCTCCTGGGTGGTTATTTGTGAGGAATTAGGTTGCTAGAAATTACAGTGAGCTGTCTGTGAGCCAGATGGGATTTGTTCGCGGAGAGGTGGTAATGGAAACCAGAGGAAGGGGGTGTGCTAAGCAAAGAAGATGCCAAGAGGAGAAGTGAATGTGTTGTGTTGGGTACAGAGGGTGGAGGAGAGGAAGCCAGGAAGAGAAATAGGACAGTATCTGGACATTTCAAAAGGTTCATGGAAAATTAGAATGGAAGGATGTGCATTAGAAACTTTCCAAAAAAAGTGTGAATTATGTGAAAATTGGGCATGAATTTCAACATGTTTTGCACCAAAATAAGCTTCTCTTTTAATTCTATTTTCCTGACTGTCTAAAGTATCATCTCACAGGCTCTGTGGAATCAAAAGAGGAAATAGCTTCAAGGATGAACATACGACATATTACAGAGTGGGCCCAGATGTCAGCAATTAACAAAGGCTCTTGGCTCTGACCACGGGAGGAACTTGATTATCATGGAAAGAGCATATTTTCTAAGAGTGGGCAGAGCAGATACCAGATTGCAAAGTATTGGAGGAGAAGTGAGGCAGTGCTCTCTGTACAGCAGCGGGTTGCCCTGCAGTGTGTTCAGGTTTGCTTCCTGATTTGACTGCTAACTAGCTTGGTGACATTAGGCACTTAACTTAGCATCTCTGTGCTTTTCTATTCTCATTTACAACATGAGCAGGATGACGGCAGATCCTTTGCTGACAGTTTGCTCTGATGGATAGAGTTCTTCAATACTTCCTGTATTCAGGCTTTGTCTGCTAACCTTCTAGCACCCTCTCTTCCTGATCCGGGCCTCAGCCTTTTGACTCTGGCTGACGGAATGAGGAAGAAGGGACACTGAGCCAATTGTGCCTTCAGGAGCTGCTGCATGTTTCCTTCTTCTTGCTTTCATGCCCTCCTAACATCCCCTGGAGACTACGCTCAGACCAGGCTACTAGAAGGCAGCATGTGCGTGAGTCAGGCACAATCGGCCCCCTCCCACCCCTGCACCCAGCTCAGTATGCAAACATGAGCAGTACCTGTGGAATGCATGGAGAGTTTGTGGTTGCTTGTCAGGTAGCATTTGTTAGGTTATCTGTACAGAGAACCCACATGCCTGCCTACCTTACAGCATTTCAGCACTAAATGAGATTATTGTATGTAGACCATGTTGATACGCACCTATATGTAGTAGCCATTCAAACAGGTGTTCATGATGACAACTATTAGGGACAGTGAGAGTTTTCCTGGGGCCACACAGGGCCTTACTGAGACAGAGGTAGCCTGGGCAGAATATTCAGTGGTGCTTCTCCAAACTGTTACTTTTTCTTGTTTTTAAGTGAGGGAGAAAGACATTGAATTTCTTTGAAGGATGACTGCATACAAAACTGCTCTACTTGTGGGCCGTTTCCACTAAATGAAAAAGAGCTGACGTTCTAGGGGGAAAAAGTCCAGAAAAATATGTGACACATTTGTGTAAACCACTTCCTCTCCAGTGCTCTTTTGTGATTTTCAAACAAGAAAATTCCTTGGGCCATATATTGAAGGGCATGCAACTTAGAGAATAAAACAGAACTCTCATTTCCGGTAAATGATGCTAAGCCATGCATTATTCAGTTTTGGAATTTCAGCTGAATGAGACTTCTGACACTTCGCTGACTTCATGTTAACTCATAAAAATGCTTGACAAAAATAGGATGCACTCACCAGGCGGCCTTTTTCCTTCTTTTTATTATTTCCACATGAAATCACTGTCTGACACTACAGAAGCAAAATCTGTTTCTCCAGTTTATTACAGCAATGGTTTACTGTCCCTCAGATTGTACAGGAGTCCTGGATGCCTTTGAAGCTAACCTGCTCCTTGCTGCCTTCCGTTTTGTCACCTTACTGTGGAGAAGTGGTGTGATCAAGGACAGCTTTAGAACCAGTGTATGTAGTTGCTAGCAGAGAACTCAGGTGGCATTATGTCATCTATGACATCAGTATCTCCTTTTTTTTTTATGGTTGTGAAAGATGCCCCAGTCTTGAGCAAGAAGTAAAACTTGACCAAAAAGTGAACACATACTGTTTCAAACCCAAATCTGAGAACCCTCTAAATATCCAGTTCCTGCTTTACAACCCCTTCTTTTCCTTCCATTACTAAATAAAGCCATGTATAAATACACTGTTATCTATTTCCTGAGACATGAATATTAACTGTGAACAGCAAATCAGAGTTCAAGAGTTCATACTAAAGCCAGCTTCAGGCAAATACTCTAACAAGCTTCTCACCTTTTCAAATGTCCTTGTAGGGCTGAGAGCTCTGCAAGCTAGGTTCCCGGAAGTTGAAATCCATTGAGTTTGGCTCAGAGTAGGGAGTGATGAGTGTCTCTTGTGGGATGGTTATTTCACCCAACAGAGGAGATAATGCTTTAAAATTTCATGTAAATGTGCAGTGTCTGGGTTTGGTTCTTGCCTCTGGCTCCTAATTCTAGCGTCCTGCTAATACAGATAGCTCACATGGTTGGATTTCTGCCTCCCATATGTGAGACCAGGACTATATGCAAACTGTGGCTCATTGCCTATGACCCTCCCCATGATGAGAATTTGTGCAGTACACCGGCAGATGGGAAGTCTGTGTGTCTGTCTGTCTGTCTGCTCAAAAAAAGTGTCGCTTTAAGTATCTATGAGTTCAAATCCGAGTTCTACCATAATAGCTCTAATTTTCTGTTTTCTCATCAACAAAATGATAACACTTCCTTCAAGATAGTTTTGAGATGATTGAATGCAGTAGTCAATGTTAAATTTTAGTATAATACTTGATACATGGTCATTCATTTGTGTATTCAATTAATATTTATTGAGCCTACTATGTGTCAAGCACTTCTTTAGACAGTCAACAAAACATCAAAAATAATATGAATCTTACATTTTAGCCATGGGGATAAGTAAACACTAATAGAATAACTGGGTAAATGTCAGAGTATGTTAGACAATGGTAAATGACATAAACAAAAGGGAAAGTAAGGCAAGGTGAGAAAAACCAGAATGCTGAATAGGATTCAGTGTTGACTAGGAAGGTAGAAGCCTCAAGAGGGTAGAGCTGGAGCAAAAACTCTAAGTGGTAAAAGGGTAAGCCAAACAGCCATGGAAAAGCATTCCAGCCTCCAACCAGGACCAGAAAGCAAGGGACAGCATAATCAGGAGTTAGAGGACAGTGGTAGGAGATTAGATCAAAGTGGTAGCAGGTTCCAATCACTCTGGCTCTTAAAGTTATCTTTCGGCGCTTAGCTTGCATCTGAGTCATGTAGACATTTGGTGCAAAGTTCTGAGCAAAGAAACAGAATGTGGAATGTGGCTTATACCTCTTAAGCTGTATAACCAGAGAGAGAGAAAGAGCTCTCATTCACTGGTTTACTTCTTAAAAATCCCCAAATGGCTGGGGTTGGGATAAGAGCCAAAATGCAATTCGGTTCTGACTAAGAACCCAATTACTCGAGCCATCACTTCTACTGTCTGGTTTCTGCATTATTAGAAATGCTGCAGTCAGGACATAAAGTGGAAATGGAATCTTTGATGTGGGATGGATGTCCTATCCCATCTTAACCACTAGGCTAAATGCTGAAACCCTGACTTATGTTTTCAAGGAATCACTCATTCTCTCTGTTGAACATAGACTGTAAAAGGAAAAGTAGCAGTCAGTGAGACAACGCCACTTCTGTGTCTTGAGCAATGCATGCTGGAGCCTGAGTATCTCGAAAGATGGAGTTGCCATCACTAGAATGGATGGGGAAGGGGAGAACAGGACAGAGCAACAGCTCAGTCTTGTTGATCACAATACCTCAGCTCATTTTATTGCTATCACATACCACCTCTCACTGTCAATAATGCAGGCACCTATCTTATCTCTATCCCCAGTTGGCAAGCTACTGAGGACTAGGAATTATATTATGTTCTTCTTTTAAATTGACCACACTACCACTACCACTACAGTTTAGCAATGTGACTATGCTCCAAATGTGCATAGGTTTCTTAACATAGCCATAAATAATCCCATATTCAATCATAGCATCAGGAAGTCAGCTGAAATAAGACATAAAAGCTCTCCTAAGTACTTCTAACAACATTTTTGAAGGAATACTTGGGGATCATATGAAGCAATATTATAAGAAACAGCTCTTTAAAACTCAATGCTGTACACCTGTAAGAATGTATTTAAAGATCTATCTTGCTCTATGACTCTTTGCCTATAGGACAAATTGTTGTTACTAATACAGTCGAATTTCTGATCCTTTAAAACATGTCAGGGGCAAGTTTTTGGCCTAACAGTTAATCTGTCCTTTGATATGTTCACATCCTGTGTCAGAGTAGCTGGGTTTGAATCCTAACTCTGCTCCCAATCCCAACTTCCTGTTAATGCACAGAGAGAGAGGTATTATGTGATGGCTCAAGCTATTTGGTCCCTGTCACCCTTATGAGAAAACCTGGAGTAAGACACTAGCTTCCTCAAAGAGACTGAGAGCTGGTGATTTGAAGGGAAGACTCTGAAAGACCTTTATGGGTCAGACTGGTGCTCCCGCTGATCTGGGCTTGTTTGCATGGAGTATTGTTGACCACCATACAGCAGCCCACATGAAAGCTAGGGCTGGGGGCCTGTCTGGCAGGCTAGATCCAAGTACATGGCAGTGAGTGTCAGACAGTAAACTGATCACACAAGGCTGGGCCATGACATCAACCAGCACTCAAGAGAACCAGGTCGAGGGGTAGATTGTGTAGGGGATATGTGGGCCTAACCTTGTGGAAATGCAAGTCCCACTGGTTAGCTAAAGAGTTGGGGTGGTGAGGGGCTCATCTAGGCATGGCCATGGAATCTGGAGCCAGAACTCACCCAGCAATTGCAACCACCATTGTACACCTAAGCTGATTTGGGCAATGGGCTGTGCCAAACCCTGAATTGGCAAGCAGACAAAAGAATCAGGTATGGGATCACCTCAGATGAGGTTTCTTTGAGGATCCCTCAACTGAATTGCTGGACTCAGAACTCCAACCATGAAGAAAATTGCAGGTTCCATGGTCTAACTGTGGAATGTTTATGTTGGAGCTGGGCATTCTCAGTGGCTTAAATGAAACAGTGGACAGTATATCCAGTTGCACAGGAAGGATATGGTGGTACATTAGAACGTGGGTACCATAACAGAACAGAGGACAGAACAAATTAATCAACCACCCCAGCCATGTGTTGGCAGTGAAAATCTAGGCAAATGGAGACTCTAAGGTGAATTATGTCAGCCAGTGGATTCTGGAGAGATATCATCATGCTTGGAGTGTCAATCAGCAGCAACTCAGGACTGTTAACTGTCAAAACCACTTGAACAGTGTCTTTAGAGTGTTCTCCACATCCGGGGCCCTGGGATGGTTATGAGGCTGGGTGTGGCCTCTCCCTTTATCTTCTCTCTTCCCCTAGATACAGGAAGGAAAAAAGAGAATGTGGAACAATGTTCTTACCCACTTTCCTCTAGCCCTTTACCCTTTGCACCCTAATCAACTATGTAAAAATCATCCCCCCCACGCCAAAAAAAAAAAAAAAAAGTTGCTTGAAAAAAAATTTCAGCCAAATTTGGGCTGGTACCATGGCATAGTAAGTTAAACTTCTGCCTGTGATGCTAGCATCCTATATGAGTGCCAGTTTGAGCCCCAGCTGCTCCACTTCCATTCCAGCTCCTTGCTAATGTTTCTGGGAACATGAGAAACCTGGAAGAAGCTCCAGGTTCCTGGCTTTGGACCAACCTACTCTAGTCATTGTGGCCATTTGAGGAGTGAGTCAGTGGATGGAGAATATTGTACATGTGTGTGTTTATGTGTGCATATGTGATCTCCCTGTAGATCTGCCTTTCAAATAAAAATAAATATTGAAAGAGAGATCCTGGCTCCCCCTTCAGCCTGGCAGGGCTTCACCTGTTGCAGATATTTGGGAAGCAAAGCTTATCTATTGATGAGATAAATCCCTCTTTCCATCTCCTACTCCCTTCCTTCCTCTCTATCCTGTTCTTCCCTGCTCCCCTCCATCCTTCTCTGCCTGTCAAAAAGATAAATTAAGAATGAAATAAATGTAAAACTAAATTGTTGTCTATAACAGATTTTTTCCATTTATATATATAGAATTTTTTTCTGTATAGGGTCAGAGAGTACTATTTTAGACTGTGGGTTTATGGGCATTTTGGATTCTATGCAACTATGTTATGGTAATGCAAAAGCAGCCACAGACACACATAAGAAAGGAGGCCTGGCTATATTCTAATAAGACGTCTCTTGCCAAAGGAAGTGATGGTCCAAATTTAGCACATGGGCCATAGTTTGTCATATCCTGCTGAATATCTCTCTTGGGTTCTCCTTTTACTCTGACATCTCCATTCCCCTGAATCTGCTCTTCTTAAAGTTATCAGTGGCCACCAGAATGCTAATTCTAGTGGTCAATTCTTGTCCCTACTTTAATCTGGCTAGGAGTAACATCCAACACAGTTGATTACTCCCTCTTCCTTGAAATTGTTCTCCTGGCCCGCAGAACATCACGCTCTGTTGGATGTTCTCTGCCAGCACTGACTCCTCCTTTGTCTTTGTTACGAGTCCCTTATCTTCTCTTTGATTTACAACATTGGAGGGACTCAAGGTTCAGATCTGTTTCTCATGTATATTTAAATTTATTTCTTGATGATGTAATTCCATTTCATGGCTTTAAATACAAATCATAATAACCTAGTGAGTCTCATTCTTGTTTCCAGGCTAAACTCCTCTGTTTTCTCCAGAGTTATGTCTTATTAAGCCCTCCAGTTAGAATGTAACCAGCACCTCAGACTCTGATTTTGCAGGATTGAACTCCCACCCCTTATCCACAAGCTTCCTTTCCGTGCAAGCTTCCTCATCTCGCTGAATGGCAGTCCCATCCCTCCAGTTGCCCCAAACCTTGGAGGTTTGTTGTTCCCTCTCTTCTTTTCCTATGGTGCATCCTATCCAACATCAAATCCTACTGACGTTACCTCAACACCCATCCCTGTGCTTTCTCCTTGTGTAATACCTACCCTCTCCTGCAGTTTCCCAACATTTCAAGGCTATGAGGACAGACACTCGATAGACTCTATCCACTACTGTATTCACAGTGCCTGGGACAGTGCATGCCCAGAGCAATCACCAGATAAGCATTTGAATGATTGTAAGACCCAAGATTTAACTAGGATCCAAAGGAAACAATTCATTTTGTGGGAAAATGTGAGTTTTGTAGCATTATGTTTTCCTCTGAAATTTAGTTATTAGGAACAATAGAACACTCAGCTAAGATCTGGCAAGCAATAAAGAGGTTTTTTGGCTTGCAGTAAAGAGTTTTGGAGTTGGGCAACTTTTGAATTCCAGCCTCATCAACTTATTAGATGCATTGCAGATTATTTAGATTTTTTCAAATTGTGAAATATCTATTTTTAAGAAGTTTTCCTTTATTTGAAAGACATGGTGACAAAGGACAGAAACTGATCTTTGTGGTTTCACTCTAATTACCAACAATAGATGGGACTGTGCTGGGCCAATGCCAGGAACTGCATCTAAGTCTCCAGTATGGATGGCAAGATCTAAGTACTTTGGCATCATACACTGCCCCCGGGGTCCTTAGCAAGAAGCTGGCTCACAAGCAGAGACAAGACTTGAACCCAGGTACTTTGATATAGGTTACAGGCATCCTAAGTGGAGGATTAACACAATTTACTATATCTGCCCCTATTCAGTGTTTTTAATTTCAGTTTTCTCTGGTAAAACGGTTCAAACAATAGTATTTATTCAAAAGAGTTTCTGTGAGGATAAAATGAGGTAATGGATGTCAAGTGCTTAGAACAGGGCCTGGATGTTTAATAGGCCTGATCACCGCCTCAGGTATTATTAAGATGGGTAACCAGCCCCGTTTGGGAAGGAAGAGGCTCCCGGGAACATGGGAATTGCACTCCTAAGAACAGGACAGTCCCAAGTGTGCTGGCTTATTTTTCTACCCTAACATCTCCCTTTCTTGCTTTTTATTTCTTGTTTTTATTTTGTCTTGCTGCAGAGATCGAGAAGCCTTGCATTCTTTCTCGAAGTACAGCATGAATAAATCATGCATACATTCACTTATACAATAGTGCACATTATAAGCCCTTAGAAAATATTAATAAGCCATATGCTTTAGAAAGGAAAATAAATGACTGAAGGCATAGTCATTTCTTCTCTTATAGGGTTTAAATTCACTTTTCTCAATTCTGCATGTAAATCAGAGAAAGAGAAAGATGAGGCAGAGATGACAAAGTCTCAATGACTCTATCAGGAACAAATTTAGTATCAGCAACCACAAGATTATGTAAATGAAAAAACTAACACTGTTAAGTGTCACACACATATCAGTTGATGTTATTATAACAATCTGGTCTTATGATCCCCGAGGCCTCTTGAGTAACAAAGAAGTGCTAATGAAATGAGACCACATATTTTTAGAAATACAACATGAAGTTTGTATCTGTAATTCTCCACCAATTTCTCATGTAATGTACTTCTGATTAGATTGCCTTTGTTGACATCTCCTCCTCCCATAAATTTTATGACTGTTAATACATGAAATATCTATTAAATACATTTGTTAAGTATATTCAGATATCTATTTCTTAATTAGAGACATGACTATGACATCCAGATTTATAGATTCACAAATGTAAGGAGCCCTGTAGACTCTCTCCAGCAAAATAATCATAATTGGTGAAATGGGAAGAAGTTTTAAGAACCTGAAAGTTGTCTTACAAGCATATGACAAATGGAGAAGCATTTACTTAAGAAAATCTAATATCTTGGTGAGAAGAGTGAGTCTGTGTTGTTAGAGATATGGTATTCTACCTCAGCATGATGGAGCTCTTCCATGAGAAAGCAAGGAACATAGGTCAGAGTGTCCCTGCACTCCGACCTCAGAGCTATGAGACGATCCTATGAGGAGTAGGCCTCCAGCATTTCTGATCCTTTCTCTGTTCCCTGTGCTTCCTGTTGTTGTATCCTCATTTAAGGCAAGATCAGCTGAGAGAGGCAAAACTGTTCTGTTGTAGAGTCAAATCTCATACAGCAGCATAGGAATGTTGAACCCAGAAGACCCCACTGAGCCCTGCACCTTGGGTGAAAGTGTCGTGCCAACTGAGGCAAGACGAGAAGAGCCAAGGCTAATGTTCCCACTCAGGGCTCCAATCATAAAGCAGGAGTAAACAGGTCATTTGGCTCCCCTGGCTCTGGAACAGTAGTAGAGATTTTGTTGAAGATGAGGTAGGGCACTGTAAGAACAGAGCTCCAAGGCTCCTCTGAAAGATGTGAATTTATTTGGGAAAGAATGTGAAATTTAAAGCCCCATTGTGTAGTTAAAGGAAAATGGAGCAATAGGCTCAATTGGGAGGCATCTGTAAGCTCGGCAAAGAAACTAAGCAAAAAGATGAGGGGAGTCCTGATAGGCTTTCATTTCAAATGGGCATGCCAGTGTCTGAGTCCTGTCTCTTCTGACTGCAGTTTCATGCTGATGGGTCCCTTGGGAGGTAACAAGCAATGGCTCGAGTAGCTGGGTTACTGCCAACTATGTCGGAGACCTGGATTGAGTTTTTAGTTACCCACTTGAAGTCTGGCCCAGTCCTGACCATTGCAGGGGATGTGGCTGAAGCAGTGAGTTAGTGAGTGACAAGGAGCTAAAGGATTCCCAGCAGTTTCTATGATGTAGCTTGGCGCTACTGAAAATCCCACCTTCTTCCCAAGATGTACCTGAGCCACCTGTGTCATGCAAGATGATGCTGTGATGAGCACAGCTCACATTGTGAGCTGAACTCCACATCGTATATTCCAGTTATCGCAATGCCACCTATACAATTAAGAGGACAACCAACCTGGGGAGAGGGTGATTCTTTCTGTGAAATTTCTCAAATTCCCACCTCAATACCTACATCTGACTCTGTAAATAAATCCTTCACTCATTCTCACGTTTTGTCTTTGTTTTGAACTTATACCTTTTACCCAAACAAGAACTTTGGTATAAATCCAACGAGGGACCCATATCCACAGCATGAGCTTCTGGAGGGTGTCTCTTTGTCTCCCTGCCTTTCAAATCATGTTTTAAAGCAACAATGCAAATTTTTAAATTGGAAAGCCCAGTAACCAAACTGAAAAATTCATGCAATACTTTAACAGCGGATTTGAGTCAGCAAAAGAACTAGCAAGGTTGCAGATAGATCAGTAGGGATATAATTAGAACAGAAAAAAGAATGAAGACAATTGAACAAATCTTAGGGGTTACTCCTTTAAGGACATAAATGTATGTATAATGAGGGTACTCAGAGAAAAGTGTGTGTGGGGGGTAGGGGGGAAGCAAAGAAAAACAAAGTAATTGAAAGAAATAATGGGCAAAAACTTCCCAGATTTTTTTTTAATAATCTTACTTAGTTGATTAGGGTACAAGGGGTCAAGGGCTACAGGAAAGTGGGTAATACCATTGTTTGCACACTAATATCATCACTTTTCCTCCCTGTATCTGGGGTCAGGGGAGAAACAAAGGGAGAAGCCCCACCCAGACTCCCACCCATCTCAGGTCCCCGAAGTGAGGCACACTGCGAGGGTCCTGCTCAAGCAGTTTTGATAGTTCAACAGTTCTAAATTGCTGCCAATCTCACTGTTCCAATCACGATGAAATCTATTCAGAATCCACTGGCTGACATAGTCTCTTCATGGTTGGGGTTCTGAGATCAGCAGTTCACAAAACCTTCCCAGATTGATGACAAAATATGTTTTTAAAGACTTTTTTTTTATTATTATCGGAAAGGCAGATATACAGAGAGGAGAGACAGAGAGGAAGATCTTCTGTCTGATGATTCACTCTTCAGGTAGCCTCAACGGCTCGAGGTGAGCCAATCTGAAGCCAGGAGCCAGGAACTCTTCCAGGTCTCTCACGCGGGTGCAGGGTCCTGAGGCATTGGGCTGTCCTCGACTGCTTTCCTAGGCCACAAGCAGGGAGCTGGATGGGAAGCAGGGCCGCCAGGATTAGAACCAGCTACCATGTGGGATCCCAGGTGTGCAAGGTGAGGAATTTAACCACTACTCTACCGTGCTGAGTCCAAGGAAAACTATTAATCTGCACATGTAAAAAGTACAACAAACCCCAAATAGGATAAAAACAAAAAATCCAGAATTGGGCACTTTCTAGTAAGCAGATTCAAAGCGGCAGAAATTCTGGAAAACCGCAGATGAAAATTAGAGCTCTGAAATGTAAGATTAACATAATAAACCCTATAATTTTTCTCATATCCTTATTTTTGTTTCTTCTATAAGCTCCCTTAAAGGGAAAATTAAAAAGAGTCATAGCAAAATACTATGAGTTTATCATATAAATAGTAATATTAAATGATATATAATTATACTGATAATAAATAGGTATAATAATAAAAGCATGTGAGGAAGAGAATAAAGCTATATTGAGCTAACATATTTATCTCATTGAAATTAAATTAGTGTAACTGGTGAGTTACGAGATTTTGCAAGGCCTAGAAAATAACCAGAATAGTTGAAGATCATGAACGATTTGAAATATTAGAATTGTTGGCATTATGGTGGAGTGGATAAAACCATTGCGTACGATGCTAGCATCCCATAGGGTTACTCGTTGGGTCCCAGCTATTAATCTTTTAATCTAGAGTCTAGCACATGGCCCGGGAAAGCAGCCAATGATGGCCCAAGTACCTGGATCCCTGCTGCTCATGTGGAAGACCTGGAAAAAGCTCATGGCTTCTTCCAGGTCTAGCTCTGATTGTTGCAGACATTTGCAGAACAAACCAGCGGATGGAAGATTCTCTCTCTCGCCTTCTCCCTTCCCTCCTACTTTCCCCTCCTCCCCTCACTCCTCAATAACTCTGGCTTTCAAATAAATAAGTAAAGTTTTAAGGAAGCCACAGAGAACTGTGTTAGTGCTAGCAGTAAGGCTGCCTGTTGAGATGCCTACATCTCATACCAAGCACCTGCATTTGAATAGTTCTAGTCCTGATTCCACCTTCCTGGCAATTCTTCCTGTGGGTGACAGTAGGTGATGACCCAAGTTGGGTTCTTACCACTTGGGTAACATGTGGATTAATTATTGGCTCCTGAGTTGAGCATGCCCCATACTCTGTTACCATAAGCATTTTAGAGTAAATCAAAAGATGGAGTCCTTTCTCCATCTGTGTTTCCATCTTTGAAATAAGAAAGTAAATGATTTTTTTAAAAAAGCTTACAAACACTAAGAAACACCTAAGCAGAACAAACATCTGTATAATACTCCACCTCACAGTAGTAGGATGCATATTAGTTTCAAGGGTATATGAATACTTTCAATGCTAACCGTGTTCTAGGCCAATAACATTTAATATATATTAAAAAGTTTGAAATAATACAAAATGTGTATTTCTGTTACAGTGGGTTGAATTAGAAACTAACAAAAAGAACTGCAAAATTTACCAATATGTGAAAATTAAGTAGCATCCCCCTAAACAACTAAGGAATCAAAGTCACACAGAAAATCAGACCACCTTTTAGATGAATGAAGAGTTAAAACAACAACACACTGAAACATGAGATACTGCTAAATCAGTACTTCAGATGAAAATTTATAGGCCATTTATATTTTTCAAAAGATGTAATTTCTAAATATTTAGCCTGGTAGTTAGGATACTCTTACCCCACAGGAGGAGCTCAGGTTCAAGTCCTGGTTCTAGCTCCTGACTCAGGGAAACCGCAAGGATGATTTCAGTGACTGGTTCCTGCCATCCTTGTGTTAGGGTGCTACATTGTCGGGGCTCTGGTCCCTGCCCAGACCTGACCATTGTAGGCATTTAGAAAATAGACCAGGGAATGGAACTGCCTCTGCCTGACTCTATCTCCCTCATTCTCTCTCTCTCACACACAAACACATAAATTTTATACAAGTTTTATTAACAAAGATCTAAAGCTAATAGCAACCTTCCAGCAAGAGATTATTGAAAAAAAAACTGAATTAAATTTAAGACAAATAGAAGCAAGGAACTATGAGACTAGATGGAAATTAATGAATTCAATAATACAAAAAAAAAACCCCAGAAAACCAACAAAGCATAGATATTTCTTTCAAAAGATTAGATAAATTGGTAAGTCTTCTATAAAATAAGCAAAAGAAAAACAAGACTCAAATTATGAAATTATGGGGACAAAATATCAGTCACTATCACCATCATATGAAATAGCTGCTTGTGCTTTCATGGTTGTATCGCTATTCACAGTAGTTCAGATACAGTAGCAGCTTAATTGTCCATAAAGAATATGGTGTACATGCATATTGGACTCTTAATCATAAAAAAGGATGGAATCTTGACATTTAGAGCAAAATGGATGGAACTGTATGTCATTCTGTTAAGTGGAATAAACCAGACCGAGAAGGAATTGCCACATGTTCTAGTAAATGGAAGGTTAAAAATGATTTATCTTGACTTAGAATAGGCTAGAAAGTTTGTAGGGGAAGGGACAGAGAATGGATTACAAGTACAAGGCACAGTCGCTTAGAAGTAGAAAGCTCTAGGATTCCACGGCACAGTGAGGCAGCCAGGTTCCAGAGATAAGGAGATGGAAAAGCAAAATGCCCAATCTGATCAGTTAATACTGTATGTACATAGAGCAATACTGATTGTACCCTGTAAAGATTCACTATTACCTGTTTATAAAAAATTTTAGCAAAAAAATTTTTTAAAGTATATGCTAAAATTGATTATAGTGACGGTTGCTTTGGTTCTTGAGTATACTAAGCACCATTAAATTATTAGCAAATTGCTGAAAATATATTTCAACTTATTTTAAGAAGGCATAACAATGTGGCACTCATGTAGTGAGCATTTACCGAGCATCTGCCATATGCCTAACGCTGTTCAAAGCATGGTGGATATAACAGTGGATAACACAGACTTCTTTGCCCGCCCGGAGCTAACATTCTAGGGGATGAGACGAGCACTGGGCCTACAAGAGGAACACATGATTTTTAGTGATGCTGAATATTTAGCAGTGAAGAAGGCCCTGCCTTCATGGAATTTAAACCAATGCATTTCCATTTTTGTATCCAAGATTGATAGGAAAATGGGCTAAATGAATGTGGGTATATGACTTATATGTACTAAAATTCCCAAACTTCAGACCACCTAATTTTGGAAGTACCCATTCAAAATCCTCCACTCACAGAGGTGATGACAGGGACTGAGCAGCTTCCTGCTCTGCCAGCAGGCTCTGCTGTGTCAATCCACCTGTCTGGGATCTCAGGACTCACAGTCAGTATCTTCAATACAGGAGCACGCTTACCCACTTGTTCAGCATCTTGCATACTGCATGCTCACCTTTCGGGAGGAAGCAGAAAAAATGGCAGACCTTACTCTCTGGATTGTTATCATTTAGTCAAGGCTGAGAGTTTAGTATAATCTGTGGCTTTAGGGTTTTATTTTTGTCTGTGAACCTTTTCCTGTTGTGTATATTTAATATACCCCAGATTCTGGCCTATTGAAGCAGGTGAAATAATACCTTTATTTTACCTTTGCAAATGCCTAAGAAGATTGATTAGCCCAAAGGTCAGGTTTAGCCAAGGAAGCAGGTAGGACTGGCATTGTGGGGTAGCGGGTTGAACCATTGCTTGGAATGCCTGCATCCATCCTGAAGTGCCAGTTCAAGTACTGGCAACCCCACCTCCCATCCATCTTCATGCTAATGCATCCTGGAAGAGAACAAAACATGCCTCAAGCGCTTGGGTCCCTGCCACCCATACCGGAGACCCAGATGGAGTTTCTGGCCCCTGACTTTGACTTGGCACAGCCCTGGCTATTACCAGCATTTGAGGAGTAGACTGACGGAAAAGATCACGTACTCTCTCTCTCTTTAATCTCTCTCCCTCTCCTCTGTGTCTGTCACTCTGCCTTTAAAATGAATAATTAGACTTTGAAAAACAGCAGCAAAGACAATGAGCATAAGTCATGTGATTACTGGAAGCTTGGACCATACTTCTTCTTTAATTGTAGTCTCCTGGGTCACACAGAGTCCTGAAGGATGGCAAAGGCAAATTCAGACCAGGTACATTTGGAAGTGTTTTAAAACAGGAAATATTAATGGAGGCTGAGCAGAGTGTCAGAAAAAAATTGCCAGAAAGTTGGATAGCAACTCAAGGCTGGTGGTGACTGAGAGCTATTTATTACTGACCTTCTACTTGAAGGAACATAGGAGCCTCAATCATTCAATTTTGTTCATTCAACAAGTACTTATTGGACATGTTCTGAGTACCATGTGGAGTGAGATAAGAAAAGTGAGATCAAGAGGATTTGTTTATCTTAAAAGTAGAATTACACAGGGAAAGAGGACGACAGAGAGACGCCTGCTGGTTCACTCCTCACATGGCTGCAGCAAAGCTAGGAGCCATCCAGGTCTCCTGTGTGGATGGCAGGGACTCAGCCACTTCAAAGTGAAGAAGTGGGGACTCGAAGGAGTGCTCATATGGGAGGGTTAGTTACACTATCAATAGCAGTTTAATGTGCTGACCCCGAAAGTGAGATGTTCAGATAGGCAGATACTTTTCATCAGAGTTACTACCACTTCTGTGAGTGGTGCAATGCTGAAGCACATGTTACCGTCTTGAATTCTTCAGACTGCCTCACAGAAGGGAATGCTGAGGTGATTTCTATTTTACAGCTGAGAAAGTTAAGGTGGTTAAGTCCCTTGCCAGAGTTGCATTTGAAGGCTTATTTGTGGCAGAGCTAAAATGTAAGCCTGGATGTGTCTGACTCTTAAGTTTTTGGCTTCTTCCTCTGATTCTTCTTCCATATAAACCATTGCTAAGAAAGGAAGGGTATGCTGATCCTTACCTTTGAGAAATAAATGTGCCTGGAAAGGGAAGGCCTGTTGGAAATCTTTCTGGTGGGATCAGATTAGTTGGTCCCATGTGAAAGTAACTAAAAAAAAATGTGGGAAAATTAAAGGGTAAGTTTATTTTGGTACCAAAAATTTTTCAGAATCCATGGATAGCCTTTCACAATATGTATTTTCCATGAATTTTTTCTGAAGATTCCTTTATGCACGGATTTCAAGTGTTTTCCACCAAAGTCCATCTATCTTTTAATTCCGTTTTGTCAACAAACTTTTTCAAGTGCCTTCATATCCATCAGGTGTGAAATTACCTTTTAATCCTCTGCTGGTAAGCACAAACATGCTGCTAGTAACAGCTGAGTTTTCCTGATGCTCGAAATCTTTGATTTCCTTAAAGCAGACTGACCTGACAGGAGCAAAGGCAGCCATCTCAGCTCTCAGTCTCAAAATTTGGAAATGCAGGGATGAATGTCCCTGTCATGGTTGACCATGGGATGCCCAGACAGCTGCTAAACAGTCTGTCTGACTGACTCTCCCTAAATTAGCCGTGTGTGTGTCTGACTGGTTCTATTCTCAGTCCTACGTATTTCTTGTATGATTCACCTACTCATCAAATTGCAGCGTCTCCAAAACTAAGCCCAGTTAGTAACTGGCAATGCCAGAGTTACCAAGCATCAACCAAAACCACAGGCTTCCATAAGTTTAAAATTCTGAAGAAAGGGAAAGGAGCTGCACTTGGCCTGCTTAGTCCACAAGTCTCACCTTAATCACAAATATTAAAAAATACAGTATTATCTCAAGACAGCAGTTCTCCTCAGGCACCAGTGAATTTTAAATAACTGTTATTGTAAACATTTGCATAATTTCTTGAAGTCATTCAGGAAGATTTATGTGGCATGATGGCATCTGAGTAAACAGAAAAAAATTGATGATGTGCTGTTTTTAGAGGGCTCTATGATTTCCAAAATAGCATACAATCTAATTTACAAGTCACAGCAGTCTATTATAGTTCTGACTGTATTTGGCAAAGCAAAAAAAAAAAAAAAGAGCATAGTATAAACAATTTGCTACAGGTTGCATGCTAGATGCCAGAAGAACTGGTGCAGTGCCTGTTTTCTCTGATTTCTAGAACAATTGCTTCCACATTGTAGTTTAAGCTCAAATTTCAGGCAAGCTCCTATGTGATGTGTTACTTGGAGTGGACAGCTGTGGGTATAGGGAAGCCTTTGGTTTCTCATGAACTGGACAGGTGCTGTCATGCTCCCCTTAGGAAAAAATGATAGAGATATCATTCATGGAGAAAATGATAGAGGATCACTCATGGAGAACCAAGAATCGTAGTTCTCCTTGCACAACCCTGAACCTTCTGTTCTCCTGGACCAGTCCAAGCTCTCTATATTTGGCCAACTGACTTTTTTCAGTTTTCTTCTATTAGATTACACTTAAAGCATACCCTACCTTCCTTTCTTTGCTCACTGTCTTATTTTACTAAAGTATATCCTCTATTCACCTCCTAAGAAAGAACATGTAATTAATTTTTTGATCTTTGAAATATATGAAATTGGCTTAATTTTCCACATTACATTGATAATGCCATAAGGAATTCTGAAAGGGACTTTATTTCAGAATTGGGATGGCACTAGCTCAGTTATGTTTGGATATTCACAGTTGCTGTTAAGATAGATTCACCACAAACCTTTGAAATGACAGTCAGGATTTCTTTCCTTTGGGATTTCCTGTTTTCCTACAAGAATTTTTTTCTACTGCTTGCTTTTGAATGGGTTTGTTACACCCCTGGATGTTGCATTCTGAAGTAGGAATAAGGAAGATGCCTCAGGATCCTCAGTATAAGAAATAAATATGTCCTCAGCTCTAACCTTTCAGTATTGTGCCTCATCGCTGCCCTCTACTGAGTCAAGAGTCCTTGTGTACCCCCATTGAATTTTGGAAAGCTTGGAGTCGTCCTGAGATGGTGTAGAAAAACAGTACAGTAAAGGAGGGAACTTGGTGGGGAGAGGATTTTATTTTCATTGGAAAGGCAAATTTACAGAAAGGAGAGAGAAAGATCTTCCATCTACTGGTTCACTACCTAAATGGCCACAACAGCCAAAGCCAGGAGCTTTATTCAGGTCTCTCACACAGATTCAGGGTCCAAAGGCTTAGGACCATCCTTGGCTGCTTTCCCAGGCCACAAGCAGGGAGCTGGAAGGTAAATGGAGCAGCCAGGACACAAACCAGAGCTCATAGGGAAACCCACTGCATAGAGGTGGAAGATTAGCCAGTTGAGCTACCATGCTGGCCCCAAGAAGGAAATGTATGTTGAACTGTGTGGCATACAGACCCTTAACTCATTGTTTTGAACCTCTCAGCTGAGCTTTGTTTTCCAGAGGTACTTGGTATTTTCAATAACTTAGCTGTTACAGGGTTCTGTGCAGTGACCTGGCTGGTGTTTTGTTGTTACTGCTGTTCTTGTTGTTTTATCAGAATTTACCCATGTATCGCTTCTCGGCCTTTTAGCTAAGATCAAGTGCAGAATTTACCCATGTAAGCACTTTAAGAGCAGTCCTCTAAAGTTTGTTACGTCAGTTCAATGCCATCATTTACTTTAGATTTTCTTCATAAATTATAGTCAAACTGCCATGCTCCAACCTCCCATTTCCTTTATTCTAAGGACTTATTTTCACTTCGTTACCATTATTTTGCAGCAGATCTGCTGTGGGAAAGTAGAAAATGAGAGTATAAGCCATCAATCTTAGCCAGAAGTTGAGATGGACATATGGAACATTCCGAGTGGGTTCTTACTCTGTGTGCTCTAGGCAGAGCTGCCTCCACTAGAAAGAACATGTGTTGAAGCTGAGCCAATGAGGATAGTCTTTCTTCTGGCTTAGTGATTGGTTCAAGAAAGGACATACGACCTCAAAACTTCATTCTAAGATTGTATGTTGAACTGTTGTAGAAATGGACTGTCTCTTTCCCAGGGTAGTGGGTATCTATTAATGAGACCCTGAAGCTTCTGGGAACCCCCAAAGGAATCCTAGGAAAATAGCAAATTCAAAGGAAATTGATGGAGAAGAGGGACCTGGATGACACTGTGTAGATGATTCCTGGATTGAGCCGCCCTTGAGGTCAGACTACTTGTGAATGTTTTAGTAATGTTCACTGATAAAATTGCCTCGGAGACTTCCACAAGATCTTTATAGACATTTTCAGAGAGTCATAGCAGATGCAGTAGCATAGGTCTTGGTAGAACATAAGGTGAAA
This sequence comes from Ochotona curzoniae, assembly GCF_017591425.1. Lineage (NCBI taxonomy): Eukaryota > Metazoa > Chordata > Mammalia > Lagomorpha > Ochotonidae > Ochotona > Ochotona curzoniae. The sequence goes on from NW_024466599.1 coordinate 62,152,600, forward strand.
TAGGAAACTGGGGTCTGGTGTCCTGGTCAGGAGTTGGAAAAAAACCAAGAATACAGAGACAATTCCAAAGGTTTCATGTGCTGATTTCCTGGGAGACAGCAGATAATGGCCTAAGAGGTTGGGTCCTTACACCGATATGGGAAGTTGAGTTCCTGGCTGCTGGAATCAGCTGATGTAACCCTGGCCATTGTGGGCATTTTGGGAGTGAATAAGCAGATCCGAGATGACTCTATTTTCCATCCACTCTCCATGCTTTCTGAGTAAACAAAACAAGCACTTTGCTTCCCCCTGACACCAGATACAGGGGAAAAATGATCGTAGTGTGGAAACAATGGTATTACCCACTTTCCTGTAGCCCTTGACCCTTTGTACCCTAATCAACTAAGTAAGATCATTTAAAAATATAAATTAATTTTTAAAAATCTGTTTTCTATGTTTCCACAACAAAACATTATCTCAATCCTGAATAGAAAGAAGCAAAAAGAAGTAAAGGAAGAAAGAAAAAAATAATAAGCAACAAATAAGTGTTGGTGAGGTTCAGAGACACTGGGGCATTATACTCTGTGGAGGGGGGAGAAAAAAAACAGTGCAAGTAATTGAAATTAGAACTATCATTCTGACACTTATCCACTTCGAGGTATTTATCTGATAGCATTTAAATTGGGATTGTGAAGAGCTGTTAGTGTGGCAATCAGATGGGCTGCTGGTTGTTAGGACTATGTCCCTTTGGGATGAGAAAAGAAGAATCCCTTTCAAAGTGCACAAGATGACTTCTGTCTAGCTTTTAGAAGGGCAACCTAGCAATCCCTCTCATTCTAGTTTTACCATGAGGCAAGGAGGCAAGGACCCTATCCTTCTGCGTTCTCAGCTTACTATGGGAACTGGAAAGAAATTGTTAGCAGTCACATCCTTCTGATGGCTTTTTGTGATGAGCAAGCTAGACAGGATTCAAATTCTGACCCTTGAGTTAAGCTGCTATGCTTCCCCCCACACCACCACCAAAAAAAATGTGCTTAGAATGCTCCACTTTGACCAGATTTGGGGGCTTTCCCCGCTCTGAGCCCCCTCTCCTGTTGCAGAAAGAGGTCTCTGTCTTTAGTAGTTCTTGCTTTGCTCACTGCATCGTCTGGATGAGAATTCTTTCGTGTGAGACAGGAACCAAAGTAATCTCCATCTTTTGCATCAAATTTCCCATAACATTAACACTCTCATGTTCACAGCAACACTCCTGACAATGGTACAAAAAAAACAAAAAGGAAAAGCACAAAATTATGAATAAACATTTTATTCAACTTTGAACAAGAAGGAGGTGAATGTGATAGCGTGGATGACTCTAGGGGCCATTCTTCTACGGGAAATACGGTCACAGGCAGACAAATGCCGCATGTCCCCACTTATGTAACATACCTAAAATCAGTCAAATTCATGGGTGATGGGGAATGGACGGTTGTCCATCACTAAGTCTATGTATGAAAATTTTATAGTTTCTAAAAAATGTCCTGTGTACATTACCCTCACAGTTGATAACACTTTATTGTATATACCCTTGGGAATCATTTCAGAGGGTAGATTTCATATGAAGTGCTCCTACCAGGATTAAAACTTATAACTAAAAACTTATAACTAAAAAATAAGTTTAAAAAGAGCCAAAGAACCTAAATAGTTATTTCTCCAAAGATAATATGCAAGTATCAAACAGATGTTTCACAAAATAGAAAAGCTGTTTTCATGATTTCAGCTCTAAAAGACAGGGGAAAATTGGGGGTCACAAAGGGGGAGAGAAGAGTGAGATGGGGGAAACCCTATACCTATAAAACCGTATAGGAAATAATAATAATACAACAATAATAAAAACCTTTTTATGTTAGATAAGTTATTAAAATTATAAAATATATAATTATTAAGATATTACTATAATTATTAAAACTATTTAAAATCTACACAAATACAAAATATTTACTCACCAGTTCTGCTTGTTAACTGATGATACATTGTATATTCCCAAATAGTCCAAGAATTCCATGTATGCTCACTGTTATGAACCAGTAATAAATTTAGGTGATATAGATGCTAAATATTCTGATAGTCCCATGATTCAATATAAACATCACATTGTGCCTCATAAACATCTACAAATATCTGATTTAAAAGGTTCATTTTATTTCTTTTTAAAAGATTTATTCATTTTGAAAGTCAAAGATACAGAGAGCACATAGAGAGATCTTCCATCCACAGGTTCATTTGTCAGATAGTTGCAACTACCAGTACGGGGTCAGCCCAAGGTCAGGAGCGCCTTTCAAACACTTGAGCCATCCTCCACTGCTTTCCTAAGCCGTTAGCAGAGGGCTTGATGAGAAGCGGAGCAGCGGGAACATGAACCAGTGCCCATAAGGGATGCTGACATCAAGGGCGACACCTTTATCCACTAGGCCGTAATGCTGGCTGCCCAAAATTTAAATTTTAAAGAAAGATTGCCTGATTATAAATAAATACATCTTCTAGAAAGTAAAATTAGTCTTTTCCACAGGAAATTGACTGACTTCAGATAGCCCTATTGTTTGAAAGTATGTGAAATAAGTATAAATTTGAAAAATGAAGCCTTAATTCCTCTGAGTGTGTTCTGGTATGTTTCCATGTTAGTGATAAGCCAAGGCAACAGATCAACAAGTTCTTATGCAGGCTTGGACACCTGGGAGCCAGAAATTGCCAGAGGGTACTGGGTTGAGAATCTGCACCCCGAGTCCCAATACCGTCTCCACTATTAATCTGTTCGCTTCAGGCATTTTTGTTTCTCAGGTTTCAATATTTTTCACAGTAAAACAGAGGTCAGATGCCACAATTTCTTCCAGCAATAAAATGCCAAATTCTTAAGAATGAGTAGCTGAACAAATACCGTTTCCCTTGAGTTTACTTTGGCTTGATGGAAACAGGATTTGTCCCAGTCACTTACCGCTGAGTTTCAGTTCTCCAGGAAATTAATTCAGAAGCCAACTGGTTTCCTTCCCTTATCCCTCCCTCTTACTATCCCAACCACAACATCTTGAAAATGTGTTGCGGAATCCTCACGCTTGTTCACTGTGTCAAGTGTCTTATCAGTGACGAACAGCCTTCCCAGTTTTGTCCTGCTTGGTAACTGTTAATCTGGGATCATTTCAAACAGAAAAATCTAGAAGTTTCTTAAACATTTAGACTTAAGAACCCTGAGTTGTAAATATGAGTATTTCATGTTATTCGTGGACATGGCCAAGGAAGATGCTGCCATGGAGGAAGATGGCACTGAGGCCCGGTTTAAAAATATTCCTAAGGAGAGATTCCAGTGACAAAGCTGTATCGTTTGTTGATCAATTCACGAGTATCTGTGTATGTCAGTCTGCCCCCACCCACTACACTGTCTAACACCACCCAGAGTCTTCCTTGCAAGCAGTTCTAATGCTTCATAATTATGAATCCATACAGAGAGCCATTTCTTCAGTCTCGTCTTTTCCACTAGCTTCACTGAAGGCAGGCATCATTTCTGTTTTGCTACCATCATGCTTCTCTTGTCTAGCTGAGTGCCTGGACCATAGTAGGCATCTAACAAATACTTTGTTAACTAAATAAACTCAAATTCTGCAAGCAGGGAGTTCAGGCAATAATTTCCTTTCCAATTTCCAACTCTTTCCCCTGAGCCACAGAGCTGCTTGGATTTATGACACAGAACAGGATTTAGATTTGCTGAGATTTCTGGGAGCTTCTATATATCTTTGTTAACATTGGGGGATTGAGTATTTGCAGCCAGAGAGCAGCATCCTACTCTAGAGATGTGAACCAAAAAGCACAGGTTCTTGGGAAGCGCTTTGTGCTCAGCGAGCTGGAGCGGAAGAGATGTGAGACTGTCCTCACATGAATATACTGGTCACCCCACTCAAGAGAATAGACTGAGTTGTAAGATTGCTGTGTCAAGAGTTCCTGGAAAACAGGCAGACTTCCCCATGTTCCTCAGCAGAAGCCTGTCGGTCTGCCTCTGCAGAGCTGGCCTCCCACCAACTGCAGGTTTCCTGCTCAGTAGGGTTTTCTAATAACCAAGAACCCATGAGACTCAAGAGTCAGCTGAGTGCCAGTCCAGCTGATGGGAAAGAAAACATAAGAGAGCAAAGCTCCACAATAGGATGGCAGTCCTAGTGGGGTGTTTATATTTATATTAAAAAAAAAAGCAACTACACCATAAGGGAGGATATTGGCAGATTACTCAACAGTGAAGTGTTAGTGTGATAACAGCTATATAAAATAGTGGAGTTGTTCCAAGAGATTTCATTTATTAGAGTAGTCAATGGGTCAGAATTTGCTAATAAAAAAATATTGTACTGACCCTTGCTCCAGTGTAAATTGAGCACTCGGCCTGCTGTAATGATGCAAAATCAAGTTCTCATGAAAGAACCTCAGGGAAAACGGAGTGCGAAGGCTGAATCTCATACGAGAACACAGGCTTAAGCGAAAGCTTAAGACAGCCATGTGTTCCCCTAATAAAAACAAGCCTGTCCAAGTTCAAAGTGCTTTTCCCAGGTCTTGTTCATAGCAGCTTTGCCAGTGCTTGGCAACAGACGTGTATTTACTTATTCGGTTCCTTTCTATTCCATCACTATTCTATGACTGTTTCTATGCTAACATCACATTGTTGTAATCACCACAGCTTTGCAGTAAAGTTTGAGGTGGTTCAATGTTTTCTGCTTTATTATTTTGTTCAAGCATTTTGTGTTCTTGGTTGGTTGGTTGGTTGGTTGGTTGGTTTTTGTGTGTGTGTGGTTCTGGAAAAATTTTAGGATTTTTTTTTTTTTACTTTTTAAAGATGTACTTATTTTATTGAAAACTCAGATATACAGAGAGGAATAGAGAGAGAGAGAGAGGAAGATCTTCTGTCTGGTGATTCACTACTGAATTGGCCACAACGGCTGGAGCTGGGCGGATCTGAAGTCAGGAACTTCTGGGTATCCCACATGGATGCAGGGTCCCAAGGCTTTGGACCGTCCTTGACTGCTTTCCCAGGCCACAGCAGGGAGCTGGGTGGGAAGCAGGGTTGCCGGTATTATAACCAGTGCCCATATGGGATCCTGGCATACGAGGTGAGGACTTTAGCCACTAGGCTACTGTGCCAGACCCAGGATTTTTTTTTCTAGTTCTGGAGAATGTTGGCATTTTTATGGTGCTTCTCTAAAGCTGTGGATGATTTGATAGCAAAGTTACATTTAAGAATACTGACTTTTCCGGTCTATGAACACAGAATTTTTTCATATCCTCATTAACTTTGTTCACTGATACTTTAGTTTTTTATTCTAGAGATCTTTTACCTCTTTTATAAGTTTCTTTGCTATTTTTAAAAAGCTATTGAAATAAAATTTCCTTTTCAAGTTATTTACTATTGATATACACCAACCACTGGCAAAGGTGCTATGAGTAAGTCCTGGGAAAAGCACAGTTGTAAATGGTGCTAGAGAAATAGAATACTACATGCCAAAGAATGCATCTGGACTTCTCTCATCACATGTAAAATTCAATTCAAAATGGATTAGAGACTTAAAAGAAAGGTCTGAACTATAAAGCCATGTGGAGAAAACAAAAGGAAAATGCTTTAAGATTTGGAAAGTGCAAGGATTTTTCAATGAGCTGCTCCAAAAGACAGAAAGCAAAAGTAAAAATAAATATGAGATTATCAAACTGAAAAGTTTCACAGCAAAGTGAAGAAACTACAGGGAAAGAGAATGCATTTACAAACTATATATCTGACAAATGAGCAACATAAAGAATATGCAAGGACCTAAAAAAAACCCTCAGAGGTAAATGAAACAGTTCGGGTAGAAATGGCTGAGATATGAATATACACTATTTTAGAAAGTACAAATGGCTAGCAAATACATCACCATGGCTAATACCAAAAAGACCAAAGACAGTGCTGGCAGGGATGTCAGGGGACCCTTGCACACTGCTGGTGGGAATGTAAATTAGCACAGCCATTGAGGCCTTTTGCCAAAATTGAAGAATAAAACTACTACACATGATTGAGCAATCCCGTTATTTGATATATAGCCACAGAAACCAGCAGTCTCAATGAGGCATCTGCACCCTGTGTTTGTTACAGCACTATTCACAATTGCCAAATATTGGAACAAACTCAGTATTTATCTGTGGGTGAAAGGATAGAGATGTAGTATGGATAAATAATGCAACACCATCCAGTCATAGGAATGAAAACCTTGGCCTGGTGTGATCATTGAGGGACTCAATCCTCGCATTGCAAGCATAGGGATTCCTTATGGGAGTCGGTTCCTGTCCCAGCTGCTGCACTTCCCGGCTAGCTCCCTGCTTGTGGTCTGCCAAAGTAGTAGAGGAATGATCCAAAGCCTTGGGACCCTGCACCCGTGAGGGAGACCCAGAAAAAGCTCCTGGCTTCTGACGTTCAATCAGCTCAACTTTAGCATGATAGCCACTTGGAGAGTAAACCTGCAGACAAAAGATCAAAGATCAATCTTTCTCTCTCTCTCTGGAAATCTGCCTTTCCAATAAAAACAAATCTTTCCAAAAAAAAAAAAAAAAGAAATCCCGTCATTTGCTAAGACATGCATGGAACTAAAAGGCATTGTGGTAAGCAAAATAAGAACAGAAGAAAAATTCTGCATGACCCCACCTATAGGTGGAATATAGTGAGATTGATTGCAGAGACATAGAGAGTAGACTTAGAGTACTACTCTAAGTTCTACTTAGAGTAGAAGGAAGGAAAAATGGGGGAAAGATGGATTAATAAGCATTGAATTAGAGAACAAATTTTTATGTTCTATTACATAGTAAGGTGACCATAAATAATTTTTTTTGAAAGCAAGAAGAAAAAATTTTAGTTCACCATAAATAAATGTTAAATTGGAAGATATGCTTACCCAGATTTCAAGATCATATATTTTGTCAAAAAAAAAAAAAAAAGCCTTGTGGTTGGGGCCTGGCACAATAGCATAGTGGTTAAAATCCTCGCCTTGCATGTGCCAGGATCCCATATGGTAGCCGGTTCTAATCCCAGCGGCCCTGCTTCCCATCCAGCTCCCTGCTTGTGGCCTGGGAAAGCAGTCGAGGATGGCCTAAAACCTTGGGACCCTGCACCCACATGGGAGATCCAGAGGAAACTTCTGGCTCCTGGCTTTGGATTGGCTCAGCTCCAGCCATTGTGGCCACTTGGGGAGTGAAACATCAGACTGAAGATCTTCCTCTCTGGCTCTCCTTCTCTCTGTATATCTGCCTTTCCAATAAAAAAAATTAAAAATCTTTTTTCAAAAAACTTGTTATTCACCACATAAACACATGATATTTTTCTATATTTTGGAAAGGGGAAGATTTAGGAGTGGCTTGACACTATGACTAAATATTAACCCTGTAGGAAATCAACTGTTGAAAAATAAAAAAGAATAAACTCTTCAAAGAGAAATAATACAGTACTTAAAGAAATTCAAGCAAACACCAAAGAGGGTTTCTGGAAGTAGAAGGTATGATTTGCATAAATAATTCAGTAGATATAGTAAAAGAGTGGCTGCTGTGCTGGGAATTGTATCAGTGGCATGCAAAATAAATGCAAGATTCAAGTGGCTTAACAAGCTAATCCTCCACCCATTGGCACTAGTATCCCATTGGGCCCCAGGTCTAATGCTCTGTTTCCCATCCAGCTCTCTGCTTATGGCATGGGAAAGCGGCAGAGGATGACCCAACCTTGGGACCACTACTCAAATGGGAGACCTAGAAGAGGCTCCTGACTCCCAGTTTTGGATCAGCTCAGCTCTGGCCTTTATACCATTTGGGGAGTGAACCAACAGACAGAAAACCTCTCTCTGTGTCTCCTTCTTTAATTCTGCCCTTCAAATAAGTATTTTTTAAACTAAATGCAAGAAGCAACTTCAAACAAAATGTAAGCTACAAAGAGCAATAATAATGTAAAAGGTAAATGCCATCGGGGAAAAAATAGATTTGAGCACACCAATACTAATGGTTTCAGAAAACAAAAGCAATCGGGGCAATGCAGTAACTAAGAACTAGCAGAAAATTCTCACATGGTCAAGAACATCTGAGTCTGAGGGGTTGAAATGTCTAGCAAGTGTAAGGAAGGAGTACAAAGAGAAGGCCCATGCCTAGGAATGCCCTTGTAAAATTCCACACAGTAGATGAAAATACTTTTAAAATTACTTTGCATAATGCAGTTTTGTAGGAACAGGGATTCCCCACTTTCTCTCTCCTTTCTCCCTCTGTTTTCTAAGCAATTCCTGGGTGACTAGTGATGCTGAGCATTATTCATGTCTGTTGGCCTTTTGAATTTCAACCTTTGAAAAAAACCTGTTCTTGTCTTTCCCCACTTCTTACCTGGATTATTTGCTTTGTTGCTGGTTTTCATTAAATTCTTTATAGGTCCTGGATACTAATCCACTATCCCATTATGGTGGCTGTCTCTTCCCTTAGTTGATGGTTACCTTGGAAGTGCAGAAGTTTCTTAGCTTGAAGCAATCATTTCTTTTCACTTTAATTGCCTGTGCTTCTAGCAATCTTAGAAGTCTTGGCCTGTGTTTATATCATGCAAAGTGTCTCCACTGTTTGCCTGTACTAGTATGAAGCTGTCAGGTCATAGATTCAGATCTTTTCTCCATCTAGTGTTGAATATTCGTATGAGTTGTAAGGGAGGATCTTTCATACATCTACACACATAGATCCAAATCGGACAGCACCGTTTGAGTCTGTCCTCTTACTAGAGATTGATTTTTAGCTCATTTGTCAATGACTTCATTTATAGATGGATGAATTGATTTCTGGGGCTTCTGTTTCATTGATCTGCTCGTCTAATTATGAATCAGTACCAGGCTGTTTAAATTATTACTGCCCTGTAATATGTTCTGAAATCTGATATTATAATGCTCTGGCTTTTTTTTTCAAGGTTGCTTTAGCTATTTGGGGTCTCTTATTTCTGTATGATTTTTATCATCACTTTTTCTAGGTTGGAAAAGAATATTGTATTTTGGTTGGGATCACATTGAGTTTATAAATTTCTTGGGGGTGGTATGAACATTTTGAAGGCATGAATTCTTTCAATCCATGAACACATCAAATTTTTTCTTTTTATGTGTGTGTGTGTTCTTAGTGTTTTGTTGTTGATGGTTTTATGAATGGCACTGATCTTACAATTTGTTTCTCGGCATGTCATTGTAAATACAAGTGATACTGATTTTGCATCCTGCATCTTTGATAAACTTTCTTATGATTTCCCGTGGTTTCCTTGTGGAGTTTTCAGCTTCCCTATGTATATGATCATGTCATCTGCAAACAGGGATATTTTGTTTTCCTCCTTTCCAGTGTGTATCCCTTTGATTTCTTTTTCTTGCTTAATGGCTCTGGCTAGAACTTCTAGACTATAGTAAATAGCAAAGAAGACAATGGACATCCTAGTCTCATTCTAGATCTTTGTGGAAATGCTTAAAACTTTTTCCCGTGTGAATATGATGCTGGTGGTGGTATTGTGGTTTATTGTTTTGTTTGTGCTAAGCAATGTCTCTTTTTGTATCCAATTTGCTTAGGGTTTCTTATCATGAAAGGATATGGGATTTCTTTGGATGGTTTCTCTGCATCTATTGAGATAATCATAGTTTTTATTTCTCAATTTGTTGATGATGTATCACATTAATTTGCATATTTTAAAACATCCCTGAATGTCGGTGATAAATCCGACTTGGTCTTGGTGAATGATCTTTCTGATACATTGTTGGATTCGATTAGCTAATATTTTGTTGAAGATTTTTGCCTCTATGTTGATAAGAGATAATGATCTATAGTTCTTTGTTGTATCTTTTCCTCATTTTGGAATTACGAAGCTGTGATGCTGGCCTCATACAAGGAGATTGATAGAATTCCAGCTCTCTCAATTGTGTTTGAATAGTCTGAGAAGTACTGAAATTAGTTCTTGAAAATTTCAGTAGTGGTTCTGGACTTTTTTTTTATGTCCTTTTTTACTGATTTAATCTCCATCTTGGTGATTGATCTGTTTAGGTTTTTATGTCTTTATGACTCCGTTTTGGTAGATTATTTATATACAGGAATCTATTCATTTTCCTTGATTTTCCAAATTGTTGACATATAGCTGTTTGTAGTGATTCCTAATGATTTATTCTTTTTATTTCTGTGGTATTGTAACATATTTTATGTTAGATTTTATTTTGCACTTTTTTTATTAGTTGGGCCATTGATGTATCAATTAAAAAAAAAACCCAACTCTATTCATTGACATTTGTATCCTTTTTTCTGGTCCCAATTTCGTCCATTTTTTTTCTCCTAATTTGGGATTCTATTGTGCTTTTTCTAGCTCCTTGAGATATGTTGATAGATCACGTATCTGATACCTTTCAAATTTCTTGGTGTGGGTACTAATTACTATACATTTCCTTCTTAACACTGCTTTTGTTGTCTCCCACAGTTTTGATACATCATATTGTTATCTTCATTTGTTTCCAGAAATGTTTTTATTTATTTGTTCTATGACCCACTGTTCATCCAGCAAAGTGTTGTCCAACCTCCATGTACTTGCATACATCTTAGAGTTTCTTATTAATCTCCAGCCTTCATTCCACTGTGGTTAGAAAAGTTACTTGATAAAACTTCATTGTTAAAAATTTGTTGATATGCTTTCATGGCCTAGCATATGATATACTCTATGGAAAATTCTGTGCACTGCTGAGAAAATGTATACTCTGTTCCTGTGAGATGCAATGTTCTGTAAATATCAACTAAATCTATTTGATCCTCAGTATAGGTTTGTTATGTTGTTCCTGGTTGATTTTTGTGTGTGTGTGGATTGATCTGTGGATTGGTAAAAGTAGGATGTTGAAATCTCCCATTATTACTTTATTGAAATTGTGTGTCCTTTTAGATCCATTAACATTTGTTTTAGATAACCAGATGTTAGATGCATATACGTTCACGATAGTCAGATCTTGTTGACTTGAAATTTTTGCCATCACACAATGCCCTTGTCTCTTTGGACAGTTTTTGTGTTCATGTATTTTGTCTGATGTTAGGATGGTTACCCCTGCTCTATTTTGCTTTCTGTGAATGTGGCAGGTCTTCTCCCCTCCGTTCACTTTCAGTCTGCATGTACCTTTGTTGGCGAGGTGTTGTGTCTTGAGAGTAGCAAATAGGTGAATTCTGTTTTTTAGATCCCTTCTGCCAATTTGTGTCTATTAATGGGAGATTTTAGGTCATTTACATTCAAAGTTACTATTAATAAGTATCAGTTTCCCTCTGCTATTTTTCCATATATATCCAAGTGTTTAGCTTTTAATAATCCCTTTGTACTGTTACTAGGAGACTTCTTCACATTCTTTCCCAATGGTGACTATTATCCGGTTTCTGTGAGTAGCACATCCTTAAGCATGACCTGTAGCACCAGATGAGTGGTAACACATTTTATAAATGTGTTTGTTTTAGAAGGTCTTTATTTCACCTTCATTTACAAATTAGAGCTTTGCAGAGTACCATATTCTGAACTGATAGCTTTTTATTCTTTTAGGATTTAGTTTGTCTCCCCATTCTGTCCTGGTTTGTAGAGTTTCTGATGAGAAATTAACTGTCAGTCTGTTTGGAAACCCTGGGAGAGTAATCCGGCATTTGTCTCATGCACATTTTAAAATCTTATGTTTTGCTGTGAAAGTCTGACTATAATGCGTTTTGGTGTAGATCTTTCCTGGTTATGTCTATCAGGAGGTCTATGTGCTTCCTCTCCTTAGATAAACATTTCTTTCTCTAAATTAGGGAAGTTTTCAGTTACTGCTTTACCAGTCATTCTAATCCATTTTCTTCCCACACCTTCCTAAGACAAGTATGTTGGGTCATTTGATAGTGTCCCGTAAATCTCAGACACTATTTTTGTTTTTTTCCTTTTTATTTTTGGTCTGAGATAATTCCAAAGATTTGTCTTTTAGCTCAGAAACCCTCCTGCCTTGCCAAGTCTACTGTTAAGGCTTTCCACTGTATTTTTGTTTGGTAAATTCCCCTATGCCTTAGTGGAGTGCTGCCTTCTTCAGTGGATGTGCAGGAGCTTAGGCTGGGTCAGGCCAAGGAGTTCTGTTTGGTATTTAGGGTGACACCTGTTTGGGGCATCGTAGCTCTAGTGTCAACCTACAGATGATCCCATCTGTGGGTGTGATCACTGCCTCACTTCCTCTCTGCAAAAATGATCAATGCTCAGAAAGAGCCTGTGATGGAGACACATCTCATGCGTACCTTCCCGGAACTGCACAGAGGATCCGTGAGCTTCTCTGTGGAAGCCCAGACCCTCTGCAGTGACCCACCCCAGAGCCTCAGGGAGCTCTAAACTTCTGAAGCCAAACACAGACACAGTGATTACCGGAAACCCAGCTGCACTCCAGGCCTTATCATGCAGTCACAGAATTTCCACTATTATGGCACACGGGGTCCCTAGTCACCGGGAGCAGGAGATGCACTTAACCTTACAAAGCTGCTCCATCCATGGAGAGTGCCAAGAGGTTACCAGAGCCGCTGACTATTGGTATTCAGCCTTAAGATGCTGCTAGCTCCCTGTTACTCACTTGGCACCCTTCTCGGGGTTAGGGACGAGGAATGGGAGGACAGCGATATGCTCTCAGTTCATCAGTTTAGATTGGCACCCTGCTTTTCCCTCCCCCAGTTTTCCACTGCCCTGTTAGCATTCCATAGTCAGGGAACATGTGACCTACAGGGTCCTCGCTCAGGCACCAACAGCAGCAAGAGGGGTAGCTGCTGTCTCCTCCTGATGCTGATACTGGTGCTGGTAGGAGCTGATCAGATGAGCACTGCCTGACTTGTCGCTGTCCAGAATGGTGCTCCCAGGGGTAGGAAGGAGGCGGTTGAAGGAGCTAGCCTGCTCCAAGCCTGCCTGCTGCTCTTACTCAAGTGAGTTCCCAGGCTGAGGAAAAGTCACCGGGTGGTTGTGGGATTCTTTCTCAGCTAGAAGTGCAAGAGAAGCACACTTGCTCTTACACCTGATTTAGCCATCCTGTATCTCAGAAAAAAAAATTTAACATTTTGTAAAAGATGAGTAGTAAGTGAAGGCAGCCTTGCTTTGTCACTATTATAGCAGATCTTAAGATGCAAGACTTTAGCTGGTATATTTTTTGATGATAATGAAATAAAATAGGATGAATGAATCAAACAGAATAGAAATTGCAAATGACTATGAAAGATAAATATAACCCAGACAAAAACAATTTGATCAGTGTGAAAATTAGAAGTTTCATAAAGGTAAGACTATATATCAATCATTAAGATTTATATGTAAACCATTTAAATTCCATAATGTGTCACATAGAAGAAAATTAAAAATTTCAAAGCAAGTGTTGATTTAGCACACTGACATGTAGAGCATTAGCGGCGTTCAGAGTTACAATGCTGTATTTCTCTGTAAAGAATTCAAGCGTCACTGCATCGTTGCTGTCTGCCTCTTACCTTGTGATACAGAGCAGAGTCTGCCCTATGTCTGGGCTGCTTGTCAGACTCCTTTCTAAGTTTGGATCAGCATCCACAATTTTGTCCTTTGCACTCGGTGCTGGGAAATATCTCTGAGATGTCTTCTAATGCTGAGATTTTTGGTGACAGTGACGGCACTTCCTCCAAGATCTCTCCCTTTCCATCATGATCATTTTTTTGCACTTGTGCCAAGATGTGGACTTGTACCACATTCCTGGCTGCTTACTAAGAGCCTAGCCAAAGACACTGATTTCAACATGTCCACAATCATCTGTCTTCTAAAAAAAATTGTTACTATAAATATCATGCACCCTGCATGGTCTCATAGGTACAATTCTAGGAAGGTAAGCACTCTTGCCTTCCTCCCTCCCTCCTTTCTTTAGTCCTTCTTCTCTTTTATAACTCTGTTATGCTTGGTTCCCATTCCCCTGATAAAGTCATTTACTTCTTTGCTACATTTTTATCTTTGGCCAATTCTCTTTTAATTATCCATTTCTGCAAAATGTCGCATGCATTTGTCATTTGTAGACAAGGAGACATAACTGCATTCTTTTGTCTGTGCATGAATTGATAACTGGTGCATAGTGGCCAGACATAGGTGGACTTGAGAGAAATGTGTCCAGTTCTTTATTGTGATGTTCATCTGATTTTTATGTAGTAAGTTTGGCTTTGACAGCTAATTTCTACCATATATGTCATGCACCCTTAATACCACGATAACTAAAATCATAATGTTGGGCAACTGGTATCAGTTAACCAAATCATGGTAGCTAAAATCCATACATATTACAATCATGCCAAGTGAGGAGTGTGTGTGTGTGTGTGAGAGAGACAGAGAGACAACACCATAAATCAGGGGACAAAAGATGGAAATACTGAGACCATGGGTTACTCATTTGAAATGTAACAATGTTTGTATCTGCACACAGCATTCCAGGATAAATTCAAGTCTTCTCAAAGAGTTAAAATAAACTAATCAAGCTAAAAAAAGTGAAAAGACTAAATACAGTTTAGAGAGTGATATGAACTCATGCCTGCCAAGCTCTGGTTCATGTGGCTTGTGATGCTTGAGCTCTTACCCAGCAAACTTGATTGAGAGTGTTTTTGAAATAACACACTTGACTTTATCCTCTTGATGATACTGAAAAATGGCTAGTAGAAACAGTACATACATGAGAATAGATTTGTTCAGGTCAAATCTTTTAGGTATGAACTATCTGTACTCAACTTTTAAATAATGTATCCAAAAACCAGTAAAACTCTTAACAAATAAAATGCAGATAGAAAATGACAAAAATATTACCAAGCTAATATAGGTTGAACACATATGTGTTCATTACACTATTGTTTCCCTACTTCTATTAAGTATAAACCCTCATAAAATGAGAAATTCAAGAAAACCAAGCATCTGTACTAATTTTTTTAAAGGACTACAGAAGTTTCTTAGTAAATTCTGGGTTTTAATCATTGTTTTCTTAAATGAGATTCAGAGGAAACTACATCAGTTTGGCCATTTGTTTTTGCTTTTAGCATTAAATATTTAAAATTGTCTTTTGGAAGAATAAATGCTCTCAAAAGTGTGTGTCACCAGCTCTTTGTCTTAGTTAAAAAGCTAATGAGAACAGTTTTGCTTCTGAAATGAGGATGCCAATGAGAGAGCTTTAGTAGCCAGGTTAAAATGAAATCTTTCCTATTTATACTTAGTGTTTTACAACCCAAGAAGTTGTTCTCCTGCTGTGTCAGGCGATGATTTCCCAGGTAGTTTGTAACTGGCCATCACTGGTTCCCTCCTTGATCACCTAGAATGTAGAGTACGAATGTAACATTCTGTCAGTCCCTCCATGAGGAGGAAGTGTTGTGTCTGGGAAAGGACACTGTTTCCACCAAGGTGAGAGGTAGAGAAACAAATCTTGTTTCCTGAATGTCGCGTAGGTTGTGTTGGCTCCTCCTGGTGGCTTCCTGTTCCTTCCACCCTCAATTTCTTTTTTAAGCATGACCAATTCTATAGGCCATTGCTACCCCCATTGCAAAAAGGCATGATTCCTTCCATCTCTCTGGTCATTTTTGCTTCTCCTACTGCAAGATTTGCACCCAAGAATGATCAAATTTCAGAACCTGGACACTTGCCTAAGGGGTTTTTTTTTTTTGGAGAAATACAAGCATGGTGAAAAACATGAGAATATGCACAAACTTCACATACCCATGCTCAGGAGACTTCGATCTGTGCTAGCTTAAAAAGTCTTGAGATGCAATAATACCAGCAGTTCGTCCTCCTGCCTCTTTTTCATGTTTATTTTCCTCTACTTGAGAGAGCCAGAGAGAGCAAGAGAAAGAAGTCAATATTTTGTCCCCTGGTTCAATTCCCATTGTCCACAACTATCCAGAGTGGAGTCGGGAGGAAACCAGGAGCCCAGAAATCCATCCAGGTCTGTCACATGGGTGGCAGGGGCCCAAGCAATTGAGCCATCATCTGCCATCTCCTGGGATGCGTGAGCAGGAAGCACAATCATAAATTGAGGAACTAAGGCTTGGATGCCCATGTGGTAGATGAGCATCCCTAGTCACAGCTTAACCAACTGTGCTGCAATATTCAAGGGAATGGATAACTCCCTTCCTGTCGTCTTAGTGCTGGTTAAAATCTGGTCATCTCTTCCCTGTTCTACCCACAAGGGTGACTGGACTCAATGGACAGTTGATATCCTTTGTTAACTGCCTTTCATTGTGCTTGGCCAGAAGCATATACTGAAAACAGGGGGAAAAGAGATGAGGGTGTTCATTTCCCACTAGCTGCCTTCTCTGAGCTGTGTTTCTGGCAGCAGTGGCATCTTTCCATAGTAGCCTCATTTCCATAGTGCTACCTTTCTCCACGCTCCCTCAAGCTTGCAAGTACAATGGCCAATTGTCTCCCTAGTTGCTAGGTATCTTGAACATAATGTTCAAGAGGTTTCCCTAACCCTAGTCATGTCTTAGTAGTCCCTTTGCTTGAGATTATTCAATTGAATGATTTGAATTGATCAAAACCCTAATGAATAATGATCGTCTCTCCTTTTCTTTGCCCTCCAGCACCCCCAAATCTCATGCTCAATTTCCTATACCTTTAATTATACATCGCTTACCCTACTATTGACACTTCCCATTGTCTAGAGAGCTACCTAATGGTTCACAGCTTGTTTGCCTTCACACTCATCAGAGAATGTACCCTTCCTCCTGCCTTAACTGAAAATTATGTCTACTTTGAGCTGCTATTTTCCCTACAGCCTGCTTGTGAGAAAGCGCTCATCACCACACAGCTAGTGTGCTGTAGGTACCAAGGCAGTATTCCAAATTTTCTCTTCACATTTGTTTGTAAAATAATATCCTGCCATCCTCATTTAAAAACAGTTCCTGTTTGTAGATTCACAGAATAGACCATGGGTACCTATTTTCCTTCTCTTACTGTGTATGACTTGCCTACTCCTTTATTCTTTAAAAATATTGCCATGTATATCAGAAGTCATCATCTCCCATCATTATTCCGGATGACTCCAAAGTTTCTTGATCCAATGAGTGTCATTACTAGTTCACCAGTGTTTGACTGCTGTCAAACACATCTAAGGTGATGAGTTACAACACAGGTTCAGCTGCAAGGGACACTTGTAAAATGACTGTGGCTTAAACAAGATACAGGTTTTCTTCTGTCTTGTGCAAGTTGAAGTTGGTATGTTGGCTATGCTCCAGGAAGTTATTTGAGGCTAAACTCCTGCATTGTTGCCCTAGCATCTACAGATTGCTGCTCTAATCTGTATGGATGCTGATCGCTTACTAGCTGTCTGCATGTCAGTCAGCAGTGAGTGTGGAAAAGGTAGAAGAAATCAGGTTGCTTTGCTTGGCGGCATGATCCTGATGGTACATACAGTGTCACTTCTTGTCTGCTGTCGACTGCACCTTAGACCACATGAAGCCATGAGGGAGGCTGGAAGTATATGATTTATTTGAGGTCTCCATGAATCAATCTAGCAGAACATCCTATAAAGATACTTAGACAAAGTTCTTGGAAAGTGAAATTAAAAGATAGGTTTATGTTGGTGCAAACATTTTTGAAATCATGTGTTTTTAAAGACTTTCCACTGCAAGGGGGGAAAAAAAGGAAAAAAATGTGTAATGAGCTACTAATGACAGCTTCTGCCACTGAGCAAATCCTACAGCTTGTCATCATCTGAAGTTATATACCATGAGCTAGCTAATCCTTTAACAGCTATCTCCTAGACACACATCTTTCTCACTCACTGATCCCAATTAAATTCATTTGTGCAAAAAAAAGCTGCCTTCTCATCGATATTATTTCAAGTTTTCAGATTAATACTGTAGCCAGCAGAAATGCTATTGATCATTTTCCCCTCCTGTGTCAATTCCTCTTCCATTCTTACCTAGAAAAAATTTCAGTACCAGATGAGTTGCTGTGCACAGATGGCCAAATTCCCATACCACAAGGGTTGTCCCATAATGCCTCCTTCTCGGGCTCCAGTGTTGCCTGGGCATCATTCTTGTCCTTCATATGCTTTGATTCTGTGCAGTAAATATTTTTGCTTTCCTTGGCTCCTTTCCTTTATGTCCAAGAGCTGACTGTATTTTCTGTTGTTGTGGTGACAAAATGCCACCGATTTAGTGGCTTAACACATCACACATTTACTCTGATAGTTCTGGACGTCCTGGGGCTGGGTCCCTTGCTTTGTGTAACTCCTGGCGGCTCTTCATCTTCCTTGGGCTCCTTGCCCTCTTCTCCCATCACTACAACCCTCTGTGTCCATGGTCACATGTCAAACTTGCTTCCCTTCAGCTTCCTTCTTAAGTTAGGATGCTTGTGAGCACAGAACAAGAGTTGGTGCACATTGAGGTGTGTGTGTGTCTTGTGTGCAGGCATTCTCCAACTCTGGATGATTGACTTGGGACTTTTGATTTCCTAAAAATTTATTTGCTTACTTGTTTATTTGGAGGGGGAGAAGAAGAGAGAGCTTGAATGTATACATGCTTCCCCCAATATTCCACCTGATAACTCACTACCAAATGCCCATATTGGTCTCAAGCATGGATGGAGGACAGAGCTTGGAAATCAGGAGCTCAATCCAGGTCTCCTGTATGGGTGGCAGGGACCCCATTACCGAGCCTTCCCCATTGCCTCCCACAGTGCACACAAACTGGAAACTTGAGCTTGGAACTGGGAGAGTTGGGATATGGGCATCCTAACTGCTAAGCCAAACACTTTTGACTTTTTTCGATTGTACACAAGCCCTAGGCATTTGGTAGAAACTTTACTTTGAATGGGGTGTTCTCTCAGGCTAGCTGTGTGCGATAGAAGGCTCCTTGGCAAAGTGGGGCAGCATCAGCAACCACAGCCCCACAATGAAGACGGTAGAAAATGGACGCGGCAGTCTAATGTACAATAAGCTTTGAGTGCATTTGTCCATTTAAACCCACATAAGCTGAAGATGTTTTATCAGGAGGTAACCCCATTGTTAAGTTGAGAAGCATCTGTATTCTCCCGCAGTTGGATGAATTTTTGACATTTTTCTAGCTTTTATAACAGAACAGAAAAAAAACTTACATGAAGTTTGTGTTATGGTCTAAATGCCTCCTAATATTAGTAATTGTATTGGAATAAATTACCATTTCTAAAAATATTATGGAAATATTTAATATTCGTCATGTGTAATTTGATCGACAAGCCTAAGTGATCCTGAAGATTACTGATGTGTTTAAATTCATTTGTGTCACTTTGTGTTTCCTATTATGCTATTTTTCTTCCCTTGTCATGGTCTTTTGAGTTATCTGAAATCCTTTTCTTTTTCCTTCACTATTTTGGAAACAATTTAAAATCTATTCTTTTGGTTGCTAACCTTAAATGTTAATGTATGGTTAATCTGTGTACCTGTGTCTCTATGAACATTTAAACAGCTTCTAAGAAAATATCTCCCATGCTCAACAGTATTATAGAAAGTCTGAGTTCATCTGGTCTGGACATTTGTATTATATTTTCTAGTCAACCATGATTAGATTTACTCGTGTGTTTTACAGGTGTCTTTATTCTACTAGTCTTGCCTTTCACTCCTTTTTTTAGTTCAGTTTAGAAAAATGCACCCTTAGAAATGGTTTCAGGATGGGCCTGGAGGCATGCACTTCCCTCTGAAAATATTTCTGTTCCGTCCTTCCTCCTGAGGGATCATCTCACTTGACACGGAGCTCTGGATGTCCTCTTTTTCTCCAGCTCTTAGAAAATGTTACTTCCTCGTGCCTGACATCTGTTGTTGATGAGAAATCTGCTGCCAATCTGACTGTTAGGCATGTATAAATATTCTGCACTTTCTCTTTTGCAGCTTTTAAGCTTCCCTTCATGTCCCTGGTGTCTGCAATTTTACTACAAATTGCCTGGGCGGGTGCTGCTTCTACTCACGCGCTGAGAATCGGCGATGCTGTTGCTCTCCAAAGACCCACAGCCATTTTTTTAATATTTGGAAAAATGTTCAGCATGATTCCTTCAGCATGGCTTCCCCCCAGCCTTGTTCCATCCTTTTTTATACGCGTGTATTGAAGCTTCTCTTCAGCTCCGTCCCATCTCTTAGTTTCTCCTTCATGTTTCCCATCTTTTCATCAGTGTGCCCCACACAGGCTGACATCTTCAGACCTTGAAGTTGACTTAATTCTCTATTTGGCTACCTATAATTATGTTTAACCCACTTAACCAGTTTCTTAAATTTTAATGAAAATTTTTATTCCTTTTTCATGTTTTTTTTCTTTATTGGTAGTATTCTGCACTAACCCTCTATTTATTCTCTCCTTTATTTCTTTAAATTTCTACACAAATTTTACAATCTGTGTCTAATGCTTTGTGTCCTGTGAAGTACTTTATTGTCCTGATAAATTTTTTTTGACCTTTAACTTTTCCTCACATGGCCACCCCATGTACTTTGGTTTTTTCACAAGGCTTCTCTTCAGCAGGAATGTTTTCCAGGGTTCATGTAGGAAACCAGGCAGCATTAGCTTGAGGTTTTGACTTTTCAAAGAATCACTCATTTTCCAGTTGTGGTTTATGTTCGTTCAAAGGTCTGGCAGCCTGTGTGACAGCCAGCTTCATACAGGAGATACCATTCCAACATACAACATTGACTTTGGACCTTACATTAAAAATTAGCTTTACAGGATTCCTTAATCCTTTTTTTTCTCTGTTAGCCCTTTGGCTTCAGTGTTAGCTTAGCATCCTTATTTGGGGGTTTGTCTTCATTACTTGATCCTTTCCTGAAATATCCCCGTTGCTTTTTTTAAGGTTTTACTATTTTTTATAATAATCTTACTTCAAATGACCATATATATGCATAGCACGCTCTCTCTCTCTCTCTCTCTCCCTCTAGTCCCCCTTCTTTCCCTCCCTCCCTCCCCGAGACAGACAGGCAGCCCTGTACTACAGATTTTGTTCAACAACAGATGTATAATGGTCATCCCATTAGATTATAATGAAGCTGAAAATTCTTATTACTATTGCTTTTTTTCTTTTTTCTGAAAAAAGAGTGGGATACGGAAAGGATGCTCCCATCTGCTGGGAAGACCAAAAGCAGGCCTAAGCTGGGATGCAGGAACTGAGTGCAGATCTCCCTCATGGGCAACAGGAAACTGATTCCTTAAGCTGATACATGCACTCCCAGGTGCATGTTAGCTGGGATCTGGAGCCAGGTGCTGGAGCCAGGCAGCAAAAACAGGAACTGAGACATGGGATGAGGATGTCCTAACCAATGTCTTAGTTGCTAGGCTAAACACTCACCCTTTCATGAGCTTTTGGAAGTCTCTTGCAGGCATGGATTTCACATTTTTTTTTTGTACTGAAATATGTTTATTTTTAAATTTCATTTTCATAGGACTTTTGGGATACTCTTTCATATTAGGAAACTGATAAACATTTACTAGTTTTTATTGGAAAGGCAGATCAGATTTACAGAGAGTCCTGCAGTGGTTCTCCCTTTACCTCCCTGCCCCTAATCTTACCCTTTCTTTACAGTCTCCATGTTATCAATAAAATAGTCTTTCAGGATATAAATCTGGTTAGTGCCAAATTATATCACCCCTGGGCTTCCATTATCTTAGAGATGATTTCTAACTTCTTATCACACCTGCTGCATACCCTTCCCTCTGAAGTTTCGTTCATGTCTTCCATCTCCCACCCATGTGCTCTGATGCTATTCAAAGACTCAAAGTTCCTCAAAGACACCAAGCATTGGGTAGTTCTTTGACTTCCAAACAAGCTACTTCTGTCCCTGATGACCACCTACTTAGCATCCGCACTGTAGATTCAGAGTCACCTTCTCAGGAAAGCCAGGCCTGACTGCCCTTCTCTAGTCTGAGCCTAGTATCCCACTTGCATGTTCTGAATTACTTCCTGTGCTTGATGCTATCACGGCAACTTTCTCAGTGAGCTGTAATTATTTATGCACTTGTCTGTCTGTGTGATCTTGGAGTAACTGAAGGAGAATGGTGTGACCTCTATAATTCCACTACTTAAGATATTCCCAATATATGCTTCATGAAAAAACAGGGAACAAAAAGTTGGAGGATTTGAGAAACAATCTCTAGCTCTTCCCTTTATAAGCCACTTAATTTCTCTTAGCCTCAGATCTGGGATCTCTCTTTTCTTGACTACTGCTTCTCATTCTTAAGTCTAAGTTCATGTAACATTGTCTTCAGGAACTTTCCCTGATCCCCAAAGGCCAGAGTGGAAATGACTCTCATGGAATCCTCTAGCACCTTAAACTGCTCTTGTCTTTTAATCAATCTGTAAGCCACATTAGTAGAAAGATCATTATTTCTGGCTTATTCCCCTCCTCCTTCCCAGCATCTCATCTACTGCCTATCACATAGTAGAAGCTAAATAAATAATGGTTGAATTAATAAACCAGGGCTAGAAGGCATCAAACTGAACATAATCTTAAAAAATACCCTTAGGTTTTAGTTTTCCATCAAGCAGAGAAAGACCTATTCCTATAGTGAGCAAGAGGCATTGGATGATAATTGATGCTTTGCCCTAAATGTCATGGTGTCAACCATTGTCAAGCACACAGTCGGATTTTAGCTACAGGTAGGGGCATCCATAGGCAGAAACATGTACAAAAATGAAGCAAGGTTGTCTAAGGAAAATACCAGACAGGGAAGGAGCACAAAACGCAAGATATTCTTCCTTCATGAGCATGGAGGATAATACGTTGTTACTAGTGAGTCTGCTGCCCATCTACCACAGGCCAGATGGAACTTGGCATCTCCTCGGCTGTGAGACGCCAAGGACGCTCTAGTCTCACTTGATGCACTCTACCTACTGGGTGACAGTCAGCCCATCAGTCAGCCCACCTGGACAAAGTAAGCCCTTTGTGTACTCGGGCTCCGCTCCTTCCATTGTTGACCCAGAGAACCATATGGTTTCACTCCACAGCCATCCCTATCATAAGCTTGAACCAAACCTTCCCAACTGGCCTCTTCCCAATTTTCAGTAAACCCTGTCATTTATGTTCACCTAGTCTACGTTGATGCTACACTAGAAAACAGAATTTATTTGTTATTGGTGGCAGTGCCCTCTTTTTTTAAAAAAATTATTTTTATTGGCAAGGCAGATATACAGAGAAGATAGACAGAGAGGAAGATCTTCTGTCCGATGATTCTCCTCCCAAGTGACCACAATGGCCGGAGCCAGAAGCTTCTTCTGGGTCTCCCATGCAAGTGCAGGATCCCAAGGCTTTGGGCCATCATTGGCTGCTTTTCCCGGGCCACAAGCAGGGAGCTGGATGGGAAGCAGGGCTGAGATTAGAACCAAGGCCTATATGGGATCCCAGTGCATTCAAGGTGGGGACTTTAGGCACTAGGCTGTCGTGCCAGGCCCAGCAGTATTCTCTTATTTTGGTTTCCTATATTAATTTTATCTGTCCCTGGAGGATCATTTTCTGTGTTAACCAGTAACCAATGGGTTTTCCTGTCCTTTAGCCTCCAAAATACAGCTCTGTGTTAATTAAGTTTGCATATAAAGAGATCTTGGCTCATTAAATCTTGGTCAAGTAGTTTTCTTAAATCATTCACAAAGAATAATTTTCAAATGAATGGTGAAATGAAAACTTTCCAATGGCCGAACAAGATTAACATATTTCTTATGGGACAATTGCTTGGATCCTAGAGATTTCTGTACTTTTTCATATTATTGGCCTTGTCTTTGAATTTCCTGTACTTGTAGAGAAACATAGTGTAGAAAAGGCTTCACAATGCAAGTCTCATGACACAACTAGTTTTACAGCTCACAGGAGGAGAGAGCATTGCTGAAAAAGAAGGCTGTGAGAAAGAACGGATATTGCTTCTATAGATGTGCTTGTGTGTGCCCTGGGGCGAGAGCGGCAGTAGATGAAATTGCAAGGAAAGCCTTCTGTGAAAAAGAGAGAGTGAGGTATAATGAGGGTCACACAAAGAGGAAATGATACCCCACCCAATTCCTGCATAATCTTGTGGTTAAAATGGCATCTTAGAGTTATACTGTTGAGACTCATTAGTGGGAGTCAAGGTGGAGAACTTTGGCAGATCTCATTTTAAAAGTTTGGGGTAGGAGTAAAGCAAGGAGTTTGATGTGATCCATAACAGCATTTGTGAACAGTCACCCATGAGAAAGTCTCTGGAAATGTCCAGCATAAATAAGAGTGGATTTCCAGGTGCACAAGTCCATTTAATAATGGATAAGACCAATTTTATTCAACATTATTGATGAGTTCCAACATGGCACCACCCACCTGCATAACAAAATGATCACTATATCCACAGAACAGAACCAAGAGAGCGGCAATAATGTGCCAGTGTCCAAGGAGTGAGCTGGTCTCACTCAAAAAAATTTTTTTTATTTATTGGAAAGGCAGAATTTCATAAAGAGAGGAGGAGAATCTTCCATCCACTGTTTCAATCCCCAAATGGCTACAAATGGCTTCAAGGGCCAGAGCTGAGTCAGGCTGAAGGCAGAATCCTGAAACTCTGCCATTGTCAGCCTCTTTCCCAGGCACATTAACGAGCAGCTGGGTGATAAGTAGAGAAACTGGGACTTGAAACAGGGTCTACACAGGGTGCTGACATCACAGGTAGGGACTTAACCTGCTGATTCAAATGTTGGCCCCATATTCATGGCTCGGTGTATGGCCAACCTTGAGTAGGGCCTTCTCGATTTTGTGTGAATAGCACAAATAGACAAAATAACATAGTTGAGAAGTCTCAACTGAAGAAACGTGCAAGAAGCCAGGATTGAAAGAAACCAACTTTGTTAATAGTCTTTATAGAAATTTTTTTTAAAGATTTATTTATTTATTGGAAAGATATACAGAGAGGAGGGGAGACAGAGAGGAAGATCTTCCATCCAATGATTCACTCCCCAAGTGAGCGCAACGGCCGATGCTATGCCAATCCGAAGCCAGGATCCAGGAATTTCTTCTGGGTATCCCACACAGGTGCAGGGTCCCAACGCTTTGGGCCATCCTCGACTGCTTTCCCAGGCCACAAGCAGGGAGCTGGATGGGAAGTGGAGCTGCCAGGATTAGAACCGGCGCCTATATGGGATCCCAGCACATTCAGGGCGAGGACTTTAGCCACTAGGCCGCTGTGCCGGGCCCCATGTTAACAGTCTTTAAAATGTGTTTATGTATGTGTGTATATTGAGGGGCATAGGGAAGGATGAGGAGGGTGGGAAGGAGAGAGAAATAAATCTCCCATGTGTGATTAACTTTCCAGATGCTAAATGCCAGAAACACCTACAGCTAGGCCATGCTAAAGCCTGGAATTCAGTCTGGGTCTCTTGCATAATGTATCACCTCCTGCCTCCCAGGATACACAATAGCAGGAAGCTGGAATCAGGAGTGGAACTGGAACATAAACCCAGACCCTCCACTATGGGAGACAGATTCCAGCAGCCTCTTCATGGATGCACCAAATTCCCTCCACTGTTAGTTTTTCTTTGATCGGGTCTATGCCTCTTCACATTCATATGTGAAAACCCAACCAGCACTAGTAGGCAGGAGATGGGACTCTCCTGACCTTGATTAGTGCCTTACAAGGGCCCTAGAGAGCGGCCGTGTCCTGTGTGCCCATGTGAGGACGCACAGAGAGATTGCCATTCATGAGGCAACGGATGAATGAGTGTTTACCAGATACTTGGTCTGTCAACATTTAGATATTGGACTTCTCAGAGATGGGAGATAAAATCTTCTGCTGTTTGTGCACTACTTCATAGAATTCTGATATAGCAGTCCAAACAAAATCAGAGCTTAGTAGAAAGCCCCTGAGTCAAGAAGTAAAAGAAAAGTCACAGAAGTCTCCTGTATTAAAGGTTATAGGATAGCTAAAGATTACCAGAATCTTACCATGATCATGAAAGCCCATTTCCAAAAAGAAAGCAAATAATGGTCCATCAACAGGCTTTGTTTCAAGAGTCCTAATCACAATCAGTGAGGAAGGGTTGGTAGATTCAGAGAATGGCTAAAGTGGTCTTGGTTGAAATCTGTGACAGCAGAGATTCTAAACAATGAAATGCTGCTGTGGATACTCAAATTGTATTAGAGTCTTGTTGCCTCTTCTGAGCCTCACTGTCACTGTGAATCAGGAAAAGCAAGTGAACAGAAAGGAAAGCATGAGACACAAGCCCTGCTCCAGGCTTTAAGTGGCATAAGTTTAAGTGAATATGGCCCAGCAATTTTTTATTATGTCAGGTCTACTAATCTTCATAGAGTTAGGGAGTGTGCAAGTCTCCCTTTACTAGTTAACCTGCTGTCCCTTAACAGACACACACATACACTCAGAAGGGATAAGCACAATTTACCAGTTCCTAATGTGAAAGTAAAAATCCTCTCTGGCTGGTAGAAATTGGAAGAGATTTCATAAAAGTAACATATATATGCTGCTTTAAGTACTTTTTTCATATTATGAAGCATAACGTCAAAAGTTCTTAAATGTAAATGGCAGATTGATCAAATACTAAGTGAAGATCATACAGTCACCACACAGGATAGGAAACAATATTGCAGCACACATTCCTTTGCATGCCAACTAAAACTATTGTCCAAAAGCTTTTCTTTGTGGTGATACAGCATAAGTTATTTCTACTTGTTTTTGGATTTGTACTCACACAGATGGAAATAATCATACATACTCTTCGAAGGCGTTGTCTTCCATTCAGCATTACATTCCTAATGTACTTGTACTTGTATATAATGCTAGTTCATTTACTGTCATTGCCATATACCATTCCATCAGAGGATCCATAGAAAATTTTTTATTGTATTGTTGTTGGATATTTATAAGGTTATAGATTGGGACAGCCTTGCACTACACTGTTGTTAATGTTCTCATCAGTGTATTTTGCACTCGCCTGCACAAGGTTCTGTTTGGCATATACCAAGAGATGAATTGCTACAGTGCATGGTTAGTATGTACATTAATCTGAGTTACTAAAAAGGAACAGACCAGCAGAGTATATGCATACCTTGTTAGACATTTATTTCAAGGAATTGGCTTATGTGATTATGAAGGCAGACAGGTTCAAAACGTGCAAGATGTGCTGGCAGACTAGACACCAGGAAGGAGCTGAGTCTGCAGTTCAGGCTCAAAGACCATCAAACTGTGAAGTTCACTGATGTTAATGTTAATCTTGCCCGCAAAACACTCTCACAGAAACATCCAGAAAAAAAATGTTTGACTTAATTTGGAATGCTATTGCTCAGAAGTATGATGATTAATTTTAGGTCTTACTTTGTTATCATTAGCACTTTGACCATTTTTCAAAGTGGCTGTACTCATATTGATCATAAATGGGCTCTTGCTATCAATATTTGTGATATTGATAAGCAGCCTGTTTTTTTCCCTTGGAGATGGGAAGCTCAAGACTTGAACTACACATCTTTCTGACTGGACCAAGGCCCTCAGCATTTCTCAGTCTGTTCCATTCTGGGTTCTGAGAAGCCGGAAGGATACATGGGGCTCATCATGACAAGAGTTCTTACCTTTCTTCCCTTGCTCCCAGCTCCTTCCCTTCCCACACTGTGCCAGTCACAGGCCACTCTGTCAAACCTTCAGTGACCCACATTCTTTCTAGTCTCCAGATTTTCATCCTTGTTCTCCCTTCTAGCTGGGACAGCCCTCACTTTCCAGACTCCTCATCTCACTCCTTACTACTTTTAGACTTCTTAGCTAAGCAGAAGTAATAATTTGTTTCTTTTTATCAAATCCAGTTTCATATCCCACCTTCTTGGGCATAAGAAAAACATGCTTCTAAACCCTATAGGGTAGGTGTGGCCGAATAACCAGCTTGGCCAATGAAATGAGGTCTGAGGTAGTGTTATCATTTCTTCCATTTGTGAAACAATTCTGTGCATTCAAAACTGCTGCTTCATATTCCTCATTCCTAGGCACATGGCAATGATTCTTCCCAGTCTCTTTATAGCTCAGTAGGGCCAGAAGACTAGCTTTGAGCAAGAAATAGAATCAAAATTCAATTGTTACTGGTTAAGCCACAGCTTGGGAGGTGGGCAGGCTTTTGGGTTACTGCATGGCTTTGCCAGCTCAGATGCCATCCCTGTTTTGACACCTACCCTAGCTCTGTAGCTCAGGGACAGGTCTCTCTTTGTGTCTCCATCCTTCACAAGGATACATTACATTTGCCATTTTGGTAAACTCTCTTGTTGAGAACAGGCATCTTACTGGCCATAATATGGCACAGATACTGACACTCAGATATTTGTTGAGTGAACAAATGACTGCTTAGCTCATCAGGTTGAAAACACTGGAATTCACTGAGCATATTAGACATCAGTTGAGCCAGCTACTTACTTCAGTGTTAATTTTCCATGGACCTAGGAGGGAAGGAGCCTTGATTAAGGGAAACGCAGCCCTATTGAGGGTTCCAGTGGATGGCAGATACTTAGTTTCGTTCTCCAGTAATCATGGCAGTCTTCCTACCAAGCATGGAAAAGTAGGGAATAAAATAACTACCAAACTACCGTCATCCCAAGCATTGTTCTAGAAAATCCCAGGAGTTGAGTTCTGACAGATGTAGGTTTAAATACCTTTCATTTTCTGAGACATGAAAGAAAATGCTTGTGGCTAGAACAAAATAATTTTCTTCACAGTAATGTGATGTGTGTATTCAAGACAACTTGCAAACCATGAAGCTGAATGATTCAATAGCATCCCAGGAAATATCTATTGACAGCGATCTGAGGAATCATGTCAGAACTATCTTTACCAAAACCCACAGACCATATGTCTTCCCAATTGTGGCTGTGAAATAAAGGTCTAGAAACATTGGAATAAGTGTGGTGTACCATACTGCTAATTATGTGACTAATATTGATGATTGCATAGTACCCCATGTACCAAATGTGTTGGATCATTTGCTAGGAAGTCACCTATTCCATTTGCTGCTGTTTCGGAGTAGATATTCAGATGTACACAGTACATAAAGATAAGGGAAAGAGAGCCTTTGTCTTCTAAGGAAGATTGTATCTGTTTCGAATGATGCCTCACAAGATTTTCAGAACCCCTCCCAATTCTAATGCTTTCTGCTGTTCAGATAGCAGATGAAAAAAGAAACTACTTAAAGGTGCTTACAAACATGGAAAGACATGAGGAGCTAAAGCACTAAATCATCTACTTGAGATTTCCTTGACATTGTCTCTGGATAATGTCACTTTCACCTAGACTTCATAAAGTGTATTAGTATATAGAATTCTGGGTAAGAATGAGCACTGGCCCAGCAAATATGCCTGCTATTCTCTACTGGTCAGGTCATAACCACTGAGAATTCAAGATCTCAGAAAAGATGTAGGAGAGAATGAAAGAACTTAGGAGAAACTTAACTCTCGAAGTTGTGAAGCAATGTTACATTATTTAAAAAAAAAAAATGGACCCAGGTCCATCAGGCCCAGGCTGGGACTACCATTGAGGAAATGAAGCCAGATGTGCATTCTTTTGGGATGTTAGTGGGAAGATGAAGAGGGTTGTCAGCACCTTGCTGGCATGCTCGGCCCAGACTCCAGTGAAGGCCTCTGTAGATTTTTATAAGCCTCTTGTGCTTTTCTTTAAACTGCTCCAGTGCAGTTGTGTCAGGAAGACGAAAGGAGTCAAAAGCCCCTGATCTGGCCAGCAGGTATCTTTCAGATAGCAGTGACAGGACTCCTGAACTCTCAGGGTAGAACTTGGCTGTGACTTGGTGATCACTTCATAGAGGCTTGCTGACAAAATAGCTCGTACCTGTGTGCTTATTCATGCCAGCCTGTCATTCCAGAGAGCCACGCAGAAGCCAAGGTCACTGGGCTGGGTTCAGATCCAGACCTGAAGACTTGACACTTCTCTAGGCTTACTGCCTGTGAGATGTGGAGTCTGGCAGTAAATCAGAGCCTTTACTCAGCTGGTACGCATGTCTGAGCATCGTGGGGAAACTGCATGAGGGCAAGGGAAGATGGAGCAGCTTTCAGTACTTTATGCTCTTTCTTTTTCCATAAAAACTAAAGCTGCTCTAATAATAGCCTGATTTTAAAACATTGAAAAAATGTCGTACTTGTAGTTAATCAATGCAAGTCCCCTGGCTTTGGCCGCTCCCCCAAGGGGCTTCTGCCTGTTTCGGAACACTAAGAAACTGAGATGCTAACAGAGGTATAAGTACCCTCATGGAGCTTAAAAGGTAGCAAAAACATGGAGTGATCACAAACAAGGGATGGAGCACTAAAAATAGGCCAATGACAACACTAAAAAGTAGCCTCCAATTAGTTCAATCCTGATTGGATTAAAGTTCCAACCACATGCCAGGAGCTGAAATAACTCTTACCTGGGGAAATACAAAATCACCCAGTGATTCAAATTATCTCTAATGTTTCAGACACTTTTTCTTTCATATCAATTATTTCTATGCTTAATTAAAATGATAAACCATGCAAAAAGACAAGCATTAACTAAAAATCAAGAGAAAAATAGGCGTTACAAACAAATCCACAGGATTTTGATACTGGAATTAACAAGCATGAGCATTCAGGAAACTGATTCATGTGCTTAGAAAATTCAAGAATGAGATGAAAGTTTTCAGCAGAGAACTGAAAATTATGTAAGAAATAAATGAAGAAGCTGAAATTAAAAGTAAAATAAGTACCACAAAACTAACCAAAAGAAAACAATATCAGAGAAAATAAATTTGAAGAGATAAAATATAACTAGTAATGAACAAGTATGTTTCATAATGGATAGTGAATTCAGAAATGTCATATCCAACTTAAATATATATGAACCTAAAAACATACATGTCAAACTATATACATGTTTACTATACAGAGTAAAACCTGACAGAACTCTTTATTCTTTCCAACAAATGTATACATAGTAATTCCAGAGAATCCCAAAATTAAGTCAAATTAATCAGTAAAATCCCCAAAATCCTAAATAAAAAAGGTCAGACCACAAAGATCAATTGCATATCTATATCAATCAACAATTAGAAAGTAAAATTTGAAAAAATAAATTAGCACTACAACTATTAATGCGAGCAATATATATAACAGATATGTGAAACCGTCATAAAAAATTATAAAGCCTAATTCATTTTTCTGAAAAATTTTAAAATATGATATTTCAATAAAATATTTACTATGAAATAATGTCAGATAACAATACTTACTGTAAAAGAATATCAATAATATAGCTAGGTATACAGATAAACAAAGGAATGTACTCTTTTTTTTTTAAGATTTATTTAATTTTTATTGGAAATGTACTCTTAAAATATACAAACATACACCCATATAATCCTGGCATGCAGAATAATTTCTGATAAAATGTGGTTATGCACACGCACATAGCATACATACATTAGTAGAATTACTACACTGCATATATGTTCTGTAGTAAAGGACTTCATTTACTTGGTAGCATGTCAAAAGAAATATCTTTCTAATTCAATAAATATTTAGGGCTTTTTTTCCTGCTTTAAGCAGTTTTGTAATTAATTTCCTCATGGAAAATTTATGCTTAAATCCCTAATTATTTCCTTAAGAGCAGTTGCGAGAAGTGGGATTGCTAGATAAATAGAATGTGTGCTTTTTAAAAAGTCTTTCAAAATCAAAGAGATTTGCCTTTCCAATAAAAATAATCTAAAAGAAAATGTAGGCAGGTCATTGGCACAAGCTATGACATGTTCATAAGCATCTAAATCTGAGCATCTACAAAGCATGCATCCTAGGAGTTGTGTTTAGCCAGCAATGAATAAATATGTGCTGAAAAGACATAGTAACATTGTTCTTTTCACCAAAAAATGAAACAAATTAAGTATACATCAGTAGTACATGAATAAACTGCATGTTTATGCAATGGAAATTTACATAACAATGAAAACAAGCCCCTGTTACAAACATCAGAAATGAATCTCACAATTGCAATATTGGTGAAAGAAGCCAATTAGACTTAATTCCATTAATTTGACATTCAAAAATATGTAAATTGAGTTCATGATTTTAGATGCTAAGTGGTTAATGTTGTAGATTAAAAGCAGGGAAAGGAGATTTCTGGAATTTTGATAGCATTCTTTTATGAAAACGAAGATTATGATTATGCAGATGTATTTACCTTCCTTAACACATTGGGTTCTACAGACAGGATATATGTCCCTTTTTGTGTCTATTTTTATACTTCAGCTTTGAAATTTTCATTTTGAAAATACACATTTTTATTTCAAATAAAGTTAAGAATGGATATTAACTTTTCCCCTAAGATCCTCCAACAATAAAATTTGTATACATTTTTAGAAAGGCCTGCATGATCAGAAAATATCTTCTAGAAATCATAACAGAAATTTTAAGACAATGAGAAGTATGCAAAACTCCATGAAAATTTTACGTAGGTAAAACCTGTAAAAGATGCCAAACAGAAGACCCACTTTGCTAGCATTTATTTTTGAAGTGGAAGAATATAGACATGCATGCTCAACATAGCCCTCTGACATAAAGGCTTTGTAGACACCAGTGTCAAATATGTACAACTCTACGGGTAAGCAATGTGCTATTGCTTGCACTTCTTTTGACCAGATCGATGCAGAAACTAACAAGACAAAGTGATGACTGAATATATTCTTTGCAGATCTAGGACAAAACAAAGCTGTAGGTAGGTGAAAGAGTAAGAACCCATTTAAATATTCTGCCCAAATATAATGATATAACTTTTAAATTGGAAAGGAGGCAAAAAATAAAAGGGGGAAAAATATTACCATGTTGAACTGTCTGAAACTACTGATAATAACTAGTTTTGACCTACAAAAATATGATTGTTTTTTCTGACTGAAGTTAACAGGATAAGTTGTAGGCTGCCAACTGGGTAATAGACAGAACCATAGGCTATTGTTAAAAGTAGACAAACCAAGTACCAGAAGACCATACGACTGAAAAGAAACTAAGAACAGAGAAGCTGTTAGTGTAAAAGTGACTCCAGAAGAAAACTTTTGTGTAACACAATACATTTTCAAGAGATGATAAACATCACTAATATACATTTATACCTCAATGCTAAAAAGTGTACTTAAGAACATCATATAAAATAATGTTACAGGCTTGAGGTCAAACATATAACTTGTATCACTAAAGAGGAATAACTCACTTTAAAACAGAACCATTTTTAGGCTGGTTCCTAACAAGAATCCCAGTTTTACACTATGTACAAAAGCATACAGGAAGCGAATCATTCAGAAAGACTGAAGTTGAGCTAGACACATGGGTATAGCTACATCAGGTGAATGCAAACAATAAGAAAACAGGAGACAAGGCTACATCATCACCCTGCAGGATTACATGAAACAAAGATGTTAGACTGTGATTCACAGTAAGGAATAAAAGTTACAGAGGTCCATGGACCAAAATAACAGAGCAACCATCCTCCTAAACAGAAGATATGGAATGCAAGAAGAAAAGTGAAAAAAGGACACAAAGTGAAAGAATGGGGAAGACCTAAACAACATAATAGCTAAGTAGATCTCGTGTGTTTATACCAGTGTTAGCTCACTAGTGGAAATTTTATCTTCTCAAGTGACCTAGAATATTCATGAAAATTGCCATGCATTATTAGGACATATAAAAACCTTAGCAAACTAGAAACAATGCAAAAATATTATCATTCATGGAGTGAAAGTTTGTAATAAAATTTAAGAATTTCTTCAACTCCCAAAGCAAATTTCAAAAGCTCTTGCTAAAAACAAGTTCTGAGTGAAGGAGTAAGTGTGAATTAGTTTCAGAATTTCTAAATTGTAAAGATTAATAAGATCAGACACCTAAGAATCTATTCGCTACAATCAAAGCAATGTCCAGAAGAATATTACAACCTGAAATACTGCATATCAGTATTTTAATGTGAAATAATGAATTAAATCCATGTTTCATGATAGAAGTAGTGATAAGGTAAATAAAAATCAAAGAATAATGAAATAATAAAGATAATCAGTTACCAAGATTGAAAAATAAAACTAAAGCATGAATTCAAATACTGGTTTAAAAAGAGTGATCAGCAACTGTTAATTAATCTCATTAAGAGGGGGGAAAAGGGCCTTTCATGATAGCCCAGTGGGCTGAATCCTCACCTTGCACGCCCAGGATCCTTTATGGGCGCCAGTTCATGTCCCAGCAGCTCCACTTCCCATCCAGCTCCCTGCTTGTGGCCTGGGAAAGCAGTAGGGTATGGCCCAAGGCCTTGGGACCCTGCACCTGCATGCGAGATTCAGAAGTTCCTGCCTCCTAGCTTCAGATCGGCTCAGTTTCGGTCATTGCAGCCACTTTGAGAGTGAACCAGTGGATGAAAGATCTTTCTCTCTCTACCCTCTCTTTAAATCTGCCTTTCCATTAAAAATAAATAAATATTTAAAAAGCAAAAGAAAATACCCAAATAAAAAGCTACAAAGAGAAAATAATTATTAATATAGAGGAAATTTTAAATATCAAAAGTGTTTACTTTAAAACTCTAAATGAAATGCAAAATTTTCTAGGAAAATAGGAATTACCAAATTGACCATGGCTGTGCTTTTTAAATGTGTCCCTAAGTCCTTTCCTACTCTGCAAGAGATGGGGCTTGAACGTGGAGTGTATTTACAATGCTTTAATGAACAGAATGTGGCATACACTGCCTTACAAGGGTTGACAGTAAAAGATTTTGTTCCCAAAGAGTTAACTACAGATAATTTATTAAATACCAAGAGGATCTTTGTACACTAGATGGGTTAAAGTGAGTAATCAAAATTGGGAGACAAGAGATCAAACACCACCTGATACAATGTAACGGAAAGCAGGCAGCCATCTTTGTGCACAGTGTTTTTAAATTTAAAAAAAAAACACTTAAAACTGCTTAACCATAAACCAGTCACAATATAATAATCACATACTTCCAGACTGCAACACACTTAATGAGACTGCTAGCCTGGAATTTTTGAAAATATGAAATTTACAGAATACCTTTAGCTGGAAAATTACATCAGGGGAATAACGTGACATGACAATCAAATGCAGTGCATGATGATTGGTTCTGAATCAGAAAAAATATATATAGAATATATATATTATCATCTATATAGTATGTGTGTATGTGTATTCTTCCCT
The DNA here is from genome assembly GCF_017591425.1 of Ochotona curzoniae. Taxonomy (NCBI): domain Eukaryota; kingdom Metazoa; phylum Chordata; class Mammalia; order Lagomorpha; family Ochotonidae; genus Ochotona; species Ochotona curzoniae. The sequence goes on from NW_024466599.1 coordinate 62,187,744, forward strand.
TTAGATCAGGTCCAGAGTGCTTCCACTGGCTCAGCTACAATTACAAAGGTAGAAAGTAGAAGGGAAACCATCACCCAGCAACTGGTTGGAGAGCCATCCCACAGCAGTGCTCCTGGCAACATGGCTACTTTTCCTTCCATCCCCCTTTCCCATAATTTTAATTTCTAAAAAAATGATCATGATAATAATTATTTTAAAAACTAATGTAACATTTTGCGGTTCAGTATCCACCCAGTTTGTGTTATACAGCCTCATCTAAAGCAGCTGCACTTATTTTTAGAATGTTTCTCGAGTCAGACAGTGCCCCGCGCCTCCTCACAGCTGTACCAGAGCAGAAAGCTGATGTTCTCTCCCTGGTCTCAGCGTCCTCTTCTATCAGTGTGGAGTACTGAAAAGTGGAGAGAAGAAAAGCCCAGTGATCTCTGTGTTACCACTATCTCTCACTTGTGCCATTCTTTTGCCTGCCTTTTCTCCTATGTGTAGTGTGTGTGTATTCTACAGAATTTGATCCAATTATAGACATTGCTTTGTTTCCTGCCATTTTCAAATATCTATTATAAGCTCTTTCTCACATCATTAAAGTAATGATAAAAATGATTTTTAATGGCTGGATCATATTCCATTACATAAATGTGCCATGAATCATCTAACCTCAAGCTTCTATCCTTGAATGTTTAATTTCTTCTTATCATTTGCCATTATCCCTAAAGTTGTAGTGGACTTTCCTAAACAAAGGCCCTATGCATTTGTCTTTTTCTTTAGAATAAAAGCCTAGAATTGAAGTTAGTAAATCAAAAGGATGGCACTGTTTTAAGATTTTTAATACTTCATGTCAAATTGTTTCCTGGTGATTTTTTACATCAAATTGCACTTCTACCACTGAGAATTTACTGCCAAAATCCTATTAATAAAGAATGTTCATTTGCTTAGATTTCCTTCTGTAACATCTGTCATTGAGCAGCAGAGGACTGGTTCAGGACGTGAGGATTGTAGTTTCCAGTTTAGTCTCCTTGTATCAAGGGATCGAATAGAGGGAGACAAAGATCAGCAACCAGATGTTTGGAACTCCATCAGCACAGTGATTCTTTACAATCTCTATGACATTGCTACATTTTGTTATTTATATTTTTCTTCTTAAAGTTTTAATCTGAAGCTTTATTACAGAAGTTTTAATTCTTTACATACTGAACTGTATTTTTAAGTATATTTGGATATTTGGGATACAATTTTAAAATCTTCTAAAGTACATTCAGTTAATTTTGTTTTTTGAAAGAACTTTATAATTGTTTTTAACTGATTTTTATCAGAAAGGCAGGATTACAAAGAGAAGGAGATACAGAAAGATCTTCCATCTGCTGGCTCACTCCCCAAATTACTGTGATGGCAAGAGCTGTGCTGATCCAAAGCCAAGAACCAGGAGCCTCTTCCAGGTCTCCCACCTGGATACAGGGTCCCAAGGCTTTAGATCATCCTCCTCTGCTTTTCCAGGCTCTAAACAGGGAACTGGATGGGAAGTGGAACAGCCTAGAACACAAACCAGCACCCATATGGGATATTATCACTTGCAGCTGGAAAACGAACCAGTTGAGCAATTGTTTTAGCCCCCCAAAAAAATGGACTTAGAATATCTGCCCCTTTGCTCTTCCCCAGTGCAGATATCATCAAAATGGCAACTCCCAGTCCGTTAGGCTAAAACAAAATCACTTTTGTTTAGTGCTTTGTGATTAACTTCTCCTTCTAAAACTAACTCTACCACTCTCAAGTAATGAACTCCCCTAAAGGTGGATTGATAGCTCTGTCTCCCTTGGATGCACAAAGTCTTGGTTTAGCAGCTTGTTAGACAAACTCCAGCCCCTGTCCCTGACGGAAGGCTGTGAAGATTCTGTTGTCTAAGGTTATCAGGCTGGGTAACCACTTTGGTGCTGAGGATCCTCTAGGAGAGCTTCCTGCTTTAGGGGCATGAGTTGGGGGAATGCTGGCCACCTGTAGAGTTACCCTTGGCAGGACTTAGTGTAAGAACTGGGCTGCCTCCAAGATGCAATTCGGAGCCTCTACTCGTGATTTGTTTCCCTGAGGCCCCTCACACACACACAGGTTAATTTCTAACTTCCTTCTTAACACAGGCATTATTTTCATGTAACAAATATTTTCCATAAATTTTACGAAGTAACCTCAGACTAAGCATTCTATAAATGCCAGTTTACTTGCTGCCCCTGTTTGTTAGTTTTGACTGTGGTTTTCTGTTGGGAAGATTCACAGGTGATTTCTATGCCATTGCTGCCTTCCCCATTTCATATGACCTTCCTAAAATCAATCATTTTCACACAACTTTATCCAGTTGAATATTATTGTGTTGATCATTCAGTCTGGACAAAACACTGTGTGGAAAGGGGCACAAGGAAATGAGCCGCTGAATCCCATGGCTCCTGCCCTTAGAGCAGTACAATCTAATTCAGATGTGATGCACACCAAGCAGTTGACCTTAAGGAAGTGAGCCACTGCCAACTCACCAGGCCTGTTGAGGGAATCTGGGGCTGCTCCCACACCAGTGCTTTACAGTGACTCGGGTGTGGAGAGACTTGAACATGGCATGGAGCCCCAGAGAGGGCACTGCAGCAGAGGAGACTGGGCAGGGAGTGCTTACTCGGAGATTTGGAATGGGAGTGGTAATCTGCTGTCCCCAACCCTCACCCAGCCCTGTTGGTGGGCCAGGGAGATACTCTGAAGTCCACAATGACTAGAAGGAGCACAAACCACGAGTCAGCTCCCTCAGACCAGGAAGGCAGAAAGGCAGGGCATTCCCTGGAAGTAGCAGAGTGAAGCTCCTGTAAGTATGAGCAGGAAGGGAAGGAGCAGGCTTGAACCCTCATTCCCTGCCCCTCTTCTTTCACAACCTGGAGCAACCCTAAGTATCAACAGTTCAGGATGTGTTGCAGATGTTTTGTCTCCTTTGATGCTTTGGACACATTAAGCCCAGCATGAGTTACTAAGAGGTAGAACCAAGTGGCACATTCAAGGGGTGATTAGGACTCTGCCTTCATGATTGAATCATTCCAGTCATGTGATTGATTCACGGGAGAATGTATTCACTCAGGAGGTCAGCTATAAGAGCTGTCTTGGTTAGTTCTCCCCTATGCTCCCTGTCCTCTGCCATGGAATGCCCTGAGTGGCATTAAGATTGCTAACAATAAGGCTACCACCAGCTGGGACCCCTAGACCTTGGACTAGAAACTTAAGACAAAACAAACTACCTTTCTTTATAACTTACCCACACTGTGGCATGGTGCTATTAGCAACAAAAAACAGACTAAGACAATTTCCAGCCACCACACCGGAGCCCTAGAAACCAACAACGAAAACAGCAACCATGTCTCACTAACTGTAAATAATTATGCAGTGAAAACAGAAATACAGATATCCTCCTACATACTGATTTTATTTCCTTAGATGTACACTATGAAGTGAAACTACTGGTGGTTTTTTTTTAAATTATGCATTTGAAAGAATTACAGGAAGAGGTCTTCCATTTGGTAGTTCACTTCCCATATGGCTGCAAGAGTCAGCACTGGGCCTGGCTGAAACCAGAAACCAGGAGTGTCACATGAGTCTCTCAAGTGGGTGACAGGGGCCCAAGCAGCATCCTCTGCTGCTTCTTCCACATCATTAGCAGGGAACCAGACTGAAAGTGGAGTATCTGAGACACAAACCAGTGCCCATAAGAGGTACCAGCATCACAGATGGTGGCTTTACCTGCTGTCCTGAAGTTGATGGATCTTAGACTAACTTCACTTTTAAGTTTTAGGGAAACTCATATAAATTCCATCATGGTTATACCAGTATGTGCTCCCATCAACAATCCAGCGGTTCCCTCTTATTCACAGTAACCAAAGTTAGGGACCAGATAGACCTACATGTGTTATCAGAAGATGAATGGATAAGAAAATGAGGGAGGCATGGCTTTATGGCAAGAGTTAAGCCATGTCTCAGGATACTCACATCCTGTGTCAGAATGCCTGGTTCCAATCCTAGCTACTCTGCTTCTGATCCAGTTTCCTGCTATTGTATATTCTTGCAGACAACAGACGATGGTTTAAGTACTTGGGTCCCTGAAGCTCACTTAGGAGACTTGGAAGGAGTTGCTGACTCCTGGTTTAGGCCTGGCTCGGCCCTGGCTTTTGTGGCCATTTCAGTAATGACATAGATAGCATCTCTCTATCTCTCCTCCTGTCTTTGTTCAACATTTGAAATACATAAAAGCTTTTTTAAGATGAGGTAGACCTATACAATGGAATATTCTTCAGTCATAAAGAAATCCTGCTATTTGTGACAACATTGATAAGCTTGAAAGACATTATATTAAATAAACTAGACACAGAAAGAAATGCCACAACTCTGCTATATTTTGAATTAAAAAAAAAACTTACAAATGTGGGGGATAGAATGGCAGCTATCATAGACTGGGAAGATAAGTGGAAGAGTATAGTGGGAGATGTTGGAAAAGCATACAAAATTTCAGATGATGGAAATAGTAAATTCTAGAGGCCTCATGTACAATAATTATATTGGAAAAGTTGCTGAGAGTAGAGATGGGATGTTCTCACAAAAAGAGAAAAATTCAGAAATAGTGAGGAAATGAAGAACTTGTTTAACTTGATCTAATTAGTTCACATTATTAACAGCAGCATGTTGTACCCCCATAAATATAGATAACAAAAAAATAATATGAAATGAAGAAAATAGTAACTTTGAAAGTTGAGGAAGGTGGAGCTGACAGCTAGAAAATATGACCAGGCAAGAAAGCAGTGGAAGTTAGGTGGATGACTCACTGCAGAAAAAGAAAAAAAAACATGATACCGGCTAAACCAAACAGAACATTTTGACGAATGTCCAGCTATATTAAAAGATCCAAAGGAATGGCTTAGAGGAAAAAATGCAAGAAAATATGTCCAAGAACAAAGCACAAATATACAAAAGATAGATTACAAGAGGAAATTTGTGGTTGAGTGGGTGGCTGTGTAAAATAATGACTTAGGACTCAAAAATAGATTTTTTTTTATTGAGGTCTTGTACATGTGCTATGAAAGTTAGTTTGACAAAACAATACTTACCCTATCTGTTGTGTACATGTTATATTCCATTCTGTGCTATTTCATCTTCTCCTAACCCACCAAGTGAGTGAGGAATGGTTTTGTTTCTTTCCTTCTTTTTTGTTGACTTTTATTGGAAAGGCAGATTTACAGAGAGAGAAAGATCTTTCATTTGCTGGTTCACTCCCCAAGTGGGCACAACAGCTGGAGCTGAGCCAATCCAAAGCCAGGAGCCTCTTCTGGTGAGTGCAGGGTCCCAACGCTTTTGGCCATTCTCTTCTATTTTCCCAGGACACAAGCAGGGGGCTGGAGCAGTCAGGACATGAACTGGCACCCATATGGGATCCTGGTGCTTACCAGGTGAGGATTTTAGCCAATGAGCTATTACTCTGGGGCAGAACAGTTTTCAAAACATTGAGAAAATAGATACAGGGGACCCAGACCATCAAAGCGTAAAAAGGAGGAAGGAAAGGGGCCTGAATTGATGGAAAAGAGGTGATTATTCTTTTAAAAAAATAAAATTTCCTTGAGTAGAGAAAGGATTAACCTAGTTTCATGGTGATTTGAAATGAAAGATCCACCTATTTCAAAACTTTGATGAAGATAAAACACTGGTTGCTGAAGTCTAGCCCAAAGTACTGAATCAAGGGAATGGGATGTTTATTTAACAAGCCCCTGTAGAAAATCTTAGCTGAGAAATTTGAAAAACACTGGACCTGTTTTAATGTCTTAAAATGTTCATTATATACCAATCACCAGGTCTCATTACAATGTAGATTCTAATTGAGTAGTTGGTGGTTGACCCAAGAATCGGTATCTCCAGTTAGCTCCTGGTGCTGCCAGTGCTGTCAGTTCAGGGACCAGCATGAAAATGATTCTGGATAATTAAAGAGAAGATGCTTCTCCATTTCTTAATGCCTGTTGATAGTACGAAAATCTAATCAAGAGAGAAAATTTATGCAGTAATCTTACAAAAATAGGTTAAAAATGTAAATAAGACAGCAATAGCAAATGGAACTTTGCAATGCATCAAAGGAATGACATAACAGAATCTGTGCCAAGAGTTCAAGGGTGGATCAATACTTGGATCAGTGCTAAGAAGTCTATCCATCTAATCCATGTCAACAAATTAGTGAAAAAATTGCACAATCACATGAACAAATCCTAAAAAGACATTTATAAATAAATGCCAGTACATTCCAATTATTTCCAAGAAGAATTAAGCAATATTCAAACATAGAAGATGCTTGGGTAAATTTCACAAATAATACTATTGTAAATAGTAAAAGAATAAAATCATATTTAAATGTAGAAACTACACAGCAATATGTATTCTTTCTAAATTTAGTTTGAGGCAGCAGAGGAAATTCAATGAGACAAAATAATGCTAATGTTACTGAACGCTAAGGAAACTCGAGGAAAAAACCAGAATGAAAAACAAATCCGGGACATACTAAATGCACACAGATGTATTTATAATACATTCTTGTCCATAGAAATCATTAGTTTTCCCTGGTCTAGCATTTAACAAGTCATTTCCTTTACAATGGGAACCAAAATCGCAAAACACATAGACACCCATTTAATCAAAAGACTGAATCTCTTTTAACAAGTGTTATAAAAACTCTTTGAAAGACATAAACCAAGACATGAAGAAATAAGCAAACTGTATTTCTGGGAAGAAAAAAAAAATGTCAGTTTCTTTCAAAGTTAAGCAAGTGTGAGGCAGTTCCAACGAAGATACTAGCTGAGATAAAAATACAGTTTTCTTTGGCAGCTTAAAGTAGTTGATTTTGTAGAAGTAGCAGGTAGAACAGTGGTCACCAAAGGTCTGGAAGAGTAGGGAGGAGGGGAAGAGGAGCTTTAAAAACACTATTCTGAGTAAAAGGAGCCAGTCATAAAAGATTGTATATAACGTGAGGCAATTTGTGAAAATGTTCACACCATGGGAATCCATTGGACAAAAATAACATTGAGTGGTGGTGAGAGGGGTTGGGGTTTCAGATAGAGAGGGGCTGGGTACAGAGGTTCTAACCTAAGAATATTATCAAATTGATCATGATTGCACAACTCTGAATGTGTTATAAACTGCCAAACTGTGTTAGAAGTGAATTAAATTTCAGTAAAGCTGTCCTTTAAGCAATGTAAAAAAAAAAAGGCTTAAACATAATGTCCAAAATTATGTATTAGGAAAACATGATATGAAATGAGCAATCGAGTGAACCTGCCTTTCTGGGTATCATAATCCTTATTTCTGTGTGAATCAGAATGAGTTATTACAAAATAAATTTAAAAAAATTAGCTCCAAACTCTAATGCCCTAACTATGGAGCCTGATCATGCTTCTTGTCCAGAATGATTTTGAATGGGGCTGTATTTGATAGTCATTTGACTATTCAACATGATAGAGACCTGGCATATTTGATTTTGTTGTTGTTGTTGTTGTTGTTGTTTTACTTAAAGAGAGATCTTCTATCCGCTGGTTTATCTCCCAGTTGCCTGTAAGAGTTAGGGCTGGGCCAGGCAGAAGCTTTGGAGCCAGGAGCCAGGAAGTCTATGTAGTTCTCCTAGATAAATAACAGGAACACACATTCCTGGGACATCACCCACTGCCTCCCAGGCACATAGTCAGGAAGCTGGATCACAAGCGGATCCAGTGTAGGATGAAGCCATCACAAGTGGCGACTTGATCCACTGTGCCACAATTCCCGTCCCTACCATATCAGAGTTACATCATTGGGTTTGTGGAGATTCTGCAGAGGCAAAAAATAGGTAAAGAAGTCCCTCGCCTTCACATATTTATACATGCACACACAGAGACACTTCGCTGCCTCAGACTAGAAGTGACACACAACATTTCCACTAATATCCCCTGGGCTGAATCAGTCACATAGCTCTGTCTAATCTGTGGGGAGGGAAGGCAGGGGGAAATATACATGCAAATATGTGTATTGATGTATATGCATATAAGTCTGTAAGTATGTTTCATATATATACTAATATATATTCATACTTATATATATATATAGCCCATATACATAGGGACGTATGTTAGGTACAGCATTACTGTAGGAATAAGTAAATGGACAGATGCATCAGTGGAAGGACTGGAGAACATAAATATAAAATCATATATAACTGAAAAGAATCTAGGGAAAGAGGATGGCTAACTATGGAGGAAAATTAAATATATTTTTACTAATACAAGATAGCAAATTTCAGATGAATTAAATATCTGAATGTAAGAAGAAATAAATGTAAAAAAAAAAAACCCTGAAAATTTAGACATCCTTTTGAAAAACCAAGTGCTTGGATTTGGAAAGACTATTTTATACCAAGACTGGATTACCCAAATGTTATTAAAGCAGTTATGACTATGTAAAGATTGCTCAAGTTTCTGTAGAAAAGAAATTCAAAAGACAAATACCAGTATTAAAATAATTGAGATGTTAATGACTAGGAGAGTGTTCGTACCTGAAATACATAAAGAGTACTTATAAAACATTACTGGAAAGCAATTAAACAGGAAAAGTAGCAAGGGATGCCAATAGACTACTTACAAAAAGGAAAATTCAAAGAGCAAAAAAAAAAAAAAACCCACTTCAAAGAAATTCCGTTTTTCTAGCAGTAGGGGAAATGTACAATAGCAATGTTCCAATATTTTATAGTCACCAGAATGACAGAGTGATAAAACTGTAAGAAAATTTTAGTACCTGTTCCTGGAATAGATTTGAAAAAAAAATGCAATTTAACTGCTAGTGAAATGTTACAATATGACATGATTTTTGGATGGCAATCCACAGAAACACAGCACATCTACATATATACACATGGGTATAACACCAATCTGTTAACTCAGTATTTCACTTGGAATCTATGCTACGGAGAACTACATAGAAAATGTTTACTATAGCATTGTCTTCTTCAGGGGCAAAGACTGGAAACAGAATTTGTGTACATGATGGCACATCTATATCCAAAGAATAATATTTATCCACTGAAAAGAATGAGTTAAATCTCTACCTGGTGACTTTTAAGCACTTAAATGTTTTGATTGAGGAAAACAAAATGGAGACAAAGTCCTAACACAGACATGTATTACGTGTTACTTGGGCTTATGTTTCTGTCTAGATAGTACTCCAGAGCCTGTACAAACAAGGAAGGCTTTAACTACATTGTAAGCAGGATTTACTTTGAGATGGATGTCTCTGGGTTGTGTGTCAGGAAGGGAGTACAGTGGAGATGGAAGCCAAAGCTAAGAAGGAGAAAGAGAGCAGCTCTTGGAGGCAGTCAGTGCCTTCAGGCCATAGCTAGCTATACATTTGTGCAAAGCAATCCCTGTGTGGAAAGAAAATCACTACCTTCTAGAAGAGGCACTGGAAGAGATCCCTGTGGTTGCTTGTGTGTGAACCAAAGACACCTGTGATGCTGTGGCTGAGGCTTCGTTTTAATCACTCTCCTGAGCGTGTTTTGTTTGCTGTGGGGGAGAAATCAATTTTCACAAGTCCTAAGTACTCTCTGGACAAGGGCATTGCCCCAATGCATCCTGGAGTCGGTGTGGCTTGGGAAGGTGTCGGGGCTGGGAAGGCATTGCCAGCAAGGGCCAGGCCAGGAGGTGGGCGGTCCTCTAAATGAGCACCGCACCCTCAGAGGGCCTTTCTGCAGGGTAACAGGGTTCCAAGCCTTCACCTAGCTTGCCTCCCTCTCCAGCCGCAGCCTCGTCCTGCCCACACTCACTTTCCAGGCTCTGCCGCGGATAAGCTTCTCTGTTCTCCGGGTCAGAGTTATTTCCCTCCATGTCTCTGAAAGCTGGCTTCCTTTCTTTCACCTAACACAGGGCTCGGGACCTTTCTCATCATAAGATCTTTGTAGTCACTGCCTGCATCCCCAGCTCCCAGCCCCAACCCCTGGGTTAAGGTCTCCATAGACTCTACTAAGGAAAGATAACTACTTTAAAGGCTTTTATTTTGTATTTCATTTGCATTATTCCTTCTTGGATAAAATGTATTTCCCTAGTGAAGTTCTTTTTAGAAAATTTCAGGCTGCCTCCACTGGTCAGGGAGAGGGCAGGAAAGAGCCTTGGAGAATCAGGAAGGGGGAAATTCGAGGTGAAATCCATTTGTTCATTCTCTCTCTCTCTCTCTCTCTCTCTCTCTCTCTCTCTCTCTCTCTCTCTCTCTCACACACACACACACACACACACACACACACACACCCTCGCCCCCTTCCTCCCTCTTGTGTCGCTGCTCTGTATCAGGGGGCGCTGTTCACTCCAATGTGTCACTGTATGGGTTAGGAACGCATGGCAGAGTAAGCAAGTCTGATTCTACGGACGCTGAAATCCCCAGAGGAAGTTAGCACATTCCCTGGCCGCGCAAGGGGATCCTGCGTCAGCCCAGCATAAATCAATGCACTTTCAATCCTTAAAATCATTCTCATGATACTTTGCGTGCTTGGTGCCAGAGCTGTGCGTGAACAAGTCCCCTGAGAGGATGAGCTGGAGAGCGAGAGGAGGTGGGTGGAGCAGGGGCGTAGATGGGGCCCTGAGCAAGAACAGAGGTCCAAGCTCCAGCGACCTGGACCTGCTTCTCCCACAATTGGGTGGGCTGCTCCGCCACGGTGAACCCCATCGCTGCTTCTCTAAAATGCTTCATATAGCCAGGTGAAGTCTTCACCCGCCTCTTCCCAGTGCCTTGCCCCATCTCAATTCCAGTGTCTTGGACCGGGGAAAGGGGCGGGGTGCAATGGGGAGCAGAGATTGGCGGACCTGCTCTCCAGACCTTTGACAAGGGGGACAGAGGAGGAAGCCGAACCCCGATGCCATCTGATCCTTCCCCCTCCGCCCTTGGAGGCTCGAAAGGTGCGGAGGGGGTCCTCTGGGGCGGCCAAGGCAAGAACGCAGTGGGTGTCTGCAGAGAGCCCTGAGCCGAGTGTGTGAGCCACAGGCTGGACTTGGAGTGGCTCCTACTCTCCCTCAGCTTCCTAGGCATTCCAGCCCAGTCCCGAGTGCTTACCCGGAGCACTCAGATTTCCCTCTCAGCAGGAGCCAATCCACTAGAGTAGCTGGGGAAAGTGCACCCAAAGCTTGGAGCCTGTTAGCACTCCCCAGGAGAACCAGCCTGCCAGAAAGGGGGTGTTTTGGGGGGCGTTTCCCAATACAACCTCCGGAAAGTTGTTTTCCAAACACCTGGAACACAGAGTCTTTGTAGTCCTGGTTTATCACTCCTTGATAGCATCCTTAGCGAGCCCGCTGCGCACAGCGGCTGGCACGCAGCCAGGAGCGCAGGACTGGCATGTTGCCCTCACACTTGCTCAACTCCCACTGCCAGAGGCCGGCATCCCTGCAAAGCTGTCGCAGGGCTCCGGCCTCCCTGCAAGTTGAGTGCCCTCCACACTGGCTAATGCCAAGCCCGCCCGCCCTCTCTCCCAAGCGCCTCGGGGTCCAGCTGCAAACCCTTATCTGGCTGTTCCTCCTAGGCCACCTACTGCCCCCTCGTGGAGTGCGCGGGGCTCCCGGCTCACAGAATCCCGCAGCAGGTAGCAAGCAACAAAAGGCGTGGTGACTGCAGCGGAGTGAGACAGTCTCCCACCGCTGGCGCAGCTGCCGCGCTGCGCACACGAGGACGCAACCCAGGTACTGCCCCTTGCCCGTGACGTCTCTGCAGCTGGTTATAAAAGCCTGGTGCGCAGCCTTGCTGAGGTGCTGCTAACTCCGGCTCTGTGCCGGACCCAATTCAGAAGGCGCCAGTGAAACTGCAGGCGGAGGTGGCTTCAGAGAAAGCGAAGGAAAATTCCCCCAGCTGGACACGGAGCCCCAAAAGCCTGACCATAGGTTCAGAACTTTTCCAGGACGTGCTGGAATCGGCTTCCCTTCTCCCCCAAGACCTCAGGCAGCACAAAGCTTTGCCTTTTCCCGCCCAGGGAAGGCGAAATAGGAGTTGCAACCAGCAGCAGGTGCAGAAAGATTTTTTTGGCTTCCTAGAACTGTAACCGCTGGAATTTCTTCCCTACTCCAGTAGAACACGGGAGAGACGCTGTCTCCAGATTTCACTCCAATGCTTCCCGACGCTTGAAAGTGGAGGAATTGAGCCAGGAGGGGAGGGCAGTCGGCACATCTAGAAACGTTAATTTTCTAAGTGCCGAGTTTTCTGCTTCCAAGGGGAGGGTTTTACCCAGAAGGAGTCTTCTGCCCTTCTGTGGGTGGTAGGCAAGTTCCTGAGCTCCAAGCAGCAGGTCTCAGGACCCTGCTGCAAAGGGAAGGAGCTGAGTGCAGAGGCGAGGGCTTTGCCAAGGAGCTGTTTGCCTGGGAAATGGATAACGTCCTGCAGGTGGGCTCGGACCTCTTCCCCAACATCTCCACCAACACCTCAGAGCCCAACCAATTCGTGCAGCCAGCCTGGCAAATTGTGCTCTGGGCGGCTGCCTACACGGTCATCGTGGTGACTTCGGTGGTGGGCAACGTGGTGGTGATGTGGATCATCTTGGCCCACAAGAGAATGAGAACCGTGACCAACTATTTCCTTGTGAACCTGGCCTTCGCGGAGGCTTCCATGGCTGCCTTCAACACGGTGGTGAACTTCACCTATGCTGTCCACAACGAGTGGTACTATGGGCTGTTCTACTGCAAATTCCACAACTTCTTCCCCATCGCTGCAGTCTTTGCCAGTATCTACTCCATGACAGCTGTAGCCTTTGATAGGTGAGCTTACCCTTTGTGAAAAGGGGGGAAAGTACTGTGGTGTGGCTGTGGAGGTTTGGGGCTGGATAGCATAGGGCCCAAGGGGAAGACTGGCCTCTCAACCCCTCAGGCTTTTACTGACACTCAACTGAGTCACTTGTTGATGGGAGATACTGTCTTATGTCTTTGTTTTACTTCTGATTTTGTGTTTCTTTTTCTCCTCCTTTTCACCCATCACTGATCTCCCCTCCTTCCAACACACACACACACACACACACACACACACACACACACACACTTCCTTCAGGTGTACTTTCCCTTTCTTCATTCCTTCTTCACTCATAGCCCTCACACTTCTCTTTCAACTCCTGTTTTGCTCCTTTTCCATATAGTTCCTCTCTGTTAACCTGAACACCAGCGCTTGGCCACGGGGCTAGCCTCAATGGGGGCTTCATCAGTTCCTCCACATCTGCTGTCTCTGCCCTCGCCTCTGCGTATTCAATTCACCTGAACAGAAACCCTCAAGTTTCACTGTTTCCTGATGACTCCAGGACTTTGCATGCTCAAGTGCTCCAGATCTTAATTGTGCTTGCTCACTCTTGCGCTGTCAGCCAACCCTACTCAGGAACGGGAGGCAGCTGTGCTGCTCTTGGGGGCACTCCATAGAGTTTCCTTGAGGAACTCTCTCGATTCCGCTTGTCATGGGAGGCCAGTGTTTGTAGCCTGCTGTATTCACAAAGAAGCATGTTTGGTAAAGGCAATATGAGAGTGCTTCCTTTCTTGCAACCTATAGGTTTGGGTTTCAGCAGATAACTGAAAGGGGAAAGGCTAGCATTCTGGAAGGTGGCATGATGATAGATTGGGTATCAGAGCTCGGCTACCGGTATTAGCCTTTTCATAGATGCCATGGGTCTCTAATGTGTGCGACTGTGTGCTCAAGTGTTACAAATTCACCTGGGATGCAGAGATACATTTACAACACCTGCCAGTGTGATGTTGATGGATTTCTTATGTCTTCCCTGAGACAAGTGAATATAAGCAACACAAGGAGTTAAAGAAAAAACTTAATACGAAAAAAACTTTTCAAACCACTACCCCTTTTGCATAAAGATTATTTGTAACTTGTAATGGATTTGAGGTCTTTTCTGGGTTAGAGCTGTGGTTGATACAAGTATTTTTATTGAAGTGTTTGCCCACAGTCAATGAACACTTGTAGAATCAGGGAGATCTGTATTTCCGTCCTTTGCAGTGGTCTGCGGATGCTGATTGATGAGTTCCGTGTGCACCTGCATTTACACAGTTCTCACGTGTTTGGTGTCTGGTGTGGTAAAGCAATTTATGCTTTAAGCCTAGACAAACCATTTACTCAAAGTGGTAGTGAAATGACTTCTCTCATAAAGTCACCTGCCTTACTACTCTGTTTTTGAGATATTCTGAAACACAGGTATACTTGTAAACCTCTCTGCATTCATTTGCTCCTTTAACCTCGTAACAGCTTGCTTGAACTTAAAAAAAAAATGCAAACAGGACAAAGTTCATGGCATGACATGTGAGTATAATCATTTTGTTCTTATATGCATTCTCTTGATGCTCTGTAAATCAGATGGTAAGATGATTTTTTTTTTTACTGGAATGATGCTTTGCATGAATTCTAGGGAGACCTGGCAATCAGTGTGAGCTGGAACATTCCTCAGTGGATGGAGCACCAGCAGACAGCTCTCTGCCCTTGGCTTACAGAGGAATGGGCTGTGTTCCCAGCCCTGCTCTTTCCTTTTGAACTTAGACAATTGGTAGTAGGACTCAGTGTCAGGGTCCTCCTGGTCAACCCGGCAGGGTACCAGATTTCCATTCCGCTGGTGTTGCTCTTTAGGTAAAACATCGTAGAACCCCAGTGCTCTTTGACATCTACTCCTTGAGATCAGAGGAAATAGGGTGTTCGAAGCTGTTGGAAATGCCAGTGACATAAAATGCCTGCCTGTTCCTAATGAGCGCACTTAACCCAGGAAGGTCATCTATGGCAGCTCAAAATAAAGCCAGCGCTGAGGATTCAGGTTCCTAGCCCCACATCCTCCGTGTTTCCTCCTGTATTTCTTTGCTCAGCCTCCTGAGCTTGTTGCAAACTCCCTCCCAGGCCCTGGCACGCATGTGTACGTCCATACACAGTCATCCTTTCTCTACGAGGAAAGTTTGAGAGGAAAAGAGCCCTAAATTCCCTCCATATGAATTATTCCTTCTTCTTTAATATGAAAATGCAGACTTACAGGAAATGTTAAATTGCATTTTATATATTCCTTAAATTTTAAATGGATACACTAATAATAGCAATGTGGTCTCCCTGACCATGAAATTAAACTGTGTTCATTGCAGAAGATATAGGAAATGTGAATAACATAGATACAAATCAACGATTTGTGGAATCAACGATTCCTTCATCATCTAGAAATAGCATCTGCCAGTACTTGAATTTCACTTTCATAAATGTTACACTGCATAATTGAGGGCAGAGTCTATGTAATTTTGTTACTTTTTTTCTATTGGTAGTAATGGAAAGTACTAATAGCATTTTCTCATGTTATTTTAAAAATCTCCAGAACCATAATTTCAATAGTTTCCTAGCATTCTCTTACTTGGTTATGTTATTTTTTAACCATTCCCCTATTGTTGGACATTTAGGTGACATAGAGCTCTTCCTGTTATTATTGATTCTCTACTGAATATTTTTACATGATGAATTTGTTCTGCTTTCATGATTCTATGCTTAAGATGGATTCCCAGAAGTAGAATTACTGGTCAAATGAAATTTACAAAAGTTTCCTTCTAATTTAAAAGGATTATAAACTCTATATAGCAAGGAACACTTTTTTTTTTCCACCAGCCAGCACTAACCAGCGGACTGTCCCATTCCCCTGCATGTGGAACAGATGCCCAGTTTAAGCATCATGCACTTTATCCAGTCAGTAAGAGTTGCATCCCACTTGATAGTGAATAACAGAACCAGGCAAACAGGTTCTTGTGATTCCATTTACAGAAAACAATCTGGGACAATCCGCTTACTGCCTAAAGTGTCAAAGAAAAGCAAGATCTCATCCTGGAATGAGATAGTGTCTTGTGATAAGCACCCCCACTGCCCCTTAGGGACTTTCCAAGAAGCCAAGGTTATAGCCAAGGTCAGGTTATAGAAATGTCCCTGAAATGTTGCAGTTACAGAGTCCAGTCTTGGACTTGTCCATGTCTAGAGAATCATACCTGGTGGAAATGACCATCATTTTTACAGAATACAGTGAGGCCCAGGAGAAGCAGGGCAACTGGTCTGGCCTGGGCAATAAGTAAGGGAATTAATTATGAGGGCCAGGAAAAACACACACACACACACACACACACACCCCTAATACATACATATATACACACATACATACCTTATACATACATGTATACACACATATATAGTCATATATATGTAGTTTTCCCAACATATATATATAGTCATGTGTGTGTGTGTGTATATATGTGTATATATGTATTTGGTGTAAGCAGGTCCTGGCCTGAGGTCAGTGTGTGGATGGTCCCATGTCCACCTGATTCATGAGGATAGCAAGGAACACTTCTGTCTTGTTTATTTTAATCTCTTCAGCACAAAGCACAGTGCTTGGCACCATTAATATTTCTCTACTTGTTCATTAAATATGTGAATAAGTGGATAATACATTTCTAGAGGAGCATTTGAAAAAAAAATACGTAAAAGAAAATATTTTAAAATTACTTGCAAACCCGTTACTTAAAATTAGCCAATTAAAACCCTTGAATACTACCTACATTTATGCCACATATGGTTCATGCCACATACATATATTTATTTATATTTATACATTTTATGCACACATACAGCTATTGCCTTTAAGTGAATCTTAAAGATCAATTTCAGTGGTTTTTTGTTCTTGTTATTGTCACTGTTCTATGACATTGTAGCATAGATGTTTTCCATACCATCATGTTTTTCAAAATAATATATTCAGTGAATATACTGTTTAACATGAATATAGTCATTTATTAAACCATTGTTCTATTTTTAGATCTCTCAAAATTCTTCAGTATTGCAAGTAAAGCGAAAGTAATAGCCTAAACATGTATCTTTAGAAGCATCTTTGCTTCTTTAAGACTAAACACATGGAAGTAAAATCATTGGGTCAAATTATGTTGGTATTTCCTTCTAGAACTAATAAATCGGAACCAAACTACAGCTGAACAGTGTAGTGCTAATTTAAACATTTCCTGTAATCTTTATATATAAAAAAAAGATTCCTTTCAGAAGGAATACTCACTTTTTGAAGGCAATAGTTACATACAATAATTTTAATAAGTTTCAAACACAAGTAAAGCTAAATAAAATCAGATAAAAACCACAGCAAACCAAAGGTTTTTCAAATGTTTGAATTCTACTTTCTCCCAAATTCAGTTTTAAAATTATTTCCTTTAGTTAAAGCTAAACTGTGTGTTTGCTATTTCATGAAATCTGGAGATGGACAGCGTGAGGAGGTGCTTACCCAGTTCATAGAGTTGAAGACGATGACAGGTTCTGTGGTGGTGATGTGGCTGGTACTGTGGTGCAGAACAAGGCAATAGGGTTGTCCATCCTTAAGCCCCAGAAAAGGGATTGAAAGAACAAGAGGGAATCTGATTTGGAACCTTGTATATTGCAATAGAACTTGGAAAACTGCTGCCTGATGTTGCCACTTTTCCTCTTTGTGGCTGCAGATATTATTTCAACAAAATGAAAGGTGTAAGTTGCTCATGCCTCAGAGTTGTTTGTGTTCTAAATGAAGCATTCAAGTGGAGATGGCTTCTAGACAATAGGAGATATAAACAGAATCAAAATTAGAGTTGCCCAGATTAGGGTAGTAAATTAAGGTGAAAGATGGAATGAGCTTTCAGAGAACAAAATAGAAACTTAGGGCAAAGCTATACAGAATTGACAAGACCCTGGCTGGCTCCCCGGTGTCCAGGCAAACTCTGTCCCAACCACACCCAACTGTCAGTTTAAGTAACCCGCTTCTGAGGTCTGTGTTTGACTTCAGTTAGTCCTTCATAAATACTTTGTTGGCAGGAATGGGATGACATCGTCTGTCTCAGGCTAGCGCTTCCCTCCCAACCCATCAGCAAGATTTAGCCTCCAGGGACCTTGTCACTGAGTCACATGGACATGGAAGCTCATGACTAAGCACCTGTATGAGGCTTAGAGGGGACACTCACCATAAGCTTTTCAATCATGACTTGCACTGTCTTTTCTAATTAAGTAAAGAGATGCGGAACCTGGTTCCTCCCTGGCACTGACCCCCCACTACACCTGCTATAACCTGGTCTATCTCCTGCAGCACCCTAGTGTCCTGAATGATTTAAGCTGTTGGTTTAGTTTGGTTTGGTTTTTCAAAATTTGCAGAAATATAGATTAAATTGGAGGGGGCAGGTGGACTATTGCATGATTCTGAATTTAAAAAGCATGTAAGATATGGTCACTATTATTGAATTAGCACATGATCAAGGATCATGAAAGAGAAATCCTTTTAAACTTATTCTATCAAGGGACAATGCTGCCACAGTAAAAGTGATACTTTCTAACACAGGGCCTCAATGTCTTCCCTTAAATGGTCTATACTACATATTTGGGGAATAAGAATTGCTTACAGGTAAATACAGTACAAGATGTTAAGTGGTGTGTTTCATGTGGATTTTATGATAAATTATGTAGAAGAAAAGACGAGTGTGGTCCATCCAGAAGTGATGCTGATCAAAGAAGACTACCAAAGTGCTGTTGAGTAGGACCTTGAAGACTAGAGCAGGCTTTTAGAGAGAATGATTTTTATTTTTTCATTAATTTGAAATAAATCATGTGAGAGAGAAGTCTTCCATCTACTTCCATTCCCAGATGCAACAGTGAGGACTGGACAGGCCATAGCCAAGAGTCAGGAACTCACTCCAGGTTTCCCATACAGGAATCTAACTACTTGAGCTATCACCCATGTCCTCAGAGTCTGAACTAGCAGGAAGCTGGAATCACAAGCAAGGTGGGACTTGATTTTAGGCACCCCAGAATAGGATGCGGGTATCCCAAGCAGGATCTTAACCTCTATAAAAAAAAAACCTTAAGAGGATGAGTTTTAAATGATAGAATTGCAGGAAGAAGAAATTTTATGATGACAGCAGGGAAGTAAAAAGTTAGAAGAGGTTGGAAAGAATGATAGATTAATTCAACTAATGTAAGTTTACACATGAACAAAGGGTAGAGTTGATGCGAAGAAAATACAGTTTACGTTGGCTTTGATGTAAAAATGTAATGATTATCTGCTAATGCTTCATGATAAATTTGGAGGTGGTGTTAGACTACTAGAAGCCAAAAATCAAAATACATATTTAAAAGTTCCCAAAGCAAAGATAGTTAGAATTTGGAAAGCAGAAAATGTCTCTTCTACCTATACAATTGTTTACAGAGATAAGCCCTAACATTGGCAAAAGGTTCTACCAGCTACCGGAAGGGGATGTGAGGAGAAACAAGTAGGGAGGTATACAGTAGTCAGGATATGTGGAATGGTGTAAGTTAAGAGAGGTGACCAGTGATTGGTTGTGTTCATTATGATCAGTAGCATCCTAGGGCAATGAGAACCTGTAAGAGACAGTGTCAGCTGACCAGGCTCAGGAGGGGAAAGTTAAATCACACTGACAAAAAATGGCCTCTTCGTCATCCAACCATCAAGCCATTGTTGATCTTCTATCCTGTGCCAGATTTTGGCGCAGTATAAGTATTTCCTTTGCCATTTTGCTCTTAGCCTTTGGTGATTTCCCAGATATGAATACCATATTATAATGCAATGCAATCAATGTCATGCTACCAGATCTTGGCAAACAAAGAAGAGAACCGCCTTAGCAGTACAGGAACAGCTTACTAATAAAAGGAGTAGGAGAGAAAGCAGAAAGAGAAGCATCAAAGTACATAGGCAAGAGTGTGGAGATTTGAGCACAGGAACACTGGATAGGTAATACTCATGATGATTTGTTGTATTTGTCACCTGAAAACTAGAAAGAAGGTTTTGTTAACACAATTGAGAATGCTAATTGATGTTTGTATGCTGTATCTGTTGTCTTATCTAATTTCCATGATGTTTCTGTTCTACCTTGGAAAGACCGTGAGAAATGATTGTTTCGCCATTATCCTCCCACTCATTCCCTCACAGCTTGGAGCCCCGTGCAGTTTGTTTTTAATGTGCTTTAGATATCTGCCTACGCACTCCATAATAGGCATTTTTTAGACAATATCTGGCCCAAGTAACGCTGTCATTAAAGGCAGTCAAATAAAATGAGGGTCCTACAGCACCACAGAGTGTTAGTGTTAGAATTCACAACCAAATAAAAACTCAACCCCACATTCCTCCTCTAGACAGAGCCACTCCAGCAGTATCAAACTCTACTGAACTATTCTTCTCTATTTCCATCACTTATTTAATTCAGTCGATTGATAACTCATTTTTTATTTTGTTAAGCTGAAATCTGCCTCTCTGGTTTTAGACTATTCCTGCAAGTTTAGTTACTCTCCCTTATGGCAGCTTTTCCAGTATAACCTTCCGAAAGCTCCTTCATCCTGGCTAATTATCCCTGGATCCCTCATCTTTATGTCCTCATTGGTCTTTTGGTTATTTCCATTTGTTAGTGGTCCTCTAAAAAGGACAGAGCTAGTATGGAGCATTAGCCTATCCCCATTACCTTTCCCAGCACTACCTTTGTAAAACTGGCAGCCTATCTGAGACCCTGTAGCCTTTTATACTTAGCTCAGAAATTATTACTACAAAGAAACTGATTTGACCTTTGTAAGAAGTCAAGTGAAGTGCCTTATTATCTGTTGCTACAGTAGTTATCTGGTAGTGTTGGGGCTGTTTTCTAAAACTTGTGAATATATTCCGCAAGATGCCTTGTACACTATGCTGCAGTTTTTGTGAAAGCAGGGATGCTTATCCAAAAGTCTGGCAAAAAGAAGGTAGTGACCAAAATATGTGTATCGTGGATAAGCTGTACCTTCCTCCTGCACACAAATGGAAAACCAACCCAATGCACAAGACAGATCTGAAATCAATCCTACAATACTATGCCTTGAAGCAAAACAAAAATTAGGACAAATTTGTGACTACCATAGTTAGGCCACAAAATGGAACACTTTTGATTCAGAACCTTATGTTTCCAGAACATCTGCATATCCTAACTCTCATTTGCCTTTCCCATAGTTCATTTGCTGAGCCCCGTGGGACACAGCGTGGCCCATGTCCTGCTGCCTTCAATAGGTATTATGTCCCAAGAAAGGCTCTCGGATTAGAAAAGGTGTTTATCATTTCTTACCTGCAGTCTATCCAGGCATTCTAGAAGCTCCTAGACATTTTATATACACTTCTCTGGCCCCACAGTTGTCATTTCCTAGCTTTTTCTCCAGCACCTCTACTTACAATAAGCATATGCTGGCCACCTGACTTGCCTTTCTTGAGGTAAAAACCAACCACCTAGACCTTCAAGTCCTCTAGCCACAGTTGTCTGAATGCCTGTCAAAACCCAATCAGCAACAAGAAAATCCTGAGAAGTGGATTTCATCACTGTGTGATCACTATAGAACATGTTTACACAAACCGACCTGTATACCAAGTCGTTTATGACCACAGTGGTATATGCTCTGTGTTACTCACCGAATATCATTCTGTGTATCTGATTGTCTCACAGACACAGGACCATCTCCACATGCCTGAGGGAGTCACAGCCTGCAGGAAAGCCTGGGGGACTGGTTTACATTGCTCTCAACTCCCCTCTTGAGTGCTATAATTCCACTTCTACAGAAGGGGAAGAGGGAGGTTAGTATGAGGAACCCCAGGGATGAAACAAGTGCTTTAACAAGGTCCTTGAGTCTTAGTCCTCAGCACCAGTGTTAAAGTAGCCTGTGACTTCTCTTTATTATGACTCTCCACATGATCTACTTTGCAACTCAAATTTATCACTGTTGCATTTAGACCTTCCTTTGGGGTGCCTTTTGTGCTTTCTAATAAAAATACTTAGCCTGGTCACAGAATGGAGAGCAAGAAAGAGCCTGGGAGGTGGGCTTAGGTACTGGTTCTTCCTCTTATTTGTGGTGCAAATATAGGCAAGACTTTAGTTTCTTCACCTACAAAAGGACACACAGTAATAGGTACCTTCTGAGGGAAAGATAGAAAAAAAACAAAACAAAAAAACAACCCAGTCCATTAGCCATCTTCAGTAAGACCTCAGTTAATAGCAATAAGCACTATGGTCACTAGTCAATCTTTTTAGATTTACTCATTGTTATTGGAAAGGTAGATTTACAGAGAGGAGAGACAGACAGATCTTCCATCAGCTGGTTCACTCCCAAAAAAAGGGCCACAAGGGTTGGAGTCAAGAGGTTCCTTCAGGTCTCCCACCTAGGTGCAGAATCCAAAGGCTTTGGGCCATTCTCTACTGCTTTAAAAAGGGTGCTCCAAGGCCAAAAGCAGGTTGCTGGATGAGAAATGGAGCAGCTGGGACACAAACTGGCGCCCATATGGGATTCTGGCACTTGGAAGATAAGAATTTAGCCATTGAGCCATTGCGCCAGCCCACTAACCAACTTTGATACACCTTTGTATCTGTGGTACATGACCATCCCTGTCTCAGCCTCCTGCTGCTTCCCTACTTCTTCAGACACACTAGTGACAGTGAAGCATCAATCTTTCCTTCCAAAGGTTGTAAAATCCTCATGATTGGCTCAGCAAATCCCTTGCTAAATATTTTTCAGCATCCTTCCTGTCTGGAGATCCACACCCATCTGCCAGAAGTCCATCCTTTGCATCTTGTATTCCATACTCTGAGAAAAGAAAGGTTTTCTTTTATCTCATCCTCAAAGATACACATTCACCTCCCAATCCTTATCAACATCAGGGCCCTCCCAGAGTGCATCATTTGCAACTTAATGCATGCAGGGGAACTTTCTCTTGCAGCTGTCTGAGTTTTAACTGATACTCAGTTTATGAAAGTTGTGGTGTTTGTTTAGCCTTATAAATCAAGGGACTTACAAATCGTGTGTGTTAAAGTGTTGAAAATTTTTCCTTGGTCTTTCACTAAAGTTCAATTCATTCTTAATGAATCAATTCATTCTTAAGGCCTATGTCTAGGCCTTCCCTAGACATAGTTTAGCACCATTTTCAACCTGAATCAAATGGTCTTACATGTGAGTATTTTCGACTAGTCACAAATTTTTATAAACTTAGAAAATTAAACAATCTTTTAAGATGTAAATAGCACTTGAAACTTGATTAATTCCCTTCAACACTTCAAACTAATTATAAATTCAATACATCTGGTTTTCTTGAACAGGATGACACATATAGAAGAAGCAAACTTTCTTAGACTTAGCTCTTGTAGAGTTAATAAATCAAAGCTTCAAAATGTAGCATGTCATTCTTTTCAAGCATTTCAGCCTTCTAAGACTTAGACTTACAAATTCAGTAAATGAGGTTCTGTGATTTCCTAAACAGTGACTATGTAGTTAACTTGAAATCCTCATAAGCAATTAAAATTACAAATTGACTAGAGTACCAGAATCTCCTTTTCCAACATCTTGAAAACAAATTCACACACAAAAGAACACAAGTGACCAATACACACACACACACACACACACACACACACACACACACACACCACCTACGTAGAAATACCATTTCTTTGTGTCTGTTTTCTGTTTCAAAAATGCCTACCCGGGGCTGCAGGGTTGAACACACAGAGGTTGCAGAATCCTCTTCTCCATAAGGGGCATTTGAAGTTCTAGAACCAGAGACCCAAATATGAGCATGTGCACAGAAGTCTCCCCCAGAGCTGTAGCTTGATGCTCATGCCCTTCTCACAGCCCCCTCCTCCTGCTCAGTGCCCATGGAGCCCCCAGGTGCTCTGTCTCCTTGGCTTCCTTCAAGTTTCCTTCTTCCCCAGTGTTTCCCTACTTTATCACCCGATGTACATAGGAAAGCAGGCAGAGAATGATGCTTCACTTGCCTTGGCCTTTTGCTTTTGCCACTCATGGAGTCCTGATGGGAGCTCTGGGTAACTGGCTTTGCATTGGCCAAACCCAGCCTCTGCAGTCTTTCGGTCTTTAGGAGAGTGAATCAATGAATGGAAGATCTCTTCCCCTCCCCTCTTCAGTTTCAAATAAACTAATCAACTAATCTTTTTAAAATGTGTATTTATATGTATGTATATATATAAAAAAAAACAGGAAGAGAAAGAAAATCAACCACAGTTTTAAGTTGTAGGGTTCCAGTGGCTCAGTAAAGGCACTACCAGTTTGAAATGAGTTAGAATGCAAGGTTTCAAGAGATCCAACTGATCTCTTC
Source organism: Ochotona curzoniae (assembly GCF_017591425.1). NCBI lineage: Eukaryota > Metazoa > Chordata > Mammalia > Lagomorpha > Ochotonidae > Ochotona > Ochotona curzoniae. The sequence continues at coordinate 62,211,910 of NW_024466599.1, forward strand.
TGGGGGGAGGGGGGGTTCCCTCCAATGGGGCTAACAACCAGCTCCATTCTACACCAAGGTAGAATTCTGGGGGCATCCACAACCCCCTTTCCCAGGTTGTCTCAGTGTTGCCTGTGGGGAGTGCCCCCCCACCCCCAAGTGCCTTTGCTCTGATTTTATACCCGGAATTGGAGTTTTATTTTTTAATATATGTTATCTAAGGGTTAGTATATCTCACAAATGTAAAATCATAATGACTGCTGCATTCTCTTCACTGCCCCTTCCGATTTGATAGATTGAATTGAACCAAGAGAATAATAACTGATCAAAATTACATTAGGATATGGGCCTCTTTCAACTCTTTGGCCCCATTTATATTTAAAAATGGAAATGTGTTCTGGTTATCAACTCCTTGAAACATGGTAGGAAATCAAGTCCTGGATCTACGTCCATCTGGGGTGAAGGACTGGAGTTTAGGTAAAGGAAGTGCACAGCGTTTGACTCTCACAGCAGTCCTGTGCATCTCCCGAGAAGCCTGCTGGGAAGTCCTGCGGGGCCAGTGGCAGAGGCCCAGCATCAGCTTCTGTTCTGAACGCTTCCTTGTATGTCACTAATTTTCCTGTGATATGCACAGAATTTGTGTAGCTTAAGGATGTCATCATCAAGGAGGAACTTGGGATCATGGTCCCCCAGGGACCCCAGGGCGGGACGAGGGAAGCTCTGCAACCCTGTTAGAGTGACTGAAGCAAATCTTGACCCCCTCCGGGGTCTTCATCAATGGCCATGTGCAGTTTCCCAGTCCTGGGACAAAGGCCAGTTTTCCACCAGCTGGGCTTTCTGCCAAAGTCTGTTTGGACACTCACTTCATCTGGAAGCTTTTATGCTTCTGTCTGTGTCTGTCTTTTCTTGTTTTCTTGCTACACCTGGGTTTAAAAAAAATTGTTGCTCCATTTCCTTCCAACCCTTTCTCAGCATTTTGAAAATAGCACAGTGTTAATAACTGTCAATGACTGAAAAACAGAAATGGAGCAGATGAAAACCAAAAGATCGTTGAAGAGCACTTTTACCCACCAATGTAAAAATTCAAATTACTAGGATCCTGATTACCCAGGGGAATTGAGAAGGATCCTCAAAAGAAGATCCTTGGAAATTGTTCGTACACATGTTTAGACAAAAATGTAAGTTACTTAAAAAAAAAAAGATTTATTTATTTGAAAGGCAGACCAACAGAGAGAAGGGGGAGAGAGAGACACACAGAGAAATCTTCCAGCCACTGATTCCCCAAATGGCTGCAATATTCAGGGATGGGCCAGGTGAAAGAGCTTCTTTCAGCTCTCCTGTATAGGTGCAGAGACCCAAGCATTTGGGCAATCTTCTGCTGCTTTCACAGGTTCATTGGCAGAGAACTGCATCAGAAGTGGAACAGCCAGGACTTGAACTGGTATCCAGAGGGGATGCTGGCACTGCAGGACGTAGCTTAACTTATTAGACCACAGCACCAGCCCCACTGCTGCTTTATTTATTCTAAGAAAAATCACTTGTTGGAATTGGTGTAGTGCCTCAGTAGGCTAATCCTCCACCTGTCAGCACCAGCATCCTTTATGGGTACCAGTTCATGTCCTAGTTGCTCCACTTTTAATCCAGCTCCCTGCTTATAGCCTGGGGAGGCACTGGAGCATGGTCCAAGTCCTTGTGCCTCTGCACCCTTGTGGGAGACCTGTGAGAGGCTCCTGGCTCCCATCTTAGGATCAGCTTAGCGCTGGCCTTTGCAGCCATTTGGGCCATAAAACATTGGATGGAAATCTTTCTCTGTCTCTCCTCCTTTCTGTAAATCTTTCAAATAAAAATGAATAAATCTTTTTTGAAAAGAAAATTAGCTTGCTATCAAATATGATCTGCACAACTTCAAAGTCGTTTCTCAACACGCTCAGTGTACTGATTTTTGAAACTGAACAGTATTACATATATCCAGTAAAGAGAACTAATAACTTTAAAAAAATTTGAAAAAGAACAAAAGCAAAATCAACCCTCATCTCAATGCTCAAAGACCACTATCATCAATTTTTAGAAATATTTCATTCTAGAACATTTTTTTCTGTGTGTAGATCTTTTTCATAATTATGGCCCTATAGTGTATACATCTTTATTTGAGACAAGCAAGAAATGTTTCCAGTAGTAATTTTTCTTCTGTAAGTTCAGGCAGAATGGTTACAAAATTCATCATTTAAATCCATCATCCTTAGCTCTTGCAGGTGTTTTGATTTTTAGGATAGCATGTAATTTGTGAACAATATATTTCAGCTAAACATTCAGATGCGTATTAAGATAAATTTTAAGAGAAAAGTTGTTAAATATAAAAGTTTATAAAAAATGTTGAATATTTTGCTTGATTCTGATAAATGGTTCTTCAGAAGGCTTTAGCACCATGAATCAGTATATATAGATCTTTTACCCATATTCCTAACAATTTTAGGGACATGTTTTCCAATTTACAAGGTGCAAATTCCATTGTATTTGCATTTCTAACTAGAGTCTATTTTTTTGTATATTATTCCTTTATACTTCATTTTTTTGCAAATCGTTTAGCACATTTTTTAAAAAAAAGATTTATTTTTATTAACAAGGCAGAACAATCTTCCATACTCTGGTTTGCTTCCCAGATGACTACAACTGCCGGAGCTGGGCTAACTGCTTCTTCCGTGTCTCCCATATGGGTGCAGGGTCCCAAGGCTTTGGGCCATCCTCCACTGCTTTCCCAGGCCACAGCAGTGAGCTGGATGGGACGTGGGGCAGCTGGGACACAAACCATATGGGATGCCTGCACTTCCAAGTGGGGGATTTCCCAGCTGAGCCAATGCACTGGCCCCTGCTAGGCACATTTTTACAATTTAATAAATAAAATCTTAATTTTTATTTTAGTTTATTTTATGTTAAAATAATTCTTAATTTTTATTACACAGTGAATTGCAGAAATTCTATTTTAAGGATACATCTATTTGGCTGTCACATAAGTCATTTTAATTTTTCCTGTTAAGATTTTAGTTTCCCGGGCCCGGCGCGGTGGCGCAAGTGGTTAAAGGTCCTCGCCTTGCACGCCCGGGATCCCATATGGGCGCCGGTTCTAATCCCGGCAGCCCCGCTTCCCTTCCAGCTCCCTGCCTGTGGCCTGGGAAAGCAGTCGAGGACAGCCCAAAGCTTTGGGACCCTGCACCCGCGTGGGAGACCCGGAGGAGGCTCCTGGCTTCGGACCGGCATAGTATCGGCCCGAGGCGCTCACTTGGGGAGTGAATCATCGGACGGAGGATCTTCCTCTCTGTCTCTCCTCTCTCTGTATATCCGCCTTTCCAATGAAAGAATAATAAAAATAAATCTTTAAAAAAAAAAAATAAAAAAAGATTTTAGTTTCCCTTTATCAATCTTATTGTGTATAGCTGTATCCACCTTGTTTTCATCCTTTTTCCTTTTGATGTCTTGATTAAATGACCTCTCTCATCCTAAGGTAAATAAATATCCAACAATTCCATTTAATTTTATAATGTAGACAGTTCATTAGACTATATCAAACTTTTCTCAACATCAGCTATGTTTATTCTGTTGTCCATACACCCTTTCTTCAGTGATCATTTTCTACTGATTTGAAATATTCCATTGTCCTGTATTGAATTTTCCTCATGAATAGGTTTATGTGTGATTGTTCTAGTTTGCTGGCTGCTTCTGTAGTGATTCCAGTATACATTATACTTTCTAATAAACTGCATTTGTTAATGAAAACATATCTTTTAAAATTCTGCTAGAATTTCTACTGAAAGTGGATTAAGTGAATTAGATTTAGAAGTTAACATTGGGGAGAATTGTCAACATCAAGATTCTTTCAGTGTATAAGCATAGTGCATCTTCTATGTCATCTAGGTTTTAATTTATTACAGAATCTTGTATATTTTAAACAGGCTTTGTTATGTTTAAAAGCTCAGTTACATGCTATATAAATGAATGGTTATATGCTATATAAAAAAATCCTAGCGTATATTAAATGTATATTAAAATTTATATTTAAATACATATAATTTTTATTAAAATTTTTTGATTGCTTACTCGAAAATCAGAGTTAGGAAAGACAGAGAGAACTTGAATCTGCTGGTTCACTCCCTGAATGGCTGCGGTGGCTTCAGCTGAGCCAGCCAGGAGCCTCCTCAGGGTCTCCAAGGTGGGAGCCCAGGCACCTGGGTCATCTTCTGCTGTTTTTCCAAGTGCTTTTGAGCAGGGAGCTGGATCAGAAGTGGAGAAGGCAGGTCTCGAATCAGCAACAATAGGTGATGCTGGAGCCACAGGTGGTGGCTTTACCCACTACACCACAGAGCCATTGCCAATATGTATAAATTTAGCATTTTGATTGCTAAAATTGCAATAATCTCCCTGCATTTGTTTCTAACGGACAATTGTTTTGTATTAGGAAGCTCTAGATACATTTTAACAATTAGTTTGAAGCAAGCTGTAATTGTATTATTAACTTGCATTGATACAAAGAGAACAGATTTTATGTGTTTTGTAGGTACAGTTTTTTTTTTATTTATAATACTTTTATTATTTTTTTTTCTTTTTTTTATTATTTTTTTATTTTTTATTTATTTTTGTTGTTGTTGTTGCTTACATTGTATTATGTAGTACAGTTTTATAGGCGCTGGGGATTCCCCCCACCCCTCCCATACCCCTCCCCCCATGGTGGATTCCTCCACCTTGTTGCATAACCATAGTTCAAGTTCAGTTGAGATTCATTGCTTGCAAACACATGCCTAGCATAAAGTTCAGCGTCTTATTGTCCAGATAAGTCCAGTGGCCTCTTGGGGAGACCTTCTATGGTCTGAAGATAGGTCTAACAGAGTAAAGATCCGGTCAGTTAAAAGCCCCAACAAGGCCTCAGTATCAATATACAACATTATGGAATTAATTGACATAGTATTGGGTAAACAATATGTTAAAAATAATGCAAGTTCCCTTCTTCGAAACATCTGGGTTGAGACAGTATCAATGACAGGTTCAAAAAATAACAAACAACCAAACAAAAAATTACAGGTTAAGTCAAGGCAAACATGTGGTATCTAATCTTTTGGGATTCGCTCATTTCCCTTAGCATTATAGTTTCCAGTTGGGCCCATTTAGCCACAAAGAACTGCATTTTGTTTTTTTTAATAGCTGAGTAGTATTCCATGGAGTAGATGAACCAAAGCTTTCTTATCCAATCTTCTGCTGATGGGCATTTCGGTTGCTTCCATGTTTTTGCAATTACTGATTGTGCTGCAATGAACATAGGGATGCATGTTGGTTTGTCGTAAAACAGGTGTTTTGGATATATTCCTAGGAGTGCTATTGCTGGGTCATATGGTATGCAGATTTTGAGTTGTTTGAGTGTTCTCCATACTGATTTCCATAAAGGCTGTACCAATTTGCAGCTCCACCAGCAGTGGAGTAGGGTTCCCTTTTCCCCGCATCCTCGCCAGCAAGCGTTGTTGGTGTTCTTGTTTATGTGGGCCAATCTTACTGGTGCTAGGTGGTGTAGGTACAGTTTTAAAAAGACAATCCCTCTCTCCCACTCTCCTGCTTTTCCCTCCCTTCAAACATATTTGCACAGACATAATTTTAATCTGCTCTGTATTTACAGGCATAATTTGCCACTAGTTATAATATTCAACAAGTAAAAACTAAGAAGATGGAAGGCCAGGTTTTCACTGGGGCATAAGCATGAGCTAAAAATAAGTCCTCTCTTAAAGTGATCATTTGATTCCTACACTTTTTCATGCATTCTGCATTAGCTGTCACATATCAGAGACAACATGATACCTGTCATTTTGAGACTGGCTTATTTCACTAAGCACAATGGTTCCCAGCTTCATCTATTGCATTCTGTTTTGTGGCCAAGTAGTATGCCATTGTGTATACACCCCACATTTTCTGTATCCAGTCATCAGTTGATGAACATCTGGGTTGATTCCACATCTTGGCTATTGTCCATTGTGCTGCTATGAACATGGAGATACAAATAACTCTCCTGCATGCTGATTTCATTTTGTTTGGGTAAATTCCCAGGAATGGAATGGCTGGGTTATTTGGTAGATCTACTTTCAGCTTTCAGCTCTCTGAGAAATTTCCATACTTCTTTCATAATAGTTGTACTAGCTTACACTCCCATCAACAGTGGATTACAGTACCTTTTTCTCCACATCCTCAACAGCATTTGTTTTTTTCATTTTTGCATCATATCCATTTTAACTGGGGTGAGGTAAAACCTTATTGTGGTTTTTATTTGCGTTTCCCTGATGGCTAGTGAACTCAAGTGTGTCTGTTGGCCATTTGAGTTTATTCCTTCAGAAAAGGCCTTGGCCTATTTTCTAACTAGATTTTTATTTTGTTGTTGAATTTCATGAGCTCTTTAGGATCCTGATTATTAATCCTCTGTTGCATAATTTGCAAATGCTTTCTTCTGTTCTGTCAGTTGCCTCTTCACTTTGTCGACAGTTTCCCTTTACAGTGCAGAAGCTTCTTAACTAGATGTGATTCTATTTGTTTGTGATTTTAATTGCCTATGCTTCTGGGGTCTTTTCCGAGGAGTCTTTACCTACGTCAGTGTCTCGCCGAGTTTTCCTGAGAAACAGGCTATAATGAGCTCTGTACTTCAGCTGAAGTTCTGCTATTTCTCCTGGTACTCTTTTCAGTTTCTTGAGCTAATCATACGATCTAGATGTTGTCATTATATGTCCAATCCTTCCTTTTTACACAACTTTCAGAACATTCCTAATTAAAACTGATCGTTATAAAACATCTTTTTTATCCCTGACTGTAACTAAAATGTTTCCTTTAATATCATGATTGAATAGTGTTGACTTCAATTTAACAGACATTTTAAAATGACATCATTCAATTCCTAGTGAAATAAGATTCAATTAGATTTAGATATTTAATTTACCAATTGTCTCTCTGGCATCTGTCAATACATTTTTGTTCTGTTCCCTAATTTCCTAATTTTCAACTATTCTAGAACTCCTGGAATAAACACTTTCATATCATGCTTCATTCTTTTAATATACTATTAGATTGACTTGCTAATATTTTATTTGCATTATTGCATCTTTGCTATAAAGTATAACTGACATGAGGTTTAAATTTTTTAGTGGAATCTTTCCAAGTTTCAGTTGCAGGGCTATAAATAAATGGAGGAAGTCTTTAAAATTTTGCTATATTAGCCAAAACAGTGGACTTTGGGGAGAGGTTTTCTTTGAATCAATTTCCTGAATGATATTGCTTCCCAGTTTTTTATTTTTCCCTGTTAACTCACCACACAGTAGCACGGGGCTTTTCCCAAGCCCTTTAGATGTAGCAAGGGGGAGGAAAAAAAGAATAACAAAGTAGCTTATTGATTCAGAAAACACACAGGAGTTGGGTCTGCATTGCAGTTTGAAGATTTTACCCGCTCAGCTTAGAAGAACAATGATCCCAGTGCCAAGAGAGGCCCCAGCCTCACGTGCTGGTGCAGGCTGATCATTGCTGAGCAGCTAGGGAGTGCAGCCCCTCTTGGCATGCACTGACCTTCTCAGTGCAACAGGCCAAGGCTGGACTCTCCATCCTTTTTCTGCCATGATACACAGTGTCCCAGGAGGAAGATATCTTCAGAGTCAGACAGAGCTTGACGAAAGCCAGGGAAACAGAACAGATCAGCAAAGTAGAGCAGTGCAGATTTTTCAGCTGCAGTGTGCATTTTGTGAACTTCCAGAAGCCTGCAGTTAATATAACTTCTTATTTAAGGAGCTCAATAATTGACATTTTAGAATGAAAGAATAAACATTGCATTTTCTAAATTAAACTTTGCTTTCAAATAATGTTGAATCTTTTTTTCCTAGACACACTTTCCCCCATCAACAGTGAGAATAAGGCAACCAAATAGACTGTTAAAGATGACATATAAATAAGCTTTACTTTGTCACACAGGTTGCTGGCTTCTAACACTATTAATACAAATCAAGTCTGACAACTTTTATTTGCATTTTCCCTTTGCTTTTGGACTGGTAAGAGGTTCTCCAATCACTGAGCACCACATGCTGTGTAAATGCACATGTAAATATTTAGAGAGAGCCTGGGTCCCAGGCTGCAATATTCAACAAGAGTGAAGCAAGATTTCTGCCCTCAAGGGGCTTTCAGTCCAACAAGAGAAACATATTTATTAGCCATCAATCCAATGATTATCAAAACCAGTGCATAGTTATAAACTGACTTAAGAGCTAGCAAAGAATATTAATGCTATGAAAGTAAGAAATGGAGCTGGCATGATGGCTTGCTGACTGGTTCTCTAACTCCAAGCACCAGCATTCTCTGTGGGTGCTGGTTTGTGTCCCAGCTGCTCCACCTCCAGCTGCTCCCTGCTTGTGGTCTAGGAAAGCAGTGGAGGATTGCCCAAGTCTTTGGGATCTGTACCCATGTGGGAGACCCAGGGGAAGCTACTAGTGTCTAGCTTCAGACTGGCTCAGCTCTGGTCATTGCAGCCATTTGGGAAGTGAACCAGTAGAGAGAAGATCTTTGTCTCTGCAAATCTACCTTGCCAGTGAAAATAACTCTTTTTAAAAAGAGTACAGATATAATATGGTTATGTCTCTCTAAACCTACTACAAGTTGACAATATGTCAAAATGAATTTTATACACCTAACCTGTCAAACATTGTACGTTGGCACTACTGAGAATCGGCCTTTGCCTGCCTGCAGTCACCACAGAAACTGCCACTGCCCAACACTACAAGGGTGCCATACCACATGCCACTAGCCCAGGAAATGATCAAAATAAAAACTCCAAGTGCATCTTCTGCACAATATGCATCACTTTTGCACTATCATCAGGTCAGAGAATTTAAGTAGAACCATTGGAACTTGAGGGCCATTGATCAAAATTAACATTGTTGGAATGGTTTGGATTTGATATCTAAAACATGAGAAAAAAATGAGAGAGTCCGAGGAGGGTGGGCAATGTGACAGATACTATAAACTGACTACACAAAAGCCATTTGAAGTTCCCTCCTGTTCCATTGACTAGTAATGCAGTCAATGCCCCCAACTTGTAGCAAAAACACACAGGTCAGGTGATAGTAATGATCAAAAAACCTAGAGGTCAAGCCTTCCTTCCTGAATTGAAAGGCAACAGCTACAAAGGGACATGCTCTTCTTCCATTTGCCTTTCTCCCTTCATCCTCCTCAAAGCATAGGTGAGAGGCTGAGAAGGCAGGGGGCACTTAGTGTGTGCAGCAGAATGGTCCCTATCCACTAAGGATTGCAGATGAGAAAGTTCCAAAGAGCTTGGGGTCCCCTTGAGCGCATCATTGATCCACACACTAGCCTTAAACTGCCTCACTTTGGGCTTCTGGTTATGAAAAGCAAGGAAGTCTGCTTCTTTAAGCCCTTGATAAACAAGTTTTCTATTATTTGCAACCCAATATAATGTTAGCCAGTTAAAAGGAGTGAGGACAGCTGTGGAGGAAGGAGTATAAGGTCAGGTTAACTGCATTTACAAACCCCCCGACAGGAGGAAGTATGATGCATCATAGGACAAATACTGCTCATCTCCTCTTGCATTACAAACCATGGATAAAATTAAGACAAAAATGGAACAAATACAAAATCACAGTCATGAATGCTAAAATAATTCATTACATCCACAACTATCAGTGGAAATTCACTGCAGGCTGCGACTTGACAAAATAGAACCCGCATTGCTGGAATGTGTCACTGAGTCCACCATTTATTTTATGTTCAAGAAGGGAAGTGAGTATGGCATCGTCATAGGGGTGATGTTGAAGCTGTTTAATAACCGTGATATCTGACTTTATGAGCAGAATACTAAATTATTTTTTACTATCAAACAGTTAAGAACCAATGTATTTTTTTTTAATTAAAACTTTCTATTTTCTAATTTTTTGGGTGCTTTTCTCAACAATTTGGGGAAGATGTTTTTCAATGTGACAACTCTTACTTAACTGTAAATGCGTGTATTTGTTTTTTGAAGCCAATACAGTTAGTGGAAAAAGGACAACTTTTCTAAAATGAGAAATAAATCACTGGTAGGGATACCCCCCTCAAAAACAACCCCATAAATTTACTATAATACTGAAGCAAAATATTTTTAGACAGATGGGATTGGAGAAAATGGATTTTCAAAATTTTGTGGTGGGATTGGATGACTCAGTAGCTCTTCAGATACTTGAAAGAAGGATAGCAGATATAAGAAAGAAAAAGAAAAAAATTAGGGTTCTCCAGTTCAGTAGTTTGCTAGACTAGACAGACAGTGGTCAAATCAAGAGCATACGAGGCAGCAAAAGTTACTGAAGAATATCTGGTTACTGCTGCAAAACATCTATATATCCACTGTGAATATTCCAATTATTCACTGGACCCGTGGTTGGTCGGTTACCCATTGCCACAGTGATGTTTGGTAACAGCCATGAGATCCCAGAGCTGATCAACAATAACTGATTATTCAGTTCATTAGTCTGCAGTTCAAACGACTGGGGATAGACTTGTCCAAAGTGGTAGAGAGTGATTAGGGTGGTCTTCTAGAAGGATGGGGGGAGGGAGACAATAAAAGCAGAGGAAAAGGAAAGATATGGCTGTTCAAAGGATTTATTAATTCAAGAAAGGATTTTAGTTTTCATTAAGAAAGGTCTTACAGAATGTTTGAATAGAGAAAAGAATGGGGATATTGAGAAAGAGAAATTAATTCTGGAGAAGACTAGAGAAGAAAAGATTTCAAATGACCAAATGGGATGGGTCCAGGACCAGCCAAGAAAAGGAAGAGGGGCTGTCCACTCAGATCGGGAGAAATGCAGGCATATGGGTAGAAATGAAGATAAACTGATAACATTGATAATAAAATTATATGATTCATCTCGATTGCTTCTGTTTCCCAGTTTAAAAGCAAAGTCATTAGCTGAAAGTGAGGAGGGCCATATTAGAAGTGACAAGAAAATTTATGTGATAGTCGTGTTATGAAGTTGCAGAATAAAGTGACTAAATACTTGAGAACTGTCAAGTCATGCTGAAGGTTCCATTTAAGGTTGGTCAATTGATGGGAGAATTTAGAGATACTGTAATATAAGGTATGTCTTTGTCCAGTGTAAGCATAGGGCAAGCACAGAATTATCAGCAATGTAGTTTTATCATAGGAGTAAAATGGAGTCAGGGCCCATGCAAGACTGATTTGCTGGAATAGACCATGGGCTGTAGGCTGGACACATAGAGAAACAAAGGCAATTAAAAGTGGTGTAATGGGGCCACTCTTGTGGCAAAGCAAGTAAAACCACTACCTGTAATGCCAGCATCCCATAGGAACACATCCCATGGCTGGTCCATTTCCAATCCAGCTCTCTGCTACTAAAAAACCGGTGGGATCAATGAGCTGGTGATTCTGATGAGTATTAAGAATTGTATCTGAACTGAAAAGAGCATCAGTGAGGGCTTGAGATACCAAGTTTGGAAAATACGTAGTCAATGGTGAATGACCTAGCCCAGGGAGTGATCATCCTGAGAGTAGAAGACTGGAGCAAGTAGAAGGAACCAGAATTGGAAGAGAGAAAGTGATTTAGCAAGTTGAATTGAGCATGTATGTGAATATGACAGTCACCAGAAGGTGAGACAGGCAGGGAGTGAGGCAGGGCTGAACTCTGATAGAGGAGAGGGAATACACAGTAGATAACTCAGGAAGAGTTTGCAAGGAGTTGTAGCAGGTGGTGTGGTCTGAAGGCTGTGCTTCAAAGGGGTTGGAGTTACAAAGAAAAGAAAGGAGAAGTTGTCAGGACGTGGCAGTGAGGGGCAAGGCGTACAGTACACTCTGCCAGACCCTACGGAGAGATGACCATGAACAGTAGCTCCCAGAGATGACTGCAGTGTGGCAGCCACGCCCTGGAACAGCCAGGGTAAAACAGTAAGAAGGTGAGGAAATCTTGAAATAAGACTATGAAGGTTTGTTGAAGATAGATGATATGCCCTGAGAGTGTGGAGAGGGAAAAATATTTTGGACCAAGTTGGAATTAAAGCCATCATGCTAATTGGTGACTGGGCAACCTTAATCCTCCAGTGGAGGTCAGATACAAAGAAGTAAATGAGCAGTTGGGCTGGTCCTGGGAGTCATTCCAAGGATGACACACAATCTTTCTAGGCAGAGCTTCCTCCCTGGCTTTAGATGCTGAGGCAGGCCGATGGTGCAGTGAGGCCACCACAGGGAACTGATCAGGAAAGCACGGTACTCCATAGGATTCCCTGAAACCCTGCATTGGGAAAAGGCCCTTTCCAAAGACCGTCCCAGGGAAGTTCATGATAGCCCAAGTGAAGAGCTTTCTGGAATTAGGTACTATGTTATGGAGGCATAGCAGGATGACCTTAAGGAGGATAAGTTCAGTAGAGTTGTGAAGGAGTGTGAAGGGAGAGAAATCCAATGCCCAAGTAACAGCATTGGCCTGGAGATGACTTGTCTTCTACTGTGAGGAGGAATCTGAAGACACACTTCAGAGGCCACGAGGTACATTTTATGACAATTATTTTATAATGTACATTTTACAGTACTGAAATAAAGTTCACAGATTTTTTTAAATCTACTTTTATACACTTTCAAAGAAAAACTAATATCCTAGTCTTTGTTATCAAAGGCAAGTAAGAGAAATAATTAATTGATTTCAAAATGTATTTCAATAAGGAAATGCTTGGGTATACAACTTTAGCATAGGGAATGAGTGTTTCAGTAGTGTCTACCCTTATTTAGAATAAAAAGAATGTGGCAGCAACAGATGTAGGCAGATACAGAAGTTGAGATTCTCTCTCTCTCAGTGAACTGTACTGCTGTCAATAGCATGATGTTCTAAAATGGGCATTAGTTCTTGGTAATGTACAAAATCAAATCTTGCTCTGTTTATTTGGTAGTTAAGTTCCTAGAAAATTCAAGACAAGTTAACAACTATTAAAAGATACTGTGTATGTGATAGGTGGAGTAATGGCCTTCCAAAGGTGTCTACATCCTAATACCTGGAACTTCTAAATACAGTGATTCCACCTCTTGTATATTATTTCACTTTGTGCAGTTTCATCAACTCAGCACCAGTTAAACTGAAAACTGCAGAAATAGAAATTCACATGTTCTCAGTTGAACACCATTCTGATTAATGTGTTAAGATATCCTGTTGCCTTACCCCCACCCAACTAGAAGCTTCAATCACCCCATTGTCCATCATGTCTGTACTATATTTGCTAACAGCCCATCATTTACTTAGCAGCATTATGGTTATGGTAAGAGCAGAGTATTTATGTTTAATTAGCCTTATTTTACTTAATAATGGTTCCAAGTTACAAAAGTAATTATCTTGGCTATTTTATAGTACTATATTGTTATAAACATTCTATTTTACTATTAGAACAATATTTTGCTACATCAAATTAAGTAAGCTAACCTTTATCATGGGCATGTAAGTTTGTATAGGACAAATAACATATGGGAGGGTATCTTAAGTTCGAAGAAATTGGAATTAAAAATATTGAGTATACTTTTGTGCAAAAAGAATTGAAATCCCTGCACAATGTAGAATATGTATTTTTCATGTATTATACCAAAAATTTCTTTTGTACCAAAATTCATATTTTTTAATTTTACTATTTCATGGAGACTAGAAGTGAAATCACTGATTTTCCTTTTAATTGCATTGAATTGAACCTTTATGAATGTGTAAAGGTTGGTATTATGGATGGTTTCCTGAGACACGAGATAGCTGTGGATTGTCATGCTTTCTGTTACTGACTATAGATTCTAGTCCCAAACTCTATCAAAGACAGAGAACCAACAGTCTTTTTAAGGAATCAATTTGAGTCTTTATTGATTGATCAGATTCCTAATGGTTGATTGATCTTTGCTCTGAAGCAGGACCTGCTTTGAGGAAACTGAATGTCAAGTAATTAAAGGGTCATGGGAGTATCTTGGAAACTGTGCTTCCATTTCAAAAAAGTCCTCGGTTACAAACCCTCAGAGCTCCTAGCTCCCAGATAGTGGATACTTTCTTTTACAAATTGAGCTTGTTAGAAGGTATGCTTGGTTGTCATAGTAACAGAGGGGAGCTGTTGGCATTTAGACAGGGATGCAAGAGTACTAGGTTGGTCATAATGAGTGTTACAGTTCTGTATGTCCTATGTCCCAACTAATTTTTGAATGCCACTGCAAATATTCATACAGATAAAAAATCATAATTACAAAAACCAAGCTCCAGCTTCCATATAAATATTTCCTATTGTTTCAAACAATGCCTACTTATTATCTCATAGTTCTATGGTGCAAAAGTCGGAAGTTTCGTTGAGCTAAAAATCTAAATGTCAGCAGATTTGTATTCCTTTGGACAACTTAGGGGGGAGAGGTTCCCTGGGTTGGGTTGGGTTTGGTTTCAAATTCTGCGGGCTGCCTGTATTTCTAGTTTCATAACCTCTTCCTCCATTTTCAAAACCAACCAAGATGCCTTCAAAGTCTCTGTCTGCCTTTGTCTCTCCTCTCTCCTACTTCTCCTATAAGCACCCTGGTGGTGACAACTGGACCTACCCAGGTAGCCCATGATAGACATCCCATCTCAAGATCCTTAGCTTAAGGCACATCTGTAAAGCTCCTTAAACCATGAATAATAATAGATAACAATCTCCTTTTATCTATATTGGATGTGTTCTAAGACCTCCAATAGATGCCAAAAGATAATACAAAGATATTCAAAAAGCATGGGAAGTAATAATTCTTTTTTTAATTTAACCTCCCTTCCTCCTTCTGCAGCCATTTGCTATTAGCCACAAAGTCTGGGTATACCTAGCAACTGCTTTCAGAAAACAAATGTTAGAAAACAATTCCAAACCAGTCCCCTGTCTACAGTGAATGTGTAACAGCCATATCACTTGAGGTCCAAAGAGGGGTTACAGGTTTGGTACAAACTAAAAGGACCACAGAGTTTGGAGAGGGCAAGGTGCAACTTGCAGGCTAAGACAGAAGGTATTTAGGTCTGGGAGTGCAGCTCCAGAGCGAGTGACAAGTGAAGGCAAGAGAAGGCTTGCTCCCTTCCTGAGCCACAGTGTTGTAATTAGCCCTCATCAGGGAGTAGCACATTGTTTAGCACACCAGGCTGCCTGTCTTCCGGGAAGGAGGCCACGTGGCTCAGAAAAATGAAGCAGGGTAAGACAGCTCATTACAGAACTGTTCTTTGCATAAAAACTGGAGGATGTAATTTCTGCCTTTCCCTCTACTTAAGAATATGGTTTGATCATTACCAAGTCATAGGATGTTCCTTTCTGGTGAGGGGAAGCTATGATGAATAGTCTTCCAAGTTACAAGAGTAGATAATTGTGTAATTAGACAAAATTTCACCTTGAAGTCCGCTTGAGGCACATCCCTATGTGAAGGTTAAGGAAGGTGTTGTTTCCCTCTTTTTTTTTTTTTCTTTTGGTCCACTTCATTATGGAGTAGTCAGCTGCCAACTTCTTCCAGTCATTCCACACCCTGCCTTCATGTTTCACACCCTATTAGTTTAACCAGATTTGTTTGTCAAGTAGATCAAAAGCCAGCTTCTTAAGTGGAAAATGACCTCTCGTTATTATTCATGATTCAATAAGTAACCCAGAGAGAGCATTAATACAATTGCCAATGATAAGGTGTGGTAGAGATGCAGCAAAACAGACTCCAAAATCACTCACTCTTTGGCAAGTGTTTGATGATTGGAATTTCAAGGTTGATCTGGCAGTCGGTTAATAAGCCCTCAGAAGGCCTCTCCAGGCTTTATGTTCACAAAACAATATCAGGCAAAGCACACAACATTGTGCAATCCTATGACAGCATTGGTGCTAAGCTTAACAGCCGGCAGTGTATTTTAGGGGGACAGTTTTCACTGGATCACAGGAAGCTTACTAAACCCTACTCAACCCCTGTTACTTTCACCCTATTCTACAGCAGCCAGAATGCAAGATGGAGAACTGACTCACCAGCTGTTACGGGTTCAGTCGTGACACCAACACCACCACATGGAAATGTTTAAGTCCTAACCTGCAATACCTCAGGAGGTGGTCTTATCTGGAAACATGGGCTTTAGAGATGTAGTCAAGAAAAAGTAAGGTCATTTGGGTGGGCCAAGGAGACTGTTGTCCTTGAAGAGAAAATCTGGTCACACAATGAGAAGGAACACAGGGAGAAGCCAGATGTCTATAGCCTTTAATACACCCTTCACTCACAGTCCTCTAGAGGGACCAACCCTGTGCACAAACGGATCTTGGATTTCCAAATAAACCACCCAGTGTTTTGTTAGGGCAGCCCTAATGCTAAGAGGAGGAAGTAGATGGTGCAGCCCTTAGAGCAAGTCTTCATATTTGAAGCAGACTAGAAGGACTGATGTGCCATGCTGTCTTTCCTACCCAAGAGCCTTTTGTCCTTGGAAGCTACAACTTCCAAGATGCAGGAGGGCAGATGAAAGATGAAGAAGGGCTAGGAATTGGTCCCTGGGATGTGTGGTCAGCCCCTATGTGAAGGCTCAGAATGGAGCTGCCAAATCAAGAGAGACTTGTAAAAGAAAATTGTTCAAGTCTACTGTTTGTCATATTCCATCTCAGATCAAAGAATTATAGGACTATTCTTTCTCAATAGGAAATTTGCACTTGGAAAAAGTAAGATTGCAGATTTCTAGGTCCAAAGGCTTAGGCTAAGACTATTCATTGTGCCTTCCAGCTTTCTTTGCTGGAAGCGATTCTGCCAATTTCCAAATGCTCAATATGTGAAGTCCAGGTTCGATTGGTTCTCCATTCAAGAACCCAAGTGAGGGAAGGAAGATTAGACAGCACAGGGCAGGGAGAGCATTCTCCTGAAGAAAGAAAAGGTAGTCTTTAAATAATCTAGTACAACAAAGGCAAAAGGAAAAATGTGTCCGTTTCTTTGAATATACAAGAGTTTGCATCACAGTGGAGAATTCAGATGAGAAGAAACCAAAAGTGTAAAGATGGAATTAAAAATATGTTAACGATCATAATGGACACACACGGGCCAAATGAATCATAAGGAAGAAAAATGAAAGTTCTAGAACAGAAGTTCTAGGAGTTATTAGCTATAACATCGACAAATCAGATATCCAACATCACATACAGGGTATTATTTAAAAAGAAACCAGCAGAAGTTGAACAAGTATCTTAAAATTACAGGGAAATAAATTTATCTGCACAGAATGGGCTCACATATTCGAAGTGACACTAATGAGGGGGTGAGACCTCACCCCAATGATACTCCTTTCACTTTCTGGTAAATTAAGAATTTTAAGTTAAAATTTATAATTCCTTCAAAAAAATCCCACCAGGAAAAATGCAAGATCCCTAAAACAGAAAAATTGCTGTGATGGCAGTCTTGCTGATGGATGACAATGAACATCAGACACCAGTTGAACAAGATTTCCATAGAAATTCTAGCAGAGGAGAATATGACCTTAAATGCTGAGCCATATTATTACTCATGCCTAAGAGATATTCTTGGATATACAAGGGCTTTGCAAATACAACAGTTGTAGCCTTTTCCTGGCTAAAAACTAAATCAATGCAAAATCATATTATAACCAATAAGGAAATCAACAAAAATTCAGGCTTCAAATGAGGAAGAATTGTGAGAAGTGATGTTAAGAATTGCAGTTTGTCAAAAGTAAATTCCAACAAGTTGCCATTTAGTAGATAATTTGGGAATAAGAATTAAAGTTTGAAGATATTTAGAGTTTATTAAGTACAGTAAAACAATTTTCAGTGGCTATCAGACTAAGATTTAAGCAGGTTTGGAATGGTAGAGTTAAGTATGTGCTAAAAAAAAATGTCATTGTGCTTGCTTCGGCAACACGTGCTAAAAAGTCATTTATAATTAGATTACTGTTGACTGAATACTTAGAGAAATGCATGCTAACATGTATTTTTACATAACATTTGTGGAGTTTTTGGTTTGTTACAAAGAAGAGACATTCTTATTTTGAAGACTAGAAAACCAAGATTGAAAAAAGTTCTCTTATAATTATAGCACCAAGACATAATCGTGGCTACCATATCTATATCTCATCATTTGATTTAGGCTGTCATACCTAACAATTTTGTCATCTTCTTTTCTACAGGTAGCTAAATAGGCTCTTAACCAATAAAACTTTTCATGACTGAGAGCAAATTATGCTATTTGTGTTTATTTTCTGTTATAACAAATTACCACAAATGTAATGGCATGAAATAGCACAAATTAATGGGCTTTTGGATGTAGAGACATCTGAGAGAGGGTTTGCCGAGCAAAAACAAAAAGCGCTGCAGGATTTACTCATGGCCAGCCGCTCGCTTTGCCTACCTTCTGAAGGCTTACTGCATCCCTTGGCTCCTTGTCCCCTACTTGCATCTTTATAGCCAGGAACACTGCACCTTGCTGCCCATGCTTCTCATGCTGCCCTGGGGAAGATTATCTCTTTTTGTGATTAGATTGGACAGGCCTGACAACCAGGATAATCTCCATACCTCAAGATTGCAATAGAAGGTAGCACACTTGGGCCCAACACAGTAGCCTAGCAGCTAAAGTCCTCGCCTTGCATGCACTAGGATCCCATATGGTGCCAGTTCGAATCCTGGCTGCCCTGCTTCCCATCCAGCTCCCTGCCTGTGGCCTGGGAAAGGAGTCGAGGATGGCCCAAAGCCTTGGGACCCTGCACCTGCATGTGGGAGACCCAAAAGAAACTCCTGGCTTCTGATGGGCTCAGCTTCAGCCTTTGCGCCACTTGGGGGGTGAATCAGCAAACAAAAGATCTTCCTCTCTGTTTATCTGACTTTCCAATATATCTTTTTCTTTTATTGTTTTGTCATACAGTTTAGTTGGCACTGGGGTCTCCCTTCCCCCTTCCCCAAGCTCCCTCTCTTTGCCTCTTTTTTCCCCTGCAGTCTCATAATGGGTATCTTTTGTGAATTTTCCCAAGTCTGTCATGCTGTCACTCCAACCATGTAGGAGACTTTCAAGTCATTTCGTTGTGAGTTAATTCTTGTATCCCAGGGACCTAGTGAAGGTACAATGAGGACTAGATCTTCGTTATTTATGGCAGTACCAATAACAGTGATAAAAGGGACATTGATCATCTCAAATAATTATAAACAATCAGTCTCTTATTGATGGTTGATCAATGAATTACATCATAAGATCTTATTATAAAAGGTACTGGTAAATATGAAGTGATGAAACATAAGATTCACCTGTAATATCCCTAGATTTGGCATCATATTATCTTATATTAGAGCAAACATATGATATCTGACAGTTTGTGATTGGCTCATTTCCCTTAGTATAATGGTCTCTAGTTTGGCCCATTTGGCCACAAAGAATTATATTTAATAAATCTAAAAAAATAAAAAAGACAAAAGAAGGTAGCACACTCACAGATCCCAGGATTAGAATTTACACCTCTTGGAGGTGGATGTGAAATGAGGAAGTATATGTGCTAAGATTCCAGGCTCTTGCCATGCACAGGAATGCTTAATATTAACATAGGTGAGAACACACACACACACACACAGCTTCCCCACAAAGCAAGATCCCAGTTATGAGTGGGGAAAGGGAGGCAGAGAGAGAAAAAGGAAAGAGTGATTTCGTACCTCCTTTAGTCATGGCCTACAGTGAAATTACTTCCAAATTACTTCCACAGGTGTGTGTCTGCAGACAGAAAGCCACCTGGGAGTTTTAGGATACCTCCCTAAAATTCCATGTGGAAGCTGATGTCTATGCTTTCATGGCATCTATCTATGAAACAGAGGCATCCTGGGAAAATGGGCTTTCTGGTTGACAAGCAGAATGGAGTGACATGGGGCAGGGGCTTGTGGCCTGTGGCTTGCAGGTAGCTTCAGCTTAGCTGCCGGGCTATCCCTCTGGGTGAGCGTTCTTCCACCTGTCACACTAGTACATGGCCAGAGTTCATTGAACCAGCACTCCCATTTGTTAGGCATTTGTCTCAAAAATTTTTAAATATTAAGTAATAAATTCTCCTCTATGTAAGTCTGAGCAAGGCAAGCATATCCACAGGGCAAATGTCTAAAATTAGAATTCCAAGTCAAAGACTTTTCTTGAAAGGCCTAAGCTTTGGCATGTTGGTAAACCTGCTTCGTGGAGGATCTCGGCTCCTCCCTCTGCAGCTCTGTAGGAACAAGCCCCGTTCTGCACTCCAGCACCTGGGAGCAAAACGAATATACTTTTTAGACAACTGAAACATAAAATTAGTATCACCTTATTATATCAGCTATTTCTCTTGGATTACTAATGGACCTAAAATGTCTTATTTAGTATTGTCACCTGCTATTTTGTATCTTTATGTTTTTAATTCGGCTGAACTCCTTTGCCCATTTCCATGATATAATTTTATAGGTATAGGGATTCCTCTCTTCCACTCTCCTGCCCATTCTCCCCCGTCCCACCACCATTTCCCCCGTATAATCACAGCAGTATTGACCTTCACTAACAGTTACAAGTTTAACATTCTTCTGTTTATGTGTATCGTGGCATTGTAGGTACAGACAATGGTACAAAACCTAGTATCATACTGTCAAGTTATATGTAACTGTTTCGTTGAGTGTTCTCCTTTTTTTCAGGGGTAGAGATACATGCTATAATATGTCTTCACTTCCCAGTATATTAGTTTCCGTTATACAGTTCACCTATGAAAAGAATGTTTTATGTCAGAAATAACATTTGATATTTTTCCTTTGGGGACTGAGTTATATCACTGAGCATAATGATCTCCTGTTGGGACCATTCTGTTGCAAATGGTGGAATTTCATTCTTTTTATTGGATGGGTGGTATTCCATGGAGTAGATGTATCACAGTTTTTTTATCCATTTCTCTTTCATCTGACATGTAGGTCGTTTCCATGTTTTTGCTGTTGTGGAGTATGCTGTTATAAATATAGGGTTGCATGTTGTTTTCTTGTATACAGATTTCACTTCATTTAGCTATATACCCAAGATCCTGGACATATGGGAAGCTAATTTACTGCCTGAGCACTCTCCACACTGACTTCCACAGTGGCTGCCCAAGTCTATGATCCCTCCAGCAGCGGGTATAGGGCATCCTTTTCTCCATATTCTCACCAACAGTTGTTATTAGATTTCCAAATGTAGGCCATTCTCACTGAAGTGGAATCTCAATGTGATTTACATATGCATTTCCCTGATAGATAGGAAGCCCCAGCATTTTTTTTTTTTCATGTCTATTAGCCATTTGAATTTGTTCCTTTGAAAAATGCCTGCTTGTTTCCTTTGCCCAGGTTTGTTTTGTTTTTGTGGTCATTGAGTTTCTGAGGTTGTTTGCAAACCCTACTTTAGTCCTCTGTCTGTTGTGTAGTGTACAAACACTTTTTCCTATTCTGTGGTTGCCTGTTCACTTTGTTGATCGTCTCTTTTGCTTTACAGAGCTTCTTAGTATGATGTAGTCTCATTTGTTTATTTTGGCTTTTCCTGCCTCTGCTTTTGGTAACCTTTCTAAGTCTTTATCTATGCCTACATCTTGTAGAGTGTTCCCTATGTTTTTCCTCTGGTAGTTTGATGGTTTCTGGGTGTAGATTTAGGTCCTTGATCCATTTAGAGCTGACTTTTGTATACAAAGGTGGAGTCTTTCTTACCTCTGTGGGTGGATATCCGGTTGTCTCAACAGCATTTGTCGAAAAGATGAACCTTTCTTCCTGGGTTATTTTCTTTTTCCATTCTCTTGTCAAAGATTAATTGGCTATACATATGCGTGCTCACTTCTGGGATTTCTGTTCTGTTGCATTGATCTTTTCTGTTTCTGTACTAGAACCAGGCTGCTTTGATTACTACTACCCTGCAGTATGTCTTGAAATCTGGAATTTTGATTCTTGAGGCTTTGTATTTGTTCTTCATGATAACTTTGGCTGTTCATGGTCTCCTGTGTTTCCAGATGAATTTTTACATGTTTTCTAGCTCTGAGAAGAATGCTGGGATTTGATACAACATTAAATCTGTATATTTCTTTCAGCAAATATACACTGGCCTCAAGTGAAGGGTTACCTTGCTAAGCCACCCACCAGCCCTGATTTTAAAGGCATTTTTAGATTGTGTGACTATATGCCAGGTGATATCTAGTTCCACTGCCTGTTTCTCTTCGGATTTCCATGAAAGCCATGCATTCTTTCCGGGCTGTATGTGCCTGCACCAGTGAATGGCAGGTTTGCTTAACATGGAGTAAATACTCAGTATTTTCTCAGGTTGTCAGTAGAATTCCCAGAATACACCACAACTGTGGGGCATAGTAAACTCCTCCATCTTTTAATGTCTTCTATTTCTTTTTTTAATATTTTGCAGTTTCATCATAGAGGTCTTCCACATCTTTAGTTAGATTTATTCCAAGGTATTTAAGGCTTTTCTCCACTATGTTGAAAAGGACTGTTCTTACAAGATGTTCCTTAGCCACGGAATTGTTTGGGTATGGTAAGGCCATCAGTTTATGCTGACTGATTTTGTATCCTGCTACCCTGCCAAACTCTCTTAGGAATTCCAATACTCTATTGAATTTTTTGATTCTCCTATGTATAGAATCATGTCATTTGTGAACAGGAATAATTTGACTTTCTTGTTTTCAACTTGAATTCCTTAGATTTCTTCATCTTGCCTAATAACTCTAGCAATGACTTCTGAAACTATGTTGAACGGCAGTGTTGATAGCAGACATCCTTGTCTCATTCTAGATCATAGTGGGAGAGCTTCCAATCTTTCCACTTTCAGTGTGGTACTTACATTGGGTTTTTAATGTATTGCTTTCATTGTGTTGTAAAATGCTCCTTCTATGCCTATCTTAGGATTTTTAGCATGAAGTATTGTTGAATTTTATCAAATGCCTTCTCTGCATCTATTGAAATGATCATATGGCTTTTATTCTTCATTTTGTTACCCATTTCACAATAGAGTTTATTTGACTATTTCTTAGCTTGTCAAAGTTACTTCTATATTAATAATTTTAGGGTTTTTAAAAGATTTTTTATTTATTTGAAAGGCAGAGTTGTGGAGATGAGGAAAAAGAGAGAATCTTCCATCCACTGGTTCACTCTCCACATGGCTGCAATAGCCAAGACAGGTCCAAGCGAAAGCCAGGAGCCAGGAAACCCATCTGTATCTCCTACATTGGTGGCAGGGGTCCCAGCACAGGACCATCCTCTGATGCTTTCACAGATACAGTAGCAGGGGGCTGGATTGGAAGTGGTACAACCAAGACATGAAGATGCTGGCCAACATTAGAGGCAGTGGCTTAACTCACAGCACTACAGTGTCAGCTCTAAGAATATTAAGTCTTATTTAATTTACAAATATAAAGTTTTATCTTAGATTTTTCTAAGGTGTTTTTTTTTTACACTCAGTTCAAATAATCTATTAAGCATTTACTGACCACAGATTTTGTGTGGTTGTTGATAGTTCTCTTCTCCCCATATTTGCCTCTGCTTCCTTTAGATTTAGTATGCGGTGACCTCATAAAATTATTTTCCCAAATAGTTGACCAATTGTGTTAGCACTATTTCTTGGCAAGTCTTTTCTTTTTCCACTAACTTGCAGGGTCGTGAGCATTTCGCACTAAACTCTTAGATGCCATACTGTCTGTTTAAGACACTTCATTGCTGTTACTTGACCCACTTTTCAGTACATGTGCTAATAGCACACTGTCTTAATTATTATGACTTGACTTTAATAGCTACCAAGGCAGGAGAGTGCCTTATATCACCAGCCTATGAATATTATGTTTCCCTGCTTCTTATTTAACAGAATCTTGCCAGTTGGTTTTCTGAGGTGACTTAAGATTCAGAAACTGCGCTGGGAAAAAAAAAACTCACTGCATTTTTTATTGAAATCATTTGAAAATATATAGAAAAAAAATTGACCTATATTGTGGCACAGTAAGCTAAGCTAATTGTTCAAGTCTCAGCTTCCATTCTAGCTCTAACATAATAATGTGGCAAGCAGCAGAGTATGGACCAAGTGCATAGGCCCCTAACACCCATGTGGGAAACCTTGATGAGTTCCAGGGTCTCAGCTTCAGCAGCTACTGCAGGCATTTGAGGAGTGTAGCATTGAATCAGTGGATGGAAAGATTTCTCTCTCTCTCTCTCTCTCAATCTGTGTGTATGTGTCTTTCTCTCCTTCTCCCTCCATGATTCTGCCCATCAAATACAGAAATAAATTTTTTAAAAGATTGAGCAATAATTCATCTGCATACCAACATAAACATTCCATTTTTAAGTTTTCCATTTTATCACCATCACTAAATATATTCATCATACAAATGTCTTGCACATTTTAGTTTGATTGCTCTTATTTATCTTTTAGTATTGCACAGAAATATAGTTTATATGTAATCTTCTTTATTGTCGGTATATAAAAATCTGCTGCTTGGTATCTGTTTTGTAACTCCCTGCATTAGCTCAGCTCAAGCGCCCACAAGCAAATAGAACATTAAGGCATCTATAACCCAACAATAGGACTGCAGCTGCATCCAAAAGTCAGCTAGAACTGGCACTTGTGTCTGCTGGCTCTGCTAACTCTGTCTGTTCCATCCTCTCTCCAAGTAAGCAGCTTAGATAGTAGGAGCCAAATGAATAAGGGAACACCCTCTGATTGCATCAAAGTTTTACATTTTGCAACTCCAGCCAGCCAGCATCTCTAGCCCACTCAATTGTCATGCTCTCATTCCATCACTCATATTCTTTTTCTTGAAAAATGCTTTGGGAAGAAACTGTTGATTGACCAGAGCCCTTACTACATGAATGGGTCATGGACAGGGCCCCCACCAAAGGCCCATAAGGTGAATGGAGAGTGGGTGGGAGGCAGGGGGTGCTAATCCCTTGGCCAAAAACCACAGACGTTTCCTTCATAGACTTCTTGAATTTCAAGTGAGACAATCATGCAATTGTATTTGAATTGCTTAAAACAACTATATTAAAATATGGTTATGAAGTAGGCATTCTGAACACAATGGGAATGCTTCTATGATCTTATCTCTCCACATGTTGTTAATTGTGATGCTTTTTATTAGGTAAAGGAAATATTTAGCTTGTTTCTAAGGTTTTTCTCAAGAATTAGCAAACTTAATTAATCCAATTCTGGTATATGCTAGATGCTAGTATGGTTTTCTCCTTTCATTGTTAATGAATGTTAAATGTATTAAAATACTCTAGTTTTAATACAACAGTGTTCCTGCATGGTAACAGGTTTGAGATTTTTCTCTGTGTTTCATCCTTTCTAGTCATGGTGAGAGGGAAAAGATACCTGTAGGGAGTGTTTGTTTATATGACTTTTTAATAAATGTTTAAGAGCTAAAAGGATATTTGGATGCCTTTTTAATAGATATAAATTGCTTACATTATTTCATTAAAGTGTGGGTTTTTTTTTCCTCCTTGTCAAAAAGTTATTCCACAAGGTAAGGGCTTGATGGAGTTTGCTACTTAGTGGAAGGACAAAGAATGTGAGCTGGGAGCAAGTGCAGAGAGAATGTGGACTATCATGCTAGCCCCACTATGGCTCACTTGTTAGGTCCTCAATGCAGAACCAAGGAAGCAGCCTCCAGCTCAACATCTGCAGTGCTGCAGCACGGAGTTCTTTTTTCTTCTGACTGTTCCAGGATCTTTTGCTCAGGCATAGCTTACCACCAAATGGAGGAGTGATTGCCAAATTATGCTGAGCTATTTCATCCTAGCAATTTTCCTTACAGGAATATAACCTAAACTCTAGTCTGACTTCTGAGGAACCTTTTTGGGGAGGTGGCTAGACTGACTCTGAAGCTCATGTGGGTCATTCAGTGCTGCTACCGGTGCTGGGCCCCAGGAATCAACCGCCACAATAGCCATAGCAACATGATGAGCCAGAAAATCCTTGAGAGGAACTCCTTGTCAGATTGTCATTGACCCAAACTTGCATGTTGACTTTGTTGTATCTTCAGCTTCTTCTGATTACTCTCTTAAGTGCTGATAGAACAGAGGCCAAGTCAAGACTAGAGTTGGATTGATGGAAAGTGTGCATAAGGACCAGAAACCCAACAAACAAGGCCTTGTGGGACCTGAGAAGGGAGATACATTTATAGTCATGGATAACTCTACTTTATGTGTTACTTGCCATGGTACTTGTGGATTTATACTGCAAATATTTTGTTGAATTTTGTTTTGTTCTGTTTTGCTTTTAGTTCAGGAAAGATTCATGAAAGCAAACTTATGACTCATCAAAATTGTGCTTTATGAAATAACTTTGGAGACTTTACCCATTCTTCCAGAAAGATTGGCTTATACATCATAGGGACCAGATAATCTCTTTTAAAAAATGTTTACCTTTTAGACTACTTGAACCCCAAATCATTTAGTAAATGAATTTTTAATTTTCATCTTACTGTTCTTTTTACATTGCCAGTGTATGCTTCAACTGGTTTGGATAATTTGTGTCTTCCAGAAAATGTATCTATCTCATCTACTATGTTGTTCCACTTTCATGTTCTTCAAAATATTATCTTAATTCTTACAAAATCATTCATTTAGTCATAACTGATTCTTCTATTAGTCTTTGTGCAACATAAATGTTGTTGTGGCTGCTTTTCTTTTAGCTTGACTTTGTCTACTTTTTAATTATTAGGGAATGTGTTTTTCAGGAGTAGGGTTAACAGTGTTTATGCCATTTCATGAAACACTCCAAAGGAACTGAAGAACAATCATTTATTCAACATATACACTGAAAACAGAGAAATTTGAATGATTCATTTTAAATTCATTTTATTGAATAAACAAAGCCAAGAAGAATAATAAACCAATAGTGGATAGAACCAGTCCTATCTGTCTCTTGACCACTCTGTTACTACTTAAGAAATCAATATTTTCATAATAAAGAGATTCTTCTTAAATCATAAAATGTTTTTAGTGAAAATAAGGTTGATTGTCATATTTTTGATGCACCTATATTCTAACTTTTTAAAAGTAATCATTAGAAGTTCAGAGTTCACTATCTCTGTTTCAACTTTTCCCTCATTTATCCGCTAAAGATTTCATTTCAGAAATAGGAGCGAAGGTGGCAGTATCTTGCCTTTGCCCACCAAGCACTCACAACCAGACTGCTTTGTGTGGAAGAGATGCCAAGCAAATATTACATTGTTATTGAGGGCTTGTGTAAATGCCTTTGTTTTAGAATTTGTACCTTTGCACTGATTCACATTGTCATTCAAGGCAAATAAAATATTCATAGAATGTTCCTGAAGAACTTGATCCTGAAAGGGAATCACACACATGAAGAAAAGTTATGTTAGGTTAAAGAATTGCTAACAGTTGGCAGCAAACAAGCCTTGACCTCTCTGTGGGTTAGTACAACCATTTACTGTTCTCCCAGAGCCAATCCTGCGTCAGCGGGGTAAACCCCACCATCTGCTGACTCAGAAATCAAATCTCCCTCCATCCTCTGACGCTGTCATTTTAACATGTCAAGGTTACAACGAGCAGGTAAGAGAGAAGTGGAAATGTCGTATCCACTCCTGGAAGAGGCACACAGTGCACACTGACATGTTGTCTACTAGAGTTAGTCACAGTCTTACCTGGTTGACAAGGGACGGGAAAGCATAACCTCTTACAGGACCAGGACACACAGAGCCGCACGCATCGCTTCCACAAGTGCTAAGTGCACAGTGTTTCATCTCTGGTGTAGCAGGTTGTAAATGGAATTCAACCATGGAATTTTAACAACCTTGAAAAGCAACATTTCTGAGTTATCCATCTTTAAATGAAAAGGTAACATAATTAATGTGCAAAAATGATTTTAAGTTTAAAAAAAGAATGTTAGTATCTTGAGTGCCTCCCAGACAAAAAGAGCGTATAAAAATATTAGAAATATAATTAAATTGACCTTTGATTACAAGGAACTGCATCTCTAACCAAGAAATGAGTGAAATACAATTATGTATGTCTGAGCTAAAACACAGCTCAAGCATCCCTACCCCATTTGATAGTTTTTCATATCTAGAGTAAGTTTCACAATTATCATAGTTTATTATTCAAAAGTTTTCTTTCCTAAAATAAATAAACCTTGTAGACTTTGCTAGAAAACCACTTCTTATCTTCTGGTATTATCAGTCATTGATGGAATTAGCTAAGGTTTACTAAGCTGTATGCCGTGCACATGGCTTAAAGATTATCATTTTCCTTAAGAAAGTATGAAGTAGGGGTCCTGAAAATAATGCAACACTTTAGAATGTCTTTGATCACCATTAATCTGATTATGTGAACTTATTGCATGGCTATCTTCTGAATTTGTATGTGTCACAAAGCAACAATATTTTATTCAAAAAAAAATGCGCTTTCAGAACATTCTTTGGCTTACTTTCTTGGAATAGATTTCCAATGTGCTGCTAAGTGATATTAATGAAAAAGTTTCCAACATTTGTCCTTTTTTAATTAGTCTGTACTCAATAAGAATCTTGATTGGACTTCTCTGCTTCAGCTTTAACAACTCATCCAGTTAATCCTGCACTGGTAATTATCTGATTGACCGCCTACTGTAGACTCCACACTGTTCATGGTTCTCACTACAACAGATGAGAAGATCAGGCTCAATTCCGTAAAGCATAATGGTACACAGAAAGTCCATCTTTTCATCTGTAACTTTTCCTGAGAATAGGGATTTTTAGGAGGTCTACATATGCCTTTTTGCATCTGATATTTTTGAATAATTTTCTTTGGTAAAAGTGGTTTAGCCATTAATATTTGTGATAATGAGTGTCATCCTCTGATTCTTTTCAGGTGATTTGGAGGTGTCTTCTTTCTATTACTTCTTGTCTCTTTACTTTCTCTATAGCACCCATTATATTCTTTGTTTCCCCTAGTGAGTTGAAATTTATATATTCTGCTATTATTTTTCTAGTAGTTTTAAAAAATGAAACTTCTGATTACCCCAATGATGCCAAAAAACAAGACTCTAATTATTGGCTACTGCTACAAAGGATTAGCATGTTAGCATATATTTCTCCTTTCTCACATTCTTCTAGGGTTTTTAAATAATAGGTAACATTTATAGCTCATATTTTTACTGTTAAATTTTATTACATGTATTTTCTCTTCCAAGAGTTATTTCTGACATTATTTTTTATCAAACTCTAGAACAATATTACTAATGTTACTAGGCCTTAATTTTGCTTGAATGTTTGCAATGTTTTCCATAATCCTTTAGTGAACAGCTTTTCTTTTCTTGTAGTATTCTGAGTTGTTTATCTTGTACTGAAAAAAATGTCTGAATGGTAATGGCAGAGAGGGGATTTTTGTTTGTTTCTCTGGGATAGTCTTGATGGAAAACTTGATCCTATGCCCTGAGAATCTTTTTTTAATACATGTGCAGCCACGTAGACAATTTTTAGTCTATGAGATTTTTCCTGCCACAATTTTATAAATATAGATCTATTGTTTTCTGGTATTATGGTGGAATCATAGACCAAATCAATAGATTTATCTTGGTGGACAATTGATACAATTCTTCATTTACTCTTCACTTAGAAGAAAATACATCCGCATGGCTACCATGCGCTTTTCCACTCCCATGTGCATGGATTATGCTCTGTATAATCAAACCTGAGCAGTGACTCAGTTCAAAAGTCTTTTCTTTTGTGTTTTAAATCATCTTCTGTTCAAACTGTTTAGTTATGTTCAGGAATCCCAGTTTCCTTATTATTTTTATCTTGTCTTTTCCTTTTTATAATAGAACAACTTCCAGTGATACTTGTTTTATTAATAATGTGTTCTTTCTTCAATTTACTTGTTCTAATGATGGAATAAGTTCTCTAGATGCATTTTTAATTTCAAAATTATTTCTCATCTGGCCTCACTAGATATGCAATTGTTGATAAAAATTTCATGGCAGATTTTAGAATCGAATATTTTTGATATTCATGATTTCCAGCTCATTTTTTGTAACTTTGAAGTCACTTTTTGAAATATTTTTTAGAGTAAAAGATCTCTCTCTCTTAGTGGTTGGGATGGCCAGAGCAAAGCCAGTCCAAAGCTTGAAACCAGGAGCTTTTTCTGGGTCTCTGATCAGGTACAGACCCCCAAGGAGTTGAATCATTCCCCAGTGCTTTCCCAGGCTATAGGCAGAAAGCTGGATTAGAAGTGAAACAACCAAGACTCAAATCAGCACATGTGTGGGATGCTGGCACTGCAAGTGAAGGGTTACCTTGCTAAGCCACCCACCAGCCCTGATTTTAAAGGCATTTTTAGATTGTGTGACTATATGCCAGGTGATATCTAGTTCCACTGCCTGTTTCTCTTCGGATTTCCATGAAAACCATGCATTCTTTCTAGGCTGTATGTGCCTGCACCAGTGAATGGCAGGTTTGCTTAACATGGAGTAAATACTCAGTATTTTCTCAGGTTGTCAGTAGAATTCCCAGAATACACCACAACCGTGGGGCTCAGACCCTCCAGGACATGAATCTAAGAACGCCTAATCACTGAAGTCAGCACAGTGGCATAGCAGGCTAATTGCCTGTGGCACTGGCATCCCATACGGGTGCCCCTTTATCCTCAGCAACTCATCTGCCACCCAATTTCCTATTTATGGCCTGGGAAAGCAGTGGAGGATTACTCAAGACCTTCCCTAGCACCCAGCTTCAGACTCACTCAGCTCTGGCGTTCATGGCCAGTTGGGGAGTGAATCAACAGATGGAAGATGTCTTCCTCTTTGTCTCTCTTGTAACTCTTTCAAGTAAAATTAGCCTTAAAAAGAAAGAAATCAACTAGTCACACAGTATTTTGGGTGATTGTGGTCTGAGACTGCTGCAAGATAAGAGTAATGAATGTCAAAGTAGATTTGGTATAAGTGGTCCTGATTATTTGAGATGTGAGATCTAGGCTCATTTTGCTTTTTCTGGCAGGAACATCTGTGGTTTGCTCTAGCTATATCAAACTAAAAGGGTGTCACTGTTTTCTTCCATCTATAAACTTCCTCCAGTCTTTGGCTAGTAGAAATTATGTTTCCAAGAATATCATTGAGGAATACTCAGTGTTTCCAGCTCTATTAAAACTATGGGCTTTTATTTTATTAGATTTTCCAAAAAAAAAAAAGCAATTGATCCAATTATTTAGATTTAACTGACTTTCATATTTATCAGTACCATTTTAATCACATGCTTTTCCATTTGCATTCCTTAATATGGTTTGTTTCTCCATTGACTTCAGTATTTAATATTTAAATACCACAATTGAGGAAGGTCTGTGTTTGGGATGTGTTTCTAAGCCTCATTGAATCTAGTAATAGTTAATAGTCAAACTGGTCTAAAAATCAAGTCTTTTATTTGGTGGGTTTTCTTTCAAAACTAATTATTTTAGTCATCAATAAGAAAATGCTAGTACA
The DNA here is from genome assembly GCF_017591425.1 of Ochotona curzoniae. NCBI lineage: Eukaryota > Metazoa > Chordata > Mammalia > Lagomorpha > Ochotonidae > Ochotona > Ochotona curzoniae. The sequence goes on from NW_024466599.1 coordinate 62,243,318, forward strand.
AAGTTTTCTATCAGTTAGTGACTGTTCTAAGCATCAGATGAGCAAATATGCTTAAAGTACTTACCCTTCAAAGTTGGCGCATACACTGGTTCTGTTGAGAGCTAAGGCAGCAGGCTTTCAGAGACTGAGAACTTGTTGGAAGCCTTCTAGCTGGTTGGTGGGAGAGCCAGGGCTGGGCCAGGACTGAGTTCCAACCTGGAGTTCACCTCTAACAGAATGTCACACAGCAAGCCCCTCAACTGACCACAGGTTCCTCTTTGCATCTCTATACCTCTGCTTTCCTAGACATGATGATTTGGGTGAATACTCAGCATTCAGGGCCCAGCTACCAAATTACATTATGTTGCAAACATTCAGCTGTCTGCCTGTGCTGCATCAGATACTCAGCAGACATTTCCAAAGAAACTAATGGATGAAAAATATATGGTAATCACCCAAAGTTGATTTTTAAAATGAAAGAAAAAAGAAACTTTCAAGCCTAATGCTAAGAACTAGAAAATTCTAGGTTTGGAAGTCTGGGATAAAGCTCTGCTCTCTTGAGAACAATTTCCATCTTTTTTTCTAGTAGTCTAGTGATGTATATATCTGTATGCATATGTCACATCCTAGAAAATAGTATTGCGTTGCTGCATTCCTGTAGCCCTTCTTACAATGCAGTCCCTGGGAATACATGATACACTAATGAGAATACTTCAAAAGGTTACAGAAAAGTGGAGCTAAAAGAATGCCTTTACCTTTGTACAGAAACAGTTTGAAACCCACACGTATTTTTTTTCACAGTATACGCTTTACAGATATCATGAAAAAGAAGTTTTTTTTTTTTACCCAGTTTTGCAATCTCATATTTTCTCCAGGAAAAAGACAAATAATGAAGCAGAATTAATGTCTTGGAAGTCTTTCCATGTCCACCTGGCTGAATTTAAATCATACTGATTATGTAACCACCTGCAATAATTTTTTTCCAGTAATTGCCCAAACTTTCACCTACCTGACTCTCGAATTACCTGAAGTCCATTAAATCCAAAAGTTGTGTGTGTTGGTCTGCTTTAAGATTCCACTGACACACCCAAATGCCTGTAATAGTCAGGGATAGGCCAGGCCAAAGCCAGGAACTAGGAAGTCCAGCCAGGTCTCACACGTGGCTGGCAAGACCTAAATTCTTGGGCCATCCGTGGCTGTCTCATGGACGCATCAGCAGGAAGCTGGATCAGAAACTCAGGGTAGCCAGAATTGCCAACCAGACACAGATGTGTGATACAGGTGGCTTTAGCATCCCAACATCCACAATGAAAAATGTTGAAAGACCAACTTGTCATAAGAAAAGTCTCATCGTGTTCTCTCTGCCCTCAACTGTTTCTATCAAGTCGAATGAATTATTCATACAACTATGTTTCTGTTTTCTCAGTAATAAAATAAGGTTTAGGTTTAACTAATGAGGTTGTAATGAGAATCGCATAACGTACACATGCATATGCAAGTTCTTTGAGAAACAATCTGAACAAACGCTCCTTTCCCCACAGACCTAGGCTCAGACACCGTTAGCTCGCTGTCTCCAGGTAGCAATGCTGTAAATTGCTTCACTGTGGCATATTCTCTCCATAATCAGAAGATTTAAAATCAGGCTTCTTCCCACACCTTCATGTTAATGACCAGACACCAGAATTGAAAGAAAATAGGATATTTAAGTTGCTTAAGACCCACTTCCTCATGAATTCGCAGGGCAGCTCCCCCTACCTGCAAGTTCAAGTGATGCCCCTGTCTGTCCTCTGCCCTCGGGTGGGGTGGAATTTCCGTTAAAACCATTGGTCATATTTCTGGTCCCACGCTGTTTGGGACTGCTGGGGCCACTTCTCTGCCTCTTCCTCTGCCTGTTGTCTGAACTAATAGGGAAACTGCTTCAGCTGGGTGCAATCCTCTTTTGCCCCCTCCAGTAATGCCATCTTTGATGCCATGGAGTTTGATCCTTGCTTCCACAAGGCTTCACCTGCCCAGGAGGAATGGCACGTTTGGCAAGACCTGAGTCATCTCTTTTGTGGGTGTCGGGAAAAGTAGCATGAGTCCAGGACTCTGCCACCAGCTTATTCTAAAGTGCCCTTTCCTCCTTCACACTCCTTACCCTCACCCTCACCCTCTGCCACTTCCATAAACCTAAATAAAAGCTGGAGAAGTGGACCCTTTCCAGCCTAATCTGAGCCACCAATCCCCCTCAGTCCAACAGCTGGATTGAGAGCTTTGGGAAAAGGGTAGAACACAGAGCCCCACTCTCAACCCACGTGGGCAGGCTGTCAGCTTCACATAGTAAAGCGATTGTGCTCTTTTTCGTATGTCATTTTGATAGACATGGAACTTATCCCTGCCTCCTCAGGAGAAAAACCTCACCCAAGTGAGAAAGCATACAGAAGTACCATGCAGAAAGACAGAAACAGGCTGGTTAACTGTGTGCAAGGTCAGTGTATTCATCTCCTTGGGCTCCTGTAACAAATTAGCTCAAAGCAGGTGGCTTCAGACTTAAAAATTGTGTCCTCCCAGGTCTGCAGGCTAGTGGGGAGAGCAAAGTGATGGTGGGCCTGTTCCCTCCTGGTTCCTGCAGATAATGCTGCCTGCCTCTCCTGCCTCTCGCAGGCCCTAAGCATGCCCTCGCTCTGCCTGTGAACCGCTGTCCCTGCCTCTGTGGCTATCCTTGACCTACTCTGTGCCTCCATTTTTTACAATGACACTTGGCAATGGATGTAGTGCTCACCAGGCCATTAAGGCTCTCAAGAGCCTTCATGCTCAGAGTTCAGGTCCAAGGGCAGGAATGTGTCCTTCTGGCAGAAGGGAGAATATTTTAGGATTTATACTCCATATGGTTTTTCTCAACCACTTACTCTGCCATTGTCACGCAAAGGCGGCCATAAGTGATTTGTCAATAAATGGCTACGGCTCTGTTCCAGGAAAACTTAATTTATGTTAACACCAAAATGCTAATTTCATCGAACTTTAATGCATTGTAAAATATGTTTTACATTTTATTTTAGCAATTTGAAATGTAAAAATTCTTCTTCACCCACAGGCCATATGAAAAATGCAGTAGGCCTGCACATCCTAATTAGAGAATCCTGGGTTAAAGTGAAAGAATTTACTTTAAATCATCTTGATTTCTTTTTGAAGGTCTCTAAAAACCTTGTTAATAAATCTGTCTGCTCTCTGTCTTCATTATTCTGAATGTTTCTGTGTCTTTTGACATACATTGTGACCCTTCTCCCCATTGAAACTCTCACTGGCGCGTGCTTTGCTGTAAATGTAAGAGCTGTAAATGTAAGAGCTGTAAATGGAAGAGCTGTAAATGGAAGAGCTGTAAATGTGGCTTCACAGGGGACTTAATGAGGAAGCGTCATTAGTGATTTCTGAACGAGGGAGGTAATTGCATGACCTTATTTACACGTATTTGAGCTATGTGGCCCAAGAACAGGATGTGGTTGCCATTCTGGAAGGGCTAGAACCTTCTGCTGTTAAGCTAAACCAAGTGATTCAGTGATGCTGGGACAAGGAGTCAACAAAGCAGCCCTGAGGAGCCAATGGATACGAGAAAGACAGAGTAGGGAAAGTGGTCGGAAGGGAATGGAAACAAAATGAAGGTGAAGCAGGGAGCGGGAGGAGATGATGATCTGAGGTTGCTCAGGACAAAAAGTGTTGCTCAGGCCCTCCAGGCGCTATGGGAGACAGCACAGTGAGAGATGTGTTAAAGCTAAAGAGAATGAGGAGCAGGGTAGCAGCCACCATCCCAAGATGGGGAGAAGGCCCCCAAGGCCTTACAGGCAAGATGGGCAAATATGCTTGGGCTTCCAGGGGTCTTTGTTTTGTTTTAATTTTTTTTTGATGATGTTTACATAGTTGATCATGGTGGAAAGGATCGAAGGTCAGGGAAAAGTGGGTGTGAACATCGTTTTCAAATTTTCTATTTCTTCCTGTTTCTGGGGGAAGGGGAATTTGGGATCTTTTTGATATTTGAATGCAGATCTTAGTATAGACACGTTCCAAGGTATGCCAACTGGGTTGTGCTTACACAGCCTTTTCCTTGGGTGTGAAGAGACCATACCAGCCATGTTTCTGATCTGGTGCATGTAGCCCATCAAGGGAGTAGGGGACAGCCAGCTTAGGCTGGCTGCCACATTTATGGAAAGCAGTGGCCATTGCAGGTCATTAGCAGATGCTGAGCCAAGAGGGATACTGGGGGGAAGACAGGAGCTGAACAGCCCTGTGGGGCAACCCTTGCAGTAGCAGTAGGGCTAAGTGGGTGCACAGAGTATGGCCTGAGATAGGAAGCTCAGAGGCCGCAGGGCAGTGCGGAACCTCCCATCACTGTCCAGGCAGGGCATACACAGGCCTGCCCTTCTCTGAGTCTGCAGCTTGGCGAGCCTGCAGAGTGCATCCAGGGGGTGGCTCACAGGCTGGCCCGGCACACGCAGCTGTGCTGGGCTTGGTGCCAATTAGTTCCATTGGCACAACTTGCTCCCAGAGCAAGCAATGCAATCCTTGCTCCTCACAAGCTTTGTCTGCAAGACACCCCACCCAGCCCCACCCCCATCCCACAGTGCTGGGCAGGTTTTTAGGAACAAGCTGTTTGCAGCGCTTCAGTGTCAATAGCGTGACCACAATCCCACAGCTCCCAGAGAAGCCAGGAGCCTGGAGGATGGAAGGTGGCACCAGGCTGGGCCTTACTGTGCGCCAAGCGCTGCTTTGGGTCCTGGGAGGGGTACATTGGGGCAGTTAATGTGCTTCACGGCAAGCCTCTCCCTTTCCCCAGACTTCAATCTCTGGGGAGCAGGCTCAGCCTTTACTAAGGACCTTTCACCAAGGCCAATGACCTGTGGAACAGGAACCACTATCCCAGCCATTTCCTTTTTTTTTTTTTTTTTTTTGCTTTTAATTCATGCATTTATTTTTATTTGTAAAGCTGATTTACAGAGATAAAGCTGATTTACAGAGAATGAGAGATAAGTAAAGAGAAACCTATCCACTAGTTCACTCCCCAAATGGCCACAATGGCCAGGAGCCTGTTCTGGGTCTCCCAGGTGGATACAGGGGCCCAAGGACTTGAGCCATCCTCCACTGCTTTCCCAGGCCATAAGAAGGGAGCTCAGTGAGAAGCAAAGCAGCTGGGACATGAACTAGTGTCTCAATGGCATGCTGGCACTGCAGGTTTGGGATTAATCTGTTAAGCCACCACCCTGGCCCCCAGCTGTTTACTTTGCACAGCACCCTAACCAAAGCCAATTTGTGTAAACCACTGTCAGCAACTCCAGGCCAAAATGTAAGAAGTGTGATTGAAGTAGGCCCTAGAATGAACTGGAGCAGAAGAGAAGATAATCAAGAGGCAAACATTCCTGCATACAGGTGTTAAAATCCCCATTTGCCTGCCCCATTGGCTGACAGGCTCCGAGGATGAGTGGCCACAGGGGTGGAAGTAGTGAGAGTGCCTGGTGACTTTCCCAAGTGGCACATCATTGCAAAAATAGTCCATGCAAGTAGGTATTTGTTTTGATGGCTTGTGTTCTGCTGCTCCTCATTAGCTTGAGGAGACCCCCGAGCACAGCCAGCCAGCCGGCATTGATCGGCATTGACATTTCACAAATAAGGTCAGTTGTCAGTGAGTGGTGAGTGCCTGGCCCTGGCACAGACAGCCCATTTCCGTGCCAGGGCTGTCTTTGGAGCAACGGCCTTTCCTGACATCTCACAGACCAGGTGTAACTTCAAAAGAGATTCCTGTCTGTCACTACTGCCCATACTCAGGCATGTATTAGATTTGAACCAGGTCGTGGTGAGCCCAATGCCATCCTAGGTCTGTCTTCCTATTGAATTTTTGCCTATAACAACTCCTTTATTCCTCTTCAAGATTTACAAAAATATCTTACATCTGCTCATTCACTCTCCAGATGACCACAACAGCCAGGGTGAAGCCAGGAGCCGGGAGTCCCCTCCAGGTCTCCTGTGTGGAAAGCAGAGGCCCAAATGCTTGGGACACCCTCCACTGTTTCTCCCAGGTCATTGGCAGTGAGCTAGAATCTGAAGTGGAGCAGTTGGGACACAAACCAGCACCAATATGGGAGGCTGCCATTGCAGCTGGCAGTTGTACCCACTCCACCACAATGCCCCCTCCATAAAGCACTTCTTTAGATGAGGTCTAGACCCAATTTCTTTGGGATTAATAGGATTAATAGTCTTTGAGCTGATAGAAAGAGATGCATAGTCCATTCTCCCAAGGAGCATCTTCTTACAAATGAATTGTCCTAAAAGGAATAGAGCTGTGGCAATTAGGGCAGTGTGCTCATTGAGCCTGTGTAATGACATTCTTCACTGATTAGATCTAACTGAACATCTACTATGTGCCAACTGCTAAACTCACTGTTTCCAACTTTAAGAATCCGACCTCTGGCACTTTAACTCTCAGCCCTTTGGGTGAGCAGGCAAACCAGATGTCCCTTTCCAGGTTCCCGTAGGACTCTGAGCAGACATCTGTTAAAGATCTTATTTTGCCATAGTATACTCGAGTGCTAACATGCTTCTCTTCCTCACTACGCTCAGCTCTTCATGGGCAACTCAATGCCATTCGTCTTTGCAAACCTCACCCCTGGCAATGTGCCAGGCATTTCACAGATGCCTACCAAGTATACTTTGTAGGGATGGATGAAGGAAAAGAAAGAATGCAGGTTAAGCCCATTATACTATGGCCACTTGACCGTTGCTACTGGAATGTTCCCACTGAGAATCTTTAGAAATATCCACCCCAGAGTTATTTGAGATCCCTGCAGTCCAAATAAAGGACAATGGAAATGTCAGCTGGTTTGGGCCATGCTCCAAGCGTCTCAGAGCTATGTTTGGTGGGGGTGCTTTGCAACCAAGTTCTGGGAAGGAGCATCGTGTTTATTTAAGTGCTAGCACCTATTGAGACAAACAGGAAATCCTTCTGCCACCTTGCGTGACTGAAATGATTCTGCTTGTCGTTTGATGGCTGAAACAATACTTGGCGTTGCAAAACCTCTCCGTTCAGCTTTCCCAGGCAGCTTCCTCTGTGTCAATGTAAAAGCACACCGCAGATTGCGTTTCTGTGTTAACAAGGTTACAGACTTCATCTCCATATATAAAAAAGAAGTGAGGGCTACAGAGGAGGTGCTAAGCAAGTTTTTCAGGGATATTATCTCGTTACCAACATCCTTAGCACATTTTGTGTGAAAATACTGCCTGGAAGATCAGCAGAACACAAAAGAGCACCATCTGTTTGCACAGAGGTTATTGCTTTGAAAACATTTCGTGATCATTATGGTACTTCTGTTCTGTGACTGTAATTCTGCTTCGCAGGTATGTCGTTAGGATGCAGTGACTCCCAGTAGTAGCTGGGAGACTCCATGTGTACCGGCTCCTCTGTAGTCATGGGCATCACCAGGAATTCAACCATCCTGACTCCACCCCCATCACCTCCATAATTTCTTGGAATCTGTTCAATAATCTTCTAGAAGCCAGTATCGTGAACTGTTCCCCATTTTTATCTTGTGACTGCAGGCACTCCTCCCTGCCTCGGAAACTCTCTTCCTTCATTCCCAAGATGCTTCTCACTGCTGGTCTTAGACTCCATGCCCTAGTGTGTCACACCCAGCACACTTGGTCCTCGCATTCTGGATGGACAGTGGGTGTTCTCCAGGATTAGGTCTTCCTCTTCTGTTTGCATTCCATGCCTGCTTCCAGGGGCTCTCACCCTTCCTCAACCCGTCAGCTGTTCACTCTGCAGCAGCAACTGCCAAACCTCAGTAGCCTACCCAGAATCTCTAGAGTGTGCAAGTAATAGTTCTGTCTGCTTTCTCTATCTTTCCGCCTGGATGTGTAATAAAAATCTCAAATTCTACATACCCAAAACTGATTTGATCCGATTATTGTGACATGGATCCAATTCTGCCCATTGAGCAGCACATTTCTTCCGAGTCCAGTACTCATGAATTCTTTCAGTAAGTGAAGATTGGGCCGTTTTTTTTTTTTTTCATTTACATCCTAACTCCTCCATATATGTTTATGAATTGGCTTGGGATAGTCTTTTCACCCATACAATATGATCTAAGCACTTGGTGAAAAGGAAAGCTATTGATTTTTCAAAAGGTTTATTTTATTTGAAAGGCGGAGTTATAGAGAAAGGAGACAAAGATCTGACCTCTGGTTCACTCCCCAAATGGTCACAGCAGCCAGGACTGGACCAAAGTGAAACCAGGAGGCAGGAGCTTTGTCCAGGTCTCCCACGGGGGTTGCAGGGGCCCAAACACGTGGGCTGTTTGCGTTGACTTCCTAGGCGCCTTATCAGGGAACTGGATCAGTGAACTAGTTCCTGTACAAGATGCCAGTGTCATAGGTAGCAACGTAACCCACTGGGTCACACACACTACTAATTTGCAGTCCAGTTGTTTTGAAACTAGCCATCTTGAGAAATCTAATTAGTTTCACTTAGTTTCTAATTAGTTCTTCAGAGATTTTCCTTGATTTTGAAGACAGGATCTCATCTACAAATAGTGATTTTTTTCCTCAACCTGACACTATTTATATCTCTTGTTGCATTTTCTTATCTTAGTTACTTAGCAATATTATTCTAGTTATGTCATTCTATTATTTTGATGATACGATTATAAAGTGATCATTTCTGTGATTCCTGACTATAATGAGAAAGCTTCTCTTTTTCATCATTAAAGTTAAAAGACTTCCATTATTAAATATATGTACTTTATTTTATTAACTATGTCATCTTGCCTAGCATTAATAAATAATATTTTTATTAAGCGTTTGTTAGTCCTAGGAAAAAATAATTATAACCTTGTTCTTCCATTCATCTGGTCATAGGGAAAAGATATTAATAGAATTCTATGGAATCATCTTTGTAATCATTTTTTTCTAAAAACAGCCTATTTTGTTTAAGGTAAAATCATGTTAAGGTCATGGAACTATTTTCTAAATATATTATTTAGTTTCCTTCTAGAATTTCAATTATACCACATTTATCTCCCAAATGCTCCACTTATATCTCTTTATTTTATTCAAATTATAGCCATTTCTATCTTTTGCTTCTGGATTTATGTAGAATTTCTCAAACTCGACTTTTCAACTATTAGTTTGCTTTTCTGTGCCATCCAATTTGTTATTCACTACTGCCACTTGTTATCAAAAACTTGAAATGGAAGATTTGAATTTACACATGTTGAGATAAGTTTGCATTCACATTTTTGTAGTGTCGAAGGGTGATACTTCCTGCTGTCAGGTTGTTGCCTTTGGATGGGGAGGGTACTCTGAAGTCAAGTTTTCATTGAGAATTTGAACAGCTTGGTTCTGTTTGGTTATAGCTCCTTGGGGAGTAAGCTTTCTTCAAAAAAGAACATTGACTCTGATAATACAAGTGAATGTTGTCAAATTGCTGATTGATAGTTCTGGCGAGTTCTCTCCATCTTTACACTGAGAAGGTACTGCTTGTCCAGGGTTCTAAGTCGCAATGTTTTCTGTTACAAGTTCTGGGATTACTTACTCATTTCTTCATTTTCTTATTCTCCTCTCCTCTCCTCTCCTCTCCTTTCTCTCTTTTGTCCTTTTAAAAATTCTCAAATTCTTTTTAAAATTTTTTATTTAGTTATTTGAAAGGCAGAGTAGCAAAGAAGGATGGATAAACTTCCATTTGTGGGTTCACTCCCCGCATGTCCACAGCAGCTGGGGCTGAGCCAGGCTGAAGCCAGGAGTCAGGAAACCTGACGAGTGTTTAATCCAGCTTACACCTGGGGATGGAAGGAATTGCAATGACTTGGGCCATTAGCTGCTGCCCTTCCAAAGCCAAATAGCTGAGACTCGAGCCAGGCAGATTAATATTGGATATCCCTGGCTCCTGGCTCCAGATCAACTCAGCTCTGGCCAGGGGGTGCTATCTAGCGGGGGGCGGGGAATAGCAAATGGAAGATCTTTCTCAATGTGTGTCTCCTTCTCTCTATAAATCTCCCTTTCAAGTAAAAATAAAGAAAAGATAAGGTATCTACCCAAGAACATGTTACTGAACAATTCTCTTTAGTCCATGGTGAAGTTCATGGCTACCTCAGAACCCAATGCACTGTGCCTATATCTTAATGATTGTGCTTTCTATGGAATGAAGGTAGGGTTCCATCTGTCAGCTCCACCGACTTTTGAACATTTATGTCAGGTGCCACCTGATGTCCCATGTATACCCCCATATGAGTCCTGGCGCTGCTACTCAGCATTGGGAACATTTGTGCCAAGTTTTAATTCTCCTTGACTCTAGAAAGCAGGAAGCTAATCACCTCTGAAGGCAGTCCAGTAATAGAAACCTCTGTACCAAACAGCCACTCCCCTTCTCTTGCTGTCCTAGGGACCAGCATTAAGCACTCACATACTATGCCCTTGACCACCCCTGTCTGAAAACCGTCTAAGCTGGAATCTAAGGAAATTGCACTCAATACTCCTCTCATTCATTGCTTGGTTCTTCTCCTTCACAGGCACAGAACTGGGGCCAGTGGGCTCATGAGTCCTTTGAGGCCACGTGAGCCCCATTTCTACCATATCCCAGGTTGTTCAGTGCTGTTAGTGCTTGCTCTCCAGCACCAGACCCTTTGGGTTCAGATATTAACTCCCACTTAGAGGTGTGACTGTTAGATTTAGCTGCCGTCCCTGGGCTGTGGTTCCTTCATCTGTTCTAAGAATATGGTAATGGCCCATCAAGGTAGATAATAATAGCACTTTCCTCATGGAGCACCTTGAAAATTCAGTTAGATAACAGATATTAAACAATCTGGATGGGGGCAGCACTGTGGCTTAACAGACAAATCCTTCACCTTGCAGCACCAGCATCCTATATGGGCGCTGGTTCTAGGCCCAGCTGCTCCACTTCCAGTTCAGCTCCCTGCTCATGGCTCAGGGAAAGCAGAAGATGGCCCAATGCCAGACAATGCCTATACACTGTAAATCTCAAACAGCATCAAATGCAGGGGAAAAAAAAAGTATGAACACTTTTACTTTGAAGAAGTCATCCTTCTCTGATCTTTGTCTACATATGTGTTCATGTATTTCCATGGCTTTTTCAAGCAATAAGTTACATGTGGAGGCTTGCATTGCTTCTGGTCCCACAAGCTGGCAAAACACTGTTTGTGAAATGAAAGCCAATCATTTCATTTCTCTGATATGAACCTTCAAGTGAGTCATATCAAAAAGGCTGAAGAGCAAACTGCCTGGCGGGATCAACAGGCTGTCTGGGATCTAGCAATGGCTCTGAGATCCAAACCTTGGGCCTCTCTTCCTCTCCAGGCAAAGCCCCAGACTTGTCCTGGTAGCTCCCACTTCCGAGGAAACCTTCTCCTGGGAACTGCTCTCCCCTCCCTCCCTGGACCCGACGCAGCCAACTCATTCACTGACAGCGGTGAAGGCTTACTTTGGATATGTCCTCCTCTAGCAAGTTCGGATATGCACCACCTTGCCCCACCTTGATACCCAGCTGTACCTAGCACAAACTTCCCCAGAATGAACCAGTGGCCATGATGACTAAAACCAACCTTGGAACTTACATAAGAGATTAAGCTTCTGGAAAATTCTAAGTTATTAGGTCAGGGGAATCCATGTATTTATAAAAAAAAAAAACTGAGGTAGTTTGGCCAAGTGATACATCCTCTAGGTTAAATACCCTCCCCACTGGCTAATATGTCCTTCCGTCCACTCAGCCTGCATTTCCTCTGGCCAGTATCATCATCATCATTGTGATCATCATCTCTTTCTCCACTTTCTTCTCTTTCTGCTCCTTCCCCCTTCCTCTTCCTTCCACTGCTCTTCTTCTTCCTCCTCCCCTTCTTCCTCCTGCTTCTCCTTCCCTTCTTTCTCTCTGATTTATTTATTTTTACTTGAAAGGCAGAGTTATAGAAAGAAAGAGAGGGAGAGATTTTCCACCTGCTGGTTCATTGCCCAAAAGGCCCCGATGGTCAGAGCTGAGGCCATCTGAAGGCGTCCTTCAGGAGCTTCATCCTGGTCTTCCACAGAGGTGCAGAGACCCAAGGACTAGGGCCATCCTCTACTGCCTTTCCCGGCCACAGGAAAGGAGCTGTATTGAAAGTTAAGTGCCCACATAGGATGCCAGCATCACAGGCAGAGGAAAAGCTTCCATGCCACCATGGCAGCCCCCATGTTCTCCTCTCTAGTAAGCCATGAATTCTTCTAGGGAAGGCCCATGTGTAATCCGTTTGATGTCCCCAGCACCTTCTACAGTTCTTATCACTCAAAATATGTTGCATAAATGAATAAGCAAATCAACTCTTCCCCCAGCCTGTTAAATGTTTCCATTCCTTCATTGTTCATTGCTTTGGCTTATGCTCCTTTGGCTGTTCAGACAGTTGATTGAAGTGCTTGTAAAAGAAGCAGGAACAACTGTCTCTAGTTTGGCAACACACACTGGACTTGTTTGCCAGACTTACTGTGACTTTTTTTTCATCTTTTTTTTTCTGTCTTCTGGAAAGGAAACTCAGAGATTAGAGGGACTGTCATGTAATAACTTTCTCCTAAGACTTCAGCATTTGGCCACTTTAAGTTTTTGGCATGAGGATTGGGAGAAAAAACTGTGAACACTCCAAGTATTCGCAATACCTTAAATGGACATAGAGTAGCAAGCTGGACAGCTGGTGGGAGCCAAGACTATAGGTGCTAGCACTGAGTCCCATCTCCCCTCCAACAGCTGATCACTTTAAGCAGTTTATGACCCAGGCTGAGTCCCTCATTGAAGAGGCAAAAATATGGGATACTATAGGATTATAAAGAGAATCCAATTGCGTGGATATGTGAAGTCACTAAACACAGTGCCAAATGTTTCCACATTCTTTCCTGCTCCATGGCAAGTTTGGGCCTGGAAAATAGAGCAAAGCACTGGAGATTAGCCTGGGATTTGGGCTTGGGCCTCTCCTCTGTCCGCAATGATGGGATGAATGGACAAGTGTCATGCAACTCCAAGATGGTAGAGTGAGTCCACACAAGCAGTCAGACTGCAGCAAAGACAAGCACTGAAACAGACATGGCATGAAACCTTCGAAAACCTGACAGTCCTCATAGGGTGGCTGTAGCAGAAGATGGGGTGATGTGTTTCTAGCATATGTAAGTGCCTTGGGGGAAGAACCATTGCTTATACATTTATGAATTCCTAGTGTCCAACAGAGTGCCTGATCAAGAACCAAGATATATTCGTTAGATAAGGTGGCAGAGGCATAACTTGGGACCACTTCTCTCCAGTTCTCTAGCTCCATCCTTCAGAAAACTTTTGAAAATTTAAAAATTTTTATTTATTTTATATTTGAAAGACAGAGACAAAGAATATCCACTGAGTCACTCCCCAAATGCCACAACAGCCAGGACTAAGCCAGACTGAAGCCAGGAACCCAGAATTCAATATGGGTGTCCCATGTAGGTGGCAAAGATCCAAGGACAAGTCCTCTCATGACAACTTTAAAGTTGCAAGCATTGCAAAGCTCTTTTGTTAAAGAAGGCTTCTTGATGGAGACCCAAATCCTATTCAGTGTAGCAGGGAATATTTAAATCTTCAGCTGTTTTGTTTTGTTTTTTAAGCATGGTGGGTCTGTTTATAAGTTGGCTTTGTTCTGTTGAGACCATATGGGTTTGTAAATTGGGAGAGCTAAATGGCTCATTTATCCTAAAAGAAGAGTGATTTCCCGCTATCAGTGCTATCCTACAAGGAGATGAGACAGAGAGCCAGTAAGATGATAAGAGTTTCCCAATAACACCCATCGGTGAAGTCGGTGAAGTTGCTCCCAATTCTTACTAGACTCTGCAACATTTCTAGAAACCAGTCAAAGAATATACTGCTTCTATGTTACTAAGAGAAGGAAAAGGAGACATTTGATGCATTTGGGAGCAAGTCACAATGCAATCCACAAAAAGAAAACCATGAGATCCTTATATGTCATGGCTAGAGCTGTGAACTTTCCCAAGATTATTAAACTATGAGTTTCAATGAAATTTATCCATCCCCTGAGGAAACTAGGAAAGAACATTTCAAGTAATATGTGAGAATCGATTGTGACAGTCCCATTCCATGTTGCAAAGCACTTTTATTAGATACTTGTGTGGGAATACATGCAAGTTCTGTTGAACTTCTCAGCACTTGACATCATTGGGGACACCAGAGGAATTGTATAACTAAGATGCAAGCTGGCCTTGTCCTCGGGGAGCTTGCAGTTTCACTGCGCAGAGATGCTGAGCCACTGGGCAGTGTATTTGCAGGTGCATTTAAATTCTAAAAGAGAGTGATAGAAGCAATTCAAGGGAGCCTCCCGAGGGGGTTATTTGTCAGGATCAGATAAACAGCTTTCAAGAGCTCCCTGTTGAACCTCCCAGGACAGGCAAGGCATGAACTAGCAAGGACCAGAACAATTCCATACACAGCTGGGGAGCAGGTGCCTCACACAATCTGCCCATATCAACTTTGCAGAGAGAACTGACTTCCTTATTCCTTTTAGTAACATTTAAAATCATCTTCCCAAGTACGTACTACGTGTCTTTGTTGTTTTGTACAAAGACAACAACACCAGGCTGATTGTGGTGTGATACTCTAGGCTGTTACCTGCAGCGCCAGAGTTCCATTTAGGTGCTGGTTCGAGTCCCAGCTGCTCCACTTCTCATCCAGCTCCTCCCTATTAATGTGCTTGGGAAAACAAGATGACCCAAGTACTTGAGCACCTGTCACCCACATTGGAGACTAGGATGAGGCTCCTGGCTCAAAGCTTTGGCCTGGCCTAGCTCCATTATTGTCATTTGCTAAGTGAACCACTCTCTCGCTTGCTCTCTCTCTCTCTCTCTCTCTCTCTCTCTCTCTCTCTCTCTCTCTCTCTCGCCTCTTCCCTCCCTCTCCCCTGTACTCTCCCCTCCCCCCAGTAACTACTTTTCCATTAAAATAAATCTTTGAAAATGTAATTTTATTGTCACTTCTAGCATTTCATCCTCATTTAATTCGCCCTTTGCCTTTCCTTTTTTAAA
Organism: Ochotona curzoniae; assembly: GCF_017591425.1. Taxonomy (NCBI): domain Eukaryota; kingdom Metazoa; phylum Chordata; class Mammalia; order Lagomorpha; family Ochotonidae; genus Ochotona; species Ochotona curzoniae. The sequence continues at coordinate 62,258,348 of NW_024466599.1, forward strand.
TTTGTATTTATTTACCATTTTATTTTAAATGCAAAAAGACACACTAAAATCTTTTAACCGCTGATTCAGTCCCCAGATGCTCTCAGCTGCTTGAGCTAGGCCAGGCTAAAGTCAAGAGTCAAGAACTCAAGTCAGATCTCCCACAGTGGTGGTAGGAACCCAGGGGCTTAAGTCATCATCCTCTGCTTCCCAGGATCCCATTTGCAGGAATGTTGGCATCATAAGTGGAATTGGGACTTAAACCTAGGCACTGCAGTATAGGATGCAGGTATCCCACGCCACATCTTCACTGCTGTGCTAAACAATAGCCCCTGCCCTTTGCCTCTCTGAGCTACCTTGAGTGGGAGGAAGATGAGCATTCTCCCAGCCCCCCATTCCTAATTCACATCAACACATATGGCTAAGGAATCTCTGTTAACTTGAGAACTTCAAAGTCATAACTTTCACAGACAAATGGGTAAATTTGACTATTTCTATTCTCATTGTGAACAGGAAAGCTAGAGGTAATTGTACATTCTCCAGGACATGAATGTCACATTTGATGAGACTTCAGTTTCCATTTTAGTGGGAAACGTACTGATTTCAAAGTAACAAAAGCAGACCTTGGAATGGTGCGTATTCTCTCCCCCTTAACAAGCTGGCCGTGCATCCAGAATGCATGCAGTACATTTGTATCCCAGCTTTGCTGGTGGGTTGGCCAAGAGCTGTTGCATTACCTCTGCTGCTTCCCCTTGAGTCTTTCCCCTACTAAATGAGATGTGGGCATCTTGGCTGTGTCCGCAATAAACGTACAGTTCAGGTTTTTATTTCTTCCCCCAGTGGAGCATCTGGAATCCTGTTTTTTTCAGCACAACAGGAAAAAGATTACTTTGTTACCAGAATATTGAACACTGATGATTTACTTATTTATCTGTGGGCAAAAGGAAGCTCTGAAATAGTCTATTTTCTACACTGCAGGTTCTGATTGTGGAGAAACCTAGAGTAGTTTAAGCATGTAGAAAGAGAAGACACAGCCTTACAGCAAGCCCAAGCTCTCAGGTGAGGAAGAGCTGACAGGTGCAGAGTTACATATCTGCAGCCCAGCAGAGAAGTTGGCAACATGGGTGCTTCTTTGCTGCTGCTGCTCTTTTAGTAGGAAAAGAATCAAGTGATACACAATAGCAAACCTGGACTCCAGCCATGCCTGATTCCTGATCCTGGCCTAGTAGGTCTGTTCAGATACCCTTTTGTCCCAATTCCTTGTGAGCGGTGTGACCTTGGGCAGATGACATAATTTCTCTGTGCTTCAATTGCCTTGGGGGTAAAGTATGGATGATAACACCTGGGTGATAAAAATAGTTTTTAGGAAATAATAGCCATGAATAGTCTAGCAAGATAACCTGGATAATCCTGTTCATGAAGCAAGGAAATTCTGATCATTTATTTGATTATTTTTAAGAACTTTTCTTTAAAAAAATTTAATAGTCCCCTTAAAATATTTATGGATCACCATGTGATGCTTTGTGATATGTGCATATATATACATATATACATGTATGTGTGTATATATATATTTGTGTTGCTGCTAATATGTATTATATGTGCATATACATGTGTGCATATATGTGATGTGTGCATATATGTGTGTACATAAATGCAGTATATACACCTGTGTGTATGTATACATGTGTATCTATATAAACACACGTTTTGTTTAGTTTGGGTAAATGTGTCAGTTCCTTCATTTTCTTTATAGTAAAAATATTCAAAATGTCATTTTCTAGATTGTTCATAAATAAATATACAGTGATTAGTACTATCTGCAGTCAACAGAGATGTACAACAAAAGCTCAGGACTTCTTATTCCTGTCTAAGTACTTAGTCTCCACCGGTCCTCCACTCCTTCCACTCCCAGACTCTGGAAACTACCACTACATTTTTAATGTCTGAGGTCACCATCTTTTAAGACTCCACATTGCATGAGCTTGTCTGTCCATCACTGGCTTATTTCACTCAGCCTGATGATGTCCAGTTGCGTACATTTTGCAGGTGAGATTCCATTCTCCTTAGGGCTAAGGGCATACTTGTCCCGTGTTGTTGTTATCCATTCGTCAGTGGAGGAATGCTGGGACTGGTTCTTTTCCTATACTCTAACTAGTGCTGTCATAAACTTGAGAGTGCAGGTCCTTCAGCAGACAGATTTCATTACTTGCAGATGTATACCCAGTAGTGAGAGCACTGGATCATATGATCATTTTGTTTTGGGGTTTTTGAGAAAGCTCAGTGCTGTTTTTCACAATGGCTGTTTAATCTCCAGTCCCACCAATAGTATGCGGGAGTTCCCTTTTCTTCATATTCTCTCCAGGGCTTTTTTTCCTGTCTTCTTGATGCCAGCTATTCTAACTAGAAGGAGGTGATGTCTCTCAAGGGTTTTGGCTTACATTTCCCTGATGATCAGTGAAATAAATGTTAATTGCATTCTCCTGTCCTTTGGAAGGCTAAATTAATACTTTAACTATAGTGAACAGATAACCCAATATGGCCATTTGGTCAAATCTGCTCAGCCACCTGCATTTTGTAAATAAAGTTTTGTTGGAACATTAATGCAGTTTTGCACTGCCTGTCGCTTTTTTTCATTTTGCAATAGTAGAGTCTAATACCTGCCACCTTCCTTGATAAGAGTTCAGATAAGGTAGCTTCAGTCATGGGCTTAAAAGCAAAGATTTATTAGAATGTTTGATTAACTGCCCAAAGTGAATTATCAAGGAGGTGGTAAAGACACATGCCAGCCAGTGGGGATGCTGCCATCTGTGACTATCTGCAAGGCCTCTGACCTGTACAGGGCTTGCAATCAGGCAAATGGATGGGTGGGAATCCCATCTCTGCTCTTTAGCCCCATTTTCTCACACATTTCCAGGAGAGCATGTGATCAGTAATGTGGTCCCTTTTCCTGGTTCACCTCACCACCTGTGTTTAGCATCAGTTCTGTTTTGTCCATCCTAGCCGTTGAGTTCTCACAGGTGTAGGAAGGACTCCAGCAGCAGTGGTGAAGCCCACCGTGCCTGACAAGGTCGCATTTCCTAAGTCCCATTCTGAAAAATACACAACAGATACAGGTGTGTGGAGAAAGTGAGATAGGTATATGAAGGAAAAAGACAGTCTCAGTGCCTCCAGTACCGGAGGATCCCAGGAATCAAAGTTGGCCTGCAGCCAGCTGCATCACTAAGGAATAGCTTTCCCTTGGTCCTAAGAGAAGAAAGAAATGACAGAGACGTGGCTTGTGTGACTGCTGGACCCCTGTAGCTAGGATTTAATGTGTAAACACTATTATGTAAATACTGATTTAAATAAGTTGTTACTGCTTTTGGAATATCTGGTCCTTGTGTGTAGCTCTGTAACGATCTGAGATGTGTTGTTTGGAATCCTATGAGTATCAGAGATATGCTCATGCTGGGGTTTCCTGAAAGGTGATGGCCATAGACATGTGTCCTCAATGTGATTCCATACAGTGTGTCCTCATTGTGTGGATGGATGCCAGCATGCAACCTTAAACTTGAGCTCACCGCACCAGGAGGCCATCTGTTTCACCTCTGTCTCAAGGTGGGCTGTGCAGCCAGCACTTACAGGTACTCTGGATGCAAAAGGAATTCGTTCAGCACATCATTGTCTAAATCCTCAGGCTCTCATGGCAGAAGCATACTGCCTTCCATCCCTGCATGCAGTTCATGGCAGTTTTTAGGTCCTTATAAGAGGAGCAGGAAGAAAAGTTCTCCTAATACTCTGGCACAACCTTCTACCTCTGTCTCTTGTCCAGCACTTGCCTGACTCACGTTAGGGCTTCGTTACTGAAAAGACCAGCTGGCTCTTCTAGAGGCAGCTCTGGCTTGTTACGGCTCAGAGAATAATGAACGAAGTATCTGAGATGAAAGGCACCATATTGGGAGAATCTGTCAGAGGCTCTACTTTCTCAAAAGAGGGATGGATGGGTTCCATCAGATGCTCAGAAGTAAAGCACTGAAAGTGAGTGAAACTTACCAACAATACCACATTGACCAGCTCCTTCCAGGTCTCCCATGCAAGTGCAGGCTCCCAAGATTTTGGGCTGTCCTCAACTGCTTTCCCAGGTCACAAGCAGGGAGCTGGATGGAAAGAGGAACAGCTGGGATATGGACCAGCACCCATATGGAATCCTTGTGTATGCAAGGTGTGGACTTTAGCCACTAGGCTACTGCGTTAGGCCCTACTAAAGCTATTTTAAATAGACACCTCCATCATCCTCCTGGGCCAGCTCCCATCTTCACCCCATGCCATCCCAAACCTCCCTTTAAAGACAGAACATTGGAGGGGTGAGAGTAGCAGGAGAAAGGGTTCAATGAGAAGTCATTTTCTTCCCCTTATTTGGTATCAGAAAAACATTTCAACATGCTGACACCATCATGTTAAAATGGCCACATGGAATCTTTGTGTTAGGTGGGGGGCCCCAGTCCGAGATGCCACCACAGTGGGATTCCAGAAACCACTGACAACATGAACTCTCTAGCTCCAGACAATAGCTTCTGAAGTGGCACATGCCTACTGCCAGTTAACCCAGTCACCCAGGAAACTAACACCCACCAGAGGAAATAACTGGCAAAAGAGAAAGACAAAGCAAGCCTTGGGAAGAGAGGCCTCATAACCAACCAGGTAGAAAAACAGAAGCAAGTCCATTAAAGCTGATACAAATTGATCTTTTCTGTATGTGGCAATGACTATAAGTAAAATCCGAATTTAATTAATTATGTCAGCCCTCCAAATTGTTCTGCATAGCAATAAAGTTGGTGCTAGTGAGCTTATTGGTAAAAATCACATAACTTGTCTTCTATGAGGCTGCTTCCAAAAGTTCATGGAAATGGAATTGAAAATGATCCACTTGCTTTGACTCAAACATGTTGAAATCCATGCATAATTCCTTGCTAGAATGTGCTTTTCCATGGAATTTTGGCTGTATTCTCATACCTCCACATGGAATGCAGGTACAGGGGATCTGTCTTGTAAGCATTGGTCTCGTGGTTGCACTGCACGGGGGAGTATGCGTTCAATGTGACCTTTGTGATGGGTTAATGAAGATGAAGATGTGAGAGCTAAGCAGCCTGGAACTCAGATCCTTTTCTTCAAAGTTACAAAGGCAGGCAGGCAGGCAGGAAGGCTAGCAAGAGAGCACACAGGAGGCTGTGCCCTGTGAGATGCTGTGCTTTGGCCCCCTCCCCAGGGTCCAGGCCCTGCCTGCCCCTGCCTGCCCTGCCTCCACCCGTGCTTCCTTCTTGCTTTGACACATGCTTTTCTCCTCTGATCATGCCCTGCCTGTTCCTAGTGACAGTGCTCCACTAAGCCTCTCCTAACCATTCTCAAAGTTGAATTGCAAATAAGGGCAATGAAACACAAGGTGGCATGGGGAGTGGATGGGGAGGTCTACAGGTGGAAGAGGCAAGAGATGGTGAGAAGCTGAGTGTTGGGGTCCCCTAGCAAACCCCAAATGAGGTCCAATGTGGAGCTGCCTGAGAGTTTGCACCCTGTTACCAGCCAGTGACATCACTCTGCAGCCATGCTCACATGGTTACAACATGGGGCTGGGGGTAGGGGATGAATAATACTGCCTTAATTTGGTTTTTTTTTCTTGTGAAATGCTATTAAAGTTGTAAATTGAATACTTCCATCCTTGACAGCAGCTATTAAGCAGACGCCACTGCCTCATTGGCCTTGGGCTGTTTAGAGTATCTTTGGGCGCCTGGCCCAGCATCCAGCCAGTCATCCTGATGGGCCAGGCGTCTGGTGCCTCGGGTACCCTGGCTTCAGACTGAGAGCTGAGTCTCCAGGAGGAGACCACATGGCTTCCAGAGTCTTGAGTTACAAAGGGACAGAGGGGACTGTGTGTTGGGGGCCTGCTGTGTTCCAGACATCGCCTGTCCCCTTCCCTGGCATAATCTAATTCAGTAATGCTGCTCTGTAAATATCACCATCCCTAGGCATAAGGAGAAAACAGAGATGCTGAGAAGCCACTTGAAGAGCAATTATGGAGTTGAAAAAGTAGTAAGGACACTGAGAAGAGGGAGAGAGGTTTGCCCTGGGCTAGAAGCCTCGCCAAAGAAGGAAAGTTATAACTCAGAGGGCAGGAGCTGGATGGCCTAAGGCTGAGATGACAGAAGCCCACCAACTTGGTGGGGGCAGGCTGCAGAGTGAGCTGTAAACACAGTTCCCAAGAGTGTTTACCTTCTGGGGCTCTTGCCCTGTATTGGGTATCTGTTCCAAAAAGCCCCTCATGCTCTCTGAAAACTCACATTTTCTGTGGTCACTTGACCAGCAGAGGCCACAAGATCTTGTCCTTGCTGATCCAACCCTCTCTATTCTTGTTTTTGCAACATCTGGAGAAAGACTCAAAGGAGGCCAACATCTTTGCCCAGCATTTGCTTAATGGGAGGTCGTAGCTGCAAGTCAGTCTGATGGTAAGGAAATACCTTAAGCCTGAATAGGTGCATGGGAAGGCAGTGAATAGAAGATGTACTACTGATCCTTGATAAGCTGCTGATAAACTGTAAAAGTGATCACTAATACAGTTCTGACTTGTCAGGTCTCTGGACCTTTGTATATGCTGTCCACCTACTGCACACAATTGTCTATAGATGTGCCCCACAGTGCAACCTTCCAGGTCAAATACAAATGTGGCAACCCTGAGAAACTTGCCCTGACCTCCTCCCTACCTCTTTCTAAATGGCCTCCTGTCTGCTCATGTCTCCGACACACTGCAACTCTCCTGAAGCAAGTGCCATATTTCATCACCAATTTCATGTGTATGCTTTTCCTGAGATAGATGTGCCTTCAAAACATGAAGATAGCAATCTACCTGCACATAGAAGGGGTTAAGTACGGCTTAGTGAATGAAGAGGTGTGAATGAATGAAAGCAAAATCTGATAAAGTGTGGATAAACCAGCATGTCTGTGCACAGAATAGGCAGCAGCTGCAAGAAGCCTGACTAGTGCTTTAATAAAAAGCAAAGCTAGTTCCGAGATCTGAAGTCAGGCTGCCATGTTCAAACCAAATCCTACCACTGGGTAGATGAGTTCCTTAACTTTTCTCATGTAGAAAATCTTTTCAAGCAGAAAATGTGGTGCATTAAGTTAGCCTATCTCAAAAAGTCAGTAAATGATAAGATGGGTTCATAGAATATGTGATACCACTTCCAATCCAGTTCACAGTGTGTTAGGAGATTTCCTTTATGTACTCCTGTAGTGTTTGCATTTTTTACTTTGAATAACCAAAAGAAAGATGAGAAGTAATGCAACAGAACTCCTGCTTCTTGCAAGATGACATTCTAGTTATCCTGAGTGACGTTCTTGAAATTAACCTTAAAATACTGAATAAGGTATCATGCAAAATAATGCTCTTAACTGCATGCATTATCTTGCAAGAAGTGTGGAGTACTCGTGTCAAAGATTAAGTGAAGGCAGGTATTCTAGATGTGGGGCAGAGCAATGAAGCAAGCTTTTCTCTAAAGGACATTTGACCTTGACTCACAGGGTATAAGGACAAAAGAAAGGCTCAGGCCTACCTCTTTAAAGTTGGAAGTACATTTGTGGTCTATCAGTTTCTTAATTTAGTAAATAACTTTTGCCACATTGTTTTCTAAATAGTACCCAAACAAGGCAGTTTATCTTTTCTTTAATTTTTTATGACACAATTCCATAGGCTGAGATTTCCTTTACCTCTTCCAAAACTCCCTCCCCCAACCACAATGATTTCTCTTATATTATTGCAATAGTATAGTCCTTCATAAGCAGTCATAAGTTAATCACTAAAGTAGTTTATTCTTACCAGTGACATTTGAAATGAATCTATGGCAACTTTCACAACAATACCAGTTGTTTCATCTTGCAGGCAATTTGAATCCGTGAATTAATTGGATTAAGAAGAATTGTATAATTTTTTAATTAAGTGATTTTCTTGAAAATGTGATGATATTGATGTAAAATTCAAGATCATCTAACTCTTTGCCAAGTTTTTCTTCTGCTGATTAAGCCAGCATACTAATAGTTATACTTGACCTTTGGTGTATGCATAATAACAACTGGAATTGAAGGCAAAGAAAATTAAACATTTAACCATACAGTGCAGAAAATTTTCAAGTGCTGCGTTACCATCGCCCAGGTTGACGAATGTGAGCACAGTCATTTCAAAGTGACTACTAACTTTTGGTGTGGATGCTGCAGCCACTTTGGCCTTCTTTTGGTTCTCAAAGGCAGAGTGATAATAATACTTTGTGAAAGTTATAGCTTCATCATCAACCTGTGTGAAAAGCTGAAGTCCAGTACTTTGTGTGTTTGCTTACAACTGATGGGTCCCAAAAGACTTCATTGAGCTGAGTGAGCAAGAGCAGATGACAGCATATTCAAAGACCCAGAGACAAAAATCAATTAAGCAAGTAATTGCAGATTTACACTATACAGTAAAAAGCAACTCGCCACAGCAAGCATGCCCAAATAACTCTACTCTCCATAGCAAGATAACTCAGCATCTATCCCAGGCTTCCCATGGGCCCTGTCACCCTACAATTCAAGTCCCCCTGTGCCAAGCATCGTACAACTGACAGGTACATAAGGGGTCTGGGAGGGACAGCAGCTTTGACTAACAGCCCCATCACCACCTGAATCTTCACTTTACTTCCTCTGATCGGTAGTTGTGCTAACTCATGGACTTAAGGCGGGCAAGGGAAGCACAAAAGTCAGTAAAGAGCATCATAATGCAATGTTTTAAATAATTAAAATGAAAACAAAAAACATGGAGAAAATGTTTTTAATAAAGACAGGATTCAATTCTGTACTTCTATAGCCTGGCACGTGACCATGTGCTTGTAGATGATGGTGAAAGGCTCTGCTACCTTGCCCTAATCCCAGCTGCAAATGCAACTTTGAAGAGTTAGAGGTCTGGGGAAAAAGAGAGGCTTCCCTGAGTGAGAAGGGGCTGGGCCTAAGCCACGGCATTCCCCAAACTCATAATTCAATGACTTGTCCCGGGTGCACCCACTCCTGAGCTTAAAAGGCAAACCTGTGGATACCAAATACTATTCCTATCATTCCAAAGAAGGGGACAGAGGCAGAGAATCAGGGAAACACTAGGGACCCATTGATGGGCTGGTGGTAGTATTTATGGAGCCTGCCAGGCCCAAGGCAGGAGACATTTCCACCCCATTAAGGAAATGCATCATTTTTACTGATAAAAAAAAAAATAATGTCAAAAATGGTCAGGAAAAAAAACATACTAACTCAATGTCAAGGCCACACTGGATGAGATAAAGATGCGTTCCTGTTACAGATTCCAGACAATGACTTTTTCTTACCTTGCTGATCAGAGAAGCGTGTGCAACCTCCAGAGACAGGAAAGTCAAAGCACAATGCTAATAGTGTTAGTGATGCACTGTGAACTTCTCCCCTTCATAAGCTCCTAGTAAAGCCCCGAGGTGCAATCTGCGCATGTTCCTCTTTCCCTTGTGGTGATTAAAATCTCAAACCTTTGCACTCCAAACTGCTCTCTTTCTTACCATTCCACTACCAGACCTAATGTGACGTCTGACTTCCCAAATCAAATTTCTATCAGTCTGGTTCTCCTGTGTGTCATGACATTCCTCCTACCCAGGTTTTACGTCCCATTAAGTGTGAGTGTAGCCAAGGGCCAGTTTGTCACAGTTGGTATCATCCTGTGGCCCAGAGGATGACCACCATTTTGTGTCTCACACACATATCCGCACAGGCTCAGGAATGGAGTCCGAGTTCAGGAATGCAGATTCCTAAGGAAAGGCAGGCTTCGGCGATACCGTGAACTGGCAAGGAGCTTCCGTCATTCTTGACAAATGCATTCAGGCTAAGGACGAAAAGGAACATGACTTTATTCACCCTCTGTAACTCTACTAATTTTCTGTCCTTTCTCCTTTTAGGTATGAAAAGTACGTGCTCTGTGTTCCCATTCTATTCCAGCCACTCCCGTCCTCAATCCAACCCCTAAGGCATTTATTTCAATTGTGAATTACAGCTTTCCAATGATTTATATTTGTGGTATTGCTTGTTCCTAACAAGATTATTCCTAATCAGAAAGTTATTGTGTATATTTTGTATATTGTATATGTGTATACACGCACATATATTTGTATTTGATGCTTAATTATTCCTAGTCAGAAGATTACACTTGTTTGGGTCTTTTAAACAATTTTTTATTTTTCATAATACATTTCCACAGGCCCAGGCATTTCCCCTTCTACCCTCCCCACTTGCCCTTCCTCTCACTGCTTTCCCCTATATCATTACAGTAGTGTAGTCCTCCAGCTAGTCACAAGTCCATCATTCTTTTATTTAAGTATATCATGACATTGTAGGTATAAACAATGATAGAGTGTCATTCCCCACAGTTCATATTGTGGCATGTTCTCTGCCTCTGTGGTGGCCCTGTCTGGCTCTGAAAGCCTGGATGTAGTTTGGGATACTGAGGGATCCCCACATGCTGTTCCACCAGAGTACTTTATCATTCCTGGCTCAGTGTCTTACATGACAGCATGCCATCAAGGCGTTGCTTCTGAGGCTTGCTGTGACATGAATTCTTCAGGATTGGTCCTGATGCTCCAAGGAGAGCTGTCACTTGCAACTCTGAACTGAATATGGAGTGCTGAGGGCAACAGACAACCCTTTTTAAATTATACCAGGCTCTTTGTTAAGTTTCCCGGAAGTGAACACATAAGTGAACACAGCCTTTGCCCTTAGAAAACTTAACACCTGATGATAGGGCAGGATAAGACCACAGACTGCTTTGCTACAAGAATGAATATGAGGGTTGTACAAGAGAGCACAGCCAAGGGGCATATGGAAGGATTTCAATTGTCTCTAGGTGTGATTATCCCTGCGAGGGCTTTAAACAGTTCAAAATAAGGTCTCCTAGAGAAGATGGGCTTTAACCTATTTCTAAAGGCTTCATAAAAACTCTACAAGTGGTAGTGGGATACTAAGCAGGATCTAAAGAAGGGTCCCCTGGGGAATTTGTATATAAGGGACTTGGTTCTCTAACAGCCTGGGGATTCTAAGTCTGAATCCTCCTCAAACCACATGGGTCCACTTGCATCCCATCCTTCACTTCAGCCTAACCCCGCCTACGCTCTCAATTCCATCTTTGCATCCATTTCCTATAGTGGCATTGTCAACTGGAACTTTTTAATCCACATGAAAATGCACCGAATGTAGAGAACAAAATCATGTGCTTTCTACAACTCAACCTAGAATGCAAAAGGTTCTGTCACTTACAAACAAACAAAAAAGGCACCATGTGTGAGAGGCATCATCTTAGGCTGCTCAGAGTACTATTTGATTATAACTTTGTGAGCCCAAGCTTAGTTTAGTAGATAAGGTTTCTGGGAAAGCGATCAGCTTAAATGATAAAAGTAATATCCCAGGAGAAAATCCAACTGATGGATTTTCCAGTGGCCTCATGTTTAAAAAAAAAAAAAGAAAGAAAGAGAAAAGAAGACAGTGCTGCCTGAGATGGAGGGAGGTCAGATTAGAGGGGCAGGGATGGAAAACGTGTTCAAAAGAGTCAGAAATGATACTTCAAAGAAAAACTGATTCCTACACAGTAGCGCAGTAGCTAACATATAATCAATACAGAAATTAGTCAACAAATACTTGCAGAGAATTTTCAGGTTTAATGGCAAGATCTAGGAAGCTTTCAAGAGACCAGGATCCAATAAAGTTACTCCTGCAGGATGGTATTGGATGACTGTATGACAGAAAACACCTTGAATAATAATTACTTACACGTAATAGCCTCCCGTGTGCTCAGGTAGAAAGGCATGATGTGTATGCCTTTGTCCTATTGCATTTCTTTTCATTCGTTTTCCTGCCTTGGGCCAAGATAATTATATATGTTTATGTAGTCAATTAATCATTCATTGAGTATTTACTACATGTGAGAGTGTGGAGGATGAAGAGAGAACCGTTAAACAAATAGATGAGTAGAATGAAGCGTGACCAGCATAAGGTTAGAGACATTTGCGGCCATGTGCGTGTGGCTTGTCACTCAGCTGTGAGGGCAGAATTACTGGCAGGGATGGCCGGGCCCAGGTCAAGGCTACAGGGTCATTGTACTCCGCTAGGAGTTCATGTCTTTTTACTTGTGGGCTGGAAGGTTGCTCCTTCCACAGAGCTTCCTGCCCTCTTCCACTCTTCAGTCTGTGGAAAACAGTGTGTATCTCTGAAGATGACACCGTGTTCTCCCACAGTTCTTACTCCGCCTGCTCCTCACAGCACATGAACCAGGTCTGAGGACAGCAAGCCGAAATTCAGGACCAGATCCAGTCTGACTTCTGTTTGTCTAAATAAAGTCTTTTTGACAAATAATCTTCTTACTGATGGCTGTTTTCACGCTGCAGTGGCAAAGTGAAGTAACGCTTTCAGAAATAATATGGGCTAAAATGCATAAAATATTTACTGTCTTTCTTTTCCAAAACTGGTTGGCCAGCCTTTTTTTTTTTTTAATTTAAACTTGGCAGTTTATAGTATTCAAGCAAGAGTTTACAGAACTTCATGCATTTTAGGGTGATCAAAACAGTTTTATAACTCTAACAAGCCATGTATTAACAACTGAAGAGTAGAACAGTCTTAGGCAGGTGAGCAGAGAGATCCCCAATAACTTAGCAAGTGAGGAATAACTGAACTCTACATCCTATCTAGTGAGGTCTAGGAAAAGCTAAATCGAGAACCTGACCAGTAAAATACAGGCTGAGCAATTATAGGCCAACTGACTTCTTTCTGTCTGTTCAAAACTTCTATATTAGTCTCTGTCTATGTGAGCTAATTTTGGAGCTCATGAGTGACCCTGATGGTCAGTGCAAGAGAGGATGGGGAGCCAAAGCTGGAACTAAGTAAGGACCAGAGAAAGCTCCTCACCTGAGTTCAAAAGGAAATTTGCAATTCTTTTATCTCTGAAAATCACCTAGGGCTCCTGACACATCCCGACCCAGAACATTCCCTAGGACTGGAACCACACATCCCACTCAGGCTCTGGCCCCTGTTTCTGACAGCCTGGTGATGAATGCATCAACTAGGACAAGGATTCACTGCCTGTCCCCAGAGTCCCGGGAGCTCAGTGCAGTCGATAAATATTTATTGAGTGTTTTCCGAGGCCTGAAGCACTTGCTCAGCATTACAACCAAATGAGCACAAATTCTTCAGGGTGGTTTCAGATAAATATATAAATGCATGTTAACGGGATTCAATCCAGTAACAGGGAATAGGGAAGAAACTATCCATCCATCTGTGTATCTTATCCAAATACTACTAACTTTGGGGTAAAGAGGAAAAAAGCCTGTTACATAAGTCATGGAGGTGAAATGATAGGGGGCAAGGAGAGAAATGAAGAAGGAAGACTTATAAATGGAGCTGTTTGAACAAATGAACATGCATATATTTTTAAAAGCTGATCTTTTTATTCTCTCTGGTTTTATATGGATAATACTTTCAACTGTCACTAAAACAGCTCCTCCATTCAAGGAATAGCAGAGTTAACTGGGCTCCCAAATGGCAATTTTTGCAGTAAAGATAAAATATGACTCTCTGCCATCCACTTGGAGATCCAGTGCCAATTTGCTGATTTAATTCTCCCTTAAGCCCAGTCACATTAGATTCTGTATGGTGTATCACCAATTTGGGCATGGGGATGGATGTTGGGATTCACTTATTTAAGACTGAATATTTATCCTGAGTTAGAAACAAATTAAAATCTTGCATTGAGATAATATTAAAAGAGAGGAATGTAATTACCACGTTCTCCCCTTGCCCGTCCCCTCTGGCTCCCACCGAGGCCTCACTGAGGATGGCAGCCTGCACGGAGCAGAAGGGAGATAAGGCCTTTTACCCTGCTGCGTGTTAGGCTCTGTTGAGCAGAAAATCTTGCCTTTGAGAAGTGATCCAATAAGAAAGTTTAATACAGACACTCCAAGATTCTGGCTGCTTCCAACTAAGTCCAACCTTCACAAACTGCAAGGAATCAAAGCGAGTAGTGCAGAGACTAACTGGCTCCAATTCTGGGAGCCCCACCCTATAATGAAGGGGAAACCAGGGCCCCATTGCTGTTAGGTGGCAGGAAGGTCACGGGGCTGGAATGGGAATCAAAACTGCTCAGGTTCTCCTCAATGCACCTGTCCACGGATGGAAGGATGGAAGGACCTTCAGAATCCAGGAAGTGATCCTCCCTTGGCGTTGGGTGTGGCCATTTGGGGAACTTAGAGAACACAGATAATACTTGATTGGCAGCACCTTGAAAGGGGTCTTTGCCTTTTTGAGGTCCTTCATATGGCATTTGATTGATGGATTTTGCAGCCACCAACTTTATCAGGGACACTTAACCAAAGATTTCTACCAGCTCCACTATGCTCTCCTGGGCAAGTCTTTTCCTAATTCCACTCGCTTCTGGCTTTCAGATCACCTACACGCTTACCTAACAGGACAGCAAGAAAATTCTCTGGAAGCTTTCTTCCTGGGAACTATCATGATTTCTGATCTCATATCCCTTCAGTGGCTTTGCACTTGCAGACCAGAGAAGGGAGTCCTAGGTCTCTAACAAGAAAATTCAAAGAAAAGTATTCTTAAGTTTAGAACAACAAAAGGAGTTCCAAAGAGCTCTGTTCAGACACTGCATTATGAATTTTTCTGTACAAGTTAGAGCTCATAACAGAAAAGAAAGAAGGCTCCCAAGGCCATGGAACAGAATGTTCTAGTTTGTCCCTTCCTGCTTTCCCCACTCCCACCCTCCAGGCCCAGATCCACCCAGCACAAGTTTCTCCAGTAGACCACCTGTCATTCTGAGACTTGCTAACCTGCCCAGCTCCCCCAGGCTCCGAGGAATTGATCAGATTCCCCTATGAGAATCTGAGATTCTCCTCTTCCCTTCGGGTTTTCTGGTTGTTTATTGACATGACTTTTCTCCCTAGATAAATTAGAGCATTGCAGGGTGCCAGGGGCACTGGATTCTGCTTGCAGTGGGTGCCTGCTGAAAATTGCTTGAGTGCTTGCTGAATGAAAACGCTTCACTTATAACCCCACACCCCTAATTCTGGCCCAGAAATCCTAGGAATCCAAAGATAATAGTAAAAAGAGTTCTGCAGAGTTCTGTGATGCCAGCAGAAAGCTGTGCTTCTATTTGTGTGTTTCTGAAGTCTCCAAAAGCATTTTGTTCCATGAAAGCCAGAAGTGTCTGCCTGTCAGAGAGTCAGGCATGCAATTTGGAGGTTTTGTCTGGGTGTCTTTAAACCCCCACAGCTGTACAAAGCATTGTTTCTACTCTTTAAAAAAATAATAAGGATTTTAAGAGATGGATTTATAAACATAGCAAGAAAAATACACATAGGGAGATGCCTTTCAAAGTGGAAGAGGAAGAATGGATGTGCTTTTATGCCTGTTAGGAAACACTGATTGGCCAATGAATCATTCCTCTAGGCTCTGTGGCATCTCAGAGACTGTGCACAGTTTCCTACATGTGGACACGCTCTTTCAGATGACACTGTTTAGCCCAGATACCGGACATGGGCTGGAGCTCTAATCTGCATGCTTCCCCTCCAACAAAATTCCATGTGCTCTGACATGTCCACCCCAGCCAGACAAAGCATCTCTAGAGTTGGCCACAGCCACGGCCTGCTAGATGCTCCAGGAGCAGGTAAAGATCTCCCCAGGAACTAATGGGTTTTGCTGGCTTCACGCCACTGCTTCCTTCCACCTACAGATTCACTTCCCTTCAAATTGTACAGACCAATATGGGGCAGCTCACCTTTCGACACGCCCCACATAAGCAAGTACCTGTTATTTCTATGACCACTAAGATCTAAAACAGGAAGTCCCTTTTGTTTTAAGATGCATTTATTTATCTTAAAAGTCAGAATTATGTATAGAGAGGGAAATGGAGAGACCTTCCATTCTCTGGTTCACTACCCAGTTGACCTCAATGACCAACGCAGGGCCAGGCTGATACAAGGGGCCAAAGGCTTCATTCGAGTCTCCCCTGTGGGTTCAGGTGCCGAAACACTAAGCCCATCTTCCAGCGATGCTTCCAGGCCGTTAGCTTGGCGTTGGACCCAAAAATGAAGCATCCAAGACTCAAACTGGTACCCAAATTGGATGCCAGCACCACAGGCAGCGACTTTAACCTCTATGCCACAATGCTGGGTCTCCGAGACAGTGTTTGTGTGAAGTACACTTACACAGTTTTCCTGATCTAATTTCTCCTTAAGCCTCTGATCTGTTCATGACCAGCATGTTCCCAGCATGAGCATTTCCATGATGAGATTATCCCCTGGAGTGTTGCCAGGCAGGTTCTGAAAGATTAAAGGATCTCGCTGACTTTTCTTAGGGATTTTCAGCATTACTTGTCATAAGCCATAAAGCTGCAGAACAGCATGTGGAAAGGGACTGGTAAGTGGTTGTAAGCCTCATCAGGAATGGGGATTGTGTACTGGCAGTGAAAACACAGAACTACTGAGACAGATGTGTCGGGATTGAACCATGCCTAAGTCCTTTCTTCTCTGTTGCAGGTACATGGCCATCATCCATCCCCTCCAGCCACGGCTGTCAGCCACCGCCACCAAAGTGGTTATCTGCGTCATTTGGGTCCTGGCCCTCCTGCTGGCCTTCCCCCAGGGCTACTACTCCACCACGGAGACGATGCCCAGCAGAGTTGTGTGTATGATCGAGTGGCCAGAGCATCCCGACAAGATTTACGAGAAAGTGTGAGTCCACATGGCTCCCGTGGGGCCTCTTTGTTTTCATATTATTTTGGTGTTGAAGATTTACTATGTACCTGTAGTGTTTTCTGATGTTGTGTGGATAGGTCCTTGGCTATGGGAGGACTGCACTATCCTAAATACTATTATAAGCTTTAAAAGAGCATGGAAAGACCCGGAGATGTGGTGTTAACAGATCCTTTGCAAGCCCCGCCATATAGCTCAGGTTTTTTATGGGACATACCTCCTGTGAGTTTCTGCATTTCTTTGAAAATTTTTTCTCCAAGTTGTAGAATGCCACTTCTGCACAGCACGGAAAAGCAGAAGGGTGGTTGGTATCCCCATTTCCACAGCTCTCAACCATTGCTGTTGGGACTCAGTGAGTAGACAATGGCCAGGGAGTTCCAAGGTTGGTGTTTTGCACCATGTCCAGGGTTACCCCATGGGGCTTAGCCTCACTTGTGCTATAGCAGCTGGTTCCATAACACATCCCCTACTGGCCACCAGCCCTTCTGTTCTCAATCCCCACATTCTTCTCCCAAGTAAGATACTTGAACTTGAGTGTATTTTCCAGGATCTTCCTCTGGGGAAGACTAAGGGCAGGCATACACATATGAGATACATGGGAATGCAGGGCTGGTACTCTGAGATATTACAGGTTATAAATTTCTTTCAGACAGATCTGTGGCTCCCAGAGGCCTGGATGATTGTATGTAGAGATTTTCAAAGTATCTTGGTATTTTTCTCTCTGCACTTATCCTATGGGCAACACTGAAGTGGCTTATTTGTTTTGTTCTGCTCAAGTGAACAAGTGTGACATGCATATTACCATTAGTGTTCCGGACTCCTAGTGCATGGTAATATGAGTCCTTTTGAAAGCCTTCTGTAATTCTCCAATCTTGGCGTTATTATGTGAGTTATATAAAGAAACACTGGTGTTAAAATCAGAGGATGGGGAGAGGGGTTAATTACAAAATTGCCACTAGTCTTAGAACCCTGGGCAAGAATTGCAGCCTCTCTTTGTTGTTAAAATGGAAAATGTTAAGATACTGTCTTGCATACACAATTGTTGTGATGATCAAATGAGCGAATGCATTCTCACCTGGTAAACTATTAAATGCCAGACAAAAGGTATGAACCAAATACATTAGATCGCAACACAATTATGAAGCCTATAAATTTACTAAATGTCAGCGTGAGATGCTGTACTTGTCATGCCTCCAAGATTTGAAGGCTTGGGAGTCTGTTGCACACAAAATCATCCTGCTGCATGCTTTCCATGGAGCAGGGCAGTACAGCTTACAGAGAGCAGTGCACAAAGCTCCGACTCCGCCTTCCAGACACCGACAGTGGGATTTCATTGATCAGGCAGCGGGGGGATTAATGCTCAGCCCAGAAGCAGACATTGAAAATTGTTCTTTCAAATGAAGTTACAAGCCGGAGCAAGATCTCGGCAGGAGGAAGAACACACTATTACAAACTGTCCAGGATCCGTGAATTTGTTCAAGTCAAAGGTTTACTCAAAAACACAAAGCAATAAAAACTTCTGAATTAAAGCTTGCCATGTCAATTATCAGAAACTTGTGTGGACTCCCTGTGCTATGGCTCTGTTCTCAGTTCTCATGATCTTGCCAAGATCTGATCCACCTTGTACAACACCGCAACATTAGCAGGAGTTAGGAACCAGAACTGGGAACCGAACCCGAGCACTCCACCAGTATGGCATGTGGGCATCTTAATCCAAATGTCACTCCATCCTCAATTTTTGTTTCAAATATGAGAGGTCTTCAACAACTTCATGGGAAATGTGTGTGATGAGAAAAGTATGCATGAATTCCAAAATATTTTTGAACCAACCTGCACTTAGTATTTTCATTATGTTTTCCATAAACTTTCGAAGAACCCCTCACAGTCACAATTCTTTTACAAGTTTTTTACAAGTTTACCTTGGAGATGAGTTTACTTTTTCTGTGGTTTAGTCCTAGAGTCATGCTGAACATTGTTGTGTTCTGGACTTAATAATGACCATAAAAATATTTGGAGATTCAACACAATATATTGGGTTCTTTATGTCTTGCTTTAGGAACTTAAAGTTTCTCATATCAGATGCATGGTTAAGTTTGTCATCATCACTTATTTCATTATTTTAGCCTAAAAGTGAGCCTGATTTACAAACATTTTATAGGGTCTGTTCATAATATGTAGTGTGGTTGACACAATAGTTTTAGGGCATTTTATGAAAAGAACTGAATTCAAAAATCTTTCAGGGTGGGTGTTTGGCAGAATTGTTCAATCGCTGCTTGGACCACCTACATCCCTTGTCAGAGTACCTGAGTTTGAAATCTGTCTCCTCTGCTTTGAGTGCTAGCTTCCTTCTAAGGCACACCATGGAAAGCAGCTGGTGATGGCTCAAGAACTTGAGTACCTATCACCCACATGGGAAACTCAGAGTGAATTCTGGATTCCCAGCTGACCTGGCCTGGCCTAGTCCTGCTTTACTTGTGGAATAGACCAGCAGATGAAAGATCTCCCCCATAGTCTCCTCTGCTTTTCAAATAAAATAAAAATAAATAAATATTTTTTAAAGAGTTTGGACAATGAGTGCTCCAGCTTGAAGGTTCACCATACAACTAAAAAGCATGCCAGCAAGCTAAGGTTTCTGCAAAAAAACTTTTTCAAATAATTAGCAGGTGCACAGTCTCCGTCAAACAAATTGGGCCTACACCTTTGCCCACCACTTTGTGTGCTGTCAATCTTCTGCCAGTGAACCCAGATTGATGTGTGATACCAGTCTTCACCAGGCCCCTACTGCAGGCAGGGCACTGGGCCAAGTATTTCCCATGGGTTTTTATTTTTTCTCAGACTTCCATATGGAGTATACTGTTGAGCTTAAGGCTTTAAATCATTTGACCATTAGGATTCAGCTGCAGAGTGATGGAACTGGGAGTTGATCCCTCATCTAACTCAAGAACCCGTGTTCCTATCGTAATTGTTATACTGCCTCCAGAAAACATTTCCATCTGGTTTCAAATTCCAGATATAGCATACTGTGAAAATGACAATCATTAGTTCTACAAGAAGGAAATACAATTAAGTACTTAGTTCAGATATTGTGAAATTTTACTTCCTTTAAAATATGTCTCAGCGCATTATGAAGGCTGCTGATACAACGGCATTGAATAAAGCTTTGCAGTGCACTAATGTCAGATGCAAATTAAAGCCATAATGAGAACTTGTTGCACTCTTGTCAGGGGAACAGATGCCAAGAAGTTTGATAAAACTAAGTGCCTGATATTTTTTAAAGATTTATTTACTTTTTTTGAAAGGCAGGTTTACAGAGAGAAGGAGACATGGAGAAAGAGATCTTCCATCCCTGAGTTCAACCCCCAAGTGGCCACGAGAGCAAGAACTGAGTCAATCCAAAATCAGGAGCCTGGAGCTTCTTCCAGGTCTCCCATTAGGTCAGGAGCCCAAGGACCTGGGCCATCCTCTGCTGCTTTCCCAGGCCATAAGCACAAAGCTTATATGGAGTAGCTGGGGCATGACAAACCAGTACCCATAGGGAATGCCAGCACACAAAGGTATAGAATTAGCCATACACTGTGCCGGCCCCAATCTCTGAAACTTTTGATGCAAGTTTGGAGTACTGATAACTTTCATCTATTACTAGATGTATAACTTGAGAAAAATTGCATTTAAAAATACCTTAAAATTATCTAAGAAGAAAAAGCAGTTGTGCAGACCTTATAAATCAAAAATTTTACCCAGAGGTGATTATCCTGGAAAACTCCATGCATTCATGCAAACACATCCAAATACATCTAATGTATGCTCAGAACAGTACTGTTTTTCATATAGCAAGTCAGAGATGCCTGTGCAGTGCCCATCATCAATAGAATGGATAAAAACTGTGGTCTCAATGTGTAATGTTGAATATTACATTGCTAATTAAATGAACAAGAGGCAGCTGCTTGCAGCATGGATGGCTTTATAAAAAAAGGTCTAGGACAAATGAAATTATACTTTAGGAATACATAAACAGATAATAAAATTATCAATACAAACAAAGACATGAAGGCCATGGTCATCCTCCTGCCAAGCAGATGCTGTATGATCAAAAGGAACACTTGGGGGCACTGCTGAGAAAGTGGTATTGGCATGGGCAATGGTAAAAGGTCCAGCATCCTATTGTCAAGATAGTTAACAATTTCATTGGGAGTCCATCTTTGGAAGTAGAGATGCATACTACATGGTATCTTTACATCTGGATATGATAATCTCCATTAACACAGTTACTGTACATCTGCTTAAATGAAAAGCCATAAAATAAAACCAACAATAGGAAGAAAAAAAGAAATTAAAAATTCCATGCAGTTAAATAACATGCTACTAAATAATATGTTGCTGAAGAAATGTAAAAATCAAAACCTTCTTGAAGAAGATGATGCTACTGTAGATCTATGAGTCATTGAAGAATTTAATTAGAAGAAGGTGCTTTGAAAAGATGAAACTAAAAAAAAAAAAAAAAAGAAAAAAACACCAAAGTGAGGTATAGTTTCCACTGATATTTGTTGGTGAGATAGGTCTCCTGTAGGCAACAAATAGATGGGTTTTGGGTTTTTTTAATCCAGTCTACTAATCTATGGCGGTTAATTGATAAGTTTAATTAATTTACATTCAGGGTTAATATGAATGGGTGGTAATTTGGTCCTGTCATTTTAGCAATGGGTTGTTCATTGATTTAGTCTTCTATTGTCATTTTACTGGGATGATCTTCACATTTGCCTTTAGTTTTGGCTGGCACTATTCCTCTTCTCTGTTGAGAACATCTTGAAGTATCATTTGTAGGGCAGGTTTGGAAGAAGCATATTCTTTTAACTTTTCTTGATTATGGAAGAATTTTATTTCACTTTCAAAGACAAAGGAAAGCTTTGCTGGGTATGTTATCCTGGGCCAACAAGCTTTTGCTTTTAGAATCTGGAATATGTCACTCCATTCTCTTCTTGCCTGTAGAGTTTCCTGTGAGAGGTCTCCTATGAGTTTAACTGGCACTCCTTTATATGTCAATTGATTTTTTTTTTCACATGCACATTTAAGGATCTTTTCCTTCTCCTCAATTAAAGAGAGCTTGATTATCATAGTGAAGATCACTTTTGGTCAACCCTGTTGGGAGTTCTGTGCCCCTCCTGGAATCTGTTTCCCAATTCTTTCTCTCAACCAGGGAAATTTTCCCTTATAATTTCATTAAATACATTTGCAAACCCAGCTTCTCTTTCTATACTTTCTGAGACTGCCATAACTCTTACGTTTGGCCTCTTAATAGTGTCTTTCAATTCTCTAATACTTTTTTTGGCCTGATCCAGCTCTGCTTCCAGCTTTTTGTTCGTTTCCCCTTGGTGACAAGAAATATCTTCTAATTTTGAGATTCTTGCTTCTGCCTCCTTTATTCTATTTTGGAGACTCTCCACTGTATTTCTAATTTGCTCCACTGTATTCTTCATTTCTGATAACAGCTTTCATTTGATTCATTTCCTGTATAACATATCCCTTAAATTCCTTGAATGCCTGCTTTTCAAGCTTCTCATTGTTGGTAAGAAGTTTTATAACAAGTGTTTTGAATTCTGTATCCCCCATTTTCTCAATGTCTTCCTCAGTGAACTCAGGTTGGCAAAGGGTTTTGTTCCTTCGCAGGGGAGTCTTCAGTAATATTCATTGTGCCTTTGTCTCTTCTTTTGCTCTTGGTCATTGTATTTCTGGTTATCAGATTCTTTTCCTTGGAGCAGGTTTCTAAGTTGTGTCACCCACAGGTGTGCAATTTGATTTTACTTATTGCAGTTGGTACACGGCTCTTTGTTTGCAGTCACTTGAGCACTCTTTCTAATGATTTCCAGGTCTGGGTTCTTATGTTAGATTTCCACCATGGTCTCTGTAGCCTCAGCTCCTGGCTCAATAGTCTCCACTTCCTGTGATCCTGTGCTGAGACTGCACTGTTATCTCTACAACCTTTCTCCCACTTCCTATTAGAGCAGTTCCAGGATTAGGGAGATACCAGGTGTCATATATAGCTAGGTTGTTGGTGGTGCTGATCTTGCTGGAACTTGGCCATTAAGTCTGAGGGACACGTGGACTTATTTTGACCCCGTACAATGCCAAAGTTGGTATTATTTTCCCTGTGGGGCCAGTGCAATACACTGAGCTCAGTGAGTTCACTCCCAGCTCAGTACATGTGCAGCTCACTGTTATCCCTGCAGTCTTAAAGCCTTTGCCACACTGTAGAAAATGGAGACTGATGTGCCACTACTTGAGTTCTTGATCTGCTGGCTGTCAGGTCTGAGGGCTCCCTGGACCTGTCTTGGGTGGAACCTTCAGGATGCCACGATGTTGCAGCTCACTGAGCCTGAAATGAGTTCACTCCCAGCTCAGTGCATGCACAGTCCTCTCCCATAACCATTGTCTCCCTACACAAAATGGCACCCGATTCAGCTCTAGGATGCAGATTGGGCTGTGAAATCCACCCCGTTCCTTCACTGCCGGTATAGGACCAGCCACTTTCTCTGCTCCTGGTCAAATCAAACAGCCCAGCAGGATGATCAGTTCTTTGTCTGGATTCATCTCCAGAGTTCCAGCTGAACGCCCCTTCCCACCTTGTTGCTGGTGGAGTTCAGATCACTGCTCACTGAATGCTGCTGGGATATCATCACTGCAACACCACACCGTTGTGTCTGCTGCTTTCCCATGTCTGTCGGTCTCCAGGTACCCCTCTGCTGTTGTTCTGTCCTCTCCTGTTTCCTGGAATGTGACCTCTCAGGTCACACTGGCTAATGTTTCTCAGTCTGTTTAAGTAGTCCTTACCCTACTCTGCCATCTTGATTCTCCTGCTATGACTTCTTTAATCACTTGTATTCCCATCAGTCACTAACATTTTTATGAATATCATTCTACTCTTAAATTTAATCTCCAAATATCTATTATCCTTAGTTTCCTTTTAAATCTCCTGTCCACATAGTTAAGCCAGTGTAAATAGGGAAGCTTCCTTTTTTGTAGCAGGAAATATAGTTTAGCATGCACAGTGCTGTGAATTCTAGTTTTTTTTTAACTTAATTAGATGTCTCAGATTTTTCTGTATCAGTTCATAGCTTCTCTATTCTATTTTCAGAATTCCATTTATCAAGTATGCACTGTCATTGGCTCAATCACTATAGGTGGCCTTTGAATGTGTTACTACAGCGTGTTGCCTCAGAGAACTTTTCCACAGTCCATGCAGGGGTATATGCAGCATAAAATCTCCAAAGTAGAACATACCCCTTTCAATTTTTGATATTTACCCTCCATTGTAAGATTGTGCTAATTTACAGTCCCACCATCAACAGACCTTATTGTTTTGCTCTTAGATTTCTGCTCCTCCGATAGGTTGAATAAAAAGGGAAGATATTCAGAGTTACAGCTATGTTTCTCTGATAAGAGAGTGAACATCTTTTCACAACTTAGCAGCCACTTGCATATACGTCTTATCATCTACCTCTTCCCCTTATCCTATCTAAACATTTTCCTGTGTCATCAAAAATGTTCCTACAGCATCGTGTGTGTGTGTGTGTGTGTGTGTGTGTGTGTGTGTGTGTGTGTGTGTGTGTGTGTATGAGTCCCCTCCTTTGGCAATGGATTACTTCAGTGGTTTCTCTTCCCTGGCTGGTAAGATATGGGGCTGCTTCCAGCTAGAGCCCTGCTCTGAAGAGACTGATTCCCTGTCATCTGTCATTCCCTGTTTATGTTTACAATCTGCAGTTACTGAAAATTATGCTAACATAATTTTCATAGCATTAATAATAACATTTAATAATAGCATTCACAAAATGGGGACTTGGGCTCTCCTCATTAGTGTCATATTATCCTAAATTGTCTTTGAGTCCTACCATAATTAGCAATCTGCCAGCTTCGCCATGGCTGTTGTAGTGAAACTGTGACACTACCCAGGGAAATCCTATGAAGATGGAGTTGATTGGCAGGTTATAAAGATGGATTTAATGCATGACCCAAAGTGACTCTTGCTGAGAAGGAAAAGCAGAGAAGAGAAAATGGAAGAATAAAGAAAAAAGATTTGGTTTTGCTAGTGCATTGCCCCACTCCCTCCCTCTCTCAGGAGTAGGAGGAATGTGCAGTCGTTTTCAATGTTAATCAGAGCTAAGCCCATTCTGACCAGGCTGAACCAGCTGTGAGCGGCACTGATCCCAGAGGTCTTAGGGCAATGGCCCCAAAGACATGGAAGATGAACAAGGCAACACTTCTTCAATTTCTTCATCAGACAGCCCACCACCAGGGCCAAGACAATGTCTATAATGAGGATGAAAAATGAAAAAGACATTCCAAGAAAACCAAGATCTAGACAGCCCCAGGGAATTTCAGCTTCCCTGGATCATTTATTAATATTGGTCAGATGTCATTTTTCTGTTCATTAAACTCCCATATACTATAAACTTTGTGGTAGAGAATTAACAAGAAGACATGCATGCCTGTTCTGACTTCCAAATACTACCAGTGATACTAGGAGGGGGAGGCTCCATCAGCAGCCCTCATGATTCCTGTAACCTGAAGATTTTATGGCAAGGTGTATGAATGTGGATGTGTGTGGTAATACAAGTCTCTATAATTATAAGCCCTAGCAAAAGACTATTAAAAATATGGGATTAGCATGTATAATATTTTGTCTTCATATACTATGACCCAGGGTAAGGAATTAGCTAAGATTTCTAGGCACTCTTTTGTTAGTAATGATAAAATTTAAAACCAACTCATTGACAGGGAGTAAGTAGGGAAGAGAGAATGTTAGAAAATATACCTGCAGTGTTATTTGTCAAAATTTCCACCTGTTTGATTATTCCACAACTTAGGAAAAAAGAAATGTAGATCCTTTGCCATGCCACCCTAGGCGTCGGCCATAGGGCTGTCAGTATGTTTGTGCTCCGAGAATTGATTGTTTATGCTAGCTGTTGTGATTCATCCCCTCCGCTGACACCCACTAAGCTGATAAATATAGCTCAGGGCCCCTAGTAGTGTCACTGCTGTTGATGAAAAGCAGTTAAACCAAGGAGGAGGAGGACGTTGACATGGCAGGAAAGATGGGTACTGCAAAAGCGAGCCCTAAACCTGAACTCCCAGAAGGAAATTAGAATGAGTGAAGTTTAAAAAAAAAAAAAAGAGCAAGAAAGGAAAGCTGACATGACTATAAGAATAGAATGTCATACAAATGTCAGAAATCTGGACATAGCCACTACACAGAGAGTCAGAGAGGAGCTCGCCTGTACCGAGGCTTCTATGGACAACACAACCTATCCGCCCTCGTCTCCCAGTCAGGAGGCCAGAGAGAGCTTAGTTTTGAAGCCTTGAGAAAATCAGAACCTTCCAGTTCAGGATTTGTTAGGGCTGCTACTATCAGCTGATTGAAAAAAGAAAAGCACAAACCAGCAACAAATCATAATTGATAATAAGATTAAAATGAAGGATTTTCTGCAAAACCCTAAGTCATTGAGCTGAAGATAATGTTAAAAAATTACATTTCCGGGCAGGTATTTGGTGAGGTATGGAAAGTGCCTTGGACTGTGTGGGCTGAAGTTCCAGCTATGCTCCTGACTTCAGATTCCTGCTAATTGAGACCCTGGGATCCAGTAGTCAGGTCTCTGCCGTTCATGTGGGAGACCTGTGGGGAAAGTGGCTCAGAACAAGAGAAATTCACAGCCAAATCGAATTTATAACATAGATTCACAGAAGGCGGCCAACTGCGGTTATGCAGACAGAGCAACCACTTGGCTGTGGTTCAGTCCTTCAGCAGGCCTGGCCGTTTAGAGCTGCAGGGTCTCGGAGGGATGGATGGAGCTGAGATAGCTCTCAGGCTTTTCGAACCAAGGGGTTTCTCCTCTTTGGAGTCTAGGTGGTTGAAAAGAAATGCAGCGGGTTGGGTGTGAACAATTCAAAGCAAGACTTAGACTGGTATTTTGAAATGTAAGTGCTGAGTGCTCGCAGGGGGCAGGGAGGGGAATTGTAGCTCACAATCTGGGAGCTGTAAAGGCTGAGCAACTAGAATGGGGAGGGGCTGTAGGGGAATTGATTGCTATCCTGCTGATACAGGCTTCCATTTGGGGCTGGATATCTACTCTCTGGATCTATAGGGTAGATCGGATTGATGGAGGAAAAAGCAGTCTTGTTTCATTCTTGCATGTTGGCTCAGGAAATAGCACTCGTGTTCCTGTAAGAACCTGTGAAATACATTAATTATACATGGTAGAAATAGAAACACTATGATTATGAAGAGAGATAATAGAAACATTTTCTATGGTAGAAAGAATGATCCAAAAAAAGGCAGGATGATGTTGGGAATACTTTTTGTGTTGTTGTTGTTATTGTTGTTGAAGACAAGGAGGGAGATGGAAAAGCAAGAGTTCTGGTCCCAGTCCACTTACTGAGAAGACAGATGTATGCCTGGCTGCCCCAGAGAAAGAGCACTCCCTGTTTTGCTTAGTGCGTACTTGCTGGCAAGGAGCTAGGGTTTGTCTGGCCTGCTTCCAGTCCCACCTCTCTCCATGCCCAGTCTGAGTTCTTGGCTCCTGGTTTTGATCTGACCCAGCCCTTCCTGTTACTGGAATGGTGGAGGTTGGGGGGCATAAGCCAGCTCATGGGAGAACTCCCTCAGTCTTTGTTTTTCTCTCTTTGTGTTGGTTTGCTTTTCAAATAAATAAATACACTTTTTAAAACTCAAAATTATATTAAAATAGCAATGTTTTGTTATCAGGCATGACTTTTTCCAGCAAATAAGGTTAGTAGATTATCAGGAAATCTGCTATTATACTTAATCGAATTAATTGGTCAAAGGGAAGTACCATGTATTCATCTCAATAAATGCCAAAAATAAATTTGCTAAAATGTGATATCTATTAAAGGAAAACATAGCTTATATTAGCAATAACAGTTATAAATCTTCCTTCCTTTAAAATAAAAAAGAAAAATAAAAAATAGCCAGTATTCATATAAAGAAAATGAAAATATGCTATTTTAAAACTTTGTGAAATGGCATAAGGGAATGTTTGAGAAACATATTTTATTTGATGCAGCACTCAAAGTACTTAATGAAACATAAGAATCACTCTCCTGTCTTTACATAAATCTGTAAAGATTCTAGTGTTTTCTCAAGCTAGTTTCAAGAGTATGTTTAGGTGGTTGGTAATATAGATCGTTTAAAAGATAAATGGACCAAAATAAATCAAGAAAATAGTGAACAAGGCAAGTTAATTTTGATATTAGTAAAAAAATGGAAAAATGATAAAAAGTTGTGCACTTGGGGCACCTGGATCCGATATTACAGTGCCTGGGGTTCAGTCTCAGTTATATTTCCAGGTTTTTTTTTTAATTAATTGCATTGCATTATGTGACACAGTGTTATGGGCACTGGGATTCCCCCCACCCCTCCCCAAACCCTCTCCCCATGGTGGATTTCTCCACCTTGTTGCGTTACCACAGTTCAAATTCAGTTGAGGTTCTTTCATTGGATATACTTCCAATTTTAACTTCCTTCTAAGGTAGACCCTGGGAGGGAGCAGCTGATGGATGAAGTAGTTGAGTTCCTGTCACCCTCTGAGGACCTGGATGCAGTTCTCAGATCCCATCTGCAGTCCCAGCTGTTAGAGGTGTGTGGAGAGTAAACCAACAGTTGAAAGCTAGAACCTTCTTTTCTCTCGCCTTTCCTCCCTCTCTCCCCACTCCTCCTTCCCCTTCTCACTTAACATAATGAATAAATACATACATTTTTAAAGCAACTTGCTCTTCCAAACATTAACAAATTAGCTTAAAATAGGCTTAGTCAATGAAAAATAGACTAGGTAATCTAGCACATACACAGAGGGAGAGAATAAAGAATGTAGAATATTCTGTTAACTAGATGGTAAAAATAGAATGCCAGACTCACAGGGATTATTATGTATTTTTTTGGAAACTAGATAACCAAAATACTGTGGGATTCTGTACTCAAGTGAGTTTGGAGATAGCTAGATAATCTACCATTACTCCCACTTTGGAGCATCACAACACTTACTTACATAAGGAAGCCTCTGAGAAGGTTTCCTGGACAAAAGGCTTTAAGCTTATTGTTATGGGTCAGGTATTCATGTGGCCTAAAATCCAAGAAGTACAAAATAATCAGAAAAATATTCCTTTGCTCCTTTCTCCTCCCACTCCTATCCTACACCTTCTTGTGAGCCTTGCAAGTTTCTTCATGCTAAGTAAGTATGAATTTATGTTCTTTTTTTTTTCCTTTCATAATGCAAAATATAGTGTATATTCTGCTCGTGCTCTTCTCAGCTAGATTACTAATATCCCTTCTCAGTTTTTAGCAAATATTCTCATTTTCTTTAGAGCAATAGTATGACTTTGGGAAATTTATCCAATATGATATTGATGTGTATCTGGATTGTTTCTGGTGTCTGCCACACCAACCTATACTGCTATGAGTAGTCTTCACTGTGATAAAGTTTTTTTTAAAAGATTTATTTTTATTGGAAAGGCGGATATATACAGAGAGGAGAGACAGAGAGGAAGATCTTCTGTCCGATGAGTGAGCGCAACGGCCGATGCTATGCCGATCCGAAGCCAGGAGCCTCTTCCAGGTCTCCCACGCGGGTGCAGGGTCCCAAAGCCTTGGGCTTTCCCGGGCCACAAGCAGGGAGCTGGATGGGAAGCGGGGCTGCTGGGATTAGAACCAGCGCCCATATGGGATCCCGGGCGTGCAAGGCGAGGACCTTAACCACTGCGCCATCGCGCTGGGCCCTTCACTGTGATAAAGTTTTACAGTAAAGAAATCTGATGGTTGGGTTCAAATATTGTGTTTCCCAAACTTACTCCATCATGAACTAGTTCTTTTAAGAAGTATTGCCCACAAAAGTAGAGTACAATACTTGCTGCTGTAATGCAGTGGCAAGAAGACTTTCTGTAAAAGGTCAGGAAGATGTTGAATATGTTCAGCTTTGCAGCCATGCAGCTTCTATGCAGTGATTTGCCTTTCTAGTTACACTGAGAAAGCAGCTGTGGATACTGCTGACATGAATGAGCATGGCTGTGTTCTAATTAGAACTGCATTCTATTAGAATCTCATGTGATTTTTACATGTCACACAGAATAAGTCTTATCCCTAAAACATAATCTGGAGAAATTCTGGGGTAGCCAGAAAGATGAGTTCCTTTCTCACAACTTACATTCCATTCCAAGTAGGTAGAAATACAGTAGATGTTGCCAAATCCTGATGCCCAAGGCAAAAAACAAACAGCAAGGAATTGCTGGTCTGATACACGTAGACATACAGATACGGACATGTTGGTTAAATTTTGTGTATCAGAAAACTCATTAAGAACTTCTGCAAGTGATGAGTTGAGGAAAATGCAATAGATGAGATGAACCTTTAATATAATTAGTATAGAAGGGCCATAATCAATAACAACGAAGCAAGACTGAAAAAAATAACAATGCAGCAAAGAATATGAAAAACTGTATGCCAGTAATGAACACTGTTCTCTCTTAATTTGTGTCATTCATAATAAATTGCTTGAAAGTGCTAAATATTGACAAGGTTATGGGGAAGGTGGGAAACTAGTTTTAGGAAGACAGCTTGACAGTGGCTATCAAAATCTTAAAATGTACAGTAGATAAATCATGAGGTCAGTAATACATATGCAAGATATTGATGTCAGCCTCGTTTATTAGGTTATAAAAAAAGGAAAAAAGGTCCATTCGTAGTGATGGCGCCTCCATACAAATTGTGCAGCTACTAAAACTGGCGTTATATAAGCATATTGTCAGAGAAATATATTTGTGAGTTTCTAATCAGTAAAAATAAGCTTCAATAGCAATATGTGTAGTTATAATGATTTGTGTTTTGATGTGTGTACATGTGTTTATACATTATTGGGAAGCAGCCTGGGAAGATAGGCGGGCAAGTTTAATGCTCAATATTTGTCTTGGGTAAAAGAATATAGGTCGTTCAGAATTTCTGTTTTTGCTTGGTTGCAATTTAAGTTACCCCATGCAGAATATAAACTATCACCTCTTCTGCACATTTTAATTCAGTAATGTGAAAGACATCCACTTGGAGCATAAAATATTATCACTTGAAAGAAACCACTAGGGAATAACGTGATGAAATGAGTATTTTGGCACTTGACAAACCAATCATTTTGCTCTTAAATTTTCTAGACATGGTTCTATGGTCATCTGGCATTTGGTTTTGTGAAGAAATGTGACTCCTCCCCCCTCCCATTTTAGATAATTTATGATTTATGCCTGGATGCATTCAAGATTTTTCTTTGTGCTTTCTTTATTTACAGTAGCAAAAACCATACCAAGATGTACTTCCATTTGAGATTTTCATTGTGCTTTTCAGTCATTGTTGAGACTTTCCAATTTAAAGTCAGATCCCAGCTCAGATCTGTTTTCCATTAAAGATGTCTCTAAAAATTGCCTGTCCTCTCTTTGGCTCTCTCTCCTGGTCAGTGCCACCCATAAGCTCTTTGTCAACATCTCTTACATTCTAACTAATCTGGGTCATTCTTCCTTTTTTTTGTCTTCTCGTTCTTGGGTAAGCTCCCAAAGATCTCTGATGAAGTGTTCGGAGCACAGGGTCACCTGCTACTCACTGCCTCCTCACATGTTGCAATCTGTAATCACCTTTGCACTTCTTGCTTCAGAAGCGCCAAGGCTTCTGGATTTTGTTTGAAAAACAAATAAGGGATTACCAGGCATTTCTACCGTTTCTTGAAATAAGACCTGTGCAGAGACATTTACATGTGACTCAGATTGATTCCCGCATTAGTCCTCCCTGACAACCAGTATTTGCAGATTCCTGTAAGGGGCCATCCAGTATGGGGAGCTAAAACGCATTTGGAACTATAGGGGTCCCTACTCAAATTTCTCGATTACAAATAAAGAGAACAACAGATATGATCTTTCATGTGGTTCCAAGCTGCCTGGCATGGTAAAGGAGTGCCTCACGCCTTCTTTAGTTCTTAGAATTTGTGTTCCCAGAAGTTACAGCCGGTGGGCAACTGGGCATTGGTCCTTGAGCTGTCAGTTTCTTATCTGATGCCCACTGCACACACTAAACCTGATGGGAGGTTTGATAGTTTGGCTCCACCTGTTGCCTCCAGTCCTCTCTCACGCCCTCCCTTCAGTCTTCTGCATTACAGAAGGTTCCTCTAAGGATCTTCCCAAAAGACCTGCTCCACCTGTGCCTGCCATCCTCTCCCTCAGTGTGAGCCCAGCACCTCATTATCAGAAGAAGTTTACTCTGCCCAATGCATCTCATCCTGCGGTCAATTCCAGAACTGAAATGCAATTTTACATTTATTTGATTAACTGCGTTTAGCTTAAACTACACTATTACCTCCAAATTTTGAAATGATTTCTATCTTCTTTGGGTGGTAGAGCAAAGGCATCAATTTTTGTGGGCTTACTTTTATCCGGCTTATTGATTGCAGTAGTGTTTATGCTAATGTTCACCTCAGAACAGAATCACGCTATTATATAACCATATTCATCTATAAAGAGTGATTTTTATCTGCATTTTTCTAGTGGCTATATCTTATTTCTGCTTCATGTTGTGTTGTAATAACCAGAAGTTCTACTCTATTTGATAAATAATGACTTTTGTACTTTCTGGGAACACCTGCAATACTTGATCATTGAACTTCTGGTTATCAGCTTGACAATTAAGTTCCGTGTTGACAACTTTGTTGAAAAGACTGTTTTCCAACATTCTTCTGTTCCTAATTTGATAGGTTTTAACTATTGAGAAAAATATTTTTCTTTTTTTATTTACTTTTTGAACTTTCATTTTATTTGAAAAGCGTATTTACAGAGAGAGGAGAGACAGAGTCAATGATACGACAGTTGGAGCTGGGCTGGTCCCAAAGCCAGCACCTTGCAACTTCTGCCAGGTCTCCCACATGGATGCAGGGCCCAAGGACGTGGGCCATCTGCTGCTTTCCCATGCATGTTATAAAGGAACTGGATCAGAAGCCAGGACTTAAACCAGCATGCATGGGATGCTAGCACTCTTGGTGGAGGCTTAAATCACTATACAACAGTGCCAGCCCCTAGAAAAGGCGTTTTGTTTTCAATGTTATAATTCTATTCATGTGTCCATTCGATAAATCTGAGTTGATCATGATGAATTATGCATTTAACATGTTGACTGTGGATTTTAAGGAAGATTTTCATGCCAGTGTTAAATATTAATATTTGAATTTTGTGTGACTCCTGATTTTGGTGTCAAGGCAGTGGATGTTTTTTAAACTGTCCTTGTTTTCTGAAATAGTATTGGAATTAACAAAGGAGCTCACTCACAAAACTAACCAGCCCTAAAGTCCTTGGAGGAAGGAATTCTATTTAATGAATTTTAATTCATCACTACCGCTTTTACTATTTCTACTTTTTCAGTTTGCTAATTTATACTTCTAAGATGAAATGGCTACTTCATAGAGACTTTTTAATTTTAAAATATGTAATTATATGTCTTTTAAATTATCTTAGTTTTTTATCCTAAAGCATGTGCCCAGTTTGTTTATCCATCTCTTGCTTTTCACTCATCACCTCACTTACTCTTCCTGCTCTCCATCCTGTTTCTCCTTGAACTTACTTAAATGTACATGTTTTAGATTTCTGAATTAGTCCATTTATTTTGATTTTTCAAATAGTAAAAAATGTCTTCATCTCCATTCCATAAGCACTGATATGTAGGGCTCTCGAATTTTTTTTTTAATTGATTATCACTATATATTTTTTCTTGACTTGGTAGCAATTTAGGAAAGTTTTTTTTTTTTGAGTTCTTTTTACCATTTGGGAATTTGTGCCACCTATTCCCCAGATTTTTCACATGAACATAGTACTTCTTTTTTCCTTTTAGAATGTCCAGCTCTAATTTACTCACCCAAAGGCCCAGGAGCCAAGAACTCAATCTTGGTTTCTCAGATGAGTGGCAGGGATCCAGCTGTTGGGTCCATCCTCTGCTGCCTCCGACAGTCGGCACTGGCAGGAAGCTGGACTCGGACGTGGAGCCAGGACTTGAACCAAGCCATTCCTGTAGGGCAGGCAGGCATCCTGAGTTGTGCCCTAACTGCTGCATCAAATGTCCAAATGGGATTGTTTTTTAATGCATGCTGTTTGGAGTTCTTCCTCCCTTCCTTCCTTCTTTTCCTCCTTCTTCCTGTACAAGCAAGGTTCAAAGCTTGTCAGTGAATCATCTCACTAATTGTTTAGTTCGAATTGTGTGCTTACGGATTTTTGGTACTATTTCCACTCAGAACAAGAGAGTTTCCTCAGAATCTTCTGTTGTAATTATACTTGTGCTAAATTCTCCTTACAGTCATTGAAGCTATGGTGCTTTTATTCTGGGAATTACACATTTAGCCACAGAAAATGTTTTCTCTGTTTAGTGGCTTGTGTCATAGCACTGTTCTCTGAAGTTGTAATAAAAAAAGTTGGTTTTGTCTGGTGTTCTCAATCATTTTAGTGTCACTTTGTTCATCTTATTCCATGTTTGTCAGTTTGTTGTCAGAATTCTCTTTATATTCAGCATAGTTGTAATATCAGTTTATAACTTACCCTAGGGTCTTGTGCCTCTTACCTCCTCGCCACAGTGCCAGCCTGGGTCTTGTGTCTTTTAATAAGAAATATTAACATTTCTACACTCATTTATCCATATCCTTTGCTGTATTTGTTCTTTGTCGTTCAGTTTTGCACTTTTTTGGCACTTACTTCTTCACCATCTTGTTTTTCTGCTTTATCAATGCTTTTGCTAAGAATTATCTTTGGGAATTTAGAGGAGGAATATCTTTTATATAATTTAGGAATAGTTATCTTAAGACTTTGAAACAACCTGTTTTAGCTATGGGCATTTATAATACATTACCAGTTGATTATTAGCATTATCATGTTAATAGTAGAATTTATGTTTTCATTTCCTTTTACAGGAATCAAAGTTTCATTGATTTAAAAGGCAACGTAGCACAGAGGGAGGGAACTCTTCATCCTTTGGTGCATTCCCCAAATGTCCATAGCAACTGTAGTTGGGGCAGGCTGAAGCCAGGAGCCCAGAACGCCACATCTATTGGGGCCTCTCCTGTGGGTGGCAGGAACTCAAGAAGGTGGCCTCTTATGTGCATTACCAAAGGTTAGCTGCTTAGGACTAGAAGTGGAACTTGACCCCAAGCACTCCTTCCAGTGCCTGTTGCAGGCATTGCAAGCAGTGGCTTACCCCACAGCAACCAGGCCTTCCCTTTCCAACCTCATCTGCTGTTGCAAGTTTTGCTGTCAGTACTGTAGGCTTCATCCCTTGTACTTTTTATAATCTATATCAGCTACTCTCAGAATGTGATCAGGGAATGCCAGAGACACTGTCAAGAGGCCCCTGAAGTCAAAATTGTTTATATAAAGAGATGAAGACATTATTTGCCTTTCTTACTCTCCTAAGTGTTGTGTGGAATTTTCCAGATTCCATTATGTGTGATGTCACAACACATTGAACATAGTAGCATTATCTCAGACATTAAAGGAATTTTCAAAAACATAAAACACTGTCATTCTTTTCATTGATTTTTTGAAAACATTGTCATTTTTATTTATTGCAAATGGGTTATTATTTCTTGTTAGCTGTGAGTAATGCTGCAATGAAATGGGGGAATAGCTGTCCCTTCAACTGTTATTTCATTTTCTGTATATTCAACAGTGAAATTGCTTGGATCATAGGATAGTTTTGCTTTTTTTGTTCTTTAGGAGGTCTCCACACTGTTTTCCGTAATAGTTGGATGCCTGCATGGTCCTACCAACAGTGTAAGGAGTTCCCTTCTTCCATATCCTCACCAACACTTGTTATTTTTTTTCTCTTTTATAATGTCCTTTCTAATAGATATGAAGTGATATATCATAGCAGATTTAGTTTGCATTTCCTTGATAATTTGTGCTTCTTCGTTATTTTTTTTTTCATAAATCTGTTGCCCTTCTTTTGAGTTTTTCTCTTTGTTATTGACTTCTAGTTCCATGCCTCTTATGGTCAGAAAATACACATGATATGAGTTTTGTCTTCTTGAATGTGTTAGGACTTGTTTCGTGGTCTAACATTTGATCTGTCCTGGAGAGTGTTGTGCATGTTTGTTGCAGTGTGTGTTTTGTGACTATTGGATGGAGCATTCTGTGTCTGTTAGATCCATTCGGTCTAAGATTTGGCTCAAGTCCAAAGTTTCTTTATTGGTTTTCTGTGTGAGTGATCTATCCTCCGTGGAACGTGGGTTATTGAAGTCCCCTACTATTACTATATTGCTCGCTCTCTCTCTGACTTTGAGATCTATTAACATTTGTTAATGTATTTGAGTGCTCTGATAGTAAGGGTATATATTTGTTACATCTTCTTGTCGGATTGATTCTTTTATCAATATAATTACATAATTGTAACTTAAAGTCTATTTTTGTCTGATACTAGCATACTCATCTTTGTTCTCTTTTAGTTTCCATGTATGTGGAATATCTTTTTTAACCTCTTCATTTTCCACCTATGTGTGCCCTTAAAACTGAAGCGAGTGTCTTTTAGGCAACATCCTCTTGGTGTTTGTGTTTTTGCCCATTTATCCACTGAATGGCTTTTGATAGAAAAAGTCAGTTCCTAAACATTCAAGGTAATTAGTGACAGAGAAATACTTACCACTGACATTTTGTCAGTTGTTTTCGGGTAGTCCAGTAGACCCTTTGTTCCTTTCCTCCTCTCTTGCTCTCTTCCTTTATGATGTGGTTTTCTATAGTGCCATGTTTTGAGTCTTAATCTTGTAGTATTTGTTTGGTGAATGCCATGAGACTCAGATAAAGCACCTAATAGCAAAAACAATGCATTTTAAGCCCATAAACTTAGGGTTGTGTCCCCTGCTCTACCATCTAGCTGCCATCATTTCCCTTTCTGCCGACCTTCTTTGCCTAGCTGGAGCTACTGCTTGTCTGTTTCTTTCCTGCAGAATGCTTCTTTCTTCTCCCAGTCAGGCTTCATTTTGTTTTGTCTCTTTTTAATAATAAATTTATTTTGTTTTTGATGGTGTTAACAGTTGATTAGGATGCATTCCCATGTGGACTGCTGTTTGGGATAGGAGGGGTCAAGGAATGGGGGAAAGTGGATGAGACACTACCTCTGATCTTTTTTCTTCCTATATCTGGGGGAAAGGGCAGGATAAGGTGAGAGGGCTGCTCCCAGCAGCCTACCTGATGTTTTATTTTGAAAGGAAGTCACTATGTACAGACTACAATTCATTGCTCACTGCTTCATTTCTATCATTCTGATCACTTTCAGAAAATCTCCATCAGCAGCTAGAATCTGAGAATATATTTTCTATTTCTATAGCTTCTTTTCACCTTGCTTTCCTTTTAAAAAATAGTCTTGGAAAAATGATCATTTCCCTCTACCTGGCTAATTTAAATTTTTTTTGCCATATCCAATAAGTTACTTAATTTTTTCTTTCCAATTCAGCCAACCACCTTTTTTGTCCTGGTTGGATTGGTATAAATCTTGGAGCACAATGGAATTTTCCTTGTTTCTTAGACATAGAAAGTTTAAATGCATTAATTGGCTACCTCAACATTCTTCTTTTTTTCTTATATTTCGAGGAATACTTATTAATATCAAAGACAATGAATTGGGCATTACATTCCTCTGAACCGTAAAATTCCATAGCTAACATGAATTTTACTTTTCTGATGAATTCTTGAAAATGGAGCCATATGGGTTCTTAACTGTGATTTGTCATGTCATTTATTTACTTAGCAAATATTTGCAAACCTTTACTTTACAACAAATACTGTGCTGGAGAAAAAGCAACAGCCAAGATGAATGCCCTCCCAAAAAAATGTTCTTCCAGGATGGGCAGTCAGAGAGGTGGAACAAGCTTAGCTACAGTGGTAGGAGCTATGATAAGAGCAAGTCTCCAGTGCTAAGTTCATGAAAAAGGGTGAAGTCAAAAAAAAATTTTTTTTTTTGGCACACACGCAAAAAAAATTTAAATCTGGTTATGCTACATTTCTTCAAAGAGACATGATTTGGGCTGGTGTTGGGGAGTAGTGGATAAAACTGCCTCCAGTGAGGCTGCCAGCCCATCTGGACCCAGATTGGATTCCTAGCTGCTCACCTTTTGATCCAGTTCCCTGCTAATGTGCCTGGGAAAAGCAGTAAAGGATGACCCAAGGCCTTGGGCCTCCATACACACATGGGAAACCTGCAAGAAATGTCCAGTTCCTAGGTTCAACCTGGCCCACCCCTGACCTTTGCAGCTATTTGGGGAGTAAGCCAACATTCCTAAGATCTCTCCACTCTCTTCAACTTTAAAATAAAAGCAAAAGGAAATCTTACAAAAAAAAAAGATACAGGATGACATAGTAGCTTTGAGTGAGCCTCAGGGTCAAGCTACGTGTGCAATGTATGTGCTTGTGTATTTGTGGGTGTGATTTGCTAGGCAACAAAGGAAAGGAACATGCAAAGAAATATCAAGCTGGAGAGTTTGAAGAATACTGCCAGTTTAGGCTCTTCCCTGACAATCCAGGATTCAATGCTGCAACAGGGAAGGATGAAGCGAGAAGTATTTGTAAGACACACGAGATGTACCCAAAGGACATTTGAGTCAAGACATCAAAATGTGAGTCACAAGCTCTTCTGTGAATTTGCAACAAGAGTTCAAGGGAATCACATGGGGAGAGCTAATAAGAGAAACAATAAGGGTCTGAACAAGGCTCCAAGGAAGTCAGGGGAAAGCAGAATGACGCCAGGGGGCTGTGATTTGGGTGGTCTGCAGGGTAGGAAGGAAGCTGAGCTGTGGAATCGCAGAAGCAGAGAAGGAAAATGGCCTGGGCACCTGAAGTCACACAGTCCCACTGCCTGTGCCCCCCAAAGGCACAGCCTCTGGGGAAGTGGGGTGCAGTGTATGGGCAAATGGATTCATCTTGGGCTGGGATTTTTTTTTTAAGCACTCATGGACAAGAAAGTCAATCCCTTGACCAATTACCCAAACCAGTATTTTGGATTTTCTGTCCATCTGCATCCACCTAATGAGATATCCTTGGGCATGGGACTGATGTCCAAATGTGATCCCAGCAAAGTATGTTTCATATTTATCTTGCACACACCCAGACTTAAGGTAGTTGTACACACTATTTTAAAAATAATGCTGTACATAAGACAAAGGTTCATGTGCAGTATTTTCCACTGTGGCATCATGTGTGTGCTCTAAACATTTTAGATAATGAGAGCATTCCACATTTTTCAATTAGAGATTACCGACCATATAAGCCTGAGAAGACTGAGGCAGGAAGAAAGTAGATTCAATGGACTGAGTTCCCATGAAGACAGAATTGTGGTGATGGCAAAGGAAGTGGGAGTGGATGGTGTATTTGTGGTGGAGATGTCAAAAGTGGTACATGCTCTCAGTATGACCAGGGAGAGGGTAACCGAGGTAGAGGAAGGCGAATGTCACTGGAGACCAAGAACTGAGACATGGGGGCAAGGGTTTGGCCCAGCAGTTGAGTCACCCCTATTAGAAAGCCTGGGTTTGATTCCAGGGTCTTGCTTCTCACTCCAGCTTCCTGCTTATACAGACTTTGGGAGGCAATGGTGCTGGATCAAATAGTTTCCTTCTGTCCACTTGAGAGACTCAGGTTGAGTTCATACTTTGTTTCAGCATATGTTACAGGTATTATGGGAGTGAATCACACTTGTACTCTCTTTATTTACCTCTCTCTGCCTTTCAAATAACAAGGTTGATGTGTGTGTGTGTGTGTGTGTGTGTGTGTGTGTGTGTTTTAGAAGTACAACTGCAGCCCTATCGTGTTCAGCAGTCTTCCTCAGGGAGGAGGAAGTCACTGGAATGAGACAGAAACCAGGATGGACAGGAAGGCTTAGAGACTGAGCTGAGGTCCTGCAGGCTCAGGGAAGCGTGGCCAGAAGGCTGGAGAGTGACAGCAGCAATGGAAAGTGGCCATGTGGCCAGATCCGTCCTTCTCCAATGGGTGGTTTTTGACAGAACTTCAGAAGGAGGAGGTGGCATTGAAGTGGCAGTGAGGAGTAAAGGGCCCCTCACTGCACCTGCCAGTTCGGAGGGGAATATGCATGGGAGCAGGACAAGAAAACAAAAGCCTTCACTTACATTGAGTCTACAGCCCACATGTTCTCAGGGGACAGCCAGGGTTCTACCAAGGCTAGAAGGAAAAGGAAGATTTAGAAATCTTTGAATGGAGACAGTTGCTTGCCACAAAGCAGGAATTCAAAAGCAGAGCAGGAGCATTTAAGAGGTGGAGAGGGTGAGACCCTGGGTTCCCTAAGGTGATGAATGGGATTAAGTGGATGTGAAGCAATTCCTGCAGTGGGTCGGACTGGTGATGAGTAATGCTGGAAGGGATGAAGGGTACAAAGCCTGGATCACTCTTAGCAGATAGGAGTCCATTCAAGGCTCTGTGATTCCCACAGACATAGTATTTATGAGATCAAATGTCTCACTTGGGTTTTTTTTATCCTTAATACAGATTCCCAGAGATGAAAAGACATGTTGATGTCTCAGCTGAGCAATAAAAAAAATAATAATAAATTTAAAAAAAAGAATGCAAGTAAACCTTGTGTGTTGGATTTAGAGAGGCCACACCAGGTGCCTTATTTGCAGGTCAGCAGGTGAGGGCAGCGGTCAGCTGCTCACCCTGGGACTCAGGGTCAGAGCGCTGAGGTTGGGCTCAGTGCCCCCAGACTCCTGGCTCTGGTGCGGCAATCCACCACTGCCTTTAGACATTCTAAGCTCTCTGGCTTTTGACATTTATTTGAGAAGATCCAGGACGATTGGAATCCTGAACGTGCTGTTTATGCAGTGAGAGGATGTTGAGGACAGATCTCCACATTTCTCAGAAAGGAAATAAGATTCATCACCTACAGTAAAAAGGAGAAACAAAATCAATGAGGCGATGGTGTTGCTGAAAACCCAGAGGGACAAGAGATCAAAGAAAAGTTAGTGAGTGATTTGATCCAGTTCCCTGGTATTGAGGTGTGTTTTCCTATTCTGTACCTTACTTAGAACAAAGGACTCTGAAAAACACCTCCTGTTATTTGCCCACGCCGATCACTCCCATGCAAAATCAATGGAGTGTTTAATCGTGGTCAGAAGGCACCTGCCTCCATTCTTTTCATCCAAATGAGCATGCAAGTGGAAGTAGAGAACTTGGGCTATTCTTAGGCTAGAAATAGAATAACAAGACCTGCTGTTGTGAGGAAACGTGCTACTGGAATGTAATTTTCCAGGATAATAGAGACTTGAGCCTGTCATCCAACTGTCATGGAGTGATTGGTGGAACAAGTCCTGAAGGAGATACGCTAAGCAAAGGGTTCACCCCGCAGCAGAGGAAGATCCATCCTCCTCTGGAACAGGAGAGAGTGTGAAAAGATGTGCAGAGACCTGTGTTGGAAGTTGTTAATGTTGTCAGGACAATGGGAGGCAAAGAAAGAAGTGAGAAGGTTCAGGAATGTGCACCTTAGTGTGAAAGGAAGCAGCAGGACCCCATCTGAAATACTGTTGTTGTTGTTTTTTTTTTACTTGTTTGTTTGTTTGAAAGATTTACAGAGAGAAGGAAAGAGAGAAAGAAAGATCTTCCATCTACTTTTTCATTCCCCAAGTGGATGCAATGACCAGAGTTAAGCTGATCTAGAGCCCAGGAGCCAGGAGATTCCTCCAGGTCTCCCACACCGGTGTAGAGTCCCAAGGATTTGGGCCATCTTCTACTGCTTTCCCAGGCCACAAGCAGGGAGCTGGGTGGGAAGTAGTGCAGCCAAGACATGAACCAGCACCCATATGAGATCCTGACACTTGCAAGGCAAGGATTTAGCCAATAATCATGCCAGGCCCCAACTGAAACACTTTTGCAGCCATGCAGATGTGACAATAAACAAACCCCACATATTTACAAGAATCCTATATAATTCACAAAGTGTGTTGTTATACTTCATCCTTCTATTTGCACAATGATACTATATAGAACAAAGTGCAGCTGGTTAATCCTTTCTTTTTTAAAGATTTTATTTTTATTGGAAAGGCAGATTTCCAAAGAGGAGGAGAAACAGAAAAATCTTTCATCTGCTGGTTCACTTTCCAAATGGCCACAACAGCCAGAGCTGAATTGATCCAAAGCCGAGAGCTAGAAGCTTTTTCCAAGTCTCCCACACAAGTGCAAGGTCCCATGGCTACATGCCATCCTCCACTGCTTTCCCAGGCCACAAGCCAGAAGCTAGAGAGGAATGGAGGTACTGCAACATGAACCAGCACCCATGTGAGATGCTGACACTTGCAGTCAGAGGGTTAGCTAATTGAGCCATTGCACTGGCCCCATGTATCTAATCTTATATAAAAATATATAGTCTAGAGAGATTAAGACATTTGCCCAAATTTCTACAAATAATTATTGGTGTTTCAGGACACAAAAGTCTTCCACTTCCAAACTCTGTGCCCGCCCATGCTTCTAGGGGTTTTCAAAGTGGTTTCTGAATCACTGTGGGAATTTTTAGATGCTTGCACTGGGACAGGCTGATGTGCATGGGCACAGAGGGGCCCTGCCTACTTGCCCTTGCTTTATATAAAGTGTCCCCCTTCCGTGTGAACATATCAGTTAATCTTCTCCAAGGTGTTGTAAGGGTGGCACAAGAAAAGAATGCTGCCCAGACAAAGGAGAATGGTCTCTATAGATTCCACCCTCCACTGCTCTCCCTAGTGCGAGCTGCTCACAAGACAAAGCCTCATGGGTGGAGAGAACCTGGCCCTGATCAAAGCTTCCCATCCTCACCCTAGCATTCATCTTCTTGACCCTAACCATTTTAAATGATTAGTTGAGTCATTCTAGCAAAATAATCCAAACTTGAGGCTCTTCTCTCCTGTCTGAAAATCACACTGCTCACTTCAAGTCTGAGTCTGGCTCCAGTGAGTATCATCCTCTTTCTTGTAGTTGAAAAGCTGAGTGGTGGCACCCACACCAGCTTGGAGCTGGTGAACTGATTGCCACCACTGAGAGCCTGCAAGGGATGGCTGAGACGTCCCAAGAGCCATCTCCTATGTGGACGGGTTGAGTCTCTGTGCTCAAAATTGTGTTTGCTGGAGTTCACTCCTGGCATTCCAACTGACTACAGGAAGTCCAGTCATGAAAGGGAACCCATGAACATGAGGTGAACACTAGTGGTCCTGACCTTGAACCAACCTCTGCACCTGCACCTCAAGACCTTCCCTAGTTAGAGCAGAATGGGTCAGTCTTGCTACCCCAGCAAGACTGATCCATTCATTGTCAGTGATGACCCTCGGCCCCAATTCTTCCTCCTCCCAATTCCCCCTCCCCTCCCCGCCTCCCTGCTCAATCATCTGGATTCAGATGACATCTTACACCTTGCATGAGGTTCCCATCCTTCCGTGAGTGCCTCCTCTAAAGGAGCTGGGAGAAAGGAGCTGCACACATTATTATCCTCCCTCTGCTGACTGCTTGGGGTCTGGCTAAACTGAGGACCAGATTATGACCTTCAGAAGTAGGTCTATGTGCAGGCGAGCCTCTGCCTGAGCACACATACTCAGTAAGAGTGAAAGGACAAGAAGAATGTGAAACGCAGCCACAGTTCAGGAGGCCCCACCTAGCATGGACTGGGCATGAACAGACACTATGTAAAACCCAGGGCACACAAGGCACTTCCATGCCCTCATGGAACATTGCCAGAGCATGGCTCTTGCTCAGCCTTCACCCCAATCAGCATCAAGTTCTGTTATTCACAAATGACTAGCATCTTACTTTACTCTGCTGTAAATGAGTTTCTCATCAGTTTTTTCATTGTTTGAATGTTTCTAGTTATCATCTGGCTTATGGTTCTAGTTATCATCCTGGGCAAGAGCTTGTTCAAAAATTCCTGCCCCAGCATCCGGGATTTTACCAGATGTGCCCCATACACATTTCTGAGGGTATCTTCTGTATCCTCATCCCAATCAGTCAAAGGAAATGAATCCCACTTAAGCTGCTCCCACAGATTAGAAAATTCCAAGGCTAGAAATGCCTACTTGTTGAAATTCCTGCCTATCGTTGAGATCTGAATGCAAATGGCACATCCTTCATCACTATCACCTCTACCACCTCTATGGCTACCACTACCATCACTGCCACTAGGAAGACCGTGCCCACCACTTCATGCATTACCATCACAAGCACTGAAACCACCACCATTACTTCCACTGCCACTGCTAGCACCATCACTTCTCCAGCACAGCCACAGTATCACCAGCAGCAGCAGCAGCACAGAGCTCACCATCATCTTGATGAACTCTTACTATAGAGGGTCTTAGAAGCCATAGCCATGTAGACCCGACTGTTCACCATCCAGAGGGACTTCAGAGCTCCCTGCAATTTCCCACTAAAAAAAATTAAGGAAATGAGACTTTGGTTTGTTTTTCTTAATATTTCATTCAACAAACATCTATAGACTACTTCTCTTTATTTTAAACTAACAGTACCTATGGAATACTTAGTTTGGACTTAGAGCAATGCTTTCAATTCTTGTGGCTTTTTATTTTTTAATGTTGTACCTTTCAGAAAACTACAGGGTTTTTCCCCTTAGAATATTCTACTTTTAATTTATTTATGCAGCAACAACAGCATAAATATGTTTGAGGGAGTTATTTTGTACAGCGTTATCTGAACGTGACTTGAAGCATCTGAGACATAAC
Organism: Ochotona curzoniae; assembly: GCF_017591425.1. NCBI lineage: Eukaryota > Metazoa > Chordata > Mammalia > Lagomorpha > Ochotonidae > Ochotona > Ochotona curzoniae. Next base: position 62,302,878 of record NW_024466599.1, read on the forward strand.
CCCGAAGACAGTGTGGGGAGCTATCCCCATTGCTGAAAGGTGGAAGACATGGACTCTAGCCCTGGATTTTCCTTGGCATTTCTAAGTGAGCCAACCTCCTCACCTGCAGAAAGGGCTTGTGCATAAGAATTACTTCTAACATCCCAGGACCCTAAGGCAAAAGCACTCAGCCTGCATCTTGTTATTTCATGGGTAAATGTTGTTATTAAAGGGTATGGTCATGAAATTTTCCCAGTTAAAATGCCAAACAACATTGACTTTGGTGTTTAATAATCCTAGAAGCATTATTATTTATGAGTTACCATCTACCGAACAGCCTAGTTGGCTGATGGCTATAAAGTTACAAACAAAACAGAGGTGCCCAAGAGCACCTCACACACACTTAGGCCCTGACCGACAGAGGCGGCAAGTGACAGCAGGGCACCCTCAGGGACTGTGGACTGCAGGCTTTGTGTCCTAGACGCCAAGGCCCCAGGTTCCCCAGGCCCACTCCACAACTCTTGTTTAATGTTTCTAACCAGTGCAGTCTGAAGTGTGTTGAATTCCACAGGGGGATCAGCATCATATTCATTCCAATCCAGCTAAAAGAGCAGCGCTTACATCTGTCACTGACAATCCCCCTGGATCGTTCCACTGCCAACCTCTAATTCCTGAGCTCTTCACTGACCAGATGCTAGGCAAAGGTGGAACATGAGAATTGTTATTGTTCAGATGAATTCTTTTTCTGGTCTGTTAAAAGTCATACAGGAAAAACAATTTGTGAGGAAGAAGATCAGGATTAAACATCCCTAGGAGGTTGTAAATTGTAAGGTTAGAAAAGCATCGCCAGCCCCTTTCCTGACCCCCCTCTTCTTTATGCTGTTAGTGGACCCCACTTTCCATCTACACTTTATCTCCCATGGCAGATCTCCCATCACTGGATGCTTCATTACTCCTGAAGTTACTAGAAATGAATCTAGTTTATTTCATATAAAATAACTTGGCCTATGGGTGACAAGCAGTAATCAAAGGCTTGTGATAAGGAATGTTGGCTTTGACAGCTTTCATCACTTTGTTCCTTTGCACTTCTAGATTGCATCCAGGCTCTCTCTTCCAGATGTGTTTGGTTTCCACTGAATCTGTATAAGGAATCTTCCAGAAAAGGGCAACGACACTGGCATAGTAGACTCAGGCAGCAATCACGAGAGGCAGGGTTGGTCAATGAGACTGGGCTCATGGACTGAACCAGGCAGGACTCTAGACGTCAGCCCAGGAGAATTCTGACTCTGGAGCTCTGGTGGCTTGAAGTGGTCTTTGGGATCCTCTCCTGGAAGTTGCATATGCTCAGCCAGGCAGACTGACTGACAGGATTCAGTAGCTGGAAAGAGGTACTCCAATTATTCTGAATGTGGAAAGCTCAGCTCCAGAACTCCCGCGCCCAGCTCTGATCTCTGCGCCTTCTACAACTTTTCTGAAAATTAGATTCAGATCACCACATCTTCCATTTTCAACCTGCCTTTCTCCCTCCCTCATTTCTGCCCTCTCTCTCTCTAAATCACTTACAAAAGTTTTTTTTACAATAAAGATGATGACAGTGACTAAGAAAAAAAATAATCCTGCATTGTTTATAGCCTAATAGGTGCTCAAAGAGAGTGAGTTTTCTGAACTGGCAGGCACTTTTGTTTTTGAAACATCATCAAGAATTGGAAACATGAGTCTGGAAATTAAACATGATCCAATGGGAAAGTATTTGAACTTGAAGAAGGGATAGGAGACAGGGACCAGTAAAGCTTAAAAATTATTTAAGGAAAAGTAGATATGGAATTGTATGTTACAGCATATATGATGTAAATGCTCTCATCTACAACCCTGTAAGATCACCAGTGTGTGTGTGTGTGTGTGTGTGTGTGTGTGTGTGTGTGTAGAGAGAGAGAGAATTGCAAGGTATACTGACTTCTGCATCCAGATTGAATTGGAACCAAAACAAAAATCACACACCAATGTTGTATTCATTCTGCATTTGCATTTCTCCTATAAGTTCTAGGAGGAAGGCATTATTTGCGATTGGTATATTTAATGGATACAAATAATGTGTGAACGTGGGCTTATTGAGAGTCATGTCACCTGGTCACAGTCATCCACTAGTAAGTGGAAGAACGGCTTCTTTTCCATGTGAACTGCTTCCCGCCCAACATGCAGGAGGCTCCAGAGGGCCCAACCCATACAGCAGGGAAGCACCAGGAGCAAGGGGGAAATGTGAGTGGGTTGCTGTGCTTGAGTTTATGGGTTACAACTCAAAGTTCATTTTGGATCACTTGTGTTCACATCTGTCATCCATGGCCATGAGCACTACAGATGAAACATGAGACACTTCAGAGAAGGGAAGGGGACTCAGGCTCAGAAGTTAGACTCAAGGTGCAATCCCAGCCCTGCCTCAGTAAAAGCCACTTAAGCAAGTTGTAGTATTTAAATAGTTCCTAGCATTAGTTATGTAATAGTTCCCTCAAATAATTGAGAAGATTGGAAATGGCAAAGTTAAAAGATCTGGCAGACACTCATGAGTGGGGACAGTCATATTATTACTGGACATGGGCCAGGCTATCAAACTAAGAGATCAATAGAATCTGAAATCTGAGGAGATCTTGAAACGTCACCTGTTTCAACTGCTTTTCTGAAGTGAAGAGAATGAAAGCCAGAGTGGTTGAGACATTTCCCAAAGTCATTATGAGTAGTAGAAAGTCCGTGTGGACTTTGCTTTTTTTTTTTTTTCTCTTTTTGGCACATCCAGGCGCATAAGACATGAAAGATTGTGAGAAGGAATTCTGTCTAACATCAAATGTGAGATAAACCAATTACTCCATGAACAATAAGGAAGAGGTAGAATCAATACAAACCAGAAGGCTGAAACTTGTCTAGAGTTTGCAGGGAGAAAAGAATGCCAATGAGCAGAGAGCTTGGTGACAACTTTCCCAAACGAGTGACCAGGGCTGCAGACTCCCTAGCTTGCTATGGACCCGAGATGGCAGTTAGAAAAGGCACTCACTATTCAGTCACACTTCTGAACCAGGACCACACACTCCACTCTTCAAGGTGGATGGCTTTGTGATCACGGAGATCACATTCTCAAGGACACCACAGGCCTCATGGGGAATGGTTGCCTTCCTTCCTTTGGGAAACGTTTGCCCCAATTCTGAATGCTTATACATCCTATGGAGACAGAGAGTGGTCACTGGAGGTGTGATAACTATTGGCTGAGGTTTGTTGCTTGATGCATATGTTGTCTTAGGCAGCTAGTCCTGGAAGCCACACCTCCCCCACCTATGTGGTCCTTTCTGCCCACCTATGAGTCAGGTGATGCTCACCCCTCATCACCTGCAGCCTCAGAAGGGATGGTATTGTGTTGTGTAACCACTCCCCTCGCAAGCCCCCATAAATGCCCATGATAGGGAGCGGCTCGCTGTCTTAGTCACGTGCTTCTGTCAGTCTGGCACTATGACTCTTGGCCTCCCCAGTACCTGCTTGCTCTCTGGTTTCTCACAATAGACTCTGAGGACTGGTAGCCCCTGAGCATGGCCCCTGTATGACTGTTTTCCTTACTCTCTGTTCACTGCTTGAACAAGTCAGTGAAGATGTTAATGCTAAGATGCTTTGTATTTCTAATGTGTGTACTGTCAAGAGTTCCAGGAGAAGTGAGGCCTAGCAGTAATGGAATGTGGACAGAGAAGCCAAGAAATGGTGAATGTCTGCAGCTTTGTGTGTCCAGGTTGTTCGCTGTATGTCTCTTAGGGTAATTTATACTGTTAGGAAAGCTGGAATATAGGTTTAACAGATGGATTTCATGGTAATGACCATTTGTTTCTCTCAGAGTTTAGATTCAGACCGGATTGGCTTGGATAATAAAGACTCCTTAAAACATCCTAGACTTTCTAGCATGATCTCTCTCACACCCCACAACAAAACCAAGTGCTTCATTACATATAAGGCATTTTAATCCCTGCTCCAACACAGTAAGGTAGATGGTGTTATCTTCCATATTTTGTACCTGATAAAACAAAGACCAGTGAGACAAAGTGATGTGGCCCTAGTCACATGGTTAGTAAGTAGTGAAGTCGAAAACAGTAGACAGGTCTGGATTCAAATCTCAACTTAGCCATATGGTCATAATGCATCTGCACACCTTGTACCCGGCCATGAGTTCATAAGGTTTGCAAAATAGATATTGCATAGTCTTTTGCAAAAAGAGAATTCCACAAAAATATGTAAATGTTTTCACAAAAAGCCAGGCTCTCACCTATATGTAGGCTGTATGGCCAAGTGCTGAGAAGAATTTAAGCATCAGACTGGCAGACTCTGGTTGGCAGAGTTCAGATTCCATTCTAGCCGTGGTGTAGTGGGTGCGAGGGAGGCAGATGAAAACAGGAATCCAAGTGTGGAGAACACTGTTATCATCCATGTGAATGATGCTGAAGGACCAGAAGAGGAGGGCAGCCAGAGGGGCAAAACAAAGGCACAGTAAGTCTTTGAGATGGAGGCATCAATGCAGTGGCAAGGGGAGGGAGTGCAGAGAATGCCTAGCTGGCTCAGGAGTATGAGCTTACCTCTGGAGTTGGCTGTGTGAATGTAAGAAGGGGCCAATGTAATAACAGTTATTGATTCATTGATTTATTACTGCCTCTTGTGCCTGGTCTTATTCCGGGTCACCATCAATGGACAAAACAAAGACTTTGTTCATACTGAGCGTACACTCCAGCCAAAGGAGATTTAAAAAAATAAACAATAGCTAAGTAATAAATGAGTAAATTAGATCATGTGTTAGAGAAGTACTATGAGTGAAAAAAAGAAACAGTAGAATGGTGATAGTTATGGTTGTGATAGATTTACTTGGCAATGAGCTTCCATACTGGGAGCATTGATTTTAGTTCATGCATTGCTTTCCAGAAAATTATTATTTTTTAATATTTGCCCATATAATGCCATTGGTTTGGGCAAAGGGTCAGGACATGGTATGATGATAATAACAAAAGACCTATAGACCCATGTCCTTTCTCACAGTTTTTAGCTTCTAAATTAAGAGTTGAATCTCTTTTGGCCTTTGTTTTCTTGCCTGTCAACTGAGGGAATGATGACCTGTTTTGTGAGCACACTGCCTGCCACACTACATGGTCATGTAACGCTTGTAGAAGTGAGTTTTTTTTTTAAGATTTATATATTTTTATTGGAAAGGCAGATTTACAGAGAGAAGGAGAGACACAGATCATTTGTCTACTGGTTAACTCCCCAAATGGCTCAATAGCCAGAGCTGAGCTGGTCCAAAGCCAGGAGCCAGGAACTTCCTCCAGGTCTCCCACATGCAAGTGCAGGGTCCCAAAGCTTTGGGCCATCCTCCACTGCTTTCCCAAGCTACAGCAGGGAGCTGGATGGGAAGTGGAGCAGCTGGGACACAAAGCAGTGCCCATATGGGATCCCAGCACATTCAAGGTGATGATTAGCCACTAGGCTATCATGCCAGGCCTGAGCTTATAAAAGTAATTTTGCTATTTATATATAAAATCTGTTTTATTTCTGCAATAGAGAAACAGACATAGAGACCAAGCTCCCAAAATGCCTACAGTGGCTGGGCTTGGGAAGGTGCTGGAGCCAGGAGCCAAGAACTCAGTCCAAGTCTCCCACATAGGTAGCAGGAACCCAATTGCTTGAGCCATCATTGCTGCTTCCAGGATCTGCATTGGTGGGAAGCTGGTGTCAATCGCCAGAACCAGGTGTCAAATCCAGGCATCCTTGCTGTATCATCAACTTCTAGGACAAATGGCCCCCTTCTCATTTTATTTTTGGTTGGAAAGCAATTGCCCTTGTCTCTGATCTCTTAGAAGTCATCAGATGCTCTCCAGCGAGAGTGCTCGATGTTTAAGGGGAACTGTTAGCCTACTTACGCTTAGTAATAATCCCAGTGTTGTCCCTTTCTGTTTACAGAGTAAAGCCAGCAGGAGTACATAAAAGGTTAGAGAAAAGCCAGAGTCCACACATTGTCAGATACAGTGGAGCCAAGTCCCAGAGATGAGGGCGAGCCACATGAACACCTGATGGGACTGTGCTCTGGGTGAGGAGACTGTGGACTCAAAGGCCAGAGGTAGAAACCCCTTGGCACATTCAGGAGCCCAGGAGGGAGCCAGTGTTGTTGGAGTGGAAAGAGCAGGTGGAGTGCAGTGAGAAACAAGGTTAGAGAGGCAAGCACTTCAGCTTGCCCCTGGCTGAGAAATCCTTGGATGATCCTAAACATTGGAGTGACACGGCTGACATGATCTCAACAGATCTGAACTTAGGATTCCCAGGGTAGAAGCAAGGGGACCATGGCAATAATTCTCGAGGAAGATGATGGGGACTTGGCCTTGGTGGTGCTCTTGGCGGTGGCAAGTGGCAGCCATATTCTGATAAGGGTAAGGAGATTTGTCTGATGAAAAAAAAGAATCTTGCACTTACGCAAAAGGCAAATCATGCAGTACCTGTTTACAAGGGCAAGGCAACTGTGCTCTATTGAAAAGAACTCTCCAAATAGTGGCTTCATTGAAACTTTGTCCCTGCTCCCAGCACTGTACATGAGACCAACCTTCATGCTAGCTAAATAGACCTGTGCTGTCTTACAGACATGCTTAAACCTGAAGCCACTGCAGTCGTATAGGAGAGTGATTCTACGTACCCCAGAAGAGCTTAACTCTCCTTGTGGGAAGCCACAAGACTACCAGTAAGGTGTGGGCAACAGCCCAGACTGAAGGAGGAGTGTTTTGAGGTTAGGGGCTCCAACTTCTCCTTTTCCATGGATCTGAGCTGGCCTGACTTGTAATTGACTCACCTAACTCACCATCAACCCCCCTATCACCCCCACACACATACACGCAATTACTGTTTACAGCACAAGGGACTTCTACATCGGATAGAAGATAATAGGAAATAGTACCTCATGTCATACAGACAGCACTTCCTCCAAGGAAGGTGGGTCTGGAGGAGTTGCAGAATAAACGTATTTCTTTATTCATTCAGTAAATATTTATTGAGCCTTTAGTCCTGGGGCTATACAAAGTGGACAAAGCATGTATTATTCCCACCTTTCAGCTGCTTAGAAGTAATTGGCAAAGACAGAGCTCAAGTAATCATACCACAGTGCCAGCCTTATAGGTCAACTGTGATAAGCAAGCACTTGGAAAGGAAACCCTTGGCCACCAGCAGAGCAAATCAAAGGACTGCAGCTTCCAAGAAAGATGCCCCCAAGAGCTGAGCTGTGAGAACCAGTGAGGTGGCAATGTGGGAAGGAGGTGGGAGGGGAGGCAAACTGGAGGGAAAGAATGCTGACTCCATGGAAAGCTATGGGATCAGAGCAGCAGGACCTCGATGAGGACAAGACCCAGGGGCAAGGGTAGGTGTCTGATCTGGCAGTTATGAGTGCCTGGGTTCAGGTCGCAGCTCTGGCTCCTGCTTCCTGCTAATGTAGATCCTGGGAGGCAGCAACAATGGTGCAAATGGTGGGATCCCTGCCGCCCATGTGGGTCACCTGGTTTGGAGTTCACATCTCCCAGCTTTGACTCAGGCAGCCCTAGGTATGGTGGAATTGAAATTAATTGGCAAATTGAGAGAGTCTCATTCTCCACTGAGGCAACTGGAACAGAACATAGGGGTTAAGAGTCTCTCGGGTGGCCACAGAAAGGGGCAGGTAGGGCAGGCAGGCAAGGCACCTCTTTTGCCATTAAAGGGTTGGAAATTATCTACCCATCTGTTACAAAGTGGGTTGGTTGGCAGCCAAGTGTTGGTAGTGAATAACTGGGAAAACGGAGACTCTAAGGTGGACTGTATCAACCAGTGGATTCTGGAGAGCTTTCATCATGCTTGGAGTGGCGAGATCAGCAGTAATTCTGAACTGTTCAACTATCAAAACCTCATGAGCAAAACCCTTACAGAACGCCCACATTGGGGACCCTGAGTTGGTGTTAGGTGGCTGCCCTCCATCCCTGGGTGCAGAGGTATTTGGGAGGCCGTGTTTGGCTTCTCTCCATGTCTCCCCTCTTCCCCCAGATACAGGAAGAAAAAAAGAGAATGTGGAAATGGTAATCTCACCCACCTTCCTGCAGCCCTTGACCCTAATCACCCTAATCAACTACGTAGGTTGGGCTTCCACTGCAGCACCAAGCTGCAAGGCAGAGATCAGCTACAGTAACAAGGACTTGGGGGTGGGGGCACTTTACTCCACCGCAGGGGTTTCGTTAGGATTCTAACACAATTCCAGAATTCTTGCTGCTGGGGGCTGTCTCATCAGTGCTTAGTTCCCCGTGCTACTCCAGTGCCGCACACCATACCACAAACGGCGCCTAAACTCCCAAACGTGTTGAAGTGCCTCAGATATTCAAGTAACAACATCAGAATTGTCTCAGTTCCTCCAAGTGGCCAGAACCCCTCCTGCTGAAAAGATCTGGCATCAATAAGGGAGAATTAGGAATGCCAAGGAGGTGACCAGAAGTCCAATTGTTAATGCTTAAAATAACAAGGATTGGAGAGAGAGAGTGACAAACCTGGAGCTCCAGCTGGAACAGTGCTGACTCGCACAAAAGAGTGTTTAATCACAGGTTTCCCTTTGAAGTGGTTGGGCATGGACGAGTCCTCTTTAGGGAAGGGTTTCAGCTATCCACTTAACTTCACACTTGTCAACAGCACACTCTGCCAAATGTGTGTGGTGTGTAATAACTGTTCTTTGCAAGCGTCAGTTAACAATGCCTCCCCAACACCCCTGAGACAGAAACTGTTTTGCAGAGGAAAGTCTGGGGGCTTGTTCCCAGTGGTCCTCAGGAGGAGCTTCGAGCGTGCTCTTCCAGATCTAGAAGCAGGCCATCCTAGTCCACTAGCCGCACACAAACTATAAATGCAAGGCACAGGTGGGATTTTTAATTGTCTGGTAGCCCCATGTTCTAAAAAGGAATTTGTGAGATACATGTTAAAAGCATACAGTTGAACCTACAGTATCCTACAGTTACACACAATAACCCGCAGTATTATAAAATCCATATGCAAATATTAATGGCATGTTTTATAGTCTATAGGTGTGTACTATTGTCAAAGTTCAGCATATATTTTATACTTGTCACACAACTCAATTCAACCACCGTTCAAGGCTCAACTGATCCCAGTGCCCCGTGGTTACTATTTTAGCCAAGATGGATCCCAAGCAGTGTTGGTGCTATATGCCAGAATGAGGAATGTCACATTAAAAATTTTTTTAAAGTTATTTGTTCGAAACAGAGTTAGGGAGGGACAGAGGTCTTCCATTCCCTGATTCATTTCCCAAATGGCTCCAGCAGCCAGAATTGGAGCATGTCAGAGCCAGGAGCTTCGTACAGGTCTCTCATGTGGGTGCAGCACCCTAAGGACTTAGGCAAGCACTGTAGCAGGGAGCTGGTCACGACTGGAGCCATTGTCTATAGAGGATGCCGGCATTGAAAACAATGGCTTAACTTGCTGTACCACAGTTATGGCCTGAGAATTTTCCATTTTGTGTATATACTGACAATGACTTTCAAAGCACTTTCTGTCTGGGCAAGAGAACCCAAGAGTATCTGAATCTGCCACTATGATCACAAGCTCAAATGTCAAGGCTGAATAATGACATAATCCCTCCCTCTCAAAACTTCCCCACATTGGACTGTCATCTTTATTTAGGCTCCCAAATGCAACCAGTTCTTTAGCCTGGTTTATTCCTCCTTTGAGGCAACTCCGGTATCTATCCCTCCCTCCACTGCCAATGCTCTGACCTGCCTTCCCCCGCAGTGTGGCCCATGGGGAAAGCTTCCTAAGCTCCAGCTGCTCCAGCTACTCAGGGATACGTCCTGTTGGGAACACAGTGCCACGTCCTGCACGTGTGACACTCCCCAGTGTGAGCTCTCCACTTACGCAGCAAACATTCATCACGCATCCTCTGTGTGCCAAGTGCTATGCTTAGCCCTGAGAACAATTCACTCTCAAAAATCGGCATGCTAAATCCTGTAGGAGAGTCAGTTTTACTCTGTGATAAAATATTTAAAACCTTGTTTTACCAGATACAAGAATGTATCAAGTAGAATATAAAATCTACATGAAGTACGAAGATAAAACAAGAAGCTTTGTTTGAAAGTCTAGACATGACATGCCCAGCTTTGCGCTTGGCCCCCGGTTCCCGGGGGCACCCACGTTCTCCCAAGCTCTGTTTTAAGAAGGAACTTAGATGGGAATGTTCAAGAAGCTAAGTAATTTCTCCTGTTCCTCCCCTATTTTCTCTCTCTCCCTGACTTAAACAGCTCAGACTTGTCAGAGCAGTGCTCTCTGTCACCAGAGGGCTCTCAGTCTCCAGCAGGACACCAAGCATTCCTGCATCTATTAGGTTGACAGGTTCTAAACTAGGTAGTGCCGAGTAGAGAACCTAAACATGCTCATATATGTTGATTGTGTGGCTAAGAATTCTGGAAGTGAGCAGAATAGGAAAGCTGAGTTTAGGGAATGAAGAGATGTAAGAAGGCCACAAGGAGGCCATGGACTTCAGTGAAGGTAGTACAGGAAGTTAGCTACGAGGGGACTCGAGATAGTGTCTGAGTGCAGCCAGGTCACCCACAGTGTGATCATCGCCTCCAGGACTTTGCTCCATTGGCCACAGGCCTTGCAGTTCTTTTCCAATCTAGACACAGAGTTCAAGGCAAAAGTCAGATCTCACCTTCTGGGGGACTTGTCTGCATTTCAGTTTCTGAAGCAACTGATTTCCTCCCTGTCTTAATATCCTGAAATGCAAGTTAGATGGGCAGTAACCTGGCATGTAAATGAGGAGTCACGGCTTCCTCCAGGGCTGCTGTCCACAAGCTTCTCTGCTCCTTGCAGTGCTTCACTGCCCCAGGGGACACAGCTGCTCTGTGATCAGCCTCTCTCTTCTTCAATGACCGGAGCAGGCAGCCCTGCTAGCCCGAAGCCCAGCAAAGCACACAGAGCGCGTCTAAAACCAACCTGAATTAAAACTCTAACTTCTTAGCTTGAAAAGTGTACCTACTCACGGACCCAAAGACCAGGCTGGGACCCTGGACTCCGGGGAGTTCTCTGAGGGACCATGGCCTGGTAGGACAGTACATATAGCCCTAGCTTGGCAGCCTAACCCATTTTTCTTACCACCTCTTCCCATGTCTGCTGCACCCCAATGCCCTTGGTCTTTTCCCATTTGGTCACTCTAAGCCACTCCTTAGGTCCAGAGAACAGTATCCTTCACCCTGGGGGAGGCTGAGCCAACAGGAAGAGGCTCTGGGGAATTCCAGGGTCCTGAGTGCAGCAGGGTGAGGGAGGTGCAGGAGACCCCAGCCAAGTCGTTTGACCCCACACACCTCTCATTCTGTGGGGGAGATCCTGGCTACTGAAGGGCCTGGTGGGCTCCTCCATCGCAGGAGAAGGGACGGGGAGCCTGAACAGTACACCTAACTCTTACTGTTGCAGATGTAAGCAGTGTGGATGGGCAGCACTGAAATGCTTCCTGTGTACCCAGTATCAGCCTAATTACTGTACAGTCTGATCCTGCTTCCTAATTTACATCATATTTCACTGCTTAATTCTCATTCCCCCCAGAGCAAGCCTGGCTCTTCTTTTGTATTCCTCCTAGCACCTGTGGTATGCTGGACCAAGGTCTGAGGTGCTGATTGACGCATCCATTGTTCTCTAAAGCAAGCTGCCATAAAGCCTGGAATTATGGTGGTTTCCTCACTGGCTTGATGAATTCTCTCTCCCTGACTCCTGCTGACTGATGTTTCTTTATCTGGTCCTTCCCTGTCTATGACTTCCTTCCTCCCACCTCTCCTAGTTCAGGTAGAGAAAATATTCCATGTATGTCACATATTGGCGAATAGGTTAATAAGTAATGATTGCAGCAATAACGCTTGGGTACATTGTTCTTTTTTTTAATATTTCCAAGTAATTTCACATGGGTAACTTCTGTGTATCCCCAAAACAGCTCTCAGAGGTAGGGAGCACCTTTACTTGTCTATCTGGAGGTATTAAAGGATCAAGCACTTATTCAAACTCACAGGATTAGTAAATTGAAGAGGCAGGAACAAAGCTCAGGTCTCCTATACCCTACAGTTAAGTGCCACCCAAAACCAAGTGCTGGCTGCAGATCCCATATCAGCTTCTTGAAGAACTAACAATGTGCTTGTATGATGGACAGTTCAGTATGTTTCCAAATTTTCTGAGTTAGAAAAACTATAAAACCTAACATCTGGCACGAAGGACTAGTGGTGTGTGCCTACTAAGAATCCCCAAGAATACTTCTTTCTGGGCCTACATGTAGGGCCGGGTGCTGGTTATGTGGGAGAAAGTGGGTGTGCATTCACGTGCTCTGTGAGCTCAGCAAGCCGGGGTTCCTCTTCACCAGAGGCAGTGACTAAGCACCATGGTTTTCACCCTCATCACATTTTGAAGAGATCCTCTGCATTGCAGCCATTTGAAATATACATCATACTCATAAATATTTATGCCAGCTTAATTAGAAAGTTCTAATTGCATTTCGATCTCTAATTTCAGGAAGAATTAGCCGTGTCCCAATGTTAATATCCTGAAGTATAAGTAATAGATATGTAACAACCTTTTGCAAGAGCCACTGCTTCCTCCAGGGCTCAGATCCGCAGAGGGGAGCGGTGTAATTACTGCAGAGCCAGCTTCCGGCAACTTCTCTGTGCCTTGGGCTGCAGGAACCTGCCCAAGGTGAGAGAACTGCTTAGGACACATGATTGCTTCTCCTGACATCCTTCTTCCCCTCAGATAACTCCACAGGCCACCATGAGAACAGTTTTTCAGAAGGTTCCAACAACCAGGCTATCCCCCTGAAAAGTACTCTTAGAAGATGGATGGAAATGACTCCCTCTACAGGGAGACCAGAAGCCGTTAGGTGGAAAAGCAGTTTGGTCTTCTTCAGAGCAACAAGGGCATCCCATTGAACAGAGTGGGGAAAGGAGCTTCCAGAGACAAAATTAATATGAACCAGGTGAAACCAAGCTGTTTGTGGATTTTTCATTTTTTACTTTTGTTTTTTTTTTTTATTTGAAAGAGTTATAATCTACTGGTTCCTTCCTCAAATGCCTACAACAGCTGGAACTGGGCCTGGCTAACAACAAATAACCTGGAACTCAATCTGGGTCTCCCCTGCAAGATACAACTACCTGAGCCGTTATCTGATGCCTCCCAGTGTGTGCATCAGCTGGAATCTGAATTGGAAGCAGATCCAGGACTCGAACCCAGGCACTCCAAAATGGAATGCAGTCATCCCAGGTGACATCTCAGCCATGGCACCAAGGAGTGCCTGTATAAACCATTTAGAAACAGCTTCTTCCCTTGGGGACAAAAATTAACAGTAGTCACATTGTGACAATGTGCTGGCCATGGGAGTGAGTTGGCTATAGTCAAAATAATACTCTGGTGTTAAGAGACCCAATCTTATCATTGTTCCAAGTGCTCCCTGTCAAAGCCTCCATTCTTATCTGTAATATTAAAAATAATGATAGAAGTGTGGTTAAACCTAGCAGGTACTTGGTGTTGCTTCACTTTCCCTTTCGTGTTGAAAAAAATAAAAATGTCAATTAATGGAAGAGATAGAGTTCCAGGATCTGTAAGAGCTGGGGTGCTTCAGAGGTTAGAAATCAATCCACTACTTTAGAGATGCAGAGGCAAACAGCAGCTTGTCTGATGTTGCACCAGAAAAACATCCCCAAGCTCCTGCCTCCCGGTCCCCACCAACACTGTCCGATTCGCCCCATTATATTACACCTGGAACTGCCCCGTGGGGAAGCTGTACTGCCGGCTCTCGTGGCTGTCTCCATCCATGTTCCCAGGGATGTGTGTTGTGAGTTAAAGCCAGTCTCCCACAGGAGTCGCCCTCCACTGACTCCTCACTCTGTCACCCCCTCATTGACTTGGAGAGGCCATCCGGATACACACTCAATTCTAAGACACTGGGTCTCCAAGCCATGCGGTCCATCTGTCACATTTCTTCAGTGTGGGTAAAGTGTCCTGTGATAGGACAGGGGATGTGAGGGATGGCACTGCTGTGGAAAACAGCGGGTGATCAACTCTACTGTGACATCCAGCGGGAAGGGCATCGGCTGCCTCTGTTATCCGGTCACTGACGGCCGTGGGAGGGCAGGTGTCTCACAGGATCTTAACCCACTGGTCCAGGCCCTTCCCTTCAGGTATGAGAAACAAAAGTCCAACAAAACAAAGAGATTTGCTCAGGTCACGTAGGAAGTCAGGAGGGATAAAACAGTAAAGGCAGACTCAACTGTCACTCAACTGCTGTTAAAATCCCCCACCATGGCTGTGAGTTTATCAGTTTCTGCTGGTAATCCCATTTTGCTCTATCTGATGAAGCTATGTGATATAGATCCAAACAATTTGTGGCTCCGTGGAGTTTTGGTAGAAATTCTCTTTGATTTCTGATGTTGGGCATTAGAATATTAGATAATCCTAAGTTTTGTCTTAATGTCAATAGGAAGTTAGCAGAGATATATCTATATTGAAATGTCTTCTTCTGTACTTTAACTTTTTCTGTCTTTGTATTTTATGTGTTTCAATATTTAGCTGGATTTGTTGTCATTTAAATGTAATCTTATCAACCCTGACTTTTTTTTTTAAGATTTATTTATTTTTACGGAAAAGTCAGATATACAGGGAGAAGGAGAGACAGAGAGGAAGATCTTCCATCTGATAATTCACTCTCCAAGTGACTGCAATGGCTGGAGCTGAGCTCATCTGAAGCCAGGAGCCAGGAGCCTCCTCCAGGTCTCCCACGTGGGTGCAGGGTCCCAAGGCTTTGGGACATCTTGGACTGCTTTCCCAGGCCACAGCACAGGAAGGGAGCTGAATGGGAACTGGGGCCGCCGGGATTAGAACCGGTGCCCATATGGGATCCTGGCATGTGCAAGGCGAGGACTTTAGCCGCTAGGTTACTGTGCCAAGCCCAACCCTGACTTTTAACCCGTAAATTTAGTCTGTTTACATTTACTGGAATTACTGATGTTTTTATTTCTTTCTTCTTATTTTCTAACATATTATGTATGTACAGATACCTAAGTAACAGGATGCCAAAGTAGCTTGAACCATAATCCTATTACTCATATTGTAAATGACTGCATTGTTAAATAATAGATGTTTTTATGTACTCCTAACTACAGATGGTTTAATTTTTCTTGATTTTTTGGCCCTTATAGAAATGACATCCTATTGCCTACAGTTTTTTTAAAAAGATTTATTTATTTTACTTGAAAGTCAGAATTAAAGAGGGAGGGAGAGACAGAAAGAGAGAGATCTTCCATATACTGGTTCACTCCCTAAATGGCCACGATGACCAGAGCTGGGCTGGTCTGATACTTGGAGCCAGGAGCTTCTTTTGTGTCTCCCACGTGGGAGTAGGGGCCCAAGCCCTTGGGCCATCCTCCACTGCTTTTCTGTGCCATTCCCAGGGGGCTACATCAGAAGTGGAGTAGTCAGAACATGAACTAGCACCTATATGGAATGCTGGCACCACAGGTGGAGGAGTAACTGATATGCCACCATACTGGCTCCATGCCTAGTTTTCCATGATTTGTTTAAATATTTTTCAACATTTTGTTTCTAAGATTAATACATCCTATTATGTATAACTGGCTCAGTAGCTTGAACTATTGTATATTAGTCCATGTATAAATAATTACATCATTATTACCCATTCACTTACTCATTACCAAATGAATAGTTTCCAGTTCTTTGTTACTACAAACATTCTTTTTTGCTCTTAAAGATGGATTTATTTTGTTTGAAACACAGAGTTGCAGACAGAGGAAGAGACTGAGGGAGAGAGGTTTTCCACTGCTGCTTCATCCCCTTCTTCCCCCCAAGAAGCTGCTATAGCTGGGGCTGAGGCAGACCAAAGGTAGGAGCCAGAAGCTTCATCCAGGTCTTCCACATGGGTGGCAAGGGCTCAAATCCTTGACTATCTCCCACTGCTTTCCCAGGGACATCACCAGGGAGCTGGATGGGATGTAGAGCAGCTATGTCTTGAATCATTGTCCATATGGAATGCAGGCATCAGAGGCATCGGCTTAACATGCTAAGCCACAACATTGGCCCCGGCTGTGAATATTCTTGAATAGGATTCTTGAGGCTGAATTTACAAAAGTTTCTGTAGGGCATCTATCTTAAAGTGAAATCAAATGGTTTGCACATGTTAAATTTCATAAAACAATGCCTATTCAGCCATTGTTTTTTAAAGTGGTTACAATGATTTACACATCCATCGGCAGTGAATCGAAGCTCCTACTGTTCCATGTCCTCCGTGATATTTGGTATTGTCAGACTTCTTTATCTCTCTTCTCACTAGCAAATGTAAGATTCTGTCTTGTGGCTCAGATTTCTTTCTTCAAGGAAGAAGATTGTTTTAAGCAGGGCTGATGACCATGTGGCCTGAGCACAGCTCGCCAGCTGCTGTGGTGTTGCTGATCACCCTGCGTCAGGGTGTCCACATTTTAATATGGGACAATTCCTTGAGTCAGAGAAGTGGTTCTTAAATAGTGGACCATCAGCCCCATCAAACATTTGGGAGGAAGGTAGGCTGAAGAGTAGATTCTAGCTCCACTACTGGGCTGACCAAGTGTCCCAGCTGGCCTGAGATGCAGCACCTTCGCTGGATGCTAAACTTCCAGTTTTGAAAGCAGGAAAATCACAGGGGAACTAAAATTAACTAGTCACTTCTGTATCCTGCACGCACAGATATCCTTCAGCCCTAATCCACCCCACCACATCCCAAACCCCAGCATGGGACTGGCCTGTGCATGGTACAAGGCAGCTTGTCACCATGTCATCTGCAAAAAAACAAAACTGCTCTCAGGGGCTGTCCCTCATGGGCACAGGCGAGTGAAAGAAGTTTACCTCTCCCTTTCAAAGAAAAATCTAGATCACATTTTGTTGAATGTCAGTGGCATTCCTCAGCGGTTATTTCTCCCCAAATCCCTCTTTCCCCAGGCTAGAGAAATCTGACATCTCAATAAGACATCTCAAAAATGACACAGGCTCCAGGGCCTAAGAGATGCAGCTGTGGAGCCCTGTGACCCAGGCAAGAAATCTGAGCTGCCCCTTCCACACAGGGCCAGACTCCCCGGGGAGCGCCTGCTGGGCGGAGCTGGAAGAAGGTTTAACATGGCTCTTGCTAGAGGCTGGAGTTCCAGGGCATGGAGACAGCAGCAGCCCTCATTGTCAGTTTTTGGTCCTCTGTGACAAGTTGTGACAGCACCAGCCCACATTCATGTCAGTGGCTTTTTTTTTTTTCGGGCTGCTGATGAGCGTGTCATCCTGAGCTGGGCAAGCATCAGCAAGGGCTCACAGGTGCAGAGGCACCCCATGTAAAAGTATTTAGACATTTCCTCTGCACTGGTAAAAGTATTATGTAAAGTGGCAAAACAAAAACAACCTGATTTTTTTTTAAAGATTTATTTTTATTATTTTTTTATTGGAAAGGCGGATATACAGAGAGGAGAGACAGAGAGGAAGATCTTCCGTCCAATGATTCACTCCCCAAGTGAGCGCAACGGGCCAATGCTATGCCGATCCAAAGCCAGGAGCCTCTTCCGGGTCTCCCACGCGGGTGCAGGGTCCCAAGGCTTTGGGCCGTCCTTGACTGCTTTCCCGGGCCACAGGCAGGGAGCTGGAAGGGAAGCGGGGCTGCGGGGATAGAACTGGCGCCCATATGGGATCCCAGGCATGCAAGGGCGAGGACCTTAACCACTGTGCCACCACGCCGGGCCCCAACCTGATTATTAATACAAATTCTGGTGGGGATAATTTATCTCAGATGCCTGCTGTATAATTCCAGAAACCTCCTTTTGGAGCCAGTAGGGAAGAGTGGTGGAAAGAGAGAGGGTAGAGGTACTAATGCCTTGGTATTTACTTCTGGGAAAGTAGGTACTAGTGCCTTCAGGTTCAAGTCTCAAGGGGCCAGTGTGTTGCGTGGCAGACTAATCCCATGCCTGTGAAGCCAAGGCGAGTGTAGCCTGCAAACACATGAGAGAAATGCTTTACCCTGCCTGGTAGCAATGGCCCTTCCATCACGTTTTGAGAATCTTGGCCTATGTGAGGCTGTGGGAAAGGAAGCAGCCTAGGGCCCAATTCCATGGCAGAAAGCGAGTGAGGGTCCACCAAGGGAAGACCGGCTGACGCCCTCCTCTCTGACTACTCAGCTGGAAGAGCTGGCATCAGTTTCCCCTCACCAGGGGCCTGCCACCACCACCCCATTTTGAGCAGACCCAGGCAGGGAAAGCTCAGGACACAGCCCCACCTGTGAGCACACACTGGGTCTTCATTCTTTAGCCCCTCTTACTTTCTCTTTCTCTTCACTGTGGTCCTATTTGGTAAGAAGACTCAAGCCAGTAACCATAGCTACAACTTTACACCCTGGGGACCAGAAGCAGCCAGTTAGCACCATCGACCTTTTATTCTCTTTCTCTAGGAGACAAAGTCACCCTCTGAGAAGCTCCGTGGGAGCATCCACACACAGGATGGGAAGTAGTCTTAACATCAGACCATGACTAGGAAAGGGAGGGGAAGGCTAACGTGCCGCAGAAGGAGGGCCTAGGAGGTGAGGCTGGACTCCGATTATGTAAGAGGAACATGGACCCCAGTGGCTGGAATCCAATCACCCAGTCCTACACCTGGGAGTAGTGGGAGCTTTCTCTTTCAACCTAGTAAGATTTTTCACTAAAGACTGGCACAGTAGCCTAGCAGCTGAAGTCCTTGCCTTGCATGCACTGGGATCCCTTATGGGCACCAGTTCTAATCCCGGTGGCCCCGCTTCCCATCCAGCTCCCTGCCTGTGGCCTGGGAAAGCAGTCGAGGATGACACAAAGCCTTGCGACCCTGCACCCGCATGGGAGACCTGGAGGAAGCTCCTGGCTCTTGGTTTTGGCTGGGCTCAGCTCTGGGCATTGTGGCCACTTGGGGAGTGAATTGGAGGACAGAAGATCTTCCTCACTGTCTCTCCTTCTCTCTGTAAATCCGACTTGCCAAGATTTTCCATTGAAAGATCTGTCTTTGTATGTTATTATGTCCTTACTTCTTTTCTGGTACTAGAATATTCTTTACAGAAAATAGTGTTGATGACAATTGTCAGTTTCTTTGGCTTGACTTAGTTTAGTTTGGCTTGGCTTTGTTTAACTTACTTTAGTTTTTGCTTAACCTGTTTTTGTTTTGTTTTTAATATTCTTACATGGGAAGTTGTGGAGGGGAAGCACTATACTAGTTTTTAAGATTTTCTATGGAATGCATAAGTCTAGGAACCATTACCATGAGGATTTGGGATTTGGGCAAAACAAAAGGTCTTGAAGTTGTCTAAACCCTCTTCAGAATACCATGTGTATGGGTGCTGGGAAGAGTAGCTGTGTCCCCTTGTGGGTAGGTACATCCATCCTCCCAACACAGAGATACTGACTGTTGGCCGAGGTGCACATGTCTTGCAGGTGCTCAAAGCTGGACCCCAGAAAGTTCTGGAATCAGTCATCCAGACTTCCTGATGTCAAAGCTGCTAACACCCTCTGCAGTCTCGCAGTCTGGCCATACCAGCACCCAGTTCACAAACAGTCATATTTGTTACCTGAAACACTTCACAAGTCAGTCTGCTGAAAGCATGGCCAACATGCTCATGCTGCAAACAGTATGCCTAATGCCAATTGAGGTTTCTGGACTTGCAGCCTGGGGCCAACCCCCAACTGGAAAACACCAAACAAGGTCAGTGTCCTGCAGGGGAACCCTTTAGCAACCATCCAGCCAGCCTTCCTGGCAACACCTGTGTATGCGAGAGGCCCACTTCTTCCCAAACACAACAAAGGTCACTGTTGGGTCTGTCTTGCAGGAGTTTGGAGGCATGCCCTACACCAGACGTCACTGGGACTTAAATTGTTTATACCCATGAATTTGGGTTTGTTCTTGGAACAGTGCTTTCTTCACACAGAGACTGGGCAGCTGCCTCGAAACCATCGGGGCACTTGTTGGAATTCAGGGTCCCAGGCCCTGTCTCAGCAATGGTTGCAGTGGTTAGACCCAGAAAAGGTATTTCCCAAGCTGTCCCGTGGTGATTTTTTTTTTTCACACATTCTGAATCAGAACAAATCCCGTGGAGATGGAAGGCAGCAAATGCGTTAACATTTGATGTCCCTCTGGATTCAGCACACTGCCTCTGTGTGTGTGTGTATGTGTGTGTGTGTGTGTGTGAGAGAGAGAGAGAGAGAGAGAGAGAAATTATCAAGATGGCAACAAAACAAGATTTTTTGCAGCACTCTGGAGACTGGAGCAGGGATTGTCTTCCTCAGGCTCAGTACAGCTGTTGAATTGTTCAAATAAAATGGCGACTAAGAGGCTTGAAGCACAGTCATTTTTTTATTGCTTACACTTCTGCAGCCTGGGGAGCCCCAGACAACGAACATGCCAGCTAATTCAGTCTGCAATGAGCATCTTCCTTCCGGTTTACAGAGGGATGATGCTTCCTTGCTATGTCTTCACATAACAGAGCAGAAGCAAGTGACACCATGACCCTGAAACTGGCTCAAGAACCCCCCCTCTCATGAGCCAATCATGTCCCCAGGACCCCATGCCCAACCCCACCACACTGAGGGTTAAGGTTTCAGGTTATGAATTTGGGCTTGCACACTAGAGGTCCATGGCAAGGGGTCCTGTTAAAGAGTCACAGGGAAGAATGGGCGTCCTGGGGCAGGCCCCTCCCTAATCTCCTTCCTTCTTGAGACTTAACTCCTGTCCTGGATCCCTTGACTTTGTCATACAGGAAAGAAAAAAAGCAACACTTCCCCCGCTCTACTCACCTTCCCATTGCTCCTCTGGATGGGAGTGGGTACTCCTGGGTTCTGTTTTCACAGATAATCTCAGCAGAATGTGTGATTGGGGAACCAGGAGGGGCTCCGTGAAAGGCAGTCATCCCCAGTGAGGAAGAACTTTATGGGAGTGAGCACTGAAAAGTTTCCTCACCTTACCAAGCTTCGCCTCCTCCCCTAGTCTGGTCCCTCATGACACAATTTCCACAATATAAAGGCAAAGTAGCCGAATGGAAAAGGAACTAAAGAATCTGGGACCCAGCTCAAATCCATGGTCCAGCTCTGTGTGAGTCTGGGAACCTCCCTGAAGTTCACATGTAATTGCAAAAATGTAGCTGTTGAAACGCCACATCAATGCAGTTGGGTGGGCCTTAAGCAGGGTAATGTGTGATGTTTCTGTACCGCATTTGATGCTAAATCAAGGGCAACTGCATCAATGTGTTCACTAAAGTATCCGAGCCACCCATGGTTTATTCCCCAACCTCAGCTTTCCTGCTTTATATTTTCCTTGTATTTCCTCCCCTCTCTCTCCTGGATCACCAAGGAATGCTTGCAAAAGGCAAAAACTCATGCTAGTAATGGCCAAATCAATTCATGCTACTTGGGCATTCTTCAGCTCTTCTGATGCCATCAGCTGCCTCCTATTGCTGTTCTCCAACCCTGCCCCATATCCCTTGCCTGGGCAAGTGATTCATGGCCTCAACTTCTTGAGAACCTGGAACCGGACCCTCCATCGCTTCCTTCTCTCCCTATCCCCATCTGCCCTTATCCCTCTTCCTGCTCTTTCCAAATTATCACTACCTACCTCCTCTTCACAAAGCATTGACTCCTGCTGTCCCATAAATTCATCCTGTTCTCTGCACTGGCCCCTGACCCCACCCAAACCTTTATTTCTGGCAATCTGGCCTTTGCCCCCATCCTGATTCTGAAATTGTTCATGAGTAACCTCATAGTTGACAAGCCCGAGTGTCTGTCCCCACTTCTCTCTTCCAGGGTGATGACAGTGTGAGAAGATGCAGCAGGGCAGGGCACGAGGTACGGCACTGACTGAGCAGCCCTTCTGTTCCACGCAGTGGTGTGCGTACTAGTTAGGTAGCAACAATTAGGACTTTAACTGCTGTGCTAAGGAGTTAGTGCTGAGTCAGTCCCAAGACCAGCCTGGCCCAGAGCGGCTCCCAGCAGCACTGCTGGATGCTGGAGAAGCACTGGGCTTGGACTGGGGACTGGCTAGGAAGGGCATCCCAGTAGAAGTTGTCAAGTGAATGAAAGCACAGAATGGGCAGGAGCTGGGCCCAGCATGGACTGCTTTCCTCTGATGGAGCTGGTAACTCAGCCCCTTCCCTCTGCTGTTTTATTTTTTTCCTTGAAATACTTTTTACTTAAAGAGTTGGCATAAAAATGTACATACTTATAGTATATTATGTGGTGTTTTGCACAAATACATTCTGTAAAGTCAAATTGGGATAAACATCTTAAATGTTTAACATTTATTTATAGTAGAAACATCCAAAATTTTTTATATGTTTTTATTTTTTAATTGTTAATAACATTGTATTATGTGATACAGTTCCATAGGTGCTTGGATTTCCCCCGCTCCTCCCACAACCCTCCCCCCATGGTGCATAACCACAGTTCAAGTTCAGCTGAGATTCCTTCATTGCAAGCACACACCCAGCACTGGGTCCAGCATCTTATTGTCCTGATAACTTCAGCGGCTTCTTGGGGAGGCCTTCCCTGGTCTGAAGGCAAAGGTAACAGAGTAAAATCCCGGTCAGTTAAAAGCCCCAACAAAACATCATCAACAGTATATAGTGTTATGGAATTGATTGACATAGTATTGAGTAAACAATATGTTAAAAATAATGCAAGTTCAATTTTTCGAAACATGTGTTGAGACAGTATCAATGACAGGATAAAAAAAATACAAGTTAAATTAAGGCAAACATGTAGTATCTAACCTTTGAAACATCCAAAATTGTATCTTCTAGGTTTTTATGGGGAAATACACAATAAATTACTACCATCTGTCTTTACCCTGCTGAACAACA
Organism: Ochotona curzoniae; assembly: GCF_017591425.1. Classification (NCBI taxonomy): domain Eukaryota; kingdom Metazoa; phylum Chordata; class Mammalia; order Lagomorpha; family Ochotonidae; genus Ochotona; species Ochotona curzoniae. The sequence continues at coordinate 62,325,784 of NW_024466599.1, forward strand.
GAAACCTAGAACATCTTACTCCTATCTAGCTGTCACCTGGTTCCTCTCCATCAGTCTTCCCCATTCCTTCCAGCCCAGTTCTTCCATCCCATTCCTTCCCCAGCCTCTGCAATCCACACTCGTTTTTTAAAACTTTTGTGAGATCACCTATCTTTTAAAATTCTACATGTGATTGGGAACATGTGATATTTGTCTTTCTGTACTTATTTCGACGCAGTGGTCTCCAGTTCCATCTGTACTGCTGCAGACCCAAGATTTCATCCCTTTCATGGCTAATAGCCCACTGGCTATACATGCCACATTTTCTTTATCCGTGTTATCAGCTAGAATGAACACTACAGTTGTTCCTGTTTCCCGGATATTGTCAACCTGCTGCAGGAAGTTCTGTGTTTAGGTTCTAAAGGCAGCACTGCGCTTCTCCACAATGGCTGGACTAAGCCCCTTTGCTCTACATCCTCCCCAGTGCTTGTTAACATCTATCTTTTGGATAATAACCAGGTTTACTAGCGTGAGACGCTATCTCATTTTGGTTTTCACTTGCATTTCTCTAGTAATTAGTGAACTTGAACTTTTTTTCATGGACCTGATAGCCATTTGTTTGGCTTCCTTTGAGAAGTATCTGTTGATCTATTTTTCATTAAAAAAAAAAAAGTTTTATTTATTTCCATTGGAAAGGCAGACATACAGAGAGGAGGAGAGACAGAGAGGAAGATCTTCCATCCTCCAATTCACTCCCCAAGTGGCCACAATGCCTAGAGCTGAGCCAATCTAAAGCCAGGAGCCAGGAACTTCTTCCAGATCTCCCACACAGGTGCAGGGTCCCAAGGCTTTGGGCCGTCCTCGACTGCTTTCCCAGGCCACAGGCAGGGAGCTGGATGGGAAGCAGGGCCACTGGGATTAGAACTGGCAGCATATGGGATCCTAATGCATGCAAAGAGAAGACTTTAGCTAGTAGGCTACTGCGCCAGACTCTATTGCTCATTTTTAATCAATTTTCTGAGTGGTTTTGTTGGTTTTTTGTTGAGTTCTCTGTACATGTAGGGTATTAATCCTTTTTAAGATGTAGAGTTTGAAAATATCTTCTCCCAATCTCTAGGTTTTTCTCTTTATTCTGTCGATTGTTTCCTTTTGCTGTGCAAAGTCTCTTTATTTGGATGAAATCCCATAGGCCTATTTCTGCTTTCATTTCCTGTGTGTGAGATCTCATCCAGAAAATTGTTGTCTATTCCAGTATCCTGAAATGTTTTCCCTGTTTTAATACTCTTTATGTTTCAAGCCTTACAATTGTGTCTTCAATCCATTTTGACTGATTTTTGTAAATGGTAAGAGGTGGGGTCTAGTTTCATTCTTTTGCAAATGTATACTCAGTTTTGCCAGGAACAATTATTAGAAAGACCATGCTTTCTCCAATGTATATTCCTTTTTTTTTTTTTTTGTAATGGGAAAGGTGGATTTACAGAGAGGGGGAGAGACAGAAAAATTCTGCATCCGCTGAGTCACTCCCCTATTGACTGCAGCAGCCAGAGCTGAACTGCTATGAAGCCAGGAGCCTCCTCCAGGGCCCCCATGTGAGCACAGGGTCCCAAGGAACTGTTCCATCCTCCACTGCCCTCCAGGCCATAGGCAGGGAGCCAGATGGTAACCAGAGCAGCAGGGACACAAACTAGCACCTGTATGGGATTCTGGCAGTTGCAAGGTAAGGATTTAGCCACTGAGCCACTGCACCAGGCCCCAATGAATATTCTTAAAATCCAGTTATTGGCACGTTTACTTCTAGTATCTCTCTTCCACTGGTTTATGGATCTGTTGTTATGTCAATGATATATTACTTTAATTATATGCAGCTTTGTAATATATTGTAAAGTCCAGTAGTATAATAACTTCAGCTTTGCTGTTTTTGCTTGAGATGAATTTGGTTATTCAAGGTCTTTCATGATTCCATGCATATTTTAGTAGTTTGTTTTTCTGATTCTGTGAAAGATGTCATGATTTTAATAGAGACATCACTGAACGCACAGGTCACTTTGAGTCATGTGCACATCCCAATGATTCCAATTCTTTCTATCCGTTTCTTTGTGTCTTCATTCTCTTTCATCTGTGATTTATGATTTTCATTGGAGAAATAATTCACTTTTTTGCTTGAATTTATTCCCAGGATTCTTTTTTTTAAAGTAGCTATTAGTGGAATTACTTGCTTGATTTGTTTTTCAAATGATTCACTATTATGGTGATTCACTACTAATTTTGTACATTGACAAAATTTGTATTACGCAGTTTTGTTGCTTTTATTAGTTCTAACAGCTCTGCGGTGGAGTCCTTGGGGCTTTCTCTGTATAAATCATGTTATCCACAAACACTGACAGTTTGACGTCTTTTCTAATTTATATTTCTTTCTCTTTCCTAATAGCTGTAGCTAGAACTGTAATAGTATGTTGAATAAAAGACATGGAAGTAGGTATCCTTGTCTTGTGCCAGATCTAAGAAAGAAAGGCATCTTTCCCCATTCAAAATGATGCTAGCTCTTGGCTTGTTGTATATGCCCTTTATTATGTTGGGGTATGTCCTTTCTATACCTTATTTGGTCAGTTTTTATCATGAAGAGATACTGAATTTTACCAAATTCTGCTTCTATATCTATTGAGATGATTATATGGTTTCTTTCATTCTATTGATGTACTGTGTCAGTTACTGACTTGCATTTTGCGTTGGCCTTGTATCTTTAGGATAGATCATACTTCATCATGGTGAGTTACTTATTCTCTGTTGAAATTGATTTGCTTGAATTTCATTGAGGATTTTGGTATTGATATTCATGAAAGCTATTTGGCCTGTAGCTTTCTTTTTGTTGTTGTATCCTTGTCTGATTCTGGCATCAAGGTAATGCTGGCCCCACAGGATGAATTTGAAGAATGCCCTCGTCTTCTATGTTTTTAAAATAGTTCAAGAACGATTGGTGCTAATCCTTCTTTAAATGCTGGGTAGAATTCACCAATGAAGTCATATGGCCCTGGGCTTTCTTTGATGGGATATGTCTTATTACAGATTCAAGCTTGTTGCTACTCATTATTGATCTGTTGAAATATTGTTCCTCATGATTCAACTTGTGTATGTGTCTAAGAATGTGTCCATTTCTTCTAGTTAACTAATTTTTTTGCCACATAGCTGTTCACAGGAATCTGTAATAATGCTATGTTTTTCTGTGGTATAAACAGTAGTGTCTCCATTTTCATCTCCATTCTATCTATATAAAAGTTCTTGTTTTGGAGGAGGGGTTCCCTGGGCAATGCTAAACAAATTTATCAATTTTGTTTATCCTTTCAAAGAACCAGCTCCTCACTGATTTTTTTGGTATCATTTTCTGTTTCCATGCATCTGTTTGTGTTCTGTGTTTTTTTTTTCTTCTACCAATTTTAGACTTGACTTGTTCTGTTTTTCTAGTTCCCTGAGGTAGTGACAAGTTGAGATCTTGAGATTTTTCCTTTATATATACATATATATAAAAACACATTATATGTATATATATATTTATATATATATATTACTATAAACTTTCCCCTTACTATTGCTTTCTCAGTATCTCATAGGTTTTGGAATGTTGTTTCCATTTTTATTGGTTTCATAAAATATTTCTTTCTTTTTTATTTCTTCTTTATACCCTTTCCATTGGTGTCCTAAAGTAAGTTGCCTAATTTCCATGTGTTTGTGTAATTTACTTCATTTCTCTTACTGGTGATTTCTAATTTCATTGCAGTATAGTCAAAAAAAGATGCTCAATATTATTTGTATTCCTTTAATTTTTTTAAAAAAATTGTTTGGATACCATTTTTAGTTTAATTAGTGTCTTGAGCTTAGGGCTTCATAAATAGTTCAATTAATAAAAAGATAAACGAAACTGCCATTGAACAGGAAAACAGGAAAGGGGTATAAGTAATGAAATGAGAAGATGTTTAACTTCACTTGTGCACTTTAAAATAGTCACAAATTTATTAAAACTGTTCAGCTGCAACTTGGTTTGTTAACTACCACAAGCTCTACCCTGGAAAAGGTTCCATTTGCTGTGGAGAAGTTTCTGTGCTCTGCAGCTCAAGCATGCCAGGTTCTCTAGAGGTTGGCTAGGTTCAGTCGGTCTGAGGTACACTTTAACTCTGTTCCTTCTTTCATTGTCTAGATGCTCTCTACACTTGTGAGAGTGGGTTACAAAGCTGCCCCCAACCCCATGGTAATATAGAGCCCATCTCCCTGTAAGTGGATTAATGTTTGCTTTAGGAATTTGGGTGCTCTGACACTGGGTGCATATATACTTACAAATGGATTTCCTTTTGCTGGTTGAACCCTTTATCTTACATAAGGATTTTCCTGGTCTCTTTTCAGTGCATTGATTTGAAATCTGATAGAAGCATGACTTCTTCATGTTGAGTTCCACTGGGGATGGAATACCTTGGTCTTGGTCTGTTGCTTCACTTTCAGGTTGTGCTAGGAGGTGGGGTGAGTTTCTTGTAAGCAGCATATGGTTGGGTCCTGCTTTCTCACCCATTTAGTCACTCTACATCTCTTAATTGAAAAATTCACTCCACTGATATTCAAGGTCATTCCTGCTAGGCAAGGTGTTTGTACTGTCGTTTTGGACCTTGTTGTTGGCACAGGTTGCTAACTGCTTGGAACTTGCAATTTTTTAAAGATTTACTTTATTGTTATGGGAAAGTCAGATATACAGAGGAGGAGAAACAAAGAGAAAGATCTTCCGTCAGTTGACTCACTCCCCAAGTGGTCAGAAGGAGCCTGAGCCCCCTCCAGGTCTCCCATGCAGGTGCAGGGTCCCACTTGGCTTTGGGCCCTCCTCGACTGCTTTCCCAGGCCACAACACAGGAAGGGAGCTAGATGGGAAGCAGGGCTGCCGGGATTAGAACTGGTGCCCATGAGGGATCCCGGTGTGTTCAAGGCACAGACTTAGCCACTAGGCTACCATGCCAGACCCAAAACTTAAAGAAATTCTTTTCTTTCTTTGTCTCTAATGTATTATCTTCATTTGCAGTTAGGTGATTTCTTCTCACAATGTATTTTGACTCCTTGCTTATTACTTAGTCTGTGTATAAGTTTTGCTTGTGGTTACCTTGAGGCTTATAAGAAAGTTATTTAATCGATAACAAGCTATTTTGAAATGTTAACTTGAAATGATTATAAAAGTAGGAAAAAATGAAAAAGGTAAGAAATCCTAATGCACTCTACAAAATGTGCTTTTATGTTTGTAAGGTAGAGTTAAAGAGGAGGAGGGGCAGATGGAATCGGAGAGAGAGAAATCTTCCATCTGCTGGTTCACTTCCCAAATGGTTGCAATGACTGGAGCTGGATCAGTCTGCAACCAGGAGCCAGGATCCTCTTCTAAGTCTCCAATGTGGGTGCAGGGATCCAAGGACTTGAGCACTCCCCCACTGCCTTCCTAGGTCCTTAGCAGAAAGCTGGATCAAAAGTGGAGCTGCCAGGATTCGAACCAGTTCCTGTATGGGATCCTAGTGCTGCAGGTAGAGGTTTAGCCTACTATAGCACAGTATTAGCCCCCATTTTGAATTTTTAATATCCGATTTGCTCTTTCCATATTGCTTATTTCCTAATGTTTTATAATAGTAATTATAATTTTTTAGTCTTCACAGTAAGTACTTAAATGAGTTACACACTGTGTTTATACTATCAGAGTATTCTGAATGTTTTTAGTGTAATCTTTCCTGCCAGTGAGTTGTTCTTACTGGTGATATTTTCTTCTTACTTGTTAGTGTTCCAGTTTTTATTTTCTTCAGTTTGATGAACTCCCTTTGGTATTTCTTGTAACACAGGTCTGGTGGTGATACAATTTTTCTGCTCTTGTTTATCTGGAAGTGTCTTTATCTCCCCCTCGCATCTGAAGGATGGCTCTGCTGGACACAGCATTCCTGGCTGACCATGAGAGCCACTTCCCATCTCCTCCTACCCTGTGAGGTTTCTCTGAAGAAGCTTGCAGTAAGGTGAATTGGTACCCCTTCATGTGTTACTTGCTTCTTTTGCAGCTTTGAAAATTCTCTCTTATCTCAACTGAACTTGAACTGTGGTTACGCGCCATGGGGGGAGGGTTGTGAGAGGAACGGGGGAAATCCAAGCACCTATAAAACTGTATCACATAATACAATGTTATTAACAATTAAAAACAAATTCTCTCTTTAAACTTGGGGAATTTGCGTATAATATGTATTTTTGGGATGGACTTGGTAGGGAGGAATCGGACTGGTGACCTTGACTTTTCTATATCTGAATTGTGAGTTACGGTATCTTTCTCTAGGTTGGGGCAGTTTTCTCTCATGTCTTTGAATATACTTCCCCCCTCCCCCTGCCTCCCCTGGGCAATCTCAATCCCTAGCAAATACCAGCAATTCAAATATTTTCTCTTTTCTTTTTTTTTATTATATATATATTTTTTAATTACATTGTATTATGTGACACAGTTCTATATAGGCACTGGGATTTCCCCCACCCCTCTTCCAACCCTCCCCCCATGGTGGGCTCCTCCCCCCCATTGCGCAACCACAGTTCAGGTTTAGTTGAGATTCCTTCATCGCAAGCATTCACCAAGCATAGAGTCCAGCATCTCATTGTCTGGTCAAGTTCAGCGGCTTCTTAGGGAGACCCTCCCTGGTCCGAAGGCAGAGCCAACAGAGTAGAATCCCGGTTGATTAAAAGCCCCAATATAACATCAGCAACGATATATAACGTTAAGGGATAAATTGACACAGTATTGAGCAACCAGTTTGTCAAAATTGAATGCATGGTTTTAACAACTTCCTGTGACTATTTCAATGACATTTCAACAATTGAGGTGCGAAACAGTTTTAGGAAGGCTGTGCATAGAAATCTTCCATACCTTGGTGAGGAATACTTAATCCCCGTGTCCTACCTTGTAAGGTGTGCGTGAGTCCATGCTGACCAAGCCTTCCTTGTTGTTCTCTGCCTATCCATTCTAATTTGTGAGTGTGTCTGTGTGTGTGTGTGTGTGTGTGTGTGTGTGTGTGTGTGTGTGTATGTGTTGTGGGGGGGCTCTGGAGCGTCCCTCATAGTCATTGTTGAGAGGGTGGGGACCCGAAGTTGGAGCTAAGTAAGAACCAGAGATTGCTCCTCTCCCTAGTCCTGAAGGGAGTTTACTGTTCTGTTTCTGAAGACCGCTCAGGTTTCCTGGTTGTTGTACCGATGGCCTTGGATCCTATGATGAAGGATTCAGCTTCTTCCATCCCGTGGGGTAGGTCCAAAGGGGGGCGGTGGATGTCCTCTCGAGTTCTCGGCCTCCAAAGGCATTCCAGTCCCCAGTGGTCTCTTTGGCAGTTGGGATGTGGTCCTTGGCACCTGTACTGATAGCCCTTGGTGGGGATCCGGAAGACTCCAGGTTTGGGATACAAGCCTCCTCCTGTCTACCTGCTCCACTCTGTGGTCCCCCACTGTTCTGTGCACATGACCTCCTGCAATATTTTCTCTTTTTATGCTAGCCCACATTTCCCATAAACTGCTTTTCTAAAAAAAAAAAAAAAAAAAAAAAAAAACTTATTTGAAAGGCAGAGAAGAGACAGAGATTTTTCCATCCACTGGTTCACTCCCCAGATGGCCACAACAGCCAGAGCTAAGCTGATCCAAAGCCAGGAACCTGGAGTTTTTTTCCAGGTCTCCCATGCTAGTGTAGGGTCCCAAGGCTTTGGGCTGTCCTCGACTACCTTCCCAGGCCACAAGCAGGGAGCTGGATGGGAAAGTGTGGCAGCTGGACATGAACCAGCACCCAGATGGCATGCCAGTGTTACTGGCTGATTAGCCTGTTGAGCCACAGTGCCAGCCCTTGATTCTACTTTTTTAAATTCTTTTAATTAGTGATGATGTTTACAGAGTTGGTCAGGGTGGGAAGGGTTAAAAGGATCAGGGGATAATGGGTGAGGCCCTAGTTTACATGTTTTCTTCTTCGCATATACGGGGGGTTGGGGGTGACCAGAGGAGAATCCATGCCCAGTCTCCCAACCGCTGCATCATCTCAGGGATTGGGGAGCTGCCCCCGGATGTCCTCCCGAGGTCCCCATTGTGGAGCATTTTCTGAGGGTTCTGTTCATGTGTTTTTTTAAATTTTTTAAAAAAGATTTATTTTTATTATTTTTTTATTGGAAAGATGGATATACAGAGAGGAGAGACAGAGAGGAAGATCTTCCGTCCAATGATTCACTCCCCAAGTGAGCGCAACGGGCCAATGCTATGCCCATACAAAGCCAGGAGCCTCTTCTGGGTCTCCCACGTGGGTGCAGGGTCCCAAAGCTTTGGGCCGTCCTTGACTGCTTTCCCAGGCCACAGGCAGGGACCTGGAAGGGAAGCAGGGCTGCCGGGATAGAACCGGCGCCCATATGGGATCCCGGGCGTGCAAAGCGAGGACCTTAACCACTGTGCCACTGCGCCGGGCCCAAGTTCATGTGTTTTTGATAGTTCTGAGATGCTGCTATCACTGCTCCAATGATAAGGAAATCTTTCTGAGGTCGATTGGCCAGCCCTTGAATCTTATTTTTCTTTTCCTACTATGTATTTTCAACTGGCTTGTCTTCAATGATTCTTTTGTTTCATCTGCCCTGCTACTGATGCCTTCATTCCCATTTTACATTCACTTAGTATTTATTTTCAGTTGAAGAGTTTCTGTTTGATCTTGTTTAATTATATCCCTCTATAAAGTTTCTTGGTCTGAATACTGAAAAATTTCTCTGTGTCCTCTTGAATTGTGTTTATTTTCCTTAAAACCTCTATTTTGAAATCTCCGTGCAAGCATTAAGAAATCCCAATCCCTCGCTGGTTGGTTGTGGCCCTCCTTGTGCTCTGGGGAGGGGATCACGCTCCCTGGGAGTTCCTAACGCCTGCTGCAGTGCGCTCTGTACACCGAAGGACTTACTCTCCTCGTAGGACTTCTCAGCCACGGCTTCTGCTGCTTAGCTGGCCAGGGACTGTGTGCTGCTGCAGTGGTTTACTTGCTGATGCTGGCTGAGCAAGAAGAGTGTTCACCCAGATCATGGAAGTCTAGTAGGCCCAGTCTGCAGGTGTGGGCATGGGGACAGGGACAGCACTCAATGTTTGGTTTAACCAGCCCAGCACTGAGATCCCACACATTCCTGAGGCTTCTTGCTGTCTGCCTGAGGCTGTGGGAAGGAAAGGGACAGCTTCCCAACTACCCAGGCAGTTCCCAGATGGCACCTGGGTCTGACCTTCCCCAGGCCCTGGAAACCTCAGGGATGCCCATAGGCCTGCAAGAGGCTGATGGTGCTATATGCCAGGACAAGTCCATCTCACCCCCGGGGCAGCTCTCTGCCTGGTATTGGACAAGCCCAGAAACTCCATCCACAGTCGCAGACCGGGCTTCCACAGACCTTGTGAAGGTGGTGAGGTTTGTGTGCGGCTGTTCACATTGATGCAGCTGTAAGCAAATGAGTTTAGATTTCATCTGAGAGATAGGGTTGACAATTTTTTTCTTTCAGAGGCCAGAGAGTGAATGTTCTAGGACCTAGAGCCTGAGTCACAAATACTCTCCTTGGTCACTGGAATGTAAAAGCAACCATAGGCGATACTAAAATAAGGAGGCATGGCCATGTTTTAAGGACATTTTATTAAGACACTGAAGTTTGAATTCTGTATAATTCACAAACCAATGAAAAAAAAAATTCCCCAACCACTTAAAAATATAAAAGGCATTCTTAAATCACGAACCACAGAGAAATCAGTGGTGAGTTGCTTTGACCCGTGGGCTCTAGTGTGCAGACCCTAGTGTGCAACTGGGGGCCGGGACTGTCTGGCCTCTGCACCCACCAGGTGCGTCACTGCACGTGGCCTGCCTGTTGCCCCAGCCCCAGCCTGCCGCCTGCCGAATGGAGAGTGGGATACAGCAGCATCCACCTCTGAGCTGCAAGGGTTATGTGGCTGAAGTCTCGAGCCTGTGGAGTTCAGAAGCATGGGGAGCAAGTGGGAAGGAAACGGAAGTGTGCATGGGAGAAACTTGAGGTTCGTTGCTATGAGACTTAAGGTCTAGGCCAAAGTCGGCTGCATGTCCTTTGATGTCCCTTCCTTTTCTGTCATGTAAAGCAGGAATGATGTTACTCACTCTGAAGGGGTATTCGGGGGAGAAATGGCATCATAACTATGACTGCATTTGGAAAAGTTAATGAGGCTCTGTATCACCCAGGACCTACGCAGGAATTCCTCAAACCTTTCTCTAATAAAGGGAACCAAGGCTCCTTAGAGAAACGGCTGATGCCAGCACCGAGGCAGTAAATTCACTTTATGAGCCTGGAATAGTTTATATTTCCCAAAAGGGAGAAATTGCTCCAAAAAGCAAACACCCACATGGCCACGCACACACACACCCCCCATTGGGGTTCATCAAAGGGCACAGGAGATGACAGAAAGAGCTCCTCCAAGTGGCTAATGTTAGGTCAATCAGAACAAAAAGGAGATGAATAAAGTAGTGTTGGATTATAGCCCTAAGGATATAATAAATGTCAATGATATAAATTAGAAATGGAATGAATAAACCATTGAGAGAAATAGATGCATCTCCCGTGTGGAATAATTCCACAGGCCGATCAATACCCTCCCCCTGAAGTGGAACACAACTCCCCCCGGCATTAGCACGGTCTGCATACAGGGACTCTCTTCCAAAAAGAGCAACAGAGAAAGGAGAGAAAGGGTGACTTTACAGTGCAGAAACTCGGCAGAATGCTTGAGCCGGTTGTGGGAATTCTCACAGGGCCAAGTGCATTGCAGGACTCAAGGGGGTGTTACCTGCCCCACAGCCTCTTGAGAGTTGTCACGGACTTGTGCTGAATGCGGGGATACGTGAGCACTCTGCAGGCTTCCAGCTTGAGTTCTAGAATCTCTAAAACAGAAAGTGATGTTGCAAAAAGTGAATGAGGCCATGGACAAATGGTCTTCAAATATTCATGGGAATGCAGATTTCAACACTGTTGCATCAACAAAACAAAATTTCCTTTCCATTGACTTTTTCCTTGAGCTTGTGTTTAAAACAAAGCCTGACCCAGAGTAAATGCTGTATCAGATTAGCTCTCAATATTGTGGTGGTGGTAGTGGTGATGGTAACTATTGTTGATGCTATTGTTGTTGCCAGAACATCTCCGAATCATACCTTAAATTCCCCCAGCTCTCTCCATCTAAACCGTAACTTTATGTTTTTTTAAAGATTTTATTTTTATTATGTTTTTATTGGAAAGGCAGATATACAGAGAAGAGGAGAGACAGAGAGGAAGATCTTCCGTCCAATGATTCACTCCCCAAGTGAGCACAATGGCCGATACTATGCCGATCCGAAGCCAGGAGCCTCTTCCAGGTCTCCCACGCGGGTGCAGGGTCCCAAAGCTTTGGGCCGTCCTCGACTGCTTTCCCAGGCCACAGGCAGGGAGCTGGAAGGGAAGCGGGGCTGCCGGGATGAGAACCGGCGCCCATATGGGATCCCGGGCGTGCTAGGTGAGGACCTTAACCACTGTGCCACCGCGCCGGGCCCTAAACCGTAACTTTATGACAGTTAATCTTACACATCAGTTTGTTCAGGCTACTAATCAGACACTCATCTAGATGGTTCTGTGACAGAGTCTTCAGTGTGATTAACATGTGCAATGCTTGGCTTTCAATAGAGCAGATGGTCCATAATGTGGGCAACCCCCTTCTGATTAGTTGGGGCATTGAAAGAAAAAGATTTTCTGACATTTCCAGAGCAGGGGGAAATCTGCCGCAACATTACCGTATCAACCAGCTTGTACCTGAATTTCTTACCTAAGTTGGTCTGGTCTGCATATTTTGGATTTACCACTCTCAATTATGTAAGCCTTAAAATCAATCAATCCTAGGGTGTGGGGACAGGAAGCAAGGGAGAGACTGTGATGGAGGTAGAGTCAGGGATTGGGCAGAGTAGAAATACAGAGGTGGCAGAGGGCTGTGATAGATAGATAGATAGATAGATAGATAGATAGATAGATAGATAGATAGATAGATAGATAGACAGACAGATATAAGTTATTGACTCTGGGAAACCCTGACCAATATGGCCCTCTAGTCTCAGCCACTATTGTACCTTGCACAAATAGTGCAGCCTCCCTTGTGGGCCCAAATATTTACTGTGCACATCACAGCTGGGTCCTGTCTCCATGGTTTTGGCCCCTTGAGTGGCACTTCTTGGCACTTGAGGCCAGGTTTCCCTGAGCACATGACCTGCAGGAGCCCAAGAGTCTTATGTGCGTCTCCAGCAGCCCCTTTCCTCCACCCCTGCAGTCCAGCCACAAAGGCCTGCCCACGCCTCCACCAGCATGCCCAGTTTATTCATGTCTGAAGGCCTCTGTGCCTACTCTTGGCTCAGAATGGCCACCATCTCTGCATCCCTCAGATCTCTAGATCTCTGCTACTTCACCTTAGCAGAGTCCTTTGATGAGAGTCCTAGATGTTCACCACCATTGCCCCATGGGTTTCCCTCATGCATTGACATTCATGATTATATACATATATATGAGATTATGCATATTCTATATCATATTCTATATTATATATATTATAGCTCAGCTGGAGCTGAGCCAATCCAAAGCCAGGAGCTAGGAGTTTCTTCCAGGTCTCCCACAAAGGTGCCAAGGTCCCAAGGCTTTGGGCAATGGCCCGCTTGCTTTCTCAGGCCACCAGGAGGGAGCTGGATGGGAAGTGGAGCAGCCAGGACAGGAATCAGCACACATAGGATCCCAGATTGTGCAAGGGGGGGATTTAGAGACTTAGCCATCATTGCTACCTTCCTCACCATGCTTGAGGCTTCTCTCAAGGGCAAATCTCATGCCCTTTTTATTCCCTGCTGCATCCTCGGCGCCTTGAACACAGTCAGGGGGTCATGACTGGTTGGGTGGCTGAATGGAGGGGGCCTGGCAGCAGCTATGCAGCCTCTTCTGCCTGTGTTCCTCACCTGTCACTAAAGATGCCCCCCAGTACAGGGCTGGTCCCACCCTGAACAGGGGACTCTGGTGACAATGTGTCACATTTATAAAGTCTAAATCTGCACAACCCTGTATGAAGCAAAGTCAAATTCAAGAAGCTGAGTTTAATAGGTCAAAGTGATAAAGCAGGAATTCCACTAGAAAGTATGTAAGACAAATGTGGATAATCATACCTGTGAAATGTCCCTGTCTCTGCTTAATGCCACCCCATATATTCTCATTCTCATTCTCTCTCTCTTTTTCTTTCTCTCCTCCCACCGTCCCCCGGGGCAAAACCTCCTCTTCCACATTGAACTCACATGGACTTTCTGTCTCTTGTATATAGATCAGCTTCACATTTCTTCCAGCAATAAAGACACTGTTTTCTAAGGTGAGGAGGTCACATAAAAAATCGATTCAGAAAACATTAGCTTCTAGTTGGCCTATTTGGGAAGGTAGGAAAATCTGTCCAAGTTGCTGTATTAAAAGTGACCTCTCTCAACCCAGAGCTGACTTCACATTGATTAATGCCTTCCAGATCACCTCTATGACACATGTAAATTGCTCAGTTTGTTAATGGAAACTGTACAGTGGCAACCTGCGTGGCTCGTGGTGTAATGGTGTATTGTCTATGCCAAGAAATTCTGCCTGGGGAACAAGAAGTAGGCTGTGTGTCTTTTTCATATAGTTGAGTCAACTCAGAGTCGCCAGGTTCAGGGTTCCATATGGGCAGAGGTTGTGGAAGTACAAGAAAGAATTCAGACATGAACTGAAATGCAACTGGCCACATTCAAGGTCACTCTCAGAAATGGAATTCAATTCTGATTTTTTTTTCAAGCTATGCTATTTCCCAATATATCATCCACCCTTATTAAATGCTGTAGATGATTTTTGTGTATGATGTATTTGTTCATTCTTGGAAAGAGCTGGTTTCCCTGCTCTAAGTGGCACTTATCCATTCTTCTTAGCTCATCTTTGTAGAAAGAGAAGGAAACGTTGAGTTGAGATGAGAAATAGACAGATGTGTTTTTCATTCCCATTTTAACCCTGAGTGACCTGAACAAGCCAATTTTCCTTCCTGTCCTTTAATTTTTCATTTTAAAACAAGGTTAGCAAGATCAGCCTCTTACGCCAAGTTCCAGACATTATGAGATGAAGTGAAATCCACTTTCCAGAAACACTTTTACAGTGACACTACTGCACACAGAAAACATGGTGGCCAGCCACATCCCACCATGCTGGAGCTCTGGTTCTCTCCAGAGAGAAGGCTGCTGGCTCTTTGTTACTGATTCTCATGCTGTGATTTATCTTGTGGTGAGAGAATATTTTCAGAGGCCAACCAGGAGGATAAACACTTAGCACAAGGGTGACATGTCATCTGGGTACTTAATCCAGACTTGTGGACATAATGGCTATTACAGGCCATTCTGACTAGGACTATCTCAATTATATTAAGTGCATTTCAAACCCCGGGACTTAAAGTGAGTGTTAAGTGTCCACCAGCACCCATCCGTACGGTGCAGCTTGCCAAAGTCAGGAAGTGTTTATTCCTATAAATGGACACTAACTAGAACAGCGTCTGAACACTGCCCCACAGCCAGACAGAATGACCAAGTGCAAGCTTACACTCCCTAGCACATAGTCCTGCTCTCAGCTCAGTGGCAGTCGCCTGCAGCAGCAGCCAAGGCAGAAGTTCTTCCCGGCTTTGCCCCTGGCTACACAGGCACAGCAATGAGGTCAGCTAAGCACCGCAGGGTCAGAAGTGTTAGGCCCCCCCATCCAGAGGGGCTGGACATGTGAGTTACACCAGCAAAACACCAGTCCATGCCACAGAGAGTCACAACAAAGACATCACAGACAAAGCAGGGTCTTGTTCTGTAATGTGGTGGGACTAGTCCAAGGAAGTTGGCAAAGGTATTACCACAGAAGCCACATAGTAGAAAAGTGTACCAGGATCCTGGTGGAAGGCTGGGAACTGGGCAGTGTGTAGGGTGAAATGAGTGAAGCCAAGAGCATGTAATGCATTTCTATCACCAGGTTACAGAAATGCCAGTAGCCCAAACGGAATACTGATTGGTTTCAGCACAGGCTGCAGTTTGGCGCCACCTGGTGGTACTTGCCTGCCTTACTGGAACTAGGAAGACTACATCAGAGAGCAGATTCAGGAACTCCCCTGCTTCCCCTGTTTCCCAAACATGGGGCTCAGGGTTTCCATCTCTAATCATTCCCTATTTTTAATATTACCAATTCTGTCTGTTTATGTCTCTCATACATGCACATGCGCGCGCGCACACACACCCCAATTCATCTCAAAATAGGTTTCTAGCCTGTAATTTTCCCATCTCAAAACACAACCCTCTGTTAATCCAAGGGCCATCTAGTTTGTTCTCTCTCAGTGATATGTGGGCAGTATTTGGGAGTTTTCAGTGCAGCATTTGTTTTCTCTTGGACACATTCTTCCAATCAAAATTGTAGGCAAGACTACTAGCAACATGCACGCACGTGCGTGCAAACACACTCAAGCAAGTGTGGCCACTCCCCCCACCATATTTGCATCACCCAGCTCCTGTGTAGAAAAGAAGGGAGGGAGGTGTGGGTTACCTGGCTGTTTCTGCTAGTGTCCGACGATCGAGTAGCTCTCATTAGCTGTTAGAGAGGTCCAAGGTCATTATCCCCTACCTTTAAAAGCCAGCACAGATGTTCTCTTTGACCATTGGCCCCTGTTTAGCTGCTGCCCTCTCCCTTCCCTTTCATAGGCAAGTGTTGGAAGAACGGAGACTACTTTACTGCCTCCACTGCCTTGCTCCCCATCATCGGCCACCGAGGCCAGCCTTCACTGACCTTGCCGCTAACCCTGCGTCTGCCCTGGATCTCTGACATCCAAGACCAGAACGAGTTCCCACCAACATCCTCCTACAAGCCCTCAGCCTCTCGCCCGCCCTGGGCTTGTCCCTAAATACAGGCATGCATTTCTTCTTCCTGTAGCAGTGCCCTCACCCTGCAGGGCCTGACTGCCTCTTGCTTGTGTTTTGGGGCTTAGCCAAGCTGCTCCTCTTCCAGCATGGCTTACCTGACCACTTTGGTTGAGTGTCTCACTTTTGTATTTGCACAACCCCTGCCCCATGCGCTTGGTAACAAAGCACTAGAGGGGTACTTTGAAAGGTTCAGTGTTGTAGAGTATCTGCAGTGGTATCTCACAGCCCTCCACAGTGGCTCTACTCGCTCTCAAAGAGGGGGCCACTTGCTCCTTGTGCTACATTCTTTGGTGCCTCTCTGGGTCCCCTGCAGACTGCGAGCTCCTGGGACACAGACCAAAGACTGGAGTGTTATAGTAAGTGCTGAAGAAATGCTTGATAATGTATCAACAAATAGGTTATGATTTTTCCCTGACTCCAAGAGAACTGCAAAGGACTTTGGGATTTGACTCTGAAGTCTAGCTGTGAAAACGAACCACAAAGTCCATGGATGCCACTTTCTTTCACAAACAAAGGCACCACAATAATCTGCTAAGAATGCAGTTTCTTCCAGCAAGTAACAAACCAAGTGCCCAGCACCAAGCTCCGAGAGCGTGCCTGACAAAGAGCAGCAGCATCGGGCTGCTCAGCATGCGTGCAATAAGGGGTGGCCCCCAATTCCTCACACACAGAGGACTCTGGGGAAAGGCCGGCTGGTGCCCTCCTCATGCTTGTAGGGCCATCCCAGGAGGTTGGCTCAGCTTGCTGCTTGTGAGCAGTTAAGAAGCAGTGAGAGCCACAGGGCCACAAATTTGCACTCAGCTTAAGGTGCATTTGCACCAGTCCCAGCTGCCACCAGCAGCAGACAACACCAGGGATTCTCAGCCTAGCAGCCTGAGAGCATTGCCTGAGAAGTTTCTAAGTCCTGGTGTATGGCCGATTCCAATCACAGCTGTAGAGTAGGCACTATATGCTGGAGGTTTTGGTGGCTTCTCCTGTAATTGCGATGTGCTACCAAGTCTGGGAGTGTGTACTCCTACCTTGAACTTGCACATGGATCACCAGTTTTTCACTAGGTGTCTTCCAAGTGCCCTCAGAAGTCCATCATACTGCCATTGTATGGACTTTTCTGTTGTTCACTGTGAGTCCATCCTTGTATTGCAAGTACAGGGATACACTTCTCTCTGCTTCTGCCTATGGACATATTCCCGCTGCACTTCCATAATACCTTCCCTTGGGTACAGTCCCCCTTGGGTTGAGAGGGTAAAAAGAAGGAAAAAAATTAAGTAAAATGAAATAGTGAACCTTCATCTCCATGGTGTTGTCAAACTAGTAGCAGGGGTATCGGTGAGATGGTAGGGTGGCACAAGAGTGTCCAGTATCTTCCTGTAGAAATTAGTGCTAGTGTATGACCATGTGGTTCAAATGGGAGAACAGTACGGACTTAGAACATCATTACCCCTGAACAGTAGTACTAACAGTGATTAAAGGGATGTATTAACACTCTCAGGTGATCATATGCAATCTGTCTCTCATTGATTATTGATTCATAGGCTACATCACAATGTCTGATTGTGTGTAGTACAGTTTGAAGGTGCAATCATATACAATTTACAGGGCTATTTTTAGATTTGACATTGTTTTATCTTATAGTAAGGCAAACATATGATATCTGACCTTTTGGGATTGGCTCATTTCCCTTAGCATTTGGCCACAAAGAAATGCATTTTTTTTTTTTTTATTGGAAAGTCAGACGTGCAGAGAGGAGGAGAGACAGACAGGAAGATCTTCTGTCCGAGGATTCACTCCCCAAATGACTGCAATGGCTGGTGCTGCGCTGATCCAAAGCCAGGAGCCAGGAACTTCCTCCAGGTCTCCCACGTGGGTGCAGGGTCCCAAGGCTTTGGGCCGTCCTTGACTGCTTTCCCAGGCCACAAGCAGGGAGCTGGATGTGAGAGGGGCTGCCAGGGTTAGAACCGGTGCCCATATGGGATCCCGGTGTGTGCAAGGTGAGGACTGTAGCCACTCGGCCACCGTGCCGAGCCAAACCATAGTTTCTTTCTCCAGTCTTCTGTTGATGGGCATTTTAGTTGCTTCCATGTTTTTGCGATTATTGATTGTGCTGCTATGAACATTAGAGTGCATGTTGCTTTCTCATGTAACAGGCCTTTTGGATATATTTCTAGAAGTGCTATTGCTGGGTCAAACGGTATGTAGCTTTACAGTAGTCTGAGTGCAGAACTTCATTCTTTTTAGGGCTAAGTATTATTCCACTGCACAGCTAAGTGACATCTGTTTACCCATTCACCTGGATTTTCTCGTCTTGTAGCCACTGCAGATAATGTGGGTGTACCATGTCTGTCTGAATGCAGGTTTTCAATTCTTGTTTCTACTTAGGAACAGAAGTTTTATATTAAATTGTGTAATATATATTAATGCATAATTATTTAATTGGGATAATTAATCTTAATTATCCCCATCACAGCCTAGAAAGGTCAACGCTCTAACTATATTATCCTTAACTAGAAGTAAGTCTCTATGTTGTTTTCAAATAAATAACTGTCCTTTGAGAAAGAAAATATTTTCTAAAAGCTAATGAATGATGTTTTACTGATTCATCTAAGCATTTTCCTAACGACCTGACTCATAATTACCCAAGGGGTATATTGTTTTAGAATTGAGACTGCACCGCATTCAGCGATGGTGAGGCCAACAGATCAGAACACAACTGCTGTTGCAAAGGTATATTTCTTTTTCCACATAGGCAGGGGCGGGCAGCATGCCCTGTGTCAGGCTGTGTCAAGCAGCTTTCTCAAGATGGAGTCGGGAGTCACGGCGAGCAGCTTTGGGATAGGCCAGTTTGGAAGGCAGCAGGCTAAGGGTGCAGGAGCTGCTCCTGTCAGGAGCCCCAGCGAGACCCTCTGCATGGGAAGCAGCCCTCTGTGGCTGCCCAAACCCACCTGGGTTTCTGGAAGCCTACTCAAGAGTGGAGAGCCCTGGCCCAGAGGAAGGCTGACTGGCCACCTGACTGGTGTCCTCCCACCCCGTCCCTGCGCCAGTAGTTGGCACTTGATGTCCCCAGGCAGTGGGCCTGGTAGGGCTGAGCTAATGTTTGCTCACTAATCAAGTGTCAGGCCACCTGACTCAGGGCTGCTCTGACAGGGAGAGGTCGGTGCAATCCAGCCATTCTCAGGTTGCCCTGTGCCTGTGGGAGCCACAGTTGCTTGCGATCATTAGCCCCGTGACCACTGGGATGAGGGGCTCCATTCTATGATCATGCAGGAAACAAGGTGCACAGACACTGCCTGGTAGCAGAACCCAGAGGTGCCCGGGGTGGCATTCCAGGGCACCTGAAGTCCCACTGAGACTGAGGCAGGCTGTCTGCACACAGCCCTCTGCCTGGCTACATCTGTGGTTTTACTGGAGAATTCTTGGAGTATCTTCTAGTTGTAAATCTTGGTAATTAGGGAAGGCTAAATAAGTGGCAAACCTGGGGGCTTCACAACAAGTGACTGCATGCAAGCAGAGTATGAATAAAAAAGAAATTAAGGGAATAAGTGGGATTTTCCTTATTGGAAGAAAATTATCACAGAGAATAAGTATAGGATGTAAGCAGAGGATGAAAAACCAGGTAAATGTACCCCAGTGACAAGAAGCTGGTCTTGGGGTCACAAACATGCTAAGTCCATCTTCTGCCTTTACCAGCTAGGATTTTAATCGGTTTGCTGAAATTCTAAACTTTGGGTTCCTCATGAAGAAAATGGGATGATAGTGCCTACTCATTTACTGGAGGAGTCAATTACCAGTTAAGATGCCTATAAAATGCCTCATTCTGTGCTCTTCACAAATGCGCAACACAACTTGGTTACTAGTTCTAGCTCGTATCTCCTATGTTACTACGAGCACAGAAACCCACAGCAACGTTAGCTCTTACAGCAGCTATGCCGAGCCCCTCTCCTGCAAGCAGAAAAAGGGCTAGAACTAGACAAGCTAAGGATCACCTAGGAAAAAACACATTTTCTCATAAAAAAAAAAAAAACAATCTTATTTGGGTCTCCTACAAAGAGTATGGTAAGTTTGGCTCCAAGATCTGAACAGTGTCATGCCACAGTCCAATGTGACTCAGCTGGCATCTTTCCCCCAAGTGCGACTTAGAGAGCCAGCCGCTTCCATCTGAAGATGCGTTCTGAAGGGTCATGCGTAAGCATTGCGTCCGTGTTGTGGCTTTCTTCCACAGATTGTTCCAGGATCAGTCTGTCTTTTCCCTCTGATGGTCATGAATCTATTTGTGACAAAGTATGAACTGTGGCTAACCCACCGCTGTCTAAGTGGGCCACTTGTTTACATCTTTGCACTAAAATAGAGCAGAAGTATGGTCCAACAGACATAACTGAAGACATTCTTTCTCCAATTCTGCTCATCAAAGCTTGCTGTCCTTTCTGCATGGTGTGATAAGGGATACTGAATAATACCAACTGGAAATCCCACAGACATATAACAAATTCAATTTCCTCTCGCTTGTTTTCCTTCTCTTTATAATCTGAACAGGAACCTCTAGCATGGTAAAAGTCCAGAAGAGAGAAACATAAATGAAAGATATTTGCTTCCTCTAGCTTACCTATCCACCTTATGCAAGTGGCAAGCCTCCCTAGGTGTCCTTAAAGTCCAAACTTATTAACAGCAAATGCTGAGCAATGCACCTGCCAGGCCTTCACCTACCTCTGCTGTCCACCTTGCTACAGGTACCACATCTGCGTGACTGTGCTCATCTACTTCCTGCCCCTGCTGGTGATCGGCTATGCGTACACTGTGGTGGGCATCACACTGTGGGCCAGCGAGATTCCCGGCGACTCCTCCGACCGTTACCACGAGCAAGTCTCTGCCAAGCGCAAGGTGAGCCAGGGACAAGCAGCACTAACCCTGCACCCCCAGCACGGGTGGAAGGCTGCCAGAGAGGCTGCCAGCCTGGGAGCCCCAGGGATGTTGAACACCCTGCATCCCTAGGTCTGGGGGACAATGAACGAGCAGGAAGGGAACTTTCCCAGTGTTCCTGTGTCTGGTTGCACAGGCACAAACCACCTTAGGAGCAATTAGAATCTGACATCCATTAGGACATATATGCAAGCACATGTAACACATGCATTGAAGTAATTTTGGTCCTTTTTACTATTTATTTGAAATCTGACAAAATAATACACTCACAGGGTTCAAACTTTAAAAGTGTTAAATGAAACAAAAATTAGTGATGGAGAACAGGTAAGAGGTTTTCAAGAGTTGAGTGTTGGGGTGGGGGACCGGTCGTCTAAGAGGGAGCAAGTGAGTAGCTTTGCATCTGCAGTGTGCTGGCGTGGTCACCTCCTCCGTATGTGATGCTTTCACAGAACTGCACACCTAAAGAGCAGAGCGCAGGGAAAGACTGGCCGCCCTCCAAGGGAGGTTGGGGATGAGCACACAGCACCCATCTGATGTCGGTTTCTGGTTTTGATAATGGAAGGTGATGTTGTTGAAGGGTACCAGGGACCGTTTTACACATTCCCCAAGCACACACACATGATGGCAACACTGTTGTCTGTTAGGTAAAAGTATAAGACAAATAGATAATATTTTTATACACTTACTAAATTTATTTCCCTCAAACAAAATCTGCAAGATCTTCGAAAGGAAGTCTCTTTGGTGCTTCTTTGCATAGTGAGTCTTCCTAGTGAGTATGCGTGGATAGATGCAGTTCTTCACTGGAGATTTCTGGGTGTTTAAAACCAGAGTGTTACATCACCCCTTGTCCTAACCCATCTTGCCTGCTGTACCACAGTACCTTTTAGAACTGGTAACAGGAAGGCAGATGCGTGTCTGCTGAGGTCTACCTGCCTCCTGCTGTGTCCTCCCGTGGAGGAAGAGGTGAGGAGTTGCTCCTGGGCCTCTCACAGGGGCCCCAATCCCCCCACCTCAGTGCCATCATCTTGGGGCTGGGATCTCAGCACATGAGTGTGGGACACCAGCACTCAGGTCATAGCATTAGAAAGAAAAACATTCCCAACATTGGGAGCTATTTAATCATTTGTTGCTCCATTGCCACCACTGTCCAAATGTCTTCCCTCTTCCTCCCTTTCCCTCAGCTCCTGCACTAAGGAGCCTGCTCACTCACCCTCAGTCCTTGCCTCCTGAACTCCCAGTCACCTTTGCTCCTTGGGGTGGCCTCCCTTGGCTTCTCCAGACATTGATCATACAACACATGCGTATGTCAGGATCATCTGAAAGGTTTGGCAAACAGAATTTATATTTACTGAATCAGACACTCTGAGGGTGGGGTCTAAAGTGGTATAGGAGCTTACACACCTAGCAATTTCATAACAAAAGTATGAGTGATGCTGCTAGGCCTGCACTCTGAGAGTTGTTGATATAGAAGTGGTTTAGCACCGTGTGGCAAATGGCCTTTATCCTCCTTGAACGGGGTTATAGTCAGTAACAACCCAAACCCCAACCCATGTCACACTGGACAGTGAGTGGTGGGAGGAGGGAGAGAAGCTCTGAAAAAAGGATGTGTGAGTGGACTCACCTATTTCATTTTTGCCAGGTGGTCAAAATGATGATCGTCGTGGTATGCACCTTTGCCATCTGCTGGCTGCCCTTCCATATCTTCTTCCTCCTGCCCTATATCAACCCAGATCTCTACCTGAAGAAGTTTATCCAGCAGGTCTACCTGGCCATCATGTGGCTGGCCATGAGCTCCACCATGTACAACCCTATCATCTACTGCTGCCTCAATGACAGGTAAGGACCCCATGGCCAACTGTCTATGCTATAACCAGTCAGTCAGTCTAACTGAGCAAACCTGGCAGGGAGAAAAAAGGAAGAGGTAAGGCTGGCACTGTGGCATATGTGGTAAGCTGCTACTTGGGGTTTCTGTCTTGTCTGCTCCATTTCCCATCCAGCTCCCTGCCGGTGGCCTGAGAAGGCAGTGGAGGATAGCCCAAAGTCTTGAGTTCCTGCAGCCACATGGCAGACCTAGAAGAGGCTCCTGGCTCTGGCTTCAGAGCAGCCCTGCACTGGCCACTGTAGCCAGTGGCAGCACAATCCATCACCCGGGGCACTGCTCTACCCCTGCCTGGTATACAATCTTTTTAAAAATTTATTAAATTTATTAGATCTCTCTCTGCAACCCTAACCTTCAATCTGCTGCTTGGCTCTGCAGATGGCCACAATGCCAGGCTGAAGTCAGGTACCCCTTCTAGGTCCCCCAGGACCATGGACCTGGGCTATCCTCTCTGCTTTTCCCAGACCTTGAGCAGAGAGCCAGTGCTGGCCTTGCCATGCTAAGTGACTGTCCCAAGGTCCTGAGCCTTGCAGGAATTCCTGCCTTTCTCAGCATACAGTCGCCTATGCTTTCATGTCTGCTTGGCTTTTGCTGCCTTAATATCTCCCATCAAAGGACCAGGGCCTATGGGGTCTGTCCTGCCTAGCACACCCCGGGTCTACAGAGAACCAGTATGATGGAACTGTGTTGCCAGCCTATATGGTCCTCAGTACTCTGAGAAGTTGCTGGATTCTTTTTGCCTTTTGGAGAGGTGTTAAGGTCTTTGCTTGTTTCACTGGAGTAGACAGACTTGACTTATCACTTGTGTGCATTACATATGTTCTCTTCTGAACAGCGCCCTGCAAAGGCAGTGACCCCATGGGCACTGGTTCCTGTGATGGGAGATCCCAAGTGCCCCAAAACCAACTGGGCAGGAAAGCATGCCCCTTCCACTGGGCCCCATGCCAAAGGCCATCAGTGAGATGGAGAGTCAACCTGAGAACAGCAGGGCTTCCTGGGAGGCCTCCAGGACTTGGAGGGGACATAGGCGCTAGCACCCTGGCCGACCCAGCCATCCCCCAGCCTGGCCTGCCATCTCAGTGGAGACATAATAGCCCAGCTACTCACCTGGCCAGGCTGGCCGCTGCAGTGGGATGGCTGCAGGTACTACCCCAGTCATCTCCTGTCCTCTGGAGGCGAAGTAGGGTGGTTATCTGTTACACTGTTGCTCAACAGCCTGTAAAGAACATTGTGAGAATGAAGCACTATGTGGGGAAAGTCATCCTCTTGAGCTCGCTCAAATGGCCTTTTTCTAACTCAACAATTTGTCTGTCTTCCTTCAGAGTACTTGATGGCCTTAGGAGTTTGGGTTAATCTCCCCGCACAGCTTTAAGTAAATAAAGACTGATTTCCCTGTTAAACAAGGACAGTGAGGCATGCTGCAGGGACATGGCCAGCCAGAAGTCTCCCTGCAGTCCCTGGGCTCCTGGCAGAAAGGACTTGGTCTCGAGGTGTTTTACAGCCGGGTAATGAGCACTGTACCAGGCATCTAGTAAATACTTGGTGAATGATGTTTGTTGTTGCCAATTGACCAAAAGGCTGCTGATCCCACAGCATGGACCATGAGCCACCCTCAGTAAAAACTTGCACTTGACATGAGCTTGGATCCTAGTCCTGGAGTTGACCTTAATCATCTAACTTTTTTGGTCTCAGTTAAAAAATAACTGAAAGCTGGAGACCCTAACAACACAGAGACCTGCTTGATTGTTTCTATGAGTTAAAAAGCTGACACATCCCTGAAAGCATCTGCTCCCCAAGAGTCACCTCTGTGTCTGCTCTCTCTCCAGGTTCCGCCTGGGCTTCAAGCATGCCTTCCGGTGCTGCCCCTTCATCAGTGCCGGAGACTATGAAGGTCTTGAAATGAAGTCCACCCGGTACCTGCAGACCCAGGGCAGCGTGTATAAAGTCAGTCGCCTGGAGACCACTATCTCCACAGTGGTGGGGACCCATGAGGAAGAGGCAGATGAAGGCACCAAGGCTACTCCCTCATCCCTTGATCTGACCTCCAATGGGTCTTCTCGCAGCAACTCCAAGACTATGACTGAGAGCTTCAGCTTCTACTCCAACATGCTGTCCTAGACCCCAGGCGCTTCATCAGGGACAGCCACCACCACCTTCATTCTGCTTCATTCACCCATGGATGTACCTCCCTGAGCTGCAGACCCTCCAAAGCACCCTAATATTGGAACCTGGGGAAAGGATGCAACTGGTGTAGGGAAAATAATCCATCTTGAATCAACCTGGATTTTTTTTCCTGACTTTTGCCCTCACTCCCTAACATACAAGCTGTGTGATCAAGGCAAACCCATGAACTTCTCCAAGATGAGAATGTTGGACAAGCTTCCCCTGCAGTCCATTCCAGCACCAAGAACTGACTTCAGTTGCATGTGGGTACTTATTCCCAAATGAATTCCAAAAGATCTCAATAGATCCTACTCACCCATTTGCGTGGGGCCCTTGTCTTGGTTCCAGGAGTCATCCTTGATCATGCTCAGATCAGCCTCTTTCAGCTGGGAGCTCTCGTAACAGCAGCCTTCTGCTAGACAGAATGGACAAAAGAGTGTTACACAAACTCTGAATGAGAGCTGTAAGTTAATCTTGTAAGCATCTGTGAGAAGAGGCATCTTCACTGAATGCTCACAGGTCTGAGCGCCCTGGCTTCTGCCTTACATCCTCTCTGGTCCCCCTGAACCTTGATGCGGCAGAAGCAGTGTACCGCTTCCAGAGTCAGGAGACCAAGGCTGGGCTAAGACTTGCTAAGACTCTTTCCTTATTTGAACAACTATGGGGTTGACCCAGGTACCCCAAATCTCAATGATCAAATGAGTGTTTTGCTTACTTCACACACACGCACACCCCAAGGTGGTCTCAGAACAGGCTCCTGTAGAAGGTATAAACATCCAGCTCAGATGTCCTCTGATTTCCCCAGAGGTTCTGGAGCACATTTCATCTCCTGTAAAGTCCCAGCCTTTAACAGAACAGAGGACATCTGCTTCTCTCTACCAGGCTTCCACAGGCTGAACACAGCTGGAGCACACCAGAATGCAGCAAAAGCATGTGGCCAACCTGTTCTGGCCTTCTGGATATCTTACAGCAGATGAACTAAGCCAGACCCTCACCGTGCTACTAGCATGAGGCTTGTTCAGATCGAGTTGTACAAGGAGGCTGCACCCCTCCACTGTGCTTGTGAGAACACAGTATTTTGTATCTCCTCTTCAGATTCTGAAACTTTCATTTCTGCCTTATGGCTTTGTTGGGTCATCCTCTCTTGGTAGACAGGAGGCCATCTGCCCTAAAGGACAGTCCAGTCTAACTGGGATGGAGTTTCCAGCACTGGGGATGTAGTTTCCGTCTCCCTCATCTGTCCTTTATCCAGATGTTGGTTGGAAGCAGATTTGTATCTTCCTTGTGGTCTGAACACATGGATGTATATATATTATATCTCCCATGAGGACAGAACAATGCTACCCACATGAAACCACCAGCCCTGCTGGCTCTGACCCTCCCAAGTAGCAGCAGGCTTATGGAGGTTGTCTAGCAACAGGACAAGCAAAACAAACAACACTGAGCACTGTATGCTACAAAGCAGCATGCAGAATGTTAAACTGAGCTTACTAAAGTAGACACATAAATGGAAGGAAAAATGTAGGGGCAGCAGCAGTCAGTTCCCAAAGCGTTTGGGAGGATCACACCATGTAAAGAACCAACAGGACTAGGAAGAAAGTGTCCAGGGGTTGAAAGGTCCTGCCTACAGAGGAGAAGCATGAGATGGAATCCTGCAAAGTTTACTGCGTACCTGCTCTGGACTTGACCCTGAGCCAGGGACAGAGTTCCTTCAGCGCTTAAGCAACTGACCATAGTCGCCATTGCTGAATCACCAATTCCAGTGGACCGAGCCTGCCCAGCAGGCATGCTGGCATCCGAGATGCAGATCCCCCACAGGATTCTAAGAACCCACGCTCACCACAGGTAGTGGGCCAAAGGCTGGGATCTTGGCCTTTGCCTTCAAGTTTGCTGAGGCCTTGCCAAAGGCAGTCACTCCAGGAGACCTGAGGGGATGTGGCCGAACAGCATTGTCACTGTGCCTAATAAGAACAAGTGTGGGATGGTCACAGGCTGTTTCGAGAGTGCCCGCAAGTCCCCCTCTGGCCCGCTTGGTGTCCATTTAACTTATACAAATGTTCTCAGCCCCTGCTTGTGAAGAACACCAGGATCTGTGCTGTGCATGGGTCTCAATCTTATTACAGAAATGTTATCCTGTGTTTCTCTCTCCAGCGTGAGTCCTTGATGCATTGCCCAGTGATAACAAATGTGAGACAACATCTTTGTTATGTTACATCCAAAATGTGAACTCCAGCCCTTGTGATATTTGTGTTGTGCCAGTTGCTGCTTCCTCCTCAGTTCTTCTCTGGCAGGAGATGTGCTGTGTATCTTAGACTTAAAAAATGACCACAGAAACCGAGGAGTGCGGAGAGGGACCTTCTTGGGATTAACTAGGGGACAAGAGCCCTTATCCTCCTTGCTGCCCCACCCCTCACCAGAATGCTAAGAGGTGAAGGAAAGTGGTCCCAGTAGCTAACCTCACGGCCTCCTTCTAGGGGAAAAAAGCAAGGAGAGGAGATTGCTCCCGAGGTTTCCCCGTTTCCCAGCCCAGGGTCCTGGAAAGACTATACAGAAATAAAGTTTGTGCTTGACAGTCTCATGCCTTTGCCTCTTTTTTTATGGCACCTAAGCGCACTACAGGAGACGGAATGGGACAATAAACAGAAATCCTAATGATTTGCATAGCTAGGAGAATGGAACCAAAAATTCAGCAAGCTCCTTTTTCTGGGTTCCCAGACTAAGACATGGGATGGCATCTGTGGATGAAGCTGAGTCAGTTCAGGCCTTTTAAGAAGCAATAACACAGATAGTATTTGAAGTGCAAAAGCTGAGGGGAGCCACACTTGGGAAAGATGAAGAGCCAAAGAGAGGGAGAAGCCAGAGTGGGCAGGGAACGCCTGCAGACAGCAGGAGTCATAGATCGTGAGGCAGCTCCTTGGCCAGTCCAACAGGACACACACACAGCGCCAGAGGGAAGGACAGCACCGGCAGAAAGGGCCAGGCCTCAAACCCACCATGCTGGACTTCCGGCTGCAGCTCTCTGCAAAGAGGGATCTGCATATGAACACTGATGGACCAGCAGCTGACTGTACTCCCTGCCAGCCGAAATCTCTCCAAGCGAGCTCTAAGACACTTATCTCCACCCCTGCCATCAGTTTTGGTCTAGTCCTCTGTGTTTAAAAACACAGGAAACATCAGTGGGAATCACTGGGAGCCCTGGCAACCAGCCTCCGACATCCTAGGCCACCTGCACTACCTGGGCCACCTCGCTTTGTAAGAGGTTCCATTAAGAGAGCAATGAGGAGGGGGAAAAGCAATGAGAAGCTGTAAACAGGTTTGTGGGAGCAACAATCAGAAATGCAATGAACAGGAGACTTCAGGAGGATAGACACAAATGTAAATGATAAAGGTGTCTGTATTTAGGCTAAAGCATTTTAAACAAAGTAATTCCAAGAGCAGCAGACTTCCTTAGCTCCATTAAGTCAATCAGAAAAACATTTCAGTGGGTAAACAGGTTCAGCAGTCAAGCAGGCAGATGTACGGCCAGGTTCTATAACTGAAAAGGCCTGTCAAGCACTTCCCGCTGAAATCCAGCTTGGCACATTTAGTCTGACATGCCCAGATTTCCAAGAAACACATTTCTTTGAAAGAGAAAGACTTCTTTTAGAAAGATAAAGGTCACAGGGCCCAGCGCAGTAGCCTAGTGGCTAAAGTCCTCGCCTTGAATGCACCGGGATCCCATATGGACGCCAGTTCCCATCCAGCTCCCTGCCTGTGGCCTGGGAAAGCAGTCGAGGACGGCCCAAAGCCTTGGGACCCTGCACCCATGTAGGAGACCCAGAAGAGGCTCCGGGCTCCTGTGCTTCAGCTCTAGCCATTTGAAGAGTGAATCAATGGGTTGAAGATCTTCCTCTCTGTCTCTCCTCCTCTTTCAAATAAAAATTTTTAAATATATATGTATTAATTAATTTATATTGAAATATTAAAATAGTTAATATTCTATATATAATATTAATTAATACATATACGTTTTTAAAGAAAGAGAAAGGTCACAGATACCTTATGCTTGCCACTAGCATTGTACACACCTAAGGCTCACCCACAGGACCAGACTCGCCCAGATAATGGAGACCCGGGTTCCAAGGTGTCAGGGCAGGGGAGGCAGAGCAGAGACAAGGCCTTTTCACTGTCCATCTTTAAAGTGGCGCACAAGGAGAGGGTACTAGGTGAAGCCAAAACATTACCCAAAGGATTCCCCACAGCTTTCCTGACTCAGAAAAGGAAAGTGAGCTTTGCTCCCAAGCAAACAAATTGGGAACTTGAAAGCCAGAGAGACCAAATGAACAATTTTCAAACACTAACAGGCCTCAGTGCACATGGGGATTCACCAACGTCTGCATCCCAGGCCTCATTCTCACAGCGCCTGGGCAAAGGACTCCACATGCTTAGCAAGCATGTCAGCTACTACAGTGCAGATGGCCATGGCATCACTAGCTGACTTTCCTCTCTCTGACCACGCAGTCAGTCGGCTGGAGCAAGTCAGGGTCAGCACCACGAGACGCAAGAGGGATGGAGGGAAGAGATGGAGGGAGGTGGGAGCACGGTCCAGTCCACTGTCCCATGTTGCTCTAGCTGAGCCCCGATATTTTCTTCCAACATATCCATACTCTGATTCGAAGAAACTCCTAGCCCACACCCGCTCCCTGGCCCTGTGTTCATTCTCTCTCATAGAAGTCTACAAGCGTAATATTTTTTATTTTCCATATTTTTGGATATCTGTCACAGCTGCTGTGCCCAACTCAGGATAGAACTGTCTGCCTGAATTCTAAAACACTTTATAGAAGAGACTTATTTTTTTTTAAGTATCAGCATACACCACCCAGTTTTATGGCTTTTTCAATTGTGTACAATTTTTTCCTTATGTTCAGTTCACACTCATATTCAATCAAGTTAAAATAAGTCTTTGCACTGTAGCAATGTTGTTTGGGCGGGTTGTAAGAGAAAAGTAATAGCAATAACAACGAACAAACCTAACACAAAAACAGAAGTCAGATACACTTTCGCTTCACAACAAGAAAAGAGACTATAGAAACAACTCCCGCCCACACAGCACTACGCAGCATTGCCAGGTTCCACGAGACAGGGACGATACTGCACGTGGCTGAGAGCCGCAGTGCAGGACTTCTGGATGCTCTTTCTTGGCTAAAGACCGCAAACTAATTGTAAGATTTCTCTAAAACTTATTCTTTCAAGTATTTATCAAGTCTGAGGAAATGGTCTTACACTGATCATTTTCATAGACATATGGCACTTTAATACTCTAAAAATAATTTCCAAAGGCTCCTATGACAAGAAATACAATGTTTCCTTCAGACCAGAAGTTACCTAATTCTTCACATATTCACTCTTACCTACAATGTACCAGGCCCTATGCTGGGCATCAGGGATGCCACAGGAATTCAAATACACATGGTTATCATTCACTGACAGCTTTTAGGCCAGGGCAAAGTTGGGTTACTCAAGTAATCCTTGGGAAATGAGAATACCATCAAAAAGCTAAAAGCAAATAGAGCCAGGGTTATGGCATAACAATATAAATCACTGTGATGATGGGCCCAGCGCAAAAGCGTAATGGTTAAGGTCTTCGCCTTGAATGTGCCAGGATCCCATATGGGTGCCAGTTCTAATTCCAGCAGCTCCACTTCCCATCCAGCTCCCTGCTTGTGGAAAGCAGTGGAGGACGACCCAAAGCCTTGGGACCCTGCACCCGCGTGGGAGTCCCTAAAAGAAGTTCCTGGATCCTGGCTTCAGATCGGCACAGCACCGGCTAGAGTGCTCACCTGGAGGTGAATCATCGGACGGAAGATCTTCCTGTCTATCTCCCCTCCTCTCTGTACATCTGCCTTTCCAATAAAGTAAATAAATCTTTAAAAAAAAAAAAAAAAACAATTACTGTGATGCTGGCAGTCCATATGTCTCAGCTGCTCCACTTTTGATCCAGCTCCCTGCTGATGGCCTGAGGAAGCATCAAAGAATGGCCCAAGTAGCCAGGCCCCTGCTAACCTTGGGGGAGACCTATGAGAAATTTCTGGCTCCTCGCTTTGGCCTGACCCAGCACTGAATGATGTAACCATCTAGGAAGTTAAGATGGAAAATCAAGCAATCTCTCCCTCTTTCCTCTCTCATTAACTCTTTCAAATAAATAATCAAATCTTAAAATAAACTAAAGGAACACCAAAAGGAATAAAACTGCTTTTGTGAGAGCCTATAACAGAGGAACTGGACCAAGATTTGTGATGGAGAAGGAAGTCTTCTCTGAGAAAACAAGATCCAGAGAAGACTAAAAGTTGACCAAAAAGAAAAGGGAAAAAGCAGAGACAGACAGATGTAGAGAGAAACCCGTGTGAAAGGCATAATGGCATATATCAGTCCCCGGAAAATTAGGTCAATGTGTTTGGGTAGCAGAGGAGAATAGAGAGTAGTGAAATGTGAGCCTGGAGAAACAGAGGGAGAGGATGCTGAGACCCTGGTAGGCCAGGATCTTCACTCTTAGAGCAAAGTCTCCAAAAGAGTTAGAAGATGGTAAGAGCAATCTAATTTTGGAAAAGATCGCTCTAGGTGCAAGAAGACCAATTAGTAAGTACTTGTCCTCATCCAAGCAAGATGAAGTGTGCCCCTGAACTAAACAGGTGTGTACATACAGAGGTGGATAGATTTGGGAAGTCTTTTTAGGCATTATATGAGAAATAATTATTTGGTGATGAATTGAGCTGATTGCAGGGAAAGAGGTCTCAAAAGTAAATTTGACATTCCTTGTATAGAACTAGTTGAATGACAGTGACATTCATTGGAAGAAGGAATATTTGGACACTACACTTATGTAGAGGGAGGAAGAGTTTGATTTTAAATATGCTAAATGTGAGATAACTCTAAGGTATACAGGAGATTTCCAGTAAACACTGTATATGTGGATCTGGAGATCAGGGAGAAACCTGGGCTGAGGATGCCAATTTGCAAGTCAATTACAAATGGCAGCTGGTGCTTCGGGCATGAATAAGTTTGCTCAGTGTTTTAGTACTGGATAATCAACCGCAACCTTTAATAGGTAGAAGAGGAGTCAGATTGTGCCTAGAGAAACAGGAATAATGTGGTATCTTGGAAGGCAATGAAAGAGAATGCTTCAAGGGAAGGGTTTTATGATGCTGAATCCTGGGAAGTGGCGGAGAAAGCAGGGCAGTAGAAAGTACCCAGTGGGCTTAGAGATGAAAAGGTGGCCTTAGCATGAACTGTTTGGATGGAGTCAACAGCAGATGCAAGCAGATCACAGCAAGCTGAGGAATGAATGCTCGATGAATAGAGAATCAAACCTACAGAAGTCCATCAGAAAGGCTAGTTCTGCAGGAGAGAACAGAAAAGGGGGTATGTAGGCAGTGTGGGCCCAGGGGAGGTATTTTTAATTTGTGTTTATTGCTCATTAGAAGGGACTTGAATGTATTTTCCCACCTACAAGAACTCCTTTTGAAAAGGAACAGTTGAATACATAAAAGGGAAAAAGAGAATCGACAGCAAAAAATAAAACATTCCGAGAAAGCAGGAAGGTAGTCTGAAGGGCACAGCTGGGAGGCGGAATACAAAAGCCAGAGACAGACAGGACATTTGATAGCGGGCTATCAGAGACATTCCTCCATCCGATGGTTTCCGTTTTTTTCTGAGAAGCACAAAGCAAGATCATTCCCGCTGTGAATGACTCGGGAAGTTATGGAACAGGGCAACCGGCATACAGAAATTTCAATTCATCATTGCAGATTCCCCAGCTACTGGAATTCAGCATTTCTGGGGTAATGCCTCCAAATCTACATGTTAGCAAACAACATGCCTAGTTCTGATACAGAAACCAGGATGTGAGAAATACTGACCCAGGGCTTTAGAACATGTTCCCTTGTATGACCCCTTGTCAAGTACACCATCAAGTATGGAATAAATAGTGGTCAGGTGTTTAACCTACTTGTTAAACCACCCATACTCCACACTGGAATATTTGGATTCACTTCCAGCTTCATCCCCAGCCAACGTAAACCCTGGGAGGCAGTGGTGATGACCCAAGTAATTTGGTTCCTTTTCCCAACATCAGATACTTGGATTAGGTTCCCAGCTTCTAGCTCAGGCTCAGACAGGTCCCAAACACTCAGGGCACTTGGGGAGTGAACCAGCAGGTGGAAACCCTCCCCCTCCTCTCTTTTTCTCTCATAAATAATAATGTAAAAAGTAAACATGGTGGGAGGCAGACATCTGGCCTAGTATTTAAGACTGAGTGGGATGCCTTATAAGTTTGCATCTCAACTGATTCTATCGGCTTTCCGATAATGTTTACCATGAAAGGTTCAAGCAGTTGGGTGCCTGCCACTCACATGGGAGATACAGTTTGAGTTCTTGGCTTCCAACTTTGGTCCCAACCCAGCTCTGGCATTTGTGAGCATTTGGGGAGTAAACCAGTGGATGAGAATTCATACTCTTTTTTTCTCATTAATAA
The DNA here is from genome assembly GCF_017591425.1 of Ochotona curzoniae. Taxonomy (NCBI): domain Eukaryota; kingdom Metazoa; phylum Chordata; class Mammalia; order Lagomorpha; family Ochotonidae; genus Ochotona; species Ochotona curzoniae. Next base: position 62,359,207 of record NW_024466599.1, read on the forward strand.
ATTTTGTTAAGTTACACAAAAAAATAAAAAACATTTCTGAGTGTATTGCATTAGTGTATGAGGGTATTTTATGGAGTTCATGGGAAAATATACTTAAAGGTATAAGTTTATTTTGATGCAAAAAAATGGAAATCTGTCCATAGTTTTTTTATGTATTATGCAGTTCACAAATATTAAGAAAAAATTACACCAAAATACACTCATGCTTTCCATCTTGTTTTCCATGAACTTTTTGAAGTGTCGTCACGGTTGATGGTAAAATGTAATTCAATGTCTCACACATGGTCCCAGCCCAGGTGGTTCTGGAGCCACTCAAGATCTCAGAGAAGAACAAATCCTAATTCAATTCCAAGGCAATCCAACATTAACCAACACTAGCCTTTTCTTCTGACCTGAGGTCATAATGCTGATCATCTAGTGCTAAGTACTGAGTGTTTTTATCCCAAGTCCCTACAAATTCATAATTCGAAGCCTGCTCCCCCAAATGATTCTAACTGGAGATAGACCCTGTGAATGACGATTATGTCAGAAAGGAGAAACTCTCGTGAAGATCGGAATTCTCACACAGCAGGCTCCAGGGGATTCTTTGGCCCCTTGTGTCATATGAGGACACAATGAGAAGATGGCTGTCTATAACCCTGTTAGAAGGCCCCATCAGACAGAGAATATGCTGGTACCTGGCTGTCGATCTTTCCAGACTCCAGATGTGTGAGAAATACTTGCCTTTGAGGATACCTAGTCTGTGATACTTTTCCTAACAAGCCAGAGAGACTGAGATACCAGGATTGCCTCTGTTCATCCACTTCCAGAATTACCATGAGTTACATACAGCGCTAGTCGTTATCTAACTTAGTTATAAGAAAACAATGAGAAAATATTTGAATCTCACATAATTGACTTAAAACTGAAGATAATAAGCCATACATTTCAAGTAAGATGGATCAAAATAAACTTCACCTGATGAAGTCTAAGGATAGATTCATGAGCTCCAAAATGCAACTCATTGCTTGGTTTGGGGTCATTTATTCTTTTGGTCTTTTATTCTGGGGGGCTAACTCCTATTCATCCTTCAAAGCTAATCTGAATTTTCTCTTTCAATGTTTTCCCTCCTCTCCAGTTTTAACACAAAACAGATTCCACATTTCTTTTCCATCAGTCTGTTTTCTTCCTTCACAGCACTTTTGCAATGTGCAAATGCACATTATTTGTGTGACTTTTAAAGTATGTTGTTTCAGGGCTGGTGCTGTGGCATGGGGGGTTGTGGAGCCCCTGCAATGCTAGCATCCTATGTAAGCATCGGTTTGAGTTCCAGCTGTTCTGCTTCCAATCCAAACCCGCTCCCTGTTAGTTTGCCTGGAAAAGCAATGGGTGACGGTGGCCCAGGTGGGTACTTGAGCCCCTGCAGCTACATGGGAAATACAGAGGAAGCCCCTGCCTCAAGGCTTCTGACTGGCCCTACTCCAGCCATTGCGGCCATCTAGTGAGGGACCAGTAGATGGAGGACACACACCCCCTCCACTCTGTAACTCTGCCTTTCAATCAATAAATCTTTAAAAATAAATAAAGCATGTTGTTTCTATTACAATGTAAATCCTACAAGGAATCTATGGTTATTTTATTTTACATTGTACCATTTCCTAGCACAGTATCAAGGACAAAAAGGCTGATTTTAAACAGATTAACTAAATAAATATTCATTAACGTAAATGAGTAAGTAAATGAGAGTAAAATTAAGGTTAATATTATAACTGACTTAAAATCTACTCATCCCTTATGCCAAATATTCATTTAAGAGATTCCAATCTGAAACATCTCCGGAGTGAAGCCAGGACAGGATTTGAATATTACTAGCAAGGGAACGGATCTATAATCATGAGGAAAATAGTTGGCTACCATTTTGAAGATGGGTAAACCCATTTTAGTTTTCAGGGAACAAGAACACCAGATTGCTTAAAACTAGATTGTCCACAGTGATGTACTACTAAATATTTAATAATCAGTTCTTCAGGAAAAAATAAGAAATGTAGCATTTGCTGATTTCCCTGATGTAACATCACTATTGTGACCAATTTCAAATTATCGGTAGCTTAACCACCGGCTCACTATATTCAACCAGCTCACTAAAATTTTAAAAATTGACAAGTGGCTCCCACAAGCTGCTGCAGATCTATTCTAACACACCACTGTCAGACACAGTGCTAAGGTGTCGGAAATTTACTAAGTCATCCTTTTCTCTACTTAGTGATATAAAACCTTGATGACTGGATCAAGAACCTGGTCCAAGAGTCAGCGTAAATAAATTTTTTTTTCAAGGAAAAAAAAAAAAACTGACTCTGCCTGCAATATCCCCAGGGTCCCTGTTTGTAGAGAGGCAGGCTGGTAATGAGACTACAGAGAGGCTTCCAACTTTAATCAAACTGTATCAACTACCTCCAGGCATTTGATACATCCCACAGGGCCCACAAAACATTAGCAAGTCAACTCTTCTTATCCTTTCTGGTTTCAGAGCACCATGAAGTGGTAATACTCCAGGCTTCGGCCAGCACAGCTAAGGTGTGGGATAGGGAAGAAAAGCTAAACCTCTATGATCATCACTTAGAGAAAGCTACTACAAAAGGCAAGGAGTCGGGCCCGGCGCGGTGGCGCAAGTGGTTAAGGTCCTCATCTTGCATGCCTGGGATCCCATATGGGCGCTGGTTCTAATCCCAGCAGCCCCGCTTCCCTTCCAGCTCCCTGCCTGTGGCCTGGGAAAGCAGTGGAGGACGGCCCAAAGCCTTGGGACCCTGCACCCGCGTGGGAGACCCGGAAGAGGCTCCTGGCTTTGGATCGGCATAGCATTGGCCCGTTGCGCTCACTTGGGGAGTGAATCATCGGACGGAGGATCTTCCTCTCTGTCTCTCCTTTCTGTATATCCGCCTTTCCAATAAAAAAATAATAAAAATAAATCTTTAAAAAAAAAAAGGCAAGGAGTCTTGTAAGGTTAACACCCCAGAAAAAGGGCATTTTGAGAGGCTCATGCAGGGATAACTGCAGCAATATTGCTGATACAAATATATGAGGGAGCTTCAAAAAGTTCATGAAAAATAATACGTAATATAAAGCAACCATGCCTGACTTTCCAGGAATGTCTTTGCACCAAAATAAACATACACTGTAATTCCATTTTCCATATTACATCATATTTTAGGGCTGATCAAACACCCTTCAGAAAAATAAAATGAGCACTTTAAACATCAGTGGCCAGAGGCCAGAACCATGACACAGTAGGCTAAGCTTCTGCCTGTGGTGCCAGTATCCCATATGGACACCAGTTCATGTCCCAGCTGCTCCACTTCCAATCCAGCTCTCTGCTTATGGCCCGGAAGAGTAACAGAAAACAGTCATAAGGCCTTGAGCCTATGCACCCATGTGAGAAGCAGAGAGAAAACTTCTGGCTCCCAGATTCAGATCAGCTCAGCTCTGGCCATTATGGCCAGTTGGGGGTACAAATCAGTACGTGCAAAATATCTCCTTCTCAATCAATCAATCAATCTCTCTCCCTCCCTTCCTTCCTTCTTCCCTCCCTGTAACTCTACTTTTCAAGTAAAATTGTGTGTGTGTGTGTGTGTGTGTGTGTGTGTGTGTGTGTGTATCAGGGCTCAGGATTGTGACACAGTGGGTTAAGCCTCCTACTGCTGCAACACCAGCAGCACTGGGGTGGAGTGCCTCAGTCCCAGTTCCAGCTGCTCCATTTCCCATTCAGCTCCCACTAACACACCTTTGAAAACAGCAGAATATAACCCAAGCATTTGGGTCCCTGCCACCCACATGGGAAACCCAGATGAAGTTCCTGGCTCCTGGCTTCATTCAACCAGGCTCAGCCCCGACCACTGCAGTCATTCAGGAAGTGAATCAACAGACAGATGATCTCTTTCTCTCTCCTTCTCTCTCTGCCTCTCAAATAAAATAAACCTTTTAAAGCTAACAAGTACAGCTGCCATCAAAAATCATGACAAACTCAAAAGATAGTACTAATGATTAACCAATGGCCAGCTACTCTCTCAGCATTGTAGCATTATCCAATACTGGGAAACGTAGATGCGACAGAAAGCTGCGATACAGCCCTCAGGAAACGCTAGTGTAACCTTAATATGAGTTTTGAGTACCAAATCTTAATAACCTTTAATAATTCACTTGGTAGTTACTAGTGATCAATTTACTTAAGTCTATGGAATTACATATCCCTGGCCTATTAAAACTGGGGGGGGGGGGGGGGGAATCCCCAGCGCCTATAAAACTGTACTACATAATACAATGTAAGCAACAATAAAAAAAAAAAGAAAAAAAAAGAAAATAAAAAATAAAAATAAATTAAAAAAAAAACAAAAAAGAAAACTTGGTTTTGGGTGTTGTTTCCTATTCATCTCATGGATCTTTATATCTTACTGGGTGGCCAACCACCATATCTGAGACTGATGAGTTGGGACATTTCTGATCTGCACATTACTCCAGGTCCCCTCTATCTGGCCTTTGTCCTAGCCAGGACAGCAGGCTCCCCAGTACTTGCAATGCATTAGCTTACCTGGGTAGTATAAATGCTCATTGTCATGTCATTTGTATACGATCTTTATATAATCATCATGATGACAGTTAACCTTCACCTGGGGTTTACCTGTGCCATTCGCGACCCTAGCTTAGCCTATTTTGCTTCATTTAATCTTCCCATATCCCTAAGGAGAAAGGTGCTATTATTAATCTGTTTATCTGCAACATCACACCATACTCCTTAAATAAGTACTGAACGAAAATATCTTTTGGAGTGTTCTGCCAGGAAAATTTTGACTATGTTGAGAAACTGGTCAACTTCCTTCTTCCTCAGTTTGTATTGTGTGATGTTTATTGCCTTTGATCAGTGGATTCCGGGAATTAAACATTAAAATTCGGGTCTCACACACAGCCTGGTGCTATCATGTCATTAGTGACACATGTACACCAGCTTCCCGATCTGTCTTTGTTCTGACTTTATAGTTCCATTTTACTTGTGTTGTGGCACATATCCTAAGAATTGCATCAGATTTTTGAAAGAAGAAAAATAGAAATAAATTTAATACAGCAGAGCACTCTGCCTGAAGAATTGGAGATTGGACTTGATAATAGCCCCACTGCTTGGGACACATATAAGGCAACTCAGCAAGCAAAATATCTTTTCCTAGAACTTGCAGGATATGAGCGATGTTTGTATATTTTTAAGAGAACAGAGCTACTGGATCCCACCTGGGGACACCCCTGAGACCTACAAAAAAAGCTTCCGACCAACACCACTGGTCTTTAAGGAAAGGGAAGCATCCTGCTCTTACAAAAGCCACACAGCTGTCTTTGTACAAAAGCATCTCTTATGTGTCTCTTACCGTAACGCATGACTTAATGGAAATACCTTCCTGATAAGAGCATTTGAACCAAAGCACACACAGGTTGCTAGGAGTCATGGTCACACTCTATTTCCTCTGGTATACAAGCACAGCTGCCTATGAGCCAATATAGGAGAAAAAGCCAAAATAATAATACTGTCCAAAATTAACAAAGTATACCACAACTCTGGTGCTGTCAATTTGCCTCAGGGGAAGGGAATTAAATAATAGATATTTCAAGATATTTCATTTTAGCAGCTATGGTGACCACAGAAAAATAACCTTGTCCTTTTTATTAGTCTTAAAATTCTGAGGGAAGTGAATGGCCTATAGATCTTATACGGTCCATGAAACTGGTCTGGCCCTGCCAAAGCAAACATGCAGGACTCAAAAATTCAATAAATTTATGGCAGGCTAATCATTTAGTTAATACTTTTCTTTTAAGATTTATTTATTTTTATTGGAAATTCAGACATACAGAGAGGAGGAAAGGCCACAGGCAGGGAGCTGGATGGGATGTGGAGTTGCAGGGAATAGAACTGGTGCCCATATGGGATCCCGGGCATGCAAGGTGAGGACTTTAACAAATACGCTATCGCGCCGGGCCCAGTTAATAATTATCCACAGCTCACAGATGATGCTGTAACCACCCAGATGGCCACCCCACTTTAAAATGTAACAATAAATAACTTTTACTAGCACTGGAGCAGGGTTTAGAGTATCACAACACATTAAATTAAAAAATAACAGGTATAAATAATTTTAGCAATATATTTAGCCTCATGTCAAAATATTATTTTTATAATCAATTTTTAAATTAATGAAACAGCCTTACTTTTCCCTCTGTATTCGAAATCCTGTGCGTGTTTTACATTTACAGCACATCTTCAATTATACTCAACACATTTCAAGTGTTCAGCAACTATATACCATTAATAGCTTTTGAACTGAATGGTACAGCTTTAGAGGATCTCACTGCTTTCTTAAAAAAAAAATTCTATACACTAACTCTGGTGTGTTGCTATAAAAATGTGTGGGTGTCAGGCAGAAAGTTCACCTCCAGATGACTGTCTTTAGGAAGTGAGGTCCTCATCCGGACTGAAAAATGACAGTTCTAATTTAGAAGCTGAGTTTATTCGAAACCTCACACAGCTCTACAGGCAGCAAGAGACCCTCTGTGCAGGGCACAGCTCATCTTCCGCACTGTTTCTTGTGCCTTGGCACTTCTTAGTTTGAAGTTAAAGAAAGCCTATAAGTAAGAGGACATACAGAAAGTCTGAGACTCAAAAGAAGTTCAGGAGGCTCCGTCAGAATGTGTGACTTAAGGGATAATAAATCGGCCATGTTGCTAAAGAGAGGCCAGATAGCACAGGACCCAGAAATCAATACTTAGGAGTTTGAACTTTACCCTCAGAGAAACTGGGACCCATTCAAAGACTTCAAATAGAGAAACACGGCATGCTTCCTATTAGAAAAATCTTCTGACAACACTAGAAACACTTTCTGGAGGGAGACAAGGTTGACAGCAAGGAGGCTGGATGGGAAATTTAAGAAATTCAACCAAGATATTAATGCTGAGGTTGGAATAAAAAGACAATTTAATGTGTATTTTGGTGATAGACTGTATATGTTGAGGGAAGAACCAGGAATGATGCTCAGCTGCATTAAGCAAGGCCCCAAGAGGAAAGCCCGACTGGGAGACCTGGATGAGCGGAACGGAGGCTGAAGGGAAGCTCCAAGGGATCTTACGGCTCCCAGAGCGGGTGCCGACGCCATCCCAGACGCACAGGAGGCGGCAGCGGAGTGAGGCTGAGCTGAGCACCCACATCTAGTCCTCATTCTCCCCTCTTTTCTTTCCCTCGGCTGACCGCAGGAGCCACAGTCCTAGGTAACCGTGTGCTGTTGTCCTTGAGGTCACTGTACCCAGGAGATGATGGCAGGAGAATGGCTCTGGTGAGGTCACAGGTATCTGGCAAACTAGTTTTGAGACAGGAAGCACTAAGGAAGCTGATGTGGATGCAACGATGTGAAATCTTTGTCCACCTGATGTGATCCTACAGTCCCCCCATCCTGAAGTCTGCAAGATAAAAGACCCCTAAAAAGAGAGGAGGATCACCACGAGCTGCTCGCAGTGTCTCTACTTCCTTTCCATCACTGCAATCCACTCTCAACACAGCTCTGCACACGTAAGTCCTATCACGTCATTAACACTGTGCTTACAAGCCTGATGCTTTTCCACCACACTCAGGATGAAGATCCAAACTCAGCCTTGGCCAGTAATTGTGGGAGAACCTCACACTTCCTGTCTGACAATCAACCACCTGCTCACACCCTCAATATGAGATGCACTTCACTCAGATCGCTATTCATGGGCTACCTGCCGCTGCCCTGTCCCCTCCCAGGGAGTTCTTCCTGGATGCTACCAAAGCAGGAGCCCCATATGCTTGGCTTCTCCAGAATTTCACAGCATTATAAAGAATCGTGTTAAGTTTACCATCTTCTTTCAGTAGAAATAAAGTTCCAGTACATACTCAATTATCTTGCCCATCTTGTCACTGCTAATATCCTCCCAGCCAGAAAAGCACCCAGCCCTTAGCTCAATAAACACATGACTAATTGACCACACATAACAATGAGCATTACAGGGCCCAGTGCAGTAGCCTAGCAGCTAAAGTCCTTGCCTTGCATGTGCAGAGATCCCATATGGGTGCTAGTTCTAATCCCTGCAGGTCCTACTTCCCAGCCAGCTCCCTGCTTATGGCCTAGGAAAGCAGTTGAGGATGGCCCAAAGCCTTGGGACCCTGCACCCATGTGGGAGACCCAAAGAGGTTCTGGGCTCCTGGCTTTGGATCGGCTCAGCTCCATTGAGGCCACTTGGGGAGAGAATCATCGGAAGATCTTCCTCTCTGTCTCTCCTCCTCTCTGTATATCTGACTTGCTAAAAAACAAACAAAAAGAGTATTACATTGCCGTCCTGAGAAACGGGGGAAACAGTGAGTCCCCTGGCTCTGGCTCTGGCTCTGAAAGCTGTGTAGCTGGGCCCTGAGCTGCCATGAAGACCCAAAGCCATCTACACAAACAAATGACACTATTTTTACATGAAGTATTCATGTACATGAACACATACTTATGAATAAAGAGAATCTGTTAAATATAACCCTTCACACACATCACCAATACCCCAACTCAGAAGTAACAGCAGCCCCCTATGTAGCCTTGCCAGTTCTACACTTAAATACACATACACTTCATACATTGGACACATATGCATATATGTAAACATATATTTCTACATTTAAATATATTCTTTATATATACACATATGCATATAGATTCATATAACCTTACATGTGCATGAACATATATTTGTAGTTTGCATAATTTTACATCACTGGAAATGGGCTATATAATGGACCATATAAGTCCGTTAGAAATGGACTATATATCACTTAATAAGAAGTCTGAAATAATGTATTATAACCATACACAGAGATTTATCAATTGCTGTACAACCTTGAGAGGTCATAAATTAATCATTTCCCTATGGGTAAATATGTAGATCATTTCCTTTTTTAAATATCCATTTACTTTTATTATAAAGGCAGATCCACTCTATGCAGAGAAGGAGAGACAGAGAAAGATCTTCCATCCATCCATCCACAGGTGTATTCCCCAAGTGACCACAACTGCCATAGCTGAGCTGATTTGAAGCCAGGTGCCAGGAGCTTCCTCTGGGTCTCCCGTTAGTGTGCAGGGTTCCAAGACTCTGGCCATTCCTTTTCTGCTTTCCCAGGCCACAAGCAAGATGCTACCAAAGCTACCCCGTCTGCCTCTCCAGAATTTGACAGCATTAAAAAGAATTGTGTTAAGTTTACCATAAGTGGAGCAGCCAAGGCATGAAGAGGTGACCATATGGAATTCTGGCACTTGCAAGGTGAGGACTTAGCCATTGAACCATTGTGCTGACCCCAACATTTTCTTATTGTATAATATGTGATTATCTTTCTAGAGGAGATAGCTAAAAGTTCAGTGACTATACTGAAAATTGTGCATTATGACATTTCTATATCAACTGTTAAACTGCTCTTTCATTTGTTCCATAAGATTTATTGTGGTTATTCTCCCATCAATACAGAAGACTATTTCTCAACTGATTTGTGAACAGTGAGTGTTATCAATCTTTGAAAAGATATTTGCCTATTTTTCATTTTCTGTGCTAACTTGCATAAGCCATCATATCATGATATTTGGTAATACACCAGTCCAGATATCGCTGTGAAGGCATTTTAGATGATTAACATTTGAATCAGTAGACCCTGAGTAAAGGAGCTGTGTTCTCCAATCATCTGGAGATCTTAAGAGAAAAAGACCAAAAGCTCCAGAGAAGAGATTCTCCGGACTCGGGCTGCTCCATTACCTCCTCCTGGGAGCTCCAGCATGCTGGCTGGCCCGTGGTTCTCAGACCTGCCAGCCTCCAAGATTATAGCTAGGGGAAGCATAGATACAGATATAGATATAAATAGATATGCAATGATAGATAAGTAAAAGATAAACAGCTAATGGATGGCTAAGTGATAAATATAGATACACATACTTTACTGACTTTCTCTGCAAATATCCTTGAGAATCCTAATCTGCTTACTTAGAGGGAAATTAATTTCAGCCTACACAGTTTACAATTTTCTGAATACTAGAAGTTCAAAGGTGTTTGAGTTTTTTTAAGCTATTTTTCATTCTTTTGTGTGTTTGTGAGGTAAATGTGGGAGTTCAGCTGACCACACTGAATCAAAAACTGACAAATCAAATAATAATGGAAGCAGGGTGCAAGGTTCTTAAATCTTCAGCTCCCGCTGGGTCCATTTTTTTGAAACCTTTTCAAATGTAATAATAGAACCTAAAACCATACAATTACACCTAGTCTATGAACGACCAAAAGAACAGTAGCATGCTCTTTCGAAGGCGCAAGTGCTTAGTAAGTGGGATACTGCACAAAAGAGGACTATAGAAATATGCCTTTGGAAATCAAACATTGACCACAGAGAAGTTGTAACACAATCACTGGAAGAGTAGAGAGAATATAAAATTAAAGCACACAGCTAAGACCTTTTTTCTTTCCCATAGAGTTCTGTTTTGTGAAACAGAAAGTTGTACTTAATCAAGAAAATACTACTTTCTACATTATGTATGATTTACACACAAGAATTACACTCCATGAGGCCAGAGATCCTCCCTCTGAACAACATTTAACATGGAACAATCGAGAAAACCATTCACAGATACTGAAGGGCAGAGGGCCAGTTTCAAAACGCTGCCTAGCATGAGTAACATAGCATTTGTGGGTAAGAGTTAAACAGCTTTGAGATTTACCTCTGAGTGAGAACAGATGGCCAATGCCACTTCTTCCTTCTCCTGGTAAGCCTGGTGCATGGGGGAATTCCAACATGGCTGCTACATTTGCCTGTCCCTCTACCACCCACTCCAGCCAGCTCCTCTCCATTTTTCTCAAGGGAAATCTTAGGGAAAGCATCAGGTATGGGGTGCTTGCAGGGCAGTGATGGGTGCAGGATCCCAGGTGACCTCAGGACATAATTCATGGTGCAAAATGAGGACTGAAGACTCATATTCAACAACTATTTGGACTCATGATTCTTTACAGTGGAGTTGCTAAGCAGAGGCATTTCCAAGAGCAGCTGCGTGAGTAGCCACAAGGCCGGCCCTCGAAGGCCCACTGCATTCCTAAGAACCATCTGGACAGAAATGGGGAAGAGGAGCCATCTCCCAAGCAGAGCCCAGCACGGACGACCACTCTTTCCTGTATGCAGGCCTGGGAACCTGGGCTCCTGCTCTTCCCCCTCAAAGGGTGGGTTGTTCCAACTTCAGCGATGCCTGTAACTGTTTCTTTGGGTTTACTTCGGTGTTTCCTGTGAAGCCTCTATGATTTGCACTGTGAAATCCTAAGTGTCACAAGAAGTTAACAGGTGATTCCCATTTATAGACAAATTGCTATACCAGACTCATTTCTAGGCAGAGATAAAACACTATTCAGAAAGATTCTTTCTTTGTATAGCCTCCTAACATAACATAAACAATAGTGAATGAATGAATAATTTCAAAGGGTGAAAGAAGGTAACAGGTTCTTACAATGGGAGAAGTTGGAGGAGGGAAAGCACTCCCTTCTCAGGGCCTTTGCACTTGCTGTCTCCGTTGCCAAAACACCTTTCCCAGAATTCCCTGTGCTCACACCTTCATTTAGCTCCTTATTTTATTATCACCTTATCAAGGTTGCTCTCTCAACCACCCGACTCCAAATGGTACTGCCTCCCAGCCTTGCTCCTTCTTCCTCTTTCCTTGTTCTGTATTTCTTCATTATATTATTGCCTGATACATTATACTTTGTACTTGTAAATTATGACTCTTCCCAAAATATACACATGCTCTATGGAGGAAAGGGGTTCACTCTTCAGTCCTCTACTGAGAACAGCACTTGCACTGAATGAGAAAATAAATTAAGAATGGCCAGAGGGCCCAGCGCAGTAGCCTAGCAGCTAAAGTCCTCCCCTTGCACGTGCCAGAAACTCATATGGCCATTTTCTAATCCCTGCAAGTCCTTTTTCCCATCCAGCTCCCTGCTTGTGGACTGGGAAAGCAGTGAAGGACAACCCAAAGCCTTGGGACCCTGCACCCACGTGGGAGTCCGGGAAGAGGCTCTTGGCTCCTGGCTTTGGATGGGCTCAGCTGCGGCCATTGCAGCCACTTAGGGAGTGAATCAGTGCACAAAGAGCTTCCTCTCTGACTCTCCTCCTCTCTGTATACCTTACTTTCCAATTAAAAAAAAATACATCTTAAAAAAAAAAAAAAGAGTGGCCAGAGAAGACCACTCTTTTTCAGCTTTTAAAGCTGAATACCTGAATACTAAATGAGGAGAGAACTGAATATGGGATGTTCCAGGCGAAGGGAGCATCAAGTGCAGAAACAGAGATGGAAACAAAAACAGACTTCTTGTATTTGAAGGACAAAAGATCAGTGTGGTCACTTCTCTCTCTCTCTCTCTCTCTCTCTCTCTCTCTCTCTCTCTGACTCCAGGTGAGGAGAGGCATAAGGACCACTATCGTAGAACAGGCTACCTGGGCTCAGACCAACTCACTGCAGTCCTCTGGGCCCACAAGGTAGGCATGCACCACCAGCCCTGGAGGCCCTGGCAGAGCCTCTGGAAGCAGAGATGATGAACTGGCAGCTGCCTGTCTCCAGGACAGTGCTAACAGAACTGCAGCACTCAGAGGCTCACAGCGTCCCTTGAGGGGGAAACGGACGGGGTTTACGAAGTGAGGCGTCAGCAAAGACAGGACAGACAGGAGGCGCAAGGGAATGACTATGGTTCACAGAGAAGCTTCTGAAATCTCAAGTTAGTTCTGTGTTGGTGTAAGACGGCCACATCGTTAGGATAGTGATTGACTCGAGCAGCACTGTACCGTCCACAGGTCTGGCTAGCAGTAGGTTGACAACAGCCAGTTCTCACCCACTCCATGACAGCATCCCTTCTTGGCCATAGCACTCCACTGCTGGTGAGCCCAGGAACTGCCTCCAAATCTGTTACCGCACAGTGCTCTTGGCAGCCACCACGGACTCATCAGAGTCAGCACGTTGACATGCATCAACCAATCCTGAGCTAAAGAAGGATTTGCAGAAGCCACTGGGCAGGGTTTCAAGTCCCTCGTCAAGGATTTAAGGAGATTAGAGTTTTTCTACTAACAAATCTACAAATCCAACGCACTATTTTAAGCTTTTTTTGTAAAAAGAAAAAAAAAAGATTTATTCTATTTTATTATTGGAAAGTCATTTATACAGAGAGGAGGAGAGACAGATAGGAAGATTTTCCGTCCATTGATTCACTCCCCAAGCAGCCGCAATGGCCAGAGGTGCACCAAGCGGAAGCCAGGAGCCCAGAACCTCTTCCAGGTCTCCCATGCAGCTGCAGGGTCCCAAGGCATTGGGTTGGCCTCCACTGCTTTCCCAGGCCATAAGCAGGGAGTTGGCTGGGAAGTAGAGCAGCCACGATTAGAACCAGTATCCATATGAGATCCTGGCACATGTAAAGTGAGGACATTAGCCACTAGGCTGCCGTGCCAGGACCTTTTTTAAGCTTTTTAATATTACATATAGAAGAACACACAGATACAGGCTAATGACTGACAAATCATCACAGCATAAACACTTCCATGTGACACACAGGTTGAGAATCAGAGCACAACCAACACCTAGAACCTCCCTTCATTCCAATCACTTCACCATTCCCCTCCCAAAAAGAATTCTCTTGACTTCAGCTACCATACACGAGTCCTCTGTCTCCCACTTTATGTGAATAAAGGCAGAAATACGCATTCTTCTGTGTTAAGTTTCATTCCATTGAAATATGTATGATATTCATCCACAGTACAAGGGGAAGTGTTCTCATTAGATGTGAGCTCTTGGTGACGATCCTAAGGCTTTGAGCTTTGATTCCAAGTGAGATGCGAAGCAGAACTTTTGTTATGTATATGTCCTAGGGGACTTTGTTTTTTCAAATTTTTCTTTTTTCTTTTGGTGATAACATATTTTTGCTAGTCAGGTGGGCGCAGCAACTGATACAAAGATTTATTGGCTGATGAACACTATTGTGTAAACCCTGTATTTAAAACATAAAAAAAAAATTGAAAAGCCCGGCCCTTGTGAGCTGCTGCCACTGTGTTACAATCACCTATGCTGCTGTTTCTGCTTCCAGATGAATAAAGGAACTTCCTGTGGTTGACCAGTTCTTCCAGCCCCCAGCCCTACACAACATCTGACACCGTGGGTACAATAGCTTATTAACTAAAAAGCACAAACCATTATACATGGGAACTAATTTTTTTTAAAAAATAAAGATCTCTGTGTGTCAGTATTGCTACAAACATAATTTTGTTTTATATCTTTGTCAAACAAGTTCCTAGGCAGGATGCTTTTGAGCAATTTTGTATACACTTTCCATGCTTCATGAAGACTTGTGAACTGTCAGTCCGACTGCAGTGCTGAGAAAAACCAACAGGGCACAGTAGTGGAAGCAGTGAGAGCAACCAGGAGGCTTCCAAGACCTAGGACTTGGACCAGGGTGGGAGCTATGGGGACTGAGAGAAGCGATCTGTTTCCAGGCATATTTGGAATGCAGGGTGGATTTGCTAGTGAACATGAGATTTAATAGACAGAGAGGGAGGGAGGGGAGAAAGGAAGAAAGAAAAGAGGGAGAGAAAAGGGAAAGAAAGAGAATGTGAACATAAATAACTGCAGAGTCCAGAGCCTGAGTATCTGGACAATCAAGCTGTCAGCCTCTGAGCGGAGAAGGCTGCAGAAGGAGCCTTGGGTCAGTCAACCAAAGGCTCTGTTTGAAGAGCATCAAGTCTGACACAGCCAGTAGTCAACCAAGTGGAAATGTCATGTAGGCAGTTGGGTGTAAGAATTTACAGTTCAAACGAGAGGTCAGAGCCAAGATAGTAACTTAAAAATCATCAGACTATAGATGGTATTTAAAGCCACGTGACTGCATCAGATCACAGGGGAAGTGAGAACAGAAAAAGGTAAGTTTGAGGCTGGCATTTGAGATGCATCTAATGGATGAGCAGGAGCTCATAAGTAGAACAGAAACGGCAGACACAGGAATAATAAGAGCAGTGACGGGCACCTGAATGCCTGCTCTGCATCTCACACAACACCAGGCACTCCCATCCACACTGCATTCAGGTCCCCATCCCCAAACTGAGAGACCAGGATAGAGTTCCAGGCTCCTGGCTGTGCCAGGGCCCAGACCTGGCTTTTGTGTAACCATTTGTGGAATCAATCAGTGAATGTAAAATATGTATTCTTTCTCTATCCACCAAATTTTTTCCTTTAAAAAACAAATAAAAGAAAGAAAACACAAAACTTACAAATGTTAGACTTTCAAGAGAGTTTTAAAATCTGGGGCTGGTCCAATAACTCAATTGGCTAATCCTCTGCCTACAAGTGCCAGCATCCCATATGAGTGCCAGTTCATATCCCAGATGTTTCACTTCCCATCCAGCTCCCTGCTTGTGGTCTAGAAAAGCAGCGAAAGATGACCCAGAGCCTTGGCATCCTGCACCTGTGTGGGAGATTCAAAAGAAGCTCAGATGTTGGATCAGCCCAGCCGCACTGTGACAATCCGGGGAGTGAACCAGCAGACAAATTTTTCTCTCTTTCCTTCTCTCTGTAAATTGACATTTCCAACAAAAATAAATATTGTTTAAATCAAAATCATGCTTTTTTTCAGAACACATTTTTTCATGAACTCGTTGAAGACTTCTCATACAGCCTAGTGGCTTTAGTTCCTTCGGAGAACCCTGAGACATGTCCTGCAAGCTGATAAAGTCTTTGAAGAAGTATTAACCTCGGCTCTTCACCTGCCACCAGAGATCGCAATGATGGGAGGTGCTAACTGCTGAACTGGCTGTTGAAAACATCACCCTACAGCAGACAGAAGCTTCAAGAATGGGGCAGCTGGATACGGACAATAACCTAGACATAACTGCATCAAGTTTCCGTTCAAACTGATTCAAGCCCATTTGCCATGAAGTCTTAATGATCCCATGGGACGGCCTGGAGGCTTAGCATTGCACTTAGCATTATTTTAAGGTTCCAAATATCTTGAAAACACACACGCATTCCCTGTTTCATAACTTGTGGATCTGACTCCATGCTATTGTGTAGCTTGCTGTTAGAGAATTTCGAAGACTGAAAGTGGTTGACTTGGTTTAGAATGCATTTTGGAATTTGTCAGAGTCCCCAAACCTAATGCAGGTTGACAACTGCCCTTCTAATAAGACACTGTATCTCCCCTGGTTTTGTCTGAGCTTAAATAGAACTATGCAGTGAGCTTGTTTTGCTTCACTAATGCCAGAATGGCTTTGTCTGGTCCAGCAGGCTAGCATCACAATGCAGCTGTTGAGCTGCCAAGCCAGTTCCCAGCAACACCTAAGCTGCTATGGTCAGGTCAGCTCCAAGATGCTCCCAGAGGCTGCTTTTCCTTTCTTGGTTATAATAAATGTCTAACTTATTAAAACATACGCACACACAGAGACGGAATCCCACACTACGGATTCTTTGGTCTTTAAATCTGCAATATCAAAACAGACAGCAAGGAAGATGCATCATTACACAATGGAAAAGGAACTCGGGAGAGTGGACCCCACCATCTTCAACAAGCAGACAACACATCACGTGAGTCCACTGTTGGTGTGCCAGGGACACCTTACTTAAACAATAAAATGGTGGAGGCTGCTGTTATTTCGCTTGTCCTAAACACCGTAGTTTTCTCATTGCTGACTGAGCCTGACAACTCTGCAGAACCTGAAGGTCTGTACATTAAGTAAAAATATTCCTCTAGGGCAAACCCCTGCCTCCTGAGGCGCCCAGTTGCTGAACATGCCCCAGGATGATCAGAACTTACATGTCTATTCTTTCAGGAAGAGAAGGCAACAGTGTACCTCGTGTGTACTTGTATGAATAAAGTTCAAAATGCTCATGGAAAATGTATATAAAGAAATATCCATGCATAATTTTTTAAAGATTTATTTTATTTTTATTGGAAAGGCAGATATACAGAGAGGAGAGACAGAGAGGAAGATCTTCTGTCCGAGGATTCAATCCCCAAATGAGCGCAACAGGCTGATGCTATGCTGATCCAAAGCCAGGATCCAGGAACTTCCTCTGGGTCGCCCACGCAGGTGCAGGGTCCAAAGGCTTTGGGCCGTCCTCGACTGCTTTCCCGGGCCACAAGCAGGGAGCTGGATGGGAAGCAGGGCTGCCGGGATTAGAACCGGCGCCCATATGGGATCCCGGGCATGAAAGGTGAGGACCTTAACCACTGCGCCATCGTGCTGGGCCCCATGCATAAATTTTAAAACACCTTGTGCTGGGGCCCCACATAAAGTATCCATTAGCTAATCCTCCCCTTCCCAGCACCAGGATCCCATATTGGCACCAGTTCATGTCCGGGCTGCTGCATTTCCCAGCCAGCTCCCAGCTTGTGTCCTGGGAAAGGAGTAGAGGATGGCACAAAGCCTTGGGACCCTGCACCGGCATGGGAGCCCTGGAGGAAGCTCCTGGCTCCTGGCTTTGGATTAGTGCAGCTCCAGCTGTTGTGGCCATTTGGGGAAGGAACCATTAGATGGAAGATTTTACTATCTCTCCTTCTCTCTGGAAATCTGACTTTCCAATAAAAATAAGTAAGTCTTTAAAAAAGAAAAACTCTTGTGCCAAAATAAGTGTTATGTTTTCTTTGCATTTTCCCATAAACTTTCTGAAGTATCCTCATACATGCCTGTTACAGCAATAAGGTTAATAGGACAAATAGAATGGAATCCACAAAAATATAAAAGACTGCAATAAAATTAACAAGTAGTTTTACTGCTTCCTAATGTGTATTTTTTTTATTTAAAAGAATTTTACTTAACCAATGCAAAAGTTACATGTAATTATGGAAAATTTTTTTTAATTTTAAAGCAGCCCAATATTTAACTATGACCCCTACTGACACTTCAGGGTTTTTTTCTTCCAGGTTCTTTTTTCAGCTCATATGCTTTACTAAGAATGCAACATTTTGAATATTATTAATATATCTTCCTCTTTTGTCTTTTTCAGAGTACATGCCTAATTTTTGCAAGATTTGGTGTAAAAGAGCTGGGAGGGCAAAACAGGTTCATAATTTCAACATACAAAATGGAATTATACAACACAACAAGAGCCACTGCGACGTCACTACACTGGGAGTAATCTGCATTTTTCATCTTTCCCTGTAGCAGATGGAGGTCTATACTTGACCAACAGAGCAAACATTCCTAGGAGGACACAGGGTGGCACCTGCCTTTCACAGGGACTTGTGGGAAGGGAAAGAAAAAATGTAAAACATGAAGAGCAAAGCTAGGCATCAAACTCTAGCACTCTGCTATGTGATGCGGGTGTAGCAAGCAATGGCTTAACTACTGTACTAAACATCCTTCACTGATCTTTTTCATATAAAGAAACATTTTGTCATTAAAAATTACTATAATAATTTTTGTGTTTAAAATATTTCCATCTAGAGGGATATAGTCTAATTTGCTTAACTGTCACCCCATTTAGGTTTATTTTTCCAATTTCTATTATTACAAATAATAAGATGATAATCTCTTTGCACTTCTGTTATTTCTCAGAGAAACATCAAAATTAAGATTTTAGGGTTCTTAAGTTCTACCGCACTATCTTGCACAAATACAATACTAAAATTAAGAGCTACAACAGCAGTCTACTGTAATAAATGTTACAGTAGTCCTTAGGATGAATGGGTCAATTGCACTGAAACCTGCTAATCATTTATTCCGGAAGTCACTTTCAAGAATGTAATAGGAGCTAATCACTATCCTGTATGTGGAAGATGCAATGGGAACCAAGCAGGAGACACCTTTCCAGAGGAGCTTACTTATGTTACTTCTCTGTAGTAGTAAGGACAGGAGCTAGCACAGCATGAAGGGACAGAGTGGAGGTTTGGCCAGCCTGCTGAGCCAAATCTTGTCAGCTCCCTGTTTTTAGGAATACATTTTATCAAAGCACATTCACTTACAGATTGCCTATGACTGCTTTCCTCTGCCATGGCAGAGTTCACATGTATCAACACGAAGCTCCATGTGGATTGTTCCTGAGACCACAAAAGGTCCCATCTCAAACATCAACCCCAGAAGCATCTGTTTTCACAACCTTTCCCACTTACAAATGCTACAGCCACCACCACTTGGAAAAATATGTGGTCATGGATAAGGTCAGGGCACGTGGGACCAACTTCCACAACAATATTGAAAAACGGTTGTGATGAAAAGGTACGCTTTGATCTGTTAATGTGATTTATAGAAACACTTTGTTTATTTGGGTGTGTATGTGTGTGTGTGTGTGTGTGTGTGTGTTTTCTTTTTGAATAGACTTGTCAGGTGTTCATATAGTTTATTGGGTTTCTAGGAATCTGCCTTTGATTTCTCAGTTCTGTATTTTGTGTGGATTTTAATTCAATAATTTCTGCTTTTGTCTTTGTTTTCTAACCTTTCTTGAATGTATTCCATTCTAATTAGAAGAGCTCAGTGGTTAACTCATTTATTTTCATATTTTCAACTTCATATAAAAGTGCATAAAATTAAGCCAAAGGCTAAAATGCTCCTATTATCAAAAAAGAGAGACAGAAAGAAGGGAAAGGATTAACTCATTAAATTTCAGGCTCATTGCTTCTCTCAAAAAATCGAATACATTAGTTAAACTCCACTTCAAAAAAAAAAAGGCTAATATGGATGAAAATAAAAAACTACTGGCTCTTTGAAACAATTTTGAAAAACTAATGAGGTGTGGAAGACTCAAATACCCGGACAGTCTTCAGCTCGGCACAAACCAAAGTTATATTACAAGCACAAGGAGAGTTCAGTCAAAACTAACATTACATCATCAGGGGCCCTTCTATTCACCTCAAATCTGTCTTATTTAATCCTACCCAGCTTCCTCCTGATGTTAACCCCAAAGCAAGAATTCTTGGTATCCCTCAGCAACCAAGGAGCCTTCAACAGACACCAAGATCAACAGATGCTCAAAACTCTAATTCAAAACTTTGAAGTATTTGACAATAACCCATGTACCTCTCCCATATATTTTAAATCATTTCTAGATTACTTTTAATATCTATTACATGAATGCTACATAAATAATTGTTACACTGTATTGTTAAGTGAATGAGTGTTCTACAAACACACATTTTTTTTCAAATATTTTCCATCAGCAATTATTTGAATTCACAAATGTAGAAGATTGTTGTACTACCTGGGAGGCAATCCTGAAAGCACCCACAGGGAAACAGGGAATTGAGGAGCGAAAGGAAGGAAACCAATGAAATACTCCATTAACATCAATGGACAGACTGATGAGATAAACTCATCAAGGAAATAACAGAACTCACCCAAACACTCAAATGGACTTAATTGATATCTACCGAACCTTTCATTCTAGAAAAAGAGAATATACATTTTTTATCAGTACATGGAACCTTCTCCAGAACTGACCATGTTATAGGCCACAAAACAAGCCTCAACAAATTTAAAAAAAAATCAAAATTATACCATGCATCTTCTCAGACCATCATGGAGTGAAACTAGAGATCAATAAGTCAAAAAATCCACGAAGACATGCATATACATGAAGACTGAATAAAATGCTACTAAATGAGCAATGGGTTAGAGAAAAATTAAACGGGAAATTTTTAAAATTGCTTGAAACAACTGATGGCATCAACACAACGTATCAAAACTTACGGGACACAAGGCAGTGTTAAGAGGAAAGTTCATCTCAATCAGTGCTTATGTTAAGAAATTAGAAAAGCACCAAGTAAACAAGTTAACCTTACAGTTAAAGGAACTAGAAAAACAATAGCAAAGCAATTCCAACATTATTAGGAAAAAGGAAATCATCAAAATAAAGGAGGAAATAAACCAAATAGAGACCAAGAGAACAGTACGTAAGATCAAGGAATCAAAGAGCTTTTTCTTTGAGAAAATCAACAAAATAGATTCCCCATTAGCCCAACTAATCAAAAAACAGAAGGAGAAGATATACATCAATAGCACCAGGGATAAAAAAGGAAATATAACAACAGATATCTCAAACATTCAGATTTATTATAAACTATTACAAGCCAACAAATCAGAAGACCAAGAAGAAATGGATAGATTCTTGAACAGAATCTACCAAAATTGAATCATGAGGCAATTAATAATCTAAATAGACCATTCAAATGGGCTGAATTAGAATCAATAATTAAAGCCCTCCCAACTAAAGAAAGTCCTGCATCAGATGGCTTCACTGCTGAATTCTACCAAATGTTTCAAGAACTTACCCCAATTTTCCACAAACTTTTCCAAACACTACAAAGGGAGGCAATCCTTCCAAGCTCTTTCTATAAAGCCAATATCACCAAAGCCAGATATACAACAGAAAAAGAGAATTACAGACTGATATCCTTGATGAACACAGACATAAAGCTCCTCAACAAAACACTAGCCAACAGCATCCAATAGTACATCAAGCAGATCATTCACCCGGACCAGGTGGGATTCATCCTTGGCATGCAGGAAGATGATTTACCTTTCACAAATCAATAAATGTGATAGACCACATCAACAAATTGAAAAATAAAAACCATATGATCATCTCAATAGATGCAGAGAAGGCATTTGATAAAATCCAACACCACTTCATGCTAAAGTACTAAAAGGGGACAGAGTAGAAGTTTTTCCACTAATATCTGGAACTAGACAATAATGTCCACTCTCACCACTGCTATTCAGTATAGTATTGGAAGTCCTTGCCAGAGCTATTAGGCAAGAAAAAGGAATTGAAGGAATCGAAATCAGAATTGAGGAATTGAAATTATCTCCATTTGCAGATGACATGATTCTCTGCTTAGGAGAACCAAAAGACTCAGTCAAGGGACTATTGGAACTCATAAGAGACTTTAGCAGGGTAGCAGGATACAAAACTGATGAACATGAATGGATGGCACTATTGTACATAAATAACTCCTGGCTGAGAAAGAAACTGTAAGTACAGTCCCCTTTAAAATAGTATAGAGGAATCTTAAATACCTGTAAATAATCTAATGGAATACATGGAACACCTCTATAGTGAAAACTACAAAGCATTCTTAAAATGTTAAAAGATGGAGAAACTTATCATGTTCCTGGATCAGCAGGATCAGCATCATTGAAATGTCCATATTGCCAAAAGTCATATACAGATTCAAACAAGCCCAATCAAAATCCCAACAACATTCTTCTCAGAAATAGAAAAGATACCAAAGTTCATCTGGAAACATGAGACCACGAATAGACAAAGCTATCCTAAAAAATAAAAATCAAGCTGGAGGAATCACAATTCCAGACCTCAAGACATACTACAGAGCAGTGGTCATCAAAACAGTCTGGTACTGGTACAGAAACAGACAAGAACATCAATGGAACAGATAAAGAAACACCAGAAGGAAGTCCATACATGTATACCCAACCAATCTTTGACAAGAAAACGGAAAACAATCCAGGGGGAAAGCCTGGTCTCTTTAACAAATGCTGTTGGTACAAGTGGACAGCAGCCTACAGAGGGAACAAGGAAGACCCTCATCTGTCATCTTATACAAAAATTCAGCTCTAAATGGATCAAGGACCTAAATCTACACCCAGAAACCATCACATTATTAGAGGAAAACATAGGAATCACTTTGTAAGACACAGTCATGAGGAAAGGCTTCTTAAAAAAGACACCAAAAGCACAGATATTCAAGATCAAAATAAACAAATGGGACTACATCAAACTGAAAAGCTTCCATACCGCAAAGGAAACTATTAACAAAGTGAAGAAGCAACCGACAGAATGAGATAAAAAAATCTTTGCACACTACACAACCAATAATGGACTAATATCCCGGATTTATGGAGAGCTTCAGAAACCCAGTGACAGCAAAACAAACAACCCTGTGAAGAAATAGGTGGAGGAAATGAACAGACATTTTTCAAAAGAACAAATTCAAATGGCTAACAGACATATAAAAAGGCGCTCAGCTCCCTAGATATCAGGAAGATACAAATGAAAACCAGTGACGTTCCACCTAACTCCAGTGAGGTTGGCATACATTCAGAACTCTACTAACAACACCTGCTGGTGTGGACTTGGGGGGAAGGACTCCCTCCTTCACTGCTGGTAGGGAGTGCAGGCTAGTACAGCCACTGTGGAAATCAATATGGAGAGTGCTTAGAGACTTGCAAATAAACCTGCCATATGACCCAGCTATTCCGCTCCTAGGAGTAAACCCAAAGGAAATGAAAACTGCATATGAGAAGGGTATCTGTAATCCTATATTTACAGCAGCACAAACTACAATACCAAAGACGTGGAAACAGTTCAGATGCCTGTCCACAGAGAAGCGGTTAAAGAAATTGTGGTACATCTACTCGAAAAATACTACCCAGCTATTAAACTAAAAAGAATGAAATATTGCCATTTGCAACTAGAGACTATGCTCAGTAAATTAAGTCAATCCCAAAAGGACAAATACAATATGTCCTCTCTGATATAAAGGCAGCCTTCACGCAAATTGTAAGATTAATAGCCCTATCAATACTGCTTTTGCCACAACTCATGAGTTTTGATGTTTTTATTTTCATTTTCATTTCTTCAAAATAGTTTCTCTTCTCTTACTAAATTCTTCACTCACAGATCATACAGTAGCATCATTTTCTCCAAAAAGCTTTTTCTTTTCTTTTTCATTTCTTTGACACATTGGTTATCAGTAGCACATTATTTAATTTCATGGTGTTGTAATTTTTTTTAACTTTATTCCTTTTGTGATTTTTTAATGGCTTTTCATTTAAGGACATGTATAGTAACTGTGTAATAAAGACTATCATGCCCAGATGTGAAGATACAATGCAGTATGCATCTCTACTTCCAAATCAAAGACTGATTCCCAATGAAACTGTTAAATATATCTTGACAATAGGATGCTGAACTGTCTGCCATTATCTGTACCAGCATTGTCAGAATATACTTAAGTAGCAAAATGTCGGACTTATGACTGCTTATGAAGGACTATATTATCATAATAATATGAAGGAAATCAGTTGGGGAGAGAGAATTTGAGGTGGGGGTAAGGGAAATCCCAGAGCCTACGAAACTGTATCATAAAATTAAAGTAGAAGGGAACAAAAGTAAAGCATCTGTGACATTATGGGAAAAATTAATCAGGGGGGCAGAAAATGGAGGGAGGGGAATCCCGGACTACACAGAACTGCATGATTAAATTTCAAAAATAAAAAATTTTTTTTTAAAAAGTGAAGCATCCAGTACTGACAAGCACTCTGATGTGGGATGCTGGTGTCCCAAGGGTAGGCTTAACCTCGCAGCACCACAATGCCACTCCCAATTCATAAACCTGTACAAGGAATCTGTCTCTAGGGTTAATCAAGACCTATAGCACTCAGTGCCAGAGAAGCATCCACTGGAAGTGCACAAGAGAAGCAACAAAGGCTGACTCTGCAGATGCTCTCCAGGGACAGCAGTCACGTGGGAGCTGGGCAAAGTAAGACAACATCAGGGGGCTCAGGCTGCTGCTGAATGGAATTAAGTTTCAGCAGGCCCAAGATGGTCAAGGGCATAAAAAAAGGACAGGAGACACACTGTAACTTCATGACAATTTTTATTGTCTTAATCTTGGCTTCCCTCTTCATGGAACCCTCCTTTTTTTTTGTAAGACCATAAACCACAGTTAAAAGCGTTATCCCTCCCATGTCGAGTTCTGTCTGAAGGACCCTGAGTTAATGTCTTCTGAATAGGGGGTAGAAATAAAAACTGCTTCATCAGGAGAGTAATTGAGACAAATGGTTGAACACAGGGAAAGCCTTTTGATTAATCAGCACTTGCTAATAAAAGTTCTCACAAGAATTTGCTCAGCTTAATTACTGTAGCAATCTATTCTCCAAAGCACAATGCAAATGCAATATAAATAAAAGGGATTTGACCTTATTTTTCGTTGCCAATTTCCCAAGAGTGGAGGATTAATAAAACCTAGGATTCAGCTAGTTCTTTTACACTGGTGAATTCACAGTCTCTAAAGTCATGTTTTGAAAATTAAAATGTTTCCCCATCAACAGCATTCCCTTTTAATAAACGTTCTCTTCCATTCACTAGCTGAGTTTTACAAACACAACGCAACAGTCACACTTCATTTTTGCTGCACAGAACTTTGCATAGACACTATCACAATGTCTTACCACTCTAGAAAGATTTTACCTAGGCCAGCACCACTTGTCTACTCTTTCCGTGAATGACTTCCTCAGCTAGAACCCTCACACAGCAATCTGCAGGACTGTATCCTCTTCACCAAAGTCCTTCCCTAATTGCAGCTGAAATCAAGAAGCCGCAGAAACACTCACTGCCCAAGGCCTGGGTTCGGTGCCAACTCAGATCTGTGCCCATGCATTGCTTCTCAGCCCTGGCAGTAGTTGGTGACTGTGGAGACTCATGGCCAGAACTCCCCTGCCCAGAGCAAACAGTCCTGCTAGCCACGTAACTGCTGCAGAGAAGGTGACAGAGGTCAGCAGTGTCTGATGGAATTACACTCCGCAGCATGATATATGTTACTCAAGCACAGAGAGCGCAGATCTGGGCACACGGACAATCTGGAGACCTTGAAGTTACAAAACTAAGCAATTAGCTATGCTTATTATTCTGAGACCAACTCTAAAACAAACTTCCTTATATTGTTTCTTGTTTGTTAAAAAGCACGCACACATACACAATTTTAAATATTTTTAGTTCTATGAACACTACTGTGAAACACCTTCCTAGAACTTTTTCATTTGTACCATTAAACAAAATCTCCCTTATTCTTTCTCCCTGTCCTGGAAACCATTCCACTTCCTGTCTCCACTTCTGATGATTTTGGATACTTCCAACAAGAAGATCAGACAGCAATTTCCTTTATAGCTGATTTCACATAGCAGGGTGAACTCAAAGGTCATTCATGTTGTAGGATATGACCGGATTCCCTTCTGTTTAAGCATGATACACCAATGCGCAGGCACAGACATTTTTTCTTATCCACATACTTATGGATGGATATTTAAGGTTGCTTCTCTTAGTTGGTGGAAATAATGCTGAAATGAATATGGGAGGGCAAACATCTTGTTTTCAACTCCTTTGGGTATACACTCATACTTCTATTTACACCGTTCCCCACCCCACCCCCTGGCTCTTTCCCTCCTTCTCCCTCATTTCTGATTCTTTTAATTTGCACCAAGATTGTGCTGGTGAATGCTTAACAACTGGGTTGGAACCTGGCATTACAGCATAGTAAGTTAAGCCTCTGCCTATGATGCCAGCATCCCAGATGGGTACCACTATGAGATCCAACCCCTTGCTCAATTGTTTAGGAAGCAGCAGAAGACAGCCCAAGTGCTTGGACTCCACATCCACATGGGAGACTCAAAAGAAGCTGCTGGCTCCTGGCTTCAGTCTGGCCCAGTCCTGGCCATTACAGCCATTTGTGGAGTGAACCAGTGGATGGAAGATTTCCTATCTCTCCCTCTCTCTGGTGGTGGGTGGGTGTCTCCTCCTCTCTAACACACACAAAAAAACAAAACACCATGGATCTCCAAGTGTTCTTCCAATGTAAGTGTTAGCTGATATTTCCATTTAAACTAATGGGTAAAATGGAAGACATATATATGCCTCACTTATCATGGAATGAGCAACCTGTACTGAAAAATAATTTTTAAATACAGAATGAAGATTTCAATTTTATGTGGTATTCAAAATATAATGATGACAACACGACAAGCTTTTAGGTTTAATTTGCATTATTAACATTTTCTCCTTTTCTTTCTTAACTGCAGGTAATCAATGTGACAAATCAAGCCCTGGTTTGAAGCATTCACCCCTATGGTGATGCAAATACTTCTGTGTGGCTGGCTTCACCCTAACAACTTGATGTCCCTGGAAGTAAGATTGGAAAGAGGTGTGCAATAGCACACTATTTTCTGGCATTTTCACTATAAGTAAACTCAAGAGGACAGGTAACAAAAACAAAAACAAAGATCAAGTAATTAGTAAAGGATGAGCATGGGGCATTTACAACTTTTGTTTTTAATGTCTCTGTTAATTACAGGTTTATATAACTTTTAAATTTTAAATTTTATTTGAAATGTAGAGACAGAGGGACAGCAGGGCCAAAACTTAAACCCAAGGGTTCTAATTTGGGACACAGGCATCACAATCCAGTGTCTTAACTGCTGGATCCTAATTTAGTTTTTAAAGATAGCTGTGTTTGAGATTGTTTTTATGCCTAGGTTAGGAGTTACAGCTGAGGGGCTTCCATCAACAAGTCCATGACATATGTAAGTAGAGGACTGATACCAAATTGGTTTGGAGGGGAGAACAAGAGTGAGAGAAGTGAGTCTAATAGCAGAATCTCTGGGGGCAATGTGGGCCCACCGTGTGGGACTGCAATCTCTGCTGGCTTGCCTAAGAACTGCAGATGGGGTCAGGCCTTGCTGGGGAGCTAAGGGGGCATCCCAGATGGGCTGGGATGAGAGTAGAACTGGGGGCAGCAGGACTTGCTGGACATGGCTACAACCTGCACTGGTGCAGGTGTGCACTGGGACTGTGGAGCAATAGATGGAGCTAGACTCCAGCTCCCACTGGTACTTATGAGAGCCAGGTTGGTGTAGAACAGGCCAGACCACGTCTTGACTTCCACCAAATCAAGTGAAAGCTGTGTCTGGGTGCAAATCAAGTATCACTGGGGTGCAAGACCCAACAATAAGAACCAGAATGGGGGCCCGGTGGCGTGGCCTAATGGCTAAAGTCCTCGCTTTGAACGTGCCAGGATCCCATATGGGTGCCGGTTCTAATCCAAGCAGCTCCACTTCCCATCCAGCCCCTTGCTTGTGGCCTGGGAAAGCAGATGAGGATAGCCCAAAGCTTTGGGACCCTGCACCCGCGTGGGAGACCAGGAAGAAGTTCCTGGATCCTGGCTTCGGATCGGCATAGCACTGGCCATTGCGCTCACTTGGGGAGTGAATCATCGGACAGAAGATCTTCCTCTCTGTATATCTGAATTTCCATTAAATAAATAAATCTTTAAAAATAATAATAAAATAAAAAAAGAACCAGAATGGGTATGGATGGTTGAGCAAGGCCACTGTTCTTGTCAGGACAGGAGGTAGACAAAGTCATCCTGGGCCAACAACCCCACTGGTGTGCACGAGAACTGCCACTGGGAGGAGACTTGATAGAAAAGCTTGGGAAACTCCTTCACTGGGACACAAGCCCTGCAGGTGAGCACAGAAGCAAGGCAAGGAACAGCCCAGAAAACACCAGGTTACAGTACCTGCCGGCATATACATGGGTCAGGTCTGGGGACAGACCAGTCTGGGCCAGCACATAACACCCACCGGCAGATCTGAGATCCAGGGAAGGGGGCAGGAGGAACCAGATTGGACCACAACACCAGTCATTTCACATTAGGACCAGAACAGCAAGCATACTGGGCTGGGATAGGCTGCAGCACCCACCAACAGGAGCTGGAACAGGGAGAAGACTAGACTAGTCCAGGCTGTGTAATAAGACTACAGAAGCTCGGGTGAAGCAAGTCATGCCAGCCTGGGCCCAGCAGGGGCCAGGTATGTGAGTCCCAGGGACCAGGTATTTAACAGTGCTCAGGGAGCTTGGCTTAGGTCTGGGGTCCACCTGCATGGTGGGGGCCAGGTTCCTGAGCCCCAGGGACAGGGAGCCTGTGGGACTTGAGTCTCCTCACCCAGATCCTGGGGCCTGCCTTCTAGGTGGGTGTCGGGTTCATGAGCCCTGGGGGTGAGGAAGCTGGTGGGACTTCGGTTGCCTAGCCTAAGTCCTAGGGTCCACCTACTAGGTAGATGTCAGGTTCATGAGCCCCAGGTGTAGATCCAGGCCCAGGTCCCAGGGCCGCCTATTAGATGGGTGTCTGATTCGTGAACCCCAGGGGTGCGGAATCTGACCATGCTTAGGACACCTGGCCCGGGTCCTTGGACTCTCCTGCAAGAACATATCCTACTTAGTGAAAAAGGTGGAGCAGTGGACACAGGCTCTGTTGAGGATATAGCAGCTCATTTGGTGCTATAGTAAAAGAACAGAACAAGCTGGACAACTACCCCACCAAATGATAACAGCAAAAAAATCTCAGTGAGTGGAGCCAATGGACATTGGGAGGGTGACATCACCCTTGGATCGATGAAATCAGCAGCATTTCAGAACTATCCAAACCACCTGGACAGAACCTTGGAATATGTACACCCTGAGACTCTAGGTTGATATGAGGTGGCGGTTCCTCATCCCTGAGTACTAGAATGTGTGGACAGTCATGAGTGGTCTTCTCCTTTGTCTTTCCCCTTCCCCAGAAACAACAAAAAGAAATAACAAATTTGGAAGCAATGAGTTCACCTAATTTTCCCTAAACTTCAATCCTTCTCACCCTGATCAACCATGTGATCATTATAAAAAATAAATTCTTTAAATAAAGAAAAAACAATCTCTGTAAACTAAAAATCAGCTCATGAGAGTTGGTAGAAGCTAGCTCTAGCATACCACTTTAAACAAGAACGACATAAGCACTTCTTTTACCAACATTATTAAGACATAATTTAAAAACTAAAATTATGTACACAAGTATTTAAGGTATACAACATAATGCTTTCACATGCATACACATCATAAAATGATTACTTTAAAGCTAACATGTTTTTCACCTCAGCTAGTTACAATTTCACTGTATGTGTGTGCACATGTGTGGTAAGACATTTCAGTTTCAGTAAATCTCAAGTTACCGTACAGTATTAACTACAGTTGTCATGCTGTACATGGAACGGATTCAACTCACAGACTGAAACTTTGTGCCCTTTTACCAACATCTCCCTCTTTGTTCTATCTCCAGCCTTCAACATTCTACCTCCTGCTTCTACAGTCCAGTTTGTTTGTATCTACATAGATACAATGCAGATTAGTTCATCTGCAAAACAGTTTTGTTTCTTGCTTTCTTCTTACTTATTTCTTGATTTCTTACAAGAATGGCTGTCTTTGCTATTCTTGCCTGACCACTCTTGCTAGGACTTTCAGTAAACTGACAAAAGTGAGCATAATTATTTTGTTTCTGATCTTAGAGAAAAAGATTTCAACTTTTCACTGAGGATTACAATGTTAGCTATGGGCTCATCACATATGGCCTTTATTAAACTGAAGGACATTCCTTCTAAAGGTGTTGAGTTTTTACCATGAATAGATTCTACACTTTATCAATTGCTTTTCTTCATCTGTTGAAATGATTACATGATCTTCACCCTTGTTTGTTATTGTGGTAAATTGTATTTATTGGTTTGCACAGGTTAAGCCATCCTTGGAGCCCAATGATCCTTTCAATGTGCTATTAAATTCAGCTTGTTAGTTACACCATAAGATTCTGCTGTGGGCTATTTTCATATGTAATGTAAACAATAAGAAAAACCCTCAAAACAACTGTGAAGTACTTTACTGTTCAAAGTACAGGTTTTTTTCCCCTATTTTGTCTACCTACTACAAGGATTAGAGAAAAATAACCAGCAGAGTCTTCAACATTTGACTCCTCTGAAGGCCTGAAAGCTTGGAGGCTCTCAGGCACAGACATTCAGGAAAGAACCCTAATGCTGACTAGCTGCGATTATTCTCTTCCAGCAGGACGGAGCAAGACTTCGGTTTACTTCAGTTACATTTATAAGCCCATGCCTGTGTTCAGAGAGAGCAGCCCCTGCCCAGTCTATTCCTGCTTCCATCATGTACAGCCATGACAAATGGTGGGACACAGTCAGAAGCGCATAAAGGAAGAAAGCCAAAGTAATGATCCCCAAGTCCCCCCCACACTGTGAAGTGTTGCTCCTTAGAACTGCCTTTCTAGTCAGCCAGTGGATTCTGGAGGGATTTCATCTTGCTTGGAATTGTGAGATTGGCAGTAATTCAGAACTGTTGGACTACCAAAACCACTTGAGCAGTGCCCTTGGAGCATGACCCCATGGCAGGGACCCTGAGATGGGTGGGAGACCGGGTGGGGCTTCTCCCTTTATCTCCCCCCTTTACCCTAGATACAGAAAAAAAGAGAGAAAGAAAACGCGAAATGAATGAATGAATAGCAAAAAAAGAACTGCTTTTCTAACCGGATCTTCTCCATTTGGGGTTTTGTGACTGGCAATCCATTCATGAGCAATACAAGATTCCCTGCTCTCTAATGCTTTTATCACAAAATGTTGGCTAGGATGGCCACACTCTCACTGTGTCGGCTGACTTCCCTGGATCCTCCATCTCTCTGTTGTTATCTCTTGCTGTCTTCTTGGTCTGAGGCCCCACACGATGCTACAGGCGTCCCCAGTCAAGGCATCTTTGGACACCTATTACCTCAGCACTTTCAGACCTTCCACAAGGAACCTGGTTGAAAATTCTCAGGTGTTGAAGTGATGCCCAACAACATGCCACTGTGCCTCCTGAAGAAGGCCCTGCAGGAGATACAGAGATACACATGCCCCAGGAGTCCACCAGGGAGTACCAAGGGCTCATTCCTCAATCCTCTGCCAGGACAGCACCACAGAATATGAACTGAGGAAATAACTCACCCTCATCACCCCCAGGGGCAGTGATCAGAATGGACTCTCTAATCCCTGAATTTCCTAACTGCTGAACAAATTCTGAATCTCACTAAATGTGTCTTTTTGCCACCTCTAATTCATCTTCAATCAGCCTGTTTCCTCAGATGTAAAAATTCGTATCATTTTTAGAGTATTTGCATTTTATGTGTTAATTCTACATGCTTTAAGGAACATGGTACCAACATCACACGTTGTCACTACAGAAATGGAAAAGCCAGCAATTCTAGCCCCTAACACAGCTAGTTTCCATTTTATGAATTTTCTTACATTCCTTAATTATACGAGTATAAATTTTAGGGCACTGCCATTAAGACTATGCATAAAAATTTACATCATTATGTTCCTGTGTTGTTATCATGTCCATAATTACAATTTTCATGGCTCCATAATATTTCATCAAGGGACTACAGTAGGACTTAATTAATCATTCTATCTTTGAATAGCTAAATTGGCTCTAATTTTTCTCTATGACAAAACAGTGTAGCAATAAACATTCTTATGTTTATTACTTCTTTTTTTTTTTAACCTTGCTTGGGGTTATTTCCTCCTGACTTATTCCCAGAGGCAAAAACTGTTTAAAAATGTAAATATTTTTAGAGCTCCTGAAATGTTCTGCCAAGCTATTTCCCAAAGCATTTCTAGCTGTCTCCATTCCACAATAGTGCATGAGCGAAAGTAGTGGCATTTTGTAAACAGCATTTGTTATATAACTGAGTAATTCTCTAAACAATTTATACCAGGAGTAGCCATCTCCCCTGCCTCTCTGATCAGAATGGGAAGGGATGCATGTATTGCTTTAGTTTCATGTAATCTCTTCACTAAAACCCTCACTTTGCAGAGTTCCACTCTCCTCTCAACTACCTTTCAGGATAATCAGGAGCAAGACAGCTTTTGAATACTATTTCAGTTTTTTGGATGTTCTCGCAATTCATGATACAGACTCCTTTCTGCAGAGCTAAACAGCAGAGGAAGTTCAGAAAAGGAAACAGGTAGACAAGGTCCTGTCACCCAAAGGCACTTTCATAGGGTCCACTAAATTTAGGAACAGATCAGATCTTCAACTTTGTAGTTTCCGAAGATCAATTCTGTCCACTCTCCTGTCCTAGGGAAAGGCCATAAAAAAACCAAATCGAAGCAACATGGATTTTTGTCAATGATTACAACTGGAAATGACATGCAAATTCAAGAAATTGCATTCCAAAAACAATCTGAGCTGGAAGAAGCAGTTTGTCACTATTCGTTGTGATGAGGGAGAGCCGGGGTCGCACACCTGACAACTTGACAAGATGGAGAGAGCACAGCATTAACACAGAGGACTAAACGTGTGAGTAGGGAGGGAGGGAGGACAAGGTGAGGATGTGACAGGACGGATACAGAGCATCCCAAGGCAGTGCTGACACTGGTACTGAGGGTAAAGCTGAATGTCAGTGCCAGGGATATTCCAGCTCAACAGGCAGAGGATATTTCTAACAGCAGTAGTTTCCCCGCTAGTGCCCAGGCTCACTCGCTTGCTCTCTCTCTGGCTTGAGTCTGCAGACGTGATCAGAAGTAGACACAGATGTGCAAGGTTTGGACTAGGGATCCATTGGTTTTAAGTCAGAGGGAAATATGGAAGCCAAAGAGCTCCATGTGTGACTGGTGTGGAAGAGGAGTGGGGAAATTGGAGGGGTTGGGGACCTCCTCCTTGAGGTATGACACTCCCAGGGAGGGGTGGCCACTTGTCTGTGAGCCCATGGGAAGACAAGCAGTGCATAACTATTTTTTGCAGAGGCTATGTTCTAGGAAAGCTCTGGATTAGTCATTAATACTGATATGTTGTGTGCTGCTGGGGCCTCCCTCATCTGAACTCGGGAGCAGAGGTGAAGGGCAGTTCTGGACAGAACACCACCATCAGTGGTGCCCAAGGGCCTGGAGGGGCCACACCTTTGTGAGATGAAGATGGCACACACAGGTGCAAGCCTCACTGCCCAACACACACAGCCACCACGCTCTCTGCTGGCCATTCTGCACCTTCCTGCTTGGTCCTACGAGGTTTTTTGGATGTTCCCAAAAGCTTGGGAACCTTTAGGGTCTCAGTTCAGTAGACAGGGTTTTAGAGCTGAGGAATTTCCAGAGGTAAGTTACCTCACTGTCTTTCTACAGCATTTGTCTGTTGGTTTGGCCTGACTGAAACGCTACAGCTGACTTATAGTTCGCAGCTGGTGAGCACCCCAATGACAATTAGACAGAGAAAGCTAATCAGCCAGGAAGAGCAATTGGCAGTTAAACAGGATAATTTGCTTTGAAGCACCCAAGTCACTCAGCAATGCAATCACTCCCTCCTGTGGCAGTCAGCACAGCAGTGCATCCCAGGGCTCTGGGCTGCTTTCAGAAGCTTAGACATTGCTATTTGTAAAGTAAACATTGCTTTCCTTTTAGCAAATTCTAAGACTGTAATGTAGGCATATCTACTGACTGAAGGATTTGTTCATCAGACGTTTTCACCACGTTCAAAACACAATGTGAGGGTGTAACAATTCGAGTACATTTGGCTGCAAATAACAAAATCCCTAATGGCTGTTTAAATGATAAACACATTTAGTTATCTCACAGAACCAAACTCTGAATAGGGACAATGTTGGCATAGGTGCAGGAGCTCAACTACGCATGCAAGAACACAGGGTCTTCCCACCTGTCCTGCTATTCTTGCTGAGTTGCCTACGGCTCCCCTAGTGGATTCTCAATGCTTTCCACAGCTCCAGTCATCAAAGGATAAAATAAAAGGTCAGAGGCAAAACAGACTTTGCCTCACATGGATTTCTCCCTTCAATAAATGGGTAGATCTTTTTGAGAAGCCTCCAGAAGGCCAGGACTAGACTACTGGCAAAAGAATATGACTGCCTCCTTGTCTTGCACAATTATGGTTCATCCCTTGGGTATGAACAACTCCCTGGAAACAAAACTGAGATTCAATTGTTTAAAAAGAGGTAATAGTGGCTGGTGGGAGGGTAATAATGGAGGCATGAGTAACTGTAATGAACAATAGTCTCATCACCATAATACTGTTGACAATTCAATGAAGGAGCCAGGCCAGAAACTATCAAACTGTTTACCCCAAATAGCATTGATCTCTATGTATGAAAACCCAGGTATTATGAAACAGACTTCATTGAGATTAGGTGAGAGGAAGCTTTTAAGGATCCCTGTGAGAATAAAATTAAAGGCAAATGAGATATTAGCATGAAGGCAGAGGCCAGAGAAATGCAGCTCCAAACCAAGAAACTAGATGTTGGCAACACCTAAAAGCCAGAAACAGCCTCCCTTCCAAACTTCCCAAAGGACCACAACTCTGTTGATTCCTCGATTTTAGCCCTTTAAGACACATTCCAAACTTCTGATCTCCAGAACAAGGATAACAAGTTGTTGTGGCTTAAACTTGTGACAATTTTTTACAACAGCAACAGAAAGCTAAGTTATATCCGCTGAATTCCAGTTCTAGCTCTTCACATCTGTGTCCCCCAGAAACACCTGCAGACGAAGCCAGAAGAGCACATCACCTGCGGGAGGGGCAACGGCATTCATTTTGTGCACTTCTGCTTAACGGCAGATAACATACAATGAATTGCTGAAATATCTACGAATCCTTTCCTTTCCTGCCACTAAAAAGACATGAATTTTATGCCTTAGCTTGCTGTTGCTGTTGCTATTGCTGTTGCTGTTGCTGTGCTACAGATCAATCATACTGAGCCAACTGAGGCAGCCCAGGCTGTGAGAAGACTCCGCAAGTCATACATGCTTTCCTCCTTGTTGCTCACCTACCTTACATCCCTAGAAATCGCTAGTAATTCTTTAAGACTGAACAAAGAGCCTTGAGCAATGGCTCAAGGGATAATCCTCTCCTTGCAAGCTCCAAGATCCCACACAGGTGCCAGCTCATGTCCCACTGCTCCATTCCCCCAGCTTGTGGCCTGAGAAAGTAGTCAAGAATGGCCCAAAGCCTTGGGACCCTGCACCTGTGTGGGAGACCTGGAAGAAGCTCCTGGCTCCTGTCTTGGGATTGGCTCAGTTCTATCCACTACAGCCATTAAACCAGCA
Source organism: Ochotona curzoniae (assembly GCF_017591425.1). Classification (NCBI taxonomy): domain Eukaryota; kingdom Metazoa; phylum Chordata; class Mammalia; order Lagomorpha; family Ochotonidae; genus Ochotona; species Ochotona curzoniae. Next base: position 62,394,947 of record NW_024466599.1, read on the forward strand.
AAAAGAAGACCCTCTCTCTGTCTTGCTCTTTCTCTCTGTGACTCTGTCTTTCAAATAAATAAAAAATAAAGACCTTTTTAAAGTAAGAGATGGAAGGGATTGGTACTATTTCTCCAGATCTCTGAGCAAAGACTGAAGAAATTTCACTCAATCGACCTGATGCAAATGCCTTCCATCAAGCTGAAGCTCCTTTCTTCCGCTAGTTCATCAGGGTGTTTCATTATCAATAGGTGTGGAATTTTGCCAAATGCTTTTTCTGCACCTACTAAGATAATCATTTGACTTCCTCTGTTCCTCTATTAATGGGGTTATTGTATTGACATATATATGCTGTTAATCCAAAATGACATTTCTGGAATTAAACCCTGCTTGGTCATGTTATGTTATATCCTTTTTGATGTTGCCTTTGATTTGTTATCAATAATTTTTGCAGTTTTGCTCAGGAGGATGTTGATTATTAGTTTTTTTTTTTTTTTGTAATGTTCGCCTTGTTTAGATATCAGAATACTGCTGGCATAATCAAACAAGCTAGAAAACATTCCCTCCTTCTCAAAATTCTGAGAGAGCTTATATATACCACTGATTTTTTTTTTTCACTAAACGTTTGTGAGATACCACCAAGAAAGTATCTGGGCATTTGGCATTCCTTTGCTGGAACGTTTTAAATTCTATATTCATTTTGTTGTTTTATTCCATTACACATAAAAATCTCAGCATTTATGAAAATACACCACATGTAGTTCCTGCTTTCCTTCTTGTTCTGCAGAAGCCCTTGGCCAAGGCTCATCCGATGGAAGATGTTCCTCTCTGTCTCTCCTCCTCTCTGTATATCTGACTTTCCAATAAAACAAACAAAAGGACAATGGGTCTGGCCTCTTTCCCTCAGCCTCCCTACCACCTGCCATTCTTAAAAATAAATAAAGGCAAGGGGAGGAATGTGTATGCACATGCACTGCTGTGGTGGCTCAGCTGGCATGCTGGCATGCAGAACGGGCACCGGTACAAATCCCAGCTGCTGCACTTCTGATCCAGCTGCCTGCTAACACTCCTGGGAAAGGAGCAGCAGACAGCCCTAGTCCTTGGGCACCTGCACCCATGTGGAAGGTTCGAACAAAAGCTCCTGGTTCCTGGTTTCAGCCCGGCACAGTCCAGACAGCTGTGGACATTTGTGGAGAAAACCAATGGGTAAAGATTTCTTTCTCTCCTCTAACACTTATAAACTCTGTAACAAATAAAACAAAAAGAAGGGACTAGATTATAGGCATCATTGTTTAGACTTCGGAATCAAATGTTTTTGAGTGAACAGGGTGCTAAATGAAACTGAATGAATGTTGGAGCCTTCAATGATGTGCTGAAGGCTCGTCAGTGAGAAGTCTGTCCCTGAGGAACTGGGTGTGTAGCTATGCAGCGAAGGATGAATTGAAACCTGACAGGGAAGGGGAGAGCCTCCGAGACAGGGAAAATACATAAATGCTCATCAGTCACAGCCGTTCTATTCTCTGCTTTAAATCAGGCCGGATGGCAGAAGGGTAAGGGGGTGGAGGGAAAAGAACATTGATTTCTCTGCAAACCTCAAGCCTCACTGAGCATCAGGATGCCAAAGTTTGTCAGCTCCTGGTACCACCAGCCAGCCAGGGCCTCTCCAGGTTACCATGGTAACAGAATACTCATCCCTCTTGTTTCTCTACAAAAGCCATTCAAAAAAATGTATGGAACCAGGCCCCCTCCCATTTTGCGGCTGTATTTCTTTGGAAATTGCATGTTCCCAGTATCAGACTGAAAGGTATCAAGGTCAGGCCCTCATCTGTGGGTTACCCTTATCAGGAATTTGATCCCTGGGGCTGGCAGGGTAGCTTAGCAACCTAATCACCTACCTGAAGCAGCAACATCCTATATAAGTGTCAGTTCAAGTCCTGGCTGCTCCATTTTTTTTTTTTTCAATAGTTGAAACATCATTTTTTTATTTTGAATCTTATGTCATAATTCCATAGGCTCTGGGATTTCCCCCCTCCAATTCCCACTCCCCAGCTGATTTTCCCCACATTGTTTCCACAGTATAGTCCTTCATAAGGAGTCACAAGTCCATCAGTCTGTTATTTAAGCGTGCCCCGATATTGCTGGTCTAGGCAATGTCAGACAGTGCAGCATCCCAGTGTCTATATCCAAAGTTTCATTGGGAGTCCATCTTTGCTTTGAAAGTAGGGGATGCATATTGCATTATATCTTCACATCTGGATATGATAGTCTTCATTACCCCATTACTATACATTCCCTGAACTGAGAAGCCATGAAACAAAGTTAACAGATATGAAGTTAAAACAAAAAATTTACAGCACCATAGAGGTGAAAAATGTGCCACTAAATAACCAACACATGGGTGAAGAAAACACAAAAGTCTCTTGCATAAAACAATCCCACAATGCAATCGATCAGCCAGTGATCAATTTGACAATAGAAACTATCTGGAAGAAACGAAAATGAAAACAAACAATCAAAACACATGGATGCAACAAAAAAGTATGAAAAGGCTTACTGATCTTACAATTTTCATGAAGGCAGAAAAGAGAGAACATATGGCATTTGTCCTTTTGGGATTGACTTAATTTACTGAGCATAGTGGTCTCTAGTTGGGACCATCCAGTTGCAAATGGTATTTTTTCATTCTTTTTAATGGCTGAGTAATATTTCATGGAGTAGATGTACCATAGTTTCTTTAACCGCTTCTCTGTGGACAGGCATCTGAACTGTTTCCATGTCTTTGGTATTGTAGTTTGTGCTGCTATAAATATAGGATTACAGATACCCTTCTCATATGCAGTTTTCATTTCCTTTGGGTTTACTCCTAGGAGCGGAATAGCTGGGTCATATGGCAGGTTTATTTGCAAGTCTAAGCACTCTCCATATTGATTTCCACAGTGGCCGTACTAGCCTGCACTCCCTACCAGCAGTGAAGCAGGGTGCCTTCCCCCCAAGTCCACACCAGCAGGTGTTGTTAGTAGAGTTCTGAATGTATGCCAACCTCACTGGAGTTAGGTGGAACGTCACTGTGGTTTTCACTTGTATCTCCTTGATGGCTACGGGGCCTGAGCATGTTTTCACATGTCTACTGCTGCTCCACTTCTGATCCAGCTTCCTGCCAATCACCTTATGAAAGCAGTGGAAGATGGCTCAGGTCCTTGAGCCCCTGCACTCACACAGGAGACGTTGAAGAGGTTCCCTACTCCTGGCTTCAGATCAGCTCAACTCTGGCTATTGTACCCATTTGGGGAATGAACCAGTAGATGACAGATCTCTGTCTTTCCTGCTCTCTCTGTAAATCTGCCTCTCAAAAATCAATAAATCTTTAGCCACTAGGCCATGCTGCCAGGCCCCAAAATCAATAAATCTTAAGAGAGAGAGAGATAGAGAGAGAAAGGAAGGTGGCAAGTGATCCCTGTGTTCAGAAGCAGGAGGTGACTTTGTAATTCATCTCCTGAATTTGGCAAGGGAAGTGGGGAGAGGAGGGGGAGGGAGCAGAATTACAAAGAGGGAGGGAGAGACAGAGACATGTCTATCTCTGGTTCACTCCACAAATTGTGGATATGCCACATGTGACTTAGGCCAAAGCCAGGAGCCAGGAACTCCATGCAGTCCTGCCACATGTACGGCAGGGGTCCAAGCACCTGGGCCATCTTCTGTTGCTTTCCCAGGTGCCTTTGCCAGAAGCAGGGTCAGAAGTGGAGCAGCCAAGATTACAACCAGCACAATGATATGAGATGCCCACATCACAGAAGGTAACTTAACCCACTGCACCACAGCATCAGCCCTGAGAACTTGACTTTTGCACATTTTTTCAATGTCCCTGTTTCCACAGTGACATTCAGCATTTCACATGAGAAAAGCCTCAGGCCAGGAAAAGGAAAACATCATGTATGAGCCTGCTGATGCTGTACAGATTATTTGAGTGTTTGTAGAGTTGGTCTTCACTGTTTTCCCACCAACTATTCTTTTTTTTTCCATTAATTATTTTTATTTTTGGATGATTTTTTCATCTTTGATTAGGGTGATGAGGGTCAAGGGCTATAGGAAGGTGGGTAAGATCACCATTTCGCGCAGTCTTTTTTTCCTTCCTGTATCTGGGGGAAGGGGAAAGATAAGGAAAGAAGCTACACCCAGCCTTCCGACTGCCTCTGTGCCCTGGGATGGAGGACAGTCGCCCAACACCACCCCAGGGTCCCTGATGTGGGGCATGCTCTGAGAGTCCTATCATGAGGTTTCAACATTTCAACAGTTCTGAATTACTGCCAATCTTGCCACACCAAGCACAATGAAATCTCTCCAGAATCCACTGGCTGACATAGTCCACCTTAGAGTCTCCATTTGCCCAGATATTCACTGCCAACACTTGGCTGGGATAGTTGATCAATTCGTTCTGTCCTTCATCTTCTGTTGTAGTATCAGGTGTCTCCAAGCTCCAATGTAGTGCCATATCCTCCATGTGCATCTGGATATGCTGTCCACTGCTCTAAGTCACTGATGAGGCCCAGCTCTGACACATGTACTCCATAGACTATGGAACCTGCAATTGTCTTCATGTTTGGGGTTCTGAGTCTAGCAATTCAGTTAGGGGGATCCCCAAAGAAACTTCATCTGAAGTGATCCCAAACCTGATTTTTGTGTGGGCCTGCCAATACAGGGTCCTGCACATTCTGTCACCCCAATCAGCTTATGCACACACTCCCACCAGCTATTCTAATTTAAGAGACTCTTCAAAGCTATTATTTAATTCCCCTCTGCCAGTGATTCTCGGAGGTAAGCCTACAGGAGAACCCCTGGGGGTTTGTTAACACAGGGATGACTGAGCCCCTCTCCAGCTTTTTTAGCTCAGCAGGGCTGGAATGGACTCTGAGCATCTGTAGTCCCAACACATGCCAGTGCTGCTGAGGCTGCTGAGTGAGGGGAAGAGAAGCACCCATGTCACTGAGGCCAGCTGGTCTGCTGTCAAAGAGCAAGCGTTTTTAAAATTTTTATCTATTTTTATTGGAAAGGCAGATTTACAGAGAGAGAGCAGGCGAGAGAGACCTTCCATTCGCTAGTTCACTCCCTACAATGGCCACAATGACTGGAGCTGGGCCATTCGAAAACTAGGAGCCTAGAGTTTCTTCCAGTCTCCCACGCGGGTGGAGGGGCACAAGGACTTGAGCCATCCTTTGCTGTTTTCCCAGACACATTAGCAAGGAACTAGAAAGAAACTGGAGCAGCTGGGGCTCGAATCAGTGCCCACTTGGGATGCCAGCACAACACGTAGAGACTTAACCTACTAATCACAGTGCCGACCCCCCAAAGAGCAACAATTTGCAAATTCCCAAAATGTAGCTGTAGTTCGTATGGGCTGAGGAAGGGATCTCACAGTACGTTGCAAGACACAGCAGATACTGCACTTCTGCATCCCTCCCAAACTAAATCACTGAGTCACCTTAGGGAAGTCATTAAAGTTCTCTAAGTCTCCATTTTACCTGAATAATAATCACAGTAATAGCCCCTTACTTAACCTTGCAAAGCTATTGTTCCAATTAATGAGACAAAGTGTGTGAAGTTACTTAGTCAACGGAAACCACCATGCCAACAGTGTTGCTGCAAAGACTGTTTCTTAAACTATTGTGAAATTCTATTCACCCTTCAAGGGCACCTCAAATGTTACCTCCTCGAGGGAATGTCCCGTGATCCTCTCACACAGAACTGATTCTTTTTTTCATCACCGTTTCCGCATGACTTGGTTTATAACTATTTTAACAATTTTGGTCAAATGTAAAATGCCATAAATTGCACATCCATCACTCCCAAAGAACTCCCTGAAGACAGGGTACACATCTTTCCCCTTCCTACGTGCCACATCTCATCTTCATTTTTAATACAAGACTCTAGACTTTTAGGCATTTAATAATCCTTTTGCATTAAGGAATATGAAAGCTAAGATCACATATCCTTGACTTGCAGGTAAGATAACATATACACAGAATATTCTATATAATCTCACCAGCCAAAACTACATAGATATGACGTATAAGCTGTTTTCAACTTAGCATGTTATATGTGTATATACATATAAAGGGTCTTCAAAAGGTTCATTGGAAATTGAAATTCAAACCTGAATTTGTTTTGGTACAAAACAGTTTGAAATCCCAAAGTAGTTTTATGGGGTATTTGTTTATAAACAACAAGACAGACACATATCACCCATGTGCTGTTCACTCACCAAGTCCCTGCAACAGCCACGGCTGGACTGGGCCAGAACCAAGAGCCAGGAATTCAACCTTGTTGCAGACCCAACTTCTGAGCCATCATCTGCATCTCCAACACTATATATCAGCAGGAAGCTTGAATTGGGAGCAGAGCCAAGTCTCAAACCTAGGATATTAGACACAGGCCTCCCAAACAGCATCATGGCCACAGCACCAATCCCTGCCTCTTCTTGTGTAGTTTTTCATAATATGTATTTTCCATAAACTTTTTGAAGACCTCTTGTATAAACACACACACTGCTATATTTTGAATATGTTCTGTCTCCTTGAAGCCATACAAGAATTTAATTCCCAAGGTCATTCTAGAGTCACCAGAATTCTGCAACTGCAGAACACAACCCCTCCCCCAACTTCCTGAAGATGTTACTTAGGGAAGAGAGAGGAAAATGAGGTGCAACTACCAGTAATTGTCACAAATTTCACACTGGAATCACTGACTTTTCTAACCTGGAGACTTCGCACCTTACTGGCATCTTGGCTGGCCAAGAGAGAAATCTGTATGTCATACAGAGCTGCAAAGACTCACTAAGCATCTCAGCTTCAAGCTCAGAAGGCGATATCCACTCAGCCACATTCAAACCTAACCCCAGCTCAATCACTCAATGAGGCCCCCTCTCTGTATCTGTCCATCTATCTATAGATATGAGTTTACAGGCATATATTAAAGTATGTGAATCATGAAATTAAAACTTGAATTTATTTTGGAGCAAAAAACAAAATTTTTGACATCCATGCATAATTATCTCACATTTTCATTGTGTATATGAACCTCAGGAAACATCTGGCTACACGCTTATTTGGAATCCTCAGACTGAGATACAGAGGGGGGATTCCAGTAGGAAACATAGGCAGGGCTGACTGCAGAAGCTAGAGATAAAGTGAAAGAGGCACCCCTCTCAGGTCCCTACCACAGACTTGCAGTTGGAAGAAGCCATGACCAGACCTACAAAGAGCGGATCCAGGGTGATAGCCTTGGCAAATGGACTGCACCTACCACTCCTCTTTCTGGCCATAGGCCCAACACAGCAACCCCTCCTGCCAGAGTATGGAGTACCCATGTGCATAAAGTTAAGTTTCATTTTATGAGATGTTCTTTGATTTTATGGCACATAAAATAAAAATTAGCATGGAGATGAGGATCTCCGGGAATCTAAATTTTTTTCCTCCTTCTTATCCCACTGTGTTCTCTTGAATGCCAATATGCAAAAACAAATTTAAACAAAACTTTCAAATTCAATTTACATTTTTAAATATTTTAATCAACCTGTGATCTGAAGTTGAATGCTACTTTACTATTCTGTAAATATTCCCAGAAATACATTTCCTATTTTAAAGTAGAAAGACATAAAATGCCTAGGAGGACTTTCATTTCTGACTGTCACTCAACACTCATACAAGGTCAGCGGGATCTATGGATTACGGAAAAATTGTCTTTTGTTTTTGTCAATGTCTACTCACCTAATTCTGCTCTCTACAATAAAACACAAAGAATGAGTATTTTCTGCTTATCTTCTTTTAAAGATTTATTTTTTATTATTTTTATATTGGAAAGGCGGATATACAGAGAGGAGAGACAGAGAGGAAGATCTTCCATCCGATGATTCACTCCCCAAGTGAGCGCAACGGGCCGATACTATGCCGATCCGAAGCCAGGAGCCTCTTCCGGGTCTCCCACGTGGGTGCAGGTTCCCAAAGCTTTGGGCCGTCCTCGACTGCTTTCCCAGGCCACAGGCAGGGAGCTGGAAGGGAAGCGGGGCTGCCGGGATTAGAACCGGCGGCCATATGGGATCCCGGGCGTGCTAGGCGAGGACCTTTAACCACTTGCGCCACCGCGCCGGGCCCTGCTTATCTTCTAAGGAGCATTTTTGGTAACAGTATAGAAATCTCGAATCTCCTCCCAGAATGTCTTAGCTGGAGCCCTGCATGACACTTAAAATCACCAGATGAGTTCTCCGTTCTTGTCATCAGATAACCTCCCTTGTATGTCACTTACAGAAACAGCCAACAGGATGCAGAAAGCCTGTCCGTGTTCAGAGTCTCCTTTTTATACTAGTCAGTAATTTGAAAGCACTTTCTTCAAAGCAACCAGAGAACAGACTCTCTGTAACTCAGACAAAAGACAACAACAGAAAGCTAAGAGGGAACCTTATTCTATCTAAGGCATATTTTGATCAGGGAAACTTCACTTGGCACAGAAGAAAGAAGGAAGAGAAAATAAAAACAAGAAGGGGTCAACACAATGAATAGCACTCATTGTTGGTCTGCTCCAGAAGACAGCAAGATCTGATAGCTCTGACACTTGACTTTATAACAACATTCTAAATTTTCAAAGCTATTTCGATGTTTTATTTTTTCTAGCAAGAAGGCAGGCATGGTTGTTTCAGTTCATATTATTGTTGCTATCTCAACTACTATTCCCTGCTTAATAAAAGCCAAGGTCAAAGCAGAAGAGAATCTGGTAAAACACCAAATGCACCTCAGGGCAAGTGGCAGTTCAAAGATGTGCCCGGTCAATGTTTTTCTTTTACACTTATTAGTAGTTGGTTTCTATCAATACAATGAAAAAATTTAAGCTGAGTAACTTACAGATTAACTCACAGCTTTGAAGTTTCGATGGCATGATGCCAGCATGTGCAGCAGGGAAGGACATCACATGGTGAGCCTGGAAGCCACGGGAGAGGAAGGGCCAGACTGACTGGGGACTGATCCAACAGTTCCCTGGCTAGTTCTCTGCTGCAAGCATCTGCATCCCACATGGGTATCAGTAGTGTCCTGGCTGTTCCACTTCCCATCCAGCTCCCTGCTGGTGGCCTGGGAAAGCAGTGAAGGATGGCCCAACACCTTGGGACCCTGCACCCAAGTGGAAGACCCAGAGAAAGCTCCTGGCTCCTGGCTTTGGATTGGCTCAGCTCTGGCCACAGCAGCCACTTGGGAAGTGAATCAGCAGATGGAAGATCTTTTTTCTTTCCCTCTCAGTCTCTCCTTATTTATATATCTGCCTTTCCAATAAAAATAAATTTTTGTTAAGGCGATTGGGGAAGGCAGCAATGTGGCATATAAGTTAGGCCTCTCCTCATGGTGCCTTCCCAGTAAAAATAAATAAATATAAACAAAAAAATGAATAACTCACTCTCACTAGAATCAACTGGGAACACACAAGAACTACTTAGTTCCTTGTGAGGATAGTGCCACCAGTGACCTCCCATGAGGTTCCACTTCTTAAAGCTTCCATCACCTTAACACAGCCACACAAGGTACCACACTTCCCACACAACCTTAGGGGCACCAGCCACATCCAGATCATGGCAAACATGAGTGTCCAATTTGTCCTGGTCCCCTTAAGGGTGCTTGGCTGGGTGCTCAGGGCGATGGGAGACAGATAAGAAGTGAGCAACAAGTAGAGCTGGGCAAAATGGTGCACAGTGGGGGCAGGAACACGAGCGGTCAAGGACAGGCAAGGTCTTCACCTGGCACTGGGTCAGGCCACTAACCCCACAGCCAACTGCACAGGGGATGCTTGCACTATGAAGATGTCTCGAAGTGAGCTTTGATGAAAAATGGGAGATCCTGCAGCCATTTATGACCCCCAACCCAGATGAGGATATTCTCTTCATTGTAGAAAGTCCAGCTGGATGGCAATAGTCTACACTGTCTGAAATTATCTAGCAGTAAATTGTCATAGAGGCTCCCTCATCATCTTGGCCTTAAAGGCCATGTTGTGACTCTGAGCCAAGTCTTCAGCTGGTAAAGTAAAAGATCTGCTGGCAGGACTCCCCCAGGTAGGCCCCACCTTAGTCCATGGGACAGCACTTGCTCACAAGAGAGTAAACAACTAAAAAAAAAAATAACATCAACAGGACATTACTTCCTTTTATAGACTATATAATTAAAAGTCTTGTTAGCATCTTTAGCTCTGCTCCCTGCTATCCCTCATCCAACTCCACTTGTTCCTTATAGATCTAAGGACAATCTGCATTAATGATAGGAATAGAGGACTAACAAGGAGTTCCCCAAGGAGCAACCACTCCTGTAGCCTCTGCACTTGACCTGCCCCTGAGCCTGAAGTTTCCTACACTACGGCTGCACCTGCTTCAGGAACATGACTGTTTTCTCACAGAGATTCACGTTTGCTATTCTCACAATCAAGATGATGATTCCAAAGTTTCACTGCCCAAGTACTGAGGCCACAAATCGGTGCTTGCTAGCATAGCATTATCCCCTCCCCCGCACTAAGCCCCATATTTCTTAAACTTTTCTGAACAGAGCTTAATAATTCAACCCTCCTGTGGAATATACAGCCCTGTCCAGCTAAACCTCCCATGGAATTTCATCCACATTAAGGAAACACTTGAGCCCACCAAATTTCAGCAAATGTCAAGACACCAGAACCAACATAATGACTAGTTTGCAACATTAGCATGGAGGCTACAGTCGGAATGAACCAGGAAGAACCAGAAATATTATATAGATAATTCAGAAAAAAAACTTGATTAAGAAAACAAGGTCAAGCCAAAGCATGAAGCATTACAGGGGAAAAAAAACAAAACACACAGATGAGGGCTCTAGGAACCAAGAAGGGCACCAATGTGAGGAGCACAGGACGCTGCAGTACAGGATGCCCAGGGTCATATGCCCATAGTGCTACTGTCAAGTCTGGTGGCCACACTGTCCTTAGAGCATCATGACTGACATTTGGTCCTACATACATAATCAATGAAACCAGAAGCTGCCTTCTCTTTGTTCTCCTCTCATTCCATTTTCTCATGAACCACCATTGTTGATTCCCTCCAAAAGCAAACAGCACAAATTTCCAACCCAGACCTAGCTTACACTGCAAGCTCACCTACCTGGAATATGTGAAAAACCAAACAAGAAAAGACAAGCCCAGAGATCTATAATCAACACAATGGTGTGAAAGTTCATGCATTCTACTCATAAGTCTTTAGTTCAGAATTTATCAATCTTATTTTATACCTGTAGTAAAAAGCTTAAGTATCTGGTTTAATGGTCCAAAGCAAATAAGAAAACGCAAGAGGAGACCCACAATTATAAAAAGTAAATATAAGACCAACAACAAAACACAATCTGTAGCTACTGAGTATAATTCTACAGGGCTCCAATTTGTAACAGCAGGTTCTGGTAGTCACTGTACAAATAATTCAATTATGACCAATTTTCTCTGCTGAAGCCACATTCTTCCAGCCCACGCCCCATTTCCCAACCCCCACACACATTTCCTCTTCAAGCCCTCACCATCTGGACTTTTGGGCTCTTCACCAAACCTAGCTTTGCCTAAGCCCCAGAAAGGAATGGAGCATTCCACAGTGGCTGTCACTGACTTGCTCAATCCCTGAGCCAATCCTGCTGCCCCAGAGCTCCGTCCTATACAACCGTGAGCCCTGCTGGTCTCTAGGGGCTCAAGCAGGTGCAGTCACATCTCACTGCACAGATGCCATGACCTTCTTCCACCTGGTCCCAGAGGACGAGATCATCCAAATGCACCCCTCAAGCTCCTCACGTTGAGACAGTGGGGGGCTGACTAGCCCCTGCTGCCTTCCTTGTGATCCCTCAGGGGTGGCTGAAGAGCTCAAACATTAGCCGTGGGTCAACACACATCAGTAGGCACAAGGTACCTGTGCTTGTCCAGAGTACTAAGCTGAGATGGCACACAGTACTCGAGATCATTTCAGCCAATTTTACTAGATAAAGGTAAACTGCCTTTTTTACACACATGTGTCTCTTAGTTAATTTTCTATAACAAGATACTAGAAGCTAAGTCATTAATCAAGAAAATACGTTGGCTCACCATTCTGTAAGAACATGGTGCTGGCTGGCATCTTCTCGGCTTCACTGAGGGCATCATGTTGCTCCCTGCAAGGCAGAAAAGCAGAAGGATAAGTAGGCATGTGAGGAAGAAGCAGGAGGGCAAGACAGAAAGCCAGAAGGGCCGAGGAACCCCAATTGGCTTTTTCACAACCACCTGCTCTCTGATAAGGAATCCAGCCTCAAGGTAACAACATCCATCTCTTCATGAGGTCATCTCTCTGGTCCCCCAGCACCTTTGAAAGGCCCCTCCACTTCTCAACAGTTACATTAGGGACCAAGCCTCAATGAGAGTTTTGATGGGGACAAATCATACACATACCCTAGCAGTGTGGGCAAAGAACTCTGCACTCACAAAGGGTATTGTAGCATCCCCAAGACACAAGTGGCTCCCACATCACACTGAGGCTTCCAGGGCTAATGGAGGGTGTGACTGTGTAACCTGGAGAAAGTGGAGTTCAGAAGGAATCTGCCAAGAACTAAAAAACCTAGGAACAAAGCAGACTGGACTGATCCCACAGGAAAGGAGTAAAGCACTTGGTTCGCTCTCCTCCTGCCCTGCACTGTCCTGGGAGGCCCCTCGATGTAGACCATACACGTCAGCTGCCCAGGGCACACACAGTACCAGGAGAGGGGATGACAAGCAACATGATACCTCTGCCCTTCCTAGCTGAGAAGGAGTCACCCACATGGTCCTAGATAATGTGTGCCCAGGGAGTTGGTGATGTGGCCTACGAGGAAGCAAGACTACACCATGCTCTACAGAATTTTACACCTGGGCATTTAAGGCCTTACCACAAACTCTAAGCAACATAAGTCTTTGTAGCCATGTTCTCATCCTCTGGCACTGACTACAGCTCCTCCTGCCCTCACAGGCTCTCTGGCTGACTACCCACTCAAAAACAGAGCCAGCAGAATATTTTTAGAAATATATCAATGGGGTCCAGCGCAGTGGCGCAAGTGGTTAAGGTCCTCGCCTTGCACACCCGGGATCCCATATGGGTGCCAGTTCTATCCCGGCAGCCCCTCTTCCCTTCCAGCTCCCTGCCTGTGGCCCGGGAAAGCAGTTGAGGACGGCCCAAAGCTTTGGGACCCTGCACCCACATGGGAGACCCAGAAGAGGCTCCTGGCTTCGGACCGGCATAGCATCAGCCGTTGCGCTCACTTGGGGAGTGAACCATCGGATGGAAGATCTTCCTCTCTGTCTCTCCTCTCTGTATATCCGCCTCTCCAATAAAAAAATAATATAAATAAATCTTTTAAAAAAAAAAAAGGGAGGGCCCGGAGCGGTGGCGCAGTGGTTAAGGTCCTCTCCTTGCACGCCCTGGATCCCATATGGGCGCCGGTTCTATCCCGGCAGCCCCGCTTCCCTTCCAGCTCCCTGCCTGTGGCCCGGGAAAGCAGTCAAGGACGGCCCAAAGCTTTGGGACCCTGCACCCATGTGGGAGACCCAGAAGAGGCTCCTGGCTTCAGACCGGCATAGCATCGGCCATTGTGCTCACTTGGGGAGTGAATCATCGGATGGAAGATCTACCTCTCTGTCTCTCCTCTCTGTATATCTGCCTTTCCAATAAAAAAATAATAAAAATAAATCTTTAAAAAAAAAAAGAAATATATCAATGAAGGCCTGGCACAGTAGCCTACTGGCTGAAGTCCTCACCTTGCACACCCAAGATCCCATATAGATAGATGCCAGTTCTAATTCCAGCTGTTCCACTTCCCATCCAGTTCCCTGACTGTGGCCCTGGGAAAGCAGTTGAGGGTGGCCCAAAGCCTTGAGACCCTGCACCCAAGTAGGAGACCTGGAAGAAGCTCCTGGCTCCTGGCTTTAGATCGGCTCAGCTCTGGCCATTGCAGCCACTTGGGGAGTGAAACAGTAGATGGAAGAGCTTTCTTTCTGTATCTATCAGTGTCTTCTCCTTGGGAAAACAGGCACAATTCCTTAGCAGGGGATGTCAAAAAGTCCATGCAATATGAAACCAAAGTAGAAACTGTATTTGTCAACCTAAGCACCACCCAGTTCAGTACACAGCTGTAAGGATCCCAAACTTCTAGTCCATCCCTAAAGACCTGAGGGTCCTGAGAATTTCATATCAATGCTCTTTCTCACATGAATTGGAAAAAAAAAGTGTGTCCTTGAAAGCTCTTTTTAAGATTAAGACAGAAAAAGAAGTCACAATGCACCACATAGTGGATGACGGATCATTTCTCATGGGAACCCTCATGAAAGGCTCTCACTTGATGAGAAGAATGAGCAAAAGTGCCACTGTGACGAGGAAGACGCTGATGAAGCTTTTCCAGGTGTTTCCTGGTAGAGCTCTGGCTGACTTTCTCAAAACATTCTCTTTACAAGCAGAGGGGATCATTCTTTGGCCTTCCAAAAAGTCAGCAAACAAAATGCCCTGAACCATTCTAAAAGCCCATCGCCATGGCCCCTGCTCCTGATGGGTCCACTCTCGCTGTGACTGAATTACCTCCACCTCTTGATAGCCACTGCTTTCGTTGCTCCCCATCTTCAGAATCCTACTGGTGAAGTCAGCTTCATCTCCTGTAAGTCTTCAAGGAAATGCCTTTGGTACATGACCCCACTTGCTTACAATGTCTACTGAAAGCCCCACTCCTGTCTGCAGTTGGTCTGGGAACAACAGTTTTGCCCAAAGAACAGAAACTCAGTTTCTCTTTAACTTTCTATACAGAATGGTGTTCTGGACCAACTGAGATTTCTGTGGTACAACCTATTGTTTTTGGTGTTAATTACTTTGAAATAGAACACACACATTGATTTCTTTTCTCTTGCAAACTAATGTAAACAGTCTCTATCAAGTAAATAAAAATAAATAAAATTCTAATAATAAATAATAAATAAATTCTAATACCACTTCAGTATCTTTTACATTTAGCCGGGTGTAAGCAAGACAAGCTTATACAAGAATTCATAATGACAAAAAAAGAAAGGGTAGATGAAGTAGGGGAACAGGATGAGAATAAAATTTGCTTTTACTTGTATATCTTCCTTTAAGATTTATTTTTTTTTTTTTAGAAAGACAGATTTACAGAGAGGAAGAGAGACCAGAGATACATTTCTGACATCCACTGGTTCACTCCCCTTAAACGGCCTCAACAGCCAGAGCTAAGCCAGCAGCCTCTTCCAGCTCTCCTATGCTGGTGCTGAGTGCTAAGTGCTTGGACCATCTTCCACTGCTTTCCCAAACATAAGCAAGGAAGTGGTTGGGAAGTAGAGCAGCCAAGACATAAACCAGAGCCATTATGGAATGTCAGCGCTGGTAGATCAAACATTAGTCAACTGAGCCATTGCTTGAATCCTACTGTTTATCTTTTTTTTAGTCTTTTATTTAAAAGATTTATATATTTTTTATTGAAAAGTCAGATCCACAGAGAGAAGGGGAGAGAGACAAAGCTCTTCTATCTGCTGGATCACTCCCCAAGTGGCCACAACCACCAGAGCTGAGCCATTCCGAAGCCAGGAGCCAGGAGTGTCTTCCAGGTCTTCCCCATGGGTGCAGGGTCCCAAGTCCTTCTGTTATCCTCAACTGCTTTCCCAGGCACAGGCAGTGAGCTGGAAGGGAAATAGAACAGCCAGGACACCAATCTGTGTCCACATGGTATCCCATTGCATGCAAGGTAAGGACTTTAGCCATTAGGCTACCGTGCTGGGCCTTTAACTTTTTTTAAATTTCATTTTCAATGAAATTTTTTTAATAACTCTTTAAAAAAAATATTGGGCCTGGCACAGTAGCCTACTGACTGAAGCCCTGGCCTTGCACACCCAAGATCTCATATAGTCACTGGTTCTAATCCCAGCTGCTCCACTTCCCATTCTTGCTTGTGGCCTGGGAAAACAATCGAGGACAGCCCAAAGCCTTGGTTCCCTGTACCCACATGGGAGACCCAGAAGCAGCTCCTGGATCCTGGCTTCAGATTGGCTCAGCTCCAGCCACTGCAGCCACTTGGGGAGTGAACCATTGGACAGATTTTCCTTTCTGTCTCTCCTCCTCTCTGTATATCTGACTCTACAATAAGAATAAATAAATCCTTAAAAAAAAAAAAGGTTTGATTTTTTTTATTGGCAAGGCAGATTTACAAGGAGGAGAGACAAAAGATCTTCTAGTGGCTAAATCACTAGTGTATATCACTAGTGTGTATCTTCTTTTAAAAAAAGATTTACTTATTTATTTGAAAAGCAGAGTTGCACAAAAGACAGAGACCTCCCATCCACTGATTCACTTCCCCGAGAGCCTCAGTAGCAGGTTTAGGCCAGGTTGGAGCCAGGGACTTCATTCAGGTCTCCAGCATTAGTGCAGAGAACCAGGATTTGGGTCTTCTTCAACTGCTCTCCCAGATAAACAAGCAAGGTGCCTAGGCTGGAGCAGAGGCATAGCACACTAATACTCTACCAGTGACGCCAGCATCCAGGTATGGGCACCAGTTCTAGTCCTGGATCCTCTACTTCCGATGAAGCTTCCTGCCAGTGGCCTGGAAAAGCCATGGAGGATGGTCCAAGGCCTTGGACCACTGAACCAAGTGGGAGGCCTAGAAGTTCCTTGCTTTCAGCTTCAGATCAACCCACTGCAGCTATCCGCAGATTAAACTGGCAGATGGAAGATCGCTTTCTCTCTCTCTTTCAAATTAAAAAAAAAAAAAAATTTTTTTTTTTTAGGCGGGAAGGAGGGAAGAGAGAACCAGTGTGATGGCTCAGCTGGCTAATCCCATAAGGGTGCCAGGTCACTTCCTGAGACTGTTCCATTTCCCATCCAGCTCCCTGCTTGTGTCCTGGGAAACCAGCCCAGCTCCAGCCACTGCAGCCATCTGGGGAGTAAACCAACAGACTGAAGCTCTCTCTCTCCTACCTCTGAAAATCTGCCTTTCAAACCAAAATAATAAATCTTAAAAAAAAAAAAGATGTGGGACAGCAGGGACTCAGCATAGCTTAACCTACCACGTTACAACACCAGCCCTGTATAGCCTTTCAAAAAATTGTTTTTATACTGTAATTTATCACTTTGAAAACTACACATAAAACTGTGACAGACATTTTTGCACAACATTTTACAGCACTGTTGGGATGCCTGCACCTCCTACTGTGCACTGTGCCTGGGACCAAACCCCTTCCACCTTGATCCAGCTTCTGCAAGATGTGCTTAGGAAGCAGCAGATGACAGACCAAGTGTTCAAGTCCGGGACACACCTGGGGAAACCAGACAGAGTTCATGGCTCCTGGTTTCCAGTCCAACCCCAGTGATTGTAGGTATCTGGGGAGGGAGCCAGCAGACGGAAGCTTGCTCACTCTCCCTCTCTCTTGCTCTGCCCTCTAAATAAATACAAATTAATAAACTTTAAACAAATAAATCAAAATGTATTTAGTGTCTTTTTATAACAGGGAGATTTATACTAATGAAGTTCAAAAGATTTGATAAATAGCAAGCAGAACAACATTTACAAGACAAACTGAAAGAAATGATCTCATTTGTAACAGCAGCCTAAGAGATAAAATTCAGAAATGGACAAAATCTATAAGAAGTAAACTTTAAAATTCTACTGAGGGATATAAAAGAACAATTGAGTATAAAAAAAAAAAAAAAGAAACACAGTATACCGTGTTCTAGAAAGACTCAATAATTTAAAGATGTCAGTTCTCCCTAAATTAAACTATAAATTTAAAATGATTTCAGTACAAAATGGCAGTCGATGAGGAAGGTGCAGTTTAGACAAACTGGTTCCAAAGCTTATATGAAAAAAAGTTAAAACTTTTAGTTCCACAAGAGAGCAAAACATCATGTAACACACTGGTAATTCACATCATTTAGGGGGCAGTTGGCAGAGAGCACAATTGTAGAAACAGACTCCCGGACAAGGATGTAATCAACAAGTGTCAACCAACAGTTCAAAATGAACCGTAGAGGAAGTTGGCAACAGGCACTCTTACAGAATGGATGCTAATAATGAGAAGCCTCCATAGACCCCTCCCCGCAGACAGCCTCAGGAAGTGAAGGCTCTGGGGGTGGCAGGAGGGAGGCTGGGGACACAATGAGGTTGGGGGCCAAAGGGATTTGATGCAAGTCTGTTTACAGAGTGGTTAAAGAACCCTTCTCTGCTCCCAACCTTCCCAAAGCACATGATGCCCCTGCCAGTCACTGATTCATTCTGTGGATGAGCAGAAATTGAAAATCATAATGATCCTCAATATAGTAGTATCTAGCCCGTTCCCAGCCAAAGAACTGCAGACAGATGGCAAAGCATGACTCAAGACCTTGGGTCCCTGCACCCACAGGAGAGGCCTAGAAGAACCTCCTGGCTCCTGGCTTGCGGATCAGCTCAGCGCTGGCCCTTGTGGCCATGAGGAGAATTGCAAACAGAAACGATGCCACTCTTCCTTTTTCTTCTTCCTTCTTTCCTTCCTTCCTTCCTTTCTTTCTCTCTCTTTCTGTTTATCTCTCTCCCTTTCTCTTTTTCTCTTTCTCTCTCTCTCATCCTTTCTTTCTTTCTAAGATTTACTTATTTTTATTGGGAAGTCAGATATACAGAGAGAAGGGAGACAAAGATCTTCCATCTGCTCATTCACCCACCAGTGGCCACAATAGCCAGAGCTGAGTTGATCTGAAGCCAGGAGCCAGGAACTTCTTCCAGGTCTCCCATACGGGTGCAGGGTCCCGAGGCTTTGAGCCATCCTAAACTGCCTTCCCAGGCCACAGGCAGGGAGCTGGAAAGGAAGTGAGGCAGCCAGGGTACAAACCCAGCACATGCTAGGTGAGAACTTTAGCCATTAGGCTACTGCACCAGACCCAATAACTTTCTTGTTTTAAAACCTAGTTATTTTTTCCTTAAAGAATGCTATACTTATGTTACAATGTGAAATATTTTAATAGTATTTTGAAACGAATGGTTATTTTAAAGACCTCTCAATCATCACGTTCAACATGATAACACTGATACAACCACGTCCACAAAGTTCTCTAAGCTCTTCAATAATTTTAAAGAGTCTAAAAGTATCCTGAGACCAAATTATTTGAGAACATCTATATCAAAAGCATAAACGGAGGAAGAGAAGGGTTGTGAACTCCACCACAGGACAGAGTGAAGCCGGTGATAATGGCTGCACTGGTCTCTCTCACTGATGTTAACAAATCACAACACACATAGTGCCCTAAAGCAACTCAAGTTTACTATGTCACCACTGCAGGCCAGATGTTAGGGCACACTGCGGTCTGGCTAGTTTTCTGCTTAGAGTCTCACAAGTCCAAAATCAAAGTATCCGCAGGACACAGTCCTTCCTGAACACCCCAGGGTAAATGTGTTCCCAGACACGGGCAGATTGTTGGCAGAACTCACCCCAGTCCTTAGCTCATAGCTCCTCCCTCCCGCTTTGGGGCAAACTGTACCATGACAGACTGAAGCTTCAAATCTCTCTCACCTCCTCTCCTGCCATATCTGACTGTTCTGCTTTCCTTTTTGGCTCTCACGACTCCTGTGATTACTTTAGACCATCCAGAATAATTATTTTTAAGACTAGCTAATTAGTAACCTTAACAACATCTGCAAAGACCTCTTACAGCAGGCTCTAGGTTAGTGACTAATAAGAATCTTACGTAATAGCTTTAGAATTCTGCTAACACAGGGCCCAGGGCCCTAGTGGCTGAAGTCCTCACCTTGCATGTGCCATGATCCCATATGGGCATTGGTTCACATTCCAGCTGCTCCACTTCCCTTCCAGCTCCCTGTTTGTGATCTGGGAAAGCAGTGGCAGATGGCCAAAATCTTGGGAACCTGCACCCACATGGGGGACCCAGAAGAAGCTCTTGGCTCCAGGTCCGCTCAGCCCCAAGCATCACAGCCACTTGGGGAGTGAACCAACAGATGGAAGATCTTCTGTCTCTCCTCTCTGTAAATCTTACTTTCCAATAAAAATAAATATTTCAAAAAGAAGAAGAAGAATTCTGCTACCACAAAGGCAAAGGGACACCTCCAGATAACAGTGGACAGTAGGTGTCGGGTCAACCAATCCAGGCTAAGCACCTGAGGACTGGTCCAATGTAACAGAGACTGAGGAGTAGCAAATAAAACGAGCAACAATGTTTGATCATGTAAGAAATATTACCAGTAGAGGTGGAATATAAATACTAGACTGTTTAGACAAGCTTAGCAAGACATCCACAAAACCTAGACAAACGAAAGCACAATGTACTTATTACTCCACAGCTTGTCTGCACAGTTCTAATATTGCAAACAATGACTACTGACTTAACCAATATATGTCTACATACACACACACACATCTACATAATACTATGATAGGTATAGAGGGGAAGAAAAATAGGGCAGGAGGGAAGTCAGCTGATCAATGGAAAACTGTCAGCGTAAGTATCCTGTCTGTAAACACAGAAATACACACTCAAGACAAAGGGCTAGAGGAGCCCGACAGTCGCCTCTGAAAAGCAGGACTGGGAAGGACAGGACCCTATGGCATCGGGATCTCATATGGTCACTAGTTCATGCCCTAGCTGCTCCACTTCCATCTAGCTCTCTGCTTGTGGCCTGGGAGAGCAAAGAGAAAGGCCCAGGTCCTTGGGATCCCATACCCATGTGGGAGGCTCCTGGCTCTGTAACAAATCAGTTCAGCTCTGATCACTGCAGCCATTCGGGTCAGTGAATCAGAGATTAAACACCTCTCTCTGCTTTCTCCATTAAATTTGCCTTTCAAATAAAAAAAAACTGCTATAAAAGTATTATTGAAACTATTGACATAACTTGAATACTAGAATAAAAGTGGTATGATGAAGTTTAATTTCCTGGTATGCAATACCATGCTGAGATTCTATAAGTTAATATCCCTGTTCTTAGGAAACATGTTACTAAAGTTATAGTAAAGAAGCATCACACTTCCCAACTCACTCTTGTGCATGTGTGTGTGTGTGTGTGTGTGTGTGAACTAAAGTATACTGTCACTTAAATGGCATGATTCGGGAAAGCAAAATTTATAGCAAATGATATGACATCCAAACAGCTCTTACACGCTACACGTGACTTCCACAATAATTGAAAATATGTGACCTTACTCTTAAATGGCTCTGAATAAAAATTCTACAAATGATCTATATAAGAAAGAGGGTAATAAACAAATGTGAATCTGAGTGATGGGAATGCTTTGCATCAGGTTTTTTTTTTTACTCAAGTTGAAAATTTTCAAAATGTAAAATATCTTAAAACATCCATACATTGTTTTGAAAAATACCTTGAGATTTGCACATTAATACAGATCAAGTGAGCACAGGAGAAAATCCATAAACATATGCAGCCCAAAACATGAGATTCAACACACTGCAGAGGTGGCACCTGAACACACACTGTGTTGAAGGAGAGGTGCTGGTGGGTATATGGTATATGGAAAACTGAATGTCCAGGAAAGAAGGAAGCTGGATCCCTAGCTTGTTCAATAGGCCAAAATAAATTATAGATAGAGCTAAAAGTTAAACATGAAAAAAAAATACCAGAAAAACCAGGAGGAGGAAGACTGAGTAGAAAGCAGAGGCCACCTGTTTCCAGGCATCTGGGAATCTACTTCCTTTGCAACTGGCTGCCATCTCCTGCCTAGCCCTTGGCCAATCCTCCCATCTGAATCAAGAACCAATGATGAAAAGGCCAGTGGGGGATGGGCATGAACTCCCGCGTGATGCTGGTGGCAGAGAGAGCATCTTTCGCTTGTCTGCCTTGGTGGAGGCAGTGGAGTGCCCACTAAGGAGTCACGGGGTTTGACCAATATTATAGCATGGCAGAAAAGGCAGCAATCTGAAACCCTGGCATCTAATATGATGCCAGTTCACATCCCAGCTGCCCCACTTCTGATCCAGCCTTCTACTAATGCCCAAGGAAAGGCAAAAGATGGCCAAACTATTTGGGTCCCTGTCACCCATGCAGGAAACACAATTGTAACTCCTGGTTCCTGGCTTTGTGTCAGCATGCCTGGCCTTCTCCTGCCCTCTCTCTGTCCTTTCCCTCCCTCTCCCATTCA
The DNA here is from genome assembly GCF_017591425.1 of Ochotona curzoniae. Taxonomy (NCBI): domain Eukaryota; kingdom Metazoa; phylum Chordata; class Mammalia; order Lagomorpha; family Ochotonidae; genus Ochotona; species Ochotona curzoniae. The sequence goes on from NW_024466599.1 coordinate 62,417,075, forward strand.
GAAAGAAAAAGGACAGAAGAAAGGGAAGGAAGGTGGGAAGGATGGAGGGAGGGAAGGAGAAGCCACAGGATCCTCATAGGACCTGCTCTGGGGGAAGGTAGCTGAGCTGTTGAGATTCAACTTGGTCCTCATGCTCACTTTTCAACCCTGCTTCTTCAGACTCACAGCTCATTCCATGAGCTACAGAACATCACATTATGCTGAGCAAAAGCAACTCTGAAGGAGCTGGGTATATCAAAGCACAAGGAAACTTATCACAAGCCAGGAGCACCTGGTAACCTTGGAACATCAGCCCAACAGAGGAGTCCACAGTTCGTCCACTGGACCCACTCCCTCTCTCGGATTTTGCACTCTTGAAATGGTTCTGCAGTCTAGTTTGACAGGACTTGCCCCAGTCCCTGCACTTGTCAGCTGATTCTGCAGCAAAGCCCAACCTGCCTGCCCTTACTCTGGCTCATACCTGCACTAGTGGACACAATCAGTTGGCACCCAGCCTGGCTCTCCTAACCCAGTTCACATGCAGGCCAACAGGTGTCACAGACCTACTCAACCTGGTCTGCCCTGAGCCTGGTTCTCATGCTTACTGGTGGGAGCAGTAGCCCAGCAGGGGAGTCCCCCACAGTTCCCCTACCACCACCTACCTACCACCACACCACCCCTACCTCAAGGTCTCACATGTGCTGGTTGGTGTTTCAGCCCAGTCTGGCATGGCCCACCTCACTTTGGCATTAACCGCAGGTGCTGTAGCCTTGTCCTACCTGACCTGTCCCCAGTACCAACTCGAATAGGCAGGTGCTGCTGCCCAATCCAGCCTGTCCTGCACCCGATCCTGGTTCTCAGATTTGCCAATGGGTGTTATGACCTGACCCAAACATGCATACCAGCCAGTACTGTGACCTGGCCTGGGCTGGGCTGGGCTGCTCATTGTCTTGCTTCTTGTGCTCACCTGCAGGGACTGTGTTCTGAGAAAGGAGTTCCCCAGGATCCTCCAAAAAGTCTCCTCCCAGTGGCAGTTCTTGCACACACCTTGGCCAGGCCAACCTAATCCACATCTTGTCCTCACCCATTCTGGTTCCCACATGGTCCATGCCTATTCCCCCCGCCCAAACTCCCACCCCCTGACAGATTTTCCCCATTTTACAATAGTGTAGTCCTTCATAAGGAATCATAATTCTATTAGTCTCGTATTTAAGTTGGTACAGATTCATCACTGGCTAATTGTAATTTTTTAAAGCAGCTAAAGATCTTAAACCACTACTGAAAGTAATGTATCATTCTGTTCTCAGCTAAGATCGCTCTATCAACAAAATCTCTTTGGTTCACATAACTTTAATCTCAAATAGGCTGTTTTTAAAATGACATGTCTGTGCCCAAGCTCACTTATCAACCAAGTTACTCATGTTATATTCTCATTGCTTAACTGTAAACCTGTACTCCTGTCTCAAATTTGTAGCAGACATCAAACCTTTGAGTAAATGTTTCCTAGAGCTGTTATTTAATAGTTTTCATTTGATATTTTTCCTGAGATTAATCAATCCGGTGTTTCTGACTCCTTTCTTCACTTCTCCTCTACTTTCTCCCAAAAATTCTAAAGGACTCTTAGGCTATACACTGTAACCTCCATACCTTATAAAGAGATGACTAACTTATAAGACCAAGGAGCCTAATTATCTCCTCATGGGCATTACTTTATCTCACAGAAAAAAACTACCAGAATGTGGCTGTGACTACCAATCTCTAGCTCATCCTCTTGGCTGGCATCCCGAAGGCTGCCCCTGTGGTCCACTTTACCAGAGGCTCAGAGGAAGAGCAGTGAGTAAGGCAGCAGGAGGCCCATCAACGCAACTTTATACAGTGATCTGCCAGTCCAGCCTCAAGCAGCACCTGCTCGCAATGTGGGAAGCCAGGAGATTGGACAAACAGCTAGCTACCCATGGTGGAAGTGGTTTTCAAAAAACCCTGTCGATTCTGCTGAGATGTGCCACTGGAAATGAAACTGCCCTGAGGGTTGAAGGACCCCTGGGTCAGAACTAAGGTAGACCACAAGCTAAAAGCCCTTCATTCTGCCCTACTTCCAAAGCATCCACCACTATAGAGGAGACGGCCTAGGGTCAGCAACATCATAGGTAAACTGTGTATTTTCATCCATAAACACAGTCTGTTCTGTACCAGCCTATTATTATTCAGCCAGATAACGAGAGTCAATGGGATATCTCCCCCTTAAACATTTCACATCCCCTCTATTGTGTTTTCCAGTACCCCACCAAATAAATATATAAGTAAATAAATAGTCCTGGGCCTCACATACACCTGGCCAGGCTTTAACAGCCACTTAATTGTCAAACCCCTCCTGTCAACTCCTCCTTGTCTCTCCATAAAATCTTGTGCATTGGGGTAGCACTGAAGCTCTCCTGGGTGCTCTACTGACTCCATAGTTAACCTACTGGTTAGATGTGTCCCCTCCAGACTTAACGCTCAAGCACACATGTGTTCAAGACCACAAAAACAGTTTCTGCTAGCTGGCCCACGGCTCTCAATGCCACCTTCTGCTGGAGGCCTGGCTTTACCCAGGCCCCTCCTTTGCTCTAAGTAGAGGAAGAGAATGAGGGCGCACAAGATCAGCAGCAGGCCAGACTACTTCCGCTCTGTGGCTCCTTGCTAGCAAAGGCAATCAGGAGTGTTTCTTTGCCACAAACATGCAGATTCGTTTATTTTTTCTTTTTACAACCTGTTTTTTAAGGCCTAATAGACAATCATGCACCTAACTCTTCCTAGGCCAATACAAGCCTCGGCTCACTCATATTCTAGCCTAACCCTCTCCACAACAGCAGAACTTCAACCAGCACCATAAGAAAGCAAGGCTGGAATGTTAGGCCGAAGAGAAGTGACCCCTGAAGGAGCTGAGTGCATCAGAGGACAAGGAAACTGATCACGAGCCAGGAACACCTGGTGACCTTGAACACCAAGCAGCAGACCCAGTCCTGGTGCTCTCTCTCCTTTCTGCTTCCCTTCAGCCACCAACAACACAACAGAGCTTCATTAGCCTCAATGTTATCCTTGCCAAGGTCAGACAAACACACACACACACCCAGAAATGTTTCAAATGCCAAGTCCTCACAAAGGATCAACAACTGCCACCACCCGGGATATGCAATTAGCCAGAGAAACGAACCAGAAGCAGACTGGTGGAATTGGACTCAGATACTTCCCATAGGGGGTGCGTGTCTCCCAAGGAGTGTGCCAAATGTGTACTCCGGATCGTAACATTCAATGTGCGAAGGAATGCATGGCATCACCAGCTGCTGGACTTGGGAGTTTAGTTTTGACTTAGATGGGGAGAGGGACCTTGATGGTTTGGGTCACACTAGGCCCGTGTATATTCCTCACTCCTGCCCCAGCCCAGCAGCCTTTCCCCCTAGGGTCCGAGGAGGTCACTGTAGGTGATGGGAGTGGCTAGGTCAGCTGGGCAGAAGCACTCCAGGCTGTCTACCTTCACCTCCAGCTGTTTCAAGTACTGGAGACCTGACCGAAGATCCCTACACCTTGGAGGTGTCGGGGGAAGCAACTGCTTCTCCTTATCTTATTTTCACAGCGAGTTGTGAGGGTTGGCATTATCATACCCTTTTTCAGAGTTGAAGAAACAGGCCCAGGAGAGGGGAAGTGACTGGCCTAAAGGTGACGCTGTGAGTCAATGGTAGGGCTGCAGAACAGAGCTGTCGTGTTTGTTTATCTCCAGGCACACCTGCCTGTGTGCCCCACAGTGGCCCCGGTCCATCGGTCCATCGGGAAGCCACATAGCCACACACGTCATACCCTATTGTCCGCAGTGTCATGTTACGACCCAGCCTCCCCGAGGGCCTTCTCAACTGGGCTGTCATCCAAGTTCAGATGCCTGCAATAGACCTGGTCAAAACAGAAGGAGAGCCTCCCTCCTAATCAGGAATAATCAGCAATAGGTTTATCCTTCTCATCCCCCGATCCTATTATCCCATTCCAGAACTCAAAGTATGCCTTCCAGAGACTGGGGGAGACAAGAAGGGGGATGACATGTTATGGTCACAAGCATGTGCAAACAGAGGAGCTGTTGCCTCCCCCCCATCCCCCATACCTAAAATGTATAAAAGTCCAACCCAGGGCCCAGTGTGATACCATAGTGGTTAAAGTCCTCGCTTTGCATGAGCCTGGATCCCATATGGGTGCCAGTTCTAATCCCAGCGGCCCTGCTCCCCATCCAGATCCCTGTGGCCTGGGAAAGCAGTTGAGGATGGCCCAAAGCCTTGGGACCCTGCACCTGTGTGAGAGACCCGGAAGAAGCTCTTGGCTCCTGGCTTCAGATTGGCTCACCTCCAGCCATTGTGCTCACTTGGGGAGTGAACCATCGGATGGAAGATCTTCCTCTCTGTCTCTCCTCCTCTCTGTATATCTGACTTTCCAATAAAAATAAATAAATCTTTTTTTTTTAAACGTCAAATCTGTTTCTGTTGCTGACAACGTAGAATACTAACTACTCTCTCTCACATAGGTTTAACAGGAAGGAGGTGTCTATCACAGATACATCATTTGAGGGCTTATTTCCTTTAAAACTACATCTGGGGCCCGGCGCGGTGGCACAGTGATTAAGGTCCTCGCCTTGCACGCCCGGGATCCCATATGGGCACCGGTTCTAATCCCGGCGGCCCCTCTTCCCTTCCAGCTCCCTGCCTGTGGTCCGGGAAAGCAGTCGAGGACCGCCCAAAGCTTTGGGACCCTGTACCCGCATGGGAGACCCAGAAGAGGCTCCTGGCTTCGGATCGGCATAGCATCGACCGTTGCGCTCACTTGGGGAGTGAAACATCAGACGGAAGAGCTTCCTCTCTGTCTCTCCTCTCTGTATATCTGCCTTTCCAATAAAAATAAAATAAATCTTTAAAAAAAAAAACTACATCTGGATGTATCCTTAAATGCATACAAAAGGGATGGAAGCGCAGCACCATGGCTCAGCAGCTAAATCCTTACTTTGCTAAGCACCAGGATCCCATATGGGTGCTATTTCAAGTCCGGCTGTTCCACTTCCCATTCAGCTCCCTGCTTGTGGCCTGGGAAGGCTGTAGATGACGGCCCAAAGCCTTGAGATCAAGCACCCGTGTGAGAGACCCAGAAGAAGCTCTAGGCTCCTGGCTTCAGATTGGCTCAGTTCCAGCTGTTGCAGCCACCTGGGGAGTGAACCAGTGGACAGAAAAAAAAGATTTGTTTATTTTATCAGAAAGTCAGGTATACAGAGAGGAGAGACAAAAAAAAATCTATTTCTCTCTTTAAACCTGCCTCTACAATAAACATAAATAAATCTTTAAAAAAAAAAAAAAAAGAAAAAGAAAAGGCAAGTTAACCCAGCAAACCGGTCACAATTAGTACCTACGGGGATTGGGACCAAAGGAAATTTCCATTTTTAAAAAGATTTTTTTTATTGGAAAGTCATATATACAGAGAGGAAGAGAGACAGAGAGGAAAATCTTCTGTCCACTGAATCACTCCCCAAGTAGCCGCAACAGCCATTGCTGAGTCAATCTGAAGCCAGGAGCTTCCTCCGGGTTTCCCACAAGGGTGCAGGGTTCCAAGGCTTTGGGCCATCCTCGACTGCTTTCCCAGGCCACAAGCAGGGAGCTGGAAGGGAAGCGGGGCTGCTGAGACAGGAACTGGCACCCATATGGGATCTTGGTGCATGCAAGGTGAGGACTTCAGCTGCTAGGTTACTGCACCAGGCCTGAACTTTCATTTTTAATCCACCTTCTGAGTGCCGTGTTTAAAGTTTCTATGGTGATCATAGATTTACCTACTATGTTTTTTTTAAACTACAACAGTATTTTAATACAACACTCAAGCTACTTTGCTACTCTTTTACCAGACCCTGAGCCAGAGTGCTAAGAATCCAAATGTGAGGCACACAGAACCCACAGTGCCCTCCTGGAACAGGCAGGCCGATGGAAGACAGGCTGGAAACAAACCCTTGTTGTACAGTGCAGTGAGCTGTGATGGGAAGGGATGAGGGTAGAGCAGCCCAGAGTAAAGGCATCTGCCTGCCTACAGAGAGCAGACAAGCAAAGTCTCCCAGCGGAGAGCCAAGCCGCAGAGCCCAGGGCTCCCTCAGGAAACCCCAGGGCCTGGAACACAGAAAGTGGCAGGCAACATCACCTGCCCACACCTCCCGAGGTCTTCCCAGCAGTTTAGGCTGTGTCCTGAGGGCCCACAGGCAGTCCCAGGAGCCCTTCAAGTGGACAGGACCACCTCACCTTTGGGAGTGACCAAGGGTCAGCATTTCCCCTTCAGGTTACATCAGCTGAGAAGCCATCCTAACCAGTGTCACAAGATTCCCTTCTGTCCTTTAGGATCCTGGGCAATGCTTTGCCAGCCTTCAACATCCACTTGCTCACAGCTTTCGGGTCCTTGCTTTCAGTACCAACTTTCACAAATAGGTTCTCAGAAAATACTCACCCATCATTCCCAAACCACTGACTGTGCAAAACTAGGACAATCAGACCCTGGGAGAAATGCAGCCTTCCTCCAGCAAACGCTCTGCAACCCCCAAGCCAAAGGCGCAGACAGTCCAGGCCTTGCTGGGCCCCAGACTACCATAACAAACATCACATCACCGTCAGAGCCACAGCTGGCGCCAGGCGACACAGCCCTGACCTGCTGGCCCTGCACAAGGTTGCTCTCCTCTTCCTATCTCCAATAGGGGGGTTGCCCAAGTATCTGCCTTTACGTCCCATTCTCTCCCTCCCTCAGCTTAAAGTTTTCCTGTGATCAAGATTTCTCTTGGGAAATTTCTCTTCCCAATCCTCTTCTGTCTGAAAGTTCTACCAGGACACACACCCTAAATTATAGACCTTTTCACTTCTGCATGCTGCCTTGGGAAGTCACTGGAATTCATGCTGCTCACAATCAGGAGTGACATTCAGAAAAACTAATTTCGCTTCTTGCATTTAGCAGGAACCATGTAGTAACAATGGAAAGAGGAAGAATCCAAAAATTATCCGGAAAACTTTCCATCAAACATTCACATGGTGTTTGATTAATTCAAATCACTGAAGCCACAAGTTTCTTTGACAAGTAAGGCTACAAGGAAGTACTGTCACCTGTTACTGTGAAATGCAGGTTTTTTTTTTTTAAAGATTTATTTATTTTTATTGGAAAGGCAGATATACAAAGAGGAGGAGAGACAGAAAGGAAGATCTTCTGTCCGCTGGTTCACTCCCCAAGTGGTCGCAATGGCTGGAGCTGAGCCAATCCGAAAGCAGGAGCTTTTTCCGGGCCTTCCACGCAAATGCAGGGTCCCCAGGCTTTGGGCCATCCTCGACTGCTTTCCTAGGCCACAGGCAGGGAGCTGGATGGGAAGCAGGGCCGACGGGATTAGAACCAGCACTCATATGGGATCCAGGCCCATGCAAGGTGAGGACTTCAACCACTATGCTACTGCGCCAGGCCTGAAATGTAGTTTCAATCAGTTATTCTAAAATGCCATGTTTCTTTAAAATGCACTGAGAATCTTGAGCAAATTCATTATCTTTAGTTGTGTAATTTAAAAAACCAAATATTGATTTCTGCTTTGTGACACCCCTGAGATGAGGATAGATGGTTTCTACAAATGTCCCTTCCCTGCAAGTCCCTGGCCAGTTTGTCTGCTCTAATAATCAGAGATGTGCTCATTACCAGCTCATCAAGAAAACACCATGAGCATGGACGACTTTTTAAAAACACGCCTTTCTCAGTTGTTGATGCCAGACTCTATTAGGGAATGGGGACCACAAGGGACATGCTGCCTGTCTCTGGCTAAAGCTCTCCAGCTGTCTCCAAAGAGGCCCTTCATGGGCACGCTCCTCACTGCAGTGAGTAGGTCTCAGGCTGAGAACCCCAGGACTGTTAGCACATCAAGATGAACCTTTTTCTCAGAAATACACGCTCATTAGCCAGCTTCAAAACTGGCTGGAAATTGACACACATTTCCTTTCTATGTGTTTGAAATAGTCCTCATTTCTTATCTAGACCTTTGGTTACCATAGGCGACCTGTGATCACAACAAGAAAGTCTGCAAGCATTACTACAGGCCAAAGCTACAATGAACAAAAGCTACAGGAACCATGTCTGATGTGCACTGAATACAAGGTACCATCCACCACACTTGGCATGATCTCACTGTGACCCTCTCAACAATTGTTATGAAAGAGTGATGGTCGTTATCAGAATTGCTATTGTACTCCCAGTAACACAGAGCTGCAAAGATGAGATGCAGTGGTTGAGACTAACAGACACCCATGAAAATGGTCCCATCATTTGAACATAAAAAGAGCTGTGCCTGGGTGTATGGCCTCCCAGCCAGAGACTCTTTCCTAGCTGTCCTTGCAAATAGAAATGGCCAGTCCACTAAGGGTGGATCAAGGAGATTTGAACAAAAATAATATGTGCATTTTATTTTATCCCATTTAAAAAACAAGCCCCATATCCTGATATCCTCTTCCCCCTTATGAACTGCAATGAGACTTAGAGACCACCCAGTTTTGATCTAGAGTTGCTTGGTCCAATACTATAGCCACTAGCCTGCAACTATGTAAATTAAGCTGAATTTAATTCCTCACAACAGCCACATTTCAGACTGCTCAACAGTCACATGTAGCAGTGGCTGCCATACTGTATGACTATTTCCATCACCAGAGAAAGTTCTACTGGGTTATGCTCTTGTAAGGAAGGAAGGATGAAGCAATATGACAGCAGAAGCCTGGATCCCAGAACAACACCCTGGGACATGGCAGCCTTGTCAGCTCAGAACACTTGAACTATCCCATGGAAGACAAATAATTCTCCATGTATTTAGGCCAGTGTGTTTGCAGGCATAACTGTCACAACAAATGATTCTTTATATAGAAAACTAAGAGTGCCATTAGCAGGTGATTTAGTACAAAAGTCAGAGAGTGGCAGTGCTGCTTTTCCCACTGACAGTGCACTCTGCACTGAGACCTGACATTTGTGCTTGGGTTATTTCAGCCGCACCTCCTCAACATGGGCAGGTCACCATCTCCCAACTCTACAGCTCCTCTCTCTCTACCAACTCATCTGACCTATGGAAATATTCACAGAATGGTGTGGATGTCCCCAAGTCTGCAGTGTCCCCAAGTTGCCATGGTGAATTTTCTTTTAATCCATATTTCTTAGGCCCACACGCAACTTCCCTAGCCCATCCCTCGCTTGGTGATGCTGCACTCTGCAAGTGGAACGATTCTCACAAGGACTGAAATGGCTACCACATCCTGCCATCTTCCCTAGCGAAGCAACAAGCACACAGAAATCATAGCCAGACACTGTCCTGTTCATTTCACAAGGAGAAATCACCGTCACCGTGAACTGAAACAGTCCAACTCCCCGTGCTCTGCACCATCTTTCCCTGTGGTCAGAGCTACCTAGGAAACTAGGTCAGCACCAAGTTACCGCTTGGGAAAGGGGTGCTCAGAGCAAGCAAAGACATTTGATTACAGCACTTAAACCTGAATGAGGCAGTCAAGGGTGTTCATCTCACCAATAGCACAATACTGCAGTCAGAGGCCCTGATTAAGGCTTTAGCTAACCTTTCTAGTGTGAAAATCGGTCTCCCCAACTCTTGTCTCTGGCAACTTCTCACTTTCACCAATGACCAGTGTCCCCTGCAGATGGACACCTTCTTTCAGATACATCTGCAGTGCATTGGGGAGTGATCCAACCTGGGAAGTGCTAAACCAAGCTCCATTCTCTACAGGCAATTTTTCCACCTTTTGTTCCAAATTCTTTGGAAAAGCCGATGGATGGAAGGATGGAAAGAAGGATGGAAAGAAGGATAGGAAGGATAGGAAGGATAGGAAGGATAGGAAGGATAGGAAGGATAGGAAGGAAGGAAGGAAGGAAGGAAGGAAGGAGGGAAGGAGAGAGAGAGAGAGAAAGAAAGAAAAGAAAAAAGAAGAGAAGAGAAGAGAAGAGAAGAGAAGAGAAGAGAAGAGAAGAGAAGAGAAGAGAAGAGAAGAGAAGAGAAGAGAAAGAAAGAAAGAAAGAAAGAAAGAAAGAAAGAAAGAAAGAAAGAAAGAAAGAAAATCTGAGCAGAATCTCACACATAGGATGTTTTCACAGCAAGAAGTCTCCCAGACAGGGGCAACTCAGACTGCCTGCCAGGAAGCACATACGAGAACTCTATGTCATATTCAATACACTGCTTAAAAAGAGTAACTATGTCCCAGCAACAGGTAACTGCCTACCGAGGTTGCCTTGTACCTAGGCAAGTGTTGACACTACAGGAGAAAAGCAGCCAGTAGCTGGTGGGCATTCTGCATCTGGTTCATGCCAAATACGTGTTACCTATACCAGCATGTCAGCACAGTTGCTTAAGATTAAGCAGGGAAGGTGAGGAACTCCAGGCCAGGACACACCACCTGGCCCCCTGACCCAGTTCTAGCCACTGTAGACATCTGGAGAATAGACCAGTAGAAGGAAGAGCTCTCCAACTTTCCCCTCCCTATTACTCTGCCTTTCAAACACGTTTTAAATAATGAAGACAAGGGTCCGGCAAAATAGCCTAGTGACTCAATCCTTTCCTTGCGTGCACCAGGATCCCATATGGGCACCAGTTTGTATCTTGGCTGCTTCACTTCATATCCAGCTCCCTGCTCGTGGCCTGGAAAAGCAGTAGAATATGGTTCAGCGTCTTGGGACCCTGCACTCACATGGGAGACCCAGAAGAAGCTCCTAGCAGTTTAGCTCCAGTCGTTGCGGCCACTTAGGGAGTAAACCAGCAGAGGGAAAATCTTTCTCCTTTGTAAATCTTTCAAATAAAAATAAACAAATCTTTAAATAAAGAAAATTTACTTAACCACTAACAAAAAATTGCCAATTGCTGGCTTTCGTTACCAAAGACCTTTCCAAAGAACAGAGACTTTTTTCATATTCTTAATATTTTATGCACTTTTAAGTAAGTTTTAAATATCAATATGTTTTTCCCTTCACACTGGTGCAGGACAATTGATTGGGTCCATAGGCCTAGGTCACAAAACAAACAGGTACTTCCAGGCAGGAGCATGGGAACAATTAATGAAGTCTGCAGGCAGGCCTCTGGGATACCCCTTATCTCCAGTCCACTCCCTCCCTCGTGCTGCTGCTGTGTAGATTCCTCAAGCCCCCCTCCCTATAAAAGCCTGACACTGCTAACTTGGGCTACTGACCATCAGCCTGTAGTCCATGTGTATGATTATCGACTGTGCATCAAGTCCATCGCTGCTGCACAGCAAACACACGGGAGTATGCAGATCATTAAATAATTTACTTATCAGGTCTGTTTTAGGTCAAATTTACATACAGTGAGCAGCAATAATTTGGGTCTGTCTTACTGAGTTTTAGCATCTGAATATCCAGGACCTGGCGCAATAGCGTAGTGATTAAAGTCCTTGCCTTGAACGCGCTAGGATCCCATATAGGCGTTGATTGTAATCCCGGCAGCTCCACTTCCCATCCAGCTCCCTGCCTGTGGCCTAGGAAAGCAGTGGAGGACAGCTCAAGGCCTTGGGACCCTGCACCCATGTGGAAGACCTGGAAAAAACTCCTGGCTCCTGGCTTCGGATTCGCTTAGCTTCAGCCATTGCAGCCGCTGGGGAGTGAATCATCAGACAGAAGATCTTCCTGTCTCTCCTCCTCTTTGTATATCTGCCTTACCAATACATCTTTTTTTTTTAAATAAAGTGCATCTTTATAAAAATATCAATATGAATATCTATTAGTGCACATCTACACATCAAAATACAGAACACAGGAAATTCCCACCTCCGTGCTCCACAGACAACCACAGTTCTGGGTTTTACTACAAGTTAGAACTTCATATTAATGGAGTAACAGTAAGTATTTTTTTGTGTAAAGCTTCCTCCAATCACACTAAAATTTTCTAAATTCATCTTCACATTAATTTCTTTCTATTGCTAAGTTATATTCTGTTGTGAGATATGACTATCCTCATCCATTCAGAGTCAGGGACACTGAGGCAATTTCTAGTTTAGGACTATAATAAAGGTTCTATAAACCATGTTCAATTTTTGTGTGTGGACATGTGCTTTCACATCTCTTGAGTAAATTCCTAGAACAATTTCTGGCTGGATTCAAAACCTGCCTCCAACCCTAAGCCGAGTGCCCCTGGAGCTAAGCCTCCGTTTTTTCATTTGGAAAATGCAGGTAGCAACAGCACCCTAAGCACAGAGTTTTCCTCAGCCCAAAGTGTAAAATGCAAAAAAATGTTCCAAGCACATCCCATGTCAATATCAGGTCTACGTCCTTGTTTTAGAGAACTGTGGCTTAGGAAGGCTGAAAACGTCCTGCCCAGTGCTAAGCAGCCAGGAGAGCGCAGGGCGAAAATTAGCTCTTAATTTTGAACCAGCTGCCTTCTTCTAAACACCAGATGTGAAACAAGGACCTCCACGGTGGAAAGGCAGTTCGGCTCGACTTCTCCGGGCACAACGCTCGCTGTGCATCCAGGCTGAGGAGATCTGGAGAGCGAGGCCCATGAACTCACACGTCAGGCCACGCATGGCCACTTAGTACTTGTGGAATTCAGGTTCACAGATTATGCTCTGTGGATGCAGCAAGAACAAGCTTCAGGAGCCGCAGCAGTCTCCAAACACCAGACCTTTGCTGCCCTCGGGCTTGGGATCCTCGTCCCCAGAAAAGCAGCTGTCACTTCTCGGGTCCCAGAAAACAGAGAAAACAAAGTGTAAACTGGTTTCCAGAAAATTGCAGGATTTTTTTTAAAAGATTTGTTTAGGGCCTGGCACGGTGGCACAAGTGGTTAAGGTCCTCGCCTTGCACGCCCGGGATCCCATATGGGCGCCGGTTCTATCCCGGCAGCCCCGCTTCCCATCCAGCTCCCTGCCTGTGGCCTGGGAAAGCAGTCGAGGACAGCCCAAAGCTTTGGGACCCTGCACCCGCGTGGGAGACCCAGAAGAGGCTCCTGGCTTCGGATCGGCATAGCACTGGCCGTTGCGCTCACTTGGGGAGTGAAACATTGGACGGAAGATCTTCCTCTCTGTCTCTCCTCTCTGTATATCTGCCTTTCCAATAAAATAAATCTTTAAAAAAAAAAAAAGATTTGTTTATTTTATCAGAAAGTCAGGTATACAGAGAGGAGAGACAAAAAAAAAATCTGTCCGCTGGTTCACTCCCCAACCGGCCACAATGGCTAGAGCTGAGCCAATCCAAAGCCAAGAGCTCGAAGCCTCTTCTGGGTCTCCCACGCAAATGCAGGGTCCCAAAGTTTTGGGCCGTCCTCAACTGCTTTCCCAGACCACAGGCAGGGAGCTGGATGGGAAGTGGGACCGCCAGGATTAGAACTGGCACCCATATGGGATCCTGGCACATGCAAGGCGAGGATTTTAGCCACTAGGCAACCGCACTGGACCCAAAATTGCAGATTTTATCACTCCTAGGGAACCAACACGAAACAGTGGAGGCAAACCATCTCAAAGTGTCAGTGCCACCAGTATCACAAAGCTTTTCCAGTCTCCTCACAATCCTGGTCCCTCTTCACATCATTAACAGTGGCCACCACAGAACAAGCAATACAAACAAGAACACAAACAGAAGTATTAAAAAGATCTCCACCACCTACAGATAGCCATCACCAAGGCCAAGTAGAAAGCACCCTGGGCTTCTGTCCACAAAAAGACGAGGAGTAGGATGTGGGCCACTATTACGGCACACTCACAGGAGCATGAATTCAAGCCCAGGCTGCTCCACTCCACAATCTAACTCCACATCTAATAGACCTGGAAAAAGTGGGGAAGAAACTCCAAGCACTTGGACCCCTGCCACCCATGTGGGAGAGCCAGACAGAATTCCAGGAACACCACAAATGTCCATCAAGTGGGGAATGGATAATCAGACTGTTGTATACATCCCATACAATGAGGGCCTGGCGCAGTAGCCTTGTGGCTAAAGTCCTCCCCTTGCAAGCCCAGGATCCCACATGGGCGTTGGATTGTATCCCAGCTGCTCCACTTCCCTTCCAGCTCCCTGTTGATGGTCTAGGACAGCAGTGAGATGGCCCAAAGCTTTGGGATCCTGCACTTACGTAGAACTGGAATAAGCTCCTGGCTTCACATCAGTTCAGCTCCGGCCACTGTGGCTACTTAGGCAATGAACCAGTGGATGGAAGATCTTTGTCTCTCCTTCTGTTAATGCTTCTACTTTCCAATAAAAATAAATGAATGTTTTAAAACAATTAAAATCTGGGCCCAGCCGAAGTCCTCGCCTTGAATGCACCATGATCCCATATGGGCACCAGTTCTAATCCCAGCAGCTCCACTTCTCATCCAGCTCCCTGCCTGTGGCCTGGGAGAGCAGTCGAGGATGGCCCAAAGCTTTGGGACCCTGCACCCACATGGGAGACCAGGAAGACACTCCTGGCTCCTGGTGTCAGATCGGCTCAGCTCCAGCGCTGTAACCGCTTAAGGAATAAATCAGCAGACTGGAGATCTTCCTGTCTCTCCTCCTCTCTTAGTAATAAAAATAAATAAATCTTTGCAAAATAAATATAATAAAAATTCCATACAATAAAATACTGCTCAGCAATAAACAGCAACAGCATATTGATAAACAAGATAAAAGAATCTCAAATGCATTATGCTGAAGAAACCAGGCTGGAAAGTCTACATATTAGGGCCTGCGCAATGCCCTATCAGGCTAAGCCTCTGCCTGTGGTGCTGGCATCCCAGACAGGCACTGGTTTGAGTCCCAGCTGCTCCACTTTCAACCCAGCTCCCTGCTTACAATCTGAGAAAGCAGCAAAAGATAGCCCAAGTCTTTTAGGCCCCTGCACCACACAGGAGACCCAGAATAAGCTCCTGGCTTCAGTCCAGCCCAACTCTGGCTTTTGGAATTCGGGGAGTGAACCAATGGATGAAATACCTCTCTCTTTCCTTCTCTAATTCTGCCTTTCCAATTAAAAAAAATCAGTAAATCTGAAAAAGCAAAAGCCTACATATTGTATGAGTCTAGGTAATATCCTGGAGACAAAGCTCTAGGGCCTGAGAGCAGATGACAATAGATACAGCATGAAGGGTTTTTCTATACCTTCACTCACTTATCAAAAGTTATACCGCTTTAAAATTTTTTTGCTGAAAAACGTAAAACAGGTCATAAAAGAAAAACATGTAGCATATGAAAATAAACAAATAAATAAAACCTTTAGACTCACCCACTGAACCAGTAAGGCTCAAGAACAAGTGATCAACACGTCACCAGGTAACCCGAGTAGAAAGATGGAAACCTGTCTCCTGACCCTCGTATAAGATCATTTCCTCTGAAGCAATATTCTCCAGTTTCTTTTTCCAGTTTCTTTAGTTTTCTACTGCTGCCATAGCAAATTACCACTTGATGGTCATTTATTATCTCTTAGTTCTATATGTCAGAAATCTGACAATAATACAGTTGGATTCCGACAAGATCAAACTCAGCGGGCTGGGCTCCTCCATGGAGCCCCTAGGGGGAACCCATTTCCAGGATTCTTGAGAGCACTGGCATAATTCAGCTCCGTGCTGCTGTGGGGCTGGGGCTCCTTCCCACCTGGTCATCACTGTTCTCAGCTTCTACAAGCTAGCCACATTTCTTGGTTCATGGCACCTTCAGTCTTCAAATCCATTGGCAATAGATCAAGACCTTTCCATGCTTTAAGAGCTCACATGTCCAAGCTATTGGGCTTGCCTAGACACTCGAGACAATTTTTAAAGCCAACTGACAGTCACCTGCAATGTTACCAGTATGTACCTGTCAGAAAACAGGATAGCTGGGACGGCGGAGGCCTGTGGGACCCTGTTGAGGCTCCAGGAAAGAAGGCAGAGGGAAGGCCTCTCACCCAGTGTGCTCCTGCCCCCACTGAGTCCTTGGATGTGCTTTCGTGCTCTCCCTGAAGATAGGCGGACATCTGTGCTCTGTCTAGTCAACCAAGGTCAGACAGTACTGTATTCCCTGTTTCAATAACTCTAAGCTGTCTTGTTAGCTTCTTTGTACTCTGTTCTTAGACATGACCTAATTCTGAGTTGTTTGAACTACTGTTTCATGAAATGTATAAAAAAATGAAACCCTGGAAATAAACTTTGTTAGTTGCTAAAGAGAGCACTGTCCACCCATTTCCCCAGTCGCATCTCCTCCCCAGGAACCCGCAACTTGCACCTAACAACAGACACAAGATGCCAGCAGAGTCAAGTTATTTGGGAGGGTCTCGCTACTACATACACGTTATAGGTACCCTGAGAGGTAGACACAGATGGAGAAAGCCAACAGCCACTGGTTCATTGCCCTAATGACCGCCAATGCCAGGGAAGCCAAAGCTGGGAAATGCAACACAGGTCTCCCATGTGGGCAGAACTCAACTACCTAATCCATCACTACTGTCTCCAAGGTAGGAGGGAGGACCAGACCTCAGAGTCAAACTGACTCCTTTCACACGGTCCACCATGCTAGTCAGCCCTAACCTTCCCCTCCACACTGACAAAGTGTGTACACAAAGGGTTTCCAAAAGTTTCATAGAAAACACATATTTTTTACAAATGGGGAATCAGCACACTGGCTCAACTGACTAATCCTCTACCTCTAAGCACCAGCATCCCATATGGCACCTGCTTGTGTCTAGGCTGCCCCATTTCCCATTCAGCTCCCTGCTGATGGCCTGGGATGGCAGTAGGGGACACCCAAAGCCTTGGGACCCTGCACTCGTGTGGGGAGACCTAGAGGGGTTTCCCAGCTCCTGGCTTCAGATCAGTTCAGCTGCAGCCATTGTGGCCATTTGGGAGTGAACCGGCAAGTGCAAAATTTGTCTCTCCTCATTGCAAATCTGCCTTTCCATTAAAAATAGGCAAATCTTCAAAAAAAAAAAAAAAAACCTGGTACTGACATTGCAGTGTAGTGAGTAAAGCCACTGCCTGCAACACTGGCACTGTAGACAGGTACCAGTTCGTGTCCAGGTTCCTCCACTTCTGATCCAGCTTCCTGCTAATGGTCTGGAAAAGCAGGAAAGTGTGGCTCAGGTGCTTGGGCCTCTGGCACCCATCTGAGTGATACAAGTGAAGCTCCTGCTCCCCTGCACTGTCCTGGCCAAGCCTGGGTCAGGGCCAGCTACAGCCAATACAGCCATTTCAGGAGTAAACAGCCAATGAAAAACCTTTGTCTCTCCTCTTTGTCCCTGTAATTCTGCCTTTCAAATAAGCAAACAAATCTTGAAAAAAAAAAAAAAAAAACAATCAGGGGTTGGCACCACGGTGTAGCAGGTTATGTGTCTACTTGCAGCACTGGTGGTTGGCAGGAACGACGAGAAAGGCAGACATGGGCATTGCGACCCTCCAGGCACAGTAGTAAGAACGTTGACAACAGAAAACACAGCAGACCAAACTTGACCAAACACCTTTATTCTGGTCCTCATCACTCATTAAGCCACCTCTGCATCACACTGTCTGCTCATGTGCCCCCAGCGGTGGCGGCTGCATGCAGGCCTGCAGTGGAAGACAGACGCAAGTAGTGGAAGACTTGTAGAAGAGCTGGATGAGATTTCTGTTTGTCCCAGCTTAGCTGAGGTGGAACGGGATGAGGGCTTAGAATCGCAAAGACTCCTCTTCACAGCTCAGGCCTGCGGAGAGGAGCAAACTCAAGGACCCGGGTGAGGCGCATGGAACTGCCTCGCTCAGCAATCAATCCAAAGTACCTAAAAATACAATGAGTAGCGCGTAAGGCAAGGGGCCCCAAGAGCAGCATCAGAGTAACCAACTGGGAAAGTTAAACAGGAAGGGACACTGCTGTGGGCAGCAGTTCTCTAAGACCAAAATAACAATTTTGAGGAATATGTGGTTAAAAGAACCCTTGGGGAATAGCATGTATCATAGGGAAAGTAGATGGTAAAGTCTAGAGAATTAGAATCAGAAATGAGGAAAAGCCTAAACACCTGTTGTGGGAGTTAGTGGACACTTAGTCTATAAAATGGATGAATAATATCAATGAGGTAAGTTTGCAAAAACAAAAAGCTTACATCTTTTCACAAAGTTCCAATTCAACCTGGGGAACTCACCCCCCAAGTTTATCTTTCTGTCAAATAAGGATCCATCAGCAGTTAAGAAATTTCAACAAAAACCAACATACTTCATTCCGTTGGTTTACAAACACAGCAGAGGGGAACTGAGCCCTGCGTGAACAGAGGGGGCTGTGGCACAGGCAAGGGCCAATCCCCCAGGGGTCCCGGGAGGCTCCAGCGGGAGTCACCAGGGATGCCAGACACGAGATGACAAACGAGTTAGCACCCCTGTACTTCCTCACAAGCCCAACATGCAGCACCACCAGAAGATGGGCATTTAAACCTAACTTGGAAAAACACAAGCACAGAACTCTTTTATCCCACCCACTGTGTGTAAGAATGAGTAGCTTCTGAAGTTGCCAAGTCCCCCCAGAGTAAAGCATCCTGCATTCCTGCCTTTGAGGGCCATTCAGTGTCAACACTCAATCCTTCCCCTGTCCACCCTAATAGAATGACCAGGCAACAACCAGCCCAACTGAGAGACACAGCTTCCACACAATGTTCGCTTTCCTTCTTTCTTAAGTAGAATGAAAGTAACTGGAGCTGGCATTTTGGTATAGCATGTAAAGGCACCATCGATAGTGCCAGCATCCCATGAAGTGCTGGTTAGACCTGACTGCTCTGCTCCCAATCCAGCCTCCTGCTAACGGCCTGGGAAAGGAGTGGAAGACAGTCTGAGTGTTTATACCTCCGGCATCTAAGCAGGAGACCCAGAAGAATCACCTGGTTCCTGGCCTTGGTTCCAATCTTGGCTAATAAAGCAAACGGGGGAGTGAACCAATGGATGGGAGATTCAAAGCTGCCTTTCAAATCAAGTAACCAAGTATTTGAAAGAAGCCTACTCAGAACAAAAAATACAAATTTTTTAAAACATTCATTTAAAAGAATTGCAGAAAGATGCCACGTACAAATTTACCTACAAAATCAAGTACATTCTACAATAAAAACTAAAAAATAATATTTTGCTTTAATGGGATCTTTAAGTACTTAGAGGACAACATCTAACAAAATAACCCAAGCTTTCTTCAGAGGGTATTTGGAGCATTCTACTATAGCAGGTAAACCTGGCATCCCATGTCCCACCAACTCATGACACTGCTGTTCCATTTCTGATCTGGCTCCCTAATGGCCTGGACGAAACAGTGAAAGATGACACATGCATGTGGACCTCTAGATAAAGCTCCCACCTCCTGGTTCCTGGCTTTCGTTTGGTCTGGTGATGTCCTCTGTAGCCATCTGGGGAATGCACCAGTAGAAGGAAAATCTTTCTCTGGCCCTCTCTCTTTTGCTCTGAAACTCTCAAACTTTCAATATATTCCTGGGCTCTACCCAATGGCTCAATTGGTTAATTTTCCCCCTTGCAAATGCCAGGATCCCATTTGGGCACTGGATTGTGTCCCAGCAGCTACACTTCCCATCCCATGCCCTGTTTGTGGCCTAGGAATACAATAGAGCATGGCCCAAAGCAGTGGGACCCTGCATCTTGAGCTCCTGGCTCCAAGCTTTCGATCAGTTCGGTCCAGCCACTGCAACCATTTGTAGAGTGAACTAGTGGATACAACATCTCTCTGCTTCTTCTTTCTGTTAATCTGCCTTTTCAATAAAAATAAGCAATTCTTTAAAAATATTCTTGGGGCTGGCACAGTAGCCAAGCAGCTAAAATCCTTATCTTGCACATACAGGGATCCCAAATGGGCATCAGTTCTAATCCTGATGGCCCTGCTTCACCTAGGAAAGGCAGAAAAGGATAGCCCAAAGCCTTGGGACCCTGCACCCGTGTGGGAGACCCACAAGAGGCTCCTAGCTCCTGGCTTCAGATCAGCTCAGCTCCAGCCACTGTGGTCACTTGGGGAGTCAATCAGTGGACAGAAGATCTTCCTCTCTGTCTCTCCTCCTCTTTGTATATCTGACTTTCCAATAAAAATAAATAAATCTTTAAAAAATACATACATATACTCCTTTAGGTAAAATAAACTTCATTTAAAAATCACTAAAGAATTTAACAAATGAAAAAGTATACCATGTTCAGACTTGTAGAACCACTATTAAAGAGAATTTCTGTTTACCTTTCCCAACGTAATCTATAGATTTGATGCATCATATCAATATTCTTTATTTTTTATGGAATTTAAAAAGCAGATTCTAAAAGTTACAAAACTGCAAAGAACCAAAAATAACACAAAGAGGAACCAGTTGGGAATATTTGCTCTCAGATAAAGCTACTGTAATTGAGATAGCATGATATCAGTTTTATAATGAACCAAATAGATCAATGGATGCCAACAGAAAACTTAAATAATAGAAGCAATACTGCCATGAGATAAGCCCAAGTGGGGAAAAAAGGTTAATACATACAGTCACTTCTGGTTTTATTAACAAAAAAAAAAGTTATACATCCCATCACTGCACCACAGCAATTAAGCTACCACCTGTGATGCTGGCATCCCATATTGGCACCAGTTTGAAACTCAGCTGCTGGACTTCTGATCCGGCTACCTGGGAAAGCAACAGGCAACAGCCAAAGTACTTGGGCCCTGCACTCACACATGAGGCCTGAAAGAAGTTCCTGGTTCCTGTCTGTTTCGGGAACCAGTAGATAGAAGATCTGTCTGACTCCCTTCTCTGTAATCCTGACTTTCAAAAAAAATTGTTAAAAAAACTATAAGGCTTAGAATGTACATACACACAAGTATCTGCATAAAATATCCACATAATTACATAAGAAACTAACGCCAAGTGCCTGCAGAGTGTGCTGAATGAAGGATTATGGTTCAGGGAGTACTGGAGGCGGTTTATGATACTGCTTTTCAACTTATACACCCACCCCATAGATTAAAAATGGAACATTTCATTGTGATGATATAAAGGTTATCAGCTTTGACAGTGCACCAATACAGCTTACAAACCAAGCTACAAGAGAGCTAAACGGAGGAAAGGAATAAAGAGGCGTACAAATAGTCATCCTACACATAGTTAAACGGATTGAACACTGAGAACAAAAAATAAACATCTTATTGTTATATAATCTATAAAGGTAATAAAGGAGCTAAAAATAATGATACATCTCCTCAAAATTGGAAGAGGAGAGAATTTCTGGAGTTGTTTGGCTTAGCCAAATCTTCATTTCTCGCAGCTGGAACACCTACGCTTGATTTGTCAAATGTACACAACAAAAAACACTTTACAAATCAAAGACTAAGTATTTAGAAATACTCCTAAAAGTAGCCATGTGAAAAGCTAATAAAAACAATGAAAGAGCAGGAGCTGTATTTCATTAAAGCATTTAGATAACTCATCTTTAAGTGTGAATATACTCAGTGCTTTGATTCTAAAAGGAAGAGTGATGACCTACTTAGAAAATAGACATAAGAACATTCGCTTTACCAGGTACAAAACTATTCAATATGGAATACAGAAGCCACAGGGACTAAGAGGACCAACATTCAGATTTGCTAATGTACAACAGAGGAGAGATTCAATTATTGAGATCACCACAGGATGAAAACGAATACATCCACCTCACAGTAAACTGCCAGCGGGCTCACGGGTGCACACATCAGGCTAGCATTTGCTGGGACAGGTAAACAAACAGTAATAAAAACAAAAGTGGTAGTTAAAAATAAACAGAGAAAGTAAGCTCCAAACACTTGTGAACAGAAAGTTTACGAGCAGTTAGTTACCTTAGGCAGGCAACTAACCAAGGCTTTTTTATTTCTTAAGACTTATTTTTATTGGAAAGGTAAGATTTATGGAAAAAGACAGAAAAATTTTCCATCTGCTGGTTCATTCCCCAAAGGGCCAAAACGGCCAGAGCTGAGACCACCCAAAGCCAGGAGCCAGGGGTCTCCCATGTAGGTTGAAGGTCCCAAGGCTTTGGGCCATCCTCGACTGCTCTCCCAGGCCACAAGCAGGGAGCTGGATGGGAAGCAGAGCAGCCAGGATACAAATCACCCCCCCATATGGGATCCCAGAGCTTGCAAGATAGAAGCTTAGCCAACTGATCCATCATGCCAGGCGCTCAAAATTTTGTTTTGTTTTAAGATTGTTTTAAGCATTTCCACCATTTACTCTTGTTATCAAAAATAGTTCAACTCTTCTTGCAAAAAAAAAAAATAAATAAAAAAGTATATATCAGATACATACATCACGTTTCTTCCTGTGGCTTTAGCTCACCCCCATTCCACAAAGAAACCAAGGGGAAAAAAATTAAAGCCCAACAAACAAAAGACTTATTTTCATTGGAAAGTCAGATATACAAAGAGAAGAGACAGAGAGGAATATCTTCCATCCACGGATTCACTCCCTAAGTTGCCAGCAATGGCCATGGCTGAGCCAATCTGAAAGCAGGAGCTTCTTCCAGGTCTCCCAAGTGGGTGCAGAGTCCCAAGGTTTTGGGCCATCCTCCTCTGCTTTCCCAGGCCAAAAGCAGGGAGCTAGAAGGAAGTGGAACAGCCAGGACACGAACCGGTGCCCATATGGGATCCTGGCACATACAACGCAGGGACTTAGCCACTAGGTTATAGTACTGGGCCCTCAAAGCTTTAAAAAAATAATAAAGTAGGTGGAAACAGAGGCTGAACAAAACCTTTAAATTAAAACAACAGTCAATAATTCGGGTTTGAAGACAGGCATGGGAGCATGTCTTAAAAGACAGTAAGAACAACCTACCAGAAGACCACGGGCCAGGATTTGGAGTGTAGAACAAAAAGTGAAAATAATGGATCAGATCAATAAAAGACATCTGAAGGTAATGAGAACAACCTGGTGCAGTGAAGATGAGAACGAGCTGAGGACGCACGGCTTTCACAAAGCTATGCACGAGGATATATATTTCAGAGTAAGATTTAGGAATTAGGCGCCAGTGCTGTGCCACTATCTGCAGTACTGGCATCCCATGCTGATGCCAGTTTGTGTCCCAGATGCTCCACTTCCACACCAGTTCCCTGCTAATGCACCTGGGGAAAGCGTAACACAGCTAAAGTGCTTGGGCTCACCCACTTGGGAAATCCAGATGAAGCCCCTGGCTCCGGGTTTCAGCCTGCCCAGCCCGGGGCGTTGTGGCCAACCGGAGAGTGAACCAGCAAATGGAAGGTTCTCTAGGCCACTCCCTCTCTAACTCTGCCATTCAAATTAGGAGTAAATAAACAGCTCTCAGAGAAGATAACTGAGATACAGGTTTCCAAATACTTCTTACTTTAATGACAAGATTCAGCATGAGAGAATTCTAAACTCCTAAGAACGCATACAGGCATGTAAAGATTCTGTCAAAATATAAATCACTTTAAACAAATGAGTGAAGCACAAGAAAAAAGAGGTCATTTTTCAAATGCTGTTGTTTTGGTTTTTTTTTTTTTTTTGATGTATAATGTTCTGAACAAGGGAGCAATATTACATCTAGAGATGTGGACCAAAATGTGAGGCCGACCTGTAATGCATCCAACACCACCAGGTTCTATACATTCCCTCCCATTTCTCTGAGCTTACCAACTTTCAGGTGGAAGCTCGAACTCCCAATGTCAGAAGCTGACTCTCATTAGGTTCTCACAGGAGGAGAACATCAACCCAAAAACAAGCAGGGAAGGATCAGGCATACATTTCTCAAGGTCTGAACTTGCATTACAAGCTCGGAAAAGATGGAGAACTCACCTTCCAGAAATGCAAATTCATCTATAGCTTCTATGGCGTTATCTGAAACACAAAGCAAAGACAGCTGACACTCTGACCAGCTGGAAACACTTGGCCCCACAACAGCACAGTCCGCAAGACGAAGGGCTCTCCTAGCACTCCTACAACGTAGCCCTCGCTGGAGTTCAGTCCCCATCTCCTCCAGCAACACGTACATATTACCCCCGTGACAAAAACCTGGGCAACCACAGCTCAAAGGCAGGAAGGTGGTAGAATGAACGGCCCCCCACAACTATGGTTTACACCAACCGTGCCTTCTCTTGGCTCTGAAAGCCAGTTTAGCCATGCGTCAGGGAGTGAGCGAATGCAGTATACCAAAGCACACATACGTGCAGGGACTACCGCTACACTCCAAAGTCAGAAACCAAATTCCCACTGCAAAGTCAGAAACCAAATTTCCAGGTGCTAGGTGAAAAAAACCTTTTCCCGGTAGATGCTATGAAAGGGCGGGGCGGGAGGGGCGCAGAAACTTGTCCTACTTTGTGGAGATTCTAAATGTCAGACCAACAGAAAGCCTGGGTCCCCCATGGCACCCCAAAACCACCAGTGCAGGGGACAGCCAAGCCCTCCCTGGCCGGCCCTTGGACTCCCCAGCGACACTCTACCCAAATCTCTCCTCTGGAGGGTTTTCCTTTTTCCCTGTTGAGCACAGCAGTAGGCGTCTTTGGCGATGGTCTCCACAAACAGCTCCTGTAAAGCAACGCAGTGTCATCCCGGGTCGGGCACCGTATGGATGAACAGGGGTGGGAAGGGAGCTAGCTGTCAGGTGCCTGAGGTGATTCTGGAAGCTGAACCTGCCGTCAGGAAGCGGCTCCTTGCTTCCCCACTGCCGAACTTCCTCCCTAACTTGTAAACGCGTTCACCACAGACTCCCAGCAGGGACTGTGTTACACCCCACAAAGTTAGAGACACAGACGCCTCCAAGCGCTCGGCCCACCCCACAGACGCCCTCTTGCTCCTCTCTCAGCTGCGCAAGCCGCCGCCAAGCCCCGCCCCCGGCCACGAGCTCCGCCCCCGGCCCACGAGGCCCCGCCCTCTGCCCCTTCGCCTCGCGCTCCCGCCGCACCGTGGCTCGTGCCAGAATGAAGATGGCTTCCTGTCCCGCTAGCGTCACGTCGGGGTCCGCCTTCACTAAGGCTTTCACTCGCGCCAAAGGCAGTCTCGAGAGACGAGCCCCGGGTGCGCCTGTCGGGCCCTGGGGCTGTGGGGCCGCGGCCTCCCCGCCAGACCCCTCCTCCTCCCCGAGCGCCCCGCTTCCACCCGCCGCCGGCGCCGCCGCCATCCCGACCCCGAGCGTGCTGCGCGCGGCCGCCGAGTGTGCGCGCGCAGGCGGCACCGGCCCCTTTTCCCGCGCAGGCCGAGGCCACGCCCCCACGGAGCACGTCACCCCCGCCGCGGCCGGAACTCCCGGAAATGCCGGCGGCTGGGCGCTGCCCTGGGCCCGCGGGCTCTGATGGAGGCTGGGTTCAGGTGCGGCCTGTGGAACCCACCCATTGCTCCCAGCTGGAGCTGGCCGGACCACCCTGGCCAAGGCTTGCACGCTAGTTAAAATGCCGACTTCATCAGAACATTAGTTCTGAGAATTGGTTCTCAGGATTACACTTAGAAACTGTGAGGACTCCGAGGAGCTTTTATTTCTGTACCTAGTGGCGGTATCTACTGTGTGTCAGAGTTCAAACAAACTGAAAATATTAGCGGTCCGGGTTGTACAACTTAAGCCACCACCTGCGGTTGAGTCTTGGCCGGTCCGATTCCCATCCAGCTCCCTGTTCCTGTGTCTAGGAAAGCGCTGGGAAGGTGGCCCAAGTGCTTGGGCCCCTGTTACCCATGACAGACCGAAATGGGGGACCCCCATAGGGTTCCTGCCTTCTGGTTTCCCCAGTTACCCTCAATTAGAGGATGGAAAATTCCCCCCTCTTCCCCTTTTCTCTTCTTCTATGTAACTGCCTTTCAAATAAAATACGTTTTTAACATAAAAATAGATGTAACAGAAGGACTGCATTACACATCAACATGAGAAGCATCTTGAGGTCGAGTAACTATTCAAAACCAATGTAGTGAAAAAGGGCCCTACAACTGCTTAAGGGAGCACAGCTGGGCTGTGTCTGAAGCCGACCCCTGCCTGTGCGGTAACCTGAGGCTTGCTCGCTACTCCATGTCTTGAGGGAATGAGAACGGGAAAGAAAGCAACCTGTCTCTCCTTCTCTCTGTAAATCTGCCTTTCCAACAAAAATAAATCTTAAAAAAGAAAACAGTTGTGACCTCATGGACCCACAAAGACGAACCTCCAGGAAATCCTTCCCTTTCCATGTCGCGGGTCCCCACATGTGTCTGAGATCTGCTGGTTATAAACAGCTACTTTTTGCATGAGCAAGTTTCCCTTAAGTCTGAAGAGTTCATATTATTTGAGCACTTCCTGTTGTGCATGGTTTACAGTGCTTAACACTTACATGAACGACATTACATAATTTCCATAATACCCTTCCAGGTCGGTAATATTTTAGCCTGTTTTACAGCTGAGGAAATTAGTAACTTACCCAGAGAAGAATGTGGTGACGAAAGGATGAAGTTGAATAAGACGGCATCTTAAATCACTCGTGATTCCAGAATTATGCAGTAAACCCTGCACGACTGCACTGGCAGAGAGAGTCGCCACTAAAGCAAAGCTGAGTCTGGCCCTGGAGTTAAAATCTTGAGGAGAGGCCAGCACTATGGCTCTACTGGCTAATCCTGCAACTTCAGGTGCCAGCATCCCATATGGATGGTGGCTCAGCTATAGCAGGTGAAGATCTTTGTCTCTCCTTCTCTCTGCAGATCTGCCTTTCCAATAAAAATAATAAGCAAGCCTTTAAAAAGCCACCTTGCGAAGGAGTCTGAGCCTTTGCTGATGCACTGCTTGCCCCTGCTCTGGCTCTTAATTCCAGCACGAGGCAGCAGGTGGAGACCTCCACTGAGTGTACAGCTTTCAGCTGCTGCCCAGCCTGGCCTGGGCCTTTGGAGACACTGGAGAGTAAGGCAGGAGATGATTGCTCCTCCCCTTCCTCTGTCTGTCTCTCTCAGGGCATTATTTAGCAATCTTCAGAGGAAGCTAGGGACCACTGAAATCTCAGAGTTCCCATAGAACCTCAGTCCATTTTAAATTTGAGAGAAGGGGGAAACATAAAAGGCAAAAAAGAAATGTTTGCTTTTCATCAGGTCAGTATTTAATATAATGGTTGCAATGACTTTCCAATATTTTCATCCCAACTCTAACTGAAATGATAATCTGGGGCAGACACTGGGCCTGGTGGTGGGATCCCATGGAAATGCTCAGAGGCCGTGATGGAGTGTCTGGGTGGATATCCTACTCCACTCCCAGCTCTAGCTTCCTGCTAATGCTGCTGTTGAGGGGCAACAGTGATGACTCCATCATCCAAGGAGAAGACTGGATGAAGCTCCGGAATCCTGGCCTCAGGCTGGCCAGGCCCAGCTATTGCAGACATTCAGGGAGTGAACCAGCAGATGGAACTCTGCCTCCCAAGTCAATATATTTTTAAAAGTTTTCAAAGATACACAATGTATTTTTCCTGGCTCTCTTCAACTAGGCTCCTGCACTGGGTGAATGAGTTTGCATTTTCATACTTATTTTCTTGCACAGTACTACTCCTTTATCCCTGGCAGATTCATTCCAAATTCCCAGCAGATGCCTGAAACCACAGACCACCAAACACTGCATCAGTCAGACCATGCTTTCTTGTCTTCCACTCACAAATGTAATGCCACGACATCTTAACTGAGCACTTAGTGTGGTACAGTCACAACTTTCAGAATGAAGTTCTATGGCAAAATTAGCACAAAATTGCTTTTCTTATATTTACTTTCACCTTTTCACTTGAAGAAAGCACTTTATATAGCTCTTTAGCATATCTAAATTGCCCCTCCTCTTGCAATTCAAGGCCATTTTTAAGTAACAGAAATTACTTCACCACCAGCACCCTGATACCTAAACACAGCATTCTTGTAACTGACACAGCCAGTAAATGATGAGCAGGCAGGTAGCAATAACAGCACGGATACATTGGATGACCAAAGGATGACCTTATCTTGTGTAGGATGGAGTGAAGGGGTGCAAAATTTTACCATGCCTCCCAAAATGGCAGGCAAGTTAAACTCAAGTTAAACTCCTGAACCACCTAGACAGTGCATAATCCACAAGTGGGAGTGGCCTAGTAGGGAGATAGTAGCCAACTCCCTGTTGGGTTACCACTCCCACTGGAGAGCATGAAAACCAGGACACAGGCAGGGCTGGCTAGACAGAAAGGCACCTGCCAGTATGTGTGTGGGCTGGATAGTAGGGTTGGTTGGGTTGAACTAGGCATCAATGCCCATTGACATGTATGAGAGCTAAATGGGATGTGGGACGGAGTGAACAAGTCTGCGACACATACTGGCCAGCATGGAACCAGGGTAGGGAGCAAGCCTGGTGGGGGTTATGGAGTGTCACCCCAACTAGGCTGCAGCTCCCACTGGTCTGCGTGAGAACCGAGTATGAAGTGGACAGGATTAGGCTAGACTACAACACCCATCAGTTCACATGGAAGACAGGGCTGGAGACAGAACTGACCCAGCAATTGCGATGACCAGCTTGTGCATAAGCTGATTGGGGCAACAGACTGTGCCGGACCCTGTACTGGCAGGCACACTACAAGAATCAGGTCTGGGATCACCTCAGACGAAGTTTCTTTGGAGATCCCTCCAACTGAACTGCTGATCTCAGAGCCCCAACCATGAAGAGACTATGTCAGCCAGTGGATTCTGAATAGTTTCATCATGTGTACAATGGCGAGATTGGCAGCAATTCAGAACTGTTGAGCTATCAAAACTGCTTGAGCAGGACCCTCGGAGCGTGCCTCACATCGGGGACCTGGGATGGATGGGAGGCTGGTTGGGACTTCTCCCTTTGTTTCTCCCCTGACCCCAAATAGAGGGGGGGAAATAATATTAATGTGGAAACAATGGTATTACCCACTTTGCTGTAGCCCTTGACCCTTTGTTCCCTAATCAACTAAGTAAGGTTATATTTAAAAAAAAGAATTTTTGGATTTCCAGAATTTTCCATTTAACATTTCCAGACCATTGTTGACTACAAGTAATTGAAACCTCCAAAAGTTAAACAGTATGTAAGATGCACAGTGATACCGTAGTCTTTCAGCTATGGAGGCTGAACAAGGACTTGGTGAAACAGTTACCCTGCTGCTTGGAAATCCTGCATCCCATACTGGAGGCCTGGGTTCAGTCCCCTGGGAGGTGTGGCTTGAGTTCCAGGCTCCTGACTCTGCGTAGCTCTTCCCTGATGGTTATGGACATTTAGGGAGTGAATGAGCAGATGAAAGCTCTCACTTTGTGTGTGTGTGTGTGTGGTATGTGTGTGGCGTGTGTGGTGTGTGTGTGTGTGTGTGTGTGTGTGTGTGTGTGTGTATAACTCTGTTCCCTGCCTTTGTTTCTTTACCTTTAAATAAAAAAATAAGTGAATCTTTTAAAGAGGACTGGGACTGACCCTTTAGCAGCACTGGCCCTTTTCTACTTCACCAAGGAACCCCGTTACATTGACAGTCAAGCAAAAGCACTGGTTCTTCTTCAGATGGTACAACTTCACACAGCTCTTCCCCAAAAGACCAAGGAGACAGTTGGGGAAAACTCATCTTGTGCTGCTTGTTGCTGCTAGTTGTCACCTCAACTCCTTGAGGGCTTCCAGAGCCAGTCAAGGGGCTGTGGTCATCATCAGGATGTGGTTCATTTGGCCCTGAAGTTTTCTAACCTACCTCAGTATAAATGGCATGCCTATAATAAGGCAAAAGAACTTAAATAGGTGTTCAACATCCTTATTTTGGAAATTAAGCTTCATTTAAAAAACATAGTAGCCTAAATATTCTTAGGGAACCAGACTTAATAAATATATATATTTTTCTGGGAGTTGGTGTTGTGATATAGCAAGTTAAACCACTGCCTGAAATGCCCAGCATCTCATATGGGTACCAGTTCATGCCCCAGCTGCTCCACTTCCAGCCCAGCTCCCTGCTAATAACCTGGGGAAAGCAGCAGAAGATGGCACAAGTGGCTGGGCCCCTGAACACGCATGGGAGACCCAGAAGAAACTCTTGGATCCTAGATCCTAGCTCCTGGCAAGCTGACCCAGCCCCAGCCACTGCAATCATCTGGGAAGTGGATGGAAGATCTGTCTCAACCCTTTCAAGTAAATAAGTATTTTTAAAGTGCCTCTGAATATAAGTAGTGATGTGACAATACATATATGTTTATTTGCTAAACAATTCTATTTATCAGTTTAATTTATAGCTTAAGTAACATGGTAACTTACATTCATATCTTAAAAGATTTTTCAACAATAAATTCATTTTATTTTTGATGATATCTACATAGATGAGAGGGAATGCATGCCCACGTGGACCCACCAATTAGGGTGGGGAGGGTCTAGGAATGGGGGAAAGTGGATGAGACAACTGCCTCCAATCTCCGTTTTTCTTCTAGTATCTGGGGAAAGTAGAGAGAAAAGGGGAGAGGGCCATTACCAGCATTTCAACTGCATCAGTACCAAAGAATGGGGGAAGGTCACCCGATGTCATCCCGGGGTCCCCGATGTGGAGCATGTTCCAAGGATTCTGCTTAAGTCATTTTGATTGTTCTGAGATACTGTTGATTTCATTGCTCTAAGGTTGAGGAAATCCTTCCAAAGTCCATTGGTTGACATAGTCCACCTTACAGTCTGGATTCACCCAGATACTTGTCGGGGGAGCTGTCCAATTTGTTTTGCCCTCCAAGGCACTAGAGGTCCACTGCAGGCCTCAGTGAACTGACTGTCATGTCCCTATGTGCATCTGGGCATGCTCTCCATTGCACAGGCTTCAGCAACCGTAGACACCCAGTTCTGACACATGCAGTCCATGATCAGACCACATATCCTGTGATTTTCACCATGGTTGGACTTCTGAATCCAGTGATCCAGTTAGGGTTCCCCAAAGAAACCTCATCAGAGGTGACCCCAACTTGACTCCTGTGTGTGCCAGCCATTGCAGGGTCCAGCTCAGTTCATCACCCACATTAACCTACACACACACTGTTCATTGCAGTCACCTGGTTAGTTCTGTCCCCAGCCCCATTTCGTTGCAAACCAATGGATGGTATGGCCCAGCCCAACCCTGCCCACCACATACTTGCCCTCAAATTCACCAGCAGGAACTACAGCCCAGTTGGAGTGACCTCCAATAACCTCCACTAGGTCCACCCCCAGCCCTGGTTCCTGTCTATCCCATATCCCATTCAGCTCTCATATGCATCAGTGGGCATACTTTCCAGCTGGTTCTGCAGTCTAGTCTCAATAGGACATTCCCCCAGTCCCAGCACTTGCCAGCTGATGCTACAGCAAACAACAACCAGCCTGCACCTACTGTGGCTCATGTATGCATCAGTGGATATGGTTGCTCAGCCTAGCCTGGCTCTTGCCAGAACCCAGCTCAAATGCTCACCAACAGGAGCATCCCCAGATCTTACATATGCTGGTGGAAGCTGCAGCCCAGACTGGAATGGCTTGTCTCACCTCAGCATCCACCAGCAGGTGCTGCAGCCTGGCTCAGCCTAGCCTGCCCACAGTTCCAGTCTTGGTTCTTGTGCTCACCTGCAGGGACTATGTCCTGACAGGATTTCACTTAAAAAAAATCTTAATTCTTAGACCCACCACTGGTTTTGAGCATTCTTAAAGACTACAAATAGCTCACCATCATTTCCTTATTTCCTGAGAATAAGAAAATTCAATTCTCCAGACCACTGAACTAAAAGGAATCCATTGGAGATGATGTAACATAGCATTTGGCCCCCCATGCTTGCTACTCCTGTGGCTCATGACCTGGTTCAAGGACAGCGAGGTTCCACAGATGGCAGCATAGGGTACGCTAAGTGCTGACTCCCCAGTAAGTGCAGCTGTGTCTCTTGTTCATGTAGAGAGGGAGGGATAGGAATGAAGCAAATATTCTAGTGTCATTAGTGGTATCTCATTTATTTTCAGATTTTTTGAGAGGATATTTGCCCTTTCTCTGACTTTTTTTTTTTTTTTGAAAGAATTGCCACGCAATGCAGTGTCTTGATCTGCACATGAAGGAGCTCTTCAGTGCACAGCCACAGCAGGTCATCCTCTGGACCACTGAGGTTTACAGCGATCAGCGCAAGGCCTGGAGAGAGCAGGTGCTCTGCCTACATATGCACAGGATATGCCCACTTATAAAACCATCAAGTGGCTCTCTGAGGCCGCAGAGAGCTCCAAATGCCATTCTGCCCTGCTGTTCTCTCTTGTAACATCTATTTTTAAGGATTCACCTTGTCTTTCACCTTTGCCAGATTAAATTCTGTTGTGGTTTGAATAGCATTTGACAACTCAACTCATACAGATGTTCAAGCTTCAAGGTCTCCTGTCCGCAACCAACACACGAGGAGTTGAAGCTTGTTGTAACTAGGGGGTGTACGGAGGGTGGGCCAGGTGGGACACCCTTGGGTCTCTGGTAATATGCCCTTAAAGGAGATTCTTGTGAAAGGGCTGGTTGTCTAAGCAGAGTTGGGGCCTGGGAGGGGTTGTCTCCTCCTGGCTCCGAGCCCCGCTCTCCTTGCATTCTGTCATATACTGTCTTCATCAGATCCCACACTGGTGTGGCCATCTGATCTGGAACTACAAATCTCTGAATTGTGATTGAAATAAATTTCCCTTTATAAGTATCTTAACTCAGGTATTTTAGTTAAAGTATAGAAAAACTGACTAACAGAATCCCTAACCAAGACCTGATTTTCCATATAATACACGTTTCTTAACAACTAAGACACAGCACTGAAATAAAGATGGAAGATGTGGTAAGTGCTGGCCTCCCATAGGCACCATGGTCATTCCAAAGCTTAACTGCCAGAACAGATTTCAGGAGCAGTTGTGAGAGTTTTCTCAACCCTCAAGAAAATTCCAGAATATTCCAGGACTCACACCTGAGAGAATCCAGAAAGTCCCAGGCAAAACCCTAATGAGGAAGGAAGTCGGGGGCAAGGTAACATGCTGTTGGACAGCCAACTTATCCATCAGTTCATAAACACCTGTAGGCAGATCTTCATCACACACACTCTATTCCAGACACAGATTTCATTTCATCTCCATGAACTTAAATTTCTGGTTTTCTACACTTACTGCAAAATCCACATTTACTCTACCCATTTTGATAGCATTTAAGACTATCTCCTGGGCCCGGCATGGTGGCCTAGTGGCTAAAGTCCTCACATCCTTGCCTTGTTTGCACTGGGTTCCTGTATGGACGCTGGTTCTAATCCCGGCAGCTCCACTTCCCATCCAGCTAACTGACTGTGGCCTGGGAAAGCAGTCAAAGATGACCCAATGCCTTGGGACCCTGCACCTGTGTGGGAGATCTGGAGGAAGTTCCTGGTTCCTGGCTTTGGATCGGCTCAGCACTGGCCATTGTAGTCATTTGGGGAGTCAATCAGTGGACGGAAGGTCTTCCTCTCTGTTTTTCCTCCTCTCTGTATATCTGACTTTGCAATACAAATAAATAAATCTTCAAAAAAGAGATTATCTCTTAATTTTCTTAGAATCCATACGCCTCGGAGCCAGCATTGTGGTGTAGGGAGCAAATCTGCCACCTGTGATTGCTGACAGCCCATGTGGGGACCAACTTCTGTTTTGGCTGCTCTAGTTCCAATATTACTCCCTGCTGATGGACTGAGAAAAGCAGAAGATGGTCCAAGTGTTTGGACCCCTGTCACCCATGTCAGACCCCTGAAGGAGTTCCAGGCTCCTGGCCTCAGCCTGGCCCAGTCCCAGATGCTGTAGGGAGTGTGCCAGCAGCCTTTCAAAAACATCTCTCAAACGTTGTATCCTTTTGGTGACAAACTGGCTTTAACTACTGATCCATTGATCTAAGTTAAATAGTACACTTGAGTAAGTATATAATAATAAGATGATACTAAAAGTTAAGATTAAAAAATATGGTAAGAAGGACAAGTATTTGTCCCAACAGCTAACCCTCTGCCTCAGATGCCCACATCCCATATCAGGGTGCTTGGATTCACATCCTGCCTCCAATTTCCCCTTTCAGCTTTCTGCTCGCATGGACCCTGAGAAGCATCAGTTCAAGTAATTGGGCCTCTGCCACCCGTGTGAGTGACCTATACCAGCCCCCGCTGTTGCAGGCATTCTTGAACGTGCACCAGTGGATGGACGATCCCTCTCTATCTCTGCACCTTTCAAATAAGCAAGAATAAACTAATTTTCAAGTACTGTTGACCAGCAATCCAAACTGGCACTGCTGGCAGTGTCTCCACAGGGCATGCTGCTTCTATGACAGTAGGTAGGTGTTCTGAGATAGAAGGCCAGTGGGACCTTCGGGCCAGGGTATTGTTCAACTTGCCCACTATTTTTCTCACTCAAATGTACTGCAAAACCTTATTCTTATACATGCTATGTTGTCATGTGTTTTTAAGCTGGTAACACACTCTGTATTATGCAGTAAAATAATATAACATTTTAATCTCATGTTTATAAATTATCTTCAAAGGCCTAATACACATTTTAAAAATTCTCATGCAACACCTACTTCCTCAAGAACCCAGATACAGATCTATTTCAAGAAATGTCATTGCAATGGTACAGTTGAGTCAGGAATGAAGCATTTAAAATATAAAAATTCACAGAGGTTTCTCAGGTTAAACCACTGTCTGCAATACTGGCATCCCAGTATGGGCTCCAGTTCATTAAAAGATAAGTTCCCATCCATCGCCCTCTTCCACAAGAGGATCTGGTATTCCCCACAGTGGATCCTGGTGCCGATTCCACCCTTCCCAGGACAGCCCTGCTTCGGGCAGGGACAACCCGGGTTGCCAGCAGCCTCCTCAGGTTCATTGCCATCATTCCAGTACAACGCGGCAGGGGGAGCGGCACAGACTCACGACCCACGGTCCCTGCCCAAGCTTCTGCCGGTAGTTTCAGTCCGTCTCACTGCTTTTGGTAAAGCTCCCTTCCCAGCCTTAACTGGAAACACATTCTCGGCTTTGCTGCACCATTACGTAGAGGATTACAAACATGGCTACCTCCTCTAACTGCTGCCTGTGGCTACTCCACACTCCTGCCTGCCTTCCACTGGGCCCTCCTCCTCAGCCTCGACCTCCTCTCCATCCCTTCCCAGCCCACCCAATGAAGCAGGTTGCCGCAGAAATTTCCAGCAGTGCAGCTATGTCACTGTTACATGGACATAATATTTCCCTAAACCTGAACCCCTACTGACTTTACCAAGACAATGAGTTCTGGTGAAAGGAAAAGCAGGTTTTGGGGGAAAATATGTGAATTAGTTTGGGTTTCTGAAAAGCAAGTAAGTTTCTTCTGTGTATTAGACTCAGGACTCTAAAATCCTCCATTCGTCACTATTTCTCTGCTTATAGGAGAGAACTACAAAAAGTTCACAGGAAACAGAACTGAGAGGTTAACTTATTTTGGTACAGAAGCATTGAGAGGGGCCAGTGCAGAGGCTCCACAGGCTAATCCTCAGCCCCACAGCACCAGCATCCCCCACGGGCGCCGGCTTGTGTCCCAGCCGCTCCACTTCAGATTCAGCTTCCCACTTGTGGCCCAGAAGGCAATGGAGGATGGCTCAAGTCCTTGTCCCCTGCATCCATGTGGGAGATCCAGAGGAAGCTCCTGGCTTTGTGTCGGCTCAGCTGTAGTCATTGAGGTCATGTAGAGAATAAACCAGCAGGTAGAAGGTTCTCTCTCTCTCTCTCTCTCCCTTTTTCTTTCTGTAAATTTTCCTTCAAATAAAAACAATCATCTTTAATAAAAAATGAATGATAAAATTCATGCATGATTTTTTTACACTACACATTTTCCATGAGCCTTTCTGCTTTCAAATCAATTTTTCATCAAAATAAACCGACAGTTGTCATTCCATTTTTCAATGAACTTTTTGAAGTAATTTCATGTAATTATGCCAAGCCAGACAAAACATTCATGTGGAGATAAATAAATGCAGCAAAGGGAGCTTACTGAAAACCAAACTACACCATCATCATGACAGTAAGAAAAAAGCATAGCAGAAAAGAGATTAGGAAGAATCAGGGGCTGTGAGCCCCGCAGCTTCCTCACTTCCTTGGCAGCACCGACAGGAGCCCCTGAGGGCTTGTTCTCTGGGGAGAAGAGGTCTCCCAGAGACCTCCCTGCACGCAGCCTCCAGCGTGAACAACAAGGGCCTCACCACGGAGCTCCAGTCTCCAGCGTGCAGGGTGGCTCCTAGTCCATAATTAAGACTCGCCATTACACACTGAACTGCCTCATCAGACCTTCCAACCCTGCCCCATAGGTGTGTGAGACCTGCAGCACAACTGGATGGTTGCTCGCAGTCAGAGCATTCCTACGGTCTCCATGCTGGGAGGTGAGGCGTGCAGCATCGTGCGGAATCTCCATGTTTTTATCGTCATTCTCTCATGGTGCGCTATGCTGGTCCTCACTAAATTGGGGCTGCTTCGTTAAATTCAAAGAATGATAGGTCCTAGGCCTCTGTCGCTCTCAGTGACAGAAATGAATACCTGGTTCTATGTGGCACTTAGGAAGTGCTGACATCCTGCTGAGTTCCAGCCCACCTGTCCCAGAGTGGTGAGTGTGACACGGGAAAGCCTGCAGAAGGGACATTTCCAAGCTGATGCTGTAGAACTGCCACTAATCCCCCATCTGTTTACATTTTTTAAAAAAAGATTTATTTATTTTTATTGGAATATCAGATATACAGAGAGGAAGAGAGACAGAGAAGATCTTCCATCCACTGTTTCACTCTCTAAGTGATTGCTACAGCTGGAGCTGAGTCGATCCAAAGCCAGGAGCCAGGTGCCGCTGCCGGGTCTCCCACATGGGTGCAGGGTCCCAAGGCTTTGGGCCATCCTCCACTGTTTTCCCAGGCAACAAGCAGGGAGCTGAATGGGAAATGGGGCCGCCAGGTTTACAACCAGCGCCCATACAGGATCCTGGCGCATGCAAGCCTAGGACTTTAGCCACAAGAATACTGCACCAGGCCCTGTTTTATATTTTCAAGGTCACATGACTAGAGGTCTGTCAATACAAAAAGGCAGAAATCACAAAATGACTTACCATTCCAATAACAAAGACTTCAATCCTGCAGCCACTTTTAAAAAATCATTTATTTTTACTGGAAAAGCAGATTTACAGAGAAGGGGAGACAGAAAGAGCTTCCATGTGCTGGTTCACGCCCTAGGTGACTGCCACAGCCAGAGCTGAGCCAGTCAGGAGTCAGGAGTCAGGAGCTTCTTCTGGGTCTCACCCTTTGGATCTAGGACACACACACTTGTCCCACATGGGATGCTGGCACCACAGCCAGCAATTTTACCTACTATATTGCAAAGCCAAACCCAAATTTTATTAGTTTTAAATTGTAAGCACAACATCACATCATTTAGAAGCAAGAGGAGATGGAGTTTGGAAGAGCAATTGGCACTGTAACGCAAGGGCCTTCAAAGCCCTCGGATGGGACATGCACAGCCAGCCACTGGGGGCAGGGGGCACTGAGGAAGGGGGGAGGCAGCTTCCTGGTACGTGCTTCTGAGCCTGAGGAGGACAGAAGGTGACAATCCCGGGCACCAGAGGCAAGGGGGCATAGAGGGGAAAGGACACCTGCCACCATCCCACGCCTCTGAGCGCCTGTGATGGCAGTAGGCAGAACAGACAGGTAAGAGCTGATAGAGGATTCCACGTGCACCTCCAGCCTAGGGGCTGAAATCATCCTGTGTCGCTACAAGAGCTCACTCAAACTCCGCTGCAGAGTCAGGCCGATCACCAGGCTGCCCTCCCGGACCCAACCAGAGAGCCCTTGCAACAAATCCTTGAGTTCTTTAAGGCCAACAGGTCAACCTCCCGCAGATAACAGAGGCGCAGGAGGGCCCCCAAAATGTTGAAGACAAAGGCTGGGCTCCACACAGGTCCCCACGCGTGGAGAAAGGCTGCTTCTGCCCTCACCCCCTGGCTGAGTCATCCTGACCAGGAATGGTGATTCCATTATCCCATCTCCTTCCTGCCACTCCCAGGGCCTCCTGAATGCCTGCCCTCCAGAGCTTTTCACTTCTGTTCCGAGCTTGCTTTTGATCACACCCAGACAGAGGCACAAACTCCACACAGCCAACAACCAGTGACTCTTTAGGAAGTTCATTTTCTCAGAGATGTCAGAAACTCACAGAATTGTGCAGTTTGAGGGGATTAGAGACACTTGGAACATCACAGCAACCCAGCTCTGGAAGAACCAGGTCACTCAGGTAAGCTGTTTCTTTTCTAAACTTCTTCTCTAACTTTTTTAAAAAAGATTTATTTATTTTTATTGGAAAGTCAGATATACAGAAAGGAGGAGAGATAGAGAGGAACATCTTCCATCCAATGGTTTACTCCCCAGGCAGCCGCAATGGCTGGAGCTGAGCCTATTCGAAGCCAGGAGCCTGGAGCTTCTTCCGGATCTCCTATAAGGGTGCAGGGTCCCAAGCTTTGGGCTGTCCTCTACTGCTTTCCCAAGCCACAAGTAGGGAGCTGGATGGGAAGCAGGGCCGCTGGGATTAGAACCGGCGCCCATAATGGGATCCTGGCACGTTCAAGGCAAGGACTTTAGCCGCTATGCTATTGTGCCAAACCCAAGTCTACCTTTCTTTATCTCCAACGCCAACATTCTTGTCCAAGCCATCACTATACCCATAACATTCCTCACTGGTTTTCCCAATTTCTATCTCACGTCAATCCATTTTATGCACAATAGCTACACTGATCCTTTCAAGATCTGTGCACAAATATCAAGCCTTCCAGTGGTCTCCATTACAAACACAAACTCCTGGGACCTGGTGCAATGACTCAACAGCCAAATCCTCACCTTGCAAATATTGAGATACTGTATGGGCACAGCTTCACATCCCGATGCTCCATTTTCCTTCCAGCTCCCTACTTACAGCCTGGGAAAGCAGTAGAGGATGACCCAAACCCTCGGGACTCTGCACCCATGTGGGAGACCCTGAAGATCCTGGCTTTGGATCAGCTCAGCTCTGGCCATTGCAGCCATTTGGGAAGTGAACCAGCAGATGGAAGATCTTTCTATCTCTCCTTCTCTGTGTAAATCTGCTTTTCCAATAAAAATAAGTAAATCTTAAAAAAAAAAATTTCCATTGGAAAGGCATACCATTTATACAGAGAAGAGAGACAGAAAGATCTTTCCAAGTGGCCCCAATGGCCGGAGCTGAGCCTATCTGAAGCCAGGAACCAGGAGTCCATGCTCCCACATGGGCAGAGGGTCCCAAGGCTTTGGGCCATCCTCTACTGCTTTCCCAGACCACAAGCTGGGAGCTGGATGGGAAGTGGAGCAGCTAGGGCACAAACTGGTGCCCTGTGGGATCCTGGCACTTAGCAACGTGAGGATTTAGCCACTGAGCCATTGCGCGGGGCCCAAAAATAAATCTTAGAAACAAAACAACCCCCCCGCCACCACACACACACACACAAACTCCTATTATACTGCTAATAACAGTTTCTCTCCACCTCTAACTTCATGCCATGCTCACTCTTGCTTGCTATGCTCCTGCTTTTGCTGGTCTTTTGTTTCTATGAACACACCAAGACTTTTCCACCTTTTCACACCAGACCCTCTTCCTGGAATAGTTTTCCACTAACTTTTTCTTTAGGTTATAACTTATAATTTCAAAGCA
Organism: Ochotona curzoniae; assembly: GCF_017591425.1. Taxonomy (NCBI): domain Eukaryota; kingdom Metazoa; phylum Chordata; class Mammalia; order Lagomorpha; family Ochotonidae; genus Ochotona; species Ochotona curzoniae. Next base: position 62,456,613 of record NW_024466599.1, read on the forward strand.
CATCCACAAATTCTTTGACTTATGTTATCAAGAGCTAGACTAAATTCCCTTGAGTATGGCTTGGTCATATTGTCTTTCTTCCACTGAACAAAATACTACAGAACTCCTAAGATTAAATCAACAAAAGACAACAGAGCTTCCACCCAGCTCATTGTCAGAAGAACTCGCCTTTTGAACCCAGTTGCCATGCCAATCACATGCAGGTGTTTTCAGTACAGCCCCAGCTGAGGCCCCACCTGCAGCCAGCACCAGCCCACATCAGCCACAATCTGTACAAGCAAAGAAGCCCAAGATGACTCCAGTTCCCACACCGAGCTAATGCCAGGAAGGGCAGAGACACATTGTCCTCAACCAGCCCTGCCCGCAATGAAGATCTGTGAGCAAAATAGTTATTGGCATTGTTTAACACCACTGTGTGTCCCTCCTCAGAACTGCCTTCCCTGCTCACTCTGTCTCAGCTTCCACTCACGTCTTCTACCTCCAATGACATTCTAGCCTGGTCCCTGGCATGCAGCAGGTATTCAACATTTACTTATAGAACGATTAAAAATGTAAATGAATCCTCTTCTCACTCTAGAAGTTATCAACATTAGTGAGATAGGGAGTAACTGTGTAATGTGGGGTGATAACACCAAACAATTCAAAAAGTGAGAAAGTTATGCAGGGTGGGATGAGGAACTGCTTCCTGGTCCTGCTGCACAGGGAGAGTAGACAGATAACCACCAGGCAGGAGCACAGATGAAAAAAATGACCAGAGAAGGGAGGTGGGGCTGCTCCATATCAGTCCTGGTGGCAATGCAGCAGTGTGCCTAGTGTAATACTGAGTAAACAAGTAACCTCCCCATGTGCCTGTCAGCACATGTCTTTCTCGGAGGGAAATGCATTCTTAACTTTGGGAAGCAGAAGACAGTGGGAGTCTTGAGTAGGAGAAGTCTCAGAGAATCTTTATTGCAAAAGATGCTATGCTTTGGAAGAGCTGATAACAGCAAACATGTGAGGCAACTGAGCTTCCGGCTGGCTCCTGGGGACCCTGCTCACTGATGTGTGGTTTCCTTGGTGACAAGATGACTGCAGCGTAGATGGCGGGCTTTGGGGCCATCTGAGTGGCTCTGACACTAACTGGCTCTGACAGATTGGGATGAAAAGATTTAGTGTCCCTGCTGGCTTTCTCAAATTAAGCCCTCCTTTCTTGGTTATACATGTTGCTTTAGATTAGACGACTCTCCTGTGATGAGTGGACACCTTCACCATGTGGGCTGACTTGTTGGGGCTGCTGGCAGCATTTCTGAGATTGGACTCCTCAGAGCGGCTCAACAAGGTAAGGCTCTACACCTTTGTACTTCTCAGGCCATGTCACCAAGGCGCAGGGGTCAGGCAGGCCTAGGTAGGAAAATAGAAGCCAGGGCGGTTATTTTAACAGAAAGAATTTAATTTAGGCAATTGCTTAAACAGGCAACAAAAGCTGAAAAGTCACCAAGGGGTGTTCCAAGATAAACACTGACACAATACCAACTGTAGCAAGCAGCTCCCCCTCTGGAGTAGAGGAGCAAAGGGATGGGATCGGAGTTTTAAAATCCCAGAAGCTTGGAAAGGGAGCTCTGTGGAGCTGATATGCAGAGCCCCAAACAGGAGTGCTTGCCTAGCATCACTGAAGCTTGAGCTGAGGCTGTAAAAACAAGCTACAAACTGGCACCTGTTATTAGAATGAGTTATTTGCTCAAGGTAAACCACCACTGCCGGAGCAGCAGAAACACGATCTTGTTTTCACCCTCCTGCACAAGCAGAGACCAGAAGTAGGCCCCCCTGCGACAAGGACCAGCAGGTGGCAGAGGTTCTGATAAGGGCAGAAATGGTGCAAGATGCCCAGGGAATGACGAGGCAGGGCAAATGCCAGGGTCCTTCTCTCTACCAGGGAGCATCAGAGACCTTCCACTCTAGTGTAGGGGAAAGCCTCCACCTGCATCAAGAGTATCCCATGTGGCCACCAGTTCATGTCCCGGCTACTCGACTCCCAATCCAGCTCCCTGCTTATGGTCCAGGAAAACATCGAAAAATGCTCCTAGTGTTTAACTCATGTGGGAAATCTGGAAGAAGCTCCTGGCTTCAGACTGGTCTAGCTCTGCTGCTGCAGCCATCTGCGGAATGAACCAGGGGATCTCTCTGTCTCTCCCTCTCTTTCTCCATAACTCTGCTTTACAAATAAATATTTTTTTCTTCTTTCTCAAATAAATGTTTTTTTTTCTTTCTTTAGATTTATTTACTTATTTACTTGGAAAGGCAGATATACAGAGAGGAGGAGAGACAGAGACGAAGATCTTCCATCCGATGATTCACTCCTCAAGTGACTGCAACGGCTGGAGCTGAGCTGATCCTAAGCCAGGAGCCAGGAGCTTCTTCTGGATCTCCTACGCAGCTGCAGGGTCCCAAGGCTTTGGGGTGTCCTTGTCTGCTTTCCCAGGCCACAGTCAGGGAGCTAGATGGGAAGTGGGGGTGCCCATATGGGATCCCAGTGTGCTCAAGGCGAGGACTTCAGCTGCTATACTATCGCACTGGGCCCTCAAATAAATAATTTTTAAAAGGATCATGAAAGAACGGCCATGTGATTTCTTTTGCTGCAAAAGCTGTGTAGTTATTAGCAAATAAGTGTGATAGTGGCAGGTTGTAAGGATGAGATTATACTTCTTCAGCTCACAGCCATCTGATGTGGCAAGGAAAGGACGGGTTGGACATGGCCAATGAGTCACCATCGAGGCTTAGCTCTGCCGTCTTCAGGCAAGGGGGATTTAAAGGAAGAAGCACGGGGACTCTGTCCACACACCCACCTGGGCTAAAAGCCCGCAGCTACCAGTCGGCAGTTACACAGCCTCAAGCAAGCAGCTGCTTTGTCTTTCTGCCCATTTCCTCACCTCTAAAGTTACAAAACACAGGGAATAAAGGCCTCCTAGAGAATTCAATCCAGGAACACACACGCTACAGTCCGAAAGTGTCCCTCAAAATTCCTGTGTTGAGACTTAATGACCTGTGCAACAGGAACAAGAAACGGGCTTTTCAGCGGCTGAACCCCCACGAACAGGATCAGTGACCTCATCCAAGAGGCACCGGGAGCCGCAGGTCCCTCTGGCCACGGGCGCAAGCAGCCAATGGAAGAAGAGACGCGCTCTCACCAGACCACGAATCAACCACCTCCCTCACTGGGGATGCTCTGCGCTCCATAAAGCACCCAGCCTCTGGTATTCTGTTGCAGCAGCAGGGACCAACTGAGGCAGTTCACACTCAGTACCTCATCTGAGAGAATCAGGAGCAACCTGCAGGCCCCTTGCCTACCCTCCGCCTTGCCCTTGACATCTAGGCCCAGCCCCCTGCGTCGGTGCAGATTCTGGTCTCTGAAAGCCTCAGGGTGACAGAGCTCCATGGTCCAGACGGCTTTTCCAGTGGCAGGGCAGCTGGATGGGGTCACCCCCCAGCCCTCCAGTCTCCCTACTCCAATAGAAAAATCCTGTCAGGGTGCAAGCAAGGCTGGGATGTTATGGGACAGTTGAGGACAACACGAGGACAGGGGACACAGTGCTTGTCAAACAGCAGGGCTCAGTGAAGGTGAGGGGGGTCACATCTGCGACCAGGCACAGGGGCTTCACAGGTTCATGGTTGGACAGAACCAAATTCTGAGGACCCTACACGGGAGGTGATGCACATGGCGGCACCGCCTTGAAACCCTTCGCCCTTCTGAACAGGCACCAACCCCCGCTCCTCACTCATTTTATGAAGGAGTGGGGAAAGCTTACCCCGGCTGGCCGCAGTGACTTCCAGGGAGAGATGGTAAAGAAGAGCTGCCAGCAATAAAGGAAGCCGAGGGATCATTCCAGGATAAGTGGGGAAGGAAGCCAAGCCAGCCAAGAACTGATGAAGTAAAGAAAAGAGAGGGTTCAGGGCAGGCTCCACAGTCAGCAGCTCCCCCAGATATCACTGGCTGGAGCGGGGTAGAAATCTGAGCCACGATGGGGAGGTTTTCAGAGGACAGGTGGATGGCAAGGCAGGTGTGGGCAGAGCTACGGGGAGGGTGGTCTTCAGGCTGTGACTGCCAAGGTGGGGTCCCACACTGCAATGACACAGCCTGGGAGGCCGGGGCAGGGTGTCTAACTGTGGCCACCCACTGAAGGAGCAGGCGGAGCCCAGGCCCTGACGGTCATCTACCCAGGCCCGCAGCACCCAGAATGCTCATCCCCAAAGCCAAGGTTCTCAGTCGCTGGGCAGGGTACACTCAAGGACAGCATCCACCTGCAGAGACACCCGAGCCCTGAGAGGGGCTGCGGCTGGGCAGGCTTCCGACAGACAAGGCTGCTAACAAGAACGGATACAGAAGTCAGGTGGGCTGTGTCCTTACCCATGGTTCGGCCCTGGCACCCACTGCTTCCTCCCTCATCCGGGCTTGGCACACGCCTGCCCAGGCCTGGGGGGTTCCGGGGAGCTAGTCATCCCTCCCCTCCCCCTTCTAACTTTCAAAGCAAGTTGCTCAGCACACATTAGGTGCTTTATAAATGGGGTCTACATGGCTGAGCACTGGCTGGCTGGACAAGGAGAGGGTGAAGGAGGGTGGCACAGGAAAGCCCTCTGTTTGTCTACGGGGCTGACTGATCCGGACTCTGCTGCTGCTGCCAAATGCCATCTTGGGCACACACATTGCACCTCCAGCCCCGAGCTTCGTCACCACAACTTCAGGGGGTTGATTTTTTGCCTTACATTGTCACGTACCTTAGCGTTCCTGTGGTATTTTGGGCGCGCCCAGCGCCCAGCGCCCAGCACAGCCACCCAGTGGAGAGAGGACTCCTCCACACCAGTGAGCTCCACAACGAGGCTTGGATGTCGCCCAAGGGGCACATTCCTGAATTATCTGGGAGATGGCACCGCGGCGCGGGGCGATGGGTGTGGATTCTAGCAGCGGCCTCCCCAGGCCCTCTGCTTCCGCGGCTGCGCGCCCGCTCCCCGCACCGCCGAGCGGCGGGCGCCACCTGGAGGCCATCCCGAGGTCTGCAGGGATGCCGCGTGCGCCCGGGGAGATGGCTGCGCCCATCCTTGTATTGGAGCCACTGTTGTTGTGAGACCTGGGGAGAAATAAACGTAACGCTCATCCCCCCAAGGCACTTAAGGAGTGACGGAGACGGTAGGTCACCAACAAATAATTCAGTGTGGAGCCAAAGGGCTGGGAAAGAGATGGAGCCCAAGGAGAGACTAATAAGGCAGTCATTCTGAATTCAGGACGCCCACGGGAGTAAGAGCCGGAGCTGGCGTCGGAGGTGTCCGGCGGAGGTCAGGGAAACGATGAGGGGAAATGACTTAGGTTGGATCTTCAAGAATGGATTGCATTTCACCAGGTTGTATTGGGGGAACGTTCTGTGAAATCAAGGAGAGAAAAAAGAAAAGGTTGCAGATTGCAGAACGGTGAGCCCCACGTCTGAAATACAAAGAACTGTGGAACAGAAGGACTTCGCCGTGACCAGGGACAGGAGTTTGGGGCCAGTGGTGAGGGGGCTAGGTTTGGCAGGTGCTGTTGGAGCCCGATTCCAAAGCAGTGGGCAGGGTCTGCGGGTTCCAGAGCAGACCCTGCCCACTGCTTTGGGATCACTTCTGAGGACTTATTATCACTGCTCATTATTACTCATTTTATATAAGGTGATGTTGATCTAGCTGTTTCCAGCCTTAACAGTCTCTCCATCCCTCTCCCTTCTTTTCTACATTTTTCTTCGTTGTCTTTTATCGCTCTCTTTTTTAACTTCCTGTGTTGGGACGTTTCGAGCATCCACAGAAGTAGATACAGACACACGGCTACACTGACGCCCAAACACCCGGCACACAGGTTCGACAATCATTACCTCCCGCGTGTCCAGTCTTGCTTCTTTGCCCCGCTCCGACACATAACTTTGAAACCAATCCCAGATGTAGATGTTTCATGATTTCAGTTTTTACCTTTGAAAGGTAAACCCTCTAATGCAGGCGTCAGATGCAGCCGTTAAAGTGCTGCTGAGACACCTGCCTCCCACGGCGGAATGCCTAGATTCAGTCCTGGCTCCTCTTCCAGTTCCGGGTCATGCCTAGATTCGGTCCTGGCTCCTCTTCCAGTTCCAGGTCACTGCCAGCGTGCACCTGGGAGGTAGCAGGGGATGACTGGGCATTTCAAGTCTCTGCTGCCCCCTGGTGGACTCGGGCTGAATTTCTGCCTGCTGGTGTCAGGCTGGTCCAGTCCCAGCATGAAGATTTATCATCTCTCTCTCTCATTTCTGTAGCACTCTCTCTCCTCTTGCTTCTCCACCTTTTAAAATAAAATAGAAATTCTTTCAAAACTCTGTGTTTGAACTTAATCATCAGGCTATCACTAAATGCATAAAATACAATTCCTTACTATCATCTGATACCCAGTATTTAATTTCCAGTTCTGATCTTTCTTGTAATCTTGAATCAGTACAATTGTTGCATAAGTTTTGCACATCTCTTTACTCTGTAGCTTCCCTCTTCCCCCCACGTGGTGTTTCAAGAACACCATCAGGGTTCCAGGATGACTACAGATCCTGACTAATTCAAAACAGATCTCTTGAGCCCTAATGGCTGAAGTCCTCATCTTGCACAAACCGGGATCCCATATGGGTGCTGGTTCTAATCCCGGCAGCCCCACTTCCCAGCCAGCTCCCTGCTTGTGGCCTGGGAAAGCAGTCAAGGATGGCCTGAAGCCTTGGAACCCTGCACCCTCATGGGAGACCTGGAAGAAGCTCCTGGCTCTGGCCTTCTGGCTTCAGGTCGATGAAGTTCCAGCCATTGCAGCCACTTAGGGAGTGAATCAATGGATGGAAGATCTTCCTCTCTGTCTCTCCTCCTCTCCGTACAACTGACTTTCCAATAAAAGCTTAAAAAACAAACAAAATAAAAGCCCAGATCTTTTGAGGCTGGTGCAGTGGCATAGTAGCCCAAGCCTCTGCCTGTGGTGCCAGCATCCCAGATGGGTGCCAGTTCAAATCCTGACTGTTCCACTTCTAATACAACTTCCCTACCTGAGAAAGCAGCAGAAAATGGCTCAAGTCCCTGGGGCCCTACACCCACCTGGGAGATCTGAAAGAAACTCCTGACTCCTGGTGTCAGATCACCTCAGCTTTGGCCATTGTAACCATTTGGGGAGTGAACCAGTGAATGGAAAATCCTCTTCCTCTCTCCTCCTCTCCCTCTCTCTGTAGCTCTGCCTTTTCAGTAAAAAAAATTAATCATGTTTTTAATTAAAAAGAAAAACAGGTCTCTTAGGTTGGGCATTGGCTTGGGATACCTGTACCCACATGGAGTGCCTGGGTTCAAGCCCCAGTTCCATTCTTGATTCTAACTTCCTGCTGACGCGCGTCCTGGGGGGCAGGAGGTGACCGCTCAGATACTTGGGTCCTTGCCATTTGCACAGAGAACCCAGCCTGAGTTCCTGGATCCCCCTGCTCTGGCCTGGCCTGGCCCCAGCCATCGTGGGCCTTTGGAGAACGAACCAGTAGATTGCAGGGTTTTGTGTTTTTTTTTCCCTGTATCTCTCAATTTAAAAATTAAATAATAAAAAGTTTTAAACAGAACTCGATTTGCTTCTCAAAACCTGCTCCTCCCTTGGTTTTCCCCATGTCTGCGATGGCAGCTCCGTTCTTCCAGTTGCTCAAGCCAACCTCATGGACGTCAGCTGGAATCTTTCCCTCATACCTTATCTGCTCTGTCAGCCACTTGGCTGACTTTGGCTTCAAAAACACAGCCAGCCTTGGACACAGCCTCACCACCCAAGCTGCTGGCCCAGTCCCCCACACCTCGCCTGTGCTCTGACATAGCTCAGAGCTAGTATTTCCATCCCTGGATGCCCTACAAGGCAGCCAGGACGCTCTTGTTAGAAAAACAGAACTATTGCTCAAAGCCAAGGGCTTCTCAGCGCACTTGGAGCAAGATGCAACAGCCTCATACCAGTTCTAAGACCTCACAGTACCTGGCTTCCCAGCACCTGCCTGCCCCCTCTCCCCTGCGCTAACCGCATACCCACACTGGCCTCTGTTCTGTTTCTTGGCAGCTCTTGCCCTGCCTCCGGCTGGGGAGCTCTTCTCCCGCCTGGCCGTGGGGCTCTCCCACCCCTCCCATGGATTCTGCTCTTTCCTCACTACCATGTCATGGGCACCTTGCCCCACCCCATTATCCTCTGTGCTCTTCTTACCCTACTGCCTTCTATATAACACTAAACATACTGGCATGGTAGCCTAGTGGCTAAAGTCCTCACCTTGTATCTGCCAGGATCCCACATGGACGCAAGTTCATGTCCTAAGGGTTCCTGGATCCTGGCTTCAGTTCAGCTTAGTTCCGGCCATTGTGGCCACTTGAGAGTAAATCAGCGGATACAAGGTCTTTCTATCTGTTCTCCTTCTCCCTGTTTTTTTTTTTTTAAGATTTATTTTATTTTTATTGGAAAGGCGGATATACAGAGAGGAGAGACAGAGAGGAAAAATCTTCCGTCCGATGATTCACTCCCCAAGTGAGCGCAACGGCCAGTGCTATGCCGATCCGAAGCCAGGAGCCTCTTCTGGGTCTCCCACGCGGGTGCAGGGTCCCAAAGCTTTGGGCCATCCTCGGCTGCTTTCCCAGGCCACAGGCAGGGAGCTGGAAGGGAAGCGGGGCTGCCAGGATTAGAACTGGCGCCCATATGGGATCCCGGGTGTGCAAAGCGAGGACCTTAACCGCTGAGCCATCGCGCCGGGCCCAAAAGTAAATAAATCTTAAAAAAAAAAAAAAAAAAAAAAAAAAACAGCTAAAGCCATCTGGCCTAACCTACCTTAAATGTCCATTCTCTCCCCATCAGGATGCAAGGCGGGCACCTATTTTGCTGTGCTATATTCCCAGCAGCTACAGCACGGCCCTAGCCAGTGTTCAGCTAATTACTGAATGAACGGAAGGGGCAGAAGGAACAACTATGCAGGCCACAGGACAAAGGGGCAGTTTGCTGATGGTGGAGTCCCAGGAGGCACCGGGGAAGGGTTGAGAGAAGGAAAGGGGTAAGAAGCGCCCTGTGCCTGAGCAGCAGCAGGCATTTGGACGAATGGTTGAGGTTTACACGTCCCACTGGGAGCGTCAGTTCGGTACTGCCCGAGCCCGGGCTCCTGCTCACAGACCCTGGCAGGCAGCAGCGACGGCTCCAGTGAGGGAGGTCTTGCCTGCTAAGTGGGAGCGTTGGCTTGAGTTTTCAGTTCATACCTTCAGTGTCAACCCAGCCCTCGTCATTGTAGACACCAGGGGAATGAATCAGTGGATGGGAACTAAATCAGTGCCTCGCAAACTAAAAAGAAAATTCATGAACACATGGGATTAAAAGGTAAGGGTTTTTGTTTGTTTTAACAATCGGAGGTTGCTGGACCATATAGCCGCACCTCATTGCATTACGGCACAACACTGACGAAATGCGGGGTCAGCGACTGGGCTTCCTGCCGGGCCTAAGCTGCACAGAGGCTGGGCCTCATGAACACGCTGTTTGGAGGAGTCCCCACAACGGGGCGCCAGGGGCACACAGCTTGGGGCGCTGCAGGGACGCAGACGGCTCATTTAGCTTGCGGTGTGGTGGTGACCTCACTCTACTTGGTGAGGTGCTGCCAGTGAAAAATATTGTGTCCCACATGTTTGATCCCTTCTCCTATTCAATAAAAGTGTGCCTCATCCCACGCACAGACGAGTCAGGATTCGGTGCTGGGCTAAGAATGCCTACTCCAAGGAGCTGGAGGGGACGATGATACCAAGGCGAAGAATGTGAAGAAGTAAAACAAGCCCCACGCGAGACATCAACAGGACAATTACGTGTGCAGTGGCCAGCAGCCAAAGCCGGGAAAGGCCCTTGGGAGCACCCCAGGGAAAGGGTGGGAATTTCACAGTCACAGCTTCCCAGCCTGCCCATCCCTGTCCCCCATGGCAGTGTTCAGGGGTCAGACTGCACGGCATGGCCCTCCTTCCTTGGGAAGGCTCACTGTCACTTGAAGACCATCAGCTCCCTCTAGTGGTGGACCCGAGCTTCGCAGGATACGCTGCAGGATGGAGACCTGGAGCAGGTCCACCAGCATCAGCATCTTCCAGCGGCTCTGGTTATCGTGGCCATTGAGAGTGAACCAGCGGATGAGAGATTCGTAGTGTCTCTCTCAAACTCTGTAGTAACTCTACCTTTAAAATACAAATAAATCGAAAGGAAAGAAAGGAGGAACAGAAAAAGGAAAAGGAAGGGGAGGGGAGGGGAGGGAAGGGAGCAGGACCATAACCCTTTTTACCTTGGAGAACCCCACATGCCAGGACATGTCCGGGTGAGCGGAAGTGGTTTTAATTTTAATTCAGAACGGTAACATTTCTTGCATCCAACTGTGGTGACTTTGTTCTTAAGTGCTGCATAACACAGATAAAAAAGAGTAACACAAACACTGCTTTTTCCAGCTTTTCATTTTGTGGAGCAAGGGGGAACAGGCGTGGGACAATATTCGGGGCTGAGACAGGTGCACTAGGTTGCCAAGCAAGGGGTGGCCTGGTGGAGCCAGCAGCAGAGCCCTGCCCGTGGGGACGCAAGGTGGAGTTGGTGCCTGGCGAGTCCAGCGCCTTAGTAGGTTCCCGCGCCACTGCCTGGAGGGACCAAGCAGGTCATGTAGGGTCAACAGGTGCCTGCAGAGCGCTCTGGCATTTCCTGTGGCTCCTCACACAGAAAAACATTTTTAATGAGCCACCCCTCCTCCATGCCCCCTTGTCCCTCCCTCAGTGGCGCCGAAACCCAGGCGCTGCTGCGGCTGTGAGCCCTGTCTGCGTGCAGCTGCGCTTGGTGCATGTTGTCTGTGTACCCTGGAAGTGGGCTGGCAACCGGACACACACACACACACCACACGCGGGAGAACAAATGCATTTATCCCTAAATGGAAGCAGGGGAAAATAAACCTTATCATCTCTGGGTAGGGCACTGAGAAGGGACTGGGTTTGTGAGGTTTCCCTGGCGGGTGAGGGGTAGCAAGGAGGACAGATGCCACATTGCCTGGACCACAACCAGTGGCTCCAGAATTGAGTGCTCCAGCGGCCGATGGAGCTTAGACGGGATAGAGCATCATTGCTCAGGCTGGTGGGAGCTTACATCTTCTCCTTTGATGCAGCAGGTTGATAGGTCCCAGAAGGCTGGGCGAGAGCCCCAGACCAGGGACACATCAGTGACAGTGTTGCAAGAATGTTGGCGAGAGATGAGACTACTGCTCTCCAAGAAAACAAGTCACTTGTAACTCCAACAAGAAACTCAGAAATAGGGTGAGCATCAAGCCCCAGGATTGAAGCTGCTGGCCTCCCACGACAGGGGACCTGGGATTGAGGTCCAGCTTGCACTCCCATTACAGCTGCCTGCTAACATGCCCTGGTGGATGTGGGAGGCAGCCCATCACCGCTGAGATAGTTAGGCCCTGCCCCTGTGCAGGAGAGCGGGGCTGAGCTCTGGGCTTCTGGCTTCCCAACCACCCAGCTACACACATCAGGGGAAGTGAACTGGCAGATGGAAGCCTTCTGTCTTTTCTCTGTGTGAGACCCGTCATATAAATAAATAGGTAAATACAATAAAAAATATTTTAAAGAAACCCAGATTAATGCTCTAGATTCTAATTCAGTCACGTCGCCTCTGTTCGTGTCTGTCTACAACTATCACCAACACCAGAGAAAACAGTCTCCAAGCAGGTGGAGGAGGGTAGGGCATTACCCACATACCAGGCAAAGGGTTACAATAAACAGTTCCAGAAAATTGGCATCAAACAAATCATGCTGTCAGACCAGAACACCAAAAATTAGAAATGAATAACCAAGGGGTTGATTACGAAACATATCACAGCAAACTATACACTACTACATTTTAAAAGGTGAAATATAAAACCTAGCAAATTGGGCCCAGCACGATGGCTCAGTGGCACACGCCGGGATCCCATATGGGTGCTGGCTCAAAAACATACTCATTAATTCCTAGTGCCCAGCATCTTGGCCCAGGGAGTAGGGTCTTTGGGAGCTGAGGTCATGAAATGGACCCCTCGTGAAGCAGATCAGCACCTCTGCAAGCGTGCAAGGGTTACTGCCATTTACCTTAGGACTACATTTTATCCAACATTGTAAGAAGAGAGACAAAGACATCATTTAGCAATTTGGAGGGAAAGCTGCCATTATTTACAGACAATATGATCACCTCCATGGAGAAAGCAGAACAAAGAGCCAACCACAACTAATGATGACGTTTTCAAGGCCAACCAACAAGGTCTCTTAGGTTTCTCTACACCTGTGGTTTTCAACCAGGAGCAATTTCGCCCCTCAGATAGTTACCAAGGTTAGTAAAGAAAAATATAGACTCTGTTCAAATTTGCGTTTCAGATAAGCAATGAAATTACTTAGCATAAGTATATCCCATGCAATATTTGGGATGAAACAATGAGTGCCTGCATTTTGTCTGTCAATCCTACCTGCAGGGCAAATCCAGCACCTGAAGATGTTACCACAGGGGTCATCTATTAGAGGCTGAGGAGGCTGCTAGGTACCCCACTATGTGCACCAAATGACAGGTTAGGGAAAGATCGTGCAGCAACCACAGCTCACGAGACTGACACTGACACTAAATCAGGAACTCCAGCCAATCAGGAAGGAAAAGCAAAGAACCCTGTTTGAAAGTCAGTAATGAATATGTATACGATCATGAAACGGCCAGTAAGGAGAATCCAGAAAGCTAAGAACACAAGGGGATGTTCAGGTCCACAGTGATCAGAGTGAATGCAAAGTGGAGCAATCACAAAGTCTCACTTGGCTCTCGGCAGATGGACCAGGACTGGAGAGCTGAATGACGCCACGTTTCTAGCAGAGATTTGCTGCTGGTGGAATGAGGGCTGGGGCAGTCTTTCAGGAAGATAATCCGGTCGTTGTGGTGGTCAAATGCAGTAAACCTCGCCCTGTGATCCAGCTTTCCTGCTCCTGGGTATGCCCAAAGAGATTATCACAGATGATAAAGGTGGCGTGTGCAAACATACTTTTTGCCGTGATGCTTGTGCAGCCAGAGTTGAGTCCATGCACATGTCCACCACAGAGAGAATGGACGGGAGCTATCACGCGTTCTTGCAATGGGATATTAGGCAGCAACTGGAAATGACAAATTTAACGGACACACTGCAACATCTATGGTCTGTAAAAGCTGGTGCTCACAGAGCAAGAAACCGAGACTTTTAGTCAGCAGCATTCTATACATTTTAAAAAGCATGCACACAAGACCAGACATGCTTCTTAAAGAGACAAAACAATAAAAACCTGTCCACCAAACAGCAGGATTGCCCAACTGTAAACGGAGAATGAAACATGGGAATGGGGACAAAAGCAACAGGGAGGGTTCATGAAAAGTGAAGTGAGCAAGGCTAAGCAAGGTTTAGCCTCCTACACCTAGGGGCCAAACGCAAGGAAAGCAAGCCAGAAGAAAGGCCATGGCTAACTGGACGGCACTTGAGTGCAGCCATCCATCTGCTTCAGAAAAATCTGGGCTGAGCGGCCCCAGGGCAGAGGCAGGAACAGGAAAGGACAGAAATCCAGGGTTTTGAGGGCCTCATGATGGAGGCTTCTGCCCACTTTGTCCAGTGACAGTCTGTAGGGGAATTAATAAGGGTCTGTGTCAGCTCGGGAGCCCATACACTCACCCCTACCGCTCCACACCACTCTCACTCTGCCCCCGTAGGGAGTGGGAGAGCAGCAGGTTGCTGTTGCCAGTAGCCCCGAGCAGCAACCTGCTTGAGATTGGCAAAGCCCAGGTAACTTGGGTGGAGGTTCAGGAACCCTGGGGGCTGGGCAAGTTGAGGGCAGCTGCCGAGGAAGAAGCCTCTGGCCTGTACCACAGCTCAGCGAGGTAGGGAAGTGTTAGGGGAAACTCGTTACACCTCCTGCACACAAAAATGGTCTCAAAATGTGTCTGTTTTGTAACATACTTTCAGCATGAAGCCACATACCGTCAATATTTTCTGTATTATCAAATATACTTCCAGAATACTATTGGCTGATTCTTTTATTTTTTTTAAAAGATTTATTTATTTTTATTGGAAAGGCAGATATACAGAGGAAGATCTTCCATCCAATGATTCACTCCCCAAGCAGCCGCAATGGCTGAAGCAGAGTTGATCTGGAGCCAGGAACCAGGAGCTTCTTTCAGGTCTCCCACATGGGTGCAGGGTCCCAAGGCTTTGGGCCATCCTTTGACTGCTTTCCCAGGCCACAAGCAGGGAGCTGGATGGGAAGCAGGGCTGCTGGGATTAGAACTAGCATCCATATGGGATCCTGGAGCGTTCAAGGCAAGGGACTTTAACCGCTACACTATTGCACTGGGCCCTGTTGGCTGATTTTTAATGATGTAGCTGTCTGGATCACAACATAACTGTAATTCCACGTAACTGTCTCACAGGACACCCCTCCTGTTACTTTCCCAATTGCTCTAACCCAGGTCGCCCAACCTGCTCCTGTTACTCACTTCCTGCCAGGTTCAGCCATCGGGAAACACGCTAGAGAATACATGGATAGGGCAGAGAAGCAGGGTAGATCTGTCTCCATAGAGCTGCAAGTCCTATTCCTCCCTCCCCAGGTTTCTGATCCGGCTAGTGAGTGACAAGTGGCTTGTTGCTAATGCCTGGCTAATTCCCTGTGCTGTCTGCTGCCTCAGCTCTTCCAGCACTGCATTCAAAGTGTTTACTGGAATAGATCGTTTGACTGGGATCAGAGACAAGGTGGGCAGGCCCAGTACACAGAGCCTCTTTTTAACCTATTACAACTCACACAAATCAGTCCCAACCTCGACTTCCCATAGAATAAAAGTATGTGTATTTTCTTAACCCCACTTTCTAGAAAAAAAATACACAAAGCCTGCTTTGGATGCAGTTGGCTGTTTGTTTCTCCAAACCGGCTGTACTAACTTAACGCTTCCACCAATAGTATGATAATAATCTCATCATTTCACCAGTTTACACTTAGAAACTTGTGGGATCTCACCTTAATTTCTCAATCACTCAATGGCTTTCTGTATTACCCCCTTGGCCCTGGTCAGCTTCCTCCGCAGTTGTCCTGAAGCACAACCCTGGAAATGTCAGTGGGAGCTTAGAGATATTCTCCAAAATCATTCTTTGCCTTGAGAAGAGGGGAAAGTTGGTAGGGAGAGAACAGAGGCAAGTGCTTAGAATCTTTCTTTTAAGATTTATTTACTTATTTGAAAGTTAGACAGGGGGAAGAGACAAAGCTTTAGTCTACTGATTAACTCCCCAAATGGCTGCAATAGCCAAGAGCCAGGAACTACTCCATCTGGGTCTCTGGTGTGGGTAGGAGGTGCCCAGGTATTTGGGTCCCAGGCATGTCGGCAGGGAGCTAAATCAGAAGTGGAGCAGCCAGGACTCTACAGGTAATCTAGAGATGATTTAAAGTATATGAGACAATTGTGTACATCATAGGCACACACTGTACCATTTTATTAAAAACTTGAGTTTCCACAAATTTCGTCTTCCATAGGAATTCCTGGAACCAATCCCCTGTAGATACCAAAAGACAACAACACAGTAAAAGTCAAGATACTTATAATAAATTATCCATCAGACCAGCCAGGAAGCACTAACATGTTCCCAAAATAACCACGCTCTTAAAGCGCTCAAGAATCACACCAGGACTATTTTGAAAAATGTTAAAATTTATTAATAGTTAACATCACATAGTTAATTCCACTAGTTCTTTATCGTACATGACAACACCTACACTAGACTGAGTGCTCAAGGATTTGAGATGATCGACGATTTAGCACACCCCAAAGATCGAGATCCATTGGTTCACACCAAGCAAAGCAGCACCAACACGCTGCTGTCAGCCAAACGCTGGGAGTGCAAACATTTAAAAAATGCATTTCCATCACTCCTTTTTACAAACCAGCAGCACATCTTCAATAGCTACACACACATCTCTGCCTTAAAAAACAAAAAGTATAATTTCATAGAAGATGTCTAATTTTCAATTTTACAATGAGATTCATCTCTAATTCATGGACATCCTTTGGTGACCCACAAACCTGCAGGTGGCTTTTGGCTTTCTTACAGAGAGGTGCTCACATTCTGGATCAATTGGTGTAGATGGGAGTGACCGAAGAGCTACCCCAGACAAAGGGAGCCTGCAACAAACGAGAAGGCCCAACCCCTTCTTCATGAGCTTCCCAGGGGGATCTGGGCAGTTCTTCACTTTGCTCTGCTAAAACAATCAGGCCCCATTTATAGTACACATTTGGAAAATGCGCAAAAACTGGGGGGGGAGGGGGCAGTTGAGTCTTGAGTTTCCATCTCTGTTGCATCTTTGTATTTTACTTAATGGTGTTATAAGCTCATTTTTTCTGTCATGTGTGTCCAGGTTTTTGTTTTAATTTTAAGATTTACTTATTTATTTGAAAGGCAGAGTTTACAGAGACAGAAGGACACAGATATAGAAAGATCTTCCATCTGTTGGTTGGCTACCAAATGGCCGCAAGGCCAGGGCTGAGTCTAGCAGAAGCTAGGAGGCAGATGCATCATCTGAGTCTCCAACATGGGTGGTAAGGGGCCAAGCACTTGGGCCATCTTCTCTTGCCTTCCCAGATGCATTAGCAGGGAGCTAGAAGGAACGTGGAGCAGCCAGGATTTCAACTGGCACCTATATGGGATGTCAGCACTGCAGGCTGAGGTTTAATGTGCTACAACAGTCTCAATGTGTGTATAGGTTTAATGACTGTGGTTGCGTGCATTTGTGAAGAGAACTGGGTCCTGGGTGTTCAGAATTGATCAGGGTAGAGAAGTTTTTATGCCATTCCCATCCCTTTCAACAGTTGGAAAAAATTCTGTGTATAAAAATATAAAAACGGGTCAGCAGACCAATACCAACTCAGCCCAGGGAAGCACATGAACATTTCCTGCAAAACACTCATTAAACAAACCCAGGGGCACACATACATTAAGAAAAACAGTTGTCCCTGAGCCTTGGTTTGGTTGCTTAATTGCTTCATTTTGGTCTGTTGTTGACAATTAGGTAACAGTTTTTAAGACATTTTTTTGGTGGCTTCCTTTATCTTCTCAGAACTTGAAGAAAGTACCATGAGCACTGACTGCCTTAAGAAATGAGAGTACAAATGTCTGAGTCCCTTTGAAATGAATCCTTTGGTTTCCTTAGATCAGCATCCCATGGAATATTGCGCTGGATAGTCTCTACACAGAGCAGCAATTGCTGTAGTTTCTCCTCCAAGCTACAGGCCCCACCTCTGCCCCGTCTCTGCCTTTCACACATTCCAAGCCGGCAAGAGAAGGAAAGAAGAGCTGGAAGGTGGCTGCCCTGCCATTTATTTGCTCGCCCAAGAGAGGCTTCTCTTCTCTTCTCAGAGGCGATGCAGGAACGAGGTATTTCTAGGAACTCCACCTTCCATCCTTAACTAATCTACAAATGAGGCTGAGTCCATGGGGACTCCACATTTCTATATACAATACATTCACATATAAATACATTACATACAACTGACCATTACAGGTCAACATGAACACTTACTTCATCAACTAAATAAATCTCAAACATAAATTAAAATGAAAATACAGTGTTTTCACTTCTGCAGGAGAAAAAAAATCTGAAAAACAAACCGAAATGCTCTGCTCCCCAGCCCCCAATAGCTCCACTGCGTATGTATGATTTGTGGCCCTACAAAGAGGCATTACTACGAGCCTACAGGCAGGAAGCATCAATTCTTGGCTTTGGTTTCACTGTCCGGGCAGAGGCTGGAATCCACAGCACACACATAAGTGGATGAGGCTGAAGAGTGGCTGTCCCTTGGAAATCCATTCCCTCCACTGTTACCTCTTCTGTAGAAGAATCAGGCTCACTTGCAGATTGCCCAGATGTCTGGCGCTCTGCTGGGGGACGCTTTTCACATAGAAATGTTGCGCTCAGGCTCCGAGGTGAAGAACTGTTGTCATTATCAGTATTACCCCCATCCTTTCAGAGGTGTGGAACATGACCAGGGGTATTACTACCAAGAGTTAATTTTCTTAAGAGAACCAATGGGGCTGGTTGTGACTAATGGGAACAAATTCTTACTTCAAGCTGTGTTTATCTGTAGGTATCAAACTGTACAGTGAGTAATTACAGGAACAAGACCCAGTCCAGTGGGATCCTCTCTGCCAAGGAAAAGCCAAGGGGTCAGTCTGACACGGGGGTGACATCTTATAATTTAAAGTGGGGAAGGGGAGAACCAGAAGTCCTTTGTGATGTCAGGGGTCCTATCGCTGTCCGGCTTCTCGGATGCGGCAGGCCACAGCAGTGATGAGAGCTGCCCCCTTGCCACTGCCATCCTCCGACTCCAGGAAGGACACGTCACATTTGGGGGCCAGTTCCTTCACTGTTGCGTGCATAACTTTGGCAAAGCTGGAAAGGGCGGGAGGAAAACACAGGAAAAAGGATTTAAGTCGATTCTTTTGTGTCCTCAGAGATGAGACCTAAGAAGTGACGCTGAAAACCGATCAACCATGAAGATGAGCAGATGGACTGCTAAAACCTGGGAAACATTTACTTCATAAATACCAACTAGAAAACAGAGGCTTGGGGATGCTAGTAATATATTGTTCAAGTTCTCTATCACAAAGGGCAGTTGAAGGGGCTAGGACTCTGGGACAAATGTCAGAGATTCTGGCAAGTTATGCCCTTAAAACTCGTCAAAGAAAGAGAAGTTCAACGGCACAGAAGCTGTTTCAGAACATGTTTCAGAAACTCCACAGGGGGAGACTGATGCCCATGCATGTCTTTGTATTTTCCAAGGACACTACCTCACATCAAATCACATCCACTCCAATGTATCATTGCACACAAAACAGGCAGACATAAAATCACTGCCAGAATAGCACAGTGGCCACAGTCTTTCCATGTGGGGCATGAGAAATAAATTGTCAATGCTGGCTTCACCCTAGCATGTCAGGATATCTTCCCTATCGGAGACTTGATGCTAGGTCCCAGAGCCCCAGGCTGCCTCCCTCCCAACACTCACCCAGAACCCATGCTCCTATTTTAGCCATGACACTGATCAAGGAAAGAGACCTGGTTCCTTCACTAACTGTGTAGATTCTGGAAGAGCCTCTTGAAACAAACACGACGTGAGCAAGACAGAACCCAGGCTCCCCGTCCTTCATACTATGTTGTGCCCACTGCCCAGCCAAGGCACAGGTCCACTCATTTACTCTTTCTTTACCTGAAAGGTTTCTGGGGGAGAGTCTGGGAGCATTTCCTGTCCTCAAGATGAATTATTCAAAACATGTGCAAATGAGGGGAAAGAAGAGAACAGAGAAACAGAGAGATGGAGGGCAGCACAAGAGTAACTTGAGAGCCGTTTGGTCTGTGAGCATCCAGACAAGGCATCAACAAACAGCTAAGGCTGTGTTCTAACAAAACCAGCCAGTGGCTGTGATCTGCTTGCCCCAGGCTGTAGGAAAAAAATCTTGCTCGAGTTTTAGCATACATTTTGTAAAGCCATCACAACAGCACTGTAAAATAGTCACAATCCAGAATTCAAATGTCATGCTCTGTGGCGTGATCTCCAGATCTGAAAAGGAACCAACTACATCTGCACACTTCAGTGTGGATGCAGCATCTCAAAACTGTAAGCACTGTGTGGGAAAAGCCATTTGCAGAAGAGATGCTGCGATTCCATTAGTGGCCAGCTCAGAAATAAGTAACCTAACCCACAGAAATGTGTACCTTGACCTATAGCGGGAAGAAAAGCAAATGACTAAATTAACACAATACTTGTCTGTGGCATGGGGGAGGGAGGGTGCAATCGCAGAGGGGCTTGTTGAGGGGCTCCCAGTGCTGGGGTGGAGGGCTGATAGAACACAAGCCTACAGAACCTTCAAGCTGGAGTATACACATCTTCACATATAAAATGTTTAAGAAAGAGAGAAGAGTGGAGAGAAGGAAGAAAAGAGAAAGCAGGCAGGGAAGGCTGGACCCAGATACTCACTGAGGATGTAGCTTATAGAGGGTCCCATCCACGCCCACAGTCACTTTGAGAGTGTCCAGCCCCCGGTTTTCTCGTATCTTGTCCACCACAGCGGCCATGCCTGCCCCACAGAGTTGGGCTGCCCGCCGTGCCACCACAGTGCACACTTCCTTGACAATGATGCTGTCATCACAGGTGCTCTCAAGCCCCAGACGGTGCAGGATGGCCCGCACCTGCAGCAGAGCCAGGCAGTCACTGGAGCGGGAAGGAAACAGTGAGTGGTCAGTGTGAGACACGAGCACTTGAGGCTTCCTACTTTGGGGCCTGGATCCTTCATCAGAAGCTCCATGATGGGAGTGAGGTCTGGCCCTCTGGGAGTGTGCTTTAGAAGATGGCTCCTGATCCTGAATTCAGATCAGTGATTGCACTAGACAGCACTGGCTCTGCCTGAGGGACTGGAATGTAAAGAAACAGATGCCATTCTACTTGGTCTGTGCAAGGTTGGACGTTGCATTACAAAACTGATGCTTGTAGGAAGATATACTCCTTTCACTCACTGGGAAACAATGAAGGCAGTGGCAATGCCCAGAAGGAGCAGTTCCTGGCTGCAAAGTCCTTTATGTCCTTTTCTCTTTGCTGTCCACAGGTCTGCAGGATAAGCGTGAACTGACCAGCAACAGATTCCTGATGCTCCCGTCCCCAGTGGTCTGAACTCTGCCCATGCCCGATTTATGAAACTAACACAAATAAAGTGGGAAGGAGAAAACAAACCTATTGTATAAAGGGAACCATTTTGGGAGCCTGGAATCATTTCCTGCCTTACAGAGACATGTAATATTGCCTCAAATGGTTTCACACCATGCTTAACATGATCTTCCATAAAATGTCATGCATGATCATGCATGGATGGCATAGAGTGGTCCTATGATATTATATAACCTAACTATCTCGTGGCTGTCAAGTTCATCTACAATGTCCATGCTAACTTTGTAATGATGCAGTTCTCAGAATGTATCCTTATAATCTCACTATCCAGTGATGCATGATACACCTGCCTTTAAATCACCTCTACCCATTATGTTCTTTATGCAAGTAAGCCCTGGAGATAAGAGTGTCTTGACTACTGAAATGACCTTGGTAAAAGCCATGTCCTGATCTTCCTTGACGTGTGGATCCTTTAGCTTTTCTAACCATGGGTAAACAGGTGAACACAGTCCCAACCTGCCCTGAGCCTTAAACTCTCACCTCTCAATCTGAGACAGGAACTTGGTTTCAAAGATTCCTCTTGTCTTGAGTGGCTCCGAGATGCGCCCACGAAACAGCAGCCCACGCTTGGTGAAATCGATGAGGATATTACGTACAATCTCCCCCAAGTACATACCGCTGATCATCTTCTCAAACCTAGAGGGTTCAACATGCATGGAAGTTAAACCAGAAGGTTGTCAGGATGTACTGAGACACAAAAGACCTCCACAGTTGTCCCAGTGTTTGACAAAGTGGAAGATATGCTGACTCCTCTTGGTGTGAAAGGCTACACTACCAGATTCACTTGGGCAAGACACCTGGCATCCTCACATGCTGATCTGCCACCTGCAGCAAAGGCCCACAGGGCCCTCAGGAGTTGCCCCACCTTCTAGAATTATTCCCAGGGCCTCCTGTCAATTCCTCAAGAGGGAATACCCCCCTCAAAACACCACTCTTGGATGCCATGTTAATCCCTATCTTCACTAGACATTTGGCACACCTTCTTCTGAGCCTGCTCATCATGAATCAAACCACTAACACCGGCTGTAGACTTCCTGCCCAGGCCACTGGAATCGAACATGACCATGCAATGGCTTGAGGACCTGTTGGCCCAGCATAATGTCCTTTAAAAGAATAAGGTTGGGGCTAGCACTGTGGTACAGTCAGTGAGGCTGCTGCCTACAACACTATGCAATCCTAGGATACAGGTAACAGAATCCCCATGTGGCTGCGGGCCTACCTCTGCTTGCCAGGGTTGAGGGAAAGCTCATCCACGGCCACATCAAACTCGGTGCGGAAGTCTTCCAGGCATCCATTGTCCCCGAAGGCCCCCCACTCCATGTTGACACACATGCGCCCCTCTTCTCCGTCCACCAGCTCCACGTTGCGCATCTCCTCCATGTAGCAGGCATTGCTGCCCGTACCTGCCAATCACAGCAGCACCAGGCCCACTCAGCGCTGGCCTCCCAGGCACCCGAGGCCATGCATCCCCCATGCAGAAGGCCAGCCAGCCTTCTTACCAACGATGAGGCCCACTTCACAGTGAGGGTCTTCATAGCCACAGGTCATCATGGTTCCCACCGTGTCATTCACCACAGCAACCACATCCAGGTCAAACTCCTGAGAGGACAGACGCACATGCCAAGCACAGTGAGCCCCCCACACGCTTCTTCATTCATGTCTGTTCAGATGTAATTTCCTCAGAGACCACTCCAAGCTGTGCTGTTAAACTGCCCTTCTCAACTCATTTTACACCATCCGCTCACCTCTTCTCCCCAAATTAATTTTCTTCACAGCCTCTAAGAGCACCTGCTAGAGGGCCATGTGCTTGTGTTCACAGCAGCCCCTCCTGAATCCTCAGGCTAACAAAAGGGCTTGACATGGAGAGGACACTGAATTAGGCACACGCCACCTCCACACTCATCAACACAACAGTACTTCATGTGGCCTCCTCCGACATCAGGCCTGATGCCTCGTTGCTCACCTCCCGCCGATGGATGGCTTCCTTCAGCAGACTGACCACGTCCTCACCCTCACAGCCAGATGCCTTAAAGCCTTTTGTCCACTTGAGGAGGATGCTCTAAAAAATCACACATGGGCATGGACAGGCAATCAGAGAAAGGTTCTTGAGTTATTCCCAGGGTCCGGGCTGTGCTTCCAGCTTTCAACCTCTCAAGTTAGCAACCTCACCCATGAAGAATGCTCAGTTTGCCTTATTAAGTACTAGTTGGAGTATCCTGGGCACCTTCTCTGCACCAGCTACTGCTCTGAGCACATCACATGTATTATACCAGTTTATCCTCACAGCCACCTGTGGGATATTTGTCATGATCAGGCCCACTTCCTAGGCAACTCAAGTTCTAGAGTCATTTGCTCAAGGTCTACAGATTAGAGGACAAGAGCCAGACTCCCTCCAGGCCTGCTGATTAATGAATGCACTCATATAAATGTTCCTCCATAGTGTCTCCTTCCCTGGGAAGTTTGCCTTGTCCCTGTCCTTTATATATCTCAGTCTAAGGTTGTTTTGTTTGAAAGACAAAGAGACAGGGTGGACTCCTCTCTGCTGGTTTACTCCCCAAATGTTCACAACAGCCAGAGCTGTGCCAGGATCTAGGAACTCAATCTTAGGTCTCCTATGTGGGTGGCAGGGACCCAACTACGTGAGCCATCACCTGCTTATCAACCTCCCAGAGGGCACACTAGTTGGAGACTATAGTAAGAAGTACAGCCGGGACTTGAATCTAGGCATTTTGATGGAGGACGCAGGCTTTTCATTACACTATTTCCCCAAACCTTCATGTAACCAGTGCACAGAGGAAGTTGAACTTCAAGGAGGGAGAAGAAGGAGGCATTGACAAAACACAGATGAACAACTTGGTGATCAGTGTTCCATGCCCTTGTGGCACACGGTTGGCCTTTCCTCCTCCCATGGATGGGCTCCGGCCAATTCTGCCCACAAGCCTGTTCCCATGCTGGCTAGGTCTTCTGCCTTTATCCTCCCTACTTCCTTCCTGTGACTTGTTCTAACCACTCCTGGAGCCCTCCAGGTGCACAAGCAGACTAGCATCTCACTGCAAATCCTGAGCAATTCAGTGCCACGTACCAAACAGCAGCTCTTACTTCTCTGAGATTGGTTCATCAGCCCTCTGCACGGATCTAGGGCAGGACATGCCTTCTCTACCTGGCAACTGCATCCGTGGCAAGCACATGGGCACAGACACGACTCACTAAGACACAAAGGAACAGGTGCCTCAGTGGCCGTACTCTGACATCTGCTCCACTGGCCATTAGCCCACACCCAAGCGTGGCCTATTCCATTCTCCTCTACTCCTCAGCACACTCATGAAAACACTCAGGAGCGCCATATCTTTACCACTTGCTTCACTCATCCAAGGCAACTTGAAGGAGAATGAGAGGTAAATGTGAAACCAGAGAAGAATTAGGGCAATTACCCAAGAGGAGTCAGAATAAAAATGCCCTGATGCTGCAACAAGAGCCTGCAGTGTCATTGACAGCATGGACTCGGGTGCCAGAAAACCAGGACTGAAGCTGTGGCTTGGCTACACCCCTGCTGCATGACCTGGGGCAAGGTACTCGGCACTTGCGCTTCTCTGTAAAGCATACAAACAGCCTGTCTTGGGCAGCTGCTATGAGAACAACCTGAGATAAGGCATGTGGCAAGTCTAGTACAGTATCTGGTACAAAGTGAATGCTTAAAAAACATGAATTGCTAGTATTTTAATTAGCATGATCTTCATCCCAAAGACTATCACTGCTGAGCTGGCCTATTTAATCTTCACCAGTCTTGTGTTACCTCATTCCCACCAAGGGTTCCCTCCTTCCTACCGGGTACCTATGCCCCCTTACCCCTCCTCTTGACTCAACTTCCCACCACCACAGCTTCCCTTGAAATCCGAGTAAGCGAGTAAGTTTAGAGTTGATAGAGTCTTCTGGGAAGTGCTGTTACCTCATCCAGACTGTTCTGCTGGCAGGGGAAGGAGAAGGTGAAGCCCAGGGGCAGAGACACGCCCTTCATGCCCATGTACTCCAGGAAGTCAGCGATGCACTGGACAATGTGATCAAAGAGCTACAGAGAGAAATGGGTGGCAGTCAAGGAAGGGCTCTAGCCATAGCAGACTGGGTACCAACTCAAGGTCTCCACCCAGAAGAATTACAAGCCTGAACCCAAATCTGAAGAAGGACCAGGCCAGGTCTCTCTGAACCTGCCTAGCCCTCCCCAGGCCAAGGGGAAGCAGATGCCAAAGGCTGACCTGAAGGTCCAGGAGTGTACCCAGAGCCCATGTCTCACCTCGTCCCCGGTGCCATGCATGACTTCCTGTGGGATGGAGTAGATCTTGTTGTGCATCTCTACACCACGCCTCTTCCCGTTTCGCACCCGTACCAGCAGAACCCGGAAGTTGGTTCCTCCCAAGTCCAAGGCCAGGAAGTCTCCTTTCTCTGGAAAACAGACCAAGAAGATGATAAGTTGGGCCATCCCCACCTTGCAACAGCAAGGCAGAGTCTAATGCACCGTCCCCTGTGGGTGAAGCCGTTCAACGGCTCATGAGCTCTACACAACAGTGAAGAAGGTAGGATCCCCTGGGCCAGAGCCAGTTCCTTTGAATCCAAGAGGAAGGTGGAAGTCAGAATGAGCTATGCAGAAAACAGGGAATGCTGATACAGGGTGCTTATCATTAATTAAATGCGCCATTTGGGCCAAGTTAGACATCACTTTATATTAGAGTCTAGGCTACCAGGATTCTAGCAGAGCCAAGATCTTGAAACAAACTAGAAGGGAAATCATTTCAAATGAATAGCACCTTCCTTCTTGGGGAATTCCAATATGCAACACAGTTTTCATTCAACCCCTTTGGCAATGCTGCAGGGGAGGCATTTTATTCCATTCTCATAGAAAATAGAAACCTGGCTGAATGAAGTACAGTAAACCGCTTGCTTGAGGCTACACAGGCAGACTGGGTTGAGCAGGGGCCAAGCCCAAGTTTGTTTCTGGAGCCTATATCCACTGTGCTATATTTACATATACACTAGCCTGCACATAGATCCACCATTTCTTTGCTTGGAAGATCAACATCAGATTTGAAACCTTTTTCTGTACATGGCAAGCCAGGGAGCAACTTGGGCTTATCAGCCACTGGACATTGCCACACAGTGCCACCAGCCATAGACAATGTGTAGATGAACAGGCATGGTGGTTGTGTTCTAATACAACTTCATTTACAAATGCTTCTGTGGCCCAAATCTGACTCTTGGGCCATGGTTTGTCAATCTTTGACCCAGATCAATGGGGTGGTTGTGAAAGCTGGCTCTGGAACCGGAATTCTTGAGTGTGAATCTCAGCTCTGATATCTTCTTAGTTGTGTGAACTTGGGCAGGTCTTAATTCTGTGCCTCAGCTTCTGCCAAATGAAGCAGGTTGTTACTAAACAAAGTTTAATATTCACCTCTGTTAACACTTTATGAAGACTAAGTGGATTACTGCACAGATTGGACACACAGTAAGAACCTTAGACTACTGACCACTATTACTGTCCTTTGGTAGCAGAGGAACCTCCAGTGGGATTCCACAATAATACAGCTAACAAACATCCAATGAGAATGCCCAACCTCCACAGCAGTGCAATGGCCTGGGTGACATACCTGTGCCATCAGGAGTGGCACATACGTAGGTGGGCAGCATCTTGACGGGGGCCACAGAATGGGTCTCCTTGCTCAGACCGCGCTCCATTTCTAACTTCATCCTCCTCTTGACCTCCAGCAACTGCTCATGGTTCAGCTTCAGAGACTCCAGGGTCTTCTGGCGGGCTCGGTGCTGGTCAGCCAGCCTGTAGGCCACTGCCGTCACCATGGCTGCCCCTTTGCCACTGCCATCTTCTGAACGGAGGAAGCGGACATCACAGTCGGGCACCAGCCTTCGCACAGTCTTGTGAAGACGCTTGGCAAAACTGCAGTCACCCAGGTGGGACAAGAGACAGATGGGCACAGTGAGACCAACAGGGCACATGGTGGTGGCAGTAGGTTACTTCCTAGGCTCAAACACCAGGAGGTACCTGCAGGAGCAGAGCCGCCCTAATGCTCTTTCCCCAGTTGTTCCCAGAAAAGGGGTCAGTGAACAAACGTCCACATATTCAACTGGGTCCACCTGTTCTGAAAAGGACCCTTCTAACTGTCCCCCATATGTAGTCACACAAGACCTCTTCTTCCTCAAGCTCCTCTCCCCAGTATGATATAGCCTCTCCACTGGAGCTGCCCAATGATGTCTGTTGAATCTAACACCATCTACTTCTCATGGCCGGCCACTCAATGAATGAGTGCTACCTTGGAGAGACCCAGTACTGGAAAACGAAAAGTGCTCTTCTTCTGTACTTGGGTCCCCTGTCTGTCAGCTACTCCCAGTAGCGTTAATGGTATCTGAACAGCCAAGGGCAACAACATGTTCAGCCAAAAGTTTTCCAAGTGGTGGCTACTTTGAGCCAGGACCAAGGCATGGGCCAGCAGCCTGAGTACTGTTAGAAACATGCACAGTGATGAGCTGGCCCAGGCATTCTGAACCAGCACCTGCCTCTGAAAAGTCCAGAGCATGTAGGTTATAGTTTTTAAGGTACTGTACCAGAAGTCCCTGGGTGTGGCCTTCAGTTCAGCCACAGCAGCCAATGAAGACACTGGAGCTCAGGTCAAGTGAAAATGCTGGGAAAGTGGGAGCAACAGACAGATGGAAGCACTGCCTCGTGAGGAACAGAGTGGGAAGAGAATGCCTAGCAACTGGGGCAGCTCCGTGCAGAGCCCAAGGCATGAGCAGTCTTTAAAAATCACCTGTCGGTGATCTCATGCAAGCCCCTGCAAAGACCCACACGCCATGGTCCATCCACCCCGCCCTGGCAGGCAAGGGAACTGGCCTGCAGGGTCACTGCAGGCCTCAGGAGGCAGACTCACTGGGGGTGTTTCTTATAGACAGAGCCGTCAACTCCCACGGTGGAACGCAGCCGCTCCACGCCCTTGTTCTCCTTGATGCGCCGCAGCACGGCAGCCAGGGTGGCTGCGCACAGGTTGGCTGAGCGTGTGGACACGATCTGGCAGATTCGGTGGGTGGCCACGCAGTCCTCCTGGGTTGGGTTCAGGCCCAGCCGTACCAGGACTTCCAGAGCCTTCTTGATGCCATCCTTCTCCCTGGGAATTGCAAAAGATAGTATGTGTGTGTGATTAGGAGGTCTGAGCAAGAAGCGCAAGCCCTCAGCTCCAGAAAACTCCATTTTCTGGAAACAACAGAATCCCTTGTTACTGCTGCACCTGCCAGAAGGGAGGGAGATGGAGGACAAGCAAAGGAGGAGGGGGCAAAATAAATGTAGCCACTTTTGCCTCCACTGAGAAAAAATACAATTTCTGAGGCTAGCACTGTATCATAGTAAATTGGACTTCCACCTGTGGTGCTGACATCCCATGTGGACACTGGTTCAAGTCCCAGTTGCTCCACTTCTGATCCAGCTCTCTGCTGGTGTTCTTGAGAAAGCTTTCTCAAGTGCTTTAACCCTTGCATCCACAGGGGGAATCTGGAAGAAGCTCCTGGCTTTCAACTGGCCCAGTTGAAGTTACTATGGCCATGTGGGGAGTGAGCTAGCAGATGGAAGATTTCTTTCTCTCTGTAACTATACCTTTCAAATAAAAGTAAATAAAATAGCATTTTTTTTAAACAAAAAGTCAGATATACAGAGAGGAAGATCTTCTGTCTGCTGATTCACTCCCTATATGGCCAAAACAGCCAGAATTGAGCTGATCCAAAGCCAGACATTTTCTCCAGATCTACTACACGGGTGCAGGGTCTCAAGGCTTTGGGCCATCTTCCACTGTTTTCCCCAGGTCACAAGCAGGGAGCTGATGGGAAGCAGGGCTGCTCTGACACAAATTGGCACCCATATGGGATCCCAGCACATGAAAGGCGAGAACCACCAGCTACCGTGTTGGGCCCAACAACTAATATTTGTGATGTGTACTGACCTTGGCGCCTTGTTTGGTGAGCTCTATCAGTGTGAGTTTGTGCTATGCTGGCTGATTTTTGGGAAATCAGATCATCTCTTTGCCACCAACTAATTCAAATCATTTGAATCCAGCAGCAGTGCCCACTTGTCTTCAATCCCCCTCCACCCCCGAGCAGCCTGAATCTATCTGCATCCAGTCAGCCATGCAGGGCTGGCACTAACCTGCTAGCAGAACTGAACACCTTCCAGGCAAGGAGTAGTTTGATCCACTTAGAGTTTAGCAACAAATAGACACTGTCCTCCCAGGAGTTTTTACTTAAGTTGCTTGGTTTGAGTGTTCTGTCCTACCTCATCTGGTCCCTGAAACAGTAAGATCTCTTCAGTCTATAAGCAGGATTCTAGGCCTGATTGTTGGGATATCATTAAACGACAACGACAACAACAACAAAAAAATCAAACAGAGGAAGGTCATCTGCACTACCAGCCCAGCCAGGCAATGGAGTTCCTTTTGAAAACAACTGGTGGGACACTGGAGACCCAGGGATGACATCGGGTGGCCGTCCCCCATCCCTGGGTACTGATGTGATTAGGATACTGGGTACAGCTTCTCCCTTCCCCCCAGATACAGGAAGAAGAAAAAACCTTGGAAACAAGTTTCATCCACTTTCCCCTATTGCTTGATCCTTCCCACCCTAAGTAGTGGTCCACATGGGCATGTTCCCTTCTCAACTAAGTAAGCATCATCAAAAGTTTAAAAATAAATAAACTGGTAGGGAATGAAATCAGAAATCTCTGGAGAAGAAAAGGGAGACAGGTGCTTAAGAGTCACTAAGGGGCCCTAGGTAACATCTCCGGCACCGAATCCAGTGCAGTGTTCAGGTCCCGACATATACAGAGAGAAAACCGGTTAGGGAGCTGAACGAAGCCACAGGCCCAGCGTGGTCCACCGTGTGAAGTACCCTCTTGGAGAGGCCCGGGCTCGAAGGGCCCGAGTCCAGCTTCCATTCTCATGCTTCTAATGTCCACCCACCCCTCTGGGACCCGAGCAAAAGATATGCAGGAGCCAGAAGCTTACCCTTCGATATCGGAAACATCTTTTGTCTCAAAGCGACCTGTAGTGAGCAGCTCAGGGCTGAGCTTCCCCCCAAAGAGCAGCTCCTCCTTGGCCATCTTCACCAGGATGAGCCTGACCAGCTCGCCCATGTACATCCCGCTGATCATCTTCTCAAACCTGCAGGGACACAAATGGGAAAACTGAAGCCCCTGTTGCTGAGTTCAAACCTTCCTGCGGAAGCAACACCCACACATACCAACTTCAACAGATGTTACAGGATGGAGGGCAGGTGGAGAGTTGCCACAGGTGGCACAGCCTAGGAATGTGAACAAGTGATAGTTCAGGGGGCTTCTGGGACTGGGTGGCTTGGGCTGCCCTGCAGGTCTTGGACGTATGGAATATTCTGGAATGGTCTGAATTTTGGCTAAAGTAACTTATGTATAGGGCAAAGATTTTGAAAATTTTTTTTTCTGTAGCTAGGTACTCTATTTTTTAAAATAAAATCTTGGGCCTGGCATGATGGTTCAATTGGCTAATCCTGCCCTTGCAAGTGCTGGGATTCCATATGGATGCTGGCTCATATCCCAGATGTTCCACTTCCCATCCAGCTCCCTGCTTGTAGCCTGAGAGAGCAGTTGAGGACAGCCCAAAGTCTTGGGACTCCGCACCCACATGGGAGACCTGGAAGAGGCTCCTGGCTCCTGGTTTTAGATCAGCTCAGCTCCAGCCGTTGCGGCCATTTGGGGAGTGAACCAGCAGGTGCAAAATCTTTCTCTCTGTTTCTCTGTAAATTGCCCTTTCCAATTAAAAAACAAACAAAAAAAGTCTTTGAAATAAGTAAAATTTTATGTAGCACTCCAATCAGATTAAATGCAGGGCACAGACTTTAGCAGCTCATTAATCCCCATTGCTCTCCACCTGTGGATCAAGTGTGCCTTCATGGAAAACTGGTTTTCAAAATTATGAAGGTGGGGAGGATAGGTGAAAGCAAAGGCATAGGCCACCCCCACCCCGCAACTGCAAGGGCAGTTAGGCAACTTAATTTTCCAACACTAGGTGTCACTGTTTCCTTCAGACACCAAAAGGGCCAACGCTATGTGGCAGAGGAAACCCAGTACTGGCAGTGCTTCCTGACAAAGAAGGGTCATTTCTGGGAATCTTTGGAAAGATCTGGGTCTCAGAGAACACCAGGACTGCCCTTGGGTGGTGCCTTGCTCAAGACCAAGGGCCAGGTATGGCAGGACCAGTGCTCACCGAGAACTGAGAAAGTGGGTTAGAGCCCAAGGTAGATTTAAAACATGATGACAGTGACACTGGTGCTCTCCTCTCTAGCCCAGAACTCATGTTGTCTTCTTCCACATCTGCTAGGGAGCTGGCTCTGTGGCCAGCAGAGCTCCCAAGTACAGGGGATGTTTTGTAAGGATGTATTCTAAACTACTCTGTGCTGGTCAATATTCGCAAGATATTTACTTAGACACAGTAGGTGGGGGAAGAGGAACTGTCCTGTCATGACTTCAGGGCTTCAGTTGACAACTGGCTTATGAAGGCACTCAAAGCTCATGGGAAATTCAATTAAAGGTTAAATTTACTTTGAAGCAAAAAAAGAAAGAAAAAATTAAATCTATGCACATGAGGGGTCTTCAAAATGTTTATGGAAAATGCATAGTCTGGAAAAACTAATCATGGATTTCAACATTTTACTTTTTGTAAGAAAATAAACTTTTAATTCCATGTTTTTCAAACCTTTTGAAGCCCCTTCATATATCCTCCCAGCCTTTGTCTAGCCTGAGGACAAGCTAGGGATGTGTTGCCAAGGCCTGACTGCTAGTCCCCATTTTTGGGCACTTCAAAGGACATATAGCTCCTCATATAGCTCCTCTGGTAACTTGGGCGTGCCTCATCAAGGAAGGAAGGCAGTGACTGAGTGGTTTTTCAGCTCATAAAAACCTCACCATCCATGGAAGACACAATCTAAGTGTGTCCCGAGTGTGAATATTCCTAAGAAAGTGCAAAGAATTACATTTCAACAAGTAAAGAGGAAGCAAGGTCACTTGCATGGAAAAGGGCTGCCCATTGGCAACCTGGTTTTACAGGGTGGGCAATCATCTCCAAGAAGACATCTGCATTAAAGGAGCTCCTAACATGGTTACAGCGACAAGACCCAGAGAGCAGCGTATTACTCAAAACATTTTGCAACGGCCTTCAGAGTTTGCAGCAATCCTATTTTAAGATCTTTCACAGGGACGTTTGGCAAATGCGAGAGTGAAATAATGTGTTGTAAGAGTCAAGTCAGGCCAGGCTGGCTAGTACAGCAGTCAGGGTCCAAACTGCTGGGGCATTCTCTAGTTCACCCCCGGTCATGACTGGGACACAGTCCAGGGTGGAGATCCAGGGGGGTTCCTTAGCCAGCCTCCACCAAGCCATTGGCCTGCCTGCAGCTGGGGCAGGAAGTCCAGGATTCCATGGGCTAGGAAGTACCACAGCCTTGTAGTGGATAGTGATGGGTGGCAGCTACAAAAGATGTCTTTAGAGATGGTAATCTTGACCATCATTACATCATTTTCTTATGTGGCTAAGATAAGAGTTTTATGAATATTTACACAGAGAGGAAGGTAATCCAAAGGTCAGAGCTAAATTATCAGCTATAATCTGGTCCAATGCTTGCTCTATCTGTTCCACAGCTCTCTTTGTGAGAGGTGGTCACAGGTATTTCCATAACCGATTATGCCTGAGCAACATTTTGGGGATACAATACTATAAGGAACCAAGCCCAGCCTTGGCCAAACCCAACCTCAGCTCCTTAGCTCCAAGCCCACCCTCCCAGGAAGAGCCTACTCACAGTTGCTTCCCAGGGTTCAGCGAGCCCATGTCAATCTCGTGGTCAAACTCAGTGCGAATGTCATTGAGTGTGCCGTCGTCTCCAAATGCCCCCCACTCCATGTTGATGCACATCCGCCCCTCATCGCCTTCCACCATGTCGATGTGGCGCATCTCCTCCATGTAGCAGGCATTACTGCCCGTGCCTGGTTAAAGCAAGGGACTGCTCAGCACCAACCACACCTTCTCATCCCCAGAGCCTCATCTCCCTCTGTCACCACAGACCTAAGCGTACCCGGTGGGCTGGAATTCATTGCCAGAAATTCCCAGTGAATCACAACCCAAGATCCTGTCCTCTGCTATTCCCAACTACACAAGTCCTGTCTCAGTCCTCCAAAGTGACTGTACAAATAATCTTTAGATATGAAGTACAAGAAAACACCTAACCACAATTTTCTTTTCCCTTTCCAGCCCACCATCCAGAATCTACTCACCAACAATGAGACCGATTTCACAGTTCTGGTCATCATAGCCACAGGTCATCATGGTCCCAACTGTGTCATTCACCACAGCCACAATGTCAATATCAAAGTCCTATGGGGGAACCATCAATATCACAGAGGGCTTCAGATGTGAAGATGGGAAAAGGACATACAGCTTAACCAGAGCAGAGCTTCCCCCAACTAACCCATCCCCAGGAGGGTAAGAGCTGGAACTCCCAAGTCCACATGTGGTCAAACTGTGCCAACCTACTTCCCATTCTGCTTGGCCTCCATGCAGAGGCCCAACTTCCTCACTGGCAGCCCAGCAAGCAATCCACAGCCACCAGTGCATTAATGGAGTCCATCTTATTGTCTCTTCCTTCTTCTTTTCTCTCTTCCCTTCTTCCGTGTCATTTCCCTTCTCTGTTCTGTTCCATTTTTATATCAAAAACATCCCAACTTTATTATTTAAATTTGATATCCAGCTCTTTCTCAGGGTAAGAACTTAGGGGCTTTCCTTCACCACAATCATGATTATTCAGTCCTTGCACTCCTCTGAGACCCCAAAACGCATCTGATCACACACAAAATCAGATGGGCAAACACAGCAGGGAGAAGAGGGAAGACTTCAGGGGGAACCCAAAAGAACCCATGGACCCCAAGCACCAGCTAACCCATTCACTCACCCCTCTCCGCTGGATGGCCTTGCGGATCAGAGCCACCACGTCTCTGCCTTCCACTCCGCTGGACTTGAACCCCTTGGTCCATGACACCAGAAAACTCTGGAAAAGGATCGAGGAATGAATATTGATTTCTCACAGCTAGAACTTGGGCCATACCCCTCAAAGAGCCACCATGAGCACAAGTCACTGCCACTGGGCTAAAGTCATGATTGAATTTGTATGTTGCCATTTGACTAGGCTGGGAAGGAGAAACTCAGGACCCATTAAAAACCAAATAAGCTGAGACTCTCAGGTCCCCAATAAGCAACAACAACAGGCTTAGAACTACCCAAACCAGACACTACTGTGTCTTTATTCCCGAGATCTTTATCACAATACTTTAGATCAGAGGAGTTTCTAATTTTTCAGTCCTGCTTCTGTCAGCAGGATAAGAGATTGTGTGATATTAATGGAGGCAAGAGTGATGAAAACACCCCATTTCTGTGACACTTTGTCACCATTTCCTCAGCAGCTACACACACACACACACACACACACACACACACACACACACACACACACACAGAGTCACCTGTCACATGGGTGGACAGAATTCAGAATTCTGGACTCAACCCCTTTGGGGCACCATTGACACCACAGTGGCAGGTGACTCAGATGTCCTTTCTGGTCCACCCAGCCAAGAACAAGGTAATAGAATGGTTTGAAAGCCTCTCTTACCTCGTCGAGCTTAGTCTGGTGGCAGGGGAAGGAGAAGGTAAAACCCAGAGGGAGTTTCTTGTCTTTGATCTGTAGCTTGTCCATGAAGTTTGCCAGGCATTCAGCAATGTGGTCGAACAGCTAAGGACACACAACACACGAAGATGAGCAGGGAGGTACATAACACAGGGAGTGAGTGTGTGAGCCTGGGGCTCGGAAAGGAGCTAACTAAGTCTTGTGTCAGAGCCATACCCCCTTTTTAAAGCCTATGCTCACTAGAATGACAACTGGATCTGTCCTCATGGAAAGACTAAAATGATTAAGTGACCAAAGATTGATCTATGTATCTACATCTATATATATATGCCTAATACAGCTAGAGGGCTTAAATCTCCCTCTTTAAGCATTCATCCAAATCACTGTCAAAATCACTCTGTGAAGCCAAAGTTAACCAACAGTCACAGCTTCTTGGAGAGGCCCTATCAGAACACAAGCCTAGCTGCTTATCTTCCCAGAAAAGACTGCCCAACTCGCCACCAAGAAGTCTTAGCACTCCCATCCCTTGTGATAGGGGAAAAAGATGCAACATTCTCCTGTTACTGTCCTATGAACCATCTTCAAAATAAGTAATTCATAGTTTTGTACTTTCTGGGAGGCACCTCAAAGTAGTTCTCTATGGTTTCTGACTACAAAATGGAATACACCCAAGTGAGTCGGTGATTGGCACTGAAAAATCAATTAACAGAGTTGCAGGTGGGCAGCCTACACAACCTGACCATGCTGAGCAGCCCCCCAACCCTTAACTCTGCAGAGAAAGCTGCGTTCACAAAAACCAGCCTTTCTACTGGCTTCCTTCTTCCCCACCTGGCTCCCTCAAAGAGAATGTGGTGCCCTTCCAGATGCTTAGAGGTTGAGGCAAGGGCACTCTGGGCAAAGAGTGAAGCAGAAGTAAAAAAGCTAGGCAATTCCAAGTGCCAGGCTGATCAGGTGGCAACATAGAAAAGCCAAAGGCACAGAGGATGGAAGAGGATGACCATCCTTTTCTTCTCCAAGATGTAAGCAAGATTTCTGAAACTGACTGTTCTCAAACATGGTCCTGGACCAGCAGCATCAACATCACTACCCGAGAAGAACTTAGAAATGCAAGTCGTAGGGCCTAGACCCCAGAAAGTGTGCTAACAAGACTTTAACCCCCGAATGTATCTGCATCTCTGAAGGAACTGAGCAGTCAGGAGAGGGAGGCGTTTAGCTCCCCAAGTACCATCAGTGGGAGGGAACTGGGAAGACAAGACCAACCCAGCTAGAAGGTGGCTGGCTTTGCCTGACATTCTGGTGAATTCTGCCCCTCTGTCTGATCCCATGCAAGGCTAATGACAGTTGATGCTGAAACCTTCAGCCTTCTAATCACTACACTCTCAAGAGCAGAAGGTCAGGATTTTCTCAACAAGGGAAAGGTACTGACCTGGGGCAGAGATGCATACTACATATTTGAAGTGTTTTGTTTTAATATGTTAACTGGGAGTCAATGAGTTCTGTTTTTGCTGAGAAGCTGAGTGCCTTCTTCCTAGCACTCTAGTCAAAATGTTGAGAACAACTAAGTTTCTATGGACAGAGAAGAAACTACAAAAGCTTTGTAGAGATAAGGGCCATCACCAGAGGTGCAGGGGCCTTTAGAAAGGGGAAAGCAACAAGCTTCCCATGTGCATACTGACAACTACCACCTTTCTAATCATACTCCCAGCCTGGGGAGGCCCAGAAAGAAAAGCAATGGAGATTAAATGCTACCCTGCCCCATATGGTAGCCACTGGCCATCCATGGCTATTCCAATCAACCTGAATTTTTAGATAAAAAAATATAAGCCCTTAGCTCCTCTAGCCACATTATTGGTGTTCCATGCCACAGGTGGACAGTGGCTGCTGTGTTGCCCAAAGCAGCCCCAGAAAAAATCCTATTATTGTATGAAGGTTTGTTGGCCAAAGTTTGGCTCAAAGAATCTATCATTAGAGCCGGTGCCTTGGCATAGCATGCTATTTCCACCTGTGATGCCAGTATCCCATGTGGGAATCAGTTTGATTCTTGGCTGTTCCACTTACCATCCAGCTCCCTGCTTGTGCCCTGGGAAAGCAATGGAGGATGACCCACTGCACCCACATGAGAGACTCAGTAAAAGTTCCTGGCTTCAGACCAGCTTAGCACTGACAGTTGTAGCCATATGGGGAGTGAATCAACAGAAAATCCTTCTCAGTCTCGCCTCTATCTCTGTAACTTTGTCTTTCAAATAAATGAATAAGAAAGGAAGAAAGGAAGAAAGAAAGAAAGAAAGAAAGAAAGAAAGAAAGCAAGCAAGCAAGCAAGCAACCTATATGTGTAAGTTGGTCAAAAGAGACCATCAGCTTCCTTGTACTGGAAGATTCCCCTATTCTATTTACTGAGAACATAAGCATGAGATACAAGAAGGAAAAGCTAACAACACCTTCCGGCCATAAAAAGGCTCAAAGGGCATCATTTATACACTCAGCCAGGTTTCCTTTCCTTATTGGTGTGAGCATCTGCTCACTCTAAAAACTCCAAGTGGCCTCCAGCCAGGTTTTCCATCCCTGCTCTCTGGCGGAAGTGACAGCCCAGGGAGACAGTTGCCCCCCAGGGACCCCTGGGTCCTCACAAACCTCTGCCAACTTGCAGGGGTTGCCGATTTCATCTTTGTTTGAATTCCATTTTAAAATTTTAATTTGTTTATCTATTTTTAAAATTTATTTTTATTGCAAAGTCAGATATACAGAGAGGAGAAACAGAGAGGAAGATCTTCAGTCCGATGATTCACTCCCCAAGTGAGGGCAATGGCCAATGCTGAGCTGATCCGAAGCCAGGAGCCAGCAACTTCCTCCAGGTCTCCTACACGGGTGCAGGAACCCAAGGCTTTGGGCCGTCCTCCACTGCTTTCCCAGGCCACAAGCAAGGAACTGGATGGGAAGTGGAGCTGCCCGGATTAGAACCAGCACCCATATGGGATCCCAGCACATTCTAGGTGAGGACTTTAGCTGCTAGGCCACGGTGCCAGGCCCTATTTTTTGTTTCTTTTTAATTAAGACACTTACAACACCTAATACCCCAAAAGAGTAAGACAATAACAGTAACCATATCACCTGAAATAGCCTTTTATCCATGCTTTTCCCCAGTGTTTTTAGATTTACAGTATTCTTTCTCTTGCTCAGGGTAAATGGGCTCCTGGTTTCCTTTTATTGAGCATTCCCCTCATTTATTCAGATCGTTCTCTTATCCCAATGGTTTTATTGCTTCTTCCATGTGGTTTCAGGTGCTTGTGTTTTAATTAGACTAAAATATCTTGTCCTTGTGTTCTTAGAGCAGTGTCATGATACAGTGGACTAAGCTGCCACTTGCAACGTCAGCATCCTATATCAGAGTGCTGGTTTAAGTGCCGGCAGCTCCTGTTCCAATCCCAATCTGTGAAAGGCAGCATAAGATGATCCAAGCGTTGGAGCCCCTATCCCCACATGAGAGACCTGGATGGAGGACTAGGCTCCTGGTTTTGGGCTAGTCCAGCCATGACTGTTGGGGCCACTTGGAAAATGAAACACAAGATCTCTTTTTCTTTGTTGTCTACCTTTGTTTTTTAAGATTTATTTATTTTCATTAGAAGGGCAGATTTACAGAAAGAAGAAACGGAGAGATAGAGTGTCCCTCCACTGGCTCACTCCCGTAAGTGGAAAATGTGGCTGGAGCTAAGCTGATCCAAAGCCAGGAGCTGCTTCCAGGTCTCCCATGCAGTTGCAGGGTCCCAAGGCCTTGGGCCATCCTCTGCTGCTTTCCTAGGCCATAAGCAGGGAGCTGGATGGGAAGTGGAGCAGCTGGGACGTGAACCGACACCCATTTAGGATCTTGGCACTTGCACAGGGAGGATTAGCCAACTGAGCCACTGTGCCAGGCCTCTTAGCTGCCTTGTAGGCAATCAAACCTGAGCCCTGACCACTCCCTGGTATGCGTGGCTCATCACTTACTTGTCCATGACCTGAGGCACAGCTTCCAGGCCTGCACCTGGAACCTGAAGTGACCTCTGACATGACTGGAACGTGCCTGGGCAGGGGGAATACATCATTATTGGGCAGCCGGGGACTGCTGGAAGAAACCTTCCTGCCTTCAACCCCTTAACTTGTGCTTAATAAAGTGGACATTCCTCACCAGCTTGTCTCCAGTGGTTCTTTGGTTGAAGAACACCAGCTCCTCCCCCTCAGTGACCTCGGGGCCTGCTGGCAGGCTTAAACCCTGAGACTGCCTTTCAAATATATATATATATATGTATATATTCCCTCCCCCCCAAAATACCCGTCTTTATACTATCTAAGTAAGCGTTTCGGGAGATATAAACGTAATTTTTCCATGGCAAACTTCACTCAGATCTTGAGTGTCTGAAAGATGCACTCTCTGGCTTGGCAAACACACCTCACTGCCTACAGAAGCCCCGAAACCACAAGGGCTGTGAGGAACCTCAACGCTGCTGAGGTGTGAACAACAAGCCTTGGAATTATGTTTGGAGCGTGTTATTTCCATAGAGCTTAGATTCACTTAACACATCAGCATCATATTGCTAGCCTTTGAGAAGCACAGAGCACACTTGAAACGTTCTGTCATTTAGTCTTGCTTACTTGGTTCTCAAATGTTTGTAATCTGGATAAAAGATAGAGGCAATGAGGAGAAGGTGACCACTTCCCCTGTGATGAGGCAACAGTACAATTGCCAGCCACAGAGGAACGGATGAAAGCCCTAAGGGAAAGCAACAAGAGCCCCAGTTTATACTCAACCCACATCATCTTGTCTAAGCCCCACCACAATCCAGGTGCTATCATCCCTCCTTACAGATCAGTAAACTGGCTCTTTGGCATCTGCTGCTTTCCCAGAATCACAAGGAACAACTTCCTCATTGTCACAGCATCGGGCAGGTGCAAGGGAAGCAGGGCCCCCCCCCTTTGTGACCTTTCTAACATTGCCCTGGAGCCCTGTGACAAGCTTAGTAGGGCTTTAATATACCCGCAGGCCCGGGGACTCACCTCCTTCCCCAACTCCAGCACTGCAGCAAAGGAAGCAGGTTCACTCTCAGGGGTACCCCCCCCCCCCCCGCAAGACAAATAAATGCTCTAAAAATAGCCTCCTCACATCTCTCCTCCCAGCCAGAAATTCCTTTCTCAGGAGTGGCTTAGAGTGGCAGAAGGGGACAGCAGACCAGGATTCAGAGCGCTCAACTTCTCCCCAAGCCCAGAGACCCAAGATGTGACAATGCTAGACATGCGCTCCTTGGATTGTGTGATTTTCTGGCATTCACTGCTTTTATTATCAAGTACACACTGGGTGTGAAAACACAGCAAGACTAAGGCAGAACTCCAGCCAACAGCTACGTTCCCACCAAGTGCCTACCCATGGACCTAGGGCAGCTAAGAAGGCACACAAGACACATCTTGGGAAGACAGAGTGATGGCCACTCCAAGAGAAAGGCTGTACCTGGGTTCCACTGCCGCGCATGAGGTCCTCCGGGATGGCATAGATCTGGTTCTCCATCTCCACCTTCTGGAGCCCATTGTCAGTCACTCTCACCCAGAGCACCCGGAAGTTGGTGCCCCCGAGGTCCAGGGCCAGGAATTCTCCGTGTTCTGCAGACAAAGGGGGTGAGGGGAGGTGTCATTGTTGGTTCGGGAAAAGCCAACAAGGTCAAGACTTGAAAATCTGAGCTCTAAGAAACTGGTCCATCTGTGGGAGACAGGGCAGTCAACAGTTGTCATTTGTCCTCAACATACACAGATGTGCTGTAGGATCCCCTGCATGGGGAGCACTTTTAGAAATCTACATGTACAAGGATCTGGTTTCACAGCCAATGGTGAGACACTCACCCCTCATGAGAGTCCTCCCTAATTGGGTTCAGTAAAGTCCTCCTTGAGCTCCTGGCGCCCTGCAAGCCCCGAGTCAAGGGTCCATGCCTCTCTTTTGCCCCTCTTCCTCCTCGAATACCCAACATGCTATTGTAGGCCTGTGGGCTCCAGGGTTTCTGACAGACTGCCTGCTGAGAAGTTTGCTTTGGAATGCTTGTGTGCCAAGACGATGATAGTGATGGAGTGAAATAGGGTCCAGCCAGCTACAAATTAAGGAGCCAAGTAAGTGTCCCTCAGAGGGTCCCAGGCATGTGAGAACATGAGTGAATGAGAAAGGATGTTGACCTGAGAGCGTACAAAGACAAGAGGCACTGGGATATTGCACTCCTGCAAACCGTAGAGCTGCGGGGAGATGGGGGGCAGGGCCAAAGACTCCATAAGAATCCTACAGACATAAATGGGCCCGATCTCCAGGAATCCCCAGGAGTATAGGGTTCCTTCCCACCTCAGACACAAACAGCAGGGACAAGAAACATCCAGAGGGTGGACAATGACACGGTGGCTGCAGGAAAGCACCCCATTGTACAGCATAGAATGAAAGTGCTGAAGAGGCGCAGCGCCATAGCCGTGGTGGGGGTAGCAGGCAGGCCACGGCTGCAGGAGGAGGTGGGTTCACCCTCCCTGCATCTACTCAACCAGTTCCTGTCGCTGCCCCAGTCTCCAGCTGCCCTGCCTCCAACCTGCTCTAAGGATTTGAGATCATTCCCAGAGGAGTTCTTCGGTGTGTGGAGTGACATCCTGTAACTTCCCGCTGCTGCAGTGAAGCCTGGTGGATTACAGGGTCTGGGACATGCCCTGACTAAATGAACCTACAAGGGTTATTCTGTGCCCAGGTTCCCACAGCACCTGTTCCTGCCTGAGAAAAAGCAACATTGTCCCAGTTCCCCAGGACCACCCATGCACAGCTGGCTGTAGACTTCACCTATGGGAGATGTTCAACCAAACAGCAGTCAGGTGCTAGAACATATGGAGACTGGCTTGGGGACCCACATTTACATCAGAAGCCCAGCCACTTCATGGATGAGGCTCACCTCTACAATGGACACATCATACGTCATTGGGTTGAGGGGGTCTAAGTTCTTAGCACCCAAGTTGCTGAGAGCTTAGGACACACACCCTGTCCAGGCTCTCAGCAAGCACTGCCCCCTACCTACATTCATGGTGGAAGACCCTTGTCCAAGAAAAGCCACCAGTGGTGGTCCAGGAACTTCAGCTTCCTCCTGGGAAGTACTGCTTTCCCACTGCCCATCTGGTGTCTGGAGGCTGCCCTGACACTTGCTACAGTTATACCCTGGGTAAAATAATAACAACTCTGTCTGGGGTCCTCCTGCCAGCCCTCCCTATTCCCTGTTGTGGCCATGAGCTACATTTCCCCCAATACTCTGGAAAAGTTCTGAGCCTCCCCAGGGAGTGGACAGTCAGCCAGATTCTAGGAAACACTCTGTGGCACTTGTCATGAGGGATGAAGAGGAGAACCAAACACGATCTGCCTGCCTCAGCACTCTGAGGCCCAGATACACATGATCCGCTGAATCAGGGCCCGTCCGTGACCGAGGGGGACTGAGCTGGAAAGGGCTGCCCTTGGTTAGTTATCACCCAGGGCCAGCCCAGCAGGCTCCACGGCAGGGGCACGGCAGCGCTTCAGGATCTTCCAGGGGACTGAGTGCACTTGCTGATGACTCCCGGTCCAGCAAAGAACTGCATCCACCGCTTTCCTGCCGACTATTCTGGGATAGACATTCCTCCATGTGCCTCCACCCTGCAATCCACCTACCTCCCCCTGCCAGAAGATCAGCCACCAGAGCCAAAGACTCTACACCAAGCTGGAACCCTGGGGATCCTAACAGAACCCTTAGCCAGGTCATGCCAGCCCACTAGAGTGGCAGCTAAGAGCTATCTTTAGAGATGGGTGGGGAGACCTTGTGTTCAATCCAACTCAGCTGCAGTGTGGCCTGGGCACATCACATAAATCCAAGCACTTCACCTCACACATAAAAGAAGATGGTTCACAACACTGGCTTCTCCCCTTGGATATAAGGCTTACATGACATGTTGTATGTGAATATAGACACATATAGAGTTCTAGAACTCTCCATTTCTTCCTGCCAAAACAAGGAAGTCTATTTAAAAGGTCAAATTCATCTTTTATTTTCTTATGAAATCTTTCTGAAAAATGGTATCTAGGACCCTGCCCTCACCTCTCTTGTTCCTAGGGAAGATCTAAGACTTCCTCATTCACTCCCAGATTATTGTGGTAACAAAACAATGCAACAGAGGCAGAAGTGAGAACTGTCTAGTAGATTTAGGGCCTCAACAGAGAGTAATCCCATAACAGAAGAAAATTCAGGTTTGTTAAGTGATGGGCTCTTTGTTTCAACATTATCTCAGTAATCCTCAACAACTCAGCCAGACATTATAATCCCCACTTTACAAAAAGAGCACCAAGAAATCCCA
Source organism: Ochotona curzoniae (assembly GCF_017591425.1). Taxonomy (NCBI): domain Eukaryota; kingdom Metazoa; phylum Chordata; class Mammalia; order Lagomorpha; family Ochotonidae; genus Ochotona; species Ochotona curzoniae. Next base: position 62,499,484 of record NW_024466599.1, read on the forward strand.
AGCAAGATCTGTTTTCTAACAAAGTTTCCTGATGCAACAAAAAATAAGACTTCTCATGGGAAAGCAGTAAACCCTCAATTAAGGACACAGAGAGACAATAGCTGGTCTGGGAGACAGAGGAAGCGGTGCCGCAGCTAGCCTAGAACTTGAGTTGCTGGGTGAAGGTCACATGGGGGTGAGTGGTGCTGGGTGTGAACCCAAGTCCACCAGGCGCCAGAGCCTGGGTCCCTGCTTTGTTCTACATCCACATCTTTCATGGCTCTGGATTCTGGAAGCCAATAATGTGGTGGGAGAGCAAGACACCCTATCCTTCATCAATAACCACAGCCCATGCCCTGGACTGCTTCAGCGGCACATTCTCTCCGACTCCACCTTCCCTCTTGAGGGAGAGCTGGCACACATCAGCTGGCAAGGGGAGGCATCCCTTCTCTTCAGAGCAACCCTGGACTAGGAGAGCTAGGGAATGCAAGGTGCTTTTTTGTTTTGTTTTGTTTTGCTTTTTAAGATTTTATTTATTTTTATTAGAAAGATTTACAGAGAGACAGATATTCCCTCTATTGGTTTACTAACCACAAGTGGCTCACAAGTGGCTGCAAAGGCTGGAGCTGAACCAGTCTGCAGTCAGGAGCCAGGAGCTAAGAGCCTCTTCCAGGTCTCCCATGCAAGTGCAGGGTCCCAAGAACTTGGGCCATCCTCCACTACTTTCCCAAGCCACAAGTAGGAAGCTGGGTGGGAAGCAGGACTGCTGGGACACAAAATGGTGCCCTTTATGGGATCCTGGCACAAGCAACGTGAGGATCTAGCCACTAGGCTACAGCATCAGACCCAGGTTTTGTTTTGGTAGCCGCAAACTGGTGCCCTCTCCTACAGCTCTAGGAAAGCTCTGTCCTCATTTCTGTAAGTCCTCTCTGCTGAAGATCTTGGTCATCCAAAATATCCTCACCCCGCTCCTCACAAAATAGGTGAGAAAAGCTCCCCCCACTCTCCAATAAAAGAGGAAAAAGGAATCCAAAGACACAGTGCTGGTCATAAGAACTGGCGGCAGGAGTATCAGGCCACGCCACCCTCCCACCGAGTGCCCAAAACTAAGATTCAAATGTTTCCTTCTAGCAGTTGGCTTTGGCTTGCTGACTCATTTCCCATGCTAGAGGACTCCGGTAAACTCACTTTCAGTTTGACTCTTATCGGATACATCAGGTCAGCACGATAAACGGGTTTGAATTTCTCCTGGGAATTCACCTGTCACAGGGAAGTGCTGGAGACTAACACGGATTTGAGCAACTGCTCACCTAAACATGACAGTCGATGTCGTCTTGGCTGATGCGGCATCTGTGATGCATTTGAACTAGCTGTCACTCGAGCAGTGTTAAGTGCATACATTCATGCTGGCCTGGGACCTGACATGTCATTCTGGTTGAGACATAAGGGACAGTTAGATTTTTCAACAGGGTCTATTTTCCATCCTTAGCTGTGCTCACAGTATGACTCGCAACAGTTTTGGTTTTGCTTTGCACTGGAAGGCAGCCGTGCTCCTTCACCCACGGCCACTCCGCAGAGAGAAGCTGTGCCACGGTGAAGGCTGCGGCTCGGGGCCAAGCCCTTCAGCCCAGGGCATCAAGAGATCAAACAGACTTCTGGAACTCTAAGCTACAGGTACTCCCTTTTTAAAACATGGTTTTTACACCACGTTCTCAGAGTTTCAGGGATCCATACAAGTGGCAGTCTGTCCTTAGCGAAGGTTATGGGAGGCCCATTAAAGTAAAAATCACCTCCTACAACCTCACCGCCTATATTATTATTTCTCCTGTCTTTTATGTGGGTTTCAATACAGCATTTCATTTGGCTTAAGTTTGAGTGTGGGTTCCAGTGCCAACAGATTGAAGAAAGCCATTTCAAGAAATATGGAAAAAAAAAAAAAAAGAAAACAACAAGCACTGCATCTTAACAAATAAAATCTGGGGCCCGGTGCGGTGGCCTAGCAGCTTGCAAGTCCACATCTTGCAAGCATCAGGATCCTAAATGGGTGCCGATCCTAATCCCAGCAGCCCCACTTTCCATCCAGCTCCCTGCTTGTGGCCTAGGAAAGCAGTTGAGGATGGCCCAAAGCCTTGGGACCCTGCACCCACGTGGGAGACCCAGAAGAGGTTCCTAGCTCTTGGATTCCAGTCAGCTTAGCTACGGTCATTGCGGCTGCTTGGGGAGTGAATCATCGGATGAAAGATCTTCCTGTCACTCCTGCATATATGACTGCAATAAAGTAAATAAATCTTTAAAAAAAAAAAAAAGAAAGAAAAAGAAAATCTGAACCCATTCAAAGACCTTTGAACAAAATGTTTCTATTCTGTTGATTAGTTACTTCAACACTGAGCATTGAAGACAGCTGAGCAAAAGCTCCTTCGCTGCACCAATGTAGAATGGGGAGGTGGGCAGTGGCGAGAACAATATCACGACGGGAACTATTGTAGAAGGAGCGAATATTTCTGTTCTGATAAGGAAAGATCCGCCACGGGCAACGGACAGCCAGGGTTTATTGAGTAGGAAGCTATCAGAGAAAAGGGAGCGCACAGGGTGTGGAGCTTCATGGCACGCTCCATACCTGGCAAGGCAGGACAGGTGTGGTGTAACGGCTTGGGATGGCATCGCCTGGCACTGAGAGACAATGGCATGTCCAGAGTGGCTACAACACAGGGCTTACACGACATGGCTATGAGCTCTTGGCAAACGCCACGGCCAGCGACCTTGGTACTTCAACATGTCAGATTTGTCAGATTTGTCTTTCCAAGAGAGAGCTAGTAGCACAGCTTGGGGAATGGGGTCCAGAGCTTGGGAGGCTGGCTCGAAAGCTGCAGTGATAAATGAATGGAACAGCAACAAAGATCTATAAGGGTGATTGTCCCAGTTCACCCAGATCTAGAGTGACATGGACCTCGGAGCTAAAACTGAGAAAGTCCCAGAAAAAAAATCAACACAGCTGGACTGTATTAAATCCAACACTATGCTCCTGGCTCCTGACTTTGGATAAGTCCAGTTCTGGCCACTGTGGTCATTTGGGGAGTAACCAGTAGATGAAGATCTTTCCACCTCTTTCCCTCTGTAAATCTGCCTTTCCAATGAAAATAAATAAATCTTTTTTTTTTTTTTTTTTAAAGATTTATTTTTATTATTTTTTATTGGAAAGGCGGATATACAGAGAGGAGATACAGAGAGGAAGATCTTCCGTCCGATGATTCACTCCCCAAGTGAGCCGCAACGGGCCGATACTATGCCGATCCGAAGCCAGGAGCCTCTTCCGGGTCTCCCACGCGGGTGCAGGGTCCCAAAGCTTTGGGCCGTCCTCAGCTGCTTTCCCAGGCCACAGGCAGGGAGCTGGAAGGGAAGTGGGGCTGCCGGGATTAGAACCGGCGCCCATATGGGATCCCGGGCGTGCAAGGCGAGGACCTAACCACTTGCGCCACCGCGCCGGGCCCAAAAATAAATAAATCTTAAAAAAAAAAAAAAAAAAGGAAAGAAAGGAAAAAGATTGGGTCCCAGCACAATAAACTAGTGGCTAAAATCCTTAACTCACTGCATATGGGTACCAGTTCATTTCCCGGCAGCCCCAATTCCCATTCAGGTCCCCACTTGTGGCCTGAGAAAGCAGGCAAGGTTGGCCCTAAGCTTTTGGGACCCAGCACCCACACAGGAGACCCAGAGGAGGTTCCTGGTTCCTAGCTTCCAATCAGCTCAGCTCCAGTTGTCGCAGCTCCTTGGGGAGTGAATCAGTGGATGGAAGAACTTTTTCTCTATTTATCTGCCTTTCCAATAAAAATAAGTAAACCTTAAAAAATTGATAGCAACAAAGTGTAATATGGTGTTTGGCAACAAGGCTGATGCGTCACCTAAATGGTGGCCATTTATTAGTACAATTTTCAGTTCAGATTGCCACCACCACATCAATCCACCTAACCTGCTTGTGTGCTGTTGATCCATGTCTCCACTGCATGGCTGTTGAGATATAATGCAGACCAACCAAGATAAGGGCTTCTCTCCGCCTGCACCCAGCCTGCCAGTCTCCCATTATCATACAGTGTGGCTGCATTATGGCCTGTTATCACCCTCTAATTGTTTCATCTGTGTAAGCTTTATCTCCCCGGGCATAATTTTCGCTCTTCAAAGGCAGGACACATGGCAGCTCGGCCGTGGACAGAGGATCTGTTGATTAACTAAACAAGGAGGCCTGAGTTACTAAAAAAAAAAATCAATGCATTGTGCCAATAGTGTCACACATACCTAAGCACAAAATGTGCCAGCAGTGGTGTGTGTAGGGCCGCTAGGCCTGGTACACGGCTGGTGAGGTTTTTTTTTTCTTTTGTCTTTTGGCCAGTAAGTTCAAATCCCAATACTGCCATTATTCACTATGCGACTTTGGGCAAGTGCCTAATCTCCCTAATTCTAGCTTTTTTGTGTATAAAATAAGATAGCTCAAATATGGCCCTCAGCAAAATACCTGCTATTTTCACCAAGCTAGCCCCTCCTCCCTGGTTATCTAAGTCTTACTGAAGAGTAGAGATGTGTTTACCTGATAATTCACAATTCAGAGAAGTTGAGTGTCAGATGGTCAACTTGATGCTGCCTCACCCTAACTCTGCTACTCAGACAGTGCTACAGTGAAACCTAAACAATCTTGCAAGGACAAAGAGGTCAATGAAGATGCCACAGATACTTCATTGCTAAATTAGAGCCTACAGCAGGAGCATTTGGATTGTACTTGAACTTGTCTAAATGATATAAAGCCAACTTGTATTTCTAACCATCTGGGGGCAGACCATATGGCACAACAGGTTAAGTTGCCCTTTGGGACACCTGCTCTATATCAGAGTGCCAGTTTGAGTCCCAGAGACTCCACCTCCAATTCAGCTCCCAGCTAATGCACTGGGAGCCAGCAGATAATAGCTCAACTAGAGTTCCTGCCACCAATGTGGGAGGATCCAGACGAGGTTTCAGACTCCTGGCTTCAGTACGGCCCAGTCACAACTGGAACAGCCATTTGAGGTGTGAACCAGAAGACGGGAAGATCTCTCCATCTTCCTCCAACCCCCTCTCTCTCTCTGTCACTCTGCCTTTCAAATAAACTTTTCTTAACAATATTAGTGTAACAGTTAAATTGCTTCTGAGATCAACCACAGTTCCACTGCAATGCCTGGGTTAAGCGCCAGCTCTTCCTCTTGTGATGCAGCTTCTGGCTAACGTTTACAGAGAAAGCAGCAGATGATAGCTCAGGCGCACAGGTCCCAAGATGGGGTCCTGCCTGGCTCTTGGCTTCAGCCTGGTCCAGCCCCAGCATTTACATTTGGGAAACAAATCAGCAAGTTAAGATCTCTGTGTCTACCAAATAGGATAATACAGTTTAAAAAAATTTTTTAAAGATAATTTGGCTTGCTCTGGACATTTTTGTTCAGCAACAAGAGCCATCAAAACTGTATATATATATATATATATATACATATAGATAAAAAATATATATATTGATCTCATATATATATGAGATCTCATATATATGTATAACATATATATACATATATATGACATATATATATGTTGATCTCATATATATATATGTATATATATATATATATATTTTTTTTTATCTGAAAGGCAGAATCTAGAGACAGAGAGAGAATGTTTTCCATCTACTGGCTTATTCCTCATATGACTGCAAGGAGCCAGGAGCCGTTTTTTTCCACATCTCCCAAGTAGACATAAGAGCTCAAGAACTTGAGCCATCCTCTGCTGCTTTCCCAAGCCATAGCAAGGAACTTAACTGGAAGTGGAGCAGCCACGACTTGAGGTGCAGGCGGAGGTTTAGCCTATGACACTACAGCACCAGCCCCCAAAACAGTGAACCTTAATGCCATGAATCAGTACGAGCTTAAGCCCCAAATCTGTCACCAGCTGAAGTGAACTGCCCACAGGTGACCTTACAATCCAATCCCCAACCCTCTTTTAGCCTCAGTTGTCTTAAAGTGGGAATGTCTCTCTTGTAAAGTTTTTATGGAGAGTAAAATAGACTGATGTAAACCGACTAGAAAAGATCACAGGAACTTATTAAAATGATGTCAATTATTCCTGCATTTCCTTTTAAGATGGTGGTGTCCTCCAGCACCCACCTTCCCTCCACAGTTGCAGGAGCCGCCCTGGCTTCAGGGGAAGAGAAGTTTGTGGCACCCCTGTATGCAGTGGGTCACGTTGCATTGTGTTCATGACCTTGTAACTCATGTTGAAAACTAAAGTTTTTGGTTTTTCTTTAAAAACCAAAAGAAATCTTTTTAAAAATTACATTCCTATTTTCTAGGACTTCAGTTTTTTCAATCTTTTAAAAACTGATAACAGCAATGAAATAGTTGTCTAAGTGATATAGTCTAAAAAATAATATCTTGACTTCAATGCAGCTTTATTTTTAACATTTATTTTTATTGCAAGTCAGATATACAGAGAGGAAGATCTTCCAGTCCATTGATTCACTCCCCAAGTGGCCACAATGGCTGGAGTTGAGCCCATCTGAGAACAGGAGCCAGGAGCCTCTTCTGGGTCTCCCACATGTGTGCGGGGTCCCAAGGCTTTGGGCCATCCTCGACTGCTTTCCCAGGCTGCAAGCTGGGAGCTAGATGGGAAACAGGCTGTCAGGACTAGAACTGGTGCCCATATGGGATCCCAGTACATTCAAGGAGAGGACTTTAGCCACTAGGCCACTACGCCAGGCCCCTTCAGATCATATTCTATCTCATGCTTTATAAGTGGTTCCTAAGGACTCTTCTATGCTAATTGACCAGTGCTGGTCTGGCAGACATTGAGAGTTTTTCTCTGATTGCAGTATCTCAAATATCCCTTTTTGTGTTAGATCAGCACACTAGTTCTCATACATGTGCTGAGCATTCTGGGCCTATAGGAACCAAACTCTTAGTGCTGGAGCTCAGAGTAGAAGAGATTGCCTACAGACCCAGTGGGAGAAATGGAGTATACACACATGTCCTGCAGACTGGGCTCCACTATTCCAGGGTCTACTTCCTTTATTTAAGTGAAAAATATCCCAGTTCAGCAACCAGTGCAAACTCCAGGACGCAGGGGCAGTGTTTTGTACCAGCAATCTCAGGAAAGCAAAAGGAATTTTTGAATGCTGGTTCCTTATTGTTAAGTTCTTCCCAACAAGCTTTCATCTCCCCATACCACAGGTTGAACTACCAACCTCATTTCACACAAATGCACTTGAACATTTGCCGTGTTTCAGTACAAAGTACACAGGATCACATGTGCACACTTGGGGGTGGCCTCGGTGCTTGAGCTTTTGCCATGTTAGATTCCTGACTTCGCTCCCCATTAGCTGTGTGATCTTGGGAACAACATTTGACCAAACCCCACATCTGAAAATCATGACTGAAATGTCTAACTCCCTTACATAGGGTTTTGTAAAAGTGAATGAGCACATGTAGGTGTTCAGAATAGTTTGTTCTATAGCATATGTTCAGAAAATATTTAGGGCACTTAGTGTGAGCACTGGGTGAGAGCCAGCCAAGGACTGGCCTTCAACAGGTGGTTATTTATCAGAAGGTCAAACAGACACCATGGCAACAGGTGTAGTTTTCAGTGAGAACAGTAGGTACAATAAGCATGCCCAGCTAGAGGGTGCAGGAGGGATGGCTGCTGGGGCCCCTCACCTCAAGGGTCTCTTTGAAGGGCTGAGACACACATGCTCAGAGAACAATCCCAAACAAAGCCACACCCTTGGCGCTGCGTCCAGGCAGTCCCAAAAGCCTCAGCAAATATGTAGCTATTTGAAGAACTTAAAAAGTCTTGCTGGACAAATCAAGTCCCCGGACACCCAAGGAGGTGAGCCTCAAGGACATGGTGTGATGGAAACAAGCGTGAGGCCCATAAACAGCCCTGTCCCCCGCCCAGCCCCAGCCCCAAACCTTGTGAGTTCCCTGCAGGCACCTCACCAGTGGCTAGCACCCCCTGCAGCTCCTCCCTCCCCTCCAGATCTTGGAGTTTGCTCTTCTGGGTCATTCCGCTGCCCCAGGAGCTGTCCCTGAGCTCTTTATCCTGTACCTGCACTTCCCCACTTCCTATTCTGTGCAGGCCTCACAGGGGCTTCAGTGTTAAGATAGAGGCTTCTTGTGAGGATTCAGCAAAACAAGCTGTGTGAATACTCTGACATGATGTAGCTCATTCTCCTTTTCTGGGGGTTGTTGTCAACCCCCTGGGCCTCCCCATCAGGGATAGCTAACGATAAAACATCACCAAGATAGCTCCATCCAACCCTACAAAAACCTGGTTTCTACCCACACCCCACAGTGTCCACTGAAGACTCAACTTCAAAACCTTGCTTCTTTGCCAGGCACTGTGGCTTTTCACATTGTTCTCCCCAGGTCAGCCCTCTAGAACCTTTCTCATGGCTTTCCAGCAATAAATGAGGAGCCTCTGCATCACAGTTTGCCTCTCCAGCACACCCAAAGGACTTGCTACTTAGGAAGTGTGAACAGGTGGCCTCGCAGCTTGCTGCCACAGCCCAGGCTTGGGCCATCTCAAGGCAGTCTGCTGTGCTCCACCACCTCCTCGAGGTGCCACTTTATTGAGACGGTAAAATACCAGGCTGAGCCAAGCAGTGTTTCTTATCTCATGGCTGACTGCAGTGCCCTCCTCCCCTGGCTCAGTAGGGCTGACAGGAAACACTCTTACCTTGAATGCCAGGACTGCCAGTTTCCCAATGTTTCCCCTCTATCCCCTCTATAGCCTCCCAGTCCACTCCAGGGATCTTTCATCACAGTTGGTTTCTGACATTTGAAACCACAGAACCTTCACTGACACATAGTTTTCTGGGCCTCCAAGGAGAGCCAAGCAAATTGTTCCCTAGACCTGGGTCACTCAGGACTACCCAGCTGCAGTACCTGTGCCGTCGGGAGTGGACCTCACAAAAGTTGGCAGCATTTTCACGGACGCAGTGGGATGGGTGGTGGCTCCAAGCCCTTTCTCCATCTCCTTGCGGAACCTCTTAGAGATCTCCAGGAGGGTCTCATCAGAGAGACGCATGTGGTAGAGATACTGGTCAACCTAGAAGAGGTGGGTGGGAAACAGCAAAAAATCCATAAGTCAAATCAATCACGGTACATGTCTCTTGTGAAACCTCCCTCAAAAATCTGTTAGGTACGGAGATTTACTAAAGGCCATTAACAAGAACTGATATGATGAAATTTTTGCCTTTGGGGAAAAAAAAAGAAAAAAGAAAAACTACAGAAATAGATGCTGCCAGTCACTTCCAGCACCACGAAGAGAAAATTGTAACAGCTATCACTAGCCAGGGATAGGGGAGAGGTGTGGGGGGAGTGTGTACAGCTTCTATGAGATGAGTATCATCCTCACACCATCATAAAGTCATAAACTATTAAGTGGAATCACTATAGGTCAGAGCTATCTGGGTTAGTGTCCACAATGGCATGGACATCACAGTACCAGAACCTGAGATGTGTGGGTTCACCTATGTGAGCTCCAAACCTGGCATGGTACCTAACATGTTGAGAGGCTCTGTGTAAATGACACCACCCTTTCTCATGCGCTCAGAGGCAAAAGCTGGCCTTGCCCCTGGCATATTTATATTAACCATTTCCAGATTGCATACCAGGAGGGGCAGAAGCACCAGTAACCCTATCAGAGTTTCTTGATAGGGCGGGACTAGAACAGATGCTGCTCTTTCCAGTTCTAGAGCTCATGGATTCCAATCTGCTGTCATTCTTATGAGAAACAGGTTAATGACCCAACCCCGACAAAGGACACGGTGTTTTGCAGTTGGTTTTCTTGGACTAACACACTCATTAATGGGAAAGCTTTCTGTTTTTTCAGCCTTTTTGGATTTATTTTATTTGTACTTGGGACCTCTTTCACTGCCTACCCAGGCACATTAACAGTATTGGCTTTGAACTCATTTGATTGTGGCCATTCTCAGTTCATCTTTGATGTTTAAACTGCTAGAAAGCTTGTTGGAAATCCTGAGTCTTCTCACCTTTAACTCTGAAGACTCAAGTTAAATGGTCACCCTTTACTCAAGTCACGTTGCCCTTTGCACAATAGATGATGGCAATGAAAACAAGTGACAACAATAACTACAACAGCTGAACCTTAACCAAGCAGCTCTAACCTGCCAGGCGCCCTCCACAGCTGGAACAACTTGATTTCCACTGTCTTTTTGTGACACTTCTGTGTCCTTGTTTAACAGGCCACTCAAGTGGTAGGGGGCAGAGGTAGAATTCAAACAGAGGTTCTAAGGACCCTCATGACTGCCACCCTTGCCAGTCCATGGCCTCTTTCCATAGGGGTGGCATTCCCTGACTGCCCTCTGGTTTCCTGGGTGAGCCCTCTTCTAGTTTCCTCTTTATCAAGAGAAAGGATAGAACAGTGGTGAAAAACACACCTTGCCCCAAACTTCCCCTTTCACCCAGAGTTACCTTAACTATCAAACAACTGTACCCACCCAGTATCTTAATGTCATCCAAAAAACGATCACTGACTACCTAGTGTCATAATACTGGAGCTCACCCAGCTTGGAGGGCACTGCTGGTACTGAGTGAACAGCAGCCAACGAAAGTGCAAGTTAGAAAAATGAGGCAGCCTCCATTCAAAGTCAGTTTTTTAGCCAACTTTCAACCACAACAAAACCCCAGGGACAGGGCACAAGGCCATCTAAGTCAAGAGAGAGAGCCATGAAAGAGATGCCACATGCTCACACAGCACTGGGATTGCAGCTCAGAAACATTCCCCCGCACAGGTCACCGGCCTAGAAGTAAATTCTTTTCTAAGCATGAATGCTTACTACTTCCCTGTAAGTTGGCTATTGTTAGAAAGTTTTCTTTCAGTGAGAAATCTGCTTCCTCGTAATTTCATCTCCATTCTGCTATTTGTGATGTGTATTCTCAAACTCAGAATCACACAAGCAGCTTTAACAGTAAGTATTTGGGCACAGTGTAGTAGCCTAGTGGCTCAAGTCCTTGCCTTGCATGTGCCAGGATCCCATAAGGGCACGTGTTCATATCCCAGCTGCTCCACATCCCTTCCAGCTTCCTGCCTGTGGTCTGAGAAGCAATGGAGGACAGCACAAAGTCTTAGGATCCTGCACCCATGTGGGAAACCTGGAGGAAGCTTCTGGCTCTGATCAGCTCAACTCCAGCCACTACAGCCACTTATGGAGTGAACCAGCAGATGGAAAATCTTTCTCTCTGTCTCTCCCTCTCTCTGTAAATCTAACTTTCCAATAAAAACAAATAAACATGGCCCAGGTCCTTGAGGTCCTGCACCCATGTGACAGACCCAGATGAATCTCCTGGTTCTTGATTTTGGCCTGGCCAGGCCCCAGCTGTTGTGTCCATTTGGGGAGTGAACCAGTAGTTGGAAGATCGATCTCTCTTGCTGTAACTGTCTTTCAAATAAATAAAATAAAACTTTAATAATAAAAATGAAAGAAACACCTGTTTGAAGTTGTTTCAAATCATCAAAGCAGGGTCACCAGAGTAAATACTGATGCCGAGTTAGAACACTACTTAAGATACCTGTTTCCAACAGGGTCCTTGGCTAACAGTCCAGCCTCTATCTCCAATTCCAGCTTCCTAAAGTGCATGCCTTAGGAGGCAGCAGGTGATAGCTCAAGTACTTGGGTCCCTGCTGCCTATGTGCAAAACTCAGACTGAATTCTGGACTCCCGGCTTTAGTCTGGCCCAGCTACAGCTGTTGTGTGCATTTATAGAGTCAACGAGTAAAAACAAACTAAAAAGTATAAAAAACAAAGCAGAACGATTCAGGTTTTTAGTAACTGGTGGTGATGAAGTAGGGCATCAGAACAATCGGCATGCAAATTCTCACCACAGGTAGAAACTGTAGGTAATGTGTGCAACATTTAGAGGATGAACAATTCTACACAGTAATTTAGGAAGCAAGCATAAAGCTCTAGGCAATCCTCTTTCTACTACCTTTTCTTTCTAGACTTCTCTCTACCAAGTGGGCCCTCAGAAGATCAAAGCTACTTCTCAATCGTCTTCTGTCACACTTAGGGAGTTAACCATGTGGGGTTGCTTCTCTTTCACCTCTATCCTGTCTGGGAGACAGGAGGCAAGAAGGGACATTCCAGCAGTGAGGCAGGCCAGAGCACAGCTGGAGGGCTGCCCGCCTACCCCTGAGTAAGGGTGTGTGGGCAAAACAACACATTTTAGCTGATATCTATTAGGCAATGTCAAGGAGATTAGAACTTCCTCATTGGGTAATCCTGGTCAGCTGCATTTTTGCCCCAAAAGCCACCAGCCCGATATCCTTCCTCTAGCGTCTAGGGGCTGGTGGTGGAGGGGCAAGGCCATACTCTTGAGGAATATTTTCCTTCATAGCAGTACTAAGAGCGAGGGACATTTTGTCACAGCCATGTTGCACAGCCCAGAGGAAAGAAAAGATCTTCCTCATAGAGGAACCTCTTGGAAGGAATAGTGGGCAGGGTGAGTGACACATCTTTCCAGGAAGGGAAGGTCTGGAAATGGGAGCCAGAAAGAAATCTCGGGGAAACCGAGGCCCAGTAGAGACTGCCGTCCAGGACACCCACATGTGCGACAGCCCTACTGCTCCAGAGGGAACCCTCACAGGCCAGATGTCCATCTGAATGGCTGGTGACCAACACCTGGATCCTGAGACTACCACCTCTGGTCTCGGTGCCTTGATCAATTGATTTATGCCTGAAATATAGCAATATCCCAACTTTGTTGGTTTTGTTATTTAAAGTACTACAAACTTCACCTTGAGTACCTTAAGGGGCTTTAAAAGGGAAGTTACAGAGGAACCCCCAGATTCCAATGTCTAAATACCTAATTAGGACCCTAACATTTAACCCTTGGCTTCCTGGTCACTGCTACAGCTTCAGTATTTCCCACTTTATAGTATGTACTGAACCTCAATTATCCACAAAAACACTACAATGTAAAAAAACATATTCTAACAAAAAACATGTTTTGAGCCAGCGTATGGTGCAGTAAGCCAATTCTTTGCCTCTGGCAGGATATCTGGTACCGGTTGCAGTGCCCGCTAAACCACTTCCCATCCAGCTCCCCATTTATGGCCTTGGAAAGCAGTAGAGGTCGGCCCAAGTTATTGGGTGCCTGCACTTCCATTGGTACCCTCCCTCTCCCAGTTCCTCCTTAGATAGGCTCAGCTCTGGCAGTGGTAGCCATCTGGTAATTCCACCTTTCAAATAAAAGATGGGTCTCAGCAGATAAGTCAAGTACAATGTGAGGTAGCCCTTGATTGGGTGAAAGTGGCCTATGAAACCCAGAGCTCAGGAGACATTCAGAAGGTAGGGCCAAGTCCAAGATGCTGAGGAGCATTCATTTCAGACACAGAAAGCTACTAGCTCCTACGCCATTCAGGCTCCCTAGTGCAATGCTTCATAGCAATGTGATCACAAGTATTACCATAAAGGCCAGCTCCCTGTGTAAAACTGCCAAAACCACTCAATTTCCTTTAGGTTTATGCCAGGAGAAAGTTCAGCTGGTCAGACATATTATTTCCTCCTGCAGCCAACGAGATGGCAACACTGACTCAAGGACAGCTGTCCTTTATGCCTTGGCCACCAGGAAGCTCAGTGTTCTACCTTTAATGCCAATTAACAACTTCTAGTCTAAGTTTTCTGGTAATCATCCCCGCCCAACTGCTGACTCTTATTCTAGAAATCTTTTTACTTAAAGGTGAACTAAATCAACAACTCCTTTTAGTAAGCAGGCAGAAAATTAAATAATACATGAATGACTAAATGCTCAGTCATTTCTATGACACACCTTCCCAATAGAAGGATGAGCTCAAGTGTTCACAAAGGCTAAAAAAGTGACTCAACAAGCTTAGACGGATCCCAGCTAAGGATGCAAGGACACATGAACCAGAGTTGATTGCCTTCTGATCTTCGGATATTTCATATTTTTTTTATTTGAAAGGCTTTACAGAGAGCAGGATGTACACTCAATCTTTCATCCACTGCTTCACTCCCCAAGTGGCCATAATAGCTGGAGCCGAGCTAATCTGAAGCCAGGAACCAAGAGCTTCGTCCAGGTCTCCCATTTGAGTGGCAGGGGGCCAAGGACTTGAGCCACCCTTCACTATCCTGGGCCATAAGCAGGGAGCTGGATCAGATTGGGTGAAAGTGATTAACCTGCTCAGTCATTGTGCTGGTCCTGACCATCTCTGATTTTAAGATCCACAGCCCTCTCTCCAAGTGGTTCTGAAGGAACACTAGTTCAAGTTCTACCTGTTAGCTTCTGGATACAAAGCAGATCAACCTACCTACCGGCCACATTCTTAAGTTTTCTTGTCTGATGATACAATCTGATAATCTACATACTACATCAAAGCTCCAAGCGGTCCTCCTCCAAAGAAATTTAGGAGGGGCCAGTACAGTGGCTTATCAGGCTAATCCTCCATTTGCAGTGCCTGCATCCCATACAGGAGCTGATTTGAGTCCCGGGTGCTCCACTTCTGATCCAGCTCCCTGTCTATAGCCTGGGAAGGCAGAGGAAGATGCTTCCAGTTCTTAGGAACCTATATTCACATGAGAGACCCAGAAGAAGCTACTGACTTCAGTTGAGCTCAGTTCCAGCCACTGCACCTATTGCAGGAATAAACCAATGGGTGGGAAATTTCTCTTTCTGTCTCTCTTTCTCTCTTATAAATATTCCTCTCAAATAAAAATAAACCTTTTAAAAGGAAGGGAGAAAAAAATAGAAAGACTGAGCGTTTTGGAACTGAAGGTCCCTGCAGCTAGTTTCATCAGCCAGATCAACCCAGGTGGGGCAGAAAATACAACACAACAATCATAATACACCACCTACCATAGCACATGCAGTAACACCATGCAGAGGACACCAACATCAGACCCTGAGGGTAACACACTGCATGTGCCCGCTACGCCAAGCACACAGAGCATCTATTCTGTAGGAGGTCAAGACAGTGACTGCACTTAGGGACAGTGGTAGGTGGTGCCAGTACTGGAAAAATGGAGCTGGTACTGGTAATAATCTGTCACTGGACCTAGAGGGTGCTTATCCCTGGTGTTCAGTATTAGTTGTTAATATACAATAATGTAGACAGAAGGGTATTTGGCTGAGTGGTTAACACTCCGCTTGGGGGACCCACATCTTAGGAGTGCTCAAGTTCGAGCTCTGCCTTGTGTCCTGATTCCAGTTTCCTCGCTGGTAAGAGGTACGTAATAGCTCAAGGATTTGGGTCCCTGCCACCAAAGTGGAAGACTCAGGTCGAGTTCTGGTTCCCTGCTTCAACCTGGCCCAGCTCTAGCTCTTGTAGGCACTTGGAACCAATCTTACCTTTCTTCCTTTCTTTCTGCTTCCCTCTCTCTGGCTTTCAAATAATTTAAAAAAAAAAAAAAAAAAAAAAAAGGAAGAATAAAAGGCAGATGGCAAGAACTTGGCTCTTGTGTGTCTACTACATAATGTCAAGGTGCCAAATGGAATGAAACAGGTCAGATGAGGAAAAGCCAGACAGGAAACCCACAAGTTAAATTCAGCCACACAAAGCCTTCCACTGGCTATAGGCTGGCACATGCTTGCAAGAACCAATTTCATATTTTTGCATGATTCTTTTGCCAGTTCTTACTGTAAATCTTTGTCGAGGAAACCAAGGCTTGGAGAAGCTTCTTCAAGTCACAGGTCTAACCCTGGGCCGGACCCGGACATCCTGTGGCCAGCCGAGTGCACTGATCTAAAGTTACAGGTGTGCCTATCCCAGGAAAGTTGCACACCTGCTATATCAGTGACCTCATTCATAATAATAATAATGCTTTCACAGACTCCTCCCGGCAGGGCAGAGGCCATGCAAAGAGCAGCAAGTTTATCCTGTAAAGTTGCCAAGCTCAAGGCCAGATGTTTCTGATAAATAAAATAAAAGATGTGTCTGGGAGAGAAGACACTCAGCGGAACATGGAGCCTTCCAGGCCCATTTGCTCTGAACCTCAGCTGATGAGAGCTGAGGGTCTGTTTGGGTCAGTTTGGGTTCCCAAACAGACCCACCTGGGGCGGGGGGGACCTGCTGTGGCACCACAGGAAGATTCCAGCTGACACACGGTGGACTCAGACAGAAGCCTGGGGCGCCAGAGGGCAGGTGGCGCTGACCAGGGAGGCAGGAGGCCACTCCTCCAGGATCCTGTTGCACTGTTGTGAGTCACAGGGTTTCCTGTTCTTCCAGTTCTCTCTCCCGGCTGCATCAAGTTACAGCCAGACCTCCTCAGGCAGCAGCACCTGTCAGGGACTGGGCCCTGGGTCTTCCTGTCCTCAGACATTCTGTTCCATGTGTGAGGCAGCAGTGCCAGCAGTACCAAGTAGTAATAATGTCCCAGGTATAAATGGCTCCAACACAGTTCACTTACCAAAAGTGACTGATTGAGCACCAAGTTTATTATTGTACAAAGCTGAGCACTGAGAATACTGGGATTTAAAAGCAGACACTAGTCTAGCCAGCAAGGAGCTTTGTCTGGGGTGGGGAGGCGGAGAAACCTAGGAGTCAGGGCAGACAGGAGGCAGTTTATTCCATGGCAATAAAATACAAATTTATTATCATTTATATCACATTCCCCAATATAATTGCACAGAACATTTGTCCTGAGAAAGTTAAAAACAATATCATTATACAGACAGTAAGAGCTCAAGAGATAGTTGTCACGAAATTCCTAAGGGGCTATCGTAATGCCAGACATAAGACTGACTCGGTAAGGAAGACCAGTCAACTGCAGACTGGCAGGTGGGCTGGGCCTGACCTTCTCTCCAGGCCTGTGCCCTCACTAAGGGGGACCCTCCCCACCCACCCTACCTGGTTACCCATACTAGGCTTAGTGTGCTAGGTTCTCTTGAGGTTAAACGCTGTCTACTCCTAGACAGCCCCATGCCAAAGACCAGAGTCTGTATTTGGGTCTCTTACTGTGAGAGGAGTTAGACTGGATAGTAGGCAGTATTCTGGGTCCCCAAGTCATTTTTTATATAAAAGAGAATTTCCCCACCATGTCTATCAAGGGTGCTATCAGCATATCAATTCCCCACCTGGAGTACCGGCCATTACCCCAGGCCATTGTGTGGGAGGGCCTCAGGCTGATCTCCTTATCATTGAAAGGAGGGCAGGAGGAAGTAATGCACATATGCCTAAGGCCTGGAATGTCCTGTCTGGCACCTCCCTGGTCTTTTGCCCCCAAAACCAGATACCTGGGGACCAGGAAATTCCTTTGTCCTTAGAAAATCCCCTTCTGAAATAAAGCTTTAAAAAGGCCCCAACACCCCTCATGCACGGGTCTTTTTTTACTTTTCCTCCTGCCACTATGGCAGGGGGTAAGGGTCCTTTCTATCTCAGAGCGCCCTCCCGTCACTAGGACAGGAGTTTCTCTTCTCAACTTTTCTAATAAATCCTAAACTGTGTCCGCACGAAAATTCTTTCCTGCGAGACAAGAATTGGGGTTGCTGCCATATTCGGGGTCAAAAACCCTACATTACCTCATAGTGGCATCTGCATGACCCATTCCTGTCTGCTGCAATAACCGTCCACTTCTGGATCAAATGTCTGAGTCTGTCCCTCTGCTCCCTTATCCTGTCCTAGACTTTCCCAGTCTGCCCTGCCCAAGTCAAAATGACACCCACCATGATACTCAAAGTACAGTTTACACCTGTGGTAGTGGCCTAAGTATGGCCAATGCCTTTTTCACACTCAAAAGTAGCCCAGTTGGACCCCCAGATACAGGCCACTAGGCAAGTTCTGCCTGTGCATGCTCTTGGGGAACCCACACCTAAGTGATAACAGTTCATGCTGTGCAGATGCTGCTTAACAGAAAACTGGGTTCCAGATTTAGGGCTTATCCTATGTGAGCTGGGGCTGGTCCTTTAGATACACAGCAACTGGTTTCCTTAACTGTGAAATGGAAGGTTGGGATCATGTGATACCACAGGTCTTTTCCCAGCTGATACCTGATTTATTACCTCGTGAAATTGAAACATGATTGGCCATCAGCAGGTGTGGTCTCAGGGGCCAACCTGTCTCTGAGTGGGATTCTGCACAAGATACTGTCTTCTTCTGTGTCTTCAGGCTTCAACTGAATAACAGTGATTCACAGAGCCTGCCCTGGAGGATCACCTCTGGAGATTGCCCTCAATTACCTTGTGCAGAGGGTGTGGACAGAGGTCACTTCTCCCAAGGACCTTGATTTGTTATCTGATTTGTTATCTGTAAGACTGCCCACAGGCAAAGGGGAGAAGGAAATGAAGGGACACAGTTGGACGGCTTCACAGTGTCAGGAGGTGGTGGTATTAAATAGGAAATTTGGAGGAGGAAGCAGGAAGCAGCAGGAGGAAGCCCCTCAAACGGGAAAGAAGGAAAAGTAGCTGCTTCTGATACCCTCAGTTAGCCCTAATTAAAGTCATCAGATGGCACACCTGCTTTGTTCCTGCCTCTAATCTTGTAGAATCCAAGAGTAAGAAGTTGAGAAGATCTTTCCAGAACAAGAACCACCTCCTGACCTTCCAGGATAGGGATGCTGGCCATCTAGGGCTGGGGTGCTGACGCCCTGCTGCAGGAGGCTCAGTAGAAGGGCCCCGAGGGCTTCCACCGCCTGCTTCTCAGAATCCTGACTCCCTCTCCTGGCTAACTCTGAGATAAAGTTTGAGTAGGAATGGCATGTGAAGGAGAGGCTTAGAGAGCCAGAGGCAAGAACAAAAGCCATTGACTGACCACTAAAATCAAGGACAGTGTTCAAGGGGATACAGGACCAGGGCCAAGACCCCTGACTTGAATCTGACAAAAGCTGCTCAAGGGGAAGGATAAAGAGTGCAGGTTCCACACCCAGAATCCTCTTGGGCACGCCTGCATCAGCAGGAAGAACACATTTGGCACCTGGAGCCTGCATGAGCAAAGAACTCCCA
Organism: Ochotona curzoniae; assembly: GCF_017591425.1. Classification (NCBI taxonomy): domain Eukaryota; kingdom Metazoa; phylum Chordata; class Mammalia; order Lagomorpha; family Ochotonidae; genus Ochotona; species Ochotona curzoniae. Next base: position 62,518,437 of record NW_024466599.1, read on the forward strand.
ACCGAGACCCAAGACGGCTAGGAACCTCCACCCAGTGAGCCCAAGGAATGCCAGTTCGCCTCAGCAAAATCCCAAGAGTCAAGGGGAACCAAGCCTGCCTCTGCCTGGCTCTGTGGGAAGCCAGGGTAGGGCCAGTAGTTACTGGAAAACTGTTCGTCAGAAAAAAAAAAATGTCCAGCGGGAAGCAGCTGCCTTCTAGGGAGGTGGTTGAGGGAGAGGGGTAAGTTCTCTGGTGAGAAGGAGTTCAATACAGCTGTGTCTCCTGGGGTGTCACAATGAGGATGCTAAAGTGTCCTCACAGGCGAGATATTCCAGGGACAGATTAGAAGGAAAGTCAGAGAAAGAGCTTAAGGATGCCCCACCCCCTGGGCCTCAGGAAAGAGAAGGTTCTAGAGAAGAGGAAAGGGGAAGTAGGGACACTTCCTTCTTCTCCGGCTTCAGGAAATTTCTACTTTTTTGCCCCTCTATCTTTCGATATAATCTGACCTCAGACAGAGGTCACAAATAGATGTGACCCACACGTGATCCAAGAAGCCCTTAGGAATCGACTAGATCAAAGCAGGGCCTCTCTGAGCTCCAGATAGACAGGGCAGTGGGCTTCCAAGGGCCTCGTTCTTTCTGTGTACTAACATGCAGGCTGGGCACAGTTCTAAGGGCTCCCAGTGTGTTAACTCTGCTTCTCTTTAATCCTTACAACTGCCCTATTAAAGTGTTATCCAAACAATCTCCATTTTACAAGAGGAAGACACTAAGGCCCAGAGAAGTTTAATAACTGGCCCAAGTTCACACCACTCCGTGCGTGGCAGGCCCCAGAGAGCCTGACTATGCAGCTCAGTGGCCCCTGGCCCCTGGCCCCCGCTCCACAGCCGTGGCAGCTCCCCTCCAGCTCACTTGCCGGCCTTGTCTGGAAGCCTAGCCAAGCTCAACCTCCATGGAAACCCCAGCACAACCAGGGTGAGATTCTCCCAAGACAACTCAGCAGCTCGCTCTCCTGGTGGCTTGCTAGGGTGCCAGCCACTGTCCCTATATATTTTTCTTCTTCTTCTTCTTCTTCTTCTTCTTCTTTTTTTTTTTTTTTTTTTTTTGTTGAGAGACAGTAACTGGAAACCAGCCTTCAGTGAGGGACTGTGGGTATCTGCTGGCTGTTGTAGACTGGAGACCTATCCTTAAATTCACCTCTTTCCCCATATGACTGTCCCAGGACGTAGCTGCATGATCATGATTGATGCCCTTCAAAAGAGTGGTGGGGATGATCTATGTTCTTCTAAATCCTGACACTACAGATGTTTAGGACCAGAGGAGATAGGAGAGCTATCCAGCACAATGGGGGACATTCAGCGTCTTCCTTAGTCTTTACTTAACCAGATATCAGTAACACATACTCACCCATCTGTCACTAATCTGTGACAACCAACAATGTCACCAGACTGCCAAAATCCAACTTAAAAATGATGCTCTAAAAGAACAGTGAAACACACACATACACAAATGGGCTTTGCCCAGTGTTTGGAGCAGGAACAAATTCTTGTTCTTTATCACAGGCTGGGATAGACAATTCCAAGAAATAAAATTTGACCCAGAGTGCCAACAGTATCAAGACAGAAACCAGCAGCAAGGTCACTGCTGTGCTGGGTCCCATTCAGTAAACGCTGGGATTGGATTGGATACCCCACCCCCACTACCCTGAAAGACAGAGACAACACACAATGTTGAAAAACAAACTGAACTTGCTGATTCGAAACTCAACTGTGATAATGAGGAACCTCTTATCAAGAGCTGCTCTTCTACTGGAAGTATCCAAACAAAAGAAACTCCTGAGTTCTGAGTTTCTGGGGCTCCCGAGTTCCTTAGCACATCAGATCTGACTCCAGCCGCCACATTTTGACTTTGTGGTTGTGATGCCCTGATTTCCAGAGGCCCCTGGCTGCCCCCAAACTCTACAGGGTGCTGGAAAAATTCGCTTTGAAAAGTGATGTTGGCTTTGGCTATGTGACCTCAGAGGGAATTTTAATTCATGCAAGGATATAGAAAAAAGTGCTTCTAACAAATAACATAAACAAAAGCATAGTTAGTAAAAGCGACAGAACAGTCTTACCACAAAGTTGTCTGAGAATAGGTGAAGGGACAAGGTTGATTAAAAAATGTGGACCAAATGAGATAAATCATATCTACCAATGCCAGTTAACCCATCAATATCAATCTAATTAACCTGCTCAAAAATAACCTATTAAAGTTTCATCACTGGTTTACTCTCATCATTTAACCTCTTATCTGGAGATTAATGGCAAATAGGTATTCAAAATGCTTCAGTGTTCCCTGGAGGTCTCTAACACCCCATCCACTCACACTAACATGCCCTCTTTGGCTTGGCGGCCATAAATGATCTTCTGTTGGAATCTTACTTCTCCAGGCAACTGAAATGCCCCCAGAATGCCTTGTATTCACAGTAGGGTCTCAAGAAACAAGTCTTGTCTATTTTGATTCTTGAAGCTCTGAAGAAGCTTTTCAGTTCCAAGGTATTCCCCACTCAAGCGGAATTAAGGCCATTCCTGCCAGGAGCTTTAAGTGAGCTACATATATCCCAGGACCAGAGTGGTAATATCACCAGTCTCTATATGTCAACCAATTGGGAGAGGCAAGCATTTAGTCTACTGCTTAAGACATCATTTAAGACATCCATGTCCAGGGCCTGGTATTATAGCTCAGCAGAAAAAGCTGCTGCCAGCAATGTTGTCATATTGTGAGTTAAGGTTCAAGTCCCAGCTGTTCTACCTCCTTTCCAGCTCCCTGATAATATGCCTCAGAGAGCAGTGGAGGATGGCACGAGCACCCTTAATGGAGACCTAGATGAAGGTCCAGGCTCATGGCTTTTGTCTGGCCCAGTCCTCTCCGTCTTTCCCTCTCTATATATAACTCTGCCTTTCCAATAAATAGATCTTTATTAAAGTGGGGGGTGACAGGCAGGGGAGAGACACACATGTCTCACACTGGGTTCCCGGGATTGGATTCCTGACATCAGTTGACTCTAGTTCTTACTCTGGCTTCTCACCAGGGTAAATTCTGGGAGAGAACAGTGATGGGTACTAACGGCCTGGATTGAATTTATGTCTGCTGTTACAGTATCTGAGGAGTGGACCAAAAGTTGGGAGCTCTTACAGAGTGAAAAATAATTTGATCATTGGCTAAAGAAAAAGGTATACACTGGTATATACATGGTTAACCATGGTTCTAACATTTAAGAGACAAAAATCTTGGGGCCAACATTGTGGCACAGAGGGTTAAAGATTCCATCTGTGATGTCAGCATACCATATGAGCACTGGTTCCAGTTCTGGCTGTTCCTAGCAATGCACCTGGAGAAGCACTGGAGGACAGCTCAGGTATCTGGGCTCTTGTACCCATGTAGGAAACCCAAATGGAGTCCCTGGCTAATGGTCTAGCCCTGCCCCTTGCCCCATTTGAGAAGTGAAACCAGTGGACAGATCATCTCTAATTCTGCCCTGCCAAAAAAAAAAAAACCCTAAGCCTCTCTTAAAAAGAGACAAAAACCCCAATTAGTTAAAAAACAAACAAACAAACAAACAAAAACTCCATCCACAGAGGACTGAAAGTCTTGGTTACTACAGGAACAGGAACTCCTCTCCCCCATTCCACCACTATCACCTGCTTTAGCATCAACCGCAAGCCATGTTTCCACTGAAGAAGCAGCCCTGAGAACCAAGTTTCTCTCCCAAGGTCCACCCATCCAACCTTCCTCTGCTTCCTGCATCCCTGCACTCACTGAGCATTATCACCAGTGGGCAGAAACTGCAGTGGCTGAAGTGCCCAGCCAGGATTCTCCTTGCCCCGAGAAAGGAGCCCAGAATACAAACCATCAACTCTTACATATGCAAGAAAAAAACAAATGCCATGGGAGGTTCAATTACAATAAGGTGGGCCCAGAGAAGGGAGCAGGGAAGGAGGAAGAGAGATATTGAGGAGGGCAGGCAGCATTTAGCTGGAAAAGGTCAAATGCAGAAAAGGTAGGCAGAACATTTGGGGCTGCAAAAAGGGCCTGAGCAAAAGGTCCCAATGGAAGTAAGCATGGAGTAGAGGAATGGCAATTCAGGTTTTGGGGGAATGAAATGATGTGAGGACAATGAAGCTGAGATGCAGAGTAGGGTCAAGCAGCATTCAGGAGCCAATGCAGATGTAGGTGACTTCTGAAATGAGCCATTTCTGCCTTAAGAAACAGAGAGGCACTTGGGAGTAACCATCTAGTGATCAGAAAGTCGGTGAAAATGAACCAGGGGCTCCCAGCTGGAATAGCCAAGGGTGCTGGTGCCACTGACCAGACCACTGGGAAAAGCAGTTCCACTCCCAGACATGCTGGGAGGGTGTGCTATCCAGGGTGAGGACACAGACACAGCCAGGAGCCCCGCTAGCACTCCTGGGAGACAGGCAAATGCCTGGAGCCACGCCTGTGACTTTGGCCACGCCTGTGACTTTGGCTCACAGCTCCTGTAATAAAGCTGGTGACATTGAGCAGGTCACTCCATGCCTCAGTTCCTCACCAGTAAAACAGATGCTGACAATACTCACACTTATCTCACAGGGCTGCTGTAAATGTTAATGAGTTAACTTATGTCAAGAGCTTAGAACAGCCTCAGCTAGTCAGGACGCCCCTGTGTTTGCTCTTGAATTGTGTGAATTGGCAAAAATAAAGACAGCCAACATCCCTGACTCTCATCCTAATACCATGGATCCCAACGGGACTAGTTCTGTGTGCGTGACCCCAAGCACTCCATGCACTCAGATGACATAACACAAAGATGATGTCATCCCAAGGAGATTTCAGAAGCATCAAATCAAGGCCTTTTCAAAAGACAAAGTTAAGCTTCACCCTCCTCTCATTCCTCCTTCTAACAGCAACTCTTAAAGGATGTTTCTAACATACTCTGCCTTCTCACTTCCTATCTTAATGCAACCACAATCCAACAGCTTCGGGCACCTGAGCTGGGAGCCTAAACCCCAGAATGGGAGCCCTGGTGGAGTTAAAGCCCTGATTCCCCTCTACCCCTAGTGGTAACTTAGAGGAACTGCCTCCTCCAGTGGGACATTCTAACTGCAAACTGTGCGATCAAACGCCAACATAGTGCTTAATCATTACAACTCCACGAAGTGGAAGAGGCTGCCACCACCTGCGTCTTTAAAAAGCAATAGATACTCTTGCTGTTAATAAATCTCAAGTCAAGGATTGGGACCCACTCCCAGACACCTGGGCTCATTCACGGACACCCAGCATCTTCCTCTGGCTTACGGAAGTTTATGAAAGAACCCAAACGTCCTGGAGCCAGATACACACAACCCCGCTCCTCCTCCGGGGACGGGGGGAGGGGGGGAATGAGTGATCTTCCACCACTTCGAGCATGAGGACTTGACCAAGAGATGACAATCTCCCCGCAAGAGTTAATTCGTTTCTGTGGAGGCGGGGCAGAAAGACTGCCAGCTCACAGCCACGTTTCCAGGCACGCCGAGTTGTAAAGGCGCAGCCACATCCAGGGTTCCGAGGGTAACAGCCGTTTCCAGACGGGATACAACTCAATCAACCCAGTTACCCTCGGCTCTTCGTCTGGCCAAGGTTCCAGTTGCATCAGAATGGGAAGACCAGCAGAACGAAACTGTCAGAAGACATTACTGATTTCTGATTCCGAGATTTCAAGTGTGTCATTGAGCAATGCTCGCTCCACTGCCTCACAACTCCACAACACTCGCCGTTCCACCAGCCAGTTCATCCTCTCCTTCCAATCTCAGTCAAACCTCAAGCCAGGGGACAATCCCTTAATCCCAGCCACTGTAGAGCCTCATTCCCCCGGGAGGGAGCGCACCCCGGGCCACCGAGCTCGCCCCCACCGCACCGGGACGCGGGGTGAAAGGCTCCCGGCAGGGCCCCTAGGCTCTTTCTTATGTAAATTGGGCGGCGCGGGGAGGCCCCGGCTCCACGAGCCGTTGGCAGCGCCGACCGGCCGTGGCCCAGAGCGCAGAAATCCCTCTTTCAGGAGGACAAGAATCTTAGGGAATCCGGGAAAGGGCGGGGGTTGGTACTCTTCTGAGTAACTTTTAAAAGCAAACGCAGAAAGTAACATCCAAATCCCGCCCCCACGCGGAGGCGGGCCCCGGGGACACGAGGCCGAGTTGGGGGCGGGCGACGCGAGCCCCTGGCCGAGCCTCAGTTCCGGGCGCCTCAGTTCCGGGGAGGGGGCGCGGCGGGCGGAGTTCCTCCGCTCGCTTCTCAGCGCCTCCCCGGCTCGGTTCCCCGAAGTCCACCTCCGCGGGGCCGCGGCGCTGCTTGGGCGGGGGCCGCCGCGCGCCTCCCGCTCGCATTCCGTCTGGATGCCGGCGCTGGCTCCACGCGGCCACGGAGCCTCCTCCCCCAGCCACGATGCTTCCCCCACGTGCTCTCGCCGGAACTCGCCTGCGAGAAGGGGGGTCCTTACCACGTGGGCGCCGCAGTCCCTGACTACGTGCCGGGCGACTCGCCGCTCCCGAAACAAGAAAGGGGGTAGGGGCAGCCACGCGAATGTGCACAGGATGGCAGCGAGGAACCCAGTCGGGCGGCGCGCGAGCCCCCCGCTCCCGGCTTGTGCGCACTAGCCTGCCGGACCTGGTTCCTCCAGCCCGAGAGTTTTGCCGGCTGCTCAGACTTTTCCATCTAAGTTAGTCGGGAATGGAGAGTAAGCGGGTCCCGGCAGGGCCAAGAAGGAGGTCCCCGAGACCGCGCAACTCTGTCAGAAGCGAGCCGGCCGCCCCCGCTCCGCTGACTTACCTTCTGTACTTGATCATGGTTGAGCTCCGTGAAGAAGTAGGCGAGCAGATGCGAGGCAATCATCCTACCGCGCGACCAGACGGTGCCGACTTTGGGAAACCGAAGCGCGAGCGCTTGGGGGTGGTACGACCGCTTTGTGCCTAGACTCGGCGGGCCCGACGGGGAGCAGGGAATCCACGAAGAAGGCTAACGGCGAAAGCGCGCCTGGTTAGGTGGGAACTCGGGGCTCTAGGAACAGGAATTCTTTGGAGTCACAACTGGTAAAAGCGACTAAGTATTACACTCCAGGCAACGTGTCCGGCTGCCCTACGTCAAAGCACTAACCTAAGCCACAGGGGCACTAAACTCAACTTGGAAAGAACCGCAGCCCAGCTTCACTGGGGTGATCGGACCTCTTAGACAAATGTGCGCGATGCTCCCGTCGGTAGATCTTCCTAGCTGTGTGACTCGGCGATGAAGGCGGCAGCCCGGGACTCTTGCGCTGGAGTTTCGTGCAACAATGTGGCTTATTGAAGGGGCTGCCGCTCGCGGGCCGCCCGGTCAGTGACGCGCGCACGTCCATTGGCTGCACAGAGAGGGTGTGTGCGCCCGTGGGCCGCCCGCCGCATCGGCACAGCCAATCAGGGCGCACGGCCCGCGGGCGCGGCCGCTCAGACACCCGAGCTGGCGGGCTGGGGAGGTGCGCCCGGGGCGCGAGGCGGGGCTGGGCTGGGCTGCAAAGATGGGACGTGTGTTCCGTGGCAGAAGGCTTGGACGGAAAGGCGCATGAGCCACCGCCGCGTCAGGCGCGCCTCTGGGTGGGGGGCGCGTGATCGGGACCCGAGATGTGAGGCGACTGGAAAGACAGGCCTCTGGACAAGCACACACCCTGTGTCTCCGGAGAGAGGGACATCGTCTGGATTCCTAGGATCATGTGAGGGCCTCCTACAGCCCAGCCACACATCTGAAGCATCCAAATTCTTGCCTATTGTAGCTCGACCTGTTCACCGTTGCTGATGCCAAATGAGCAGTTGTAACTGCTGCTCAGACGTTACCAAAGTCCACCTACCTCTTAAGCTTTTGGAGACCCCATGTGGATATAGATATGGGAGTGTAAAGAGATGGAAACCAGCATGAATGAAACATCGATTTCAGCAGATGTGAGGTTGGTGGTGGGGTGGAGAATAATAAGCCCTGGTTGCAGGGCAGGAGGCGGGGGTGGGGAGAGGAGGAGGAAGCTGGCATTAGAAGACTGATGGGCTGCCTATCCTACAGAAGATATATCATTCTTTCTGATGGTCTGCAATGTGTAACTGACTTACTGTTGTCACACAAGGAATAAATGTCCACTGGCTGTTTGTGCCTCTCACTGATGCTGGGAACAGTTAATCACCTCCATCTGGATATACCTTCCATGCTCACTTAGAGCCTAACACGATCAGCTGTGCTGGTTCCTGGATAACCCTGCTCCTCAGGCTGCTTGGCTCCTGTTTGTTAAACACTGGAGTATCCCCGAACTGCCTGATCTAGTTACACTGCCTCTCTGCGCCATCCCTCCCAAGCCCCATGACTGTTATATCATCTACACACTGATGACTCATAAAAGAAAATCTACAAGGGCTCTCCCAGAGCTCCAGACTACTCCAGCTACCATGTCATCACCTCTGGTACCTGACATGGAACATGTCCAAAGTCCATTCAACTTTCTCCCCAAAATTTCCTTTCCTGGTTATCCCAGCCCATGACAACATCATCCACCCTAAGTCATATTAGATTTTTATGACACCACCCTCCAAGCCAGTCAGTGCCTCAGCAAGCAGGGGCATTAACCTGCAATAGAGCATGCATCTGATCACTTCTTTCTGTGTCCTTGGATACTTACTATCTAAGCCACCAGCATCTCAGCACCAATGTCATGCTGCCTTGTGCACCTGCTTCCATTCTTATCCACCTAGACCTCAACCCTATAATCTCTTTTTTCTTTCAGGAGCCCAAGTGACTTGTTTAAAACATAACCCACGACAGGCATTTGGCCTCGCAGTTTATGTCTCAACAGCACCTGGGACCTCTGCATCACTTATCAGGGCGCCTGGTTCCATCAGCTGGTTTACTTGCCATACAGCCACAACAGCCAGATCTGAATCAGGCTCAAGTTGGGAGTCAGGAACTCCACCAAGGTCTCTCACTTGGGTGGTAGGGATCCAAGCACCTTGACTATCACCCACTGCCTTCCCAGGTACATTAGGTGGACCAAAAGCATGGTGCAGCCAAGACTCCATCAAGCATCCCAATGTGAGATGCAAGCATCCCAAGTGGTGGTTTAACTTGCAGTGCCACAAGGCCCACCTCCAGGTTTGTTTTTAGGGCAGTGACAGATTTCCATATGAACTAAGGAAAAAGAATATCAGAGAGAAGAGGCAGGAAGAAACAGAAATTACAAGATTAGGGCTTGAGCCACGATGAGGGTGGGCCAGGGAGTTGGACTATATTTAGATGTTAAGTCTCAGGTAGAATTTATGGCTTTGGCTGAGGTTAGGGGATAAAAAGGGGGATGCCTGCTGCCCAAAAACACTTAGAAAGCCATTAAGCCAGTACTGCAAAAATCCAATATCCCTAGGCAGATGGGACCGAAGCTAGTGGGTCAGATCAGCTATGATCCTCTCACCAGATACTAATTTTATGTCTCTTGTTTACTTCCCTCTTGTCCTCCTTCATGTGCATCGGCTAATAACCATGAGAGGCTCTGAGTATGTGTAACCTCTTCTGTACTCTAGGAAGTGACAGGTGGTGGGAATGGGTATTGTTACAGGTCCCAGTGTATACACAAAAGGGCACAGGAAGGTTAACCACACAAGGCCAAGGCTTGTGTCAACTATGCTGGCACACTGGTACAGTTAACACAGAGTTGACATTAACCAGGTAGTTAACACAGAGTTGAAATTAACCAGGTCCAGAATTCCCACCAGCTACTGACTGCTTTTCTACCAGTAGTTTAACTCTTGCCTAGGTACGAGACAACCTAGGCAGCTGCCTACAGCTAGGGCAGGATGATTACCTCTGGCAGCTGACTATCTGTTCCTCTTACCCTCTACAGAAAGAATTCTGCACAGCACCTCCTCCTTTTGGAACTTATTTATAAATTGAAAGTTCGAAGCTGATTGCCAAGAGTTTAGATAAATTTTCATGTCCTAACTGCATGGGAACCTGAGAAACAGGATGTAGAGAATTAGGAAATGTAAGATGGAGAAGACCCAAAACTTCAAAAGTGTTCAAGAGGGTTGGGAAGTCCCAAAGTTTGACAAACATCCACTATAATCAACAGTGTCTGAATGTGCTGCATTACAAAATTCAAAATACCTTAAAACTAGCTGGCTTTCTGAAATACATTTTTTTAAAAATACATAAAAGTTTGAAGATTAAGGCATCTATCATTAGTAAAAGTTTAATTAGTGTGACAGTCATCAGCAGGCAAACACCAGAAAACTATTCAAGGATTGACATGGAGCTGGATGCTGGACCATCCACACACAGGCTGCAACCCAGTGTGGGTCCACATCAGGTGAGGAAAAGACCACTATGAAATATTTCCATCCCCCACCAAGGCCATTCCAAATGTGCTGGCAATGTACCTTATCCCCACTCTCAGCCCTTTCATAGCACCAGAGGGATATACCTAGGAAATGCTGAGGCTGGCCTGGGAATGTTGTGTATTTTTTCCAAGTTTCCTTACCTGCAAAGCAGAATTCATGATATGGAATGTACAAAGCTTTTACTTCACAGTCTGGTGCCTAGTAGATCCTGAATACCAGTTTCCTGAAATTATTACCTGTAATCTCAAGTCCTCTGTGCAAAAGGAATTCAGTGATTTTTTTTTTTTTAATCAGGTGCCAGAGTCTCAGGGAAAAGACTGGTTTGTGCCAAATGGAAATTCAGTGTCCTGATCAAGAAAGACTATTCCAGTAAGAAATGGCAAAAGGGAAGCTGGGCAGATGTGCAGGGCTTAGCCGAAAGGAAGAGAGACAACAGAATCTTATCAGTGCTTAAAGACACAGCTATGGCTCAGGAAGAATGGAGCAGACAGACCCAAGGGAAGTGAGACTCGAGTCCTGAGAAAAGATGCTGTGCCTACTAGACTCATAGAAGAAGGGATCAGGCAAAAATAAGTGAGAGAAATGTAAGAGGCAGCCTGGCAACACGTGACAAGTGACTGCATGTGAAGGGCAGAGAGCAGTGGAAGACACCAGGACAATGGTTTCTCAACCTTGACTGCTCTTTGGAACAAGAAGCCCCAAGAGGTAGGGGTACTTGACCCTGGGTCTAGTCAATGAGGAGTGCCTTGCTCCAGAGAACTTATAAACAGTAATAAAAACCTTTAGCCAGTGTGGTTTATCAGTATTATTAGCACCAACACTGACAATTTTAAATAATATCAATGACAACATACTCATTCCTGATTATAACCAGCAGTTTCCAGATTACCCCTCCACTCCTGACCATTGTACTCTAATATATTAGAATCCCCTGGAAAGCTTCAACTCATCCTGTGCCAGATAAGCAATCAACAGACCATTTAATGGCATTTTTTTTGCCACATTAACAGTGAACAAAAAGACAAAATTCTTAGGAACTTAAGCTGTACAAAGAACTCAGAATAAGTAGGAAGGCCTAACAGTACTTCAAAGATTTCACTTCCTCTTATGATGATCTGTAAACGTTAAATATAATTCGCCTCAAAATAGGAATTTTTAAGAACTACATGAAAAAGTAAACAAGACCTCCACCACTCAGTTTCTGCAATTCATTTGCTTCTTAAACATTAGAGATGTGAAGCCACTTACAAGAAAGACTGAAATCCTAAATGTCATCAGAGAAAAGAGCCATAAAACAATCTCTGTGAAACAAAGTCAAAAGACAGCCAACACAAAAATACTCTATAAGGAACTCCCAATTATAGGGGAAAGAAATGTAATTATTAGGTAAAGGACACAGAACACAGGAAATAAATGAATGGCTATGTAATATATGAAAATTTGAATAACATTATCCAGAATATTGAAAATAGAGTAGTACACCATTCTTTTGCCCATCATTTGGCAAAAATCTAATAGTGAGAACACACTAACTATGAGTAGGAAGCACTCTTCGAGGTGAACAGATTTCCCTAGGGACAGGAAGCAGGTGTAGCACTGCTCAGATTCCACCTGTTCTGGACTTCTGAGCACCTTGTGCAGCTGAAATTTGGAGGAACTTCCTTCCATTCACTCTACTCTTCCAAGTGTTGGTTTTTTGGTTTTGTTGTTGTTGTTGTTGTTTTGTTTGTTTGTTTGAGAGAGAGGTAGAGAGACAGAGAGGAAGATCTTCCATACAATAGTTCACTCCCCAGGTGACCACAACGGTTGGAGCTTCATCGACCTGAAGCCAGGAGCCAGGACCTTCTTCCAGGTCTCCCACAAGGGTGCAGGGTCCCAAAGCTTTGGGCCGTCCTCAACTGCTTTCCCAGGCCACAAGAAGGGAGCTGGAAGGGAAGCAGGGTCGCCGGGATTAGAACCAGCACCCATATGGAATCCTGGAGCATTCAAGGCAAGGACTTAAGCCACTAGGCCACCATGCTGGGCCCTACTCCTTCCAGTTTTTGTTCATCATCCCTTCTCATTTGGCTTTCTCTTCATTGCCATAATGGAAGAGCAACTGTAGGACAGAACATGCCACCAGGAGACACTCACCAATCAATTGCAAATATAACTCTCCTTTGATCTCCTGACTCTATTTGCTAATACAGGTATTCCCACATGTTCTGGTCACTGTCTGTGTAAACTGGGACTAACCTAACTCCTATCGTTGGGAGACTAGCTGAGTGGTTTATGGCACATCCACACCATGAAACTATTTGGTCACCATATGTAAAAAATACAAAGAAGATCTCAAAGTATTAATATGAAACTCTCAGCAAGATAAAGTAAAAGAGAAAAAAAAATCAGGCTACAGAATATTCATGGAAAATTACCTTGGTATATAAACAGGAATTTTACATTAAATAAATGTATACCTGTGCATAGTTATAAAATGTCCTATAACTAGAGGAAATGAGTGACTGGGAGATAAGTATGGAAAGACTCCATTGTGTATCATTTATTTACTTATCTGAAAGGAGAATGATGGAAGAAGATGAGGAAGGGGGAGGGGAGAGAAAGAAAGCGAGAAAGAGGTATCTTCCATATTCTGGTTCACTCCTCCAGTGGTTACAGTGGCCCACGACTGGTCCAGGCTGAAGCCAGGAGGTTGGAGCTCTATCAGGATCTCCCACATGGATGACGCGAGCCCAACCACAGCCTTCCCAAGCACATTAGCAAGGAGCAGGATTGGAAGCAGAGCATTGGGGACTCGATCCAACACTCCAATATGGGATGCCAGTGTTGTAGGTAGTCTCTTAGCTCAGTGTACCACAACAGCCTTGGTAGTGTAATCTTCTGCCAGGAGCAAGTATTATCTACACACACACACACTGATATCCCATCCCAGATGTCCCAATTCCAGGCTCTAGCTTCCTGGGAGGCAGCAGTGATAGCTCAGTTATTTGGGTCCCACTCACGGTCCCAGCTTTGACCAAACTCATTCTCAACCATTGTAGGCATTTGAGGAGCGAACCAGGCAATGGGTGCACTCCTTCTCTCTGCCTGCCTCTCAAACAATCACAAGTTTTAGAATCTTAGGGTTTTTTAAAGCTCCCCAAGTTATTCCAATGGGCAATCAGGGATAAAAATCATGGCTCTGGGTGCTTAGGAGATCAGCTGAATCTGTGTCAGTCTTACCATCTAAATCTGTCTCCTCCATCCCTAAGCACCAGGCTGATCCCTTTGTGGTTCTCTGATCTCTGTATTTCCTCTGGCCCAGCAGCATCTGCTCCTTTCCCTTGTGGCTGCCTCATTTCTCCTCTAGAAGACGCAGCCAGAGTTCAGTTTTGCCATTAGAAGCTTGCCTAAAACTCAAGTAAGCCCATCCCAACCCCCTGACCCCTCAGTGATGGGAAATGTGTTGTTTTTCATTGGAAGAGATGCCTGGCCCAGCGGGAAGGAATGAGGCCCTTGTTGGGGGCAGCTCAGGCAGACTGAGGGTGCCTCCCTCTGTGCCCCAGTCAATTAGTGACTTCAGTTAGAATGGTTTCAGATGCAAGTAACAGAACACCCTGCCTCCAACAATAAGGATATTTGTTGTAGCAAATAAAAAGCTGTGTAGCAGTGGGCTGGGGTCCAGGCCAGGTGCGTCAGGGCTCTAGCCCTACTTCTCTGAGCTCTTGGCTCTGCCTCACTCCTTGAATTGGTTTCATCTTCAAACTAACAGCAAGATGAATAGCAGAGTGTCCAGGGTTTAGCCATAAACAATGGAAGGTAACCCATCCTGGATCTCCTTATCATGAGGCTTAAAAAAAGAAGAAGAAAGAAAGAAAGAAAAAGAAAAATTTCCTGAAATCCTTCTAGAGTATTCTTTCTCCTTAATCCCACACTTAATCACACACTTTTCCTAAACCAGCTGCCTAGAAACAACTGGAGTGTGGGCTGCAACTAGCAGGGGCACTGCTAAACGTTCTAGAAAACATACAGTAGCCACATAACAAGGAAATCAAGGAATTACACTGCTTCAACCCTTAATTGTGCCAAGCCTGAAATACGTGGCTGACACTAATCAGGACCCATCCTGAGAGCTAAAGGTGGTTTCCTATCCCTTTGTCATTTGCTAGATCTCAAACACTCTCAGGTGTTTAAGGGAAAAGAAGGAAGGTGATAGGCAGTGAACAGCATCCTTTAAGCCCCTGCTTCACAGGTAACCCAGAGGAACAATTTAGAAATGGATGTCTGATCACAACATGGGGCTATGCAGTCCTCGAATCCACTGAGGCTAACTCTCTTAGTGTTCATATTTCTGCAGAATTATAAGGCTAGCACTCAGAAAGACCCCAGGGACACTTACTGGTCAGTCTGAGGACATTTCAGAATTGCTTCTCTTAATCTGGCAGAGGAAAATATGATGTCACTATTGGTAGAATTTGTGCCAAACTGTGGGGTTAGACTGCTTCTATTTGCAACATTGGTTGATATCTCAAGGAGACATGGGAGTTTTGGGGAGTTAGGATTAAAGTATCAGCTAAAACATCCAGAAGAACAATATATCCTTGTTCTTGGTATTATGCTGACACAGTTATTTACCTACTATCTTTTTGGACAGAAGACACAAAGCATTAATTATGGAGACCAGCACTCTAGGACAAATATTGGCTTTGCCAAGCCATCCTAGAGATTGTGTGTGTGTGCATTTCCCAATGTTTCATGTTTAATTCTCAAGGACCTACTCCCCAACCTCAGAACAGGAGCAGGCTGTTTGTGCCTTCAGACACAGCCACCACTCCCCTCCCCTGCCAGGGGCCCTTTGCTGACTTGGGAGCCATTGGGACTCCAGGCTACAATTTGCTTCTAAAATGTAAAGTCAGAGAAATTGACCCTATGGCTCACATTCCTGTGAACTGTGGTCACTGCTATAGTAAATATTTATAGTTCTTCCTCTAAGTGCATGGTAAGATTATATAACCACGTCCCTTTAAAGTTGAATGTGGCCATGTGACTTGCTTTGAATGTGGCCATGTGACTTGCTTTGGCCAATGAAAAATGCAGCAGGTACACCCCCCAAAAATTGAGCTTTGACTTCCATGGAAGCAGAGAGACAAAGTCTTTGCCAGCCTGGATTCCTGGGTGAGGAGGACTGAGACAAGAAGAATAAGCAAGAAATAACCTTTTTAGTTTTAAACTGCAGTTACTGTAACAGTCTGCTTTTCCTAACACATGGGCTCAGGCCCAGCAGGTGGCCCAGTAGCTAAAACCTCATCTTGCAACCGTAGGGATCAATGTAGGTGCCAGTTCCTATCCCAGCTCTCTCTCTTTCTCTCTGTAAATCTGCCTTTCCAATAAAAATAAAACTTCAAACAAACAAACAAAAATGCTAGCTCTCCCTGCAATTATCTGCTTCCTCCTCATCTCCCTGCATGGCTCCAGATTTGCTCCCTTCCATTCAATTCCCTACCTCCCTTTTCACATTCCAACATCCAAACTTTTACATTTAATTTTCTTTTTTTTTAAAAAAAGTTTTATTTTTATTATTATTTTTTTTATTGGAAAGGCGGATATACAGAGAGGAGAGGCAGAGAGGAAGATCTTCCGTCCAATGATTCACTCCCCAAGTGAGCGCAATGGCCGATGCTATGCTGATCCGAAGCCAGGAGCCTCTTCCAGGTCTCCCACGCGGGTGCAGGGTCCCAAAGCTTTGGGCCGTCCTCGACTGCTTTCCCAGGCCACAGGCAGGGAGCTGGATGGGAAGCGGGGCTGCCGGGATAGAACCGGCGCCCATATGGGATCCTGGGCGTGTAAGGCGAGGACCTTAACCACTGTGCCACCATGCCGGGCTCTTCACATTCACTTTTTGCTTTTTACCCTACAACCCTGATTCCTATGTTCTTGCTTCCCAGCGTTTGGTCACACACCAGCCTTCTCATATGTCTGATATGAGTCTTTAAATATAAGGTCAGTCAAGCTCACAAAATGAGTTATAAATGATACCTATGTTTGAACATTACATAAAGGATGTGCAATGTTTTAAAAATGACCAGAGCCCTTCCCAGGAGGTGTTCCTGTATGGCTTTGGATGATGTGGCTAAGATTCATGGGCCGCACATATACAATCCCCTTATTATCTGACCCAGCCTCAATGAATCTCTGTTTCATGCTACCAAAATAACTCCTCTAAACCTCACCTCACCAGGGGTTGTGAGTCTCAAATGAGAACAGAATGTGGTGTCTAGACATACCAAGCCCAGAGGTGTAAGAACCTGTTTTGGAGTAGCTGGCATTGGGTCAATGAAGAGTTATTCAGGTAGAGTTGAGGATTCGATCCCTGTATGTCCCAGTTAGTTTGCCAGATCCAATTCTGCCTGTAATACTGGGTGAGAAATCTGCCTTTATAACCCTTTGACATGATAGGGACATTAAATTGCGTACAACATGAAGTCAGACATGATTAAATAGAACAATGGACCAAGTAATAAGTATAAAACAGACCCGGAAACATACAGGGATTTAGGACACAATAAAGCTTTGATTTTTCAAATCAGCAGAGAAAACATGGATTAACTAATAAATGGGACTGGTACATCTACGTGTCAATTTGGAAAGAACAATTAATTTGATTATTGACTTATTGCTTATAAAAAATAAATTCCAAATGGAAAAAAGCTTTATATATATTTATAAGGTATAAGAAAAATCATAGGAGAATGTTTGTCATTACCTCTACCTGAAGCTTGTTTAAGCACCACCAAAAAAAAAGAGAGAGAGAGAGACAGATGCCTTAATTTAGCACTATTAAGGTTCTTTTTAATCTCTGAAAATAAATCTGCCATAAACAAATTTCCCCTAAGATATAAATAATTTTCAAAAAAATAATGGGAAAAGGAGCCATAACAGCAGTAGAGCAAGCGAATCTACCTGCAGCACTGGTGTCCCATATGGGTTGCCAGTTCGTGCCCCAGTTGCTCCATTTCTTATCCAGCTCCCTGCTAATGGCCCATGGCCGTGGGCCTCTGTACACACATGGGATGCCTGGAGGAAGCTTCTGGCTCTGAGCTTCAGACCATCCCAGCACTGGCCAGAGCAGTCTTTTGGGGAATGAACCAGGGGATGGAAGATCCCTCTTTCTCTCTCTCTCCATTTATTGAAGTAAAATAAATAAATTTGTAATAAATTAATAAGAAAATCAACAGTTCAATTTGGAAAAACATGCAAAAATGTTAAGAGTTCACAGAAAAGGAAATATAAATGTTCCATACATATTTTTTGAAAATGAATTCTTATGAATGTACTGGGAAAAGCAACAGATAATGGTATAAGCACTTGGGACATGTCTGTGGGAGACCAGGATGGAGTTCCTGGCTCCTGATTTTGGCCTGGCCCAGCTTTGGCTATTACAGTCATTGGGACTGAATCAACAGAGGAAAGATTCTCTCTGTTATTTGCCTTTCAAAAATAAATAAAGATGGGCCCAGCACGTTGGCCTAGTGGCTAAAGTCCTCACCTTGAACGCACCAGGATCCCATGTGGGTGCCGGTTCTAATCCCGGCAACTCCACTTCTCTTCCAGCTCCCTGCTTGTGACCTGGGAAAGCAGTTGAGGACGGCCCAAAGCTTTGGGACCCTGCACCCTTGTGGGAGACCTGGAGGAAGTTCCTGGCTCCTGGCTACAGATCGGCACAGCATTGGCCATTGCGCTCACTTGGGGAATGAATCATAAGATCGAAGATCCTCCTCTCTGTCTCTCCCCCTCTCTGTATATCTGACTTTGTAAAAAAAATAAATAAATCTTTAAAAAAAAAAACAAATAAAGATGCAAAATAAAATTACAGTGACAATGTATTTTTCTAATCTCCAGTGGCAAAATTTTAAATTTTGATAAGCAATAATGACAAAGAATGTTAACAAAATTTTATAAAGGAAAAACAATGTGGCACTCCATGACTGAGAAGCCTGCACTGTATTTTAGGTTATGTAATCAAAAAAAAAAAAAAGGCCATCTGGATGCAGAGTTCCCAAAGGTATACTGCTTAAGGAAAAACACCATGTATGTGGTTTCCAACATACTTGAAGGCTCTGGGACAGGAAATATCTCTGCAAGGACAAGTCACTCGCAGGATGGGGCAAGAGATAAGCCTCAGTTTCACAGAGAATCTAGAAGGTAATGTGAGAAAGGTAGTTTTTATTCTAAGTTCAATGGGAAGAGGCTAAAGCGTTAAAGGCATGGGTGACATGATTCAACTTATTTTTATGTATGTGTTTTTACATTTATAGATTGTAAACTAATCTGGCTGCTGTCTGAAACATGGGTTAGAAGACAGCAGAAAGGCTACAACTTGACAGGAGATCACTGGGTCAAGCAGGGAAAAGCTGACAGTGGCTTGATGATGGATGGCTGCAGAGAGGGAGAAAAGTAGATGAGTCAAGACATGTTTGGGAGATAGAATTGGCATCACTTGTCAACAGACTGGATGTGAAGGGTTAAGAATGACTCCAGGTTCCTGGCTTATGTTGTACATAGTACCATTTACTGAACTGGCAGAAGGTGAAGGAAAGTGGATTTGCGCTCCATTTTGTGCATGCGTAGATGAAGTGCCTGCTATAATCCAGACAGAGATGACTGTTGGTTGTATGACTTTTTTCCCTCGTATCAGACATCTGGCTGGAGATAAAATTTGGGAGTTGTCAGACTAAGGTTATATTTAAAGTCATGGGAAAGGATGAGATCTGCTTCTGAGGGAGTGTGGGCAAAGAGGCTTTCATTTCTCCTGTGCTTGACATTTTTCAGTCTCATACCCTATGGACCACACTTTATAAGGTTAGACGGGAGCGGCTGGGAACAAATCTTCATCTCTGGCTTTGACAATGCACATAGCCAAGATAACTTTCTCTCCTTACTAGCTCATGTTTAGATAGTGTGGTATTTGTAGAATCCTGGCCTGCAGCACAATGCCTCTTCCTCCAGAGTCTCACTTCTCTTGCACATAGGACTTATTTTCTATCTCTAATTTCAGGTCTACTTACATTTTGATTAGAAATCCTTTTAGGGCATTATTACGTCACTACATAAGATTTTTTTTTTCAATAAATTTTCATTCAGTAGACAAGAATTTCACTGAAACCTACATCAACAACATCCCTTTTTTTCTTAAGATTTATTTATTTTTATTGGAAAGTCAGATTTACAGAGAGAAAGGGAGACAGAGAAAAAGATGTCCCATTCACTGGTTCACTCCACAGTCAGCCACAATGGCCAGAGATGAGCCCATCTGAAGCCAGGAGCTTCTTCTGGGTCTCCAATGTGCGTGCAGGGTCCACAGCTTTGGGCCATTCTCCACTGCTTTCCCAGCCATAATCAGGGAGCTTATGGGAAGTGGAGGAGCTGGGACATGAACCAGCCCCCATATGCGATCCCATTGCATACAAGATAAGGATTCAGCCACCAGACTACCACACCAGGCTCATTCTTTCCTTCTTTCTTTTCCTTTCTTTCTTTTTTTTTTAAGATTTATTTTACTTTTATTGGAAAGGCGGATATACAGAGAGGAGAGGCAGAGAGGAAGATCTTCCGTCCAATGATTCACTCCCCAAGTGAGCACAACGGCCGATGCTATGCTGATCCGAAGCCAGGAGCCTCTTCCAGGTCTCCCACGCGGGTGCAGGGTCCCAAAGCTTTGAGCCGTCCTCGACTGCTTTCCTGGGCCACAGGCAGGGAGCTGGAAGGAAAGCGGGGCTGCCGGGATAGAACCGGCGCCCATATGGGATCCTGGGCGTACAAGGCGAGGACCTTAACCACTGCGCCACCGCGCCGGGCCCCCTTTCTTTCTTTCTTTTCTTTTCTTTTCTTTCTTTCTTTCTTTCTTTCTTTCTTTCTTTCTTTCTTTCTTTCTTTCTTTCTTTCTTTCTTTCTTTCTTTCTTTCTTTCTTTCTTCCTTTCTTTCTTTCTTTCTTCCTTTCTTCCTTTCTTTCTTTCTTTCTTCCTTTCTTTCTTTTTTCCTTCCTTCCTTCCTTCCTTCCTTCCTTCCTTTCCTTTCCTTTCCTTTCCTTTCCTTTCTTTTCCTTTTCTTTCCTTCCTTCTTTTTCCGTTCTTTATTTTCTTCCTTTCTTTCTTCATCCTTCCCTTCCTTCTTTTCCCCCTTCTCTTCCCCTCCTTCCCTCCCTCCCTTTCTTCCTTCAGATTTATTTTATTTATTTGATAGTTATAGGGAGAAAGGGACACACACACACACACACACACACACACACACACACACACACAGCAAGAGAGAAAGAGAGATCCATCTGGTGGTTTACTTCCCAGATGGCCTCAATGGACAGGACTGGGCCAGGGTAAAACCAAGAACCAGGATCTTCATCTGAGTCTCCTACGTGGGTAGTAAGGACTCAAACATTTGGGCCATCTTTTGCTGCTTTCCCTGGCCATTAGCAGGGTGCTGGGTCAAAAGTAGAGCAGCCAGGACTCAAATTGGCACCCATATGGAATGCTAACATTGCAGGCAGAAACCCTATCCACTATACTACAATGCTGTCCCTACTACATAAGATTTAAAGGAAAACCCTTTCTGTCTAAGTTCTAGCATATCCTGGATTTGTTTTATATGTTTTAATTTTTTTTTTAATTTGAAAGGCAGGGTGAGAAACGTATCTGTCACCTTCCTGTTCATTTCTAAAATGGCCAAACAGAAAGTATCAGGCCAGGCCAAAGTCAGGAGGCCAGATCTTAATCTGAGTGTCATGAACACAAATACTCGAGCCATCACCTGCAGCCTCTCATGGTGCACACTGGAAGGAAGTTGGAATTATCCACAGAGCCAGGACTTGAATCCAGGTACTCCAATATGAGATGTAGCCCTTCTAAGTGGCACCTTAACTACTGTGTGAGGTGCTTGCCCTCATATTCTGTATTTAGATGGCCCCTAAACCTCTAAGAGAACTGAGACACTTTTCTTGCACCCTGCTCTTGAGGTTGTGCCAACTTATGTGAGTCTGCAACTTATGTGAGTCTGATATTTATATTTCTCTGTGGAGGAAAGGAAACTGCCTGTCTCATACAGTACAGGTCCCCTATACTGAACTATGTTTTTCTCCAAGCCACTTCACAATGGGTTGAGTGCATGAGCCTTTGATAAGGATCCCTGACTCACTCACTCATTATAATGAGAGCAATGTTAATTCCTCTTACCATACATGGCTGACCACTGCACCAAGTCACAGTTGCCACTTGAGACCTCTCTAGCCTTAGAAGGGGCTAAAGGCACATCCTTGTTAGAGCTGTGACTTGGGGAAACTACAAGTTCTGTGGGATTGTGGTGACAATTCACCCTCATCTGAAGGTATGAGAGCATGACTCTTCTGTCCAATTACATGCTAGAACAATGAGACTGGAGACTTAGAAGGACTCCCCAGTGGAGGAAGTTTATTCTTATCAGCTGTCTTGTAAAATCTTTTATGGATTGTACTAGGCTACTCTACATCACAACTCCTTTCTACAAAGCTTTCTATATAGTTTATTTTCCCAAACCTGTGAAAAATTCTTTAGGGGAAGTTTTGAACATTCTTAATTGTGAATTCAGCATTTTGGGTCCTAGAATTTATAGAACATCAAGGTAACAAGGAATCTGAGTTGAGGTGAGAAGAATTAAAATAATCTGAAGAACTGGTCAGCGAAGAATCATTAAACTAGCTGTGTATGGGCAAGTAGAATCTTAGCTACCTAGTGGTCACAACTTTGAGACACTCCAAAGAATGCAAACATGACAGAAATCTTGACCTTGTAGATGACGTGGAAATCTAGGAACCATGAAGTCCATGGAGGAAAAGACTGAAAATGAAGAAAATCTCTCATCCCTACAATGCATTACCATTAGAGCCTTGTTGTGTTAGGAGGCAATTCTTCTTTATCCTTGTCTTTTTTCTTTTCTCTTTTTCCTTTAAAACATCATTTCAAGAGATTCCTGCCATCTTCTGGTTTAAGCCAACAGCCCCAAATAGCTGGAAGATCAAATCCAGAAAGTAAGAGTTCATCTTGGGACTTGTGGGTTGGTGTCCAAGGTGCAGAGGCCAGCATTAATGGGAAGCTGGAAAATGGAGCTAAGCAGAGACTTGAACCCAGACACTGAAGGGATGCCATGCTGGAGACTCCCCTGTGGGGGCTGATGGCTAGCACTAGCACTGCTGGTAACCTGTCAACCCCTCCATCCAGCACCAGCTGCTGCCCACTTGTACAGCCTTAAGGCCTGAGAGGCTGGTGGGGCAGTGGACAAGCTGGTGGTGGGGGCAAGTAAGGCAAACGCCCAGGAAGGGCCAAGGAGCCGTCCTCAGTGGGGGACAACTGTTCACAGACTCTGGCCTTTCTTCCTATCTGGGGGTCAGAGTGCCAAGCCCATATTTTTAGAATGTCAATATGGAAGAAAAAGCCTTGGAAGACAGAGATAGTTTCTCCCCCCAGATGAGGGGGCAGGTTTGCTTACTGCTTATTATAACAAAAATAGTGTCTTCCTTCAGAGCAAAGTTTAGGCCAGTTTATTGTGTATTCTGTTTCTGGGAAATGGAATTAAAAGGCAAGCTCAGAGGCAGGCATTTAGCCGAACAGTTAAGACTCTAGTTAGGAATTCCTGGATTCAACTCCTTGTTCCCCTCCTGATGACAGCTTCCTGCTGATTCAGATACCAGGAGGCAGCAGTCAGGTCCCTGTCACCCTCGTGGGCAACCTGGACAGAAATTTTGGCTCTCAGCTTTGGTCCCTTGCCTGCTTCAGCCACTGCAGACATGTGGGGAGCAAGCTTTTACATGACAGCCCTCTCTGTGTCTCTATGTCTCTCTGCCTCACAAAGATGTATTTGTTTAAAAAAAAAAAAAGGAAAGGGTCTTCAAAATGTTCATTTATGAAAATGCATATTATGATAGAACAATGCACAAAGTTTAGTATTTTTTTTAAATACCAAATAATTCCATTTTACTACAAACTTTTTGAAGCACCCTCATACCAGTTTTGAGTTCCATAAGCTTGTGCTCCTCTTTGGATTGTAATCTGCTATATAGATTGTAATCCACTATATATGTGCAAGCATCCCTTGCTCTTTCATGTCATGGGAAAGCAGTACAAAAATGATACTCTGTCCAGTGCTATTATTGTGAATAACAAGCTAGTCTTCATCTCCTGCCCTGAATCTTGCACCTTTTGTCAACCTCCATGTGGCAACTTCGCCAGTTTGCAAGTGTAGTAAAATCCCAAACTCTTCACGGTTCTTGATAGTCAGGAACCTGCACAAGTAATTTTAACATAAGATTCAAGAACTACAATGGAACTTTCAAAACAAAACAAAATAAAACAAAAACACCTTCCTGACAGCCTCCTATTATCAGACTATATAAAGGCAGACAAGCATTGTGTTTCTCAATGGACTAAATTTAAATATTCTATAAGTTCTTCTAAAATATCCCAGCACAGAACAAAGTTTAGTGGATAGGCAATCATGACAATCTGTAACATGGCCACACAAGTTGGCTGGTAAGTATTACTCCCTGATGGCAGCCAGCTCTTTCACTCTAAAAGCACTGGCAAGAGTTCTTTCCCTCTCATGCCTGGTGCAATAACCTAGTGGCTAAATCCTTGTCTTGCATCCACTGGAGTGCTGGTTCATGTTCTGGCTGCTCTACTTTCATCCAATTCCCTGCTTCTTGCCTAGGAAAGCAATAGAAGATGGTCTGGAGTCTTGGGACCCTACACCTGTGTTGGAGACCCAGAAGAATCTCCTGGCTTCGGATCCACTCAGTTCTGGCCATTGTGACTACTTGGGGAATGAACCAGTAGACAGATCTTTCTCTCCTCTTTGTTTGTTTTCCCTCTCTCCGGAGAGTTCAGGCTCTTTCCTTCTCTGCTTAGTTGCTTTCCTTTCCTGTATTTACCTTTTCCTTTCCAGATCTGCCTTAATCCCTTCATCTTTATCATCTACATTCTCACCCTCTTGTTCTAACCCAAACTCATTCACATCTTCTCTCCTTTCATTCAGATCACACACAGCCGTGAGAGTCTACAAGCTGCTGGACTCCCCATCAACTTGAGCAGGGGATCCCAACCTAGGCACACTGATGGCTGCTTGTGTTTCTTTGATACATTGAGCTTCTTCTGACACTATTTTGGGGACAGGGAGAAGGAGTTCTGCTTTAAGATCTAAAAAAACAAACAAAACGCTTTTGCTTATCTTTCAAATTCCTTCATAAAATCATCCACCCCAATCCCTCTCCCACTCTCAGGAACTACTGTTCTACAGCCATATCACCATCCTACATGCCTCAACAGTTTACAATACTGCTACTTTGATCAAGGCTCATTGCCACAGGATCAAGTCCAAGACATTAAGTCCAAGATATTAGGTTGGTATTCACAGCTCAGCCTGTTCCACCCTGTCCATACTTCCTTCTGACACCAACTCTCTCCTCCCGCAAGCTTGGGTCTTCCTAGTGCATTGCAGACTGAGCTTTTGAGAGCCTTCTCTGAGTCTTTGTTCACATACACTGCACCCTTTCTCTGCTATCCATGTACCTTACTCACACTCCCCTACTTTTTATCACAAACATAAGACATGTGTAACTGCTCTGATCATCCCAGCCCATGAAAATGACCCATTGTGAGTGTGTATATGTGTGTGTCTGTGTGTATCCTGCATCTGTTAATTTTTTTTTTTAGATTTATTTTTATTGGAAAGTCAGATATACAAAGAGAAGGAGACAGAGAGGAAGATCTTTTGTCCACTGATTTATTCCTCAAGTAGCTGCATTGGATGGAGCTTAGCTTATCTGAAGCCATGAGCCAGGAGCCTCTTCTGGGTCTCAACATGGGTGCCAGGTCCCAAGGCTTTGGGCCATCCTCAACTGCTATCCCAGGTCATTAGCAGGGAGCTGGGTGGGAAGTGACGCCACAGCATTTTCTTGAGGGGAAATGACTGCATTTTACCCATCTTTATGCTCTCCACACACTGCCACCTTTAGCATATACAAAACAAAAAGAGTTCCAAACAAAAGTATAGAAACAGTTGATGAGTTTTGTTGATAAGCTCAATACTCCTCCCTTATCCCATTCATATTAACCCTGAATGTAAATGGTTTAAACTCATCAATCAAACATCATAGGTAAGTAGACTGGATTGAAATCGGTAATCTATTTGTTACCTACAGGAGACATATCTCACCAACAAAGATAAACGGAAACTATATCTAATGGATTTTGATTTTTTTTTAGTTTCGTCTCTTCAAAACGCTTTCTCATTACACTGTTCACTGATTCATAAATTATATAGTAGCATCATTTTCTTCAAGAAGATTCTTGATTTTCTTTTTCGTTTCTTCAGCAACACATTAGTCATTCAGTAGCATGGCATTAAACCTCATGGTGTTGTTAATTTCCTTTTTCTTCCTGTTGCAGATTTTGTTTCATGGCTTTTCATTTAAGGGGAGGTATAGTAACTGTGCAATGGAGACTATCATATCCAGATGTGAGGATACAATGCAGTATGCCTCTCTACTTTCAGATCAAAGATGAACTCCCAATGAAACTGTACTCTCTGCCATTGTCCATGCCCACAATGATGGACATATAACTTTATAAAGAACTTTACTATAGTAATAATACAGGGGAACTCTGTGGGAGGAAGGAAGGGAAATCCCAGGGCCTAAGGAACTGTATAAATGATAATATATAAAGTAATAATAACAAATAAAAAAAACATCAAAAAACAAATAAAAAGAGAGCTAGTTCACTCCCCAAATGCGCAGAACAATTGCCAGGACTGGGCCAGGCAAGACCCAGGAAGCTAGCACTCAATGTAGTCTCTCATGTGGGCTTTAGGGGCTGTATTACCTCAGCCACCATCTGCTGCCTCTCGAGTACATGCTAGCAAGAACTACACTGGAATTAGGGGAGCTAAGTCTCAAATAAGCAACTTGGAAATAGGATATAGTGTCTCAAGTTGCAACTTAATGCCTGTACCTAATTTTAATCCCCAAAACCTAGGGTTTTTTAATATTTAATCTTGAAGACTTCAATCAACTTGGTGAGGCCTACCCACATTATTTGAGAGTAATCTTCTTTAGGCAGAGTTAGAGGGAGAATAACCTTCCACTTGATTTCCATCTATTGGTTCATTCCCCAAATAGTCACAATGGCCAGGGCCAGGCAAGGCTGCAACCAGGACCCAAGAGCTTCTTTCATATTTCCCATGTGAGCACAGTGGCCCAAACACTTGGGCTACCTTCTACTACTTTCCCAGGAACATTAGCAGGGAACTGGAAGGAAAATGTAAGAGTCGAGACTCAAACAGGCACCCGCATGTATATTAGTACCGCAGGCTGCAGCTTAATCCACTATGCCATAATGCTAGCCCCACTTAGACTATGTATATTTAAATGCTAATCATATCTTAAAAGTAGTTTGACCAACAACTGAGCACCATAACCTAGCCAAGTTGAAACAAAGAATTAATCCCCATGTAACTCAAAAAACAAACTTTTAAAAATTATTTATTTTTTTATTGGAAAGTCAGATTTACAAAGAAGAGGAAAAACAGAGAGGAAGATCTTCCATCTTCTGGTTTACTCCATAAGTGGCCACTACAGCCAGAACTGAGCCAATCCAAAATCAAATGCTTGGAGCCTCTTCGAGGTCTCCCATGTGGGTGCAGGGTCTCAAGGCTTTGGGTCATCCTCTACTGCTTTCCCAGGCCACAGGCAGGGAGCTGGATGGGAAGTGGGACCACCGGGATTAAAATTGGTGCCCATTGTGGGATCCCGGCCCATGCAAGGCGAGGACTTTAGCCACTATGATACCCTGCCGGGCTTCCTGACACCATTCTTAGGGCTCCCAAGTATTCAAGGCACAAGTATAACTTCACTTAATATGTTAATCTTCCATACTTAAATATAGATGTTGTTTCATCTTTTTTAAAAGATGCATTATTTATTTGAAAGGCAGAGTTACACAGAGAGAGATACACATAGAAAAAGAGAAAGGGAGATCTCCACCTGCTGGTTCACTCCTCAAATGGCTGCAATGGCTTGGGGCTGGGCCAGGTCAGAGCCAGACGCTTATTCTAGGTCTCCCACGTGGTGCAGGGACCAAGTATTTGGGTTATTCTCCACTGCCTTTTCTATGGGAATCTGCACGCAGCTGGATCAGAAGTGGAACAGCTGCAACGTGAACTGGCATACATATAAGATGCCAGCTCTGTAGGGTGCAACCTAGTACATTAGACTAAAGTGCCAAGCCCTTTGCTTCATGTTTTTTTTTTTTTTTGCCACTATAAGAAGTATTAGGGTAAACATCTTTATCTAAAATAGAATAAATTTTTAAGTATTTCAGGTATATCCAACTCTTTATCTTAATGAAATACATTGCCTTTTTTGAAGCACGCATTTCTGGAGTATAGATCAACCAAACAAACTTGAAACTGTCAGGTCTTGGAGTGCAGAATAAACTTGTGAGCCCAAGAGGGTAAGTCCTGGATGACCAAGGCAAGGTTCGTTACATAATTTGTAGATGCTACAGTAAGATGAAAAAATGACAGCATGAGTTAAAAGAAGAATGTCATTAAAGATACAAATACACAAATTTTCTTTCTCCCACTTTCTTTCCTTAAAATATTTGCTTGACAGGCAGGGAGACAGAATGGGACAGAGAGTGAACTGTTATGTACCGATTCACTTCCCAAATGTGTGTAACCTATGGAAGCTGGGCCAGGCCAAAGCCAGGGACCAGAAACTCAACCCAGGCCTCTCAAGTGGGAGAAAGCAGTTTGACACCTACTCAGGACACACATTAGCAGGAAGCTGGAGTGAGGACCAGAGCCCAGGAGTAAATCCAGCCCCCTTGTTTGAATTTGGGTATCCAAGCACGCTATTACCTGCCAGGCCACCTGCCATTCCCCCGCTCTTCCACTTTCTCTCTCTTCACCTGTTATTATTATTATTTTAATTTAATGCCACTAAGTACAGAAAAGTCAAAATTTTTAAATCATAAGCATCTCTATAGTCTTTTAGCACAAACATAAGCACAGTTAACTTAGAAAAATCAAAATCAGACAATTTAGGGCCCAGCGGCATGGCCTAGCGGCTAAAGTCCTCACCTTGAAAGCACCCGGGATCCCATATGGGCGCCGGTTCTAATCCGGCAGCTCCACTGCCCATCCAGCTCCCAGCCCAATGCCTTGGGACCCTGCACCCGTGTGGGAGACCTGGAAGAGGTTCCTGGATCCTGGCTTCGGATCGGCATAGCATCAGCCGTTGCGCTCACTTCGGGAGTAAATCATCGGACGGAAGATCTTCCTCTCTGTCTCTCCTCCTCTCTGTATATCTGACTTTCCAATAAATAAATAAATCTAAAAAAAAAAGAAACTTAAAATAAATCAGACAATTTATATTTTTGTAGCTTGTACATGCATGAATATTTCATTCTTACCAGAATGGTAGAAATACTGCACAAAATAAACTCATTTATTTCTACTTCACTTCTTAACATGTGCACATCCTACCAACACGTTCTCTTCAGTTTCCTATTGAGCAGAAAGGACTAGCAGCAATCAGCACACTCTTTTGCTTGTGTGTCATCTTCAGCTAGGGAGTTAGCTGATAGCACAAGGAAGGATATAAGATTCTTTGGTTTTGTTGCTTAAAATGCCTTCTTTCTGCATATGAAGCTAGTTGTAGTTGGAATGGATAGTGTGACCTCATGGACTATAGAAGTCCCCACTTATTCAATCACCAACATCCCGTGCTGCCCTGTGCCTGAGTGCCCTTGTGCTAATGAGTCAGGTGAATTCTGTGCATGTGGAGCAGCATTTGAGTGCTTGGGACTCAAGAAATAAGAACTACAATATTGCTCACTTCTCTACTTTGCACATGCACACCCCATGTCCTACTGGACCCCACTAACTCACTTCATGTTCAAAGATATAATTATTAAGAACTTCAGTATGGCAACAGAAGATATTAAATTAAGCATGGAGCCTCTCTGAATGTGGTCCTGTGTGATTATGCAGGGCACGTACCCAGAAAGCTCACTTGTCCAGTAAGGCCGCCTTAGATGTCACTGCTGAGATGGTCAGATGACTCTCATGTGACTTCCTGCCACCCTCTGGGACAAGTTCTTGGCCATCTGCTCCCTGAATCTGGAACCTAACATTCCCATTTCAGGCTTATGATCATGGTCACCCTCTGCCTAGGTGCCAAGTGGGTCATTCCTCCATTGCCTGCCAGCCCTACCCAGGGCCTGGGAGCATGAGCATGAAGATATAGGGTTGGACATGCTTCAGTGGTTCCTGAGCTGCAAATGTTCTTGTGATTGATGGTGTGTTTGGTAAGTAGCTCTGTGGATTCTCTCATCCACTCCAGGGACTAACCATGTCCCTGAATGAAAATTCCAATTACTCGAAGTGTTGCCTACTAGATGTGGGTTGGGGAGAATAGCTCTGTGGGGAAGAAGGAATGATTGTCCTGGACCCCTGCCCTCCCCAGCCAGGCCTCACATTTTCTGTTTTTGTCTAGGTCCCATAAATTGTGCAGCCAACCCTGATGTTCCCTCTCCCTAAAGTGCCCTTCTTCTCTTGTCCTCTTGCTTACTGCAAAACAATAACAATAATGGGGATAACTATCATTTGTTGGGTTCTGTACTGTATGCTAAGCACTTTCGGTTGTCCGGGAGGCAATAACATCCAGGTAAAGGTTGTGAACACAGTATACTCAGGTGAAGCAGAAGTGGCTTCCAGGGGAGGGCTCTGAAAGCCACAGGCACTGGGACTGGCGCTGAGGGTTTCACCGCAGCCAGGGCCTCTTTGTTCTGTGGGGAGAGCAGGATGGGAGGCTGTGTCCTTGGAGAATGGGAACAAGCAGAGAAGAGCTGCAGAGACCGTGCTGGAGCAACTACAGAGAATACATTGTAGCACCCTAGCACCAGATGACCCAGTGCCTTCTGACCACCTCTTTTGGGTCACTTCCAGACTGTTGTAACCCAAAAAAAGAAGTCCGTTCCATTTGAACAGGCACTGTAATGTCTGTTTCTCCAACACTTTTTGGCCTATAAATAAAAACCTAGGCTCACTGGAAGGCAAGTTGTCCTTCCAATCACCTAACCACCTTTACCACAGAGAAAGGGGTTTCTCTAGGGTCTGGAGAACCAACCCAGGGCACCCAAATGAGAGGCTGTGCTGACAGATCCTCAAAGCAACCAGCTTTGCCAGTTCAGCAAGGGCAGAGACTTTCAGGTTTTACTGTGCATTTCAGTCAGCTACTGGGCTCATGGAGACACAGAGCTTGGCCCTACCCAAAACCTGGATACAAAATATTGGCTGGAATCTGAGAACAGGCTTTTCCAGCAAGTCTCAGGCCAATGTTGCTGGTCTTGGAACTGCACTTTGAGGTCCACTGCTTTGAACCTGCAGAACTTTCTTTCCAGTTTCCTGATTGATTTTATATTTTTATATACTTGTGAGGTATGACGTAATGTTATTTAAAAAAATTATTTGTTTATTTGAAAAGCAGAGAGACAAAGAAGAAGAGACATCTTTCACTTGCTGGTTCACTTCCCAAATGTCTGATTCATACCAAATCCAGGAGTGCAATATTCCATCCTCGTCTGCCATGTGGATGTCTTCTGCTGCTTTCCCAGGCACGTTAGCAGAGGCGGAGGTGGACTGGAAACAGAGTAGCCAGGACTCAAACCAGCACTCCAATGTGGGTTGCCCACATCACCAGTGGTGGCTTAGTATACTAAACCACAATTGTGGTCCTCAATAGGATGTTCTGGTTATGTATATGTTGAGTGACAATCAAATCAGGTAATTATCGTACTGCTCACCTCAGACTCTGCACATTTCTTTTTTCTGTGAATACATTCAAAATCCTCTATTTTGAGACACACCATGCATTTTTCTTTAAATTAAATTCACCCTGCTTTCTGGGCCTCCACAGTTGCTGATAATTGTGCAGTGGGACAGCATGTCCAGACACACGGGGCCATGAAGGTCAGCTCATCTAGGCTAGCAAGGAATGTCTAGTGTCTAGGCAGAGAAAGAAAAGCAGAACAGGTTGGGCAATTCTCCTGGCCAAGCTTTGCAACATGTTCCTGGGCCTGTGGATGCACTAAGGTGAGTTTGGTTAACCAATAGACCTTGAAAAGATTTTTTCAACCCTGTTGCAACAACACGTCTTAGAGCTATCAAAACCTCTCAACTCCCTTGGAATACTCTTTCCCATACTGGGGTTACTAAGGCATCATCAAATGGCTATTCTCATCCCCAGGATACTGATGCAGCTTGACAGCCAGGAGTGGCCCTCTCACCTTCCCTTGTGTAGACACATGAAAAAAAAAAAAAAAGGAACATTTGTCCCACCCAACTTCCTCCATGTCTCTACCCTCCCAACCCTAATTGGGGGCCCACATGTGAGTGTATCCCTCTCAATAATATAAACAATATTAACAATTTTTTAAGTATTAAAAGATTTTTTTTTAAGATTTTAAAAAATTCAGCATGTTTACCAGACTAGCTTTTTGAATAAAGGACTCTACAAGTGCACCATCTCATTCAAGGTTAGCATTTCTACACCTTCACTTACCACTTCTGGCCATTCCACTTTTCAGCCACACCTGACCCCTGGTGGTTCCCCAAAACTCTCTGCATGTTTCTTTGTCTTTGTTATTATGTTTTAAAGTGCAGAATCATATACAATAAAATAAGAATCAACTCTAATATTGCTGCTCTGAAACCATTGACATTTGAATATCCTGGCAAGAAGGAAAGGAGTGAAAGAAGCTACTTTGTAAGTTGCCTGCAAGCCATGTTGGAGCAAAGGTTACAAAGAAATCATCTTCGAAGCATCTCAGCTGAAATGCATCCTGTAAGACAGCAGGTACCATCGCTCTAGGAAAGCCTGTACACACATGCCTTTGTGTCACCAGAATCGTCCTGCTCATGAAGTTCTGCTGATTTTTACAATAATAGTTCTCCTTAAAAAAAAATTAGAGACAGAGAGAAACACCAGCTTCCTTCTGCTGATTCACTTCCCCAAAAGCCTGGAACAGTCCTAGCCAGACAGAAGTCAACTAGTGTGGTACTTGAACCACTTCCTGCTGCCTCCTAGGGTCTGCATAGACAGAAACAGAAGTCAGGAGTCAGGCCCAAATACAGGCACCTGGATATGGAATGCAGGTTATTCTGATACATCTTAGCCACTAAGCCACAGGTCTACCCTCACAATAGTATCTTGTGAAGCAATTTATGAAACACTTACATGTATGCTTTCTTAGGCGGGGTATTTGCTGAGTGAGGTTGCTCAAGATCTGAAAACCGAAGTCAGGACTGAAATTGGGTCTTTCAGCTCCAGGCCATGCTCCTCCCATGTGGCAAGGGATCCTACTGAGGGGGCAAAGCTTGTGACCACAGGCTGGATGAGGCTAGACAATAGCAATCATGCTGTTCACCACTTCTAGCAGGTTTTTCTCTCATAAAAATGCCCGCCTTCTGGGATAGGTGTTGTGTTATATCAGGTTAAAGCCTCTGCCTGTGATGCTGCCATCCCACATTTGCACTAGCTGTAGTCCCAACTGCTTCATCTGTGACCCAGCTCCTTGCCAATGCAACCGGGGAGCAACAGAAGCTGGCACAAGTGTTTGAGTTCCTGCACTTACATGGGAGATCCTGAAGAAGCTCCAGACTTTTGGCTTTGGCCTGGTCCAGCTCCAGGTAACTGCAGCCATTTGAGGGAATGAGTGAATCAATGGGTGGAAGAATTCTCTATCTCTTCTCTTCCCTCTGTAATTCTGCCTTCCAAATAAATTTAAAAACATTTTTTTTTAAAATACCTTCCTCTGTCCCCTTGGTTCCCCGCCAAATATACTCCCAGCAAAAACTGGGGATCTAAAAATCTTCAGAGCTACGTCACTCTTTCCTGGCTGCTTGTGTGCTCGGTCATGAACCACTGCTCCCAAGCCCCATCCTGATATCCTCACTTTGAGAGGTGAGCACAAAGGAGATATTCAGAATCAGATGGTTGAATGGTGAAGGGTAGTAGAAAGTCATTTTACTCAAGGACTTCTGAAGCCTCCCCAGTGACTGCACTTTTAAGACCAAATGACTCAATCCCCATGCTGGACCATCTCGGAAAGCAGGGTCTTTAGTCCCGCTGCCTGGTGATCACCTAAATTCATTCTGAGTCAGCCCAGGTTGTTTTTCGATCTGTCTTCTTGCAGAGTTAGTTTTACCTGTCCCTGTCTTAGACATCTCTCTTAGACACCTGACACCCTGTAAGGACCAAGAACATCAAAACCAAAGTTGTAGAGATTCAGAGATAACAGCAAAGCAGATAGTACTAAAGCTGTGCCCTGGATTCCAAAGTGGTGAATGTTTGATTCTTAATATTGAAATGTGTCTTTAAAGTTCCATCATAAAAAATCCAGGAAGAGGGGCCAAAACGGTGGCAATAGCAGGATAAGCTGTGGCGCCAGCATCCCTTGTGGGTACTGGTTCAAGTTCCAGCTGCTCTACTTCTGATCCAGTGCCCTGCTAGTGTGCCTAGGAAAGCACTGAAGGATGGCCCAAATGCTTAAGCCCTTGAGCCCATGTAGGACACCTGGCTTTGGCTCCTGGCTACAACCTAGCTCAGCCTTAGCTGTGCAGCCACTTAAGGAGTGAGCCAGCAGATGGAATATATTTCTGTATATATCTCTGCTTCTATGTAACTCTGCCTTTCAAACAAATAAACCATGGAGCTGGTTCAAGTCTTAGTTGTTCCATGTTCACACAGCTATAGTCATTGCAACTATTTGGAGAGTGAACCAGCAGATGGAAGATCTCTCTGTCTCTCCTTCTCTCTCTGTAACTCTGCCTTTCAAATAGAAGAAATAAATATTTAAAAACAAACAAAAAATATAAAGCAAGCAACAAAAAATAAAATAAGTCACAAAAAAACCAGTTCAAAAATGAAAAAGCCAAAATGGAATATATCCTGCAAATAAACCAGAACTTTCTGGAATTTCCCATTTATCTGCTTGTCCGAAAATTAAAGGAGAATTACTTAATTATCCCACATCCATGAATAGAGTTATCTTTTATCACATCCTCTAGACCAACTCAGTGGCCCTCTTAGCTTGTATTTTTTTGTATGTACTAAAATAAATATCACATACAATATGTCCTTTTCATTGTTTATTGTCTTCTGGCTAATATACATTTAACAAAATCTATGTTAAAGACCATTGGCACAATTCATTGAGCCAATGTTAAGCCTCTATTATCATTGGTTCTGTTTTTTAAAAATATTTATTTATTTTTGTTTGAAAGGCAGAGCTACAAAGAGGAAGGACAGATACTAAAAAAGAGACCTTGCACCTGCTGATTCACTGTTAAAATGGCTGCAATGGCTGGAGCTCAGCCAGCCCAAAGCCAGGAGCCTGGAGCTTCTTTGGGGTCTTCCACATGGGAACAAGGACCAAAGGACTTTGGCCATTTAATGCTACTTTCCCAGGCATAGCAGTAGGGAGCTGGATCAGAAATGGAACAGCCAGAATTCAAGCTGGCCCCCATGTGGGAGTCAGCACTGCAGACAGAGGCTTATCCTACTACACCACGGCACCTGCTCCATTAGTGGTACTTAAATGTTAAATGTTAAATTTTTGGAAGGACTCCTAAACAAAGTAAAATATGCATAGTTTAAATATTGAATTTGGGAAAATTCAGGGCCTTTGAAGAAATCTTCAACACTAGGAAATTTTTACTAAGTGCTCACCACATCATTACCACTGGTTTAAGAACTCATTCTTCTCCTCCCCTCCCCCCTGGTGTCTGCGTGTGGCGCCCATGTGTCTTATCGCCCCGCAATAAGACGCAGACGCGAGTGAAGTCTTCTGCGGTAATCTTTATTGCGCGCACCAAGATGAGGAGGGAAAGGCTCCGACCCGGCAGGCTGTCTGCTCTTATGTGCTGACTGGCCCCGCCTCCGCCGATGATAGGTCGGCGTCATGATTACGCAGGGTCCTGGGCGACTGGATTCGTCAGTCCCAGTGTTCATGCACCGGCCACGCTGCAGCTCACTGCGCATGCGCTAGGCGCCTGCGCAGTACCGCGAAGGCTATGTGACTCTCCACCAGACACCAAGGTGTAGCCTCTCTGGCCGGCGCCATTTTGGGTACGGCATGTGGCCAGTACATACAGATGCGGCTGGCAACATCTGCGCCTAGACCTAGAGCTCTCCCTCCTGCTTGGGAGAGAGCTCCTAAAAGAGAAACATTACTTGGCTTTTCCTACTGGTCCTGTCTTCCTGGGACTGTACCTTTCTCTCTTAGCAAGTCCAGGCCTCCACCCACATAGCTCCTGCAATCCAGTCTACTCATTCATGGAGAGGAAGTCATGGCTTTCAACAGTACCAGCTTTCACCTCACTTAGCATCTGTCCAGTTTTGGAACCAGCTGAGGTTTGAGCAAAGCAATGGTTGTGGCCTCAACTCACCAACCTGCTAGCCCATCAAAACCAGTGAGAAAGTACTAAAATTCAGGATGCTCCTAGACCACCTCAGTACTATGCCACCAAATCTCTAGAGGTCAGGGACTTCAAAAAGCCAAAAGAAGTGGATGAGGCAAGATGAGGTTACATACAGGGAGGGGCTGAACTGCAGGGTCTTGAAAGCCGTATTAACAAGTCTGGATTGTATTTTGTTTAAGTTTCCTTTTTAATGAACTGTGAGGCAGGGAAGCATTCTGTGACACCAGCATGCATAATTTCCAACAAAGTCTCATTTTGCTATTGCCTATCATGGAAATAATACTAACATTACTATTGCTGTTATGTTGCTATTATTATTGCTAAAATGAGTACTTTAATTCCTGGGCTAAACTAAGGGATTCCCAAAACCTAGAAAAGCATTGCTTTGTACTTCTGTGAGGGTGTTTCTAAAGAATATTGTCCTATGAGTCAGTGAGCTGAGTACGGAAGATCTGCCCCTGCCCAGTGTGGTGCCTTCTAATTGTTTGACAGCCCGGAGGGAATAGAAAGACAGAGGAAAGGCCCATTCACTTTTGTCTTGTCTGCTGGAGCAGAAACAGCCTCTTCTCTTGCCCTGGACATGAGAACTTCAGAATCTTTCACCTTTGGACTCCAGACCTTGACCACTTTCTCAGACTTTCAAACTAGAACTGAGGTTTAGACCATCAGTTTCCTCTGTTCTCAGACCTTTAAACATTGACTGAACCATACTAATAGCTTCTCTGGTCCTTTTCCTTTTAGGTGTTCTGCCATGTCAATTGTTTTTTTTTAAGATTTATGTATTTTTATTGGAAAGGCAGATATACAGAGAGGAGGAGAGACAGAGAGGAAGATCTTCTGTCACTCCCCAAGCAGCCGCAGCAGTTGAAACTGCACCAATCTGAAGCCGGGAGCTTCTTCCAGGTCTCCCATGTGGGTACAGGGTCTCAAAGCTTTGGGCCGTCCTTGACTGCTTTCCCAGGCCACAAGCAGAGAGCTGGAAGAGAAGTGGGGCTGCCAGGATTAGAACCGGCACCTACATGGGATCCCTGGTACATTCAAGGCGAGGACTTTAGCCACTAGGCCAACGCGCCAGGCCCACATTCATTGTTTTAACTGTGAGGCTAAGTTTGCAGTCCATCACATTGTGAAGCAAGCAATCAGAAATGGGTCCATTTCTTTTTTAATCAATGGCATTTAGTCTTCGAATACAAAGTCATAGAAGAGTAAAGATTCTGAACAGTATTTTTGTATTCAGACTGGTAGCTTAGAGCCCCCTTCCAGGTCAGAGTTTCAACTTAACAGATAAAACAACACTTTCAATTAAATTAATCCTGAATTATTTTAGCTGCACTCTCATAGCCTTTATTTTATTTACTTTAAATTTATTGATGTGAAACCTCCTTGAGATGAGAGCCCAAGTGCCTTCCTGATATTGAGAATTGAAAGGAGCATACTATATTTTCTGTGTTGTTTAATGAGTGCCATCATTTTTTTTAAAGATTTATTTTTATTGGAAAGGCAGATATACAGAAAGGAGGAAAGACAGAGAGGAAAATCCTCCATGTGATGGTTTTACT
Organism: Ochotona curzoniae; assembly: GCF_017591425.1. Taxonomy (NCBI): domain Eukaryota; kingdom Metazoa; phylum Chordata; class Mammalia; order Lagomorpha; family Ochotonidae; genus Ochotona; species Ochotona curzoniae. Next base: position 62,555,909 of record NW_024466599.1, read on the forward strand.
CCCCAAGCGGCCACAACAGTTAGAACTGAGCCAATCTGAAGCCAGGAGCCAGGAGCCTCTTCCAGGTATCCCACACGGGGGCAGGGTCCCAAGGCATTGGGCTGTCCTCCACTGCTTTCCCAGGCCACAAGCAGGGAGCTGGCTGGGAAGTGGAGCTGCCGGAATTAGAACCAGCACCCATATGGGATCCCGGCACACTAGAGGCAAGGACCTTAGCTGCTATGCTATCGCACCAAGCCCAAGCGTCATTTTTCACTAACAGAAGTTCTTAGCAAACCAGCCCATTTCTTATTGTCTGGAAGGATGGCCCCAAACCAACAATTACAGAGTCAACATCATCACGGACTGCTTCAGTCTTGCAGCATTTAGGATTAGAACCGGCACCTACATGGGAGTGTAGCAGTTTCTATCATTATTTTATTCAGCATTTTCTATCATTCTCAACGCAGGGTAGTTTTGTCTCCTAAAGGATGCTGAGCAATGTTTGGGGACATCCTTGACCGTCATGAAAAGGGAACCAGATGGTACTGCTTGTGTGTTGAGGCCAGGGAACTGCTAACATCCTATAAAGTACAAGACAGCCCTCATAAGAGAAGTTTCCAGCCCCAAATGTGAATGGTGTTGAGTTACCAGTTACTAAGAATCTCTGAGTTATGAGGAAATACAACTCAAGATGACTGTATTTTAGAAGGTTCAAAAGGAGGTCATATTGCTTAACATTTTAAGTTCCCTGGGTTCTTTGTCAGTGGTTTTTATTGCCTTCTTGGGCAACTGATCACAATTCTTTGAAGTTTTTCCAGCTTTTTCAGTGGAAAACACTGAACCTTCTACCACCTACTTTTTGGAGTTTACACTGTTCCAGTTGAATAATTGCATATTGAATACAAAATGCTATCTCAAAAAATGAAAGGAAAGAAGGAAGGATACCTCAACCCTCTCCACCCTAATCCAAGGCCCACATGGGTGTGTATCCTTCTCAGCTACATAAACAATATGAAAAATAAAACAATTTTTTTTTAATTTAAAAAGAAATGAAGGAAGAGAGGGGGAAAGAGGGTGAGAGAAAAGGAGGGTTAAAGGAAGAGACAAGGAGAGAGGGAGGAAGAGGATATTATATTCTTTCTTTTTAAAAAAGATTTATTTATTTTATCTTATTTTATTTTATTTGCAAAGCAGATATACAACAAGGAGAGACAGAGATAAAGATCATTCCCTAAAGGCCATGATGGCCAGAGCTGAGCCAATCAGAAGCCAGGAGTCAGGACACTCCCTTGGGTCTCCCAAGTAGGTACAGAGTCCCAAGGCTTTGGGCTGTCCTTCATTGTTTTCCTAGGCCATAAGCAGGGAGCTGGATGGGAAGTGGAGCAGCTGGGATACGAACCAGCATGCAAATGTGATCCTGGTGGATGCAAGGTAAGAATGTAGCCAATTAAGCCATTGTGCTGGGCCTGAGAATATTATATTCTTACAATTGTATCTAAGAACTATGTTGAAGCTATTCAAAACTAAAACAGAAATGTTTTTAAAATTAATGAAAATTGTATTATGAAAAAGGGAGGAAAGTAGTAAATCCCGGCCCTCTACATATCCCAGCTATGTGGCCTGGTTAGCAACTTTAATTTCTGAAAAGAATGCCTTCTTTCTGTTCATCTTGGTTCACAACTACACTTAACCAGCACCATTATGTGTGCACAAATTTTTTTTTTCCATCACCCTGGCAAGGAGCGCCAGCAACCCATCACAGACTTGAGCTTCCTGCAAAGAGAAGCACCAGTACCAGAAAGTGATTGACCAGCCAGGTAATGGCTTTGTCTGCAGCACAACCTGTCCCTTTCCATGAAACTGTGGCCTTGTAAATGTGTCAACTCTAAGATGAAAGGCCTGAAAAGGAAGCTGATAATTACCTTATTTTCTCCTATCTGTTGGCTGAAGTGAAACTACCAGGCACTCAGACCCCAGATTCCTCAGTTACCTTTCAGAGGAGACCCACCCAGCCATCAGGAAACCTGGTTCAGACTTTACGTGAGCAGAAAAATACTCCTGGTCAGTCAGAGATTTTGAGTTTGATCCATCAAAGTATCTAGTGTCTCTCAAATTAACCTCAACCTCCTGAGTGATGGTGTGAATGTGTGCCCCTACTCCCCAAATTTTTTATGTTGAAATCCTAATCCCAACAAAGAAATAAATAAAAAACCAAAAATAAAGAAATCCTAATCCCCCTCAACACCCCAGGTGATGAGCTTAGGAGATGGGGTTTCTGGGGAGCAGCTAGGTGATTAGGGCCTTGTGAATAAAAGCAGAAGCCGATATAAAGGGGTCTATATAAATGTCTTTACCCCATTTGAGACCGCAGTGACAAGGAGGCAAGAGAGCAAGCCCTTACCAGCACCCAATGTGCCTTGAACTTGGACTTCCCAATCCATAAAAGTGTGAGCAGTGCAGTTTTATTCCCTATGAGGTATCCAGTTTATAATGTTTTCTTACAGGAGTCTAATTGGACTAAAGCATCCTTGGCTTCCATCTTTTTAATCAGTTATTAAAATTACTCTTTAAAGAGGGTCACCTGAAGCAGAGGTCTGTAGACCATGGTATGTGAGTCAAGTCTACTTGACTATTGTCCATGGCTGTAGGGCATTGCTTAGAATGATCTTTACACATTTTAGTGGCTGAAAAAAATCAAAATAAGAGTTAGTATTTTGTTATAAAAACAAGTCATTAAAATTCAAATTCTATTGGCCCTTACTAAAGGTTTACTGGAACCCAATCACACTCATTTGTTTAGGGGGTCTTACATGGCTTAATGTAAGCTATAATGACAGCACTGAGTAGTTGTAACAGATTTAACTGCCCACAGGTATAGCATATTTACTATCTAAAATATTATAGAAAAAGTTTGCCATTCCCTGACTTGAGGGTTAGGAAGGCTGCCTCCTCCAATGCAGCAGTATTTAGAAATAATCCCCTCCCCTTTTCTAACAGCAGAGGGTCTAGATGGGATCAAGAAAGCCTGGAGCACATGCCAGATCTACTTTATTGTAATCGTTCAGAATACAGGCTTTCCTGAATGATTCTAAAGTACCTTATCAAAGGGTTCCTTTTGAGAACCCTCAGGAGATATTTCTCTTAGGTCTCAGGATCTGGAAATCTTCTCTGCCGCGCCCTTGTGACAATCCCTATCAGAAAATATTTGCTTTGGCTTTGAGGAGAGTCCAAGCCAAATCTGCAGCCCCAACTGCAACAGGTTTGTAAGCTGCTTGGGGACCATGTCATTGCCCTACACAGTTTTCTTTGCCTCCATCACTTTCTTTCAAAAATCTGTTCCCTTGCTAATGGTTCTCTTTTGTGAAACGAGACAAAATATGATGTAAGCAGCATGTAAGCAAAACAGACACCAGCAACATCATGTCCAAGGACACACCCCAGTTACTTGTCATTCTCACCTTGCACTCTTGGCCAAGCCTGGGTCTCACAGAAAGCATCTGTTTCATAGGCCCTTGCACCCAACAGTTCAGGGTCAAGGTTATGATCTTCCTCCACACTGTATTCCTCTTTTTGCCCTCATCTGCTTAATTACCTGCTCCTTAATCAGACTGTACTCTAGAGAGCCACCTCCCCACCCTCCATGCATCATCTTCCTCTCCACACACAGTTAATCTATGTCCTAGCCTGTTCATTTTAACAAGGAGCACCCTAGTGGTCAGTGCAATGGCTCAACTGGTTAAACCTCTACCTACAAGTGTTGGCATCCCATTGGAGTACTGGTTTATGTCCCAGCTGCTCCACTTCCAATCCAGCTCCTTACTTACGGACTGGGAAAGCAGCGGAGGATAGTTCAAGCCTTAGGCCCCTGCAATCATCCTGACACCTGGGTTTGGAGCAACTCAGCTCCAGCTGTTGCGGCCACTGGTAGAGTGATGGCAGATCTTTGTCTTTCCTCTCTGTAAACCTGTCTTTCCAATAAAAATAAATCACTCTTCTAAAAATAAGAAAAGGAGGGACACGGTAGCCAGTGCCCAGTGCCCGCTGTGTCTACTCCAGTTCAGGGTTAACACTGCCTATGACCACATGACCCAGAGAGTGCAGGAGTGACAAAGGTGCCCAAGGAACAAAGTCTTTCTCCTGCCTTGTCTCCAGCCAGTCTGGAACCTGGGAGACGCATGCTCAAAATGATTTGCGAAGGCAGATGTACAATTAGGTGCTATCCATCATCTTAACTAAACATGTGGAAGACAGGAAAGGTTAGAAGAAGCTCAGATTGAAACTCTAAGGTTAGAAGCCTTTATCTTCCAAGCACGAGGAGATCAGGCGGCTCCCCTGGTGTGTCCGTATCTCCCCGGGGCAGCTGAATCCTCTTCTGGGAGGTTCATTCCCAGACAGATAAAACTGCCTGTAAGAAACCCTTGACAGCAGCTGCAAACACCATTCTCTGGGAAAACCAGAGGCAGCAAGAGGCCGATCTGACACTGACAGAGCTAGAGGGTGAGGAACAAGATTGTATTAAAGGCAGAGAGCAGGATTTTTTGTTTTGTTTTGTTTTGTATTTTTTTTTTTTTAGTAACTTAAACTCACTTGTTATTTAACCTGCTGCGATGACTTCCGTTTTTACCATTGTCCAGAATCTGTCCTCACAACTGCCCTCTGACCTTTCCTTTTCCTCCTCCCCATTTTGAGCTGCTGAACTTTCACCTCTTCGCAGGCTGGCTTATCCTAAACATCCCTCCTTAGACTCTTCCGTAATCACTTTGTCCTCTCCCATCCCCCTGCAGGAGGGTCTTGAAGGCGCCACTCTCTTCCTTTTTCTCCTGATGGCCAGCATTTGTGTAGGTTCAATCCTCACCTGGCTCCCTCCAAACTCTCCCTCAGAGACCACCACCTCTGCACTGATTGGCCCCCAACACTGCCCTCCAGATGAACCATTCACAGGCACCTCTAATTACCCTTCCCAATCCCCTTGCCTTCCAAGATCACTATTGAGAGGTCTCTTCTGTCTCTTTCCTCTCTGTGGTCCTCTTCATTCCCATAAAACCCAAGTCTCTCTAGTTGCCTAATTCAATCTTTCTACACTATCTCTGACTCGATTGCCTCAGCACATGCCTGCACAGACTTCAGCATCCTAACTGGTCTCCATGGCCACAGTTCTAAATGCTGATTCCAGGTAGAGGCCAGATCAGACTCTTCAGCTACTGCAGACTCCCGCTAACTGATGGACACATTCCTGTTATGTCTGTTTTGAATTTACAGTCTCTAAAATCAGATACAGAGAATGCTCTCAGCTTCTATCCTTTCTGTACCCTAGTAACCATACATTTAATTAACAGTCCTTTTGACAACTTAGAACTCTGGACAGAACTGATTATTTGAAAGCACTAAAGCACAGTGCAGAACATACACAAACTTCAGAGCATATGTGTAGGACAACTGATTGGGTATCTACAGAACAAAGAGAGATACTTTTAGACAAGGGTGTGGAAAACAATTGATGGGTTCCATAGACAGGCTTATGGGAACTATGTAAACTCCTCAAAGCTTCCTCCTTATCCTATGTGACCCTCAGTCTATAAAAGCCTGATGCTGCTAATGAACTTTATCAGCTCCATGCAACAAGTCCATCACCACAGGACAGTGAACAGATGTGGCCTTCAAAGGAGAACGCACAGTGTAGGAGACCCATAGCTACTCCAGCTTTCCCCTAAGGATTGTGTAGTGTGGTACATGGAAATAACAATCAAGCAGAAAGATAAGGAACCAGAGGAAGCATGAGGCTGCCAAAGCATCTGGACATGGAAGGAGAAATGCTCAAAGGGAAGAAATCACAAGGGAGGAAATTCAGATATGTGCACAATGCCCCTCCCCCACTACACATCCACCCTGGAGGGTGACGTGGTGGCATTGCAGGCTGGTCTTCTGCCTCTGGTGCCACATTCCAAATGGGTGTGATTCAGATCCTAACTGCTCCATTTTCAATCCAACTCCCTGCTGGTGACCTAGGAAAGGAGCAGAGGACGGCCCAAGGTCTTGGCCCCCTGCACCAATGTGGGAGACCAGGAAAAAGCTCCTGGCTCCCCCTTTGCATCTGGCCATTAGCAGTCACCTAGAGAGTGATCCAACGGATGGAAGATCTCTCTTGTCCCCGATCTCTTTCTCACACAGACTCTTTCAAGTGAAAACTTAAAAAAAAAATTTTTTTTAAAGGACTATCTGGGCCTGGCATGATGGTTTGATTGGGTAATCCTCCCCTTACAAACACTGGGATCCCTTATAGGTGCCGGTTCATATGACGGCTGCTCCATTTCCCATCCAACTCCCTGCTTGTGACCTGGAAAAAACAGTAGGGGATGGCCCAAAGCCTGAGGACCCTGCACGCATGTGGGAGACCCAGGGAAGGCTCCTGGCTTCAGATCAGCTTAGCTTTAGCCATTGTGGCCATTCGGGGAATAAACCAGCAGATGGAAGATCTATCTGTCTCTCCTTTTCTCTTCCTTTCCCAGATGAAGCTCCTGGCTTTTGGCTTCTGACCAGCCCAGCTCTTGCTGTTGTATCCATTTGGAAGTAAATTAGAGAATGAAAGAGCTTACTCTGGGCCCAGTACAATAGCCTTGTGGCTAAATCCTCACCTTGCATGCATCAGAATCCCATGAGGTGCTGTGATTCTATATGGGCGCCAGTTCGTATCCAGGCTGCTCCACTTCCCATCCAGCTCCCTGCCTGTGGCCTAGGAAAGCAGTCGGGGATGGCCCAAAGCCTTGGGACCCTGCACCCATAAGGGAGACCCAAGGGAATGTCCTGGCTCCTGGCTTCAGATTGGCTCAGCTCTGGCTGTTGCAGCCACTTGGGAAATGAAGCACTGAACAGAACGTCTTTCTCTCTGTAAATCTGCCTTTCCAACAAAAAAAAAATAAATCTTAAAGTAAAAAACCTCACTCTCTCCCTTTCTTTCTCTGTAACTCTGCCTTTCAAATAAATAAGTAAATCTTAAAAGGAAAAGAGAAAGTCAATAGAAATATACTTAATAGCAATCCAGATGTTCCAATCAGCAGACAGAATCTTAAAGTCCTTAGATACCTGTACTCATGTGGGAGACCCAGAAGAAGCTCCCAGCTTCAGATCAATTCAGCTCTAGCCATTGTGTCCATCTGGGGAGGGAAATAACAAATAGATCTCTCTCTGCTTCTCCCTACATATATTTACCTTTCAATAAAAATAAATCCTTTTTAAAATAAAATTTTAAGTAGACAGGAAACATTTTTGAAATCTACGTTTCTTTCTTTGCTTAAATTTTGAGATAATTATTTAAGTTATAAATAATAATCCATAATTGGTTGTATACTTTTGTGTATGTAAAACATGCAACTACATCTGAGAACCTCCTGTTAACCTTTATCTTCACCTAGGTAATCCTAAGGGATAAAGAAGAATTCTTACAACTGGCCACCTCAAGGCCATTTGGTCACTAAAGCTCTCTCTGATTAGGAAGGAGTTTCCTCCCCAGATTCTATTCCCTCGGCAGAATTCCTGACACCTTCCAGGACTTGCCCAGTCTCTGCAGGCCTGTAAGATTTCCTGACTCTTTTGCATTATCCATGGAAAAGAAGACCATCAGTTATATTCACACAGAAGGTAACAGCAGTCACTCCTCCACATTCTGCTTCCTCTTGGAATATTTCTGCCTCTGTCTCGATCATTAGAACTCATCCTTCAGGTACAGCTTATATATCATTTCCTCAAAGAAGCCCTCACTGACCACCACCTGACCTATCATGTCCCATATCTGTGTCCATGTACAGATGGCCTGCTAAGTGCCACAGGTAGTCTAGATCAGGTGCCACCTCATCCTGCCCGTAGGGCCCTGAGATAGAATCCACCTGACCACTGCTTCATTCATAAATTATCTGTCTAGATTTCACATGCCTACCTAAATTTTATCTCTTCCCAGCTGCTAGGATTGTCTTTATTTTTTGAAATTTATTTTATTTGGAAGGCAGAGTTAGAGGAAAAAGACAGAGAGAAAGAGGGAGAAAGAGATGCCACTGGTTCATTCCCCAAATGGCATAATACATATGGGACAGACTTGTCAGGAGCCTAAAATTCCATCTGGTCATTCACTTGGGTAGCAAAGGCCCAACTACTTGGGCCATCTTCTGCTGTTTTCCCAGGCATGTTATCCTGAAGACAAACTGGAAGTGAAGCAGCTGGAACTCCAATCTGTGTTCACAGGCGGGAGCTCAACCCCTGTGCCACAACACAGGTCCCTGCTTGGACCTTCTCAGAGGACTTCCATTCTCAATCTCTTATCACCAACTGGGAGATTCTCTCTGCCAGCACCACCTACAATCTGGCCGACTGCTGGTCACAGCCATCCTTGTTCTGTTCCATCATGTTGCCAGTAAATGTCATTTATAGCTTTACAGAATAGAGTTTAGAGGCAAAAAGGTGAGAAGATGTCTGGGCCTAGTCTGGGTAGACAGCCCCACAGCATCTTCACAAAACTCATGACGTCATATTGCAATTGGCCATAGGCCTTTGTGAGTTCCCTTGTAGCCCCAGAGCCCAGCACAGGACTGGCTCTAAAACTATTAGGACCAGACAGGCACTCATCCAGGTGAATACATGTATTGAACCAAGATTTGTTAAAATGGAGAAATGGATTTACCAAAGGGAAGGAAGACAATTCTCAAGGTAGTGTTCAGTGGCCTGTTCTTTGCCCCATCTCTTATAGTACTGGTACCGCAGTGTCAGTGACAGCCATTTGGGAGAAACTGGGCGTTTACCTGCCCATTCTGATGTTCAAGGATATATTTTCTGCATTTTAAAGATTTACTTATTTTTATTTTAAGTGCAGAATAACAACAAAGAGATAAGGTGAGACAGAGTGATATTTCAACCACTGGTTTACTTCTAAGACGGCCGCAATGGCCCAAGTTGAGCCATTCTAAAGCCAGAAGTTTCTTCTGGGTCTCCTGTGTTGGTGCAAAGGTCCAACTACATAAGCCATCCTCTGAGGCTTTCCCATTAGTAGGGAGCTGGAGCAGAAGCAGAGCAGCTGGACCTTGAATAGAACCAGCACTCAAATGAGATGCTGACACTGTAGGCAAAGGCTTAAGCCATTATACCATGGCACCTGGCCCTGCTCAATCTTTTACTTTTTTTCAAGGATTAAAAAAATTTTTTTTTTTAAGATTTATTTATTTTTATTGGAAAGTCAGATTTACAGAGAGAAGGAGAGACAAAGAGAAAGATCCCCAAGTGACCGCAACGGCTGGAGCTGAGCTGATCCGAAGCCAGGAACCAGGAACCAGGAGCTTCTTCCAGGTCTCCCACACAGGTGCAGGGTCATAAGGCTTTGGGCCATCTTCTACTGCTCCCCCAGGCCACAAGCAGAGAACTGGACGGAAAGTAGAGCAGCCAGGAGATGAATCGGCACCCATACGGAATCCCAGTGGTTTCAAGGCAAAGATTTAACCACCAAGCCATCATGCTGGGCCCTCAAGGATATCTTGAGGTCAGGTCTGCTCAAGAAGGTTTCAACGATGGTCACTTTTGCACTAAAGGACATTCCACAATGAGATAAGTAGTACAGAGGCCTGGGACTAATCAGATAATATACTGTTAGAATATCCTACTCCATTATCTAAATGTAGCTCCCACTTATCTCTGATTCAGTGACTCATAGTTCTGGTGCGACTGCTCTCAACAGTGTCTTTAATTACCTCAAGCATGTCAACAGCTTCTCAAACTGAAATAAATTCACCTTCACATGAACAGATTCCTAGGTCCCATCTAGACATATCTAATAGGAATTCCTGGAGGGGGCTTCCAAGTCTGCATCAAGTAATATTCTCAGAGGATGTTGATGCAGCTCTTTGCAATGCTGGTTCTAGCCCAGCCCTCTCACTTTCCAGGTAAGTAAACAGTGCCAGGAAGACAGAAATGGCTTGCCTAAGGCCAAGCCTTGCTGGGATTAGGGTTAAAATCCAGTCCTCCTTACTGTAATTCCAGAACTTTCTTAACTGCACTGCACTGCCTCAGCCTCCAAAAGTCTTTCCAAAAGTCCAGCATCTGGCTTTCCAAAAGTCCAGCACCTGCCTGGACTTTTCCTTAAACACCATATAGCCCATGAGAGCGGGGGAGGAGAGGGCAGCAGGTGTGGGGTCATGACATGAGCCATGCTTCTCCCTCCAGGGTGGCAGAGCTGTGGGACTGCACCAGCTATGCCCCCACTACCTTACTGGAAGCCCTACTCAGCTAGTTAGGTGGTCTTCTTGATTCCTACCTGCTATTTTCCTGCCCATGCTCAGCTCCACTTATGCCACTCCATTCACCGAAAACTCCTCCCCAGCTCTTCCAGGAACAATAACAAAGAGGAGAGACAGCTATGCATGTGTCTCCTTGAAACAAAGCAACCTAGATGTCGAGCTGAAAGGCTGCCGGGGCCAGTTTCCCCGGCAACGCCTTCATCCCTGCCCCAGCAGCTACGTGCAGCCTGGCATGTGCACTCTGCCAGGTCCCTGGAGGGCACTGCTGTCTCTCACTTGCTCAGGGTTCAGGAGTATGTTGTTAATCCCAGGATTCAGACAATAATATCCAAAGGCAATCACGAGACCTTTCCCCAGCTGGAGCTGAAGCCTCCTGTCTGCAGCTCGTGAGGGGCGGACAGGGAGGGGGGTAGGAGGGGGACTCTGCATTCCTCCTGGGCCGGCAGCAAGGGCTCAGATGCCACTGCAAGAATGGCTGAATGAACAAGGGTCTCTTCAGCACCAGCAGTGAGCAGGAAGCTCACTGCTGGTGGAGATGAGAGGAAAGTGGAATGGGCATCCAGGGTGAGGCCTGGGGGAAAAAGTGACTCTCCAAATAGCTGCAGATGTGCATTTACCTTCAGATTGCTTCTAAGAGCCCTACACTCCTCCCAACATCCAGTGCCTGCTACTCCCTGAGCTGCAAGCCACTGGTACTAAGGAGTCAGTAATAGAGGGTTACCTCCTGGGCACTGTACTTTCTTCTCTCTGCAGACCCTCTCCTCCACCTCCCTTCCTGCCCTCTTCATATGACTGAGAGAGAAATGTGGGAGTTGGGTGTGATGGCTCAATGACTAAATCCTCACCTTGCAGGCGCCAGAATCCCATATGGGCCCCAGTTCTTGTCCTAGCTGTTCCATTTTCCATCAAGCTCCCTGTTTGTGACCTGGGAAAGCAGTGGAGGATGGCCCTAAGCCTTGGGACCCTGCACCTGCATGGGAGACCTGAAAGTATCTCTTGGCTCCTGGCTTTGGATCAGCTCAGCTCTGGCCATTGCAGCCACTTGGGGAATGAACCAGCAGATGGAAAATCTTTTCTCTGTCTCTCCTTCCCTCTGTATATCTGGCTTTCCAATAAAAATCAGAAATAAGTATTGTAAAAATAAGATTAAAAAGAAAGAAAGAAAGAGAAATCCGCAGCATGGATCACTAGGAAACGAATACCACATATGTCTGATGAAAGTGTTACAGAAAAACCCTGTGCCCTGCACATTTCATGCCACCATATCCTGCAGCATGTACAGAGATGCACATCCCTGAGATCTTCTCTTGGGACAACTGTTGTATCTGGAAAAAGCAAACAGGATCAGGGAACAACGTAGCTGAACACTGAAATGTCACAGGGAACAAAGCCTCCTCACACAGCATTGCCAAAGCGATAAGACTTGGGTCTTACTAGTGTTGGTGCTTGTCTTCCTTCAGTTTTACATTTACACGGTTGGTGGAATTGGAAAGGTATTCCTTGAGTATGATCTGTGAGCAGGTACCCTCTTGGGGCCTGGGGTGGAGAGGTTCCTGGTGTCCTGGACAGGTCAACAGGCCCTCAAGGGACCTGAGTGTTTATGCGCTTTCTCCCCACAGTCTCAGACCTGGCCCACTCTCTGACACCTCCAACCCCCAGCCGTCCTCCTGGGTGCCTTCTTCCTGGGTGTGGGAAGGGGGTCCCAGTTCAGTGTCCCAACTACTGAAACTGCTAGAGAAAACTTCTCAGCCCAGCGGATAGCCACCCCTGCAGGCTTACGTGGCCCTTAATCTGCCAGCTGTCATTCAAGCCTCCTAAGGCTTGCTGGCATTCTGTAACAGCTGTTAACATTTTAATCCCCTCAGGCCCCCAGGGTCAGCATCTCACTCCTTCCTTCCTAGTGGCAGATAACCTATCTAACGGTTTTCGGGAAAATGCTGGCAATGAGGCAGGCACTCCACCACTACCACCACCCATGCCTCCATTTTTCATCTTTAGGGTCCAATCATCTCTGTTCATCTGGTCCATCTCACAGAAGGGGCTGTGTCTGCTTCTGCCTCCTGTTCCTGACTTCACTCCTGTCCTTCTCCGCTCAAAATGGCCCCATCGCCTTTTCCTTTCTGCTGATTTCATCTCTGCCTTAAGTGAAAATGTCTCCTCTCCCCCTGCAACTGACAAGCAACCAAATAGCCACATTGACAACAAACCCTTGACCCTCAGTCCCATCTAGGTGTCATTTTATATTGTTCTTTTCCTCCCCAGTGAAGCTGTACTTTGGAAAGGAAGAATTCTAGAGAAGTTAAACATTCATGAGGTTTAAGAAAACAGTAGGAAAAAATCCCACCATAAAAAAAAATCTTAGCTGTATCCCAGCTTCTACTTCCACAGAATTAGGTCCATTATATATTCCTTCCCATCTGCCATTTTCAAATAGTGCCAGTCATTTCATATAAGTCTACATAGATCTGCTTTGTTTTTAAAATTTACCATTCACAGTGTACTCCCAAAAGTATTTTAAAATGTATTTGAAAGGCAGAGTTAGATATAGAGAGGGAAATTCACACACAGAGAGAATGTGAATATTTCTAAGGATAAAATGTTACACATGGAATTATGAGATTAAAATATACATGCATTTGAAATTTTGATTGGTAGTCCTAAATGGGCACATCACAGAAAATACATTGGTTGATACTCACACCAGCAAAGAATGAGCAGCTCTTTCTTGGGTCCTCACTGACAACTGGGTTACTAAACTCTTTAAAAAAAATCCTCTCGGCCAAAGTGAAAGAGATATTTTAATATGAACTTTTATTTTTTTCTCACAATTAATAAAAACGGTTTTTTCTCATATGTTTAAAAAACATCCATTTTTTCTATGAACTTCATTCTTTGCCCATCTTTACATTGAGTTACTCTCCTTTTTCTTTCTTTTTTTTTTTTTTAATCAGAGAAGGAGAATAAGGAATGTGGATGTAGCCATGTTTGAGAGAGTTCCCACCTACTAGCTCACTTTCTAAATGCCCACAATGGCAGTGTTGGGCTGGACCAAAGTCAGTAGCCACGGACTCATTCCAGATCTCTTATGCAGGTAGCAGGAACCCAGCTACTGCGACGGCAAGAATCAGGAGGCAGAGAATGAACCCAGGCACTCAGATGTACACTATTGGCACCATAGCTGGTAACTTCCAGGCCACATACCCAGCCCTGAGCTGCTCTATATCTTACTGAAGTGTGTCAGTTCTTTATATATAATCCTCTCTTTATTATGAACTATTTGTTTTTCTCAATCTCTTGTTTATATTTGGTTGTGCCTATGATTTTTTTTTGTAATACATCTGTTTTATTCTGATAATATCTCACCACTTTTTAAAAAAGCCTATTTATTTTTATTTCAAAGACAGAGTTATTATAAAAAAAAAAAAAAAAGGAGAGAGACAAACAAAGATCTTTCATCTGCTAATCCACTCCGCAAATGGCCACAATGTCCAGAGTTGAGCTGATTTGAAACTGGGAGCCAGGACGTTTTTCCTGGTTGCACAGGTGGGTGCAGGGGCCTAAGGGCAGCTCCAGTCATCCTGTGATGTTTTCTTATGCCATAAGCAGGGAGCTGGATTGGCAGTGAAGCAGATGGGCTACACACTGGCACCCATATAAGATGCCTACACTATAAGTGGAACATTCACTGTTTTTTTTTTTTTAAAGACTTATTTATTCATTGGAAAGTCAGATATACAGAGAGGAGAAGAAACAGAGAGGAAGATCTTTCGTCCAATGATTCACTCCCCAAGTGAGCACAACGGCCGATGCTATGCTGATCCGAAGCCAGGAGCCTCTTCCAGGTCTCCCACGCGGGTGCAGGGTCCCAAAGCTTTGGGCGGTCCTCGACTGCTTTCCCAGGCCACAGGCAGGGAACTAGATGGGAAGTGGAGCTGCCGGGATTAGAACCGGTGCCCATATGGGATCCTAGTGTGTTCAAGACGAGGACTTTAGCCACGAGGACTTTAGCCGCTAGGCCACGCCGCTGGGCCTGGAACATTCACTGCTAAGCAACTGCATTGGCCCCGACCTGTTTTAAACGTGCAATTCAATGGTAGGAAGCGCATTCACACTGCTATGTAGACATCACCTCCATCACACGCCAAAACTTTCATCTTCCTGAACTGAAATTCTACCCATTAAACAAAAGTTTCCCACTATGGGAGTTACTCAGTGCATTTCTATTAAAAAAAAAAAAAAAACTTTCTTTCTTCCCAGATTTCTTTGTTAATCTGTCCTTTTTTTTTTTTTTTTTTTTTTCTTTTAGTCAGTGCCTCTCAACTCTGGCTGCATTCCAATCACCACGGGACTTTTTAAAAAATAACAGTGCCTAGCCTTACCTCTGTGATTTTGTTTTAAATAGCTTGGACGGGGCTGATTGAACACTGGCACTTCTTTTATTTTAAATCTCTGTTACCCTGTACACCTCCTCGGTTACAGAACACTATTACAACACATGCATACATCACAAACCCATCAAGCTGGGCATTCGGCATCCCCACCATTCGTCCATGTTTGGCTGAATAATACTCCTTTGTGTGTCTACACATGTTTTCTGTATTTATTCATCCATCAGTGGACGCCTAGGCTGATTTTATATCTTGGCTTTTGGGAATAGTGCTGCAATGAACATGGGAATGAAGATCTCTAACAGGTTGATTTTATTTCCTTTTGCTATGCACCCAGGATTCCCCCGGTGATTCTAAGACCTGAAGAGAATGGAGAATCATTGTTTTTGGTTTCAATGTTGTCTTTTATATAAGTCTTTGAGTCACCTAGAATTAATACAAAGGTAAAGTGTGATGTGATCCATATTTTTCAGTTGGGTTTTCAATTGTTCCAACACCATTTAACAAGTATAAAATGTCAAAACTCACTTCAGAAGAAAGAAATTTCTACTCCCATCATTTAGTGCTGGGACAATATGTAAATTCTATGCCTCAATTTGTTCATCTATAAATTAGAAAAGAATGATTAATACCTCACAGGATTATTTGAGGATTTAAAAAAACTAATATATTTGGGCCTGGCACGGTGGCATAGCAGCTAAAGTCCTCACCTTGAATGCTCCTGGATCCCATATGGGCGCCGGTTCTAATCCCGGCAGCCCTGCTTCCCATCTAGCTCCCTGCTTGTGGCTTTGGACAGCAGTCGAGGACGGCCCAAAACCTTGGGACCCTGTACCCACATGAGAGACCTGGAAGAGGCTCCAGTCTCCTGGCTTTGGATCGGCACAGCTCCAGCTGTTGTGGTCACTTAGGGTGTGAACTATCAGACGGGAGATCTTCCTCTCCGTCTCTCCTCTCTGTATATCTGACTTTCCAATAAAAATTAAATAAATCTTTAAAAAAAAATTAATACATTTGAAGTACTTAGAATAGCTATGGACACATGGTGATGTAGTGCCACAGCATGCTAATTCTCTACATTGTGGTCCTAGCATCCTATTTGGGGGCTAGTTCGTGTCCCAACTGCTCCACTTCTGCTCCTACTTTCTGCCTATGGCCTGGCAAAGCAGGAGAGGATGGCTCAAGCCCTTAGGCTCCTGCACCCAAATGAGACACCTAGAAAAACCTCCTGTTTCCTAGTTCCTGGCTTCAGATCAGCTCAGCCTGTTGCAGCCATTTGGGGAGTGAATCAACAGATAAAAGCTCTCTGTCTCTCTGCCTCTCTCTCTCTCTGTCTCTCCTTCTCTCAGATACATGTTTCAACTAAAAACAAATAAAACTTAAAAAATTAGTTAATGGGGCCTTAATTTAAAAAGTTATGTGGGGGCCCGGCGCGGTGGAGCAAGTGGTTAAGTCCTCGCCTTGCACGCCCGGGATCCCATATGGGCGCCGGTTCTAATCCCGGCAGCCCCGCTTCCCTTCCAGCTCCCTGCCTGTGGCCTGGGAAAGCAGTCGAGGACCGCCCAAAGCTTTGGGAACCTGCACCCATGTGGGAGACCCGGAAGAGGCTCCTGGCTTCGGATCGGCATAGCATCGGCCCGTTGCGCTCACTTGGGGAGTGAATCATCGGACGGAAGATCTTCCTCTCTGTCTCTCCTCTCTGTATATCCGCCTTTCCAATAAAAAAAAAAAATAATAAAAATAAATCTTTAAAAAGTTATGTGGGCCTTAATAAAATGCAATATTAATATTTGCTATTATTTGTTTCTGTTACTACAAATAAACATTTGAAAAGCAACACAGATACAATGGATTATACAATACAGTTATTACAAACTGTGCTTTGGAAGAGCTTAACTTCAGTGAAAAAAGTATGAAATAACTCATCCAGATCAAAATATGCACTAAGCAAAGACTGTAAATAAAGTATACTTTTTACATTAAAATGTTAGCTGTGGTTACTTTCACAGGAGAATGGACTGCATTTCTGAATGTCATGAATTTTTGCCACTTTTTTCTTCAATCTTTCCTGTATTTCTCAACTTACCCACAGTGAAGATGTATTGCGTATGCTCAGAGGAAATTACTAACAGGGTCTGCAGACCTGAAATCCATCCCTCAGTGTGTGTACCACCCTGCCCAGCACGATATTGTATTCAGTTTGAAGCGCATATTGTCTATGTGACATCAGAGAGAACCTACTGGGGGTGACCAGGCCCAGCATTATGACTGACTCCCTGCTGCTATGAAGGGCATATTCTGGACAACTCTAACTCAGCTTATTACTCACGTATCCGGCCTTCATTCTGCCATAGTTCTATTAACCAAGTCATGAGAGATCTTATCATGAAATCTTGCAAAAGTCTAATCATTCAGTCAACAAGTACTGACGGAATCTCTATTATGCTGCAAGCTTTTATGTCTATCATATTTTCTTAATAAATGAGTCAAGAAATAATATCAAGAGAGAGACAAAGATCAGGCTGACATACTTTGTTTTCAAAATCTCAGGCTGAAAGCCAGTGACTGCTGCTTTTCTGAATCTTCCAAACTTTTTATTATTATTATTATCTTAAACATTTTAGTCTATGAGGCCAGTGCTGTGGCGTATCAGGTAAAGCCACTGTACTAGGCGCTGGCATCTTATATGGGCATGGTTTGAGTCCTGGCTGTTCCATGTGCAATCCAACTCCCTCCTAATATGCCTGGCAAAGTAGTAAAGGATGGCCTAAGTCCTTAGGACCCTGCATCCACGTGGGAGACCTGGAAGAAGCTCCTGACTTTGAACCAGTTCATCTCCGGTTGTTGCAGCTGTTTGGCAAATGAACCAGTGGATGGAAGAACTCTCTTCTCTTCTTTTCAATGTATTTATTTTTATTTAAAAGGAAAAATCATTTAAAAAGAGACAGAGATCTTCCATCCACTGGTTCACTTCTCAAATGGGCACAGAATTCATTAACAGGGAGGTGGATCAGAAGTGAAACAGCTGAGTCTCAAACCTGAGTCCAGATGCAATGCCAGTCCAATGCCACAAGTGGAGGTTTAGCTTTTACAGTATTGGCTCAAAGAGCCCTCTTTCTGTTCCTCCTTCCCTCTGCCTTTCTGCCTTTATATATGTATATATTCTATAAACATACATACAGTGTATATTGTACATATTTATACAAATTATGTACAATATGTAGTATATTGTTATATAAATATTATATATATATTATAAGATCTAGTCTAGAATCTGATCTGTGATACAATCACTGATATTTTGAGCAAACCATGATGTACTCCCTTCAGGCAGCCAACTAAATGCCTTTTACTTAGCTCTCTTCTTCTAGGACACAAGTCATTTTCCTAAAATGTCTCAAGGAGCACTGGTGAGCCATTCTTTCCCAATTCCCCAACTTCTCAATTACTGGGATACAATTCCTTTGCTACCAGAACAACAGAACCTAGAAAGCCTTCCTCATCTCCGTACTAATAATGGAGGACCAAGTCCAAGAGAAAATGTCTCTATTCATATCTTCACAAATGTAATTGAAAACATATACTTTTAAAATAAAATCCAAAAACCAAAAGCAGATCATTTCTTTTGTGATGCATAACTGGTAGATAAAAAATGCTTCGAAGAGCTGGGTGGTATTTATCTGAATGAATGACAAAGACAGGAACAAGTGAAGACTCTTGTATCACAGGGGTGTGTCTGTTACCCATGGCAGGTGCCAACATAAGAAGTTATGATCCATTTTAGAACTTACAAGGGAGCCCGGCACGGTGACGCAAGTGGTTAAGGTCCTCGCCTTGCACGCCCGGGATCCCATATGGGCTGCCGGTTCTATCCCGGCAGCCCTGCTTCCCATCCAGCTCCCTGACTGTGGCCCGGGAGAGAAGTCGAGGACGGTCCAAAGCTTTGGGAACCTGCACCCGCCTGGGTAGGAGACCCAGAAGAGGCTCCTGGCTTCGGATTAGCATAGCATCGGCCGTTGCGCTCACTTGGGGAGTGAATCATCGGACGGAAGATCTTCCTCTCTGTCTCTCCACCTTTCCAATTAAAAAAAAAAAAAAAAAAAAGAACTTACAAGGAAATTAAATGTGTGACTCAAAGTTCTTTCTAAAAGAGGGCAGAGACATTAAAAATAGCATCAACTTTTAAAAAAGTTTTTGTGAAATATTTCTGCTTTTTTCTTTCTGTATTTATTTGAGAAACAGAGAGACAGAAATTCAAGGACAGAAAGCCTGAGCTTCCTATTCACTTCCCAATTGTCCCCATTGGTTGGAGCTGCATCTGGTAGCAAGGAACTCAATCCAAGTCTCCCATCTGGGCAACTGGTACCCGAGTACTTGAGCCATCACCTACGGCCTCCCAGGGCCCAAACCAGCAGGATTCCAGGATTTGGAGCAGAATCAGGACTTGAAGCCAGGCACAGAGAAGAAATGCTATAGGATGGGGGTGTCCTAATCAGCATCTTCACCATTAGGCAAATACCCACACTTAATGCTATATTCAACACAGCATCTCAGTGTAGCTGCTACACTGAGCTCTAATCTTTTTCTGGAAGCTTCTATTTCAGATAAGTGGCTCAGGACTCATGAGAGATTAGAAAGCAAAAATTGGGCCTGGCATGGTAACCTAACAGCTAAAGTCCTCGCCTTAGCAAACTCAAGAATCAGGTCTGGAATCATCTCAGATGGAGTTTCTTTGGATATCTCTCCAACTGAACTGCTGATCTTGGAACCCCAACCATCAAGAGACTGTCAGCCAGTGGACTCTGAATAGGCTTCATTGCGGTTGGGACGGTGAGATTGGCAGCAATCCAGAACTGATGAACTATCAAAACTGTTTGAGCAGGACCCCTGGAGAGTGCCTCATGGTGGGAATTGAGGATGGGTGGGAGGTTGGGAGGGGCTTTTCCCTTTGTTACTCCCCTAACCCCAGATACAGGGCAAAATGATTATATTAGTGTGGAAACAATGATATTACCCACTTTTACCCTGTAGCCCTTGACCCTTTGTACCCTAATAAACTAAGATTATTAAAAAAAATAACACTATCATCTAAATAAACAATTATAATATGGGAAAAAAATAAAGTCCTCGCCTTGAGTGCACTGTCATCCCATATGGGCGCTGGTTCTAATCCTGGCAGCCCTGCTTTCCCATCCAGCACCCTGCTTGTGGCCTGGAAAAGCAGTCGAGAATGGCCCAAAACCTTGGGACCCTGCACCCGCATGTGGGAGGCCTGGAGGAAGTTCCTGGCTCCTGGCTTCAGATCGGCACAGCTCCGACTGTTGTGGTCACTTGGAGAGTGAATCGTCAGACAGAAGATCTTCCTCTCTGTCTCTACCCCTCTCTGTATATCTGACTTTGTAGTAAAAATAATACTACTAATAATAATAAATCTTAAAAAAAAAAAGGAAAACAAAAATTTATTAAACTTTTGTTTAACTTGTGCATGTGATTCTATGAATTTTTACTTATTTATTTTAATATTTGAACAGATGTCAAAATCTCCTGAGATCTTAAGATACAAGATTGCTGGCCTCTGCAACACGTTCAAGCGAATGGCCCAAACTTTCTGATTCAGCAGGTCTGGGATGCAGTCTTGGAGTTATAACTTTCTTTTTTTTGTAGATTTATTTATTTTTTGGAAAGGCAGATTTATAGAGAGAAGGAGCAACAGAAAGAAAAGATCTTCTATCCATTGATTCATTCCCCAAATGGCCGCATTGGCCGGAGTGATCCTCTCTGAAGCTAGGAGCCAAAAGCTTCCTCTGGACCTCATAAGCAGGTCCCAGAACTTCAGGCCATCCTCTGCTTTCCTAGGGCACAAGCAGGGAGCTGAATGAGAAGTGGAGCATCCTGGACACGATCCAGTGCCCATATGGGTTCCCATATGGGAGGATTTAGCCAATTGAGTTATCATGTCAGGCCCCACTTTTTTTTCTTGAAGATTCATTTATCTGTTTATTTGAACATCAGCATGACAGAGACAGAAACAGAATGAGAGAGAGAGAGAGAGAGAGAGAGAGAGAGAAACTTACTACCCTCTCTGGCTGTTGCATTCATTTAGGAATTGAACCAGAGGATGAAGGATTGGAAGTGGAACCACAAACACTGCAAAAGGCACTCTAATACAGTCCATGTAACAAGAAGCCACATAACCTGCTGCACCACAATGCTTGCCCCCAGGGAGCCGGAACTTCTATCAAGCATGTAAGTGATACTTCTGCTGCAGAGACAGCCTTGTGAGAACCAGTGCTCCGCAACAGAGAGGTGGGTGCACACTGACAAGCTCAAACACATGCCAAAACACAGACTCTCTCCTCAGTTCCTATTGCTGCACATGTTTACCTACTCTGCCAAGGGTATAAATACTGATATTCTGGAAGCAAAACATCAAAATGTTCCCAGGATCTCTGGGTCATGGGATTATATATGCTTCCATCTTTTTGCCTTTTTTTCACTTGTATATTGTTTCCCTTAAACATGCTTACTTTTTTTTTACATGTTTAATTTTATAATCAGAAAAATAATTTAATGATAAATAAAAGGGTAATAGACACTTTTCTTGGAGGACTTTCTTTCACCAACTACAGAGATAACAGAGAGGAAAGGATGATAATGAAAATTAACATTCATAGTATGTAATTCCAGTTCTATTCTCATAAGCCTGTCACCTTCATATCATCTCTCACCAACCTGAGTAGGTAGATATTGTCATTGTCACCATAGTCACATCACCATCATTATTATCTGAATTTGACAGATGAGAAAACTGAGCCCACAGCAATTAGCAACTGGAAAAGTCAGAATCTGAACATGACAATTTCAATTCCAACATCAACTCCACACATCTGACTTTTGAGTCATCCTCCCCCAGAGCAGATTTTGGACATGTTCTTCCTCCATTTTCATACAAATGTCTCATGGACAATCATTCATCTAGGCCATGATAAATGGAAGCCTTCCAGGCACACATGCACTCAACATGCACAAGAGGACACAGTCCCTGACCCCATGAGGATATGGCAAGTTGTAGGGAGGCACACTGCATCATGTATTTTGCACACATTATTTCTAACTTCCAGAGCTTCCAGAAGAGATTGCTATCATTCTCCCCATTTCATAGATGAAGAAGGTGTAGTTCAGAAAGGGTAAGTGATTTGCCTTGGTACACAGCAAATGGTACCATAGCTGGAATCTGAACCCTGCTGAAACTCTTCCTCTAAAAGCCAAGTTCTTCTCATTCTTCTGCCTCCTGAGTGAATGAGGTTGCTGTCAACTGCCACTTGCTTTGCAACACATTCAGTGATAGCTAGGAAAAAGGCAAAGAGACAAGACCGGCTGTATCCCAAGGTTCTGCTGATGGCTACAGCTGGACTGTGACTTGGACTGAGGGTATGGGAGATGGCATCTTCAGAGCAGCTTGACATGGGAGTAGGGCAGAGGGGAGTAGGACCAAACAGCAGGCATGTGGGAGAAGGAAGAGGGAAGGATAGAAAACCACAGTTCTGTGACCATCTAAGCCTCTCAGTCCAGGCCAGCTGAGTGGGTATCGCACTCACTGAAAACCCAGACTGGAATCTCCCTCAAGGCACATCAGGGCTCCAGGGCTGCTTAGGTTTTTGTAGCTTTTATTTTTAGCTTCTGGACCTAAAAATAGGTCAAAGAGGGTAGACAAGGGAGGAAATAGCTAGACTGAAAATGTGTGGAATGATAAGCAAAGCTCATTGCATGTGCATAAAGAAAACTATGTGGTCTTTTGTCAACATTTCTCATGGTAATTTTGAAGTAAAAGCACAATACACAAATTGCTAAATCTGCACTCTGCACCACCCAAGCATAAGACATTTATAAAATATTAAGTATTTATCTGGATCCCCACTGCCTCGCACTGTGTCTGGTATCTTTGGAACAACCCCAGCTGGGGCCTTCTATCTAGCTGACAACTCTGCACTCTCTAATCCTATGTGTACTTGTTTCTTCCAAAGCACAGAGATTATGCCAATGTTAGCCTCTAACCACTCCACAGATGACTTTCCAAGTTTGGTTTTGTGTAGATTTTTGAAGACTTTTTGCCCCCTGTAATGGAAGCAAAGAGATTGGGTTATTAGGAAAACACACTCAAAGCATGATCACGCCTTCAGAGGTCCACTCCTAGGCACCAGCACCACTTGGTCACCCAGTGTGGGGGTGCCACACTCACCCGAGAACACATCAGGAGTTACTTGCATCTCCCACAGGATGACGTGCAAAGGGGTAGTCCTGCTGCCCTTAGCCACACCAGGTTACCCTGCCTCCCAGTGATGTAGGACACACTGTGATCCTCAGTATCAGAGGAGCCATGGTTTACATCCTAACATTATCACCTGCAGCCTAATGGACCCCTGGCATACCTTATTCTCTTTGAGCTCAACTTCTTCTCTGTAGGAAGGTTCAAACAACACCAATTAAATAGCGCTGTTCTGAGAAACAAAATATTGCATACAAAGTGAGCCCTGAATAGACAAAAACTTCATGTTCTCATTGTCCTCTCTGTATATTTCTTCTGGTGCCTTGGTTAAGCTCCCACCACCTGGCTGGATAGTTTTCAAGGTGTCCCCCATTCCAAGCAGCTCAGGGCAATTTGCAGTTTGGCTACATGTGGGCTTCCTTGGGGATTAGGACCCAGCACTCACTTACGGGTGTGGGTGAGTTTCTAGGAGTCCCCTTGGCATAGGGGTAGTAAAAGGATGTGGGAGGTAAAGGAAGAAGTGAGTTTTGTGGAGCACATATTTTTGAAGAATTTCCTGATTTTTGTTTGCTTCTTTGTTGTTATCTTGAAAACCACTGGCTTATAGCATTACTGCTTTGAGAAAAACCTTGTTTCAAGTCCCAGACCTCACACTTTTAGAATGCAACCTACTGCTAGTAACAGAATGACAGTTGATGAGTGGTTATCCGCCATTTCCAGAGGCAGTGAGACAGAGCTGGGCCTCTCCGCTCAGACATCAAAAGCATTCCAAGCTCTAGGGAAACTCATGTGATGGCTCTCTGTCTTTTCTCCTTTAACTAAACACATCTATTCATGTTTTGTCAATGATTCATCCAGCCCTGCTACAAACCCGCAGCAGAGTCACCGTTAGGAACTGAGATGAATTAACCATCTTTCAAAAACCTTCACTGCTGCCTATGGGACTGAAAGGTGAGCAAGCCAGCGAGTATTCTTCAGTGGGGCAGGTGAGCAGAGATGGGGGGGGGGTCCTCCTAGGGAAATAAGGAATGAATACTGAATTGAGACTCCAAGCATGGATGGGTGTTGGGAGTGGAAATGCCTTGAAATCATAAAGCACAAGGCTGGTACATCAAGCAAGGCACAAAGCAAGGCACAGGGACCAGACCGGCGCTCTGGATGCCAGCTACCCCAACTTCTCCTCCCCGTGGGCTCCTAAACAATGCCAACCATGTGATGGGTTATAGACTGTATGGGTGAGTACCTGGCCTAAAGGCTCAGCTGGTTGAAAGAATAGCACAGAAAGAATTACAGAGGAAGAACAGCAGAGGGTTGGCCAAATCGCATCAAGAACACAGAAGCAAGGTAGAGGTAAGCATTTAGCCCAGCAGTTAGGATGGCAACTGAACTGCCTGCATACTGTGTCAGGATGTCCAGTTCAATGCCTGGCACCTGACTTTTACTGGTGCAGACCCTAGCAAACAGTGATCATGGCTAAAGGGATGGAATTCTTGCCATTCATGTGTGAGACCTGGAGTTATTTCCTGGCTCCCAGCTTCAACCTCAAACCCAACCCTGACTGTCACAGGCATTCGGTGAGTAAACTAGGAGATATGAACACTCTCTCTGTGTCACATAAATACATAATAATGTTAAAAGGTTTATAAAAGAAGAAATGGTAGCAGGTCCAGCGCAGTAGTTAGCGGCTAACATCCTCGCCTCACATGCACCTGGATCCCATATGGGTGCCTGTTCTAATCCCGATAGCCATACTTCCCATCCAGCTCCCTGCTAGTGGCCTGGGAAAGCAGTCAAGGATGGCTCAAAGCCTTGGGGCCCTGCACCAATGTTGGGATACCCGGAAGAGTCTCCTGGTTCCTGGCTTCAGATTGGCACAGCTCCGGCCGTTGCAACCGCTTGGGGAGTGAATCATCGGATGGAAGATACTCCTCTCTGTCTCTCCTCCTCTGTGTATATTTGACTTTGCAATAAAAATAAATAATTTTTTTTTAAGTAGTAAAGGTAGCAGATTAGATGCTAAAGCCACTTCCGCTCCTGCCTGAACTTGTCCTCCTTTGACTGGGTTCTGAATGCAAATTTCCCCTGTTCAGTTGCTATCGTGATACAAATTCTGTTACCTCTCAGAGTTTTCAGGTGTGAGGAACTTGGGGAGCACTCAGCCAGGCACTTCCGACTCCTGGTCTTTTGGGCAACTACAGCCCTAGTGTTGGCCAAAGCTAGAAGAGCAGGGAGCAAGAGCATCTCTCTCCCTCTTTCCATCCCCTCCCAGTTCTCGCCCTTAGTTTCTTCCCAAGGACTCATAGGGTTTCTTCCCAGCCTGGTGGCCTCAGGGCAGTCAGGCTGCTCCTGGGCAAGCTGAAGGCTTCAGGAGGCGTGGCCAGCAAGCAAAGTGGAAACTGCACTGCCTTTAATGAACTAAACTCCGTAAGTCTTAATTCACACTCCCTTGGACTTGTCACAAATGCCCCATCAGTTTTAAAGTCCACCTGCTAATGGAAGGAATATTAAAAATTATGAACATATTTTGAAATTTTCACACAGTCTCAGCTTATCCTTATGAAGAAACAACATTTTCCTAAGAATTTGGGTTAAGGTCAGGATTCAATCTCTGTGCCAGGTACATTAGATACATTAGGAGTGGAACACAGGGAAAGATAAATCCAGAGAAGCAGGCAAGGATCATTCATGCCAGAAAAGGAGCTTGGACACTTCCTGACACGTTTCCTCTTCTATTTCCAGGATAAGCAGGGGTGACTTTCACAGCTGGGTGGCCTCTATGGCAGAGATAGGAAAATGGTGTTTCATAGCAGGAGGACCCAACTCAGCAACAGTCTTACATTAGAAAATTTCTTGTAACAAATGCCAATATTTCTGGCTTCTCTTTGTTAAATAATAAACTGGAGGAGACCATGAATTTGGAATGGGCTCAGCAGACTAAGAAAATATAGAGTTTAATCATGGTATCTGAGTTTTGGATGGTTTAATTAGCTAATTACATTGTAAACAATGAATTAGTTGAGCTATAGCAACTGATTCATTGACTAGGCTACAGCCAATTAAGTTGTTTTCTAGTTACCAACTCTGTTTTTCAGAACCTACTCTGGTCTTGAGAGCTGCCCATTCATGAATCATGCTTGGTTGATTGGGATTTTTTGCTTGTTTGTTTGCAGGTTGTTTTATTTTTTATGGCTTTTTGTTTTCTTTCGTTATTTTGTTTTTGCTTTGGTTCTTTGCCCAAACTCTACATGATATAAATGAAAACTTTTCTTAGGGTCAATTAGCAATTAGCACCTTGAAGTTGAAAAGAAACCCAGTCAGAGTAGACCATTCTTGTATGGATTCAAAACAAAGAGAAGCTAGCAGTTGTCCCTTGTAAGTGGGGTGAGTACTCTTCACTTAGCCATAGTCTCCATCATTAGAAAATGATTGTGCCACAATTGCCTTGTTTTGTTATTTATATTATTTTCCCAGAAAACCCTGAGTGCTTTTCATGGACAAGTACTTTTCTGGGCCCAGACTACAAAACCCCCTTGTCATCTGCCACCTGGCTTCCAAATTCCATACATGTATACTTATTCTCTCTTCAATCAAATCACACTTGTACTATGTAAACACTGTATGTGCACATGAGCTTCAGATTCTTCCAAAGAGAAACTGTTGGGGGTGGAAGTAGCCACCTCCCTTGCCTAATAGGATTTGGTCAATGTGACCAAGTGGAAATAGCGTGTGAACCATAAATCAGGTGACTTCTATGCAAAAACCTCAGCTGCCCTCCTGAGCCAGCATCTTGACCTAATGGCTGAGCAACTTGGCCCACAGACAGTTTCAACAAATCAGATCCAAGAAATGCTCAATTCAGGTGCAAAATCACTGAGTCACATATAAATTCATCTCACAGGAAGTGGCTTCTCAAATCCCTCTTCAACTGTACAAATCCTACCCTTTCTTCAAACCCCAAATCCAGTTTCAGCTTCTTTTGAGAGCCTTGCCAGGTTACTTGGCTTATATGGCCAAAGTTTACTACCCAGGCCTGTCTCTACGGCTGGCCTATACCCGTATTTCCAGAAGAATCTCCAGTCAAGGAATGGCTGACAGTGGTCCTAGTATCTTTGGCCACTGGAGATGTGAAGGCATGCGATTGCCCACCAGTAAGCCATGCCTATTTTTCTATTCATACTATATCTTCATGTTTGAAAAGAAGAAATTTCTGAAGGAATAGGTCAGCATAACAAAGGAAATGGGCTGAGGAAGCAAGCAGGGAAAGCATCACCACTAGAAATTAAAAGAGCAAGAGGACAATGTTTCTCTAAATTTTATGAATAGAAGTAAAAAACAATACAGGAAACAAACAAAAAAAACAAGAAAAACAAACAAAAAAACCCAAACAACACAGGGTGAGGCAGACAGGATGAATTTGTTGATTGGAAATTTAACAGGCAATATTATGTGATATATCCAAGTCTAAACACAAGTAAGCCACTGCTGTAATTTATACTGTAGAAGTGGGGTGACCAGGGAACAGGCACTGTTGCATAGCAGATAAAAACCTTTGCCTGTGATGCCAGCAACCATGAGGTGCTGCTAGTTTGTGTCCAGGCTGGTCCACTTCCAATCCAGTTCCATGAGAATGACCTGGGAAAAGCAATGGGAGAGGGACCAAGTATTTGGGCCCCTGATATTCACATGGGAA
Organism: Ochotona curzoniae; assembly: GCF_017591425.1. Taxonomy (NCBI): domain Eukaryota; kingdom Metazoa; phylum Chordata; class Mammalia; order Lagomorpha; family Ochotonidae; genus Ochotona; species Ochotona curzoniae. Next base: position 62,583,506 of record NW_024466599.1, read on the forward strand.
ATAAGGATGAAGTCAGGTTTCTGGCTTCAGCCCGGCACAACTTGGAACACTGCAGCCATTTGGGAAGTAAACCAATAGATGAAAGATCTCTCTATCTTTCCCTTTCTCTCTGTAACTCCTTGAAATAAATAAACAAACCTTCACTTGATCTTAGCCAAAAGGCTGAGAAGCAATAAAATAAGCAACTATTTAGTAAAAAATGGGGTAGCCACAAAAACCTATAAGATAGAAAATTTTATGCTCAGGTTAAGGTAGTCTATTTCATTGTTACAAGAAATGATCAAAATTTGATTCCTATATCTAATATAAAATGGCTCTTGAATAACATCACATACATATAAAATATTGACAAGATGCCCAATGAGGTCAGATAACATCCAACGTGATAGCTAAATACTGTCCATCTGGGCCTGGTGCGGTAGCCTAGTGGCTAAAGTCCTCTCCTTGCATGCAACAGTATCCCATATGGCTACTGGTTTGTATTCCAGCTGTTCCTCTCACCATCCAGCTCCCTACTTGTGGCCTGGGAAAGCAGTCGAGAATGGTCCAAAGCCTTGGGACCCTGTTCCTGTGTGGGAGATCCAGAAAAAGCTCCTAGATTTTGGGTTTGGATTGGCTCAGCCCCAGCTGTTGCGCCCTTGGGAGTGAATCAGTGGACAGATCTTCCCTTTCTGTCTCTCCTTCTCTCTGTAAATCTTTTCAATAAAAATAAATAAAATCTTTAAAAATAAATACGGTCCATCTATAGTCATCACACAGCCATGCATTAGAAGATGCCTAGCACTTTTCACCAAGACAATGTTGAAAGCGAAAAAGGAAGTTTCTGCCCCACCCAAAGCTGAAACCAAAGCAAAGGCTTTGAAGGCCAAGAAGGCAGTGTTGAAAGGTGTCCGTCCACAGCCTCGAGAAAAAGAAGACCTGCACATCACTCATGTTCTGGTAGCCCACGACAGCCCAAATACTCTCCAAAGAGCACCCTAGGAGAAACAAGCTTGACCACTAGGCCATCATCAACTTCCCCCTGACCACAGAGTCTGCTATGAAGAAAATGGAAGACAACACCACACTTGTGTTCATTATGGATGTCAAGGCCAACAAGCACCAGGTCAAACAAGCTGCAAAGAAACTCTGTGTCACTGATGTAGCCAAAATCTAGTATCCAAATCAACCCTGGCAGAGAAAATAAGGCATATACGTGACTGGTTCCTGACTGACGCCTTGGATGTCTCCAACAAAATTGGGATCATCTAAACCGAGTCCAGTTGCCTGATTTATAGACACATATTTTTACCATTTTAAAAAAATTGTCTGCAAAAATCCAACTTTGAGCTGTATGCTGGGGCTGTAATGATTAGTAAGAAGCACCCAACCCTTCCTTTGAGCATAGCAAGTTAAGCCTCAGCATTCAAGGACAACATCCACATGGATTGTTGGTTTGAGTTCCTGATGCTCCACTTCCAATCCAGCTCCTGGCTAATGCATCTGGGAAAGAACCAGAAGATGGCCCAAGTGCTTGAGCCCCTACACCTACAAGGGAGGCCCAGATGGAATTCGTGGCTTCTAGCTTTGGCTTGTTCCAGCCCTGGCCATTGAGGCCATTTAGGGACTGAGCTAGAGGAGGGGAGTTCTCCCTCTCTGCCTCTCTCTGTAACTATGCCTTTAGAATAAATATCTAAACAAAGCAAAACAAAACAAAAAACCCAACCCCAACATAATGGTAGTAACAGCCTCCAGTAATTTACCTGCAAGTGAAAGCAGTAACAGCCATGCCCTTAGGAACATTTAGACACAGACTTGGGGCAGCACTTTTAGTTGTATTTAGCTGCAAGGGACCAGGGCTCCTAAACTTTCTATAGTACACATACTCCAAACAGTGCACTCATTGGGAGACACTGGTAGTGCAAGATATGATGCATCCGTTTCAGAGGAAGGTATCTTTCAAAATACCAAGTACATAATGTTTACTTTTGGAGTGTGATTTTTAAAAATTTATTTGTTTTTATTGGAAAGTCAGATATACAGAGGGAGGAGGAGAGACAGAGGGGAAGATCTTCCCTCCAATGATTCACTCCCCAGGTGGCCGCAATGGCCGGAGTTGTGCCGATCCAAAGCCATGAGACCAGGGCTCTTCCTGGTCTTCCACACCACAAGAAGGGAGCTGGATGGGAAGTGAGGCTGCCGGGATTAGAACCTGCACCCATACGGGATCCCAGTGCATTCAAGGCAAAGACTGGCGCTAGGCCACCATGCCTGGCCCTAAGTATGATTTTTTAAGATAATTATTTTCTGGAATTATTATTTAAATCTCATGAAGTCATTATATTCTAAATGATTTACTGCAAAAAATATTTGATTTGGGGCCTGGCGTGGTGGCCTAGCAGCTAAAGTCCTTCCCTTGAACGCACCAGGATCCCGTGTAGGCGCCGGTTCTAATCCTGGCAGCCCAGGTTCCATCTAGCTCCCTGCTTGTGGCCTGGAAAAACAGTCGAGGACAACCCACATGTGTTGGGAACCCGCACACATGTGGGAGACCCATGTGGGAGACCTAGAGGTAGTTACTGGCTCCTGGCTTCAGATCAGCACGACTCTGGCCGTTTCGGCCACTTGGGGAGTGAATCATCAGACAGAAGATCTTCCTCTCTGTCTCTCCTCTTCTCTGTATATCTCACTTTCCAATAAAAATAAATAAATCTGGGGCCCGGCACGGTGGCGCAAGTGGTTAAAGGTCCTCGCCTTGCACGCCCGGGATCCCATATGGGCGCCGGTTCTAATCCCGGCAGCCCTGCTTCCCTTCCAGCTCCCTGCCTGTGGCCCGGGAAGGCAGTCGAGGACGGCCCAAAGCTTTGGGACCCTGCACCTGCGTGGGAGACCCGGAAGAGGCTCCTGGCTTTGGATCGGCATAGCATCGACCATTGCGCTCACTTGGGGAGTGAATCATCGGACGGAAGATCTTCCTCTCTGTCTCTCCTCTCTGTATATCCGCCTTTCCAATGAAAAAATAATAAAAAATAAATCTTTAAAAAAAAATAAATAAATCTTTTTTAAAAAATTTGATTTGAAACTCAAGGTTTTTTAGCCTTGAGAAAGTTACCTAATACCCCTGTTCTTCCTCATTTGAGATAAAATATAGATAGCTGCTCATTGAGATATTTCTGTATTGTTTGGGGACTAAAGACAGCAATGTCTCTAAATTGCCTTACCTAGAAACAGAAGTAAGAAGAGGTTCCATGATAGACAATGTAAGCTGAAAAGATGGGGTGTGGGAAAAGATGATGTAAACAGAGTACATTCAGGACAGGGGGCAATTTCTTGAAGAACTGTGATATTGAACAGTAGAAAAAAAGAGTTTATAAAAGGGAGAAGGAGAGCAGGTGAGGGTGGAAAACAATAGAGAAAGGAGCTAGGCCAGAAGACCCACACCTGTAAGGTGTTATTCCTATGCCACTGCAATCTGAGGAGTGATTCATTCCTCACACAGAGTTCGCTGAGCAAACAGATCCCTCTTGATACCTCACCCTCATCTCCCTTCGCCTCCTTTGTGAATCCAGGGCCACTCCCACAGGAGACACACAAGCCCATTCTCTTGGGCTCACGTGGTCCCACCTCAGAAGGTTCTCCCTCTTCTGGTCTGAACAAGCCCTTCACCTCTTTTGACAGGTCACATCCAGACCTCCCTTGGAGGTCATGTTGGGGCCCCATCATTGCGAGGTCAGAAGCAGGGACAGGAACAGGGAATCTGAGCGTGTGCCTCTACTCCTTATGGTCTTGTTGGTTTGTTTGTCACACAATTTGATGAGAACTCTGCAGTTACTCAAGATGGCTTACATTGGACAGCTGCCCATCTCTCAGCCAGAGGCGCCCCCCTCCTTCCACTCCCCACAGAGTGATCATGAGCGGTGTTCTCTGTTCTCAACTAATCCATGAGCCAGCTGTTTATCACAGAACAATGTTTTGGGTGTGTGGTCAGAAAGGAGGCAGAACTGTCGAAAACACTTGTTCCTTGGCATGTATTCCCTGCAGATCATTTTAGGCTGTGAAAATACCTGTTAACTCTTCTTTCGTGTTGATTTTGTGCTAGCTATAGAAAGCCCCAACTTTATAAGCCAAGTACTAGTTCCACCTGCACTTTAATAAAAGGCAGCATTCCATGTGTTGCACCCACCCATCTTGCCTACATCCTCCTTTAAAAATACTCAGAAGCTGGGCCAGAGCTGTACCTTTCTTAGTCTCACTTCTGACTTTCCTGGGAGCCAGCAGCTCGCTGAGGCGGTAAGTTCTGGCTCCCATAATAGCCAGGGAGGCACACATCTCTCCTGTGCTTTCTGATGTCACCAGACAGGTTTTTTTTCCCTTTCTTTCTTTTGTTCCTTCTTTCTCTCCTTCCTTCCTTCCTTCTTTTTTCTCTTTCTGCCTTCCTTTCTGCCTCCTTTCCTCCCTTCCTCCTTCCTTTCTTTTATTTTTGATGTTGTTTACATAGTTGAGAAGGATGCATACCCATGTGGACCACTGATTAAGGTGGGAAGGGTCGAGGAATAGGGGAAAGTGGATGAGGACAACTGTTTCCAATCTCTTTTTTCTTCCCTATATCTGGGGGAGGGGAGTGGAGCGGAGGGGAGAAGCCTCACCCAGCATCCTAATTGCATCAATACTGGGGTGGCGGATGGCCACCCAATGTCATCCCAGGGTCCCCAATATGAAGCATCCTCCGAGGTTTCTGCTTAGGTGGTGTAAATAATTCTAAAATGCTATTGATTTTGTTGCTCCAAGTATGAGGAAATCCTTCCAAGCTCCTTTGGCTGACACAGTCTTTCTCAGAATCTCCATTTGCCCAGATACTTGCTGTCCACGCTTGGCTTTGGGAGAGTTGTCCAATTTGTTCTGCCCTTCATTTTCTGCTGTGGCTTTAGAAGTCCTCTGCATGCCCCAGTGGACTGCCATACCCCCATGTGCATCTGGGCATGCCATCCACTGCACCTTCTCCAACAACTAAGGAGGCCCAGGTCTGAGTCATGCACTCCATGGTCAGACCACAGATCCAGGCAGGTTTTCTTGGCTGAAGTTTGCATCTGTCTGTGGCTAGAACGCTCCAGCATACGCAGTGATTAAACTGCAGTACCATTGGGTTTGTATAGGAAGAAAAAACTAACGTCATGTAAGTATTCCTTCTTTTACATATTCACACTCTAAAGTTGTGATCAGGCTCTTGAGAAGCATCTAGGCCTTCCATATTGGAGTTCTCCAAAATCCATCCTTTCATGTGTGCTGTGAATTTAATAAATCAGGGAGGTAGTTACCACTCTCTATCAACAAAAGATATGTGATAGATTCGTAGTGTCCTTTTAAAAGCAGAATGAGATAAGAAGGCAGGGATTCATTGTAGCAATTAAAATGCCTCTTAGCTGGCACCACAGCTCAATCAGCAAATCCTCTACTTGCAAGTGTTGGTATCCAATATGAGTGCTGGTTTGTGTCCCAGCTGTTCCACTTCCCATCCAACTCCCTGCTTGTGACCTGGGAAAGCAGCAGAAGATGCCCTTGGGACCTTGCACCAACATGGGAGACCCAAAAGAGGTTCCTGACTCCTGACTTTGGATCAGCTCAGCTCTGGCCATTACGACCATTTGGGGAGTGAACCAGCAGATGCAAGATCTTTCCCTCTATCTTTCCTCCTCTCTGTAAATCTACCATTCCAATAAAAATAAATAAATCTCTTTTTTTAAGATGCCTCTTGACACACCCAATCCCACATACAAGCATGAGTTTGAGTCCCAGCTCTGCTTCCAATTCCAGCTTCCCACTAATGCATATCCTAGCATCTGCTCAATTGCTGATGCCTATGCAGTGGGACACCATGCTCAGATGCACACTGGGACATAATGTCCAGTTCATCTAGGCGAGCAGAGGATGTCAACTGCCTTGTGAGAGGATAAAAAGCAGAACAGGTTGGACAATTCTCCTGACCAAGTTTTGCAGCACATTGCAGGGACTCTAGATATACTAAGGTAGACTTGGTCAGCCAATAGAACTTGGAAAGATTTTTCTCAACCTTGGAGCAACAAAATCAAGAACTTCTCAGAACTATCAAAACCACCCAAGAAACACCTTCAGAACACTCCTCCCCACATCAGGGTCTCTAAGGCATCATCAAAGGATCGTCCTCCATCCCACGGGTGCTGATGCAGTTTGACAGCAAGCACTAGCTCCCTCCCTATTCTCCCCTGCAGACACAAAAGGAAAAAATTTAAAAAATTTGTTTCGTCCATTATCCTCCATACCTAACCCTCCCACTCTAATCAGAAACCCACATGGGCATGCATCCCTTTCAAATATGTGAATAATATTAAAAAGAAAATTAAAAATAAAAAAGATCAATCTCTTCCTATCTCCTTTCCTCCCTCCCTTCCTCCTTCTCACTCCCCTTCTCTTTGAAATAAACAAAATACATGATTTTTAAATTTAAATAAAAGTTTGTTTAAAAAAGGATATAGAGTGTGTATGCTATGTTTGTCATCTCTAGACTGCAACCAAATGATTATGGAATTGTTTTTCCTATTATTCCTATGTTCAATCCATTGTCTCTGCCTTTGGAAATTATACGTATATTTGAAAGAAATCTATTTCTAGCCAAGCAATTACATTACATATCTTCATGCCACTCAATTTCTTGGATTTAATTAAGAAATACTGGAGCCTTTTTCTGTGGTGTAGTAGACTAAGCCTCTGCCTGAGAAAACTGACATCCCATATGTGCACCAGTTTGAGTTCCAGATATGCCACTTCCAATCCAGCTCTGTTTATGGCCTGGGAAAGTAGCAAAATGTGGTTTAAATTCTTGGACCCCTGTATCCACATGGGAAACACAGAAGAAGCTTCTGGTTCCTGGCTTCACATCAACTCAGATCCAGCTGTTTTGGACATGTGAGGAGTGAACCACCTGGACAGTACAAGACAGTAGTAAAAAAAGAGGCACAAGACCCAATTTCCTACAGCACAGAAGCTAAAAATAGACAAACGGCATGATTTGAATATTACCCTAGTGTTCCCCAGGGCTTCACATGTTGTAACTGAACTCCCACTGTGAGGCATTCAGGGGAGAGAAACCTAATGCAATGGTGGTGTTTAGAGATGAAACCTTTTGGAAGTTATTGGGATTAGGATTGCAGTTGATCCCTCAGGCAAATCCTGATGGTTTCATAGGAAAAAGCAGAGAACAGATATATACATCCACACATGTGTATTCCCCATCAACTGCCATGTAATACTCTGCACCACATCAGAGCTCTGCCAGCAACATGGCCATGAACAGATGCAGCCTTCTCCAGAACCAGGGGCCAATCGCTTCTCGGCCTTTTGGCTAAGATCAAGTGCAGAACCAGGAGCCAAAATAAGCCCCCTTCTTTATAAAGTGGCATGCTGGGCCTGGCGGCATGGCCTAGCGGCTAAAGTCCTCGCCTTGAACGCACTGGGATCCCATATGGGCACCGGTTCTAATCCCAGCAGCTCCACTTCCCATCCAGCTCCCTGCTTGTGGCCTGGGAAAGCAGTCGAGGACGGCCCAAATCCTTGGGACCCTGCACCCGTGTGGGATACCCGGAAGAAGTTCCTGGATCCTGACTTCGGATTGGCACAGTATCGGCCGTTGTGCTCACTTGGGGAGTGAAGCATCGGACGGAAGATCTTCCTATGTCTCTCTCCTCCTCTCTGTATATCTGACTTTCCAATAAATAAATAAATCTTTTTTTTTTAAAGAATTCTATGAATTTTTTTTGTTTTTTTTAAAGATTTATTTATTTTTATTTTTATTGAAAAGGCGGATATACAGAAAGGAGAGACAGAGAGGAAGATCTTCCGTCCGATGATTCACTCCCCAAGTGAGTGCAATGGTCGATGCTATGCCGATCCAAAGCCAGGAGACTCTTCCGGGTCTCCCACACGGGTGCAGGGCCCCAAAGCCTTGGGGCCGTCCTCGACTGCTTTCCCGGGCCACAGGCAGGGAGCTGGAATGGAAGTGGGGCTGCCGGGATTTGAACCGGCGCCCATATGGGATCCCAGGCGTGCAAGGTGAGGACCTTAACCACTTGCACCATCGTGCTGGGCCCAAATAAAAAAACCTTTAAAAAAAAAATAAAGTGGCATGCTTCCAGTATTTTGTGTTGGTAATGAGAAGCTGAGTAATTCAATACATATGAATATTTCAATAAGAAGTGCTTTGAAGAAACTGAACATAACAATGGGCTAAGCAGTAACAAATCAAAATTTTGTAGATTGTTTTTAAGATGAAATATATAGTATGACATGTTCACAAGACAAGAAGAGGAAGACAAATTAATGACTGTAGCGACATCACAGGAACAACAAGATTTCCCCTTTCTCTTCTACAAATGTTCTTTATTGGAACACAGTGGTTCTCTCTCTCTCCAATGGATACCTTTGCAGGATGTGGCCTACAACCTCCGTGTGCCTCCAGGGTTATCTTCCATCACATATGCCTTCTAGTTAGCCTCACAGGAAAAGTCATGTATGCAAGTCTGAGATACCTCCTATATCATGTCACTTGGTACAGGGTTAGGCTTATTCTACATTCTAGTACCTGGACTCACGGGTGTGCTCTTGAAGTCAGTTATGTCTCAGAAGCTATCACCAAAAAGCAACTTGCCTCTCTAATGTTTCTTCAAGAAGAATATATTTTCTTGGACCTTTCCTTCAAATCCAAATCCCCAAACATACTGTCTCTTGCTCATGCCTTCCACAAGTTTCTGAAACACCAGATAAACCTAAGGGCTTATTACCAGTGGCCTTGGGTTTAAATTCTCACGTGGATTTCCCAAATTTTCTGAGTTTAGTTAGGCTATATAGGAGCCTCTGTTCCACGGCCTAGACTAAATGCAGGCCCAAATGTAAGCCTGAATCAATTTACAGCGTTTTTCTTTATGTCCTAGAGTAGAGCCAACTGAGTCTTTCATTAAGCCAACTGCCCTAGAAGAGGGCCCAGTGCCAGGAGGTCTCCAAAGAAAGAATCTAAAGAAATACCAACAGGAAAAAGGAACTAACGCACAAAAGCTCTCATCCTTTACTGATTCTACCACTGGGGCTTAATTGTTCTCTTGACTTTAACGCTTGTCAAAGCTCTTCTTTTCCTCATCATCTTCCTCTTCCTCTGCTCTTTCTTCGCCTCTTCTAAGGTGTGACAAGCTTTGGCAGAGAGTTTCATTGATTGTTCCCAAAGATTTGAGGGTGACCTTCACATAAAAAGCTGCCAGATTGCAACTAGCTGGACAATCTCATTTCCCAACTTATGAGTGTTGGCACCAGCATCCCATATAGGTGCCAATTCACGTCCCAGCTGCTCTACTTCCAATCCAACTTCCTGAAGATGGCCTGGGACAGCAACTGAGGAGGGTCCAAGTGCTTGGGTGTCTGCACTCATATGGATGACACATAAGAAACTTCTGGCTCCTGGTTTCAGTTAAGCTTAGCTCTGTCCAACATTGTCATTTTGGAAAGAAACCAATGGACAGAAGACCTCTCTTTCTGTCTCTCCTTCTCTCTGTAACTCTGCCTTTCAAATAAAAAGAAAATATTTAACAACAACAACAGTACAATAGAGAGTGACAAAGATCAGCCATTCACTGGTTCACTCGCCAACATGCCATAGAAGCTAAGGAACCCAGAGCTGCATCCAGATCTCCCATGTGGATGGCAGGGATCCAAGTACTTGGGCCACGTGCTACTGTTTTCCCAGGTATGTTAACAGGGAGCTAGATCAGAAGCTGAGCAGCCAGGACTCAAACTTGCACACTGATATGATAATGCTGGCATTGGAAACAGCAGCTTAGTACACACCACCACAATGCAGGTTTCAAGCGTTACCTCTTTTAACATCTCATGAACGTCTTCATGTTTTTCCTCCTCTACCATTCTGGATCTGAGACTATGATCTGATCCCTGAGATCTGCAGCTCATCACACACACTTGTTTATGCCTCTACATGGCAGGCATTGCTAGGAAGAGACCTTCAGGCAACAAGGCATGCTAATGAGCTCATTCAGGCCTGGCTTAGTAGCCAACTGGCTAAAGTTCTCATCTTGCAAGCGCCAGGATCCCATATGGGCGCCGGTTCTAATCCCAGCAGCTCTGCTTCCCACCCAGGCCTCTCCTTGTGGCCTTGGAAAGCAGTCAAGGACAGCCCAGAGCCTTGGGACCCTGCACCCATGTGGAAAACCCAGAAGAAGCTCCTGATTCCCGGGTTCGGTGCAGCTCCAGCCTTTGTGGCCACAGATCTTCCTCTCTATATATCTGACTTTCCAATAAAACAAATAAACAAATCTTTTTAAAAATGAGCTCATTCATTTTTCATTCATTTTTAAAAATGAGCTCATTCAATTTTCTAATGGCCAGAATCTTCACAGAAAACATCTCCAAAAGCTGGTGTTGTGGCTTTGCAGATGCCAGTCACATGAAAGCATGCTATGGTTCATCAATATATTGATTGCCAATGGATAGAGTTTGAAGAATCTTATAAATTTAAGTAACATGTAATCTAGCTATTTGCCAAATCCTGTCTCTTCTTTTATTAATAATCATGGACAAAATCATTATCAGGTTTAATCTTCAGCTAAATATGCATCATTCTGATTTGAAGGGGAAGAAGACTCATAAGAAGGACAAGCACCGGGAGCTGGCACCATGGTGTAGTAAGCTAAGTTTTTATCTACAATGCCAGCATACCAAATGGGCACTAGTTTGTGTCCCAGCTGCTCCATTTCCAAACCAGCTCTCTGCTTATGGTCTGGAAAGCAGTGGAGAGTGGCTCAAGTCCTTGGGCCTCTGTAGGAGACCCAGAGGAAACTCCTGACTCCTGGCATCAGAATGGCTCAGCTTGTACTACTGTAACCATTTAGGGAGTGAACGAATGGAAGGGAAATTTCTGTGTGTGTGTGTGTGTGTGTGTGTGTGTGTGTGTGTGAAAAAAAGAAGAAGAAAGAAGCAGAAGAAGGAGGAGAAGGAGGAGAAGAGGAAGGAGAGGAGAAGATGGAGGAGGAGAAGGACAAGCACTCAGGGACAGTGATGTGGCCTAGCAGTATAGCATTCCATCCTACATGGGCACTAGTTCAAGTCCTGGCTGCTCCATTTCCAATCCATCTCCGTGCTAATGTGTCAATCTGCTGGGCCCCTGCACCCATGTAGGAGACCTGAAAGAAGCTCCTGGCTCCTGCCTGGCTCAGCCCTGGTTGTTGTAGTCATTTGGGGAGTGAACCAGTGGTTAGAGAATATCTCTATGTAATTCTGCCATTCATAAAAGATAATTTTACAAAGAAGGAGGAGGAAGGGGAAGAAGAAGAAAAGGAGAAGATGGAAGAGGAAGGAGAAAGGGCAGGAAGAGGAGAATAAGCACATCATGGATTGTTATCAAAGATCTGTTTCTCAGTGTTCTTGTTCAGACATGAGATACAGAGTAACACTAAGCAAGCTAGCAAAGTTTAATGAAAAAGAAATAATGAAGAGGAGCCCAGCTCTGTAGCCTAGTGGCTAAAGTCCTCACCTTGCATGTTTAGGATCCCATATGGTCACTGGTTCTAATCCCAGCAGCCCTGTTTTCCATCCAGCTCCCTGCTTGTGGCCTCGGAAAGCAGTCAAGGATGGCCCAAGGCCTTGGGACCCTGCACCCGTGTGGGAGACCAGGAAGAAGCTCCTGGTTCTTGGCTTTAAATCGGCTCAGTCCTGGCCGTTGCGGTCACTGGGGGAGTGAACCAGTGGAAGATCTTCCTCTCTGTCTCTCCTTCTCTTTGTATATCTGCCTTCCCAAGAAAAAAAATAAATAAATCTAAAAAAAAAAAAAAAAAACAAAGAATGAGGAGGTACTACAGACAGAGCCGTGGGCACCTCAATAAAGAGCTCAGAGTCCAGCCTGCATTCAGACTGCAGTTTTTATGGCTGTTGGGTGTGGGTCCTCTTTGCTTCTCCTCTCTGTTACCTGCACTGGAATGCTGCTGAGTGGAGAGCTTTCTAGGTATGGAATCCCACCCAGAACTTCCCAACAGTATCTTGAGTAAAAAGTAGATGATATTCCCCTTCCTCTCCCCGCCCCAACCCCCAACCTGTTAAGAAAACTGGGATCTACCCAACCAGGTTACTGAACAATGGTAAGACTTTTGATATGTAAATCATGGTTTGCTTCCAAGGCTTGCTTCCTTGATCTATTGAACAAAAATTGCTGTTTTTTCTTTTGTCCCTCACTCACACATAAGCTCATATCTATCCAGCTATCTTAACAGAATCAGTTTCATTGCTGTTTGAAGATCGGGAGAGTGAGCAGACCATGCCCAAATCAACAGAATGCATGCAATTTTGAATGAAACGATTGTTCCGAAATGAAATGACTATGCTATTGTAATAATTTGGGAACAAATAATAAGAGGGGGACTTAGGAAAGGGGAGAGTGGGAGAGGATTGAGGGATGATCCTTTATGCATGTAAATCTATATCAAGGAAAAAAAAATAAATAACTCTGTATTTAAAAAGTAAAAAAAATGTGGGAGGAGAGAAAAGGGATGTTGTTACTGGCTTATAAATTGGATAGTGTCCTCACAGATATGTTGCTATGCTTGATAAAGTACCAAATGTTTAGGGGGAGGGCATGGGGAGGGGCTGGGAGAATCCCAGAGCCTATGAAACTGTGTCATAAAACCAAATTAAAAATAAGAACAAGTTGCTTTTGAAAAAAGAAAGTACCAAATGTTACATACATTCTTGTATATAGAGCAAATGTTAAATAACCCCCTGGGGGAGGGTGGTGGGAATCCTTCAGCAAAGAATACATGCTTCATTTTTGGACTGGATTCCATTATTTATAGAGTAAAAACAAATATAAAGATATTATTCTGGTTTTCTGGCTTGTCACCACACAAGATAACTTTAAGAGTTAGTGCTATGGTGCAGTACCATATGGTTCCTCGGCAACACCAGCATTCCATATGGGCTGTGGTTGGAACCCCAGCTGCTCCACTCTGATCCCAGCTCCTTGCTAAAGTGCCTGGGAAAGCAGCAGAAAATGGTCCAAGTGCTTGGATCCCTGCACCTACATGGGAGACCTGGAGGAATCTCCTGTCTCCTGATTTCAGACTGGCCCTATTCTAGCCATTGCCAAGCATTTAGGGAGTGAACCAGCAGATAAGAGATATCATTTCATCTCTCTAACCCTTTCAAATGAATAAATAAAGCATTATACACACACACACATACATATAAAGTTTTCTAGGGAATTGAGATCACATGTTAATTTTATCAGTAAAATCTATTTTGAAGACACTGACACTGCCAGAAAATTTCTCCTTTTTAACCACTTTAGATACTATATATATAAATTTTACCCAATTTTGGAAATTATTTGTATTATTACTCTTTTCAAAATATATCTTCCTGGTGAATTAAGCCTTTGATTACACCTTTTCTTAGAGAGTATGTATGCTACTTGTGCCTGGAAGCAGCAGTAACCTGGGATCACCTTGATCCAATAATGGAGACCGAAATAGTCAGAGCTTCTGGTCTAGCTTTATCCCTTAGTTAGGTGCAGGAAACCTTTGAGGGTCACAATCCAAAGGGAGGAGGATGTTACTGGCAAAGCTCTGTGGGTTCCTTCTTCAGCTTAGTATAAAAATAAAAATCAGGGAATCAGCAGCAGACTTAGACGTTTTGTTTGGGAAGGGGAAAAGAATATCTAGTTAGATAGTATTTACCTTTAAAAAAGAAAAAGGAAGAGGAAGGTTTTTTCTGGAAGGGCTTAGGGAGATGAGGTGCTGCTTGAAAAGAGAGGAAGAGAAACCAAGGTTTTCCAAAGGGTTTGGGGTTTTTAAGTGTCCCCTGACCCATCCTCGTCCGGACAGGAGCCTGAGGAAGACATTCCTTGCCAGTGGTCTCTCAATCAGTTAGGAAATGGCCGAGCAATTTGCATGCTGCACATTTGAAAGTGTGGTTTCCTGACCAAGAGTCTAGTGGGCTTGGACGATCTCAGAGGGCTCCTCAAGGTTCCCTTGGGAAGGGCCTGGGCTGTGGCCCCTTGAAGCTGTCAAGGCGTCACTTTGCCTCTCAGTTACTCTTTAGCAGACCGTTCTTGAAAGGAAGTAAGAAAACTCATACTTTTATACTCTAAATGAGTCTTAATCCAGAGCCTGTATAATGGTTCTATACTTTTTTCCTATTACTTTTATTTCCACTTTCCAGGTAGACAATAGATAATAACACAGAAAGATAAATGTGCATCTGACTCTTGGCAGAGATGTCAACCAGCCTGACATTCAGGTTTGCCTCCTCTACCTGGATGCTTGACATATTTTGTGAGTGCCAGTCATTGTTTTGGCATAAAAGGAACAAATCATTCTTGATCAATATATAAACCTCTGACAGTGTGAAAATATTTTATTACATAGCTAAGCATTACTGCGTCCCATTTGTTCTGTTCTCTTATTCAATTATTCATATATGATTTTTTAGGTCATGTCTCAATTCTCCATTCTTATCCTCTGCACTCAGAATTTTTCAAGATTGTTCTTCACATTTTCCCATTTTTATCTTCTGTTTTATAAGCACTGATCTTTGACTCAATCTTTACTTAACATCTCTTCTACCCCACTCTTTGTATGTTTTCATCCTGTTTCATAAAGACTTCTTTTACTCAGGATATCAAAGATTTTACTGAATTTTTCTTTCGCAAACTGTAGTACGTACTCTTTAAAGATACATTTGGCGGCCTACTGCAATAGCCTAGTGGCTAAAGTCCTCGCCTTGCATGTGCCAGGATCCCATATGGGCGCCAGTTCTAATCCCAGCAGCCCTGTTTTCCATCCAGCTCCCTACTTGTAGCCTGGGAAAGCTGTCGAGGATGATCCAAAGCCTTGGACCCTGTACCCACGTGGGAGACCAGGAAGAGGCTCCTGGTTCCTTGCTTCAGATCTGCTCAGCCCTGGCCATTGCAGCCATTTGGGGAGTGAATCAGTGGACGGAAGATTTTTCTGTCTCTCCTCCTCTCTGTATATCTGACTTTCCAATAAAAAATTAATAAATATTTTAAAAATATATATATTTGGCCTTGAATCTTCAGTCTGCTATTTCCTTTCTCTTGTTTCCATAATCTGTTTACTGGTTCCATGTTAAATTGCTTTTCTCTTTGATCCTCATCATAATATAGCTTGCATTTATTGAGTGCTTACTGTGTACTCTTCCAAGCATTTCTCATATATTGACTCATGTAATTATCACAGCAACTCTGTGAAGTGAGATACATTATTCACCTAATGTTATATATAGGCGCAAATGCTGAGCCATCAGGGTTAGGTACCTTGCTCAAGGTTGCACAGCTATAAGCAGTAAAATCAGGATTTAAACCCAGACTTATCTGGCTCCAGACTGTCCATGCCATACTGAATTTTAGTGACATTTAATTTATTTTTAAAGGTAAATACTATCTAACTAGATATTTAACAACATACAATGTGTGTGAGTTTCCTGTACCATCATTTCTCTTTGCGTTAAGATCAAACTCCATTCTCAGTTCCACAGCTGAAGGGCAGGTTACAGTTTCAAGCATCCACCCCAGCACTCATTTCTGGTGGTTGATGAAGGTGGGAAGTATCAAAATTTAGGGAAAATTGGGTAAATTTATTGTTTTCAAATTTGCTGTTTCTTCTTATTGTTCCTGGGGGAAGGGAAGGGGAGGAACAAAGGGGGAAATGACTCACGACTTTCCACATGTCCCAGTACCCAGGGATGAGGAACCTCCACCTCATATCAACCCAGAGTCTCAATGTCTACATATTCCGAGAGTTCTACCCAAGTGGTTTGGATAGTTCTGAAATGCTATTGATTTCACTGATCCAAGGATGATGTAATTGGCTGACATAGTAAGCCTCAAGTCGCCATTCACCATGATTTTTTGCTGTCATCATTTGAATGAGGTAGTTGTCCAGTTTGTTCCATTCTCCTTCTTTTACCACGGCATCAAATGAGCTGCCATATTCTCCTTTTACAACAGGGCCCGTGTCCACTGCTCCACCTTTTCACTAAATAGGACATTTTCTTGCAGATGAGCCCAAGGACCCGGGCCAGGCATCCCAAGTATCACTGGATCTTCCACCCCTGTGACTCATGAACCTGGCACCCACTTCACAGGTTGACCAGATGACCCTAGCCCCATTGGCTTCCCCTAATTTCAGAGTCTATGAATCTGGTTTATACTGGGCCCAGCACGACTCACCTCACCTCACCTCAGTGTCCACAATCTTATTGCACATTCTGGCCTAGTCTAGCCTGCCCCCTGTTCCAGCTCCTGCTGGTGGTACTGCAGCCTATCCGAACCTGATTGCTATCCTGGCCCTAAAGTGAACTGGCTGATGTTGTGGCCCAATTTGGCTCCTCCTGCCCCCTGTCCTGGTTCTCAGGTCTGCCAGTGGGTATTATGTGCTGGCCCAGATTGGTCTGTCCTCAGGCCTGACCCACATGTATGCCGGCGGGTACTGTAACCTGGCATGGTCTGGGGTGCTCCTTCCCTTGCTTCTTGCGTTCATCCATTAACTTTCAAGTCCACAATGGTTATGAGCTCCCTCTTCACCACTCCCTGCTATGGTTTCCTGGATTCTTTATCGAGACATTAAGGGTGTGTTATATTAAAGGCTGCTCACCAGTTTCCATTTTAAGCCAAAAGTCTGCAGACATTATTTGAGGGGTGGGGAGTAACTAAACAGGTAAGATCAGATCAACCAGCAAATGAATTATTAAAGATATTGAAGAGCCATGCTGATTTCTAAACCTGCTTGCAGTTTTTTCTGTGGCTTCTGTATATACACACACGTTGCAAATCCTCTGTATATAAAAATAACCAGCCAGGACTCCAAAAGCACAAAGTTCTTGTGTTTGAGATAACGAGGCAGCCACTTCTGGTTGCCTACACACCGGTATTTCTTTTTCCTGAGGAATACAACCCCAGTTTTACTGGTCTCTTTTAGAACTGTGTACTCATGTGACATTACTTAAGTGAGGAGAAGGTGAGTAGAAGATATGAGGCAAGGAGCAATGGGGCAGCAGTGTGTACTGGGGAAAACAAAAAGGTCTTGAAACAGGCAGCTGAAAGTTGCATCTCTCATTTTGTTCCTCCTGCTTCCTACTTGGAAAGCATGTTCCTGCATGTTTCAGCAGCTGTTGTAGACATGCGCAACCTAGGACAGATGCCATGCCCTACATCTCCTGGAATTTGCTGAGTGACAGAGCATCTTCAGTTCTAATAATGTGACTTTAAAAAAAAAATGAGGAGACTCTTGGTGGATGGTAGCTTTGGGATGAAGCTGCTCTTCAGAAAGACCACCCCACAGTTAGAACCTTGGGACTTTCAGCCCAACCCTAGCCTCTGGAAAGAGGAGATGGAGTTGATTATTGGTTGTGCTAACAACATGAAGCCTCTCCTGAAATCCCTTAAGCACACAGTTGGCAGAGCTCTCTGCCTCTCCAGACACATGCATGCTCAGGGATGATGATGTAACCTAATTCCATATGGACTGAAGACCCTACATTAAGGCTCTTCTAGACACCCCCCATGCACCTTTTCACCTAGCTGCTCATTCTTTATCACATCTTTTCTAATGAATTGGCAAATATAAATTTTTCCTTGACTTCTATGAACCCTTTAAGTAAACTACCAAGCCTGAGAAGGGGTTACGGGAATCCTTGATTTATAGCCAAGTCAGGCATTAGTATGGGAAACTGTAAACACTACTTTTGATCGGTGTCTGCAATGGAAGGTTCCATTGAACTGAGCAGTCAGTGAGGTCTGCAGTAATAATGTCAGGCAGTTAATATCAGAATTGAGTTAAGTTGTAGGACACACACACAAAGTTATAGGACACAAACTAGTATCACAGCAATTTGTAGATGTGGTCATTGTAGTAAACAACTACGTATTTAGTATTACAAGTGGCACTATTGATAATACATAAGAAAAAGTATTTCTATATTATGCTTCTTAAAAAAATCTAGACTCACTGTTGCACTTCACACCTGTTTTTGATTTTTTAATTTATTTTTTAAAGATTTATTTATTTTATTGGAAAGGTACAGAGAGGAGGAGAGACAGAGAGGAAGATCTTCTGTCCAATGATTCACTCTCCAAGTGACCGCAATAGCCAAGGATCCAGGAACTTCTTTCCGGGTCTCCCACGCAAGTGCAGGGTCCCAAAGTTTTGGGAGATCCTCCACTGCTTTCCCAGGCCACAAGCAGGGAGCTGAATGGGAAGTGGAGCTGCTGGGATTAGAACCGGTGCCCATATGGGATCATGGTGCATTAAAGGCGAGGTCCTTAACTATTATACTATCATGCCAGGCCCCTGTTTTTGATTTTTAAAAAGATTTATTTATTTAAAAGGCAGAGTGAGAAAGGGTCACAGAGACATCTTCCACTTGTCAGTTCACTTCCAAAATGGTCACAGTGACCAGAGCTAGGCCAATTCAAAGTCCAGGAGCCAGGAGTTTCTTCTGGGTCTCGCATGTGAGTGCAGGAGCCCAATCATTTGGGCCATTCTTTGCTGCTTTTCTAGGCCATTGGCAAGGAGTTGAATTGGGAAGTGGGATGCAGTTACGATGGCTTTACCTGCTAAGCCACTGTGCTGGCCCCAAGCTAACTGAGTCTCACATCCCAATCCAAATACCAAAAGTGGCTCACAGTGAGTCCAGCACTATGTAGCACAGCACATTAAAATGGCTCCTGAGATGCCAACAGCCCATATTAGAGAGCTGGCTCAAGTCCTAGGTACTCCCCATTTCTGTCCCAGCGCCGTGCTAATGTGCCTAGGAAAGCAACAGAAGATGGCCCAAGTACCTATGTGCTCACCACTCTTGTGGGAGAATTGTATCGAGTTCCAGACTCCTGATTTTTGGCCTTGCCCAGCCTCAGCCATTGTAGTACCTGAGGGAGTGAGCCAGCAAATAGAAGATATCTTTGTTTCTCTCTCCTTCCTCTCTCTCCGTCATTCTGATTTTTAAATAAATACATAAAGGTTTTATTTTTTAAAGCAGCTCAGAAACACACTGGGTACTGCTGCTGGACAGTTAATAGTTCCAACACTCTAAGCTGGGCAATTTCTAGGCTCCTGGGTGCCTTTCATGTCACTCCATGTCTTTCTGGGCATCAGAGCACAAATGTTGACATAAACCTAAACTGACAGCCTGCTGGACAGGCTGAGCTAAAATCCTGGGCAAGGATTCAAGGGTACTATGGCTTGCAGGTGCTGGGCCTCCTACTGCCTCTGGGCCTCCCAGCTGTGACTCCTCATTCACATCACTTGCAGGAATCTCACAGTATAAGTCATCCTCTGGCAAAATCCCAGTTGTTTCCCCAAATGAAGACAGAAGAACAGTTGTAAAAACTTCACATTGGCAATCCTTTGGTGTTTCTATTGCCACGGGGTGAGGTATGTGTGCTCACGTCATTAGCATAAACCAACCTTTTCAGAGCAACTTTCCCATTTTTTGTCTGTGGCTGTGCTACATTCACAGATGATCGCACAGTACCATCAGAGGCACATCTAAGAGTTTATGCAGATTTTCTGAGACTCTTGTATATGCATTCGCATAAGGTGTTTTCTAGCTCCCTCTCAGTTAATTTCAAGTTGAAACACTGAGAGTTGTTTTCCAATTCTTTTCTCTTTCTCATCCATAACCCATTACAAATGCAGATTTAGAGCTCTGGCTGAAACGGCAGAATCTAAGATACACTGACTTCAGTAAATAAAGACATACTGAAAAGCTGATTAGAACGTTGGCCTTGGGATGTTAGCCCATACTGTTAGAGGACCCTGTGTGAAAATACGCGTTGTCATAGCTCAGGGTTTTAGGAGCCTGGAGAGAAGAGAAATATGGGAGATGGAATGGCTGTTCTTTGGTGTTCAGGCAATTTTCCAGGCACAAAAGCATGGTTTGGCAGTGAACAGGAAGATTTCTCTAACTGCAAACTTTCCCTATCCACTGACAGTTAACAGCTGCCATGCTTCCAATATATCCCCTTTTCAGGCTTACTTACAAACTGGGAAGCAGATGCTACTGGGAAAGACAATAGCCTAGAATGATGATTTTCTTCTCCAAGAAGAGTGACCTAGTTTATCAGAGCCTTGCCAGCCTAACAGCCACCAGAGAACAAATGCATCAGTAACCAACAAAGTGGTGTAAGAGGTCGCACAGTAGGGGAGGTGCAGCAGAAGGTGAGGAACAGAGGCCTGCATGTAGGGCAGGAGCCCAGGGAACAGAGCTGGATAGGTGGTCTTTGATCCAGAACACTGTCTGAGGGAGGGACACAGGGAGCAGGGTTCAGTGATGGAGAGGGAGAGACAGCAGCATGCAGACATGGATTTGGGGTGGAGGGTCAGGGGGTAGTGGGAGAGGACAGCCACAGCAGGCCCAATGTCTCCCCCTCCATGCCACACTGCTTCAATGAGGCCAGTATGGACACGGGGCATGCCATTCCCAGTTAGTGCCAAGTTCATCCTCACATTTCTCTTCCAAGGTCAGTCTCCAAAAGCTGTTTGCCCAATCACGTAGTAGTGAGTCAGGACCCTGGCGGGCTGGATGGGGTGTGTGTATGGGCAGAGCCTTAAGGCTTGCACAAGGCTTGTTCGCTGAGGTCACTGGAGGCAGCACTAGGAGAGGACGGCTCTGGGCAGTAGAACCCTGGCTGCCCCCTCATATGTACCCTGTCACTTCCCGGATCAGTTAATTAGCTGGATGAGTAGTCCTGCTAGGGGGTGAGGGGGAGGACTGTGGGGAAGAAGGTGTTAGAGCCAATATCCCACTACTCTCCAGCTTCATTCTGCTCCTGGTCTGGCCCCTGACACTTTGGGGATGGAGAGGGGCTACAGTCATCCCAGGGAACTTCCCAAAGTAGCTGTCAGGGGGCAGAGGTCACCACCTGAGCAGCCCTGACCTTGGGATCAACAGCCAGCTTGGGACTTCCAGGAGTAGGTCAAGGAATGCTGCGTCAGCTCAATCTTGGGAACCTCTTGTACTCCAAAACCATCTATTGAGCAAAAGCAGAGTGTGAAGCTATCAGGAATGAAGGTATATCACTAGAGATGTACAGAAAAGGGCTGCGGGTAGGTGTCTGGCACAATGGCTAGGTCCCTCTTCAGGATGGCTGCATCCCATATGACAGCAGTCCTGATTCTGCTCCTGATTTCAGTTTGCTTCTGATGATGCATATTCTGGGAAATAACAGGTGATGCCTCAAGTACATGGATCCTTGTCAACCATGTGGGAGCTTCGAACTGAGTTCTGGGCTCCTGGTTTCAGCTTGGCTCAGCCCCAGCAACTGTGGGCATTTGGGTATGAACCAATAGAAGGAAGATCTCTCACTGTCTATGTGCATTCCAAATAAATAAGTAGGGGCTGGCACTGTGGCACAGGAGGGAAACCACTACCAGCAATGCAAGCATCCCATACGGGCACTGGTTCAAGTAGTAGCTGTTCCACTTCCCATACAGCTCCCTGTTTATGTGCCCAGGAAAGCAGTGGAAGATGGTTCATGGATGGCTCCTGCACCCATGTGGGAAACCAAGAAGTTGTTCCTGGCTTCTGATCAGCCTAATTCCTGCTGTTGTAGCCATCTGGGGAGTAAACCAGTGAATGAAAAAGCTTTCCTTGCTCCTGCTCTCTCTGGAACTCTGCCTTTCAAATAAATTAAAATAAATGAATAAACATAAATCATTTGAAATAAATTAGTAAATTAAAAGTAATAGCAGAACTTTTCACATTTGAGCTAAAGTAACAAAGAAACACTGGTGCAGTCAGTAATTCCAAGAGAACATGTCACTTCCAAGATGGCATAACAGCAAATGTGACTCTCAGGAGGAGGAGAAGAAATTTTTGAACTCCCTCCAACCACCACTACACTCACCTGTGGAAATTCTGAGTCACTTGTCAGGCAAAAATGGCTGCAGTAGTGACAGCCGAAAAGGTTCAATAATTATCCATTATGCGCTGTTTCGTGATCATGGGGGCAGTCACAGGTAAGAACCATGCTCCATCCATTGTGTCATCCCTCCAGGCTTGTCTGGGCATGATAGGCTATTTACTCACAAGACAGGCCCATCACAAGACAGGAGGGTCTGAAACAGCCCAGCTTCACCCGTGAGATGGGATGGGCACTGAAGGAAGTGACACTCTGGCTGGGCAGGTAGGCTGAGTGTCACCATCACAGGCATCCACAGCTCGGGTGTAAGCAGATAGTGAGCAGTGGGGAACAAAGCCAGAGCTTGACTCACAGGTGGGTAGAGTGCAGCAACAGGCACTGTGATGTCCAGCAAGTTCTCCACAACCAGGAGTTAGCAGCCTTCTCCAGGATTTAGTGCACAAGACACTCCACTATGCAGCTGGGCAACTGGTAGGCATAGGGAGTGAGGCAGGGGAACTAGGAGGTTCCTGAAAAAGAAATTCAGAAACTAAATGAAAAGCAAATGTGGTTTGGACCTTGGGTCTTAGGAACTGGCCCTGGGTCGACTGTTTTAGACCAGATTAGAATGAGAAAATGAATTCTACAAAATTATAGCGGGACATGGGTTGGACAGAGAACTAAGAGCCTACAGGGAAGAGGAGCTCTGGGACTGGCTAGGAAGAATCAGGAGCTGGGAATGGAAGTGGGTAGGGGAAATAGAGATTGAGTACCTGGGCAGCAAGAAGTCTGTTGTCTGCCTCTTAAGGGTGCACCAGGACCTCCCGTGGCCCAAATGACACCCTCTCTGGGCATAAACTGAGTGGACATTGCAGAGGCAGTATAAAGAATAGGCACAGCCCACCCCAAGGCACATAAGGGCAAAGCTGGTTCACCTGGTTAGTCCCCAAACTGCCCAGCTGTGCATGGGTGCCCTGAGAACTGCTCAGGGAGAGGGTTAGGAACCCATCAGCCCTCACTAGCTGTGGGCAAACCTAGACCTCCCAAGGAGGAGCAGTGACTGTGGGTGGGCTTAACTCCACCATGGAGAAAGCAGTACTGGAAATAAACGAGTCTTTGTGCTGTTGAAAAATCAGCCACCACACTGCAGGGTAACCTGTAATTGATTCTTTGTTCACACCATGTTGGAATTTCAAGAATCGGTGCTAATAACACCTCCTCATTACCCTTCAGCCCCAGAGCCATAGCTGGAGAGAGTCTGGCATGCTGGGTAGGGGTAGCTTGGCCACGTGTTTCCAGCTGGAATCCTGACCTGCAGGTTATAATAACTACCAGAAACAACTAGCATTTATGGAGCACAGTGCAATTTTACTGAGTACTTTCATGTGCGTTCTCTCCCTTGCTCTGTGCAAAGCAAGGACTTCTAGCAGGCTCTTCACAAAGACAGAGGCACAATTAATTGTCAAAGAAGTTGCTGAGCACAATTTAGTCCTCCACTCCACGTTCCCATTGCTGGGCACTGCAGGCTACGTATTCAGAGAAGGTGCCCATATTGTAGATGACCAGGAAGAGGGAAGCAGATAGAATAGGCCCTGGCTGGAAGGGGCAGTATACACCTACTGGCTGAAAGTGGTTCCATCTCACACGTTGTTCAACAGAAGGCCAAAATGATGATTTCTTAAAAATGTATTTATTTGAGAAGCAGAGAAACCAAGAGCTCCCTTTTATCTGTTGGTTCTCTCTCCAAATGCCCCTAACAGCTTGACTTGGGCCGAGTCAAAGCCAGGAGATAGGATTTCAATCCAGATCTCCAGCATAGGCAAGAGGGACGTAGCCATTTGAACAATCACCACTGCCTCCCAGGGTCTGCATTAGTGTAAAGCTGAAGCCAAAAGCCAGAGCCAGGTTTTGAACCTAGGCAAGACCTCAGTAAGACTATGTATTAACTGTTGGGCTAATTGTCCTTCCTCTAAACATTGAAGTAACTTGATTTTCAATTTTAGAAACTCTTTTCAATCTTTTGAAAACACTGTGTAGACCAGACAAAATCCAGCTATGGGCAGAAAACTTACGTGGCCTCTCTAAGCTGCACTCTCTGATTGCTATCCTGGGAGCACTCTGCACCTGCTGAAAACACACTCCTCTCCAGACCTGGCCTTGACCTCTCCCTGCCATGCTGGACACCTGCTCATTTCACTCCTTGACACCTATAGTCAAATGCCAGTTATGAAAGTGCTGGCAATTCTGATCTTAGAGGGAAAGTATCATTTTTTAAAAATCAAATTACTCAATTGTTATGAAGTATGAAAAATACTGCACAACATCAATAAAGTTAAAAGGAGCCATACTCCTGAATGTTAACAAACACGAAGAGGGAAGGGTTAAGTTGCACACACATACAAGATAAGACCCCACAAGCTCACTGTAACTGTGTAAACAATATTCATCCTGTGGGAGAGATATGATGCCTCTTGTTTGAAGGAGGTACTTTAAAGCTATCTCCACAATGCTCCTAGTACACATGGACAAACTGAAGGGGACATGCCCAAGATCTCAGGGCTGGAAGCAGCAGAGTGCTCTCCATGTGTCTTCTAACTTCAGCACCCATCCCAAAGCCAGTGATTTCCCTCCTCTGAGTATATCCATATACACATCACCTAAGAGTATTTTCAGGGGTGATCTGCATGTGCAGGATGGCACCTCAGGAAGGTCATAATACAGCATCTTCCACTGATAGGGTGCTGTATATGGCTATCTAGAAGCCCTCGTGTCTTTCTCCACTTTGCTGCTGCTTTTTTTTTTTTTTAATTTATGTTTTTTTTTTTTAACTTGAAAGAGTTACAGAAATGGGGGCAGCAATGAGAGAGATTTTCCATACAATGATTCACTCCTCAAATGGTTACAATGGCCAAAGTTGAGTTGCCCCAAATTTGGGAGCCAGGAGCTTCTTTCAGGTGTGCCACGTGGGTGCAGGGGCCCAAGGTCTTGGGCTGTCCTCCACTACTTTCCCAGGCCACAAGCAGGGAACTAGATTGGAAGTGAGGTAGTTAGGACTCAAATCAGAGCTGATAAGAGATGCTGGCACTGCAGTCAGTGGATTAACTTGCTTAATCACAGCACCAGTCCTGTTTTTCTACTTTTCTAAAAGGGCACAAGCTACAGAATGAAGAACCCAGCCTTAGCATCAGGCAGACCTCAGCTCCTGTATAAACACCACCTAGAATTCTGAGACTTTGTGGGAGAGATTTGGCAATCTTAGGCCTTCTTTCTTATTGCTCTGAATGATATTAACTATATCTTGGTATAGGTATAATTACTATGAGATTCCCCAGTTAAATACATGTTGCTGAGGGACTGACAATGAACCTCTGACTGTGATCCAAGATGCTTCTTGGGTGACAAGTACTTCTTGAGAAACAGTACAATGCTGTTTCACAGACACACACTCAGGTGCATGCTCTGTGGAGCACTTATAGCTAGAAAGCTGCTGAGGTGGCCCTCAGGAACCCACCCTGGCAGCTGTGGCAGCTTGCTGCCCCTGTGAGCCCGATTTCAGAGCGCCCAAGCTTTCCTGGCAATGAGGGCCAGTAATGCCTTGACTGGTGCCCCCATTCCTGGCAGCCTGTTGATACTAAGATGCCTTCTCCCTGATTTCTTCTGAATTTGTTTCACAATCCTGGTACACACTGAGACCAGACTGTTGTGGTACTAAATCTCACAGACTATGACCTCTGCAAGACTGAGGAAACAGAAGGAGAGCAAAGGCAGTCCAGAATAGCACCCATACTTGCACACGTGCTGATGAAGTTATACACGCCTCGGGTGTACAAGCCAGAAAGGATCAATGGCTGGGGTGGAAAGGGTTTTCCAGAGGGGAATGACCAGGGACTGATGCAAAGCCATATAAGAGGCTGTGGGCAGGGTCAGAACAGTCAGGAGCCTGTGCTAGAGGAGCTGGTGGTTCCTTCTGAGCTCTGTCATCACACATCTGTAACTAACTTGGAAAAATATCTCATTCTCCTGGTCATGGTCCCCTCTATTTAAAAGAAAGTAAAATAGTTGGCAGCCAACATCCAGTAAATGCTTACAAGGCACTGAATCTTGTGTGTACTTCATCTTCACAATGAAGGGGTAGATTCTATTATTATCCCCAGTATCTAGCAGCAGAAACTCAGGCTTATGAAAGGCCCCACTTCCCATCCAGCTTCCTACTTGTGACTTGAGAAAGCAGTCGAGGATGGCCCAAAGCCTTAGGATCCTGCACCCACATGGGAGACCCAGAAGAGGTTCCGGGCTCCTGGCTTTGGATCGGCGCAGCTCCAGCCACCGTGGCCGCATGTGGAGTGAACCATCAGATGGAAGAGCTTTCTCTCTGTCTCTCTTCCTCTTTGTATATCTGCCTTTCCAATAAAAATAAACAAATCTTTAAACAAAATGGGTAGCTGTTTGTTAAATGGGAAAGGAGAGATATGGGGAAAGGACAGCTATGTGTTCTAAGTAAAATGATCAACTTGTACCAGGCCCAGAAACAGAAAATAAGCTGGAAAAACAAATTAGGATTAGACTGTGAGAACCTAAGCTGTGGAGTTGAGCACTGTGTCATCCAGGACTTGTTGGTGAAGAGTCACATGATTGGATTTGTTGACTAGATAATTTTATGATGTTTTGCACCTTTAATTTATGCCAACGACAATTTATTCTTAATTCCCCACCACTTGTATCTCATTCCTTTCTTTATTATTATTCTGGGCTAGGGAATATTTTTATCACCTGTTTACATCATTTTTAGAGGACAGTGGAAAAACACCTGCCTTTTATACACACATACAGGTGGCATGCAAGCCATGCAAGAGAAAATGGCAAGAGGAACTGAGAAGGAGGAGGTATTAGAGAAATAGAGTAGTAAACCCATGGGTCACAGGAGCCAAGAGAGGGAGACAGAAAGGGAACAGCTGGTCGGCATGTCACATGTTGCAAAAGGCTAAATTGGATAAGGACTAAAAAAAGGACTTGGGATTGAGTGATGAGAAGGTCACCAGGGACCACAGGATAGTTCGTTGCCCTGTTGAGTCAGACACAAGTGAGAGATGAGGAAGTGAAGGCAGCAAAGGACAGACTCACGGGTTCAAGAAATTTGTGTAGGGTGGGGAAAGAATGATGTGTGATGTGAGGGGAAGAGGCTTTTATCAGCTTGTCGTGTTTAGTGGTTTAGAGGGTGTGGATGTGAACACATATGGGAAGGTAAACTTCCGGTAAGTGAAGGGACACCCAAATAAAGCATGCAATGATTAGCAAACCAAGAAGTAGAATGACTGTTTGCCAATGGATATGTAAGGCAGGGGAGGTAGAGAGTCAGCCACAGCTGACCTCTATGGCACCCTGCAAGGAGAGACTGAAGTGTGTGATCTGATTGGAGAATTCAGTGGACTAGGTTCCATCCTGTGCCCTACAGAAATCCTCTACAAGTCATGGCTCCAGCTGCAGAATGAATTCCAATACTCACTCGTGCTCCAGCCACACGCGCATGCTTGTCTGCCACACACGTACTGCACGGTCCCTGGGACTGTCCCTGATCTGGGACTCATTTTTCCTGCCTGAGGCTCCCAGTGGGGGGTTAGGCAACCTTGGATAGTCTGGAGGGGAGATGGGTCCTGCAGCAGGGAGGGAGGAGAGGGCGAGCAGCAAGTCTGAGCTTGGACAGGCAGGCTCCAGGTTCCATGGGCTAACTCCAGCTTCTCGGAGAGGGCTGGGCACTCCCTGACTGGTGGATAATTCATGTTCCACATGCTCTCCAATAATGCTTCCACTGCCATTCCAAATATGAACTCAGAGACGCTTGTGTCCAAAGGAAAGATTTTTTTAAAAAGTACTAATGAATCAGAGGCCTGGAGTAGCCTGCGGCTGCCTGGGTCTATGTAATACGCAGTTTCCTGGGCGCTTACATAATCATCGTGCACCAGTGAGTCACAGCAGCCAGCAGAGCTGTCCTCACAGTCCCTCTGCCTGAAGCAAAATCAGAGTGCTCTTTAACTCCTCCACTGCCACAGCCTGACATAAGGGGCTGCCCTGTGGGTAGACAACTCCTCAAGATTTCTGAGTTTGGGACACTGGGACAGAATATACCCACTTGCAAGAATACTTCCCTGAGATGGCAACAAAAGACCTTTCTTTTCAAGATGCAAAAGCCCTACATGGAATCCAGCACTTTAAAGCCCTATCCTACCGAATCTTCCCTTCCTTTTTGTTGTTGTTGTTTTGTTTTCTTGAAAGCAGGGAGACAGAAACACAGACAAAGAAACAGACAGAATTCTTCCATCTACTGATTCACTCCCTAAATGCTCTAACAGCCAGGGCAGGGCCAGGTAGAAGTTAGGAGACAGGAACTCAGCCTAGATCTCATGCATGAGTGGCAGGGACCCAAATACTTGGATCATCAGCTGAGTCCAAAGATGTGCACATAGTAGGAAGATAGATTGGAAGTAAAATGGCCAAGCAAAGCCCAGTACAGTAGTTCATCTGGCTGATTCTACCCCTTCAAGTACCAAGATCCTAGATGGGTGCCAGTTTGTGTCCCAGCTACCCTACTTTCCATCCAGCTCCCTGTTTGTGACCTCAAAAGCAATGGAGGATGGCCATGGGACCCCGCATCAACGTGGGAGACCCAGAAGGAGCTCCTGACTGCTGGCTTTGGATCAGCTTAACTATGGCCACTAGAGCTACATGACAAGTGAACCAGCAGATGGAAAACCTTTCTCTCTGTCTTTCCTTCTTTCTATAAATCTGCCTTTTCAATAAAGATAAATAAATCCTTAAAAAAAGAAGAAGAAATAGTCAGGGCATAAACCAGGTATTCCATTATGGGATGTAGACATCCTAAGCAGGGACTTAACTGCTCTGGATTTGGATAGGCAGGCACCTGTCCCCAAATTTTCTCCCTTAATAGATGAGAAACCTGAGGGCCCCATCAGTGAGGGGTTAACAACCACTCAAACTCACCCTGTGAGAGAGTAGTAGAATAGAGACTTGAACCTGGATCTTCCAGCAGCAAGTCCATGAAGTGATAGGCACAATGATCTACCAAGAATATTTCCCTCTGTCTTTCAGGCAGGAAGCTTCCCCATACCCTCACAAAGTTCAAGCAAGAATGACCCCCCAAGAGTTTTTCCTTAATCCCCAAGTTCTACTTAAGATGCTCAGAGCTGGAGTTCTTGAGAACATTAGATTTGAATGCAGATGGAATCTTCTGCTCTGGAGTTTGTCTGTGGGTGTGGTTCTGTTGCAGACATAGGCTCAGGGTTTCTGGGCCTATTCTCTAAGCTATCTGATTTTCACTCATGCCACCTGTAAAGTGGGGTCTTAAAAACAGGATTGCTGTGAGATCACAGAAATAATTCATAAATGTGTTTGGTAGAGTTTTTGTGTTCAAAAAGTAGTGCCACAATATACTTTTTTTAAGGCATACTGATACAAATATTCTACCACCATTACCACCACTACCATCTCCACAAACTAGTCCATTTCCCAAATACCCAGGAAATCAATCCAAGTCTACCATGTAGATGATCCAATCATTCAAGCCATCACCCACTGTCCCCCAGGGTACACCTTAGTAGGAAGGGAGTTGGGGCCATAGGCCAGGGACTCTGATTTTGGAGACTGGTCTCCCAAGCAGAATCCCAGCCTCTGCCAAAAGCTAACCACAAGCTATTAATTCTGTGGCAGGAGCCTATTGCCTTCACAATGGATGTGAGTTCCTATTGGAAATGGGTGTGAGCGCTGCCTTCAGGTTGACTTCCCACACTGGCCATCTTCATGACAATCTCCATCTTAAGCCACCTATGAAGACCTTAATGCTCCTCTAGCAGCAAACTGGACCATGTGACCAGAATCACTTCTAGGCCCTGCTCTGTGGTTGCTGATGCCCAGGAGTGGAACATCTACAATGCTACTTCCTGTTTGGTGTTGACTTTGGTGGTGGCAGAATCATCACGCTCTCCAAAAAAGTTCATATGTCATCCTCTATCCCAAACATCTAACCTGGTTGTCATTTGTTCAGCAATGAATTCTATCATCTATGGATTTATCTGAATAAATTATCTTAAGAAAATCCTTCATCTTCATGATTATCCTTCTTGAATGTGCTTAAAGCTTATATTCTAAGGGGAAGAGTCCTGTGCTACTGAGGGTAGTGGGAGGCACCAGACTGGAGATAGCAAGCAGAGATGGAGGAAAAGCCTGCACTGCCACTCCCTGAGGGGGAGATTAGATAATGTTTACCTAGAGGATTGACTCACACTAGGAGAAAAGCCTACAGATCCTACAGATCCCAACATGTGCAATCGCCTCAGTGCACAGGTCCCATCTTTGTCCAATTGCTCTACTGTGGTTGGTCCCAACTTTACCAGACCCAAAACATTCCCATTCTTTCTTGCTGGTGTTTCAACAGCTTTGTTGAAAGATTACAGACATACCACGAAGACTCATACTTAAGGTAAATCATTTGGAAACTGTTGACAGTTTCTATGGAATCTTCATCACAAACAAGATAAAAAGTGTTGCTGTCTCCCAGAGTCTCCTTATGTCTCTTTATACTCTCTCCTTGCCATGCCATACTCCTTTCATGCCCGAACACTGATCACATTTCTGTTAAAACAGGTAAGTTCACATTTCCAAGGATTTAATAAAAGTGAAGTCATATGGTATGTACTCTTTTATCTGGTTTCTCTTAGTATAAATATTTTAGGATTTGACCATATTATAGCTACCTTCAATCTTCTTTTCAAAATAAGTATTTCAAAAGTATCTCTACTATCTCAAATGAAATTCATGGTTAAAATTATCAACTTATACTTAATTTATACTAAGTTATAGAGCCTTTACAGAGAAACAAACAAAAAACCCAGGTACCTTACGATATAGCAGAAGGTATATTCTATACAGGTACATGGACAGCACAACCTGAAAAACAAATAAAGCATTTGATGCTTGCATCATCTTACAAGGAATAAGTTCAAATTTAA
The DNA here is from genome assembly GCF_017591425.1 of Ochotona curzoniae. Taxonomy (NCBI): domain Eukaryota; kingdom Metazoa; phylum Chordata; class Mammalia; order Lagomorpha; family Ochotonidae; genus Ochotona; species Ochotona curzoniae. The sequence goes on from NW_024466599.1 coordinate 62,614,445, forward strand.
GAGAAGATCATATTCAACAGAGTATCGTTGGTATTTTTAAACTACAGTTTGGCATGTTTCTTATACTGTGCTTTTATACTTATACATGTATTTCCTAAAATAAGGTACAAATTCATGTATTTGAATCCCCATGAGTAAGAGGGATAGTTTTACACTACCATCAGCAGCACATTTAATCACAAGCAGTGGCCAGTGGATTATCTTTCCGAATTGTGACAACCCTTAGATGAGATATAAGTAAAATCCAGTCTCCTCTAAATTTATATGGTAGTTGCATTCTTCAAATTGACAGGATGCATGAGATTCATGAGAAAAAAGAAGTATTTATATCATATACAAAACAAGGTTGATATCATGGGTTTAATAATTACAAGCAACTTTTCACTTACATAATTGTCCAGTGGGACTTTGAAAATGCAGAAGGACAGAGATATGGTCACCATATTTAGCCAATTAACATATAAGATTTGAGGCACTGTGAGCTGTCTCTACTAAGGCTCTTAGTCCTACAACAAAATCACCAGAACCCCTGTACATGAGCCACCACAGCTGTCACTGATTGGCTCAATATCATTGAACAGCTAAGGATTCACAAACTCATATAAAACCCCCTCAATGTAAAACACAAAGACCAGAACAAACAGAAACAGAAAAAATGAGACCTGAAAAAGACACAAGAGAACAAAATTTCTAGATTTTTTTTTAGACACAAAGTAACAAAAATTTCCAGGGTTTAAGAGGGTGTCTAAGGTATTCAGGCTGGGCTAGGCATAGCATCAGCTGGGTCACATGAGAGCCAGGTATGAAACAGACCAGGCTAGCCCACAGTACCTGCTGGTGAGTGTTAGGACTGGGTACTGGCCACGTCAGGCTGAGCCAAAGCACCCACCAGCACTCATGAGATCCAGGGTTGAGCGTTGGCCTAGGAGGCAAACTTGGGGAACGCCCCTGCTAGGCTATAGTCCCTGCTGGTGAGCATGAGAACAAGAGCTGGGGGCAGGCCACACCAGGCTGGACTGTAGCACCCTTCGTCATGCATGTGGCCCAGATCTGGGGGCAGGCTGGGCTGGGCCAGACCACAGCTCACATTGGCACAACCAAGCCAGAATGGTTACTGGTCAGGCCACGTTGGACCACAATATTTGTCAGTTCACATGAAGGCTGGAGCTGGGAATGGGCCAGGCTGGGCTAAGGTGAGGTGCCCACCAGCGAGGCCAAGCTGTAGCACCTGCAGTTGCAAGCTGAGACTAGGGGTGGGCCATCTCAGAGTGAGCTACAGCATCTGCTGCCACATGAAGACCTGAGGCTGGTAGCAAGCCTGGTAGGAGAACCTCAAGAACTCTCCTACTGAGACACTAGTTCCACTGGTGAGAGTGAGAGCTGTAATTGGGGGTGGATCAGTCTGGGAAAGGCTACAGCACCTATCAGCTGGCATTTGGGCTAGGTTGAGAGTGAGAGCTGTAATTGGGGGTGGATCAGTCTGGGAGAGGCTACAGCACCTATCAGCTGGCATTTGGGCTAGGTCTCAGGCAGGCCAGGTTGGGATAAGCTGCTACACCCGCTGGGACAAGAGAGAGCCACAATGCGTATAGGCCAGCCAAGCTAGGCCACAGCACCAGCTGGCAAGTGATGGGACTGGGTACTGCTGGGCTACAGTACTCCCTGGAAGCCACAAGATCCAGACCTGAGAGAAGACCTGATAGGGGAATTGTGGACACTCCCCTACTGGATTGTACCTGGTTCTTGCAGTGAGAACCAGGGCTGGGGATAGTCCAGGCTTGTAAAAGTAGCAGCACCCATCAGCATACATGCAGGTCAGGTCTGAGGGTGGGGCAGGCTGAGCTAAACTGCAACACCCATGGTGTGCACAAGAGCCAGATGGGATGTGGGATAAACCAGGCTAGCCCTCAGTATATGCTATCACACACAAAAACCAGGGCTGGGGGCAGGCCTGGTGAGGGTTATTGTGGGTTGCAACTGCTGGTGTGCATAAAGACCAGGTCTGTGACAGGCTGGGCTCAGGTAGGCACAGCACTTGTCAGTTCACATGAGAGATAGGATTGTGTGAGAAACTGATCAGCCAGCTGCATCCATAGGTATGTATGTTGCCTGGCGTAGGTAACGGACCAAACCTGGTCCAGCACTAGCTGACACACACAAAAGTCAAGTCTGAGGCCACCTCAAGTGAGGTTTCTTAGGGGATTCCCCAACTATGTTACTGAACTCAAATCCCAGTCACAATTAAAAATAATATATATGGTCCAACTTTGGAGTGCATGTGTCAGAACTGGGCATCCTCAGTTGCTGATGCCTGTGTGGCAGATAGCATGTCCAGATGCACATGGGGGACATGATATCCAGATCATCTAGGCCAGTACAGGATGTTGAGAGTGCCTTGTCAGAGGCTGGGAAACAGAACAAGCTGGACAACTCTCCTGGCCTAGCTCCACAACGTTTCTGGGTGTGTGGGTGCACAATGAGGTGGACTTGGTCAGTCAACAGACTTTGGGAAGATTTTCTCACCCTGGGGCAACAAAATTGATGTACGTGTCAGAACTGTCAAAACTACTCCAGTAACATCCCTGGAACATTCTTCCCCATGTCAGAATCTCTAAGGCATTATCATACGACCGTCCTTCATCCCTGGGTGCTAATGTAGTTTGACAGCAAGGAGTGTTACCCTTCCCATGCCCCTACCAGACTAGAAGAATAAAAAGAAAAAACCTGAAATGTCTGTCCCACCCACCCTCCCCCATAGCCCAATGCTCCCCACCCTAACTGGAGGCCACATGAGTGTGCATCCCTCTCAACTACATGAACAATATAAACACGAAATTTAAAAATTTAGTATAGGCAGGCACAATGAAATTTAAAGATTTAGTATAGGCAATTTATATTATGATAATATATATTTTTAAAATATTTATTTATTTTTATTGAAAAGTCAGATATACAGAGAGGAGGAGAGACAGAGAGAAAGATCTTCCATATGATGATTCAGAACTCCCCAGGCAGCCGCAATGGCTGGAGCTATGCCAATCCGAAGCCAGGAGCCAGGAGTTCTTCCGGGTCTCCCACGCAAGTGCAGGGTCCCAAGGCTTTGGGCCATCCTCGACTGCTTTTCCAGGCCACAAGCAGGGAGCTGGATCGGAAGCAGGGTCGCAGGGATTAGAACCAGCGACCATACAGGTTCCCGGCACATGCAAGGCAAGGACCTTAACCACTATGCTATTGAGCCGAGCCCTAGTATGACAATATTTCACAACACCAAGATGAACAGAAATTCCTTAAGAGAATAAGGAACAGAAATTCCTTAAGAGAATAAGCCTCAAGATGGCTGAAGCTAAGAATAACCACTTCTTTTTTAATATAAATTTTATTTTTTTAATAATGATTACATGGTTGATCGGGGTGGGAAGGATCAAGGTTTAGGGAAAATTGGGTGAACTCACTACTTCCAAATTTGCTATTTCATCTTCTTCTTCCTGGGGAAAGGGGAGAAACAAAGGGGGAAGCCACTCATGACTTTCCACATTCATATCAACCCAGAGTGTCAACGTGTACATATTCCCAGGTTCTGTCCAAGAGGTTTGGATAGTTCTGAAATGCTGCCGATTTCACTGATCCAAGGAGGATGCCTCCCTCCCAATGTCCATTGGCTCCATTCACCAAGATTTATTGCTGTCATTGCTTCTTTGGGGTAGCTGCCCAGTTAGTTCTCTTCTTCTGCTACAGCACCAAATGAGCTGCCTTAAGGAATAGTCACTTCTTCTCTCTAGTATAGGAAGTTAGAAATCATGGAGCCACTGGTGTTAAGTACAGCAGGGTAAGCCTATCCCCACAAGGCCAGCATCCCACATGGTGCTAGTTCAAGTCCCCAGTGCCTCATTTTTATTTCAGTTCTCTGTTAAAGTGCCTTGGAAAGCAGCAGAATCTGGCCCAACTTCAACACCCACATGGAGACCTGGATGAAATTCCTGGCTTCTGCCTGTCCCAGCCTTGATAGTTGTAGACATTTAGGGAGTCAACCAACAGATGGAAGATCTTTTTCTCTCTCTCCTCTAAATATGCCTTTCACATAAATAAAAAAAAATCTTTAAAAAACAAAAGAGAGAAAACAGAGTAATGCTTACCAGATTCTAAATGGGAAAGAATTTCCATCTGAAATTCTATGTCCAGGCAAATTATCAACCAAATGTGAGCAGCAAGCAAAACACAGGCTTGAGAAGTCCCAGGAGACTTGTCTTCTATATATTCTTTCTCAGGTAGCAGTTTGAGAATGTGCTCCTTGGAAATGAGGAAATCACTGGGGGCCCTGTGGTAATGTAACACATTAAGACACCACTTGCAACTCAGTTATTCCCTGTGAGCAACTGTTTGAAACCTAGCTGCTCTACTTCTGATCTAGATACTTCCTAATGCATCTGGGAAAGTAGTGGAAGATGTCTCAGGTGGAGTTCCAGGTTCCTGGCTTCGGCCTGAACCAGAAAAAATTTGGGAAATGAACCAGAAGATATCTCTCTCTCTCTCTAACTTTCTCTCTCTCATTCTGTCACCCTGCCTTACACATAAATAAAATAAAATAAACATTTTTAAAAAAATATGTAAGTGCTGGACCCGGCACGGTAGTGTAGTGGCTAAAGTCCAGGATCCCATATGTACACTGTGCCAGGATCCCATATGTACACTGGCTCTAATCCTAGCGGTCCAGCTTCCCAACCAGCTCCCTGCTTGTGGCCTGGAAAAGCAGTCGAGGATGGCCCAAAGCCTTGGGACCCTGCACTTGCGTGGGAGACCCGGAAGAACTCCTGGCTCCTGGCTTTGGATCAGCGCAGCTCCAGCCATTGTGGACATTTGTGGAGTGAATAAGCGAATGAAAGATCTTTTTCTCTGTCACTCCTCCTCTCTGTATATCTGACTTTCCAATAAAATTAAATAAAAATCTTTTTAAAATATGTAAGTACTGAAACTGTATTTAATAAAAAATTAAAATATTAATTATATTGATAGAAAATTGGAAGCAGAGGTGAGAGCAAGAAAGTTGAATTGTGTTGGATCTGTGGGAAAGCCAGTAAATAAAGTCTAAAGTTAATATGTACATTTCACACAAAAAATAGAGATAGATAATAAAGAGATAACTTTATTTGACCTTAGCAGGAGTGGGCATTGGGCATGGCAATTAACATGCTGTTTGAGATGTTTTATACCATATGAGAGAACCTGTTTGAATTCCACTTGCAGTGAGGCTTCCTGATAATGCACACCCTGGGAGGCAGCAGTGACTCAAGTATCTAAGTCCCTGCTAGCCGTGTGAGAGACCTAGATTGGCTCTCGGCTTTGGCTTGGACAAGCCCTGGCTATGCAAGCATTTGGAGACTGAAGCTGAAAACAGAAGGTATTCACACTCCACCCACTACCCCTCCCCCATTAAGTAAATAAAAATATTCTTTTAAGAAAGAATTATCTTTTAAATAAATAAAAGAATTTAGGAGTAGAGATGGCAGACTATAACTGTTTCTTCTGTCTTCTTCCAGCACTGTTTAAAGTTTAATGCTTGTGCTTAGGTAAAAAATGAAAATTAATATTAGGAAACTAATGGCTTTGGCAAGAAGTGGTCTGGAAACACGAGAGCAGAGAGAACTGCTGCCCTCTGACACTGAATTTCATCACTGAGTCATACAGTGTCCCAAGCAGACCAGCTCCTTTGAGTCTTTCTGATTAGAAAGGCCTACAGAAGGGGGAGTTTGGGGAGGATACTGCTGTGCACACCTGCTATGGCCACAATGTCTCTCTTTTCAATGTTTTGCCTAGCCATCAGGAGCAGGAAGCTGCTTTCTCTGTTACACAAAGCAGCAAACAGGGTGAGTGGGTCGATAAAGAGGACTGATAACTGTCTAACACAGAGAAAGCCAGGGCCTCCCAGAAGCTTTAAATTACAACCTTAACAGCACTGATCAGTGCTGAAATTGCAACTGGGACTTGAAGAAGGCAGAGAAGATGCAGGCTGAGTGTTTTTCTCAAACACAAAGACAGAGCCGGAATCAGATTAAACAAAGACTCCCAGTTACTGGAGCACAAAATGCAGTGGAGGGGGGAGCAAGCCAAGAGACAGCAAAGCCTTAAATCTTTAAATCTTGCTCTAAATTGTAGGTCAGCTTGTAGGTGCAGAGAAAACTAGAAATTGCTCCACTGCTACTCAGTTTTACTGGAGAGTCCTATTTTGGTAGGGAAAACAAATACACACACATTGTGTAGGGTATGAGATTATATAACTGATTTAGCTACACTCATAGATTTATCTACTGTGCTCACAAACCCCAAACCCTCCATTCACACAAGGCTCTTAACCTGTGCATCAGACTTGGTGCTTGGGAAGAGTGATCGTCTTTTTTTTTTTTTTAAGATACATTTTATTTTTATTGGAAAGGCAGATATAGAGAGGAGAGACAGAGAGGAAGATCTTCCGTCCAATGATTCACTCCCCAAGCAGCCGCAACGGCTAGAGCTGAACCAATCTGAAGCCAGGAGCCTCTTCTGTGTCTCCCACACAGGTGCAGGGTCCCAAGACTTCGGGCCGTCCTCCACTGCTTTCCCAGGCCACAGGCAGGGAGCTGGATGGGAAGCGGGGCTGCCGGGATTAGAACCGGCGCCCATATGGGATCCCAAGGCGTGCAAGGCAAGGACCTTAACCACTGTGCCATCGTGCCAGACCCGAGTGATAGTCTTAATACTGGCATCGCCTGAGCCTGGGACATGGTGAAAAATAGCACACCTCTTCTGAGCCTGTTCATATTTTCAATCTAGGCTCATTTCAAGCTAGTCTGATTATGCATGCAAATGATCCAATCAGCAAAAGCCACTGCGACATGGGCCATGCCAGAGTGGGCCACAGAACCCACCAGCACACACGAGAAGGAGGAGGTATGCGAGCCCAGTAGGGGAGTAGAGGGGACACACCTGCAGGGCCACTGCCCTTGCTGATGAGCATGAGAGCTGGGACTGGGGGCAGACCTAGGCAGGGCTATAACACCTGTTGGTTTACATGTGAACTGGGTTAGGGGGAAAGTCAGGCTGGGCTAACTGACTGTATCCACTGGTATAGGCATAAGCCAGTGTAAGAACAGGCAGGCTGGGCTTTGCCACAGCATCAGCTGGCAAGTGCTGGGATTGGGGGCAAGTCCTGCCAAGCTAGACTTCAGAACCACCTGGGAAAAGCAGTGGAGGATGGTCCAAAGCCTTGGGATCCTGCACCCGTGTGGGAGACCCGGAAGAAGCTCCTGGTTCCTGGCTTCGGATCAGCATAGCATCAGCCGTTGTGCTCACTTAGGGAGTGAATCATTGGACGGAAGATCTTCCTCTCTGTCTCTCTTCCTCTCTGTATACCTGACTTTCCAATAAATAAATAAATATTTAATATAATAAATAAACAAATAGATAAATAAATAAAAGAAAAACATTTCATATTGAATTCTTAAACAGCTATGAAGAAAACAAAATTAGAACAACCGCCTCAGTGATAATTGTACATTATCACTCATTTGCTTTTCCTCTATTACTTTCACTACAATTTAAAGAGCAATTTGGGAGCCAGTGTTGTGGGGTGGCAGATGAAGTCACCTGTGTTTTGAGACCCAGATGCTCCAGTTCCCATCCAGCTTCCCACTAATGCACCTGAGAAAGCATCAGAAGATGGCACGAGTGCTTGGGCCTCTGCATTCACATGATGAATTCACATGACGAAGCTACTAGATCCTGGCTTCAGCCTGGCTACTGTGGCCATTTGGGAAGTGAATCAACAGACTGAAGATATTCTCTCTCTGTCTCCCTCCCTCCCTCCCGTTCCTTCTCCCTCTCCCCCTGTCAACTCTTTCAAATAAATAACATCCTTACAAAACAAATAAAGAGGGCCTGGTGCGGTAACCTAGTAGCTAAAGTCCTCGCCTTGAAGGCACCAGGATTCCATAAGGGCACCAGTTTCCATCTAGCACTCTGCTTGTGGCCTGGGAAAGCAGTTGAGGACGTCTCAAAATCTTGGGACTCTGCAGTCAAATGGGAGACCCAGAAGAAGTTCCTGGCTCCTGGCTTTGGATTGGCTTAACTCTAGCCATCGTGGCGACTTAGGAAGTGAATGATCAGACAGAAGATCTTTGTCTCTCCTCCCTGTAAATCTGACTTTCTAATAAAAACAAAATAAATCGTTAAAAAACATAAATAACCATCTCCTCCATCTCAGAGAAGGTTGCTGCTGGATAGGATACAAAAATAGTATGTGAAGGATTGTACTTCCTGGCTTTTATTTCCAAAACGGAACACACCCAAGAAGGGAGAGGGATTGTCGAGGAAGGCAGTACACAAGGAAGCAGCATGAACAAGCAGAGGATTTCCAGGCCTGCTTGATTTCCAGGGTGTTTGACATTGTGGCTTAACTGCCACTTGAGACACCTGCATCCAGTACCAGAGCACCTAGGGTCTAGTTCAGAGTCCATTTCCAATTCCAACTTCCAGCTAATACACAACCTGGGAGACAGCAGGTAATGGCTCAGGTACTTGTCCTGGCCATCCCCATGGGAGACCCAGACTGAGTTCTTCTCTCCTGGTTTCAACTTGACTGTTTTAGGCATTTGGGAAGTGAACCAATGGATAGAGATCTATCTTCAACTCCTCTGCCTTTCCATGCAAATGAGAATAAAGATAGATTATAAAAACATTTTCTCAAGATTCAAAAAAAAAATGCTTACCAAGAAGAAGAGGGAAAAGTCTGAATATGAACACCAAAGATGAAGATTCTTTTCCTTTCTTTTTTCTTTTTAGTAACTCTCCCCTAATTACATAAAAATTTTAAAACAACTTTTTAGTAACTGATACATTGAAAATATCAAGATAATACTTTAGCATTGAAGCAAGCACCTGAACAGGCATCCCCCAACCAGTAAACTGTAGGATGCTCTGAAGAGAGGAAAGGAGCACTGAATGAAGGCCATGGAGCTCTTTCTGCTCTGAAGCTGCTCCTTTAACTTTACAGCTGGCCGAAGACAAAGAAAAAGCAAGAAGTAAAACCCCGTGAAGAAATTTCTGCAACTGTGCTTTCTTAAAAGCTTCAGAGGATTGCACATTCATGTTTTTCTGCATAAGTGCCTCTGTTCCGGTTTCTGCTTCTCAGCTTCTGTGTGTCAACTACCAAGGATCCCTGGGCCGGGTGCCCCATGGTTGTGACCAACAGGGCCTCCCTTCGTAGTTTGTCCTTCCATCTGGAGTTCAACCAGGTCCACGATAAATCACATCCCATCACCAAGTGATAAGCAGCTGCTGACACCCAGGAAAGACAACAGGGTTGGCAGAAAGGAACAATTAAAGAACAGCCTCTTCCTACCTAATTGATTTAGTTTCCTTTAAAGTTTTTATTTTTTAATTTTTTTTTCAGTTGGGAATAATTTTAGATTAACAAAAAAGCTGCAAATATGTTATAGAAAATTAACAGATACCTCTCACCCTGTTTCCCCTAATGTTCACATCATACATGTAATCATGATTCTCTGCCAAAAATGAAGAAATCAAATATTAGGACATTAACTATATTTCATTCAGATTTCTTCACTTTTTCCACTAATTTTTTTTCCTTTTAAAAATGTGCTTATTTTCATTTGTTTGAAAAGCAGAGAAACAAAGAGAGGGACTGACAGAGATAAATCTTCTACTCACTGGTTCATACCCCCAAATGCCTTCAATTTCCTACAAAGTCAAATGTGTCAAATGATTTACCAGGTTTTGTCCTTGAAAAGCAGAGTACAGAGACAGGGACACACACATACCAGCCCAGATTTATCAGTTCTTTCATTGTCTTTCCTCCTGTAGTCCTATACTGCCTATTAATTGCTTTCTCTTAAGACCTGCTGCATGACTGTTGTTCTGGAACTTTCCTTCCCCATCATCCTGAGGATAACCATCTTTCCTATGCTGAATCCTATGGTACCAAAAATTTCACCTTTTTTTTGAGAAGCACATCCTCCAAGATCTTCTGAGAAAGTATGCCCAGGAGAGCAGCATTTTCCATATCTTAAGTTGTTTACGCTCATGTTTAATGGATAATTTGTCTAGGTATGAAAATGTAAATTGAAAACTGCCACAGAAAATGGAAGGTGTTGTTTCATAGTTTCTCAAGTTTCTAATGGAAATTCCCATGCTATTCTTTTTTCTTTTTATTTTTATTATTCTTATTCCTTTTTGTGTATCTGTCCAAACTTCAAGACTTTCCTTGTTTTCTGTGGTGTTTGTTTTTGTCTCAGATACTCCATGACTATTTAATCACTTATGAACATAAGAAATCAAAAGGTTGATTGACAGATCATTGTGCACAAATGGGGCTTTTTGACTGGTGGATGTTGCCTTGCCATAGGATAATTACGTAGAGGTCTGGGCATCTTATTAGTGGATCTTTCTTGTATTTTCTCTTAGATTCTTCAGTCTATCTATGTGGAAATAATTTGATTTCTTGCCCTAGGTATTTATGATAGTAGTATACTGGGAGTGAAGTGAAGAGAAACTTCTTGGCACAGGGACTTTTATCTCTAATATGGTACCTCAGCTCGGCCCTCCACTATTCCCTGAGTCCCAATTCCAATGCCTCTTTTGGGATTATATTTGCTCTAATCTGTTGCCATAGCATATTGCACAGGGGAGAAAATACAGAAGTCTAAGAGTCTTAATCAGTCTTCTTGTTTGGAGTCACAGAGTAGAACCATTTCCTGATTCTACTACCCCATAAACTCTAGCACACCATGACAGGGACCTCACTTTCCTGTGAACTCTGAGGGTCTTTCAGACAGAGTTTCAGGGCCGTCTTAGCTCCAGGCTTCTGTCATTCATGAAACTTCACAAGGTAGAATTATCCATCTGGCAGGTAACAGACAGGAAGGAGGTAAACAAAAGAGAGGCCAAACAGGATCAGGCTGGGTTGTAGAGAAGACAGGGCTGGAGACAGAAATGACCCAGCAATTGCAAGCACCAGCATGCGCATAAGCTGACTGGGGCAACGGACTGTGCTGGACTCTGTATTGGCAAGCACACACAAGAATCAAGTCTAAGATCACCTCAGATGAAGTTTCTTTTGGGATCCTCCCAACTGAATCGGTGGACTCAGAACCAACCATGGAGAGAATTGTAGTTTCATGTTCTGACTGTGGAGTGCATGTGTCAGAGCTGGGCCTCCACAGTGGCTCAGACAGGGCAGAGGATGGCATAACCAGGTGCTCGTGGAGGATATGGCATTACACAGGAGTCTGCAGAAGACACCTGGTACCACAACAGAGGATGGAGGACAGAACAAATTGGTCAACTACCCCAGCCAAGTGTTGGCAGTGAACACCTGGACAGAGACTCTAAGGTGGACTATGTCAACCAGTGGATTCTAGAGAGATTTCATTGTGCTTGGAGTGGTGAGATCGGCAGTAATGCAGAACTGCTGAACTATTGAAACCCCTTGAGCAGGACCTTCAGAGCATGCCCCACATCAGGGACCCTGAGGTGGTGTCAGGTGGCTGGCTGTCCTCCATACCAGGGTGCAGATGTGTTTGGGAAGCTAAGTGTGATTTCTCCCCTTACCCACCTCCTTCCCCCAGATATAGGAAGAAAAAAAAGATAATGTGGAAATAATGGTCTTACCCACCTTCCTGTAGACCTTGACCCTTATCAACCTAAACAACTATGTAAAATCATGAAAAGTAAAAATAATTATCTTAGGAAAAAAAGGAGGGAGGCCACAGTAGTCATAGTAGTTGGGAGACTTCGCGAAAACATAAGACTTGGTCAACAAGGATAATAGCAGGTTGCAGAAATAGAAGAGAGTTCCTGCTCAGGTGTTCAACATGAAGAATAACATCGGGGCCAGATATCATAGAACCTTTGGGGCCCAGGAAGCAGACAAAGAGGTTGATGAAGCTAGAAATTAAAATTGTGGAGAATTTAGATCTCTCATTTAAAGCACTGGATTTAGTCACTAAAATCCTCTGGAAAATTTTAAAAACCACCAGAAACACCAACCCAGATTTTATAAACCAGGTACCTCTCCCAACATGCTCCCAATGAACCAACTGGCAAGTTTTGGAACTACTTTCATATGCAAAGGAGAAAAATTGGTGGTTGTTAATCAGGAGTAATTATAGTAGAAATTCTAGAAATTTGATGGGCATATGCAAGGTGAACCAGAGGTTGATATAAGGAAGACAGGGTTTCCAGCAGCCTACACAGGGGTCTACAGTGGCCAGAGAAAGAAGAGGTTCTGCTATCTGTTATGGTTTGAATAACGTCCCCCTAAAAATTCACATGTTTAAGTTCTAATTGCCAGTACTTCAGAATGTCACCTTATTTGGAAATAGGGTAATTGCAAATGTAATTAGTTAAGTTAGGATGTGTGAATCCTAATCTGACTAGAGTTCTTATAAAAATGGGAATTCAGACACCAGCACAAACTCATAGGAGTTTGATGTAAAAAGAAATAGGGAGAAGAGGTTGTGTACAAGCCAAGGAGGGAGACCTGGAGCAGATCCCTCACTCACAGCCAACAGATGAAGCCAACCCTGTTGACACTTTCATCTCAGACATTCAGCTACTAGAAGTATAAGACAATAAGTTGCTTAAGTCACCCACTTTGTGGTCTTTTATTACAGCAGCTGTAGGAAGTTCACAAGAGTGTTCTTTTTGCAAACATATCCCTGTGTGAGGTAACTTCTTATTCCTTTCCTCATAATCAATGATTCCTCCAAGCTACTCCACTGAGGGTAGAAGCAGTGAGTATAAAGTGAAGCATACATTTCCAATAGTAACACATGCTTTCCTATCTAAAGAGTAAGCAGGGAGAATGGGTGGCTGGATTTTCTAAGCCAATGGCTAAATGACCCCCCAGAACCCAACTTAGATGCCAAAGGACCAACTCTAATGATTGGACATTGCTGAGCACACAGGATGACATCTCTGTGAACAGCAATGCCCAATTTCTGCACCTGAGGAAGGAACTGGTGCCAAGAATCTCAGACTGTGGGTAAAACCCCAGAAAAAGGAGCCTCATTTCTTTGGAGTTATTAACATCCCACTGATGCCTCATCCAGAAAGGGTGGAGATGCATCAGGTGGAACAACCCACGAAACAAGGTAAACTCACACTGTGTCATCATGTGGCTTGAAATGTCTATCCTCCTTGGCTAAAGAAAAAATTTCCAAGAGCTCAATATATCAAAGTCAATGTTGTAATGGCTGATACTACTTTGTGGGACCAGGCCAGTGAAACCTACTACAGAACTCATTCTTGGCCTGACTCACTTTCCTGCTTGTTCTGGACTCACAGCCAGTTCCTCAGTACTGCCGTTACTAGTATCCTTGGCCCCCTTGCCTCACTTACTTGCCAACTGTCCTAACATCAACCTTCATTCTAGGTCATCCATGACCTGTCTACTGCAGGGCTGCCAACTTTTTCTAGAAAAAGGATCGCAATAGAATCCCAGGACTTGCTCACTACTTCTATTCCCCAATCAATCTGGGCCCTTCCAGGTTCCATGGATGTCCAGCTGAAGTTGGCTTTCTATTGCGCCCTCCAAGCCATTGCAAAGATTTTTTAGGCTCTGTAAGTCTCCAACTCTTTTTCTATGCTTCTCACTTTTAGCTGAGTTTATTAGTTTAATTTCCCTGGAGAGTAGAAATTCTACCTCAATTCTGTTTCTTCTCACTTTAAAATATCTCTGTTAACAGAAGCTCTTTCCTAGGTTCTTCCTATGTCAGAAAAACAGGTGACATCTCTATTTTCTACTAGAAAAAAATTCCTGTTATAGGCCCAACACAATGGCCCAACTTGTTTATCCTCCACCTCCAAGCACTAGGAGCCGTATGGGTACTGGTTCATCTTCCAGCTGCTCCACTTCCCATCTAGTTCCTTGCTTATGGCCTGGAAAAACAGAATAAGATGGCCCAAGTCCTTGCATCCCTGCATCCATGGGGGAGACCTGGAGGAAGCTCCTGGTTCCCAGCTCCAGATCAACTCAGCTCTGGCACTGCAACCTTTGTGGAGTGAACCAGTATATGGAAGATCTTTCTCTCTAACTCTCCTCTCCATAAATCTGACTTTCCAATAAAAATAAATAAATCTTTTTTAAAAACATGCCTATCATTTTCTAAAGCCTCTTCGATTTCCTCTGGCATTTTTATCTGAAATTTCAGGTCTGCTCTAGCCATAAAAACATTTTTTAAAAATCTTAATCTTACTACTCCATTAAGCTATTTCCAATTTTCCCCCTTTTTTAGCTAGCCATATGTTTCAACCAACTTATCTTTCCTTTTTCCTCTTTGTTTCTTAACTCCCTAGATTCAACCTCTATCACTACTGAAATTCTTCTTTATTGTTAGTATTTTTTTTTATTGGAAAGGCAGATATATAGAGAGGAGGAGAGAAAGAGAGGAAGATCTTCCGTCCTATGATTAACTCCCCAAGCAGCCTCAATGGCTGATACTATGCCGATCCGAAGCCAGGAGCCAGGAGCTTCTTCCAGGTCTCCTACGCAGGGGCAGAATCACAAAGCTTTGGTCCGTCCTCGACTGCTTTCCCAGGCCACAAGCAGGGAGCTGGATGGGAAGTGGAGCTGCCGGGGTATGAAGCTGCATCCATATGGAATCTCAGCATTATCAAGGTGAGGACTTTAGCCACTACTCTATCATGCAGGGCCCTGAAATTTTTATTTTCTTCTTAATATTTATTTACTTGAAGGACAGGGTGACAGAGAGAGAGGAAGCTATTTTTTGTTCTCTAGTTCACTGCCCAAAAAAGCAACAATAGTTGGGTCAAACCCAGGCTGAAGCCAGGGGCCAAGTCTCCCCCAGGACTTGGGTCATCTTCTGTTGCCTTCCCAGGCACATCAGCAGGAAGTGCCATTAGAAGCCAAACAGCTGGGCCCGGCGCGGTGGCGCAGTGGTTAAAGGTCCTCGCCTTGCACGCCCGGGATCCCATATGGGCGCCGGTTCTAATCCCGGCAGCCCCGCTTCCCTTCCAGCTCCCTGCCTGTGGCCTGGGAAAGCAGTTGAGGACGGCCCAAAGCTTTGGGAACCTGCACCCGCGTGGGAGACCCGGAAGAGGCTCCTGGCTTTGGATCCGCGTGTTGCGCTCACTTGGGGAGTGAGTCATCGGATGGAAGATCTTCCTCTCTGTCTCTCCTCTCTGTACATCCGCATTTCCAATAACAAAATAATAAAAATAAATCTTAAAAAACAAATAAATAAAAAAAAAGAAGCCAAACAGCTGCGAACTGAAACAGTGTTCCTACATTGGATTACTGATGTCATAGGTGACAACTTAACCTGTTGTGCTACAATGCTAGCCAACTTCCTTATTTTTCTAATTTTGCCAATTTGAAATAAATCCAGACTCTTTTTTTAAAGTTACAAAAAACTGTGACACTCCCTTATGTCCTTTACCCTGCCCTCCCAAAAGCTTCTGTGTTATACAACCATAATACATTTAACAAAACCAAGAAGTGGACATACTACTAAGTACAGACTTTATTAAAACTGACTCAATTATTCTACTACTATTTATTTTCTTTAAAAAAAAATCATTTAATTTGAAAGGCAGAGTTACAGAGAACAGAAGAGATCTTCCAACTGCTGGCTCACTCTCCATAATGGCCACAATGGCCAGAACTGAACAAGCCTGAAGCCAGGAGTCTGAAATTCCTTCCAGGTCTACCATATGGGTATTGGGGTCCAAGATCTTGGGCCATCCTCCACTGATTTCCCAGGCCATAAACAATGAGGGAGATCATAAGTGGAGTAGCTAGGACACGAATTGGCACCCATATGGGATGCCAATGCCACAGGCAGAGGATTGGCCTACTACTCATGACACTTGACCCACCCATGGTCTAATTTCTAAAGCTGTCTCTTTTAGAAGTTTTAAAAGTTTTTTTAAATATAAGTTTTAAATTTATCTTCTAAGTTTTTTTTTAAAGATTTACTTTCTATTTGAAAGGCAGATTTACAGAAAGAAGAAAAGAGAGAGAGAGAGAGAGATCTTTTATCTATTGGTTCATTCCCTAAATGCCTAAGAAGCCAGGAGCTTCCTTCGTATCTTCCATGTGGGTCCAGGGGTCCAAAGACTTGAGCCATCCTTTGTTGCTTTCCCAGACCACAAAAAGGGAGCTGGATCAGAAGTGGAGCTGCCAGGATGCTAATGGGGACTCATATGGGATGCTGATGCCACTAGTCAGAGGATTAGCTTGTTACATCATTGTGCAGGTCCCAATCTTAAACAACTTTTAAGAAAACTTTTCTCAAGTTATAAAGGTGAGGAATGATGAGTCAAAATGTAAAAACTATGAAACTATACAAATTAGAAATTTTTAAAATGACCATAATGTAACCAAAGATAAAATCACTAATTTATAGGACATACAGGAGACAGAAGAATATATTAGACAACATCCTCTAAAGACGAGTATGAGCAAAATTCAGAGAGGAATTTTTTGAGGGAGCAAACAAAGAAATAAAAGGCAACCTATCATTTAAGAGATTTCATTTAAGAGTCTCCACTAACAAGGCAGAAACTTTAAATTTCAATTTAAATAAACTGTTCACAAAACCATGCAATTATGTGTCTATCAACTCTTTATTTGGTAATAGTAATAAGTTATTGTTAATTTTTTAAAGATTAATTTCTGATTTTTATTGGAAAGTCAGATATACAAAGAGGAAGAGAGACAGAGATTAAGATCTTCCATCTGCTGATTCACTCCCCAAATGGCCACAATGGCTGGAGCTGAGCTGATTCAAAGCCAGCAAGCAGCCTGGAGCTTCTTCCGGATTTCCCACAGGGGTTGGGGTCCCAGGGCTTTGGGCCATCCTCAACTCTTTTCACAGGCCCCAAGCAAGGAGCTGGATGGGAAGCAGGGCAGCTGGCACACGAACCAGCACCCATATGGGATCCTGCCACATGTAAGGCAAGGACATTAGTTGCTATGCTACCATGCTGGGCCCTATTGTTAATTATTAAATGTGATAGTGGTACCATACATTACATTTTTCAGAGATAGCTATTGAAATATTTATAGGTGAAATGACTGCTTCAAAGCAATGGGATTGAGAGAGGGGGCAGGAGGCCCAGTGAGACAGGTTAACCACATAGTGATAATGTTTTTTGTTTTGTTTTGTTTGTGATAATGGTTGACACTAAGTGACAGGTGATTCAGTCTCATGAAATGATTGACTCTACTTCTGTGTATACTTTAAATTTTTCCATCATGATAGGCTATCTTTAAAAAGGAAATCACTTCCTGTTTCTCATCAATAAGGTTTCCTCTGGATACTCAACTATTAAATAGGTATTTGTTAAGCATTCTAGCAAGACTAGCTTTAATGGTTATGGTCTTTGCCCTCTCAAAGCTTACAGCCTGTTTTAAAAGATCATACTTTCAGAAAAAAGGAAACTGACAACAAGTTGGGACAATATTTAACAATGCAGTTAATCAACTAGAATCAAATGTCATTATGTGTAATTGAAACAGTTTCCTGGGAGGTCAGGTGAGGGAGGAGCTTGTGGGAGTAAGGAGTGAGGTAGGCAGAGGCAGACGCTGAGGCAGGAGTCTTCGCTGGAAGGTGAGCTGGCTGTGGAATGGCAGTGGAATTCAGTAAGGAAAGTGAAAGGAAGAGTAATCGTACAAAAGAATGATTATACCAGCTTTCATGGGGGCTGGGGGAGGAGAAACGGAGGAGTCTGCCACCTCTTTAGTTGTGTTGGAGCACCAGAGATTGTCAGTGCATGCCAACCACAGGTTCACATGTTGTAATTATCATAATTATAAACAGCACACAGATTAATATTGATCTGTAAAAAGCCATGTGAGTAATGGGTGTCTCCCAAACTGTAGCTGAATAAACCCACTGCAATTCCTGGAAAATCTGCCTTAACTAAAAAGGTTCTCAATTTTATCCTTTTTTGACTCTGAGGCTCCAAGTTGTTATCCACCGAAGGGAAGAGAATATCACATGCCCAGAAGTCTGACCTGCTCCTCAGCCACAAATGGTCACATTGTTAGTTATGATGCAGTGTGATTTAGGAATCCTAGAGCACGTGCGCATGTCCTAAGTTACACCACTACAAACTGTGCAGCTGTAGCCAATCCCCTACCGAAACAGGTAAGCACAGCCCAGGAAGTCCACAGTGAAGTTTCTAATCTTTGTATTTAAATGTGATTAGCATCCCCATGAGAACTAAAGCAGGCATAGAAAGAGACAACAGAGGACAGGTCACTGCACAAGAAAGGTGGGGCAGAGTGGCCCACACCCTGTCTAGTCTAAAGTGAAAAAACCTCCTGTCATAAGACAGCAGAGCCAGGGCTGGTTTCTCCACTCCTACAGGCCCTGCAGGAACCCTGGAGCATGCCCGCTGAAGGTAGCCAGACCTCCGCGGACGTGCGGAGTGGCAGGCCTTGCATCCCCAGGGGGGACAGCATGCTGGAGGCAGCCAGCCATGCTCTGATCTTCAGTGGCATTGGATGCAGTTACGTAAGGTCTTATGAAACATGCAGGGCTGGCCCTGGGACTGAAGACATGGCCGCCAAGGCACTGAGAGCCATGCAGGCTGATGCTTAGGCCCTGCTTCCAGTGAGCCCCTTGCAGAAGCTTCTACTCAGGCAGGGCAAAGGAGACTGCATGTGTTCTGGCCAGTGCCTTGCCGGTGCTAACAGGAGCCAGAGCTCACCGGACTGTTTCTGAGGAGTTCTGAGTTGACCTGGACTAGAGGGGTTTACATGAACGACGTGTTCTACCCAGAGTCAGAACTCACATGATCCTATCTATATATGACTGTATATGTATGCTCAGTTCACATCTGCCATCCCCTTCTGCTACTCTCCCAGGAGCTCACAGCCATGAGCACTCACACCGTCGCCTGCACGTGTTTGGATTCATTCATTCCAAACAGCACAATCATTGGCCAAAGAGTATGTAGCCTCCACATCTTCTGAAGTTTTCCATTTGGTTTGTTTTCCATCGTGTGGATATGACAAGGAATTGATGATAAATACTTACACTAATGTAATTTAATGCTGTAAAAGATGTTCACCACCAAAGCATGTAATTGATGCACATCAACCAGAGCTGGTTTTTTTTTTTTTTAACCAGCACCACCTCCATGATGTCAGTGTGATCCACAGTTGGTTCTGCCCTGCCTATGTTGCTCAGAGTGACCAAATGACACCCCTGGTGGTCATTATCTAGGTCAAATTCACAGCCCAGCAGGTTTCCTTATTACCCTGTATGCAGCACCAGAGCAAATCTTTCTCTAAGTATTCTAATACCATGATTTTGAAAATGAATGATACTTTTAAAAATTCTCAGTTCCATTAGCATGATGGTTTACTTCTTGACCAGGGATTTGTATCCTAACTTAGCTTCATGAGTTTGAGGAAGTTATTTATTCCCTCTGGGTCTTAGTTTCCTAACCTGATCAATGGGAACAATAATCCAGTCCTCATCAGATTTTTTTTTAAAAGATCTCAGTGAAAAGCAGAAAGGAGGTGGGGGAAGAAGGAGATTGATCCTGCACCTACTGGTTCACACTCGGAATGCCCACAATAGTCAGAGCTAGGCCAAGCCAAAGCCAGGAGCCAGAAACTTTATCTGGGTCTCCCACAAGGACATCAGAAATACAAGTACTAGATTATCATCCACTACCTTCCAGGTGAATTATCAGAAAGCTGATTTGGAAACAGAACAACTGAAACTTGAGCCAGGCACACTGACGTGAGATGTAGGCATCCCAAGGAACTACTTACCCACTAGATCACACTGCCCTCTCTCGTGTGTATTTCAGATGATAAATAACAGGCGCACCTGCCATCTAGCACCCTGAGAAAGAAAGGCACCCTATGTTCAAAACATCAGTACACTACAATTGCTAATATAGGAATATAGGAAATGTTATTTCATTTCTCTACACCTTGGTTTCTTGTCTATAAGGTGAAGACAATGAGAATCTTTATCTCACAGGCTAATTATGAGGCTCAAATGACATGATACAACTGCTATGGTAAGTACTCTAAAAAAAAAAATCAACTTTTTAACCTTAACCAGTTTTTGCTATTTTTAGCATTCTGTTGTTTGGAAGATTCTGGCTTTTAGACTTCCAGATGAACAATATCTCTAGTTTGCTGATTTTTTTTTTAAGATTTATTTTTATTTTTTATCGGAAAGTCAAATATACAAAGAGAAGGAGAGAGAGAGAGGAAGATTTCTGTCTGCTGATTTACTCCCCAAGTAACCACAATGGCCAAAGCTGAGGTGATTCAAAGCCAGGAGTCTCTTTCAGGTGTTCCATGCAGGTACAGGGTTCCAAAACTTTGGGCCATTCTCAACTGCTTTCCCAAGACACAACCAGGGAGTTGGATGGGAATCAGGGCTGTCGGGATATAAACCCACGTTCATATGGGATCCTGGTGCATGCAAGACAAGGACTTTAGCCTCTATGCTACTACACAAGGCTCCTGCTGATCATTTTCTATTTTTCTATAGTACAGTCACAAAAGTCCTGCCTCCACCTTGCCAAAGGCAGAAACTGAGATCCACAGTGGCTTAGTGACTTGTCTGATGTAATGCAGCATGTGGAAAATACATACAGTGCCTCTCTTCGAGATTGTAACTCCCTTGACTATATCGCAGGGGCCTTGTGGATGCCTGTGAATGGAAGGAGTACACACTGTTTCACAATCTTTTGTCAAGTATTTATTGCAACATTTGAAACTTTTCGACTTCCTAAAATTAGGTTTCAATTTTCCAAAGATGCTAAAGGAAAATACAGAGAACCACTTCTTCATGACAAGCCCCCCCCCCCCTTTTTATTCCTGCTTATTAGGCTCTGCTTTCAGAGGGGAGAGTAGAAGGGGTGTTAGAGTGAGCCACTGTGAGGTCCAGCATCCCAGGAACCAAAGGTATGTTACGTTCCCCGTTCCCAGCGCCCCTGCTTCTCTTTCAGAATGTTCCTTCATTGTAGTGAAACAACTTATTTTCATCCCCTTTCTTTCTCTGGAAGTCCTGTCCATTTTCTTTGTGTTAAGAAAGAAGGAAGGGAGGAAAGGAAGAAGGGAGCAAGGGGAGAAAAAAGGGATCTGGTGATTTTGGCCAGGTGCCCTATTAAGGACTTTCCTGAGTAACACAGTGTAACAGTGAACATTGTTTTCCCTCTTTAACTGTTGGAACTTGGACTCCACTCATTTCTTTTAGCTCCATCCTCGGCTGTGCCTGGCCCTGATGCAGGCCTGGAGTGCTCTCTGCCCTGGCACCAGGGCAGCACGGTGTCCCGCAGCGATGGACTTGGGGCACGGACCTGACTGATGGTCAAAGCCGAAGTTTATTAGTGGCATCAGACTTTATACACTGAGGGTTATATTGGTTAAGAGAGGAGGTATTGAGCTTAGCAACAAAACCCATCAACTGTTTCCATACTCTTGTTTGGAACTCCTTTTGTTTTGTATATTCTACCAAGTGTTCTCATTCACATACGGTCCACTCAACTGTTCTCATACAAATGATATCCAGTCAGTTATACAAAAGGTAGCCATTCGGTTGTTCTCATGCAAATATTATCCAATCAACTGTAATCCTGTGCTCGCTGACCCTCTAGGGTCATGATGTCCTCCTGCAGCAGGGAATATCTGGTGTCTGAGAGCAGCAAAGCCCTCCATGTGACTGACAGACTGACACTAGTCTTCATCCATGCCTTCAACAAATGGCTCTGATGGCAGTCAGCCAGGCCAAGGCCTTGTCTCTCCCTCTGCAAGTCACAAATATCCAGGTGACCCTTGCAGCAGCTGGCCCTTGCATGCCTCTCACACAAAAGGCCAATTTTCCATTCTGTTCATCCAGTCCAAAGCACCTCCAGTCCCTATCTAAGCCTGCGTTGTATCCCGTGAACGCTGACAGAACCAGAGCCTTTGATGATTGATTGACACGGACAATATGCTTCTGGAATTTGATTTCCAATTACTCAACAGCCCAAGTTACCTGCAGCAAGAACTATAGGCAGCTCCAGACAATCTGCACCCAAGAATTTGCAGTAAGCTTTCAAAGTATTATTTAAGAATCCAATCTCAGGCCCAGCACAGTAGTGTAATGGCTGAAGTCCTCACCTTACATGTGCCAGGATCCCATCTGAGCGCCAGTTCATGTCCTGGCTGCCCCACTTCCCTTTCAGCTCCCTGCTTGTGGTCTTGTAAAGCAACTGAGGATGGCCCAAGGTCTCGGGACCCTGCATCTGCAGGGGAAACCTGTAAGAAGCTCCTGGCTCCTGGCTCCTGGCTCCTGGCTCCTGGCTCCTGGCTCCTGGCTCCTGGCTTTGGATCAGCTCAGCTCCAGCCACTGTGACCAATGGGTAGTGAATCAGCAGACAGAAGCTCTTTCTCTCTGTTTCTCATTCTCTCTGTAAATCTGACTTTCCAATAAAAATAAATAAAATTTTTTTTAAAAAAATTCCAAACTTGGGCCCGGCGTGATGGTGTAGTGGTTAAGGTCCTCCTCGCCTTGCACGCCCGGGATCCCATATGGGTTCCAGTTCTAATCCCGGCAGCCCTGCTTCCCATCCAGATCCCTGCCTGTGGCCTGGGAAAGCAGTGGAGGAAGGCCCAAAGTCGTGGGACCCTGCACCCGCATGGGAGACCCAGAAGAGGCTCCTGGCTTCGGATTGGCACAGCTCCAGCCGTTGCGGCTACTTGGGGAGTGAACCATTGGATGGAAGATCTTCCTCTCTGTGTCTCTTCCTCTCTGTATATCCACCTTTCCAATAAAAATAAAATAAATCTTTTTTTAAAAAAATGCTGAAAGTTTAAAAAAAATTCCAACCTCATGTTCGTATTGTATTTGATCCTAAACCATCACTAGACTCATGGCAGATCCTAGTAACAGCTGATAACTTTATGGCAGACCTTACCAACAGCCGATCACTTACTATACACCTGCAAAAAAGATCATAAAAAACAGAACTCCTCTACACAGAGAGAAAGTTAACTCTCCAAGGACTTGCAATAATTGGAACTGTGTCAGGCCAAAGCTAGCAGCAGGAACTCCATCTGAGTCTCCCATATGAGCAGTAAGAACTCTAGCACTTAGGCCATCATTTGTTGCTTTCCCAGGTAAACCAGGGGGCTAGATAGGAAGCCAAGTAGCTATCACTTGAACTGAAAGCCTAATGAGATGTAGACATTTCAAAGAGCACCAGAATGTCCATCATGTCAGTCTTCTTTCTTTTTTTTTATATGATGTATTTTTTATTTGAAAGTTTACAGATAGAGAGTCAGAGAAAAAGATCTAATATCTGCTGGTTCATTTCCCAAATGGCCACAATTGCCAGAGCTGAGCCAATCCAAAACCCGGCGCCAAGAGCTAAGAGCCAGGAGCCTCCTCCAGATCTCACATATCAGTATGGGGACTCAAGGATTTAAGCCACCCTCCACTGCCCTACCAGGCCACAAGCAGGGAACTGGATGTGAAGTGAAGCAGCCAGGACATGAACCAGCAGTGGCAGACAGAGGATGAGCTTGCTGAGCCACCACACTGGCACAACTACTTCTTCCTTTTCTTCTTTCTCTTCCTCCTCCTCTTCTTCATCTTCTTTCTTTAAAAAGGATTCACTTATCTTTATTTCAAAGGCAGATTTTACAAAGAGAGAAGGAGAGATAGGGAAAGTCTTCCATTCTCTGGTTCAACAGCCAGCACTGAGCTGATCAGAAGCTGGAAGCCAGGAACTTTTATTGGCTCTTGCATATGGGCACAGCAGTCAAAGGACTTGAGCCATCTTCTGATATTTTCTCAGATCATAAGCAGAGAGTTGGAGTGGAGGTGGGGCAGGCAGGACACAAACCAGCATCCATCGAGGATGTTGGCACCACAGAGTAGAGGATTAGCCTGCTGTGCAATCCCACCAAACCCTTCCCCACCGCCACAGTTTCCCATCTGACCTTCTACCATAATCACTTCGAGATTCTTCCATGCTGCTTCCATTCCCTTCATGGCTGAGAGGCAGCAATTTGTTTTGGATTGTTTATAGTCCTCGTTGGAGCATTTCTGTAGGAGTTTATCTTACGTTTTTGTCAGCATATAATTCCTTTCAACATTAACATCCATTTTGATGTCTTTTCTCATTGAAGTTCAAATTTCCCTGGTTCTGTATGTTCTGAGCAATTGGGAAAATGTGTAAGATTCTAAATCTTATCTAAGTATTTTTTCTAAGCATAAGTAGCTGTTGACATCATGCCAGGAGGGAAAGGAAATGGCTGTTTCATTACAAGACAGGAATGGAAGTTCACCCTCCTCACTGGGCCTCCACGGACACGCTCATGGGAGAAGAGCACCTCACTACTGCTGAGTGTGGGTGGGTCCTTCCTGACACTGGGAGGGGTGGGCCTTTACAGGAGACATCACTTCAGCAGTGAAGGATCAGGGTGCTCATTATAGTTGAGTGAAGACAGAAGTCTGGGTTGCATCACTGTTTCTCCTGAGTCATTTAAGGATAAGTTGCCAACATCATGCACGATAATTTCAATTACAGCAGCATCTATCTTCTAAGAACAAGCATTCTTTAAAAGAAACAAAGATTTATTTATTTTGATTAGAAAGTCAGATATACAGAGAGAAGGATAGATAGAGAGGAAGATCTTCCGTCCACTGATTCACTCCTCAAATGGCTGAAATAGTCAGAGCCAGGAGCTTTGATTTGAAGCCAGGAGCCAGAAGCCTCTTCCAGGTCTCCCACATGGGTACAGGGTCACAAGGCTTTGCGCCATCTTCAACTGCTTTCCCAGGCCACAAGCAAGAAAATGGATGGGAAGTGGGGCTGCTGAGACACAAACTGGCGTCCATAAGTTGAGGACTTAAAGCACTAGGCTACCATGCCAGGCCCGGAACAAGGATTCTTTTATGTAACTATAACATAATTAACAAAGTCATAAAATTTAGCATTGACTATACATTCAAATTTTGCCAAAGCGCTTTATAGTGATTTTTTCTCAATACAAAATCCAAGCCTTGATAAAGATATACATTTACTTGTCAATAATACATATTAAAGTATAAGCTAAATGAATTCCTAGTTGCTCTAATGCCATGTTATAGAAAGAGTAAGATGCCAGATTTCCCCACGACCGCTGCCAGTAGTCCTGGCCTAGGATTCCATCCCCAACAACCTCTCCTTCTACCTGCCCCTACCTGTAACCCCTGCTCCTGTCCAACTTCTTCTCCAATGCCCTTGATGTTCTGGATATTTCTAAGTAATAGGGAAGAATATCAGCATGACAAAATTCCTTTTTGGTTCCTCCTCCCTGGTCCCTGCAGGTAAGATATCTCCTTTCCTGGCTTGACTCTTATGAGTGTGAAGCAGAAGTGCCCAATGAGCTACAAAAGCTAATAAAAAGAAAATGAAAAGATTTCAAACAAATAGATGAACCCAGAAGTGGAAATCAGTGAGATAAAAGCTATACTGCAGGAAGATAAATGAGGTGCAAAAGGATCCCCAATGAGGTCCAAGTCAGCAAGCATCACTAGGATGAGCCTCCTACCTTGCCCAGTTAAGCCAGCACTGTGTGTGCCTGCCAGAGGTCCTCCCTCACTTCTACTCCAGTCGCCCTGTCCATTCCCACTCTTCCTTCCTGCCGTTGTGCCCTCCTGCTCTGGCTATTGGCAGAAACCCTAGCTGTCGTCATTGGTTCCTGAAATTAGACACCAAATCCATGTCAGAGTTTTCCCTCTGATTACCACAGCTGCTCTTTAACACCATCTGTGTGAACATATGTGTGCCATGAATCTGAGTTTTCACAGACCTGAAGTCTTTGAGTTTGTGGGTTTAGAACCCCTCCCAGACTTCTGGGTTGTTTAAGAACATTTTTTAACCTGTGTGAATGGCAATATGTACTTTACAGTCAACTTGGTTTCAGATTCCACTGAATTTATGAACTATGATCAGCCTCAGCTTCCTTAAAGATAAACCAAAAACATGATATCCTGTGTAATTATGGTGAAAAGTAAATGAAATAAGTTATACAAGGAACTCATTTTAGTGCCTGACTCATAAGAAATTTCAATAAATGTTAGTTCTTCCCCTATTCATATTTGAATCCCCAAAGTTTAAGAAATACTATCAGTAACTTTATGCAAACTATAACAGCTTGTCATTAGGACTAAAGCATATTCATCATAGATCAGAAAATAGAAGCAAAAGAAGCAATCACCAAACCCAAAGACAGTAACATATAAATTACTACATATGTGCCTTAACTTGCAATGAAGTGATACCCTGATAAACTAATGCATATGCTGAAAACATTTAAAGTTATGGCCAGCTTTGTGACCTAATAGGTTAATCCTCTACCTACAAGCACTGGCATCCCATATGTGTACCAGTGTGTCAGAGCTACTCCACTTCCAATCCAGCTTTCTGCTTCTAGTCTGTGAAAGCAGTGGAGGATGACTCAAGACTTCAAGCCCCTGAACCCGAGTGGGAGATCCAGAAGAAACTCCTGGCTCCTAGCTTCAGATCAGCTCAGCTCTGGCTGTTGTGGTAACATGCGGAATAAGCCAGCAGATGAAACAACTCTCCTTTTCTCTCTGTAAATCTGCCATTCAAACAAAAATAAATTAATCTTTAAAAAAATCTTAAAAACATTTTTAAAGATTCATTTATTTTTTTTTAAGATTTACTTATTTAATGGAAAGTCAGATATACAGAGAGGAAGAGAGACAGAGAGGAAGATCTTCCATCCGATGATTCACTCCCCAAGTGAGCCACAACGGCCGATGCTATGCCGATCCGAAGCCAGGATCCAGGAACTTCTTCTGGGTCTCCCACATGGGTGCAGGGTCCCAAAGCTCTGAGCCGTCCTCGACTGCTTTCCCAGGCCACAAGCAGGGAGCTGGATGGGAAGTGGAGCTGCTGGGATTAGAACTGGCGCCTATATGGGATCCTGGGGCGTTCAAGACAAGGACTTTAGCCACTAGGCCACGCCACCGGGCCCAAGATTCATTTATTTTATTCATTTACTCATTATATTCATTTATTAAGATTATATATATAGTAAGTCAAGAACACATCTAATACACCTAAACTAACAAATGTCATGGCTCAGTCTGACCTGCCCTATATATACACAGAACACTTATATTAGCCTACAGTTGAGTAAAACCACCTGACACAAAACCTACTTTATAACAGAGTTGAATATCTTATGTAATCTATTGAAGACCATGCTGAAAGTAAAAAAACAAAATCAAGGACCAACATCATGGTATAGCATGTGAAGCCTCTGCCTGCAGTGTCAGCATCTTATGTGGACAACAGTTGGCACCCCAACTTCTCCCCTTCCAATCCAGCTCCCCACTGCTGCACCTGGGAAAAAACAGAGGATGGCCCACGTACTTGGGTTCCTGCATCCACATGGGAGATGCAGAAATTCAGGCTTCTAACTTCTGACCTGCCCAGTTCCAGCCAATAGGGCCATCTGAGGAGTGAGTTAGCAGATGGAAGATCACTCTGCTTCTCTCTCTGTAAATTTAATTTTCAAATAAAAATAAATAAATCTTGAAGGAAAAAAAATCAAAATTTCTACATGTTTTACTTTGAGACCACTATAAAGTGGAAAAATCCAAGCCAAACTGTTGTTATACTGGGGACCATCTACACATAAATATTCACTATTAATACATTGTATACAGTACTTTATCACTTTTATGTAGTATTAATAGAATATTTTATTTTCCACAAATAGACTTATCACCCATTATGACTATAAAATAATTCTGTTCAGGGATTTGTCCAAACTTAATGAACTCTCTAATTTTGAACATTTAGATAATTTTGCCTTTTTCAATACTTCTAAGTAATTGTCATAATGAGTAAGCTCATAAATCTTGATTTTTATTCCTAATTTCCTAGAAGTAGACTTTCTGGGTTAAAGAGAATGTGAAAATATTAAAACCTTTGATATACATTACTGAGTAGTTCTTGAGAAAGAAGATATCAATTAATATTCTTCATCTACTTCAGGCATATAGTCATTCTTTGTCATACAGGAACTGGTATTTGTTACTTTGATTTCCTTTTCTTTTTAATTCTCTTGTGCTTGGTAAACACTGAACCAAATGAATGTCCTTTATCAGTGCTGGCTCTCACACCAAATCCATCTACACATTTACAAGCTTTGTCTGGCAGGATGAGTGACCAATGAAGAGAACAAGAGAAAAAAATCAGCATGAGGCTGATTGACCCTTGGCCGGAAGCACAGTCAAAAAGTAAAAGGATGGGGAAACAAAGACATCTTCAGTGTTGGGAGAAACTGAAAGAGTTGGGCAAATCACGAGACTCCAGCGCTGGCAGGAATGAAGGTTCATGGAGCCAGCTTTGGAGAAGGGGAGCAGAAGCAGAAGGATAAAGCCAGTGACCATTCTGAAAGTCATCGGGACCCTGCTAACAGGAGCAGGATTGGAGCTGTGTGGCTGAGTTTGAATCTGGCCCATATCTTAGACAGGTTATAGTTCTTATTCATTCTTGTGCCAGCTCTTTATATTCACATAATATTTGTCCCCTAATAATCACTTTTTCTTATTCCCAATTGGTTATAGAGTAACATTGAATATTGGTTGTGCATTTTCCACATGCCAGGTGCTATAGTCTACATACATGATCTACTGTGACTCCACAGTGACCTCATGAACTTTATTTTCTCAATCCTTGATTTACAGCAAAGGAAACTGAGACTTAGAGACATGCTGCAGTTTGCTCAAGACCACATAGCTAGTAAGTGGGCAGCTAAAATGAGAACTCAGGCTAACTACCTTCAATGTAACCACAATGTTTCACTACAGCTGCTATCTTCACTAGCAATATGAGTCCTCCTAGCTTCTATTCCAAGTTGAAGATCAAATAGCCAAGAAAAAAAAAAAATCAAGGTTCTAGAAGCAATTCCACCTAGAGAAGGGGCAAAGGAGATGGAGAACTCTGCTTCCCTCCACCCCCAGTCCATGCTGGTGGTTCACCTAAGGCCCCACTGCTCCAAATGTCTGCTTCTTGAATCTACTTTAGAGCAACTCAACCTGTGCCTTACCAAGCAAGGGTAGGTTTAATGTGCTTGACTAAAAGACTTGATACTCTTTAATGCCCATGTTTCTTGATTCACATATCCCTGGCTGCTTTCTCCCCTGTGCAGTTCCATTCAAAGCAGCTACTATGAACTCATATTTCCCAAGCCCATTTTCCAGCTCATTACTGCTGCTGAGGTTTGCATCTGCACTCATTGTAATAGACTGTCAGTAGGACTTGGCCACCTACCTAGAGAACAGGTGCACATTCTAAGCGTTAGGGAAGAGTCACAGAACAACCTCTTCATTGGAGGCTCCTGGTGTTGACCTAGAGCAGTCCTGGCTATTTTGAAATGGAAGTTATCCTTGGGTCTCCAGGGATTTGGTTCCTACTGGGTTCAAAGCCTAGGCTTGATCTGAAGGACTTGTTTCCCTTTCAGCCAATTCTGAGAGGCTGTGATGGTTTTCTGTTGCTGTTACAAGTGTTTTTTCATGACAGCATCTCCCCAGAAGAGGCCAAGACTAGCATCACATTTTAGACTATTGCAACACAAACAGATTCCCAGCAGCTAACAGGGAGGGAGGAAGGGCAGGGTGGGACGACTTGCTTCACAATTTCCAGCTAAGTTTTACTCCCTTCAAGAGAAATTTCCGGACCACTCCTATGATCAAGTTCTTGAGCTGCTACACCCTCCCCCTAATTCTGCAGCTTCTCTACAGTTTTAGAATATTGTCTCTATCACTTATGCATAGAATGCCTTGTTTGTTCCATTATTGACTGATACGTGAATGTTGTCTTGTACCTTTAACCACAGTGGGCATTTCTGAAGGGCTGGGACTGAACTTGAAGATGTTTTTCTTTCTTCAAGTTCAGAACCTGGTGCTATGTGCTACATGCCTTCCCTGACAGCCATATTTAACACCACCTCCCTTCCAAGCTGCAATACAAATGATTGGTTTTAAATATCTGACCCCGACTAGTAAGTTAGCTCTAGAAGGACTTTTTAAAAAAGTCTTTTTGGTCTTTTTTGTTCACTTGTTTTTCTCCAGCATTCAAAACAGTGCTCAACATAAAACATGCTTAGTTACTTCATGTTGAATTTAGTGGCTAATAGGGAAGGATTCTGAAGTGAAGCATCAGTGTTTATGGGACGATAACCAGTTTCTGGCTCCGCTTCTTAATAAATGGTTTCCAAATTTCTATCTATCTCGGGTGAACTTCTTTGGACACCCAAATCCATTTTATTTATTAATTCATTTCCAGGTCAGGAAATTCTAAGATAAAGAGTAATTATCAGGGCCCAGTGTAATGGTTAAGGTCCTCGCCTTGAACATGCAATGGGATCCCATACAGGTGCCAGTTCTAATCCCAGCAGCTCTACTTCCCATCCAGATCCCTGCTTGTGGCCTTGGAAAGCAGAAAAGGACGGCCCAAGACTTTGGGACCCTGTACCCACGTGGGAGACCAGGAGCTTCGGATTGGCTCAGCTCCAACCATTGCGGCCGCTTGGGGAGTGAACCATTGGATAGAAGATCTTCCTCTCTGTCTCTCCTCTCTGTATATCCACCTTTCCAATAAAAATAAATAAATCTTTATTTTAAAAAAAAGAGTAATTATCAGTAGTTAACTGAGTTTTGCTATGTACCAGTGACTATAATATTCTTTTAAACAACATTCCCCTCGTACAAGCTGATACAATTAAAAACATTGTTTTACTGAGGAGGATCTAAACTGTCTAGAAGGTAAATAACTTGGTTAGTCTCACAGCTAGTAAGAGATAGATTCAGGATTAGAACTCATATCATTGCAGCTGATCAGCAGTCTGCTTAGACCACCAGAGAGACTTCATCTTGAAACCCAGCAGAGTTCCCGGAAGAAAAACAAAGCAACTGTCCCTGATCAAAGGGGTTACATCATTAGATGCTAATAACTTATAATCACACTTTAAACACTAATTGAATAGGGGCAACTACATAGAGCAAGTTTAAGTGAAGAGGGAGGAGTTAAGTTTTGGTAGGATTTATTTTGAATGGAGGTCCTGAAAACACTTGGATATGCAAGTCTGAAGTTCAAACAAGAGGGTTACAGACATAAATTCAGAAACCTGCATCATCATGGTGCCTTGTCTATAGCAAATACCTCAGGACTGCCAAATTTGCTTTTTAGCTGTCAGGGCTCCAGTTCTGAAGAGTGTGTCAAATATTTTTGAAAGGCTGATGGGTGCCATGTAGAGGTATCAGTGTTCCCTGAGTTGCTACAGCTGCTACATTACAAAGCTCAAGTTCACCCTGTTTCCCCTCTTCCTGGGGTGCTCTACCAAGATTCCATGAGTGTGTGTGCATGTGCAATGGCTGCCATGATAACTTCAGAGGCTCCCTCTGGATTCCATTTTTCAGCATCTTCCAAGGCTGCACAAAGCACTTGAAAATGGGTGCATTCTTTTTAAATATGTTAAAAGCAACAGTCTAAGCCTGACATTCAACTTGCTTCTTTTCAGGACCTCTTACTGATATAAAAACAGGCAACACCAATTTCACAATATGAGAAACCTTTGAGAATCTTTTAATTGTCTTTTATTTTCCCATAGTCCAGGCACAACACATATTACTTTCAGTAACTATTTAGTCAATATTCAACTGTGAACTGAAAAAAAAAAAAAGCCAGTCCAGTCTGGTTGAAAAGGCAAAGTTGAAGTGTATTCAGTTAGTCCAACTGAGGTTTTAAACTGGGCAACAACAGGTGGGATGCCTACAAAACTGACTTGTATGAAACTGAGTTGTCCTATAAAACTGAGTTTGGTTACAGGTGATGTTTTTCTATGAGACAAGTACACTGAATCAGATTAAAACAATACAGATTTATGTATGGTTATCAATTACATTGGAAATCAAAGAATATTTCATTGAAAGCCACAGCTAACTGACAATGCTGATTAAGGAGATGCTTCCATTCCCACACTTAATTCTACCATGGGATGTTCTCTATACACAGCGAGAGACCTACAGTGGCCTTTAAAGGCAAGGTAGATAGCCAGGAGTCAAAGCAGATGTCCTGAAGCATCTGAAAAATACCAAAGATTATTTTGGCAGTACTCAGAACCCAGCTGAGGTTAGAAATCATCAATTTGTTCTGGAACCAGTCAGCCTGACCTCAAGCATAGGAAACAAATAGTAAGGTTGACTTGGGAAGTACCTGACACAGATGCCTGGAGAAAACAACATGAGTGTCATGATGAGACTGCAGCTGAAAGAACTGCCAGACTGAGGAAAGGAAGGAGGGAGGGAAAACTAGAAGGAACTGATCCTAACTGTCCCATCTCAGCCAGGCTGCAGATGAGCCAGAGAGAACCTCCAGAGAATGGTGTATGAGAATGACAACTTTAGGATGAGGGACACGAATGCAGATGACAGCCAAAGCCAGGTCTGGATTACTACCCTCAATAACCCCCTCCTCTTCCACAAAGAAAGCAGAATGAGCCCTACACTGGGCCCTCTGGCCACACCACACCCATCCACAGGATTCCCCAGACAACAGGGCACAAGGAAGCTTGAGTCCCAGGAACAGTTTGGACCCACAGTTGAATCTCTGGTTTAACATTTTCTTCTTATGGCATTGGGAGTATCTCACAGCCCCAAAGAAATGACTGAAAAATGAAGTCTCCAGGAAGCAGGAACCAGCAACACCCTGGAGACCTCAAGGACCAAAACTCAGAACTCAAACACCATTAGAACAGTTGCTTTGTCTTCCTTTTCTCTTACCTTTGCTCTGCAGGTTACCTTCACTCTCTTCACTGAAGAAAATCCAGAGCACAGACTCTGGCGTCTTAGGCTCTAGTCTAGTTTTGCTTTTCCATTTGCAAACTGAATTACCTTGAGCAAACTATCTGCCTTCTCTGTGCCTCCCTTTCTTTGTGGGGGAAATAACAGTGCCATTTCTATGCTTGAGGAATATATGACTCATTATTTGAAAAAAAACACTTCTTGCTCATTCTTGGTCTCTTTCCTACCTAACAGTCTGGCCCTCAAGGTCGAAGGTGATGAAACAAGGCTGGTTCAGGCCAACTCGCAGTGTCACGGACAGGGCACCAAGGAAGGAAAGGGAGCAGCAGGAGCTGCAGTGCCACTCAGAGTCAGGCAGGAAACAGGCCATTTTGCTGGGACAAGAGGAAGTTATTTCCAAACGGGATACCTGGCCTCTGACATCTACTCTATCATTGCTCCCTTGACTCAACACAACGGAAACTGGGCACCACGCCCTCTCTCCTACTCAGACTTTGAGATCCAACCCTACATGCATATTGCTATCCCTCCAGCTCTGTGAATATGGAGTCCTCCCACCGTCATTGAAGAGTAATTTCTTCTTTGATGCCTATTTTATTTTTATTTATTTATTTAAAGATTTATTTATTGGAAAGTCAGATATACAGAGAGGAAGAGAGACAGAGAGGAAGATCTTCCATCCAATGATTCACTCCCCAAGTGAGCACAATGGCCAATGCTATGCCAATCCGAAGTCAGGATCCAGGAACTTCTTCTGGGTCTCCCACACGGGTACAGGGTCTCAAGGCTTTGGGCCATCCTCCACTGCTTTCCTAGGCCACAAGCAGGGAGCTGGATGGGAAGTGGAGCTGCTGGGATTAGAACCTGTGCCCATATGGGATCCCGGGCGTTCAAAGAGAGGACTTTAGCCGCTAGGCCACGGCGCCGGGCCCTGATGCCTATTTTAATGTTAATAATCCTATCTTTCAGTGCCCCCACACTCTTCCTTATGACACTGATCCTATCAGCCACCCCCTTCCTACCCGTATCTTCTATCTCTTTCTCCTTCCCAGTCCTTTCACATAAGCACTGAAACAAGCTCAGATCTCTCCCACTCCAAAGGCAAGCAGCTCCTTCCTGAATCTCCCCTCCCAGGGTCCACCTTCCTCTCCGGTCAGCATCTCAAAAAGTTGTTTACACTAGCTGACTGCTCTTCCTCAGTCTCCATTTTCCCCTCAACTCTGTTCTCTACTCACACCTCCTCCCAGATGCCCTCTCCAAGCACCTTATATGCCCCCACCTCCCTTAAACTCTCCATCTTCCCCCAGATCTACGCTTCCTCTACCTTAAGTTTCCCCAGCTGATCTCCTCTCAGGTGACCTCCTCTCCTCTCAGGATTTCACCTTACCCCCTATACAAGCTAATGACACTCACTCATACCATTAATTCCATTCTCCCTCTGAATGTCAGACTACACAATAGCATCATCACTTAGAGGTCCCCTCAAGACACTGAAAACTCAACATCTGGATTTAGGAGAGAATTCTTATAATTCTATCATAACAACAGAGATACCAGATCCACAGAGGTGACTTAGACGAAGGTAAGCTGAGGCTTAGTGGTCAATTGAGAAAGGAACTAGAAATATTCTAGACATACTACAAGCGGTCAAATTAACATGAGTGGTCAGAAATGACAGCCTTCAGGTGAACCTAAAGATTTTGTCTTTTTTAAAATGTCTACTCCAGTTCTGCTGCCCCCCCCCCTCCTTTTAGATTTTATTTATTTGAAAGGCACAGTGACACAGAGAGGGAAAGACAGAGAACTTCCATCTGCTGGTTCATTCCCCAAATGGTTTTAACAGCCATAGCTTGAACAGGCTAAAGCCAGGAGCCTGAAACTCCATCCAGGTCTCCTACATGGGTGGTAGGAGTACAGGCACCTAGGCTAATTTGCACTGCTTTCCTGGACACTTTAGCAGGGAGTTGGATCTGAAGCAGAGCCTGCAGGACTCAAGCCACTGCTATAATACGTTATGGGTGGCAGCTTACCCAGTTGCACCACAATGATGGCTCCACTTTATGTCTTTTAATAAGTCAAAGCACCTCAAAAGTGGACTTGCCTACATTTCAAGGTTTTGAGTCCATGGTTACTGGGAATATTAAAAAACAAGGCCTGAATTCTTTCAACTTTCAGAAGTCCATGGTTTTGCTAGAAAGCAAATTTGAACTGAAGCAGATCTGACCAAATGCAGTGAAACTGGATAATACTGCTGCTAAGTGGACATTGGTTTGCAGCCTGGAAGGTCTAATACCCTGAAATGAAAATTACAGCAAGAACATTTCAGGATACACAAGAGAGCACAAGAAATTCAACATACTCTTGAGTGGGGAAGCGCTGACAGTCAAAAGAAAATGCTTTGGTATGACCTTCTCTGAGGTATCTGTACTTAGCTATGTTTGTATACAGACAATACTGTAGTAGAACCTTTTTGACCAAGTTCTGTTTCAACAAACCTAACCAGGAATTACCTCAGAAACAGATCTCTGAATAGACAGGTGGAGCATAATGGCCTGAAAACCAAGCCAGGAAGGACTTCTGTGCCTGAGTCACAGACACTCCTGCCTTTCAGGTAGACATCTTAAGAGCACAACTCCTGACTGAAAAGCAGTGGTTCCCACTCACATGCAGCTTCACGTTCACCTATGTGACTATGCACCTGGCATTATGATGCTTCCATACCTGCCCTTCAAGGCCTTCCCTCCCGTCTGTATTACACTCAGGCTGTCTTGCTTATATTGCTCCTACAATCTCTGCATCCTTTCTACTTGTTTGAACCTCTTTATTATGAATAGCCTTCTCTGTCTTCCATCTGTTTTTGCATACCTGCCTATACA
Organism: Ochotona curzoniae; assembly: GCF_017591425.1. Taxonomy (NCBI): domain Eukaryota; kingdom Metazoa; phylum Chordata; class Mammalia; order Lagomorpha; family Ochotonidae; genus Ochotona; species Ochotona curzoniae. The sequence goes on from NW_024466599.1 coordinate 62,650,185, forward strand.
AACTCCATTTGATGTCTTTAGATTGGTAGTTTTGACTGGATTCCTATCCAAAGTACCACCCTTACACATATGTTCTTCATGGTATGGGATTCTGCTCAGGAGAAATCTGTGGATTTAAAATGGTATGACCATCTGGAGTCCAAACTTCCCTCTGGGCCATCTAATATGTACCTGTTACCCTAGAACTTACCGTCAAAAAAGTCCTGTGCCTACATCTGAGGAGGCCTCTGACCTGAGCCTAGAAGGTATACTTTACTGCCTGTTAATGAACTCCCAGATCTAACGGTGGCTGAGGCGTTTACCAGGTTCCTTGAAATACAGTGTAGAGCTAGGGCTAGGAAGAGAATGAGGCAGACTGAATGCTGCGGTTTTCGATTTGTACTCTGGACATGGGCCCTGCAAACTCCAGAGGATCCAAGTACAAAAGTTAATAAAAGGACCTGCACAGTAGCCTAGTGGCTAAAGTCTTTGTCTTGCATCTGCCAGGATCCCATGTGGGTGCCAGTTTGTGTCCCAGCTGCCCCACTTTCCTTGCTGCTCCCTGTTTATGGCCTGGAAAAGCAGTAGAGTATAGCCCAGAGGCTTGGGACTCTGCACTCACATGGAAGACCTGGAAGAAGCTCCTGGTTTCTGGCTTTGGATTGGCTCAGCTCAGCCATTGCGGCCACTTGGGGAGTGAATCAGTGGACAGAAAATCTTTCTCTTTGTATCTTCTTCTCTCTGTAATTCTGCCTTTCCAAAAAAATAATAAATAATAAATACATTCTTTTAAAAAGAATAAAATCCAGTCCTCCCCCACCCCCAGGCTTATCACGTTAACAGGCAAACCAGGGATCAAGACAACACTGGAACTAAAGTATCTCCTTCTGTGCTAAGCCAGGTTATGGCACCAGCTTTACATATGTCATTCTAGTTGCAGCTCTGCACCAGGATGCACCGGAGCACCCAGTGTTGTCCTCTCACAATGCTCATCAGGGCTTCAGTCTTACCAAAGTTCCCTGCATGTGAGAGGATAGGTGTAGGAAGAGAGTAACATCGTGTCCCTCTGTGCCTCGGGTTCTCCATTTTTCGAGTACAAACCATAAAAACCACCCACACATCCTGCAAGATCACTCTGAGAATAAAATTAGGCCTGATCACCTGATTTCCCAATACCCACAGCTATTTTAAGTAATGGCCTCTCCAAGTGAAGTACAGGGAAGAGCTAATTTGGGGTGAGAAACACTGATACTCTAGACTGTATATTATGTACTAACTGTGCCAACCTCTGAAGTCTAAGCTGGGTCCTCATGTTACCCACTATGCTCCAGGACCAATGCCCTCAACTGATGCCAATTAGTCTGTCCAAGGGAAATGAAACAAAATGTATTACTAGTCCAAGCAGAATACAACCTGTGAAGACAGACCTCTAGCATAGTATGGAAAGCAGACACATTTCCATTCCTCTGATGGGAAAGCAAAGCAGGACAAAACTTGTGGGAGACATGTGCTGACATCTATCCAAACTGCACATGCAGTCACTCTTTGGGTTCACAATCTTACTTCTGGGAACTGATCCCCAGATACACCTGCGTTCCTGCAAGATGACATCTACACAAGGTGAGCTACAGCAGCACACGTTGTAGCAACAAAAGATTAGAACGAATTCAAAGGTTGGGACCAGTGCGATGACTCAATTGGCTTAAAAGCACCAGGAACGCAAATGGGCTCTGGTTTGTGTCCCGGCTGCTTCATTTCCCATCCAGCTCCCTGCTTGTGACCTAGGAAAGCAGTGGAGAATGGCCCAAAGCCTTGGGACCCTGCACCCACATACAAGACCTGGAAGAAGCTCCTGGTTTCTGACTTTGGATCAGCTCAGCTCAGCTACAGCTGTTGCAGCCACTTGGGGAATGAACCAACAGTTGGAAGACCTTTCCTCTGTCTTTCCTTTTCTCTGTAAATCTGCCTTTCCAGTAAAAATAAGCAAATCTTTTTTAAAAATAGAAAGAATTCAAAGGTCATAAATAAATATGCCAGTACATCCTTAAAACACAATACCTCAAAGCAGAACTAGAAATCTTTCTGTACATTAACATGTAGAGCCCTTACATATATTATTTGTAAAAGACATTGTATCAAGTATAAATGTATTTTAATATTTTTGCACTTGTTTGTTTTCACAACAAGACACTGAATGGATACATAAGAAACTAATCATAGAGGAGCTTTTCAATGTATACCTTTCATTATTGTTCTATTTTTAAATCATTTCATTGTTTTTACTATGCCAAAAAAGAAATTAGCAACCCAAAAAACTCCTTCCAGAACACATCCCAAAGCGCAGAGAGTGCTAGACAGGATGGAACAGGATCAGGGCTGACCCTGTAGGGCCTGTATTTGCCTGGCCACCCCAAACTTTCTCAGCTGTGAGATAAGATGGGACGGCCTTCCTTCCAGCCAGGCCCTTTCATAAATAACTTTCCTGAATCCCTCCCTGTTTCATAACATTGCTACCTTCTTTGTTCTTTTATTGGTTCAGATATTTGTGAGCCCACTGAACATGTTTGGCACCAGCTCCAGAGAAATCCCAGAAGCACAAAATCCTTATTTGGTTACTTCCCACTCTTGAATTATATTTGTCAATTGTCATGCCCAAGTGATTCTGTCTTAGGCTAAATTCAGAGGCTTTTAAATCTACACTTTAACTTGGATACATCCTTTTAGAAAGCAATTTGTTTGTTTGTATAAAGGTGCAGTTAAACAGAGCACTCTCTTTCTTGGGTAATTACTCTCTATATAACAAAGTCCAGTTCAGTTCTGTTCATCCATCCGGAATGACTTCTGGCAAAGGTTGTGAGGATGAGGAAGCAGGAATAATAGAAATGCAGGGACGGGGGCCTGGCATGGTGGCCTAACGGCTAAAGTCCTCGCTTTGAATGTGCCAGGATCCCATATGGGCTCCAGTTCTAATTCCAGCTGCCCAGTTCACATCTAGCTCCCTGCTTGTGGTCTGGGAAAGTAGTTGAAAACAGATCCTGCACCTGCATGGGAGACCCAGAATAGCTCCTGACTCCTAGCTTCAGATCAGCACAGCACCAGCTGTTGCGGCCACTTGGGGAGTGAACCGTCAGCTGGAAGATCTTCCTCTCTGTCTCTTCTCCTCTCTCTCTATATATCTGACTTTACAATAAAAATGTTTAAATCTTTTAAAAAATGAAAAAAAAAATCCAGGTGTGTAGGAAATGGAAGATGAGAGAAGCCAGACTGCTCCACTGTGTCACAGGGAGACAGGGGCAAGGCTGGAGACTCAAGAGGAGCCAGCCAAGGTGGTGTCCTGTGCTGGTTGTGCAAGGGAGATTCACTGTGTGTGAAAGAGAAAGAGACGGGGACCAAGCAAAAGGCTAAAAGCAGAGTGGGGGAGCTCTGTGAGTCTAAGGAACCCATCAGCTATTGCGTCTAGTCTCAGCTATGGTAGAAGCTGTGGGACTGCCACATTTGGCCAAATGTTCAACTCTGGTATGAGCAACACTGGTGTAACCACCTGCAACAGAGATCCAAAAACAAATTTTCTCCTTCAAAAATAATTTTAAAATCTTGTCACAAAATTTTCAAAATGTTAATTTAAAAAGCAATAAACTGGGCCCTGCGGTGTGGCCTAGTAGCTAAAGTCCTCGCCTTGAACACCCAGGATCCCATATGGGCGCCGGTTCTAATCCCAGCAGCTCCACTTCCCATCCAGCTCCCTGCTTGTGACCTAGGAAAGCAGTGGAGGATGGCCCAAAGCCTTGAGACCCTGCACCCGTTTGGGAGACCCAGAAGTAGTTCCTGGATCCTGGCTTCAGATCGGCATAGCACCAGCCATTGTGCTCACTTGGGGAGTGAATCATCGGGCGGAAGATCTTCCTCTCTGTCTCTCTTCCTCTCTGTATATCTGACTTTCCATTAAATAAGTAAATCTTTAAAAAAAAAAAAAAGCAATAAACTATCATACTCCTTTATCTTGACCCAAATGAGTTGAAAATTTATGCCATACAAATCCGGCACATGGATATTTATCACAGCTTTATCCATAACTGCAAAAATCTGGAAGCAACCAACATATTTTTCAGGAGGTGAATGGATAAGTAAACAGTTACATGGACAAACAAGCATCAGTCAGCATTAAAAAGAAATGCCCTATCAAGCCACGAAAAGAAGTGAAGCAATAAATGTACTATTACTCGGGGTTAAAATCTGATCTGAAAAGGCTACATTCTGGAAGAGGAGAACTATGGAGACAGTAAAAAAGATCAATGATTGCAGGAGATGGAGGGGAAAGGATGACAGATAGGCAGAGCATAGAGGATTCTTACAGCAGTGACACTGTCCTGTTTGATACCGGAGTGGGAAGGCAGGGCACATTTGTACAAACCCACAGAAAGCACGACACCAGGAACACACCCTAATGTAAACTATGGTCTTGGATTATGCATGTCACTATCAGTGCACTGTCACAAACGCACCACTCTGGTAGGGAAGATTGTGTATGTGAAGCGTCAAAGAGTACTGGGCAATCTCTATACGTTCTGTTCAATTTTGCTGTGAACATAAAACATCTTTAAAAAAATAAACTCTTATATTTTTTAAAGAATCCTAATTACCCAAAATAACTTATTTTCTCCATCAGGCCCTGATCCTACAAACTTGATTTTGCAGAAATAGAATAATCGTGTAGGTAAATTTCTGCTATTTTCACCTAATATGGTTTTGTAACATATCTATGATCTCAAAGCCTTCCCAATGATTATCTTAACTTCATAATATTCATAATATTCCACCACAAACACACATTTAGTTAACCATTTCCCTATTATGCTGACATTCCTTTTACATTTCTTTATGCTTAGAAATCTTTAAAAAAAATTATCCTCTGTTTTTCTCTGTAACTCTATTTTTCAAACAAACACATCTTTAAAACAAAACAAAAAAGGGGAAGCCAGTGTCACGGTACATCAGATTAGAATGCCGCCTTTAACACCAGAAACTTATATGAGCAGTAGTTCAAATCCAGGTTGCTGCCAATGCACCAAGGAAGGCAGCAAAAGATAGCTGAGCGCTTAGGTCCCTGCCACCCATGTGGGAGACCCAGATGAGTTCCCAGACTCCTGGCTTGGATCTGGCCCAGTCCTATCTGTCGCTGCCATTTCAGTAGTGAACCAGCAAATGGAAGATCTTTGTCTCTTCCTCTCTGTAACTCTGCCTCTCAAATTAATAAATACATCTTATAAAAAACAAATACTCAAGAGAACATAACTAAGTTAAAGGATATGAACATACTGAACATTTTTGCTACTTTCCTAATTTCTTTCATGTTTCAATTGTATCCGATCTATAGCTGTGGAGTTTACTAGGACGATTAAGCAGATTGCTACTTGGGGGTGGTCAAGACTTGGTGTTCTAACTTATCTTGATAAGCTTTTTATAAACTTGAGCTTAATTATAATTATTTAAAAAGCAATGCTATCACATTGATACACATAATCTATCATATTTTTTCAACTTTTGAAATTTTTCACTGTTTTTAAGCAATCCTTTTCTGCAACATTTTTTTCTATAGCCTCAATTCTTAATAAAGCTATCTATAAAGCTATCCTGCCACAACAGTAGTGCATCCACTAATCTTGCTGAATTTTCAATAACTTGATGCACATGTTTACTAAGCTTATTGACCTAGAGTTAAGTCACTTCAGATACAAGGACTGTGGGCCTAGGAAACAACAGAAGTCAGTTTGGATCAGTTACATTTATTGTGTAACATGTAGTCTCTCCCCTGGGAAGTCAATATGGCAACATTATCCAGTGAGCGGAGTTATTTATAGGTTAATCAGTCAATTTAAATACTGCTTTGCAAGACTGAGTTTCAGATTGTCCAGCCATGAGCCCTGACTTCTATAATCAGTATAGCAACTAACCCCATGCCTCCCACGTGGCATATGTTCAATAAGTATTTGTCAATTTGAACTGATTTGGCATCGAAATAAAGCTGGTGGCCCAAAGCTATTATTTAAAAGAATAATCCAGAAGCTAAAGGGTATTGTTTTTAACCATCAGGACATATCCCCCACGCTCAGTCTTTCTCCATGCATTGTTAGCTACAGAATGGGAATGCTGGCAAAGCTGGGCTTGGGCAGAACTAATAACTAGGGCACAGCCACGGAGCAGACAGACTTGGCTTTGAATTCCACACCTACAACTTCCTATCTGGAGCTTTGAGAAAACTGAGCTCTTAGTTCCTCATTTTGTAAAAAGAGTACAAAGTTCCCAGTGCTATTGATATAAAAATTAGAAGCAGTATACTCCGAGTGCTTAGCACGGTACCTGGCCCTCAGAGAGCGCACAGGACTGATAACCATTATCATTCCCCTCCATCATGTCCCCAAAATCTAAGTGCTTTAAAAACAAAAACCAAAAAATCTAGAAAAATTAAAGGAAAATGTACAGCTATGAGGAAGAAAGGAAACAAAGAAGGAAGCAAGGAAGTATAAAAGATATGGAAAAACCACTTCACTTAAGTGCATATCAGTTCTAAATGCAGCTGTCTGCTGAGGACATTTTATCAAACTAGAAGCAGATCACTGCCAAGTTACCTAACTCTGCTTATCCAAACTATCAAAGTTTATTTATCTGTTTAGTTATCATTTTCTAAAAGACTGAAAGTTTCCCAGATCATCCTAACATGAAGTCCCATTACTGAGAATTTCTTTGGAGGCACATCCATATATTTATAAATTAATGAGTCTATGAGGCTACTTACTGCAGCAGAAGACTAGAAACATCTTAATATCTATCACTAGGGAACTGATAGAATAAATCATGACACAGTCACACAAAGGAATAAATATCCTGGAGCTATAAAAGAGAAGGAGGGGGCCCGGCGCGGTGGCGCAAGTGGTTAAAGGTCCTCGCCTTTGCACACCCGGGATCCCATATGGGCGCCGGTTCTAATCCCGGCAGCCCCGCTTCCCTTCCAGCTCCCTGCCTGTGGCCTGGGAAAGCAGTCGAGTACGGCCCAAAGCTTTGGGACCCTGCACCCGTGTGGGAGACCCGGAAGAGGCTCCTGGCTTCAGATCGGCATAGTATCGGCCCGTTGCGGCTCACTTGGGGAGTGAATCATCGGACGGAAGATCTTCCTCTCTGTCTCTCCTCTCTCTGTATATCCGCCTTTCCAATGAAAAAATAATAAAAAAATAAATCTTTAAAAAAAAAAAAAAAAAAGAGAAGGAGGAAACATCCTATGAACTAATGGGGAACAATTTCCTGGATTGATGGTTAAGTAAAAACGCACAGGTGTAACATAGGTTATAAAGCATGTTGCCTTTTCTAAAAGATTTGCAAAGAGCAGCAGCTTCCTCTTTTCAATTTACAAAATCACTAATGAAAGATTCATCCCAAGAAATCAGGGTGGGTTTAGCAGCAGTATATTTGCAGGCTAAAAGATAAAGATAAGAGGCCAGCACTATGCTGCTAGCAGGATAAGCCTTCAGCCGCAATGCTGGCATCCCAAATGGCTTCTTGTATTCATTGCTCCGCTACTATGCAGCTCCCTGCTAATGCACCTGGCAAAGCAGCAGGAGATGATGGCCCAAGTCGTTGGACCCTTGCACCCAGGTAGGAGACCCTGAGGAAGCTCCTTGTTCCAGGCTTTAGTCTGTTTCAGTCCTGGCAGTTGTGACCACTAGGAATTGAACTAGCAGATAAAAGATCTCTTTCTTTCTCTTTTTAAAAAACAAATAAAGGCTAAATCGTCATCTTAATGGATGTTAGAAAGACAGCTGACTTACTGCACCACTCAATTCTGATTCTGTTGGAATAAAAAAAATATAAAATCTTGTTAATGTAAGAAATGTTACAAGCACTACTAGAGAATCAGGTTGAAGTCAAGAATGAGTTCTATCTGGGCTTGTTCTAAAATTCTACCCATATACCAAAATAAGAAAAAGAAAGAAGTGGCTGGCCTGGAGGCGCAGTGGGTTAAGCTGCAATACCAGCATCCCATATGAGCACTGGTTTAAGCCCTAGCTGCTCTACATCTGATTCAGCTCCCTGCTGATGAACCTGGAAGGCGATAGGAGACAGCCAAAGTCCTTGGGCCCATGCACCCATGTGGGAGATGCAAATAAAATTCCAAGCTCCTGGTCTGGCCTGCCCATGGCCACTGCAGACATCTGGGAAACAATCCAGTGGATAAAAGAACTCTCTCTGTTCATCTCTTCCTCTGTAACTCTGCCTTTCAAATAAATAAATCAGTTTAAAAAAAAGAAGGAGGAGGAAAGAACAAATTTAACAAATGTATTACTATATTGAAATGGTATGATATTAGTCAGGGGAGGACTTACTAAACAGAAATATCAGACTATAGAACTCAAGGCTCAGCCAAAGATGATGATGTAAAACTATTTACTGTTGGAAAGTATCTCAACTTTATATCTAAAAGTAAATTATAAAACAGTGTCATTCTATGATGCCATCTAAAATACATATCTACAGGACTAATGTTATGATACAGTAGGTAAACTGCTACTTACGACTCCCAAACTCCCTATCAGATGCCTGGGAGTGAGTCCCACCTCCACTCCGAAGGCAGCAAATGATGGCCCGAGTACTTGAACCCTTGCCACACACGAGAGACTCAGATGGGGTTCCTGGCTCCCGGTTCAAGTCTGGCCCACCGCCTGCTGTTACAGACATTTGAAGAATGAGCCAACACAAACACATTCACATACTCCTCCACACTGCCTTTCACATAAACATTTAAAATGAAAATATGTATTTAAATATCCATGTTAAATAAATACAGAGAAAAAAGATAAGAAGGAAATTCAAAATGTATTTCAAGATTACATCTCTGACCTACAGGCTTCCAATAATACTTATTTCCCACACTTATCAGTATTTCCTAACCGATTTGTTAGGAGCATATTTATACAATAATTATAACCACTATATCTTACACACACACACTCATTTCAATTATCATTGAGATGAGCTATGCCACTCCCAAAGTGTTTAGTGTTTGTGAACAACTCTCCCCAGCCCCGCTCCCTGCCCTTGCCCCTGTGAAGGGATATCTCAGATCAGCAGGCTCACAGAGGTCTGGTGTAGGCCTCACTGCCCAGGAGACCACAGCCCTCTGTCAGCACCCACACCTACTCCTAGTGCCATTCTACAGTAACTCCCAGCCCTCTGAACACCGCCCACCTTGGCAGAAGCTGAGAGGGCTCCCTCTTACAGCACACTGACCAGAAGTTTTCACCTCCCTAGTCGGTTGATTTGGAAATCATGCTGGAAGGCTTGAGCTTCTGCAGTTGGTTGCTCAGCCCCACTACTAGGCTGAAGGTCAGAGGCAGAGCGTGCCAGGTACAGCTGCCTCATTCTCAATGCTCCTCACCTATGCCCTCTCCCCTGGGCTCCTGTCTTGTCCCTCAGACAAGAGGTTCTGCTGCCTCTTTCTTGCTGACCACACTTTGGGAAGTCTGTCAGCTGTTCCCATTCACCTTAGACTTACTGTTTGGTATAGCATGCTGCTGTAGTGCATCTGGTCCCCTGACTTTCCACTCTGCAAATTACAACATGAGAAGAGGACTGCATTGGCTATTCCTTTGTCAACAGGAGCCATAATCTAGCATCCCTCCCTGAAGCCTCGTCAGCCCCACACCTGCTGCACACCCTGACAGCTTCACACATGCCCAGTATTCATCACACTGTCAGAAGGTGGTCAGACCAGCTCTGTAAAGCTGATGCTTCCAACCCAGCAAGCATTCCCTTCAAATTGCTGCAGCATTGGAGTGAGGAATACAGCCATGTGTAGGTTCCAGGGTGACTCAGGAGACTGAGATCAAAGCTGACCCTAACCATTCTTGGACTTTGGAAAATATCAGCACAGTCATTGCTTGTCTATACAGACCCAGCTCCCATCAGTCTACCTCTCCCACAACTCAGTTATGAACCAGGAAGCAATCTACAAGTACAAATGCTATCAAACAGACTTGCTTTGGATCTGGTAAACTTGACACTCATTTCTACCTGGCTTGGTTATTTGTCTTCTAACTCCATAGCAATGCAGCAAATGCAAATTAGAAAAGCGGAAAAGCAACAGCTAATAGATACAAGCAGAATGCCCTCTTCCAAAGCAGTGTAGAACATTCATTCCCCCAAGCCCTCATCATCACAAAGCACTCTGAATCACTTTTTCTTATCTTTGCCAATCTAAGTCAGAAAAACAATCTTTTTTTTTTAAGTGTTTTACTATTAAAAAAAAAAAGACAAAATGAGGCCTATTGTCTCACTAGACAATGCTAAACTATCCCAGGGCTGTAAGAAGTCCAGTTACAGGCTTTGAGCCTTTTCATTCATGAATTAAGTCTGTTCCTCCAGCTGTCAGTTAAGAAGTGGGGAGCAGGCATTGAGTATCGTGGTTAAGGCACTGCCTGGGACACCTACATGCTGTAACAGATGACCTGGGCTTAAGCCTTTGCTCAGCTCCAGACCCCAGCTTCTTGCTGGTGCGCACCCTGGGAGGCAGAAGATGATGGCTCAAGCAGTTTGGTCCCTGCCACCCATATGGTAGACCTGGAATGAGCTCCCAGCTCCCAGCTTTGGATGGCTCAGCCCCAGCTGTTGCAGGTGTTTACAAAGTGAAGAAGCATATAGAGGACATTTTGATATCTCAATCTCTTTTCCAACAAAATTATTTTTAAAATATTTATTTTATTTTTATTTTAAAAGCAGAATTACAGATAGAAAGAGAAACAGAGGGCCTGGCACAATAGCCTAGCAGCTAAGGTCCTCACCTTGCACACATAGAGATCCCATATGGGCACCGGTTCTAATCCCGGTGGCCCTAATCCCTATCCAACTCCCTGCTTGTAGCCTGGGAAAGCAGTTAAGGACAGTTCAAGGCTTTGGGACCCTGCACCTGTGTGGGAGACCCAGAAGAGGCTCCTAGATACTGGCTTCAAATTGGCTCAGCTCTGGCTAAAGTGGCAGCTTTGGGGAGTGAATTAGTGGACAGAAGATCTTCCTCTCTGTCTCTCCTCCTCTCTATATATGACTGTCAAATAAAAATAAATCTTTTTTTAAAAAAGGAGAGACAAAGAGGGCTTCCATCTACTGGTTTACTCCTCACACAGTTGTAATGGCTGGAACTGAGTGGATACAGGGTGGGTACAGGGGCCCAAAGACTTGGGCCATCTTTTGCGTTCTTACGACATTAGCAAGGCGACAGATCCAAAGTAGAGCAGCCAGGACTAGAACTGGTAGCCAAAAGAGATGTCAGTGCCACAGGCAGATTAGCTTGCTATACCACCATCCCAAAATAAGAAGTAACATCAGCAGACTGAGGTATTTGGCTCCTTGGGGTTTGGAATATACCTCGATAATTATGTTATCCATTCCTTGTCTGCCTCTGTCTAAATCATGAGTTGTAAGGGAGCAGAGACTATATCTCATTCACTTTTTGTGTCTCCAAAATCTTTGGTAAGTAGAACTTACATGAATATTTGAATAAACACTGGGGAAAGAAAAGGCCATCATTGCAGGGCAGCAAGCCTTAGGACCTGGAAATGACTCCCTGGTGGACAACATTTGGGTGCTCGGTACACTCCAATGACTCAGAATATAAGTCTCATAATCCTTAAAGAGTTTATCTATGTATCTACCCACCTACCGACCTTCCTACCTACCCACACGGGGCAGCTTGGTAATGGCCATATTTGTCTATTCAGTAAATACATAGTAAACATCTCCAGTGTGTCAGACACTGCAGACAGAGCAGTGGACCAAACAGCTACAGTTCAGGCTCACGTGGAGCTTACAATCTACCAAGAAGAAAAATAAAATAGGCAATCAGAAATGCAAGTTAATGGTAAATGCTACAGTGAGAAACAGGACAACGTGACAGGGAGAACCTTAAAACTATTTTCTACCAAACACTGCGAGCGGGCCTTGCTAGGAAGGCCATATTTAAGAGGGAACTTAAATAACTAGAGAATCTAGCCTTAGAAAAGTCAGGGGGAAACTAGGCATTTGGTAGGCAGTCAAACTGCCTGGGTACCATACTGGAGTGTCTGGTTTGAATCCTGGCTACTGTGATTCCAGCTAATGCACATCTGGGGAGACTGCAAGTGAGAGATCCAGTACTTACATCCCTGCCACCCGCTCCTACAAAGGATGGCACTGCTGCCATCTAGTGGCATATCTTCAACTGAGGAATGTGGTCTTCCCTGAGCTCTGCCCTACACACAGCTTTCATTCTCCCAATATGTAGGCAAGTTGATAATCCACATGCTGTGGACTCAGCTAATCACAGATACAATGGTGTTAGTATACTTGGAAGAACTTTTTTCCATAACTGACAGGTACAAGGTGGCGCAGTAGCCTAGTGGCTTAAGTCCTCACCTTGCATGCAATGGGATCCCATATGGGCGCTGTTCGTATCCCGGTGGTCCCACTTCCATTCCAGTTCCCTGCTTGTAGCCTAGGAAAGCAGTTGAAGACGGCCCAAGCTTTGGAACCCTGCACCCACGTGGGAGACCCGAAAGAGTCTTCAGATCAGCTCAGCTCCAGTTGTTGCAGCCACCTGGGGAGTGAACCAGCAGATAGAAGATATTTGTCTCTCCTCTCTGTCAATCTGACTTTTCAATAAAAATAATCTTAAAAAAAAAAAAAAACCTCACAGGTACACATACTATTTTATTCATACAAAATTTACCTGGAGGCCCCAGGTGACTGATGGGGTGGGATACTTGGCCTCAGTAATCCTGGGAGGTTGTCATTCCCCTTCCCACAATTGTGCGTGAATCTCAAGAAAGCACGCCAGGGCCTCGAATTCTGACAAGCACCAGTGAGCAGCTGGCTGTCCGATCCCCCTGGGCCGCTCCCCAGAGCCACACCGAAGAGGCAGGAGGCCACATCCTCACAAGCCCCCAGTTCCATCCCACTCAAGTCTGGCACTGCTGCAGAAGCCAGAGAGAAGCATGGCACAAGTCTACACCACTTAATAATATTAACACGTACAACGCCTTTCGCCTCACAGAAGTACCTCTTGCGCCTTCTCACTGCCGAAAGCGGCACCGGAGCACAGCGCATGCGTGCTTACCTGCGCATGCGTGCTTCCGTGCGTACCTCCAGCATACCAAGAATGCCGAGTTCTCATGTGTGGGCTTGAGGAGGATGCGGGCAGATCTGTGGGGGTCTTTAGAAGCCCTCTTTATGAGCTGTGACTGCAGCGGCTGGGGCCAGAGCTTTCCCCATGAGTTCTCGGCCTCCTTCACCAGACAGGTCAAGTCAGCCTCCTCAACATTTAACCTCCCGGGAGTCCTGGTGTTTGCAGCGTGCCTAGGATTTCTTTTAATCGATTGTGGACACACACACACACACACACACACACAGGCCGTTATGAAGGAAAGGTATCTTCGCAGGTCTCTAAAACGTTCCTGGCTCGTCCTGCCGCACAGCGCACCACGCAGCAGCACGGCCACATGGGAAGCACCAGTCAGCAGTCAAGCGGGGCAGGGGACGAGGGCGAGAGCCGATTTATCGTGGGTTCCTCTGGAAGAACAGGGCCAAACGGGCTTTGCATGTGCTGGTTTGAATCATTTCAGCGGGTGTAAAGTGTGCGGACTGTCTCCAGGTGTCTGGTCCCTGGCCCATGTGATTAACGTAAGAGAGTAACAGCTCAGGGAAATCCTACTAAAAGGAGGCAGTTCAGGGCCTGGGCTCCCTGTTGGTTGGTTGGCTTGCAGATGAAAGCTTGCCTGCAAGGGAGTTGTTTCCTATTTGTAGGAACTGGTCAGCCCTGAGAGGCAGGTGATCCTGGGCAGCAAGTCCCCAGACATTAAAGCACCAGACTTTTAAAAAAATGTGGGGTGGGCAGCATGGTAGCCTAGTGGTTAAAGCCCTTGCCTTGCATATGCCTGGATCCCATATGGGCTCCAGTTTGTGTCCCAACTGCTCCCTTCCAGCTCCCTGCTGGAAAGCAGCGGAGGACAGCCCAAGACCTTGAGACTTGAACCTGCGTGGGAGACCCAGAAGTTGTTCCTGGCTTCAGATCAGCTCATCATCAGGCGTTGCAGCCACTTGGGGAGTGAACCAATGGATAGAGGAGGATCTTTCTTTCTGTCTCCCCTTCTCTCTGTAAATCTGACTTTCCAATAAAAATAAATAAATCTGGGCCTGGCGCGGTGGCGCAGTGGTTAAGGTCCTCACCTTGCACGCCCGGGATCCCATATGGGCGCCGGTTTTAATCCCGGCATCCCTGCTTCCCATCCAACTCCCTGCTTGTGGCCTGGAAAGCAGTCGAGAACGGCCCAGGGCTTTGGGACCCTGCACCCTCGTGAGAGACCTGGAAGAGGCTCCTGGCTTCGGATTGGCATAGCATCGACCCGTTGCGCTCACTTGGGGAGTGAATCATCGGACGGAAGATCTTCCTCTCTGTCTCTCCTCTCTGTATATCCGCCTTTCCAATAAAAATAAAATAACTCTTTAAAAAAAATAAATAAATCTTAAAAATATATATTTATATTTTTTAATGTAAAAGGAACAGCTACTACACCCGGAGTGCATTTCAGCCCTAGGAGGATTTTATTCCCAATCTCCTCAACTCCACACTTTCTGGAACTTGAGGGAAGATGTTGGTCCTTGGACCCAGCATCAGATGCTGAATACACCCACCCTAACCAAGCCTCCCACTACACGTGGAGAAAACAGTGTATGGTCCAGCACTGCAGTGTCCCAGAATCTTTGAGATGGCTGCCAGTCTGACACAAAGGGGCAGTGTGGGCAGGTCTAGCCTCATCTGTCACCTTAAACCTTAGTCCCATGGGCTGGAAGTCCTTGAAAACAAGGGAATTCCCTGTTTGCATTTACTTCTTCCCAGGTACTCTGAACTTGACCCCTAATCTTGGCCCTTCCAAGCATCTCTACTCCCCGCCTACCAACCCCAGGGAGCTGAATCACTCTCCTGGTGCTCACCCTCCCTGACCCCAACCAGGACCTGGTGTTTTGCATCAACCCAGAGGTACCTTGCTGGAACCACACAACTTACCATGTCACAGACCCATGCCTGACTCTTTCAGGGAGAATCAGAAAACTTAAACAGATGTTTAAGTTTCTTTGTTGCTTTGTTCTTTGTTGCTTTTATTGCACATTCTTCCTCCAAATTTTTAAAAATTATTTTTAAAATTAAATTTTGCCTCTGCCACAAATAAAAAGAGCAGATTTTATTCTGTCACCCATAAGAGAAGATCTGTGAGTCGGCTGAGGCTGTGCCTTGCCCCTCTCTGGTGGTACAGCGAAGCCAGGAAGGCCAGGGCCCAGCCTGTGCCACCCATCAGCTTGTGTGTGTAGACGGCAGAGGAGAGGGAAGGAGCAGAGGATTCCTGGCAAAGTCAGTAGGTATGCTTCTCATGGGGATCAGGACCAGCTGTGGGCTAGAACTGGTTGGATCAAAAGAGCCAACAGAAAGCAGCCCTTCTAGCTCTGAATTCAGCAGCAGGCCATTGGTTATGGGTAACAAGGCAAGAATCACAGTTTATGAGCCAAAGACAGAGGGGACTCTGCGAGTGAGGGCCAAAAAGTGGACAATCTGGGGACTCTAGAGGGACACATAGATGCAATCAGCTGTGAGCTGCTGTAGGATACAAAAGCCCAGCAGGTCTCCGGCAGCCTGAACCCACATGGGAAACCCAGAAGAAGCTCCTGGCTCCTGGCTTTGGATCAGCTCAGCCCTGACAGTTGCAGCCCTTTGGGGAGTGAACTAGAAGATGGAAGATCATTCTGTTTCTCCTTCTCTCTGACTTTCCAATAAAAATAAATATTTTAAATAATAATAAAAAAACTTCAACAAAAAGTATCATGGGTCAGAATGTAGCCTAGTTATTTCAAAGAAGCATTCCACATCCAAAATACCTGGCTTCAATTCCCAACTCTGGCTCCTGACTCCAGATTCCTACCATGAGAGGCAGCAGAGGTGGCTCAGGTAAGCTGGTTCCTGCCACACAGGCAGGAGACATGGGTAGAGGTCCTAGCTCCTGAGCTTCAGCCCAGCCCTCACTATTGCAGGCATTTGGAGAGTGAAACAACAAATGGGATATTTCCCTCCCTTCTTCTGACGTTTCCTACTCTCTCTCTCTCCTTCTCTAGTAAATAGTATTATTTTAAAAAATAAATAAAAATAAGGGACAGGCATGAAAGCCTAGCAGCTAAGGTCCTTGCCTTGAACTTGCCGAGATTCCATACGGATGCCAGTTCTAATCCTGGTGGCCCCACTTCCCATCCAACTCCCTGCTTGTGGCCTGGGAAAGAAGTTGAGGATGGGCTCAAAGCCTTGGGATCCTACATCCATGTGGGAGACCCAAAAGAGGCTCCTGGCTTTAGACTGGCTCAGCTCTGGCTGTTGCAGTCACTTGGGGAGCTAATCATCAGTCAAAAAATCTTTCTCTCTGCCTCTTCTCCTCTGTATATCTAACTTTGCAATAAAAATAAATAAATCTTTAAAAAATTAAAATAAAAATAAAAAGTCGGCCTTCCAAAACCTAGACAGTGGCAACTAAGAACTGACCAATGATCCAGGATGGAAGCTCTGTTAGGTAATGACCCTCTTTCCACTGAATGGGGATTAAAGTGATTGCAGTTGCTGGGGTTATATGGTGACTATATATGATTATGGCATAATAAGCCATTTTATAACAACAACATCTTAAGATATAGATAGTGCTTTATTGTTTACATTTTTTTTTCACTTAATCCTTGCAGCAACCTTGAGGTAGGTATTACCATCCCCATTTTACAGATGAGAAAGCCAATGCCCCTAGGTTAGTTCACTTGCTGAAGATCACACACTTAGTGGCAAAGCCACCAATAATTCCCAATGCAAGGGGACTCTTGAGTAGTTCACAGGCTGCTGCCAAGGAAAGAAAAGCAGAAAACTTCAACTGGAAAGGTCTGGATCATTCATCGGAACTTAATGGGGTCCTTCACCAGGAATAAGAGAGGCACATTCAGAGGCCTAGACAGGAAGTGATCAAAAGAAGCCTGGAGCTCATGAGCATTGTGAAGCAGGAAGAGGTCTTGCCATTTGATGAGAGCTGACAGTGCCTTCAGATATACACAACATTCAGCTTCCAGGGGTTGGAGGAAAGAGAGGGTATCCAGCAGGCAAAAATCCAGGCGAGTGAGGCCAGGAAGGGGTGCCTCAGAGTGGCACCACCTCAGCCTGGTCTAGTCCTCATGACCTTGGGCTAGTGGTCCTTTAACTTCGTTAAGGCCTTGAGACTCTGATAAAAACCATAAAACCTCCCCCCAAGAAAAATATAGACACACACATACAGAAGACATTTTGCATACAATTTCAGGGAGTCCAAGGGCCTGAGGAGGGGGGGACTCCTGCTTTAGGGCAAGGGTATCACCCTGAGTAACATCACTGGTGCAAGTCTGTATTCATGCTGCTCATACTTCTTGTGGCCGTTCCCCTCCTGTCATCCCCAAGTATTTAGGATGTTGTAAAGTGAACCCTTAATGGGAGCCAAAGAAAAGGGGTTGAACTGACACTCCAGCTAGGAAAAGGGCAGCTGTGGCAGGGTAGTGGTGGCAGCCAAAAGGCAAAAACAAAGAGCAGCCACCCACACATGCACCCACCCACAAGGTCACTATCCTACCCACCCACAAGGTCACTTTTGGATTTTTCTTGCTCAAATTCAGGGAATGTTGTAGGGCAGCAAGGAGAGGGGCAGTGTTTCATTTCCTTTGAGACAGGAAAACCATTTCCTGTAAGTTCTGTGGCTAAAACTCTCATTCCAAACTCTCCCCTTGACAGCCCCAATGAATACACCTCAGCATCGGCCCAATCGTGCACACGTGATCAGGGATCCTGTGAACACCTATGTATTTATACTCCCTCTTTCATGGAAGAACGGGAGCCGGGATGGAGGAGATCTCAGGGCAGAGTTTCCATGTGGTAACAGGGGATCATGCACTCCCCATGGAGAATCAGAGAAACTAGAAGGATCAGCAGAAGCACTCCAAGGATGCAGTGTACATCAGTCCCAACCCTGCCATGGCTCTTCCTTCTGGCCAGGGCCAGCCAGAAAGTGAAGTCATAGCTAAGTCCTGTGCCCCATCCCCAAGACTAATGGGCCCAAGATAGAGACCAGGGCTGAAGGATCACAGGGGCTCAGAGGTGAGGAGAGAGGGTCTGATTCCCTGCAGAGAAAGCAGTTCTAATCCCCTAGGAGAATCAAGAACTAGGCAAAGCCTGTATCCAAGGCTATCCAGGTCTGGAAAGGGTAGACACTGAAGTCAAAGTGATCACTCAGACTGAAAGAAGCTGAGACCACGATGTTGACACCTCGGTGATTGCTCTGCGCCAGTGAGTATCATCTGCCCAACTCTAGATAGATGTCTCATCACATGTGGCTAGAGGAGCCCCCGTTAGCCGAATGTGGGCTGGGCTTGGGCAAGGGTCAAGCAGGAAAGGTGGAGGGAAGCCACCAAAGCCACTACCCCTTTTGGCCAGGGCCAAGGGCAGCCGTTCATCTTCAGGAGAAGGAGAAGGAGGGTCTTGGCTATAACTCGTGGTCCCAGATGTTGGAGCCCCTAAATCCAAGCCGACCTTGTCTCTAGCCAGAAGTTCTCTCTGTCGCCGTCGCTGCTGACGCCGACCAATCAGGAGAAGAGTCAGGGATGCTGCAAGAACTCCCAGGATGAAGCCAGCCAGTCCAGCTCCCACTGTATGGGCTTGGCTTGGAAGGCCCTGCTGGTTGCCCCATACCAAGCTGTAAGCTGCTACTACACGAGCTGCCCCGCCCTCCTGACACTCACAGGCATAAGCGCCCATGGCTCCAGGGGTCACCACCACCTCTAGCCCATCCCCCCTGGGTGCGAATGCAGTCACTCCACTGGGCTGGTGCCACACACAGGAAGCCCATGCTGAGCTGGGGGAACATGGCAGGATCACATGTGCAGCTGTAGCCACAGGAACTTCAAACACTACTGGGTGTTCTGTAGAAAGATAGCCAAGGTACAAAAGGTGGTAAGGTTAGGGAGGCACTGGTGATAGAGAGAAATACATAGTTATTAGACACAAGAAGGGGATACCGAAACAGTTTTAAAAAGGATCATTAAGGTATGGCCTGGATCATTGGCTGCCATATCCTTGAGGACTCAAGTTTTCAAATGAGTCTAAAATGAACAACTTTCCAGCTCTTCCCACCCACTCCACCCACAACTCTATAAGCCATACAGACCTCCTGGTTCTTTGGGACACAATGAAGCTACATCTGCTGACTCCATGTCTTGGACCAGCCTGTAAAAAAAGAATACTTGGTAAATCAAGTGTCTACATTCCCTTCTCCCTTTCTCAGTGTGAATTCACTGAATATCCATGCATTTGTTCTAACTCCCATTATCTTATGCATTGCTCCAGGCATGAACAGTCAGCATTTGCCTCATCACTGACTTTTCCTCGCAACACTGGTCAAATCAAGTTCTACACAGATCATAGAAGACTCAATTTGCACTAGGTCTGGTGGAAACACACTCAGTGAG
The DNA here is from genome assembly GCF_017591425.1 of Ochotona curzoniae. Classification (NCBI taxonomy): domain Eukaryota; kingdom Metazoa; phylum Chordata; class Mammalia; order Lagomorpha; family Ochotonidae; genus Ochotona; species Ochotona curzoniae. The sequence goes on from NW_024466599.1 coordinate 62,669,745, forward strand.
TGTTCTTTAAATAAACATGATGGTTTAAGCACCATGGTTTTTCTGGCTATGGGGCTAGCATCCCCTGTGGGTCCCAGCTGCTCCACTTTCAATCCAGCTCCCTGCTTGTGGCCTGGGAAAGCAGCAGAGTCCTTGAGTCTTTGCACTCACATGGGAGACCCAGAAGAAACTCCTAGCTCCCAGCCCAATTTTGGCTGTTATGGGCATTTGAGGAGCAAACCAGTAGATGGAAGATTCCCTCTCTGTCCCTCCTTCTCTCTCTGTAACTCTGCCTTTCAATTTAAAAAGCAAGTAATTAATTAATTAATTAAAACACACACACACACACGGCCCAACGCAATGGTTCAATAGTTAAATCCTCACCTTGAACATGCCAGGATCCCATATGGGAGCCAGTCCAGGTTCCAGCTGTTCCACCTCCCATCCAGCTCCCTGCTTGTGGCCTGGGAAACCAGTGGAGGGCTCTCCACCCATACAAGAGACCAGGAAGCACCTCCTGGTTCCTGACTTAGAACCAGCTCCACTCTGGCTCCTGCAACCACTTGGGAAGTGAATGAGTGGACAGAAGATCTTTCTGTCTGTCCCTCCTTCTCTATGTAAATCTGCCTTTCCAATAAAAATACATAAATCTTACCAAAAAAAAAAAAAAGAAGAAAAAGAAACATGGATATAGTCCAAGAAATGTGCCTGGTTGTCCATGGCCACAAAATTTCTCTAGGAGAAAAATATTAAAACTAGAGTTGTTATTTAAGAGAAAGCATAAACTTCTCTATAGAAGGCAATCAGTTTTCTGAGAGGATCAATGAAAAGACTTTTATTTCATAAAAGCCTCTCATCTCTGCCAAGGAGCATTTCTCTTAAACAGCCCAGTGCTGGTACTCCCAGGCATTGGGCCGGCTGTGTGTGATGGAGACTAGCCAGATGCGATGCTTACCTCAGAACGCTCTGGCACCACTCCCAGAGGAGGCAAGGCCAGTAAAACCAAACCCACAAAAGTCTGCCCATGAAGGCCGGGTACAAGAGCTCGACACATGAAAGCTTCAAAGACAGACTCTGTATAATGAACTCCTGCAATATGAGCTGAGCTGCCTGAAATGAGCTCCTAGATTGGTACAAACAGACAGAAGTGTCTGCATAAAAAGGCTGATTAGTTCATCTGAGAGTCAGGAATGTGAGAAGAACCCATAGAGCACCTTAGCCTTGGGAACCTCATAGTCTGTGCTGTTTTTCTCCTTTGTGTGAACTGATGTGCGGGAGATAGAACACACAAACATACCAATTCAGGACACACACACATACCTCCAGACTCTGTCCTATGGACTCCACCCTCTCATGTGCCTAAACTTCTGAAGCTCTAACACATAACCTACCTAAGACCAGTGCATTCTTGTTAATGGATATTAAAACAAAGAAAGATGCTAATTGCAACTTAGATGTTTAAAAATTCCCCTAAAAGGAACTAAATGACCAAGTCAAAGTCCTTAGCCAAAAATGCAAAGCTGCTCAAGGCTGATATCCAAATCTTACTTTATACTTCCAACTAGTAAAAAGTCAAGTCCAATCAAGAGATAGCATAAGATTTTACATTTAGAATCCAAATGACTATCAGAAAAGCAAATTTAAATCTTATGAGCACTCTGATCATGTTAGTGATTTTTAAACATTTTGACTCTGTTCCATATGTGAACTAATCTGTCTTATTTCCAAATATAGGTGCTTATTTCTAAAGAAGCTGTAAACTTGGGAGCTCTGAAATCTATTAAAATTTTGTATATACTTTGGATTCTGTAATATAAATAACTTACTGTAAATTAACTTGGCTTCAAAATAGGAAATACCAAGGCCAATGTTTTAAAAAGTCACTTTTGAAACAATTGATCACAAATATGTCATTAAGGGTTCGGGCACTCAGCCAGTGACTAAGGTGCCTGCATCTCATATCGGAGTGCCTGGGTTGAAAGTCTGGCTTTGGCTCCTGACTCCAGCTTCCTGCCAATACAGACCGTGATAGGCAGTAACGAAGACTCACAGGATTGCGTTTCTGCCACCCATCTGAGAGACCTGGATTGTATTCCTAGATCGTAGCTTTAGCTCCCTGGTCTAACCTTGCTCATTGCAGACCTCTGGGAAGTAAATCAGTGGATAGAAATCAAGCTCAATCTCTCTCTCCCTCTTTCTTCCCCTCCCTCTCCTTCTCTCAATTCTTCCTACCCTCCCTCTCAAAGAAATAAATTTTCAAAAATTTAAAAATACTTCCTTGAGAGGGTCTTAACTAAAGGTTCTAAGAAACATATCAACCATCTACAATGATAGATATTATGTGGATCCTGACTTTGTTGACTTACTTTTTTAAGCCTATGCAATCACAGAAACTAGAACACTGGCTGTATATAAGACAAGAAATTAAGTTTTGCTATTTTACTGATTAATACAAGTATGGCTATGTTTTTTAAAGGAGCCCTTCTGCGTTGTGTCAGGGATTTGCTTCAATATGACACACTCAAGCTAACTGCTAAACGAAAAATGGATGAAACAAAAGGATCCCAAACAGACGGCTGTTAGAGTAGTCCAGCTAAGAAGAAGTGATGACTAGGTTGCTTCCACTGTTGACACAGCCAGCTGGCTGCTTCTGCCACCAGCATGGCCAGGTTCATAGGGGCCTTGGAATGCAGGTTTGCAGGGGATCTAGGAGATAGAAATGGTGCTGATGGGAGTGTGCGGAAACCTGGAGCTCACACCCTGGCTAGCAGAGCCCACCTGGGCATTTCCCCAGGTGCTTGATTTCAGCCAGAGGGGAGGGCCATTTGGGGAGGAGCAGAGAAAGGGAGAAGGGGACAAACTATGCTGGGTAAGAGCCTAGCACCCACTGATACACATGAGATCTGGGTCTGGGAGTGGGCCTGGTGGGGGAACTTGGGAAAATATTCTGATGGGTTATAGCTCCCACTGGTGAGCATGTGATTCAGGCCTTGGTGGTGGTCAGGCTGGGAAAGCCAGCTCCACTCGTTAGCAAGTGTGTGGCTTGGTTTGGGGGCAAGGGAGGACCAGGCCAAACCTTAGCATACTGGCAAGCGGGATCTAGGATGGAGTGAGGGCCATGCTGGGCTAGGGTATCAACCTATCAATCTGCATGAAAGCCAGGGACGGGGGCAGACTGGGCAGAGCTAGGCTATAGCACCCATCACAAGAGCTGGAACTGGAGGTGGGCCAGGTTGGGCTAGGATACAGCACTTGTCGGTGAATGCCGAGGTAGCACAGGCCATGCCAGACTGGGCTGCAGCACCCACTAGCATTCATAAGACCTGGGGTGGGCTGGGAGCAGGGGGACAAGGTGGGGCATCAAGCCAGATAGGGAGGCTGCAGGAGGTATCCCTGATGAGCCACTGTTCCTGCTTGTGATCATGAGACTGGGATGGGGGTAGACCAGGCTAGGCAGGGCTACAACACCTGTTGGCCTGCATATGAGCTGGTTTAGAGAGCCAGGCTGGGCTAACTGAATGTATCCACTAATGCATGTATGAGCCAGAGTAAGCACAGGCTAGTTGGGCCTTGCCATAGCATCAGCTGGCAAGCGCTAGGAATGTAGACAAGTCTTGTCAAGCTAGACTGCAGAACAACCTGGAAAGTGCAAGATTTGGGGCTGGGAGTGAGCCTATTAGGGAAACTATGGGTACCTCACTGATGGGTTGCAACTGCTACAGCTGAGTATGAGAAACAGGGCTGAGAGTTGCCCTGGCTAGATAGGTGGTAGCACCCGTCAGCATAAGTGTAGGCTGGTGGTACAGTCAGTTGGGCTGAGCTAGGCTGCGACATCCACTGGTGTGTTCAAAAGCTGAATGGGATGCAGGACAGACTGGCCCAGTCTGCTGCATATACCAGCATGTGTAAGAACAAGGGCTGGGGGCAGGCCTGGTGGGGAGTATTGGGCATTGCCCCAACTGGGCTGCAGTTTCCACTGGTGTATGTGATGCCCGAGTGTGTGGTGGACAGGATTGGGCTAGGTCACAGCACCCACTGATTTGTGTAAGAGATGGGGCTACAGACAGAACTGACCCAGCAACTGCCACCACCAGTGTGTACACAGGCTGTGGGTGATGGACTAAACAGGACCCCACACCAGCTAGCACATATAAGAGTCAGGTCTGGTATCACCTTAGACAAGGTTGCTATGGGGACCATCTCACCACAAACTGAACTGGATTCAGAACTCCAACCACAGGGAGAAATGCAGGATCTGTGGTCTGACCATGGAGTGCATAAGTCAGACCTGGACCTCCTCAGTCACTAAGATGGTGCAGTGGATAGCACGCCCAGATGCACATGGGGGTATGGCAGTCCACTGGGGCCTAACGAGACATCTAATATAACAGCAGAGGATGGAGGGCAGAACAAATTGGACAACTCTCCCAGCCAAGTGTTGACAGCAAGTATCTGGGCAAATGGAGACTCTGAGATGGACTATGATGGATCTTGGAAGTATTTCCTCATCCTTGGAGCAATGAAATCAACAGCATTTCAGAACTGCTGACACCACCTGAGCAGAACCCTCAGAGCATGCCCCACATTGGGGACTTGGGATGACATCAGTTAGCCACTCCCCACCCCTGGGTACTAATGCAGTTAGGATGGAGGGTGCAGCTTCTTCTCTACTCCCACCCCTTCCCCCAGATACAGAAAGAAGAAAAAAAAAATGAAAACAAGGGACTCATCCCCTAATCCTCAACTGCTCCCACCCTAATCAGTGGTCCACATGGCTATGCATCCTTCTCAACTATGTAAACATCATTTAAAAATCTTTAAAAGACAAAAAGAAAGAAAAGAAAAAAGAAGCCGTGATGGCTTAGATGAGAGTGATAGCAACAAATATGAAAGGGAGAGAGGGCTAGGAAAAGACAGCTTTTGGAGCCAGAATCAGTTCATTGTGGTATAGTTGGTAAAGCTGCTACCTGCAATGCCAGCATCCCATAAGGGTGCCAGTTCCTGTTCCAGTTGCTCCTCTTCTAACCAGCTCTCTGTTAATAGACCAGGGATAGCAGCATAAAATGACCTAAAATGCTTGGGCCACTGTACCCACATGAGGAACCAAGAAGAAACTCCAGACTCCTGACTTCAGCCATTGCAGCCATTTGGGGAGTGAACTAGCAGATGGAAAATATCTCTCTCTGTCTCTTCTCTTTTCTCTCTCTCTCTCTCTAACTCTGCCTTTCAAATAAAATAAATCTTTTAAAACAGAGTGGTCTAGGACTAGACCCTAAGGAACAGAGCATTCAGAAGTTGGATGGGAAAATAAGTCAGGATGGGAAATAGTAGACTGTAGAGTGACAGAAACAAGAGGAAAGAATAGTCCCAGGCAGGAGGGACTGGACAATTGTGAAATGCGTCTGCCAGCTCCTGTAGTGTCCCCTAGAGAAGTAGTGTCCCCTAGAGAAGGCAACATGAAGTCAGTCCCATAGTTGGGACAGGTCCAGCTAAGAGGCAAGGACATTATGAGGCAACACCAATTGGAAAGATATACTGCTAAGGACTGACAGATGGACACACAAGCAATGTAGTTGCTAACATACAGAAAACACAGAGAGAAAAGGTAGCATTACCAAAAGAGAAGTAGATATAGACAGAGGGATGGAGCAGAGTTCTAGGGCAACAGACAAGAGACTAGTGTGGCTACACTCACCCTTGGTGTTCCCCAGCATGAGCCACACATGCATCCAGCCGGAGGCTCCAGGCACACACAGGGTCTTGGGCCAGGATGCATTCTGAGCAGCTCTGGAGACGGCCACAGTTGGTGGTGTTCACTTGGGTCACCTCTGTACGGGAACCAACCAAGAGCCAGCCCTACAGAAAGGGAGTGGGAAAGGTTAAAACACTTTACCGGGCTCTTTAGGTCACAAATTGGTTCTAGACTCAGCTTTAACCCCAGAAGAAACCCAGATCTACAACTCACATGATACAATTTCATGTTCTCAACTGGCTGAGGCTCTGGGAATAAAGCCAGATCCTCAAGGACGCTGAGCTGGGCTCCAATGCGCACTGTTCGGTGCAGGTGTCCATCCTCTAGAAGGTAGGTAAGGGGTGAGAACAATGACAGGGCTGCCTGAACATATTATGAATCCCTCCCTGTGAGAAAAGTGTGCATGCACTGGACAGGTAAACTTGTTCAACTATTAAATATACCTGTCCCCAAGTACAGCACATCATACTCCTTCCCTGAGAGGCTGGCTACCCTATGGGCCACGACTCTGAGATAGACTGTTTCGGTAGTGACCAGAAGGGGGTGGCTGTCAGCTGGATTCACTGGCTTGTCCATGAGTGGGTGGTCCCGGATGAAGGTGAGCACACGGTCAGGCAGCGAGAGAGACGAACCAAACTGCTGGAGCTTCATGTTGTTGGTGATGCACTAGAGGAAGCACAGGACTGGGTGACAAACTACCCCAGGGAACCGGAAGTGTCAGTAAAACTCAGCAGGGGTTCTTGTCTTTATGGTAGGTCTTTAATTCAAGTCTCGGCTGAAAGCCTTCCTTGGCCCCCTCACCTCTCCAGGTCTAGGCTGAGGCACATCATTGTCCATGACAGGTAGTCCTCTGTTGCAGTCATGTTTCAGCTCTCTGAAGGGACCGCTGAATACTGTCCGAATGTCTTGTGGTAGGAAGGCACAAACAGCAGAGATGGCAGCCCCCTCCCTGAAAGAGTTGGAAGGAGCTGGGGGACAGTAGCTCATCCCTTGTCAAATGAGGTGACCCACCAAAAATACACAGGGAGCCACACAAACGAGGCGGGAAGAGCCCAACCTGAAGGAGACAGCATGAGGCTGTGCCAACCCCACGGATATCCTGCCCTGCCACCCTCTTCCCCGCCAAGATCCCTCACCACTGTGAAGAAAAGATGCCATAAAAGATAGGGGTCCCCGCTCCAGGTTCAGGTCGAAGCACAACCATGTCCTGAAGGACATCAGAGGCTCGACCATGCTCAGGTCCCGGACACAGCAGGTCAGCTTTCAGAAATGTCGTCCACCTCTGCTGGAGGGTCTTACGACCCCCGAGGTCCCCCTGAGGTGACAAAACAAGGGGAGTTCTTTTTAGAAACCCAACATTGCACAGGAGTATGGAGATTAAAATAGGCCACTTCCTTGATGTCAGGGCAGACAGTCAGATCAGGAGACAGAGACACACACAAAGGAACAGAGAGATACTGGGATCCAGGAATGCATGTGGCCACAGTAACAATGACAGTGACTGAATCAACTGTACATTCATAAAGTACAGTACAATGTGGGATTTCAGAGCAGCTACCCCTCACAACTACCCACACACACAGCCATCACTGTTACCCTTGCTTTACACCTGAGTTTCTATGACACTAAAGAACTTCCTGGGCTCACAGAGGGAGTGGCAGGGACTGGAACCCAGGTCTATCTATCAACAGCTTCTGCCATTAACCTCTCTGCTCGACCAATCCCTTTGGTCACCACGAGACAAAGGCAAACGGGTGTAAAGGAGAGGGAGAGTCAGACACCAGAGCTCGCAATCCCCCCTCCTCAAACTCCCAGAAGTTAAGGAACAGAAAAAAAGAAGACAGAGGGAAGATGCAGAGATAGCAGCCTGGAGCAAGAGATAACAGAACAAGGGGACAGACAGCAGGAAAGGACAGACAAATAACAAGGAAGTGGAGAGGTTCTCACCGCACACACACGGGCCACCCGTGGCACCCTAATGCGCTCGTAGGAGTCAAACGCTCGAGATGTCTCCGTAAAGAAGAAGTAGATTTCGTCGTCTCCATCTTCATCCCCCCTCTCGGCTGGGCTCAGAGCCATGGCTGCAACAAAGGCTGGGGCTGGGGAGATTCTTGACCTCAGATCCCCAGGCATGGCGTGGGGCCACCCAGCCTCCACCCCATCTGTTCCCCCAGAGGGTCTCTTCCCCCGTCCCCACCGTTCAGCCAGGACGGCAAGGTCTCTGTGCGAATCCAGTCCTCAGAGCGCCCCACCGCCCGGGAGATAATCGGCTCAGTCCCCAAGTAGTTTTTCACAGTGGCGGCATAGAGGACGCCCCCTGCAGGGTGACAGGAAGAAGGTGGGCTGTCAGAGACGTAAAATGAAGGCAAGTGATCACAGGCAGAATAGAGGGGTCCAGGGAGCAGCAACTCTTAGGGAGGGGGGTACGCGCTCAGGGCCAGGTGCTGCCAAACCCACCACAGCAGCCTCCTCACAACGACCACCCTACAAAAACTGATCCAGGCAGGATCAAGGGAAATACAGTGCCTGAATATCCCCACTTATATGGCAGAAGAAAGGCCTGTCTCCTGGAAATCAGGCTCTTGGGTCTGGGGTTACTTGTGATTTCAAGGTCCCTGACATTCACTAATTGTACAGTGGCTCTCGCACAGGGCTTTGCAGCATCTCCCTCCCTTACTGAAGCCTTCCACTGCGATAAACATCTGCATGAACTAGGGTCTTTAGGAACCTTAGTGAGTGTGCATTGGTCTGGCCACAAGGTTAGCATTATGCCCGGGACTTAGCAACTCTCTTTTGGTAGAGAAGGAAGATAGCAAACAAGCAACTGGAATTATTCTGTTGCAGGTGATTTAAGAACAAATGGTTTCACAGACTGCAGAAAAGCCAGGAGAAATTGGGTCCTTCCTTCTGGTACAGAGGGGAGGCAAGGGTTCTATGGCGCAGTAGGAATTGGAGTTGGCATGCTGTGGGCTAAATGTGAAGGAACCCGAGCCACGCTGAGTGACACTGCCAAGAGTTTAGACATAAGTAGGAAGCAAACAGAATGGAGCAGTAGAAGGTCAGAAACACATTCTAGGAGACTTGAGTATCACAGCCACTCTGGGGAGATAGGAACATGCTTTGACCACCTACTATACACACAGCACCATGCTGGGGCGGGGGGGAGGTTAAGCACATCCCTGCCTCCCAAAAACTGCCACTGGAATCAGGAAGACAAGGCTGTGATCAGACACTGGAGGCCTGGATGCTAATAGATGGGATGGAGGTGCATAGGAAAGGACCAAGTCACTTCTACTGGGGGGAAAGCATCTCTGAGGCAACACCCAAGCTGGGTTTGAAAAATGAGAGATTCTCCAAACAGGAAGACTTCAGGGAGGAAAACAAGCAAGAGATGAAGAGGGCAGCCATGTTCAGGCACAGGGGACCTGGCACCTGAAGCTCTGGATAGAAGGGAGGGCTGCCCAGGGTGCAAGGAGAGCAGAGATGGAGCTGGGCACACAGCTCCAGATACCTGCTTTTGAGAGGGCATTCTGCCATGCTAGGAATGTGGGCAAGTCTGCGGAGGTATTCAATTTTGTGTTTCTCAGAAGATAACTCTAATTTAAAGGTCATCCACCCAGTGCAGGCCAAGAGTGCAAGGCCTGAACCAAGGCAAGGGCAGAGAAAATGAGTGCTGGAACTGGGAGATATTTCTGAGGCAGAGTCCATTACCACGATTTGAAAATCAATCGAATGTGAGAGGATAAAATAAAAGAATGTCTCTTAAGGTTTCTAACTGAGAAGATTGATGATAGTAGTTCATATCATGAGCCAAGCCAGGAAATGAGAACAGAAAGCCCATTAAGGAGGAACTTGGAGAAGTGAGCTAGGCTTAGATTGAAGTTCTTGTGGGACACTGCTCAGAGATGCTGAAGACACTTAAAGGGAAAGGCCAGCGTCAGCAATCTGGACATCAACACACACATGCCTAAGTCACCACATGAACATGGAGGAGAGGGGGAAACTAATGTGAGAAGGGAGCCCTGGGGAGCACAGGCCTTTAATGGGAGGAGCTACAAGGGCCATGGAAAGGCTCTAACTGCAGAGACTAGGAGTGCCTAAGAGGTTGGCTTCCAGCAACCAGTGTACCAAAAACAGCCGGAGCAGGGGGCTCATGTATATGAGGATAAGCAGGGGAGAGAGGCCTCCTGGAGAAAGATCAGTTGCCCTATATCCAGATGTCCCAAAGAAGCTGCCAGTCACAGGCACTGGGAAGACAGCCAGCACTGACAACACACTTTGTGCAGAAGAAAAGGCCAGCAGGCCTCTCAGGGCAGCAGTGGAGAGGTAGAAGCCCCTGGGCAGAGTGGATGGGAGACCATCATTTGAGAAAAAGACCCAATCATTCTAGAGCCAGGAAGATGTGGGTTTTAAACCCTGACTATAATCTTGAACAAAGTAAGCTTCCTACACTTCAAGTTCCTATAGAGTGGGGATAATGTCACCTTCCTTGCAGAGTAGCACTAAAAGTCAACTAAGATAAGCAACACAGAAGCCTAACTGGAGGCTGGCCCCATGAGTAGCATTTAACACACTTAAAGTCAGCTTCTTAGGAAACCTCCATTGTCCATGTGCTTGATTTACTACCTGACTAGGACAAGGGAAGAGAGGTTGTTGTAAAGTGACATCTCATTCCCTTCCAAGAAATTTCAGGAGAGAAAGCCCAAGGATCAGTCAACAGTCTGGCAGCATATGGAATAACCAATGAGCCAATCCTTTGTCCTTCAAAAGGGGGGAAAGTTGATACAGAAGCCAGAATCAGATTGGAATTTTTCGCTAAGACTTGACACCTGGTAGAAGTTGTGTCATGGGCGCCTTGAGAGCAGCAGGACATGTTAGAACCCAGTGCTGGGCAGATGTAAAAGTTCACAAACTTTCGAAGGGATCAGTGAGGGAGGCAACAACACTGGAACCTAGCAATGCTAGACAGCAGTCATTGAAGGCAGAGTGGCAGAGGGGGTTGATGACACAAAGTGACAGCATGAGGAGTCAGGCACTTTAGGGGAAAGTACTAGAGCTTCAGGTGTCCTGGGAGTATCAAGGGACTTTCTCTCTCTCTCTCTCTCTCTCTCTCTCTCTCTCTCTTTTTCTGTTTCTCTAAAATGTGGTTGTATGGCCGGGAAGACACAGAATAATTATATAACCTAGATTCTCCAGGTCACTCTCAACTCTAAATATTGTCACACTGTTCATACAATAAAGTACAGAATGTGCAATGGTTTGGCAAATGATGGTTGAATTGATCGAGTTAGTAAATATTAAAATGTACACCTGTTGATCCTGGTGTAGTAAAGTTCTCACCTTGCATGCGCCGGGATCCCATATGGACACAGGTTCATACCCCAGCAGCCCCACTTCCCATCCAGCTTCCTGCTTGTGGCCTGGGAAGGCAGTCGAGGATGGTCCAAAACCTTGAGATCCTACACTCTCGTGGAGACCCGTAAGAGTCTCCGGACTCCTGGCTTTGGATTGGCACAGCTCCGGCCATTGTGGTCACTTGGGAAGTGAACCAACAGATGAAAGATCTTCTTCTTTGTCTCTCCTCCTTTGAATATCTGACTTTCCAATAAAAACAAATAAATCTATTTTTTTTCAGATTTATTTCTTTTTATTACAAAGTCAGATATACAGAGAGGAGGTGAGACAGAGAGGAAGATCTTCTGTCCGATGAGTCACTCCCCAAGTGAGCCCAATGGCCGATGCTATGCCGATCCAGAGCCAGGCGCCAGGAACTTCCTCCAGGTCTCCCATGCGGGTGCACGGTCCCAAGGTTTTGGGCTGTCTTCGACTGCTTTCCCAGGACACAAGCAGGGAGCTGGATGGGAAGTGGAGTAGCCAGGACTAGAACCAGCGCCCATATGGGATCCTGGTGCATAGAAGGCGAGGACTTTAACCACTAGGCTACGGTGCCGGACCCAATAAACCTTTTTTTAAAAGACAATTTATTATTGGGACATAATTCAACAGCTTGAGATGTGGTGCTTGCCTTTCCCTCTGTTAACCCTATCGGATTTCTCTGTCTTCTGTGTGAATGCTAGTCATGGGGCACGTGGCACATAGATTTAAGAGATGGGCTTGGCCCCAAAATGCTAGCAGTGTTTAGTGCGCCTGGAACATTTGCTGTGCTTCTTGGCAGGCGCATTAACCACAAGAAGTAACAAGACCAAAGGCAGCTGCTAAAAGCACAGGAAAGAGCAAAATCTTTTACTCCTCTTAGAAAAAGCCATAATAGAGGAAGTGATGGGAGGACCAAAGATGCCTAACGCTGTCTCTGCTGTGGTACTTGGGTAAGCAATCGCTCCACACACTGAGTGAAATGAACACAGGGTGGAGAAAGTGAAGTGAAGGTGATACAGTTTGGGATTCTTGCAGGACATCCAGATGGAGATGTCTAGAAAGCAGCTGAATGCAGCGGCAATAATACTTGGAGGCCAATTCAGATTTGAGAAACATCAGAATGCAAGTGGAACAAAAGCGTCAGGGCTGGCTGTCACAGCAACACAGCCTAAGAGCCCCTGGGTGAAGTCTATGGACCTCAGCATTAAAGAACGAGCAGAAAATAATCCACCAGAGAGCCTGGGAAGAAACCAGCGCTGTTTTTAGAATAATATGAATATTACTGTCAACATGATCTTATTTTTCTGAATTTAAATGGTGAAAAAAGACATTAAGATCATTTTATTAACTTTTACTCAGGTGCAGTTCAAGCAAACATACTTGAGAACAAGATTTCTAAAGCTTTTCCCAAAAGTACCAATATACAAATACAAAAGTGTTCAGTCTCCTTAATGGTATGTTTATCAACACACATCTCAACTTGGCTTTGGAGAAGGTCACTGCATGTTAGCTTTATTACGTAGGAATGACAAGGACACAATGAAAACAGGCTCCACTGTTACTGCTTGTGGACTCCCTGCAAAGCAGTTTGCCTCCATCAACACCACCCTTTTTAGCTTTTGACTTAGAAATTCCATTTTTGTATATATTCACATACAATAAATAAGAATCATATAAAGAATTGAGGAAAATGCAGAAATGAAAAGATTTCTACTATGGCATTATTTTGAAAGAAATATTCTAAATTTTGAATGTATAACTATATGGAAATCATTAAAGTATAGTACAACCATAGTAATATAAAGAATATAATTATTAGAAACCATGTTTTGAATAATTAAACAATTTTATGAGAAAATGATCAGTATAAAGAACTAAATGAAATATGCACAATAATTTCAATTATAAATACATAAAACATATAGACAGGCACAGTAGAAGAAAATATTCAAAACACTCCCAAACAAAAACAGCAATTACTTGATGAAGAGAGACATACAAATAGAGTTTTCACTTTCTTCTTTATACATTCCTTTTTCTCAATGCTCTACAATGCACATTGTAATTTTTATCATTCAATATTTTTAAAGTCCCTGCAATTATATTCTTGTAATATTTTCACTACTGAAAGCTCTTTTTAAAATTTCAAAACACTTTCATCACCTTTAAGGACATTTTCATAGATCCTAACTGGGAATTTTGGTTCTGCTTCTTACATAACATTGACACTAGGTTCTAAACTGCTGTCTGCAAAACAGGTGCAGCAAGGAAAAGGGATCAGTCCTGAAAGCCCTGAGTGGACGTGGCATGTAGGTCAGATCAAGAGAACTGCGACATGGGAACCAGAGGAAACACACGCTACTGACAAGTCAGTGTGATTTTGGTCTGACGCAGCTACAGGCACACAGGTTCCAAGTTAACTGAAGTTAGTAATTTTCAACTATTAGAAAATGATTTTTAATCACCTTTATTAATTACCAGCTAAAAGGCTTACCCGTGAATTTTAATAGGGGAGAAAGGGAAGATTTGAAATGATTTTGAAAATATTCTTTCCACTTTTCATTCTAATAATCTTACTTACAAAATTTGTATTCCTGTATGACATCCTAATTCAAATTCACTGGCTAAACAAAGAGAAATTACTCACAAAATTACCCTTGCTTGAAAAGAAGTATTTCTCTAATCATAGCTGACTCCACAATTGAGAAGTCAATTTTGTTGATAAACAAGATTGTAGATTCAAAGGACAGTCACAGTCACTAAAACTCAGAAATCTTTCTTAATTATTTCAATACCTAACTCAGAATTTTGCCAAATATATTGATAAACAAGTAAAACAAACTAGTGACCTGTTTTATCCAAACATGGATGAGTATAAGCAAGGTCTCATCAGTTTTGATAGTAGATAATGATAAGCATGACAAACAGAATTTATTCAGCATACTTAATGCCCAGTTTCAAAAATATCTATACTATTTAATATTTTTCACATAAAGGTAAGTCATTACCTGTATGACTAAAGAGGAATGGAATCTATATTGTTTTTAAGACTTTTCTTAAAAGATAAAATCATGTATAAAATATTTTCAATGTTAGATCTTAAATCTCAATCTCATTTTATATAAAATACCATCAAAAAGTATTAACTAAAAAACTCATGGGGCCAGAGGCACAGTAATCCTCCTGCCTGCATCCCATAAGGGCATCAGTTCAAGTCCCAGCTGCTTCACCTCTGATCCAACTCCCTGCTAATAACCAGGAAAAATCAGCAAAGGAATGCCCAAGTCCTAGGACCCATGCACTCATCAGGGAGACCTGGAAAAGGTTCCTTTGGATCAGCCCAGCTCTGGCAATTGTGATCATTTGTAAAGTGAACCAGCAAATGAAAGATATCTCTCTCTCTCTTTTTCTCTCTCTTTCTCTCCCCCCCCCTTCCTGTAAACTCTTTCAAGTAAAATGAATAAATATTTTTTAAATGTATTATATAGTTGGCAGAAAATGTTGTAAAGAAAGAAAAGGCAGTGTGATGAATGAAGTCAACTGATAAGCTAGATATGAAAATATAATTCAGACCCTATCCCAATTCATCATCAAAATAAACACCCAAGACTTCCAAGAGTTAAATAGTTGGGAAAAAAATTCCAAAGAAAAAATTTTTTTCTGTTTTGTAAATGAAGTACCAAGCTTAAGAAAATATAATCACAAAGGAAAGCATATGCAGGTTAGAGTTTTAACCCATCAACAGGCCCAAGAATGTGAGCAGAAGATTTGCCATAGAAAAAATAAAAATATGTACTAAAACATGAAAAATATTCAACCACCTTAGTGTGGCCAAAGAAATTATTATTAAAACAAGGCGCCATTTTTAGTATCAAATTAACAAAAAATGTTTAAATGACAAAAATGCAGTCTTGTAAAATTTCTGTAAGAGAAAAAAACACCAACTGCAGGCTTAGGGTGTAAATTGAGTTCTCTAAAAGCTCAATTAGCAACCTATAATGAGTCATGAAACGTTCACAGCTTTCAAGGCAGTAATCCATTTCTAGAAGTCTTAAGACTTTCTAAAATAAGGACAAAATTTATACACAAAAAAGTTCATTATAGCAATATTGGTAATAGCAGAAACTCTGAAGTAAACTAGATATATTTATATAAATGATTTGGAATTGTTTAATTAACTGATGGTATGGTTATAGAATAGGTAACATGTCCTTAAAAATTCTCTTTACAAAGAACTTTTAGCTTGTGGAGCATAGCCTATCATATAGTTACCTGACAAAATTCAAAATTATGCCCATGTAGCATGATATTTGAAAGCTTTACAACAAACACACTCTCATAAAATGTCCATTTATCTGCTTATTTTGCACTTATCATGAGAAAAACAGCTAATTTTTTTTTTTTTTTTTTTTTTTTTTTTTTGCTGAATTTGCAGGGTGCATGCAGTGTGATCTGACCTAAAATCCAGGCTTTGTGGCATGAAAACAATTTACTCTGTGGCTGCTAAAGAGTCAGCCAGTCACTACCCAGAAGAGGTTTGGCATAACGTGTAAAAGAACCATCCACATCTGAGCAAGTGTTAACAGTTTCCTCAAAAGAAGTGACAGCAAGAATTTACTTAAGTAATTACTGATTCTTCCAAACAAAAAACAGTTACTTTGCATGTGGGTGTGTATACACATTAAAAAGGATGGAAGAAAATATCCTAAAATATTTTTTAAGTAGAAATAGTGCAGACCTGCACTAATATGATAGCTACGAGACACATGGGGCTATTTGCATTAAGTTGGATCTAGTTTCTTCTATCAGTTATGCATCATATTTCAAAATCTTAACAGGCACAATAGCTAGTGGCTGCCAATTAGCAGCTACTATATTGGCCAGGGTAGATCAAAATTGTCTTAGATAGAGTTGTTTAAGAAAAATTTCTTAATATTTTTTTTAATATTTTTCCAACAGTATTACAATATGCATTGTAGTAGATTCTTACAAGCAAAAAATAGACACAATGAGAAAAGAAAATGGGGTTAACAGAGGAAACACACTGGAGGTAGAGAGGACACATTCTCTAGGAAGAATCCTGGGAAAGTAATAGTCTATAGGGAAAAGCAGGTAATCACAGGCACTCCAGCAAGAACACGAAAGGCTAAAAAGATATGTGGCAATAATAAACACTCTGAGGAAAGAAAGGAGACAGAAACTCTAACAGCATTTAGAGTGGGGAAGAGGGCAATTAGAGCAAGATGTCACAGATTCTTGTCTCGCCTCACTCACCAGCCATTACAGCTGCTGACCGCTGAGCTGGCTCAAAAGGACATTTCCCCCGGCCACTCTCAAGTCTTTCAACCTGCTGGAAACTGGACACATCCTACAGACCAGAAGGGGGCAATTGGTTTAGGGGTCATGGGGAAGGTTCATGGTGAAAATTACATATTCCCAGTTAGCTATCCCTGCTTCCCCTACCTCATTCTTGCTTTTCCCATCTCTGCTATCCCTTTTTTAGTAGTTCATTCCTCTCCCCTCAATTCATCTAGCACTCATCATCCACATGCCCTGTGAAAGAACTCCTGGGATGGCCTTAGAATACATCAAGACACTGCAGCCGGGCCTTTCCTCTAAAATAGTGCTGAAATATGAGTTTGCAACTGTCTAGTGAATGTGTACAGGACAGGAGAGATCAACGAAGAAGGCAAATATCCTAAAGGCTCGGGCCTCAGGAAGGGTAAAAAAAAAAAAAAATGCACAGGTTAACAGAGGACTATCTGTAGCCCAAAGGGTTAGAGAAACAAAGGCCATTCTTCCCCTGCTGGCACCCCAAGAATAAAAGGCAGCCCAACTCAGACACCCCATGGGGGAAGGGAACCTACAATCAATGAAGAATGCTCAGAAACTCAGGCCAGTATTTGAGGATTTGGTAGCTAAGTTCCTCCCTCCACCCAATTACTCCACACGGCCTGACCTGGTTGGCAGGCAAAAGGTATAAGAGTTCCACCAGGATTAACCAGCAGCTACCTTAGTCTAGTGTCCAGCGCTAAGGAATCTTAAAGATAACATCTACAAATGAAAATTAAGAATGGTTTCGATTGGGGAGTAATTGCAAGGGAAATTGGCAGTAGCTGATTCTGAATCAAAGCTACGGCACAGAAACGGCAGGCATGCCACCTGAAAGTCAAAAACTCAAAAATTAGGATGGGCCTGGGGTGTTGCTGGTGCCTGATTACTTTGATGATGGCTGGGAAGCAACACAGACACCCCCTGAATAAAGTACACTACTTGTCCATTTGATTGCTCATCTCTTTGCCACACATAGCAAGCAGGTTTTATTTTATGAGAAGATTTTGAAGAAGGCCTGCTAAGAGTAGATATGATCTAAGGAAGCCCCAGAGGAGACCAAAAGAGTCTAGTAGAATGGAAGACAAGCTCAGCACCTGTGAGGGGGTGGGGAGGGTAACCTCACCTGAACAGGGAGATGCCTGCTTGGTGAGAGATCAAATACAAGAGGTTCAGGCACTTCTAAGATGTGTCTCATACCTGCTGCTGCTTTCTCCCTTCTCGCTTCAACTACGACAGTAATCTCTTTTTTCCTTATTCTTTAGCCCCACCCCAAATTATTCTACAGGTCTACCCAAGATTGATCTTCCAAAGTATCACTGTCTTGATAACATGTTTTTAGCAAGAGCATGAAAGACTGCCTCACTAGTGGAATAAAAACTCTTTAGCTCAACATAAATATGTTCTACTACTTCACAAAACTGTCTTTGTCCTATTCAAATCACATACTGTGGTCTCCCATCTCTAAGCTTAAAAATACTCCCTTACACTTCACCAAAGATTAAAAAAAAAAATCTTCCTAGGTTTTATGCACCATTTGACACTTCTGACTCACTCCCTTCCTTGGAATATTCTATTATTTGACTATCCTGACATTTTACTCTCCTTTTATTTCTTGATTTTCTTTACAGTTTCTACACATGTATCCTAAGGATCTAGCCTTAGTCCTTCTCACATATGCTTCAAAGATCTCATTCATTCTCATTTCCAGTCAGACTTTCTAGGAAAATCATCTTCCAAACTCTCCAAGTCCAGTGTCTTTCAAACTCTCGCCCTTGTTTTCACTTGACTACTGGGCTTCCTCACAGAGAACACCAACAGCCTGTTAACACTCAACATGTTGAAACTAGTCCTCTTCCCATTTCCTATGATGGCATCATCATGTCATCCAGGTTTTTAAGCTTTAAGAAGGCTACATAGGTTATGATTTTGTGTGGTTAAAGCAACCACTAACCGGGATCTGAAAGGAGCCAGACTTCTCTACTGTATCGCCTGTGTGAATGCTGAGATTCTTCACTGTTGTTAACACAGTCTCTCAGTCAGTTGTGGTGACAGCAAGTCCCACAAGCTGAAAGCCAGAGCTGAATAAACGACCCTCACTCACTGAGCTATGAGCCTGGAACTGTTCTTTCAGCCTTAGCCAACAAGGATCCGGAGTACATTAAGGATTTATCCCAGGTGAGTAAAAGAAAGATGGCCCTTGTTAAATGAAAGGCATCAAATGTTACAAAAAAATTAAAGCCAGGTAAAGTCTTCTATGCTACAGGCTGGGTGAGACAGGGTAGAAGAGCAAAACCAAATAAACCTCAGTTTAAATTTTGGCTCTGATTCTGCTAACTATATAATGTTAGATATCATATCTAATTTCTCTGAACTTTGGTTTCCTTACTTATGAAATGGAAATAAATAATACCCAAATGTCATGATGGGGTAATGAGAATAAAACTTCATCATGAATACAAAATATCAACTAACAATCCTGGAACAGAGTAGATATTCAATTGAATGGTTGTTATTGTCATCATTTGAAGTTTAGCACTTTCTTCTATTAATTGCTGAGTTCCCCCATAAAATGAAGTTGCAGCTGACAGACCCAATATTGGACCTTCCTTTTCCGTAAGAACCTTCATTTCTCAGCCAACAAGTTTGTGAAGCCAGGTCAAAATTCTTGAATAATTGTTACATAGTCTCAAACTCATCAGCCAAAGACATTAAAAGTTCAGTATTAAGAACTTTTAGTAGTTAAAAAAAATTTTAGTAGTTAACAAAAAAAAAAAAAAGCCTGGGGTTGCCATGCAGCAGGTAAAGGCACCTTCTAAAAGTATACAGAGGATGCACAGCATGTGCATGAGGAGTTAAGAGAGCTGATTTCTTTTGGTTTGCTCCTTATGTTCCCCAACTAACATGCCTTGATCAAAGAACGGTGCCTTATTTATGAGTCTACTACAGAGGAGTACTCAGAGAAAGGGCTGAATTTGTGGGAGGACAAGACACAAATCCCTAACTTCACTTTTCACTGCTGATATCCATCAAGAATAGATGTAGTCCAAGTCACACGGATCCTGACAGGTGTCCATATATATGGAAATCTTATCTGTTAGGGTTCCATTACAGAAAGCCAGGAAGAAAAGATGGCCCTAGAAGATTAACTTGAAGTAATGGCTCTCACTATAAGCCATGGCTCTAAAATTCATCCCCATGGGCTCTCCAAGCCTGGAAAAGAACGAATACAGCAAAGGCAGTACTACTATTACCTTGTGAGGTTTGTGAAAGCTATAAGGAAGCTAGACTTGAGAGATATCAATGAGATAGAGATTTTCAATACCATTCTGAGCTGGGAAGTCTTCCCAGGAAAAAGGAGTCTATAATCTATATTTTGGAAAGAACTCAAGAGTAGCCCAAAGGACCTTACTGGTACCATCCAGCACATGTAGTTACATAAACATAACATTCTAAACTGGAGATACAAGAGTAGCCTATAACATAGAACCTGATAGGAGACAAGGGTTACCACAGACTTGAGAAGAGTCAAGGTTTACAGTAAAGGGTCAGAATCAAGAAAGAAAGATACTGCCCTAAGGAACAGAAACGGAAATAAAAAGGATATGTAAGGCCTTTGATGCACCCTAGTGCTTCACAAACATGTTCTACAGTGGACCAGTCTGGATGATGAATGGGAAAAGCTGAAAGTTCAGAATCAGTCACCAATTCCAGGGAACTACTCAGCATAGCTAACCTAAATGTGATCAGGTGTACACATACCCCAAGCCTGTTTGGGTTTGAAGATGGTGAAGCCTAGTGCTACAGGAGCAGTGAATGAATAGGATCTGGAAGGAATCTTGGTTGACAGTGTACCCATCCTGAAGGCAAGATCCTTGCAGGAGACCAGCAAGTGTCATTAGTGGACAGTGACATCAGAGGCTGTCAGAACAAAGAGTCTTAGCCCACACAGAATGAAGCTGGCAGTGGAGGATGAGAAGGATGGTGATAGAGGGTCAAAAACTATGGGAAGAAGCAACAGGCATGAGCTTCACTGATTAAGAAATGCACCCATGAGCCTGAGTTGTGTTGTTATAGGTTTAAGCCACTTTTAACGATGCCAGCATCCCATATTCAAGGGTCAGTTTGAATCTTGGCTGCTCCACTTCCAATCCAGTTCCCTATTGCACCTGATAAAGCAGCAGAAGATGGCCTGAGTACTTTGGTCCCTGCCACCTACATGGAGTTCCTGGCTTCTGGCTGTTGCAGTCATTTGCACAGAGAACCAGCAGATGGAAGACAGATCTCCCACTACTTGCTTTCATGCTCTCTCTCTCTCTCTTTCTCGTTCTCTCCTTGTCACTCTTTCAAATAAGTCTTGCTTAAAAAGAGAAGAAAAGAAAAGAAAAGGAAAGGAAAGGAAAGGAAAGGAAAGGAAAGAAAAGAAAAGAAAAGAAAAGAAAAGAAAAGAAAAGAAAAGAAAAGAAAAGAAAAGAAAAGAAAAGAAAAGAAAAGAAAAGGAAAGGAAAGGAAAGGAAAGAAAAAGAAGTGGATCCAAGCTGCCTGGACATAAAGTAAGGGAAACTTGGGTTACTGATTACTTAAATCTCTCCCGGACTTGTTCTCTCCTCAGCCCAACCAGCATCTTCAACTTCCTTTACCATCCCTTACATTCCTTCTTAAAACTTTGTGTGTCTTACCCTCTACAGACAACCTTCTTCTCCCTCCCTCCATTCCCGCCCTCTGTGGCAGACAGGGCTCCACCCCAGTGCTCATCATGCATAACAGTTTGCCTTAACCATCCTCCCCGAAATGGTCACTCACAGAAAACCCTTCCCATCCACCCACTTGCCACCCCCAAGTAACTTACACTGGTGCAGGCTCCCTCTCCTCCCACCCCTGTCACTCACAATAACCCCGCACTTCGGATCAAAGGCGAAGGTGCCACAAGTGAGGAGGTGAGAAGCATTGGCAATGGCGAGAATCTGGACAAAATTGTGACATTCGCCCTGGGGGTCAGAGATGGTTAGAGAAAAATCAGAAGCAGCAAGGAGGGGTACGGATAAGGTAGTGTTAGAACAGTTAGATGCAGCTCTGGGATCCTAGGCTGAGGGATGATGGATGACAGCATTGTGTTAGTCTCTGCATGGACCATCAGGGTTGGGAGCACCAGAGGGGACTGACACTTCATCAGGTCTGAACCAACACCGCAGGGCTAGGTGGGATTTACACTTACCTCTTTCTTGCCTTTCTTCCTGCAACTCTGCCTGTGAGCTTCAGGAACAGTCCAGTCAATCTGAGAAAGGAAGAGCAATCATTTCTCTGAATCGCCCTCTTCCCAAACTCCCACAAGGTCAAAGGAGACAGGACAGCTCCACTATCCCCATTCCTCCGAGAACTTCAGAGATCCGAAGAGCATTGAA
The DNA here is from genome assembly GCF_017591425.1 of Ochotona curzoniae. Classification (NCBI taxonomy): domain Eukaryota; kingdom Metazoa; phylum Chordata; class Mammalia; order Lagomorpha; family Ochotonidae; genus Ochotona; species Ochotona curzoniae. The sequence goes on from NW_024466599.1 coordinate 62,691,585, forward strand.
TTTTTAACTGGAGGTCCACATCCACTAAGGAGCAACCCGATTTATTGTGAAATCATGACCAACAATGTTTTTAATGAATAGGACATATCAGATTATTTCAAGAAATGTTTCTTTCAGTACATACTATGTACTGGGTCACAATCCACAGTATATTGCTTACTCATGGACGGCGAAAAAAGCTTCAAAGCTATCTCCTGAGAGCATTGCGATGTTAATGGTCCTCTGCCCACTGTCTCCTGAAGCCTTTCTCATAGCCTCCATTGTCACCATGACTCCCCTCATGCTCAGCGGGGCCAATGAGATAGACAACCTCCCCCTGAACATATCCCCTCACTCTCCTTCTCCTGGCACAATCCCTGTGTTTATTATGACCCACAAAGTCCACAACACACATCTAATTACATCCCATGGAGTCTGGAATCCTCCCCCCTTCTCATCTCTCACCTTGCGTGGCTTCTCTTCGGAGAAGGGCAGGGATATGGCAAAGATGGCATCCCTGGCACCAACATAAAGCGTGTGGGAAGCAGGATCCACAAGGAGAGCGGAATAATTGTATGTCTGAGGGACAGCGAACCGAGTGAGATAAGAGTCAGCCTCTGGGAGCAGGAGAGAGGGAGAGGAGAGAGAGATCAGCCACCACATGACCTTGGTCAAATCCGCAAGAGCAAAATCAAAGGGAATGATTTCTGTTTTCTTCCAATTATCATTTATTTGGCAACCATCAGTGGGAAAATCAGAGCCTTGACAAGCCAACTACCTATACTTCCCCAAACATAGGCAACTGATGAGGTCAGAATACTTAACCCATAATCTAGTCAAACATATTTTTCTATAAAAAAGCATATTTTGTTGAAATAATAGCATAAACATCAACCCTGTAGTTTCTGCTCTAGCAATATGATTACTTTAAAAAGATACAAGTACTTTCCTAAACTTGCTTTTTTTTCTGGACACTACTTTGTAGTAACTTCTTTTTACTTAGAAAGAAAATGTTTCACACTTGTCACCAACATATGATGAATCTATCCTCTCTCTTGTCTATACCCCTGGACCTTCTTCTTGCCTGATTCCTTGCAAAGAGTTAAACAGTATACTGAGAAAAAGTGTGGGTTCTGGAACGGACCAAGGTGGACTTCAATGTAGCTGCTCCACTTACAGCTGAATCATCTTCAGGAAGTTATTTGCTCTCCCTGAGCCCCACCTTCCTCATGTGTAAACACCATCATCCAGGCTTGTTGGAGAATTAAATAAATAAATAAACATAGAAGCACCTGGAACACACTACATGTTTCATAAATGGTCCCTTTTCTTCTTCCTTAGGACATTGTTCTGTTTAGAAAAAAATTATAGAAAAATCTAAACCTCCTACCAGCATTCAAATATCATATGCAGGTGGGCTTGGGTCTAGCAGTTAAAGATGTCAGGTAAGACACCTGCCCTTCACACCGGAGTACTTTGCTTCTATGTCCAGCTATGGCTCCCAAATCCAGCTGCCTAACACAGGCCTAGGGGGCACTGATGACAGTTCAGTAATTCAGTTCCCGTCACCCATGGGAACAGACATGGGGAAGACCTGGATTGGGTTCCCAGCTCCACATTTAATTCAATGACCATTTGCAGCATTTGAGTGACCCAGCAGATGTTTTCTCACTCTCTCTCTGACTCTATGTCTCCCTTGATCCCCAAGAATAAAAAAAATTAAGTTCATATCTGTTTAAAGATTATAACAAATAAATTAGCATAAGCTTACCTTCTGAGCTCAACTTCTGGCTCTGGGGACCCTACCCTTGCACCAATACAGCTCTGTTTCTCCCTGTTTCACTCTGCTCAAGTACTCCTGAGATGGCACAATGGCCACCTGCCAGTCATTCCTAGGCATGCTGCTCTGGGCCCTGCCATCTCATCCCACTATATTAATCTCCTTGCTATATTCCACAGGGGGAATCAACCCTGGAATCACCCAACCTCCCTCTAGAACCCCAGCTCTGCCTCAGTTACTGCCATCTAGAACTTTCTGGATTCCTGGACATTAACTTGGGCTGGCAATATCAGCTCAGCTTGTGGCTGTCACTGCAGCACAAACTGAAACACCAACCTCTTACCACAACTTTGCCTTCTGAATGCATAGTCTCTCCTTGTCTATGGCCCGAGTTTACCTTCTAAACTTACTGTCATCTGTGAGGATTCAGTTGTGGGTTTGGGCTTTTGTTTTGCTTGTTTTTTACCAACAGGTTGAGCCCCTGCCTTCACTGTTCTGTCTGCCCATGGTACTAGCACTTAATACCCACTCATAAGAAAACAAGATCCATGGCCACACTCATGTCCACCTCAGCAGTCTCTAAATGTGAATCACCCCCAATGACTGCTTGCAACGTTTAGGCATATCCTGCCTTCTTCCATCTTTCCAAAGAACCATGTTCCCTTTTTTTCTTGTGAGGATTAAAAATCACTAAGCAGAACTTTAGAACAATTCATTACACGGTTTACCAACATTGAACGTAAGCAATAGACAGAAGAAGTAGAGAACATCAAAGAAGTGCAGAGGACTGGTGTGTGTGGGAGGGGGAGGTATCTGATAACGGTGAGGATGGGAGCTGGGGTCTAGAGATGTGAAGGGGCTCAGGAACCGGGTAGGAAGGTTAGGTCTGTGAGCCAGGCAAGAGGCTGAATGGGGGTGGGGTATAGAAGCGATTTTGAGAAGATAAAACGCTGAGAAGGGGGGATCTGGATGGAGGTTGGAGGAGAATGGGTGTCAAAGCGGCTTGACAGGCACAGCTGTGTGTGCGAGGGTACAGGGAAACGAAAGAGGAAATCTAGAGAAGGGATTCCCAAAGGAATCCCCTGCCCTTCCCGGACTCCAGTGTCTGCGTCCACATCGTGAAGGAACTGAACTCTCCCGCGGTTCCGGGAATAAGGGGCGATGGGAGCAGCCTGGGCGTGTCGTGGGCGCTCAGGCGCGAAGCCCGGGTGGTGTCCAAGCAGCACCGCGTGGGGGGTCTCACCCGCGGCGTGGGCAGCGCCGGACATCAGGCACTAAACTGAGGACCCAGAGGTATTGTCGCCCAGGTGAAGAGAGCAGGTGCAGGAGGGACATGTGAGCGGGGCCTGGGCGCGGCGCGAAGGGCTGAGGGCGGCGATGCTCGTGCCTTACCGGAGATGGGAAGCGATGTCCTGGGCACCGAGCGAGGGACGCGGCCGGACACCGGGCCGCTCAGCACCGCCAGCAGCAGCAGCGGGAAGGGCGAGGCCGGAGGCGGCCCGGGGCCCGGGCGGGGCTGCCCGGCAGAGGCCAGCATCCTTGGCTCCGCCTGGCCACCTGGTGGGGCTCGCCCAGCAGCCTCGGCTCTGGACCGCCGCGCCGCCGGCCTCGATTCCTTTCGGGTCTCCTCGGCCCCACTCGGGTCCCCTCGGCCCAGCTCCGTCTACGCCAGCCGTCCGCAACCCAATCCAGCTCCGCCCCCCTCAAGAAGGAACCAATCCTCTTCAATCAATTGGAATTGAGTAGAGGAGGAGCTGAGACGAGGGGGACCTCCCCCGCAACCCCGCCCTGCTCCGCCCCAAGCCAGAGTCCGAATTGTAGGTGAGCTTCTACCTCTAAAGCGGGATGGAGCTGTCCCTCCAGAGACCTCCAACGGCTGGTTTGCTCCTGATGCTCCATTAACACAAGTGCCAGGTATGGGAGTAAATGAGTACACACGCCACTTTTCTTTAAATTACTATTTTTGCAACTATTTATTGAAAACTCCCAAGCCCTCTACAAATGACACAAAATACATGATGCTACAGAATATGCAGTGCTTGCTCTTTAGGAAGCTCACAGTGTAATGGGGCTCCCAAAGTAAAAATTGAAAGTAGGGAACTGTAATACACAGTGATGTGTGTTCACTCCAGTAACATGCACTAAGCGCACAAAAGGGTTTTCCTCGGGTTTTCCCTAAGGAAATCAGTGAAGTTTCAGAAATGAGCTAGCACTTGACCTGAGTCTTTGAGGCCCTTAAGGGCAAGAAGTAAAGACTGCCTATTGACACATCCTCCGTTTGATTAGCTTATAGACAGGCCACACTGGTCCTGAGCATAACCCACTACTTCCCCCATCCCAACCCTGGCTCTTTCCAATGCTTAGTGCTCTACCATATATGATCTCACAGGTAATCCTTGCTTTCTCCTCTTCTGCCCTCCATTGCATATTTATCTTGTTTATCTCAGACATGGGACTAAGTGAACTCAGAATTTAGTGACTTAACAATAATCTATTATTTCTCACAGTTTCTATGTTTCAGAAACTCAGGAGTTAAGTTGGGTAATCTGTCAGTCTCTCAAGAAAGTACAATCAAGGTATGGGCTAGGTCTACAGAGAACCAAAGGCTTGACTAGAACTGGACGATCCACTTCCAAGATGCTTCCTTCCATGCCTGGGAAACTTTAGCTGGCTCAGTTATTTTCCACATGGACTTCTCCATGAAGACTGCTTGAATGGCCTCACTACCTGGAATGGCTTCCTTGGAGCAAGTGATCCAAGAGGGAGGCAAACACCACACTTTCTTTCGACTTAGCCTAAAAAGAACAGCATCACGGCTGTCATATTCTACTGATCACACATGCCAAGCCAGATGTTCTGAAGCAGACTACACAAAGTAGAATATGAGGATTAAATCAATTCTTTTCATTATAATCATAGTTCAGGATTTCATCACAGTTCACCAAGACCATGCAACAGTTTTATTTTAAAATGCTAATTAAGTCTGACACTGTGACATAGTAGGCTAATCCTCTGTTTGCAAGCATAGGTATCCCATAGGTCGACATCCCAGCCGATTTGTGCCCCAGCTGCTCTACTTCCCATCCAGCTCTCCGCTTAAGGCCTGGGATGGTCCAAAGCCTTGGGCCCCTGCAACCAAGCGAAAGATTAACCCAGGAGAAGTTTCTGGCTCTGGCTTTGGATCAGCTCAGCTCCAGACAATATGGCCATTTGGGGAGTGAACCAGTGGATGGATCTTGCCCTCTGTCTCTCCTTCTCTGTGTAAATCTGACTTTCCCATGAAAATAAATACATCTTTTTTTAAAAAAATCTTTCTTCAAAGACTTTTGGCAGTAACATGTAATCATAAGCTCATTTTAGGGTCAAAGTTGTAGCACTGTGAGTTAAACTGCTGCCTGTGACACTGGCATCTCATATGGATGTCAGTTTGAGTCCGGATCCTCCACTTCCAATCCGGCTTCCTGCTAGCTGCCTGGGAAAAGCAGCAGAGGATGGTCCAAGTATTTGGGTCCCTGCCACCTATGTGGGAGGACCAGACACAACACCTGGCTCCTGCTGCCATCTAAGGAGTGGGAGATTTCCTCTCTCTTTCTCTCTTTCTCTCTTTCTTTCTCTTTCTGTAACTCTTTCGAATAAAGAAATCCTCATTTAAATTTTTTAAAAGCTCATTTTACATTGTAAATTAGCCAATATTTAAGTACACACTAACAATATATTGGTAAAATAAACTTTTCACAACAATAAAAAAAGAGAAAAATTTAAAAATCAACTTTTCACAGTCATGTTATGCTACGTGTGGCTTCATTTCAGGAGCTACACCCTGAGCTCTCATATTTTATCCTATTTCATTTTTCTAAATACTGAGTGTAGCATTAAACTGACTTTAATTCCCACTACTGAGTTGAGATCCCCACTTTAAAAAAAAAATCATTGTTCTGAGTAGTCTTAGGCATAATAACTTAATAGCCATTTCCTGGCCTACATTTCCAGGCATGTTTCTTTCTTCAGGTTCTGACACATACAACCAACTGTCTTTTGCTTTCTTGCAGCCGTTACAGTTAGACATCCTCAGAGACTCATTCTTCAAGGAATTGCATCATAGTCCTCTCTGCCTGGCACAGTCCTTCTCATATTTCCATAAATGCTACTCCAGGTGAATGGAACATTTATAGAAAGTATGAAAAGAAATCTATTGTAGTTAGGAGCAATAAGTATAGTTTGGAGCCGAGTTAGGATAGCCTGAAGGTTGAGTTTGGTGAAATGGGTAGGCTGTTGTAATGGACCCAGGACCAAGTAACCAAAGCAAAAATAGAAACAGTTTTTAAGACAAATAGTATGATCAAAATATTTTGAAAAGGATAATTTTAGCATCAGTATAAAAGATCACCTGAAGATCACAGAAAAAGAGACTAATTTGGATTAGATGCTGAAAAAGAGAAGTTGAAAAACTACCCTGAAACACAGGAATTCTGTCAGACATCAGATTACAATGTTAAAACAGAGATCTTTGGGACAGGCATTTCACATAGCAGGGAAGGCACCTGCTCTCTACTTCCTTCATCTATTTCTTTTACCATGTTTTTTCTGTATTTTCTTTTATAAGTGTCCTAGTCTAAATATTTTTATTAAATATATATAGAGAGAAAATATGAAACAGAGTTCTGTAATTATTAGGTGAGTATTGAGGGCAGCATTTTGGTATAGCAGACAACCATTCCCTGCCACACCAGCATCTTATTTTGGAGTTTTTGGATTAGTCCTGAATCCAGCTGCCTGCTACCACAGACTCTGACAATAACTGAAGTAACTGGGTTCCTGCCACCTACACAGGAGGCCTGACCTGAGCTTCTCATTCCCAGCTTCAGCCCAGCCCAGTGGCAGTCACTGTGGGCATTTGAGGCTGAAACCAGAAAATAGGAATTTCACATCTCAATATATTTTTTTAAAGTTAAATGTTGGGCCCGGCACAGTGGCGCAGTGGTTAAGGTCCTCGCCTTGCATGCCCCGCGATCCCATATGGGCGCCGGTTCTAATCCCGGCAGCCTCACTTCCCTTCCAGCTCCCTGCCTGTGGCCTGGGAAAGCAGTCGAGGATGGCCCAAAGCTTTGGGAACCTGCACCCGTGTGGGAGACCCGGAAGAGGCTCCTGGCTTCGGATCGGCATAGTATCGACCCGTTGTGCTCACTTGGGGAGTGAATCATCGGACGGAAAATCTTCCTCTCTGTCTCTCCTCTCTGTATACCCACCTTTCCAATGAAAAAACAATAATTAAAAAAAAAAAGTTAAATGTTTGCATTTTTTTTTTATCCTGAAGAACAGCTGAACAGGCAAAATGGTTTAGTGGGACTAGCACATACGTGACTTTTTCTCTTTTCCTGTGGAAACATCTGAGTTCTGAGCCACTCATTGGAACACTGCCCTATCCCACCTGCAATCTGCACCTCAGCCAACGCACAGAGAAAAAAAATAGTAGTAAAGAAAGAGGGAAACTGAAGAAACAGCTTGTCTAGTTCCGGTTTGCAGACTAATTCAGAGAATTTCTACACGGCCAGATAGTGTTAAATACCCGGATGAAGGAGAGGCAGCTTGGATCCCACTTAGAGGTTGTGGAAGGATCAAGTAAGTGAGAACAAAAGTGAGTAAAGGTGCACAGTATCCCCTTGATAAAATCCCCCTTGGAATTTAGCAGTTTTAAAAGGACTGATGTGCGCCGAATTATAAGAGAGCAGCCACAGACGAAGAATCCCACCACTTGGTCGTGGCGCTACCAAAATGTTTTATGAGGCGTAGAGAGTAGCTAAAAGAAGCAGTGTCAGGTTGAGAACGCAGTCAAAGACAGACGTGCCAGACTACCTGAGGGCTTCAGCCGGCGGGTTCCCAGTCTCCCAGTCCTCCCAGTCCTCCCAGGCCTGAGGTGAACGCCGGCCGGGAGCAGCCCTGCCCCGCCGCGGCCGGCCTGAGGGGGCGCCTGGGGCCGCGCGGGGGCACGCCGGGAGCCGGGACCACCAGGTAATGGGGTCTCGACGCTCCCCAAAATGGGAACCTTCGCACTTCCCCACGCCTCAGGGCCGGAGAAGGGGCCAGGGTTGTGGGGAAGGAGCACAGCCGGAGCCAGCAGCAGGCAGCGCCTCGCGGGCCGGAGCTGGGGTGAGCTGGGGCCCCCACCGGCTCCGGTCTCTGAGGACAGACGCCCAGAGGCTGAAGCCCTCTTCATTTCAGAGCCCATGATAGTCTGTTAATTTATTGTAATTAATGATTTGTAATGAACGGAGGCGCCCTTGAAGGCGAAGTGCTTGGGGTCCAAGACATGTTTAAGGAGAGGGCTAAAGGAAGAACCAAACATTGTCCAGCGTCTTCAAGGCTGTAATGTGTATACTTGGGGTTTGTTTGTTTGTTGTTTTAAAGATTTATTTATTTTACTTGGAATGAGTGGGCAAGGAATGGCCTGACCTGGTGGTGAGTTAGTGAGAACCGGGCCAAGTGTACGCAGGGATCAGGGTGAGGAGCGTGGATTTTGTTCCATGTGTATTTGGATGTCATTGGTCTTTGGTGGTTCAAGGCTATTCAAAGTTTAACCGTTTTACAGGGAGAATCCTTTAAGCGGCATTTAGGTCAAAATGCAGAGTAAAGAGTCGGTGATAAAGCTAGAATCTGTTTGGTGGCAAATAGTGGTGTGGGATTTCAAAATGACTGCCAGCTGAAACTGTCCAGAGGTCCCACCAATCAGTAGGAAATGCTCTGGCTTTTCTCTCACCCCTAAAAGTTATTGTCAAAAAACTAAGGGCTCTTTTAATATTTGTATGGGGAAATGTAAAGCAGTAAGATTGATATTTATTTCTCCTACTGTTATTTAAAACAGTAGAAACACTAAAAATTCCATTTAAGGCTTATGAAAGGAACTATGCAAATCAATTAACCTCAAGTAAGTGATAATAAGATTATGTGGAGACCCTCTTGGAATTTAATAGGATCTGATCTGTCTTTGTGAAAGAATTTCTTAAGAGCAGTGTGAAAAGCTTTTGTGGTTGCTTCCTTCCCGTGGTCAAACTTATGATAAAGTAAGCATCCTTTTGCATGTTTTAAGACTTTCAAGTTTGGATGAGATTCCAACATCTTATGCTTTAAATTTTCTGAAACATCTCCTAGAGTTCCTTTAATTATGAATTTTTTTTTTTTTTTGCAAGTGGCATTTTCTCGGGGGTGTCTTCATCATTTTTGTCACAACCACTTTTCTCGATGTTGATTAGTTTGCCTTCACAGATTCCTTCAGGCTGCCTATGAGGCGTCTGTCAAATGGTGGCAATGTCAACATTCTCAATCAGCTCTTTCTTCTGTAACTCCTGTTATGTTCTATGTAAATTTCACTTTCATCATTAGCACTTTTTTAAAAGATTTTATTTATTTATTTACTTATTTATTTATTGGAAAGGCAGATATACAGAGAGGAGGAGAGAGAGAGAGAGAGAGAGGAAGATCCGTCTGATGGTTCACTCCCCAAGCGAGCGCAATGGCTGGAGCTGAGCCAATCTGAAGCCAAGAGCCAGGAGCTCTTCCAGGTCTTCCACGTGGGTGCAGGGTCCCAAAGAGTTGGGCCGTTCTCAACTGCTGTCCCAGGCCACAAGCAGGGGGCTGGATGGGAGGCAGGGCCGCTGGGATTAGAACTGGCGCCCATATGGGATCCTGGCACATCCAAGGCAAGGGCTTTAACTATTCCACTATGGTGCTGGGCCCATTACCACTTTGCTTCACTTCCAGTTTTGTTGGCCAGCTCCCTCTTTGAGATATTAGTCTCATGTGATCTTATAAAGAGAGTAGAAGGAAGCACAATTATAGTCTTTGCTGTCTGTGCTGAGTAGCAGATTTGCAGTGACCAGTCACTGATAGGGACTGTATTGCTGTAAGCTTGGTTGATTGAATGACTCATATCATGTTCCAATGCTCTCCTAGTTGATTGGATGATCATTGCTTAAAAACCCCTGAACACAGCTGATCAGGGCTGTTCACCTCTTTCACTTGCAGTGGCTTGGGACAGTTCACTAGTCAGTACTGCCCAGTAAATAAAGACTCGTGAGCTTCTAAGAGTCGGCCTCAGATGCATTTCTGGGATAGATTTGGTCAACATGCAACAAATGCTATTCTTTTACTTAGCGATTTATGTGGGCTTAAAAAGCTAGATACAATTGTTGTTTCTGTAATTACTTGTAGTCAGTATTCCATTTCAGACTGACTGAACTGCACCCACCCGGAAGAGGTTCCTGGTTCCCGGCTTCGGATCAGTGCAGAACCAGCTGTTGCGCTCACTTGGGGAGTGAATCATTGGATGGAAGATCTTCCTCTATGACTCTCCTCCTCTCTGTATATCTGACTTTGTAATAAAAACAAAATAAATCTTTAAAAAACAACAACAAAAAAATAAAGCTCACAAGAGATCATCATAGAACTTAATTGCAGTATAATAAATGATACTAAAGGAGGCAAGTTTGTGAAGGTAGATACCTTGCTTTGAGACTGGAATTTGATTCATTACAGCATCTCTAAGCATTCTCAGACTTCAGGTGTACATCTAGATCTCCCCAAGAACTGTTCATATGGGATGGACTAGACAATCTTGTCTAATTCCTCTGATGACTTAATCCCATCAATTTGCATTCTTTATTTTAACAGAGTACATAGTTCATTTCTGTGAAAGCCAATGATTTCTCTTTTCTTTGTGTAGAAAATATCCAAGGAGTGGCTGCAGCTCCACCTCTGGTCTGGCTACCATGCATCATGGGCGAACTACTGGTAAAAAAAACCCTGATCCCACTCCTCCGCCAATCTACCAGCCACTTCCACGACTCCTCATTGTGCACATCGCTCTCCCTTCTTGGGCTGACATCTGCTCCAACCTCTGCGAGGCTCTGCAGAACTTTTTCTCTCTAGCCTGTGGCTTGATGGGTCCCAACCGCATGTCCCTGTTCAGCTTGTACATAGTACAAAATCAGCACGAGTGCATCCTCCCCTTTGTGGTAAGTGTGTCTGTGTGTTCATTTTATTCTAAAAGCAAAGATAAGATTTCTGGAGATGAGCACAGTTGGTTCCCCACACCCAGTGGCCCTCAGGTGACACTGTGAGAACTGAATGTCATCCTATGTATGTAGAGATTTGTACTATAAAAAGAGAAGCCCCAAAAGCATTAATCTAGGGTTTAAATAGGCTGTGCCTTGCCTGCCTCCACCCTGACAAAAAGAAACCTAGACATTTACAGATCTTGGAAATGTAAACCACTGATTGCTTTCACCCCATTCAAAATGTCAACGCACGAAGAAGGAAGTTTCTGACTCTCTCCAGAGGTCTCTACCTATTCATCACAATTTTCTTTGCTCAGAAAGCCCTAAGGGGACAGGCATTGGCACAGCAGTAGAACCCTATTTGGCATGCCCTTATTCCATATAGGAGTGAGTGGTCTGAAGCTCCACCTCTGCAGGAGGTAGGAGAGCGTGTCTCCATCTGGGTCTCTGGGTCCATCTGGGGGGCTAACTGGAACATGGCAAAAATCTCTCTCTCTCTCTCTCTCTCTCTCCCTTTTCTCTTTCTGCCTTTAATATAAATATATATATGTATATATATATTTTTTTAGAAGGACGGTTCTAACTATGCAAAAATATTTTCTCCACATCTCAGATGACTCAGGTGAAACTCCCCATAGAGGTATTTTTTTTATTGTTTATTTAAAGTGTTTTTGTTTTTATTGACTTGAAAGAAAGAAACATAGAAACCTTACAACTTCCAACCTACTCTCCAGATTTGCCAACAACCAGGGCTGAGCCAGCTGAAGCTAGGAGGCCAGAAGTCCATCTGGATCTCCTGCATGGGTGGCAGAGACTCAAGCAATTGAGCTTATGGACCCTGAAGTGGAGAGAGAGAGCAAAGAAGAAAGAGTGCGAGTGGAAATGTACTGAGGGTAGATAAAACTATCTTCAAAGTTCCCCCCTTTTCTCCCTTCCTACCATTAGGAGACCTTGGCAGAATTCTGAAGAGAACATAGCACAAGGCCTCAGATAAACTGATTTGGGAAGGAGAGTCTCTGGGCTGGGGATGTTAACAGTCCAGGAATATAATCAGCTAGGGGTCCGAGACCTTGAGGCAGCTCCATTCCGAGACTGCGGTACGCTAGCTATGCACCAAGTCTGGTGTGAAGATAGCCAAGTGAAGCTTTTGTCATTGGTCAGCATGAAATATCACACATAGGATTTTAATCAGAAGTACCTGGTAACTCAGGAAAAATTGCAAGCCAAAAGTCCTTCTGATAGGTTAAACCTCTGTTAGAAATTTGAGAAAATTGCTGGGATAATGCTATTATCTGTGTACCCATATAGAACAATGCACTCTTTGCTAATGGACTTTAAGTCCGTTGTCAGTAAGCTGTATAGGTATCTGACATTTTCTGTCCGCAGAGAGAGCCCTAAACATAAATAAGTGGAGAAAGATAACATGTGAGGACTGTCACCCAGGATGGACACCTGATATTTCTCCCCATATCTAATTTTTAATATGATCAAATAATTCTGAACATTTTTAAGGAATCATGATAGGATTCATTATTAAAATATTAGAATTCCTTTTATATCCATTGTTCCTTTAATATAAATAATTCCAACCAAAATGATTCATTTTTCTTTAAAGCAAGATTTCAGAAGAATGTTCTTACTGTGAAGATCTTCCCAATTCTTTAACTTATTCATGAAAATAATGAATTTTTTAAATTATGTATGATCTCCAATGAAACATTGGGACTCAGAGTGCTCTAGTTTATCTGTAACACTTCCTCACCCTTAATAGCTGATGTTCAAATGCAGTCCCTTCTAGATGACAAATAATAGAGATGTAACATATTATTAGCATTAAGATAAACTTCAAAAAGATAATATGGTAGACTATTGATTGATGCAGGAAGGGGAGAGTATAAATAAGATAAGGAAATATACTAGTTTTTGTCAGTTTCATAATGTTGAGTTAATAGATAGTGCTGGAGGCTAGCACCAAGGCATAGTGGGCTGAGCCTCTGCCTGCTGCACCACATCCCATAGAGGTACCAGTTAATGTTCTAGCTGTTCCACTTCCAATCCAATTCCCTGCTTAATAGCTTGGCAAAGCAACAAGGGCTTTCAGATAACCCACATCCTTGGGACTCTTGTACCCATATGGAAGGCCAAAAGAAACTTCTGTTTCCTGGCTTCAGATTGGCTCTGTTCCAGCCCTTGCAGCCATTTTAGGAGTTAACCAGTGGACAAAAGATCCTTCTTTCTGTATTGCCTTCTGTCTATGAATCTGCCTTTCCAATAAAAATAAATAAATATTTTTTTAAAAAAGAATGGAAATACTACATATCAAACTAGGGGCTGCAGAAAAGTCAGTGCAAAGAAAAAAAAATCCATACCTTTAAACTATATTAATTGAAGTAGTTCAGATTATATTAACTGACAATAAAGACAAAATAAGTGAAGCAGAAAATTCAAGAATAAAAGTAACAGCAAGACAAAAGTATTTTTTTAACTAAAAAGTAACAGCAACAAAAAAGAGTTAAAGAAAGTCAAAGGAAGGAAATAATAAAGAAAAAATTAAAAATTAATGAGCATGGAAGTAGAAACTAGCACAAGAACAAAATATGAACAGAGTCAAAATCTAATTCTTTCAGAAAAAAAAATAGGAAATACCTAAACCAGTGGTTAATCTAGTTTTGGGGGAAAAAAAGAAGGCGCTACACACAATGTAAAATTTAGTGAGGGGAAAATAACTGCAGATAATTAATTGTGCATAACAAAGTAATTACTAAACATGATCTAAGGAAAAACAGAGTATCTAAACTCACCATTTTCCAGAAAAATAACAGGGAAAGTTTGCAAAATCTAGCTTCTCCAGAAACGGAGCACTGAACTCAAGCAGTTTTGTAGGAACTCTGCCTGCGTACTAGCCACCGGCCGTAGCTCACCTGTTACTGGAGGGTTGCTTCCTGCTTTCCAGTAACCACAGAACAACCTCAAACCAGTGACTATCTCTGCCATTTGGTGGACTACAACTGTATCTTTCTCTGCCTCTCTTCTCCCTGTCTTTCAAATAAATAAATATTTTAGAAAGAAGGAAAGGGAAGAGGATGGTAAAACAGGTTGAGCACTGCCTACAACCCTGGCATCACACATGACCACACCATTCAAGTTCCAGCTGCTGCGATAGCCACCTGCTGCTGTGCCTTAGATACAGCAAAAGATGGCCCAAGCACTTGGGCCCCTACTCTCCATGTGGGAGACCTGGGTGGAGTTCCAGGCCCACTCCTGGCCATTACAGCCATTTAAGGAGTAAGCTAATATCTGTAAGCTCTCTTTCTCACGATCTCACTCTCTCCTTGTTTTTCAAGTAAATAAGTCTTTATGTACACATATATACATAAACCAGGGATCTGAATTGGAAGCCAAGCAGCTGAGACTCCAACTGGCACTCTGCATTGAGATACCAGAATGTCAAGCAATTCCCTGCACCATAATGCTGGCCCCTCAAACAAAAAATTTGTAATGCTAAATAAGATCTGATAAAGTTGGTAGGAAAAAATATATTCAAGAAATACTCAGGTAAACTGGATAGCCATGCAGAAAAAACAAATCTGGAGCCATACTCTACAGCTCACAGTAGGAACATTTCCTGATACAGCAAAAAATTAAACTACACAGGTACTAAAATAGATTATCAGTCTGGATCCAAGAAGCAGAAAACTTACACAATGATCTTGCAAATTGAAAAGGCTGCAAGAAGATGATTCGTAGGGCAGACCAAGGCTGTGCAGTCACCAGAAGTGGAGCCAGGACCCAAACCCAGGCTCTCCAGAATGGGATGTAGGCATTTGAGATGGTGTCTTAATCACCAAACCAAACACTCACCCTTGATTTTCTAATTACATAAAGAGCTCCTATATGTCAATAAGGAAAAGACCAGTAATCCAATAGCAAATGAGGATGGATATATAAGATAGTTTTTAGAAAAATAAATGTAGGGCCTGGCACAGTGGCCTAGCGGCTGAAGTCCTTGCCCTGAACGTACCAGAATCCCATATGGATGCCAGCGGCCCTGCTTCCCATTCAGCTCCCTGCCTGTGGCCTTGGAAAGCAGTAGAGGACGGCCCAAAGCCTTGGGACCCTGCACTTGTGTGGGAGACCCAGAAGTTCCTCACTCCTGGCTTAGGATCAGCACAGCACCAGTCGTTGCAGTCCTTGGGGAGCGAATCATCAGATGGAAGTCTTCCTCTCTGTTTCTCCTCCTCTCTGTATATCTGACTTTGCAATAAAAAAAAAAAAATCTTTAAAAAAAAGGAAAAAGAAATGTAAATAGTTCATAAGCATGAAAGCACTTTCAACCTTTATAGTAAAAAGAGAAATGCAAATTAAAACTACAAAAAAGTGCCTGGCATGATGACTCAAAGACTAAATCCTCCCCTTGCAAGCACCAGGATCCCATATGGGTGCCAGTCAGTGTCCCGGCTGTTCCACTTCTCTTCCAGCTCCCTGCTTGTGGCCTGGAAATCAGTAGAGGATTGACCAAAGCCTTGAGTCTCTGCACCTGCATGGGAGACCCAGGAGAAGCTTCTGGCTCCTGGTTTCAGATCAGCTGAGCTCTAGTCATTGCAGCCACTTGGGGAGTGAACCAGAGGATAGATCTTTCTGTCTCTCCTCCTCTCTGTTAATCTGCCTTTACAATTAAAAAAATAAATAAATAAAATAAATAAATAAAGAGAATAGGAAACTATGCTGTCACAGTGGTATAGTTAGCACAAATTTAGCTTTCAAAATAAGATGCATTGTGTTTTTTTTTTAAAAAAAAGATGCATTGTGTTTTTATAACTAATTTTGTTCCCATTTTAGAAAATTTAAATACAAATGTATTTTTATGATTGTTGTCAACATTGGGAGTTAAACTTTCACTGTTGGATTTTCCTAAAACAGTATCAGGGGGGAAAAGTAGGTTTCCTTTAACGGCATTAAATCAGTTAAGATTAGATTCAACTGTAGGCAGTAGAAACACCGAAACAAAAATAGCTTAAATAAGATACAAACTCACTTCTCAAATAATGCTAGGCTGGCATAGCAACTTCATAGTCATTAGGAGACCATCCTGGTTTGTTGTTCCATCATCCTACTACCATCTGCTACTTAGCTACTGTCTTGGAGTCCAAGCTGTCTTCTCTAGCTCAATCTTTTGTACCAGACAAGAGCAGAAAGAAAAAGGGAGAGCAAAGCTACTCCCTCAGCCTTTAAGCAGACTTACCAGACGTTGCATCCACCATTTCTGCTTACATCCCATTAGCCAAAATTTAGCTACATTGAAATACACAGCAATCAGAGACCATGGGAAATGTAATTGCTATTCTAGTCACAGTACCCAACTAAAACTTGGAAGGCCTATTACCGAGAAGAGGATGATATCAAGGGTCAGACAGGAATTTCTGCCACCAGAATAAGCACACACACACACACACACACACACACACACACACACACACAATTGGAGGAAAGTATAGTCAGACAAATAGTAATTGACTAAGCAGTCCCAAGAAGGCTAGATCTTTTTTAAAAGATTTATTAATTTTTATTGGAAAGGCAGATTTACAGACCAAAGAAGAAAAGAAGATCTTCCATTCACTAGTTCGCTCCCCAAGTAGCCAGAATAGCCAGAGCCAATCTGCAGCTAGGAGCCAGAAGCCAAATCTAGGTCTCCCATGCAGGTGCAGGGTCCTAAGGCTTTGGGGCATCCTCAACTGCTTTCCCAGGCCATAGGCAGGGAGCTGGATGGGAAGTGAAGCAACCAGAAGATTAACTGGTGCTCATTTGGGATCCCGGTACTTGTAAGGAAAGTATTTAGGCAATTGAGCCATCACTCCATGCCCAAGAAGGTTAAATCTGAAGCCAAAGAAGAATCCGCTTTCCACTGTCAAATCAAAGGCTCCAGAATGGGCAAACTAAGCACCTTTGAAAATTAGAATGGCAGTAGGGTTAAAAGTAGAAAGACCATTGAACATCTGTTTAAAAAGCAGCTTTGGGGCTGACACTGTGCTAATCTTCTGTCTACAACCATTGCATCCCATATGGGCTCCAGTTCATGTCCTGGCTATTCCACTTCCCATCCAGCTGCCTGCTTATGGCCTGGGAAAAAATCAGAGGATGGCCCAAACTTTTGTGATCCTATGCCTACATTGGAGACCAGGAAGAAGCTCCTGGCTCCTGGCTCCTGGCTTTGGATCAGCTCAGCTCCAGCCATTGCAGCAATTTGGAATACCAATGGATGGAAAATTTTTCTCTGTGTTTCTGTTTGTAAATCTGCTTTTCCAGTAAGAATAAATAAGTCTTAAAACAAAACCAAAAAACATAGCTTGACTTTTCCATTCCTCCTTCTCTAAGAGTGAGGCATGTCCTCCACCCTTTTGCCATCAAAAAACTGAGATTTTATCTCTTGAAGACCTCTAACCACAGGAACACCAGGCAAGTTCCTTACCTAAACAGGGCAATTGAATTCATCTTTCATATTGAACATTGAGACTTCCCCTCCAACAATATTCACAGTCCCTTTCCTTCATTTGGTTTCCAGTCCTAGTCCCTTCAGAAATATCCTTCTTTAACAAAAAAAATACCTGAAAGATACTGAAGTCAGGGGTTGTGCAACAAACCAGCACAGGCAAATCACTGCAGGTAAACCTACTCAACAAGCCCTGCCCTTGCTTTCAAGGCTTGCAATCTTGTTTTTCAGTGCCAAGTTTGTAATTAGATAAACAAATGAATCAAGGATCAATGTACAATTTAAGGAAAATTATTTTTGATGGCCTTTCTATTCATTTGAAAGGCAAAGCTTCAGAGAGAGAGAAACACAGAGAGATCTTCCATCCACTGGATCACTCCCCAAATGGCTACACCAACCAGAATTTGGCATGTCTGAAGCCAGGAGCCAGGAGATTCCTCAGGGTCTGCCATGTGGGTACAGGAACCCAAAAGCTTGGGTTGTCTTCAACTTTCCAGGCTGTTAGCAGGGTGCTGGATACAAAGTAAAGCAGCCAGAAGTTGAACCAGTGCCTAAATGGAACACTGGCACCATAGGCAATGGTGTTGCTCGCTGTGCCACAGCACCAACCCCTAGAAAAACTTCTGAAATGCAATATGCATACCCAAACTGAAATATAGGAAATTTTAAAATTAAAGGGAAACAATAGAAGAAATAGATTGTGAAAGAAGAAACTCACAGACCCAGCGCTACAGTATAATAGAGGAAGCCTGAACTTACATTTCCACATGGGAGCCCGTTCTATTCCCAGATGCTCTACTTTCAATTCAGCTCTCTACTAATGTGCCTGAAAATGCAGAAGATGGTCCAAGTCATACAATCCCTGCAGCCATGTGGGACCAAGAGGAAGTACCTGGCTCCGAAGCTATCCAGCTCTGGCTGTTGTGGCCATTTGGGGAGTAAATCAGTGGAAGTAAAAATATTTCTTTGTGGCTCTCCTTCTCTCTCCAAATTCATCTTTCAAATAAAACTAAGAAATCTTTTTAAAAAGAGAAGAAAGTTAAAGAAACAAAGCTATCCTTGATATCCTCAGGGATGTAAAAGATATTCCATCTATGAAATAAAAACAGGGCCTGGTGCAATGGCCTAGTGGCTAAAGTCCTTGCTTTCATACTCTGGGAACCCAAATGGGCACCAGTTTGTGTCCCTGCTGCTCCACTTCTCATCCAGCTCCTTGCTTGTGGCCTGGGAAAGCAGTTTAGGATGGTCCAAAGCCTTGGGACCCTGCACCTGCATGGGAGATCCAGGAGAAGCTCCTGGTTCCTGGCTTCAGATCGGCTCAGCTTCTGCTGTTGTGGCTACTTGGAGGAGTGAACCACCAGATGGAAGATCTTTCTGTAGCTCCTTCTTTCTGTAAATCTGCCTTTGCAATGAAAATAAATAAATCTTTAAAAAAAAAAAAAAAGAAAAGAAACAGATTGCTTTTTTTAAAAGTCAAAATTGGGGCCAATCAGCTAATCCTGTGCCTACAAGTGCTGGCATCCCATATATGGGTGCCATGTTCCAGGTGCCGAGCTCCCTGCTTGTGGCCTGCGAAAACAGTGGTTGGAACCCTGGAGTCATGTGGGAGACCAGGAAGTAGCTCCTGGCTGCTGGTTTCTGGCTTTAGATTGGCTCAGGTTGACCATTGTAGCCATTTGGGGGAGTGAACCAATGGATAGAAGATCTTTGTCCTTCTGTTTGTAAATCTGCTTTTCCAATGAAAATAAACAAATCTTGAAAAGAGAGAGAGAAGATAACTCATCACAGCTGTGCAAGTGGTCCTTCTTGATCCTTCACAGATGTCTTAAAAACTCAAACTGAACAAAAAATGCTTTCGCAAATTGGAATTGTGATAGTTCAAGTGAAAAAGGCAATAAAAAATTTAGTAATAGCAGATAAAGTTGAGCTAAACTCCAAAGAACAAAATAATGGGAAATAGGAGAAAAATACTTAAGAAAATTGGCAAACTAGTCCTGGGTGCCCAACACCCAAAAAATAAGCATAATTATAAGAGAGAATATAGAGAGTACTAGAGAGGAAGTCATCAGACATAATTAAGAAAATTTCCGAGAATAGAATAATGTATTTCTAGATTAAAGGGGCCTACAAGGTGCCAGAACAATGGATGAAAATATACACCAACACAATTCATGAAACCTCAGAAAATTTGGAGCAAAATTAAAATCTTATAAGGTTCAAGAATGGAAGAAACAGTCACCTACAAAGAAATTAGAATTATAATGATTTAGTCTTCCCAGAAGCAGCTTGGGATATCAGATGACAAGGACTTTAAAATTATGGAGGAAAATCCTGTGTAGCCAAGACTTCTCTGTCCAACAAAATCATCAATAAAGTTTATAACCAGAGTGACATTTTTTTCTCATATAAAATACCAAAAAGTATATTTTCTGATAGAGTAGCTATGGGTGGCAGTAGTTAATTGAACATTTCAAAATAGCTAGTAGGTAGAATTTTGAACACGAACAAATGATAAATTTTTGAGATAAAGAATATGCCAGTTGCCTCACTCCAACAATTTCCCATTTGAATAAACATATTGAAATTTCACATTGTACCTCATAATTATCTACAATTAATATGTTTCAACTAAAGATTAAATTTAGGGTAGGTGTTTGGTTTAGTAGTTAAGACACTGATTGAAAAGGCAGAGGGACAGAGAGAGGGTAGACATAGAGGGAAAGAGAGATCTTCCTTCTACTGGTTCACTATGTGTTTACAACAAACAAATAAATATTCTAAAGTTTGTAAAAAATAGAACTAAAAGATGTTTTTATAAATAAAATAGAAGGTCTTGTTCCTGTACTTTTTAAGCTACATGATGTTCCACTGGATTATATCTTAAAGAGTGATGTTATAATTTTATTTTCAAATGTCAATAAAGTATGTTAGAAGTTACTTCTTTAGCAACTACTTACAATTAGAACTTAAGAATCTAGATGTCAAAATTCACATAGGAGTATGTGTTCCAGATCCTCTGGAGATATGTAGAACATTTATAGCCTGCTAGGCTATCCCTTGGTCTGGTATAGTCTCATTACTTTCTTGAGTAGCTTTCTTCCCATCTAAATTACAAGTTTTCTTTGTATGAGAATTAAGTCAATCCAATTTCTTGTGTTTTCCCAAGTGGTTTTGGCAGAGAAGCATTAAGCAAAGACAGCCAGGAAGCTGAGTGAGACACTCCAGCAATCTCTACGCTGGCAGTATTGTAGCTCTGGGAATGAAGGATGTATGTGTCTTACAAATATGCTTATCACTGCACTGTGATGAGGAAGATTTTCCTGTTACAAAATATGGTTCCTCTCTACCCACTACTTCTTACTGATAGATGGAATCCCTTCGAATTATATTCACAAATCTTTCATTTGTACTTATTAACAATGCATATGTCCTTGGGAAAAGTGACATTGAGCTAGAACCAAATTAAATTGGATTAATTCCTAAGAGCAAATTTTTATAAAGGAGAATGTGGAGCATAAAGAGGTCTGGTGTTTACATAACTGCAGAGTAAGCCAAGTGTCTCCTCTTTAATGAAGTGGACCTGGGGACCCCAGCAAGCAGGACTTCACCAGTTCTGAAATGATCAATTGCATCAGTGTCCACTCTGCTAGGCAAACACTGGTTTTAACAGAGAAAATCTTGGTGTCTACGCTGACCAAGACATGAAGATATTTTCCAAGAGTGGCCTGTTAATCTACAGTTTTCAGATCACTGCAAAATAGGCCTAAGCTCACACAACTGGACCTTCCACTGAGTGAGTAAATGAACTAAAATATTTTCCTGTTTCCAGAACACTATCAAAACCTTTCTGAGATTTTTTTCTTCTGTTGTAAGGAAGATTTTAGGGCAGTGCTTGGAACATTGGTAGGCCTTCAGAAGAGACTGGTCAAAGGAGCAGATTTTCAGGAAAGGAAGGAAGAGAAGGGACTTCTTAGGAGTAATTAGGCTGCCAATTAATCTGAAACCTGGGTCACTAATGATTTGCTTCTTTTTCTCTGCAGCAAGTGAAAGGAAACTTTGCTAGGCTGCAGGCCTGCATCTCAGAGCTCCGCATGCTACAGAGAGAAGGTTGTTACAGGCCACAGCATGCATCTCTACAGCTGGCAGTACAGGATGGGCTCCAGCAGTTCAAACAATACAGCAGATATATGACCAGGAGTACAGCCCTTACCTGCACTTCCCTGGAGGTGAGTGTTGCTGGCTATTAAGACTCAAAGCCATCTTCCCATTTCAACCCATTGAAGTATCACACTTCATCCTTACATGAGTCTGTTTAACACACATCTGATATAATTATCAGGGCTCCATTTTCACCTCCCTGCACACAGAGGGCATATTCCTTATTTTCCTATAACCTTTATATTTCTGAAAGCAGAAATGGGGAACCAGCATTGCAACCCAGTGGGTTAAGCCACCATCTGCAACCCCAGCATCCCATATCAGAGCTATGGTTCTGAGTCCTGCTGCTGCTCCACTTCTGATCCTGCTCCCTAATAATGCACCTGGAAAAGCAGCAGAAGATGATCCTAGTACTTAGGCCTCTGCCACCCACATGAGAGATCCACATGGAGTTCCAGGTTCCTGGTTTTGACCTGGCCCAGCCCCAGTCATTGAGGCCATTTGGGGAGTAAACCAGCAGATGGAATATCTCTGTGTGTGTGTGTGTGTGTGTGTGTGTCTGTCTGTCTGTCTGTCTGTCTTTCCCCCTCCCTCTTTTACTCTGCCTTTCCAATAAGTAAGATAAATCCTTTTAAAAATAGTAAGAGATTTTCAGAGAAGTTTGAAAATATGGACTAAAGTGAATTGTAAAGAAAACTGAAATTGAAATCAAACTTTAATATGCCATCTGCCATTAGGTTTGTAAACTTATAATATAAACATTAAATACCTAGGTTGATGCCTATGTTTAGAGTACCCTCAAGTAAATCAAATATTGACACCAAATGAGTATATTTTCTTGGGATTGACAAACATGTCAATGTAAAAATTACTACTATTCTGGATATTCCATTGAATACATGAGGAGGTGTGAATTAAAGCACTGTCAGTCTCTGATAACCTCAGGCATGAAACAAATGAATTTTAAAAAGGTTGTTTGAAACTTTTCATTTTTAGTTCTACATGCAAACAGCTTAGAAGGTGCCACCCATCAATGGTAACTTACAAGTAAATAGCAGAAGGACTGTAAACAACTCTTTTTAGATTCCTAAGAGAAATGCAGTAGGAACACACTGCTGCCTGCAAAGTTGGAGACGGACATACAAGCACAGAAAATCACAGCCTCAGCAGCAGGAACCTCCGCAGGAACCAGTGCTGGACTGTAATGAATGAACTGCTGGAGACTCTTTGGGGGCAGAGCTAAGAGTGGAAAACTCCAGGGCACCCAGTCTTGGGGGGCCCATACACTTCTGTGAGTTCACCTGAGTTAAGCCAGATCCTAATTAAACATCAGAGGGGAATTCCCTTATGCGTTTTATGGAAGAGGGGAAGAGGATCTTTTTGAAATATGCCAAAGCATTTTGTTTTTAACAAGGTTATCTTCAGTGAAATTTAGTTAACATTTTGGCTAACATTTTGGCTCTAAGACCCTAGCTGAGGTTGGCAGGTTAGCATTGTGATACAGCAGGCTAAGCCATGTCTTGCTATGTGCACATACCCTATCAGGGTGCCTGATTCAACTCCAACTACTCTGGACTTGCCATCCAGAACTCCTGCTAACGTGCCTGAAAGGTAACAGATGATGGTCCAAGCACTTGGATTCCTGCCACCTACATGGGAGATCCAGATGGAGTTCCTGGCTCCTGGCTTTAGCCTGGCTTAGCCTTAGCTGGTGCAGGCATTTAGGGAGTGAACCAGCAGGTGGAGGATTTCTTTGTCTTTCTCTCCATCCAAACTCAATCTTTCTTTCTCTTCCTGTCTCTATGACTCTCCCTCTCCCTCCCTGTTAATATTCCTTTCAAATAAATAAGTTAAAAAAAAATAGCTTAGCTTCTCTGAAGAAAGGAAAATACTCAACTCCAGCCCACAAGAACCAGCTTGTCCAATCCCAACTGACCTGAGTAGAGGGGAGGGAACCTGAGGAACAATTGTGAACCTACCACATTCACTGAAAGACTGAGTCCTTTGTTTACAGATTACCATTCTGACTTCCCACCCTGGAAAAGAAGTGGTCAAACAACTAGAAGAAGGATTGAAAGATACAGACCTGGTCAGGGTCAGGAGACTTCAGGTTGTCGAAATCACAAAGGAAATCCTTGAGCAGGTGCACTCGGCATCCCCTGTTGAAGAGCCTAGCATTGATGGTAAGAACTGTGCTTCAAGTAAAAGCAGTGGTGATATTTTAAATGAGTAGCCATTTTCAGGTTAGTAACATTATTTTCCATGGTCTTTTTGTGTTTTTAGACGGTAAATAAAGCCGTCAGATTTCATTGCAGTTCACATAGGTTTTTCTAGATGATGGGGTCAAAGTGTTTATTACTCTATTTCAGAACAGAGTAATAGAAAAAACAAAAAGTAGTAAAACTAAGATAGTATTTTTTTTTAAAAAAAGTCCCTTCCCTTCTAATCTAAAGAGATTGAAATATCCCTCCCAATGCTCTTCTATATTTGTATATACGTATGTATACACACATACTTGCTATCATAATGGGATCATATTGTACCTAATGTTCTGTGACCCTCTTTGCCTGTATATGTTGTGTAGCTGTATCAGTAAATATAGATCTATTTCTCTCTCAATCTTTTTTTTTTTTTTTTTTTTTTTGCTCAATTGAGAGGAATATCCCAAGTTCCTTTCTTGCTAGTTCAAGCACCAAATGCCCACAGCAGCCTCTGGCTAGACCACATGAAAGCATGGAAACAGGAACTCAATCCAGGTTTCCCGTGTGTGAGACAGGAAGCCAGTTATTTGAGCTGGAACCACTACCCCCAGAGTTCTCTTAGCAGGAACGTGGAATCAAGAGCAGAGCAGAGTATGAAACCCAGGCACTCCAAAGTAGGATGCAACTGTCTTGATGACATACTCTCTTCTCATTTTCTAATGACTGCATGATTTTTATTGTGTACTTATACTGCAGTTTATTTATGAAAGCAATTTGTTTTATTATATGTTACTACTAAACCAATGCTCTATGAATAGACATATGTAGTATTGGTATCATGGACCAATGATAAGTTTAGTCACAAAGGGTCCTGCAGACAAAAAGACCCTATTGAACTGCTTAAAATCTCTAATATGTGAGGAGGCTTGGCACAATAGGCCCTAGTGGCTAAATCCTCACCTTGCATGCACTGGGATTCCATATGGGTGCCAGTCTTTATCCCAGCTGCTCTACTTCCCTTCCAACTCCCGGCTTCTGGTCTGAGAGGGAAGTAGAGGTCGGCCCAACAACTTGGGACCCTGCTCCCACATGGGAGACCTGAAAGAAACTCCTGGCTTCAGATCGGCTCAGCTCCAGCTGTTACAGCCACTTGTGGGTAAGCCAGCGGATGGAAGCTCTTACTCTCTGTATCTCCTCCTCTATGTAAACCTTCCTTTCCAATAAAAATAAGTAAATAAATATTTTTTAATCCTTAATATATTTACCTTTTTTCCCCTTAAAGATTAGTTAATTTGTTTGAAAAGCAGAGTGACAGAGAGACGGGGAGCGATGGAGAATTTTCATCCATTGGTTCATTCCCCTGATGGTCACAACAGAGTGGGCTGGGCCAGGCTGAAGCCAGGATCCAAGAACTCCGTCCAGATCTCCCCTAGGAGTGGCACGGGCCCAATTACTTAGACCAGTCTTCTGCTGGTTTCCAAGGAACATGAGTAGGACCTGGATCTGAAGCAAAGCAACTAGAACCCATGCTCTGAAACAGAATGCCAACATTTTAAGCGGAAGCCTAACCCACTAAACCACAATACCAGCCCAAGTAATTTTTAACTCAGGGGTTAGGTTGTTTTTAAAGATTTATTTATTTGGGCCAGTATTCAGGTTAATCCTCATCCTGCACTGCCAGCATCCAATATAGACAACAGTTCAAGTTCTGGCTGCTCCACTTCTCAACCCAGCTGCTGCTTGTGGCTTGGGAAGAAAGCAGAGGATGGCTCACGTCTTTAAAACCATGTACCCATGTAGAAGACCCTGAAGAAGCTCCTGGATCCTGGCTTCAGATGAGCTCAGCTCTGGTCATTGTGGACATTTGGAAAGTGAAACAGTGGATAGAAGACCGCTCTGCGTCTCTCCGCTCCCTCTCCCTCTTTCTAACTCTGACTTTCAATTTAAATATTTTTTCAGACTATTAGCATGAAGCTGGATGGGAAGTGAAGCAGCAGAAACACAGACTGGCACTCATATGGGATAGCAGCATTGCAGACAGTGGCTTTAATCGCTATACCAACCTTGTTAACCCCTGATTTTATTTGTGTGTTTGTCTTGTAAGTGAAGTTTGATGGATCTGAAGCATGTGCCAGGGCCTTGGGGCCTTAGTTCACACAGGTCCTGCCCCCTGCCTTCCTCCCACCTCCCTGAAATGGTTCTCATTTGCCAGCTCACCCAGTCTCAGTCCCCACCCTACCAGCCACCACACATTTACCACTGCTGACTCTGTTTCCCTCTGACCAATGACCTGGACATGTAGGCCAAGACTGAGTGCACATTACCAGGAGCAGGGCCCAGGCTCCTGGGAGGGTCTGCACTCATTTGGCAAATATCCTAGTACCTGAGAGAGTATGATATTAATGGAAAAGGCCTGAAAGATCATTAAATGGTAAACAAAGTGAATAAGTTTTACAGACCATCTATAACATACCACACTATACCTTTAAAATTTATTAAGAAATGGGCCTGGTGCAATAGTGTAGTGATTAAAGTCCTCACCTTGCACGTGCCAGTTCTAATCCCAGCGGCCCTGCTTCCCATCCAGCTCCCTGCTTGTGGCCTGGGAAAGCAGTCAAGCACCACCCAAAGCCTTGAGACTCTGCACCCGCATGGGAGACCCGGAAGAGCTACTGGCTCTTGGCTTCGGATTGTCTCAGCTCCAGCTTTTGTAGTCACTTGGGGAGTGAACCATCAAATGGAGGATCTTCCTCTCTGTATATCTAACTTTGCAATAAAAATAAATAAATCTTTAAAAAAATTTTATTAAGAAGGTAAATCTCACATTATTCTTGGCAGATTTTTAATTTACTTTTTAATTTATTAACACTTATTTGTTTGAAAAGCAGAAAGAGGGGTGTCCCATCTGCTGGTTCACTTAACCAAATGGCCACAGCAGCCAAGTCTGAGCCAGGCTGAAGACAAAAACCAGGTGCTCTACCCAGGTCTCCCTAGTTTTGAACCTATTCTCCACTGACTTCCCAGGCCCATTTGCAGGGAGCTGAATCAGAAGCAGAATAGCCAGGACTCTAACCAGCACTCAGATATGGGATACCACATCATGAGCAGCAGCTTAACCTAGTAAGCTATAACACCAGCCCTGTCACATTTTTTTTTTCTTTTTAGAAAAAGAAAACAAAATTCTACCATGGTAGCTCAAGAGACCGCAAGAAAAAAAAGTCTATGTTAGTATTTTTTAATTATCATTTTTTTCCTGCTTTTTGAACTGGTGAATCTTCATTTTCATTCTGTTCTGAATCTAAAAATCATGTAGCTTTTTGATTTGTGTGTGTACTTATGTACTTGCACAAGTAGTTGTCTGTAGATTTTTAGAAGTTTGTACAAGATAAAAGATGTATTTCTTATTGTTACTGACAAACTACTCTTAAAAAATCATAACAATTCACATTTACACTGATAATAAGCTAAATTCCCCTACTAGGACTTATCCTTATATGTTTAACTTTGTTAATTTAATATTGAATAAGTTTGTTTTGGTCTTTATTTTTATTTATCATTATTATTTCATTTTATGACACAGTTTCATAGGCTCTGGGATTCCCCCAACCCCTCCCCAAGCCCTCTCCCCATATTGAATTCTTCCATATTGTTACAGTAGTACAGTTCATGTCCAGTCATGATTCCTTCATTGTGGACATGGACCATGTCTATTTATTTATTTATTTATTTAGAAGGTGGAGATGAAGATCTTCCATCCACTCTTTTACTCCCAAAGTGGCCACAACAACCAGGGCTGAGCCAGGCTGAAGCCAGCAGCCTTAATCTCCCATCAGTGTGGCAGAGCCTGGATCAAAAGTGCAATAGCAGGGACATGAACTGGCACTTTTTATAGGATGCCAGTGTCCCAGTGACAGCTTAACTTGTGGCACCACAACCCCAGCCTTGAAAATTTTTCTTAAAATTAGATATTTTACTCTTGAATTAGACTGTGATTTAAAGGGAAAGTATGGAATATTCCTGCAGAGTTCTCCCTGTTTTATTTGCTGTTTGCTTGAATGTCTTTTTCCTTAATATCAACATCCCTAAAAATATTCACATGTATTATAAGCATATGAAAAGTGCGGATGAGGATTCAGGTGCTGTGATACGGCTGGTGTTGTGTTGGGACACCCATTTTATCAGAGCACCCCAGACAGAGTCCTGCTTCTACTTCCAGTCCAACCTTTTGCTGCTGCATGCTCTGGAGGCAGCAGATGATGGCTCCACTACTGGGGTCCTTGATTCCCAGGTGTGATTCAGCTTGACCCTACCTATTTACAGACATTTAGAGAGTGAGCTAGCAGATGAAAGAACAATCTCTCTCTGCCTTCAAATAAATTTAAAGAAATAAGTAAACATTTTTAAATGCTCATTATTTTTTAAATGTAGATAAGCACACATACGTAAATCTAAATCACCCCAGAAGTCTATACTTCCTGGGAATGGGGAGTGGGGAAATAAACTGAACCTTAAAGGACAAGTAGGAATTAGCCAAGCAGAAGACAAAAAAGACCGCTTGAAAACGAGACCCAATGAGCTGACAAAGCAAAATAAGATCAACTCTCACCAATGTGTCCTTGGCTTCCAGGACCAAAGCCTGCTGGGCAGAGGCCTAAGCAAGACTGTGAAGGTAGACAAGGGTTAGATGAGAAGGGCCGTGTATACAATGCTAAAACATTTGAATATCATTCTAGAGCAATGGAAATTTATGAAATATTCTTGTTAGGAAGTCAAGTAGAGATTGCCAAATTACAGAGTCCAAGAGTCTTTTTAAGGTTTTTAATGCGTTCCCATTATGGTTTGCCTTCCTACTGTTCTTTGGTCTCTTCCAAAGATATACACTCATGAAATTGTCCCCTATTTTGATATCCTTGATCACTTCTTGATCCCATGTTGATAATTTTACTCTTCCTTTCTTTGCCTCCTTCGCTCATAGTTAGCTTGGGTGTTTGATAACTAAGTATGCATGGTTTCTGTCAAGTTCTGACACTAGTAGATGTTTCCAATGACATGTTTCCTTGCAGTGTCTGGCAGGGGTGGGAGGGTAACCAAGATTAGCTATGTGGTTTGTAAGGATTCATCAGCTGCACATGCTCTGCTTTTCTTGTCAGTCTTCTCATTGTCCTTCCTTCCCTCTCCACCTAACCCCAATTTATAGCAGTCTCTTGCTCCAAATTATCTCTTTTTTCTTGTGAATTCCTTTCCCTATCCTCTTCCAGCTAAAACATCCCCATTCCGTTTAAAATTCCTTAAATCCTAATTCAGGTTCATGACTGTCACATTGATTTCCTTCTGCTTAGAACAATCATATCACTTTTGGTTCACATCACATATTTTAGCATTTAATTATACACTGTATATAATTGTTCACCATTTCTTCGTTGTGTGATAGTTTTATTTTCTCATCTAAACTATATCTGCTTAATATTGTCTTTCTGCACTAAGCACATTGAGGTTACAGAACTGGCTTACTCATATCTGTGCCTCAGTAGTTGCCCATGGTACCAGCTGTTGTAGGCATTGTTAAGTGGACTGATGACAGTGGTACCTGAGAGGCTGTCCTTGGTCTGTCCAGCATTCTCTGTTTCCCCTTTTTCTGGCAACACCTCAGTCTTCCAGGTCTCGGGGAGAGCCATGACAGACTGAGGGCATCACACATGGTGCTCCAGAGCACCAATCAGAGCCCTTCCCATTATGTTTTCTGATCTGAGAAAGAGAAGCTCTTTTTCTTTCTCTTCAGCCAAGCACAGGTAACATAGGGATTATGTCTTTGTCTCCCTTCAGTGACTGTATCCAAAAAGAACTTCCTTTGTCCCCGGGGATTCAGACCTCAGAGCACACCAAGGCTGCTTGGGGCATAGTTGGACAACTTAGTGACTAGAACATTATGGAAGAGCTTCTAAAAGCAGGAAAGCACCTTCTGCAGTGTGTCCTCACTAATGATTGTCCTCTAAATAATGCATGCTCCTATAAGTGCTTCTAATTCCTTTTTGTAGGTGAAGTGTAGTTGGCTTGCTGAATGAAATCTGTCTGCCTGTACTTTTTTTGTAATTAACTCTTATTCTGCTAGCTTTTACTTTCATTTTGGTTTTGTTATCTGCAGCTTCTCTTCATTCATGCTCCAGAATGAGGATGCCTCTGTCTAAATCCCAGCTCTGTCACTTGGTAACTGTGAAACTTCCAGCAGGGTAATGAGCCTTACTAACCTTCAGTTAGCACCCATGTAGCAACTGTGAGAATTAAATGAGATCATGTGTATTAATAACCTGATACATAGCAAGCACTCAATAGAAGTTAGCTACCATTCAAAGTTAACCTAATAGAAGAGCTATAAATCATGAGGATAATTTTGCTAACTTATTTTACTCTAAAATGTATTCTGAGCCTCAAGGAAAGCATAATGTCTTTTAACCACAGTCTTTTAACATGATAACAACATTTTATTGAAAATTTATTGTTCAAGTATCTTCTGTTCTAAACAGTATACAGGTATTATTTTACTTAATTCTTTTTTATAAAGGTGAACGAATTGAGGTGTAGTTTATTTTGTAAATTAACTCTCCCAACTTTTCTCAGTAGAGATAGTCATAACAGAGATTGAAATCTAAAGTCTGCTCCAAAACTCACATGTTTAAGATATACCCTACCAAATTTAACTCACAAGGGAGAAACCTGAATGGCTAATGCTGTGCTAATCCCAGGTGATTTTACAGGTTAGCTCTACCAAACTGTCAAGTAATAGATTGTCTCAGGCTTACTCAAAACTGAACAAGGACTATATAAGGAAAAAAAATTATAAGCCAAAATTACTTATGAAAAAATAATGTTTTAAATAATCACTATTATGTAAAAAGAAAATACAAATGTAGGGCCTGGCACAGTTGCCTAGTGGCTAAAGTCCTCACCTTGCATGCCTGGGATCCCATATGGGCGCTGGTTCTAACCCCAGCAGCCCCAATTCCCATCCAGATCCCTGCTTGTGACCTGGAAAACAGTAGAGGACGGCCCAATGCCTTTGGACCCTGCACCTGCATGGGAGGCCGGGAAGAAGCTCCTGGCTCCTGGCTCTTGGCTTCAGATCAGTGCAGCACCAGCCGTTGCGATCACTTGAAGAGTGAATCATTGGATGGAAGATTTTACTTTCTGTCTCTCCTCCTCTCTGTATATCTGACTTTCCAATAAAAATAAATAAACCTTAAAAAAGAAAGAAAATGCAGGACTGACAAAGTTAGCCATATCCTAAGAATACGGATAATTTAGCATTGGAAAACATATAGAGGCCAACACCATGGCTCAACAGTCTAATCCTCCACCTTCAAGTACCAGCATTCCATATGTGTGCTGGCTCATGTCCTGGTTGCTCCACTTGCAATCTAGCTCTCTGCTTTTGGCCTGGGAAGGCAGTGAAAGATGGCCCGAGTCCTTGGGACCCTACACCCACATGAGAGACCCGGAGGAGGCTCAAAGCTCCTAGTTCCTGGCTTTGGATCAGCTCAGTCTTAGCTTTTGCAGCCGTTTGGGGAATCAGCCGTTTGAAATCTAAGTTCCTACCTTCAAATGGGCTCAACCCCAACTGTTGCACATATTGTGCATGGTGAACTTGTAGGTAGAGATCTCTGCCTTTTTCTCATATTTTATTTATTTATTTTTTTAAGATTTATTTATTTTTATGCAAGTCAGAGATACAGAGAGGAAGAGAGACTGAGAGGAAGATCTTCCATCCAATGATTCACTCCCCAAGTGACCACAATGGCTGGTGCTGAGCTGATCTGAAGCCAGGAGCCAGGAGCTTCTTCCCAGCCTCCCATGCAGGTGCAGGGTCCAAAGGCTTTGGGTTGTCCTCAACTGTTTTCCCAGGTCACAAGCAGGGATCTGGATGGGAATTGGGGCTGCTGGGGTTAGAACAAGCATCCATATGGGATCCCAGGTATGCAAGGCAAAGACTTCAGCTGCAAAGCTACCATGCCAGGCCCCTCTCTTACCTTTTGAATAAATAAAAATTAATACCTAAAATAATCTGAACTTTTAGGAGAAAATATTTTATGACCAGGGTGTAGTTTTGCTAATCAGAAATAAAAGATAGACAAGTATAACTGAATTAAAAATTAAAGAATTTCTATTCATCAAAACACACCACAGGAAAGTGATAAGACAGATAAAAACTGTATTCTACCCTGTACTATTAGTAGAGTGTTGGTATCACGGGCAGTTTTGAGCATAGCAGTTAAAATGCTGCTTGGGAGGCTGGATTGTGGTGCTGCACATCAAGCCACTGCCTACAATAACTGCATCCCATAGGAGCCAGTTCAAGTCCTTTCTGCTTTACTTCAGACCCAGCTCCCTACTAAAGTACTTGAAAAAGCAGCATTAAGATGGCTCAAGTCCTTGGGCCCTTGCCACCATCTTGAGAGACCCAGATGAAACTCCTGACTTCAGCCTGGTCTAGCCTGGTTTTTGTAGCCATTTGGAAATTTCCCTCTTCTTCTCCCTTTCCCTTTCCCTCTCTCTGTAACTCTGCCTTTCAAATAAATATTTTTAAAAAGATATGTTTATGTACTTATGTGAAAGGTAGAGTTACAAATAGAGGAAGATGGAGAGGGAAAGAGAGAGAGCTTTCGTCATTGTTTCACTCTCCAGATTGCCACAAGAGCTGGACCAGTCTGATACAAGGACCCAGGAGCTTCTTCCGGATCTCCCACGTGTGTGCAGGGGTATAAACACTTGAGCTATCTTCCATCGCTCTTCCAAGCCACCAGCAAGGAGTTGGATTGGAAATGGAGCAGTTAGGACTAGAACCAGTGCCCATATGGGATGCTAACACCACAGGCAGCAGCTTTACCCACTACTCACAGATCCAGCACAATAAGTAAGTTTCTAATAATAAATTTT
Source organism: Ochotona curzoniae (assembly GCF_017591425.1). NCBI lineage: Eukaryota > Metazoa > Chordata > Mammalia > Lagomorpha > Ochotonidae > Ochotona > Ochotona curzoniae. Next base: position 62,724,168 of record NW_024466599.1, read on the forward strand.
TAATGTTGCTTGGGAAACCTATTCCTGGATTTAAGTCCCAGCTGTACGCTAAGTTCCAGCTTTTTGCAGATGTGCATCCTGGGAGACAACAAATGATGCCACCACGTGGGAGACTCATTTTGAGATCCAAACTCTTGGCTTCAGCCCAGCCCACCTATATCCACTTGGGAAATAAACAAGCAGATGAGATCTCTCTTCTGTCTCCTCTCCCTCTCTTTTTCAAATAAACAAAAATAAATAAATTTAATATATTTAAATAAGTAAATAATTTTAAAATTCTAAAAAAGAGTTGCTATCCAGAATAAAATTATGAGGCATACTTTCAAAGTTTAATATGACACAGTCATGAAAAATATTTTAAGTTGACTAAAGGATTCATAGGTGTTCATTTCTTGTTAGGCTTCATAGCTTACACAAATATTGCATGTGTTCATTTGCATAAGATTTCACAACAGCTTCCTAAAAAATGGTTGAGTAATAAATGTGTCAAAACTGCAGGGACTTCTATGGTCAACACACTTTAGCATCTGCCCAAGCTGATGACACTCTGTGCTTGTTGGGTATGTCTTTCAGCCAGTGACAAATCCACCTAACGATGCTGTCAACTAGCCAGCATTTCTCAGCCCTATATACAAGAATATCAAGTTCCCCTTCTAAGTGCTCATAAACCATCTGTTTAATATTTTTTACTAGGCTTTGCCAGGGACCGATGTCAAACTCTTTTGGAAAGGTATTTTATCCATATGCTTTCTTAGGAAACACCCAGTATTAACAGCCCAAACATGGGAGATAAAGATTCATTACTTCCTAAAGGATTTAAGTGCAGGGGAGATGTTGGGAGGAGAGCAGAGTTAGGGAGAACCTCTTCCGTGTCTCAGTGCAGTTGTTGGACTCCAATATTGGGCTTTTTTTCCCTTTCAATGTCTTTGAAAATAGACTAGAAAACACAGCTGTTCACAGAGTTTGTCTTTGATAAGTTCATTAAAATCATTCCCTTGTGGTGTTAAGACTAAATTAGAAAAACTGTTGTACTCATTACTTAAAGATTTTGAACACAAAGGGGTATTTGCGTATTTCATTAGCTGAAGCCATGGTCTCAGAAAAATGCCATCCTTCCTATTTTAAAAATTGAGTTAAATTTTTTGAGTGCAACACATAATATAAAGTTATGTGAATATTGACATTTTAGAAAAATTTTCCCCACCAACTTTGTAGAGGAATAATTTATATGCTTTGATTTGCACCCATTCAAAGATGCATCCATTTTTAAATTAGTGTATAATTTCTGTACACATATATGATATATTGTGTAATAGTTTGCTACATGTATTCACTATGGAATGATTAAATCAGAAAAAAATCAGCATCTTATTTCCTCAAATATTTATCATTTTATGTTAGGAACCTTAAGTTTCTTTTGGTTATTTTTAAGCACATCATAAATTGATGAAGACCATGATACCTTCCTGTGCTATAGAATATCAGAACAAATTCCTCCCATCTGATAATATTCTGGTACCCACTACTTAACCTTGCTCCATTCCTCTTCCTGTCACCCGTCCCAGGGGCTCCAGGGACCACTCTAACATTGTCTTCTTCAGGAATATCTGTTTCATTGTTGTGGGTTTTGACAGTTGTGTATGTCCACAAATCATCACAACAGTCAAGATACAGAAATCATTTCTATTATCCCCAAAAGATTTCTCTTGCCCCTTTTCCCTTCATTGTTCTCCTTACCCAGTGTAGACTGCTAATCCATTATATGTCTATAGATATGTTTGCATTTTATATAAGTAAACTCAAACAGTTTCTTCAAAGGTCTTTGAAAAGATCGTGGAAATAACATATTTTTAAAAAGAGCTATATATAAATTTTTAAATTGGTTGCACCAAAATAATTTATAATTTCAGTTTCACAAATTTTTGAGATCCTCCAGTGCTTCTTGTATGTCTGACTTTTCTCCATTCATATTTTTAGATCCATCCGTGTTGCTGCTTACAGCAGTAATCTTTTATGTTGAGTAGTAACATATTGCATAAATATGTCACATTATATTTAGCCACGCACTTACTGAAGGATATTTCCATTGTTTTCCAGCTTTTTACTGTTGTGACCACAGCTGCTAGGGGTATCTGCATAGAACTTTGAGTGGACATGTTTACATTCTCCTCGGGTCTTACCTGCGTTTTTGGCTCATCTTTCCCCATCCACTTAGCTTTAGCCTCTTGTCTTTGTACTTAAAGTGGATTTCTTGCAGACAGCATAGAGTGGGTCCTATTCGCTACCCATTCTAATAGATTCTGTTTTTTTTTTTTCAGATTGTATAGTCCACTAACATTTATCATAAGTATTGTTATAGTATTTTGAGACTATCATTTTATTTTTGGTTTGCCTGATGTGTGTGTGTGTGTTTGTATAACTGTGTGTGTGTTTTTCCTGCTTTCTTGCTTTTGAGGACAGGGGGATTACATACATATTTTTAGGAATATCTTAATTTAATTATTGTATTTGGCTTTTCTTTTTTTTAACACTTATTTATTTGTTATCAGAAAGGCAGATTTGCAGAGAGAAGGAGATACATAAAGAAAGATCTTCCATTCATGATTCACTCCTCAAGTGGCTACAATGGCTGGAGCTGAGCTGATCTGAAGCCAGGAGCCAAAAACCAGGAGCTTCTTCCAGTTCTCTCACATGGGTGCAGTGTCCCAAAGCTTTGGGCCATCCTCTGCTACTTTCCCAGACCACAAGCAGGGAGCTGCATAAGAAGCAGATCAGCCAGGACAGGAATTAGCGTCCATATGGAATCCCAGGGCATTCAAGGAGAGGATTTAGCCACTAGGTCTCCGTGCTGGGTCCATTTAGTGGCTTTTCTGTGGCTTACATTTGACTGCCTTGGAATTTCATAAGTTATTTAGAGTACTATCATGTCACAAAAAATGTGTTTCACGTTAAACTACATTCCACATACAATTGTAAGGACCAAAACATTTTAAACTTTTTTTCAGCCTACTTAGCTTTAACATAATACCATATCATATAAAATATGGGACTCCTGCAACTATATGGGTCCATTTACACACACACACACAGTGGTCTTTGTTATCATTGTTGTGTATATTACATTTATATTATAAACTCTACAAGAGAGTGTTATAAATTTTGCCTCAAATATACATGTCTTAAAGAAATTAAAACAAAAATATTCTTTTATATTTACTTACATGTCCGCCATTTCTGGAACTTGTCGTTGATTGCTGATTCACTTCCTTCAGCTTAAAACGCTGATATTTCTCATAACGTGATTCTGGTGGTAACAAAATCTCTCAGGTTTTTATTTTTAACCTGAAATTGTCCACTTCACCTTTATTCTTGAAGGAAGGATGTTTTTCTTGTACATAGACTAATGCCTTTACAGGTATTTTCCTTCTCTTTCTCTTTCTCAAGGTTTTTAAAATGTTGCTCAGTATCTTCTGGCCTTGCATGGTTTCCGATTAGAAGTCTTATTTCTTTAATGATTTTCCACTGTATGTAAAGGATCATTTTTCTCGCTACTTGCAAGAAATCTCTTTTTATTTTTTCTTTCATCAGCATAACAATAATACGATTAGGCATGAATTTCTTCTAAATTAACCTCTTGGGGTTCACTGAACCTTCTGAATCTAGATGTTTGTGCCCTTAACCCAAGTTGGGAAAATTTTTGCCATTAATGCAACAAATTTTTTTTTTTTGCCTCAATCTTTCTCTTCTCTCTTTTTTTTCTAAGATTCTTTTTTTTTTTTTTTTTTTTTTTTTTTGTAAAGTCGGATATACAGAGAGGAAGAGAGACAGAGAGGAATATCTTCTGTCTGATGATTCACTCTCCAAGTGGCCGCAATGGCTGGAGCTGAGCTGACCTGAAGCCAGGAGCCTGAAGCCTCTTCTGGGTCTCCCACGCAGGTGGAAGGTCCCAAGGCTTTGGGACCCTGCTTGTGGCCTGAGAGCTGGATGGGAAGTGGAACAGCCAGGATTTTTTTTTTAAAGATTTATTTTATTTTTATTGGAAAGGCGGATATACAGAGAGGAGAGACAGAGAAGAAGATCTTCCATCCAATGATTCACTCCCCAGGCGGCTGCAACGGCTGGAGCGTGCAAGGCAAGGACCTTAACCACTGCGCCATCACACCAGCCCCAGCCAGGATTATAACCAGTGCCCATATGGGATGTTGGCGCATTCAAGTCGAGGACTTTAGGCACTAGGCTATCACATCATGCCATTTTTCTTCTCTTTTTCTGTAACTTTCAGTTACTCATGTGGTAAACTTTAGTTTCTGTATTTATGTTTATTTTAGATTGTTCTCCTTTTAAGATATAATTCTGTGTCTGCACTTGTAAGTCACTGTTTCCTGTTTCATTTTCGTCCTGCTTTTAAGACTATACAATGAAATTTTTTTGGTCAGATACCATATTTCCCAAATCTAAAATTTTGCTTATTTGCATCTAAGGTCTGTATTTCTCTGATGATGCATCCTATGTTTCCATTCATTATGAACATGCTTTCCATTCCTTGTTGAACATAATTCTAGTTATGTTGTTTAATATGATTCTTATCTGATAAATGCAACACCTTTGGCATAGTTCCTTTGAGTCTAGACTGTCCCTGTACACCAAGCGTATGGGGATTGTGTTTTGTGAATGCTATATTATGGAGGCTCCAGATTCCATTATGTTGCTCTGTTGAGTGTTTAGGGCTCTCTGGCTCTCACTGCTAACCATGAATTTCTTCCTCACTCTCTGGAAGTTCTGGCAAGGCCAGTGAGACAAGGGTTTCTCTAGGCTACCAGCGTTATAGTCACTGCGTAACTCTTTTTTTCAACTTCCTACCCAATAAACTCAAAATGCCCTCAGCGTTTCTCTCTTTATCTTTAAGAGCTTGTGACTTACAGAAAATTCTTCGGTTAAATCAGTCATTCTCACCCTTATCCACTAACAGGCACAGATACACACCTGTGCTTCATTTGACAAATGACTTGCATTGCTGACACCGAACATGTACACAATCTGGACATTGCTTTATCAAAAACAAGCTCCATTATTGGCCTAGTACTAGAGTGCTAGATAGTTCAAGAACTGGTTGGGGCATAACTATGCATAGTCAATGTCCAGAAATAGACATAAATATAGATAGAAATTTATTGTAGGGAATACCTCAGATCACTAGGAAAAAGATAAAATTGCTCCAAAATTAGTGATAGGACAACTAGCTAAATATTTAGAAAAGACTCCTGTTGGATCAGTGTTCTAAATATAAAGAATCACATTTAAAAATCCTAAAAAGTATAGGTGATTTATCATCTCACCATAGTAAAAGGTTTCTAACTATGGCTCAAAATGTATGTGTAATGAAGAAAAAATTATTCATTTATTTAACTATGTAAAAGCATCATAATAATGAGACTTTTTGGCATAGCATGATGCACCACAAGCAATGTCAAAAGACAACTGAAAAACTTGAGGAAGATTTTGCAACTCATGGCATAGTGCAGGGACAGCATCCCTAATACATTTAGAATATTTTTTTTAAGATTTATTTTGGTTTTTATTGGAAAGGCAGATCAACAGAGAGAAGGAGAAACAGAGAGAAAGATCTTTCATCTTTTGGTTCACTCACAAAGTGGCCATAATAGCTAGAGCTGAACTGATCCAAAGCCAAGAGCTTCTTCTCTATCAAAATACTATTTTTCCATCTGGAAATGTGTGACTACACTCATGCACTGCCTCAGAGATGCTGCAGCCCTTTTGCAGGGGAGTTTGGCAATACCTGATAAAGAGCATGTGTGTTTACATTATGGTCATCAGTACCACTTCTAGGATTCTGATATCCTGAACATACACCCCCAGCGGTGCGAAGTCAGACAACGTTTCTAGGATTTTTTAAATACTTTTTAAAAAGACCTTTTTGGTCTCACCATTTCTGGGGTTTTGTTTTTATTTTTAGCATTTCCTTATTCTACTTAGCTCCCCAATAGTTTTTTTCATAGGTTTTTTTAAGATATTATTTACTTATTTGCAATAGAGTTACAGAAAAAGATAGACAGATAGAGAAGGGGAAAGAGATCTTCCATCTGCTGCTGCACTCCCCAGATGGTCAAAAGTGCCAAGGCTGGGCCAGGCCTAAGCAAGGAGCCTGGAGCGCCATCCTGGTCTTCAAGGAAGGTGGTGGGGCCCCAGAACTTGAACCATCTTTCTCTGTTTTCCCAGGCACGTAAGCAGGGAGTTGGATGTGAAGTGGAACAGCAGGGACTCAAACCAGCACTCACATGGGACACCAGCTTCACAGGCAGCTGCTTCAGCCCTTCATAGGTTCTTTTATTTTCACTGCAGGGTGGATCTTGCTCTCACTCCTTTGGGTGTTCAAGAGGCAAAATTCCTGAGTGTGGTTCTTCAGCATAGCAACATATTTAATGCCCTCCTATTTAATATCCTCCTCCCTGAGTGACCTCAGAGGCCAGAGCTGAGCTGATCCAAAGCCAGGAGCTTCTTCCAGGTTTCCCACGTGGGAGCAGGGTCTTTGACTGCTTTCCCAGGCCACAAGCAGGGAACTGGATGGGAAGCAGGGCTGCCCAGATTAGAACCGGAACCCGTATGGGATACCGGCACATTCAAGGCGAGGAGGACTTTAGCCGCTATGCCACTGCGCTGAGCCCAATTAGGGTTCTTCTTTCCTGTGCCTGCAGGATCTCTTCTCTGGCCTGGACAAGGACGTGCAGGTTCTACAGTTCAATGCAGGATTAGATGTCAGAGAATAAATTCCCTTATGGCTCCAGAAATATGGAGGTTCAGTCTCCACTTCTGTCCCCTTATGCACAAACCTGGGTCAGGGGAAACTTTAGATAGGCAACTCTGGTTGCCAAAGTAACTGCTATGAAAACATTTTCTTTCCTAATTCATCTCCTTCCTGAGGAGTGAAATACTAGATTGGAGATTAGGGTTGGGCCTGTTTTAAAGTTGAGGGGGCTGCTATGGTTTGAATGTCTGTGTGCCCTCAAAATTCATGTGTTGAAAGCTAATTGATAATGTGATGACATTTGCTGGGACATATAAGAGATAATTAGCTAATGAAGAGTGTCAAAGCCCTCACGAGTGGGATTGGTGCCCTCATGGAAGAGTCCCAAAGGAGCTTGCCTTGCCTCCTCCACGTGAGAACAGAGAGGAGGTGCCATAATAAAGCAGGGACAGGGCCTTCACCAGACTCTGAATCTGCTGGCACCATGATCTTAAACTTGCTAGCCTCCAAAACCCCAAGAAAAAAAAAATGTCTGCTATTTATGAGACATTAACGTGACATTTATGAGACATGTGGTATCTGGTTACAGCAGCCCAGGTTTAATACAGGGGCCCATGGTTCTCCTGTTTGTCAGAAGTGAGACAAATCATCAACTGAGAAACATTTGTATCTCACCCTTTAGTTAACAGGCAGGTCTTATTCCAGCCCACCCTAGGCTGTGCTGGCTTGATGAAGGACAGATGGGTGGGTATCCTCTAACTATAGAATTCTTAATCCAGCTGACCAGGACTGGGACAAGGCATTTCCACTATAGGCTGAAGAGATGAGAGAATAGCCTCATGGCTTGAGTCTTGCCTATAGAACTTTGAGATTCCCTCACCTCCTAACCCCACTGCCCACCACTACCACATCATAAGAAAACCTGTGGAGGAGTGCTAGGCTGAGCTGTGTACACACATACACACGGCTTGGCACTCTCTGAAAGATGTATTTTTAAAACATGAATTCAGGGCCCGGCGCGGTGGCGCAAGTGGTTAAAGGTCCTCGCTTTGCACGCCCGGGATCCCATATGGGCGCCGGTTCTAATCCCGGCAGCCCCGCTTCCCTTCCAGCTCCCTGCCTGTGGCCTGGGAAAGCAGTCGAGGACGGCCCAAAGCTTTGGGAACCTGCACCCGCGTGGGAGACCCAGAAGAGGCTCCTGGCTTCGGATCGGCATAGCATCGACCGTTGCGCTCACTTGGGGAGTGAATCATCGGATGGAAGATCTTCCTCTCTGTCTCTCCTCTCTGTATATCCGCCTTTCCAATGAAAAAATAATAAAAATAAATCTTTAAAAAAAAAAAACATGAATTCAACAATTGTTGAGATGCTGACAGCTACAGTGAACTAGAGCCAGGCTCTGCACTGCCTGACTCTGTGCACCTCTTGAGCAACAGCAAAGCATTGCCGTAAAGGGGCTGCCCTACTTCACAGCAGGGATAGTGACCATCAGTTGTCACATAAGCATGCCATTTGGGGATCCCGCCCATCATGCCAGCAGCATAAAGCTGGTCCTTCCTTTCGGTTATGTCCTTAACTCTCTTGCTATTATCCCAGTACACCAGCTTCATTCCCACTTGAAGACCTTTAAGTCTGTCCATCCCTTTAGGAAGAGCATTCTTCCCATAAATGTTTTCGTGACCTGGCACGACCTTACCTCCTTAGAGAAACTGCCAAGCTAAACATGCTCACACACACACACACATACACACACACACAAACACGCATGCCCTTTGTGCTTTTTTTTTGTGGTATCTACTATTATCTGCAATCATATCTTTCTATTGTGTGTTTTCAAACTAGAATATAAATCACAAAAGTAAACTGTATCTGTCTTTTAAGATTGGTTGATTGATTCATTGGTTTGATTAAAGGACAAAATGGCAGGGAAACTGAGAAAGAGAGAATCTTTCATCTGCTTGTTTACTCTCCAAATACTTGCAACAGCCAAGGCTGGCCCAAGCTAAATCCAGGAGCTGGAACTCCATCGAGGTCTCCCATGTGAAAGGAAAGAGCTCAAGTCCTTGGGCCATAATCCAATGCCTTCCCAGGTGCATTAGAAGGAAGTTAGTTCAGAAGCAGAGGAGCAAGACCCAAATCAGTACCATGATGTACAAGGTGAGCATCCCAAGTGGACACCTGCTGTATCGTAACATCCACCCTTATCTCTTTCTTGATGACACCAATCATTGCCTGCATCATAAAAGGTGCAACACTTACTTGAGTTGTAAGTTAAATGGGTAAAGGAATTACTGAAAATGAATGAATGAATAGCAGTTGCATTCTCCAGAGAACAGTTAAAATCCTGAGGGACATAAATTTTCCCTAACTCATAATCCTAGGGATACCTCAACCATCTGTAGATTGAGGCCCCAAGAAGACTGCCACTTGGTCTATTCCTACACTCTCTTCTTTAAACCGAGTCTACACAGCCACAACCACCACTACCCTTGCCTGCCACCTTGTTTCAAGGGGCATCTTTTTCTCAGGGTCCAAGTATGACCTCTACAAATGAGGCAAATGTGCTCAGAAAGACAAGCTGGATGGCCCCAGCCCGTGAACTGTAGGAAATGAACCTCATTGGTGTTGACTCATAAGCAGTGATTGAATGGCTCTGCGTGGCTGTTCTGAGCAAGCTCCACCTGGTCTGATTGCCTACGCTAGTGGTTAACAGCTCTGGCTGTGGCTGCATTCCAAAAACAAACAGCCCTGGTTGTAAACTGACCCAGGCATGCTACGATATCTTGACTCTATAGTCTGCAGTAGTTCTTGATTTTTTGGGGTTCACAGAGATCTTTTGTGAATTTAGTAAAGGTAAAAGGCCTATCACGTCTTCCCACTCAGCCAAAATATTTTGACTCACATACAGATGAAATTATATACCATTTCAGAGGGTTCCTGAAACCCCTGAAGCCCTCCCATCATGCCCAAGGACAGGACATATGCAGGTCATGTGGAAAGGATGAGGTCCAACCTACAAATGGGGACCTTTATGGTACTGGAGAGGATGTGCAGGAATGAGCAGCAAGGCCATTTTCCTGGGCCTCTGGATTAGATTCTTTATGTCAAGAGAGAAATCAGTCACTGTTTATGCAGCTTTATGTGTTGTGGTTTCTATTTTAAACATTCTTCAATTTTGTGACACTGTCTAGAGTTTCTGAGGAGTCTGCTTTAGGCATTATCTGGTTTTCAGGTTTTTGGTTTTCTTAGTTTTTCCCATTTACTGTGACCCTTCCAGAGGAGCTTAAACTCTGTAAAGGCTATGAAAGCTTATGGCCACAGGGGGGCAGGATAAGTCCAAAAACCAGAGGCCTCCCTACAGGGTGTAATGAATTCAGACTCGGGAGCCTCGGGGTCACTCCCATAACCTTCTGGTTTTGTTTGTCAATGGACCTGCCCGCTCCGCTGCCCAGTGCCCTGCTCTCTTACCACCTGAGACGTGAGTCAGCTTCCGCCCAGCTCCCTTAGTCCACGTGGTTGGAGCTGTATGTTGGTGAATGGTAGTGGGGAGGAGAAAGCAAAGGAAGTATCCAGGAAAAACAAAGTTCAAAAAAAGAAAGAAAGAAAGAAACATGCATTCTTATCCTGTCAGAGCTAGCCATTTCATTGATAAGAGAAAAGGAAGAAAATTACCTGTGTTGAACCTAATGCATGCCATAGATAATCTCACTTTATAATGCCTCACTTTAAGAAATAAAATGCCCACAACCACATAGCTAACATCTTTCAAGCCACAATTCACAACTCTGGTGTTTCCACTAAGTTCTAGCACCTTTCATAAACTGACAAAAAGAGAAGAAAATTCTTTGGAAAAATCAAATTAACAAGTGTGCCCAAATTAAGTCCACAGAAAACAAGGGGCTGCTAATTGAAGCCAGATAAGAGAGGCTATAATTAAACATAACTTCCTGGACAAGGCCCAAGGCCTTCCGAGTGGAATCCTGAAAGAGGTGAAGGCCATGGATTTGAGAGAGTAATAAAAACTCAAAGACAGGAAGGAAGTCATGTGACAAAGAGACTAAGATGAAACAGAGGCGTCTCAGGAAAAAACGTAATGAGAGCAGTTGTTCGACTCAAGCAAGCATTTGCTAAGCTCCAGCCATGTGCAAGGCACTGTGCTGGGTGAGTAAAAGTGAGAAAGAAACAATTCCTACCCTTGAAGGGTTCCCGAAAGAAACAGTAGTATCAGTGGGAAAGTGTAGTATGAGCTCTGACATTGCCAAGGTAGATCAAGAGCTATGGGACTAGAGCCCATTGAGAGTGGTTCAATGCCAAGGAGGTGCCACTTGACTTCAGCCTGCAAGGACAGGCGTACCGAATCTGAGCAGGTGGAAACAAGGACGAATAGTATGAGCCATGAGACTATTAGCAAGTGGTCTGAGAGAAGCAAGCAAAGCTGCAAAGCAGTAGTACTATGTACTCTCTAGCAAAAAGGGACTCTAGAAAACCTAGGGTATAGTACCTGGGAATGACTGGAGAAGGAGAAATGGAGCTTGCTGGGGTAGCTAAGAGGCAACGACCATGACCAGGCCCAGGCAAGTGGAGGCCTAGACCAGTGACAAGGCAAACGGAAGACATTCTTGCTGTAAGCACTGGTCTAGTTTCCACAGACAGTATCCTGTCGTTTGCATGATGTGAACCTGTCCGTAAGAAGGTACTCACTCTCTTAGGAGACTAAAAAACTAAAGACCCCAACCATAAGCAAACCCAGCACCTCTCCGGGATTGGATAAGAGCATTCTCAGAGGAAGCAGCTCTGTTCTGTGGCTCTTGCAGGAATGTACAGGTTCAGATGCCAGAGAGGACCTCAGCTGCGTGCCAGGGGGTCCTCACAGCATGGCATTTTCCTCCCTGGAGGTGCCATGTTCGGCAGATTGGTTTCTCAACTTTGCAAGATCAAGAAGCTGACAAAATCAGCTGATTTTGTCAGCACCTTCTCAAAGCTTAAGATTAAGGGATAAGGCAGGATAATTTGGATTAAAATCATAACCACTGTAATGAACAAAAAGAGTAAAAACTTGGTGAACACTTCCCTTAGTTGGCCTTCTCTGGCCACATGTAGATGGGTTCTGCCAGAATTTCTGACCAACCCTCTCCCCCAGCGAATACATACATTCATTCTATACACATGCCAATATACGAGCCCAGCGCAATAGCATAGTGGCAAAATCCTTGCCTTGAACGCTCCAGGATCCCATATGGGCGCCGGTTCTTATCCCAGCAGCTCTGCTTCTCATCCAGCTCCCTGCTTATGGCCTGAGAGGGCAGTCGAGGATTGCCGAAAGCTTTGGCACCCTGCACTTGCACGGGAGACCTGGAAGAGGCTCCTGGCTTCGAATTGACTCAGCTCCAGTTGTTGCAACCACTTGGAAAGTGAACCATCGAACAGAGGATCTTCCTGTTTGTGTATCTGCCTTTCCAATAAAAATAAATAAATCTTAAAAAAAAAAGAAGAAGAAGAAGAAATGCCAATACTAATAGGTCTGGCACAATGACTCTACCAGCGCTGGGATCCCGTATGGGTACCTGTTCATGTCCTGCTCCACTTCCCATCCAGCTCCCTACTTGTGTCCTGGGAAGGCTGTAGAGGACGGCCCAAAGCCTTGGGACCCTACACACTCATGGGAGACCAAAAGGAAGCTCCTGACTGCTAGCTTCAGATCAGCTCAGTCTAGCCATTGCAACCACTTGAGGGATGAGACATTGGATGGAAAATCTTCCTCTTTGTCTCTCATTCTTTCTATAAGTCTTCCTTTCCAATAAAAATAAATATTTTTTTTCAAAATTGTCAATACTGTGAATGAGGCCATAATGAAACTCTGCTCTAAATGATAAGCATTCTCCTTTCTTGTGAGAACTGTTTTCCATTGGCTTCACTGCTCTGTGTTGCTTTTTTAATTTAGCTATCTCAAGAAACTCCTATTTTTCTTATTTTTGGGTTCTTGATAGGAGATATAACTTTATTTTGTACCTTTACATTGTCCAGAGAAGGAATTTCTATCTTTTATCTTTGCCCTACAGGGAAAAAAAAAACAAACATTTATTTCTGTCCTACTGAAGTATAGTAGTATTAAAATGTGAAGCAATGTATCCTGTACTTTCTAAGCTCATTTTCTCAATTCCTTTCTGTTTTTGTAACTATCTAGCCTTGCTGAGGCAAACCTGCTCAGTCATATCCACACTTGTCACTCAAGTCTCCAACCCCAGAAAGATGAATTTTCTTTTGTTTTTGCCTGTGACAAAATAATATTCTCACTTTTTGAAAAGAAAACATTCACCCAGCTGTGCACAACTGTCTGAGTTACCTTGTACCTAGGCAGGTGTTACACTGCTGGGAGAATAGCAGCCAGTAGCTGGTGGGCATTCTGGGCATGGTTCATGCCAAATTTGTGTTAACCATACAGTTTGCCAGAACAGTTGCTTCTTCTTCTTTTTTTTTTAAGATAGTGATGAAGGTGGGGAACTCCAGGCTGGGACAAGCCACCGCAGCCCCCAGGTTAGGGGACTGCAGATTGCCTGAAGAAGAGGTCCAGGGATGTATTGAGTGGGAACAACTGAGGGCATGTTTGACAAGGAAGAAATTACTTCTGGGATCTTCCACAGGCTGGGCCATGACACTCACAGATAGGCAAGGGAGCTGAGATCAAGTGGTTTAGAGGGGAGAACGGGGGTTGAGGGTCATGTCTGGGTCAGATCAAGCCACCTACCCACATGAGAGACATGGGCAAGGCTAAACAGCATCACCTACCACCTGCTGGTGTTGACAGAAGCTTAGCAGGCCAGGCCAGGCCAGGTCACAGTACCTGCCTGTGAGTGTCAGAACAAGGGGTGAGCCATGTCAGACTGAGCTACAATACCCACCAGCATGTGAGAAAGCTGAATTTGTGAGAAAGCAGATTCTGTGGGGGAAATGTGGGCTTGTTTCTGTGGGACTGCAGGTTTACACGGGGAACTAGGATTAGTGACAGCTGAACTAGATGGGAACTCACCTGACAGGAACCCACCTGACCCACCTGTGGCTGGAAGAAGGTCAGCTGTGGCCAGGCTGCAGTACCCACCGGTATATGCAAAGGCCAGGACTAAAGGCAGACCATGCCAAGTGGTGCCACTGCCCTCACTGGCACATGTGAAATCCATGGCTGGGAGCAGGCCTGGTAGGAGAACTTGAGGAACTCTCCTGCCAATCCACAGCTCCCTCTGGGGAGCACTGAAGCCTGGGCTGGGGGAGGGCCTGGTCAGGTAAGATTGTATCACTTATGGGTGGGTCTGGGGAAAAGCCGGGCTGAACCAGGCCTTAGCACTTGCTCACACAGGAGCCAGGACATAGTGTGGGTCACACCCAACTGTGCTGGGCTGGGCTGCAACACCTGCCAGTAAGAGCCAAGACTGTGGATGGGCCATGTCAGACTGGGTCGAAGCACTCCCCAGCAGAAACAAAACCCAAGGCTTGAAATAAGCCTGGTAGAGGGGTTCTCCTGCTGGACTGCAGCTCCTAATCTTGAGTGCAAGAGCTAGGGCTGTGGGCAGACCAGGTTGGGCAAGGCTCCAGTACCCACTGACAATCACAAGAGCCAAAATGGGTATAGAACAGGCCTGACTGGGCCACAGCACTCACCAAGTCACACAAGAGCCATATCTGGGAGAGGGCCAGGCTGAGCTGGGCTGTAGCACCCATCAATGAAAGCTGGAATGGGTGTGAGCCATTCAGGCTAGGCCTCAGTACCCATCAGTGAGTACAAGGACATGGGGCTGGTCATGTCAATCTGGGTAACAGTATCCACTGGTACATGTGGGATCTGGGGCCAGAACAGGCCTGGGAGGGGAACTTGATAAACTCTCCTGCTAGGCACAGCTCCCACTAGTGAGCACAAGAGCTGGGGCTAAGAACAGGCTAGACCAGGCTGAGCTGTAACATCCATTGGCACATGTGTGAGCCATCAGGGGGCAAGCCAGGCAGGGTCAGTCTACAGTACACACTGGCACAAGTGAGAGCCAAGACAGGGTATAGTCCAGTCTAGTTTGGACTTCAACACTCAGCGGTTCACATGAAGGCTGGGAGTGGGCCAAACTGGGCTAAGCTTTTGCACCCACCAGCAAGAGCTGGACTAGGGACAGGCCAGGCTAAGCCAGGCTGTAACACCTATTGGTAAGTGCCAAGACTGGGGGTTGATCATCTCAGACTGGGTTGCAGCACCTGCTAGCACAAACAAGACCTGGGGCTGGGAGTAAGTAGGGAAACATATTGGTAGGTGCAGGGCAGCTGCACCTACCAATGTGTTTTGGCTGATGAAGATGACAGACCCGCCTATGATCTTGCACTGGCTGAGGCACATAGGAGTCAGGTCTGGGGTCACCCCAGGTAAGGTTTCTTGAGGGACTCCCCAACTAAACTATTAATCACTGGGAAGATCACAGGTGTGTAGTCCAATATTGAATTGCACGTATTGGGACTGGGCCTCCTCAAGTGGTGATGCCTGTGCAGTGGACAGCATATCCAGATGCACACACAGCGAACGTGATGGCCAGCTCATCTAGGCCACAGGGACATTAACTGCCACATCAGAGGCTGGAAAGCAGAACAGGTTGAACACTGACCAAGCTTTACTTCATGTTCCTGGGTCTGTGGATGTTCTAAAGTGGACTTTGGCAGCCAATAGTTTTGAAAAGATTTTCTGAACCCTGAGCAATGAAACTAACAGTGTCTCAGGGCTAGCGAGATCACTCAGGTGATCCCCTTAGAACACTCTTGCCCATATTGGCAAACAGAGACTCTATGATGGACTATGTCAATCAGTGGATTCTTCAAGGACCTCATAGTGCTTGGAGTGGCAAGATTGGCAGCGATTCATAACTGTTGGAATATCAAAACCACTTGAGCAAGAACCTCAAAGTATACCCTACATCCAGGACCTGGGGAGGGTGGGAAATTGGGTGGGCCTTCTCCCTTAATACCCCCGTTTAAACATGAAGGAAACAATATGGAAAAAATAATAGTCTTACGCACTTTCCTGTAGCCCTTGAACCTTTTTACCCTAATTAATTACGTAAAGATTGTCAAAATATATTAAAAAAAAAAAAAAAACACTCTCGCGCATATTGGAATCTAGTTGCCCATATTGGAGTCTCTAGGCATCATCAGAAGACCATCTCTGATTCGCATGTGCTGAAGTGGTTTGGCAGGAAGGAGTGGTCCCCTCTTTCTCCCCCTGAGCACAAGAGAAACAAACAAACAAACAAAACATCTGAAACATTTGTCCCACCCATTTTCCTCCATGCCTGAACATCCCTATCGTGGTAAGAGGCTAACATGGGTGTGCATCCCTCTCAACAATAAACAATATTAAAAATAAAATTTTTAAAAAAGAAAAAACAAAAACAAATTTAAAAGAGGAGAAGAAAAGAGAACATTTATCTTCATGTACAAGGAATATTTATATTTTTTAAAGAATTATTTATTTTTAATGGAAAGACAAATATACAGAGAGGAAGAGGAATCATCTTCCATCCAATGATTCACTCCCCAAGTGACTGTAACAGCTGGAGCTGAGCCAATCTGAAACCAGGAGCCTCTTCTGGGTCTCCCACGCGGGTGCAGGGTCCCAAGGCTTTGGGCCGTCCTCAACTGCTTTCCCAGGCCACAAGCAGGGAGCTGGATGGGAAGCAGAGCCTATGGGGTTAGAACTGGCGTGCATATAGAATGCAATGACTTCCTGACTATCACTGAGTTACCCTAAAATGTAATGGGGCAAATCAAAGTTTGAGGATAAATGAGCAAGAATAACAGATTCCTTAAGGGCAAAGAGGGTCATATACGTCCATTTGATTGAATGCATAAAATAACTAGTTAGTGAATGAATCCTCCTAACTGTTCATGGGAGGTTGCAGAGTTGTAATTATTGTAAAAAAGAAGTGCCTTTGGTGCCCCTTTCAGCCACAGAAGTCCTGAAATACGCCATGAAGTCATGTAATGCTCCCCTGTGCTGGAGCCAGCAGGTCGTACTGAAGCCCTTCTGTTGCCTGTTGAGAGTCAGCCACCACTGCCGTCCTCAGGAATGTCGTTCCCAAAATAAGCCAGCCTTTTCCATGAGGTCCATGAGTCATACACAGAAGTTAATTCATTGGAGCAGCTGGGCTTTCTTAGGCCCTTTGTAAAAGCATTTGATGAAGCAAGGAAAGTCTAGATCCTCTTGGGTTTCTTTCCAGCTCTGGTCTCATTTCCTCTGCCTTTGCTTTCTCTAGCACAGCATATTTGCTCTATGCAGACAGCCTTTACTTGCAGACTTTGACATCAGCAATCCCTAGTGTTGCCTGAAACACAAGTCCACCAGCAAATCCTAGTTTACCTCACCTACTCACACTGCATCCCCATCCTCTTGCTGCTAGCCATGTTTGGGAGGCACCGGTATGCCCAAGATTAACTTGCACAATCTGTATCATCAGGTAGAGCTTAGGAGTTCATCTTTTTTTTTCTTTTACTTTTTCTAAATCATTTTTTACAACAGAAGTAACACTTCAGTATATTTTTACTGCAAAACAATATAAAACTGAAGTCCTTCTTAACTAAGTATTATAACTTGCATTACTGCAAAAATTTTTGTTGTTTTGAATTCTGGACTTTTGTAACACAAGAAAAACGTAATTATATGGGCCCAGCACCAGGGCTCAGTAGCTAGACCCTCACTTTGCAAGCGCTGGAATCCCATATGGATGCTGGTTCATGTCCTGGCTGCTCCACTTCCCTTCCAGCTCCCTGCTTGTGGCCTGGGAAAGCAGTCGAGGACGGCCCAAAGCCTTGGGACCCTGCACCAGTGTGGGAAACCCAGAAGAAGTTGCTGGCTTCAGATTGGCTCAGCTCCAGCCATTGTGGCCAAAGCACAGAAATTCCTCTCTGTCTCTCCTCTCTGTAAATCTGCCTTTCCAATAATAAAGAATCTTTTTTTTTTTTAATTTGAGAGCTAATTAACTGCCATTGTGTACATAGGGTGTCTGGGTGACAATAAGCAAGAATTTTCTTTAATAAATAAATGTGTAATTATAATAAAATTCAGCCAGTACAGATATATGAATAGTAAAGAGTACTGTATCTCAGGATTCTGTTCCATTTCCACTCCATGGTCACTGTTAGCAATCCAGTGGTAGCCATCCAGACCTTTGTAAAAATAAATTCACATAATATATACTTAATTTTACTTCTCTATAAGTGAGACCAGTGAGTCAGTACAATGGATCAATAGGGTAATCCCCTGCAGTACCAGAATTTCATGGGTACTGGTTCTAGTCCCAGCTGCTCCACTTCTGATCCAGCTCCCTGCTTATGGACTGGGAAAGCAGTGGAGGATTGCTCAAGTCCTTGTGCCCCTGCACCCACATGGGAGACACAGAAGAAGCTGCTGGCTCCTAGCTTTGGACTGGCGCATTTCCAGTTGTTGCAACCATTGGAAAGGTAAACCAGTGGAAGGAAGATCTACCTCTCTCTCTCTTTCTCTCCGGAAATCTGCCTTTCAAATAAAAATAAGTCTTTTTTTAACAATGAGATCATCTTGTGTCTATCCTACATCTACCTTTATTCAAATAATATTTCCACACCTTCCATATAGATTTTGTTTTACTTTGCTGGCAATTACACAATACTCCATTGTTAGTGGGTACCATAATATACTTAAACATTCTGCTACTGATGGGCTTTCCAATGGTTTCCTGTTTGGGATTTTGATTATTTGTTAAGATAGCAATGCTGTACTAAATATCTTTAGTATATCTTTAATATACACTAAATATCTTTAGTATAGATTCAAGAATATCTTTCAGGCTGGACCTCTAAAAATACAATAGGGTAAGTAAAAAGATTGTTGTGTTTAAAGTTTGTGATTTTAAAAGTAAACACTTTACCATTTCCCTTTCTTCTGCAGAGAGTTCTATCCTGGGAACTGACATTGACCTTCAGACCTTAGACAACGATGTTGTCAGCATGGAGGTTTTCTTCAAAGCGTGGTTGCATAGCAATGGAACAGACCAAGAGCATGTCCATCTTCTTCTTCCTTCACAGTGTTTCAGCAACATCTCCAGAGCCAGAGATACCCCAAGTATACGACCCCCAAAGAGATATTGCATAGGCTGTGATTATCCTTGTCCAAGATTAAGACTACAATTGGTGGATCCTTAGAATGCAGAGTATTTGCAGTTTAGGGGTTTGGTGAAGCTGCTTAGTTCATGCACCAAGTGTAACAAGAGAAGTTCTCTTGGCCCCAGTCACCACACTGTACCTAACTGAGGCCAGCCAGCAAGGACAAGATAAGTTAGAGACAAAATCATAAAGAATTCAATGATATGGCATCAGTTATACTGTATGAGAGTAGAATTAATCATATATATGTCTTTCTCAATATTCTCATTATTATCCTGGTAAATAGTATTGACATGATAATTTGAAGTATGCTATCACCTCAGCAATATTAACAGAATAGATGACAAAAGGAAAAGAAACAAAATTAAGCAGAAATCTCACTAGAGAGTTATTACATTGAGCATAATTAAAACATCTACAGAAGCAATCGTCAGGGAGGACAGCTAGTGGCCTAAGGCCTTGTTCACAAAGCAGTTCAGGCCATTACTGAGACTAAGAAACCAGTGCAGTTCCCAGGGCATGCCAGCAAGGTCCTGGATAGAGTTCTGGCTGACAGTGATATTCATTCCACATCCCACTTACATGGCGGGAATGAGGCCATTTCTGTTTGCCTTTCCACTGTGCAGCTTGGTTTGGGACCTGGGGTGAGAGGACATGCGGACAATTCCTTTGTCTTCCCTTCCTCCTGCCCAAGCCTTTCAGCACCAGGGTCAGAGCCAGAATATGCCTCCGCATCTGTGATCATTTTGTGGAAATCCTCTTCCAAGTGCCCGGTAGAACTCAGATCCACACTCTGAGCAGTGATCTTCTGGGGAGGTCATCTCTGGAATCTAGCAGCATGGGCAGTTGGGATGAGGTCTGGGGAAGCCAGGCCTCCTCCAGAGCAGTGAAAGCAGTAAAGAGACATCTGCTGTTTTTAAAACGGATGCAGTGACATACATGTAGGTTTCTGGACATGTGTCTCACTGCAAAAACAAAATGCTGAGCTTGCCTGCTACAAAATCCTTAGAGAGTGTTCCTTGGGCATTCACCCCAGGTCCTCCTTTACCCCCTTGACCTGCCCCTTGGCTGCCAGGGCCCTTCCTGCCATGTGTAGGTGCTGCATTTAGAGACCTTCCTCTGCCAGCCAGCTCCTGAGGGGAATTGCTTTCTCCTGTCCGTTGGTGTAATGTCTTCCACCTCTACACCTCGCTCTGGTTTTGAACCCTTCTAAAACGGCTTTCTCGACTTCGGAACATTGTGTTAAGACTCCAGTTCCGGTACTTCCCAGCCCTGGTTATAATAAGAATCACACGGCAAACATTATAAAAATACCATTACCTGCACTCCAACCCTAGAAATCCCAATTTAATTGGCCTGGGATAGGCACAGACTTCATTATTTTTTTAAATATTTTCAGGTGGTTTTAAATTTTTTTTTTTTATTTTATGTTACTGATTTCAAAGGCATAGAGACAAAGAGAGGTCCCAAGTACAGGCTCAGTCCTCAGATGCTCACAATGGCTAAGACCAGGTCAGACCAAACCGAGGAGTTGGAAATTCAATCCAGGTTTCACACATGGCTGGCAGGAACCCAAATACTTGAGCCATCACCTGTTGCCTCCCAGGATGTTCATTTAGCAGGAAGCTAGAATCAGGTATGGGACTAGAATTCAAACGGGGGATGCAGGCAGCCCAAGCAGTATCCTTTATTTTAAAAATAAATAAATAAATGAAAGAAGAAGAAAGATTGGGCCCAGCACAATAGCCTAGTGGCTAAAGTGCTCGCTTTGCACATCCCCCAGGATCCCATATGGGTGCCGGTTCGTAATCCAGCAGCCCCACTTCCCATCCAGCTCCCTGCTTGTGGCCTGGGAAGGCAATCGAAGTTGGCCAAAAGCTTTGGGACCCTGCACCCACGTGGGATACCTGGAAGAGGCTCCTAGCTTCGGATTGGCTCAGCTCCAGCTGTTGTGGCCACTTGGGGAGTGAACCATCAGAAGGAGGATCTTCCTCTCTGTCTCTCCTCCTCTCTGTGTATCTGAGATTAGAACTGGTGCCCATATGGGATCCCGGCATGTGCATTGGGATCCCTGTGTGTGTAAGGGGAGAACTTTAGCTACTAGGTGTACAAAGCAAGGACTTTAGCAGCTAGGCTATCATGCTGGACCCAGAATAAATAAATCTTAAAAAAAAATTTTAGTTGAAAGGCAGAGTTACTAATAGGGAGAGACAGAGAGGAGAGTTCTTCCATCAATCTGTTTACTCCCCAATGGCCACAATGTCTGGGTTTGGGCCTCAGTGCATAGGTTCAGGAGCCTAAGCACTTGGGTGATCCCTCTGCTACTTTCCCAGGCCATTAGTAGGGTGCTGGTTCTGAAGTGGAGCAGCAGAGACTGCAGGTGGTGGCTACACCAACCCCCAAGCAGTGTCTTAACCACTAGACCCAAAGCGCCTACTCCCCTGACCCCAGATGATTCTTACTGCAACCAGAATTGAGAACCTCATCAAATGAACACAGCTTTCTGGTCCCACAGCTCAAGGGCCAAAAATGGAGAAGTTAGGCACAGAGGAATGAGAACCTAGAGTCCTATACCGTCTTCTGCTGCCTTCCTAGGCTCTAAGATGTAGCAAGTCACAGGCCAGATCTCTCAGACTTCATTCTAGGCCTTATTCCCTGGATCCAGGAGGACCAGCTGAATCTGATACCTATTTGACTATTCCTATTTGTTTTTCGGCATTATTTCTATTCCTGTTTATTTTTAACCTCACATTGCAGTTAATACAGTCATTTCACAAATCAACTACTCACAAGTACTCAAATTTATGTATTGCTGAGTATAAGGATTCAAAGCCTGCATAAATTTCATTGAGAAACTTTCTCATCTCAGTTACTCATGGCTAGCGCAACAGGACACTGGAATGTGGAGGTACCTGCTGGGACAGTCATTCAGGGCAAAGTCTTGTGGTCCTGAGATTGTTGAACAGCTCGCACGTAGCCTTCCTCCAAACTGCTAGGTGATGCCTTGGGGGTGTTCGGAGGCCAGAAGGTTCTATATGCACATTTCTTTGAAGAATTAAAAAACAACTGTTTCAGGAACTTTCTGTCCCCTCACTCCCCACTCCCTCCCCAAACGTCTCTAGAAGAGCCCACAAAGCAACAGCAGTCAGCTGACTGCCGACTTCTGCTTTCCTTCTGTCTTCATCTGACCTAACTCTTAGCCCCGGGGAAGTGACAGAGGTGAGATTTCCCTCTGTCATTGCCAAAGATCCCCTGCGTGTTCTGGATTAGCTGCCTCCTCTCCAGAGGACGCATGTTCCCTTCAGACTGAATCACAAGCCAGTTCT
The DNA here is from genome assembly GCF_017591425.1 of Ochotona curzoniae. Classification (NCBI taxonomy): domain Eukaryota; kingdom Metazoa; phylum Chordata; class Mammalia; order Lagomorpha; family Ochotonidae; genus Ochotona; species Ochotona curzoniae. Next base: position 62,746,419 of record NW_024466599.1, read on the forward strand.
CTCATCCAGAAACAACTGCTCAGCCAGTCCAAAAGTGAAACAAATAAAAATCATGTTAGATCCAGGAAAGAAGTCCACTGTTGCATGGAACAACAGAGGTTCTGTAGAGTCCACACCTGCTCTAGCTCCCAAGGGGAAAGGCAGTTTCATTTCTACTCCCTGCCCCTCCTTTCCTTTGCTGGCTTGCCCTGTGGAGATGGAATGGGTGGCAGATGTTGTCTCTTCATTCTCTTAATGGTGTAGCCTGAGGTAACTTGCGATCCATAATCCTTCCTCCAACACCACTTCCATTGTAGTGTGCCTGAAATGTGATCTCCAAGAGCGACTGCTCAGCCCGTCCCTGCTCCCTGGCACAGCAGACAGCTCCTTGAGAATGGATGACCCCAAAGGAGACTTCAGCAACCTCTTCCAGATGGCTTCCCAGGCATCAGGCTCTCGCTACAGGCTCCAAGTGGTCAAGTACACTCCAAGGGGGCCTGCACAGTGCATACAGATGGCATTCTGATGGGTGTCACAACTGGGAGGGCCAAACATAGTCTCTAAATGTCAGGCAGACAAGAGTCAGTTTCCAGGTGGGAAGGCATGAAAAAGCAAGGTCCAGCTGATCAGTCTGTGTGTCCTGGCAGCACGCTTAGAGATTGGTTTGGAAATCCAGAATGTCTCTTAACACAAAGAAAAGCAATATTGGACTGCTTTGTCTGAGTTGATTGGATTCTGACTCTGTTAAGGCAACAGGCTAGAGACCCAACCTTTAAGCAGCAAGTGGTACATAGCTTCTACCCTGCCTCCTCCCATTTCTCTGAGTAATAGAAATGCTGCTGCCAGGGGACGCTCCCCCGGGCTGGAATAGCGCAAAGGGCACAGCACACTTGGATGTGTCTTAGTTCCTGCCACAAGGCCCTGCCCGGGTTTCTAAGCCTTGATGCCATGCTAGACACTAATGATACAAAGGAGTAAATCCAAGGCCCTAATCCGGAAGCTTTCAGGGTGCGTGGATCGGGGTAGAGACTGTGGATAGCGCTGAGGAGCCATTCCCTGCCTTTGTGTCTTGCAGGGCTCTGAAGTCTGACGGGATCTGCGAGTCACTGATATTTGGGCTCCCATTCATCCTCAAACCGACGAGCTGTTGGCAGCTGGACTGGGATGAGCTAGAGACAAATCAGCAGCATTTTCATGCTTTGTGCCACAGCCTGCTGGTGAGTACCCAGGTGCCCAGGTGAAAAAGTTAGTGTCAAAGTACCAAGCACAGAAAAGTAGCCAGTTAACGAAGCCTACGTTAGTCCAAACCCTGAATAAGATAGGAAAAAATGAAGATATGTTGACATTTGAAGTTAGCATGGCATTTATCAGTTTCATGCTTAGAAACTAATTCCTGAGTTCAGTTTTAAAATACCAAACTTGAAAACCTAATTTCATAAACCTAACATTTAAATGACAACAAGAAATTTTTCATCAGGAACCTTTCTTGCCTTCTCTCTCTCTTTTCTTTTTTTAAGATTTATTTTATTGTTTTTATTGGAAAATCAGATATACAGAGCAGGAGAGACAGAGAGCAAAATCTTCCGTCTGCTGATTCACTTCCCAAGGGGCTGCAAGACCAGTGCTGCATCAATCTGAAGCCAGCAGCCAGGAGGTTTTTCCAGGTCCCCCATGTGGGTACAGGGTCCCAAAGCTTTGAGCCATCCTCAACCGCCTTCCCAGGCCACAAGCAGAGAGCTGGATGGGAAAATAGGCTGCTTGGATTAGAACCGGTGTCCATATGGGATCTTGACACATGTAAAACAAGGACTTGGTAGCCACTGGGCTACCGCACCGGGCCCTTTTATTTTATTGTTCATGTATTTGAAAGTCAAAGATATACAGAAGGAAATCTCCCATCCACTGGTTCATTCCCTAGAAGGCTACAATTGCCAAGGCTGTGCCAGGCCAGAACGAGGAGCTTCTCCCAGGTCTCCCACATGGGTGGCATGGTCCCAAACACTTGGATCATCTTCTTCCACTTTTCCTAGACCATTATCAGGGAGTTGGATCAGAAGTGATGCAGCTGGGGCACAAGCAGCTGGCCCCTATTTTATGTAAAATCTTTATCAATTTATTTATTATACATACAGAGCAACAAGGAGAGAGGGAGAGAAAGAAAAAGAGAGAATCTTCCATCTGTTGATTCACTCCTCAAATGGCTACAACAACCAGGTTTAAGCCAGGCTAAACCCAGGAGCCACAAACCCCATCCTGATTTCCCACGTACTGGATTGGGGACTCAAGCCAGCACGCTGATACGGGATACCAGCATCACAAATGGAAGTTTAGCCCACTGTGCCAGAACACTGGTCTCCAGAAGTTACATTTTAAAGCCTACTCCCTGGGTAGGTTTGCATTGTGGCATAATAGGTTAACCTATCACTTGCAGTGCTGGCATCCCATAGGGGTGCTTATTCTAGTGCCAGCTGCTCTACTTCCAATCCAGCTCCCTGTTAATGTGCCTGGAAAAGCAGCAGAAGGTGGCCCAAGCGATTGGGCCCCCCTGGACCCATGAGAAAGACTCAGAAGAAGCTCCTGACTTTGGACTCACCCAATCCTTGATTATTGAGCCCATTTGGGGAGAGAATCAGTAAAGGAAAGACACTTCTCTCTTCTCTCTCTCAGATTTTCAAATAAGTAAAACAAATCTTTTTAAAAACTAACCTACTCACTTTCTTACCTTGCATTACACATTATAGTTTATAAGTATAGTTATAAATGTATAACATAATTATAATGTTATAGTTATAAATGAAGAATACTTGATCTGTGCCAAACACTATGCTAAGCCCCAGACACATTTTCAGAAGTGACATGCGGACATTTATCTAAGACCTCAAGAAGCTGCCGCTCTAATGGAAAAGACAGAAAAATAAATATCCATGATTGTTTGCATGATACAAAGGGAGGCTGCTCTAGGAGAGCCTTTCTGACATTTAAACTGAGACCTGCCTATTGAGTGGGAAGTAGCCAGATGCAGAGTGGCAGGACAAGCTTTCCAGGTGCAGGGAAAAGCGCACATGAAGAAGACCATAAGGGAACTGCTGAGAAAAGACAAACAGAACGAGGGGCAAGAGGCAAAAGGTGGGGCTGGAGAAGTGAGCAGGGATCAAATGACACAAAACTTTGCAGGCCAAATTAAGGACTTTTGTCTTCATCTTTACAGGGAAAGAAATCACGAGAAAAATCTTTAAATATTACTGGAACAAAACTTGAAATAATCTAGCAGAAACCAGAATGGGAAAAAGAAAATGAGGTGGGAGGGCATTGAAGCAGTCTGAACAACAAATAATGGTGACTTGGAAGTCAAGGCTCAGGCATTTGGCACAGAGCCTTAAACCTGCTCTCAGTGCCTGAGACCAAGTCCTTACGGTTCCATTTAAGATCCAGTGTCCTGATCATGTGAGCCTAGGAGAGAGCAGGCTCACAGGGCTGGGTCCCTGCCACCTAATGGGAGACCGGATGGACTTCAGAGCTGCTGGCTTGGGTCAGGCCCCCCCTTGACTATTGGTCATTTAGGGAGTGAACTAACAGGTGGGAGTTTCTCTCTAATTCTCACTTTCTCTCTGCCTTTCAAATAAAAAGAAAAAAGTAAATAAATGGAAAAATTAAGCAACTATTAGAACTCAACATGAGAAAAGTAAACAGTTAAAGAAATGTTTCTGAGATGGGCTCGTAAGAACTTGGTGAAGGATTGGATGTAGAGAATGAGGAAGAGGAAGTGTCAAATAACTTTTCTGACTCAAACTAGTTGGATGTCATTCTCTGAAATGGAAAAAAAAACTAAAAAACACACAGATGAAAAAAATATAAAGAAAAATAAGAAGACAACTGTAATTGACTGTAAGAACACATATAAAATGAAGTTTGACTGTGTAGAATATGATGATCACACCACACAGCAATGTGTCTTTTTCACTATCAGAAGCAGAGTTCTTTTTTTCCTGTTTCAAAGCCACACTCCCTTTTAGTTCCACCCACTGAGTTCCTGTTTCCTATCTGAAGAGCGCCCGGCTCCTATCTCTGCAGAGCAGACAACGGACCCATTCTGACTTAGTGCCCTGCAGCTCAGTGTGCTGTTTGCTCTTGGCTCCTCCAAGTTCCTCAGGATCCAGGATACATCACCTAGAAAGACTATCTCCCAAGTGGTGTCAGTACATTCTTAGAGTATTCAACCTTTCACACAGCTGAAGGGTTTTACAAATAGTTTGTGGAAAATGGTAGTAACAAACTATGAGTGAATTTCAAAAGAAATATCGTTTGGTTCTACTTTTCCATGAACTCTCTTGTACACTGGTATTCTACTTATTATTTATCTGAAAGAGACACAGAGAGAGAAAGACGTGCACAGGGAGCGAGAGAGAGAGAGTCCACAAGTGCCCAAGTCCACTCCCTAAATGCCTGCAAAGGCAAAGCTGAGACCTAGAAACAGTCCAGCTGCTTTAGCAGTCAGTCATTGCCTGCCCAGGTCTGCTTTACCAGGAAGGTGGAGTCAGGAACTAGAGCCAGAGCTGGGGATTAAACTCTGATGTGACATGGGAGCAGCTAAACCACTAATCCACATGCTTACCCCTACAATAGTCCTATCATACGCTTACAAAGGGTAGGTAAATTTTCTGGAAAATGGTATCTTATACCACGTGTTCTGGAAATGTAGCCCAATAAACATTCAGAAAAGAAAAAAAAAAGCGCATGCACTATCATGTTCATTTTAGTGTTTTTTCCATAGTTTGAAAAAAAATGAAAATAAATGTCCAAAATATAGGAATGATTAAGCTGAAATAATGGACAGATTATATAGGAATTGTAATTCCGAGAAGAAATGAAATATTAAGAAGCCATTAAAAATATGAACAATAAAAGGGTATTGTCCTCCATCCTGGCTTATCTTACGTGAGACCAGAGTCTCTGTGCCACTGAACTCAGGGTTTGAGAATCTGTATTTAATTCTTTGACAAATATTTACTGACTGCTATGTGCCATGCACTGCTCTTTAACCCTCTTCTCTCTTGAAAACTCACATGTAAGTTAGCCATTACCAACACAGACCTATTTTTTTGAACACTTTATTTAATCCTCAGAACTCTTTTTTTTTAAGTAACAAATAACATAATTTAATCCTCAGAACTCCTTTTTTTAAGTTTATTTATTTTTATTGTAAAGTCAGATATACAGAGAGGAGGAGAGACAGAGGGGAAGATCTTCCATCCGATGATTCACTCCCTAAGTGACCTCAGAGGCCAGCGCTGCGCCGATCCAGAGCCAGGAGCCCAGATCCTCTTCTGAGTCTCCCACACGGGTGAAGGGTCCAGAAGCTTTGGGCCGTCATCAACTGCTTCCCCAGGCCACAACTAGGGAGCTGGATGGGAAGTGGAGCTGCCAGGATTAGAACCGGTGCCCATATGGGATCCCGGCGTGTTCAAGGCGAGTATTTTAGCCACTAGGCCATGGTGCCGGGCCCACTCAGAACTCTTTAGGAGATAAAAATTGTTGTCCCTAGAATTTTATTATTTTTTTTTTTAATTGGAAAGGCAAACTTACAGAGAAAAGGAGACACGAAAAGAAAGATCTTCCATTGACTGGTTTACTCCCCAACTGGCCACAACAGCCGCAACTAAGCCAATCCAAAGCTAGAAGCCAAGAGCCTCTTCCAGGTCTCCCACACGGATACAGGGTCCCAAGGTTTTGTACCAGCCTTTACTGCTTTCCCAGACCACAGGCAGGGAGCTGGATGAGAAGTGGAACAGTGGGGACAAGAACTAGTGCCTGTATGGGATCCTAGCACATGCAAGGTGAGAATTTAGACATTAGGCTATTATGTCGGGCCCTGTCCCTAATTTTTACCTATGGGAAAGATTGAGGTCCAAAAAGACCAGTGACTTACCAAGATCACATGGCCACTGAAATGAATAATTCAGAATTTGAACCAGGTTGTGCTAACTACAAAGCCCATGCTTTTAACTTCCTCACTAAATTATCTTCTCTGGTTACAGCCAGATTAAACACAGACTGCAACACTAAAACCAATTCTCCCCTTAATTACCCTGGACTTCACTGGACTTGAACTCACTTGAAGTAGCTGGGTGGTTGTAACAGCTCCTTATCCATATTGAGCTACTGTTCTCTCCATTTATCTGGATTAAAGGGTTTCCTGTTCTGGAAAAGAGAGAAATAGTATTTCTACATGACGTCTCTAAGCAGAAAAATTCCTGAATAGTAGTATGTTATACAGAGACTTTTTACAAGCCTCAGCTTATTTCATTCAACAACAAATATTTTTGCTATGTGACAGGGCTTGCTCAGAGTTGTAGCTTTCCTAGTCCTATTTTTACAAGTCTGTCATACTTATTCTCCACCCTTGGCTTCATATGCTTTTTTACTCCTTTTTCATATATTGTACAATCGGATGTCGAGTCCAATCGTTGTGTAACTCTTCTTGCCTTCTGCTTCTATTCTGTTCCAGCTAACTTCTCACTCTAACTTCTGTCTTTCTGTTAATAGCAGCACCACCACTGCCTAGTCACCCAGGCTTGAAACCTCAGTCATTTGCAGCCATCTCTCCGCTGCTATGGACTTGACCACCAGGTCACGTCAACACCGACTTGCAACTATCCTTCCCTCCCTGTTCCTGTTGACTGTTTTCTGTCTCCTAACTGCTTTCCCTACATCCAGTCTCTCCCCCTCCTCATTTGCACTGGCATCAGGTTAATCTTCATAAAGCTTTCCCTGAGTACCCTGTATTTTTACTGAGCCCTGCCACTTTAATCCCTATGATGCCACTGTAGTTTTCTTCCCTCAGTTACTGTTATTGCTATCCTCGTCCAAGCTGTTTTCACTTCTTTCCTTCAGTATTACAGGAATCTCTCCGAACTTGTGACAGTGCCATCTGTGTCCCTTTTTGAACCCATGTAACAGTTTGCCAATAGATGGTTGTGCCACTCATGACTTTAAGAAGATTTCATGAGGGCCTGGCGCGGTGGCCTAGCAGCTAGAGTCCTCGCCTTGAACACACTGGGATCCCATATGGGCGCCGGTTCTAATCCCGGTGGCCTCGCTTCCCTTCCAGCTCCCTATTTGTGGCCTGGGAATGCAGTCGAGAATGGCCCAAAGCTTTGGGACCTCGTACGCATGTGGGAGACCTGGAGGAACTTCCTGGCTCCTAGCTTCGGATAGGCGCAGCAGCAACCATTGTGGTCACTTAGGGAGTGAATCATAAGACAGAAGATCTTCCTCTCTGTCTCTCCTCCTCTCTGTATATCTGGCTTTGCAATAAAAATAAAATATAAATCTTTAAAAAAAAAAAAAAAAGATTTCATAGGCCCAGCACGATAGCCTAGTGTCTAAAGTCCTCACCTTGCACGTGCCAGGATCCCATATGGGCACGGGTTCTAATCCTGGCAATCCCACTTCCCATCCAGCTCCCTGCTTGAGGCCTTGGGAAGCAGTTGATGATGGCCCAAAGCCTTGGGACCCTGCACCTGCGTGGGAGATCCAGGGGAGACTCCAGGCTCGTGGCTTCTGATCGGCTGAGCTCCAGTCGTTGTGACCTGCTTGGGGAGTGAATCAGTGGACAGAAGATCTTCCTCTCTGTCTCTTCTCTCTGTATATCTGACTTTCCAATGAAAATAAACAGATCTTTTAAAAAAAGATTTCATGGTTAACTATTGTTTATGTCAGAAATCCATTATTCTCTAGCCTAGCGTTCAAGTCCAGCCTTGCCTCCCGTGACTTTCTACACGTGATGCACACGTGGGCCCACATTAGTGCGCAAGGCTCCAACCTCCCGCCGTCGAGCCTCTGCTCAGATTGTTCCTTCTCTCATCTTTTTGGTTTGAATCTTATCATGTTCCAAGACCCAATTCCATTGGTAATTCTTCAAGCGGATCTTTCTAGATTTACCGTTAAATTTTTGTATACAGTTTCTTTTTAGAGAAAAAAAAAAAAAAACACTTTTCAGGTAGGCTTTTAAATGTATGATCTTGTGACTTGGATTACAGTCTAAGAGATAAATTTGACTACTCAAACACCAAAATAACACGATTGCCTTTTCCTGCTGTTTCTATCACTCCCTACTCTTTAAAACCAAATTACTTGGCTTCAATCAAATGTGGACGCAGAGTAAAAGCTTCCCCCTTTCCTTTCTGTTTCTAGAAGCATCAGGATCAGGCAGCTTCCTAATGTGCTGTGATGAAATGTAATTTCTATCGTCCAAGCCCTGGCTTTGAAGCCAAATAGCCCCAGGTTCCTGACGGCTTCTTCACTTCCTGAACTGTGTGGACTCGGGCAGCAAAATTAACCTGAGTCAGTGGATTCCATCTATTTGTAACCTAAACAAATTCAATGACCCCAATTTGGTTTGGTCTGTTCACAAACAATATATAAAGAAATACTAGCCACAGACCCAAAAGTCATCTTTAATTTATCTGTGCTTTGAAAGAATGCCAGGGTTTAGTTAATAACTCACAATGCCATTTCTCAAAATTTTTCCCTTTACTCCTCAATTATCTCTAACTTCGAAATTGAGGCTTCCCTAAAATCACTCAGTCTTTCTCTGTGTCTGTTTCCAGCCCCAGTCCCTGTTCCTCTTTCTCCCAGCTGTGAACTGTACATTAACTTAACCTCTCTGACAGGATCTCCCTCCCTCCCAGACTGTGCTGTTTTATATATATTTAAAATATCCAGCACTATGGGCCAGCATTATGATACAGCAGGTAAAACCACTGCCAATGATGGACACCAGTTCAAGTCCTGACTGCTCCACTTCCAATTCAACTCCCTGATAGTGTGCCTGGAAAAGCAGACGGGGATGGAACAGGTGCTTGGGTCGTTGCACTCCTATGGGAGACCCAAAAGAATTCTCTAGCTCCCAGCCCTGGCCATTGCAACTGTTTGAGAATAAACTAGTGGATGGAAGACGTGTCTTGTTATCTCCTCTCTCTGTGTAATGCTACATTTCAGATAAACAAAACAAATATTTTTTTAAAATAAATAAAATTTTAAGGACCAGCACATTGGCTCAGTTGGCTGAAATCCTCTACCTCCAAAGTGCTAGCATCCCATATGGGCTCAGGTTCGTGGCTTGGCTGCTCCACTTCCCATCCAGCTCCCTGCTTGTGGCCTTGGAAAGCAGTTGAGGACGACCCAAAGCCTTGGGACCCTGCACCCTCCAGGAGACTCAGATGAAGCTCCTGACTCCTGGCTTCAGACTGGCTGAGCTTCAGCCATCACTCCCATTTGGGAGTGAATCAGTAGATAGAAAATTTTTCTCTCTGTCTGCTCTTCATCTCTGTGCATCTGCCTTTGCAATAAAAATAAATGATTCTTTTTCAAAAATATAGATTTTTTAAAAAACTAGAAAATAATAAAATAAATAAAATATCTGGTAGAACTGGCAATCCTTATTCTTTTATGAACAGAAATGAAGTAATGGAGAAGGAAAGAAGGGAGAAGGTGTGTGAGAGATACACATTATTAATTCTTGTCCCTGTCACTTCTAAAATGCTGAAAATCAGATATACCAGTTATGATTTTTAAGATGACTAAAAGCTATACTATGTATAAAGTCCCTAGAACATCTCTGCCACATGATTTGCATAGTGGTTAGCTAGCAATTCTACAGCATCAATGTATTTCTCTTTTCATAGATTGTACCTCTCTGGAAAGATTCCTCATAGTTCCATCTACCTTCTTGACCACATTAATCATGTTGTTACCTTAAAATTCTTGCTAGCTAACCCTGATACTTACATTACTGGTAGGTTTGTTTCTATTGTCTCCCTTTTTTTATTTTTTATTATTATTATTTTTTTAGACACATGGGCCTGGCTCTTGTCACAGCTGCTAACAGCTTAGTGAAAGATACATATTGCATATAAATAACATAGAGGCTCCTGTTGGTGATGGCTTCCTCTCTAGAGGACTCACCCAGATAGTCATGTCTAGTCATTCTGTGGTACTCCGGAACGGTGCTGGGTCGAGCCCACGTCAACCCATGTATTGTTCCTGACCTTGCAGTGTTTTCCACTGTGGTCTATTATGTATCTCCTCTCTTTGGAAGCACCAGCGTCTAATCACGGTCTCTGGAGGCTGCTGAAAACACATAACTTCTTGGAGGCTTTCTCATTAAGTGTTTCTGCCTTGCGCAGCCTTGCTACTTGCCAACTATGGTGTGGGAGAACTGGCTTGAGGCCCTCCTGTCCCGAGTCTCCACCCGAGGGCTGCTGGCCCCTCTGTTCCCCAGCCCCTACCCCCAACTCCACTTTGCCATAATTACATCCTAGTGACTACTGCCAACCCACCAAGACTCAGCAACCAGAAACATTGTGCAACTCTTCTAATAACATTTTATACATACTCTAGACCTTAGTCAGCTGCAGCCTTGAGTGTTATTTCATTCCCGGATTTTCCATTTGAGAATTGTTGGGTATAGCGAGGTTACGCTTTTCCATCTGTGCTCGAAGACATGTGTTGCCCAACCGTCCCATAAACTCCACTCTTAGAGTCATCCAGATGGTAAGAGAGCTACGCACTTTTAAAACTTGTTTATTTACTTGGAAGGCAGTTACAGAGAGATTGGTCTTCCATCTGCTGTTTCATTCCTCAAATGGCCACACAACTAGGGCTGAATCAAGCTGAATCCAGGGACCCAGAGTTCCCTCCAGGTCTCCCAGATGGGTGGCAAGGGCTGTTCTCTGCTCCATCTCGGGCACGTTAGCAGGGAGTTGGCTCAGAAGTGGAGCAGCCGGATCTCAAGCCAGCTCTCTGCTATGGGTCGCAAGTGGTGATTTCACTCACTCTGCCACAGTTCAACCCCAGGCTATCTTTATATTTGGAGCTTTTATAAATCTCATTTCACCTTAATAAACGTTAATAAACATTACTTAATAACTAGTAAATATATTTCAAGTGTTTTTAATTAATTATTTGAGAAACAGAGAGGCAGAGAAAGACAGCAAGAGAAGCTGCTTCCCACTGCTTCACTCCCCCAATGCCTGCAGCAGCCCTGGCTGGGTCACACTGAAGCGAGGAGCCAGGAACTCAGCCCAGGTCTCCCATGTTTATGGCAAGAACCCAAGTACTTGAGCAGTCACCACTACCTCCCAGGAAGCTGAAATGATGAACCAGAGCCAGGCATCCAACCCAAACAGCCCACCAATGTGGGGCACAAATATCTAAACCAATGACTTTTTTAAAGATATATTTATTTTTATTTCAAAGTTAGATATACAGAGAGGAGGAAAGACAGAGAGGAAGATCTTCCGTCCGATGATTCACTCCCCAAGTGAGCGCAACAGCAGATGCTATGCTGATCCAAAGCCAGGAGCCTCTTCCAGGTCTCCCACATGGGTGCAGGGTCCCAAGGCTTTGGAACATCCTCGACTGCTTTCCCAGGCTGCAAGAAGGAAGCTGGATGGGAAGGGGGGCCACCTGGATTAGAACCAGTGCCCATATGGGATCCCAGCATGCAAGACAGGTACTTTTAGCTGCTAGGCTATCGCACTAGACCCCAAACCAATGACTTCTTAAACAATAGGCTAACCACTATCCCACTAATAAGCATTTGCTCAATAGTTAAAACGCATATATATATATATCAATATATAAATATATATATATATATTTACTTGGAGTTAGAGTTACAGAGAGAGAGGTGAGGGAACTCTTCTATCTGGTTTACTCCCCAAATGGCCACAACCGCTGGAACTGGGCCAGTATAAAACCAGGAGACAGGAGCTTCTTCAGGATCTTCCCTGTGGGTATAGGGCTCAAGGACTTAAGCCATTGTCCACTGGCTTTCTCAGGCACATTAGCAGGGAGCTAGATTAGAAATGGAGTAGCTGGCCCGGCGCAGTGGCCTAGTGGCTAAAGTCTTCACCTTGAACACTCCGAGATCCCATATGGGCACCGGTTCTAATCCTGGCAACCCCACTTCCCATCCAGCTCCCTGCTTGTGTCCTGGGGAAGCAGTCGAGGATGGCCCAAAGCCTTGGGACCCTGTACCCGGTAAAAGACCTGGAAGAAGCTCCTGGCTCCAGGCTCCTGGCTTCAGATTGGTGCAGCTCCAGCCATTGTGGTCACTTGGGGAGTAAATCATCCGACAGAAGATCTTCCTCTCTGTCTTCTCTGTCTCTCCTTATATATATATATATGACTTTGCAATAAAAATAAATAAATCTTTAAAAAAAAAAAAGTGGAGTAGCTGAGACTCAAGCCGATACCTGCATGGGATACTGACACTTCAGGTGGCAACTTCACTTGCTATGCCACAGCACAGTACCCATACTGTTAATTTTAAGCATTGATACCTCATGATACCTGAATCAGTTCTGAACTGATTTGATTTATTCCTCAAGTGAAACTTTACAGCTATTATTTTCTCTTCATGATCATCATATTATGTAGGCGTTATTATTTCTGTTTCACAAATGAGGAAACAGACCTAGAGAGTAAGTGGTAAAGCCAGAACTAAACTCAGGGCAATCTACTAGCACTGAGGTAAATAAGTAAAGCTGCTGCCTGTGAAAACTGGTACCCAATATGGGTACCAGTTCATGTTCTGGCTGCTGCATTTCCAATCCTTTTCCTGCTATGACCTGGGAAAAGTAGCATAAGATGGCCCTGATGTTTGGCCACCTGCCACCCAGGTGAAAGACCTGGACGAGTCTCCTGGCTCCTGGCTTCAGCCTGGCCCAGCCCTGGCCGCTCTAGCCATTTAGGGAGTGAAACAGGGTCAATGATTTCTGTGTGTGTGTCTGTAACTCTGAATTTCAACTAAATAAGTAAATCCTTAAAAAGTAAAATAAAACCAGTAAGGCTAGCTCCAGGCCCCCATCTTTAAGGTGCTCTACAATTACACGAAATGTATTGTTGTATTAATTGCTATCCTCTGAAGCATACGCGCCACTCTGGTAGGATCCACAAGACAGCTTCTCTGAGTCTTAGCATCAGGAGAAGCTATGGGACTCCCTTCCAGCCAAAGTTGGTGGTTTGTGTCTCTGTGACCTTATCTAATCCTGACTCTGTAACTGCCCTGCCCTCATTTGTCCTTTGCCCGATCCTGTAATTATTTATTTCATCTGTTTTTTGCTGTTGCATTTTTTTTTTCTGAACGGTCACAGCTCTTCTATGGAATGTGGTAGGGAATAAACACATAAATAAGTGAAATTAACTTTTCCAAGCCTTCCTGAAATTAATTTATCCATTGCCAGGAAAATATCATTTAAAATATCAAATCCTTCTGTGTAGCCCCAGTCATGTAACTAGTGACTCACTTTCCACATCCTCATTTCTCTTACAAAGTCATGTCTGTGTTAACTAGGGAAAGAAACGAAAACACCACCTATGTCTTTCAGTTTTCTACTTAAAATGCCAGTATCTCTGGAGACGCATTCCAGAGGTTTCCAGGCCATGTCTGACCTAACTGGGCCGTGGAAGAGACAGGATTCAAGCCGCGATGTGTCCAGCCAGAACCTAAGCACAGAGTCAATGAACTGGTTGGGCTGTAAATGAGTGGAGAGACGGAAAGTCCTTGGCTCTATTGGTAAGAATCAAGACCAAGAATCCAGTCTGAGAGAGGGGTGATGGCAGGACAGGAGCTGGTAAGGGAAAAAAAAAATGAGGTTAGAGTGTAAGAGTACAGAGGCCTCCAAGTCTTCGAAGGGAACAGACAGGTGCTTGGCGCACAGGCCAGCATGGACTCAGCAGGCTTCCAGGACCCCAGGCTTGTCGGCTCCTCTTGTTTCATCTTGCCCCACACACCTTCCATCACTCTATGAGTTGTTAGTTGTAATTACTGATTAGCTACTTAATGATCCCCAAATATGCTCAACTATCTTGCATTCTTTTATGCTGCTCCCTTCCACCTGACAAATATCCATACTAGTTTTCCCATATTCTGCCTACATAGCTTCACCATGAAGCCTTTTCCTACCCTCACTCATTTGCCATTCCCTGCCAATGTGCCCATTGCCACATCTCCCTTGACCTTCACAGCACTGCTAAGCCCTGTGGTTCTCTGATGTAAGCTGTATAATATATGTCACATAACGGTGCTTTCCTAAATCAAATTCCGGTGGTCCAAAGTTTTCTGTGTAGGGTGTGCTTAGCAACTCCATGTGTAACAGAAATGAATCAATTCCTTAATATTTAGGTGCAAGCAATGTCACTCTGCCATTGTTTTCGTCCTTGCTGTCTTGCCATGGTGGCAGGATAGCCCATGCTTAGTTGCATCTTGGAAGGGTGACCAATTAAATCAGTATGCCCAGAACCAAGGGGTTTCCTGGGACACTAGCTTTGCAGTGCTAAAAATGAGCAAATCAGAACAGCTGGTGAGTCTAAGCCAAACATTGGATGACAAGCCTTCCTCCTTACTGAGTTATAAACCCCAAGAAGACATAGGATGTTTCAAAGGAACCTCTTTGTCCCCTGTCTAGTGCTTAGAACACAATAGACACTCAGCCCATTCTTAATCCATTTAAAAAAACTAATCCCAAATGCATGCATGCATCCCAGTGTAAAAATATATACATAGGGCCCGGGGCGATAGAACAGTGGTTAAAGTCCTTGCCTAGAAAGCACCGGGATCCCATATGGGCATCAGTTCTAATCCCAGCGGCCCCGCTTCCCATCCAGCTCCCTGCTTGTGGCCTGGGAAAGCAGTCGAGGATGGTCCAAAGCCTTGGGACCCTGCACCCATGTGGGAGACCCAGAGGAGGCTCCTGGCTTCAGATTGGCTCAGCTTTGGCCATTGTGGCCACTTGGGGAGTGAACCATCGGGTGGAAGATCTTCCTCTCTGTCTTTCCTCCTCTCCGTATATCTGCCTCTTCAATAAAAGTAATAAATAAATCTTTTAAAAATATATATACATAAGTATTAGTAATGATCCAAACCCTACTTCCCTCCACATGTTGCCTAAACATCCCGGCTGTTCCTTCCGGTGTAACAGAAGCCTGGTCCTCAGAGCCTGGGGAAGATTCCACTCCCATCCCCCAACACATACACCCTGGCATCTATATAATCAATGTCCAGGTCAGTGAATTAGACAAGCATCAAGCAGACTGTGCACCACACTTCAAATCTCTTCTTCAGGAAGACAGCACATCCCCAGGTACAAAAAAAAACAACAACATTCAGAAAGCATCAATCACTAAAATCCCCATAAAGCTCTTTATGCAAGGCCATTCATGTGATATTTTGATTTTCCAATGCCCAAGTCACCTGCCTCCCCCTGCCAGACAAAAACAAAGGTGAGGAGACACAACACCTCCAGAACCTCCAGTTGTATGCGTCTCCACAAAGAGTCAGCCAAGGAGACCAGGCTGCCAGCAATGCCAGCATCCCCCATGAGCACCAATCGAGTCCCAGTTATCCATTTGGAGAGTAGACTGGTGGGTGAATGGAAACTCTATATTTCTGTGTGTATCTGTCTCTATCTTTGTCTCTCCCCACCTTGTAAATAAATGAATGTTTAAAAGACAGAGAGAAAGTCACCAGGAAGAGTACATAGCTGTTCTGGCACTGACAGAGTTCTGTGGCGACACTCAGGAGTGACAGGACCCCAGCCCCAGCCCAGCTCCTTCCCTCTGATGGTAACTGAGTCCTAGCAAGTGTGCTCTGCTTCACTGTGCACCTCTCCCTTGTCTCCCACCAAACACTGATACCCCTTTTTCCCTTAAAATCTTTTCTTCTTGTTTCCCCTTCCTCTTGTGTGGTTTCTTCTAACTTTCCCTGTAAATCAGTGTGTGTTATGTAGCAAGAATGCTGTCAGACTTGTGCCAGACCTGAAGGACGATCCCTCCCAACAAGAGGGATTTTTACAGACTCCGTTCACAGATGATTGCAGCAGCTCTGACTCCATAGTGCCTAGAGTTCTGTGGGTTTCCTTGAAAAACCACTGCAGAAAATTGCCTCATTCCCATGCCTCATTTAGCAGGGTGTGTCCACAGAATCCCCCTCAAGCTGGCTTTCTCGTCTCCTTGCCCACGCACTAACCTTGGTTAACACTGCACAGGCAAAGTGCCACCGCTGTTGATTCACACCCACTGCCCCTCCCCGGATCCGTGAGCCTTCCTGCTCCTGTCACTGGCTGTTCCTGTCCCCTACTTCCCCCTGTTGGACTAAGGCTCTTCCTCCCTGCTCCTTCCTCCTCCTCTTGTTGCAGGCTGCTTTGACCATCTTCCTCTTAACCCCTCTCTGGGAACCCTAGGGACAGTCCCCAGTCAGCCCTTTCTAACCTCAGTCTTTAGCAACCCAAGCAGACTTTAGAATGCTCAAAATGAGACACTCTTCTATTTATTTATTTAGAAAGGCAGAGTGACAGAGAGAGATCAGCCATCTGCTGGTTCACTGCCCAAATGCTACAACAGCCTAGGACGAGGCCAAGTCAAAGTCAGAGCCATTACACTCCATCTTTGTCTCCAGCGTGCTGCCTCCCAGGGTGTGCATTGACAGGAAGCTGGTTCAGAACCAGGAAGTAGGACTCCATCCCAAGCACTCTGAAATGGGAGGCTGTGCCAGTGCACTGGGCCCCACGTTCACCCTAACCATGCATTGTAAGTCTTAAAACTCCACTTTTACCTTGAACAATCCCTTAGCCACCTCTTGGTGAATACCAACTTCAAGTTAAAGGGCACTTCTTGACTTGTGTCTCTCTACGTTTAACCTTTCTGTGTACTCTCTCTGGCATACTCTGCCCCAAGGAGGAAGCATGTAGTATTATAAGCAGTAGTGGTGATTCAGGCAGGAAGTGCCTTCTCTCTGGCTCGCTTTCCCACACAAAGCAATGGGCTCAGACCCCCAGCACCCTTGGGAAGAGCTCAAGGGAGCCTAGGTTGCGATTGTTCCTCAAAGATGGAAGACACACCTGTGTCTCTCTCTGTCTCTCCTTGTTTCAGAAAAGAGAATGGCTGCTGATGGCTCAGGGGGAGCCCCTAGGCCTAGGACCCAGCCAGAAGGTCCCTGCCAGCACCTTCTATGTGATCATACCTTCCCCCTCCCTCTCACTGCTGGTCAAGGCAGTGGCCACGCGGGAACTGATACTGCCCAGCGCCTTTCCTCCACTCCCTGAGGAGCCACCCGATGACAGCCTGAAGATTGTGGAGGCAAGTAGAGCCCAAACGTGGGACATGAGAGAGGAGAAAAAGGCTTCCAGACAAGGATGGGTCAGGGGAAGAGTCCTGGGGGACAGAAACTTCCCAGGGGTGTGTGAGATGGTAGAAAAGGGGGTAGGAAATGGGGACCAGGAGAAGAGACAAACCCTCAGGTGACAGCAGCAGGGTGACAAACGGTGGACAGGGGAGGCCAGCTGCAGGAGATGAGGTGTGCAAGAATTGGGAAAGCAAAGGGCCATGGATGGAAGTGAACAACTGGAAATTAGTGCCATCCTGGAAGATCATGGGCTAACACAGGCCCCTGAACTCTGATGAACCAGAGCAGCAGGGGGAGCTGTGCTGGGGGAAGGCGCAAGGTCAAGGAAGGGAGAGCAGAGGACCAGCCAGGGGCAGCAGAGGCAGGAGATGAAGGGGGTGGGGACGTCGACGACACAGGCAGGCCCCACTGCTCCTGCAGCGTTGGGTTGGCTTGGTTTGGTCTTTGCAAGTCTACTCTGCCCCACCTTCCGTCTGCACTTGCACCACAAGGAAAAGGCTGCATGGGAAGGAAAAGGAGAGAAGAAAAGGGAAGGACAAGGCAGAGGAAAGGAAGGGGAAGGTGATGGAAAGATCTAAGTGTAAGGTTCCTGTGTCTCTGTGTGTTTCACACCTCTGAGGGGTGTGTGAGCTTGAGGGCAGCACGTCTCTGCCTCCACTTTCGCCTCACAATCAGGTGATGCTGTGTCCACACACGCGTGCTAACATGCTGTGTGAGACCTGGGCGTGTATGCATTTGGTTCTGTCAACAGAAAGAGAAAAGAACAGTCCAGTGTGCATGCTCCGAACAGGAGGGGCTTCAGCATGAGGCCCGGGTGCAAAGGAGCCATAGCCCTTCATGGTCTTCCCCTCCTACGCAGGCATTTCCCCTGCTGCTCTCCCAGGCTGAGGAGGGAAGGGCTCCGGGCTGGGGTGTTGCAAGCTGGCTGATTTACATGCAGAAAGTACCGAGCAAGGCTTGGCAGCTGCAGGATCACAGAAAGGTGGACAGAGTCTCACTTTGGGGCCAAGTGGTGCCTGGCACAGGATGTTGTGGCCGGAAAACCTGGCTGCTCAGGAATTCTGTGCCTCCATGTGCACTGGGCTTCCCTCGTAGGCGGGAGCTCATGTCCTGGCCTTGCACATGGCACCAGACTCAGACAGACACAACCTCCCTCAGCTGCCCTCCCTGGACCCTCATATCTCCTCATAGAACCCCTTACCACACTCTTGGCTCCTGCTGGCCTCCCAAGCACTGGGGAGCAGGGAAGGGGGGCCTCCCCTCCACCAGCCCAGCTTGAGGGGGGTGGTTCTTTCCTTGCTGCTGGCTGCAGTACAGACACACTCCCGCCCTCCTCCAACCTCTCCCAAGGTAGCAGCTGGGCCTGACTGCGGGCGTTCCGTGACTTCCAGACCCCTGGGTGAGGCTCCTTCTCTTCCTCCACAGAGCCTGCTGGACACCTTGGAGCTGGAGCCCACCTACAATCCCCTGCAGGTCTGCAGTCAACTCTACTCCCACCTGAGCAGCACCTTGGCCCCGCAGCAGGGCCGGCTCCCTCCAAGCTGGGGCAGCCGGGCTCTGGGAAAGGTACCACTCCCCTGCCCTTTGAAGCCTTTCTTGCTCCCTTTCACCCCAGGGTCCCAGAACACCCTGCCCCCCTAATCTTCACAGCTTCCTCTGAGCTCACTTTGCAGACTCCAGCCTTAGTGGAGGAGAAAACAGAGGAAATGACAGCCCCCCACTGGAGAGGGAGGTGTATACTTGGGCCTTACGCATGCTAGCGTTGGAATGTTTTAGCTGCCTGACCGTCTGTGGTAGCTCTTCCGCTTAACTGATCACTGTCCCACTAAGCAAACTGTCTGCACTGCTGACTCCAACCCCAGCCCTCTCCTTGCAATAGGAAGCTGTCAGGAAATAGGGGGAAGGTATGCTGGAGGAAGGACAAGAAATGCCCAAGGGAAGGGGCATAGTGGTAGAGCCGCCAGGTGTCAGGAGACTTTTACAGAGGTTTTTCTTCTTCAATCCCCACAGCATCCCAGCAAGGTAAGTGTTCCGCTTTTCTTATGCTTGAGGAAGGGGAGGCTGGCCCTGGGGGTGAGCTCCAGTGACAAAGGTAACTGAGTGCAGAAGTACTTTTTATGACTTCCATGTTTTGTGAGACGTGCAGCCTTCTTTGGGTGCTTGTTTTCCTTAGATTCTTGGTAACAGAGCCTTTAGAAAAGCATCCCTTTTGTCTTAGCTAAATGACACGGGGAAGCTATTTCTAAACTGGCCAATTGAGAAAGGAGTGGAGTCTACCATAAATTGGCGGGTGGCCCAGACCCAGGCGGGGAAGGAGGTAACCCTGAAAGCCGACTTAGGGCCTGGAGCTTCCCAAAGAGGATGTAGCTCGGTCTCCCCAGGACCAGAAGGTGCTACCCCAAGAGTGGAAGACACCTCTCACCAGTGAGCTGGTAGCAGGTTGCCAGATTAAGGGCACCAGGCCATTGGATGGCTCTGTGACAGTTGAGGCCCAAACCTGGGCCTCAACTGTCACTCCAGGAGGGGATAGGACACGGCAGGGATAGGAGCTCATGCCCCCTGGGCTTCAGAGAAGGCTCTGGCTGCTTTCTCTGCAGGCTGGACAGTTGCAGACCCATAGAGTTCGAGCCACCGTGGCCCCCCTGCCCGTGACAGTAACCACAGGCCGAGCCCCCAAGAAACCAGCAACCAGCAAGGCTTCCTCAGAAGCCATCATCCTGTCTTCTGAGGAGGAGGAGGAAGAAGAGGCTGTGTCAGGACCCTAAGTCAACAGCACCCAGAACCCAGCCACCCTGCGCATCCAAGTGCTCGAAGCTGTGGTCAGACCCAACGGCAAAGAATCTCACCTCTGCCCCCAGTGCTAACCCCATCCCTTGCTCCAGCAGAGCCCTCAACAGAGTTCATCTGGATGCACATTAAATACTGAATGAGCTCCCACTGGGAGCGAGCAGTGGCCCGGAGTGCTTGTAGCAGGGAATGGCTTGTGGCAGTTCTATATAAGCAGCCAGAGGTCAGCTCACCCTCAGGAAACTGGGCCCCAGGAACAAGGAAGGGGTTTTCTGAAAAACAAGAAGGGTTGAAACCCAAGCCTCCTTAGAGCTGCCGCCCTTCCTGCACCCCCTCCACACTGCACTTTCTCCAGCCTCCAGCCAGTCAAGGGCTTGGTTCCCACAAGCTCTGCCAGGAGCAGCTACTAGTTGCAAGGTGCTTCCTGCATACTGCGCATTTGCACCGAGTGCTGGAGAACATCCCTGTGACAGAGCCCATTTCACAGAAGGGCAGTGGGAGGCTAGAGGCTTCTACCCACAGTCCCAGGCTCAGCCTGGCCCTCCTGGGACCTTTGCCCCGCTCCGTGGACCCCTCCACTCCCACCCAGCACCCCTGGGTCTCCTCTGTCTATTCATACACACAGACCTCTGAAATCCAAGTTGACTTTAATAAGAATCTTTACATTTTAAATGTAAAGAACCATATAGGGTTAAGGCAAAGAACCACACAGGGTTAAGGATCCAGGCACAGTCCAGTAGTTAGCTGCCTTCAGCCTTCATACAGCACCCCCAAAACTGTCCCCTCTGACCAAGTTCCCCTTTCTGTGGACTTGGTCCAGCAACTGTCTGTTTCTTGAGGAGGGGCTGGGCTGACCTCCCTGGAGCCCATCATCCAGCCTTGCCAGCTAGTCCACTTCCCAGGACTTCCTAGGACGGATCCAGTTCCCCTGGACTTCCATCTCCAGTCCTCTGCTCCCCTGGGCTCACACTGGCTCTAACAGGTTTTTTGGTCCCCAGTGCCACCTCCCTTCCATTAGCAACCCCAGCTTTGCTGTGCTTATCCGGTGGAGCCCACCAACTGGAACTCAATCCTGGCGCTCCCTGCCCTAGACTGCCCACAGTCCTAGCTGCCCGAAGCTCCACACTTCTGGACTTGGCTATAGAGGACAGTGTCTGAGCCATGGCCTTTGCTGCCTTTGCCGGTTGTAATCTCAGGTTCGGGGAAGGCCGGGCCCTGGGTCTTGGGAGCCATAAGGGATCTGGTGCTCCGAGGAGGTGGCACAGCATAGTCATCAGTGGCAGGATTGTAGGGGAGCTCGTAGCCCTCCTCCTTCACCCGAGCTTGGCACCACCATGCATCCTTGGGCTCCTGTGGCACATCGTAAAGGCCCCGGGGAGGGGCTGGGGCTAGGCCTTCCGGCTCATCATAGATGGGGTCCTCTTTGGTGTCTGTCACTTTGGTCTTCAGCAACTGCTCCTGCACATGCTCATACAAGTCCCAGTAGAGACGTTTCTTCAGTTGTTGCCCTTGGCCTGCCCCAGCAGGAGCGCTGTCCAGAGGATCTGAATACAGGGAGTCCTGGGCAGGGCCTGGAGGCATGCGTAGGGAGTCTAAGGGCTCAGCATACAGGGCTGGGGGGCTGCCCAACAACTCCTGGGGGCCGGGAGGGGAAGCCAGCTTCCCCTCTGCCATCTCTCCTTCCTGAGAATCGGCTCGGAGAATATCGTGTGCCTGTCCTGCCTTTCCCTGGGCCTTCTGCCGGTGGATCGCACTCTCAACTGCTTGGAAGATATCATTTCCCTGTGCAGTCTGGAAGGTGAAAGTTCCAGGGCCAGAGGGGCAGCGGCGACCCGCCTCAAAAGAAAACATGACCTGTGGAGGGTGAGAAAGGAAGGAGATCCATTACCAGGATGTGGGGCACCTCAGGGCCTGAACTTGTTAGGGTACCTAGGAGGGAGTACCACCTGGTAGGGCTGTGGGGTCACCAGCAGAGAGCAGAGTCCTCCCCCCATCCTGCCCCACCTGCGTGGTCCTCCCAGCCAGCCCCTTCTCTCCCCGCACCTTGTCCCTGCCATAGCGACGCAGCAGAGTGTAGGGCCAGGAAAGAAGGGGCTCCAGAAGCTGATTCTGGGCCCCCACTGTCAGGAGAGTGAGCTTTTCGGGCTCCACCCTCAGCACGTAGGAGCCATGCAGCTCACAGCGCTCGGCAGCCTCTGTCCTTTGCACGGTGACCCAGAACTGGGACCCTGGAAGAAATGCACAGTTACACCAGCGTCCAGAAAAAAAAAAAAAAATGCCCAACAGGGCAGGGGCACCTAGAGGAGCAGTGTCCAAGCACTCACAAGGAAACCAATCTCAGACTTCCTACTCCGCCATGGGTCCCTGAACCCTCTAAATGCCAGCTTCCCACTCCATCCCCGACCGCGCTTTGCAGCACCTTCCCAGGTGGGGCTGTACAGCGAGTTCTCCAGCATCTTCAGCGCAGAAAGCTGCGGAGGGTTCTCGGCAGGCACCGGTGCCCAGCTGCCCTTCTGTTAGCAAAAAGAGATAAGAGCATCCGCTGCTGTGTAATTCCCTCAACGCTGCATTGGGGAGTCTTGAGTCCCCAGGTCCTCGTACTGCTGGTGGCTGCCCCCTCCTCTGTCCCACACCGACCCTCAGGTCGGGCCTCCTTACCGGAAAGGCGTTTCGGCACAGCAACTGCACCCAGGCGGCACTGGACGGTGCATCGGCTGCCAGCAGGTGCGAGCGCTGCGCCGTGTCCAGGCGGAAGGCAGTGGCGCCAGGTTCTGGGGGGCTCTCCACAGTCACGGGGGCCACGCTCACACATTCGGCCAGACGGATCACCTTGCAGTCCAGGCGGCGAGAGCCCCCTCGGCCACCTCCAGAGTTCGACCCCTTGTGGTCGAAGAACTCGAGGCGTGCGACCCCATGGGGGCTGGCCGGGTAGAGCACCGCCCAGGTCTTCCTCCATCTCTAGGGAGAGAGCAAGCTACACTGGGGAGGGAGCCGGTGTGCGCGGGTGGCCCAGGCCCTGGTGGGGAAGGAGGCAACCTCTCAAGCCGACTTAGGGCCTGGGGCTTCCCGAAGAGGATGCGGCTCGGTCTCCCCGGGACCAGGAGGTGGCACCCCAATGGAAGACGCCTCTCGCCAGTGAGTGGGGCAACTTGGCGGGCACGTCGTGGGGCTCTCCAGCTCCCGGTGCCCGACCCCCTCCCTCTTTCCGGGTCCTTTCACTCCCTTATAGTCCCTTTGGAGTCTGGCATGCCCGGCTCGCCTCCCCGCTACCTTAGTCCCGAAGCGCTGACTTTGCAGGAAGAGCGGCCCTTCCATCACCGCGCCGTCCATGGCCCCGGGCGGTTCTTTCCGCGCTTCCTGGCCCTGCGGACTGGAGGCGGAGCTGGGGCGGAGCCGAGCCTGCCGGGGGCGTTCCCGTCACCCCGCCCTCCCACCCGGACCCCGAGGTGGCGCAGGGTCGGGGCGGACGAGCCAGAAGGAAGGGGTCGGGGTTTCCAGGTCAGCCCGACAGCGCAGCTCCAGACCTCTGCCCACCCCTCTGGCGAGCACAAGTGGCTCCAAAGAGAGAAACCCGGATATCGGCCAAGCGGCCCTGGCACTCGGGTGCGGGGCTGCGTGTGACGTAATATGCCCAGGGTGACATCAGAGTGGAGGCCGTGACATCACTCCGAAAAAGCAGCGAAGGGGCCCAGTGGACCCTCAGGTCTTCTCTTGCCCTGGTAGACCCGCCCCCAGGCCAACCCGAGTGAATCTGTTTAATCTCGGCTGAGCTGGGCTCCAAGGCCAGCAGCTCGGCTGGGAGGTTTTCCGCCGCCCCGTGGCCATTAGCAAGTTCAGCTTCCTGACTGCAGTCCCCCGGGACCTGTAACCTTCGGGAGAAGAACGCTCCTTTGAGGCGGCCTGGGGGTCGGGAAGGGGGAAGTGGCGCTGGCGGTGGCCAGTTCCACGGGGGAGGGGAGGACCTAGAGGCGCAGAGGAGGGAACTGGCCGGGAGGAACGGAGAAAGCGGAATGTGGGAGGGCTCAAGGGGACGTGGGAGGGACGACCAGAGAGAGGAGGAGGGAGGGTCCGGTCGCCCCTGGCCGAGCACTTTTTTGGAAAGTCCTTAGAACTGCTCTGCAGGTCCAGAACTCTGCTCCCAGTGCTTGGGGCCCTGCTCAGCCAAAGGTAGGGGGAGACGGCTGCGGGCCCACCGAAGGAAGGGGTTTTGAGGATGGACAGCGTGGTGGAGGGGCCAAGAGACAAGGGGTGCTGTGGGGTGGGGCCGGGAAAAGCCAACCGTCTGGGAGTCTGGCTGTTAGCAAGCTGATGAGACACAAGGAGAGTGGGGACTGGATGTACATTCTGGGGGTGCAGAGTAGTAGGGAGGGGCCTGATGGGAGGGCTCCCCATGTGAGGTCCAGTCCCTGCCCCCCCTTTCAATGTCCCTGAACAAAGCTGTCTTGTTGAGTTGTTTGGGTTGGGGGAAGCATGTTCAGGGGCCCCATCGCTGCGGGAAGCTTGTTCTCAGGCGCACACGGAGAAAGCCTTGGCTGAGGAACCCTGCGGAGTCCAGGCCTCCTGTTGCCTGGTGACAGGCACCGCGGTTTTGGCTGGAGACTAAAACAGCTCCACCCTACCCAGCCCAGGGGGAGGCCTGGCTCCCCCTGGGGCCATTGACCCTCTGCTGCACAGCTGTACTGCTGGATCTTCCTGCATTCTGTGGTGTCTGCCCTTACTGCAATGGGTGAGGGGAACAGCCCAGATGGGGCTCAGGATGAACCCCAGGGGCCTGAGATCCAAGTCTCAGAGGCCCCACCAGCGGCCTGCCTCTCCCCACAGTCAGCTCTGCAGTCTGACAGCAGATTGGCTAAATGGGGTCTTCTGGGTCCCTCGGGTGCCTGCCTGCTGGCTCCTGTCAAGCCCTGTGTGTGGGCCTATGGATCCATTACCCACAGCTTCCTTGCCACTTCAGTGCAAACTGGAGCTCTGCGCTCTCTGGCTGTTTTGTTCCCACAGTCGCCTTCCCTCACATCCTGTCTGTCTGGGTATCTCTCTCTTTCTTTCATTCTCTCTCTGTCTTTGTCTTGACCATTCCCTGACTCTTGGTCTCGAATCACTGCCTTTTCATCTCTGGGTCTCTGGGGGCTATGGGAGATAAGTAGGCAATGGTGGCATAACTGGGTCAGGACGTTGTGGCTGTGACTGTAGACTTTGGTCCCTCAGCTTGGGTGGGCTTCACAACAACAGACTGAAAATGCTGGGGGCAGGGTGCTGGGAACTGCCTTGGTCCTGAACCCCGAACTATGTTTCCCCCCCAAAATATAGGCTGACCCTGTTTTCATAGTCCTTACACCACACTGGGTGTTGGGGGTAATCTAGAAATGATGCTAACACACATGATTCTATCTAAAGGACTTGAGCATCCATGGATTTCGAAATCCACCGACGTCTAAGAAGCTCTGTTGGGCAAATACCAGTAGGCAACTGTAATGGTGAAGGATTTATGCCATAGGAAAGGCAAAGGGAGCATCCCTCACTCTGTTCCCTCCCGTGGCTGTATGTCTGCATCTGTGACTCTGTGGCCCTGCCTGATCTGGTGTTTCTCTGTCTGTGTGTCTCTCGCTTTCTCCCTGGGCTGTCTTTGACTCTGGTCCTAGTGTGTTCCCCTCCAGGACTTCTCTACGCCCCTACCCTCGCTCTCAGCCCGGCCTCAGTCTCAACTTGTCTCACACCCCTTCTCTCTCTGGAGCACCCAGGCCTTGCCCGCCATGCGGCCCTTCCGTGTATGGCAGTGGATTCCCTGGGAGCTGTTGCTGTGCCTGCTGTGCAGCTCCTGCTGGGGGTCCCCATCTCCTTCCGCGGGCCCGGAGAAGCGGCCTGGCAGTGAGGGGCTGCGCTTCCGGCTGGCTGGCTTCCCCAGGAAGCCCTACGAGGGCCGCGTGGAGATCCAACGTGCTGGGGAATGGGGCACCATCTGTGATGATGACTTCACTCTGCAAGCTGCCCATGTCCTCTGCCGGGAACTGGGCTTCACAGAGGCCACAGGCTGGACACACAGTGCCAAATACGGCCCTGGGACAGGTGAGCCATGGTCAGGACAGAGGCTGGGTGCTGGTTGAGTGCAGGGAGACGGGATACCTGATGGCACAGTTGTAGGGACAGAGGACATCAAGAACAGCTGGTGTCAAAATCAACCCATTGGAAAACCCACCGACCACAATTGTTATTTCCCAGAACCAGATGAGCTTATGCTAGTCAGCGCTTTCACTAAGTCTGAGCTGCAGCGTGTGCACAGTGACTAGGTCATGTCTGAGTTCCCATCTGCTATTAAAAGCATGGCTCCACAAACAGCACATAAGGACAGCCCAGACGGCTGAGCCCTGAGTGACGGGACTCCAGGTGGGAGGCCAGTGTCCTGGCACAGCATGTTAAGCTGCTGCTTATACCATTGCCATCCAGCTCCCTGCTGATGCATCTGGGAAGCAGCACAAGATGCCCCAAAAGCCTGAGTCCCTTCCTGCTGAGAAACCAGACCAAAGGTCCTGGCTCCTAGCTTCAGCCTGGCCTAGCCCTGGCTGTTCCAGCCGTTTGAGTAGTACACCAGAACACAGGATGATTTCTTGCTCACTTTCAATCTCTGCCAAATAAATAAATGAATAAGAAGGAAGGGAGAGAAAGAACAATTTGGTGTGGGTTTCATGGGAAGCAGAGAATAAGTAAATACTACTGTCTGGATGACCTAAAGCATGCAGGGTCACAGACACTGCAGATAAGAAAGCCAGGCCACAGGCTAGAGCAAAAACCAGGAAGCTGAGCAAGAACAAGTCCAAGTGTGGATGGTGGGTACTTGCAGGCAGTTCCCACTGAGGCCTGCAGGGGTTCTCAGGATATGGACCTACAGGAGGATGGACAAACGGAGTGGGCACAACCTGCAGCACAATCCCCCAGTGCCCACAATCTAGATCACACCTGGAACCACTGTGTCACTTGTCAGAGCCATATTTAGGAGGGACAGTAGGAAACAGAAACACTTTCAGAGCAGAGCTGCCAGATGTGCATGACTCAGAAGCCAAGCCTCAAGGAGGACTAGGCAAAGAAAACAGTCTTTTGCAGAGAAAGGAAAATGCCTCACAAAGTGCCTTGGAACACTGGAGAGGCAGTCACGGAGGGGAGGGCTCTGTGATGGCACTACAGAACCGAATCAGTTTGGGGCTAACACAGCCAAGTCACAGGGCCTTTCTGAAAGTAAGACAGGGGCCTGGCATCCTGGCAGAAGCTGGTAATCCCACCAGGGTTTGGATGAGGGGAAGGATCCTGCACATTGTCTGGAATGGTGACCTCTGAGGCTCCACCCCGTTCAGAGAGGACATGGGTGGTATTGCCTCTGACTCAGGCTGGGAGAACAAGGCTAGATGGCAGCAGAGGCACGTGTTAGGCTGAGAGTGGGCCAAAGGAACCTGGACTGCCAGCTCCCACTAAGAGCTCAGGCTGCTAAGCCCCCCAGGGTCAGGTATGTAGTCATGGCCAAGTTACATAACCTCTCTGAACCCAGCTTCTTTACATAGAAGAGGGACTTCTGGCAGCTCTGTTTTAAGAATGGCTCTGTCCAGCTGTCGCAGCCACTTGGGGAGTGAACCAGCAGGCGGAAGATCTTTTTATCTGTATCTGCCTTTCCAATAAAATATTTTAAAAAATTTTTTTAAAAAGAATAAGCTCATGGCTTCACCAAACATTTGATTAATTGTAGCCATCATTGCATGGGCAAGACCTGACTGGGGCAGATGCTGGTTCCTGGCTTTTTATTCACACTATCGATTATTTGTTTGCTGAAGCCAGGAACCTGTAACTCCATCTGGGTCTCCACTTGAGCCATCTTCCCCTCCTTTTTTATTTTATTTATTTTATTTTTTGAAACATTTATTTATCTTTATTGGAAAGGCAGATACACAGATAGGAGGAGAGACGGAAAGGAAGATCTTCTGTCCGATGGTTCACTCCCCAAGCGGCCGCAATGGCTGAAGCTGAGTCAATCTGAAGCCGGGAGCCTGGAGCTCTCCCAGGTCTCCCATGAGAGTGCAGGGTCTCAAGACTTTGAGTCATCCTCCACTGCTTTCCCAGGCCGTGGCGGATGGGTGGGTGGGGGATCCTGACACTTGCAGGTGAAGAATTAACTAGTTGAGCCATTGTGCTGTTTCCCCATCTCCCCCACCCAGCTACACCCCACCCCACCCCCCGCCCGCCATGGCCGCCATCTTCCCCTTCTTTCCCAGGCACATTAACAGGGATCTGAATCCAAAGTATAGCAGCTGGGACTCCAAACAACTCTCCGACATTGGTTGTTGACATTGCAGACAGTGGCTTAATTCACTGGACCACATTGCTGCTGGGCCCCCTATCAAATTCCTGAGTCACACCAGATAACCCCCATGCCCTTTCCTAATCTCTTCCTTACCCTCTTGCCATTAAAATAGGGTCATCCTAGTCAGGCATGAACCCCTCTACTTGCTGTCCCCAGCCCTGTCATGACTCCCTCAACCTCCTTCCCACGCTGCTCTGTCTCCACATCTCCCCTTGCACAGGCCGGATCTGGCTGGACAACCTCAGCTGCAGTGGCAATGAGCAGAGTGTGGCCGAGTGCACTTCCCGGGGCTGGGGCAACAGTGACTGCACCCACGACGAGGACGCCGGTGTCATTTGCAAGGACCAGCGCCTCCCTGGCTTCTCAGACTCCAATGTCATCGAGGCACGTGCAGGATGGCCAGAGAGGGCTGTGGGGCGGGGTGCTCACTGAGCTTAAATGGATGGGTGGTTAGAAAAAGAGGGCTCCCATGGTGGGGGACTCCCATAGTATCTCCCCCCATCCTCCTTGGGGATCTTTGTAAGACCAGGAAGAAGGGGCAACAATGCCATCGCCCCAGGGTGCTGTAAAATCCAGGGCTTTACACATTAAGATCCAGGTTACTAAACTGGCTGTGAGCCCCCAGCTGCTTCATGAGGCCCTGCCTGCGCTCTCCGAAAACCTATTCCTTTTCACTCTCACCTCTTCCCACCGAGCCCCTTCCTCTGCGCAGCGCTCTGCCTACTCTGGGCCGTGTGCATGCGCCTGCAGCATCCTTCATCATTTCTTGGAGCTCAGCACCGCCCTCCTCTTTGGCTGTGGTGGGAGCGTCCACACACCCCAGACCCGGAGCAGCCACGGCGCCTGTCTGGTCCCCATCCCATCCGGGCCCTGGGCTAGAGCAAGCGGAAACTCCATCAAGGGTTCCTTAAGGGCACAAGATGCACGAAAGATGCTACTGGGCTTCTTGGCCCCACTCTGGTCCCATCCGCAGGTGGAGCAGCAGCTGCAGGTGGAAGAGGTGCGACTCCGTCCAGCCGTGGGCTGGGGCAGGCGGCCCCTGCCCGTGACTGAAGGCCTGGTTGAAGTGCGGCTTCCTGACGGCTGGTCTCAAGTGTGCGACAAAGGCTGGAGCGCGCACAACACCCGCGTGGTCTGCGGGATGCTGGGCTTCCCCAGCGAAAAGAGGGTCAACACAGCCTTCTACAGGTGAGGGACTAGGCGCCGGGCGGAGCGGCCGAAGGTATGCGGGACCGTATGGAGGCCGCTGCGAGGATAGACTGTCGGGAAATCTAGTGAGACTATGAAGGATTTCCCGAAGCTGATCTCCAAAGGAGATCACGGTGTGGCTGCCGTTCTCACTAATGTGGACAGGCGCCGGTGCAAGTCACGTCCTGGGCCGGTCAGCCGAGAGGCCGGGTCTAGCGAGGCCACGCCCAGGGCCTTCGGGGCCACGCCCAGGGCCTTCGGGCCACGCCCAGAGCCCGCGAGGCCACGCCCAGGGCCTTCGGGCCACGCCCAGGGCCCGCGAGGCCACGCCCAGGGCGCCGTGGCGAGGACGGCGCCGGCGCGGCCAGCCTCGGAAGCGCCGCGGAACGGTCAGCGCGCGGCCTGAGGTCTCCGGGCCGGAGCGGGCAGTGACCAGCTGGTGGCGCCCCAAAGGATCGGTGGGCACCGGGAAAGGCCAGATTCCGTCCTCATTCCAGGCCGTCAGCTTCCTCTGGACAGCTAAGCGAATTCTCTAGAATGTTCTTTGGCCAGGCGCCCGCCTTTCTCCCCCTGCCCTGGAGCCCTAGAGTGCGGGCCGGCTTCCAGAATAACCAACCGCCGTGGGGGACAGTTCTGGGCTTACTGCGTGTCCCTTCCCTGGTGCGTCTAATTTGGCCGCGTTGAGAATTAGCCTTGGGAAACCATACAAAGATGTGGAGCTCCTGCAGGCTCTTGTGCAGATCGCTTTGGCTAGCCCTTCTGAGAGCACTTGCTGCTGGAAGGTTTCTTGACAGGTAGCTGGCTTCCTACTGGCAAACCGCCCCCCCCTGAATCTCACTACCTTTCTGTCGGGCAGCGCCCTGCTGTGCTTCTAGATCTGTGGTCACCTGGAAGCACAACTCAGCTCTTCTTGTCCTTAGTTCTGGTAGAGGGAGCTTTTCAGACTTCCGGCTAAGTGAGCCTTTTTGTCACTTAAAAGCCATGTCGGGCCCCTGGCACATCTTTGATTATCCACCTGTCCTTCCTCCCAGCCTCCCCTCTGGTGGACAGATAGGGCAGCTGTGCCTCCTGGCCCCATCAGCAGGCCTGTGTTGTTGTTGCAGTGGTTGAAACCAAAGGCTAACCCCTCTTGCAAAAATTTCCTCTAGGTTGATGTCGGGCTTCTACTTGTTTCTTCCATCAGGAAGCTGTAGCCAACGTTTAATCACTTTCTGTATAATGACATCACAGGAAGTTTTGTTAGCCTTTGCTTAGATCTGTATATATTGTGTTCACAGCCATTCTGCAGCCGTGCTGCCCTTCCACCATCCACCCCACCCCTAGCCAAGGGAAAAAAAAAAGAATAGCAGACCGAGTTCAGCTTATTTTTCCTGAACTCCTTAGGTTTCTAAGAACCATCATATTGTTCTCACAATGCTCACAAACTTTCGACTTTGTTCTAGGATATCATTTATCCTTAGTTTTCTCTTTTTGAAAGTCAGTGCCTTATCCAGGCTCCAGTCTTTTCCATAGTTATTTGTATTTTCCCTAGATTGACTATGGGACACATCTGAAGGTTCCTTCAGTTCCAAGAACTGTACTTGATCTGGCCCAGAGCCTCTGAACATTTGCAGACAGCTGTGGGCTAGACGCCCCGGCTGTCCCCCGATTCTTACCTTTCCTAATGCAAGCATCAGGTTCTGAAGTGTTCCTTGGCACTCCTCCTAAGCCATGCACGTAGCATGAACATGGATCCAGAGACTCACTCATCAGTCCTGTATTTATTGAGAACCTATTCTTCCCCAGGTTCTGTTAGCAACAGTGGGCTTCAATGGTGAGCAAAACAGACAGAAATCCCTCATCACATAACTAGAGGAGAGGAAGAAAATAAGTAAATGAACTTATAAAATATAAGGCTGGGAAATCATGAGGAATTAAAGCAGGGAAGGGGTTAAGAAGTGGGAGTGGGGAAGGCCCTTTGCAAAGGTGTCACTGGAGAAAAGATTTACAGCCTTTGAGGGCACATGCTATGCATTCATGCATCTAACTAGACATCTCCCATTTCCAGGAAGCAGGGTGATAAGTGACTAGATCCTGGGAGTGTGTGTGTATGGCGGGGAGGAGAAGGCATGCTTGTCTCTCTCAGGCCCTGTTGGTTGGAGCTGAGTGCCCCAGAAGAGGAGAGGTGTAAGACAGGAGGTAGCAGGCATGAAGTGGGGGCCCACTGGAGTGAAGCCACTGGGGAGACTTGCTAAAGTTTTGAGCAGAGATGTAACATCTGGTTGTCACTGTTAAAGTAGGACTCTGGCTGTTTTGTTAAGAAGAGACTGTAAGGGAAACAGGAGAAGCAAGAAGGCAGGGTGACTTGATGAGGTTGTTCTGTCCTGAACGCGGAGCAAAGAAAGTGAAGCGTGATGGGACCAGGGGACAGAGATTTCTATGTATTGTTAAAGGTGGAGTTAGTTTGCTGATGGATTCAATGTGGTGTAAGGAGACAGAGGAGTTGGGTATCCTTTCAGAGTTTCTGGTCTCAGCTAAGTACAGAATTGGCCTCCTCCATTGATGAAGACAGAAGAGGGAGCGTGTTTTGTGTGGTGATGGGAAGGAGGATTAGAGATTAGGAACTCTGTTTGGAAATTTAAGTGTGAGGTTCTTCAAGACAATGGAATGGTGAGGCTAAACCAGCCAGCGAGGTTATATGACTCTGGAGTTCAAGAGAATAAAAACATGCGAAGTCCTGAAAGTTAGCATCCCTAAAGGAGCAAGTATCAATGAAAGCAAAAGGGGGGATGACTGGACTGGACTTGGGGGAGCTTGGTTATTAAGAGGCTTGGGAAGATAACAACAAAATACAAACTGAGTGGAGAAGAAGTCAAGAGAGTGTACTAGCCTGGAGGCCAAGGAGAGAAACTGAGTGAGTGCTGCCAGGACAGAGTAGCACGGGAGTCAGAGGGAGCCCTGGCAGAGGTGGCAAGCAGTACGTGATACCTGGAACTCAGTGAGCAGGCAACAGTGGAACGTTTACACTGAGCAATAGAGAGGAAAAGATCTGTACTGAGAGTGAGGCCAGAAAATCTACTGCACAGTTGGATAATTTGACCTTTGTCTTAAGGAAAACAAATTAAAAATAAAAGTATTTATGTGGGACAGTGATTGAGTCAGTGTGTTTTGAAAGCCTAGTAATGAATTGGAGAGAAGAGAGTCTAGCAGCAGTGAGACTGGATAGGAATTTGTTGTAAAAATTAAGCCTTAGCGGCCTGGCAAGGTAGCCCAGTGGTTAAATTCTTCGCCTTGAACACGCCAAGATCCCATATGGGCGCCGGTTCTATCCTAGCACCCCCACTTCCCATAAAATTCCCTGATTATGGCTTGGGAAAGCAGTCGAGGACAGCCCAAAGCCTTGGGATCCTGCACCCACATAGGAGACCTGGAAGAAACTCCAGGCTTCTGGCTTCAGATTGGCACAGCACCGGCCTTTGCGGTCACGTGGGGAGTGAATCAGCAGATGGAAGATCTTCCTCTCTGTCTCTCCTCCTTTCTGTATATCTGATTTTCTAATAAAAATCAAATGAATCTTTTAAAAAATGAAGCCTAGTAGCAGGGGGACAGCAAAGATGGAGGGGAGTGAACAATTATAAGATGACTGACAGAATGTGAGGGGAGAGGGGCTGCAATGATGTGATGTTGTAAGTGAAAGGTGACACCATCCGCATCTCTGGATTTGAAGTTAATGGAACCTGGTTCCAGAGAAAGGCAGTCCTTGGGAAGTCAGAGCCCGGAGCTGTCCTCAGCAGGGAACTCTGAGGTCATTTCGACGAGGGGGAAGGTTTGATGCTCATTTGGATCTCATCCTGAATCTGGGTTCTGAAGACTGGGGAGAATAATCATTGAAGAGGGCAGAAGCCCTGGGTGATGTGCCGATGCGGGCTTAGGGATCTGCCTCCACAGGTCAAGTCGGGCCGAAGGAGCATGCCCGTAGATAACACAGTGTGAAAGAAGCGAAGACAGTTATAAGCAACTCCAGCCTCCTGAAAGGAAAAAAAAATCTTCAGGTGATTTTTAGAGCAAGTTAATGAGCATTTGGGAATGAGAATCTGATGTATTTATCACTTTTAAACTTGCTTTGTGGTTCTACTCTAGAACACATGAAGGTTGTAGAAATTTAGAAGGAGGAAAGAATGTATATGTGAAAACCGTTTACTTCTGATTTCCAATATGATTAGGAAAAGTCATTTGGGAGAAAATTTCACATTCCATTTATAAGATGAAAGGTTCTAAACACTTACCAGTGTCTCAGACCAGAGCCTGAGGGCTGTAGAGTCCTGCAGAATATTGAATATTCTTGGTGCTTTGACAAACAGATCAACTTGGCTCATCCTCAGAAAGAGGTGATGCGCTGATCCCAAACAGATCCAGACCAGTTTAACTATATAAAACCTAGTGTGGGAATGAGTGTTTGTGCAGAGGTTAGAGCAGCTCTTGCAATACCTTCATCCAGTGTGGAGCACCTGGGTTCTTGTCCCAACTCTACGTCCAGTCTAGCTTTCTGCTAATGTGTATCGTGAGAGACATCTGATGCTGGCTTAAGTGGTTGGGTTGCAGCCATTCACATGGGTGACCTGGGTTGGACTTAATGGCTTTAGTCTGGCTCATCCCTGGCTGTTGCAGACATTTAGGGAGTAAACTAGCAGAAGGGAGATTTCTGTCAGTCAACAGTCTCTCTGCCTCCCAAACAAATTAAATAAGCAGGTGAAAAAAAGATGAACTCCTAGTACATCTTCTTCCGCTGTGCTGTGTCAAAATATGACTGCTCAAGAGACCTGGCTGGCCAGGAGTGCATTCTGAGGGCCAACTGAGATGGCAAAAGGGAACTCTGTGAGCTCAGGGGAACAGACAGGCAAGCCCTGAGGCTGGCTGTGCAAGTGGGATAGGACAGCGAGGAGGCGTAAAAGCTAAAGAAAGGGTGAGAAGAGAAACCGACCTTTTTTTAAAAAAAAAAAATTTATTTTGATAATCTTTGCATAGTTGACTAGGGCACAAAGGGTCAAGGGCTACAGCAAAGGGGTAAGAACATTATTTCCACATTCTTTCTCTTTTTTTCCCCTGTATCTAGGTTAAGGGGGAGATAAAGAGAGAAGCCCCACCCAGCCTCCCTCCTATCCCAGGGTCCTCAATGTGGGGAATGCGCCAAGGACACTACTTTGATAGTTTGATAGTTCAGCAGTTCTGAATTGCTGCCAGACTCGCCATTGCAAGCACGTTAAAAATCTCTCCAGAATCCACTGGCTGCCATAGTCCACCTTAGAGTCTCTGTTTGCCCAGATTTTCACTGCCATCCTGTGGCTGGGGTAGTTGATCGGTTTGTTTGAAACCAATCTTTTTCTACTTCTGTATAAATAGTTGACCTAGTCACATCTTGAGCAATAAATAAGTCAATTACTAAAACCAGTTAAAAAGAAAAAAAAGACTTATTTCCTCAAAAGTAAGTGTGGACAGTGAGCATAGCTTGTGCATGACCAAAGAGTATGGCATTGGAAACTGAATAGGAACGGTGCTCTCCATGTAAATCCCATTGCCTTCTCAGATAGCTCACCCTGGACCTCCTGTGAGAGGACATTCCTGAAAAAAATAATGCGGCCCAACTCCCTGAATGTCTGCAAGGCCAGTCCCCTCTGCTACCCCAATCAATCCCAATAATCCCAACACCCTCCCCTGTGGCCCTCCCCTGAAATTTGGAACTAGTATCTAGATCCTGGAACCCTTATTCTCTACCTGCCTTGGGCCAATTTCTTTTCCTTTTTTGAAGATTTGTTTTATTTAATTGAAACAGACAGTTATGGATTAAAAAAGGGACACACAGAGAGAAAGAGGTTTTCCATCCATGACTTATCCCCTAGATGACTACAATGGTGTATGGGCTGGGTCAGGCCAAAGCTAAGAGCCTGGAACTCCATCCAAGTCTCCTATGTGGGTGGCAGGGGACTAAACACGGGGACTATCCTCCTTTGCTTTCCTAGGTGCACCAGGAGGGAGCTGGAACAGCTGGGACTCCCAACTGGCACTCAATATGGGATACCAGTGTTGCAGGCAGTAGCTTAATTCACTGTGACACAAGAGACGGCTCCATCTAATTTCTTCTTTAAAAAAGATATATTTATTTAATTCAAAGGAAGGGTGACACAGAGAGAGGGAGAAAGAAAGATCTTCTGTCCACTGGTTTACTTGCCAAATGCCCACAGCTACCAGGGCTAGACCAGGCCAAAGCCAGGAGCCAGAAACTTTATTCAGGTCTCCCGTAGGAGTGGCAGAGAGCCAAATATTTCTGCCATCATCTGCTGCCTGTCAATCACATCAGCAGGAGGCTGGATTGGAAGCAGAGGTCGAACTCAGTCCCACCTCCATGTGCAATGTGTGCTGTGCCACAGCACCTATGCTGTGCCCAGTCTAGTTTCTGAACATCCTGGGATAGGGACATTCACCCCAAGCCCCTGGCCTTCCCTGCTGTCACTCACCTGGTCATGTGCTCATGCAGTCCTGCAGCTCTGGAGGGGAGGGCCTTGGGAGGGCCCAGTGGGGAAACAGTGCCACGAGGAATCCTTGTGCTAGCTGGGAAGAACTCTTATCCCTGGTTCTGACTGCATCAGTTTTCCCATCTGGTTGTACACTGATTCACTATTATCTTGTCCTCACAGAAAGTTGAGGAAACGAGCAGCCAAAGGCTCAGCCCGACACCCCAAGGCCCTTCGAAGGTAATGGGGCCACAGCCCCAGGACCTCCTGCTGGCCCCCGAGGCTCCAGGAGGTGGATGGATGGATGGCAGCCTATCCAGGTCCATCCCAGAACCCCACTGATGGATCAGGAATGTGACTGGACAAAGGGCATTCCTTGGGGTGCTGGGGGATGCATGGCATGGGTTGATCAAGCTTTGACTTTAGGGGGCACAAGGAGGAGAGTGCGGGAAGGGCTGAGGAGACGCCTCCCATCCACACAGCTTCCACTCCAGCTGCAGTGTGGCCCCTCCAGCTTCCTCCTTCCCCATCTCAATGCTTCCCCTCCCTTAGTTTGCTGCCTTCCCCTTCTCTCCTCTCGCCTTTCCCTACCCTGGATGGACACAACTAGGTTGTCCATCACTACCGTGGATGCGGCCAGCAGCTGGAGTCCCTGCAGCACAGCTGGATGGTGCTGAGTCAGTTGTTTCAGACAACCTGGCCATCCTTGCTTTGCCCTCTCCCTGACTTTGCGTGAAGGGTGCTTCCCTGAAACAGGTCACTGTGCTTTTCCCAAGTGCCACATCCAAGTGCTGCCTCCACCAACTGCTTTCTCCTTTTTGCAGACCAATCACCAAATTTAAAGTTAAACACAAACTCCGAGTGGGCAGGGGGCCCATCAAGAGGTAAATGGAACTCAGGGTGGGTAGAGCTGAGTGGGGTGACAGCTGTGAAGTTGGGGAAATGAGGCCGTAGTCAGGAAGGGTCCAAGAGCAGCCTGTTTGGATGAAAGGATGGCTCAAGGGACAGAAGAGCAGCAGCTGTCAGTCACTTTGGAGATTACTTACCAAAATGTCACGTAAGGTTGACCCTTGCTGTGCTGGGCCCTGGGAGTTACGCTTGTCAGAGGATTTTCCCCAGTCACTGGCCACCCTTGTTCCACGTGCTTACCTATCTGCCCTCAGGGAACTCCAGTAGGTAGCCTGGTACCTTTCTTCTTTGGGTGCCACAGCTGCTTCTCCCCTAAGTTTGCCTCAACAGTTTTGAATACCAGCTTACCTGAGATAAAATGAGACTCAGGGTCCCTTTTGGAAGATTAGCATGGAGGGCGATGGACAGTGCCTACCTTGCTCACTCACTTGACACTGTTGGGCTCCAGGGGCCATCATTTCCCTCATTGGGCTCCTTCAGCCTCAAGGCAGCAGGCTCCAGCCCTGATGGTGCCGTCTAACTTGTCTTCAAAGGCCATCTGCCTGCTACAAGCCTCCTTGGAACCCCTGCAGCAGGTGGAGAATTGGCCCCTTTCTACTGACCCCTCCTCTCCTGAGGATCAGGCCCAGCCCTGTGAAGGTGTGAGCCTTGGCTCATCTTTGCCCAGTGTGCCTGCTGTGTGGCCCTTGCTGACTCCACACTGATGTCACACTGCCGTTTGGATTTTGTTAGTTGCAGAGAAAGGGGAGGAGAGGATTTAGAATACCGAAGCCTTTTTCCTGTGATGGCCTCTTGGACTTCTGTTTTCAGCCAAACAGGACTTTGGGAGAGTACCTGATCTCTTGGATCTTCAGGATCCACTTCTCCTGAGCTTGCAAAGGTATCCTGTGTTCCCCAGGCTTCTTGCATCTATTTGGTTCATAAACTTCTCCTGGTTGAGTGTTCATGGCCAGTGGCCCTGGGGCATCCCTGCCTCCTCTGCCATCAGATGACAGGGCTCATTCCTGAACTCACTTACAGCACAGGAGCCTCCCAGGTCTGTTCTGCCAATGCTAGCCTCACCTGCTTCCCTTCCTCTCTAGACTCAACCCTGCTGTTCCAAGGGAAGTATGCTTTCTCCTCCTCCACATACCTCACTGCACTCCAACTCCATTGGTATCCACAGTGAGCCCCTCATTCTCTCAAGCATCTTTCTGCAATGTCCCCATGCTGCAATATCTGTAAGTGAGTCCCACTTTCCTGCCTAAACAGCTGCGGCACATTTGTTCCACTGAAGCTGCAGCAACATGGATGGACTGCTTCCTCAAAGGCTTATGCAGCTCAGCCCAAAGTCCTGGGTTGTGTTTGCCTTTTAGTTACTCAACATCCCCATTGCTTCTCTGGTCATAGAGTCCCTCTAACTTTAGTCTGTCCTGCATCAGAGCATCTTCACTGCTCCATACACCATTGCCAGCCCTTCCTATGGTCTGTTCTTACTGCAACTATCCATCATGCTGTGTCCCACAGTGTGAGGCCTGGAAGCCCCTCTGGCCTCTGGGAAGCCATTTAGATCCATAACTTCCTCCATCATTTGCATAATCCTGATTCTGGTCCTCCCTACCCTCTCAATATAATAGAAGGGTCTGCTCTTCCAGGCTGTTCAGGCTTCCTGTTTGTGTCAGCTGCTCCCTGCTAACCATCTCTTGCAGCTGGTTAGTCCTAGTTTCCGGTCCAATTGGCACGGCAGCCTCAGCCTCTGTGTCCCTTAAGGCCAGTGGCCTGACACCGCTGGGAACAGATTTGGGTTGGGTCAGTGAAGGCTAGCCCTCTTTGCCCTGAGGTTCTGTGGTGAGGGACCCCAGGGACCCTCCTGTGTAGGTAGTAGGGCTCTTTCAGTCCACATACTCAGCAGTCCTGTCATCTCTCCTGAAGGAACCAGAAGCAGGGAAGAGGACAACGTGGACATGAAAGGGGATGGGGCAGGAGGGAGGAGTGGCGGCATGGCGTGGGAGGAGGGCGGGGGCAGGAGCATTGTTTTACCCCACTGCACCTCACTCCTGTCCCCCCAGGCTGCTGGCCCAGAAGCAGCAACACTCCTTTGGTCTGCATGGGGTGGCATGCATGGGCACCGAGGCCCACCTCTCCCTCTGTTCCCTGGAGTTCTATCGTGCCAATGACACCGCCAGGTGCCCTGGGGGGGCCCCTGCCGTGGTGAGCTGCGTGCCTGGCCCTCTCTACGCAGCGTCCAGCACCCAGAAGAAGCAGCAGCAGTCACAGCTTCAGGGGGAGGTGTGTGACTCAGTGACCCTGACTTTTCCTGTCCCAGCTGGGAAACCCCTAGCCTGGCCATCTCCTGACCTTTGAGAACAGAAAGAAACCTTCCAGGGGGTGGGCCTCAGCCCTGACACCACCCACTCCCCCGCCCACATCTCCCATCTCCGAGGATGGCTCGGCCCTCTCCGTGACATTGACATTCACCTCTGTTGGGCACGGCTCTCTCCTCTATAGGCCCATGTGCGACTGAAGGGTGGCTCCCACCCTGGAGAGGGCCGAGTGGAAGTCCTGAAGGCTGGCACGTGGGGCACAGTGTGTGACCGCAAGTGGGACCTGCAGGCAGCCAGTGTGGTGTGTCGGGAGCTGGGCTTCGGGACTGCTCGAGAGGCTCTGAGTGGTGCCCGCATGGGGCAGGGTGAGGGGGTACAGGTGGGAGAAAACGGGGGGAGACTCACTCCTAGGGGGGGCATGTACCTTGGGGAGGTTTGGAATTCCCTGGGCAGATAATCAAATCTATGATTGCCTTCTGACCTTTGACCTCTGACCCTAGGAATGGGTGCCATCCACTTAAGTGAAGTTCGGTGCTCTGGACATGAGTCCTCCCTCTGGAAGTGCCCCCACAGGAACATCACAGCTGAGGACTGCTCCCACAGCCAGGATGCCGCAGTCCGATGCAACCTGCCCTACACTGGAGTGGAGACTAAGGTCAGCCACGCTTTCCACCTGCGCCCAGGGCCCTCTTCTCACTTAGTCCAGTCCTTACCCCCAGCCCACTGCCCTCCCACAGCTCCCAGCTGTCCCTACCCCTTGCCCACCCCTTAAGCCCCTCTCCCAATCCCTGCTAGACATCCACCACACCATCCTAAAAGCTTCTTGCAGCATTTCTGTACTATTATTACAGGTCCGACTCAGTGGGGGCCGCAGCCGTTATGAGGGACGAGTAGAGGTGCTAACAGGGGGACCTGGGTCCCTTCGCTGGGGCCTCATCTGTGGGGATAACTGGGGGACGCTGGAAGCCATGGTGGTCTGTCGGCAACTTGGTCTGGGCTATGCCAGCCATGGCCTACAGGTAAGTGGGAAGGAGCTGGCCGGGGCATGAGACTGGGAAGGAGTGCTCAGGCTCCGGAGCCAGAGGCCTGATGGAAACAACGCCCTCTGTCCCCAGGAGACCTGGTACTGGGACTCAGGGAATCTAACAGAGGTGGTGATGAGTGGTGTGCGCTGCACAGGGACTGAACTGTCACTGGACCAGTGTGCCCACCATGGCGCCCATGTCAGCTGTAAAAGGCCAGGGACTCGCTTCACTGCTGGAGTCATCTGCTCTGAGAGTGAGTGCAGGCGAGGGCAGTGAAGCCAGGAGGCAGCGGCTGTGGGTCGTTCCTGTGGAGGCCTGCAGAGGGGCTCTACTCTGGAGGAATGGAAGCACCGTGCTCCCTACCCTCCAGCAGTGGCTCCTAACCCTCTGTTTCCTTTGTGCGTGCAGCCGCATCCGACCTGCTGCTGCACTCCGCACTAGTGCAGGAGACAGCCTACATCGAGGACCGGCCTCTGCACATGTTGTACTGTGCTGCAGAAGAGAACTGCCTGGCCAGCTCAGCCCGCTCAGCCAACTGGCCTTACGGCCATCGGCGCCTGCTGCGGTTCTCCTCCCAAATCCACAACCTGGGGCGAGCCGACTTCAGGCCTAAAGCTGGTCGCCACTCCTGGGTGTGGCACGAGTGCCACGGGTGAGAGGAAGGAAGAGGGTCTGGTAGAAGGGCAAGGCCACAGGGGATGGGGCAGGGGAGGAAAAAGGAGCACCTTTGTCCCCACAGGCACTACCACAGCATGGACATCTTCACTCACTATGACATCCTGACCCCCAATGGCACCAAGGTGGCCGAGGGCCACAAGGCTAGTTTCTGCTTAGAAGACACTGAGTGTCAGGAGGGTGAGTTGGGGCTTGGGCAGGCTTCAGCACCTCTGCCACCCAGCCTGTCCTCACCCTGACACATGCCAATCTCCTCAGATGTCTCCAAGAGGTACGAATGTGCCAACTTTGGAGAACAAGGCATCACGGTGGGTTGCTGGGATCTCTACAGGCACGACATTGACTGTCAGTGGATTGACATCACAGATGTGAAGCCAGGAAACTACATCCTCCAGGTGCCTGGCTATCCAGGGCTTCCCAGATGGCAAGTGGGAAGAACGGTCCAGATGCCTCTCAATTCGAGGATCACAGCAGCTCAGTGAAGTGGCCTTTCTCTTGCTCCCAGGTGGTCATCAACCCCAACTTTGAAGTAGCAGAGAGTGACTTCACCAACAACGCAATGAAATGTAACTGCAAATATGACGGGCACCGCATCTGGGTGCACAACTGCCACATTGGTACTGGATGGGAAGACGGGGATGGGATGGAGGGAAGCGGTCACTCTGTGCCTTTGTTTTGTTCTGTACCTGTCTCTCCCATTCTGGTTGTCTCAGCCTCTCCACTTGTACCCATCCTTGCCCACAATGAGTCTGCCTCCCTGGCCCAGTGCAGGGCCTCCCTCACTGCCTGTCCCCTGCAGGTGATGCCTTCAGTGAGGAGGCCAATAAGAAGTTTGAACGCTACCCTGGCCAGACCAGCAACCAGATTGTCTGAAGTCCCACCTCTGTCTTCTGCAAACCACCACTGGCAGGAGTGTGAGGCTGCCATTACCTCAGGAGCTTACCACAGACCCTGCCGACATCTGCAGGCATGGCCCTCATCCAACGGTGCACTGTGGATGTGGAACTGACCAGAAGTGGTCCTTCTTATAGGCCAGCTGTCAGCAGCTATGGCCAAGCTTAAGGAAGCTTTGCTCCCAGGCCTGACACAGAGCAGAGCGCGCCACAGGGAGCAGCACCTGACTGGCCGGCATGCCAGGTGGCAGCGCTTGCTTTCCGGAACAGGGAGTCAGGATGGTCAGCTTCAGGGTCTCCCCAAAGTGCAGGGGGATACAGCTTTACCTCTGGCCATTTTGGTGGGGGGAAACATCCAACTCCCCCTCAACTATGAATATAACATGTTGCTAGGTATAATTTTATTTTCTATAAAAAAGTCTCCTTGCAATTCTTCAGAGCCCAGGGATGGGTGCTGGTGGTTGGAGGGACCTGCCCCCCATTGGTTCATGTACTCGTCTGCCCAGGTATCCTCACAGCCTAGTCTGGGAAACAAGACCTCAGACTCTTGCTGATCCATTCACTCTGTCACCTCAGGGGTCACGTATAATGTCAGTGTCTCCGGTCCCCGCCGGATCCGTACTGCCAGCTGGGACTGGGTTCGAACAGCTTCATAAACATCTTCCGCATTTTGTACCAGCTGCTCTCCAATGGCCAGGATCACATCACCAGGCCGCAGACCTGCCCTGTGGAGAGAGATGGAAAGGAAGGAGTAGTCAGCTCAGTTCAAGGACGCATGCTCTCTACCCCACTCCACTCTGCCCCATCCCTCCTGGTGCAGTCTCCCCCTCACCGGTGTGCAGGGGAGCCCAGGATGACTTTATGGATGAGCACACCATGCTGTACATCAGGGAAGCTTGGCTCTCGGAGCTGCAGCTCAGCAAGGATGCTGAAAAGACACGGAGCATTCCATGAACCAACCCAGCATGTGCCTGTCTTGTGTTCACTTCAATCTCTCATCAACACACTGGCATGTATGGACAGGACAAGTACTAGTGATCACAGACACAAGGGGGACGTGCACAGACACTGCAGATGACCCTAGTACTAAGGCACTAATGTCATTCTAGAATCCTGAGAGGCTCCAAGGAGGCAGCGGCTCTTAGGCTGAGTCTAGAAGGATGGGTCTGACATTAACTATGTAAAACAAGAACAGCATCAATAAACACATGGGAATAGGAAACCAGATTGCCTGGAACTGAGTATGCATGTAGGAATTAACAAAATCCAGGTCTGAAAAGTTGATTTAGAGACACAGAAAACAGGTCAGGCTAATTGAAGTCTTTAAATGAGAACAGGGACAGGATGAACACAATCTTGTGACAGGTGTACAAAAGATAAGAGAACCCCACGTGGAAGGCGGCTGACGGTACATAGATGGAAAACAAGCCAGGCTCCAGGGAAGTGCCAGCTGCTCAGCACGGAGTCTGCTTGTACCTGGGAGTCAGGGTCAGCATCATCACCCCAATGTAGCGGCGCTGGCTCCCACTGACTCCAAACCAGGAATCTGCGACAGAGGGACAAAGGAGCCCCACTTGGCTACGTCATTCCTTACCCCTCTCTTCTCATCAGCCCCCCATGCAAGTTTCAAGGAATGACCCCTCCCCTGGGCACCCATGCAGCATCCTTCAAAGGGAACCCCAGCCCCCTGAGCCAGGCTCACTCTTCTTTTCTCCACGAAGCAGAAACTCCCGCAGCCGATCAGAAGGGATGGCGAAGGAGATTCCGGCTGTGACCTTCATGGTGTTCACGCCGATCACCTCCCCATCCTGCAGGGACACAGCCCCTTGTCCCCTAGCCCAAACACATGGCAGGGGATGAGGGCCCAGACCTAGAGTGGTAGCCTGAGGTGTTGGGAGGAAGCTGAGTGCACTTAGGGAAGCAGGCAATAGGAGACTGCTCAGATACTCCACAAGATATTCCAGGGTTACTGAAAGCCCAGCTATCCTGCACTGACCTGGGATTCTTTGGAAGGAAGGATGTCCCACTCACCAGGTTAACCAGGGGGCCTCCAGAGTTTCCGAACTG
Source organism: Ochotona curzoniae (assembly GCF_017591425.1). NCBI lineage: Eukaryota > Metazoa > Chordata > Mammalia > Lagomorpha > Ochotonidae > Ochotona > Ochotona curzoniae. The sequence goes on from NW_024466599.1 coordinate 62,790,262, forward strand.
CAGCACAAGAAGAAAACATGGGAAAGATCTGGGGACCGAACCAAGAGGTAGGCACTGTATCCAAAATTCTCTCTCTTCCCAACCCATTCATGAGCATGGTCATATTTTTGCTGCCCAACCTCTACCACTTATCAGTTGGTACCTGTAACACCCAGTTCCCCCCTTCCCCACCCAGCTCGTCCTTTCCCTCCTAGCAGACGCACATCTATAGCTGCATCTGTCTGAATGTACTCCACGTTGGTTTGAGGCAGTCCCAGGTCTCTGGCTGGGCGCTGAGCAGAGCTGACAATACCAGATGTGATGGTGTTCTGCAACGCAAAGGGACTCCCCATGGCAACAACAAACTCCCCTTGCCGGACATCTGCTGAGCGTCCCAGAGGCAGCGTAGGGAGAGGCTCCTGGGGAGAATGGGGATGAGAGACGCGTCATCCAGTGACCCAGGCGCAGAAACACACAACTCCAAACACAGCCGGCCTATCCTTAACCCCACCTTGGTCGGTATCCTCAGCGTGGCGATGTCAGCCACAGGATCCACAGCTGTGACCATGGCTTCATAAGTGTCACCGCTGGGCAGCCTCACCCGGACTCGACGGCGATCGGCCACCACGTGGGCATTTGTAACGATGAGCCCATCGGACGCCACCACGAAGCCTGAGCCGTTTGAGATAGGGACTTCCCGGCCTGAGAAAGGGTGCCTAGGATTGCCAGGGAAGCAGGGACGGGGCTGGGTAAGAGGAGGCTCTGACCCCTCCTGCTCGCCCGCCCCTAGGCCTGTGGCTTTCCGTGGCCCCTCCGGTCTACCCCATCTTTACCGGTCCAAGATCTCGATATAGACCACAGCAGGTGCCGTCTTCTCTACCACGTCAGCGATGAAGTTGTACTGGCTCCGGGGAGAGGTGGGCGGCGGAGCAGGGACGGAGGCGAAGACAGCAGGGAGATCCCGACCCCTGCCCCACAACACCACCAGCAGCGCCCCGCCAGCGCCCAGCGCCACCGCCAGCCACGCGCGTGCACGGGTTCCACGAGACCCTGAGGCTTCCCGGGGCCTGGAATCCGGGGTCCCTGCAGTCAGTCGCGGCTGGGGATCCGAGGACACAGACGTCAGACACGCCCGGGTTTCAGAAACCCCCACGGCCAACCGGGTCCGAAGACTGGGGGTCCCATAAGTCACCCGGGCCCGGGGGTCAGGGGTTCCTGACGTCAGCAGGGCCCGCAGGTCAGAGGTCAACAGGGGTCCCTTGCCCCAGCGAATGCCCCCCAGAGCCCTCAATCCCCAGAGGCTCCAGCCTGCACCCCGCCCCGCCCTCAGCGCAGCCATCCGCTCCGCCTCGGAGGCCTCCTCGCCCGCCCTTCTCAGAGGCGGTGCCCAGGACGTGAGTCGGCGGACAGCGGGACGTGGAGCACGCCGGTACCTGAAGTCCTCCACAAGTGCACGCCGGGACTCAGATTCCGGAAAGCCGACCCCGCTAGGTCCCGGGGGATGCCGGGAAGTGTAGTCCCAAAGGCCGCGGGGCATGCCGGGACAGCTAGCCCTTCCGGGGCACCTCCGGACTTCGGGTGCCCGCACCTTGGGCGGATGCCCAGAGACTCCGCCTTCCCAGGAGCCCCTGCGGCCGGGCGCGAAGATGGCGGTGGCGGCTGGGCATTCCTGAAGCAGCTGCTATGGAGCCTCCCCCGGCCCCGGGGCCGGAGCGGCTCTTTGATTCGCAGCGGTAAGAGCACCCGCGGGCAGAAGGCAGCCCCCGCGTCCTCTGGCCCTTCGGCCCGCGATCAGCTCGCCTCTCGCCCGCAGGCTCCCAGGTGACGGCTTCCTGCTCCTCGCGCTGCTGCTTTACGCGCCTATCGGGTTGTGCCTCCTGGTCCTGCGCATCTTCCTCGGGATCCACGTCTTCCTGGTCAGCTGCGCGCTGCCAGACAGCGTCCTTCGCAGGTTCCAAGTCGGGGGTCCCTAGAGCTGGCGGGGCGGGGCCCGGCCCGAGGCTGCACCGTCACTCCCGCCCGTGCCCACAGGTTCGTGGTGCGGACCATGTGTGCGGTGCTGGGACTCGTGGCCCGCCAGGACGACCCTGGACTCCGGGATCACCGCGTCAGGGTTCTCATTTCTAATCACGTGACGCCTTTCGACCACAACATAGTCAACCTGCTCACCTCCTGCAGCACCGTGAGTGCTCAAGGCTCACCCACCCCCGTGGAGCTCATTTCCCCTGGGGTGACACAGAGCTTCACCCTTGACCCCTTACCCTGCTCCTCTACCCTCTGCCAGGTATTTTTTTTTCTCACTTCCTTCCCTCCATCGTTTTCTTTTTGCCCTGTCTCGTCCCTATTCCCCAGCCTCTACTCAATAGCCCCCCCAGCTTTGTGTGCTGGTCTCGGGGCTTCATGGAGATGGACAGGCAGAGTGAATTGGTGGAGTCCCTCAAGAGATTCTGTGCGTCCACGAGGCTTCCTCCCACGCCGCTACTGCTGTTCCCCGAGGAAGAGGCCACCAACGGCCGTGAGGGGCTTCTGCGCTTCAGGTGGGTGAGCACCGATGAGGGGCTTGAGGGGGACAAGCTTGAGGGTCTTCGGGTTTTCCCAACCTTGCTTGGGCTCTACACACTGCATCCCCAGTTCATACCCTCCCTTGTTTCTTCCCCCTGAGTCGCATGTCTCTCCTATTTGCTTGTACAATTTGACAGTTTTCTCTTAAATCACCTGCAAGTTACTGGTTGGGGTGACTGGGTTTCTGTCTGCCCCTCTCCTTTTCTAGCTCATGGCCATTTTCCATTCAGGATGTGGTGCAACCTCTTACCCTGCAAGTTCAGAGACCCCTGGTCTCTGTGGTGAGTATGTGCTGGACAGGGCAGCTTCCAGTCTTGGAGGGGACTTGTCCCTACACCCAGAACTGCTTGGGCCTCACTTCACGCCCTCTCCTCAGACGGTGTCGGATGCCTCCTGGGTCTCAGAGCTGCTGTGGGCACTTTTCGTCCCTTTCACGGTGTATCAAGTAAGGTATTAACTGTCTCCACTTTCTGGTGGCTGAGGGGAGGCTCACCTCCAGGTCCAAGAAGCAGTAGCCTCTGCCTCATATACACGTAGATTTTTAATGTCAAGGTCTCACCACAGAGTATTTACCTTTCCCTGTCCTTGTCACTGCTGTTCTATGCAAAGAGGAACCCAGTGGGGGGAAGGGGTGACAGCCTCCACCTGGGTGTCCCCTCATGGCCTTGAATTGTTTTTTTCCAGGTGGCTTCGTCCTGTTCACCGCCAGCTGGGAGAAGGAAATGAGGAGTTTGCACTTCGTGTACAGCAGGTGGTCAGCGCCCCAGGCAGGGTGGAGGTGGTGTCTCTCCTTAGAGAGAAGGGGAAAAAGGCCTCAGACCTTAATGCTGCCAATTCTCTCTAGCTGGTGGCCAAGGAATTGGGCCAGATAGGGACACGGCTCACTCCAGCAGACAAAGCAGAGCACATGAAGCGACAAAGACACCCCAGATTGCGCCCCCAGTCAGGTGTGTAGTCCCTGTACACAAAGGTTTTGGGTTGTTTTTTTGTTTTTGTTTTTCTTTTTCTTTTTTCCTGCCTGTTTCCCTATTCCTGTGCTGCTCATCTTCACCATCCGTTTTCTCCACTTATTATACCTTTTTTGTTTTACAGCCCAATCTTTCCCACCTTCGCCTGGCCCTTCTGCTGATGCACAGCTGGCAACTCTGGCCCAGAGAGTCAAAGAAGTTTTACCCCATGTGCCACTGGGCGTCATTCAGAGAGACCTGGGTATGGGACAGGGTATTGTCACACAAAGGGAGGGGAACGGGAAGAAAAGATGGGAAAGAAAAAGGTGAGCTGGAGGATAGATCCCCTTCTCTTTTCCCCCTTCCCAGCCAGGACTGGCTGTGTAGACTTGACCATCACTAACCTGCTGGAGGGGGCCGTAGCTTTCATGCCTGAAGACACCGCTGAGGGACCTCAGTCCCTGGCCACAGCTGCTGCCCCCAAGGTGAGAGACTCAGGAAATGGCCAGCCCCAGGGAGGGGAGTAGGTTGGAGTAGCTGCATATTCCCTGTCCATGACCTCTCTTTCTGATCCCGAGACCCTAGCCCAGTGCCTCTTGCAAAGTAGACATTCGATGCGTGTTTAGTGATGATGACTTCGCAGGCCCTCTGACATTGTGATCACCTCAGTCCCCCAGCTCAGGCCCTGTGACCCCTCAGCCCACAGCCCTAACATTTGCCAAGTCTTCCTGGGCCCGGCAGGAGAGCCTGCAGGAACGCAAGCAGGCACTGTATGAATACGCAAGAAGGTGAGGCGGTTTGAGAACTTTGTGTGGAGAAGGGTACTGTGGCCCTAATATGAAAAACCTACACAATGTCTCTCCCTATGCCCCACAGGAGATACAGAGAGAGACAGGCCCAGGAGGCTGACTGAGCTCAGCAACAGGATGGCACCCAGAGCCGCGGGACGGAGCCTGGGGGCAGCCCCCACCCAACTCACACCAAGCTGGCCGGGTGGGCGGATGACAGGGAGGGGTGGGCTCCCCCAATCTCACATTAAATTCAGGGTTTTCACTCAAGGTCTCTGGCGTCTCTGGGTCTCAAAAGCCCTGTGAGCAATTTGCTCTTCCCCTGGTTGAGAACAGGAGTGAGAATCTTGTAGTTTTGTGGCAAATCATCGAAATGGTTAAAACTGTCTGAAATTAATTCCTCATGCCAAGAGATTCGTGGTGTTAAAGGAATACAACTGAACCAAAGACCTGTCAGCAACTGGATCTCAGCTTTGGTGTTCACTTCAAGTTTGTGATGCTGCTGTTGTGAAACTACAGATCCCAGAATGCCTTTCAAAAGCACAATACAGACTTATACCATTTCACACATGCTCAGTGTGGTGGCTGGCTCAGTGGGTTCCTGACTGGGCAAGTGGCCCCACCCCCTAAGCAAAGTTTAAACATTCAGAGCGTTCAGCCTAGCCCTAAGGCAGAGCCGGAATTTACCTTTGTACCTCACGAGGTCAGGGTTGGAAGTTGCCCGGCTGGGTGTGTCTGGAAGTGGCTGCCATCCTGACACGTCTCAGAGCTGCAAGCAGGTTGGAATCCAAAATTTCTGTGGCCCTACTGTCCCTCCCACTCCCTCTGCTATCTCTTTTTTTTCTCCTTCTCCCCATGGGACCTTCCCACAGACTATTGGGTCTCCCTTAGTTCTTGCTGCTCCTAAGGATCTGTGCTAGGCAGAGGATTTCTACCACCCAGCTGTCGAGGTATTGGGGTTGAGGGGATGCCACTTTCAGTGGCTCAGCACTGAATCCTAGCCAACAAGAAATGCTGGAGAGGCCGGACCCCAGGGCATCTTCTGAGGCTAGAGGTTAGGTATCAGATCTGAAGCAGGAAGGTGATACCAGGGGTCACCAGGTAGGAGGTCTTACTGGCTACCCTGACTCCTGTAGGTCCTGCCAGCGGCTGCCATGGCATCTCAGCCTCTCGGGCTGGCAGAAGATTCTGGTCTGAATGCTGGGGACTCGGAACTGGCTGTGAATCCCTTTGATGGGCTCCCCTTCTCTTCCCACTACTACGAGCTCCTTGAGCAGCGCCGAGCATTGCCCATCTGGGCTGCGCGTTTCCAATTCTTAGAGCAGTTGGAGAGCAGCCCCACTGGAGTGGTGCTGGTGTGTGGGGAGCCCGGCTCAGGCAAGAGCACTCAGGTGGGCAGGGATGCTGCACTACCCTGGGGCAAGGGGGCAGTGGACAAAGGGTTAGGCTGATTCCAGAGGGTCTGGTGAAAGGCCTGGGGACTCCATAAAGAAGGAAAAAGTAGACTGGCCATTGTGCGCTCAGCACTTGGGGCTGAAGTCCCACATTGCCCTGATTGGTTGTCCTTCCTCCGCCTCCCCCCAGGTCCCTCAGTGGTGTGCAGAGTTTGCACTGGCCAGGGGATTCCAGCAGGGTCAGGTCACCGTCTCCCAGCCTTACCCTCTGGCAGCTCTGAGTTTGGCTGTGCGGGTTGCTGATGAGATGGACCTGACCTTGGGACACGAGGTTGGATACAGCATCCCCCAGGAGGACTGCACAGGGCCGGATACCCTGCTCAGGTGGGGTTCTCTACAGGCCTGACCCAAATCCAGATCCCCTCACCCAAGCAAATGAGCCCAGGCCTCTGGCATCCCACTATACCCTCCCTCAGCCCAGCTCACCTTTAAGTTATGTACAGTGGAACTGCTGCATTAAGCCCTTGAGCTAGAGCCAGCAGCAGCAGATTTGTAGGCCCACCCTCATGAGAATTGTGTTCCCCAGCTGGAGTACAGCATGTGAACACAGGGATAGGGAGTCCTGGATAGGGTCCAAAGACTCGGAATTCAGCCACAGAATCTTTCCCTGACTTTCAGTCATCTAAGTCCTTTGAGAAGTTCCCCTGGACTTCTCAGACTAGTCTGCCCACACCAACTTCTCTGTACATTACCAATGTCAACAGGTTCTGCTGGGACAGGCTGCTTCTGCAGGAGGTGGCCTCCACCCGGGGTCCCGGAGCCTGGGGCGTGCTGGTGCTGGATGAGGCTCAGGAGCGGTCCGTGGCTTCAGATTGCCTGCAGGGGCTCCTGCGAGAGGCCAGGCTGGGAAACCTTCCTGGGGACCCCAGGGTGGTTGTGATTACTGACCCAGCTCTTGAACCGAAGCTTCAAGCCTTTTGGGGCAATCCTCCTACTGTGCACATACCCAGAGACCCTGGCAGGAGTCCTGCCCCTGTCTTCAGGGACACTGTTCCTCCTGATCTGGTGGAAGCTGCCTGCCAAGCTGTGCTTGAGCTGTGTCAGAAGGAGGCCCCGGGAGACGTGTTAGTGTACCTGCCTGGTGAGGAGGTAAAGGAATGAATTGCATACTGCCTTCCTGTTATGGGGAGCGGGGACACCTGTTAGGAACAGTAGAGCAGTGTTGACTTTGTGTTGAGGTGGGATGTCAAGAATGTAGGGTAAACAGGTCTACCACCCACTTTCTGACTCCCTGTGATCCAAGTATTTGCAATTCAATGAACCCCTGAAGTTGTAACACCCCAAGTTTATGTGCATCTTTTTAGAGTGAGGGATCATAGCTTCCATCAGTTTTTTCATCAGGGGTCTATGACCCCAAAAAGGTGACCACTGCCCTTCTGTTCTCCCCCATCTCAGGAAATAACCCTGTGCTGTGATGTCTTGTCCAAGGAGGTGGGGTCCTTGGCTCTCCCAGGGCCTCCACCACAGGTGCTGCCCCTTCACCCAGGCTGTGGTCGAGCCATCCAGGCCGTTTATGAGGACATGGGCACAGGTGGTGCCCGAAAGGTCATAGTCACTCACTGGCTGGCTGACTTCTCTTTCTCCCTCCCTTCCATCCGACACGTTATTGACTCAGGCCTGGAGCTTCGAAGTGTGAGTGAGAAAGAGATGAGGGGGAGTGGGGCTGAAGAGAGAAATGGCCCACTCTGATCTGTCTTGGACTTGGTTGGGGGGGCGGCGGTGGGCAACAGGTTTACAATCCTCGGATCCGAGCTGAATCCCAAGTATTGAGGCCGATCAGCAAGTGCCAGGCTGAGGCCAGACAAGCGCGGGCAAAAGGGGTCGCACCAGGTAAGAGCCTTTGCCCTTGCCGAGACCAAGCCCCACAAGCATCACGGGGGCAGCCCAAGAAGTCCACAGCAGCCTCCCTCCCAGGTCTTCCTCCCTCAGGATCCTGTCTCCGCCTGTATCCCAAGTCCTTCCTAGAGCTAGAGGCTCCGGCACTGCCCCGCCCCCGGCTTGGGGAGGAAAATCTGAGCCCCCTGGTGCTGCTGCTGAAGAGGAGAGAGATTGCAGAGCCTGGAGAGTGGCACTTCTTGGACCGGCCTGGTGAGCGGCTGGCAGGCCTGGGCTGAGGGTGAGTACTCAGCTTTCGGGCCTCCCGCCCTCAAATCCCTGTCTCTTCACCAGCTCCAGAAGCACTGATGCAGGCCTTGGAAGACTTGGACTACCTCGCAGCCCTGGACGATGACGGGGACCTGTCCGACCTGGGCATCGTCCTCTCCGAGTTCCCCCTTCCCCCCGAGCTAGCCAAAGTCCTGCTGGCCTCATGCGAGTTTGACTGTGTGGATGAGGTGCTCACCCTCGCTGCCATGCTCACGGGTACACATCTCCGTCATAAAGTTAGCGCCGTGGCCAGTTTGCTCCCCTGGATAACCAGGTTTTAATCATCTATCCCTCTCTTTAGTCTTTCCTTCTGATGTTTCTTCCCCCTCAATATGCCTGAAGCTCTTCCAGCTGAATACTGAAAGTTCAGGGTGCCTCTTCAGAAAGAAACCCTTCCACCTCCTCCAGCTACATAGAATGACCTGGGGCTCCCCTTCTATCTAGTGCAGTGGTACCTCACTGCATCCCAGACTCAGGCCCTCAAATCACTGACCCATCTGTCAGCTCTCCGATGACCACCTGCTACCTAATCTAATGTCCTCTTCTGCCCTGACTCTGTACATCTGAGTACTGATTGCTCCCTCCTTGGGGCTGTCTCCTCCCCAGGCCTCTATGATGCCAGCCCCCATGGTTTTCATTCTACCCCTAGCTGTTCCCTTCATCTCTTCCTTGGGCGCTTCGTCTTCCACTTGCCCATTTTTAACTGAGTCTTCAGTGTTCTAGCCTCGATCCTTTGTCTTCTCATTCTCTTGAACTCTCTGAAGTTGATTCACACCTACAATTTAAAGTGCCACTTTTATGCTTAAAATTTACAAACCTGTGCTTTGTAAGTCATCTGTATGTCCTTCTCCTAAAATGGAGGGGTAGGGAGAGGGAGAGAGAAGAGAGCTCTCCAACTTCTCAGTAATTCTACCAGAAGAGTTCACACCATCCCAATAGAGAGCCCTCTATTAAACTACCCATTACCACAATTACAAAATCCTTTCCTGTTTCTATTCTCAGTGTCACATAATACTGTCATCTCTGTCAGGCTACTACCATCATTCCAGACTAATCTTTCTCCAGTTTTTTAATCTTTTTATCTTTTACATGTGTTTAAAAATCCATTTAGGATCAGGCATCATGGTATAGCATGTTAAGCCACCACCTGCATGCCAGTTCAAGTTCTGGCTGCTCTACTTCTAATCCGGCTCCCTGCTAATGGCCTGGGAAAAGCAGCAGAAAATGGCCCAAGTGTTGGGGCCCTTGTCACCCATGTGGAAGACATGCAAGAACCTCCTTGGCTCCTGGTTTCAACCTGGTCCAGCCCCAGCCATTGCAGCCATTAGGTGTAAACTAATGATGGAAGACCCCTCTTTCTCTCCTCTTTCTGTGTAATTCTGACTTTCAAATACATTATTTTTTAAAATTAATTTGCCCTCCTCTATGTATTGCCAGTGCCAACTGCAAGTCCTCCTCATTGCTCCATTATATTCCTTCATTAACTTCCTGATCAGTCACATGAACATTCCCACATTCACAGACTCTCTTGCTTAAAAACCCTTAATAACTATTCTTTAAGACAGGTCATAAACTCCATTATATTACACATCAAGGCTCTTATTACTTACCCTAGACCATCCTCTCCAGCTTTCTCTCCTACCATTCTGCCATTTATCATTGCCTCCATCCATATCAGGTGATTGGCCATTCCCCAACCATGCCATGTCATCAGTTTTTGTACCATGCTGTTCACATGGTATAAAATTCTCCCAGGGCCAGCACCATGGCTCAGCAGGCTAATCTTCCACTTTTATTTTTTAAAAAAACATTTATTTATTTTTATTACAAAGTCAGATATATAGAGAAGAGGAGAGGCAGAGAGGAAGATCTTCCGTCCGATGATTCTCTCCCCAAGTGACCGCAATGGCCAGTACTGTGCCTATCCAGAGCCAGGAGCCAGGAGCTTCCTCCAGGTCTGTCACATGGGTGCAGGATCCCAAGGCATTGGGCCGTCCTCCACTGCTTTCCCAGGCCACAAGCAGGGAGCTGAATGGGAGAAATGGAGCTGCCAGGAGCCCATATGGGATCCCTGCGTGTTCAAGGCAAGGACTTTAGCCACTAGGCCATGCCACCGGGCCCTAATCTTCCACTTTTAAATAGCAACCTCCCATATGGGTGCCGGTTCATGTCTCAGGTTTTCCACTTCCCATCTAGCTCACTGCTTATGACCTGAAAAAGCAGTGGAAGATGGCCCAAGTCCTGGGGCCCCTGAACCCATGCAGGAGGCCGAAAGGAGGCTCCTGGCTCCTGGCTTCAGATTGGCTCAGTTCCAGCTGTTGTGGCTACTTGGAGAGTGAGCCAGCAAATAGATGATCTGCCTCTCCTCTCTGTATGTCTGCCTTTCCAATAAAAATAAACTTACTTTAGAATAATCTCCCTGCCCCTTCTCCACTCAGCTAATTTAAAGTTCAAAAATTGGCCCAAGAGTGCTCCTCTTCCTTTCTGCTACCGCACCATCATCCGTCTTCCCCACCACGCAAAGCCTGCATTTAGGGACCCTACTCGTTGTTCTAGCATTCTCCTTGCACATACATATCATGCTTATAAAACTGCTTTCTTATTCCTGACCACCAGACTCCACTCCCCAGAAGGGCAGAAACTGTCTTTCACTTACTGCTGTCCTTGATGTCTGAGGGAGATTGGTTATGGGCCACTCTACAGTACACCCTCAAATCTACAGTTTTATAACCCTTGCTTTCTTCATTTCTCAAAGAAAATAAAAAATTTTAAAAATAATGTAAACTTTACAAGAACTTTGAATCTTCCTCATAACACCTAGTACAATATAAATATTATATAAATAGTTGTCAAAACGTATTATTTAGGAGATAATCACAAGGGAAAAATTGTTCATATTTGGTATAGATGCAAATTTTTTCCAAATATTTTCAATGTGTATTGAATCCACAATTGTGGAACACACAGATACCTACTGAGGGCTGATTATATTTATCCTCAGTGTCTGATGAAGTGCACAGCACCTAAAAGTTACTATTTTTTGAATAAAGCTCCCAAAGAGATATTTCTACCTTTTCAACATTCCACCAATACTGTTACCCTTTCTCATTCCCCAAAACCGCCTCCCTGTCTCCTGCCCTCAGCTGCCCCAGGGTTTACCCGTCCTCCACTCTGTGCTGAAGAAGCTGCCCTGCGTCGGGCCCTGGAACATGCAGACGGTGACCACAGCTCTTTGATCCAAGTGTACGAAGCCTTTATACAAAGTGAGTGGCCCACTCTGCATTCTCATAAGGAGTTCCAGATCTTCCCAGGGGAAGTGGCATGCCAATTGGCTGACAGCTCTTTGGTCAAGGGTTGGGCACTTCCGGGAGTCTCAAGGGCCATGGTTGTAGCAGTTCCCTTTCCTCTCCTAGGTGGAGCAGATGAGGCTTGGTGCCAGGCTCGGGGTCTTAGCTGGGCAGCATTATGCCAAGCTCGTAAACTTCGAGAAGAGCTCCTAGAACTCATGCAGCGAATTGAACTTCCCTTGTCCCCACCAGCCTTTGGCTCTGAGCAGAATCGCAGAAATCTACAGAAAGCGCTGCTGTCAGGATACTTCCTTCAGGTGATAAAAGAAAAGGCAAAGGGAACAAATATTAGTGTGGCACCTTTGAAGCTGGGGTCATGATACCATTGAGGGGGTTAGCACTGTGGTAATGAGGATTAAGCCACCACTTGTAGCACCCATGGCATCCCAGAGCAGAGTGCTGACAGAAGTCCCAGCTGCTCTGTTTCTGATCCAGCTCCCTGTTAATTCACCTGAGAAAGTAGCAGAAAATGACCCTAGTACTTGGGCTTCTACTACCCATGTGGGAGACCCTGATGGAGTTCCTGGCTCCTGAGACTGGCTCAGACCTGGCTGTTGTGGCTATATGAGAAGTGAACCAGTGGATGGAAAATCTCTCTTTCAACAAATAAATTGATATTTTGGTAAGACAGAAGGGGCTATTCCTTGGAGGTTTTCAGGCATAAAGGCCTATGGAAAAATACTATATGCAATAATAGGGACCAGACAACACCTAGAGGTAATGCTTTGCGTTTAAAATTTGTGCCATCCTTGCTAATTTTTTAAAAATGTATTTGTTTAACTGTGTGTCTCTTCCCTTTTACTTATTCCCATGCTGTCTTTGCCTGTCGATAAGGTGGCCCGAGACACAGATGGGACTGGAAATTACCTCCTACTAACACACAAGCACGTGGCCCAGCTCTCCTCAAGCTGCTGCTACCGAAACCGCAGGCCTCCTGCCAGGCCCCCATCCTGGGTGCTGTACCACAGTTTCTCCATATCCAGAGACAACTGCCTCTCCATTGTTTCTGAGATCCAACCACAGACGTGAGCCTCTGATACGCTGCTATGCTATCCATCCCTCTCCCTGGGCCAGAAGCTTGGCTGGGGAAGTGGAGAGAGCCTTGAGGAGGGAGGTGTCTGAGTGGGGTGTAGTAACACGGGGAGAAGAACAGAGCGAGAGGTTGAAAAATCTGCCTCGTAAGGAAGCTACGAATCATCTCATTCTGACTCTCTCTGCCAGGCTGCTGGAGTTGGCCCCTCCATACTTCCTGAGTAACCTGCCTGCAGGTGAGAGTAGAGACCTCCTGAACCAGCTGAGAGCAGAAATGGCACAATCTGCAGCAGGAAGTGACTCCTCCTCGCCCCGGGAGTTCAGGGAAGCCTGCGTCCTGCAGTGATCTCTCTGCATTAGATCTCCATCCCCCAGCCTAACCATGAGCCTGAGCACCAACACACGGAGGGACTGGACGCCGCCACTGCCTGGCACAGGAGGACCCTGACCTGCTCCCCTCCCCTCCCCATCTTAACATGGACCCATATTTGTATTCCCTTTGGGCCCATAAAAATATTTTTTCTGTGATGACAAAATCTAAGTGTCATTTTGCAACTCCATAAACCTCTACAACATCCTGCAATCAAAAATGATTCCGTGTCAGGTCAGTTCCACATGCCTGTCGAGGGTTTCCTGCTGTGGCTAACATCACTCTAGCAAAGAATAGCCTTGGCTTTCCAGCGAATGGGTCCCCAGCCCCTCCCCCCCTTCCCTCTGCCACAGTGCTCTTACATTGGAAACCGGTGGGATTATACAGAATCCTCCGTTTCTTCCACACGCACCTTAAATGCTACTCCTTTTCATTTCAAACATGAAGACTTTGGCAACAATCAACATTGAATCACCAGAAGCACGGCCCACCTACAAACCAGAGCCCTTGCTACCCTGGCTGGGAACACCCTCCCCCTCTGCGCGCTCTTGATCTCCTCCATCATCTGACACTGGAAATGCTTGTATAATTTAACACAAATAATGGCTTGGTCCTTGGAACTCTGCACAGAACTGCCACCCTTGGAGATTGTTAGCCTTCCATCCATCTCTGTCACTGCGGGGACGGGAACCCCTCTCCCCGAGGCATGACTCCCGAATTTATTCTCTCCAGGACCAGCACTTAGTTTGACCTAGTCTTTCTCCTACCTTCTCCATTTCCCCTCCACCATCCACAGCTCCCCTGATCCTCCAACATTTTCAATCTGATTCCTCTCGGGCTTGCCACTTTACAATTATGGGCCAAAATTGTACTTCCCCCACCCCTAACTCCGCGGGGGCCGTAAACTTTGCCCACTATTTCCCAGCTCTCCCCTCTCTGCTTTCTGGGGGTTGACAGAACCAGATTTTCCTTCTGTGTACAGGGACCGCCTCACCTCCTGCCCACGCTCATTATAAAACTCAAGTGGCAAGACGTGACCCTCGAGCTGGACACACACGACAACAGGGGACTCGAGGTCAAGAAGAAATCCTTAGCACTTATTTTTACAGTTGAGGGATGAAACGCCCAGTGCGGACAGCCCTCGGCTTCAGGCTCGTGGCAGAAGCTGCCAGCGCTCCGGCACCTCCTGCTTTGACTCCGCTGGCGTCGCCTGTGCTGCGGTGTGGACCCAGTGGGCGCCCGCCCAGCCCGGCCCTCGGAGCCGCTTGCCTCGCCGCTCTCGCCCGCGGCCAACTCCACCTCACGGCCCCTCGCCGGCTCCGCCGGAGTCCCTCCGGAGAGCAGCTCCCATTGGCCAGCCCTTCCCTTTCCCCACACCTCATTGGCTACGGTCCTGCAGGTCCCGCCTTCTCGAGCCTCCGGTTCCCGCCGTGGAGTTAACAGCAGTTGTGAAAAATGGCGGGAAAGGCCGTGTCTGAGCTCGGCCCGCACCCACGCTCCGCAGGCCAGGAACCTGCCAGTGGCGAAGGCGGCCTCGACGATTGCCTCACTGCCCGTGCTCCTCACGTGCCCGGCTGCCGCGGGGCCGTGGGCGCGGCGACCGCGCGTTCCACAGCCCTGGGCCCGGTGTCTGCGCGTGGCGCCTCGGTCCGGAAAGAGCGCTCGGCCAAGGAGGCAGGTGTGGTTCACACGACAGAGGCGAGCCCGGACACGGAAGCCACTTTGTTGTCCTCGGCCCAGGGCTGCAGGTTCTGCAGGGCGAAGAGCGACGAGTTGTGCAGGCAGAGCGGGTCCGGGGGCAGCGGTGGCCGCAGCGGCCGCGGGAGCGCGTCCTGTTGCAGGTGCAGCAGCAGGCGGCCGGCGCGGTGCCGCTCGGCCTCGCGCTCCTCCGCCGTCTGGCGCCTGGGCAGGTGGGAGACCAGGGGTCAGCCAGGCTGGCCTCGCCCACCCCGCGCCCCAGCCCGCCCTCGCCCCGGCGCTCTGCCTCACCGCCACTTGGTACGTCGGTTCTGGAACCACGTCTTGACCTGAGCGTCGGTCATGCGCAAGGCCTTGGCCAGTGCGGCCCTCTCGGCGGAGGCCAGGTATTTCTGGCGCAGAAAGCGCCTTTCCAGCTCCAGCACTTGCGAGCGGGAGAAGGATGTGCGCGGCTTCTTCCGCTTTGGGGGAGTCCGGTTTTGGTAGGGGTGGCCTATGCGGCGTGTCCCCGAGAAGGGCGAGAGCGCAGCTACCGGGAGAAAGAAAGAGTAGGACAGGGTTAGCAGGGTGACAGAGGTGTGACCGAGAGGAGAGCGAGTAGCCGGTCCTTACCAGGATCCCGGTTCCACGGTGCATCAGCAGAGAGGCCTCTGGACCTGAAGGAACCTCGGAAGTAACGGCCCTCCCCTTGGGAGAGGGAGCGATGTCTCCCCGCAGCCTCACCCACCCTCCGCGCCAGGCAGGCTGCGGAATTGTACGGCTCCCGGCCCTTGCAGGCTGCGGAACTGTACGGCTCTTCCGCAGACCTGGAGATCCGCGCTGGGGAGGATCCGCATGAGCGCTCTGGGGGAGCCCTGACTGGTTCCCTGAGCGGGGACAAATACACGAGACACGCAATGAGAGTACAACCTAGCTCTCCAGGGGTCGGGCAAACTCACCTGTGAGCCGGTCCTTAGCGAAGCGGCGACCGCTGTCCATCCAGGGGAAAGTGAGTCCCGTTAAGCCGCCGGCGCCGCCCAAACCCGAGGGCCCGGGCACCGCAGGCGCGCCTCCCGCGGGCGGCGGCACGGGCAGCGGGCGGTGAGCCGGGACGCGGATCACGCCGCCCGGGCCCACTCCGGAGCTGCTGGGCAGCGGGGCCAACGAGCCCGCGGGACTGTAGCCTGCGGTTCCGTGGAATCCAGCCGAGAAGCCTGCGCTCTCTCCATGGCTCTGGCTTGCCCGACCCGAACCCAGGCCGCCTCCGGGGGGTTCTGGGCCGCCCAGGATCTGATCGATGCCGAAGCTGATTGGCTCGTGGTGCGGGAGGTTGTGCGGAGCCAGCACCGCCGGCTCCATGGGTCTTGCTTTGCCTGGGAAGACTGCGGGAGGTGTGTTTGGGGAGGGTGCCTCGGGCAGCTGCGGGAGCCCAGCGGCGGTGCGCTCCAGGCGGCGGCTTCAGGGGCCCTCGGGGTTGGCCACCGCTGGGCGCCGGGGTACCCAGAACAGCTGCATCCCTGTGCACCGGGAGCAACAGCGCCGGTGCCCGCCGATGCCGGGCGTCCACTCAGCGAATCGCATCCCGGGGGAGCGCCACCGGCGGGGCCCCAGGAGCTCCTTTGCTGCGCTGAAGCGCGGATGGACGCTGGGCTGCCGGGCCGCTGTCCAAGTCCCGGGTGGAGAGGGTTGGCCAGCTTCGGTAGGGGCAGTGACTGACAGATCACCCCGGGTGGGTCGTGGGGGCTGGAGGTTGGGCAGGGGCGGGGCCCGGCCGTTAAAGGGGAAGGGACGCCTGTTTGCGCCAAGCGCGGGGGAAGACTGGCCGGCCGAGAAGTGCTGGGAGCACGGGGTGGGGATGGAGGGCGAGGGTGTAAGTGACCCAGCTCGGCGCGGGAGGGGTCAGAGCACGGGCCGCTGAGTCAGCCAAGATGCTACCCGCGCCTGCATCCTCGCCGGCTCCGCCTTTGGGCTCCCTCTGCCTCACCGACTTCCTCACCGGCAGGTGCCTCCTTCCTCAGCCCCCATTCTTCGCCTCCCGAAGGGTGTTGCTTGCCAACTCTGGGATTCGTTGTGGCTCCCGCCTAAGGGCCCCATAAGACCAGATCTCGTTGTGGCTTCCTGGCTGCATAAGAAGCGACTGGGAACGAGAAATCGCGATCTGGAGGCCCAAGGAAAAAGCGCAGGTGTGGGAAGGGCTGACAGGATGCGTTCGGCGGGCTAGGGAGGGGATCTGCAAGCCGGGCTCACGGTCCTGGTGCATCGCGGGCCTCTTTCGTAAAGGCCCCTGCCCGGAACGGGCACGCTTGTAATTGATGCCCTGTTTCTTAGATTTTTTTCGATGTTTTGGAAGCAAGAAAACTGATGGCTCAGATGGAATCAACTGGAGCTGAAAGATCCGGGGCAGGGCGGCCTGTCCACCAACTTTGAAGTGCGGAGGGAAGGGGGCGCCAAACGTGTGGCCTTAGCCCCTCCATGCTGCGTGTTGTTTCACATTCTCTCTCTTCTGAAAAGCCAGAGGGCAAAATCGTCACAGGCGACTCGTGCGACCTTACTGACGCCTAGAAGGGATCCAGGCCGCCTTGTTTCCTACAGAGGTTTCACCCCACCCAAGCCCCAGAAAGTGCGCCTGGAGCGTGCCAGAGAAGGGAGATGGGGGTGGAGGGGGGAGGCCCCAAGCTACACAGTGACCTCGTGACCCTTGGCTGCGGACCCTGGAGTCGTCAGTGTGTGAACTCTGCATCCTTCCCCGGGATGGGACCCCTGCGGGCGGGCCCCGGAGCCTTAGACCCGCCCCCGCCGCCGCCCTGCCCGGTGCAGGCCGCCATAATCGGGTTAGCTGGGCCGGAATTACATTACCTTCCCCAGCCCGCCCTGGCCCTAGGGGGGGCCCTGGCGCCTCGGAGCCGGTGAGGCTGGGCGCGGGGAGGGGGGCACTCCGACCATCCTTGGACGGGTGGGCACCACCGAAAAGCAGCTCAGCCCGCCTCAGACACGTGGGGGTCGAAGGACCCCGCCCAGCTGTGGGCTCCCTCGCCCCCCGGCCCTCGTGCCCACTCTGCCTTCTGCAGGACTCCCATTTTAGCCGAAATGCCTAAGACGGGAGCACGGGTCTCAGCACAGCACCACAGATCCTCCAGGAGCCCCTGGGAAGGGCTCTGCCCCTCCTTTCTCCCCAGCAGATGGGCTGGCAGCCTGGCGCCTGAGGCAGGGTGAGGGGGTCTTATTTCTCCTGGGAACGGGAATGGCACTGGGCATCTGGGCAGGAAGAGAGTGAAGCCAGCTCTGTCTTCACCCAAAGGCCTCAGCGCCCCTTCTCCCCGCCAGTGTTCTCAGAGACCTCAGTTTGAAGGGGCTAGCCATGTGAGGGGCGCAGTAGCATTCATCTGCAACAACCTCCCCCACCTGAGCCACTTCTGTCATCCGGTTTCTGTAGCTCCCATCAGTTCTGTTCCCAGCCCCTTCTAAAAGCACAGGGGTCCTGCCCATTTGGTAGCTGTATTTTTATCTTGGTGAAAACCACAGACAGCATCATCCTTCCCTCCTCTATCCTTTCCCGGAAACCCTTGCTAAAGCAGTCAAGGGAGGTGGCAAGAGAGCAGGAACTCTCAGTCCCTCCGAGGGGGAACCGAGCCTAGGGAGACGGCTAAGGAAAGGGTCCTCTAAAGGGAGCCGGCCAGTAGCTCCTGCTCTTTCCCAGCTCTTAGAGGTTACTGGCCTGTCTCCAGCCAAGTTGAATAATCCTTCTAGAATGAATGAATCAGTGAATGAGAAAGGGGCACCACCGTGCAGACCTGCCACCCCCTACCCCCAGGCGGCTGCAGATTCCCTGGCTTTGGAAGCACAGGACTGAGGTGGCTTGGCTGACGCACTGAGGAGGAGTGCCACCAACTCAGACACACCCAAGGAGTGCGCTGCTCTTGCTGAGCACAGGGGGACCCCACCTGTCACACTCCTCTGAGTCCCTGTAGAAGACAGAGGCGAGGGCAACGCAGCGTGGCTGGCCTAGTAGCTAAAGTCCTCCCCTGAACCTGGAGGAGGTTCCTGGCTTCGATCGGCGGCGCAGCACTGGCCGTTGCACTCTCTTGGGGAGTGAATCATCAGACGGAAGATCTTCCTCTCTGTCTCTCTTCCTCTATGTATATCTGACTTTCCAATAAAAATAAATAAATCTTAAAAAAAAAAAAGGAAGAAGACAGAGGCAATGGCCCCTCACACTGTTTTGGATCGATGTACTCATGCTTTCTCTCCCCAACTCTCGCAGGAAGAGGCCTCGCTTCTGGCCATGGCTCCTGCTCCTTCCCTTCCTTCCTGTGGGTGCAAGGTCTCTCCCCTCAGATGGGGTCCCCCCATCAACATTAGTCCTGCCTACCTCCTCTGTGTCATATCTTTATCACCAGGACAAGATGGTTGATTCTATTCACAGAAATGATGTTTGCCATTTCCCTTTTATGGTGCATACCCACGGCCTCCTTTCCTGGCCATTTATTCCCACTTTGACCCCATCCAAGCTGCTTTCACATTTCTGGCCCTTTCTCAGAGTTGCAGTGCCTGGTGCCTCTTCTCCAAGATTTCTCTAGCATGTTTTACTTTATTAATCACCAACTGCTTGGCAGAATGTCTTGTCTTTTCTTTTTTCATTGGAAACTCAGATATACAAAAAGGAGAGAGAGGAAGATCTTCTGCTGATTCACTCCCCCAAGCGGCCGCAACAGCCAGATCTGTGCCAATCCAAAGCCAGGAACTTTCCTCCAGGTTTCTCACATGGGTGCAGGATTCCAAGGCCTTAGCCCACCCTCCTCTGCTTTCCCAGACCACAAGCAGGGAGTTGCATGGGAAGTGGGGCTGCCGGGATTAGAACCGGCACCCAAGGCATGTTCAAGGTGAGGACTTTAGCTGCTAGGCTACCATGCCGGTAGGCTAAAGAATGTCCTTTTTTTAGGCTTCTGGAATATTAGTCACATTTTTGGATATTCACAGTTATTGTGCTGCATTTCTTCCACTGACTTTTTAAAAAAAATGTATTTAATTTGAAAGTCAAAGTTGCAGAGAGAGAAATCTTTCATCTGCTAGTTCAATCCCTAAATGGCCACAATAGCCACAGCTGAACTGATCCAAAGCCAGGAGCTCCCACATGAACAGGGTCCCAAGGCTTTGGATCATTCTCTGTTGCTTTCCCAGGCCATAAGCAGGAAGCTGGGTTAGGAAGTGAAGCAGCCAGGACAGGAACCAATGCCCATATGGGAAGCTGGCACTGTAGGTGGAGGATTACCTTGATACAGCATCACAGGGCCCTTCACTGATCATCTGTTACTGAACACCTGGAGCACTCCTCAGTGCTGCCTTCAGCTTTCTGGATCTCTACATCCACTCAGACTGCACCCATTTCAACAGCCCCAACCCACCCTGACAACTCTGAGACCTTTATCCCATCAGCCCCACTTTCCTTTGCTGAAGCCCCCTAGACCTGAGACCCTGGAAGGCATGCTCCCCTCACAAACTCCTCATTCACTCTCTTACCCAAGTCTACCAAACCACAGCCCTTGCTACCTCCGCCTATCATGCTTCCCTTGGCAATGCATCATATACAGCCCTTCCCTTCCATTGCCACTGCTAAAATGCCAACCTGGGCTGACACCGCCACCACCACCTGGATTCAGTCATGTGTCCATTCTGAAAGCTTTCGTTGAACACTTATTGTGCACCTGGCCCCTGGAGAGCTATAGCTGTGACCACAAGAGGGGGAAAATTTATCCCTGCCACTGGAAGCTTACATTCTAGTGGGAGAGACAGATGAAAATCTAGAAAAACATATAAGAAAAACATATTAAGTATTGATGAATGCTATGAATGCTAATAAATGCTAAGATGAAAAATCAAGCAAGGAAGTGAAAGGTGGGTGGGTTATTTTTATCTCGAGCAATCACAGAAGCTGCATGGAGTGAAGCAAGGAGTCACTGGCCATCTGTGCGTCTCAAGATATGGAGAGACCCAAACCCTGGGTGCGCATGTGTGCAGCTACGAGACGTCCAGTGCCATTGGAGAGACCGTGCCCTGTCAGGCCTTGGAGTCCTATTCTGGTTGAAAAGAGGAGCTACTGAAAGGTTGGAAATAGGAAAGAGAACAAAGCTGATTTTTCAAATTTACTTTAACAGCTGTTTCAAGACATAACTGACACAAGCAGCAGAGGAAGTGGACACTTCCGTAAGTCTGCACCCTTGAAGCCGGCACCACAACCAACAGAGCCACCCCTTGGAAAACTTTTCTGTTTCTTTTTTATGGCATGTTTTATCAGAACTATGTTGGGCTGCCATGTGGAGAGCAGCCTAGAAAGGGGCAAAGACGGACGTGAGGAAAGCGGACAAGGGGCCATGCAGTCATTGAGGGGAGTGATGACGGAGCCTGCCACCAGGGAGCTGAGGAGGACTCCAATGAGAACCTCATGAGTAAATCCCTGGAGAGAAATGGGCAGAAGCGTTCCTTTCCTAGAACGTGCTCTCCCTTCAGCAAATCCCACCAGCTCCCTATTGCCCTCAGGCTAGTAAGCCCAGCCCCTACAGTATCAGCTTCCTCCACGCAGCGCTGAGATCCACATCTCTACCTCTCTTGCTGCCCTCAGCCTTTTCATTCCCACCACACTTCCACCCACTCCCCTAGGGCGAAACTGTCTCCACACCGAGTCTCTCCTCCAGAAAGCCTTTCTGGAGCCTCCATTGAGACCTCTCCCTCGTGAAATCTCCAGTAGCACAGAACAGGAGGGTGGTATGCAAGCCCTTGGACCACCCCGACTCCCCAAGCGCCGGGCTCGGCCCCTGCTGCTCTCCGCCAGCGTGTGCCCGCGGTGCGGCAGTGTCCTAGCCGTCCTCCCCTCCTCCTGCGGCATCTGCTCTGCATTAGTCTGTCCCAGGCCTCCGCAGGCGCCGATGATTAAATCATCATCATTAACCAGGGCCTGCCCCCCTCCATCCCCGGCAGCAGAGGGAGAATAGGGGGGGTGTCAGATCGCTACCAAGTCCCTAGGGGTCTCTTATGCTCCCTCTACGCACCGGCCTCCCACCCCTCGACCCCTTTTCCGAGACTCCGCAAAGCCCTGAGAAACTCGCGCCCCGCAACCCGGAGAAGGCCCGCTATCTGGGTGAAGCTCCGCAACACGGACTCGTCAGCCAACCAGGGCGACGTTAGGAGGAAAGGACCCAGAAGGGGTCCTGAAGAAGCGAGGTCGCGGTCCCAGGAGACCGACGACCCCGGGCAGCGGCGGGTGGGGACCACCCTCGGGGCGTAGGAGAGAGCGCAGTCTTTCGCCGGCTCCAAAAGTTAGTCCCGACCTGGGGCAGGGTCTATTAGAAGGATTCCGACAGGAGAGCTTAGAGACGTGACCCTCTCTCACTGCTTCCCCCGGACCCCACACTCTCTAAGTCTCGATTGCGGGGGGGAGGGGCCAGGGGCTCAGGTGAGCACACGGGGGAGACAGGGGCGTGGGCGGGGCTTTACGGAGAGTGGGCGAATCCGAAAAGACTTAAGCCCTCGTTGCTGGGAGACAAGTCCCGCCCCACAGGCGGCACCGGAAGTGGCAGGCCGGGATCAGCCTTTAAGATGGCGTCTCCTCAGGGGGGCCAGATTGCGATCGCGATGAGGCTTCGGAACCAGTTGCAGTCAGTGTACAAGATGGATCCGCTACGGAACGAGGTGCCGGGGCTGCAGGGTTACTGCTGTGGTCGGTTAGCGGTGCGAACTGGGGCGGGCAGAAGGACGGGCGGTGGCTGGCCAAGAGCCCAGTGCGCCTGCGCAGAGCCTGGGGGTCCGACGCGCTTGCGCGATTGCAATCGGGTTGCCAAAGTCTGGGCTAGGACGCCTGCGCATTGTGCCGCCCACGTCGTGTAGTATCCCCTGGGAAAGAAGGGTCAGGCGAGTCCACGTGAAGGGAGCCCCTGCTGTGCGCGGAGCCCTCTGCTGGGCGGAAGACGTGTGCCAGCTCCTGGGAGCCGATCCCCCGCTCATGGCAAACGATGCGGGGCTTGATCGCAGAATCTGAAAATAGAGGATTGCGAGTTGGCAAGGTGTACGGGGGTGGGTAACTAATGACCGAGGGTGTGTCGGCAGGAGGAGGTCCGAGTGAAGATTAAAGACCTGAATGAGCACATTGTTTGCTGTTTGTGTGCCGGCTATTTCGTGGATGCAACCACCATCACAGAGTGTCTTCATACTTGTAAGTGTGCCCTACCTGGTCCTCAGCAAGCCATCAGCCCCTGTGCCTCCCCCAGCCCGTGAATCCTGTTCCTAGAGGGGATTAGAATCTGCTTTTCCCTTTGTGCAGTCTGCAAGAGTTGTATTGTGAAGTACCTCCAAACCAGCAAGTACTGCCCCATGTGCAACATCAAGATCCACGAGACACAGCCATTGCTCAACCTCAAGCTGGACCGGGTCATGCAGGATATTGTGTACAAGCTAGTGCCCGGTCTGCAGGACAGTGAGTGTCCCGCTGCACTTGGAGGATGGGCCCTCTTGAGAACTGTCCCTGGGGGGCCAGCTCGAAGTGACCAGGGCTTTGGGAATCATTATAAGGAAGGAGGTCAGCAGCCAGAAAGACAAGGGTAAGATCCCAAACACCTGTGGACCCTTGCCCCTTTCTAGGTGAAGAGAAACGTATCCGGGAATTCTACCAGTCTCGAGGCTTGGACCGGGTGACCCAGCCCAGTGGGGAAGGTACATCTCAGAGAGTAACATAAACCACCACCCCTGGCATTCCTCCCACCTTGTTTTGTTGCCTGGGAAAAGAGGGGGTGTGGGACCTGCAGCAGCCTCTTCACTACCCTGTCTCTCTCAGAGCCAGCCCTGAGCAACCTCGGCCTCCCGTTCAGCAGCTTCGACCACTCTAAAGCCCACTACTATCGCTATGACGAGCAGCTGAGCCTCTGCTTGGAGAGGCTGAGGTGAGAGCCTTGGGAAGAAGTCCAACAGGGAGGATGCGTCCATTCCTTGGGGAGATCCTAGCACGGCCCCAGGTGTGGGAGAGAAGGAAGCACAGGGCTCCCTAATGTGTGTCTGTTCCCCCGTAGTTCTGGCAAAGACAAGAATAAAAACGTCCTCCAGGTGAGCGGTGCTGGAAGGGAGGGCCTGTCTAAGGACACTCACCTCCCAGTAGCCCTTCCTCACTCTCCTTGTCCTCTTCCCTCCTCTCCCCGTCTCAGAACAAGTATGTCCGATGTTCTGTCAGAGCGGAGGTACGCCATCTCCGGAGGGTCCTGTGTCACCGCTTGATGCTAAATCCACAGCATGTGAGTAGTCTTACAGTAGGATTCATATTTTGATTTTTTTATTTGTGTTTTTTAGGAAGAGGGAGCTACTAAGAGGCTACAGTGAACTAGGGTAGTTCTGTTTTTTTGTTTTAATTTCTTTTTTTTTTTTTAAGATTTATTTATTTATTGAAAAGTCAGATACACAGAGAGGAGGAGAGACAGGAAGATCTTCTTCCGTCCGATGATTCAGTCCCCAAGTGAGCACAACGGCCGATGCTATGCCGATCCGAAGCCAGGATCCAAGAACTTCTTCCGGGTATCCCACACGGGTGCGAGGTCCCAAAGCTTAGGGCCACAAGCGGGGAGCTGGATGGGAAATGGAGCTGCTGGGATTAGAACCAGCGCCCATATGGGATCCCGGTGCATTCAAGGCGAGGACTGTAGCCGCTAGGCCACCACGCCGGGCCCTGTTTTAATTTCTTAATTTGAAAGACAGAGCTGCCATCTCCTTGTTGCTTGTTCACTTCTTCAAATACCCACAAGGGCTGGACTGTGCCAAAGCTGGGAAATGGGAACTTTATCCAAGTGTCATGTAGATGGACCATCTAGTTGAGCCAACACACCTGCTGTTTCCCAAGGTGTGCATTAGCAGGAACCTAGAACTGGAAGCTGAGCCAGGACTCCAACCCAGGGACGCTAGTGGGCCCACCACTTGGGTCACCACCCTCCCCACCCCGCCCCCCCACAGCGAAGCTCTTACTCTGCTCAAGGAAAGTAATTCTAAAGCCGACTCATCTCCCTCCTAGGTACAGCTTCTTTTTGACAATGAAGTTCTCCCTGATAACATGACAATGAAGCAGATATGGCTTTCCCGCTGGTTCGGCAAGGTAAGCCAGGGCCGAGGCCATGCTCAAGGCAGAGGTGGGAGGGATGGGCTGCCTCCGGATCAGAGTGCTCCCCGCTGACTATTTGTTCCCTGGTTCTCTCCTAGCCGTCCCCTTTGCTCTTACAGTACAGTGTAAAAGAGAAGAGGAGGTAGGGGCCAAGCCTCTTCCTCACCCCTACCCCTATCCCTCCCCAGATATTTATGTGAAATTAATTACGGCTTTATTTTTTGAAATAAAAGCTTTAAAAAGGCATCTCGCTTCTCATTGGTTTTTCTTCTGACTTTCTTGTCTGTCTCTGGGGCTCTTCACACTTTGTCCTTCAGCCTACTTCCCTCTCCAGCCCTCTGAGTTTCCAGGTCAAAGGGATTCCACTTCTTTGGCCATAGTTTTCATGGTGTAGTCAAAGGATGTGGTGGAGGATACTATACATGCAGAACTCAAAAGGGGAGGGAGCTGGGGAAACAGGTGCCCCTGGCAGCTCTCACTGGGTTGGGAAGGCTTTCGGGAAGGGAAGACTGTATGTCTCATAGATGCCCCTAGGCCCCGGGGTGCAGGACAGGCCTTAGTGGCAGTGTGCTGCTTCCTCAGTGCTGAGACGAAGGCTGCAGTTGGACAGTGGCCACTGCCAAGAATGAAGAAGAGAAACTCAAAGGGTTGCGCTTGGGTTCTGTAAGCTGGAGAATAGGGACGGAGAAGGAAGGAATCTATAAAACAGGTGGGGTGGGTAGGACGGGGAGAGCTGAGAGTCTGGCTGCCCCTGCATGCAAGCTTTCAGCAAGTCTTCAGGGACTGAGTGAAGCCAAGTGGAAGCAGACAGGGACCTGAGGAAAGAGAACAAGAGCTGCTGCAACGAACAGAGAAGTGCCTGGAAGCATCCATTGATGGATTCTGCAGAACTGTTCTTGACCCGTGAGCCTAGCCCTGGGTGCCGGGATGACACCAGGGCCAGGGTTCCTGCGCTTGGCCCTTGTAGTGGAATCATCAGACATTTGCCTAGCTGGGACAGTAATCCAGGGAGGCCAAAACAGGGAAGCAAATGGGGCTGCTGCCATTCATGGGGCAAGCCTGTCAAGGCGGAATGGCATGAGCAGCTTAAACATCCCCAGAAGGAAGTGTGAAGCCCTAAATCCTGTGCTAGCCTGGTGATCTAACTTAGCCTATCAAGGGAATCTTGGGCGGCTCCTGAAGGTGGAAAGCATGCTGCCATAAGCAGCAGGGGGGCCTGAAGAAGGCTTGTGGTGTGAGCAGGGGAACCAGGGGAGATAGCTAGGCAGTTTTGAGCACCTTGGCTGCCTGTGCTTCTTGGAAAATGTCCATCCAGGGTTACAGATGAAGGGCACAGAGGAGAGGCTGCCAGAGCAGCAGGGCAGGCAATAGGACCTGCCTGTGGATATGGCTGAGTGGGTTCTCGACCCTGTCTCTTCCCCTTCCCCCTTGCCTCCCCCCTCCTGCTCCCTCCCCCAGTCCTCTTTGCCCTCTGGAAAATCCTGTGGCCAGAATCTGGGCATGGTTCACCTTTGAGCCTGTTTCTGTACCAGCAGCTGCCTCAGGGTTAGAGATTACAGTCCCCGCCCTCCCCTGCAGGTTCTGCAGCCCACTGGAACACACTGCTTCACCGCTGTCCTCCAGATGTTTGTGTACCACAGGTGTTTCTTGGGAGTGATGGGGACTGGGGAGAGGGACTGCGAGGGGGGGCAGGGCACTGGGTGACGCCTGGAGTGGAGCCTCCACTGCACTGCTCCACCCACCGGCCTCTCGCCAAGGGACCCTGGTGGTGGCAGCTGCAGTGTGGTGTGTCTCCAGACGTGGCTGACACCAACCAGCTGTGGGTGGGTACGCACCCCTGCCCAGGAATCCATTTTCACTCTACCCCCACTTTGACCCCGTGGTCACTCACGTATCTTTTTATATTTATTTATTTATTTCAGAGTGACACACACAGAAACAACTGCCCTCCGCTGATTCACTCTCCAAATAGCCACAACAGTCAGACCAAGCCAGGAGCCCGGAATGCTTCGCAGGTCGCACCCAAGGGTGGCAAGGGACAGGGCCGTCATCTGTTGCCTCCCAGGGTGTGTCTTAGTAGGCAGAATAGCACTGGGATAAGGGATGCGATGCGGCTCCCCAGTCCTCAGTGGTACCCACCCCAGAACGCACTTCTCTAGCGCGCTTACATCAGTCAGAAGAGACTTTGCTGCCCTCAGGTGCAAGGCACTCCTGGAGGGGACATAAGGTTTCCCCGGCAGGACAAGCCCCTTTTGCACCTGCCGCTCCCTGAGGAGCATAGAGATCAGCTTTGTCTCAGGGAACAGGCATTCCTAGAACAGTGAAGGCAGCGGTGAGTCTGAAGCTGTATCCAGCTGCTCTCCTGGCCCAGTCAGCACCCCTCCCTGATGCTGGCGGTTGCACAGGGCCCCACACCCCCTGCCAAAAGTCAAAATTAAAAACCAATATGTGTGAGGGAAAAAAAAAAAAAACAACAACAACAACAGCCCAAACATACCCGAATCTCTCCCCTCCATCCCTGGGTGATGGGTTTCTCCCCCTCATTTCCATCCCCCCATCCTGGCGGAGGCAGGGGACAGGACCCCACAGCTCTGTGACGACCCTGTGGGTTCACTTCCCTCAGAAGGTTACCCTGAGGGCTGTCTGGGTAATTGGGAGGAAGGCAAGCCTTCAGGTCTTGGGTCCCCTAGAGAGGCCGAGCTGGGCCAGCCTGCCAGGAAGAAGCCAACTGCAGGGTGAGGAGAGAAGGTGGGGGAGTAAGATGGAGTATCCTTCTGAGAGAGTAAGGGTCTGAAAATGGGAATTCCCTACTGGAGATGGAATGCTGGAACACGCCCCCCCCCCCCATGCCTGCAGTGAGAATGAGGGATATTCCAGAAAGGGGGCCCCCATGGTTTAGGGGAAGACATGGAAGCAGGGAGATCAAACCCTGGCGGGGGGGGGGGGAACGGGTGTGAGGGGGTGTCTCTGAGACCAGGAGTGCCCCAGCGCCAACGGGGTCCAGAACACAGGTTTAATCTCTTAATCTGTCTCATTAATCACTCACCCTCCTCTTGCCCCACTCCTCAGATCCAATTTCGCCCCAGCTCAGGTTCCAGATGCTTCTCTGAGAAAAGCCCCCTTTCTGTGCTCCGCCCTCCATCCCCCAGCCTGAACTAGTCCCTGGTGGGCCTCTCTGCTCGGGCCATCCTCCTTTCCCTCTCCTCCCCCAAACTCTGGGGACCTTCCAGTGCCATTACCTGAGCTCCGCCTCCCTTCTGGCCCAGGGGAGAGGTAGGAAAAGGGGCCCCAGGAGCCTCCCGAACGCGTAATTGAGAGCAGAGGTAAAGGACTTAAAAGCCGTAGGAAGGAGACTGGTGAGCAGGTCTCAGTGTCTGCAGGGCAACGTGCCTGGGCTGTGGCTGGGCAGGTCCAGCTCCCTCCTGAGAGAGACTTTAATTGCAGATTAAGTGAAACCACCAGGATGGCTCTGAGGACAGAGGCCTGCAGCTGGGACGATCTTTCCTGGTTGTCCCTGCCCCCCACCATTAATAACCAATTAACAGGGTCCCAAGGCAGCTCAGTTTTCCACCACGGCCTGGCCCTGCTCTCTGACCCAGCCGTGGTCCATCAAGCTTCCAGTGTGTTGCCCAGGCCTCCATGAGGGCCCTGTGTGTGTACAGGTTGAAGTTGGAGGGTGGGGAGCTGTTCAGGTAACACTGTTGGGAGCCCTTTACCAAAAAAAAGACCACCCCTCAACTTACTATCAAGTTGCCATCCTGTCCTTGGTCCTTGTCAAGGAGTGTAAGTGTCTAGTCCAGGTACCATGGATCTTCGAAACCTTGTTCAGGGTGTCCCAATAGCAGGTTGCACTTATCCCAGATAATAGACAGGTGGGCCCAGATAAGCCCTATGCAACTGGTGGGAGACTGCCCGAGTCAACAGGAAGCTGCCACCGCACAGTCCAGGGGCTTTCTAGAGCTCTCGGCCTCGGCTTGCTGCACGGTGTTTTGGTGTGTCCGTGTTTCTGACGGCAGGCTGTGGAGCAGCCTGTTCTTCCAGGATGGCAGGACTTCTCCAGTTATAACTTAAGGTTGGATATAGAAACCAATCTCATGCCTGGGGCAAATCTTGGGCACAGCAGGTAAATCAGGCATTTGAGACACCACATCCCATATTTGAATGCTGGTTAATCCCAGCTACCCCATCACCAATCTGACTTCTTGCTTCTGCTGGATTCCAGGAGAGGAGGCCACAAGGGATGGCCCAAGTGCTTCAGGCCCCGCCTCTCACCCGAGGAATCTGGACTGAATTGCTGGCTCCATCCTGGCTTTGGCTTGGCCCAGCCCTGGGGAGTGTGAATTGGTGGAGAAAGGATCTGTCTCTCTGCCTTTAGAATAAAGTGAAAATAAATGAAAGTGAACAAAGCAGAACCTTGTGTCTCGCTGGCGCTGCCCTTGCTGAGACTTGTCTCTGAGCTGTCTTATTTATACCCAAGAGGGTTGTGTGATGCCTACCTGTAGGCCCAGGACCAGAGGCCAGAGAAGGCATGACAGTCAGGAGGACATGGCTAAAACATGAGCAGAGTTTGCATCTGGGTTGGCAGTGGTGTCTGTCCAATGGTTTGGCTGGGTCCATGAAGAGTGCCTTTAAAAAATATATATTTTTATTTTTATTGTAAAGTCAGATATATAAATAGAAAGAGAGATAGAGAGGAAGATCTTCCACTAATTCACTTCCCAAGTGACCGCAACGGCTGGTGCTGAGCCAATCCTAAGCCAGGAGCTCTTCCAGGTCTCCCACATGGGTGCAGGGTCCCAAGGCTTTGGACCGTCCTCCACTGCTTTCCCAGGCCACAAGCAGGGAGCTGGATGGGAAGCGGGGCTGCCGGGATTAGAACCGGTGCCCATATGGGATCCTGGCACATTCAAGGCAAGAACGTTAGCCGCTAGGCCACCGTGCTGCCATAAGACTGTCTTTTAAGTTACATTTTCTGGAAATCATTCCCCCTGGGCTACTTCTGAACCTCTAAAGCTTGGGGACACTCTGAAGGAGTGCGATAAAGAGACAAAGATTACATGAAGGACCAATAATGTGTGTGTTGGGGGGAGGGCGCTTCAGTGGCAAAGACACAGGCCCAGGGCTCCCTGGAGATTCTCTTGAGTCTTGACCTAATCTGGACATTTTAGGCAGGATGGGGTAGCCTGGAATCACCTGCTCTTGTTTCCCCCAAACCGGTCTCTCCCAAATCTCATCTACAGGTTGAAGCTGGGGGGAGCCTTCCTTGCTGTGTTAATCATTTCCAGCTCCCAATATCCCTTAATAAGGACCAAGGGTCCCAGTACAATCAACCCTGATTCTCCACCCTGGGAACTTTGCAAACTTCTGAACTGGGGGGCAGAAGAAACAATTTTATAGTCCTTGAGTTCAGATCCAGAGTAACGGCCAGGCAGGGGACTTTGAGGGGAACGAAGTCCGTTCCAGGGCTTGCATACCGCCCACCCCCCCAATCCCCCAACCGCCCCACCGCCGGTCCCAGCGCAGATCTGTGGGGTGGCCCGGGTTTTGTGGGGAGTTGTGCTGGCTTCGCTCTGCGCACGTTCTCACCCTGTAGAAGCACCGCTGCTGAGACATCACATCTTCCGCGCTCTGGATCCACCACAGCCCAGGATAGGGAGGTGGGGGGTGCAGGAGGAGGGGCGCCCCGGGCTCGGGCCCAGCGCCGGGGGCGGGTCCGAGGCAGGGGCCCGGGCTCGGGAGTCCTGCGCTTGGGACTCTTGCTGAGCCGAGCCGAGCGCAGGGGGCTGTTGATCTCCACCAAGCAACTGGCCGGCCATGAACTCCGGACCCCAGCCCCGGACACCCTTCAGCATCGCAGACATCCTAGGTCCACGTCTGGTGCCCCGGGCACCCTCCGCGATGCAGCTTCCAGAGTCGGATACGAGTCCCACGTCGCCGCTATGCGCGCTGGAGGAGCTGACAAGTAAAACTTTTCGTGGACTTGCCGCGCGCGCCCCGCAGCCCTTTGAAGGTATATAGCACCGGCCAGGGCACCGACTCTAACTTGGCCATCTCCCCGACTTCTCTCCTAGTCTTGATCCAATCTGCATCTCACCCCGCTCCGGTCACCCTAAATCGCGCCCGACCCCGGCCGCGTGCCAGGGACTCGCACCTCCCCTCCTCACCTCTCCTTCGTCAGTTCTTTGGCCTCGACCGCTCCGGAGAGCAGGCAGCCTCTCCGGGATGGGCTGGCCTGTCAAGAATTCCCGCACTCTAGGGTCGGTTCGCTGTAGGCGGGGCAGTCGTGACAACGAAAGGCCGGAGAGGAGACAAAAGGCTGGAGCCACAGGCAGTGACCGAGTGAGCAGGGGCAGGCGCGGTGCGGAAAGCTCCGGGAGGCCAGGTTCGGTCTCTCGCAGCCGCCATAGGGAGGGCACTCTATCTCCCGGCGGACGCAGCCGACGGTCCTTGGCGCGGCTCTGCACACTCCCGTTTTCCTCACCCTCGGTACCTCCCACGTCTCTCACGAAAAGGGCTCTGGCATCACTAACGAAGTGTCAACCTAGCGTGCGGCTCGTCCCAGGAGTCTCAGAAAAGGGCACGATCCTGGCCCTGTCACTTTCACCCCGCCGGGTTGCCACCCATCTTTGGTACCAATCCCAGCCAGCAATCCGGCCCAGCCTAGGTCTCAGAAAGGCCTCAAAGGCCCCGCCCCAGGAGGAAAGACTGGGGCTCGGGTCCCAGTTGGCTTGCCCTTCTTCCTAGCTCCATCTGCAGTCCCGCAGCCCAGCGGCCGGCTGGCTCATTTTGTGCTCGCTGCCTTCACCTCGGCCTGAGGACTCCGAGGACGCTCAAGGGCTTCGGGAAGGGATCCATGTTCCGGTCCTTCTCGGCTTTCTGTTTCCCTCCTTCCCTCCCCAACCCACCCCCCGCGCCGACCCACCTCCAGCTATTCCTTCCGCAGGTCACAACCGGATTCCAGCAACCCCAAGACCAACTGATTCCCGTCCCCCCTACATCCCTACAGGCAGGGCAGCCCCGGATGCACTGGGACCTCGGCCCGATGGCCGAAAACGGCGCAAGTCACGCACGGCGTTTACCACGCAGCAGGTACTGGAGCTGGAGCGGCGCTTTGTCTTCCAGAAGTACTTGGCTCCGTCCGAACGCGACGGTCTGGCGGCGCGACTCGGCCTGGCCAACGCACAGGTGGTCACTTGGTTCCAGAACCGGCGCGCCAAACTCAAGCGCGACGTTGAAGAGATGCGCGCCGACGTGGCCTCCCTCCACGCACTGTCGCCCGCAGTCCAGTGCCGCCTAGCGCTGCCCGATGGCGCGCTTGGCCCCGGCCCCGCTGGGCCCGACTCGGGGCCCCACCTGTCGGAGGAAGAGATCCAGGTGGATGATTAAAGGCAAAGCCTACCCTGGACTCTGGGGTTCTGGACTCCTCCCCTTTGCGCTCCGTGCTGGGTCTGGTACTGGGACAGCGGGAGGAGGTCCACCCGGGTGTCTTCAGCTCAGCCCAGCCCAGCCGCCCACCCTTCCCAGCTGTGGAGAATAAGGTGTCGCACAACGCCTTAACCTGGAAGTGGGGAAACCACTAACAGTAAAATCTGCTGGTTACTGCAGAGATCTAGTGCTTGACACTGTGTTGAGGCCTTGGAGGTAAAATAATGGTGATTTTTACAAAGGAAGAGCCCGCTCATCAGGATGTGGGCCAGTATTCCCAGCCAGTCTCCCCAGGCCTTCCCTAACCATCCTTCTAGGTGAAAGGAATGGGGTGGGACTCCGTATGCCGCCCACCCCTATGGTCACAGGACTGCCCCAGATGCTGCCACTGGCTGGGAGATCTCACATCCCATGTCTAGGGCTGCCCTAGGGTAAGGACTTTATGCACAGCTCTACTCTTTCCTCCCTTTGTTTGTTCATGGGATCCTGCCCTGACCTTTCTGACTCTGGAGAAGGAACCTTATTCTGGGACGCAGGCAGAGAGAAGGGCACACCTCACTTCTTAGAACCCAGTCGAGCTCCTGCACTGGGAATGTTACCACCAAAGACAGTGGCTGCCATGGCCGGCCTGGAGCAGCTGGGCTTGCCTACTGGTTCCACTGAAGCTGGTGTGATGATGGAGGGAAGGGGAGCAAAGCACAGCTCCAGCCTTCCCCACCTCCAGTGTCACAGCCAATCCTGGGCTCCCTCCTGCTTCCCCTCCCTCCTGCCATTCTGACCTGCCCACCTCCAACTTGCCTCTCCTCTCTGCCTAGGTGTTTCAACCCCAGAGGCTGTCAAGGGCAGAAGGCAGGTCACCAGGAGTTTCCCCTGCAGGAGGGGATAGTCCAGGGAGGACCAACATGGCTGGAAGGCAGACGGGAGTCTGACATTTCTCCACTGATAACTACTGCTTACTGAGCAGTTCCTAGTGTTTCCTACGGATTCAGTCCCAACCCAGTAGGACCGAATTTTTCATCCACATTTGTTTATTTTCCTTTTATCCAAATTTTAAAAAGATTTATTTTTTTCTCTTTTTAAAAAGATGTATTTATTTTTATTGCAAAGGCAGATATACAGAAAGAAAGAAAAATAGAAAAATCTTTCATCCATTGTTTTACTCCTCAAGTGGCCACAACAACAGGAGCTGAGCCAATCCAAAGCCCAGAGCCAGGAGCTTCTTCCTGGTCTCCCATGCAAGTGCAAGGTCCCAAGGCTTTGGGCCGTCCTCCACTGCTTTCCTAGGCCGCAAGCAGGAAGCTGGATGGGAAGTAGAGCAACCAGGATGCGAACCAGTGCCCATACAGGATCCCAGCACATGCAAGCCAAGGCCTTTAGCTGCTAGGCTGTACCATGCCCTCATCCACATTTTTTGAAACATTGCCTAAAACAGTGTCTGGCACATAGTTGTTGTATACAAAGAGATTGGTGGCTGTTCCTCAGAGACAGAGCCCAGAACTGTAGGTGAAGAGCCATGTGTGACACAATGGGTGGGTGATGAGAGTGACCTGAACCGGGCGGTGAAATGCTCTATGAAATGGTGTTGGGGAAAGAGATGAGTCTGAGGTGGAGGCTTG
Source organism: Ochotona curzoniae (assembly GCF_017591425.1). Taxonomy (NCBI): domain Eukaryota; kingdom Metazoa; phylum Chordata; class Mammalia; order Lagomorpha; family Ochotonidae; genus Ochotona; species Ochotona curzoniae. Next base: position 62,823,730 of record NW_024466599.1, read on the forward strand.
GTTAGTGAGCAGGCATTACAGCTGCTCAGGCCAGAGGCAAGGCATTTGAACTAAGGCAGTGACCGCAGGAGTAGGGGCAGAAATGAGAGGTTTATTTCAAAAGGCATTTCAGAAGATTGCAGGGACCAAACATGAGGTCGAGAAAAGGGAAGGTTTTAACATGATTTCCCAGGTTTCTGGATAAAGCAATTGGAACATGGAAGTCTGTGTTATTAACTGAAATTGGGACTTAGAAGAAAAGCAATCCGCTCGTGAAGGTGATGGATTAAGATATGAATAATGTTAAGTTGGCAAATTCAAGGAATGACCAGGAAGCAAGCAGTACAGCTTCTCAGGGCTGTCGGGTGAGATCCTGGCCTTTCAAACCACTCACTGCCGTCTTTCCTGCCCCATCTTTTATTCTTCCCTCTGGCTCTGGTCTCACTTTACTGAAGTTCTCTGAACTTTTCAAAGATTTCTTTACTTTTATTGGAAAGTCGGATTTACAGAGAGAAGCAGAGACAGAAAGAAAGAGCTTCCGTCTGCTGATTGACTCCTCAAGGGACCACAACAGCCAGGGCTGAGCTGAACCGAAGCCAGGAGCCAGGATCTTCTCCAGAGTATTCCAGGCAGGTGCAGGGTCCTAAGCCCTTGGGCCGTCCTGCACTGCCTTCCCAAGGACACAAGCAGGGAGCTGGATGGGACATGGAGCAGCTGGAACTTGAACCGGTGCCTACAATAGATCCTGGCACATGCAAAGCAAGGACTTTAGCCACTAGGCTGCCGCCGCACTGAGCCCTGAACTTTTCTTTTCTTTTTGGGGGGAGGAGCCTCTGTTGCCTTTTTGTTGTTGTTGTTGTTAAGAGTTATTATTTATTTTTATTGCAAAGTCAGATATACAGAGTGGAGGAGAGACAGAAAGGAAGATCTTTCATCTGATGATTCAGTCCCTAAGTGACCGCAACAGCCAGTGCTGCGCCCATCCCAATCCAGGAGCCAGGAGCTCTTCCGGGTCTCCCATGAAGGTGCAGGGTCCCAAGGCTTTGGGCCGTCCTCGAATGCCTTCCCACGCCACAAGCAGGGAGCTGGATGGGGGAAGTGGAGCTGCAGCGATTAGAACCGGTGCCCATATGGAATCCCGGCGCGTTCAAGGTGAGGACTTTAGCTGCTAGGCCACTACGCCGGGCCCGAACTTTTCTTTGATTGTCTTTGTTGGCGATGTGTCCTCTATAACATCTTTTCCCCGAACCATCCACTTATGAGCATTTATCACTGCAGGATTTGCTTCCTGTCCTGCGCTTCCTCAAGGGCTGAGCCCACCCCCGGACCCCTCGGGTCATCGGCCGGTCGCAGGGTTCAGCAGAGCCGAGAGCGAGCGGGACCGCCGAGAGCGGAGCGGTCGGGAGCTGCGATCCTAACTCTCCCTTCCCGGTGAGTCCGCCGGGCGGAATTCGCTGCAGTTTGAGAGCAGCAGCGACCCCCGTGGGCAGCGGGGTCGCAGAGGGCAGCCAATACGAAAGGAAAGGCGGTGCCCGTCTGGGGACTCGGGGCTGACCGGCCGGAGTCCTCTATCCCCTCCACCTGAGGCAGGAAAACCTACTAAAAACACAAGGGAGGCTGCCTTTGCCCGCCGGGACCCTCCACCCTCTCGTCACAGCCCCCCACAAGCTAACCCGCCCTTAGTCTTCGCAGTCGGCGCCCGCTCCCACCTACAGTAACCCGAGAGTACGCGCCAAAGGGTGGGGTAGGACGGGGTGGTGGCCATCTTTGTTAGGGGCAGAAGCCTCTGGTTACGGAGCCCGAGACAGTCCTTAACGATCCTCAGGGCTCGCGGACGGGAGATGTCGCCTCTTGGGATGGGGCGGAGTCCCGGCTACGGCGGGCGTTGGGCCGACCGGGGAAGCGGGAATCGCTAGGTTCATTCCAGACTCGCCACCCCATGGCCCTGGCATCTCGTTCCGGTGGTCCCCTGCCTCCGCTCGCTACCGCGGCCCCACTGTGGGCACGGCCTGGGGATGCTGGGGAGGAGCCGTGGGAGGGAAGGCAAGCGGCGGTTCTCCGAGGAGAGGTTCGTGGCTACGCTCGGCTGCCAGTTGCCCGGAACATCCCCGGCCTGGACCTGCGGCCCGGGGCAGCGCCAGCGGCCGCGAGCGAGCATCGCGAGGCCGGCTCTGCGGACTGGAGGCGGGAGCTGGCGGCTGGCGGCCCGATCCCTCCCACGCTGCAGCGTCTGCGGACCGTGCTATTGCGGCTGCACCGCGAGCGGGAGCAGCTCCTGCAGGCCCGGGACTGCGCCCGCCACCTCCAGGCATCCGTGCGCCTCCTCAGGACCCTGAGCACCGGCGCGCCATCCCTCGGCTCGGGCCCCGTATCTCAGCTGTGCCGCGACCTGCGGCTGCATGCTCCCGGAGGGGCGCGCCGACGAATCGGCCTCCGGGACACCCTCGAGCCTGTCCTCCTAGCGCGCGCCATCGGACTAGCGGCCCAGCGTCTGGATGCCGCCATCGAGATACAGCTTGTCGCCGTGGGGCGGGCGCCCGCCAGCCCGTCTCTGTCTTCCCGGCTCGCCGACCTGCTGCAGTCGCTCCCCACCTACCACGGACTGCAGGGGAAAGCCCTGAGCCACGTCCCTGGGGCCGCGCGCCCTTTCCCCACAGCCCGTGTGCTTCGTCTCCTGACGGAGGAGCGAGGTTGCCAGATGGCAAGGAGGCTGGAAGGGGCGCTTTTGAGATCCGGTTTAAAAGACCAGCTCCGTAGGCAGTGCCAGGAAGAGCGGGAGCTCCTGCCAGGGCTGCTGGGCTTGGTGGGGGGCGTGGCAGGTGCAGCCGGCAGTGCACTGGGCCTAGGAGGGGCTGGCACTCTGTGGAGCCAATATTGGACCCTGCTGTGGGCAGCCTGTGCTCAGAGTCTGGACCTCAACCTGGGACCCTGGAGAGACCTAAAGGTGGTAGCAAAACAGCTGGACCAGGTACTGGGTCAGGGTGAGTACTGGGACTTGATGGGTGTTGGGGAAGGCCCTTGAGAAAGAAGAGGGTTCGGGTTCTCCCATCTGGAATTTCAAGGCAAGGTCTTGAGTCTGAAAGGAAGCCTCCTTCCAGCCCTGCCCCATCACTGGCTGGGCGGGGGTAGTGGGACAGGAGCCATAGTTTTCAGCCTCCAGGGTCGTTTCTTCCATCAGCATCCTTGCCTCAGGAGTGTGAGAAGGAGCTGGCTTCTTGGTGTCACAGCCTACGCCGTCAGTCTCTCATCGGGAGCTGGGACCAAGGTGAGAAGGGGTGCGGAAGGTGACCCCAAGCCCTGGGTCAGTCCTCCTCCTCAGACTCTCCCTTCCCATTCTCAGGATTCTGCCAGGCCTTGGGGTCAGCTCTTGGGGATCCAAGCAGCCTTCCAGGGGCTTCTCACACCGCACAGTTGCTGCAGCAGCTCTTCCCTCCTCTCCTGCATGCCCTCCAACAGCCAGAATCAGGGCCACTCTGCGGTCAGCTGCCTGGTGAGTGAGGGACTGGGCATACCTCTGGGTTTCTGCTCTATTCTCAAATGTGCCTCTGCCTGGAAGGCGCCTGTGATACCTAACGCGTGCGCCCTGCTGCTCCCCTGCCCAGGTCCTGCCCCCGTCGCCCTAGCCCTCTGTACTCTGCAGACTACCTTGCTCTGGCTCCTGGGCCGAGCTCAGCGGCACCTGGCAGCATGGGCCCCAGGCGCCTTCCTGCTTCTCATCCAAAAGGACTTGCCTGTGAGTGTGAGGGGGAGTGGGTGGGAGAGCAGTCTGGGCTGGTCTGGGCTGGTCTGAGCTGGTCTGAGCCTTCACACACCCTGCTTTTGCACCCAAAGCCCCTGTTACGTGAGGTGGAAGCTCTGTCTAGGCTGACCTCGGAGGGAACTTCAGGGCTGGAGGCAGAGCAGCAGCTGAACCTGGAGATGCACAGGTTGGCCACACGGATACAGGTGAGGCCCAGGGCCCTGAGGGGACGGGGTGAGATCCTGCCCTGCGCTAGCTCAGGCAGCAGGGGCACAGCACAGGACCTTAGCCATATGGAAGCCCCTGGACTCTGCTACATTGATCTTTCTTGCATTAATTTTCTCTCTCCCTCCTTTAGGACTTGTTCATTTATTTGAGGGGCAATGGGGGGGGGGGCGGAGAGAGAGAGAGAGAAAGAAAGAAACTCTTCCATATGGTGGTTCACTCTCCAAATAGCTACAGGAGCCTGGGCTGACCCAAACTGGAGCCAGGGGTCAGGGGCTTCATCCAAGTCTCCCCACAAGTCTCCTTAGGTCATCTTCCACTGCTTTCCCCAAGCCATTAGCAGGAAGGTGGATCAGAAGTGCAGCAGCTATTATTTGAACTGGCATCCATTGGAACACCAGCACTGCAGATAGCAGCTTCACTTGCTATGCCACAGCACCGGTCCCTTCTTCATGTATCAGATTATTCCCATAAAGAGAAACCTGTGCTCATTCAGCAGGTACAATTTATAGAGAAAAAGCAAGATAAATGAACTCTTCTTTTACTCACAAGTTTTTCATATCATGTTTCTTTTTTCTTGAAAAATATAGGTTGCATTTCGTTAAATAAATGCCCAGAGTTTAGAAAGTTGACATAGAACAGAGCTGCCTAAGGTTTCTCAGGAGGAAGGGCATTCGTTTATTCCAACCTGCACATCTGGTTGTGGCATCTCAGCAGTAGCCTCTATCTACACTTGGTGGTTTGTTCCAAGATTTTTCTTCTATATTTATGAATAAAACCCTTATACTTCTATCTATGTAAACATTCCCCCATTTTTGCACATCATCTATTCCTCTTGTGGAAAAATGTCTTTTGTTTGTTGTTTTTTCTTGTCCAGTTCCCTCTTTGCCCTGCCTGGGGCCTGGCTGCTGAGCTCGGGCCTTGCTCTCCTGCTCCTTTGCAGTGTTTCTCTTTCCCCACAGTGGAGAGTGGGGCTGTGAACTCCGACCCATTGGCTCTTCTGGCTCCCTGAATGCCAGCACCTCTGTTTGTCAGCTGGGCATTTCTACCTCATTTTACTACTGTCTCTGATCTCACCACACCCCAGGGCAAGCTCACCCTACACAGGGCAGTGAGGCAAGGGAGACCTGATGAATGCCATCCAGGGCCTGTGGCAGGAGCTGGTGGATGGGCAGCCTCTGAGAAGTGGCAGAGGTTATTGGAGGTAGACAACTCATAGACATGCGGGGGAGTGGTAGTGAGATGCGTTGGCCAGGGCAGAGGCTGTGTGGTGTGAGGAGATGCAGGAATAGAGGAAAAAGCAAGTTGGCATCAGATTATGGCAAGCAGTAAGCACCAGTGTCTCATAAGCGACGGGCAGCCATGGCAAGGGCAGATGGGGAAGAAGTGACAGAGGGGGTCCAGCTATAGGAGCAGCATGCTAGAGATGTGGGGAGACATGGGATGTGAAGGATTCAGTTCTTTGTAGTTGTGTTGAGGATAGAAGATGAGGAACAGGGACTGTGTGGCCACCGTGGGAACCAAGCACTGCGAAGCACTCTCCGAGCCTTGCCCTGGTGAGCGTGTGGTTGGGTGTCTGCTCTGGGTGCTCCGGCACACACAGCTGGGAGTGACAGAGATCAGGCATCTGAGTTTCTCTGTAGCTGGATCTGCAAGGTCAGAGGTAGAGAGGGCAGGGCTGTGTGTCAGGCTTGTACTGTGCACCTTGTTGAGTGTACAGTTTCTCAATGTCCGTTCACATAAGGGTGATTTCCTTGGAGGAGAGACAGAAAGATCTTCCCTCTGCTGGCTCACTCCCCCAAATGGTCAAAACAGCCACAGCTGAGCCCAACTAAAGCTAGAAGCCCGGAGCTTCTTCCGGGTCTCCCACATGGATGCAGGGTCCCAAGGCTTTGGACCGTCCTCCACTGTTTTCCCAGGCCATAAGCAGGGAGCTGGATGGGAAGTGGAGCAGCTGAAACATGAACCGGCCATATGGGATCCTGGCACTTGCATAGTAAGGATTTAGCCATTGAGGCACCATGCTAGGCCCTAGAGAGGTTGTTTTCTTACGCACCAGGAGCCACATGGGTCCCAGCTCCAGGCCTGCTTTCCCTTCGGGCTTACTGGCATCACCTGCCGCCATGTGCTCCACTTCCTGGGGCTCCTTTCCTCTAAGATGGGCTGCAGAGCAGAGACCTTCTTAACTGCATCTTGTCTTCCTACAAAAGCAAAACCGACCAAGCACGCCGAAGAAACAACAGAAAGTAGCACTTGGCCTTGTGTTGTGTTACGGGTTAGGTTGCTCTTGAGAGGTGGACGTGAGCTGGGAAGAATACTCAGTCAGGACCTTGGAAGGTTGCTGCAGCTCAGAACTTTACCTACCTGCTGTCCACACATAGTTCTCACCTTGCTTTCGGAGCGAGGACCCTCAAGGGCGTCATCATCTCTCTCTTCCCCCACTCTGCTTAAGGTCCCTATAGAGTGAAAGTAACCTGGAGGATTTTTTCCATTCTCTGCACCAAGCTGAGGGGAGCAGGGCAATTGTTTATAATCTAGATCCAGAATTTTTGGTAAACCCAGCACCAGCTGTGGTGGCGTTTCTCCGTGGAAAGTGTTCATGTTCCCACGATCGTGCATACCCCTCTGGGGCTTTACAGGCGCAAGGGGAACAGCAGTGTAATTTGACAGGCACTGTTCATTTTCTCCCTGCTCCCATAGCTCCTGCCTGAAGAGTCCCTGGGTCTCTTCTCTGAAGCGTGTCATAAACAAGCCACAAAGGGCTTCAAACTCCACATGCCACGGGGTCGGTACTGGCGGCCTCGACTCTCTTCTGGTAATTCCTTAACCCGGTTTTTCTATTTTGAGGGTTCTCAGGGTTACATTGGAGTTGCCCCACCTCTCCCGATCCTGGCCCCACACTGCTGTTTCCATCTCCATCCCAACCTTCTGGGGCTCTGAGCCCCCTGAAATTGTACTGTTTTAGTCCCGACACCTCATTTAGGAACTCAGGAAACCCCCACATCTTGTCTGTTCTTTTCCCCCACTCCAGAACTTCCCAGCGTTCCTAGTGAGTATGCTGGATTGGTGGTCCGCACGGTCCTGGAGCCTGTGTTGCAAGGACTGCGGGGGCTGTCCCCACAAGCCCAGGCCCCTGCCCTCGGGCCAGCACTTACAGCCACCCTGCGTGCCTGGCTCGACCATATCCTCACCTGTGGGATCCGGTTCAGGTGGGGAGCAAAGGCAGTAGAGATGGTGTGTGTGTGTGTGTGTGTGTGTGTGTAAGGTGTGGGGTAAGTGGTGGGTCCAAGCAGTGGGAAGTTCCCTTATTCACGTTGGACCTTCCCCTTCAGCCTGCAGGGGGCGCTGCAGCTCAGGCAGGACTTTGGAGTGGTCAGGGAGTTGCTGGAAGAGGAGCAGTGGGGCCTGTCCCCAGATGTTCGCCAAAGCCTGTTCATGCTCAGCATCTTCCAGCAGCTGGATGGGGCCATCCTGTGTTTACTGCAGCAGCCCCTGCCCAAGACCCGAGTGGGCAGGAGGCGCCCTTGTTGCTGTGAGTGCCTGCCTGTCCTCCCTCGCTGCCCATGTGCACCCTCTCCCCTTGCCAGTCTCCACCAGCCTGGCTTTAGCATCTCACCATTAGCCTTCCTCCCATGCCTTGCAGGTACCTGTACCGACGTCCAGACCACAGAACTGCCCAGCAGCTGCCTCAACAGCCTGGACAGCTTGGAGCCCTCTCTGCGGCCTGGCACACTCTCAGCCCAGACAGCTCAGCTGCTAAGCAGCCTGCGTGGAGGAGGCCCCAGCCCCGAGGCCTACCTGGTGGGCAATCAGCAGGCCTGGCTGGCCCTGCGACAACATCAGGACTCTCGGTGGCACCTGACTTTCCTTGCCTGCCTGGGTATCAACCCTGAATCCTAAGGAGAGGTGTCAGGAAGCCAGCTCTGGTTGGGAAAGCCCCAACATGTGGAACTGCACATTAAAGCAGCCTAAAATCGACAGCCTGGAAGAAAGCTTTCTTGAGAACCCCGAGCTACTAAGTTAAGGATCCAAGATCATGCCAGCACCTGCAATCCACAGAGAAGGGCAAGGCCACGGCCACGGCCTAGGACCGGGAGTCCGGCATCTCTGTGGGGGTCAGGCCTGGTCCCCAGTCAGTGAACACCCGTCAGGAAAGGGGGAAGGCAACAGGGCGCAGAAGGGCGAGATGCCACTCCCCCACTTATGTCCTAGGAGCCAGGCTCCAACCGGTGCATCAGAGAAGCACGATGAGCAAGGATCAGTCCCACGGGAATGTTAGCCAGATGCCCTTCCCCATTATTTTCTGTCGTTTAAAAAATCCTTGGCTGTGAGACCTTGACTTAGAACCGGCACCGTAGGGCACGCCGAAGCAAAGCCCACAGGGGTTTCTGCACCATCGAGCCCAGCGCTGCTGCGGGTGGCCGGGGATCTACTACTGGCGGAAGCCCGGCCAGTCACAGCTTCCCGCGCAGAAGGGCGCTTCCGCTCGCGTCAGCGTTTCCGGGGCGGAGTTCATCATGGCGGCGGCCTTGGCTCGGCTCGGGCTGCGGGGCGTGAAGCAGGTTCGGGTTCAGTTCTGTCCGTTCGAGAAGAACGTGGAGTCGACGAGGTACGGGGGAGAAGAGAGGGGGACGGTAAGGGGATCACCTTGTCCGCGCGCGGCGCTCACCCCCTTCCTCCCCACCGCAGGACGTTCCTCCAGGCGGTGAGCAGCGAAAAGGTGCGCTCCACCAATCTCAACTGCTCGGTGGTTGCGGACGTGAGGCACGACGGCTCGGAGCCCTGCGTGGACGTGCTGTTTGGTGGGCTCCGCGGAGGGGACGCGGGCGGGAGAGGGCGGCGGGTGCACGGCCATGGAGAGGGAGAGGGAAGGCGGCGGGTGCACCGCCAGGGGAGAAGGAGAGAGAGGACGGTGGGGTGCACAACCGGGGGAGAGGGAGAGAGAGAACAGAGAACGGCGGGGTGCACGGCCAGGGGAGAGGGTGGTGGGGTGGGGTGCACCGCCAGGGGAGAGGAGAGAGAGGACAGCGGGGTGCACGGCCAGGGGAGAGGACGGCGGGGTGCACGGCCAGGGGAGAGGAGAGAGAGGACAGCGGGGTGCACGGCCAGGGGAGAGGACGGCGGGGTGCACGGCCAGGGGAGAGGGTGGTGGGGTGCACCGCCAGGGGAGAGGGAGGGAGAGGACGGCGGGGTGCACGGCCAGGGGAAGAGGGTGGTGGGGTGCACCGCCAGGGGAGAGGGAGAGAGAGGACAGCGTGGTGCGTGGCCTGGAGGACGCTGGCTGCCGGCCACCCTCGGGGCCCAGCCTCCATCTGGACTCAGCCCCGTGCTTGACTCTTCTGTTGTCTTCCTCAGGGGACGGGCATCGCCTGATCATGCGTGGTGCCCACCTCACCGCCGTGGAGATGCTCACCGCCTTCGCCTCCCACGTCCAGGCCCGGGGAGCAGCGGAGGGCGGGGACAAACCTGGGGCTGGTGGTGGGCGCTGACCTTGCAGAGGAGATCCCACAACAACGGATTTTAGCCTGATACTGGGCTAAGGGACTTGGATGAATTATTCCAATCCTTCCCGATGTGGAGCACCAGAAAGACCCATTGCAACAATGTTCTCTGAATGAGATGGCATCGTGGAGGGATCTGATGGAACTTGTAATTTATTTCGTTTTTTTTTTAAGCCCTTTGGAATGTGCTATCAACGCGCACACATTCGGCATACCAGCTACTCCAGTCACAAAGCTGGTGCTGAGTTCTTTGAATTTCTGTGTCAGCGCCTTCTGAGCTCTTAGCTTACTGTGGATGGGGCCTCTCTGCCTTCGGACTTATTCTCATGCTCATAAAGGTGTGTTGGCCTCATTATTTTGCTTCTCTCTTTATTCTTCTTTAGGACATCTCATCCACTGTCATAATTTTTAAAAATATTTATTTTCATTGGGAAGGCAAATTTACAGAGAAGACACAGCTCTTCTATCCCAGTGGCTGCAATGGCTGGAGCCAAGCTGCTCCAGAGCCAGGAGCTTCTTCTGGGACTCCCACACAGAATCAGGATCCCAAAGCTTTGGGACATCCGCCATTTGTTTCCCAGGTCAGAAGCATGAAGCTGGATGGGAAGTGGAGCATCTGGAACATGAACCTGTGGTCATGTGGGATCCTGGTGCCTGAAGGGGGAGAATCAGCCAGTTGAGCCATTGTGCTGGACCCCACTATCATAATTTGAGCTACTCTAGTTAAACCCTCCACTTCTGTAAGGTTCTTTTTTTGTTTAAAGATTTATTTATTTTTATTACAAAGTCAGATATACAGAGAGGAGGAGAGACAGAGAAGATCTTCCGTTTGATGTTCACTCCCCAAGTGACCGCAACGGCCGGTGCTGAGCCATTCTGAAACCAGGAGCCAGGAACTTCCTCCAGGTCTCCCGCACAGGTGCAGGGTCCCAAGGCTTTGGGTCATCCTCTACTGCTTTCCCAGGCCACAAGCAGGGAGCTGCAGAGCAGCCAGGTCAGGGAACCAGTGCCCATATGGGATCCCAGTGCATGCAAGAAGAGGACTTTAGCTAGGTTTTAGCTAGGACTTTAGCTAGGCTACCGCACAGGGTCCTCCCCTTTTGTTTTGAAGAATTATCTGAAAGGTAACTTGGAGAAGGAGAGGGAGAAATGGAAAGGGAAGTCTTGCAGCTGCTGATTCACTTCCCACATGACTGCAGTGGCCAACCCTGACCAGGTCTGGCCTGGATAGGATCTACCTCTGGGTCTCCCATGGCCGTTTTCCAGTGTTTCCCAGACACTTTAGTAGGGTGCTGGATTGGAAGTAGAGCAGCAAGGACTCAATGCCTACATTGCAGGCAGCTTAACCTACACCATTATGCCACCCCCATCCCACTTGCTTTTCAAGGCACTTCATCTACTGGGTCACCTTGGTGGAAACCATAGGTTTCTGTGGTTTTGCCTTCTCCCTTTGCGTATCTGAGTCAGTCCAGAATTTTTTAAGCCACCATGCCATGGACGTGGCTCCATGTCAGCACTCCTTAAGAGCACTGGTTCCAGTTCTGGCTGTTCCACTTCCGATCAGGTTCCCTGCTGATGTACCTGGGAAAGCGGATAAGCATGGCCCAAGGACCTGGGCCCCTGTATCCACACAGCAGACCCAGAAGAAGCTCCTGGCTTTGGCCGTGATCCTTGCCATCATTTGGGGAGTGAAACAGCAGATGGAAGACCTCTGTCTCTTACTTTCAAATAAAGTAAATCTTAAGAGTTTCTGAAGTGATCTCTGTTCTTCCATTTTGTGTCATTGCATTTTTCCATCTCATCTCCTTTTTTGACTATTTTTTCTGGTGCTTAATTTTCTCTTGCCAGAGCACTTGATTGGTTTTATCTCCTAGTACTGCCTGCTTCAATAAAACAATGCCTGAAGTAATTTTTTTTAAAGATTTATTTTTATTATTTTTTATTGGAAAGGCAGATATACAGAGAGGAGAGACAGAGAGGAAGATCTTCCATCCGATGATTCACTCCCCAAGTGAGTGCAACGGCCGATACTATGCCGATCCAGAGCCAGGAGCCTCTTCCGGGTCTCCCACGTGGGTGCAGGGTCCCAAAGCTTTGGGCCGTCCTCTGCTGCTTCCCAGGCCACAGGCAGGGAGCTGGAAGGGAAGTGAGGCTGCCGGGATTAGAACCGGCGCCCATATGGGATCCTGGGCGTGCAAAGCGAGGACCTTTAACCGCTTGCGCCACCGTGCCGGGCCCCTGAAGTATTTTTCATGCAGGGTCAACACCTATTAGTATAGATCATAGATCCAAGTGGGGGAAATCAGCCTTTAAAAGAAATGTAGAGGGCCTGGTGCAATAGCCTACTGGCTAAAGTCCTTGCCTTCCACATGCTGGGATCCCATGTGGGAGCCAGTTCGTGTCCCAGCTGCACCACTTCCCATCTAACTTCCTGCTTATAGCCTGGGAGAGTAGTAGAGGACTGCCCAAAGCCTTGGGACCCTGCACCCATGTGGGAGACCCAGAAGAAGCTCCTGGCTCCTGGTTTCAGATCAGCTCAGCTCTGGCTGTTGAGGTCACTTGGGTGGTGAATCATCGAACGGAAGATCTTCCTCTCTGTATATCTGACTTTACAATAAAAATAAATCTTTTTAAAAGTAGGATAGCATAAAATCAGAGTGCATGGCACATGGAATGGAAAATATTTAGCAAGTCACTAAATCAGAAATAGAGCATCCTGACTGCAGCCGGCCCCCGTGTGGGATACTTGTAGAGTAGGTGACCACGTTACTTGGTAAGCAGCCATGCTGTCCAAAGGCCTTATTACACTGTTAAAACAACACAACCTTGAGGTCCCTGGCTACTTAATTGTTAACTTGGGTGTCTGCTGCTCCTAGTTCTCAGGTAAAAAGGGAGACGGTTCATCATGGCTTGACAGCTGGCACTGTGCTTGGGGATTGTGAAGCTGTTTATCCCCAACACCTTACACAGTGTGATGCAGATGATGTGGTCAACACCTGGTTACATCTGCAGCATCTACCTGGTACCTACAACAGTGACTAGTACTAGACTGGTGGCACCACTGGTCAGAGGCTTAGTCTGTTATACCACAGCTGCAGCGTCATTCCATGTTTCCTTGCTTCCTGGGAGGTAAGAAGAAAGCTGTCTGCTATTAGCGTGTGGGCCACGCTTGTTGTCCTTTTATGGTTCGTTCAGATAAGGAATTGCAGGCTAAGTGGAGACAGACTTAGGTCTAAGGGGCCACTGTTGTGGTGCAGTGGGTTAAGTGACATGGGTAGGAGAGAACTGGCTGCTCCAGTTACAATCCTGGTCCCTGCTAATGGCCTGGGAAAGCAGTACAGGATGGCCCGACTGCTTGGGCCTAGAGACCAGGAAGAAGCTCCTGGCTCTTGCCTCCAGCCCAAGTCGTTGGAGGATTTGGGAGAGTGAACCAGCAGATGGGAGATCTCTGTAACCCTGCTTTCCAAAAAAAAAAAGACTTGTTTGAAGTCACAGGGTCGCTTGAAAACAGCTGAACTAGACGTCAGCCCTCCCTAGTGGGTCCACCAGGGAAGAAGGTGCTGGGTGTGTGCCACCCAGTGTGGAGCAGGTGCACAGCGTTGCGACCGGGCGGTCACTTCTCAGGTCATAGGTTTCCATCTCATTACAACAGCGTCTGAATGCAGAGTCGTTTAAAATAATAACAGCTCAGCACGAGGTAGGTTTTCTCTACCAGGCTGCGGATTCCGCGGGGACACCAGAAGAGCGCGAACCCCAACCAGGGACGGCCTGGCGAGGAACCCTTCGCCACCCCACGGCATCGGAGAGGCAAGCCCCGGCCTGACGTGGCGGGGCGGGGCTTCCGGCGGAAGGCGGACGTAGAGCCGGGCGCGCGGGCCGGCAGGTGCGGCTGCAGGGACTGTGGTCCCCGGGTTCGCGGCTCGGGCCGGCGGGGCAAGGCAAGGCCTGGGCTCCAGGGACGCCGGCCTCTGTGGTAGGATGGCTCGGGGCGAGCGGCGGCGCCGCGTCGCGCCGGCGGAGGGGAAGCGCCCCGCCGAGAGGGCGGCCCGGGGTGTCCCCGAGCGGCGGGGCGGCGGGGCCCCGGGCACCCCAGGGCGAGCGGCCCTGGCCATCGTGGTCCTGCTTTTGGCCCTGGGACTGTCGGGGCGCTGGATGCTGGCGTGGTACCGCATGCGACGGGCGGTCACGCTGCACTCCGCACCCCCAGCGCTGCCCCCTGACTCCTCCAGCCCCGCCGTAGCCCCGGACCTCTTCTGGGGCACCTACCGCCCACAGGTTTACTTCGGCATGAAGACTCGCAGTTCGCAACCGCTGCTTACCGGTAACCGGGTCCGGGGCGGATGGGGCAGCACGCGGCTGGACGCTACCTGGGGGCACCCCAACTTCATGCCAGAGCAAGATCGGGGCGGAAGGGATCAGGAGAGTTTAGGAAGAGGGATGAGACTCCCAGGGGCAGGCCCCTGTTCCTTGACTTATGTGGCCGTTCTACCCCTAGGACTGATGTGGGCGCAGCAGGGCGCCACCCCAGGGACCCCTAAGCTCAGGCACACCTGTGAGCAGGGGGACGGCGTGGGTCCCTATGGCTGGGAGTTCCACGACGGCCTCTCCTTCGGGCGGCAGCACATCCAGGATGGGGCTTTAAGGCTCACCACTGAGTTCGTCAAGAGGCCCGGGGGTCAGCACGGAGGGGACTGGAGCTGGAGAGTGACTGTAGAGCCTCAGGTCAGGGTCTCAGGACCCCCTTTCCGCGGTCCTGACCCCTATCATTCCCCTGTTCCTACCAGCAGACTCAATGCCGAGTGGGGTGGACAGCAGGAGCTCTGTGCCTGGCTGCCTGGCTCATCCCTTTAGGCACGTGTCTGTGTAACCATCTCTAAGCCTTGGCACTCTTGATTGTAAAGTGGACATCCTAATAGCACCTGACTGAGGGGTTTGTAACAATGAAATGAAATGATATGAACACAGAGTTCTTAGGGCATAGTGGGAAAGTACTCTTATCATTCCACAGAGCCCCGTGCCAGGGTTATTTATCTCATGCTGCCCAGTGAACTGTTCACCTTCAGTACTGCCAGATGGCCAGCATGGATATTGCCCTCGCCCGCTGTCCCGCCCCTCACTCAAGCTGATGCTTGAGAAGGAATACAGCCTAACGCTGGGATTTCGTTTCTGTCCAGGCTTCAGGCACCTCTGCCCTCCCTTTGGTCTCCCTGTTCTTCTATGTGGTGACAGATGGCAAGGAAGTCCTTGTCCCAGAGGTCGGGGCCAAGGGCATGTTGAAGTTCATCAGTGGGCACACCAGTGAACTTGGTGACTTTCGGGTTACACTTCTGCCACCAACCAGTCCAGGGGACAGCACCTCCAAGCATGGCAGGTAAAAAGGGGAAGTGTGGGGAGGGGGGCGGGAGTGGGGCGGAGGCTGATACATGCCCACTTCTAGCTTCCCTCTCCCACCTTGTTCCCACCCATTATTTTTGTTTTCCTCAGCGTCTGTGTCCGCCATTACTCAGACTGCCATCTTTTGGGGCAGCTCACTGCTTTGCCTTTGTAGCCTTGACTGCCTTCTTCTGAATAGCATTTCCTATTTGTCTCCTTCCCTTCAAGCTACAATGTCTTCTGGTCCTCCAACCCAGGACTGCCTCTGCTGACGGAGCTGGTGAAGACTCGCCTGAACGGCTGGTTTCAGCATCGGCCCCCGGGGGCCCCACCTGAACGCTACCTGGGCTTGCCGGGTACTCTGAAGTGGGAAGATAGAGGCCCAAGGGGGCAAGGGCAGGGACAGGGTCAGTTCTTGATTCAGCAGGTGACGCTGCAAGTCCCCTTTTCTGTGGAGTTTGTGTTTGAGTCAGGCAGCGCTCGGGCAGCAGGGACGCCAGCCCCAGAGAGGCTGGCAGGCAGCTTGCTGACCCAGGCCCTGGAGGACCATGCGGAAGCCTTCAGCAAGCGCTTTGAAAAGACCTTCCGGCTCAAGGAGAAGGGCTTGAGCACTGGTGAACAGGCTCTGGGCCAGGCTGCCCTCAGTGGCCTCCTGGGGGGAATCGGCTACTTCTATGGGCAGGGCCTGGTGCTGCCTGACCTGGGGTCAGAAGGCTCTGAGCCGCAGGTGGATCCCGCCCTCTTCCCTCCTGTACCCCTGTTCACAGCAGTGCCCTCCCGGTCTTTCTTCCCCAGAGGCTTCCTCTGGGATGAGGGCTTTCACCAGCTGGTGGTCCAGCGGTGGGATCCCCACCTTACTAGGGAAGCTCTGGGCCATTGGCTGGGGCTGCTCAATGCCGATGGCTGGATCGGTCGGGAGCAGATCCTCGGGGAGGAGGCCCGAGCCCGGGTGCCCCCAGAGTTCCTGGTGCAGCGGGCAGCCCATGCCAACCCCCCAACCCTGCTCTTGCCTGTCGCCCGCATGCTCTCCAGTGGTGACCCAGCTGACCTGGCCTTCCTTCAGAGTGCCTTTCCCCGCCTGCGGGCCTGGTTCTCCTGGTTGCGGCAGAGCCAGGCTGGACCAGTGCCACTCTCGTACCGCTGGCGGGGCCGGGACTCAGCCCTGCCCACCCTGCTGAACCCCAAGACACTGCCCTCGGGGCTGGACGACTACCCCAGAGCCTCACACCCCTCTGCAGCTGAGCGGCACCTGGACCTGCGGTGTTGGGTGGCGCTGGGTGCCCGTGTGCTGGCCCAGCTGGCAGAGCAGCTAGGGGAGGTAGAGGCAGCCACTGAGCTGGGCCCACTGGCTGTTGAGCTGGAGGCGGAAGACAGCCTGAATGAGCTGCACTGGGCCCCAGAGCTGGGCGTCTTTGCGGACTTTGGGAACCACACAAAAGATGTACAGCTCAAGCCTAGACCCCCTCAGGGAATGGTTCGTGTAGTGGGTCGGTCCCAGCCTCACTTGCAGTATGTGGATGCCCTGGGCTATGTCACTCTTTTCCCCTTGCTGCTGCGACTGCTGGACCCTAGGTCATCCCACCTTGGGCCCCTGCTGGATGTTGTAGCTGACAGCCGCCACCTCTGGAGCCCCTTCGGCTTGCGCTCCTTGGCGGCCTCCAGCTCCTTTTACGGACAGCGGAATTCAGAGCATGACCCGCCCTACTGGCGGGGGGCTGTGTGGCTCAACATCAACTATCTGGCCTTAGGAGCACTCCACCACTATGGGCAACTGGAGGGTCCGCACCAGGCCAGGGCTGCCAAGCTTCACAGTGAGCTCCGTGCCAACGTGGTGGGCAATGTGTGGCGGCAGTATCAGGCTACGGGTTTCCTGTGGGAACAGTACAGTGACCGGGATGGCCGGGGCATGGGCTGCCGCCCTTTCCAGGGCTGGACTAGCCTTGTCTTGCTGATCATGGCTGAAGACTACTGAAAGGAGTTGAGGGATGTGGGGGGGAGCCCAGACCCCTTGTGCCACTCTGGAGTCTAGAGGGACATGGTCTCTGACTCTGCTCCCACCACCCCCTGGACACCAGAACTCCAACTTCCCTCAGTTCATCTCAGGTGTCTACTACCATTCCATACAGCCCTGGGGTGAATGTGAATCCAGAGTCTATTTTTCTAAATAAATCAGTAAAGACACAAAACTCTGCTTTTTGCCAGTCTTGCCTCACCAGTCCAGATCTCAGGACTACCTGCTGTCATCAGGAAGGTGAGATAAACAGCTGTAACCTTTATCCCCTCCAAATTCAGCTGGTTAAGTGCAGTGCAGGTACAGAGTTCTAGTCCACCCAAGTCCACAAGCAGCTGGTTCACATCTCTTTAATGAGATCAAAGGCTCCTGTGTATGGCTGGGGGAAAGGTGGGTAGAGCTAGTAGCACAGTGCCCCAACACTGCTCTTTCCTCAGGGCTCCAGCCTCTTGAGGCAGATTTTAGGAAGACCGGGAGGGGCCAAGGAGAACTGGAAGAGTTGGAACTAGGGTTGTTTCTGGTGGGCAAGTGACCCACATCATAGGATGTCACCTTCACTAGAAACCAGCCCCATGGGAGGGACCTGGGGTGTGGTCTCAGGGGGCAGTGCACAAGCAGAGTGGTCCTCCAGATCTGGCAGGGTAGTGCTCACCCTCCCCTCTTCTTTGCTGGGCTCGCCCTCACTGGAATCAGGACAAGGGCAGAGCTCTATCCCCGAGTCACCCGTCAGGCGCCGATAGCGGCACAAGGGGGGTGTGTGGGCTGGGCTCGCCCCGGCCCCAGGCTCACCCTCTTGATGAGGGGGGGAACTGTGGTGGGAGGAGACACCCTCCAGGGTCATCCCCACACAGTGCGCAGGGCAGCTGGATGCTGAGGAAGGGCAGGTACAGTCACTGGAGGCAGTCAAGGGGCGACCTGGGACCACAGTATAAGGAGGTGGTGGGGTGCCTGGGCGTTGGACCACATCTTCATAGGCTGGAGGCTTGAAGGCGCTGAGGAGGCCTGCAGGGGAGAGGAGAGCGCGGTTGGTTGGAGGTAACCAGACACAGGAAAGCATGTCCCTCCAGGGAAAGGGGGCTGTGCACTATCTACAAAAGGGAATGTGGGGACAATGCAGGATCCTGGTGCAGTAGAGGCCTCTGGTCATGGGCCTAGAGCCTCAGGTCACTCACGAAGGTCAAGCAGTGAACCGGAAGGGACTGGCCCAGCGCCGTGGTATGCCCCATGGTAGGCCAACAAGTTGATCTCCCGCTGCCGCTGCTGTTGCTGCAGCCGAAGCTTAGCCCGTCGGTGGCGGAAAGCACAACAGCAGCTAAAGAGGATGAGGACAGTCCAGAGCAGCCAGAACCCTGTGGGAGAGCCAAGGGAGGGGCACTTGGATGCCTTCTGAATAAAAGGCGCCTGGGGGTGCCCTCCTGAGGCCCCAGGGAGGGTGGGCAGGGGGACTGGAGACTCACACCAGAGCTCATAGTAGTAAGTGCAGCAGCCAGTCTCCCCGCAGCAGTGACCGCTCTCACAGAGGTAGGGCTGGTTGTTCACTCCCGGACACAGCTCACGAGGCTGGGGGAAAGGAGGCTCTTAGGACTGCAGGCCACCCCAGCCTCTCACATGCACAACCCCGCCCTGGGAGTGAAGCTCTGCTGGGTAAGATGGGGGCCGCTGGGAGGAGGGCTATCAGTGGATGGGGACTTTGGAACAAGAGTCAGTGTGGAGACAATAAGACATACAAAGAAGGGAGGAACCTCTCACACCTGGAACTGCCCTCCCACCCTACCCCAGGGGCCTCCTGCCTCAGAAGACAGTGGGAGCTATCAGAGTCAGACTGGGTAGTATGTCAGGCCAGCTCTCACCACCACCGCCCACCCCCCAGGCTGGGGCTCAGGCTTCCTAGGGTGGGGAGAGGCTGTGGGAGCCCCAAAGTAGGGCTCTCATCCGGGTGGGACTGCTGTAGTTCTAATGGATGGCACCAAGGGCACGAGTCTGGCCTGCAGCTCTTCTCCAAATTGCTCCCTCAAAAGAGGCTGCCAGACTCAGCTGTGACAACAGACACACGGGAAAACATCACCAAAAACTGTTGCGAGACACAAGGAGCCTCCCAGGGGCCTCCCTTCGCCTCTGGTCCCTGGAGAATCACTGCAAGCTTCCCCTGCAACCCTAGATGGGGTGCAGGAGGCTGCAGGCAGTCGACTGCGTCTGTTACAAAGTTTAGACAAAGCGTGGAAGGGACACGTCCAAGAACTTCACAGTACCTTTGGCCCCTTGAGCTCTTCCCCCACCCCCAAAAGAAAGGGACAAGGTGAGGGGACAGAGAAATAAATGGCTGTCGTGGTAGGCTTTGGGGGCTGTTGGGATACCTGCTGTTGCGGCGCCCGAAGTGCCCCCCAGGCCTCCTCGCTTCTGTTTCCGCCGCTGGCGCGAGCCATGCCTCCACCTACAGCCCCCTGAAGACCACAGCCTCCTCCACCGCCAGCCGCCCCGCCCCTGCCACCTCTGCCGCCACCTCCATGCTCCCTGCCCGGCCCATCTTCGCTGCCGCCACCATCACTCCCCGGCCGGAGGTTCCATCCGGGGAGAGCTCCGCCAACTAGGATCCAGGTTGCTCCGTCCTGCCAATCAGCATCGCCCCCCGACGGACGGGCCAATAGGAAGAGACCAGGGGTTTCTCCCTGTGACCAATCTGCAGCAGCAGCTCCGCCGCTCGCCCAGACAACAAGAGCTCGTACAGACAAAGACTGCGTAAGGTCCGACCCACAGGCTTGACTGACAACCGACGAAGACCAGTAGAGACTACAGTACAGGCTGTGCCTCATCAACCAATGAATGCTCCTCCAGCAAAGCAAGGATTCCGCTGATTGGCCGGAGCCACACTCTCAGGGTGACGCCAAACGCCGGAGCCTGGCAGATAATCGCGGCTGGTGCCGGCGTGAGGCGAGCGCGCCCAGAGGCCGGAGTCCGGAGGCGTCTCCTGAGGCCTGGGAGTGGCCGCGAGCTCCGGCAAAGCTGTGTGGCCCGGAGCGTGGTCTGCGCAGACCCCACGCCCCCAACTCTCTACAAGCTGAGGCACTGGAGGACATTTAATAGGATGGGAAGGACACCGAGGACGGGGCGTGGGAGAGGGCGCACAGTCCGCGTAGGGAAGGGCCTCAAGTCGCCAAAAGGGGAGACGCGGGGCCCTCGGGCCCCCCCAGCCGCAGCTGCAGGTTGATGCGGTAGCACTGCAGGCTGCAGAGTGCTTGGCCCGTGCGGGAGCAGGCGTAGCGGCGAGGGTGCGGGCAGCCGGGGACCGAGCAGCGAGGAGCGGGGCCCGAGGGGGCCGGCCGCTGGGCCACGGCGGCGGGCGCCGGCACGCCCGGGGGGAAGGACAGCGTGGAGCCCTGCGCCCCGCTGCTGTAGCGCACCATGGGCGCGGGCGCCGCGGCCCGGCCTCCCCGCCGCTCGCCCCGCGCCGCGGCCCGGCCTCCCCGCCCGCTGGTTGCCGCTGTCTTGGTGAGGCGCTCGATGGTCTGGTTTTTGTGCTCCTCGGCACGGCGCGCCGCCTGCAGCCGCCGCTTCCGCGCCCGCTCCTCGCGCTTCAGCAGCATCTCCTCGGTGAGGACGGGCGCCGGGCCGCCCCCGGCCACGGGCAGCGGCAGGGCAGTCGGGGAAGGCTGGCTCCGGGCCTTCTGGAGCAGCGCTCGCTGGGGAGAGACAGAGGGAGCGGCATCTTAGGAATTGAGGTAGATGACAGGCGAGGCTGGGACCCTTCCACCGCTCTCCAAACTGTCACCTTCAGGTTCTTGGTCTCGCGGGGAAAATCCGCCGTGTCACCGGCTGCCTGGTGGCTGGGAACTCTGCACCCTCCTTTGGAGGTGGGGTTTTTTTTTTTTTTTTTCTTCTTAAGATTTTAAAATTTTTATTTGGAAGGCAGAGTTAGAGAGGAGAGACTATAAAGAACGATCTTCCATTCACAGTTTCACTCTTCCATATGACCACAACAGCCAGAGCTGGACTGGTGGGGAGCCAGGAGCCTCTTCTGGGTCTCTCACGTGGTTTCAGGGCTCCCAGCACTTGGGCCATTCTCCGGCCATTAGCAGGTAGCTGGATCAAGTGGATGCCAGTGCTGTGCAGGCTAAAGCTTAGCTTGCTAAGCCCGGGGTACAGCCCATGTTCAATATCCATGTGATAATCTCTCAAAATTTGGGATTAATCTTTAGTCCTGTCCTTCCCATCCTCAAGTATCTACTTCCCAAATGTATCCACCATTCCCCCGATTTCCTTCCTCCCCAGCACTGTGGTCTTGATCTTGGTTTAGGCCACCACCACGTCCAGCTGATGGCTTCCACAGCTACCCCCACACACTCCCGTTTCTAGCCCTTAACTCTCACAGAGACCGCCAAAGTCACCTACTGAGTGTAATTCACATGTCACTTCTCTGCAAACAAGCAGACAGTGTGGGTGCCCTCTACCCAACAGGCCTGTTCTAGGCTTGGGGTCTTTACAGCTAAGGGGCCTGAAAAGTTCCTTAACAGAGTTCCTGGAAATGTCACCTCTCCCTGCGCCCTTTCCTGAGCACTCCCTCTCCTCTCTCTGACACTTTGTATTTCATCACCCTCCTCTCTGTTGTTATTGCAACCTACACAGCTTTGAAGTCACCGGGTTCCTCCTCCCCACCACTTCAACCTTCACACTATAATACCAGCTCCCTGAGCATAGCAGCCAGTGTCTCCAGAACCAGCATTGTGGGTTAGGCTGCCACCTGCCACACAGGCACCCTACATGGGAGCCAACCCTGTTAATGCACCTGGAAAGGCAATGAAAGATGGTCCCAGTGCTTGGGCCCCTCCCTGAACCTGTGTGGGAAACCTGGAAGATGTTCCTGGTTCCTGGCTTTGGCCTGGTCTAGCCCTGGCCATTGCAGTCATTTGGGGAGTGACCAGTGGGTGGAAGATCTCACTATCTGTAACCCTGTCTTTCCAATAAATAAATAAGCCTTAAACAACAGCAACAAAAAGACACCAATGTCTCCACCATGGATAGCCTCATTTAACTGCCTCTAAAGTTTTGGAGACATAAAGTTATCAGTTCATTCAAGAGGGTCTCAAAAAGTTCATGGAAAATCCATGCTATGAAGAAACTAAATAGATTCAAAAAATTTTTTTTTTTGCACCAAATATACTGATTTTTTAGTTCCCTGTCCCATGGACTCCCATTCGGTGGATGAGTAAAAAGCAGGAAGCAGCTCACCTGCCGGGCAGTGAGTAGCCGCTCATTGATTTCTTTCTTGAGGTCTCCATTGTCATCAAGTTCCCCCTTCTCCAGGGCATCCAGCCACCTCTGCTCCTCCTCCTCCTCCTCCTGACCTCCTAACCCCCCAGACAGGTCCCGAAGTGGGGAGGGGGACAGGTTGCTGTCTTCATCTGGGGAGAAGAAAGAACGGCTTAGATGAGACACCCCATCTGGCCCGTGTCCACCTGGGGACATTGGGGATCCTCACCCCCTTCAGAACCCACCTCGTTCCCTTAACCAGATGTAAGGAGAAAAGCTACAGTTTCCCAGGCCCTACTCACCCAGCCAGGCACGGTACTGCTCAAGGGGTACACCTTCCATGGGTTCCTCTTCATTATCCACCACCATGAGCGGGGAGGGCGAACGAGGTCCCTCGGGGATCACGGTGAAGGTGGGGACACTGCAGGGAAGCCAACCAGTCTAAGTTGAGCAGGTGCACCTCCTCCTGCCGCTGCTGCTCGGATGCTACCCTCAGCGTTGGGCTCTTGGTCCGTCTTGGAGTAAACCCAGCCAGCCTAACTTCTCTTCCTGCACTTCAAGTTCCCCAGGTAAGAACCCTGACCCCTTTCGATCTCACCTCTTGGTGCCCAGGACCTGCCCGCCCAGCTTGATTTTGAGTTTGAGCTGGGGTTTGGCAGGTGACGGCTGCGCGGGTCCAGCCTCCTCCTCCTGATGATGCTTTTTCTTGTGTTTCTTCTTGTGCTTCTTGTGCTTTTTCTTGTGCACGCCATGGCCGTGAGCTGCCGCCAGGCTCAACTCCAGTGCTTCTCCTGGAAGGAGGCCGGTCGAGGTTCGGTGGGGCGGGGCGGGGGGGGACGCACCACTGCGAGGGCCTCCCCGTTACCATAACAACGGCACCGCCCCATCCTTCCCACCCGCACTCTGGAATCTCCGGGGCACAAAGGGCCTTTCCTAAGAAGGCCCGGAGGGCTCGATCGACCCGCGCTTACCCGGCTCAGGAGCCTCCATTACCCCAGAGGTGCTTCCTCGCCGCCACAGCTTACTCATGGGGTCCTGCAAGGCAAGGGGAGGGGAAAGGCTCTGGACATAGGTAGACATGCCGTTTCCGCCCCGCGGAAGAACGGATGTCAGCAAAAGAATCGGTCACTTCCGGTGCGCGGCAACCATGTTTGTGAGGGGCGTGCCTGACGGCTAAAACTCTCCCCTGAGAAACAATAGCAATTAGGGAAGAACGTTCCGGGCGCCTGCCGAAGGTCACAGTTCCCCAGGGCTCGGCCGCCCTGAAGCCGGCGCACGCGCACTGGCGGTCCTCCCCGCGCCGGGCCCGCCTCAGGCTGGGGGCCGCGTCTGTCCCAGGACGGGGGCGAGCAGGGAGCCACCTCCAGCCCTGGGAACGGCGAGCAGTGCTGCCGACAGAACCACAAAAACGCCCAGCAGCGGCCAGGGCAGGAAGACCAAGGCAGACGGTGGTTCTGGAAGCCGGAATTCTCATCAGGAGTGAGTGACGGCGGAAAGCCACCTTGCCAGGATTTAAATCCCAGCCAGGTGTTCTAACGGGACCCCGAAATAGCCTTGGTATTCTTGTACTGTAGGAAGCTGCGGAGCTGTGAAAAGACTCAGGGCTCCAGAAGGTTATCCCTACCATTGCCATGGGTTAGCTGCGAAGTGTCTCGGAAAGCACTCTGCAGTATCTGCTGAATTTTGTAAAGAAAAAAAAAAAAGATAGTGTTTTACTTAATTAAAACTCACAAACAAGCCAAATTTGTGTTTGCTGACCAAAAAACATGGCAGGCTTCAAAGCAGTGCCTTCCTATTTTCTTTTTTATTTTATTTATTTATTTTTAAATACTTATTTGAAAGGAAGAGTTGTAGAAAGAGAGGAGAGTCAGAGAGAGAAAGAGATTTTTTTTTTTTTTAAGATTTATTTTTTGGAAAGTCAGATATACAGAGAGGAGAAGAGACAGACAGGAAGATCTTCTGTCCGATGATTCACTCCCCAAGTGAGCGCAACGGCCGATACTATGCCAATCCGAAGCCAGGATCCAGGAACTTCTAGGTATTCCACACGGGTGCAGGGTCCCAAGGCTTTGAGCTGTCTTCAACTGCTTTCCCAGGCCACAAGCAGGGAGCTGGATGGGAAGTGGAGCTGCAGAGACTAGAACTGGCGCCCATATGGGATCTCGCCATGTTCAAGGCAAGGACTTTAGCCACTAGGCCACTGCGCCGGGCCCTGTCTTCCCATTTTTAAAAGGCATTCTATGCTAGTGTGTACATAAGAAAAAAGGAATGTAGTGATGGGCTTTAGGAGGTGATGATAGGGAATTTTCACAATCTAGAACTGTAATGCATTTTCTCCTAACCCACTGTGTATCACATTAAATTATTTGTATTTGAAAGGCAGATTTATGGAGAGAGAGAGAGAGAGATCTTCCACCTGATGGTTCACTCTGCAAATGGCTGCTGCAGCTGGGGCTAAGCCAGTCTGAAGCCAGGAACTCTAGGTACAGAGACCCAAGTACTTTCTAATGATGAGCTTAGCACTGGCCATTGTAGCCAGTTGAGGACTGAACCAGTGGATGGAAGACCTCTTTCTCTCTATATCTCCTCTCTGTAAATCTGCCTTTCCAATAAAAATAAATACATATTTTTTAAAGATTTATTTTATTTTTATTACAAAGTCAGATATACTGAGAGGAGAGAAGAGAGGAAGATCTTCCATCTGATGATTCACTCTCCAAGTGACCAAAACAGCCAGAGCTGAGCCAATCCAGGCTCTTCCAGGTCTCCCATGTGGGTGTAGCGTGCCAAGGCTTTGGGCCGTCCTCCGCTGCTTTCCCAGGCCACAAGCAGGCAGCTGTTTGGGAAGTGGGGCTGCTGGGATTAGAACTGGCGCCCGTATGGGATCCTGGTGCATTCAAAGCAAGGACTTTAGCAGCTAGGCCACCATGCCAGGCCCCCCAAAATATTTTTAAAACAAAAAGACTTATACCACGTATCAAGATATATGTATGACATGGTTGACTGAACAAAGTAACATTGGTAAGCTGTCCCTGCAGTGATGGACTTATTGCACAGAGCGTGGAAATAACACATGTGGACTATCGGCTCGGTGAGATAGCCAAAGTTTATAGTGGCATCAGACTTTTATGGACTGAGGGTCACATAGGATAGGGGAGTATATATGAACAATCAACTCTATAAAGACAACAAAACTCATGAAGCTTCCTTGAGTTGCACAAATAGCCAAAATCAGTTGGAATGGCACAGAAATAGTGAAAGGATTAACATTAAATCAGACTGTAAGTCCATGATATATAACAGCTGAATACAAGTTTAACATCAAGTTTTCTGTGTAGTTCTATCTTGTTTAGTATTAACAGTTTTGAATTGAGAAAAATTTTTGGGGGAGAATCTTCAAGTAAGATTTTACAAAACTTCATGCACTTTAGGATAATCAAAATAGTTTTATAATTCTAACAAGCCATATATTAGCAATTGAAGAATAGGAAAGTCTTGGCAGGTGAGCAGAGAGATCCCCAATAACTTAGCAGGTGAGGAAAAACTGAACTCTACATCCTATCCAGTGAAATCTAGGAAAAGCCAAATAGGAAGCTTGACTAGTAAATACAAGCTGAGTGACTATAAGCTAGCTGGCTTTTTTCCTGGCTGTTCCAAACTTTATATATTAGTCTCTCTCTGTCTGAAAAGCCAAATAGGAAGCCTGATCAGTAAGGTACAGGATGAGTGATTATAGGCTAGCTGCCTTTTTTATTAGTCTCTATCTGAACTAATCTTGGGGCTCCTGAGCAACCATGATGGTCAGTGCAAGAGAGGACTGGGAGCCAAAGCTGGAACTAAGTAAGGATCAGAAAAAGCTCCTGAGTCTAGAAGGAAATTTATAATCCTTTTATCACTGAGAACCATGCAGGGCTCCTGGCTGTTGTTCTGATGTCACCAGACCCTGTGAGGAGGATACTGGGCCGCTTTAATTCCATGTAGGAAATTCGATAGGAAATGACTGACCTCAGAGTTCTTGGCCTATCAAGGCACTCAAATTTCTTGTGATCTCCTTGGCAGTCAGAATTTGGTCCTTGGTGCCCATACTGATAATCCTTGATGAAGTAGCCGCTGCATCTGCAGCAAAAGCACTTGGAGGCCTCCGGGGGACTCCAGGACTAGGATATAGACCTCCTCTTATCCTCCTGTTCCGCCCTGGGATCCACTCCTGCTCTGTACACCCAACTTCCTATAAGAAGCTGTCACGATTGCTCTTGCCCACTGCAAGTTTCTATACTTTTTCTAATGTCTAAGGCAGTTAAGAATCTGTTATCCATAAATCACCTGTTGCAATCTTAATTATACTTAAAGTGTTCATCAAACATTCTAAGAAGGTGGAAGATTTCTCTGCACTCCTGACCTGTTGTGGAATAAAAAGAATATTATAAACAAACCTGTTTTTGTTTTGTTTTCAGTTCTTAGAGGCAGTTCCACTGGGGATTCCATCTTCTTCTCCAGGTGCAGCGTTGTATTCAAGGGAGTTGTTGCACTTCTGAAGTCAGATGAGCCATAGGAAAACCCAGTTTTGAGGATCCATCTGGAAATTCTAGAGATGAGAATAACCTTTTCCACGGGTTATTGGTGTTCCGGAATACCAATTGTTAGTAGTTTTATATATACAGGAATCTGTAAAGTCTTACCAGTAAATGTAGAAAAATGTTTATCAATAGGAGTATTAATGTCTCCTTGAGGCAAATTTTTAAAAAATTGTTAAAAGGCAATTTTAAAAAAAGATTTATTTATTTTTATTGCAAAGTTAGATATACAGAGAGGAGGGGAGACAGAGAGAAAGATCTTCCATCTGATGATTCACTCCCCAAGTACCTCAATGGCTGAGCTCATCTGAAGCCAGGAACCAGGAGCTCTTCCAGGTCTCCCATGTGGGTGTAGCGCGCCAAGGCTTTGGGCTGTCCTCAACTGCTTTCCCAGGCCACAAGCAGGCAGCTGTTTGGGAAGTGGAGCAGCCGGTATTAGAACTGGCGCCCATATGGGATCCTGGCACATTCAACATAAGGACCTTAGCCAGTAGGCCACAGTGCAGGGCCCAAAAGACAAATTTTTAAAGTTAAGTGTCAAAAACATTATAGATAACATGCTTCTGGAGGGCATCCCGCCTCTTTTTATTAATTAATTATTATTTTTAAGCAGTTGGGTTTATAAGGTGTGACGTGCACATTTAACAAGTCTGAGTCACCATGTTGCTTACTCTCAGTAAAAAATATCAATGAAAATTATCAAAAGTCCGATGTCTACTGTGAATTCAGAAACAAGAGCAAAGGTTAACAATTAGAACTAAATTGTATATTAGAGAAAGTAATGAGAATCGAACTTGAGCACAAATGCATGAATGAATTAAAATGTTTTTAAAAGAACCTATTAGAAATTTAAGTTGCATGAATCAAAGAAACCTCTGTTGATTTAGCAATCTTAGTTCAAGACAGACCAATAAATCAGTTTTGATAACAGTTTAAGATCTGATGCTCTGCCAACTGAGCTATCCAGGCTGAATCAAAACCTTGAGAGAAAAACAAAAGGTCATTACTATGAAATATATCCATTAAACTTAAGACCTGTATTCCACATGCAATAACAAAACTGCCTACATTCACCTTATACTGACATAATGCCATCACCCAAATACTCCTTAAAGCAAGAACATAACTTTTGTTAATTTTAAACTCAATGAGGGGCCCGGCGCGGTGGCACAGTGGTTAAGGTCCTCACCTTGCATGCCCGGGATCCCATATGGGCGCTGGTTCTAATCCCGGCAGCCTCGCTTCCCATCCAGCTCCCTGCCTGTGGCCTGAGAAAGCAGTCGAGGACGGCCCAAAGCTTTGGGACCCTGCACCCGCGTGGGAGACCCAGAAGAGGCTCCTGGCTTAGGATCAGCATAGTATTGGCCATTGCCCTCACTTGAGGAGTGAATCATTGGACGGAAGATCTTCCTCTCTGTCTCTCTTCTCTGTATATCTGCCTTTCCAATAAAAAAATAATAAAAATAAATCTTAAAAAAAAAAAAAAACTCAATGAGACAGAGAACATGAGTAACATGCATTCACCACAACTGATTGGAATTTCATCCTCCAGGATTTATACCTGCAGGGTGAGGAGCACAGGTGGGGCATTGACACAGCAGCAGTTTTAAGTCTGTAACTTCTCTGCAGACACAAATTGAATAGGTTATTATTGTTTTGTAAACCTCTGAGTGTTTGGGACCTGGGGCTGGCCCCTCCAGGAATTTCCTAGTCACAGGCATGCGGGCCTCGTTGGCATGTAGGATATATTCCAGAAGAGTGATAGTACCAGCACAGTACTTTTGAGTTAAGGGAAGTATTTTGCATTGTTTTCTAAAGTGTCTGGCTTGCCACAATTAAAATATGTCGCCTTCATTTGCTTCTGAACAGCAAAGGTTTCTATGGCTGCTAGAAGGGCACAATGTTTGAAAGTCCCTGTGTTAACGGCAGGCTTTCAGGTAACCCACAAGATCTTCCCACTCTTTTATACGACTACTAGCAGCCTGACACTCTTCATTGGCATTATCAAAGGCTAGTTGCTTTAATAATTATTTCTTAGTGTCCTCTCCCCTAAATTGTTTTTTTCTGTGGAGTCAAACAGTATAAGCTTCTCTAGCCCCCTGTATGACTCTTGTATAACTGCCTGCAAATTCAGACCCAGTTTCAATTTTCTTCCACGTCCACAGTGCTGCATCCCCTCTATGGGTGAGCTCAGCTTGAGGTAGTTGTATTTTCTGCTCTGTAGTAATCCACTGCCCATCTCCAACCAACATAGAATAAGTACATTGTTCCCCCTCCAGGATGTTGCCAACCTGATGTTCCTAAGGATCACAATTTTTCCTTAGCCATCACTCCTGCACATTTTCCACTGTAAATATTGAGAAGGAGAAAGCCCTGTTTTTGTTATTACTTCAAAATCATAAGGAATCCAGTTTGCTCCCTGGCTCCAGCCTTTAAATATTCCAACACATATGAAGAAGTGGGTCCATAGGATGCACAAGCTTTCTTAAAAGCTGTTATGGTATTAAAGTCTAGATTCTTGGGTCCAGTGTGGTGGCCTATCTACTAAAGTCCTCGACTTGAATGCAACAGGATCCCCATATGGGTACCAGTTCTAATCCTGGCAGCCCCACTTCCCTTCCAATTCCCTGCTTATGGCCTCGGAAAGCATGGATGACAGCCCAAATCCTTGGGACCTTGAACCCATATGGGAGACCTGGAAGAGGTTCCTGGCTCCTGGCTTTGGATTGGCTCAGCTCTAGCCATTGAGGTCATTTGGGGAATGAATCATCAGATGGAAAATCTGTCTCTCCTGTCTATATACCTGACTTTGCAATAAAAATAAATAAATTTTTAAAAAATCTAGATTCTCATATACAGATTGATTATTTTCTTGGTTAAGGATGATTGGGAAAAGTGATCATAACTCATGAGGTCTATGGGGAATATCAAACACTGGGACACATCATTGATCAGATTTAAGAGTTAGATGGCGTGGGCTAATATTTAACTGTTCTTTTATCCCATCCTCATTTACCTCACTAGAAGATTCAGAGAAATCATGGGATTTTAGTTTTAACATGGAAAGCTTTAGTTTCTTTTCTAGCTGCATTATAATGGCATCTCCCATTAGGAAAGTCTCCTGAGTTTTCTTTTTCATGTCCACATCTATAGAATAAGGCCTTTCTCTTTTAGCTGTTATGTGGCGTTGCCTGTTAGGAGGGTCTGTCGCATGTTCTTTTTCATCTTACTCATCCGTAGCATGAGCTGTTTCTTTTCTAGCCATGTTACAGCAGCTTTTCTTGTTAAGGGGACCTCTTAAAGGGTTCTCTTTCTTTTTCTTCCTCATCTGTACTATAAAACATTTCTTTTTTAGCTACATTTTAGCATTGTCTCCTGTTAGAGGAGTTCTTACACGTTCCCCTTCTAAAATTATAACAACAGCTTTAATTAAAGCCCATGTAATCCAAAAACTAACTTGAACATCTTCTATTCTTCTAGCCTTTTCACCATTCCTCTGGGTAAAATTCTTAAATCCAGTTTCTAGTGTCCCTTCATCTGGGGATCAAGGGTTATATTCACAAAAAACCTCTAAATAAAAACACGGTTACTGCCTAGTTACCTTTACTCCACTTTTCACTAAAAATTTCTGCATAAGAGAGATAAAAGACTGCTCTACACTGGTTCTGGCTCATTTTCCCATCATCTTTCTGTGGGGGTTTCCGCTGCATTTTATTTTCTTCATTCACATCCCTGTTCAGGCGCCACTTGTTCGCTAGCCTGCAGAGATAGACTTGGTGCACAGAACCTTAAAATAACATGCATGGTCTGCTGGCTGATGGCCAATAGCCAAAGTTTATTAACAACATCAGACTTTTAAAAAAGGGAGAGGGGGCTTGAGCCAGTTACATTTCAACAGCAAGGGACATTCTCTAAATACACAGCTTGTTCCTCTGGCAGGTCTTTTATCTAAACCTATAAAACCAGGAGGTTTCCTATTCATTCATCTCCATATCAGCTGCTCCTGGTGCCTTCAAGGGAGATTCAACTGGCTCTGTCTCCCTCAGTAGCAGATTCTGAATGTCCTTCTACAGTAAACAAAGAAAAACCTGAATGACAAATCAAGAGTTGTTGGGCAGGGCAGGCGTTTGGCCCAGCAGCCAAGCCGCTGCTCAGGTCAAGTGGGTTCCCATCCCACCTCCACCTCAGCTTCCCGCTAGTGCATACTTTGGGAGCAGCAGGTGAGGGTTCCTGCTACCCATCATGGGAGATGCAGTGTCAGCTCCTGGTTTCAGGCAGGCCCAGTCATGTCTGCTGCAAGTGTTTTGGAGACTGTACCAGTGGACAGAAGTTCTCAGTCTATCTGTTTTTTTTTGTTTGTTTTTTGTGTTTGCTTTTCCAATACAAAAAAATCACCAGTTATATATGGAAATTCATGATGATCTATGCAGTCTAATGAGAATGATCGCAGGAATGGACTTTAAGCTTACTATCAAATCCCAGTTCTGCCATTTAAGTGCGTTGCAACTCTGGGCACAAAGTTCTTTAGGCTTTCTTTCTTTCTCTCTCTCTCTCTTTTAACATTTATTTGTTTTATTGGAAGGGCAGACACAGAGAAGGAAAGTTGGCTTCTAGTTTAAATTCTAGCCTTCTTAGGTGAAATAAAGTAGAATGTATGTCATGGGACTCTTTTTTTTTTTTTTGAAGATTTATTTATTTTTATTGCAAAGTTTGATATATAGAGAGAGGAGAGACAGAGGGGAAGATCATCCGTCCGATGATTCACTCCCCAAGTGAGTGCAACGGTGGAAACTGAGCCAATTTGAAGATAAGAGCCAGGAACTTCTTCCAGGTCTCTCATGGGGATGCAGGGTCACAAGGCATTGCGCTGTCTTGACAGCCTTCCCAGGCCACAAGCAGGGAGCTGGATGGGAAGAGGAACTGCTGGGATTAAAACCAGCATCCATATGGGATCCTAGTGCATTCAAGGTGAGGACTTTAACCATTAGGCCACCGTGCCAGATCTGTAACTCTGTTTTTTAAATTGAAAAAAAGTGGGGGTGGTGGTGGGAGGGGGCCTGGCATAGTGGCCTAGCAGCTAAAGTCCTTGCCTTGAAAACACTGGGATCCCATATGAGCACCGGTTCTAATCCCAATGGCCCTGCTTCCCATCTACTTCCCTGACTTTGCAATAAAAATTAAAAAAAAAAAAAAAACTTACAAAACATAGTGAAGTCCTTAGGGTAACATCATTCCCTTAAAAGATGTTTCTAGGAAGTGATAATGATAATAAATGACTTCAAGATATGGGCGCCAGTTCTAATCCTGGCTGCTTCCCTTCTGATCCAGCTCCCTGCTTGTGGCCTGGGAAAACAGTCAAGGACAGCCTGAAGCCTTGGGACTGTGCACCTGCCTCAGAGACCAGGAAGAGGCTCCTGACTTCAGGTTGGCTCAGCTCCAGCTGTTGCCCCTACTTTGGGAGTTAACCAGCGGATGGAAGATCTTCTCTGTCTCTCCTTCTCTCTGTAAATCTGCCTTTCCAATAAAAATAAATCAATCTTTTTTTTTAAAGATTTATTTTTATTAGTTTTCATTGGAAAGGCGGATATACAGAGAGGAGAGACAGAGAGGAAGATCTTCCATCCGATGATTCACTCCCCAAGTGACCGCAACGGGCCGATACTATGCCGGTCCGAAGCCAGGAGCCTCTTCTGGGTCTCCCACGCGGGTGCAGGGTCCCAAAGCTTTGGGCCGTCCTCCACTGCTTTCCCGGGCCACAGGCAGGAAGCTGGATGGGAAGCGGGGCTGCCGGGATTAGAACCGGCGCCCATATGGGATCCCGGGCGTGCAAGGCGAGGACCTTTAACCACTTGCGCCACCGCGCCGGGCCCAAATCAATCTTTTTTTAGAAATAGGAAAATAATCATTTCAATTTTTAAAAAAGAGAGCATTGGAGAAGCAAGTAAGAAGGGCTTAGTTTGTTTTTATCCAAGAGGAATTTGCAATGCCTCTGGGAATACTCAGGTGGAACTAGAAAAGCTGAGAGAATATCATACTGAGGTGAGTGGAGTTGTCATTTAGCACAACAGGGCCGGGGTTCCCAAAGGTAGAGCAAGTTGATGAAGAGGAAGAAGAAGGCCAGAACAACTCTGACGTATCACCTGACCTGGATTGGCAGGCAGAGAGACCCAACAGGTTGAGAAAGTTTCGGAGATGCAGAGACCATGGGCAGGCCAGGGCTGTGGTCGGCATGCAGTCCTACAGGGAGCAGTGTGGGAAGGCAGGACTTGGCTAGCCAGGAGTTAATGTGAAGGTTTGGTGGCAGTTGCTCATGCAAGGGGTCACAGCCTGCATTCATCTCTCTGCAACCTTCACAGCAGCTCCATAAGCAAGAAGCTTGCTGTTCCCCCTCTTAGAAATAAGGAAACCGAGGCTCCGAGAGGTTAGCTGTTCTGGCTGCAGTCACACAAGCAGGGCATGACAGAGTTAGCTTGGGACAGGGGCTTCCTGATCCCTGACCCTGTGGCGATTCAGCTACATCCTGATGCCCAGCAAGCAGGAAATGGTGACAATGACATGAGGATGTATTAGTTGTGTCTTGTTTTTAATGTTGCTTTGTTTGGTGTGGGAGAGATTTGAGCATGTTTGTATGCTGAGAGGAATTCTCCCATCTGAAAGCGTCCCTAGTTCTCTTTTTAAGAATTAATTTATTTGAAAATACTTCAGATTTACAGAAAAACTGCAAGAGTGCAAAAAACTTCCATCCCTTAGGCCAAATTCTGTAGTTAGCATTTATTCATATGCATGCTTTTTTTTTTAAACGCACTCCCGTGTATGTGGCACATAAGAGTGGTTGGGAACCTGAAGAGGATCTCTTACACCTCACCTACCCCTTTATTTTATTTTTTTAAAGATTTATTTATTTTTATTACAAAGTCAGATATACAGAGAGGAGGAGATATAGGGAGGAAGATCTTCCGTCCGATGATTCACTCCCCAAGTGAGTGCAACGGCCGGTACTGCGCTGATCCGAAGCCAGGAGCCAGGAACCTCCTCTGGGTCTCCTACATGGATGCAGGATCCCAAGGCATTGGACTATCCTTGACTGTTTTCCCAGACCACAAGCAGGAAACTTCAATGCCCATTGACATGTACTAGAGCTAAATGGGATGTGGGAGTGACTGAACAAGTCTGTGGTACATATTGGCAAGCATGGGTAGGGGGCAGGCCTGATGGGGTTATATGGAATCGCCCCAACTAGGCTGCAGCTCCTACTTGTTTGAGTGAGGGCCGAGTATGAAATGGACAGGTCGGGATGGACTGCAACCCCCATCGGTTTGTGTGGAAGACAGGGCTGGAAACAGAACTGACCTAGCAATTGCAATGACCAGCATGTGCATAAGCTGATTGGGGTGATGGACTGTGCAGGACCCTGTACTGGCAAGCACCCACAAGAATCAGGTCTGGGATTACCTCAGATGAAGTTTCTTTGGAGATCCCTCCAACTGAACTGCTAATCTCAGAACCCCAACCATGAAGGGACTATGTCAGCCAGTGGATTCTGAATATATTTCATTGCGATTGGAATGACGAGATTGGCAGCAATTCAGACCTGTTGAACTATCAAAACTGCCTAAGCAGGGCCCTCGGAGTGTGCCTCACATTGGGGACCTGGGATAGGAGGGAGGCTGGGTGGGGCTTTTCCCTTTATTTCTCTCCTGACCCCAGATATAGGGGGGAAAATGATGATGTGAGTGTGGAAACAATGATATTACCCACTTTCCTGTAACCCTTGACCCTTTGTACCCTAAGTAAGTAAGATTAATAAATTAATAAAAAAATGTTTTGAATTCTATATCCTCCATTTTCTCAGTGTCTTCCTCAGTGAACTCTGAAGTTGGCATAGGGTTTTGCTCCTTTACAAAGAGTCTTCAATAATATTCATTTTGCCTTCATCTCTTCTTTTGCTCTTGGTCATTGTACTTCTGGTTAGCAGAATCTTCTCCTTGGGCAGGTTTCTAAGCTCTGTCACCCACAGATCTACAATTCAATTTTACTTACAGCAGTTAGTACAAGACTCTGTTTACAGTCACTTGTGCTACTCCTTCCAGCAAGTTCCATGTCTGGGTTCTTATGTTAGATTTCCACCATGGTCTCCATAGCCCCAGCTCCTGGCTCACCAGTCTCCACCTCCTGTGACACTGCTGAGGCAAGCACCGTTGTCTGTACAACCTTTCTCCCACTTCTGATTGGAGCAGGTCCCAGGATTAGGGAGACACCAGGAGTCCTACTTAGCTAGGTTGTTGGTGGTAATCTGGCAAGACCCCAGGTACTTTCACAGCAAGGACTTTAGCCACTAGGCCACAGTGCCAGAGCCTCATATTCATGCTCTTATAATTACTTTTTATGATCAATGTGAAAGTTGTCATGATATAACCATAAATGTTTCTTTTTTCCAATTTTTTAAACAATTTATACTGGAAAGACAGATTTATCAAGAAAAGGAGAGACAGAGACAAAAATTTTCTATCCACTGGTTCACTCCCCAAATGACTGTAATGGCTGGAGCTGGGCTGATCTGAAGCCGGGAGCCAGGAGCTGCTTCGGGTCTCTTACATGCGTTCAGGGTCCCAAGGCTGCTGCTAACCCAGGCCACAAGCAGAGAACTGGAAGGGAAGTAGAACAGCCTGGAATTCACCCAGCACCTATATGGGAGCCCTGCAATTTTTTTTTTTTTTTAGAATTTTCTATTTTTATCACAAAGTCAGATATACAGAGAAGAGGAGAGACAGAGAGGAAGATCTTCCATCTGATGATTCACTCCCCAAGTGACTGCAACAGCTGGAACTGAGCCAATCCGAAGCCAGGAGCCAGGACCTCTTCTGGGTCTCCCACAGGGGTGCAAGGTCCCAAAGGTTTTAGCCATCCTTGACTGCTTTCCCAGGCCACAAGCAGGGAGCTAGATGGGAAGTGGAGCTGCCAGGATTAGAACTGGCGCCCATATGGGATCCTGGTGCATTC
Source organism: Ochotona curzoniae (assembly GCF_017591425.1). Lineage (NCBI taxonomy): Eukaryota > Metazoa > Chordata > Mammalia > Lagomorpha > Ochotonidae > Ochotona > Ochotona curzoniae. The sequence goes on from NW_024466599.1 coordinate 62,859,376, forward strand.
AAGGTGAGGACTTTAGCCGCTAGGACACCATGACGGGCCCGTATCACTGCAATTGTAGGGGAGTATTAGCCAATTGAACCATTGAGCTGGGCCCATTCCTAAATAATTCTGTGTGACTAAATGGATTTCAGAAAGTTCAGAGAAATTGAATTTTTATAATTTTTCAACTCTTATTTGAAAGGCAGAATTACAGAGAGAAGGTAAGACAGAGATATTTTCTATTCACTGGTTCACTTCCCAAATGAATATAATGACTAAGCTGATCAGGAACCAGGAGCTTCTTCTGGGTCTCCCATGCAGGTGCAGGGGCACAAGGACTTGGACTGTCCTCTTCTGCTTTCTTCAGGCCATAAGCAGGCAGCTGGATCAGAAGTGGAGCAACTACGACAAAATCTGCATTCATATAGGATTCTAGTGCCACAGGCACAGGATTAGCCTACAACTATCTCCCAAGTGGAATTTAAATATAAATTTACTGGGGGCTGGCCTGGTGGTATAGCAGATATAGCCATCTCCTGCAGTATCAGAATTCCATATGGGCACTGGTTTGAGTCCTGGCTTTCCACATTTTTTTAAGATTTATTTTATTATTTTTATTACAAAGTCAGATATACAGAGAGGAGGAGAGACAGTGAGAAAGATCTTCTGTCTGATGATTCACTCCCCAAGTGAGTGCAATGGCCGATACTATGCCGATCCAGAGCCAGGAGCCAGGAACTTCTTCCGGTACCCCACAGGGGTGCAGGGTCCCAAGGCTTTGGGCCATCCTCGATTGCTTTCCCAGGCCACAAGCAGGGAGCTGGATGGGAAGTGGAGCTGCCAGGACTAGAATATTCATATTCAAGGCGAGGACTTTAGCCACTAGGCCACGCCGCCGGGCCCTGTCTTCCCATTTTTTTTTTTTTAAAGATCTATTTCTTTTTATTGGGAAGGCAGATTTACAGAGAGAAGGAGAGACAGAGAGAAAGATCTTCCATCTGCTGATTCACTCCCCAAGTAGCTACAATGGCCAGAACTGAGCTGATCCGAAGCTAGGAGCCAGGAGCTTCTTATGGGTCTCCCAGGCAGACTCAGGTTCCCAAGGCTTTGGGCCATCCTCTACTGCTTTTTCAGGCCATAAGCCGGGAGCTGGAAGGGAAGTGGAACAGCCAGGATACAAATCAGCATCCGTATGGGATCCCAGCACATGCAAGGTGAGGATTTAGCTCCTAGGCTATTGTGCAAACACCCCCCTTCCCACCACCACCACCAACAACTTCAGTTTCTCCACTTCTGATTCAGCTCCCTGCTAATCCACCTTGGAAAGCTGTGGAGGATGGTCCAACTGTTTGGCTCCTGCACTCCCATGGGAGACCCAGAGGCAATTCTTGGCTCCGGGCTTTGGCCTGTCCCAGCACTGGCCATTGTGGCTATTGGGGGAGTGAATTAACAGATGGATGACCTCTTTCTCTAATTCTGCTGTTCAAATAAGTTAAATAAATCTTTATGTATTTTTGTGTATGTTTCTTTTGGAGAATGAACATTTGAAATCCATTCAGTTTTTTTTTCACAACATACCTTTCCCATGAATTATTTATTTGTTTTTTTTTTTTAAATTATATTTGAAGTGCAGAGAAAAAGAGGAGGAGGGGCATACAGTTGGGGAGAGGTCTTCCATCTGCTGGTTTATTCCTTAAATGCCCACACCAGCCAGGGCTGCATCAGCCTGAAGCCAGAAGCCGTATAGCTGAGCCGACATCTGCTGCCTCCTAGGGTATGCAGCAGTGGGAAGCGGGATTGGATAAACATCAAGCATTCCAGCATGGGATGTGAGCATCCGGAGCAGTGACTTAACTGCTGTGCCAAGTGCTTCTCCCACCCTGAAATTTTTTGAAGATCTTTGTATTTTCCTCACACGGGCACTGTGCTGTAATATTTTTACAATCAGGAAACTGACCTTGCTAATATACTACTGTCTAACCTTGAGACCCTCATCACATTTTGCCAACTTTGCAGTGTCTCCTTTTTCTTTCTAGTCCAGGATCCCACATTCTGTGTCTTTACCAGGTTCCTGTAATCTGGAACCTTCTCTCTTACCCCTATCTATCCTTTATGACCTTGACAGTTTTGAAGAATGCGTCCTGGTAGAATGTTGCTTAACCAGAGCCTGTGTAGTGTTTGCCCAGGTCGAGACTTAGAAATTCTTAGCATGATCACCAAACAGAAAAAAATGTGCTGTGTTCTAAGTGTGTCACATGAGGAGGCACAAACTCACAGCCAGCATGGATGAGGTTAACCTTGGGCAGCTGGATAAGACAGTGTCTACCATTTTCTTCCACTTTTTCCCTTTGATAATAATAATAAGTATTGTCTGGGAAATACTTCGAAACTGCTGCAACATAGTAGTTCCTCATCAGACTTCCACCCATACAGCGGTAGAATCCATTGATGAGTACCATATGAATCAATGTACTATAATGATTGCCTCATGCTGCTTCTTGTTTCTATTATTGCATTTATATGTATTGTCATTCTCCTGTGAAGAAGACCTTTCTCTTCCCCATATATTTATTTTAAGAGTGATAGGGCTTGGCGGTGTGGCTTCGTGGCTAAAAGTCCTTGCCCTGAACACTCTGGGATCCCATATGGGCACTGGTTCTAATCCAGCAGCTCCACTTCCCACCCAGCTCCCTGCTTGTGGCCTGAGAAAGCAGTGGAGGACGGCCCAAAGCCTTGGGACCCTGCACCCGTGTGAGAGATCTAGGGGAGGTTCTAGGCTTCAGATCGGCGCAGCACTGGCCGTTGCACTCACTTGGGGAGTGAATCATCGGATGGAAGATCTTCCTCTCTGTCTCTCCTCCTCTATGTATATCTGACTTTACAATAAAAATAAAAAATAAAATCTTTATTTAAAAAAGTGTGTTTGGTAAAACATGGATTCCTATTTTTATCAATGGTTTGTAACCCATTGCTTTTTTTTTTTTTTGCTCAAATTTGTCCCTTATTTGAGCAGTAGGCATTCCTCTAAGCTGAATTCTGTATCCTTTTGACGTGTCTTCATCATTATTCAAGTGCACTTTTGCTTCCCAGTATTTCCTTTTTCTTTTTGGGCTCCCCTTGATGACGATCAGGAGCCAAGCAGGTCAAGTGGCAGTACAGGGCTGAGGTTCTGCCGAGGTCATGCTAAAGTCATACTTGTGGAACTTGCTGATGAGGTGCTCTTTTGCTGGCATCACCACCACTCCTCAGGGGCTGCAGGTGCAATGAGTGCATTGTGAACTCTCCCTTGGGGCTTGTCTGCACTTCCTCAGAATTCAAAGTTCAGTTGGGAGCAATCCAGTTAGCCGGGTGAGGCCGGGTGCCTACCCCTGGAGCTGTGAAGAAGTGAGACGGGGAGGAGGGAGTGGCCAGGGTTCACCCAACCCAGGTAGTCCAGGGTGGGGGATTGTGCAGAAACAGGTTGATGATTTTAATTTCCTCTTCCACAAAGATCTGCTTCCCAGTTAAGGAGTACAGACTAAGCAAAGGGAAAAAAGTTAAGAAATTTCTATGCCAGGTCTTTGGCATGCTGGTAAATGTTTAACAAAAGCTTCCTAGGAAAAGAACAGCTCTGATTTGTATTGTCCCATTGTTTTCTGTTGTGTAAATACTCCCACAATGGCTAGTTGTTAGAGAGAGAGAGAGAGAGAGGTGGAGAGAGGAGAGACAGAGAGAAATAGCCTCCATTTGAAGATTCACTTCCCAAGTGACCACAATGGCCAGTGCTGCGCCGATATGAAGCCAGGACCCCATATTGGCTTTGGGCCATCCCCAACTGCATTCCCAAGCCACAAGCAGGGAGCTGGATGGGAAATAGGACTGCCAGGATTAGAACTGGTGTCCATATGGTATCCCGGTGTGTTCAAGGTGAGGACTTTAGCCGCTAAGCTATGGCACTGGGCATAACAATGGATGGTTTCAAACGGGACATCAGTGAGCACGGAGTTGGTAGATGTGCACACACAGACACAGACAACTATGGCATTTGTACCTACACACACTGAAGGTGTGGATAACTAGAAAATGATGATTTTTCACTATTTTTTCCACCTTTCCTTTAATGTAATTTGTTTAATCATAAGATCCTTATTATTGTTTCATTTGAGAGAGAGGCAGGAGGAGCTCCCTTCCTCTGATTCTCTCCCTCAATGCTTTTAACAGCTGTGGAAGGCTGAGACCAAGACCTGGAGCCTGGTGTTTAGTCCAGTTCTCCCCCATGAGGGTCAGGAACCATCTACGTGAGCCATCACTGCTACTTCCCAGGTCTGCCACAGCAGAAAGCTGAGGTCAGGAACCAGAGGCCACCATCCAGCCTGCTCACTCTGACATGGGATGTGGACATTCCAGTTAGCATTTTTTTTTAAGGTTTATTTATTTTTATTCAAAAGGCAGATTTACGCCTCTGCAGCCTACCACTATGGCCCAGTTTGTCCATAACCTTGCAGCGCCCTGCTGGTGAATGCTACTGTGACTTACCTGAAGCCTTGACTGGCTACATTTTGGCACTACACCAAAGCTGAGCTGCTGCTTCTAAGCCCTGCTGGAATTCCTACAGCGATTCAAAGCCTAGTAGCTTCAGGGGCTCACAGTTAAGAAGCTGTGCAGGATGATTTGGTGGTTACTGGAGTGTGGATGTGGTTTTATATTGGAGAGATCATAGACAAGCATGGCATTGTTGGTTATAATGCTTTAAGACCAATGATTAGGGCCTGGCAGCGTGGCCTAGTGGCTAAAAGTCCTCGCCTTGAACGTGCCGGGATCCCATATGGGCAACGGTTCTAATCTCGGCAGCTCCACTTCCCATCCAGCTCCCTGCTTGTGGTCTGGGAAAGCAAAGACAGCCCAAAGCCTTTGGAACCTGCACTCCTGTGGGAGACCTGGATGAAGCTCCTGGCTCCTGGATTCAGATCAGTGCAACTCTGGCCATTGTGGCCGCCTGGGGAGTGAATTAACAGATGGAAGATCTTCCTCTCTGTCTCTTCTCCTCTATATATATCTGACTTTGCAATAAAAATAAATAAATCTTAAAAAAAAATTTCTCTTGCAGATACTTAAAAAAAAAAGAAAAGAAAAGAAAGAAAAACAAAGGCAGTTTTACAGAGAGAATGAAAGAGAGAAAGAGAGATATCTTCCATTTGCTAGTTCACTCCACAAAGGGCCCAACTGGCTGGGGCTAAGCTAGGCTGAGGCCAGGAGCCAAGAGCTTCTTCCAGGTCTCCCACACAGGTGCAGGGTCCCAAGGCTTTGGGCCGTCTTTGACTGCTTTGCCAGGCCGCAAATAGGGAGCTGGATGGGAAAAGGAGCTGCCAGGACCCAAACAGGCTCCTGTATGGTAGCCTGGTGTTTAAGTGTGGAGAATTAGTAATTGCACCAGGCTAAGAGATTTTTCATATGCTGTTTCATTCCCAAGATGGCTACAATGGCAAACACTGGACCAGACTGGAGCTGGGAGGCAGGAGCTTCTTCTGGTCTCCCATATGGATATACAGGACCAAGCACTTGGGCCATTTTCTGCTGTTTTTCCCAGGTTCTTAGTAGGGACCTGGATTGGAGATGGGGCAGCTGGGACATGAACCAGTGTCCATATTGGATCCCAGTATCACAAGCATCAGCTTTACCTGCTATGTCACAGTATAAGCCCATGTCTCTATCATTTAATTTTTTTTTAAATGTATATTTATTTGAAAGGCAGAGAATATCATCCATGTACTGATTCATTCCTCACATGGTCACAGTGGCCAGGACTGGGACTGGAGCCAGGAGCTGAGAACTCTATCTGGGTCTCCCTCGGGGGTGGTAGGTGCTCAGACACTTAAGTCATCTTTTGCTGCTTTCCCATTTACAATAGCAGAGAGCTGGATTGGAAGTAGAGCATCTGAGTCTGGAACTGGCATCACTGCAGGTGGCAGCTTAACCTGCTGCTCTGTGACACCAGTCCCTAGTAATTTAGTTTTAAATGAAAATAGTGCTGAACAATGAATATTTTTGGTTGTGGATATCAGTGCTGATCTCTCACTAGCCAGTGGGAGGCTTCCACACTTGATGGCACCAAACCCAGGATTTGCCTCTAGGAATAGAATTGAAGTTGGGGAAAGACATATTTTGAATCATTTTTAAAGCCTTTATAAAGTCTTCAATGTTGTAAAACTGTGTGCTTTCAAGTGTTTTTCAAATAAATACTTAATAAGCCCATGGAAGTCATGGCCCTTGGGTCTCGTCCCTTAGTTGAGAGCTATGTTTTTTTTTTTAAAGATTTATTTTTTTTTAAAGATTTATTTTTATTATTTTTTTCATTGGAAAGGCGGATATACAGAGAGGAGAGACAGAGAGGAAGATCTTCCATCCGATGATTCACTCCCCAAGTGACCGCAACGGGCCGATACTATGCCGGTCCGAAGCCAGGAGCCTCTTCTGGGTCTCCCACACGAGTGCAGGGTCCCAAAGCCTTGGGCTGTCCTCAACTGCTTTCCCAGGCCACAGGCAGGGAGCTGGAAGGGAAGCGGGGCTGCCGGGATAGAACCGGTGCCCATATGGGATCCCGGGCGTGCAAGGTGAGGACTTAACCACTTGCGCCACCGCGCCGGGCCCGTTGAGAGCTATGTTAACGGGCTTGTCTGACCTTCCATGACTCCTCCAACTGCTGTATTGTAAAGGCTGTTGCAAAATTATGATCTCTACCACATGACCCTGTGCTGTGGTTTGAATTTGACTTGGCCCATGAATTCATAAAGTTTAAATCTCAGAGTCTTACTATGCCAATAGTACTGAGAGTGGAAACATGATACAATGATAGTGATTAGAGGTGGCTTTATAGGGACAGAAATAGAGACATGGTCAGACATGGGTACTCCCTGTTTCCTGGCATGCCAGGTGCCACTTGGAACTGTTACCAGACATGCCGTCACCAGAGGCCAACGCAAATGAGGCCTGCTCAATTTTACATGGCTCTACCTCCAAGACTATGACTCCTTTTAGCCTGTCTATTCTTTCCAAGTAGCCTGCCTCCCAGGGTCTCAGGACATGAAGGGAAACCGGAATAACACCGTCGTTCCCTTCCAAAACAGTCACAGTGGCAGTGAGTGCAAACTCAGGCAGAACATGATTTCAGCTGCCTTCTCAAACACTCTCTCTCTACCTCCTCTCAGGCCTTGCCAGTCCTTTCACAGAGCCCAGGTTCAGTGAGGAGGAGGAGGAGCGGGGGCAGTGATGGCCTATGGGGGAAGACAAGGCATGAGGTTCCAACACCTGCTTCAGATCCCCACAGCCCAGGCAAGCTTTCATTCTGAAAGAATGGGTTCTTTCTGAAAGAATGGGCTTGTGAAGCAACTGGGAGTCCAGCAGATGGTCTCACCCGAGGGCCCTTGAGTAGGCTTGCTTCTCCAGGCATCCCCTGTTGATTTACTGCACTTAATATCCACTAAGTGCTTGCAGTGTGCCAGGCAGGGGAACAAAGAGTGGACAAGACAGACCCTTCCTCCCTGGGGAGCTTGCCTTGTAGTGACTGTCAATACTTGAGGTGATGAAAAATGCCTTTCTTTGCCTTTCGGCTCGCTTACATCTTCCTCAGCGTAGCTCAGATGCCATGGGCTTTATACATTCTTGAGTTTCTAGATTTCCTGATCTTCTCTTCCTGCTGGCCAGGATTCCCTGTGTGCATGAATGTTAGTGAGTACTGGATATTTGCGTTTGGTCTGCCATGTGTTCCCTTCCCCTCAGAGGATAGTGCCTAGATCACTTCTTGGGAAGCAACTTTCTTCTCCTCTATTCTCTGGCTCCCAGCTCACTGGGTTCTAGCTGGTCTGCTGGGATGGGCATGTGACCCAGGCCTGGCCAACTAATACCCTGAGCTCACAGTGATGAATTCATGGCTGGCGCCGGGGCTTGGTTTGGGATGAGTGATCCCAGATGACTCGTTCTGAATCCCAGATGTGTTGGAGGCTCAAGGAACAGATGTTCTCTTTTCAACTGAAGTTAAGCCTGAAGAAATGTAGGCACAGAGGTTTTCTTGGCAGCAATGTTGTTATGCTAGGAAAACTGAAGCCACCATGGAAAAAAAAAAAAAGAAGAACCAAGCAGTGGGAAGAGACTGACTCCTGGTGACACAGGAGGCTGGGACAAGCTCCATGGAAAGCCTAACCCCTGGACATCTCAGTCCACAAGCCAGTAAATCTCCTGTTTTGGTCAAGGAGGTTGAAGCCAGACTTTCCAAAAGAAAGTTCTCCTCAGCAAGGTCAGAAGCCTTAAGGAAGAGGTACACACAGCAAGATCATCCTTTGCCTTTCTTTTTCCACTGGCCTTCCTGGAGAAGAGGAGGGGAGTGTGGGATGGGATGACCCTGTTTCTGCAGGAACCGAGAGTCGCCATTCTGTCTCAACCACCCAGGGCAGTTTGAGAGCTAATCAACTCTAAGATGAAGAAAGACCTCACCGTCTTCAGGTACTTAAGGTGTGAGTCCAGGGAGAGAGAGGTCTGTGACTTTGTCTCTTCTCTACCTTAGGGTACTGCCTTGTTTACACTGGTTTGCACATGAGATTCTACCAGTTTAAGGCATAGTGATCATTACAATACCTCCAGCAAAGAGATGGAAAAACCGAAGTGCAGAAAGATCAATGAGTAGGGTGTGAGGTTTTACAGAACAGGGTGCCAAACACTGGCTTAGGAAATGGGCTAACTAGGCAGGTGCAAACAGCCCTGAAAGGGAGGCAAGGAAGGGATACTTGGGACTGTAAGGATTCGACAGAGTCCCTTTGGAGGCTGTCTGGGGGTGAACTTGGGACAGTCCCAGGGCCCCGCAAAAATCCTTGTGGCCCTCGGGGTTTTCCACACTTGCCAGGTGGGAGCGGTTGACGGGGTGGGGCTTTTCTGAGCTCAGGTGAGGTGCCTGCGACCCAGGACGGAAGACAGAGTGCGCCCCCGCAGTGATCCAGAGGTGCAGGGTGCTCTTGGCTCTGGCCTGCTTGCTTGTCTCTGAGTGCCGGCTGGGCGGGCCGGGGCTTTTGGCTGGGGGTGGAAGAGGAGGGTGCAGCGCCCTGCCCGGCCCAGGTGTTGACTCCAGGGGCGGGGTTTGGGAACCCGGCAGCGGGAGATTCCGGGCTGGACTGGCCGGGCGGGCGTCGAGGGGACAGAAGCTAGGAGAGAGGAGAGCCGAGGTGCGGCAGGGAGCACACAGGGCAGGCACAGTATGTTTTCCCGAAACCACCGAAGCCGGGTCACTGTGGCCAGGGGATCCGCCCTGGAGATGGAGTTCAAACGCGGCCGCTTCCGACTGAGCGTCTTCAGCGACCCGCCCGAGGTGAGTGCCCCGCGCCCTGCCAGCCTCTTGGCAGGGCCCACGCACGCTGCCCTGGTCGCCCCGGCCACTACTCCCCGCCTGCGCGCACCCCGAGGGGCGGAGACGCCACGGTCTGGGGACCAAGTGGCCAGGAGTTGTTGACTTGCAGCAAAATAAGGTGCGGACCGTCTGCCCTGAGATCAGACCCGGGCTCCGCAGAGGTGCCTTCCCTGCCCTCGGGGGCGGGGAAACCCTGACTTGGCTTCAATTTTAGGGGTTCCCCAGGTTTGATTCACAAAATGTGTCTTGGGTCTGGCTCCCCACCCCCGGCAAAGTGCAATGGGTGCTCACTCGCTGTGCCCTGCCCGCCAGCACCATCCTACAGCTGGGCTGGCGGCAGCCACCCGGTCTACACCGCCGGCCAAGGTTTGCCTGCTTTCCTGGAGTCCTCCCTAAAGGGCTCCCCTTGTGCTAGGGCCAGTGGAGGCAGTCTCCTTTTTAACTCTTTGGGGGGGGTTATGTGCCACACCCAAACTTTCCGACCTCTTTGCCAGGGACAGGAAGAGGACTCCGGCTTCTGGGTAGGCCAGTTGGCTCCGGGTTGGAGGCGTTTGAGTCCCCCTTCTACCTGCGAGTTCCTAAGGAGATTGGGCAGGTGCTGGGACTGCCAGGGCGAGTGGCCACTCCGAAGGCGTCTCTGTCCTCCCACTTGGGACACCCAGTCCCTAGCGGTCCTTCCCTTCAGGGGCTTGGAAAGGGTTAAGGGAGGTGGGCCACGCGCCCGGCCCCCTCTCATTCCGGCCCGGGATTCCAGGCCTGGCTCCTGTCCTTCCCCTCCAACCCGCTCAGAACAAAGGCTCTTTCACACCCGGGTCTCAGGGTCCCGAGTTCTCTTGGAGTCAGAAGCTGCTGGTACTGACGGCAGAGGCCTTTTGTCGCAACCCCTGAGCCACCTGGCCCTAGAGCCCCGCGTGGGGCCCGCGTGGGCAATCCGGGAAGGGGGCGAGGTCCGCGGGCCAGGAGGAGGGGCCTGCGAACTGGGGCCGCCCCCGGATCGGCCCGTGCGGATTTGCCCCGGGACGGAGCCGCAGGGCCCGGCCAGGGCTACCGGGCGTGTGAGAGTGAGCCGAGTGTGTGTATGTGTGTGTGTGTGTGTGTGTGACTCCGTGGGCCTGGAGTGGAGGCGGGAGGCGGGGGCAGGTTGCAGCTGGCTGGGAATCGGGGCTGGTTTCCTGTCTGGAAGGGAAGGGGCCTGCAGAGGGGAGCGGGGGCAGCCGCAGGCAGGCACACCCCAGCCTTTCTCCCGCGCTCTCCTCCCTTCTGCTGGAAAAGCGAGGTAATCCTGAGCCTCGGGTGGGGCGGGCTGGATGGGAGCCCCGAGTTGGCCCCGGGGTCTGTGCCACTTCGGGGATTCACCTCTCTGTCCCACTCCCTGGGTTCAGTCCTTGAGTCCTCGTCTCCGTGGCTCTCCTTTCTAACTTTCTCAAACTAAACCAGAACCTCTCCCGGGGATCCCCCAGGGCCCTGGCAGGGCCCTGCGGAGGCTGCAGGAGGCATCCCGCCCCGCCCCCTTCCAGCTGTGCCTGCCCCTCACTGCCCTCTTGGGCACACAGGTTCTCTGTCCGACTGCCCAGGGATGTGGGCGGGGGCTGGGGAGGGGCCAGAGTGGGAATGAAAGGGCCTTTTTCTTCCACAGCTGGGAGAACAGCTGCCACCAAAGCCAGCCTGGACACTGTGTGCCCAGAGCCCGCTGGGCAGCTGGCCTCCTCCCCTCCCGGACCCCGACTCTTTCACTCCTTTCTCACCTCGCTTTCCTTTCCTGGCCGCGGTAGAGTACAGTTCGTCCCCGCACCCAAGAGGGGTCCAGCAGGAGTGTGGAGGGCCAGGGGGCAGCCTCTGCCAGTTCTGCTGCCGTGAGCTGGCCACCTCTTTCAAGACCAGGGAAGCAGTGGGAGGAGGAACTGTGGGAGCCCTCCGGAGGGGTCGTCCGGGGAAGGGGCCCTGGGGTGCAGAGAGAGATGCAGGACAGATTGCACATCCTGGAGGACCTGAATATGCTCTACATCCGGCAGATGGCACTCAGTCTGGAGGTAATGTGGCCCCCCGTGCTGGTGCCCCAGCCACATTTGGCCCTGTTGTCTCATCCCTGCTGGTGCTGAGGGTGGTGTGGGGCGGGGCCTGCTCAGTGTGGGGAATGGGACAGGTGGCTGTGCATGTGCCCACCGGCTTGGTTCTCTGACCAGAGCACTGTGTTGGCACCAGAGGCCTTCACGATTTCTGGAAGTCCACAGGTGGATGTGGAGGTCAGCTCTGGGGACCAGGGCTCCTTGTAGGTATGGGAAGGAGAGAATACAACATGGGAGACACTAACAGGGAGGATGCAGCCTGGCTAGGGCAGGGCGAAGGGGAGTGTAGCCCAGGGGAAGCAGGACTTCTGCAGGCCCTGGAGGAGGGAGGGAGCTGGCTGATCAGTTTACTCATCCTTTAACACATTTGTGGAGCTGGTTCTATAGACCAAGCTCCTTGCTAGGTCATGTCAAAGGTCAGTGGACAAGACAGGAAAGGCCAATTCTGGTGAGAAAAGGCAAGCACATAAACCGCAGCACGTGGCAGGATTAGGATGGAGATGCTGGGTGTTGTCAGAATTGGATGGGCGAGGCAGTGTGCGATGGGGAGAGCAGGGGGACCCCTGTCAGGGGGTGTTTGAGCTCAGATGGAGGGAAAGACCCAGCCGGTGTGTGGCTGGGATGCAGGAGTTAAAATGGAGCTGCGAGGCAGGATCTGGGTCACGCAGGCCTTGGAGGTGGACCAGGCACCCTGAGTTTGCTCTGCATGTGGAGATCGGCCTCAGGCAGCGGACTAGAATGTGTTTTCCAGTGCTGGCTGCCATGGGCGTGAGTGGGATGGCTGGGTGGCTGATGGTGTGACAGTGTGACAGTTGTAGGGGAGTGATCCTAGTGGGGTGTAGATTTCATAGGATGCTGGTAGATCTGCTGGGGTTGGTGGAGTGACTGGACAGGAGTGGCAGTACAGGGAGAACCCTAGGAGGACTTCCAGGTGCGCAGCCAAGCAACTGGGTGCTACGGCTCTGTCCTAAGGGAGGGGAGACAGAGGAGGCTGGAGAAGAGACTGCCGGACCAAAGATCAGAGACTGGAGTGCCAAGAGTGCCAAGAGTGCGGATACGCAGTGGCAGCTCACTACATGCATGCTGCACCCTCTCCCAGTCCCATCGGAGACCCTGAATTGCTGTTGACCAGCGCACCCTGAGGTGGCCTCCGAAGCCTTAGCACATCCTTGGAGCACATCATGCTGGACTCCTGGCCTGGTCTGAGCTGCCTCTGGAGGTGGCCACTTTATCTCACTTGTGTGCCACCTTTTGCTAATATACAGGCTGGTCACGATGAACCTGTTACAGTTCTGATGTGCCTAGCTGACCTGTGCTGGCACAGGAGACAAAACCCATTTGCCATTCCCAGTCCTGTGTGTGGTCCTAATCTCTCGTGGCTGCTTCAACTTTAACTTCAGTTATTTGCAACACAATAAAGTGAACTGTGCAGTTCCTCAGTGGCTTTACCCACAGGTCAAGTGCTGGATGACAGTCTGCTGTGTGTTTCACCACCAAGCTTTGTCAGCATTGTGTGGGTTTTTTGGCATGGAGCTGGTCTGGGTATTTCAATGTTTAAATCTTGCATCCTGGGACTAACCCTTTGACCCCCACTCTCCATGTGATTTTTCCCCACTAAGGCAGATGAGGGTCTTAGTTTTCCCTGATGCTATTCCTTGTCTCCTGCCCTGGACTAAGCATGCTGTCTTTTTTTTTTTTTTTTTTTTTTTTTTTTTTTAGATTTATTTTATTTGGATTGGAAAGTCAGATATATAGAGAGGAGGAGAAACAGAGAGAAAGATCTTCTATTTACTGGTTCACTCCCCAAGTGGCCACAACAGCTGGAGCTGAGCTGATCTGAAGCCATGAGCCAGGAGCTTCTTCTGGGTCTCCCATGAGGGTACAGGGTCCCAAGGCTTTGAACCGTCCTCAACTGATTTCCCAGGTCACAAGCAGGGAGCTGGATACCTGGCTCATGCAAGGCAAGGACTTTAGCTACTAAGCTACTGCACTGGGCCCAAGCATGCTGTCCTGAACCCACCCAAGGTCATCAGACTTTCCAAAGAGAGCCATTGGCATGCAAGAGAGGTAGTCCTGGGCAAGTAACTAGATCCAAGAAGATTTCCTGGAGGAGGCGATTTAAGTTCCAGGGAGAAGGGAGGTGAGAGTGAGAGAAACTTGTTTATTTAAATATGTGCTGCAGACAAGTAGAGGTTAGATTCTCTCATTGACTCCACAAATAATGCTGTGGAGGTGGGAAACTTGCCTAGTCTGCACAGGAAGCCTCCCAGTTGAAGTCCTACCCACTTGTCAAGTCTGCAGCTGGGCTCTGTTGAGACTGGGAAGCGCAGCAGAGGTGATGAGAAACAGAGCAGAGCCCCGGGGACAGGAGAAGGGAAGGAGAGGAGGGGGCGGGGGCCTGGAATTGGGCCCCAAGTCGGCTGGCTCCCAGCTCTGGGCGCTTTCCCAGGAGAGTCCGCCTGCTTGGGGACAGGGAGGAAGCCCTAGGACCTATCCCACGCGGTGGCAAGACGGAGGTCTCAGTTCTGCTCCCGGGGTGGGAACCGCGTTCCTGGGGTCACTCCAGGTCGTGGGAAATGTGGATCCGGAGCCGCAAGGTCATGGGGAAGTGGCAGATGAGGCTGGGCCCCAGTCCTGCTATAGAACCCCACGTCCCGGGGCAAGAGGTCACCGTGGAGGACAAACGCAATGTAGGAGGGGTCAGCTGCCTCCCGCGGGGCCCTAGCCCTTTCCCTTGCGCTGTGACTGCGTCGCGCCGCGCCCTCCCCGAGCACCCAGAGGAACCGCCTGCGCCCCTGGACCACTCTCGCGGCAACTGGGAGCTGATGTCACCGGGCGCCCGGAGCGCCGCGGGAGGGCGGAGGCCGGTGCGGCTGCGCCGCCGCCGGCGCTCCTGCCCCTCTGGTTCCCCGCCGCCCTGGGGCCCTGGCAGTTCCCCGGATCCCACACGCGCAATGGACAGGGCCAGGGAAGAATCCGTGAGTGGTGGTGGTGGGAGACAGGGCTAGGAGGTCAGCCAGGAGCTCATCGGCTGTCAGGCATCTGGAGTGTTTGGAGTGGGAAGGAGCTGGGTGCAGACTAGGGTGACGATCGGCAAGCAGAGAAGCTTGGCAGTGTGGAAGCTGGATGCAGACTTACAAAATTGAGCTGGGAGTTACTTTGCAGTCTGTGAGGGCTTCCTGGTGGAGGGAGCTTTGGGAACCGGTTGGTGAAAGCGAATGGATGGTACCTGGTGTAGGGTGGTGGCAAGTGTGATCCAGCAGATTGGCCCAGGAGATATAAGGTGAAGGAAGAGCCTGCAGGCAGTGTGGACAAAGTTTTGGGGAGAGAATATTTAATGCGTTTAGGTCTTGGAGACTGGAAGGCTGGAGACACCAGGGGCAGCAGCCAGGGCTGGAGAGGTGGAGGGGTGCGAGGGCAAGGCAGGTGGGGTGGCCACGCCCCCTTGTCTGATTGGTTGACTGTCTTGCTGGTCTCCCGGGCTCCATCTGTAACAGTGACTAGATGAGTCTTTCCAGATCACCTTAGCTAGGAGCGTGTTTAGGCCATGAGCTGGCACCTAGGGGGCAGCCATCCCTGCTAGCATATCTCGCCTCTCGGTGGGATGGGGGGGGGGGGAGGCCTTGGGCTGCTCCAGGATTCACTGCTGCCAGTGTGACAGCGTTAAAGCAAACATGCCCATCACACACGGCTCCTTTGTGCTAGGCGGCATCTCACTGGACTCTCCCAGCCGGGGATTTTAGAGATGGGGAAACCGGGGTTTGTAAGCACCGGGACCTGTGCCTCGGCCATCCCTCTCAGCGCTTCTGCACAAGCCCCAGCTGTGGGAGGCAGGGCAGGGGGCAGGATGTGGTGGATCCCCTTATGTGGCATGTGTATGGGGTTCCGTGCAGCATGGGCCAGCTCCTTCTCCATTGGCCTTTGCCAACTAGATGTCACTTGAATCTTCAGGGACAGCTCTGGTGGCCGACCTTGAATCTCTGTCCAGCCCTTTTAGTTCTTGGTCCTTAGCCCTTGCCACACTTCAGCATCAGTTGGGGAGCTTTTACGTGGGATTGGATAATTTCTAACTCCAAAGATTCAATGTTTACTATTTTTAAAAAGGCAACACACTTTCAGAAAGTACAAAAGAGTATATACAAAGTATCATAATTGTTTCCCCTTGCTGGCCCTCAACTGCTAGTATTCTCACTTGATCTTAGCCAAAAGGCCGAGAAACGATCCACTAATATTCTCTATGTAAAAATGCATAGCTGTGTATATGTGGATATAAACATGCATGCATATGCATACACATTTTGAGCAAATGGTATGATTCTTTTTTTTCTCATCACTGTTTTGGGTTGTATGTCTGCACGTGTCTACCTCATTCTTTGATGTCTGTGATATTATGAGTCTATAACCTAGTTTTGGTGCTTAAACTCAGGCTGCAATTAATACTTTTGCAGTCTGACTTTTTCCAATTATATTTTGTGATTACATCAGGAGGATAACTCCTAGGTATTGCAGAACTGGCTCACAGGATACATGAATCTGTTCTTCTTAACAGACTTCTAAGTTGCACTCAGAACAAGGCAGAAGGAACCTTCCCTCCCAACCCTTGGTGTAGGAGGACATCTGTGTTTTTACAGAGCGTCTCCATCTATTGTTGGGGAGCTTGGGCTGAAACTCAATGCTTATTCTTGAACTGCCCAAAACATTAGCTTCCTGTTAGTTTCTCCTGGGGAATGCAGCCCACTTGGGAACTGGAGGGTGGGGAGCGGGGGAGGAGGAGGGTGCTTCAGTCTGTCCCCTGACTGACATTTCCTTTGCCTCCTTCCTTAACCTTGCCTAGGACACGGAGTTGCAGAGGAAGCTGGACCATGAGATCCGGATGAGGGAAGGGGCCTGCAAGCTGCTGGCAGCTTGCTCCCAGCGAGAGCAGGCACTTGAGGCCACCAAGAGCCTGCTGGTGTGCAACAGCCGCATCCTCAGCTACATGGGCGAGCTACAGCGGCGCAAGGAGGCGCAGGTGCTGGGGAAGACAGGCCGGCGGTAAGCAAGGGGCAGGGGCGGTGTGCCTGGGCCTCCACCGCCACCAAGCCTCCCCAGGGTCTGTCTGGAAGACACACCTTGGGGCTGTCCTTGTTGCTTGGGAATGCCTGTGATGCCAGCCAGCCATCTGAGAGGCAAGGAGTACTGCAGAGCCCTGCATTTGCTAAGCCTTGCCTGTGAGCTGATGAGTCTGGCTGGCTGGCTTCTGAACAGGAGAATCTTCTTAAAGCTGTTCACTAAATGGTCCATTTGCCAAATGTGTCTGAGCATCCTCCAAGAGCCCAGCTTCTGGTGGTGTAACCCAAGCTACCTGGACGTCAGACTGCTGATTGACAGCCCGTGGTGATGTTTGAGGTGATGCTGTGGCAACATGAATCCGATGGAGAAAACACTGGACAAAAGGCTTGTTCTGAGAATTGGCCATTTTGGTGAATCGATCATCTGGAAAACTGGCTTGTGTTGGAGGAGCCTGCTTGCCTCATTAAGGCTGTGTGGAACATGGTCCCCGGCCACTGCCAGGAGGGGCCCAACAAGGAAGGAATTGCATTAGTTACCTGGTGGGGCTAAGCTGGCCAGCCCCTTTAGGAGTGGGGTACATGCTCAGGAAGTCCTGATGATGGGTAGGGCGGAGAGAAGGGCTGGGGTCTAGGGTCCGATAGTGGTCAGTTGTGGGCCAGAGGGGGCTGTGTGAGCACTGGAACACAAATAACCCCTTCTTCCGTCTTTGCTTTCCATGGAGTTCAAACATTTTTCTGGCTGACTCAACCAGTTCTTGTGGCAGTGACAGTGTGGAAGGAAGAACAGTCTCTGTGCTATTAAAAGGACAGCTTGCACTGTCCCCCTGTGCCCTGTTCCCATCACCTGTGCCAAGCTGGGAGTTAATAAAGATCTCTTGGAAGGGAGCCTGTCAAGGCCCTGCTTATTCCTGGTACTGTTCCAGAGGGGGGTCTGGCTTGAAGGGGGAGGAGCCCTGTACCAGAGTGCAAGTTAATGCGGTTCAAGTGTTCTGAAGCTCCCCAAGCCCGGCCAGTCTGGATTCAGCTGACAGCTCCTTCTCATAGATTCTCAGCCCTGTCCTGGGCTTGGCTGGGGATCTGGTGGCTGGCACCCTGGCCCTGGGGAGACCCAAAACAAAGGGATGGGTGTGGAGGTCAGGCCAACAGGCTGATTTACCCACAGGCCTTCTGACAGTGGACCACCAGCTGAGCGCTCCCCGTGCCGTGGACGTGTCTGTATCTCTGGTAAGCAGCATAGCATCCTGGGATGCTGGCACCTGACACCCACACACAGGGTGTCCCACCCCATCTCAATGTCTGTTCCCATCCCTCTGCCCTTCAGACCTCAGGATCCCACTCATGTGGAAGGACACCGAGTATTTCAAGAACAAAGGTGGTGAGTTCCACATCCCCTGGGGCAAGCCCAGGCCCCCCCAAGGCTAGAGGCTGGAGGCTGGGGGGTGGGCTTTGGCCAGCTCAACCCTCTGTCCCCAGACCTGCACCGCTGGGCCGTGTTCCTGTTGCTGCAGCTTGGGGAACAGATCCAGGACACAGAGATGATCTTGGTGGACAGGACCCTCACGGACATCTCCTTTCAGAACAGTGTTCTCTTGTGAGTCCTCCTCCCTGGGCTTCCCTTCAGCTTTCCAATTAAATTGCTTGAGGAAGGAGTGGGCAGAGAAGGGACACGGGTATAGGCCTTCCTTGCAGAACTGCCCTGGATTGTCTCCTGGGATTTTCATGACCACTTTTCTCTCTTCCTTCTGCACTACTGTAGCACCGAGGCAGGGCCTGACTTTGAACTGCGGCTGGAGCTATATGGAGCTTGCATGGAAGAGGAGGGTGCCCTAACTGGTGCCCCAAAGAGACTAGCCACCAAACTCAGCAGCTCCCTGGGCCGCTCCTCAGGGCGGCGTGTCCGGGCATCGCTGGACAGTGCTGGCAGCTCAGGGGGCAGCCCCATCCTGCTCCCCACCCCGGCTGTGGGGTAAGGCCCTCCCTGGCTGTGTTCTGCTGGCAGGGATTGATGTGTTGAGTGCACAAAACCCATTTGCACTACTGCCAGGACCTGCAGACAGATATGTATGAGCAGTGGCTGCACAGCTGGGAGGCATTCTGGTCCTTGTCCCCCAAAGCTGGCCAGCCCAGGAGACCCCTTAGGAAGGCAGGGAGAGTTGTGTGAATAGAATGGAGTTCCTGAGCTGGAGTCAGGTGGTGCAGGCCCCCTGATGGTGCCTTATAAGGCACCTGGAAGCACCCTGCGGAACCACCAGAACTCAGAGTGGCTATAGATCACAGGCAAACTCCTTAACCTCTCTGCCTCATCTGTCACCTGAAGCATGCCACTAACCTTACAGGGTTGTTGTGTGGCTACGGTGAGATAACAAGCTAAAGCCTGGGCCAGGGTGCTCAATCTATGTTCCCAACCCTGCTGGAGAGGCAAGCTAGGTCTATGTGGGGCAGCCTCAACAGTGAGCAGCCCTGTTCAGCCCTTTCATCACCCACTTTCTAATGCACCTGACACTCCCTCCAGTGGTCCTCGCTACCACCTCCTGGCTCACACTGTGCTCACCCTGGCGGCAGTGCAGGACGGGTTTCGTACACACGACCTTACTCTTGCCAGTCACGGTGAGTCTGTGGGTGTGGAAGAGGTTGCACCATGAGGACACTGGATGTGGGAAGGAGGGCCCTTCTTACTCTCCACCCTCACCATCTATGTCTTCCCCCTCCTCCCCCAGAGGAGAACCCTGCCTGGCTGCCCCTTTATGGTAGTGTGTGCTGTCGCCTGGCAGCCCAGCCTCTCTGCATGACTCAGCCCAGTGCAAGTGGTTCCCTCAGGGTGCAGGTGAGGAACCCTGTGGGGTGGGAGGGAGCCAGGAGCTGGGTGCCTTAGGGACAAGACTACTGAGAAAGCAGATCTGGGTGGAGGAAGAGGGGGACAGCTAGGCCAGAGTAGTAGAGGGTGGGAGGAGGGTGGACAGAGGGTACTGCTCATCGTTGGGGGGAGGTGGCCCAGGAAATGTTGAATCATTGATGCAGCAAGCTGGGGAGCGGCAATGCTGGACACGGGTCCATGGAGTCCTGAAGGGCACAAGCATCTTTTGCTACCGGAGACCTGAGGATGCAGATTCTGGCCAGGAGCCACTGCTTACTATTGCCATCAACAAGGTGATGGGTCCCCTGGAGATGAGGCTGCCAGGTCTCTGGGCCCAGGGACCTCTCCCTCAGGCCCCAGGAGGGTGGGTACAGGTCTCTCAGAGGGGTGGGAGTATGCAGCTGGCACCTGTGTTTGTGCCCTGCCTCTGTCCTTCCCTTGCTCGCTCAAGCCCCTTCTTCCCAGGCTTTAGCATGTCTGCTTACCTCATCCTGCCTCTGCCCTTGTTTCTGTCCACTCAGCTTAGCAATAGGCGGATGAGAAGGCTCAGCCAAAGCCCCACAAGCCCCTCTGTTCACTTTCAACCTTTACGACGTCCTCTCTCTCTCCCGCAGGAGACCCGGGTCCGGGCAGGGGAGCTGGACCATGCCTCAGGTCGGCCCTTCAGCCTGAGTATCAGTAACCGGTATGGGGACAATGAGGTGACGCACACCCTTCAGACAGAAAGCCGGGAAGCCCTGCAGAGCTGGAGGGAGGCCCTGTGGCAGCTTTTCTTTGACATGAGTAAGAGAGAGAAGGGACTGGGTCTGTTCTTTGGCTCAGTGGAGGGAAAGGAGAAGGTTGTGGCAGAGGGCAGCCTGGCATGCTCTTCCAGTTTCTGCTCTTCCTCCAGGCCAGTGGAAGCAGTGCTGTGATGAGATCATGAGACTCGAGACTCCTGCCCCCCGGAAGCCACCCCCAGTGCTGGCCAAGCAGGGCTCCCTATATCATGAAATGGGTGAGTGGGTGCATGCTCTGGGGACCTAACAGGAGGGGAAGGGGGGTTGGTGGGTGGAGTATAGTTCCAGGGAAGGCAGGTCACAGAAAGGCAGAAAGCACACTTTGAGCTAAGGCAGACCTCTGGGGCCCCAAGTCCATGACCACCCCCCAGCCTGGCAAAGTCCTCTCTCCTTTCCAACTCTTCCTAGAGAACTTCTTCCACCAAAGTTTCAAGCTGACCTACAATGAACCAGATTTATTTCACGGGTTTCTTTCCTAACGTCTTCTTTTCTGTTTTCCTCTCTGCATGCGGATTCCTGTCTTTCTCTGGCCCCTCCCTTGCCTCGCATGGCTTTCTCCTCTTTTTCGGTTTCTCCGCCCACTCTTGCTCCTATTCCTTCTCCCCCTCTGCTCTGTGCCCTGCGTCTCAGTCCTGTCAGAGCCACTGGCCTCCGGGGGCCCAGGTGAGGGGCTGCTCCTGCACGATAACGCCATCTCTGCTGAGATCCAGACTTTGCTTTCCTCCTATTACAGTGACAGGTGATGCTCAGGGCTGGGGAGGCCTGGGCCTGACCTCTGACCAGCCCCCTCCCCTCACCCCCTCTCCTGGTGCCACAGCTATTGAGCCGCTGGATGACATCGCAGCGGTAACAGACATTCTGGCCCAGCGAGAGGGTGCGAGGTTGGAGACGCCCCCACCCTGGCTAGCAATGTTTACAGAACAGCCTGCCCTGCCTACCCCCTGCTCAGCTGCCTCAGTGGCCCCAGCTCCAGCCTGGACCCAGCCCCTGGCCTGGGGGCGACCCCGAACCTTCTCCCTGGATGCAGTCCCTCTGGATCACTGCCCTGCGGCCTCTCGCTCAGTTGCACCTCTTCCCCCGCGATCCCCACGGCCCCGTGGCCTCTGCAGCAAAGGCCTACCCCGCACTTGGCTCCAGTCACCAGTGTGAGAGAAAGGTGGATCTGGCCGGAAGAGAAACTGACCCAAGTGCAAGTGGGTGCTGCCTGCAGCACTGCCCCAGCAAGCTGCCCTGCTGGGCCTCTTCTTCCTCTGCTGGACCGGGGAAGCAGAAGACTCCCTAAGCTGTCATTGCCATGGTACTAAGGGACTGGCTGGGATTCCCCAAAGGTTTCCTGGGAGAAAACTGGAAGCAACCCTACCCTACCTCCCTGCATTAACCAGCTTTGAAAATGACATTTGGGGAGCCATGGGAAAGTGCACCTCCCTGGGACTCCACACTGACCATTAAAGTTATTTAACAACAGCCTTCCCCTGGTTCTTGGGGATGGGTGACTGTTGGCTTGCTCTGGACCCCACCCCAGCCCTGGCTCCCTGGAGCCCCTTTTCCCAGCTGTGAAAGTTAGTTGTGCTGCCGAGTAATCAGACCAGGGCCAGGTGGAGGGGGTACTTTATAAATACCAAAGGGGGGAGGAGAGACTGCTGTGCTCTCACATGCTGCTAAATCTCAGGATCTCGGCAAGGTCGTAGCCCGTCACGGCGAAGGAGCTGCCTGATGGGTCACAGAAACGTGCGCCGCACAGCTGGGTGTTGGCCACGCACTCCCCATGGCAGTGTTCCACCTGGGAGAGGAAGGGTGCTCAGGGCCTGCCACCCTATGCTCAGGGTTCCCCCACAGCACCGCTCCCGGGTCACACACCTCGATAGAGCCACTCTCTGGACTTCTTCTTAGCTTCCAGATGTGCACAAATGTGTCCTCGGCTGCTGAGAGTAGCTACAGGGAGGATGGAGGAAGACTAGGGGTGAGGACGCAGCCCAGGTGCAGGTGGGGCAGGGGCTGCCTTAAGTGGGAAGCGACAAGCCCAGGCTGTTTCCCCATTGCAGTGACCAGGAGGAGGGGAACGCAGGGATATGGGAAGAGACTGACCTTTCCCTCCTCAGGAGCCAGATCCAGAGCAGAAACGGCCCGGGCGTGGGCGCTGATCTGGACATGAAGCATTCCCTGGGAGGCCTCATAGAGACGCACTTGCCCATCTCCATAGCCTGCTGCAACAATCCCCTGCCACAGCTTCACAGAGGAACAGGGCACCCTGCATGGGGGACACATTTGGATTTTCCCAGGCTCAAGCCCGCTCTCCATCCATCCTACTTTACATAAGAAACGCCTCCCAACCTCCTTGGCCTCACCTACCCAAACCCTGCAATACGTGTCAGCAATGTGAATTCAGGCCCTGATCGCCACACACACAGCAAGCCTGAGTCATCTGCTGTCACCACGTCTGCCCAGCAGTCCTGAAAGGGAGAAGAGAGGATCGGGTCTTCCCATTCTCCCCTCCTAGGGTCCTGTGTCCCGGGCAGGCAGCACGCACACATCTTTGCTGCTCCAGGGAAAGGGTGAGATGTGAAGCACTCAAGGCTTGCAGCCCACCACCCCACCCCAGTTCCCTTGAGAGCACTAGTATCGCTTAGGGCCTCAGAGCCGACCCCTGCTTGTGTCTAAGTGTTGTGGTGCCTAAGTGTGCTCACTGGATGGATGAACTAGTGTTGCAACCTGCCGGGGGCTTTGCAGTGAGCCAGACTCAGGGCCCCTGAGCCTCCCAGGCACCAGGAGTGCAGGAGGAGCTGGACTAGGGGGAGGCTTCCTGGAGCTGGCAGCACTGGAGCTGGTTCTGTGCTCCCAGCACTCCCTTCACCCCACCTTGCCCAAGTCCGCAGAGGGACACTGCACACATCAGAGGTGGAAAGCATCTCAGGAAGCACTTCTTGCCACTCTTGAGTTCATGCCAGGATTGAAAAGTCTCTGTGAACTATGCACAGAGAGCCACGTAAACATGAAACATCTTTGGCTGCTCAAGTCCAGGTAAATGCAGAATTGCTCAAAGCCATTCAGCTGCTTAGTGGCAGAGCCAGGCCTCAAACCAGGGTTCCTTGTCTCCCAGACTTGCCGGGACAGGCAGGGGAAGCCACTTACCTCTCCCTGGGAAGGTTCAGTGGCAATGTCTGTGATTGGCATCTGGTGCCCAGCCAGCTCCTCACTCAGGACGATGTTGGGACCCTTGGCTGGGATGTCAAATACCAGCACTCGGCCTGACCATGTTCCTGCAGCCAGATCATATCCAGTTGATGGCTTCATGTTCCTTTTGGGTCCCCAGCCATCATACCCAGCACTCCCTTCACCCCAGAAACCTTAGCGACAACTGTCTGCTCCAACAACCCTGACCCCTGGAACCCTTTTCAGTTGTGGACCAGAGCCTATATCTGAGCATCGCTCAGTGCCCTGCTCCTGTCTTCCTCACCCACACAGATGAAATGGCCAGTGGCAGCAACTCCTCGGGCAAACACAGCCTGTACTGAGGACGAAAGGAGAAAACTATCAGAAGTAGCATCTCTTCCCCCACTCAGGTCCCAGTCAGCGTTCCCTTTCCCCCACTCCCACCCCATCCCACCCCCTGGGATCCCCAGTTACCTGGAGGGGCATCTCCAGAGTCCAGTGCATGCCAATACACCATGACGGAGCCATCAGACTCGAACATCTGGAAGGCAGGGACAAGGATGGGGCACAGCCCAGCTGACCCTGGCTGAGTTCTATGCTGTCTCTTGCAGCTGTGTTGGCTTGATGCTATTTAGTCCTCAATACTATTCTGGGAGGTAGGTGCTATAACCCCATTTTACAGAAGAGGGCGTTGGGGCTCTAGCTAGTAAGGGGCAGATGCAGTAGGTGGCCATAGGGACCTGGGGAAGATGGAAAGAACCCAGAGTGGGCTAAGCATGCAAAAGGCAGGGAAATGCTGAGAACTGGGTGGAGAGAAAGGGCCTGGGGTGGGGGTGGGGTGCTGTAGAGAAGATCCTGGCAGAGGAGGGCAGGAAGCTCCTTTTCTTACCTGGATTCCCCGCTGGGAGGTGAGAACCAGCAGGACTCGGAAAGGGAGGACACACCAGTGGACCTGCAAGGGGGAGGAACAGAAAAGGCACAGCTCAACACGAGCACCCAGAAGGCCTGTGTGTCCCTCAAGGCTGGAAGAGAACGGACGGCCAACCGGGCTGGAATCCACCATGCGCCATGCCTCACCTGAGTGATGAGTGAGGGGCTCACTCCTGGGCCCTCCTTCGCGTGGAGCTGGCGCTGGACCAGCGACCCATCCTCAGGGGCAGCGCTGAGAAGCTGGGCGCTTGTGCCATGGACCACTGCAAACTGCTTGAGGTTTCCAGCCGGCAGCTGCAGCACGCTGAGGTTGTTGCTCAGGGCAGCGGCCGAGTCGCGAAGAGGGATGGAGAGCTCGCGCCGGAACATCCTGAGGAGGGGACACCCGAATCACCCTGGCGCGCGGGAAACAGCCGAGATTCCGGGGTCCGGGGAGTACCGCTGAAGGCCCCTGAGACAGGGTCATGGAGAGGGTGCCTCGTGGACAGTAATGGAAGGAGAATCACTTGGGGTGGGCACGGTCTCGTGGAGGAGACAGGAGTTCCAGGGGCTGAGTCATGGGACGATGGGGGCAATCCCAGAGGAGGAAAGATGATGGCACAGGACCCTAAGCACCCGAGCCAGGAAGGATCCTTCTCACTCCGTTCGGCTCCACGAATCCTCCGGCCTGGGTCAAAGGTTACAACGGGCGCCCCAGAACCGCTGGCGGGATCCTGGGAACGTTTGGTACCTCCGAATCCGCCGCCACCATAGAGACGACGCACAGACGCACGGCCGCTGGGCGGGGCAAACGGACGGAAGGTGTGGCGCGCGGCGCGGTTGCCGGGACAACGGTGGGCGGAGCGAAGGACCAACACGCCGCGTCGTTGCCGAGGTGACGGTTAGGCGGCAGAGGTGGCGTCGGCCACCTGGCCTGAAGGGTGTCGAAGCGCACGTTGGAGCCTCCCACGGCGGCAATGGCGCACGAGAGCTCGGTGAGCTTCTGCTCAGCTGGGGGGAGGACGAGGGTGCTGCATGACAACCCGGGTTGGTTTTTAAGGTCGGTGTCTCGAACTTTGGGATCAGCTCCGCACCTTCCGACACACCTCCTTGCTCCAGGAGGCTCTCAGGATGACCAAGAAAGCCACTTTAAGGGGTACTTGGTCAGGAAACCTACTCTTCCGCTGTGCCCGCTTTGGCACTCTCAGGCCCTGAAGAAAGGGGTCAGTGAGTGTTGTAGAGGCCGAGAACGAGTGAATTGGGAAACTTCCAGAGCATGGTAGTAAGCTTCTTAAACCGAGGTGCCCATTGACATGACCTGAGTTGGTCAGGCAATTGAGACGAAAGTATTGACAGATAAATCATGTATTTCCAGAACTGTAGGAGAAAGAAGAGGATTCAACAACAGCGAGGCTACCCTTGCAAGTCAAATTGTTTCAAAGACAGATATTTAGGGGTGGTTCTTTTGCGTGATAATTGAGGTGCCTCCTGTCCCACAAGTGTACCCAAGGGCCTGGTTCAGATGCCTGTCCCTGGTTCAGATGCCTAATTACAGCTAATGCAGACCTGGGAGGCAGCGAAGATACACCAAGGAATTGAGTTCCAGCTGCCCACGTGGGGGATCAGGATTGAATGCTTGACTCCTGGCTTCAGACAGTTCCCAGCGGAGGCAGCTTTGTTTCTCTCACTTGGTCCCTCTAGTTCTCAAATAAAACCCCTTTAAGAACAAGTCAGAAATTTTCAAACGCAAGAGAACACATCTGTATCCTCTGATCAGATTGTACCTGGGTATGATCACCATCAAGGGGTCAGATGAGGAGCTGGGAGAGAAACCAACTCTAACCCCCACCTTGGCATTCTGGCTCTGGGCCGTGGGTCAGTCCCTGGGCTTGTAGTGGGGTTGTGGTCACAGGAAGAAGGCTCCTAAGAGATTATTAGCAAATTCCTGTGACTTTAAAGTAGGTTTGGGAGACAAGTCTTTTTCTTTCTGTTTGGGTTTTTTCTTGATTACGTTGGAATACAAACTCATTGTAGAACTTACAAAACAGAGGAGTGCCTAGGAAAGACACATACTATTGTTATGGTCTGTGGTATTTTGCTTCTCTTTAGCACAAGCTGATCTTCACACCTGAGATCCTAAGGTGTGGCTTTGTATACTTTCCTTCAGTTAATGTTACATCTCAAGGGTTTCCAGATACTACCACAAATTCTTCCTCAAGATTACCTTCAATCATTCTAGAACATTCCAGTTATAGATGTAGCAAATTAACCACCAATTATCTTTTTTCTTGGACATGTTTTCAATGTTCAGCTATTACAGATTTGATACACAGTGAACATTTTAGAGATCATACCTTTTGGGTATTTCCACAGAACTGAAATTATGGGGTTGAGGAAGTTAAAAGCATGTTTATAGTCTTGATATGTAGTGTGGTATCGCTCTCCAAACACGCTATTCTAGCTAGTATTCCCATCAGCATGGTGCTACAGTATGGACTTGACCAAAACTTTACCACCCTGGAATATTTCTTATTTTAAAAATAATCCAGTACCAGCACCTTGGCTCATTGGCTAAATCCTCGTCTTGCATCTGCATATTTTTCAAATATTTATTGCTTGTTTATAGTTTCTTTTTTGTGTGAAATATTGTTTACTAACCTTAAGGAGTCTTCAATAATTTTTCTTTTATATGAATTCCTTTTTTTAAGGTTGACTAATTGATTTTAAAAGTAGAATTACGAGAGGGAAGGAAAGCGAGATGTTCCATCTGCTGATTCACTCCCCCAAATGCCCACAAAAGTCAGAGCTGGGCAAGGCAGAAGCCGGGAGGGAGCCTGTTGCTTGGGTCCCTCTTCATCGGGAGGCAGAACCCAAGTGTGTGGGCTGTCATCTGCTGCCCTCCTAGGCACAATTGCAGGAAGTAGGATCTGAATTGGGTAGCTGGACATTCTGGTACTCGGATGTCCGAGGCAGTGGCCTAATATGCTGTACCATAGTATCTAATCCTTTCTATGAGTTTTTACTATATGTAGAAATATGTATGCTTTTACACAATTTTTTTACACAAATCTTTTTTAAAACACCACACAAAATATGATTCAAATGTAGAAGACTCTCAGTTTTTCTGTAATTTCAGCACCATTAACTTATTTTTTTTTCCCCAGTACTCTGCCCTCTCAAGAACTCTGAACACTGGTAGCAAGGCCACATAGAGCTTGCTTTTCTGTGATTTTTTAAAAGACTTATTTATTTTTATTGGAAAGGCATATTTACAGAGAGGAGAAACAGAGAGGAAGATCTTCCATCCTCTGGTTTACTCCCCAAGCGGCTGTAATGGCCGAAGCTGCGCTGACCTGAAGCCAGGAGCCAGGAGCTCTTCCAGGTCTCCCATGAAGGTTCAGGGTCCCAAGGCTTTGGGCCGTCCTCGACTGCTTTCCCAGGCCACAAGCAGGGAGCTGGATGGGAAGTAGAACAGCTGGGACATGAACTTGTCCCCATATGGGATCCTGGTGCATGCAAGGCAAGGATTTAGCTGCTAGGCTATTGCGCTGGTTCACACGCAGAGCTTTCTGTAGTCTGGGCTTGCCAGTTGTGTTCTCTCAAGCAAATGGTATTGAACTTTCTTTCTAAGCTTTAGTTTTTTGGTCTATAGAATTAGATTGGTGGGCTGTTGATGGAAATTAAGTTGGATCAAACACCTAGCTTCCATCCTGTTGCACTGCTGGCTCTTAAGTCAGTTGTTGGTCCTTCTCCTTGAGCCTATAGGGTACTCAAGGGTGCTCAAGGTTCTTTACTCCAAGGACACTCCACTGGCTGGTGACTTGACTGCCCTGTTTGGCTCCCACAGAGGCAGGAGAGGCAGGCCCGTGACCGCGGGGTGACCCGATCCAAGGCAGAAAAGGTGCGACCCCCCACAGTCCCCGTGCCACAGGTGGATATCGTGCCCGGGCGGCTCAATGAGGCTGAGTGGATTGCGCTCATGGTGGTTGAGGAGGGCGAGGACGTGGTGGGGGACATCCTGGCTGATCTGCTAGCCCGAGTCATGGACTCCGCCTTCAAAGTCTACCTGACCCAGCAGGTGAGCCTGGGCCTGGTGCCCCCAGACCTTTCCCCATCCTTGGCCTGCTGCTGCTCCATGTCTGCCCGAGACCTTCCCCCTCTGCAGTGCATCCCCTTTACCATCAGCCAGGCCCGGGAGGCCATGCTGCAGATCGCCGAGTGGCGCTTTTTGGCTCGGGACGAGGGAGAGTCTGCTGTGGCTGAGGACCCCACGTGGGGCGAGGATGAGGAGCCCTTGCCATGCACGACTGATTCCTGGGCTCAGGGCTCTGTGCCTGTGCTGCACACACAGTTCTCAGAGAGCCACGAGGAAACCTTCGAGAGTGAAGTAAGGGCAGCTGCCATCCGCCTTCCTCTCGGGACTCCTCTGCTTTTTGAGGCCTCTCACTACCTGGGTGTACTCCTCCTAGGACTCTGGGATCCTGGACCATATTCCGACGGGAAGATCGTGGCTGGATAGATACTCCCAGGAGCAGACGGAATCTTGGGAGCCCTCTTCCGAGCTGAGAGGTGCCTTGGGCCTCCCACCTACCCCCGAACCATTTCAAGGGTCAGGGCCGGGAGATGTTTTAGAGGAAGCTGACAGCTATCACTCCTCTGTGGAGTCCTTGGGCAGCTTCGAGCTGCCATGGCTGGAGGTGGGGCCAATCAAAAGTTCCCACTCTCTGGAGCTATCCCAGCTAGCCAGCCCCCAGACCCTGGCCCAAAGGGGACAGTCCCTCATCTACGGCCTGTCACTCGAGGACCTCTACTATTGCATGGCCACAGCTGACACTGCCGCAGCTGGGGACCAGATGGAACTTAAGAAAGAGGGTCTGCCCCTCATCACCTCGGGCATGGCTGTGTCAGGGCCCTCCAAGGACCACCCCACCCCACTTAGCCTCTCGGGACCCTGCAGGTGGCAGCAGCCAGGGCGCTGGCATGCACGGTTGAACCTGCTGCAATCCAGGACAGACCATAGGGCAGCCAGAAGGCGCCTGGACCCTACCAGGTTCCCATACCACTGGGTCCAGCCCCTAACCACAGTCCTGATTCCAAACTTGGAGAGATACCCTTTGGACGCCTACTGTGGGCAGC
Source organism: Ochotona curzoniae (assembly GCF_017591425.1). NCBI lineage: Eukaryota > Metazoa > Chordata > Mammalia > Lagomorpha > Ochotonidae > Ochotona > Ochotona curzoniae. The sequence continues at coordinate 62,888,670 of NW_024466599.1, forward strand.
AGCAGAACAAAAAGACCAAGGCCCAGGCTGTGCCTCAAGCCCCTTGTCCTGGCGACCACATGTCCCCAGCAGGGTTCTTCTCCCTCCATCCTGGCACTCCTTTCCGTGCCCTTGGCAAGGGCCGCCGACTCAGATTCCCCACTTCCAACTTGGGCCCACTGGAATCACCTTCTGCATCCAAGAAGCCACTCCCCAGCCCTAAGCTCTGCTTCCTGGCCAAGAAACCAGTGCTTGCTAAAGAGAACAGCAGCCCCAGACACCAGCTGTGGCCTGACGTCAAGTGGCCCAGTGGCTGGGAGCGGGAGGTGGAGCTGCTGGATGAGCTGTGGGCAGGCCACACACAGGCATCTCCCCAGGGCCTGGGGCCCACAGACAGGGAGGGCCAAGATACCGCCCAGTGGCCTCAGCCTGCTCAGGTTCTTGAGGCCACCACCCAGTTGCTGTGGAAGCCCTTACTGCAGCCGGAAGCTGTGAAGTTGGCTCCTGGAGTCAGCCTATGGGACCCCAAAACCCAGATGCTCTTCAGTTCCACTGTGCCCCAGGAGGAGAACAGAGAAGGTAACAACTCTCCTTCCACTGAGCAGCAGCACCCCATCCAGACAGATGCACCAAAGCCTTATGTGACTGCCACTCAGCTCATTCAGAACTCCACCCCCAAGGTGTGGCTGGTCTCCTCCAAGGCCCCTCCCCCTGCGAAGCCCTGAGCCCGGGGCAGTGGGGGCAGTGGCCTGTGCCTCCCCTCAGAATAAACATCTGAATTGCTACTGTCCTGAAGTCCCTGTCAGTTTCTTCCCGGAGCATCGGCTTGTCTCCATGGGCCTCAAGAGGGTGCATTTGGCCTGTAGGTCTGGAAGAAGTTGGCACACCTGTTGTGGGACATAGCTTCATCACCACCCCCAAGAAATCCTGCTTTGCGACTAAGGATGCTGCCCTTCAGGGGGACATTCTGGATCCAGCCCTTCTTCCAAGGGAGCAGACCTTAAGCTGGGAGTGGGGTCTACTTTAGTAGGGAGAACAGATAGATGGTCTCTTTCCGTTAGGCACCCTGCTGGCTCTGATCAAGTCAGAGGACTTAGTCCAAAAGTACTCGGTTCTCGCCTCCTCATTCCCTGATGCTTAGTCAGTTTACCTCAGGTTCCTAGGTTTTACTTTTGGGGACAGATATGGGCCTATGCAGGGTGCAGGAAGGACTAAGGTAAGGCAACCAGATTCTGTGGACACAAACAAAATGTGTTTTAAAAATCTGTTTATTTTATCTGAAAGGCAGAATGACCCCGAGAGTATGTCTTGCATCCTCTGGCTCACTCTAATTTCATGCAGCAGCTGGGGCGAGACCAGACCAAGTAGCTGGGAGTCTAGAACTCTTTCTGGGCCTCCCATGGCAAGGGCTAAGACACCATTTGTTTGTTTTTTTGTTTTTAAAGATTTACTTTTTTTATTGGAATGGCAGATATATAGAGAGTAGAGAGAAAGGTCTTTAATGGTATAAATTTTATTTTTGAAACTTTTTACATATTTGATTAGGGTGCAGAGGGTCAAGGACTAGAGGAAAGTGGGTAGAACCATTGTTTTGACAATTTCTTTTTTCCTTCCTGTATCTGGGGGAGGGGAGAGATAGGGGGAGAAGCCACACCCATCCTCCCAAACATCCCAGAGTGCCCCATGTGGGGCATACTCTGCGGGTCCTGCCCAAGTGTTTTTATTCCAATTTTAGTATATGTGCTGCTGAAGCGAGCACATGCTGCTCAAGTGGTTTTGATAGTTCAACAGTTCTGTAATTGCTGCCAATCTTGCCACTCCAGTCATGATGAAATCTCTCCAGAATCCACCAGCTAACATAGCCCACCTTAGAGTCTCTGCCCAGGTATTCACTGCCAACACTTGGCTGGAGTAGTTGATTTATTCTGTCTTCTATCTTCTGTCATGGTACTAGGTGTTCTCTGCAGGTTCCAGTGTACTGCCAAATCCTCCATTAGCATCTGTATATGCTGTCCAGTGCTCCATCTAAGCCACTGAAGAGGCCCAGCTATGACACACGTATTCCACAGTCAGACCACGGAACCTGCAGTTTCCTCCGTGGTTGGAGTTCTAAGTCCAGCGATTCAGTTGGGGGAGTTCCCAAAGAAACTTCATCTGAGGTGATCCCAGACCTGATTCTTGTATGTGTATGCCAGTACAGGGTCTAGCACAGTTTGTCGCGCAAATCAGCCTTATGCACATGCTGATGGTTGCAATTGCTGGGTCAGTTGTCTCCAGCCCTGTCTTCTATGCAACTGATGGGTGTTGCAGTCCAGCCCAGTCCTGCCCATCCCACACACTTACCTCTCACGCAAACCAGTGGCAGCTGTAGCCTAGTCGGAGTGACCCACAATAACCCCCACCAGGACTGCCTCCTGCCCTGGTTCCTATGTTTGCCAGTATGTGCAGCAGACTGGTCCTATATGTTCCATATCCCATTCAGCTCTCATATATGTCAATGGGTATTGAAGCCTAGTTCAACCCAACCAGCCCCACTATCCAGCCCACGCTGGTGCCGACAGGTACCACCTTGTCTAGCCATGCCTGCCCCAGTCCTGGTTCTTATGCTCATCAGATGGAGTGGCAACCCAGGAGGGAGGTGCCCACTGTTTCCTTACTGGGTCCACTCCCACTCCCGGATCTTGCACTCTCCAGGTAGTACTGCAGTTTAGCTTGATGGAGTTTTTCCCTGTGGCAGCCTCTGCTAGCTGATGCTGCGGCAAAGCCCAACCAGCCCTCACCACTCTGGCTTATGAACGTACCAGAAGGAACAATCAGCCCAGCCTGGCTTTTCCCCGATTCAGCTCACATGCAGGCTGACAGGTGTTGTAACCCTGCCTGGTCTGGTCTGCCCCTATCCCAGCTCACACTGTCCAGTGGGATTGCCCTGCAGCCCGCTCTACTGGGTTCGCCCACTGCCCCCAGGTCTTACGTGTGCTGATTTGGTGCTGTGGTCCAGTCTGGTATATATGACCCATCTCACCTCAGCATTTGCCAGTGGGTGCTGTGCTGTGGCCTGGCTCAGCCCATTTCAGCTCATGTTGATGGGGACTACGCCTAGCCCAGCCAAGGTAGCCCTCAGTCCCAGCCCTGTTGTGAACTGGCTGGTATTGCAGCCTGACTTGGCATGGCTCTTGGACTTGCCAGCGGGTAATATGAATTGGTCCAGTCTGGCTCACCCCAGACCTGAGCCAAAGGTAAGCCGCTGGGTAACATTTCCTGGCCTGATCTTAGCTGCTCCCTGTTGTGGTTCTTGTGCTCACCTGCAGGGACTGTGTCCCCACAAAGGAGTTCCCCAAGCTCCTCCATCAGAAACTCTTCCAATGCCAGATCTCGTGCCCATCGATGCACCCATGGCCCAGCCCTACTCAGTCCACCTCCTGTCCTAGCAGGAACAGTGGCCTTTCCTGACTGGCCCTCATCTATTCCCATTCTTATTGTTGGGTGTTACAGCCCAGCCCAGCCTGGTCCACACGCTGACACAGCTTACACCTGGCTCAGCAGGGACATAAACCTATCCTAGCCTATCTTACACCCATCCTGGTTCTCATGAGCTCCAATGGGTGCTGGAGTCTAGCCCAGTCTTGCACACCCCAGACCCAGTCCACACTGTGCCGAGGGATACTGTATCCATATCCAGACCAGACTGCATCCCTGACTCTGGTCCTCATGCTCACCAGTGGGAGCCACAACCCAGCCAGGGCGTCCCCTTAGCTCTGCAACCAGGCCTGATTCCAGCCACAGATATGTGTTCCAGTATTTGCTCTAACCTAGCTTGCCATTGCCCCTCCTCTGTCTTGGCCTTTGCCTGGCCCAGCCAGCCCCAGTACCAACTCGTGCCGGCAGGTGCTGCAACCTGGTCCTGTTCAGTCTGCTCTCATCCCTAACTCTTGCAAACCAGTAGGTGTGGCAGTCTAGCCTGGCCTGATCTGCACTCCATCCTGTTTTCTGCACTTGCCAGTAGGCTATGGTTTGCTTGGGCCTGGCCAGTCCACCCCCTTCCAAAACCAACTCACACACTTGCCTTTGGATGGAGCTGCCTTACCCAGCCTGCCCAACTCCCAGGCCTGGACCACATGTTCATCAGCAGGAGTTATGACCCATGGGGGGAATTTCCCAGGTTCCTGTGCTTGGGCCACTCCCTGACCCAGATCTCATGCATGCCAGCGGGTGCTTGGCCCTTACCCAACATGGCCTGCCCCATCTGTTCCCACCTTTGTATGAGCTGTGGCCAGGCCCACCCACACCCTGTTTTAGGGTGCTTGTGCTACAGACTAAATCTGCCCTGCTTGTTCCCAGCCCCAGTACTGGTGAGCATTGGTGAGTTCCATGGTCTCCCCCAGCTCAGCCCATCACCATCCCAACTCTCAAGCTAAGCAGTAGTAATAGGATTTGTAGTTCCATAGGGTTGGGCTCACATATCCCCCACAGACTCCACCCATGGACCTAGTTCTCTCTAGTTCTAGTTGGTGTCATGGCTTAGTCTAATGTGACCCATCCACTGATCTGACACTCACTACAGGTACTGGGAACTAGCGCTGCCAGACAGGCCCCCAGCCATAGCTTGCATGTGTGCTGGCATGTGGTGGTCAGCCATATTCCATGCTAACAAGCCCAACCTGGGACTTCCGTGTGGACTGGTGCTTCATTAGTCTGACCCAAAAATATCTTCAGATCTCTTCCCTTCAAACTACCAAGTCTCAGTCCCCTTGCTTACCTGCAAGTACAGAAGCCCTGTTGTTGGATTCATTCCTCACCTGGACTTCCAGAAAGATATTTTTTAAAAAGATTTATTTTTTTTATTGCAAAGTCAGATATACAGAGAGGAGGAGAGACAGAGAGGATGTTCCATCCATTCATTCAGTCCCCAAGCAGCTGCAATGGCCAGAATTTAGCTGATCTGAAACCAGGAACCTGGGACTTCATCTGGATCTCCCATGTGGGTGCAGAAAACCAAGACTTTGGGCCTTCCTCAACTGCTTTACCAGGTTGCAAGCTGGGAGCTAAATGGGAAGTGGAGCTGCTGGGGTTAGAACTGGCGCTCAAATGGGATCCCGGCTCATGCAAGGTGAGGACTTTAGCTGTTAGGCTGTCGCATCAGACCTGAGACAGAAATATCTTACATTTGCTGTTCACCCCCCACGTGGCTGCAATGTCCAAAGCTGAGCTGATCTGACACCAGGAGCCAAGAGTGTCTTCCAGGTCTCCAAAGCAGGTTCAGGGTCCCACAGCTTTGGGCCATAATCGACTGCTTTCCCAGACCACAAGCAGGGAGCTGGATGGAAAACGGAGCTTCATGGGAAGTGGGACATGAACTTGCACCCATGCAAGATCCTGGTGCATGCAAGGCTGTCAGGCAAGGCTAGCTTGGTCCAAGAGGAGAAAATTTAAGGAGGAGATTATCCTGAAGTTGATACTCTGTGCTTGTATAGACCCAAGAGTGAGTGCCTCCTTAAATGTAGTCTCAGTTACACACTTGCCTAGTCCCCACCTTCTGGGCTGCAGATCTTCCCAAGAGGCAGGCTGGAAGACTCTGCCATGTGCCTGTGGACCCCACTCAGCACCCTGGTCTGGGACACTGGTTATGTGCTTCTAATTCTGATCCTTCCACTTCAAGGACTTCAGCTCTATGGAGGACATCTCAGCCCTGGGACCTCCCTCTGGCACTGCCTGCACTGACTTAGTGCTAAAACAGCAGTGGTGACTGGGGGCCAGCAGTGGTGAGCACTCCTCTCACCTGTTACCTCCCACACAGCTGGCAGCCCCAACAGGAAGGGCAGCCATGAAAGCCAGTCCCTATGGTTGGCACCCTTGCCCTTTCCCTTGCTCCATTGCCGTTTCTCTGGTCACCATCTTGACTGGTCTACTCTGACGGTACCCTCCCCTAGGCATTAGGGCTGTGCTTGCAGCTGACTCCATGATTCTCACCTGACCGGAGCCCAGAATGGTGTGGATGACACTCCAGGCTAGTCTCTCCAGGCTGCCTCCTGTTGGTGAGCCCGAGATGTACCTAGGTATTGGTGGTACATGCCTTGGTTCGCTGCCCCAAACACTTGAGGAGCCTCTTCCGAGGTCAGGCGTGCTGAAACCCAATCCAAACAGACACCCCGATGACACGTCACCTTGCGTCCTGCTGGATGCTCTGTTACATACTCTCCCCCTACCCCCAGCCCTGCCATGGGTCTCCACCTCAGACTTGATTCCCCTCATCTTTGCATGCCCCATGGTCTTTCTGCTGACCCCCAGCAGACCCTTCCATCACTCACCACCTGGGTTGTCTTATACCCCTACATTGAAATATGAAGGTAGTCTTTAAAAGAGATTCTGACATAGGTTACAACATGGATGGGCCTGGAAGACATCTCACTGAGAGATATAACCAGATACAGAAGCACAGCTATAATATGATTCTATTTATATGAGAAGACTAGAATAATCAAATGTATGGGGGCTGGTATGGGTGCAGCAGGTTAAGCTGCCACAGGTGACATTGGCATCCCATATCACAGTGCTTGTTCCAGTTCTGGCTGTTCCAATTCTGACCTAGATCCCTGCTAATGTGTTTGGGGAGATAGTGGAAGACGGACCAAGTGGTTGAAGACCCGGTTGGAGTTCCTGGTTTCAGCTTGGCCCAGGCTTGGCCATCATCATCTAAAGAATGCACGAGCGATAGATCTCTTCCTCTCTGTTTCTTCTCTCTGTGTCACTCTGCCTTTCAAATGCATTTTAAAAATCATTAGGAAATTCCTACAGATGAAAGTACAATGGCGATTACTGGAGTATGTATGTGTGTGTATGTGTGTGGGGGGATCAGATGGGGAGTTAGTGTTTACTGGGCACAGGTTTTTTTTTTTTAAGATTTATTTATTTTTATTGCAAAGTCAGTTCTATATATATATGGAGTGTTTTATATATATATGTATATATATATATGGAGAGAGAGAGAGACTGAGAGGAAGATCTTCCGTCTGATGATACACTCCCCAAGTGAACGCAGCAGCCAATGCTGCTCTGATCCAAAGCCGATACGAAGCCAGGAGCTCTTCTGGGTCTCCCCAATGCGGGTGCAGGGTCCCAAGGCTTTGGGCCATCCTTGACTGCTTTCCCAGGCCACAAGCAGAGAGCTGGATGGGAAGCAGGGCTGCTGGGACTAGAACCTGTGCCCATATGGGATCCCGGTGTGTTCAAGGCCAGGACTTTAGCTGCTAGGCCACGTTGCCGGGCCCTGGACACAGGTTTTTTAATATGGAAAAAATTTTTTTAAAGTTCTGGAAATGGATAGGTTAATGGTTACACAACAATGTGAATGTACTGTACACTGTGAACTGGTTGAAGTGGTAGATGTTGCATAAGCTTTATCCCAGGAACAAATATGTGTATTAGTGCCTCTTAAGGCCACTCAATCTATCTTTTTAAGATTTATTTTATTTTTATTGGAACATCAGATATACAGAGAGAAGGAGAAACAGAGAGGAAGGTCTTCTGTTCATTCATTCAACTCCCCCAGTGGCCGCAAAGGCGGGAGCTCAGCTGAATCAAACAAGAGCCTGGAGCCTCTTCTGGGTCTCCTACACGGGTGCAGGGTCCCAAGGCTTTGGGCCGTCCTCGACTGCCTTCCCAGGCCACAAGCAGGGAGCTGGATGGGAAGTAAGGAGCTGGGTCTAGAATCGGTGCTCATATGAGATACCAGCACTGCAGAGGCAAGTTTAACCTATTATATCTTGCCACCAGCCCCTGTTTTGTATTATTTAGATTTTTAAATTATTTATTTTCGTTGTATGAGAGGGAGGGAGAGAGAGGGAGAGAGAATATGAATGTGAGTTTTTTGATTTGCTAGTTGATCTCTCAAATGCCTGCAACATCAGGTCTGGACCAGACCATATCCAGGAGCCAGGCTTTCCATTTAGTTCCCCCACATAGACGACAGGGACCTAACTACTTGAATCATCAGCTGCCATTCAGGGCGCACATTAGCAGAAAGATTTTTTTTTAAAAGATTTATTTTTATTATTTTTTTAGTGGAACGGCGGATATACAGAGAGGAGAGACAGAGAGGAAGATCTTCCATCCGATGATTCACTCCCCAAGTGAGTGCAACGGTCGGCTATGCCGATCCAGAGCCAGGAGCCTTTTCCGGGTCTCCCACATGGGTGCAGGGTCCCAAGGCTTTGGGCCGTCCTCTGCTGCCTTCCCGGGCCACAGGCAGGGAGCTGGAAGGGAAGCGGGGCTGCCGGGATAGAACCGGCGCCCATATAGGACCCCGGGTGTGCAAGGCGAGGACCCCAACCACTTGCGCCACCGTGCCGTGCACATTAGCAGAAAGCTAGGCTTGGAAGCAGAGAGGCTCAGCCCAGGCACTGTTAGGGGATCCTGGGGCCCCACTCAGTGTCCTAACAGCTGCACCAGGTGCCAGCCTCTCTTCTGACTTCTGAGCCATGTGAGTATATATTCAGACTACTCATTAGAAACATTTAGGAGGACCATCTTGCAGCGAGAGGGGCCTAGGGGAGTTTGACCTTGGGGCTTGGGTAGTGGGATCTTACTGCAGCATGGTGGCTGCTGGGAATACCTGAGTCAGGTTGGTGCTCATGAGAACCAGGGTGGGCATAGGATGAGCTGGGCTAGGTCTCTGCCCCTGCTGAGCCAGGTGTAAGCTGTGTCTGCATGTGGACCAGGCTGGGCTGGGCTGTAACACCCAACAATAAGAATGGGAATGGGTGAGAGCAGGGCAGGAAAGGCCACTGTTCCTGCTAGAACAGGAGGTGGACTGAGTAGGGCTGGCCCATGGGTGCATCGATGGGCACGAGATCTGGCATTGGGAGATTTCTGATAGAGGAGCTTGGGGAACTCCTTTGTGGGGACACAGTCCCTGCAGGTGAGCACAAGAACCACAACAGGGAGCAGCCCAGACTAGGCTAGGGAATGGTACCCAGTGGCATAATTTTGGCTCAGGTCTTGGGGGCAAACCAGGCAGGGTCAGTCCACATCACCCGCTGGTGAATCCAAGCACCAGAACAGAATGTAGGTCGGGCCAGGTTCAGTCTCAACTCATGCCAGTACACATGAGAGCTGGGATTGGGAGTTAGCTGGACTAGGCTAGGCTGTAGCCCCCACCAGTGTGAGCTGGAATAGGGGGTGGGCTGGGCCAGGCCACAGCACCCACTGGCAAATGCTGAGGTGAGGTCGGCCATGTCAGACCGGGCTACGGTACCCAAGGAGCACATGTGAGACCCAGTGGGGAGGGAGTAAAGTTGGCAGTGGGCTGCATGGGGCTCCCTGGCTGGACTACCACTCCCACTGGACAGTGTGAGCTGGGATGGGGGCAGACCAGACCAGGCAGGGTTACAACACCTGTCAGCCTGCATGTGAGCTGAATCGGGGAAAAGCCAGGCTGGGCTGATTGTTCCTTCTGGTACGTTCATAAGCCAGAGTGGTGAGGGCTGGTTGGGCTTTGCTGCAGCATCAGCTAGCAGAGGCTGCCACAGGGAAAAACTCCATCAAGCTAAACTGCAGTACTACCTGGAGAGTGCAAGATCCGGGAGTGGGAGTGGACCCAGTAAGGAAACAGTGGGCACCTCCCTCCTGGGTTGCCACTCCATCTGATGAGCATAAGAACCAGGACTGGGGCAGGCATGGCTAGACAAGGTGGTACCTGTCGGCACCAGCGTGGGCTGGATAGTGGGGCTGGTTGGGTTGAACTAGGCTTCAATACCCATTGACATATATGAGAGCTGAATGGGATATGGAACATATAGGACCAGTCTGTTGCACATACTGGCAAACATAGGAACCAGGGCAGGAGGCAGTCCTGGTGGGGGTTATTGTGGGTCACTCCGACTAGGCTACAGCTGCCACTGGTTTGCGTGAGAGGTAAGTGTGTGGGATGGGCAGGACTGGGCTGGACTGCAACACCCATCAGTTGCATAGAAGACAGGGCTGGAGACAACTGACCCAGCAATTGCAACCATCAGCATGTGCATAAGGCTGATTTGCGCTAGACCCTTTGTTTTGGACCCTATATTGGCAAGTACACATGCTTCTATCAACTTAAGATTTTTAGGTTATTTTTAACCTAAGATTAATTGAGACAAACACAAGAAGTATTGCAATGGTTGTGTTTCTGGCTACATGGATTCACTTAATCTCCCTGATAAGCCAGTGACATAGATACTGTCATTAAATCCACCACTTACCAAGTGAGGAACATAGGCAGAGGGAGGGTGAGTCTCACAAAGATAGAAAGTTACACAGTTAAGAATCTGAAACTATGATATATAACCCTGCCTTTCTTAATAGCCTTATGCAAATATCTTTGCACATGTCAGAGTTTTTTTTAAAGATTTCATTAGAAGTGAGTACATTTGATCAAGAAATTTATTGTTGCAAACATAATATTTTTATTTTTTCACATTCCTATTATAAGTGCTTGGGAATTTTTGTATCTTTCATGATGGGTCGCACTGGGCAGCAGCAAAACTGATTTTTTTTCCTAGGCTAAGGACAAGGACATGAGTCTGGCTACTGCTTCCAGACCCTCTGCGCTGTCTCCTCTGCGCCGACAGAGGGCGGTCGCCACCGCGCGCTTCTCCCTGACGGGCCTAATGGGCTTCCGAAGCACAGTGCGCGTGCGCAGATCCCACCCTAGATGTCCAGTTTTGTGCCTGATCGATGTGTTCTTGACCGCGCCCCGCGCAGTTTTCAGGCCTGGTGGGAAAGCAGGAAAGAATAGCGTGCTCCCCGGATCCACAGCGCCTCTGGGTCTGAGAGACGAGGGGTTCCGGGGTGCCGCTGGCGGGGTCGGGCGGCGCGTCGGGCAGCCCAGGCAGGCGGGGCGGGCCCCGCTGGGTCCTGGGCGTCGGTCGCCGGTGTGGCCCGAGCCGGGCGCGGAGCCCCTGACAGGACAGGTACGGAGGCGCAGACCCCGCCAGCCGCCGGCTCCGCCGCCCGTCGAGTGTTCGAGAAGCTGCGGGCGGCGGGACGGAGCCCGTCGCTGGGCCGCGGCGCGGTGTGGTACCCCGGCGTGCGGGGCGGGGGCTGGCGGGGCTGGGCCGAGGCAGGGGTGGGCGTCCGCCCAGGTCGGGGGTTTCACCGGCAGGGTTGGAGCCCGGGCTCGTCCGCCCCACCTGCGCCCCTCAGCCTGGCACGGTGACCCGCGGTCCCTCCACAGCTGCACGGCTCTCCCTGTTGAGCTGGGAGCGGCCGCCGCCACCCTGAGTTCCACGCCGAGCCGCGGGGTTCCCTGTGAGCACTTGGCCGAGAAACTTGTCACACGGAAAACAATACAAACAAACAAGCAGAAAACATTCCTAGAGAGCTAACTCGAGCTTGGGCGTCTGGATGTGAGCTCGGTGTATGTGTGTGTGTGTTATGTGTATCTTTCCAGCCCTGGGTCTGCCGACCCTATAAGCAGGCATGTTGTACCTGTACCTGTGGGGTGTCGAAAGAGATAGCAGGTGTCCTCAGATCTGTTGGAGTTTTCCAATTGCCCGAGTGTTTTCTGGCCTCCAGCATGCTGACGATACTGACTTAAGTCTCCCACCGAGGATGTGGCTTGGATGTGTCCAAATTCTGCTGAGAAGTAACTGCTTTCCCGGGGTGCTGAGAAATGCACCTCCGACTTAGGAACTCGAGGTTGGGAAGGGACACAGAAGGTCGTTGCCTTTCGAATGCTGGTGGTGTTTACATTTAATGGGCCCTTATTAGAATTCAGCTGTGGGTTCTGCACTGCGGCCGGGTTAGCGTTAAGGTGATGCTTTTCCTGCGGGGGGGGGGTGAGGTGGGCACACCAGACCCCTTAGCAGGATGGCTGTAGGTCACTGGGCTGAGAGATGGTGTTCCGCTCCCTGCTGCCCAGAACAAACCGTTGGTGGCCTTGCTCAAGTCCCTTCATCTCTCCAGGCCTCTTGAGTAAGTCCAGGCTAGACAGATTCCAAGGCTCGTTGCGGAACCGTGGTGTGGTAGCTCTAGCTCAGCCATCCTTGTGATGGTTCAATTCCATCTGAAAATATTCTTGTCATTTGGATCCTTTTGGTAGTTTCTTTTGGACGTTCCCAGTCACGTAGAATTAGCTATGTTCAGCATATTGCTTTATTCTTGGACTGTTCCAGGAAGGAGTTCCTGTGTGTGGCTCAATACCTCTCTGTCCCTTCTCTGTTGGTCCTAGGTTATGTCTCAGAATCACACAGGGAGACAAGAAGTGTCATCTCTTTATGAAGTTGACTTTCACTTTGTTACCACACTGTCTCCAAAATCATGCTTTCTTCACTTTTTTTTTTGGCTTGCAGTATCCTGACCCTGTAGAGGGTGCCTGTAGGGTGGGTGTGGCTCGCCAGGCTGGAGAAAGCAGCCAGCCTGTGTCAGACCCAGGATGTTGATGACAGCCAATGAAGATGTCGGGCAGAGGAGTGTATGCACAGAGCAGTGTTTTAGAGGCTGTGTTTGTGTCACTGGCATCTAAGGGGCTTGGAAGTGGGGAAGGAGACAGACTGGCTTCACATGTCAGGAGTAGCGGACTTAGGTCGATGACAACAGTAATGCCTTGGCTTTGTTCCTAATACTCTTCAGATTAGAGAACTTGTCACAGGAGTGCTCTCATCTCCCTGGGAGGTAGACTGAGTAGCAGTTAGGTGTTTGAGAGATGAGTCCCGGAAGAGGGTGAATAATGCACCTCAGTGCTCAAAACTGTCAAAAAGGCCAGAGCAAAGTGGTGAGAGTGGCAGTGAGGAGAAAGAAGGGGAGCAAGAGGTAGCATTAAGGAAGAATTGACAAGTTGGGTCTGACTGGATGTGACAGTACGAAGGAGAGGTTGTTGAGGATTCAAAGCAGATGGGGGAATACTGTCAACGAATGCGACTCTAGGTTTTGTTCTGTTGATGCCTGGAGTTACAAGTTGGGAAAGATTGTGAGATGATTGCCAGGTTGCTTGACTTGTTTGTAGCAGCTAGGTGGTGCTGGAGGACTTGGGATAGCCCTCCAGAGGCAGTGGGAGCTGGGCCCTTAGTGTCCCCCAAAGAGGCAGGAGCTGAGGGATGGCCTGACCCACAGCTGCCCTAAGGCCCTTGCCGTCAGGAAAAGTTTGCCTCTGGCTTCCATCACTCTTCCTTTGAAATTCAGGCTGGTACCAATTGAACTTGGCCAGTGGACAGCCCCCTAGGGACCCCCAGATTTCCCAGGAGTTTCAGTGTAGCAGAGCATGGGCCCCTGCTGATCCCACAGCCCCACTTGGGGTTCCCTGGGAGGTCTGCACTTCCCTGGGAGCTGGTTATTTTTCACTCTGCAAACAAGAGCTTGAGATTTACCATTTGTACCAAATTTCAGAGGACCTGGCACTCTGTCTCTGCACTCACTGTTAATTTATTTTCTTTCTTTTTCATTTTACTTTTTAATTTATTTGCGGGCCTGGCATGGTAGCCTAGTAGCTAAAGTCCTCACCTTGCATAGTTGGGATCCCATATGGGTGCTGGTTCATATCCTGGCTGCTCCTCTTCCCTACCAGCTCCCTGCTTGTGGCCTGAGAAAGTGGTGGTGGATGGCCTAAGGCCTTGGGACCCTGCACCATGTGGGAGACTTGGAAGAAGCTCCTGGCTTCTGGCTTCAGATTGGCTCAGCATTGGCCGTCATGTCTACTTGGGGAGTGAACCAACCAACAAAAGAGCTTTCTGTATCTTCTTCTCTGTAAATCTGACTTTCCAATAAAAAAATATTTTTTAAGATTTATTTATTTGAAAGGCAGAGTTACACACACACACACATCTACTGTCCATTTTTTCATTCTCAAAATGGTTATGGTTGCCGGGACTGGGGCAGTCTGAAGCCTGGAGCTTCATCCAGATACAGTGGGTACAGTAGCCCAAGCTCTTTATCCTCCACTGCTTTCCCAGGCACATTAGCAGAGAGCTGCATTAGAAGTGGAGCAGCCACGCATGGTACCCATATGGGATGCTAGCTTTGCAGGTGGAAGCTAAACCTTCCATGGATTTTAATAGCTCCTAATAAAGTGCCCAGAAGAAGATTTGGTATTGTAGGTCAGGGATGCTACTGGAGGGTTTAGGAAGGTGACATGATTGCACTTTGGGAAGCTACTTGTGGAACTGGTCTGAAGGAAGGTGAACCTACCTGGATCAGGGGCATCAGGAGATTCTTAGAGTAACCAAGGCATGAGTTAGGGCTTTACCAAGGGTTAGGTCATTGGGGATGGAGGGGGACCCAAGTCTGAGACAGACAATAGAGACAGAGCTAACCTGATGTAGTGTTTGACAGTTGTTGAGAACAAGAGAGGAGGAGTTGTTAGGGATGACTCATTTTCTATTTTGAGTGGGTAGCAAAGGGAGCAAGAAAGATGCCAAGTGTATTTTGGAACACAGTGGAATGAGGGATCTGTGCTGTGCATTCAGCAGACAGGTAGAGACGGGGTTCTGAACGGGGGTCTGAGGCGCCGAGGTCAGTCTATGCCTGTGGGTGCTAAGTGGGAGTTGATGTGGTAGGAAAGGATGTACTCACCCAGCCATGATGATACAAGGCTGGAGATGACAGAGGAGGCGAGAAAGGTTGGTGTGCAATGTTAAAGGTAACGTTACTCAGGAAGCTGGGAAAGGAGAAGACTTCAGGAAGATCAGCAGTTTTAGTTGCTCTAGGGAGTTCAAAGAGCGGGAAGTTGGCAGATGCACCGTGAGATTGGGTAGTTCGACCTGTGCTCCTCAGGCCCCTTCTCTTATGTGAGCAGCTGCAGTAGAGTGCTAGGGATGGGAGTGAGATTGCAGTGGAATGAGGAGCGGGTGGGGATTGAGGAGAGGGAGGGTGTTCTCCGGGTAGTAGGGCTGGCACGGTGACAGCTTGGAGAAGCAGCAGCAGGGAGTACGGATAGTTTTCTCTAGAATGGAAGAATCTGGAGCCTGAGTTTCCTGGTGATGTGAAAGAACCAACAGAAGTGGTATAGCTGGTAGCACAAGAGGAAGAGACGGTTGCTAATTAGAGGGTGGAAGCAGTGACTTTGAAAAGGAGACACCATTTTCTTAGAGAAAGGTTGGTGGAGGGAAGAAGAGGCAGTGATAGAAGCAGGTGTATCCAGATTTGCAAAGGAGTTCTACCTCCTAGTCTTAGTTTTCTTGCCAGGCAGGATCATTGGCTGAGGGATGGAGGGCGCTGCAGTGGGCTTGGTAAAGGAAACTTGAAACCGCTCCTCATAGGGAGGGGCGAGAGCAGAACTGAGAGAAAGTCCAAGAACGTTAAGGGTTCTCCGCGCTGAAACACTATGCTCGAGGTTGTCCTTGGTCTGGCTCACAGTAATAATGCCTGGCACTTACAAGGTGCTTCATGCCAGCTGCTTTTTAGCCATTCTTCATTTATGTTGAATGAAGCCTTTGCCTCTGTAGAAATGGGATTCCTTCTGCTGAGGCAGAACTTTGTTTCCAGCTCGCAGTCACTGGCCCTTAAGGGGCTAGAATCTAGGCTTTGCTAACAAGGGAGTTCTGTCATGCTCTGCTTGAACATGGTGATGGCCCAAGTGGGCAGGGCCCTGGAGTCAGTACTGCTGCCCTAACAGGGGAACTGAACCTCTGGAGTGCTTTTCTAGCACTCAGAATAGAAAGACAAATGGGGCCCGGCTCGGTGGTGCAAGTGGTTAAGGTCCTCGCCTTGCACGCCCGGGATCCCATATGGACGCCAGTTCTAATCCCGGCCGCCCCACTTCCCACCCTCCCCACTTGTGTCCTGGGAAAGCAGTCCAGGACAGCCCAAAGCTTTGGGACCCTGCACCCGCGCGGGAGACCCGGAAGAGGCTCCTGGCTTCGGATCGGCATAGCATCAACCGTTGCGCTCACTTGGGGAGAAAGACAAATGACTGACAGCATCAGGTTTTGCAGCCTGAAAACCGTGTCCCTTATGACAAAGAGCTCTGTTAGCATCCCTACAGCCCAGGAAAGATTTTATTCCTACCACTTAGTTGTGAAATGAAGCATGCCTGTGGCCAGGTGTGACAATGGGATTAATAACAATTATTAACTCACCTATGTGTTTTCTGAGTTGATGTGACAATTTGAAGGTAAGGTGCACACCTGACTTGAGTGAAAGGGGAGAATGGTGGAGGAGGCAAGAGAAACAGACTTACCTTTTCCTGCTGCAGTCAGTGAAGCATCCGTGTCCTTCCTCAAGAGGTTGCCATGGATACGCCTTTGCGTGGTGGCTTGAGGAAATTGATTTCCATTATAATCAGATGATGTCGTAAGTTTGAAAAGAGAAAGGACAGAATGGATCTGTTTCTGGGGAGTGGCCAGCGAGCTGCCCACAGGCAGAGCCCAGCACCGCTGGGTGCCTGTGGCTTTGTTGGCTGCTTTGGTTTTTGCTGAAGTTGGGAAATGGTGCATCTCTCTCGTTAGAGCGCAGGCTCGGGCTGCCTCGTCTGCAGGGTCCTAGTGCCAGGAACTTGCTGGTTGATTCGGGAGAGGAACCAGTAGGAAATGGAAAGAGCAAAGTGGGGATCCCTGCTACTCTTGGGAGATTGCAGTTCTTAAGTACAGGACTGAAGTGGCCCTTGCCTTCCGGAAGAAGTTCCTTTATTGCAATAAAGGAGGTGTGTTGTGTAGCTTTCCTTCCTGACTTTGGTGAGGGCCTGTGAAGGTGAGCCTGTGGGTACCTGAGGAGCGCTTGGGCAGTCCAACACTGTGGGAGAGGTGGGGGAAGTCTTTTTAGGATGTAGGCCTGTCTGTATGAGATCTGTGAGGCAGATACAGGAGTAGGACCAGGAGTAAAAGGCTCTGTGTGTGTGTTATGTGTGTGTGGTATGAACCTGCTAGGTTCCTGGGAGGTGTTTGGAATCCAGTTTTCTAGGCTTCTAGGTTCCCCCCTCCCCCAACTCAGTAAGCCTGAGGGACTTATGTCCATCTTATTTCTTCCTTTCTAATGCTGTCAGAGATACTCGGGGGTGCTGTACTGTCAGATTGGGTTTCAGATCAGCCCTGCTGGGAGTGGCAACAGTTGACTTAGCACAGAAGTGGAGTCTGGTGGTGTCAGAGGATGTTGGGGGTTCCAGGGAAGGCAAGGTAGATGAGGAAGAGAGCATTTCCTCCTCTCTTGTTCCTCCTTAACTCCCACAAAGCTACTTACTTTCCTGTCTTTTCCTGAAAATTTTCCCGAGACTCTTAGTACATTTCCATCCACAGAGGTTTTTTTTTCCCCCTCTCCTCTTCCCCTTTTCCTAAATATTTTAACATCACTTAATAGCATCAGGAAGAAAAGTAGATTAGAAATCCACGGACTGCTTCCTCACTGGCTGTGTGATTCAGGATTGCCCTGTGGGGTATGGAGTAGGTCCCAGTCACAGTGGGGAAAGAGCCCATGGCTGTGCAGCCAGCCAGGTGTGTCCCTGCCGTGTTTTGGTTACAAGACATTGTTCTACTGAGATTCAGTTGTCTCACAGAATGGAGATCATGGAATCTGTTTTGGTCGTATTGCAAATTCATTTTTGAAGGAGAGTGAAACCTACTGCAATGTTTGCAGTTAAATTTGTTCCCCCCAGCCAGAGGACCCGAGGACCGATGTTCTTTCTCCTGAATGCACAATTTCCCTTCCCATTTTCTGAATTTTGTTAATAATTTCAATGATCATTCTTCCCTCACTTGAACTGCTTACTCCTTTACTAATTTCATGCGTTTATCCGTTCTTCCATTCATTCTCATAACATTTGAGTTCCAATTATGTGTGAGTCATCGTTGATGCACCTTCACAGTAATGAGGAAGACAACGTTTACAATTTGTTCAGTGCAGATTTGTGCCAGGCATTGTGCTGAGTGTTTCACTAAATTATGTTGAACTATTCCAGCATCCCCATGAGATAGCACTATTTCCTTTTTTTTTTTTTTTTAAACAAATGAGGTAACTGAAGCTCAGAAAAATTAAATCTCTTGCATGGCAACATATAGGTGAGGAACAAGGAGGGCCAGGGCTTACTGGCTTTGCATCTCATCGTTCTCAGAGCTCCTTGGTGCTGTGTCTGAGTCAGCCGGTTCTTTTCTCTCTGAGGCTCTTGTCTCTGGCCCTCCTTACTCCTTGGTGATGACTGGTACTCCTCTTGGCTGTAATGCCTGCCTGGGCCAAGCTGCTCCGGCCTCCACTGCATCCGGCAAGTGGCACTGGTTTGATGCTCCTAAAACAGTTTCACTGTGTCCTTCTGCTGGCCAGGACCGAGACCATCCTGTGGGGATGGGTCAAGTCCAGCTGCCTCTGCCTCATGTGAAGCTCGCTTCCTGCCCATACTCACCTTTTGTAGTACAGCTCAGTGTGTTGATTTATTCAGTAAAAACCTGACTCCAGTTGCTAAGAGTGATCATAAAGAAGAAAAGTTGTGGACTGTGGAGGGCTACAGTTTTGTAGAAGAACTCATCCTGAATTCTTCACTTCAGTTAAGCTAGTCTTATAATGTTCCCTCGTCAATCCAAATTATTTCTGTTCCTACTTAGTGGACTTACAACTTAAACATCTAGGTAGATCTTTCGTCTCAACATAGAAAAAAGAAAAAAACGCTCCCTAATTTAAGGCATAGCTAGTACTTTTGGGCTTTCTACAATTGCGTTAATATTTATTGTCTAGGTTTGGGCATTTAACATAGTGGTTAAGTTGCTGTTCACTCGTCCCATATCAGAGTCCTTATTTAAGTTCTAGATCCTGTACTTCCGAAACAGCTTCCTGCTAATGATGGTGATTCAAATATTTGGGTCATTGGATTCACTTGCTCCTCGCTTTGGTTTTGCCTGGCCAAACCCATGTGGGCAGTGAGTGAGCAGATGTAGAATCTGTTTTCCTTCTCTGTCTCTCTCTGTCTTTCAAATAAAGTGAACACAACTGGGCCCGGGGCGATAGTGTAGTGGTTAAATTCCTCACCTTGTATGCGCCAGGATCCCATATGGTCAGCGGTTCTAATCCTGGTGGCCCTGCTTCCCATCCAGCTCCCTGCTTGTGGCCTGGGAAAGCAGTTGAGGATGGCCCAAAGCCTTGGGACCCTGCACCTTCGTGGGAGACGAGGAAGAGCTCCTGGCTTGGGATTGGCTCAGCTCTAGCCGTTGCGGCCGTTTGGGGAGTGAATCATCAAACGGAATATCTTCCTCTCTATCTCTCCTTCTCTTTGTCTATCCACCTTTCCAATAAAAATCAATAAATCTTTTTAAAAAATAAATGCAACTTTAAAATTATTGTACAGATACTTTTAAGATGCTTTTAGTATGTCAGATAACTTTTGTACTTTTATAGCTTCAGTGCTTTTATCTTTTTAAGCTATATAACACTAATATAGACGTGGCAAGTGTTAGTCCCATTTTACAGGAAGGTAAATAGTTTCTAAGATGTTAGGTGACTATGTGCCTTTGTGGCTAGAAAATTGAGGCGTATGTTTCTTAGGTCTGAACTCTCCTGAATTTTTAAAGGAAATGTGATCTAGAAGAGCTTGGCTTTGGAAGATTAGAGGTGTGTGTGAGAATAGTGGGGTGTAGTAGAAAACGCAGGTGGTCGGATTTTGGTTCCAGTTTTGGCCCTACTCCTGTGTAACTTGAGGGGAATTGCTGAGCTCGTTAAGCCTTGCTCGCCTGGTCAGTGTCTGCATGGCCTACCTATCTGTGGGGTTATTCTAAAAGCCAGTTTAGGCCGATCTGGTGATGATGCTGCTTTTGTTAGCTAAGTTTTCCTGAGCACTGTTTTCCATGGGTTATCTCAGCTAATCACCGCAGCACTTTTTGGAGATGCGTTCTTTTGTTATTCCCAATTGACAGATGAAAACATCGAGGCAACTGTGCAATTGTTTCTTGGTGCTAAGCCAGGAAAGCAGTGGGAGTCAAGAAGCAGTACTCCTCACCGTGGTACTGGGAGGTGCTGTTGACTAGGGTGCTCTGTAGACTCCACAGGGCTCTGGGTATCTGAGGTCCATGCTTTGAGGACCTGCATGGGCCTACCCACCTGAGGAGAGAGGATGGGGGCAACATGGGGGCTAGTGGGGAGGAAAGAAATGGCTTCCTGGGGAGTCTGACCAGCACTGAAATTAAGGAGAGGTGTATCGTTACCCTGTTTCTGCCTGTTGCCTATCATCATTTGGCTCCTTGGTCTGCCTTGGAAAGGGGGTGCAATGGGGGAAGCCAGAGGAGGAAACTCAGTACAGAGAGGACAGATAGCCCCAGGCTCAGGGAGTGTAAGACTTGGCACCCTGAGGCCAGTGGAGCTGGTCAGACCCAGTCAGCCTTAACCTTGGTGGTTGCACAGGGAGCAACAGCTCTGCCTCTTGGTTCCTAGCTCCAGACAGACAGCTTAAATGAGTAAGTGATATTGATACATAACTCCTTGGAGACCTGTCACCTGAATTTATAATCTCATTAATTAAAAAATTATTTGAAAGGAATAGTTACAGAGAGAGGGAGAGAGAACAATCTTCATCCAATTTATTTGAAAGGTGTAGTTACAGAGGGAGAGGAGAGAACAAGAGCTTCATCCACTGGTTTGCTTTTTAAATGACTGCAATAGTTAGGGCTGGGCCAGGCCAGGCCAGGCCAGGCCAGGAGGCCTGGAACCTAGAGCTTCATCCAGGGCTCCTACCTGCAGGGGCCTATGCACTTGGACCATTTTCTGCTGTTTTCACAGGCACACTAGCAGGAAGCTGATTTGAAAGTAGAGCACCTGGGACTTGAGCCAGCATCCATTTGGGGTAATGGCTCTGCAGGTGGTGGCTTAATGTATTATGGAACACCAGCCCCTCATTAAATTTAAAAAAAAATCATAAAAGTAATGTTGGAACTTTGTGAAATACAGAATTATAGAAAATGGTCTCATTGGGCCTGAGAAGCTAGAAGGCAGGGCCAGAAGTATCAAGGACAGGTGGTTAAGCTGGCCTGGGCCTTGTGCTCCAAGGGGAAATTTCCTGACTGTAGCTTGTCCTCTTGGGGTCCAGAGCCTGGTCCCCTGTAACAGCTGGAAAGGAGGAGTGACTGGGGTACCTTAGCCAGCAAGGGGGTCCAGTGGAGTCTGACCTGCTTTCCTGTGTGCATTTGCTTACCTCCGTTACTGTCCTTTCTTGGTTGTTTATTGAGAGCAGAACCTGGCTCCCCTGGCCCCTGAAATTCAGATGCTTATCTCATAGACTTGACTCCTGAGAGGGAGGGAAGGGCCCCAGAAAGGGAGGCCAGAGACCCTTATTTGTGGAGGCCCTGGACAGCTGATCATTTTGTAGTGTCACTTGATGCTTGTGGGCCTGCTGAGGCCTCATGCCCTGGAAGCAGGTGGGCAGTGAAGTGAGAGGTTGTAAGCTAAGAGGAACTGTCAATGAGAATGTGTCCTGTGGGCCCAGCTGGTGGGCCCTGCCTTTCTTGTCTGGCTCAGGTGAAGCAGGGGGGCACTAGGACCCAGAGGCGAGCACAGAGCCTGACAAGTCTAGAGCAGCACTAGCGCAGAGTGAGTCTCATCAGCTGGCAAGCAGGATTCAGTGTCTGTGGGTTCAGGAGTCCTCGGGCAGCAGGGGGACTTGATCCTCAGTCCCCATCACCGCCCCCTCCCTCCCCTACCAGGCAGCCTCGACAGGCCCCTGGCTCGGGGAAGGCCATGCCTCATGGCTCCTGTGTCTGTCCATGAGGGCCCGGCGCCCTGACTCTCCTGCCTAGGTTCCTGCTTTTTCTCTCTGTCTTTGGCCAGCTGGAGGAGGGGGCCAAGGCTGGGTGGGCAACATGGCCCAGAGCAGGAGGCACGTGTATAGCCGGGTAAGTGGCCCTGATCTGGGGTGGCCCTGGGAGGGCTGCTGGGGAAGGCCCGGGTGCCTGTGGACATTGTTGCTGTGGGGGGTGGGGAGATGGGCTGGAACTCAGCTGGGGCACTCAGAGAGAGTGTTTGCAGGGAACCCCCAAGGCCCAGTTGTGGGTGAGCTGGGCCAGCTTCCTCTCCCGGATTGGGCCTTGGATGGCGACCAGCAAGGCCTGACTTGGGACCCCACTTGGCTCAGGCCAGGGCTTCCTGAAGATGGGCAGGTTGTGGTGGGCATGCAGAATGGGGCTGGAGGGTCAGCAAGGCCCTGCACTGAGGCCTGCTTTTGGAGCTGCTTTGTTGCTCGTCACCTGCTTTCTCTGCGAGATTGGATCTGTACCCTCTGTAGTCTGTTGTATCTGCCTAGTTCTAGGAAGCTCGTCACGGGGGTGGGGGTAGGGGATGTCTCGGAGTTTGAGTGTAATACTGATGTCATTGTCAGGTCCATGAGAGCCAGCCTGCTGTTGCAGGTGTGCTTGATCTGGGATTCCCAGAGCTCCTGGGAGCAGTATCTTCACATACCTGTGCAACCTTTTGGGGTGGGAGTTGGGGAGGGACAGCCTGGGGAGTGTCTTCGCTCTTCCTTGACTCTGGCTGGGTTCTTCCTGAAGCCGAGTGATGGGAGGGGGTGTTTGGAGGGAATTCTGTGGAATCAGTAGGACTGGGGTGTTGCTTGTTTCTCCTCTGTTCATCTGTTTCCTGCAAGGCCTTTGGTTCATGGAGGTGCTCTTACTAAAAATAGGTGAGGTGTGATTTTCTTCTAAACTGTGGGCTGATTTGGGACCAAGTTTCATGCCATGGTCTGTTGCCTGGGGTGTGTCAGAAGCTGGGAGTTACCTAAGGACAGTGTTTGCTCTGATAAGCCATCCACTCGGACCACCACGCAGGGTTTGGGACAGAATGAGGGATAACTCAGAGGCATCTACTTTACTAGTCCTGTGTGCCTTTTCTTCTTTTTCTCTCTTTCTTTCTTAGCATGTGGGAAGGATTTGCAGAGCTTGAGGACTGAGGGGTGACAGAACAGGATGCAGGGCAGGAAGAAGGGAGGTGGGTGGCTGAATGGCTTCAGTAAGGCATGTGGAGTGGTATGGTGGGTATGAGGATGGAGGGGAGAAGAGTCAGGTCAGAAAGAACTGTGATAACCCTAGGGCCTGGAAGGAGGCAGGGAAAGAGCCAGGTGAACTGCAGGGAGGATGGGTGATGGTGGACAGGGCAGCAGAAGCCAGTATGGTCCCGCACTGAATTCTGGCTTTCCATTTCAGGCTCCTAAGTCAGGGCTGTGGGTTGAGGGGAGCCTGGTCTACCCAGAGTTATTTGCATTTCATTCTCTGCCTTGAGGACAGTGCTCTTGAGCAAATAGCCATGTGTGGTGACATTGCCTCAGCAAATTCTAAATGTTGGAAAATTAAAATACAAGCTTAGCATTTCTAGAAGTTTCCAAAAAGAATTTGGAGGCATCTTCAAACACACTGTTGACATAAAAAAAAAAAAGATTTATTTTTTTAATTGGAAAAACAGATTTTACAGAGAGAAGGAGAGACAGAAAGATCTTCTATCCGCTGGTTCACTCCCCAAATGGCTGCAATGGCTGGAGCTAAGCTGTTACAAATCCAGGAGCCAGGAGCCTCCTCCAGGTCTCCCACGTTGGTACAGGGTCCCAAGTCTTTGGGATATTCTCTACTGCTTTCCAGGGCACAAGCGGGGAGCTGGATGGGAAGTGGAGTAGCTGGGACATGAACCAGTGCTCATATGGGATTGCAGCGGATGTAAGACAAGGATTTAGCCACTATGCCATCACGCTGGGCCCCTGACATTTTTCAAAGGAGAATTTGATATCTTGGCCTCACCCTGAGAATGGGGTTTAAGGAAATGACTTTGGTCCTTTCAGCCCAGGTTATTGGCTGGGACATTTCTTGTGCAGGAGGATGACACTCTTGACCTGACTCCTATGTGTATGTCATGGCTCTGCTTTCTTTCAGACGCCCAGTGGCAGCAGGATGAGCGCGGAGGTGAGCACCCGGCCTCTGCGAGTGGGCTCCCGTGTGGAAGTGATTGGAAAAGGCCACCGAGGCACTGTGGCCTATGTTGGAGCCACTCTCTTTGCCACTGGAAAATGGGTAGGCGTGATCCTGGATGAGGCAAAAGGCAAGAACGATGGAACTGTACAAGGCAGAAGGTATTTCACATGTGAAGAAGGACATGGCATCTTCGTGCGCCAGTCCCAGGTACTCATGCCCTGCTCCTTTGTGTGTGCAGCTGGAATGGTGGTTCTTTTTTCTGGGTGTGGGCATAAGCCTGTGGTTGGGAGAGTGGGAGGTAGCAGAGGAGGGAAAGTTGGAGAAGTTACCCTGTGTCTTGGCTCTTTTGGGTACTGGAGAGAGGCCCTACTACAGCCACCCTTGAGCTAGCTGTACAGAGTTTGTTCTCTGGCCACAGATCCAGGTATTTGAAGATGGAGCAGATACTACTTCCCCAGAGACACCGGATTCTTCCGCCACAAAGGTCCTCAAAAGAGGTAACAACCACCCACTTAAATTGTCTCCCCCCATCCAGGAGTGTGCAGGGCTTCTCCCTATGCCACGGGGCCATCCTGAGATTGTTCTGTCACTACCACATTCCCTTGCTAGAGCTCCCCCACCCCCCCCAACCCACCATGATGTTCTGTGCCTCTGCTCATCTGTGTGAGCATACATGTTATTTCTGTTTGCTTTTCACAGAGGCAACTGATGCAACTGCAAAGGGTAGCAAACTGGTGAGTGAACTGAGGGCTGGATGTAGGGGGAGTAACAGAATGGGAGATGAAGAAGAAAGAGAAGAGGGAGACCCAACCCTAGGCAGGGAGGAGCAGTGAGTCTGAACTGAGCTACCTTCTATTCTCTTCAGTTTTTCTGAGAAAGTAGCTTCTGATTTGCCTTATTAGGGCTAGAGTAATGGTGAGATCAGGGAAAAGCTATTATGTTCCAGAAGTTCAAGGTCAAATGGGGTTAACCTGGGGGTGACAGGAAGGACCCTAGTAGTGGAGCCGACTTCCTACCTCTTGGTACCCAAATGCTGAAAAGGGCAGAAGATACAGGAAGAAGAGTGAGAGGGGTGGGGCTCCAGATTGCAACTTCTCTCAGTGAAGGTGTGGCCATCCTGGAAGCTGATCTTTGGGAGATCCTTCAACTCACTGATTCAGGGCTTGACAGTGGCCTGCTTGACTTCCCCCACTGTTACCTGTGTATGCCTGAGTTGATCTTAATGCTACGCCCTGGATGTGTGGCCAGCTAGCACAGTGTGATGTCTGTTCTCTAACTCTGTCCTTTCCTACCCCTCATGCAGCGGGGATTGAAGCCTAAGAAGGTGGCGTGTTTATTCTTCGTGCCTGGGAGGTTGAGGGTCATGAACACCCTCCCCAGCTGTTGTGCATGTCCTTGGTCTGCTGCATGCATGTGCGTGTCATTTTGGGGCTGGGATGAGCTGAGGAAATGGCAGTTGTGACTTGCAGAGTTCCTTTGAGGGATGCAGCGACGCCAGCATCCGTGGCCAAGCCCAAGTAGCATTCATTAGGAGTGATTCCCCTGTCCTGGACTGCTAGTGAGAGATTTCAGGCATTTGGTTGTAAGTGGCAAGAGCATGAATGAGCACATTTACTGGGCTACAGTGAGTATGCACCTTGCCCTGGTTTGCAATATCTTGGAAAACTATAAGGAGGAGCTGGGGAAGGTACCAAGCAGGGTGGTCATGCGAGGAGACAAGAGGTGAGTGGCAGAGCATAGAAGAAGCAGTCATAAGTTGGAAATCCTGAGAGGCTGTGTGCCTGCTTCCAGGTGGGTACTGCCAGGAATGCCCATTGCCACCCTGCCTTCTCCCACGGTGAGAGATACCGCCCCCTACCATGGGAGCCACCGGCACTGGAGTGGAGCTCGCCTTTGCCACCTCTCATTCCTGCCACAGACTTTTAAAAACTCTTCAGTTGCTGCTGTGACCACTTCCTCACACCAGCCCGTGCCTTGGGTCTCTGCCTGAGCTGTATGACTTGCATGTGCCTGTCTAATCTGTACTTAACTGTGCTGTGTGTACAAAATACTGTGATTTCCTTGTTGCTAACCTGTCTTGGGTGTTTCTGATGTTGCATGGAGAGCTGTTAGAATCGGGCAGTGGGTGGGGAAAGGCAAAGCATCGCCTTGACTTTTGGTTGGTCATGGGACCTCACTTTGGAATCTTGCTATGATAGACACCATATACTGGTACTTTCTTTGGGTCTGGGCTCAAGGGAATGGGGATGTAAGGAAAATATTGTCTCAAAGGATACTGGACCCTTCCCAGAATTTCTAGAAACTTGGCTCCATTCCTTGATTGTTGTTTTCTGGTCGGGGCTCCCATCTTTGCCTCAGGCCCCTTCACAGAAAAGAGCATGAAACTGCAGTCTTCTGTGTTGGGTTCGCGCCACACCTGACCTGTGGGCTGACCTGAGCAGTGCCCAAACTTGGGGTCTCTGACATCTTCCCAGGGAAACATGACAAAGCTCATGCTGAGCTACAGCCCTTCTCTGCTCACAGTGGTAATGTCAGTCAAACGCCTGCTTGCAGTCACTCAGTGTGGAGCAGGGAGCCAGCTCCAGAGTGCACAGTATTCTTTGAAGGAGGAGAGTGCCCAGTCCCTTCTGGAACCTTTTTAGGGGCAGGCTTCACCCTTTCTACAACCCAGGCACTGTTTGAAGAGGAGCCCAGAGCCATCACTAGAGCTGCTGCTGCCCCAATAAACTGTTCCCCAGGGTTTCTCCCTTAGCTCTGATCTGAAGTCAGGGAGGGGTGCTGCGGGTGTGTCTGAGAATCAGGAGACTAAAGGCTAGTGTCAGCGTGCCTATGCGAAGTGGTGTTGAAGGGGTTGTATGAGAGACATGGAGGGAACAGAGAGGCCTCGTGTACCTTCCCAGTGATGCCCTGCCTTCATGGGTGCCATTTCTGGGATGGTCCCTGCCCATTTTGTGGGTGCAAACTCAGGGGAGGGTCCACAGTGGCGGGTGGGGGAAGGTGGATACAGAGCCTGTTCATTGGTGGAGGAAGCAGGGTGGGCTCTGCGCAGGCCGTTGTCCAGTCAGGAGGAGGAGGAGGAGGAGGAGCCAGCAGAGCCCGGGCGGTTGCTAGGTGACCGAGGAGCAGTGGCTCCACCTCCGCGGAGCAGAGGAGGGTGGGTGCATGACGTCAGGTGGAGCTGGTGCTGCGGCCACTGAGGCTGCCATCAGCCCGAGGTGGCGAGCTGGGCCAGGCAGTGCTCCGGTGCCTCCCGGAGTCTGGCCGTCTCGCGGTGCATCTGCAGGGGCCTGTTTCGGAAGGACAGCCATTTGCAGGCTGGGAAGCTGCTGGCCAGGGAGCTGAGGCTGCATTGTTGGGATTTGATGCACTAATCTCCTGTCTCCGCCGCCTTTCCCTCTGTTCGGTCTCTTTCCCTCCCTCCCTTCGTCTGTCCTTCCTCCCTGTGTTTGTCTATCCTCCTCTGTCCCTCCTTCTCTTTCCTCTCCTTGCTTTCTTTGATTTTCTGCAATGATGAG
Organism: Ochotona curzoniae; assembly: GCF_017591425.1. Lineage (NCBI taxonomy): Eukaryota > Metazoa > Chordata > Mammalia > Lagomorpha > Ochotonidae > Ochotona > Ochotona curzoniae. Next base: position 62,915,983 of record NW_024466599.1, read on the forward strand.
ACAGGCACCGACAGCCCGAAAGGTACTCTTGCTTGCTCTGGTCCTGCTGCTGGGTTGCCAGGGCGATGGTGGCAGCAGGCTGCTGGGGTGGGGGTGGGGGCTGACTGACTTCATCTCTCTACCTGGTTTTGAGGAGGAGGTGAGAATGAAGGTGGAGGGTGGAGAGAAGTGTGTGTCACCACCCTGCTCCCTGCCCTGGACGTTTGCTCTCTACCCTACCTGCTTTCGGCTCTGGCTCTGGGTACCTGGTAGCCTCACAGGCCTGGACTTGAGGCAGCCTCTGCTGTAGAATGGCCCTGGGGGAATTTTATGTGGTAGATTGTGGGGAAGCAGGTGTCTTGGTGCCTCTAGTGGGCCTACTATTTCACCCAACCTCAGCTGGAATGACTGCTAGGTGTCATAGCATCCCTGCTCCCCCAGGGTCTGTGTTAGGAACATCCCTATGGTGGTATTGGGACCCTGGAGTAGTTTGAGACACACAGCTGTGGAAGTGTAGTTCAAGGTAGCAAGGCTGGGAGATTGGTTTGTCTGCATGGGCTCCGTTGCTCCTGGGAACAGAGCCCAAGCCAAGTATTGTATCTGCCAGAGCAGAGCTGTACTGGGTAGTTGGGAGTTGGAGTTAAGCATCCATTTTTTACTTTACAGTAACCCAAAGGGTTCTGGATTTGATTTAGGACAATATTTCTGTATGTTGCTGCCTGCCCTCCCTCTCTTCTCCCCCCCCCCCCCCCTTTGTAGAGCTGGGTGGGGTTACTTAGCTGAGCTCTGAGCTTCTGCTAATGCAATATTCATAGTCCTGACACCTGAGCCCTCTGCCTGGGGGATAGGAACTGCTGCAGTCTCTGGTCTGGGGTATGGTGGGGGGTGGGCAGCAGTGCTGGTCTGCTGGAGGGAGCTGGTCTCTGGGCTCATCTTACATCCTGTAACCAGGGGTTTCTCGGGAGCTTTTGTGAAGTCTAGCACTTGAGGAAGAGGCTGACCTGGGAAGGTCCTTGGGAGGGGCAGTGGGCGGAGCCTCTGGCTCTGGGCTGGAGTGGGAGAGGTTGTTTCCTGAAGGACTGGTCTTTAGAGACCTCACCAGCTGCTGCCCTTGGTCTCCTGTGGCCCAGCCTAGGAGACAGGGACTTCTGGGATCTCCAGGGTATCTGCAGGGGTAAGACCTGAATGGGGCTGGGCAAAGAAGGGAGCAGAAAGCAAGGACAACAGAAGTGTAGGTTCCTGGAGGAGGAGGATGGGGATTCCCTGGAGGGAGGAGGAGGTGGGGGTGGTGGTGGTGGTGAAGGGTGGCGGCGGTGGTGGTGGCTAGCTGTAGCCCCATTCCTGTTACTTCTTCTGCTCTCACCGCTGTCCCTTTGCTGTCTTTCTGCCCTCACCTTTCTTTCCTGACTACTTCTCTGGCTCCTGTTGCCTGTCCAGACCACAACTCGGCGGCCAAAGGTGAGAAAAAACAGGTCCCTGCACAAGCCTCTGAGTTACACACACAACCCAGTCTTGTGCATGTGTGTGGTTGTGTGGATAGCAAGGAGTGGTTGGTCACTGTATTCCTGGGTTCCCTGTGAGGGAGTCAGTGGCCTGCAGTGGTGACAAGCCTCTTCTGGGTTAAAATGACTTACAGCTCTTAGATTGTTTAAGCCAATAGCTTGCGTGAAGAAGAGAAGTGAGAAGAGTTGTGATTCCTGAAGGCAGACTTCTGGCCAGTTTTAGGGGGAAGGATTGGAAGAGTGGTGAAGAACCCGGCATTGTAAAATGTCAGGAGGTGAGGAAGTGAGTGTGTCAGTGAAAAGCTTTAGGTGGAGTGAGGCCTCAGGATTGCAAGTGGTCTCGGAGTGTCTGTCCACCTGGAGTGCTTCCAGGCTCAGTTGATTGAGAGAGTGCTGAACAGGCCTGTCCAGTCCAAGGCTTGGAGCTTCAGGGCAGCTCCGCAGGGGCCTCAGTAAGATCCTGATTAAGAGTTCTTTGTCAAGGGACAGGGAGATGACAAAAGGTTAGCAGTAAAAACTTTGTTTCGTGATGGAGGAGAGTGATATAACTCTTAACCTTGGTTCTTTTACCTATAAAGCCTCCTGAAATAGACCCAAGACATGGAGGGTCAAAGACTAAGGGAGGGTCTGGTGGGGGTAGAGAGTAAAGTGCTTGGTACCTTTGCTTTTAGGTCAGCCTTCTTTAAGAATGTGAAAGAGAACAAACTCGTATCTCTTTTCTGGGAATGACATTGAGGGCAGCACTTTTTCGTCTCTGGGGAGGAAAGCATAGACATGGAGCAAGGATAGGACTGGAAATATTAAGAAATTGCTAAGAATGATCACAAGTGGGTCACAGAGGGGAGTTCTAGGGAGAAAGAGATTCTGCTGTAAAAGATGGTGCCAGAGTTGGGAAGAATGTGGGGTAAGTGCCAAGGGAGTAGCCTTATAATCTTATGTCTTCCCCCATTCTCTCCTCCCTCCCTCCTCCCCTTGTCCTTTGTTACTGTCTGTGACTTTCTGTGTTATTTTTCCCTCTGTGTTCTCATTGTGCTTTCACACTCTCTGTGCCTTTTCCCTTGGCTGTCTTCCTCTATTGCCACATTCTCTCTCTCTCCTTTTCCTGATTCGTGTCCTCTGTTCCCTCTCTGGTCTGCCCCTATCCCCTGAGTAGCCCACCCGCCCAGCTAGTACTGTGTCTGGGGCCAGTAGTTCCTTGGGCCCTTCTGGCTCAGCATCAGCAGGTGAGCTGAGCAGCAGTGAACCCAGCACCCCAGCTCAGACTCCACTGGCGGCACCCATCATCCCAACACCAGCCCTCACTTCTCCTGGAACAGCACCCCCACTTCCTTCCCCATCCAAGGTAAGGACTGGGGTTAGGGTGAAGGAAAATCAAGATGCCAAACGGCCTCTGACATCTGGTGGGTCTTGGAAACTTCTGGGGTTGGGGAAGATCCAGAACTTAAATCTGGAAGGGTAGAACATGGGCATGTGGATATCTTGCTACTAACTGAGCTATACTTTCCTTTCCTGCCCTTCTGTTAGACTTTCCCTTTTAGGCATTTGTGTGCCACTTGCTTTTGACCATGGAGCTGGGGCAAAGTTTGCACATATTGTTGTCTTCTCTACTGTGGCTCATTCTCACTGGGGAGGTGGGGTAGACTGCACAGAACACAGGGACACTCCTTTGCAGGAGGAGGAGGGACTGCGGGCCCAGGTGCGGGACCTAGAGGAGAAGCTAGAGACTCTGCGGCTAAAACGGGCAGAAGACAAGGCAAAGCTAAAAGAGCTGGAGAAACACAAGATCCAGCTAGAGCAGGTGCAGGAATGGAAGAGCAAAATGCAGGAGCAGCAGGCAGACCTGCAGCGGCGCCTCAAGGAGGCACGGAAGGTAGGTCTTGGGATGAAGGGGGTGGCAGAAGAGGTTGAGGGACCCAAGGGGGTGTCCTGGAAACTGAATTGGCTAGAACCAGGAATACCACGTGGGAAGGGGTAGTCTGGGACTTCTCTGTGTTCCTCCTTCCACCCGCTTCTACTCTTTCCTCAGGAAGCCAAGGAGGCACTGGAGGCAAAGGAACGCTACATGGAGGAAATGGCTGACACAGCTGATGCCATCGAAATGGCCACTCTGGACAAGGAGATGGCTGAAGAGCGGGCTGAGTCTCTGCAGCAGGAGGTGGAGGCACTGAAGGAGCGTGTGGACGAACTCACTACTGACTTGGAGATCCTCAAGGCTGAGATTGAAGAGAAAGGTAAGAGCCTGGGAACTGCTAGGGGTCATGTGGGGCGGGAAGAGCCTTGCCTGAAAGTATTGGTGGTCTCCTGCAGGCTCAGATGGGGCTGCATCCAGTTACCAGCTTAAGCAGCTCGAGGAGCAGAATGCTCGCCTGAAGGATGCCCTGGTGAGGTAGGGTCCTCCCCTCTGCTCGGCTTGGCACGCCCCAGTCTCCACCTGGGTAGAGCACCCATCCCCTGACTGTGTCCCTTTCATCTACTCCCCTCTTCCCCTCCCCATGGCTGTCCACTTTATCTCCTCCATACTTCCCCAGGATGCGGGATCTTTCCTCCTCTGAGAAGCAGGAGCATGTGAAGCTCCAGAAGCTCATGGAAAAGAAGAACCAAGAGCTGGAAGTGGTGAGGCAGCAGCGTGAGCGATTGCAGGAGGAGCTGACCCAGGCAGAGAGCACCATTGATGAGCTCAAGGAGCAGGTCAGGGAGCCCAGCCTCCTCCTCCTCGTGCTGGTGCTTCCTCTTCCTAAGTACCTCCCTGCAGCTCTCACCCTGTTCCCTGTACCACAGGTGGATGCTGCTCTGGGTGCCGAGGAGATGGTGGAGATGCTGACAGACCGCAACCTCAATCTGGAGGAGAAAGTGCGGGAGCTGAGGGAGACCGTGGGGGACTTGGTAAGAAAAGAGCAGATCCCTGACTCACCTGTTGAGGGAGATGAACACATGACCCTGACCTTGGAGTGGGTGTGTGGTAAGGGAGCCACCCTGACTCTGCCACCTTGACCCTGTATTTTCTTTGCCCCAAATATCATGTGGTGTCCTAGGAAGCGATGAACGAGATGAACGATGAGCTGCAGGAGAATGCACGTGAAACAGAATTGGAGCTGCGGGAGCAGCTGGACATGGCAGGCGCCCGAGTGCGTGAGGCCCAGAAGCGTGTGGAGGCAGCCCAGGAGACAGTTGCAGACTACCAGCAAACTATCAAGAAGTACCGCCAGCTGACTGCCCACCTACAGGTGCTTGCTCCCCTCCTGCTCTCCTCAGGCAACCACCCCAAGAACCCCCCATGACTCAGCTGTGCCTCACTGTCTGTTTCCAGGATGTGAATCGGGAGCTGACCAGCCAGCAGGAGGCATCTGTGGAGAGGCAGCAGCAGCCACCTCCAGAGACATTTGACTTCAAAATCAAGTTTGCTGAGACCAAGGCCCATGCCAAGGTCAGGAGAATGGTGTTCAGAAGTCCCTCATGAGTGTGGGTTTGGGCTGACCTGGTGTTGGGGTACTGGGCTTCAGGTTCCTTGGGGAAGAAATGCTTTGTGTAGGGGTTTGGAAGATTCTTGCCCTGGGCTTGTCCTTTAGAAGCAAGGAACCTGTGGGAGTTCTGAGACTCTTTGCTACCGTAGCTCAGAGCCTTCTTCCCTATCCTCCTCACAGGCAATTGAGATGGAATTGAGGCAGATGGAGGTTGCCCAGGCCAACCGACACATGTCCCTGCTGACAGCTTTCATGCCAGACAGCTTCCTTCGGCCAGGTGGGGACCACGACTGTGTCCTGGTACTGCTGCTTATGCCTCGTCTCATTTGCAAGGTATGGCTAGTAAGTTACAGGCATCTGCTGGACTTTCTGTGAACCAACCATTTCAACTGAAAATTGCCCAAAGAGTTCTTGAGGATCACAGTCAACAAAGTCACAGATGAATATATCCAGTCAGCCCTCTGTATCCTTGATCCCACATCTATGGGTTCATTCTATTGTGGATCAAAAATATTAAGGGAGAAAAAAATTAAATTTGTATTGAACATATGTAGACTTTTTTTTTGTCATTATTTCCTGAACAATACGGACTAACAAATATTTACAGAACATTTGTATCATATTAGGTATTATAAACTAGAGATTATTTGAACTGTAAAGGATGAAGTGTATAGGTTGTATGGAAATACTTTATCATTGTATGTAAGGGACTTGAGTCATCATGGGATTCGTTATTGGAGAGGAATCTTAGAACTACGACCCCATGGATATCCGGCAATGACTGTGTTACAAAATTGTGTATATTTTTGTGAGGAGCACAGTTGGGGAACTGATTTAGATGGAAGCAGGATGTGATTGAAGAGTAACATTGGGGCTAAGAGATAAAATTCTAGCCAGATAGATAGCAGGACCATCACTTTAAGTCAGGGAGTAGCTTGGCCCTGCTGGTCTCCTTGTCTTCATCCTGTGTCCCGATAAGCTCTGAAGATTGCGTTGTTACCCTTGCCTCTCAGGACTTCCTACCCATCTAAGAACTGTGTCGGCTTTTTCTCCATGCGTCTATATTCCCCACATACTGTTGAGCTGTGTGTCTTAGGTTCCTGAGTCTGTGTCCTCTGTCTTCTGCTCTGAGTCCCAGGTCTTATTCCCACAGGCAGAGCTGATCCGGAAGCAGGCTCAGGAGAAGTTTGAGCTAAGTGAGAACTGTTCAGAACGGCCCGGGCTACGTGGAGCTGCGGGGGAACAGCTGAGCTTTGCTGCTGGGCTGGTGTACTCGCTGAGTCTTCTGCAGGCTACCCTGCACCGTTATGAGCAGTAAGTGTCTCCTGACCCCCACCCCAGGACCCTGGGTGTAGGAGTGGCTGCAGTTGAGGTTGCTAGGCAGACCTTGGCCTCACAGAAGCCTTCTCTGGTCTCCAGTGCTCTCTCTCAGTGCAATGTGGATGTGTATAAGAAGGTGGGCAGCCTCTACCCCGAGATGAGTGCCCATGAGCGCTCCTTGGACTTCCTCATTGAGCTGCTGCACAAGGACCAGCTGGATGAGACTGTCAACGTGGAGCCTCTCACCAAGGCCATCAAGTATTACCAGGTCTGGGGAAGATTACAGGCTTGCAGCATAAGGGAGGGGAAACTTTCACCTGATGGTGACCATGGCCGTGTAGTCAAGGTGGTATGTCCTGGACTGACTTTTTGAGACATGGTTTGCTCTTGGATGAATTTACCTTACGATACAACTACTTGTACCTTTGGAGACCGGTGATGACCAGGGAGCAAGCTACAGTTTGGGAAGAACTCACTGCTCTTCCAGGGGCTAATAACTGTCTGTTTATTCTTTATCCCTCCTCAGCATCTGTACAGCATCCACTTGGCCGAGCAGCCTGAGGACTGCACCCTACAGCTGGCTGACCACATTAAGGTGCAGTGTCTGGGCTGGTGGCTGAGCCCCCTGTAGAGGACAGAAATGGAGGATGTAGATATGGCTCCCCAAGTTCATTCCATTAGATTAAAGCAGGGTTACCAAAGCTGGAAGACTCAGGTTTGGAATGGTTGGAGGGTTACTGATTTCTTAGGAATTATAGTGGGGCAGAAGGGCTTCTGTCAGGTCTTAAAGCATGTGTTTCTGCCTTCACAGTTCACTCAGAGTGCCCTTGACTGCATGGGTGTGGAGGTAGGACGGCTGCGTGCCTTCCTGCAGGTGAGAGCACATCTAGGTCTTCCCTCTTGGGTCTCACCTTCTCACACCTGGCCCTGATTGTTGACTTGCTTTTCTTCCATTTCTTGAGCAGGGTGGGCAGGAGGCTACAGATATTGCGCTCCTGCTCCGGGACCTGGAGACGTCATGCAGTGACATCCGACAGTTCTGCAAGAAGATCCGAAGGCGGATGCCGGGCACGGATGCTCCTGGGATCCCAGCCGCACTGGCCTTTGGACAACAGGTTGGGGCTGGTAGGAGGAAGAGTGGGAAGCTGAGTAGAACCAGGATGGCCTAGACCATTATGGTTGGGATGTGGACAGGAAACATAAGTGGTTTGGGGATAGCTGGGAGCTGTAGTGCTGGACCCAAGATGGGTTCCTGATTCTTGGCCTGTCACATAGGTGTCCGACACACTCCTGGACTGCAGGAAACACTTGACGTGGGTGGTAGCTGTGTTGCAAGAGGTGGCAGCTGCTGCTGCCCAGCTCATTGCCCCGCTGGCGGAGAACGAGGGACTGCCTGTGGCTGCCCTGGAGGAGCTGGCTTTCAAAGCAACTGAGCAGGTGGGCCTGGGTGAGTGGGCAAAAGGGAGTCGGGGAGCCAGCAGCTGGCGTGGCACTTCACTGCTGCCTGTGGCTTCTGCAGATCTATGGGAGCCCTTCCAGCAGCCCCTATGAGTGTCTGCGCCAGTCCTGCAACATCCTCATCAGCACCATGAATAAGCTGGCCACAGCCATGCAGGAGGGCGAGTATGATGCAGAGCGGCCTCCCAGCAAGGTGGGTGGAGATGTCCTTGTGGGGGTTCTGGCAGGCCTGAAAGAGCAGGCTTGCAGAGCTGCTGTTGGTTGTGGGAGGGCAAAGAGGCAAGAGGCAGGTGTCTAGAGAGCACCATTCTTCTAGAAGGCAGGTTCTCCTCTGACAGGAGCATGTTGATTCCCTGTCTGATAGCCTCCTCCAGTTGAGCTGCGGGCTGCAGCCCTTCGTGCAGAGATCACAGATGCTGAAGGCCTGGGCTTGAAGCTCGAGGATCGAGAGACTGTTATCAAGGAATTGAAGAAATCACTCAAGATTAAGGTGAGGATGGATTGGGCTACCAGTCCGGGAACCAGAAACTGTTGGGATTGTAACAGACTGCCTGGGGGTTGTGGGGAAAAGTGGGGCCTACACTCAGAGTGGGAGCTCTAGCCCAGGTCCCAAGAGCTGTGCAGGGTAAAGGCTAGCTGGGAATGAGAAGTTCTCTGTCCTTGTCCAGGGGGAGGAGCTGAGTGAGGCCAATGTGCGGCTGAGCCTGTTGGAGAAGAAGCTGGACAGTGCTGCCAAGGATGCAGACGAGCGCATCGAGAAAGTCCAGACTCGGCTGGAGGAGACTCAGACACTGCTGCGGAAGAAGGAGAAGTCAGGCACCGTCCTTGGGGCCCTCCCTCCTGCTGCAGCTCTGTCCTCCTGTCCTGTGCCCCTGCCCAGGCCCTCTGACACTGAGACGCTCCCCGTTTTCTTTCCCGCTTTATCGCCTCAGACTAGATCTGCACTGCCTGCCCTGGCTGCTCACCAGTGGCACCTGTTGGATTGAAAAGTTGGGCTGGGGCAAGGGGAAGGGATGCTGTTAAAGCCCAGATGCTCTTTCACAGGGATTTTGAGGAGACAATGGATGCTCTCCAGGCTGACATTGACCAGCTGGAGGCAGAAAAGGCAGAACTAAAGCAGCGGCTAAACAGCCAGTCCAAGCGCACAATTGAGGGGCTGCGGGGGCCCCCGCCCTCAGGCATTGCTACGCTGGTGTCTGGCATTGCTGGTGGTGAGTATAGTGGATGGGCAGCAGTGCCCAGAGGAGATGGACTGCCCTTGGTGTCAGCCTGTGCGATGCTCAGCCAGAAATGTGCTTTGAGCAAGTTTTTACTTTTCTAAAAAGAATATGCTGAGGCCCTCTGATGGAAGTGGACTTGAATAGATGTTTGGGTCTGGAGTTTGATTTTTTTGTCCTGTTTGTATCCTAGAAGTCCATCAGCCTGCACATAGGCTGCACTGGCTCTCCTGGCATCCAGCCTTGCCTGGTGCCTGTCAGGGTTGTTTCTCTGCTGGGGTACTGTTTCCTCAGAGTGCATGTGGCTTCCGCCTGTGGTGTACACAGTTGCCTCCTTTGTTGCTGAATCCATGGTCTGCTCACTAAGTATGGTCAAGCTTTTTTTCTGGAGAGTTTCAGAGCCATTCTCCCCAATTTCCTGACTAAAGAGGTTGCTGCTGCCATCTTGGTTGTCATCTGCCTTGTAGTTAGCTTTTTCTCTCTCTTCAGTTTCCTCTCCACTCTTCTCACCTCCAGAAGACAGTCTCCTTGCTCTGGAATTAAACCCCCAACGTCCTCGAGACAGTCCTGCTGCTCTGTGTCCCGGTAGCTGACTTCCCCTAGGGTCTTGTTTCTCATTACACTTCTGTTATTGGCCCCATTGAATACAAGAGATGACCAAATACTTTGCTGACTTGACCTCCTAAGGTATAGGGAGCTCTTTATTCTTTTGAGGGAATCACCAGAACTGTTACATTTTATTGTTTTAGCACAAGCTCTTTGAACCAGCACTGGTTCTGAATTTGTAAAACTTCCCACCAAATAAAAGGGGAACTTTTGCCTCAGAGGCACAGGGAAGCTTTCTGTCACATATACTTGTCTTTCCCCAAAGATAGGCAGGGGACTGAGGCAGGGCCTTGACAGGGCAGTTGCAAGTGATCAGGAAAAGGATTTTCTTACAGGTTGTACCCAGGATTCCTTTTAGGAGCCCCCTTAATCTTTCAGTCTTTTAACTCCTCTCTCCTCTTTTCCTGCTCCCCCATGGGCTGTCCTGAGCACAGAAGAACAGCAGCGAGGTAGAGACCACCTTGGCTAAGAGTTACTAGGGCTGGTGGGAAGAGGGGCTGGGGTCACAGGGTGAGGTTTCCATCTTGGGAGCAGCCAGACCTGGAAGTGGAGGGAATGAGGAAAGGGGAAGAAGAGAGATGGAGTTGGTTTTTCAGCCCCCTCCATGGAGGACTGATGACATTTGTTATGGTACCCACAGGAGGTGCCCCTGGGCAGGTTCCAGGATCTGTGCCAGGCCCTGGGCTGGTGAAGGACTCACCGCTGCTGCTTCAGCAGATCTCTGCCATGAGGCTGCATATCTCCCAGCTCCAGCATGAGAACAGCATCCTCAAGGTGAGGGCTGCAGGAATGACTGGACTGTGTGCTGAGCTTGCCTCGCTCATGATAAATGGCAGGGCCTTCTAGCACCTTCTACTGCCCCTTTCTTTTCCTCTACAGGGAGCCCAGATGAAAGCATCTTTGGCAGCTCTGCCCCCTCTACATGTTGCAAAGCTGTCCCTGCCACCCCGTGAAGGTCCCAGCAGTGAACTGGCAGCAGGGGCACTGTACCGGAAGACCAGCCAGCTACTGGAGACATTAAATCAGCTGAGCACACACACCCATGTAGTGGACATCACTCGCAGCAGCCCTGGTGTGTACCCACCAATTCCGGAGATGAGGAACACATCCTCTTTCGTTGCCCCAGGAGTTTAGCCCCTGCCTAGACGATCTCTGCACCATTGGATCTTAGTGTTCAATTTGCTTGGTTCACCAACTCACTCTTAAGTGCCTGTTCCCTGAGGGGCTCTGCATGCCTAACCCTTAATATGGTAGAGCTGCCTGCCTGGGCTTTACTGCTTTCTTTTCCCACAGCTGCCAAGAGCCCGTCGGCCCAGCTTATGGAACAAGTGGCTCAGCTCAAGTCCTTGAGCGACACCATTGAGAAACTCAAGGTCAGCTCAGACCCTGCCCTTCCCCATCCTCCCAACCTCACCTCAGAGCATTCGTTGAAGGGGCATGTTCCTCTGGGCTCAGCCATATGCTAGATAGACATTATGGAGTGAGAGGAAAGGGTGGGCAGGAAAGAGTGAGAGGAAAGGTGGTGAGAGGAAAGTTCTTGCCTTAGGAGGTCACAGTCTCAGTTTTGCAGAAGAGCAGATTCTCATTAACAAAATGGATGAGTAGAACTTGTCTTAGGGTATTTGGTTCAGTCTGCAAATTCTGTCAACTGAGATTACCATGAGTGATATAGCTGAATTTGGCTTTTAAAGGTAGTAGACACCAAGTGAAATGCTGGGGTGGAGGGTGGGGTTGGAAATGAGAGCAAAAGTATAGTAACAGAGAGGCCTGAGTCCCTTCACTTCAGTATTGGTGTCTGTGGAACCAGGGAGGTTTTGGCTGGCCCGTGGGGGGACCTAGAAATGAACTCTTGTCTTCCTTTCCCCCGCTTCAGGATGAAGTCCTCAAGGAAACAGTATCCCAGCGCCCTGGAGCCACGGTCCCCACTGACTTTGCCACCTTCCCTTCATCAGCCTTCCTCAGGGTAAGAGGGAAATGAGCTAGGCAGGGGATGGGCAGTGTGGTGGGCTCATGTGGGTCCTTCCCCTCTATACCAGCAGTTGTACACCCTGGGTTATTTTGCCAAGTCTTACTTGCAAGTAACTCAAAAGTGCTTGGAATACTTCTAGATATTTCATTAGTTTAGCATACGGACAACATCTCTTTCATGATTTGTCAGGCCATGTATTCCCATTCTGATTTGAAAAATTGGAGCAGCCTGGCCTGGGAACTGAGGCCTCAGTCTCCTGGTGCTGTCTTGGGTTCAGCGACCATTTCACTGACTCACAACTCGAGTGAATCCCTGACCTGGGGTCCTATTCCTCTTGCTAACCCCCAGGCCAAGGAAGAGCAGCAAGATGACACAGTCTACATGGGCAAAGTGACCTTCTCCTGTGCAGCTGGCCTTGGACAGCGACACCGGCTGGTGCTGACCCAGGAGCAGTTGCACCAGCTTCATGGGCGCCTCATCTCCTAAGCACTCCTTGTCCCACTGTCCCCTTCAGCCCTCAGCACTTTGGTGCTGCTCTGCCCGATGCACAGCCACCTCGGCCAACCCCCAGGTAGATCCGTGTGGGCTCCGCTGTTCCTGCCCTGTTCAGCTTCACTCCCAGCCTATCAGTGCCCTGATTCCACCCTTTGACCTGGGGTTTCCTGTCCCCGTTCATTCCTTAGCCTCTACCATAATCTGCAGTTTGGCTGCTCCCTCCTACCTGAGGGGCCTCAGGGCATGTGGGGGTAGCTGAGACCCCACCACCAAAGGTTGAGTGAGGTCCCCCTGACTGAGGACTTCACCCCTTGATTAAAGCGACTTCTGCTTCAGTGCCTTCTGTGTGGTGTTCGGAGTGGGACTTGGGCCCGTGGACAGGAGCAGGAGTTGAGAAGGGTTGGTGAGAAAGTGTATTCTGTGAGAAATTCAAGGACCCCTTCGTTAGTGACCTGTAGAATGCTGTGTCCCTCAATTTGTGTGCGGTTAAGTTACCCTGAGCAGCAGGGAAAGGCCTGCCACATAAGTTCCTTTACAGAGTTTGGAGGTTCAGCAGCATGTAGCCTTTTTTTAAAGGCAGATTGTAGCGAGAAGGAGGGAGAGACAGAAAGATCTTCCATCCACTGGTTCACTTCCAAATGGATATGATGACCAAAGCTGAGCTGATCTGAAGCCAGATAATTCTTCCAGGTCTCCCACACAAGTGTGGGAACCCAAGGACTTGGGCAGCCCCTGCTACTTTCCCAGGCCACTAGCAGGGAGCTGGATGGGAAATGGAGCAGCCGGACACAGACTGGTGTGAATATGGGATCCGACCACTTGCAAGGGGAGGATTAGCTAGTGGAGTCATTGCTCCGGGGCTTAACATGTAGCCTTTGGCAGCTCTGATGTGCTTCCTGGAGCTTCCACTGCTCTTCAGCATGATTTTGGAGCCAGAATGATGAAGTTACCACAAGTGTGGCCAGTTCTGATGCAGTGACCAGAATCTCTCTCGACTAAGACCTGATCTTTCTGAGGAAACATTTACTCAACAAGACAAGACTGAATCAGTAGACCAGTCAGAGAGGCTCCAAGTTGCAGAAGCTACTCCCGAATCTCACCGCAAATTAGTATTACCTCTGCTCTGTTGTTTTAAAGAAAAAAAAAAAAAATTAGGGCCCGGCATGGTAGCCTAGTGGCTGAAGTCCTCACTTTGAAGCCACTGGTATCCCATCTGGGTGCCGGTTCTAATCCCTGCAGTTCCGCTTCCCATCCAGCTCCCTGCTTGTGGCCTGGGAAAGCAGTCAAGGACAGCCCAAGGCCTGAACCTGCATGGGAGACAAGGGAGAGGCTCCCGGCTTTGGATTGGCACAGTTTCGGCCATTGTGGCCACTTAGGGAGTGAATCATCGGACAGAAGATCTTCCTTTCTGTCTCTCCTCCTCTCTGAATTTCCAATAAAAATAAATAAAACTCTAAAAAAAAATACAGATTTCAAGTCTTCACCTAGAACTGCTAAAAACACCTGTGAGGATGTGACTCATCAGGTGGCACCTGAGCATTAGAGCTTATCCTCGGTGGAGTGGAGTTGTCTGGCTGCTTGATTCTCTCTTGTAATCTCCGTTTGGGAAAAGGTGTGGAGCCCAAGCCCTCAAAGGCCATTCATGTGTGTGCTGCTTCCCTGGAGAGTACAAGGCAGATAGGAGGAGTCAGGCTTGCATGAATGTATGAGCCCTGGCTCCACAGCTCCAATTGGAGCATTCTCTGGGAAGGTAAGTGGTTACCTTTGAATGCTCCTCTGTTCCATAGCCTTTCCTACCTGGGATTCTGGGAGACAATGACTTGGGTAGCTTTTCTCAGATTCCAGATGTTTGGGGAGTCACTCTATGCACAAGGGATGCCCCAGGCTGTAGCTGTCACAGAGCAGGTTGGGGAGTGTTGCTGTGTCTTGATACTAGAATCTTCACCTCACATCTCTCATGGTGAGCTCCCTGGAGCTAAGGAAGCCGCAGGTCACACTGGGTGTTCTCTAGGAATAGATTGTGCTCCTGTCCAGACTACCTTCTTCCCTTGTGATTGATGATTAAGATGCCAAGGGCCAAGTCTGGGTAACCGCTGGTGGCTTGTAAAGAACAGGGCTTTTTTTGTCCCATCCATTTCCCTTGATGGTGATTTCTTCTCTTTGAACTACTGCTCTTCTGATGCCAGACTTACCTAGTTGCTTGTTGATTACTTCCCTACACATGACCCACAAGGGTCAGTCTCAAGGTCAACATGCCTGGAACCAAAACTGCCTCTTCCGTGTCCAGAATGCAGTGAGCCACACATCTCTGTGTCTTTGACTCCTTTCTTCAGCCAGCTTAATGACAGTTCTCAAATTATCTACTTTTCCCACTGTTTTCTAGCTCTTGGTCTGGGTGCTTCTGCATTCTTTACCAGGTTACCTATCACCAGTACCTCCCTTTGTCCTGTCCCACTTAGTGCCAGAGGGACCTCTCAAAGTGTAAACTGGCTCATGTTGCTGCCTGCTTAAAATTCTGAGGTGGTGCCTCTAGCTGGATTTAACTTTAAATAGGGGCCCAGCATGGTAGCCTAGCAGCTAAAGTCCTTGCATTGAACACACCGGGATCCCATATGGGCACCAGTTCTAATCCCGGCAGCCCTGCTTTCCATCCAGCTTCCTGCTTGTGTCCTGGAAAGCAATTTAGGATGGCCCAAAGCCTTGGGACCTTGCACCCGTTTGGGAGACCCAGAAGAGGCTCCTGGCTTCAGATTGGCGTAGTTCTAGCTGTTGTGCCACTTAGGGAGTGAATCATTGGACAGAAGATCTTCCTCTCTGTCTCCTCCTCCTCTCTGTATATCTGACTTTCCAATAAAAACAAAATAAATCTTAAGAATAAAACCTTAAAAATCTGCAGTGGTTCCTCCAATATCTAGAATCTAAAATTCCATTTGGGCTTGCATTCAGGGCTGCTCAGGATTTGGCTCCTGCCCACCGTCCAGCATCCCAGGGGCTATATCTTCAGATGTGGATGGTGGCATAGCCCCAGTGCACCTGGCCATCACCCACTGCCCAGATTGCCAATCATTCCCCCACCCCCACTCCACTTTGCCACTAGTGGTCCACTCCACTACTATTTGTCAGTTGACATCTTGTTCATTCATTAAGATGGCTTTGGCATTGCCTTCTCAAAAACTGTAATCCTTGTGGCCTGTTAGGTGCTCCTTTCTGTAGATAGCAAAGAGTATAGACAGTTTTTCCTCACCCAGATACACTTGAATTTAATTGCTTTGTGCTCGGCAAAGTTTCTAATGTCTTGTTTTTTACTTGCAGAATGGCAACAATGATTCCTTGTAGGCTTCTTGTGAAGGTTAAATGACATAACGCATGCAGGCTCCCAGCATTGGGCCTTGCCCACAGCAGGCTTTCTTCTCTAGCATGTGTTCCTACCTCACTGTTTGACTATAGTAAACATCTGCTTCCATTGTAATTGGCAGCTAACTGCTTTGTCTCCTGCTTTAGACAGGTTAAAAGTTCTGTCAGGGTGTCTTCTGTCTCTTCAGTCCCTAAAGCACAAAGGGCACGTGTTCTCATGAGGTGCCTATGAGAATGGATGGCAGTGTCCAGTGTCAGTTGGAGCCACCTGGGTCTGGAGCTCAGTCATGAGAGAAGTGTGGATTGGAGATGAAGCTTGTGGAATACATTGGGATGTGTTGGCATGGTGAAAGATATTGTTTGGATGAGGCCACTGGCTTAATTCAGATTACTTCAAGTCCTACTGCTTTGTTGGAAGGTGGGATTCCTGAGTAGTCAGAGAGAGAGGAAAGGAGGAGAAAATGAAAGGATTGTTGTAGCTGCTGCTTCTCAGACACAGCTGGCCACTTGTCCACGTGATGCTGCCTGGATAGACTGCACAGAAACACAGTGCCTGGCTAGCATGTGACACTGGGATGATGGAGGACTGGCTGGAAATTTACTTGTTTTATCTCCTGCCTGATAGTTTGCCATGGGGTGTTAGTTCTCTCCCAGTCACCAGGAATGATGATTTGGCCACGAGGAAGGCCACATCCCATGCCCTACAGCAAGACATTCCATCCAAGTCCTTAGGTAGATAGATAGAAGGGGATGCAGAATGTGGGCACAGACTTGTGGGAGTCAGGTAGAGCAGAGCAGGCAGCTGGAGACCTGGAACTGAAGGATGTCTGAGAGAATCTGCAGCAGGTGCCTGAAGAGCGTGTACAGCAGGAATGGGAGGCAGTGTCCTAGCAGCTGTGAGTCACAGAGCCTGCAGAGAACTCAAGAGGCATGCCCTGCAAACAGAAGATTGAGAGAGAAAGATTGAAGAAAGCAAGAATGCAGAGGGCATTTGAATCCTGGGAGGTGACTGCTGTGATTGGTGAGCTAACAGTAGTCTGTACAGTAAGAGGATTACTCAGCAATTTGAATTCATCTTTTCTGGTCTACTCCAAGGTGGGGGCAATGCAAAGACCTGAAGCTCCGGCTGATAATAGGAGAGAATCTTCAAGATCCCAGAGCCGAGGGTCTATCCTGCTCAGCCTTAGGGGTCTTGGTGAGAAGAGTTAGCAAGGATGCTCACCATGCAGGCAGCCAGCTGGGGAAATGTCTGTACCAGTAAGCTTCCCTGCTGTCAGATAGGTATGGACACGTGGAGAACCCTGCACCTGAAGGTGAGCAGCCTCTCCTGCCTCTCTGCCAGTACTTCATTCTGTAGCTAGCAACCCAGGGAGCACTGAGACATGAATCGTTCACCCAATTTCTTGTATCTCTTATTGTATGTTATCAGCCAGAAGAGGCCCGGCTGCACACAAGGACAGCCTCTACTGAAGAGGGTCTGTTCCATTCCAGAAAGCTGGAGAGTTTGGGTGTGAGAATTGAGCTCTTCCTGCTCTGATATCTGGTGCCAGAGTAATTATGGGTCACTCTGGGCTTAGTAACTTATTACTGTGGAAAAATTTACCATACAAATGAGAAGAGTAGAGTGGAAGGAACCTTGCAAGTGCCATAATCACCCTCCATCTAACTTCATGTATATCTTCTCTTCACTCCCTTCCCAGCCACCAGATTATTTTGAAACAAATCTCAGATTTCTTGCTGTTGCATCCAAAGGTATTTTAGTGCCCCTAAAAGAGCTCTTAGAAAGATACACCTAAAAAATAAATTTATCAAAATTTGATGTTCAAATTTCCCTGATTGTCTCATTAACAATTTGTTTTGCAGCTTATGTGTATAGTAAGGTTTAAGATAAAGACAATATGCTACAGATACACGTAAGAGTCCCCTTTCCCCCATGTTCCAAATGACCATTATTGTACCAATATGTATCCTTCTTAAACTTTACTTTGAATGTGTCAGCAGTTCAACTGTGTGCCATATAATCACCTTGAGAATACAAAAATGCCATGTGGAGGAAGAGTGTAGATGTGTTTCCTAAGACGTAGTCACCAGCGATTGTAGAGATTTTCCTTTTGGTATTTTTCTGCTGGAATTTAGGCTACATTGCTGTGACTTTTCAGGATATATACCTGGAAAGGGAGTGAAGTAGGAGAAATGGACTCCAAGTGAAATAGAGAGATGAAAGTCAAGAAGAGAGTATATTTCCAAATAAATGCAGGATTTCCTTCATTCAGAGTGTAGACTTCCAAATAGATGTGAAAGACAGAAATTTTGTTGTCTTATTTCTTCCCCAAATAGCCTATTAACAAACCAAATAGGTAGCATCTATGGACCTAAGGAAGTGCTCTGCAGCCTTTGTAATAAAAGGTTAGGATGAGGGACAGGGCAGTGGAGGGAGAGTGACTTGCTTTGAAGGTATTTTTGGTGGTGGATTTTGCAGCTTTCACTTCAGGAAACCTATCAAGAGCCAAAATCATGACTCTCCAATTTTACAAACAATAGGTGACATAACAGATTTCTACCAAGATGTTCATGGATTGGGCAGATTGGTTGTGGAACCCATTTACAGTTCAACTCAAACAGCCTGTTGGTTTTAGGTTAGATCATAGGCAAGTGTAAGGTGAAGGCTTTGTTTTGCTTCAAGTGCAGCAGCTACATGTTGCTACAAGGAAAGGAACACTTCTTCTAGTATCTGATTTACAACAAGCCCTGGCATTGTGGCTGACAATGCTGCCCATTTGGCAGACAGAACAGAATATAGTGGAGGTGCCACCAGCACAAACATCTTAGCATTGGAAGAATGTGGGAACATACAGAGGGTGATGGAGCTGCACCAGCACTGGTTGCAACTAGGGCCTGCGAGGGCTCTTCATCCTCACCCGTTCCATCCTTCACCTTTCCCCACCCATTCACCCATTCAAAATTCTGCTTAGAGGGGAGCGCGGTAGCAATGTTTTGTTTGTCCCCTGATATTGCTATAGAGAACTTTAGAAAGGACACACAGGGCTGTGAGGTAACTGATGTAAATTGAGGAATGTGACAGGTGGAAAAAAATTTTATGGAAGCTAGATGTCATTTCCTGCTGGCCTTCTGAGCTCTTCATAGCCTCAATATGGTGAGACCCTCCATTTCCCATGCTGCTAATGGCAGACGACCGTGAGTAACCACAAAGAGGGTGGCATAACCAGCCTGAGTGGGTCATGGAATCTCAGAGAGAGGTGTGTAATTTT
Organism: Ochotona curzoniae; assembly: GCF_017591425.1. Lineage (NCBI taxonomy): Eukaryota > Metazoa > Chordata > Mammalia > Lagomorpha > Ochotonidae > Ochotona > Ochotona curzoniae. The sequence continues at coordinate 62,934,613 of NW_024466599.1, forward strand.
ATTTCTGGGAAGGTCGAAAAAGTTTCTAGCCTCTGACAGATTCATGTTCCCAAAGATTTTCTTTTTTCTCTTTTTGACTTTATTCGTAGTATCAATAGGTTATAAAGTAGTTTTTCCAAGTACCCACTTATGGGTGACTTAAGACACATGAAACTTTCATGACCGGATGAACAGTAATATTCATTGATTTTTAAGAAAGATATAGACTCGGGAGACAGAGATCTTCCATCCACTGGTTTACTCCCCAGATGGCCAAAACAGCCAGGGCTAGGCCAGGCAAAAGCCAGGAACCAAGAGCTGCTTCAGCTGTCCCATACAGGTGTAGGGTCCCAAGCATTTGGGCTGTTCCCTGCCATGTTTCCAGGTGCACCAATAGGGAGCAGCCAGGACTCAAACCTACACCGGTATTGGATGCCAACAAAAGCAGAAGCTTAACTCACTGCACCACAGCATCAGCCCTTCATTGATTCCCTTAAAGGCAGTTTTTCTTCTTCTTCTTCTTCTTTTTTAACATTTAAAATTTTTTATTTGATAGGCAGATTTTGCAGAGAGGTGAGACAGAAAGAGTCCCTGCATCTGTTGGTTCACTCCCCAAAAGGCCACACTGGCCAGCTGAGCTGATCCTAAGCCAGGAGGGTCGTCAGGTCTCCCAACTGTACGCAGTGAGCCAAAGACTTGAGTCATTCTCTACTGCTTTCCCAGGCCATAAGCAGAGAGCTGGTTCACAAATGGAGCAGCTAAGGCTGATACAGAATGCTGACACCTCAGGTGGAAGATTAGCCAATCGAGCCACCGCACTGGCCCTGACAGTTTCAGTTCTTAGTGTAAGCTAAGTATAATAGTAATTTAGTTCAGTATAGCTAAATGTACTCAAAATTTGTATATCCTGGTCTACAAAAGAGATCTGTATAGCCATATGTGGTTTTAATCAAGTACACGTTGCCACAGTGAACAGCCCTAACAAATGTTAATAAAAAAATACCCTCAGTGCCAGTGTGGCTGTTGCAACAGCATGTGTTTTTATATTACCAGTGTGATCCAGAAAAATTAATTTCTCTTTAAGCTTGAGAAGCAGTATGTATAAGCCCAAAGCTTTTAAGTTAGAAAAGTTTTCGAATACCAAAGCATTCAGAGGAAACTTTGTGTAGAAAATCAGTTGCTATCCCCTGATCCCAGATAAGGGAAAAAAATGATGATATTAATGTGGAAACAATGGTCTTACCCACTTTCCTCTAGTCCTTGACCCTTTGTACCCCAATCAACTATGTAAAATTTAAAAAAAATCACTTGCTATCTGAAAAAAATAATATACATTTTAAAAATTATATTTGAAAGTATTAGGGAGAGAGAGATTGATCTTCCATCTGCTGCTTCACTCCCCAGATGGTTGCCATGGCCAAGGCTGAGCCAGGCCAAAGGCAGGAGTCAGGAATTTCATCCAGATCTCCCTCATGGGTGGCTATGGTCCAAATACTTGGGCCATTTTCTGCAGCTTTCCCAGACTCTTAGCAAGCAGCTGGATGGGAAGTGAAGCACCCAGGACATGAACTGGTGCCCACATAGGATGCCAGTATAGTAGGTGACAACTTGCTGTGCCACTATTGCTGGTCCCAAGACTTATCTTTTAATAATTCTTACGAAAGACTGTTTCCCTACATCCTACACAATCAATTCACTATCTTACATAACCTTTCAGATTATTCACTATCTTAAATAACCTTTCAGATTTGTGATGTTTAGAAACATCATGGAAAAATGGATGGTTGGCTTCATCAGATGGTTGTCTAGCTCATTTCAATATTTCAGTCATTGTCTCCGCACCTAGTAAACCTCTAAGACTTTTCAAATAACAACAACTTATATTTGACCTTGCCATCTAATTGATGAAATTCCTCTTTTTTTTAAAGTGAGCAATATTTTTTATTTGTTTAAAAGGCAGAGTTACAGAGAGAAGGAGAGACAGAAGTCTTCAGTTTGTTGACTCACTCTTCAGATGGTTACAGCAGCTTTGACTGGGTCAGGCCAAAGCCAGGAACTTTTTTTTGGGTCTCTCATATGGGTGGCAGGAGCCATCTGCTGTTGCTTTCCCTGGTGCATTAAGCAGCAAGCTGGATCAAAGTGGAGCAACTGGGACTTGAACTGGCACCCTTATGGGATACTGGCACAGCAAATGGTGGGTTAACCCACCGTACCACAGAGCCAGCCTCAGAAGTTCATAATTTCATTGATGGATTCCATGATAAGGTCTTGAATATATACTGGCTCCGTAAAACAATTTTCATTATACCCACACCCATACCTTCCACATTGTAATTTCCTGGGGGGGGGGTATAAAAAAACCTTTTGCCATATTTATCTAATGAATTTTGTTTTTTTTCCTCCCTTTTTCTCTTTGAAGGTGTAGTTTTCTTCTTCATCTTTTTAAAGCCATTTCAAGCTTTTGTGTTTTTAAAAAAGATTTATGAGGGAGAAAAGAGATCCTCTATCTGCTGATTTACACCCCAAATTGCTACAACAGCTAGGTCTAGGTCAGGCAGCAGCCAGGAGCCTGGAACTGCATCCCAGTCTCCCATGTAGGTGGCAGGGGCCCAAGTGTTTGGACCATCTGCTGCTTTGGCAAGTATGGTGGCAGGAAGTTGGCTTGGAAATACAGCAGCTAGAACTTGAGTCAGCACTCATAGATGCCAATGTTACAGGTGGCACCTTAACCCACTCAGCAGCAGTGGCAAAGCTGAGTAACAGAGGAGAGATAGAGATCTTCCATCTGCTGGTTCATTCCTCACTTGGCTACCACAACTGGGGCTGGACCAAGATAAATCCATGAGCCAGGAACTTCTTCCGTTATCTCCCACATGGCTGGCAGGGGTCCAAAGACTTGGCCCATCTTTTGCTTTTTTCCCAGGCATATTAACAGGGACCTTGGTCAAAAGGGAAGCTGGTGAGACTCCAGCTGGTGCTCATAATGGGAAGCAGGTGCCACAGGCTGTGGCTTAACCTGCTATGCCATAGTGCCAGCCCCCTCACCAGCTCCTCAAGTCTGTTCTTTATGTCCTGCAGCTGCTTTTAAGAACTCAACTGTGATGGATGACTGTGACGCCAGGTTTGAAGAGAGCTGGATCAGGTGCTAGAGTCTCCCCAAGTCAGTGTTCACAGAAGCTGTGGTTGGTGCTGGTAATTTACAGAAAGAGGATCCTAGCCTAAAAGGACACTTGTATCACTGCTTCCACAGTGACGTTTGGAGAGGTTTGTGAGGTGTCTGCTTGCCAGTGGCATCCTCAGAGGATTGCAAAGAATAGTGACCTCCAGGTGCGGTTGAGAGTAGACTGACAGTTCTAGTCCCTACAGTTCTAGTCCCTTGGACTCAGAAACACGGCTGTTGGTTGTCATGTTCCCTGTAATGCAGCTTGATGGCCTGATCTTTGAAGCTCAGATTCAGCTTGGGCTGAGCATCCATCTCCTGAGAGCTCCAATCCCTGCTTTATCTGCCTAATCCAATTTTACAAGGGGACACTGAAGTCAAATACATCAGCCTGAGCAGTGAAGCCGCTGCCAGTTAAGGCACTATTCCCTTCCCAGCATTGTCCTGGAGCCACATTACAAAGCAGGTGCTGGACTCTCTCCTGAGCAATGTCGGGATGTTCCACGGGTGTCTGAGCAAACATTTTGTTTACATTGGCATAGGCAACATTTCCTTTTTTAAAAAAAGATTTATTTATTTTTATTGGAAAGGCAGATGTACAGAGAGGAGGAGAGACAAAGAGGAAGATTTTCTGTCCAATGATTCACTCCCCAAGCGACCACAATGGCTGGAGATGAGCCAATCTGAAGCCAGGAGCCAGGAGCTTCTTCCAGTTCTCCCACACGGGTGCAAGGTCTCAAAGCTTTGGGCTAACACTGCTTTCCCAGGCCACAAGCAGGGAGCTGGATGGGAATTGGGGCTGCCAGGATTAGAGCCAGCGCCCGTATGGGATGCTAGCACGTTCAAGGCGAGGACTTTAACCGCTACGCTTTTGCACCAGGCCCACAATATTTCCTTTTGAGTGATCTGGAGGTGATTGGCCCTGGGTGGCTCACACTGCAGCCTGTAGTCAGATAGAGACCTGGGGCCAACTCAGGTAGATAGTGGCACCTAGCCGGCTCCTACATGGGACAGGCTTATCTTCTCATTGGCCTGGCACCTTGGCCGTGCTCTCTGTGCATATTAAGTTTCCTCTTCAGATTATTTTTCACTTGCTTGCTTTTTTCCTTATAATTTGTTTGTTGAAGGAACTGTTTCTCAAACTGAACTTTCAAAAAGTTGCATTCTCATGGTATGAATAGGTTCTGCTATGTCTGCATTATTTCCCTTAAAGGAGTATTGAATAGATTCAGAGCAGTGACTTTCAAATGCAGTTCGCTGACCAACAGGGTCAGCATCACATAAGGACTACAGGAAATGCCAATTCCCACTCCGCTCACAGAGGCTGGCGGTAAAGGGCATCCTTTGGATAAAGCCCAGCATCCCATTGCTGTGAAGTCACCCACTGAAGTGGAAGGATTCAAACAGCTGGGGTGGGGAGAGTGAAATTTTAAGAGGATTATTGATTGGTTTCATGATAAGTTGGTGTACTGGGTGTTTATACATTTTTCTTTTCTATCAGTGAAAACATGGTGTTTTTGCATAATGTCAGAACAAATGGAATGGTGAAGTTATGGCTAATCAGCCTACTCAGGTGATTTAGTGCACTTTGAAACCTCATTACTGATGGTGGTGTTCCCTGACCTTCACAGAGGAGTGAGGGCAGCAGCACTCAGCTCTCCCTCAGGCTTAGGCCACCAACTATGCCCTCTGTAGCAAACAGTGCAGCTCAGATATGGAAGACCCTCTTCTCTGTTAGGTCACCTTCACACCCAACAGACAAAGGCTGCTGGTTTACATAGGTCCTTGCTGGGGGCTATTAGCTGTGGTAATGACTGATCGAAATTCTGCAGAAAGGACAAAGCATAGAGAGGACAAAGTAGAAAGAGCCCTCAGAACTGGCCATCCTGTCAGGACATCAGGGTCTGCTTAGGTAAGGGGTTGAGAAAGGATCAACTGGTAGAGATGAACTTCTTTGCAGACGTGGAGTAAACATAACTTGCCTCTAAGCCATGAAATCAAACTTTGTTTTTCAGACTCTCAGGGAACAAAAAGCTAAAGCCATTTTAACTCATTTTGATCGAATGGCCAATGATCAGGCTATGTGCATTTGTTGACACAGAACCAAAATCCAAAAATGGGTGGATTTTACCCATTTTTAAGAAGTTAATAAAAACAAAGGAGCATTTAGATTAACACATGATAAAGCATGTTAACACCTTATCAGAGTTTATATACACATTAATAAAAATTCATTTTTCTATAGGAAAAAAGTCCCAACTCTATTTTGCGAAGTAGGTGGGTAGTGTGGTTCCTGTTTTAATCAAGGTACATTTACATCTGAAAAAGTAACAGGCTTACCTAAGTTTATAGTAATGTGTGGTAGGGAGGGGTCAAGTGAAGAAGAGTAAAGACAGTGAAACTTACTATTCTACCTTGGTAGACACTTGTGTTGCTTCCAACTTCTAGTACCTACAAACCATGCTGTATAAATATCGTTCCTGGTCCCTATGCCACAGTACATATAAAGAAATTTCTGTAAGGAGTGAAACTGATCGGTCGTTCAGTGTGTGTATTCTATTCTTTATTAAATATTGCCACATTGTCTTTGCAGAATGGCCGTTCCAGTTTGCACCCCCAAGTCTGCTTTTTTGGGGAGTATAGGAATGAGGAAGCCAGGCAGGGGAAGGCCATCTGGGAAATCAGACTTTCTTTGATTACAGTTGAAGCCACTGGTAGCTGTGGAGCAGGGAACAAAATGCAAAAGTGGGGTCATAAGAAGGTGAGTCTTTAAAGTTCTCTATTGCTTTGTGTTGAAGGGAAGGTGGATGGTGATGGTGATGGTGATGGTGATGGTGATGGTGGTAGGGTTGGCTTAGTCAGGCAGCAGATTCCAAGCTCTTGGGTGAAAGGAAGTTTGGTTACAGAGGACACAAAGATGATGCTGGTAAATGATGGAATATAGGACAGAACATTCCACATCTACCAGCTCTTGTCATTAAAGAATCCAGTTATGTCTGCTAGTGTGAACATAAACTGCCACAGCCTCTCCAGAAAACAGTATGGCATTATTTAGCAAAGATGAAGACACACACACCCAGTAGCCCTTCTGGGCCCACAACACACCAAGCAAACAGGAAAATAAAACAACGCCAAATAAAAGAAGCAAAGAACCATCAGATGTGATAGAAAGGTCTATGAAGAAGAGATCTGGAAAGTCACTTAGGTGTGTGAGTAGGACTTGGCAGTGGATAGAAGGAAGGGAAACAACGCAGGGAATGCTGTCAGGATGTGTGAGAGCAGGGACACACACACACACACACACACTCACAAGGAAACTTAGTATGTGATCAAGGTAGTATTTCATACCTGTGAGCCTATAATTTGACAAATGTGATATTACACTTGGTAAAAGCAATAGATTTATATCTTTATCTTTTACTATTCATAGAATTAAAGTCCAGATGGGTTGAATACTTATAAATTAAAAGAACTAGAAGAAAGAAATGTAGATGAATATATATTTATATAATATATATATATATAAAAAAGTTGGTGATAGATGAAACTTCCCTAAGATTGACAAGAAAACTAGAAACTTTAAAGGAAAGTGATTGATTTCATCAAAATTCATACATGTGCAGTTCTAGAAAGAGATAAGATCATAAACAAAATTGAATGACAAATAACAAATATGTTTGTAGTAGTCATCCCTCTCTGTTGGCAAGTTCCACAGATTCAGCAAATTCAGGTAGGAAATATTTTTTAAAAGTTGCATCTGTATTTTTTTCTTGTCCTAGAAAATATTCATACATTGTAACAATTATTACATTATACATATAAATAAAACATTATAAATAAAGATATTTTAAAGTAAACAGGAGAATTGTGGAGGTGACTATGCCATTTTTTAAAAAATATGGATTTAAAGGCAAAGTTACAGAGAGAGGGAGAGAAACAAAAACAAAGGTCTCCCATTCACTGGTTTGCTCCACAAATGGCTGCAAATTCCAGAGCTGGATCAGGCTGAAGCCAGGAACCAGAAGCTCCTTCCAGGTCTCCCTTGTGGGTACAGGGCTCCAAGGACTTGGGCCATTTTCCACTGCTTTGTTAGATATGCTAGTTAGGCGTTGGATCATAAGTAGAACAGCTGGGACTTGAATTGGCATCCATATGAGATACCAACACTGCAGATGGCAAGCATTCCACTACCCCAACTATGTCATTTTACATGAGGAATTTGACCATCCTTGGATTTTTGTGTGGAAGAAGTGGGGTGTCTGGAATCAACCCTCCTCAGACACCAAAAGATAGCTGTGCACGATAAAGAACTCGTAATTAAATAGGAAAAAGACAAGCACACCAATAGACACATGAATATGAATTGGCAGTTTAAAAATAAAAGCTTGAAAAATAATGAACCACATGAAAAATAATTCAGCCTTAACAGGAATTAAAAAAAACAAAAAACTAGTTCAAGATGGTGAGCTGACCTCTTGAATTTGTTTCTATTTCCTTTCCTACTCTGGAATTGCTATTTTTTTTTAAGAAAGGAAAAAAGAAAGAAAAGGAGAAATAGGGAAGAGTTACAGTAGACTTCTTTGATCCTGCTCCCTTGCACCTTCCCTTCTGCAGTAGAGCCCACCGCCCTCACTCCAGTCATGTCCTTAGACAAGTCATGTCCTTACACCCATGTCCTTACATGGCTGTCCCCGCCATGCCACAGTTAAGGCTGGGAATGCCTTTCACCACTTTCCTCTTGGGTCCTGCTTTATGGACCCAACACACAACAGTCAAATGGTCAACCAAATGTGACCTTGATAAATTGGTAGAGTTAGAAACCCCATGGTAGAAAGGGGAGGGTGGAAGGGGAAGTCCCTGAGTCTGTGGAATTGTATCCTTAAAAACAAGAGAAAGGAAAAGAAACCCCATGATGGCTTCTGGGGTTGGGTCTCTAACCTCCTTTTCAGTCTTCTAACTGGAGAAGTTGACAAGCTGTTAATGTTATTTCCCAGAATTCCTTGTTAATGGCATTCTGGATGTGCATTGAATTCTGCGAGTAAGAAACATCCCATTTGCTGAGCTGTCTGCCTTCAGACTCACAGACATGAGGGCATCGCCTAGGAAGAAGGCAGAGTGGGAAACTGCAAGGTTCAGCAGATCCAGGGAGCAGCCAGGTCATGGGGAGACTTGAGGCTGAGCTCCCCTCCCTTGTGCCCCACCTCTTACTTTGTTTAGACACAGCAGTCAAGTACTCACAGAGCAAGGCAGAAATGCTCTCAGAGGAAGTGGGGAAGATGCTTTGGTCAACAGTTAATTCATGGTGTTAGGGCTGGACAGGGAACTGGCATTTGCCAGCCAGCTCCTAGTGGACAGTGGCCACAATGATGCCAGGGTCAGTTCCTCCCTCTTTCTTCCATCAGGAAAGGATCCTCAGCCTGCAAACTTGATCCTTTTGTGAGTCCTGGAGGAAAAGCTCCCCACACTACACCTTGCTGTCTGTTCATCAGCTCAGGTAAAGCTCACCCTCACATTCCTGACTGGAAAAACGACAAAAACCAGAAACCAACCTGGGAAATACATGAAATACATGTGCAAATAGCTCGGATAAAACGTGAGTGGCTAGGAACCCAGAGTTTTCACTTGAACACTTGGTAGTGATCTTCCCATCTGTGGGTCACTCTGAAGTCCTCTCCATACAAACATGCTTTCTACTTTTCTGCCAACTAGCCCAACGTCTCCATGGAGCCTGGAACTTTCTCTCCCCAAGTCTGCCCTGTACCCGGGGAAATGGCTCCCCTGTTCGCAAGGTACCTGCCATGTCTCCTGCCTCTCAGGTCTTCATTCTTAGGGCTCTTCCCCCTGCCGCAGAGGCTCTTCTGTACTGCTGTTCTAAGTCCTACCCGTCTCTTGGCCTCTCCAAGGCCATTTTCTCCATAAAGCTTTTCTTTAACACACAGGGCTGAGGCTAGGGCCTGGCTCTTAGAAAGTAATCAGGGAATGTTTGTGAAATGAATGAAGCCTCCAAACCCTCATGGCTTTTTTCTTCCCCAAACTCCCTCCCTCCCTTTGTGCCGTCTTTAGGGGACCTCATGGTCTTCTGCTTGTGCCATTGCCTAATTTCCAGTCAACTGGAAGCCTGCGGCCTGGGAGTGTTTCTGGCCCTAGGATATCCTGATCTGTGCAGGACCAAGGGGTTTCCTAGTCACAGGATCTGCCATGTTAACACCAGGAAAGCCCTGGCATCCTGTGAGACATTGATCTCAGAAACAGGGTATACAGTTAAGTGTGGGCTCAGCCGTGCTCCTGGGACACATTCTTCCACATGCTGCCTCAGGCAGGCCCAGGCCCAGGGTGTGGCTTTTCTACAGAGGAAAATGTCATGTGGTCCAGAACTAAAGTGAGAAGGAGGGATTCTACAAGCTACTTTTTATTATTTTTGAAGATTTAAAAAATTAGAGTGCTAAGTTATAGTTTATGAATTTTTCAATGTTATTTTCATTTTCATTTTATTTTAAAGGCATAGTAACACAGAGAGAAAGAGGAAGAGAAGATGAAAGAAAGAGAAAGAACTACTGCTGGTTTAGTCCAAAACGGTTACAATGGCCAGGCTGAAGTCAGGGGTTCAGATCTCCTAGGTCTCCCACCTGAGTGGCAGGGCTCCAAACAGTGGAGCCTTAACCTGCTGCATTTTAGGGAGCAGAGGTGCTAGGGCTTAAACCAACACTCTGATATGGGATGTATATATTGTAATTGTTGGCTTAACCCACTATATTACAAGGCCACCTATGTAAACACACTTTTGAAATATTATCTATTCTACTAATGTAAAATACTGCCGTGTGTGTCAATTTGTTACTTAAACACACACACACACACACACACACACACACACACACACACACACACACAGAGTCTTGGTACGGGAGTTAGTTCTGGAACCTGATAGTGATACTAACATTATATGAGAACTGGAGCAAGTCAGTCTGACCTGAGTCTTATTTTCCTCTCTGTAACAAGAGAACACTACAAGTTCCACAGAGACCTCCTAGGTACAGCTCTGCGTCTCCAGCAAGTCACTAGGAGTCAATCCGTTAACAAACTTCACTAAAGAAGTTATCTAGGGGCTGTAGGTACTGGGATTCTCAGTCTTCTAGTTCATTCTGACTTTTTAAAAAGATTTATTCATTTTTATTGGGAAGGCACGTCTACAGAGAGAAAGAGATACAGAGAGAAAGAAGATACAGAGAGAAAGATTCTTCATCCTTTGGATCACTCCAAAGTGGCTACAAAAGCCAGAGCCACGCTGATTTAAAGCCAGGAACCAGGAGCGTCCTCTTGGTCTCCCACGTGGGTGCAGGATTCCAAGGCTTTGGGCCATTCTGGACTGCTTTCCTAGGCCACAGGCAGGGAGTTGGATGGGAAATGCGGCCACTGGGACACAAACCAGCGCCTGCATGGGATCCCAGCACATGCAAGGTGAAGATTTTAGCCACTAGGCCACCAAGCCGCACCCTCATTCTGGTTCTTAAAGTCTCTGTCTATTTCTACTGCTAGACATACATATGTATTTTTAAAATGATGTATCCTAACCTGTAACAGGAAGATTCCAGTCAAGGCTACTTTTCATGTTAATAATATGAATAATATTAATAATTGTTTTCTTCCTAAAATTGAGGACTATTGATTAACAATAATTAACTATTTTTAGAATGAAAAACATAAAGACCTATCCAAGTGGATCACACACAGAAACACACAGACACACAGGCACACACATGCACACACACACACATTCTTCCCACTGATGATGCTTAATGCCTGAGATTCATACTACTCTGCTACATATTTGTTTTAAGATTTATTTTTTTATTATTTTTTATTGGAAAGGCGGATATACAGAGAGGAGAGACAGAGAGGAAGATCTTCCGTCCGATGATTCACTCCCCAAGTGAGCGCAACGGGCCGATACTATGCCGATCCAAAGCCAGGAGCCTCTTCCGGGTCTCCCACGCGGGTGCAGGGTTCCCAAAGCCCTGGGCTGTCCTCGACTGCTTTCCCAGGCCACAGGCAGGGAGCTGGAAGGGAAGCGGGGCTGCCGGGATTAGAACCGGCGTCCATATGGGATCCCGGGCGTGCAAGGCGAGGACCTTTAACCACTTGCGCCACCGAGCCGGGCCCTTGTTTTCACAGCAGTAAATCTTCAGTTCTTTATTATTTCTCTAACAAAAAGCTTACCGTAGTGCCATATTTTGTTATTAGGAGACGGTATATCTGATGGTGTTTTGGAAAACCTTTTCCACTCCATTTAGATGTATCCCATTGTTACACAATTATGTTAGAATTTGAATTCTAATGTTGCTCTGCTGTATTTTTACATGAAAAATTTCCTGAAAATATTCAAAAAGAAAGACAAATCTACAAAAAGAGTAAAAGGTCAAGCCCCAACTCTGGTTTTACATCTATATAAAAATAATTTTGGGGTGATTTTGGAGATGGTGATGACTTATATTTATGCTTATATGAATACAAAAATCCACATGATAATTCTAGTATTTTTTCCTTATTTTTAAATGGCTTTATTCACTTAAATATCCATTTCTATTAGAATTGATATCTGTTATATATGGCGGGGCTACTCAGAGCAATGTGAAGGAGCACAGTAAAGGGGTTCATTTACACCTACTGTTTTCCTCATACCTTTTGGTGAGATATTCTTTTTTTTTCTCTCAAGATTTTTTTTCCAAAAGGCAGATTTACAGATAGAGAGAGAGAGAGGGAGAGACAGAGAGAGATCTTCTAACCTCTTGTTCACTCCCTAAATGGCTGCAATACCCAGAGGCTGGTTGATCAACAGCCAGGTGCCTGAAGCTTAATCTGGGTTTCCCACATGGGTGCAGGGGCCCCAGGAACTAGGCCATCCTTCACTGCTTTTCCAGTCCAAAGCAGGAAGCTGGATCCAAGGTGAAGCAGCAGGGACAAGAACCAGCTCCCATGTATGATGCTGGCACCAGAAAGTGGAGGAGTCACAGCGCCAGCCCCATTGATGAGATATTCTTCACATTCATTTTCATTGCATCTTTCTGCTTTTTTCTCCACATCTACTAGTTACAAATTCAATCAACTGGTGGGGAGGGCATTGCAGTAGTGTAGTAGGCTAAGCCTTCACCTGTGGTCCCTGCATACCATATAGGTGCCGGTTCAGCTTCTCTCTAATGCTCCACTTCCAATCCAGGCCTGGGAGGGCAGCAGAGGGTGGTGGCTCAAATCCTTGGGCTGCTGTGCCCAGTCGAAGACCCAGTGAGGCTCCTGGCTTTGGCCTGGCCCAGTTCTGGCACTAGTGGCCATTCGGGCAGTGAAACAGTAGATGGGGAAATCTCTCCATGTCTGTGCCTCTCTCTGTAACTCTGATTTTCAAGTAAAATAAATGGGTATTTAAAAAGATTTATTTGTTTTTATTAGAAAGGCAGATTAGATTTGCAGAGGGAAGGAGAGACAGAAAGATCGTCCATCTGTTCATTCACTCCCGAGATGGTCACAATGGCCAGAGCCAAGCTGTTTTGAAGTCAGGAGCCAGGAGCTTCTTCCAGGCTTCCCACACTGGTGCAGGGTCCCAAGGCTTTGGGCCATTCTCTACTGCTTTCCCAGGCCACAAGCAGGGAGCTGGATGGAAAGTGGAGCAGCCAATCAGGACACAAACCAGTGCCCATCCACAAAGCATGGGATCCCGATGCTTGCAAAGTGAGGATTTAGCCTTTGAGCCATTGTGCCAGGCTTAAAAATGGATCTTTTTAAAACTAGAAATCAAGGGCCTGGCACAATAGCATAATGGTTAAAGTCCTCGCCATTAAGGTGCCGGGGTCCCATATGGGCGCTGGTTCTACTCCTGGCAGCCCCAATTCCCATCCAGCTCCCTGCTTGTGGCCTGGGAAAGCAGTTGAGGATGGCCCAAGGCCTTGGGACCCTGCACCCATGTGGGACACCTGGAAAGAAGTTCCTGGCTCCTGGCTTCAGATAGGCGCAGCACCGGCTGGTGCAGCCACTTGGAGAGTGAAATATCAGACAGAAGATCTTCCTCTCTGTCTCTCCTCCTCTCTGTACATCCACCTTTCCAATAAAAATAATAAATAAATCTTTTAAAAAATGGAAATCAAGCAGCAAGCACCAATAGTGAGTGGTTTCTTGTTTAAAACTATGCACTAATAATAGAGTAGATAATATTCACTAATACAACATTGCAGGAATGGTTACAGAACTTCATAATAAATTTACTACTCTTAGATGTTTGTTTATATGCCTATTTTCATTAATATCTCTATATGAGGGAAATTTGAAAAGTTCGTATGAGTGGAATGAAAAGGTAACTTTGTCTTCATGTGATAATTTCAGATCTATTTATCGTTTTTTTTAGAGACCCATCTTCTATGAATTTATGAAGACAACTTTGTGCATTAATTTTCAAAATATTTTGGACCCAGGATGGTAGCCTAGTGGCTAAAATCCTCATGTTGCATGTACTGGGATCCCATATAGGCACCCATTTGTGTTCCAGCTCCTCCATTTTTCATCCAGCTCCCTGCTTGTGGCCTGGAAAAGCAGTAGAGAATGGCCCAAATCCTTGGTATCCTGTACCCATGCAGGAGACCTGGAAGAGGCTCCTGGCTTTGGATCAGCTCTGCTCTGGCCATTGTGGCTGCTTGGGGAGTGAACCAGCAGATGGGAGATCTTTCTCTTTGTGTCTCCTTCTCTCTCTGTAAATATGACTTTCCGGTACAAATAAATAATAAATCTTCAAAAACAATTTCAAAATATTTTGCACCAAAGTATTCTTATTTTTAAGTCCAGTTTTCCATGAATTGTTTGAAGCACCCTTTAATTCTTCTAATTTCTGTGATATTATGTTTTTTCATGATTTTTGTCTGACTTTCCAGAACTTAATATATATTCTCCCATGTAAACTACATGAAAAAAATTGCTTTTGTACATATAGAAATTGTCACTGTTCAGACATTAACAACTCTTAGAAAATATCTTGTCACTTTGGGATCAAAAGCCAGGTTACAAGAGGATAGAGAACAGCCCTTTGATCACCAGCTGAACTAGGTTATGTATAAACTGGGCAGTGGCATGTCGCCTTCACCAACAAAATCAGGCACGAAGACGATAATGGCCATTGCTGTATTGTCAAAGGTAACACTTTTTTTTTTTAAGATTTATTTTATTTTTATTGGAAAGGCGGATATAGAGAAGAGAGACAGAGAGGAACATCTTCCGTCCAATGATTCACTCCCCAAGTGAGCACAATGGCCGATACTATGCCAATCCAAAGCCAGGAGCCTCTTCCGGGTCTCCCACACGGGTGCAGGGTCCCAAAGCTTTGGGCCGTCCTCGACTGCTTTCCCGGGCCACAGGCAGGGAGCTGGAAGGGAAGCAGGGCTGCCGGGATTAGAACCGGCGTCCATATGGGATCCTGGGCGTGCAAGGTGAGGACCTTAACCACTGCGCCACCGTGCCGGGCCCCAAAGGTAACACTCTTTAAAGAACAAAAAATGCCCATATTCACAATTGTGCCCTCCTAGTCTCTGGTGTGTTCACAGCACAGAGTCGTGGGAAGGGGAGTTGTTGCTGTAAACTGGTAGTGATCCTAATGTGATGCAAGAATTTCAGTCTTTTTGAGTCTCTTATTTTCATATTCCTCTTTGTAACTGAGTGTTAGAGCTTATGTAGACACCTCCTAGTTCAACACTGCTTCTCTCTGGAGCATCAATATGTGTCAGTATTGGTACAGTGCTTTGGAAAAATCAAGACAAAGAGGAAGATGTTTCCAGCCTAGGCAACAATGTAGGAATTGAAATTCTTGCACATTGGTGCAAAAGGCAAGACCAAACAGAGTTCATCAGAAAGATACCAGTTTCTAGAGCATTTATAACCAACCACAAACTGTATGTTTCTTGGGGACTGAGAGAGTGCTAGTGTTAGACTCTTTCTGATTACAATAATGTTAAGATAATGGTACGAATTCTTCAAGCTCATTGAAACTCACATCTCCCTCTTGTCCTACAGAGAATTTCCTAAATCCACCGACTGCAAATGTCCTGCAGCTCTCTAATCCTGTGGTGAGCAGTGCAGCTTCCCCAACAGGAAGCATCACCAGCTTCTCTGGAGTGTGTTCCCCAACTGTTGGCTCGACATGGCAACTGCCATCAGCTACTGGTACCTCTTTCCAGCCACTCCCAGGCAGTGCCTACCTTTGCCAACATTCTAGCACAAAGATGCTGTGTGGAGTTACTGACCAGAGCCAGATCGCACATCTGCTCCCTCCTATCCACATATTCTAGACTGGGACATCACAGGAAGCACTGAAAAGTCCTCCTGCCTTGGGCGCTTCACTCAGGTAACTCTCACCAACCAGCATGCAGGTGTTTCTTCTACACCTATGGCAGCCCAATATGACCAAACTGCAGATGCCAATGCCATGGATCCTCTCTTTCCATCACTCACTCAGGGGATGACATCTCAAATTCCGAAGCAGGGATGTGGCCTGTCACTTTCATACCAGCAAGCAAACCAGCTCTATTACTCTAATCCAGGCACAGTAGGGCCTCCAGTGTCTGGAGGACTTGGCACTTGCCTGCAGTCTTATGGCTCTGTGACACACACAGGAAGTGTGGCCTCTGTCCCTTACTCAGAAATGGTGATGGTGCTAAGAGAGATTCAGAACACACAAGTCCCACCACCGGTCTCGACCTCGGAAATCTACATCCCTGTGTATGCACAACCCATCACAAGAACAAGTTTTCAAGGTGTGTGCAAACAAAGAACTTCAAAGAAATAAGATCAAAAGAAGATCTTCAATCCCTTCAAAGACCTGGACTAACCTTCCCAAGAGTGATCCCAATGGCTAGAGCTGAGCCAATTCCAAGCCAGGAGCCTCCTCTAGGTCTCCCACCCGGGTACAGAGTCCCAAGGCTTTGGGCCATCCTCAACTGCTTTCTCAGCCATGAGCAGGGAGCTGGATCGGAGGCAGGGCCACCAGGATTAGAACCGGTGCCAATATGGGATCCCAGTGCAAGTAAGGTGAGGACTTTAGCCACTAGGCTACTGTGCCGGGCCCAAAAATAAATAGAATGAAACCAGTTAAGACACTTGCTTCTCATATCAGAGCACGCGAGTTCTATGCTTGGCTCCACCTTCTGACTCCATCATCCTGCTGATGCAGACCCTGGGAGACAGCCAGGCTAATTCGCGTAATTAGGTGCTTGCGTGTATGGGAGAACTGGATTGAGTTCCCAAATTCTAACTTTGGCCCAGCCCAGACCTGGCCATCTATTGTGGACATTTCACGAGTGAACAAGTGGGTGGGAGATCTTCTGCCTGTTCAACTTAACTTCTCTCACTCCCCCCATCCTCTCTATTTGCTTACAAGGATACCAGTATAAAACCTAGAAGCACGGCTTATCTAAGGTGTTTGATAAGTTTGAATGCCTCCTTTGTTCCCCGTGCTCACAGCGTTGAGGAGTCAGTACTTGAGGTCTGCAGAGCTGAGGCGGTGACACAGTGTGAAATGTCCCTCCTCATCTCCACCCCGGGGGGTAAAGACGCCAGAGCTCTGACATCTTGTCAGAGAACTGCTTGTTTTAAAGGAGCTGGTTCTCCTCCATCTAGACCTGGTCTCTGTTGTGCTTAGGCAAGCAAGACAGGCAAGTACTAGACCTCCCTAGAACAAACTGATTAGATAAGCCCATGAGAACCTCTGAAGGCCACCATTAGATTAAAAAACTAACAAGTGTTACTTTTACAGTGTCTGTGAATAAACAAAGACTTTTTGGTTTGAAATGGTTGGTGAGGCTGTAGAGGAGGAGGAGTTATGCTAATAGCAGAGGGAGGGAAAAGGAGAGGTGCATGATTCCCAAACATGAGGCTCACCCGAGAGGGACTGGATTCAAGGGCCTAGGATCCACAGGTCACTGTGCTGGAGGTGAGTACAGCAGGTTTTTCATATATGGAGTTACAGGTTAATTGTTACTTCTGGTTTGGGGATGTGTGTGAGAGGTTGAGTAGGTCAGGCAAGAATCTCTAGCCCTAGGGGTTTCGAATGAGAATGGTATAACTGCTAAAAACCTGTGCAAGACCAAGAAAGCAAAGGTGGAGGACAATCTGATGGTGTAAATTAACCTGTAATTGTCAGCACAGGAAAGGATGGTATCAGAAGGGGTGACGAGGCCACGCTATTGTAGTGTTGTTGTTTTATGTGCCCTCCCCACCCCTAGTCTAATGTCCTTTTTTTGGTGTATGCACATCCGTGCAGTGTCAGGCTTTGGGTGTGAGGGGCTGAGATCTTTACTTAGTTCTGCTCTTTGCACAGAGGTTTAACTACCCCCTCAGTTGGTCTTGTGCTTATTTCCTGATTTTTCTAATTCAGGATGGGTTATTAAGACTCTCCTCCAAGTCTCTGGAAGTCCAGAAAAGAGAGGACTCACAAAACAATCCCCATTTCAACTAAGAGTTCCGACCCAAAGAAGCCATGTATTCACCAAGGATCTGCTTAGGAATGAGAGGGAGGGAAAAGGTGAGGGGCCAGCAAGCTAACCCCATCACTGCACCTGAAAGCAACAGGCTATGAGGCTCTTCTGTGTTGGGAGCCTATAGCCCACTTGGCTTTCCCAAGAGTCACCAAGCCTTCATAAAAATCTGGTGTAGAAACCCCGGTGTCCTTAGCTTTATGGGTATCTGTCCCTGAGAAAGAATTTTTTTACCCTGATTCCAAGCAGGTATGCTGGGATCCGGAATTCCACTGTGAGCTCATGAGTTGAGGAACATTCCCTGGGGTACCTAGAAGATCACCAGCCATGCCCATCCCAGCCTCCACTCCAATTTAGTTTGGAGGAAGGGGCCAATCTGAGGTGGGACATCTTTTACTGATGTGCTCTATGAGTGGTTATTGCTTCGCTCACTGCACCTTCCCTCCCATCAAGTCTGTCTTCCTGGAGAGGCAGCAGTGAAGCAGTCAGTAAGAGACACTCAGCCGTCTCTCCTACTTCTGCCACACTAGGAAAGGGGTGGCGGCCATGCCAGCAAAGCCGATTTGGCAGCAGAGACGGGACTGCTGCAGAGCCTGTTCTCCAGTGTACCAGTCAGTGAACCTGAATCAGCTGGCCGTGTGTTTCCGTTTGGTAGCTTTCATTTGTAGGGAAGTGTATTTCTTGAGCTACTTCAGATAATGCTCCCTACCAGGAGCATTAGCCTTTGAGCAGCTTCTGCTAATTTACTCTCAGGAATACACAGCTTGGATGAAGGGAAGAGGCAGGCCCTTTCAGGTGTCTGTCACTCTCAAAGGCATGCAGCCTGGGGTGTGGCCTCATAGGTCCCTGCAGTGCTCTTGGTGTCATAGGGCATGTTGTGTCATGTCTTAGTCTTCCTCTTCTTGCTCAAGAAGGACCGCTTACCAGAGCAGTGTAAAATGACCGACACCTACTTCATTTCTGCCCCTCTTGCCCTAAGCCTAGGCAATCTTCAACATCATATTTCTGTCAGGTTTCCCAAACGCAGGCTCTGCTTTTAGGACAAATCAGTTTATTGTAGCCAGTCTTACTACATGCTTGTGTAGGGCATGGTATGAGCACAGCCACGAAGCCATGTTGCCCACACTGTCGCCCTTGGTCAATAATTCAGCTGGCAGCCATTTTAGTGTCTACTATTCACAGTCATGCACAGATTTCACCAGCCTTTGGCAGCCATGTAGGATCCATGGTCAAAGCTTGTGGGTTGATGTGAGCTCAGAGATATGTGCATGTTAATTAGTAATTGAACATAATGTTATGTACCTGTCCCATTGAACACATAAGAGTTGGAGCAAAATCAGAGAGCCAAGGTGGTAGGCAGATCTTGCTCTGTCTCTGGGTGAAATTTAAGGCTTGTCTTCTGATTGTTGTGGTCACCCTTGGTCTAAGTCTGACTGCAATAATGATGACGTCCAGTGCCAGGTAATCCACCAGACTTCAATTCTGCTTTATAGTTGAGGCTCCTCCCCATCCCCTAGGTTGGTGCCATTAAAGGAAGGAAGCCTATGGCAGACAGTGGACTGGCTTGGAGGGTCAGGGGGCAGCTTAAGGGGTCTCCTGATTTCTACCCACACCCTCTACCTGTTTATTAGCTAATAAAGGATTCAGCTAATAAGAATTCCAGCCTCTTCAGAGTTTGAGCCTAGGAGGCAAAAGAGGAGAGATTTTGTACACATTTATGGTCTCCAGTGCCGTTAGGATCCTCAGTGGAACATGGTGATTATTTCATAGGACTGTGGTCTGGCCCCTCTGTTATGCCCGACAGAGGCCAACCTGTCTCATCCCCCTAACTCTCCCCTTGTGTGGAATCTAGGTGTTCAGATAGGAATTTTTCTGCTTCTGTCCCTACTCTCAATCTGTTATCGCTCTCTTCCTCTGACTCCCTAGTTTGGGTGGAGCTGCCTTCCTCCCCAGCCTTTCACCACCACCCCACTTTGTACCTAGGTACCACCCCCCCAAAGCCAGCCACTACAGCAGAGCAGATTCCTCAGAAGGGAATTTAACTGCCTTTGAATAGGGAATGCGTACATCATTATAATGGACAATAGCAAAAGTACACAAGAACCTACAGGGAGCCCTGAACTCCTCCCTCCTGTTCTCTCCCCACACTGCCCTCCTCACCCCCCCCCCCCAAAGTGTCACTGTAGCAGATTTTGTGACTTTCTGCTGAGAGAGACCATGTAGTTATAAGCACACCCACACAAGCCATGGCAAGTCTCCACACCCTTTTCTGCTATGGTTTTTCCCATTCAACCATGCATTTTTTCTTAAGACATTTATTTTACTTGAAAGTCAGAATTATAGAGAAAGAAGGAGAGACAGATATAAAGATCTTCCAATGATGACTATCTGATATAAGTTCAATAAAATGAGCAACTGGTCCAAACCATACATCTGTTTTTATTCACAGGTGTTTTCTTACAAAAACTTTCTTGACAGAGCTGCTGCCGCCAAAAGGTATGTGTATTTTAAAGTTACATGAGTGTTGCCAAAATGGCTCATTTCACAATAGTTGTGAAAAATGAAAATGGTTACCTCATTGTGTCTCTATTATTTTTCCTTAAATGGGTGAGGTTGAGCTTTTATATTCAAAAGTTTACAGGCTATTTCATTGTTTAAAATGCTGCTTATTTATTTTTTCTACAGGCCACGTCTATTACTAGTGAGGTTTTACAAAAATAATACAAAGATGTCTTGGTTGATATAGGAGAATCTGTAGACACAATAGATAGACGGGATATATTTCAGTCACAAGTTCCAACATTCGAAAGGAGTAAGTGGCTAGAGACTATCCCCGTTCCACATGTCCTTACAGCCACCTGTGTGGTCTCCACTCTCAATCAGACCTTCATTTCTCCCACCTGTGCTCTAGCCTGTTCCTCGCTGTTATCTGAAGCTGCTGCATCTCTCAAACAGCATTCCATTGTGTCCTCTCAGCTCCACACAGTGTCTCGATTCTCATCACACTGCACCTACTCTTTTTCTTTTTTTTTTAAAGATTTATTTTTTATTGGAAAGGCGGATATACAGAGAGGAGATACAGAGAGGAAGATCTTCCGTCCGATGATTCACTCCCCAAGTGAGCCGCAACGGCCGATACTATGCCGATCCGAAGCCAGGAGCCTCTTCCGGGTCTCCCACGCGGGTGCAGGGTCCCAAAGCTTTGGGCCGTCCTCCACTGCTTTCCCAGGCCACAGGCAGGGAGCTGGAAGGGAAGCGGGGCTGCCGGGATTAGAACCGGCGCCCATATGGGATCCCGGGTGTGCAAGACGAGGACTTAACCACTTGTGCCACCGAGCCGGGCCCCACCTACTCTTTTTCTTTGGCTTTGCCTGTCCACCGAGGGTTCTCCCCCTCTTGTGAGTCTCCACCTGCTCACCCAGTGGCCTTCCATCATACCTGCCTGGAAAAAAAATGCTGTTTTCAGGTACCTGGTTTTGAGCTGGTGCATTCATGGGACACTCTGCTTTTGTGTCTTCAGCAGGTAAACAATGGGCAAGGAGCCTGGCAAATGGCTTGTTGCATTTGTCCACTGCCCAGGCTTCACTTCTAAATTGATGATTCAGGTCATGCATTTCCTCAACACTATCTCAAGACACATATTGTTTAGAATATCACCTTCACCCTCTGTTTATCTCTGAAGATCACCTTTGTTTTCATTTTGAGCCTCTGTCTTTTAAAAAGATGCTGCTGACTCACAATCCCAGTCAGTTCTGGGTTTCCTTCACAGCTTCTGCCTCGGAGCTGGGCTGGGGGAAAGTCGCAGGGTTCCAGACTCTTAGGGACCCACAAAGGCACCTCTGATGCCATCTAGCCTTGTTCCATCTGGTCTGACATAGTTGATATCTGTAAGTCATCATGGAGAGAAGTCTTTTTTCCACCTCTTCATGTTGCCTCAGCATGCTTGTCTAGGATACTCTTGGCCAAGGTACACCTGCAACCATTCTCTCTTTCTCTGGGAGCAAGTGTGAGGTTCTCTTGGTCTCAGATGCCCATGAGAGGGGCTGCTTTCTCTCTGGTGTTCAGGGACTAAGGATGACCTGTCTCCAGAAACAGCCTTTATGTATCTTGGCTTCCTTCTCACCCTTGTTCTTACCACAGGGAACACTTCTTGGATGGAGGGTAGGGGAGAGCCTTAATCTTTCTCGTGATTCCTTTTTCTGGGTCTAGGCCCAGGAGTCTTTTCTATTCTTATAATGGAAGAGGCTCCTAGTTCTCTCACTGTCTTTCATTTTTTAAAAAATTTTATTTATTTTTATAGGAAAGTCAGATTTACAAAGAGAAGCAGAGACAAAGATCTTCCATTCACTCGTTCACTCCCCAAGTGGCCACAATAGCTGGGGATAAGCAAATCAGAAGTCAGGAGCCAGGTGCTTCTTCTGGATCTTCTACAAGGGTGCAGCATTCCAAGGCTTTGAGCCATCCTCAACTGCTTTCCGAGGCCACAAGCAGGGAGTTGGATGGAAAGTAGAGCATCTGGGATATGAACCAGCACCCATATGGGATTGTGGTGCAAGTAAGGCAAAGAATTTAGTCACTAGGTTATTGCGCCGAACCCTCTCTTTCATTTTAACAATGTATGTATTTGGGCCTGGCACAATAATGTAGCGGTTAAAAGTCATCGCCTTGAATGTGCTGGGATCCCATATGGTCACCAGTTCTAATACCAGTGGCTTCCCATCCAGCTCCCTGGTTGTGGCCTGGGAAAGCAGTTGAGGACGGCCCAAAGCTTTGGGATCCTGCACCCACATGGGAGACCCAGAAGAGCTCCTGGCTCCTGGCTTTGGATTGGCTCAGCTCCAGCCGTTGCAGTCACTTGGGGAGTGAACCATCGGATGGAAGATCTTCCTCTCTGTCTCTCCTGTTCTTTGTATATCCACCTTTCCAATAAAAATAAATAAATCTTATATATATATATATATATTTGAAATAGAGAGAGAAAGAGAGAACAAGAAAGCTTTCACCCCATTTCACTCTCTAAATGACTACAGTAGCTGGAGCTGTGAGAGGCCAAAGCCAGGAGCCTGGAACTTCTTCCAGTTCTCTCACTGTTGTTGGCAGAGGCCTAGGCACTTGGGCCATGTTCTGCTGCTTTCCTAAGTGCACTAGCAGGAAGCTGAATCAGTAATAGTGCAGCCAGGACTCATATGGAATGCTAGCTTTGCAGGTGTTTTAACCTGCTGGGCCCACAACACAGGTCTCACATCCTGCCAGAAGCAATGATCATGGAATAGTCTAGCTGTTTGAATGGACAGGAGAGAGTAGGTGAAGGAAATACCGGAGGTGTGGGGAGGCGCTGGCTGACATTTCAAAACATCGCTGAGTGTGTCATATATAAATGTCTTATAGACCAGGTGCTTTCTGTGTTAACGTCTGTGATTTTACAAGTTTTAGAACTTGCAGGTAAATCTTCCTATTCCTGTTCCCAGGGGATAGTTCAGGCATTTCCCATCTGTGTGAACTTGGACAAGTGACTTTATTCTCTTGAAGTTTTGGTTTCCTCATCTATAAATGAGGCAATGGACATTCATGTCCATTTAGACTTGTCTGTGACAAGCACTGTTCTAGATGGTATATGCATTAGGTCTTTGAATCCATACTATGGACCTATGAGGTAGTTCCTATTACTCCCATTTCACAGATGAGAAAACCAAGTCTCACAGTTATAAGTGACATGACATCCTGCTCTTTACCACTGCCCATCTCTGCCCTTCAGGGATATTCATAATGACCTTGGAGGGCTGCTGGGAGGATTCATTGAGATAAAATCTGTAAAGCTCTTGGTCCAGCACCTAGCACACAACAAAGGTTTAATATATTTTTCAAAAAGATTTATTTATTTTCATTGGAAAGGCAGATTTACAGAAAGAAGGGAAGACAGAGAAAGATCTTCCATCCACTGGTGCACTCCACAAATGGCCACAATGGCCGAAGCTGAGACGATCTGAAGCTAGGAGCCGGGAATTCTTCTGTGCTTCCCATGCAAGTGAAGGGTCCCAAGGCTTTGAACCATCCTCCATTGCTTTCCCAGGCCACAGCAGGGAGCTGGATGGAAAGGGGGGCAGCTGGAACATGAACTGGTTTTCATATGGGATCCCAGCACTTAGAGGTGAAAGATTAGCCAATTGAATCATTGCATTGGTCTCAGCTCAATTCATTCTGAGATAATATTTTAGCCATAATTTTGTTCTGGGTCTTTCTCATCCAAAATGCTATTGACATTGTATTTTAGACTGAACATGTAAAGATCACTGGATGATCAAATGGTAACATACAGTGACAGAAAGTGACGCCCTGTGTGAGGCCTTCCAGGTTGGTGATCAGAGTACTGTTGCCTGGCAGAGAAAGTACAGCCTGGGAGGGAGGAAGAAGGGACCTGGGCTGTGAGCCTGTTCTGGGTCCATTCTGGGGCCTGAGAGATAAGTTCCCAAGTACCAATGGGTTTGATTCCCGATCACGTTTGCCAAGGGAAGGGCATAAGGGCTGTCATAAGGACAAATAGTGGCAAACAGGCCATAGGTATGGCCCAGTGGGTTCTGTGGCCGCTGTCACTGCCGGCCTCCAGGGGGCAGCAGAGAGCAAGCAAAAGAGGAGAGCAGGACCTGTTTCAGGGCCAGCCCAGGATAAAGGTTCCCAGACAAGCAACAAAGCCAGCTCCACCCCAGCCCTGTGCTGGGAGTGCCTTGCATCGCCCTCCACAGCTTCTCACAGCAGACAGTTTCCTGGGAGCGTAATGCCTATAACCATAGTCTTAGTTGGTATAAACTGTTGCCTATGGGCCATTGACCTATTTCATGTACAATGGTTCACTAGATAATAACCGTGGTCTCCAGTGTCAAGAGACACAATCATCATTCCCATCTCTTCAGTTGAGTCAGTAACAACAAAAAGTGTAAATTGCCTACAATCTCACTGGCAGTGGTGCTGGGATTCGAGCCTAACCATCTGCAAGCCAGGCTCTGTTCTAGATACCAGGGGACAAGACAAAGTCTACTGTCTAATGAAGATCAGAGGAAAAAATAGACAAATCATCAAATAGTATGGTTTGGGATAGAAATTCCATATGGGCAAATGAAGCTAAGTTCAGGACTACATAGCAATATGTAAGACAGACTGGCCAAGGAAGGAGATCTCTGATAGATGGCATTTGGCTTCAGAGTTGAACACACAAGGGAGCAAGCTATGTCGCAGGTTGGAGAAACAGCAAGTGCAAGGCGCTGAGATGGCAATGAGCTTGGAGTGTTAAGGAAGAGACACACATTGTGTCTGGGGCCTAATGGGCCAGGGCCCCAGGCTGTAGCAGTGATCAGGGAGTTGTTGAGGATGGGGTTGGAGGTTCATCTACCGTGTGGCCCAGCCTTTGCCTCTTTTTGTTGCTAGGCTTCTCTTTAAGCTCTCTCTCTCTGTTGTGTTATTGTTTGACCTTCCCATAGAGTTCTGACACCATCACGGTATGTTCTCTCCTTAGCCCTGGATATAGTTCAAAAGCAGCTAAAGCCCAGAAGAATCTGGAGCAGCCAGTTATTGTATCACCTGCTAAAGCTTGACATAAACAATCTGGAAGCCAGAAATTGACTTTCTGGAGTAAATCTTGCCCACGCTCATGGGGGAAGTTCTTGTGAGTGAAGTTTCTAGGAAAGCCTTCTCGGGCCTTCAAACAAATCCTGTCCCACAAACAAGGCCTAAGCCCACAAGCCTCTGCAGGATAATGAGTGTCTCTCTTTGGGGAACTCTGCCCACAACTAGAGCCCAATATCAAACCTGCCAGATGGTCTTAATGCTAGAGATGGAAGAGACTATTCCTGTGGACAGCCACCTGTCCACCAGGTGTCCCAGGGACAGGAAAGCACAGGGCAGATGCAGCTCCCCCTGCTGTTGGCACCATGGCCAGTGAGGGGGACTTGATTGGAACCTTGGACCAAAGGAGGGTACATGGTCCAATCCAGGGTTCCATGACCTCAACTCTATTGGAGTGTTGGAGTTTGGGTGGAGGGAGCTTTTCTCAAGACTTCAGACAGGTTAGAGACTTCCACTTTATAGCACAAAATCAAAGTGCATGGAGGGGATGGGGCTGGCATGATGGCTCAATGGCTAATCTTGTAACACCTATAAGTGCTGGCATCCCATACAGGTACCAGTTTGTATCCTGGCTGCTCCACCTTCCATCCAGCTCCCTGCTTGTGGTCTGGGAGGGCAGTAGAGGATGGCCAAAACCTTGGGACCCTGCATCCATGTGGGAGACATGGAGGAAGCTCCTGGCTCCTGGTTTCTGATGAACTCAGCTCTGGTTATTGTAGCCATTTGGGGAGTGAACCAGCAGATGGAAGATCTTTCCCTCTATCTCTCCTCTCTGTAAATCTGTCGTTTCAAAAAAATATCTTCTAAAGAATAAAGTGCTTGGAGGAAAAAAGGTTTTCCCCTGAAAGCCATTATTTATTTACTTGTTTATTTTAAACAGTTACTATTTTACTTGCGAAGGCAGAGTTAAACATGGTGGTGGGGGAGACAGTTGGGAGAGAGGTAAGTGTGTGTGTGTAAGTGTGTGTGTAAGAAAGAGAGAGAGGTATCTTCCAAATGGCTGCGACAAGAGCTGTGCTTGTCTGAAGCTGGGAGTCAGGAATTTATTCCAGGTCTCCCATGTGGATACAGGTTCCTCACAACTTGAGCCATCCCCTGCTAATTTTCCAGGCTGTAGATCAGCAGAGAGCTGAGTTGAAAGTGAACCAACCAGGACTTGAACCGGCATTCATATGTGATGCTGGCACCAGTAGGCAGAGGATTAGCTATTATGTCACCATACCAGCCCCACAACCACTGTTTAATAAGTGCAAATTCCACTCAAAGAATACTGAGGTCAGTTGAGGTGAAGTGATTCCTTAAAAGCCACACAGCTTTGGGAACAGGATAATGTTCAAACTCCTAATGCCGATAGTCACAGCAGATCAGGTCATCCAGGGCCAGCAACAAGGTAGTTCTAAGAATATCTGCATATCTACTCCATCATTTAGGAAGATTTTTTTTTTCCTTTTTTAAAAAACTTACTCATTTTTATTGGAAAGTCAGATTTACAGAGAGAAGGAGAGACAGACAGAAAGGTCCTCTGTCTGCTGGTTCACTTCCCAAGTGGCTGCAACAGCCAGAGCTGAGCCAATCCAAAGCCAGGAACCAGGAGCCAAGAACTTCTTCCAGGTCGCCCATGCAGGTGCAGATTCCCAAGGCCTTGACCCGTCCTCTACTGCTTTCCCAGGCCACAAGCAGGGAGCTGGAAGGAAAGTGAAGCAGCAGGTGCCCATATGGGATCCCAGCACATGCATGACAAGGACTTTAACCACTAGGCTACTGCACCAGGCCAGAGGAAGATTTTTCTTAAGATTTGCTTTTAGTTATTTGAAAGGCAGAGTTGCAAAGAGAGACACAGAGAAAATTAGTTCACTCCTCAGATGGTTGCAATTGCCAGAGCAGGAACTCCATCCAGGTCTCCCACGTGGGTATCAGGGGTCCAAGGATTTGGGCCATCTTCTATTGCTTTCCCAGGCACATTAGAGGGAGCTGGGTTGGAAGTTAAGCAACCAGGACTTGAGTCAGTGCCTATAGGGAATGATGTTGCACAGGTAACAGCTTCACCCACTATGCCACAGTCCTCAGGAGGACTGCTAACTCCTGTGCCCACCATTGCCTCTTCTCCCTGTGTCTGTACCTCATCACTTCCATTTGCTCCTCACCACCTCCAGCTATATTTCATCGTCTTCACTCACACAACACCCCATTCCACTGTCAATGCTATTCCTTCAGCCAGCATTTCCAGCCCTGTCACCTCCTCCACCATCATCACTTCCTTTCCTGTTGTCAACAGGAGGCCAGCAGCCACCCTATATGGGAATAGAGATACTTGAAAACTAGCAGATCACCCACATGGCTTTCCTCCAGAGAGATCTCCAAGGTCTTACGTTCAAAGGTGTCTCCAGTTTTTTGCTGTCTCTCAATCTGTCTGTGAAGATCCTCTGGGATCATTGGAGATTGAGATAGAGGTCCCTGGACAGGAGGACACGTGTTTACAAAGACTCATTGACAGCAAGTACAGATGGCCCCATTTCTAAGCCATGCCCTGACTTAGACAACTGCACGGTTAGGGACCTGCAGCATGAGGAATTCCATCACCAGCATCCTACAATCTCCACAGCCCTCATAGCATGAAAGTGAAAGGCATTCAGCCAGCCTGTGACTTGGGCTGTAACAGCCAGTCTGGACCTCTGTAGGCTCCTGGAAATGCCATCAGCCCTCACTGGGCCTCAGGTTTTCCCTTGGGGCTAGGTCTGGATCAACTCTAAATGCTCTTCCAGCCCTGAGATCCTATCCAAGACAGCTCCAAGGAGGATCTGCAGTAAAAACCCTGTAACAGGGCCCAGCACGGTAGCCTAGCAATTTAAGTCCCCACCTTGCATGTGCTGGAATCCCATATGAGCATTGATTCATGTCCCAGATGTGCTACTTCCCTTCCAGCTCCTTTCTTGTGATTTGGGAAAGCAGTAGAGGATGGCGTAAAGCCTTGTGACACTGCACCTGCATGGGGGACCCAGAAGAAACTCCTGGTTTCTGATTGGCTCAGCTTTGGCCATTGCAACTACTTGGGGAGTAAACCAGCAGACAGAAGATTCTTCTCTCTATCTCTCCTCTCTGTAATTCTGACTTTCCAATAAAAATGAGTAAGTTTTTTTTTTCCCTTAAAAATAACACTTCAAAAGTGAACACTGAAACATAGTCCTGTCATTTAAAAAAAAATACTGAGTAAAACTCAAGACGAAATTTGAAGTACAGTTGCCTGTCTATTATCCTGGCCAGTTCTCGTCAGCCCCTGCTCTGCCCCTGTCTGCCAGCCTACCAGACATCTGTCTCTGACCCAGCAGGGGTGTCCCTTCCCTCTCCCTGGTCACATGGCTGGCCGCCACTGAGCCCCAGAAGTCAATCTCTCATGCCCCAAATACTGCTCAGCCTGGAAACCATAGCAAGCCTTTCTGACCGCCCAACAGGAACAGAGTAAGTGGCTCTCGCCTCCCCTGGTTTTGGAGCCAGTGCTAAGAACGCAGAGGTAAGTTTGCAGCCTGGAGCTTCAGGGAGATTAGGCAGAGCTGTGCAGACAAGGAGAGATACATTTTATTGCAGGAACACAGAATATTTTGAAGTGAGCTTCTCACACACTGAGAAGGAGAAAGCCAGGACAGCTAGATAAATCCTCTCAGCAAGTGTGGGATATTGGCCTTTCCTTTCAATGGGATAGTGTCTCCGTCACCCGGCCGCCTTGAGGTCTTGAGTTCTGGATACAAAGCCTCACTCCAGACAAACAGAAATGGCAGAATCCTGGTGAGTTCATTCTGACTTCACTTAAGATGGAACTGGGATGATTTCTCATCTAGGCATCTCAATTTCTGTTGTCTTTACTCAACCTGTGAGTCTAATGTAGATGAAGTAAGCGAAACCCTTGAGGCTCATCTCTTCCCCAGAGAACTGGGAAAATAGATGGCATGTGCTGGTGGGACACCTGGAAAATGGCTGGCCTTCTCTCATTGCCTGTTTTTCCTTTAAGGTTTTAGATTCAGAACCTGCTTTTCTAGGGGCATTCTCTTGGCATGAGTGTTCTGTCTGTAGGGCCTCAAGGCAGTGAGCTGAACAAGTCACCAGTTGGGAGGGTTGCATTTAGCTGGCTTCTACTGGAGTTCTCTTACGCGTGCTTTTTCGAGATTGATTGGCTTGATTTGATTTGAAAGGCAGAGTTACAGATAGAGAACTGAGAAAGAGAAACAGAGAGAGAAACAAGAGATTACATGCATTTTCATCTGCTGGTTCAATATCCAAATGGCTGCAACAGTCAGAGCTGGGCTGGTTGGAAGCCTGGAGCCAGGAGCTTCTTCCTGGTCTCCCACATGGGTGCAGGGGTCCAAGTCCTTGAGTCACCCCCTAGTGCTTTCTTGTGAGCTGGGATTGGAGCAGCTAGAGCTAGAACCAGTGCCCATATGGGATGTCAGTACTGCAGACAGAGGCTTACCCTACTAAGCTGTAGTACTGGCCTCTCTACTTGAGTTTTCTAAAAGCCCAGAATGACTCTGTGCTATTCTTGTCATTCAGTTCACTACATAATTCCATATGTGGCCTTGGGCAAGTTGTTCTATGAAATTCTTCTGGCTTTCATGGGAGTTCACCAGACACTATGTGGTCTGATCTAGAGTTCTTTGAAATAAAGATCAAGGGTTTAAAAGACAGGGTAGGAAGAAACACTCCCCAAGGCCAGCGAATGTGGCACAGTCTTTTTTTCCCCCTGGGGATGTGATGTCAATTCTTGAGGTTTTCTCACCATGTTTTACCTTTCTCCTCTAATAAGGAACTGTTTTGTCCTGTTTGTTTCCAGTGTCTAGTGAAATATCTGCAACAAAGGGAATTTTCAAGAAGGATTTGCTGGGTTGGATTTGCTGGGTTGGGCTGAGGTGCCCTTGCAGGTGGGGAGTGAGTGGGTGCCCATCTGGCAGGTGGTTGCATTGCTGGAGGGTTGGTGGTTGTGCATTTGTAGGACAGGTGTGTCACTGCCTCCTTGCTGCTCTGCACAAGGAGGCCGCTTGGGCAGGGAGCTCTGCGTGTCTGCTCACCGAAATGGCACCCTGGTCCTTAGCCTTTGTGGCTTAAGGTGTAGGTTTTGTCAGTAGGGTTTGGGATTCTCAGGAATTCCAAATGTGATCCCAGGAGGATGACAAGGGCAGTAAAAGAGAAAGGGGCCATGGAATGACACAGAATAGAGAAGAGTTTGGTTTGGTCACTCCATGCCAAGACCATCTATGGTATAAAGATAGATGGGAGGAGCTTTGGAGCTGGTCAGGTGGTGGAGGGACTGCTGATGGGAGCAGCTGCTGTACGGGGTCTTCTGCCCACCGCACACATGCCAGGTGGGTATGTCACTAGCGTAACGGCTTTGGTGACAGTGTTGTAGTGGATGGTTGTTCTGGATATTACTGTTTGCATGCAGGTAACTCATACCAGTTGAGGCCAGCTGAAGAGCAAAGGGGGATTTATTATGAGACCAATGTCAGAAGTCTTCGCAGGAATTCAGTTAAGTCCTGAAGAGCCTGTAGTCTACAAATGGAGGACTGCACAAGACCCCCTCACTCTTCACTTCTTACCTCCTCCCTCTCTTCCTCCCTTCATTCCTCCCTTCCTCCCTCATCTTCCTACCTTCCTTCTTTCCTCCTTCCCTCCCTCCTTCCGTTCCTTCCTTCTTTCTTTCCTTTCTCTTTCTGCCCTTCCTTCAGTTTGACAGGAAGAATCCACTCTGAACACTACTCTGTTAAGTTTGGCTCTGTGATCGAGGACAGATTATTCATTCTTTTAATCTTCAGGGATGAAAATCATGTACCTTGTTGAATGGTAGTGAGAATGAAATGAGATATTGAAAGCAAAATATCTGACATTCAGTTGTAGGTGTTCTATGAAATGCTGAAAATGGAAAGTCTGCTTCTTGGGTTAGGTCAAGGATCTTCGTAGTGGGCAGTGTCTAATGCAAACACTCCCTGTGTGGCCAGCCCTCCGTTTCAGATGCCTGACTTCTTTTGAAGGTGATCTGGGGTAGTCTCGCTTGCCCTCCCCCACAACTTCTGCATACTCCTGGAGGGCATTGCCTCTGACATTTTGAGGAATTCGGATCCAGCATAGAGCAAGCGATGGGGGTTGATCTTAGCTGGTTCAGCAGCAGGGGTATATTCTAGCTCCTTGCTTCAGTAGTTTTGTAGAGCTCTCATCTCTATGAATTTCTGTAGTACCGTTTTGTATTCATTTGTATTTTCCATTCTGAGTGACCACATTACTCCAAACAGGAAAGGACGCATTTTAAAAAACACACTGCAAAACTGTTTTATTTGTATCAGTTGGAAATTCTTGATTGCAAACATTAACAATCCAACTCAAATAGGGAAAAAAAAAAGACTAATAATTCTATCCAACTGAGAAGGCCATTTCAGAGTCAACTGACTTCAGGGTTCACAGATCTTCATTCCTTCCTTCCTTTCTTCCTTATTTTCTTTTCTCTCTCTCTCTCTCTGTTCCAATATTTGTTTTTGCTGAAGATTCAACAGGCTTATCTTCTGCCTGTAGCACCAGCATCCCATATGAGCATCGATTCTGGTCCTGCTTGCTCCACTTCCCATACAGCTCCCTGCTGGTGGCCTGGGAAAGCAGTGGAAAATGGCCCAAGTCCTTGAAACTGTACACTCATGTGGTAGACCCTGAGGAAGCTCCTGACTCTTAGCTTTGGATCAGCTCATCCCCAGCTGCTCTGGCCATTGTAGTGGTTTAGGGACTGAACCAGCAGATGGAAGATCTCTTCTCTCTCTGTCTCTCCTACTCTCTGTAGTTCTGTCTTTCAAATTAAAAATAAACAAATTTTGGCCCTGTGTGGTAGCCTAGTGGCTAAAGTCCTTACCTTGAACGTGCCAGGATCCCATGCGGGTACCAGTTCTTATCCTGGCAGCCCCACTTCCTGTTCAGCTCCCTGCTTGTGGCCTGGGAGAGCAGTCGAGGACAGCCCAAGGCCTTGGGACCCTGCACCCGCATGGGAGAATCCTGGCTCCTGGCTTCAGATGGGCCTTAGCCCATCTGGCCGTTGAGGTTGCTAGAGGAGTGAAGCATCAGATGGAGGATCTTCCTCTCTGTAAATCTGACTTTGCAATAAAAATAAAATAAAGTTTTGAAAATAAATAAATGAATCTTTTAAAAAAAGATTTTAAGCATCTTTTTGTGTATTTTTTAAAAGATTTTTTATTTGAAAGGCAGAATTATAGAGACAAAAAGAAGGAGAGAGAGGAAGAGGGAGTAAGGGAAGGGGAGAGGAGGAAGAGAGAAGATAGCCCATCTACTGCTTCAGTCCACAAATGGTTGTTGCAGCTTAATGTAGACTAAACTGAAGCCAGGAGCCTAGAGCTTCCTCTGGGTCTCCCATGTGGATGCAGGAACCCAAAGACCTTGACCATCCAGCGCTAGTTTCCCAGGCATATTGACGGGCTGGTTTGGATTGGAGTAATTGAGATTTGAACCTGTTCCCATATAGGATGCTGGTGCAGCAGGCAGAGGCTCAGCTTGCAATGCACAGACCCCTGTTACAATTGTTGCTCTACTTTCCTCGAATGCTTTCCTCCATGTGGTAGTCGAAATGGTAGTTCCCAAGCCTATTAGCTTCATAATGCCAGAAATAGTGGTTTTGGATGAATCAAGTACATATATATTGGGGGAATACTGATTGGCCCACCTTTGAGCATGATACATTCTTCAGAATCAATCTCCGTGGCTGAGATTGGGGGTGGGAGTTGGGTTGGCCAGGCTAGGTCATATGACTTTCCCTGCTTGGCACTGGGACAGGTAGAGTCAGCTCCCTCCCCAGTCCCTCAAACCACGTGGAGCTTTATGGGAGAGGGGATCTGTTATTCATGCTGTAAGAGGAAGGTAGCAACTGATAGCAACTTTCAAAAAGTCGTCAGCCAAGCCATTTTGAAAAAATTTCCTTATAATAGTAGGTTTTTGAAATTAATATGTATTTATTTATTTGAAAGGCACAGTTACACAGAGAGAGAGAGAAATAAATGGTTCATTATCTGGCTCGTTCTCCATATGGCTGCAATGGCTAGGTCCAATTTAGGAGCCTAGGAACTAACTGGGTCTCCCACATGGTAACTGGGGGCCCAAGGACTTAGAACATCCTCTAGTGCTTTCCGAGGCATGTTAGCAGGGAGCTGGATTATACATGGGGCAGTGGGGACTGAAATCCATGAAGATACAGGATACTGGCATCATAGGTAGTTTTACCTGTGGTCCCACAGCACTGGCTTCTAAATAGCAGGGGTCACATCAATAGTATTCACATCAACTGGGAACTTTCTGGTCATATTCCCAGACCCACCCCATGTGTGCTGAATCTGAAGTTGCAGTCCTAGGGTCCAGTCACCTGCATTTTAAGAAGCCCTCAGGTGCCTCTGAAGTGTGTGGACATTTAGGACTATTGCCTTAAAGCATTCTTCATTTTGTAGTTCCCCTATGTTAAACTTGATTCACTTTGAACAAATAAACTTAACTGTGAATTTTCAGGAATATATTCATGTGAAGCGGGAACACAGGTGCTTTATTAAAGCCATAAAATATTTTAAAATAATATATAACTATAATTTTAAAATCAATTAATGCATGCAAGGGCCTTGATAAAAGCATTGGTATCCCATCCCAGCTTCTTCACACTCCGTAGTTCCACTTCCCAGTCACTAGTTCTGTTCATTTTTTCCTTGATTGCCTGTACTCTCTAATAATTATAGTGATAATGATAATAATATCTGCTATTTGGGGCTAGCACTGCAGGTAAAGCCACTACCTGTGATGTCAGTATCCCATACAGGCACCAATTTGAGAACTGGCTGTTCTACTTCGGATCCAACTTCCTGATAATGTGCCTGGGAATGGGGTGGAGGATGAACTCAAGTGTGTGGGCCCTTGCCTACCCACATGGGAGACCCAGAAGAAGCTCCTGGTGCCCGGGTTTGCACTGGCCTAGCTCTGGCCATTGTGACCACTTTAGGAAGAGAACAGTGAATGAAGATCTCTTTTTTGTCTCTCCCTGTCTCTGTAACTCTGCCTTTAAAATAAGTAAAAAATTTTAAAAGGCTGTTATTTATTAAAGTTAGATATCAGGTCTCCCACATGGATGCAGAGACCCAAACACTTGAACTGTCTTCTGCTGCCTTTCCCAGACACATTAGCAGAGTGCTGGATTGGAAGTGGAGCACTGGGATGCAAAATGGTGCCCATATGGGTTGCCAGTATCACAGGCAGTGGCTTCAAACACTATACCACAATGCCAGCCCCAGGCATATCTTAGGTCTCCTACGTGTAGGGGACTTGTTTTCATCTGTAAGCTTTTAAAGTCTCTTTATCTCTGAGAGTCCAACATTTCATAATGTGACTTGGATATTTTCTTAAAAAAAAAATCGTTTTTCTTGGCTCTCAGAAGATCCTTTCAATAAGAAAATACAAATTCAGTGGTTCTGGGAAATAACATCATGTTATTTCTTTGATAATTTCTTCCCCACTATTTTTTTCTTTTTTAAGACTTATCTGAGGGCCCAGTGTGGTAGCCTAGTGGCTAATCCTAGTTTTGCAACTGCCAGGATCCAATACAGGTGCCGGTTTGTGTCCTGGATGCTCCCTTTCCCTTCCAGTTCCCTGCCTGTGACCTGGGAAAGCAGTGGAGGATGGCCCAAAGCCTTGGGACTCTGTACCCGCTTGGAGATCCAGAGAAGGATCCTTTCCCTGGGTTCTGATTGGCTCAGTTCTGGCCTTTGCAGTTACTTGTGGAGTGAACCAGAGGATGCAAGATCCTTCTCTGTACATTTGCCTTTCCAATAATAAATTTAAAAAAAGACTTATTGGTAAGCCAGATAATGGGAGGTGGGGGGAAAGGATATATATAGATATATCCTATATATCTATATATAGCCTATCTATCTATCTACAGATATATCTATATCTATATCTATATAGATATCTCTCTATATCTCTCTATATCTATAGATAGATAGATAGATATAGAGAGATTCCATCTGTTGGTTCATCACCAAATGGTTGTAACATCTAGGGCTGAACTGGGCCAGACTGAAGCCAGGGGCCAGGAACTCCAGTCTCAACTCCCACATGGGTGACAGGGACCCAAGCACTTGGTATGAATTCTGCTGCCTTCACAGACGCACTAGCAAGGAACAGGATCAGAAGCATAATGACCAGGATTTGAACCAGCACTCTGATATGGAGAATGGTATGCTGGCTTCACAATCAGAGCTTTAACCCTTGAGCCACAATACCATTCTCTCACCATTTGTTTCTGATCTGTTTAGGAAGTTCTTTTCCCTTGATGTTAGTCCTCCAGGATCAGTCTTTTTCTTGGTTTCTTGGTTCCTTTGTCTTGCCTTAGTGTTTTTTTTTTTTTTAAGATTTATTAATTTTTATTGGAAAGGCAGATATACAGAGAGGAGGAGAGACGGAGAGGAAGATCTTTCATCCGATGATTCACTCCCTAAGTGACCATGATGGCTGGAGCTGAGGCGATCCGAAGCCAGGAGCCAGGAACCTCTTCTGGGTCTGCCACATGGGTGCAGGGTCCCAAAGCCTTGGGCCATCCTTGACTGCTTTCCCAGACCACAGGCAGGGAGCTGGATGGGAAGTAGAGATGGCAGGATTAGAACCGGCGTCCATATGGGATCCTGGCGGGTTTAAGGTGAGGACTTATGCCACCAGGCTACTGTGCCGGGCCCTTACCCTAGTGTTTTAAAAATGTCTCTGTGCTTGTGTTCTATTTCTTAACTTCTTCTTTAAGCTCTATATCCCAGCTTATTCATTAAAAAATTTCCTTCTAACGTTTTCATTTTTGAAATTTTTGTTTTCTCATTTTTATTTAATTTGAAATATACAAAGACAGAGGGCTGACATCTACTGATTCCCTCCCTTTACGCTAACAGCATCCTGGGCTGGCCAGGGTACAAACAGCAACCAGGAACTCCCTGTGGGTCTTTACGTGGATGACAGGAAACCAAATGCTTGAGCCATCATCTGTTGCCTTCCTAGGGTGCGTATGTCAGATGCCAGCAGGCAACAAGCTTGCAAGGTCCGAGACTAAGAAACAGGCACTGAAAGAATTAATTAGAAGTAGGATGAATTAAGAATGAGTAACACATGATAAAGAAACAGCAGGGACGAACTTTGACTCTTGGCACGTGAGCCGGGCACAAGAGCCCAGAGCAATTCCCTGAGTCCGTTTTTGTTCTCTGTGTGTGAATGAAACATGATGCGAAACTGAGGGTTCGAGATTACTTGCAGGTTACAACAGTCATTAGCGAACACGTTCATTGACTAGTTGTTTTAGTTGCTATCTTTCTAGGTGCCAGACAGTCTCGTGCTAAGTGAACCCCCCTCATCAATACAAGCCTGTGACTCCCTAGCTCCATGGTCTGCATGGCAACCAGGCCAAGAAGCCAGCATTCCAAACATCTATCCTCAGAGTAGGGGCCTTAGCACGGGGAAGCATGCCTCCACCCTGATCCTGCTCCCAGTAGTAATCCTGAGTTAAGGACCTGGTCTCTGTTAATAAAGTGAGGTCACCTATGGGGCAGACTGCAAACTCCTGAGACTTTAACTTTCCATGAGTTCTTTCCTATCTCTGAAACTTCCCAGGTTTATAGCGGCCTGATTTATTGTCTTTGTTGTCTTGGTCCTATCCCCTGGAAAATATTAGACAACTGTTCAGTGGCTTCTCTGGCTGCCTTCATTGTTCCAGTGTCTGAGTGGAGCTGTCCATGTGGACTGCTGGATTCATTGAATGATATATTTGCAGTGAACAAGTAGATGGAGATATCTCACACTGCAGCTTAACTTTCTGTACCACAACACTATGTAGTAATTTACTTCCTTGGATTGTTGAGAGGATTCAAATAGGGTCCAGTGCAATGGCTCAGTGGCTAAATCCTTGCCTTGCACATGCCAGAATTCCATATGGGTGCTTGTTTGTGTCCCAGCTGTTCCACTTCCCATCCAGCTCCCTGCTTGTGGCCTGGGAAAGCAGTCGAGGACAGCCCAAGACCTTGGGATCCTGTGCCCATGTGAGAAACCCGAAAGAAGCTCCTGATTCCTGGCTTCGGAACGGCTCAGCTCCGGCCATTACAGCCACTTGGGGAATGAACCAGTGGATGGAAGATCTTTCTGTATCTCCTTCTCACTGTAGATATGCCTTTCCAATAAAAACAAATAAATCTAAAAACAAAACAAGAAAGAAAAAATATTTTTAATAAAGAAGAAAAATATTCAATTAAGTCAACATGCAAAGCAGTTAAAATTGAACCTGGAAATAAGTCATGGTAACCATCATTATCTGTAGCTTTTAAAAATATTTATTCATTTTTATTGGAAAGTCAGATTTTTCAGAGAAAAGGAGACACAGAGAAAGATCTTCCATCCACTGGTTCACTCCCCATAAGGCTGCAACAGTCAGGGCTGATCCTACCTGAAGCCAGGTGCTTCTTCCAGGTCTCCTGCCTGGGTTCAGGATCCCAAAGATCTGGACCATCCTCCACTGTTCTCCCAGGCGATAAACAGTATGCTGGATGGGAAGTGGGGCAGTCGGGACTCAAACCGGCACCCATATGGGATGCTGGTGCTTCCAGGTGTAGGATTAGCCAATTAGCTGATCCCTATTATCTACATTTTAAAAGCTGTTGGGATATAGTTCTCTCATGGGATTCTCTTACAATCTTTTAATTCTATGCTATATTTTTAATAATCTCTGCTTTTTATTATGTTATTTAACTTTAAATACTCTTTTCTTCTTGATTAGTCTTTTTAAATATTTATTTATTTATTTTAAATTTTTTGTTGGAAAGTCGGAATTATAGAGAGGACAGACAGAAAGAAAGATCTTCCATCCACAAGTTCATTCCCGAAATCGCCACAACAGCAGAGCTAGGCTGATCTGAAGCCAGGAGCCAGGAGCTTCTTCCAGGTCTCCCACATGGGTGCAAGGTCCCAAGGCTTTGGGTCATTCTTTACTGCCTTCCCAGGCCACAAGCGGGGAGCTGGAAGGGAAGTAGAGCAGCTGGGACATGAACCGGTGCCCATATGGCAAGGATTTAGCCACTATGCTATCATGTCAGGCCCATTGATGAGTCTTATATAGCTTGCATAGTAATACTCTTTTCAAACAGTTTGCCTTTTGTTTTATTAATGCTCTTTGTGCTTGGTGTTTTCTATTTCATCATTTTTTGCTTTTATCTTTTATGCTTTCTTATGTCTTCTACTTTTTTTGAATTTCCTCTCCAGTTTTTCTGATGTTTTCAGTTGAGGGTTTATCACATGTATTTCCATTTGGCTTTTCCATTCCTCCTTTTCTTTTTTCTTTCCTCTGCATGTTGCACCTCCTGTTTCATGTGTAGTAGTTGTAAACACTGAGTTCTATGCATTTCATCATTTCTGTTGTGGTTTCTATAAAAGCTGTGATTAGAAAATATGTATTAGAAGTATGATAAATTTATTGGCCTAAATTTATCTGGGTTTTTCTAGGACCTAGCCTGTGTGCTCTTTTGGTAAATGCTCCATTTATCCTGGATAAGGAGGTGTGTTCCTAATTGGTGATACAGGAGATTCTTTTACTTTAATTTTCTTTTATCTGTACTCAGCCTTCCACTTTGTGCATTTGACCGTTTTCCTTTCCATTCCTTGTCTGCCACATACATTTTAAGGCCATGTTCATATTTTACTTTATAGTCAAGAAGGTGGAGGAGGAGAAGGCTTGGTAAGAAAGCTGGATCCCAAAAACCACAAGACTAGATGGTGGGAGCATAGTAAGATCACATTGAAAGCTTGCCGCAGGTCCTTGGAGGCACTCAGTATTCCTTGAGTGACCTTAACAACAGCTCTTCCAGCTGGAGCATCTAGGGGGGTCCAAACCCTTTTCCTGACTCACTAACAGTGTCTCCTGGACGCTGGTGTGATCGGCATGCATCATATCCTAAAGGACCCTGTGGTCAGGCTGGAGACAAGGCGATACCCTTTTGCCTGTAGGGATTGGGGCATAGCTCCCTTCAACTCAAAATTAATTCATCAAATTTCGTAAGACCTGCAAACCATAATAACTGCCAAATGTGACTATTTTATACACTCTGAATGTGGCCTCTCAATTGATAGCAGTGTAAAGTGGTGTTGAAACAGGTATGTCTCTTGCTCCTGACTTGCTGATTCCAAGGCTCCACGTCCCCTTCACTTGCCAGAGAGGCAGCCAGAGTGGCTGCTGCCCCCACCGTCGCTGGGAGGCAGACACTAACCTTGCTGTTCAGCTTGATGCTTGGTGAATTGTGGAGTTGGGCAGACCATTGTGGAACTATTCACTGAGAGGAATACCGTGAGGGTTCCCCAGGAGAGCTTGTTACATATCCTGAGCCAATCTTTGCAGATGCTCAAAAGTGAGAGGTGGGGTCTTGTCAATCCAGAAAGGACTGTGGCCTTGGGTGAAGGCAAATCAATGCCGCAGGTTCATTAGCTCAATGCAGTGCTTTGATGATCAGCCTCCAAGCCAGCAAGAGGTGTACAATTCAAATCCAGAGCAGAAAGCAAATATGTCCCTGACTGACATCTCCCCCAGATGACACATCTGGCTGCTAGCTTCGGCCTGGCCCAGCCCTGCCCATTGTGGCAAGATAGCAGCAGATAGAAAATCCCTCTGATTCTTTGTCTCTCTCTGTAACTTTGTCTTTTAAATAAATAAATCCTTCTTATTAAAAAAGTTTTTCTAGTGGCTGCCTTGCAGTTTACAGTATAATTTTTTAAACATTTATTTATTTTTTTAATTGGACAGTCAGATATACAGAGAGGAGCAGAGAGAAGGGAAGATCCATCTACTGATTCACTCCTCAAGTGGCCCCAGTGGCTGGAGCTGAGCCAATCTGAAGTCAGGAGCCTGGAACCTCTATCACACTGGGCCCAGTTTACAGTATAAATTTATAGCTAATCTAAGTCTACTTTCTGTTTCTCAGGAAGTACAGGTGCCTTGTAGCAGAATGTTCTCAATCTCTGCCACTCATCTCTTATAAAACGGCTTCCATTTATCTCAGTTATCCGCATGCATAATCACTCAATACATTGTTTCCTGTGGTGAGTGTCTGACACAAGGTTAAGATACTGCTGCCCCCATCCCCCAGCCATGGTAGATGCATGCCATTGTGTATTTGTCCAAGCTCACAGAAATGTCTGTACAATAACAGGAATGAACTTTCATGTAAATTGTTGATATAGCTAATAATGTTATGTCAGTAATGATTCATTGGTTGTTAATACATGAACCACACTCACACAAGATGTTAATAATAGAGGAAAATCCTAGGGGTGGAGGTGAGGGTAGGTACATGGACTTCTGTGTACTGTCTGCTCAACTGTGTAAAAAAAACTGTACTAAAAATACTCAACTATTTTACAAGTTTTTGGCTGACTCAAGATAACACTGATGTTAACCTGGTGAAAGCAGGTCCTTCCTGACAGACTCTGTATGCACCTACTGGGATCTGCACATATTACCCAATGTGGCATGGAAAACTGGCTTAATTTTTAAGAATATTTATTGGTTCTCATTTTATTTGAAAGACAGATAGAATTTTTCACCCACTAGTTCATTCCCCA
The DNA here is from genome assembly GCF_017591425.1 of Ochotona curzoniae. Lineage (NCBI taxonomy): Eukaryota > Metazoa > Chordata > Mammalia > Lagomorpha > Ochotonidae > Ochotona > Ochotona curzoniae. The sequence goes on from NW_024466599.1 coordinate 62,975,518, forward strand.
TGTGCCCACAACAACTAGGATGTGGTCAGATTGAAGCCAAGAGCTCAGGGCTCCAACTAGGTCTGCCACACAGGTGGCAGAGATCCAAGTACTTGAGCCAACACGTGGTGCTTATCAGCAGGAAGCTGGGTCAGAAGTCAAAACCTCTATCATACACTCCACCACGGGCACCACAAATGGCATCATTTTTTTTTCCTGAAAGATTTATTTATTTTTATTGCAAAGTCAGATACACAGAGGAGAAACAGAAAGGAAGATCTTCTGTCCAATGATTCACTCCCCAAGCGGCCACGACAGCTAGAGCTGAGCCAATCCAAAGCCAGAAGCCAGGAGCTCTTCCAGGTCCCCCATGTGGGTGCAGGGTCCCATGGCCTTGGCCATCTTTGACTGCTTTCCCAGACCACAAGCAGGGAGCTGGATGGGAAGCAGGACCACCGGGATTAGAACCAGTGCACATATGGGACTCAGTGTGTTCAAGGGGGACTTTAGCTACTGGCCACCACGCCAGACCCAAATGGCATCTTTTTAATGCAGATGCTTTTCAGAATTTTTACTCCACATCAAAGGTACTTTATTAGCTTTCTTGGAACTCCCTGTTTACATACAAGACATGAGCTGTTAATTAAACCTAGTAATTATAACCTAAGTGGTATGAGAATCATTGCTGTAAGAGTGAGCCAAGGTGGGCCCAGTGCAATAGCGTAGTGGTTAAGGTCCTTGCCTTGACTGTGCCAGGATACCATATGGCCACTGGTTCTAATCCCAGCGGCTCTGCTTCCCATCCAGCTCCCTGCCTGTGGCCTGGGAAAGCAGTCGAGGATGGTCGGTCCAAAGAGAAACCTCATATGAGGTGATCCCAGACCTAATTTTTGTGTGTGCTTGCCAATACAGTGTCTGGCATAGCCCTTTGCACCAATCAGCCTACCCATACACTGGTGGTTGCAATTGCTGGGTAAATTCAGTCTCCAACCCTGTCTTCTATGTGAACCCATGGGTGTTGCAGCCCATCCCAACCCTACCCACCACACACTCGGCCTTCACATACACTGGTGGGAGCTGCAGCATAGTTGAAGTGACTTGCAATAACCCCCACCAGGCCTGCCTCCTGCCCTGGTTCCCGTGCTTGTCAATATGTACAGCAGACTGACCTAGTCTGTCCCACATTCCATTCAGCTTTCATACATGTCAATGGGCATTGAAGCCTAGTTCAACCCAACCAGCCCCACTATCCAGTCCATACTGGTGCCGGTAGGTTCCATTCTCTGTCTAGCCATGCCTGCCCTAGCCCTGGTTCTTGTGCTCACCAGTGAAAGTGGCAACTCAAGAGGTTGGCGCCCACTGTTTCTCTGTTGGGCCCACTCCCACCCCTGGATCTTGTACTCTCCAGGTGTTTCTGCAGTTTAGCTTAACAGAATTTCCTCCTATGCCAGAGTCTACCAGCAGATGCCGCAGCAAAGCCCAACCAACCCTCACCCACTCTGACTTATGCATGCACCAGTAGGGACAGTCAACCAAGCCTGGGTTTTGCCCCTATCCAGCTCACATGGAAGCCAACAGGTGTTGTAGCTCTGGCCAGCCTGATCTGCCCCGATTCCAGCTCTCAGGCTCACTGGTGGGAGTAGTGGTCCAGCAGGGGAGCCCACACAGTCCCCCTACATATTTTCTACCTACCCCCTCAGATCTCACATGTGCTAGTTGGGCACTGAAGCTCAGTCTAGCATGGCCCGCTTCACCTCAGCATTTGCCAGTGGATATTGTAGCCTGGCTCAGCCCAGCCCACCCCTAGTCCAGCTCACTCTGGTAGGGGCTACAGCCTAACCCAGCCCATCCGGCACCCAGTCCTGGCCCTCATGTGTACTGGCACGAGTTGAGACTGAACCTGGCCTGACCCACACTCTGTTCTGGTGCTCAGATTCACCAATGGGTGATGTGGACTGGCCCAGCCTGGTTCGCCTTCAACCTGTGAAAAATGTATGCTTGTTGGTGCCATTCCCTGGCCTGATCTGGGCTGCTCCCTATTGTGGTTCTTGTGCTCACCTGCAGGGACTGCGTCCCAGCAGAGAAGTTCCCCAGCTCCTCCATCAGAACCTCTGCAAATGCCAGATCTCATGTTCATCAATGGGTTCATGGGCCAACCCTACTCAGTCCACCTCCTGTTCTAACAGGAACAGTGGCCTTTCCTGATTGGCCTTTACCCATTCCGGTTTTTATTGTTGGTTTTATAGTCTAGCTTGCCCTGTCCACGCCCAGACACAGCTCACAAATGGCTCAGCAGGGGCAGAGACCTAGCCCAGCCCATCCTACATCCACCCTAGTTCTCATGAGCTCCTCTGGGTGCTGGAGTCTAGCCCAGTCAGGCACACCCCAGACCCAGTCCACATCCATGCCGAGGGAGACCAGATCACAGCCCCCACTCCAGCCCCCAAGCTTTTTGGTAGAGAACCACAGACTAGCCAGGGCATCCCCTTAGCTCCCCAGTGAGGCCTGTACTCAGTCACAGATCTCACATGTGCCAGTGGTGGCTCTGACCCAGTGTGGCATATCCCCCTTTCTCATCATGGTCCCTGCCTTTGGATGCCTGGCCCCTTCTTCCCAATCTTTGTATGAGCAGGTGAATGTTGTATTCTGGCCCCCCACACACCCTGTTTTAGGATACACATGCAGATGCTGCAGCTTGGACCTTCCCCACCCCAAAACCAATCCCTACACCTGTGAAAGTTAGATTCCATGGCCATGCCTAGCTCATTCCTTCACCACTCCAACTCTTAAGCTAACCAGTGAGACTTGTATTTCCACAGGGTTAGGCCCACATACTCCCATAGAATCAACCCCCAGACTGGGTTCTCTTGCATGCTGGTTCTCTTGCATCCCTTGAGTGACCTGTCCACTGTTCTGACACTCGCTGTCAGGATCTAACCCTGCATTCAGGCCCCCAGCCCTAGCTTTCATGTGGGCTGGAGTATGGTGATCAACAGTGCTCCATGTTTACAAGCCCAGCTCAAAACTCCCACGTGGGCTTATGCATTGGACTGACCCATAAAGGTCTTCTGGTCTCTCTCTTCCAAACCACCAAGTCTCAGTCTTCTTGCTTACCTGCAAGTACAGTGGCCTTGTTGTTGGGAGTCCTTCTAGAGTCATTCCTCACCTACATGTATGGTGGTCCTATCTAAGGATGTCACTCAGCAATGATTCCTCACTGGGGCATGAATCCACAGGTCATCACTTACCCTCAGCTGTGTGATCCCTGCAAATCCACCACCCCAAGCACCCAGAGTGAGCCGCCAGACCTGGGTGGGGAAGGATGCCTCCTGCCCCTACCCTTGATGGTGGTCTGGGGCTGACTGAGCAGCTGCTGGACCTGGATACTTTATTGCCTTTTTTTTAAAAAAAAGATTTATTATTTGGTTTTATTGGAAAGTCAGATATACAGAGAGAAGGAGACACAGAGAGAAAAATCTTCCATCCATTGAGTCACTCCCCAAGTAGCTGCCAACAGCCAGTGCTGGACCTATCTGAAGCCAGGAGCCAGGAGTTTCCTCCACGTCCCCTATGTGAGTGCAGGATCCCAAGGCCTTGGGCCATTCTCTGTTGCCTTCCCAGTCCACAAGCAGGGAGCTGAAAGGGAAGTGGAACAGCCAGGACATGAACCGGCATCTTAATGGGATCCCAAGCATCACTGCTCTGAGTAAGCAGAAGCTGAGATAGTAGTTATGCTCACACCAACAGAGTTCTAATCATGGCACTAAGACTATACCTGCCAGCAAATTTTGAGTTGATCTAGAAATGGAATTCTTGGGACTGGTGCTATGTCAGCTTCAGTGCTGGCATCTCAAAGGGTTTAAGTACAAGCTGCTCTGCTGGAGACCTGCTCCGGCTGACTGAGAGTTTGCAAAGGATGCATGGATCTGCGAGACGATATGAAGAAGAGATAAGACATGGACCACAATGGCATGGTGCTCATAATGGACAACTCAGAAAAGTTGCCTTTTTTATTTATATACAAATCATCACAAGCTTTTGCACAACATCCAATTGTTTCATTTTTACTTCATGGTTAACAGCATACAAAAACAATCCTAAGAAAATATTATTTTATTTCAAAGAAAACATTTTCAACAAACCATTACTCATTCAAACCTGCAGTCACCTGGCTGAAGCCAGGAACTCCACGGTTGGCAGCACATGGGGTTAGATAATGACTAGTAGTTTACTTATACTCAAAATCAATTTTTACTAAACACAAACTAGTATTGCTTAAAATATCAAGGGTACAGAATTAAAAGATCATAAATGAAAGGATTTTATAAAAGTATATAATACAGATTCTTTGCTAAATCTTATAATCAAATCAAGCATAAATTACTGTCACTTTCACCTAGTGCTGATTCAATTGTTTTTTGTTTTTAGGGTTGATTTAATTGTTTTTTTGTTCTTTTGTTAAAGGGCAGTGAAAGGGATCAGGGCAACTCTGCCAATCTACAAACAGAGGGCCTTTACAAGAAACTTCCTTTTATCTTCATAAACTGTTTTCTTTCCCTAAATATGAGTGCCAATTTAAGATAGAAGTTTTTGTAAACTGTTTTCTTTTCCTAAATATAAGTGCCAATATAAGGTTGAGATTTTAAGCCATTTTTGGGGGGTTCACATTTGTTTCCTTTTAGAAGATGCCCCATTTACTTTCTGCTTTCTGTGGTGAGAAACCAAAATGTGTCATATCATGTGTTGTAACAGTTCGAGGCACATGGTAAACAAACTCTTTGTACCTCCATGATTGCCATCTGTTCCAAGATAGTATCAAGCCATTTCTTAAGGAAAACATTACTTATATTAGGGCAAACTCCAGGACAAAAGTGGGCACATAACAGGATGTTTGGAGACATTGTGAGCTCAATTGTACTATTGTATGCTTTTAGCTGTGTGTCATAGTCTTATGTCCCTAAAGATGTTATTATCATAACATGATTGATCAATTTGAGGTGTTATACCAGTTACAGGAATCATCTCACATCTGCAGAAAAACAACACCCTAGGAATTCTATGAAACATCAAAGAGGTGACTGAGTGTCCATACAATGGGGTGAAGCAGCAATGAGATGGCCAGAGACATTCTGCTGGGCTCTGCCACGCAGCCAGAAACTCCTTGTAGCCTTGCTAACCGAGGAGGAGCGGTACTCATCACACACCCGTGCCATCCAACCCACCTGCATGACTCCCCACAATGCTCCTCTTCCAATCCAGCTCCCTGCTAATGCCCCTAGGAAAGTAGCAGAGAATGACCCAAGTGCTTGGGCCCCTGCACCCACATGGGAGAGCTGGAAGAAGCTCCACACTCCTGGCCGTGGCCTAATAGATCTCCCCATCTTCACTTCTCTCTCTCTGTGTAACTCTGCTTTACAAGTAAATGAATGAGGGCCCGGCGCAGTGGCGCAAGTGGTTAAGGTCCTCGCCTTGCACGCCCGGGATCCCATATGGGCGCCGGTTCTATCCCGGCAGCCCCGCTTCCCTTCCAGCTCCCTGCCTGTGGCCTGGGAAAGCAGTCGAGGACGGCCCAAAGCTTTGGGAACCTGCACCCTGTGGGAGACCCAGAAGAGGCTCCTGGCTTCGGATTGGCATAGTATCGACCCGTTGCGCTCACTTGGGGAGTGAATCATTGGACGGAAGATCTTCCTCTCTGTCTCTCCTCTCTGTATATCCGCCTTTCCAATAAAAATAATAAAAAGAAATATTAAAAAAACAAGTAAATAATGAATGAATCAATGAATGAATGAATAAATCTAGAAAGAAATGAAAAAAGGAAGAAACAAAGAAAGTGGAATTCTGTCAAACCCATGCATTGGGGCAGTGACCCACCTAGTCCCTCCAGGCCTTTCATTTCTGTCACTGATGGATGTTTTGGAGAAATGCCAGTTTTTACTGATTCTGCCTCCCCTCCCTTTTGTGCTGTGCCCACAGGCTGCCCTTCCATCCACCTTGGGCTTCCATTCCCCAGTTACTCTCGAAGAAAAAGCAACCAGAAGGGGCATCTTTCAGGCCTGCAGCCAGACAAGTCAACGCAGCAACTGATCGGCCCTGGGAGTGAGGTGGGCACCAGAACAGCAGCGTGGATCTTACCAGCAGGACCCGTAAGTTCCTTGAAGCACATTTGGGGGAGCCATGCCTTAGCTTGGGGGGGGGGGCGGTCCTGCCAGCACAGTAGGGCAGAGAAGATTGTCTGGAGAATGTGTTCAATGCCCCACATGTCTCTGACCTACCTTGCTTCTCTGCTCTACTCACGCTGTTCATGGACAGTCTCTGGCAGCCTGATTCCCTGTCTGGTGAGTTTGAAATTCCCACTCAGACCCACTCCACATTGACTTCATGGTCTAATCCTCAGAATTGTTTCCCTCATTCCCAAACTTCTAGGAGCCCCACGACCCATTGTCTTAAGACACAGCTAATAAACGTGACCTCAATAGAGCACCTATGTGCTTGGTATATTGAGCTGCTTGTTTCAGTTCTTCTGCTCTCTGCTGATCTGAGCCTAAAGCAATGGGGTGGCTGTTTGTAGTCACTTTTTGAGACTATTTGGAAGCTTCCCCCAGGACAACAGAGACCCCCCAGCTCACCTTCTTCTGCAGAAATTAGTTTGGAGCTAATTAAAAGACAACCTTTTACTCTTTTCTGTGGAAAGAAAATGATCCATCTTCAGAGAACTAAAAAAGGACTGGACTCCCTAGAGCAGAACTGGGGCATTATATTCTTTCTAAACTTTACTGGTGCTTTTGAGGACATGATTTCACTCATGCCTATCCAAAATCTCTCCAGTAAATGATATCTATCAGGGCCCAGTGCGATGGCCTAACCATAAACAAAAAGAGGGGCAATAAAAGAGTCACTTGTGCCATCTGCATAATTGCCCAAATCTCCCACTTTTCTTTGTGGCACCAGAACACATGTGTCTTTCTTCTCCTGTGTCTTCTTTATTCACTTAATTCTTCTGTGTGGCCTAAGCAGAGATCTAGCCAATCTGGCCACATAGCACAAGTGGGAATTCCTATGTCAGAGGAAGGGAAAATAGGGAAACCCCACAGAACATGGGGTCTAGGTGAGGCGTGGGGGCTAGGCATGCCTGACCCTGAGCATCAGACAGGCAGCATAGATGAAAAATGGAGAGGAGGCCATTCCAACCTCACAAAACCATGGCTAGGATCCAGCAAGAATATGTGTGTGATGGGCTTGGCTGCCGTGAAAGCCCTCCACCTATGCTAGTCCATGAGAGCGAACTAACCATGTGCTATTAGTGCTCATGACTCTGAAGCTGGAAAAAAATGCCAGGCGCCTTACTGCTGTTTCTTTTAGAGAGATCTGTGAGAGTGCCTTTAATATATACCATACATACCATCCTCGACTGCTTTCCCAGGCCACAAGCAAGGAGCTGAATGGGAAACATAGCTTTCGGGATTAGAACCGATGACCATATGGGATCCTGGTGCTTTCAAGGTGAGGATTTTATAGCCTCTAGTCCACCACACCAGGTCCCTGGCTTCTGGTTTTGGATTGACTCAGCTCTGGCTGTTATGCCACTTGGGGAGTGAACCCGCATGGAAGATCTCGCTGTGCCTCCCTCTCTCTGTAAATCTGCCTTTCCAATAAAAATAAATAATAAATCTTGAAAAAAATTATTTATTACTTCCCCCTTCCTTATCTGTGAAGGATACATCCCCAAATCCCCGGTGGATGGCTGAAACTACAGAGAGCACAGGAAACTGTGTATGCTGTGTTGTTCCTATAATAAGACCTATGATAAAGTTTAATTTATAAATTGCCTTGTAAGGGACCTGGTATGGTAGCCTTGTGGCAGGGGTCCTTGCCTTGTGCGCGACAGGATCCCATGTAGACACCAGTTCGTGCCCTGGCAGTGCTCTACTTCCCATCTAGCTCCCTGCTTGTGACCTAGGAAAGCTGTCAAGAATGGCCCAAGGCTTTGGGACTTTGCACCCGCATGGGAGACCCGAGGGAGGCTCTTGGCTCCTGGCTTCGGGTCAGCTCAGTTCTGGCCTTTGCCGTCACTTAGGGAGTGAATCACTGGACGGAAGATCTTGCTCTCTGTCTCTTCTCTCTGTAAATCTGACTTTTCAATGAAAATAAATAACTCTTTAAATTGCCTTGTAAGAGGAAAATAATATCATAATAAAATAGAACAATTATAATAATATATTCATAGAAAAGTTGTGTGTACATGGTCTCTCTTTCAAAATATATTATGGTATCCTTGTCACTCTTCTTGCCATAATGTGAGACAATACAATGTTCTGGCATTGATTAGAAGGGAGGTGACTGACACAGGTGGCACAGTGGTATTAGGCTATGTCTAAGAGTTGCCTGAACACAAAAGCTTCATGCTGAGACAATCCATCTGGTAACCCAGACATACTGATCTCATTCTTTTGTAAATACCCAGACATTGGATTTATGAATCATAAGGCAGTTCTATTTTCAATTTTTTTTGAGAAATCTTTCTTTTGTTTTACATAATGACATTGCCAATTTTCATTCTTACTGGCACCACTGCAGGATTTTCTTTTGTCCTCATCAACACTTGTTACCTTTTGGGTTTTCGGTAGCAACCTTCCTAAGAGAAAGGTTTGATTAGTGATGTTCAGCACTTTTTCACATCTTGCTGGCCATTTATATATTTTATCTGGAATATCTATTTAGATCCTCTGTGCATTTTTACGTTAGATTCTTTGTGTTGGTGGTTGGGTTGTAGTTAAGTTCCTCATACATTTCACATTTCTACCACTTACTGGATGTAAGATCTGCAAGTATTTTATCCCATTCTCAAGGTTGGTTTTTCATTTTGTTGATCAGGTTCTTTGTTATGCAAAGCTTTTCCATTTGCTGTACTCCCACTTGCTTATTTTTGCATTTTGTTGTCTATGCTTTTTGGCCTCATGCTCAAAAAGTTTGCCAAGAATAATGTCAAGGAGATGTTACTTGTATTAGTTTGGGACTTTTACGGTTTTCATGTTTTTACTTTAAATCGTTTTAGACAGACTTATTTATTTGAATGGAAGAGTATCAAAGAAGGAGAGCCAGAGACAGAGCTATCTTCCATCCACTGGTCTACTCCACAAATGGCTGCAGCTCTGGGGCTAGTCCAGGTTTGAGTCCTCATTGCATTTTGGGGCAGACCCCAGCTTTGACTTCCTGAGGCTGCCAGTCTGTGTCATGCTGTCCTGCCAGGCTGCTGGTGTCACCTCTCTGGCCTCCAGGTGGAGTTCTGTCCTTCCAAACAGTTCAGAGCTGTATGTCAGTACACCTGGTCTGGAATGGTGGAGGCATTTTCCACTGTAGACACAGCATGTATTTTCAAATGAAGTAGCAGACAGCCCTCCCTTCAACATCTGCTGGAATCTTACCTTCAGCCACTTCGGTCTCCAGTCTCAGGCTCCTGAGCTCCCTTTTAACCCTCAATGCGCTTCTGAGTCTCCCGGTATTTCCTTGTTTCTTCTCTATCTGAATTACTTGTCCTCAGCTGCTCTCCTACCAACACTGGTACAAAGATATGTCCCCTAATTTTACCTGTCACATCTATCCCTGCCAGGATCCACTTTTGAACTAGACACATGATATGTTGAGTCAAGACAAGGACTGGCTTCTCCAAGTCTGGCCCTAAAGCAACCAAGAACTGACAGAGGCATTGAAATCCCCCACAGGTCTTACTGAAGGAGGTGGGATTAAGATTTGGGCTGCCCTCTTGGCTTGCAAGGGAGAAGCAGCAACTATTTGAGTTTAAGTGCCAGTTTCTTCACTCGTTGCATTTCTATTGCCTGAAACAAAGCAATAAGGACAACATGAACGTGAAAGCCTTGCTGGTGTATTCTGCCTCTTAAACTGTGAGCAACCCACATGCTACAACAGATAGCCTTCAACTCTTCTGGCAAGATTTGCTTAATTTCATTAGAAAATCAGATTTACAGAAAGGAGAGGCAGAAAGAACTTCCATATGCTGGTTCGCTCCCCAAATGGCCACAACAGCCAGAACTGAGCTGATGTGAAGCCAGGAGTCAGGAGCTTTTTCCAGGTCTCTCATATTAGTGCAGAGTCCCAAGGCTTTGGATCATCCCCTACTGCTTTCCAGGCTGTAAGCAGGAAGCTAGATGGGAAATGGAGCATCTAGGACACAAACTGCTGTCCATATGGGAAGCTGGTACTTGGAAGTGAAGGATTAGCCAGTTGAGCCATTACAGTGTTCCCTGTATTCAGGGTTTTCACATGCATGATCTTGCTCTGTGATGTTGACCATCCCAGGCCAAGAGGAAATGAGTGGCTTGGGAACCCTGAGAACAAAGAGGCTTGTCCCATTTGAATTTCTCATGGACTCTTAGCCAAGTTTCCCCCTATCTCCCAACATGTTCTCCAGCTTCAGTGCCAGCCATGAGCACTTCTGGGAAGCCAGCAACACACCCACAAGGCTCTGCCCCATGACTCAGGGAAACTTTCTCCCTTCTCCTCCTCTTCCCTCTTTGGCCTGCTTTGCCTTAGTTCTGTGCCCCCCACCCCCCAACTTTTTAAGATTTATTTATTTTTATTGGAAAGGCAGCTCGACAGTGAGAAAGAGATGCAGAGAGAAAGACCTTCCATATGCTGGTTCACTCCCGAAATGGCCACAATGGTCGGAGATGAACTGATCTGAACCCAGGGATAAGGAGCTTCCTCCATGTCTCCCACAAAGGTGCAGGATCCCAAGGCTTTGAACCATCCTCTACTGCTTTCCCAGGTCACAGCAGAGAGCTGGATGGGAAGTGAAATAGTGAGGATATGAACTGGCGTCCATATAGAATGTCAGTGTTTGCAAGGTGAGGCTTTAGCCACCGAGCTATCATGCCAGGTCCTGTGTCCCTGTCTTTTAACCATCACTGGTTCCTTCTGATTCTGTTCTCATTATAGGGGCTTAACATTCTTTTATAACTCTTTATGTTTTCAACAAGATTCTCCTTATTTTAGAATTTCATCCTGGGGGAACGCATGATTAAAAAGGCAATTTATCACAGTGTCAGAAACTTGGCTTGGGCAAGAAGGGAGGGGGAGGGCAAGGGAAAGAAAGAGGACTAAGAGGAGGCAGAGGGGACACTTCCTGTTGGCTCCTTCCTTGCTGAGTCTAATCCCAGTTGATGTGCTCAGGAGTGTTAAGCAGTCACATTCACTCACCCAGCAAATATTTATTGAGTGCTCATGCTGTGTGAGACCTGAGTTGGAGGCCAGCAGCTTCTGCACAGGACAGAGCCTGACCTTGCAAAGCTGACCACAGGCAATTACTGTGACGCTAAAGAGGGAGTCTCTCAATGGACTCAGTCAGAGCTGAGTAGCACAGGCTATGTCCTGCTGCTGACTTGCTGGCCATCAATGCTTCGGTGCCTCTGGGCCTTTATTAGGAGTTAAGGCTACTCTGCTTACCCAGCTGCAGCGCCGTAGAGCAATCTGAGCTTGGCTCAACTGGTGACTGCTCAGTGTCCCCCAATGAAAGCATGATTCTTGCAGAATATTCCTGAAGGTTCTGCCTGCTCGAGTTGTGTTTTTCCTATCAGCCACCGGTGGGATGCATACCTCCATTTGGGCCACATGATGGAACTCTCACTGTTAGCTACAGTACAGAGAGGTTATTGCCTCATTACAAGGATTAACTTGTAACTGCATGCATGTGGGGCCACATTAGAAAGACCCAGATCCATCACCCAGAGTATGGTGAGCTAAACCTGTGGGCAGAGGGGAGAGGCAGGAAGAAGCAGGAGGCCTGGGGATAGAGAAGCTGCGGGCAGCCTGGGAGTTTAGAAGCTGAAAAGGATCAAATCTTGCTATGCTTAGTGGATGCACTAGTGGCTAGTGATACGGGGGAAAGATTTTTGTGCTGGCAGAGATGAGAATAGCAATCTCATTACTGAGTGACTGATGCAAGCAAAATGCTGTGCCACCCACATCAGATCAATTGTCTAATCCCCTCCACAGTTCAGGGAGCTTCATGTGATAATCCCCATTTTGTGGGGATGGGAGGCAAGACTAGAGATGTACTGCCTTGCCAAGACCCTACTGCTATGACCAAATCTAGTCGAGAGATGAACTGGCAGCAGGGCTCTTAGGGCGTCATATAGAACCCTTCTGGCATCCTTGGCTGGCTATCGGTGTTCAGCTCACCTACAGCCTGAAGTGTCTGCTCAGTAGCACCAGGAGGCTAGGCCTACCTCAGCCACAGTGCAAGGTCATCCCTAGAGTCTCAGACGGTCACCCTGCCCTTGACTGCTCAACAAGGCAGGAACTCCTGAGCTGCCCACTCCAGGGATCCACATGCTGGCTGCTTTGCTTGGAGTCAGCATGTGACCCTAACCCTCTGCTTCTGTCTTCTCAGCTTTAAAATAGATGTTTGGTCCACAAGCCTTCAGGAGGAAAACATGATCAGTGGAGCCATTCAGTGGGACAGTGTGGGTGGAGGATGTCAGGGGTCATCGGCCTTCCACAAGGCTCTGCCCACCAGGATATAGCCTCTGTGTGTAAACCGGATCTTGCTTTTCTCATCAGTGAAACAAAGGGTCTCACTAACCTCTGTTGCAGCTCTGAGACTTGCTGTGGATCCAGAGTTCAGAACTCCCTTGAGTGGCCACTGTTCAGTGACCTCTAATCAACCTTGGCACATTCTAAGTACTCAGCAAGCACTTGCTGGACCAGACCCAGGAGATTAGACGTTTCTCTGAAGGGCAGAGTAAGTCCCGTGGGATTTGCCACATGCTCTGCAGTGACCAGTTCCCCCTGTCCCTGTGCCACCACCTGCCAAGTGATGACATTTAGTGCTTTCTCATAGAGGTGCCCAAACAGAAGAGGATCAGAAGTCTAATGTTAAAGTCAGGAAGGCTGTGAGGAGCATGAGGACCACGCCTTGCTTACTGTGATCTTTGAGGCCCCACAGCAAACAGTGCCCCCACGCCCCCGTGGCTGGATGGCATTGCCAAGCTGCTCTCCAGCCAGCTCACCTGCAGTCAAGGTTCTCAAGGATGCCCCAGGGAGCCTCAAGGCAAATCCTGCCTGCACCTTTATAAAGACACTACCTGAGCTCCCAGCATGGTGGGAAGGGTTCCTGGGGGAGGGTCAAGGGGCAGTTCTGCCAGTCTGCTCACAGGTCCTAGCTGGCACCTCCTCCACTGTGTGGGCACCCAGTCTCTTGCCTGAGCAGTCACTGCAGCCACAAAACCTTTCTCCCTCCAGTGCACCTGCTATCTCCCTCACCCTCCTCTCTTGCTCTTTATTTCACTCTTAGTATAGTTTTCCTCTTGCATATACACAATTTCACATCCTCTCTCCACTATCCCATCTTTGTTGTCTTCCCACATAGCCCCCTGTCTGTACCTCCTAGGCCTTTCACATTCCTTCTCCTCTCTCAATCTCCTCTCCTCCTCCTCCCCGCTCCCCACCCCTCCTCTCTCCTGGTGCTTAACTGGAAACAAGAGTGAGTCTGTTGTGTGAGGAAGAGGACTCCGTGGAGGCAGCCACCAGGGTGGCAGGAGCAGAATCAGGCTGGGGCCGGAGGCAGTGCTGACCACCAGAGACCCCAGCGCTCAACTGTTGCAGGGAGCAGGTAATGCCCTGGAGACAGGCCCCCAGAGCTAAGTGCACGTCCTCCTCTTCCAAGAACTCCAGGTGTGATCTGGGGTGGCTTGGGTTGGGGTGCTGGGTAAGGGATGCTGAGAACCTAGGAAGGCAGGCTGAGCCAGATTGTGGGAGACATGAGTCTGCTCTCTGAAGCCAGGTATAAGAGGCAGCACTGATGGCTTTTCACTTGGAGAGCACAGTGAGTAAGTCTACATTGCAAGTAGTGATTCTTGAAACTTGAGCCGGGAGTTTGAGCTCCTCAAAATCTGCTCAATTCTATCAGAGTGTTCTCCCTATTTGAAGGAGAATAGGGTTATTTTCCCAATTACTAGGTTTTCTTCTACAAAATTGTCTTAAACCTTTGGTGTCAGCTAGCAAGTGTCAGCTTGATAAGCCAACAGGAAGAATGTTTTCTGTAATAGAAAAGTTTAGAGACAGGAGGGTACTGCAAAAATCTCAAGGAAAATGAAATTAAAAGATAACTTTATTTTGATGTGTATTTTTCTTGAAATCCATGCACTGTTTTTTTATTTTTGTTTTTTGTAACACACATTCTCCATGAATTGTTTGAAGACTGGTGAAATTCATTGATCTACAGAAAGATAGCTTAATAGTGCTTTCTGCTAATAAAATTACTTCTAATTCATGTGTACGCCAAGAATTCCAGGAGCCCACTACATGAATGTGTCTGAAATGTTTTACAAACAGTTGGGAATGTGGAAGGAGGAAAGACTCAGAGGCAGTAAGACTATGGGCAACTAGTGCAGTGCCAGGAGCAGAAGGGGAGAGCCCACACCAAGATTGCCATGGTGGGCTGGGGCAAAGAGAGGGCTAAAAACATACAGAGGCAAACAAAAGAAGTTAGTGTTCAGTTGCATGGGGATGGTGAGGGAGAAGGCGTTTTCAGCAGCAAGCCCAGTGTTTCTTGTCTGGAGGGCTGGGAAGCTAATGGGGCTATTAGGCTATCAGAAAAGCAGGATGTTGGGATGTTGGAAGAAGGGGTATACAGCTGTGTTGATTATGTTGGGACCAACTTCCAGATGGGACAAAGCAGGTAGCAGTTGGAATGCTTAACATGGGCAGGGCCTGGAGACATGGGTAACCCAGTTTATAAATGATTCCATAAGGAGATCCAGGAGGAATGCTAGAGATGACCAAGGTGTAAGTGTAGGCTAAATAGGAGGATCTAGGGGAAAGCTCTTGAGGGGATCTTCAAACACAGAAGAAAAATTTTGAGCAAGTGCCATGTTGTGCAAGGCAAGAGTAAAAATCAGTTTAGAAGGAGCTGATAAGGCAGACCTAGCTTCACAGTGCTGTTAATTTGATTCATTTCTTCAATTTCTTGACTTGACAATAGGATAGTTTGGCATGGGTTGCAAACTTGAACATGCACTATGGATGAAATAGCAGGTTTACAAGTAGGGAGTAGTGGAGACAGGGGCAAACCAGAAATCATAGGTAAGCAACTTGGTTGATTGTTTCTAAGGACAAATGTGGACACAATCATCAGAGCCTCTGAATTTTCAAGGAAAGTCAGAACTGTGAGTTTTTAAATGAAACTTCACACTTGTCTACATTATCAGTAATTGCAGCAAACTCTTATATTTTCTAGAGACTGAACTGAACACCTCTTGATCAGTCTGAGATCACACCCTTGGTTGACATCCTTAGCAGTTGTAGCAGGTTGGGAAGTGCCTGGGCAAGGAGGAAGTGAAGATGGTGAATATGGGCCACTTCCTTGGCAAATGAGGTTTATGTTTATTTTTATGTATTTATATTTATGGATTTATTTTTTTTACTGCAAAGTCAGATATACAGAGAGGAGGAGAGACAGAGAGGAATATCTTCCGTCCAATGATTCACTCCCCAAGTGACCACAACGGCCAGTGTTACACTGGTCAGAAGCCAGGAGCCAGGAATTTCCCCCATAGGTGCAGGGTCCCAATGCTTTGGACCATCTTCAGCTGCTTTCAGAGGCCACAAGCAGGGAGCTGGATGGGAAGTGGAGCTGCCGGGATCAGAACCAGCACCCATATGGGATCCCGGCGTGTTCAAGGTGAGGACTTTAGCCACTAGGCTACCATGCCGGGGCCGGGCAAATAAGGTTTAAAGGAAGGCAGCAGGAACAGAGAGCTTAGAAGAGAAGCAGAGTCGGGGAGGAGGTTTGGGATTGGAGGAGCTGCTTACAGGAAGGGAGATAAAGAGGCTGGAGAGGGCATAATTGAGAGTTTGAGTGGGGAAAGGCCTGGTGATGAATGAAGTATCTGAAAGAGAAGAGGGGATAGATGTAAAATGGAATTAGGCTAGAGGAAGGACCTTTACGAAGGTGGGTGGGAATGGGGATGAAGGCACAGAGGATCACAAGAGGGCAGTTTGGTGGATTTCGTATCTGGGAGTCTTTGTTTTGCCTTGATGAAATGACGCAGGAGATGGGTTAAGAAGCCTGAACAGAGTAGAGAAGGTTAGAAGTAATAGCAAGAAGACCAGAAGGGGTCTGACACAGCTGAGGGGAAGCTGCTGCCACTGAGATATGCTGAGGATAGCAGCTCTCTGCTTATGTGGTTGGATGTTTTTCTACTGTGGGACTCTTGAGCCTGGGTGCTGGTGTTGTGGTGAGGGCAGTTAAGTACCTGTTAACATTCCAAACCCTGTGTCCTGTGCTTGATTCTCCTTCCTTGGTTTCTTTCATCCAGTAATTCTGTTCACTCTGGAATAAGTGTTGACCTTGAGATTGACACACATATCTAGCTGGATGATAAATCCATTGTGCTCTCTGACTCCACCAGATAGCACTGCCTCGCCTTGGAACTATTGGAACCACCTGTAGAAAAAAACCTAGATCTATAGCTTCTTGTTTAGCCATTGACTTCTAATTTTATTTGGGAAGTCAGTGGAAAGAAAGTGGAAGGAGTGGCAAAAGAGTAGTTGCAATTATAAACCGTTGGAGGTACCAGGGGACAATGCAGTGGGAATGATAAACTGTGGAAACATGTGGGCTAGAAGGAAGGGGAGGCTTGATGGGACCCAGAGACAGTTGGTGATTGACAGATTGAACCAGGCAAGGCAATGGGGTTGGTGAGGAGTGAGAGTATCCCTGAAAATTTTAATATGGGGTTGGAGGTGAAAGAAGGAAAGAACAGTGAGGTGTTGATGACCCCAGGGTGTCCAGGCTGTGCAGTGGGGCAGACAGGGATGAAAGCATTGGTTACCCCTTCAACATCTTATCAGCCCTCTCTCCCCCTGCTCAAGCTGTACTAAGCAGCACAGTCCCACCTCAGGCTGACTAGAGCCTTCAGTATCCCCCTGTTTGTGGTGTACAGAGGCTGGCTCTTCTTATTCAACTCACAGTTCCAGTATCCTCTCCTCTGAGAGGCCTTTTCTGATCTTACTGTCTCCTGTGGGCTCTCTGCTTGGCTCTGCTCAGCTCAGCTCACTTATCCTCGCCTGAAACGGTCATATATGGATTTGTTTGCTTGATGATTATCTGGGTGTGACAATGCTCAGGAGAGTAAGGACACATGGGTCTGCATCACAGCTTTATTTTCCAGTGGCTAAAAGCCTGCTTGTCTCATAGCAGATGTTGATGAAACATGGAGGAAAAGAAGAGGGGTTAAGTGAATGAACATCGGAGAACTGTGTTTGGGAAAGTGGGCATGCTCACTATTGGAATGCTGAGTTTTCAGTTGCTCCCAGGATATAATATCTGGTGAGCAACTACAAAAAGGCTGGACACCCAAGAATAAGGGAGACACACATGCACAGTGTCCTTTTCCATGGCTGACTACCTCTGAGAGGCCAACATTGAGAGTTGACTGGTTTGGGCAGAAGTGAGAACAAAGGATTCCTCCTGGTTTATTGTGCTGAACTTGGGCCAGAGTGTTTCTCCCCTGACTTTGCTATTTTTCTTCTGGTTTGTTCATTCAGTCATTCTCTCTCACACTCTCTAAGATTTATTTATGTGGCCAACATTACAGTGTATCAGGTGAAGCTACCACCTGCAACACTGACATCCCATATGAGTGCAGGTTTGAGACCTGACTGCTCCACTTCTAACTATAGCATATGTGCTGCCGAAGTGAGCACTGCTCCACTTCCAGCCCAGCTCCTGCTAACAACCTGGAAAAGCAGCGGAGGATGTCCCAAGTACTTGAGCTCCTACACTTATGTGGGAGCCCTGGATGAAACTCCAAAATTCCTGGCCTCAGCCTGGCCCAGCACTGCCTGGTGCCCCCATCTGGGGAGTGATCCAACAGATAGGAGATTTTCTCTTATATCTTTGTCTCTTCTTCTCTATGTGCCTCTGTGAAACTCTAACTTTCAAATAAATAAATACATTAAAGATCTAAAAGCAAAGCAAAACAAAACAAACAAGCAAAAAACAAGCATTCAGGCCATCTTCCACTGCTTTCCCAGGCAAATTAGCAGGGAACTGAATCAAAAGTGGAGCAACCAGGGTCTGGCACAGTAGCCTTGTGCACATGCTGGGATCCCGTGTGGGCACTGGTTCATGTCCTGGCTGCTGCACACTTCCCAACCAGTTCCTTGCTTGTGGCCTGGGAAAGCAGCTGAGGACTGCCCAAAGCTTTGGGACCCTGCGCTCATATGAGAGACCTAGAAAGAAGCTCCTGGCTCCTGGCTTCATGTTGGCTTAGCTTTAGCTGTTGCAGCTATTTGGGGAGTGAATCCAGCAGATATAAGATCTTTCTCTATGTATCTCCTTTTTCTCAAAAAAAATACATATATATTATATAATATATAATAATATTAATATATATTAATATATATATTTTAAGTGGAGCAACCAGTACTTGAACTGCCACTCATGGGGAGCCTGCATCACAGGCAGTGGTTTAACTCACTGTGCCACAATGTCCTCCCCTGTTCCTTGTTCTTGCTGTTACCCTGGCTTTGGTCCTTTTTTTTTTTTTAACCAATCTTTTCTGTCAATTGAAAGACTGAATGCAGACGAAATCCTCTCATCTCTTTCATCTCAAAGGATATCTTGTCCACTTCCATCCCATTACAGCATGTGTATAATTTCACCCAGGGGCTTGATATGATTTTACTGGATTAGGAAATATTTTCCCTTGCACTTGACTCCCACTGCGTTTTTGTTGGCCTTGTGGCCCTCCTGTGTTCCACAGTACCCAGAAGACTGTCTTCCTTGCACAGGGTCTCCAGCTGCTGAGCAGCTCCAGGACATCCTGGGGGAGGAAGATGAGACTCCCAACCCCACCCTCTTCACAGAGATGGACACTCTGCAGCATGATGGAGACCAGATGGAATGGAAGGAGTCAGCCAGGTGAGCCAGGGCCCTGGGAGGGAGGTGGAGGGGCCTCCCACTGCACTCTCTCCGTCGGGGAGCCTGATCCCTTATCTTATGCCTGGAAGCCTCTGGTCCACAAAGACCCACATGCTGCCTTGGAGTCCAGTGCTAGGTTGAGCACTCAAGAACAAACAGAAATGCATGGCTTAGCCTTTATTCTCCAAGAAATTAAAATTCAAGTGGGAAGGCAAAATAGTCCAGCTTGACACCCTTAGAGAATAATGCAAGGGCACATACTCTTCAATGTCACATGGTTCTAATTCAACGCTAAAGAAGAAAGCATACCAGAAGATTGGGAGACTTCCTGCTGGAGGGGGGATATGTGCCAAGCACCCTGAATCTGGTGCAGATGGAGAGGTCTAGTGGGCCATGGAGGGCTTGGCAGAGTACAGGGCTGGATAAGCAGAGTCCATCCTGGAAGAAATTGTGGTTAGCAGACAGTGCTATATGTAGGGAGAGTAGAAGAATCATCTGGAGCAGAGCCAAGAGAGTCGGGCTAGGGGTGCTGCCCAGAGTCCCAGGGCCCAGGGAAGAGTGGCCTCGGAACTGACCTGGGCAGGGCAGCAGTGCCACAAGGAACAGGACAGCAATGGTGAGAGCAACGGGAGGTTCCCCAGGAAGGATACCAGGTCTGGGAGCCATACACCCCTTTTTGCATTTTCCTCTACTCTACCCTTGCCCCCAAGAGGAAAAAATTAATTTGACTTAAATTAACTTATTAAATTAAGATTTAATATCTTTCTAATCAGAGAAATTAAGTACTAAAGAATATGATTTGTCAGGTGGGATTGGGCTATGTATGGTAGTGCTTCAAGCCATTGTGGTGGCTAAAACTGTTGTACTCCCCCAAGAATCAGTTTGGGCCCCCTTGGGAGCATTTGTGCCTTGGAAGACTGTGCATGGACTAACTCTCAACTGCTGGGCCCTGTCCCTGTGTGGAAGCTGAAGAGCCCCTTCCTGTCAGCCTGTTAGTTAAACCTTCCCATGTCCGCTGGCTCACAGGCTCGTCTTGTTCTAGCTGCATAGTGACCCAGAGCCAATGGGAGCTACTGTTCCCATTTCACAAACAGGATACTGAGATGTAGACACCCATGGCCAAAGCGTGTAGCCATCTGAGTCTGGGTTCCAGCCCAGGCCTATCTACTTCCCTAGCCCAAGGGCTTACATGCTTTGTCATGCTCCTGTCCACTTTTCTCAACCACTTCCCTTAGCTTTCCAATTTGTAGGGATTCATTTTAGACTTCTAGAAGGAGACAGGTCTGGAAGTGATTTTGCTGGGTTTCAAGATCAATAGGGATAGCTTTGGAAACATCTATCTAGGGTTGAGGAGATGCAGCAGGATGTTTTAAATACCAGGGCCAGCCTGGGCTAATTGTGACTTAATGTACTGAGAGGCTAGGGTCTGAAGCCACTGCCTGCCCAAGGGGTGAATAGAATGCTGGGAAAGGACTCTCAGAGGCCCAGAAGGAGGAGAAAGTGCCTCCCCACCCCAGACCCCATTGGGCAGGATGGGCACCAGAACCCTTGGCAAGAATTGGTAGGAGCAGACCTGCAAAAAGAGCCTGTCGCACACACTTGCACAGCCTTCATGAAGGGGGCCTTGGGACCCTCCATCACCACAGACAAGCCACACCAGCTTCTTTCCTCTCACTGAGTATACACAGGGTTCTCTGCAATACAGACTCAGAAATGAAACTGCTGAAATGTAGATGAAGTTCTAGAAGGAAGTGCCAATTGACAATAGGAAGTGGTCTGGCAATTACTAGGTACAAGGAATGGTATGTTTCCCTACAAGACAGGCTTTCTGAGATCAGCATGGGAGACCTGGAAGGGACTTGACATGACTTGGCTCAGACGGATCTTGAAAGGACAGTGGTGGCTGATTCCAAGCAGCCCGGAGAGGAGCAGCTGTGGGCCAGCTTGGGCACTGCATGCAGTAGAGGAGGGAACTGAGGGCCTTTCACTATGAGTTCCCTTACTCAGCTTCTGCCTTGTGCCCGGTAAGCTTTTCTCCAGCCAGCCCACCTGGTTTCTTGCTAATTGTTCCAGGCATTACCAGCAGGCCTCTAGGGCAATCAGCAGAAGGGCTTGGCCAGGACCACCGTGGCCTTGACAGTTCTCTCTGGCTCTGTCCCAGTGAGCTAGGTCAGACTTGTTGCAAGGTCAGACTTGTTGGGGACCCATCACTCCTCAAAGCAAGTGGGCAACCTTTTCCTCTGCCCAGTCTGTGGCATCTACCCAAAGGTCTCAGAAGTTTCTAGAATCTGAGAATTAGTAAATCCTTGTGGGTTCTGAGTCTCCTTGGAGTGCCAGCAGAGAATGACAAGGAATGGGAGCAACCCCCTCACAGATACTCAGCCCCATGTGAGCTGCGGGTCCAGTGAGAGTCACATCAAAAGGAATGGGGCAGAGGACCCTTTAATAAAAGCATGTAATTGGCCGCAGAGAGTGTTTGCTTTATTGAGTTAGGAGATTAACAGAGTGAAAATCTCAAATCCGCAAGGAATTTTCCCTGGCGGTGCTTTGTCGGGGGTTATTAGTTTGGGGGATGTTTCAGGCCCTTGGAGGAGTCACTCCTGGACGGATTTAAATGGCTTTTTGAGCTCTGCTGAGCCTTTACCCGTGCACATAATGGGGACTGTGTGTACAGCACCATTTCTAATGTGATCAATGCTTGTAGGTCAGGCTGTTAGCAAGATAGATTTTTATTAACTCTGTCTCTGTAGCATTCCCATGAGGGAAGTGCAACTGACGATTCCTCTTACTGACTTTGCCTAAAGGGAGGGCTGGATCCACTGGGATTCTGGGGGCAGTCCACCCAGAAGTCTGCCCTCCCTCAAGCCCACTATTTCCTCCATCCAAAAGGGAAGGGTGATGAAAAGAGTGAGCCAGGTTGGAACCCACTCACATGTAGAGGGCCCTTTAGGGTTACTCAAAAATAACCAGAGCTTAGCGCCTTCCAAGAGCTCTGAAAGCAAAATCCAAATTCAAGCCACCTCTGGTCTCAGCTCAGAGTAGCCACAGGAAAGCATGCACTTGCCAGAAGGTTCTTAGGAGACACGTATGCTATGAGAACATTCCTGCAGTGACCAGGACAGGATAGAAAGAGGGCATGAGAAGTGGGTCAGCTTACTTGGCTCAAGCCAGGTCAATGTGTTTTCCCCACATGCAAGCAGCTATGCTTTCTCATTCTGGGAAGGGTAGAGGAGAAAGCATGAATCTTCTGGCTTAGCTTTGAAAAGGCTCCCAATTTAGATTCTGTACACACACTCCCAGAGTCATTACCCCTCTTGGCAGAATGTACCCTGAACCTTTTGATCTCACACCCATCGGGAATCAACCTACAGGACCACAGCTGTTCACTGTCCATATAAAGCAAAGCAACAAACTGACAGCCTTGACGGAAGATGCCAACAAGCCTCGCCCATTAATCCAACTGAGATTTACCTAACGTTTCATATCTGCAAGCCATGAGCCCCAGAGGGGAGAAGAAAGGAATGTGGCTTCCCTGCTCACTTATGCTCTCAGGCGGATCAGGCAAATTGGCAAATAAGTAGGCATTTGGTGATGGAGGTACTACAAAAAGCTCACTCTAGAAGCTCCTACCCAGACAGCAGGTGTCCAGGAAAGCTTGCTTTCTGCAGGAAGAGGTGTTGATGTTGAGACCAAAGGCTGGATCAGAGGCAACCAGGAGAGTGGAGGAAGAAACCCTTGGAACAGGCTGAACACAACAAAAAATCTGCAGAATTTCCGAAAGGCCTGGCTGTAGAGTGAGGAGGAGTGGCCAGGCCTGCCATGCAGATCCTGGGCAGGCCGTGTTGTAGAGATTGGTTGTGATGCTCAGAGCTTCAGAGGACCTCAGCAAGGTTTGCTGTGGGAAAGGGACAGGGAAATGTATTTGTGAGAGGTGACCTGATTTTAGTGTAAAGAGTGGGCAAAGTTAGACCAGTTAGGCCAGCCTCGGTCCACGTGGAGATTGGAAGCCTGGATAAAGATGTTAGCCCTGGGGCCAGAGGGAAGCATGGAATGGGTTTGAGACAGCATTTAACTGGTGATATTGACAGGACTTGATGACAGACATCATGTGGGGGAAACAGCTAACTGAGGGGATGCTCAGCTTTCCAGCCTGAGAAGTGGGTACCTCATGAGAGCAATTTGGGAAACAAAAGGGGTAGCATGGCTTTGTTGTAGCAGGCATATTTCATTTTATTTTGAGTGCAGTTAATGAAGAGTTCCAGTTGGACACACTGTGTTTGAGGTTTATAACTAGTGGACAAAGGGGTGTGGAGTTTAACAGGGAAGAATAAATCTGTGAGGCATCAACATTTAGACATAAATCAAACTCATGGCAAAGGACAAGTTTTCTCCTGAGGTCTGTGAATTGAGAAGAGGGACCTCTAAAAACTGCAGCCTTTAAGGACCCAGACTGCCACTTCTTGGACATGGGAGTGGAAGGACATTCAAGCTGGAGGGAGGCGCTGACATCATCCTAGGAGATGGAGCTCCCAGAGCAGTCTCAGGATGAGTGAGTGGAGAAAAAATGTCAGAGAGAGAAGGTGGCTTTGGGTAGGACTCTTGCAAAATCATTTTCTAGAAAGGACAGGACTTCAGGCTCTCAGGGGGTCTTGGGTTCAAGGAGGTATTTGGCCTTTGTTTCTGATTATGAGAGGTCTGAACATACTGAATGCTGGAGGGAAGGGACCAGAAGAGAGTGGGTTACAGAGTTAAGAAACAGAGGCGCTGATGGGTGGAGTGGGGCACCCAAGCAGGTGGAGGGGCCCCCCCAAGCAGGTGGAGGAGCTCCCAAGCAGGTAGAGGGGCTCCTAGCAGGAAGCTGAGAGAATTCCAGGCTAGTGTGCCATGTGGAGAGATGGAATGGGAGAGCAGCCTGGAGGAGCTGTAGGTTGCTGGTGTGCCCATGTCAGGTGCGTAGCTCAAGCCCCATGGCCATCCTGTTGTACTGCAGTAGTGCTATGCGTGGGTATTTATAGCCAGGGGAAGGTTTCTAGGGTTATTTGACTCTCTATGCCTGTGGTTCTACCAGTCTTGGCAATCTCACTATTTCTCATTATCAATCTGCTTTAACGTTCAGTATCTAACTTGGTCCTTCCCTTTCTCTCATCAAACAATGATACCTGAGGCTTATGCTTGGAAAGTGGGAAAAGGGGATTTTTAAAAAATATTAATCAGAACCTGAATCAACTCTCAAGTAAAAGGACAAGGTTCCCCTGAGGTTGCTTGGGCTCTGGGCTCCACCCAGGCTTCTCATCTGGTAGCTGTTAAAAAACAGAATGGGGGATATGCTAGACACTTCCAGCCTCCGGTCACTGCTGGAACGTCACTGCAGCACGGCCTGAGACCTGTGCGTGTTGGTGAAGCAGCCATCCCACTCATGGGGTCAGTCAGACAGAAGCACAAATCTGCTACGTGACTGACCCAGGTTGGTTAGAGTGGACAAGCTGGCAGTGAGTGCAGCAGAAAGGCCAGTGAAGTGAGGAGAGATGACAGGGCCTTGTGCCTTCTGGCTGTTCTCCAAAGGCTGGAGTCAGGGCATCTGGAAGCTCCTGAGACACCTTGGGAGGTGGTCAGCAGGAGGCATCATCTCCCCAGCCAAAGGTCTTTTTGGAGAACCCTCAATCACGTTTGCCAGAAGGGGAGTAACCCACCATTAAGTTGCCTTTGTGCCAAGAGCCTTGCTTGATTTATCTATGAAGAATACAAATACTGAAAAGTAGAGAAAAGTATTGTGAACTCTCATATGCACATTGCTTGCTTCATTAATTATTAAGGTTTTATCCTCTACATCTTTTTTTTTTTTGGCTTACTTTCAGATATTTTCTTCTGTTGCTCACTTTTTCTGGATTATTTATTTATTTATTTATTTGAGAAGCAGAGAGGCAGAGACAAAGTTCCCATCAACCAGTTCGATGCCCTCAATAGCTGTGAATAAGCTAGGCCAAAGCCAGAAGCAAAGAACTCCATCTGACTCTACCATGTAGGCGACAGGGACCCATCTGCTTGGCCGTCCCCTGCTGCCTCCCAGGGTACATGTTAGCAGGTAGCTGGAATGTGGAGTGGAGAGCTAGGACCATACCTAGGCACTCCAGTATGGCACACAGGTGTCCCAAGCAAAATACCGAATACCAACCCCTAGAATGTTTTAAAGACACTCCCAGATGCTACAAACATTTTAGTGCTCACCTCTATGAAATTACATCTCGTAATCACTATATTTTTCTTTCTCCTAACAAAATTGAAAGTAATTCCTTCATATGACTAGAAATTGAGTATGGCTTCACATTTCTCAAATTGCCTTTACAACATCATTGTTTTTTTTTTGTAAAGTCAACCACGGTTGACAATTTTTTTTAAAAGATTTATTTATTTATTGGAAAGTCAAATATACATAGAGGAGGAGAGACAAAGAGGAAGATCTTCTGTCCGATGATTCATTCCCCAAGTGAGCGCAACAGCCGATGCTATGCCGATCCAGAGCCAGGATCCAGGAACTTCCTCCATGTCTCCCACACACGTGCAGGGTCCCAAAGCTTTGGGCCATCCTCAACTGCTTTCCCAGGCCACAAGCAGGGAGCTGGATGGGAAGTGGAGCTGCCAGGATTAGAACCAGCGCCCATATGGTATCCTGGCACATTCAAGGCGAGGACTTTAGCTGCTAGGCCACGCTGCTGGGCCCCTACAACATTATTTTGATATTACTTTGTACAACCAAGAATTAAAAAAAAAAGTCTACACGTTGATTTTGATGACTTTTCTCCCAGCCTGTTAGGATCAGAGCCATCAGACTTCCACGATACCAAAGAAACAATCTCCCCTTTGAGAATCACTTGACACCAGCCACTTTGCGCTAAAGTTAAGTCTCCCCATCTGCTTCATCTAGCTCCACACCCTGGTCTCAAGTGAGCTGTAGGGGACTGTGCTTGAGGCCCAATGGAGAGAGAAATACTGCTGTCATTGTCAAAACATTTTAAGCTGCAAATAACAGAAGCCCATTGAAGCTACCTTATGCAAAAGGACTATCAGCAAAATACACCCCAGGGAGCAGTGGGGACTTCGTGAGGCACACAGGCAGTCAAATCTCCAGGGCTGGTCCTGGAACACAGGCTTGTCCTCTCTCTGCTTTCTGTTCCCTGTTTCTCTCAAGGTGTTTTCTTCACTCTGCTGCAGTTGGCTTCCTCTGTTTCATTATAGCTTAAATAAGTTGATCATGGGGTTTAATAGATTAGCCTTTGTGAACTCAGCATTAGTCAGCATCCCCAGACCTAATCATCCCTAGGTCACTAAGAAGGCAAATTTCTGAGTCTGGACTGGGGTGGCTACCTCAAAGGGCCTCTGCTGTTCATCCCACCCTCCCAGGAGCTTCTGAACTTACATGCAAGTTGACCCTCAATCCATGCCTAACTATTCAGCCTTTTTATGCTTTGTAAGCTTTTTTAAAGAATTTATTTGGGGGCCCGGCGCGATGGCGCAATGGTTGAGGTCCTCGCCTTGCATGCCCGGGATCCCATATGGGCACCGGTTCTATCCCCAGCAGCCCCGCTTCCCTTCCAGCTCCCTGCCTGTGACCCGGGAAAGCAGTGGAGGACGGCCCAAAGCTTTGGAACCCTGCGCCCGCGTGGGAGACCCAGAAGAGGCTCCTGGCTTCGGATTGGCATAGTATCGGCCGTTGCACTCACTTGGGGAGTGAATCATTGGACGGAGGATCTTCCTCTCTGTCTCTCCTCTCTGTATATCCACTTTTCCAATAAAAAAAATAATAAAAATAAATCTTTGGAAAAAAAGAATTTATTTGGAAGGCAGGGTTATGAAGAAAGAGGGGATGAGACAAAGATCTTTCACTCCCCAAATGGCCAGAGTTGGGCCAGTGAGAAGCCAGGAACCAGCAGTTTTTCCAGGTCTGCCACATGGATGTGTAAGGGCCCAAATGCTCAGGCACTCATCTGCTGCTTTCCCAGGTGCATTAGCAAGGAACTGGATTGGAAGTGGACCAGCAGAGCCTTGAATTGGTATCCATATAGGATGCTAGTGTTGCAGGTGGTAGCCCTACCAGTTACACCACCACACTGATCCCAGGTAATTTCTTGCTGCTTTTGTCAACTAGAGATTATCAGGGGATTTCTCAGACATTGTTAGGAGAGTTTTTCATTGGCCTATATGTAAGTTAACCCTGCTCATCTGTTTCTGATGGGAAATTCTGGGTCCTGACAGGACTTTAAACTACCCTTGCTTGCTAATGGAGAAAAATTCACTTTAAGAAATGAATCTGGGCCTGGTGTGATAACGTAGTGGTTAAAGTCCTTGCCTTGCACACACTGGGATCCCATATGGGCACCAGTTCTAATCCCAGCAGCTCCACTTCTCATCCAGCTCCTTGCTTGTGGCCTGGGAAAGCAGTTGAGGATGGCCCAAAGCCTTGGAACCCTGCCCCCACATGGGAGACCTGGAAGAGCTCCTGGCTCCTGGTTTCAGATCGGCTCAGCTCCAGCCATTGCGCTCACTTGGGGAGTGAACCATCAGACAGAAGATCTTCCTCTGTCTCTCTTCCTCTCTGTATGTATATTTGACTTTCCAATAAAAATAAATAAATCTCAAAAAAAAAAAAAAAAGAAATGTATCTGTGGGACACAGGTTAAGCCAGCTCCTGCATCCCTGGCATCCCATATGGATGCTGGTTCCATCTTGAAACTGGCTACTCCATTTCTGATCCAGCTGCCTGCTAATGCACCTGGGAAAGCAGCAAAAGATACCCAAGTCCTTAGACCCCTGAACCCACATGGGAGAGTGGGTTCCTGGCTCCCAGTTTTAGCCTGGTTTGGTCCTGGATGTTGTGGTTGCTTGGTGGGTAAGCCAACAGATAGAAGATTTCTCCCTCTGTCTGTAACTCTGCCTTTCACATAAATAAAAGAGAGGAGGGCTGGGGGAGATTGCATTCTACAGAGGTTACATTTAATTTTTTTTTAAATTAGGATGCCCCTAAGGGAGATTTTTTTAAAAATGTTATATGGGACAGGTGTTTTGGTATAGCAAGTAAAACTGCTGTCCATGACACCAGCATCCTATATGAATGCTAGCTCATGTCCTGACTGTTTCAGTTCAAATCCAGCCTCCTGCTAGTGGCCTAGGAAAAGCAGTAGAAGATGACCCAAGTGTTTGGGACCCTGCAACCCACATGGAACACGTGGTAGAAGTTCCTGACTCCAGTGTGACCCAGCTCTGGCTGTTGTGTTGCCATCTGTGAATCAAACCTGTCTCTCCCTCTCTATGCAATTTTGATTCTCAAATAAATAAATTGTATTTTCTATTATACATTTATTTTATTTTTGATAATGTTTATATAGTTCGGAAGGATATATGGCCATATGGACCAGTGGTTAGGGTGGGGAGGGTCAAGGTATGGGGGAAAGCAGATGAGACAATTGCTTCCAGTGTTTATTTTCTTTCTTCCTGTTTCTGGGTGTAGGGAAGAGAGGAGCGGCTGATCCCAGCAGTCCAACTGCACCAGTCCCTGGGGACTGGGGGATAGTCATTTGATGTCACCCTAAGATCCCCAATGCAGAGCATGTTATGAGGGTAGTGCTTAAGTGGCTTTGATAATTGATTTTGTTGCTCCAAGGTCCATTGGCTGGCGTAGTCCACCTTAGAGTCTCCAATGCTTGGCTGGGAGAGTTGTCCAATTTGTTCTACCCTCCGTCCTCTGCCATGGTACTAGACATCCTCTGCAGATCTCAGTGAGCTGTCATTTCCCCTATGTGCATCTGATTGTGCCATGCACTATACAGGCTTCAGCAACCAAGGAGGCCCAGTTCTGACACATGCATTCCACAGCCAGAACACAGATCTGTGATTTTCTCTGTGGTTGGAGTTTTGAGTCTAGTGGTTTAATTTGGCGAAGTCCCCAAAAAAACCTTGCCTGAGGTGGCCCCAGGCCTGACTTCTATGTTTGCCAGTCAGTGCAGGGTCTGGCTCAGTCTATCACCGCCATCAGCATACACACACACTGGTAGTTGCAGTCACCCAGTCAGTTCTGTCCCATCCCCATTTCATACACCAGCCAATGGATGCTGCATAAATAAGTACGGAAAGAAAGGACCTCCCCTGTGGTCAAAACATCTGTATTCTCCAGATTTTGCTCTTATCTATTCTCACTCAGCAGCTGCCTCTTTGTTTCCTCTTCTCACATATCTGGGTCTTCCTTGTTAAATAATGCGAGTGTCTGATTCTCAGACCCCCTGAGGCTCTAATGTAATCATCTTGGGGTTCAGCCTGAGTTTTGGAGTTTGTCAACAGCTCTCAGATGATTCAAATGAGAACTGCTAATACTTAACCCTGGGTGGTGCATCATCTACAGAGGGTTAACATTGAAGCTCCTTGGGGAGGACTTTAGCCCTGGCCAGATCCTTTCTGAAGGAGTTTGAGTGTTAGACACCTGGGCTCTGTAACACTGTCTCCCTGTTGTGTCATTAATAGAATAGCAGTGAGCTCTAATCATCTCTGTGACCAAGTTCCCCGGGCACAGAGAAGGCTTCAGTTCTGGGTTCCACTTTGCGTGACTGGGAGCTGCTTTCTGTGCCATGTGACTTTGTAGAGGCCCCATTCCATCCCTCCTGGGATAGAGGCAGCTGGTGCCCTCCCTTGGCACGCACAGTGTGGGGGCCTCTGCCACTGCCCAGGCCTGAGCAAAATCCCTAAAAGTCTGTTTCTACAACCCAGAGATTTTCTTTCCACTTGACCTGCCTCTCCAACTCTAATTCCTTACTTTTTGAAACCAACTGTGATATAAAGGTCACTTTGCAATGAGTTGATTGGGATTATGTGTTAATCATTTCATCGGGCTTCCCAGCAGTTTCTAAACCTGGCTTTGGTCTGAGTGTTGTTGTTATTGTTGTTTTAATATTTATGTATGTATTTGAGAGTTACAAAGGGAAAGATAGAGGGAGATGCAAAAAAAAGAGATGTTCTATTCATTCACTCTCTCTTCAACCCACAAAATCCTGGGGCTAGGCCAAGCTGAAGCTGGGAGCCAGGAACTTCTTCCAGGTCTCCCACATAGGCAACAGGGGCCCAGGCACTTAGGCCATCATCTGCTGCTTTCCCAGGCACATTAGCAGGAAGCTGGATTGGAAGTAGAGCAGCCAAGACTTGAAACAGTGCCCTTATGAGATGCCGGTGTTGTAGGCTATGTCTTAACTTGCTTTTCCACAACCTTAGGCCCCAGATGAGCCTTTTAGAACAGCCAGTTTCTTTATCTAATCTGGAAAATTCAAATTGATAATAAAATGATATGTGGTGGAATGAAGCCCTAGCTTTAGCAAGTATTTAAGGAGAATTGATCTGGGCAAGGGACCATGAGACAGCATCAAAGAAATGATGGCCTTGGCCTTATGAAGTGGAATGTCCATGTGAATGTGACATGTGTTATACACTAAAACAACAAGAGAATAAGCTTGACCACAGTTAATTGGCATTTTAGGTTCTGAGCCTGAAGTTAGGAACTTGACCAAGAACTGGCTATATGACAGATTTATCTGGGTCCCAACCCAAATGTTGTTATGTGAATTGATCTGGGGCATGACCTATTCACTAAATTTTAAAGCATGTAAGATGTTCTAACATGAAACTCAATGTAGGGGGCGTGGCGCGATGGCTCAGTGGCTAAATCCTCATCTTGCAAATGCCAGGATCCCTATGGTCACCAGTTTCTGTCCCAGCTGTTCCACTTCCCATCCAGCTCCCTGCTTGTGGCCTGGAAAAGCAATAGAGGATGGCCCAAAATCTTGGGACCCTGCACCCACATAGGAGATGTGAAAGAACCTCCTGGCTCCTGGCTCTTGGCTTCAGATTGGCATGGCTCTGACTGTTGTGATCATCTGGGAAGTGAACCACTGGGTGGAAGAGCCTCCATCTGTCTGTACTTCTCTTTAAATCTTCATTAAAAAAAAGAAGAAGAAAAGAAAGATGGGCCTGGCGTGGTGGCCTAGCAGCTAAAGTCCTCGCCTTGAACACGCCAGGATTCCATGGGTGCCGGTTCTAATCTTGGCAGCTCCACTTCCCATCCCGCTTCCTGCTGTGGCCTGGGAAAGCAATGGAGGATGGCCCAGAGCATTGGGCCCCTGCACCCGCGTGTTAGACCTGGAGGAATTTCCTGGCTCCTGGCTTCTGATCAACACAGCACGGGCTGTTGCGGTCACTTGGGAAGTGAATCATTGGATGGAAGATCTTCCTCTCTGTCTCTCTTCTCTGTATATCTGACTCTGAAATAAATAAATCTTTCAAAAAAAAAAGAAGAAAGAAAGAAATTAAGTATAAGGATCAT
The DNA here is from genome assembly GCF_017591425.1 of Ochotona curzoniae. Taxonomy (NCBI): domain Eukaryota; kingdom Metazoa; phylum Chordata; class Mammalia; order Lagomorpha; family Ochotonidae; genus Ochotona; species Ochotona curzoniae. The sequence goes on from NW_024466599.1 coordinate 63,006,795, forward strand.
CATCCTAATATGGGATCTTTGTTTTTTTAAGATTTATTTCATTAATTTGAAAGGCAGAGTTTCAGAGAGAGAGAGAGAGAGAGACAGACGAGGTATTTCATTTGCTTATTCATTCCTCCAAATGGCTGCCATAGCCAGCGCTAGGTCAGGCTGAAGCCAGGAGCCAGGAACTCCATCTAAATTTTCCATATTGGTGACAGGGATACAAGTCCTTGGACCATCTTCTTCTGCATTCCCAGGTGTATTAGCAGATTGCTGCATTGGAAATGGAGCGGCCAGGATTCCCAGCTAGCACTCACAGGCATACCTACATTGCAGGTGGCAGCTTAACCCACTACACTAGAATGCTGGCACTACCAGGGCAGTATCTTCCAGTGTGGTCCCTGGATCAACAGCCTCTGGGTACTTGGTAGGAATATTCAGTGTTGACAACCCTTCCCCTACCCCTGGACCTTCTGAGTCAGAGACTGCAGGGCTGAAGACAGCACAGACTGTATTAGCCAAGTCCTTCAGAGGAGTCTGATGTTTGACAATTGAGGTTCTAGCAGAAATAAGCAGAATACCTGGGAGGGACTTTGTGCGGAAGTAGCTCCCTCACTGAACAATGGGAAACAGAGAAATCCTGGAGGTAATCTGCTGAGCAGCAGCGCTCACATCCCTGGGAGTGCATTAGTGTTGAAACTTGGAGCCTTATAGGACCTGCTGCCACAGAATCTGCCTTTTGGCAGGATTCCCATGTACTTTAAAGCTTGAGAAACTCTGTTATAGAATGTGTACTGTGTCTAGCTTGCAGCTACAAAGTCAGAGAATGATCAGGCTAGGAAGGAGGCCCAGAGAGTCGTTTTCCATCTTCAGCTGGTGTTTCGAGAGCCATTCTAAGGGAGAGATCCTGGCCCTTCTGTAATAAGGTCAGGCCCCTTGTTATATAAGGACGCTGGGACACCGGTGCACAAAGTTTAACTTTCCCACACTGGGATCCAGACAACTCACATGGTTTTTTGGGGAATCAATGGCCAGGCTGCCCTAGTGGGGTAACCATCCAGTCTTCATTGTTTTAAAAAATCTCTGCAGGTCATTCTAATGAAGTTTGAAAGCCACTACTGTCCATCTTTGGTTCCCCATGTTTCTTTGTTCATTCAGTGTGGAAGAAGCTACATTTCTAGCTATAGCCATTAAAAACCCAAGATGGAGTCCCACATCATATGTTTAACAGTTCAGCATTTAAGTTCCCCAAATAGGTGCAAAGAGGACATGAGACTTGTCCCTTAATGAAATTGTCTAGTGCCTGGAAACTTTACTGAATTAAGTTCTCAGACATCTGGTAGCAAGTCTAGTCCTAGCATGGCCTTGAAACCAAAGGTACCTTTGGCTTTTCTGCAGACTTCACACAGGGAAGTGGTGTCTGGCTATGTGTGTATGCAGCTGACAGTGGACATGTGTTTAAACACAGTACAAATAGTAGAAACCCTGAGAGGTGGAGAAAGCAGTTGTCTGTGCTCTTCGGAGTTACTAAGGGATGTTTAAAAGAGGAGGCACGGGCCCCAGCATGGTGGGCTAGCAGTTAAAGTCCTCACCTTGAACGTGCCAAAATCCCATATGGGCACCGGTTCTAATACCAGTGGCCCCACTTCCCATCCAGCTCCCTGCTTGTGGCCTGGGAAAGCAGTCAAGGATGGCCCAAAGCCTTGGGACACTGCACCCGTGTGGGAAACCTGGAGAAAGTTCCTGACTCCTGGCTTCAGATCAGCGCAGCACCGGCCATTTTGCTCACTTGGGAACGGAAGATCTTCGTCTCTGTCTCTCCTCCTCCCTGTATATCTGACTTTGAAATAAAAATAAATAAATCTTTTTAAAAAATAAAAGAGGAGGCACACCCTCACTGACTTCTCCTGGAGAGAATAGCATGTGTGCGGAGAGCTGATAAATAGGATATCAGGGCAAGGAGCCTCCTGGGAGTGTTCAACCCAGGACCTTGCCAAAGGGCCAACCTATGTGGCCCCATGCACTGGGCTACCTTACACTTACAGGTGAGTGAGGAAAGCTCATGGAGTACTAAGGAATTTTAAGTAACAGAGTAAAACTATAATTTATCCTGTCTGTTTTTCAGCAAAGAACAATCTGAATGAGAGAGACCCCAAGGGGAACAGGTTATGCATTCTTTCACCTAAATCATTTGAATTTGTCCTTCGGTCTCTTCTTGGTAAAGCTTTTGCCAATACAACTTTAATTATTTTAGAATTATTTATTTATTTGAAAGGCAGAGTTGCACAGAGACACAGAGAGAGAGAAAGAGCATTTCCATCTATTGGCTCATTCCCCAGTGGCCGCAATGGCGAGAGCTGGGTCAGTCCAGAGTCAGGAGCTTCTTTTGGGTCTTCAGTATGGGTGGCAGGAGCCCAAGGACTTGAACCATCTCTTGCTGTTTTTCACAGGCCATTAGCAGGAAGCTGGATCAGAAGTGGAAAAGCAAGGATTTGAATTTGCACCTATATGAGATGCTAACACTTTAGGCAGCAGCTGTATGGCTTAGACCACAATACTCACTCCATTAATGCTTTAGAAAAACCTTACTCTTAATATCACACAGGCTTGGCTCTACCATAATTTAAATAATGCTCCCCTAAACAGATTTCCCCACAAAACTAGCCAACAGCAACTTAATGATTTTCCAAGGCCATCAAAAGGCAAAGTATACAATAATGTGAATGGGGAACTTGAAGGAAAAGATGTTCAACCTCACTAATGACCAAAAGAATGTAAATGTGATCTGGCTTTCTAGTTACCAATTACTGTTACTAAAGATGAAGAATAAACATACTAGCATTTGAGAGACTTTAGGGAAACATGAGGTTTCACGCGTACTGGTGGGGTGTGCCTTGCCGTGGACTTTCTGGACAAGAGCCTGGCAGCATGAGCGTGGCCACCCCCTCAGGTTTGCCCTGACACAGGACGCTGTCTGTGCTTTGAATTTCTGCCAGTGTGAGAATGGGAGAATATCATTTTACCTGTGGGTACTGCTAGTACAGCAGAACCTCCTTTCCTATGTTGATTGCTGCCTTCTTTTTGTTTTCCAGAAGTGTTGACTTTCTTTCTTATTTGTTTTGTTTTTTTGTTTTGAGAGAGAGAGAATCTTTTACCTGGTCTATTCCTGGAATGGCCACAACAGCCAGAATTAGGCTAATTTGAAGCCAGGAACTTTTTTCGGGTCTTCCTCACAAGTGGTAGCAGCCCAAGTACTTGCACTATCTCCTGCTGCTCTCTTGTCTCGTTAGCAAGAAGCTGGGCCAGAAACAGAGTGGCCAGACTCCCAAGTAGTGGCATAAGCCACTGTGCCATGATGTCTGTCCCAGAAGTATTTATTTACTATTGGGTATAAATAGCCTTCTGGACTCTTTCAGATATTTTCCCAAGTATTTACTTTTGTTTGAACTTGGCTTATGTCATATTTTATTATATAAAAAATTTAGGGACCAAGTGTTGTGGCATAGGGAGCTAAGCTTCCCCATGAGGCTGGCATCCCATGTGGATACCCGTCCAAGTCTTAGCTGTTCTACTTCTTATCCAGCTCCATGTTAGTATGCCTAGAAAAACAGTAAAGGATGGCCCAAGCACCCTGCATCCATGTAGGAAACCCAAAGGAAGCTCTGGGCTTGTGCTTTTGGTCTTGCTGAACGAGGCCATTTGTGGCCATTTGGAGAGTAAACCAATGGATGAAAGATTTTCTCTCTCTCTGTGCCTTTCAAACAAATTTTAAAATTCTAATATTTTTTAAAGTTTGTATTTATTTTATTTTTGTATCATCTGTCCATTTTTTGCTTTTGTAGTTTTACATCTTGTCTAAGATGTATTTCTCCACAATATTCTCATTTTTTTAATCTCATATTTTTTGAGTATTTATTTATTTTATTGGAAAGGCAGATTCACAGAGGAGGATATAGAGGAAGATATTCCATCCATTCCTCAAGTGGCCACAACAGCCAGAGCTCAGCCGATCTGAAGACAGGAATAGGGAGCCTCTTCCAGGTCTCCATGCAGGTGTAGGGTCCCAAGGCTTTGTGTCATCCTCTATTGCTTTCTCAGGCCACAAGCAGGGAGGTAGATGGGAAGGGGAGCAGCCAGGACATGAACTGGGCCCATATGCGATGCTGGTGCTTGCAAGCCTCCTGGCTACTCCACTTTTGAATGAACTCTCTGCTAATGTGCCTAGGAAAACAGCAGAAAATGATCCAAGTCCTTGTGCCCCTGCACCCATGTGGGAGACCCAGACTCTCCTGGCTTCCGCCCATCTCTGGCCTTGACAACCATTTGACTAGTGAACCAGCAGATAGAAGATCTCGCTCTGTCTCTCCTCTGTAATTTCATATCTGTTAATACAGGCCTTCTTCCCATTCTTCTTCTTTTTAAGTTTCCCCTAATGTTTGTCAGATATTTTGCTTTCTTACAGTACTATAGAATTAGTCATGATCCAAAAATAAACCCTTGGGGTTTTTACTGGAGTAAATGGAAGTCATCCTACTGATTTGAGGCTAATTAAGCATTTATTTATTTGAAAGGTAGACTTCCAGAAAGAGAGAGAGAGAAACCTTCTATCTGTTGGTTCACTTCCAGGATGGCTGCAATGGGCAGGGCTGAGCCAGGGCCAACAACCCAGGAACTTCTTCCAAGTCTACCACATGGATGCAGGGGCCCAAGCCCTTTGGCCATCTTCTGTTGCTTTCTGAGGCATGTTAGGAAAGAGCTGGTTTGGAAATGGAGCAACCAGAACTCAAACCAGTGCCCACATAGGATGCCAGGCTTGTAGGCCGCAGCTTAACTTGCTGTTCCACAATGCCAACCCCAAGGCTGCCATCTTGAGAAGGTGGTTTCGGGGTCTCCAGGCAGGATTCCTTGCTTCTCTGATCCTCAGTCCCTCAAGAGATCCTCTGCTTGTGAGTCTGGGACCAACATCTCAACTGCATCTACGACAGGAGCCCGAGACCATGCCCTTTTCCCCAGATAAGCAGGTGGGGGTCTCCTCCCAAGGACACTGGCCATGCTAAGCCCCCATATCTGCCCCACCCGCTTCCAGGTGGATAAAGTTTGAAGAAAAGGTAGAGGAAGGAGGTGAACGCTGGAGCAAGCCCCACGTGTCCACACTGTCCCTTCACAGCCTCTTCGAGCTTCGCACCTGCCTGCAGACGGGGACGGTGCTGCTGGATTTGGAGAGTGGCTCCCTGCCACAGATCATAGGTGAGACGGGGACCCCTTTGGGCAGCATTCTTGCTGTTCTCTCAAAACCAGGCACAAGTCTTGCCCTCCAATTCCTGCCAATTTATGTGTTTTGTACTAACCCATTCAACTTTGCTGGAAGTATGTTGCCCAAGAATTCGTTTTAGGATCAAAGGAAGTTGAAAAGCAATGTTATTCATGGTACCCTGGGCATTTTCTTACTATTTTATTTGCTCTTCATGGTAATACTGGGTGATAGAACAGAGAACTGCCTATACACATCCTTCCTGTACATGAAGAGACCAAGAGTTCATGATGTGCCCAGGTTTGCCATTAGTGGCAAAGTTTCTACTTCACCTGCCACCTTTTGCTCAGTAACATGACCCCACACCCTGGGTGCATTCTGGGCCATGTGGACCAGGTATGTTCGTTTCTCACTCAGATGACGTTATCGAGAAGCAGATCGAGGATGGGCTGCTACGGCCAGAGCTCCGAGACAGGGTGAGCTACGTATTGCTGAGGAAGCACCGGCACCAGACCAAGAAGCCTATGCACCGCTCCCTGGTGGACATTGGAAAGTCTGTCTCTTCTACCACCAGTGAGTCTGCCTGTCTGCTGCTAGGCACCAGGCACACGGGCCAGCTCCCTGCGGTGACTGGGATGATCTGGCTTCATGATGTGGGAGAAGTTCTGGGGCTCCCCCAGGTCCCTTTACAGTCAGGGCTGTAGGACCCCAGGCATACTCCAACACTGTCCCCATCCCCAGAGCAGAATGATTGTTGGAAAGAGAGCTGTTTCTCAGGCTGGAATGCACACAACCTTCCCTCAGAGGACCTGGAACATGTCTTCCTTGTGGGCCCCTCCTGGACCAGTCAGAGTCAGCCAGCCTGGGAACAGAGGCAGGGTGGGACGTGGCAGGTCTAGGGAGCACGACAGGAGAGCCTCAGGTGCCCACAGCAGGAAACTGCTGCCAGAGGAGGCTTGTTTAGGAAAAGGCCTGAAAGATGCTCACCAATCTCCCCTCCCCACCGACAAAGCAAGAGCTTTGGCAGAAGCCACGTGGAGGTGATAGAAGGGGATGAGTTTATGACAAGGGTGCCAAGGCTTACAAGGCTGATTGGCAGAGCCAGGGCCACTCAAGGGAACTGCATGGTCCTGAGTACATATCTCAAGCCTTCCACCCTCTGCGCTCAGTATGTGAGTCAAGAAGCCTCATGATACGAGCTCTGCTAAACTTGGCAGACAAATGCTGTCACCAGAGCAGTTAACAGTCAGTAAGAAAACACTCTCCAGGGACTCTTCTTTTCTTTTTTGCTGTATGTGCATCTATTGTGATTACTAAAAAACCAGAGTGAGGGACCTGGCATGGTAGCCTAGTGACTAAAGTCCTCGCCTTGAACGCACCGGGATCCCACATGGACACCAGCTCTAATCCCAGCAGTTCCACTTCCCATCCAGCTCCCTGCTTGTGGCCTGGGAAAGCAGTCGAGGACGGCCCAAAGCCTTGGGACCCTGAACCTGTGTGGGAGACCCAGAAGAGGGTCTGAGCTCCTGGCATTGGATCAGCGAAGTTCCAGCTGTTGTAGTCATTTAAGGAATGAATCATAAGCTGGAAGATCTTCCTCTCTGTCTCTCATTCTCTCTGTATATCTGACTTTGCAATAAAAATAAAATAAATCTTAAAAAAAAAAAAAAAAAGAATGAGCACCACTCCTACATTCTGTAGTTAAATTTCTGCATATCATGGGTCACTTAAAAAAAGGGTTTATTAACTTTATTGGAAAGGCAGATTTACAGAGGATAGACTGAGAAATGTCTTATCTGCTGGTTCACTCCCCAAATGGCTGCAATAGCTGGAACTGAGCTGATTCAAAGCCAGAAGCCAGAAGCGTCTTTTGGGTCTCCCATGTGCATGCAGGCTCCAAGGCTTTGGGCCATCCTCTACTGCCTTCCCAGACCACAGGCAGGGAGCTGGATGGGAAGCAGGGCCACCGGGATTAGAACCGGTGCCCTTAGGGGATGATAGTGCTTAGAGGTGGAGGATTATTAGCCAGTTGAGCCAAAGTGCCAGCCCGCATGGGTCACTTTTATTAAAAGCATCATAACTATAGATGGCAGCAATTCACGGTTTCTCTTACACAATAGCAATTTTCAAAGAAGCAAAAGGACATCACAACCGAAAAACAGCATGCGTACAAAGTCATGTCTGTCAACCTCAAGGCTAGTTCAGAGCTGAAGTAAATTTTTAAAAAGATTTATTTATTTCTATTGGAAATGCAGATATACAGCAAGAAGGAGAGACAGTAAGATCTTCTGTCTGCTGATTCACTCCCCAAGCGGCTGCAATGGCCAAAGCTAAGCCGAGCCGAAGCCAGGAGTCAGGAACTTCCTTTGGGTCTCCCACATGGGTGCAGGGTCCCAAGGCTTTGGGCCGTCCTCAACTGCTTTCCCAGGCCACAAGCAGGGAGCTGGATGGGAAATGGGGCTGCTAGAATTAGAACCGGTGCCCATATGGGATCCTGGGTGTGTACAAGGCAAAGACTACCATGCCAGGCCTTGAAGTAATTCTGTTTTAATACAAACAGCATTTTCTACTTTGTTACTTTAACCCAAAATAAAAAAGCCGTTTTTAAAAAGCTACCAGGATCTCTCTTCTTTCACACTTTTCTCATTCTACTTTTTGTTTTAGACCACTGTGGTACAAGACCCTGAGACATTGGAACTGTAGTTCTATCTGGCAAGAACTCTCACAGAAGGTTAACTTTCCCAAAACCAGGGTCCGACCTCTGTAAATGAGTTTTTTAAAAATGGAAAACATTGATTATATCCTACAGCACAGGTGTGCCCTGCACTTGACATGTTCCCAGAACTGTTCTGAAAGCGCCTCCTGTGTGGACACACTTCATCCTTAGCAAATCTGTGGCTTAGGTGCTGTCCTTGCCATGCAGTCAGGAAGCAAAGATGAACCCAGGTCGTATGCTGTATCTAGTGCCTATTTAATAAGTTGTGTATCTATCTCATTTTCAGCAGTTCAAATATTTCTGTAATTTTGTTGAGGTCTCTTTTTCTCTCTCTTCCTCTATCACACACACACACACACACACACACACACACACACACACACACACACTCCACATTTTTCCTGAAAGGGGAAGAAGCACATCTTGCTGACCAGCTTTATTTAGCTGAATGACTATGCTGTGCCATTGGGCTGGTTACCAAGTCAGGTGCCCTGCTCCTCCTTCCAGGTCGCAGCCCCGCCCGGAGCCCTGCAGGTGGCTCGAGTCTGCACCGCTCCACCGAGGACCTGCGGATGCGGCAAAGTGCAAATTATGGACGTCTGCGTGAGTGCTGCTGGCCTCCCTGTGTCTGCTTCATCCTGGCTGTGGCCCTGGGGGAATGCCCACCTTTTCCTAGGCAGGGGGTAAAGTCCAGGATTCACTAAGGATTCATGCGTGGGCGAAATCTAACTGCAGCTCAAAGCCTGGGCTGTTCTCAGGGCCCAACACACTGCCACAAAATTCCAAGGACTCTCCTAAAGATGAAGTTTTAATTCATACCCTGGCATGATCAGTACTCAAGCCTGTGCTGTCAGCATTTAAAGTGGGGGAGAGGGAGACCTCTGGTTCGGGAACCATTATTAGCCCTGTGGAATCATTTGGTTTGACCCTGCCAGAGCAACTCTTTATGTAGGACTCAAAGTTCAAGCAATAGCATGATTTTTTTTTTAATTCTTAATATTTAAAAGAAAGATTCTGGCTTTTTAAAAACTTTTTTAGAAGATTTATTTATTTTTATTTGAAAGGCAGAGCTACAGAGAGAGACAGAAAGAGAGGGTGGGCAGAGAAAGAGAATGAGAAAAAGAAAGAGATCTTCTATCTGCTGATTCACTCCCCACTGGTTGCAATAACTGAAGCTGGGCTGTCCCAAAGCCAGAAGCCAGGAACTTCTACTGGGTCTCCCATATGGGTGCAGGAGCCTGAGACTTTGGACCATCTTCCCCTGATTTCCCAAACCATTAATAGGGAGCTGGATTGAAAGTGGAGCATTAGGATTTGAACTGGACCCTATATGGAATGCTGGCATTTCAGGTAGCAGCTTTACATACTATGCCACAATGTGAGTTTCAGCAGGATAATTTCTTTTAAAGATTTATTTTATTTTTATTACAAAGTCAGACATACAGAGAGGAAGATCTTCCGACCAGAGATTCACTCCCCAAGTGAGCGCAACAGCAGGTGCTGCACCAATCCGAAGCCAGGACCCAGGAACCTCTTCCAGATCTCCCACGTGGGTGCAGGGTCCCAAGGCTTTGGGCCATTCTCAACTGCTTTCCCAGGCCACAGGCAGAGAGCTGGATGGGAAGTGGAGCTGCTGGGATTAGAACCAGCGCCCATATGGGATCCCGGCGTGCTCAAAGCGAGGACTTTAGCTGCTAGGCCACGTTGCCGGGCCCGCAGGATATTTTTTAAGCTGAAAATTTTGTGTGGCTCACAAATTATGTTACAAATATCCTAATGGTCTTAGGTTTCAATAAACCTCCCTCCATCTTTTTTTTTTTATTGTAATTTAAAGCAGGTGATCCCCTTTCCCCAAGGAGGCATAGACAATGTCCCCATCTGTGGGTGACAGTCTCACACTACCATAAAGGAGGAATGTGGGCAGAGTCACAGCCACATTTGCTAGGCCCAGGGTGAGGGGCTTAAGTGAAAGGTTGTAAACATTTCAGGCAGGTCACCAGCGGTTGCCTGACAGATGAGATGTGAGGAAAGAAGACAGACCTAGAAATGAAGAGAGAAATGGGAATGTGAAGGAGTAACTGCGGGGATGTGAACAAGGGCAGCCCAGGCCGGGTTCCTGACCATGCTCAGGGAAGGACTGGGGAGGTAGCAGCCACAGCCTCAGCCACAGAACGCATTTGCCCCAGGGTGTTCTCTTGGCCCTAATGACCCCAGTGACATGTTCACCCCATGAAGAGCCCCGCTTTCTTAGAATCCCAGAGGAGAATCATAGAGGAGAGAGATAAGATTCTGGCTCTCCCTCCTCTTCTCCAACAAATCCCAAGCTGATAGACACATGGTCTCACATCGGGTAAGGCACTTCTCTGGGCCTGGCGCACCTGAAGGAAAGTCAGCAGGTGGAGCTGAAGGGCAGAGGCTGGAGCGCAGTAGAATGAGAAGTGAGAAGAAAGAAGTGGAGCATAGAGTCTAGTCACTCTTTCAAGAAAGCAAAGTGAGAGGACCCCGATTTGATGGGGCCCCAGGATTAAGGGCAGGGAATCTTGCTTTGGTCACAGACAGGGAGAGGCACATATGGGAGGTCCAAGAGGCAAGGGTCTGCCTTACCCTGCTGACCTGCTGTTTCTTCTCTTCTAGGCCATGCCCAGAGCAGGAGCATGAATGACATCTCTCACACCCCAAACACAGACCAGGTAGGGAAGCCCCTGCCCCTGGCTATGGCGGAGGCCTGGGCAGAAAGAAACTTGGTTTCTGCAGGGAGAGCAACAAGGATTTCCTGTGTGTCGGGAAGGTCCTTTCGTCATCCACATTTCAGTGGACGGAGGACATTGAGGCTTGAAGCAGCTACATACCACGGAAGACTGCCCTGCTGAAGGGTGACAGAGCCATAATCCAACCCAGGCAGTCTGACTCGAGAACCTTTAACTTGGGAAGAATTTAGGAACCAGTATTTTCTGGAATATTATTATTATGTTCATGTTTGCATGACAGTGGTGCCTTGATAAGAAGGCAGTGACTGGTGAAGAAGGTCTTTTATAACCTGCTCTAACAAACATACAAATGGTAATAATGCTGGCTGTGCCCCTCACCAGGCAATGTGGCCTTTTTATGTCTGGTCTCCTGACCAAAGCCCAAAGCTGCTCCTTAGTGTTGGCAGCTTCCGAAGCTGATGGGCCAATGGGTGCTCCTTGGGTGCCAGCCTAGAGAGGTTTGTTTTGCAGGCCCTATCCTCCTGGTTGGTGCATACCGAGCTAACTCCTGCCCATGCCCAGCCTGCAGATGGGCTCAGCAGTGGGCTGCTTCATTCCCCAAATGGTTGCAACAGCCAGATCTGGGCCAGGGCAATCCTAGAGCAAACACCAGCCAAGTCTCCATGGATGGCAGGAACCCAAGTACTTGAGCCATCTTCTGCTGCTTTCCCAGGTACATTGGTAGGGAGCTGGGTTAGAAGTGGAGCAGCTGGGGGCCTGGCACCATGGCCTAGCGGCTTAAGTCCTCGCCTTGAACGCACCGGGATCCCATATTGGCACCGGTTCTAATCCCAGCAGCTCCACTTCCCATCCAGCTCCCTGCCTGTGGCCTGGGAAAGCAGTTGAGGACGGCCCAAAGCCTTGGGACACTGCATCCGCATGGGAGACCCGAAAGAGGTTCCTGGGTCCTGGCTTCAGATTGGCACAGCACCTGCCGTTGCGCTCACTTGGGGAGTGAATCTCTGGTCGGAAGATCTTCCTCTCTGTCTCTCTTTCTCTCTGTATATCTGACTTTGCAATAAATAAATAAATCTTAAAAAAAAAAGAAGAAGAAGAAAAAGTGGAGCAGCCGGGACTTGAACTGGCACTATGACAACCTGAATTGCTGGCACGGCAAGCAGCAGCTTAATCTTATGTGCTGCAACCAGTAGCTTGGCTCTACCCCTTTGGCCCTCCTGCCCTAGGCAGACAGAAATCAGAGGGGCCACAGGGAGGCCACACTGAGTTATGAGTCTTCTAGGTAGTCTCTTGGGGGGTGCACTTTGGGGGCACAGAAGTTTCTTGCAGGCTTGGAAAGGAATCTGTGGTTTCCCGTGAGTCAGGAAGCTGGTGACTGAGAGCAAATAAAGCCCCCCAATCCCCACCGTGAGACTAGGCCTCTTCCTCCCCTTAGCCCCCACAGGGGCAGACTGAGCAGGAGGGCTGGGCAGCTGGAGTGTGGATGCTGAGATGCTGGCCTTCCAGGTGGCAGGAGCCCACAGATGTGGCTGAGCATCGAATCAGCCCACTGTGTGGTTGGGTAATCTTCAGGAATACCTTGGGGTCATCTACAAAGGATAACCAGTGTCTGTGGTTAGCCACTCCCAAGTCTTCTCATTTATACATTCAGAAGTAATTATTTCTTTCAGTCTCCTAAAAACTGTGGCAGCATTTTTTAAAGTTAGACCCGCAGAACAATCAGAAGGAGAGAAAGGGTGTGTGCAGGGTGCTCATGGGCATCATTTTTTTTTTTTTTTTTTTTTTGCCTTCCCTGATCAGCGGAAAAACAAATTCATGAAGAAGATCCCCAAGGACTCGGAAGCCTCCAATGTGCTGGTGGGTGAGGTGGACTTCCTGGACCAGCCGTTCATCGCGTTTGTGCGGCTGATCCAGTCCGCCATGTTGGGAGGAGTGACCGAGGTGCCCGTGCCCACCAGGTGAGAGCAGTGGTGGAAGCCCACCTGCACACCTGTGCTCCTAGAGCCGGCTGTCCGGCTAGGTGGGCAGACAGTGCTATGACAGGAGCCCCCTGAGCATGGAGATTTGCTGGGGAGGAGGAAGCCTCTGACAAGGGGAAAGTTGGTAAAGTTATTTAAGGTCATCCCAAAGGAGGAGGAAGTCAAGCTGAGAGAGAAGCTGCTGGGCCTGCCTGCCTGGGAACAAGACAAAGGCGAAGAAGCTGGGGGAGCAGCAGTTTTGGGAGAGTAAGAGGAAGGGCGAAGGCTGCCCCAGACAAGTCCCGGATACAAAGGAAGGACGTTAGAAAGCCAAGGCTGAAGGCTACTTAGGGCCAAAGAGTTGCCTTCAGCTGCATCTCCTTTTCCTTCTCATCTTAGCCCTCCTCCTCCTCTTCACTTCTTTGTAGATTTCTGTTCATACTGCTGGGACCTTTGGGGAGAGCAAAGTCCTACAATGAAATCGGCCGCGCCATTGCCACCCTCATGGTGGATGATGTAAGTGGTGACCAGAAGCTTGTCCTCCTGCCTCTGCTTTTATCCATTTATCTCATGGGCATATCCATGGACCTGCTGTGTACCAGGCCCTGTGCAGGATGCTGAAAGTGATGAGCTTAGGGGGTTGGTCACTGTCCTTCAGGAGCACCCGTCAAGGCCGGTGGGGCTAGGAGGGAGGCAGTGCAAGTCTAGAGTCATAACACTCACCCAGTGCCAGCTGCTCAGGGCATCAGGCAGGACTCGGGGCCTGCATGTGTGTGTGGAAAGGCATGGAGCTGAGGGGGTGCAGGATAGAGGCAGACCCAGCATGAGCCTGAGACCCAGCATTCCACACAAAGGGAGTGGGAGTCAGGGCTTGGGGAAGTTGGACACAAGCGGGTTCACGCAGGGTCTATTGAAGAGCTCTGAGGGCAGGAGGCGATGCCAGGGAGGTGAGCCCAAGACTGTGCAGGCTGTAAGCAGAGCTGAGGTTTCTCATCTTATCCCTGTTGCAATGGGAAGCCCACCCCAGGAGCTTGAAACGCAGAAAGAACCCAATCAGCTCTGTAACTCTGAGAGCAAGCGCTGAAGACAATAGCAGCCTGGCCTCCAGCAGTGAAGGGCTGGGCAGCAGCAGATGGACCAGACGCACCTGTTCTCCAGCTGGACTGAACAGAAATTTTCTAGTATGCTTCCCCTGTGGAAAACTGAATCCAGGGAGGCTAAGTCACTCCGCAGAAGCCCCACAGAATATGGCAACCCGGCCTTTAAGTCCAACACAGGCTAGAGTGTTTGGCGCCCACGGCACGCTGTGCCCTGCTTCATCTGCCCTGCTGTGCTCTCAAAGGGTACTGGCCATGGGAGCAGTGGGAACAGTGGTTTAAAGTGTGACTAGACATGACATGCCCCTGATAGTCGGGTGAGTAAGAAAGGGCAGGAAGCTGAGCCTCTACCCGCTCTCTACTCGCCAGCTTTTCAGCGATGTGGCCTACAAAGCCCGCAACCGGGAGGACCTGATCGCGGGAATCGACGAGTTCCTGGACGAGGTCATTGTCCTTCCGCCTGGAGAATGGGACCCAAATATCCGCATTGAGCCTCCAAAAAAAGTGCCCTCTGCCGACAAAAGGTGTGTTGTGTGTGTGTGTGTGTATACAGGATCAGGGAGGTGGAAGGGGAGCAGCTGGGACAGGAAATACCTTTTGGTATCTTTTTCTCTATTGGTATCTTTTTGTCTCTTAAAGATTTATTTTATTGGGCCCAGAGGTGTGGCTTAGTGGCTAGGGTCCTCGCCCTGGACACACCGGGATCCCATATGGGTGCCAGTTCTAATCTCAGCAGCTCCACTTCCCATCCAGCTCCCTGCTTGTGGCCTGGGAAAGCAGTCAAGGACGGTCCAGAGCTTTGGGACCCTGCACCCACGTGGGAGATCTGGAAAAGGTTCCTGGCTCCTGGCTCCATTGAGGTCACTTGGGGAGTGAATCATCGGACGGATGATCTTCGTCTCTGTCTCTCCTCCTCTATGTATATCTGACTTTCCAATAAAAATAAATAAATATTTTTTTAAAATATTTATTTTATTTGTTTGAAAGAATGATAAAGTGAGAAAGAGAAACAGAAAAATCTTTCATCTGCTGGATCATTCCCCAAGGCCAGGTAGAAACCAGGTCCCTGCAACTACATGTGGGTCTCCCAATGGGTGACAGTGCCACAGACACCTGGGCCATCTTCTGCTGCCTTCCCAAGGTGCACTAGCAGGCAGTGGGATCAGAAGTGGAGCAGCCAGGACTCAGACCAGCTCTCAGGTGTCATAGAAAGTGGCTTAACTTGCTGTGCCACAATGCCTCTCATTTTCTCTTTTTGAAACACTGGAAATCAATACAGCCCCATGTTAGCATTTGTAAACTCTGGGAGACCTGCCTTTTTCTCTGCCCTTTAAGATACTGCATAACTTTTGTTGGAAAGGGGAGGTGCTCTCCAACAATCCTGGAGGGACTGAACCCTGACCAATAGGACTGGCAGCCTCACTCTCACCACATCTCTTGTGTCACAGGAAATCCGTGTTCTCCCTGATGGAGCTGGGTCACATGAATGGCTCTGTAGGAGGAAGCGGTGGTGCAGCCGGAGGAGGAGGCGGTGGCAGTGGATCTGGTAGTGGAGCGGCAGGCCGACCGAGCAGTGGGGATGATGGAGAGATGCCAGCTGTGCATGAGATCGGGGAGGAGCTTGTCTGGACTGGAAGGTGCCCACCCCACCTGACAGTGATCCTGCTGCCATTTCCACTTGTCCCCACCTCACCCACTCTCTAGGAATCTTTGCCATCACTCTCTGTGGTACCCACTCCATGCCACTAGATCTAGCCTGCTTTCTTTCCTTCTCTGTGTCCTGAACGCCCCTTCTGAATCCTGGAATACAGTTGTCCCAGGACAGGGGACGGGAGGCCCCACATGAGAGTAGAGGAACCCAGACTTTTCTTTGAATAGCCTTATTTGTTTCCTAGGAGTGCCAGAACAATGCACACAAACCAGGTAGCTTCTTCCACAGATCTGGGAACCATGAGTTATAAATTGAGGTTTCTGCAGAGCTGTGGTACATCCCCTATCCCAGCCCCTGGGCAGACCCCTCCCCTGCCTCCTCATAGCTTCTGGTGGTAGCACACAACCCTGGTGTTCCTTGGCTTGTAATTGCATCTCCAGGCTCTGCCTTTTCTACCACAGCCCCTCTCTGTGTGTCTCTCATATCATGTTGGAGTAGGCCCCTTGCTGATGACTTCATCTGGATTATCTCTGCAAAGGCCCTATTTCCAATAGGCATATGTTCACAGGGATGGAGGTCAGGCCTTTAATATGGCTTTTGTGGGGAATATGGTTCAACAGTACCTTCTTCCCACTCAGCTCTACCTTTTCAAAAAGTCTCCTCTTAGGAAAAGGCCTGAGCTCCTTTGCCAGCTCTTACAGCAGCTTGGGTTGTTGCAGCTATAGGAAGGGAGATGACCCTGCAAAGCCAAGTGTGAGCATGACTTTGAGGGTGTACTTGTGTTTCTTATGTGCTTGGTTCTAGCCGTTATTCTCAGCAAGAAGCAACTTTACTCCCTGACTTCCTCACTGCCTCCTACCCTGCCCTCCTTGCCCAAGGACTTTGCCAGTGTCAAGGAACTTTTTCCTTTGTCACAACCAGGAAAGAAGTGGAGACCAAGGATGCTTTTACAGTGCCCAGGGCACTCTCCCCCAACAAAGGATGATCTGATCTGAAATACCAATAATACTAAGGTCGAGGAACCCTCCGTGCCACATACTTATACAATGCCAGGAGCTATGCGTACTGGCATCCCCACTGTCCCCAGACCTAAGCTTCCCCACCTGGGTGTTTCAGAGAGCAAAGTAACCATTACCGTTCCAAACCTGCCCTTGATGAATCTGTGTTACAATCTGGAGTGTCTCTAGGTTCAGACACAGCCTGTTTGTAAGCACAGGCCCTGTGGGTTGTTTTGGGGATGTAAGGAAGACAACTTCTCCTGAACCCAGAACTTAACTCCCCTGTAGGTTGTGAGGTCCACCTTAGGCCCTGCTCCCCTGTGGGCTGTGAGGTCCACCTCAGGCCCTGCTCCTGTCAGACCTTCTCTTCTGCAAACTTCCTGTTGTGGATGGTACCATTGAGTCCCTGAACCTAAATGTTCTGATAAGATGATCTTTGTCTCTGACCGCCCCTGGCTGAATTCCTTCCCTCTCCCCAAACCTCCAGGGTGCCTGTAAATAGCATTGCCTTTCCCTGGTATTTGTGGGGCAGAAAGTAGCCCCTGGGGGCATGTCTTGAACAGGTTCTTCGGTGGTCTCTGTCTGGATGTCAAGAGAAAACTGCCCTGGTTCCTAAGCGACTTCTATGACGGCTTCCACATCCAGTCTATCTCTGCCATCCTGTTCATCTACCTCGGCTGTATCACCAATGCCATCACCTTTGGTGGGCTTCTGGGGGATGCCACTGACAATTACCAGGTATGTGGGGGAAGTGGGCAGGAACTTCAGCAAAGTCTGCCTCCATCTAGTGGCAGTGAGGTGCTTCACCCCTCACCCCATCACCAAGATTTCAGTCATCATCTACTTGGTAATCTTTCATCCTTAATAACTTTTTAAAAATGAAAACAAAAGAGGAGGAGGGAAAAAAAGAGATAATCTAATAGTATTAAAAGGTGTCTGACTGGGGTGGGCATGCAGCCTAGTAATCAAGACATCAGCACCCGACTTCGGCTTCTGTCTCCAGCTTGGCAACGATGCAAACCTGGAGGCAGAGCTGATGACTCCAAGGAACTGAGTTCCTGTGACCCATGTGGGAAACATGGATCTCAATCTTAGCTCCCTGCCATTACAGGCGTTCAGGGGAGTAAACCAACAATAAGCTCACTCTCTCTGCCTCTCAAATAAAAGATACCAAAAGCTAAATCACAGTACTACAGACATAATGTAAGATTGCTATCATGGTAGGTCAGACTTTTAAGAGGAATCTTCTACTTTGTCATTTGGCACTTTTCCCATTGCCTCTCAGGAAGCTCAGAGTTCCAGGGGAAAGACCCATCTTTGCAGATAGAGATGGCTGCCTACCACAGCCTCCACCTCTCTCCTGGCCTTCAAAGCGAACATCCCGCTGCCTTGGGGCGGGGGGTGGCAGGTGTCCACATGGCTGCTCCTCAGGATCTCCCAGCTCATATGGCTGAGTCTGCATCTGTGACCTTCCCTCCTGACCTGCTGTTCCTGGGCCTTGTCTGGCACAGCACACAGCACCACCATTCCCCCAGTTCTCCACACCAGACACTAGCATTGTTCTGCTCCACATGGCCCTTGTGGCGTGACCCCACTAGCACTCAGGCTTCAGTCCTCCCTCTGGGCATTCCTGCCCCACTGACCCATTCTCCTTTCTGCTTCCTGCCAATCCTCATCCTCTTTTTGGTTCTCAACTGGAGCCTATATGGATTCACTGTTCCTTATCCTGAGATCATCTTACTTCTTCTCATGATGCCAATTCACCCTATCCTCCTGGCCTAGTCCCTGCTTGCATGTTGGGTCTCAGCATCCACATGACACCTTCACCCCTACTGTGTGTTCCTATGGCCCTTGGACCTACCTAGATCGTCATTTTCAGGCCGAGGCTCTGAGCCAAGAGCAATCTTGACCTCGGGAAACATTTGAGAATATCTAGAAACAATTTTGGATGCTGTTAACTTGGGTGGGGTGCTACTGGCATCTCCCGGACAGCAGCCAGAAATGCTGCCCACCATCCGCCAAGGCACAGGACAGACTCACACAACAAAGAATTACATAGCCAGAAATATCAGCGATGCCCAAGTGGAAAACCCTGCTTACTTACTTTTGTCTCCCACTAGAGGGTGCCCAATACCCTGCACAATTCCTGCTACAGAGCAGGCAACTAATGGATTTGAATGCATGAATCATAGATGGTTGCATAGTATGTTATGCGGGAGTAAAATGAACACAGAGGCAAGAATGCCACTTTTTTCCAAGGTTCTAAAAGAAAATCACATAGGAATTAGAAGCAGTGACTTTGGCCATGGTTGCAAGTTGTGAAATAGGGGATGACTAGTAGGATTTGGGGAGGGGAGGGCCCGGAACAAAGGATGGAACTAGCCAGGACCCTGGAAAAAGTTGGGTTGCAGCCCTGTGGAAAGGTGCCTGCTCCAGCCTCTGCTGAGCGTCCTCCTCTCGTGCCCCCAGGGAGTGATGGAGAGCTTCCTGGGCACTGCCATGGCTGGCGCATTGTTCTGCCTCTTCTCGGGACAGCCTCTAATCATCCTCAGCAGCACGGGGCCCATCCTCATCTTCGAGAAGCTCCTCTTCGATTTCAGCAAGTAGGTGCCCTTTGGTGGCCCTCACGACCTGCCCTTGTATGCAGGGAAAGGCAGGGCAATGGGTACAGGTGGAAGGCAGGTAGGCAGTGCCCAAAACCTCAACTACAGGAGGGCTGCCAGGTGACCCCCTGACTCCTGTCAGCTGCCAACCTTCAAGCTATTTTATTGCATATCAGCACAGCCTACAGGAGATACATAGTCAGAACAAATGCACTCTAGTGTGCTTCTGCACAGCTGTGGCCTGAAGGTTACTGTGATGTATGCAGTGACTTGATCTGGACACCAGAGGCTGCTCAGTACCCTGGAAGCTCCTGTTGCTATTCCAGACTCAGTTGCCTCCTCTATCATATGACAGTTTAGACTGGACCATTTCTAAGACCTGTTCCAGTCCTATATTCCAGAATTCCCCTGTTGTCCACTCTCTATAGGTGTCTGTTTCCTATGTGGGAGCTCTGAGATCTTTTCTAGAGTTCTTAGAGACCAGACATCCCAGCAATCATTCCCTTGCCCAGCCCTCTCACTGTCCCTGGGAGGGCACCTGTGCCACAAGAGGCAGATGAGCTGCTTCAGCTGGTCTGGGAGCTTAGCAACTGCCAAAGCCCTGAGCTGAAGGCCCCTGCCTTTCCTCTGCCTTCCAGAGGCAACGGCCTGGATTACATGGAGTTCCGCCTCTGGATTGGCCTGCACTCAGCCATCCAGTGCCTTATCCTGGTGGCCACGGATGCCAGTTTCATCATCAAGTATATCACCCGCTTTACCGAGGAGGGCTTCTCCACCCTCATCAGCTTCATTTTCATCTACGATGCCATCAAGAAGATGATTGGTGCCTTCAAGTATTACCCTATCAACATGGACTTCAAGCCTGACTCCATCACTACCTACAAATGCGAGTGTGTCGCCCCTGACACAGGTGACGGTAACTCCAATAGTCCCTTGGGCTCCCATCTACCCACCACCAGAGCTCTGTTCTCTTATGTGGGAGGGTAAACCTGCTTGGAGGGACTTTTTTATTCTAGGATTTACTGTTCAAGGGAGCAAATGCAGGATCTTGAACCATTTTTTAGAAGGAAACCAAGGGAATAGTAGCTGTAATATGAGTCAAATATCAGTGACCAGGATGACAGTCGGGAGGGCAGAGGGGTCCCTCAGGAGGAGAAAAATGGTGAGATACAGGCCATACATGAGAGGAGTGCTGCCAAGGTATTCCTGCTTCAGGCCTGAGGGAGACCTGAAAATCCCCCAGTCCTTCCCAGCCCCATCAGTGCTTGGTACAGTAACTTCTCCAACATTGTTGCCTTTGTGGCCACAGCCTTGAGATCACAGCAGAGAGTGAGCCTTCCTACAAGGACAAATCCAGAGCTATTCGAGGAGTGGTTAGAGAACCTACGGTTACTTACCCCTTGGGGGCTCACACACTATCTCACAGAGAGGTCCAAGGAAGCACCATCATGCTCACATGGGACCCACTTCATTCTCTCTAATCAGTACATGCAGAGTAGAGAATGAAGAGCAAAAACCCTAAGGAGGTTAAGGAAGCACTAAAAGTGATGGGGGTTACCACAGGAGAAGCACCAGCCCCCTCTGGTCAGGCGTGAGCTCCTTGGCCACTCTCCAAATGTGCCTGCACTGTGGTTACCATAACAAGGATCCTTGCACTGGTGTGGGAGGCTGCTTCAGTCAGTTGGTCAACCTGCTGATAGGGGCAATCCTGTGAGGTCATGTCAGGAAGTGAGTAAATCAACCTGGCACTGGTGACATTATCGAACCCTACAGAGTTTGGACATGTGGCTTCCTTCACAGTCTTAATCACATCCCTAAGAGCTGTCAGTGAGATGTGCCTGGGGGTGCCTGGGGGTGCCTGGGAGGTGGGTGATCCACCCACATTCCTCCAAGCACCATAACACTGGGTTCAGAGATAGCAAACTGAGGCCCAGAGACCACTCAAGACCACCCAAACCTCAGTTTCCCCCAGCTTTAAGGAAAGGCTGTCAGTACCAGCCCTGTGGATCTCATGGGACTTTTGTGAGATTTACAGATCTATAATCAGACTGAGGTGGAGGAAAGAAGTACATGCTGGGCTTAATACATTACTATGTATAAAAAGTAATCGCAAGTTCATCAAAAAGATCTGCTGCACAACAGTGTAAATTCTACTTTAGGCTCTATTCCAGGGAAGATGAAGATGCTCTGCCTTCCAGCAGTTTAGTTTTAATTACTACCCCCTCTCCCCCGTCACTGCACTGATTTTGTAAGAAAGTATTTTTTATTATTTTTTTTGTTGGAAAGTCAGGTTTACAGAGAGAAGGAGATACAGAGAGAAGGATCTTCCATCTGCTGGTTCACTCCCCAAGTGATCACAATGGCTGGAGCTGAGCCAATCAGAAGCCAGGATCCAAGAATCTCCTCTAGATCCTCCACAAAGGTGCAGGGTCCCAAGGCCTTGGGCTGTTCTCTACTGCTTTCCTAGGCCACAATAGGGGAATGGAAGTGGAGCAACCAGGACACAAACCAGTACCCGTATGGGATCCTGGCATGCAAGGCGAGGACTTTAACCACTAGGTTACCACACTGAGCCCTGTAAGAAAGCTTAGGTTTAATTTCTATTCTTTCATTTTTCTTCTCCTTTGATGTTAAGTTACCCCATTAGAATCAGTGATAGGGAAAGCTTGCCAGAGCACCAAGGGATCCCTCCTGCAGGGCTTTTCATTCTGCCCTAGAGTGAATCTCTCCTCTGCAGGCCAGCCCCTCTAGGGCTCTCTGCACTCTGCTTGCACTTTCTGAACACTCTAGAGTGCACTGAGCATAAACTTCCCACCAACGTGACTGTTAGAAGTCCATGACTATGATCTCTTTTGGAAACAGTCCAGATTCTGTGGACTTGAGGGGCTTCATTAAGCCCCCATGCGTCAAAATCTCCACACTGGCTCTCCCAGGTACGTGGTGTCCTAGTTCCAGCTCCTTTACTCTCAAGGAAGAAACTGGGAATCTGACTAGCTCCTGGCCCGTAATGTCCCAGGATCACTAACACTCCAACAGAGCAGTGACTTTCAGACATGAAAGCATACCCATGCCTGGTGTTACCACGTACCTTTGGGTCATGCTGTTGTCACGGTCCCTGGACCAGCAGCATCAGCGCCATCAGGGCAGTTGTTAGAGATCCACATTCCCAGGCCCACTTTCCGTGCCCTCTAGCCCGCTCATCAGATCCTCAGGGGCAGAGGTCAACTTTCTCTGGATCAGCAAGCCTTTCAGGTCACTCTGATGTAATTGACATTGTCAAATTGCCCTGTCAAAGTATTGAGTAGAATCCTAAGCCACTGTTATCTGCTGAACCCGGGAAGAGAAATTTCTTCACAGAAAGTAAAGGAGCTAAAGTCTGGACAAGTCACTCTTGACCAGGAGAGCCTGGAAAGGAAAGTTCTAGGGAGGGAGAACTAACTGTTCCGTGTCCTTGGGTCACCTGCCCACCCCACATTCTGTAGTCCTAGTTTCACTACAAATCCAGGCTGACATTGTCATGCTCAGTCTATCAAGATAGAAGCTCAAAGGGGGAACTCTTTTTCTCTTTAATTTTGTTTCCATTGTAACTGATTTGTATTCTGTTTATGGATGCTGCACATACTGATTTGGCTGCTTTCAATCCCAAGTGAGTACTACTTTGTAAACACTAGTTTTAAATATTTTTACTATTTGGAGCTTTTCTGGAATTTGCTATGTTATAGTTCTTCCATCTTTATCTTAAGAGGCTTCCTTTGCAACATTCTTAGTATAAAAGTGTTGAGAATTCTAAGCAGAAGCCAGTGTCTGGTCTGAAAACCTTAGTGGAAAATCCCCACGTTCCCTAGGCTGGAACGTTAGCAGGAACTCCCGTCTGAGTCAGCCTAGCTGCCAACTTCCCTCTGTTCTTATAGGCGTGTCACCTTGTCTTGGTCAGTGTTGTGAGAAAAGGCAGTGGGTATCCCAGAGTTCTAGTAAGCAAAGATTCCTTCAGAACAATCCCAACAAGCTTGTGGGTCTGGAGATGGGGGGAATATTCTGCCCAAGTCCTCAGCCACCAGCCTAGCTGCCCTGGAAGTGAGCCCCACCAAGGAGTTCCATTAACACACCCTGGCCTTTGGCAGCTTGTGGGAGACTGGGAGCAGCCTGGTGACGGACTTCTGCCCTCGGGTGTCAAGGAGCCAAGAGGGGTGTGCTCCCTTCCAACAGGCTGACAGATGGGCCTTGGCCCTCTGTCCCAGGCCTGTTGCAAAGGAGCTGCTTGGTGTGCCTACACTGCCTGGCCTTCACCTCAGCCCATGCAGTTCAGAGGGAAAGACACCACAAACCTCACCCTTCAAAGCCCACCCTCTGCATAATGAATGAGCGGCTGTGCCCACTATGCAGCCTGGCCTGTTGAGCAAGGGAAGCAGGACACCTGGAAGTGAGAGGAGGGGGTGACAGTGCCTTTCTACAGTCCTCCTGACCCCTGAAGGGATCCCCAATATATCCTCCTTCCAGCTGGGGACATGGGGGCTGGAAGAGGGGAGTGCCCAGCAAGGGAGCAGGACCTGTGTGTTCCTAATTCTCCTCTAGATCTTTTTCCGTGGTTTGCATGCCAGGGGTAGATCTGAGAAGATAGTATCGAACCCCATACATCATTACAGGCCTAGGAAAGTGCTGCCTGTGAGGACAGGAGGGAGGGGGGCGTGTCTGCAGAGGGCCACAGAGCTGGGAGGCTTACCAGCTCTAGGTCAGCCTGTCTGGGATGGGACCATGGCTGCAAGTGAGAGCTGTGTGATGGTAGAACCTGGGCAAATTACTTAATCTCTGGGCCGCAGTTACCTCATCTGCAAATGGGGGTGTTTCATGGAGATACAGCAACTTAAATGAATATGAGTGAAGGTTTGCAAGTGTGCTTAGCATAGAGGAAGTTCTTGGAAACTTTTTTTTTTTTAATCTACCAGCACAGAAATGGGCCTGGCTGCCACTAGGGTTTCACACAGCACATTATCCACCAACTTGTCTTAACACCAGACTTCTTATTTCCATTATTAAAACCAGCTGCTCATCATCAGGTGGGAACTGCCCTGTCCTGGTCCAGCAAGTCTGACTGGCTGTGGCTAGGGCTATGTCCCCCCAGCACTTCCCTCCCCAAAGCAAAATGAGGAAGGTGATGGGGCCTGGGTATGGGGAGCAGCCCTCAGCATGGAAGCTGGTTCTCAGGGACCAGAGGGAGATGGGAGAGGGCTGGGACTGTGTAGGGCTGCATGCTGCGGCTCAGCAGCTGCTGACCTTGCCAATGTCATGTGCTCCTCTGCAGTGAACACAACCACGTTCAATGCCTCAGCCCCACTGGCACCAAACACCAATGCTTCTCTGGTAAGTCCTGTCCTCGCAGATCAGACATTCAAATGCTTTTGTCTTTGGAAGGGGTTGGGAAAGAGTGGGGAAGCTGACATCAGTTGTGTTGACCCCAGCCTCATCTCATGGTCCCCTGCAGTTTTAAACACACATTTCAATGTTAAGTATGTATTGTAACCAGCCCATTAAGACCAGATTTCACTACATTGAGACCGTGTGAGTAGATATGATATGCACACTTGTGAATGAAGGGGAGGCAGAAGTGAGGAGTGGTGAATAGGGTTGCACAAGCAAACTAGTAAACAGTTTCCCACTCAGTGTCCTACTTCCTTTCCTTCCCTTTCTACTAGAAACCCCCAGTACCGACCCAACAATGCCACTCTCAAGCCCTGGAGCATCTGTTAGTCACCCCCACTCAAGGAATCTGTCCTCCTTGGTCCCAGGAGCCCCCTAATAAAGATGAGCAGGGGCCTTCAGGAGCTGGCATACCAACTTAAGTGTGTGTGACAGGGAGAAGGTGATCACAAGGCCTGTGCTTGGTTGTGTAACAGAAGCCTGCTGCACACTCCCTCCTTGCTAGCCAAATGTTTTATCCTGGAGCACCATGAGGAACCCTCATGGTCGCCACCTGCCTATTATCCCTTGAACCAGCTGGTCTGTGTCTTGCTGAAGGCACCGTGGGGTATAGGAGGGCTGGGGCCCCTGTGAGGCTGACAACGTATAATGGGTCACATGAGGACTGCAGAGGGATGGACGCAACTGACCCAACAGAAAAGCCCTGATCCTTTATCTCCTGTGCTTGGTCTCCAAGTACAACCCCCTTAACCTCACAGCATTGGACTGGTCTTTGCTGAGCAAGAAGGAGTGTCTGAGCTATGGTGGGCGCCTGCTTGGAAATTCCTGTCAGTTCGTCCCAGACCTGGCACTCATGTCCTTCATCCTATTCTTCGGGACATATTCCATGACACTAACCCTAAAGAAGTTCAAATTCAGCCGCTATTTCCCTACCAAGGTAAGTGTCCCCTGCAGAGAAGAGGCCCCACTAAGTGTCCCCAGGCACTTACCTAGGACTGATGCCACAAGAGCACTAGCCCATTTTTTCAAGCATAGTCAGAACTAGATCACCTTGTCAAATACCCTTGACAACATTTGGTATTGTCTGTAGTATTTATTGTTTTTATTTTCCTAATGACTGCTGCAGTTAAGAACTTGATCTTGTGTTTATTGGCTGTGTAGCCATTTCACTTCTTGTTGGAAGTATCTGTTTAAATATCATGTAACAGTTCATCATATATTCCGGGTAGAAATTCTTGAATGATCATATGTGTTGCAGCTGTCTTCTCCCACTCTGGTCTAGCCCTTTTGTTTTCTTAATATTATCTTTTATTTAACAGAAAGTCCTAGCTTTCATTTATAATTGAGAATATCAAAATTCCCCTCACAGAAAATGTTAGACCAGGTCAGGGAGCAACAGCCTGGCACACATTCTTAAGAGGTAGAGTTTCCCACTTCAATAACAGCATGATGGACTTACAACTGTTCATGCAGGACACTCCTTGTAAAACTAGAGGGGAAATCAATGGTTTTAGGGGGAACTTAGGGAGGGGGACAGGTAATCCCAGAGCCTGTGGAACTACATCATTAAAAAAAAAAAAAAGAGGTAGCGTTTCCTTTAGAGTGCGACCCTGGCCCTCACCACACCTGCTGAGTGACCTCGTTCAATCTCTTATCCCTGAGCATGTCTTCAGCAAGGGCTGCTGTGGTCACAGGGGTCAGAACAGCTCCCACTCTCACTGCCACATGCCAAGCCCTCTGAATGGCACCCCTAAGGCAGGTGCCATGCTATTTCCACCTTTCAGAGGAAGAAACAGGCTGGCGGAAAGGACGTGCTTCCCCAGGGTCACACAGCCAGAGGCAGGCCTTGAGTCTGGGCCTGCTGACTTCAGAGCCCAAGCTTCAACCACACATCTCTTTGCTACTTGAAAACGGGGACTATGACTGTTTGGACTTGGCTGGGATCTTGGCTCACTTGCCACTCTCATTTCTGTAGGTCCGGGCCCTGGTGGCAGACTTCTCCATCATTTTCTCCATCCTGCTGTTTTGTGGAATCGATGCATGTTTTGGCCTGGCAACTCCCAAGCTGAACGTGCCCAGTGTCATCAAGGTTTGCTGTCCCCCTGCTCTAGGCGCTTGCTCTGCTGGACAGCAACTGCAGAGCCCGTCCTCTCTGTACGGAGATAACTTTCTTTTGCTCATCTAGGGGGCTGCATTGGTTCTCTGAGTGTGTTCCACCCTTTTCCTCTTGTACAGTCACAGAGCTGGTCCTTTGAGATAGCAGGTAGGGATATAGTCACCCTCAAACCACTTGTGTGGCCTGCAGACTTCTACTTGAGGATTTCCAGTTGCCTGGCCATCTACAAACTAGGCCGACTGGGAAGAATCCCTTAGGACAGTATTTCCTAAAATACAGTCCTTGGGGCTGTGCCACACTGTCACCTGGGAGTGCATTGGAAATGTACATTCTCAGACCTATGTAATCCAAAGCACAGGGCGGAGCCCAGCTTTCCCATTCCAGCAAGGCCTCAGGCTGATTCAGGGCATATTCAAGGTTGAGTATCACTGCTCAGAAAGTCCCAGTCAGACTAGGGTTGGCACTGTTGCAGGTCGCTCTGAGCTCAAACCATGCTCCCTACTGGGGTAGGGAGTTTAGGTCCAAAAACTTACCCACTCTGCCTTGCAGCTCTTGGCCTTCAAAATATTATCTAGGGTTCTCTTAGGAGGCTTGAATGCATCCAGTACAATTCATGCTGTAATAAAATTCTGCCTTCTCTTCAATAGAAGGTAAACTTCAGAATATCCCTTATTCCTGACACACAAGTCTGAAGTGACTTTTGGGTTTTTTTTTTTTTTTTTTTTTTTCATTGGAAAGGCGGATATACAGAGAGGAGAGACAGAGAGGAAGATCTTCCGTCCGATGATTCACTCCCCAAGTGAGCGCAACGGGCCGATACTATGCCGATCCGAAGCCAGGAGCCTCTTCCGGGTCTCCCACGCGGGTGCAGGGTCCCAAAGCTTTGGGCTGTCCTCGACTGCTTTCCCGGGCCACAGGCAGGGAGCTGGAAGGGAAGCAGGGCTGCCGGGATTAGAACCGGCGCCCATATGGGATCCCGGGCGTGCAAGGCGAGGACCTTTAATCACTTGCGCCACCGCGCCGGGCCCGACTTTTGGGTTTTAAAGACAAGTCCGTAAGCTCCCCACACAGGAGCCTCAGGAGAGGAGGAGGTAGCAGGCACTGGATCCATAAGTCCTCTGTGCTTGCTGTTGGGCCTCATTGCTACTTTCTGCTAGTTTGCACTGAGTAACCACGCAATGCCCCCTCTGTTCCACTCCTCCCTGTCCCACTTGCAGTCCCTGGGCACTGGCAGCATATCCTGTCTTTGGTCCTGCAGACCCCATAGTGTCTGCACCCATCCCACCTCTGTCTGCCTCTGCAGTCTCTAATGCCTCATGTGCCTAATGTCTAAAAGTGAAAGATGGCTCAAAAAGCAACCTGAGCATGGAGGATGAGGAAGTGGGAGAATGGGCTGCCAGTGGGTACCCTGGGCCAAGGGAGAGAGGAAAGGGCCGTCTCCCTTTCTTCCCGCTCAGCCCACACGGCCTGACCGAGGCTGGTTCGTGGCTCCCTTTGGGAAGAATCCGTGGTGGGTGTACCCGGCGAGCATCCTGCCCGCCCTGCTGGTGACCATCCTGATCTTCATGGATCAGCAGATCACAGCCGTCATTGTCAACCGGAAGGAGAATAAGCTGAGGGTAAGGCTGCTGCTGGGAACAGAGTTGGGGGGAGGTGCCTAAAGAGGGAGTGCTGCTGCCTGTGGTATTTTGGAGGAAGCCTGGAGGTCCCCACCCCTGTTTCATTTTGGGATTGGAAGGGAAATTTGTTACTTCCAGGTGGGAGAAGGCTTGCAGGGCTGGGGCGACTTGCTGTGAGGAGTAGGAATGTAGCATCTTGCCTCTGAGTCCCTCCTGATGGTGAACTTGGGGTTCTGAGCAGACTGTGCTGAGGGCTCAGCTTGGAACTCTGAGGCCTAGACATCCTTTGCCTCCCTCCTCCTTGTCTCTGGGTCCAAGATGCTGCCCCCATCGCCATTCCCAACCCCCAAGCCTAAGGCTGCCCCTACTGGGGCCCCTCCTTCAGAAACTGCAGAAGTGCTGGGCTACAAGGTGGGTGTCCTTCTCCCCTGGGACATAAGCCCATGCCCCTCTAAGCCTGGGCATTCCTCTCGTCACCTGTGACCTTTGCCTGGCTCACCTTCCTCCATAATGAGAGGACTTGGGGATCCACCTCCAGGGCAGGGTGGTGGCCCCCTTGGGAGTCCCCAGGTCCATGAAATGAGATGGCCTCCTGGACAGCTCTCCCTCTGCCCCCTGCAGAAGGCTGCTGGCTACCACCTGGACCTGTTCTGGGTGGGCATCCTCATGGCCCTTTGCTCCTTCACGGGGCTGCCCTGGTATGTGGCTGCCACTGTCATCTCCATCGCCCACATCGACAGCCTCAAGATGGAGACAGAGACCAGCGCCCCCGGGGAGCAGCCGCAGTTCTTGGGGGTCAGGTAGGAGGGAGCAGCCGCAGTTCTTGGGGGTCAGGCACATTGCCTGAGTGGGAGAGGCTGGTGCCTGGGGCAGGGGAAACCCGCTTTGCATCAAGGAATGTTAGCCAGTGCTTGGCCATCATATGTGTAAGAAGGAAGAAAAGGAGAGATGGAAATTCAGTATCAAGAAGTGCTTTCTTGTTGTTGGTATCAAAACAGTCCACATCCCCGCCTGCAGCCAGGCACACCTAGGCTCTGCTCCTGCTGGGCCCCCTAGCCCCCCTTGCGTTCAGGTCCTATTCAGTCTCCAGAAAGCTTTCCTGGGCCCTCTGCTTCCCCAGGCTGTGGTCCTGGACTGTTACTTTGATCCCTTTTCTTACTCCTCCTCTCATGTCTCATGGAAGGTTCCAGAACTATTTGGAGTGAGAAGTACATCTACCCTTTAGGGCCCGGGAGAGCCTGTGTCAGATCCTGGGCTTCTCTTAAGTGGCTATCCCAAGAGCGTTTCCCCAATGCCTTGGACCCTTGACCAGCCCGCTCCCAGGCAGGAATTCTCTGCCTGTCTGCAGGCTTACAGCTGGTCAGGGCAACATCCCCTCCCAGGTCCCTGAGTCCTCTGCCTCCAAGCCCCTGACACCTGATGTGCCTTGCCACGGCCATACTACCTTCTCTGGCCTCACACCATTGAAGACATATGACTTAGGGCCAGGGGAGTGGGTACTTCTCATCCTAAGTCCATGTGGCTGAAGTGTCCTAGCAATTAGCCACTGCACAGACACCTCCTTGAAGCCCCTACCAGACACCTTCACTTCACTCAGGGGCTCCCCATCTTCCCATGGTAGTTCCACTGGGCTACAGGCAACAAGTCCTGGTCTTGGATAAACACAAGCTCAGGCCACAGAGGCAGGAGGGCCTGGGGTGGTCCCTGAGTGTAGCCTGCTGCACCCTGACTGTTGCTCTTCTCCAGGGAACAGAGAGTGACTGGCATCATTGTCTTCATCCTGACGGGCATCTCTGTCTTCCTGGCTCCCATCCTGAAGGTGAGGCTCTGTACCCCACCCAGGCTCACTTCTGCCCCACCCCGAGATAGCTCAGAGCTCAGGCCTGAGAGGCAAGGAGGAGATGGGGCCCCACCAGTCCTTGGAATCTCTGGCCTGTGTTTCCCACCCCTCAAACACAGGATCCCATTAGGTCAAAGTAAAATTTCACCATTATCATTTCCTGTAAGCCTGCATCATTTGTCACTGCCTCCAGTCCTCCCTGCTCTCTGCCACCCCTCCCAGAGTCTGGCTCACCTTTCTGGAGGACAGAGCAAGGCATGTCCACATTGTTGTGGGTTTGGGCCTTGCTTGAGGCCTGTATGCTCTCCCATCTCCTGCAGGGGAGGCTTCTCCCACCACCCTCCAAGCCTATTCTCTGCTCCTCTGTTCTGCACATCTTGGACACAGAGGGACTCCTCCCACACAGGCGGAAGAAGCTCCATTTGATCATGTCCCACCAGGCCAGCTGGCCAAGGAGACTCAGGGTGCTATCAAGACAGGTGTCCCCAGAGCAGTCTCTGACCAGGAACAGGTGTCCCACCAACTTTCTCCACTACAGCTGAAACTCTGATCAGCACCCACAAAATGTTACTTCTTGAACTGAGCTTGCCCAAAATTACCCTGAATGTCTTCAGATATTTCCCTCTTTGAATATCTCAGAACAGGTCATTCAGAGTGGCCTTGTATGAAACAAAGGCTAAAGAGCCATGACACTAACTGATGTATTTACAGTGGTGACTATTTCTGGCTTCGAACTCGAGGCTGGGCAAACCTGGGCAGCAGGTCTGAGCTTGGCCATTCTTTAAAGGCTGTTTCTATTGTGCAGGAAACAGATTACACAGATAGGCAGTTACCTTGTTTATTTAAAACTGTATTTTAAGTGCCCAAGGAGTCTTCATTTCTGTGGAAAGAGGATTCCAAAGAACCAGTGTGTAGTCAGTCCTAATAACTATTTACTAGACAAGGATTTGCCTTGGAAGGCTCAAGTTTGGGCCCAGCATTGTGGCACAGCTACTCAAGCCTCTACTTATAACACCAGCATCCCATATCAGAGCACTGACTCCAGTTTTGGCTGCTCCAGTTCCAATCCAGCATTCCTACTAATATACCAGGGAAGCCAATAGACGATGACCCAAGTGCTTGGGCCCCTGCAATCTGTGTGGGAGAACCGGATAGAGCTCCTGGCTCTGGGCTGCACCCTGGTCCACACCTCGTTGTTGTGTCCATTTGGGAAGTGAATCTGCAGATGGAAGCTCACTCTCTCTGTGTCACTTTGTCTTTCCAATAAATAAAGAAGTCTTTTAAGACAGAAAAATAAAGCTTAAGCCTAAGAACAGCATGCTTGGGGGGCCAGAAGTTCCTGGAATCACTTTGCTGGCAGCTACATCTGTGTCCTCACGATGAAGAAGCTGACCTCAGGTAAGGCAGGGCTGCCCTGGGAGCATGTTCTGTGGCACAATCACGTTACACCAGCTCTTATCTGTGTTTGACTAGAACACAAACCAGTTAGAAAATTCCACAATGATGTCATCAGTGTGTAAGCAGTGTGATCAGCTATGTTGTGAACACACTGGTTATATTATGCATACAAATCTTCTAGGTTTTTACTCATGTTGTTTACACATCTGATCTTAATAAATTAATGTTTTTTCACTAATATTGTACACTGAGTGAAGGTAGTAAGCTCATGATACTTTAATTAAAATAATTGAGATGTACAGTTCTGCACATCCTATGTGACTCGGGCAAAGCCTTTGGCTAGCCAAAGCACAGCTCCGTTGCTTGTTCGCAGGTGAGATGGACATGGACAACCTGCAGACTTTGAGCAGCCAGGGAACTCCTTCTGCAGGTCTCCCTGATACTATGAATTTTAGAGACTGTAAATCAAAAGCTACTTGCTATTGTTCTTTATTTCGTAATGTTCTTGTATTATGTATTAACTACCCCTGTTTTTAACGATGTTCTCTACTACGATTTGCCCCAGAGTGTCTCAAATTTTTTTTAAAGATTTATTTTTATTATTTATTTATTGGAAAGGCCGATATACAGAGAGGAGAGACAGAGAGGAAGATCTTCCGTCCGATGATTCACTCCCCAAGTGAGTGCAACGGGCCAATACTATGCCGATCCGAAGCCAGGAGCCTCTTCCGGGTCTCCCACGCAGGTGCAGGTTCCCAAGGCTTTGGGCCATCCTCAACTGCTTTCCCAGGCCACAGGCAGGGAGCTGGAAGGGAAGCGGGGCTGCAGAGATTAGAACCGGTGACCCTATGGGATCCCGGGCGTGCAAGGCGAGGACCTTTAACCACTTGCGCCACCGCGCCGGGCCCTCAAATTTTAATGTGTATAAAAATCACCCAGGAATCTTGTTTAAAAACAAGCACTGTGCCTGGTGCTGTAGCCTAGTAGCTAAAGTCCTCGCCTTGAATGTGCCGGGATCCCACATAGGTGCCGGATCGTGTCTTGGTGGCCCCCACTTCCCATCCAACTCCCTGCTTGTGGCCTGGGAAAGCAGTCAAGGACGGTCCAAAGCCTTGGGACCCTGCACCTGCATGGGAGACCTGAAAGAAGATTTAATTATTTTCCCTGGAAAGCAGATTAACAGAGAGAAGGAGGGGCAAAAAAAGGCCTTCCATCTTTTGGTTCTCTTTCCAAGAGGCCACAATGGCCAGAGCTGAGCTTATCCAAAGCCAGGAGCCACGAGTCTTTCTGCACCTCCCATGTTGGTGCAGGGTTGCAAGACTTGGGCCATCCTTTGCTGCTTTCCCAGGACATAAGCAGGGAACTGGTTGGGAAGTAGAGCAACCAGATCACAAACTGGTGCCCATATGGGATATTGACACTTAAAGATAGAGGATTGACCAGGTGAACTATGGCATAAGCCCCAATGGTCTGCATTTTTAACAAGCTCACAGGTAATGCTAATGATGCTGGTGCAAGGACTATACTTTGAGTAGTAAGGAAATATTTTCTCTTCATCCCCTTGTTTCTCTTCTCCTAGTGTTCCCCTCTTCTCTCCTCACCCATACCTCCTAACCCCTAGTATATGCAACACTATTTGTGGTTAGAGAATCAGTTATCATCTTCAGTCCTTCCATCACCAATTTGCACATATTTGTTCATCTTGTCAAGCAAAGGTACTAGGGCTGGAGGGCATATGTTTGATGGCCAACATAAATGAATTGCACATCTGGCCCTGCTCAACCTTGGTTTTGACTCGTGTTTAATTTTTGCTCATTTTTTAAGGTATAGAGTCATACAGAGATCTTCCATTTGCTAGTTTACTCCCCAAATCCATGCAACAGCCAGAGCTAGGTCAGACCAAAGCCAGAAGTCAGGAACTCCATCCAGGTGTCCCATGTGGATGGTAGGAGTTGAACATTGGAGCCATGGTTAGCTGTTGCCTCCCAGAGCACACATTAGCAGGAATCTGGAAGCTATGGAAGATATGCCCACATTTGAGTGGAGACACTCAGATGTGGGATGTGAGTCTTCAGCCGCTGCACCAAACACCTGCCCACAGTGTGCTTTGGCCTTGTCTCTTGCTCACCCTTAGCCATGACTCTTTGGATCGGTCAGAAGCCCTTCTCTGGGGCCCGTGCTGCTGTCATGCTCCCAGTCTCCTGCAGGAAGGCCTCAACCTCCTACTGCTGGTGCTGTGGAGCTGTGGTGACTGCTGGGTCCTTTCACCCGTGTGCTGAAGCTGGTGCAAAGGGGCACTTTTGTGCCACTGTTTATTTCACTGCTATTTGGGAAGGGCCTTTCCCTGGAAGATTGGTGCTTCCCTGAGGAAGATTGGTGCTGATGAGCAGAATGCTAGATCACAGCCCTGCCACTGGTAGGAGGTGATGTCATGGCCTTTGTGATTGCTAGGGGAGCTGCTTGAGCCTGCAAGTGGACAGTGTCATCCATTGGATAAAGCAATGACTACTGGTAATCAGTAGTCACTGGTAATTAGATATCATGATCAGTCACTGGCAATTAGATATCATGTCACCTGCCACCTACCTCTGTCCTTTGGTGTAGTTTTCACATCCATTGGGGCGAGAGAAGTTTTAAGCCATGTAAATCATGTTACAGCTATGGTTTATTGTTTTTGTTGTTTCCTCAATTGCTGCTACAATTAAGAGTTATTAGGACAGTATTATTGTTCCACAGCCAGGCAAAAAGTCTCCTAAATCATCAACAGAAGGAAGCAGTGTCCCTCTAATTCCTACTTTTTTTTAAGATTTATTTATTGTTATTGCAAAGTCAGATATACAGAGAGGAGAGACCGAGAGAAACAGCCTCCATCTGATGATTCACTCCCCAAGTGACCCCAATGGTCGGTGCTGCACCAATCTGAGCCAGGAACCCAGATCCTCTTCTGGGTCTCCTACGCGGGTGCAGGTTCCCAAAGCTTTGGGCTGTCCTCAACTGCTTTCCTAGGCCACAAGCAGGGAACTGGATGGGAAGTGGGGCTGCCAGGATTAGAACCGGTGCCCATATGGGATCCCAGCGTGTTAAAAGTGAGGATTTTAGTTGCTAGGCCACAGTGCCGGGTCCCCCTACTTTACTTTAAGTTCAAATGTCTTGAAGTCACAGCATATAGGTCCAAATCATGCTTTGTGTCCTGAAACGAACATAATTTATAAGAGAGGTTAGAATTTCTCAGTGTTCTCAGGTGGGATCTCCGACTGAGACAGCCTGATTCTGCACAATGTTGTGTGCTTGCCAGAGAGCTCCAACACAGCCACCCTGAGACCAAGACAGGGCACCCTGGGGACTGTGGAGAGCCATGGGAGCAGAAAGGGGGAGAATAAAAGGGGCAGAAATTTAGCTTAAACAGGGGGTAGAGAAATGTCCAGAACAGCTTTCAGAGATCTGCAGTGATAATGGCAGAACAGTATGAATTCTAGGATTAGTTGGTTGATTATTTAAAAGGCAGACCTACACACAGAGAGAAGGAGAGACAGAAAAATCTTCCATCTGGGGCCCGGCAGCGTGGCCTAGCAGCTAAGGTCCTCACCTTGAACGCGCCCAGGATCCCATATGGGCGCCGGTTCTAATCCCGGCAGCTCCACTTCCCATCCAGCTCCCTGCTTGTGGCCTGGGAAAGCAGTCAAGGATGGCCCAAAGCTTTGGGACCCTGCACCCATGTGGGAGACCCAGAAGAAATTCCTGGATCCTGGCTTCGGATCGGCATAGCATTGGCCGTTGCGCTCACTTGGGGAGTGAATCATTGGATGGAAGATCTTTCTCTGTCTCTTCTCCTCTCTGTATATCTGACGTTCCAATAAATAAATAAATCTTTGGGAAAAAAAAAAATCTTCCATCTGCTGACCCACTCCCTCAAATAGCTGTACCAGCCAGAGCCAGGCTGCTGTGAAACCAGGAGCTTCCTCCTAGTCTTCCACATGGGAACACAGATCCAAGGACCCAGGCCAGCCTCTGTTGCTCTTCCAGGTGCATTAGTAGGGAGCTGGAATGGAAGTGGTACACCAGGGCTGGAAACAGTGCCCATATGGGATGCCAGGGCTGGAACCAGCAGGTGGAGGTTTAGCATACTCTACAGCAGCTCTGGCCCCTGATCCCATCTTTTAAAGAGCAGCAAACCACCTGTGTGCATGTTTGAACAGCAGGGTACCCACCAATCTACTCATAGTTCTTTGGTTACTGGAGGTTATTTCACACAATTCTGTATTTTCTTCTCTGACAGTAGATGGTGCATGAGTTTTATTAAGTGGCTTGGCCCTGCCGATGCAGGTCAGCTCACCCAAGGTCCACAGCCTCCGGCAGGCGAAGCAGCTTTGGGGGACCCTCCACTGAGGCTGGAGGTGAAAAAGGACTGGCAGGAGAGGGCAGAAGGCAGCTTATGGAGGCACTCGGACTTGCCACAAGTCCACTCCCATCAGACCACATACATGCGGGACCAGCAGAGGAGCCACAGGCTGGGCTCCCCGTCCTCTCTGACTCCAAGTTTGCTGAACCCTCAGTACTGCCAAATCACAGGGCTCCCCAGCTGCCTCAATCCTGTCCCTCAGTACTGGGTGACCAAGGCCCCCCACCCCGCCTCAGGCAGGGCCCTGTCCAGAGCTGTGTTCTCGTTTCAGTTCATCCCCCTGCCGGTGCTCTATGGAGTCTTCCTCTACATGGGCGTGGCCTCCCTCAACGGCATCCAGGTAAGGCTCTCCAGACTGGTACCACGCGCAGCCAACGTTCCCCATGTGGTCCTGTGTCACTGAACTCCCAAAATCCTGCTGTCCCAGTTCACTGAAAGGGCATAAGTAATGATACTGCCATTTATTTGCACCACGCACCAGGGCACATAGCTGTAGTGGGCATTTTACAGGTGTCATTCATTTACTCCCTATAATTAGGGGGTAAATGAGCTGCTGTGATCCCCATTTCACAAATGGTCAAACTGAGTCTCCGAAACCAAACCTAGGTCTTACTAACTAGAATGAGAGTTTTACTGTTCCTCCTTTCTCCTCCCCAAGGTGACTCCACAGAGGAAAACATTTTCTTTTACTGTATTTATATGAAATCCCATCCCCCGTCTTGGATAGTTTGTGTTGCATTGAAGTTGCACTTTTCTTGTGACCATCTACAGGGATCTACCCCCTCTCTCCAGCCCCTCCTATGTGTCCCTAAGTTCCAGATTGGGTGTCCCTGCTCTAAGACCCACCGAGGCACCCCTACACCTAATCCAAGCCCTTCCAGGCTGAGCCTTATACTGTCTTCACCAGTTCTGGGACCGCTGCAAGCTTTTCCTGATGCCAGCCAAGCACCAGCCAGACCATGCCTTCCTGCGGCATGTGCCCCTGCGCCGGATCCACCTCTTCACCCTGGTGCAGGTCCTCTGCCTGGCCGTGCTTTGGATCCTCAAGTCCACAGTGGCTGCCATCATCTTCCCGGTCATGGTAAGGTGACCACAGGCTCCCCACCCTGGCCTGCTCTGTCGGGAGCGCCCCCCTCGCACCTGTCCTTGGCCTTCTCATGGGGAACCTGACCCAGAACAAGCTGAGAGCTGTGAAGCCCAGGAGGGTGGTGAGCAGGGGGGTCCTGTGGCACAGAGGAAGCCCCATCCCCCTAGGGGGCGGGAGAAGCCATTCCCCACTGCTACCTGTCAGCACTTCTAATTCAGAAGTAGATCTGTTTGCAGGACAAGTCTTCCCACCATCCCAAAATAACAGAATTGAAAAACATAACTGGTGAGGGAAAAGAACCAGGATCAGAGATCAATCAAAAACCTCAGAACCCAGTGTCAGCATCAAGTTTGGGACTGCAGGAAGGCACACACGAGTTCTTTGACTACTCTGGCCAATTTCACCTAGATGTGAAACTATGTCAAAAAAAAAAAAAAAGTTAAAGGAGCATAGGCCCCTAGCACAGGCCACTGGATGCCTGGCCCCAAGGTTGAGGACAGCTGGAGGCCTAAGTGGACACAGGTGAGACTTGAGGCGTGCGCTTCAGGGAGGGCTCTGGTCAGGGCCTCCTGACCTTGGCTACTGATTAAGCTTGATCCAGATGAAGCCAATCTGAATCTATGCAATGGGGAGCTGAGCCTGCAGGTGCACATGGGCATGCAGCCAGGATCACGAACAGCCTCTCGCAAAAGAAGCAGGTCTGCCATGGCAGCAGCCTTCAGGCCTCAGCGATGGCCAGGGATACTGCACAGTAACTGAGGCTTGTAGTTCCTGCGCTATCCTGTCTGGCAGCACCCTGGTGACCCTGCCTTATAGCTGAGCCAGCTGAGCCTCAGGGAGCATGAGGGAGTAGGGTGCAAGGAGCAAGATCAGAACCCCTGCTGATTGTTACAGACGCACAGGAAAGTCCCTCTCTGGTCCCAAGCTTTGACAGATACATGGAACAGTGATACCATCACCAGAGCAAGAACACAGAATGGCTCTGTCACTCCAAAAGGCCCACCCCTCCCCACTGCTCCTGGCATCCACTGGTTTGTTTCTGCAGCCTGGTTTGTCTTCTCCATCTCTGCTCTATTCCAACAAGCAGCAAGAGTGATGAATCTGTGCTCGACTCAGCTGGGAGCCATTTCCAGTCTGATCCTTATTAGCCAGTTCTTGGGGGTAAAGGGGTAACATGTGTGACTGGCTATCTGGGCTTGCTGAACTTGTAAGAGCTCTTTGCTCTCTCCCAAAGAGCACTTGTTTCTTAGTGTAATTTGTTGGTCCTGAACAGAAGCAAAATGTCAAAACCGGCCATTGGAAACTCTAGATGTCCTGCCATGCTTTACTCAGCTCTTTGAAAGTGGAGATTATAAACTCCCAGAAGTAGGGCAGACAACGGATCTCTAAGTGTGGTCCCTGGACTGGCAGCATCAACATCACTTGAGGGATTCGTTGGGGATGCTAGTTCCTGGGCTTCACTTGAGACCTGCTAATGCAGAAACCCCAGGAGGAGCAGCTGGTTCAAGCCCCCATCCCACCTCCCCTCATCCCCTGGTTCTGAGCATGCTTAGCTTTGGGAACCGCTGATGTACAGAATTATGATGTTCCCCTCTTGCCAGTTCCTCTTGGTCACTCACAAACTTGGTCACCTACTGGAGGAAAAGCCAGCTGAAGGAAAAGCCACCAAAGGTGGGGGATGGTGGCTCATGGGAACTTGGGGGTGGCTCTAGAAGGTCGGCCCTAGAGAGCCCACTCCCTGCTGATGGAGGGACCCTGAGGCCCCAGTTCTCTGCAACTCCCCACAGGCTCAGATTCCCTACACCCTCCACAGATCCTGGGCCTAATCATCGTCCGGAGGCTGCTAGACTTCGTCTTCTCCCAGCACGACCTGGCCTGGATTGACAACATCCTTCCGGAGAAGGAGAAGAAGGAGAGAGACAAGAAAAAGAAGAGAGGGAAAGGGGCCCGCGAGGACAGTGACAATCAGGTGGGAAAGTTGTGAGGCCTGGGCAGCCAGGAAGCGTTGGGAGATCTTGCGGCCACTTCCACCGGGACAGGGAGGGGGCTCCTCCGGTGGCATGAAGCTGTTCTGGGGGTGATTCCAGCAGAGGGCTCAGTTATAGGTGTATGTGGCCTCCAGGCAGGTCAGAATGAAGCCTGTTAGTTGGACACCTCTAGTCCATGACTGGGCAGTGAACGAGTGGGGTGGGGCACCAACATGCAAGGAGACCCTGAGGGACCTCCCTAGGATGGGAGCAGGCCTGGGGAGAGTTCTTGGACATGCAGGAGCAGCTGGGCACATGCTTTCCTTGGACCTGCCTGGGAGATATTAGAGATGCAGGGGATGGGAGGGAAAGAGTACTCCTGGCAGTGGCTGCATCACCCAGGTGCCTGGGACTACCTGCTGCCCCCTTTGCCTTTTTCCTCCCTGCTTCCTTCTCGTCCCACCCTCAAAACTCTCAGAGGTCCATAAAGAGCCAGGCCAGAAATCATATTAGCAAAATGCTAAAAGGCAAGATTGACTAGTCCAAGTGCAAGTTACAGAGAATGAAACTGTCCCCCTAGAAGGGATGTGATATGCCCAAGATGGGCACAGAGCTGAACAGCTAAGAGGGGAGTAAGGAAACTGCTCCTGACTAGGACATTGTTGCTATCCAGTATGCTGAGCTGTCCAGGCCATTCCCTAACACCACACCTAACCTGGAGCTCACCTTCCTGTTCCCTCCTTGCCCTTTTGTGATCTTGCCTTTGTCAGACATGAGCTGCCCATGGGCAAGTGATAAGTGGCAATTATATAATCTTCTGATGACAGCAAGCAACCCAGACTTCCCTGGTCCTTAATTACTTTCTGCTCCCATTCATATGCTTGTTGTAGATGCTTTATGAAGGTGGGTTCTGAAAACAGAGTCTGAGAGATTTTTTTTAAAGGACATTTCTTTGGTGGATTCAGCCCCTGAATATTTGAGGAACTTCTGTGTGCCAGGAACTATTCCCAGGCTGAGAAAACACATCTCTGGATGATGGTGTATTCGATGGGAATCAGGACTGGGTTTGCACTAAATCACTTGACACAGCTTTACAGCAACTCAGCTAGTGTGTGGGATTCGGTCCCCAGAGACTGGTTCTGTGACAGGTGAAACTGTTTCAAGGGAAACATGCTCAGAAGAGTTCCACACTATGGACTCTGCATGTCTAGTACAGTGGCTAACTCTGTCCGTGTCCCTGGGGGTCCTGGAGCACATGGCGTGCCCCTCATTGTCTAGTCTGTGTGGAAGATGGTAGTTTGCATGCTGCAGAGCATGTGGCTTTCCAAGAAAGCCAGAGTTGTCATACTGATGGTGTTTATCAGCTTTTCCTACTGTTTCTCTCCAGCCCCAGTTCCCTCCTCCCTCAGTTATAAAGATCTCTATGGAAAGTGTCCCATCAGATCCCCAAAACAGTATCCAGTGTGTTGCCAGTAAGTAAAAGACATAGTATCTCTCTCCTGCTCTCTATTGCTCGCAGCTCTTCCTTCAAGTGACTTCTGTCTGTATTGCAGAAGATTCAGCACTGTGCATGGGAGAGAACCCAATTGCTGGGCAGAGTGCAGGGAACTAGGACTTCCCACCCATTCCAATGGCCTGACTTCACTTCGCTCAGGCCCTTCCCTGGGTCACTTCAGAACATGTCCATCCTGACATGGCCTCTGAGCCTTTTGTGTTTTCCAGTTGTGGGTGAAATGGTTCAGAATGCAAATCAGAGGCAAGCTTTCTGTCTGAAGGATAGTTATGGTAGGACTGCAGGCCCCTTGGTTGTACTGTGATTGGCCCCCCAGAAGGTGTCTGCCTGGGAGGGTTCAAACTTCGTTTACCATCCCGGGAGCCCAAGTTTCTGCTTGTCCCTAGTGCTCTGAGCCTTGCATTCTCCTTAAAGAGGCAGATCTGGGTGGGTAGCAGGGTATCCTGCCAGGACTTCCTGTAACCTCCAGTCCCACCATGGACTCCTCCTGTTCTCAGACCCCCTTTGCATCTCCATCCTACCATCCCCTGTCTTCCTTCCTTGGCCCTCCCCGCTGCCTCACACCCTTCTAGCCTGGCTGAGGCCCTGGGTGTGAAGGAGGAATTGGGCCAGAAGCCACCATCTTGGCAAAGCCCTAGCATTCCTCTTGGGGATATTGAACACAAGGTCAGAGAGAAGAGAAGTGAAGAGAAGGAAGGGTGGGGTAAGCCCTAAAGAAGTAGGCTATTCTTCTGCACAGAGCTCAGGCCTGCGCACAGCTGACACTTTGATTCTCATGCCAGGGAAAAGATCTTCCAGTTGGAGTTACTCACTCTGATGCTTCCTTCACTGGCTCAGAACTCGATCGCAGGTAAAGGCCACTGGGTAGACTCTTTGGGGATTAGACTCAGCCACAGCCAGGAAGGTGAGGGACTAGGATGTCCCAGCCTGGCCCATGACACAGTAAAAGGTCTTGGCTAGGAGACAAGAGACAAAGGTGGAGGGATCTGATGACCGTGGGGGCCAAGTAACCTATGTGTCTTCTTGCCATGTACCATGGGGTTTCAGCCCACAAAGTTACCCAGTTCTAGAAAAGGAAGACACTGAAGGCCAGGGTTGGAGGGGGGGAAAGTGGAATGGTGGGAAACCTGACCTGATTTTAACACACATTAAAGCCAGAATGAATGGACACTAGAGCTGAAATATTTGAGGATGTGTGGACTAAAATACCAGTTTTACTGGTCATAGCAGTCCCCAGGAGAACTAACTAAATGGCAAAGATTTAGTAGAGGTAGGAACAGGAGTCAAAGGGCTAAGCCCCTGATGTCAGGGACCCCCAAGCAACCATGGTCCCAGAGCTCTTAACAGAATTCCATGTATATGAACAGAGGGAACAGCTTGATGATGCAGCACAAGGGGGCTCAGAATGGGAAAGGGAATCTTGGAGGCCCGAAAGCTTTTGTCTCAGTTCTTTCTGTAGACTCCAAGGCACGGCCGTCCTTTTCCTACCTGGGCCTGGAGTGGACAGGGATGGCTCTGAATGAGAACGAGCCCAGGCAAGGGCCCAAGCTAGCCCAGATCTAGAGGCACACGAATCTCCACCTAGATAACACTCACTGAGTTTGTAAGAAAACGCTTATGGGATCTTCTAATGATGAGGCAAAGCTGTCACTACAATGCCAGGACACAGCACTGGGGCAGCCCTCCTCCAGGAGGCTGCTGCCCAGGAGTCCCATGGCCAGTGTACATCTCTGCCTTCCTTCCCATCTCAAACCCACAACCAGGGCTTCATGCCCTAATCTACTGGTCTTTATGTGCATACACATTAGGAGAAAAGCAGTTTAGCTCTCCTGAACCATTTTCATTTAAAAATAACTTATACCAAGTCAGATTTATAATTCCCCAGGTTCAGGCAGTGGAAGAGGATTTGGACCAGGTTGAAATCACAGCCATATGGAGATGGCACTGCTCAACCACACTGGTGTTTTGCCAAATCTATGAAACTAGAAGGATGGAAAGATGACTAAGTAGCAAGATTGCCTTTCAGGGAAGAGAAAGCTCAGCAACATGATCTAGTTTGATAAGGATTAAGCACCAATGATCTGAGAGCATGATGTTTACTCCTGGGGGTTTAAAGATGTATAAACTGAGACAGCACTGTGCATGAAAACAGAATCTAATCTGTTTCAAAGCAGAGAAGGGCCAGGGGCCTCCACAAGGGCTTAGTCTTCTGGAGCATCTAGGAGAGATTCCATGGGGACCAGCCCCAAGGAGGGGCAGAGAGGGGTAGCACAAGCCTAAAGCACCATGTAAACATACAGGGCACAGAACAAGTAGAGGCCACCAGCGAAGCTCCTGCCTGGCCACCCAAAAGAACTTGGATTCTATCCTCTAAACAGAGAACTAGGCAGAATCCTGACTTAGAACAGTGTGACAGTGATGTGGGACAGGGAGAGACCAGTCAACATTCTGTGGCTGAAAGGGACGCAGATCGTGATGTGTTCAGGGTTCCTAAGGCAAGAGGACTTTGATCAGAGCTCTGCTCTGGGCAAGAGCCAAAGCCAGCTGAATCATCCTTCCTTCCTCCTCTTGTCCAGCATCACCTTGCACTTCAGAATTTCCTGTCCATCTTCACCTGCTTTCAACTACTCCCGGAGCCCCGTGTTCATGGTGCCACAGGTGAAGATAGAGATGGAGTCAGACTATGACTTCACAGACAAGGACAAATACGGAAGAGAGGCGGACGGCGAGACCACTCTCTAGAGTGGCACAGCTTCTCCCAGATCGGGGGCAGCGAGGGCCTAGCTTAGTCTTGAGCACATGAGAACATGACCAAACTCTTCACTTCTCTGTGCCTGTTTCCCTGTTTCCCCATCAGGGAGATTCCTATCTGATAGAAAACAGACATCTGTGACAAGTCCTGCTTAGATATAGCACTCTCACCTTCCCTTTGCAGTTGAGAGCCTAAACATTAGACAAGATTTTAAAATGCAGTCCAGCACAGAAACTACATACTTCTGACACGAAAAAGGCCTGTCTCTCCAAACTGTAGCTAAGATAAAGGGGCAACGGCACATTTATATCACTGTCTTAAAAGGTTAGATTTAAATCTAGATGGTCTGAAAGAATTCTTAAAATACTGTTATGTCGATAGGTCACAGCTGGAATATTTGAAAAGTTCTGTCTTTTCTGTCTTGTTCCTTTTTCAAAGTTTGGACGACCTGCATTAAGGGCCTCATTCCAGAAATGTGATGGGTGGGTGGGGTCTTCCCCAAATGGATAAAACAGTTCCAAAGTCTGCTAGAGGGAGAACCAACACTTGGGTTTCTACAATAAAACAATTCCTGCGAACTCTTAAGTCACTGGTTGGACCAGCCAAATGAGCTTTCAACTGCTTCACTGGTTTCTCACATTAAGTCAGATTTCTTTCTGCATTTGGATAGGTCTTCCAAAATCAAACCTCCATTCATGTGAACATCCCATATTAGGCAAAGCTAATTTAGAAATTATAACTTTGTAACATTAACTGAGCTAGTACTTGAGCAGAATTAGATGCAATTTGGGTAGACTAAAACCTGTCACTGGAGAAGCAAATTCTTTTTCCATGAAACTTAACACTCATTTTATCTTGAATCCACACCTAAAAAGTAGCCAAGCATCTGACATTCACCATCTCTTAAAACAAGCATCGATTTTGAGTATATCATTCTGGTTACTGCATTTACTCATGACACATGCAGGCGCTTTTTGTCTCCAAAGACAAATGACAGTTGATTATTAATCTGAGTAGCAAAACTCATTGTCTTGGTTAGTGGTCTCTCTTCACTTACCTCAGAGCACCCTTCCAACATACTGCTGAGGTAAAGCTCGGTAGCCTACCCATCCTCGGCAGCACATTTACTTAGCTATTCAGGAATGCAGTGACATCACTTGGGCTTACATCTCAATTTTAAATTTTCCTCTGTATCCACCCTGGGATAGCTAACATTCTACCCCTAATGTGTGTTTCAAAGCCTGGATGATTTGGAATAGCATTTTGTCCAGATTAAATTGTAGAACTGTTATGGATTCAAGAGTAACTGTGCTTGATGAATCAAACAAACTGTAAAACTACAATGTTAATTTTTTTTGTTGTAAATTAATCAGTCATTTTTACCTAAAATGGCATTTCTATT
Organism: Ochotona curzoniae; assembly: GCF_017591425.1. Classification (NCBI taxonomy): domain Eukaryota; kingdom Metazoa; phylum Chordata; class Mammalia; order Lagomorpha; family Ochotonidae; genus Ochotona; species Ochotona curzoniae. The sequence goes on from NW_024466599.1 coordinate 63,051,264, forward strand.
TTGTATATATACATTTTTATCTCAATAGCTTTTAACAGATCGGCATATTGCAAGTCAGTAATTTTATTCCACCTGTAATGCAACTGTCATTCAATAAAACTTAATATTGTCTGCCCACTGTGTTCCACATTCAGTAATGCAGGTGAGCAGTTATAACTGTAGCTCACTGATCAAAAATACTCCCAACACACTGTCATCTTTCTTCCCCAGAAAACTATCCAAAGGATTAAGCCAGCTGGAAGAACAAGGAAGGAGTAGGTCAACTCCCTGATAATTCTCTCTCCCATCTCAACATGCCTAGAGCAGGTGCCATCTCAGCCTACATTAAACCCCTGACACACATCTCTAGTTGAGAACACAGGGAGGACCTAGCTGGCTGGCAAGCACCTTCCTAGCAGCAGATCTGTGCCAGAAACACGTTATCAGAAAAATGGAGACTTGTACCAGGCAAGCACATCAAAAAGTGCTTTGTAGCAACATGTACCTTCAACCATGGTTTAGCAAGCACTCAGAACAAGAGTCATCACTTAAGTGCCTCTTACTGATTGAATCCCTAGTTCCACACTAACCTGTTGGAATGTAAGACTTAAAACGAGTAGGCTGGTGTCTCCATGGGTCCTCAGTCTATTCTGTTATAGAAATAGGTATCACCAAATATAAAGATTATACTCAGTGAAGAAAATTGTATCTGGTTAGGTAATAGTGGCAGGAAGACACAGGCTTTCAGAAACTCATTCCACACCAGACAGATGTGTTTTATTTAACACGCACTCACACATACAACCTCTCACAGAAAATCTTAGAATTAAGCTCTTCAAACCTGGGAAAGCCACCACAGCCCATGGTGGAGAGCAGGCAGCTACCAGCGAGTCTTTGGTGGAAAAGGAAGTTGGAGACTTGTACAAGCTGCTCTTGTGATTATCAAGCCCAAGTGGTGGTTTCCAAAAATAGGTTTTAAGAAGTACCAAAGATATCATAGCATTCCCACCCCCCAACACCCGCAAATAAAAACTTAACAATGAAGTCTAAGGCATAGCAAAAGCCAAACATCACAATAAATGTGAATAATTTACAAAACAAATCTTCCAACTCTAGAAAACTAAAATGGGGAGGCCTCTTGGAAGGGTAACAAACCTACAAGGAGAGCTAATAGCAGCCACAGAACTCCAGACACTGTCCCAGCAACGGGGAAGCTCAGGAACATGACTATGTGCACTCTTCTTTCCCATCCAGTTCTGTTCTTACACAAATCTGGCTCTCCATCAGCAGGTACACACATTTGCAATTTTTACTACTCAGTTACCATGATTTCCTCTTCACCTTTTCCCTAATTCTCCCTAGCAACATTTTTTTTTTTTTCCTTTGGTTTGACTGGTTGAACTCAGAAGGTTTGGAACCTGAGATCAACTCTTATTGGAATAGCACTTAGGAAATGTAATCCTGGAAAAGGCAAACTTTCAACTGACATGACTTCACAGAGTTATCATCCATTCCTGACGGGACAGTGGCTCCCACATTAACCATTAGGCTACTTGCTTGTCTTGGCTAGATTACACACCCCAGTGTGCCACTGGCCTCCCTCCCTATGGCACGACTGTAGAGCCATGTGTGCCAACTGCCACCCATTTAAACTTTCAATAAATACACAGCATCATTTTAAACCATCACAAGAGAATAAATTAAAATATATTGCATTTTCTGCCAGCCCGCTTGCTTCTTGAGTTGGTTTGGAGGGCTGCCCCTGGCTCGCAGGCACCAGTTAGCTGGTGGCTACTCCACGCTCTGTAGACTTGAGCACTTCCCGTTCTTCAGCCCTCAGCACTTTCTTGGCAGCAATAATGGTGTTCTTCATTAGCATTGCCACAGTCATGGGACCCACACCCCCAGGGACCGGAGTGATGTAGCCGGCTTTCTTCCTGACGCCTACGTGGGAACAGAGACAGGCATGACAGATGCATGTAAAGGAAAAGCAGGAGTGCACATGGCACCTTCATAAGCATCAAAGTCACTCAGAAGTCATATTCTCAAAAGTAAGGATTTTTTTACTTTTAAATTTTTATTGGGCCCAGCGTGGTGGCCTAGCAGCTAAAGTCCTCACCTTGAATGCACTGGTATCCCATATGGACGCCAGTTCTAATCCCAGCGCAGCTCCACTTCCCATCCAGCAACCTGTTTGCGGCCACAATGGCCAGAGCTGAGCCAATTCGAAGCCAGGATCCCGGAGCCTCTTCCAGGTCTTCCATGTGGGCGTAGGATCCCAAGGCTTTGCAAAGCTTTGAGCTGTCCTCCACTGCTTTCCCAGGCCACAAGCAGGGAGCTGGATGGGAAATGGGCCACCAGGACACGCACCAGCACTTATATGGGATCCTGGAGTATGCAAGACGAGGACTTGAGCCAGTAGGTTACCGCTGTTATGATCCAGCTTCCTGTTTATGGGCTAGGAAGGCAGCAGAGGATGGCTCAAATCCTTGGGACCCTACAACCACATGAGAGACTTTGGATCAGGTCAGCACCAACCATTTCAGCCAGTTGGGTAGTGAACCAGCAGATGGAAGATCTATTCTCTGTGTCTCTTTCTGTAAATCTGCCTTTAAATAAAAATGAGTATGTCTCTAAAACAAAGCAAACAAAGTCACAAATCTGTTTTACTTGTAATGTAAGTCTAAAGAAAAAATCAGCTTACTAAAAAGTTTCTCTCTGCTCTCCACAATTTTATCATATACCTAAATGACCCTAAAATGGCTAAAATAATTTTAAAAAGTATTTCTTATGAAAACCATTTCAATGTTATTATCAGGATAACATAAGTTTAAATGCTACATTCAAAATATGTTCTAAGTGTCCATTAAAAACAGTACTGATTGGCTTTCTATTTTTTATAAAAACTAAGCCATTTACCTTCAAAATCCACATCGCCAACCAGCTTGGGTTTAGCAGTTACGGGGTCTTGAACTCTGTTTATGCCCACATCGATCACTGCTGCTCCCTCCTTAATCATATCTGCGGTGATGAGGTTTGGGATGCCTAGAGATAGAGATGGGTGAACAACTCAGGACTGAAAAGGAGACTCTACCTGTCACATTCTCATGAAAACTGTTCATTAGGAAACCACCGCAGAGATTCTGAGGTTTTAGAAAAAACATTCAGTCTGTAGTAACAATACAGTGGAATGCCAGAAACCAGTGTCCCTTCCCCTGATGTAGCTGCATGTGTGAGTACAGGAAGTCTGGTCATCAGGGAGTGAGACAAGAGGTGTGACCTCACTCCTTCCCGCCCCAGCTTCCTCACCTGCAGCGGATACTACAATATCCGCGAGAATGGTGTGTTTCTTCAGCTGCTCTTTGGGAGTGTAGCGATGGGATATTGTCACCGTGGCATCACCTACACAGGGAAAAGCAGATGGCTTGACTGCCAAGTCAAGGGTAGGCCTGGACTGAATCCCAACCTGTCACATCACCGTACAAGTTCAGAATCTTGCAGAACTAATGCTTCTGCCACAGTTTCTGGACAGATAAATAACCTCTATTTTTTAAAGTTAAACCTAGTTTCTTATAGCTCGCTCTTATGGTCCCAGCTCTGTATTTTAGAGTTACCGCAATTAAATTTACTCCTGCTAAGCAGACTCTCAATTTTACCTATTATAATATCCTTCCTTTATTAATTATGGCAAAAGATCTCTGGAAAATAGTTGTTCTGTTATATCTGATGTAATCAGGGAAGGCCATAGTTATAATAATGAGCAGTAACCAATTTGTCTTTCAGTTAAATTTAATAGAATTTGGCATGACATAATCCAGTCATCAGTTTAGTCATTTACCACAGCCCAAAATGTTTCTTCTGCTAAATTCTAACTTTAAATGAAGAACCGCTTCTCAGCTCCCACTACCAAAGCTGTAACTACACGATTGTAAAGCCTACTTATACTGAACACTTGAATTTATTTCTGAGGCTAGTTGCACAATAAATGAGTATTAAGATAAAACTCTGAGGACACAAGCTGAACTTCTCTTCCAGGGTCACCATCTACACAGCCGTGAATTCATCACAACACATTCACACAGTAGAGCGAAGGGAATAACACCATCCAACTGTCCACTAGAAAGCTGTCGAAGGTTCTCATGGCAGGGACGAGAAGGGGCGTGGCGGGGAGGGCAGGTTCCTTACCTCCAGGCCGCTCATGTGCCCCATCCGTGTGCAATAACATTGCAATGGGCATGCCAACATTTTTGGACCTTCCAGCCACAACCACATTCTTCCCTAGGGTTGGGATGCCTAGGAGAACATTTCAAATACATACATTTACATGCAGCACAGAACCAGTCTATGCTGAGAATGAACATCAAAGGAAAAGGAAGTCAGATGGCCCAGCCAGCATGTAAATCCAGTTGCTCTGTTTTGGTTTTTATATATATGGGCATTTCCATCAAGTTGGGAAGAGACAGGGAAAGAGAACTTAACTTTCCTCTTCAATAAAGGGAGCAGGCCTTTTGATTATTTAGTATATTTGAAAGACAGATAGACTTTCCAGCTACAGGTTCCCTCCTCAGATTGCTTCCAACAGCCAGACCCGGGACAGACTGAAAGCCAGGAATGAAGGGCTCAATTTGGGTCTCGCATATGAGTCACAGGGACCCAACCACCTAACACCATCACCTGCTGCCTTCCCAGGGTGTGCACTAGCAGGAAGCTGGAATGGATAGTAAGGCCAGGACTAGAACCCAGGCACTTTGACATGGCTTACAGAACCCTAAGAGGCATCTTAACAACTGCACCAACCCTCATCCCCATCTCCCCAGTGAACCCCGTTCTGACTGTGGAGGATTTCTTGAGCTTATTGTCTCACCTATCAGCTGGAGCTACCACATCCAGCGAGGGCTAACAGACAAGAGTAAGTACCGTGTGTCCACAGAACGATTTGACTGTGCACTAATATTGAATCTCAAGTCTCCTGTGCTAAGGCTCTTGATTAAATGGCAAAACCCATCCAGGTATCTGCGAGAGAGGTCAGCTGTGGTGTGTGGTATGTACCCTGGATCTGCAGGGATTCTGCAAGGGCTTCTTTTCTAACACTGACCCAAACATCCAACTCTGGGCAATGCCTACCTGTTCGCTTAATTATCTCCCACACTCCCCACGGGGTGGCCGGGAGCATGGAATCCTGGTCCAAACACATGCGCCCAACATTGATCACATGAAAGCCGTCAACATCCTTGTAGGGGGACACAGCATTGCAAATCTTCCTCTCATCGATGTGTTCTGGGAAAAAAAAAAGAACCCTGTCATTCCAATCCAGTCCCGCACTTCAATTTACCTCCGCAATAGACCTCATCATCTGCAGAGAAGGGCCGCACATCCAGCAGGGCCCAGCTACCAGGGTCAATCAAGGCCAATATCCTCTTTTTTTAAGATTTATTTTTTATTGGAAAGTCAGATATACAGAGAGGAGGAGAGACAGAGATCTTCCATCTGATGATTCACTCCCCAAGTGAGCACAATGGCCAGTGTTGCGCCGATCTGAAGCCAGGAGCTAGGAGCCTCTTTTGGGTCTCCCACATGGATGCAGGGTCCCAAGGCTTTGAGCTGTGCTCGACTGCTTTCCCAGGCCACAAGGAGGGAGCTGGATGGGAAGTGGAGCTGCTGGGATTAGAACCGGTGTCCATATGGGATGCCAGCGCGTTCAAGGCGAGGACTTTAGCCGCTAGGCCACGGGCCCAAGATCCTCTTTTACAACAGACTGCTTCCACTATCCTTTGTATCACAGCCTCAGTATCAAGAGGAGGCACTGGTTTTCTGAGCAAGTCGGCCCCGTGTCTTAGGAAACCCTCCCTCATCCAGTTTACCTTGGCTTTGGATGAACCCCACATTAAGAGCTGGGCATACGAATTTAACTAAACCTCTCTACTGCCTGGCAAATATGTGGACCCCAAACCCACCTGGAAGAGGCAGCTGAACGAGGAGACCATCCACATTGTCATCGTTATTGAGTTTGTTAATTAAATTCAACAATTCTTCCTCTGAGATTGATGCTGGCTTCACAATTGTCTCGCTGTTGATTCCTGAGGGGGAAAAAATATGGTTTAAACCACATTGGCACATTCCATGGGCATGGCTAAGCCGCTGGCCACGCTTGGTATCAAGCAGGCTTCTTGTCATCACCCGTCCTGGTGGCTAAGGAGCTGACTTGGCTCCCAAGGAACAGAAACAAAGAAACTTCTCAGGTGTATAGGCATGAAAGTACAGGCCTCGCAGCCCCACACTTCGCATAATCGGTCTTTGCAATCTTTCTTAACCTTATTTTATGGGCCAGAACAACTAAAAGCATTTATCTTGCTAGTTCTACCATGCTAGCTCCCAATGTCTTCACAAGAGGCAGTGTGAAGGTTTTTAATGTTATCAGTGAAAAAGGCAGGTATGCAGCAGCCCTGCCCTGCCCTACAGAACAGAAGGGCACCTGGAGCTCAGGCCACCGGCGCGGAAGCACCAGATGAGTGGGCAGAAGCAATCCCGAGCCTGCCCACCTGCCTGTAGTCCCAGCATTCTGTAGTACCGCACAAAGCTCTAGCACACACCCGCATGACAGGCTTTGGACTCAATCAGTGAAGAAAGAGAAAACTGAATTGTCAGAAGTCCCAGCATTTCCTGGACCTCCAGGACTGCGGTCTCAGCCATGGAGTCCCTGATGCTTCCCAATAGTCTGTTGCTCAAACTTCCCCCACCTCAGCCCCTTGGCCTGCACAGTACAGGTGCCCCAACATAAAGCCACTCAGTGTCACTCAAGGAGGCAAGCGTAAAACACCTGCAAGGTCACCTGCACCATGCTCATACCCAGAACTGAACTTACACCTCTGGACACCCCAAGAATCTCAAACACATGCCACCCCACCCTAGCCCCTCCAGCCTGCCACATAGATCCAGCCCAGTTTCCTCAGGACAAATTCTAGCACACTGGCCTCCTGCACTGGGGTTTTTCACTTCAGAAAATGCAGGTGCACTGACAATGGCACGCACTTCTGATAAACCCTGATTGAACAGTGACACCTACCCACGTCAGCAGCTGCCCTGGTTTTGTTGAGAACGTAGGAGTGACTGGCAGGATTCTCGCCCACCAGGATGACGCTCAGATGTGGTCGCTTGTGGCCAGAGGCCACCCACTCTTCCACCTCCTGCCGTACTTCCTGCTTGATCTGCTGGGCTAGCTTCTTTCCGGAAATGACCACAGCCTCGTTTCTGCAGAAGGCAACAGAGTCATACAACCAAACATTACCCTGGCATTGTGCAAAAGGTAAAGCCATGGCCACGCAAAGTTGTTATGGATACCCGAAGCTTGGGTTCAAAGACCCTGGTGCCCAACCCAAGTACAAATGAAAGCTCAAGGGCAGATTCCAAGGGGCAAGTGTGGGCTCAGCTACATACTGAAGGGGACAAGGCTGATGGAGTTGAAGCAACTGACACCTAGTTCTCAGTCCCGACGAGCTGAGGCCCCTACCTCCTAGTGTCTCCTCCCCCGCTGTCCCCTCGTTGAGGGGTTCCGCTGTGTTTCTCTGCCCTCTCTCCACCACGACCTTCCAGTTTCTCCTAGATCTACTCAGAGTTCATTGAGTCATATGTTTCAGATGATTTCTGTTAGTGGACTGATTCTTGGTGTTTAATAGTGCTTTTATTTTTTTATTGCCTTTTTTTAAAAATTTTTAACTTTAGTTTTATATTTGCATTTTACTTCAAAGGCAGAGAGACAGAAACACAGAGTTTATCACAACCAAGCTCGCTCCCCAAGTCCCTGCAGTAGCCAGGGTTAAATCAGGAAGGAGTCAGGTGGCTGGGACTCCATCTGTCTCCCGTGCAGGTGTCAGCAACCCCAGCAGAGAAGCACCATTTGTTGCCTTCCATTGTGCACATTAGCAGGTTTCCCACTAGGCACTCTGATGTTGGATGTGCGTGGGGGCTGGCAGTGTGGCATAACGCATAAATCTATTTCCTGCAGCACCAGCTCCTATGAGGGCACTGGTTCAAGTCCCAATTATTCCACTCTAACCCAGCTCTCTGCTAATGTGCCTAGGCGGGCAGCAGATGTGGGAGAGCCTGATGGAGTCCTAAACGCCTAGCTTTGACCTAATCTAGCCTTAGGCATTGTGGCCACTGGTGGAATGAACCAGCACTTAGAAAATCTCTCTCTCTCTCTTTTTTCTAATTCTGCCTTTTTTTTTTTTAAGATTTATTTATTCTTATTGGAAAGTAGATATACAGAGAGGAGGAGAGACAGAGAGGAAGATCTTCCGTCCAGTGGTTCACTCCCGAAACGGCCGCAATGGCCAAAGCTGAGCCAATCCAAAGCCAGGCGCCAGGAGCCTCCTCTGGGTCTCCCATGTGGGTGCAGGGTCCCAAGGCTTTGGGCTATCTTTGACTGCTTTCCTAGGCCATAAGCAGGGAGCTGGTTATAAGGATGGGAAGCAGGACTACTGGGATTAGAACTGGCACCCATATGGGATCCCGGCACGTTCAAGGCAAGGACTTTAACTGCTACGCTATCGCACCGGGCCTAATTCTGCCTTCTAAGTAAGTGAAAACATCTTAAAAATCCCATGCAATCAAGGCATTCCCTTTAGTTTCTGTCCTCAATATCATGAATTCAGTGTCATGCTCCAACCTAGAGACCAGTGAACATCAGCTTCCTTGCAACAGCACAATTTTAATTCTCAGAAATGACATCACATTGGACATTTCATATGGTCAGATAGAATTAATTCTCACGGCCATTTTTAGAGCTTTAGTAATCTTAAATCCCCCAGGTCCGCTCTTTATTTGCATGATAAAATAGCATAAATTTTAAGCTACACTGTAGCATCTTAGATTTCTTTTTTAAAAAAGATTTATTTATCATTATCAGAAAGGCAAATCAGATTTACAGAGATAAAGAGATACAAAGATCTTCCATCTGCTGGTTCACTCCCAAGTCACCGCAATACCAGAGTTGAGCCTATCCTAAGCCAAGAGCTTCTTTCAGGTCTCCCATGTGGGTGCAGGGTCCCAAGGCTTTGGGCTGTTCTCCACTGTTTCCCCAGGCCACAAGCAGGTAGTGGAAAAGCCGGGGCATGAACGGGTGCCCATATGGGATCCCGGAGCTTATAAGGCAAGGACTTTGGCTACAGAGACATGGCTCTGGGCCCAGTTTCTTATATTTAATGCAGTATTTTATAATCATCTGTTTTGCATCCTGTAAAGTATTTAATTTCATAATTTGCTGGCTCAAATCTTATGGAATCATGTAGCATTGCAGACAATGTTCTTAGCATTTAATTTTTATGCATAGTATGGTCAATTGAAATAGTATTAAGTCTACATAACTGTACTCATACATCTTTTTTCCAATCATTATTTCTTAATAATATAGTCAGACAACTGTTTACGTGGCATTTACATTGTATTAGGTATCATCAGTAATCTGCAGATGATTTAAAATTTTGAAAGGATGCGCATACATTATAGGCAAATATTTGTCATTTTATATAAGGGATTTCCACACCTGAGGATAAGATACAAAGGGATTACTGTGTGTATCCACAAGTATGCATACACACACACAGACATATACATGTCTAAGATGCACAGGCATCTTATACAGACCGGTAAGGAGATAAACTGCATTCATAATAATATTCAGTGAGAAGGACTTAGCTTGCACTTCATACAAAGTTGCTTTGGAAATGATGCACTTTGCATTTGGACCAAAAGCAACAATCTACACTTAAGGACACAGGGTTCTGGAAGAAGTCAGCGTTCCAAGTCCCAAGCTTTGCTTTCAAGGGCAGGTTCTGGATGTTATGCCAGTTTACTTTTAAAACACAGCATTGTCAAAGTGACACAGACCAAAAACAAAGCCACAATGCATGACCAGATTTCACAATTCAAATGTGCTCCAGCTGACCCCTGCTCCCCACATCCTATGAAACATGACATAGCCCTGTGAGTCACTGGCACACTCATGGATTTCCCATCATCTCTTGTGCCCAGAGAGGAAGTCGGTAAAGTAACGGTTACCTCTCCCCAAAAGAAACAGGCAGCAGAGACAGAGCCATCTCGGAAAATCAAAATGGTTTAGCCATCATTTATTTAGCAATTCAACGCTTGCATAGATGTCATTTGAAAAAAAATAATTAGGGCCTGGGCACTGTAGCCTAGCGGCTAAAATCCTCACACATGCCAGGATCCCATGACTGCCAGTGTCCTGGCAGCTCCACTTTCCATCCAGATCCCTGCTTGTGGCCTGGGAAAGCAGTCGAGGACGGCCCAAAATCTTAGGACCCTGCACCTATGTGTGAGACCTGGAAGAGGCTCCTGGCTCCTGGCTTCAGATCGGCTCAGCTCTGGCGATTGAGGTCACTTGGAGAGAGAATCTTCAGACAGAAGATCTTCCTCTGTCGCTCCTCCTCCCTCTATATCTGACATTCCAATAAAAATAAATAAATCTTTTAAAAAATTTTAAATCAATGAATTCACAGACTAGGGAGATGATTAGTTAAATGCAAAATGAAAACCTGCCAGGAGCATCTTCATCTCGCTGACAGCTTTAAGGACTGCCATTAGTCGTTTTGGCAAGGGTTCTATTATATACTAATAGGGAAAGACACAAAGGGAAATAGCACTGAGGTGCTTATTGCTAAGTACTGTAGCCAGCTTATTCTCATGGCTACCTGTGAGCTGTAATAGCTCTGTTCTACAGAAGACAAACTCAAGGCTAGCAGAGACAAGCAAAGCTCTGCAAAGCCCCAGTCCGCCTGTGACTTCAGCACCCCCTTCCCTACATGATGAACCTCAGCCCTGAATGCTCCAGAAGGAATACATAGAATGGGATTTCTCACACTACAACTGGCAGTAGGCAAAGCAGCAAGTGGGAGCAGCATAAGCAGGTGCATGTTAGGAAAATACAGACTGCCCACAGAGGCATGTCCCCCCTAGGATCTTCCAGCAGGCAGGGGAACCGAGGAACATTTGTAACCAGGAGTGTAAGCATCATGTCCTTGTTCTTTTACATTTACCTGTTTCACTTTTATCTGGAAGGCCATGACAGAGGCAGAGACCTTCCCTTCACTGGTTCACTCCCCAGACGCCTGCAACAGCCCAGGCTGGACCAGGCTGAAGCCAGGAACCTGGAACACATTCCAGGTGTCCCAAGTGGGTGGCAGGAAGCCAAGTGCTTGAGCTGCCTGCCCGCCAGAGTGCCCATGAGCAGAAAGCTGGATCAGAAGCAGGGGTAGAACTTAACCCCAGGTGCTGTGAAAGGGGAAGGGGGCGTCCCAAATGGTGTCCTAGCCAGCCCTGAAGTGGTCTGATTCTTTAAGTAATGAATTGGAGCATCTTTATACAGAGGTGTGATCACAGGCACACGTGGCCAGTGCCCAGAGGCTCGGCAGAGGACGGAGAGTTGTGGGAAACGGGACTGGAGAGGTTGGCCAGGATCATCAGGCCAAAGCAGGACTCTGAATGTCCCCTCCCAGATGTGTCTTCAGGGCCCCAAGGGGCCATTCTCTGCTTCTGGTACCTGGGAGGTGTCCCTGACAGCGTTTCTGCAGCAAGTGAAAATTATCAGGTGTTCACTCCCTGATAGGAATGTTTACTCCACCACGGAGATATTTTTCCATCACCTCTGAATTTACACACCTGGCACAGCGTCTGCTACATGGTCAACATCGGCTAGAGGGAAAAAAGGAGCTGCACAAGGCATGGGTTCCAGCCATGCCAATGCCCTAAGAATGTTCCAGGTGAGCCCAGAGCTGGGGAGAGAAATCACAGCCCCTCCACAAGACTCTTGAAGCCCAGGCTTGAGATTTGAGTGGGTGTTTGGCACAGCCAGTTTGTGATGCCTAGCTTCCACCTCACTCAGCCCTGGCTGTTGCTGGCACTTGGGAAGTGAACCAGCAGATGGAAACTCTCTCTTTCTTCCTCTCAGTGTCTGTCTCTCAAACAAAATGAAAAAGGGGGAAAAAAATGAATCTGAGGTCTAGAAAGTTGAGGAAAATCTAATGAAAACAAAGAAAGCTTTTCCTTTTCTCCAGGACATTTTATGTTTCTATCTCTCTGTCATTACAATAAAACACAAATAACACCAAAATTGGTCATCCTACCCCCGCCCCCCAGCTGCACATCTTCATAAAGTTATGCAACCAGTATCGCCATCCATCTCCAGTACCCTTCCTCTAGTCAAACGCAAACTCGCTCTGCATGGCACAATAACGCTCCATTCTTTCTACCCTCCCCCAGGCCCTGGCAACCTCGGCCTCCTCAGCCTGGCACTGGCCCGCTCGGGGTGGGCTGCAGTCAGAGCCAGGGTGACCACAGGGCACCCAGCCTGCCTGCGGCGGGCAGAGACGCGCGGGCCACGCCCCCGGGGCGGGCAAGCGCGCCGGGCGATTTCATCAGACTGCACCGACCGCGGCCGCCGCTAGGGCCCCGGCAGGGCCGGCTCGCCCAGGGCTGCTCCGCACGAGCCTCGGCCGCCGCTCGCCCAGGAAGTCCTCCCTGCTTCCTCCGAGACTGCTCTCTGCATCCCAGCCCGGCTCGCCCGGCGGGCTTCCGCTCGTTCCCTTTCGTTAAATTCCCACACACATCCCGGGCGGTCCCACAGCCCCTCGGTGCCTGTCGGCGGACTGGCCCCGTGCGCCGCGGGGAGACCGGCTCCCCCTGCGGTGCCAGCCCACCTGGGAGCGAGCACCTGGGTGGCGGACTGCGGCCACGGCTCGGGGCCACGGCGCCTCCCGCCACACCCCCTCGGGCGCCGGGATGCTCGGGATGGACATCCCTCGGTGCGCGCTCGGGAGCCCCGGTAGTCCTCCACCTCCACAGCCCTCCGGACCCCACTCACCGGACGGCAGCGAGGTGGAAGGCACGATGCCGCAGGCGGCAGCTCTGCGCGGGCCGGAGCAGCCTGGCAGCCAACACCGAGCAGAGAGTAGCCGCAGCCATGGCCCGCACCGCTGCCCGCGCCGGGAGGGAAGCGCGCGCGCTGCCTGCTCGGTTATACCGGCGCCGCGTGGCAGACCCCGCCCTCCGCCGGCGTCCATTGGTCCGCGCCCCGTCCCTCCGGCTGTCGTCGGGGTGGATGGCGCCGAGGGAACCAATCGGTTGATTTCATCAAACGTAAGCCAAGTCCCTGGAGCGAAGCGGGGGGCGCAAAGCGGGGGCGCGAAGGACTCTAGCTGTCCGCGATTGGCCGAGAAAGTCAAGCCCCTGCCACGGCTGATGTTACCAAAGCCGAGACCCCGAGCGATAGCAGGTTCATTCATTCCTTGAACAAATGCCTACTGTGAACCAGGTCCTTAAGGAGGGGATTACAAACACAGGCAGGTGGAATACCAACGAATAGAGAAATGTTGCCTAGAAGGAAAGACGGAGTAGGAAAATTACTATGGGGTGCTGGTGCGAAGGCATGGCTGGTTAATCCTCTGCCTGCAAATGCCAGCATCCCATATGGGTGCCAGTTCCTGTGTTCCAGCTGCTCTTCTTTCCATCCAACTCCCTGCTTGTGGCCAGGAAATGCAGTGGGGGATGGCCCCAAATCTTGGGACCCTGCACCCACATGGGAGACCAGGAGGAAGCTCCTGGGTCCTGGCTTCAGATTGGCTCAGCTCCCAGGTGTTGGCCACCTGGGGAGGAAACCAGCAGTTGGGAACGCTGGCACTATGTCTTTTTCCTTCTCTCTCTCAAATAAAGAAATGACTTTTTAAAAAAGAATTTAGGAGCCTATAGAATTGTATCATAAAATAAAATAATAAAGAATATGGGAAAATGTACACATAACGCTTCTCAGAGAAAAAGATTCCACCCTACTCACACACCCCACAGCAAGTAGTTCTCCACTGGACAGTTCCAACATGTCTTGCAGGTAGCATCAGATCTCACTGCCTCGGGTCTCAGTCCCACAGGACTGTCCCTGCCTTTGGGTGCCAATCACAGCGCTGTTACCTGCATAACTGATCAACGGGCTATAAACCAAGACTCACTTTATTTCTTTGGGTTTGATTAAATCTGCTGGGACACCTCATGGAAACCAGGAACACACTTGTTGATCAGTTTATTATCAAGAATATTAACTAAGATCCAAAGGAAAGGCCATAACACAACGCTCAGCCTTGTGCAAAGCAAGGACTGGGGCCCAGGAGAAACCAGTGCTGCCAGCACGTGAGCGCACACCTCAGCTTCCCAGATGGCGAGAAAGTGAACGTGCAGTGTTCAAGCTGCCTGGCTCCTGCTGTTCCGCTAGGGTAGCCCTAGGAAGTGCCACGTGCAAGTGCCTGTGGGTGTTTTTCTCTGAACCCCTGGAATGCACGTAGCAGACACAATGTCCCTTTACCTATAGGGACTGTGCACTCTCATATGATCACATTGGGACTGCAGGCCAGGCATTTGGCAGAATGCACTGGCCAAGGTACAGGACAAGGAACCTCCGTCAAGGTCACATGCACTTGAGGAAATGGTTCTTCCTGAAGATAACACTCTACCAAGCCTCCTTCCCTGGCTCCACCCCTCTCTCCCTCCAGCCTACCTAACTTAACCTTCTCTCCTTTTCTTCTTCTTCCTCTTTTTCTCTTTTCTCTTTTTTTTTTTTTTGTTTTGCTGTGGGATAAAGGCCCCTTATTAATGTTTTATATTTACAAAAACATTATATGGTTGTTTCAGACCATAGAGATGGTATTCTACCAGAATCATTAAAGATTCTGTCAGCAGTACCAAAAAGCTGTTGTGGGAACGGTCACTTGTCATCCTCAGCTAGGTGGCAACTCAGCATGGTTTCTCTCATGATCTCCTTACAGTTACAAATAAATTATATGGAAAACATTGTACACTTTTTCCTGTTTAACCTGATTTTATTGCACTCAACAGTCTGAGTCTGAAGGCAGTAGTAATTCTGGAGGAAGTTATGTCTTGCTGAGAATAATGAGACTAACAGGTAGCACCTACAATGTGAGAGTTGCTGTTCTAAGTGCTGTATGCTCAATCACTGAGTTAATTCCCACAATAACCCTATACAGGAGAATACTGCCATCATCTTCTGTGAGATTCAGAGATTCTTTGGCCCCTCCCCAGGATCAGGTGACTTGTTAATGGCAAATGTAATTTTCAAATCCATTTCCTTTCTTTTGCAAGACACAGGAAAAAGGAAGTTCTTAGCTTTTCAAGAAAAGGATAGAAGTCAACAGTGCAAGAGTTCCTCTCTGAAGCTAATCATAAGGAGGCAGAAGTGGGATTGGGTGCCGATTTCTCAGAGGAGGGAGCTCCACAAAACACGGCCAATGGACACCCTTTGTTAGAGCCATTTTACATGTCCCCTTGTTAAAAGGCAACCTGTTGTCACTACAAGGCACTTGAAACCACCTAATGAGACATTAGGAGGCCGAGCAGCGGCAGGACAATCCTGACTTCCCCCAGCTCCTCCCACTCCTGTCAGGGTCCTGTCCCTCCCCCCTCACCCATTCCCCACCTCACCCAATAGCATCCACTGTTCCTCGCTCCTGAACAGTGAAATGGAGTCGGAAAAGGAGAAAAGAATCCAGACCTCCCAAGGTGACCACAGGCATCAGTTGGTAACTTCCAGTCCACATTCAGGCGGGATCCTTCAGTGGAGTGGATCCCTCTTTAAACACTCATGCCTTAAACCTGCCCTCATTTCACGCCTACTTCATTGCTTGCTCCATCTCAGATTCCTTCGCAAGTTTCTTTTGTTTCTGGTGTTCAATTCTCAGAGCCATCCAGGCTCTGTTGGTGGGGGGTGGAAGCGTGCTTTCACTCTCCCCTCCCCCAGGGCTATTTTGTCTGCTGTCCTGGCTGTAAACCTCTGTGTTCTGTTAACTGCTGAGTTTATTGAGTTTATCTCCTCTCTGGTCTCTATATTGAGTTCCAAATCTGCGGACACTTCAGAATTAATGCATTTGGAACAGACTTCTAAAATTGCATTTCTC
The DNA here is from genome assembly GCF_017591425.1 of Ochotona curzoniae. Taxonomy (NCBI): domain Eukaryota; kingdom Metazoa; phylum Chordata; class Mammalia; order Lagomorpha; family Ochotonidae; genus Ochotona; species Ochotona curzoniae. Next base: position 63,067,214 of record NW_024466599.1, read on the forward strand.
CCAGTCTCTTGCACCTCAGTAAACGCAAACAATCAGCTACTTGTACTATGTCTTGCTTCCATTGCCATAGTCCAGGTCAACTTTCTCTCCTGCCTGGACAAGTAGAGTAACTTAACTGTGGTGACTCTGTGTGTGTATGTGTGTGTGTGTGTGTGTGTGTGTGTGTGTGTGTGTGTGACACAGAGAGAGAGAGAGAGAGAGAGAGAGAGAGAGAGAGAGAGACTTCCCCTGAAAACTTGGTAACCATTGGTCACCTTGTTTTAAAGGTTCTGCACCGCTGCCTTCATCGCCTTCACTTTCTCCTTTGCCTACCATATTCTCATCACGTCGGCTTCTCTCAGTTCCCCATTCACAGTAGACACTTGCTTCGAAGCTTTGTTCATGCTGTTCATGGAGCATATGCCTTCTCTTATACCGCAAACTTCTCTCTTGGAAACCACACTTAAATAATCTTTCTGAAACTTTGGTCTCTCCTGTCACATGCTTTTATTTTAAAGATTTTTTTTTTCCAGGAAAGTCAGATTTACAGAGAGAACAAAATACAGAGAGAAAAATTTTCCATCTACTGGTCCACTCCTCAAATGGCTGCAGCAGCCAGAGCTCAGCCAATCTGAAGCCAGGAGTCAAAAGCTTTTTCCAGATCCCCCATGTAGGTGCAGATCTCAAGGCTTCAGGCCACCTCTGCTGTCCCAGCACCAGGGCAGTGGCCACGTGAGAGGGCCTCAGAGTGGGGGCAGGCTTAGGCTGTTACCGGAAAGCAGGAGTTTTGCAAATGATAGGGCTGGTCCTTACTCAAAATGAAAATGCAAGTTTGCAAATCCTGCCCTAAGAGGCTCAGAAAGGGAACTGAGTGACTGGGGGTGGAGACAGTGTGGAAAGAGAGTAACCAGCAGCTCTATAACAAGTGGCTTGGCTTCTGCTCCCTGCACCTGCTGTCAGATGGTGTGCACCAATCCCTGGAGCCTCCAGCCTGCTGAGTCAAGAAGGAATAAAAGATCCCTGGTCTCTGGAGAGCCCAGTCGCCCTGAGCGAGGAACAGTTACTCTTTGATCCCTAAGTGGACTTGGTCAAATACTGACCTCCAAATTTCCTCCTAACGCCAAATTCTTGCATACACCTCCCTAAATCTAGCTGTCCTGAGAGGGTGGGCTTTCAAATTCTCAGTTGTTCTCCGACTTGAAGAAGAAATCCATTGAAAGGGCATCCATGTGTATCATGAATTGCTTTCTTAATATGTGGAAATGTTCACACTGACATATATTATCAAAATTACACAAAGTTTGAAGAAAGTCTAAGTGTTCTTGCTGTTTATAGTTTTTGTAAAGCCTTTCCGAATGACACATAATTATAACTTAAATGCCAACAACATTGCAAAATCTGAAAAATAAAAACAGTATCAACTTAATGTGATGAGTGGTGCATAAATGCAATCACGAATATGGAATATCAAATGACAGGTACAGAATGAGCTCTTTTTTCTTTTTCAAGATTCATTTATGGGCCTGGTGGGATGGCTCAATGGGTAAGTCCTCACTTTGCAAGCACCAGGATCCAATATGGGAGCCAGCTTGTGTCCTGGTTGCTCCACTTCCCGTCCAGCTCCCTGCTTGTGGCCTGGGAAAGCAACGGAGGCTGGATCAAGGCCTTGGGACCCTGCACTCATGTGGGAGACCTGGAAGAAGCTCCTGGCTCCTGGCTTTGGATCGACTCAGCTCTGGCCTTTGCAGCCACTTGGAGAGTGAAACATCGAACAGAAAATCTTTCTTGTCTCTCTTCCTCTCTGTATATTTGCTTTCCAATAAAAATAAAAATAAACCTTTGACAAAAAAATAAAAAGCAATAAAGTCCTGAAACATACTATCACCTGGATAAAGCATCATGTACATTATGTTAAGTGAAAAAAGTTGATCCCACAAGACCCAAATCGTATTGGATGATTCAGTTTATAAGAAACGTTCGGGTTAGGCAAAACTATAGAAATGAAAGAACAACTATCAGGAGAAAAAAATCTAATTAACCTGTGCTGATGGGGTCGTGGACTAGTGTAGAATTTGGCAACAGTGATGAATGGACAACTCCATGATTACATAAGGAAAATATTAACAATAACACTGGAGCGTAGATTTGCAATGAGTGAATCTCAGACTAAGGGCATACGTCCCAATTTAAAAAGCAAGTTGCAGCGGTGGACAGCGCCAATAAAGGCCGCTCTGCCGGGCCGCCGGACGGCAGCCCCGCCGCCCGGGTTCCATCAGGCCCGCGGCGAAGACCGGCTTCCCTCTCTCCGCCACCGCGAGGGACGCCCCGCGCCGCAGCACGCTCATTGGCCGAGCTCGCGGCGAGAGGCGGGGCGAAGAGGGGCGCGTCCAGTCCCCCTCCATGGGGGCGGGGCCGGCGCCAGCCTCAGCTCGCGAGACTTGGCCGGTTCCGCATTTCGGGGCAGCGAGGCGGGGGAGGCAGCGAGGCCGGCGCCGCCGTGTTCCCGGGACTGCAGCCGCCGCGTCCCTGCGTGCGCTGCCCGCGAGTGAGGAGCGGCGGGCCCCGCGTCGCCGCCGGACGCGCCTCCGAGTCCTGAGCAGGGCGGGGGCCGGCGGCCCTCCGTCTCCTCCGCCGACCGAAGATGAGCTTCCTCTTGTGAGTGAGGCCGGGCCGCGGTCGGGGAGCGCGTCGGGCGGCCGTGGGGCGCGGGCCGTGTGGCCTTCCTCCCGCCCCGGGCCCCGGGCGAGGCCGGGAAGGTGCCGCGGACGGGCGGGAGCGGGGAGGCCGGTGGCGCCTCCCAACTTTTCCGCCCGAGCGTGCCGGGGGCGGAGGGTGGATGGGGGCGGAGCGCAGGCCCGCCAGTGCGCTGGGTGGACGCCCGGTGCGGAGTCAGCTGCTTCCTCCGCCGCTGGCTCGGCTTACTCGTGACCCCCGCGGAAAAGGTGGCAAGATGGGCCTGCCTGCAGACCCTGGATTCCTGCTCCGGATTCTACCCGCTTGCGGGTTGGCTGCCTTCTCCTTTATTTTTAATAATTCATGTTTTTCATTTTCTTTTTGCTTAGATAGTTGCGGGATGCATGCCTAGGTGGGCCTCTGATGAGGGTGGAGAGGGGAAGGTATGGAGGAACGTGGGTGGGCCAGATTTTTTTTTTCCTCCTTCGTCCTTACGGGAGGTGGAGGAGGGACATCAGCGCCCTGGTATGGAAGACGAGCCTTTGATCCTTTGATGCCTCAAAGACCCCAACGTGGGGAAGAGTTTTAGTTGAATGGTTTGATAGTTATGAGGAGCTACAGATTTTGTTGCTCCGTGTTTTAAAAAAAATCTTTCCAAATCTGTTGGTTGACAGACTACCTTAGTGCATCTGCAGACCCTGGAACTTGCAGCAAAGCTTGGCCAGGAGAGCTGTCCAACCTGTTTGCTCTCTAGTTGCCGTGTCCTGCTGACCTACATGAGCTGACTGTCATGCCCCATGTTCATCTGGGCATGCTGTCTGCTGCACAGCAGCAGCTGAGGGGGCCTGTTCTGACACATGCACTCCGAGGTTGGGCTATACATCCTGTGATTGTCCCCGTGGGCCAGGTGTGAGTCCTGTGGTCGAGCTGGGGAGGAACCTTGTCTGGGGTGACCGCACACTTGACTCTTCTGTGTGTGCCGAGCAGTGCAGGGCTAGGTTAGGTTCGGCCAGTTAACTGCACCAGCAGTGCACATAGCTGTGGATGCAAGCTTGCCTGGTCAGTTCCACCCTGGCACCATATCATGTGAACTGACATACTGTGGCACCAATCATCCAACCCACCACAAACTTAGTCCTCATGAATACCAGTGGGTCCCGCAGTGTTGTCAGGACAACCAGCAGTAACCACTACGGTGCAGCGTCAGACCCCCCACCCCCCATTTTGTTTGTTGCAGCCTACCCTGGCCGGCTCACATCCCATCCAGTTTTCAGGCACACCCAGGAGTTCTGTGGTATACCGTAGCCTAACCTGACCCCCAGACGTGGCCCACACATATGCTGACAGGTGCTGCCTCCTTGCAGCCTGGGTTCTTGTGCTAACCAGCGGGAGGTACAGCCTGGCAGGAGAGTGCCCGCAGTTTCCCCTGCCAGGCATGCGCCCAGCGCTGGATCTTGTACCTGCGAGGGAGGTCTGTGGTCCAGCCTGACATGACTTCGACCCAGTCCAGGGACTTGCATACTGTGCTGCGGCCTAGCCCAGCTGGCTTGCACCCATTCTGGCTCTCGGGTGCACCAGTGGGTGCAGGTGGCCTTCTCTTGTTCATAGAATACAGTTTTATAGATAGTACCTAGACTCAAAATGGCTTAAATGGAAAAGCTTCTGCTCCATGAAATGTGAGCAGCATAGCTCTGGCATCATGTGCCTTAAGCTCAAGGGGCTGCCTCTGCCTTGGATAGTGCTTCAATGTGTTGCACAATGGAATAAATACCCAACTGCAGTTGGGGATGTAGCGTATTTTACATTTTAAGTACCTCATGTCCAGACTTTATTGTAAAAATGTTATTCTTTCCTGGCCCCAGCACCCAACATGGTAACCTAGTGGCTAAAGTTCTTGCCTTGCATATTCTGGGATCCCATATGGACACATGGATGTCAGTTTGTGTCCCAGCTGCTCCACTTCCCATCCAGCTTCCTGCTTGTGGCCTGGGAAAGCAGTTGAGGACAGCCCAAAGCCTCGGGGACCATGCACCCACCTGGGAGACCTGGGAGAAGGTTCTGGCTCCTGGCTTTGGATCAGCGCAGCTCTGCTGGGTGTTGCAGCCACTTAGAGAGTGAAACAGTAGACAGAAGATCGTTCTGTATCTGCTTTGTATATCTGCCTTTCTAATAAAAAAGAAAAAATGCTATTTTTTTCCAGCATTTTGCTATTATAGCACTACTTAAAATACCTGCCCTTACCATTCCTCATATCAACCTTCCTTTGGGTCATTAAGGGAGAAGTCTCCAAAATCCAATTATCATGTCATTAAAAACTAAGGTTTAGGTTTAATTGCCAGTTTCCTTTCGGGTACTGTTAACCCCAAGGCTTCTGAGCTGATGTTTTTAGTTAGTGGTTGGCTTGTGGATGCACAGTTGCTTTTTAAACCGCAAATTGAGATTTTCTTTTTCATTGTAATGTCTATGTTTTATTTATTTACTTTAAAATATTTATTTATTTTTATTGGAAAGTCAGGTTTACACAGAGGAGAAGGGACAGAAAGGTGCTTGAACCACTGGTCTGCAACAGCTGGAGCTGATAGCTTTTGGCTATCCCAGCTGCCTTCCCAGGCAACAGGCAGGGAGCTGGATGGGAAGTGTAGCAGCTGGGGTTAGAACCAGCGCCCACATAGAATGCTGGAGCATGCAAAGCAAGAACTTTAGCCACTAGGCTGCTACACTGGGCCCCAAGAGTTTTAAAAATACATCCTTATATAAGTCCATTATCACATCTGTGACCTGAATGTTTTCCTGCGTTTTGTGGAGCATTTTCTGTTAGGATTGATGGGACAAACAATGAGAAGGTGCTTAACGGAGAAATTATTGTATTAAACATGAGGGGAGATGGTATTAGGTCTTGGTTATTCCAAGATAGTAGGTGTTTTTGGCTTGTGATAAGCCTCTAGTCCACTGACACTCTTGGCTCCTTCAGTTTTCGCTGTCATTTGAAGCACAAAAAATCATTTTTTTCTTTTATTTGTGTGTGTGTTTTAAGATTTATTTTATTTTATTTTCATTACAAAGTCAGATATACAGAAAGGAGGAGAGACAGAGAGGAAGATCTTCCTTCTGATGATTCACTCCCCAAGTGAGCGCAATGGCCAATGCTGCACCGATCCAAAGCCAGGAGCCAGGCACTTCTTCTAGATCTCCCACACAGGTGCAGGGTCCCAAGGCTTTGGGCTGTCCTCAACTGCTTTCTCAGGCCACAAGCAGGGAGCTAAGTGGGAAGTGGGGCTGCTGGGATTAAAACCGGCGCCCACATGGGATCCCAGCACATGCAAGGGGAGGACTTTAGCCACTAGGTTCCACGTCGGGCCTGAGAGTAATTCTTTATCATATAAAAAACTTTCCATATTTGATTTTCTACTTCTTAATCAGTCTTACTTACAATATGTGTTACTCAGGTAAAGTAATAGTCTCTGGTTGTGTTTTTTTCTGTTCCTGGAAGTAACCATCAGTTTGCATACTTTCTGTGTATTCATGAAACTATCCTTTGTAGAGCTTTACATGAGAATATGTGTGCTCTGGATTTTATTATTAATAAGTCTACAGTACTCCAAAATATGGAGGTACAATAGTTTATTCCTTTGCTGGTGAACTCTTATTGTTTTTTTGAGATTTATTGATTGATTTTTTTTTTTAAGATTTATTTTTATTGCAAATCAGACTACAGAGAGGAGGAGAGAGAGAGGAAGATCTTCCATCCGATATTTCACTCCCCAAGAGGCTGCAACGCCCGGTGCTGTGCAGATCTGAAACCGGGAGCCCACATCCTCTTCCGGGTCTCCCACATGGGTGCAGGGTCCCAAGGCTTTGGGCCATCCTCTACTGCTTTTCCTGGCCACAAGCAGGGAGCTGGATGAGAAGTGGAGCTGCTGGGATTAGAACTGGCACCCACATGGGATCCTGGTGCATTGAAAGCGAGAACTTTAGCCACTAGGCCATCGCACCGGGGCCGGAGTTCATGTTTTTTCTTTGGATTAAGTGCCTTTACAACAGATTTGCTCACAGGGCATGATAAAATTGCCTTATTTATGAAATTGCGCTTTTTCCCAGGTTTTTTGCTTTTTTGGGGGGGGGAATGATTTTTATGTAGTTGAGATTGGGAAGGGTCAAGGACTAGAGGAAAATGGGTAAGAACATTGTTTCCATGTTCTCTTTTTTTGGGTCCTGTATCTGGGGAGAGTGGGGAGATGCGGGGAGAAGCCACCCAGCCTCCCAACCATCCCAGGGTCCCGGAAATGGGGCGTGCTCTGAGGGTCCTGCTCAAATTATTTTGATAGTTCAGCTGTTCTAAATTGCTGTCAGTCTCGCCACTCCTATCATGATGAAATTTCTCCAGAATCCACTGGCTGACATAGTCCACCTTAGAGTCTGTGTTTGCCCAGCTATTCACTGCCAACGCTTAGCTGGGGTAATTGATCAGTTTGTTCTGTCCTCCATTCTCTATTGTGGAATCAAGTGTTTTCTGCAGGTTCCAGTGTACTGCCATATCCTCCTTGTGCACCTGGATATGCTGTCCACTGCTCCGTCTGAGCCACTGAGGAGGCCCAGCTATGACACACGTATTCCATGCCAGCATCTGCTGTGGCAAAGCCCAACCAACCCATACCACTCTGACTTATGCATGCACTATTAGGAACAGTCAACCGAGGGTAGTTTTCCCTGACCCTGTTCATGTGAGGCCAACAGGTATTGTAGCCCCTCCCTGCCGGGTCTGCCCCCTATTCCAGCTCTCAGCTCACCAGTGAGTAGTGGCCCAGCAGGGAGGCCCCTATAGAGTCCCCATTCTGTGTTTGCTACGTACCCCCTTGGGTCTTACATGTGCAGATTGGGCTTTGCGGCCCAGTCTATCATGGCTCGCCTCACCTCAGCATTTGCCAATGGGTGCTATAGCCTAGCTCAGCCCAGCCTACCCCCTATTCCAGCTCATGCTGGTGGGGGCTACAGCCTAGCCTAGCCTAGCCTAGACAGCCAACCCCCAAGCCCAGCCCTCATGTGAACTGGAATGTGTTGTGACCGAACCTGGCCTGACCCACACTCTGTTCTGTGTCGCAGCAGATTTTCCCATGCTCCTCCATCAGAACCTCTCCCAGTGCCAGATCTTGCGCCCATCAGTGGTGGGTCCATGGACCAGCCCTACTTAGTCCACCTTATGTCCTAGCAGGAACAGTGGCCTTTCCTGACTGGCTCTCACCTATTCTAATTCTTGTTGTTGGATGTTACAGCCTAGCCACGCCTGGTCCACACTCAGACTCAGCTCACACATGGCTCAGCAGGGGCAGAGACCTAGCCCAGCCCATCCTCCAGTTACCCTGGTTCTCACGAGCCCCAATGGGTGCTGGAGTCTAGCTCAGTCTTGCACACTTCAGACCCAGTCCACAGTTGTGCTGAGGGGACACTGCAGCCGTATCCAGACCCAGATCTCACACATGCCAGTGAGTGCTATGCCCTTACCTGGCATAGCCTGCCTCCTCCATCCTGGCCTTTGTATGAGTTGGTGGATGTTGCTGCCTGGCCTGCCCCACATCCTGTTTTAGAGTGTGTGTGCGGGTGCTGCAGGTTGGGCCTACCCAGCCTGTTTTCAGTCCCAGTACCCATGAGTGTCGGAGGGTTCTTTGGTCATGCCTAGCTCAGCCTATCACCACCCCAACTTTTTTTTTTTTTTTTAAGATTTATTTATTTATTTATAAGTCAGATGTACAGAGTGGAGGAGAGACAGGAGGATCTTCTGTCTGCTAATTCACTCCCCAAATGACTAGAAAATGAGCCGATCTGAAGGCATGAGCCAGGAGCTTCTTCAGGATCTCCCACGTGGTTGCAGGATCCCAAGGCTCAATTGCTTCTCCAGGCCACAGGCGGGGAGCTGAATGGGAAGTGGGGCTGCCAGGATTAGAACCAATGTCCATTTGGGATCCGGTGTATTGAAGGTGAGGACTTTAGCCGCTAGACTATCACGCTGGGCTCAACCACTCCAGCTCTTAAGCTGGCCAGTGGGACTTGTTTTTTTTTTTTTTTTTTTTAATTTTTAAAGATTTATTTTATTTTTATTGGAAAGGCGGATATACAGAGAGGAGAGACAGAGAGGAAGATTTTCCGTCCGATGATCCACTCCCCAAGTGAGCGCAACGGCCAATGCTATGCCAATCCGAAGCCAGGATCCAGGAGCCTCTTCTGGGTCTCCCACATGGGTGCAGGGTCCCAAAGCTTTGGGCTGTCCTTGGCTGCTTTCCCAGGCCACAAGCAGGTTGCTGGATGGGAAGCGGGGCCACCAGGTATAAGAACCGGCGCCCATATGGGATCCTGGGTGTGCAAGGTGAGGATCTTAACCACTGCACCATCGCGCCGGGCCCCAGTGGGACTTGTAATTGCACAGGGTTAGGCCTGCATATCCTGCAAAGAATCTGTCCCCAGATCTGCTTCTCTTGGAGTGCTGATTTCTATCATGGCCCAGCCTAATGTGTCCCATCCTCGGTTCTGACACTCACTGTCATGTACTGGGAACTAGCCCTGCCAGACATGCCCCCAGCCCTAGCTTTCATGTGTGCTGTGTGTGGTGGTCAGCAATAATCAGTACTAACAAGCCCAGCTCAAGTCTCCCATGTGGCCTGGTGCATTTTGTTTGACCCAGAAGGGTCTTCCTGTCTCTTCCCTGTAAAACTCCGGGTCTCATTCCCCTCACTTGCCTGCAAGTACAGTGGCCTTGTCGTTGGGAGTCCCTCAGGAGTCATTCCTCACCTGCAAGATAACTCCCATGGTAGTCCTCTCCACCCTCTGCACCTCATATTCTCTCGCTCTTTTCCCTATTCAGTCCCCAATCCTTGTGCCTACAAGCGCATGGGTTCTCCAGCCCAGCCTTCAGAAACCCAGCAGGTGGTGTGCTGCTCTGAAGTTGTCCCCACCCACCAGAGTCCCAAGCTCCTGGTACATGTGCTGGTCTGGTATCTTACACACACCCAAGATCCCGGCCCGTTGAGGTTTTCAGGCCTGGTCCACCAGCACACCAGGGCAGCGTGCTGACCTGGCACTCTCTCCTCCCCTCCCCCCCCACGAGCCAGCACATGGGGAAATCCCCAGCTTTGCTCCACCAGCCTAGAGGTAAACTCCCAGGTCCCCACCTGCCCTCCCCTACTATACCCTACACCCTTCCCTGTCCCAAGCCCACACCCTTCAGCCCACACAGGCTCCCCACTGCCTCCAGCTGGCGGTTTGTTGGTACAACAATCTGAAAAAGTTTTTGATTTGGATAGCACCAGTGCCATGCGTGATAGGCTAAAATGAACTTGCACTTCTAATCCTGTTTTTCTGTGTTGGGGGAGAAATACTGGGTGGAACATTATTTTGTTGTGATTATCATTCCCTACTCTCTTCAATCTGGCATTTTTCAGATAATAATTATTTTATAAAGCAATTTTTGTGCATAAATTGATGCCATTTTATTAGTAACCCTAAAAACTTGCATGCTTTTATTTTTAACCCAACAGTAGCAGCCGTTCTTCTAAAACATTCAAACCAAAGAAGAATATCCCAGAAGGGTCCCATCAGTATGAGCTCCTGAAGCATGCGGAAGCGACTCTAGGAAGTGGGAATCTGAGACAAGCCGTTATGTTGCCAGAGGGAGAGGACCTCAACGAGTGGATTGCTGTTAACAGTAAGTATTTTGGTGGAAAATTGTAAACATAGAAGTAGACAAAACTAACACAGTGAATTTTCAAGGCTATATCTTCTCATTTCAACAGATACCAATCTAACCAGTTGAATTTCTTCTGTACCCCCACCCCTGATTATTTTGAAGCCAACCACAGGCTTATTGTCTAATTCATAAATAATTCAATAAGTAAAGAAGACTGCAGTACTGTGGTCTTCTGTTTTCAAGTACTTAGAGATAGATCCCCCACTGCAGTGAGACTGGGCCAGGTTGGCACAAGAAGCTAGGAGCTCTAGCTGGGTTTCCCACACAGGTGGCAGGAACTCAAGGACTTGAGTCATCATTTCCTGGCTTCCTAGGCACCTCAGCTGGGAGCTGGGTCAGAGACCTAGTGGCCAGGACTCCAGCCAGCACTCCAGTGGGGAAGGTGGGGTGCAAGGACAGCTTCATCCACCACAGCACAGAGCCTGCCCCTGCTGTTATCTGTCAGTGAAGTCAGCTACCCATTCAGTCTGCACAGTGCTTTTTGGCTTGGTGTGTCCCCAAGGCATCATTGCCATAGTCTGTTCCTTCATTTCTTTCCTGTACATCTTACATTACGACTTCATACTGTGACAAAAATGCTTTTTAACATCACTGTAGCCATTTAATACATGAAAAAGTAGCTCATGTGTCTGAGGAACTAAATTTTTAATTAAAGGTAAGTTTATTGTAAGATGTAGCTGCGACCCGGGACCTGGGGAGGGTGGGAAATTGGGTGGGTCTTCTCCCTTAATACCCCCCTTTAAACATGAAGGAAACAATATGGAAAAAATAATAGTCTTACCCACTTTCCTATAGCCCTTGAACCTTTTTACCCTAATTAACTTTGTAAAGATTGTCAAAATATAATAAAAAAAAATATGGAAAAAAAAATGTAGCTGCGGTACCATGTTTGTGAAAGCTGAGTCCTAGATCAAATTCAGGTTTGATTTTGTTGGTCGGTGAGACCGCTTCATAAACGGTGCTATGTATTTCCATAGTAACCTTGTCTTTTTTTTTTTTTTTTCTTAAAAATCTGGCTTACTCTAGGGAATGCTGTTGGCATTCTGACAGGTTTATAACAACACATTTCCTTGTTGTAGGTTCCTGGTAGAGCAGTTTCACTGCCTGAGGACTTTCATGTGCTCTGCCTGTGAATCCTTCCCTCTCTGCTCTCTCCAGCCACTGCTGCTGTCTGCATAGTTTTGCCTTTTCCGGAAGATTACGTATTTGGATTCTTACAGTGTGAATCCTTTTCATATGGCCTCTTTTAGTTAGTAGTATATATCTAAGTGTCTAATGTCTTTTCATGGTTTGAAAGTGTATTTCTAGACCTGACTGTTCTGTTTTCTGGATGTTTCACATATTTTTATCTGTTCACCTACTAAAGAACATCTTGGTTTTGTCAGGTTTTAACATTATGAGTAAGGCTTCTGTAGATATCATGTATAGGTTTTTGTGTGAACGTAAGTTCTTTTTATTTTTTTTAAGGATTTATTTATTTATTTATTGGAAAGTCAGATATACAGAGAGGAGGGGAGACAGAGAGGAAGATCTTCCATTTGATGATTCACTCCCCAAGTGGCTACAACAGCTGGAGCTGAGCTGATCCAAAGTCAGGAGCCTCTTCCAGTTCTTTCATGTGGGTGCAGGGTTCCAAGGCTTTGGGTTGTCCTTGACTGCTTTCCCAGGCCACAAGCAGGGAGCTGGATGGGAAGCGGGGCCACCAGGATTAGAACCGGCACCCATATGGCACATTCAAGGCGAGGACTTTAGCTGCTACGCTATTGCGCTGGTCCCAAGTTCTTTATTTGGGTAAATGCCAAAAAGCGTAATTGCCTGATCATATGCTAAGTAGGTTGTTCTGTAAGAAACTACTGAACGTGTACAGTGCCTTCACCACGTTAATGTGTTCCCATCAGCTGTGCATGAGAGTTGTTGCTCTACATGCTTACCACTTTTGTTCTTGTCATTGTTTTGGATTTTGGTCATTCTAATAGATGTGTTTCAGGTTTTTATTTTATTCACCTAAACTGTTGACATATGTCTTGTTAGAGTTATAGAGTTAGACTACCTGAAAAACAGCCAGGTTCTGCAAAATCATGCTTCAATGCTATAAACTGCTAAATACTAAAATTAAAATAGACATGAGACAGCTGACTAGTAATCTATAGCCATTTTAAGGTGTATAGAAGCCAGTTGTTGAAATGTCAATGTAGAAGTCATAGGATGTGGTTCAGAACTTGCATTCTTTTTTTTTTTTTTTAAGATTTTATTTTTATTATTTTTTTATTCATTCTTTTTTTTTTTTTTAACATGTTGGTTACTCAGTATCATGTCGACTAATTCCATTATGTTATGAATTGTTACTGATGTAATGTCGGGGCTTTTAATTGATTGGGATGATAGTCTGTTGGCTCTACCTTCAGACCAGAGATGGTCTCCCCAAGAAACTGCTGAACTTATCTGGAGAATAAGATGCTGGACTTTGTGTTTGGTTGATGCTTGCAATGAAAGAATCTCAACTGAATTTGAACTATGGTAATGCAACAAGGTGGAGGAATCCACCATGGGGAGGCAGGGTTTGGGGAGGTGTGGGGGGAATCCCAGTGCCTATAAAACTGTGTCACATAATGCAATGTAATCAGTAAAAAAAAAAAGAAAGAAAGAAAGAAAACATGAAGCCCAACAGCCTAGACCTTAACCACTTCCCTCCTTTCAATCAGCACCTGCTTCTTTTCACCTAGCCTTTCCGCCTGAAGAATTTATCTAGCCTCACCCAGCATGATGACTGTCTAGGGGCAGGTGCTCAAATAGAAGCGTAGAATGATTAAACAGATAAATAGAGGAACGGGATGCAACCACAATAAATCATTGTACAAACATCAAAAAAAAAAAAGGCAGATATACAGAGAGGAGGAGAGACAGAGAGGAAGATCTTTCATCTGATGATTCACTCCCCAAGTGAGCCGCAATGGCCAGTGCTACGCCGATCCGAAGCCAGGAACCAGGAACCTCTTCAGGTCTCCCACACGGGTGCAGGGTCCCAAGGCTTTGGGCTGTCCTCGACTGTTTTCCCAGGCCACAAGCAGGGAGCTGGATGGGAAGCGGGGCCGAACCAGCGCCCATATGGGATCCTGGCCCATTCAAGGCGAGGACTTTCGCTGCTAGGCCACAGCACCGGGCCTAAGTTTTGATGCTGATTGTGTCCCGCCAGTTCCACTTCCCATCCAGCTCCCTGCCTGTGGCCTGGGAAAGCAGTCAAGGATGACCCAAAGCCTTGGGACCCTGCACCTGCATGGGAGACCCGGAAGAAGAAGCTCCTAGCTCCTGGCTTCAGATGGGTCAACTCTGATTGTTACAGCCATTTGGGGAGTGAATTAGCAGAGGGAGGATCTTTCTGTCTCTACTCTTTGTAAATCTGATCTGCCTTTCCAATTAAAAAGAATTTAATTATTTTTTAAAAAAAGAATTTATTTCTTTTTAATTGGAAAGGCACATCAACCTACAGAGAGAGGAGAGACAGAAAGATCTTCCATCAGCTGGTTCACTCCTCAGGTGGCCAGGAGCTTCCTCTGTGTCTGTCACATGGGTGCAGGGTCCCAACATATTGGTCCATCCTCTACTTCCTAGGCCATAAGCAGGGAGCTGGATGGGAGTGGAGCAGCCAGGAGCAGCCAGGATCCCTAATGGAGCAGCGTCCATTAGGGATCCTGGTGCTTGAAGGCGGGGATTAGCCAATTGTGCCATTCACCAAGCCTGTTTTATTGTTTTAATTAGCATTGTTCTGATGGACATATCATGATCATGTCAAGTACTGTTTTATGTGCTCCACATTATTTTGATGGTATATCTGTTAAGGTCTTTATCAGAAATGCTGTTTACAAATATTTTCTTCCAATCTATAGTGCTTTTTTTACTTCAAAAAGAAGTTTTAATTTTTATTTTCATGGAAAGGCAAATTTACAGAGAAAGAGAGAACCTGATCTTTCATCTCACCCACTGGTTCACTCCCTTAATGGCCATAACAGCTTGAATTCAGACTGAAGTCAGGAGCCAGGAGCTTCTTCCAGGTTCTGCACATGGATGCAGGGTCCCAAGGCTTTGGGTCATCTTCTATATCTTTCCCAGGTACAAGCAGAGAGCTGAATGGGAAGTGAAGTGAACTGGCATCCATGTGGGATTTTGATGCTTGCAAGATAATGATTTAGCCATTGAGCCATTTCACCTGGTTCAAAAATAACTAAAAACAAGGGTGGGGGAAAAGCTGAATCAGAGGCAGAGCTAGGGCTGCAACCCCAATCCCCAACGCTCTGATACGGAATGCAGGCGTCTTTTTTTTTTTTTTTTTAAAGATTTATTTATTTTTATTGCAAAGTCAGATATATAGAAAGGAAGATCTTCTGTCTGATGGTTCACTCCTCAAGTGACTGCAATGGCTGGAGCTGAGCCAATCCCAAGCCAGGAGCTCTTCCGCGTCTCCCACGCAGGTGCAGGGTCCCAAGGCTTTGGGCCGTCCTCAACTGCCTTCCCAGGCCACAAGCAGGGAGCTGGATGGGAAGCAGGGCCGCCAGGATTAGAACCGGTGACCCTATGGGATCCTGGTGTGTGCAAGGCGAGGACCTTAACCACTAAGCTATTGTGCCAGGCCCAGTGTGCAGGCATCTTAACTGCTGCCCTCCATCTGACTATTTATCTTTTTTGTATGCCATTTGATAGAAACTGAATGTGAACTATGTATGTAATTTTGAGTTTTCTAGTATATACTATTTTTTTTTTAGGTTTTATTCTCTTTGAAAGAGGAAAGACTAAGAGGAAAAGCAAGAGGAAAGACATGCTTTTCATCTGTTGATTGACTCCCCAAAATGGCCCAGCTAGGCCAGTCCAAACCCAGAAACCTTGAGCTAATTCTGTCTAATTCTGTCTCCCTTCCCTTGGTCAGGGGCCCAAAACTTGGCCCATCCTCTGCTGCTTTCCCACCCCATTAACAGAGAGCTAAATTGGAAAGGAAGCAACCAACTCTCAAACAGATGCCTATATGGGATGCTAGCACCTGCAAACACAGACTTAATGTTCTGTGCCAGGGCACTGGCCTCTAATATTCATAATTTAAATTTAAAAAGTTTTTCTTGGGGCCTGGCGTGGTGGCCTAGTGGCTAAAGTCCTTGCCTTGAATGCGCCAGGATCCCATATGGGCATTGGTTCTAATCCTGGCAGCCCCGCTTCTCATCAAACTCCCTGCTTGTGGCCTGGAAAAGCAGTTGAGGACGACCCAAAGCCTTGGGACCCTGCACCTGTGTGGGAGACCCGGAAGAGTTCCTGGCTCCTGGCTTCGGATTAGCTCAGCTCCAGCCATGTGGTCACTTGGGGAGTGAACCATTGGACAGAAGATCTTCCTCCTTGTCTCTCCTCCTTTCTGTATGTCTGCCTTTGCAATTAAAACAAATAAATCTTTTTTAAAAAATTCATTTAAAAATGGCAATAAGAAGCATGTTGCATGTTTATAACAAATGACGTATTTTCCAAAATTTTAGTGAAATATGTAGCCTTTTTTATATTTTTGCAAATCTTTAATGCCTAGTTCAATAGGTGTTTGGTTTTGTTTGTTATCTGTTGTGATGTGACACATCGTAGAGGCTCTGGAAAACCCATTGTGCCCTTTTCAGAGGAAGGAGAAGGGAGCAATTGAAGTAGTTTAGACCTCACAGGTCTTGAAGGCAGGGGTATTCCTGCACCCCATTCTGCCACACCAGTGACAGTCTAAGCACGTTGTTACATTTTGAGTAAGTATTGGTCTTAATCATTGTTTCCATAGAAACACGATTAATTAAGGGAAAGATTTATAACAGACCTTTGACAAGATGTAATTTTAAAAATCTTGTTTTTTAAGAACTTGGAAAAGCCATTGTTGATACTTTTAAGGTACTCCTTTATAGAGAAACTAAACCATTTTACAACTTTCCAAGGCTTCTGTGGCTTTCTTTGCACATAGTTGTGTTTCAGTCAGTTGTGGCTCAGTGTGGCCTCTTTCACTTCTCCAAGCCTAGTGAAGCTCACGTAGGGAGAAGGCCCTCTACCCCAGCTTTTCTCATAACTTTCTTGTGCTATTGTTGCCCTTTGAATCCTATCTTCTTATGTCCTGTATTGTTTGTTTCTGTTTAAGTTTTTTCCTTTTATTAGGTAGCGAATCCAGGGAAAGAGACTTTATCCAAAGATTTTTTTTATGCCCTCACTGTTCTGTAGACCTCAAATGTTTATTCTAAATTAGATTGTTTTCAGTGTACCTGCCTGCCTCCTTCACATTTTTGTCTCTTTCCTAATATGGGTGCTATTGTCTGGTCTACATTGATAAGGAGCTATGGATTTTTATAATTTCCATGTTTATTATGAAATTGTATGTTCTGATGTATAATAGGCACTATTGAGTTAGAATTTTCCTTGTATTAGATGTTTGTTAAAAACTTAGTGTATTAAAAGTTGACCTTAATTTTAGGTTGATCAGATCATTTGATTTTCCAAGGATTCAGCCAAGAGCTTAAATTTGTTTTTTGTTTTTGTTTTTTCACCTGAGACGTCTGCTAGTTTTGTATTACACAGATGTTCTAACACAATTCCGCTATTCACTCTGCAGCTGTGGACTTCTTCAACCAGATCAACATGTTATATGGAACTATTACAGAATTCTGCACTGAAGCAAGCTGTCCAGTCATGTCTGCTGGGCCAAGGTATAAATATTGCCTGCTATATGGGTGTTTACATGACTATTGTTGTATCAGTAATTCATATAAATTTAAGAATGTCTTAAATGCTTTGTAAGCCAAATCTCAGTGTCTTAAAGCTTACTGCATGATGTAAGCATACTGCTACAGGAGTATAAGAGCGGAAATTGGAGAGTTTTATTTGTATTGCATTACAAAAATTTATTTTCTCAATTTTATTAACATTTATGCTTCCTATTTATAGTTTTTAACTGAATTTCTTTGAAGAGTTTGACCATTTAACATTTGATTTTACTCTGTGCCTTATTTAGTGTTGTTGGAACACAGCTTTAGTTACCTGACTAAAAAGATGCTGAGTTAAAGAATGTTTTGATTAACACATTTCAAGAAATACTGCAAAAAGAAACAGGTGAAAAAAACCTGTGGTGACCAGTCAGTGTGTGTTGTGATGGAGTTTCTGTTGGATGGCTTCCCTTTTTTCCCTGCAGTGATGAATGAGTTTATGTGCTAATAGCTTGATTCCCAGAAAGTTTGTCTGCTAGAAAAGACTGTGCTCTCTGGTATTACTACCATGTATAAAGAAGCCCCAATGTTTGTAGTCCTGTTTTGTCGCAGTATTTCAGGAAGAATGTTTTGATTTTGTGTTCAACGTTATTCTTAAAGTTTTAAACAAAGAAAATCAATTGGAAAATTAAATTCATCTGTGGCTTAAATGCTTTATACATGTTAATTGTGTCAGCTAAGGTAATGGTAGGGGGAGAAAGCATGCATGCCTCAGAATATTTCTCCAATAGCCTCTTTGAAAACAGTCCATCAGGGTGTAGTGGATATCTTACCACCTTACCATTCTTGAGCAACTTTTGGCTTTAGACAGGAATGCATTTCTCCTAACTTTCCCAGGCTGAGTTATAAAACATGCACTCTGGCACTGCTAGCTGTCACATAATTCCTGTTTCCTTTGCTAATTACAGAAATATTCCATAGGGAACTTTTAGTAATCTTCAGTTGACCTTTAGATAATTTACCAAAGAGGCAGGTGAGTTTTGAGTGACAGAACATGAACCTATGCTGATTACAAGTTGTACATTTCTTAGTGCTATTGAAAGCCCTCAGTAAACTATTTTTCTTTCCAGATATGAATATCACTGGGCAGATGGTACTAATATTAAAAAGCCAATCAAATGTTCTGCACCAAAGTACATTGACTATTTGATGACTTGGGTTCAGGATCAGCTTGATGATGAAACTCTTTTTCCTTCTAAGATTGGTGAGTTAATGTAGAACTTTTTTTTTGAATGATGATACTTTCTTTTTAACATTCACTTACTTTTTAAAAAAAAAAATCTAAGGGTCCTGGTGCAATGGCTTAGTGTTATATCCTCACGTTGTGTGTGCCAGGATCCTTCCTAGATGCTGGTTTGTGTCCTGGTTGCTCCACTTCCCAGATAGCTCCCTGCTTGTGGCCTGGGGAAGAAGTAGAGGATGGGCCAAAGCCTTGGGACTCTGTATCCAGGTAAGAGACCTGGAAGAAGCTCCTGAGTCCTGGCTTGGGATCGGCTCAGCTCTGGCCGTTGGGCTATTTAGGAAGTGAACCAGCAGATGGAAGATATTTCTGTCTCTCCTCTCTGTATATCTGCCTTTCCAATAAAAAGTAATTTTCAAACAAGTATACTATCCTAATGTATGTAACTGTTTTAATGTATTTTAAATTAATGAAATTAAACATTGCTTCTTGACCTTTTGGCTAAGATCAAGTATAGTAAACTATCTTTCCACAATATTTCAGGAATTTAAAAATTTCCTGTGTTGATAGGTTGCAGTGCCTGAGCATGCAGGCTTTTTCTTTTGCTTAGGAAAGTTTGTATTCCTTATTAAATGTATAAGTGTTATTTCTTTTAAGTTAAAATGACCAACAGTAAAAAATTTGTATTTACAATTAGAATACTCATTCTTGTTGCATTTTTTTAAAAAAGATTTACTTTATTTTTATTTGAAAGGGTGGAGTTAGAGAAGGAGATACAGAAACAGCGTGATATTTTTATCCCCTGGTTTACTCCCAAATGGCTGTAGTGGTCCACACTGGACAGATCTGAAGCCAGTAGCCAGAATCTTCTGTGTCTTCTGTGTGGGTATGGTGGCCTAAGAAACTGAAATATTCTCTGCAGCTTCCCCAGGGTGTACATGGGGAGCTGGATTGGAGGTAGAACAGCTGGAGCTTAAACCAGCGTCCATATGGGATGCCAGCATCATTCTTGTTGATTTCATTTTTTTTTTTTAAGTTGGAAAGTCAGATTTACAAAGATAAGGAGAGACAGAAAGATCCTCCATCTACTGCTTCACTCCCGAAGTGGTTGCAATGGCTAGAGCTGATCTGAAGCCTGGAGCTTTTTCTGGGTCTCCCACGCGGGTGCAGGGTCCCAAGGCTTTGGGCCGTCCTTGACTGCTTTCCCAGGCCACCAGCAGGGAGTTGGATGGGAATTAGAGTAGCTGGGACATGAACCCATGTGCATATCAGATATCAGCAGTTGCAAGGCAAGGCTTTAGCTGCTAGACTATTGCACCAGGCCCATCTTGTTCATTTATTTTTATTTTTTTTAAGACTTACATATTTTTTATTGCAAAGTCAGATATATATAGAAAGAGGAGGAGAGATGGGAATATCTTCCATCCAATGATTCACTCTCCAAGTGACCGGAGCTGAGCCAATCCAAAGCCAGGAGCCAGGAACTCTTCCGGGTCTCCCACATGGGTGCAGGGTCCCAAGGCTTTGGGTCATCGTTGACTGCTTTCCCAGGCCACAGGCAGGGAGCTGGATGGGAAGTGGGACTGCCGGGATTAGAACTGGCACCCATATGGGATCCTGGTGCGTTCAAGGCGAGGACTTTAGCTGCTAGGCCACGTCGTTGGGCCCTTGTTCATTTTTTAAGGAAGACACTATGATAACTAAAAAAATGTTTATTGAATTTTGGCTGGGCAGTGTCATGTATAATTTTTTTTTTTTTTAAAGATTTATTTTTATTATTTTTTATTGGAAAGGCGGATATACAGAGAGGAGAGACAGAGAGGAAGATCTTCGGTCCGATGATTCACTCCCCAAGTGAGCCGCAACGGGCCGATACTATGCCGATCCGAAGCCAGGAGCCTCTTCCGGGTCTCCCACGCGGGTGCAGGGTCCCAAAGCTTTGGGCCGTCCTCAACTGCTTTCCCAGGCCACAGGCAGGGAGCTGGAAGGGAAGCGGGGCTGCCGGGATTAGAACCGGCGCCCATATGGGATCCCGGGCGTGCAAGGCGAGGACTTAACCACTTGCGCCACCGCGCCGGGCCCTGTCATGTATAATTTTAATGCCTGTGCCTGTTCTAAGGCAACCAGAGCGAAGTAGTAACGATATACTTAGGTGTGAATATTTTTCTCTGTGTTTAAAAAAACAAAACAGAACATACAGAAGTAGGCTTGTGTATTTGTATAAGTGTGTATTTTGTGTGTTATAGTTGCTTATGGCAGTATCTAAATATCCTGCTGTTCATTTAGACAGAAGGTTGAGAAATATATACATATATTTGATTATAGGTGTCCCGTTTCCCAAAAATTTTATGTCCGTGGCAAAGACCATCCTGAAGCGCCTGTTCAGGGTGTACGCCCATATTTATCACCAGCACTTTGATTCCGTGATGCAGCTCCAAGAGGAGGCCCATCTCAACACCTCCTTCAAGCACTTTATTTTCTTTGTTCAGGTGAGTTGGATCAGATTGATCTCTGTGTTCTTGGACTTGAGACTAAGTAGATTTGGTACCTTGTCTTACTTAGATGTGCAGCTGAGTTCAGCCAAAATTATTTTCCCATCCACATCGTTTCACTCTTGTGTTGACAACACAGAAAGTTTTCACTCTCGTTTAGGCCCTACCTTGTGCCTCTGGCTTTCACAGTTCTGTGGTTAGAATATGTCATTTAGGGACATTACCTGTTGCATTATAGGCCCTTAGAACAGAAACTTTTAAAAAAATGTAATTCATGTTGTTTGAAAGGGGTGTCAAAGAATCAGGGCTACTGTAGCATAACTGTAAAGATAGCATAGGGTTTTATGTAAACTGTAACAGTGTGTGTACATATCATTGTATTTGGTTAGTTATATAGAGTGGCTCATGGAGGTCAGGAGCACTCAGCGTTTGCTGGTTTATTATAAAGGGCATCATGTAGGATGCAGGTCAACAGCTGGATAAGATATGCTTAGGGCCAAGTATGGGAGAGGGAGAAGGAGCCTCCGTCACCAGGTGGGGCATTGTGCAGGAACCTGCACGTGTTCAGCTGTCCAGAAATTCTCTGAACCATTTCCTTTGGATTTTTAGGGGAGTTTTGTTACTTGTCCAGTGTAGATTGCATTATTGGCCATTGGTAATCAGATCAGCTTTCCCTTACTTTCCCTTCTTTGGAGACTGGGGGTGGCCCTGGAAGTTGCAACCTTGTAATGCATGGCTTGGTCTTTTCAGTGACTGTCTCATGTGCTGTTGATCTTCAGGGACCCCAGAAACAGAACTGAAGACCAATATGTCACTCAGTGTTATACCTGTATTTTTTAATAAGGACAGTCCTATTGTAAAATGTTCACAGAGGTTATCTGATCATTCCAGAAGGCTGTAGCTGGGAGTATATAAAATACATTTAAGGAGTTTAATTTAGAAATTTATTTAAATTTTTATTTTTCTTCTCTTTTTAGGAGTTTAACTTGATTGATAGGCGTGAGTTGGCACCTCTTCAGGAATTAATTGAGAAGCTTGGATCAAAAGACAGATAAACGGTTCTTACAAACCACAACTACCTTCTTGCTTCATCTACTGCTAGAGCTGTCTCCGTGCTATCTGTTATAGACTAGTGATACAAACTTTGAGAGAACAGGATAAGAAGTTTCTTGTTATCTGTATCTCTACAGATAAAATTGTCCCAAAGGCAGGTTTGCCTTCTAGCTTCAGAGTGCTACCCTAAGGACACAGCGAAATCTGAGGTACCATTTGATGACCTTTATGTTCCTGTCACAGAGTCATATTTGATTGTAATTTGTGGTGACTGACCTGTAGTTTATTGGTTTACTTACTACGTCATTCAGGAAAATGATTGAGTCTTATTTCAGGTGATAGCATAGTAGATATCAGTAATTTATTAGTAAACTTCCAAAACAAATTTCTGATAGCTCAATCAGATTGATTTTAACATGCTTTTAGTTTTTTTAATAGATATTTTTTAAGTTTTTTTTTTTTAATCTAGAACATTTGCATCACTTTCAATAATCCTTTAGTTTCAAGTGTACTAGTATTTTTGTAGATAAGGCTATATATGTGTATTTCAAAATCCATGATTGCGGTTTAAATCATCATGGCAAATATGAAATGAGAGTAATCAGAATTATTTTAAAGTGACTTTATTTTTAAATTTTTATTTGGGATTTTATTCATATCTCTGTAAATTATTACTAGTGTGTTTCAGTTTTTTTACTGCTTCTAATGGTAGCCCTGGAGGTTTTATTTTGAAATGCTTCACTCAGATTAATGTGTAGCTTTTGTCTGAGAAAAAGAACTTCCAGAAAATTATGGCAAGCTTAGATGTCTCAAAGCTATGATTTTCATTCACAGTTTTTAGAAACCTTGTAATTCTAGGTAAGAGAATAGACATACTCAGTGCTTGATGGCCTTGTTTCCTTTTTTTTTTCTTTATTTTTTGTTTTTATTGTGACAGCTAAGAATGGTGCAGAAATGCACGAACTTTATCCCGATAAGATTTAAGGAAAGCCACAATCAAAAACTTTGAAAATGTGCACATTTTATAAGAGCTAGTGTGCAACTTTGTGTGTGGTGTGTGTGTGTGTGTGTGAGAGAGCTCTGAAGGAAACAAGATGGGAGGAATAGCTAAAAGAAAAATCACATTGAGTCTTGTTAGTATTCACAGGTGGATTGAGCCTCCATAGGGGGTTTATTTAATTTCAATGGCTTTTGAACTCAAAATTCTTAGTTTTTATTGGATAAAGGGATCTTCCCTTTTAGTGAAGAAAACCTTTCTTTCCCGTTGGTTCCCAAGATTCAGTCATCTGTAGCTGACCACTTAACATACAATAGGGAGTAGGGAGACTACTAGAAGGCCGCCCGGCCCACAGAACTTCCCAGACACACGCTGTGTGTCCAAGTTGTGTTTCTTCCCTTGTGTGTTTGATAAGGGGTGGATTTAAGTGTTTATTATTTACAAGAATATAAAGGATTGCTTAGAAATATCCCTTCTTATAATTGGGTTTTAATGAATTCTGAAATACATATTTTTTCATTCTTCTGATTAAGCTGGAGCGATACAGTGTTTGAGAAGTTAAATAGTAGGGTAGTCACTTAAGGATAAAAAGAGCAAAATCCCCGTGAAGCATTGAGGCTTACTGGCAGCCCAAGAGCTCGGCCAGTCAGCTGGTGCTCACCACTGGCAGGCATGGAAGCCGGTGTCTAGGATGCAACTGCTAGCAATTGTAAACTGTGGCTTGTGTTTGCTTATGTCTGCAAGGAATGTGTGACGGTGTTTCCTACCTGGAGTTGTGCTTTCATTTCTGTATCTGCAAACGAAAGTGTTCTCACTTCTCTGCATTTGACTTTCAGTGATAACTGTCCTCCCACTGGTCTTGACTAACCCCAAAGAGCCCAAGTTGGTCCTCCTCGTTCTGGGAGAGCAACAAAGATGACTTATTAATGAGACAGAAGTCAAAACTTCGTGGTAATTGGAGATTCAGAATATGCTTTTTTCCCCTAGTAGAAGCATTTCAGATTCCTAAAGCCAGTGTGGCCTAACCAGCAGTGCAACTGTTACTGTTTACATTATTTGTTTACTTCCAAGGCCAGGGAGTGTGGAGCAGGAGGAGGACTGGAAGAACAGGAGTGGGTGGGACCGTCCTAACTTGGCGAGAGGACTAACCTTTGGTAAGAGGCTGAAGAACAGTCTCTGCCTTGTGCTGGGCCTCCCACACCCAGGCTCTGTCTGTTGCACAGCGCACACTGTCCTGCCCCCTCCCCTCCTCAGTCATCTCCTCTGAGTGTCTGATCTCCACTCCTCAGTGTGATTACAATCACGGGGTAGAGAGGACCAGGTAAATGATGCAGCTAATCCTATGGTGCTTTATTCTCCAGGTCTTTTTAAGAAACTTGGCTAGTGATTTTTGTTTGGACATCCAACTTCCCTTCTACTCTGGTGACTGTAGTGATGGCCCTGTGTATCCTTTCTGCGTGAGATTGTGAAAAAGTGACTTACAGGGCTGCCAGCTACCAAGGCATTTTTTTGTAGCTGCTTACTTGAGAAATGCAAATCTGTATTCTGTGTGGCTTGGATAGCAAAGATAGTTTTGCTTCTAGGATAAAAGCCGGAGGAGCGGTTCTGGTGGTGATGGTAACTTTTGCAAGCATTGTTGAGTTTTCTGATTTCACTGCTGACCTTCTCTCTGAACAGTGTGATTCTCCCACGAGGAGAGAAGTGCAGGATCATTGCCTCAGAAACAAAAGCAAGGCAAACCCGCAGAATGTTAGGTCACCCATGCCCTGTCTTGGCAGGGCCCTGCCACCTGTCAGTGAGGCCCCTGGCTTGAGAAACGCTAGTGCCAAAACACCTTCGATGGGCACACGAATCCTCCTGATACCAGTTCAGTAAGTGGATTTATTTTTTGTTGTGTAACTCGGATAAAAGCGGAAAATAATCATTTCATCTTCTTTGCATCTGATTTTGATATTTTAAGCTGCAAAAGACTTTGGGGAGTGATATTACATGTGGTAATGGTGATTTTATTGAACCAACTGCATTGAAGTTTACTTGGACATTTTTTCATTATCAGATTCTATTCCAAACAAGTGTTCGGTAAATCCAAATGGATCACCAGTGTACTCTAGACTCAGTACAAAGCAACACTCTGCATTTAGTGTACATTGGAAATAGTTCACATAATTTAGTCTTGGTTACCATTTAGAATATTTTTAAATGTTCTTACATAAAAATTTATGTTGTATTTTTAAACTGTTAGGGGCTTTATCTATTTTTCTAAGTCAGTTAACTGTACTTTTTGAAAAAGTATTTTGTATCTACTTTTGTAACTGCATCAGAATAAAATATATTGAAGCAAAAAAATGTGTGTGTATGTCTCAAAACATTTGTTTAAGAAGATTCAGGTGTTTCATGGAAAAGCAGACTGACAGAATCTCCCATGCTCTGGGTCATTCCCTAAATGTCAGTATTAGCTCAGACTAGGCGAAGCCAGAGCCTGGGGCCAGGAAGTTAGTTGTGGTCTCCTCCTGAGGGGGGTGTTAGGTGCAGGTGCCTGGGCTGTCCTCTGCCTTCTCAGGCACTATAGCAGGAAGCTAGGTGAGCAGTGGAGTGGCAGAACTAACCATGGCATCCACTGTGGGATTTGGTATCCCTGGCAGCAGCCTGACTTGCTGTACCACAGCATCACCTCTCCACAATCTTGTATTGAAGTTTGGAAATCTGAGATTTTTGAAGATTTATGAATTTTAAGTTCATTTTAAATTTGGAAAAATTTCCTCTGTATCACTTAGTAATTTATATCTTTTCTTAAAGAAAACCCTTGCAAAAAGGGAAGGATCTAAATAAACTAAATATCATAGATCACTTGGACACCATCTCGCATGAATTGTTAAGTCTATCCCAGAGAAAAACTCAGCTTCTCCAGATCTTGATGTTTTTTGAACATTTCTGGTTATAAAATAGAGTAAATGGAAGGCTCATGAACTTGCTTCATCTTGAAACCAATTACTAAAGCATAGCTTTACAACAGGGCCCCTACTGGGGCCAGTGTGGTGGCATAGCAGAATAGTCCTCTGCTTGCAGCACCAGCATCCCATAAGGGCACCAGTTCAGGCCTTGGCTACTCCCAGTCCAGCTCTCTGCTTGTGGCCTGGGAGGGCAACTGAGGATGGCCCAATGCCTTGGAACTCTCCACATGCATAGGAGACCTGAAAGAGGCTCCTTGCTTCCAGCTTCAGATTGGCACAGCCAGGGCTGTTGGCAATCATTTGGGGAGTGAACCAGTGGATGGAAGGTCTCTCTGTGTCTTTCCTTTCTGTAACTTTTGCTTCCTAATACATAAGTCTTAAAAAAGAAAGAAAGAAAAGGACCCCTCCAATAGCTTTTTGTTATAGTAGGAAAAACACTGAGTAGTTTTTATAGAGGCTGAAATTACAGAAGCTTTAGGTCTATTTGATGCTAGAATTGTTTATATGATTGTTCTGAATAGAAATAAAATTAGAAACTTCATGGGCCTGGCACGATAGTGTAGTGGCTAAAGTCCTGGCCTTGAATGTGCCAGGATCCCATATGGGCGCCGGTTGTAATACTGGTAGCCTTGCTTCCCATATCCACTTCCCTGTCTGTGACCTGGGAAAGCAGTCAGGGACAGCCCAAAGCCTTGGGACCCTGCACGCATGTGAGAGACCCGGAAGAAGTTTCTTGCCCTTGGCTTTGGATCAGCTCAGCTCCAACTGTTGTAGCTGAGCGGGAAGTGAACCATCGGACAGAAGATCTTCCTCTCTGTGTATCTGCCTTTCCAATAAGAATAAACAAATCTTTAAAAAGAAAGAAACTTCATGAATGTATCTGAGTAAGTTGGCATTGACACTCATTTTCTGTAAGCTGGTATTTGATTATTTTTGCAGTAGCTAGATGTTAACTCTGAAAGCTATTTTTCAATTAATTTTGTTTTGAAAGAGACACCTTTCATTTTGCTAGATCAATCCTGAAGTGCTCACAGCAGCTAGGCTGAACCCAGAAGCTTAAACTTGAAATCTGGGTCTCTGACACAGGTGCCAGGGACCCAAAGTATTGGAGCCACCATCTACTGCCTCAGGTGGTGAATTAGTGGAAAGCCAGAAGTGCAGGCAGAAGCTAAACCCAAGGCACTCATGGGATGCAGGCGTACTATGTAGTATCCTAACCACGTCACCAAACACCTGCCCCTGAAAGGGAGAACTGCTGGATTATTTTTTTAAGATTTATTTATTTTTGGACCCGGCAGCATGGCCTAGCAGCTAAAGTTCTCACCTTGCATGTGCAGGAATCTCATATGAGTGCTGGTTCTAATCCCAGCACCTCCACTTCCCATCCAGCTCCCTGCTTGTGGCCTGGGAAGGCAGTCGAGGACGGCCCAATGCTTTGGGACCCTGCACCCACGTGGGAGACCAGAGGTTCCTGGCTCCTGGCTCCTGGTTTTGGATTGGCAAGGCACTGGTCGTTTTGCTCACTTGGGGAGTGAATCATCGAACAGAAGTTCTTCCTCTCTGTCTCTCCTCCTTGCTGTATATCTGACTTTGTAATAAAAATAAATCTTTTTTAAAAATTAAAGGTCTATTTTTATTGGAAAGTTATACAGAGAGGAGAGGCAGAGGGGAAGATCTTCTGTCTGATGATTTACTCCCCAAGCGGCTGCAATGGCTGTAGCTGAGCCAATCCGAAGCCAGGAGCTTCCTCCAGGCCTCCCACGCAGGTGCAGGGTCCCAAAGCTTTGGGCCGTCCTCGACTGCTTTCCCAGGGAGCTGGATGGGAAGCGTGGCTGCCAGGATTAGAACCAGCACCCATATGGGATCCCGGCACGTGCAAGGTGAGGTCTTTAGCCTTTAGCTACCATGCCAGGCTGGAACAGACTTCAACCCTTCAGGAGCCAGAGCCTGCATTGTCCACCTCCCTTGTCCGCTAGGTGTCAGTGTCTGCTGATTTGCCTCCCTAGAACTAGAATGAGGCACTGTCCACAGGAAAGGATTTTACACAACACCTTTGGTGTGTCTGGTCAGTTACACACATACCTCTTTATTAGCAGGTGCTAGGTCATACACCTCTGTCCTTGTTGCAAGAATTGAGGGAAGGTCTCTACTTTCCTTGGGGGTATGCAGCAAACTTGTTTGTAAAAGAGCGAGGCCAGAAGCTAGATGGCTGTGTTGTTGGGTGGGCCTTCTGTTCTCCATCAAAGAATATATGTGACAGTGCACTGGTGTAGCCCAGTATGCCCACTCAAGCAGGTAGGTCACTAGCTTAGATTCTGACCAAGCTTCTTACCTTACGGCCAGCTGGCACTTTGAGTATCAATTCCTAAGGGGAACTTAACTTTTTAAAGTGAAATTCTTCAGTAGGTAATCTCATTGTATCTTACAGAAACCTGGTGAAGTGGCCACAGTACAGGAATTTTTTTGGTAGAATTTTAAACCAGGTCACAAAAGCTCAGAAAAAAGCAGGTGGCAAACACAAGGCATGGTCCAGAGTAGTAGAGGATTATGAAATTAAAATAAACTGGGGCTGGATAGGCTGTTTCTCCCCCTCAAGCCAGCATCCTATATGAGAACTGGTTTGTGTCCCAGCTGCTCTGCTTCCCATCCAGCTTCCTGCTTGTGGCCCGGGAAAGCAATCCAGGATGGCCCAAAGCCTTGGAGCACTGCACCCATGGGGAAGACTTGGAAAAAGCTCCTGGCTTTGGGTCATCGCAACTCTAGCTGTTGTGGCCATTTGGGGAGTGAACCAGCAGGTGGAAGATCTTTCCTCCCTATAAATCTGTCTTTCAAATAAAAATAAACATTTTAAAAATGTATGAAAACAGACTACATAATTAAAATTCATCTCAATGAAGTAAAAAGAGAGGTGCATCTAAGAGAAGCTACCTTCAGAGTTTGGCGCCGCGGGGTCAGATGTGTCACGTGAAAACGAGTGGGCATGGGAGTGAAGATAGGAGAATCGAGTTCACGGCGAAATAGTAAAATACAAAATTGACCCATTTCTGAGACTGAAGACTTCACTTTTAGTAGTTGGTTATTTTTTCTAATAATGTGTTTTATTTGCTTCTGTCAAATCACATTTCAGATGTTAACATTGGAACTCATTTGGATCCCAAGACTGGTGAAGTCGTGTTGCAAGTCTTGCAAAAGCTGGGATTCAGACGTGTGAGGCTGGCTTTGTGAACCTCTGTCACGTACTTGGGAATACAGTGTGCACTTCTGTCCATGCTGTGCTGGGCTGTTGGCACTGATGCCTAGAGTTTTGTGTTCATTTGATTGTTCGAAAGGTGATGACAAAGAAAATGATCTTCCATCTGCTAGTTCACTTTCCAAATGGCCAAGACAGCCAGGGCTGGTCAGGTCAAAGCCAGGAACCTAGAATTTTATCCAGATCCCCCACACGGGTGGCAGGGCCAAAGTACTTGGGCCATCTTCTAATGCTTTCTCAGGTGCATTAGCAGGGAGCTGGCTCGAAGTGAAGCATTTGGGACTTGAACTAGGATGCCTGCTTCACAGGTGGTAGCTTCAGCTACTGCAAGTATGGGGCTGCAAGCTCCCTGTGCGGTGGTGGTCGGGTAGCTCTTGTCTGAGAACATGCAAACCCACTGTAGGGACTCTGGATGCTTGGAGGGACACCCACATTTTGTAACGGTACAGTTCCTGGCTAGAGAGAGGAGGAGAGACAGAGAGGAACATTTTCCTTCTGATGATTCACTCCCCAAGTGACCACAACAGCTGCAGCTGTGCTGATCTGAACCAGGAGCCAGGAGCCTCTTCCAGGTCTCCCATGTGCAGGGTCCCAAGGCTTTGGGCCAACCTCGACTGCTTTCCCAGGTCACAAGCAGAGAACTGGAAGGGAAGTGGAGCTGCCGGCATTAGAACTGGCTCCCATATTGGATCCTGGCACGTTCAATGCAAGTACTTTAGCCATTAGGCCGCCACACTGGGCCCCTGGCTTCAGTTCCTGATTCCAGTCTTCCACCAATGGGAGACAGCATTGATGGCCTATGTTTTTGGTTCCTGCCTCCCACGTGAGAAACCTGGATTGCATTGCCAGCTTCCTGCTTGCCCACTGCAACCCCAGCTGCTGGAGGCATTTGAGGAGTGAACTGGCAGGTAGGAGTGTTCTGCTTAGATAAATAAACAGTTTTTTTTTTTTTTAAGGCAGATATACAGAGAGGAGAGACAGAGAGGAAGATCTTCCGTCCGATGATTCACTCCCCAAGTGAGCGCAACGGCCGATACTGTGCCAATCCGAGGCCAGGAGACTCTTCCAGGTCTCCCACGCGGGTGCAGGTTCCCAAAGCTTTGGGCCGTCCTCGACTGCTTTCCCAGGCCACAGGCAGGGAGCTGGAAGGGAAGCGGGGCTGCCGGGATTAGAACCGGCGCCCATATGGGATCCCGGGCATGCAAGGCGAGGACCTTAACCACTGCGCCACCGCGCCGGGCCCAATAAACAGTTTTTTAAAGCATGTGTGATTGTGTCACTTCATAGTTTGTAGAGGTAGGTCAGTATTACTGGCAGGTGGGCATCATTTGGAGAGGTAGTGGTTAGCTTGTACCAAAGAACTTGAGTTTTTGCCTGTAGGTGAGGGGGAATCCAAAGGATTGTAAGTAATAGATGTTTGCAATCCATTCAGCTCTGACAGCTGTGGAAATAGGTAGGGGTGTGTGTGTGTGTGTGTGTGTGTGTGTGTACTGTAATTCAGAGTAACAGTGGATGTGGTAGGTGTTACCCGAGAGGTTGGGGAGGAAGGATGGAGGTCAGCCCAAGTGCCAGCGTGAACCAAGGGAAGAGGGTTCTGCAAGCGCAGATCTGTGAGTTGAGCATGCAGGCTCAGTGTTCAGTGCCAGGACTGCCGGTTGCATAAACCTGTCAAGCATTTCTCTCTTCCTGGCATTCCTTTCCTCTGTCTGCTTCATGTACAAAGCAGCTCTGTCCACAAGTTGTGAAGATGGTCTGTGGCAGCACAGCTGACAAAGGTCACTTCTGACACTAAACCACAGCCCATCTGGTCACACCTGGGTCATGGGCCCAATTCCTGCAGCCAGAGATGAGTCTACGTCATCCCCACCCCACCTCCTCCCAACCATGCAATCTGAATGATAAAGGAGCGGTTTACCACTACAGCCCTGGAAAAAATATTTAGGGGTATTTATTTTTGTAGTTGATATCAGGGAAGAAAATGTAAAGGCAAATTACCTTTAACCATATAAAACTACTTTTTATTTACATGAGAGGAAGATCCAGGAAGATCTTCCACCTACTGGTTGACCATAACCGCCAGAGCAGGACCAGACAAAAACCACAAACCTGGGAACTTCTGCCAGTTCTCCCACATGGGCGCAGGGGCCCAAGGAGGACCAGGCCAGCCTTGGGTAAGAGCTTAGCCCTTGTGAGCTACAATGCTGGCCCCGCAAACACGTCTTTTAAGGCAGTTATCAGAAAACATGAGTGGCTGTGAGCAATAATCCAAAGGAGAAATTAACAAAACTAGAATATAGTCATTCAGTTAGGGCCAGCCCCTTGGCTGAACTGACTAATCCTTCACATCCAAGCGCCAGCATCCCATACAGACACTAGTTCTTGTCCCAGCTGCTGCACTTCCCCTCCAGCTCCCTGCTTGTGTCCTGGGAAGGTATTCGAGGATGGCCCAAAGCCTGCGCCCACATGGGAGACCTGGAAGAAACTCCTGGCTTAAGATCAACTCAACTCTGGCCGTTGGAGCCACTTGGGGAGTGAATTAGTGGATGGAGAATCTTCCTGTGTATCCTTTCTGTATATCTGCCTTTCCAATAAAAATAAATAAAGTATTTTTAAAGGTAATTCAACTAGTACTAGGGTGAATGAACGTTTCTGGTCACTTTTTGTTTTGTTTTGTTTTGTTTTGAAAGTTTCATTTATGTGAAAGTAACAGAGATCGCAAAGAGATGGCCATGGCTGGGCCAAGTTGAAGCCAGGAGCTGCTTTTCTGTCTCCAGGTGAGTTCAAGTGCATTAGCAAGGAGCCGGAACAGAAGTGGAGCAGCCAGGACGCAAATAGCACCTATATGGGATACAGTTTTAGCTTGCTCCGGTGGCCACTCCCTTTAAAGAAGCAGGTCCAAAGCAGGCAAACCCAAGGCTCAAAGTGTTGATTACACACCCAGAAAGCAATGGCAAAAATCCTGAACACTGGAGAGAGGGCTAGGCAGGACTTCAGCCCTGACTATCCCCTGAGGACGCAGGCTTCCATTGCAGCTCCCCGCCCCCGGGCCCCTGCTGAGCCGCATCCTGTATCTCCTTTAACTCCTCTCCTGTCCCCTCACTCCTGCCATTGCATCGTCAAAAGGAAAATCCGCAGGAGGAACCTCTTACCTCTACTACCCGCGCCCCGGGACCCACCTCGCAAAGCGTCCCAGCCCGCTTTTTCGTTTGGACTCCTCAGGTCGAGGGATCCCCAAAACCCTCGGTTTGGAAGCTGGGCTGCATGCCCCGGGAGAGGAAAGGAGACTCTTCCAAGGGCACTCAAGGTACTGAGATACGGAGAGGCGGGCTCCCGGGCCCAGAACCTTGCAGGGATTCTAGGTGGCAACGGAGGGACGTTCTGACCGGTGCTGGAGGACCGGGTCCTGGACCCAGGCGCCCAGCGGGCGGGGCGCTGAGGCTGGCAGGTGCAGCGGCCTCCGGGCAGCAGGGGGCGACCTCGCTCGCTCCCGCCGCACTCCGCGATCTGCGCCTTCCCGGGTGACCTCGGCGACCTCCGGCGGCAGGCGGCGTCAGCCGGGCATGGCGGCGTGGGGCCCGGCCGTGGCAACGCGTCTGCTCCGCGTTATCCGCGGGGTGAGCGCGGGCGGGACCGGAGTGCTGCTCCCGGGTGGGAGCTGCGGCGGGGCGGCAGGGCCGGCCGCTGCAAGGGCTCGAGGACCGGACTGCCTTGCTTGCTTCTCCATGCCCCCCGCCCCGTCCCTCATTCATTCATTCCTTCAGTTGTTCTGCTTGGCAGCCTGTGGGGCCCCGGCGCCATCTGGGGGCGCTCCGGAGGTGGGGGCTCCGGGGACACGAGAGCCGGGGATGCAGGGTCGCGGCTCCCAGAGGAGGCGTGGGGTGTCTGGGACTGCCTAGGGGCTGGGGCTCGGGCTCGGACCGGGACCCTCGTGGGGGGGGAGGGCCCAGCAGAGGGCTTTGGCCACGCGCTCACCTGACCCCCTGTCCCCGATAGGGATGCCTTACCTCTCAGCTCATCCACTTCTGTGCTTTCCCGCTGCTGGTTCAAGTTGTTTTTAAAACAGAGACGGCTCTGATCTGCTGACTCACCACCCTCCACCCCCACTGCCAGAATGCGGGTCATGGCCCAGACTGGACTAAGTTAAAAGCCAGGAACGCAGTCCAGGCCTGCCGCGTGGGTGGCATATACCCATCACTGGGCCTCCACTGCTGCCTCCTAGGCTCTGTGTTAGCAGGAACGCTGAAGTTGGGAGCCAGGGCCAGGAACAGAACGCAAGTCCTCCTAAGTGGGACACAGGCTAGCCCCCCACCTGCCCCTGGTGCCTGCCTTCCTTCACTCTGGCCTCACCATGTCTCTATTCTTACAACAGCTCCACCGTTCTTCACATCCCCATCCCTTCTCCCAGTGGTCCTACCCAGGCTTACAGTGTCAGGTTTCCGACCAGCTGTACCTCCTACCTCGGTCTTTTCTCCTACCTCGGACATCGTCCTGTGCCTAGCAGGGTCTCTCTTGCCCAGGCCCTTCTCTGCTCCTGCATTCCTGTCGCATCGCGAGGGGCTGCCCTAGGGTCACCTCTGTTACAGGGTACCCCCAGTCTTCACCCTTCTGCCTGGTGGGGAGAAGGCCAGCACACAGGTTGCTTTCAACAGCCATGTGATGGCACTGTGTGCCGTCAGGCCAGGCCAGTGGGTGGACAGCTCTGGGGTCAGCCAGCACCCATGCCCAGCCAGGGGCCAGTGCCTGGCATGTCTTCCCTCATGATGCCTCTTGCAGGGCGCTGTGTTCTGTAGCTTAGTTTGCTGCCAAGAACCTGGGCTACATCACCTGAGGTCACCTCACCTGTCCTTTATTATTGTTGTTGTTGATGTGAAAAGTAGAGTGATAAGGAGAAACAGAGAGAGAAAAGGAGATCTCCCATCCCCTGGTTCACTTTCAAAACAGCTGGGGCTGGGTCGGGGTGAAACCAGGAGCCAGGAGCTTCATCCTGCTCTCCTGGAAGCTCACCTGTCTTATACAGGGTTCGAGGCCTGGCCTGCCCCTGGCTCACCACCCATTCCAGCATATGCTAGACCTGGCTGTGTGACTGCCAACCTGGTTTTCTGTTGCTTCACCCCTAAGGGTTGACACCTGTTTCATCAGAGGCACGGATGCCCTGCTACCATAGAGGGGGTGGAGCTGTAGGTGTTGGTGACAGTGAGTGAGCTAATGGTGTCCCTGTTGGGGTCCAGTGATGGAATTGTGCCTCCACCCCTGTGGGAAGGCCAGGGCTGGGGATGTGCATCCTGTTCATTCCAGGAAGGGTGAGATTGCGTCCTTCATGGCTCTGCAGCTAACAGAGGGCTCCAGCTCTGGGCCCAGTAGCTCAGCCCTCCTGCAATAGGGCCTAGCAGTGAGCAATCAGATGGCTGCTGAATCATTTGGGGGCCTCATCGTTTCCAGACTTGGAGGGAGTGCTTTACAGGAATCACCCCTGCCTCCTGCTCCCCAAAATCTGTTCTGTGGCCTGGAGAGCTTGCCTTGCCCCCAGCCGCCTGGATGTGGTCCCTGGCTGCACTGGTGAGGGCCCAGGAGCCTGCTCTGTGTATCTCCCCTGGGGGAGGTTGGCTGTGACGCTCTGCTCTCTTCTCCAGCAGTTTCCTCTTGGCTGTGTCCGGCGCACATTGGCCTCCCAGACCGAGGGGGAACTCAAAGTGACCCAGATTCTCAAAGACAAGTTTCCTCGAGCTACAGTGATCCAAGTCACAGACATCTCTGGTAAGGCTTTCTCTCTGCTCTGCCCTCAGGGCCTGGAGGAAGGGCTTCCCTAGACGGTTTCCCTCTGGCCTGAGGAGGACTTCAACGGCTTCTGGGGAACTGGGTTGAGGTCCGACTGGGAGGACTCCAGGCTCTCTGCCTGGCCTGGCTCAGCCACCCCAGGGTTCAGGTCTGCGGCCATACAATTGACTGTGAGGTGGGACCTCCCCTAATCCCTCCCCACATACCCTCCTGACACCCTAGGATATCAGAGTTGCACTGCGCCCTAGGAAGGGTTTGTCCAACTGCCTCCTGTCCTTGGGAGGAACTAGACCCAGACAGGCAGCTGACCTACACTGCTCTGGGAAGGAGGCCATAGACGCCACCCAGGGCTCCACGTGGACTCTGTCCTGAGCCGAGTTACCAGCCCCAGCCTGACCTCGCCTCACTCTCGTAGCCGATGATGGCACAGGCTGGGCCAGGCTGGGGGAGATAGGCCCTTTATCCAAGCCCTCATGGGCTGCGGCAGCTGATAGGCGGGGACCTGAACCGCTCCCCACCTTGGCAGCACCACAGATGCTCACCAAGAGTGTGGCATTTGTAAAGATCCAGGAGGACACTGAGAAAGTAGGTTTTATTCTGGAAATAATGGGACATGAATTGATGGAAAGATCCACTTTGGGAAGGGTACCCTGAAGGGGGCTGTGCAGGGACCCTGCAGCCCCAGCCCTGTTCCTACCCCGGGCCCAGGGCAGAGCTGGGATCTGACGCTAGCCTGCTGGGCAGAGGACATTTCTCCAGCAGTAGCTGTACGTGCCCAGCATGGGAGCAATGTCTTCTGACCTCTCCTGGCAGCATCGGTGCCAGCTGCAGCCACAAGGAGCTGGAGTTTGGGCAAGGGAGTCTGCCATCAGGGCTTTGCTCCGGCCAGCTGGGGATGAAGTGCAGGATGCTGCGCTGCGGGCAGGGGGCGCCAGAGAGCCCTGGGGCCGTGAGCTTGCTTTCCTGGTGGCTTGAATTACACACACATTGTCAAATCAAATATAAGTGTATTTTTGCCCATTTAAAAGCTCTGATGCTGCTGCTTTGGAAGGTGCAACTCTGGAGTCCAGTCCTCTTCCTCTTTCATGCTGTTTATTTTCCAAGAAAATGGGACACCATTAACCCCACCTATGCATGGCCCACCCAACCTGAACTTGGGAACAAATCCATAAAGCCTGTCTCTATGCTTGACATATAGATTTTGGTTTTCTCATCATTATTTCCTAAGCACTACAGCTGTTTTTGTGACACTTGCATCATATATTATAAGTAACCTGGAGGTGATTCTTAAAAATATCATATTTGTTATAAATTTGAGAGGCAGACGGAGGAGAGGGAGAGAGTCCGATTTCCTGCCCGGGCCAGATTGGCAGCGGGGACCTTAGCCCGGCCTCTCGGCAGCTTTCCTTCCTGGAGCATCTCTGGGTAGGGGAT
This sequence comes from Ochotona curzoniae, assembly GCF_017591425.1. Classification (NCBI taxonomy): domain Eukaryota; kingdom Metazoa; phylum Chordata; class Mammalia; order Lagomorpha; family Ochotonidae; genus Ochotona; species Ochotona curzoniae. Next base: position 63,103,491 of record NW_024466599.1, read on the forward strand.
GCTGGGACTTGGTCACAGAAATGCTTGTGACATGTGTTTCATTTTTAGGGGGTTGCGGGGCGATGTATGAGATCAAAATCGAGTCAGAAGAGTTCAAGGAGAAGAGAACCGTCCAGCAGCACCAGATGGTGAATCAGGTCAGTGTCCAGCCACGGGCCTGCTGAGCAGAGCCGGCCACACGCTCCCACCCTCGTGGGATCCAAGTGGGGGCAGATGGGCCCTGTATCCCAGTTATGACCCAAGCCACCCAGGGGGCAGTTGGCATTTCCAGTGTGATGCTGTTGATGTTTTCCATTACTGTCACGTACAGAAGAGGATTTATAAACAGGCAGTGCTACAAGGTGGCCCTTGAGCAAAGAGGGGAAGGTTTGAGGGCAAGGTGGCCTGGTGGGTGGACACCTTGAGACGTGGTGCAGTTGAACCTGGCTCCAGCTCGCCCAGGACATGACGTGTAAGCAGGCCAGGGTCCATGCTTGCTTCAGTTGGAGTTTGTACAACCTTGACTCTGGGCCTGCGTCCAGCCTCACCCTTCTGTGGCAGGTGCATTTGACATCACCTGCACACCCTTCACACGACTCTGCCCTGCTCTGTGGAGTTCAGGTATCCCTGGCAGCTGCTGTTCCAGGACCCCTGCCCTCTGCTACCTGCCTTCCTCCTGGCCGCCCACCACCTGCTGCTCTCTCAGCGTCAGCCTTTCCCCTGCTCCAAGCTACTGCACCAGCCCAAGCGCTACCTGTCCCTCCCCTGCAGCACACCCTCCACCTCACATCCTGGATACTTCCACACCCACCCTGCGTGTCCTGGAACCCCTTTGCCCTTTGGGATGTGGCTGAACTTTTCTCCTGCTTAGGGTCTGCTCCCAGCCCCAATACTTTCTCAGAGTTTGTCAGGAGCGGGATGAGTGGGGGAATCCGGTGGCCTCAGCAGATGCATCAGACTTTCAGGTTGTGGGGACGAGGCATGGGCCATGGTGACACTTTCCTCCTTGATCTTGCCAGGTCACCCTTGTGACTAGGGGCTCATCATGGCCCCTAGAATCAGGACTAGGGCGTCCTAAGGACCTGCCTGACAATATCTAGTGCTGGAATCCATTCTTGTGTCCCTGAGAGAGGAGCGCCCCCTGCTGGTGGGAGGCTCCATCTGCCAGAGAGGACTTCCTGGGGCCCTTGGATTTGCCTCAGCCCCTGCACAACCACGGCTTCCCCAGCCTCATCCTTGCTTTGGGCCAGGCCCCAGGGAGCTGCCAGCAGGTGTAGATGAGGGGGCTGTGTGAGCACCAAGTTGGGTGAGGTGGGTTCTGAGCCTTGATTTCTCCACTGGCAGATTCCCCCGAGGTACAGGCTGTCGGGGCCTTGCTCTCTGCCCCTTCTGACACCAAAGCTATGCTTATCCCCTGCATAGAGCTTATCCCTGGGTGCCCTGGTTGTCTGCAAGCTTTACCATCTCCTGTGTGATCTGCCTAGGTCTTCCCCATATGCACCTGACTCAAGGCTGGGTCCCTGGGGGAACTGTAGACCTTCTTCCTCACCTTGCTGCCTGAGCCGGATGACAAAGTGCCTTGCTGTTCAACCCTTGCTGGGACCGGCTGCAGAGTGGTGGCTTCGCCTACACCACAGCAGGCCTGGACTCTGCTCTTTTGTGAGCTTGTGTTACTTCCGTCTTTCTGCTGTGACTTTTCCTCTATGTCCCTAACACATTGTTATGGGCACAGCTGATGCGAACAGTATTTATCCTACACCTTCCTGCCCTTGAGATGTTGGCCAGTCCACTTGCCCAACCTACCCAACCAGGGCCTCAGTTTGTTCATCTGTGAAGCAACCCAGGTGGTGTCTCAGGAGTTACTGTGCTGTGGCTGGGCAGCCCTGGGAGCGGCCAGGGGAAGACACTGGGAAGGGCCACGTGCTTGGCCCAAGGAGGCAGAGCCTGGGGATCCCCCGTGCCCAGGCCCCCACCTGGCTGGGGAGGCTGCCTGTGCTCAGGTGACCCCAGAGCGTGTGCTCCCTGGGCAGCAGTAAAGGGAGATCCACTCTTGAGTGCAGAGAGCAGGGCGCAGTACAGGTCAGACGGGTCCACACAGGAACTCAGTTGAAGGTAGGGCAGCCATCTCAGAATACCTGAGCTCAGATCTTGGTTCTGTGGGCTTTGGACAAGGGTAGACTTTTTTTTTTGGCTTTTAATAAAATAAGGAGCTAGGCGTGGAATGTCTAAGGATCCTTCCTTCTGAGCCTGTAAACTGAGCATGTGTTGGGCTTGTGGGTGTGACAGAGTTCAAAGTTCAACTAGCCTGAGCAAACCCTGGGAATGAATGGGCCCATGGAATGCAGTCATTTGGTTTCTGGCACAACCAGACTCGAGGTCTTTAACCTTCAGCTTCTGTGTGCTGGCATCGTTTTTCTCCCATTGGAAACAGGGTTTCTCTCCTCAGTGGGGGACATGGCCCCAGCCACCTCCCACTGACATTATTCCAGCAGTGTGTTTGAGACACTCGCCATCCGTGTTGCTTAAAGACAGGAGGCTGGAGTATGCCTATATGTTAGTGAGAGGCATTTTTATATTGATTCACAACGGACTAACTGCAGCGGTCCCTGAAGATGGGAGTGGGAACAGGGAACATGGAGGAGAGGCATGGGGAGACCTCCCTGCAGGCCTTTTTATACTATTTCATTAAACACACACACACACACACACACCAAAAAAAAAAAAAAAAAAACCCACAATATTTATTTACTTGAAAGGCAAAGTTACAGAGAAAGAGAAAGGGACAGTGAGAGAGAGAGCTTTCATGGTTCACTTCCCAGAAGTATGCCATGGCCAGAGCTAAGCCAGTCCAAAGCCAGGAGCCAGGAGCTTCCTCCAAGGCTCCTACATAGCTGCATGGGCCCAAGGACTTGGGACATTCTCTGCTACCTTTCCGGGTCATTAGCAGGGAGCTGGATGGGAAGTGAAGCAGCTGGGGCACAAAACTAGTATTAGTATGGGATTACTATATCCCAGGCATCAGCCTGATTTACTCCTCCACAACACTAGTACCCTGTATCTTTTGAATTTTAAGTCACATTAGATATTTACTCCAAAAAGAGGGTCTGGTGCAGTAGACTAATGGCTAAAGTCCTTGCCTTGAATGCGCCAGGATCCAATATAGGTGCCAGTTCATATCCAGGCTGCCCCACTTCCCTTCCAGCTCCCTGCTTGTGGCCTGAAAAACCAGCGGAGGACAATCCAAAGCCTTGGGACCCTGCACCTGCGTGGGAGACCTGAAAGAAGCTCCTGGCTCCTGGCTTTGGATCGGTTCAGCATCAGCTGTTCCGGCTACTTGGGGAATGAACCAACAGATGGAAGCTCTTTCTCTCTGTATCTCCTTCTCTCTGTAAATCTGGCTTTTCAATAAAAATAAATAAACAAATCTTTTTAAACAAATGGTTTTCCCACAAAAGGAAAAATTGGATAGTCTCAGTAGACACCGTCTGCTCTGCTTTAGGCACAGAGCCATGTGGGCAGGTGTGCAGTCAGCGTCCGGTGTACAGAAGGTCCTGACACTCTCCCATCTCCACAGGCACTCAAAGACGAAATCAAGGCAATGCACGGCCTCCGGATATTCACCTCCGTCCCCCGAAGCTGACCACCCTGCCATGTGCCTGTGCGCACCCTGCTGGTCCTACAAGATCCTGTTCTTTCCCAGGGATTTGCCACAGCAAGGAGTTTATCTATTTTGCTCATAGAGGTTTCCATATTGTAACTCTAGAAGCTCTGTTGAGAGGTCAAATAAAGGCTGCAACCACGGAAGACCTGGAAGCGTCAGTTGTGATGCTACGAGGTGCCGCGAGTGAAAAGTCGTGTCCCTCTGTCCTGGTGGTCTTGCCCCCTTTTCTGCTGTCCCACTGCCACGGCAGGAAGGAGCAGTTTCTCATCACTCCCTCCCTCTGAAACTGTGTATGCCCTTTCCTCTGCCCCAGAGGGAAGAGTCCCGGTTGGCTCTTGCTGTCCTTGGTGCCAGTCCCTCCTGCCCCATCTAGATGTCCTGGATCCTTAGTTTCTTACACTGTATCAACTGATGATTTGAGATGTCCAGCTCTGAGTCCTCTTCCTGTGTGACCCCCACCTTCTTCTGCATCCAGGTATAGGGTAGAGCCTGCTTCCCACAATGGAAACCAGGAGGGCTTGTCCGGCCTTCCTTGCAGCTAAGGCATAGGCCATCTTAACTCAACCGATGCAACAGGGCTGCCCTGGACTTGGCAAGTGAGAGATGCTGAGAAGAAGAGGGGCTTCGGGCACCCATGTGGGCAGCTGTAGCCAGCACGACTCTGGACCTGGATTTTGGGGAGCAGCACAAATTTATGTTCCCGTGCTGTACCCTGTTTTGTGGTTTACCCATGTTCCCTAGCTACACGGTGCGGTCGGAACGACTGGCATGCCATCTGGCCAGACCTCGTCTCACTGGGTGTAGAGCTGCTCTCAATATCAGAGTTAGAGAGACTGGACGAAGCTGAGGGGACTACACTGCCATGGGCAGAGCTCCCCACCCCCAAAGACAGCTGTGTTGTTGACTTATTATTGAAGAGAGAGTAATCTCCATCCTCTCGTTCACTCCCCAAATACCCACAAGAGCCTCGGGCGGTCCAGGCCAAAGCTGGGCAGGAACTCAGTCAGGGTTTCTCCCAGGAAAGCGTGGGGGCTCCAGCCCCTGAGGTATCCCCACTGCTCTCCACGTGGGCCTTGACAGCAGAACTCGAGCCAGGACTTGATCCCAGGCACCCTGACATCCAAAACAGTGTCTTCGCCACTGTGCTGAACGTCTGCCCCAGAGGCTGCTTTCTGGTGGTGTGGCGAGCAGGCCCACGGGATTGCAGTCCCAGTGACCAGCAGGAAGGCAGCGGTGGGCGAGAATGGAGAGAGCAGAGGATTAGGCAGGCACCCGGGGCCTGACACAGAAGCCTGGGTCCTTGTGAGCACAGCTCACTACTGTCACCTGCTTTCTTTTCTTTTTTCCCTTCCTCCCTCCCTTCCTTCTTTCCTTCCTTCCTTCATTCTTTCTTCCCTCCCTCTTTTTTTTTAAAAAATGATTTATTTATTTTTTATTGCACAGTCAGATATACAGAGAAGAGGAAAGACAGGAAGATCTTCTGTCCAATGATTCATTCCCAAAGAGCTCGCAACGGCTGGTGCTGCACTGATCCAAAGCCAGGAGCCAGGAGCTTCTTCCGGGTATCCCACACAAGTGCAGGGTCCCAAGGCTTTGGGTCATCCTTGACTGCTTTCCCAGGCCACAAGCAGGGAAGCTGGATGGGAAGTGAGGCTGCTGGGACATGAACAGACGCCCACATGGAATCCTGAAGCATTCAAGGCGAGGACTTTAGCTGTTAGGCCACCGCGTCAGGCCCAGTCATTAAGTTTTGAGGCAGGCTGTTGAAATATTTATCTTGGAGGTATAAAGACAGAGTTTGCTCCTTAAATGCCCACTATGCCTGGGGTTGGGACCCTCCCAAGCCAGTAGCCGGAGACCCAACCCAGGTCTCCTACATAGGTGCTGAGGGCCCAACCACCTGAGCTGTTGCCTGCTGTCTCCCAGGATGTGCAGAAGCAGGAATGCTGGCCGCGGGACAAAGCCAGGACTTGAAGCCAGGCCCTCTACCTGCCTGCATCCTGAGTGCTGGTTCAGCTGCTGGGTCTGGATGAAATGGATGAGTTTGTACGTTATCAGAAGGACACTGGGGTCCCTCACTTATTAATGACAGGGTTGGAGAACTGGGCAGCTGTGGGATAGGGCTCAGCTATACCCTCATCCCCTCCTGGGCTCCTGTATGCTTCTCTGCTATCTCCATGTGACCATCCCACTCTGGACTGGCTCCACTGGCGAGTGGGAGATCGGCGTGGGCAGGCCATAGGACAGACTGCTCTCCGGTTTCAGGGAAGGTGTCTGGCCCACCCTGAATCACCTGGTCAGGACAGATCAGCCGGAGGCCTGCATCCTGTCCATGGTGATGGTGGCCTCGGAGGGAGGAGGAGCCATGCAAGTGGGGCTGCTGGTCTCCAGAGAAGGGGCTGGGCCAAGGCAGTAGGTGTCTGGGCTCCGCCCACAGGCCCTCTGGGCAGGGGAGTATGTCAGCCCATCTCTTTTGCACCTGACAAGCGAAAGCTGTTTTTTGTTTTGTTTTTGTAGGATTTGTTTATTTACCCATATGGGTGTATCGGAGCCACATGCTAAGCACTGGCAGGGAGAGGGGTGTACGTGATCCTGCACCTCCACTGCAGCTGCAGGAATGTAAAGGTCGTGGGGGAGGGGGAAAGTCACATAGAGGATACCCCTCCAGACAAGGCAGTCAGAATGGCAACAATTGACATCAAGGAATGCCTTGGGTCACTTTGTGAGCAGCCTTTATTGTGTTAGAACAGTTTGAGCTGGCAAACAGGTTCTGGAGAGAGCTCAGAGTCCGCACGCAATCCCTCTGCAGCGTCCAACCCTGCACGGCACACCCATTGCCATCAGTCACACACTTTTTTTTTTTTAAAGATTTTATTTTATTTTTATTGGAAAGGCAGATATACAGAGGAGGACAGAGAGGAAAGTCTTCTATCTGATGATTCACTCCCCAAGTGGCCACAACCACTAGAGCTGCACCAATACGAAGCCAGGAGCTAGGAGCCTCCTCCAGGTCCCCCATGTGGATGCAGGGTCCCAAGGCTTTGGGCCGTCCTTGACTGCATTCCCAGGCCACAAGCAGGGAGCTGGATGGAAGCAGGGCTGCCAGGATTAGAATGGACACCCATATGGGATTCTGGCGCATTCAAGGCGAGGACTTTAGCCACTAGGCTACTGCACTGGACCCAACACACTCTTTCTAAAGAGTTAATATTTTTATTTGAAAGCATTACAGAGAGGAGAGAAAAATCTTCTATTTGCTGGTTCACTCCCAAAATGGCTGCAACAGCCAGAGCTGAGTTGATTTGAAGCTGGAAGCCAGGAGCTTTTTTTGGGGGGGGGGGTGTCCCACGTGGATCAGCGACCCAAGCGCTTGGACCATTTCCCCCTGTTTTCTAGGCCATTAGCAGGGAGCTGGATGGAAGTGGAGCCCACTGGGACTCGAACTGGCGTCTATATGGATGCTGGCACTGCATGCTGAGGCTTAGCCTGATGTGCACGGGGCCAGCCCTCCATTTGCCTTTCTTTCCCTGCGTATGGCATATTTATTTTTATGAACAGCCATAAGGTGCCTTTGGCCTGGCCCTTTCTTGAATGTGACCTCAGATTTGCTCTCTCCATTGCAACCTGAAAGAGGTAGCTAGCGCTTCCTGGGCCGGGTGCAATCCTCCTTGGGCCAGCTGCGCGAGCTTCTGCGCCTGCGCTCAGCAGCCTGCCCGCAGCATCCTGCCCGCTTCTCCCCACCATGCCCATGCCCTTCCCCTGCGGCTCGACCTCTTCAAGCCCCAGTTTTCATGGCTACAGGTGTTTTGTTGTGTTTTAAATATTTATTTTTAAAGATGTGTGTTCTTATTTGAGGCAGGTTGACACAGAAAAGGAGAGACAGCAAACTTTCATCAGCTGGGTCACTCCCCAAATAACCACAGCAGCCAGGGCTGGGCCAGGCTGAAGGTTGCGGGAAGCGGCCCACTGAGGCCGGGGTGGTGAGCGGAGGAAGAAGCTCCCCCCGAGCAGCCAGGGCACGCAGAGCTGGGTTCACGGAGCGGGGCTGTGAGGGAAACAGCGGGCAGAACAAGCCCGGGGGAAGAGCAGAACATGGCTGCCGGACAACTGCGCAGTCCCGGAACCACACATGCACGCAGGCCGGAAGAGAGTGGACGCCAGCCAATCAGTGGTGGTGGTTGGGAGGGCGGTTGGGCAGGCCGGGGCGGGGTGGCTACATAAGGCCGAGCCCGTGGGGCCGAGGCCCAGTGAACCTCTCCAAGCCCAGTACCTCCATCCTCTCAGATGCCAAAACCACCGGACCAAGTTCGGCCTGAGACCCTCCAGAACCGTAAGCCACGCGAGCCCCGGGTCCCCAGTCTCCCTTGAGCGGGTGTGTCTATGGAAGAAAGCTGCCCACCCTCCGCCTCTTGCGCCCTGCCTCCGCGGGTGACCCGGAGGCTGTGGCCAGCTTTGGGGACGCTGCTGGCACACCTGCCCCTTGGGCCGCGGGTCTGGAAGAAGCAATGAGCCTCCAGCTGGGGGGTGGGGGTGGGGGTGGGGGTGGTGTGTGTGTGTGTGTGTGTGTGTGTGTGTGTGTGTGTGTGTGTCCGTCCGTCCGTCCGTCCGTCCGTCCGTCCGTGTCCGCGCGCGCGTGGGGGGCGCTGGGCGTCTGTTTCTACCTCTGCTTGTAAAGTTGTGGGCCAACCGTGGCCTCCCTTATTGGGCCTCAGCCACCTGGCTGCCTCCCGGGGCAGGTGGCCTTGGCCGAGGCCGGTGTGGCGGTGCGGGCGAGCAGGCTGAGCGCCCTGCGGGGGCGCCTGGGCCTCGGGCCTCGGGCCTCGTCTGAGCGCTCTGCGGGTTCGCTATGCCGGTTCGCTAGCTGCCAAAGCAGGCGGGGCTTTGCACAGCTGAGGGCAATCTGAGTCCTTTACTAGTCCGGAGGCGAGGAGCTGCTTGGGGAACGGCGAAGCGCTGGTTTTTCCAAGGCGGTCCCAGCTGGGACCCTGGGACAGAAGCGCTGCCGAGGGGAGGTCCTTGCTGCTGCGGGGGCGCCCCGGGGAGGAGCGTGGAGGGCCAAGCTGCTGGCCCTGGGGAACCGGAGGTGGCCCGGCCGGCTCTGAGTAGCCTGAGTCCCTCTGATCTCCCCTCTTCGTTTCGCCTTAAGCGTGACTGCGCCCCCATCTCTGCACCTGGCAGGGGCTGCCAGGCGCCCTGAGGACAAACCGCAAAGTGAATGTCTCGTCAGTGCTGAGCGTCAACTGGGACGCTCTGGTGGCAGAGTTAACTCCCAGGTTAGAATCCGAAATTTCAGCCTTAATTTATTTTTAAAGCTAGAAAGTTACAAAATATTGGGCGGGGGACCGACATTGTGGGGCTGCAAGTTAAACCACCACTAGCGTGCTGCTATCCCAGATCAGAGCACCAGCTGGAGTCCCCAGACCCCAGATGCTCTGCTTCCAGTCCAGCTCTCTGCTAACCGCCGCTGGAAAGGCGCCAGAGGTTGGCCCAGAGGCTTGCCGCCTATGTGGGATGTCGGGAAGGAGCTCAGCCTGCCCCAATGCCCACAGTAGGACCATTTTTCAGATGAATCCTAAAAGAGCATTGAACAGAGTGCATGCAGAGTGTGGGGTGTGGCTGGGCACTGCAGTCTGCTCCACATTTGGCTTGTGAAACAAATATTCGGGTTTACCAAGTATATTCAGTGATGTCATTACCCTTAATTCAGGAAGTAGTTTTCTTTCTTTTTTTTTTAATTTTGACAATCGTTACATAGTTAACTTGGGTAAAAAGGTTCAAGGGCTACAGGAAAGTGGGTAAGACTATTATTTCCATATTGTTTCCTTCATGTATCTGAGGTAAAGGGGGATATTGAGGGAGAAGTCCCACCCAGTTTCCCTCCCACCCACCCCAAGTCCCGGATGTGGGGCATGCTCCGAGATTCTTGCTCAAGTGGTTTTGATAGTTCACCAGTTATGAGTCACTGCCAGTCTCGGCTCTACAAACATGATGAGGTCATTGAAGAATCCACTGATTGATATAGTCCATCATAGAGTCTCCGTTTGCCCAGCATTTCGCTGCCAACATATGGCTGAGGTGGTTGATTGACTTGTTCTGTCTTCTGTGTTGGGGTTCTGAGTCTGGCATTTCAATTGGGGAGATCCACAAAGAAACTTCATCTGAGGTGTTCCCAGGTCAGATTCTTCTATGCACCAGCAAGTACAGAGCCCAGCACAGTCCATCGCCCCTATCAGCTGGTGGTTGCAATTGCTGGGTTGGTTCTGTTTTCAGCCCCGACTTCCACTGGAACCAATGGGTGTTGCAGTCCAGCCTGGTTCTGCCCAGCACATACTTGGCCCTCACATAAACCAGTGGGAGCTCAGCCTAGTTGGAGCGACCCACAATAACCCCCACCAGGCCTGCCCTCTACCCTGGTTTGCCAGTATGTGTAGCAGATCAGTCCAGTCTGTCCCACATCCCATTCGGCTCTCATACATGTCAATAGGTATTAAAGCTTAGTTCCATCTAACCAGCTCAACAATCCAGTCCTCACAGATATTGTAGGGTGCCTCTCTGTCTAGCCCGCCCCAGCCCCTGTCCTAGTTTTTTTTGCCCTCTAGTGGGAGTGGTAACCCAAGAGGGAGGAGCCCACTGTTTCCCTCCCAGGTATCTCACTCCCGGATTGTACACTTTCCAGGTGGTTCTGTGGTTTGACTTGGCAGAATTAGTCCCCAGTGCCAGTTTCTGCCAGCTGATGCTGTGGCTAAGCCCCAACAACCCTCACCCACTCTAATTGTAGATTGCACCAGTAGGAATAATCAGCCCAGCCTGGCTTTTCCCTGATCTAGTCCACATGTGGCGTACAGGTGTTGTAGCCCTGCTTAGTCTGGTCTGCTCCCATCCCAGTTCATGCTCTCCAGTGGAAGTAGCTGTCCAGCAGGGGAACCACCTCTTATTCCCCTGACAGCTCTGCCCCCTCCCTTCCTGGTTCTCATGCATGCTGGTTGGGCACTGCAGTCACATCCGGTACAGACAACCTCATCCTGGCATTCCGTGTTGTGTACTGCTTTTGTCACGACCAAACCTGTCTCGACCCTCACTCTGTTCTGGTGCTCGGATTTGCCAGTGATGACATGAACAGATTCAGCCTGGTCTGCCCCCAATCCATGCCTAATGTATGCCAGTGGGTAACTTTCCATGGCCTATTCTGGGCTGTTTCCTATCATGCTTGTTGCGCTTACCCACAGGGTCTGTCTGTGTCCTGCAAGAGGAGTTGCCCTGGCTCCTCTATCAGAACCTCTCCCAAGCCAGATTCTGTGCATGCCAGGGTGTCTATGAGCCAGCCCTACTCAGTTCACCTCCTGTCCTAGCAGGAACAGTGGCTTTTCCTGACTGGCCTTCGACCCAAGCTGGTTCTTGTTGGATGTTTCAGCCCAGCCACGGCTTGTCCATGCCCTCATATGGCTCACACATGGTTCAGTAGGGGTTGAGACCTAGCCTAGTCTGTCCCACATCTATCCTGGTCCTCCAGGAACACCAGACGATGTTGGGGTCTGCCCCAGCCTGGTGCGTCCAGTCCCAGTCCACACGTGTGCCAAGGGAGATTTCAACTATAGGAAGTAGTTTTTAGTAAAATTTCCTACAAAGAACTTTGTTTTGAGTGTGCATGGTGTAAATGGAAATAAACATTTAAAAAAATTAATTGGTCATACTGACTGCTAGGTGAGATACATGTTAGAGCTATGTGGATTTGCAACCAGGTGTGGGGTTTTTTGTTTGTTTGTTTGTTTGTTTTTGGTGAAAGTCAGGTATATAGAAAGGTGGAGAGACCGAGAGAAATATTTGTCCATTGATTCACTCCCCAAGTGGCTGCAGTTAAGCCAGTCTGAAGCGAGGAGTCAGGAGCCTCCTCCAGGTCTCCCACATGGATGCAGGGTCCCAAGGCTTTGGGCCGTCCTTGACTGCTTTCTCTGGGCACAAGCAGAGAGCTGGATGGGAAGTGGAGCTGCCAGGATTAGAACTGTCTCCCATATGGGATCCCAGCGCATGCAAGGTGAGGATTTTAGCCACTGTGCCAGGCCCCATTTTTGTTTTTTCACCACAAAAATAGTTACCAAGCTGTGGCTGTCCTGTTCCTGTATGTTTTTAGCCTCATACCAATGCTGGACCAAGGCCAGGGGGTTAAACAAGCATAGGGGTAGATCTTGGAAGAAGCCGAGAGATGACAGAAACATCCAAACTGACAGCTACATGAATTTTTAAAAAGCAGAAAAATACAAAACAAGTGACAAAGAGCTAAGAGTTTAAAAATAGACATTTAGAATATGTGCAACTTTTTGCTTTAACTTTCTGCAAATCTATTTGGAGGGAATAATTTGTGAGGAAAGCTTCAACTTCCCAAAATAGAGTCCACAGAAGTGAAAGCCATTAGCAGAACCATGAGTGCATGCGTGTGAGAATGTGTAAGGAGAATCCATGAAGTCTGCAAATACCAAAGGATCCTAATACTCAAAAAATTTTCTAAACCAGAAACTGGGGAAGCCAGGACTTGAACTGGAGCCTATGTAGGATGTTGGTGCTGCAGGTAGAAGATTAGCCTACTACATTACCATGCTGGTCCCAGGAACTGAAGACAACTTGGGTTGGGTGTTTGGAGCAGTAGTTACAATGCCCCTTGGGAGTCCCTCATCCCGTATCAGACTGTCTGATGCAAATCTTGGCTCCGTACTTTTGCTCCAGCTTCCTGTTAATATGCAACCTGGGAGGTGTCCGTTGATGGCTCAAGTACTTGTGCCCTTGTCAGCCATAGGGGAACTACCAGGGGACCTGGCTCCCAGCTTGGGCCTGCCCTGGCCCTCTTGAAGGCATTTAGGAAGTCAACCAGTTGTTGGAAGATGTTTCTTTTTCAAGTAGAAAAGGAAGGAAGGAAAGAAGGGAGGAAGAAGAGAAGGAAGAAAGAAAACTGCCCAAAGAAGTGTAAGACTTAAATTTGATTGTAGCTACCACAAAAATGAGAGCTAAATTCAGAACTAAGCAAAAAATTACTCTTCTCATGTACCAGCTAATTAAGGAAATGAGTGGTCATGACCCTGTGGGTTATAAGAGGGGGAAAAAAGATAGCAGTTCATACTTAAATCCATTAATATAATTCATGTTTTCTGTGTATACTGAAAAGGGCTTTCAACAAAATTTAACATCCATTCCTGATTTTTAAAAAAAATTTTTTTGAGCCCAGCGTGATGGTTCAATGGCTCAGTCCTTCCCTTACATGTGCTGGGATCCCGTGTGCCCCACTTCCCATCCAGCTCCCTGCCTGTGGCCTGGGAAGATAGTAGAGAACAGCCTTGGGACCCTGCGCCCTCATGGGAGACTTGGAGGAAGCTCCTGGCTTTGAATCAGATGTGGAGAGACCAGGGTCCTGGTGGGTGCCGCTGGAAGTGTGAAAGGTGGCACCCACGTGGGGAAGGGCTGGCAGCCCCTCCCACAGTACTGTGCAAGCTTCCCACAAGGCAGCAGTGCTGCCCCTAGGAAGGAGTGTGAGATGTGAGAGCATGAACTGACATGGAGAGGGGAGGGGGAAGGGACAGCCCTGAGAACATGATGCTAGGGGACAGAAGGCACACACAGGCCACACATGATGTGATTGCACTTGTGTGAAATGTCTGGAAGAGTATAGAAATAGCATGTGCATTCATGGGAAGACTGCCAATGGCTGTGCAGTTCCCTGGTGGTCAGAGGTGGAGGGAAGTGATGGGAATGTTCTAGAACCCACTTGGTGGTGACCCAGACACAGCCAGCCACGTAAAGATGCTGAAAGCTGCTATACGTTAGAGGTGACGTCATGGCATGTGAATCACAACTTAATACTGCTCTGATTTTTACTTTTTAAAATATTTTTAATTGGAAATTCAGATTTACAGAGAGGAGAGAAAAAGAGAAAGATCTTGCATCTGCTGGTTTACTTCCCAAGTGACCGCAACGGCCAGAAGTAAGCTGTTCCGAAGCCAGGAGCTTCTTCTGGGTTACCCATATGGGTTCAAGGTCTCAAGGCCTTGGCTAATCCTCTACTGCTTTTCCAGGCCACAAGAAGGGAGCTGGAAGGGAAGTGCGGCAGCTGGACATGAACTGGCGCCCCTATGGCACCCTGGCAGATGCAAAGCAAGGACTTTAGCCATTAGGGGCACAGGGCCCCTAAAGCTCTATTTTTAAGTGTATTTGTTTTCATTCTAAAATTTTTTCTTTTTATTATACTTATTTTGATTATAGTTGATTAGGGTGATAAGGGTCAAGGGCTACAGGAAGGTGGGTGAAGTGAAGAGAATGTGGCAATCACCATTCCCATTCTCCTTTTTTTTCCTTCCTGTATTTGAGGGAGAAGGGGCAAGTAGAGAAGCCACACCCAGCCTCCCAAACACCTTTGCACCCTGGGATGGAGGACAGCAATACAATTACCACCCCAGGGTCCCCAAGGTGGGACATGCTCCCAGGGTCCTCAAGAAGTTTTAATTGTTTAACAGTTCTGAATTATTGCTGATCTTGCCACTACAAGCACAATGAAATTGCTCCAGAATCCACTGGCTGACATAGTCCAACCTAGAGTCTCCATTTGCCCAGATACTCACTGCTAACACTTGGCTGGGGTAGTTGATCTATTTGTTCAGTCTTCTGTCATGGTACCAGGTGTCCTCCACAGGCTCTAATGTATTGCCATATCTTCCATGTGCATCTGGATATGCTGCCCCACACAGCCCTCTTACCGGCTTTTCCCTCTCCCCGCCGCTGCCTGGACCCACGTGTATTGGTTGGGTGCTGTGACCCAGACTGGCATGGCCCACCTCACCTCAGCATTTACCAGTGAGTGTTGCAGCTTGGCCGGGCTCACCCCCAATTCCAGTTCAAGCTGTTGGGGGCTATATAGTCTTGCTCAGCCAGCCAGTCCCCAGACCTGGCCCTTCTGTGAACTGGCATGTCTTGAGACTGAACCCGGGCCAACCCACACTCTGTTCTGGTGCTCGGATTCACCAGCTGGTGATGTGAACTGGCCCTGCCTGGTTCGCCCCCAACCTGCGCAAAATGTATGCTGATGAGTATTGTTCCCTGACCTGGTTTGGGCTGCTTCCTATCATGGTTCCTGTGCTCACCTGCAGGACTGTGTTCTGACAGAGGCATTTCCCAAGCACCTCCATCAGAACCTCTCCCAGTGCCAGATCTTGTGCCTATTGTTGCGTCTTGGGCCAGCCCTACTTAGTTCACCTCCTGTCCTAGCAGGAACAGTGGCTTTCCTGACTGGCTTTCAACCCATTCCAGTTTTCATTGTTGGGTGTTACAGCCTGGCCAAGCCTGGTCCATACCCAGACACAGCTCACAAATGGCTCAGCAGGGGCAGAGACCTAGCTCAGCCCGTCCTACACCTACCCTGGTTCTCATGAGCACCAGTGAGTGCTGGAGTCTAGGCCAGTCCGGCACACTGCAGACCCAGTCCACAGTTGTGCCGAGGGAGACTGCAGCCGTATCCAGACCAGAACGCAGCCACCACTTCGGCCCCTGCACTCAACAGTGGGAACCACAACCCAACCAGGGCGTCCCCTTAGCTCCCCAACCAGACCTATTGCCAGACACAGATATCGCATGTGGCAATGGTTGCTCTGACCCAGCTTGGCACAGTCCCTCACCCATCATGGCCCCTGCCTTTGGATGCTGTAACCTGGCCTGACCGGGCCTGCCCTGAGTCCCAATTCTTGCTGGCAGGTATTGCTATCTGGTCCTGTTCAGTCTGCTCCCATCCTTGGCTTACGCAAACTGGTAGGTGTGACAGCCTAGCCTGGCATTACCTTCGCTTCATCCTGGTTTCTGTACTTGCCGATGAGCTAAGGTTTGCTCAGCCCTGGTCTTCCCTCACCCCCTCCAAAACCAACCCACACGCTTGCCAGCAACTGGAGCTATTTGTCCAGCTTACCTGACCCCCCGGCATGGACAATGTGCTCAACAGTGGGAATGGTAACCCACTAGGAGAGTTTGCCATGTTCTCCCACTCGGACCACTCCCAGACCCAGATCTCATGAATGCCAGTGAGTGTTAGGCCCTTGCCTGGTATAGCCTGTCCCTCCTTCTTGGCCGTGTATGAGCGGGTGAATGTTGGGGCCCGGCCCGCCCCACACCCTCTTTCATGAGCACATGCAGGTACTGCAGCCTGAATCTGCCCAGATTATTCTCAGTCCCTGTACCTGTGAGTGTGGCAGGTTCCATGGTCACACCTAGCTCAGCCCATCACCACCACAACTCTTAAAACTAACCAAGCAGGACTTGTATTTCCACAGGGTTGGATCCACATATCCCCACAGAATCTACCCCTGGACCTGGTTCTCTTGCGTGTTGGTTGGTGTCAGCCCTGCTAGACAGGTCCCCAGCCCTAGGTTTTGCTGCTTTTCTTTCTGAATGGCTACAACTGACAGGGCTGGGCTGGTGGGCCAGGTCTCCCTTGGGTCATCTTCCATTCCCTTCCCAAGTGTATTAGCAGGAAGCTAGATCAGAAGTAGGGTAACCAGGATGGTGGTGGGTCAACTGGGCATATTCTGAGGATGAAAAACCATCAAGTAAAGTATTTCTTTGTAGGGTTGGTTGTTGTAGTAGCAACTGAAACTGCCTGTATCGTAGGGTTGAACAAAGGCTCAAACGTTGGTATTGTTGGAAGTTAAGGTTTTGCAGATATGAGACGGCTGCACTGGCCTGGTCCCCTCCCCAAGCCTGGATGTTGCTTGGAGCTGGCTGGCATGTGACCTAACCAATTCCACAGATCAGCCCTCCTATCAGAGGAGATCAAATGCAGATACTCCTTGTTTGTATCTAAATAGAAACTTCATGACTGTCCAAGCCACAGAAACAATCAAACAGGTGGGGAGAGCACCCCACTGACAGCCAGCTGTCACTGAGGAGACCCGTATCCCACTATCATTGTGCCCGGTCCAGGGCCTGGCTGCTCACACTGGCAATCTTGCCTTCCGCTTATGCACCTGGGAAGCAGCAGCTCACGGTGCAGGTGCTTGGCTTCCTACTAGCCATGTGGAAGACCTGGATCGCACTCCTGGCTCCTGGCAGAGGTGGTCCTGATTATTGCAGGCATTTTGGGAACCAACCAACAGTAGATCTCTTTCACTTTCTTTCAGTCACTCTGTCTTTAAAATAAATTCTTTAAAAACTCTTTTAAATACATCTCTAAAAGAAATGAGCAAACATTTTTCATATCTTGGGAAATGAGGAGACTGTGCTCTTATTCCACAAATCATGGACTCAGCCTCACATGCTTCTAGATTTTTAAAAAATATTCTTTGAGGGGCCAGCATTGTGGCATAGCAAGCTAGGCCTCTGCCTGAAGCACTGGCATCTCATGTGGGTACTGGTTTGAGTCCTAGTTGCTCCATTTCCAATCCAGCTCTCTACTTGTGGCCTGGGAAAGCAGCAGAGGATGGCCCAAGTTCAGAGGCTCCTGGCTTCAGACCTGCCAGTTCTGGCCATTGTGGCCATTTGGGGAGTAAACCAGTGAATAGATATCCCCCTACCTCTTTCCTCTCTTTCACTCTGCTTTCAAATTTTAAAAAGTTAAAAAAAAAAACATTGCTTAAGGGGATAGAAGTAAGAGGGAGAGAAAACCTGTGTCTGCTGGTTTGCTCTTAGCACACCCTCTGGCTGGGGCTGCGGTGGAAGCAGATAGATAACAGGACTCCCAAGTGAGCAGCAGCAGCCCAAACACTTAGACTGTCCTTGCAGTGTCCCAGGGTGTGTATTAGCAGGAACCTGGAGTCATGGCCCAGAGGTGGTGCTGGACCCTAGCCACCCTGATGTGGGGTGTGGGCTAAACATTTACCCTTAAAGTCTGGATGAGAATCACTAAGATACTCAGTCATTATCAGCCCCCTTGCAAATGTCCAGAACAAAGCAAGGCCACCCAGCCCTTCCTCACAGGCTTGGGCCCAACACGCCCCTCCTGACTTGCTTGTGTTAGGATGTGCCCTGGCTCCCAGAGGCCCAACCTGCCCTCTTGCTACTTTGTTCAGCTGCAGGTGTCTCCCTGGTTGTGTTTGTGAGAAGGAAGTTAACAGCAATGTGAAGGAGGTACTCTGGGGTGTTAGACTAGAATTAAAGAAGCTCCTAGTTCCTGGCTTTGGATGGGCTTAGCTCCAGCAATTGCAGCTACTTAGGAAGCGAACCAGCAGGTGAAAAATCTTTCTGTCACTCCTTCTCTCTATAAATCTGACTTTCCAATAAAAAGTAAATACACCCTTTTTTTTTAAATAAAAGATTTATTTATTTATTGGAAAGTCATATATACAGAGAAGAGGAGAGACAGAGAGGAAGATCTTCTGTCCAATGATTCACTCCCCAAGTGAGCGCAATGGCCGAGCCAAAGCCAGGATCCAGGAGCTTCTTCCATGTCTCCCACACAGGTGCAAGGTCCCAAAGCTTTGGGCCATCCTCGACTGCTTTCCCAGGCCACAAGCAGGGAACTGGATGGGAAGTGGAGCTGCCGGGATTAGAACCGGTGCCCATATGGGATTCCGGCACCTTCAAGGTGAGAACTTTAGCCAGTAGGCCACGCTGCCGGGCCCAAAAAGTCAATACAGCTTTTAAAAAAATGCGGAGTTTACGGAGAGAGGAGAGATAATCTTTCATCTTCTAGTTTCCTCCCCAAATGGCTACTACAGCTAGGGCCAGGCCAGGCTAAATGCAGAAGACAGGAACTGTACCTGGTTGCCCACGAGGATGCTGGGGCTCAAGCATGTGTGTATCTTTTACTGTTTTCTCTGGCACATTGGCCAGGAGCTGGATTGGAAACAAAATGACAGGGACTCAAATCTTCACCTGTATTGGATGATGGGTCCCAAGCTGGGGCTTAGTACCCTGTCCAGTGCTAGTCCTAGCCTGGATTTAACAATGAGGAAACAATCAGCCCATCCAAAACTGAGAAGCGAAAGTGATACCAAGAGATATAGCAGACCTGAACCTGAGGCTGCTGCTGCCTAAGCTGGTGACTGGTGCAGCGGGATGCAGTGAGCGATACCCCACCTCCATCTCACTGTGGAAACACCTGCACCCAGCTCCGCAATCCAGCTTCCTGCTAATGTGTCCCTGGGAAGGCAGCTGTGATGGTTCACGGGCCTGGGTCCATGCCACCTGCATGGGTCACTCAGAGTAAGATCTGGGCTCCTGGCTTCATCCTGACTCTGCCCAAGCTGTCGCTGGCATTTGGAAAGAGAACCAGTTGATGGAAGATCTCTCTGTATCTTTGTCTTTCAAGTAAAATGAATGTTGTTTTGATGTTGATGGTGATCAGTAAAACCCATAAAGAGAACTGTGTGGAGTTCCTACAGCTTGCTGTAGAACTGCCCTGGAGCCTCACTGTTGTACTGCTGGGTATGTGTGGGGAGGAAATGACATCAGCATGCAGGGGAGGTGCCTACCTTGCTGTAGTCAGGGTGGCACTGCTCGCAACAGCCAAGGTGGGAGATCTATGGGTGGAAGGCATCCATTGGTGGGGGAGTGAGTAAATGAAGTGTTCTTCAGCCTTTCCCAGAAATGAAGGAAATGGATGGAACTCTAGGTCATTATGTGAAGTGAAATTGACCAGGCAGTTTATCCAGCAATGCATATTAAACCTCAATTGGGACTTAGGATAGTTGTTGCTAGAGGCTAGGTTAGGGTCAGGGAGGTGGCAGAGCAGGTCCAGAACCCAGCTTGGTAGAGGCCCTGGAGTGGTGGTCTGAAGCAAGGGAGGTTACCATAGATTCCAACAATACGTTTGTGTCAAGGAGGGTACTGATACAAAGAAGGGCTGAGGGCGAAGGCTGCTGCTAGCCTTGAGTTCATTATGGCATGGTGTGTGCATGAACTGCACTGTGCCCAGAAAATGTGCAAGTATTACACATTTATGCACAATATTAAGTAAGGACTTCATTTTATATTATTTATTTAATTGAAAGGGCAGAATGATGGTATATGGGGATAAGGGAAGATAGAGAAAGATTTTATATCTGCTGGTTCACTCTGCAAATGTCCCCAGGCTGGGCTGGACTGAAGCCAAGAACTGCTTCAGAGTCTCCCATATGGGTACAGTGGTCCAAACACTTGGACCATCTTCTGCTTTCCCAGGCCATTAGCATGGAACTGGATGGGAAGTAGTTGGCTGGGACTCGAAGCTGAATGGAAAGTTGTTGGCCAGGACTGAAACCAGGCACCACTTGGGGTGTGGGTATCCCAAGGTGTGACCTGACTCACAGTACCTCCAGACCCTCCTGTAACTTCCAGGTCTCCGAGCTGGGCACCAAGATAGATGGGGGTTCTCTGACACAAGCACCAGGGAGCAGGAAGGCCCAGGAAAGAAGGGGCAGCCCAAGGAAGAGGGTCACCTCCATCCAGAATGGGGAGAGTTCGAGGTAGCCCTTGGACATCCTGGGAGACACGTGGCAGGAGATAGCCCAGGTCTGGGGACCAGGAAGAGAAATGGATGCTGTCAGCTGCTCACAGTGAGCAAGGCCAGGCTGTCCATGAGATGCTTGGTGGCTAAGGGGCTGACGAGGGCCTCTCCAGAGCTCAGAGTGGAGAGGCCAGGAGGCAGGTGAACCAGCAGGGAACTTGGGGAAAGGACTCGAACGGACAAGTGAGAAGCAGGGCACCCAAAAGGAGGGCGTCCACAGCAATCCAGCAGGTGCTCTGTTTGGTGACTGCTGGAGAGGGGGTGTGGCAGGCAGGAGTCAGGTCATGCAGGCAGTCTGAAGGCAGGCGGATTTGTTAGGGGCTTAGAGCTGGGGAGTAAGAGGGAGGGAGTCAAGCATGGCTCTACCGATGGACCAGAGCACTGGAAGCAGAAGTTCACCATGCATAGAGCTGAGAGCAAGGCTGGGAGTACAAGGGCAGGAGCCCGACTGGGTGCAGGGCTGTGTGGTGCCGGGTCACTGGGTCACGGGCACAACTGGGGCCCAGTGGGAGACTAGAATGCCTGCTGCCACCTGTTTTTGCTAGGTGCTGGCAACAGTGTGAGAAGCTGCCAAAGTAATGAGTGGAGTGGATAGGATAAAAAAAGGAGAACGAAGGTAACTATTGTTTCTTTAGAGCAGGTTCTTATGAAAATTCAGTGTCAAGTAGGGTTCCCATGTACACTCCTCCCAGCACCATGGCGTTGCCCATTAATTATTTTCACTAGGGGCTCCATCTGCCAACCCCTGATGAGCCCCATTGCTGCATGACTAATCACTAAAGTCCTAGGTGTGCATTAAGGCTCTTGTTGCTTGTTTCAGTTCTGTGGGCATGTGGTGGTGCATGTCTACCTCACAGCGTCGCACAGGATGTGCTGCTGCCCTAAAATGCTGCATGTCTCTCCTCGGCACCTGTCCCCACCACTAGCTGCTGGCCACCACTGATGGGTCATCTGCTGTCCCCATAGATTTCTCCAGAGTGTCATACGGTTGGAATCACAACACATAGACTCTTCATGTTGGCTGCTTTCACTTACTAGTCATGCACCAGAGGGTCCTCTGTGTCTTTCAGTAGTTTGTTCCTTTAAAATTTTTTTAATTTTAACTTTTGAAATTTATCATACAATTCTGTGCAGTATGGGATTCCCCTCCTCCCCACTTTCACACCCCCCATTGATTTTTCTCATATTGTCACAGCAGTACATTTGTTCATAAGGAGTTACAATTCCATCAGCCTGTTATTTAAGTGTGCCCCAACATTGCTGGTACAGACAGTGTCAGACAGTCCCTCATCCCATTGTCTAGATAAGTCCAACACTTCCATTGGGAGTCCTCCTTTTGTTTGAAAGTAGAGATGCATGTTGCATTGTGTCTTCACATCTCCATTATTCCCACCATTATACATTCCAATTTACATGATGGATTCCTTATATTAGACAGAATATATGGTATTTGTCTTTTTGGGGTTGACTAATTTCACTTAGCATAATGATCTCTAGTTGGGACCATCTAGTTGTAAATGGCATAATTTCATTCTTTTTAATAGCTGAATATTATTCCATGGAGTAGATGTACCAGTTTCTTTAGCCACTCTTGTTTGGATGGCATCTGGTTTGTTTTTGTATCTTTGCTATTGTAGATTGTGTTGCTGCAAATACAGGATCACAGATCCCCTTCCCATATGTAGATTTCATTTCTATTGGGTATATTCCTAGCAGCAGGATGGCTGGGTCATATGGCAAGTTTATTTGCAATTCTCCAACCACTCTCCATATTGATTTCCACAGTGGTTATACTAGCCTGCAGGCCCACCAGCAGTGAAGGAAGGTGCCTTTTCCTCCACATACACCCCAGCAAGTGTTGTTAGTTGAGTTCTGAATATAGGTCAGTCTCACTGGAGTAAGGTGTTACCTCAACATGGTTTTCATTTGTATCTCTCTGATGGATAGGGAGCCTGAGCACCTTTTCATTTTGTTATCCATTTGAATTTGTTCTTTTGAAAAATGTTCAATTCCTTTGCCCATTTTATTACAGAGTTGTTTTTGGTTTTGTTTTGTTTTTTACTGTCCCTGGGTTTCTGAAGCTCTTTGTAATGTAAATCCTGGATAGTAGTCCCCTATCACTTGTGTAGTTTGCAAAATTTTTCTCCCATTCTGTTGGTTGCTTTTTCACTTTGTTTCTTTTTTTTTTCTTTGAAAAAAATTTTAATTATATTTTTGGCAACCTTTACATAGTTAATTAGGGTAAAAAGTTCAAGGGCTACAGAAAAGTAGGTAAGACTATTATTTCCATATTGTTTCCTTCATGTATCTGAGGTAAAGGGGGATATTGAGGGAGAAGTCCCACCCAGTTTCCCACCCTCCCCAGGTCCCAGATGTGGGGCATGCTCCGAGATTCTTGCTCAAGTGGTTTTGATAGTTCACCAGTTATGAGTCACTGCCAGTCTCGGCTCTACAAACATGATGAGGTCATTGAAGAATCCACTGATTGATATAGTCCATCATAGAGTCTCCGTTTGCACTGCATTTCGTTGCCAACATATGGCTGAGGTGGTTGATTGACTTGTTCTGTCTTCTGTGTTGGGGTTCTGAGTCTGGCATTTCAATTGGGGAGATCCACAAAGAAACTTCATCTGAGGTGTTCCCAGGTCAGATTCTTCTATGCACCAGCAAGTACAGAGCCCAGCACAGTCCATCGCCCCTATCAGCTGGTGGTTGCAATTGCTGGGTTGGTTCTGTTTTCAGCCCCGACTTCCACTGGAACCAATGGGTGTTGCAGTCCAGCCTGGTTCTGCCCAGCACATACTTGGCCCTCACATAAACCAGTGGGAGCTCAGCCTAGTTGGAGCGACCCACAATAACCCCCACCAGGCCTGCCCTCTACCCTGGTTTGCCAGTATGTGTAGCAGATCAGTCCAGTCTGTCCCACATCCCATTCGGCTCTCATACATGTCAATAGGTATTAAAGCTTAGTTCCATCTAACCAGCTCAACAATCCAGTCCTCACAGATATTGTAGGGTGCCTCTCTGTCTAGCCACCCCAGCCCCTGTCCTAGTTTTTGTGCCCTCTAGTGGGAGTGGTAACCCAAGAGGGAGGAGCCCACTGTTTCCCTCCCAGGTATCTCACTCCCGGATTGTACACTTTCCAGGTGGTTCTGTGGTTTGACTTGGCAGAATTAGTCCCCAGTGCCAGTTTCTGCCAGCTGATGCTGTGGCTAAGCCCCAACAACCCTCACCCACTCTAATTGTAGATTGCACCAGTAGGAATAATCAGCCCAGCCTGGCTTTTCCCTGATCTAGTCCACATGTGGCGTACAGGTGTTGTAGCCCTGCTTAGTCTGGTCTGCTCCCATCCCAGTTCATGCTCTCCAGTGGAAGTAGCTGTCCAGCAGGGGAACCACCTCTTATTCCCCTGCCAGTTCTGCCCCCTCCCTTCCTGATTCTCGCATGTGCTGTTTGGATGCTGCAGTTGCATCCGGCTCAGGCTACCCCACCTTGGCATTCCGTGTTGTGTACTGCTTTTGTCACGACCGAACCTGGTTCGACCCACACTGTTTTCTGGCATTTGGTTTAGTAGTGGATGACGTGAACAGATTCAGCCTGGTCTGCCCCAGACCCATGCCAAATGCATGCCAGTGGGACACTTTCCATGACCTCTTGGCTGTTTCCTTCCATGTTTCTTGCGCTGACCTGCAGGGGACTGTGTCCTGCAAGAGGAGTTGCCCTGGCTCCTCTATCAGAACCTCTCCCAATGCCAGTTTTTGCGCATACCAGAGGGTCCATGGTGCACTGGTTTTTGTCATGACCGAACTTGGCTCAACCCACACTCTATTCTGGTTCTTGGATTTGCTAGTGATGACGTGAACTGATTCAGCCTGGTCTGCCCCGACCCATGCCAAATGTATGCCAGTGCGTAACTTTCCATGGCCTGTTCTGGCCTTTTCCTGTCATGCTTGTTGCACTTACCTGTCAGGTCTGTGTCCTGCAAGAGGATTTGCCAGGCTTCTCCATCAGAACCCCTCCCAATGACATATTTTGTGCATACCAGGAGGTCCATGAGCCAGCCCTACTCAGTTCACCTCCTGTCCTAGCAGGAACAGTGGCTTTTCCTGACTGGCCTTCAACCCAAACTGGTTCTTGCTGTTGGATGTTTCAGCCCAGCCATGGCTTGTCCACTCCCTCATACTGCTCACACATGGCTCAATAGGAGTTGAGACCTAGCCTAATCCGTCCCACATCTATCTTGGTCCTCCAGAACACCAGATGGTGTTGGAGTCTGGCCCGGCTTGGTGCGTCCAGTCCTAGTTCACAATTGTGCTAAGGGAGACTACAACCGTATCCTGATCAGAATGCAGCCCCCATTCCAGCCCATGTGCCCCTTGGTGGGAACCTCAACTCAGCTAAGGTGTCCCTTTGGCTGTCCATCTGGGCCTGTTCCTAGCCATAGATCACGCGCATGCCAGTGGTTGCTCTGACTCAGCTTGGCTCAACCCCTCACCTATCCCGGCCCCTGCCCTAGATGCTGTGGCTTAGCATCCCGCTCATGCAGACCAATAGGTGCAAGAGCCTAGCTTGGCCTGACCTGTGCTCCATCCTGGTTTCTAGTTTTGCTTGTGGGCTAAGGTTTGCTCAGACCTGCTCAGAACATCCTGTTCCATTACCAATCCACACATTAGCCTGCTGTTGGAGCTACTTTTTCCAGCTTGTCCGACCCCCAGGTCTGGACCACATGTTCACCAGTGGGAGCTATGACTCGCCAGGGGAGTTTCCCAAGTTTCTCCACTTGATCCACTCCCAAACCCAGTTCTCATATATGCCATTGGTTTTTAGGCCAGTGTCTGGCGCAGTCTGGCCTTCCATTTGGCCTTGTATGAGCTGTTGAACGTTGCAGCCCAGCCCACCCCACACCCTAATCAGGATGCACATTTTGGTGTTGCTGCCTTGACCAGTCCAGACTGTTGTGAGTTCCTTTACCTGTGATTGATGGCAGGCTCCTTGGTCACACCTAGCTTAGTCCATCACCACCCCAACTCTTGAGCTAACTAGTGGGGCTAGAATTTCTACAGGGTTTGGCCCACGCATCTCCCACAGAATCTACCCCTGGATATGGTTCTTGAGTGTTTGTTAATGTAATGGCCCTGCCTAATGTGACCCGTCTCCTGATTCATCATCATGTCAGGTAACAGGTTATGATCCTGCTGGACAAGCCCTGAGCCATACCTTTTGCATGAACTGGTGTTCAGTGCTCAGCATTGTTAAGTGATTACAAGTACTTCAAAGGAAGAGTTACTGTCCTTGAGAATCTTTGGGATTGATTCACTTCCAGAAGCACAGTGGGTTCAATCTGGAGCAACCTAAGCAGTGATTCAAAGAACCACAATCCCAGAGCTCCCGGTTGGGTGGCCAGCAGGCAGAGCCTGGCACCAAATGGAGCACTGGTCACGAGGGGACAGTTCACCACGTGCTTGTGGTGGCTGGCGTCAGGGATCCAGGCATGAGACTCCCTGTCCTGAGACCCACCAGGGGCCAGTTTAAACCTCCAGGCCCAAGGTCACACCCCTCCCCAATCCCATCCACTACTCAATGAGGGTGGCAGGTGGGTCCTGGGCCTGCCCAGTCACGGAGACTTCCCCCCTCAGTGTACTCACCCCAAAGGGAGCAGCCCCCGGAGCCCAGGCAGGTCCAGGACAGCTCACCATGTGCACATGGTGGCTGGTGTCAGGGATCCGGGCATGAGATGCCCCGTCCTTGTTAATTGTTTCCTTTGCTGTGCAGAAGCTTTTTAGTTTGATGTAGTCCAATTTGTTCATTTTGCCTTTGCTTTTGGTGTCTTTTCTTTTCTTCTTTTAAGACTTACTCATTTTTATTACAAAGTCAGATATACAGAGAGGAGGAGAGACAGAAAGGAAGATCTTCCTTCTGATGATTCACTCCCCAAGTGAGCCGCAACAGCCGATACTGCGCCAATTCGAAGCCAGGAACCAGGAACCTCTTCTGTGTCTCCCACGCGGGTGCAAGGTCCCAAAGCTTTGGGCCATCCTCGACTGCTTTGCCAGGCCACAAGCAGGGAGCTGGATGGGAAGCCGGGCTGCCAGGATTAGAACTGGCGCCCATATGGGATCCCGGGGCGTTGAAGGCGAGAACTTTAGCTGCTAGGCCACGTGCCGGGCCCCTGGTGTCTTTTCTAAGAAGACTTTTCCTATTCCTATTTCTTGGAGAGTGCTTCCTACATTTTCCTTTAATAGTTTGATGGTTTCTGGGTGTAGATTTAAGTCCTTGATCCATTTACAGCTGATTTTTTGTATACTGTGGCAAGTGCGGGTCTTGGTTCTTCATTCTGCAAGCTGCTATCCAGTTGTCCCAACAGTATTTGTTGAATAGACCAGGATTTTTGCCTGAATTGCTTTCCATTTACTTGTCAAAGATTGGTTGGGTATACATGTGTGGGCTCGCTTCTGGTATTTCTGTTCTGTTCTGTGGTGAGCCGCTGTGAGCCTTGTACTTGACCTGTACTTGACCTGCCTTTGGCTCAAGTCCAGCGAGGCCTTAAGATGGCGCCTGGTGGAAGAGAGCACGTCAGCAGTGGTGACGTTAGTCACGCACCTCTGGCTGAATTGCGCAGACGCCTGCGCAAGCGCAGTAATACAGCGCATGGGCAGGCCCGTGATCGGCGCGTGGACTAAGCCCTTGCCCTATCCGCAAGTCTCTCCAGAGGCATGATCAATACATCATCAGAAGGCTGGCCTATGAACAGCCGGTAGGGCGGAGCTGCCTTCTATAATAGTGAGAGCAAAAGGTGGGTCGGGGCCTTCCTCTTCATCATCTTGGTGTGCACAATAAAGACTACCGCGGAAGACTTCACTCGCGTCTGCCTCTTATTGCGGGTCGATAGGAGCGTGGGCGTGACAATTGGTGCCGAAACCCGGGAAATTTCGGGACCTAGAGGAAGGCCCCCCGTGCCATACGGGGAGAAGTCAGAACCGCGGCCATAAATAGGTAAGGAGCTCTGAGAGGGAGGCGTTACTGGGCTTGAGGAATTTAACCCTGAGACATGGGTGCGCAGACTTCCTTGATTAAGCCTTTACAGGCAGTTTTGAAGGCGCGCAACTTAAAGATTAATGAGCGCACACTGGAAGGCTTTATCAAAGAAGTAGACCGTCATGCGCCCTGGTATGTGGTTTCCGGATCATTGACTCCGCGGTCCTGGGAGAAACTCGGTAAAGATTTACAGAGAGCTAAGGAGCGTGACCGTTTGAGTCCGGGAGTTATGCCACTATGGAGATTGATTCGTGCATGTTTAGAAGATGACCGGTGCAAAGAAGCTGTGACTCAGGGTCGAGATTGCCTTCAATTAGCCCAAGATAGCCTCTCAGAAACAGAGCGGGAGGAGAGAGTTGGTACCAAACTTAAACAAGAAAAGGGAGTCAAGAAAAATGAGAAAAACGATAAAAATGGCCATAGTCAAGAGAAAAAATCTTCCCTTTACCCGATATCGGAGTTAGAGAAGTTAAAAGTAGCTCCCTCTTCCTCAGATACAGAATCTTTAGACTCAGAGGAAGAGCGTAGACCAAGAAAAGATTATAATAGAAAAAGGAGAGGTGAGAAAGACTCCAGGGAACGCGAGGCCCAGGAGGGACGTTGTGGCCCCTCCTCCCGCAATGGGCGGAGCCAAGAGGCACCCGCAACTCCGGCGCCTTCAGCGCCCCCCTTACCCATGATAAATGATTCTTTTCTTAGTAATGAAGTGAAACGGGAACTTCAACAGGCATTCCCCGTACTTGAACAGGGGAACCAGAGAGTACATCACCCGGTGGAGGCCTCATTAATTAAAGAATTAGCTGCAGCTGTGTCTCAATATGGCCTTCATGCCAATTATACCTTATCCCTGTTAGAGCGGTTGGGTGGACAGGTTTTGACTCCGTCAGATTGGCAGTTTGTGGTGAAGGCCGTCCTCCCAAATATGGGTGTTTACTTAAATTGGAAGGGCCTATGGCATGAATATTTGGCCGTGACGGCACACGCCAATCATAGACGTGCTGGCGAGGCTGGAAGATGGGGGTTTAATATGCTTACTGGACAGGCTGAATACGCCAATGATCAAAATAATTTCCCCTGGCAAGTATACACACAGATTGCCGAGGCGGCAATTAGGGCCTGGAAAGGCATTTCCCTTAAAGGACAGGAGCAGTTGGGGATAACACAGGTAAAGCAGAGGTCTGATGAGCCTTTTGCTGACTTTGTTGCTCGAGTAATGCAAGCAGTGGAGAGAACTTTTGGAGAAGGAGAGCAAACAAATAAGATGATGGAACAAATTATCTGGGAACAGTGTAATGCAGAATGCAGGGCCTTGATAAAAGATCGTAGAGCCAGGGGACTGACGGATTGGCTGAAAATTTGCAGAGATACAGGAGGCCCTCTAACCGCTCATGGCCTGGCGGCGGCCATTTTAAAGGCCTCCCCCAGAGAGAGGACATTGCCGGTATGTTTTCAATGCGGTAAGCCAGGACACATGAAGAAAGAATGCCGCGCCGGGCCAGGCCGTAAAGTCCCCGGAATATGTCCACGGTGCCGTAAGGGAAAACATTGGGCTAATGAATGTAAATCTGTCAAAGACATTGAAGGGCGACCACTTCCCACTCAGGAATCAAAAAACGGGGAGTGGGGCCCAAAGACCCAGGTCCCCTCAGTCCCTCGGGCATTTTATCGCTCCACACAGAAGAGCCCAACCCGCGCCAACACCCAGCAAGTATGGACCTCTGTGCCGCCACCGGAGTCCTATTAACAACAGAAGATGGCATCTTGCCAATTCCTGTTACCCTGACAGGCACGATGCCGCCAGATAAACTAGGGCTTGTGGTGGGCCGTGCCGCCCTGAGTTCGCAAGGCTTTATTGTAACACCAGGGGTCTTACACCCGGGCGCTGATTCCTTGTCGATTTTATGCTCAACAACACAAGGTACCTTCGCTGTTGCCCAAGGTGACCCCATTGCTCAACTTATATTTTTGCCAGTTTTATCTGAAATGAAGGATTCCTCTCAGACCAAAGTAGAGATCTCTAATATAAATTTAATGATGGATATGGCTGATAGACCTATGCTTAAATTACAAATAGAAAACAGGCCGTTTATGGGACTTTTAGATACAGGAGCTGATAAGAGCATTATAACCTCCAGATATTGGCCGCGTGATTGGCCTTTGCTTCGAACTTCCCATAGTTTACGCGGCCTGGGGTTTGAACAAGCTCCATCCCAAAGTGCCAGAGCCCTACAGTGGAAGGATAAGGAAGGCAACTGCGGGACAGTTACACCATATGTCCTGGACCTACCGGTTTGCCTTTGGGGAAGAGATATTCTTCAACAGATGGGGGTGCGGTTAGTCTCCAATGCCTCCGGTTATTCTGAGACCTCTCGAAAACTAATGAAACAAATGGGCTATATACAGGGAAAAGGTTTAGGCAAACAGAATCAAGGTATTGTCCAGCCAATTGAACCTCGGGAAAATCCAGGCCGTAAAGGCCTGGGTTTTTAATAGCGGCCATTGGTATGCAGCTGCCCATACCTTGGAAAACAGCCGAACCGGTTTGGGTTCCCCAATGGCCGCTATCATTTGAGAAATGCCAAGCTGCTCAACAATTAGTTCAGGAACAATTACATTTGGGACATTTAGAGCCCTCTGTTTCTCCTTGGAATACTCCTATCTTTGTTATCAAAAAGAAATCAGGAAAGTGGCGCCTTTTGCATGATTTAAGAGCTGTAAATGCACAGATGCAATGTTTTGGTCCCGTTCAAAGGGGCCTCCCAGTTTTGTCATCCCTCCCTAAACACTGGCCGTTATTAGTGATTGATTTAAAGGATTGCTTTTTTTCTATACCATTAGCATTACAAGATAGGGAGAGGTTTGCTTTTACTATTCCCTCTGTTAATCATGAAGAGCCGGATAAGCGTTATCAATGGAAAGTATTGCCTCAGGGAATGGCTAATAGCCCCACCATGTGTCAGCTTTATGTTGCCCAAGTGTTACAGCCGGTACGAGACCGGTTTCCAACAGCTCGTATTGTCCATTATATGGACGATATTCTAATTTGTGCCCAAAAACAAGACCAGTTATTACAGATTTATGTTGATTTGAAGCGGGCTCTACAGAATTATGGCCTTATAGTTTCAGCCGAGAAGGTTCAAATGCAGCAGGTAAAAGCCTTTTTAGGATCTTTAATCACAGAAACATATGTTAGGCCTCAAAAGATAAGTCTTAAAATGTCTCATTTGCGAACACTGAATGATTTTCAAAAATTAGCGGGGGATATTAATTGGTTACGACCCTTCCTCAAGATCTCTTCTCAGGAGTTAAAGCCCCTGTTCGCCCTACTTGAAGGCGATTCTGATCTTGCCTCCCGACGAACACTCACACCTGAGGCACAACAGGTCTTAGTGAAAGTTCAAGAGGCCATAGAGAAGGCTCAATTAGTTCGCCTAGATCAAGATCAGCCTTTTGAATTATGTGTGTTAGCTACAGAGATTTTCCCCACTGCTGTGTTATGGCAACAAGGCCCATTGCTTTGGATTCATTCTCAGATTTCTCAGATTAAGTCTATTCAATGGTATCCATCTGCGGTCGCGTCCATAGTACTTAAGGGGTTAAAATTAGCTTTGTGTCATTTTGGACGCTATCCAGACCGTATAGTAGTTCCCTATACTGTTCAACAATTACAAGTGCTGAGTGGGTGTAGCAATGAGTGGTCCATCTTAATGTTTACCTATCAAGGAGTTTTTGATAATCATCTTCCAAAACACCCATTATTACAATTTTTACAGCGACATCCTGTGGTTTTTCCAGAGAAAACCAGCTCTCATCCTCTTACTGGTGCTTTGACAGTTTTCACTGACGGCTCCTCGACAGGAGCTGGAGCCCTGGTTGCTGAAGAGAGGATAATAACCAAGTCCTTTTCAACAGTCTCTCCTCAGAGAGTGGAATGTCATATGGTGCTTCTTGCCTTACAAACCTTTTCAGAGCCCTTGAATATTGTTTCTGATTCCCTATATGTGGTGAATGCGGTGAATGTTTTAGAGGCCGCTGGCTTTATTTCAGAGTCCGGCCCGGTGGCAGATCTTTTTAAACAAATTCAACAGGCCATTTGGCATAGAAACCACCCCTTTTATATAACCCATATTCGAGCCCATTCAGGCCTACCGGGACCACTAACTAGAGGAAATGCTCTTGCAGACGCCGCCACCAGGACTCAGGTTATGATGATGCTCGTGTCTCCACCTTCCTCAGAGGAGAAGGCCCGCCAATTCCACTCACAGTTTCATGTTTCAGCCCAGACCCTTAGACTTCGATTTGGGATTACTAGAAAAGAGGCACGCCAGATTGTTCTTGATTGTCCTGCCTGCTGCGAATTTAGGCCTGTTCCGCATGAAGGGGTTAACCCCAGAGGATTGAGGCCTAATCAACTATGGCAGATGGACGTGACACACGTCCCCTCCTTTGGGAAAAATCAATTTGTACATGTATCTGTTGATTCCTTTTCAGGCATACTTTTTGCATCAGTACTAACCGGGGAAAAGGCTGTTCATGTAATCCAACATTGCTTAGAAGCATGGGCCGCGTGGGGTAAACCTGAATGTCTCAAAACTGATAATGGCCCTGCCTATACCTCGGTGAAATTTCATGCCTTTTGCAAACAGATGGGTGTGAAATTAATTACTGGTATCCCATATAATCCACAAGGACAAGGAATAATTGAACGCGCTCATCGCACCATTAAAGAATACATACAAAAACAGAGAACCGCCTGGGACTCATTTGGCCTCACTAGCCATAGCCCTCGGGCCATTTTGGCCCTGGCCCTTTTTACCATTAATTTTTTACAACTAGATGAGAAAGGCCTGAGCGCCGCCGATCGGCATTCCCTTCCCTCTACTAAAGAACAGTCATGGGTCAAATGGAAGGATGTATTAGAAACTAAATGGAAAGGTCCAGACCCTGTAATAAGACAAGCTCGAGGAGCTATTTGTGTGTTTCCACAGGATGCTCCAGTCCCGATTTGGGTTCCGTCACGATTGACCCGCAGCTGTCCAGGCCCGATTGAAGCAGCGCCTTCGCAAGAGGACGAAGAGGACGCCGCTGAGAATGAGAATCGTGAATCCCTTTCGGGGTAATACCCTGTTAGTGCTAGTTGGGGTGCTGCTTCTATCCAGCTTAGCCATGACTGAGCATCGTTGGGGCATTCTAACTGCCTTTCCACGGCCCCTGCCGGTCACCCATACAGCGGCTGTGTTTCCTCGCTTTTTTACCACAAATGAGACCCTTGATTTGCCATATTTGCCTATGGATCTGGAAGAGGCCAATGTTACAAGCTATAATTTGGATCTGAGTGGCTCCCTGTGTTTTCAGTTTTGGAGTGGCTCTGCCAGCGAGGATTATTCTTGTGTTACTTTTTCTCCACAGGCAGCTGCGTGGGTAGATCAGCCAGAGCTAACCTGGACACAGAAGCTAGATCAATGGCTTAGGCAAACTTTGTTGTCCACACAGTCGCCATCTACTGAGGCCGCTCCTTTTGCCAATGCCACCATAATTTTCGGGGCTATGCCACTCTGCCATCTTAATAGAAATCTGACGATTCCATCACAGCCAAAATGGATGCCCCGTTGTTCCACGCCCTATTCATCAAAACTCTTGAAACCATGGACCTCCTGTCAGTCCCCCATGGTTATGTGGGCCAGACGAGGCCATTATACCTTTTCTCCTGCTATGGGTACCTGGCGCAATAACTCCTATAGTGGCCTTAATTATACATATCAAAATCCAGTACAATCTATTTTTGTGAATCCCTGGCATCAGTGGCTTCTTTGTGGAATTAATGGATCCTGTACAGATTTGCAACCATTTTCAATGTTGAGAGGAGGCAAGATAATGCTTGCCAATGTTACCTGGAATTTTACGGAACCTTTTGAGACCTCGTTAAATGTTACCAAAGAATTTAGGACAGAGAGTTTTGTTTCCACTCCAGTTTGTGTGATTCCTCCGTTTTTGTTCCTGCTGTTTAAATCTACAGGCCAACCAGTGTCATCTTTGAATTGTTCTGAGAAATGGTGCAAATTGGCACAATGCTGGAATGCCACTGATGGCTGGGATGGAGCTGTTGTGATGCACATCCCGAGATGGCTTCCCTGGCCCGTGGACACCCCCACTGCTCTGACCCTATATCGCCAGAAGAGGGATTTTGGGATAACGGCTGCTCTGATAGCCGCTATTACCGTAGCTCTTGCAGCCTCCGCCACGGCGGCCGTGGCCCTTTCCACCACTGTACAGACGGCCACTGCCTTAAATAACATTTCTGCTGCTACAGCCCAAGCCTTACAAAATCAGGCCCACATTAATAGCCACCTAAAAGGGGGCCTGATGGTCTTGAATCAGAGAGTCGATCTGGTTCAGGACCAGGTCGACACCCTGTGGGAAGTAGCACAATTAGGCTGTCAATGGCGTCTTCCTGGCCTATGTGTGACATCGGTTCCTTTTGTTAATGGCTCACATGCTGCTAATTTGTCCAGACAACTGTCTAGTTATCTTTTAGGAAATTGGACCAAAGAGTTTGATGAACTTCAACAAGATCTGAGGATTGCGATTGTCCAGATCAATTCCACTAGAATTGACCCTTCCATAGCGGCCTCCATGACAGATTGGATCAAGACCATCGCAGCCTCTGTGAAGGAATGGGCGGGAGTGGGGGTTTTGCTCTCACTGTTGTGTGGAGGATTAGCTCTAGCCCCTTTTTGCCTTGGTGTATGAGAAAGAGGGCTGCGCGAGATCGAGTCATCATCCACCAGGCACTATTAGCCTTACAAGAGGGCGCGTCTCCTATGGCATGGTTGACCATGCTTTCGAAGGAAGACTAGCACTCAGCTTTAGCACCTCGAGCCCTTGCGGCATTGCACCGAGTTAAGTGGGTGTATTATGTCTCCTTCGAGGCCGGCCCTTGCACACTGTCGGGGTCTCTCCCATTGCACACAGTAGGGCGGCCAGCTGGTTAAACCAATGCTTTTGCCTTTATAATTGACAGCCAATGACGGGTAAGGGGACAGACAATCATCCGGCCTAAGACAGGAGGTCATTGGTGCGCAACAATGATCCTTCCGGACGGGCTTCGGAGTTGTCCTGTCACAACCTAAGACAGGCGTCTCTTATAAAGAAGAAAGGGGGAGATGTGGTGAGCCGCTGTGAGCCTTGTACTTGACCTGTACTTGACCTGCCTTTGGCTCAAGTCCAGCGAGGCCTTAAGATGGCGCCTGGTGGAAGAGAGCACGTCAGCAGTGGTGACGTTAGTCACGCACCTCTGGCTGAATTGCGCAGACGCCTGCGCAAGCGCAGTAATACAGCGCATGGGCAGGCCCGTGATCGGCGCGTGGACTAAGCCCTTGCCCTATCCGCAAGTCTCTCCAGAGGCATGATCAATACATCATCAGAAGGCTGGCCTATGAACAGCCGGTAGGGCGGAGCTGCCTTCTATAATAGTGAGAGCAAAAGGTGGGTCGGGGCCTTCCTCTTCATCATCTTGGTGTGCACAATAAAGACTACCGCGGAAGACTTCACTCGCGTCTGCCTCTTATTGCGGGTCGATAGGAGCGTGGGCGTGACACTGTTCCCTTGATGTTCTTCTCTGTTTCTGTACTAGTACCAGTCTGTTTTGATAACCACTGCTCTGTAGTATGTCTTGAGGTCTGTAATTGTGATTCCTCCAGCTTGGTGTTTATTCTTCAGCATAGGTTTGGCTGGCTATTCGTGGTCTCGTGTTTCCAGATGAACTTTTGTATCTTCTATTTCTGATAAGAATGTTGTTGGGATTTTGATTGGGATTGCGTTGTACCTGTATATTACTTTTGGCAATATGGGCATTTTGATGATATTGATCTTGCTGATCCAGGAACATAAGTTTCTCTATTTTTCAGTATCTTTTTCTGTTTCCTTTTTAAATGTTTTATAGATTTATCATAAAGGTCTTTTACATATTTAGTTAGCTTAATTCCTAGTTATTTAAAATTCCTCTCTACTGTTTTTAAAAGGAACTGTACTTACAGTTTCTTTCTCAGCCATGGAATTATTTTTGTACACTAGTGTCATTGATTTGTGTTCATTAATTTTGTATCCTGATACCCTGCCAAAGATTGTTACGAGTTCTAATAGTATTTTTTTTTTTTTTTTACAATCTTTACACAGTTAATTTGGGTAAAAAGGTTCAAGGGCTACAGGAAAGTGGGTAAGATTATTATTTCCATATTGTTTCCTTCATGTATCTGAGGTAAAGGGGGATATTGAAGGAGAAGCCCCACCCTCTAGTAGTAGCTTGACTGGGTTTTTTTTATTATTCTATGTAGAGAATCATGTCCTCTGCAAATAGAGATAATTTCAGTTCCTCATTTCCAATTTGGATTCCTTTAATTCCTTTTTTCTTGCATAATAGCTCTGGCAAGGACTTCCAAAACTATATTGAAAAGTAGTGGTGACAGTGGACATCCTTTTCTAGTTTCAAATTTTAGTGGAAAGGCTTCCAATCTTTCACCATTTAGAATGATGCTGGCATTGGGTTTTTTGTAAATTGCTTTGATTGTATTGTAGAATGTTCCTTTTATGCCTGTCTTGCTTAGGGTTTTTAGCATGAAGTGCTGGATTTTATCAAATGCCTTCTCTGCATCTATTGATGATCCTGTGGTTATTATTTTTCATTTTATTGATGTTTTACATTTATTGATTTGTGAATGTCGAACCATCGCTGCATGCCTGGGATGAATCCCACCTGGTCTGGGTAATGATCTGCCCGATGTACTGTTGGATCTTGTTGGCTAGTATTTTGTTGAGAATCATTTATATGTTCATCAAGGTCTGTAGTTCTCTTTCTGTTTCTCTATCTGGCTTTGGTATTAAGGTGATATTGGCTTTATAGAAAGAGTTTGGAAGGATTGCCTCTCTATTGTTTGGAAAAGCTTGTGGAGAATTGGAGTAAGTTCCTCTTGAAATGTTTGGTAAAATTTAGCAGTGAAGCCATCAGGTCCAGGACTTTTCTTGGTTGGGAGGGCTTTAATTACTGATTCAATCTCATTGCATATTATAGGTCTATTTAGATTGTTAATTGCTTCTTGATTCAATTTTGGTGGATAGTATGTGTCCAAAAATCTATTCGTCTCATCCAGGTTTTCTGCTTTGTTTGCATATAGTTGTTTGTAATAGTTCCTAATAATTCTCTGAATGTTTAAGGTATCTGTTATGTTTTCTTTCTCATCTCTGATGCTATTGATGTGGATCTCTCCTTTGTTTTGTTTTTTTTTTAATTAATTGGGCTAGTGGAGAATCTATTTTATTGATTTTCTCAAAGAACCAGCTCTTTGGTTCATTGATCTTATGTACAGTTCTCTTGGTATCTATTTGGTTTATTTCCTCCCTTATTTTATTTCTTTTTTCCTACCAATCTTGGGATTGCTTTGTTGCTGTTTTTCTAGTTTGTTCAATTGTAAGGTTAGCTGATTTACTTGATGCTTTTCTAGTTTCTTAACATAAACATTAATTGAGATGAGCTTTCCTCTTAACACTGCCTTGACTGTGTCCCATAAGTTTTGATATGCTGTGTTGATGCCCTCATTTGTTTCAAGCAATTTTTAAATTTCTCTTTAATTTCCTCTCTAATCCATTGCTCACTTAGTAACATTATTCAGTCTCCATGTGTTTGCAAGTCTTCTTGGGTGTTTTGATTTCTTTGTTTTTAGCTTCACTCCATGATGGTCTGAGAAGATGACTGGTATAATTTCGATTTTTAAAAATCTGTTGAGGCTTGTTTTGTGGCTTATAACATGGTCAATTCTGGAGAAGGTTCCATGCACTGATGAAAAAAAAGTGTATTCTCTATTTGTAGGGTGAAAGGTTTGGTAGATATCAACTAAGCCCATTGGTTCTAGAGTTTGGGTAAGTTCAGATGTTTCTTTGCTGAGTTTCTGGGTTGTTTTTTTTTTTGGTTGGTGTTATCTGTCCATTGATGTTAATGGGGTATTAAGGTCACCCACTATGATTGTATTGGAGTCTCTTTCTCCCTTCAAGTCCATTAATGTTTGTTTTACATAGCTAGATGCCTTGGCATCTGATATATATACATTTATTATGGTGATCTCTTCCTGCTAAATGGATCCTTTGATCATTGTATGGTGTCCTTTTTCATTTATTTTAATGTTTTTCATGTTGATGTCTATATCATCTGATGTAAGAATGGCTACCCCTGCATGTTTTTCCTTACCATTACCTTGGAATGTCTTTTTTCATCTTTTCACTTTCAGTTTCCTCTGATTTTTGTGAGATGTGTCTCCGGTAAGCAACAGATAGATGGGTTTTGTTTTTTTTTTTTTTGATCCAGTCCTCTAATCAATGGTGTTTGAGTTTAAGCCATTTACATTCAATGTTAATATGAATAGATGGCAGTTTGGTCCTATCATCTTGACTGAGTCTTTTGTTAGCCTTTTAGTGAAATGATCTCCACATTTGCCTCTGGTTTTGGTAGCTGTTATTCTTTTTCTCTTTCACAAGAACATGTTTGAATATTATTTGTAGGGCAGGTTTGGAGGAGACAAATTCTTGGAGTTTTTCTTTATTGTAGAAGAATTTTATTTCATTTTCAAAGACAAAGGAGAGCTTTGCAGGATACATTATTCTGGGCTGAAAAATTTTTCCTCTTAGAATCGAATGTCACTGCATTCTCTTGTAATCTGCAGTGTTTCCTCTGAGAGGTCAGCTGTGAGCTTGATTGGGGTTCCTCTGTAGTTCACTTGGTTTTCTCACGTGCACATTTAAGGATTTCTTTTCCTTATGTTCAACTGAGGAGAGCTTGATTATTATGTGTCTTGGTGAGGTTCGCTTTTGATCAACTCTGTTGGGAGTCCTGTGCCCCTCCTGTATATTGTTTTTCATTTTTCCCTCCAGATTAGGGAAGTTTTCATTTATTATTTCATTGAATAAATCTTTAATACCAGTTTTTCTTTTTGTGCCTTCTGGAACTCCCATTCTTATGTTGGGCCTTTTAATCATATCTTTTAATTCTTGGATACTTTTTTTTTTAGCTTGGCCTTTAGCTTGGCCTCGCTCTGCTTCCAGCTTTTTATTTGTTTCCCCCTGGTGACAGGAAACATCTTCCAAGGCTGATATTCTTTCTTCTGCCTCCTTCATTCTATTTTGGAGACTCCCCATTGTACTTTTATTTGGCTCCACTGTATTCTTCTGAAATGTCATCTTTCATTTGATTCATTTCCTGTGTGACAAATTCTTTGAATTCTTTGGATTCCTGTAATATGTTGGTGATAACCTAACTGCTATCATTGTTGGTCAGAACCTTTATAATGAGTTTTCTGAATTCTGTGTCCCCCATTTTCTCAATGTCTTCCTCATTTTGCTCCTTTACTGGGAAGTCTTCAATAACATTTATTGTTCCTCTGTTTCTTAACTTTTGACATTGTAATCCTGTTTGGATTTTTCTCCTTAGTCCAGATTTCTAAGATGTATTAGCTACAGGTCTACAAGTCAATTTTTATGTTCAGTCAGTGTCCTGGGTTAGGAAGACAACAACTGTCCCAGATAACTGGTTTATAGGTGGTGGTGATTTTGTCTAGACAAACAGTAAGGTGCCCAGCTGGAGTAAGGTGCCCAGCCACTGCTGGAGAGCTGGGGCTGTTGACCTTCCAATCCCGACACCTCAGATCCTACAGGACGTGAAGCTGGCTCTGTCCTCCCTGTGGGATCAACCCAGTGTGACTAGCCGGCAATATGTCCACTCTAGCCTTTAATCCCTGTGCTGTAAGCTCTGATTCACCACCAGTGGGCTTCATGAAGTCCACAGCTCCCTTTCCTTTTGTTGCTGGGCCAAAGTATTCAGTAGGATTGGCCAGTCCCAGCCTGCGTTCAACTCCTGAGCTTCCTGTGTGAACCCAAACTCCCACCTGGCTGCTGCAAGGGCTGATCTGTGGCCGTCACGAGATCCCTGGTTGTTGCTGAAGTCTGGGTGGCTGCTCACCAGTGGCTGGTGGGTTTTATGTTCCCTGTAACACTGCCCCGCCATTGTTGCCTTTTCCCTGTGTCCAAGGGGTCCCCTGCTGCCCACTGTTGACTGCCTGAGCCCTCTTTTTCTGTAACCTGCTCTCTATTCTTTAATGAGTCTCCGTCATCTCAAACATGTCTCAAACATGTCTGCACCCTTTTCTGCCAACTTGATTCTCCCGTTTGATTGTTCTTTCTGACAGCTAGAGTGAGCATGAGTAAATCGCATTAAGGTGTGTTTTGCAAAAAAGAAGTAGTGAGGAAACTTTTTTCCATTATTTTGAAAACCAAATTTACAGAGAGAAGGAGAGACAGACAAATGTTTCATCTGCTGGTTCCTCCCCAAGTGGTCTCAAAAGCCACAGCTGAGCAGAAGCCCGGAGCCAGGAGCCTTTCTGGGACTCCCATGCATGTGCAGCGTGCCAAGGATTTGGACCATCCTCCACTGCTTTCCCTGGCCGCAAGCAGTGAACTGGAAGGGAGGTGGAGCAGTTGGGATGTAAATCAGCACCCCTGCAGGATTCCAGTGGTAGCAGGCTGAGGATTAGCCTATTGAGCCCCACTATGCAGGGGGTTGGGATTGCCCTTGATGGTAGCAAGATTTAGTGGGTACTGGGGAAGGGTACTTCCTTTTGGAGGTGAGGTGGTGGCAATGGGGTTGACCTTGAGGCTGAGCGGCAGCCCCAGCTCAGGAGAGGGGTCCTAGGGGCTGGGAAGGTTCTGAAGTGCAGGAGATGATGTAGCATCATTTGACAGCATCATGCTGGCTGCTGGGTCCAGGGTACAGTCTTGAGTGAGCAGATTCTGAAGTCCTGAATCCAGACCTTGGGCTTGAGCTGAGTGCTGGGTCCTAGGTCAGAGGACTGAAGGGTGCTGTAATAGGAATAGTTTTGAATATTGAAGAAAGTTAGCTTGTTATCCTACTGTTTTCAGTTTTTTTTTAAAGATACGTTTATTTATTTATTTTTTGGCCCGGCGCTGTGGCCTAGCGGCTAAAGCCCTTGCCTTGAATGTGCTGGGATCCCATATGGGTGCCAGTTCTAATCCCGGCAGCTCCACTGCCCATCCAGCTCCCTGCTTGTGGCCTGGGAGGGCAGTCGAGGACAGCCCAAAGCTTTGGGACCCTGCACCTGTGTGGGAGACCCAGAGGAGGTTCCTGGATCCTGGCTTGGGATCAGCATAGCATCGACCATTGCACTCACTTGGGGAGTAAATCATCGGATGGAGGATCTTCCTCTCTGTCTGTGCTCCTCTCTGTATATCTGACTTTCCAATAAATAAATCTTTAAAAAAAAAAAAAAGTAGACTGAGATGAAAAATGAGAAAGATCTCTTACCCGTGGTTCACTCCTCAGACCCTGGCAATAGCCTGAGCTGAGCCAGGCTGGGTCTCCCATGTGTGACCTCAGGACTTGGGGCATCCTCTGCTGCCTCCCAGATACACATCAGCAGGAAGCTGGATGGAAAGCAGAAGAGTTGGCACTCAAACCGGACACGTCCATACAGCATGTGGGGTCCCAAGCAGCATTTTAACAGCTTTGCCAAACCTCCAAGCCACATGCTTTTGGCCAAAGGATCTGAATCTTTGTTTCTGGATTAGATGCAGGGGAAGGGATTCTGGATCTGATGGTGGCACACACCTGCCTTCAACACTTGATTTGAAATAACTTTAGCTTACTGATAATAAAGATGAAGAAATACAACTTAATTTAGTTGGATTCTGTTACTCTGTGGCTATTCTGTGACCACTTTGGCTGTGTGTTTAAAATGTGTAACTTGAGGATGCTTAAAACCTACTGGAGGGGGCTGGTGCTGTGGTGCAGCAAGTTGAGCTGCGCCTGTGACGTGGGCTCTGTTTCTAATCCTGTTCCCAGCTAATGAAGCTGGAAAAGCAACAGAACAGCTGCAGATGTCCCAAATGCTTGAGCCCTTGTCATGTGTGTGGGAGACTGGACAGAGTTCCAGGCTCCTGGCTTCAACTGGCTGCCAGTCCCAGCCATGGCAGGCATGTATGATTAACGCAGCAGCTGGTGGTTCTCTTCCCTCCCTCCCAGTTTCCTTCCTTTTCTCCTAACAGTTTTTGAAATAAGTAGATTTTTAAAATAAAAACCACACTAGAATTAATCTTGGGAGAAAAAAGTCAAACAGGCATTATTGTAATTTCCATACTTTATTATGGCTTGCGACTTAAAAAAATAATTTATATATTTGAAAAGCAGAGTTAGGGAGCGAGATTTCACCTGCTGGTTCACTTTCCATATTGCTTTGAGAGCTGGACTGGGCTGGTACAAATTCAGGAGCCAGGAGCTTCTGGGTCACCCTTGTGGATGCAAGGGCCCAAACACTTAGGCCGTCTTCTGCTGCTTTCCCAGGTGTACTATTAGGGAACTGGAACAGAAGTGGAGCAGCTGGGATGCTGCCTTTGCCAGTGGTGGCTTTACCTGCTAGGTCACTGTGCCAGCTCCCTGAAATGGGACTTTTCTGTGTCTCTCCTAAGTTTCTGCCTTTACAATTTTTCCTACTGGTGCTTTTATTATCAAGCTGTAGCAATGTATTCATTGTAGGTAGATATACCTACTTATACCATCATATAGGAATGCTCTCCCTATGTGTTAAATTATGGCAAGTGCTTGAAATAATTGACTACTATAAGAGTAATATGACATAAGAATTAATGATGACCAGGATTGTGTTTTGTTGAGAATTTACAAATAACTATAGATTTTTTTTTTAAGGAAGAAATGCAGTTTTGTATTTTAGGACTCTTTTTTTTTTTTAAGATTTATTTATTTATTGGAAAGTCAGATATACAGAGAGGAGAGACAGAGAGGAAGATCTTCCATCCGATGATTCACTCCCCAAGTGAGTGCAACGGTCGATGCTATGCCGATCCCAAGCCAGGATCCAGGAACTTCTTCCGGGTCTCCCACATGGGTACAGGGTCCCAAAGCTTTGGGCTGTCCTCGACTGCCCTCCCAGGCCACAAGCAGGGAGCTGGATGGGCAGTGGAGCTGCCGGGATTAGAACCGGCGACCATATGGGATCCCGGGGCGTTCAAGGTGAGGACTTTAGCCGCTAGGCCACACCACCTAGATTTAATGAACAGGGAAATAGGCTGATGGTTAGCACAAAGCCTGAGGAACTGTTAACCAGGGAACCAAAGAAAGGCATTATATTCTTCTTGAGTCATATTAAAAAAATCATTTGGAAGGCAGAGTTAGTGAAAGCTGTCTGTCTGGCAGTACACTCCCCAAGTCGGGGCAGTATACTCCCCAAGGCAGCCAGGAATCCAGTCCGGGTCTCTGATGGGGGCGGGGTGACCTGACTACTGGAAGCAACACTGCTGCCTCCCTTCTTTCCGCAGGAGTAGGGAGGTGGAGCTGGTAGCCAAGGGGGTGCTGTGGGTCCCAGGCGCCCTGAGCTGTACAGGCATCCTAGCCAGTGTCTGCACAGCTAAGTGCAACACCCACATCTGAACACACTAACCTTCAAGAACTCAACTATCTTTGATTTGTTTAGTTCCATTGAGGCCATAAGGCTTTTTAAGACCAGCACTATAGGCATGGTATGTTTAATATGAAGATGAATGAAGCCATTATCCGTAGATATTTTCCACCCTTTTTTTAATTTACAAAGGTTTATTTATTTGAAAGGCAAAGTTGGAGAACAAGATAGGGAAAATCTTTCATCCACTTTTCGTTCCACAAATGGCTGCAGTGGCCAGAGCTGAGCCGAAGCCAGGAATGTCTTCTGGTTGTCCAACTTCAGTGTAGAGACCTGTCACTTGGGCCGGCCTCTGCTGATTTCCCAGACACATTAGTAGGAGTTGGATTGGAAATGGAGCAGTCAGGACTTGAACCAGCACTCATATGGAATGCTGGCACTGCAGGTAGCAGCTTTATTCACTATGCTACAACAGTGGCCACTCCACCTTAAAGGTTTAACAAGGAGAAAAGAAATCCTGCCAAGATCCAGGCCAAAAATATCCAAGCTAAGTGAGCTTTAATTTAGACATAATGATGAAAAAAATCAATAATCTGGCTGCACCCTCTGTCGAAGTGTGTCTTGTAGTCTGGTCTTGTGGCACCTCCCCACTAGTTGCTTCTCCAGAGTCTTCAGTGTGTCTGTGGAATTCAGGACTGTCCTCTGGTCTGTGGAGCATGACATGTGACCTTGAGGGAGATGGTGTTGGATCATTCAGTAGTGGACAAGTCAAATGTAGCATGTCCTGTCTGGGGACGATGGTGGGCTCTTCTGGATGGCATTCTTCCAGTCCATGAATATAGGAGGTCTTCCCTTTGTGTGTGTTTTTAATTTCTTTCCCTAAGTGTTTTGTAATTTTCAGTTGCTTTTAACTCTTGTGAGTGGGATTGTTTTCTAACCGTGGTTAGCGAGTTCACTGTTGCTACACGAAGATGCGATTGGTTTTTGTGCTTTGGTTGGGTAGCCTGTAATGTTGTTTATTCCACCAAAATTATTAGAATTGATAATCAGATTGTACACAGAAAGAACCACAGGATCACGAGGCAGGGATGATTTGACATCTTTTCATCATCTTTGTGTGCCTTCTGTTTTTCTCTTGCCTAATAGCTCTAGCTGAAACTGAGTCAAAGCAGTGAGAGTGGACATCTTTGGTCCCGTGTGTCAGAAGGAAAGCTCTCAATCCGTGGTGTTTTAAGTCACTCTAAGCTTGGCCGTGGACCTGTCACCTGTTGTCTTATGGTGAAGGCTGTTGCTTCTATACCTACATAAGGCAGGGTTTGGGCCTCCGTGGGTGTTAAATGGTAGCAAATGCTTTTCTGTATCTGTATCTGGGTCTCCCATGTGGGTGCAGAATCCCAAAGCTTTGGGCCGTCCTCAACTGCTTTCCTAGGCCACAAGCAGGGAGCTGGATGGGGAGTGGAGCTGCTGGGACTAGAACTGGCACCCATATGGGATCCTGGCGCTTTCAAGGTGAGGACTCTATGGGCCTGGCAGCGTGGCCTAGTGGCTAAAGTAATTAAAAAAAAAAGTATTTATTACAAAGTCAGATATACAAAGAGAAGAACAGAGAAAAAGATCTTCCATCTGCTGTTTCACTCCTCAAATGGCTGTAACGGCTGGAGCTGAGCTGATCCAAAGCCAGGAGTCAGGAGCCTCTTTTAAGGTCTCCCATGGTTCAGGGTCCCAAGGCTTTGGGGTATCATCTATTGCTTTCCCAGGTTACAGACAGGGAACTGGGAGAGAAGTGAAACAGCTGGGGTCTAAACCAGTCCACATGTGGGATTTCAGCGCATGCAAGGTGAGGACTTAAACTACCACTAGGCTATCATGCTGGGCTCATAAAAGAATTTTTAAAGTT
The DNA here is from genome assembly GCF_017591425.1 of Ochotona curzoniae. Classification (NCBI taxonomy): domain Eukaryota; kingdom Metazoa; phylum Chordata; class Mammalia; order Lagomorpha; family Ochotonidae; genus Ochotona; species Ochotona curzoniae. Next base: position 63,147,977 of record NW_024466599.1, read on the forward strand.
TGCCTTTTACTTTCTTCAGTGATCGTCGATTCAGAAGTATGTCTTTCAAATCCTGGTGTTTGTATACTTTGAAAGGGCAAATTTATAAATAGAGAAGAGAGACAGATCTTTGATCTGCTGTTTCATCCCCTTAATGGCTGCAATGGCTGGAGCTGGGCTCGTCTGAATTCAGGACCTTCTTCCCGGTCCCCCACATGGGTACAGCAGTCCAATTTCTAGCCATCTGCTACTTTCCCAGCATATTAGCAACAAGCTGGATCAGAAGTGGAGCAGGCCAAAAGATAGTAATCTGCTCCTTGTAGAATGCTAGTGTTGCAGCAAAGCCTTAACATAATCACGGGCTGATTCGGTGTAATTAGATTTTTTTTATTTGAAAGGCTGTTTTTGCAGAGAAGCTCTTCCAGCTGCTGGTTCACTGCCCTAATGGCAGGAATGGTCAGAGCCAGATCAGTCCTAAACTGGGAGCTTCCTCTGGGTCTCCCATGTGAGTACAGGGGTCCGAGGGCTTGGGCTGTCCTCTGAGACGTTCCCAGGCCACAAACAGAAAGTGGGATCAGAAATGGAGCAGCAAGGACATGAACCTGCTCCCTTATGGGATGCCAACACCACAGGGTGGAGCATTAGCACCAGATCCCCTGTATACTTTTTTTTTCCTTAAGATTTATTTTTATTGCAAAGTCAGATGTACAGAGAGGAGGAGGAGGAAGAGAGTGTGTGGAAGATCTTCTGTCCGATGATTCACTCCCCAAGTGAGCGCAACAGCCGATGCTATGCCGATCCGAAGCCAGGAGCCTCTTCCGGGTCTCCCACGTGGGTGCAGGGTCCCAAAGCTTTGGGCCGTCCTTGACTGCTTTCCCAGGCCACAATCGGGGAGCTGGATGGGAAATAGGGCTGCTGGGATTAAACTAGCACCCATATGGGATCCTGGCACGTTTGAGGATTTTAGCTACTAGGCCATGGCTCCTCCCCCGGTATACTTTTAAAGAAAATATTCTTAAGCTTGTCCATTGGTTATTCCCCAAATGGCTGCAACCAGAAGGACTGTGCCAGGCCAATGCAGGTACCCCTGTGGGGACAGGAATTCCAATGGGGCTGTCCTGGGTACTGAGCTAAGCAGCCCCCCTTAGTTGTATCATCTTTAGGACTTCTGTTCTTCTTTACTAGTTTCATTGCCATTGTGGTCAGAAAAGATGTACGATTGTTTTTAATGTGTTGAAGTTTGTGTCCTAGAGAATGCTCTTTCCAGGGCGAGGGCAAGTCCACAGGATGCAGACTGGCAGGGGTCTATGTCCCCCAGAGGCAGGGGGCTCCAACAGCAACTCCTTCCTCAACAGTGTCCCATTGCCTCATCCTGGGTGACAGTGTGAGGTCCTTCTCCGGAGCAGAGCTACTGGAGGCCCTGGAGAGCTCCCCTGGCTGGGTTCCCTCCTGGGGTCCTGGCGTGGGTGCCGTGACTAGCGTGTTTGATCCCCTCCTGCAGCTCTCCTCGCCAGGCCTTGTGTGCTGTGGCTGTCCCAGTGTTCTCCAGCATCTTCCACAGGCACCCATCCCGAAATGCAGTTCTGGCCTCGTGATTTTGCTGGTGGAGGTTGCAGTGAATTCTGGGTACCTTCTATTAACTATGTGGTTCTCTAGACCTTTTAAAGATTTTTATTTAAAAGATTAGCAAGAAAAGAGGAAAGAGTGGGATTAGGAGAGACAAAGAGACAATGACAGATAAAGAAAACAAGGAGAATGAGAGAGACAGGGTGGGCAAAAGAGGAGAGGCAGAAAAAAACAGTGTGGGAAAGATGGAGGAAGAAACAAAAATGAGAGATGAAAAAAGAGAGGCCAAGAAGGGGTAGAAGATAAGAGGATGGGAAGGAGAGACCGAGAGGAGATGGGATTAGGAGAGAGAGAGACAGAAGGAAAGAGAGAGGAAAGAGACAGATATGACAGATCAAGCAGAGAGCAAGAGGCAGTAGGACAGACAGCAGAATGACAGGGAGGGGGGAGGTGATCAGGGAAAAGGAGGTGAAAGAACAGAGGAGGAGTGACAGAGATGTAAAGAGATGTACAGTGAGAGGAGAGGAGAGACGGAAAGTGGGAGAGGGGAATGAAGGGAGGAGGAGAGAAAGGAGTTAGATGAGGCAGAGAAAGGCAGACAGAATGAGAGTCAGGAAGTGAGAGAGGAGTGAGTGGCAGAGACTGAGAGGAGGAGAAGAGGAAGATAGAAGAGATGGAAAGTGAGAAAGGAGGAAAGGGTGAAAAGGAGCAAGAGAAGAGGCAGAGAGGGAGATGGAGAAAGACAATGACAGGTAAAGGACAGAGGAAGAGAAGGGCGAATAGAGAATAATGAGGATAGAAGCAGAAATGGGGAGAGATACAAAGTGAGAACAGTGGGACACAGGAGCGATGGAGGAAGTTGGGATGAAACAATGAAAGATGGAGGCAGAGAGAGGAGACAAGGGTTGCACACGCTGGGATCTCCTATGGGCACTGGTTTGTGTCCCCGCAGCCCCGCTTCCCAGCCAGCTCCCTCCCTGCTTGTGGCCTGGGAAAGCAGTCCAGGACGGCCCAAAGCCTTGGGACCCTGCACCCATATGGGAGACCCAAAAGAGGCTCCTGGCTTTGAATCCGGTCATCTCTGGCCATTGCAGCCACTTGAGGAGTGAATCATCAGATGAGCTTTCTGTCTCTCCTCCTCTCTGTATATCTGCCTTTCCAATAAAAATAAATCTTAAAAAAGAGGGGAAAATGGGTGCCGGTTCTATCCCGGCGGCCCCGCTTCCCTTCCAGCTCCCTGCCTGTGGCCTGGGAAAGCAGTCGAGGACGGCCCAAAGCCTTGGGACCCTGCACCCGCGTGGGAGACCCGGAAGAGTCTCCTGGCTTTGGACCGGCATAGCATCAGCCGTTGACGGAAGATCTTCCTCTGTCTCTCTTCTTTGTATATCCGCCTTTCCAATAAAAAAAAATAATAATAAAAATAAATCTTTAAAAAAAAAAGAGGAGAAAGAGAAGAGGGGGAGGATAGAGACAATGATAGATGAAGGGAAGAGAGGGGAAGAGAGAGAAGAGGCAGAGAGAAGATGAAGACAGTACCCAGGGGCAAGCGGGCGGGGGAGAGCGAGCACGGGAGAGGAGAGGAAGAGAAGGAGAGTCAGACAGAAAGAAGAGGGGCAATGAAGAGAGAAGAGAAAGTGTTAAAGGACAGAGTGGGAAAGGAGAAGCAGAGGAATGTTAGGGTTAGGCATTGGGGGGTGGAACGGAGAAATAGAAGAAGGGGGAGACAGAAGGAGAGCCCGACAAGGACAAAGAGGGGAGAGAGGAGACAGACAAAGAGATAAAGGATCAGCAAGGGAGAGTGAGTGAGTGACAGATAAAGGACAGAGCAGGAGAAACAGAGGGGAGAGGAGACAGAAAGGGAGGAGAGGCAGAACGAGAGATGGAGAAGCATCAAGAGGAGGCGGAATACAGATCAAGGACAGAAAGACAGAAGGAGAGAGGGGAGGAAGAGGAGAGACGGGTGAAGGAGAACAGACACAGCAAGAATTAGAGAAGCAGAGAGAGGCCAGATAGATGAACAGGGAAGGGGAGAGAGAAGAGAGATGAGTAGAGACTTCTCACTCAGAGAGAAGCAGACTAGGTGATAGGAGACACGGCAGCTCGAGGGCAGAGTGGGAGAGGAAGGGAGAGAGACTGCAAAGAGTGAGCGAGAGTACAGAGAGGAGAGACGGAGATCCTGCATCGCTGGTTCACTCGCCAGGTAGCTGCAGTGGCGCATAGCTGTGGGCCGTCCTCCTTGCACTGGAGCAGATGGGACTCGAACCAGTGCCCGTAAGGGATGCTGGTACCACAGAGGCTTAATGTGCTTGATATGTGTTATTCTTTGTGCTATTAAATCTTCAAACAAAAGCTTTATTTTTATTGAAGAGCAAATCTGCAGAGACCAGTAGAGACAGATCTTCCACCTACTGACTCACTTTCCAAAAGGCTGCAACAGCTAGAGCCGGGCTGAGCCAAAGTTGGATGTGTTGGGCTTGGCAAGGTAGCCTAGTGGCCAGAGTCCTCTCTTTGCGTATGCAGGGATCCCATGTGCACACTGCTAGTTTGTGTCCCTGGTGCTCCACTTCCCATCCAACTCCTGGCTTATTGCCTGGGAAAGCATTATAGGATGGCCCAAAGCCTTGGGACCCTGCACCCACGTGGAATACCTGGAAGAGGCTCCTGGCTTTGGATCAGCTCTGCTCCAGCCATTGCAGCCACCTGGGGAGTGGACCACTGGACAGAAGATCTTTGTCTCTCCTCCTCTCTGCATATCTGACTTTTCAATTAAAATAAAACAGATCTTAACAAAAGAAAAAGCAGCAGCTCTGACTTGAGGCTAGCCCAGCCCTGGCTGTTGTGGCCATTTGGGGAGCAAACTAGTTAAGGTCTCTCTCCCCTCGTATTTTTCAAAATGAATTTCATGAACAGCACAGCTGGGGAGTCCCAAGAGCCGTGCACGGGTGAGGTCCCTCTGTGCCCTCAGACTGGGGCTGGCCTGGTTACTCACCTTAAGCTACAAGAATGAGAGTGTAACTTACCTGCTGTGGCAGTAGGGCCTTTGTTACACACTCATTTGATCCTTGCATCCCACATCAGCCTGGGAGGGGAGGGCAGCCAGGCCTCTGGTTTAGAAAGCCAACAACCTTCGCAGTCCAACTGTTGGGTTCTGGGTTTCTGGGCTTGAATCAGCCCGAGTCTCCTGTGAATGAACCTGTACGTTTCCTTAAGATCCTGCCACGTGGACTAACGCTGTAGGCGAGAGAAGGAGCTGGTGCAGCAGATGGCACAGGTGGGACTGGTGACCGTCAAGGGAGGTACGGGGATTAGGCACGTGGATGATGCACAGTTCACTGTGATCCTTTCCTGGAAGCACACTTGGTGAGAACAACTCAGATGCAGGCACAATTAGGAGTGGGTGTTGTGGTGCGGCAGGCGCCGCTTTGAGGCCCAGCAGCTCCAACTTCCCACCCCGCTCCCTGCTCGTGGCCTAGGAAGGCAGCAGAGGATGGCCCAAGTCCGTGGGACCCTGCACCCTGGCTTCAGACTGGCTCAGCACCGGCCACTGCAGCCATTTGGGGAGCAAAGCAGTGAATGGAAGCTCTGTTTCTCCCAAAAGGACAAATATATGTTCACTCTAATATTAGACAACCTCCATTGAGAATACAAAACAAAAACTAAGGTAAACATACACTTGTAATCTCATAAACAAAGGATGTAATGGAGCCCAGAGCACCAGGAATCAAAGAAAACTGACAGAATACATCCCTACAACTGAGTCCAAGTAGAGCCCCGAGCTCCTGAGCGTACCCAGACAGAACATGAGCCTCTGTCCTTACCTATGCCGACCACGTCCTGACCCATATAAAAAGCGGAAAGTCGGAATCAAGACTATACTTGACAATTTTACTATAAAACACTGGGGTCAGTGAGAGGAGACATTAGGAATGTCCTATTTTCCTACATCTCATGGGATTTGATACTTTTGCTTTTTAATTTAGGAAGAAAAAAATTGTAATAAATAATTAAATTATTATTACTTATTGGTAAATGATTACTGTTCCTTTGTTCCCGCTGTCGATTTTGATTCATGGCTTTTAAGGGGAAGTATAGTAACTGTGTAATAAAAACTATCATAACCAATTGTGAAGATGGCAATCAATACAGTATGCATCTCTACTTCCAAAGCTGAACCCCCAAAGAAATGTGCCAAAAAGGTGCTGGACTCTCTGCCATTGTCCATGCCTGCGTGTGGGGTTACAGTGGCGATGTGGGGAGATCAGTGAGGGGCGGGGAACCTCAGAGCATAGGAAACCGCATTGTAAAATAATAAAAAAGGAAGATCTCTCTTCCTGTCATTCTTTCAAGGAATCAATCTTAACTATGTAAGTAAAAACATTACAACAGCAAAATTACTGCACTCCACTTAAAAATACACATCACAAGGGCAATGCAGAACATTTATGAAAAATGGAATTAAATTTAGGTACCAAAAAAACTCATCTCTGCATGTGCATTTCCCTGCACGTTCTGAAATGCCCTGACACATGGGGGGGTCTTTGCATACAGGAAATGTTGGTAACTCCTCATGCTCCCTCAGTCCTGGCCTTCCTGCCAGCCCTGGACGCGGGGTCTACAGGATGGGCTTAGAAAGCGACAGAAGTGGGTCTCGTTGTACAAGAGGCAAAAAAAAAAAAAGCAAGTTAGTATATGTGTCCCCTTTCTCTCTCACGCACACACCCTCTTAGGTTCTAGGATATGTGTGTGTTAAGGCTCAAGCAGAAGGTGCTGCTGAAACAAAATGAGTACAGCCTACACTTTGCGATTGGCACCTGCTGTGAATGCGGGGTTCTGCCCCAGCAGCTCACATGGACGCTCTAGTCTTCTTAGTTCACAGTTGCCTCTTCCAAACAGCTGCCACTGGCAGGAGGGAGAGCCTGCAGACTTTAAGGAGAGGAAGCTGTCTCCAAGCGCAGTGAAACGGGGGGCTGAAAGACAAATGGAAACAAACAAGAGACCGGCGAAGGAGGTGTCTGCTCCGGCTGTATTGGCTGCTGGCCTCAGTCCTGAGCCGCCAGGAATCTGCAGTGCCCATGGTAAGGGCTCTCCGCACACGGCCCCTGTGTACCCCCACTCAAGTCCAAGTGCAAGGGAGAGAGAAAAGAGGAACCACACCAAATTTGAGTGCAAAAAATAAATATAAAATTTATTAAAACACCCACAATATTTTAAAGATACCAGGAGTAATACAGTTCACAAACCCAGTTGTTTGTGTAAATTATAATAAAATACAAATCAAAAAAGGATACATACTTGCAATTTCTAGGCACCCTAAATTAAATTTACTGAAACACTGGGGAGGGCAGGAAGGGAGGGTGAGGAGGGGTCATCAGGAGGCAAACCAATAAAAGCAGAAGGAAAAAATTAACGAAAAGATAAAAATTATACAAAATAAAATTATCAGCATAAATTTACTAAGAATATCTACAGTTTAATAATACACATCCTATTGCCTTGAGACATTGCAAAAAATCTACCATTCATCCATCAACCCCAGATAAACTTCATTTCAAGTAGCCACAGTTTACAAAGACGGAATATTCAAGTATGGTTGTTAAGTACACCTCCATTGGAAGCCAGGGAACCAAACAGGAATTTGAAGAGATAAAAAACTAAAACACCTCAAAAAACTACAGGGGTTCTAGATTAAGTCTAATGCGTTCATATTTCCACTCTGCCACCTGTCTTGAACACATGGAAAAGAAATGACATTACTCCTGCTCTCTTCTCCTCTCCCTTCACCAAAGAAAAGAAACAAGAATTCCTGTGTGGGAACCAAGACAGTTTGGAATGTTCACATGAGCCGGTTGGGTTTGCACGGAGCTCCCCCCGGGTGGCTGACAGGTTGTTCTGTCACAGGAGAACAGGACAGTACCACTCGGAAAGCATCCCTGATCATCAGAACAGAAGCCAACAAGGAAGTACATCAACCCGCTCACCGACTCTGGGAGCAAAGAAAAAAAGGGGGGGGGGGTTGCAGACTTGGCATTTCTGCGCTGCAGCCTCTGCTCAGGGGAGAAGCTATTGCTGGACTCTTGCCCACAGGACAAGAGCTGGGAGCACCGGTGGGGCAGGACAAGCAAGGCTGGGGGTGTGCACCTCAAAGTGTTGGTTTTGGTCCAGAGGACACTAAAGTTGGCTGTGCATGTGCACAAGAGCACATGCTGCAGAGGAACTAGATTCAGGGGGTGTCACTCCAGCCCACGCCCCCCGCGCCAGGGCCAAACTGGGAGCTGTGGGCAGGCAGGAGAGTCGCACTGTTTTAAAGCAAAGTTGAGACTCAGTCAACCACCCCAGCCTACCTGCTTTTGTTCTTTCAGTGATGCTGACTGCTGAGATGGAAAACCAGAGTGACCCTGAGACTCCTCAGGGTCCAGGACACAGTCAGATGGACCACCCACAGGAATCAGACCCTCATGGACACCACCTCGCCAAGTTGTCACCATGTCGTGTTTTTGAGGTATTTAAAAAAAAACCACGGTGACAGTGGATGACACACAGTGGGGCTTCCTGTGGAGTTTTGGAAACATCAGCTTCTGTGGACCCAAGAAAATTCATAACAGCACCAACTAGGAAGCAGCCCCAGCAAACCTGGAAAGCTTCAACATGAGGCATTGCCCACAAGGGAGGGTCCACACTGGGTACAGGCTGCGAGCTGTGGGGAGTGTGCCCCTTGCCCGCCCTGGTCCCGGCAGGACCCCTCCCAGAGATGTCTGCCTAGCACCTGGGCCGCTCCGGGCTCTGCCGACGGCGGCCACACCCACAGGGGCGGGAGCACCTCACTCCTCTCTGCAACCGCTCCTCAGGCCTGCGTGTCAGAATGCACCTGCCCGCCAGGCAAACCCCAGTCCCCTGTACAGTGAGGGAGCTGGCCGCTTCCCCACCTGCCTTGGTTGGGACCGTTTTTGGCCACTAGGGGAAGAACAGTGGAACAAAGCAAAACAGCCGCCCAGAGCGGATCCAAGCATGGTAAACAGAGGTTTCCAAAGACAGCACCAAAAGAAGGATGGGGTGAGGGGACACGAAGAAGCCGAGAGACTGGAGCCCACCTCGTTTTTGGTTGGTTGTGGTTTCAGCATGGGGCTAGCACCTCAGCAAGACAGGATCAGGGACAGTCACATTAAAACACCGTAGCACCATTTTATTTAGACGATTTCAATTCATAAAAATGCTTCCTAGGCCATAAAACGCACTGCAGTAACAAAAGGGAAGAGAGCTTAGTTGAGGCACGTCAGGGATAGGAGTCTTCGGCCAGCTCTGCCTCACTGCGACACCCTGCTGTGCTGAAACAGTGGAGAAGCAAGTCTGGCTGGGTTTCGCTCAACGACTTCACATTCCTTCTACTCCCTGGCACCCGGCCTCACACACCTACACATCTGCAAAGCCCTAAGCTTTGCTTCATTCCTCACTTCAGGAAGGTCACTCTGTCCCAGAGAGGCCTGAGGGGCCCCGCTGGGGACCTGTCGCCACGCCCACGCTGTCCTCTCAGAAGGTAGAGGAACCCAGGGAGCCGGGCTGGGAGTCGCCGACTCTGCCCAGCACGAGACCTGCAGCCAGGCTGCCAGGGGTTAGGTAAGGGTTTTTTAAGCTAGCACCAGTTATTTTGTGAGAACCTGCCGTGAAGCAACTTCTATTCTGGGGGGGAAAATCTCTTAGCTAAGAACTCGGCAAGTGCTTCCCTCACACACCAAGGCAGAGAAAAACCAAACAACGTGGGGGGGGGGGTGCCTGCACTGCGCGAGGGTGGTGGCGGGGACTCAGGCCCTGTCTGCTGTCACCATGTCGGCACTCTTAGGACGTGGTCATGCTTTAGGTTCTGTAATTGCGATGGCTTTATTTTTCTTCTCATGATACAAATGTCAATCATTTTTAGGACTTTTAAAAAAATGATAGTGCCAGTAAAAAATAAAAATCTGCTTCTTCTAGGAAACCTTCAGCAGCACGGGGGAGACAAAGAGCTGTGCATAGTTACGTTTGAAGCACACAACTAAAGCATGCGGACGTCAATGACTGAGCTTTGAGGTAGGTTACACGTGTAGTGTGGAGAGTGGGCACGGGCCGGCTCGGCTGGCGGGGGGGCCCCGCGGCCTCACCTCGCAGCAGCCTGCGTCCTACCCTAGTCGCTCATGGGCTGGCACGGGGAGGGGGCACGGCTGTCACATGCTTCGCGCTTGTACTGGGTTCTCCTTGCATCTAATGGCTTTGCTACCAAGGGGCCGGGGTGGGGGGCGGGAAGCATACCGGACACACAGGAAGATTCACACCTGCCCAGCACGGGCATCACCTGGGTTACACGCGGGACCTTCCAAACCAACAGCCAACCTGGGGCTTCCACGGGTCACGCAGACAGTCACAGTCGCCACATGTTTTCGTAAAATAGCATATCTCTTGCTTAAGATCATTTAAAATGAAGTTTTCAAGGCACCCCCGCATCTACCTAAGCACGGAGTCAAATGAGACCTGCATAAGAGTACTGATGCGATAAGCAAAATAGCATTTCAAGGACCCAACTCTTCCTCAAAACTAGAAAATTAGCATGCTTGTTAAGACTCTGCTTCCTTTAGCTTGTCACACTGAAGGTCAGAGGTTTTTTCCTATAAATCTGAATTCTGAATAATTCTAAGTCCTGATAAGCTCTTGGGTATTTATTTCCAAAACAATAATATTTTGTTTTTGTCCTGTAAAATAAATGCAACTTTACAGAATATGGTCAAAGTGGAGGATAGACAAAGCACATTAAATATTCAGTTACTATTTACAGTTTCTCCCACAATTACATGTTAAAACTTTTTTTTTCAAGTTGCTGCTTAAATCTAGGCAAAAGTGCTTAAAAAACTCTCTCCCTATATACAGTGAAAAGCAGACCACGTGAATGCACAGGACGTCTTGCGGCCATCCCGCTGGCGTTCGCAGCCGAGGCCCCAGGAGCGCCCAGCGGCCAGCTCTCCGCTCCTACACAAGGCACCTGGAAGCTCAGGGACTCGCCTGCCTTCAGCATCATCATCTGATTGTTAGACTCTACTGATGAATGAGGACCTACGTCTGACAAAGACTGCGCGAGAAATACCGAATGATGATCCCAGGGCGTGGCGGCCGCCTGCCTCTCCCACACTCACCACATACGTCCCCACAGGTAGCCGGACTTCCCTTCTGTCAATGCCACAGGAAAACACACTCCAAGAAGCCTGCCTTGCTGAAGGGGAGGGCTGCTTCCACCTGCCGGGCCCAACCTAGCTCAATAATGTCACAAAGAATTAAGCACCACATCCTCAAAGAACTGAACAAATGCACCAAAATTTTAGAACAGGTGTGTTGAAGTGAGTGGAGAGGGAAGGAAGGAGAGGACATGATCAGATGGAGAAATGGCACCAATGAGAGAGGAGAATCATAGCAACCTGCTGAGAAACATGTGACTCTTGCACTTTAAAACTGGTAAGGGTTGCCCCCCAGCCCCACCCCGAAGGAGCACGGAGGGGGCAGGCTCGGGGAGGCATGCACCAGGGTCCAACGTGGACATGAGGAGGGGTGGACGTGCTCACCGCTGTTACCCCGCCAAGCTCCCGCAGGCTGCAACCTGCCCGCGGAGCTGGAGTCCCAGCCTGGAGGAGACAGCACCAGGCTCTGCTACAGCACCAGTTTCCGCACAGCCCTGCGCACCGAGGGCAGGGCCATGCCGGGCTTTTCACAGCTTGGATTCAACTTCTGACTTTTGAAAGATACAGTAGCCCTTTGCTCCATCCCAGCATAGACTTTGGGGGTGGGGAGCGTTTGCAAAAACTGCCACTCAGATTCCTTCAGCGCCAAATTCACTGGCTCCTGGGGGCCCCTTCAGCTCCCAGGTGCTGCCTAGTGAGCCGTGACAATGTGTGACTTGATAAATAACGGACAGTGGATTCAGTGTGGAGACTACCAAGCCTGAAGCTGTCTACTTCCAACCTGATTTCTGGGGGAGATCTAGGCCAGGGTGTCCAGGGTGGGGCCCCCAGTGGCAAGCCGGGGTTGTTTGGCTACATACAGACTCTCCCCTCCTGCAGCAGAGCTCAGGGGCTGGTGGCAGGGAGGGACAGCCTGGGGGGCTGTCCCCGCTCCTGGGCCCAGCTGGCCTGAGCAGGAGCGAGCAACCACTGGCCTTTCCTGCCCATCCTTTACCATTACTATTGTCGCTTTAAAAAACCCAATAAATACACATTTTAAATGGAATTTAAAACTACTCCTTTGTGAAAGGACACTATAAATTTTCTTTCCATTATTGTGATATACAAGGATAGAGTTTTAAAAACAAAGGAAATAAAAGCCCCTCCAAAGAAGAGAGGAGGGAAAAAAGGTGGAGATATAAATATTAAGATCATGGGGGGGGGAATCACCCGACAGCCGTAGTTTCTTCAAAGTGCTGGGGAAGTGGGGGACGGGGCGGGTCAGCTCTGAGGTCTGGACCATAAATACATATATATGATATGCATTATCTATATATGTATAGAGATAAAAAGACTTCTGCACCCCCAACCCGCCCCCAGGCATGAGGGCGAAAGCACCAGAGGCAGCTCGGGCTGGGCCCGACGCTGAGGTACGCTGGCTCCCTGGCACCTAGATCCATCGGCTGTAGGGGCCAGTGACCTTCGTGTAGGCGTAGGAGGACACGGTGACGGCCGAGTCTGTGGGCATGGCCAGCGCCTGCCGCGTGGGGATGCTCCCCTTCTTCTCCTTCTGCTGCGGCTCGGCCACCACGGTGCCGCCCCACTTGCGCTTCTTGCCGTACAGCTTGGCCTCCTGCTGGCCCAGGCCCAGGCGCGCTGCCTCCTCCTGGCGGGCGCGAGCCCGCTCGGCCAGCTGCTTGACCTTGGCCTCCCAGAGCGCCAGCCCATGATTGGGCTGGTTGAGGTTCTTGTGCTGGTAGAAGACCAGCGAGATGCGGGTGGGGTGGCAGCGGTTGGGCTTCTTGAGTGGTGTGGTGGCATGCAGCTCCCGCCGGGCACACTCTATGAGGATGGAGCCGTGGGCCGGTGCCACGGCCACACCGCCGATGTTCTCGTCCAGGAAGTTGTGCTCGCTGTCTGACCACAGCTCCTCCTCCTCCTCCTCTCCAGCCTTCTCCTCTTTCACGGCCCCCTTGGAGGCGGGCTCCTCACCGACTGCTCCAGGCGCTCCAGAAGCCGCCGCCGCTGCTGCTGCAGGACCCTCCTCCAGGCCAAAGGGCTCCCACAGCTTGTCCGTCCCCGGACCCAGAGGCCCACCAAGACCCGGCCAAGCCTTGTCCAGCTGGCCCGCCGCAGGCGTCGGAATCCTTCCTTCCTCCCCTTTCAGGGGGTTCCACAGCTTGTCTTGCAGCCCAGGTGAGCCCTTGAGGGCAGCACTGAGATCTGCTGCTGCACCCACACCCCACGACTTCTCTGTCAGGCCGGGCCCAGGCAAGGCAGAGGCAGTGGCAGCAGTGCCACTTCCAAACTTGCAGGGGCTCCAGGGTTTGCCTCGCAGGCGCCCCCCGGTGTGGGGTGCTGACTGCTGCCCCTCACCAGGGAACAGCCCCCACTGGCCCTCCGGGAAGTGTGAAGGGGTCAGGCAGCCAGCCCCGAAGGAGCCAAGCTTGTCTGTAGCAGCGGCAGGGCTGTCCCCAGGAGGGTACACACCCCAGCTACCACTCACACCATTGGTCCTCTTGGGAGACATGTTGGCACCTCCAGAGAACTGGCCCCACAGGTGGTTGGGCCCCCCGTTCTGAGATGCCTCGGGCAGAGGTGGCTTGCCCAGCTTGCCCAGCTCTCGGGGAGCAGCTTCGGTCTGTACCAGCGGCTCTACGGGCTCTTGCTTGATGGATCTGGTGTAGCAGTTGGAACTCTGGGAGAAGGGCACGGGATCCCGGGAAGCCGTGTGGAGCTGGGGTGCTCTGGGAAGCAGATACTCCTTGGGGCCTGGGTAAGCAGGCTGCTGGTGGGGAGGCGTGGGGAGGTGGGCATCAGTTGGAACAGCCTGTCCCGGCAGCTCGGCAAAGTCAGCACCACCATAGGCCGGGCTCAGGCCGCTGTGCAGCGCATGGAGGTCTGGCTTCTTCTCGAAACTGCCACTGCTGCTGCTGCTGCTGTGGCCCCAGGCCCCGGGGCCCAGGAACTGGGAAGGGAAGACGGGGTTGCCGGGTGGAAAGCCATAGTAGCCGAATGAGGGCAGCGCGTACTTGGCGTGGAAGCCGTTCACGGAGGTCAGGCTGGGCTGTGCGTAGTAGGAGTGGTAGGAGTACACGCTGTTCACGCTGTATGGGTCAGAGGGCCGGCAGTTGCCCAGCACCGAGTAGCTCTCCACCACCGCGTTGCTGCTGTACTTGAAGGAGCTGAAGTGGTTCTGTGGCTCCACCTTGAGCGAGGGCTTTAGGCCTGGCTGCGGCAACGCCCCTTTCAGAGACAGGCCTGTGGGTAAAAAAAGGGGTGAGGTGGACAAGGTGCCGGGACCCCCACGGCTTGGCAAGGCCCATTCCTAATGATGAGTGCCCTAGGGGCCTGTGCCATGACATTGGGATCTCTTATGAGTGCCACTGGTTCAAGTCCCAGCGCTCTGCAAACTTTGGTCCAGCTGCCTGCCAAAGATCATGGGGAAAACAGCAGAAGATCGCCAAGTGCTTGGGCGTCTGTATCCAGGTAGGAGACCCACATGGAGTTCCAGGCTCCTGGATTCAGCCTGACCCAGCTTAACTATTGCAGCCACTTGGGAAGTGAATCAGCAGATGAAAACCTCTAACTCCACCTTTCAAATCAATCCTCATTATTTATTTCAAGGTGTTTTCCCTTTTGGGGAGGGCAGGTCAGGTGAGTTGCAGAGGAACAAGCTGCAACCGACATGTGCTCCTGGGCACCACCTGGCACAGGCCTGAGCCCACAGGCAGCTGGGCAGTATCCACAGCACTTTTGCAATCCCTATGAGTTGGTGGGATACCCCCCGGAAGGTGCTGGGGCCCAGAGGAATGGGGAACTACAGGCACCAGAGGTCTTGGGGCACACCCCCAGGGGATGCTGCTTCAAGTGGGAGCAGGGGTGAGCATGAGAGGCATGCTGCCGGACACGGGTGTGCTGGGGAGTGGGGACCATCATGGAGGCCAGGCCCGGCAGCTCCAGGCGCCCTCCCACACGCACCTGTGTCGGGCGTGACACCAGCCAGCTCCAGGGCTTCCTGCTTGATCTTCTCCGGAGTGCTCAGCTTCTCCTTCTGCATCATCTTCTTCTTCTCGGCTGCTGCCTTCCTGGCCTCGAGCTGCCGCTGGCGGCAGGACTTGGCGGGCTCGGGCAGGCGGCGGACCTCACGGGGGAAGGCAGTGAGCACCTGGATGGCACCGCTGCCCACCTTGGCGTTCTGGTTCTCCTCGCTGCCAAACTCGTCTGTGCTGGCCATCTTGTAGAGCGGGAGCACATGCAGCTGCTCGTCCTCAGGGATCTGGCCCACGCAGCGATTGTCTTCCTTGGTCAGGGTGCAGACCTGGCTCAGTCGGGGAGGGAGAGGACAGAAGTTGGCGCCCCACACACCTGGAACTGTGGGGTACCTCTACCTCCAATTTCTAGGTGGCGCTCTCATCTGGGTCTGTAGAGCTCTCCCACACATCCACGCACACTCCCATCTCTCCAGCTCCTCCTAGAGGCAAGCTGATCTCCCAGGCTCTTGCTGCTGGCAAGGGGTCAGGGTTGGCAGACCTACCCTGCCCAATGCCCAGTCCTGCTGCCATTGCACCATGTCATCCCAAAGAGCCTCGGACCTTCCACTACTATTCTGAATACTCAGCCTCCTTTTGCTCTTATATTACTTCTCTTCATTAAAAACCTTAGGGGCTGGCCTTGTAGCACAGTGGGTAATGCTACCACCTGCAACACTAGCATCTCATTTGAGCACTCGTTTGAGTCCTGCATGCTCTACTTCAGATTCAGTTCCCTGTTAATGTTCCTGGAAAAGCAGGGAGGATGGCCGAAGTCCTTGGGCCCCTGCAATCACAAGGGAGACACAGAAGCTCCTGGCTGCAGCCTGGAACAGTCCTGCCCATTAGGGCCATCTGCAGAGGAAACCAGCAGATGGAAGATCTTTCTCTGTTTCTTCCTCTTTCAAAATAGTAAATCTCTAGAAAAAAAGAAAAGAGCAGACACAGGCCCAGATACCTTTTGGTAACTGCACTGGGTCTCATGCACAGGATTTTCTAACCTCATGCTTATCTTGGCCTAGTGTGATGGATGCCTTACACCTTGCCTCCTCTCCCAGGGACTGACATGCTGAAGACGGGACATCAAAAGCTTGTACCAAAATGGAATGACAAGATTATTTTTGTACAAAAATTTCAAATTCATGCAGTCTTCTCATTACTCTCTCATTTCTCCATGAACTTTCTGAAGACCTCTGAGTCTACTGAATGTCTTGTGATCATTTCTACTTGTTTCTCTTACCATAAACAACACTTTTTGAAAATCCTTTTAACTTTCCAAGACATTTAATTCCATAAAACAAATGTTAGGAATTAAAAGTGCCACATATTGCCAAACTCCCCTACAAATTGACTCCATTTTTCATCAAAACCAGAATGTGTTTAACTTGATTGTTTTATCCATAATTTTACCACTAACTTCCTTCAACACTTTCTGCTCTATATTAAAGCTTATCTTCATTCTTGGTTTAGCATTTCTCAACCAGGTCTGCTTTTTCAAGTTTCTTCTCTGCTCTTACACTATTTTCTTACTTCCTAGTATTTCTGGGGTCTTGATAATGGAGAAAATGACCCTCTACAGGTGTGCCAGTGACATCACACAAAACAGCCATACCAGAGCCCACACCCCAACCATGTCCTTTCTCAAACTGACAGAGCAAGCCAATATTCCCCTTGCTCCAAGTCACCCTGGTCAGTATCACACAAGCTGGGACCAGCTGCTCAGCCCAGAGTCCACTGAAACCGTATGAACCAGTCACTCCTAATGCCAGGCAGCGTGCCCACCTTGCACTGTCCCATAGTTCAGGGCTGCGTATTCCCTCCTCCCTACCATGGCTTTCCATGGAGCCCGCTGCTTTCCCACGGGGCTCCCACGCTGTGTATGGTCAGCATCAACTCCTCCCTTTGTGACCATCATTTTCATACCTGCTTGTTTTATTGTTATTCCTTTTGCTTACTTTGAAACTTTTTATAAATTTGCTGAGAGAGCACTCCCATCTACCAGTGCATTTCTTATATGCTGGCAAGGCAGGAGGCTAGAGTCAATCTGAGCCTTCCACGTGGGTGGCAGGTGCACATTCACCCGAACCATCAACATGGCCTCCCAGGGCCTGCACTGGGGGAAGATGGAGCCGGCAGCCAGGGTCAAGGTTTCAACCAAGGCACCCCGAGGTGACAATTATCTAAATCTTTCAGCCAAACGTGGGCCCCCGTGACCATTCCCATTTATGTAGAGTCATCCGTGCCCTGCGGCTTGGCCTTTTGGCTGAGATCAAGTAAATGCCATCATTACTACTTCTTGGCCACTTGTTACAAATACCACTGCAAGCATGGACAGGCTACAAAAGTGTCTAGACAAATGAGATCACGCAACACGCTCAGGCTGTCCTGTGACTGGCTTGTCTTAATGATGACTCAAGCCACCTGGTCTTTCTACTTTGCTTGAAGAATGCTATTACTGAACAGAAACTGAACCTTCTTGGGCATCAGCTTTAGTACCAATCCTTCACCATGGAGTCTTCCTTCGGCATCTTGCTCTGCCAAGCCTATCTCTTCCCACAGCATGCCACCCTCATGTCCCCTGGCCTTGGACTGGACCCCTGTGCATTTTCAGGCTTGACTGGCCATCAGCCCTGCTCTCTACCCCTAAGCCTCCGTGTTAACAGCAACTAAGCAAAGGTTAAGAGCAAAGGAGACGAAACGTGCTGCTCTCCCTACCACACACAAGACACATTACAGTGGTTCAAAGATATGGCCATCCTTATCTTAACCAGGACCGACAGGATATTCACAAGGATCAAGTATCGACAGGCAAGGAAAAATAGTAATAAAAGATACACAGAAGGAGATGGCATTGTTTGCACAATATCCTGCCAAGTGAGCAGGAGTCCAAGCTGACAGTCAAGGTCAGGCAGCATCACTCTACTGGGCATGATGGAGAGCACTTATTGCCCTTCACGGGAGAACGGGTTAAACGCTGGCAGCGCTGTGCAGCCTGCCTCGGAGGGTGAGGAAGCCACTTCTACCCGCTGATGAGAAAGCTCGAGCTATCTTCAAGAAAAGCAGGCCATAGAACCGCATGTTTATATAACAGGAGCCTACGTGTGGACGCACACAGGCTGGGTGTCTGGATGGCCATCCAAAATGCCCAGAGTGGTAAGATGTCAGGCAATCTTTGTATGCCGTATCAAGGTTTTGACAGTAAGGAGTTCAACAGAAAACAGGGCTTGGCATGGTAGCCCCTAGTGGCTAAAATCCTTGCCTTGCACTGCCGGGATCCCATATGTTCTCCGGTTCGTGTCCCTGCTGCTCCACTTCCCATCAAGCTCCTTGGCTTATGACCTGGCAAAGCAGTCGAGGACAGCCCAAAGCCTTGGGATCCTGCACCCGCGTAGGAGACCCGGAAGAGGCTCCAGGCTCCTGGCTTTCTATCAGCTGAGCCATTATGGCCACTTAGGGAGTGAAATCAATGGACAAAAGATCCTCCTCTCTGTATATATGACTTTCCAATAAAAATAAATAAATCTTAAAAAAAAAAAAGATACTACTTTCCACCTGCCCAAAGTCAGAAACTTTGGAGTAACTCCACAAGCTTCTGGATTAACTTCACTGTACCCCGTAGCTCCCAGACAGCTGTTCTCCCTACCTCTTGCCTAACCCCAAAGGGTCCAGCCTTTCCAAATTTCTACAAGAAACCTTCCTGACAAGCTGACAAGGTGCAGACGGGAGCCTGCCTCGTCTTGGCCGTGAGGAGGGAAGATGAGGCATAGAAATGAAATTCTGGGCTGGCCTTTGAGGCTCAGGGGAGAGAATCAGGCAGCTCCCTTTCCAGGCAAATGGAGGTGTGCCTCTGCCTCTTTCCCAGTACCCCCATCAGGAGCCCTGTCTGCCCAAGACCTTGCTAAAACCAGTGGCTGGCATTATGGCACGGCAAGTTGAGCCACTGCCTGGACTGCCGGATTGCACAGGGGCTCTGGTTCCAGTCCTGGGTGCCCTGCTTCTGCTCCAGCTCCGTTAGTGCACTTGGAAAACAACACAAGATGGCCCAGGAGCTTTGGCTCTTGCCACTCATGTGGGAAACCTGTATGGAGTTCTAAGCTCTTGGCATGGGCCTGGCACTGCCCCAATTGTGCAGCCATTTGGAGAGTGAAGCATTAAACCAAAGATCTCTCCTCTCTCCAACTTAGCCTTTCAAGTAAACTAAGGCTTTAGCGGTGAGGTGTGACAGCACCCCTCTGAGCAGGTCCCCAGCCAGGCCAACCCCATCCACTCTGCTCCATCCCTCCTCATGTCCTTGCTGACCTGAACCCAGGGGCCTGCAAGGCTCTAACTATGAGCTGCACACTCTTCAGACCTTTCCTTCCCAGCCTGCTCTGACCGCCATCCGCACTGCTGGCAGACATTGCTGAGCGAGTGCTTGAATGTCCCCTGATTCGCATCACGGGACAAGATACCAGCACACACCTGGGAGCTCAAGCTTTTGTCACTACTGCCAAGGATGGTCTTGCACGGGGCTCTGTCCCCGTCACTCCCTGCTACTGGGAACAGTTCAATCAGCACGCACCTGCTCACCAGCTGCATCCATCAATGCGGCTGGGATTTAAAACCAGCTGTGCACAGGGACCTGGCACCACTCGTAGGATAACCGGCACCTCTGGGTGCCCAAGGGGCCAAGCCCCATGGCACACAGCAGGAACTGGCGGAGTATTTCTCTGGGTAGTGGGAGGGAGCAGGAAGTGTGACAGTATCCCTTGCAGCTCTGAGCTTCCTGCACACTCTACCATGGGGCTTCCTCCCAGGGGTACCCCACAGGCTTCCTTACCACAGTGCATCCATTGTAGAGGTTATGCTGGTCCTTGTGGGCGTGGGCACAGAAGTCCATGCAGGCCGTGACCCCCGAGAAGGGTCGCCCTTCCTTGAGCCCCAGGCGGCAGTCGATCGCTACTTCCTCATTGGTTACCTGTGGGGACAGCCAGAGAGCGCGCCTTGGGTGGGAGGGAGGGCGCTGAGAGGGCCCTGCGTCTCACACCGGGACTGTGAGGAGCCTCTGGCTGAGAAGCCATGCAGGAGTGCTTCCTTCAGGGAAGTCTTGAGTTTCCTTTGCCTGTCCAGGAGATGAAGGGCTGATCCAGGAAAGGGGGGGTGCAGTGTTTGATTGTGACACAAGGGAGACAGCGTGGGGTGCAGCCAGCTGGGTGTAAAAACCCGATCCACCAAGGCCCACACCACCACTTGACTTCTGAGCACAGAGGAGCCCACCCTCCTTCCACAGGCTCCCAGGGGTGCCTGTGTGGAGACACGGATGACCTGCAGGCAGAGAAGGATCCAGTACCTGGTTCTGATAGGCCTGGGGGGCCAGCTGCTTGTAGAGAGGGGCGACCTCGGTGGCCAGATCCTGGAAACTCTTCCGGAGCACTTCTTCCTGTGGAGAGGAGGGCTGTCACCCACGGCCCAGCCAACTGCCCCCGGAACAAGCCCCGAGGTACCTCTGGGAAGACGAGGTGACCCCAGGGTCCCCACAGCATTCCCTCAGGGAGGGCACAGAGACACGTCCACTTTCGAGTCAAGCACAGAGACACACACTGTGACAAGTCCCTGCCTAACACATCAACCCCTGAGTCACTTCTCTAGTATCAAGACCAGTTTACCCTTCAACACATGCAGGGAGGGCCCTGCTGCATATCGAGACTGGAGGCAGAGACTGGAGGAAACCCATGCATGCAGACACGGCACACTAGGCCACACACCTGCATGAACCTTCAGAAGAGCCCTTATAAAGCAGGTTCTTGCTTTCATGGTGGGAACACCCTGGCTCGGAGGTGCAGAGCAGCAAGCAAGCCCCTCTGCCTAAGTTCCAGGCAGACAGCATCTATGCTGGACACCCAGCCAGACTGGTCCAGAGCGCCAGCTGGCAGGTCCACAGCTCCTACTGTGTGATGTACAAACCACACAGGACAACAGAGCCATGAATGCATCTCCACTGAGCATAATTAGGACTCCCGGCTCCCAGCCGAGCTGGCCACACTGCAGAGGCCCAAAAGCTGCACGTGGCTCATGAGGTTCCCACACGTCCTCACACAGCATGACCACTCCGGACAATGCTGGCCAAGGCAGTGCTGCAGCCCCCTGGATCCAGCAGCCATGTTTTAAGTATGCAGAGCTTCTCCCTGGCCCCTGCCCCTAGGCAGCCAGCAGAACTTGAGGGTCTACTTGAAGGCCCTGGGCACAAGCAGAGTTTATGAAGAAAGCAAGAGGAAGAGAGGAAAGAACCAGGCAATGGGACTGGACGTGGGAATCCCACACCGCCATACCGGCCAGTCTTGGCCAGACTGCCCCTACTCCTGCTCTCTCTCCAGGTGCTGCCACCAGCACGGGTGTCCAAAGCCAGCATGGAACAGGGGAGAGATCTGTGAGCTCTGGGCAATACAGGCCTGGCTATAAATCCTGCCTTCACCAAGAACTAGACAAGATTCCTGCTACCAGGCTGCTTGCTGTCTCTTCATAACCCCAAGGTGCATGGCACAGCACATAGCAAGAGTAAGCACACAGCTTTCTGAACAGAGAAAGCGTTGGTGGGACCTGCAGGCCTGGGGCTCGGCTGATCAGAGGCCAGTGTGGAGGACTGTGAATCCCACTTGAAATCAAAGTCTAGGACCAAGTCAGATTATCTTACGTTCCTACAACAGCCAAAAAGCCAGGATGAAGGGGAGTCGGCAAGCTCTACGAACAAAGCCTGCAGCCAAGGCGCCGACATGGACTATGGTACAAGAACCATGTGCTGGGCCCGGCGCGGTGGCGCAAGTGGTTAAGGTCCTCGCCTAGCACGCCCGGGATCCCATATGGGCGCCGGTTCTAATCCCGGCAGCCCTGCGTTCTAATCCCGGCAGCCCTGCTTCCCTTCCAGCTCCCTGCCTGTGGCCCGGGAAAGCAGTCGAGGACAGCCCAAAGCTTTGGGACCCTGCACCCGCGTGGGAGACCCGGAAGAGGCTCCTGGCTTCGGATCGGCATAGTATCGGCCCGTTGCGCTCACTTGGGGAGTGAATCATCGGATGGAAGATCTTCCTCTCTGTCTCTCCTCTCTGTATATCTGCCTTTCCAATGAGAAAATAATAAAAATAAATCTTTAAAAAAAAAAAAAAAGAACCATGTGCTCAGGAGGTCCTTGCCCTGTGCAGAATGGGGACCCCTTACTGTGCTCAGAGCTTAGAGACTGCCAAGTTAAGACTGGGATCAGAATGCTTCCTGGGGCCCAGTAAAGGGACCCAACAACTCCCCCAGCACCCCAGGGAGCTCAGGGATGAGGGAGGGGGGAGGCTGGAGGTGATAGGGCAGCCTGGACAGCCCTCGGGGCATGAGGAGGAATGGTGACTTCCTCTCCGGGTGGCCTCTGTATCCTGGTTCACCAAGGAGAAGACAGCTGGTAGCCCCAAGAAGACTCGCGAGTGGAGGGGCCTTGACCTCCTGTGACGGGGCTGAGACAGCTGCAGCCGGGATACAGGACTGCCGGTCCAGTGCCGGAGGACCAGGCCAGGCCCCTGGCGTGCAGACACTGAGGCTCTCCAAACAGGACTAGAGATGCAGCTGGGCTTTCAGCAAAGACCCAGAGGGGAGCCCCGCTTGCTGCTGTGCCTCCCAGGCGGGGGAAGAATGAGTGAGCAAGACAGGGCCCTTGGGGCGGGTCTAATTCTGCATCCTAAGCATTCAGAGAAGTCTACAGAGCCGACCTAATTCCCAAGAGCCTGAGGCACCTGTAATTGTAAGTCTAATTTTCACGGTCTCTGCCGCTCCAACATACAGCTCTAAGAAGCAGAGTAAAGCCAGTTCCACTTCCTGCACATCGGTGTGCCAAGCCTCCCTCCCACCCGACTGTCCCTGACGCCAGGGAAAAGAGCACTAGGCACAGCCCTGCTCACCTCCTTGGGGTTGTCCCCTGCAAGGCGGAACTTCCGAGGTGTCTTGCTCCGAGCGTATTTGCAGCCGTTGAAGTACATGCTCCAGGAACAACCGAAGGAGAAGGAGGCACCGCAGGTGTTGGGGTCTTTGCCTTGGCAAGCGCAGGTCCGGCTGCAACAGACCCCCGAGGTCAGGCCCTGGACGTGAGGTCCTGCATTCTGGAGTCCACCTCCTCCCTGCCAATGTCCAACACCCCCAGCCCCCAGCCCCTTCTCACACTGTGCAAGTGGAGAAAGCCAGCTCTAAGCCATCACGCTACCCCCACCCCAAGCCTGCTGCTGGGAGAAGCGCACAGGCTGTGAAATGGGAAAGGCTCTTGTAAAAACACTTGGGCCACCAGTCCCAACACAGAGCCCACGAACGGGACGCACACAGTCCGCAGCGTCTGAACAAGTGTGTTGCTGCAGCGTGTCAGATGCCAACAGATCTTCAAATACAACCCTAGGGTGGCACTGAGAACAGCAGGTCGGGTGCTGCTGGGAGGACAAAATCCCCATCCCAGTGCGTGCAATCGAGAGCTGCCTACATTCCTGCTAAAGCAGCAGACGCTGGCCCAACGGGTTAGATTGCTGCCAGTCATACAGGAGGCCTGGATGGTGCCCCTGGCTCCTGGCTTCACTTGCTCTAATTATGTGGGGAGTGAGCCAGCAAATGGATCACACTCCTCTCTGTCTCTCCTTCCGTCACTCTGTCAAATAATTACATTTAAAAAAAAAATCTCAACACTTAAAATCTGGAAACAAGTCAAATGGAAACTGGAGAGCAAATGGGGCTACATCCATGAGTGGAATGTTACTCAGGGACACGGGCACTAGGTATGAGACACACGTCCATCCACAGGATCAACACGATACTCAGTGCAAGAAGCCAGACTCCCAAGGCCACATGCTACGATCCCAGGTCTTGCAAAGACTTGGGGTGGGAAGGGGCAGCTCGCAGGGGCACAGGGAATTGGGGCAGCATGGAGCTGGCCTCTAACTTGCCTGGGCAGACACCTGTCAATACTTCAGGATACTTAAAAGGATCACATTTGGTGCAAATAAACAAAGCTTAAGCCCCAACAAGGGTAGGCTCTGGGAATCACTATCCTGAAAACTTTTTCTATCTTTGTTAGCCTCATGAGAGCCTCAGCGTGTGGCAGCAGAGCTGAGCAGTTCACAGCCTCTCCCCAAGCAGGGCCAGAACCACGGCCCTGACTGCAGGACACACAGTGCCCAGCAGAGGGCGACACCCTTCCGCAGGACTGCCTGGAGCCCCAAGTAGTTGCAGTGAGCCTTCCCCAATACATACTCATCATTGAGGCCACATCTCCGGCTGGTGGGGTTCCCATACTTCCGCAGGGTGTCGGTGAGCTCCTGGTAGAGGGTGTCTCCGAGGCTGCGGGGGATGCCCTCCCAGGCCAAGATGAGGATGACGATCACGGCATTCTGGCAGTGGTGGCCGGCGCGGTGCCGGACCAGGCACAGCAGCTTCTCCTCCAGCGTGTGTCTGCGGATCACCTGCGGGAATGCCCGTAGACGCCTTTACCCTCGAGAGTGAGCACCGCCCAGGCTCCTCTGCCCAGGCCTGGGGGCGCAGGTCTGCAGGGCACAGTCCTAGAGACATCCTGCCCTGGAGACAGTATGCCATGCATGCTCAAAGGATGTTAATGTTAGCAAATAAACAAATTATTTTTTACAAGCATGAAATGAAAACTAGTGGAAGACACTGGTATCTATGTAGATTTGCATGTTTACAAACACACCTGTCCAGTGGGGAGCAAAAGGAAGACAGGGATTTGTCCGTCTTCCTGATACCTGAGTGGAGTAAAGGCTGCCTACTTGGGTTTTTCTGGTTAAAAGACCCATGGCGGGGGAACCCAAACATAGGATTACCCTGTGAGCCAGCAACTGGTTCCCAGGCGAGGTCCCAAGTGAACGGACTACAGGGACGCAGAGGCCTGGACCCCAGCATTCGCCAGAGCATTACTGAGCACAGGTGAACCGGTGTCAACAGCCCGAGTGGTTGCTAGCCTCCGGCCAGCGGGTCATCATGAACACGGCAGAATGTCACGCAGCCTTTGCAGTGAGGGAGACCTGTATTCAGCACAGCTGTGAAGTCAGAGAGATACGGGGCTGGCACTGTGGCGTTGAAGGTTAAGCTGCCATTGGTGACACTAGCACACCTTATGGGCACTGGTTCGTATCCCTGCTGCTCCACTTGCAATCCAGATCCCTGCTAATGCTCCTGGGAAAAAGCAGCGAAGGATGACCCAAGTGCTTGGATCCCTGCACCCACGTGGGATTGCTGGATGAACTCAGCTCTGCCTGGCAGGGAGACAGCCACTGCGGCCAACTGGGCAGTGAACCAGTGGTTGGGAAATCTCTACCTCTGCCTCCCTCTCTCTTTCAAAGTCTTTTAAAACAAATGTGTGTATACACACACACACACACATACACTCAAAAAAGGACCAATACCATGATTCCACTTTTATAGGGTACCAAGCAAAACTGAATTATTATGAAAATAGATGTTATCAAGAACTAGGCAGGGAGAAGAGGTACTGATGATACAGAGTTCCAGTTTGGGATGATGAAAAGGTTCAGGAAATAGGACTGGTGGTGGCAGCTGGCGTTGTGGCACAGCACATTAGGCTGCACCTCTTGTGACAGCAGCATCCCATGTCAGAGTTCTGGTTCAAATCCCAGCTGCTTCATTTTCAGCCCAGCTCCCTGTTGATGCACTTAGGGAAACAATTCAAGCACTTGGGCCCCGAGTCACCCACATGAGATTAGGACAGAGCTCCAAGCATTGGCCTGGCCCAGTGCTACTCATGTAGGTGGACGATCTGTCTCTCCCTCCATCTCAGGCACGCTGAGATGCTTACATACCAGTATGAATGTACTCAATGCCACCGCCTGTCCATTCAGACAGCTAAAATGCCAATTCTTGTCACAATAAAATCTACAGCAAACCCCACTGAGCTATAAGCTTTGAATGGATAAATTACAGGTCTCATATGGGTCACATCTCAAACAAAACAGTGGAGCCCTGGGCATGGCCCTGCTCTGCAGCTTGGGATCTGGCCAGGTCCTTCTCACAGTTCTCGCTCCCTCCCCCAAAGGAAGAAATGTGTTAGGGAGGGTTGGAACTGGGGACCAGGGATGTCGAGCATCCCCAGAAATGCTGTAACCAGAAACTGCAGGGGCCTGAGAAGAGGGGCAGGACAAGGCCGGATGCGGACTGTGATGCAGGGCTGTTGCAGGACTGACAGCAGGGGGCTTCCTCATTTCACATTTGAGCAAGGGGCAGATGAGCAGTATCTGCTGGCAGGTGCTGGGACTGGGTGCAGGTCACGTCAGACTGGACTATATCTCTCCCACCTCCCCTGGCCTGCCCTGACAAATGCAAGCTGTGGGGCTGGGAGTGGTTCTGGTAGCAGAGCTATGGGCTCTACTAGGCTGTAGCTCCTGCTGGTGCGCATGAGAGCCAGGGCTGCAGCGGACTAAGCAAAGCTGTAGCACCAGAGGGTATGCACAAGGGCCAAGTGGGATGTGGGACAGACCAGGCTAAGCCACAGCACGTACTAGCACACACAAAAACCGGGCTGACGGTGGGCCTGGGTGCGTGTAGGGGGTTAACTGCGGATCACATCAGCAAGGCCGTGGCATCTGCTAGTGTGTGTGAAGACCAAGCCTGTGATGGGCTGGGCTGGGCTGGGCTGGGCTGGGCTGGGCTGGGCTAGGCCGCAGCACCCACTGGTTCATGTGAGAGATGGGACTGGAGGCAGAACTGCATCTACCAGTATATGAGTTGGCTAGTGCAGGTGATGGACACCCTTGACCCAAATGAAGTCCAAGGTTACCCCAGGCAGTGCTTCTTCAGGAACTCCCCAGCTGGAACACTGGACGCAAACTCAGGTCATGGGGAAAAGCACAAGATACGTGGTCTGACCTTGGAGCGCATGTTCAGGCACGGGGCCTCTTCAGTTGCTGATGCCCATGCAGTGGACAGCATGCCCAGACCCAGACAGGGGACATGACAGCTCATCTAGGCCAGGAGAGGATGGCAAGTGCCATGTTAGAGGATGGATAACAGGACAGATTGGGTAACTCTCCTGGCCAAACTTTGGCAGCAAGTGTCTGGGTCTGTGGATTCACTAAGGTGGACTTGGTCAACTAGTAGATCTTGGAAAGATTTTCTCAATGCTGGAGCAATGAAATCAACAATATCTCAGAACTATCAAAACCACTCAAGTGATACCCTCGGAATATTTTCCCTCAACTCGAGTTCATAAGAAGACAACAGATGGGGCCCGGCGCGGTGGCGCAAGTGGTTAAAGGTCCTCGCCTTGCACGCCCGGGATCCCATATGGGCGCCGGTTCTAATCCTGGCAGCCCTGCTTCCCTTCCAGCTCCCTGCCTGTGGCCTGGGAAAGCAGTGGAGGACGGCCCAAGGCTTTGGGAACCTGCACCCACGTGGGAGACCCGGAAGAGGCTCCTGGCTTCGGATCGGCATAGTATCGGCCCATTGTGCTCACTTGGGGAGTGAATCATCGGATGGAAGATCTTTCTCTCTGTCTCTCCTCTCTGTATATCCGCCTTTCCAATAAAAAAAATAATAATAAAAATAAATCTTTAAAAAGAAGACAACAGATGACCATCCCCCATCTCCGGGTGCTGCTGCGGTTTGGTAGCAAAATAGGGTCCCCTTCCCTACCCCCTCTGCAGACACAGGAGAAAAGGAAGCAAACGGGAGGCTCCTGCCCACCCATCTTCCTCCATGACTTAGCTCTCTCTATCCCAGTCAGAGGCCCACGTGGACACACCTCCTCTCATCTACGTAAACAACACTAAAATTAAAGTTAAAAATAAAAATAGCAAAAAGAAAAAAAGAAGAAAGAGGCAGATGATCAGGACAAGAGCAACCTAAGCAGACGAGCCACACACCCTGGTGTAACGCAAGCTTGTCGGATCCTGGGAGACAGCAGGGGAAACAAACAGGAAAGGGTGTGGGTTCCCGAGGCCGAGCAACAGGGACAAGCCCTCAGTGATGGCCTGCTCCGAGGCTTGGGAGACCGAGCAGGTGCACCCGTCGCCTCCCAGGGCACATGCTGAGGTTGAGGGACCCCTGAGAGCCTGTTGAATCCAGCTGGCCCTGCCAGGCAGGAAGCCAGAGGGCGATGCACCAAGCTTATAGAGAATGGCATCGGGGCCAGCATGGAGGAACAGCAGGCTGCCCCTGTAGTGCCGGCACCTCATGTGGGCAGAACTGACTAGGCGACTGCATCTACTGCATTGCAGCTGTTCCACTTGTGATCCAATGTCCTGCCGACGCCCCGGGCGCAGCGGTGGGGGATGGCCCACACACCGGGGTCCCTGCACACACACGTGTGTATCGGAAGAAGCTCCCTGATCTGACCTGGCCCAGTCCCAGCTGCTGGGGCCATTTGGGGATCGAACTAGTACAAGGAGGGCATCTCTCTCTCTAACTCTTTCAAATAAAATGAATATTAAAAACTCAAGATTGTGAAAATGGCATTAAAATATTTGATAGAAAATTTGGAGATGTATGCATCTGAGAACCCTCCCAAGTTCATGGGAATGCATGCTATGAAAGAATCCATAAATTTCAGAAATGTGCTAAATGTTTACCTTTTTTATTATCTTTATTTCTTTTTTCAAAGTCAAATTTACAGAGACAAGAGAGACTGAAAGATTTTCCATCGGCTGGTTCACTCCCCAAGTGGCTGCAATTGCCACCTGGCTGAGCTGATCCAAAACAGGGAGCCTTTTCTGGGCATCCTACGCGGGTGCAGGGTCCCAAAGCTTTGGGCCATCTTCAACTGCTTTCCCGGGCCACAGGCAGGGAGCTGGAAGGGAAGCGGGGCTGCCGGGATAGAACCGGCGCCCATATGGGATCCCGGGCGTGCAAGGTGAGGACTTTAGCTACTAGGCTGCCTCACTGGACTCAAATTTTTATCTTTTAATTCTATTTCCCCAAACTTTTGAAGGGCCCTTGTGTCAGGGAAGTAAGTGGGTCAGCCCACAAGACTAGTAACTTCAGTGCAGTGACTCGTGGTCTACCGTTCCAGTGCAGGCACCAGGCCTTTCACCAGCCTACCCTACCCTATCAGAGTTCCAGCCTTCTCCAGATAATTTCTTCCACTCTTGTAACAAAAGAAACAAAAGAAAAAACTTTTACATGAAACTTCCCTATTACAACCCCAGGGCCAGAACAATGGCTCCACAGGCTAATCCTCTGCCTGCAAGCCCTGACATCCCATACAGGTGCCAGTTTGTGCCCCAGCTGCCCCGCTTCTGACCCAGCTCTCTGCTTACTTTCTGGGAAAGCAGCGGAGGACGGCACAGATGCTTGGGAGCTTATCCAAAGGGGGCTCCAGGCTCTTGAGTTTGGAATGGTTCAGCTCTGCCTGTAGGGGAGTTATCTTTCTCCTTCCCTGTAAAATCTAACTTTCCAGTAGAAATAAACAAATAAAAACTATGAGTACCATATTCAACATTTTTTCTTGTGGTAAAATATACATTATTTTGGGCCCAGCACGATAGCCTAGTGGCTAAATTCTCACCTTGCATCTGCTGGAATCCCATATAGCTCCAGTTTGTATCCTGGCTGCTCCACTTCCCACCCTGACTGTGGTCTGGGAAAGCAGTAGAGGATGGCTCAAGGCTTTGGGATCCTGCACCCACGTGTGGGAAACCCAGAAGTAGCTCCTGGTTTCTGACTTCAGATTGGCTCAGTTTCGGCTATTGCAGCCAATAGGGGAGTGAACCAGTGGATTGAAAGATCGTCATCTCTCCTCCTTTGTATATTCGCCTTTCCAATTTAAAAAAATAGTTTAAAAAATACACATAATTTTTACTACTATAATCATCTTTATATTTTGGTGGCTCTGGCTACATAGGCATTATTGGACAATTATCACTTCATCTAAATTTTTCCTCCTGCAACTAAAATTCTCTATTCACCAAACGACCCTCATCACCCCCTCCTGTAAGCAGAACCGCATTCCATCTGTGCTTTGGTGACCTGGCTTCTCTCCCTCTCACTGCACACCCTCAGAGCCCTCCACACGGCGACACGCGGCCTGCGGCAAAACCATCTGCAAATCACTGCCCCTCTTCTAAAGACCCGAATGGCAGAGGGACATAGAAAAGAGATTTTTCATCTGCTGGTTTATGTCCACATCAGTTGGGGATGGGCCAGGCACGTCAGCCAGGAGCTGCGTTGGAGTGCTGTGTCCCTCTAAGCATGTGTGAGTCACGTTTCCAGCAGTGCAGGGAGAGGGAATGAATTCCTGCCTCTCCCTCCAACTTCCGAAGGACAGAACTCTAAGCAACTCCTCCTACCAAAATAGTAGGCTGTTTGGCAACTGAATAGCTTACAAAAACTCAAGTCCCACACTAGTGCACTGCCTGGAAGGAAACAGCTAGGAAAGCTGTCACTTCAGAGCACACTTGCTGCTGTCACGGGCCTGGGGTGTACCAGCCATCTGCTCCTCCGTCACCAGACCCGGGAACGCTGTCACTGCCTCCCCTTCCACACATCACCGCCTGGGCTTCGGAACCCCCACGGGATGCCAGGTAGGCAGACGCAATCTCAGGCTGCCCGAGGCCTCTGGAGACGCACGTCCTCTTCAAAGCCACCCAGACTTTAATACGCCATCTTCCCTGAAGTGGGAAAAGCTCCTGCGCTCTGCTTTGGACACAGCTTCCAGCCCACCCCCCACTGGGATTCCCTCAACGATCATGAGGGTCGGCAGGAGGACTGCCAGCTTTCTCCCAGCAGCTCATGTCACTTCCCTGGTTGTTCCTGGCAGGGAGGAGGCGCCGGGAGGAGCAGGGCAAGCCCCCACCTTCAGCAGCGACCTCTGACCTGCCCCTGCAATGCTCACCACTCACAAGGGCGCAGACCTGTGACTGCACTAACTAGTCCAGATTCTCCTGTCACATGTAATTCCGCACTACTGACTGACGAGCACTAAAAATAGAAAACAATCACTAAAAATAGCTATGTGATTGCTCAAGTTCAGACACCTTTTCCTGAAAGGCAAAGGCACGTAGTACAGAGCAGATCAAGACGGGCGGGAGCACAGGTGGACGAATGCTGACCAAAGCCGTCTCACCACCTTCCTCCCTCCATCCCCCGGCCTTTCGGCCTTCACCCACCTGACCTTCCTCACCAGGAATATATCTCCACCTTCTCCTCAGCCCACACAGTACAGCCCTGAAGCCACGGGCACAAGCACATTCCACTTCTCAAGAAAAAAACTAGTCTGAATGTTCCTGCCACCATTCATGCCCTTGCCCGGGCCCCTTGAGCAGCCGAAGTCGGCCGGTGCATGTGGTCCCTCGTCCAGGGCTACCCCGACTCTGCTTGTCTCCACAGCGCAGCTGACATAGTCTGGAGCCTGCCCAGTTCTGCGCCGCTTGGCAACTACCCGAGGCACTGTTCCACAGCCTCAGCACAAGCAGGGACTCCGCTGGCCTGAGCTCTCTGGGGACCATGAGGGCTAGGTCAGGACAGCCATGCTGACGGAAGGGGCTTGGGTCTGTGACCACTTCCTGTTGGGACCCTCAGACTGACCACATGGAAATGGGGCATCAGACCCTGCGCATCAAGTGGCACAGCTGGCCCACTGCCTGCCAGCCCTGCTTCTGTGTCAGCCTTCCAGGCAGCGGACAGGAGCACAGGGGCACAGAGGGGGCAGAAGGAATCCAATGGTCCCCAGTGGCGCCCAGAGCTGGGTGAAGACAGCATCTCTCGCTCTCCCTCTTCCTGAACCAGCACTGAACCAACAGGGCACAAACCAAGTGATGACGGACACAGTCCCAAGGCCAGCCTAGGGAGGGCATATGACGAGGGGAGCACAAACATTCCGCCACAACTTGAGCAGTGACGTGCGACAGGAGGCTGGGGGAGCAGGGCACAGCCTCAGCAACAGGGACCTGACACTCACCCACTTGGCGATGGGGCAGCCGCGGGAGCTCTTGCCCTCCTTCCCGGTGTAGATGACCTTCTCAATCCTGATGGCTTTCCCTTTCTTCCCATACCTAGGGAGGCAGACAAAAGCCAGTGTTAGCAGAGCAGAGCCCACAGGACATCTGCTCACAGCAGGAAGCCCTGCTCCTCCCGCCTGTGCAGGCAGCAGAGGGTGAAGCGGAACAAGAGGGAGAAAGAGGTAAAGGTCTGAATGTAGTCTCTCTTTAGAGGCTACGGGGACTCAGTGGCCATGCTTGAGCCTGCAGGGCCTGGTTCATCAGCTCCTTCCTCACTTCCATTCCTCAGGCCCTACCGTGGTCCCAGGATGCAGGGGTGGTCACACAGACTGGCCCCTGAGCCAAGGGTGCAGGCAAGCATTCACAGCCCCCACCACCACAACTGAGCTACCCCGAGTTAACCACTTGCAAATTCAACAGAAGAAAATAAATGGGAGACACCTCTATAGTGCTTACAACCTCAGCTGACACTGTGGGGATGTGGGGAGGAGGGTGACCCTGCCAAGCACCAACACAGGCTCCCATGTTCGCCTGCATTCTGCGGGGCCCCTGGCTTGCTCCTCCATCTGCATACACTCTCTCAGGACTTATGGTCCTTGTCCTCTGAGACCCTTCCACCCAGGATTCAACGGACTTGCCGAAGGTCACACAATTCGATGGGGCAGTGGTGGTTTAGCACAGTCTGGGAAGGGCAGGCAAATGGCAGAAGTCTGGTCTGCATGGACGCTCACATGCCATACGGGAGCACCGGGGGAGTCCAGAGGCAGCAGGTCACGGCTCAAGTGCCCGGGCTCTGTGCCATCCACAGATGCAGCCCTAGACTGAGCTTCGTGTTCCTGGCGTTGCCCTGGCCATTTGGGGAGTGAACCAGCAGAGGAAGATCTCTCCCCACCTATTAATCTGTCTTCCGAATAAAATGAAAACAAATTTGAAGAAAAGGGTAGCTCTGAAGCTCAGACTGGGTCTTAGCATCAGCTTACACATGTATTCAGTAACTGCGGATAACTCGATGAACTTCTTTAAGCCTCGGCTTGCTTTTCTACAAAATAGATATGAATGGCTCTTACCTCCTGGTTTTGGTAAAGATGAAATGACAATTCATGAAGATAGCAATAGCCACAGGACTTTAAAGCCCCTGGCATAAAAGATGAGCCTGATAAACAACCATTACTTTCAATGGGTAAAAACTGTCTCATGGAACCATCTTCTTTGAAGAACACCTTAAGTTCCAGGTGCAACATCACATCATCCGGTACCTGCTCCTTCCCATCCTTGGTGTGATGGTTCCCGTCTTGGGGCTCTGTATTGCCTGGTGCATTTGTAGCACCGGCTGGCTTGTCCAGCTGAACTGCAGCCATCTCCTTCCAGTGGTTTTGGGAAGAGGCAGGCCTCCTTACTGACAAGGTCTCTTGTTCTAGACATTTCCAATCAAGTTGATGACTTATCAAACATATTTTAACACCCCAGGAGTTAAGAAGATCTCTGATCAGCTAACATGGCATGTTACTTTAACAGTCTACATCAAACTAGCCCTGTGGAAAGGCCTGGAAAGACTGCAGGGAAAGCACCAAACATGCAAAGTAAGTTTCTTCCGTGAAGAGTAACTGCCAGAGAGCCTTGTTTATTCTAACACTTAAAAAAAAGAGGAAAAAAGCCTCTTTCCTTCTCCTTTTCCCCGTCCTCCATCCTGCCCCGTCCCCTGCCCCGTCCCTTGCCCCGGCAGCCCCCATTCTGTCACCACGGCAGGAGATACTTTCCTTCCTGTTCCCTCCAGCCCCAATTAAAAAAAAAAAAAAAAAAAAAAGCCTTTTACTCCATTTTCAAAATTAGAGAACAGCAACTTTTTAAAAAAGATTTATTTATTCTTATTGGAAATCAGATTTACAGAGAGGAGGAGAGAGAGAAAGCAAGATCTTCCATCCATTGGTTCACTCCCCAAGTGGCCACAATGGCCAGGAGTGAGTCAATCCAAAGCCAGGAGCCAGGAACCTGCTCCAGGTCTCCCACACGGGTGCAGGGTCCCAAGGCTTTGGGCCATCCTTGACTGCTTTCCCAGGCCACAGGCAGGGAGCTGGGTGGGAAATGAAACAGCTGGGATATGAACTGGCACCTATATGGGATCCTGGTGCATGCAAGGTGAGGACCTTAGGCACTAGGTTACTGTGCTGGGCCCAAGAACAGCAATTTTTAAAAATATGCTGATTTCAGACTCCTCTGAGTTCCCTGTTTTATAGTTCACTTGATAACTTAGCAAAAGGGTGAGAATGTTTGCAATAACCACAATCTTCAGTTCCAAAGGCGTTGGCACGACTGTTTATACTGCCACTAGGAACACCCGCATCCCTGTGCCTGCACTGGAACCCTGGCTCCACTCCCTGTTCCAGCTGCCTGGTGCTCTGGGAGGCCAAATGTGATGGCTCCAGTACGTGGGTCCCTGCTATCCACACTAGGAGGCCCAGAGTGGGTCCCTGCGAGGCTTCAGTCAGGCCCAGCCCCAGCTGTGGTGGGCATTTGGGCAGTGAACCAGCAAATGGGAGCTTTCTGTCTCCTTTCTTTTCCTCTCAAAGAAATCCTTCAAATACAACAGAACACTTCAGGAGCATTTAGTCGGCCACAGGAAGACTCTGGAGTCAGGACTCGGCATTTACTCAGCACCGCCTGAATCAGGAGGTAAGGGTGCACAGAATACCGCTTTTGTTTGGTTCCTGGACAACTTTTGCTAGGTCAGCAACTATCAGGAAGCCTCCCATAGTGCAGGCACTGACCCTGCGTGTCCTGGGGATCCCTGCAGGGGAGAGGAGTCCCAGCGACCACGCTGCGCTCACTGCGGAGGAAGACTGATCACTTTCCTGCCAGAGGGTGATCCGAGGACACGGCTGGCGGTGCTCTGACCGTGTCCTCCCCTCCCTGCACTGACATTCACCTTACAGTGAACTGCCCAATCAGCTAGCTCCTTTTTCTTGCTCTTTCCCTCTAGCTCCTTGTTGGATGCTTCACTTTCCGGTCCATCATGAAGACACCCTCCTAGGACACACAAAAACTGCATTTGCTAGCAGGTCTGCAGCTTTCCTCTCACATGCCTGGCAAGCATGGCCAAGATGGTCACAGGACCCGTAGTGGCCCCTGGGGCTCAGCAGGAGCAGAGCCGTGACTCCCGGGCATCTACTGGGCTCACAGGCAGCTTGGTGGTGGGCACTGTCCCAAGCCCCCAGGAGATGCTGCCACTCCTTGGGCTGAACAACCACTTCCCTGTACCAGCTCCGAGGACCTGCCATACAGGGTCAGTTCCTGGTCTGCAGGAAGAGCACTGAGTGAAACCCCAGGCTCCGAGAACATCTTCTCTCAGAGGGGACACACAAAACTGTGCACACCAGTTGGCTATGGGGTTGACAACTGATTCCAGTTACCCATGACAATAAGAACCTGGGTATCAGGAATAAACTGGGACATCTTACGATCTGCCCTTATCTCCCCGCCCCCACCCCCCCTGCTTTCTCTAAAATCTACAAGCACCATGACCTAGATTTCTGCTTCCCTGCCTTGCCTGTCTCTGTCTGACCCTGCCAACAGGGTGGTCCTGTGGACAGAGAGCACAGGGAGAAGCCCAAGCAAGGAGCTAGGCAGGAAGCCCATCACCACCCAGGCCTCTTCTTGTTCCAGCAAAGATGTCAAAAAGATGCAAGTAAGATAAAAGCAACAGGTGATGAAAACCTGGGATGGGCGGAGGAGACGCAGACACCAAGAATCAGTGGGGACTCGTGCTTTGAGGAAGGAGGCCAGAACAGCTTGAGAATGGCAAATCTAAAGGCCAATCTTCCCACCCAGAGTGACATCACAAGGACCCAGAGGCGACCCTGCTGGCACAAGTGCCCGTGGGCCACAGGTGAGAATTCCCTTCTGCCACACGGCGGTACACAAATCTGGCTCTGAGCTTACCAGAGACAACATAAAGATACAAACGCAATCTGTTACACGATTTACAAGGTCCTCAAGATAAAAATAAACCAGTTGCTGAGGAAAAACGCAAGTATTCCTGGTCTGAGGGATTCCTCCCTTGGACCAGTTTCTCAGCAATTTACAGTTGGCTGTTATTTTTAAAGCAAGGAGGGAAAAAGACAAATCCCAAATTCACCACTCTCTTAAACCTTATTTCAAATACATTATTCTATAACTGAAACTAATTTATAGGGCTGTCTGGAAACCTCATACAATTGTTACCAAACAAAGTAAAGCCCAAATCAATCTATCACAGACAGAACTTGCACGCTTGACTCTTACAAACTGCAAGCAAGCGCTGCCAGGATGGGTGTTTGGGTCCCGTGAAGATGTCTATATTCCACCGCAGAGTCCCCCAGTTCGGGTCTCTATCGCTTTTCTGATCCCACACTGCTGATTCAGACCCTCGGAGGCAGCACCGACAGCTCAGTAACTGGGCTCCCGGCTCAGTGCTTCAGCCTGCTCTATCCTTGGCCACAGTGGCATTTGGGGAGAGAGCCTGTGAATGGAGAAGTATGTGTTTCTCTCTCATAATGGGGGAAAGAAGTCACCAGAAGAACACAGTCAGGCTGACCCTGGCAACGACAGCACCCACACGGGTGCAGGTGGGTAGGCATGCACAGGCATACACAGCCGCAGGCTTGCATTGCTTTCACGGGCTCAGAGATGCCCTTCACATCAGGCTTGAATCTAAAGATGGGGCCTTGGATCAAACTTTTTTTTTGCTGGATGCGTGGCTGAACATAAATGTTTGCACACAGCCTAGGAAATTTAGGGCTACTCCACCCAGATCCCTTGTCATCCATTCAGTCACTCAGTCAAAAGCATGTTTCCTACTATTTAGCTGTTTCAAAGCCAATTACAGAAAAGAGAGGCACAGAGACCTTCCATTCGCTGGTTCACCCTCGAAAGAACTGTAACAGCCAGTCCTGGGCCAGGCTGAATCCAGAAGCTTGAGCCAGGTCTTCCATGTGGGTGCAGGGGCCCAAGAACTTGAGTCATCTTCCACTGCTTTCCCAGGCACCCAAGTAAGGAGCCAGATCAGAAGCAGTGCAGTCAGGCCTGGAACCAGGGATATGCAAGATGCTGGTGCTGCAAGCAGTAGCTTAACCCACTGGGCCATGTGCTGGCCCCTTTCCTGCTATTCTAACAGGACTAGCTTGGGTCTTTCAGAGACATACTCCCACAGTTGAATTTTTCTGTAGGAACAAAACCCATGCTAGGTCTAAACAGCCTCTGCCTTTATTATAAAAATGCTAATGACTGGGCCCAGCATGACAGTCTAATGGTTAAATTCTTTCTTGCGTGCACCAGGATCCCTTATGGGTGGCAGTTCGTGTCCCAGCAGCTCCACTTCTCATCCAGCTCCCTGCTTGTGGCCTGAGAAAGCAGGAGAGGATGACTCAAAGCCTTAGGATTCTGTACCCATGTGGGAAACCCAGGGGAAGCTTCTGGCTTCTGATCAGCTCAGCTTTGGCCATTATAGCCACTTGTGGAGTGAACCAGTGGACAGAGGATCTTGATCTCCATCTCTCCTCTCTGTAAATCTTTCAAAATGTAAGTAAATAAATAAATCTACTTTTTAAAAAATGCTAATGCTTGTTATGAAAAGCGAATCAGTGGATAACAGTATAAGGCAGACCAAGCACCCCTACTCCACAGTACTGAGAACAAGCACTTAGCACTTATGTGCTCTCCATGCACTGGTTGTTTATCCTCACAACATCCCTACAGCAGAGACACTCAGCTTCAGCATCCCTGCCCTCAGGCTCCGAGCTGTATGAACTCTGCACAGACCAAAACCCATGGCACTGACCACATGCCATGGACATGTCCACCGTCGTTGAGTCTCTGTAAGAATTGCTTACAACACACATAAAACCAAGAACTGTTAAATTTTAAACAGCCACCAAAAACTCTGATCTTCCTCCTCCTACAACCTAGAAACAATGAATAACCCCTCATTGCGATGGACACTCCTTCGGCTCAGAGCCTCTTTCTGACCACTTCACCTCCAACAAGAGCCAGAACTGTTTGGATTGAAGTAGAACATGTGCCCAGAACATCTTCTCATGTGGCGGATCAAGCTGTTAGGACTGCCAGGACCGGGTCATCCCGAACAGGCTCCCAACTGGCTGGAGGTTCCTACTGCACCTCTTCTTGGGGCTACCAAGCACCTCCTCCAAAGTCATTTTGACAACGCAAACCCAACCGATGCCTTTTAAACCCAGTTTCCAATACACAGGACACACAAGAGGGCAGAAGGGCTCAGCACACGACACCATGGAAAGGCCACCAGCACAGACCAGACTGTCGGAAGCCAGCACAAACCAGACCGTGCTTCTCCAGGAAACGCATCCTAGGAGGAGGACAGAGCCACGGATTCAAGACAGACTTGACAACCTCAACCTTCTACAGTCTGCAGAGACAGGGCTCGCTCCCTGCACGTCTCTCATCTGGCAGAAAGCATTGCACCCAGAGGGCCTTAAGAGCAGCCCATCCTCCTGCTACTGGGCACAGCACTCACCGTTCCTCCATGAGCTCCCGGATAGAGGCGACCGTGGGGCCAGATCCCAGGTGAGTGTAATACGGACCTTCATCTTTCTCCACTATTTGTTCTGCAGAAACACAAAGACTACACGTTACTTGGAGATATGAATTCATCAGCATTAGTTCAGATAGAAAATCCACCAGTTGGAAAATCAGCAGACATGACACAAAAAAAGAATGTGCTCAACCTCATTAAAGTCACATTGAAATACCACTACATACTCCGAGTCAGCAAAATCCCAAAAATCTCAGAGAACCACGTGTCAAGACTAAACACTCTGGAATTAGACTTACCATTACCTGGAAAGCTAATGAGCAGCAATTCCATTTCTAGAGCAAGTATCAACAAGCTACTGTACTCCTAGGGGAATACTAAAATTTTATAAGTAAAAACAGGGACCAGACAGACACCTGGGAGCCAATGTTGGCAGTGATGGCAGGATTCTGGAGTCACTGAGGGGTGCAAACACCACAACTGTCCGTCAGCTGATGAATGGGCAAGCAAAATGTGATACTCATGCAGCTAACATCATTCAGCAAGAAGAATGGAGTTCTGGTACTGAGAATGTAGTGACATTAGTTGTCTGCTTAAACACAGTAACAGTGGCTAAGATTTGTCATACACATTCTGCCGCAATTAGAAAAAAAAAGATACAGCTGGACATTGAAAATGTGTTAAGTCAAAGAAGTCAGATATTAGATAAATTTTTGTTTTGTTTTGATTGGAAAGGCAGATATACAGAGAGGGGGAGAGAGAGAGGAAGCTCTTCCTTCCAATGCTTCACACCACCCCCCACCTCCGCAAGTGACTGCAACAGCCAGAACTGCGCCGATCTGAAGCCAGGAGCCAGGAACTTCTTGCCGGGTCTCCCATGCTGGGGCAGGATCCCAAGGCTTTGGGCCGTCCTCGACTGCTTTCCCAGGCCACAAGCAGGGAGCTGGATGGGAAGTGCAGCTGCCAGGATTAGAACCGGCGCCCATATGGGATCCCAGCACGTTCAAGGTGTGGACTTTAGCCGCCAGGCCATGGCGCCGGGCCCTATACTTGTGAAATATCTACAACACCCAAGTCTAAGAAACAGAGCAGAGTGCTGGCTGCCAGAGGCTGGGGAAGGGAGGAGCAGGGGGAACCACTCCGTGAGGACAGGGCTTCGCCTCGCAGAGCAGAAACGTCAGAGTGAGAAACAGGAAAGAAGGAGCCATCATTACACTCTTAGAATTCTAAACTTAAGTATTAAATACATGTTTGGGAATTGCACCTACATGGTGGCTGAACGACACTGAATTATTTGTTTTAAAGTGGTTTTATGAGGCCAGTGTTGCGGCATTGTGGGGTTAATCAGCCAGCATGCTGCAAAGCTGGAATTCCAAAGGAGATGCTGGCACGTGTCCCCAGTGCTCCACTTCCAGTCCAGCTCCCGGTTAACACACCTGGGAAAGCAGTAGAGGCTGACCCACTGGCTTGGGCCCCTGCACCCTCTGGGAGACTTGACCTACTTCTCTCTGCTTCTCCCTCCGTAACTCTTCCCAATACATAAATCTTTCATGTTTACTTCAGTTAAAAAATGAACATACGATTGATTTATATAACTATGGATGAATTATTAAATAAGTTTTTCTAAGTGAAATAAACTAGATTCAAAAGGCTACATAATGGTCCCTCTGGAAAACAATATTTGGATACTAAAAAGGCTAAAAACAAAAAGAACTACACACATAGTAGTCACACACTGTTTTGCAATTGATAAGTTTGTTTCATGTCTAAGGAGAGGTGAGTAAAGGCAACATGGTGACCACATTAGGATATTCTGCATAGAATAGAACATCTGTGGAAAAAATATGACTGTCTCATTTTTAAAGGTATGATACTAATATAAGATAATTACATTAAGGGAACTCCCCCACATGGTTGCCAAGAGATGCAAGAACTCAAGCCATCCCCTGCTGCTGCTCGGGTGCGCATGCGCAGGAAGCTGCAATCAAAAGCAGAGCAGAGACTTAAACTGGCACTGACATGAGATACGGTGTGCCAAGCAGGCACAGGGCACAGCTGTGAACACCCCACTCGGGATGCCCGCACCTCATAAGGGAGTGCCTGAAGTTGAGTCCTAGCGCCTCTTCTGAATCGGCTTTCTGCTGAGCTGCAGGTTGGGAGGCAAAAGGGATCAAGCACTTGGGTCCCTTTGACTGGACTGAGTTCCTGTCACGTCCTGCGCCCAGCCCTGGTTGCTGTGGTGGGCATTTTCGGGGTGAGTCAGTGAAGCAGAGATCTTTTTTTTTTTTTTTTTTTTGCTTTTCAAATACAATGAAAAATAAAAACTATGGAGTAGAGATCTTCCCCAAGTAGGACATGAAACTCAGAAGCTATCCAAAGTAACAAACCCCTGCCACGTCCAGCCTTAAAACAACAAAACAAACATCTTTACAGTAACCACTATATGAAAGGTTTTTCTGAAAGACAAGCCATCACATCGGGGAGAAAACACCAGTCAAACACCAATTTCCCTGCCTACCTTCCTTCTTTACCAAGCAGCACTACGGCTAAATAAGGTCCATCACACAAGAGGAAAAAGAATGCTTCGCAAGTGATTCAAACATAGTGTACTTTGAAAAGCTCACATACTAGATTTTTAAATTCCATTTCCATTAGCTTTTTGTGGTACCTTCATAAGGAAAGCTACATTTCCGCCCACTTCCAGCTCACCAAGAAAAATGTGGCAACTGGCAGCCTGGTGCAGGAACAAGACAACCAGCAGTACAGAACACAGTGCAGCAACAAGCTCAACTCCAACTGTGCACCCTCTGCAGCCATCCCAGGGGATTGTTAAAGCTGCATCTATGTAAGATGAGCCACAGTCAGGAAGCCTAAATGCTTGTTGTTGGACTGGTCGGTGGATCATGGCGCATGTAAACCATGGATCAGTAAGCAGCTGCCAAAAACAATTAGGCAGTTCAAGGTTCACTGACAAAAAATGACTTCTAAGACACCGAGGTGGCGAAGAGGCACCTCCTTTTACTACAGCATTTACAAGGGTACCTACAACAGTGACGTAAAGTGAGCATCAGGACACTGCTGGGAGGCCAACGTTGTGGTATAACGAGTCAAGCCTCCCGCACAGGCGCTGGAGTCCTGGCTGCTCCGTCTCAGATCCAGGTCCCTTCCAATGCACCTGGGAACGCAGGGGAAAACAGTGCAACTGCTCAGGCTCCTGCATCCAGTGGGACGCCAGAGAGAAGTTCCTGCATTTCAGACCCACACAGCTCCAGTCATGACAGCCATTTGAGAAGTGAACCAGAGATGGAAAATCTCTGTGTTGCTCCCTCCCTGATACAGACTTTCAAATGAAAATTACCTCTTAAAAACTAAAGTATGCGTAGATTTCAAAAATTTTTGTGCTCTTTTTGAGATACCCTCATACAATATGTTACAGCTTACACACACACACACACACGTATGAAGGCGAATATTTACAAACACAGAAAAGTAAGAGAAGGAGCAAGCAAACACCAAGTTCAATTATACTCCTGGCATGAAATAAAAATGAGTGAAGGAGCATGTAGATGAGCAGGCCAAGAGTCCACACGTCCTACACCTCCTCTCTGTTCCCGCAGGTTGCAGGCCCCTCCCCGTGCCCTGCGCTGCGCTGGGCTCTCGCCAAGTGTTGTAACACAGGCATCCTCTGCACTACAGCCCTCTGCAGCCATCCTTCTCAATGCACCAGCTATGCC
Source organism: Ochotona curzoniae (assembly GCF_017591425.1). Classification (NCBI taxonomy): domain Eukaryota; kingdom Metazoa; phylum Chordata; class Mammalia; order Lagomorpha; family Ochotonidae; genus Ochotona; species Ochotona curzoniae. The sequence goes on from NW_024466599.1 coordinate 63,189,950, forward strand.
GCCCAAGGGAAATCTGCTCACGCCCCGTGGCCGAGTCCAGATCAGACAAGCATCTCCAATGCCACAGTCCTGTCTGCAAACCCCGTCCCCCTCCACGGCCACCTTCGCCCACCTCCCAGCCCTGCATCCCCCCGGCCACTCTGAGTCCTGCCCCAGGGCTGCTTGGCACTGCGGCAGGTCTTGATGCTTCCTTGCTGATATTAGTGCCTGTCTCTTCCTCTGCTGACAGACTCCTCTCCAAGCCCTAGCTCCAGCGCCACTTTCTCATGGAGACCCGAGCGCTCTCAGACTCACGTGCTTCCTGGGCACCCAGGACACCTTAACTCGCGAAGCAGCACCAAGATGTCACATCACTGCTCACGGGGCATGGGAGACCAAACATTTGTCGTGCCGATGAGACCTCTCCAACACTCATGCTTCCATGGGTGAAAACCACAAAGTCAGGACGCTGGCATGTGACAGGCACTCAGCAGCGAGCTGCTTCCCAGCTGCCATACAAACTGCCTGACTGTGGGCGGCTGACATAATGTTGGGCCCTACAGCAGGTAACATAGTGTCCACATACCACAGAATTGCAGAGGACTGGAGCTGTCAGGTCCAGGACTTAAGCATTTCATCAACCAACAAATGTTTCCAATGACAGTGTTAAAAACTATGCGCTCCAAATATACACTCTTTGGTCCAAAAAGCAGGGAGGATTACGGAGGATGTTGGTGCAGGAAGCAGTGATCTGAATGCCTTTCTAGGTGTGAGCAGACCACACAGTATGCAGAAAATAGAAGCTCAGAGCACGCCAGAGTTCCTGGGCTCGGATCCAGCTACTGTTGTAGGAGAAAATTCAAAATCGCGGGTTGTCTGCGGGGGTCTCACAGTGCGGCCTCTGGTGACTACCTTCTGCCTCCAATCGGAAAAACGCAAAGCTCACATGGTCAAGGGCAGAGAACGATTTTCAAGGAGAAGACACAAATTCAATCTTGGCAACTACGTCCCCAGTAGCTGGGAAAGAAGATATGAAACCTAAAACCAAGCCAGCCTGGAGACGCGCCGGTCGGGTTTCTCGGGGAAGGTCATTGAGCACGAAGGGCAGATGCAGGGCAGTGCCCGGCAGAGCCAGCGTGGCCCCCGCAGCTCCCGAGGAGCCCCCCGGGCCCTTCCCACCATCACACCCTTGTCCCTGGGAGAGCGCCTGCAGGGGAGAGGAGCAATTCTGCTGGAAGACGTCTGCGTCACAAGTGTGAGGAGTTATAAAGCTAGTGTATGTCTCTAAATGTCATCCTCACTTGTTTACATGTAGAACATACATCACATACTATACACACATCTGCATGTGAACTATCAATTTACTGTCATGTCAATGTCTGCTATTTTCACATAATTTTGCTGTGTATTCAACATAATAATAAGGTTCCTAAGATATAAACAAATCCTAAGGAAAAAAAAATCATAAAAATCCAAAATATTCACTTGGCCCAGCCATGCAGATGTCAGCTAGGGTGCCCAGGTCCCTTACCAGGGCGCCTAGGATCACGACCAAGCTCTGGTTCCTGCAAAGACCCTAGGAGACAGTGGCTCCTGTTGCCCATATGGGAGGCCTGGCTTGAGATCTTCGTCCTGGCCCAACCCTGGGGGGCAGGTGAGCAGTGAGCCAGTAGACATCCCACAATTCCCTGTACTTAAGAATTTATTTTTATTTAAAAGGCAGAATTACACACAGAGAAGGAATGACAGAGATCTTCAAGAACCAGGAGCTTCCTCCTACATGGGTGCAGGGGCCCAAGGACTTGAGGCATTCTCTACTGCTTTCTGAGACCATTAGCAGGGAGCTGGATGGAAAGTGGGGCAGCTGGGACTCAAACTAGTGTCTATGTCAGATGCCAGCACATGTGAAGGCTTAGCTAGCTGGTGCCACCCCCCCCGCCTTTAAAAAAAAATTTTTTTTAATTATTCATTTATTGGAAAGGCGGATATACAGAGAGGAGAGACAGAGAGGAAGATCTTCCATCCGATGATTCACTCCCCAAGTGAGCGCAAAGGCCAATACTATGCCGATCCGAAGCCAGGAGCCTCTTTCAGGTCTCCCACCCGGGTGCAGGGTCCCAAAGCTTTGGGCCGTCCTTGACTGCCTTCCTGAGCCACAGGCAGGGAGCTGGAAGGGAAGCGGGGCTGCCGGGATTAGAACCGGTGCCCATATGGGATCCCGGGCGTGCTAGGCGAGGACCTTAACCACTTGCGCCACCGCGCCGGGCCCTAAAAATTTTTTTATTGGAAAGGCAGATATACAGAGAGGAGAGAGAGAGAGCAAGGTCTTCCATCCGATGATTCACCCCCAAGTGACCTCAACAGCTGCAGCTGCACCGATCTGAAACCAGGAGGCTAAGAGCCTCTTCCAGGTCTCCCACACGGGTGCAGGGTCCCAAGGCTTTGGGCCATCCTCGACTGCTTTCCCAGGCCACAAGCAGGGAGCTGGATGGGAAGTGGGGCTGCCAGGATATGAACCAGCATCCATATAGGATCCTGACACTTTTAGGGTAAAGACTTTAGCCACTAGGCTAATGCGCCGGGCCCAAGAGCCGGCCCCCTTTTAAAGGAATCAATGATATTAACTGATAAGCCTGTATGCTTAAATTTAATTGTAAAAATCACTATGAGGGCCTGGTGTAGCTTAGCAGCTAAAGTCCTTCCTTTGCATGAGCTGAGATCCCATATGGGCACTGGTTCTAATCCCAGCAGCTCCACTTCCCATCCATTTCCCTGCTTGTGGCCTGGGAAAGCAGTCAACGATGGCCCAAAGCTTTGGGATCCTGCGCCCGTGTGGGAGACCCGAAAGAGGTTCCAGGCTCCTGGCTCCTGGGTTCAGATTGGCTCAACTCCAGCAGTTGCAGTCACTCAGGGAAGCGAATCATCGGACGAAAGATCTTGTTCTCTGTCTCTCCTATCTGTGTATCTGACTTTCCAATAAAAATAAGTAAAACCCTAAAATACATATATATGCTACCTACTCAGAATTCTGCTTTTCAAGAACAAGAAGGCCATCACTCGACCAATCACAAACTGATTTGCTAAGATCAAGTTTATGTACTGAAATTTCGTTTCCATACCTTTCTTCACATACAATTTCTTTCAATGCTGAATCATACTTTTTTTGTAGACATTTTAGAGACAGCACTTGAACTTACCACATAATATTGACAATATTCATAACTCAGATATCACTATGGAAGGTTATGTCCAAATTCCATTCCTGTCTGTCTTTTCTCCTCTCTGAATTTCTGACTTTCCAAAAAAAAAATTAAATAAATCTTAAAAAAAAAAGACAAATCCTGACTTGAAAGATGTTAAGGACGCTTAACCAAACATTCACAAATGTCTTCCAATGAATGAAACAGGTACTAAATCAACTCATATGTTAATCGTTGGTAATTAATGGAAAAATTACACATGATTCTGGCTTACTGTTAGGAAGCAAATGGTGAAGAAGAACACTTTTGGGGTAGGAACACTTATGGCAGAACATACAACATTGCTACCTCCGGGCCAGTGCTGTACGGCTCACCTTGCATAACTTGACACTCACTCCACAGCGTTCCCGCCTCCCCACCTCGGCTCTTGGCAACCGTTCTACTTTCTCCTGCCCCTAGACTGACTGTTATGTACTTCAAGCAATGGGATCAGACAGGGAGTTAGCATGTCTCCCAGGTATCCATATTTAGAAAAATGAAACAGGAAATAGGTGTTAAACATAAATGGTAGAACCAGAAAATCCTATTTTGCAATTCTAAAGAAGAATGACTTAAGGATCATCAATAGCTGCTCAAAGAAGAGCTCCCAGACAGACGGGGAACTAAGCGCAGCAGCAAGCTCTGGCCCATGCCAATGGGATCCAGCAATCCCCCAGCGGCAAGGCCTGTTCTGCGGCCCCTGCCACCTCTGTGCTCGATCAAGAGCAAGGAATTCCTGCTCATGGCTTCCGGAGGAAGTCCCGGTTCTCATAACCTTAGCTTAGAGAGCCGCCTGGCACCACTAGGAGCAGGACATTGACACCAAATATGATACAGTACAGATATCACTTGTGGCTTTCCCAGGCCACAAACAGAGCTGCATGGGAAGCGGAGCAGCCAGCACACGAGCCAGCACCCAAATGGGATCCTGGCTGCTTACAAGAGAAGATCAGATAATTGAGCCATAGTGCCAGGCCCAAGGGAATCATCTTAAAAAACAAAACAAAACCCACTTCTCCTGAACCTAACTAGGTATGCAGAGCTGACACTTGGTCTGAGGGACCTCAGGCTGAAGGTGAGCAACATCATTAGCCTGGAAAGGTCATGACACATGGGCAGGACAACCAGGCTTTTCTCTTCACCAAGATATGCTAGGCACAGACATGCATTCCCTCAGGCAGTGCTTCTGCCAAAACCCTCACCTGTAGAGTTTAGAGCCCGATGCACCTAGCATCACGCTACCTTGCACAGCCCTGCGACTGGAACTCATTCTGCCTCTAACAGAATGTGGCATCAGGGAGCCAAGTGGTGGAGCAGAAGACTAAGCTGCACTTGCTACGCTGCCATCCCATGTTGGAGTATTGGCTGGAGTCCTGCCTGTGCATCTAAGATCAGTGCAAGCTGGCCCAGGTACCCTGGCCATTGGGTGCAGGGGTCCTAGGAATTAGACCATTATCACTGCTCTCCCAGACATGTTAAGAGAGCTGCATGGGAAGCAGATATCTAGGACTCAAACAAGCATTTGCATAGGATGCAGGCAGCAGCCTAACAATTTATGCCAAAGCAGAGGCTCTTTCTCCTCGACTGTATCTTGAGCACTTCACCAATATCCTTGCAGACATTTTCCTATTATAAATCAAAATATTTAATATAAATGTAAATTTCTAGGGACCAGCACAGTGGCCTAGTGGCTGAAGTCTCACCTTGCATGCTCCAATATCCCATATGGGTGCTGGTTTGTATCCCTGCTCCACTTTCCATTCAGCAACCTGCTTGTGGCCTTGCGGCCTGGGTAAGCAGTAGAGGACGGCCCAAACTCTTGGGACCCTGCACTTGCATGGGAGACCTGAAAGAAGCTCCTGGCTTCGGATGGGCTCAGCTCCAGCTGTTGTGGCCACTTGGGGAGTGAACCAGCAGATGGAAGATCTTCCTCTCTGTCTCTCCTCCTCTCTGTAAATCTGACTTTCCAATTAAAAAATACGTAAATCTCTAAAAAAACTTTTTTTAGATTTCTACTAGACTGTTAATAAACTTTTTGCTTCCTTATGTGATTCATTTTTCAGAGAAGTTGAGTTCTTGAAAATTTGAAAATGTGTGTTTGAAACCACTGCATATGAAAGGCTAGTTACCTAGGTATAGAATTCTTGAACTAAAGTTTTTATCTCGATACTCTGAGGATGGTAAGGCATACATCCAACAAAGAATTTGCATCCAGAAAAAAACCACCCTTAACAATCAGTAGAGAAGGAAAGACACAAAGTTTGTAAATAACTGGAGCGGCATGCTATATGAAAGGAGGCATATGAAAAAGTCCTCAAGCTCATTAGTTATTTGCAAGAAATGCAAATTACAGTTTCAATGAGATACTTACTTCTAGATGCTACCACAACAGCAAAACAGATGAGGCTACTACCTGCTGGTGAGGAGCAGCAGTTGATGGTTCAAGTACCTGGGTCCAGGTGGGACCTTGAACCTGACACTAGCCTGGCTTAGGGCGTTGGTCTGACCCAGGTATCAAGGGCACACAGGAACTCAATCATTCTCTCTGAAGCAAAAATAAATGTCAACAATCTGTACAACTGCTTTGGAGAAGTGACCACACACCAAGCTGAACACAAACAATTTCAGTCACAGACATACATCTAACAGAAACGTAAAAATGGGGGCTTGCATTGAGGCACAGAGAGATGCTACTGGCAACCCAGAAGAGTCAGTTCAAGTCCCAGGTGTGCCACTTCCAATCCAGCTCCCTGATAACACTCCTGGAAAGGTAGCATAAGATGGTCCAAGTGCTTTGGAACCTGCTTCCCACATGAGACCTGGAACCCTTTTCTGATTCCTGCCCTGGCCATTGTGGCCATTTGGGGAGTGAACCAATAGATAGGAGATCTTCAACTTGACTTTTCAAATCAATATTTTATTTTAAAAGGAAATATATAAATATGTCAGGAAATGTATAAATATTTCTTAGACCACATGAGTCATAATAACCCCAAATTCAAAACAATTCAAAAGACCAGTGTTTATCTAGTTGATCAACTGTGATATATTTGTAAACTAGAAACTACACTTTGCTCAACAATGAGGACACATTCTGAGAAACATGTATCAGGCCACTCTGTCCCTGTGGGAACATCAGAGTGCATTCCACAACCCCAGACAGGGCAGCCTTTTGCACACCAAGGCTAAATGAACAGTGCATCCACTGCTAGTCGCTACCAGTGGCAGAACACACCACAGTCCTGAACACTACTGGCAACTCTAACAACTCATGCATCCCAGTCTAGAAAGCGAATACTACTGTCCTGTGCGATGGCTCAGTTGGCAAATCCGTCTGCAGGCTCCAACACCCACTGGCAAATGCCAAGGTGAGGCAGACCATGCCAAACTGGGTCACAGCACCCAACCAGCACATGAGACCCGAGGTGGTAGTGGTGGGGGCGAACCTAGTGGGGGGCTGCAGGTGCCCCCATCCCTGGGCCACTGGTGAGCATGAGAACTGGGATCAGGGGCAAACCAAGCACGGCAGCACTACAATACCTTTTGGCTTGCATGTGAGCTGGATCAGGGAAAAGTCAGGCCGGGTTGACTGTTCTTACTGGTGCATGCATAAACCAGAGTGGGTATGGGTTGGATGAGCTTTGTTGCAGCATCAGCTGCAGATGCTGGCATAAGGGACAAATTCTGTTAAGCTAAACTGCAGAAACACCTGGAGAGTGCAACATCTGGGAGTTGGAGTAGACTCAGTAGGGAGGGAAACAGTGGGCACCTCCCTACTGGGTTGCCACTTCCACTGGTGAGCATGAGAACCAGGACTGCAGCAGGCATCACTAGACAGAGGGTGGCACCTGTCAGCACCAGTGTGGACTGGATAGCAGGGCTGGTTGGATTGAACTAGGCTTTAATGCCCAATGCCCATTGACATGTATGAGAGCTGAATGGGATGTGGGACAGACTGGACTAGTCTGCTGTACATAATGGCAAGTATGGGAAACAGGGCAAGGGGTGGGCCTGGTGGGGCCTATTCCAGGTCGCTGTGACTAAACTGCAGCTGCTATCTGTTTGCATGAAGGCCGAGTGTGTGGTGGGCAGGATTGGGCTGGACTCCAACAGCCATTGGTCTGTGTAGGAGACAGGGCTGGAGACAGAACTGATCAAACAATTGCAACTATCAGTGTGTGTAGGCTGATTTGGGTGATGGAATGTGGCAAACACTATATTGGCAAACACACACAAGAATTAGGTCTGGGATCACCTCAGGTGAGGTTTCTTTGGCAATTTCTCCACAAGTGAACCACTGGACTCAGAACTCCAACCATGAAGAGAACTGCAGGTTCCACGGTCTGACCATGAAATGCCTGTGTCAGAGCTGGGCCTGCTCAGTGCCTTAAAGCAGTGGACAGAGGACAGAACAAGCTGATCAACCACCCCAGCCAAGTATTAGCAGTGAAAATCTGGGCAAATGGAGACTCTAAAGTCGACTATGTCAGCCAGTGGATTCTGGAGAGATTTTTATCGTGATTAGAGTGGCGAGATTGACAGCAATTCCAAACTGAACTATCAAAACCACCTGAGGAGGACCCTCAGCGTGTGTCCCACACTGGGGACCATGGGATGGTTGGGAGATTGGATGTGGCTTCTCCCCTTAACTTACCTCTTTACCCAGACACAGAAAGGAACAAAAGAGAATGAGGAAACAACGGCCTTACTCACTTTCCTCTAGCCCTTGACCCTTTGCTCCCTCATCAACTATAAAAAAATAATTTTTAAAAAAGTAATATTATAAAAATAAAGTGAATACTAAAACTACAACAGGCATGAAAGTCAGTAAACAAGAGGTGCACCTGCCCAGGGCACTCAGCAGGAGTGGCTAGAAGCAGCTGGGGCAGTGGAGATTGGCCAGCAGTAAGCTATGTCACATTTACTCCTTTTTCTTCAGCAAGTTGGCTTACTGCTTACTTTTACCTTCTAAACTTTTAACATTTTTACCTTTCTGACATTTTTGTAGAACAGCTTACAAGAGTACATCTGGGGCCTGACTCGGTAAAGTCCTCACCTTTCCCGTGCTGTGATCCCCTATGGGCACACATTCTAATCCCGGTAGCCCCACTTCCTTCCTAGCTCCCTGCTTGTGGCCTGGGAAAGCAGTTGAGGATGGCCCAAGGCCTTGGGACCCTGCACCCATGTGGGAGCCCTGGAAAAGTCTCCTAGCTTCGGATCGCCGCAGCTCCGGCTGTGACAGTCACTTGGGGAGTGAATCATTGGACGGAAGATCTTCCTCTCTCTGTCTCTCCTCCTATCTGTATATCTGACTTTCCAATAAAAATAAAACGAACATTTAAAAAACAGTACAACTGTGCAAAACTGCTTTATTTGTTTCCCTATTGTATCAAAGCTTTTCAATTTTCAATTTTTGCTGTTTAAACATTGTTCAAAGAAAAGCACCTACAACAACAAGGTGCTGTGGCTCAGGCAGCCACCTGTCACATCGAAGTGCCTGGGACCGAGCTGACCTCTGCCACCACCCGACTTCCTGCTAGCATGCCAGGGAGGCGTTCGACAGTCTGCATCCCCGAGTCCCTAGCTCCTAGCTTGGCCGTGGGGATAGCTGGGGGGTAAATCAGCAGATGGAAGTTCTCTCTCTCCACCTGTCATGTCACTCTTTCAAATAACTGAATAAATAATCTGAATGGAAAACTATCACACAAACGTACACATTTGCCTAAGGCCTGCGATAGCTGAGGATCCCCAGCATTCCGCCTCCACATCGTTACGCAAGAAGCATTTTCCAGCTCCCTTCATCTTACAGGGCTGTTAACACGCATGTGGACCAAAACACTGTTCAATGGCACGTGAGTGAGAAGAAATGACAGGTACTGCAACAAACAACACAGATGACACACACACACACACACAGCCAAGTAACATCCAGAGTACATACATACACACGTTACAGTTCCAAATACACACTGCTTAACAACCAGGGAAAGCCATCAGTGAGGATGAAAATGATGAGAAGCTGACACATTGGCTCAACTGACTAATTCTCTCCCTACGATCGCCAGCATTCCATACAGGCACCGATTCGTGTCCCGGCTGCTCTGCTTCCCATCCAGCTCCTTGCTTGCGGTCTGGGAAAGCAGAACATGGTCCAAAGCTTTGCAACCCTGAACCATGGCTCCTGGCATCTGCTCAGCTCAGTTCTGGCTGCTGACACTCTTTGGGGAGTGAGCGGATGAAAGATCTTTCTATCCTTCTCTCTGTGAATCTGCTTTTCTGCAGCCATTTGGGGGTGAAACCAGCAGGTGAAGGAAGACCCCTCTCTCCACCTCTTCCAAACACATTAATCTAAAAAAAAAGGGTATCTACACCCAAAAATCCCCTTCTGACCACTGTATCACTATCATCTGTAACAATAAAAAATTTTAAATAATAGTTTTTAAAACTCTAAATGACACTCAATTTGAGAGGTTTGTAGGTAATATTTCTTAAAATTCAGTAAGCTCATCAGGATTATTGACAGGATTATGAGTTTTCACTCATTTCCCCCCAAACATAATTTCTTAGCATAAAGCTTTTCTCATCTCCGTAAAGTTTTTTGACTTTCTGCAACTCTAATCCTCTGAACCTGTGCCACAGCATAACCCCCAACGAGCTCCCCAGCTTTCTTGGCACAGCGAGTCATTTGTAGGGCCTGCAATATCCCCCAGCACCCTCACCCCGCTGGCAAGGTCCTTGCCACAGCTCTGTCCTGTCCCTCTGTTGACGGGCAGCTCCGAGCAGGTGCAGCTTTAAGTGCTCACACCCAGCATGGCCCTGACTTCTGCCTCACCCCTGAGGTCCTCCTGGAGCATCAGAGCCTCATCTCTCATCGCTGACTTCCCAGGGAACACATTCACCAGTTTCAGAAGGCACCAGCGGTTGCTTCAACAGTTCTGGCATTTTCTAAGTACATTGCTATGTTAAAGGTTACATCCACCCCTCCATTTCCCCTGAGGGTTTGAACAGTATCATTCTCCATTTCTAGGCTGTTTGCTCACTAGTCCTTCTCCAAGGAGGAGAGAAGTCTCCGAGTCCCAACTCAGGTTGCGGAGTCCAGCTTCCTGCTAGTGTGGACAGCGGGTGGCAGTAGAGATTGCTTGGTGGTGGGGGGGTTGGTTCTTGCCTCCATCATGAGATCTGGATTCCAACTCTAGGCTTCGGCTGCCTGGCATCGTGAGTACGCTCTGGAGAACAGAGAGCACCAGCAGATGGGAGTTCTCTTATCTTTCCCTTCTGCATCTCTCTCTGCCTCTCACACGTCAAAGGCAGGAAGACATTGGCTCAACAGTGAAGGTGCTACTTAGAGCGCCCATGTCGGAGCATCTGGGCCCCAGTCCTAGCTCTGATTCCAGCTTCCTAGCAAGAAGCAAATGATGCCTCCAGTACCTGGGTCCCCACCACTTATATGGGGCACCTGGACTCAGTCCTGCGGTCCTGCCTTCTGCCTGTCCCAGAGCTGACCATTGTGGCCATTTGTGAGCAGGTACAGGATCACAATTTGTCTCAGAGTTTCAGATGAAACAAAAATTAAAGCTTTAAAAAAGAGTAGGGCTCGGCAACATGGCCTAGCGACTAGGGTCCTCGCCTTGAACGCGCTGGGATCCCATATGGGCGCCGGTTCTGATCCTGGCGGCTCCACTTCCCATCCAGCTCCCTGCTTGTGGCCTGGGAAAGCAGTCGAGGACAGGCCAATGCTTTGGGACCCTGCACCCGTGTCAGAGACCCGGAGGGAAGTTCCTGGCTCCTGGCTTTGGATCGGCGCAGCACCGGCCGTTGTGCTCACTTGGGGAGTGAATCATTGGACAGAAGATCTTCCTCTCTGTCTCTCCTCCTCTCTGTAAATCTGCCTTTGTAATAAAAAATAAATCTTTTTTTTTTTTTAAGATTTACTTATTTTTATTAGAAAGGCAGATTTACAGAGAGGAGATACAGAGAAAGATTTTCCATCTACTCATTCACTCCCCAAACAGCCACAATGGCCAGTACTGAGTTCAACCAAAGCCAGAGGCCAGGAGCTTCTCAGGTCTCCCATGTGGGTGCAGGGTCTCAAAGCTTTGGGCTGTCCTCTACTGCTTTCCCAGGCCACAAACAGGGAGCTGGATGTCAAGTGGAGCAGTCAGGACACCAAACCGACATTCATATGGGATGCTGGCACTTACAGGCAGAGAATCAGCCAATTGTGTCATCAATTAATTAATTTAATGAATGAAGTTCAATGGTCTGACAGCAAACAAGGAGAACCAGGCTGGCTGCAGACAGGCACAATGGTAAACTCTCTAAGCACTGCATGTTTAAGCCAGTACCCTAACCTTACACGTTTCACATCTGTGTGCTGAGCTTTGGTTGTGCTCTGTCCTGGTGGGAACAGACTGGCTAGGATTCAGGTTTATTCCCTCCAAAGGGAGTGAGCTGGTCACCCTGATAAGACACAGTTGGCAGGAATTCTGCCTGGCGGTACAGCCAATACTTTGCTCTGCCAAAGGGCCTTTGTGGTGTTGCTGGCCTTCAATCTGAAACGTGGCCCTGGGTTACAGCTGCCCACCCGCCAGCGTCACCTGAGCCAAGCAGAAGCTCCAGCCCAGCTCCTGCCAGGATGCTCTCTGGAAAGACGGCCTCCAGCCCATGGCTTCAGTTGCAGGGTCCCTCAGGGCCTCAAGGTCACTGTCTCCGCCCCTAGCAACTGTACCAAATGTCAGTCTTTAATTCAACTTGACCTTATGCTGGCAGAGGGCCCATAGAATCTGCGGTGTAGGACTGGGGTTATATCCCAGTTTCAGTTGACGAAATGCTCTCTCCTGTTACGTCTTTCAATAGGTTTCAGGAAGTTATTTTGCTGTTAAATCATCGTTCTTCCTTCTTAGTTTTATCTCTTCCTTTTCCATAAAGGAAAAGTGATACAGCAGGGAAATGGTTCAACTCTTTTAAAAAAAAATCAGTTTGAAGTCTCATTTTGGGCAATGACAAAAATTTTCCCCCAAATTTGGAAAGGAGAAAGTTCCCAGGGAAGCCTCAAGAGACCAGAATTCAATTTTTGAGAAAATGCTGGTTATATTGCTCTAGGCATTTTATCTTAACCCTGCACACTTAATTTTACTCATTTTAAAATGGGAAAATACACTTTGTCCTACTTCTTGTATAAAAAGGGGGGAAGAATAAAATGTATCCTTTTTGCTATCAGCTAGAGACACTAAACACAAACTGCTACTTATTATCACCCAGCAGGAGAAAAAAAAAGATCCTTAAAATCTAAACCAAACTGGTACCTTCCCATCTCCACTCCCCCACCCTCCTCTGACTGTGGCACACATACTTTCCCAGTGGGGGAGCACACAGAACTGGGCATGGGAGCACAGCTGAGAATTACTTTTTCAAATGTTACTTATTTGAAATTAGAATGACAGAGGAAAACAAAGAGAAAAAGAAAAGAGATCTTCTATCAGCTAGTTTATTTTCTTAAATGTCCACAACAATTAGGGCTGGGCCAGGCTAAAGAACTCCACTGTCTCCCACGCAGGTGGCAGGAACCCAAGCACCTGGGCCACAAGCTGCTTGGGTGAGCACTGTGGCATAGTGAGTAAAAGCTGTAGCCTGCATCCCATAAGGGCACTGATTTGAGACCCAGCCTCTCCATTTCCATCCAGCTTCATGCAGCAGAGGATGGCAGGTGGCCCCCTGCACCCATCTGGGAGACTAAGAAAAAACTCCTGGCTTCCCCAGTTTGCAGCTATTTGGGAAGTGAGCCAGCCAAAGATCTCTATGTAACTCTTTCAAATAAATAAATCTGCAGACACAACATCTCTGTTTTTATAAAGTTGATTCCATGACTCATTACCCAGCATTTATCACAAGTGCTTAACAGACACTCCAAAGCTCACTGTCCTCTCAATGGAAATCTCCTGCTCCTAGTACTTTGCCACCTGCACCTCCCACTGTCACCAGAGAGGGATGGCTTCTGACGTCAATCTCACCAAGAACCAGGGTTTCTAAACATGCTAGACACACGCTCAGGACCAAGCCCGGCTCCAGTGCACCAGCTGATGAAGCACTGGTGTAAACGGAGCCCCTGACTCTTCTGGAAAGCAGGGCGGCCTTTACCCAGAAGGGCCCCTTGGGCACACCACAGGCCACCCGAGGCAGCTCCCTTTTCTTTGGCCCCATCACTGCAGTTAGGACACATTCCTCACCCAGCCAGCTGCAGTCACAATGTATGTCTAACCGCCCAACTCCAAATCTCACCTTCCCCTGGGAAAACTACTTAATCCATGTTAGCTTCCTGATCATTAAAATGGACCCAACGCAGAGCTCGCCTCACGGGCAGCACATACTAGCACACCTGGGCAGAGTGTCTGGTACAGAGTGCTCTGCAAACCTCCAAAACCACACAGAAAGTGTGCATTAAGATACAACACAACAATACTTTATGCCAAACAAACTTTCCATTTCTTCGTGTACTTTCTGAAGTCTCCCTCCTACTGTTCTTTATGGCTTCCTAATCAGTTCCCCATCACATGGTCACCATCCTCTGCCAATCCACCTTGCATGCTATTGCTAGGGTAGGTTTTCAGAAGTACTTCTCAGTCACACAATGTATGGCTCATTACAAGAAGCAAAAACAAAAAGAGCCAGAAACAAAAGAGCCAGGTCATCACAGGCTAAGCAGAACTCACCATTACTGATGTACACAGGAACTTGAAAAGGTTCATAGAGGGCCTGGCATGATGGCTCAATGGCTAAAGCCATACCTCGCCTTGCAAATGCCAGGATCCCATTTGGGTACTGGTTCATGTCCTGGCTGCTTCATTTCCCATCCAGCTCCCTGCTTATGGCCTGGGAAAGCAGAAGACGGCCCAAAGCCTTGGGGTCCTGCACCTATGTGGGAGACCTGGAGGAGGCTCCTGGCTTCAGATGGGATCAGCTCCTGCCACTGTGACCATTTGGGAAGTAAACCAGTGGATGGAAGATCTGTCTCTCTTCCTCTTTATAAATTTGACTTTCCAATAAAAATAAATAAATCTCTAAAAAAAATTCATGGAGAAATGCAAGGGAGTTTATTTTGGTGAAAAAAATGTTTAAAATTTGTGTGTACTGGCCTAGTGGTTACAGTCCTCGCCTTGCACATGCCAGGATCCCATATGGGTGCTGGTTCATGTCTTGGCTGCTCTATTTCTCTTCCAGCTCTCTGCTTGTGGCCTGGGAAAGCAGTCAAGGATGGCCCAAAGCCTTGGGACCCTGCACCCACATGGGAGACCCACAGAAAGTTCCTGGCTCCTGGCTTCAGATTGGTTCAGCTCTAGTCGTTGCAGCTATTGGGGGAGTGAGCCAGCTTAAGGAAGATGTTTCTGTATCTCCTCCTCTCTGTAGATCTGACTTTCCAATGAAATAAGTAAATCTTAAAAAAAAACAGTACATACTTTTTCTCATAATATACCTTTTCCATGGTTTGCTAAGGCCATTTGTATTCTAGGTTTTTTTTTTTAAAGATTTATTTTTGTTATTTTTTTTATTGGAAAGGTGGATATACAGAGAGGAGAGACAGAGAGGAAGATCTTCCATCCGATGATTCACTCCCCAAGTGAGCGCAACGGGCCGATACTATGCCGATCCGAAGCCAGGAGCCTCTTCCGCGTCTCCCACGCGGGTGCAGGTTCCCAAAGCCTTGGGCCGTCCTCGACTGCTTTCCCAGGCCACAAGCAGGGAGCTGGACGGGAAGCGGGGCTGCCGGGATTAGAACCGGCGCCCATATGGGATCCCGGGTGTGCAAGGCGAGGACCTTTAACCACTTGCACCACCGTGCCGGGCCCTGTATTCTAGTTTTTTTAACCCAGGTGAGGTAACTATTTACACACTAGTAATTCTTCCTTTAGATTTAAGTATAAAGTCGGGCCTTGTGGTACAGTGGGTTAACCTGTAGCCTGTAACGCCAGCAGCTTGGATCTTGTTATCAGTTCCAGCCTGAACCAGCCCCAGCCACTGCAGTCACTGGCAGTGGCTGGAAGCCCGTCTCTCCCTCTTTCAAGATAATAAAAAAAGAAATCTTTAAAGATTAAAACAATTAAGTACAAACCTCTTCACAGAAACACGAGTCAGAGTACTGAGGGACTGGTGGTGATGGGCTCCGCCTCTCTTCTCATCACGGTCCCCTGCCCACCCAGGCAACAGCCCCCAGCACAGCCACTGCATGCGTTCTCATACCTCACAGCCTCCCTTATGCTCAGTGGCTTCAAATAGACTTGGCCTGTTTCTGGGGGAGCCTCAGGTCTCACGGATATGGGGGGGGGACCCCCGAGCTACCAGTCTCTCCCCCTGCAAGCCTGCTCCTCTCAGCCCCAAGCCCCTGCCCACGCAGTCCTGGTGTTGGAGCGGCCACCTCCTCTTCTCTGCCCAGCGCTGAGCACATGTCCCCTCAGCCAAGCGGCACCCTGGTGAGTCACAAGCTGGGTATTACAGGGCATCCCTGCCATCTCGACACCACGTGCGGCAGCCCACAGCCACACAGGGTCATCACACCCGGCAGGCACACACACGCTAGACAGACAGCTGTGCATTTTTAAAAATTTATTTTGTCTCAAAAAATCACAAAGCCCTTTGGCGATGAAACATTTAATATGTGTCCCTCCAGTAGTTACACAAGGCTTGGAAACCAAGAAACCAGTGCCCAGGGAACAGCACGAGCCTTCTGCCTCCCTTCCAATAGGAGGCCTTTGCCTCTTCTCCCAGCCTTGTTTCACTTGACCAGCTAGACATCCCCACAGCCCTGATGTGCCACATCTGGCTCCAGGGGCTTGATGCATATGCTCAAGCCAATCCTTGCAGCTGCCCTGCCGAGGCAGGTACAGTGAGCATCTTCAGTTCACCAGGAGACCGAGATGCCAACAGGCTAGGGCCAAGTGCCCCGGGTCTCCCAGAGAGTGAAGGGGTTGGAACTGAAAGTTACAAGCTGGTGTCACCCAACACAAGGCCACATAACTGAGCTCAGCAGCGCCCTGACCACTTGGCGAGAGACACACCTCATACAGGTGGAGGGTGCAGGTGCAAAGAACAACGAGGCGGGATGAGCCTCTAGGATCAGAACAAGCTCCTCCCACACACTGGGAAGTACTGGGGCCCTCACAGTGCTGTCACTACCAGCCACATCTAAGAATGAACAGGGTTGGTAAGCAAGTCGGTCTTGGGCCCACTTGGACACCTGGCAAGATCCTGCACACCTGACTGCCCTGACAGAAGTTTCAGGGCCAGTTTTTCCTTGCTTCCCATGTGACTGTCGCTGACCTCCTAACCTGCAAAGCAGTCCAACCCGCCCCCCTCACTCAACAGTCAGCCAACAAAGCACACAACTTACTTGATAGACATATTTTAACAAGACACCCTATCATCAAATCACAAGAACTGAGCCCGCTCACTGTCAGCATCAGTGTTTCCTATCAACATCTGGAACACACAGGTCCTCACAGGACACTTGCAACTGCAGGGCACACTTCGCTATAGCCGACCCCACCCCAACACATGTGCCCAACCAGGGGCATGGTCTGCAGAGAGCCTGGGATCTGCTCTGATTACAGAAAGCCAAGCTCCTGAGTTAACCCCTGTGCCCCTGCCCACAGGGCAGCTGCAACCACCACCTGCTTGCCCGTGGCTTCTGTCAAACCACCCCCCCTTAGACCCCCATCAAGTCTCTTGACCACTTCAAACACAGCCTGTCCAGGCCCCTCCCCATCCGCATTCATAGCAGATGTCACCACCAAAGCAAATACTAGCATGGGTCCCATCACCTCCTCCAAGAGGCCCTGGGATCCTGCCCTGCCCTTCCTAGTACTTTTCTTGCCTGGCTGGCAACGCTTTCTTACACTGCCGATCTCTGCACCACACACCAGAACTCTTTCAGAAGCACAAGGGAACGACTTACTGCGAGACCCTCAGGGGCTCCTTATTCCCCCCCAGGAGCAAGCCAAACTCCTGACCATGGCATGCCACCCCAACTCCAACACACACAATCACAGGTCCCAGCCAATCTTCAAGCTGCCTTCTGCTCCCCCTGCCAACAGTGAATGCATCACCTTTCACTCTCAACAGATCAAAGCTGGCCCAGCCAGGTTCCACCTCCCCAGGGCCACTGAGCTGTGACCCATGCTACTCTCTTCCTAGAACATCTCTGCTGCACCTGTTGGTCCACCAGAGCCCTGCACAAGCACCACCCCTTACAGAAAACCTCCAAATCCATCCATTTGACAAAACACCATCATCTGCTTTCTTGGCCATCTCTCCCACAAGTTCGTTTCCATATTGCCAGGACCTGGCACGGTAGCCAGCACACAACAAACATTTGCTACGTGAAGCCCAAGGCCACTGGTCATGGCCCATCCTGGACCCCCAAGCAGACTCACCAACACAATCACAGGTGGGGAACTCGGCCTGGGCTCTCTTTGCAGGCGTATCCAGCAGACTCTTGGTTGGCGTGTCCAGGTACTTGAGGGGTGACTCCAAGAAGCCACTGAGGGTGGGGGTTAGTGGATTCTCTGCCTTGGTGGGTGTGGCCTCCTGGCCTCCCTCCTCCGAGTGGAAGCAGGTGGTCGAGAGCACAGTCACAGCCCCTGAAGACTCAATCTTGATTTGCTTGGGGGAGCGGGTGGCGAAGGGGCTCCCAGGAGCAGGGAGACAAGGGGGCTGGGCCTCGGGGTCCTGAATGGGCACAGAAGTGGGGCCAGGAAGCCCAAAGCTATCCCCAAATTCAGCCTCGAACTGCCGGATGAGCTCCTCCAGCTTGTCATCGGCAGGGGGAAGGGGGCCAGTGGAGCCTGGCTGCAGGGTGGCCATGGGGCTGGGGGACCTCATTTCCTGAGTAGGGGGCAGCAGGCTGTCCCCGGAGGGACTAGGTGCAAATAGCGCAAGAGAAGGTTCTGGGGGCAAAGGGACAGCAGAGCCCTGCGCTGGGGAGGTCGTGCCAGGCGCAGGTGCCTGCACTTCCTCGGTGGCAGTGGGGGCCCTGGGCCCTTCCAGGATGATCTGCCTGAGCGGCGGGAAGAGGGGCTGCGCCTCCCGGGGTCTGGACTTCTTGATCTGAACAGGCTTGCGCACACTGGGCTTGATCCCCGGGGCTGCTTTCTCCGTCCCCACGGCACCTACAGCAGCAGCAAGGGGCTTCTTCTTCTTCTCCTTGGGGGGCCTATCTGGAGGCCGGGGCGCAGGCGAGCTGGCTGGTGCCCACCAGCTGGAAGCAGGTGGGTCTGAGGGGGTGGGGAAGGAGGCCTCATGGGCCTGCTCCAGGAAGAGACTGCGCTTGTGGTGCAGGTGCTGCTGCAAGGCAGTCTGGGCCTTCTGATGGGCGTCAGGCTCTGGAGCTGGCACGGGGGTCTCTCTCTGCAGGACGGGAGAGGAGGAGGTTGGGGCCGGGGAGGGAGACGGCACCTCAGCCTTGATCTTGGGTTTAGCGGGCAGGGGCTCCGGCCGCTTGAACACTGACTGGATGTAATCACTGGCACTGCCCAACAGCTGCTCCAGTTCGGCCATGGGGTCAGGGCTGGGACGGGGCAGGGGCCAGGAGCTCCGGGGAGTTGCTGGTGGGGTGTCGGTGGCCCAGGCTTCAGGAAATTCAGTTCTGGGAGTCGCAGGAGGGAAGGCAGGGCTCTCGGGAGTAAAAGATGGGTGCTCCTCAGGGGCAACCACGGGCCACGAGGAAGTGGCCCGGAGGTAGGACTGGGGGGACCGGAAAGGAGTGGAAGGGGACAAGGCCTCGGGGAGGGGGCAGGCAGCCTGGGAGGAAGGATGGGAAGGCTGGGGGAGGGCAGAGGAGAGCTGGGTGAGGGCCTCGATGGCGATGGCGGTCTGCAAACTGATGTTCTTCTCCTTGGCAATGCTCAGGGCGCTCTGGGACAGGGGCAGGCCCTCTGAGGGGGGCTGCTGGGGAGCTTCGGAGCTGAGCAGTGGCCTGGCACTCACAGCTGGGAGGCCGGCTTCGCCAGGGACAGGAGGAAGAGTCCCGGAGAGCCGGGGCCGCTCCTCCCCACCTTCCATGACCACAGACTTGATCTTCCCCTCCAGCCACTCGAGGTAGTCAGGGCACTCTGGGCCATCGCAGTTGCAGTTAGGCGGCTTCATGCCATGCCGGGCCAGGGCCAGGGCCGTCTGCAGTGTATCCAGGTCTTCGCTGCCCACAGAGCAGCCCTCGGGCCCTGGCCGGGACCCCCTGCCACTGTTCCCAGGCTCGCGACTCATCTCACGGTTGAAGGTTTCGTAGAGCCGGGTGCTAAGGGCCCCATAAGAGGACACAGCTTCGGCCACGGCCGAAAAGGCCACCAGGTCGTGGGCATCTTCCAGGCGGGCAGCGTGGGCTGGGCCTGGGGCAGCGTCCCAGTCGGGCTTCTGGTCTACCCGCCAAGGGCCCCCAGTCCCCAGCAGACTGGGTCCAGCGGGCTCTCTAGCACCATTGACCGGAGCCCCTGAGGTGCTTAGCTGCCTTGAGTCCTCATGGTACACTGGCCCTGAGTCCATCGGACCTGCAGCAGGTCCATCCACTGGGCTGAGCTCTGAGCCTGTCTGGAGAGAGAAAGGAGGAAAAACATTTAAAAGAATGAACCACACTATTTGGAAGCATCCCTCTGCTTCACAGCACTCAGACGCACAGCTAACCCTTGTTTTTGTTGCAAATCCTCTCTTCTTGGGTCTCTGTTCATCTTCCCACCCATTCCCTCACCAACTTCACCAGCAGAAATGGAAAGACCTTGAAGGGATCCTAACAGGGAACTCTTAGGGCTGCTCAGATCTTGAGAGCCTCAGATCAATCCCACTGACAAGCACCCTCCCCAAAAAGAGAGGACACACAGAGAGATCCTTAACTCCCAGGGAGGACCAGAGGCACACTAAGAACAGGCTCGTGTTTACTCCGCTTTTTGTCAAGAGGCGAAGAAGCCCAACAAGCCCAGCGTGTAACCGTGCAACAGGAGCGACGAGCACGCCCAGATGGTGTGGGAAAAGCAGCCTTTACAAACTCAGCACGCACTCGCCTCCTGCTGGGAGGGACCCCACAGTTCCTTTCTCTCCTGGTTACCGTTCTCACTGAAGCCCATGCTGGGTACCATCGGCTGGCAGTGGGACCACCTGCCCACACACAGCCCAGCCAGCATGGTGCCCTGTGTCGGGTGTCATGCCAGTCACAAGTGAGCTCCTCCCGACACCACTCATGTCCACGAAAGCATACAACGAGGGAGGGCAAGCTGAGGAAGGGCCACGAGGGCCCACCCAGCCAGTGAAAACCCCACACACAGATCTGAATTCTGCAAGACTCATTCCCGAGCAGGGCAGCTCTTCCTCTCGCAGAATGTCGAGCAAACAGGCAGGAGCAGCGGCATGCTTAGGACACCAGGACAAAGCTGGGTGAAGTGCAGGACACACTTACACGATCTTAAAGCATCTTCTCACAAGCAATTTAACTATAGCTGTAACTTTATAAGGGAGAGATCTGGGCAATACCACCTTAAAATGGCCAAAATTGTCATTACCACCAAGGGCAAACCAATAGCATGCTTCTCTGGATAAGACACAGAGTACCTAACACCACTCCCACAGAACTACAGCTAAAACCTATCGCCTGAATTTAATCCTGAGGAACTACAGGTCAGTGCAAAGCCAAGGGCATTCTACAAAGGACCCAGAATGTTCTCTTAAAAAATAAATAAATTTAAAAAAAAAGCAAATGCACTCTTCTAGGCCAGATCTTGGGCTGGGGAAAGGCAATGATAAAGTGTGCTATTGGGACAGCACACGAAATGTGACTGTGGGACCCGGCACAATGGCTCTATGTCTAAAATCTCGCCTTGCATGTGGTGGGATCTCATATGCGTGCCAGTTCATGTCCTGGCTGCTCCACTTTCCTTCTAGCAACCTGCTTGTAGCCTGGGAAAGCAGTTGAGAATGGCCCAAGCCTTGGGACCCTGCAAGCTGAGGGATCCTGCAGATCTGTGTGTGGGGTTTTCACTGGCTGGGTGGGCCCTCTTGGCCCTTCCTCAGCTTGCCCACGTGGGAGACCCCAAGGAGTCTCCAGGTTCCTGGCTTCAGTTCGGCTCAGTTTCGGCAGTTGCAGCAACCTGGGGAGTAAACCATCGGATAGAAGATCTTTCTTTCTCTCCTCCTTTCCTTATATCCACTTTTGCAATAAAAATAAATAAATCTTTAAAAAAAAAAGTGGCTGTAGTCAGCATCCCATATGGGTGCCAGGTTGTGTCCAGGCTGTTCTGCTTCTGATCTAGCTTCTGGCTAATATGCTGAGGGCCCCTGCTATCCACATGGGACATCAAGAAGCAGCTCCAAGTTCCTAGCTTTGGCTCAGCCCAGCTCCAGCTATTGCAGCCATCGGGGACTGAAGCAGCAAATGAAGATCTCCATTTCTCCCTCTGTATGCCTTTCAAATAAATAAATCCTTACAAAAAAAAAGAAAGAAAAGAAAGAAAAAAGAGAAAGCTATAACAGGGAACAAAGCTGTGACCCAGACCAGGCACTCCAATACAGGATGCAGGTGTCCCAAGCAGAAATTTCACCACTGCACCCTCTCCCACCCCAGGGCACTTCCATTAGCTCCCATGCCACACATGCCTGCTACTGCTTGTTCAAGCAGCTGCCTCCCTCCCACAGCAAGTGGTATCTCCCATAAGGCAATGTCAGGCTGTAATTACTTGAATGCCTCCTGTCCATGGCTGATGTGGAAACATTCTCACAGGTGACTGAAAGCATGTCTGTTCCCCCTACAAGCCACAGAAAATGCCAGACTTTTCCAGACCTTGGTGGATACTACCATACATCTAGGAATGCATCTCATCAAGTCCACTCCCATCCTTCCTTCCTTCTAGAAACCTAAACTAACGCAGCTAAGGATGGATATGAGCTCCAAAGTGATCCAATTTACATGCATAACCAAGCAGAAACACAGCAGAGGAGCAGAGATTTATGAAAACAGTGTCAGAAAGACTAATGCTGCAAGAGCTGAGGCTTCCCCAAAATGGGCAAGACAACTAAAAGGGACTTAAACAGCTATTTTTGGTGTGTGAATGAGAACGAGGAGGAACGAGGCAGCTTTGTGCCTCTAAGTTCTCTAGGAAGGAAAACACTTTTCAGACCAAGAAGAAACAGAAAGGCAGAAGACCTGGATATGAGAAAAGGAAGAAAGGAAGGTTGGCAAGGATGGGAAGACTCCCAATTCCAAGGGCTCCCACCGACCCCATTCTCAGCACATGCCTGGGACGCTGGAGCAAAATGGCCAGCAGAACACACCGACAGATGAGGAGGGCAAGGTTCATGCCCAACTGTCCAGTCTACCAAGTTTGAGAGCAGCCCCCAGAAGATTCCAGAATTAGTACATAATGAAACCACCGGAGTCAGGTTCCTGGGAAGACCACACCCTATCGGCTTCCAACCAACTAGAATGCTCTCTGCTATGTGACCACTGAGCAGATGGGGAGCTATCTGGCAGACAGCTCCCTGCTCTGAGGCTGCAGGCCAAACCTACTATGGACCTGCTTTACCCACCTATATGTACAGAGTGAATATTTCTAATTGTTCAACAGTCAAAAATCCAACTCCAGACAAAACCTGGATTTCCTAAAAGCTCCACACTTCTACTTGTCAAGTTTGCAACTGAGCAGTAGCTACAAACTTGCAGAAAACAGCACTAGTTTATGTCTATGTAAAAAATTCTGAAATCTATGAACCATTTTTCCACACCATGCATTGACTGCAACCTTACTTGCATGCCTGCCACAGCAAGCCCCAGCCCCGGCACTGCACATTGCCTTCTTGAAACCAAGGCCAAGGGTCAGGGATCACTCATTAATTGCTTGACCTAATTACCAATTCATTCACTAGGCTTCTTGCCCACACCCCTGCAGTGGGCTGTGACCTCCTGGCCCCTGGTCAGCTGCAGAGGGCTGTAGAAGCCTGGCTCACCACTGTTGAGATAACCATGGTCACAGGTGACAAGGAGCAGATCCAGCAAGGGGTTGGCAGAAAGTCTTCAGACTCGCCCGTTCCAGCTGGTTGCCAGTAACGACAGAGGAGAGCCTACTGATTGTATAGGCAGACATCAACCAGGAGGGATAAAGCTATGTTGAATGACACAACCAGATGTCAAAAGTAAACAGGCCACAGAGAAAAAAAAAAAGTAGGGTAGAATAAAGAATGTCCCATACTTGGACCCGACACCCCACGGGTGCAAATTAAAGACGGGAAGAAACACAGGACAATCAGAAGAGACAAAAAGCTGAGCCAGCAGGTGACACACTCAATGTGATGTGGCACTGTACAGGATCTTACAGACCAAGTTCTCTATAAAACATTTTTTGTAACCACAGTTCTCAGTAAGAAACACACTTTACACAGCAGTCTATGGATGTGCTTGCATAGGACAAGGTTCGTCACCAGACCCTCCCCTGACTACTCGCATACCTGTTGCTGAGTATATCCTGATGCCAAAGTGGGAGCAGGCAGGTGTGTGGGCCAGGAAGTCAAACACATAGAGTAGTTTACATTTCAGCAAGGGCACTGACTGCAGAGTTCAAGGCTGCTGGCCCAAAGGCAGAAGACAGTGCAAGCATGCAGGCCAACACTGGGAAGGGTCTGAATTTCACACAAGCAGGAAGGAAGAGACGGGGAGGCAATGTGGCTATGGAGCTGAATGAGTAAAAAGCAGCAGCAGAGACAAGGAACAGAACCGAGGTCTTCCTGCACCAAGGCCCTCCTTGCCACCACCGGGTCTGTATCAGCGTCTGCAGCCAGGGTCGGCTACACAGCTGTTAGCGCAGGGTAGGAGGGTGTGACCAGCTACACGGCCTCCCTCCTCTACTGGCCGGTGCTCAGAAAGTTCTACCCTACTGTGGACAATCTTATCGGTCCTGCCTCAGGGTGGCCCATGACACTGGGGCAGCTGGTGCTCTTCCGTGACCCAGTACTCCCCATGGTGGCTGTCATGTGCCACTGAGATGACTTACGAAGCAGGCAAAGGACCTCCTCAGTGCCTGACCCCTGCCCACCTCCACAGAGAGGCCTACCCCAGGGGCTGGTGCCATCTGGGATCCTCACACCTGCCCCTACCCAGGATACTGGGAGAGTTCCAGGAGCCCCAGACCAGGGTTTTTCCAGGTGGGGGTGTGTCCCCATCCATCATCTAGCAGGAGCTGAGATTTTCCCTTTCAAAGCCTTATCCTACCCTGACCAGCAGGGGAGGGGACATGTTCAATGCCACCACCCTGCCCCCAGGCACAACTCTCCTGCTGCAGAGGGCGCTGTTGGAAGCAGGCCCTGCACCTGACTTGGTCAGATCTCCCAGAGTCCTGCCGGCTGCCACTTCACAGCCCCTGAATCCCCAGGGCCGACCTCCCCTTCACCAGGCCTCCACAGCCCCTGGAGGCCACATGACGCTGCAGAGGTGAGGGCTCCCATGCCCTTGTCACCACACCAGGGTGGCAACACAGCGTGGAGGCACAGAAACACCATCAGATCCCCCAGGTCAGCTGTGACTCCAGCAACACTGACAGAAAGACACCCAAATCCAGGAAGTCTTTCCAGACTTCCAAAGAAGCACAAGACGTAAGATAAGAAGAGCAACCCCTAGGGCAAAGTTCTCCTTGACCAGACCTTCTCAGAGTCTCTCAGAAAAGGGAAGTGAGAGCAACCAAAAGCAGGGGGCTGCCCCACCGACTGACCCCAAGGGCTTGGCCCATCCGCCCCAGTGCATTCTCAAGGGACTCTAGAGAGGGGCACCCACCCAGGAAATCCCAGCTGCATGCCCCACCGGCAGCTGTGGGGGGTGTGAGGCCTCCAGCCCCACCCAGACCCAATGCTTTCCTCCCCTCCCCCAGCCGATGGCCTTACTCCCTCTGTGAGCACATGCCTGTATTTATGGCACGTTCTGTCTGGAATTCATCAATTATTCATCTCGTAAGCGGATTCTCTCCTCCTGGGATTTACCAATGAATCCGATCTGTGAGTAGAGAGAGATGTTTGAGGGACCTTTACACAGTGTGTGCACACCTGCCTGCCTCTGCAGGAGTGTGGACGTGTACACTGGCCAGTCAGGCCCCTGTCAACACCCTCACCCCCAGGCAGGCCCTCTCTGCATGTGGCAAATCCAGGTGGATTACGTATGTTGGCGAAGGGTGCGGTGGGGGAGCAGGCAGTTTTCAGGGTTACTACGTACTTATCAGTCAGTAATGCACAGCTCATTTTTTTTTTTTCTCAACTAGAAAACGGACCAACAGTGGCCAGAGTGATGCTCAGGACAACACTGAAATGAGCACAGGACTTCCAACTGCTCTCTGATCTAACAGGAATTAACAGGGTTCTGATGAAGAAAGAAAAAGAATCAGAAAGCTTCGACGTAACCAACGGGGACACTCTTAGCAATGTGTTGAACAACACATTCACACATCACACACCTCATTGAATTATCACAGATTCCTACCAAGTAGATGAGGCTTTTGACCAGAGACATTCAGTAATGTTTCCAAGATCACATACAAACCCAGATGAGCATGGCCAGTTTGCTGCATCTCAGTTCAAGAAATGTAAGAGCAGAATGAAGAAGCTACAAGTGCAACAGGTCAGGCCTGGAACATCAACAGAAAGGAAATTACCAACAACCTCAGGGAGTAGTTAAAAATGTGGCATTACTTCTCTGTGAAAAGAAAATGGGCAATAAACATCAAAAAAGAAACAAGACCCTGCGCTTCATTAGGAAGCGGAGACATAAAGTTAGACCCTGACAGTCGACCACCCAGGGGTGAGCAAGCCCAGCTTGCAGATACAGCCCCAGGTGCTCACTAGCTGCAGAGCCGTCTCTCTCCTCTCCCGTCTCTCCCTGTACGTCTCCTCATCGGTTTGCCAGGGCCTGATAGCGTTATCTACCCCACAGGGCTGGCTGTGGGAGGAGACGGACAACAAGCACGTTTCCCAGGTCAAGGAGAACCACGAGAGGGAGTCCCAGGTGGACCTGGATGATGGTGGGTCTCAGCCACACTTTTTAAGCAATACAGGGCAGCACAGCAAAGCAGAATCAGCACTTGGCAGGTGCAGCAGCCCCATCTCTGGACGCTGAACAAGCACGTGCCCCTGCTCAGCGGTTACTATGCCTGGAGAAACTGTACATGTGCCAAACAGGGGACGCGTACTCAAGGACTCGTCACACCGAGCAAATACAGGAAATACTGCAGGGCTCACCAACGTGGGACAGTGGGACGTCACAGGGCAGTGTGACAGAGTCAACCAGCAGACCAGGAGCAAACCTGCAGAACTGCAGTAGCAGCCAGAAGCAAGCACGGCTGGAAAGAGCATGCATGCCCAGCCAACTCTCAGATGTTCAAGAGACAAGTGTAATGACACGCCCAGAGAAAGCCAGGGAACGTCAAACCCAAAACGCGAGGTGGTGGCTACCTCTGGAGGTGAAGACACTCGGGTCCTTTCGAGTAACTGTGTGTGTTAATCATTACCACTTTCCCTCTGTGCAACATACAGGGATAAGGTCGGAAATGGGCCAGATAACACGAAAGACAAGGTAGCTCCTTAGACTCCAACAGTGTGAAAATGGTGAGAACATAAAACCAGTCCAGTACTCGCACTCCTTAAGCTGAGGCTTTCAGAGAGTGTGATGGCAGAAGCATATTATTTGAAGGAGGAGTAAAACAGAGGATTCAAACCATTGCCCAACCTAACCACTTAAGTCCACTGTCAATCCTGCGTGCATATGTGCATGCTCACATGCCCTCTGCACTCCCCCCACCCCGAGGAACAAGATCCCGAAATGTCAACAGTACTTTTCTCAGGGTGGTACAGGATGGGTTTATTTCCTTGTTGGGACTGTTCTAATTGTGTGGTGGTTTGTTTTTATTTAAGGTTTAAAAAAACCCAAAGAATAAATAGGGCACCACCCCTGCATACCTAGAAACAAGACCAGAGGGGCGCCTAGGGGGCAGGAATTTGGGGTAAATTTCTGTTGCAGTATCTCTGATGCTAGAGAGTTGTTCCCATTAGTGAATTAACACTCTCACTCTCTCACACACACAGGAGTGCTGGGCAGAGGGGGGTGGGCTGCGGACTCTTCAAGTGGGATCTGAGCCCCGAATTCCGCAGCCGCCAAGCATTTGGTCCCTGCTGCCCCTCTGGCGCAGCAACGCAGTAAGCACCCGAGGACGCTCAGCCCCTGCTGCTCCACAGCTCCTGACAGAAGCCCCTGCCTCGAGCAGCCGGCAGTGGCCCGGCCAGCGGCCAGCAGGAAGGAAACGGAGCCCGACCACATCTGAGTCCTGGCAAAGCGCAGCAGCAGCTGCCTGCAAAGCCGCCAGCACGCAGGAACCAGGTCATGACGCGCAGGCGGCTGCCGGCTGGCCTCCCTCGGCCGAGTGCGACTCCGCGGGCGGACACGCAGCCCCAGCAGCCGGTGCGGGGCCATGGCCAGAGCCGCGCGGTGCACGTCCTGCGGACGCCAGAAACCCCCAGGGGCTCCCAGGGAGGCGGGCCGTCCCCCGGCTCCGCCCGCAAAGCCAACCGGCCCGTTATTCTACTAGGCTAAGGAAACAGGAAAGCAAACACCTACAACTCCACCGTCCCCAGAGCCAGCCCTTGGCTAATCTGTCCCAGGCAGTGTCCCTAAAGAGGGCCGCAAAGCCCCCCAGTGATTCAGTTGCGTTAAGGAGGCCGGGGCTGGGGGCTCTACAGCTTAACACCCATTTTAGCAGATGAACAAAGGAGGCAGAGAGGACAAGCCAGGGCTGGAAACTGACAGGGGCCAGGTCCTTGAACATACCATCCGCTACCCCCAAAAGGGTTCTGAGCATTGTTAAAAAGGCAGTGTTACCCCACAATTGCACCAGCAGCTTGAAAACTAACTTACAGAATTCAGTCCCTTAATTAAAAGCTGAGTTTGCCCCCATTCATTCCCTCCTACCTCGGGGATAAAAGCTAGGAAGTTTGGTTTTTCTTCTATCTAAAACAGAATTCGGGGCAGGTATGATGGCACAACACATTAATCTACCACTGGATGCACCAACATGCAGCATTGCAGCCCAGAATTGCTCTGCTGATTCAGCTTTCTGTTGAACGACCTGGAAAAGTTGCACAAGATGACCCAGCTACCTAGCCCCTACCGCCCATGATAGGGACAAGATGGAGTTCCAGGCTCTGGTTTCAGGTCCACTCAGCCCCAGCTCTTGCAAGCCAGCTGAGGAATGAAGTAGTGGATAGGAGCATGGGACACTGTGTCACCCTAGCCCATTCCCATGTCACTCTCCATTCCAAATTAAAAGAAAAAAAGGGGGGAGGGGGACTGATGCAATGGTGCAGTGGGTGGCTCCTCACCTTGCATCTGCTGGGATCCCATGAGGGCACCGGTTCATGTCCTGGCTGTTCCATTTCCCATCCAGCTTCCTGTGTCCTGGGAAAGCAGTGGAGGATAGCCCAAAGCCTTGGGACCCTGCACCCACAGGGAGACCCAGAAAGAAGCTCCTGGCTGCTGGCTTCAGACTGGCTCAGCCCAGCTGTTGTGGCCACATGGGGGTGAGCCAGTGGACAGAAGATCTTTCTGTGTCAAGGACTCTGTATATCTGCCTCTCCAATTAAAAATGAAAAATCTTAAAACAAAATGGTGGACCTCTGGTGGGATGGATGGTTAGGGCATTGCTAGGGCCACTGGTATCATATGCAGGAGCGCATGGTGAGAGGTTGGCTACCCTGTGTCAGACACAGCTTCCAGGTAATGCACACACCGCCACCTGTGGGGGAGACTTACATTCGCTTATTGCAATCATTTGGGGAGTCAGGCAACAGAGAGGCAGTGTTTGTCTCTGTGCCTTTCAAAGTAAACCTGAACATTACTGTATGTATGTATGTATGTGTCTAAATATATGTTCCATACATTAATGAAAACTGGAAATGCAATACAAGAATGATTTGGCAAACTGAAACAATGTAATAAACACACAACAAAACCCTTCATTATAAACAAAGGGAAAAAGTTGGACAGCATATATAACAATAGCAGAATGCCACAGTGCAGGAAGGTTTCCATTACAGCTATGTTAAGTCATGTAAATGATGAAAGCAGGACGGGAGTTTCAAACTAAAAAACAAGGGGAGGGGCCAGCATCACAGTGCAGCGGATAATGTCTGGGATGCCAGCTGGCATACCAACTACTCCATTTCCAATCCAGCTTGGTGCTAAGATGGATGGAAAGCCATGGAAGATGGCTCAAGTGTTTGGGCCTCTGCCACACATGTGCAGCTACTAGCTACAGACTGGCCCAGTCCCAGCCTTTGTAGCCATGTCAGAAGCGAACCAGGCGATGGAAGATTTGCTTCTCCCTGTATCATTCTGCCTTTCAAACATGTAGATCTTAAAAAAACCCAATAGGGGATGGTGTGGCAGTATAACAGGCTAATCCTCTGCCTGCTGCTGCCAGCGTCCCATATGGGCACTGGCTTATGTCCTGGCTGCTCCACTTCCTGACCCAGCTCCATGCTTATTTATGGCTTGGGAAGGCAGCAGAGAATATCCCAAGTAGGAGACCTATTTGGGGCTCCTGGATTGCAGCTTCAGACTGCCCCAGCTGTGACCACCGCAGCCATCTGGGGAGTGAAGCAGTGGACAGGTCTCTGTCTCTCCCTCTCTTCGCAACCGATTTTCCAAGTAAAATTAACAATTTTTTTAAGTGAAAATAACGCAGGAATGTGGGCTCACAAAGAGGAGGCTTGTGTTGTGGCCCCTAGCAGAGTGCCTGCTCAGCCCTTCACTCCAGCTTTCTGCTAAAGTGACTCTCGGACGCAGCAGTGATGGCCCATGTCATTGGTTTCCTGCCACCCACAGGGGAGGCTGGAACTGAGTTCGCTCCTGGCCATCACAGGAATTTCAAGAGTAAACCAGTAAACAGCTCTCTCAAGAAATAAGTAAATAATGAAAGTAGCTGTGGTAGCCCTACTAACTACGAGCTGCCCTCTCCTGATACTGAAGCCACCAGAACATTCTAATAACCACGCCCTTTACATATGCCCAGAGTCGTGCATGAACAGTGGGGACGCGTTGTGAAAAAGGCATCATTTCACCACTGTGTGGACCTGACAAAGTGTCCTTACACCAACGAAGAGGACGACAATATCACTGGGGGACACAATCTCACGGACCATTGGTGTGCATGTCTCTGCTGTTGACCAAAACCGCATGCTACGTGACAACGTCCCGTGTCTACCACGTGCTCATTCACACATTCACGTATCCATACTCCTCAAAGAAGATGCGCTCAGCATCACTTTAGGCAGTGGGGATATCACAGTAAAATACCAGAGCTTGACCTCACAGACAAGGACTTCCCAGACACCAGACTTTGTCACATGTCCCATTCCATCACTAAATGTGTGTGTCAGCATAAACTCACATTATACACTCTGTGTGGTACGGACAGTGAAAACCACTCCCAGCTGTCACTTTGTCCTGAGTGAAGCTGCCTTTTGCGTACCTCCCAACAGGCATGCTACGTGCTGTTAAATGTATACCATAAACTCACTGAACCAGGAGAAACCTGGTGGGTGATCCAAGAGGGACTGTTAAGAATAGAAGGAAAGAGCCCGATGTGATAGCCTAATGGCTAAAGTCCTCACTTTGAACACCCTGGGATCCTATATGGGTGCCAGTTTAATCCCAGTGGGTCCATTTCCCGTCCAGCTCCCTGCTTGTGGCTTGGGAAAGCAGTTGAGGACAGCCCAAAGCCTTGGGGCCCTGCACCCATGGGGGAGACCTGGAAGAAGCTCTGGGCTCCTGGCTTCAGATCAGTGCAGCTGTAGTCGTTGCGGAAACTTGGGGAGTGAATCAGTGGATGGAAGATCTTCCTCTCTGTCTCTCCTCCTCTCTGTATATCTGACTTTCCAATTTAAAAAAAAAAAGATAATAAGAAGTAAAAAAAAAGAGAGAGAGAGAATAGAAGGAAATACAGAAGGAAAAGGAACAGACTCATCAGAGGTGGATGAAAACTGTAGATAAAAAC
Organism: Ochotona curzoniae; assembly: GCF_017591425.1. Taxonomy (NCBI): domain Eukaryota; kingdom Metazoa; phylum Chordata; class Mammalia; order Lagomorpha; family Ochotonidae; genus Ochotona; species Ochotona curzoniae. The sequence goes on from NW_024466599.1 coordinate 63,221,214, forward strand.
AGAATTCCCACTGCCTAGAAATGATCTTAGTTTTTAATACAATTGCTAACTAAAAAAATTATTTGACAGAGTAACAGAGGCAGAGAAAATAAGAGAACAACCCAGAGAGCTCTTCCACCCACTAATTCACTCCCCAAATGTCTGCAAAAAACTCTCACTGGGCCAGGAGCTCCATCCAGGTCTCCCACATGGGTGGCAGAAACTCAGGCACCTGAGCCACCACCTTCTCACAGGAGCATTAGCAGAAACTGGACTGGAAGTATAGAGTAGCCGGGACTCAAACAGCACGCCAGCATGAGCTGCAGGCTATCCTAAGCGGTGGTTTGAACCACTGTTCAACACTCACTCAGGTGCTTTTTTTCTTTCAATGACACAACATGTGTATAATTTTACAAAGCTGAGACCACTGATCACATTTAAAAAGTGCCACCTTGCTAATCGCTAACGTGATGTTCCGGTGCATGTAGTGTGCACAGGTCCCCAAGTTGAACCTGTAGGTTCTCCCATGCTTTGCTGCACTCCCCTGGAAGATGCTGACAGTGAAGGTACTTTCTTCCCACCAGCAACATTCCCTGAGACAGGGATAATAACCTGGCGTAACAGAGGGCTGAATGGATGATTCCCCTCACCCCAAGAGCTGTGGTTAACACCCTGGACAGCAAGGGGTGCGGTTTTACTCATATTTGCAACTGGTTGCATTTTATTTGGGTGACAATTCAGAAGGCACATCTCTGGTAAGCCTTTGGGAACATCTGCCCCTTCCAAGTTCTGTATGTCTGTGATTCTAAGTGCCCCGGTGGTGGTGATGGGGTCTTCAAGGTAAACTGTTTTAAAAGTAATGGTCTGGGCCTGGCAGCATGGCCTAGCAGCTGAAGTCCTCACCTTGAATGCCCGGGATCCCACATGGGTGCCGGTTCTAATACCGACAGCTCCACTTCCCATCCAGCTCCCTGCTTGTGGCCTGGGAAAGCAGTTGAGGACGGCCCAAAGCTTTGGGACCCTGCACCTGTGTGGGAGACCCGGAAGAGGTTCCTGGCTCCAGATCGGCGCAGATCGGCGCAGTACCAGCCACTGTGGTCACTTGGGGAGTGAAGCATCGGACGGAAGATCTTCTTCTGTCTCTCCTCCTCTCTGTATATCTGACTTTGTAATAAAAAATAAATAAATCTTCAAAAAAAAATAAAAAATAAAAGCAACGGTCTAAACAGCCAAACAAGACATGTGCAGGCTCACAAGTGTCTGACTAGAAAGATCCGAATCAGCACTCGCTAGGCATGGTCTGTGGATCAGGTCACGCTACACACAACAAACTCAAAAACTTAAAGTTTTAACTTTACATACTTGAATCACAATGGACATTGCTGTAGCATCTAGCACATGCTTTTTCCAGTAATTTTTATTGTACTTTATAAAAGCATTACCCTAAAATAGATTTTAAAACACAGTCCCCCAGATTCCCTGAAGAGCAGCGATTTCTATGCAAATCAACAAATCTGTAATGACCTATGCAGCAATCTCTTTTGTTACAACCATGCTGAGACCCTTTAGAGTGCCTCACCAAGGGACAAAGTCTTCCCATAAATGTGCCGAGGTATCTGAACACCTACATGAAGCAACCAGTCTGAATTCATGCCTCAAATGACAGACAAAAATTCACTGAAGGATCAAAAGTACAGAACTCCGGGAAGAAAAACACTAGCGTACATTACTACAAAGTAGATGATTTTTTACACGTGGAACCAAAACCAAAACAAAAAATCCAAAACAAACTGGACCTAATAAAATTAACAAGCTTTGAATTCCACAGAAGTCTATCAACAGGGTAGGGAAAAGCCCACATAATGGTTAAAGGTATTTGTAAATCATGCATAAGGGATAGCTGTATTAAAACCCTTGTAACTCAGTGTCTAAAAAAAGGGACAATTCAGTTTAAAAATATGCAATTCACATAACAACGTGCATATGAATGTCCACAGGAACATTATTTATAATGACCAAAGGCTGGAAGTTGCCCACATGTCCATCAAATGATAAAGGAAAGGTGGTCTCTGCACACGCAGGAGTCTCACAGCCGAAAAAGGAACGAAGTATTGACACGTGCTAGAACCCTCGCTACACCCTGAAAACTCAGCGCTAAGTAAACCTTAAGACATAACAGGTCACACAGCCCACGATTCCATTTACACGAAACATCCAGATTAGGCAAATCCACAGACACTAAGTAGATTAGTGGCTGCTAGGGGCCATGGGGACAGGCCAAACATGGGGGAGGTAGATGCCGCTTGCTACAGAGGTTCTATCGGGAATGATGAAAACCTCACAACACAGATATTGCTGCTGGCTACAAAAACTCTGAATGCACCAAAACCCACTCAAATGTACAGTGTTACATAATTATCTGCATAAAACTGTTTCAAAAAGAAAAAAACCCGCAGAGAAAACCTTCCTCTCCATCTCTGTCAGAAGCTCCCTAGACAAAAGCAGGGGCAGCCTGAGTCACACAGAAGTGGTGGCAAAGGGACAGAGGAAAGACATAGGGAGGACAAACTCCCTCCCAGGCAGTGCACTCTCCCTGCACTCCTCCCCTGGGTTACAAGACTGAATGCAGCAAGAGTCTCAGGGAACCTGAGACAGGCAGGACAGCACCTCCAGCTTCACTGTCCAGCTCTGCAGCAGGAAGTGCCTCCCCAACCGGGTCCTGAAAATGCAGAAACCATGTGTCAGGACCCCATACAGACACCAGTTCATGTCCCAGCTGCTCCTCTTCCCATCCAGCTCCTTGCTTGTGGCCTGGGAAAGCAGCAGTGGATGGCCCAAAGCCCTGGGACCCTGTGGGAAGCCCAAACGAAGCTCCTGGCTTCTGGCTTCAGGTCAGCTCAGCTCCAGCAGTTGTAGCCAGCCATTTAGGGAATGAAGCAACAGACAGAAGATCTTGGTCTCTCCTTCTCTCTGTAAATCTGCCTTTCCAATAAAAATAAAGCTTAAAAAAAAAAGCATATGTATTAAACAACACACATGCCCTTAGAAAGCTAAATGCAAATCATTTGTTGAAAAAAAGAAGTCACATTTTGAATACCTACCATATCAGGACTATCTGTTCCTTGGCAGTCAATCATCTGGTAAGCCCTGCCCTTGCAATGTAAACCATTGGCACAGAGCCCCAAAGGGTACTCACTGCAGGTGACCCGCTTCTTCTGCCCAGCGTCAGGGCAAATCTTAGCTGGAACTTACACCAAGCCCCCATTTCCAGCTGGGGATCAACACTTCTCAGCCAATGACCCCCAGAGCTGGCAGAAAGGGCCAGGTATCAGAATCCACAGCCCCAACATGCGCGTGTTACTCCTCGGAAGGAGCAGCTGGGCCCCACCCGACGCCCGGTTCTCAGGGTGAGGCAGTGGCTGGACCAGTTTTAAAGTCCCTCTCTTCCCAGCTATGGCCTTGATTCCAGGCCAACACCAAATGAGCCAAGGAAGAGGTGTAGCAGGGTGGGTGCTGCGGCCTGGCACAGAGGCCAAGGGAGTGAGAGGAGAAGGAAGCTCCTCCCACTCCACCAGCCGGGCCCCTGCCCCACCTCCCTGCCTGCCCGAGGACTTGGGTGCTGATATACTGAGAGCTGGGAGAGGACATTCCGCACCCTGGCTCCTCCAAGATTGTGTTCTGCAAACCTTGGGCAGATCAGTTTACCTGCCTGGGGACTCTTATTCCCCTTCTGCTTTAAGAAATTCTTTAAAAATGTCAGGAAACCTGAGAATCTGCTCAAATTCCCAGAGACTTAAGAACACCCAAGAAGCCTTCGCTACAGAACGCACTGCCAACTGGGGGCAGGCGGAGGGTCTCCCACCAAAAGGCTGTGACAAGTGGCAAAACCTGAATGTGCCACATCCACAGCAGCTCCTATCTGCAATCACTTGTCGGGGAGACACAGGCAGCAGGGAGAGCAAGGGGCATGTGCTTGCACACTGCTTCACAGCAGCTCAAATGGAAATTACTGAGAAAGCAGGGAACAAAGCAAAACTAATAAAACATCAGCATTGAGAAACTGGGGGCAAGAAAATTGTCTGCACAATTCCTGTAACTGTCCCAAAATTCTAAAATGACATTGTTGGATGAGCTCTAAGGCTCTCCCAGTCCCGCTGCAAAGCTGACCCTCTCTATATCTTGCAGAAGAGTCAAAACAGAATGGGCCAAGATACACTCAGGTGCTCTAACCCAAGTTCACACTCTCCCTGAGAGCCCTGCTCCTCCCAGCCCTGGCAGCCAAAGAGCCTCAGACTCCTCACAGGTACTGAACAAGCAGCTCAGGGCAGAGGGCGTGGAAAACACAGCTGGCCTGGGGCAGAGCCCTGGGGGGAAGGGTTGTCAGGGGCAGCCAGCAGCCTGAAACAGGGATCACCTCCTTTCCCCCCACCCGCCCCAAGACAGGACACAGACAGTTCCTCTCATGCACACCACTCCACCCCAACAGCCAACACCAACTTGGAAGCTTCACCCACACACAGAAGTTCTGAGCACAAACGCACAGGTCCACGTGGAGCTGAAGCACCAGGTCCTAGGAGGATAACCTTAAGTCCTCCCTAAACCCGCCCCCCAACACACACACAACATCTGGAAACCCTAAGCAAACCCCCGCCCAGTGCAGGAACAAGGGAGAAAACAAAGTCACAACTACAGATTCCAAGACGAGTTACATCAAAGAGAGCAGAAGCAACTAAGAACGCAAAGCTTCTGGGCTGGATGCGATGACTCAATTGGCTCATCTTCACCCTGCAAGCATCAGTACCCCATTTGGGTGCCATTTTGTGTTCCGGGAACTCCACTTCCCAGCCAGATCGCTGCTTGTGACCTAGGAAAGCAGTAGAGCATGGCCCAGGGTCTTGGGACCCCTGCACCCATGTCAGAAACTGGGAAGAAGCTCCTGGCTCTGGGTCAGCTCAGCTCTGCCTGTTGTGGCCATTTGGGGAGTACAGCAGCAGATGGAAGATCTCTGTCTCTCCTCTTTGTAAATCTGTCTTTCCAATAAAAATAAATCTTTTTTTAAAAAAGGAGAGAACTCACACTTCCATAAATACTATTGGTAAATAAGGCAGAAAATCAATCAAGGCTGCAATCCAAGGAATTAGAAAATAGAAACACAGAAAGGTAGGAAAAAATGAACCGTGAAGACAAAAATAGAACCCAACATGTAGTCTGGTCACATTTATAAATATATCCAAGAGATGGCTTTCTAAATGACCGATAAATAGACTGCAGACAAGATGGGTTATTTTTAAAATAAAGCAATCTCTTGGGCCTGGCGCAATAGCATAGTGGCTAAGGTTCTCGCCTTGAACACGCTGGGATCCCATATGGGCGCTGGTTCTAATTCCGGCAGCTCCACTTCCCATCCAGCTTCTTGCTTGTGGCCTGGGAAAGCAGTCGAGGACAGCCCAAAGCCTTGGGACCCTGCACCCATGTGGAAGACCCGGCAAGAAGTTTCTGGCTCCTGGCTTTGGATTGGCACAGCACCGGCCATTGCGGTCACCTGGGGAGTGATTCAGTGGACAGAAGATCTTCCTCTCTTTCCTCCTCTCTGTATATCTGCCTTTCCAATAAAATAAGTAAATCTTTAAAAAAATAAAACAAAGCAATCTCTCTCCTATCCTTTATAACTGTTAGTTTCGACTAAGAAAAGCAACAAAAAAGAAAAAAACAAGTACTAGAAATTCAAAAAAGAACCTTGATAGTGAATATGACGTGCTTTACCGAAAACTCAGAAAATACGAGCAAAGGGGCAACATCCTGGGAAAACAAATTCAAGAGATTAAAAAAAATATCAATCACCAGGGGAAACTTCTGTGAGGGAACCAGCCCCTACAAGCACCAGGTCAGCAGTGAACTGACCTCTGATGTGTTCATTCTCCCAGACCCCTGGGAGGCAAGGACGCAGACAGGGAGCCCAGTGGGGTGGAAGGACCACGAGAGGTGGCCACCATTCCACAACCCCATGCCATCCAGGCGAAGGCCTAGAAAACTCAGCTCCAAAACGCTCCTCGGCTAGTCCAGAGCTTCCAAACCTTGTGTCCCACAAAGTGTAGTCCAAGGAGAAGCACCATCACTAACTAAGAGCAGGTCAGAAATGCGGACTTTGAGGCCCATCCCAGAACAGCTAAATTAGAAAAGGCACTGCTTGAAGAACCAGTCCAGGTTATCTGTGAACGGTACCAGTCTGGCTGCCACCTGCCAAACCTTCCTTCAATTCTTACTACTCATAAGGAAAGCACCTCTTCCGTGCTGTCTAGCACACACCCCTACCCCAAAACACATACACACAAAACTGATTCACTACCAGTGCATGACTGGATCATACAAACATACGGAAAAGGGATCCGTGTTGTGGTAGAGCTAGTTAACCCACCACCTGCTATGCTGATATTCCATAGAAACACTGGTTTTAGTTCCAGATGGTCCACCTCAGCTACCTTCTGAGGCATTTAAGAAAGCAGCAGAGGGGCCCAGCAGCATGGCCTAGCGGCTAAAGTCCTTGCCTTGAACGCGCCAGGATCCCATATGGGCGCCAGTTCTAATCCCGGCAGCTCCACTTCTCATTTAGCTCCCTGCTTGTGGCCTGGGAAAGCAATCGAGGACGGCCCAAAGCCTTGGGACCCTGCACCCATATGGGAGACCTGGAAAAAGTTCCTGGATCCTGGCTTTGGCTCGGAGCAGCACCGGCTGTTGCGGTCACTTAGATCACACTGGACGGAAGATCTTTCTTTCTGTCTATCCTCCTCTCTGTATATCTGCCTTTCCAATAAAAATAAATAAATCTTAAAAAAAAAAAAAAAAAAAAAGCAGCAGAGGATGGCCCAAGCACTTGGACTCCCTGCCGCTCACTTGGTAGACATGGATGGAGTTCCTGGCTCCTGGCTTTGGTCTGGACCAGCCCATTATTATAGCCACTGAGGGGGTAAACCAGTGGCAATAAAATGTCTAATTCCAGTTTTTAAATAAATAAATCTTAAGGAAAATAAAGTCTAGCAAAATAAAGCAAATTCAAGGCTAAAAATTAAGATACAAGCCAGTGTTGTGGTGTAGTAGGCTAAGCTGCAGCTTGTGACGCCAATATCATATACTGGAGCACCGGTTCAAGTCCCTGCTACTCCGCTTCCAACCCACCTCTATGGCAATACACCAGAGAAAGCAGTACAAGATGTCCCAAACGCTTAGACCTCTTCCCCCCATTTGGCAGACATGGATGGAATTCCTGGCTCCTGGCTTTGGTCTGAGTCAATACTGACCACTGAAGCCATTTTGGGAAGTCTGTTTCTCCCTCTTTATCACTCTGCCTTCCACAGAGAAAAAAAAATTTTTTTAAATAAAAGACTTGTATATGTATTACCCACTTTCCTCTAGCCCTTGACCCTTTGCACTCTAATCAATTATGTAAACATGATCAAAATAGTAAATAAATAAATAAATACTTGTATATATTGGTCACAGCATGATAAAATACTGGTAACTCTAAGATATGAAGCACTCTTTTTTAAGATTTATTTATTTTTTATTGGAAATTCAGATATACAGAGAGGAGGAGAGACAGAGAGGAAGATATTCCGTCCAATGGTTTACTCCCCAAGTGACCGCAATGGCTGATGCTGTGCTAATCCAAAGCCAGGCACTTCTTTCTGGGTCTCCCACACAGGTTCAGGGTCCCAAGGCTTTGGGCCGTCCTCGACTGCTTTCCCAGGCCACAGGCAGGGAGCTGGATGGGAAGTGGTGCTGCTGGCATTAGAACCAGGGCCCATATGCGATTCCAGGCGTTCAAGGCGAGGTATCACGCCGGACCCAGATATGAAGCACTCTTACAAATTCATCAGAAAACCATGAAAAAAAGCAGACCGATTTACAAATTTCACGAAAATAATGCAGATTACAACTAAACACAGCAATAAAAGATTTGTAAACCAACACATTTAACACCAATTTTTGGCCAACTTGAAAATAGGTTATAAACACATGTTATTTTGATAATCAGGGAACCAAAATCAATGAAGACATTTACAAGGAAAAGAACATTTGATTGCCTACAAAAGATCCAACTATTAGCAAAAAAGAGCTCTGAGTAGAACAATTACATTTCTAAAATGTGTTCCGTTGACCTGAACTTTTGCTTTTCTGCAAACAGACTACAACAAAAGATTCCAATCGTTTTCAGAGTTTGATCACAGCTAAACTGGAACAACTTCTACACCTGATCTCAGGGATTCTGACCACCATCTGCCAAACACACAATTCCACAGCTTAAAGCTGTGCCCTGCAGCCCTGACCGCGGCTTGGGAACCCCCAGAAGAGGAGCCCCTTTGGCTCATCAATCCCACAGACCAGCAGCTCCCAAACTCCAGCAGAAATCACGTGCTTCTGATGCGGCTTCCCAGCTCACATCCAGAGATTCCTGTGCAGGTGGCTCCCAAGCTACTCTTTGAGGAACCCTTGCCCACTAACCCTTATGGCTGTGAGGATGAACATGGCCAAAATGGTGCTGATCTCTAGGAAACGAAGGCTCTCAAAGGGGACAGCAGTCTCTCAGGACCTCCTGTGAACACATGCAGGCCTGACAATGAGCAACTTCTCTGCCCTTCACAAGAGGTTAATGGGTGCCCAAGGTGGGACGGAGGGCAGGAGACAAGAAGCCTGGAGCAGCTGGCATTGTGCCCAGGGGATCTGCTCTGCTCTGGGAGAACACACCTGGAACAACTCCAGGAGTGCCCAGAATCCATGGGTCAGTTTCTGTTCCACTCCCCTAGGGCTGGCAGGGGTAGAGTTCCCTGGCTACCAGGAGCTGACCAGTTCTCTCTCAGCCCTGGCACCACCTGGCATGTGCAGCCTTCCACACCCCTGGAAGACACTAGCAGAGTTAAGATTCCAGTGGAAGACTAGCATTGTGACCTAGAGGATCAAGCTAACTGCCCGTAACTCCAGCAGTCCATTCCAGTGCCCAGTTTGAGGCTTGGCTGCTGCACTTCTGATCCACTCCCTGCTTCAAGCCCCTGGAAAGCATGGGGAGCCAAGACGTTGGGCCTCCAACCCATGTAAGAGACTCAGAACAAGTGCCTGGTTTTTTGGTTTTAGATCAGCTTCATCTTAATTGCTGCAGCCATTTGAGGAGCAAACCAACAGATGGAAGATCTGTTTTCTCCCTATCTCTCTGTAACTGTCTTTTAAATAAATAAATAAATAAAATAAAATAAAAACCAAGTAAATCTAAGCAAGCAAGCAAAGAAAAGCAAAGAAAATCCTCTGATGGAACAAGACAGGGTTCCAGGGCAATATTTCCATCTCCCTCCCTGGTCCTCAACTTTTCCTTGCTGTATTCTCATCTCTAGAGCTTCTGGAGAATTAAAAGACACCAGCAAAGAAGCCAAAGACGTTTCCATCTCCTCTGCTGTCCTAAGCATGGGCGATGAGCCAGTAGAGCGTGCGGGGGTGAAAGCACAGCCCACCAGTAGCATGTCGGCTCCTGGTGTCTACACCACATCGTGGTCACACAGGGTCACACTGATGCACAGCCAGTACAAGAGGACTGGAAAGAGGGTTAGTCCCTGCTCCCTCTGCTTTACTGCCCCTGCTCAATTATCAAGTCCCCATGCCCCTGGGCAGGGGTGCGGAGTGGGCGAGAGGTCCCTTGCTATGTTCTAGCACCTGCAGCCACCAAGTCCAGGACCTAAAGATCTGGAAGGAAAGCAGAAGGAACAGGGATTGGGATTGAGGCAGCAAGACAGCGCCTTGCACTCCCCAGTTACAAGAAGAGGTTAAGATGAAAACACCACAAGGAACAGCAGCACACCCACACCAACATGACTCCCCTTGGGATAACCCTGGAAGGAGGAGCCTGCTACAGTGGAAAGGATGCAGACGGATTCTCCAGCGGCTGCTCCCAGCCTAGACAGGGCCACATCCTGCAGAGCTGTTGCAGGTGCCTGCTTTGTGCTACCCCCTCGAGCATGTAGGACCCAGGAAAGCAGTGCTAATGAGGGTTAATGATAAGGTGGACTGTTGGTCCCACCATAATTATGAGGTTTGGGCTCTTCCTTAATGTCTGCATGTGGGAAAATGGCCCAGAACATTTTTCCACCTGTGGGGACGGGGCAGACGCCCCATATGTTATCTGGATCCTAAGTCCCAAGTCTTGGAGCCAGGACTGGCTTAGGTTCTGCTTCTCACATCAGCCCAAGGCTACCCCACTGTGTAGGGCGAGGTTCACTGTCTCTCTTTCATCAATTTGATTCCATAAGCATTTACTACACACACACTAGGCTCTGTGCCACATACTTGGGGACCTGGCATTCAGACTCTAGGCACTATGATACTGCCACGGAGGTGGAGACAATGAGCTACAAGGACTTGAGGCAGAGGGCAGCATCAGAGGTGGCAAAACAGGGCAAACATCAAAGAACAGAAGCATTTCCAGGGTGCCCACGTAGACGGATCAGAGTGCAACAGGAAGACCCCATTTATAGCAGCGACAGGAAAAAGCACACAACCCTGGGTGTGACACCCTCACCAAAAAAAAAAAAAAAAAGTGAAACCGTGATACTGGAGTGCAGACTAGTGTGAACGGAACGAGATACAGGAAGACCTAGTCTGAAACTATCTTATCTGTTCTTCCTAAACCATCTATAAATTCCAACCGAAACCTCCAACAATTCTCAGACAACTTGACAAGCTGCTTAAATACTTATGTGGAGAAAACGCAATAAATAAATCAAAAATTGTTGCAGAAAAAATTTGCTAAATCACATTGTTGCACAAAAACTACACTAATTTAAACAATGAAATCCTGACACAGAATCAGACAGATAATTCAACAGAACAGAAGAGAGGCCCTAGGACACCCAGGAATACGAGTGTTTACGACATGCCTGACATGGAATTTTAGACCACTGGGGAAGCTAAATGACCAAAAAATAGATTGGGATAATAAGTTTCTAGTCTGTAAAAGCTTAATTTTTATCTTATACCAAAAATAAAAAATAAATCTCACTTTAGAGATACGAATAGCTAAAACAGAAAACACTAAATTCTGATTATATAAAAAATACCGAATCCCAGGGCTGGCAGTTAGCATAGCGGTTGGGATGCCGCTGGGATGCCAGGTCCCTGTCAGTGTGCCCTGGTTTGATGCCCAGTTCCACTTCCTGATGCCAGCTTCCTGCTGGTGCGGACCCTGACAGTGCAAGGCTCTGGATTCCGACCACGCACTGGGGAGATGCAGTTGCTTGGCTTGAGTGGATGAGAGAATGGCAGTTCTCCATCTCTCCGCCTCTTAAATAAAGTTCAAAAATACAAAATTCAAAATCTCCAGGACAGGTGTTTCATCTCGCGGTTAAGATGCTATCACATATCACAATGCCTGGGTTCAGTTCCCAGCTCCCTGCTAGTGCAGATTCTGGGAAGTGGTGGGTGTTGGCTCGGCAGTTGGTCTCTGCCACCACTTGGGAGACCTAGATCGAATTCCCTGCTCCAGTTTCTGTGGTCCAGTCCTGGCCAGTGTGGGCATTTAAGGAGTAAACCGACAGGAGCTACTCTGCTTCCAATCCAGCTTCCTGTTAACGCACATCCTAGCAGACAACCCAAAATGGCTCAAGGACTTGAGTTCTTGACATCCACACAGCCTACCAGCTTTGGCCTGGCTCAGTCCCAACTGTTGCAGAATTTAGGGAGCAAACCAGTGGATGGAAAGTTGCCTTCAACATGTTGCTATATAACAAATTACTCAAAAACTAGTATGTCACAAACATTACTGGGGGAAAGGTAATAAGTTTATGTAGTTATTTTAAAATCTGGGAAGATATGAAGTCATCAATACTGATCACTGCAAGCTTGCAAAGAAATAGATTCTCAAGCTTCCAATTATTCATTTATATTACTTCTTTAATTGGGTATATACTCATTAAGGTGTAAATATCATTTCATTTTACTACAAAAGGAAAAAGTAGTATTACTACTAGCGTTTCCAGGAAGAACTCAAAGTCTGCCCTCTTCCTCCCCTGCCCTTTATGGTTCCCTAAGGAGCTGGGATAAAGGGCAAGACAATCTATTCTCCCAAGGTACTGCACCCTTCTCCCTTCCCTGCTGGTTTGAACAAGTTCAAACTGGAATGCACTGAGGGCACCCTCTGATCGTACCAGGCCCTGTGTGACCTAGAAGGGCACACTCCCTACTCCTGAGGACACCCTGAGCTCTAGGGCAGCTGGAAGCAGTGCCCAAGAGGTGCCCACCCTGCTGTTCCTGGCACCCTTTTCTCCTGCTGCTATCTTCTGCATTCCAGGACACTCATCACAGCCCAAAGGGCAGCAACTGTACCATATTTTCTAGAGGGAACTGCAAGTAACAAGCAAAACTTCAGTATAGCCTGGCCCAGCTCGCTCAGGTCAAGGGCTCTTATCTTCCCCACTCCATTCTCTGTCCCTAGTGTTATAACGCATGTGGCTTTTCTAAACGCCACTCCTAAACCTCCCACTTGGTTTTAGGATGGACTCTCATCCTAGGCAATAAATTCAAACTGGTTTGGCTTAGTTTAAAAACAGCAACAAAAACGTTGTTTTCAGACCCTGGTTGCTAAGCTAGTGAGCTGGTACTCAATCCCCACCTGGACCTGGAGCCAGAGCCCTGGGAAGTAACCAAGCACTACACTACCACTCCAATGCTACTCTGTAGTCAGGGCTGCCATGGCTCCAGGTTCCAAGAGCAAGGATTCTCCTCAAGGCCCTGCTGGGAGGGAGGGTGAGCAGGTTAAATACACACTTGGCATTCACATGCCGGGTTCTCAGTCCAAAAGCACCCACAGACATAAATTATCAAAACCTAGAGATAACTCTGAACTTAGAAAGTCACATTTTAAAATACACTTGTTCTCAAAGAATAGGAAAAAGTGTTTGAGGACCTAAAAAACGGACACACACACTGAAAAAAATCTAAGGAAAAGGCGGCAATTGCTATGTGGCTAACAGGGATTAATGCTTAAGAAAACAGCACAGCTGACAAATACACAGGCTTTTCAATTACATAAAACTGACAATGTTATCGAATTAAAATATATACACTAGAAATAAAATAAAGAAAATCACAAGACATTAATGGACTGAAAAGCAGTAACTGAACACATATGTGAGTAAATTTGAAATTGGATTGCTTTTATGGAAAATCCAAGGTGTGAAAAGAGACAGAAATTACAAAGACTTGTATCTCAAAAATATTACCAAGTGGCACAACAGGTCAAACTGCTGCCTATGATAGCAGCACCCCATATAGGCACTGGTTCGAGTCCTGGCTGCTTCATTTTTAATCTCTATTAAGGAGCCTAGGAAAGCAGTGGGCCCCTGCACCCACAGGGGAGACTCTGGGTTCAGCCTGGCATAGTCCAGGCCACCTGGGAAGCCAAGCAGCAGATGAAAACTCTCCCTCTGTCTCTCCTGCAGGATCCTGAGGCTTTGGGCTGTCCTCACTGCTTTCCCAGGCCACAGGGAGGGAGCTGGATGGAAAGTGGAGCAGCCAGGATACAACTGGCGCCCAGAGAGGATCCCGGTGCATGCAAGGTGAAGATGTTAGCGACTAGGCAACCGTGCTGGGCTCCCCAAAATACATTCCATTATCAAGTTTGGTATATTCAAGGAATGCAAAGATAGTTCAATATAATTCACTTATTAACAGGCAAAGAAGAAATATCATTTGATCAGTAAAACCATGTGGCCTACTAACAGGAAAACAGACTTCTTAAGAAAGCAGGAAAGCAATCATTCTTTTTTACCATAACAAATAACTCAAATTAGCAACTGGAATGCCTTGAGGCCATTAGCAACAACATCAACACCATACTGAGGGGTAAAATCTAAGTGTCAGTCACAGTAACAGGAAAGAAAGTCACTGAGGACAGCCTGCACTCAAGCAAAACTCTCAATATTCAGCAAATGAATGTAACCTGGAAAGAAAGGCCTAGCTGAGGGACAGCAAGTCGACAGGCAAGAACCTGGGCTGTGAGGCCAGACACGCCTGGCCACAACAGCTCCATTCCTTCAAACACCAGCCCTTGCTCAAGCTCCTGGCCCAACCCTTCTCTTTTCTTAGCTGAAAATGTGGCTCCCACCAGCTACCTGAGCTCTCACACAGCTAAGCAAGAGAACCAGAAAGACTTTGCCCCACGTGTGGCAAGCAGTGGGGAGCAGCAAGACTGTTAGCTAGTCGTGTAGGATAGTGTGGCCAGCAACGAGGCAGAACTACTTTCACAAACACCAACCCCACTGCTGCCAATCCCAAAACACAAAATGCTCCAAAGTCCAAGTCTGGAGCATTTCCGACTTCGCTCCATTGGCACAACAGACAACCTTTATGGACAAAACTTTGGCAGGCTCATGGGCCATCGTGCTCTGAACACAGGACATCTGCAGGTGGTTGACAGTCACTAACTGCAATGTGGAGCTGGAAGTCAAGGTCTCCTCTTCCGCTTCTACTTTCTCTTGTTTTCCCACAACATTCATTATCTGATCATCTGTGTAATCGAGAAAGAAAATGCAGGGCAGGTGCTGGGCACAGTAGGCTCACCCACCACTTGAGAAGCCCATATCCCACTTCTGAGCCTGGTTATTCTGTCTTATTTAAGGCAGCCAAGGATAGTCCAAGTACTTGGGTCCATGCCACCTGCACGGGAGATTCAAACGGAGTTGCTTGGCTCTTAGCTTCAGCCTGGTCCAACCCTGGCAGCTGCATTTGGGGAGCGAATCGGCAGATGAACTCCACCTTCATCCGTCTCTCCTTCCCTTCCTCCTTCTATCACTATGCCTTTCAAATTAGTAAGCCTTTCAAAAATAAAATGAAGGTCCAAGAGGATATAGATTTCTGGCTCACCTAAGACTAAAGACTTGTCACATGGGACAGCACAGGTGGAAAACAAACCCAAGATGATAAACAGAAGGTGACATGGGAATAGCAGACTGATGGAATTGTAATTCCTTACGAAGAATTGTGACATTATGGGAAAAATCTATTGGGGGTGGAAAACAGGGGGAGGGGAATCCCAGACTATATACAGAATTACCCAATAAGTTAAAAAAAAAAAAAAAAGACATGGGGAGAGTATGCAGGTTCTCCTGGCTGTACCACACCATAGTGAGCAGAAGCACCCCACAGGCCTGTGAAGGTGTTTACAGCAGAAGCTCCCCTCCCCCAAGTCAGCACACACATCTGTTCACTGTCACCGAACTGACCCATCTGTGTGCCACAGAGATGTTAGGTCCTCACTTCCAACCTAGGAGGAGCAAACACCATTTCAATCACATGCAACAGAAAGTGGGCCCCAAGTGCAGCAGGCATCAGTCTGCTTGGGACGCCTGCATCCCATATCCAAACGCCTGGGCTCAGCTCCCAGCTCTGTTCCCCACTCCAGGCTCCTGCTAGTGTGCACTCTGGGAAACAATGGGCAACTGACTCAGGCCAGGTGACTGGAGAGTCACCTGGGAAGGTCTGGGCCGAGTTCCTGGCTTTGCTGTCGAGAAGCATCTGGGAAGAGAACCAACAGTGGAGGATTCCTGTTTTGGGAGTTTTTTCTTTTAACTTAAAAAGAAAAAAAAACGAATGAAGATTCCCTCTTAAATCCCAAGCACAATAAATAAATTGGGTCAGTCTCAGAATAGAAGTTAATCTAGTATTGTATCTGAAATGTCTGTCTTCATTCCAAATTCTGTATAATTACATTATCAATAGATGAGGAAAATTATGGGACAACCTAGGCTATAAGACTCAAGGAAAACTTAATTGGACAAGGCACCTGTTCTCAACCCTGAGCAGATGTCCCAATCTGCTGGGGTGCTGTGACAACTACAGGGGCCGAGTTCCACCCCAGACTAGTGACTAACCCCAGGCCAAACACCCAGGAATTGAACACCTCCTTTTGAAAGCTCCTGCAATTGAATCTAATATGAGGTTGTAGGGGTTGAGAATCATTAAACTAGTTGAACCAGAGGGACTGGCCCCTAGAGACTTCCAGGCATGCCAAAGCATGGCCATGCGTGTCCTGGAGAAGCTGTGGTGTGGGAGCAGTGAGGTGCTTGGGCTGCATTACCCTGGCACCCACCCACGTCCTCCTCTGCACCCCACTTGATCCAGATTTCTGCAGAGGCCCAATAGGGAACTGTGGCCCAGCACCCACAGAAGATCCAGCATCTGGACAGAGCTTCGGAGAAGCTTCCTAGGGCTTGAACATAGAGCCCTGGGTTCTGGCTTCTGGCCATGTTGTTCAGCCGCTCTGCACCACTTGCCAGGACAGCCCCAAGACACACACGCTGCTCCAACCACACAACCCCAGAGCTAAGCCCTAACTGCTACCCAAACCTCCGCAAACCCACAGCTGAGAAACAGGAAACCAAGGAGAAACATTAGGGAAGAAAGGCCGTAGGCAGAGGTCAACGTACTGTTCAACCACCAGGTAGGATTAGGTTCAAGACAGTGATAAGGCCGTTAAAGGGGGGGTGGGGGGTGGGGTGTGTGTGTGCGTGTGTGTGTGTGTGTGGTGGGGGGAATTTTTCACAGCTACATGGTCTGAACCTGCAGCACAAACACCAGTGAGTGGCCCCAGGAGCCCCATGGCATTGCATAAATTCCCTACAAGATGGTCACACATGAGCCCCCAGCCCACCCTTCAGAGTATACCCTCAGGGGCCCTCTCTGCTTAGTCTAGGATGGAGAGCCGAGCTCCAAGCACCCAGAGCACAAGTAGGGGTGGATCAAGGCCATAAAGGGTGTCCTAGGACAGAGCCAGCCAGGAATAGCACCTCTTGGGTTCTGCCTCCATTTCAGGGTGGTGATCAAAAATGGTGCCCACTGGGAAGGCACAGGCTCCCTATTCAGCTCCAGGAGAGCTTGGAGCCCTCTGCACCCAGTCTAAACTCACGCAAGCCAGCAGACTTGGCCTGAAGGAGAAGGTATGGCAGAGGGAGTTGGTTTCTAATTCCAAACGGAGTCATCCACCAAGATCCCTTTCCAGGGGGTCTCCCTACAACTCTGACAGCTTCCAGCCTTCCGGCTCTCCTCCCAGCTGCAGCCACTGGGACTCAGAGGTGGACCCTCCCTGAGCAGCAGGAAGGTAGCCTGGTGAGAAGCAGCTCTTTCTGTGAAGTCTATCTGCTTAGCAGGGCTGGGAAAGCAGACTCCTTGGAGACAGAATTCACGGAGAGGTAGTGGAGGCAAACGCAGGGAAACTCCACTGACAGAAGGCACAAGCGCCTTGTTCAGTGCCTTGGTTTTCTTCACTAGGCCCATGAGGTTAGGAATTATGTGTGAAACACACCTGAAATCCAATTACTTAAGTACCAAGGGCACAAGGATTCCAGGCTTCAGAGGAAACCAAAATTTTCTCAGACCCTCATCCTCCTATCATTAGAATATCTGCCTAGCAAACACTTCTGTGGCAAAGCAGTGCTACCTTTGCCCGCTCGCAATCAGTGACTTTAAAAAATAAAGATTTTTATTGGAAAGTCAGATTTATAGAGAGGAGGAGAGACTGAGAGAAAAATCTTCCATTCATTGATTCACTCCCCAAGTGGCTGCAATGGCCCGAGCTACACCGATCCAAAGCCAGGAGACAGGAGCTTCTTCCAGGTCTCCCCTATGGGTGCAGGGCCCCAAGGCTTTGGGCCGTCCTTCACTGCTTTCCCAGGCCACAAGCAGGGAGCTGGATGGGAAGCAGCGCTGCCGGGACACGGATCAGCAGCCACATAGGATCCTAGAACATGCAAGGTGTGGACTTTAGCCACTAGGCTACCACAATGGGCACAACGACTTCACTTTTTTGTGTGTCATCTGCAGCAGCTTAAAAAGGACACAGATATCAGAAGGTTCCAAAACTGGGTTGAAGTTTGTGATTAGCTCTGAGAGGAACAAGGTTGCCCACTCTATGATGCTAACAGCTACTGAAGTAGGAAAAACGCCAAAACTAAGGTGCCTGTCCTGTCATGGCAATGGAGCTGTAGATCCTCACAGGGCCCTTACCAACAGGAGCATTTACAACAGAGCTGGCCCCAACCTCAAGGGCTCTGTTTCTCCAAGTCATGCTGTATGCATCACGCACGCACGCACGCACACGCACACACACCCACCCACCCACCCCCTTTGGCTCCCATGGCTCCTGCATCAGACTCCCAGCATCCTGACCTACAGAGGCAGAGTCGTCAGGAATTCTGTCTCAGGGATAGAAAGATCTCTACTCTCCCAGGTAGCCCTGCCCCACAGACAGCAGAAGAGTGGGGAAATCACATCCAGAAGCAATGGGAAAGCATTCTGTTCACCTAGAAAAAGTCCGCAAGCAGTGCTACTCAGGTTTAGCCTTTAAACTGCTTATCCACAGTCTACTAAAACTTTACCACAGGAACCAAGAGGAAAGTTCAGAAACTATGGCAGGTTGTCTAACTACATGCCTACAGGCTCACCCACTGAGAAGCTCAAAGACCAGTCTGGAGGTGGCCCGAGATCCCCATGCAAGGGATGGCTGCTCTGCTCATTTATAATGTTCTAGAAATTGAGCAAACATCTTGGGTAGGTAATTCCTTCACCCTACAGGGGCAGTGGCACTAGGCAGGCTCCCTGGCAGGAGCAGTCAAAGTTGGAATGAGCGAGGCCAGAAGCCAGGTGGCTGTTCTTGCTGTCCTCGTCCCTCTTGGCCTTGTCAGTGTCCCCTGGAAGCAGTGAGGGCTGCAGAACCCACACTCAGAGCCAAGGGTGACTGCAGCTTCACACTCAATTGCCAAGGTGCAGCACTTCCACCCAGCTTTCCCCAAAACCCAAGGCACTGGAGACTATTTGTTTTTCACAACCAGGCTTCCTTTCCTGCTAGCCCACCTCTGATCCCACCTCCAGATCCACAGAACAGTAAGTGACTGAAAACAAACTTGGCAAGCAGACTACAAAGGAAGAAGCAAACATGGAAGGCTGGGTACACCCGAGGCAAGGGGCTTCATCTGGCACAGGCAGGTCCAGACTCTGTGCCTCAGACAGTTAGGTGGGATGGAAAGCATGTGCTGCACAAAGCCAAAACTGCCAGTGCCAGCTGTCCCATCTCAAGTTAATAATTTTTAGGTAATTCAGTTCCTGTCTCTCGTGTCCAATGGTTTTGCAGCAATCAAATAGTAATGGTTTCTTTTATTTTTCAGGATCTGGAACTATACCTGGAACACAGCAGCTGTTGGGAGACAAAGAGGAAGACAGCAGGTAGGTGGATAGGGATGGGATGGCAGGATGAGAGCAGGATAATCTATACATTTTAATCACCCCAGTCAGGCAGCTGCCTGCTGGCCTGCTGAACTAATCCACCAGGAAGCCATCTTCTCAGGAGCTACAGTGACACTGGGAACTAGGGGAGTCCTCAGCTGACTGCCAGATGTCTGGGGATGAGAGGAAACAAGGCCAAAAGCCTGAGAGGTCAGGGTGGGAAGCGGGGAACTGAAAGAGGATTGGGAGACCCAAAGGCTGAGCCAAGTCCAGGTCCCTCCCCACACTCCCCGCCCCCATCCTAGCCAGCCAAGCCATTTGCCACAGCTTCCAGGGCATGGGCGGGGACTTGGCAAGCCCACAAAGCCATTTGCAGCAGAAATGTCCGTCTGCAGCTGGAGGGAGGCTGGTGCCCAGGCCCCTCCTCACGGGCGCAGCTAGAAGATGGCTGCAGACCTGGTGGTGATTCCTAAGGGCGAGCTGGACAGCTTTAGCCCACTCGCCTAACTGCCAATCTCCCCCTCCTCCGTGTCACTCCACACAGGCCCAGGCCCAGGAGATGCAGCTGAGCTCGGGGTCCTAACCAACTGAGACTTTCACCATTGCCCGGAAAGCTAGCTCACTTTCACCCTCTTCATATTCAATTATGTCTCTGGGTGGGTTTCCTCCCTGCTCTAACCTAGGGGTATCACTTGTTTGCTTATCTCTAAGGTTGTGCAAGTATCCCTCAGAGAAGGGGTTCGGGATTCCTCTGCACCCTTGCCAAGGGATCAGCCCCAGGGCATGTAAGATCCTAGCAGGCAGTGGTCAGACGGATTGACAGAAGGCAGAGATGCTGGGCATGGTCCCAAAACAGCTTCCAGACATCCTCAGCTACGCAAGGGTTCCCATGAGGTAGGGCGTGGGAGCCGCGTGGGAGTCAGAAAGCAGGGCAGCCTGGTGCTCTCAGCCCCCTGGGCACTCAATGGGTACTTGGTATGGGCTGTCATGACGGCGGCACTGGAGCGCGCACCATGGCACACTCCCCAGAACACTTCAGGCCCACAGTCCAGCAGGCTCAATCTGTGCCTGTGCTGGGCACCACACACAGGCATCTCTCACGGGTGTTTAAGCCCCTTGCAGGACTCAGCATACATGGACGGTCGATGATGCCCACTGGCTGCTGTGCACCACTCACCCACAGGGCATAGGCATCTGCACCTATCCCACGGCTATGCAGAGGGCGAACCCTTCTTGCTGGGACTCTGCTTGCTTGTTAGGACTCTGGCCTAACTTCACAAGGCAGATGTACCATCTCAGGGTCTTACAATAGAAGAAGCCACAGCAAAACCACCCAGCGCATGGGCCCAGAACGATAGCCTGGCGGTTGAAGTCCTCACCTTGTATGTGCCAGGATCCCATATGGGTGACAGTTCTAACCCTGGCAGCCCTGATTCCCATCCAGCTCCCTGCTTGTGGCTTGGGAAGCAGTCAAGGACAGCCCAAAGCCTTGGCACTCTGCACCCATGTGGGAGACCTGGAAGAAGCTCCAGGCTCCTGACTTCCGATTGGTGCAGCTCTGGTCGTTGCAGCCACTTGGGGAGTGAATCATTGGACGGAAGATTTTTCTCTCCATCTCTCCTCCTCACTGTATACCTGACTTTCCAATAAAAATAAATCTTAAAAAAAAAAACCACCCAGCGCATACAGGACAGTGCACAGCAAACCAGCCACCAGGAAAACCCTGTAAGCGCCAACGACTAAACCAGGAACAGGAGGCCCAGAGCTGAGCGCTTGCTGGCAGTGCCTGAGCTAAGGAGCAAGTTACGCTTCTCAGCCAGACAAGTCAACAAATAAGAACAAGTATAGACACAACCTCAGTGCTTTAGAACCATGGCCAGCCCTGGTCCCTGCCTACCTGCCAAAGGGGAGCAGGGCAGACCTGTTTGGGGAGCTTCCACTGGGCTCTCAAGTAGCTCGGCCACATGCCCGCAGCACTTGAGGCTGAGAGACTTCAGGAGGCCTGCAGGAAACCCAGCAGAACGTGGGGGACCGCGAGGGAGAACATTTTGGGAAAGAGCTGAAGAGAAACAGGTCTGCTATGGCAGCAGGGGTGCTTTCCGGAGGCAACAGAGCTGCCAGCAGTCCCTTCTCCCGGCTCAGGGACGCTGCTGACCAGGCTGGAGGGACAGGAGGGAGGGAGGGAGCCTTTCCCCAAGCCCATCTGTCTCCATCCCTTGGTCCTGTGGTCATGCTTCCGCAGGCATGAGAGCTCACAACCCCGGCAGTGGGCGGAAGCCAAGGCAGAACCTGGGGAGTCTGCTCTGGACAAGAGCACTGTTGAAAGCAAGCTCACAGCTCTGCTCCCTGCCCGCCGGCACCCACACCCACCAGCCTCGGCTTGCCAAGGGGCCTCTCACAGGCTCCTTGCAGGTGCCAGCCCAGGGCGCCCAGTCTCACTCAAGCCGCTTTCCCAGGGAAGCCCATGCCACCGGGCTCCTCTTCTTCCAGAATTCAGACTTGTTTCCTAGCACCCCCAAGCACTTCCTGGTCTCCAAAGTTCCCTGGGACAGAGCAGCCTCTTCCAGTCATATCTGGCAGCCTGCACCAGGATCACCATCCCCCTCAGGCAGTGAGGCGGCAGGGAACCACCTCCAGCACCTCAGCAGGGCTTCCCACAACTCTCCCAGGAAACAGGCGGAGCATTTCCAGGGAGCAGCGGCTAGGAGCATCTGGGGACACGAGCCCTTCACCCACCTGCTACCCAAGCAACCAGCCGTTCCCTTCCCCCACAGTCCCAGCGGTAGAACAGGTTTCCTACCAGCTACGCACAGTCCCACATGCTTCCCCGACTCTCCACTGGAGCTGAAGCCACACTCAGTTATCTCCCACCCTCCAGGGCCAGCTGATAACTGCTGAGTAATCTCAAACTCAGGGTAAGTCCCCAGCCCTGCAAGCAGGGCAAACCCGAGGAAACCTACTGATCTGGTCCTTGCCAGCCTGCTGGGGACACCCCCCACCCACTCGGCCCCGAATACTCCGGCCCTCTGCCTTCACACAGCCACAGGGAGCAGCTGGGGCTCCCTTGTCTGCTTCCCACCCACCTGGGAACACTTCCTTCCCAGGCCCCCAGACACCAGCGCACGGAGTCACAGCAGACGCCTGCTGGCTTGCAGGCATGATGTTGCATCAGCCCCCACCCAACCCAAAATATCCTCACCCCCACCACCTCCTCTCGGCTCCAGCCATCGCCATGGTGACAGCAGCATGACTAACGACACCCTATCAGCTTCAGACACCGAGCGCAACCCCCCTTCTCCGTCAACACCCCCCCCCGCGGGATTTCTGCAGACTGGATGCAAACCAACAGTGCTAGGGACATGCTGGGGGAGATTTTCAGAGGCGGGGTGGGGAGTGGGTTACATGTCTTAAAAAAAAAAAAAAACAGTTTAACAACCAAGCCCCAACTGCACCCAAGCCATCCAGCTGAGAAAGCAGAAAGAATCCAAACAAAACCCACACAAGGCCTGAGAATTCATTGGCCGCCCACACCCCCGCCGCCCCTCCCCCTCAGCGGCTGCTACACACACACACACACACACACACACACACACACACACAGTGGGAGATTCAAGGATCACAAGAGGAGACCCTTTATTTTTATCCAATCCAGACACTTCACCCCCCCCCAACAGCCCGCCTCAGACGCACACACCAAACGCTCGAGGTACCTTGACAGTCGCCCCTTGTGCCCACGGCCCCGCTCCTTCACCAGCCTTTATTTCCACCTGCAAAAGAAGCCAGAGACGGATGAGCCAGCCGGGCACCGGGAAGGAAGCGAAGTCCCTGTGCGACGGGCCCAGCGCCACGCACGAGAAGGGGGGGAGCGCAGGGCAGGGGGCGTCCGGAAAGAAAGGCCAACGGGGACCATCTTCCTGCCTCCAGCTGCCCCGTGGCCCTCGCACCGGCTCCCTCGCCTTCCACGGTGTTTTTGTTTTCATCTTTCCTCCTGGAGCCCTCCAGGAACCTGCCCCCTGATCGCGCGCCCCTCGGGGCCCTGAGCGCGCTACCTCGGCCGGCCTCCTCGGGTGGTGCAGCAGCGGCCGCCGGGCCTCCCATTATCCCCGCCGGAGGGAGCGCACGGAGGGAGGCACTGCAGAGGCGGTGGCGGCGGCCAGCTGCCGGCTGCGCTCCCTCCCCGCCCGATCGCCTGCCCGACCGCCCGCCTGGCCGGGAGGGCGGCGTGCGAGGGGGCGGCGCGCGCACCAGCCAATCCCCGCCGCCAGGCCCGCCCCCGCGGCGCTGACCTGCCCAGCCCCGCACGACGTGCGGGGGCGGGGGTGCCGCCGGCCAGGCTGCCGCTGCGGGCCGCTCCAGGGCTGCCGGGGATCCCCGGGCAGCGGGCAGCGCCTGCCTCCACCCGAGGGGACCTCCACGGGGGATAACGCAGGCTGCAGCGAGGACAGACCGCACGCCCCGGCGGAGGGACAGGGCAAGGTCAGAGGCGGTGGGATTCCCGCCCCACCACGCAACAGCAGAGGCCGGGTCGGGCCCTAACGTTGAGAGCAGAGGCCCCCTTCAGTCTTCCCAGAAGACAAAGCCCAAGCAGCACGAACCTTCACCCCATTCCAGCGAATGGCAAGAGTAAAGCAACTCAGAGGCGGCGCGGCCAGGAGGGCAACACTGGATGCCAGGTCTGTTGAAGGCTGTCTTCTTACCCACGTGCAGTCTGACTCCTAAGCTCCCCGCAAAGCCCACCTCAGAAGACCCGCAGCTACTCCATGGAGCCTGTATTGCCTGGCGCTCCAGGCCCCTCACCCTGGGGATGCCATCCCTGCTGGCGCCTGGACAAAGCCCACCCCAGTAGCCTCCCCACAACCCTGCCAAAGGTTCCTTGGGGGAGGAAAGGGGGACACACGCAAGTGCCCCAGGCCAAGGCTTGTAAGGGGAGGTGACCCAGACCCTTCAGAGCTCCCAGCCATCTGGAGGAGGAACCCCCCTCCCCAGCTGCTGCCGGAGCTCCCTCCCTGGGCACCCTCTCCCAGACCCTCGCTTTAGCCTCGCCCTCGGGAGTGCCCACCTCCCAGGAAGTGGCCCTCTAGCACCCTCCAGCACCCCTGCATCGGGTCCGGCTGTAACTCACCTCCCTCAGCCTCATTTGTTCGTCTGAGACAGAACTACAAATAGCAGTGACTGGCGTAGTTGTGAGAGCTCCCGGGGAAGCGATGGCAGTGGCGGCAGACGCGCAACAGGCTCTGCCAAAGCCGCCACCGCTCTCCACTTGGGGAACAGCTCACCGGAGCTGTTTCTCATCTCACAGATGAATAAGCCCAGGTCAGAGAGAAGTGACTCAGCAGCCCCGTGCGGGCCCTGAAAGAGCCCCCTGCTCAGTGACTCCTCCATCAACCACCACACACAGATGCCAAATCACACACAGCCCTCTCCCTGAAGGTCGAGAGGGTGCACAGAGCTGGATGAGCCGCCAGCTGGATGGCTGGACTGGGTCCCCTGCTCCCAGGCAGGGGCAGGGAACAGTGTCCTCAACCCAGGCTTCTGGTGGGAAGCCAAGCTTTGGCATCCCTGAGCTCCTACACACATCAGGCCAGAAGTCGTCCCCCCAGGATGCTGGCTGGGCTCTAGCCCTGTGCAGCTTGCTGCCCCACAGGAGAGGCCTGGGCTGCTTGGAGAGTGGCGATGACCTCTACCACTGCTGCAGCAGCCACACCAGACACAACCTCAGCTCTTACAGGGAAACCTCCAGCTCACATGTCAAGTTTTGTGCCTGTCAACAGCTGGTGAGTAATGGGCTGGAACTCAAACCAGGACCCGCTCATTCCCCAGCTTCATCTTCCTCCCTCTGCCAACCCTAGGGAGGATGTCCAACAGCGACCGGGAGTGGGGGTCACTGGGACCCACCCATGTCTCTGTGTGGCCACGCTCTCATGCCTCCCCTGGGACTGCTCCTACATGCATCCCCTTCCCCCTGCCTCGCCCCACCTGGCAAGCTAACAGTGCCGGGCTCAATCCAAGCAGTGCCTCTGCTCTGCCAGTTTCTCAGACTGCCAAGCCCCCATGAGCATCGCCGGCTCCTCCCCAAGCAGCAAACCGCCTCTTCTAGGGCACTAGTTACAACCCAGTGCAGTCATCTGTTTACCCAGCCCTCCTTCCCACATGGCAGGAGCCGGACTGTGACTGCACGTGGAGGATGGGGAACCAGGGGATGGACACACCACAGGGAAGCCACACCAGCAGCCTTCTCACCAAGGGCCTCAAGGACCTGCAGGACACCTGCTCTGGGCAACCAGCACATCTTCCTCACCAGCCTGCAGGAGCCACAGTGCCAAGTTCCCACTCTCGTTCCACTTGCTCACTCAGCGCTATCCCAATGACAGGCACCTGCCTTGCCCACTGGCGGCTCGTGGCCATCAGCGAGGGGCTGTGTTCCCCAAGGCAGCCCACCTGCTCATCTGCGGCACCTTCAGGGCCAAGGCTTGAGCAAAGCCGAGGTGCCTGCCAGGGCCACTCTGTCTCTAGCCAGGACATCCACCAGAGAGAAGTGAATGTCTCCACCCACTGGCAAGACCCCAAGGGCTAGATCCCACACCTCCAGACGCCAGCAGAAGCCCCCACTTGGAACACACCATCTCTGAGACTACCCAGTGAGATAGGAATCATTCGTGCCCACTTACAGATGGAGCAGCTGAGCACCTTGCCGAGCCCTGCAGCAGGAAGGCGGGCGAGCAGGGCTCCCTTGGGATGCTGTCTGCGTTGCTCTGTGCAGTTTTCCCACCCAGCTACCTCTACTGGAGTGGGCAGCAGGCAGGGGACACAGGGTTCTCCTCCAGCCTCATCATAGCCCTGTGCTGAATGAGGTCACCCTCCCCAACTTCACTTCAGGGCTCAATTCAGGACCTGTTTCCTCCAGGAAGCCTTCTCAGGTTTCCCAGGTCCTTCCCAAGCCAACAGCACTTCTAAGGTTTCTCACTTGACACTTGGTACTGCTCTCTCTCTCCACACACGTGTCCCTCCTCTCTCCCCAGGATGGCTGGAGTTGCACCTCTCCAAAGCCCCCTGTGGTCCTGCCCAGTGCCACACACACGCTGAAGGGACTTGGAGTTGTCAGCAAGGGAGTTCTGGCCCTCCTCCCCTCACTGTCACACAAAGAATCCTGCCAAAGAAACCCAACACCTCCTCCACCTTCCGAGCCTGTTTGAAGTCCCCCGTGTCCACGCATCAATTTCCACCCAAGTAATTGCAACCCATCATACACACATCATCCCCTATATTTGAAACTCTTTGCAGTTGTCATGGGAACTGCCTTTGCCTTCATTCACTGATCAGGCCTCACAATTAGCTCTGGCAACGGAAGTCTGTGTCAACGGCAGTCGCAGGCAGGAGGAAGTCAGGAGCACCAGCATAAGGAAAGACGCTCAGAGGAGGGGGTGCCCACCACGTCCGAGGGCACTCTCCAGAGCTCCCCTCACTACCCCCACCGACACTCAGAAGGCAGGCGAGCTGGGAGCAGACGGTGCTCCACCGACTCTGCACGTGCTCCTGGATGCTGGTGAGAAGGCCGTACACACTGCGACCCTCTTGTGGGTCTCCTCACCCCTCATTCAGCAGCCAGGGACCGCATAATGCTATAGGATCCCAAGTAACAAGGGACCATGACACAAGGAGATAGGGCATAAATGCCAAGCAGTTGAAGTTGGGACAGCCCGGGTCGGAGACTTCCTGGAGGATTAAACACATAACCTGTCACCTCTGACCTCCAGGGTCAATGAGCAGCCTCCAGGGCACCCTGCTGCCTTGCCACCAGCCCTGCCATTCAAATCCCTCTGCACACATGGCGGCTCCATGGAGCCCCTCCCTTCCAGGCCTCCTCCCTTCGAGCCCCACCAGAGTCCACGAGGGGTCAGCACGTGTGTTCCCAGCTGTGAGCTCATGGTCTCGTCAGCTGTATGGAGCTAAGACGGTAACCCGCATGTACCCAGGTCAAACACAACACTGTCCAGCAGACAGAAGCTGCCTTCCTCCAGCCCCAGGAGCAGGGAAACACTATGCCAAGTGCCTCTCTTCATCCTGCCAGTAGCAGTTGCCTCCGTCAGTGGGAACAGGGACTCTGCCACCTCCCCTCTCGCTCCCGGGACTCCAGGTTCCCTCACATCACTAAGGGAACCAGGGTACCGAGAGCTGACCCTGGCAGAGCAGACAGTCAACAAAGACAGAAGACAGGACAGGGATCATCCAATGTGCTCCCCCCGAAGGACAGCCCAGAAGTGAAACAGACTTGGGGCCCAGCGCCTTCTAACTGCTCTAGCAACTCGCCTGTGCCCTGCAGTGGCTTTCTGCAGTGAAGGGGGCTGTGGAGGCACCTGCAGGCTGCCAGGTACTCAAGTGATTTTTGCAGGGCAATCCCCAGTTCTGAACACCTGCCCTCACAGCACCGGTGAGTGGAAGGCTGGACCTCTGAGTTGTTTCCCAACTCCCAGGCTGGGACTGGCCATAGCTCAGAGCCAGCAGGGGCAAGCTGTCCCACAAACATCTCTGCTACCTCAGTCAAGCAAGAAATCCCCCACACATCTCAGCTCAGTTACCCCACACCGGGCTGCCGGCTTGCTTTTCCCCTTTATCCTTGGTGGTGAATAAAAACTTGGGTTCTCATATTTCTTACCCAGGTGAGAAGACAAGGCCACCCCAACCCCACACAGCCACACTCAGGCCAACCTGAAGGACCCCCAGGAACTACCCGCCTTGCTGTGGCAGGCTTGCAGGAAGAGGAAATGGCCTCTCCTCTTTGCAGCCACTTCTGAGCGGAGCAGACATCCCGCAAGAGAGCTATAAGGAAGCCAGGGGATGGGAGACCTCAATCCAGGTCTTCCAGCTTGCCTGCCTCCCCGCCCTCACTGCCTCCTCCAACCCACCTCCAGCTGACAGAGGACATGGGGTGTGGCCCACCAAGAGGGAGCTTAGGGCCAAGGGTCACTGGGGCTGCACATCAAGATCACCTGCAGTGGGGAGGAATTCAGTTCCCCAACAGGGAGCTGCCGGGAACACCCTGGGCTGGAGAGACACACCTCACTCCTACTGTTCCCTCCCTGGTGCAGGTAGGAGATGCAGCTGCAGCTGCGCCCTGGAGGAGCAGCGGGACTGGGAGAGCACCACACCCTTCCCCAGCCTCACTTCTCACCCTGCCCCTCAAGGGCAGCCAATCCAGACAGCTACACACACACACACACACACACACACACACACACACACAACTCCCTCTTTCCCCATAAGGGGCAACAGAAGCCCCCATGAGGAAACAAATGTCCTCCACCTGCACTGGGCAATCCACAGCCACCAATCACATATGGTTATCAAGGACCCGTAAAGCAGCCAGTGTCATCTCACCCAATTTAAATGGCTAATGGCTCTTGCAGGCCACAGCCCAGTCGGCACTTGCGGAGTCCTGGATGCTCTCAACAGTCAGCTAAAAGCCATGGGCCTTTTCCCCCTGAGAAAACAACCCCCCCCCCCACACACACACACACACACAGACACAGGACAGTTCGCTGAAACGTTTTCAAGAGTCGGCAGACCCTACTCCACCCCAGGGCTGAGGCTTGGTAGAAGCAGGAGATGAGGTCTAGAATCTGACCACCCCCCAAAAGAGAAAACATGTCCAGCAGCGGCTAAGATGATGCTTGTCCAGTGAACTCTGAGCACAGACCTGACATCACAGTTCACGCTGTCTCAGATGCCCCAGCACCCAGCCTCCCAAGACACCACTGGGGGCTGTGAGCCCCTCCCTGCCGGCCAGCACCAGGCCTCCCAGGACAGCACTGGCGGTTGGGGGATCCTCTATGCTGAAATAGCTGTAAGACACAAAACACAGCCTTTCTGGAACAGATGCTGTCTACCTGCTTCACCCGCTGGTGAAGGCTCTGTGTATTCCTGTGTATTCCTCCACCTGACTGCCTTCCCAGACTCACCTGCACAGCCTCCATTCGCCTGCAAGGAACAGAGCTTCACACTGGCTTCATAGTAACTCTACCAGGAACCCATGACACCTTACTTGTGCAAGTCTCACTTTCTAAAACAAGCACAGCCTCAATTAACTGATGATTGTGTAGTGGACAGCATGCCAGAAGCACAAGAGGGACACGACAGTCATTCCTCCAGGCCAGCAGGGGATGTCAAGCATCTTCTCAGAGGATGGAAAGAATAGGTTGGACAACTCTCCTGGTCAAACTTCGTAGCAAGTGTCTGGTTGTGTGTATGCACCAAGGTAGACCAATAGACCTTGGAAAGGTTTTTCTCAATCCTAGAGCAACAAAACCAACCATGTCTCAGAACTCATCAAAATCACTCAGAACATTTTTTTTTCCCACATCGGGGTCTCTAAGATGATATCAGATGACCATCTCCCATTCCCAGGTTTGGATATAGTTTGGTAGCAAGGAGTGGTCTCCTCCCCTTCCCCCAATGCAGATACAGGAGAAAAAGAAAAAATTAAAACATTTGTCCCATCCACCTTACTCTATACCACAACCCTCTCCACTGTAAACCACATGGGCAGACATCCTTCAAGTGTGTAAATGTTAAAAATTATATATGTAAGAATGTTTGTTAAAGAAAGAAGGACGGAGAGAGGAAGAGAAAGAAAGAAAAAAGCAGTGGAGTTTGCATTGACCTGAATCAGTTTCCACCCAGTTTGGAGCTCGCCGCTCCAGATCACCCTGCTCTCCACAGCCTGCGCAGCTCAGTCAGCTGAACAGTGGGACCATCACCTCTACCCGCTCATGATCCTGCCATGCCTGCAACCTACATCTGGTGAAAAGGACACAAACTCTTGCTCTCCAACCTCCAGACCCTTGCAAGACCCCAGATTCAATGCATGAACCTGTCATCATCAGCTATTGCCTTATGGGGTGCAATGTCTTCTGAAGACCCCAACTATTCCCACACCAGCTACTAAAGGATTTGACAGCTCACTGGACTGCAAGGAAAATGCCAGAACAAGAATATGCAGGGAGGAAAGCTGAAGACTTGGGTCGTTCTCCTTACTCTTGTTGAATTCTTCACCTGTTCATCAGGACTCATCTCTGCACCCTTCTCCATGGGTCATACCACTCTACGTCACTGCGGACCAGCCCCTCAAATTCCCATTGGCACACGGGTCACCAGGGAATCTGGTGAAGGTACAGAGACCGACTGGGCAGGGCAGGGTGAAGCTGGAAATGCTGCACTTCCAGCAAGCGCTCCAGGTGATGCCCTCACTGTGGGTTCACAGAGGAGCGAGGCAGAAGTGAGGCTGTGGACCACTCAGGAACTTTAAGATTCAGCTGAACACGTGCAACAGAGTATGACCACATGCCATCACGTCACAGCCTCATCTGCATGGGGCGCTACCCTGCTAGCTGCACATCACATGAGCAGTTCCTGGGAGGTGGGGTTCAGACACAGGTTTTAAAAGGTTTCTCGGGTGGAGCCCAGCATGATAGCCTAGTGGCTGAATCCCCGCTCTGCACACACTGGGATCCCACATGGGTGCTGCTTTGTGTCCCACCTGCTCCACTTTCCATCCAGCTCTCTGCTTGTGGTCTGGGAAAGCAGTCAAGGATGGCTTAAAGCTTTAGCATCCTGCACCTGCATGGGAGACCTAGAAGAGGCTGCTGGCTTCGGGTCTACTTAGCTCCAGCCGTTGTGGCCACAAGGGGAGTGAACCAGTGGCAGACAGAACTTTTCTCTCTCTGTAAATCTAGCTTTCTGATAAAAATAATTTTTAAAAATGGGAGGTTTCAGGTGATCCCATGTGGAACTCTCAATCTCCACAGCTAAAGATCATGTCACAACAGCTGGATCTCAGATCCTCCCAGATGCCAGCAGGAAATGCTGTTTAGTTGCAGACAGACCCAAGGTTAGGGCGTCATAAAGAACCAGTTACCTCCATCATTCACCACTTGTCTTTCTAGAACCTCACAAACCAGGGCTAGTGTTGTGGTATAACAATAAGCCTCCACCGTTGGCACCAAAATCCAATATGGGCACTGATATCAGGCCTAGCTGTTCCACTTCCCATCCAGTTCATTGCTAATAGCCCGGGAGAGCAGCAGAAGATGGCCTAAGTGTTTAGACCCCTGCACCCAAATGGGAGACCCAGAAGTTCCAGGCTCACGGCTTTGGTCTAAACAAGTCCTGGCCATTGAGGATGTGCAGGGATTAAACCATGAATAGAAGATTCTGTCTCTCCCCTTAACTCTTTC
Source organism: Ochotona curzoniae (assembly GCF_017591425.1). Lineage (NCBI taxonomy): Eukaryota > Metazoa > Chordata > Mammalia > Lagomorpha > Ochotonidae > Ochotona > Ochotona curzoniae. Next base: position 63,252,674 of record NW_024466599.1, read on the forward strand.
AAGTATTAATTTTTTTTCTTTAATTGGAAAGTCAGATTTACAAGAGGAGAGACAGAAAGATCTTCAATCCGCTGGTTCACTACCTAAATGGCTACAATAGCCAGAGCTGAGCTGGTCCAAAGCCAGGAGCCTCTTTTGGGGTTCCCATTCAGGTACAGGATCCCAAGGCTTTGGGCTGTCCTGCACTGCTTTCCCAGGCCACAAGCAGGAAACTGGGTGGGAAGTAGAGCAGCTGGGACACAAACCAGCACCCACATGGGAACCTAACAGATACATGAGGTGAGGATATTAGCCACTAGGTTACTGTACCAGACCCTGAAATAATAAATCTTTAAAAACAAGTAACAACAGGGCCTGGCACAGTTGGCCTAGTGGTTAAAGTCCTCGTCTTGAATGCGCCAGGATCCCATATGGGCGCTGGTTCTATCCCAGTAGCCCCGCTTCCCATCCAGCTCCCCCTGCCTGTGGCCTGGGAAAGCAGTCGAGGACAGCCCAAAGCCTTAGGACCCTGCACCCATGTGGGAGATCCGGAAGAGGTTCCGGGTTCCCCGGTTTCAGATCGGCGCAGCACCGGCTATTGCAATCACTTGGGGAGTGAATCATCGGACGGAAGATCTTCCTCTCTGTCTCTCCTCCTCTCTGTATATCTGACTTTGTAATAAAAAAAATAAATAAATCTTTTTAAAAATAAATAAGTAACAACAACAAACTCCAAAACTCACAAACCACCTTTTTAACCATCTGTTCTAAAACTACTAAAAGTTAATAAAGTTCAAGTGTTTTAACTGCCAAAATCTGTTTAAAGTTGGCTTTGTGGGGCCAGTGTAATGGCTCAAACCAGCTGATTGTTCACCTTCAAGCACTGGAATTTCATATTGGCACCAGTTTATGTTCTGGCTGCTCGACTTTCTATCCAGCTCCCTGCTTGTGGCCTGGGAAAGCAGTCGAGGATGGTCCAAAGCCTTGGGACCCTGCACCTTATGAGCGATCCAAAGGCATCTCCTTGCTTTGGACCAGCTCCAGCTATTGTGGCCATTTGAGGAGTGAACCAATAGTGGAAAGTTCTTTCCCTATCTCATTATCTCTGTACACCTGGCTTTAAATAAATCTTTTTAAATGAAAAAATGTTTGGGCCCGGCACAGTGGCTTAGCAGCTAAAGTCCTCACCTTGAACGCTCCAGGATCCCATATGGGCACCAGTTCTAATCCTGGCAAATCCGCTTCCAACCAGCTCTCTGCTTGTGGCCTGGGAAAGCAATCAAGAGCGGCCCAAAGCCTGGGGATCCTGTACCTATGTGGGAGACCTGGAAGAAGCTCCTGGCTCCTGCTTTGGATAGGCACAGCACCAACTATGGCAGTCACTTGGGGAGTTAATCATCGGACGGAAGATCTTTCTCTCTGTCTCTCCTCCTCTCGGTATATCTGACTTTCCAATAAAAATAAGTAAATCTTTCTTTAAAAAGTGGGTTTTTTTTTTAAAAAAAAAAAATGATACCTCTCCTGACCCAACACCTCTCTGTCATCACTTCTACAATCAGTTCCCTCCTGCCCCAGAGAATAGGCCAGGTAGGCAGCATCTCCCCCACAGCCTCCCACCCACCAGCATGCCGTTCCAAGGCCCAACTACCAAGGTCCTGGACCTCCAGTTGGGCCACTGAGCTGCTGGGCCCGAGGCTTAGCAAGCCTTCCACACTAACCAGGTGCTTCGATTCCTCCCGGGTTCGAGGCTGTGCTCAGACTCCAAACCTTAGGCCACCACTTCTGCTCTCGGCAGGCTTTTCTTTCGCATGAAGTACTCCTCTCCCCCCTCTCCATCAGCTCACTCTTGTCACCCACTGGCAATTGTGCAGTGAGGCCCTGGGCCACAGGGACACTACTTCTGTATGTCCTGCCTTCACCCAGGCAGTGAAGGCTGGCAGACACCGCCCTGCCCCTATCTGGCCAGGGGACCTGCCCCACAGTTCTTAGACTGAGTAAACAAGGGACAGCCCAGAACAAATTTGTGTTATTAGTGATGCGCCTTAACTCAGATTAACTCATGCACAATTCTTATGCATAAAGATTCTCCCCTAGATGTCCTAGCAGTGTGTTGTGACAGCCTATACATGACCTACTATTCGGCAGGAGTTAGGCATATTTTACCTCTTATCAACTGCACAAAGACCACTCCCATCTTATAACAGGACACCAATGCTAAACTGATAACACATTTCACCCTCCACCAAGACCACTTATGCTCCCACACCCACCCAGCCCCGCTCTTCTAAGCAGCTGTGTCTGTTGTGCCCCCATGCCCCGGTGCCTAAACCCTTCCTGAGAAGGTACTGTGCAACTGTCACCCCCTCAGGTGTGCTGGCCATGGCCACTGCCCATCTGTCCCACTCCCACAGCACGCAAAGAAGTTGTCACTTACCCCAGGGCAGCAGGGCAGCTCTCCAGCCTCAAAATATTGCATGTGTTTTCACAGTGAGGCATTCCTCTAGCACACCCCTCCACCAAGCAAGATCACCCCTCCCCACACACAGAGCAAAGACAGAAAGCCCAGGGTAACCTCTTCCCACACCTTCACCGCACGAGTGACCCTTAGCAGCAGGGAGAGAGGGAAACTGGTTGGAAGTGGGAAGGGTGGCGGGAGGAGGAGGAAACACCAGGAGGACAGCAGAGAATCAGGTAGATGCCCAGATTGATGGTCCAGAATCCCAGGCTCAACAGGGTCAGCACCCAGCGACCCAGTCCTGGGGCACAGTCCCTCCACTGTCAGCAGAGCTCCCAGCCTCCCCCAAGGGTGGCGAAGCAAAGAGCAGGTTCCCTGGCTCAGCTTGCTGGCTCCTATGGACACTCCCTCAGGCACGGCCCAGCTCTGCAACCATGCCAGGGATGTTACACGCATTCAGTGTAGCACCGCCTGCAGAGTGGTTCTGTTTCACTAAAACGTGCGAGCACGCGCAAACACACACACACACTTCCAGGCAGCATCTTCACTCTCAGAACACAGCACATCATAAACATGAAATGGAAAGGGCCTAACTTTGGAACAGTTGGTGCTATTTTAGGCACAGAAAGTTACTTTGCGAGAAAGATTCACACCGTTGTCCCCACTGCATTGTTTCACTGGAAAGACTCTGTCCCGAGACACTACAGGCCACCCAACCACTTCTGACCCAGAAAGAGGACCTGCTGACCAGGGTCACCACAAGCCACACGGGCGTGATTTCCCTGGCCACGCGGTGACGAGCAGGGAAGCAGGCATGGGCAGGCCTCCATGGGTGCAGCCTCGTCCCAGCAGGGCTATCTCAAAGCCTCAGCCAGCCCCAATCCAAGGCATCTTCCCCACGACCACCCAGCAACTGGGGCTGACAGCTCACACATGTGGATGACAAGGCCCTGGCCCTGCTCCCAGCTCCTTTCACTCAGGTATGCCCCAGTGGTGCCAGAAGTGGCACTTGCCCACAAGTTGCTGGGACCAGAGATCCCTGGGGACCACACAGAACGCTTGGCCTGGCCTCACCTCCCTGGGTTTGCGCACAGGAGGAACACAGTGAGACAAAGGAGTGGAGAAGGAAGCAACCGCTATCGGGAAGCGAGCAAAAGGCAAGAAGCTGTGCCAAGCAGAGAAGTCCCTTCTCACACCCGAATCCTAGCTCCCTTGCCACCAAGAGAAGTAGAGCTCTGATCTACCCCAGCCCCCCACTAGAAATGACTGAGGGCACACGGGGCTGGCGAGACGCCAACTGCCCCCAACACCAGCAGCCTCAGGGGCTGGGTGCTGCCCACAAGACTGCAGTGGTGACCCATGTGTGCGGAAGCAGGGAGAGCAATGCAGAGCCGGAGCCAGTAGTCACTGGGTCATGACACCCAGGGTCCACAGGGAGAAAGGGCAGAAACATCACAGTGACACACACTGCCCTACCCCCGACAAGCCCATCTTTCTTCTCCCCAGGCATGTTGGCAGGGCAACACAGCCCCAATGCGCTCCAGGCACAACTCATGATAGGGAATCCCAGGCGCTTGTCAGTCCACCGTAGCCACAGGTGCCTGTGGCCTCAGCGGCTCTGCAACTACACAGTTCCCGCGTGCAAAATGCATGGCCATCAACTACAACTCTCCCATGCCACAAACCTATCCCCACTCCAAGGAGCAGACAGCTTCTGGCAAGGACTGTGTGGTCTTGGATAACAGAACTGCAGAGCCCTGGAAGCCCCCCTGCCCCCAGGCAGCGCTCAGGCCTGCGGCTCTGTCCAGCGCCAGCTCTGCTGCCTGGAGCGACCTCAGCCGCTACGCGGCTCCGCTAGAGCCATTCAACTTTCTGTACCTACCTCTGCCAACTCTCCACTGTCCCCACCTCGGGCCAGCGGCATGCCACCAGGACACAGGGGAGGGTGGTCGATGCCGGAGCGTTCGCATGCCTGCTTCATCACCCTCCCTCCTCGGCTCCCCTGCACCCTGGTCCCACATAAAACGGGCACAACCTCCCCCGTCGCTCAAAAGCACATCACTTGTTCATGCAGTTAGCATCCAAGTGCCAGGTCCTGAGAACTCAGAAGTCTTTGACCCCAGCGAGTTCTCAGAATGCCAAAGAAAACCCAATCATGCATTTCTCATGAGATTTCCCAACCACTTCAACCAGCTCTATCACCATTTGAGAAAAAAAAAGACATCAGTATCCAAAAGGAGACTTGGCAAGAGCCGCAGTCTAGTGCATGGTGACAGCATCAAGTCAATTTGTCACTCTACTTCTCTCCAACCTCCACCCCTTACCTGATGGTCACCACCAGTGCCAGCTCTACAGTGACCTGTAAACACGCCCTGAAGGGCTTCAGACAGGTCATGACTTACAGGGATAAAGCTAGACATCATGGCCCCTACAGCTGAGGGCTGGGGTTGCTGCGGGGTGGGTCGGAGCAGGGTGGCTGGCTTACCTCCTTGAGGAGCCCCGCTTTCTTCTTGAGCATCTCACACTTGCGCAGTTTGCAGATCTGGTGCGTGCGGCGGTTGGTGCAGCTGGTGCACGCCCCACAGTTCTCCAGTCGCCGACAGGGCTCACATGTCCCACACCGCTTCCGCTTCTTTCGCCCATCGCCAACCCCTCGGAGCTGGGCTTCGCTCCCAGGCACAGGCAGCCCAGACCCCTGGAAGCCCCCTACCGTCACCTGGCCCTGAGGAAAGTCATAGAGGCCTGGCAGGTCCGGCTGGACGGCCAGGGGCACCTGAAATTGACTCATGACGCAGCCAGAGGTGAGGGCATAGATAGGGCTGGGACCCAAGCACCGGACGGCTCTACGGTGGTCTGCCAAGGGCCACCAACAGGTCCTTCTTATCCTACAACAGTATAGCACCTATAAGGGTGAGGGCCAGGAGCGCCCCTCCAGGGTGGGGCCTGAGAGTCAGAGGGGGCGTTGCACAGCTCTCCTGTTCACCTCCTCTGCAGCCTCCAGCTAGGGCTCCGCAGGGAGCAGCTCTCCCACCTGCTGGGGCCCAGGATCGCGGGTAGGACACCAGCGCCAGCTCCCAGGGAAGGGATCATCTTGACTGGGGGGGTGCTTCACCCTTGACCACCCTAGAGCCGGGCATGAGGTATGCAAGTGGGTGTGCAGCGGGGCAGGGCGCAGCAAGTGAGTTTCTTTTGCTATGTCCCCAAGTCAGGCCGGTGGAGCAGGGAGGCACTGTCTGAAAAAGAAAGGGGAAGCGCATCACTTGGGGGCCTCCGGGGTAACTTTCACGTGTCACCTCTTCCTGCTTTCTGGGAGAGGGGCCGGCTTAAGCCAAGTCCCTGCCCCGGATCCTTGAGCAGGCGGGCTCCCAGCACCCGCTCCCCGGACCACGAGCGGAGCCACAATAGCGGTGCACTGCGTGAAATGTCGCACAAAGTTGCCTCTGCCCTACCCCCAGGGGCTCGGGAGAGTTGCACCAAATCTCCCACTCCCCCGTTCCCCGGAGGCCGTGGGGGCCCAGCGAGCAGAGATTGCAAAATAAAGTTTGTGCCAAGAGCCTCACCCCGCGGGGCAGCCCCGGCGCCCCCAGCGCGGAAGCGGCCTGGAGGTGGGGGCGCGCCCCTCGTGGTCCCGGGGAGGGCGGCCCGCGCCTCCGAGGGGCGCGGGGAGGGGGCGCGCGCCAGCCGCGGGCCGGGCTTTGCGCGGGCGCGCGCGCGTGCACCGCCACCGCCGGCGCTCGGGCTCCTTTGTTCTGGGCCCTCGGCCGCTCGGCTCCGGCGGCTCCGCAGCCCCCGCCCCGCCCCGCCGCCCCCGCTACTCGGTGACCCCGCAGCACCCTCCTTCCCAGCCCCGGTGTCCCCCCACCATCCACCCACCCCAGGCAACAAAGTAGCGGGCCACCCGTCTTCCCCTCGTCCGCCAGTCCGCGCCGCCCCTCCCCCGCCAGCCGGGACCCCCCCCCCCGCGCACCCCTCCCCCACCCCAGAGCCGGAAAGGCACCGACTGCACCGACCTGCCCGCCGCCGCCTCCGGGGCGGAGCGCACAAAGGGGCAAAGTTTCCCCGGCCCGCACTACCGCCACCCCCGTCGCGGCCGCCGCCACCGCCGCCTGGGGCGCCCGCCTCCCGGAGCGCCCGGCCGGGCCGAGCTCGGCGTGCTGCGCCCCCCGCCCGGGCCGAGGAGGGGACGGCACAGGAGGAAGGAAGAGGCAGCAGCAGCGGCGGCGGCCGCGGCGGCAGCAGCAGCAATGAAGGCGTCCGCGGGACTCCCCGCCCCCCGCGCGCCGCGGCACGTGCTCGCCCGGGGACTCCCCCGCCCGGGAGGGCGCGCACGTGCGGCCTCGCCAGGCCCCGCCGGCCCCGCCGCTGCCCCCTCCGCCGGGCTGGGGCCGCGCGAGGGCCGGGGCTGGGGGGTGGTTCCCGTGGCGGGGGAGGGGGCGAGTGGGGGCAGGGCCGGCCGGCTTTGCACCTGCAGTGCCTTTCCACCCCCAACCCCCCCACCCCCGCCCGCAGCTGGCCCTCGGGAACTCGGGAAGCACCCCAATCCTCCCGGGGTTGGCCGCCCCAGCTCGCTGCCGAGCTGTAGCCCGAGCTGGCGGGGTGGGGCACGCAGACCTCCTAGGCCCTCCGCGGTGTCCCCACTTCCTGCCACTCCAGCAGGCCCGGTGTCCCCCCGTAGCCCTGCGCTCTGGGCCCCGCTGACCCAGTCCCGGTTCCCTCCTGCACCGGTGGCGGCGTACTAGGTCCCAGGCAGGACAATAGGGGACATCGCGCGTTTGCGTACCTAGTGGGCCTGGTCGGCAGGAGGGGGATGCCCAGGGGGCAGAGGCCGAGCGCGTGCCGCGGGCGGCCTCACGGGGGTCACGGCCGCGCGCCCCGCCCAAGCGCACCCGGGGACCCTGCCATCTCGGGCGGCCGCTGCGCTGCGCTCCGCTCGCTCTTTCGTATCGAAAACAAAGACTAATCTGATCTCCCCCCCCCCTCCCCGCCATGCCTTCCCGAGGAGGGGGACGGGCAGGACACGGAGGGTGGCCGAGGAGGACAGCGTTCGGGAAGCACTGGCACAGCCGCCGGGGCGCGGCCGGGCCCTGAGACCCGGGCAGACACTTTGCAAAGTCGCCCGAGGCTATGTTCCAGGCCTTTGGGGACGGCGGGGGCGGGGTTGGGGTAGTTCTAAGGGATGTGGTTCGGGAGCCTTTGAAAGTTGCTAAACTGCCCCTTCTGGCTTCTGCCTCGCCCCCCTTCCCCTTCCCTCACCTGTTGTGCACGCCAAGTTGAAATTCCAGGTTAGATTAATTGAGCTCCGCCCAGCTGCCCTGGCTGCCAGGCTAAGGCCCCGCAGCTGCCTCCCACCTACCTGGGCTGCTGGGACGAGGGTGGGTCTTTAATACACACGGGCAAGTCCTAGCAAAAACAGCCACGGGGCGGACTAGCCTGACCAGTTTGGGCGGTGCTCACGGACCAGGTATCTGGCAGGCGTCCCCGCCCGGCTGAAGCTCACAAGTCAGTCAGAGCTGGAAAAAGAGCATTCGACCGGCTACTTAGAAGGGGGAGGGAGTGGGGGAAAAGTAACTGATCTTAAGGAGCGCTGTCCAGAAAGCCCTGGGCGGTAGCTGCCGTCCCGCTCCGCCAGGAACTAGCGTCTGGCAAGCCAGTGTTTGACAGCCAGCGCCAGAGGCCAGAGGCCGAGTTGTCAGCTGCGGGGTGGGCGGCGGTGACCATGGCTGCGAAACTGGCTTCTGTGGCCGCTGGAGGACTTCCCTTTTTGCCCAGGGAAGAAAGACTAGACTGGAAGAGAAACACCCATAGCCTATAAGATAAACGTCAATCAAGCAGAAGGACTGGACGTGGATTCGTCTTTGTCCATGAGAGGCAGAGCACCCCTCTGCGGGTCACCTCCCCAAGGTTGGCAACAGTTGGAGCTATCGCTGGGCCTGGGTCTAGGCTGGGAGGCCTGAGCACCACCCAGGCCTCGCACCTAGGACACAGGAACCCAATTACCAGCCTCTGTGTGTGTGTGTGGCCTTCAGCACACAACACTTCCCTGGGCTCTGCAGGAGCAGGAAGTGCAAGTCTGGAGCCAGAGCTGGGAATGCAACCCAGGCAACTCAGATGGGGGGGCGGATCTTAACTGCTAGGCTAAGTGCCTGCCCGTGATTGCTTTAATGTAACAAGTCATGTTTATCCTGCATGGGAAAGCATTTGGAAAATAGGCATTAAAAGGGGGGAAAGGTTGCCAACCATTAGCTATATTCCCAACTAGCCTTTTCTTTTTGTGGGTCCGTTTTCTTTTAAAAATCTATGTATATATTTGCTGTAAACACACTGGTTATATAAATCATCCTCTTAACCCACCATTGGGTGTTTTCTACTTCAGTCTTTAAGAAGCATGAGAAGGCTGAGGAGCGGAGAAGCCTGGCTCAGCTGTGGCCCCACCCGCGCAGGCTGACCTTGGAGTAGGTACTCCTCACCCTTGAGCGCAGAGCCCCAGTAAGGTGCTTTCTATAGGGCGCAGTACGCAGCACCCTGTAAGCCAAGCACTATCAGCAAACCCTTCTTACAGATAAGAAAGCAGGTAAGTCATTTGCCTGGGATCACTTGGCTGGGGAGTTGTGAGCTTGGAATTTGGACCCGCAGCTTTCCTCCTGCTTTCTGTTGAAGCCAATCTACTCCTCACTAGCCATCCAGGAGATTGCTTCCCAAGAGCCCCTGGCTTAGGCAATGTGACAAGGACTTGGGCCATGCACAGGGGCGGAGCGCAGGAGGATAGATACCTCGGATAGCCCGATGGGGGAGGGCTTGGACAGTTGGAGGCCAGGACACACACAGTGGGCTCCTTCAGTGGGGCTTCCCTCAGGAGTGGAGGAGCTCGCGGGGGAGGAGGCGGCTGCAGGGACAGAGCCTGGGGAGGACGGCCGAACAGGAGGAGGAGCTACTGACAGGGTGGGAGGACAGCCAGCCCTGTGGGAGAGCTGCCTGCCGCGTGTTCCCGAGCCCGCTGCACTACAGCCATACCCTTCCAGCAGCTCCACAGCTCCTGGCTGCCGTTTCCAGCTCCGGGAGCCCCCTATCGCTTCCAGATCCTCCTCCTAGCTGCTAATTTCCTCTCATCCCGCAAGTCTGGGCCAAAGGGCTACTTTTCCTCCAAGATCTTCTATAGTTCCTCACCCAGGTTCTGGGCCTGACTGCCTTCCAGAGAAATCTCCAAGCTGCCCACCTGGCCTTCAGGAACACTTATCTTATCGGCAGTGGAATTGTTTGCATATTTCCTTCCCAGTTACTACGGACTCTTGCAGGGCGGCTGCTGGCTTTCACCTCTGTAACCCTATACCTGGCACCCAGTCTGTGTTGAATCAGGAAACCGGTCAGTAGGGCCGGCACAATGAAACTTGCTGCTAACACTGAGAAACCATGGCTTCCAACTTTCTTCCCCAACTGCTTTCCAACACCACCAACAACCCGTATGCCCCAGGTCCTGCCATGTTTACTCCCTGTTCACACAGTGCAGGGAGCAAAGGAGGGGCATGTATCTGTGTGTGTAGCCAGTCTCCCTGTGTGGGGGTAGCACTAACCTACACGCAGTGGTTCCAGCTGAGTGGGTCCCAGGTCAGCAGCATCAACACAAACTCTTGCTCAGGGCCATCTACACCACTGAACCAGAAGCTCTGGAGAGGCAGGACCCGACGATCAGCTCCAATAACCCCCTCAGGGAATATCAAGCCTGAGAAACCAGGATCACAGGGTGCAGAATAGGCACCCAGACGCTTAGAGAGGCAGAGAAACTCACCCGGTATATAGGCCTAGACCGCGAGGAAGTTCCCGCCCCCAGCGGCCTGGGGGGTGGGGTGGAGCCTCCAGTAGGCAACCTCTTGCTTGAGCTCAGAAGCTGTCTGCGCTGTTGCCCCCAGGGCTAGAAAGGGAGAGGGTGCCCCAGGAGGATTGCTGGCGACAGGGAGCGTTTTGCAGCCTAGAGGTTCCAGATGGAGGTGGGGCTCGCTGCGCAGGGGCTTCACCCCCGTGATGAACTGTGGTGAACCGCCTGAGAGCTGCACCTGATTCGCGGGAAGCCTGATTGGAAGCGTCGGGTGTGGCTCTCCCAGACGTGCTCTCAGGGGATCTACATTGCCCACAGCCTGGAGAAGCTGCAGCTCATTCCGTGAACTCACTAGCTCCAGGGTGTTGAAACTGCTGCGTCTCTTCAGCCAGCAAATCGTCTGTTCTAGATGAAGAGCACGATTTGTGATAGGACCTATTGCGGAAATGTATACATTCCCTAGTCCCTACCTGGATGTGGTGTTAGAGCTGGAAGGCATCAGGAAGTGTATTTGATTTGGGGGAATGTGACTTCTCTAGTCCGTGTTGGGTTAAAACGACTATCAGCTGATACTCGGCCTGAACCTGGCCTTTTCAAAGCCATCTGCACGTGGGCTGCTGTTAGAGCCACCCCAGAGGCTGACTTGCAGGTGATTTCCATCACCATTTGACAAAAGGAGGAAAGCTGGGGCTGAGGTAATTTATCCAAGGTCATCCTTGGCAGAGGGGCAAAATTCAGGCCCCCTGGACTCCGCTGCACATGCCAGGGCTGATGGAGGGCAGAAGCTGGCATTTTGCTCCTGGGGAAAAGGGCGTTCACTAGGGAGTTGCTTCTGGACTTGCATGGGCGAGAGGTCCAGTGCGAGGTGCCTTCTAAGACTGGGCTCCGCAGATGCTGTTACATTTCACACCAGGTTGTGTAACTGTATTTTGGATTTAAGGTGAGTCAAACAGACTTTTATGAGGGGAATGCCATCATCATGGCCAAGTGGCATGATCTGGACTTAAAGGAGGGTGAGGACCTTTGCTTGACTTGGAAACCTAAGCTGCTGGTTACCCCAACATGGGTGAGGGCTCTGGCACCCTTTAAGGCCTGGTTGACAGAGATGTTGGTCAGGCCCAGTTCGGCTGCGATGTCATAGCAAGCAAACCTCAAGTCTCAGTGGTTTAGCACCTAACAAGACGCTATTTCTGAATCCTAAAACATGCCCGTTGTGAGGCCATGGGAGCTGTGTCTCCCACTTGATGCTCCTGGGCTTGTGCCTCCTGAACCCTGAAGACAAGAAACGGGAATAGGCCAAATACAGTGCTAGTTCAGACCTTTCCCTGCAAATGACACATAGGGGCCCTGGGTGGTGGTGGTGTGCGGCTTGCAGCAAGTACAATCCCCCTCCCCCCGCCGCGTTCCGGGGAGGGGAAGGGGAAGTTCAGTCAACAGCACCCATCTCTGGCACTCAGGAAGGTGTGCCTGTGTGACGCACAGGCAGGTGGCTCTGCACGTTTTCCCCTCCATGACACGTGTATCAGAGATTCCACTCTAACGGACTTTGATTTCCTGCACTAGAGCAGGTTCAGAGATTTTGACAACGGTGAAAGAGTTAAGGTCAGCATGGTGGAAGAGGTGAATGGCCATGGGCTAAGCTTGGTAGAAAGCAAATAACTTTAGGAAGAGGAATCAGTACAGTGAGATTGAGCCCTCGCCTGCTAAAGGGAACCTCTACCACAGCGAAGCGTGGCAGACGCATTTCCTGCCCTCTTGTCCTTCACTCCCACTCATGCTCCCTCACTTCAGGAAGCTGCTCATGGTCTCTCAGGGCGCATCATGGGAGAGCCTGGGTCTGTCATCTCCACCAGGCTGTGCACAAGTACCATGCCTCGATCAGTGCAGGCAGCTGCACGGGGCGGGTGACAGGATCAGTGTGTCATAATGGACACACAGAAGCGGGGTGTAGGAGCAGGGGGACGTATCAGGGAGATTTAGATGAAATCAAAAATGGGGGCCCGGCAGCGTGGCCTAACGGCTAAAGTCCTCGCCTTGAATGCCCTGGGATCCCATATGGGCGCTGGTTCTAATCCCGGCAGCTCCACTTCCCATCCAGCTCCCTGCTTGTGGCCTGGGAAAGCAGTCGAGGACAGCCCAAAGCCTTGGGACCCTGCACCCTGTGGGAGACCCGGAAGAAGTTCCTGGATCCTGGCTTTGGATCGGCATCGGCATTGGAAGTTGCACTCACTTGTGGAGTGAATCATCGGACGGAAGATGTTTCCTCTCTGTCTCTCCTCTGCTCTGTATATCTGACTTTGTAATAAAATAAATAAATCTTAAAAAAAAGGGGGGGGCGGCACAGTAGCCTAGTATGCCTTGTATGCACCAGGATCCCATATGGGTACTGGCACCCCCACTTCCCATCCAGCTCTGCTTGTGGCCTGGGAAAGCAGCGGAGGATGGCCCAAAGCCTTAGAATCCTGCACCCATGTAGGAGACCCAGAAGAAACTCCTGGCTCCTGGCTTCAGATTGGCATACTCTGGTTGTTGCGGCCACTTGGGGAGTGAATCAGCACAGATCTTCCTCTGTCTCATTCTCCTCTCTGTATATCTGACTTCCCAATAAAAATAAATAAATCTTTAACAAAAAAGAAAAGGTGGGAGTGATTGGGATGAAGGGATAGAGAGAGAGGTGTCTGGAAGAAAAATAGCCTGGATAACCCAGCGCAGGAGTGAGCCCATTCGAGGCTCAGGTGGGTCTCGCCTACAGAGACCCTGAAGCAACTTGCAGGGGCCGAGGAAATGATTGGGACCACATCCGTGATCTGCTTCTTGATTAAATGTCAAAATCCTCCAACCAGTTCAGCATCTTGGGAAGGTGTTAATTAAAATATGGAGGCAGTAAAAGGAACAATCCTGGAAAATCTGTATAAGATAGTGACATTCCTAAGCTGCAAATCCTGAGAACAGGGAAAATATTTGAGAAGAACCAACCATCCCTAAAGAACTGCTTCAACTCGCACTGGTCTCTTCCCACTTGTCTTACCTGAGTCTTTAATGTGTGACATAAGCTCTTCCCACCTTTGAAGTCCCCATTCCCCATGCTAGAGATATATTTCTTCTATTTGAAAGGGTGGGAGGTATGTGCTAGTTCACTCCTCAAATGGCCACCATAGCCAAGGCTGGGGTAGATCAAAGCCAGGAGCCCAGAACTCAACCCAGATGCCCCAGGTGGGTGGCAGAGACTCAAACACTTAGCGGGAAGCCAGACTTGAACACAACCACACCAATATTAGATTCAGGTGTCTTGAATGGCCAGCCCCTCCCCCGTCTTTTTCGGAATGAGGGTCAAGCCCCGATTCTGGGAGCAGCATTTGAGAGGGAGCATAGTCTCAGGGAGCACAGTGCTCCCTTACTATAGTTAAAAGTCACTGCTAGGCAGGAAGGCAGATGTTAGCCTACGTGAGACGGGCTGCAGGACAAAAGCAGGAGTTTGGTGGTGTTGAGTGAGGACAACTTGGAAGCAGACCAGCATTTGTACACCCCATCCTGTCCATGTTTGATAACCTTGTTGGATGGGTCTGAGCCCTCCCCCTGGGAAATTGTTCCTGGAATGGGGGATGGGCAGTGGTGATATTCAACAACACCTGCCCAAGAAGCCTCAGGAGGAATTTCTTTCTTTTTTTTTTTTTTCAAAGATTTATTTATTTATTGGAAAGGCAGATATACAGAGAGGAGGAGAGACAGGAAGATCTTCTGTCCAATGATTCACTCCCCAAGTGACCACAATGGCCGGTGCTGCGCCAATCTGAAGCCAGGAACCAGCAAACTCTTCCAGGTCTCCCATGCAGGTGTAGGATCCCAATGTTCTGGGCCATCTTCCATTGTTTTCCCAGGCCACAAGCAGGGAGCTGGATGGGAAGTGGAGCTGCCAGGATTAGAACCAGCACCCATATGGGATTCTGGCGCATTCAAGGCGAGGACTTTAGCCACCAGGCCACACCGCCGGGCCCCTCAGGAGGAATTTCACACATTCTGTGCCAACAAGTCCTTCACCCACTGCTATCCCAGAAAAAGTGGTAGAGGGGTGGGAAAACAATGGGCTGACAGCTCTAAAAACTCCAGTCTGACCTAAGACAGGGCTGCCAGCTCTTTTCTGAACTGCTGCCCTGTCAGGTGCATTCTGCTTGCTAGCTTTGGCTGGCATGCTTGCTCCTACTCTGCCTTCACATCTGAAATGCCCTCCTTGTGCAGACAAGCAGCTCTGCTGAGCCATCTCTGGGAACACAGCCATGACAGCCGGAGGCGAGATCCATCGGGTAATCAGTGAGGTCCTCACGGCTTCTGCAAGGTGATAGGACTTTGTGGTGTCAAGATGCCAGGCCTGATGTTCCCACTGAGCAGGAGCCCTGTTCAGCCCCTTCCGTGTTCAATCAGTACACGGTCCGGCCAGCTTCCTCCACACTGTCCTGAACTCACGTCCTCCCTGGCTCCCTGGTGCTCACAGTCTGGTTGCCTCTCAGACAGCAGTCCCAGTGCCTTTGATTCAGATCTGCCAGGCAGAAAGAGTCGTACCTGGAGTCTCAACATCAAGATAAAGTTTCTGGACTACCTGGCAGCCCATGAAGAGTTAGAAGTTTCAGATTCTGAGGCCCCGGCACGGTAGCCTAGTGGCTTAAATCTTTGCCTTGATGGGCCCAGCACAGTGGCCTAGCAGCTAAAGTCCTCACCTTGAATGCTCCGGGATCCCATATGGGCACCGTGTCTAATCCCGGCGGCCCTGTTTCCCATCCAGCTCCCTGCCTGTGGCCTGGGAAAGCAGTGGAGGACGGCCCAAAGCCTTGGGACCCTGCACCCATGGGGGAGGCCTGGAAGAAACTCCAGGGTCCTGGCTTCAGATTGGATCAGCTCCAGTCGTTACAGACACTTGGGGAGTGAACCATTGGATGGAAGATCTTCCTGTCTCTCCTCCTCTCTATATATCTGACTTTGCAATAAATAAATAAATAAATAAATCTTTTAAAAGGGTTTCAGATTCTGCAGCAGCGACACCCTGAGATGGATTCCAGGAACAATATCTCAGCAGGCTACTGAGTCAGAACCTGCATTCTATGGAGGGAGACTTCCAGGAGGTGTGCAGTGCCCCAGCCCCCATGAGGATGAGAAACATGCACCGACAGGGTGAGTTAGCACAAGGGTTAAAGACGGTACAGACATCCCTTGTGGAGCTCGGAAACACCTGCACTAATGAATTGAGTCATGTGGGGTCACTCTAGTCTCGTTCCTGGGAATTCTGCTATGTATCGCTAACCCAGGAAGGAAGGTTCTCTGCCAGTCCTCAGGATGTTCTAAGGTACGGTGAGGAGGCACTGACTCCCCAAGCCAAGGTAAAACCCGAATTCGAACATGCAGCCTCTGGAAAATCATAGTAAACCACAAAGCTCTAAGACAGCCACAGGGATTGGGCTCAGCCATCTCCACCTGGGATGCCCTCAGCCCATATTGGGCTGACTGCTTCCAGTCCTGGCTCTTGTGTTTCAGATCCAGCTCCCTGCTAATGTGCACCCTAGGACACAGCAGGTGACAGTTCAAGTCCTGAGGTCCCTGTCACCCGCACGGGAGAACTGGATGGAGTTGCAGGCTCCTGGTTTTGGCCTGACCTAGCCTTGATGGCTGGCATTTTGAGATTAACCAGCAGATAAAAGATCTCTGTCTCTTTCTCTCTCTCTGCTTCCCAAATAAAGTGAAAATAAGTATATCGACCGTTACATTGGTAAAACAGAACACTGGGTGCTGAAGCCAGATAAAAGCCTTGGAGGAACTGGTTGAGTGGCTGAGGACACCTGAGCCAGGCAATGGTGAATACAACCTTGCCACCCTGGCTTTCAAGTCAATCAATAATAAATAAATAAATAAATAAATAAATAAATAAATAAATAAATAAATAAATAAATAAATAAATCTTGTTGTAAAACTTGCCTCTGGGGTCTAAAGAGGAGGCTGCTCCTGGCTGGGGTCCTCTTTGGAGACAGCAAGTGCATTCTTCACTGTAGTATGCCAATTGCTTCCCCCGAGCACTCCTGGGACCTGGGCACCAGCATCAAGAGCGAGAGCACGCCTGGGGATTTCAGTTGGCAAATTTAGCAAATCAGAACACAGGCCTTCCTATGGGGTCTGGATTGCAGATCACACATTATGTTTGGTGCACCTGTGCTCCAAATAACATACTTTAGAGTAGTCCTGTTTGGGATTAGCGTGTCCTACAGGCATTGGAGCCAGGGAATTGAGGCTGAGCAAGTCTCCACCTGGGCCTGGGAGAGTCGACGCCCAAAACTTGCCCCCATCCCCTTTGCTGAATGCAGAGCGGAAATGGGCTTTGTTTGTGTTGGGGGCGGATGAGCATTTTGTGACTGGGTTCACTGCCTTGTTTGCTTCCTAAAGTGCTTTGTTCTGGGAAGGCCAGAACCGCCTGTGTGGGGTTTTTATTTATTTATTTTTTTTTTGCATTATTCTGTGTCGTATGAGGTGCTTTGAGGAATATACATTACAAAAGCAATGGAGTTTTGATGGGTGTAAGTCTGGAGATGTTTTCCTCCCCAAGCAGGCTGCTCACAGGGAAGCAGGCATGCATTCATGGAAGGAGGAGAAAGCCTTGGCAACTAGTCACCTGATCAAGGAATGTTTCTCCAGCATGAAACCAGTAAACACTTCAGTGTTTACCAAACCAAATTAATGACAAGCTAAGGGAAAATACTTGCAAAAGTAATGGACAGGAGCGAAGTT
Organism: Ochotona curzoniae; assembly: GCF_017591425.1. Taxonomy (NCBI): domain Eukaryota; kingdom Metazoa; phylum Chordata; class Mammalia; order Lagomorpha; family Ochotonidae; genus Ochotona; species Ochotona curzoniae. Next base: position 63,269,683 of record NW_024466599.1, read on the forward strand.
ATCCATGCAGGTACTTCAGAAAGCTGTAAAACTGGAATTGAAATGCAAATTTAGCAAGGGTATCTTGCCCAGCAGTTAAGTAGCCACTTGGGATAACTGAACCTCAAATTGGGCTGTCAGGGTTCAGTTTTCGGATTGGGCTCCCAGATCCCAGCTTCCTGCCAATGTAGACTACAGGAGGCAGCAGGTGACTCAGTTTGCTGGGTCCCTGCCACCCATGTAGGGGGCCTGGATTGGATTTCTGATGCCTGGCCTTGGTCCAGCTCTGTTCATTTCAGGCATTTGGGAAGTGAACCAAATAAATAACAAAGACAAATAAATTGTGGAGCAGTAGGCTAAGCTTCTGCCTATGATGCTGCCATCTTATATGAGCTCTGCAAATGTCCCTGGGGAAACAGCAGCAGATGGTCCACATGCTGGGACTTCTGCAACTCACATGGAACACCGAGATGGATTCCAGGTTCCTGATTTCAGCCTGGCCAAGACCATTGTAGCCATCTGGGGAATGAATCAGCAGGTGAATCTTTTTTAAAAAAAAAAAATGTGTTGGACCTGCTGCAGTAGCCTAGCAGCAAAAGTCATTGCCTTGCACATGCCAGAATCTCATTTGGACACCGGTTCTAAATCCAGCAGCTCCACTTCCCACCCAGCTCCCTGCTTCTGGCCTGGGAAAGCAGTTAAGGATGGCCCAAAGCCTTGGGACCCTGCACCTGGGTCGGAGACCTGGAAGAAGCTCCTGGCTTCAGATCGGTTCAGCTTCAGCCATTGTGACCACTTCAGGAGTGAACCAATGGACGGAAGATTTCTGTCCTCCTGTCTATATATATGACTTTCCAATAAAGATAAAGAAATCTTAAAAAAAAGTAATGTGTTGCATAGTTTTTTTTTTTATCATATATGTCTCCACAAACTTTTTTTGTTTTTTAATTTGAAAGGCAGAGTTGGCAGGGGTGTGGTAGAGAATGAGAGACAGAGTTTTTATCCTCTGGCTTGCTGTACAACAGCTGTGTCTGAGCCAGGCTGAAGCCAGTAGCTGGGAACCGCATTCCTGTCTCCCATGTGAGTGCAGAGAACCAGAAGAGGCTCCGGGCTCCTGGCTTTGGATAGGCTCAGCTAAGGCTGTTGCCACTGCTTGGGGAGTGAACCATTGGATGAAAGGTCTTCCTCTCTGTATATCTGACTTTGGGATTAAAAAAAAAAAAAAAAAAGACAGTGTAACACGAGTACCTTTACTTGACTCCATATGAGAGAAGAAAGCAAATTCTGACAGTGACCAGGATTTTGCACATTGGGGAGCCTGAGTGATGCCCACCCTTTGGCAGGAGTCCTCTGAAGCTGCCAGCCAAGTCCCTGGCCTGGGGATGGGACTCAGTGGGCAGCCAAGCTCAGTGATTGCAGGGAAAGAGTTGCAACAGGAACTGATAATATTCTGGTTTATTTTTTTTTATCATTTTTATTGGAAAGTCAGATTTACAGAGAAGGAGAGACAGAGAGAAAGATCTTGCATCTGCTAGTTTAATCCCCAAGTGGCCACAACAGCTGGAGTTGAGCCAATTGAAACCAGGAGGAATGAGCTGCATCCGGGTCTCCCAAGCAGGTGCAGCAATCCAAGTCCTTGGGTCATCCACGACTGAGAGGGAAGTGGAGCAGCTGGGACAGAAATCTGTGCCTAGGGCCCAGCACGGTGGCCTAGCAGCTAAAGTCCTCGCCTTGAACATGCTGGGATTCCACATGGGTGCCGGTTCTAATCCCAGCTGCCCCACTTTCCATCCAGCTCCCTGACCCTGTACCCACATGGGAGATCTGGAGGAGATTCCTGGCTCCTGGCTTCAGATCGGCACAGCATCGGCCATAGCAGTCACTTGGGGAGTGAGTGAATCATCGGATGAAGGATCTTCCTCTCTGTCACTCCTCCTCTCTGTATAACTGACTTTCTAATAAAAAATAAATAAATCGCTATATAAAAAAAAGAAATCTGTGCCTATATGGGATGTTGGAACATGAAAGGCGAGAACTATAGCCACTAGGCCACTGTGCAGACCCATGAATGATAATGTTTGTATAGAAATTTAAAAGATGTATTCAAAGATTTGGAAGGGTAGACTTCAGAGGAAAAGGTATGCAGTCAAAAGTGCAAACAGCTGAGTGCCACTAGCAAGAAGATGGCTGGCTGACACCTGGATTTCCTATACCATCATCAGAAAAAGCCTGGGGGCAGCAGGATACCACATGGAATGCCATCAGCATTTAGCATGAGGGTTGGTTCCAGCCCCTGCTGCTCCATCTCCAGATGCCGCTCCCTGGCAATATACCTGGGGAAGCAGGAGGTGGCCACCCAGGGCCTGGGCCCTGCCATCTATGAGAGACCTAGGTAGAGTCCTGCTAGCAGTCAATAGCCAACCAATTTGAGTTGATTCAAACCATTTGGTCATTCCTTTCTTAAGAAATGGCTGGGCCCGGCATGGTAGCCTAGTAGTTAAAGTCCTCATCTTGCACGCATCAGGATCCCATATAGGCGCTGGTTCCAATCCTGCTGCTCCATTTGTGGACATCCACAGTGGACAGAAGATCTGACTCTCTTCCTCTTTATATATCTGACTTTAAAAAAAAAAAGGAAAGAAAGAAAAAGGAAATGTCTGGCTGCCTAAAGGCCATGAAAATGTGTCTTTACTTTTTAAAAAGAAGGGGCAAAGAGACAGAGCTCCCACATGTTAGCTCACATCCCAAACGCCTACAACAGTCCCATTCCCTTGCCCAGTTGGGATCAAAACAAGAGGGCAAGAATTGGATCCAGGTTTTCCTGGTGGGTGGCGGAAACGCAACCACTTGACCCAACGCCACTGCCTCCCAGGGTCTGCATTATTGGGATGCTTGATTTGCTTGATACGGGACATGGGTGTTCCAACTACCCGGTCAGGTGAGATGGAATTTCAGCAAACACCCAGAAGGCCTCCTTTCACAAAAATATTCCATCTAAAGCAAATCCTTGGGCAGTTGTCCTACCAAGTTGTCTGAAACTTCTTGCTTCCTCTTGAGATTGCTTCTGTCTAAGCTCCATTTTTTCCCCTGAGGATTCTGAATCTGTAAAGTTGCTCTTTATTTTCGGAAAAAGAACTTAATTTTAGAAGGCTGTCAAAAATATCTTACAGAAGCAAATCTGGTGACTAAGGTGGTGTTCAAACCTAACGGAGATGTTTCAATCTTGCTAGGTAAAAGGGTGTCTTGGGAGGTGTGTGCATGCCCATCTTGCTGCCTTCCATCCTCTTGGTGTCAGGCATACAGATGCCAACACATTCATGCTGAACTGGGAACACAGCCTGGGACTTTGGGATCCAGTTCCGGCCTCCTTCCTGTGCTGGCCCAACCTTGCCTGTTGCATGTATTTTGGGGATTGAATTTCTGTTTCTGTTTCTTTCTCTCTCTCTCTCCTTCATCCTCTCAAGTAGATAAAAATAAGGAGGAAGAGGGGGAAAGGAAGAAAAGGAACTGACTTGAAAGGCAACTCTAAAGAAATTTTTCAGCGACAGTAGCCTGAGATGCACAAGTTTCAGGATGTATGCTGGTTAGAAACCAGACACTTATCTCCATCAGTGTGCCATGTCTGTAACTTACACATTCGCCAGAGAAGAAAGCACTGCAATGCCTTCTTCCTTACTGACATAAATACTGGATTGCCTCGTGTCAACGACTAATCAATAATACTGGACAAATCCTAGCACTTTAAACATTTTTATGCTACCTCAATCCGCAGAACAACTATTTTTAATGCGTCGTTAATAGGGACAACAGTTGAAACATAACTCGCTTTTTCACACATGGGATTTCAAGACACAGACATTAAACGAGACTTGCAAATTAGGCAAGGCCCCACATGTCCATGTCTTAATGAATTTTACATAAATGGAGCAAAGACACTCATAGCTGCTGGGAGACCCCAAACACCTGACTTACTCCAGCTCCACAGGAACAGCTGGGAGGTCTTAGAGGACATGACACATGCATGCACTCACACACACGTTTTCATATCTTTATCTGTGCAGTCACCAAGCATCCTTAAATTCACACATTCTTTAAAAAATTTTGTTTTAAAGATTTATTTATTTTTATAGTAAAGACAGATATACAGAGAGGAGGAGAGACAGAGAGGAAGATCTTCCATCCATTGATTCACTCCCCAAGCAGCCTCAATGACAGGAGCTGTGCTGATCCAAAGCCAGGAGCCTGAAGTCTCTCATGTGTCTCCCATGCAGGTAAATGGTCCTAAGGCTTTGGGCCATCCTTGACTGCTTTTCCAGGCCACAAGTAGGGAGCTGGATGGGAAGTGGGGCTGCCGGGATTAACTGGTGCCCACAAGGGATCCTGGCGCATGCAAGGAGAGGGCTTAACCCATTAGGCTATCACACTGGGGCCAAATTCATGCATTCTTTTTTTTTTTAAGATTAGTTTATTTTTTATTGGAGAGGCAGATATACCGAGAGGAGAGACAGAGAAGATCTTCCATCCAATGGTTCACTCCACAAGCAGCTGCAATGGCTGAAGCTCAGCCAATCCAAAGCCAGGAGCTCTTCTAGGTCTCCCATGTGGCTGCAGGATCCCAAGGCTTTGGGCTGTCCTCTACTGCTTACCCAGGCCACAAACAGGGAGGAGGATGGGAAGCAGGGCCGCAGGGATTAGAACCGGCGCCCATATGGGATCCTAATGCGTGCAAGGCAAGGACTTTAACCACTACGCTATTGTGCCAGGCCCCAAATTCATGCATTCTAACCTGGAAGTAGCCAAGAGGGCAGGTTGCTCACAGGGCTCCTCTCCTGGTAAACATGGGAGAAGGAAAGCCAGGTCTTGCCGTGCCAATGGAGTGATTTGTGGAGCAGAAGTCAGTTTGAGCAAAGGCAAAGTCCCCTCTTTGAAGGAGAAAAACACTGAAGATGAAGCCTAGCAGTTCTTGGCCATGGAATCCTTTCCAACACACAGGTCATCTAAGGTCAAGCTCAGAGCACAAAGCCAGCCATCAGGCGGGAAGGAGGCTGCAGCGAGTGCCTGCCTGTCTGCGCAGCCCTCTACTGTAACAGCTGAAGTCCCACACCAGCCCATTTGCCAGTCACCTGAGGGACTTCACTGGCTGTTTGGACCCAGGCCATTCTGGCATTTGCCTCAAAGGAACATAGCCAGTGCACAGCTGTTGGTCAAAGCAGATTAGAGAACTGTGTGGGCAATGCAAGCTCTGTAAGCCTTCTGTTTTTTTTTTTTTTAAGATTTATTTATTTCTATTTCTTGTAAAGTCAGATATACAGAGAGGAGGAGAGGAAGATCTTCCATCTGATGATTAACTCCCCAAGTGACTGCAATGACCAGAGCTGTGCCGATCCGAAGCCAGGAGCTTCTTCTGGGTCTCCCACATGGGTATAGGGTCCCAAAGCTTTGGGCCATCCTCAACTGCTTTCCCAGGCCAGAAGCAGGGAGCTGGATGGGAAGTGGGGTTGCCGGGATTAGAACCCACCCCCTTATTGAATCCTGGTGAGTTCAGTGAGTTCAAGGAGAGGACTTTAGCCAACAGTCCACCATGTCAGGCCCCCAGCCGTCTGGTCTTTTGCTAACTGCTCCACTGAAAACACTCAAGGGCTTAACACAATGGCTCAATTGGCTAATCCTCCCATTGCAAGTGCAAGGATAGTATCCTGGCCGCTCCACTTCCCATTCTGCTGCCTGTGGCCTGGGAAAACAGTTGCGGACAACCCAAAGCCTTGGGACCCTGCATCCACATGGGAGACCTGGAAGAGGCTCCTGGCTTTGGATAAGTTCAGCTCTGGCCATTGCAGCTGTTTGGGGAGTGAACCAGCAGATAGCAGATGTGGGATGTGTCAGTCCCTTGCAGGGGTGGTTAAGAGTCAAGGAGGGAACCACTCAACTGACTTGAGGGCAAGAGGAATGAATCAGTGTTGGGGGCTAGCCATGAGGCGCACTACACCTTCGACAAAACAAATAAGGTACAAAAATCTGAGAGCAAGCGCTGAGCAGGCAGAACTTGGTGGGAATACAGCCATCAAGCATCCTAAAGCCCCTGCTGTGTGTGTCCACTGATTTCAAGAGAAACTGTTTTGCAAAATGATGCAGCTAGAAATTTTGCTATTTGACATTTAATCACTACAAAAAAAGCTTTCCTCTTTGATCAAGACGATTCAACACAAAGAAGTGATTTGGATTTCCAATCCAGGTTCAGGGCATTGATGAACTTTTTTTCCTTCTTATTTTCCATTTTAGTTTTGTAGATTTAGGGTTTCTCTCCTTTCCCTCCTCCCTTTTTCTTCTGCCTTTTGTTCGTCCCCTGTGTTTTTTTTTTTTTTAAAGATTTATTTATTTTTATTGGAAAGTCAGATATACAGAGAGGAGGAGAGACAGAGAGAAAGATCCTCCATCGGATGCTTCACTCCCCAAGTGGCCACAACGGCTGGAGCTGAGCCAATCTAAAGCCAGAAGCCAAGAGCCAGGAGTCAGGAGCTCCCCCGGGTCTCCCACACGTGTGCATGGTCCCAAGGCCCTCCCAAGGCTTTGGGCCGTCCTCGACTGCTTACCCAGGCCACAAGCAGGGAGCTGGATGGGAAGTAGGGCCGCCGGGATTAGACACAGTGCCCATATGGGCGACCATATGGGATCATGGGCATGCAAGGCGAGAACCTTAACCACTATGCCATTGCGCCGGGCCCTGTCCCCTGTGTTTTACAACAGTCTTTCAGTGGGGGTAGAGGAAGGGCTTTTGAACGCAATACTCCCTTTGTGCCTCAAATCTGCACTTCTCTGGAGGTGAACCTCGCTCTGTTTTGCAGGTGGGGACAGGACTGGCTCCTTTACACAGAGTCCTACTTTGCTTTGTGCCCACTACAACCCTGCTTCCTCCTCATTGTACCTAGACCTGCCCTTCATCAAAATTCTTTCGCTATCTTTTCCTCTTTGGTGAGATGTACTAAGGCTTATTTACTGTGTGGTTTCCTTTGTTCCAAAAAGCCTCTACATTCAACTTTGTCAGACTCCAGGCTTACTCCTGGCAACTAGAGTCTGACTGGGCTGAAATGCAGGTTATGGGGAAAGAGAGATACTTTCTACTGTCCTCTAATATTATGCATGATTTAAGTTTTCCATAACATTTGTATAAGTCTTTAAAAAAAAACCCATAATTATGGCAGAAGTCATGACAGTGTCTGAGATCTGTGCGAGAATTTACAGCCACTCTGCCTCACAGTAATATGTCCTCATCCTAATCGTGGGGTCTGTGGATATATTATTACTAGTTCCCACAGCAAGACAAAGAAGGCCAGAGAGCTTAAGGCAAGGAGACTGCTGGATTATCCAGCTAGGCCCAGTGTCATCACACAGTTTCTTCAGCAGAGGCTCCCCCAGCTATGGCCAGATGTACCACTGAGGCTTTGAAGAGAAACGAATAAGCCAGAGGAGCCTCCAGGAGACAGCAAAGGTGAAGGACTCACCTCTACAAGCTCCGAGAAGGGCAACCCTATTGATAGCCTGGTTTTATGTACCTAGCCTTTTTTTTTTCCCCTCAAAGCAAATGATTCTTTATTTTATTATTTAAGATTTAATCATCTTTTATTGGAAAGGTAGGTTTACAGAGCAAAATATCTTCCATTTCCTGATTCACTCCCCATGTGGCTGCACTGGCTAGAGCTGAGCTGATCCTAAGACAGGAATCAAGAGCTTCTTCCTGATCTCCCACGTGAGTGCAGGGTTCCAAGGCTTTAGGCAATCTTCTACTCTTTCCCAGGCCACAAGCAGGGAGCTGGATGGGAAGTGGAGCACTGGATATGAGCTAGCACCTGTATCAGATCCTGGTATCTGCAAGGGTAGGATTAGTCAACTGAGTCCTTGTACTGGGCCTGAAAACAGATTTCATATTCACAGACTTGTAATGTAAAAATGTGTGTCACTTTCAGCCACCATGTTTGTGGCAATTTGATGTGGCAGCAACATAAAAGTAATACAAGATCACCCACCAGGAGTGGATGAGAAAAAAGTGGCAGCCCAGGAGATGGAAGAAAGGGCCACGTGAGCAGTGGCGAGGCAAAGGAGACTGCATGGGAAAAGGTTCCAGGGAGAGCGTGAATGCCCAAGAATTTAACCTACTCAATATCTACTGTGAGGGATGAAGGAATTTAAACCTTTACATTTTAAGGTGCATGTTATTCCGTTGCATGGCTGTACCTGTGATGCATCTAATAGCCTCTTTCCTTTGAAATCCATCATCTTTTCTCTCATATTTAAAGTCTGAGAACTTTCACAGCTTCAATCCACATTATAAACAGCATCAAGGTACAACTGAGGTTGCAACACAGCACAGGCTGACAAGTGGAACTACTTCCATGTGGCAGTTAATCCACTTTTGGGAGACAGCCAAATCCAAGAGTGGAAACAGCCTTACAGACTGGATTGACAGAGTTTTATTGTCAAGTACTCAGTAGACTGTCAGTTCTGGTGGTCTTCCATGCCTAAGGGTCCCCCTTAAATCATCGTGGTGCCTGAGGAAGAGGTGGACCACTGGTGGGAGCATGGAGACATGCCAGTCCCATGTGGGCAGGGCTGCAGCTACAGAGGGAGCTGCAGGACTGCTGCAGAAGCAGAGGCCTATATGCGAAGGTTCTGTCCACACCTACCACCCCTCCCTATACTTTAGATTCAAAATAACTGTTCCTCATTACAATGTTTACTCGCTACAAATGATCTCCACTACCAATGTGGAAAATGGTAAATTATTTAATCCAGACAAGATTGCTGATGCCTCTGATTATTCCAGAAAATGTTTACATGCTAACCGGCAATATTTACAAAAGGAGAGGGATGTTAAATGTGTATTTTCAGGCTCTAAGAAGAAGCGAAGAAGCATGTAAGAGGAGTGCATTCTCATTTGAGACAGTGCAGAGCTAGCTCCCAACGGCTTCTCCATTCCCTAGAGGTGTACAATGGCTGAGGCTAACATCAGGAGCTGTTAACTCAAACCAGCTTCTATATGGGTAGCAGGAACCCCATAACTTAAACCACTACTGCTGTCTCAATTGGCACTAATTTGGAGTCAGGAGCAAGAACTGTGAATGGAACATGTGCACGCCAATAGGAAATACAGGTGTCCAAACTGGTGACTTAATTGCTGGGATTAATGTGTATCCTGAATTTACTCCTCATCTGGCTATGACAACCTGGGCTCAATGCTCATTCTCACATGAGCAATGTGGCACATAGCTTTTTTTTTTTTCTTTCCCTAAATAGTCTATTCCATTCAGTTTTCACAATTCAGAAGAGCTGTCACTTTCTTAAGGAGGGGATGTGTCCCAGATAATGTTGGCTCCTTCTGTTCTAAACTCTTCTGTAACAGTGAACACACCTGCAACTTCCTGCTGAGTGTCTATCACTTTTTTATCAGAATGCAAATTCTACGAGAAAGCAAGGTCTGCCTTCTGTCATTTTCACATTAGTCTCCTTAGTACCCGTAAGAGAGGACATATTCCTAACATTGGCTGAACAAAGAAATCAAAGAGTAATGAGGGCCTGGTGTTCCTGTTCTTGGGTTACTGGTGATTTCTACATCAGTGGTTCCCAGAAATGTAAATGGCAGTGCAGTATATGGACGCTTTGGGGGATAAATGACTAAAATCACAGAGTTTCCCAAATGCAGGAAACGCCCTGTATGCACCTCTGGCCTTGTTCAGTGTGGAGCAATCAAACCTATGAACAAATGGGGCAGATTTTCAGGAAGGGGAATTCCATGAGGGAAGAAACAATCTTAACAGACACTTTTACTCAAAAGAATGAAGCTGAGGACCTAGCATGGTAGTCTAGTGGCTGAAGTCCTTGCCTTGCACCTACAGAGAGCCCATATGGGTGCTAGATCAGTCCTGACTGTTCTGCTTCCCTTCTGGCTCCCCACATGTGGCCTGGAAAAGCAGTCAAGGTTGGCCCAAAGCCCTGGGATTCTGTACTCATGGGAGATCCTGAAGAAGCTCCGAGCTCTGGATCGGCTCAGGTCTGGCCATTGCAGCCACTTGGGGAGTGAACCACTGGACAGAAGATCTTTCTATCTCTCCTTCTCTCTGTAAATCTGACTTTCCAATAAAAACAAATAAATCTTAAAGCAAAAACAAATAAAAAATATATTTTTAAAAAAAACTCACTATCATGAGATTCTATTTATACAGTGTCCAGAACAGACAGTCCTAAATAGAAGAGCCAGTAGTGCAGCACAGTGGATAAAATTGCTGCCTGTGACACCAGACACTATAACAGTGTTTGAGTCGCAGCCGCTCCACTTCCTATTGTAATGCACTCGGGGAAAGCACAAATATCCCAAGTGCTTGAACCCCTGCATCCACCTGGAAGACCCAGAGGAAGCTCTGGCTTCTGGCTTTGGCCTGGCACAACTCTGGCTATTATGGTCATTTTGGGAGTGAACCAGTGGGAAGATCTTTCTCTACCCCCCTTGTTTCTGTCTCTCTCCCTCTCTCTCTCTTTTTTTTTTTTTTAGATTTTTTAAAAATTTATTTATTGGAAAGTCAGATATACAGAGAGGAGGAGAGACAGAGAGGAAGATTGTCCGTCCAATTATTCACTCCCCAAGTGAGCACAACGGCCAGTGCTATGCCGATCCGGAGCCAGGAGCCAGGAACTTCTTCCAGGTATCCCACATGGGTGCAGAGTCCCAAAGCCTTGGGCCGCCCTCGATTGCTTTCCCAGGACACAAGCAGGGAGCTGGATGGGAAGTGGAGTTGCCGGGATTAGAACCGGCGCCCATATGGGATCCCAGGGTGCATTCGAGGAAAGGACTTTAGCCGCTAGGCCATGCTGCCAGGCCCTGTTTCTGTCTCTTAAACTCTGCTTTGAAAGAAAAGATGCAGGTTACTTAAGACTAGGAGCCAGCAGTCAAGTAGTGAGGTAACTTGGGGGAAAATGGGAGGAACTTTCTTTTTGGAGTGACATAACTATTTTGGAATTGTTCTGTTTGTACAACTCTCTGACTATGCTACAAGTCCATGAACCATATACATTAACAGGGTAAATAGTATGGTGGATTAATTATGCATCAGAAAAGCTATTAAACATTTCTTAAAATACGTAACTGAACCTAAAAAAGAAAAATGACTTACGTCAGGTGGGCACTGTGGCTCCTTAGGCTAAACTGTTGCCTGGGACACACATGTCCCATACTGGAGAGCTTCGTTTGAATTCTGCCTCATCCAGCTTCCTGCTCATGTGTCCAGGGGCAGCAGATGATGATGCAAAGACTGGGGTTCCTGGCTCCTGGCTGCAGCCTGGCCCAACCCTGGCTCTGTGGGCATTAGGGGAATGAAACAGCACATGCAAACAAACAACAAAAAGAAACCAATCTCATACTCATTTTCCCAAAGCACATTCTTGTCTCCTAGGACACTAACTCCTGAGTTTACCTGTTTTCCTGGGTACCTGAGACCTACCAAAGGCCCCCCGACAGGATCTCTGATCCTGGTGAACCATGGACCTTCCGGCCTCTTGCAATGGAGACAGAACCACACAATCCTCTCTTAACGATAAATTGTTCTTGAAGCTTGAAGAGTAGCATACAAAATATCTTCTCCTTTCCTGTTGTCACTCCATTAAGGTAATTTCAAACTCACTGGGTAGGGCTCTTTAAGTGATCAGCTCTGAATGTTAGATGCTCCATTTCACATCTTGATGTTCTCTTTCACTGGGCCAGTGCAGTGAAACCCCTTCCTCCTTTATCTAGCAGATAGCAAGAGAGAGTTTCCTGGAGTCCAGCTGCACTCACTAGCTCTGGGGCCCCTGCTGGAGGACCACCCACTCTCAAGCCACCTTACTTCCTTTCTTCATCCACAGCAATCATGCTAGCTGCGGGCTCTGGGAGCAAATCCTGCCCTGGCATGTCAGAGGGAACATGGGAACACATGGCAAAGTCAGGCTGGTGAAGGAGACAAGAAAGCCTGAGACTTTTCTCAGGTAAAACTGCCTAGGCCTAGTGGAGAGTTAGGAGTAAGAGCCATCAGGTATGTGCTGGGATAAATGAACTGCATTAGAAAAAGAGGGAAAAAAACTTTATTGTCAAAGTCCTTGAGATATAAAAGACGCAACGGTAAAACCAAAGGCAACAGAAGCTGTCTCCTGCACGTCAGAGTGCTTGAGGGTAAAAGGCGCTGGGGATGCAAAGGTAGGTGGAAGGGAGACGCAATATTTCTCTAGCTTTAGAAGATCATAGTGTCCAGATCACAGAGCTAATGTTGGTTTTCATTACAGATTCTTTATAAAGCTATTTACCTGGAGGAAAGAGAAAAACCAAAAGTTATTCCATATTTTTAGCCACAGTGCACTCAGAATGCATCCACACCCCAGCCCATGAGGTTTTTACGAGGAAGGGAAATAGGCATGAAGAAGAAACATGGGAGCTATTCAGGGCAATACAACAAACAAGTGGCAGAGCTAGGAAGGGAATCCAGAAGTTTCATTTCTCTAGTTTTGGAATACCTTACAGTAGAAAGTTAGCTGGTAAGCCATGTTACAGGTCAATTACTTAACAACTACAATTAAATCCAACATACATTAGAGAATAGAGAGCATTATCTGTCATTTACAAAAGGTTCCACAGGCTTAAGTATGAAACACATTTCAGATGTGAAACACAGGACCCAATATGCATTACATATGCATTTTAAATTTATTTATATATTTATTTTGGGAGGGGGAGGGAAAGAAAGAGATTTTTTCATCTTCGGGTTCATTCCTTAAATGGCTATAAAAGCAATAGCAAGGCCATGATAAAGTCAGGAGCCAGGAACTCCATTTGGGCCTCCACACAGGTAGTAGGAATCCAATCACTTAGACCATCATCCGCTCCTTCCCCCATAAAATTGGATAGGAAGCAGAGCAGCCAGCATTGAATCCACACTCTGATATAGGATACTGGTGTTGCAGGTGGCAGCTTAATTCACCATACCACAATGCCAGCCCCAAGACCTGATATACTGAACTTTAAAGCAAAAAAAAAAAAAAAAAAAAAAAAAAAAAAGTAAGAGCACAACAGAGGAAAACCACGACAAAGTGGGAGTTAAGGTCTTTCCCACCTTTCTCATGAGTTCTTCTTGCTTAGTTAAGTCTTCAGAAAAATCATCATTGACATCTAACACCAGCACTGGAATGCTTTGCAGAGACTCAAAGTGCAGCCTATAAAAAGATGAAGATTTGGGGCAAAGGAAAAACAGAAAAGAAATCTGACCTATGCTTCACATGCTCACCAAGACTTCATAATTCAGAGGATGGATTTAAATTCATAAGACTTCTCAATGAACCTGTGTGTGTGTGTAGCATTAAAAAAATTTTTTTAATATTAAAAAAAATAAAATAAATTAATATAAACTAAAAAAAAAACTGGCTGAAAGGAAGGCTGAGCTTTCCCTTTTGTTTCCAAACTATTCCTGGTGGACCAGAGCTACAAACATTATTATTACTTTATTTTTATTAGAAAGTCAGATATACAGAGAAGAGGAGAGACAGAGACGAAGCTCTTCTGTTGATTCACTCCTGAAGTGGCCACAACGGCTGGAGCTGAGCCGATCCAAAGCCAGGAGCCCAGAACCTCTTCCAGGTCTCCTATGTGTGTACAGGGTCCCAAGGCTTTGGGCTGTCCTTGACTGCTTTCCCAGTCTAAAAGCAGGGAATTGGATGGGAAGCAGGGCTGCCAGGGTTAGAACTGTCACCCATATGGGATCCTGGCATGCGACTAGGCAACTTCGTCAGGTCCAGAGGTGTAAACATTTTAAGTGGAAAATATGAAAAGTTATATATGAACAATGTCAAACTGACCATTTTCCTAAAAATTTTGAGCTCCTCACCTTGAGCCAATTATTACCATCACCAATCACAATGTTCAAACCACAGAAACATTTCTAAAATGGGGAGAAAAAATCCAGAATTGAAGACAAAAGCCCCTTGGAATGTACAGAATATATTTAACGTTAGATTCTTGAGCTGGAAAATACTTGCCATTTTCCACTACCCCCAGTACATGATGAACTTTCTCAGAGGTTGCAAGCTGAGCTCTTTGCATTTAACTGCTGGCTTTAGGGAGGCAAATTCTCTGATACTGTTCTTCCACTTACTTGGTTGTCCTGTGAATAAACCACGCTTCATGTTGACTGTGAAGCTGCTCAAGATAGGCCAGTTCAATTCCTTTCTCTTCCTCCCTGCCTCTGTGGCACAGTCTCTGCAAACAAACCTAAAACAAAATGCCCAAGCCTTGTTGAGTCTACTTACTGTTTAGGGCGATATTATCTAGTTTTAGGGAGCTCGAAGAGCCACTCAGACGTCTGCCTTGGGTACTGCAAATCCTGTCTCTGCTGCTTTGTTTGCTGAGCTACACCTCTCCCTCCACCCCGACTGTGAACCTGCTCTTCCTCTGGAGCATCTTTCGATGATTAGGGGCAGAAGTCACCCACCAGCTGTCCAAGGCAGGTACTTCTGCCTTTTTTCTCCTCCACCCAGACACATCCAGAAGTTTACCAGTTCTCCTGAGCCTCTGTCCAGTTGGTTCTCTCCTTGTTTATTCATGTGTGCTCTAATAAGGTTTTCACCATCATTATCTTCATCTAGACTCTGATGCTGTGCCTCCCTGGGGCACACAGTTATACAGAAGGGGTAACAGGCTTCACAGTCAAAAAGTTCAGTAGTCAATTTCTGTCTTTACCATGTACTAGCAGTGCAATCTTCGTGCTTTTTACATCCCTATCTTTCACCTACCCTAAAGTTTACTATCAGGATTCATTGAGGGAAGGTGTAACAGAAATCTGGCAAAAGCTGTTCTCTAGTTTGTCCCCACATTCTATGCTTCCACAGTACTGCAACATGATGGCAAAGGACCCCTTGATTAAAATGTAACACAGGTTCCTTACTGTCTATAGCCACAACCCCAGGAAACAAAGAAATACGGGTAGCATTGTATTGATAAAATGGTGAAGAAAGGGAACCATGTTGTGACACAGAGATTAGGTTGTTGCTTCTCATACCAGCATCCCAAAGCTGAGTACTAGTTCTAGTCCCAGCTGCTCCAGTTCTAACCTAGCTCCCTGTTAAAGTGCCTGGGAAGGCAGCAGATGATAGTTCAAGTACAGGAGCTCCTGGCAACTATGTGGGAAACCAGGATGGGATTCTTGGCTCCACATGGCTTGGTCTGGTCCAGACGTGGCCACTATGGCCATTTTGAGAATAAACCAGCAGGCAGAAGGGCCTTCTCTTCCCACCCTCACTCACCCCTTTTAAATAAATAAAGGTTAAGGAATTTGTGGGCCCGGCGCGGTGGCGCAGTGGTTAAGGTCCTCGCCTTGCACACCCGGGATCCCATATGGGCGCCGGTTCTATCCCGGCAGCCCCACTTCCCTTCCAGATCCCTGCCTGTGGCCCGGGAAAGCAGTCGAGGACGGCCCAAAGCTTTGGGACCCTGCACCCGCATGGGAGACCCAGAAGAGTCTCCTGGCTTCGGGTCGGCCGTTGCGCTCACTTGGGGAGTGAATCATCGGATGGAAGATCTTCCTCTCTGTCTCTCCTCTCTGTATATCCGCCTTTCCAATAAAAAAATAATAAAAATAAATCTTTAATAAAAAAAAAGGTTAAGGAATTTGAAACATCTTTCATAACACACAGAACACACTCTAAAGAAGAATGCAAAATCTGCAAAGGTCAAAGATAAAATAAAGAAAACAACTGAAGAATTAGACTTGAACGACCTCTTCTTCTTGCCACTTCAGATTGTGCAGTTTCTTTTCTTTTTTTAAGATTTATTTATTTTTTACAACGTCAGATGTACAGAGGAGGAGAGACAGAGAAGAAGGTCTTCTGTCCGATGATTTACTCCCCAAGTGACCAGAATGGTTGGTGCTGTGCTGATCCAAAGCCAGGAGCCAGGAACCTGCTCCAGGTCTCCCACATGGGTGCAGCGTCCCAAGGCTCTGGGCCGTCCTTGACTGCTTTCCCAGGCCACAAGCAGGGAGCTGGATAGGAAGTGGAGCTGCCAGGATTAGAACCGGCACCCATATGGGATCCTGGCACATTCAAACAAGGACTTTAACTGCTAGGCCATGCCGCTGGGACCAGGAGTGTGCAGTTTCATTCTGTATTCAACTGGCAGGCAGGCTGAAGCACATTGGCTCCAGGAGGGTGTCTTCTCCTTGACCTTTCACACCAGGCTACCCACCCACTCTGCTTCTCCCCTGGTTTCACTGGTTTGGTCAAGTTTGATCTCCTTCCTACAGGACGGGTCAAGCTCCTTCATATCTTCGATTTTTGCTCCAAATGCTCCTTGTTCCTTTCTCTACTTGGCAAACACTTCAACAAAACCTACCCTGAAAGAATAGGTGGATTGGGCCCTGCACGGTGGCGCAGTAGTTAAAGTCCTCACCTTGCACACCCTCAGAATCCCATATGGGCGCTGGTTTTAATCCCGGCAGCCCCGCTTCCCATCCAGCTCCCTGCCTGTGGCCCGGGAAAGCAGTCGAGGACGGCACAAAGCTTTGGGACCCTGCACCCACGTGGGAGACCCGGAAAAGGCTCCTGGCTTTGGATCGGCACAGCTCCAGCCATTGAGCTCACTTGGGGAGTGAATCATCGGACGGAAGATCTTCCTCTCTGTCTCTCCTCTCTGTATATTTGCCTTTCCAATAAAAATAAAATAAATCTTTAAAAAAAAGAATAGGTGGATTAACCCACAGATTTAGGACTTTCCTTGTTCAAGCACTTGATGCCAAACTTAAAAAATTTTTTTTTCAGATTTCTTAATTGGAAAGACAGATTTATAGAGAGGATGAGAGACAGAGAGGAAGATCTTCCATCCACTGGTTCACTCCCCAAGAGGCTGCAATGGCTGGAGCTGAGCTGATCTGAAGGCAGGAGCCAGGAGTTTCTTCTGGGTCTCCCACATGGGTGCAGGGTCCTAACACTTTGGGCCATTTTTCTCTACTTTCCCAGACCATCAACAGAGAGCTGGATGGGAAGTAAAGCAGTTGGGATATGAACTGGCACAAGACGGGATCCCAGCAAGTGCAAGGGGAGGATTAGTTAATTGAGCCATTGTGCCAGGCCCTGATGTAAACTTTATTCCCAAATGTAGTACAGAACACTCCCAAAGCTTTGGGGCAGATGCTGTTTCCCTCTGAGGAAATGAAATCATGGCCTCCTTTCCTTTCCTTCCTCCCATCTAGCCTGTATTCCTATCTCACTGCTGATGGCTTCAAGTCCTTTCCCTTTTGTTTCCTCCCTCTCTAATCATATAGCTTTCCAGACTACCAAGCATTTAGTACATTTCCTACCCTCAACCACCTAACTTTGGTACTTTCAGAAATATTTTATGTATACTTAAATCCTTATCCCTAAAACGTAAGGAGTAAGGATTTATGTTTTAGGGTTATGTATGTATATATACGTAAATGTCCCATCCTGTACTCCAAGAAAAATACTGCTGGAATTCATAAAAATAAATGTATATTTTTAAAAGTGGCTTTATACTTTCAAGGACTCACAAAGGCATAAATTTTTTTTTTACAAAAGGTATTTATGATTGTTTATTCATTGATTATACTCAAACATCAATGTTCTCATTAATCTCCTATGAAAACAGGCAAACTCGGGCCGGCGCGATGGCGCAGTGGTTAAGGTCTTTGCCTTGCACGCCCGGGATCCCATATGGGTGCCGGTTCTAATCCCTGCGACCCCACTTCCCATCCAGCTCCCTGCCTGTGGCCCGGGAAAGCAGTCAAGGACGACCCAAAGCTTTGGGACCCTGCACCCGCTGTTGCGCTCACTTGGGGAGTGAACCATCGGACGGAAGATCTTCATCTCTGTCTCTCCTCTCTGTATATCCGCCTTTCCAATAAAAATAAAATAAATAAAATCTTTAAAAAAAAAAAAGAAAACAGGCAAACTCTCCTCTAGGAGTCTAAGTGAACTATTCTGAGCAGGTGGCACAATTCTTGCTTTACTGATAGAATTACAGCAATTTATTATTATTATTATTATTGCTGTGCTTTAGCCTGGCTACTCTTCATCTCAGCCCTCTGAACGTGAACAGTGACACTGTAATGTCAAGAGAGGGACTCTTTGAGCTTCTTAATCTGCCCCACCCAAAAGGAAGAGCTTTCCTTCTGTTCTGACTGCTTGGATTCAGACACAGTAATTGTACTGTGACTGCTAGTGGCTCTGGTCTCTGTTCCTTCCAAGCCCTATCCCCAAATGCCATTTGTTATCACATTTCCTGCATGCTGTTTAAACTGACTTTCCAGTTTAGGAAGTAGGTTAGATGGGTAGAAAGACTGAGGGTCCATCATTTCCTGATTTTCTAAAAAAAAACTAATGAATTAATTTGAAAGGCAGAGAAACAAACAGATCTGCCACCCACTGGTTTATTCCTGAAATGCCTGCAATAACCAATGGTGGGCCAGGAGCTGGGAATTCAATTCAGGTCCTCAATGTGGGTGGCCAGAGACCTCACTACTTAAGCCATCACTTGCTAGGATGCGTGTTAGCAAGAAACTGGAATCAGGAGCAGAGTTGAGACAGGAACCCAGTCTCTTCAAAATGGGATGCAGGTGTCCTAGGTGGCAGATAGAAGGAAGCACGAGGACCTAAATCTAGTTCAGATGCTCTAGCCTCAGCTTCTTGAACAGTCCAGCTCTGTTTTTTTTCTTTTAAGATTTATTTTTATTCTTTTGTTTTTTTAATTGGAAAATCAGATATACAGAGAGGAGGAGACACACAGAGGAAGATCCTCCGTCTGATGATTCACTCTCCAAGCAGCCAGCATGGTCAGTGCGGCATCAATCCAAAGACAGGAGCCAGGAGCTCTTCCAGGTCTCCCACATGGGTGTAGGGTCCCAAGGCAGGCTTTGCACTGTGCTTGACTGCTTTCCCAAGCCACAAGCAGGGAGCTGGATGGGAAGTGGGGCCGCTGGGATTAGAACCGGCAGCCATACAAGATTCCAGCATGTGCAAGGCAAGGACTTTAGCCACTAGGCAACTACACTAGGCCCTACAGTTCAGCTCTTAATTTTGGTTCTCTTACTCTCTTGGGATTGGTTAACTCCAAATCTCACAGCAGTAACTTGGGGGAAGGTGAGAATATTCCTGACACTCTACTTTTTTTTTTTTTTCTGAATCCCTAATCTTAATGACATCAAAACAGCACTAAATGTCCTATCTCATCTCAAAATAAAATGCAAACTGCTTTTTAGCTATTGAGTTACAATAATCCCCCAATTGCACCACTCTAACAGAGCTGAAATACTTCAATTAGTTCCAGTGATAATATTAAGCATCAGCAGCACCACCCCTCCAGACCCCTTCTCACAAATAGCACAGAGAAGAATGAGGGAGACTCATGCTTTTCTGGTAGGCCCTAGAGGCCAGTGCAACCTGCACTCCTCAGAAACAAGAGCCTCTGCTCAGGCCAGGCAGCCCTGCGTCACAACCAGGCCATCAGCCCACTTCCTCCTCTGCGTCCTCATGGCATTGAGCTGACTGTGCTCCAGTACTGTTTCTCTTGGAAAGGTCTGGTCAGCATTCTCACTTCTCCTAACACTCGGCCCTAACCCAGCTGTCCTGTTCAGTTGAGCCAGCCAGTCTGCAGCTTCCACAAGAAACTTGAATTTTTCTTCAAATTCCAAACAAAATCTTCACTGAGTTCAACTCTACAGATCCACATTCTTCCTTGATTAAGGCCATGAGACCTTCTGGGGACCAGGCCTTCTCCTTCACCCTTAACTGTTTGCTCAACTACTTAGAAACTGTGCTCACTGGCAGGGGACTCCTCCCCCTAGTCCCTGACACTAAGCCCTACCCTAAAGTGCAATCCACTTCCTAATTTGCCTCCTCAACTCCTGCTCCCAGGCAACAAAGACTACACAGAAAGGTGACCTTGCTGATCAGCCCACAATTAATGAATCTAACATCAGATTGGTTATTTTCAAGGAAGGTTTTCAGTGTTCTAGCTTCACTTAAGTTTTAGTTTCATTTTAAATCTTAGTCTCAACTTTTTTTTTTCTTCAAATTTATTTCATATATTTGAAAGGCAGAGTTAGATGGAGAAAAGAAACTTCATCTACTGTTTCACTCACCAAACAGAAGTAATGGCCGTGGGCTGGGTCAAGCCAAAGCCAAGAGCTTCCTCTGGGTCTCCCATGTGGTCTGGGGGCCCAAGCACTTGGGTCATCTGCTGCCTTCCTAAGGCACATTAGCAAGCACCTGGAGTAGTCAAGACTCAAATCAGCACTCATACGGGATGCCAGTGTCACAGGCAGTAGCTTTACCCAATATGCAACACCAGCCTCAAGTCCCAATTTATTTCTGTGGAATTTATTTCTTCTTGTGACCTAGCTTCCATTTCATCATTTTCTGATAAAAAGATCCTCTGTGTTTGATCCAAGTAACATTCAAAGGTCTCTTTCCAGGCTCCCTTCCTGAAGCAGGACCCTTTGTTCTAGTACTTTCCTTCTTTGGCTTATGTGAGTCCACAGAACGCAGCCTTCCTCACTGGTTCTCAGGCTCCCTTCTGTCTGCTTGCTTCCTTCCTACATCTAAAACACATGGCCTCCAGCCTGAAGAAAGGTTTCCTTCCTCCTAAGATTATGTGTTGGGTGTGGCATTTGATGGCACCTTAGATAAGACTCAAAAGTTGAAAGCATGTCTCTTGCTGTGTGTTAGAATTCCACTCCATGGCAAGATCGACAGCGATTCATAACTGTTGAACTATCAAAACCACTTGAGCAAGAAACCTGGAGCATACCCTACATCTGGGACCTGGGGAGGGTGGGAAATTGGGTGGGCCTTCTCCCTTGGTACCCCCTTTAAACATGAAGGAGACAGTATAGAAATAATAGTCTTACCCACTTTCCTATAGCCCTTGAGCCTTTTTACCCTAATTAACTATGTAAAGATTGTAAAAAAGAATTCCACTTCAGAGCCTTTCAAGATCATCTAGCCCAAGCCAGAAGATTTTACAAAGGACTACTCAAGTGGAAAGGTTTCCAGGAGCTGATAAAGGACCAGTGCTGTCTTAGAGACTGGGGCTCATGTCATATCACCTCTGGGTGCTGAGCTGGCTCTGAAGTGCAGGACACAGGACTTCTGTGGACCACACTGTCTTACCAGTGATATCCGCAAGGTTTGTAGCAAGGCTACAAAATAGGGCAGTGTCAAGATGAGGTGACTTCTCTCCCTACATCCTACACAGGAAACCTCCAGGGCACTGCAGATTCTTGATTCACAGAGAGAGGAGGAAAGCTGAGGTAACTGGCTATAGGTCAGTGCCCATCCTTCAAACCCTGGGTGACACAGACATTTGTCATATGTAGTTGCTACATCAAGAGGGACTTTTAAAACATTTTAAAATTTTCTTTTTTAATGTTGCTTACATAGCTGAGAAGAATGCATGCTCAGATGGGTCTCTGATTAGGGTGGGGAGGGACAGATATGGAAGAAGGTGCAAGAGGGACTTTTTAATGAATCACCGGTTTCTAACCAGAGGTGCAGGTGTCTAGCGAGGATCACCTGTTGGGATTCCTACAGCCCTAAAGTCTAAGGCTTCAGTTCTGAGTTACCTGGGGAGTAGCTTGAAGGTAGATGAAGCCATGTAATGTGAGCCGGCTGGCAAACTCCCGCAGGAGAAACGAATGCCAGTCCTGATAGATATGCCATTCGATGTCACTGATGGAACCATTTTCAAAAAGATTCTTTGCAAAGATATACCTGGTTGGAAATTAAATGGGATGGGCAGGAGGGGAAGGAAGAATATGGGAAATGGAATGAAAGACACAAGAGAGAAAGAAGCAGAAAAAAATCAATAACCAACTTGTTCCACGTCCATTCAAACCACTTAACCTTTTTAGCTTCTCATCACTCCTTAAGGAATTTCAACTCTTAACCCATATCTTTCTCCCTGCTCCACACCAAAATGGGAAAGCTGAAGTAGACCAGAGCCTGAAACCATAGTTTTCCATGTGGATTCATTTGTTGTACCCAGATTTTGAGATCCCTAGAAATCATCAGGAGTCTGAACTCGATGCAAACACATTCGGGCGGTTTATTCAGGCTAGCCTAGGCCCAGCTGTCACCCCAGCCCAGCAGGCTGTTGCAGTGGCAGCAGCAGCAGCAGCAATAATAGCAGTAGGGGTGAGGTTGGATAGCACAGGGTTTTTATACATTTCAGGCCAATTCCACACAACTACACAGTAATGATTGGTCAGTTTAACTGTTAACTTTCTTTCTTTTTTTTTTTTTTAAGATTTATTTTTTATTATTTTTTTATTGGAAAGGCCAGATATACAGAGAGGAGAGACAGAGAGGAAGATCTTCCGTCCGATGATTCACTCCACAAGTGAGCACAACGGCCGGTACTGTGCCAATCCGAAGCCAGGGGCCTCTTCTGGGCCTCCCACACGGGTGCCGTCCTCGACTGCTTTTCCCGGGCCACAAGCAGGGAGCTGGATGGGAAGCGGGGCTTCCGGGATTAGAACCGGCACCCATATGGGATCCTGGGCGTGCAAGGCGAGGACCTTAACCACTGCGCCACAGCACCGGGCCCCGTTAACTTTCAAAAAGAGCAAGTTGGCAAGTTTCTATTGGTGGGTTTGAAGCATGTAACTTTCAAATAGTACAAACTGGTGGGCTACAGGGTAGTCAGCAAGTCTTATCTAACACCAGGAGCATCCTTTCTGAGGAGTGCTCTACCTATGTGACTTGCCAGGTGTCACGTAGACTGTCAAGCCTGGAGTTCACACAGCTGCTCAGCAAAACAAGCAAGGCAGAAATCACAAGAGCAGAAAACACTGAGGTTTCCTCACATTCTCCAAAAGAAGGCGGACATCAGAAAATTAGCACTAGTCTCCAGAAAATGATGCACATAAATATAAACTTCTGAGATTTCCTTGTTTTAGCAAAGCTCCAAATAAAACAAGTGATTTAGTATAAAGCCATCACCAGGGGCTGGTGCAACGGTTCAACTGGATCAATCCTCCACCTCCAAATACAGCATCCTATATGGGTACTGTTTCGTACCTGGCTGCTCTACTTCCAGTTTCCTACTTATGGCCTGGGAAAGCAGTAGAGTATGGCCCAGGTCCCAGCTTCAGATTGGCTCAGTTCTGGACACTGCAGTCACTTGGGGAGTGAACCAACAGATGGAAGATCTTTCTCTTTGTGTTTCCTTCTCTCTGTAAAGCTGCCTTTCCAGTAAAAATAAATAAGTCTAAAAAAAAAAAGTCACTACCACATTTCTTCTAAGGACTGAGACCTTCTGAATCTGCAGACAATGGAGCCTACCCCTCCCTAGCTGAGGCCCAGGAAACACATTTCATAACAACTTCAGTCTTAGCAAGAAAGCCAGCTCACTTTAAAATTCTAACAGCTTTTGCTTGCTTCCTCTGCTGAGCTACTAGCTTTACTAACTACTAACTTTACCCTTAGCTTAGTTCCATAACAAAGGGAGCATGTGGGAACTAGGAAAACCCAGCCACATGGAGACATTGGTATTGGAAGGGTCAATTCTGCTTTAAATCCTCAGGCGTCTTGATACAAAACACAATTTACATCCTAAACAATGAACTACAGTTTCTAAGGCAACGCTCAGCAACCAGCCACTTCTGGGAAAATGGAATTCAGAATCTTCCCCTACTAATGGCTCAGCGAAGCACAGACTGCAAGGCTGTGTGTGTCATCATTCCAGCAGGGTCTGATCTGGCTGCACTCTTCCGTAGCTTTTTCACTGTGGGCAAGTTGTCCAAACTCTTGGCCCAATGAGGTGATGACTATAAATAATGCTCATCAATGCTGAGAAGAGTGACTGGCAATTGACTCAAGATATTTCAGTTACTGCTGTAACTGCTTTTTGCTAGGTTCTGATAAAGCTAATATGGAAACTCTGCAAGTAAAATTTTTTATCTAGAATGGGATAGCTATAGCTTGAAGGTAACAGAGAGGTGATGTTTGTACCAAGTTCCAAAAATAGTGTCAGCTTCAGAAATCCAGAAGTCAAACCAGACATTCTATAAAGAGAAATTAACCAAGTGCTATTAAAGGGGCAATTCCCTACCCCCAAGATTTATTTATTTTTATCAGAAAGGCAAATTTACAGAGAGGAGAAACTGAAAGATCTTCGGTCTGCTGGTTCATTCCCAAGTGACTGTAATGGCTGGGAGCTGAGCAAAACCCAAGTCAGGAGCCGGAAGTCTCTCCAGGGTTTACCATACAGTTACAGGCTCCCAAGGGTTTGGGCCATCCTCCACTTCTTTCCAACGCCACAAGCAGGGAGCTGGATGGGAAAAGGAGCAGCCAGGTCATAAACAGGTGCCCAAATGAGATCCTGACACTTGAGAGGAGAGGATCAGCCAATTAAGCCATGGAGCAGGGCTCCCCTGCCTCTGGTAAGAAGTGCTTAATTTCACAGCTAGTGTGATACGTGACAGCAGGGGAGAAGGGTGCAGTGCTGAGTGTGGAGCAGGAGGGAGTTGCTGCAGGGCATAGAGCTTAGGCATGAGGAGTCAAGAACCTGCTTTAAAACCAGAAGCCAGTGTTTCCTTTAACTCAAACAGCAAAGTCAGGTTTTTTTTTCCTTCCTATAACCCACTCTCTTAAGCAACTTATGTTTTTCCTTTGGGACATACAATACATACAAGCATGTGTTTAATACCTACTGAACGAGGTAGGATCCATGTGAAGGCAGCAACTGGGTCTGCCTTACCCACTGCTGCAGCTCTAGAGCCAGGCCTCGTGTCTCAACACAGGCAGTGTTCAGGAAGATTGCCAAGCAAACAAATACATGAATTTGTTATTAGTAATGTTTTTTTAATCTCAAAAATGACTCTTCTAGTGTGTGGCATTGCGATGCAATGGGTTAAACTGCTGTTTATGATGCCAGCATCTCATACTGAAGTAGGTCCATTCTGTCTCTGATCCAGCTTCATGTTAATGTGCCAGGGAGGCAGTAGGTAATAAATTCAAGTGTGTGAGCCTCTGCCACCCACGTGGGAGACCAGGGTGCAGTTCTTGGCTCTTGGTTTCAACTTGGCCCAGACTGGGTTGCTATAGCCATTTGGGGAATAAGCCAGTGGTTGAGAGGTTTGTCTCTTCTTTTTGACATTTTGCCTTTCATAAATAAATAAAATGCTTTTTAAAAACTCAATCCCAGTCTAAAGAAACCACTTACTATGGTAGCTTCCCACGATAAAAAAAAATTCTTACCCCTTATTTTACAAGTAAATGTTAAGAACACATAGTGGGGCCCAGTGTGATGGAGCAGTGGTTAAGGTCCTCGCCTTGCACGCCCAGGATCCCATATGGGCGCCGGTTCTAATCCCTGCAGCCCCGCTTCCCTTCCAGCTCCCTGCCTGTGGCCCGGGAAAACAGTCGAGAACAGCCCAAAGCTTTGGGACCCAGCACCCGCGCGGGAGGCCCGGAAGAGGCTCCTGGCTTCGGATCGGCATAGTATCGGCCGTTGCGCTCACTTGGGCAGTGAATCATCGGACAGAAGATCTTTCTCTCTGTTTCTCCTCTGTATATCCGCTTTTCTAATAAAAATATAAAATAAATCTTTAAGAAAAAAAAAAAAGGAACACATAGCAGCATAGCATAGCATTTACTTCTCTCTTTTCCTGAGGTGTCTCTTACATGACCAAATTAGTAAAGGACTAGAAATCAAAAGACCAATTGTGAGCACGTTTCCAAGCAATCTAGGTGGTCACATATAATTCAACTTCCTAGTTTTAGGTTCACCATTTGGAAGAAAAGAAAGAATAGGTAGTAGTATTCTAGCAGCTGAAAAGAACTAAACCCTACAACCAAACCATTTGTGAAGTATACATTTGGCTTTTATATAAAGAGTTTGCTCTATGCTTGGGTGCAGAGGAGAAATGTGTAACTTGTAAGATGTGTTTTATGTATCCGAATCACCTGCCACTTAGAAATATTTACTTACTGTTTTCTTTCAGGTGACTTTATGGGAGTACTAAGAGGCAGAACTAATTTATCTAATTTAGAATTGAATGGAGAGTGTCTTCAGCAGTGAATAGAAAATGAAAAATGCAGCATTTTCCATTTTAATAATTCCAAGCGGCTCAAGACAGATCATTTTGCTTAAAAGCAGCATTTCACTGACAAAAGTTAGTGACAGCCTCCTGATTCAGCGAAGCTTCAGCAGCGAGATCAAGCTACTCTGCTTCTAAGTGGCTTACCTGTAATTCACTCTGCTCTAGGTGGCAGAAGCAGGAATCCTGGGGTCTAGTAAGGATATCTCTTCTGGAAGAGATGGACTCTTCTAGGCCAGCTGCCGGCCTTCATACCTCGGGGCATTAAGTCCCTTTCCTCAAAAGGCACTGGGTGCTCACTCCAGGCTCTGGCCAGCACCTTGTCACCTAACCTTGCCACCCAAAGAGTGGAAAAAGACCAATAACTCTGAAACAAACTAATTTCACAGATGTGCTTCTTCTGCCTACACGACTGTTTATGGAGAATAAAAAGGGATAAATAATTTTCTTATGTCATTTTGGGGACACAAATTTTAACAGTCTTTTTCTTTAAGATGATAATCAACCACTTAATTCACTTGTTTTCCTAGGTCATACACTGCTAAATGTCTCCTCCCTTTAGCATGTATGATTTATACTAGGTAGCTATAGCTTGCCTCCATGCCAGGAAACAGGGATTAATTAGTGGTAATGTGGGACAGTTAGTATGTTCAGCTCACAAAAATAAATAAACCAAAAAAACACATTTATTTCTTGACATTACTATGAAACTCAGTAGAAATATAACTGTGCAAATTGCTATAGTGTTGTCTTCAAAAAATAGGTAAGTTTTCTTTTTTTTTTTTTAAGATTTATTTTACTTTTATTGGAAAGGCGGATATACAGAGAGGAGAGACAGAGAGGAAGATCGTCCGTCCGATGATTCACTCCCCAAGTGAGCGCAACGGCCCATACTATGTCGATCCGAGGCCAGGAGACTCTTCCAGGTCTCCCACACGGGTGCAGGGTCCCAAAGCCTTGGGTCATCCTCGACTGCTTTCCCGGGCCACAAGCAGGGAGCTGGATGGGAAGTGGAGCTGCCAGGATTAGAACCGGCGCCCATATGGGATCCTGGGCGTGCAAGGCGAGGACCTTAACCACTGGGCCACCGCGCCGGGCCCAGTAAGTTTGCAAAGTATACTTTTCAATGACTAGTACAGGGTGGAACCTTGGGGGAAAAGGGAAAGTATGAAGAACTGAGAAGGGGCCCTGTGAACGGCAGAGGGTTGACATCTTACCTGTCACTGTACACAGACCTCTCAAAGACCTGCACTGGCCTCTTGGCCTGTAAGAGTTTCTTAGGCAAGGGCTCCAGGTGTACTTTCAGACGGCTCATAAAGGAATATGTCTGGAATGTATAGGACCATCGTGCTGGCTCCTGGTACATCATGTCCAGTAAGTTTCCGAGACTTTGGGCAGCGCAGGCCTAGAGGGGATTGTAACAGAATTTTCTAGAAGGTGTATTTACTCTATGGTACACAACTCCAGAACTCCCTTAAGCCTGCTTAATAACCAATGAAAGAAGAAATTATAGAGGTTTTCTCCCATTAATAGATACAATCAGGGACTGGTGTAGTCAAGTCCATCTGGGGAAGAGTTAACAACCATTTAAAATTCTACCTAAATTAAATCTCTCCACTGAGACATTATACAGCCTCACCTGAGAGTCCGTCATGGACTGTTTCCTTTTTCATTCTCCCTTGTTTCCTTCCCCCTCCTTTCTTTTCTTTCAGGTTTATTCATTTATTTGAAAGAGAGAATAACAGAACAGCACACATACACACACATACACGTGCAAGTGGAAACAGAGATTTTCCATCTGCTGCTTCACTCCACAAATGCACTGAGAAAAGTCAAGGTACTCCATCCCAGTCTTCCAGGGAGCCATTATCTGCTGTCTTTTAGGTGCATTAGCAGAAGCTGGGCTGGAAGCAGAGGAACTAGGACTTGAAACAGCACAGCATTCCAAGCCACAGCTTAATCCACTATTTGCTAATGTGCTGTGTCAAAATGCCTGCCTCTGCAGCTATTGCTTCATAAAACTTAGAAAAAAAAAAAGACAAAGAAAGTGATTATTTGCAAACTTAATCAACCAAGCAAACAATTTGCATCCTATGCCTTCATGCTAAGTTATACTTTGCTTGCCAAAACCCTCTTCCATTCCAGCAACATATAAAATGCAATTAGAAGTGTTTCAGTTATTTGGCATGTGCTAGTTGGCATAAGTAGGGGATATACAGGAGTCCTGAATTCTTTTCTAGATTCTGCCACAGATTCAACGCAAAACTCTGGACCTGTATTTATTCAGTCAGTTACGTTTAATGGAAGACCTGTGTGGATGAGGCACTATGTTGCCTAGTGGCCATAAGAGGTACAGGAAAAGGAAGTAACATTTATTTCAATTTTCACTTATGATAAAGCATTTAACATTCAGAACTGTTTAATCAGGTAGGTACTGGTGCTACACTTATTTTGCAGAGGCAAAAATCTAGTAATAGGTCTGGTAACTTCCTTGTGCACAACATTGGAGGGAGTAAGTGCTGAATGAAAACTCCAACCTGGTTTAGTGAACAAAATGTGGTTATTGAATGCAAGGGGCTAAAATACAAAAGAGAGGGAGTGACAGGACACAAAGAGCAGGAATATAAAGGAGAATGTGACATGAAAGCACAATCACCTATGGTGGAGGAAATCTCAAGAAGTTTCTGGAGAAAAGGGGACATTAAGCTGGGAAGTACATATTGAAAGATTTCTCTATTTCCAATTCTCCAAAGCATACACACCAGCCTCACAAATGACCCCTGGCGAACAGCAGGGTAGAGGCAGCAGGACAAATCTGAATTTCAACCATTTAACAGCATCACTCGACAGTGTAGGGAGCAGCTCTTGGATGCTGAATGACAGAGGGAGGCACTGGGCTGGCAGATGGAGTAGCTGGATTCGTAGAAGTTACCGCATCTGCAAGTCTGCCACCCTGAGCTGCAAAAGGGAGGCTGTTCTGAAACACAGAATTGCACTGTTGCCAAAAGAACTCATTTTAGCCACAGAATAAATATACATGTATCTCCAAATACACACACATACACGCACACACAAATATATCTCCAAATATATGCTGAAATTACAGTAACTGGGTGATGCTCAACAATTCAAAAGGGGAGAAAACCAAGCTGTGTCCAGAAAAAGCTGCTGGCAGAAATAGGAGGAAACAAACACCAACAAAATTCAAGATAGTGTTTCATTAGTGAAAAGTAACAATAAAATGAATAAAAAGGGAACAATACAAAAAGAACATTCTTGGAGGTGAAAAATGCAATTGTCAATGTAGAAACCTAATGAAGATAATACTGCAGTTAATTAGTGAGTGAGAATGTCAGCTTAAGATACTTCATAAACTAAGAGAACAAAAGCAGAAAATTATACAGATGAAGACATGCAGACTAGAAGAGATCCAGTATACACTGCAATATAGTCATAGTAGAGTATTTTTAAATTTTTCCTCTGTAGAGATAAATGAGGAATAGTATCATTGCTGCTCCACCTAACAGCAAATCAATTTTGTATCAAACAAGTTTCCAGAGGTCAAAATGATCTGTTACAACTTCAATACAGTATTAGTACTCTCTATTCCACAGCAAGGAGAAAAAATTCAAAAAACGAAAAACTGCATCTATATTGAACACAGACTTTTTCTAGTTATTATTTCCTGAACAGTAAGTACCATGGGGCTGGTCACATGGCAGAGCAGCATCAAGCTGATGCCTGCGGTGCCAGCATCCCATACGGGCACCGCTCTGTGTCTTGGCTGTTCCTCTTCTTGGCACGTGATTCCTTCACCACTGAGAATCACTATTTTATAGGTGAGTGCTTTATTATGTTATCTCTAGGCATTTGAGGACAGAAAAACAAGTTTTACAATATAACCAGAAGTTTTAGTTAACATTCTGAAGTAAAAATTTATAAAACAAAAGAATGGTCGACACCTATATCCTGGCATAGTGGGTTAAGGCACTGCTTACGATACTGTATCAAAGCAATGGAATCTCAGCACTCCTGCTTCTGATCCATCTTCCTAGGAAAGCAGCAATGATGGCTTAAGCACTTGGGTCAATAATTTGCAAAATTTTTAGAGATCAGGATTTTGGTTCTACACTATCATAAAACACACACCAGTAAGGGACCAGTGCTGTGGCACACTGGGTTAAACTGCTACTCCTGAGTGCTGCAGTCCTAGCTGCTCCATTTTTTTTTTTTATTTTTTATTTATTTATTTTTTTTTTATTGGAAAGGCGGATATACAGAGAGGAGAGACAGAGAGGAAGATCTTCCGTCCGATGATTCACTCCCCAAGTGAGCGCAACGGGCCGATACTATGCCGATCCGAAGCCAGGAGCCTCTTCCGGGTCTCCCACGCGGGTGCAGGGTCCCAAAGCTTTGGGCCGTCCTCGACTGCTTTCCCAGGCCACAGGCAGGGAGCTGGATGGGAAGCGGGGCTGCCGGGATTAGAACCGGCGCCCATATGGGATCCCGGGCGTGCTAGGCGAGGACTTAACCACTTGCGCCACCGCGCCGGGCCCTGCTCCATTTTTTTTCCCTACTTATTTGAACGACAGAAAGAGAGAATCTTTCATCAACTGGTTCGTTCTTTAAATGGCTCCAAAAGCTAGAATTGGGCCAGGCCAAAGCCAGGAGCTTCTTCTTCTGGCTATCCCATGTTGGTAGCAGGGGCCCAAGGACTTAGCTATCTTCTGTTGCTTTTCCAGGCAAATCAGCAGAAAATGGGATCAGAAGTAAAGTAACGAGGACTTTAATTAGCATCCATATGGGAATCCAGTGTCTCCAGCAGTGGCTTAACTTGTTATCTGAACACCAGCCAACACCACTACCCTTTCTTAAAAAAAAAAAAAAAAAGGAGATTTATTCGAAAATTTGAGTTACTGAGGAGGGAAAGACAGAGAGAGGGGTTTCCTTCCGTCAGTTATTCTCCAAGTGGCCGCAACCGCCAGGTTGGGCTAAATGGAAACCAGGAGCTTTATTCAGATCTCCCACATGGGTTGTTAGGCCCCAATCACTTGGGTCATCTTTCAGTGCTTTTCCCAGAGCATTAATATGGAGGTAGGTTATAAGAGGAGCAGCCAGGATATGAACCTGGTACCCATTTGGGATGATAGTGTTTTAAGCAGCAGTATTACCTGGCAAGTTACAGTGTTAGCCCATACTCCAATCATGATTTGGCTTCCTGCAAAGGCGTCCAAAGAAACAGTGGAAAATGGCCAGAGTACCTGAGTTCCTGCCACCCTTCTGGGAGACCCAATTGAATTCCAGGCTTCAGCTATTCATGGTGTCAACTAGCAGATGCACAATCTCTTTCTCTTTAACTCTGACTTTCAAATAAACAAATTTTACAAATACACACACATACATGTACACAAATTTTGGCTATTAAAAATGATTGAGCTAAAAGTACATTAATCATTTAACATTGTAGATAGTAGGGCCCAACAGCGAGGCCTAGCGGCTAAGGTCCTCGCATTGAACGCCCCGGGATCCCATATAGGCGCCAGTTCTAATCCCGGCAGCTCCACTTTCCATCCAGCTCCCTGATTGTGGTCTGGGAAAGCAGTCCAGGACGGCCCAAAGCTTTGGGACCCTGTACCCGTATGAGAGACCTGGAAGAAGTTCCTGGATCCTGGCTTTGGATCGGCACAGCATCGGTCCTTGTGCTCACTTGGGGAGTGAATCATTGGTCAGAAAGATCTTCCTTTCTGTCTCTCCTCCTGTCTGTATATCTGACTTTCCAATAAATAAATAAATCTTAAAAAAAAAAACATTACAGATAGTAAGGAAAAATTTAAAAACTAAATATTCGAAACAGGACTATTTCAAAACTAAATATTTCAAATTACACGGTGTGGTACAATCATTACAATGACATTACTATCAAATGACATGCAGGTGGTAATTACAATTTTGGTTTAAAAAAACAAATATACATCTATTTTACAAATTTAATAAGTGTATATAAATATATATTTATCTGTGAAAGAAAGCCTGAACATACAAAAGTTCTAACCATTTTTTTTAAAGATTTATTTTATTTCTGTTGGAAAGGCGGATGTACAGAGAGGAGAGACAGAGAGGAAGATCTTCTGTCTGATGATTCACTCCCCAAGTGAGCGCAACGGGCCGATACTATGCCGATCCAAAGCCAGGAGCCTCTTCCGGGTCTCCCACGCGGGTGCAGGGTCCCAAAGCTTTGGGCCGTTCTCGACTGCTTTCCCGGGCCACAGGCAGGGAGCTGGAAGGGAAGTGGGGCCGCAGGGACCAGAACCGGCACCCACATGGGATCCTGGGCGTGCAAGGCGAGGACCTTAACCACTGCTCCATCACACTGGGCCCAGTTCTAACTATTTTTAAAAAGATTTGCTTATTTGACAGGCAAAGTCACAGAGATCGTCTGTACACTGGTTCACTCTCCAAATGGCAGTGATGGCCAGGGAAGGGACAGACTGATGCCAGGAGCTCCACCTTTGTTTTCCACATGGGGGCAAGGGTCCAAGCAAGTGGGCATCCTCACGGCCTTCCCAGGCACCTAAGTAGGGTGGGTGCTGGATAGGAGGCAGAGCAGTCAGGTCTCAAATCGGGACTCCAGTATGGGATGTCGTCATCACACTGTGAGTGTAACCAACTCTTGGCCATTCTGACTCTGGTTAATGAGACAAATGAGTGTATTACTGAACTATTACTGCCTATCAAACAGGATGCTAAAATGTAGCGGCTTAAACAAAAAAAAAATCATTCATTATTCATTTATTGAGGGGTAGGAATTTGGGAAGCAGGTTTCCAAGGTTTTGCCCTAAAACTTCTCATTAAGTCCAGCCACAAGTTGGCTCTGGTTGGCATTTTGGTGTGGTGGATTAAGTTGCCACCTTCAGAGCCAGTATCCCATGTGGGTGCCAGTTCAAGTTCCAGTTGTACCACTTCTGATCCAGCTTCCTGTTTATGTGCCTGGGAGAGCAGCAGAAGATGCCCAAAGCAATTGGGCCATCCACCTGGAAGAAGTTCCTGGCTTTGGCTTGGCTCAATCCAGGCTACTGTAACCATCTGGAGAGTGAGAAGTGGATGGAAAAACTCTGTCTCTCCCTTTCTCTCTCTCTCTCTCTTTTTTTTTAAGATTTATTTTATTTTTATTGGAAAGGCAGATATACAGAGAGGAGAGACAGAGAGGAAGATCTTCCGTCCGATGATTCACTCCACAAGTGAGCACAACGGCCTATGCTATGCCGATCCAAAGCCAGAAGACTCTTCCGGATCTCCCACGTGGGTGCAGGATCCCAAAGCTTTGGGCCATCCACGACTGCCTTCCCGGGACACAGGCAGGGAGCTGGAAGGGAAGCGGGGCCGCAGGGATTAGAACAGGCACCCATATGGGATCCTGGGCGTGCAAGGCGAGGACCTTAAACACTACGCCATCGCACCGGGCCCTCCCTTTCTCTCTATAACTGTGTCTTCCTAATAAACCAATGACTTTTTATAGAAAAAAAAATAATAGGGCTCACGCAGTAGCCTAGTAGCTGAAGTCCTTGCCTTGCATGTGCCAGGATCCCATATGGATGTCAGTTCGTATCCTGCCTGCTCCACTTTCCATCCAGCTCCCTGCTTGTGGTATAGGAGACCAGTGGAGGCTGCTGGCTCCTGGCTCCTGATTGGATTGGCTCTGGCTGTTGTGGCCACTTGGGGAATGGATTAGCATATGGAGGATCTGTTTGTCTGTTTCTCCTCTCCATGAAAATAAATCTTAAAAAAAAAAAAAA
The DNA here is from genome assembly GCF_017591425.1 of Ochotona curzoniae. Taxonomy (NCBI): domain Eukaryota; kingdom Metazoa; phylum Chordata; class Mammalia; order Lagomorpha; family Ochotonidae; genus Ochotona; species Ochotona curzoniae. Next base: position 63,303,572 of record NW_024466599.1, read on the forward strand.
AAAGCCAGGGACTGGTGCAACAGTTCAACAGGCTAATCCTGCACCTACAAGGACCAAGATCCATACTGATGCTGGTTCAAGTCCCAGCTGCTCCACTTATGATCCAGCTTCCTGCTTGTGCCCTGGGAAATCAGCAGAGGATGGCCCAAGTGGGAAGAAGCTCCTGGCTCCTGGCTACACATGGGATCAGTTGTGGCCGCTGTAGTTCTTTGGGGAATGAAGCAGCAGATAAAAGATCTTTCCATCTCTCCTCCTCTCTGTGAACCTGCTTTTGTAATAAAAATAAATAAATACATTTTTTACAAATCTGTCTAATGTGGTGTTGCCTGAGGGCTGTACTGAGGCTGGAGGATCAAGAAAATTCTCTCACCTATGGGCAGGAGGTCTCTGTTCCTTGTTACATGGTCTCTTTTAATTTATCTGAAAGGCAGAGAAACATAAACAGACAATTACTGATTCACTCCTCAGCTACTTGTAACCGCCAGGGATGGCCTGGAGTTCTATGCAGGTCTCTCATGTTGGTGGCAGGACCCAAAGTACCGGCACCATCATTATCTGCTGTCTACCAGGGTACACGTTATCAGTAAACAGGGACTAAAAAGCAGGCACTACAATGCGCATTACAGGAAACCCGAGTGGCACCTTAATCACCATGCCAAATGCTTGCTGCCGCTATGGACTGCCTTTCTTCTATGCAGAGACAGAAAACCTACCCGCTGATCTACTCCCAAAAACGCCTACAAGAACTAAGCCAAAGCCAGGAGTACAGAACTCCATCCGCCTTTTCCACAAGGATGCAAGGGACCCAAGCACTTTAATTCTCTACTGCCTCCCAGGATGTACACAGCAGGAAGCTGGATCTGAAGTGAAGAAGCCAGGACTTGAGCCAGGCACACTGGCTTAATGGACACACTACATAACCGCCCCATAGGGTTGTATACAGGTACAACCTGTAGGGTGAAGCATCATCAGGCTGCTTCACCACTCACAAAAGAGGCATCACTACTTTACTGCCAAGAGGTCTGAGACTCCAGTCTCTTCATAACCTGCCCTAAAAGGGCACACTGATTTCTTTATTTTTTTTTTAAGATTTATTTATCTTTATTGGAAAGGCAGATATACAGAGAGGAGAAGAGACAGAGAGGAAGATCTCCCATCTAATGATTCACTCCCCAAGTGGCCACAACTGCTGGAGCTGAGCCAATCCAAAGCCAGTAGCCAGGAGCTCTTCTGGGTCTCCCATGCAGGTGCAGGGACCCAGGCTTTGGGCCGTCCTCAACTGCTTTCTCAGGCCACAAGCAGGGAGCTGGATGGGAAGCAGGGCTGCCATGATTGGAACCGGCGATCATATGGGATCCTGGCGCATGCAAGGAAAGGACTTTAACAACTACACTATTGCGCTGGACCCAGGGCACACTGATTTCTGCTGCACCTCATTCATTAGAAACAAATGCTGAACTCACTTCTGACTCAAGGGAATGAAACGCAAGGTTCATTTCTTTTCATAGGTAAGATTCTTTTTTTTTTTTTTAAGATTTATTTTATTTTTATTGGAAAGGCGGATATACAGAGAGGAGAGACAGAGAGGAACATCTTTCCGACCGATGATTCACTCCCCAAGTGAGCGCAACAGCCAGTGTTATGCCGATCCAAAGCCAGGATCCAGGAGCCTCTTCCGGGTCTCCCACACAGGTGCAGGGTCCCCAAGCTTTGGGCCGCCCTGAACTGCCTTCCCAGGCCACAAGCAGGGAGCTGCATGGGAAGTGGGGCCACTGGGATTAGAACTGGCGCCCATATGGGATCCCAGGCGTGCAAGGTGAGGATCTTAACCACTGCGCCATCACGCCGGGCCCGCAAGCTTCATATCTTGAAGGCAGGAGTAGCAAACTATTTTCTGAAATTGCAACAAGAGATCTGTGACATACTCTGAATAAGATTTATACTTTAGGATCCGGCACGGTGGCCTAGTGGCTAAAGTCCTTGCTTTGCATGTGTCAAGACCCCATATGGGTGCCAGTTCAAGTCCTGGTTGCTCTATTCCTCTTCCAGCTCCCTGTTGATGGCCTGAAAAAGCAGTAGAGCATGGCTCAAAGTCTTGGGATCCTGCACCCTTGTGGGAGACCCAGAAGAAACTCCTGGCTCTTGGCTTTGGATTAGCACAGTTCCAGCTTTTGTGTCCACTTAGGAAGTGAACCAGTGAATGGAAGATTTTTCTGTGTATCTGACTTTCCAACAAAAATTTAAAAAGATAACAAAAAGACAAAAAATTTTCTTATTTCAAAATGGAAAATTTTACACACACAGAAATAGTCCTTAAAAAAAACCACACTGAATAAGCACGATATTTTTGCCACAAAAGGTAACACAATTCTTCTTCGGAAAACGGAAAAAATGGCACCCAGAACAAGTGCCATTCAGACTCTAGAATGTTCTGTTCAGATCTGAGTAGCACTGTTGTTATATCTAATAGGAAAACAAGCCAACTGGAGCTCATTACTTAACCCAAGTTACTTCAGAATGACAAACAGTCTGAGGGAAATGAAGTATTCAACTTCAAAGAGAGAAAACCTGATGGTGAGAAAGCAAGCAAACAATGACTCCAACTATATAGAGGGTTGCCACATGGAAAAGCTGTAAGACTTGAAGGCGTAGAATTTGAACCCATGAGTCAAGAGTCATGGCGGTGCACATGGCACAGTGCAGCAACGAGCAGTCTAACAGTGAGAGTTGTTCCAAACCAGACTCAGCCACTCAGCACATGCCCCGGGTGGCTGCAGAAGGAGCTCGCAGAACCTCAGGAGTTATGGTGCAGCTACCCCACAGCTACCTCAAGGGTTCAGGTTCATATGGATCTTGGCCTCCTCATACTGATGTAGCTGGTGTTGAAACCCACGTATAGCTTCTGCCAAGGCAGCAGCCTTGACACCAGGACCAAGGCCAAGAAGTGAAAGTGAGATGCCCACAGTGTGTGCTTGTCAAAGGCCAGCTATCACCTCTGCATGTCCAGGTGTGGACTGCACGCTCTCTTGCTTGACTTTCAATTTTCAAAACTTTGGAAAGGTTAAAATCACTACAACTGCTACTAACCTTGATGGGTAGCCTCTGTAGTGATAAAATATAATTTGGAATGACAAAAACCAAGATGGTTGGACATGCTTTGGGAAACCAGAAAGAACAGAAGCAGTATGTATTTTATGTATTACACTAATACATAAAAGCCACCAAAATCAAAACTGAAAATATTCAAACAAGTCACATCCTCTCTGGTGCATGTGGTCTGCTTTCTGGAATGAAGATTCTAAAAAGGAGACTCAAACTGGGCTCCTTTACCTACTCAGAGTAAATTAAATTATTTCAATTAGATTACTCACCCACGCCTGCCAACTACCCACCACAGCTGAAAACTTACGTGTTGGGTGCCAGCAGCCTGGACATTCTGCCATGTTGCTACAGGTTCTGTAGTTACATGCCACTCGGGGTAAGTTCTGGTGAGCAACTTCACAAAGGTGGACTTTCCCACAGCTGCAATGCAAACAGCATATATTGGGACGCTTCCCAAAGCAAGCTGGAGGAGGAGGCTGCTACAGAACCCTGCTGCACAGGCTATCTCAAGGGAACAAATTCTAGTGTTCTGATTTCAAAATTCAGCAGCCACACTGTTGTCAGACTCATGATGGTCAGGTCATGCTAACCAAATTCCCCATAATTAATAGAGGCAACAGGGAGGAAAGGTCCCCTTGAGACTTTTTTTTTTTTTGTAATTTTAACATCCCAACTTCCCAGAGGCAAAAAATAGTTACTAGCAGTTGAAAATGTAATAGAACCATCAAAAGTAGATGAAATTCGTTATGTAAATTGCAAAGCATTAGTCCTATTTGTTCTATGACAGTGCCAAAATTAGAGTTTTTCAAGACAGAAAGTTACTATGACCTCATTCATTCATTAAATCTAATGAAGCGAACAAATCTTGCTAACCACGGCCTCAGTACAGGCAGACAGGGAGGCTACAATGGCACACAAAGCAGAACAATTTGATCCTTACAGAATCTGTACGGGAAACGCTAAACCACTAAACAAGAACACAGTAACTACCAACAAGCTGTGGGAAGTACGAACAAGGAAAACCCCAGCTCTGAAGTCAGCGAGGCATCTCAAAATGACGACACTGGCAGGAAGGTCTGAGATGACAGCTCAGCCAGGCCAGGCGTGGCAGAAGGACAGTCCATGCAGACAGCAGAAGGAACTCAGGACTGCATAAGAATGCAGCAACAAGAGACAAGTCTTAAGCCCATGGAAGCACGGCCACAACAGCATTGAAAGATGGCTCAACACAGGTGTGACAAAGCAGCTAGGCAATTCAGGGACAGGTCATATGGTTAAATTATAGCTTTGCCAAGTTTCCATTCTATTCTCAAGCCAATGGGAAGTCAATGACAATAATTTTATTTGTTTGCTTTTTCTAAAGATTACTTTTTATTGAAAAGGCAGATATACAGGGAGGAGGAGAGACAGAGAGGAAGCTCTTCCGTCCGATGGTTCACTTCCCGAGCAGTCTCAATGGCCTGAGCTGAGCTGATTCAAAGCCAGGAGCCAGTAGCTTCCTCCAGGTCTCTCACGTGGGTGCAGGATCCCAAAACTTTGGGCTGTCCTCGACTGCTCTCCCAGGCTACAAGCAAGGAGCTGGATGGGAAGCGGGGCCAAGGGGACCAGAACCAGTGACCATATGGGATCCCGGTGTGTTCAAGACAAGGGACTTTAACCGCTACGCTATTGCACCGGGGCCTGTTTGTATGTTTTAAAGATTTACTTTTTTTTTTTTTTTTTAAGATTTTTCTCTATTTTTACACAGAGTCAGATATACAGAGAAGAGGAGAGACAGAGAGGAAGATCTTCCATCCGATGATTCACTCTCCAAGTGAGCGCAACGACCAATGCTATGCCGATCCAAAGCCAGGATCCAGGAACTTCCTCCAGATCTCCCACGTGGGCAGAGGTTGCCAAGCCTTTGGGCCGTCCTCAACTGCTTTCCTAGGTCATAAGCAGGGAGCTGGATGGGAAGTGGAGCTGCTGGGATTAGAACCAGCACCCATATGGGATCCTGGCACGTTCAAGGCAAGGACTTTAGCCGTTAGGCCACGGTGCCAGGCCCAAAGATTTACTTTTATTTCCTTGAAAGGCACAGTGATAGACTCTCCCATCTTCTGACCCACCCCCTAACAGCTATAATAGCCAAGGTTGGGCCAGGCCAAACTAAAAGCCTGAAACTCTACTCATGTCTCCCAAATGGGTGGCAAGGGCTCCTAAGCACCTGCTGCCACCCAGGATGCATTAATAGGAAATTGAATCAGAAGCAGAGATTCTTGCACTTGAACCAAGCACTGGAACATGGACTCTCAGAATTTGAAGCAGTAGCCCAACCCACTAAACAACAGCGCCCAGCCCAACAGTAGGTCTTAAGCAAGGAAACAAAAATTTCTTCTCCTTCAAATGGTCCTTGTTGGTTACCATGCACAACAGGAGAGAGAAGGGATATGACAGCTTGCTTCTGCTCCAGGGGTGGTATCTGCAGCCTTGGTGACTACTCTCAGCAAACTAAAAGATCATTCTAGCAGTTGAGTCAGCCTAGGCTGAAGGGGAGGATGGCAAGTCAGTCAGCAGATGACAGTAGCTGGATCAGGGTGACAGCATAGGAAGAAAAGTAGTTGCTTTGAGATACATTTTACAGATGAAATCAACACTGTACCACAAGTTCAAGTATCTTTTCCTATTGATAAAAATGTCTGCCACACCTATCCTGAGCTCCAGGCGTCTCTTCTTCAATGTTCCACAAACAGCTGCAAGTCAATATATTCCCCCAAATTCATTCATTTTCTTTCTCACTAACCTGAGCTTTTCCCTGTTGATGGCCTGGGAAAGCCTTGGGACCCAGCACCTGTGTGTGAGACCTGGAAAATTCCTAGCTTCAGATCAGCTCAGCTCCAGCTATTGCAGCCACTTGGGGAGTGAACCAGCAGACACATCTTTCTCTCTCTCCTTCTCTCTGTATATCTGCCTTTCTAATAAAAGACAATTTTTTTTTAAATAAAAGATCCCACGTGGAGTTCAATCTCCTCAACCCAGTGCAGTCTTCCTTGGAGCAGGCATTCACACAGTGGTTGGGAAACTAACTGGGATGCCCTCATCCCATCAGACTGCCTTGAGTTCCCACTCCACTCTTGATTCTAGCTTCCTGCTAACATATACCCTGGAAGGCAGTGGGTGATAGCTTCAGGATTTGGTACCTGCCATTCATGTGGGAGATCCTGAGTGAGTTTCAGGCTCCTGGCTTCATTCTATTCCAGCTCTTATTGCTACATGCATTTGGGTAGAGATCTCTGTCTCTTTGCCTTTCAAACAATGTCAAAAAGTGGCCTGTCTCAAATGAACTTCCCCTCAAAGGGAATCCAAACGGAATCAAGAGAAAGAAGGCAGGCAACCTTGCATGAAATCCTATTAGTCTCTCGTGGATGCTGATCAGGAGTGCTTAACGTCTCAGCATTAAGAGCCTACGCATCCAACACGTGACATGTATGACACACCACCCTAAGTCCTCTCTCAATAGCCAGGGTAAGAACAGCGTGCTTTCTGTACAGTCACGCTCTCCTCTCAGCCCCCACCTCCACTCAACTTGTGCTTTTTCACATTTGCTCAGCCTCTGCTCTTCCCACACCTCAGTGAGGGAACGCCTTCCCTTGCTCTTCTAGACCTGTGTCCAAATCCTTTCTTCTGCCAGCCTCAAAGGTCTCGTCTCCTCACAAGCTCAGGATTACTCTAGCCCACTCTTAGCAACTGACTGACTGCGTTTTAACAGATAACTGCCTGTCCTGAGGACATGACAGTTTTACAATGCAGTTTATTCACTAAGCCTAAAACACAGTTCTTGCCTATAAGACAAAAACTATTTTAATAATAGGAAAAGATGAAGCGAGTTGATCTGTTAAATGGCTGGGATTGAACAACGGTTGCAGTTATTTTTCATTTTTCAAAATGTTGCAAGCAAGGCTGAACCCAGGAATGAGGAACTTCATCTGGGACTGCCACGTGGGTGGCAGGGATGCAAATACTTGACACATGGTTTATTGCCTCCCAGGGTGTGCATAAGAAGGAAGCTGAACCAGGAGTCCAGATGGGGCTTGATTCCAAGCCCTCCAATGTGGGATGCAGAATCCTGAGCATTAACTTAACAGCTGGGTCACAACATGTGCCAGTGGCAACAACTTTTTTTTTTTTTTAAGTTAGAAAACAAGAACCTAATTGCAGATGAAAAAGAGTTCTGAGGGATGTGTCAAAGTTAGGCCTGTGAGATCAGAGCTTTCTTCATACAAGGGCAGACTGGATTCTGAGAAACTGACTCATGCCACTGAAACACAAAAACCTGAAATGTCAGCGGATTGGATGTATGGGAAATATAGGGTTCAAATTACTGGAACAATCATATGTGATACCCAGGACACCCCGCACTGCATTCCTCATTTTTAGGCTTATGGAAAGCCAGTGTCATAATCAGAAAACAGACTGTTGGGGGTTCCTACAAGAGGAGCACTCATCACACAGCAGCCATTTCTTGAACTAAGTCCACTGGACCTGAGCTGTGCAAGCACCAACCACAAATCAGACAATTTTTTAAGTTCAGTTAGACATTTAAAGTAAAATCAGAGATACAGTATCTTTTTTTAAAGTGCTGTGATATCTGATAAGATACTTTTTTATTCTTGTTTGGGGGCTGTGCTTTAAAGAAAAAGTTTCTAAAGACAAACGTTTTCCCAGGGGCTTCAAATCAGTGTTGTTCAGTTCTTTACACAGAAGTCCCCTCCCCCTGCTCAGAAATGTCTAGAGAAAGTGTCACTGCCTCAGGCAATGTGGGCCTCCTAACATTATTTCAGACTTAATACAACTTAGACCTCCTCTTAATCGTTATCTTTCAAAAGAAACTGCTTAGTATGAAAGTTGGGAGGTACCAGACCTCACAAACATCAAACATTCCCTAAGGGCCTTAGTGAGCTTTATTACATCAGCCATGACTTTAAAAAAAGGTAGGAGGTGTTTTCTTAAGAGTCTATTATTTAAATGTGTTGCTTTCCATCACATAAAAAAATTAAAAAAAAAAATGCTTGTGGAAGGAACTGCTGTTCATGTTGCATTACTTTCCTCATTCATTCATCCAATAGATGTTTATGGAGTGGCTAATAAATGGCAGTTACTGTAACTAAAATGATGAACTAGACTGAGATCTTGGTCAAGGATTTCATAACCTAGAGACTAAGCAGTCACAATCATATGAGCTGTGAACCTCAAAGCATCCTGAGCAAACTTAACAGGCAGCAGGCTTGAAGCAAATGCAATACACTCTTACCTCTCATTCCTTTCATTTCCTTTTCATGAGGAAATATTCACCGCAATGAAAAGAAAGGAAATGAAATTTAGATGTCTTTCACTTCCAGACAACAATCCAAACTCATCCACACAGAAGGAAAGACCTCCTCCGACCGGCACACCCTCTTCCCCTACCTGCCTGCCCGCGCCTCCTCTTCCACTGTCACCTTCTCTGTGGAGCCGCCTTGACTCTCTCCAGCTCCACTCTCCCACCCCACCCCACCCCAGGCAGTTAATTAGTGCCTGCTCTGGTTTACCAAGGTATTACTCTCTAATTATCTGTTTAGTCATCACTCTCTCCAGCCCCATTAGGAGTTTGCCTTTTGAAGACACCAACTAATCTTTCTCCCTCTGCACCCTGAGTCTCTGGCCAGGCATGAAGAACAGAGAAGGGGCTGGGGGGAGGAGTTCTGGAGCCCCCTGACCCCACTGCTGGAGTGCTTGTCTTCAAGTCCTGACTCCACTTCCCACCTAAGCCTCCTGGTTCTGTACACCTTAAGGAGCACTCGGTGATGGTTCCAGTCCTCAGGTCTCCGACACCCACATCAGAGATCCAGATGGAATGTGGAGCTGCTGGGTTTGGCCTAGCCCAGCATAAGTTGTTGTACACATTGAAATGTTGAATCAGGAGATAAGGACCTGACTATCTCTGTGCTTCACAAAAAGAGACCAAGGGACCAGCACTGTGGTGAAGGTGGGTAAAGTTGCGGTCTGTGGCAATGGAACCCCACGAGTGCCAGTTTGAGTTCCAGCTACTCCACTTCCAATCCAGTTCCCTGTTTAGTGTCTAGGAAGGATGGAGAAAAGGGTGTGAGTGGTTAGGCCCGCGACCGACATTGGAGATCCAGATGGAGTTCTAATCTCCTGACTTCAGCAGAGACCACTGTGGCCATTTGGGGAGTGAACACATGGATGGAAAATCAATCCCTCAAACAAGAAAATCTTTTTTTTTTTTTTAAATGATTATATTGCATTATGTGACACTGTCTTATAGGCTCTGGGATTCCCCCAACCCCTTCCAATACCTTCCCCCCATGGTGGATTCCTCCACCTCAAACAAGAAAATCTTTTTTTGTTGTTTAATTTATTTATTTTTATTGGAAAGGCGGATATACAGAAAGGAAACAAACCTTCATCCAATGATTCACTCCCCAAGTGAGCGCAACGGTCGGAGCTGTGCTGATCCAAAGCCGGGAACCAGGAACCTCTTCCAGGTCTCCCACACAGGTGCAGGGTCCCAAGGCTTTGGGCCATCCTCAACTGCTTTCCCAGGCCACAAGCAGGGAGCTGGATGGGAATCAGAGCTGCTGGGATTAGAACCGGCGCCCATATAGGACTTTAGCCGCTAGGCCATGCCTCCGGGCCCCAAACAAAGAAAATCTTAAACAAAAGGCCCAGCGCAGTAGCCTAGTGGCCAGGATCCCATATGGGCACTGGTTCTAATCCCTGCAGTCCTGCTTCTCATCCAGCTCCCTGCTTTTGGCCTGGGATCCTGCAACTATGTGGGAGACCCAGAAGAAGCTCCTGGCTCCTGGCTCCTGGCTCCGGATCAGCTCAGCTCCGACCATTGCAGTCACTTAGGGAGTGAATCATGAGACGGAAGATCTTCCTCTCTGTCTCTCCTCCTCTCTGTATATCTAACTTTGCAATAAAAATAAATCTCTAAAAAAAAAATAAAAATAAAAAAGGGTATATTGATGAAATCAAACAAAAAAATCTAATATATAGTGTTTGAAATAAGTTCTCTCCTCAAACTCCTACAATTCTTTGCCCATTTTAAAAAAGCATTTTTACTTATTTATTTTATTGAAAAGGCAGATTACAGAGAAGTGAATCAGAGAGAAAGCTGTTTCATCCGCTAGTTCACTCTCTAAGTAGCTGCAATGGCTGGAGTTGAGCCAATCTGAAGCCAGGAACTCCTTCTGGATCTCCTCACAGGTGCAGGGTCCCTAGGCCTTGATCACACACTACTGCCTTCCCAGGCCACAAGCAGGGAGCTGGATAGAAGTGGAGCAGCTGGATAGAACTGGCACCCATATGGGATCCTGGTAGATGAGAGGTGAGGATTTAGCCACTAGGCTATAGACCTGGGCCTGTGCCCAATCATTTAACCTTAGTAAAAGACACATTGGAAATATTAAGTATCTTATTGTGAATACTGGAAGCAACAGATTTTTTAAATTTTTTTTTTCAATTTTTATTGCAAAGACAGAGAAGATTCGTCTGATGATTCACTCCCCAAGTGACTGCAATGGCCAGTGCTTTGTCGATTTGAAGCCAGGAGCTCTTCTGGGTCTCCCACGTGGGTGCAGGGTCCCAAAGCTTTGGGACATCCTCGACTGCTTTCCCAGGCCACAAGCAGGGAGCTGGATGGGAAGTGGGGCTGCCAGGACTAGAACCAGAGCCCATATGGGATCCAGGTACGTTCAAGGCGAGGGCTTTAGCTATTAGGCCACTGTGCTGGGCCCTGGAGGCAACACATTATAAGGAATTCTCCACTGCCTTAGTCTTTAGATTTACGTCTCTAGATTTAAAAGTACAAAATATTTTACTCTGTTTGGGTCTGTGAAAAGAAAAGGTGAGAATGGTTTAAGAGGAGTGACAACTCTATTTCTTTTTTTTCCCTTCTATTTTTATGATATAACTATTTCACATAGTTTTTTTCTTTAGCTTATGTTTATATTCATAAAATAATTAGCTTTGGAAATGACAATATCCTTCAGTGATATTTTTAAGAGATAAGCTAGACATTTCCTTTTTTAGATCTTTGTGGGTTCTCGGTACCATGCTTTTGATTTTCAATCACTCTGATAATGCATCATAGATCTTTCTGGACGCCAGTAGGTGCTACTGCCCTGGGCTTTTCCTTTTGTGCAGCTATTTGCAACTTCAAGTTCAGACAGACTTGCAATGGCAGTACTACTTTGTTTAGAACAGGGCTTTGCTTCCTCCCATTCCAGTTTCCTGAGGTGACATTTTCATTGATTTATTTGGGGATGCCACCTGTAGTTAGAGAAAAACATTAATTATTGACTTCTAAAAAGTTCATTCTGTGGGTGCCAATGACTAATTTCCACACGGATATCACAGCTGAGGAGCCAAGAACCTGGCAAACACTGAATGAGTACAATGGGTCAAACAGGGAGTTAGTGACAAAAACAGGACACTGAATGACTCCAATCTGGGAGAGATGGTCAATGTGTCAACAATCTCAACAGAATTCAAGTTGTGGGCGCAAAATGTTATGACAGCCCACAGAGCAGGCAGTGACTAATTCTGTCTGGGGAGAGCCATTATGGTGTAGGGGGTGATGGAGAGAACAAAATCACAGGGCCAGATTGCCTCTCAGTCTACTTCACATCTTCCTTTCCTCTGGCAACTGTAGCCACTGCCAAGTTGTTGATAAATACTACCACCAGTTAACAATTTCCCTTTCTGAGACCTCAGCATCCAACTCTGGTGTCAACTTCAGGTATATAATCTAATCTGCCTTGCAATATGAGCTCTGCAAGTCTCAAGGCACCTCAGATAAAATAGATCACTGTGGGGCCAGCACCATGGCATAGTAGGTTAAGCCTTTGCCTGTGGTGCCAGCATCCCACATGGACACTTGCTTAAGTCCTGGATGCTCCAATTCCAACCCAGCTCTCTGCTAAAGTGCCTGGAAAAGTAATACAAGATGGCCCAAATCCCTGGGGCCCTATCACCATAAAGGAGACCCAGAAGAAGCTCCTGGCTCCTGGTTTTGGATTGGCTTAGCTCTGGCTGTTAGGGTCATTCTGTCTGAACCAGCAGACAGAAGATCTGTCTCTTTGTAAATCAATCCTGGTTTGAGTTTTACCCAGACCTGGCTGTTGCAACCATTTGGGGAATAAACCAGCGATGGAAGATCTGTCATTTTGCCTTCCAAATAAATAAACCTTAAAAACAAACAAACAAACAAAAAGCACAAAGACCACCACTCACCTTCAAAATTTCTTCCTTTATTCCCATCTCGGTTTCTGCACAAACCCCAGTCACCCTCATTCCTCCTTATTGCATGTTCCAAGTGGCCACCAATTCCTATCAATCCTACTTGTGAAGTTCTCAAGCTATTACTTCTCAGCCCTCCATTCCCCCTTTCAGTTACCGTAAAACAGTCTACCTACTCCAAACGGTTCCAATTCATTTATTCCAAAACACATACACATACACTTGGATACAAGTCACTGTAGATACTGCAAGTAAACAAGCCAAAGAAAGTACCTACTTTATGGAGCTTTCTTCAATTCAGTAATTCTAGTCAATTTCCTTTTTAATGTTCATCTTGGCAGGCACTTAATCAAGAACTTGAGATGCCCAAGTCCCATCCTGGCATACCTGGCTCCAGCTGGCTGCTACAGCAGACCCTGGGAGGCAACGACAATGACTCAACTAATGGGGCTCCTGTTCTCCACAAAGGAGACCTGGACTGGGTTTCTGGCTCCCAGCTCTGGCTTGGCCAGACCTGGCACTGCAGATATTTAGGGGAGTGAACCATCAAACAGAAGCTCTGTCTCTAAATAAAGTTACTACCTATCAGCTTTATCATTGTGAGCGTACCATTACCAACTGGATAAACTCCTAGTATATAGGCACAAAACTCTTCATACTCTTACATACAGAGAGGAGGAGGAAAATATCTTCACCCATTGATTCACTCCTCAACTGGCCGCAATGGCCACCACTGAGCTAATCTGAAGCCAGGAGCCAGGAACTTCATCTGGGTCTCCCACATGGGTGCAGGGTCCCAAAGCTTTAGGCCATCCTTGACTGCTTTCCCAGGCTATAAGCAGGGAGCTGGGTGGGAAGTAGGGCACTGGGACTAGAACCAGCACCCATATGGGATCCAGGTGAGTGCAAGGCAAGGACTTTAACAACTAGGTTACCATGCCAAGCCCTCAATACTCTTTCTGACATGCTTCACTCCCATGACTTCCTTTTGGTTAACATGGCGCATCAAGTTCACAGCCTTGGCAAATGCGACTTCTGGTGCCTGAAAGACATTTTTTTCCTTCCCCGACTCTCACTAGCAATTCCTACTCATTACACTTTAGTTTCCAAGTGCAGTCCTGGACCTCATCCCACAACATGGAAGTTACATTTAGGATTCTGTTTCTCCTCCTGAGTTGTAAGTTCCTTGAAGAACAGGGGGAGCCTGTGCTGGGCATGGGGGTAGACACTAGCGAGAGAGCAGGTAAGCAGCACAGACAGGCCAGGCTAGGAAGCAAAAGGTCAGGAACGACCTAAGGGAGCTCAAATTTTATCAGGCAACTGCTCCAAGTACTTATTTTGTTGAGTAACCTGGTGCCACCCTAGGTTCTGAGGAGAGAACTACCTTTAAAGATGCTTTTCTCTTTAAAGTACTGGACAATAGCTTTAAACAAAATCACACAGGTCTCAGGACCCTCTTCTCCCTCCTTTTAATGTCCGATTTGTCTAGAGTAAAACCACCTCACTTTGCGCTCATAACCACCAACGTGCAGGTGCCCAGCAATCTGGACAGTTTCGGTATTAATGATGTGCTATCTCCCTATTTCTCTGACAACAGACCATCCCCTAGTGCCCTCCACACCTACTCCAGTGGGCGTTCATGTGGCTGGCCAATTTTCCTGTTACTAGGGATAAACCTCACCACAATGCTTCTGGCTTTGGTCAAACTTTCCATTTTGGCAGTACAGCCCATTCTTTATTTATTTTTCTTGTTTTTTATTCATATTTCCCATTTCACAATTTTACAGGTATAGAGCTTCCTCCCCTCTCCCCACCATTCTTTGTTATTTAAAAATAACTCGAACAAATCTATTCCTTCCCTTGTTTTGCCAAGTTCCCTCTTTCAACCAGATCATTTGTCAAACACATGCTTGAATTCCTCTCAAAAAAACAAAAGCTCTCAAACTTTTCGGTTTCAGCTGACACTGTGTGACTCCCCTTTCTAGGAAACGTGTGAATAATCAATTGTCTGGCTCTCAGTTCCTCAACTCCTCTCCCCTGTACCACGCCAGCCAGGGTCCACTCCGACCATTTCTGAAACTACTGTTTTCAAGGAAGGACTCTTCTCACAGAAGACACTCCTGCTTTTCAATCCTGTCACACAGGCGTTGCTCCCTTCCCCTGGCAGGATGCTACAGGCACTTCCTGCAGTATCTCCTAATTACTACCACCTACTTCCAACCTGAGCCACAAGGAATTTTTATTATAATTTACGTCAAATTGTGTGGCTTCTTGTGTCAATCAGACTACCAAGCTGTGACGGCCTATAAGGTTTATACCAGGCTACCCCTGGCCCTTCTGACCACACACCCTTATACCCCACTCTCCTCCGGCCACAAGGCTTCCCTCCTACTCCCTGCACACACTTCCCACTGCAGGGCCTTTCCACTTCAGGGACCCACATGGCTCACTCCCTCACCTTCTTCATGTTTTTACTCAAATGCCACTTTCTCAGTAAAACCTACTGAAAACGACAGCGTCCCTCCAGCTTGCCTCCGCTCGTTACTACACGACTGTTCATCTTGCTTAGTTTACCGTCTGCCTCTTCCCATCCGAGTTCCCCGGAACCAGATATTTGCCCATGTTCTCTTCACAGCTGTATCCTCATGTCAAGAACACATGCTAGCAAACAGAAGGTGGCTCACAGGTGAGTCGCTGAATGAATAAAATAAGAAATTCTCAGTGTGCTTCACATGTAGAACTATGACATCAGAATTTATTATTTTGAAATTTTTAATTTCACTTCACTTTTTTTTATTGCTTTTTAGTTGATACTGTTCTCTACTTTCCAAACAGTTACTTTAAGTTTATTTTTAAAAAATTATATTTAACACATATTTAGTTTTAAAAGGGAAGAAAAAGCCCAACACATTATAGTGTAACTAGCCCAAGTACGAAGGGGAAAAAAAAGCCTAGTATTCAAACGAAGGAGGTTTAAGAAATCTCTTCAAGTAGTGTTGCCAGATAAAATACAGGACATCCGGTTAAATTCGAAGTTAAGATATACAACAGTCCTAGTTTATACACACTTCGGAGATTAAATTTTGGGTGTTTTTTTCCTTCTAAATCTGGCAACCCTGCCGTCTGCTTCCACTTATACCAGAACTAGACAGGTGGATTCTTGAGCCACTGAACACGTTTGTGCGGCTGGGCGGGACCCACTCACCGAGGCGCAGCCCCACGGCGGCCCTCGGGCGACGCGCGGGCTGGCCCCGTGGACGCACCGGGTGTCCCCGTGGACACGCAGGATGGCGCCGTGGACGCAGCGGGTGTCCCCGTGGACGCGCAGGGGAGAGGGGCTCCGCGCCCTGCTGGCGGAGGCCGTGGCTGCGCAGCCACTTTCCGGCCCTTACCAATGTTGCCTTCGATGGAGAGCCTTCGGGGTCCGCGCCCCGCGGGCGGCCCCCGGGAGGAGGGCGCGCCCTCGAGTGGGTGCTGAGCCATGGAACCGAAGGCTGCTTGAAGCCGACGCAGAGACAGCCTGCCCACGGCCATCCCACCCACGCGCGGCGTAACCATCATTTCCGCCCTTGCTCCCGCGGCTCACGCGGGTCGGCGCGCCTCTGACGTCAGGGGACCGTCAGGCAGGAAGTGAGGGGTCCAGGGAGAGGCTTTTTCTCGCGAGGATTGTGAGGCTGCGCGCGAGAAGGCTCTGCGTTCGGCGGCGGCTGCGGGTGCTGACACGGTGGGCACCGTGGGCCGTGCAGTTGTTTCCATTTCTAATTGGCTCCAGATATGAAGGCCAAAAATATATGTAGATAGATATACTTTCCACTTGGAGTGGACTTGCAGCCCCTGCACAGGAAGACAAGAAACCATGCTTTTTTTTTTTTTTTTTTTAAAAAAAGGGCTTTTGGGCCTGGCGCAGTAAGCCTAGTGGCTGAAGTCCTCTCCTTGCATGCGCCAGGATCCCATATGGGTGCTGGTTCAAATCCCGGCAGCTCTGCTTCCCATCCAGCTCCCTGCTTGTGGCCTGGGAAAGCAGTCGAGGACAGCCCAAAGTCTTGGGATGGACCCTGTACCCACGTGGGAGACCTGGAGGAGGTTCTGAGCTCCTGGCTTTGGATCAGCTCAGCTCGGGCTGTTGCAGTCATTTGGGGAGTGAATCATTGGACGAAGATCTCCCTCTCTATATCCAGCCTTCAAATCAAAATAAAATAAATCCTTAAAAAAGAAAAAGTTGAAGCGAGTGGAGCTTGCTAGACGGGAACAGGGTGGCGTCGGGGAGAGGGTTTTTGGGCCTGAGTAGCCTCCACCCCTCGGTGCCTGATGCTGTGTTCTGTCACACTCACCATCATAGCAACCTAGGAAGAAATGGTCTATACATTTTGTCAGGTGCTGTTTTCGCTGCTTAAACTGGGAGTCAACAGAACAAGCTGACAATGAGACAGTGAGGACGCATGGACTTGGTTACAAGGTGGATGGACCACTTTTTTTTTGTTATTGAAAGGCAGAGTTACAGAAAGAGAGATCTTGCATTGCTGATTTATTTCCCAAATGGCCCAAGGGCTGGAATTGGAACTGGTTGAAGCCAGGAGTCAGGAAATTCTTCCAGATCTCCCAGGTGGGCTCAGGGGTCCAAGGACTTGGGTCATTCTCTGTTACCCTCCCAGGGCATTAACAGGGAACTGGATCAGTGGAGCAGCTGGTACAGGAACTTGTGCCCTTAAGTGATGCTAATACCACAGGCCGTGTCTCTCTCTCCTGCGACAGAATGCCAGCCCCTGTGGCACTGGTCTGGGAGTTGCTTTTATGGGATGATTGAATGCGCTTGTGTAGCAAGCACATTATTATTATGATTTTTAATAATGATAAGCTGGGTGGGGCGCTGGTGAATAAGGGTTCAGTTGAAGTCTGTTCCCTTCCCTTCCCTGCTCTGTGTGCAAACACTACTTACCTATTTTTACCTGTGTAAAGTTGGAGTTGAACACACTCATCCAGAAAAGTTTCAGAGGCTCTTCATGAACCCAGGGTCCCACCACCCTAAAGTTGTGGTGACAAATGAGGAAATCGTGTGCAGGTTTATAAGCATCTGGTAATCAAATGGTTTCTACAAGTTGTAACTTTTCAAAGTCTTAATCTGATGTCTGAATTTTATCTATTTTGTATGTGGCAGCTGTAGTTCATTCTTTCTCAATGTTATATAGTAGTCCACTGTGTCACTATATCACAATTTTTTTAAATTAATTTACTATTGATAGGCGTTTGGAAATTTCCAGATGTGAGCCACAATGAACACTTGTATGTATTCCAGGTATTAGTCCTCTGTGAATGTTTTCTCCTGAATGGTTTTCTTCTAAAAAGTGTTTTGAATTTTCTTGATGGATAAAGACATTAAATTAATCTTTGCCTAAATTGTCTGTATTTACCCTAGGATCATCATTACTCATGACCTTTTTTATTCCTTTTTGCTTGCTTCTGCTAGTTTTACTACATGTCATATCATGAATAAAAATCCATCCTTCTTGGTTGCCATTCAGAATTCCCAGGTAGAGACTGATTGCTCTGGCTGCTGTCAGAGATGTAATATTGGTGTCCCTGCACCAGAGGACAGAGTCTCATACAGAAACGTGGCTGTTGAGCCCCATCTCTGCTTGTGAGGAATGACAATTAAAGGGATCCTTAGGAGCAAGGAAGACACCAAACAGGGAATAATTTGGGCTCAGTGTTGTGGTACAGTGAGTTGAACCATTGCCTACAAAAGCAGCATGCCAGTTTGAGATCATGCTATTCCACTTCCAATCCAGCTCCCAAATGGCCGAAGTTCTTTGGTTCCTGAAGATCATGTAGAAATCCCTGATGAGTTCCAGGATCCTGGCCCAGCCCCAGCTGATGTGGCTATTTGGGGAATGAACCAGCAGATGGAAAGTAAATCTCTATTTCAATCTCTCTTCTTTCCTTCTCTCTCTTTGAAATGAATCTTTTTTTTTTTTTTTTTTTTTTTTAAGGAGTGATCAGATCCTCCTAAAAGGGCATGGGAATCTGGTAAGGCAGAATTGTTTCCCAGTTTCCTAGAAGCATGAGGAATTTCCGCTGAGGTGTGGGTGGTAAGTAATGCTATAGTCAGATAGCCCCTGCAGGTGTTAATAGGAGCTGGTGTTGTCCTGCGTGGGACTCCTGTCATTCAGCCCACAGATGCTGAGCATCTGCCATATCCCAGGCACTGTGCTGAGTCCCTGGTGTGTGGCTCCAATGGGTTTACTAGTTTTCAAATGTTTGTAAATGCTACCATAAAATATTTCTGCATAGGGGCCTGGCGCAGTGGCGCAGTGGGTAAGGTCCTCGCCTTGCACGCCCGGGATCCCATATGGGCGCCGGTTCTAATCCCAGCAGCCCTGCTTCCCTTCCAGCTTCCTGCCTGTGGCCTGGGAAAGCAGTTGAGGACGGCACAAAGCTTTGGGGCCCTGCATCCGCGTGGGAGGCCCGGAAGAGGCTCCTGGCTTTGGATCGGCATAGCATTATCGGCCGTTACACTCACTTGGGGAGTGAATCATCGGACGGAAGATCTTCCTCTCTGTCTCTCCTCTCTGTATATCCACCTTTCCAATAAAAAAAATAATAATAATAAAAAAATCTTTAAAAAAATTTCTGCATAATATGTGAAATGTTATGCAACTAGGAAAAATGGGAGGTAAACACACAAAAATAGGAACTGGGCTTTCTTCTGCTGCTTGGTGGTCAGTTACATCTCATCCATGTTGCTGCCTGCACTGAATTTATTTGGTTAAACTGAGAAGTAGGTTTCCAGAATGTTCTCCCAACATGGCTCGGAGTTAGAGACAACCAAAGAGGAGCTGGTGTGAGATCTGAAAGGCAGAATGGGAGCCTCTGCCACTCTGGGGATATCTGTATAGTAAGATGTTGCAACAGTGATGTCCCCAGCAGGTGGATCTTTGCATATTTGTGACTCCTTCCTGTCCTACAGTTCCTTGGAGGCATTCACTTCCCTGCACCTCCACCTTTGGGCAAAGTCTATTTCCGCTAATCAATCCCTTATTCCCATAGTACTCGTAGTTGTTCTGCTCTTCAGTGATCATTGAGGGATCGACCCAATCATAGTGGTTAAGAAAGTGGCCTGGGAGGGAGGAATAGCAGGACAACCCACATGGAACATCTACTACACACTTACTGAGCAAGACACTACTACATGGTTTGCCTGGGATTTCTACTTTGACTTTCAGTTGGGTTTCCACTTTCCCCAAGACACTTTCTCCTCCAGTCCATACTTCTACTGGAGACTCTAGAATAGCATCTTCTTCCTCTTGAAATGGGACAAGGATAGGGGCAGAAGGAGGGGTCAGGGAGGTAAAATGAGTATGCAGGATGGGAGGGGAATGACTTGCCCACTTCCTCCAAAGAGAGTGTCATGTGCTTCTTCATGGCAGGTGGTGCCAGTGCTGTACTTGTCCTCAGATCTTGTGGGTGTGTGTGTGTGTACCTCCACCCAGTCCTCCATTTCCCCCCAGGTGGAATCACCTATCCCTGGCAGGTGCAGGATTATGAGAGGCTAGCTTTCCTGCCTCAAGCAGTCTTTACACAGTGTACAGAGTTCCCCAGGGAAGGGTCCAGCTTTAAGCTGGTTTCTATGGGAATGAGCCACCTGTTGGGCCTCCTTCCTCTCCTCCTCTGCTGTTCCCACTCTGCCTACCTGAGTGCTCTTTCACAATATGTCACTTGCATCATCCTCATCCCAGGATCTGCTTCTGGGAAACCCATGCTGGGACAGAAAGCCCTCAAGGGTAAATGAAAACTTTCTTCCCCAGCCCACCCCACACCAGGGGGCAAATGCAGGGATAGTGAAAGAGGCCCATCTGCTATTGAGGTGGTTATGCTAACCATAGAGCCCCACTGTCTCCAAATGGTGTCCTGTGTCAGCTGGAATACGATCCAGAGCCTAGGTGGAGAGGAGTAAGGATGCACCAGGCAGAACTGAGGCCCTGTTCTGCTACACACTAGTTGGGTGGCTCAACAACTTAGCTGTAAGAAGGGGATGAAGCTCCCATCAATCTCTTAGGGTTATGTGTGGATTAAAAGGGGAAATCCATGCAGAGCTCTTAAACCACTGCTCAGTGTATTGTAAGCAACTCAATGTAAGTCCTGATTATTAGCCCTCATTTTCTCAGAGTACTCTGGATGTTTCTACTTCATGTCATATCATTGTCAAGTATGTGTGTGTGTCTGTCTCTCCCTTTACATAGGGAAACACTGGTGGGCAGAAATGATCTTTTTGAGGAGTCTGGACCCCATGGAGCTTGCTTAGCTGTTTTGGATGCTAAAAGTTCACTAGCAACCAGTGAAATTAAACAGCAGTGACCAATGGCAGGAGGTGGAAAGGAAGGAATAACAGGCAGCTGTGCAAAGGAAGTGGCAGCAGGGGACAGGGAAGGAAAGGAAGGGGAAGGGGAAATGTCATTCCTATGGGTGCTGTCCCTTTATTGGTTTCTTTGGGGGCAAACAACAACATAATCCTCAATGACAAAGGACTACCGTGACTGCCTTTCATCCAGCTCAAGTAACATTCTGCTTGAATCCTTCATGTGGCACATCCTGTAAGCCTGAGACATGGGGAGCCAGTGTGATCATAGTCTCCAACACATCACCCTTGTGTGTGAGAACTTGTACATCTGAAAGCCCAGAAGTCCCTGAGCCTTCATTCCTTCTTATGTTCAAGAAGAAGACAGGCTGGCCTAGTGGGAGGAGCACTGGTTTTGGATTCAGATGCACTTGAGTTTTCATCTTGCTTCTGGGTGATGTTCAGCAAGCCCTTGGGTTTTCTGAGTGGCAACATCCTCCTCTGGAACTTGGGATACCAGTGGTTCCCAGGATGGATTAGAAATAGTGCATGAAATGCCCTTAGCTCTGGGTAAGAGCCCCAGAAGGAGAAAAAACAAGAGGCTCACACAGAAAAGTAAGGCTTGCAGGTTTTAATGTATCATGACTGGTCACAGAGCAGTCTGGGGGTGCTCCTCAGAGGATTTGCTCTGACTTTTAGAAGCACTTCCTGTGCACAATCGAGGGCCCGGCTTCATCATACTCTGGCTTGCTGATCCACATCTGCTGGAAGGTGGAGAGGGAGGCCAGGATAGAACCCCCAATCCAGACAGAGTACTTCCTCTCTGGGGGAGCGATAATCTGCAAAGAGCAAATGTGGCAAGTCATGATCAGTACCCCTAGACAGGGCAGCCTCCGTGAACAAAACTAGCAGGAGAAATGTTGTAGATTTGATTGACTGCTCGTGATCTTTACTCCCCTCCTCCTCTGTGGAAGAAAGGTCTCCACATCCTGGGCCATGTTGTTTACTTGGCCAATGGGCTGGTGGAGGATGTGGCACAAAATGGGACTGGAAATGTGCTTATGCAGTTAGACATGTCTGCTTGTGTTCCAACCATCTATGGAATGCTTGGAAACCTGCTGGTCCTTCCGCCCTTGCCACTCAGGGAGAGGCTGGACTTGACCTGAGCTGGCTGGACCTGTAGCTAAAGCAGAGCTACTTAGCCAAGCCAGCTTGGGGCTGGTTCCCACAGGATCTGCAGAAGCAGGGGCAATAAACACTTAGTGGTATATGCCTCGTTGATGTCACAGGATGTTAGCCAGAGATGGATGCTCTGTCCTACCTGGAGTTTGGAGGAACGGCAGGTTCCTGAGTCTAAGCTTGTTTGTCCAGATCCTGTCACCAGCCACATATATTTGAGAGGTTCTCAGGTCCATCCATACAAAAGTACCCACCTTTTCCACTAACACTCCTGAGCTTAGCCATGAAAAAACAAATCATTGTCAAATAATTTTGAATCTCACTTAAAAAAAAAAGTCCAGAATGACTGTGACTGTTCAATTAATTTTCCAGTTTCTGCAGGATCTGGAGCAAACCATACACTAAATTGAGTTTTTGTCTGGTTAGAGTCTATGTAGTTTCTAAATTACAGAAATCGCCAAATGGCAGAATAAAAAGAGTACTTGGAAGTTATTCTATTGTCCAGGCAGACAGAAGTCATGTGAGACTCTGGAGCAAATACCTGCCAATGCCTAGCCATTAAGAAGGTAACCGCTATCACTGCCCAACAGTTGTAGTTGTGAGAACACTCCAGCCATCTGGGGCTGGTGATGCCTAAGCTCAGCCCTTCCCCTGCTGCACAGCTCTGCTGCCACATGCCTGAGGCTTGCCTCATCTCTCGGGAGTCCTCTTACTGTTCAGCTTGGATACTTTGCTACCTCTGCTTCCTACATTTCCCCTGCCCAGAGGCTCTCTTCCCTTCTCTTGTCTTACTTGGGTTACCCTTACATTCAGTGTGTCTACTAATCAGATCCTGAACTCCTTGATGGCTAGCACATATTGTCTAGGCTGTGGCTGACAAAATGGGAAATGCATCAAGTCACAGATGGCCATGTATCAGATTAAGAAGCCCACCCAAATTCTTTGAACCAGAACCTAGGGGTGAGGCCAGGTGTGGGATGTAGACATGTGGTCCTGGTAAGAAGTCCTGCCACAGGCCTTGGGAAATGGGCTGCTTCTGGAACTCTGGGTAAAAACAGTCCACAGAGGGCTCGGCACCATAGCCTAGTGGCTAAAGTCCTCACCTTCATGTGCCAGGATTCCATATGGGCGCCAGTTCATGTCCTGGCTGCTCTACTTCCTTTCTAGTTTCCTGCTTACGTCCTGGGAAAGCAGTAGAGGACAGGCCAAAGCCTTCAATCTGCACCTGTGTGGGAGACCCAGAAGGGACTCCTGGCCCCTGGCTTCAGATCAGCTTGGCTCTGGCTGTTGATGCCACTCCAAATGGCAGACAGCATGAAGGCCAACTAGACCCTCTTGCAAATTTCTGTGTTCTGAGTTACTTTTTAAAGTTTACAAGCTGTTATAGTGTTGCCTCCTGCTTTTCTTCTCTTCTTTTACCTCCCTGATTTCTCACTCATCCTGTCAGTATATTCATCTCAGTTCTCTCACCCGTTTCTCATCTGACTTCCATGATTGTGTTTGAGATTCATACTAAGCCTGTCTCCAGCCCATCTGTGTCAAGGAACAGAACCCCAAGACGGACATGGGTCTAGAACAGGCTGATGCTGACTCCAGGAGACCACCAAGCTGCCAAGCATGGGAGCCCTATTGCCATCCTCCCTAGGCAGGATTGGGGCCCAGTGTGGTGGCCTAGTAGCTAAAGTCTTTGCCTTGCCTGCACCGGGATCCCATATGGGTGCTGGATCGTACCCATTGTAGCCACTTGAGGAGTAAACCAGTAGATGGAAAGTCTTTCTTTCTGTCCCTCCTTCTCTTTGTAAATCTGACTTTTGAATAAAAATAAATAAATCTTTAAAAAATAAAAAATAAAAATAAAAAGAGCAGAACTGGGACAACTGGGGCAAGACCCACCTTGATCTTCATGGTGCTTGGGGCCAAGGCTGTGATCTCCTTCTGCATCCTATCAGCAATTCCAGGGTACATGGTAGTACCCCCGGAGAGGACATTGTTAGCGTACAAATCCTTACGGATGTCAATGTCACACTTCATGATGGAGTTGTAGGTTGTCTCATGAATGCCGGCAGATTCCATGCCTAGTAGACATCACAACATTGTAGTCCATAGTCATCACTTTATAAATGCTCACACTTGCACCCACTACATGGTGCTGTTGGCACCACCCTAGTTCAGACTCTTAATCACCTCCCAAAAGGATGATGGGCTCAGACTCCCTAAGCAGGGATGGGTAATATCTAGCCCATGGACCATAAAATGGGCCTGTATGGTTTGACATTACCAACACAAATTCAGGTTGGATTTGAAATTCAAAAAATCTGTAGCAAACTAATTTTTAAATTGATAATTGTGTATGCCCTATGATTGGATGCCCAAATAAACCTTGGCAAACCAAAATTCCTCACCCCTGCAATGAATTAGGCCCTGCTCAAATTTCCCCTTTTCTGATGGACCTTTCACACTGTTCCCTAAGGCATATTTCTTAAAAAACAAAACAAAACATAAAACAAAACAAAACCAAAAAGTCACTTTAGTTACATCACATCTTTATTTTCACTTATTAATATATAATTCACCTCTCATAAAAATCACCCTTTAAGATGTATAGTTCAGTGGTTTTCAATATATGCGTACAGTTGTGCAACTAATACCACGATCTGATTTTAGACCATTTTTAGTACTCTGAAAAGAAACCCCATACCTATTAGCAGTGACTCTCTTCCAAACCTTCACTAGTCCTAGGCAACAACTAATCTAGCTTCTGTCTCTAGAGATTTCCTTATTTTGAGACATTTCATATAAATAGAACTTCATGATATATGTCTTTTGTGTGTCTGACTCCCTTCCCTTGGTGTAATGTTTCCTAGGTCCATCCATCTTACAACATGTATTAACACTGCTGTGGTTGCTCTGCCCTCATGGGTGGATTTGAGAAGCAGGTTAACCATTGCAGCATTAGGCTCCTAATTAGAGGATGCAGCAGCTGAATTTTCTGTGTCCTGAGCATGCTTGCTTGCTTTCTACCATATTAGAAGGCAGCAAGAAGATCCTTGCCAGATGTAACTTCTCAATCTTGGAATTCCCAGCTTCTAAAACTTGACTCAATTATGTTTCTTTTTTTAATAAATTATCAAGTCTGTGGTATTTCTTTATAGCAACAATGAGAACTTCATTGGCATGAAATGAATAGTCATGTTCCACTGTTTCAGCATGGACGTGCTGTCACCTTCCTGTGAGAGTCCCTGGGGTCTACGGATCGATCTCTAGCTGCTGGAGCCTGGCATCTAGATGCTCCACAGTGAAGCCTCTTGCTTTTCCTACCCGCTCCTGCCCACCTGCCTGGCTGACCTGATTCCAGTCTTTTTTTTTTTTTTTCTATGCAACATTATGTCTGTACCATAGACAGAGGATTTTTCTTAGGTACTTTCTGACTTTGCCAGACTGTTGCCTAAAAGCTTCCAGGGGATCCCCATTGCTGACACAGCACAGCAACCCTGTGCAATTTATGGAGTGTACACAGACACACACACCACATTCCTGTACATCAGAATTCCATCTGCCATTCCTTCGAGCCTTTATAGTATATGTACCATTCCCACAACCTTGTGTGTCATTCCTTGCTCTGCCCCACGTATATTCCCAGATTGCAAAAACTGAGACCCTTATCCCAGATCGTGCTCTAACACTCAGCTTCTGTAAGAAATCTGGTCTGATTTGTTAGGCAGAGAGTACTTGTTCAATTTACTACTGACCACTTACTACAGTATTTATAAATACTCCCCAAGAAAATATTATCTTGGCATGGAATATTATCTTATTTTACCTTGGTTATTATTATTCTACCTGTAGGAACTATTATTATTTCCATTTGAAACGTAGACTGTAGTTTGAAAGTGACAGGGATTTCAGGTAGCAGAATGAGGAATTAAAACCAGGAGGGACCCTCAACCCCTCAACGCCGACCTCTTTACTGCTATAGACTCAGTCACTGTACCCCATGTTAAGTAATTCCTTAAAAAGTCTTACCTATTTGTTTATTAACCTCATTCTTAATTCCTAGCTTATATTCTCCCCTCTGCTTCTCAGTCTTGATTTCCTTACCCTTTTCTTTAAACTGAAATTTTATGGAGCTGTACTATTTACATATTTTAGGACCTTTCTGGAAAAACAAGGAAGTATTTTTTTAACAGGAAACAAACCTCATGACTCCTGGCATTTCTCCTCCCACCCCTCACCGGTCCCTCCACCCTGGCCTCCCAACTGTCCCATCAGCTGACAGGTTGGGATGGGGCACCTCACCGATGAAGGAGGGCTGGAAGAGGGTCTCAGGGCAGCGGAAGCGCTCGTTGCCAATGGTGATGACCTGCCCGTCTGGCAGCTCATAGCTCTTCTCCAGGGAGGAAGAGGAGGCTGCTGTGGCCATCTCATTCTCAAAATCCAAGGCCACATAGCACAACTTCTCCTTGATGTCCCGCACAATTTCTCGCTCAGCTGCAAGGAGCAGAAATGACAGGAAGTGGATCCTCAGCTCTGCTGGTTTGCTTGTTGGTTTTGAGCTCCATGAAAACCTCCTTCTGACTTCTTTGGATTCAGTCTAAGGAGGATGATAGACCTGTGCCCGAAGGGTGTCAAGGACCTCCAATCCTGTATTCAGTTTCTATTCCTTTCTAAAGTGGGACTTCCAAGTTGTGATTTTGAAGTCAGACTTTGGATTTTCTCCATTGGTGTGCCCTGACTAGGTCTCCCTGGGCACCTTGCAGGGCACATTAACAGTTTAGACTCAGACAGAGATGTTGTGATCTTCTTGAATCTAATAAGGCTCTTGCCGAAAAATGTCTCTGGCCTGGTGAGTCACATGACACCTTCCCCTTGTAAATTCAGAACTAACTCCTTCCATTTGTCCTGAGATAAACTATAACTACTCCCAGCTAAGAAATACACAACTGGGGGCCTGGCAGCATGGCCTAGTGGCTAAAGTCCTCACATTGAACACTCCAGGATCCCATATGGGCAGTGGTTCTAATCCCAGCAGCTCCACTTCCCATCCAGCTCCCTGCTTGTGGCCTGGGAAAGCAGTCGAGGATGGCTCAAAGCCTTGGGACCCTGCACCCATGTGGGAGACCTGGAAGAGGTTCCTGGTTCCTGGCTTCAGATTGGTGCAGCACCGGCCATTGCAGTCACTTGGGGAGTGAATCATTGGACGGAAGATCTTCCTCTCTGTCTCTCCTCCTCTCTGTATAGCTGACTTTGTAAAAATAAATAAATAAATAAATCTTTAAAAAAAAAAGAAAGAAATACAAAACTGGGACCCAGCATGGTAGCTTAGCGGCTAAAGTCCTTGCCTCTCATGCTTCGGGATCCCATATGGGCACTGCTTTGTGTCCTAGCAACTTTACTTTCCATCCAGCTCCCTGCTTGTGGCCTGGGAAAGCACTAGAGGATGGCTCAAGGCTTTGGGACCCTGTATCCATGTGGGAGACTCAGAAGCTGGCTCCTGGCTTTGGATCAGCTCATCTCCAGCCATTGTGGCCACTTGAGGAACCAACGGATGGAAGATCTTTCTCTTTCCTCTGTGTTAATCTGTCTTTCCAGTTTAAAAATACACAACCAGATCTGTATTGCCCTTCTGCACTGAGACACCAGCTCTAATTCTGATGCTGGCCAGGGACAGAAACAGGCAACAGCCTACCACTGCTCAAGTCAACCTGGCCTGGGCCTGTACCACCCTTCCTCCACACTCTCCCCACTCCCTAGACATCAGAGCATTTGCCTTGTAGCTTTACTCTTCTGCCAATGCTGTGTCGATGAACTGGTGCTGTCTAAAGGCATAGCCTTGACTTAGGAGCTTGTATTCAGTCCCAGGACCACAGTGTGCTCATCAGTTCTGAGAATGTTTACTCCCAGCTCAGATTTGGGTGTGAATTCAAGTTCAAAGCATGAAAAGGGCTGGATACCTGTGGTCACAAATGAGTAGCCTCTCTCTGTGAGGATCTTCATGAGGTAGTCTGTGAGGTCACGGCCAGCCAGGTCAAGGCGCATGATGGCATGTGGCAGGGCATAGCCCTCATAGATGGGGACATTGTGGGTGACACCATCCCCTGAATCCAGGACAATGCCTATGAACAGAGAGGGTGGCATTTATAAAAACTCACATTGTTACAGTTTACATATATTTTTCTGGCATCTGTTATCAAAACAATCTGCAGCTATTATATTTTCTTTAAGAAAACTGATCCAGGGCCCGGCGCGGTGGCGCAAGTGGTTAAGGTCCTCACCTTGCATGCCCGGGATTCCATATGGGCGCTGGTTCTATCCCAGCAGCCCCGCTTCCCATCCAGCTCCCTGCCTGTGGCCCAGGAAAGCAGTCAAGGACGGCCCAAAGCTTTGGGACACTGCACCCGCGTGGGAGACCCGAAAGAGTCTCCTGGCTTTGGATTGGCATAGCATTGGCCGTTGCGCTCACTTAGGGAGTAAATCATCGGACGGAAGATCTTCCTCTCTGTCTCTCCTCTCTGTATATCTGCCTTTCCAATGAAAAAATAATAAAAATAAATCTTTAAAAAAAAAGAAAACTGATCCAACTTGAAAATCATTATATTTTTGTTTTTGTGTGTCAATTTTTGTTCCCTTAAGCAAAACTGCAGCACTCTGGGAAACAAACATCTCCTTTTTTTTGCATCTCTTTAAGCACATTCATGGTGATGCTCAAATGCTGATTTGCATTAAATCAGATTGAACTTGGATAATTTACACATCATTTAGGAATCAAACTAATATGCATGCATGTACAATTAGAATGTTCGATCCGGAAGGAGTTATGAAAACTAGGCAATGTGAAAAAGATCTAATTATCTACTGGTGAAGCTATCAGCAAACCAGTTAAGAAAGTAATATTTCTCAACATTAGAAATCCTTCTTGGGCGTAGGCATGTAGCTTAGTGGTTAAGAGGCACATGTCTCACATCAGCGTTCCTGAGTTTGAGTCCCTGCTCCACTTCCAATTTGAGCTTTCAGATAATGTGCACCCTTGGCGGCAGCAGGTGATGGTTCAAGGGACTGAGTTCCTACTACGCACATGGGAGACTTGGGTTGAGTCTCTGG
The DNA here is from genome assembly GCF_017591425.1 of Ochotona curzoniae. Classification (NCBI taxonomy): domain Eukaryota; kingdom Metazoa; phylum Chordata; class Mammalia; order Lagomorpha; family Ochotonidae; genus Ochotona; species Ochotona curzoniae. The sequence continues at coordinate 63,332,565 of NW_024466599.1, forward strand.
CTCCTGTCTTTGGTGCCTGCACAGCCTCAGCTGTTGCAGACATTTGGAGAGTGAAACAGCAGTTGGAAGCATGCTCTCTCTCTGCTTCTCACATAAAAGAGCACCTTAAAGATCACCATATTTGAAGTTTAATCTGTTTGAGCATCCTTCTTCTATACCACACTCACCAGATTCTACAGTTGCCACTCCAGAAGGCAGGAACATTTCAATGTTGTTGGAACATGTGTATAAACTTCTGGAATGACTGCTGTGAGGAAAACATCCCTCACTGGATGCTCTGGGACCTACTGAGTAGGTCCATGTCTGGCATACCAGTTGGCATTTCAGCTGAGTTTTCCTGGACTTGGGTGGTCCTTCTCTGCCATGAAGTCAGGAAAGGGGTGGATTCCAAGGCTACTTGACTCACCTGTCGTACGGCCAGAGGCATAGAGGGACAGCACAGCTTGAATGGCGACGTACATGGCAGGGACATTGAAGGTTTCAAACATAATCTGAAAACAATAAGGAATAAAGGATGCTCTGGCAAAATAGATAAGCAAACAAACAAACAAATAATCATAGCATCTCTTACCCTATGGGATATTTTTGAATCTTATTAAGAGAGGGAATGGTGTTAATTTGATTATCCTACTTCTACCTTCCATAGAACTTGGCATGGTTTACATTCATAGCAGGTCCTCAAAAACAAAACAAAACGAACACAGCTGCATTGTGCTCCTGAACCAGTACGCAAGTCTTGCTGGCTCTCACCTGTGTCATCTTCTCCCTGTTGGCCTTGGGGTTTAGTGGAGCCTCGGTGAGCAGGGTGGGGTGCTCTTCAGGTGCTACCCGCAGCTCATTGTAGAAGGAGTGGTGCCAGATCTGGTTGAGACAAAAGCCCGATGAGATCAGTAGACTCCCAGAGGGCTGAGAAAATCTGACTGATTTGACCACCTGCTAGGGTGGGTGCAATGGTGTTCCAAGTGGGGTTGGATCTGGAGAAGAGAACTGTTGACATCCAGATGATATATTCCTCCTCAGCACAGCCCAGGCAGGACCCAGGCCTGGAGGTAACACTCTCTGCTGATTCTTCACACCTGACCCTCCCTCTCCCCTATTCTCCTTTCTCTGCCCTGCTTTGGGTCCTTGGGCAGGAGCAGGTAAGCACACTGCTGAGTGTTTATTTCTCTCTGGTTTCTGTCTATGTGTGGCTGATGGATGACATTAAATGTTAAACAGTGGGAAGAGACTGAGAAGAGACAAGGCATTTGGCCAGTGGAGGAATGGCCCTCCAGGGGGTATCTGGTGGGCGAGCCATATTCCGGGGCTCTTCAGGCTTAGGGACCTAAGAGCTTCTTTTGTTGTTGGTATTTGGATGCATTGACTTTACTTTCTGATCGCCTTAACCCTGCTTACATCTTTGTTAAAGCAGTCCTTCTTCTAAGCAGTTTTCAGAAAACTGAATACTGCCTCCTGCTGGCAATCTGACAGATGTGCTTGGTGTCAAGTCTTATCAAATGATCAGGCAAGTCATTCATCTAAATCCTTTGGAGCAGGATTTCTCAACCCCAGCACTATGTTATTTCAGGTTAGAGAATTCTTGTGGAGAAGATGATTGGGGAGGGTAGCCCTGTGCACTACAGAATGTTTAGCAGTGTCCCTGTTTCCCACTCACTAGAAGCCAGGAGCACCTCTCCAGCTGTGACAATCCAAACTATCTCCAGACATAACCCAATGGGATGTAAATCATTTTGGGTGAGAGCCACTGTTTTAAAGGCAATCTTCCCTCCCGTATCCAATCCCCTCTTTAGTATTCTTGGACCACCAGATGGGAATTATTCTCTTCAAGGGACTGGGCAAAGAGTGGCAGGGACATTGGGCTTTGGTTTCTTCAAAAGTGAGGCACAAGGGCACTTGATTCCATTGGACTAGAAGGGTTATGGGTGTGATGAGGGCAGAGATGCATGAGATGTGATGCCCAAGTTCCTGGTATCAGGAAGGATGGGAGAAAGACAGTCAAAAAGACAAGATACAAAGGCACAAGGTGCACTTTAAGTGAAAGAAGAGGCACAAGTAGCTCAAGCACTCTGGATCTTTCTGGGCTTGGAAGATGAGGAGGGTAGCCAGGGGCTGTGAAGGGCTCCTGAGGCTAAGGGCCTAGTCCAGGCAGAGATCCTGCACCCTGGGCATCTCACAGGAGCGTGAGAACAGCATGTGGTCTTCAAAGCAAAGCCTTGCTTCCTGCGTGGTGCCTCCCAGATGCCCTGTCTCAGTGTCACCGGGGATGGCAGGACAGATGCAGGATCACGGACTCTAAGCCACACCCAGAGAGACAGTATCTTAGGGTGTATGCCTAAGCAAACAAACTTCATTTGATCTTTTTGAGCCTTTACAACCTAGTTTCAAAATGAAAGATTTTGATCATTAAGGAAACTAGAAAAATGTTTTTAGAAAGGCAGAAAAAAAAACCACTCCCATGTTCCCATCACCTACTAAGAGATAACATTTGATTTTTCCCCCTTATTCCTCATCTTTTGCTTTTATGTATTTTCATATTTGTTATTTTAATTTAATATCCTTTAATACATTTATAATATTACATTGTTTTGTTCAAAATCGCATTTATAACATACTTCTAATTTTCACTGTGGATAATTTATTTAATAAATTGAATATAAATTCTAATGCTCACAATGTTTCATTATGTTTCACATTTAATCACATTGCTATTCTTGAAATCTCTTATTTTTGCTTATAAATAATTCTGCAATTGCAGCTGTGCCATCACATTTTCTTTCTTTTATTCAAAATGTTCTGCAAAGAAAAGAATTCTACAAGTGGAATTACGGGGCTAAAGGACATAGCACCTGGAAAACCTTTTGATTTCTTTTGCTAACAAAAAGGCTACCCTGCTATTTACTTTGGAAGGAATAAGTGGCTGTCCTGCTCCCACCCTAATGAATCCAGTGTTGTCACTCTGAAAATATGATGTCATCTGATAGGTTGAATTCATCCTTGATTTACTTTGATTTTTTGTTCTTTCATTTATTTCAAGGGCATTTTGCATGTGTGTGTGTGTGTGAGTGAGCATGAAAATTTGTATTATTTCTCTTTGGCAAACTATCTGCTTGCCTTTTTTTCTCATTTGTCTGGGGACACTTCATATTTCTGTGATCAGTTGGTATGAGCTGTGTGTATTCATCCTTCAATACCTTTGCTGGGCTATTTTGTACATTATGCTGCTCGACTTTTTAGTTTTTTTTCTACAAACTTTTTGAAGAATCTTATACACAAACAAATGAACAATATGTCTCATTTATTGAGTAACGAATATGCTGGTTGCCTTGAGATGATACTAAATGATTACCAAAGTGAACTATAAAAACAGTATTCTTAATCTATATTTCACACATGTGAAAATTAAAGCTTAAAAGCTAAGATTTGTACCCAGACCTCTCTGATGCAGACTCCAATATCTGTGCTCTTACCCATGGGATAATGTGAAAGCTACTGTACTTTATGCACTTCTCTCACATTCAGAGTGACAATCTGGGACTCAGGGAAAATGGTAAGTGAATCTCAGATTTCATATCAACATTCCCCATCCCCAGTTAGTCAGCTCAGCCATGCCTCTATTACATTCTGAAAGACTGGCATCACAGAGACAAGCACTGCCAGACAACCGTCAGCAAAATTGATCAAAAGAATATTAGCAAAGCCCTATTAGCATTTTGCACACATGATATTTATCACAAACGCCTACCATTTAAAAATTGCCTGCCCCGCATTTCCCTATACAAAAAAAAAAAGGAAGAAAAAAGCTTCTAGAAACCCCTAGAGAGCCCCACTTACAATGTTCATTAGCGAATCATCATCATAATACAACATCAGTGCACTTATCTGAAGCCATGACAGCGAAAATAAAAGGAGAGAGGAACAGTTGCCTCTCTGGAGGCAGCATCTGTGTTTTCTAGAAGGGACGAGTGCTGGCTGCAGGGAAAGCTGCCCAAAAGCAGCAAGCTGGGAATCGGGTGGGGAGAACCAGGACCTCAGATGCCTGGACAGGGAATGAGGAACTGTCTGTGGGTTCATCAGAAACCACAAAGACCCCTGAGGGCTAAGTGACATGAGCTGAGCTGTTTTTAGAAAAAAAAGCTTGGCAGCAGTGTGGAAAATGAATTAGGTGCATGAGGGCAGGAAACAAAGAAATCAGGAGGAAAACATCCCAGGGGTCCGGGGAGAGAGGCTGGCAGATGAGGTTGGTGAAATGGTTGTGGGGATGAAAGGAAGGAAGGAGAGGAGAGTGTGAGAGGCACTTTAGAGGAAAAGTTGGCCAGACACTGTGGCATAGACAATGCCAGGGTTGTGAAGATGTACCACCAGGAAGAAACATGCACCTTCGTACCTTCTCCATGTCGTCCCAGTTGGTGATAATGCCGTGCTCAATGGGGTATTTGAGAGTTAGAATTCCTCTTTTGCTCTGAGCCTCATCCCCCACGTAGCTGTCTTTCTGGCCCATGCCCACCATTACGCCCTGTAAGGCAAAGGGAAGGAAAGAGAAGCCGATCAGCACAGGGCTCCACACAAGGGCAAGGATGAAGGATGAGAATGGGACTTTGGGGACAAGGATGGAGCAGACACTGCTGAGTATGGAGTGCCAGGGAGAGGCCATGGCAGGCTTCCTGTGGGCTGATCTCTCTTCTAAGATTGTCCTTTGAAAAGAGAAATCAGAACCCACACATATGTCTTTCCCCTCACCTCACTTCTCTCTCTCTCTCTCTCTCTTTCTGTTTCTCTCTCACACATACATGCACACACACAACTCACCTTTGACCTCCCAAATAGCCCCTATGTGTACGTGTACATTTCTTTGCTCTGCTCCTCTCTCTACATGCAGGACCCTCCTCAGTCCCCAGGTTGCGCCTTTTCTAAAAAGTCTTGTCCCAAGACACTGTGTTTGCACCAGTTCCCTTCCCATCCTTGTGCTCCTCTGCCTTAACTCACGAGCTCAGGTTAGTCATAAGTGTGTCTTCTTGGAGTTATATTTCTTACAGACAAAGGCCTTACTTAATTGCATAGATTTTTGTTCTTCCAAACCTTCCAAATGCACACCAACTAGAGTCTACCAGTGTATGTCTGATGGGTATCAGTTTGGGCCTTGGATATTTCTACTGAAAGGGTCCTGCCCTATCAGTGCATCAGAGAAGAGTCTCCACCCCCAGCACAGGTAGATATACACTCACACACACATACACACATACATGCACAGCTTGGAATAGCCTCTGGAATGAAGTTCCTCACTCTTCCTGACTCAAAGGTTTGGATCCAGGTGATACATACCTGGTGGCGAGGGCGGCCCACGATGGAGGGAAAGACGGCCCGGGGGGCATCATCCCCTGCAAAGCCTGCCTTGCACAGGCCAGAACCATTGTCACACACAAGCGCGGTGGTCTCCTCTTCACACATGGTGAATGTGACCGAGTAAGCGGGGACTGGAGCACCTTGGAGTTTGGAGAAAAGAGAACTAAATAGCCATTTGTCAAGTTATGTTATAGATGGTCTTTTTGGCGACAGCAAATTGTCAAAATAGAGTGTGTAGTGTACGGCTATTTAGGTGACTATTTTGTTTATTTGAGAGGTAGAGAGGACTCCCTCCACTGATTCACTCCTCAAATGCCCACCATGGCCAAGCCTTGGCCAGATCCCAGTCAACCTTAACTGAAACCAGGAGCCAGGAACTCAACTTAGGTCTTCCACATGGGTGGCAGGAACCCAAGTACTTGAACGAACACCTGCTGCTTCCTCAGGTTTACATTAGCAAAAAGATGGAACCAGGAGCCGGAGCCAGGACTCGAACCCTGGAACTATAAAAAGTCTTACTTGCTAGGCTAAGTGTCTGTCCTGGACTTTTCAAAGCACAAAATAGGATTCTGTCTTTCCCACAATCTTCTTTTTTGTGGCTATAAAAGCACAGCAAAGCACTCCAACAGGCTGATCATTGTGATCGCCCCTCTGAGATTGGGAGAGGGGTCTGAAGCTGTACCTGTTATGGCTTAAGATTTTCACAAGGAGATTGATTCCAGTAGAATTTATATGATTAAAAATTGGTATCACAACAGATCAGTAAAGGGAGAGAGATGGAAAGGTCATAGGAAATAGCACAATCCTAAGAGTAGGAGCACCTTGAAGGTGAAGGAACTTCACCCTGAGATACCCATTCTGCCACTTTGACCAGAATTCCCTCCTACGATGCTGAGATTTGAGTTAGGATGGTTGGGATGTGAGGAAGGAATTCATGTTTCCAGTGTCAGCTTAGATTGTCTTCTCTCCCTCTCACTCACACAAGTTACAGAGCATCTGACATATTCTTGGCTCCTGGGGATGACAAGAAAGGGATAGAACCTCAAGAGACGGTGAGCGACCAGCCCCCCCAATCTGGCCTGTTGCTAGTAGGGTGGGGTCGGCGCTGGCAAGACCCTAGGTGAGAGGCTGGGAAAGCAACTTTCAGAAACTTAGAGGAGCAGAGAAGTAAGAGGCTCAGAAAGAGAAAATGGTTGCGAGGAAGACCAGTTGAAGCTCTACATGGAGTGTGAGGCCTCAAGGGACTTGCTGGGGAGAAAAGCACAGCCTCAGATCCTTCTGCTGAAGCTGGATGGCCAAGGCTATGACCAAAGCCAAGAGGAGACAGCACCTCGGGTCCAGGAACCTCAGGCCATGGGGGTTAAGTTGAGGCTAGGAGGAGGAAGACTAAGGAAGAAGGCCTTACTAGGCATGTCCAAAGTGGAGCACATGCTGGGGGAAAGGTGAACATACAGCTTTGCTTCTGCCTGTGCTGCTCATGGCACCAGGCCCCGATCACTGACCCAGCCCACGGGGCATAGACTGGGACAGTCCTGTCGATGCAGCCACAGGACACAGAAAATTTCACAGGTACCTGGTTCATGTCACCAAAAGGTGCTTGATCTACCTGTGGGACCACGGTCAACCTGAAGGCAGCACTGTGCCCCAAGGCTCCCTGCTGGGTCCTTCTTGTAAAATTTTTTATAAGTGCACTAGGTGAAAAGTAGCGGCTGATTGGATTTCCAGAGAAAACACAGCTAGGGGAAAAGAATAACACCTGTAGCATGCTTGAAGGAAGGCTCCGAGCCCAAGAGGATATGAAAAGGAAGAGAAAATGAGCTGAACCAAACTAAATCACTTCTAAAATGATACATTCTCAGTCTCACCTATGGGTTCCAATAGCCCAAACAGGAAAGCTCTTGTTCACCATTTCTGAGCCAGACCCAGTGTCCTGTCGACTAGCAGTGGTGTGCTATAGCGAGGAATAAAAGAGGCCTCACAACTGGTAAAGGGCTGTGTCCAGTTCCTGGGGCCACCATTCTTGGCCAAGGGCCTCTTTGTCAGTGGCAGGTTGTAGCACTTTTCTGAAGAGAATTAGAAAACACTGATCAAAGGCCTCCAAAAACTGGGTGTCTATCTTTTGACTTGACCAATGCTCTTCAAAGAATTTATCCTTGTGAAACACTGCTGGGTTGATGAAAAGATCTGCGGAAGATGGTGAGGTGGCCTGGCGGTTAAAGTCCTCGCATTCAAAGTGTGGGATCCCATATGGGCGCCGGTTCTAATCCTGACAGCCCCGATTCCCATCCTGCTCCCTACTTGTGGCCTGGGAAAGCAGTTGAGGACAGCCCAGGACCTTGGTATCCTGCACCCGCGTGGGAGACCCAGAAGAAGTTTCTGGATCCTGGCTTCGGATCGGTGCAGCACCGGCCACTGCAGCCACTTGAGGAGTGAATCATTGGATGGAAGATCTTCCTCTCTATCTCTCCTCCTCTCTGAATATCTGACTTTGCATTAAAAATAAAACAAATCTCAAAAAAAAAAAAAAAAAGACCTTAGCTGTAGAGATTTCCTAGGCTCCAAGAGCTAGGAGAGGCTGGCCTGACCTCGCTAGGACCTGCCCCAAACTCCAGCACAAGTCTTAAAGCTTCTCCTTGTTTGATGCTCTGACTCTTGCCTGCCTATATAGAGCAGTGGGCACAAAAAAAGAAAAGGGTCTGGGTTCTTCTCTTGCTATCAAATGCTGACCCCCCTTCCATGCCAGAACCAGTCTGGGTTTACTACCTACACAGCCTTGCCACCTAATGTAGTGCTTGGCACATCATATGGTGCTCAGCAAATGTTGGATAACAATCCCATCCTGCCCAGAACCCCTCACCTCCACCCTGTAGCCCCTGCAAAAGACCCCGTTCTAGACATGATTCGTTCTTCCCTGGAGCTTCTTGTGTCCCCACAGTCATGTCTCCCTATGGCTTGGCCCATATATCTGAACCATACAGGCTGAGTTTTCTCATCCCTGTGTGGGAACACCACCTGGAAAGCCAGAAGATGGCCAAGAGGCAAAGTTGTGCCTCTGGGTCTGTCAGCATACCTCCATTTTTAAAAGTGTTTTGTCTTTTTTTTTTTTTTAAGAATTTATTTTTATTTTATTAGAACATCAGATATACAGAGAGGAGGAGAGTCAGAGAAGAAGGTCTTCTGTCCATTGATTTATTCCCTAAGTGGCCTCAATGACTGGAGCTTAGCCAATCCAAAGCCAGGATCCAGGAGTCTCTTCTGGGTCTCCCACACGGGTGCAGGGTCTCAAGGTTTTGGGTTGTCCTCGACTGCTTTCTTAGGCCACAAGCAGGGAGCTGGATGGGGAGTGGGGCCATCGGGATTAGAACCGGTGCCTATTTGGGATCCCAGCACAAGCAAGGCAAGGACTTTAGCCACTAGGCTACTGCACCAGGGCCCCTCAAGTGCCATTTGTGTTCAAGTCTGTCTGGCTTTTCAATGATCCCGTTTGTCTCCCCCTTGGAGTCATACACACATAGAAGAACTGCTGAAGAGGGACTCCAAGCTGTCAACGCTGTGAGCCAGCTGTGCTTCCAGTGGTTTGCAACCTCCTTTCTCCCAGGCAGAGCCAGGCTAAGGAGAAGGGAGTATGGTGAGGGCAAGGCGAGGGCTCCCAGGCCTCTGCGGGGGCGTGGAGGGGGGCCCTTGTTGTGCTTTTACCCTGGTGGCAGACTCCAGCAGCCCTTCTGCCAGGCGAAATCCTAAACCTTCCTCAGCCGCAGTCTGGTAATTTGTGGCTAAACTTGAGCATGTCAGCTGAATGGAAGCCCAAGTCGCTGTGGTTTCCTGGGGTCACCCCACTGTGCGCACCCTGGAAGCTGAATGAATGTTCTGGCTCCTTCTGCACGTGTCACATCTGGCCTTCATTGAGGCACTTTCCAAGTTAGAAGCACAGTTGGTCTTTCTTTTATCCCCCAAAGGTGGCCAAAGCCCAAAGACATAATGAGTATAAATCATCTGCTCACTCATTCATCTTCCTAGCCACCCCCACGTCCATGTGAGGACAGAAGCATAAAGTCGTCTCCTGCCACTCCTAAGGGACAAATCTGGCCCAAGACATCTCACCTCTCCTTCCCCACCCTGCCCTCCATTCTGTTCCTAGCCATGGTCTGTATGCGTCTCTCCACCCGTCCTCTGCTCACTGCACTACAACATGTAAATGAATACTTCTCTTTACAGAATGATGAATCAAATAAAATTATGGAAATGAAAGTGCTGAACAAATAGTCAATCAAAATAGGCAAACTCAGGCCCATTTTTGCTCAGCCTGAGAGCTGAGTGATTTTTTTTTTAATGTTTTCAAATGATTGGGATAAAAAAGCACAAGAAAGATAATATTTCAAGACCCACAAAGCAGATGGAATCCAAATTTCAGTGTCGATACAGCATTATTAGAACACAGCCACAGGCACTCATTTCTGTATGGTTCATGGCTGTATTGGTCACAGTGGCAGAGCTGAATGGTGGTGATGTGGCCCTTTAGGCTTGCAAAGCCTGAAACGTTAGCTACCTGGCCCTCTACAGAGGACGCTCACACACTGGAGCCTCTCACCCCGGGGAGAGCTAGATGACCAATTTCACAAATCAGTGCCTACTGAAGGCTGAACATGCCAACCCCCAGAGACCTAGAAGGAAAGCCCCTCGGGTGATGAGATTTCAAACAACAGCTGGGGATGTATTTTGGGGTAAGGGTTTCACATGACATGTCAGCAGCTGTCAGTCTCCCCATACACACGAATAGATTACCAGAAAGAAATCATTTCACAAAGACACTGTATAGTATAAACATCTAACAGCACTTCTAGCTAACTCCAGGGTATCTTCACTGAGTCCCCTACACACCCACTCAATAAGAAATAACTTCAGAGAGCAGTCATTCTGATCTCTGGACATCTGCTAATGGCACCTGGCCTGTGGGCCCTTTGCTTACACAAGTTGGTGCAGAAAAAAAGGAATTAAAAGATAAGTTTAATTTGGAGCATATATATATGTATATATATATATAGGAATACATGCATTGGTTATTATTATTTTGGTAAGTATATGTTTCCCCTGCACTTTGTGACTACCTGGCATGCTCATTGACTTCAACAATTTTGTGTCATGATACACTTTCTCAGTTGCAGATCAAGCAAGCTTTGGGGAGGCCCTTTGCAGCTGTTCCCCTCATTCACTCCCCAGCTCAGTTCCAGTCTAGACCCTCTCCTTGGGCGCACCAGATCAGAGTGGCAGCTGCCAGCTGTATGTCTACTCTGTGCCTCCTGGCGTCTCAATTCATAGCATCAGGACACACGCCTCTGCCCTGGCCCCTACTAGGAACCCCCCTCTGACGGTCACACTCCTCTCTCCACACATTTCAGGACCTTGGGTCTCCCACTTCCCAGACAAACAATCATGAGCCCTTTTTAATTCCACAGCCACCGAAGCCACCAGCATGAGACCCCTGCACACCACAGTGCCCTCTTGCCCTGTACCAGTCCACTCTCCCCTCAGCTGTTCAAGCAGGCTCTCCTAAAGGCAAGTCTCTTGCAGTTACTTCTGAGATGAAAACCCTTCTAAAGCGCCCCACAGTCTGAACTTTGTTTCATGTGCAAAGCCCTTGTAATCCTGCCCAGCCCTGGGCTAAGCTCTCCCTGCTCCCTGCCTTGCAATCCAAACTCAGTTGACTTGACCCACTTCAAGAGTCTCAGAGACCTGCTTCCTCTTGCCTAGGACGGTTTCAGATCAGGATCCACTTCTTCCTCCAGGAAGGTTTCCCTGATATCTTCTGGGCTCAGGAAACAGCTCCTCCTGGGCTTAATGCTACATGGTGCTCATCTGTTTAATCATCTCTTCCAGTGACTAGACAAGTTCCTGCCTTGTCCTAAAGGCGCACGGGCAGTGTCTGGAAGGTGTTCATGCATAGCAATGGAATGAACCAATGGAGGAAGGAAGGAAAGCTTGCCCCAGGGCCATGGTGTCAGACTACCTGCCCTGGTTCCTCAGTCCTGCCACGGAGCCTTTCCTGAGTCATGGCAACTTTGCTAGCACCCACCCATCTCCCTCCCAGGAGAATGTCACTTTCAGTCCAAGGCTTAGTCTCAAAAGTCAAGCCCATTTTCCAACAATAGACATGGTTACTCCCCGCCTCCCTCTTCAAAGTGTGGTCCCAGAGCAGCTGCCTCAGCCTCACCTGGCAGCATGTTAGGCGGCAGACTGTCATGTTCCCCTAGAAGCTGGGGCGAGGTGTAGGGCTGTCAGGGTGAATAAACCCTCCATGCTACTCTTAAAGCAGGAATGCTTGGGGCCAGGCCCTGTAGAGCTGTGGGACTCCTACTTGCATTTTCTCATCAAATCCTCATCACACTGTTGTCAAGAAGTCAGTGCTTGTAAGTACCCCCATTTTACAGGGAAGGAAACTGGGCCAGTCTGCCTCCACGGCCTCCCCTGCCTGTGGGCTGTAGGGAAGGTGGTCAGGAAAATGGTATCTTGCTCTCATCTTCCCCTTCATTCTTTGTGCACATCTGTGTGTGTGGGGGTGGGGGGGTGGGGGGGGGAGTGTGTTGGTGGGTGGCTTCACATCTGAGTGTGAGTCTGTGAGTCTGTCCCACCCGTGGCGCCTTTCCCAAGGTCCAGTATCCTTAGCAGAGGGGAATGAATTAGCTGGCTCCCTCCCTAGTCCCTTCCAGGCCTACCACCTCCTGATGCTGCAGGACACCTGCTCTCATTCACTCCACCCTTTTCCCCAGCCCCTAGTGACCCTCTATAGAACTTTCTGCCACTGGGGATTCTTCCCTCACCGTGGCTACCTGCAAATCAGAAGCAGCAGAGAGGCCCACACAGAAAATACTCTTCCATTCCCAACACAGGCATCTCCCAGGCCCCGAGGCTTGAAATTCTGTGAGAAGCAATCAGCTTCCTGCCCAAGCATCGCCACTGCCCTGAAACAGCCTGCCAGCCCATCCAACCCTTGAGCAAGCACGTCCCGCTGTCCAGCAGCCCTGGCTGGCTGAACAGGTCTTGGCGAGAGAGAGGCATTGCATTGCAGCAGTTTCAAGCTAGCCCCGTCCCAGGATGCCCTCCGCTGGCCAGCCAGCCAGGCCTTTCCCTGGCGGCCAGCAGTGCGTTCGTTCGCAGGCCCCGCTGCCCACCGAGGGCGCCAACGGACTTCTGACCCCAGGCCGGCGTCACAGAAGCCAAGCCAATCTGGAGGCGCCTCCTGCAGCCTGAGAGAGGAAGAGGCGGCAGAAGCCAGTCCTGGGACTCACCGAGTGACCGCGAGGTCCTTCTCCCAGTGGGCCGAGGGCTGCTGTGTCTTTGGCAGAAATACCAGAGCAATATAAAACCCCAGAGGCGGATCTTCTTTAAACAGAGTCCCTAAAAAGGCCAGCTGACGGGGTGTTAGCCATATGACCATATAAGGTGGTTTTTTCAATAAACCAGCCTTGGGGGGTGGGGAAGGCGGGGTGGGTAAAGTGAATTATCATTTGAAAAATGTATGCCAAAGGCCTGCAGCAGCAGCAGCCCCAGCGCGGGTGGATTTGTTCCTTTTATGCTATACTTGCATAAACAACACTCACACCAGGCCTTATAAGCTGGCCAGAGGCAGCTGGGCTCCTGGAGAGAAAACCATACCAAGAATGGCAGTGGGCCTCCTCCCTCCTCCACACCACGGCCCCTCCCGCCCCCTCTCAGGCCCCGGTGCCCCCTCCCGGGTCTGCCAGGGACACTCACACAGTATCCCCCAAATGGATGTCCTTGTGCTGTGTCTGGTACCAGCCATTGTAAGCTAAAAGCCCAAAGGAAAAGCTCTCTGTATGGACTGAGATGCTCCTGCCCCTCCCCCCTCAGAGCTGCCCCCAGGAGGACCCTTGAGGGGCCCAGGACACTAGTCCCAGTTGTCCTGTTTTCCTTGCTAGTGGCCCCTCTTCCAGGCCCCTGGTGCTGGCCATGACAGATCCAGGGTCCTGCCTCAGAGTGGAGATGTACTAAGGAAACTCACAAGTCTGCAGGATTTTCCGTGGTCCCTTGGTGTGGTGTTCATGGTGCTCTCTCTTCTTGTTGCATTTCAAGCCTTCACCCCTGGTGAACGCCAATATCGGCTATCAGCTCTGCACAGTCACTCCCAGTCATACATTCCCGCCATCTCCATACTTCATGCCTGACCTAGACAAAAATGATCAATTTCCTATTGACATCCCATCCAGATTCCCTCCGACTCCTCAAACTCAGACTGGCCCTGGTGGGAAAGAGGCACTGTGGATGAGGTGAGGCAACTGGACCAGCGTCCTAGAGACCCCTCTGGGTATGGCACCCTGGGAAGGGGTGAGGACATGTCCGGGTCAGGATGCCAGTCTTCTGCCAGATCTAGAAGGGATATCACTTCCTGTCAGCGTTTACAGGTGGGCTCAGCTTCTTTCCAATTGTTTAAGGCTGGAGCCTGGGTTCATATGGGGACAGCCTTGCTCGTGGGTAGCCACAGGCTGCTTGGCACAGTCAACTGGTGCCTAGCACAGAGCTGACAGCAGAAGGGAATGCTTGTGATTCTGGGTGCATGCAACTAACCGAGAAGCTGGGCAGTGGCCCAGACAGCTGAAGCTCATAGGCACATGTGAGACCACAGGACCTGCCAAAGCTAAAGCAGGATGTGAGCAGAGGGGCTGGGGACCAAACTGATACCAGAGGGACCCAATATTGCAGACACTGGAGACTCCTAGTTGAATATTTTTCTTTGGGATCAATAGTCATTGCCACAGAAAAAAGTGTGTTAGAAAAAGAACATTCCCTATAATAACATGCAGACCTGGGTTAGACATAGCTTCTGTATAAATTTTTAAAATACATACATTTTTTTTTTCCTTGAAAGACAGGGAGTATCTGGTGTGATGGCTCAAGGGCTAAATCCTCACCATGCATGCACTGGGTTCCCATACGGATACTGGTTTGTGTCTTGGCTGCTCACTTTCCATCCAGTTCCCTGCTTGTAGTCTGGGTAAGTAGTAGAGGATGGCCCAAAGCCTTTGGATCCAGTGCCAATGAGGGAGACCCAAAAGAAGTTCCTGGCTTAGGATAGGGTTGGCTCTCGCCATTGTGTCCACTTGGGGAGTGAATCAGCAGACAGAAGATCTTTCTGTCTCTCCTTCTCTCTGTAAATCTGCCTTTCCAATGAAAATAAATAATCTTAAAAAAAAAAAAGACAGAGAATAAAGAAGGCAGAATAGGGTAAGGACATATTCAAACAGATGGAGAAACATTAGCCAGGGTGAAGCAGAAAGGGCAGATTCCAGGAAATAGGAAAGGACAGAACGACAACAGAGGGGCACCTGTAGACTGACAGACACAGAAAAGCATAAAACTTCTTATCAACAATGAAAGGCATGTGACACAGGAGTTTAAGCAACTTAAAGAATGTCACACAGGAAATGAATCAAAAGAAATTGATATATCAGAAATTAAGAATACAGAGGAGTGAATTAAAAGTACAGTGGAGAGTCTCCAAAATAGAATGAATGAAGCAGAAGAATCTAAGAATTGGAAGATATTTCCTGTCACCAGGGGGAAACAAACAAAAACCTGGAAGCAGAGTTGGGTCAAGTTAAAAAAAATGTATTCAAGAATTAAGAAACACTATTAAAAGGCCAAATATAAGAGTTATGAGAGTCAAAAAATATAAAAAGAGAGTATGGAAGTTGCAGAAGGTGCAGAAAGAGAAGCTGGGCTTACAAATGTATTTCATGAAATAATAAAGCAAAACTTCCCTAATCTAGAGAAAGAATTGGGAAACAACATCCATCCAGGAGGGGCACAGATCTCCCAACAGGCTTGACCAAAAGTGATCTTCACTACGACATATGATCATCAAGCTCTCTTCAATCGAACGTAAGGAAACGATCCTTAAATGTGCACATGAAAAAAAAAAATCAACTGACATATAGAGGAATGGCAATTAAATTCACAGGAGACCTCTCACAGGAAACTCTACAGGCCAGAAGAGAATGGAGTAACATATTCCAGATTCTAAAAGCAAAAAAATTGTCAGCCCAGAGTAAAGTACCCAGCAAAGCTTCCCTTTGTTTGAAAATGAAATACAATTCTTCCACAGTAAAGAAAAGTTAAAAGAAATATGCCTCTTCCAAACCCGCCCTACAAATGATACTTAAAGATGTTCTCTTGACAGAGAAGAATAGCACCCACCAAAACCAAAGGTAAATGCAAAGAACATCCCAGTGAAATAAAAACAGAAGACTAAATCAATGAACAATCCATTGCTAAAACGACATGACCAAACTACCACCCATTTGTATTGTAAATGGCTTAAACTCATTGATCAAATGCCATAGATTAGTAGACTGGATTAAAAAACCAAAACCCATCTATTTGTTGCCTACAGGAGACATACCTCACCAACAAAGATGATCGGAAACTAAATCTCATGGATTTTGATATTTTTTGTTTCATCTTTTCCAAACACTTTGTTTCTCATTAAATTTTTCACTTACTCATAGATCATACAGTATCATCATTTTCTTCAAGCAGTTTCTTGATTTTAATTTCTTCAGTGACACATTAGTCATTCAGTACAGTAACTGTGTAATGGAGACTATCATATCTGATGGCTACCACGGTAACCGGAGAAGGGCGGAGTTTACCTCCAACCAAACCCAGAGCAGATGGTGGAATTCTGGCAGGCCCCACAGGCAGTGAGGCCACTGTTGCGCCAATGAGGGGCACAGACCCATATCTCCCCACCAATAAGGGCTGAGGCAACCCTGTCTTGGCTTCCGTGTCAAGGAGAGTTTAAAAGGGTCCCTTCCCCATCTCTTCAGGACTCTTCTTCCTCTGCAGCCCACTCCTTCACGTCTGTCTTTCTGCTGCACGGGGAAGGGAAGCCCGTGACCGTGGTTCCCTGAAATAAAGGCCAGCTAAATTCTTTTCATATATTTGGCTGAGTTACTCTTTCCCTGGTGGTCGGCGAATCTAACATTTGGCGAGCGGTGAATCTAACAATATCCATCCAATAGCAGGTTATTTAACTTCATGGCATTGTAAATGTCTCTTTTTCTTCCTATTGTTGATTTTGTATTGTGGCTTTTCATTTAAGGGGATGTATAGTAACTGTGTAATGGAGACTATCATATCCAGATGTGATGGTACAATGGTAGTATGCATCTC
This sequence comes from Ochotona curzoniae, assembly GCF_017591425.1. Classification (NCBI taxonomy): domain Eukaryota; kingdom Metazoa; phylum Chordata; class Mammalia; order Lagomorpha; family Ochotonidae; genus Ochotona; species Ochotona curzoniae. Next base: position 63,349,092 of record NW_024466599.1, read on the forward strand.
TACTTCCAGACAAAGATAGACTCCCAATGAAACAGTTAACTATATCTTGACAGTAGGATGCTGGACTCTGCCATTGTTTATGCCTGTAATGATGGACATATGACTGTGTAGGAAGAACTATACTATAGTAATTATATAGGGGAACTCAATGAGGGGGGGCTTGGGGAGTGGGGAAGAGAAATACTAGAGCCTATGGAACTGTATCATAAAATGATAATAATAATTTAAAAAACAAAGAAGTAAAAAAAATAGACAAGGAGAAAGAGAAAGAGAATCTTCTCTCTGTTGGTTCACTTACCAAATGTCACTTGCTGGAACTGGGATGGTCTGAATCTAGGAGCCAGGAATTTCTTCCAGGTTTCCCACATGGTTGTAGGAACCCAAGGATTTGGGACATTTTTGCTGCTTTCTCAGGCCATTAGCTGCAAGCTGGATCTGAAATGGAACAGCTGGGACTCGAACTGGCACTGATAAGGAGCCATAGGTAGTGCTTTACCTCCTATGCAACATTTTTCAAAGTAAATTCTTCAAAGTTGATCCTCTTTTCTGAACTGCCAGTTTTGCTTTTGCATTTTTATTTGGTTGCTAAATCCTTTCAAATAATTTACACTAGCCATTAAATTAAAAATATTAATTAACCTTTTGTACACAGAAAATGTTATAAACATTCCCAGCATGTCACTGAGAAAGACCTTCCTAGTTCCATATTGGCTGGTTTTATACCCTAGATGGTTCTAACAGTCAGTATAGTATGGATTTAGCAAAAGCCAGTGGGTGGCATAGGCTCAAGCACTTGGACCATTTTCTACTGTGCTTCCCAGGCCTTTAGTGGGGAGCTGGTTGGAAGAGGAGCAGATGGAACTCAAATTGGTGCTCACATGAGATGGTGATGTCACAGGTGGGAGTTATATCACAATGCTGGCCCCAAATGTCATTTTTAAAAAGTTATTCACATAATATTTCACAAAGAAGAATGTTCACTTATTTTTTAAATTTACGGATAACATATACACAGTGAAGAGCACAGTTCTTCAAACATTTATTTTATTTAATTTGAAAGATAGTGACAGACAGAGGGAGAGATCTTCCATACAGCAGTTCACTGTCCAAAAGCTTCAACAATGGGAACTTGGCCAGGCCCAAATCGGGAGCCAGGAACTCCATTCTTGTCTCCCATTTAAAAGACAGATATACAGAGAGAGGCGGGGAGACACACATACACAGGAGAGAGAAAAAGAGAAACAGAGTGACAGGATGAAAGAGAGAGAATCTTTGAATTAGCACAATAGTTGGGGTGGACCAGGCTGAAGCCTGGAGCTTCATCTCTCTCCCACACTGGTGCAAAGGCCCAATCAATCTTCTGGTTTCCCAGGCACATCAGATGAGAGTTAGATCAGAAGTGGAGCAGCAGGGTGTTGAACCAGTGCCTGTATATGACACTAGTGTCATAGTTGGGGGCTTTACCAAGCCACTGTGCCTGCTGGACCATCTTTCACTGCTTTCTGAGATGCATTAGCAGGGAGCTGGAGTGGAAGTGGAGGAGCTGGGACTTGGATCCATGCTCCAACAAGGGAGTCACAAGCAGTGGTTTAAGCTAGTGTGCCACAAAGTCACACCCAATACAAATATTTCAAGTATTCAATGAGTCTTTTAAAGTTTTACTTATTTGAGATTCAGAAACAGAGGAGAAAGAGAGAGTATCCCATTCATGGCCCAAATGCCCACATGACTGCCACTGGGGTAGAGTCAAGCCTGGAGGTCCCCAAAATCAGTGGCAGGATTATTTGCCAGGGTGTACATCTATAGCAAGCTGGAGTTAGGAGCCAGACCTGGGATTAAACCCAGGTATTCTGGGTTTGGCGGTGTGGCACCAGTGAGTTAGGCTCAGCCTTGGAATGCCAGCATCCTTAGAGTATGGGCCCAAGTACTGGCTGCTGTACTTCCCATCCTGGAAATGCATGTAGAAAGGCAATGGAAGAGGGCTCAAGTGCTGAGGACCATACCACCCACGTGGGAGATGAGGAGGAATTTGCAGGCAGCTGATTTCTGTCTGTCCCAGCCTCAACTGTTCTAGTCATCTGGGGAACGAATCAATGGAAGGAAGCTCTCTTGATCTCTCACTCTACCTTTCCCATAAATAAAATAAATCATAAAGAACTAGGAAAGAAAGAAACCCAATGTTCCTATACAAGGCCTGGGTGTCTTAACCAGTGTTTTAACTTCTAGGCAAAAATGCCAGCTCCTCAATGATTTTTTCTAAGAAAAAAAAATGAATTTCATAGTTAATTTTTGAGACTTCCAACATGAAGCTGTGGGGTACATATAGACAGCAAAATGCACAGGACACCTGGAAGAGCCTGATGGATTGAGATTGGCTCAGCTCTGGCTGTTGCAGCCACCTAGGGAGTGAATCAGTTGTTGGAAGATGTTTCCTTTTCTGTGTCTCCTTGTCTCCAGAAATTGGCGTTCCCAAGCAATAAAATGTAAAAAAGAAAGAAAGAGAGAAAGAAAGAGAGAAAGAAAGAAAGAAAGAAAGAAAGAAAGAAAGAAAGAAAGAAAGAAAGAAAGAAAGAAAAGAAAAAAAGAAAGGAAGGAAGGAAGGAAGGAAGGAAGGGAGGAAGGAAGGAAGGAAGGAAGAGTGGAGCACCTGGAACTGGCACTTTTATGGAATGCTGGCAGTGCAGGTGGCAGCCTAACCAGATTTGCCACAATGCTGGCCCCTCAAATATTTATTGGTTATTCATTTATTCTTCCAGAAAAACTTTAGAACTATTGCATAAAGTTCTTTCACCCTGTCTTTTGAAAAAGCTGAAATTCTAAATTGAATGTGCTATTTGGGAATATATTTACATTTTTACATTATCTGACATGATAGATTTTCCCATTTGTTCAGAACCTCACATTCCTGTATAACATCTCAGAGTGTCCATCACAGGGACCCTGTACAGGTCCGCCTGAAGAGTCCTTTGCCCACCATCCCTCAGGGATGACACCCGCCAAGAGGAAGCAGGTTAGTATTACACTGTGTGTCCCGATCCTGGGCCGGCCGGGGAAATACTCTCCTTCTACATCCCCAGGCACTTCCTTCTCTCCCACTTCCTCATAGACTCTCTCGAAGCAGCTGGGGGTGGTACTGAGAGGAAGAAATGGCTGACCAGATGCTTCTTTTACTTATTTACTTGAAAGGCAGAGTTACAGAGAATCAGAGATCTTCCATCTACTGGTCTGCTCCTCAGGTCTGGGCCAGAATAAAGCCAGGAGCCAGGAGCATCTTCTTCAGAGTCTCCGGCTTGGCAACAGGGGCAGAAGTGGAGAGCAGATGGATCTTGAACAGGTATCCGTGCAGGATGCTGGTGTCATAGGTGGCGGCTTAACCAGCTGATTCTTTTTTAAAACTCAAGCTCTTTACTTGTTTGAGCCTGCTGACTAGGAGCGTAAATGAAGTGGAAGCAGGCCCCTCCCTCATACTAGCATTAGGGCTGTGGTTTCCTTGGAAAGCCTTCAACTGACCCACAGGATCTGGATGAGTCAGGCTGTTAGCCCCCCTCCTCCCACCTCTCAGGGGAGTCCAGGACATTTCCTGGCTGACCACATGTGGGGACAGGGTCCCAAGGCTTTGAGCTGTTCTCTACTGCTTTCCCAGGCCACAAGCAGGGAGCTGGATGGGAAGCGGGGACACAACACAAACTAGCACCCACATGGGACCTTATTGAGTGTAAGGTGAGGAACCAGCCACTGAGCCATTGCGCCAGACCCCATCCTGGTATCCTTTGTTCTTTTAAATTATTGAAGAGTTTGAGATCAGACAGGGGAAGTAATTGGACTCACATGCTCAGTGAGTGAGGCAGCGGGAAAGCTATCCCAGGCTGGTCCAGCAGCAGAGCCTACCTCACCCACTCAGCTTTCCCAGGGCAGGGCTCAGGAAGGAACCTGTACTTGGGCCCCAGTGGGAACTGAAGCTGTTGGAATCATTGCTTGTACAGTGTGAAGGGGAGGTGTGCAGATAATGACATAACGCAAATAATTTAGAATCTTTTCTCATGTCAAAATATTCTTGCACACATGGGCCTTATTTTTCCTATCTTTGATTTAACAAGAATTCTTGGGTCACTGATATAATGATCATGTGAAGAATCTTTGAAAAACTAGGGTTGGTGCCCTGGTAAGGTGAGTTAATCCTCTGCCTCTAATGCTGGCATCCCAAATGGGTACTGGTTCTAGTCCAAGCTGATCCAGTCCCCTGCTAATGTGTCTGAGAAAGCAGCGAAACCTGGCTCAGATCCGTGGGACCCTGTATCCACTCAGAAGCTCCTGGCTCCTGATTGGCCCAGCTCCAGCCACTGCAGACATGTGAGGAGTGAACCAGCTGATGGAAGGTTTCCTCTCTCTCCCTGACTCTGACTCTTCTCTCTATAATCCTGCTTTTCAAATGAAAATAAACAAATAAATAAATCTTACACTGTAAAAAACCGTAATAGTAAGAGCCTACTCAGGAACTCATAAAAAGTTAATAATTTTAAGACATTGGGCCTGGTGTGGTAGCCTAGTGGTTAAAGTCCTTGTCTTGCTCGCGCCGGGATTCCATATGGGCACAAGTTTGTGTCTTGGCAGCCCTGCTTCCCATCCAGCTCCCTGCTTGTGGCCTGGGAAAGCAGTCAAGGACAGCCCGAAGCCTTGGGACCCTGTACCCAGAAAAGCTTCTGGCTCCTGGTTTTCGACTGGCTCAGCTCCGGCTGTTGCGCTCACTTGGGGAGTGAATCATCAGACAGAAGATCTTCCTCTCTGTCTCTCCTCCTCTCTGTATCTCTGATTTTCCAATAAATAAATATATAAATAAATCTTTAAAAAATTATAAGACATCTCTCACTGTAAGACAGCGTACTTTATATACCTTGTATAACAGAGTACTTTCCCTCCACTGTATCCTGGGGGGAGAACTGCATTGGGCTTGTAGATTTTGCAACAATGGCAGCCTCTGAAACAATTTTTTTTTAATTATCTTGGCGGGTGAGTCTGTGCGTGAGGCCAAACACTGAATAGATCCAAGGAAGGTCACTTCCTCTGGCTCTCACACAGCAAGGCCAAGTGCCTCAATTTCTGTGAATATGAGGATAATATCTGGCTAGAACTCAGTCATGGTCCTTCGTTGTTCAGGTGATTTCAAACTCAGCCACATCCAGCACCTGTGGAGGACTTTTTGCTTTTAAGTTGCTAATGCACCTCTGGAATTGTGGGATCCAATCCTCAGTTTAATCTATTCGTGGTTTTTATACTTTTAAAAAATATTTATTTTTACTGCAAAGTCACAGAGGAGGAGAGACAGAAAAGATCTTCTGTCCACTGATTCACTCCCCGAGTGGACGCCATGGCCAGAACTGAGCCAATCTGAAGTCCAAAGCCTGTTACGGGTCTCCCATGCAGGTATAAGATCCCAAGGCTTTGGGCCATCCTCCACTGCTTTCCCAGGCCACAGCAGGGAGCTGGATGGGAAATGGGGCTGCCAGAATTAGAACTGGCACCCTTGTGGGATCCCGGCGCGAGAGAGGACTTTAGCTGCTAGGCTATTGCACTGGGCCCTACTTTTCTTCTTTATTTTTATGGTGTTAGCTCTTTGTGACCAGGCAGAGCTTATTTTTACCTTGAATAAGAACAAGCTGTGCCCCCACAAACTCAAATGAAAGGCCTACTTATACACTGGTCATTATACTCAGATTTTAGACTAGCTCCTTAACAAATTAGGCAAATTGCATGAATCAGATCAGCACTTGACCTAAGGAGATCAACTTTTTTTTTTTTGAGATGAACTTTTGACATTTCTACCACAGGCTACAGCCACAGCTTTTGCCTGATAGTGACAAGAATAATAAGTCATTTGCAGTTTCTATTGACTTTCCTTAGATCTGGGTCAAGGGCAGACTGATTGCTGTTTTGCTTCATGGATCAGCGTGGTGGGAGTAGCTTTCCAGAGGTCTGATCCATGCTAGGCTCTGACATGAAGTACTTTTCCACTCATTAAAATAAAATTCAGATGTAAAGATTGTCAAAATTAAAAAAAAAAGGGCAAAAAATAAATAAATAAAATTCAGATACTGTCTTGGGCTGAGCTGGTTACATAGCCCCTGCTCTTGAAAGAGAGAGAGAGAAATACCAAGGGAAATTTTTAACTCTGATGATATTCTTAGAACAAAGAATGATCTATGTATACAACAGACCCTACTAAATAATTGGCACAAAGACTCCAGGCAGAAACTTCCAACATTCAAGTTATGACCAAGGTAGATGTTCACTGCCATGCTGTGCCTAATGTTGTAAGTAAGGACACAACTGCATGGTCTAAAATAGGATTCCCCCAATTTACTTGTACAGTAACTTTTTATATTATTACCAGTTGCTTCTTCCTTGTAAAGAGGAATCTGTGTGGTAAGGGGCCTCACATGGCGTTAGGCCACCTTGATGGCTATGTTCCAACAAGACAAAAATGGGTCCAAAGTTGAGAGCCTTGGATCCTACTCAGCCACTGATAAGAAGGGCTGCTGGAACCCCAGGCACTTGCCAAAGATTACAATACCAGGCACACTATTAGTAAATATTTAGTAAAACATTCCTGAAGAGAAACCTGAATTTGTTTAAAACTCATGCAGCTCATATGAGCTGCCACATATGACAAAACACATACCTAGGTTGAGCAGGGTCGGAGACAACTCAGTGCCTCAGCTGGACTCTCCTGCCTACCCTGATCCACCCCACCCGAGTTCCAGTACGATCACTTGTACTACAGGCTGCGCTCAGTGAGACACCATTATTTTTACTGTAAAACAAAATCTCTCTACCTAGTGTTTGCATGTATTATACAACCTAATTTGCATGCATTATACAAATTAGTTATGACACCACACATCTTGGGGGGGGCGTCACAACAGGAGGAATGTAAGTAACGGTGACTTATCTTTTTTTTTTCTTTATTAGTAAATCCATTATATTGTAATATTGATTTTTACATTATTTTCCCCTTGCATTTTAGCTTACTTTATGTATCTGACCAAACTGTTGCATTCTTTTCAAAGGCATCCAGAGTCTACCTATCAAGTCTCACAGAACTTGGCAATTAGGGAGTATATGGGAGTGGCTGGTGCTGTGGTATAGTAAGCTAAGCTTCAACCTGTGGTGCCAGCATCCAAACCATATGCTACTTAGAGTCCCAGCACTTCCATTTCTGATTCAGCTCCCTGCTTATAGCCCAAAAAGCAGCAGAGGATGACTCAAGTCTTTGGTCCCCTGCACCCACATGGGAGACCTGGAAGAAAGTACAGGCTCCAGATCAACACAGTTCTGGTCACAGCAGCAATTTAGAGAATTAACAAGTGGATGAGAGCTCTCGTTCTGTCTCTCCTTCTCTGTAACTCTGCCTTTCAAATTAAAAAAATATATATATATATTTTATTTTTTTTTAAAAAAAGAAAGCATTTGTAAGTACTTGCTGAATAAATTTGGAATATAAACAAACTGAAATGAAAACATTTGTTTCTCTGTCACCTGGGTTCCCTCAGAACTTAGTTACACATATCCTGGTTACACTCGTTAGCCATGAAGGAATTGCTCTTATGCTACTACAAGAATATAAGCCCTTGGTCTTACTACATTACTTGCTCCTTAGACAAGGAGTGGAGTATCTACTCCTTGCAAACTTGGAGCAGAACAGTACTCAACACACAGTAGGTGCTCAATAAATGCAAATGAGTAAAAGACCTGGGGTCTAGCTGTGTGACCCAATTTTTGGGGAGTGAGAGGGTTATCTCTCCATATGCGAGATGCTGTTTCCTAAAGCCAATAGCAGACGGTTTCCCATTTCTGCTTAGTGTATTCACCTTGGGTCGTATCGTGATGGTAATGATAATGACAGGCCCTAGCTCTTGATCCTACGCACTTGCCGTGGACACCTGTTGTCTTGGCCTGCTTAGTGTCTACTTTCCTGTTTACTACTAATGACACCATGATTTTTCTCTGGAAATGAAAGCTCCCCATTCTCAGTGCATATATCTGAGATATGGTAGAAACACATGAACCTGGCCTACCAAACCAGAGTGTTCCACTACAATGATGATGGATTCCAGGAATGAATTGTAGCTGGCCAAGGTTATGACCCAACAACTCAACTCCAGGACTTGTGTTGGAATGGGTGGATCCAGAAAATAACTTTTTAAATCTGGATTTACCAAGACGATAGGTTATCAATCTACACTGTCAAAGTTACTCTATTGGGGGCCCAGCGGTGTGGCCTAACAGCTAAAGTCCTCACCTTGTACACACTAGCATCCCATATGGGCACCTGTTCAAATTCCAGCAGCCCTGCTTCCCATCCAGCTCCTTGCTTGTGGCCTGGGAAAGCAGTGGAGGACGGCCCAAAGCCCCACGTGGGAGACCCAGAAGAAGCTCCTGGCTTCGGATCAGCTCAGCTTCAGCCATGGTGGCCGCTTGGGAGTGAGTCATCTGACAGAAGATCTGTCTCTCCTCTCTGTATATCTGATTTTCCAATAATAATAATTTAAAAAAAATCTTTAAAATAAGTTACACTGTTGGAAAATTGTAATTGAATTTGAATTAAGCATGAAGGAGCCAGGAGCTAAATACAAAGTGAATTTTGATGACAGCAAATGTTAGACCCAGCTGTGCTTGAACCCCAGTTTTAATTGAGTTTTCTGTCAGTGCTGAAATGTAAAGAATTCAAACTGACATAAGATTCCGGTCTTACTCTTGGGTCTGCTCCTGGATCAGCTGAGATCTCTAGAGCGAAAATCAGAGGCCTTGTGTTTACTGAGCAACCCCGGTGCTGGGAACTGAAATCGTGGTGTTTGCATCTTGATTCCAGCATGCTCCAATTCAAAACTCTTATTCCTGGGAAAGGTGCAGCACACTAGGCGGGATGAGAGGAGTTTTAAAGACAGTTGTGTGGCTGTGAGAACAGTGTTGTAGATGGTGTGGACCTTTGATCTTCATGGAATTGTACTTTGAAATGCTGTCATCAACCTTTTTTTTTAAGGCAAAGTAAGGTGAGGTGTGGCCTGCTGGGGATAAGGGAGTTAAATCCCAGGGAATGACAAGAATGACTAAGAATAGTCTGCGCTTCTCTAGTTTCCAATAAATAACCCACTACTGATGCTGCAGAGGAAACATCCTACATTCTCACTTGGGCTCAGAAAAAAAAAAGAAGAGCAATAACCTGGGACATTTGTGATTGGAGGAAGGTGAAGTAATCTTTTCCTCTAACTGATCCCAAAGATCTGCAAAACCCACAGGGAGATGCAGCACTGTGAAGCTGCAAAACCAGAACGCTCTCCGTAGGTCAGTTCTCGCTGGGCTCCCGGGGCTAGGCTGTATCCCCAGAGCTTTGCTAGCTTCTGTAGGCAAGGTTTATGTTGAATGGGTCCCAGCGGTGAGGTCACCCTCATGGGAAGTTTCCATATATGACATGCCTCCTCTGTGGCGTCCAGATTTCCCAAGGCCCTTTCACTGACGCTGTCCAAGAATAAAATCTTGGCTTGACGCCCACGCTGCCGGGGCTAGGCAGTGCTGTCTGTTTTGTCCAGTTATAAATGCACCATGTGTTCTCTGTAGTCTGTTTGGGATTTAAAAACTACTGAGGAAGGGGGAAAAAAGGAGCACTGAGTCCCACTAAGTCCATCACTTATAGACAACAGACTTATTCATGATTTTATTTTTAAATTTTAATTTTTGACTATTAATATTTTATTTACTTATTTCTGATAGTTTACTGAATACATATATGCTAGGAAGGCAATATTGTAATGCATTCAAAAGTGTGGGCTTGGAAGTTTGGTTTGGAGTTCTGTGCTCTTAGGAAGTTTAAACACCTTAATTTTTATTCCTTCAGCAATAAAGTTTGCTAATTTTATAGTAAATCTATGCCAAGTCAGTCTCACTTTGACTTTTTAAAAAATATTTGTTTTTATTAGGAAGGTAGATTTATAGGAAGAAGAGAAATATCCTTGCATCGGTTGGTTCACTGCCCAAATAGTTCAACAGCTGGAGCTGGCCCCATCTGAAGCAAGGAGATTCCCTCAAGTTTTCCATGTGGCTGCAGGCACTAAATTTTACCTTACTTTTTCTGCTTATTTTTATTGGAAAGGCAGAGTTACAGAAAGAGGGAGACACAGAGAGAGAGGTCTTCTATCTGCTGGTTCACTCCTCAAATGGCTGCTATGGCTATACCTAGGCCAGTCTAAAACAGGAGCCAGGAGCCTCCTCTGGGTCTCCCATGCAGGTGCAGGACCCAAGGACTTAAGCAATCCTCTGCTACTTTCTCAGGCCATAAGCAAGGAGCTGGATTAGAAATGGAGAAGCTGGGACTTGAACCGGTACCCAAGTGAGATGCTAGCATTGTGGGCAGAGGCATAGCTTGTTATGCTGCTGTGCCAGTCCCATGTTTGCTAATTCTTAATCTAGCCTTCAGCCTCTACAGTGTTTTTTCATTTACATGCTTATAATAAGTTATTTGAAAAAAAACTGTCACATTTTTATAGCATTCTTTTGTTTTTTAATGTTAGCTAAAATAGTGTATCTCTTTCCATTTTGTCCCCATGTCTTCTACAAATCTTAGTTTTCTTTACATGAGCTTTGCACATTTCTTAACTTTGTCCCAAGATTTCATCCCTCTCTCTCTCAACACTGACTCATCCATTGCTTTTTTTTTTTTTAAGATTTATTTATTTTTATTGGAAAGGCAGATATACAGAGAGGAGGAGACACACGAGGAAGATCTTCTGTCCTATGGTTCACTCCCCAAACGGCTGCAATGGTCAGAGCTGAGTCAATCCAAACCCAGGAGCCAGGAGCCTCTTCCAGGTCTCCCACACGGGTACAGGGTTTCAAGGCTTTGGGCTGTGCTCGACTGATTTCTCAGGCCACAAGCAGGGCTGCTGGGGTTAAAACCAGGGCCCATATGGGATCCCAGCATGTTCAAGACGAGGACTTTAACCACTATGCTATTGCACTGGGTCCCATTGATTGATATTAATACATAAATTTGACTGGACTTGTCCAAAGCCTGGAGCCTGAACTCAATCCAGCTCTTCCATTTGAGTGGCAGAAACCCAATTCCTTGAGCTGCCCCTGCCTCTCAAGGTCTGACTGGCAGGAAGTTGAAATCAGGTGCAAGAGCTAGGAATCAGATCCAAATCCCCCATTCAGTATTGAGATGGACACCTTAATTGGCATATTAACTGAGCCAATCACCTGCCCCAAGTACTTTACATTTAAAAACAATTTTTTTGAAGAATATTTATTTCTTTGAGAGGCAGAATAACAGGGAGAGGGAGAGACATAACAGATTTTTGATCTATTGGTTTACTTCCCAGATGCCTATAACCGGAGATGCCCCAGCCAGTTCTTCAGACAGAATGAGGAAGTGAGTTGTGTACAGCAGGGTTAAATAGTTTCTGACACAGAAAAAAAAAAAGCTTCATTAGAGCCAACATACTCATCACATCATCACCTTCCTCTTCCTCACCATCGTCTTGGCCTTGTTCCTTCCGCTTTTCGACTCCCTTGGTGCTGGCATCAGGCTCTTGGTGTGGTACACGGCAGGCTCCTTTGCACTGTAGCAGCCTCTTTCCATTAGGCTGCTTGTCCTGTCTCTCTGCAGTGTTGCCAATGGATAAGCTGGGTGCTCTCCTCTGAGTTGGGGCTACCCTTGGGAACAAGGAAGAGGCCTCCTTGCTGCATGGCAATCCTTGAATTTCTTTTTGTCTCCCTTTAGGAGGGATGGAAGTTCTCATTTCTCCCCTGGAAATGGGCATCATTTGCCTTTTTCCTAGGTAGACACATTCCTTCTTTTTAAGCAGTCCTGAGCAGTGGATGGAAGCATCTGGGTGGAGATTCTTGTGCTCCTCCCCGCAAGCTTGTACAAAGAATGTGCAGGGTGACGATTTGCCTCTTGGCTTCTTGGCATTTGTGCCCATGGTTAGGTATTATTCCTGAGTGAGGAATCGAGCTGCTCAGAACCCATCTGGATCCCACTTGCCCTGGCGCTGTCTCCGTGGAGCTCAATGCACAGCAATGACTGTGAGAGCCAGTACACACACAGCTTCCTGTCAATCCATGCTTTCCATTCTTTCTTGTTAGTTAAGCCACTTAACAGTTTCATCAATTTCCTTCTCTGTAATTTTTTTAGAAATTCCAGAAGTTTTAATTTGTGATGTAGCACTATCATTCATTTCAAATTAAAAGATAAATAGCTGTATATGAAGGTTATGTCAAAAGGCTTGTGGAAAAAACGAATTTAAAAGTTCAGTTTATTTTGGTGCAAAAAGTCTGAAATCCATGGAGAGATTTCCAGTAGTTTGTATTTTCATAAACTTTTTGAAGACCCTTTAAGTGCAGTTTTTATTTTCTTACCTGCTCTCACAGTACCACCCAAGAGGTAATCTTCCAAGATTAACTTATTAATTTTTAAATTGCACAATCTTTAAAATTATTATTCAAAACATACACACATTGGCTCTTGTTGCCAAAAAAGCTGCTCCCCACTTACTAGCTGAATGACTTTGGACATGTCTGCACATCCATCCATGTCTTATTGTCAGGCATTATTCTGGGGCCTGACAATACAAGGGTGACCAAGACAACGTTACTGTTCCCAAGGAGATCCTGAAGATACACACTAGCAACAAACATCCAGGATGATTTCAGCTAGTAACAGTGCCAGGAACACAGAAAAGAGGGTGACGTGACAGTGGCAGCGTTGCCAGGGAAGGCCTCTGCTGACAGCCAGGTCTCATGGACTCATCTTGGGACTTAGCCCAGACAACCTCTTTTGAGCTGTTTGGTGTTTCCGACCTCCTGCAACCGATGACATTCCCTGGTTTTTGCGACAGGATGGCAGTGTCACCCATCTGTTGGTCTCCTGTCTCTCTAACTGCCCCTTTCAGCCTGCTTTGCAGAAACATCTTCATCTGGCTAACCCTTAGAGGAGCCTGTGAAGCAGCCAACCATCTATCCTGGCAACCAGAAGAACTCACACCCAACACACGCTGCTGAGTTGAGCAGGGATGACTTCTCCCGGGTGGGGGGTGATGCCTCCTACGGATTGGAGCACCTGTCCAGCTGGCTTCCTAACATTAACATGATTCAACACCAAGGACGCGGTGACAAGAAAAAGCTACATGGAGTGAAAGGCAGTGAACATAGTGCATTAAGCAAATATGGCCCCAACCACAACAGATCTTTTTTTATATGAGTGTTCAGAGACATGAGTCATATAAGAGAACACTGCAAAAACAGCTAAAAAAACAACAAAACACAGACAACAGTTGGAAAGCAGCCATAAATGTCATTGGAATTTCAGGAAAGGAACTCTCAGAGTTAATCTGTCAGTGACAGAAGGAATTAGAGAAGGCAGAACTTAAGCTGAGCCCAAGGAGAAGCAGATCTGACCATGTCAGGATGCAACAGCCCAGAGTTCTGCAGGGGTGCAGGGCTGGAAGCAGGACCCAACAGGTTCAGTGAGTGATTCTGGGCACTCCTGATAAGCTTATGGTCCCACTTCTAACCTCCACTAGGACAAGATTAACCAAAAATCAAATCCTGACTTAAGGGGTGAAGACTAGCAAAGAGGGTCAAAGTTATTTTTCTCCTCTTTCCATAAAAAAAAAAAAGTAATTGAAATGGCAAAAGTGAGAAGCTTAAATAAAAGTGAGGTGGAAGGGCTGACACTGTAGTGCAATGGGTTAGGCAGTGGAATGTAGGGCCAATCTCATGTGAGTGCCAGTTTAAGTCTGGCTGCTCTACTTCCAAAGCCTACTTTCAATCTAGCTCTCTGATAATGTATCCACAAAAGCTGTGGGACATGGCCTAGGTGCTTGGGCCCCTGCTACCTAGGTGGGAAATCCAGATGTACTTCCAGGCCTGTCCTGGTCCCAGCCATTAATGCTATTTGGAGAGTGCTCTGTAACTCTGCCTTTCAAATAGAGTGAAGCTGAGCCAAAGGGAAAGAGAGATGGCACCACATTGCTGAGTCCTGGCTGTGCTCTGGGTCTCAGCAACAATGTGTAAAAGTTTGGAACGGTTCTTGTCACTTTTCCCTTTCCTCTTAAAGGATTTATTTATTTTGATTGGTAAGGAAGATTTTCAGAGAGAAGAAGAGACAGAGGAAGATCCTCCATCCACTAGCTCACTCCTCAAGTGGTTGTAATAGCCAGAGCTGAGCCAATCTGAAGCCAGGAGCCAGGAACTTCTTCTGGGTCTCCCATGTGGGTGCAGGGTTCCAAGGCTTTGGGTCGTCCTCGACTGCTTTCCCAGGTTACAAGCAGGGAGCTGGATGAGAAGTGGAGCAACTGGTATGTGAACTAGTGCCCATATGGGATCCCGGTGCTTGCAAGGTGAGGTCTTTAGTCACTGAGCCATCATGAGGGGCCTGATCCTTGTCACTCTTAAGGGCTTCAATTTTCTGCTCAGAACATCAAGGCAGATCAGACACAGACAAGTGATAAACAATGTTGGGCAGGGGCTCAGCAGACAGAAACAATAGTCGCTCCACCCAAACATTTCTAGAGATCAGCAAGAAATCCTTTAAATCTTAACAGTATCTTTCCAAGTTCCCAAGCATCATCTGTATATAGATATCATACTAACCTCATTTGAGGTGGACTCTTGAGATCCATACTATTTTTACAATTTTATTTTTAATTTTGAATTTTATGGTATAATTCTGCAAAATCTGGGATCCACCCCAGACTGATTTTCCCCATATTGTTACAATAGTATAGTCCTATATCCATACATTTTTTTTTATATTTTTTTATAAGTCCGGGAAGCTAAGTAACCTTGGTAAATGAGCAGCTGAGCTTAGAAACAGACTTACCTGGAACTCCATCTGGGTCTTCTATATGGATGGTAGGGACCCCACTAGTAGAGCCATCAGCTGCTACCTTCTAGGCTATGCATCGACAGAAAACTGAAACTGGGAGCAGAGCTAGACTCAAAGCTGGGCACTCCAGTATGGCAAGTGTGCACATGACAGCAATGCCAAATGCCTAACCCCAGCAGAATACCAAATATCCATCCTGACACTGGCTCTGGAGAGGAAAACCTTCCTGTGATCCTGATCTGCACAGACCTTTGCAGCACTCCCATGCACAGCTCCTCACAGGAGGAAACGACTACACCTCAGCTGTCCCACTCCGGCTCACATACATAACCAATTCTGGAGATACTGGGCCCCAAGACCACAGCGGGTTAAAACTCTGGGCAGTACAATACCAAAGCCTGACTTCAGCTATTTCCTGGAGAAAAATAACTGCTTCTTGAACCACCTTCTCTACTTGGAATCCACTTGAACAATAACCAAGGTTACTCAGGCTTCTTCAGACTTAACCTCATTGAGACTTTGTTCTCAGGGGTCTCCATTGCTCCTACGCCCTCTAAGAAACATTCCTCCTTCCACTGAGATAGCCAAAATCCCTAAGAAGTTATCCATGCTCAAAAGGGAAAGGTACTTAGGGGTTTAAATCCCGTGGTATTCAAAGGAGAGGTGAAACCCTGGGCTCTCCAGCAAAAAACAATCCCCAAGATGTTGGCTCCACTAGGGACAGCTTCTCCCATGCTGCCTTGTAAGGAGTCTGGTGTTCAGAACGGCATTATAAAGGCCCCAGAACTTCTTCTTCCACTCTAGCCCCTGTAATCAGGAGAATGTGGAATGGATTGTCTGGAAACCCTGCCCTAACCATCATCAAAGAGGCTCCTTAACCACCATTCTGCCACCCAACTGATGGTACTGGAGGCTCACTTACTGAGATACACGAAGACACCACTTCTGTCTTCTGCCTCAGCCCAGACTACTAAATATGACACTGTGCAATCTGGGAGAGCAGAAAACCTCCTGACCTGTGAGGTACGGGAGCACAGGAATCATTCTCTTCAGCCCAGAAATTCTTACCCTATCAAGAGTACCCACTTTCGCCAGGTTTCATGTTCTAAGTCCCTTTCCTTTACTTCTTCCTTTCCTTACTGCTCTATTCCTGCTTTGTCCCACTAGCCTATCCAGTCTTCCTGCTTGCCTGGTGGGTTGGCTCAATATCACCTCATCCTCTTCCCCAGGAGTATGACAGGGAGGGAGAGAGACATTGAAATACTCCCAGAGTGCCTCTGTGGCTACACTGTGGCAGATTCCCTGTGCCCACTGAGTCACTAAGACATCTTGTGCTCAAGGACACTTAGGTAATCAGTCAGTGATGACAAGACTTGCAGTGTCTGATACATCCATTACTTTGAAGAGACATTTGCTGAATGTCTCTATGTGCAGACTGATGAGAGCTTGTGAGTCTTCAGTACAAATGCCTGGTGATGTGGTTTTCAATCCTGGCTGCTACTAAGAAGCCCAGAAGCTTTAATGGTTAAGACAAAACAAAAATAAAGTTTGGCAGCACAGTCCAGAGATTCAGATGCAATTGGTGTGGGGTGGGGCACGCACCAGGATCTTTTAGAAAGTGTTGCAGGTATTTGAATGTGTAGCCACAGTTAAGAACTTTCTGTGGATATTAAGTGCCAAGTTCTGAGTAAAGGCTAAAGTGAGGCCGTAGGCAATGGAATGCTACTGCAGGGCTTTGAACAAGGGAGGAGACATGTGATGGCCATCACGCAGGAGGCTTTTGCTGATCACAGTGTACAGGACAGACTGGAATGAAGAAACACTAAACACCGAGAGAGGGAGCAAAAGCTTATGCAGTAGTCCACAGGAAGGGCCAGAAAGACCTAAACCAAGAGGTGGCCCAGAGAATGGAGAGAAGAGGGTAGTCTTCTTGGTTCAAGTGCAAGAGTGGGCATTTTCAGAACTGCTGAGGGCGGGGGAGAGGGGCCAGCCAGGCTGCCTCTCGGCCACAGCACACAGTTCCTTTGGGAACTCTTTCCAAAGCCCAAACCCACGTGGCCTCCTATTTCAATCCATGCCAAGGAGTTTCCCTTTATCCTGGGAATTAACCCAAGAGAAGAAAATAAGAATGGGAGACTTGGCTCTTTCAGGTGGATGCTTACAGAACCATCAGCCCAAGCAATAAAGATGAGACATACTCAATACAGAAAATATTTTAAATCAAGCAAAACTTCAAGATGTCACATACCCTTTCCTCCACCCTCTTTGCTGAAATTCTACTACAAAAAGAAATAATTTCTCTCTCCAAAGGATTTACTCTCTTGCCCTCACAGAAGAAGTAACAAATAACACTACTGTTTCTGTGCTACCCTGGAACACTAGGACCAGCTCACTGAAAGAAAAATACAGGACCAAATGCAACTTCAAACACCGTCCTACGTGCTGCCTAAGTCAGAAAAGAAAAAGCAACACAGGGGAATTAGCAGGGTGGGGTGGTAAGGGAGTGTAATCATCTGTTTTCAGTATAACCTGCTTCTCCACATAAAGGCTCCATCATCTGCCGCTGAAAGCTCGCAGGGTACGAGGAGGAGGCGAATAGGATAAGCCACTTGAGGGAGCACCAAAAGCTCGCAGGGCACAAGGAGGAGGCAAATGGGATGAGCCACTTGAGGGAGCACCAAAAGCTCGCAGGGCACGAGGAGGAGGCGAATGGGATGAGCCACTTGAGGGAGCACCAAAAGAACAGCAACGACTTCATACCCCTGGAAGATCACAACAGGCAGAGAGAAAACAGTGAACAATGAGGAGTGAACTGGGCTCACCTTAGATGTCAGCCCATCTCAAACTCCATGTTCTGCTCCCCTTTCCCACAACTTCCAATTTAACCCTGTTTCTATGATACAGATGGATCACTCTAGAACATAAGCGTAAGTTAAATGTTATTTTATTGTAGAAGAAAAATATCCTGAAACATTTGTTACATAAACGATTCCTGAAAACAATCACCCTTCAGGGGTTGTCAGTCTCCCCGTCTGGATGGATAGCGGGAGCAGTCCCTCACATAGCAACTTCATTGACATGCCCAGAAAGCACAGAAAAACTCCAGTCATTTCCTAAATGGCTTCCAAATCTCTGCAAAGATGCCCTGATTTAGTCCTAAAGTAAAGAACAAGTTGGCAGATAAATTAGAAGAATCATTGAGAGGAAAACAATGTTAGCTGGAGAATCTAGAAGAAAGTGTATATGGGTGTCCGTTATACCTGTTTTCCAACTTAATTTTTGGGTTACAATTACTTTAGTATGGTCATGCTTTTTCAGACTTGCTTAGAAAATATGCTCCAATTAATTCTTTTCAAACAAAAACAGAAAATCAGTTCTCTCCCAGCTGATGCCCCCTACTTTCTGTTCTAAGAAAAGCTTCCAAAGTTCTCTCCCTGGAAAGCTTAAAGGAGGGGGCTGCAGTACACTGATGTGCTCTCTGGTTCTTAGAGGTGTCTCATCGAAGGTCTGTGATGGTCACGGCTCTGTCCACGACAGTCACGTGGCTGCAGCTCTGCAACAGGGAAAGAGAGAAAACCCTGGTGTTAAGTGCTTATCCTAGGCCAGTGGTTCCCAGGGTGAAGGCCAGACTGCTACTCAAGTAGCAGCTATGGTTAAAGGGCCTGGGAACTAGTATTTCCACTAACCCACCCCACATAATTGAATAGATGTTGGCCCTTATATCTCTGTTCTGCTTTGAAATGTTTATTTCAGGACCATTCTTTGTGGTCCTGGTGCCAAAATTTGGAAGCAAACAGGGTTGTTCTTAAAATATGCATTATTTCACAAAACCACTGAATTCACTGCACCTTTTTGGATCATTACATGGGTCAGATAATAAAGCACACCCACCAACACATAGGAGAATGCTCACTTCAGGATTGAAAAAGGGTCTTTGTTACTGAAAACCTGAGCACTGGTGTCCCAGACTTTCTCTCATTGTGCAGTTTCCGGTGTAACATCCTGGTACTGGACATTTATTACACTTTAATGCAGACCAATCTATCTGTGAATGGACTGGTCAGACAGTGCTTCCCTATATATGGCTGAAAACACCCAATACCATTTTCATCCCTCAACTCTTCTAACCCTTGGAATTCTCAGACTCTTCCTGGGGTATCTCTTCTAAACACCCCCAGTTCCTTTTAGTGACAGATTCTGATTCCTTCCTTTCCTGTACTGGTCACTTTTCCTTAAACTGTGCCCCGCCCCTGTCCAAAATAGTCATACTCCATGGCCAACACGGAGGAAAGCATCACGGTCAGATTTAATGGCTGAATTGAAACAGTGATCTTATCATCAACTAAACATTTTATTCACAGAACACAACTTTTGAGGGAAAAAAAAACCCTCACTTCCTGCGATGATCATAACAACCCTCTTACCTAAACAAAACTCCAGAATCAAGTGTGCTCAATTTACCTGTTTTAAGTGACTTTCTTCTTTTGCAATCAAATCTCTTATTGAAGAACAGGCTTAGTCACTGACAGTGATGAAGAGAAATATTGACATTTAACAAGCAGCTATCACAGCAGGTACACACTGTACATGCTTTCATTTAACTTTCTCAGCTATAATCTCCATTCTACACCTGAGAAAGCTGAACCCCAGAGGGGTGCAGGGCCCAATCGCAGACACACACAGTCATCACTAGCGTCACGGCTACTCCGATCCCACACTGTCTCCACGCACAGCGTGCTGGAGATGGGGAAGGACAACACAGAAGACTGAGCTCTAAAAAAGTGAGAGAATATCAAGCCTTGGCAGTCCAGACTGTCCTTGTTGGTAGAAACACAGCTCCAATTTCTGCTAAATAGATACATACACAGAACAAAGGTGGATCCTTGCTGTGAGGGTGAAATCCTTTTTGGCGACAGGAAGAGATCTCTTCTAGCCCATGATCAGTTAGTTTAAAAAATCCAGTTCTGAAATAAGAGCAGGCAGATTCAGAGTAAGCCAAGGTATAATATCCTATCAATTCCATGTACACGTGCACACACACACATACACACACATACATACATGGCATACATGCTCACGTAAAAGATCATTTTGCAAGAGAATCAGCACACTGGCTTAAAGGTCTCTCCCCTGGTGAATAAATCAGTTAGAGAATGAGTCATCATTTCTACCACATTGTTTTGCTGGGAGAATTCACAGTAAATAATAAGACTTGGAAGGAAAAAGAAGTAACACTTGAGATAATCTGTTTGATTTTGAATCTCTTTAACCCAACATCAAATACAAAACTTTCACTTCTCATTGCTTCATGTCAAACACTTCAAATTTCTTGCCAATCTGTTTTTTGCAAAAGTCACTAAGTCATTGTGTATATTTTAAATCAGCACGGAAGGTTTATCAGGATATGGGGCTTAAAAGGAAGCCTTTCAAAATGGCCAACTCATACAATCTATTTTATGGAGACCTTTCCTCTGGTTTCTCCATGGAACCCAGGGCTGTATCCTGTGGACTCACTCCTGAAACTTGGGGGAACAGACGATGGCTATGGATTCCGGCAACATCATCTGGTAGGAGCAGTGCGTGTGCAGGTCAACACTGGAGAGGAAGGCGGTCTGGGTGGGATGGGTCTGTGAAGAGAAAACGAAGTCAGAGGACTCTCGGCGAGGACAGCCAGCCTGCTTCAGGAGGAAGGCAGAGATAAGCCAATCTCCACAGCTGGACCAGGCCGCAAGTATAAAGCCACCAGCAACCACGAGGGGAATAAGTGGCACAGGAAGGACATTCCTTCTGAGCACTGGAAACTAGTCTAACAGGAGTATGTAAAGAGAGTAACACTTTCCTTTTTCTTAAGTTCAAGAGATGAACAATATGTTGACTGTAGCTAATATCAAAGTATTATATACTTGGAACTGAGACGAGCTTCTACGCATTCTCACCGCAGAGAAGTGTGGGAAGTAATGCATATGTTAATTATCTTAATTTAGCCACTCTACCACATACACCTATTTTAAACCATTCCCCATAAATAAGTACAAGTATTACATGCCAATTTTAACAAAATAGAAAATGTGTCATATACCATATGTCTATATATTGTATTTGTCAATAAAGATAAAAAATGCTCCCATTATCAATTCATAGAAAACAAGGAATAAAATGAATAAAAGAGCACATAGAGATAAAGAGATTAAGCAGATTTTGGCAACTGGAAGCGCTGTCTGCAGTAAGGAACATATGAGCAAGGGGAAGAGGATGAGAGTAACTAAGGACATCGTTACTCAGCAGGTAAGGTTTGTAGAGCAGTGGTGGGGTGATGCCACCCTGGGGGTGGGGAAGATTTGCTTCAGGACAGGGGGCATGGCTTTATTAGAGATTTCTTCACACACACTGCACAGAACCCTAATTCCAGGATTCTGCACGTAGTTTAGTGTAAGGGGCAGAAAGGTTGATATCAAGCAAAGTTAATCTTCAACTGGGGTGAGTGCATCCTGTCACAGTTCACAGGTGGAATCCAAGAAAACCCACAACCATTCCCAAATCACTCCTCACCTTCTTTTTTTAATTTTATTTTTATGGGTATCTTTTTTTCCCTTTAAAAACATTTTTGTTATTATTATTTTCCAAGATACAATGTTACAGGTGTAGGGATTCTCTCCCTTCCTATCTCTCCCCACCATTTCCCCATATATTATTACAATAATATAGTCCTTCAGCAACATTCATAAGTCCAAAACTCTGCTGTTTAAGTGTATCACGGCATTGTACGTATATGCAATGACAGAAAACCTAGTATGAAACTATCAAGTTATCTTTAACAGTTTCACTGGGAGTCCTTCCTTTATTTTGGCGTAGAGATGTATATTGCAATGTACCTTTGCTTGTCAGTATGTTAGTCTCCATTATATGGTTCATCTATGAGAATCTGTTTATATACTAATTTATCTATACATCTATTTGTTTTATATTTTGCATGAAGGTTGCCTTATATTAGAGATAATATATGGACTGGCTTATTTCACTGAGCATAGTGGTCTCCAATTGGGATCACTTAGAGGGACCCAGGGCTGAGCCTAACAGGAAACTGAGGAGAGAAAGGGATGAAACTAGTTGATTCACACCACGGGAGGATAACAGCATTCAGGCAATCTGAACACTCACAGGAGACAGAGGCAGTAAACACAGGGGAGAAACTCTACCTGGAAAATTCAAAACAGGAACTTTTGTGCACTGGTTCTGAGGCCTGGCAGGCTGAACAGGGCTGGAATTCCTGGTTAGATAGAGGGCTGCTGCAGGCTGCAGAGCTTTGAGGACCAGGGCTAGCAGCAAGGCAGTGGGTGAATGGGATTGGACACCATTTACCCGGCAAGGTATGAAGAAGCACAGTACCACCAATACAGTTCATGTGAACTGCTGGCTGTGTCCTGTGTCCCATACAGGCAGGACACTGTGGTGAATTCTGCCTGCAGAGTGAAGATGCATGGCCTGGATGTGGAGTCTTAGTTGACCTGGAGATGGGGGGGGGGGGCTCTGTCTCAGCATGGAGACAAGAGACAGATACCAGGGATGGAAAAAAGATGAGGGCAGTGTAGGTGAGGAGACTGTGCTTGTGGGAGCTATAGCCAGGAAAGCACACCTGTGTCCTGGGTACTGAGGGTGGGAGAACAGCATAGCTAATAGCTAAAATCAAACTGTAGACCTGTCGGTGACACAGCTGGGAAACCTACCCCAAGGAGAAGAACCTCCTAACAATGATCAAGAGCAAAAGAAGAGACAGAAGCACAATGAATATTACTGAAGACTCCCCTGCAAAGGAGCAAAACCCTTTGCCAAACTCAGAGTTAACTGAGGAAGACATTGAGAAAATGGGGGATACACAGTTCAAAACCCTGTTATAAAGTTTCTTATCAACAATGAGAAGCACATAAAGCAGGAATTCAAGGAATATGTCACACAGGAAATGAATCAAATGAAATTGATATATCAGAAATTAAGAATACAGTGGAGTGAATTAAAAGTACAGTGGAAAGTCTCCAAAATAGAATGAATGAAGCAGAAGAATCTAAGAATTGGAAGATATTTCCTGTCACCAGGGGGAAACAAACAAAAACCTGGAAGCAGAGTTGGGTCAAGGTAAAAAAATGTATTCAAGAATTAAGAAACACTATTAAAAGGCCAAATATAAGAGTTATGGGAGTTGCAGAAGGTGCAAAAAAGAAGCTGGGCTTACAAATGTATTTCATGAAATAATAAAGCAAAACTTCCCTAATCTAGAGAAAGAATTGGGAAACAACATCCATCCAGGAGGGGCACAGATCTCCCAACAGGCTTGACCAAAAGTGATCTTCACTACGACATATGATCATCAAGCTCTCTTCAATTGAACATAAGGAAATGATCCTTAAATGTGCACATGAAAAAAAATCAACTGACATATAGAGGAATGGCAATTAAATTCACAGGAGACCTCTCACAGGAAACTCTACAGGCAAGAAGAGAACGGAGCAACATATTCCAGATTCTAAAAGCAAAAAATTGTCAGCCCAGAGTAATGCATCCAGCAAAGCTTCCCTTTGTTTGAAAACGAAATACAATTCTTCCACAGTAAAGAAAAGTTAAAAGAATATGCTTCTTCCAAACCCACCCTACAAATGATACTTTATTTAATAATAATAAATAAAGAGAAAAAAACATATTTTTGGGCCAGGTGTGGTAGTTAGTGGATAAATCTTTACCTTGCTTGCATCAGGATCCCTTATGGGCACCAGTCTAACCCCGGCAGCCCCTCTTCCCATACAGCTCCCTGCTTACGATCTGGGAAAGCAGTCAAGGATAACTCAAAGCCTTGGGACCTTCCACTTGCATGGGAGACCCAGAGGAGGCTCCTGGCTCCTGGCTTTGGACCAGTGCAGCTCTGGCTGTTGCAGCCGTTTGAGGAGTAAATCATTGGATGGAAGAGCTTCCTCTCTGTCTCGCCTCCTCTCTGTATATATGACTTTCTAATAAACAGAATAAATCTGGGCCTGGTGGTGTGGCCAAGCAGCTAAAGTCCTCGCCTTGAATGCCCCGGGATCCCATACAGGCGCCGGTTCTAATCCTGGCAGCTCCACTTCCCATCCAGCTCTCTGCTTGTGACCTGAGAAAGCAGTCGAGGACAGACCAACACCTTGGGACTCTGCACCTGTGTGGGAGACCCGAAAGAAGTTCCTTGATCCTGGCTTTGGATCAGCATAGCATCGGCCGTTGCGCTCACTTGGGGAGTGAATCATTAGATGGAAGATCTTCCTCTCTGTCTCTCCTCTGCTCTGTATATCTGACTTTCCCATAAAAATCAATAAATCTTTTTTAAAAATAAGCAGAATAAATCTTTTTTAAAAAGATATGTTTTAATGTGAAAGGCAGAGTTATAGAAACAGAAAGCGAGACAGAGAAAGCGAAGTCTTCTGTCTGCTGGCTCACTCTCCAAACGGCTGCCATGGCTGGTACCAGACCATGGTCCAAAGCCAGGAGTCAGAAGCTTATTCCAGGTCTCCTACATGGGTGCAGTGACTTAGACCATCCTCTGCTTCTTTCCCAGACCATTAGCAGGAAGCTGGACTGGAAGTACAACAATGGGGGCTTGAACTGGCACCCATATAGGATGTTGGCACTGCGAATGGTGGCTTTACCTTCCATACCATGATGCCAGCCCCAAGTATTTTAACATTTCATTTATTTTAGAGGTGTAGGGAGAGAGACAAATTAATGTCTGCTGGTTCACTGCCAAGTGTCCTTAACAAGCGGATGTTGGCTGGGACCCAAGGCCAGAAGCTGGGAACTCAGTCCAGGTCTCGCAGTGCGTGGCAGGAACCCAATCATCTGGATACTATGTCCTAGGATTTACATTAGCAGAGTGTGCCAGAGCTGAGCATCAGACCCAGGTACCATGACAGGAGATGCACGCACCCTAGAGGTACCTCAACTGCTAGGCTAAATCCTGCCTGTACTTTATGTTACATTAAACACTTTTTTTAAACACATAAAAGACTTTCTTTCATATAAGTCATTCATCTTAGAGAGGGTATGATTTTTTTTGTTTGTTTTTAGATATACAGACATGAGAGACAGAGAGGAAGATCTTTCGTCCAATGATTCACAATCCGAGTGGCCGCAACGGCTGAGGCTGAGCCAATCCGAAGCCAGGAGCCAGGAGCCTCTTCCAGGTCTCCCACACAGGTGCAGGGTCCCAAGGCTTTGGGCTGTCCTCGACTGCTTTCCCAGGCCACAAGCAGGGAGCTGGATGGGAAGTGGGGTTGCCAGGATTAGAACCAGCGCCCATATGGGATCTTGGTGCATGCAAGGTGAGGACTTTAGCTGCTAGGCTACTGTGCCAGGCCTGAGGATAAGATCTTAAGTAAAAAGAATGAAAAAAAGCAGGACCCATTTTGACTCAAAACACCACAGATTTTCACTGAAAGAAAAGCACAGAAATTAAACAAGTGTAATTGACTAGTATTTTCCTATCTGCAGTACAAAAAAATGAATCTTCTGAGGAGTTTGTCAAACACACAGACATCTCTGCCATAGTCCTGGAAATATCTCTCATGAGAAAGAAATTTGTTTTGAAAGGCAGAGAGACACAGAGATAGATAGAGAAAGACTGTTGGTTCACTCCTCAAATGTCTGCATTAGCCAGAACTGGACTAAATCAAAGTTGCCCTTCAACATCTCCTCCATGGGCTCAATGGGTGTAAAACATATTCAGTCATACACCAGAGTGGGGATAAACCCACTGACATTAGGTCAACACTAGGGAGTGGTGTTCTGACATAGCCAGTAAAACTGCTGCCTGTGACACTGCCATCCCATATGAGCACTGGTTCCAGTTCTGGCTGCTCCACTTCTGATCCAGCTCCAGGCTAATGACCTGGGAAAGCAACGCAAGATGCTCACATATTTGGAGCCCTGCCAGTGACATGGGAGACCTGGAAGAAGTACCTGGTTCTTAGCTTCTGTCCGGGCCAGTCCCAGCTGATTAGACCATTTGGGGAATGAATCAGATCTCTCTCTCTGTCTCTCCTGCTCTCTCTGTAGCTTTCGAATAAATAAACAAATATTAAAGAAAAAGAAGACTGACATGAATTTTACTTCACCTGTACCTGACTACTGGAAGATGTGCATGATATGCAGAGATCTGTTACATGTTGTTGACCCTTCTGGTTTATATATATGCTGCTTTAAGAAAGATGAGATGAAAACATCCTTGACACATTTAAAACATTCTGATCTATATACCTTTCAGGAACATTTGTATGCAGTAGGCAGTCCCTGTAGTCAATGCGCACACATACTCTAGGTCACTATCCTATTACCATTCATACTCAGAAGGAAACTATTTTTATTTAAAAATAAATAAAAGTTTAAAAATGAAAAAGCTGCAGATAGCTGCCAGAAATCAACATAGGAGTGCAAGCAGTTAACAATGTTAAAAGCCGCATCTGAAGGAGGAGAAATCATTGAATAATCTGGCTATATTTGCTTTGTTCAAAGGAAATAAGCACAATGAGTGCGGTGAGAGCGCAGGAGACAGCCCCCGAGTGCTCAGCTCGCTTACGTGGATCCAGCCCAGTGTAATGAGGCCCTGCTGATCCTGGATGAGGAACAGCTCTTCTTCATTCTCTGTGTTGCAATAATCAGACCCAGCACTTTGCTTGGGGATGAGCACATGGGTGATGGTAAACTCATTCCTCATCTGTCAAAGGAGAAAACAACTTGTCACATTCCCTGGAACTTTCACAGACCACTCCGGTCTTACAACGCAGAGTTCAACATCCATATGAGACAAGGCCCTCCACTTTCCCATCATGAATCTCTTTTTATTTCCCCGTAATCCTCACCTCAGCAGCTCACCACCTGAGCTACTCATGCAAACAGTCTGGGGAAAGCAACAGAGACGAGAGCCACCCCAGTCCTGTGCGAATCTCCTCCTGCAGCCCAATGGGGCTATTCCAGGTCCTTGAGAAGCTCTGGGCAGAGAACCACGTCTCTTCTTCCGTTCACATCTCAAACAGCTTCTCTACCACTGTTTCCTCAAGTCCTTCTCATCCTTTAAGGCTCAGGTTAAGGTCTGCTTCACTCACTGATTCATTCAGCAGTTAAGAAATATATTCCTTAAGAGCCTCCATTTAGTGACCTTCCTTCCTCAGGGTTCCTAGTGCTCATATTATACATTCATTCAGCACACTGTTAATCACTTCTTGTATGCCTTCCATCTTTCCCAGATTACTGGTTGCTTCTTTATGGATATATCCTTATATATTTTATATACAGGTCCTACCATGAAGTGGATGCTTAAAACAGGCTCCACAGGTAAGAAGTGGACTTTCCTACCAACAATAAGGCATTTCTAAACTAACCAGTTCAGTTCAAGGGACTTGAAAATCAGTCAGAGCAGGGTCACAAAATTCAATGCATTTTGCAGGCCATGGTTCCATCAGCAGAGGGACTGGCGCAAACAGTAACTGACCCTGGATCTCTTCTGAGAGTCACAGAAGCCCAAACAGCTTAGGAAAGAGTTTGGGTTTTTTACCAGTTTTCCACAGAGAATTCCACAGGTCTCTACTCCCCGGGCAGTGTTGGCACTGGCTAACTGGAGAAACTGTGGACACAGCCTCCCTGGTACCACCACATGGCGTAATCCATCAACTGTAGGAACTGTAATAGAGAAAAGGGAGAAATCTGAGAACACTGGGCTGAGCCTCCTCAGCCAGATCCCACGGTGGGCAGCCCTGGGAGGCCAACGCTAACTCATGGGGCTCTTTCCAACTGCCAGCAGCATTTAAAGATCTCATCCTTAGGGTACCAACAAAGGGTTGTAAAGTCTCTTCTCCAGCCTTTACCACAGCTGTTGGGAGCAGTGATGGTTAATTTTAGGTGTCATCTTGACCAGGTTAAGGAATATTTAGAGGACCAGTACAGCATTACTTCTGTATCAAGAGGGTGTTTCCAGAAAAAAACAAGTGTCTAAGTCAGTAAGTGATCCACCCTCTATGTGAGAGGGCACCAGCCAGGCAGCTGGGGACTCTTACAGAGCAGAAAGGCAGAGGAAATGTAATTTATTCTCTTTCCACTGGGACTGTGAAAATCTTTGGACTCCAGGACTTACACGGGTGGACCCCTAGATTCTCATACCCTCATCCTCAGACTGAGAATTATACAACTGGCTTACCTCAAACCGAGGTTTTCAAGATTTAGACTGAGCCATGCAATTGGCATCTCAGGGCCTTTAGCTTGCACACAGCCCGTTGCAGTTGTAGGTGTCAATTCCCTCAAGAGATATGGGGCCAAAGCAGCTACCACCTAGATTTCAGAGGATGCTGTGGATGGCCTGGGGACCCAGGCAGAGAATTGACATAGGATTGGTACCAATGAACAGAGCTCTCCCTAGCGCAATGGCTCATGCAGTATTTGGTTTGGAGCAACTATTGAGATTCTAGAACTATATACAGCCACCAGTGCAACTCTAGCTGGGGAAGCTATAAGCATGACATCAAACCCTGAGAGCTGATGGGCAGACTGAACCCAGCAAAACCACACAGATAGAAGGACCAAGGGCTACACTTTAACAAACTAAAGAATTGTTCAGGGGCTGGTGCTAATGGCATAGAAGGCTAAGATTAAGCCTCCAGTGCTGGCATCCATATGGGTAAAAGTTTGTGTCCTGCCTGCTAAACTTCCCATCCAGCTCCCTGCTTACGGGCTAGAAAAGCAGTGGAATACGGCACAAGTGTTTGGGCCCCTGCACCCACATGGGAGACCCTAAAGAACCTCTTGGCTCCTGGCTTCAGTTTGGCTCAGCTCTGGCCTTTGTAGCCATCTGTGGAATAAACCAGCGAGGGAAGATCTCTCTTTGTGTCACTCTCTCTTTAACTCTGCCTTTCAAATTAAAAACAAACAAACTGACATACGTTTAAAAATTAAAAAAGAAGTTGGCGGAGGGAACACTTCAAGATTCAAGTTAGGGGGCCTGGTGTGATAGCCTAGTGGTTAAAGTTCCCACCTTGCACGTGCCAGGATCCCATATGGGCACCAGTTCATGTTCCAGCTACTCCACTTCCCATCCAGCTCCCTGCTTGTGGCCTGGGAAAGCAGTTGAGCACAGTCTAATGCCTTGGGACCCTGTACTCATGTGGGAGACCTGGAAGAAGCTCCTGGCTCCTAACTTTGGATCAACTCAGCTCTGGCCATTGTGGCCACTTGGGGAGTGAACCAGTAGATGGGAGATCTTTCTCTCTGTCTCTCCTTCTCTCTGTAAATCTGCTTTTTTATTTTTTTTTAAAGATTTATTTTTATTATTTTTTTTATTGGAAAGGCGGATATACAGAGAGGAGAGACAGAGAGGAAGATCTTCCGTCCGATGATTCACTCCCCAAGTGAGCCGCAACGGCCGATACTATGCCGATCCGAAGCCAGGAGCCTCTTCCGGGTCTCCCATGCGGGTGCAGGTTCCCAAAGCTTTGGGCTGTCCTCGACTGCTTTCTCAGGCCACAGGCAGGGAGCTGGAAGGGAAGCAGGGCTGCCGGGATTAGAACCGGCGCCCATATGGGATCCCGGGCGTGCAAGGCGAGGACCTTTAACCACTTGCGCCACCGCGCCGGGCCCTAAATCTGTTTTTTTAATAAAAAAATAAAACACATTAAAAAAAAAAAGATTCAATCTAGGAAGCAAACATTACTCTGATACAAAAGTCAGAGTAACAAAAAAAGAAAACTTTAGATCATTATCCCCAGTGAAAAGAGGTGGAAGAACCTCAACAAAATACTAACAAACAGAATCAAACAACACAGAGAAAAGACTATCCAACACGTTAAAGGAGGATTTATCCCGGGGATACAGGCATACAATCACACACTCAAATCAATAAGCATAACACATTACAGAATGCAGGGGAAAAAACATGATTATCTCATTAGATACAGAAAAAGATTCAGTCAAAGCAAACATCCATCCATGATAATAAACAAACAAAAAAACCTTTCAAAAATGAGATATAGAAGGAGTGTACACCTATAACAAAAAGATTACTTGACAAATGCATAACCAACATCATACTGAATAGGGAACACCTAATTTCATTTTTTTTGAGATCAAAAACAAGATAAAAATGTCTTACCACTTTAATTTAATACAGTATTGGAATTCAGAGCAATAAGGCATGGGAAAGAAGTAGAGGCACGTAAATGGGACAGAAGGAGGTCAGAATTTCCTAACTACAAATGACAAAATTTTAAATACAGAAAACTAATAGATGTAAAAATAAAAATCCACTATTTGAATTGATTAATTATTTGATAAAAATGCAGGAAACAAAAAACAACATAAAAAAAATCACTGACTTTTGGGCCTAGAGTGGTAGCCTAGCAGCTTAAGTCCTCTCCTTGCATGCACCAAGATCCCACAAGGGTGCCAGTTCTAATCCCGGCAGCTCCACTTCCCATCCAGCTCCCTGCTTGTGGCCTGGGAAAGCAATCAAGGACAGCCCAAAGCTTTGGGACCCTGCTCCCATGTGGGAGATCCAGAAGCAGCTCCTGGCTCCTGACTGCAAATTGGCTCAGCTCTGGTCCTTGCAGCTACTTGGGAGAGTGAACCAACGGGTAGAAGACCTTCCTCTGTGTGATACTGACTTTCCAATTAAAAAGAAAAATCTTTAAAAAAAATTTTTTTAAATCACAGTAAACAAAAGTGAAAATAAGGAACTAACACTGTGGCTGCACCCGCATGGGAGACCCGGAGGAGGCTCTGGGCTCCTGGCTTCAGATTGGTGCTGTTGTGGCTGCTTGGGGAGTGAATCAACAGACACAAGATCTTCTCTGTCTCTCCTCCTTTCTATAAAGCTGTCCTTCCAATAAAAACAAATAAATTAAAAAAAAAAAGCACAAAGTGGGGCAGGTATTTAACTTAGTGATTAAGATGCCGGAGAAGATGCTTGCACTCAGTATCACAGTGCCTTGGTTCAATACCAAGCGACAGCTGCTGAATTTAGCGTTCTGTCAAAAGCAGTGTGGCTGAAGTAACTGAGTTCCTGCTGCCCACACAGGAAACCTCAATTGAATTACTGGCTCCCAGCTTTGGCCGGGTCCACATGTGGCCATTAAAGAATGTGAATCCAGTAGATGGGAGTATTCTTTGTCTAACAAAAATTTTTAAGTAAAAATACGTGAAAGGGATTATCCAAAACCAGAAATTTTCTCCACAGTAAAGGAATCAATCGATAGAGCAAAGACATAACTTGGGCAACAGGAGATATTATTTGAACATTATTCATATGACAAGGGATTAATAACTAGAATACAGAAGGAAATAAAAAACCCAGCAACTCAAGACCAAATAATATGACTTTAAAAATGGGAAAATTATCTGAATAAGCATTTCTCAAAAGAAAATACACATATGGCCAAAAACATGTGAGACAAATGCTAATATCCTCCATCATTAGGGAAATAAATATCAAAACCATAACAAATATCATCTCATTATTATCAGAATTGCTAATATCAAAGACAATGAATGCTGTCAAAGACACAGGGGAAGGGTGACTCCGCTGGTGAGAATATAACTTAGTACAGCCAATATGGAAAACAATATGGAGCTCTTAAAAAAACTGAACAAAACTGCCATGTGATCCCACAATCCCTGTTGGGTGTACATCCAAAGGAAGTAAATTCAATATGTCAGTACATACTCCCATGTTTACTGCAGCACTATTTGCAATAGCCAAGATTTGAAATCAATCTAGGAGTCTACCAACAGATGAACAGATAATGAAAAAAGGGCATCTAGACACACAAGAGAAGGTCACTTAGGCCTAAAAAGGATGAAATCCTGCCATTTGCAGCATCATGAATAGAACTAGAGGATATTAGGTTAAGTGAAATGTCAGGAACAGCAACAAAACATCACCTGTTCCCACCTGTGGAATGTAAAAAGTTGATTTCATAAAAGTAGAGAATAGAGAATGATTAGCAGGGCCTGTGAAGGGTGTGTGGAGTGGGGCTGGGGAGTGGGGACAGGAGAGAGGATGATTTATGGATACAGGGGTACATTTAGATAGGGAAAATGTTGCACAGTTAGGACAACTATAGTTAACATTTAGCTAGTAGAGAGGATTTTTAGAAAATGATTTCTTGGGGCTGTTGCTGCGGTATGGTGGATTAAGCCACTGCTTGTGATGTCTGTATCCCATATGAGTACCATTTTAAGTCCCTGAATTTTGTTTCTGACTCTGGTACCTATAATGCATCTGAGAAAGCAGCAGAGGAAGGAGAGATTACATGAGCCACTACCAATCATGTGGGAGACCCCAAAGATTTTCTGGGCTTCTAGCTTTGGCCTGGCCCAGTCCTGGTCATTATAGCCATTTAGGTACTGAACTTGCAAATGGAAAACCTCGCTCTCCCTGTAATTCTGCCTTTTAAGTAAGTAAAACGTTTTTTCGAAAATATTTATTTATATTGGAAAGGTAGATATACAGAGAGGAGAGACAGAGAGGAAGATCTTCCTGCTGCTGATTTACAACCCAAGCAGCCACAACATCCAGAGATGAACTGTTCCAAAGCCAGGAGCCACTTTCAGGTCTCCCATGCAGATGCTGAGTCTCAAGGCATTGGGCCATCCTTGACTGCTTTCCCAGGCACAAGCAGAGAGCTGGAAAGGAAGTGGAGCAGCTGAGATACAAACCGGTGCCCACATGGGACCCTGGCGTGTGTAAGGTGAGGACTTCCGCTGTTAGGCTACCGCAGTGGGCCCTCAAGTAAGTAAATCTTAAAATTTTTTAAATTTACTTGAAAGGCACAGTGATAGGCAAAACTTTCATTTACTGGTTTATTTCCCCAAATGCCTTAAAAAATGGGGGCTGAGTCAAACCAAGTTTCCCATATGTTGCAGGGACTCAAGTACTTGGGCAATTACTTATTGCTTCCCAGTGTGTGCATCAGCAGTCAACTGGAATCAGAAGTGATGCCAGGAATCAAACTCAGGCATTTTGAAATGGGATATAGGCTTCCCAAACAACATCAAAGAACATCTTGCCCTGTAGAGAAGATTTCTAATGTTCTCAAAACAAAGAAATGATAAATGTCTAAGGTGATAGATATGCTAGCTAAATTGCATACACATATTAATTTGTCACATTGGGGCTCGGTGTGGTAGCCCAGCAACTAAAGTCCACACCTTGACCGCATCGGGAACCCATATAGACACCTGTTCTAATCCTGGCAGCCCTGCTTCTCATCCAGCTCCCTGCTTGTGGCCTGCAAAGGCAGTGGAGGACGGCCCAAAGCCTTGGGACCCTGCACCCATGTGGGAGACCCAGAAAGATTCCTGGCTCCTGGCTTCAGATTGGCTTTGCTCCAGCCATTGTGGCCACTTGGGGAGTGAATCATCGAACAGAAGATCTTTCTCTCTGTCTCTCCTCCTCTCTGTATATCTGACTTTCCAATAAAAACAAATAAATTTTTTAAAAAAGATTGTTTACTTGAAAGCCAGAGTGACAGAGATCTTTCACTTGCTGGATCACTTCCAAAACGTGTGCAACTGCTATTAATATGCCAGGCCAAAGCCAGGGCCCCACCTCCCTGGGAGTGTCCAATAGATTATGGGAAGCTAAGGCCTTAGGCCACCTTCCACGGCCTACCCAGCCACATTAATAGGAAGATGGACTAGAAGCAGAGGACCCGGACTCAGAATAGGACTACAGTATGGGCTGTCATCTTCCCAAGCTGCAATTTAAGTGCTGCACTATGTTGACTGTATTGTTTTTCCTCAGTAGGATCTTTTTAATGTGAAGGGTTTAACATGCATTAACCAGATCCTAAATGAGAGGTCAGCTTGTTTTGGGGATTATTTCACTCTGGCCTCTGAAATTCCAGCTGCCAACTGAGTGATTGATGGCAAAACAGACCAAAACTTGCAACAGACTTGTTAATTTTTACAGATTCCATTTATCAAGTGAGAAGTCTCCCATTCCATTTTCCTAGTGATCAGCAGACAAGGAATTGACCTTAGGATAAATTGTGCTAGGGCCTTGCTTGTATCTGCTTAGATGAAACTTAGTATTTTAGAATTGCTGCTCCAAGAATAACTTTAATTATTGAAGCTAAGACAAAGGTAAAATACTTCCTTGAAAAATGTTCCTGATTGAGCTGAACTGAGTAGGGCTGACTCATAGACCCTCTGGTATGTGCAAAATCTGGCATTAGGAGAGGTTTTGATAGAGGAGCCTGGTCAACTCCTCTGGCAGGACACAGACCCGGCAAGAAGCATGATAGGAAACAGCCCAGAAGAGGCCATGGAAAGTTTCCTACTGGCATACATTTGGCATGGGTCGGGGCAGACCAGTTGATATCACCAACTGGCAAATCCGAGCACCAGAACAGAGTGTTGACTGAGCCAGGTTCGGTCACAACAAAAACCAGTGCACATTATGGAATGCCAAGGTGAGGTGAGCTGTACCAGATGTGGCCCAGTGCCCAACCAGCACACGTGAGAACCAGGGAGGGAGGGGACGAAGCCAGTAGAGGGAAGGAGGGGATTCCCCTCCTGGACAGCTACTCCCACTGGAGAGTGTGAGCTAGGATGGGGGCAGACCAGACCAGGCAGGGCTGTAATACCTGTTGTCCTCATGTGGACTAGATCAGGGAAAAGCCAGGTTGGGCTCATTGTTTCTACTGGTGGAAGCATAAATTAGAGTGGGTACAGTTGGCTGGGCTTAGCCGCAGCATCCGCTGGCAGAAGCTGGCACTGGAAGCTAATACTGTCAAGTTAAACTGCAGAACCACCTGGAGAGTGCATGATGCAGGAGAGGGAGTGGCCTAAAAGGGAAATAGTGGGCTCCTCCCTCTTGGGTTGCCACTCCCACGGGAGGGCATGAAAACCAGGACAGGGGCAGGGGTGCCTAGACAGAAAGGCACCCAACAGTATGTGTGTGGGCTGGCTGGATGGTGGAGCTGGTTAGGTTGAACTAGGCTTCAATACCCATTGACATGTACAAGAGCTGACGCAGATGTGGGACAGATTGAACTAGTCTGCTGCACATTCTGGCAAGCTCGGGAACCAGGGTAGGGGCGGGCCTGGTGGGGGTTATTGTGGGTCGCTATGACTAGGCTGCAGCTCACACTGGTTTATGTGAGGGCCGAGTATGTGCTAGGCAGAACCAGGCTGGACTGCAACACCCACAAGGTTCCAGGGGAAGTCGGGGCTGGAAACAAAACCAACCCAGCAATTGCAACCACCAGCTGATTAGGGTGATGGACTGTGTATGTACTTGCAAGTACATACAAGAATCTGGTCTGGGTTCACCTCAAAGTCTCTTTAGGGATTCCCCCCAATTGAACTGCCAGACTCAGAACCCTAACCGTGAAAAAACAGAGGACAGAACAAGTCAATCAACTACCCCAGCCACATGTTGGCAGTGAAATACTGGGCAAATGGTGACTCTATGATGGACTATGTCAATCAGAGGATTCTTCAGCGACTTCATCGTGCTTGGAGTGGTGAGATTGGCAGCAATTCATAACTGTTGAATTATCAAAACCACTTGAGCAAGACCCTCGGAGCATACCCCACATCTGGGACCTGGGGTGGGTGGGAGACTGGGTGGGGCTTTTCCCTTTACCTCTCCCTTTACCCCAGATATAGGAAAAAAAAACTATGTGGAAATAATAGTTTTACCTACTTTCCTGTAGCCCTTGAACCTTTTACCCTAATTAACTATGTAAAGATTGGCAAAAATAAAAAAAAATAAATAAAGATTTGTATTTAAAAAAATGATCTTGATATAACTGGGAATTTGCTGTCAGATCTAACACAAAGGCTGGAAAAATAACCTCCCCATTCAACTGTACTTTTCTTTTTACTTTATGTCTTTCTTTCATCTCGGCTAAGAATATCAGAGTAACTTTCAAAGAACCATACCAGGATATAGTCTTGAAAACAGAAAATAATTTGAGTAGTTACTCACTTCTGAACTTTATCCTTTAAAAGAAAGCCAAAACAGAATAAGAACAACAACAAAGCCCCACAAAATACATGAAGAAAGCAGTTTATAACTCCTGTGTAACGATGTCAAGAAAGAACTCAGCTCTTGAACACCAAGCAGACACTTGTGGGAGAAATGGCAATCAAGAAACATTTTTTGGTATCATATTTCACATTTTAAAATGTAAAAAAAAAAAAAAAAGACATTCTACTTCTTACATTCAACAGTTAGAGTTGAATTGCTAGAGAGGTAGCAATGTTGAACCAGGAGATACAGGCACACAGAACTCTGATGAGTGTCTAAGGACTATAAACTAAAGTTTTGGCCTGGCACCATGGCCTAGAAGCTAAAGTCCTCGCCTTGAAAGCACCAGGATCCCATATGGGGTCCGGTTCTAATCCCGGCAGCTCCACTTCCCATCTGCTCCCTGCTTGTGGCCTGGGAAAGCAGTCGAGGACGGCCCAAAGCCTTGGGACCCTGCACTCACATGGGAGACCTGGAAGAGGATTATCTGGGCTCCTGGCTTTGGATCGGTGCAGCACCGGCCACTGTGGCCACTTGGGGAGTGAATCACTGCACGGAAGATATTTCTCTCTGTCTCTCCTCCTCTCTGTATATCTGACTCTGTAATAAAAATAAATAAATCTTTAAAAATAAATAAATAAATAAAGTTTGGTAGAGTGCTTTCCCTTCAGTTCCACAACCATTATCAAGTACATATCAAAGAAACCCTGCTTAGCCCACAGGGAACACATGTGTGAATGAGACTCAAGGCCTACACTGCAAAAAGTTAAAACCAAGTTCTTGACAAATGATGACACTATCAGGTGAGCGATCTAAATTGCATTCGTGATGAAAAGAGCTCTGGGAGTTTTAAGGAGAATGGAGTTAATCTGATTGAAGGAATGAGAGTGTAGAATTCATGGAAAGCAGGGAAGGCAGACACACAGTAAGAAAATTCTAGGTAAATGAAAAATGTTCATCAATCTCTTTGGATAAGATAGTCCAGGGAATGTTCTGGATGCCTGATAGTTCCAGTTCCTCACAGCACAGACTACGGGGGAAGGGACACAGTGGGAGTTAAGCCTGCTGAATAAACTAGAGGGGTCCCAATAGTGAAGCACAGCCCTCCAGTCCACATTCTCTTGTGTACTTGTATACATGAATGGCCTGCAGAGCTGACTTCTGAAAATGACTACTTGAAAGCCCCACCTAGATTTAATTTATTGATCAGGCATCATCATCATTGCGACTCTATTATTATTTTCTCATATAAAAAGACTAGATGGTTTTTACGGCTAGACTAATTTATCACTAACTATATGCAGACACAAATATTTACCTGTTCATTGCAATTAGCCTTAAAAATTAGGAAAGCTTTCAGTGCATAGTGCAGTAGCCTTTTTTTATTTCTAGTCAGTTTTTGAATTATATAATAATTCTATACATTTCAAAAGTAGATTTTTAAAATGACAACAGTATGTGTGTGGGCTGGATATTTGGGCTCATTGGGTTGAACTAGGCTTCAATGCCCATTGACATGTACAAGAGCTGACGCAGATGTGGGACAGATTGAACTAGTCTGCTGCACATTCTGGCAAGCTCGGGAACCAGGGTAGGGGCGGGCCTGGTGGGGGTTATTGTGGGTTGCTCTGACTGGGCTGCAGCTCCCACTGGTTTATGTGAGGGCCAAGTATGTGCTGGGCAGAACCAGGCTGGACTGCAACACCCATTGGTTCACATGGAAGACAGCACTGGAAACAGAACCAACCCAGCAATTGCAACCACCAGCTGATTAGGGTGATGGACTGTGTATGTACTTGCAAGTACATACAAGAATCTGGTCTGGGTTCACCTCAGACAAAGTCTCTTTAGGGATTCCCCCCAATTGAACTGCCAGACTCAGAACCCTAACCGTGAAAAAACAGAGGACAGAACAAGTCAATCAACTACCCCAGCCACATGTTGGCAGTGAAATACTGGGCAAATGGTGACTCTATGATGGACTATGTCAATCAGAGGATTCTTCAGCGACTTCATCGTGCTTGGAGTGGTGAGACTGGCAGCAATTCATAGCTGTTGAACTATCAAAACCACTTGAGCAAGACCCTCAGAGCATACCCCACATCTGGGACCTGGGATGGGTGGGAGACTGGGTGGGGCTTTTCCCTTTACCTCTCCTTTTACCCCAGATATAGGAAAAAAAAACTATGTGGAAATAATAGTCTTATCAATTTTCCTGTAGCCCTTGAGCCTTCTTATCCTAATTAACTGTGTAAAGATTGTGAAAATATAATTTTAAAAATGGAAAAAGTAAACAAAACAAAACACAACAACACTGGTCTCTTACTCCCTGGACATTTCAAATCTCTGTAAAATCCTCCAAAGCGGAGGATCTGAACTTTAAGGACTGTATAAGCTCTTTAAAAATCGGTCTGTTCCCAGGCAAATTATATCGTATAAGAAAATACCCCTTTTTATAAACAGGCAGAATGACAGAACACAATACAACAATATTTATTTAGTAGGTCTCTCTAACCTAAGCTTAAAAAATCACAGACATACTCTCAGCCTGAATCTCCCAAATGATAACTCTTTGGCTGCAACACAGATGGAAGAGAAAATCAAAAAATGAACAACTTACTATTTTCTGAGTTGCTCAGCGCTCCAGGTTTCAAGGACCTGTCCACCACGGGTGGCTTAGCTGGTCTTATAACTGTGTTACAGTCTGCAGGCTGTGTGGATGAGACAGGTGAGGCAGGGAACACATCTAAAGAAGGACCTTCCAAGTCAGGCACCAGAAGACCACCCAGGCCAGGGTCCACCTTCCCAAACTCTTGTACAATTTTCAGTCGCTCTTTTTCCAGCTCTTGGTTCCGGATCATCTCCTCAAAGGCGTGGAACTGCTCTTGTTCCAGCTGCTGCTGCTTCTGTTGTGCTACCCTCTGTTTCTCCTTTTCCAATTCTTGCTGGATGGCCATATTTCGGGCAAATTCCTCTGCTTCCTTCTTCTACAATTAAAACAAACAAAAACAAAAAAACTTTGGCTAACACTTTCCACCTCAGGGCCTCCTGAGACATACTTTTCCAGCAGGATTTCCCAACCTGGCAGCCATGCTCCTCCAGGACCTCTACACCCATCAGATCCAGTCACCACCCCTTTCGATCCAGCTGCTGTGCAGGTATCTTTAGGAAAGTTAAAGCCTCAATTCTTTCAATGTCTTACCACAATGACTCTACCTAATATAATTTTTTCTTTACTGAAATCTCAATACAACTTATTTTCCATAGCCCTTAGCCTCTATCACATACTGTTTTATTCTCTTACATTGCCAAGTATGTATTCTGCATCCCAAAAAGGATATCAAATCAAATCCAAATTTACATCTGCTGTCTTGGGAGCTTCTACTGAATTTTAACCCCAAATGAAGTTTTTCTAGTGATCAATCCAACAGAATGACATTTGAAATTAATAAGAAATATCAGGTAGAGATGATC
Organism: Ochotona curzoniae; assembly: GCF_017591425.1. NCBI lineage: Eukaryota > Metazoa > Chordata > Mammalia > Lagomorpha > Ochotonidae > Ochotona > Ochotona curzoniae. Next base: position 63,388,481 of record NW_024466599.1, read on the forward strand.
ACTGACTTAATAATAGTTGGTCTTATAATTTTGTAACTTTACAATGGAAAAGTGATACACATTCAGGAGAAAACACACTTTGAGTTTTGAGCTTTTTCTGGACTAGCCATTTGCAGTATGACATCTTTGGTGATGTTTCAGTTCTTGCCATCCACATGGGAGATCTGGCTCCTGGCTTTGCCTGGCCTGTCTATGGCTGTCTCAGGCATTTGGGGAGTGAATCAGTGGTTGAAAAATCCCTTAGTCACTCCATTTCAAATAAATAAATACTTTAGACAAAACAATCAAAAAGCATATATCTCATCACGCCTCTGTTTATTTTCCTTATCAGAATTGAAAACGATGCCCAGCAGACAGCTACACGGGTGATGGAGAGGCGTAGTCTGCATCCATGGCTGACTCAGGGCTATTTGCAGGGCTCTGTGAGCTTTTCCACATGCTTTAAGACACTGCCTGACAAGAAGCAACTGGAATGGCTTTAAGACACAATGATGATAAACACTTCTTGGTGTACTCAATCGTGAGTCAAATCCCCCAATCTGATTTAAAAACCTGTGCTTTCACGAGAATTTTCAGTGTTGAAGTTCTCACTCTAAGTGCAGCAGAAAGGCAATAGGTTTTCTGTCACCTTCTCTGGCCAAGTGAGCTACATCTGTGTTGCAATTCTCAGCCTAACCATTGGTCTTCTGCTTATTAAGGTGACTGGCTTTTGTCCCAATACATCAGACTATCACAGCCTCTGTTAAAAGTTATTACGGGGTTGGTGCGACGGTTCAACTAATCCTCACCAGCAAATGTTGGCATCCCGTATGGGGGCTGGTTCATGTCCTGAATGCTCTACTTCCCATTCAGCTCCCTGCTTGTGGCCCAGGAAAGTAGTCAAGGACAGCCCAAAGTCTTGGGACCCTGCACCCGCATGAGAGACTGGAAGAGGCTCCTGACTCTTGGCTTTGAATTGGTTTAGCTCTAGCCATTGAGGCCATTTTGGGAGTGAAAAAAAAATCTTAGAAAAAAAGATATTACAAACTCAAAGCATAGATTACAAAAACAAATGAAATAATTTTTTCTTTGATGCTATATACTGACCTTTTTCTCATTATATTCTGTATATTCTTTGGTGTATCGTTTTAATAGCTCAGCCTTCAGTTCTTCTGCTTTGGGAAATGCAACCTCCTTTAATTTCTGAGATATAAAACAGAAAAACAGAGTTAAGAAAATATGGGCTAAGTTAGCAGGACAGTATAAAGGAGACTTCAGTCAAGTTGGCAATGGCAATAATATTTCTGAAAATGGTTTGAAACATAACTCTCCTTACTGTTCCACATTCGTTTGCTTCATCACCATTCTGCTGAAATGGTCTTATCTCCTATCACAGGATTTGATTTGCAAGCAGAGACTACAACAAGATTTCTTGGAAAAAGTTCGTGGAACATGGAACTAAGTTTATCTTCATGTGAAAAGTTTTTACAATCCATGCAGCTTTTTCATAATAGCATTTACGAACTTTTTGAGAACCCTTTGTACTTTAGTTTTGAAGTTAGCCTATGCTCTTCTGATGCTTTTAGACAGGCAACATCGAAAATGAACACCCACCTTTATTGTGTCTTTCTTTTCAGGAATGACTGCCGATTTGTAATCTCGATGCTTTGGTAACTTCTCAATAAAGAGTCTAAGGGAATAGAACAAATTGATTATGTTGCAAAGAAAATGTTCAAATGCCCACAAGCCCCTGAAGTCACGCGATCCTCTGATGCTGCAGCCACTGGATTAGGGTTTCCAGAAGAGCAGGAGAGACAGAGGCACATCCAGGCAGGCCATGTTTCTTGGCCACATTCCCTAAGCCATTGCTTGTTTGTTTTTTTTGTTTTGTTTTTTTGGTTTTTTTTATTGATTACATTGCATTATGTGACACAGTTTTATAGGGACTGGGATTGCCCCCTCCCCTCCATTGCTTCTTAAACTAGGTATGTGGCAGCAAGCACCAGGTTCATGTAACAAAAAGGATGGCCAAAACTCCCCCAAAACGCTATTCTGTGCCAAAAAAAAAAAAAAAAAGTTATTTTCAAAGAGCTAATTTTCTTGTGAAATAATGGTTTTCAAGGAGAGGGCCTAAATCACAAAATATTTTTCAGAGAGCAATTTGGCAGCCATGTACAGTAGTCCATGAAGAAATCATCATTATTCCTATCCCTAAACTGAGCTTTAATTCTGGCTTTTATTCTTTAGTACTAACGGTCCTCCAAAGAAGAATATTCCCTTTAATCATGCCAAGCGCTGAAAGGCACAAATCCTGGGATCAGCAATGTGGTATGGCAGTTAAGTAGTCCCTTGCCATGCTGACATCTCATGTAACTACCAGTTCATGCCCTAGCTGCTCCACTTCTGATGTAGTTCCCTGCTAATGCAGCTAAAAAAAATAGCAGAAGATGGTCCAAGGCCTTGGACCCCTGCATGTACGTGGGAGCTCCAGTAGAGTTCCAGGCTCCTGTTTCAACCTGGACCAGCCCTGGCCAGTATGGCTAAAGACTAAGCTGGTAAATGCAAGACTGATCTCTCACCAACTCTCTCTGTAACTCTTTCAAATAAACAAATAAGTAAATATTTAAAAAATGCCAACAGTGCATGTGTTATATGCATATAATAATTTTACCACACATGTGCAACATGCTTCATGATCTGATGGAAAATGCTTAGGTATAAACATAAATATATTTTCTGTAACTTCAATAACCTGTTCCATACTGGTTTCCATACTGAATCTCAGTCTTTACGAAATTGTACCATAAAATTCAAAAAATCAGAATAAAAATTCAACAAAAAATAAAACCACCACCAACAACAAAAACCACTAAATTTTCTCTTTAATTCCTTTTTTGGGAAAAATAAGGTTAAACAATTCACAAATCTCTTAAATTTATGATATTAAGAAGAGTAGAAACAAATAAAAGTCCAGTAACTTGTTATAGCAACAAAGCGGCAGACTGGTCCTTTTTTTTAAAGATTTTTTTTTTTTTTATTGGAAAGGCAGATTTATAGAGGGGAGACAGAAACAAAAATCTTCCATCCACTGGTTCACTCCTCAAGTGGCCACAATGACAAGAGATGAGCTGATCCAGAGCCAGGAACCAGGAGCTTCTTCCAGGTCTCCCACATAGGTACAGGGTCCCAAGGCTTTGGGCAGTGCTCAACTGCTTTCCAAATTCACAAGCAGGGAGCTAGAAGGGTAATGGAATAGCTGAGACACAAACCAGCTACCATACGGGATCCTGGAGGTTCCAAGGCAAGGATTAGCCACTAGGTTACCAGGCCAGGCCAGGCCAACTTGGCTTTCAACATCAGCAGGACAACTCTTTGAATCATCCCACCACCACTGCCTTCACTACTCCTGGAGCAACTGCACCTGCTGGAGCGGCTCTGAATCAACGATGTCTTTTAACAGAAATAAGTTGTAATACACGGAAACAGAAACTTGAGACCAATCAATTGAGGGCCAAGTGTCCATGGCTAGAGTACAGTTGTATTAGACTCTTTCTGACCTTCTGCGTGTGGGGTGGGAATGGAACAGGAAACCTCACTAAGGGAGAAAGAGGAAGACCCTCTCCTGCTTAACCCAGTCAAAGCAAACCCTCCAGAGATAAGCCCTCCTCTGTCAGTTCTATATTAAAGCACATGAAATGCTCATTTCAATCCAACCTGACCAGACTCCTCAGGCACAGATGAATTCCAAAATCAAAATGGTTCTAAAAAGCTTTCCTTTAGGTTCATGAAAAAGAGATTAAAATTTTTCCCTTGAAGTCTATACTTAAAACAAGTACAGATTCATTTATTCAAACCACAAGATCTGGAAGAAGACACAAGGATTAAATAAGACCTAGTTCTTGTATTCTGGAGACTGAAGACTTCAGCACCCAGCAAATCTCCCACTGTGTGTCCATAGACCAAGGTGTGTTTTCACCAACTCTGCCAGGCAGAATGTGTGTTGTTCTGGCGCTTGAGTCAGCCAGCAAAGCAGTGCATTGTACAAACCTCACACTTTAATTTATGTTTTCATTACAGAACCAGACTGTAAGCTTCCCGCAGCTGAAGATTTCTAATTCATACTGCTTTCTATATACCTCTAAAGCCAGCACAGTGCCTTGAAAGAGGCATTCAATAAACATTGGATGGATTAAATGTACTGACAACCTTTCCATGAGCTGAATGAAAAAAGAATGTGTAAAGTGTATACCACATGCTATTTTACGTGTAAGAAAGAGTGGATGAGCTTGGTGCAATGGCCCCAATGGCTAATTATCCCCTTGCAAGTGCCGGAATCCCATATGGGTGTCAATTTGTGTCCTGGCTGCTCCACTTCCCATTCAACTCTCTGCTTGGGGCTTGGGAAAGCAGCAGAGGATGGCCCAACACCTTAGGACCCTGCACCCATGTGGGAACCTTGGAAGAGGCTCCTGGCTTTGGATCAGCTTAGCCCTGGCCATCACAGCCACTTTTAGAGTGAACCAGCAGATGAAGGATTTTTGTCTCTGTCTCTCCTCTATGTACAACTGCCTTTCCAACGGAAACAATATTTTTTTTAAAGGAGGGTTATAGGGCCCGGCGCGATGGCACAGTGGTTAAGGTCCTCGCCTTGTACGCCCAGGATCCCATAGGGGCACCAGTTCTAATCCCGGCGGCCCTGCTTCCCTTCCATCTCCCTGCCCGTGGCCCGGGAAAGCAGTCAAGGACAGCGCAAGGCCTTGGGACCCTGCACCCGCGTGGGAGACCTGGAAGAGGCTCCTGGCTTCGGATTGGCTCAGCTCCAGCTGTTGCGGTCACCTGGGAAGTGAATCATTGGACGGAAGATATTCCTTTCTGTCTCTCCTCTCTGTATATCTGTCTTTCCAATAAAAAAAAATAAACAAAATAAATCTTTTTAAAAAAAGGAGGATTATATATGCTTATGTATATACAGAGTATTTAAAAAGCTCATGGGAGGGCCCGGCGGCGCGGCCTAGTGGCTAAAGTCCTCGCCTTGAAAGCACCCAGGATCCCATGTGGGCGCTGGTTCAAATCCCGGCAGCTCCACTTCCCATCCAGCTCCTTGCTTGTGACCTGAGAAAGCAGTCGAGGACAGACCAACGCCTTGGGACCCTGCACCTGTGTGGGAGACCCGGCAAGAAGTTCCTGGATCCTGGCTTCGGATCGGCATAGCATCGGCCATTGCAGCCACTAGGATTGTGAATCATTGGACGGAATATCTTCCTCTCTGTCTCTCCTCCTCTCTGTATATCTGACTTTCCAATAAATAAATAAATCTTTAAAAAAAAAAGTTCATGGGAAATGGAATTATAAGGTGATGTGAACAAAATTAAAATCCATACTTATGTAGTATATTCTAATTTTTAAAGATTTATTTTTATTATTTTTTATTGGAAAGGCGGATGTACAGAGAGGAGAGAGAGGAAGATCTTCCGTCCGATGATTCACTCCCCAAGTGAGCACAACGGCCGATACTATGCCGATCCGAAGCCAGGAGCCTCTTCCGGGTCTCCCACACGGGTGCAGGGTCCCAAAGCTTTGAGCCATCCTTGACTGCCTTCCCGGGCCACAGGCATGGAGCTGGAAGGGAAGTGGGGCTGCAGGGATTAGAACCGGCGCCCATATGGGATCCTGGGCGTACAAGGCGAGGACCTTAACCACTGCACCAGGGCACCAGGCCCTATTCCAATTTTTAAAAGATTTATTTATTTATTTTTTGAAAAAGGAGATAAACAGAGAGAAGGAGATACAGAGAAAGATCTTCCATCTGCTGGTTCACTCCCCAAGTGACCACAACACCTGGAGCCAATCCTCCCCAAAGCCACGAGCCGAGAGCTTTTTCACAGTTAGGTGCAGGGTACCAAGCCATCTTCGACTGGTTTCCTTGGCCACAAGCGGGAAGTAAAACAACTGGGACATGAACCAGTGCTCATAAGGTATCTCATTGCGTGCAAGGCAAGGATCCAGCCACTGAGCTACCGTACCAAGCTCCTTTAGTTCCTTGAAGATATTAAAAAGAAAACAAGTATAATGAGAAAACTATGCATGAATTTCAAAGAAATTTTTTTGCATCAAAATAAACATGTATTATTGTTTACCTGGAAGTCAGAAACAGACAGAGAGCTCCATCTACTGGTTCTATCCCCAAATGCCAGTAATGATGGCCTGCCAGTCTAGGCCAGAATCTTCCAGGTCTCCCACACAGGTAGCGGGAACCCAACCACTTGAGCCATTGCTGCTGCCTCCCAGGATCCTTATCACCAAGAGACGAAGTCAGGAAGGATGCTGGTTTCAAACTCAGATTTTGGTGTTCTGACTGGTGTCTTAACGAGTAGGCATAACATCTGCCCTAAAATTGATCTTTAATTTCAATTTTCCATGAACTTCTCAAAGTATGTTTATATATATTTATGTCATGTAGGAGAACATTAAAAAAATAAGGAAGTACACACCGAAACTAACAGAAGGCAGTGAAACAGAGTGAATGAGCCAAGAGTATGTATGTGTCAATCATTTCACCATATATCTTTTTATACTACTTTGACTTTGAACCAACTAATGAAATCCAGTTTGTAAGTGAAGAGATAATTCCCAGACTTACACAGGAATTCCTTTGCTTTGTTTTAGCCAATTTCAGTCAATTTTCTCAATGAGAATATATGGGGAGGAAGATCTCTCAAAAAGAGATAAGGGGCAACAGAACCCGTTACTCATGCCGGGAATAATACAGTACAGAGGTTAGGAAGTCAGACTCTGGTGCCACCTGCTCGGGTTCAAGGTCTGGCTTGACCATTTCCTAACTACAAGACTATGGGTAAACCATTTGCTTCCACTACCCCTCAGTTTCTTCATGTAAATAAATGATATACAGACATACTAGTACTCCCTGCTAGGGTTGTTGACACTGAAACAGATAAAGTGCTGAGAGGGTGCCTCATCTATACCCAACCTCTCTTCTGTGTTTTCAGAACTATTTTTACCAACCAACAAAACATGTGAGCACGGATGAGATGAAGATACTAACACCAGGACAAGGACATTTCTAAGCATAGAGTAGCAGTGGCCCAGATGTCTACTGTTCTCTGGAGTCAGATCTGGTTGCCGCCAAGAAAGTAAATGTGCCAAAGCAAACAAAGACAAACCCAAGCATAATAACCAACAGAACAACAGAGAAACAAGTAGGAAAGTGAACACTAAAGGAGAATAAATATACAAAATGGTATAGTTTCACTCATGTTGAAACAAATTCACTTTAAGATAGGAGGTAATTTCTTTGTTCAGATTAGCAAAGGTTTGGAGATTGATTAAACTCAGTTTAAGCAAGAGTGTTAGGAAATGGGTGTCCTCAAACAGCAGAATCATAAATGGACATACTGTCTTTTCTTAGCTTAGGGTAAAGATGGAAAACAGTTATTCAAAATTTAAAATATATGACAAGGTCTTCAAACAGTCCATGGACAATGGAGTTAAAAGCAGTTTATTTTAGTGTAAAAAATATGAAATCCAGGCCCACTGTGGAGGCCTAGCAGCTGAAGTCCTTGCCTTGCACACACTAGGATCCTATATGGGTACCAGTTCATGTCCCCGGCAGCCCTGCTTCCCATCCAGCTCCCTGCTTGTGGCCTGGGAAATCAGTCAAAGAAGGCCCAATGCCTTAGGACCCTGCTCCCACATGGAGACCCACAGGAAGCTCCCGGCTCCTGGCTTTGGATCGTCTTTGCTCCAGCCATGGCAGACACTTGGGGAGTGAATTACATTTTCCTCTCTGTCTCTCCTTCTCTCTGTATATCTGCCTTGCCAATAAAAATAAACAAACCTTTGAAAAAATGCAAAATCCACATCGTTTTTGATGATATGCATTTTCCACGAACATTTTGAAAATACCTCGTATTTGACCTTTAAATTTACAAGTTTACTTCTGGGAATTTATCTTGGAGATCATCCAACAGTACAAAGGCACATATGTAAAACAATTCAACAGAACATTGTTCCCCAAAACAGGGAAAACTTAAAGAAAAAACACTACTAAGTATCCATTAATAGGAGACCATTAAGTAAATTTTTGTGTACTTCAATGTGAAAGCATGTAACTATTTGCTCATTCATTCAACAAATATTCGTCGATTATCTGCAATGGGGTCAGGCAGTGAAAAATGCAGTCAAAAAATTATTCCCATTCCAGGAGGGGGAACAGACAATAAACAGCCATTAACAGGAAGGGGGATGGAAAGCAACAGGAGAAGGGCTGAAATTTTAGATGAAGAGCTAAGGGAGGCATCACTGAGAAGAGAGTACTTGAGTACAAACTAGCAGAGTGAACCATGGAAAGATCCGCGATAAAACTATTTCAGGCAGAAGAACAACCCCGAGAAAGAATGAAATACTCAGTGTGCCCCACTATGGAGACCACCAAGAAGAAAGCAACAGCATGTAAACCCATTCAGGCTTCAAGGAAAAGGACACACACGTGAGAAAACACTATCTTTTACCTGTAAGAAGCACAATGCTCACTGACTGTGCATTGGCCTTTTCAAACCTTAGTGGCTCCCACATAATGTTTTCTTCTTTTAAATGTTTATCATGAACAAGGGTTCTCATATGAAAAAAAAAAATTTAAGTCCAGCACAATTATATAATATGATTTATTAAGGGCCCTCATCTCATTTCTTCCAACCATCATAGCATGAAAAAAGATGAACCCTTGCTCGGTTTATGAACTCCCAGGGGACATTTTCAATACAGGTGACAGTTATTTGCAGGAACGCCTGTGTTAACAGGAGGCATACAGAGCAGAAGGCGTTTCCTGAATATTCTGCAACTCCCATCTGCGTAGCCTAGTTGATGACCATAAAAAGCTGTGAAAGAATCCACGGCCTGGTTTATTGTCTGTGCTCATCATGAAAATATGTACTGATTTAATATGCTGAAGCTTTCTCCTATACTGGGGTCTGCAAAAGGCAAAGCATTCAGATGGCAAAGAGACCAGCGAGGGGGAGACAGGCCTGAGGTCATTAAGATGCCAGAACTGCTCCAGGAAATAGAACAAACATGCCCTTTACAATCCTGAATTAAAGTATCCACAAAAGGTCTCAAACATTGACTCAATAGTAGGGGAGGCAGAGGAGTGAGGCTGCAGCCTCTCCTCCACCCCAGCCCGCTTGCGCTGCACTTGCAGTAACCGGCAAACCAAGCCACTGCTACTGCTAGAAATTTACCAAGTAAAATATGAGAAAACAAGCTAAGAATCACTGAACCAGAAATTCTTTGCAACTCCAGCACTTGTTTGACAAATCAGAATCAGGGTTTTAAAGGCAGTTACAAGAAATATGGAGGTCCCTATGTTTCTTGTTTTAGGTTAAATCAACCCAATGAAGTCCCAAATTGAACTCCAAATTCAACAAATCAAGTAAGTGAGCTGCTGCTCATCTGTCCCCACTTCACTCCAGGTCTAGGCCATCAGCTGAAATGGGCCCATAAGTGGAACAGCTTGTTCAGGGGCAGATCCACCCAGACCAGTCTTGCAATTAACAATGATATTCATGCCACTCCAAGTAAAACCAAATCACAATAAAAATCAATTTCACAGTATTTTGTTAATGCTCTCCCCTCCTGCCTTCTTCAGAATTTATCAGTACAGTTAAACCCACTGTCTTTCTCTGAACCATCAGCACCTCCTCTGCAGACTGCCTTCCTTTAGCAAAGATGCTCTATAATTTCCCGTGGTTTTGAACATTAATTTTTTTAAAGATTTATTTATTTATTGGAAAGTCAGATATACAGAGAGGAGGAGAGACAGAGAGGAAGATCTTCTGTCCGATGATTCATTCCCCAAGTAAGCGCAACGGCCGATGCTATGCCGATCCGAAGCCAGAATCCAGGAACCTCTTCTGGGTCTCCCACACGGGTGCAGGGTCCCAAAGCTTTGGGCCGTCCTCGACTGCTTTCCCGGGCCACAGGCAGGGAGCTGGAAGGGAAGCGGGGCTGCCGGGATTAGAACCGGCGCCCATATGGGATCCCAGTGCATTCAAGGCAAGGACTTTAGCCGCTAGGCCACGCCGCCGGGCCCATGAACATTAATTTAAAAAAAATAAATAAATAAAAAGGTGTGGTGCAAGGTGCGGTGGCCTAGTGATTAAAGTCCTCACCTTGAATGCACCAGGATCCCATAAGGGCACTGGGTCTAACCCCAGCAGCACCACTTCCCATCCAGCTCCCTATTTGTGGCCTGGGAAAGCAGTTCAGGAGGATGGTCCAAATCTTTGGGACCCTCCACCCGTGCAGGAGACCCACAGGACGCTCCTGACTCCTGGCTTCAGATTGGCTCAGCTCCAGCTGTTGCGGCCGCTTGGGGAGTGAACCATCGGACGAAGACCTTCCTTTCTGCCTCTCCTCTTCTCTATATATCTGCCTTTCCAATAAAAATAAGTAAATCTTAAAAACAAATGAACAAAACCAAAAAAATCAAAGCCAGGAGCCTGGAACTTCTTTATGGATCTTCTTCATGGGTACAGGGTCCCAAGGATTTGAGTCATCTTCTGCTGACATAAGCAGAGAGCGCCATCAGAGATGGAACAGCCTAGACATGAACTGGGACCCATATGCGATGCTGACGTAACCCATTATGCTACTGTGTTTACCTCTATTTTATTTATTTAGAATGCAGAGTTACAGAAAGATGGGAAGAGATGTAGAGACAGACCTTCCACACTATTTCATTCTATAAATGACTGCAACACCCACGTCTGGGCCAGGCCAAAGCCAGGAGCTTCTGGGTATACACATTGCTGCAGGGGACCGAGCACTTGGGCCATCTTTCACTGTGTTCCTAGGCATAACAGCAGGGAGCTAGATGGGAAGTGGAGCAACCAGCATGTGAACCAGTACCCCAGGGATACTGGGACTAGTATCGCCCCAAGGACATCTCATCTGAAAGTAAACACACGCACAAGTCTCATACATTCACGATAGCTGGTGTGCAAAATCCATCAGCCATCTGCTTAGGTAAAGCCAATTTCCCTAGGCCCAGTCACACTTGTTCACTGATGGACTGTCTGGTTGCTCTCAAACTACAGAGAAGAGGCTGTAAAGACAAGGTAGCCTGTTAAGTTAAAACTGTTTTTACTCTCTGATCACTTATGGCAAAGTTGGCTAACTCATAACCTATACTGACTGCCCTTAATCTTATTGTCCATCACCTTCCTACTCCCTCCCGCCATTCTAGTGCCTCTTTATCCTTCTGGTGAATCAGGTTACAAGATCACCAGGGCCATCATCAAGTTACCAAAGCCACAGGCCACTCCGCTACCCTCACCTATCGGGAGCTCTCCTCCAAACACTGCCCTCTTCGGCATGCCTCCCTCCACTCTTCCCTAGGTTTCCTCCTGCCTTTCTAGCCTTCCTGCAAAGTCTCCCCTGCTGGCTCTCCCTCCACCAACCAAATGTAGCCCCAGTCAGCCTGAGGCTCTCTTCTCACGCGGGAGCCTCCTTTTCAAGGACTCTTGATCCGTTACACGGCACAGACCCCTGAGGCCTCTAGTGAGGCCTAGAGACCCTTTCTCAGATGTTTTCAAGTATAATACAAAGCACAAAGGAATACAAAACAGTCCAATTTTACTAATATGAGTGGACATCAAAAAGTTCATGGAAAGGATAGGCATTGTGGTGTAGTAAGTTAAGCTAGGCTTGGGATGCCCACACCGCATATCGGGGTGCCTAGTTAAGAGTCCTGGCTAAGCTCCCTGCCTGTGGCCTGGGAAAGCAGTCGAGGACGGCCCAAAGCTTTGGGAACCTGCACCTGCGTGGGAGACCCGGAAGAGGCTCCTGGCTTCGGATCGGCATAGTATCGGCCCATTGTGCTCACTTGGGGAGTGAATCATCAGACGGAAGATCTTCCTCTCTGTCTCTCCTCTCTGTATATCCGCCTTTCCAATAAAAAAATAATAAAAATAAATCTTTAAAAAAAAAAAAAAAGAGTCCTGGCTAGGGCCCGGCACAATAGTGTAGTGGCTAAGGTCCTCACCTTGCACACTCGGGATCCCATATGGGTACTGGTTCTGATCCCAGCGGTCATACTTTCCATCTGTTCCCTGCTTGTGGCCTGGGAAAGCAGTCAAGGACGGCCCATAGCCTTGGGACCCTGCACCTGCGTGGGAGACCCGGAAGAAGTTCCTGGCTCCTGGCTTCAGATTTGCTCAGCTCCAGCCATTGCAGTTGATTGAGGAGTGAATCATCGAATGGAATATCTTCCTCTCTGTCTCTACTCCTTTCTGTATATCCATCTTTACAATAAAAATAAATCTTTAAACAAACAAACAAAAAAGAGTCCTGGCTAACCTGTAATTCTGATCCAGCTTTCTGCTAAAGCACCTGTGAGGTAGCAAACGATGGCCCAAGTAACGGATACCTGCCACCCATGTGAGAAACCTATACAGACACTACACCTGCACAGGAGACCTGAAAGAAACTCAACACTTATCTTTTTTTATTTTTTTTTAAAGATTTATTTATTTATTGGAAAGTCAGATATACAGAGAGGAGAAGAAACAGAGAGGAAGATCTTCTATCCGATGATTCATTCCCCAAGTGAGTGCAACGGCCGATACTGTGCCGATCCAAAGCCAGGATCCAGGAACTTCTTCCAGGTCTCCCACGCAGGTGCAGGGACCCAAAGCTTTGGATCGTCCTCGACTGCTTTCCCAGGCCACAAGCAGGAAGCCAAATGGGAAGCAGAGCTGCTGGGATCAGAACCGGCGCCCATATGGGATCCTGGCGTATTCAAGGTGAGGACTTTAGCTGCTAGGCCATGCCGCCGGGCCCTCCTATCTTTTTAAATTTTTATTGGAAAGGCATATTTACAGAGAGGAGAGACAGAGAAAAAGATCTTCCATCCACTGGTTCAATCCTCAAGTGGCTGCAATGGCCAGAGATGAGCTGAACCAAAACCAGGAGCCAGGAGCCTCTTTCAGTCTCCCATGTGGGTGCAGGGTCCCAAGGTTTTGGACGGTTTTGACTGCTTTCCCAGGCCACAAGCAGGGAGGTGGATGGGAAATGAAATAGCTGGGACATGAATTAGCACCCATATCATATCCTAGCACATGCAAGGTGAGGACTTTAGCCATTAGGCCACCCACCAGGCCTGGAAACTCTTTCTATATGAAAAAACAAGGACCTAGAAAGCCCTTCAGAAAATACCTGGCAAGGTGATTCTGTTATTCTATGAAACTTTCTCAATAGATAATTCTCCAAAGGAGCTGTACCACTGGATTTCATTTTGAGAAAACGGTTTATAAGATAACTAGAAATATACAAGAATACTATTTTAAAATTTTTTATTTACAGAGACAGAGAGAAAAAGAGATCTTTCCTTTGCTGGTTCACTTCCCAAATGGTTGCAATGCGCAGAGCCTAGGAGGTACAATCTCAGGAGCCATGAGCTTCCCAATCTCTGTTGCTATCCCAGGCCATAAGCAGGGAGCTGGACTGGAAGTACAGCATCTGGGACTTGAATCAGCACATAGGAAGATGGCACAAGTGGAACCTTAACCTACTACAACAAAGCACCAGCCATAAGAATACTACTTCTACCAACAAAGACAATGCAAAGAAAACAACAGAGAGATTGGCACCTGAGAAGGTTCAACAGACTAATCCTCTGCCTGCAGTGCCACAAGCAGGGAGCTGGATGGAAAGTGGAGCTGCCGGATTAGAACTGGCAGCCATATGGGATCCTGGTGTGTGCAAGGCGAGGACCTTAACCACTACACCATCGTGCCAGGCCCAGAACTACAGAATCTTTGAAAAGTCAGCAATACTTATAAACTTTTTTTTTTAAAGATTTATTTATTTATTGGAAAGTCAGATATACAGAGAGGAGGAGAGACAGAGAGGAAGATCTTCCGTCTGATGATTCACTCCCCAAGTGAGTGCAACGGCCGATGCTATGCTGATCCGAAGCCAGGATCCAGGAACTTCTTCCGGGTCTCCCACACAGGTGCAGGGTCCCAAAGCTTTGGGCCATCCTCGACTGCTTTCCCAGGCCACAAGCAGGGAGCTGGACGGGAAGTGGAGCTGCCAGGATTAGAACCGGCACCCATATGGGATCCCGGTGCATTTAAGGCAAGGACTTTAGCCGCTAGGCCACGCTGCCGGGCCCCTACTTTTAAACTTAAAAACAAAAAATAGGGGCTGGTGAGATGGATCAATTTGTTAATCCTTCATCTTAAAGCACCAACTTACTTCCTGACTGCTCCACTTCCCATTCAATTCCATGCTTGTGGCCTGGGAAAACAGTAGAGGAACCTCAAAGCCTTGGGATCCTGTACCAGCTTGGGAGACTGGGAGGCAGCTCTTCGCTCCCAGCTTCTGCTCAGTTCAGCTCCAGCTGTTGCAGTCACTTGGGGAATGAACCAGCAGATGCAAGATCTCTCTGTCATTCCTTCTCTATGTAATTCTATATTTGCAATAAAAAAAAAAATTCTTCTAAAAAATAGAAATAAAAAAAGAAGGGGCTAGCATAATGACACAGAAGATAAGCCACAGCTTGCAATACTGGCATCCTATGTTGGAGTGCTGGTTCATGTTCTAGCTTCTCTGCTTCTGCTTCAACTTTTGGCTGATGTGCATAAAAGGCCGAAGAAAATGACCCAAGTGCTCAGACCCTTGCCACTCACGTGTTAAACCAGGAAGGAATTTCTGGCTCCTGGCTTTGACCTTTATCCAGCCCTAGCTGTTACAGGCTGTTGTACTTGAGTAGTGAACCAATGGATGAAAAATCAATCTCTCTTTCTCTCCCTCTTCAGCTGTCCCTCTCTTTTACTATGCCTTTTAAATAAATAAATCTTTTGGGCCTGGCACAGTAGTCTAGCAGCTTAAGTCCTTGTCTTGCATGCTTGGAATCCCATATAGGCACCTCTTTGTATCCCAGTGACCCCATTTCCCATCCACCTCCTTACTTGTAGCCTAGGAAAGCAGTCAAGGAGATCCAAAGCCATGGGACCCTGCACTCACGCGGGAGATCTGGAAGAAACTCCTGGCTCCTACCTTTGGATCAGCTCAGCTCAGATTATTGCGGCCACTTGGGGAGTGAATCATTGGATGGAAGATCTTTCTCTCTGTCCTGCTCTCAGTATATCTGACTTTCCAATAAAAATAAATAAAGCTTTAAAAAAAAATTACCACCAGAACACAGCATGCAAACCGACTGAAGCCAACTTTGGCATCATCACAATTTAATAAAAATCAAAATAGTCTTTTCCACATTCTAAAATCACAGTGTGGATCTAAGCAGTCCACTCTTCCATGTGTCTTTCTTTAGAGCCCTGGTTCGCAACCAGAAATAATTTTGCCCCTCAGAGAACACCAGGTAACTTCTGGAGATTTTTCAGTCATCAAAGCTCAGGGAGGAAGCTGCTAGTGGCAGTCAAGTGATGCTGTCAACATCTTGTATTGCACAGGACAGTCTCTACCACAAAGACTCACTCAGAGCAAAACATCAACCATGCTGAAGTGAAGACAGGCTGCTCTCAACAGTAAGGATGGCTAATCTAGTGATTCACCCGGACACATCTCACATCAGAGTACCTGGATTTGATCCCTGCCTCTGGTTCCTGACTTCAGCTTCCTGTGAGTGTAGACTCTGGAAACCAGCAGTCACAGATGCAGGGACTGGCTTCCTGCTTCCCTTATGGGAGATGTGGACTGAGTTTTCTGGCTCCCAGCTTCAGTCAGAAACATCCTGGGAATGAATCAGTGAATGGGAGCTCCCTCTGGCAATCTGTTTCTTTTAGCCTCTCATATAAAAAAATAAAACCAAAGGTTAATAAAGTACAGTAAGTATAAAAGGATAACGTTTATTATAATAAAAAACAAACATGAAATGTAACATAATTGTTTGTACTATACCTTCATACACTGGCAATCTAGGCTTATTTATATTAGCATCACCACAAACATCTGAGTAATGCATTGTGCTAGGAGTCAATGACAGGAATGATGTCACTGAGCAATAGGAATTTTTCAGCCCTATTAGAATCTTATGAAATGGGTCCAGCATGGTGGCCTAGTGGCTAAAGTCCTTGCCTTGAAAATGCCAGGATCCCATATGGGCACTGCTTCTAATCCCAGCACCCCACTTCCCATCCAACTCCCTGCCTGTGGCCTGGGAAAGCAGTAAACAACAGCCCAAAGCCTTGGGACCCTGTACCATTCCACTTGCTATAAAGTACCATTCCACTTGCTATAAAGTAAGTAGAGGCAAGGAACTTTGGCTAAGCTAGACTGCAGCAATCATTCTATGTTTGGCTATCTTGCTAGAGGAAGGACAGCAAACACATTCATCAGCATACAACATGTTTGGTTGAAGCAGTAGCTCATCTAACAGTTGCGAGACCTGGAATTGGCTCCTGGCTCCTGGCTCCTAGCTTCAGATTCAGTGCAGTTCCAGCCATTGTGGCCATCTGGGAAGTAAATCATTGGACAGAAGATCTTCCTCTTCTGTCCTTTTCTATATATATCTGCCTTTCCAATAAAAATAAACAAATTGGGCCCAGTGCCGAGGCCTAGAAGCTAAAGTCCTCGCCTTGAAAGCACCAGGATCCCATATGGGTGCTGGTTCTAATCCCAGCAGCTCCACTTCCCATCCAGCTCCCTGTTTGTGGCCTGGGAAAGCAGTCAAGGATGGCCCAAGGTCTTGGGACCTTGTACCCACGTAAGAGACCTGGAGGAAGTTCCTGGCTCCTGGTTCAGGATTGGCACAGCAATGGTCGTTGTGGTCACTTGAGGAGTGAATCATCAGACGAAAGATCTTCCTCTCTGTCTCTCCTCCTCTCTTTATATTTAACTTTGCGATAAAAATAAAATAAAAGGTTATAGGACCAACATTGTTTATATAGTCTGTTTTTGACCAAAATGCCAACATGTGGTGTGTGACTTTACACTTTTTGTGCCTTCCAATTTCTGTACCACATGTATGTTAGCTAATCAAGCAATTTAAAACAATCAAAAACTAGTCACTGTGGCTCATAACTATGAGCTCAAAATGCCATTCAAAGAACATTACTAAGTGGAAAACAGAATTAGCTTATGTTGTAGCATGAGTCCTGAATTAGGAGTCACAAAACCTGTGGAGAACAGAGTCTTACTCAATGCTTCCAAAGCTGTTAAGAACAAATGAAACTGTGCTGATGAAATAGCCTATCAAGTGTAAGAACCACACAAATGACTCCTGATTAACAAGAAACAACACTAGAAATGATAGCTAAGACCTTTAACATAATTCACTTGTTACCTTACGCATCATTTCATTGTTACTGGGACTTCGATTCCTGTTTCAGTACTGTAGTCTTCCATGTATGCTGCTGACCCTTAGATGATTCAGCAACTTCAAAGAAAGGTCTTACTCTGATGAGCCACACAAATTGGGTGCTCAATAATTATCTGAAGATGTGCATGATTATGACAAAGATTAAGAAGAAAAGCTCTTTCCTGTATCATTCCACTTGCTATAAAATAGAAGCAAGAAACTTTGGCTAAGCTAGACTGCAGCAATCATTCTACGATTGGCTATTTTACTAGAGGGAGGACAACACACACATTCATCAGTATACAGCATGTCCGGTTGAAACAGCAGCTCATCTAACACTTGAGCCTCGTGGACACAGGCCAAAAAACCCAGTTTCTTCCTCACCAAGTTACTGAATCATGAAAACAACACCCTCAGTATGCATGTCACTGAATGGCAAGGACAGCCAAGCTGTAGCAACTGCCAGCCAAAATTATTAATACCGACAATGTTGGGAAGATCTCTAGTTTAGCAACTACGAGCAGAGTGAGCACAAGAGCAGGGCAGGACAAGCGGCAGCACGCATCAGAAAAGGAAACCACAGGTGTCTTACGTGATGTATTTGTTGTACAGGATAAAGGCTTCCTCAATGTTGCCTTCCTTAGAGTATACGGATGCCATTCGGATCATCTCAACTCCAGAGCGGAAGTAGCGCCGGGGCGGGAAGTCTTCATTCACCACGACGGCACTGCCACGCTGGGAGAGAGCCCTCACCCGCTCCTCGGGCGGGAGGCTCACATCGCCATGGTCAGGCATCGGGACCACCACGATCTAAGACGGAAAAGCAACAAAACAGATGGCATCAACACCACAGTCCCCACGATCCCGGCAGTCTGGTCTCACAAAAAAGAAGAAAAATCTGCTGCGGCACCTGACAAGTAAGGTCTTTCCTACAAAAAGGCTGAGACTCTCAAATGATAACAAGAATTTACAGACACCAGACTTCATAAGCCCTGTGCCGTAATTACAAAGTACCAGGAGTGTGATGGTAGTGGATCCTGAGGGGTTTAGTTCCACCCTCAATTACCGTCACTAGCGGCCCTACCTATAGCAGTGTTAGGAGCAGGAATGACAGCACATGCCTTTGGTTAGGTCTCTTTCTGGCTTCCCACCACAATCTGTCCCAGTGATGTCCAGGTACATTTAGTGAACTTTAAACATGCTCATTAACTGACTTCAAGTTTCATCATTTTAATTTAACCAAAGAGTAACTGACATTTTCTGTGGTGGACTTTTCATAGGTGAGCAAATATGGTCTGGGGAGTGGCAGCTTACATCGCCATTAAACCACTAATTAGTCTACAAACAACTCATCACTATCACAGCGAGGAATTTAGGTCCATCTAGGACAATTAATCACCTTCCAGAGGTGAATACATTTTGAATAACAAAACAGCACACAACAAAGCAATTTGTCCTGTCAGTTTTCCTTCCCTGGGTACCAAACTGTAACTCCACAATCTTTCTCAATATTGTGGTTGGAGATTTAAAATTCCAATCAGATATCATCGCTCCAGCGTTTCCAAAATGCCGTATGCTACACTTCAGCATCCTCCCTAACCTTCATGCTCTGTCACACACACGCCGTGGATGATTTCATTGCAGAATCTAACAGCCCCAGGATGTCTCTTCCTTCAGTTTCCTCCCATCCCCCACAACAGACGCTTTGGTTTCCTCCCGGAGTCCAGCCTCCCAGGGGAAGCCTCGCAGTTCTGTTTCATTTGTCTTGCCAACGTCTGCTTCTTACTCCAACCCTGACTCAAAGATAGGTATCTTTAGCTCGCCTCCAGTCAGGTCACACTTCCCCTCCGAATCGCCCTCACAACACACACGCTGTGGGGACAGCCAGGGGCTGGAGAGGGACTCCACCGCCCAGAGAGCCTCCTGCAAACCCAAAACCTTCCCAGGCCGCCTGGTTGGGAAGCTCCACTGCAGCAGAGGCGCCAGCAGCCCCCGCCCAGGCCAGCAAGCCGCCCCAAGGACTGAGGGGAGCAGGCGTGCACGGCAGTGGGCAAGCGGCCGACTAGGGCTCCAGACACCCGAGCCCACGTCGCCATCCTCGGGGGCAAAGACACCCAAGGTGTTGGGGGGCGGCAGGCGGGGGCGCCCTGGCGGGTCGGGCACTGCGCGGCAGTTGTCGCGGGGGATGAGAGGGCTGCAAGGCCGACTCTCGGGCTGCCGCTCCCTCAGCGCTCCAGCTGCGCTTACACACCCGGCCCTACCAGTCCCGGGACCCTTCCCCACCTTTACTCGCGGGTAATACTCGAAGCTTCCGGGAACGTCACATCCGGCGCCCCGCCCACGCCCGCCCATCAATCTATTCACTGCCCAGCTTTTTAGGACGCCAGCGTAGGAAACTGGTGGGTGGGACTAGAGTCGCGCGTGCGAAGAATCCGACCAATGAGGCGAGAGCTACGCTGCCATCTTGGTAAAGGGAAAGGGCAGGAAAGAAAGCGGAACCAAAGATAAAGGACCCAAGCTAACTTTTTCTTCGTCTTTGAATTTGTGTTAATCATTTCCTTCCGATCACCCCCTTTACACTTAGGTAAATCTCACATTAGGATAGAGTGCTGGTCCAAGTCAGTGGCAGACACAGCTGAAGGAACCAGGTCTTACCAATCAGGAGGCAGAAAGATTGCGAACTTTCAGCCTGTATGTGTTCCTTTCAACTTGCAACCAAAAATTGTCAGACGGAGATAAAAGGCAAGAGCTTTTATTGCTTAGAAAAGGACAAGCAGTGTTTCATTTCTCAGGCTTTCTGTGGACAGTATTGGGAACAGGACAGCGAGTTAAATACCCCAAATGCACCTGCGTGCGGATGTGTGCGTACATGCCACACCCTCTTTTCAAACAGGTCCTGCAAGCCTGCCAGTCATCTCGTTCCGTTCCACTGTGAGACTTTTTCCTTTGAGTTTAATTCTCTGAGAAGTCTTTTCTCAAATTGATTTGGGCGTCTCCCTGTTCGTGTCTTAACGTAATGATATGATCCAGTCCAGCTTCAATCGCACCTCTCGTGCCTTTTTCCCCTAGCCAGCCTCCAGGTTTCTGACTGCTCCCGTTGGCTGCTGTGTGGGTTTCTGTCAGAGTGCCCTGAGATATCTCCGTGTGCTCGTTGGCTTTTCAGACTTACGGCTGAAATATTCAGTCTGTTTCCCGTGTACCCACTGCAAGCGCTCTTGTGCTAGGATCCACGGCAGGTGAATCTTGGAAGACAATCCCACAGGAGTCGCTCACTGCTGTGGGTCCTGCAAAAAGTGCTCTTAGTTCTTACAGCGCTGGACCTAAAGAAGGTCATTCATTGGAGGTGACAGTCCTGAGCAGTCTCATAAGGAGTTATTTTTGGCAATGCCTAATTCAGCAAATTAAGAGAATTGCATATATCCTAGACATTAAAATGATGATAAGACTTCAACAGACTGAGCTGCACGTGGAAGAGGAGTGTGCCTAAGCACGAAGGCAGCAGTCACCACTCCACTGCCCCAGCTATTCCTGATGTTAGAAAGTCAATCTCCTGGGACAGCTGTGGGGGCACAGGAGCTGAGGCGGAGCATGGGGTGCCCACAGCCTCCAGTGGAGTGCCTGGGTTCAAGTTCCCATTCTGCTCATGATCCAGCTTCCTGTGGAGGTACACCCTAGGAGGCAGTAAGCAATGGCCAGCCACATGGGAGAGCCTGGCCCTGCCTCACCTGCTGCAGGCATTTGAATAGTGAATCTGTGGATGGATACTTTCTCTCTTTATGTTGCTCTATATTTCATACATGTATATATATACATATATGTGTATATATATGTATGTATATAAAACTTTTCAAGAGAACACCAATATTTCTAGTTGCTAGAAATTGTTAAGATGATGATTCATATAGGAAACAGGAAATTTTGTAAAGAAAACCAGATTTTTTAAAATTTGAAAGGCAGAGTCCTAGAGAGAGGAGAGACACAGAGTAAGATCTTTCACCCACTGCTTCACACCCTAAAGGGCCGCAATGGCTGGAGCTGGAGCCCAGTGGCTGCAGCAGCCCTGGCAATTGGGTCATCCTCCATTGCCTTCCCAGGCAGTCAACAGGGAGCTGGATTAGAAGTGGAGCCACCAGGACTTGAACTGGTACCCATATGGAATGTTGGCACAACAGGCGGAAGTTTAGCTGGCTATGTCACAGCACCAGACCCTAGCAATTAGTACTTTTAAGGAGAAAGTTTGTACATGTTGACATTTAGGGCAAAAGGTTAGCACTCTTGGCTTACTAGGGACCAGAAACGCTAAGCAAGAAAACTTTGACCAAAGTGAAAATTTGCATTCCACATTCCCTGCTTATTTAGAAAAGCTGAAAACTGGACATTAGGGTACATGTAGTGAAGAAATTAAGGTAACACAATGCCTGCTACGTTCTTGGCATAATTCAGAAGAGTACCCCTTTGCCATTCACTGCCCTAAAAGTTGGAGGTTAAGTATCAAAAGTGTTCTGTCAGCAGACTGGGTATAGTAGCTCACCTGGTAGACCAGGCAAATTGGAGGCTGGCATTCCCTTGCCTCCTGGTGTGCACTTCAGGTCATAGACAAATTTCCAGAATATGGCAGCTTCCAGCTGACCTCTGGCATACTCCAGTGCCATAGCCTGCACTCCTGCCTGGGTATCCTGACCTGTTCCTTGATCGGCAGCAGCAAGAAGCTACTAGGAAAAAATTGTTGAGTTGGAGAAATGGGGTATAGAAAAATAAGGACCACTGGAGATTTCTGGGGGAAATAAGGAAGACTCCAGGCAGATGTCACTTGTTTAATGTTGCTGCTGTGGTAAGTGCCATACCAAGAGGGGTGTCCTGGCTTTGGATCAGCACGGCTCTTGCTATTGCGGCAGCTTGGGGAGTGGGTCAACGGACGGAAGATCTTCCTTTCGGGGAAAAAAATCAAGAGGGACAATTTCATTAGTATATTTTTACCTCCTGCAGTACATTCTTTTGAAAGTAGCTGATTTAAAAAAAAAAAAAGTCAGGGCCCAACACAATAGCCTAGTGGTTAAAGTCCTTGCCTTCCATGTGCTAGGAACCTTTTTTTTTCTACTTTCTGAAAATATTTTTTTCATTTTTTATTATATTTTTGACAATCTTTACATAGTTAATTAGGATAAGAAGGTTCAAGGGCTACAGGAAAGTGGGTAAGACTATTATTTCCACATAGTTTTTTTTCCCTATATCTGGGATAAAGGGGGAGGTAAAGGGAAAAGCCCCACCCAGTCTCCCACCCACCCCAGGTCCCAGATGTGGGGTATGCTCTGAGGGTCTTGCTCAAGTGGTTTTGATAGTTCAACAGTTATGAATTGCTGCCAATCTCACCACTCCAAGCACGATGAAGTCGCTGAAGAATCCTCTGATTGACATAGTCCATCATAGAGTCTCCATTTGCCCAGTATTTCACTGCCAACATGTGGCTGGGGTAGTTGATTGACTTGTTCTGTCTTCTGTTTTTTCACGGTTAGGGTTCTGAGTCTGGCAGTTCAATTGGGGGGAATCCCTAAAGAGACTTTGTCTGAGGTGAACCCAGACCAGATTCTTGTATGTACTTGCAAGTACATACACAGTCCATCACCCTAATCAGCTGGTGGTTGCAATTGCTGGGTTGGTTCTGTTTCCAGTGCTGTCTTCCATGTGAACCAATGGGTGTTGCAGTCCAGCCTGGTTCTGCCCAGCACATACTTGGCCCTCACATAAACCAGTGGGAGCTGCAGCCCAGTCAGAGCAACCCACAATAACCCCCACCAGGCCCGCCCCTACCCTGGTTCCCGAGCTTGCCAGAATGTGCAGCAGACTAGTCCAATCTGTCCCACATCTGCTTCAGCTCTCGTACATGTCAACACACTTAGTTCTATCTACCCAGCTCAACAATCCAACCCTCACGGATGTTGTAGGGTGCCTCTCTGTCTAGGCACCCCTGCCCTGTCCTGGTTTTCACACCCTCTACTGAGAGTGGTAACCCAAGAGGGAGGAGCCCACTATTTCCCTTTTAGACCTCTCCCACTCCCGGATTATGCACTCTCCAGGTGGTTCTGTGGTTTGACTTGACAGAACTAGCCCCCAATGCCAGCTTCTGCCAGCTGATGCTGTGGCTAAACCCAAATAATCCTTACCCACTCTAATTTTGTTTGCACCAGTAGGAATAATCAGCCTGGCCTGGCTTTTCCCTGATCTAGTCCACATGAGGCTCACAGGAGCTATAGCCCTGCCTAGTCTGGTCTGCCCCAATCCCAGCTCAGGCTCTCCAGTGGGAGTAGCTGTCCAGCAAGGGTTCCCCCTCCCCCTTATTCCCCATGCCAGCTCTGCCCCCGCCCTTCCTGGTTCTCACACATGCTGGTTGGGTGCTGCGGTCACATCTGGTACAGGCACCCGCACCTTGGCCTTCCTTATTGTGCACTGGCTTTTGTCGCGACCGAACCCAGCTCGACCCACACTGTTCTGGTGGTTAAATTTGCCAGTGAATGCCGTGAACTGATTCACCATGTGCTAGGATCCTATGTGGGCACCAGTTTGTGTCCCAGTGGTTCCACTTCCCATCCAGCACCCTGCTTGTGATCTGGGAAAGCAGTTGACTAATGCCCAAAGCCTTGGAACCATGCACCTGTGTGAGAGACCTGAAAGAAGCTCCTGGCTCCTGGCTTCAGATCAGCTCAGGTCTGGCCACTATAGCCACTTGAGGAGTGAACTAGCAGACAGATCTCTCTTTTTGTCTCTCCTTCTCTGTTTATCTGACTTTCCAATAAAAATATATGTGGGTATAGACAAACCATGGCTGGGCTGGAACATCCAACAGCAAGAACCAGATTGGGTGGAAGGCCAGTCAGGAAAAGCCACAGTTCCTGTTATTACAGGAGGTGGACTGAGTAAGGTTGGCTCATGGACCCACTGGTAAGCGTGAAACCTGGCATTGGGAGAGGTTCTGATGGAGGAGCCTGGGCAACTCCTCTGGCAGGACACAGACCCGGCAGGTAAACGCAAGAAACATGATAGGAAACAGCCCAGAAAAGGCCATGGAAAGCTACCCACTGGCAAACAATTGGCTGACGTGGGGGCAAGACCAGGCTGAATCTGTCCACATCATCCACTGGCAAATCCAGGCACCAGTGTGGGTCGACCTAGGGTTGGTCGCAACAAAGACTAGTGCACATTATGGAATGCCGAGGTGAGGTGGCCTGTACCGGAAGGGACCGCAGCGCCCTACCAGCCTGAGAACAAGAAAGGAAGTGGGCAGAGCCGGCAGGGGAATAAGGGAGGGTTCCTTTGCAGGACAGCTACTTCCGCAGGAGAGCATGGGCTGGGATGGGGGCAGACCAGACTAGGCAGAGCTACCACACCTGTGGGCTTCGTGCGGACCAGATCAGGGAAAAGCCGGGCTGGGTGGATTATTCCTACTGGTGCAAACAAAATTAAAGTGGGCGAGGGTTGTTTGGGCTTAGACGCAGCATCAACTGGAATCTGGGAGTGGGAGAGGCCTGGGAGGGAAATAGTGGGCTCATCCCTCTTGGGTTACCACTTCCACAGGACATAAAACTAAGATAACTAAGATAGCGGCTGGGGTGGAATGGGGTGTGGGACAGACTGGATTACTGCTACACTTACTGGCAAACCAGGGTAGGGGGTGGGCCTGGTGGGGGTTATTGTGGGTCGCTCCAACCTAGGCTGCAGCTCCCGCTGGTTTATGTGAGGGCCAAGTATGTGCTGGGCAGAACTAGGCTGGACTGCAACACCCATTGGTTCCAGTGGAAGTCGGGAGTGAAAACAGAACCAACCCAGCAACTGCAACCACCAGCTGATTGGAGCGATGGACGGTGCCGGGCCCTGTACTTGTTAGCACATACAAGAAGTTTCTTTGGAGATCTTCCTAATCTAAATGCTGGACTCAAAACCCTAACGAAGAAAAGAGAGAAGACAGAACGGGTCAACCAACCATCTCCGCTATGATGGACTATGTCAATCAGTGGATTTTTCAAAGCCCTCATAGTGCTTGGAGTGGCAAGATTGACAACGATTCATAACTGTTGCAATATCAAAACCACTTGAGCAAGAACCTCAGCGCATGCCCTACATCCGGGATCTGGGGAGGGTGGGAAAATGGGTGGGCCTTCTCCCTTAAATAACCCCCTTTAAACTTGAAGGTAACAATATGGAAAGCATACTAGTATTATCCACTTTCATGTAGCCCTTGAACCTTCTTACCCTAATTAACTATGTAAAGAATGTCAAAATAAAATTTTATAAAAATTAAAAAAAAAAAACAAAAAACACACACACACACACAAAAAAAAACAAGTTATTGGTTAGAATTGCATAAAGACGACCACATTCAAGGTAAAGTACAAGTTAGTGTGTTTTTGATGCTATGCATGTAGTGTTATTCAAACCTCTCAAAAGCTATATTTGGTGTTCACTCTTGTTAAATTGTGTTCATGTTGGAGAAAACTAAAGCCCAGGAGAAGCCCATGATCACAACGTAGGCAAATGTTAAAACTGGAAAGAACTTTCAAGTTTGTTTCACTCGAAGTAAAGGCATAATTGTGACTTGGAAAAAAAAAAAAAGTAAAAGCGAAAGTCAGTTGCTGTGATTCCTGGACCAAAAACCCTCCCCAGGGGCTGGTATTGTAGTCTTAGTTGAGACACTTCTTGGTTGTCCACATCCCATGTTGGAGATCCAAGGTTCAAGTCCTGCCTCCATGTCTGATCCAGCTTCCTGCCAATGTGAATCCCTAGAGACAGCAAAGGTAACTAAGAATTTGGGGCTCGGGGCCCAGTGCAGTAGCCTAGCGGCTAAAGCCTTGCACATGCCCAGAATCCCTTATGGACCCTGCTTCCACGTGACCCTGCTTCCCATCCAGCTCCCTGCCTGTGGTCTGGGAAAGCAGTCGAGGACAGCCCAAAGCCTTATGACCCTGTGCCCGGGTGGGAGACCCGGAAGAGGCTCTGGGCTCCTAGCTTTGGATTTGTTCAGCTCTGGCCATTGCGACCACTTGGGGAGTGAATCAGCAGACAGATCTTCCTCTCTGTCTCTCCTCTTCTCTGTATATCTGACTTTCCAATCAAAATAAATATGAAAAAAAAAAAGAACTTGGGGCTCAGCCAGCTGTGTGGGAGACCCAGATGGAGTTCTTGACTTCTAGTTTCAGCGTGGCCCAGCCCCAGCTTTTGTGGGCATTCGGGAACTGCACCAACATATGGGACGTATTTCCCCTCTCTCTTTCTGTTGCTCTGCCTTTCAAATAAATAAACTTTAAAAAATCATTTTAAAAACCCAAACCCTCCAGTGACTTCCCGTGGCAGTTAGAATGCGGGTCAAAATTCTTCACCCTGACATGCGGACTGCTGCAGCCCTGCCGCCTCCCACTCCCCGCCTTGCTTGCTGCTGCCCAGCCTCGCTCTCGGATCACAGCTGTTTCCTCTTCCGGGGGGCTGCTGTTATCCTGGTCTCTGCTCGGCTGGCTCCATCCTGAAGCTCGCATCTCAGTGTACATGTCACCTCCTCAAGCGGAACTTCCCTGATCACCCATTCTGAGTGGCCACCCCGTTGCCCCCTATCCTGCCATCTGATTTTTTGTTTTTAACTGAAAAGTCAGATTTATAGAGAGGAGAGGCAGAATAGATCTTCCATCCACTGGCTCACTCCACAGATGGCCACAATGGCCAGAGCTGAACCCATCTGGATCTCCCATGTGGCTGCAGGGTCTCAGGGCTTCGGGGCCTCTGCTGCTTTCCCAGGCCACAAGCAGGCAGCTAGATGGAAATGCAGCAGCTGGGACACGAACCAGCACCAGTATGGGATCCTGGCACCTACAAGGCAAGTACTTCAGCTACTAGGCTACTGTTCCAGGCCCTTATCTGGTTTTAATTCTCTGTAAAGCCACTGAGCAATGGGCTTGAGGTCATGTATTGTCTTTTGTGCCCCCACTAGGATCCAATTTCTGGAACACAGGAACTTTGACTTGCCTGACGTGCAGGGATGGGCTAGCCCGTTACGATAATAGCAGAGATGAGCCAGAGTGGTGAGCACCGTGCTCCTGGGGACAGATCTCACAGGGCAGAGCTAACAGCAGAAAGCTCGAGCCTAGGAGCCTTTATTTGTTTGGCATCTCACACTCTCAGGGATGTGTTAGGCAACGGGCATACAGGAATAAGAAAAATGCAGCTTCTGTTGTTTTACGACTTTCAAGGACAAGGGTTAAAAAGAGGAACCTCTTTAAATAAAAGACGAGGAAGGTTTTGAAAGCGATGCCAGGTGAGGCCCCATCTGTAGAGAATAAAGCAGGCTGTGTCGAACATTGCTAGGGAATGGACATATTCTAAAAGTAAAAATGGAGCGAGTACTAAAGACATTGTTCACATAGTGAAAAATTTTTGCAGTGAACTTGTTGAGATTATGAAATAGAAAATACAATTTGAAAAGGCAGCATGGGTAAAGAAAAGGATGTGGCAAATGCATTGATGTCTTTTAAATTTGTGCATCATAGGGCCCAGCGCCGTAGCCTAGCAGCTAAAGTCCTCATCTTGCACACGCTGGGAGCACCCAGGATCCCATACGGGCGTCAGTTCTAATCTTGGCGGCCCTACTTCCCATCCCGCTTCCTGCTTGTGGCCTGGGAAAACAGTCGAGGACTGCTCAAAGCCTTGGGACCCTGCACCCACGTGGGATCCGGAAGAAATTCCAGGTTCCTGGTTTTAGATCAGCACAGGTCGGGCTGTTACAGCTCCTTGGGGAGTGAATCAACGGATAGAAAATCTTCCTCTTTGTATATCTACCTTTCTAATAAAAATAAAATAAATCTTTAAGAAAATAAATTTGTACACTATAAATGCAGGCAAATAATGTTCATTTTCAGCTGGAGTTACCAGACATAAAAAACTGGCCGCAACTTTGAGATGAATCTGTGGTCTAGGGCGCCACCTGCAGTTCATTTGAAGACTGGCACTTTGTTGCCTGAAAAGATCTTTAATTTTGTATGTTGTTAAAAATAATGCTTAATGTATAACGTGAGAAATAAACTTTGCTTTAGACATATTTTCTTTTTAACTTGTTAGTTTTCTCTGAGTTATGTAATTTGTTCCCTAATAATTCTTTTATTTAGGAATACTCTCTTCTTTAGCCTGTTAAGATGCCTTTGTCTCACTATGTCAAACTGTGTCAGAGCAGCCACTGGCATGCACAAAATCTGGGACTGGGAATGCGCTTTGTTGAGGAGCTAAGGGGATGCCCCGGCTGGGTTGGAATTGCCACAGCTGAACACAAGAACCAGAATGGGAGTGGTGGTCTGTGCTGGACATGGCAGCAGTGTCCCTCCGCGTGGGTGTGGACAGGATCTGGAGTGCAGCAGATTGGGCTGGATTCCAGTACCCAGTGATGCTCATGAAGCCAGCGTAGGTGTAGAATGGACTGGGCGAGGTTTCAGCTCCTACGGGCCATGTGAGAGCTGTGTCATAGCAATGGACTAGGTGTGGCTGGGCTGTAGCACCCAACAGTAAGACCTGGATTGGGTATGGGCCAGTTGGGCAAGGCCAGGACAGGAGGTGGATTAAGTCAGCCTGGGCCAATGACCCAGCATTGTGCGTGAGATCTAAATAAGGAACTTGGGGAACTTCGTCAGGGTGCGGTACCTGCAGGTAAGCACAAGAACCAAGGTAAGGAACAGTCCAGACCAGACCAGGTTACAGTACCTGCAGGCATACGTGTGGCTCAGGTCTGAGGTTGGGCCTGGCTGCGCCAGTACATAACACCTGCTGTCTGCCCACAGTGCAGTTCCTTCCCTGGCCCTGGAAATCCTCCAAGCAGTCAGGTACTAGGCAAGGCCGGCTCGCTCTGGCAGACCTGTGCCATGTGACCTGCCCACAGCTGTATTTGGATCTAATAAAACCAGCTGAACCTGTAAAAAAAAAAAAGGCCTGCGTTGCTGCTGCTGCCCACAAGATGGCCCATCACCACATTTGCTCCTCGATTTTTATCAAAACTTAAAGTAAAACAGGGCCTGCTACCTAGTTTGGAAGATTTGCTGTTCTATACAGTTGCAGAAGGACAAGAGAAAATGCCTGTTCATAAATTCATTACAGCACTCACATCTACAGGATTGCGAAGTCTGATCCCAGGTTGAAAGAGCGTATGGATATGTTAAGATTAACTCGTCAAACAACATCAGATGGTGTCGTGTAGACAAAGATCTTTTTAAAAAATGTGTTCAAAGCAACATTGTTTTGTTGACACAAGCTTTTCGAAGAAAGTTTGTCATTCCTGACTTTATGTCTTTTACCTTACACATCAATGAGTTTTATATATATATAGTTGCAGCCACTTGGGGAGTGACCCAGTGAACAGAAGATCTGTCTCTTCTCTCTGTAAATCTGACTTTCCAATAAAAAAAAAAAATCTTAAAAAAAAGAAAGAAAGGCTTATGATGGACATCAGTTCTGAAAGCCCCAGTTGACAAGAAATGCACTGAGAGGTGCAGGGGCGAGAGTGAGGTCAGCCACTGGAGCTTCCACCAGCTGAGGAACACACACCCCTGGCTGCTGCCAGGAGGCAGCGGGATGCTGGGGGCACACTGACACAGGGCTGGAGGCTACCCTGATAGGCCATCAAGCCATCCTCTTCCTTCTAGTGTGTCACTCCCCGATGGCTACCATGGCCGCCATGGCCGGAGATGAGTAAATGCCAAGAGCCGGGAGCTTCATCCAGGTCTCCCACATGGGACCAGGGACAGAAGGGCTTAGAGCATCTTCCATTGCTTTCTCTGGTACATTAGCAGGAAGCTCAGACTTGGGTACCCATATGTGATGCCTGCATTGCCACAGAGCCTTAACCCTCTGTATTAAAATGCCAGCCCCTCTAATACCCATTTCTAGTGCTAGTTTTCAAAACTGCTAAGTTTCATCCTTGTTCAGCGAGGCAATGATAAAAATATTACTGAATGTGACTTTTCTGAGATGCTACTTTCCCCAGTGACACCCTATGCTAACCTTAGTGTTTCCTTGTGCACTGATTCAACGATTTTCACTGGGTAATCTCACCCTGTGCTCTTTCACTGTAATTTAAAATATGACCTTCCTTTTACTGTTCAGCATCAAGACACTCCTCCCTTCTTTGAGAAGTGCTCTGTGTTCCCCATGTCTTCATTCTTACGTCTCCCTCCATCATTTTTGTCTCAAATTTCCTAGCCTGGGTTATCTGCGTCCCCACAGTCCAAATCACTCCATCCTCCCTATTTTAATTTTACCTAAGAAGAAACCTCAAAGATATGAGAATACTACCTTTTGAACCACACTCAATTTGAAATACCAAAGTTGAAATGTTTATAGAGGGAGGGCCCGGCGCGGTGGCGCAAGTGGTTAAGGTCCTCACCTTGCACACCTGGGATCCCATATGGGCGCCGGTTCTATCCCGGCAGCCCCCGCTTCCCTTCCAGCTCCCTGCCTGTGGCCCGGAAAGGCAGTTGAGGACCGCCCAAAGCTTTGGGATCCTGCACCTGCGTGGGAGACCTGGAAGAGGCTCCTGGCTCCTGGATTGGGATGGGCGCAGCACTGACTGTTGCGCTCACTTGGGGAGTGAATCATTGGACGGAAGATCTTCCTTTCTGTCTCTCCTCTCTGTATACCCGCCTTTCCAATAAAAAAAAAATAACAAGGTAGGTGAGACTGCCCCCTCCCGGCCAACCTCCACAGTTGCAGTATCGGGAAGTTGAAACATTTGTCTCACCTACCTTCCCCCTCATCAACTCTCTCCATTTTGATTGGAGGACCACATGGGTCTGCAATCCCCTCACCTTTGTAATAAATATTAAAATAGCATTTAAAAGTTTAATATGAAAAAGATATTGAGAAGTTGTGCATAGTTAAAGTCATATATTATATGGTTCCAATCTGAGATTTGGATGCGGCCACATGCAGGAGGAATGGGGAGATGGCCCATTAATAGCCTTTGGTGTTGTAAAGAAGCGCACGCATTCCATCCAGTTGGTCTCAGATGGGACAGGCTTTTCAGTCTCAGGGAGCAGAGACCAGGAGCGTGGTCTTGGCCTTGGCGGACACCGTGTACAGTGAGTGGCCTCCTGTAATGACTCCTGTGCAGGGGAGAGGATCATGCCAATGTGCAATGAACACAAGTCACCCTGTTCCTGGGAAGCCTCAGATGTCACTTCAAAAAGGAGACCACCGACTTCTCAGAGAGACGATAACACAGCAGGGGTCATAGCCTTTGGCACTGGCTAGGATATCTGCAGCTCATGAAAAGCACCGTTATCTTAGATACAGGGTTTCTTCTTTAAAAAAATATTTTATTTTATTTTCGCAAAGTCAGATATACAGAGAGGAGGAGAGAAAGAGAGGAAGATCTTCCATCTAATGATTCACTCCCCAAGTGACCACAACGGCCGGTGCTGTGCCGATCTGAAGCCAGGGACCAGGAACTTCCTCCAGGTCTCCCCCGTGGGTGCAGGGTCCCAAAGCTTTGGGCCGTCCTTGACTGCTTTCCCAGGCCACAAGCAGGGAGCTGGATGGGAAGTGGAGCTGCCGGGATTAGAACCAGCACCCATATGGGATCCCGGCGTGTTCAAGGCGAGGACTTTAGCTGCTAGGCCACGCTGCCGAGTCCTAGATATAGGTTTTCAAACCAAGTACATGCAAGACCTATGACCTTTATTAGTAGGAAGTAGTTACATAAGATTAACTTAATCTACATACTGTAGTAACCCTCAAGAATAAGGATTGGAGATCTATGAGGAGCGAGTAGCTAGCTTAGAGTCATGAATTGAATGCCATACCTCTGGACTGGCACAGCAAATTAATAGCCAACCTGCAAACACTGGTTCCATATGGATGCCAGTTTGTGTCCCAGTTGCTCCACTTCTGATCCAGCTCTCTGCCTAAGGTCTGGAGAGCAGCAGAGGATAGTCCTAGGTGCTAGGCCTGGGAACCTTGTTCATGTGTGGGAGACCAGAAAGAACCTTAAGACTCCCGGGTTCATATCATCTCACCTCTGGCCATTGAAACCATTTGAGGGGTCCAGTGCAATAGCTTAGTGCTTAAAGTCCGGGATCTCATATGGGCGCCGGTTCTAATCCCAGTGGCCCCTCTTCCCATCCTGCTCCCTGCTTGTTGCCTGGGAAAACAGTTGAGGATGGCCCAAAGCCTTGGGACCCTGTATCCACGTGGGAGACCCAGAAGAGCTCCTGGCTCCTGGCTTCGGATTGGCTCAGCTCCAGCCGTTACGCTCACTTGGGGAGTGATTCATCGGACGAAAGATCTTCCTCTCTGTCTCTCCTCCTCTCTGTACATCTGCCTTTTCAAAAAAAAAAAAAATCTTTAAAAAAATTTGAGGAATAAACAATTGTCTTTAAGTTTAAAAAAAAAAAAGTCAAACCTCCCCTGCCTTATACATATAACTTCCAGGCAAGGGTGTGGAATCAGCTGATGAGCTCCATGTCAGCCCATCAAAGTATTGTTTATAGCAAATAAAAGTGAAAATGATGTTAAAAGTTTGAAATGTTTTATTAAAGCTAACATTCTTACATAGGATTTTTTAATTTCTCTAGCATTTGGAGAAAAGATATTGATATTGACTAGGAGAGGATGGAGCTATTCCTCATGAACTACCTCAGGAAGGACAAATTCTGTACCTGTGTGCTTTGGATAGGATCTCTGAACACAAGACCTTATATCTGGTTTTAATTAAGGACATTAAAACTGTCACTCCCAGGCCCAGCACGGTAGCCTAGTGGCTAAAGTCTTTGCTTTGCATATGCTGGGATCCCATATGGGCACCAGCTCATGTCCCAGCTGCTCCACTTGCCATGCAGCTGTCTGCTTGTGGCCTGGGAAAGCAGTCGAGGATGACCCAAAATCTTGGGATCCTGCACCCATATGGGAGACCCAGAAGAAGCTCCTGGCTCCCAGTTACAGATAGGATCAGCTCCAGCCTTTGCGGCCACTTGGGGAGTGAACCAGCGTGCAGAAGATCTTTCTTTTGTCTCTTCTTCTCTCTGTATATCTTCCTTTCCAATAAAAATAAATAAGTCTTAGAAAAAGAAACTGTCACTACCACGCAGAAACTTTTGCACAGGAGACTAAAAAGGCATAATGGAAGGGGTGGAATGGTTTAGGGAGGCTTATCAGCTAGGGCAGGGAAGATTGTCTTACCTGTCAGTATGCCCTTGGGCTTCTCTTAATTTTGTCACAAATCCCATCTGTATTTAATTTTCTTATAAAGAATTGAAATGGAAAGGACTGGGGATCAGCACTCTGGGTAATTCTCCACCTGTAACACTGGCATCCCATATGAGTACCAGGAGCTGTTCCACCTAAGAGCCATCTCCCTGCTAATGAACTGGGAAAGCATATGGGTGACTCAGAAAAGCTCCAGACAGTAGGTTTCAGGCTGGTCTGGCTCTGGATGTCATGGTCATCTGGGGAATGAACCAGTGTGTTGTCGAAACACATCCAACAGGATAAGCTGGGGTAACATATGCAAGGCTGAGAACCTATTGAGAAGAGGATCTAGAGAGGGAGAAGGGCGCCTTACCCAGTGTGCATGCTACCCCAGTGAATCCTTGGAGGTGTGTTCACGCCCTGCTTGATGAAATGCAAACATCTGTGCTTTGTCTAGTCAGCTAACTAAGGGCAAACCATACTCTGTTCCCCATTTCAATAGTGTTTTGACCAGTTTCCCTAGCTCCCTGCTTACAGACATTACCTAATTCTGAGTTGTGTTTGACTATTTTTTTCACTATGTGTATAAAAATGGTGACCCTTGGGCCCAGCACAATAGTCTAGTGGTTGAAGTCCTCGTCTTGCACACTCCCGGAATCCCATATGGGCGCCGGCTCTAATCGCAGCAGCTCCACTTCCCATCCAGCTCCCTGCTTGTGGCCTGGGAACGCAGTTGAGGATGGCCCAAAGCCTTGGGAGATCCTGCACCTGCCTGGGAGATCCGGAGGAAGCTCCGGGTTCTGGCTTCAGATCGGCGCATCTCTGGCTATTGCGGCCACTTGGGGAGTGAATCAATGGATGGAAGATCTTCCTCTCTGCCTCTCCTCCTGTCTTTACATTCAACTTTCCAATAAAAATTTTAAAATAAATTTAAAAAAAAAGAACTGTGACCCTGGAAATAAGCTGTCAGTCACCCACAATAGTGATGTTCCTCCATTTCTTTTATGTCATTCTCCCCAGGGACCTGCAAGATAAACTTGCAGAGTGAACAGAAAATCTGTCTCTCTGCAATTCTGCATTTAAATAAAAGTAAATGTCTCTTTTTTGAAAGAGAAAACTAAAGGAAGGCCCAATGTCATAACCTAGTGGCTGAAACCTCGCCATGCTCTAGCCAGGATTCCATATAGGTGCTGGTTCAAGTACCGGCTTGTTCATTTCCCATCCAGCTCCCTGCTTGTGGTCTGGAAAAACAGTTGAGGATGGCTCAAAGTCATGGGACCTAGCACTGGTGTGGGAGATGCAGAAGAGGCTTCTGGCTCCTGGCTTCAGATTAGCTCAATTCTGGTCATTGTGGCCATTTGGTTAGTGAACTAGTGGACAGAAGATCTCCATAAATCTGCCCTTGGATAAAAAAGATAGATCTTAAAAAGAAGAAGAAGAAGAAAAGGTGAGCACTTAGCAAAGGTAGTGGTTGAAGGCCCCTCACTTTCCACTGCAGATTGATCATTATTATCTTTTTTAAAAAAAAAAAAAAAGTTTTATTTTATGGGCCCGGCGCGGTGGCGCAAGTGGTTAAGGTCCTCACCTTGCACGCCCGGGATCCCATATGGGCGCCTGTTCTAATCCCGGCAACCCCGCTTCCCTTCCAGCTCCCTGCCTGTGGCCCGGGAAAGCAGTCGAGGACGGCCCAAAGTTTTGGGATCCTGCACCTGCATGGGAGATCCAGAAGAGGCTCCTGGCTTCAGATTGGCATAGCATCGGCCGTTGCGCTCACTTGGGGAGTGAATCATCGGACAGAAGTTCTTCCTCTCTGTCTCTCCTCTCTGTATATCTGCCTTTCCAATGAAAAAATAATAAAAATAAATCTTTAAAAAAAAAGTTTTATTTTTATTGGAAAGGCACATATAGAGAAAGGAGGAGAGACAGAGAGGAAGATCTTCTGTCCAACGGCTAACTCCCCCAAGTGACTGCAACAGCTGGAACTGAGCCAATCCGAAGCCAGGAGCTTCTTCTGGATCTCCCAGGCAGGTGCAGGATCCCAAGGCTTTGGACCATCCTCCACTGGTTTCCCAGGCCACAAGCAGGGAGCCAGATGGGAAGCAGGGCCACTGGAATTATAACCGGCAACCGTATGGGATCCTGACGCATTCAAGGCAAGGACTTTAAAAACTATGCTATTGTGCCAGGCCCAGTCCTTTTTATCTTAATCCTTTCCTTGGTTTTATTTCCACTCACCTTGAAAACTTGTTCTTGTGATGGGTTGTGCATACACAGGGATGTAGATTTCCGAGGTCGAGACTGGTGGTGGGACTTGTGTGTTCTGAATCTCTCTTAGCACCATCACCATTTCTGAGTAAGGGACAGAGGCCACACTTCCTGTGTGTGTCACAGAGCCATAGGACTGCAGGCAAGTGCCAAGTCCTCCAGACACTGGAGGCCCTACTGTGCCTGGATTAGAGTAATAGAGCTGGTTTGCTTGCTGGTATGAAAGTGACAGGCCACATCCCTGCTTTGGAATTTGAGATGTCATCCCCTGAGTGAGTGATGGAAACAGAGGTTCCATGGCATTGGCATCTGCAGTTTGGTCATATTGGGCTGCTATAGGTGTAGAAGAAACACCTGCATGCTGGTTGGTGAGAGTTACCTGAGTGAAGCGCCCAAGGCAGGAGGACTTTTCAGTGCTTCCTGTGATGTCCCAGTCTAGAATATGTGGATAGGAGGGAGCAGATGTGCGATCTGGCTCTGGTCAGTAACTCCACACAGCATCTTTGTGCTAGAATGTTGGCGAAGGTAGGCACTGTCTGGGAGTGGCTGGAAAGAGGTACCAGTAGCTGATGGCAGTTGCCATGTCGAGCCAACAGTTGGGGAACACACTCCAGAGAAGCTGGTGATGCTTCCTGTTGGGGAAGCTGCACTGCTCACCACAGGATTAGAGAGCTGCAGGGCATTTGCAGTCGGTGGATTTAGGAAATTCTCTGTAGGAAACAAGAGGGAGATGTGAATTTCAATGAGCTTGAAGAATTCGTACCATTATCTTAACATTATTGTAATCAGAAAGAGTCTAACACCAGTACTCTCTCATTCTCCAAGAATCAGTTATAGTTACTGATGAAGAATTGATGAACTTTCTTTATTTTTGCTTTGTGCAAGTATGTAAAGGACACTGAAGCTGTACTTCATTGTACTAGAAGCTCCCTTCACCCTACCTTGTTTTTCCCTTGAGCCTGTCTCACTATTGACTCATGAAAACTGCATGGAGCTGAAGCATTACTTTATGTACTTGGGAAAGTTGAAGACAATGGACTGAGTGCTGGGACCCTGGCACTCATGCGGGAGCCCCAGAAGAAGCTCCTGGCTTCTGCCTGGCCCAACCATGGCTATTGTGGTCATTTGGGGAGCAAACTAGCACATGGAATCTCACTCAGCTCTTCCCAACTTGCCCTGTGTAACACTGCCTTACAAAGAAATAATAAGTTTTTAGCATTTCTTTAAAAAAAAAAAAGATTTATTTTTTACTGGAAAGTCATATATACGGAGAGGAAGAGAAACAGAGGAAGATCTTCTGTCCAATGATTCACTCCCCAAGTGGCCAAAACGGCCAGAATTGCGCCAATTCTAAGCCAGGAGCCCAGAACTTCTTCCAGGTCTCCCACATGGATACAGGGTCCCAAGACTTTGGGCTGTCCTCAACTGCTTTCTCAGGCCACAAGCATGGAGATGGCTGGGGAGCAGGACTTCTGGGTCGCTCCAACTGGGCTGCAACTGCCACTGGTTTGCTTGAGGGCCAAGTGTGCTGGGCAGGATCAGGATGGACAGCAACACCCATTGATTTGTAAAGAAGACAGGCCTGGAGACAAAACTAACCCAGCAATTATAACCACCAGCAAGTGCACAGATAGGCTGATAGTGGCGATGGACTGTGCCAGACCCCGTATTGGCAAGCACACACAAGAATCAGGTCTGGGATCACCTCAGATAAAGTTTCCTTGGGGGTTCCCCCCAACTGAATTGCTGCACTCAGAACCCCAACCATGGAGAGAATTGCAGGTTCCATGGTCTGACTGTGGAGTGTATGTATCAGAGCTGGGCCTCCTCAGAGGCTCAGACGGAGCAGTGGACAGCATATCCAGGTGGCACATGGAGGATATGGCAGTACATTGGAGTCTGCAAAGGACATCTGATACCATAAAAGAGGACAGAGGACCGAACAAATTTATCAACTACCCCAGTCAAGAGTTGGCAGTTAAGAACTGGGCAAATGGAAAGTCTAATGTGAACTATGTCAATCAATGAATTCTGGAGAGATTTCATCGTGCTTGGAGTGTCGCGACTGGCAGCAATTCAGAACTGTGGAACTATCAAAACCTCATGAACAGGGCCTTCAGAGCATGTCCCACATCAGGAACTCGGGCAGTGTCTGGGGGCTAGCTGTCCTCCCTCTCAGGGCACAGAAGCATTTAGGAGGCTGGGTGTGGCTTCTCTCCTTGTCTCCCTCCTTCCCCCAGGTAGAGGAGTGGATAAAAACAGAATGTGGAAATGGCAGTCTCATCCACCTTTCTCTAGCCCTTGACCTATTGCACTCTAATCAACTATGTAAAAATAATCAAAAATGGAAATAATAATTTTTTAAAAAGATGTTGGGACTATCTGAAAGAACACTCGAGGAACCGGAGGCAGTGAGTCAGTCACTATTTGAAGTTCCAAGAGTGCAAGCTCCAACTCACTGCTCGTCAGCTGCCGAAGGCGGTGGGCGCGGCAGCCACACCTGTCCTGTTTACAAGGCCACCCCCAGGCCCGCCGTCGCGGTGACGTCATCACGACGGGCGGTGGCGCAGGCGCAGCGCGTGGCGCCGGGACGCTGCGTGGCTTCCTGCAAGTGAGGCTCTTGTTTTTGGCAGCGAGGGCACGGCTCTGGCGGCCCTAGTTCGCTTGATGTGGGGTGGGCGGCATCTCGAGGCCCACATGAGCCAGGGACGTCATGCCCGCGGTTGTCGGGACCTGGGACAGAACCCTTCCGGACGTTCCTCAGGCAAGAAGAAGGGTAAAAACAGCATTCCGGAAAGGTATGTGTAGCCCAGCTCCTAGCTTCTGGCCCTTGTCTTGTGCTTGGTGCCTCCGTCCTTGCTTGGGAGCAGTGACCCTCCCGCACGCCTGCCATCTCCCCGAGCTTGAAGGTGAGGTGTCCTGTGATTTCTCCTTCATGTTAGCTGGCGCCGAGGTTTGCCTGGCAGGAACCCCGCACCCCTGCTGCGCCGTGACAACGGTCTTGTTTCCGGGAGTCACGGAGGGCGTGCTGTTGCTTTCTGAAGTTCTTGCTTGAGAGAGCTGCCTCTGAACGTTCAAATGGCTCGGGTTGAGATCTTGCTCGTTGTGCGGGGGACGTGTCAGCCCTCCTGACACGTCCAACTTCCACCTCTTCAGGTCGTGGCTAGCGAAGTCATCTTCATTTTGTTTTCGGAATACTTTTGGAGTCTGCCCACTTCCTTCTAACAGCATGATCATTGGGTCTTTGCCCTGTTGTTTGTGGGTCCTAACTGGTGTCCGTTTGTCTTTCCTGTCAACCCATCCTCACACTCTTTCAAACTTAGAAGTGGAGTATTACTCAAAAACATTGCTTTAAGACTAAAGACAAATTGCTACCCATGGCCTGTAATACACAAATCTGCATGGTCTTTGGTCCTCTGTGCTTCTCTAGTCCCAATCCCTTGCCACTCTTGTCCTTGCTTGACGTGCCTCAGAGAAACTGAACTAACCCTGGCTAATTCTAACTCTTCCCACACAAGTCAGCTCTGTGTTAACATTTCACTGTGACTCCTGGCATTGTTAGGTGCAATTCGTAGCCCCTTTTCTATCAGACTTCCTCCTAAAATATGAGCTGAGATTCCCTACTGCTCTACTTGATGGCATCAGTTGTAGGAAAAACTTAACCCTGTGAAGTTCAAGAATTTAATTAATTAATTAATTATTTTATTTTTTAAGAATTGAATTTAAACTATTCCTGTCAATATATATTCATTAACCGGCAGCTCAGTGTTGTCCCTGGTCTTGGTTTTGTCAGGGATGCACAAGTCCTGACTATGTTTGGTTTTAGTTCACCTTATTTTTTTTGTGTTTTTTTTTTTTTTTCTTTTTAGATATTTGTTCATTTGAAGGATAGTGTGACAGAGATTGATCTTCCATCCACTGGTTCACTTACCGATTACAGTGATGGGGTGGTTTATTCATCAAATGCAGTAGGCTGAATCCAGGAGCTAGATCTCCATCCAGGTCTCCCACATGGGTGATAGGGACTGAAGCACTTGGGCCATCTTCCACTGCCTTCTCAAGTACATTAACAGGAAATTGAGTTGGAAATGGAGTAGCCCCTGGCTCAAACTGACACTTTCGAATGGGATGCCAGCGTTGCGAACTATGGCTATGGCAGACACAGTACTGGCTCCTATGGTGATCTTTCCACTCTGGCGTTGCCTTATATATGTGTTCATGGTGGGAAGATAGGAGGAAGGCAAGTATAGATTTTTACTAACTGGGGTTGAAGAAGTAAAGTTAGAAAATACAAAGTGGAGAACAGAGGGCACATGCCTTATGTGGTGTGATTCTCAAATTCAAGGAACTCTGTCTACAAGGAAGCAAGGCTAAATGGTATGCATTTAGCTAACAAAAATGTTGTTGTAGATGGAATGAGTATCTCCCAGTTGGACAGCGGATGCCTGGGACTCGTTTCATAGCCTTCAAAGTTCCTTTGCAAAAGGTAAGTGCTGCTGTTTGACTATTCTTTCCTACTCCTCAAGCCTCATCCCCTGGTCTCTGAAAATGGATTCACTGAGCAATCAGAGGGTCCCTGCTCAGCCCCTGTCTGAAAGGGCATTGGTAGGAGAGGATAAGCCAGGAACTCTGCAGTTTCCTTTCCTCCCCCAGCCAGAGGTCTTTTCCATATGATACCATCTTTAAAGATGCCTTCTCCCCTGCGTTTTAAGATCTTAATTCAGTGTTGGGATTGTTTCAAATACCAGCAAGGTGGATTAACCAGTTTAGTTCCTGTCCATGCCATGCATTTAGGGAGATGAACTGTTGTTTAAGGTAGTGAAATGTCACATTGATTTTCTCTGTATTTTAAGAAAGTCACTCATGGAAGAAAAAACAAACTACATGCAGTTACTCAAGCACCCCAGAATATGAGTAGGATAAGTACATGCGGTGGCAGAAAGTACCGAGGAATTCAAAGAGAAATGACTCGAGGCAGAGTTAAGTCAAAGAAAGCTTCCTTAAAAGGTTTATGGTTTCAGTTAGCTTCCTACAGCAAGTTATTGATCAAATAGATGAGACAAATAATTCCAAGGAACTGGAGAATTTGTCTGGTTGTAATTAATAAATTAAATTCTTCAAAACTTTTACAATATTATGTGGATG
Source organism: Ochotona curzoniae (assembly GCF_017591425.1). NCBI lineage: Eukaryota > Metazoa > Chordata > Mammalia > Lagomorpha > Ochotonidae > Ochotona > Ochotona curzoniae. The sequence continues at coordinate 63,429,411 of NW_024466599.1, forward strand.
ACTCAGTGTCAGAAATTTGTCAGAACTTGCTTGGTATAAATATAACATTTCATAGAAATTTTCGAATTAAGCTATTTTTTCAAAGTTTTATTTCTTTTTAATAAGAAATCAGATTTACAGAGATGAAGAGAGACAGAAAGATCTTCCATTCATTGGTTCACTTCCCAAATGGCCATAGTTGCTGGAGCTGAGCTGATCTGAAACCAAAAGCTAGGAGCTTTCTCATCTCCCACATGGGTGCAGGGTCCCAAGGCTTTGGGCCATTGTATGCTGCTTTTGCAGGCCAAAGCAGAGAGCTGGAAGGAGCAACTGGGACACAAACTGACACCTATATGGGATCCCAGCATGGGCAAGATGAGGATTTAGCCATTAAGCTTCACTCCAGGCCCAAGTTAGGCAATCTTTAAAGCTCATAGAAGATACATAAACATGGGGCCTGGCACAGTGGCTTTGTGGCTAAAGTCCTCGCCTTGAATCCTCCAGGATTTCATATTGGTGCTGGTTTGTGTCTTGGCTGCTCTGCTTCCCTTCTCTTGGGACTCTGCACCAATGTGGTAGACCCAGAAGCAGCTCTTGGTTCCTGGCTTCAGATCAACTCAGCACCGGTTGTTGCAGTCACTTGGGGAGTGAATCAGCGGATGGAAGATCTTTTTCTATGGGTTCTTCTGTCTATAAATCTGCCTTTCTAGTAAAAAGAAAGAAATCTTAAAAAAAAAAAAAAAAGAAGAAGCAGCATGAATTTCCAGCTGAAAATGGAGACCATGGGAGGGAGGACAATCTAACCTTACCGGATGCTAAGCCATATTAAAAGTGTGTAGTTAGAATAAAGGATTTTCAGGGCAGTGAAGCTATTCTATATAAATATCTATTAGTTAAAACCCATAGAATGTGCAACAAAAGGAGTGTACCATATGTATGTGAATTGTGGGTTTGGTTGATTATAGTGTGTCAGTGTCTGTTCAGTGACTGTAACAAGTGAGCCACACAGGTATGAAATGCTTATGGTAGGGAAGAAGCCAGCGTGGAAACTCTGTCCTTTCAGCACAGTTGTGCCTTGAACTCAAAACTACTCAAGTATCTGACGTCTTTTAAACTGTGTTGCTGACACTTAAACAGCCATATCTGTCAATTGAACAAAGTCCAGAAATAAGCCATAAAATAATAGTTAGAAATGGAGTCCATCTTTATGTGTATAGATGGATAGGAAGAATTTATAAGCTATAAATATAGTGGACCTACCACTTAAGGAGGGAGAGATGGTGTTGAATCAGTGTGGTTTGCTTTCTGGAAGTTTGTGATCTGACCGGGAGGTCAACATGATGCATATAAGCATGGGAAAAATCTATGTAGCAGTGAGCTTTTTTCTTTTTTTCTTTTTCCTTCTGGTTATTCTGGAGGAAAGGATCGCAATGTGTGTAGATTCTGCATTCCAGAAAAGTTGAAACTTAAGTTGAAACTTCATTGTGTATTGGCATCCCAAAGCTTGAATGCATGCATGCTATACCAACACACTTGAAGCACACATTTACTCTCTCCTTATTCTCTCTGACAGAGTTTTGAAAAGAAGCTTGCTCCAGAAGAATACTTTTCCCCTTTGGATCTTCTTGACAAGATCCGTGAACAAAATGAAGAGCTTGGGCTGATTATTGATTTAACATATACTCAGCGCTATTATAAGCCAGAGGTATATAGAACCTTTAACTGAAAAGAACTTTCTACATCTTAATGCTAACATACTTATTGGTGCTTCAGTAATTCCTCAGATTTCCTTTTGTGGGTAATGATTTTACAAGGAGAAGAAATGTTCCTTTATATGGCTCTTATTTTGTGTTTTTGGATATGCATAGAGACAGAAGGAGCTCCTATTCACTGGTTCACTCCCCAAATGTCTGTCATGGATAGGTTGAACCCTGGAGGTCGGACCTCAATTCGGATCTCACACATGGGTGGCAGGAACCCAATCACTTGAGCCATCACTGCTGCCTCCTAAGGTTTGTGTTAGCAGGGAATTGGAGTCAGGAGCGGGGTCCTGGAATTGGACCAGGATACTCTGTTCAGGACTTGAGCATCCTAACCAGTTTGTTAGCCTAGGAACTAAATGTTTACTTCATCCTTTCGGAGTGAGATGTGAGTTTTAACTACAATATTTGGCAAAAGGTTGCGTGTGTGTTTAAGAAATCGTGAGGCCAGCACCCTGGTAGAGTATGTTAAACTTCTGCTTGTGGCGTTAGCATCTGGTATGGGCATTAGTTCGAGTTCCAGCTGCTTCACTTCCAGTCCAATTCCCTACTAATGTGTCTGGAAAAGCAGCCACCAAAACTGGCCCAAGTCTTTGAGTTCCTGCACCCATGTGAGAGACCCAGAGGAAGCTCCAGGCTCCTGGCTTCAGATTGGCCCAGCTCCAGCCATCGCAGCCATTTAGAAATGAACCAGCAAATGGAAGATCTCTCTCTTCTTTTCCGTCTGTAAATTTACCTAAGAAATAAAAATAAATAAATCTTTAAAACATAGAAATCATGAGCTTCTTTGTTCTATTTTTTGAAAAATGAAGTGAGCTAAATAAAGTCTGAAGGGGGTGCAGAATGAAATATCTATTACATTTTTACGGATTTAAAATATGTTTTGCGAATTTATTTGAAAAGCAGATAGATGCATCTTTTTGTTCACTCCTCCAGTGCCTGCAATGGCTGAGTCAAGATGAAGCCTGGAACCCAATCCAGATCTCTCACATGGTAGCAGAGACTTAAGCACTTGGAGCACCATCTGTACTTCCAAGGTGCACATTGAGAGCTAGATGGACCTCAATTCCAGGCCCTCCTGAGGGATGCAGGTGTTCCAAGCAGCACAACACCTGCTCCTCTTGAATCCTTTTGGTACAACCTTACTAGTCATAATCATAAATCACCCTTAAAATTATTGATTTATTGATTTATCGGATAGTTCTCCCAGCTGGTTCACTGCCCTCAGTGACTGGGACCAATCTGGGCAGAAGCCAGGTGAGTCACATGAGTGACAAAGACCCAATTATTTGAGCCATCACCACTGTGTCCCAAGGTCTGCATTAGCTGGAAGCTGAAAGCTGGAGCTGGGAATTGAACCCAGGTATTCCTGATTTGGGACTTAAGCGTACTAACTATTGTTTTAACCACTAGGCAAATGCCTATTCCCATCTTTGATCACTGTTCTTGCTATTTGTATTAAGAACAAGCAAAAATGTTCCAGGCTTCCAATGTGAAGTCAGTGAGTTTTACAAGAAGCTCTGATTGTTTTCAGGGGACCATCGGAGTGCTAGAGGGGCTTGTCTCTACTAGGCTGATGTCATTTTTAGCTTTTTTTGAACACAGCTAGGAAATATTCTTTAATATACATCATGAATTCTTATTGATACCTACTATTTAAGTTTAGAACTACCGTATTTTCACTTAACTGCCCATTTTTCTCTTTTGTCTGTTATCTTTTCCCTTTTTTGGAAGATTTATTTTATTTATTTGAGAAGCAATTACAGAGATAGAGGGAGAAATAGAAAGAGAAAGCAACAGCTCTTCCATCTGCTGTTTTACCCCCGGATGGCCACAACAGCCAAGGCTGGGCCAGGCCAAGTTCAGGAGTTTCAGCCCAGTCTTCCCCCGTGTGTCGCAGAACCCAACAACTGGCAAATTTTTCTTCTTTCCCAGGCCAAGCAGGGAACTAAATTGGGAGTTCAGCTGGGATACAAACCAACACCCATATAGAATGCTAGCATCACAGGTGGCAGCATTACGCACTACACCATAATGCCAGCCCCATTTTTTTTCAAAGATTTATTTATTTTTGTTGGAAACAGATATACAGAGAGAAGGAGACACTCTTCCATACCCATTCACTCCCCAAGTGGTCACAGTAGCTGGAGCTGAACCCATCCAAAGCCTAGAGCCAGGAGCCTCCTCCAGGTCTACCATAGAGGTGCAGGGTCCCAAGGCCTTGGGTCATCCTTAACTGCTTCCCCAAGCCACAAGCAGGAAGCTGGATGTGAAGTGGAGCGGCTGGAACACGAACTGCCAACCATATGGGATCCTGGTACATGCAAGGCCAAGATTTAGCCACTAGGCTATTGCACCCAGCCTGGCAGCCCTATTTTTAAAGATGTATTTATTTTTTATTTAAAAGGTGGAATAGCAGGGAGATAATCGCCTATCTGCTGATTTACTTCCCAGTGGCAACAACAATCAGGTCTGGGCCAGGCCAAATCGGCTTTGAGCCAGTTTGAGTCTCCCCTGTTGGTGGTAGGAGCCCACATATTGGGCCATCTTCTACTGCTTTGCCAGGTACATTAGCAGGGAGTTGAACAACTGTGACTTGACTTGAACCAGCATTTCAGTTTTGGGTGCTGGCATTCTGGGTGGAGATTAACCAACTGTGCCACAATACTTTGTCTTTAACTGTTTCCTTCCGTCCCAGGAATACCAGTCCTTAACAGTAACTGAAGTTTTTTTTGCTTCACAATTCATATGCAAATCCTCCTGATTCTCTTCCGTTGAGCTTCAGTCACAGCTGCTTTATGAAGGCACTGGCACTGGGAATTTAAGGTCTTAGAGCTGTTTTATAGTTTTAAGTTGCATAATCTTTTAAGTTTTTTTTTCTGATTTCCTTAAGCTTTAATTTTTCCCCCGCAAATTAAATAATGTACATTTTTAAATGGTTTTACTTTATAGGACTTGCCAGAAACTATTTCTTACTTAAAAATTTCTACAGTTGGGCATCAGGTGCCTGATGATAAAACTGTTGTTAAATTCAAACGTGCTGTTAATGGATTTGTGAAAGAAAATAAAGACAATGGTGAGTTTTCCTCTTTTTTCTTATGTGGACTTTGTTATCCATTTTGAATGGGGTTAGAGATTTTAGATATTACTAATAGCCCTGACATTTGTCCTGTTAGAGTCGATAATGTTAAGGTGGCAATGTTAGGGTGCTGTCATTGTGGCTTAGCAGGTGGAGCCTCTTAGAAGGCTGACATCTCAAAGCGCAGTGCCAGTTTGAGTCCTGGCTGCTCTGCTTCTGATCAGCTCCCTGCTAGTGCAGCTGGGAAGGCAGTGGAGGATGGCCCAAGGACCTAGGCCCAGTACATCCACATGGGAGATCTGGATGGAGTTCTGATCCTGGCTTTAGCCTGGTCCATACCTGGTTATGGGGAGCCATTTGGGGAATAAATCAACAAATGGGAGATCTCTCTCTTTGTCTCTCTTTTTCTGTGCCTTTCAGATAAACAAATGAATAAATATTTCTGAAAGTGAAAGGGTCAGATTGTCCCAATAGGATAAAATGTTTTTCAGTTTGGTCACAAAAAAAAAAAATGTTACTTTGGAAAGTAATTTCAGTGGGAAATAATTTACTCTGGCCTCACGGGCATCTTTAAAAAAAAAAAATAGGGTCTGGCTCGATAGCCTAGTAGCTAGATCCTTGCCTTGTATCCACCGGGATCCCACTTGGGCGCCAGCTTGTATTCTGGCTGCTCCCCTTCTCTTCCAGCTCCCTGCTTGTGGTCTGGGATAGTGGTAGAGGACAGACTAAGCCTTGGGACCCTGCACCCATGTGGGAGACCCAAAAGAAGCTCCTGGCTCCTGGCTTCGGATCGGCATAGCTCTGACTGTTGCTCTCACTTAGGGAGTGAACCAGCAGATGGAAGAGTTTTCTTTCTGCCTCCTGTTTTCTCTATAAATCTAACTTTCCAGTTAAAAACAAATAAATCTTTAAAATCTTTTCTTTTTAAATTGGAAATGTTTAATAGAAGTATTTTTCATGCTTATAAAGAGTTGAGAGAATAGTTAAAGAAGAGAAAAATCTCAGGGTTTTAGAGCTACATGAAAGAAACAAAAGACAAAGTGTTAGAGAAAGGCAGATGCCTCGGAGTGAGAAGTGCGTCTTGGCCCTCTTTTCTGAAGGAGGCCCTGCTGGCTTCCCATCCTAGAGTGCAGGTGAGGAAGGGCACCCCCATCTCTTGGTCTTCTTCAGAAAGAACTCATAGTCTTTTTTTTCTTGTTCCTGCTTTATGACCTGCCTTACTCTGTTGAAAATATCTATTTCTTAAAGTTTTTGCATTTTAAGGATCTGGTCGCTTTTTCCTGGTATATACCCATAAAATATGACATGGTATTTTTTTTGTATTTTAAGTCTGAAAAAGCTGTTGCCTTCTGCTAAAGCTGCTGACTGATAAACCCTAAGGCAAGGCTTTCATTTGCCTTCTTTCTAACCTTGAGTTTATATTTTACTAAGGAAATCTAACAGAACTCTAGAACTCTGGAGTAGGAGGAGGGAAGGTAGGGGATAGGAAGTGAGAGACAGAGGGGCTAAAGGCATATTTCAAACTATACCCTGATCATGTAAGATGATACTCATTCTTAATCCCCTAAAGTCCTGCTCCCAGGTCTTCGCTGCTTTTCACCTTTAAAACTTGAGAGCCTCAGCTTTTCCTGTGACAGCCATGGCATCTCAGTGTCATAAGCTATAATCACAGAAATAAATACTGCCTCCTCAGATGTGAGGAAATATCTCCCAGGCTGTTCCCTGCTGGCACGCTCTCCTGCCTTTTTCAGTGTTTCATCTGATTTCCTGGGCAGCTCCCCCTGATTGCATAGGAACACGGTTCTGAATGTTAGACTCTTGCATGTGGCACTGAGCAAAGACAGCCAGCCAGGTGACTTCTGTGGCTTTTTTCCTCCTGAATCACACTGATGCGTCTATGTCTTGCAGCATTCCCTCCTTCAGCTGTCTCGGGGCCTTGTCTAGGATCCGTTTCAGCTTCATCTGTCATAAGCGCTTCCCAAAGGTGCCAAGCTACCTGATACAGAGCAGGGCACCACACTGTCCCCTCCCTGGGTCTGATTGAAACTCAGAATAAAAATAGATTTAGTGAACACTAGGAACTCTTAGGTTTACTGATAAGACAAGGAGGATACACAGGTGAATGACAGTCTCTATCCTTTAGAAACACAGTCACCAAGGAAGGTAAGCACGCATGTCCTTTTATTTATTTATTTTTTAAGATTTATTTATTTTTATCGGAAAGGCGAATATACAGAGGAGGAGAGACAGAGAGGAAGATCTTCTGTCCAATGATTCACCCCCAAGTGTCCACAATGGCTGGAGCTGAGCCAATCCAAAGCCAGGAGCCAGGAACTTCTTTCCAGGTCTCCCACAGGGTACAGGGTCCCAAGGCTTTGGGCCGCCCTCGACTGCTTTCCCAAACTACCAGCAGAAAGCTGGATGGGAAGTGGAGCTGCCGGGATTAGAACCGGCACCCATGTGGGATCCTGGTTTGTTCAAGGTGAGGACTTTAGCTGCCAGGCCACTGTGCTGGATCCTCTTTTTTTTTTTTTTTAATGATAGACTGAGAAATACCGTTGCTTAATTGGGAAAAAAAAATTGGACCTGGTTTCACTCTTCATGATCTTTGCCTGCCAGTGGCTTAGGATTATGCCTTTCCATTTTAAAATGTAAATGGTGCTGTTCCTTGAGTGGCTTGTTTGGTGGGACCAAATGGAAGCCTGTTGGGAACCTGAGAGAACTATACAACCGATCTCTCCCTCCTTGGAGCATGAAAAGTGAAAGCATTCCATTTATTTTATTCAAAATAAAATTTGTTCTTCCCAGAGCCTGCTGTTTTTATTTCCTTCTGCTACAATTAAATCAGTTACTGGTGGGCATTCTATATTAAGGCAGGTAGTTTATCTCAATGTAATTTTATAGCTCTTAGTATCTGACCAGACCTTTTTAAATTTACCTCATTCAAAAACAACAAATAATAAGGAAAAAAAAATAGATTTACCTCATTCAGTCTAACTGAGGATATGTAAAAATTCCAAAGACAATGAATTTCAGCTTTTATTTTTTTGTTTGTTTGTTTTTGTTTTTTAAATTTACTTACATGAAAAACAGAAACGAGAGAGCAATCAATCACCCAAACGGTGCAAAAGTCATTGCTGGGCCAGGCTGAAGCCAGGATTCTAGAACTCCATGCTGATCTCCCACGTCAGTGGCAGGGGCTCAGATGCTTGGATGCTTGGATCGTCTTCCACTGCTTTCCCAGATGCCAAGAGCTCGGACGGCAGTGGAGCAGCCAGGACTTGAGCTGATGCTGGTGCTCTGATGCTGCCGTTACAGATGGTATCTTATCGTGCCCTTGACTTTCTCATAAATGATTTTCTCAGATATTAATTTTGGCATCTTACAAAATCAAATTCTTGTCCATTTTCAAGGAAATTTTACTGTTACAATAACTTTAAATATCACTCTTTAGGAAGCAGTGTAACTTGTTTTTAGTGTCTGCTTGCATCACTTATCTCTGTATTTTTGATTTTGTAGACAAGCTTATCGGTGTCCACTGTACTCACGGCTTAAACAGGACTGGCTACCTCATCTGCAGGTGAGTTGGCAACCCAGTATAGAGCATGTTTGTTTTTGTCATTTTACAGGGGTAATGTAAACTTGTTGCAAAAATGCAGTTAGTACAGGAATAAATCTAGTAGAAGCAGCCTAGTTTCTCACCAGAGGTTATCACTGTTAATAATTTATTACATATCTTTTCAGACTTTGATAACACATACAAGCATATATATGTAATTTAATAGTAATTGTAGTTTAGCAAATATTAATGTCTTATACAGAATGGTGGGAATATATCACTGTAAATAATCTGAGACTTTTGTTTTAAAGGCTGCGTTGTTCCTTTGCATATTGTAGGCATGTAATCCAGATATTTTTCAAATTATGAAATACTGATGTAGCAAACATTCCTTTTGGAACATCTTTAAATACATATATCACTATCCCAGAGGTGACTTCACTCAAAGTGAGATTTCTGTTTCAGAGTTCATGTTCTTTAAATGTCGCTGCCCTGTACCTATCCATTCAGGAATTAGCATCTCTACGTACAGGTGCTGTGTTGAATGCTCGCAGAGACTTGACCCATCCTTTATGAGTCCTAGCAGTCTATAGAGGAACCTCACAGATGTATATGGAGTCGCAACTGATAAATGTTGAGGGAATAGACATGGTGCTATGAGAAGATAGAACAGGATCTGACCTCATCATTTGGAGTCAGAGGTTCCTGTGGGCAGTCCAAGCAGGTATCTGAGGGGATGACTACCAGTAACCAGGCCAACCACCCTGTGGAAAAAACTCTGTCCTTAGACAGCAAAGACGGAATAACAGGAAAACATTCTGTGTTGGAGAGATTGTGCCATGTGGTGGCTACAGGGTTACAGTGGAGTTGGAAGGATAGATAGGAGATGGATAGATCGTGCAGGGCTTGTGTCCTACAGTCGTGTTCTTTATCTGGAAAGCCATAGGAACCAAAAGAAAAAAAAATTTGGGGGGGGGGGGTGCTGGGGATAAGTGTGTAGAACACAATCAAATTTGTAATTAACATTTTGCTGTTGAATGAAAAATATGCCACAGAGGGAAAACGGTAGAAGCAAGTAGACAAGTTTGGAGACTCTTTTAGGAATCAGGAATAATTGCAACTTATCAGGCTGTGGTGGTTATTCTGATCAAGACACTGATGTATTTGAGAGATATTATATACTGTTATTTTCAGGAGCTGGTAGTATACTAAAGAGGAGAACAAGAAACAGAAGGCTAACAACAGTCATGATTCTTAAGTTTCTGGTCCATGTGGTTGGTTATGTAATATTTTTAAAACATAATATTGATATTTTCCCAAAATTGTCTTCTTTTTGGTTCCTGATAAAACCATATTAGGGAAATCTACAGCATTACTGTACAAAGCATTTAAATCAGAAATGTTACTGCTCGCAGTGCTGGCATCCTATATGTCTCTGTGTGAGTCCAAGCTGCTGCACCTCAGATCCAGCCCCCTGCCTGTGGCCTGGGAGAGCAGCAGGTGATGGCCCATGTATTTGGGCCCCTGTCACCCATATGGAAAACCAAGATGGAGTTCGGGCTCCTGCTTCAGCCTGACCAAGCCCTGGCTGTTACGGCCATTTGTGGAGTGAACCAGTGTATAGCAGATCAAGCTCTCTCAGTTTCCCCCTCTCTCTGTAACTTCACCTTTCTGATCAATAAAAATTACTAATTATTTTTAAAAATGGCCATTAGCTTTTATCAAACCCTTTTAACATTTGCCAGTTTCATTTTATATTTTATTAAGTAAGTACTTGAATAAAAGTAATTATATTAATAGATTTTTCCAGAGTTGGATCATTTTTAAGTCTTTATAGTTATGGCTATCGATTATTGGATTAGGTGTACTGGTATTTTTTAAGATGTTTTGCATCTCCATTTATAGGTGAAATTGGACCTTTTTGAAAAAATAATTTAATTTTTTTGTATATATAAGTAACCCAAACTATGTTTTTTGTTAGATATTTGATTGATGTACAAGGCATGAGGCCAGATGATGCAATTGAATGTAAGTATGAGGGTTGTCGCTATTTTTCCCATTTTATAAATTAAAGCTAGAGATGTTAGATGAATTTATCAAATTAAGAAAGTTTGTAATGTATTGTTTTCTGCTGTAAGATTATTTATAAAGCCTATAAAGAAATATGTATAAGTAGTCAGATGTGGTCAGAATAATTAGTTAATGAATCTCAGCTTTGATTTGCTTTTTCTGAGAAAGATTTGGTTTTTATACATTTATTTTTAACAGTCCATTCACTCCCCAGTGTTCAATAGGTGTCGGGGACATTGTTTAGAAAGGCAGAATTACATTGAAGATTTGCAGCATGGCCCTATTAGAAAGTAAGTCTTTGCTTGTTTGTATGACTGTGTGATGTTTGTGGTTAAGGAGAACTCTTTCTACATGTTAATTGCATGTATGCATTCTTTTAACAGCTTGTTACTTACTGGGGGGAACCTAAACAAACAGGAATGTGGGAAGGAAAGGTTTATCATTTCTCTAGATGAAAAGAAAGTCACTGAATTGGCTACTATGTTTGGAAACTGGTGATATTATGTGTAAATACTTTCTTTAAGGGGTCAAAATTCTAGAGTATCCAGACCAAGTGGTTTTGAAGGTTCAACACATCTCATGGACCCAACCCACATCGCTAATAAGGCTGTTCACCAAGGTCATCGACATAACCAGCATTGGAGACGTGGCGACATGGCGCATTCTCAACACGTCCGTAACCACACCTCAGACTTCAAGCATCCAGTCAGGTATCTCTGCCTTCCCTTCTGCAGCTGAAGAAGTCAGTACTATAAAATTGTGAAAATGCATCATAATGATGATGAGAAAGTAAACTTTCCTTGCCAGTCACTGTAAGTCAGGAGGTTGCATCCTGTGCTGTGTTTTGGAAACTTGAGAACATGGTAGGGTATGTGTAGGGAAAGGAACTTAGACATTTTCAATTAATTTGGTAATTTAAACCAAGAGTTTGATATGGCCTACACAAAGGATCTTCCATTCTTAGGCAACGTTATTATGGTATAGGTTGTATGCGTACCAAGAAAAATCATAAAGAATCTCCAGTAGATAAATATGCAAAGAATTTGGATAGATAAATCACAAAAATAATTCATTTGGTAAGTATGGCTGATAAATGCCACCAAAGGCCGTCTGCAGGTAGAAGAACCAAGGTGCTGCTAGTGTGGTCCAGTGCAAATCTGGAAACCTCAGAATCTGGAAAGCTGGTCCCTTCTGTCTGACCTGAGAGCCCCGAGGCAGTGAGGCTGGGGCTGCTGTGGAGCTGCTAGGTCACCTCCCAGAATCCACAGAGCAGGGAACCAGAGTAGCAGAAGATGGGTACCATTTGAGAGTAAATGTGCCTTTCCTGTGCCAGGATTTTCGTTGTTTTGGTTGTTTTGGTTGTGTTTTGCAGCTGATTAGATGGTACCTGCCCACACCAAGGGTAGGCAGAAACACACCCAGGGCTAGTGCTAGTGCTTCATTATCCACATGGGTATCTTTTTTTTAAAAGATTTATTTTTATTATTTTTTTTATTGGAAAGGCGGATATACAGAGAGAAGAGAGAGAGAGGAAGATCTTCTGTCCGATGATTCACTCCCCAAACGGCCACAACAGCTAGAGCTGAGCCAATCTGAAGCCAGGAGCCTCTTCCGAGTCGCCCATGTGGGTGCAGGGCTCCAAAGCTTTGGGCCATCCTCTACTGCTTTCCCAGGCCACAGGCAGGGAGCTGGATGGGAAGCGGGGCTGCCAGAATTAGAACCAGCACCCATATGGGATCCCAGTGCATGCAAAGCGAGGACCTTAACTACTAGGCCATCATGCTGGACCCTAAAAAGATTTATTTTTTAGGCCCTGGTGCAGTACCCTAGCAACTAAAGTGGGAGACCCAGAAGAGCCTCCTGGCTCCTGACTTTGTATCAGTACAGCTCCAGCCGTTGTGGCTGCTTGTGCAGTGAATCAGCAGATGGAAGATCTTCCTCTTGGTCTCTGATCCTCTATGTATATCTGACTTGCCAATACAAAAAAACTTAAAAAAAAAAGAAAATTTATTTTTAATAAATATCTTTCCCCTCCCTTCAGATACAAAAAGGAAAAAAAAAATTGTGGAAACAATGGTCTTGCCCACTTTCCTCTAGCCCTGACCCTTCACACCCTAATCAAATATGTAAAAATTATCAAAAACAAAATTTATACAATTTTTTAAAAGGTTATTTATTTGTTATTTAAAAGATTAACATGGGTATGCTTTTAGTTTATAGAGAAAGGTGGAAGGACCCCAGGTAGCTCTGTCTGCCAGAACAGTCTAACAATATATTTGGGAGCTGGCACAGTGGTTCAGCTGTCTAATCTTCTACTACCAGTTCATGTTTCAGCTGCTCCAGTTCCCCTCTAATTCCCTGCTTGTGGCCTGGGAGGGCAGTGGTAGATGGACCGAAGCCTTGGGAACCTGTACCCATTTGGAAGACCTGGAAGAACCTCCTGGCTTCTGGCTTTGGATGTGATCATCTCTGGCCATTGCAGCCATTAGAGCAGTAAACCAGCAGATGGAAGATCTCTCCTTCCTTCTGTAAATCTGCCTTTCCGATGAAAATAAATATTTTTTAACAAATTTTAATATGTGGTCCAAATACCTTCCTAACATCTGGTCAGAAGGGAAGGTGTTCTATTATGCTTGTAAAATAGGGAAGAGTAGAAAGATTAAATAATTTATCTGCTAAGGTTACAGAGGTAGGAAATAGTAGAAGCAAGTATCTGTATGTATTATTTTTACAAAGTTATTTATGTGTAATACTCATTCTGATAATACTTTTTGTTATTTTTTGTTTGGTTTAAGGAAATTTTCACAATGTCAGGTTTACCAGAGAAGCCACCTGCCTCCTCCTGGTCCCCCTGAAGAGGACTATTTCCAGAAGAGATACACTTGGAAAGTGAAGTCAGATGGCGGTAGGGAAACACACAGCAGAAGGTGGCATTCAGACCCGAACCACACAGTGTCCTACCCGGCCTGCTGGGGATGGGCCGAGTGACAGACTTGCTGGGAAGCCTCTTGCAGACCACAGCTGGACCGCTGTGAGTTCAAGGGACTCTGAATTAAATGACCTCAAACAAGGGTTTTTAAATCTATTTTATCATTCCCTTATGTGTTCAAGCTCAAAGAATTATAATTACCTCTTTGCAGATATATTTGCCATAATTTCACCAGTACAGGAAAAGAGTGTGTCATTCTAGTCTTAAATTTTTCTAAAAACGAAATTTTGGAACTATAAAATACTAATAACTTCCCTTACAAATTATTTTTTTAAATTATATCTGACTTTTGTATGTATTTTCTTTTGATTAAATATGATGTGAGCGTGTATGGGAATGCACAGAAAATTTTAAGTGTTATTATGTGCTACTATTGACCTAGACATTTTTTTTCTTGAATTTTTGATTTCAAATTTTCTATTAAAATCTACCAAGAGGAAACTTTCTTTTAGAATCTAATCACTGTCTGTAATTAAGGCCTTTTGGGGATTAGCTACTTCTTGGATAGTTGATTGTGAAGTAGGGCCCAACTTTAGTTTGCTGTATGTGCCAGACATATCAGATGGATAAAATTTTAGAGATTATCAATGGAGCAAGAGAGGCAGGTGGTTTATTAAGTTGTAAAGGATAATTTACCTGACAGGATAATTTTCTTCAACAGGGTAGAACTATCTAGAAAACTTGAACACTTAATGCGTTAGAAAGATTGCTTTGTGCAAAGAAGATATGAAAAGACTTAGATCTGGGATTATAGATCTGGGATCACTCAGTTGATGTTTCTGCTTGCTGTTTAATTAACTCCCTGGTTCTTTGTCCATTTGCCTCTCACAGAAAGTGTAGGTTTGCCTTATTTTGTAGGTTGTCTTTTCTGGTATACCTCTGGAAAACAGTTGGATCATGCAGCAAGTTGTTTATTAACTTTCATGCAGACAAAGGGACAAACTTTTGGTTCCTGACACAAGTGTTTGGTCATCATGGCATACAATAAACCTATGTAAATATTTGATAAAATACTTGGACAATTTACCTGCATTCTGTGGGGTTTTTCTGTGGGGAGAGGGATAGGTGGAATATTTTAAGATTGATAATTGTACTTGAGAAAATTATATATGGAGAGAGAGACTCAGAGAAAAGGGTCTTCCACTTGCTGGTTCACTCCCCAAATGGTAGCAATGTTGAGAGCCGAGCTGATCCAAAGCTAAAAGCCAGGTGTTTCTTCCAGGTCTTCCATGTGGGTGCAGTGGCCCAAAACCTGGGCCATTATAAGCTGCTTTCCCAGGCCGTCAGCAGAGAGCGTGGTTGGAAGTAAAGCAGTGGTTAGAAGTAAAGCACGTAACTCAAACCAGGGCCCATTTGGGATGCCGGCTCCACAGACAGAGGATTGGTGTGCTGCACCGCTGACCCGCGCCCAGATGAACCACCACTCCCACTGGAGAGCATGAGCTGGAATGGGGGCAGACCAGACCAGGCAGGGCTATAATACCTGTTGTCCTCATGTGAGCTGGGTCAGGGAAAAGCCTGGCTGGGCTGATTGTTCCTACTGGTGCAAGCATAAATCAGAGTGAATGAGGGTTGCTTAGGTTTTGCTACAGCATCAGCCGGCAGATGCTGGCACTGTGGGCTAATTCTGTCAAGTCAAACTGCAGAACTACCTGGAGAGTGCAAGATCCAGGAGTGGGAGTGGCCTAGGAGGGAAATCATGGGCACCTCCCTCTTGGGTTACCACTCCCACTGGAGAGCATGAAAACCAGGACAGGGGCAGGGGTGGCCAGACAGGACAGCACCCACCAGCGTGTGTGTGGGCTGGTAGTGGGGCTGGTTGGGTTGAACCAGGCTTCGATGCTCGTTGGCATGTATGACAGCTGAATGGGATGTAGGACAGACTGGACCAGTCTACTGTATATACTGGCAAGCAGGGGAACAGGGCAGGGTATGGAACTGGTTGGGTTATGGTGGGTCACTCCAACTAGGCTGCAGCTCCCACTGGTATGCGTGAGGGTCGAGTATGAAGTGGGCAGATTCAGGCTGGACAGCAACACCCATTGGTTCGTGTGGCAGGCAGGGCTGGAGATAGAACTGACCCAGCAATTGCAACCACCAGCATATGCATAGACTGACTGGGGCAATGGTCTGTGCCAGAACCTGTGCTGGCAAGCACGCACAAGAATCAGGTCTGGGATCACCTCAGATGAAGTTTTTTTTGGGATCCCTCCAACTGAATTGCTGATTTCCATGGTCTGACCATGGAGTGCATGTGTCAAAGCTCAACCTCCTCAGTGGCTCAGAAAGAGCAGTCCACAGCATGTCCAGGTGCATATGGACGATATGATAATATATTGGAGCATGCAGAGGACACCTGGTATCACAACAAAGGACAGAACAAATTGATCAACTACTCCAGTTATGTGTTGGCAATAAAAATCTGGGCAAGTGGGGACACTAAAGTGGACTATGTCCGCCAGTGGATTCTGAAGAGATTTCATTGTGCTTGAAATGGCAAAATTGGGAGCAATTCAGAACAGTTGAATTATCAAAGCCACTTGAGCAGGACCCTTGGGGCCCAAGGATTGTGCCCAGCTGCACTCTTTTCCCAGGCCATAAGCAGGGAGCTTGAGACCCAGCACAATAACTAGTGGCTATATCTTTGCCTTGCATCTGGCAGCATACCATACAGACACTGGTTCATATCCTGGCTGTTCGACTTCCCATCCAGCTCCCTGCTTGTGGCCTGGGAAAGCAGCAGTGGATGGCCCAAATCCTTGGGACCCTGCACCCGCTTGAGAGGCCTGGAGGGGGCTCCTGGCTTCTGGCTCTAGATCAGCTCAGCTCTGGCTGCACAGCCTCTTGGGTAGTGAACTAGTGGATGGAAAATCTTTTCTGATCTCCTTCTCTCTGTATATCTGCCTTTCCAATTAAAAAAAAAATTAAATAAATCTTAAGGAGAAAGTGGAGGAACCAGGACATGAATTGGTACTCATATTTGCAGGTGGAGGATTAGCCAGTTGTACCATCACACCAGCCCTCAAGGGTATATTTAATTTTAGAAGATCCTGGTAAGCTTTTCCAAAATGGCTGCAGTTTTGCATGCCTGTCAATAATGTGTGAATTCCAACAATTGCTTACATCCCTAACATTGTAGTTTTCATTTTACCTATCCTAATAAAAAGATTTTATTGCTTCATTGTGTTTAGACTGCACAACAGTATGCAGAATATAAAAAATTATTTGACCTGTTCTGATGTGAACAGCACAATCAAGGCAGAACATATCTATCACCTCAATTTCTCTTATCTCCGTAATTAGCTTTCTGCTGTAGGCCCACCATCTAAGTAGACAGTGGTCTTTAAATATAGAAAACTCTAAATCAGCTTTTTTAAAAAAATAAAATATATGGCATATACTCTCTTACATCTGCTTTGATTCTGCTTAATGGAAATTTATGTTTTTCTATAGTAGGAGTTTTCTTTTTAATTACTGAGTTGTACTCCTTTATTCGTTTACCCATTCACTTGAGTTTTGGATTGTTTTCACCCTTTGGTGAGTAAAAGGAAGCCACTCTATAAACAGGAATGACTTTTTAAATATTTATTTTTGTTTTATAATCTGTTTATTTTAAAGAGTGACAAAGAGTGAGAAGGGAGAAATGTTCCATCCTGGGCCCGGCGCGGTGGCGCAAGTGGTTCCTTGCACGCCCGGGATCCCATGTGGGCGCCGGTTCTAATCCCGGCAGCCCCGCTTCCCTTCCAGCTCCCTGCCTGTGGCCTGGGAAAGCAGTCGAGGACGGCCCAAAGCTTTGGGAACCTGCACCTGCGTGGGAGACCCAGAAGAGGCTCCTGGCTTTGGATCGGCATAGGTATCGGGCCGTTGCGCTCACTTGGGGAGTGAATCATCGGATGGAAGATCTTCCTCTCTCTCTCTCCTCTCTGTATATCCGCCTTTCCAATAAAAAAATAATAATAAAAATAAATCTTTAAAAAAAAAAAAGAAATGTTCCATCCAGTGATTCACTCCCAAGTGGTCAGCACAGGCAGGGGTAGGCCAGGCCAGGCCAAAACCTGGAGCCCACCAAGTCTCCAGCTTGGTGGCAGGCACTCAGTTCCCTGGGCCATCCTCCCAAAGCACTAGGAGGATGCTAGATTGGAAGCACAGGTGGGTTCTGATATGCAGGCAGGTGTCTCCAGCTGCAACTTAACTGTGCTGTGCCTGCCCAATGTCTGTTTCATTTTTCAGTCAGCCTTCTTGAGGCATCACTTACAAAATGTATTTTTCCCAAATGCGCAATTTGATGAATTTGTTAGTAACGCCACATCAAGTTAGAGAATATTGGCTTTACCCTGAAGGTTCTTTGGGGATTCCTACATCTCCCCCCCCCCTTTTTTTTAAGATTTATTTTATTTTTTATTGGAAAGGCAGATAATATACAAAGAGGAGAGACAGAGGAAGATCTTCTGCTCAATGATTCACTTCCCAAGTGACTGAAACAGCTGGAGCTGAGCCAATCTGAAGTCAGGAGCCAGGATCTTCTTCTGGGTCTTCCACATGGGTCCCAGGTCCCAAAGCTTTGGGCCATCCTCGACTGCCTTCCCGGGCCACAGGCAGGGAGCTGGATGGGAAGCAGAGCCACTGGGATTAGAACTGGCGCCGGGCCCGGCGCGGTGGCGCAAGTGGTTAAGGTCCTCACCTTGCACGCCCGGGATCCCCTATGGGCGCCGGTTCTATCCTGGCAGCCCTGCTTCCCTTCCAGCTCCCTGCCTGTGGCCCGGGAAAGCAGCAGAGGACGGCCCAAACCTTTGGGACCCTGTACCCGCGTGGGAGACCCAGAGGAGGTTCCTGGCTTTGGATCGGCATAGCATTGGCCGTTGTGCTCACTTGGGGAGTGAATCATTGGACGGAAGATCTTCCTCTCTGTCTCTCCTCTCTGTATATCTGCCTTTCCAATAACACAAAATAATAATAATAAAAAAAAAGAACTGGCGCCCATATAAGATCCAGTGCATTCAAGGCAAGGACCTTAACCACTAAGCTATCACGCCGGCCCCCCTACATCCCATCTTGAGCAACCAACGATTTGCTCACTAGAATTCCTAAAGTGTTAATAGAAACGGAGTCATTCAGTAATTTAATTTTTACGTTTAAAATTTAAATTTATTTTTATTTGAAAGGCAGAGTTAGAGATCTTCCATGCACTGATTCACTCCCCATATGGCTGCAAAGGCCAGGGCTGTCAGGCTGAAGCCAGGAGAATGGAACTCCATCAAAGAGGATTCCCCTGTGGGTGGCAGAAGCTCCATCTCCAGTGGCTCCCCCAGGCGCATTAGCAGGGAGCTGGATCAAAGTGGGCCCCTGGAATATAAAAACCAGATGGGGGAAGGGGGCAGATGAAAGAGTGGCTGCCTCCTGTACCAGTGTCTGGTTGGAGTCCCAGCTACTTCACCTTGGATTTAGCTACCCGTTAAGGTGCACCCTGAAGGTAGAAGTTCTGGATTGAGTTTTGGAATTTGTTCCCTGGAATGCTGGTCCTCTCAGGTTTACAGATAGCTTCTTTCCAAACCTTCCTCAGTAACTGAAATAGGCTTTCATGACCTATCTTAACCCTCTAGAACACTAATCTCCACAGCCTGGCACACCAGCTCCCTTCTATTTTTCTGCACAACAGCACACTCACCCGGATGTTTTGTTATTTACCTGGCTCCCTATGCAAAGAGAAGCACTGCTTGGATCAAGAAAGGCAGCTGCAACCAGGAGGGACTCTTGGGGGGGGGGCGGGAGGGCACACAGCAAAAATCCGAGACTACTCTGGATGAGGGCAAAGGCTGACTTTATCGGGGTCCCTCTGCCTAAATTACTGGAGGGAGGAAACCTTCCCGAAAAAACCGCTGAGAGCCCGTTGAAAACAGGCCCGCCTGCTCCGAAAGAGAACCTCGAACCCTCAGTGAGAGCATGCGTATGCCGAGCTCAACCTGGACAGCATTCGCCTCGCTCGGGAAGGACCCTAACCACGAACACCCACATTAGATCCAAGACTACAAACTGGAACCGGGCTTCCGGCTTCTGTCACTGAGTCCTTTCCAACTCCTTTGCCCACATCCAGTAGGGCCCCTTAGTCCTCTTTCCGTCCCGCTGCCAGAACTGGGATTTAAGAGGAAGGATGAGAGATGGTGGCCGGGATCCGAGCCCCGGGAGGCTTCCCGGAAGCGGGCTGGAGGAGGCCGGGGATTGGGCGGCATTTCCGGAAGTGGCGGCATTTGTTTCCCAGGGGGAGGTCTTCGGGGCCGGGCGGGCGAGCGCGGGTGAGTTGACCCTAGGAGCCGGAGAACGAGGCAACGGGCAGGGCGCCGGGGCGGGGGAAGGCGCTGAGGCGGGGAAGGGTGCTGAGGCGGGGCGACCCTTCAGTGTCGCGGGGCCGGGAGCCGTGATTCCCACGGTAGACTGTGACCCAGCGCCGAACGCACGTCACTGGGCGGCAAGGAAGAGACCTAGAGCGTAGAGGGCGTGCAGGCGGGCCGAGCCGTCCCTACCCCGGGGAGGGCGTGCAGGCGGGCCGAGCCGTCCCTGCCCCGCGGAGGGGGCGTGCAGGCTGGCCGAGCCGTCCCTGCCCCGCGGAGAGGGCGTGAAGGCGGGCCGAGCCGTCCCTGCCCCGCGGAGAAGGCGTGCAGGCGGGCCGAGCAGTCCCTACCCTGTGCCTACCCTGCGGAGGGGGCGTGCAGGCGGGCCGAGCAGTTCCTGCCCCGTGGAGGGGGCTTGCAGGCAGGCCGAGCCGTGCCTACCCTGCGGAGGGGGCGTGCAGGCTGGCCGAGCAGTCCCTGCCCGGAGAGGGCAGCAGGGCGGCCAGGCCCCTCCGACTTGGGGCTTCCTTCTGCACAGCGAGATCGGACAGGACAGTGGGGGTGGATTCCAGGAGGCCTTTGGGAGGCGGCAGCAGTGCGTTCCGGAGAGGAGTGCATGAAAGGGCCACAAGAGTGTTAACCTGAGGAATTACGCCTGCGATTTGAGAGGACAGGTCGGCCTGCCCTTGCCAGTGCTGGTAGCATAGTGCCACATTCTGTTTGCGTCCTTAAGTGGTTTCTCTCTGCTCTCAGAGTTCGGAGACCCAGCCAGCCTTAAAGAACGTTTTCCAAGTATTTTTCTGGTCTTAAGATTTTTTTCCTTTCTAATTTTACATATTCTTTTTGTTTGCAAAATGAGTACACAAAGTCTGAGTGCTCCACCAAACAACCTCATCTAATCTCATCACTAATGGAAGACCCTGCTTCTCAAACCATAGTCGGATAAAGCTTCTGTCTTTGTCACTTTAACATTAGACTTTGAGGTCCAAGCCTTTAACATGTGCTTTGGAGAAAAACGAACCAAATCCAAAACGTAGCATCATTATACTGACTCAAGCTGCTAGGCTGCTGTTCCCACTGATGAGCATACGAGACAGGGTTGAGGGACCTGTCACGGTAACGTAACAGCTAAAATCCTTACATGCTTCAGGATCCCACAGGGTGCCAGTTTGTGTCCTGGCTGCTCCACTTCCCAACCAGTTCCCTGCCTGTGACCTGGGAAAGCAGTTGAGGATGTCCCAAAGGCTTGGGACCCTGCACTCACATAGGAGACCCGGAAGAAGCTTCTGGCTCCTGGCCTTGGATCAGCTCCGCTTTGGCTGCTTTGGCCACATGGGGCTTAAATCACTGTTCGGAAAATCCTTCTCTGTCTCTCCTTTTCTTGGTAAATTTGCGTTTCCATTTAAAAAAAAAAAAGAGCCAGGGCAGTTTGGACTGGGATAAGTAAGCTATAGCATCCGTGGGTGGGCATGAGAACCAGATGGGATGCAGCACATTCTAATACACACAAAAACTGGGACAGGGGACGGGCATGGTGGGGGTTACTGGAGATCGCCCCCTACTAGTTGGCAGCACTCCTTGTGTGTGTGAGGACCTGGGTTGTGGCAGGTTAGGCTGGCACCAGCCACAGCGCACATCATTTCCTGTGAGAGATGGGGCTGGGAGCAGAACTAACCAGGCAGCTGCATCACCACTGCGTGTGTTAGTTGGTACAGCTGACAGACCAAACCTTACCCTGCAAGAGTCAAGTCTAAGGTCACCCCAGGCAAAGTTTCTTGAACTGTCCAACTAGATTCTCAGCGTTAGATTCCAATGCTGAGAATATATGTGGTCTGAGATCTGGAGTGCCTGTGTTGGGGCTGGTCCTCCTCAGTAGCTGATGCCTGTGCAGTGGTCAGCATGTGCAGATGCACACAGGGAATGTGATGGCCAGGATACCTGGGCCAGTGAAGGATGTCAAGTGCCTCACTAGAGGACAGAAAGTAGCACAGGATGCCACATGTTCCTGGACCTGTAGATGCTCACTGAAATGGGCTTGGTCAGTAGACCTAGGAAATATTTTCTCCACCTGGTGCAACAAAGCCAATGACATCTCAAAACACTCTCCCCACATTGGAGTCTCCAAGGGATCATCACACAACCATCCCCCATCCTTGGGTGCTGATGTTTGACAACAGGGAAAGGTACCTTCCTTTCTCCCCAAGCCTGTGGACACAAGAAAAAAAAATTCAAACATTTGTCCTGCCCACCTTCCTCCATACCTTAACCCTTCCCACCCTAATTGGAGACCTACATGGGATTGCATCCCTCTCAACTAGGTAAACAATGTTTTAAACAAAAATTTTAAAAATTTTTTTTTATTGGAAAGGCAGGTTCACAGAGAGAAGGATCTTCCTGGTTTACTCCCCAGGTAACTATAACAGCTGGAGGTGAGCTGATCAAAAGCCAGGAGCTAGCTTTTTCCAGATCTCCCACCTGTGTGCAGGGTCTCAAGGTTTTGGGCCATCCTTGACTGCTTTCCCAGGCACTAGGAAGGGAACTGGATGGGAAGGACAGGAGCTAGGGTTAGAACTGCAACCCATATGGGATCCTGGGCCAGGACTTTAGCCACTAGGCTAGCGTGCCAGGCCCCCCAATTTTTTTTTAAACAAGATTTATTTATCTGCAAGGTATGCTTACAGAGAGAACTCTTCCATCTGCTGACTCACACCCCAAGGGGCTGCATCAGCCCATGTTGGGTCAAGCTGAAGCTAGGAGCCACAAACTCCGTTTGAGTCGCGCCTGGGTTGGCAGGAGCCCAAATACTTGACTGCTTCTGTTGCCTTCCTGAACTCATTCGGAGGGAGCTATATTAGAGGTCGAGCAGCCAGTACTTGAACCAGAGCCAACTGGGATGTCAGCATCTCAGGTGACAGACTATCCTAATGTGCCACAACACTGATCCGTCAAACTCTTTTATGCTTTCAAAAATGTCTTTTTGGGGTCAGTACTCCAGTGTAGTGGGTTAAGCCACTGCACACAACACTGGAATTCCAGATGGGCACCAGTTTTTGTCCTGTCTGTTCCACTTCTGATCCAGCTCCCTGCTATGGACCTGGGAGAGAAGCAGCAGGTGATGGTTCAAGTGCTTGGTTTCCTGCCATCTGTTAGCTTTGCCAACCACCTGAGAAAGAAAATACCAGCCAAGTACAAACAGGCCTTTATTATGCAAAGAGAAGTCCGTTCCCCTGTGGTGAAGGAATGAACGGGAGGACCGCAAGCGGGTAGCTGAGACAAAGGTTTTATACCCCCTCTGACATGGGTGCTGGCATCAGCCCTGCTTGGGTCCTGATAGGACAAGGAATGTCGGCCTTGTCCTCCATTGGCCTGTAAGTGGCCTTGGCTGCCTTCAGGACGTGCCAGATCTCTGGCTGAGGTCACTGTGGTGTCCACCCACTTGCTATAGCCGTGGTAAGCATCACCACCCATATGGGAAATGCAGAAGAAAATCCTGGCTACTGGCTTCAACATGATCCAGCCCTGGCCATTGGTGTCATTTGGAGAGTGAACTAATTCATGAAATATTCCTTTCTCTGTAACTGTGCTTTTCAAATAAGTCTTAAACAGAACAGGGCCTGGTGCAATAGCCTAGTGGCTGAATACTTGCCTTGCATGTGCCAGTTTGTGTCCTGGCTGCCCCTGTCCCATCCTTCTCTGCCTGTGACTTGGGAAAGTGGTCAAGGATGGCCCAAAGCCTTGGGACTGTACTAAAGGGGAGACCCAGAAGAAGCTCTTGGCTCCTGGCTTTGGATTAGCTCAGCTTTGGCTATTGTGGGCACTTGAGGTGTAAGCCACCAGACAGCTCTTTTTGTCTGTCTCTCCTTTCTGTGCATCTGCCTTTCTAATAAAAATAAATACACATTTTAACAAATATATTTTTTAAAAAGGTGAATAAGATGTCTTCATTTATATCCTGTTACTATCTTTTTATGCCTGTATCTAAGGAAGTGCCGATGTATAATTGATTCTGTAATAATTTTGCCCTTTCTCTCTGGTTGCCAAGTGAAAATTTTTGGGTCATGTGTGATACTCTGATTTTGTATTTATTTATTTGTGTGTTTGTTAACATTTGTGTCCAGGTCTTGCTAAAATAGAGTGGTGAGCCAAAGAGTCACCAAGGCTGGAAGAGGAAGGTTTCATTTGTACCTGAAGTGTCCTCCTGCCCCTCCCTCTTGCCCCAGTCTGCCTCGTCTGGTTGGGCAGAGGCTGGTGCTTCCTTCCAGGGGAGAGAGGGGAACTAGGAATAGCTCAGCAGGCTTAGGCAGACAGCAACTTGGAAGGTTTCCCAGTATACCTCGGGAGTAGATTTTTTTCCTGATAATCCTATGCTGTCATTAATGCTGTGTTATTTATTTGTTGGCAAAGATATTGGGTTGTTAGGAAGTAAATTACAACATTAGTAAAAGAAATCTGTTGCTCTTTTAGGTTTTGTGAGTGGAGTCCTGCTTATCTAGGACATGCAGTTAACACATCAGCTGGACCTGTTTCCTGAATGTAGGGTGACCCTTCTGTTATTTAAAGAAGTAAAAAATGCTGGAGACTTGAGGAACAAAGCCATGGAAGGCTCCATAGAAGGCGCATTGATAAACCCTGCAGTGGTAAGTGCAGAGCGGGAGAAGGAATGCACCAGACTAGGCATTTCAGACAGTGCTGCTTTTCTTTTTCTTGATGGCGCAGGTTAACTTAAAACTTCAGTGTCCAACTCAGGCTTAAAATTCAGTCCTGAAGTCAACCATGAATGGAAACAGATGCTTACCAGGTCCTGCCCTAGGCAATGGGAAAGGTGGTCTCACTGACCCCGGGGCGGGAGCCAAGGGCTCCAGCTTGTTACCTGTAAGATTCAGGTTCCCAGGAGGAGGACACCTGCAGGATCCCAGAACAGTGATTCAGATCACGTGGCTGTGACTGTATCCCAGCCCTGCCCCTTACGCAGCTCTGAATATGTCCCAGGCAGCCTGACTAGCACTGACTTCATTTCTGGAGTTGTCGTAGGGCGGTGGTTATTCTGACTCACTCTTTCCAAAAACCCTATCAAATGAGTGCTCATATTTTCTGCCTCTAACAGATAAAACTTGGCCAGATTCCCTGGGCAGCAGAGTGGTAATTAGAACTATGTCCTTACTACATACCTCAGTTTCCTCAACTGCTGCATATGAATAGTATCAATTTCACTTGATCCTAGCCAAAAGGCCAAGAAGCGATAATAGTATCAATTTCCTTGGGAGTTTTGAGGATTAAAGATGATACAGCTAAAAAGTTTTAGAATGTGCCTTTCTGATAATGTTAGCTCTCAGTAAATGTAATTTTAAGCATTCTTACTACTTGTTGTTTGCTGTTCTGTACTTTTTTTTATGATTGCCCAGACTCTTGATATGATATGGTTTATTTATTTATTTTTTAGATGATGTTAACATAATTGATTAGAATGGGGTGGGTCAAGGGTTAGGGAAAAGTGGGTGTGATATTTGCTTCCAAATTTTCTGGTTCTCCTTTCTGTTTCGGGGGCAGGAGAATGTGGGATAAAGGGAGAAGCCCTACCCAACCTTCCAGATATAGTAATTTTGAAAATATAGTCCACAATACTGATGAAATAAAGTAACCTGGCACTGGTGTGACCCTGGGATGAGGCCAGTGTCAGAATCCCTGCATGACAATCCCTGTTCTCTCTGGTAGATTGTCGATCCATTCCAGATACTTGTGGCAGCGAACAAAGCCGTTCACCTCTACAAACTGGGAAAAATGAAGACAAGGACGCTATCTACAGAAGTTATCTTCAACCTTTCCCCAAATAACAATGTAAGGTGGCATTTACTGTTTCCTTTGACCTTGTCCCATCCATCTCTGGATCCCCGTGTTGGGTTGGCGTCTGGGTTCCTGCAAACCAGTGTTAGGAGTAAACTGAGGAAGACATCGAGATGTTTCAGATACAGAAAATACTGATTCATGATCTGGTGGGATTTTATTTGATTTTCCTAGATTTCAGAAGCTTTGAAAAAATTTGGCATCTCAGGAAATGATACATCAATTCTCATTGTTTACATTGAGGAGGGAGAAAAACAAATAAATCAAGAACACCTAATATCACAAGTAGATGGCCAGCAGATTTCTCTGGAAGATCTTCCTGAAATAACGAATATTCCAGAAGTCAAAAAGGTTTGTAGAACTCTATTATACAGAGTGTGACAGATAAGGAATGTTTCCATTGCTGTTTGTTAATCACCAGTGCTCCTATTTGGGGTATTCTTGGAACTTTTAAGAAATGTTCATGCTACTAGAAGATGTAGGTTTATGTAAAATAAAATCAGAAACTTAGTAGATATTTGGCACAGTGGTTAAAGCATGCTTGGGATGCCTGAATGCAGTATCAGAGGTCCTGGGTTTTCCTTCCGGCTCCTCTCCAAGTTCAGCTTCCTGCTAGGATGCACCTGGGGAGGCAGAGGTTGATAACTCAGCTGCTCGGATCCCTGCATTCCATGTGGGAGACTCTGGGCTCCTGGCTCCAGCCTGGCCTAGCCTGAGCTCTTACAGGCATTTGGAGAGAGAAGATACTTCCTGTGCAGACCCCCTCCACTCCCAACCCTATCTACTTTTTAAAATAAAATAATACAATTTTAAAAAATTAAAGAGTTAGCTGTAAGTATCAAGCTTGCATAATGCATTAATGAGGTAAAATAAATAACTACAGAATAACATTAATGTCTAGATGGATGTTTTTAAAATTGATGCAGATTTGGTTTGTATGTCCAGAGTTTTATATGTTCATAATTTCAGTTTAAAGGAAGTATTAAATTTAAGTCATCAGTTGCTATCATGTTTAGATATTTTAATCACGTTTGTAATTTGCAACATTTACATAATGAATAAGTGTAAGTAATTGCACTTAACATGTCTGTGTAATCATAGTGTATGAACATATCAGCAAGTCATAATATGACTTTCATCTTTACAGATATATAAACTAACCTCACAAGAAGAAAATCTTGGGACATTATTGGATGGTATCATTTGTAGAATGTCAACAAAAGATGTTTTATGAAGTATCAGAGATAGTAACAGAATTTTTCAATGTAAAGGCAGTACTGATTTTCCTTTCCGGATTATAAACTTAACATATATTCATTGTGTACATTTTTAAAGCAGAGAATGGTACAGAATGAAAATAAAGGCCACTCCTTATTGTTTTGGAAGATATTCACTGTTAATTACTCGCTGCTGCCATCTAGTTTTCTGTTTCTATTCAAGTGCATATTATCTTTATAAAATTGGAAAACAAAATTGCAGTCACTTGTTGAAGCCGTGCAGTGTACTTTCTGTCCATCATTTCACACGCTTCCTCATGCTGCACACTGTCCGAAGCCTGTGCATCCTGGTTCAGGGTTCTGCATGTCTGCATGTAGGGGTTCATCTACTCCCATCAGCAACACTAAGAGGTAACTACTTTTATTTATTTAATTCTAATTATTAGGATTATTTAAAAACAACTACCTGAATTATTGATAAAATTATGTTGGTGTACATATAATATATAAATAATACCATGAAGACACAGGAAGTGAATGGAGGCATATTGGAGCGAAGATTTGTATACTGTGGAAATTATGTTAATAATTAAACCAAAGTGGAATATTTTAAAATGCTGGTTGTAGTTACCTGCGTAACCAATAAGCAAACAACGTAAAATGTATGTAAAGAAACAAGGGACTTAAAATGACCCTCCACAAAGGGCCCGGTGTGGTAGCTGACTGAAGTCCTTGCTTTGCACACGCAGGACCCCGTATAGGTTCATATGCCAGCTGCTCCACTTCCCATCCAGCTCCCCTGCCTGTGGCCTGGGAAAGCAGTGGAGGAGAGCCCAAAGCTTTGGGACCCTGCACGTGCCTGGGAGACCCAGAAGAAGCTCCTGGCTCCCAGCTTCGGATCGGCTCAGCTCTGGCCGTTTCGGCCACTTGGGGAGTGAATCAGCAGATGGAAGATCTTTCTCTCTGTATCTGTTTTCTCTTTGTATGTCTGACTTTGCAATAAAAATAAATAAATCTTTTTTTAAAATGGCACTCCAGAAAATACCAATTTAATAATTTAAAAAATGTAGTGATGAAGTTAGCAGAACAAAGGTCACTAGATAGAAAAGTACAAAATGGCAGAAATAAATCCTACCTTATCAGTTATTAGATTCAGTGTAAACAGACTAAACTGTGCTGTTTGAAGACAGTTACATATGTTGTTTACAGGAAACACATTTTAGATACAGAAAAAAAAAATAGCAGAACACAAGATTGGGGACCAATCAGGTGGTGGTGTTTACTAATCTTCCACTTGTAGTGCTGGGATCCCTAATGGGCACTGATTTGTGTCCCAGCTGCTCCACTTCCCATCCAGCTCCCTGCTTGAGGCCTCGGAAAGCAGTTGAGGACAACCCAAAGCCTTGGGACCCTGCACCCGTGTGTGTGGGAGACCTGGAAGAAGCTCCTGGCTTTGGATTGGTCTAGCTCCGGCCATTGTACCCGTTTAGGGAGTAAACCAGTGAATAGAAGTCCTCTTATTCTTTTACTCTTTGCATCTAAACTAAAATAAATCTTTTTAAAAATAAAGGAATGGGGGCTGCTATGATTAGTAGGTGAAGCCAATACTTGTGACTCTGGTGTCCTGTATCAGAGTGCCTCAGTTGTGCTTCATATTGCTCATGTGTGGAAAGGCAGCAGAAGATGCAGCAGCATTTGAACCCTTGCCATCCATGGAGGAGACCTGGGTAGGGTCCCTAGCTCATGGCTTCAGTCCAGCCCAGATCTGACAGATAGAAAACATCTCTTGTTTGTCTGTCATACTTTCAAGTAAATAAATAAACTTAGAAGATTTGCTTATTTTTATTTGAAAGGTAGATATACAGGGAGAAGGAGAGATGAAGGGAGAGATCTTCCATTTGCTGGCTGGGAAGCTGGGCCTGTGTAGTCAGGAGCTTCTTCTGGGTCTCCTGGGGGTGCCATCTTTGGGCCATGTTGTGCTGCTTTTCCAGGCCTTTAACAACAATATGGACCAGAAGTAGAGCAGCCAGGGCTTGAATTGTCACCCAAATAGTATATTGGCAGTATAGGCAGAGGCTTAACCTATAATCATGGCACTAGCCCCAAATAATCTGAAAAATAAATAAATAAATAAGTAAATAATGGAAAGAATATATGCAAATAGAAAGAAAAAAGCTAGGGGCACTATGCTAATATCAGACAAAATAGACTTCAGAACAGAAACCTTTACTAGACATCAAAGACATTTTATAACAATAAGGGCCTCCCAGAAAGATGAAACTATTACCAAAATGACGTGTGCATTGATTAGCAGGGCCCCAGAATACTCAAAGCGGAAACTTGAAAATGGAAATAGGCCATTCAACAGTAATTCAGACTCAAATATTGGACTGATGGAGAGAATGGACAAGATCCACAAGGAACTCTTTAAGATGAACAAAGCTGTGAACCAGCTGCACCTGACAGACTTCCACAGTATACTCCAACAACAGAACTTTTTTTTTTTTTTTTTTTAGCAAACACACAGGAAGCATTCTCTAGGACAAACCAAATGCTATGCCACAGAACAAGTCTCAGTAAATGTATAAGATTGAAATGATATAAATTATAGTCTCTAAGTACAGTGCAGTGATAAGTCAGTTACAGAAGAGAAAATAAGAGACACAGGTAGAAATTAAACAAGTTTCTAAACAAATGGGTCAAAGAGGGCCCGGCACCTAAAATCCTTGCCTTCAATGCGTCGGGATCCCATATGGGCGCCAGTTCTAATCCCAGCAGCTCCACTTCCCATTCGGCTCCCTGCTTGAGGCTAGGAAAGCAGTCAAGGATGGCCCAAAGCTTTGGGACCCTGCACCCACATGGGAGACCTGGAGGAAGTTCCTGGCTTCAGATCAGCACAGCACGGCCCGGTGTGCTCACTGGGGAGTGAATCATCGGATGGAAGATCTTCCTCTCTATCTCTCCTCCTCTTTGTATATCTGACTTTATAATAAAAATAAATAAATCTTTTTAAAAAAGTGGGTCAAAGAAGCAAATTAGAAAATCTTTTGAATGATAACAGTTTTATTTGAAGTAAATGTTCAAACTGTACTTGCTTTTTATTTATTTTTCGAACAGCACTTGTATCTGGATGTTCATAACAGTTGTGGTCACAGTAGTGAAAAGGTGCAGATAAGTTAAATGTCCACCCTCTGACAGCTCAAGAAACATTGTATATTCAGCCATGAAAAGGAAAGGGATGCTAATGGTGCCGCACCAGGCTGAAGTCTGAAAACATGATGCAGTGTATGTGAAATATCTAGGATAGGCAAATGCTTTTTTTTTTTTTTAAAGATTCATTTCTTTTTATTGGTAAGTCAGATTTAGAGAGAGAAGGAAGACAGAAAGATCTTCCATCTGCTGGCCCACTCCCCAAGTGGCCGTAACAGCCAGAGCTGAGCCAATCCACATCCAGGGGCTAGGAGCTTCTTCTGATCTCCCACGTGGATACAGGGTCCCCAGGTTTTGAGTCATCCTCCACTGCTTTCCCAAGCCACGAACAGCTGGAAAGGAAGTGGAGCAGCTGGAACACGAACCAGCGCACAGAGCCCATATGGGATTCCGGTGCGTGCAAGGCAAGGATTTAACGGCTGAGGCACTGCGTCGGACCCTAGGAAAATGCTTAGGGACAGAAAACAGGTGAGCAGTTGTGAGCAACTGCAAAAATGAGTGAATGGAAATTGACTGCTAATTACAAGCAGGTTTCTATTGGGGGCAAGGAAATTCTAGAACTAAATATTGGTGATGAGTGCATAGCCCTGAATATATTTAATGCCAGTTAATTGCACAATTAATTGGTTTGTTTTTTTTTAATCACAACAAAATATTTGGGGATACAATAATAAAAATATCAAGATTTCAATGTGAATATCATCAATGTAGAAAGCACCAAAAATCATGGGGGTCCAGGAAGGCCTCACTCTCCACTGCAGCAGCACAGGCGACTGCAGAAAGCACACCCAGAGGCGGTGACTCTCAGCAGGTCACTGTGTGCTGTTCTCTGAACTGTTTTCCTGCAGCCTGCAACTGCACCCTTGAAGCCAGCATTCACAGCTCTGCTCAACTTGGCACAGAAAAGCGCTTGTCCCCGAGTCGCGTGAGGGGTGCCCCCGCCTCCGCGCTCCTGCGCAGGCCTTCTGAGTCCTCCGCGCTTCTGCGCATGCCTGCGGAGTGAAGGACCGCACCCTCCTAGCGGTCCTGCCCCCTGGCGGCGGAAGCTGTGACAGCCACGAAGTCAGCTCAGCCACCCTGGCACTTGACCCCAGTGACTGTTGCAGGCGGTGGCAGGCGAAGAGGCACAGAGAGCTCCTGCTCCCGAATTCGCCAGAGGTGAGTAGACAACAGCAGAACCGATCGATCGGAGCAAAGCACTGTGAGGCTGACTGCAGACCTGCAAGGCACTCATGCTCTTCCCCCAGGGGTGGCAGAAAACCTCCCCAAATCCCTGCCAGCACCCCCCCCCCCACACACACACACACATCCTGCAGTTCCAGGAAGACTTTAAGAACCCCTAGGGCTGTGCTAGGCTCCTGAAGCTGGCAACAGACCTTGAGGGAGGTGGGGATCCCTAGGGCTCATCTCTGGCACTGAACAAATGGAATTGAGCACAAAATGTCCACCTAGCCCAGAATGCCTCTAGGAAGAGACAAAGGCAAAGCAGCACTTTGTACCATGGAAGAAGGGATACACGCCACAGGCAGTGCCTCAAGAAATGCAGTTATGCTGAACCTGGCTAGGACCTTAACCCAGGCCCCTCTCTCATCGGCAGGTCAGAGGCAGGCGCAGCACAGGGGTCTCAAAGAGCTGGTCCCGCTCTCCTCTGCCACACCTGTACCTGCCTGGGCTTCCTAAATGGCTTCAGCAGAGGAAAGCCATGCCTTCTCCCAGATGACCCTGGGAGCTGAAGTGGGGCTTTCACCTCCTGAGTCCTGTGTCCCTTTATGTGACTTCACAGGGAGACCTTGAGAAAAGAAGCTCTGGGCCCCCACCAAGGCCCACCTCTGCCGGGAGGGGCAGCAGAGGAGAGGACAAGGGAGTGCTAGGAAGGAAGATGTTCCAGCAAAAGGGAGGCCGGCTCTTCTAACAGAGGATATCCTGTTTCTCTGTTTCTGTCTTATCTTGACTCTTAACTCTGGTTCCAGGGCCCTGAGGCCTGAGCCCCAAGCAGTGCAGAAGAATGCTCTGGATCAACTCCTTAAACCAAAACCAGCTTGCTTAATACTTCCTTCTAAATGCGTATGTTTCTTTTACTGACTGGGAGGAAGTGAAATGAACCTGACCTACAGTAACCCTCAGGGGTAATCTCTGCCCCACTGCAAGGACTGAACAGGCTAAGTCTAGGCCTCCCGGGGAGGCCAGGTGTCAGTTACCGACTCAGGGTCACTTGTACAGGTGTCCAGCGTCAGGGCAGCTTACTTCATGGGGCCTTGGCACCCATGGCATCATTTAGTGATTCAGAATGAGCAGAGCCCCAGACCCCTCCAACCAAAGGCCATTTTGAGAAATCAGCCAGTTGGGGAGTTCTCAGCCATCTCTAAATGCCTGATGTGAAAAATGAACCCTCAAAAAGGGATGAGTCTACCACATCTGGACTGAATGTAGTGGAGGACCAACAGCGGAAGGGATCTCTTTGTGCTTGTCATTGGGAGTGCGTTTAAAGCTGTGGAATTGTATGGTATCCAATGGTGAGAGCCATAAGTTCCATGTTTGTTTATCACGAAGGGGTCAGTGTCCAAATGGAGTCATATTTTCAAGTCCTGGCCAAAAATGGTTAAATAAATGTGGGGAAATAAACTAAAAACAACAGGCTATGAGGGAGACCATGTCCTGCCGGCTAGCAAGAGATGTTTCACAGTGACCTTCCCAAGCCTCTTTTTTTTTTTAATTTATTTTTATTTTTGTAAAGTCAGATATACAGAGAGCAGGAAAGACAGAGGGGAAGATCTTCCATCTGATGATTCACTCCCCAAGCGACTGCAATGGCTGGAGCTGAGCCGATCCGAAGCCAGGAGCTAGGAACTTCCTCCAGGTCTCCCACACAGGTGCAGGGCCCCAAGGATTTGGGCCATCCTCGACTGCTTTCCCAGGCCACAAGCAGGGAGCTGGATGGGAAGTGGGGCTGCCAGGATTAGAACTGGCACCCATATGGGATCCTGGCATGTTTAAGGTGAGGACTTTAGCCTCTAGGCCATGGTGCTAGGCCCCCCCCCCAAGCCTCATCTCAGAGTCCACCATGTTCTTAGCAAATCCTGCTGCAAAGTCATCCATTCAAAAATCATATTCAACCTTGGTGTAGCACCAGCTTCATTAATGAACCTTGAACATTCCTCTTTTGTCCCTGGTAGCTAGCAACTGTCATTTCAAAACAGCTGATACAATCCTCATTCCACCCTTACAACTCTCCTATCTGGCTGTTCTTGGAATACGTGGCTTCCTCAGAATCCACCATGACATTCTCTGACACCCAAGTAAACCTCCACAGAGGTGCTTCTTTGTATGGTGTTTGGAATGACATGTTGCCCCACAAGAACATGATCTTCACAGGTTAATGCTTCTGCCACGATCTGATGTGGTCACTATGTTGAACTTTGACAGGGTGGTGAGATGGTAAGAGAGAAAGGTACCCAAGAAGGGGTATTGGTGCTCAGTGGCTGGATGCATGGCTGTAGGGAAGAAGAGTTCTGGAAGGAAGACCAAAAGTGAAAGTGGTAACTGGCTCTGGGTGCTGTAGGTGCAGCTGTGGCCTCCCAGCAGCTCAAGTTCAAGTGGTTTGTACTTATGATTTCTTCTTGAAATCAACAGGGTGTCACAACCTCTCCCAGGTTTGGTTTGGTTTTCTTTCTACCAATTGAGAAATTCAAATTTCAGAGACTCAAAAATTGTAATGTCTTCTCAGCCTCCTTCTACTTCTGACTTCATCTCCTATCATCCCACCCACCTCCTTGGGTTGTGTATTTTGTATAAAGAGATGGGTATCCTCCTGCCTTGGCTCCTTGCTGCCTTTGCAAACCATTTAGGCATCATGTGAGAGGACGTCATGGTTGCTGACCTGCTCTACTGCCCAGCCCTTTGACTTTGGGCCCTCATTGGTGACTCCAGCTCTTGGTGCTGGCCCCACAGTAGACTGCCTTCTCTCCAGGCACTTGTATCCTTGTCCCTGTCAGTGGGCCTCCAGTCCCGTGCTGCTCCATAATTGGTCTGACTTTATATGAGGGCTGTCTCCTGGGCTTGCAGGTGTCTTTCCTGTTGGGACCCTGCTGTTGTCCTTGAATGCAGTGGCTCACAGTGCCCCTGTATCTCTCTCACAGAGCCCCTTTCTTTAAGCTGCAGAAGTCTTCCTTCTGTTTTGGTTGTGGTACTGGAATCATGGCCTCCTGGGGACTGCCAAGCCAATGACTTGATTCCTTGTGACTGGATCCCCCTAGCTAGATCTTGCAGTGAAATGTACATCTAGTTACCAGAAAATGTGAAAGAACAATGGACTGACTTCTGGCACATGGAAACAGATCCCTAAGCCTTCATCTTTCTGCTGCCAACAAACAGGAAGATGGTAGTTTGCATATATGCTAGTGAACAGTCCAAACCCTCTGAAGTCAGCCAGGCTTGGGTTCAAATTGATGCCAGGCAGGGTATAGTAGAAAAAGTAGGATATCAGTGCCACCTTTAGTTCACCCCATCCCTATTCCTGCAGGTCTAGCAGTTTCATGAGCCACTAGATTACCTTTGTTCTTAAGCCAATAATAGGTGACTTTTCCACCCTTAAAGAGCAGCCTCTTCGCAAAGTATTTGTGGACATAGGTGTCATAGCACACAGTGCTCCCTGAGCCCCATCAAGGCTGCTGTTCTGGGAAGGTCACCACACCGCCAACATCTGGCATACTCCATACTGAACACAAGGACAGAGGTGTGGCACGCACACAGGCAGCAGGTACAGAGTGTGCGTTTCAGGTGTCTGGGGCAAATGCCCAGAAATGTGCAAATTGTGCAAGAGCAAGCAGGGTGAAAAGGTGAGCATGACTGAGATTGTGGGGTGCTGGAGAAGGCCACGAAAGTCAGCAAGGGCGCAGTGCCACGAGGTACAGATAATGGCCACAAACTCAACTTTCTTTTGCTTTGTTTCAGAATGGTTTCTAGTTTACAAAATGAAATCTGTGCAGTAAAACAAAGAATTCCATATACCCCAGATCTAACTTCCCCTACTGCTAACCTCATTTTTATCAAATATGTGTGGCAATCAATAAACCATACCCAGAATGCCCCTACTGTTAACCTCTCAAAGTAGTATATTTGCCAGAGTTTAAATATCACACCCAGCTTCCCCTCGTGTTCTATTTCAGATTTTCTCTATCCCCATGTTTCTCTTGGCCTCAAGGGATCAGCATTCTGTGTTGAGATTGAATTTCTTTTATTGCCACAGATAAGGGAGAAATGTGGTATTTGTCTTTCTGTATCTTATTTTATATTTATTTTTATTAACATGAGATCCTCCAGTTCCATCCATTTGGCTGCAAGTGACAGGATTTCATTCTTTGTATGATTGACTAGTATTCCATTGCACATGTATACACACCCCACTTTTTCTTCATTCATTCATCTGATGTTGAACCCCTTGACTGGTTCCAGATCTTGGCTAATACGAGCAGTGCCGCGTTAGGCTGGGCCATCATACCAACCATCTTGCAAGAAAACGGGGTCTGGGGGCAGATTCTATGGGGAATTTGTGCACTGGTTTACACTGAGCTGGGGGTAGTAATAGGCTAAGCTAAGCCTGACCACCAAACTCAACAACACTCATGGAAACTGGGGTTCTGAGTAGGCTGGGTTGGCCCAAGCTGCAGCACCCACAAAAGCACTCAAGAATTGGGTGTCCAGGCTGGCCTAGGCTGCAACAGTCTTCAGCATGAGCTGGAACTGAGGTCAGGCTGGGCAGAGATAGACTGCAGCACCTTCCTGCAAATACCAAGGCAAGGGTAGGACATACCACACTGGGCTGCAGCACTACCAGCCCATGCACGAAATAGGGTGGGAGGAATCTAGTAGGGGGATTGTGGGGGCTCCCCTGCCAGGCCACTGCCCCAGCTAGTGAACATGGGAGCTGAAATCTAGAGTGGACTAGGCTGGGCATGGCCATAACACCTGTTGGCCTGTGTCTTGAGTTGGGTTTGGGGGAGAGCCAGGCGGGCTAGGAGACCACATCTGCCGGTGCATGCATGAGTCAGGGTAAGTGCAGGTTAGTTGGGATTTGCTACAGCATCAGCTGGCAATATTGGGACTGGGGGCAAGTCGTGTCAGATTGAACCACCGTACCACCTGGAAAGTGCAAGATCTGGGACTGGGAGTGGGCCTCTGATGAGCTGCAACTCCTACCAGTGAACATGAGAACCAGGGCGGGGCAGGAGTGGCTGAACAGGTGATAGCATCTGCTGGCATAAGTGTGAGCTGGATACTGGGCAGTTAAACTAAGCTAGAATGCAGCATCCATTGGTGTGTAGGAGAGGCAAATGGAATGTGCATAGGAGAGACTGGACCAGTCTCCTGCGCAATAACAGGCTGGGGGCAGGCCTGATGGAGGTTATTGGGGATTGCTGCAGACCCGCTATTGAGTATAAGGGCCAAGTGTGTAGGGGGCAGGGTTAGGCTGGTCTGCAGCATCTGTAATTTGTATATGAGATGGGGCTGGGGACAGAGTTGACCAGGTGACTGCAACCACTAAAGTTGTGTAGGCTGATGTGGGTAATGGATTGAACCAGACCCCACACTGTCTGGCACACACGGAAGTCAGATCTGGGGTCACCTCTGGTGAGGTTTCTTTGCAGATCACTTCTCCCTCCCCCATCCGGCCCAATCCGGCCACTGGACTGCTGGATTCAAAATTCCAACCATAGGGAGAATCACCGGATCTGTGGTCTGACCTTGGAATGCATGCATCAGAACTGGGCTTTTTCAGTCACAGATTCCTGTGCAGTGGACAGACAGCATGCCCAGATATGCATGGGGGGACGTGACAGCTCATTGAGGCCTGTAGAGGATGTCTAGTATCATGGCAGAAAATACAGGGCAGAGCAAAGTGGACAGCTCTCCTAAGCAAGCATTGACAGTTAATATTTGGGCAGGGGGAGACTATGGTGTGTACTATGTCAGCCAGTGGACTTTGGAAGGATTTCCTCAACCTTGGCACCAGGAAATCCACAGCATATCAGAACTATTGAAATATTTGAGCAGTACCCTCAGAATTTGCTCCACATTGAGGTCCCTGGGATGACATCAGGTGTTTGTCCCCCGCCTCCCAACCCCAGGTTCTGGTGCGGTTAGACTGCTGGCAGCAGCCCTCTCCTCTTTTCCCCCCCCCCCCCCCCCCCCCCCCCCCGCCATACAGAAAGAGAAAAGTAATTGCAAATGGTGTCTCATCCGCTTTCTCCCATTCCTCAATCCTCCTCACCCAGTGGTCCGCATGGCATACATCTTTCTCAACTATATAAACATCGTAAAAAGTTAATAATAAAAAGGATCAGTGCTACAACAGACATGGTGGAACCAGCATCTCTGATACAATCAGCTCATGTCTTTTGTGTAAATTTTACCCGGTAGTAGCATTGCAAGGTCATATGGCAGTTCTATTTCTAGTTTTTAAAGAATCTTCATTCTGTTTTCCATAGTTGCTGACCTAATATACCTTCCCACTGACGGAATAGGGAAGATTCCCTTTCTCCACATCTTTGTCAGCACTTGTCTTATTAATAATAGTCATTTCAATAGGAGTGGGGTAAAATCTTGAGGTTTTAATTTGGATTTCCCGATAGCTAATGATCATGAACATTTTTTATGTCTCTTTTATCCATTGGAGTTTCTTTCAAGAATTACTACTCAGGTCCCTTACCCATTTTTTTTTTTTAAGGATTGTTTATTTTTGAGCCCAGCACCATGACTAAGTGGCTGAATCCTTACTTTGCATAAACTGGGATCACATATGGTTGCTAGTTTGTGTCCTGGATGCTCTACTTCCCATCCAGCTCTCTGCTTATGCCCTGGGAAAGCAGCAGAGGATGGCCCAAAGCCTTGGGACCTTGTACCTGCGTGGGAAACCTTAAAAAGCTCCTGGCTCCTGGCTTCAGATCTGCTCAGCTCTTGGGCGGTGAACCAGCAGACAGAATACTTTTTTCTCTTTGTGTCTTCTCTCTGTGGATGTGATCTGCCTTTCCAGGTTAAAAAAAAAATTAATCTATTTTTTAAAGATTTACTTATTTATTGGAGAGTCAGATATACAGGGAGGAAGATCTTCCGTCCGATGATTCACTCCCCAAGTGAGCGCAACGGCCAATGCTATGCTGATCCGAAGCCAGGATCCAGGAACTTCTTCCGCATATCCCACACGGGTGCAGGGTCCCAAAGCTTTGGGCCATCCTTGACTGCTTTCCCGGGCCACAGGCAGGGAGCTGGATGAGAAGTGGAACTGCTGGGACTAGAATCGGTGCCCATATGGGATCCCGGTACGTTCAAGGCGAAGACATTAGCTGCTAGGCCACACCGCCGGGCCCAAAAATTAATCTTTTAAAAAATGTTTATTTTTATTTGAAAGATTTACAAAGAAAAGAAGAGACAGAAATAGAAGGGTCTTCTATCCACTCGTTCGCTCTCCAAATAGCTACAATGGCTGGAGCAGAGCAGATCCAAAGCTAGGAGCCAGGAGACTCCTCCAGTCTCCCACACAAGTGCAGGATCCCAAGGCCTTGCACCATTCTCTGCTTCTTTTCCAGGTCACAAGCAGAGAGCTGTCTCTAAAGTGCAATAGCCAGGACAGGAACTGGTACCCACATGGGATGCCAGCACTGTGGGCAAAGGATCATCCAGTTGAGCCACTGTATTGTAGCCTACCCAATTTGCCCATTTTTTTAAAGATTGTAAAAAAATTTTATTTGAAAGTAAGATATATATATATAGAGAAGACACATACAGGATGATCTTCTGTGCTGATTCACTCCCCAAATGATTGCAGTGGGTGGAGCTGAGCCGATCTGAAGCCAGGAGCCAGGAACTTCTTTCTGGGTCTCCCATGCAGGTGCAGGGTCCCAAGGCTTGGGCTGTCCTCCACTGCTTTTCAAGGCCAGAAGCAGGGAGCTGGATGGGAAGCGGAGCTACCAGGATTAGAACCAGCACCCATATGGGATCCTGGTGCATGCAAGGCTAGAACTTGAGCCGCTAAGCTACCACACTAAACCTCCTTTGCCCATTTTGTAACTGAATCAGTTTGTTGGTGATTTTCTGATTTCTTTTGTTGTGTAGAAACTCCTGAGTTTGATATAATATTTTTCTGATTTTATGGAATTCCTTCCTAAGAGAGGACCTGGGACCACATGGGCCTAAGTATTCAACCTGGCCCTGCTGGGAGAGGGCTTCCAGTCTTAGTGGTGGTGTGTAAGCTTAGGGTCCCTAGAGTAGGCCTGGGGCTACAGCCACGGGCTAAAGTGGTTTGCCCTGCCTGGTGGGGAGGGGCTCTGGAGCCTGAGGCTGGAGATGGTGCGGAAACTAGGTATGCACGAAAGGTAAGCCTGTCTATGCCAGAGAACTAGCCAAAGACCCAAAACAGCTCTTCAAAAGATAGGATAAGGGACCTGGTATGGTTACCAAGTGGCTAAAGTCCTCACCTTGCTTGTGCCAGGATCCCATATGGGTACTGGTTGGTATCCAGCTTCTCTACTTCCCTGCCAGTTTTCCTTCCCTTCCAGCTCCCTGCTTGTAGCCTGGGAAAGTAGCCAAGGATGACCCAGAGCCTTGGGACTCTGCATCCACATGGGAGACCCAAAAGAAGCTCCTGGTTCCTGGCTTTGGATTGACTCAGCTCTATTATGGTCACTTGGGGACTGAATCAGTGCATGGAAGATCTTCCTTCTCTATATATCTGACTTTGCAATAAAATAAATCTTTTTTTTAATTGTTATTAACATTGTATTATGTGATACAGTTTTATAGGCACTGGGGATTCCCCCCACCCTCCCATACCCCTCCCCCCATAGTGGATTCCTCCACCTTGCTGCATAACCACAGTTCAAGTTCAGTTGAGATTCCTTCATTGCAAGCATATACCTAGCATAAAGTCCAGCGTCTTATTGTCCAGATAAGTTCAGTGGCCTCTTGGGGAGACCTTCTCTGGTCTTAAGGTAGAGCTAACAGAGTAAAGTTCTGGTCAGTTAAAAGCCCCAACAAAACCTCAGCATCAATATACAACATTATGGAATTAATTGACATAGTATTGAGTAAACAATATGTTAAAAATAATATAAGTTCAATTCTTCAAAACATCTGGGTTGAGACAGTATCAATGACACGTTCAAAAAATAACAAACAACCAAACAAAAATTACTGGTTAAATCAAGGCAAACATGTGGTATCTAATCTTTTGGGATTCACTCATTTCCCTTAGGATTATAGTTTCCAGTTGGGCCCATTTAGCCACAAAGAACTGCATTTTGTTTTTTTTAATAGCTGAGTAGTATTCCATGGAGTAGATGAACCAAAGCTTTCTTATCCAATCTTCTGCTGATGGGCATTTCGGTTGCTTCCATGTTTTTGCAATTACTGATTGTGCTGCTATGAACATAGGGATGCATGTTTGTCTGTCGTGAAACAGGTGTTTTGGATATATTCCTAGGAGTGCTATTGCTGGGTCATATGGTATGCAGATTTTGAGTTGTTTGAGTGTTCTCCAGACTGATTTTCATAAAGGCTGTACCAATTTGCAGCTCCACCAGCAGTGGAGTAGGGTTCCCTTTTCCCCGCATCCTCGCTAACAAGTGTCGTTGGTGTTCTTTTTTATGTGGGCCAATCTTACTGGTGTTAGGTGGTACCTCATCGATGTCTTAATTTGGATTTCCCTTATTGCCAGGGGACTGGAGCATTTTTTCATATGTTTGTTTGCCATTTGGACTTGTTCCTTTGTGAAATGTTTGCCCATTTCCCGTGCCCATTTCTTGAGTGGCTTGTTTGTTTTGGTTTTTGGTTGTTTTGAAGTTCTTTGTATATCCTGGAAATTAGCCCCCTATCGCCTATGTAGTGTGCAAAGATCTTCTCCCACTCTGTGGGTTGCTTTTTTATTTTGCTGATTGTTTCCCTTGCTGTACAGAAGCTTCTTAGTTTGATGAGGTCCCATTTGTTTATTCTGTTCTCAACTGCTATTGCGACCTAGGAGTAGGTCCCGACTTTCTAAGAAGGACACCAAAAGCAATAAAATAAATCTTAAAAAAAGATAAATCTTTAAAAATATGCAAGGTAAAGTATAGCCTTTGCTATCTCACTGTTAAGGCGTGGCATTTTAACATGGCACTTTGAGGCAGCCATGTTTTACTGGTCTCCTGTTTGTCTCTGGAAGCTGCTACTGAATCTCAGTGTGTCATGTGTAGCTAGTCTTTCAACCACAGCTTTAGGCCATTTGACCTACACTGCAGGTCAACTTCTACAGCAAACACCCAAGTCTGTAGATACTGTCTAATGTAATCATGGACAATCAATAGGCCATAGAGTAAATACTCATCAGTGTACGTCAAACCAGGGGCCTGAATCCACAGGTCAGCAGCAGGTCACACCTGAGGTGTTGCAAGTCCAAGTGGACAGAGGTCAAAGCAGAAACACCTCTCTCACCACTTTCCTGTCTCAGATCCCTGTATCTCTGAGTGTATGCCTGTGATTTCCTCACCTTTTACATAAACATTACTCCCCCCAAACAAATCATCACATGCAACAGTGTCTTGAAGTGTTTTCCTTATTTTTCTTCTAGCCATTTCATAGTTTTTGGTACTATATTGAGGTCTTGAGTCGATTTGTGTAAGTGGTGAGAGATAGCGATCTAATTTTATTCTGTATGTATAAGTCCAACATTGTTAGCAGCATTTACTTAAGCTTATCATTTGGCAATGCATGTTCTTGGCACCCTGGCCAAAATAAGTGCACTGCATTTGTGTGGATTAATTTCTGGTCTCTGAATTTTGTGACAGTACCAAGCTGTCTTAATTATAATACCTTGAGAGTAGGCTTTGAAATCCGGTGTTGAGATGCCATTAGTTGATTTCTTTGCTTAGGATTTCTTAAACTATTCTGGATCTTTTGTGTTGATGTCTGAATTTTGGTATTTTTTTAATTATTCAAAGGTTTTGTTATTATTTTGATAATAGTACTGAATCTGTAGATAATTATAGGTAGTATGAACATTGTAGCTATAGTAATTCTTCTACCCATTAAGGAGCTAATATCTTTCCATTTTATATATGTGTGAATGTATTTTTTTTTCTTTAAAGATTTATTTTTACTATTTTTTTTTTTGAAAGGCGGATATACAGAGAGGAGAGACAGAGAGGAAGATCCTCCATCCGATGATTCACTCCCCAAGTGAGCGCAACGGCCGATATCATGCCGATCTGAAGCCAGGAGCCTCTTCCGGGTCTCCCACACGGGTGCAGGGTCCCAAAGCTTTGGGCCGTCCTCGACTGCTTTCCCAGGCCACAGGCAGGGAGCTGGATGGGAAGCGGGGCTGCCGGGATTAGAACCGGCACCCATATGGGATCCCGAGCGTGCAAGGCAAGGACCCCAACCACTGCGCCACAGCGCCGGGCCCAGTGTGAATGTATTTTTTAAAGATTTATTTTTATTGGACAGTCGGATATACAAGGAGGAGAGACAGAGAGGAAGATCTTTTGTCCGTGGTTCACTCCCTAAGTGCCTGCAATGGCTGGAGCTGAGCTGATCT
This sequence comes from Ochotona curzoniae, assembly GCF_017591425.1. Lineage (NCBI taxonomy): Eukaryota > Metazoa > Chordata > Mammalia > Lagomorpha > Ochotonidae > Ochotona > Ochotona curzoniae. Next base: position 63,472,003 of record NW_024466599.1, read on the forward strand.
GAAGCCAGGAGCCAGGAACTTCTTCCAGGTCTCCCATGTAGGTGCAGGGTCCCAAGGCCTTGGACCGTCCTCTGCTGCTTTCCCAGGCCACAGTCAGGGAGCTAGATGGGAAGCAGGGCTCCCGGATTAGAACTGGCACCCATGCTGGCATTCAAGGTGATGACTTTAGCCGCTACACTATCGAGCAGAGCCCATGTTTTATCTTTTTATGTACTGTTTTCACAGGCCACAGGAAGGGAGCTGGATCCCAAGGGGAAAGATGGAATATGGACTGGTGCCCATATGGGATGCTGGGGCTGCTTCAGTGGGGAGGTGCCTAGGGGGAGTTCGACCATGGGGCTTGGGTAGAGGGAGCTTCCAGCAGTGTGGCTGCTGCTGGGGTACCTGAGCCAGATCAAACTCAATGTTTGGGGCCCTGGCCATGGCCACTGCTGCCATGCAGTGAGTGAGTCTTGCGCTTTGGGCAGCCAGTATGCCAAGTGGCACCAGGCTCTGCCCACTGTATGCCATCAGCGAGCTCTAGGGATTTTTTAGAGTATGTAATTGCTGCCTAGGCACATCCATGGATAAGGCCCAGTGTGCATGTAGGTGAGGAATGAATCCTGTGTGACTCCCAGTGACAGGGTCACTGAACTTGCAGGTAAGTGTGGTGACCAAGACCTGGTGGTTTGGAAGGAAGAGTGCATAAGATCTGTTTGGGTCAGACTGATTCACCAGCCCACATGGGAGTCCTGAGATGGGCTGTTAGCATACAACATTGCTGACTGCCACATGTCAGCCCACATGAAAGCCATGGCTAGGGGCCTGACTGGCAGGGTTAGATCATTGTACCTGACTGAGTGTTGGAACAGGGGATGGATCACATTAGGCAGGGTCATAATACTAATCAGCATGTGAGAGAACCAGGCCCAGGGGTAGATTCTCAGCAGTATAAGTGGACTCAACCCTGTGGAAATACAAATCCTGCTGGTTAGCTTATAAGTTGGGGCGGTGACAGGCTGAATAGGTGTGACCATGGAATCTGTCAAAACTCACAGTTACAGGGACCAGGACCCACATGTGCATCCTCAGACAGGGTGTGAGAAAGGCTGGGCTGCAACATCTTCCAGCTCATACAAAGGCCAAGATGGCGTTTGCTCAGCTAAGGTTTCCTCAGCCCTGCCAGGTCTGCCCCATCAATAACCAACCCACACATTAGCCAACAATTGGAGTTACCCTGCTCAGGCTGCCCAACATCCAGGCCTGGAACACGTGCTCACCAGTGGAAACTATAACCCCTAATGTGTGGGTTGGTTATTGATGGGGCAGACCTGGCAGGGCTGAGCAAACCTTAGCTCACCAGCAAAAACATAAATCAGGCTGGAGCACAAGTCATGCCAAGCTAGGCTCTTACATCTGTTGGTTTGTATGAACCTGGGATGGGAGTAGATTGAGCAGGGACAGGTTCCATCACCCACCATTGAGAATCAGGATGTAGGTTAGCCTGGAAGGGCCACGCTACAGTATCTAAGGCAAAGGCGAACACAGGTGATGGGCTATGCCAAGCTAGGTAAGAGTAACCACTGATACATGCAAAATCTATGGCTGGCAACAGGCTTTGTTCAGCAACCAAAGGAATACCCTGGCTGGGTTGGGGTTCCCAAGGGTGAGTGCAGGGACCAGGGTGGGCCAGCTGGGCATTCTGGTCTGGACATGGTTGCAGTCTTCCTTGGCACAAGTGTGGACTGGCCCAGGGTGCACTGGATTGGGCTAGACTCTAGCACCATCTAGTGCTCTGGAGGACCAGGGTAGGTGTAGGATGGACTAGGCAAGGTCTCTGACCCTACTGAGCCATGTGTGAGCTGTGTCTGGGTGTGCACTAGGCTTGGCTGAGCTCTAACACCCAACAGTAAGTACCAGGATGGATTGAAGGCCCATCAGGAAAGGCCACTGTTCCTGCCAGGACAGAAGGTGGACTAAGTAAGGCTGGCTCATGGAACCAGGTTTGTGTGAAATCTGGCATTGGGAGAGGTTCTGATGGAGGAACCTGAGCAACTCCTCTGTTGGGACATAGTCACTGCAGGTGAATGCAAGAACCACGACGACAGGGAGCAGCTCAGACCAGGCCAGGTCACAGTACTCACCAGCATACATTTGGTACAGCTTGGGGGAGGACCAGGCTAAACCAGGTCACATTACCTGCTGGCGAATCCAAGCACCAAAATAGAGTGTGAGTCAGACCGGGATCAGTTGCAACACATACCGGTACACATAGGGTCTGGGACTGGGGTCCTGCTGGGCTGAGCTAGGCTGTAACCCCCACAAGGGTCAGCTGGAATTGGGGGTGGGCCAGGCTACAGCACCTACTGACAAAGGCCGAGGCGAGGTGGGCCATGTGAGACTGGGCCGCAGCACCCAACATGCATGCGTGAGTTCCAGTGTGGGAGGGGACAAAGCTGGTACAGGGAAAGTGGAGAGCTCCCCTGCTGGATCACCACTCCCACTGGAGAGCGTGAGCTGGGATGGGGGCAGACCAGACCAGGCAGGGCTGTAATACCTGTTGTCCTCATGTGAGCTGGGTCAGGGAAAAGCCTGGCTGGGCTGATTGTTCCTACTGGTGCAAGCATAAATCAGAGTGAATGAGGGTTGGTTGGGTTTTGCTGTAGCATCAGCCGGCAGATGCTGGCACTGTGGGCTAATTCTGTCAAGTCAAACTGCAGAACCACCTGGAGAGTGCAAGATCCAGGAGTGGGAGTGGCCTAGGAAGGAAATCATGGGCACCTCCCTCTTGGGTTACCACTCCCACTGGAGAGCATGAAAACCAGGACAGGGGCAGGGGTGGCCAGACAGGTCAGCACCCACCAGCATGTGTGTGGGCTGGTAGTGGGGCTGGTTGGGTTGAACCAGGCTTCGATGCTCGTTGGCATGTATGACAGCTGAATGGGATGTAGGACAGACTGGACCAGTCTACTGTATATACTGGCAAGCAGGGGAACAGGGCAGGATATGGAACTGGTTGGGTTATGGTGGGTCACTCCAACTAGGCTGCAGCTCCCACTGGTATGCGTGAGGGTCGAGTATGAAGTGGGCAGATTCAGGCTGGACAGCAACACCCATTGGTTCGTGTGGCAGGCAGGGCTGGAGATAGAACTGACCCAGTAATTGCAACCACCAGCATATGCATAGAGTGACTGGGGCAATGATCTAGGTCGTAGCAAACTATCAGGTCAGAATCAGGTCTGGGATCACCTCAGATGAAGTTTTTTTTGGGATCCCTCCAACTGAACTACTGGTCTCAAAACCCTAACTATGAAGAGAACTACAGGTTCCATAGTCCAACCGTGGAGTGCATGTGTCAAAGCTCAACCTCCTCAGTGGCTCAGAAAGAGCAGTCCACAGCATGTCCAGGTGCATATGGACGATATGATAATATATTGGAACATGCAGAGGACATCTGGTATCACAACAAAGGACAGAACAAATTGATCAACTACTCCAGTTATGTGTTGGCAGTAAAAATCTGGGCAAGTGGGGACACTAAAGTGGACTATGTCCCCAGTGGGTTCTGAAGAGATTTCATTGTGCTTGAAATGGCAAAATTGGGAGCAATTCAGAACAGTTGAATTATCAAAGCCACTTGAGCAGGACCCTCGGAGCATACCCCATATCGGGGACCTTGGATAGGTGGGAGGCTTGGTGGGGCTTCTCTATTTAACTCCTCCCTTACGCTAAATACAGAAAAAAATGATAATGTGAAAACTATGGTCTTACCCACTTTCCTGTAACCCTTAATCCTTGGTGACCTAATCAACAAGGTAAAGATCATCAAAATTTTAAAATATGTTAAAAAAAATTTCTTAAGGATTTATTTGTTTTTATTGCAAAGTAAGATATACAGACAGGAAGAGAGAGTGACCGCAACTGCTGGTGCTGCGCTGATCCAAAGCCAGGAGCCAGGAACTTCTCCCAGGTATCCCAGAAGACTACAGGGTCCCAAGGCTTTGGGCTGTGCTCAACTGCTTTCCCAGGCCAGAAGCAAGTACCTGGATAGGAAGTGAGCTGCTGGGATTAGAACTGGCACCCATATGGGATCCTGGCACATTCAAGGCAAGCGCTTTAGCCAGTAGGCCACCGTGCCAGGCCCAAAAAAAATAATATTGATTACTACACCAGCATACCAGCTTCCAGCTTATATTTTTAGTACCTTCTTGATCTAATATCAGTACTGTACAACATTTTATACATATTCAAAGTTTTATAATTTGTTAGCATATAGTTGTTCTTAAGAGGTTCTTAGAATCCTTTGTATTTTTTTCACTTTTTTTGTTATTATCATTTTATGATACAGTTCCACAGGCCCTGGGATTTCCTTTGTCCCTTCTCCAATTCCATCCCCCCTCACTGAGTTCCTCTATATCATTACTAATGTATAGTTCTTCATACACAGTCATATGTGCATCATTTCGGGCATGGACAATGGCAGAGTCCACCATCCTATTGTCAAGTGTAGTAAACAGTTTCTTTGGGAGTCCATCTTTGTCTGTAAATAGAGATGCATACTGCATTCTATCCTCACATCTGGATATGGTAGTCATCATTACATAGTTGTTATACAAAATGAAAAACCACGATACAAAATCCTTTGTTTTTTTTTTTTTTAGGATTTTTTTAATGTTTATTTGAAAGTCAGTTATGGAGACACAGAGAGAGATCCACTAGTTCACTTCCCAAATGGCTGCAATGTCTAGAACTGGCTTGAATCTGAGAGCCAATAACTTATCCTGGATATCTCACATGGGTGCACAGTCCCAAGCACTTGTTATGGCTTTTTTTTTTTTTCAAATCTGTTTGGAGCTGGATCAGAAGTGTAGCAGCCAGGATTCAAACAGGTTCCCCTGTTGGATGATGGTACCACAGGCACAGGTGGGTGGCACAGGCATGTGCTCATGGTAGCAAGGGGAGTCCCTTTCTGTGGCTCAGCATGGGTGTGGAGAAGGGAGCAGCTCATCTGTCTGCACACTGCAGGAAGGCCCATCCTCAGTGCCCAGCCCTGTGCACCATGATGATGCAGGCCCTGGCCCCGCCAGAATGCGTAGGCCACTGACAGAGCAGTGCCTGTCCATGGGGTCACCTTGACTGACAGCACTGACTGCAGCCTAGTGAGGCTGATGAGGCAGTCAGGGAGTGGAGGGGGGAACAGGGACCTGAGTGTGGGAATGCCAGGGCTGGATTGCCTAGACAAGAGGTGGACTCTGATCAGAGATCCCAGAACACAGGGTGAGTGTTTCAGTCCCCAGGCTCCTGGCAGGCATGTGCAGGAACAAAGGTGCCAGCATTCCCTAAGGGAGGGGACCCCTGGGATTCTCCTAGCTAACTTCCTGGTGATGAAAAAGACAGATAAGGCAGATGGATGTGGGCTCCCTGCTCTGAGTTAGCTCAGCTTCTTGACCCTGGGATTGATGATTAACAGTTAGAAGCCAGCCAATGAGGGGGCTGCCCAGCAGAGGTGGGGCAGGTCCAGCACAGTCTCTCCTGGGTGTCAGTCACAGGCCAGGACTCTGAGGCCAGGCTGCAGAGGCTCAGCTCTGAGGGAACAGGTGAGGTGACTGGGGACAGGATGGGGCTTAGGGTGAGGCCCTAGGGTCCTATGTGTGGTGCTTGGGACAAGGGTCTGCAACGCCTGGGCCATGGTGGGGGACCAAAGGGCAGGGGACACCGTGGTGTCACTGTGATGAAGAGAAAGAAGTAAGAGCTGAGGAAGGCCCAGGGCTTTGTGCTCAAGCTGGCGGCAGGTGTGTGTTTGAGATTGTCACAGTAACTGTGGGCAGCAGATATTACAATCCCCTGCACTGCTAAGGAAGACCCACTCACCAACAAAGGTTGGGTGATGCTTGCAGCAGTATTGGTAGGACGGAAGTCTGTTTCAGCCCTGGTAGAAGACATATCTGCAACCTCTCTGGCTGAGACAAGGTTGCAGCCTTGAACAGGGACTCTGGGTAAGTTAGGCTTGCTGCACGGGTTCTCATGTGAGGCTTTCTGTCTTCTCCAGCGCAGCAGCAGCGTGCAGGGACTCTTCAGCTATCTCTGTGGACTTTGAGATTCACTGTCACCCTCCATGGCTCCTTACCACATCCGCAAATACCACGTCGGAGACCACAAGCAGGTGCTGGCCCTGTTTGCCCAGGGCATGGAGGAGCACATCCCTGCAACATTCTACCGCCTGTTGAAGCTACCCCGAGCCCTCCTGCTCTTGGCTGGAGTGCCCCTCATGCTCCTCCTGGTCTTTGGCTCCTGGCTCCTGGCCCTGTTAGCAAGCCTCACCTTCCTTGTGGTCCTTAGGTTTGCTACGGCATATCCCTTTAAATTATATATTGCCATGAGTTTGCAGACAGACATGGCTGACATTGTGAAAACCTACCTGAGTGGCAGAGGCTCCTGCTTCTGGGTGGCTGAGTCTGAGGGGCAGGTGGTGGGCACAGTGGGAGCTCTGCCCGTGGAGGAGCCCACCTTGCGGGAGAAGCAGCTGCAGCTCTTTCACCTGTCTGTGGGCATGGAACACCGGGGTCAGGGCATAGCAAAGTCCCTGGTCAGGACAGTCATCCAGTTTGCCCGGGACCAGGGCTACAGTGAGGTAGTCCTGGAGACCAGTGTAGTGCAGTCAGCTGCCCTGAGCCTCTACCAGGCCATGGGCTTCCAGGTTGTACGCCATTCTTACTTCCACATAAGTGCAAAGCTAATAGAGCTTACTATCATTCACTTAGTCTTGACACTGTCTTCAGCTCAAGGAATGGGGCTCTGACCTATGTCCTGTGTGTGTGTCTGGAGAGGATCCACTCGGCCTGGCCACCACTAACCCTAGCACTATAGAGCTGTCAACAATAAAAGCTCTTGTGGGACCCAGTATCATAGCCTCCTGGGTAAAGTCCTTGCCTTGCTTGCGCCGGCATCCTGTTTAGGTCATAGTTCGTATCCTGGCTGCTTGACTTGCCTTCCAGCTTTCTACTTGTGGCGTGGGAGAGCAGTGGAGGATGGCCCAAAACCTTGGAAGTTGCAGACCTCTGTGCTAGAACCAGAGGATACTACTGGCTCTTACTTTGGATTGGGAATAAACCTGCAGACAGAAGATGTTTTGTCTGTATCTCCTATCTCTATATATCTGCCTTTCAAATAAATATAAATAAATCTTTAAAAGAAAAAGAACTATTTTCTTGCTGCGTGTCCGAAACCCACCTGTCTGATGTTGGGAGCTCTAGGGGCTGTGCTTTGCTCTGTCTGATTGGACGCCTCTGTTTTCACTTCCCCACTTGCAGCCACAATCCATGAGAAACCAGCTGCCCAGCTATCCCTGTGCAGGCTTCAATCTGTGAATGTGTAGAGAGCAGTTGGAGCGGAACAGGCTGGGCATAGGTCCACTTCCCTTGACCTTTGAAACCCAGGAAGGCTAAAAGCTGTTGCAGTGCTGTCTCAGCTTCACATGGCCAACACTGGGCTGCCCTAAGCTTAGCACTGACCCTGGTTGTAGCATTCTGCCTGGCAGGTGTCCTAGTCTTGCTCTGCGCCGCCCTCTACTGGCTTAAGTGCCTAGATGTGCAAGGAAGGGTCTGGCTCAATCTCTGGAATCCAGTCCTCGCAGCTGCACCAGGTGGGGGTAATGTCAACAAGCTTGAGTTCCCAGGGTAGGGCTCCAACTTCCTGAGCACGCCCAGGTTACCTGGCAGGTTGCCAGGTTGGCACCTGGCAGGTGATCTGTGGAATCACCAAGTTGTCTATGAGACCACATCATCTCCAGTGCTGCTGTCCCAGCTCTTTTGGCCCTGGCTTTGGATCCCAAGCATCTCTTCCTGGAAGCTCTGGCTCTTAGCCCAGCCATATGTTCTGGGGTGACCTGGGTTGCTTTTGGGCTGGGGGCAGGAATTCTACCAGGTCTGTTCTAGGAAAGGCAGAGCTCAAATCCTGGGAATTCCTCTTCTCAGTTGCTGGGTTCCAGCAGGGTGTGCATGCATGGGAGGGAGAGGAAGGGTTTCCAGTGGGTCAGCTTTGAAGGAACCGGAGCTAACTGTGAGTCTTCACCTACCCGGGAAGACCGGTCTAGAGGAAGAAGAGAGTCCCGATAGACATAGTAGCAGAATGAGACATGCATCATGGGTGATCCGTGACTGATGCCAACAGATCCCAGGTCAGCTTCCGGGCAAATGCAGGCCTCATTAGGTCATTTAGTGATTGATAGTGTACTCTACCAGGGATTTTCTAACCTGAAAGATGTTCTCGAAATAGACTTGCTTGTTGGCTGTGCTGTAGTGTGTGCCTGCAGTGCTGCCATCCCATGTGGGCACTGGTACCAGCCCCATCTGGCCACTTTTTGTGTTTTACTTTTTAAAAATATTGAATGCAAGATTGAGAGGGATGAACACCCATGTGGGACTCTGATTAGGGTGAAGAGGATCAGTTGAGAGAAATGCACACCCGGGTGGGACTCTGATTAGGATGGAGAGGGTTAGGTATGGAAGAAGGTGGGTGAGTAGGACAAATATTTCCCTTTTTTCCCTTTGTGTCCAAATGGGAGAAGGGAAAGAGCCACTCCTTGTTGTTGAAATGCATCAGCACCTGGGGATAGGGGACAGTCATCTGGGGGTGCCTTAGAGACTCCATTGTAGCAGGGGAGGAGTGTTTGAATAGTTGAGTGGTTTTCACAGTTCTGAGTCATAGGCTTCATTGCACCAGGATTGAGAAAATCTTTCAGAGGTCTATGGGCTGACCAAGTTCACCTCAGTGTGTATCTACACATCCAGGAACATGTTGTAAAGTTTGGCCTGGAGAGTGGTCCACCTGTTCTGCTTTACTTCCTTCCTCTGATGAGACGCTCAACATCACCTGCTGTCCTAGATGAACCAGTCATCATGTCAACTATTTACATTTGAACATATTGTCCACCGCACAGGCATCAACAACTGAGGAGGCACAGTCCTGATACCTTCACTCCATGATTGGACCAGACATCCTGTGATTTTTTTTTAAAGATTTATTTATTGGAAAGTGAGATATACAGAGAGGAGGAAAGAGAGAGAGGAAGATCTTCCATCTAATGATTCACTCCCCAAATAAGCACAACGGCCGATGCTATGCCGATCCAAAGCCAGGATCCAGGAACTTCTTCCAGGTATCCCACATGGGTGCAGGGTCCCAAAGCTTGGGCCGTCCTCCACTGCTTTCCCAGGCCACAAGCAGGGAGCAGGATGTGAAGTGGAGCTGCTGGGATTAGAACCGGTTCCCATATGTAATCCCGGTGCGTTCAAGGCAAGGACTTTAGCCGCTAGGCCATGCCGCCAGGCCCAATCCTGTGATTTTCCATGTTCAGCTGGCCATTTCTTTTTTTTTTTTTAATTCATTTATTGTGGTAATCTTTATATACTTGATTAGGGCACAAAAGGTCAAGAAGTATTGGGAAGTGGATAAGATCATTGTTTCCACATTAATATTATTTTTTTCTGTATCCAGGGTAAGGGAAGAGATAAAAACAAAAACCCTACCAGACCTCCTACCCATCCGAGGTCCCCTACATGGGTCATGCTCTGAGGGTCCTAAACAAGTGGTTTTGATAGTTCAACAGTTCTGAATTGCTGCCAATCTCACTATTCCAAGCATGATGATATCTCTTCAGAATCCACTGGCTGACATAGTCTCTTCATGTTTGGAGTTCTGAATCCAATAATTCAGTTGGAGGGATCCCAAAGAAAAACTTCATCTGAGGTGATCCCAGACCTGATTCTTGTGCGTGCTTGCCAGCACAGGTTCTGGCACAGACCATCGCCCCAGTCACTCTATGCATATGCTGGTGGTTGCAATTGCTGGGTCAGTTCTATCTCCAGCCCTGCCTGCCACACGAACCAATGGGTGTTGCTGTCCAGCCTGAATCTGCCCACTTCATACTCGACCCTCACGCATACCAGTGGGAGCTGCAGCCTAGTTGGAGTGACCCATCATAACCCAACCAGCTCCATACCCTGCCCTGTTCCCCTGCTTGCCAGTATATACAGTAGACTGGTCCAGTCTGTCCTACATCCCATTCAGCTGTCATACATGCCAACGAGCATCGAAGCCTGGTTCAACCCAACCAGCCCCACTACCAGCCCACACACATGCTGGTGGGTGCTGTCCTGTCCGGCCACCCCTGCCCCTGTCCTGGTTTTCATGCTCTCCAGTGGGAGTGGTAACCCAAGAGAGAGGTGCCCATGATTTCCTTCCTAGGCCACTCCCACTCCTGCATCTTGCACTCTCCAGGTAGTTCTGCAGTTTGACTTGACAGAATTAGCCCACAGTGCCAGCATCTGCCGGCTGATGCTACAGCAAAACCCAACCAACCCTCATTCACTCTGATTTATGCTTGCACCAGTAGGAACAATCAGCCCAGCCAGGCTTTTCCCTGACCCAGCTCACATGAGGACAACAGGTATTACAGCCCTGCCTGGTCTGGTCTGCCCCCATCCCAGCTCACGCTCTCCAGTGGGAGTGGTGATCCAGCAGGGGAGCTCTCCACTTTCCCTGTACCAGCTTTGTCCCCTCCCACACTGGAACTCACGCATGCATGTTGGGTGCTGCGGCCCAGTCTCACATGGCCCACCTCGCCTCGGCCTTTGTCAGTAGGTGCTGTAGCCTGGCCCACCCCCAATTCCAGCTGACCCTTGTGGGGGTTACAGCCTAGCTCAGCCCAGCAGGACCCCAGTCCCAGACCCTATGTGTACTGGTATGTGTTGCAACTGATCCCGGTCTGACTCACACTCTATTTTGGTGCTTGGATTCGCCAGCAGGTAATGTGACCTGGTTTAGCCTGGTCCTCCCCCAAGCTGTACCAAATGTATGCTGGTGAGTACTGTGACCTGGCCTGGTCTGAGCTGCTCCCTGTCGTCGTGGTTCTTGCATTCACCTGCAGTGACTATGTCCCAACAGAGGAGTTGCTCAGGTTCCTCCATCAGAACCTCTCCCAATGCCAGATTTCACACAAACCTGGTTCCATGAGCCAGCCTTACTTAATCCACCTTCTGTCCTGGCAGGAACAGTGGCCTTTCCTGATGGGCCTTCAATCCATCCTGGTACTTACTGTTGGGTGTTAGAGCTCAGCCAAGCCTAGTGCACACCCAGACACAGCTCACACATGGCTCAGTAGGGTCAGAGACCTTGCCTAGTCCATCCTACACCTACTCTGGTCCTCCAGAGCACTAGATGGTGCTAGAGTCTAGCCCAATCCAGTGTACTCTGGGCCAGTCCACACTTGTGCCAAGGAAGACTGCAACCATGTCCAGACCAGAATGCCCAGCTGGCCATTTCTCATCAGGTTCCCCAATAATGCACCTGGAAAAGCAGCATAAAACGTACCATGAGGGTACCAGGTAGAGGGTCCTGGCTTCTGGCTTTGAATTGTTGAGCTCCAGTTATAAACATTTAGGGTTGAATCAGCAAATGGAAGAATTTCCTCTCTCCCTCTGTAACTCTACCTTCTAAATAAATAAATCAATCTTTGAAAAAAAAGAGAAAATTAATAGTCTAGACTGAGAGTTCACAACCTGCTCAGGTCAAAGCTATTTGTCAATGTCTATGGTGTAAGAATTTACAGCTGCCCTCAGCCAAAGCAGCAACTTCAATCCAGCAGTGACATTGTGCTGGAATGATTTGGCCTCAGCTTCCTTGTATTGGTAACCATGCAGTTCAAATTCAAGAGGGTCTGCTGAAGCACCACTGCTGTACCAGAAGGTCTCCCTCAGGCCTTGCCACAGGCCTTTTGTATGCCCTCTGCCCCAATACTGTTCACAGGGCACAGAGCAGATTTCTGCATGGGAAGGACTCCTCATGCATGGCTAAGCACACTCTCTTGACTGCTGGCTATGTGAGTGTGGCCTTCTGTGACAGTCATTGTCTGTTCCTTCCAGTCCACCCTGGACCTCATGGGCCCAGCACAGCAGGCTTCAGAATGCAAATAGAGCCACTTTGGGCAAGCCTAAACCAAAACAAAGAATTAGAGTGCTTGCAACTCTGTATTTATATCACTACAATTCACAACTTCAAGGACATGGGTACAACCCATATGTCCTTCAATAGATGAAGGATAAACAAACTGTGGCCCTGGGAAAGCAGTCGAGGACAGCCTCAAACCTTGGGACCCTGCACCTACATGGGAGACCCAGATGAAGTTCCTGGTTCCTGGCTTCAGATTGGTTCAGCTCTAGCCATTGCTGTCTTTTGGGGAGTAAATCAACAGACGAAGACATTTCTGTCTCTCTCCTCTGTATATCTGACTTTCCAATAAAAATAAAATAAATCTTAAAAAAAAAAAATAAAGACAGGAGGTGTGTGAAAGAGATTGATCTTGCGTCTGCTGGTTCACTCCCTAAAAGCTGTTATAGCCAGGTCTGGGCCAGGCTGGAGACAGGAGCCTTGGACTGCATCCAGACCACCCAGAAGGTGACCTCACAGGTGTATTAAGGGGAAACTGGATCAGAACTAGAGCACCAGAACCCATTGTGATGGTCTAATGACTAAATCCTCCTCTGAATACGCTGGGATCCCATATGGGCATTGCTTTGTGTCCTAGCTGCTCCACTTCCCACCCAGTTCTCTGCTTGTGTCCTGGGAAAGCAGAGGAGGATGGCCCAAAATTCTTGGACTCTGCAACCCCTTGGGAAAATTGTGAGAAGCTCCTGGCTTGGGATCAGTTCAGCTTGGGCCATTGTGGCCACTTGGGGAGTGAACCAGCAGATGAAAGATGTCTCTCTGAATATCTGCCTTTCCAATAAAAAGAAATACATCCTTTAAAATTTTTTTAAAAAGAAGGAGACTTAGAATACCAGAGATTTGAACTGTTATTCATGTGGGATGCCAGCACCAGAAGTGATAGCTTAACCCACTGTACCACAATGCCAGCCCCTATTGTGTTCTTTTGGAGGTTCCATACTTCCTCCTTGCTTCTTCACCTTTCCTATGTTCCATCATTAATGTCTGCTTATGTGCTGTAGTACTTTCTTCTCTGTGAAGTGTCAGTGGAAAATCCCCTTCTTGTTGTGCGGATAACATGCAAGGTACCACTTGGGTTGTTGTTTGACTTCGTTCTAGGTAAACCCAGAGGTGTCAGCTCTAGGTGAATTTGTTAGCCATTGTTCGTGCCATCAATGAGCACAGTGCTGCAGTGTCTGTCTGCAGTGCTCATGCAGTGTGCATTTGAGGCACTGCGCATCCTCAATCCCCAAGAGCTGGGTTCAGATACACCAAGGTTCCAATGCCTGTAGCCATACTCCTGATACTGTGTGGCATGCAGGGCACTGTCCCCTTGTCCTACCAGGAAGCCCGAATGATACTGGGGCTTAAGACACCTGTAGCCTAGGCCCCAAATCTGTGTAGGGTGGGTGGGAGCTTCTCCAGACCCTGCATGTTGGGTGGGATTGTTGCTGTAGCTTGCAGTACCACAAGTCCTAGTCCCACCCAACAGGGGACATGAAGGGAAACTTGGCCCAACCAACCAGGTAAACATGGCTTTTGCAGGGGATTGTGCAGAGGCAGGGGTGGGTCTGGAGCAGGCTGATGCAGCGAACAGCTTCCCTGTGTCTTGTAGATCAGACACTGGTGAGTAACTCTGAGAAGAAGTTCAAGGCTGAGAGCTGCAGGGCTACCACTACCAGATGAGGTGGAGTCCTCCAGCTCTTACAGGGTCAGAACCATGTGAATAGGGCATAGTGGGCTGTCAAGTGCAAGCCAGAAATAAAAGAAAGCAGTATGGGCTCTTCTTAGACCAGGGGTGAGTGCAAGCAACCTAAGGATTGTGGAACCCACAGCAGCATCCGCAAGCCCCTAGAAGCCACCAGGCATGCAAAGGTGATTTGGGGATTCTGCAGTGTTGAAAAAGACCCATAGTCTCAAAGTGACTGGGTGACAACAACATTCACACAGGCAGAGAGCCTGGGTTGGATACAGAGAAGACATTTCTGTTACCTCTGGCTAAGATAGAGTTGTAACCTTGAACAGGGACTCCGGGTAAGTTAGGCTTGCTGCAGGAGTTCTCATGTGAGATTTCCTGTCTTCTCCAGGGCAGAAGCAGCATGCAGGGACTCTCAGCTATTTCTGTGGACTTTGAGATTCACTGTCACCCTCCATGGCTCCTTACCCCATCCGCAAATACCATGTCGGAGACCACAAGCAGGTGCTGGCCCTGTTTGCCCAGGGCATGGAGGAGCACATCCCTGCAACATTCTACCGCCTGTTGAAGCTACCCCGAGCCCTCCTGCTCTTGGCTGGAGTGCCCCTCATGCTCCTCCTGGTCTTTGGCTCCTGGCCCTGATGGCAAGCCTCACCTTCCTCATGGTCCTTAGGTTTGCTACTGCATATCCCTTTAAATTATTAAATTATATATTGCCATGAGTTTGCAGACAGACATGGCCGACATTGTGAAAACCTACCTGAGTGGCAGAGGCTCCTGCTTCTGGGTGGCTGAGTCTGAGGGGCAGGTGGTGGGCACAGTGGGAGCTCTGCCCGTGGAGGAGCCCACCTTGCGGGAGAAGCAGCTGCAGCTCTTTCACCTGTCTGTGGGCATGGAACACCGGGGTCAGGGCATAGCGAAGTCCCTGGTCAGGACAGTCATCCAGTTTGCCCGGGACCAGGGCTACAGTGAGGTAGTCCTGGAGACCAGTGTAGTGCAGTCAGCTGCCCTGAGCCTCTACCAGGCCATGGGCTTCCAGGTTGTACGCCATTCTTACTTCCACATAAGTGCAAGGCTAATAGAGCTTACTATCATTCACTTAGTCTTTTCATTGTCTTAGTTCAAGCAAGAGTACTCTGACCTATGTTCTGTGCATGAATCAGGAGAGGATCCTCAAACCTGACGGCCGCTAACTCCAGTTCTGCAGAGCTGTCAAAAATATAAGCTCTTCTGCTGTTGCACGTCTGAGTCCACCTGGCTGGTGTGTCAGAGTTCTAGGGTCTATGCTTTGCTCCGTCTGCTTCAGTTTTCTGTTTTCACTTCCCCTGCACACAGTCACAGTTCATGAGAAACCAGCTATTGAACTATTCCGGTGCGGATAGCAAAGCAAAGTTAATGACAGTAAGCACTACTAGCCTGCACCTATGTGGAAGTAAGAATGGTATACAATCTCACGTGCAGACAGCAAAGCAAGAGCAGACACAGGCAGAAGCTCGCTCAAATCTCAGTGGCTGTGACACATGTCACCTCCTAGACCCCAGAGAGAAGGGACATGCCTGTGCAGGCACGAGCTGCAGGGATCTCGGTCAAGTCACAGGGTGCCTACATGTGGGCAGAAGCAGCCCGCCATGCCTGGGTCTCCTGCAGAGGCTGCTCACCCTGCAGAGCAGAAGGCCAGCTCAGAGAGCATGTGGCATGCTGCTATGGCTACCACATTGTTGTGGTGCACTTCATGGCAGCAAAAACCCCTACCATCTCACCTTAGAGTCCCAGGCTGTCCTTTCCACACCTGGGCAGGGAATAGGATGCAAGGGCCTGGGCTGTTGTTGGCAACCCTTGGCTGCTCTCCCAGGAGTACCTCTATAGCCCTCCGTATGTCCAGGGCTCTTTCATTTGTCACTGGGTCCTCCATGGCAAATACCTGCAATACAGGTGTCCCTTTGCAGATATCTGTGAGTTCAGGGACCAGCCCTGGGTCTGCGGGCTGGGAGTTCCCACTGCACACCACTAACCTCACATGAGGTCAGCCAGACCACACTAGGCTGCGTCATGCCAGCTGGCCTCCTCACCCCAGGCTCCTTCACTCTCACTGGCCACCACCTGCCAAGAACCTGGGGCTTGCCAAATTGAGAGCTGGGGTTTGAAACACCAGCTCTGCTCTGCCCTGCACACTGGCTTCTTGCCCACAGCCTAGTTCCTCACCCCAGTGCTCACTGCTTTCCTCCTGCTTCTACAGACCACAAACATCTGCATCACCTGCTCAGCCCCTGCACCCCAGGGATTTCATCAGACCTCTGCTGCTTTCTGTGGTGTGGATGCAGGTTTTGAGTTAACGGCTGGAACCTCGGGACAGCTGCCTGGGGACAGGGCAGAAGGAGGCCAGGGCTTTGTAACCTGCCTGGCTCATCTTGCCAGTGAGTCAGGTGCCTATCTGGTGGAGTTTCCTGTGGGACTGGGCTGGTGCTGACGTGAGAGGCATCTGTGGCCACGCAGTGCTTTGCAAGGAGTCAGGCCCCAGAGACGCAATCCAAGTCCTGCTGGAGTTGCAGGGCAGAGCAAGGGGCAAGGTGAGGAGCTGGGTGCAGCCAGGCCAGCTCACAGCCACTTGCTGGCAGCCCTGGAGGGACACAGCCTCTGCTCTCCCTCCCCTGCTCCTGTCAGCCCCAGCTGGCTGCTGTGACTTTGCACAGCACCGTGGTGTCCCAGGCCAGCCAACAACTTCTCCCTGCTCTTCCCCAGGCCAGCCCTGAGGTGTGCTGCTGCATCTGGGTTGCTGTGAGATTGGAATTGCCTGGATGGAAGAGGACACTTCTGAGTTGGGGAGCCTTTTTGCTGCTGTGCCCTGGCACCCACTGATATGATACTCAGGCCTTGGTCTCAAAGTGTAGACCCCTTGCCTGCCGCTGCAACATGCACTGCCATAACGCGTGGAAAGTCCGTGGGCACAGTGATGCCACAGAACCGAAAGTCTCCAGCAGCACTGAGCCATCACTGTGTGGCAGATTCCAGCACTGCCGGCAGTGGAGGTCACCTCGCCCTTTGCCCTTGGCGCGGGGAGCACATTACTCCTGTCTGGGCCAAGTCCAAAGCAGGTGCAGGGAGTGGAGCCAGGACCTTCCGAAGATGCCCCTTATGGAACCACAGAGGTGTCCAATGCCTTGTTTGTGAGTTGGGGCAGGGATTAGTGTTCCAATTCGTGGACTGGTGTGTGAGAAAATTAAACTGAGGGAGTTAGACTGAGGCAGCTGAGGAATTGTTGCTACTAAGAAATTAATCCTGGAGGCATGGCCCAGTATCATGGCCTGGCAGCTAAAAGTCCTCAGCTTCAATGCTCCAGGATCCCATATGGGCACTGGTTCTAATCCCAGCAGCCCCACTTCCTATTCTGCTCTCTGCTTATGCCCTGAGAAAGTAGTTGAGAAGGCCCAAAGCCTTGGGACTCTGCACCCCTGTGAGAGACCTGGAAGAGGCTCCTGGCTTTGAATTGGATCAGCTGTGGTTTTTTTGGCCACTAGGGGAAGGAGGCAGAGGATGGAAGATCTTCCTCTCTGTCTCTCTCCCTCTCTGTATATCTGACTTTGTAATAAAAATAAAATCTTTTTTAAAATCTTAAAAAAAAAAATAAAAAGAGTGAAGTAGCCACATGTCAGAACATCTCCATCTCTCAGGCACCAATGTAGTCTGACAAGGAGCACCACACCTCATCCCTCCAACCCCCTTCGTGGACACAGTTCTCTCTCCCTGCCCCTCATCCCACCCCACCCCTACCAGTGTCTCACATTGGTCTGCTATCCCCTCATTTTTTTAGTCACCATTTTTTTTTAAGTGAAATAAGACTGAAACTTGGAGGCTCAAATGGAATGCTGACGTTGAAGACCATGGTTTAATATTGTTAGTTATTTAAAAGAAATAGAGTTGTAGTTCTAGATCATAGGATATGATGATACTTTACGTGCAGCTAATTCCCGCAACCTGGTGAGCTGAAAACACCAGACGCAACGACATATCTTAGGAGGTTTATTCCAGCGGGGCAGGAACAAGATGAAGGTAGTGGAGGTCAGGAGGAAAAAGGGGAAGGGGAAAGGGAGGTGGGGGAAGGGAGGCAAGAAGGAGGAGAGAGAGGGGAAGGGCAAGGGAGAGGAGCCAAGAAGAGGGAGCAAGAGAGAGAGAGGAGAGAGACAGAGAGAGGGAGAGAGGGAGAGAGGGAGACAGAGAGACAGAGAGACATAGAGAGAGAGAGAGAGAGAGAACCTCACCTGGGGGCCTTTTTTGTCTGCCACGTGCGGGGGGCGGGGATTGGGAGGGATTGAGGTCAAGGCCCCAGGAGATTGGTGCCTGCAGGTGAATGCCTGGGGACGATTGGTGAGTGGGCGGGGTTGGGGAAGGGGCTGGGAGATTGGGGGTGGGATTCTCAGGTGGAATGCCAGGTTACATCTGATTGGTGGATGGCTGGACTGGCGCGAATTTCGTGAGCTGTGAGGAAGAAGAAATGGCGCAGGGTCCAGGGTGAGATATTGGAATAAGTCCTTACAAATATGCTGCACTACAAGGCTGGCTCCCTATCCTTTTTTTTTTTTTTTGCCTTGAACATTTGATTCCAGTACAACTTGAGGAGGCTGGTTAAGTCTGGTTGGAGTGAACTTCTTGTATAACGATGTGTAATCTCTTTCTAGACTTAGATGGAGTTTGATTATTTTATTTCTAGGTTTTCAATGCTTTTTACATTCTCTAGTCTCTAAGGTAGCTCTGTGAAACGAGTATTGGTTCATTTGATGGTCTCCTAATGTCTTGTTGACTTTATTCTTTTTTATTCCTCTTATATTGGTCTCACTGTGCTATTTCAAATATGTGTGCTCAAGATCAGAAATTCTTTCTTCCACATGGTGTGTTATGGAGTTGGAGGTCTCAATTCTATTTTTTTTTTTCTGTCTCTGATTGGTGACCTGTGGGGATGCTCCAGGGCAGTCCCCATAGCTGCAGAATGGGCCTCACTCCAGTGGCCTCCCACATGCTCTTGCCTGAGCCTGGCTGTCACCTGATTCCTTCCATCCTAACTCCTATTGTTTCATTGAAATGCCTACCATTTGCCCCAAAACTCACCCATCTTCTTCACTATTTTGGAGGACCAGCCTGTTGACCCAGGAGTTTCCCCTGTAAACACTTTCCCTGCAAAAACACACAGGACAAGTCACTGTTTAAAGCAGAGCAGCTCACTTTCACAGGCTATAGAGCCAGCAATCGCTCTGGAAAATTGAAATCAAGTGCCACTGCAGTTGAGCACACTCGGCTCCACGCTAGAGCTCATCATATCACTTAATCAAGTTCAGATTCTGTTGCCACTTCCCTCTGAGCAGCCTCACTAGTGCAGTGAGAAAAATACATACCAGTACCTGGGGGCCCTTATCTCACCTTGCTGCACTTGCCTGCAAACACACACACACACACACACACACACACACACACACACACGCAGCTATATGCATACCATGTCCTGCTCATCTCATTCCCCACTAAGAGTATGTAGGGATTCCCGTTGCTCTGGACACACATCCACCCTCCCTAAGATGGACACAGGCCTGAGGGGCAGGTCCTGGTCCTGTCCATCACAGCCAGGGCTTCACCTTTCATCACACCCTACAAGGCTTATCCTTACCCTGCCCCAGGGCACTCAGTCAGAGGCTACCTCACTCTGCCTGCTCAGGTTCATGCTGTCCTGCAGTAAAGGGCCACCCTCTCCCCTCACCCCACCGATAGCCTCATCACACCTTGGAGGAAGACCCAGTGTTTCTGATCCCAGCCCTTGTCCCACCTGAAGGACCTTCCTCCACCAGACTCTGAGGCTTCTGGAAAGTTCCTTCAGTGAAAGACTCCAAAGTTCTGGCCTTTAAGCTGTGTCACAAGAGCTCACATGGCATGCGCCACAAGAGCACTTCCTTGAATCTTTTGCTGTCCTCATGGCTTCAGACAGCCATGGACTAGGACACTACATGTCTGGGCACAGGTGGGCGGCACAGGCATGTGCTCATGGTAGCAAGGGGAGTCCCTTTCTGTGGCTCAGCATGGGTGTGGAGAAGGGAGCAGCTCATCTGTCTGCACACTGCAGGAAGGCCCATCCTCAGTGCCCAGCCCTGTGCACCATGATGATGCAGGCCCTGGCCCCGCCAGAACGCGTAGGCCACTGACAGAGCAGTGCCTGTCCATGGGGTCACCTTGACTGACAGCTCTGACTGCAGCCTAGTGAGGCTGATGAGGCAGTCAGGGAGTGGAGGGGGGAACAGGGACCTGAGTGTGGGAATGCCAGGGCTGGATTGCCTAGACAAGAGGTGGACTCTGATCAGAGATCCCAGAACACAGGGTGAGTGTTTCAGTCCCCAGGCTCCTGGCAGGCATGTGCAGGAACAAAGGTGCCAGCATTCCCTAAGGGAGGGGACCCCTGGGATTCTCCTAGCTAACTTCCTGGTGATGAAAAAGACAGATAAGGCAGATGGATGTGGGCTCCCTGCTCTGAGTTAGCTCAGCTTCTTGACCCTGGGATTGATGATTAACAGTTAGAAGCCAGCCAATGAGGGGGCTGCCCAGCAGAGGTGGGGCAGGTCCAGCACAGTCTCTCCTGGGTGTCAGTCACAGGCCAGGACTCTGAGGCCAGGCTGCAGAGGCTCAGCTCTGAGGGAACAGGTGAGGTGACTGGGGACAGGATGGGGCTTAGGGTGAGGCCCTAGGGTCCTATGTGTGGTGCTTGGGACAAGGGTCTGCAACGCCTGGGCCATGGTGGGGGACCAAAGGGCAGGGGACACCGTGGTGTCACTGTGATGAAGAGAAAGAAGTAAGAGCTGAGGAAGGCCCAGGGCTTTGTGCTCAAGCTGGCGGCAGGTGTGTGTTTGAGATTGTCACAGTAACTGTGGGCAGCAGATATTACAATCCCCTGCACTGCTAAGGAAGACCCACTCACCAACAAAGGTTGGGTGATGCTTGCAGCAGTATTGGTAGGACAGAAGTCTGTTTCAGCCCTGGTGGAAGACATATCTGCAACCTCTCTGGCTGAGACAAGGTTGCAGCCTTGAACAGGGACTCTGGGTAAGTTAGGCTTGCTGCACGGGTTCTCATGTGAGGCTTTCTGTCTTCTCCAGCGCAGCAGCAGCGTGCAGGGACTCTCAGCTATCTCTGTGGACTTTGAGATTCACTGTCACCCTCCATGGCTCCTTACCACATCCGCAAATACCACGTTGGAGACCACAAGCAGGTGCTGGCCCTGTTTGCCCAGGGCATGGAGGAGCACATCCCTGCAACATTCTACCACCTGTTGAAGCTACCCCGAGCCCTCCTGATCTTGGCTGGAGTGCCCCTCATGCTCTTCCTGGTCTTTGGCTCCTGGCTCCTGGCCCTGTTGGCAAGCTTCATCCTCCTTGCAGGGTTGAAGTTCGTTGCCACAGTTCCCTGGAAGCAGTACATTGCCATGAGTTTGCAGACAGACATGGCTGACATTGTGAAAACCTACCTGAGTGGCAGAGGCTCCTGCTTCTGGGTGGCTGAGTCTGAGGGGCAGGTGGTGGGCACAGTGGGAGCTCTGCCTGTGAAGGAATCCACCTTGCGGGAGAAGCAGCTGCAGCTCTTTCACCTGTCTGTGGGCATGGAACACCGGGGTCAGGGCATAGCAAAGTCCCTGGTCAGGACAGTCATCCAGTTTGCCCGGGACCAGGGCTACAGTGAGGTAGTCCTGGAGACCAGTGTAGTGCAGTCAGCTGCCCTGAGCCTCTACCAGGCCATGGGCTTCCAGGTTAAACGCAAGTTCAACTACAATATAAGTAGTATGCTAGTTGGTGTTTATACTTTTCGTTTGGTCTTCCCTCTGGCTTCTGCTGAGGGAAGGAACTTCTGATCTATGTCCTGTGCATGAATCAGGAGAGGATCCACTAACCTGAAGGCCACTAACTCCAGCTCTGCAGAGTGGAGAACTATAAAAACTCTTCTGCTGTTGCATATCTGATTCCACCTGTCTGGTGCATCACAGTTCTAAGGGTTTGCTTTGCTCCACCTGCTTGAGTGCCTCTGTTTTCACTTCCCCTGCATACAGCCACGCTCCATGAGAAACCAGCTATTGAGCTATTCCTGTGCCGGCTTCAGTCTGTGAGTCTGCAGAGAACAGTTGGAGCAGAGCAGGCTGGGCAGCCCTGCCAGAGACCAGCTCCTGCTGTCTTGAGAGCTTTTAAGGATGCATGGATTGGCGAGAAGACAAGAAGAGGAGGCATGGACCACTACGCCATGATACTCGTAATGGAAAACTCAGAAAAGTTGCCTTCTTTATTTATACACAAATCATCACAAGCTTTTGCACAACATCCAATTGTTTCATTTTTACTTAATTATAAAAGAATGAATACAAAAACAATCCTAAAAATATTATTATTAGTTTACTTCAAAGAAAATATTTTCAGTAAGCTATTACTCATTCAAACCTGCAGTTATCTGGCTGAAGCCAGGAACTCCACAGTTGGCAGCACATGCGGTTATATAGTGACAATTGGTTTACTTATATCCAAAATCAATTTTCACTAAATCTAAACTAATATTACTTAAATTATCATGAGTACAGATTTAAAAAGAAAGCTCATAAATGAAAGAAATTTATAAAGGCATATATCTTAGAGTCTATATTAAATCTTATAATCAATCATGCATTACTTATCATCACTTTCACCTAGTACTGATTCAATTGTTTTTTGTCTTTTGTTTAAAGACAATGGAAGGGATCAGGATAACTCCGCCTTTCTACAAAGAGAGGGCCTTTGCAAGAAATTTTTTTGTATCTTTACAAACTTTTCTTTCGCTAAATATGAGTGCCAGTAAAGGTAGAAGTTTTTATAAACTGTTTCTTTCCAAAATATAAGTGCAAATGGTAGAAGTTTCAAACCATTTTCTTGTGAGGGCTCACAATGTTTTGTTTCCTTAGAAGATGCCCCATAGGGCCCGGCGCGGTGGCGCAAGTGGTTAAAGGTCCTCGCCTTGCACGCCCGGGGATCCCATATGGGCGCCGGTTCTAATCCCAGCAGCCCTGCTTCCCTTCCAGCTCCCTGCCTGTGGCCTGGGAAGGCAGTCGAGGACGGCCCAACGCTTTGGGACCCTGCACCCGCGTGGGAGACCCGGAAGTGCTCCTGGCTTCGGATCGGCATATTATCGGCCCGGCATATTATCGGCCAGTTGCGCTCACTTGGGGAGTGAATCATCGGACGGAAGATCTTCCTCTCTGTCTCTCCTCTGTATATCTGCCTTTCCAATGAAAAAATAATAAAAATAAATCTTAAAAAAAAAAAAGAAGATGCCCCATATACTTTCTGCTCTACATGATGGGAAGCCAAAGTGCGTAATTTCAAGCAATGCAAGAGTATTTCGGCCCGGGGGCGTGGCCTAGCGGCTGAAGTCCTCACCTTGACCTCGCCAGGATCACATATGGACCGGCATAGCATCAGCCATTGTGCTCACTTGGGGAGTGAATCATTGGACAAAAAATCTTCCTCTCTGTCTTTCCTCCTCTCTGTATATCTGACTTTGTAATAAAAAAAATCTTTAAAAAAAAAGTTTAAGGCTTTATAAACTATTTGTATATTATACATAAACTATTTGTACCTCCATAATTGCCATCAATATCCAAGATATTACCAAGCCATTTCTCAAGGAGAACATTACTTATATTGGGTCAAATTCCAGAACAAAGGTGAGCACCTAAAGGGATGTTTGGGAACAACATGGGCTCGATTGTATGCTTTTAGCTGTGTGTCATTGCCTTAAGTTGCTAGACATCCTTTTACCATAATATGATTGATCAATTTGAGGTATTATATCATTTACAGGAATCATTCCACATTTGTAGAAAAACAAGAACAACAACCTGAGGAGAGTTCTATGAATCAACAGAGAGATGATGGAGTGCCCACAGAATGGGGTGAGGCAGCAATGAAATAATTAGCGACATTCTCTCCAGCCTGGCCATACAGGCAGAAAATGCTCCTAGCCTTGCTTAATTCAAGATCAGTGCTCATCACACACCCATGCCATCCAACCCAATTCCATGGCTTCTCACACAGCTCCATAAGCTCAGACTGCTCAGGTCTGTGTGGGTTGGTGACAGACAGGGTCATCATCACGTACAGTGTTCTGGCTCCAGTGTGGCTTAAGTTCCCTGCAGACAGCAAAGCAAAAGCAGACACAGGCAGAAGCTCGCTCAAATCTCAGCGTCTGTGACACATGTCACCTCCTAGACCCCAGAGAGAAGGGACATGCCTGTGCAGGCACGAGCTGCAGGGATCTCGGTCAAGTCACAGGGTGCCGATATGTGGGCAGAAGCAGCCCGCCATGCCTGGGTCTCCTGCAGAGGCTGCTCACCCTGCAGAGCAGAAGGCCAGCTCAGAGAGCATGTGGCATGCTGCTATGGCTACCACATTGTCGTGGTGCACTTCATGGCAGCATAAGATGGGACATAGTTCTGTGATGCCAGCATCAGTAAAGAGAGGCCACGTTAGAGTGCTCTGATGGGCCCAGAGGAGGTGGCGCTGTGGGGAGCCCCAGGCCTGCACTCTGGGGAGCCAGCCTCTGCCCCAGTTGCTCAGAGAGTCAGGACTTAGAGTCTCAAGTAGCCCTGAGCCACTAGACCTCTTGACCCCATTCCTTACCTGCCCTGGGAAAGGAGCCCAGGAATAAGGCTGGTGTTGGCCGAACCTGTCTGTTCAACCAGCAGCACTTCTGTAGACTTGAATGTACGCATGAGCTCTGTCACCTCTCACCTAATCCTCCATGCCAGATGCAGAGCCCCTGCTGACCCAGCAAGTAGAGATATCCCCTTTGCAGGTATCTGTTGAGTTCAGGGACCAACTCTGGGTCTGCGGGCTGGGAGTTCCCACTGCACACCACTAACCTCACATGAGGTCAGCCAGACCACACTAGGCTGCGTCATGCCAGCTGGCCTCCTCATCCCAGGCTCCTTCACTCTCACTGGCCACCACCTGCCAAGAACCTGGGGCTTGCCAAATTGAGAGCTGGGGTTTGAAACACCAGCTCTGCTCTGCCCTGCACACTGGCTTCTTGCCCACAGCCTAGTTCCTCACCCCAGTGCTCACTGCTTTCCTCCTGCTTCTACAGACCACAAACATCTGTATCACCTGCTCAGCCCCTGCACCCCAGGGATTTCATCAGACCTCTGCTGCTTTCTGTGGTGTGGATGCAGGTTTTGAGTTAACGGCTGGAACCTCGGGACAGCTGCCTGGGGACAGGGCAGAAGGAGGCCAGGGCTTTGTAACCTGCCTGGCTCATCTTGCCAGTGAGTCAGGTGCCTGTCTGGTGGAGTTTCCTGTGGGACTGGGCTGGTGCTGACGTGAGAGGCATCTGTGGCCACGCAGTGCTTTGCAAGGAGTCAGGCCCCAGAGACGCAATCCAAGTCCTGCTGGAGTTGCAGGGCAGAGCAAGGGGCAAGGTGAGGAGCTGGGTGCAGCCAGGCTAGCTCACAGCCATTTGCTGGCAGCCCTGGAGGGACACAGCCTCTGCTCTCCCTCCCCTGCTCCTGTCAGCCCCAGCTGGCTGCTGTGACTTTGCACAGCACCGTGGTGTCCCAGGCCAGCCAACAACTTCTCCCTGCTCTTCCCCAGGCCAGCCCTGAGGTGTGCTGCTGCATCTGGGTTGCTGTGAGATTGGAATTGCCTGGATGGAAGAGGACACTTCTGAGTTGGGGAGCCTTTTTGCTGCTGTGCCCTGGCACCCACTGATATGATACTCAGGCCTTGGTCTCAAAGTGTAGACCCCTTGCCTGCCGCTGCAACATGCACTGCCATAACGCGTGGAAAGTCCGTGGGCACAGTGATGCCACAGAACCGAAAGTCTCCAGCAGCACTGAGCCATCACTGTGTGGCAGATTCCAGCACTGCCGGCAGTGGAGGTCACCTCGCCCTTTGCCCTTGGCGCGGGGAGCACATTACTCCTGTCTGGGCCAAGTCCAAAGCAGGTGCAGGGAGTGGAGCCAGGACCTTCCGAAGATGCCCCTTATGGAACCACAGAGGTGTCCAATGCCTTGTTTGTGAGTTGGGGCAGGGATTAGTGTTCCAATTCGTGGACTGGTGTGTGAGAAAATTAAACTGAGGGAGTTAGACTGAGGCAGCTGAGGAATTGTTGCTACTAAGAAATTAATCCTGGAGGCATGGCCCAGTATCATGGCCTGGCAGCTAAAAGTCCTCAGCTTCAATGCTCCAGGATCCCATATGGGCACTGGTTCTAATCCCAGCAGCCCCACTTCCTATTCTGCTCTCTGCTTATGCCCTGAGAAAGTAGTTGAGAAGGCCCAAAGCCTTGGGACTCTGCACCCATGTGGGAGACCCAAAAGAACTCCTCTCTCCTGACTTCGGATTGGCGCAACACCAATCGTTGCAGTCACTTGGGGAGTGATTCATTGGACAGAAGATACTTCTCTCTGTCCCTCCTCCTTCTATATATATATGACTTTTGAATAAAAATAAATAAATCTTTTTCAAAAAACAGTAGAAAAAAAATTAACCCTAGAGGCATGGTGCAGTGGCATATCAGGTTAAACCACAGCTGCACCCTGATGCTGGGTTCCCATCCCAACTGCTCCACTTCATTATTTTTAATTTGATGTTTAATATTGTCTACAAAGTTGAGAGTGCCTGGGTCTCTTGACCCATGTCCTTAGGCCCAGCACCGCATTTAGTATTGGTTCCTTGGGCCCTGGAGTGGGATTTGGACAGGCCTGTGTCACTTGGCCCGGGTCGTTGGGCCCACCTGCACTGTGGGTTTTGGGTCAGGGAGTTCCTGCTCACAGGTGTCAGTTGGAGCCTGGGTTGGGCTTCCCAAGGCACCAGTGGTGCCAAGGGAAGCTCCCTGGCCACCAAGTGCTACACTGGTGGGGGAGGGGAGGAGTTGCTGTATGGGCTTGCAGGGGTCTGGCTATGGCACAGGTGGAGGCATGCGTGGGAGTGAGGTCTCACGTCCAAGATTGGTGATCTGGCTGTGGTATGAGTGCATGTGTCAGGACTAGGCCTCCTCAGTGGCATAGATGGAGCAGTGGAAAGCATACCCAGATGCACAAGGAGGACATGGCAGCCCACTGGAGCCTGCAGAGGACATCTGATACCATAACAGAGGGAGGAGGGCGCAACAAATTGGACAACTACCCCAGCCAAGTGTTGGCAGCAAATATTTGAGAGAACAGAGACTCTAAGGTTGACTATGCCAGCCAAAGAACATTGGAAGGGATTCTTCATCCTTGGATCGGCAAGATTGACTATCAGAATCTCTTGGGAGACACCTCACAGCATGCATCATATCAGGGACTGTGGGTTGATATCAATTGGCTGTTCCCCATACCCAAGTACTAGAGTAGTTGGGAAGCTGGGTGTGGCTTCCTCCCTTGTCTCCAACCCTTCCCCCAGATTCAGGAAGAAGAAATAGCAAATTTGACAGTGATGGCCACACCCACTTTTCTCTAATCTTTGATTTTTCCCATCCTGATCAAGTATGTAAACATTATCAAAACTACAAAAGGACCCAAAGCCTTGGGACTCTGCACGCACGTGGGAAACCCAGAAGAGGCTACTGGCTCTGTATATCCACCTTTCCAATAAAAAAGAAAAGAAATCTTTAAAGAAAAAGTGATAAAGAGGGCCTGGCACAATAGCCTAGTGGTTGAAGTCCTCATCTTATAAGTACCAGAATCCCATATTGCTGCCGGCTCTAGTCCTGGTAGCATTGCTTCCCATCCAGTTTCCTGTTTGTGGTCTGGGAAAGCAGTCGAGGACAGCCCAAAGCCTTGGGACTCTGCACCCATGAGGGAAGACTCAGAAGAGGCTCTTGGCTCCTGGCTTAGGATCGACTCAGCTCTGGCTGATGCAGCCGCTTGGGGAGTAAATCTCTCTGTCTCTCCTCCTCTGTGTATATCTGACTTTCCAACAAAAATAAAGCAATCTTTACAAAAAAAAGTGACAACAAAAATAAAAAAGAGCACGCAATAATCTTAGAGATGAAGAACTCAATGTCAAATACCAAATATAATGGTATAGTGGGTATAGTGTTATACCCACCATTGTGGTATAGTGGGTAAAGCTGCTGCCTTTGATGCTAGCATCTCATAGGGTGCCAGTTTGTGTTCCGTATATTCCACTTCCAATCCAACTCACTGGAAAAAAAATTGGAACATGACTCAAGTACTTGGGCCCATGCCAAACACGTAGGAAACCCAGAAGACATTTTTGGCTATTGGTTTCACCTTGGCTCTGCCCTGGCCATTGCTGCCACTTGGAGAGTGAACTATCTAATGGAAGATCTCTCCGTCTCTCCCTCTCAAACTCTTTCACAAAGATAAATAAAAAATGCAGCTGAAAGCCTCAGTAGCAGACTGAATGAACAGAAGAACATCTGAACTTGAAGACAGAACACTTGAAATATTCTGGTTAGTTCAGGAGAGGACAAGGAAGAGGATGAAGGGTAAGAGGAGGAAAAAGCGGAAAGAGGCAGAGGGTTAATCAAAAAGGATGTGTCATGAACCTAGCGGCTTCGGGGAGAGGTGAGAGACTGTGTCCTGACTATATCCAACCTTTAAGTCTAGGGACATTCATGTAGGGAATTTAAACATCTAAGGTTGCATGGATTAGCACAGGAAACAGAAGCAAAAATGAAATGTTCACAGTGTTGTGAACTACAAATAATTATGTAAGTATTCATTCAGGGGATTAGTGACAAAGGCATTTGATCAGATGTGTTCCTAAACACTTTTTTTTTTTAAAGATTCATTTTTATTGGAAAGGCAGATATACAGAGAGGAAGAGCTTCTGTCCAATGATTCACTCCCCAGGTGGCTGCAACGGCTGGAGCTGAGCCAATCTGAAGCCAGGAGTCTCTTCCGGGTCTCCCACACGGGTGCAGGGTCCCAAAGCTTTGGGCCGTCCTCCACTGCTTTCCTGGGCCACAAGTAGGGAGCTGGAAGTGAAGCGGGGCTGCTGGGATTAGAACAGGCACCCATATGGGATTCCGGGCATGCAAGGCAAGGACCTTAACCACTGCGCCATCGCGTTGGGCCCATAAACACTAAGTTTTATAATAAAGATACCAATAGGAACCTCAGAAGAAGGCAAAAATAATTATAGAACCAGACAAGCTTTCCCCTAGGTGGGGAAACCTTTGAGCTGAGGACCTGGAGTTTGCAACACAAAGGGCTGGGTGGGGTCATTTCGGAGTGTTGTTGGTTGATTTTCCAAGTGGTGGAAATGACTGCAGCTGGGCCAGACTAAAGCCAGGAACCAGGACCAGAACCCCTCTCTGGGTCTCCCGTGTGGGTTTAGAGGTCCAAGTGTTGCAGGAGTTTTGACCCTGAATGCGGCAGCAACCTCAATTCTTGTCTTGCAGGAAAGAAGAATTTTCATGCGGACACAGTTTAGTTTTAAAGCAAGATTTATTAGAAAGGCTGAGAAGAGAAGACTCCGGTCCTAGCGACGGGAGGGGGTTTTGAGATAGAAAAGACCCTTACCCCCTGCCACAGTGGCAGGAGGAAGAGTAAAAAGACCTTAGTGCTCTGTCATAGTGGCAGGAGGAAAATGAGAACCCGTATTGATGGTGGGGAATGCACCTTTTAAAGGTTTCCCTCAAAGATGTTTCTCCATGAATAAAAAAAATTACTGGTTTCCATGGTACCTGGCCTTGGGACAAAAGGCCACAGAGGTGCCAGACATAGGACATTCTAGGCCTTAGGCAGATGTGTAATTCTTCTTCCTGCTCCCCTTTCAATGATAAAGAGATCAGCCTGAGGCCCTCCCACAATGGCCAGAGATAGTGGCCAATACTTCAGGTGGGTAATTGATATGCTAATAGCACCCCAGTCCCTTGGAAGAGGCGTGCCCTGGTGAATCCAAGACATGGTGGGGAAATTCTCTTTTACTTGGGGACCCAGAATACCCTAACTGCCTACTACCCACTCTAACTCCTCTCTCACAAGCAGTTGGGCTGTCCTCCACTGCTTTCCCAGGCATGTTAGCAGGGAGGTGGATCTGAAATGGAGCAGCCAGGACACCAACTAGAGCCCATATGGGATGCCGGGGTGGGGGTGAGGGATGCACACCATACAGCAGCCCCATGCACTACACTTACAGCCTGGCTTCTGCCTGGTCCATCTACTGTGGCCCTTTGAGTAGTGAGTCAGTGAAGAGAACATTTTCTTCTTTCTCTGCCACTTTCAAATAAATAAAACTACTCTCCTCCCCCAAATGGTTGGTGCTCCCTCCTCTAGGAATTGCAGTGTATTTTAGGAGAATGAGGCCCAATAACACCCATGAAAAACCCCTAAGGCGACTCTGATATCACTTAGCAATTTGCTCAACTGCTTTCTGTGGCAGCAGCATCCCAGTTCGAGTCCGTGTTACTCTACTTTTGACCCAGCTCCCTGCCAAGGTGCTTGAGGAAGCAGGTAAAGATGGGCCAAGTGCTTCCTGCACCCATGTGGAAGACCTGAAGAAGTTCCTGGCTTCAATATGGCCCAGACCCTGCCTCTGTGGCCATTTGAGGAGCGAACCAACAAATAGAAGACCTCTCTCTATAATTCTGCCTTCTGAATAAATAAATAATCCATCAATCTTAGGAAAACAGTGTTGACCTAAGGACTTAATTCTAAGGCACCATCTGGCTCCCTGCTACATACATTACCGGGACCCGTTGATTAGAACGGAAGCAGGACTTAATGACTTATTGGTGTCAGAGCCCACAACAGCACGGCACTTGGCAGGCCACTGAAACAGGTTTTAGAATGAACAACGAATGGATGAAGGAATTCAGTTGCGGAAACTACACGTGCACTTCTGGTGTCGCTAGTCGGCTTTCAAAACAAAAGGGTAGGAGGGATGAGGACCGAGGTTACTTTTCTTTGTTTTCAAGTTTCTGCATCATTCCCCTATTTCCGGCCACTTTAACATACTCCACCGGCAGGGAGAGTCCCCTTGGGTCTATGCGGGCCCGGCCAAACACCGGGATCCCCGACTGCGCAGCCGCGAAACCCCAAACCACTCCCCGGGCACTCGCGACTCCG
Organism: Ochotona curzoniae; assembly: GCF_017591425.1. Taxonomy (NCBI): domain Eukaryota; kingdom Metazoa; phylum Chordata; class Mammalia; order Lagomorpha; family Ochotonidae; genus Ochotona; species Ochotona curzoniae. Next base: position 63,502,725 of record NW_024466599.1, read on the forward strand.
GCGCGCCTGCGCACTCGGCGAAGCCCCAGGCGTGCGCGGGAAGCTGGGCCGAGTCCGCCAACGATTGGTTGCCGCGGCGGATGCCCACCCACCGAGACGCAGCGCTGGTTGCTGATTGGCTGTGTGAGGCGAGGTCGGGCCGCCGCGCTCTGGGTGTGTGAGGGGAGGCGGGAAACAGCTCGGTGGGCGCAGGCTGGCGCGGGCACCTGAGCCTGGATCTGGGAACGTTTCGCCATGGCGGTGCAGCCGAAGGAGACGCTGCAGCTGGAGAGTGCGGCCGAGGTCGGCTTCGTGCGCTTCTTCCAGGGCATGCCGGAGAAGCCGGCCACCACGGTGCGGCTCTTCGACAGGGGCGACTTCTACACGGCGCATGGCGAGGACGCGCTTCTGGCCGCCCGGGAAGTGTTCAAGACCCAGGGGGTCATTAAGTACATGGGGCCGTCAGGTGAGGCGCGGGAGGACGCCGCCTGGAGTGGGGACCCGGCTTCCTTTGTCCCGTCCCCCCAGCTCAGCGGACCCGGGGCCCGCCCCTTCAGCCGCTCGGGAACGGGACTCCGCGCGCTCGCCCAGTGTTTGCCTGTGCTAAGGTGTTACCACTTTGCTTTTCAGCTCTGACCGCCGGTTTCCCACAGATCATGGGAGGCTGAGTAGGGGGGAGATGTGGCAGTTTGTCCTTTTCTGTCACCCGTATGACTGTCCACGAGACCCTCCCTCCAGGTTCTCGCTTGAGGAGGGGTGTTGTGGCCTCGGAGTCGGGCCCGTGTGCTCTGGATTCGAATTTCCCGTTGTTGACGGAGTGACCTTGGGCAGGCCTGGGAAGCCGAGCATCCGAGCATCTGGAGCCTGTTGCCCGCAGGCAGGCGGCCTTCTGGGGCACGCCCACCACACCGGAATCCTCCTGTGTGGGCTGTACCTGTGCCAGATAGCGGCTGTTCAACCCTTTCCTGGCCGGCGCGCGGTGGCTTTGGCTTTCAGTTGTATATAAAATAAAGGGCGCTCCAGGGGATTCCAGAAGTTGGGAAGAGGGGGTTCTGGGCCAGACATGCAGATGGAATGTTCTTGACAAAAGTTGCTTCTGAATTGGAGCTTCCTGTCACTTTTTGGGCGCCGAAGGACGCCGAGTTTAGGGTTGGAGGGCTTTAGAGCTGTGTAGAGAGAGGGTGGCTGAAGATCTCACGTGCCTCCTGGAATTTAGACTGAAATAAAGTAGATTGTTATTCTGGTGCAGAAAAATGGCGGATGGGGATGTCAGCGCAGGTGTCCTAATGTTGGGAGCTTTTGTGCTGCAGACAGCGAGCGGCTCAAGACTGCTCATTAACCTCAAGGTGTTGGATCACTTAGAATGGACTGTAGCGTGGCAGGCGGTTTAGAAGGGGGCTCAGAGTAGAGGTTTGAGATCAGCTTCATAGTTGGTGAGTGTCTAGGTTGCTTTCCCAAACATTAACATTTTTAAGTTGTTTTCATCCACTTGAAAGGCAGAGAGAAATAGAAACAGAGAGATCTTCCATTTTCTGCTTCACCCCCCAAAGTTGCAGCAACCAAGGCTGGGCCAGGCAGCGGCAGCTTGGGCTCCATCCAGGTCTCCGCATGAGTGCAAGGGTCCAAACACTTGAGCAGTGTCTGCTGTCCCCCAGGATGCATTAACCAAGCCGGAGCCGGACAGGCAACACTGTGATGTGGGGTGTGGGCGTAGCCAATAGCCACCTGTCCCTGGGCCCACATGCCTGATTTGCAATTTTAGAAATTATACAATACTGGGGCCCAGCGTCTTGGCCTAGCGGCTAAAGTCCTCGCCTTGAATGCGCCAGGATCACATGTGGGAACCTGTTCTAATCCCGACGGCCCTGCTTCCCATCCAGCTCCCTGCTTGTGGCCTGGGAAAGCAGTCAAGGATGGCCCAAAGCTTTGGGACCCTGCACCCATGTGGGAGACCCGGAAGAGGTTCCTAGTTCCCGGCTTTGGATTGGCGCAGTATCGGCCTTTGCGCTCACCTGGGGAGTAAATCATGGGATGGAGGATCTTCCTCTCTGTCTCTCCTCCTCTGTATATCTGACTTTGTAATAAAAAAAAATAAATCTAAAAAAAAAAAAAAGAAATTTTATAATCCTGGTTCCCATTGCTGTCCTGTCTCAGTGTTCAGTTTAGAATAGTTTTTAGCAAGGCGAACCTCTGAAAATACTTGTATGTATTTGTATGATTTTTCTGTCTTTTTAGAACTTGTTTTGTTTAAAGCTTTTTTTTTTTAATTGGAAAAGCAGATATACAGAGAGGAGGAGAGGCAGAGAGGAAGATCTTCCATCCATGATTCATTCCCCAATCTGCCGGTGCTAAGCCGATCAGAAGCCAGGAGCCAGAATCCTCTTTGGGGTCTTCCACAGGGGTGCCAGGATCCCACAAGACTTTGGGCCGTCCATGACTACTTTCCCTCTCGGTAATGTAGAGCCTGAGAACATAGGTGTTGTCCTATGGAGCTGAATCCCTGCTACTTACATGGTAGGTCCACCCCGAGTTCTGACTTCCTGGCCCAACCTTGGCTGTGGTGGGCACGTGGGGGAGTGAAACAGCTGGGTGGGCATCTCTTCATGGACTGCCTTGCTGATCCTCTGTCCTCCAAATAAATAAATGAAAATATTGAGCCATGTACCATGGTTCTCCAAAACTGGAAATGACGAAATGCCACTGAAGATTGTTTATGATGCATGTTGATGTAACGCTGCTGACACTTTCTTGGGAGGACTCTTTCATGTTAACTTTATGCCATGTTGGTAAAGAGTTAAGAAAGTTTTGCTGCCGGGTTTCCCCACAGCTGTTTAGGCTGAGAAGGCTTGCTGTCGTCCCTGGAGAGCATGCAGGCTCTGATGAGGTGCCTGATGACTGTCACGTTCTTCTGGGGCTCCTGAAAGCCATGGGTACACCAGCGTGATGTCTCCTTGCATTTGAGCTGTCACGGGGGAAGGACAGATGGGTGGTTGTGCAGCCTGTTGCTGTATGCTGGGAGGAATGTGTCATGCTTCCAGCTAAGCAGTGCTTGCTGCAAGTGGATGGATGCCACGGGCGTGTATGGTGGTTCTCTGAGCTTGAACACTGGTGAACTTGGAGGCATTGTATGCACTTACTGTTTTTTTGTGAAATGATTTATGTCAAAAGGAGGCTGGAAAGCAAAAATATGGGTTTGAGTTGGTACTGTTTTTTTGCTTTGTTTTTGAGATTTCGCAGGTTTGTGAAATGCATGGAAATCATGGTTATTCTGAATTTGAGCTTGAAATGGGCAAAGGTGATAAAGTTATGGTATTGGTAAGAATAAGGAGAGGTAGTACTCTTACATACTACCAGGAGGGGTTCAAGCTTTCTGGATTGAAGATTAGTGGTGTAATAATCCTTAAAGATCTTCATAGATTAACAAAGAATCAGTATAATTCTGTAGAAAGGAAATACCAACCATAAACTCTATAGGAGATGTTTAAATGCCTGATGAATGTGTGAAAATGTGCTCAAGTTAAAACCGAAGTATAAAAAATTATTTATAATGTATCATAAGAATGATTAAATTGCAAAAATGCTGGCAGATGCTGAGAATTGGCAAGGGTGTGGCTCCTGGGTCACTCAGGCACAACTGGTGGGAGTACAGATTGGTTGTGGTTACCTTGGCAAACTGTTAGTAAGTGCTTGCTAAAGCTGATTGTGCACGTACATAGCCCCTGGCCCGGTAGTTCTTGTTAGCAGTGGAATACAGACCCAGCAGAAATGCATATGTGTGTATTTACTAAAAGAAAAGTGTAACAGTGTCGGTAGCCCCAATCTGGAAACCACCTAAACGCCCATCAGCGGTAAAACAGATAAGTAAACTGTTTATTCACACTGTAGAATAAAAAGCCAGGATTAAAAAGAGAGCTGTTGTTTGATACTGGCCTATAAAAACAAGAATAGCAGAAGTAGTTACTTACATTACGAGGAGTTGTAGCGTAATTGCCCTTCTTGGGGAAAGCAATGAAAGACGAGCTGGGAAGGGCCCAGGAAGAGAAGTGGGGGCAGGTGCTGTAGTACAGTACATCAGGCTGCCGTTTGGGATGTGGACATTTCTGGTCAGTACCAGAGTGCTGGGTACTCTGCTTCCAGTCCAGATTCTCATTCATGCTTGCTGGAGACATCAGTTGGTATCCCAGCTGTGGGGCCCCTGCCATCTGTGTGGGAGACTCAGGTGGAATTCCAGGCTTCTGACTGCTGCCTGACCCTGCTACGGCCATTGCAGCTGTATAGGGAGTTTAGGGAGTGAACCAGCGGTGGAAAATCTGTTACTCTGCCTTGTAAATAAACTACCAGAAAATGGTGCCCCTTAATTAGGAGTTTCACTGTTTGGTATTTATGCTAAGGGAATAATCAGATTCCTGAACAAACTCAAAATCAAAAATGAGAGCATCTTGTTATTTTTAGTAAAATTACAGTCTAAATCTGAGAAGAATCTAGGATCATCTGTTTATATTCATTGTGATATTTTTCACAATGGCCTTGATCTGAAATGGCCTAAGTACTTATTGCTGAACATATGGATAAAGCAATGTAGCATAGATGAACAGTGGAACATTGCTGAGCCCTAAAAAGAAATTCTAAAGTTTGTGACCACCCAGATGGCATTGTACTAAGTGAAAACATTGCATGGTCTCGATTCAAATGCGCATACTTTTTTTAAAAAAAAAGATTTATTTATTTATTTATTATTGGAAAGGCAGATATACAGAGAGGAGGAGAGACAGAGAAGAAGATCTTCTTTCCCATGATTCACTCCCCAAGTGACTGTAACGGCCAGTGCTCTCCTGAGGTGCGCTGATCAGAAGCAAGGAGCCAGGGACCAGGAGTTCTTCCGGGTCTCTCACACAGGTGCAGGGTCCCAAGGCTTTGGGCCATCCTCAACTGCTTTCCCAGGCCACAAGCAGGGAGCTGGATGGGAAGTGGGGCTGCTGGGATTAGAACCAGCGCCCATATGGGATCCTGGCACATGCAAGGTGAGGACCTCAACCACTACACTGTCACGCCGGGCCCTAAATGTGCATTCTTTTTTTTTTTTAAAGATTTATTTTTATTATTTTTTATTGGAAAGGCAGATATACAAAGAGGAGAGACAGAGAGGAAGATCATCCGTCCAATGATTCATTCCCCAAGTATCGGGGTCCCTCGTCCTGCGAGTAAGACCCCGATACGGTAAAGATTCTTAAAAAAGTTTATTGGTCAAGACTTCAAGCGTTGTGTCAAAGTGAAAGCAGTTACAGCACATGTAAGATTTATTACAGTAAAGCAAAAGCAGCCTAGTGCTAGCTAGCAATAGCCTTGAAGTGATAGCGATAGCTCTAGCTCTAGCCTTGAAGTGCGCCTGGGAGAATCTCCTCATTAACTATTTTCCACCCAGACTTTTTTACATTACACAAACCAATCCATACACAGTTCCTCACATCATGTGATAAGCACACCAATCATGACTTAGGTCACGTAGCTTCCCTGCGTGCTCGGCCCAATCCTTAGTAACTTCCCAAAACCTGTTTACCTCCTTTGTGCCCTGAAGCAGTGGTCAACAAGCGCCATCTTTGAGGTGCGGCTCCGCTCTCCACACCCAAATGAGCACAACAGGCCGATGCTATGCCAATCCGAAGCCAGGAGCCTCTTCTGGGTCTCCCACGCGGGTGCAGGGTCTCAAAGCTTTGGGCCGTCCTCGATTGCTTTCCCGGGCCACAGGCGGGGAGCTGGAAGGGAAGCAGCGGGGCTGCCGGGATAGAACTGGTGCCCATATGGGATCCCGGGCGTGCAAGGCGAGGACCTTAACCACTGCGCCACCGCGCCGGGCCCTAAATGTGCATTCTTAACAAGTCAAATACAGGGCCCGGGTGCTGTGGCATAGCAGCTAAAGTCCTTGCCTTGAATGCGCCAGGATCCCATATGGGAACCTGTTCTAATCCCGGCAGCTCCACTTCCCGTCCAGCTACCTGCTTGTGGCCTGGGAAAGCAGTTGAGGACAGCCCAAAGCTTTGGGCTCCTGCTCCTGCTTGGGAGACCCAGAAGAAGTTCCTGGATCCTGGCTCCGGATCGGCATAGCACCGGTCATTGTGCTCACTTGGGGAGTGAATCATTGGACAGAAGATCTTCCTCTCTGTCTCTCCTCCTCGCTGTATATCTGGCTTTGTAGTAAAAATAAATAAATCTTAAAAAAAAAAAAAAAAAGTCAAATAAAGAGGAGCAGACCAGAGGTTGTCAGGGTCAGGGAGAGCCATGAGCAGAGCCAGGCATCTAAGGGTGTGCAGTTGTGTAGGATGAGTAAGTGTAAGGTTCTCATGTGCAGTTAACATTATGTACTGGAAATTTGAGTAGATTTTAGGTGCTCTGACACACCCCTACGTGACCGTAGTGATCATTTCACTATGGCTATCAAAACATGCCATGTGCATTAAATATGCATGATTTATAAAGACCAGAGTTGAGTTCCCTAGGTAATGTCAGTAATCACTGGAATTTTTCTGCCTGTGTCCTACCAGGGCACTAACATCCCATATTTCTTCTGCCAGCTTCGCTTCAGCTCCTCTGCCCCAGCGTCTTCCTCATGTCCTTTGTTTAGGCTGCTGCTGGGACTCAGACAATTGTTCCATTGTTCCTCAGCTTTGCTGCCAGCTAGCCTCAGCTCTCCTTCCCTATTGCATAACCATTTTCCTGTGCATTTGGCCTCCATACCTGAGAGCTGGTCTTCAGAGCCTTGCAGCTCCGCGTGGAAGAACTGGAGCATTGGCATTGCCAGGCTGTGCGTAAGGCCCCTCTGCTAGTGGCTACTGAGGTGTGGTTCCTGCACGTGCGAGGGTCCCTCAGGAGTGCAGTGCCTTGACGGCTTCCCCACCCTCCATGCAACCCCAGCCTTGCCATTTTGCCCTGCAAAGCTCTAGCCGTAGCTCTGTTCTCTGACTATAGAACTCTGTTTTCTGACTGCCGACCTATACTATATTTAAAATATTATACCACATGGATTGAAATAATCCATATAAAGAGTTCATTTACGTCACATCTGCTTGCAGTGGTATTGAGTATATTCAGAATTGAGCAGCCACCACAATTGTAAATTGTGGATTATGTCACTTTAGGAGAAACCTTACACCATGACCAATTACTCTGTTTTATCTTTATATGTGTGTGTGTGTGTGTGTATTCCAGAATTTTTCATTGCACTCTGTACATCCGCTGGAGCAGAGAATTATGTTCACTGTTTTGTGCCCTTCAGAATCCCTAGAGTTGAAGAGCCAGTTTGTTGCGTGAATACGTGATTGGGAGGATGTTCAGCTTGGAGAAGCCTGTTGTTGATGCACAACAAATTCTCAAATAAATAACGAGTTTTGTTTTTATTTTTTAGGAGCAAAGACTCTGCAAAGTGTTGTGCTTAGTAAAATGAATTTTGAGTCTTTTGTGAAAGATCTTCTTCTAGTTCGTCAATATAGAGTTGAAGTTTATAAAAATAGAGCTGGAAATAAGGCGACCAAGGAGAATGATTGGTATTTGGCTTTTAAGGTAATTGTCTTCCTTCTTAATGGTCTTAATTAGGGGTGGAAAAAACTGGAAGTGTGAATAATTCAGCCGTGTATTAATTGTCACTAAATGCTGATTAATATATTACTGGTGGAGCTGTTACAGAGCTGCGATGTCTTCTGGTCGGGTTGAGTTTGTGGTGAGGGGGACAGTGCTCGTGGCCTGTAATCTCAGGATTTGAGTCAGTTCCAGATGGCATAGTCCCCCTGAACTCATGGCTCCCTATTGGTTAGGGGTAAGAGTATCTCTGGACCTACTGTTTTGTCCTCACCACTTGAGTGCATGCTGGCCTTCCTGTTGGCATACCTCTGGCCTCTGCAGTAGCACTGTTTATCTGTTCATGGCACACTTGAAGGTTTGGGAAAATACAACTGCAAAGTGAGATGGTATTGATGAAACAAACTCTGTAACATACAGTGATGCTATGCTTTTGAACTGTTCACGTAGGCATTTGTCATTATCTGGGAATTTAACTTTTCTTTCATTTGTCTTACTGTACCAGTTAGGATCTCTTACACAAAAGATGTCCTGTGGCAACTGGATTTACTCCCCAAGTACTCTCTTCTCTCCCTTTCCTAACAGAATATATGCATTTCCTGTCCCACTGTTTGCCTTGGCCATATGACTAGGAATGTTAGTCGATATGTGAGCAAAGGTTTGACATACAAAGGTGTCCAGAGTTTATGGGAAATATGATATGAAAACACAGTGCATGGGTACAAAAATATTTGGCATCAAAATAAACTTTAATTTCGTTTTTCATGAACTTTTGGAAAAAAAAAAAGAAAAATAAAATAATCCCCAAGTATTCTAAAAGTAATTGGAAAAGAAGGGAGGATACTTTTATAGAAAATATAATAATAACCAACAAGGCATATAATTACAAGCACTTACTTTTTTTTTTATTGTTAATAACATTGTATTATGTGATACAGTTTTATAGGTACTGGGATTCCCCCCACCCCTCCCACAACCCTACTTTTAATAAGAAAGCATTTTATTATTAGCAAAATTCATCCTCGTTGGCATGATTCTTGTCTGCTAGTAAAATTTGAAAGTATGTTCAGCAGTTAATTAGAACTTTTCTTTATTTTTCTCTTAGGCTTCTCCTGGCAATCTTGCCCAGTTTGAAGATATTCTGTTTGGTAACAATGATATGTCAGCTTCCATTGGTGTGGTGGGGGTCAAGATGTCTGTAGTTGATGGTCAAAGGCAGGTTGGAGTTGGGTATGTGGATTCCCTCCAGAGGAAGCTAGGACTGTGTGAGTTCCCTGATAATGACCAGTTCTCCAACCTCGAGGCGCTCCTGGTTCAGATTGGACCCAAGGAATGTGTTTTACCAGGAGGAGAGACTGCTGGAGACATGGGGAAACTGAGGCAGGTAAGAGAATCAAGTCCAGGGATAGAGGAACATGTAGGCTTGGGAAGGGCTCTGTCCTGGACTTAGACTCAGGGCAAAATAATTTAAAAGTCTTTTTAAAAATTTGGTTGGAATGTTTTATTTGGGGCAATGTATTTTGCATAAACTTTGTATCTGTGGAAGAACATTAGAAGGATTACTTGTGTGAGACTTATTCTGCATTGGTTTCCCTGCCCTTGTTCTCTCCCTTCCTCCCCCTTCTTTGTTAAAGGAATACTTGTTACATTAGATGTTATTGGAATCAGTGTGTGTCTATCAAAGGAGATACAATGTCTTAGGACTATTTTTTGATAGCAAAGCATGATGGCCGTTTCTCACTAGGTAGTGTCTAAAGCAGTTTTCTGTTTCTCTGAGGAGTTTTTACTGTTGAGACTGGTTTTGAATCTTTGTGCATGCAGCTTCAAATTTCAGTGACAGAATTTAAGGTTTTTTCTTTTAATTTTTTTTAGAGAATTTATTTATAGATTTATAGAGAGAAGGAGATACAGAAAGATCTTACATTCACTGGCTCACTCCCCAAGTGGCCAGAATGGCTAGAGCTGAACCAATCTGAAGCCAGGAGCAAGGAGCTTCATCTGGGTCTCCCATGCAGGTGCAGAATCCCAAGGCTTTGGGCCATCCTCTACTGCTTTCCCAGGCCACAGGCAGGGAGCAGAAAGGGAAGTGTAGCATGTGGGATACAAACCGGCACCCATATTTGATCCTGGTGTGTGCAAGGCAAGGACTTTGGCCACTAGACTGCCATGCTGGGCCCAATTTTTAAGTTTAAAAATCTGTTAAAAATCGTGTATTGTGAAAGATTTTAGTGTAGGTTCACTTGTTGTCACTTTGTTGGTGTTGCAGTTTTCCTTTTCTTATAGTGATTGAAAATATTTCTTACAGGTTATTCAGAGAGGAGGAATTCTGATTACAGAAAGGAAGAAAACGGACTTTTCTTCTAAAGACATTTATCAGGACCTCAACAGGTTGTTGAAAGGCAAGAAGGGAGAGCAAACAAATAGTGCTGTTTTGCCAGAAATGGAGAATCAGGTGTGTGGATTACAAACGTGCATTGATTTATACTTTACAATAGTGAATTTAGATTTTTTAAAGATTTATTTATTTTTTTCTTTTATTTGAAAGACAGAATTTACAGGAAGAGGAGAGATAAGTGAGAAAGCTCTTCCATCCACTGGTTCGCTCCCCAAATGTTCACTCCCAAACAGCCAGAGTTGAGCCAGTCCAAACTGAGAGCCAGGAGTTTATTCCCAGCCTCCTGCATGGATGCAGGTCCAGCATTTGGGCTATCCTCCACTGCTTTCCCAGGCCATAAGCAGGACTCTACATCAGAAGTGGTGTAGCTGGGACTTTACTGGCACCTGTATGAGATATTGGCACTGCACGTTGGAAGAGTAACCAATGATACCTCTTGGCCGGCCCCAATAGCGACTTTTTTTTTTTTTTTTTGATTAAGATGAATTCATTTGAAAGATAGAGTTACAGAGAGAGAAATGGAAAGAGGGAAGGAGGGAGAAAAGGAGAGAGAGGAAGAAAAAGAAAGAAAAAAGTGCTCTGTCTGCTGGTTCATTCCCTTGATGGCTGCAAAGGCCAAGTCTGGGCCAGTTCAAAACTAGAAGCCAGGAGCGCAGGGGCCAAGGACTTTAACCATTTTCTGTTACTTTCTGAGCCATATCAGCAGAGAGCTGGAACTAAAGTGGAGCAGCTAGGATTTGAACTGGAGCCCATATGGGACGCCAGAATTACAAACAGGGACTTTGTGTGCTTTGCCACAGCACTGGTCCTATAACTTAATTTTTTTTTTAAAGATTTATTTTTATTATTTTTTTATTGGAAAGGCAGATATACAGAGAGGAAGAGACAGAGAGGAAGAGTGAGCACAACGGGCCCATGCTATGCCGATCCGAAGCCAGGAGCCTCTTCCGGGTCTCCCATGCAGGTGCAGGGTCCCAAAGCCTTGGGCCGTCCTTGACTGCTTTCCCAGGCCACAGGCAGGGAGCTGGACGGGAAGCGGGGCTGCTGGGATAGAACCGGCGCCCATATGGGATCCCGGGCGTGCAAGGCGAGGACCTTAACCACTTGCGCCACCGCGCCAGGCCCTATAACTTAATTTTTAAAACTGAACATAATGCCATAACTAGCCTCTTGAAGTCTAGAAGAATCTTGAAGACCTGGAGGCCCCTCAGACTTCCTTACAATCACTACTCCACCAGGCTTGGGTCTGACCTCAATGTAGATCAGTTTCACTGTTTTTGTATTTTCTGTGAGTGGAATAGATAATTTTCTTTGCTGACTTTTCATTCAGTATTACGTTTGTAAGATTTATCTGATTGTGGAGTATAGTTTGGATTCACTGGTCAGATTTATTTTTGCCAAGTACTCTACAGTATAGATGTGGCAGAATTTACCCATTTCATTTATTTTGTTAAAATTATGACTTATCTACATTTTTTTAAGGAATTTTTTTTTTTTAATTGGCAAGTCAGATATACAGAGAGGAGGAGAGACAGAGAGGAAGGTCTTCTATCTGCTGATTCACTCCCCAAGCGGCTGCAGTGGCTGGAGCTGAACAAATCTGAAGCCAGGAGCCAGGAGCCTCTTCTGGGTCTCCCACTCAGGTGCAGGGTTCCAAGGCTTTGGGCTGTCCTTGACTGCTTTCCCAGGCCACAAGCAGGGAGCTGGATGGGAAGCGGGGCTTCCAGGATTAAAACATTTGCCCAGATGGGATCCTGGTGCGTTCTAGGTGAGGACTTGAGCCATTGGGCTACCCTTCCAGGCCTGGTTTCTTTTCTTTTTTTTTTTTTTTTTTTTTAAGATTACTTTTATGTTATTTTTCTATGTAAATTTTATTTTTATTTTATTTTTTTAAAATGATTGCATGTTGGATCAGGATGGAAATGGTCAAGGTTTAGGGAAAATTGGTTGTACACGTTGCTTCCAAATTTGCTCTTTCTTGTTGTTTCTAGGGGAAGTGGGAGAGACAAAGGGGAAAACCACTCATGACTTGCCACAAGTCCTAGTACCCAGGGATGAGGAACTGCCTACAAGTGTGTTTTAAAAACTACAGTTTATCTTAGTGATGGTAGAAATCTTATATATTTTTTTCTTCTTAATTTTAGGTTGCAGTTTCCTCGTTGTCTGCAGTTATTAAGTTCTTAGAACTCTTATCTGACGATTCTAATTTCGGACAGTTTGAGCTGACTACTTTTGATTTCAGCCAGTACATGAAGTTGGATATTGCGGCAGTCAGAGCCCTTAACCTTTTTCAGGTAAAAAAGTGGATTTTGAAAAATGTTTTCTTGAATATGTTGAAGTCTGTCACTAAAGCAACTTAAACATTTTGAAATTGTTATATTTAGAATATAAAGCAGTGGTTTCTTTTAATGATTTATTTTATTTGAAACAGTTACAGAGGGGTGGGGGATAAATCTTCCATCCACTGATTCATTCCTCAAGTGGCGACAACTGCTTGGCCAGGCTGAAGCTACTGGCCAGAAATATTCTGGTTTCCTCATATGTGGCAGGGGCCCAAGCATTTGAGCCATCTTATGCCACTTTCCCAGGCACATTTGTAGCAAGATGACACAGAAGTATAGCTGCCAGGAGTGGAAGTGCCACCCATATAGGGTGCCAGCATTTCACTTGTTAGCTTAACGTGCTATATCACGGTGTTGAACCCAGTATATATATATAATTTTCCCACCTTCGAAGATTTATTTACTTGAAAGGCAGAGACAATAGAGAAATTGATAATTTGATCTGCTTGCTCATTCCTCAGATGGCTGCAGCAGGCTTGTCTGGACCTCTCGAAAAGTGAAAACCAGAAACTGTTATGGCAGGGGCCCAAGCCCTTTTGGCATTTCTACTGTCTTTCTTTCTTTCTGTCTTTTTTTTATTAGTCAAAGTCAGATATACAGAGAGGAGGAGAGATAGAGAGGAAGATCTTCCATCAGATGATTCACTCCCCTAGTGAGCGCAGCGGCCAGTGCTGTGCCGATCCAAAGCCAGGATCCAGGAACTTATTTCTGGGTCTCCCACACGGGTACAGGGTCCCAAGGCTTTGGGCCGTCTTCGACTGCTTTCCCAGGCCTCAAGCAGGGAGCTGGATGGGAAGTGGAGCTGCCAGGATTAGAACTGGTGCCCATATGGGATCCCACGGTGTGTTCAAGGCGAGGACTTTAGCTGCTAGGCCACACCGCTGGACCCTTTGCTGTCTTTCCAAGTGCATTAGCAGGAAACTGTAGGCTGGGGGTCTTCCATGTGGGTGCGTGGACCCAAGCACATGGTCAACACTCCATTCCCAGGCCATTAGTAGAGAGCTCAGTGGAAAGTAGGTGCTCATATCAGATGCTGGTGCTGCAGGCAGAGGGGTAACTTGCTATGCCCTGGTACTGGCTTATATATCTATAGCTGTATCTATCTATCTATGGATATGTAGATATATACATACATAAATAGATAGATACATATATAGATAGATAGATGTAGCTCTATAAAGGATTTATCTTTTTGTTTGAAAGGCAGATTTCAGAGTGATCTTCCGTTTGCTGGTTTATTCTGCAAATGGCTGCAACCCCCTCAGCTGTTTCCTGGTCCCCCTTGGGCATGCAGCATCCTAAGACCCTGGATGCTACCCACCCAGGCCATAAGCAGGGAGCTGGTTATGAAGTGGAGTAGCCAAAATGTAAACTGGGAGATATATGGGTTGCTGGCGCTACAGGTAAAGGATTAGCCTACTGTGTCTGCTTGCCAGCATGGACTTGACCTCTATATTATTTAAAAAATTTTTTGGGCCCGGCGGTGTGGCCTAGCGGATAAAGTCCTTGCCTTGAACGCGCCGGGATCCCATTTGGGCGCTGGTTCTGATCCAAGCAGCTCCACTTCTCATCCAGCTCCCTGCTTGTGGCCCGGGAAAGCAGTTGAGGACAGCCCAAAGCCTTGGGACTCTGCACCCGTGTGGGAGACCCAGAAGAAGTTCCTGGCTCCTGGCTTTGGATCGGCATAGCATTGGCCTTTGCACTCACTTGGGGAGTGAATCTCCGGATGGAAGATCTTCCTCTCTGTCTCTTCCTCTCTGTATATCTGACTTTCCAATAAATAAAAACAAATCTTTAAAAAAAATATTTTTTCTTCTTTGGGCATCAGAGATACAGAAAGACATAAACAGAAAATTCTCATTATTGATTTCCCCAGAAATGTCTGTAATGGTTGGGGTTGAGCCAGTAATTTAGTCTACATCTCCCATATGTGTGGCAGGAACACAAGTGCTGTCCCAGGGTGCACATTACCAAGAAGCTAGACTCTGGTGAAGGTAGGACTTGAATTCAGACATTTCTGAAATGGTAGGATATGGTTATCTTGCATTGACTTAACTGCAAGGCCATACAGGTATGCTAAATTTCATACATGAATAATTCTTTAAAATTGCATTTGGAAGGGTCTCTTTTGGCTTAGGAGTTAAAGTGCTAGTTTAAAACAACCACGCACCCTCTGAGAGTGAGTTTGATTCCTGGCTGTGATTCCCAGTTGCATCTTCCTGCTAGGGCAGAAACTGGGAAGCCGCAGATGCTAGCTTGAGTGGCTGGGTTTCTGTCTCCCACCTGGATTAGATTCCAGTCTCAGCTCCCATGCCCCTGCTAGGGCCCAGCCAGAGCCAGCCACTGCAGGGATTTAGAGTGAACCAGGAGATGGGAGATTGCTGTTCTTGCCTCTGTCACACTCTTTCTCTCTGTCTCAAATTTTGCCAAACCAAGTTTAAAAGATGAATATTTGGAGATAGTATATGACTAAGCAGTGCATTTGAATTGATTTTGCTTCAGCAGTGATGCACAGTTAAAAATAGAGATTGGTTGAAAATTGATGTTAGCAAGAGAAACTGCTGTGGAAAATTTCCACTCAATATTGGAAGAATATAATGTGATACTGTTTGCACAATGACTGAATCCTTTGTATGCTGTGAAAATGTTTCTCCAGTGAGTGTGCCACTGCTGTTATTGTTCACTTCTCAGGGCTCTGTTGAAGATACCAGTGGCTCCCAGTCCCTGGCTGCATTGCTGAACAAGTGCAAAACCCCTCAAGGACAGCGACTGGTCAACCAGTGGATTAAGCAGCCTCTGATGGATAAGAACAGAATAGAAGAGAGGTATACTAACGGATATTTTTTCAACTTTAAACCCTTTGCAGTTATTCCTTGATTATACAGTGTATTCTCATGAGTCATTTTCACCTATGTTTAGCATTTTACTATGCAGATTGATTTCTGCTTAATTTGTTTTTGTTTTTACTGGAAAGGCAGAGTTGCAAAGAGAAGGAGACTCAGAAAAAAATCTTCCATTTGCTGAATCGCTTCCCAAGTGGCTGCAATGCCTGGTGGTGAGCCAATCCAAAGCCAGGAGCATCTTCCAGGTTGTCCATGTGGGTGTGGGGTCCCAAGAGCTTAAGCCATCCTCTGCTGCTTTCCAGGCCATAAGCAGGGAGCTGGATGGGAAGGGGAGCAACCAGGACTTGAACTGTAGTCCATACGGGATGCCAGTGCATGCAAGATACTACTTTTTAAGTATTTACATTTTTTTCCTGTAGAACAGTAAAATTTTATTAAGTAATTACAAAGCACCATGAGCTTGAGAGCCCATATGCCTTACTTCAGACTTTTGTGTTGTGTTGGGGGCAAGTTACACAGATGCAGTGTCATAATGTCTTCATTTTTTTTTTTTTAAGATTTATTTATTTTTATTGGAAAGGCAGATATACAGAGGAGAAGAGACCGAGAGGAAGATCTTCCATCCGATGGTTCACTCCCTGTGTGACTGCAATGGCTGGAGCTGAGCCAATCCAAAGCCAGGAGCTCTTCTGGGTCTCAAACGAGGGTGCAGAGTCTCAAGGCCTTGGGTTGTCCTCAGCTGCATTCCCAGGTCTCAATCAGGGAGCTGGATGGGAAGTGGGACCACCGGGATTAGAACCGGTGACCATATAGGCTCCTGGCGCATGCAAGGCCAAGGATTCCATCACTGTCTCCCACATGGGTGACAAGGACCTAAGTACCAGCGCCTTCATCCACTTGAAGCAGAGGAGCCAGGCTGAAATATCACATTCAGTTATCCCAAATAGGGGCTTAGTGCACTTTACTACAGTGGTGGCTCCATGAAGATCCTCTTAGGAAAAAAAGTTTTATTTTAGTTTGGAGTTCTGGATCTGGTATCCCAGTAAGATAGATTCTCCAGAATCCTCATCATACATTGGGCTTGCAAATAGAAGTTAGGCGAACTCAGATTAAAAAATGAACACATTATTGTGCCAGTGTTGTATAGTGGGTTAAGCTTCTGCCTGCAACACCAGCCTCTCATGGGTACTGATTCACATCCCAGCTGCTATTTCTTTTTTTAAAGATTTGTTTATGGGGCCCGTGGGCGTGGCCTAGCACCTAAGTCCTTGCCTTGAATGCGCTGGGATCCCATATGGGCGCCGGTTCTAATCCCAGCAGCTGCATTTCCCATCCAGCTCCCTGCTTGTGGCCTGGGAAAGCAGTCGAGGACAGCCCAAAGCCTTGGGACCCTACACCTGTGTGGGAGACCCGGAAGAAGTTCCTGGATCCTGGCTTCCGATCGGCACAGCATTGGCCTTTGTGCTCACTTGGGGAGTGAATCATCAGATGGAAGATCTTCCTCTCTGTCTCTTCCTCTCTGTATATCTGACTTTCCAATAAATAAATAAATAAATAAATAAATCTTAAAAAAAAAAAAAGAAAAACATTTATTTACGGCCCTGAGTGGTAGTCTAGTGGCCAAAGTCCTTGCCTTGCACATGCTGGGATTGCATATGGGCGCTGGTTCATGTCCTGGTGGCCCCATTTCGCATCCAGCTTCTTGCTTGTGGCCTGTGAAAAAGCAATAGAAGATGCCCCAAAGCCTTGCGACCCTGTACCTTTGTGGGAGACCTGAAAGAAACTCCTGGCTTTGGATTGGCTTAGCTCTGGCCAATTCCTGCCACTCGGGGAATGAACGAGTGAGTGAATGGACGATCTTCTTTCTCTATATCTCCTCTTTGTATATCTGACTTTCCAGTTAAAATAAGTCTAGAAACAAAATGTTTGTGCACATGAACATGGCTGCTGTAAGTTTAGAAGTGGTAGCACATGCGACAGATCTTTTTCCTGGTGGTTCACTCCCCAGTTGGCTGTAAGACCGGGACTGTACCAAGATTCTGGAACTTTGATGTCTCCCTCATGGGAGCAGAGTTCTAAGCACTTAGGTCATCTTCACTGCTTTTCCAAGTTCACTAGCAGGGGAGCTGAATCAGAAGCAGAGAAGCTAGGACTTGAAGTGGCGCCCATAGTATGTTGGTGTTGCAGGCAGTAGCTTAACTCGCCCTGCCACAATGCCGCCCTCCCCCACACAAATCCTGTTTCTCTAAATCCCAGCTATTTAGAGTATAGGCAGTTAAGTATGTCAAGTTGAAATTTTCCTCGCTTGTTATCCAAGTAATATTTTATTCTGTTGCGTATGTCAGTTGATTCTCAGCACTGATGGCGATGCAAATGAGTTCCTTTATTCTACTGGATTATTTGAAAGAGTCTTCCTGTTTCATATCATCCCATCATCTTGCTTGCTTGGTTTATTTTTTTTTAAAGATTTATTTTTATTATTATTTTTTTTATTGGAAAGGCGGATATACAGACAGGAGGAGAGACAGAGAGGAAGATCTTCTGTCCAATGATTCACTCCGCAAGTGAGCGCAACGGCCGATGCTATGCCTTCCCGGGTCACAAGCAGGGAGCTGGATGGGAAGTGGGGCTGCTGGGATCAGAACCGGTGCCCATGTGGGATCCTGGGTATGCAAGGCGAGGACCTTAACCACTGCGCCATCTCGCTGGGCCCGCTTGGTTTTTTAGTCTTCCTCATGCTAAGTATAATGTATCGGCTACTTAACGTATCAAATGATTGATTCCGCTGTGTTAACCCTAGTGAGGAAGAGGTACAATATTCATTTCTTTAGGTTGCATGCCTTCTCCCCAGTCTTGTGTATGGTTTGTCAGGGAACTCTAGTCTATTTTTTTTTTCAGTTACCAGACATGCTAGTCAGAGAAAGGACAGTTGTGATTTAAAAATAACTAAAAATGTTGTAACTGTTAAATTTTTTAAATTAATTGACCCTAAAAATTTACTTTGAAGTCTAGTCAATTTGCAAATTAATACTGCGTGAAGCAGTGCATGACTGAGTAATTATGTTGAGCAGGATTGGCAGCTCTACTGTGTTACAGCAACAGTAATACGGATAGTTCTGAAATTGTGATTTAAATGGGAAATTGTCAAGGAAACAGCAAAAGGATCTTTTTAAAACAAACTGATACTGTAATTATTACTGAAATGATATACTGAATATACTTGAAACTATCGATTTATGATTTATTAGCCTTTAAAGCAATGTCTGGGACCCGGCTCGATAGCTTAGTGGCTAAAGTCCTTTCCTTGAACACACCGCGGGATCCCATATGTGTGCTAGTTCTAATCCCGGCAGACCCACTTCCCACCGACCTCCCTGCTTGTGGCCTGGGAAAGCAGTCAAGGATGGCCCAAAGCCTTGGGACCCTGCACACGCATGGGAGACCCAGGAGAAGTTCCTAGTTCCTGTCTTTGGACCGGCTTAGCTCAGGCCGTTGTGGTCACTCAGGGAGTGGATTGGCAGATGAAAGATCTTTCGGTCTTTTCTCCTCTTTGTATATCTGACATTGCAATAAAAACAATTCTGAGCTCATCATGGTAGCCTGCTGACTAAAGTCCTCACCTTGCATACGTTGGGATTGCATATGGATGCCAGTTCTAATCCTGGTGGCCCCGCTTCCCATTCAGCTTACTATGTGGCCTGGGAAAGCAGTTGAGGATGGCCCAAGGCCTTGGGACCCTGCACAAAGGGGGAGAACTGGCTTTGGATCGTCTCAGTGCCAGCCATTGTGGTCACTTGGGGCATGAATCAAGGAACGGAGGATTTTCCTTCTGTATCTCCTCTCCTCCTCTCTGTGTATTTGACTTTAAAAATCTTTAAAAGTAAATAAATAAATAAATCTTTAAGAAAATAAAACAATGTCTGGACCAAAGTCTAAGGAAGGAGGCTGACCTGTGTTTTTTTAGAAGCTTTTATTTTTTCTTTAATTCTTACTTATTTTGTTTATTTGAAAGTTACAGAGATGGAGACATCTGCCATCCTCTGGTTTCATTCCTTAATCAACCATCGCAGTTAGGCTGGGTCGGGTCAAAGCCAAGCAGCTGGGAACTCTGGCTGTTACCTATGTGGGTGGCAAGAACCCAGCTACTTAAATCATTACTTGCTTGCACCAAGAATGCACATTTCCAACAAGCTAGAATGATGCAGAGTGCAGCTGGACTTGAACTCAGGCACACATACAGAGGTGCAGAGTCCCAACTGTGTGGACCATTCTTGGCTGCTTTCACAGGCCATTAAACAGGGACCTTGATCTGACATGGGGCAACCAGGAGTCCAACTGGCGCTCTTGTGGAATCTTGGCACAGTAGATAGCAGTTTCACTTGCTGCGTCACAATACCATCCAAGCTGCAAGTTCTGAGGCAGTGATGGATTATGAAATTAGTATTGTGAATAATAAGTAATATTTTTCTTGACACAGAAAACTGTAATGTATAATGTAAAAAAATAGGCATTGTTTTCTGAAATCCATTTAAATTTCCACACATGTGCTGGGTCTTTTCTGTGGATTACAGTGAAAATAATGGAAGGGCATGGGGTTCTGATAAATTATACTAGAGGTATGGGCTGGAAGTTTGATAGTTGTTGAAATAAGCTGAAATTGATTTGCTGACTTTGGGAAGCAGTAAAAATATTTCAATGGTTTAATTAAAAATTTCGGAATTTGTATTGTCAAAAAGTGATTTTAGAAAGAATTCTGAACATGTAGAACATCCTCTGATACAATGAACAGTTGAATCTGGCATCATTCTTTAATTACCCTTCTGTTTTTGTAAGCATTATTGTTTACTTATTTAATATTATATCAGAAACATAAATATCCCAGCAGTGAATTTTTTTTCTTCTGAATTGTCAACCTGAATTGTGTGTATTTTAGTGTTGTTTAGTGTTGTTTACCACTGCCTAACTGCATGTTGATTTGAATGTTAGTCCAGAAATGCTTGCCTCAGAGTCTCACAGAATGAAGCAGGAGTGGAGAACCTTTTTTCTGCTAAGGGCCAGATGCCTATTTACACTGTGGCTCACAGAACAATCAGGTTAACAATCTGTGGGGCCAGCACCATGGCATCCCATGTGGACATGGGTTCTATTCAGTTCCCTCTCTGTGGCCTGGGAAAGCAACCAAGGGTGGTCCCTGTGGGAGGGCTGGAATGAGCTCCCAGCTTTAGACCCACCCAGCTTTGGGTGTCTTGACCGTTTGGGTTTCAAGCAGCCAGTACCAGATCTCTATCCTCTGTAAATCCCTGCTTTTCAAATAAGAATAAAGAAAATTTTTTTTTTAAAAGATTTATTTATTTATTGGAAAGTCAGATATACAGAGAGGAGGAGAGACAGAGAGGAAGATCTTCCATCTGATTCACTCCCCAAGTGAGTGCAACAGCTGATGCTATGCCAATCCGAAGCCAGGAGCCTCTTCCAGGTCTCCCACACGGGTACAGGGTCCCAAAGCTTTGGGCCATCCTTGACTGCTTTCCCAGGCCACAGGCAGGGAGCTGGATGGGAAGTGTGGCTGCTGGGATTAGAACTGGCGCC
Organism: Ochotona curzoniae; assembly: GCF_017591425.1. NCBI lineage: Eukaryota > Metazoa > Chordata > Mammalia > Lagomorpha > Ochotonidae > Ochotona > Ochotona curzoniae. The sequence goes on from NW_024466599.1 coordinate 63,523,442, forward strand.
CATATGGGATCCCGGGTGTGTAAGGGGAGGACCTTAACCACTGCGCCACCGTGCCGGGCCCTAAAGAAAATTTTTTTTAAGATTTATTTATTTTTTATTACGAAGTCAGATATACAGAGAGGAGTAGGAGACAGAGAGGAAGATCTTCCATCTGATGGGAAATGGAGCTGCCTGGATTAGAACCAATGCTCCTATGGGATTCCAGCATGTTCAAGGTGAGGACTTCAGCTACTAGGCCACACCACCAGGCCCAGAATGAAGAAATTTTTGAATGATTAACCTGCTTGGCATTTATTGGATTTCGAGTCCCACCAGTGGTTGCCTTGGTTGGACCAGATTCAGTAGTTTTGTGGACCTTATAAGACTATGGGCTGCATACTCCAAGAAAAAGTTAACATCCTAGAGTAGATTCAGACTTCTTGTGCAGAATATTAGAGCTTATCAATACAGATTGACAGAAGTATCTACCGTACCCTTAGAGGTACTTTAAGAATTGTGTGAAAAATGCATATTATGGAAAAATTGTGCATGTATTCCAAAAGTTATTGCAGCAACATAAACTTACCTTTTAATTCCATTTTTTTCCTTGAACTTTTGAAGTCCCATCATGTGCTTGTTTGGCAGGTTTTAACTTTGTCCTAAAATACTTGAAATTAATCCTAATGTGATTGCTTTTAGACTAAATTTAGTGGAAGCTTTTGTAGAGGATGCAGAATTGAGGCAGAGTTTACAAGAAGACTTACTTCGTCGGCTCCCAGATCTTAACCGACTTGCCAAGAAATTCCAAAGACAAGCTGCAAATTTGCAAGATTGTTATCGGCTTTATCAGGGTATCAATCAGCTCCCTAATGTTATACAGGCTCTGGAAAAGTACGAAGGTAAAATGTGATTTTGATTTTCTTCTCTGTTGATTCATACAGTATACTTGGAAAATATCTTAGTGCTGCTGACTCCCACTTGGAAACTACTTGTTTTCTAGTAGTTTGCTTACTATGGTAGGGTTTATTGCAAAACCTAGGAACCATGAGGCAAATTAGAATTTTGATTTTTAGAAATGAATTTTAATGAATTGAAATGAATGTTTTTAGAAATGAGTTGTAATAACTTGGCAGATCATATCAACAGTGCTAGTTAAATAGGGTTAACTTGCTAAACACCTAGAACAGCACGTACAATGCCTGTGTTACAGAAGGGTGGGTAATATAGCAGAAACATTAGGAAAGGCTGTCATCACAGCCAATGACCGTCTTAGCCAGTTTCCAAGGATTTCAGGTGCAAATTCAGTCATCCTTCCTTTTGTGAAACAGGGCGGGGTTAGGAGGGAGGTACGTGTTCTGTGTCAGATCAGTATGGGCGTATGGAATACCTTGGCAGCAGGGAGCACCAAATGGAGACTTGGTTATGCTGGTGCGAGGAGCGTGCTGTTACTTAAGTTACTAGAATAAAATGAGAAGTCACATAGGACTTTAGCCCCTAGGCCATGGAACTGGTTTAACTTATTATGCATGGCATTTGCCCTGGACAAACTTAGTTTTAAATTTTAAATGTTTCTGTAACAATATTAGTAACTGTAGCTAACATATAAAACATTTTAATTTTCAGTTAAGCAGTAACATTGGAAAATACTTAAAAATTCTGTATAAGAAAGCTCTCTATTTTCAGAGGTAGACTTAAAAAACTTCAGTATATGATGACAGGATATAAAATAAATATGAATTCAACTTGAATTGTATGATAACTTTTTCGTTACATGTCACCTATAAAAGGTAGCTTGTGTTACAAAAAGTTTTTTTCAGGGACTTGTGCAGGCTAATTCTCCACGTCAAGTGCTACCAGCTAAATGCACACTGGTTCAGGTCCTTGGTCACTCCACTTTTAATCCAGCTTCCTGCATATGGCATGGAAAAGCAGTGGAGGATGGCCCAAAGTCTTGGGACCCTACACGCACATGGGAGATCCGGAAGAAGCTCCTGGCTCTTGGCTTCAGAACAGCTCAGTTCTGGCTGTTGGCAGCTGTTTGGGGAGTGAACCAGTGAATGGAAGATCTCTTCATCTATCTCTGTGTAACTCTGAAATTCAAGTTAAATAGTTTTTTTTTTTTTTAAACTTTTTTGTGTCTCTCTCTTTTTTTTTTAAGATTTATTTATTTTTATTGGAACGTGAGGTATCAAGAGAAGAGGAGAGACAGGGAGGAAGATCTTCCGTCTGATGGTTCATTCCCCAAGTGACCGCAACAACCGATGCTGAGCCAATCCGAATCCAGGAGCTAGGAACCTCCTTCAGGTCTCCCACACAGGTGCAGGGTCCCAAGGCTTTGTGCCGTCCTCGACTGCTTTCCCATGCCACAGGCAGGGAGCTGGATGGGAAGTGGGGCTGCCAGGATTAGAACTGGCACCCATATGGGATCCTGGCGAGTTCAGGGTGAGAACTTTAGCTGCTAGGCCACGCCGCTGGACCACTTCTGTGCCTCTTCTTTAGTCTTGTTAAATTTAAGAGCCCTTGTGTTTACTTCTACCACAGTGGAAAACAAATGGATCTTTATTTATTCCTTCCTAGAAAGGCAGACAAAAACAGAGGCAGTAAAAGAAAGATCAATTCTGTGTCTGCTGGTTAACTCTGGAGATGTTGCATCTGGGAACGGCCAAAGCCAGGAACTCCATCTGGGTTTCCCATTTGGGTGGGAGGGACTCATTCTTGGGCCGATCTGTTGTCTTCCTAAGCACATTGGCAGGAAGCTGGATTAGAAGTTTACTTGCCATGTCTCATATCAGTACTCTGATATGTGCTATGGGCATCTTAAGCAGGATTTACTTGTACAACACAATACCTGCCTCCTAAAAATAGATCTTTAAACTTTGTTTCCATTTTCTTTAGTTGTGACATGGGCAGTCACTTACCCATGTTCCTTGTTTTGCTCATGAAATTTTTGTTAGCTTTTTGTGATTTTGTATCCTTGGTTAGGTTTCAACAGAATCAGCTGGAAACATGATTGACAAGTATGGAGGGTAGAATTAGTCTAGTCATGAAGATAGGTTCTCGCGCTCTCTTTTTTTCTTTTTTTATAAGATCTATTTATTTTTATTACAAAGTCAGAAACACAAAGAGGAGGAGAGACAGAGAGGAAGATCTTCTATCCGATGATTCACTCCCCAAGTGACCACAACGGCTGGCGCTGTGCTGATCCAAAGCCGGGAACCAGGAACCTCTTCCGAGTCTCCCACGTGGGTGCAGGGTCCCAAGGCTTTGGGCCGTCCTCGACTGCTTTCCCAAACTACCAGCAGAAAGCTGGATGGGAAGTTGGGCAGCCAAGACATGAACCGGCGCTTGTATGGGATCCTGGTGCATGCATCACGATCTCTTCTGTCTCCTTCTCTCCCACTAGGGTATTGCACCAAGCCCAAGTGCAATTTTGAAACTCAATGTGGGACCCAACGTAATGGCTCAATGGCTAAATCCTGTCTTTGCGTGTGTTGGTATCCCATATGGTGGGTGTTTCCTCTCCTGGCTGCTCACTTCTTGTTTGTGGCCTGGAAAAGCAGTAATCAATGGCCAAAGCCTTGGGGTCGCATACCCTTGTGGGAGACCTGAAGGATGCTTAAAGCTTCTGCGTTCAGAAAAGTTCAGCTCTGGCTGTTGTAGACATTTGGGGAATAAACCAATGATTAGGGATCCTTCTCTCTGTCTCCTCTCCTTAAATCTTGCTGCTTTTTAAATAAAAATACTTTTTTTTATTATTAAGAAATTTGATGTCAAGTATAGATTTTGCATCTGCTGATTCACTCCTTAGATGGTTGCAACAGCCATTGCTGGTATAGGTTGATGCCGGGAAGCCAGGAGCTTTATCTTGGTCTCCCATGTTGGTGGTAGAGTTCCAAATACTTGGACTGTCTTCCCCAGGTTTTCCTAATCAATTAATAGGGAGTTAAATTGGAAATGGAGCATCTTGAACATGAACAGGAACCCATATTGGATGTTGGCTTCACAGGCAGTGGGCTTTACCCAGTGTGACCCAGTTCTGGCCCTTCCAGGTACATTTTGAAGTACTCTGGTTTTTATATATATATATATATATATATATATATATATATATATTTTGCCATGAATACATACATCTGACAAGGATTAACTTGTAAATTAGGCACAATAAGAGGTTAACAGTAACTGATAATGTTAAGGTAGAATACAGTAATCTAATAAAAATGTTTTAAATGTGGGTTTTCAGGTTGTGTTTTTGGACCATCGTCATTCTTCTCGTGAAGTAGATGGCGGTACTTACATGTGAGATGAGTGTGCTGTGATGTATTATTAAACCATTGTTGAGATGACACATCCACTTTGCTTGTTTGGATTATAGAACCCTCCCAATGTTGATGGTTGAGGATCCCTAGTAGTTGAAGATGTTTTTGTTTTTTATTTTTGCCAAAATTTGCAAGAACATTGCAGTCAGAAGTTGCTGTGCCTTTGAACTCATTGATGGTTTTCTGGCCAGGAAAGTTACAACCCTTGGTGATGTTTAATGCTGCATTTCATCTGAGGATCATATTGTGTAAGTTGAAATGCTTCACTGGATGTGACATTGCTGGTTCTGCCCACTTCATCATTTTCTGTAGCTGTCCCAAAAAGTTCTAGGAGGTCATCATTTGTCAACACGACTCGATGAAGCTTGATGTGTTCTGCTTCGCCAAGCAGGTCAACAGATCCTTCACCAACTTGGCTTGCTGCCTGAATGACTTTTCTGCCTTCTCCACTGCCCTTGGAGAATTCTTAGAATCATTAGCAGTTTCACATGGTGTTCCACCAACCACTTGGAGTTTCTGGTTTCTGATTCACTTTGTAGCTCTTTTTTTTAAAGATTTATTTATTTGTTTTTTAAAAAGAGTTTCCATCTTTGCAACAACTTTTTATTATTATCTGATTTAAATGTTAATCACTTAATAATACTGGAAGGTATTTTTTTAAATTAATTTTTTCATTGGAAAGGCGGATATACAGAGAGGAGAAACAGAAAGGAAGATCTTCCGTCCGATGATTCACTCCCCAAGTGAGCGCAACGGCTGATGCTATGCCGATCTGAAGCCAGGAGCCTCTTCTGGGTCTCCCACGTGGGTGCAGGGTCCCAAAGCTTTGGGCCGTCCTTGACTGCTTTCCCAGGCTACAAGCAGGGAGTTGGATGGGAAGCGGGGCTGCTGAGATTAGAACCGGCGCCCATATGGGATCCCGGGTGTGCAAGGCGAGGACTTAACCACTGCGCCATCGCGTTGGGCCCTATTTATTTATTTTTTAAAGATTTATTCATTTTTATTACAAAGTCAGATATACAGAGAGGAGGAGAGAGAGGAAGATCTTTGTGTAATGATTCACTCCCCAAGTGACTGCAACGGCTGGTGCTGTGCCGATCCGAAGCCAGGAGCTAGGAACCTCCTCCAGGTCTCCTACATGGGTGCAGGGTCCCAAGGCTTTGGGCTGTCCTCAGCTGCTTTCCCAAGTCACAGGTAGGGAGCTGGATGGGAAGTGGGGCCACCAGTATTAGAACCAGCACCCATACAGGATCCCAGTGTGTGCTAGGTGAGGACTTTAATCACTGCGCTATCGTGCTGGGCCACACTCTGTTACATCCTCAGTGGAGGTGAAGGTTTTGCTTTATTTCTGTTCAATTTTCACAGACGGAAGATTCGTTCTTATCTAAATCTTAACAGCGTGATTTTCAGCGTGTTTTTTCTTGTTAATCAAGTACTTACTTAAAGGAAGCCCTGTATTACTTTTCTTTGGCATACCTGAAAGCTAACTTCACTTTTCTTGCACTTTCGGGTCATTATTATGTAAAGTAAGAATTACTTGAACAAAAACACTGAGGTATTACAGAAGCAGAACTGGTAGCTGATGTCACTATGGGTAGATACAGAGTATAGGCAGAGGGGCAATTCACGTTCCAAACAAAAAGGCAGGAGGCAGCCTGAAATTTCTCTCTACTACTCAAGTTTATGAACAGTTTAAAATGAATTGCTTGTATCTGTAATTTATGTTTTATATATTCAGACCACTGATTTGGGAGAATTAGAAGGAAAATTGCTGTATTCAAGAAACATGTTAACAGCTCCCCCCACCCCTACCCCTCAACAGAAAAAAGAATGTGCTCTGCACATTCCTGGGGGCGGGAATCTCACACCCTGAAATAACTATGGGAGTATCTAATACAAAATCATACATAAAGAATCTTTTAAAATAGTATGTTATATTAGAAAATATATTCTGACGTCTTGTACTTTTTATGTATTGATTGATTTTTCTTAGAAAATAGATTAATAGAGGAGAGACAGAAAGATCTTCCATTCCCTTGCTCACTCCTCAAGTGGTCACAACGGCCGACCGTAGTTGAGTCAGTCTGAAGCCAGGAGCTTTTTCCATGTCTTTCACACGACTGTAGGGTCTCAGGGTTTAGACTGTCTCTGAGTGTTTTCCTAGCCCATAGCAGGCACATGGAAGGGAAGTGGAGCAACTGGGATACGAACTGGTGCCCATATGGGATGCTGGTGCGTGCAGGGTGAAGAGTTTAGCCACTAGATTGTCACACTTGGCCCCTGGATTTATTTGATTGTATTTTTATTTTTTTAAAGATTTATTTATTTTTATTGGAAAGTGGAAATACAGAGAGGAGGACAAAGATCTTCTGTTCCTTGATTCAATCCCAGGTGGCTGCAACCGCCAGAGCTGAGCTGATCCAAAGCCAGGAGCCAGGAGCTTGTTCCATGACTTTGGGCCATACTCGACTGGGTCCCAAGGCTTTGGATCGTCCTCGACTGCTTTCCCAGGCCACAACTGGGGAGCTGGATGGCAAGTGCAGATGTCGGGATAATAACTGGCGCCCATATGGTTTCCTAGTGTGTACAACGCAAGGACTTTAGCCACTAGGCTACCTTGTCAGGCATATAATTTTGGTTTTTAAATAGACTTCTAAGTTATTCTAGGAAAAGCTGAAAGTACTCTGAGTAAATAAACAGCAGGGGGCAGCAATAGCATAAAAGTATGTTGAGTGGTTAAAATTTTTCTTTAAGCCTTAGAACAATCAGCTTTCTGAAAAGGTACACTTCACCTCTTATTCCTCATATACCTTTTTTCCTTTGAGAGATTTCTTTCTTTTTACTTAAAAGGCAGATATACAGACAGGAGATGAAACGGAGAGGAATATCTTTCATCCAATGATTCACTCCCCAAAATGGTTGCAGTGGCTAGAGCTGAGGCAATGTGAAGCCATGATCTTGGAGCCTCTTCTGGGTCTCCCACGTGGGTGCAGGGTCCCAAGGCTTTGGGTCTTGCTTTCCCAGTTGCTTTCCCAGGCAACAAGCAGAGAGCTAGATGGGAAGTGGGGCAGCAGGGGTTAGACCCGATGTCCATATGAGATTCTGGGTGCATGCAAGGTGAGATTTTTTAGACACTGAGCTACTGTGCCTCACCCATTCTTCATATATCTTAAAGTTGAAAAAGCTGTTATGGGCCCAGCGTGGTAGCTTACTGGCTAAACTCACCTTATACGTGCCAGGATCCCGTATGGGTGCCAGTTCGTGTCCTGGTGACCCTGCTTCCTGTCAGTTCCCTGCTTGTGGCTGGGAAAGCCATTGAGGACTGTGCAAAGCCTTTGGACCCTACACCCACGTGAGAAACCCAGAAGAAGTTCCTGGCTCCTGGCTTTGGATTGGCGCAGCACAGACCATGCTGTTTGCTTGAGTAGTGAATTATTGGACAGAAGATCTTCCTGTTTGTCTCTCCTTTATATATCTGACTTTCCGATAAAAATAAAATCTTTAAAAAAAAAAAGCTGTTGTGAAATCTGAATTAGCAGTGTTGTACATATTTGAGTATATTTCTCACAGTAATTGAATCAACTTCAAGTATTTATTTTTTACTGTTTTTATTGTAACTTATTATAATGATGAGGTGCATAATACTACCTTCTCCCTTCATCCCTTTGGTTGTCAGAATTTGTTTAAGTTCCTCCCCAAGTCCCTATACTTCATATTTCTTCCTTCTTTTATTGAACCCTATGGTAATCTTTGTTGGCACATTTTTTGAAAAGATTCATTTACTTATTTTGAATGGTAGATTTATGGAGAGGGAAAGAGAAAGAAGGGCCTTCCATCCATTGATTCTTTCGCCAAATGACTGCAATGGCTAGAGGACTGACTTGTGAGGGGGCCCTCAGGGCATTTGTTCCTAATAGTGATCAGAAGAAACAATATCTTTGACCTCTTCACATGGCAAACATTTGTATACCCATCATTTATACTCGGCTTTCCCGCATAAAGCATAGTGGAAATACAGGGGCCTTTAAAGCAGCTACACAGCTAAGGCTTACTCTAATTACATGATAGCTTGGTCTGATTGTCTCAAAAGCATGTATACCTTGGTGTGCCATCAGATGAACTGATCACAGCCTCTGTGATTCGCTGCTGTGCTTCCCTATTCACCAGTGAGCCATGGGAAGTCACCAGGCGTTGTAGCACAACAGACATTATGTGGGCTAAGTGTTGTTTATGGTCTGTCTAAATAGCGTTTCACACATAGGTACTATTTCCTAAATATGTGTTAATGTTGTTGTGATTAATAACAAAGCATACATTCTTAAAACAGTTTTGCTGACTTGACAGTAGCTGTTCATCTTTTAAGTAGAAGCTGCTAAAATTTCAGGAGAAATATAGGAAAATTTTCTTTGCAGTGAAATGCAGTGTACTATGGAACACTTGCAAAATTTTTTGTACTGGAATGTCAGATATATAGAGAAGAGCAGAGACTGAGAGAAAGATCTGTCTACTGATTCATTCCCCAGATTGCTGCAATGGCTGAAGCTGAGCTGATCCAAAGCCAGGAGCCTGGAACGTCTTTTGGGTCTCCAATGCGAGTACAAGGTCCCAAGGCTTTGGGCTGTCCGCGAACTGCTTTCCCAGGCCACAGGCAGGGAGCTGGATGGGAAGTGGGGTGACTGGGGCACAAACTGGTGCTCATATGGGATCCCGGCATGTTCAAGCGAGGAGTTTAGTCACTAGAGTACTGCACTGGGCCCCACTTTCAGAATTCTAAGGAAAAGTATTGGTAATCGAAATGAAATCATGTGTTACAGCATTAATAATGCATAGTGATTCATTTTTTTTAAAGATTTATTTTTATTATTTTTTCATTGGAAAGGAGGATATACAGAGAGGAGAATCTTCTGTCTGATGAGTCACTCCCCAAGTGAGTGCAACGGCTGATGCTATGCCGATCTGAAGCCAGGAGCCTCTTCTGGGTCTCCCACGCAGGTGCAGGGTCCCAAAGCTTTGGGCCGTCCTTGACTGCTTTCCCGGGCCACAGGCAGGGAGCTGGAAGGGAAGCGGGGCTGCCGGGATAGAACCGGCGCCCATATGGGATCCCGGGCGTGCAAGGCGAGGACCTTAACCACTGCGCCACCGCGCCGGGCCCGTGATTCATTTTTTTTAAAAAGATTTATTTAGTTTCATTGCAAAGTCAAATTAATATATATTTAGGAGGAGAGACAGAGAGGAAGGTCTTCTGTCCGTTGGTTCACTCCCCAGCAACCCCAATGGCTAGAGCTGAGCTGATCTGAAGCCAGAAGCCAGGAATTTTTTCCAGGTATCCCATGTGGGTGCAGGGTCCCAAGGCTTTGGGTCATCTTCGACTGCTTTCCCAGGCCGCAAGCAGGGAGCTGGATGGGAAATGGGGCTGCCAGAATTAGAACCAGCACCCATATGGGATCCTGGTGCTTTCAAGGCAAGGACTTTAACCACTAGGCTACCGCGCATGTCCCTAGTGATTGTTGATGAAGTGTTTCAATTGTTTACTCAGTGTGTGTGTGTGTGTGTGTGTGTGTGTGTGTGTTAAGGTTTATTTAATTTTATTGAAAAGGCAGAGTCACAGAGAGGAGACTGGCTTTTCGTTTGCTGGTTCACTCCCCAAATGGCCTAGTGGCCATTGCTGAGCTAAACTGTAGCCAGGAGTTTCTTTCAGTTTTCCATGTGGGTGCAGAGTCTCAAGGACTTGAGCCAGCCTCTGCGGCTTCACCAGGCCATAAGCAGCAAGCTGGTTGGGAAGTGTAGCAGCCAGGATACAAGCCTGCCCTGGTACTCATAGGTAGAGGATTAATTTGTTGAGCCACCATACCAGCTCTTAAGTGTTTTATAGGTATTTCATTTATTCATCTGGATTTCTGTTGCTGAGACTCCATGGAACAGATTTGGAAAAGCTATTCAGGATAATATGTGTTAGCTAAGCCATTAGGCAGCAGTATTAAAATTGGCACTGGGTTTCTACCCAATTTATTTATTTATTTTTAAAAGATCTATTTGTTTGAAAGGTGGAATGAAGGGAGAGGGATCTTCCATCCATTGGTTCATTCCCCAGTGGCTGCAGTGGCCAGGGCTGAGTCAGACTCAAGGCAGCAGGCTGGAGCACCATCAGGCTCTCCCACCTGAATGGCTCACACCAAGTAATTTTAGCAGCCTCTGCAGGGAGCAGGATGTGAAGTCAGGTCCCCAGTACTGGAGACAGAATCCATGTGGAATGCTGACATCACAGGCAGTGGCTGATCCCACTGCACCATGCCGGCTCTTCTCTGCTTTTCTCATTACACACTGTGTTGCTTCGCTTACTCCTTACATCATGTATGGGTACTCTTAACTAAGTTATGTTTTTTTCTTTTAAATGTGAAACACTTGATGGATTTGTCTTATCCGTGCACAAAGGGCTGCCAATCTTCTCTATCTTGTTTTCAAGATTTATTTATTTTTATTGTGAAGTCAGATATATAGATAAGAGGAGAGATAGTGAGGAAGATCTTCGTCTAATGATTACACTCCCGAAGTGACTGTAACAGCTGGTGCTGTGCTAATCTAAAGCCGGGAGGGAGGAACTTCCTCTAGGTCTCCCATGTGGGTGCAGGGTCCCAAAGCTTTGGGCTGTCCTCAGCTGCTTTCTCAGGCCAGAATCAGGGAGTTGGGTGGGAAGCGGGGCTGCAAGGATTAGAACTGACACCCGTATGGGATCCCAGTGCATTCAAGGCAAGGACTTTAGCCGGTATGATATCGTGCCTGGCCCTCTTGTGTAAGCTTTTTTTGCCAGTGTTAATTGGAACACTGTGTTATTTGTGGAAATTAATGATAAAAGTTATTAGAGGTCTTATTTTGATGCTTTCGACTTTGGGTTATTAAGTCTAGAAGAGGGGCCTGGCGAGATAGTGTAGTGGCTAAAGTCCTCACCTTGCACGCGCCGGGATCCCATATGGGTGCCGGTTCTAAACTTGGTGGCCCTGCTTCCCATCCAGCTCCCTGCTTCTGGCCTGGAAAAGCAGTCAAGAATGGCCCAAAGCCTTGGGACCCTGCACCCACGTGGGAGACCCAGAAGAAGTTCCTGGATCCTGGCTTCGGATTGGCATAGCATTGGCTGTTGCGCTCACTTGAGGAGTGAATCATCAGATGGGAGATTTTCCTCTCTCTTCTTCTCTCTGTATATCTGACTTTCCAATAAATAAATAAACCTTTAAAAATATATATATATATATATATAAATCTTAAAAAAAATCTAGAAGAGATGAAATTTATTTAGCTGTAATTAAGGTACTGTTTTTAAAGCTTTGGTTCTTTTGAAGGCAGGTACAGATAAGCAGTGAGGGTAGTATTTCTATTAGTGGGAGGCTGAGTGCTGGACCATTGATTTCTGTGAAATGAATTGAGTGTGGAATGCATTTGTATTTAGACAGCTGAGTAAATAGTGATTTTGGAAACCTACTGACCAATGAAAATATAAGAGAATGTTTATTTTGATCCAAACAAGTTTTGAAGTCTTGAATATGAGGTGTAACCAGAAAGTGCATAAAACGTTGTTTATTGTGGAAAAGCTACGTGAATATAAAAGTTTATGCCCCAAATAACTTGTTTTAGTTCCATGAATTTTGTGACATATCCTCATAATTATGATTTTTTTTTTTATCAAACCTGCTGATTTTATTTCAAACTCTCATTGTCAGAAACCTTGTATTTTTAGAAATGACACATTTTCTTCTACTTTTCTTCTTACTTTGTTTTAGGAAAACACCAGGCCTTGTTGTTGGCAATTTTTGTCACTCCCCTTACTGATCTTCGTTCTGATTTCTCCAAGTTTCAGGAAATGATAGAAACAACATTAGATATGGATCAGGTAAGCAGTATATATACATATAAATATATATTTTTAAAGATTTATTTATTTTTATTGGTAACTCAGCTATACAGATAGGAAGATCTTCTGTCCGATGATTCATTCCCCAAGTGACCACAACAGCTGGTGCTGTGCTGATCTGAAGCCAGGAGCCAGGAGCCTCCTCCCAGTCTCCCACACGGGTGCAGGGTCCCAAGGCTTTGGGCCATCCTCGACTGCTTTCCCAGGCCACAAGCAGGAAGCTGAATGGGAAGTGGAGCAGTCAGAATTAGAACCGGTGCCCATATGGGATCCATGGCACGTTCAGGGTGAGAACTTTAGCTGCTAGGCCATGCTGCCAGGCCCAAGTTGTACTAATTTTGAGCAACAGTTTGTGTATAAAATGGAGTAGTTTCTGAAATATTTTAAAGCATCCTTGGGCCCCTACGCTGTGGATTAATCAGCTAAATTCTCACTTTGCAAGTGCCGGAATCCCTTAAGAGCACTGGTTTGCATCCTTGGTGTTCTACTTTCCATCCAGTTCTGTTTTTGTGGCCTGGGAAAGCAGTAGAGGAAAACCCAAAGCCTTGGGACTCTGTACCCACCTGGGTGACTGGGAGAACACTGGGGGTTCCTGGCTCCTGGATTAAAATTCCTCACCTCAGGCTGTTATGCCCCTTTGGGGAGTGAACCACTGAATGGGGGCATTGGTCTCTGCTTCTCATACTCTCTGTACATCTGGTCTGCCTTTCTAGTGAAAATAAATAAATCTTCAAATAAGAGAATACTGTCCTTTTATGTAAATATTTTGAAACTATCCTTGTATAAAGAATTTGAAAGTAAAATTGAGGAGATTTTTTTTGTATTGTGTAAGAAATTTTTTTATGTAAGTATAATGTGCTGGGAATACTGAATATAGTTTAAAAATCACATAAACTAAAGAATTGTATTTGGAAGTTTTTTTTGTTTTTTTTTTTTTTTCTTCTATTTTTTTCCCTCATTTTTGACAATCTTTACTTAGTTCATTAGGGCATAAAGGCTCAAGGGGTACAGGAAAGTGGATAAGACTATTATTTCCACATTATTTTTTTCATGTATCTGGGGTAAAGGGGGAGATAAAGGGAGAAGCCCCACCCAGTCTCCCACCCATCCCAGGTCCCCGATGTGGGCCGTACTCCGAGGGTCTTGCTCAAGTGGTTTTGATAGTTCAACAATTATGAATTGCTGCCAGTCTCATCATTCCAGGCACAATGAGGTCGCTGAAGATTCCTCTGATTAACATAGTCCATGTTAAGAGTCTCCGTTTTCCCAGTTTTTCACTGCCAACAAATGGCTGAGGTAGTTGATTGATTTGTTCTGTCCTGTCTTCATGGTTAGGGTTCTGAGTCCAGCAGTTTGACTGGGGAGATCCCTAAAGAACCTTTGTCTGAGGTGAACCCAGACAATTTTCTAAATGAAATTTACATGTGCTCATTTTTCTTATGAAGGTAACAGTTTATTTGCTGTTTGTTGTTTTGTTTGCATCCTTAATACCTGTGGATTTGTTTAAGTTCAGGTGATGTTTCATTTTTATTGGATCATTAAGACTTACAGAAATTAAATTCCATTTGTTCTGTGCTCTGGATTTATTTGCAAGGCAGCATTGCCAGCGTGGGGAGCAGGGAGGAGGGAGGAATCTTTTGTCTGCTTGTTCACTCCCCAAATGGCTGCGGTGGCTCCGCCTGGACAGGTCTAAGCCTGGAGCTTGGGAGAATGGCTGCGCTCCATTTCCAGTTGCTTGATCCTACATTCAGTGATTCTGTCCAGGGGATCTTATGATTTTATCGACCTTTTTTGATTTCCAACCAATCAAAGCTGATCCCTCTACCTTTGTATTTTAATATTTATTCAAAAGATCAGGGGCTTGCAGGTCAATGTTTGTCTCTGATTAGAATCGAGAGGGTTGGGGGCCGGGGGATGGTGGGTGAGATAAATGTTTCAGTGTTCCCTCCTTTGTCAGTGTCATGTATCTATGCCATTTTCCCTTTGGCTGGTGATCGAGTGCATCGATCTAGTTGGGAGCCTCCTAAGAAACCTTCCTGGGAAGTCCTCAGAACTTGCAGTAATGAGTGCAAGTTGGTGTAGAGGGTAGGCTCAGCCAGCATACATAGAGCTGTGTGCAGCTGCCTGGCCAATCCTGCTCCCGAACTCACAGAGGGACCTGCAGGTGCTGTGGGCTAGCCCAGCCTGCCCCAAAGACTGGCTCTTGCATGTACCAGCTGGTCCTGCAGCCTAGCTGGGACGTTCCCCAAGATCCCATGTCATGCGCATTAGCAGCCCCAGGTATTGCGCATGGCACATGGCATTAGATGCTGTGACCCCACCCTATACCCTACTCACAGGTAAATGCTATGGCCTAGCCTGATCTGATCCATCCTGCTGCCCCCATCCCTGCCTACTAGTGGCCCTGGTCCCACCCAGCCTGTGTCCTTGTTCAAGACTGGTTCCCGTTTTAGTACTGTCAGGTAACATTCAAAGCTCTAATCCTGTAATTTGCCATTATAGATTTACTTTTTTTTGGGGGGGGGTAAGGGGAAAGGTCAGATTTACACATAGACGGAGAGACAGAGAAAGATCTTCCATCCCGTTACAATTCCCAAGTGACTGCAGTGGCCAAAGCTGAGCCCTGCCAGGGTTCTGGGCACAGGTGTGCAGATCCCTGAGCTAGTGTCTGGCCAAAATCGTTCATTTTAAAAATTATTATTCATATGTGTGAAACAGAGCTGGACTGAGCTGCATCCAAGAGCCTAAAACTCAAGCCAAATCTTCAGTGTGGTGTGTGCAGCTGCCGGATCCAGGGATCCAAGAACTTAAAGCCTTGCTGCTGTCTCCCAGTGCATGCTCGTGTGATCGCTCGACACTGGGCAGTCCGTGCCTCAGAGCTAAAGTTGATGCAGGAAGTCCCTTCCTGGAAGACGTTCACTACAAGATGTCTTCATGGGAATAGGTGGAGTTCGGGAGGCTGGGAAGGGCTTTTGGGAGGTTTGACACTTTAAAAAAAAATTTTTTTAAGATTTATTTACTTTTAGCCATTAATTTCTTAAAGATCATTATAGAGATGTGGGAAAGGTTGCAGGTCCATGTGGGCCTCTGGTAGGGATGCAGAAGGTGAGGGAAGGAAGGAGCAGTGAGAGATGCATGTGCAGCCAGGGTAGGGGGGCTACTTGTTACCAGACTGCATTAGTGGCAGGGGATGGAATGGTCGCCTGACATTGCTGAGACTTCTTTAGTGGTAGCCAGTCACAGATTCCTCTCTTACTACTGAAGCTCTCTTGTTTGGTCATCTCTCGTTAGTGTAGGTTTTGTTCATTTATTAGAAGCTGAAAACAAGATTAAGACGTATTTTTCCCTCAGTTGCAATTGTGCAGCTAGTCCCAGGATTGGAGGTGTATAAAGGGCAGGATAGTGCAGCTGCGCTAAATTTGGGAGTAGAGCCATGGCTTGAACCTAGACAGTCTAATCTAGGATGAGCGTCTCCCAGACAACATCTTGACCATTGTGCCAAAGGTCCTCCCCCATGGGGAGACCACTGGAATGGAATAACTGTGCAGGGGTTATTGCCTTTTGCCCAAGAAGGAGTGCAGACATGAGACGGAGAGTAGCATTAAGTAAAGCAGCAAAGTTTAATGAAGAGAGTATGCCTGACAGGCTAGGTGGGCATCTTAGTAATGACTGAGACTTCAAGGGAATCCAAAGGGAGTGGATCCAGTGTTTCTTGCCCTTTTTTTCTTTCTGTCTTCATCTTCTAGACAGAGAGCTTACTTGGTGTGAAGCAGATCAAATTCCTCACAAAATGTTACCACTTAGTATTATCAGACTGCATAGCCTTTCTGACACCAGGCAGAAGAGATTTCCCCCAGGGTTTCTCCTTGGAGGAAGGCTGAGAAGGTCTCATTATTCTAGGTTACCAGAGTAACCCATTCACACTGGGTGCAAAGGATTCTCCTGGGCATTGTTCCTGTGACTGCCTGCAAAGTCACTGGATCATGGTCAAAACTTTGTAGTGCAAAATACTGGGCTTTTTTTTTTTTTTAAAGATTCATTTATTTATGTTAATTGGAAAGAGATTTACAGAGAGAAGGAAAGACAGAGAGATTCCACATCTGCTCAGTCACTCCCCAAGTGGGCACAATGACTGGATCTGAACTGTTCTGGACCCAGGAGCTTGTTTCACTTCCATGTGGGTGCAGGATCCCAGGGCTTTGGGCCATCTTGTACTGCTTTCCCGAACCACAAGCAGGTAGCTGGATGGGAAGTGGAAGCCACTTTTTTTTTTTTTTTTTTAGATTTATTTTTTTTTTTTTTATTGGAGAGTCAGATTTTCACAGAGAAGGAGAGAAGAGAGAAACATCGTCCATCCATTGGTTCACTCCCAATGTGGCTACAACGGCCTGAGCTAAGCTGATCTGAAACCAGGAGCCAGGAACTTCTTCCAGGTCTCCCATGTGGGTGCAGGGTCCTAAGGTTTTGGGCCGGCTTCGACTGCTTTCCCAGGCCACAAACAGGGAGCTGGATGGGAAGCAGAGCAGCCAGGATTCGAACCAGGTTCCAGTGGGATTCTGGTGCCTGCAGTGTGAGAACTTTTAGGTTACTACGATGGGCCCAAAGTGGCTTTTTTGAGCACACCACAGAACAATAGAGTAACAACTAACCCTTAGTCAGAGGGTAGAAACAAAACCTGTCTGAGTGTTGCGATTGCTATCCTCTCTAGGCATCCAAAGGTTCTTATGATTAAGCTAGAAACTCAGAAGGCTGCCATCACCATTTCCTTGCTTTTCTTATGATAAGACCAGAAACTCTGAGGACTGGGGTATAGCCCTGTTGCCTGGCTAAGAGGCAGTATCTGGGAGGAAGCTAATATCTTCTCCACTTCTAAGGTGATTCCCCCTGTCTCATTCTAATAGGGCCCTGATTCAACAACTGCCTTTTAGACCCTTTAACTCTTCAAAACCAAAGAACAACAGACAATGAAGCTTTATAGAATGTAGGGAGCCTCCTGATGCAGCGATCCAGAGGGAGGCACTAAGAGAAGTGCTCAAGGAATTTGCACATGAAACGCTTTTATCATACAGACTGATGCCAAAAAGAGGGTCTTGTTCTTTGATTGGCTGATTCCAAGAATTGATAGTGTGCACTTGGCAGGGTGGAAAGGGGTCATGAAAGTTTACACTTTCAGTTAGCCTACGAAGATAGGGTAAATTAGTGCAATCAGGAAGCGTATCCGGTCGGGGACACATTATTGAGCTTATCTGTAATAGATACTCAATTCCTCACTCATCCTTCAAGATGAAGCCACATGCTGCCCAGCAGCTCCCAGGAGTAAGACATTTTGTTCTCCACTCTTGCAGGGACCCTGTCCAAACTGCCTAACACCTCAAGTTCAGAAAAAGAATAAGAACCCAGTGTGCACTCAGTTATAATGGAGTGAGTATACACGGCAGACCAGACAGGCATCTTATTAAAAAACTGAGAACCCAGAGTCATATTCAGGCTGGTGTGTTCATGGATATTAATATGAGTACCACTATTCCTCCTCCCTTCCTGAAATTCCTCTTGGGACCTCAGCACAGCAGTACTAGACCTAGGAGACCCCTTGGGACAGGGCAAGGAAGATTTCCTTAGGCTGGGGGACCCCCTCCCCCATAAGCTTACTGAACAGGAACAATGACTGGTCTGCTGTCTGGGCTTATTTGCTCGTTCTATTACACAAAAACTCCAATTTTCTTTATTTAAGTACTCTCATTTCTTTGGTCACTCTTGTCCACTTAGGCTAATGTCTGCCTAGCTATCACGTGTGTGTTGCCAGTTTAAATCTTTAGGTGCAGCAAGAGGGCTTTTCAGAAGAGAAAGGGGTACTAGGGAGGACTTTAGAGGGTGATGAGGCAGCTAGGACTGCAACACATTACACCTGCTCAGCTTTGGTGGTCAGCCTGCAAGTGGCCATGGTATGCTTTGTTTGGCATTCAGTGGTCTTATTCTTGGTGTACCTGTGGTTTTTGTAATTTTAGCTTGTCTCTCAGCAGTCAGTTCCTATAGTTCGTAAGCATTATTTATTTAGTTAAGTAGAAGTTTGATTAGCTGCAAGACTGGCAGTTAGTTTTCATTTTATTTTATTTTTTTATTTTTATTGTAAAGTCAGATATACAGAGTAGGAGACAGAGAGGAAGATCTTTCGTCTGATGATTCACTCCCCAAGTGACCGCAACGGCCAGTGCTGTGCCAATCCGAAGCCAGGAACCAGGAACTTCTTCCAGGTCTCCCACACAGGTGCAGGGTCCCAAAGCTTTGGGCTGTCCTAGACTGTTTTCCCAGGCCACAAGCAGGGAGCTGGATGGGAAGTGGAGCTGCCAGGATTAGAACCGGGCCCATATGGGATCCCGGGGCGTGTTCAAGGTGAGGACTTCCCACCAGGCCTGACACCCTTGTCTTAAATAGTAGTGCCTATAGGGCCTGGCGCCGTGGCCTAGCAGCTAAAGTCCTCACATTGAACGCGCCGGGATCCCATATGGGTGCTGGTTCTAATCCTGGCAGCTCCACTTCCCATCCAGCTCCCTGCTTGTGGCCTGGGAAAGTAGTCGAGGACAGCCCAAAGCCTTGGGATTCTGCACCTGCATGGGAGACCCGGAGGAAAGTTCCTGGTCCCTGGCTTCGGATCGGCACAGCACTGGCCATTGTGGTCACTTCGGGAGTGAATCAGCAGATGGAAGATCTTCCTCTCTGTATATCTGAGTGTGTAATAAAAAAAATAAGTCTTGGGCCCGGCGCGGTGGCGCAAGTGGTTAAGGTCCTCGCCTTGCACGCCCGGGATCCCATTTGGGCACCGGTTCTAATCCCGGCAACCCCGCTTCCCTTCCAGCTCCCTGCTTGTGGCCTGGGAAAGCAGTCAAGGACGGCCCAAAGCTTTGGGACCCTGCACCCGCGTGGGAGACCCTGAAGAGGCTCCTGGCTTCAGATCGGCATAGCATCGACCGTCGCGTTCACTTGGGGAGTGAATCATCAGACGGAAGATCTTCCTCTCTGTCTCTCCTCCTTGCTGTATATCTGCCTTTCCAATGAAAAAATAATAAAAATAAATCTTAAAAAAAAAAAAGTCTTTAAAAAAAGTATTGCCTATAATCAAGTGCTAGTCCTACCACCACCACCACGACTACTACTACTACTTATTATGATTATTTGCTAATTTTATTGGAACCAGATTTACAGAGAGAGAAGGTATTCCATCCATTGATTCACTCCTCAAATGAGCATAATGACTGGGGCTAAGCCAGTCGAAACCAAGAACCAGTAACTTCCCACAGGTCTCCCACGTTGGTGCAGGGTCCCAAGCCTTTGGACCATCCTCCAGTGCTTTCCCAGGCCACAAGCAGAGAGCTGGATGGGAAGTGGAGCAGCTGGGATACAAAGCAGTGCCCATATATGGTGCGTCTGTCTGTCTGTCTGTCTGTCTATCGGATTATCCATTGAGCCTTTGTGCCTGTCCGATGGGGTTCCATTTCTCTTCCAGTGGACTGTGGGAGATGGCAGGGTTGGGTGGTGTCTGTGGATGGGTCCTCGCCACCTACTTGGTAGACCTGGATTGGGTTTCTGGCTCCTGGCTTAGCTCTGACTGTTTTAGATCTTTGCAGATGGACAATCTCTGTTGCTGTGCCTTCCAAATAAAAATAGAAATAATAACTTTATTTTTTAAGTAACTAAGTTAGAAGAAATGGGAAGAGATGGAAATTTCTTTGGATGGCATGCTAATTTATGACAGTATTTTTCTGCTGTGAAAATGTAACATCTAACCATTCTTTTTTGGGTTCTTGCTCTTCTTTGCTAGGTTATTACGTTAGACGTTAGGATTTTAGGGTTCAAAGAGAGGAGGCAGCTAATTAAAGAAGCCTTTATTTAGGGAGAAAGAATGGGGAGGGAGTAAAGAGAGTGGTGGGGAGGCTGCCTGGAAAGAGGACAGGAGAGTTTGAAGTTAGGCTTGATTCCATTGGAGCAGCAGGCAGAGTCAGTCCCTTTGGACCCAGTTTGTTTGGAGAAGTGCCACAGGGATCTTGATAAGGTCTTTAAGGGAAGTACAGAACGGCTGTTTGAGGGTGTTTACAGTGCATTGTGTTGGCAGTTCGCATTGTCCCCAGGTGCAGGGGTTTCCAGAGCATTGAGCATGCCATTGGTTTTTGAGTTAGTAATCTGCACTCAGTTCCATCAGGCCTGCGGGGATTGAGGCCTAGTGTTCCAACACGGTTTATATCTCCTGGTTTTGAATGGTTTGTAAAGAGATATATATATATATATATATATATATATATATATATATATATATATTTTAACATTTATTTTGACTGGAAAGGCAGATTCATAGAGAAAAGGAGAGACCAAGAAGATCTTCCATCTTGAACTCAGCACCATAGGTTAGTGGCTAAGGCCTCACCTTGCATGTACTGGGATCCCATATGGGTGCCAATTTGTATCTTGGCTGCTCTGTTTCCTGTCCAGCTCCCTGCTTGTGGCCTGGGAAACTAGTTGAGGATGCCCCAAAGTCTTGGGACCCTGCACCCACGTGGGAGACCTTGAAGAAGCTCTTGGCTTCTGAAAGACTTAGCTACAACTATTGTAGCCATTTGTTGGGTGAATCAGCAGTCGGATCTTTCTCTATGTATTTTCTCCTCTTTGTATATCTGCCTTTTCAATCAGTAATAAAAAAAATACATCTAGGGGCCCGGCGCGGTGGCGCAAGTGGTTAGGTCCTCGCCTTGCACGCCCGGGATCCCATATGGGCGCCGGTTCTAGTCCCGGCAGCCCCGCTTCCCTTCCAGCTCCCTGCCTGTGGCCTGGGAGAGCGGTCGAGGACGGCCCAAAGCTTTGGGACCCTGCACCCGCGTGGGAGACCCGGAGGAGGCTCCTGGCTTCGGATCGGCATAGTATCGGCCCGTTGCGGCTCACTTGGGGAGTGAATCATCGGACGGAAGATCTTCCTCTCTGTCTCTCCTCTCTGTATATCCGCCTTTCCAATAAAAAATAATAAAAATAAATCTTTAAAAAAAAAAAAATACATCTATCTGCTGGTTCACTCAAGTTGGCCATAATTGCCAGAACTGAGTTGATCTGAAGTCAGGAACCAGGAATGAGGAGTTTCTTCCAGGTCTTCCACATGAGTTCAGAGTCCCAAGGACTAGGGCCATCCTCCACTGCTTTCCCCAGCTTGTAAGCAAAAATTGGAGTAACTGGGATATGAACTGGCCACTGTATAGGATCTCAGTGCTTGTGAGGGGAGAATTAGCCAGTTGAGCCATTTACACCAGGCCCTGATAAAATTTTTGTATCATTCAGGTTTGACATATGTGATCCGGTTCATACTCTTGCGGAGATTTGGGGAGTGAACCAGTGCATGGAAGCTCTCTGTCCTTGGTGCTCAGTTTAAAGGTGCCCAGGCCATCTGCCAGCAATTTTCTAGGTGCATTAACACGGAGCTAGATTGAAAGTGGATCAGCTGATACTTGACCCAGTGCCGTATGGGATGCTGGTGCTGCAGGTGTGCGCTTAACCCTCTTGCTGTGCCACAGCATCATTTCCCAAATAATTTACAAAATATAAATGTATATATAATTTGTATGAAAAGAAAACTTATGAAATGATTAATCAATGTGTTAGTGCTGAAAAGATACTCCGTGAATTGAAGCATCTGACGTAATCACAAAGAGCACAGCCCTGAGATCCATGGTAGTAAAAGGCTAACATGTCCAGTCAGTTCTACAAAACAAGTCCCAGCCTTGGCCGTTGTGGGGCTCTGGGGAGTGCATCTATACAGAGTGTGCACTTCCTTGTTCTCTTTCTCTAATAAATGCTTGAAATTTAAAAATTACACAGGTAAAGATTTTAAAAGTTAAAAAAACTTTTTTTTCATGTTTGTTTCTGTAATTCTGACTTTCCCAAGTAAATAAATCAGTCTCCTTAAAAAGTTACTGGTTTCTTTTTAACTCTACCCAGTATCTGCTATTTTAAAGTAGTATCTTTTTTCTTTCTTTTTTTTTTTTTAAAGATTTACTTATTTATTGGAAAGTCAGATATACAGAGAGGAGGAGAGACAGAGAGGAAGATCTTCTGTCTGATGATTCACTCCCCAGGTGACCGCAACGGCCGATGCTATGCTGATCCGAAGCCAGGATCCAGGAACTTCTTCCAGTTCTCCCACATGGGTGTAGGGTCCCAAGGCTTTGGGCTGTCCTCGACTGCTTTCCCAGGCCACAAGCACGGAGCTGAATGGGAAGTGGAGCTGCTGGGATTAGAACCAGCACCCATATGGGATCCCGGGGGGTGTTCAAGGCGAGGACTTTAGCCGCTAGGCCACGCCGCCAGGCCCTCAGATTACTTTTTATTTTGTAAAGGCAGTGACAGAGAGCAAGAGAAAGATATTACATCTTCTCATTCTTGTCCCCTTTAAAACTTAGGACGACTTTCCACTTCATAGGAGACACAAAGGAAGAGATGTAGGGTACAACAACCAACCCAGGATTGGAGAGGGAGGTGGTATGCCCTAAGAGACTAAATGGGAGGACAGTGACACAAGCCAGGGAGCAAAAGAAAGCCCCATTTTCTAATGGAGGAAAACCCTGTGGTTTTTCCCATTGCTGTATCTTTTATGCCCACTGTCATTATATTGGTTCGCTACTGTATAAATATATATAATTTAATTCAGCAATGTGTTTTTTTTTTGCTATATATCCCTTCCCCATTCTTTTCATCTCATTTTTGGTTTCATCATTCATTAGTTTCAGGTTTTGTTCTGTCCCTATTTGAGTAACTTAGTGTAAGACTGTTTATAGTGCCAAGGTAGGTGAAAAATGAGAACAGTCATTTGTTGTGCCTGTTTGAGTACCTCAGAGCGAGATAGGAGTACCTTGCTGGTGATGTAATTGTTGTTCCACGTTGTCTGGGGAATGGTGATAGAGTGGCTAAAGGATGCCCAACTCTTAGAGACTTTCTTCAGTTAGAATCAAGTTGTTCATGTCTCCCTGATTTTACATGCATCTACCCAACAGCCCTGTCAGAGGTCTTTCCTACCTAAGGAGGGGAAATGTTAGGATTCCCTCTACTTCTTAGGAGCTGGGATAACAAGTAAGAATTCTTAGGGTCTTGTTGACTTACCAGATGGTTTCTGGAAGATGGGAGGAGAGAAACCTGGCACCACCTTGTTCAGCTGCGTTAAAACAATTCCATTGTGACACTATTGTTTTCCTGCCTTTATTATGAGCCTTGGTCTTTGTTTGGAGATAATCTTTGTTGTCTGTTTAAAAACTCTAAAATATTCTATTCTGCTGATACACCATTGTGCAAATATGTTTTTCAAGTTTTACTGTAACAGATAAATTTGCAAATGTGCAACTGTTATTTTCTGTCACATTATTTACTTAGATTGAATTTCTAGGAGTAGACATGCTATGACAGAGTATATATGAAATATCTGAATCTTGATGCCTAATGTCCTTACTTTTAATAAGAGTTATGGCAACTTAGACTCTCACCAGAAGTCAGTGTGTGTGCTAAGGCCATTAAACCCTTGCTAGTGTTTGGTAGTAATTTCTGTTTGTTTTTCTTTCCTGCCTTCCTTCCCTTCCTTCTTCTGTGTCTATTTTGTCTTGTTCTTTTTTTTTCTTTTCTCTCTTTCTTTCCTTTTTTAAAATTTTTATTTATTTATTTTTATTGGAAAGTCAGATTTTAGAGAGGAGAGTCCAAGAGAATGACTTTACACCTGTTGTTTCTCTCCCCAAAGGGCCACAATGGCCAGAGCTGAACCGATCTGAAGCCAGGAATCAGAACTTTTGGGTGCAGGGTCCCAAGGCTTTGGGCCATCCTCCACTACTTTTCCAGGCCACAAGCAGGGAGCTGGATGGGAAATGGAGCAGCCAGGACATGAATCGGTGCCTATGTGGAATCAACTGAGCCATTCCCTCAGGCCTATTTCTGTTTCTTTTGTGACAAAGGAAGAACTGTAGTATGATCACTGCTTGTATTCTAGAAAAATATCTCAAGGTTGCTTAAATATTCCTTTTATTATTACAGCATTTTTCTGTGTGTTGCTTGACTACTTATTTTCTCATTGTGAGTTAAGTTTTTTGCTTGTCCCTTTAAAGACTGGTGTTTTCTTATCCATGAAAGCAGAAACCTTCACAAAGGAAAATGCTCACCTTTGTATTTTTATATTTTATAAAAGAGTTTCTATAAGCCTTATCTTTCAGGAGATTAAACTTAAGATTTTTGAAGTTTAATATCTTATCGTTGATTCTTGATTTAAATTGAGAAAAGTTATTTCTATAAATATTTTCTTCTCTTTTTGCTACTTTTCTATAATTTGTTTTTAATTATTCCTTGATTGTTCACTTTTAGTGTGTGAAGTTGTCCTATGATTAAATGAAAGGTTATTAGAAGCAATTTATCTCAATCTCATTTGTTGAGTTTTTTGTCATGTTGTATTAGAAAATTGACTCTTACATTAAGCTTTTATGTATAATTTGCCTTTTTAATGCCTCATAAGGATAAGCTTCGTTTCTTTTTTTAAATGTTCTTTTCAAAGTTTAGTCATTTTGTTTTGTTTCAATAAAGGATTCTTATTGAATAGTGAGTAAGAATGAACAGCTGTTAAGCTCTGATTTTGTTTTATCTTTTCACGACTTTTTGTCCTTTTGGCTAAGATTAAGTATAGTTTCTGTCTTTAGTTCTTTTAAATCTTCCAGCATTAATTAGCTTTGTAAGAGTTATTTATTACCAAGGTTTTATGTTTAAGTATTTTATACATTTTTTTCTATTGTAAAAATGAGATCTCTTATATTATGATTTGGTGAAACAAATGGAAGAATCTCTGTTTGTCTTTCCCTCTCTCTAGCTCTACCTTTTAAGTAAAAATACAAAAGTCCTACCAAGAATAGTGTATTTAAATAATGAGGGTTGTTTTGTTTTGTTTTGTTTTGTTTCAAGAAATAACTGTTGGTTTATTTATTTGTTCCATTTGCTAATTTACTCTCCAAATGGGAAAAAATGGCCTGAACTAGCCCAGCCTAAAGCTAGGAATCGAGAGTTTTTTCTGAGTCCCACATGAGAGTGCATGAACCCACGTACGTGGACCATCTTTTGCTTCCTTCCCAGTTATTAGCAGGGAGCTAAATCAGAAGTGAAGCAGCTGGGACTTGAACCAGTCAGTACATGGGAAGCCTGTACCGCAGATGGAGACTTTACCTGCTATACCATAATAGTGGCCCTCAGTTTTAAATTTTTGTTTTTAAAGTAGTTTTTTTTTAATGGAAAATCAGATGTACAGAGAGGAAGACCTTGCATCAGATGATTCACTCCCCAAGCAGCTGCAACGGCTCTTAACTTCAGATTGGCTCAGCTTTGTCTCTTGCAGCCATTTTGGGGAATGTACCAATGGATGGAAGACTTAGCTCTCTCTCTGTCTCTCCTCTCTATAAATGAGCCAATCTGAAACTAGGAGCTTTTTCTGGGTCCTTCACACTAATGCAGGGTCCCAAGGCTTTGGGCTGTCCTCAACTGCTTTCCCAGGCCACAAGCAGGGAAGTGGGGCTGCCAGGACACAAACTTACACATATAGGAACCCCAGGGTGTGCAACATGAGAACTTTAGCTGCTAGGTTACTGCACTGGCCCAGTTTTAAATTCTGTTTTTAACAAATATTTAATATATTTTTATTTTGAATTTTGAATTATGTGGTACAATTTTGTATAGGCTGGGGTTGCCCCCAAACTCCCACCCTTCGTCAGATTTTTCCCATTTTGTTACATTAGTGTAGTCCTTCATAAGGAATCATAATTCGATCAGTCTTTTATTTAAGTATACCCCAGGCATTGTTGGTACAGACAGTGTGGGACAGTCCAGCATCCTATTGTCTGCACATGTCCAACAGTTTTCATTTGGAATCCATCTTTCATTTGGATGCAGGGATGCATGTTCCATTATACCCCCCATGTCTGTATATGATAGATTCCAGATCTCTATCACTATGCATTACCATAAGTGAGAAGCCATGAAACAAGGTCAATAACTGGTCTGAGTTAGAACAGCCACAACAACAACAACAACAACAACAACAAATTACAGCACCATGGAAAAAACAAACAGTTTTAAATTCTTATTACAAATCTTGGATTCCCTCGTGGTGACAGGGACCTATCAGTGTTGCTCACCAGGGTGCTAATTAACAGGAACATGAGTTGGAGAATCAGCTGGGGTTTGAGCCCAGACACTGCAGTATGGGATGCATGTAACCTATGTGGCAGTTTAACAGCTCTGTTTCTTTTTTTTTTTTAAGATTTATTTTTATTATTATTATTTTTTTTATTGGAAAGGAGGATATACAAAGAGAGGAGAGACAGAGAGGAGGGTCTTCCCTCCGATGATTCACTCCCCAAGCGAGTGCAACGGCCGATGCTATGCCAATCCGAAGCCAGGAGACTCTTCCGGGTCTCCCATGCGGGTGCAGGTTCCCAAAGCTTTGGGCCGTCCTTGACTGCTTTCCTGGGCCACAGGCAGGAAGCTGGAAGGGAAGCGGGGCTGCTGGGATAGAACCGGCGCCCATATGGGATCCTGGGCGTGCAAGGCGAGGACCTTAACCACTTGCGCCACTGCGCCGGGCCCAACAGCTCTGTTTCTTAATGAATTGAAACTTCTCAATAGTTTTTGACTAAAAGATAGAGAATATTTTAACTTAAAATATTACTCAAATTTAAAGCAGGAAAAAGTACTTGCCTCATGATTATCATCTTCATTGTTTTCACAGTGCAGCCAATCTTTGTTCTACTTTCAGGTGGAAAACCATGAGTTCCTTGTGAAGCCTTCATTTGATCCGAATCTGAGTGAGTTAAGAGAAGTAATGGATGACTTGGAAAAGAAGATGCAATCAACATTGATAAGTGCAGCCAGAGATCTTGGTAAAAATGGATCTTTTTGGTGGTGGGTGGATTTTTTTGGGGGGTGGGCATCTATGCAGTATCCACACTGTTTTGAGATTGTTTTGCTAATTTCCCACTTTCAAGATGATCACACATTTCTGCTCAACAGAAGTGTGCCTGTGTGTCTTTGCATGACATGATTAAAATAAGCTCTATTTCCTGATTCTCCCAGGAATATTTCATTGAGTTACCTTTAGGTTTTCCAAAGGTGTCATTAATATCAACTTTTTTTTCTGTGATTAAAATTTACTTACATTTTGAGATGTTAATTGAGACATGTTTGAATTTAAAATAATTTTACATATCTGTGGAGTATATAACGTGATATTTTAGTGTGTATTGATCAAATCAGGATGAATAGCGTCTTCCCTCTGTCATTTATGGTTTGAGCTTTGGAGCTTCTATTCTATTTTCTTAGAAAGGTTGTGATAGGTTATTATGGACCATAGTCATTTCATTGTGCTGTGTCACACAAGTAATGTCTGTCTTCCCTGTGAGATTATTAATTCATTAGGGTGATTCCAGTTATTAAATGTCTTCATGTGTTATACAAGTTAGGCTTGTTTGAATGAGTCAATGAATCCTAAAATATTTGAATGAGAAAAACCCTTTGGGGGCAGTTAGGTTTAAACTTTCAGAGAATCTGATGATTTTTATATATTCTTTTCATAGGAATATATACCCACATCTACATTAACAAAAATGTGGGAGATCATTTTATTTATTCATTTTTTGACACATATTTGAAAGCGTGACAGAAAATGAAACAGAAAGATTCTGAATCTACTAGTTCACTTCTAAAAGGTCTGCAACATGGAGCCGGAGCAATGACTCATTGGGCTAGTATTTTGCCTGCAGTGCTGACATTCAGTATAGGCACCAGTCCATGTCCTGGCTGCTTCACTTATAATCTAGCTCCTAGCTTAAATCTGGGAAAGCAGTGGAGGATGACCCAAAACCTTGGCACCTGCACTCAAGGGGAAGACTTGGAAGAAGCTCCTAGCTCCTGACGTCAGATTGGCTCAGCTTCGACTGTTGCGGCTTCAGAAATGTACCATTGGATGGAAGACCTCTCTGTGTCTCTCCTTCTCTCTTTAAATCTGTCTTCCCAGTGAAAATAAATAATTTTTTAAAAACAACAAAAATTAGCAAAACAAAACAAAAAAAACTACAACAGCGAGATATGTGCCAGACTGAAGCCAAGAGTCAGAAATTCCATCTTGGTCTGCTTTGTGTGTGTGGCAGAAAGCTGGATTGGAAGCAGAGCAGCCCCAGCTTACACCAGCACTCTCTCTGGCACTCCAGTATGGGATATGCCATCACAAGCAGAGCTCACAGCAGCAGCCTGGCAGTTTTCTTGGAGTGTGCTGATAAAGACTACACTACAAATGATCACAAAAACCAGCTCTCCTCATTTCATAGCTGAGGATCTTGACACTCAAGAGTTTAAGTATCTTCAGTTAGAATCATTGTTGTGTTTTCTTAGCGATTTTTTGAAAATATTTATTTTTATTTGACAGGCAGATTTATAGAGGGAGAAGGAAAAATAGGTCTTCTGACCGCTGGTTCACTTCAGTTAACACAGTGGCTGGAGTTGGGCCAATCCTAAGCCAGGAGATTGGAGCTTCTTCCAAGTCTGCCACATAGGTGCAGGGGCCCAACCAAGTACTTGGGCCATCTGCCACCATTTTCCCAGGCGCATTAGGAGGGAACTAGGTGGAAAGTAGAGTACCTGTGCCTTGAACCATCTGGTTGAGCTGGCACTCATATGGGATGCCAACTCCACAGCAGAAGCTCAACTTTATTATAGTATGGTTCTGGCCCCTTCTTAAGGATTTTTTTTTAAGATTTATTTATTTTTATTGGAAAGTCAGATATATAGAGAGGAGAGAAAGCAGAGAGGAAGCTCTGTTCATTGATTCTCTCCAAAGTGGTTGCAGTGGTTAGAGCTGAGTCTTTTCAAATCCAGGAGCCAGGAGTTTTTTCTGGGTCTCCACCATGGTGCAGGGTCCCAAGGCTTTGGGTCATCCTCACCTGCTTTCCCAGGCCACAAGGAGGAAGCTGGGTAGGAAGTAGGGCCACTGGGATATGAACTGGTGCCCAGTGAGATCCCAGCATGTGCAAGGTAAGGACATTAGCCACTAAGCTTCCTTGCACGGCCAGATTAGGTAGAATTCTAAGGACTCAGTGACATTCTCCTTTAGTGATTTGTTTAAACTTACTGGGAAATTCAAATACTTACGGATTCCTGATTCATGGTTTGGTATTATGGAGAAGGAATTCTATTTAAAATGTTTCCCAGTGTACATTAATTACTGCCTGCTCTTGGTCTGTTTTGTCGAATGCTCAAGAGCAAATTAATGACTAACATCTGTTTCTACAGTTAAAATTAATTGAATTCCATTTTGGAATTAAATATGCTGCTTTTAACTCAAAAAGCAGCTTTCATATTACAAAGAGTGTAAGAATTTAATAGATTTAAATTATGTAGTTTCTGAGTGAAGTTTGATTGAATTGGATTTTTTTTCCAGTTGTTTCCAGTACACATCATGGAATGGAAGTATGTATTGCACTGTTGAGGTTTAGTGATTGTAAACATTTACTTGAATGGTCGCTGTAGAGATTTATGACAAACTTCTCCCTTCTTCCCATGCTGAAGGCTTGGACCCTGGCAAACAGATAAAACTAGATTCTAGTGCACAGTTTGGATATTACTTTCGAGTAACCTGCAAGGAAGAGAAAGTCCTTCGTAACAATAAAAACTTCAGTACAGTAGATATCCAGAAGAATGGTGTGAAATTTACTAACAGGTTTGTAAATCAAGACACTAATTTTAAGTTTTCAATAATTCCATGGATTTTCTGGTGAGTGTGAATGCTGTATTATAAGAAAGCTTTACCTTGTTTATTGGTAAGTCGAGTTTTATTTTCTTCCAAGAGACTAGTCAAGTGTCCCAGTACCATTTGACAAACAATCCAGCACTTCCTCACCAACTGAAATGATATTTTCAATCTATTTTTAATACTACTCTTTCACTTCCGTTCTACTTGTTCTTTTGCAAATGCAGAGTAGATTGTATTATTTCATAATGTTTCCTTTTCTGTTAGAGCTAGTTATTCATTTTTCTGTTTTATATTATATACATAAACATCATGTTTCTGTTTTAGTATTTTTCACTTAATTTTTCCTAGGAAAATGGTATTTGTCACATTAAGTTCTGATGTTTCAGTTGGATGAATGGTTTTTTTTTTAAGATTTATTTATTTATTGGAAAGTCAGATATACAGAGAGGAGCAGAGACAGACAGGAAGATCTTTCGTCCGATGATTCACTCCCCAAGTGAGCACAACGGCCGATGCTATGCTGATCCGAAGCCAGGATCCAGGAACCTCTTCCGGGTCTTCCACACGGGTGCAGGGTCCCAAGGCTTTGGGCCATCTTAACTACTTTCCCAGGCCACAAGCAGGGAGCTAGATGGGAAGTGGAGCTGCCGGGATTAGAACTGGTGCCCATATGGGATCCCGGTTCGTTCAAGGTGTGGACTTTAGCTGCTAGGCCATGGCGATGGGCCTGGATGAATGGCTTTAACAAGTCCATTTACTGAACTTTTGGGCTATGACTGTATGTTGAGAAAAATCTTAGTTTTATTTTTTACCTCTTGCTGATCTAGGAAAGTTTCTGAGGCAAATTACTCATTAGTGAAAAAGGAATGTTATTTTAAAGATTAATAGTGATTTGAAAGGCAGAATGACACGCAGGGAGATATCTTCCATTTGGTGGTTAAGTGCCTTCCTCCATGACTGGTCTTGGGCAGGCCACGGCCAGGCGTCCATAAATCCATCTGGGTTTTCCATATGGTTGGCAGGGCCCTGAGTACCTGGGCCATCTTCTGCTGCTTTCCCAGGTGCATTAGCAGGAAGCTGGATTGGAAGCAGAACAGCTTAGAAACACTTCGATGATTTAAGGAGGGGAGGGTATTTGTCATTTTATTTCTGTGTTCTGGAATCTATAGCCATATACCTCCATCTCCTAAATATTCTCTGTAATTTACAGATCATTTATTTATGCATTTATAGTTGTAGATAAAGAAGTTAAGGCTACAATTATACTGAGTTCAAAGATCTTTTGTTGCCCAATCTAATCTGTTTTACCAGGATGTTATGTATTTTCTACTTCAATAAAGGTTTATATTTTTGCTTAGACAAGGTGGAACTTTTAAGGTTTCATTAATTTTTATCAATAAATTGGATGCTTACAGGGTTGTGACTGTGCTATTTAATTTTTCTTCTTAAAAGGCTTTAGTCAGGCCCAGCGGTGTGGCCTAGCAGCTAAAGTCCTCGCCTTGAACGCGCCAGGATCCTATATGGGCGCTGGTTCTAATCCCGGCAGCTCCACTTCCCATCCAGCTCCCTGCTTGTGGCCTGGGAAAGCAGTCGAGGACAGCCCAAAGCCTTGGGACCCTGCTCCCATGTGGGAGACCCGGAAGAAGTTCCTGGATCCTGGCTTGGGATTGGCTCAGCTCCATCCGTTGTGGCTGAAAGATCTTCTTCCTTGTCTCTCCTCCTCTCTGTATACCTGCCTTTCCAATAAAAATAAGTAAATATTTAAAATCTCTATTCTTAAAAAAAATAAATAAAAGCCTGTAGTCCTTATCCGAAATGAAAGCTCAAGTGCTTAGTTTGACCGATTATTGTCTTCACTTTTGAGATTTTGCAGCTTATCTCTTCACGCTAGGTTTTCGCTTTTATAATATTTTTACCCTTTGCTTTTCTAACCTTTAATTCTTTTTATTTGCTTGTTTTAGAGTAGTCGTTTTGTTCTCTTAATCGCCTTGTACTGTCCTTTAGCTAGTCTTGTTTCAGAGATGGTTTTTCATCCAAGGTGGCCGGGGCTGGGCCAATAAAAAGCCATGGTCCTGGAACTGCATCTGTGTCTTCCACGTGGTAGCAGGGCTTGGGTATTTGGGCTATCTTCCACTGCTTTTCCAGGCATATTAGCAGGATGCTGGACCATAAACAGAGCAGCCAAGACCCAGCTGAGGCTCCAAATGTGAGGTGTTGGCATCCCAAGTGGCCGCTTAACCCATTCTACCACAATGTCAGCCCTTCGTTTTTGTTCTTCATTTTATTTCCTTTTAATGCCAGTGAATATTGTTTTCCTCATTTTATTCTCATATTTTTTCAGGATTTTGGCTTTAAGCAATACCAATTTCAAATTATTAAATTTATTTGCAAAACATTTTATTTTTGAAAACTTTGAATGTCAAAAGGTGCACAATAAAGAGAAAAATGTGTGTGTACACATTTAAGAGGCAGGAAGGCCTCCTTCCTTAGTAAGGATTGTATTTTAATTAGTTTATATCAGAATTTTTAAATTTCAGAATTTATATCAGAATATTTCACATCAGAATAAATCAAGGGATTTATTTGCTTGTTATAGTACTGACTGTGTTGGTATACTATTCCTGACAACATAAAAACACATTAATAAACTCAACTATAGCTGCTTCCGCCCCTAATGAGTTGCCCAGTTTGTGACTGTGTCCTAATTTTGTTGCTGCCTTGATGATTCAGAATGAAAATATGCTTTATTACATTTTATATGTTTTTAATAATATATTACCTTGACTTGCAGTAAATTAAGTTCTTTAAATGAAGAATATACCAAAAATAAATCTGAGTATGAGGAGGCCCAGGACGCCATTGTTAAAGAAATTGTCAATATTTCTTCAGGTAAAATTTAGTGATATTTCTAAATATAATCTTAGTTTTGGTCATTAATTAGTATCATGATGTTGGAAGAGTGTTTCTTTTCTGGTATGTTTTGGTAAGCTGTGGCATACTGTAACTAATTACTACTTGCAGAGCAAAACATTTTAGAGTGGGAAAGATAACTGGAAATTAACTAAACTTTGAGCACCAGCTGAGGAATGACAATATCCTTAACTTTTTTAATGTTTAATTTTTTAAACATTTATTTATTTTTAGTGCAAAGTCAGATATACAGAGAGGAGGAGAGACAGAGAGGAAGATCTTCTGTCCGATGATTCACTCCCCAAGTGAGCGCTAAGGCTGGTGCTGCGCCGATCCAAGGCCAGGAGCCAGAAACTTCCTCCAGGTCTCCCACGCGGGTGCAGGGTCCCAAGGCTTTGGGCTGTCCTAGACTGCTTCCCAGGCCTTAAGCAGGGAGCTGGATGGGAAGCGTGGCGACTGGGACATGAACCAGCGCCCTTATGGGATCTTGGTGCATGCAAGGTGAGGACTTCAGCTGCTAGGACACTGCGCTGGGCCCTATTTTTAATTTTGATTTTTGTTCATGGGAAAACATAAAGCATGTAGTTATAACAAGGAGAAGAGAAACCACCACTACAGGCCAGCAGTATGTTGAGTTGTCTGTAAGCTCAAGCTCTAGGTTATGAGAATAAATACAACTGAAAATAAACATGAGACAAGCCTCTGTGGGTCCTAAGTTCCATTTTGCAGATTTTTGGAGTCTGTTAAAAAGCTACTGCCATGTTGAATTTATCTGGACAATAAGATGCTGAAGTCTATGCTTCTATATGTTTGCAAAGAAAGAATCTTGACTGAATTTGTACTGTAATACTGCAACACGGTGGAGGAATCTATCATGGTGGGAGGGCACAGAGAGGGAATGGGGGAATCCCAGAGCCTATGAAACTGTGTCACATAATGCAATGTAATTAAAAAAAAAAGTCTACTTCCAGAGTTAATTTTCTGCAAATGAACGATAGTACAGCTTGGTCCTTAGGCATGGCTCTTCAATGGAGCAGACATACGTTCAGCACTGGGTCGGGTGGAGATGTGTTACACCAGAAGGTTCTGCTCACTATCGTCTGGATGTTGGCTGTAATCTCTGTGCTGCCACGTTAGCCGGGTTGTCAAAGTTAGCATCACCAGTTGTTCAACAAGTGGCATTTCTGAGCTTTCTAATGTGATACAGAAGGAAGGACACAGTAACGCTTCTGTCAAGTTCTTTCTTATTGTCTTTATTTCTCTTCTACTCCTCCTCCTCCCCCTTCCTTCCCCCTCTTCCTTCCTTCTTTTTCCATTCCTTCCTGCAGATTTACACCCAGAAGACAAGATAGAAAGATTTTCTGTCTGCTAGTCACTCCCAAAATGACCACAATGGCCAGAGCTGAGTCTAGCCAAAACCAGGAGCCAGGAACCTCCTCTGGTCTCCCATACAGGTGTAGGTTTCCAAGATGTTGGGCCATCCTTCACTGCTTTCCCATAAACAGGGAGCTGGGTGGGAAATGGAGCAGCCAGGATGTTAACCCAAATGAGATGGTGGCACCACAGGGCATAGGATTAACGTGCTGTTATCATTGCACTAACCCCAATATTATTTTTAATTGAATATATTTTTGTCTGTATGTTAGAAAGTGTGGGGTCCGTCTTGTGTAGCTGGTAAAGCTGCCACTTGCACTGCTGGCATTATGGCTGTACTATTTCTCTTCAGCCTTGGAAAAGCAATGGGAAGTGTGGGCCATGTGTCTGGACCCTTGCCTTCAACATGGGAAAGCTCTTGCGTGGAGCTGTTTCCTGGTTTTGTCTTATACCAGCCGGGCTGTCGAGTAAAGTAGTGGATGGACCAACGCTCTCTCAATAATAATCATAGAAGTTTGATCTTAGGGCCCGGTGCCATGGCGCAGTGGTTAAGGTCCTCGCCTTGCATGCTCGGGATCCCATATGGGCGCTGGTTCTATCCCAGCAGCCCCGCTTCCCTTGGCATAGCATCGGCCGTTACGCTCACCTGGGGAGCAAATCATCGGATGGAAGATCTTCCTCTCTGTCTCTCCTCTCTGTATATCTGACTTTCCAATAATAATAAAATAAATCTTTTTTTTTTTAAAAAAAAAAAGAAGTTTGATCTTAGCATTGTGGCACTGCAAGTTAAGCCACAACATGTGAGGCCAGCATCCCATTTGTTTGGTTACTCCACTTTAGATCCAGTTCCCAGCCACCTCAAGAGAGAGACCTGGATGGACTTCCCTGGTTTCAGCCTATTCCAGCTCTGGCTGTTGTGGCCATTTGAGGAATGAAACCAGTGGAGTGGAATACCTCTCTGTCTTTTTCTCTCTGTGCCATGCTGCTTTTTCATATTAATTAATTCATTAATTTAAAAATCTTGATTTTCAGTATATAATTATGTTAAGTTTTCTACTGATGTTTAGTTCTTACAAGTTCCTATTGCTACAAGGCAGTAGTGAGCTCTCCTTAAAAAAAAAAAACCTTTATTAAAAGAATTAAATTAATTTTTTCATTCATGAGTTAATTTTTACTGTCAAAATATTTGTCACTTTTAGTGGAAATGAAGGAATAAGAAATGAGTCAAATTTTCTGCCACTTGATTGAACTCATGATCTTGTGTTTTCCTGAAATTGTGAGCACTTTCCTCCTGCATGTCTGGTGAGGACGGGGGTGAGCTATGACCGTGTGGTAGCGTGTGTGACGCCAGGCGTCTTCACCAGCTCCTCTTTCCCTGAGCAATCAGAATTTACTCTGAAGTTGTGGCGTTGTAGTTTGCTCTGTCTGGCATGTGTTTGCGGTATTTTTCATGGATGTGACAGCTTTTAGTATTAATACTCTAGCAAAATGCTTGCAGAATCTTGAAAATGGTTTTTTTTTTTTTTAAGATTTATTGATTTTTTTTAAATTGGAAAGGCAGATATAAAGAGAGGAGGAGTGACAGAGAGGAAGATCTTCCATCCGATGATTCACTCCCCAAGTGAGCACAACGGCCGGTGCTGTAACGATCCGAAGCCAGGATCCAGGAACTTCTTCCGGGTATCCCACACGGGTGCAGGATCCCAAAGCATTGGGACGTCCTCGACTGCTTTCCCAGGCCACAAGCAGGGAGCTGGATGGGAAAGCTGCCGGGATTAGAACTAGCACCCTTGTGGGATCCTGGCTTGTTCAAGGCGAGGACTTTAGCTGCTAGGCCACGGCGCCAGTCCCGAAAATGTTTTTAGGTGATAACTGGGGGTCTAAGTTCATACTGAAAATCTGTGCACATGGTAATGATGAAAACAATTAAGCCTTGGTAATAGTCCTACTGTCGTTCTGTACATACAAAGTCCGTGACAGTTACATGACTGCCTGCTACATGGGGGTGCTATATTTTGTTTTAATGCTGATTGGGAGGTGCCACACTGGTTTTACATTCTTTTTTTTTTTTTTTTAAAGATTTATTTTTATTATTTTTTTATTGGAAAGGCGGATGTACAGAGAGGAGAGACAGAGAGGAAGATCTTCTGTCCGATGATTCACTCCCCAAGTGAGCGCAACGGGTCGATACTATGCCGATCCAAAGCCAGGAGCCTCTTCCGGGTCTCCCACGCGGGTGCAGGTTCCCAAAGCTTTGGGCCGTCCTCGACTGCTTTCCCAGGCCACAGGCAGGGAGCTGGAAGGGAAGCGGGGCTGCCAGGATTAGAACCGGCGTCCATATGGGATCCTGGGCATGCAAGGCGAGGACCTTTAACCACTTGCGCCATTGCACCGGGCCCTGGTTTTACATTCTTAAAGTTGGGAGTGTGTTTCAGACAGTACTTCCTCCTGCTTGTCTTAATTTTTTTTCTCTTATTGAGAACAGTAAAAGAATTTTTGCTTATCAGTATTTTTTTGAAAGTTTTTTCTTGTTAATATTTTAAATCTTGACTAATTTCTTCACAAATAGTTTTCCTTTTTTGTTTTACTGGGTTTGGATAGGGAAGGCATCATACTTTCTTTTTTGAATTTACTTTTTTATGTGAAAGGTAGATTTATAGAGAGAGTGAAACAGAGACAGAGAAATCTTCCATCTGCTGGTTCACTCTTCAGATGTCCGCAATGGCCGGAGCTGAGCTGAGCTGATCCAGATCCAGCAGCCAGGAGGTTTTTGATCTCCCATGTGGGTGCAGGGTCCTGGGGGTTTGGATCATCCCCTGCTCTTCCCAGGCCACAAGCAAGGAGCTGGATGAGGAGTAGAGCACCCAGGACTTGAAACTGGTGTTCCCAGTGCTGCAGCTAGAGGCTTAAAATGCTGTGCCTTGACATCAGTCCCCCTTTATAAACTTTCTTAACTAGGAAATGAGTTACATGTTCTTAAAGTAGGAAGTTAAATTTAATCTTTATTTTTACAAGTCTTATCTGTTTTTTTTTCTTACCCGTTACTGCTGTTCATGCTGTTTTTTACTCTTCTATAGGCTACGTAGAACCCATGCAGACCCTCAATGATGTGTTGGCTCAGCTTGATGCTGTTGTCAGCTTTGCTCACGTGTCTAATGGAGCACCTGTTCCGTACGTACGACCAGTCATCCTGGAGAAAGGACAAGGAAGAATTATATTGAAAGGATCCAGACATGCGTGTGTTGAAGTTCAAGATGAAGTTGCATTTATTCCTAATGATGTACACTTTGAAAAAGATAAACAGATGTTCCACATCATTACTGGTAAAACACACACACAGAGTGTATGGGCTTCAGTGACAGAAGTAACGGATAGTATCCCTTAATTTTTTTTTTTTTTTTTAGTGTTGGAGTAAAAGTATATAAAATTGATAAGAAACATTTCTGTCCTTGGCATTAAAAAGAGGAATGTTCTGGTTAGTTATGCATATTCATTCTGGTTAATTATGCATATTCACACTTATTTAATTTGTTTTAGAGGGAGAAATCTGAAGGGGTGCTAAAAGCTTTATTTGGGGCTCTCGTGTAAAACTGTTTCCAGGGATTCAGGGTGTTTAAAAGCGAGTATTGCCTCTCAAAACTTACATTAAGCAATATTTCCCACAGTTTTTTTTTTTAAATATTTATTTATTTTTATTGTGAAGTCAGATAAACAGAGAGGAGGAGAGACAGAGGAAGATCTTCTGTCCGATGATTCACTCCCTTAAGTGACTGTAACAGTTGGTGCTGCACCGATCCGAAGCTGGGAGCCAGGAGCTCTTCGGGGCTCGCCCGCAGTGCCAGGTCCCAAGGCTTTGGGCCATCCTTGACTGCCCTCCCAGACCACAAGCAGGAAGCAGGATGGGAAGTGGGGTCACTGGGACCAGAATCCGGCGCATTCAGGGCGAGGACCTTAGCCGCTGGGCCACTGCACTGGGCTCCCCACAGTTCTTTTTAAGATTAGAACTGTGTGAAATGAAGAAAACATCTATGTATAGACTAGTGCAGTGTGACTCAGGTGTCTTTGAGAGATCTTAGATTCTAGAAACTTCTAGAAATCAGATACTAGAAATGTAGTATTTTGGGAAAGGGTCACTAATTGCATTCTGTTTCCCCAATGAGTTTTTAAATGATTGATTCATTGTAAACTCAACCAGTAAAGGGCACATTTTCCTGAAGAACATCCAGATCTTAGGGCTGTATTGTGGAATACAGGTAATGTGACCATAATGATGCATTTACTAACAGTGTAAATCATCAGACCCTTACTGCTTTTCTGGACGTCATTTAGTTAGCCTGATAGCTATTCTGTCAGTGATTGGTACATGTATAGTTCTAGATGAGGGTCAGCTGACAGGTCACTGTGGTTTTGTGCTCCCTTTGATGAAGAACCTTGGTATTGACATTGTATTAAGGATAGTATAGGTGCCAATTTGTCCACGTATTTGGTTTCTTGCATGTCAGATCAGTGTGTGATCTAGGTGGTTAATCAATAATGCCCAATATAGGAGTAGTGGTAAGTAGTAGAACAAAATTAGTAATTTTGCTTTTTGGCTTTGTATTGTAGGGCCCAATATGGGAGGTAAATCAACGTATATTCGCCAAACCGGTGTGATAGTACTTATGGCCCAAATTGGGTGTTTTGTGCCATGTGAGTCAGCAGAGGTGTCCATTGTGGACTGCATCTTGGCTCGGGTGGGGGCTGGTGACAGTCAGCTGAAAGGAGTGTCCACGTTTATGGCTGAAATGTTGGAAACCGCTTCGATCCTCAGGTAAGAGCTTGTTCTAGTGTCCGGAGGTCACAAGCTGTATCACTATCTGGTGAGAGGTGCATTGGCAGATGTGTGTATTTATGACGT
Organism: Ochotona curzoniae; assembly: GCF_017591425.1. NCBI lineage: Eukaryota > Metazoa > Chordata > Mammalia > Lagomorpha > Ochotonidae > Ochotona > Ochotona curzoniae. The sequence goes on from NW_024466599.1 coordinate 63,562,612, forward strand.
CTGTGTATATGTTTATCTCAGTTTAAGAGTTGTTTTGTTGAAACCTTTAAAAGGGTAATTAATCTCAAAACGGAAAATGAGTAATTAATGATGTTATTGAAGAAGTGTTTTTGAGTTTTGTATCTTAAGATAATAACTTTTGATATGTCAGTGACATTTCTTTCCCACCATATCATTTAATTTTGTTTTTTGCATTATTACATTTTATGTCATCGAAAGCTTACATGTGATTTATGTTTTTCAGATCTGCAACTAAAGATTCTTTAATAATCATAGATGAATTGGGAAGAGGAACTTCTACCTATGATGGATTTGGGCTAGCATGGGCTATATCAGATTACATTGCAACCAAGATTGGCTCTTTTTGCATGTTTGCAACCCATTTTCACGAACTCACCGCCTTGGCCAATCATATACCAACAGTTAACAATCTACATGTCACAGCACTGACCTCTGAAGACACCTTAACCATGCTTTATCAAGTGAAGAAAGGTGAGTATGTACAACAATGATACACTGTGAATACAACATGACAATACAATGTCCTGTACCTGGAGTCATTGTCTGGTTTCTGCTGTGTGTCCGTCACTATGATCACTGATGCTTTTGGAGAGCACATTTACCTATTAGCAGTCTGGGATCAGAAAGACTGCTGCATTATCTGTGTTTCTCTGTCTTGCAGGACTGGCAGTGGTAATCTGCACTCTTCATCCCAGATCAAGTTTTCCTTCCTTTCCTCCTCTTCCTCTTTCTTTTTCTCCCTCTCTTTGTTTGGCAGAGTGATAGAGGGGGACAGAAACAGAGATCTTGATCTGCTGAGTCACTCTGCAAATGGCCACTGTGTTATGGCCTGGGCCAGGTTACAGGGAGGAGCCTGGACTCCATCCACTTCTGCTGTGTATGCGGCAGGGCACAGTCAGTTGGGCCATTTTTTTCTTTTCTAGGAACCTTAGCAGCAATCTGAATTGGAAATAAAGCAGCCAGGACCTGAACTGGCCCTAGTGAGATGCTAGCCTCCCAGGCAACAGCTAATCCGCTACACTGCGATGCAGATCCAGAGCCTGGGATCTTTTATCCTTTATCGTTTAAGTGGAAAGCCTTCTGAGTTTCTGAGTTTGCATTATTATTGCTGTAGAAGATAGGTGGACTTGGCATTTAGCCAAAAGTTGTTCTGCTTTTTAGTCATGTTTTGTTATATGTGCCCTTGAAATGGCTTCAGAATATATGTTTGTTTTTTTTTTAAGGATTTATATATTTGGGAGGTCAAGGGAAACATAGATCTTCCATCTTCTGGTTAGCCCTGCAACTGCCCTCAGTACTTGGGACTCAGCTAGGCAAAAACCAGGAGCTAGGAACGCATTAGTATTCCACGTGGGTACCAAGGACCCAACTAGTGTAGCCGTCACCTGCTGGCTACCAGCTGTGCATTAGCAGAAAGCCAGTGAAACTAGGAGTCAAACCCAGGCATCCTGATAACGATATTCAGCCAGCGTAACTCTCGGCTCCAGGTCGAACTCCTGTGCACATCTCCTTATGGCTGCTCCACGATATTATTGAAGCAGAAACCAAAGTTTGTATAGTAAACTTGGCACACATCATATGTACTAAATTCCTGGGAAAAACGTCTTGACCCAGTTTATTTCCAGAAAGTAGGATGAAGAAAAGCTGCCTTGTCTATAATTTACTAGTGATTTGTGTCAAAAGTCTGTTGTCATTTCAGAATGAGGTTTCACAAGCATGATTAAGGAGCTTTTCCATGAAAAGCGTTTCAGATCCTTCAATGTATTTATCCAGCAACTTTTCCCAAGTGTCATCTCTAGAGAGTGATGTGGGCAGATCCAGAGGACAGACCAGTCACGAGTAATAGATCAGTGTATTTTGAATTAAATACTACTGTATGTAGTGACACTTATACTTTTTGTTGTTGTTATTATTTTAGTGTGTCATGCAATGAGAAAACCAGAGATGTTCAGTTCATTACTTTTTCTTCAAATTAAGATGCTGTTTTCTAGGCCTTTGAAGTTGTTTATCTAACTTTTCCTCTGCACTTTTACCTTCCTATTAAAGAAATCTGGTAGAGTACAGTGTGCCACGCCAGTCACTTTTCACTGTAGGTTCAATTAAAATTTCTTATCTAAATTATTCAGGAACATTTAGCTCATGTGTTTGAAATAGTTCCAAATTAAGTTTCCTAATGATAGAGTGAGCATGGTAAATCCCATTTATAGAAATTGCTGACTCTTTGCACTGTTCCCTCCTCATCCCCCTGAATTTCTGACAGGTGTTTGTGATCAAAGCTTTGGGATTCACGTTGCAGAGCTTGCCAATTTCCCTAGGCATGTGATTGAGTGTGCGAAGCAAAAAGCCCAGGAACTGGAGGAGTTTCAGAATGTTGGAGACTCACAAGTGTGTGATGAAATGGAGCCGGCAGCCAAAAAGTGCTGCCTGGAAAGAGAGGTTTGTTCATTCCTGGGTTCTGTAAAGGAGCTCACAGCAGGTGTCATGTTCTGTTTCTCCTAGATGACTGTAGCATTTACCTCTGGATGTTGCTTATTGGTTTCATTTACAGTTTTTGGCATGGCAAAGAATCTGTGTCTATTACATGTAACTGATCAAGAAGAATTTTAAGTATCAGTATAAATGTAAAAGCTGGGAATTTAATGTAGGGGTAAAATTGGTCATTCAAGGGAGCTGTAGATGTCCAAAGAACATCTTTGATGACCTCATAGGTGATTATATCAAGTCCAGTTAAATTGTTTGGTTTATATGGGGTAAAGACAAATAAATAAATTCAAAAGCCCAATTCACAATCCTTACCCTTTTATGATCAGACTGAGATAAATTTAATAAATCAGTGTGTCATAGTGATCCATAGTGATCACTATGGAGCCATAGTGGGAGCCATAGTGATCTACAGTCGACGTTTACTCAAGAAGCTGGCAGCGACCTGGCGCGATGGCCTAGCGGCTAAAGCCCTCGCTTTGTATGCCCCGGGATCCCATTTGGGCTCCAGCTCTAATCCCAATAGTCCCGCTTCCCACCCAGCTCCCTGCTTGTGGCCTGGGAAAGCAGTGGAGGATGGCCCAAAACCTTGGGACCCTGTACCCACATGGGAGACCCGGAAGAACTCCTGGTTCCTGCCTTTGGATCAGCGCAGCTCCACCTGTTGCAGCCACTTGGGAAGTGACCCATAGATGGAAGATCTCCCTTTCTGTCTCTCCTCCTTTCTATAAATCTGCCTTTCCAATTAAAAAAAAAAAAAAAAGAAAAAGAAAAAAGAAAAAGAAGCCAACGGGCAGGATGTCCTGGTTCTTGCGGGAGACTTGATTCTTAAATGGACCTCTCTGATGCGTCAAATTTGGATAGTCACATAAGATACATGCCAAGTTTGCTTTGTTTTAAAATCTTACCAGTTTCATTTAACAATGAAAATGAAATTACCTAATTCACTTCCTGGTCTGATCACTCTTGTTGTAGCATATATTGTGCCAGCTTTTCACTTGTCACATAAAACTTTTACATGATGAACTTGTGTTCTTACTTGAAGGATAGATACCTGATACAATAGTTTTAAAAAAAAAGTACACAGATCTTAATCTGTTGCACCTGTACAAGAAGTATATCATTGTTTATTAATACTTGGCTGGCTATGGAAAGTCACCATCCTAAATACAGAGCTGTCTTTGTGTTAACATTTTTAATGGAAGAAAAACATAGTTCTGATGGTGGATTAAGCAGGGTTTTTCTTGTTTGTTTTGTTTTAAAGATTTATTTATTTTCATTGGAAAGTCATATTTATAGAGTGAAGGAGAGAGAAAATTTTTGTCTGCTGGTTCACTCCTCAAGTAGCCACAAGGGCCAGAGCTGAGCCAATCTGAAGGCAGGAACTTCTTCCAGGTCTCCCACATGGGTGCAGAGTCCCAAGGCTGCTTTCCCAGGCCACAAGCCGGTAGCTGGGAAGTAGAGCAGCTGGGATACGAACCAGCCCCCATATGGGATCCCAGTGCATGCAAGGTGAGAACTTTAGCTTCTAGGCTACCACTTAGGGCTACCTGGTCCTAAGCCAAAGAGGTTGTTTGTTTTGCTTTGTTTTTGTTTTGCTTGTTTTTGTTTGTTTTAAAACGTAATTCCTGGTGTCCAGTTAGAAACAGACATAATTCCTAAAATCTGACTTGATAATTATGCGATTCTGATAAGTTTTAAAGGTAAGAATGTAACATTGGTATTAGTCTAAGTTTATCTTTAGGGAAAAAAGCGTATTTGACTCTGTCATAGAAACATATTTTGTTGTTTCCTCAATTGGACATCTACTTTTCCCCTTTAAGGTACTTTGAACCAGTTAGTTCCCTGTGTGAAAAGCAGGCTTCTCAGTTATTCCCCATGAGCAATGATGAATGTATATTTGGTGCTTACTGTTTGCCAGGCTCTGCTAAACAGTTTATACCTAGTAATTATTTAGGTCTCACAACTGCCTTTGAGGTTGGTAATATTCCCTTTTTATGGATTAGGAATGGAGCTTAAGGGAATGCTCCAGAGATTGCATAGTAAGTGATAGCCGTGTGCTTTGGAAGCACATGACGGGGCAGTGAAATGAACAAAACAGAAGCATACCCTTTTGTATGTGTATGAACTTGTAAAGGCTGTTTAACTTTAAATATTTATAAACTGTGAGTTCATCCTCACAAATCATCCCTTCTCCTCCCAGATTAGCTGTATATGTTGGTTGTGGTATTAAAAGGTTTGGGAACTGCTAAATTTTCAGTTCCTTTGTTATTCTCTGAAAGGAAAGTTCTAGGGGCTTTGCTCCATGTTGTAGTCACTGTACACTTGCACTAATGAAATTGATCTGTAAGTATTGCGGGATGTGTTGAGCTGGAGATTTATTGGAGCAATTCATTGCTGTCTAATGTGACTTTTTAAAGACATTTTAATGACTAATGGAATGTTTACTTGTTTTTCAGCAAGGTGAAAAAATTATTCAGGAGTTTCTACTGAAGGTGAAGCAAGTGCCCTTTACTGAAATGTCAGAAGAAAACATTACAATAAAGTTAAGACAGCTAAAAGCTGAAGTGATTGCAAAGAACAATAGTTTTGTAAATGAAATCATTTCACGAATAAAGGTTACCGCATGAGAAATTCCCACCAGTGGAGTGAAGATAATATTGATAAGCTATTGTCTGTAACACTTTTGCATTGTTTTATATTAACCCCCCTTTCCATAGTGTTCACTACTGATTCTCATGAGATTTCAATTTAAAATACTCAGTAACATTTGGCTGAGTTTGTTTTTAAAGAGGTTTATTTTCAAAAATGAAAGTTATAACTGAGGACTATTTAGAAGGACATGAGCAGTGGTAAAAAAAAAAAGTGCTGAATTTTATAAATAAAATCATGTAGTTTGTGGAATTTGAGGTATGTTGTAGTTCTTTCATAACTTATTCCCACATGATATGGATGAAACGAGTATCCAGAGACCTGCAGAGGTAAGTACTCCTGCGGCCTGAGGGACTTGAGGACGCCATGGAGGTTTTTCCCAGTGATTGCCAAGTGCCCACCTGTGGGCAGGAGCTGGGCTGGCGGCATGGAGGTAGCTCATATGCTCCTCTACCCTGTCTTCCATTCTGTTAACTCTAGGCTACAATGAGACTTAGAGATTGAGATGGTTTTTCTTTACGTGTTCCTCCTTCACCCCTCTCCTTGCCTTTTTTTTTTTTTTAAATCTATTTATTTGGGCCTGGTGTGGTAGCCTAGTGGCTAAAGTCATTGTCTTAAATATGCCAGGATCTCATATGGGCACCAGTTCATGTCCTGGCTGCTCCATTTCCCATCCAGCTCCCTGCCTGTGTACTAGGAAAGCAATTGAGGATGGCCCAGAAGCCTTGGGACCCTGTCCTTGCATTGGAGACCTGGGAGAAGCTCCTGGCTCCTGGCTTTGGATCAGCTCAGCTCTTACCATTATGGCTACTTGGGGTGTGAACCAGTGAACGAAAGATTTTTCTCTCCTCTCTATTATCTGTCTTTCTAATAAAGATAAATAAAATCTTGTAAAAAAAAAGATTTCTTTATTTTTATTGGATTTACAGAGCAGAGGGACAGAAAGATCTTCCATCTGCTGGTTCACTCCCAAATTGCCACAATGGCTTGAGCTGAGCCAATCCAACGCCAGGAGCATTTTTCCAGGTCTCCTTTGTGGGTCCAGGATCCCAAAGCCATCCTCCACTGCCTTCTCGGGGCACAAATGGAGCTGGTGGGAAAGTGGAGCAGCTGGGATGTGAACAGGCACCCATCAATTCAGCTATTGTGCCAGACCCAATTTTAAAACTCCATACTGGTTTTCCAGTGGCTCTACTAATTTAGATTCCCACTGACGGCATACAAATGTCTCTTCTTGCTGCCCTGGATAGCTGTTCCTATGTTTTGTATTTTTGACAATAGCCATTTTTTGTTGTTGGGAAGCTACTTTTAATATGTTGAGACATACACTAAAAGAAAAAAAAGCCAGGAAGAAGTCACCACCTTCCCACCGAGAGTGGCCTGGGAGCGGGGAGGCGAGCTGAGGGCCCTGTTGCTGACGCGAGGCACAGGGCTTGTCAGCACTGCAGCGGGGTGTGCTTGTGGTGGGACTCGCCCCAGACCCACAGGCAGGGAGCCTGAGGTTCGACAGGAAGCCACAAAGCTGCTTTGGTTCCCCCTTCTCTGCTTCTGTTGCCTCATTCTGAGTCCCTCCTCTGGCCAGCTGCAGCAGAAAGCATCTCGGTGCTTTCCCTTGACCAAGTTGTTCTGCTTTGCATCCTGGGGCAGCTGAGTGGATACTCATTCCGCATCTTGGCCTTTGTGGTGGCTCTTGCCTGCCTCCATTGTGTCCTCTTACTCTGACCATGATGGTAGTCCTCAGGCTGGAGTAACGTGGCACCTCCTTAAGGATTTTGCTTGCTTTTATCTGACAGTGCTATTGAGTGTATTTACATGTATGCTGCTGGCTGTTTGCATGGTTTTTGGAAAATGTCTACTGAAACAAGTTGACCATTTTAGATTTACACTTGTTCCTATGCTATTGAGTTACACTGTCTGGCTTTTATTAGCACTTTACCAGGTATGTAGTAAGCAAATATTTCCTCCCATTGTGCAGTCTTTTCAGTCTTTTGGGGTATGTGTGTGTGTGTGGGTATAAGCATTTAGTTTGATGAAATATATCAGTTTTTGTTAATTGTGCCGGGGGGGGGGGGTTCTCACAATACCTGTCTTACCCTATTCCAAAGTATTTCCCCTTTGTTTTCCTATTTTTTTAAAAAAGATTTATTTAAAGATATTTAATTTTTTTATTGACAAGGTAGTATATGGAGAAGGAGATACAGAGAAAAAGATCTTCCATCCATTGGTTCACTTCCCAAGTGGCCACAGCAACCAGAGCTGAGCCAATCTGAAGCCAGGAGCCTCCTCCAAATCTTCCACATGGGTCCTACATCTTTGGGTCGTCCTCTACTGCTTTCTCAGACCACAAGCATGGAGCTGGATGGGAAATATAGCAACTGGGATGAGAACTGGTACCTATAGGGGATCTCAGATGCTTGCAAGGTGAGGACCTAGCCACTAAGCTATTGCACAGGGCCCAAGATTTACTTATTTTACATGAAAGACTCATAGGGCCCGGCACAATGGCGCAGTGGTTAAAGTCCTCGCCTTGCACGCCCAGGATCCCATGTGGGCGCTGGTTCTAATTCCGGCGGCCCCACTTCCCATTCAGCTCCCTGCTTGTGGCCCGGGAGGGCAGTTGAGGATGGCCCACAGCTTTGGCACCCTGCACCCGCATGGGAGACCTGGAAGTGGCTTCGGATTGGCCGTTGTGCTCACTTGGGGAGTGAATCATCGGATGGAAGATCTTCCTCTCTGTCTCTCCTCCTCTCTGTATATCCACCTTTCCAATAAAAAAAGAAAAAAAAAAGACTCATTGAGGGAGAAACAGAAATCTTCCATGTGTAGTTGACTCCCCAAAGGGCCACAACAACCAGAGGTGAGCCAGTCTGGATGCAGGAGCCACATCTCCCACATGGGTGCAGGGTTCCAAGGACTTGGGCCATCCTCCTCTACTTTCCCAGGCCATAAGCAGGGGGCTGGATAGGAAGTAGAGCAGCTGGGAATTGAACCATTGCCCATATGGGATGCCAGCACTGCGGGCAGAGGCTTAGTTTTTTCGTAGTTTCCTGGTTTCAGACTTCAGCTTAGGTCATGAGTTAGTTTTGTGTGAGATTGACAAATGAGGGTCTCCTTTCACCCTTCTGCTTGTGGCTCTTCAGTTTTCTGAACACCATTTATTGAAAGGACTGTTCTTTCTGCAGTGCATATTCTTAGCAGTTTGTGAAACATGAGTTAGCTGTGGGTACCTGTAGGGGAGATACACGGGTGCCTGTCTGGGCTCTTCATTTTCTGCATTCTCTGGTTTGTTTTTTTTTTTTATATAAAATTTATTTTGACATTCTTTACATAGTTAATTAGGGTAAGAAGGTTCAAGGGCTACAGGAAAGTGGATAATACTAGTATGTTTCCCATATTGTTACCTTCATGTTTAAAGGGGGGGTATTAAGGGAGAAGGCCCACCCAATTTCCCACCCTCCCCAGGTCCCGGATGTAGGGCATGCTCTGAGGTTCTTGCTCAAGTGGTTTTGATATTGCAACAGTTATGAATCGCTGTCAATCTTGCCACTCCAAGCACTATGAGGTCTTTGAAAAATCCACTGATTGACATAGTCCATCATAGCTGAGATGGTTGGTTGACCTGTTCTGTCTTCTCTCTTTTCTTCGTTAGGGTTCTGAGTCCAGCATTTAGATTAGGAAGATCTCCAAAGAAACTTCTTGTATGTGCTAACAAGTAAAGGGCCTGGCACCATCCATCGCTCCAATCAGCTGGTGGTTGCAATTGCTGGGTTGGTTCTGTTTCCAGCCCCGACTTCCCCTGGAACCAATGGGTGTTGCAGTTCAGCCTGGTTCTGCCCATCACATACTTGGCCCTTACATAAACCAGTGGGAGCTGCAGCCTAGTTGGAGCAACCCACAATAACCCCAACCAGGCCCGCCCCCTACCCTGGTTTGCCAGCAAGTGTAGCAGTAATCCAGTCTGTCCCACACCCCATTCCACCCCAGCCGCTGTCTTAGTTTTATGTCCTCCTGTGGAAGTGGTAGCCCAAGAGGGATGAGCCCACTATTTCCCTCCCAGGCCTCTCCCACTCCCAGATTCCAGTTGATGCTGCGTCTAAGCCCAGATAACCCTCGCCCACTTTAATTTTGTTTGTACCAGTAGGAATAATCCGCCCAGCTCGGCTTTTCCCTGATCTAGTCCACATGAGGCGCACAGGTGTGGTAGCTCTGCCTAGTCTGGTCTGCCCCCATCCCAGCCTATGCTCTCCTGCAGAAGTAGCTGTCTAGCAAAGGAACCCTCCCTTATTCCCCTGCCGTCTCTGCCCACTTTCTTTCTTGTTCTCAGGCTGGTTGGGCGCTGCGGTCCCTTCCAGTACAGGCAACCTCACCTCGGCATTCCATATCGTGCACTAGTCTTTGTTGCAACTGAACCTGTTTTGACCCACACTGGTGCCTGGATTTGCCAGTGGATGACGTGGACAGATTCAGCCTGGTCTTGCCCCCACGTCAGCCAATTGTATGCCAGTGGGTAGCTTTCCATGGCCTTTTCTGGGCTGTTTCCTATCATGTTTCTTGCGCTTGCCTGCCGGGTCTGTGTCCTGCCAGAGGAGTTGCCCAGGCTCCTCCATCAGAACCTCTCCCAATGCCAGGTTTCATGCTTACCAGTGGGTCCATGAGCCAAGCCTACTCAGTCCACCTCCTGTCATAGCAGGAACTGTGGCTTTTCCTGACTGGCCTTCCACCCAATCTGGTTCTTGCTGTTGGATGTTCCAGCCCAGCCATGGTTTGTCCAAACCCACGTATGGCTCACACATGGCTCAGTAGGGGTTTGAGACCTTGCCTAGTCCATCCCACATCTGCCCTGGTCCTCCAGGACACCAGGGGGTGTTGGGGTCCGGCCCGGTTCGGTGCATTCAATCCCAGTCCACACTTGTGCCAAGGGAGACTACAACTGTTTCCAGATCAGAACACAGCCCCCCTTCCAGGCCACGCGCCTCTTTGTGGGAACCTCAGCCCAGCTAAGATTGTCTCCTTTGCTCCCCAACTGGGTCTATTCCCAGCCATAGATCACTTGCCTGCCAGTGGATGCTCTGACTCAGCTTGGCACAGCTCCTCCCCGTCCCGAACTCTGCCTTAGACACTGTGGCTTAGTGTCCCTGGCTCCCGCAGACCAGTAGGTACAAGAGCCTAGCTCGGCATGACCTCTGCTCCCTCCTGATTTCTAGTTTTACTTGTGGTCTAAGGTTTGCTCAGTCGTGCCTGATCTACTCTGTTGCATCACCAGTTGACACATTAGCCAGCTGTTGGAGCTACTTTTGCAGGACAAGCCCCAAGCCACAGCTTCTGCATGGACTGGTATTTGGTGCTCAGCATTATTAGTGATTACAAGTTTTACAAAGGAGGAGTTACTGCCTGTTTCAGGTCCAAGTAGCACAATGGGTTCAACCTGGAGCCAATTAAGCAGCGACTCAAAGAACCAAATCCCTAGAGCTCCCCAGCCGGGTGGCCAGCAGGCAGAGCCTGGCACCAAATGGCGCACTGGCCACCCGGGGAACAGCTCACCACGTGCACATGGCGGCTGTCCGGGATCCAGGCATGAGACGCCCTGTCCTGAGACCCACCAGCTGCTGGGAGGCTGCTGGAGGTTTAAATAACCCAGGCCCAAGGTCTCGCCCCTCCCAAATCCCATTCACCGCCCCATGAAGGCGGCGGGTGGGTCCCAGACCTGCCCAGTCCCGGAGGCCTTCCCCCTCGGTTTACTCACCCTGAAGGAAGCAGCCCCCAGAACCCAGCAGGCCCGGGGAACAGCTCACCACGTGCACATCGCGGCTGTCCGGGATCCAGGCATGAGACGCCCTGTCCTGAGACCCACCAGCTGCTGGGAGGCTGCTGGAGGTTTAAATAACCCAGGCCCAAGGTCTCGCCCCTCCCAAATCCCATTCACCGCCCCATGAAGGCGGCGGGTGGGTCCCAGACCTGCCCAGTCCCGGAGGCCTTCCCCCTCGGTTTACTCACCCTGAAGGAAGCAGCCCCCAGAACCCAGCAGGCCCGGGGAACAGCTCACCATGTGCACATGGCGGCTGTCCAGGACCCAGGCTTGAGACGCCCCGTCCTGAGACCCACCCTGCATTCTCTGTTTGAAGTGCTTCCTATAGCATGTCTTTTAACACAGGACTGATAGTGTCTATATTCCTCATATTGCATTGCAGGGTATTCTTGGTCAGCATTTTTTCCTTAAGCAATAAAGTCCCATCACACTGTGTCCTGGGTGGTTAGCTCTCTGTTGAGAAGCATGCAGTCCTGTAAACTGTTGTTCTTTTTTCTTGATGCTTTGAGAATACTGTCTTTATCTTTAAAGGCAAAGTGCTTCGTAATAAAATTTTTTTTTAAGATTTATTTATTTTTTATTGGAAAGTCAGATATACAGAGAGGAGGAGAGACAGAGAGGAGGGTCTTCCGTCCGGTGATTCATTCCCCAAGTGAGCGCAACGGCCGGTGCTATGCCGATCCGAAGTTGGGAACCAGGAACTTCTTCCGGGTATCCCACGTGGGTGCAGGGTCCCAAGGCTTTGGGCCGTCCTCGACTGCTTTCCAGGCCACAAGCAGGGAGCTGGAAGTAAAGCGGGGCTGCTGGGATTAGAACTGGCGCCCATATGGGATCCTGGGCGCGTTCAAGGCAAGGACTTTAGCTGCTAGGCCACCATGCTGGGCCCGCTTCATAACAAATCTTCACGTAGACTTGGCTGGGATTCAACTGGTGATCTGTGACCTTACTCTATCTTGATGGTTGTGTCTTTAAGTTTGGGAAGTTTTCTGTTATGTCTTTAAATATGCTATCTACCCATTTAACCTTCTCAAATCCCTCTTGAGTCCTAATAACTCAAGTATTTGCTCATTTAATTTTGTCCCAAAGTTCCCAAAAGCCATCTTCTCTCCATTTTTACTTCTTTCCTCTTCCTGTTTATTTTCAAATAGTCTGTCTTTGAACTCATTTATTATATTTTTCTTTTTTTTTTAATAAAGATTTATTTTTTATCGGAAAGGCAAATTACAGAGAGAAGGAGATACAGAGAGAAAAATCTCTGATCCGCTGATTCACTCTCCAAGTTCCTGCAACTGCTGGAGCTGAGCTGATCCAAAACCAGGAGCCAGGAGCTTCTTACAGGTCTTTCACTCAGGGTCAGGGTTCCAAGGTTCCAAGGTATGCTCCACTGCTTTCCCAGGCCACAGGCAGGGAGCTGGTTGGGAAGTGGAGCAGCTGGGATTAGAACTGAGCCAATATGGGATCCCGGTGCATGCAAGGCAAGGACTGTATCTGCCAGGCTATCACACTGGGCCCTGTTAGTTGTATCTTCTAAAGATTTATTTATTTGAAAGAGAGTTCTGCCATTCACTTGTCCACTCCTGAGATAGCTGTAATGGCCAGGACTGGGCCAGGCTGGAGTCTGAAGCCTCATCAAAGTCTCCTGTCTTGGTGGCAGAGACCCAAACATTTGGATCATCTTCTGTTGCTTCTCTCAGGACCTTTAGCAGGGACATCAAGAACTCAAACCTTCGCCCATTTGGGGTGCTGGGATTGCAGGCAGTGGCTTTACATGCTGTGCCACAGTGCCAGCTCCAAAGATTATTTTGTTAAATTTATTCTGCTAATGATGCTTTCTCTTATTAATATATTTTTTAGCTCAAGATATATTTTTAAAATTCTATGTTAATTGTTCTGTTGGAATAATGTTATGGGATCTTGTTGGATTTTCTTAACGCTGCCAGTTTAAATTCTGCGTTTAAAATGTATTTATCAGTTACTCTCTGATCAATTGAGTTGTTCTGTTCCTTAGTTGAGGTTGTAATTCCCTTAAAGTTCTAGTGGCTGAAGTCCTTGCCTTGCATGCGCCAGGTTTGTATCCTGGCTGCTCCACTTCTCTTCCAGCTCTCTGTGGCCTGGAAAAGCAATCGAGGATTGCCCAAAGTCTTGGGACCCTGCCACCCGTGTGGGAGACCTGGACAAAGCTGGACAAAGTCCTGGCTTTGGGTCAGCTCAGCTCTGTTCATTGTGGCCACTTGGGGAGTGAGCTAGTAGACCGAAACTCATTCTCTCTCTCCTCTGTAAAATTTGACTTTCCAATAAAAAATAAATAAATCAAAATAAATTTTTGATGCTTGTTGGCATTTGTGCCTTGAAGGATTTGAAAATGTTCCAGGTTTTCTGCTTTGTAACACTAGGGGGCGCCCCAAGTTGTGATCAGCTTCAAGTCTCAGCTTCAGCACCAGGATGGACTGCCACGTCTCTGGCTGTGAGCCCTGACCTGCAGCTGGAAGTCTTTGTGCTTTTTTTCAATGCTGTTGCACTGTGCTGTGCTCCAAGGCAGAGGCCTGCACTGTCGCCTATCCTGCTCCCCAGTGGATGGAGTCTTGCTCTGTTGTCTGCAGGAACTGATGGTTACTACTGCCCGCAGCAGCATGAATAGGCTTGGAGAGGGAGCTAGTGTGCAATTGACAAGCTAAGAAATGAGACAGACACAAGATAAAGAATACCAAAGTGGGAAGCCCATTTCTTTCAGGAGGGAGGTTGACGTAGAAGGCTTGCTGCCTCAATCGAGACAGACACAAGATAAAGAATACCAAAGTGGACAGCCAGAGGGAAGCCCATTTCAGGAAGGAGGTTGACCTAGAAGGCTTGCTGCCTCAATCTTTTATTGAAATGCTTGGGGAGTCAAATTAAAGGAGTTGATGTGACACAAAGGGTAATAGCCACGGCCGCTGATGTTAACCAGCCAGTGCTAGATGTCAAGAGCGTGGCCCAAGTACAGAAGTCAGCGGGTGACTGTCCTGTCGCCTTAGACCATTGCCCATCTGTGGACCCTCCCCTACATGCCTCTCGGTATAGATGAGCCTTTGCCTGCAGGCTCCAGCCTTTGGGCAGAGCCCCTGTGTTTTCCAGTGGCAGGCCTGTTACCAGCGAGAGGGTAGAGAAAGCTGCTTGGAGCTGGGGGAGGTGACATGACAGTTTCTTCTGACTTCAGTGTGTCTCTGTTGTAACATTAAAACCCGGCTCTGTTGTTCTGACGATTTTCCTTAGCTTTTGTGTAGGTGGCTTAGCGTGTGACTACCTGTAAATCTTGGTAGCTCTGTGGGGAGGTGTTTGCTGGCACATCGTAGCTTGTCCGCCAGCTTGCTCTGCCTCCTGCCTTGTGGGTTTTAACCTTTCACTGGAGATCCTGATTTAGTCTGCTTCTCTCGTTTCACAAGAAAGTGATGGAGGAGTTGGCTGCCTGGACCAGGTGTACTGCAGTAATTTAAGCCTCTGCTTAGGATGCCCACATCTGGAATGCTGGTCTGAATTCCAGTTCCTCTGCTTCTAATACAGCTTTTTGTGAATGCAGCAAATAATAGCTCACTGCTTGGGCCTGAGACTCAGGTGGAGTTTGTGCTTCCTGGCTTTGGCCTGGGCCAGCTTGGCTGTGCAGGCATGTGGGGTGAGAACCAGTGAATGGAAGATTCTCTAGCTTTCAAGAAGATTGAAAAAAAATGAGAAAATGGCTAGTTTTGCAGAATGTGATGGAAAAAGAATAGTAAGTGCCCACAGGATGGTGTAATATTCACATAGTGAACAATGCAGTTGAACCTCAGTGCCATATTATATGTAAAAATTTAACTCCAGGGAGCTTTAGAATAAATCTACAGAGCAAAAAAACAAACTGAAGGTCAAGAGTTTGGGTTGTAGCTTTGCTCTTGATTCCAGCCTCCCTGGAGGCTGCTGAAGATGGCTTGCAGAGTTGGGAAGATATAGAGACTGAGTTCCTGAGTCTTGTTGCTGGCGTGACTCAGTCTTTACTTCTGTGGGTATTTGGGAGAGCTCTACATTTTAAAATATTTTTGTTTGTAAGGTGAAGTTACTGAGAGACAAGAGAGAGAAGGTCTTCATCCACTGGTTCACTCCCCAAATGGCCATAACAACTGGAGCTGAATCAGGGCAAAGGCAGGAGGCAGGAGCTTCATCTGGATCTCCCACGTGGGTTCAGGAAGACCCTAAGGACTTTTTAGAAAGATTGATCTGCTTGAGAGGCCGACTTAGAGAAAGAGGAGAGAGTGTGAGCTTGCATCCACTGGTGCATCCCCCCAGGGGTCCCAGTGGCAAGGGATGGGGCAGGGGAATTGCAGGGGCCGGAATATTCATCTGGGTTTCCTTCTCTGTATTTGCTTCTCTCTGTGGATCTGACTTTCCAATTGAAAAAAAAAAAATCTTAAATTATATCTCAGGAAAACTTTTTAAAAATTCTAGCTTTGTCCAAGAGGAAATTGAGTGAGCCACGAACGTGAAGAGGTTTGAAATCACCACAGAGGAAACCAATGAACCAAACTACCCCAGGCTGCTCCTCTCCCACCCCTCCTTCCCACCAGGTGTACATTCGTTTCAGGTGAGGCCTTGGGGTGTGGGCTGTCACTGCTGGTGGCTAGCTTGAAGATGCCATAGCGACCCAGCAGTTCTCTGCACACATGCATGCTCCTGTGATGGCTACGTGACATGGGATAGCCTCAGCGGCGAGGAACGTGAACCTCAGCTATGCAAGGTAACGTGGGCTGATGGTGTAAGTCAGGAGAGTCGCTTTTGGGGGGCTTGCAGAACTTACAGGGAGGGGCCTATGTGGGCTTGGGCGGGGATTGGACCTTCTGGCCTCAGACCAGAAGTGGTTTTGCAAGTGCTTGCTTTGTCATTGTTGTTAAGTTCTGCAGCTCCCTTTGGTGCCCTGAAATTTTGTGTGAGAACAGATTGAAGCTTAAGAACAGGAATCTTTTAAAATACTGAATTTTTCCTGTTCTGTTTCAGTATCATTGCGGGTAGAGTGACTTGCATCAGTTTTTCTTTTCTGGATATCAAAAACTCAAGAAGGAGGCACACTTAAAAAGACATGTTTAAATGTGGAAATCTCTTGGTTTACAGAGTCATTTAATCGCTCATAAGTGGAAAAAAAATTACATAACTCAAAAAACAACTTTTAAATTCTAGTGAAATGCTTCATTCCTTGGTTGGCTGTGAAAGAGTGTTTTTAGATTGCTGCACAGAAGCATATTTAAAATGGAAATCAGCTCATGGTTTGAGTTGTTAAGGCTACGAGAAATGGGAGGAGCCAGTGTTGACTCTGAGTTGATCAAGCTCTGATAAATCAGGCTGCTTTCATTTCCCTAAAAGAGACTGTGTTTCATTCTTAGATGTTTTTGAAAATGAACAAAACACGTAACAGATCTCCTTAGGATGCTTCAGACTTGGGTTGGACTTACCAAATGAATATGCTAATGAATCCACAAGGCCTTCAATTAGCGGCTGCTTTTTGGAATGGCAGGTGATTTGTCAAAGACAGATAGCATGAATTATTATATGGCTTGCTTTTTTTCTTTTTAATCCCTGACCCTGCTCAGATAGGAGCTTGCAGACCATCAGAATAAAGCTGACTGCATAAATATTATTCAACTTAGAACTTAACCATCTTGTTACCATAAAAGTATGTTGACCATACAACCATATTTCTAAGAATGTGGATTTGCATTTTTTTAAAAGAATTTTTACTTTTGTAATGAACTGTATTCTCCCCACTACCACCTTAAAATGCTGTTGTTAAAGTTGTAATGAAGCGAAATGTACATGTTTTAGGATAGAGAGACATTTCAGAGTCTCCACTGACTGAGCTAGCCAGGTGGCTAGGAAAGATATATTTAAAGAATAACTTTACTTCTTAAAAACCTTGGTGTTCCATATACTAATCACATCCCGTTAGACTTCTTGAGTATTAAATACATCTTCTATCCTTGGTCTTTCTGCATTTAGCTTTTTTGGGAAGTATGTTTTTACCCTCAGCATATGGTACGAGCTGCTGACTCAGTATTGAATAGCTCTTGAAGCTTGTTACTTACATTCTGTTGATTAAAATGCTGTGCAGATTTAGTCAGGAAAAAGCAGTCTCATCTGAAATCAATTAAACAATGCTAATTGGCTTAGGGGGAAGGACAAATGAGTAGAGATAGTTGGTGTGCAGAGGAACCCTCTCTGTTCCTGCTTCCTCAGAAGGTGTGTTTGGAGATTAGGGTCTGGCTGGGGAACCTGACAAAAATGCCCGGAATGACACATCTATTTTTAGACTAAAACTAGGGCTGAAATGAAAATATCAGCTTTCTGCCTGATGTGGTCCCCTCACCCTGACTCGTTCCCTGTAGGTGGAGGTTCTGCTTTCTGACTGCTGCCTTGCTCAGCTCTCAGAGGGAGTTACTCCCGGATGTTGTGATGTTGGGTAGGAAGTTAGAGCCTGTGAGAGGGACCCAAGGATGACCACAGACCTTGTAGAAGGAGGCCTGTCCAGATAGCAGGTGGTCCAGCCTTCCCCCGTCTTGCCAGGAGAATCCCCTAGACAAAGCACCAATCTTACTACCCAGCCTGATAACTTCAGGCACCCAGAACCTTCCCCCAGGCAGACACCCCATGGGACAGTTCCTCTACCCTGGGGTGGTGGGGAGTGCAGTGGGGAAAGAAGGGGGCTAAGGAGTCATTCTCTGAGTGCTGAAATATTGTGAGGGAGTAACCTAATTTGCAGTCAGCAAACCCTTTCTCCTGGCAAAGAGGCAGAAGGGAAGGACTGGACCCCATTCCCTCATGAGCCGCAGTGGGAGTACAGAGGTGTGCTTGGCTCTCAGCTCTCTCCTAACTGCCCATCTGGATGCCAGGTGTCGTCTCTGCCTTGCTTTCCCCAGTCTCAGTGACTGGGCACCTTCACATTCTGCCACAGATGTCCTGCTCCATTAAACCTTGCTGACCACTGCGCCATGTCATATCTTGATTCTGTCTTGCAAAAAGACCATCTCCCACTCATCTCCCCTCAGTCACCTTGGTCATAATTGCTGGCAGTAGGCAGTGCCTCCTGTGTGCTCAGTGGAAGGAAGTAGGAAGAGCAGTATGTCCTGGTGTGGGAAGACATTAGAAACCTGGTCAAACTGAGCTCAAGGTGGCGTATTTCCTCTCTTGTGTGGTTTGTCCAGGCGGATGTGCCCACACATATTTTACATGCAGCCATGTGGAAAACTCGGCAGCAGCGTGGGACCATATGGGGATGGTGGGATGGTGGGCGGCCTTGACTGGACTCCCTTCATCTTATTTCTATACTTGGTGAGTAGGAGACCACACTGTTACTGCCTTTGGTTCATCAGGGAGGTAAAGAGATTAGAAACTCCCTTAAATCATTAAATTTGGAAAGAAAAAAACATTTCTGCCAATGTACAGTTTGCTTGTCCTCGAGTAACTGCTGTGTTTCCTTGGTGTTTGGCCTCAACCCGTCACCACTGGTCACACTGCTGTGATTGTTGTGTTTCCTGGAATTCTGTTAACACTTAATGCAAGTAGTAGGCAGATCCATTTTGTGAAGGATACTAAAGGGGTGATAGCACACAGGTTAGCCTAACTGTTGTGCATTGAGTGGTACAGCCATTTTCTTTCTTTCTTTTTTTAAATATATTTTTATTTTGATAATCTTACAATGTTTATTAGGGCACAAAGGGTCAGGGGTTACAGGAAAGTGGGTAAGATTATTGTCTCCACATTAATATCTTTTATTTTTTATTTTATTATTATTATTATTTTGTATCTGGGGTAAGGGGAGAAACAAAGGGAGAAGCCCCATCTAGTCTCCCCCTGATCCCAAGTCCCTGATGTGGGGCATGCTTTGAGGGTCCTGCTCAAGCAGTTTTGATAGCTCAGTAGTTCTGAATTGCTGCCAATCTCGCCGTTCCAAGTACAATGAAATCTATTCAGAATCCACTGACTGACATAGTCTCTTCATGGTTAGAGCTCTGAGATCAGCAGTTCAGTTGGAGGAATCTCCAAAGAAACTTCATCTGAGGTGATCCCAGACCTGATTGAAGCCTAGTTCAACCCAACCAGCCCTACTATCCAGTCCACACACAACTGGCAGGTGCCTTTCTGTCTAGCCACCCCTGCCTCTGTCCTGGTTTTCATGCTCTCCAGTGGGAGTGGTAACCCAAGAGGGAGGTGCCCACTATTTCCCTCCTAGGCCACTCCCACTCCCTGATTATGCACTCTGCAGGTGGTTCTGGAGTTTGACTTGACAGATTTAGCTCCTAGTGCCAGCCTCTGCCAGCTGATGTTGTGGCAAAGCCCAACCAACTCTCACCGACTCTTGCACCAGTAGGAACAATCAGCCCAGCCTGGCTTTCCCCTGATCTAGCTCACATGAGGCCCACAGGTGTTGTAGCCCTGCCTGGTCTGGTCTGCCCCATCCCAACTCATGCTCTCCAGTGCCAGTGGTTGTTCAGTGGGTGAGCCCACATTTCCTCTGCTGGCTTTGCCCCCTCCCTTCCTGGTTCTCATGTGTGCTATTTGGGCGCTGCGCCCACATCTGGTACAGCTCACCTCACCTTGGCATTCCGTAATGTGCACTGGTATGTGTTGCGACCAAACCTGGCCTGACTCACATTCTATTCTGGTGCTTGGATTCTTCAGTGGGTGATGTGAACTGGTTCAGTCTGGTCTGCCCCTGACCTATGCCAAATGTATGCTGGTGGGTATCTTTCCCTTGCCTGGTCTGGGTTGCTCCCTATCATGGTTCTTGCGCTCACCTGCAGGTACTGTGTCCCAACAGGAGTTTCCCAAGCTCCTCCATCAGAACCTGTCCCTATGCAAGATCTTGCACATACTGATAGGTCCATGGGCCAGCCCTACTTAGTCCACCTCCTGACCTGGCAGGAACAGCAGTCTTTCCTTGCTGGCCTTCAGTCCATTTCGGTTCTTACTGTTAGATGTTTCAGCCTAGCCAAGGTTCATCCATACCCATACACTGTTCACACATGGCTCAGTAGGGGCAGAGACCTAGCCTAGCCCGTCCTACATCTATCCAGGTTCTCCAGAGCACCAGATGGTGCTGGAGTCTAGCCCGGTTAGGTGCACCCAGCCCCAGTTCGCACTTGTGCCAAGGGAGATTGCAGCCATTTCCAGACAAGAACGCAGCCCCCACTCAAGCTCCCACACTAACCAGGGTGAACCCAAACCTAGTAAGGGTGTACTTTCACAGCTCCCCAACCAGGTCTATTCCCAGCCCTAAATTACATGCCTGCTAGTGGTTCCTCTGACCCAGTTGGCTTAGCCCCTCACCTGTCTCAGCCTTTGCCTTAGATGCTGTGGCATTGTATCCCTGGCTCATGCAGACCAGTCAGTGTAAGAGCCTAGCTCAGCATGCCCTGTACTCATCCTGATCTTCTGGTCTTCCTTGTGAGTTATGGTTTGCTTGCCCCTGCCTGGTTCGCCCCTTTCCAGTTCCAGTTGCAGCTTGGCCCACTCCACATCCTATTTTTTTGTGACTGTCTGTCTGTCTTCTTTCCTTCCTTCCTTCCTTCCTTCCTTCCTTCCTTCCCTCCTCCTTCCTTCCCTCCCTCCCTCTTTCTTTCTTTCTTTCTTTCTTTCTTTCTTTCTTTCTTTCTTTCTTTCTTTCTTTCTTTCTTTCTTTCTTTCTCTCCTTCCTTCTTTCCTTCCTCCCTCCCTCCCTCCTTTCTTTCTCCCTCTTTCTCTCTTTCTTTTTCTTTCTTTCTTTCCTTCCTTCTTCCCTCTTTCCCTTCTTTCTCTTTCTTTCTTTCTCTCCTTCTTTTCTTCCTTTCTTCCTTTCTTTCACTCTCTCTTTCTTTCCTTCCTTTCTTCCTTTCCTTCTCTCTCTCTCTTTTTCTTTTTTCCTCCTTTTCTTTCTTTCTTTCCTTCCTTCCTTCCTCCCTCCCTCCTTTCTTTCTTTCTTTCTCTCTCTCTTTCTCCCTTTCTTTCTTTGCTTTTTTCTTTCTTCCTCTCTCTTTCTTTCTTTCCTTCCTTTCTTCCTTTCTTTCTCTCTTTCTTTCTTTCTTCAGATAAAAGAGAGAAGACGAGACGGAGAAGATCTTCCATCTGCTGGTTCTCTCCCCAAGTGACCACAATGGCAAGTGCTCTTCTGATCTGAAGCCAGGAACCAGGAACTTCTTCCAGGTTTCCCATGTGGTTTCAGGGTCCCAAGGTTTTGGGCCATCCTCAACTGCTTTCCCAGGCCACAAGCAGGGAGCTGCATGGGAAGTAGAGCCACTGGGACATGAACCGGCACCCATATGGGATCCTGGCTCATGCAAGGCAAGGACTTTAACCATTAGTCCACCACGCCGGCCCCCCCCACATCCTGTTGGAGCATGCCTGTGGCCTGAGAAAGCAGTGCAGGATAGCCTACCACCTTGGGACTCTGCACCCATGTAGGAGTCCTGGAGAAAGTTCCTGGCTCTGGATTGGCTCAGCTATGGCTATTGTAGCCATTTGGGGACTGAACCAGTGGGTGAAAGATTTTTCTGTCTCCTCTCTGTAAAACTTGCCTTTCCAATAAAAATAAATTGATCCTTTTTGTTTTTTATTAGAAATTCAGATATACAGAGAGGAGCAGAGAGAGAGGAAGATCTTCCATCTGCTGATTCTCCAAGTGGCCATGATGGCTGGAGCTGAACCGATCTGAAGCCAGGAGCTTGGAGCTTCCTCTGGGTCTCCCACCTGAGTGCAGGATGCCAAGGCTTTGGGCCGTCCTCTGCTGCTTTCCCAGGCCACAAGCAGGGAGCTAGATGGGAAGCAGGGCTGCTGAGATATGAACCAGCGCCCATATAGGATCTGAGCATATGCAAGGTGAGGACATTAGCTACTAGGTTATCATGCTGAGCATGATCTTTTTTTTTTTAAGATGCCTTATCCATCTGGTGAGATTTTTCTTTTCTTTCTTTTTTTAATGATATGATCAGATGTACAGAGATCTTATATCCACAGCTTCACTCCCCAAATGGCTGCAAGAACCAGAGCTGAGCCCATCCAAAACCAGAAGCCAGGGGCTTCTTCCGAGTCTCCCATGTGGGCACAGCGTCCCAAGGCTTTGGGTCATCCTTTACTAATTTCCTAGGTATACGCAGGGAGCTGGATGGGAAGTGGAGCAGCCTGGACATGAACTGGTGCCTATATTGGATCCTGGAGCTTGCCAGGCAGGGTGGGGATTTAGTCACTGAGCCATCACTCCAGGGCTCCAGTGTGGTGTATTCTGTCAGTTTCTCATGTTATAATGAGGAGTTGGTATTTATTGCTGCCAGTGGGACATCTTATTACTGAACAGTTGTTTGACTTAGACAAATCAATTATGAAATGACTCCACTAAGAAGGATTTGGATCCACTATGAGAATTCAAAATAGGATTTGGCTAATTGGGTGAAATATTACACTGCATTATTTTGATGTATGGAAGAGGGGTATAACAGCTAAGATCGCAATTGATAGGACAAGGCTAGTACACCTCCAACTTTGTTGGAATTTGATCAGAGGATAGCATAGGCAAATAGAAAATACCACTCTGTTTTAATATGGGTGGTATGTTGAGTGGGTTAGTGGGAGTATGGTTGTCAGGGTCTCCCAGGAGGTCTTGGGAGAATAGAACTAGGGTCAGGAGAAGGGTGATTAGGAGTCAGAAGCCGAGGGTGTCTTTAATTGTGTAGTAGGGATGAAAGGGAATTTTGTTTGCATCTGAGATAACGCCTGAGGGGTTGTTTGAGCCTGTTTCGTGGAGGAAGAGCAGGTGGACTATTACTAGGGCGGTGATGATGAATGAGAGGATAAAGTGAAAGGTAAGAATCGGGTTAGGGTAACTTTGTCAACTGAGAAACCCCCTCAAGCTCATTGGACGAGGTCAGTGCCGACATAGGGGATTGCAGATAGATTAGTAATTACGGTTGCCCCTCAAAATGGTTGGGCTCATGGTAGGACATACCCTATAAAAGTGGTCGCTGTAACTGTGAATAGTAATAGGATGCCAATGTTTCATGTTTCTGAATAGGTGTAGGAGTCATAGTAGATCCCTCGGCCCACATGGAGGAACAAGCAAGTAAAGAATATGGATGCACCGTTGGCATGTAGGTATCAGATAATTCAGCCATAGTTTACATCTCGGCCGGGGTGGGTGACTGATGACAATGCGGTTAGCGTGTCTGATGTATAGTGTATGGCCAGGAATAGGCTGGTATAATCTGGATGCCTAGGCATAGGCTTAGTAATGAGCCAAAGTTTCATCACGCACAAATATTTGAAGGGGCTGGTAGGTCAATAAGGGAGTGATTTACGGTTTTTATTGAGGGGTGGGTTTTTCGGATGTTGGTCATCAAGTTTTTGTAGTTGAACAACAACAATGACTTTTCATGTCACTAGTCTTGGTTAAAGTTCATGCAAAAAATTATAACATATTATGTGTTATTATTAAAATATAATAATTTGCTGCGGGCTTTGTGCGGTTTTCATCTAAGGTGTCACTTGCTTATGAGGGGTTGGGTTTAATTGTAAGTGGGGGTGTGGGTTGTGGGATTATTTTAAGTTACAGGGAGTCATTTTTAGGGTTTATAATGGTTTTGATTTATTTAGGAGTTATGCTAGTGGTATTTGAGTCTTGGGGGTCAAATATAGTGGTTTCAGGGGCATTAGCTATGGGTCTGTTGATAGGGTTAGTTTTAGTTGGTTTGTGGTGTTTGGAACTTCATGTGTGCCGAATGAAAAGGTAACGTGCACTTCCCTTCACTGTTACTGAAGACCTCTGGTGTCACACCGTGAACTCACGTTTGGCGGCTCCTGGGAGTTTGTCTGGAAGGTACCAAGTACTGGAGCAGGGGGAGGGAAGGCAAAGGGCTCATCCTAGTGGAAAGATCCTTCTAATAACCTTTCCTAGATGGGGCCTAGAGGTTGGTTCCCTGCCCAGGTTGCTTGGCCAGCAAGTGGCACCGCTGGGATTTGAATGCCAGCTCCACACTTTAAATTTTTTATTTCAAAGCTTTAGGTATAGATAGGATTCTGAGATGTACACGTGTGATAAATTTAATCCTTCTAAATATTCTGAGTGTCAAAAGGAGTTGTGTAGGCATTGCCATAGGAAGAAAATAGACACAGGTGCGGTAAGACACAGCTTGTGTATTTCCCAGCAGATGCTGTGCTCCTGCAGGTAGGGGGTGTGGGAGAGGCTTCTGTCTTCCCACAGGCACAGCCAGAGGTGTCCACCCAGCACTGGCACCAGCCAGGCTTGAAGCCATAGGAGCAGCCCACAGGTCCACCTTTGCATGGTACCCAGTGTAGACAGCTTGTGTTTTAAATGTAAGGAGAGAGGATCAGTGAATTTGAATAAAGTGTCGCTGAGTTTGGAGCAAGGCCCTAAAGCTGGAGTACTGGGATCTTCTGGCCATGTAGATGACAAAGTCCTGAGCCAGGAATGCCTGGGCCAGGCCATCGGAACTAACCCTGTGGGCTGTGTTTGTCGTTCTGCCCTGAATATGCGCTGAATCAGTGCATTTCTGGGGTTGAAGTTGTACTACCAGGACACACTATTGAAGAAGACATTGGAACTTGAGTTCCCAACCTGCCCTCACCATTTCGCTATGTAACATTTTAAAAAAAGATTTTATTTATTTTTATTGGGAAGGCAGATTTACAGACAAAAGGAAGAAGGAAATGTTTTCCATCTGGCGATTCACTCATCAAATGGGTACAATGGCCAGAGCTGAGCTGATCTGAAACTTGGAGTCAGGAGCTTTTTCCTGGCCTCCTACATGGGTGCAGGTGCCCAAGGACTTGGGTCATTCTTCACTGCCTTCCCAGGTCATAAGCAGGTAGCTGGATGGGAAGTGAAGTGCCTCTGTCAGCATGCTGCAGGCAGAGGATTAGCTTGCTATGCCACTGTGTGGGTTCCATTAGCTGTGTGGCTTTAAACTGTTCACTCCTCCTCAGTTTTTCCCTTTGTTCTGTAATTGAAGGGGGATGGGTCATGAGTGATCTCAAATACACAGCTGAAGGACCAGGCAGATGCAGACACACACAGCACCCAACCTCAGAGCACCCAAAAATACAGAAACACTGCTGGCCATGCTCGTGCTCCCTCAGGCCTGGGCTTGGCCAAGACGTAACAGTTTGGAACCCTGCCCGCTAACATGAGGGAACTTGAAAAACTTGTGTGGAAATTGGAATTTTTAAAAAAGTTTGTTTTAGTACTAAAATTTTTGGAATTCATGTATATTAAGGGTCTTCATGTGCATGAATTCCATAAAGCAGTATGGATTCAAGGCCTGGAGTAATGGCTAACTCCTCACTTTAAGCGCTGGGATCCTATATGGGCACTGGTTTATACCCTGGATGCCCTACTTCCCATCCAGCAATTTGCTTGTAGCCTGGGGAAGCAGTTGAGAATGACCCAAGGCCTTGGGATCCTGCATCTGTGTGGGAGACCCAGAGGAAGTTCCTGTCTCAGGAGCTGATCGGCTCAGCTCTGGCCATTGTGGACATTTGGGGAGTGAAGCAACAGATGGAAATTCTTTCTCTCTGTCTCTCCTCCTCTCTGTGGATCTGACTTCCCAATAAAAATAAATAAATCCTAAAAAAGGGGGGAAAAGAAAGCAAGCAAGAAGGAGACCCGAAATCTGGCTGAAATGGAATACTTTTAGCTTAGGGTGTATTTTTTGGGGGGTATATGTATGCATGTATGGAGAGAATAGAACAGGAGCTATCAATTAGAGGGTGGGGACACACTCATCCAGGAGAATCCTGTGTATTCTGCTCAAAGCACGAAGCCATCAAAATGGCGAGATTGGTAACTTCTTTTTATTCTCATAAGCTGGACACTCACAGGAGTGGAATCACGACTTCCTTGCTACAGACTGGGAGCCTGTGGGGCAGAAGCCTCCTGCACATTGGTAAAAGAACTCTCCCTTTCTTATCCCAGCAGGGACCTGGCCCAGTCTGCCTATCTGTTCATGTAACTTCTCATGCTACACTCAAGTGCCTGGGTTTCATTCCTGATCAGGCTCCCTCTAAGGTAGATCCTGGGAGACAGCAGTGGGGGCTTTAGCCCTGTCTCTGGTGGGCATTGAGGGAGTGAAACAGAGGATGGAGGCTCTAGGTCTGTCTGCCCCCACCACAGTCTCTCTCATTCACTTCTCAAGAAAAAATTCAAGTTTTTGAAAAGACCATGTTATAAAGAAGCTATACAAAGTTAATTGGGCCACAATAAACTCATCTTTTGATTTAGTTTTTCCATAGTCTTTCTGAAATACCCTCATGCAATTGTATGCAAATTTCCTATACATGCTGAAAAAGGGCCTAAGTGGGGTGAGTGATTGTTCCAATGGTTAAGACCCCAGAGGAGATCCTGAGTCCCACATCGGATTGCCAGGGTTTAATGCCCACCTCCAGCTCGCCACTCCTTCTTTCTGCTAATTCAGCCCCTGGGAGGCAGTGGTGCCAGTTCAGCTCACTGGTCCTGCTAGCTGTGTCAGAGATCTGAGGTCAGATATAACTTCAGGCTGTGTATCCATCCAGGAGGCTGTGGGTCAGCGCAGACATTGGGGAGGGAACGGTGGATGTGGGAGTGTGCGCTCTGTCTCTCTTCTCAGACAAAGCAACAAAAATGTGTTTAGGTAGAAGCTTGAGCTTCTGCTATGGTTGGTGTTTGTCAGCATCCAAGATGGTGCCAAGGTGGTGCTGGCCCTTCCCCCTTCAGGGCTGTGGTGACAATCCTTTCCTTAAACTCTGAACAGCAGCAGAGCTCGCGCTGTTTTTCACTATTAGCTGTGCTCTTAGCAACCAGGGGCTTCTGAGGCTTAGCGAAGAGTCCTCAATGGTGCCTTTATCCAAACGCCTTTCAGCGACACATTTTGTAAGCCTCAGATGCAGAGCATTTCAATCAGTGGAATGAGGGAAGGGGCATTGGACATGTGATTGATAAAAGTCGAGGTGATTGGAGTCAAGCAACACTTAGAGCCTTTTTCAGGTCAGCCTAGGTACATCTTTGGGGAAGGTCCAAGTTAGTGAGAGTGAGGAAATAAAGTAGCAACTTAAGAAAAATAGTGAAGGGTGGGGAGGATCCCAGCATGGTGGCTCAATTGGCTAATCCTCCACCTGCAAATGCTGACATCCCATGTGGGTGCCAGTTCATGTCCTGGTTGCTCCCTGCTTGTGGCCTATGGAAGCAGTGAAGGATGACCCAAGTCCTTGAGATCCTGCTCCCACATGGGAGACCTGGAAGAAGCTCTTGAATCCTGGCTTTGGATCGACTCAGCTTTGGCTGTCGAGGTCATTTGAGTAGTAAACCAATGGATGGAAGATCTCTCTGTCTCTGCTTTCTGTAAATCTGCTTTTATAATAAAAATAAATAAATCTTTTAGAAAAAGAAAATGAAACAAAAGGAATATAAGAGTAAATCTTCTTTCAGTAAGATCATGTCTGAAATTAGAAAATAAAATCATAGCAGTGTATGCAGCTATTGGAAAATGTGGAGAGAGGCCGGCGCTTCTGAGGGTGGCTCCCCGCAGGACCCTGCGGAGGCAGCACTAGAGAGGAGGCTGCTTGCTCTCTAAACCTCGTGATGGGTTGCTTGATTTAAAACATGCTTATGTTTTATTTTTCAAAAAATCACTATTAAGTTGAAACTAAATCCAGAAAAATAAAACTAGCTGAAACAATACTCAGTCACTTTTATTTGCTCTTTCAAACTTTAATAAAAATCCAGAAAGCATAACCTTGCACCCAAGTCCATTATGTTCTAATGTGATGCTCTTGGGGAGTCCAAACTGACAGGAAGAAAATGTTCATCTCTAATCAAAGAGTGCCTTTTTTAAAAAAAAATAAGATTCATTTTATTTTTATTGGAAGGTCAGATATACAGAGAAGAGGAGAGACAGAGAGGAAGATCTTTTGTCCGTTGGTTCACTCCCCAAGCGGCCATGATGGCTGGAGCTGAGCCAATCTGAAGCCAGGGACCAGGAACTTCTTCTGGGTTTCCCACGCAGGTGCAGGATACCAAGGCTTTGGGCCATTCTCTGCTGCTTTCTTAGGCCACAAGCAGGGAGCTGGATGGGAAACAGGGCTGCCGGGATTAGAATCGGTGCCCATATGGGATCCTGGTTGTGCAAGGTGAGGACTTTAGCCGCTAGGCTACTGCGCAGGGCCCAAGGCCTGTCTTTTTACCATTAGGTGGCTCTGTGAGAACTCGGGATGCTGCCTGCTTTGTGCTTGTTTCACTGAGGTGCACAGCTCCCCCTGCAAGGTCATGTACCAGCCCCAAATGACTGCCGAGGCTCCCAAAAGGACACCTGCGTTTCAAACAACAGGAAGAGAGTGCAAGGTCGGTCCTCCTCCCATGAAAGCGACGAGGAGTGGGCATTTGGAGCAGTCCAGGCTGGCTGCATCCCATGCTGCAGTGCCTCCTCTGCTTCCAACACAACTTCCTACTGACGGTGCTTCTTGGAAGACGTGTCATAGCTCAGGCACGTGACTTCCCTGGATTGAGTTCTGAGCTCCTAGCTTTGGCCTGGCCCAACCCTGGTTTCTGAGAGTGTTTAGGGAAGTCAACCAAAGGAAGATTGTCTCTCTGTCTCTCTGCCTTGCAAATCCCCTCCCACACACACCCCCCCCAGGGAGGGAGACACTTGCCTCCATCCTATGGAAGAAATGGGGACACCTGGCAAACACTCTGCTTTGACCCAGACTTTTGGAGACTGTCCTGTCCTCTAGGCCCCCCTGACACACCTGACCCTGGGCTTCCTTCTCTTGCAAAGTGAGCAAGAACTCTGCCTCGCCACTTTGGAGAAGAGCTCCTCCCCTCAGTATCCCAGTACCTGCAGCATCTCACTGGGTCCTGGCCTGTCCAGCTGGGATCCCATGGAGCCAGGAGTTCCTTTCCCTGTGGGGTTTCCTAGTAGCAATTTTCCATTTACAGACGATCCCCCTGCAGCCCCCAAACACACACACACACACACACACACACACACACACACACACACACACACACATCCTGTGCTCCTTTGCTGTGCTGTGCTCAGAGTTGAGCCCATTTGCTCCCAATGCAAGATGCCCTTACAGTGGTCCCTACACCAAAAGCCAGGAGCACCTTTGAATAAAGTCCATACTTTGCTAAGTGCTGTGAACAACATTTTTTTTCCCTGTAACAGTACCATGATCCAAAGATGGGAAGAAGGGCTGCTGTCCTGAGCAAACAGCTCATACGCACGTGTTCCTGGGTAGGAGACTGTGAGGACGTGGGAAAAGCTGTGCACAGTGCAAGCCCGGGCCAGTGTGATCATGACCCTGGCAGGGAGGAGATGTGCAAGGCCTGGAGGACTTGTGCTCTGTGCCTGTGTGAGAGGGGCCCAGTGGGGGATCACGCAGAGCTTGCTCTGTACAGGCCAGCAATGACACCAAAAGTAGAGGAGTTCTTTGTGCTGAAACACCAAGGGCTAACGGAGGGCAAATGACAAGGATGCTGAGTTGGAGTGCAGAGTGGTGGCTGGTGGTGTAGTGAAATGGAGCCGAAAGCTGCTGACCCTGCACCGCCCCCAGGCAGCGTTCCCAGGGCCTTAGCGCGAGCTTCCTCTGCCTTGGAGTCTCCTGTCCCCGTGGGTCCGTGTGCTCATGGTGGCCACACAATGTATGAGGGGCTTTTCTCCTTCACCCGTTGCAGAACCACACTGTTTCCAGATACATTATCATTGGGAGCCATTTCCCCTCAGCTTGCAGTGTGAACAGCATGCAGGACATGGGAAGGGGGCAGGTTTTGGGAGTGGCAGTGCAGGGTGGCCCGTGGTGGCCATGGTGGCTGTGTGCCAAGCCCTTAGTTTCTCAAAGCTCTTACCTCCCTGACTTGCCCGCGCCTGCTGTGTTGGAAATGCTCAGCCCAGGGAGCCATGTAGAATGTATCCATCATCTCCTCATTTAGCTCATTTTGTGAGCTTCCAAGTCCCTCATGGAAGGTTCAATTAAAATCTTGGAAGAAATCTAGACTGTACATTGTTCTCAGTGGAGTGAGTAAGCTGTGTACAGTAAAAGGAAGGTGAGACAAAGCCATTGCTCAGGTTAGGATAATTACAATTCGGGGCATTTTCTTTGTATGGAAGGGAGAAAAAGGTCTTGATGACTTTCACTGGGGGGAGAGGAATGTTCTAGCAAATTAGATGGAATTCTGCTGATTATCTTCAAGGGAGGCAGGAGAGGAGGCTTGGGGCTGTGCAGTCCCACAGCTCATTTTTCCTCTCGCTCCACTTTTCACTTTCTCCCAGATTGTTCATATTCAGATTTTAAATTTTTTTTTTGCTTATAGATGATATATTCTGTATCTGCTACAATGAGGTACAAGTGAGTGAATGGATGGCTGGAGAAGTGGAGTGGTGGGTGGGTGGGTCAGTGAGTGGATGAGTGAGTTTACAGAGGGATAACTCCAGACAGATTAGAGCAGGAAAAGTTGAGCTTGTGTGTTGAGAAGGGAGTGAAGAAGAAGAACTGATATTCCTTGAGTGTCTGGGTCTGGCGCTTTGTGAACATCATTTCAGCGAATCCTCACAGCAACACAGGACTTTAAGAACGTGCTTTAGTGGGGGTGGCATTTTGATGCAGTAGGCTAAGACTTCATCTGCGACACTGCCATCTCCTATTGGCACTAGTTTGAATCCAGTTTGCTCCACTTCTGATCCATCTCCCTACTAATGCTCCTAGGAAAGCAATGGGAGGATACCCAAAGTTTTGGGACCCTACACCCATGAGGAAGACTGGGAAGAAGCTCCTGGCTTCAGCTTGACCCAGTCCTGGCAGTCATGGCCTTTTGAAGAGTGAACCAATGGATCGAGATTCTCCCTGTTTCTCCTGCTCTCTCCATAGTCCTGCATTTCAAATAAATTTTAAAAATTATTTAAACAACTCACTTTAGAGCAGTTTTAAGCAGAAATAACAGAGGAGGGCTGTGGGAGAAAAAAAAAGTCTCTTTTTAAAAAAAGATTCATTGGGCCCGGCGCCATGGCCTAGCTGCTTAGGTCCTCGCTTTGAATGTGCTGGGATCCCATATGGGCGCCAGTTCTAATCCCAGCAGCTCCACTTCCCATCCAGCTCCCCACTTGTGCACTGGGAAAGCAGTTGAAGACAGCCCAAAGCCTTGGGACCTTGCACCCATGTGGGAGACCT
The DNA here is from genome assembly GCF_017591425.1 of Ochotona curzoniae. Classification (NCBI taxonomy): domain Eukaryota; kingdom Metazoa; phylum Chordata; class Mammalia; order Lagomorpha; family Ochotonidae; genus Ochotona; species Ochotona curzoniae. Next base: position 63,593,747 of record NW_024466599.1, read on the forward strand.
GGAGGAAGTTGCTGGCTCCTGGCTTCGGATTGGTGCAGCACCGGCCATTGCGGTCACTTGGGGAGAGAATCATTGGACAGAAGATCTTCCTCTCTATCTCCCCTCCTCTCTATATATCTGACTTTCCAATAAAAATAAACAAATTTATTTTAAAAAGGATTTATTTATTTGTATATGAAAGGCAATTTACAGAGAGAAGGGGAGACACAGAAAGAGCGAGAGTGAGAGAGAGAGAGAGAAAGATCTTCTGTCTGCTGGTTCACTCCACAAATTATCTCAATGACTGAAGCTGAGCCAATCTGAAGTCAGGAGCCTGAAACTTCTTCTGGTCTCCCATGTGGATGCAGGGTCCCAAGACTTTGGGTCATCCTTGACAGCTTTCCCAGGCTACAAGCAGGGAGCTGGATGGGAAGTGGAGCAGCCAGGACATGAACTGGCTCTTATGTTTGGATGCCCGCTCTGCAAGGTGAGGATTTAGCCATTGAGCCACCATGTCAGCCCAAGGGAGACGTTTCCTAATTCTGATGTTCTCTATCTGCTAAAATGTTGATCAACATGAGTGCAGCTTATGGTTCACCAGAAGCTAACTGAGGGGCCCACAGAGGAGGGCAGCGCCACAAGGGCCTCTGCTCAGAAACAAAGCTAGGAACGCTCTAAGCCCAGGTGTACCTGGCATGCAGCTATGGTCTGCCCACTCCTCTGGTCTCTTGCTGACATGTTCTAGCTGTTACTATGTGGTCTACAGCATATGGATCTGGCTGCCCTGGTTCCCGAGGAGCCGCTGGCTCCTGCAGCCACTGTTGCTGAGGTCCCTGATGTTCTCTCTCTTTTTTTAAATATTATTTTTTGAGATGGTTATTTTTTTTAAAGATTTATTATTGTTTTTTTTTATTGCTAACTCAGATACACAGAGAGCAGGAGAGACAGAGAGGAAGATCTTCTGTCTGATGGTTCACTTCCCAAGTGACCACAATGGCCAGAGCTGCACCAATCTAAAGTCAGGAGCCTGGAGCCTCTCCCAGATCTCCCATGTGGGTGTTGTTTGAACTCCCAGTGCCAGTTTGAATCTCCCTTCTGCCTATCCCTTAAGTGTTGATTCTGATCCTCTGTTTAGCTAGAGTTATTTCATTCACCATCTTTTAAAAATTATTCATTGGAGAGTTAAAAGAGATAGAGACAGTATGTGTGAGAGAGAGACGGGGGAAATTACTGTCTCTCCACTGGAGCTCACTCCTCAGATGCCTGCACCAGCTGGGACTGGGACCAGGAACCAGGAATATAAGCTGGCTCTCCCACCTGATATTGGGCCATCCTTGCTCCCTCCCAGGGTATGCATCAGCAGCAAGCTGGAGTAAGAAGGCAGAGTCAGGGACCAAAGCTAGGCCCTCCAAGTACAACATGGGCATCCCCATGGCTAGGCTAAACACCTGCTGGCCATGCTGATGCTGATGCTGAGAACTCCCCAAATGTTTGTCTAGCTGGACAATTGTTTGGCACTAGGGCAGCATATGGCCCGTTGCTTAGTGGAAGGCTCTCCTGGGATAGCTCCTGGGCTCCTTGAAATCATCTCTATATTCTGATTCCCAACCCCATTCCTAATCCCAGGTCCCTGGTTCAACAGTGGAGTCACTGTTACCTGACTGTTCACCCGGAATCCAGGTGCACCCTAATTCCTCTCTCTGCTTTGTGGTCCACATCCAGACAAGGCAGTCATTGGTTCATCTGCTTTCTCACTTCTGTCCACCTCTCTCCATCCTCACGTGCCCTGCCTTGGCCCACTCTGTCCTCCCATTCTCTTCTCCACACCTGCAGCATGAGCCATTCTTTTGCAGTGAAATCATCCTTAAAGCTGCTACCTTTCCCAGCATCCCCTGGGGTAAGCCCAACACTTTGTTTTGGTCTCCAAGGCCGTTTAGGGTCTGGTCCCTGGTCTCCTCCCTTGATGGGCAGGCTCCAGCCCTGCAGACCGCACGCTGGTCCCTAACCAGCCCCGGCTCTATGCTCTCACCTCCTGCTGCCTGAATCACCAGGCTCCCGGGTAGCTTCTGCTCAGGCTCAGCATTGGTGGCCTTCTCCAGGGAACCTTCTCTGACTGTCAAAGCTGGGTGACAGCCTCTCCTTGGAGTGTCCTGCCCACGGCAGCTCCTATCTGCCACGTGGTCATGGAGTTCTCCAGACAGCAAGAGCACCTGTCTTTTACCTATGTCTCTCCAGTCTCCAAGGAGGAGTGCCTGGCTCTAAACTAGACAAATTCCAAGACAAAACAGGCAGATGACCAACTTTTTAGGGTGGTGTGTATCTGTGTGTGTGTCGGGGGGGGGGGAGTGTTAAATGAGATCAATATGCAACTTGGGCCTAGCACAATCGCTCAATGGCTAAATCCTCACCTTGCACACACTGGGATCCCATATGGGCAACAATTCATGTCCCAGCTGCTCCACTTCCTATCCCTTCTTATGGCCTGGAAAAGCAGTTGAGGACAGTCCAAAGCCTTGGGGCTCCACATCCACATGGGAGGTCTGGAAGAAGCTTCTGGCTCCTGGCTTTCAATTGGCTCAGCTCTGACTCTTGAGGCCATTTGGGGAGTAAACCAACAAATGGAAGATCTTTGTCTCTCATTCCCACTTTAACTGCATCTTTCTAACAAGTAAAATTATATATATATTATATATATATATATATATATAACTATTTGGGCAATATAACTATTGCCCAAAGGCCTGCCTTCTGATCTAACTTCCCTCTTCTTATCTCTTTGTTGAGATAATAGAACTATTCCTGGGAAGGGCAGCACAGCAGAAAAGGTTGGCAGTTCATCCAGTGGTCACTACTGGAGTCTAAAACATCTCAGGAATTCTAGATCTCAGACCTAAAGGGCAGGAACGGACCCCTGGGCCTTTCTCTCTCTTTCTTTTTCTTTTTCTTTCTCTTTCTTTCCTTCTTTCTTTCTTTCTTTCTTTCTTTCTTTCTTTCTTCCTTCCTTCCTTCCTTCCTTCCTTCCTTCCTTCCTTCCTTCCTGTCTTCCTTCCTTCCTTCCTTCCTTCCTTCCTGTCTTCCTTCCTTCCTGTCTTCCTTCCTTCCTGTCTTCCTTCCTTCCTTCCTTCCTTCCTTCCTTCCTTTCCTTCTTGCTTGCTTGCTTGCTTGCATGTGAAGAACCTAGATGTTTTCTGCCTTTTGTGATTCTGCCTTAATGGCTTGGCTAGGGGTTGTGTGAACTCCAGATCTAACAGTCTACGTGACACCCGGCAGGACACCTGGCAGGTCACGTAGGCAGACCACTCCTCAGGAAGGAGGTACCTGGTGTTAGATAAGATCCACCGCCCTATAGCTCATCAGTTTGTACCTTTTGAAAGTTGCTTATTTCAAATCCACCAATAGAAGCCTGCTAAATCATGACTGTACAATTAATAGCCTGAGAAGTATAAAAACTGGGGGGCTTGGGCTTTCTTGCTCTCTCTGGCTCCCGCTTCTTTTTTTGCCCTCCCTGTGGATCCTATAGCAGCCTCGCTGCGGCTGGGCTGGGGGAGGTGGCTAGGAGACCTAGGTTAACTTGAATAAACCACCTTTATGCCTTAGCACTGACTTCAGACTTGATGATTATCTGGGGATTTCAAATCCGACACAACACTTTCTAAGATTTATTTATATTTATTGGAAAGTCAGATTGACAGAGAGAAGGACAGAAAGAAGATCTTCTGTCCACTGTTTCACTCCCCAAGTGGCTAGAAAGGCTGGACCTGAGTTCGTTCAAAGCCAGGAGCCAGGAGTTTCTTCCAGGTCTCCCACACAGGAAGAGGGCCCTAAGGCTTTGGGCTGTCCTTGGCTGCTTTCACAGGCCACAAGCAGGGAGCTAGAAGGGAGGTAAAGCAGCTGGGATACGAACCAGTCCCCGTATGGGATCTTGGTGTGTATGCAAGGTATAGACTTTAGCCACCAGGCTGTTGTACCTGCCCTCTGCCTCCTCCCTGGCTCTGGACCACTTCCATGCAGGTGAATCTGCACCTGTGTCTATCACACACCTGGGGTTCAGCTGGAGAGCCCAGCAGGGAGGTGAGCTCATGGGTGTCCCCAGGCCCCTCTGTTCCGTGGGCCAGCTGATGGACCTTGGCCAGAAATCGAGCCATAGGAACGTCTTTTCCTCAAAACCTGAAGACCAGCACTCAGCATATGGGCAGAGCATGGAAGTAAGCTGGTGCCTTGATTAGAATAAAAACAAACCAACACTGGTGGGGAAAAGGCCGTCCAGCGCCTCTACAGGCCAGCTGCCGGAAGCTTCGCATCCTTTCATTTTGCAGTGTCCTATCAGCCTGGGAGGTGGACAGGCAAGGAGCTGGCCCATGGATTGTGTGTATGAGACCCCACAAGCCCTGCTTCGGGGGCGGGGGTCAACTTAAAGACAGGCAAAGTTGGGGTGGAGGGTATGGACGGCTCCCTGAATCTAGGCAGTGGCCATGGGGTTCTACTGAGAATCAGGTGTGCAAGGACAGAGGCCCCATTGGGAGGAGCATCTTCCCAGTCAGCACTGTGGGAGGGTCCCCCATCGCTTTGCCCTGAGGAAGTGGCAGAAGCATCCCAGTCCCTTGTCTTCATAAACAATACCTTACAAAGCTGACAGCTTGCCTCGAGGAGCACTTTCCAGAGTTCTCGGCATCCCTGCTACTTCTCCTGAGGTGTCTGAGAGGTGGAGGGATGGGATTGTTGTCCCAGCTTAGAGATTGGAATGAGTGAGGCCCTGAGGGAGCCATGTGGCTGGCTCCTGCAGTCAGGTATGTGTCTTGTGTCTACATGGGGAGCTTCCAGACCCTGGCTGCCCGTTGACATTCACCTGGGCAGCTTCATGACTATCCTGAGTCCCATTCCTACAGATCAGACTCTTGGGGCCTGGGGCCTGGGGCCTGGCCATGGGCAAAAATTTCCTGCAGCTGGAGGCCATGGAAATGCTTGGGTCCATCTCCCCATTCCCTCAGGTGAATGTCTCCTGTGGCCTGGGAGGGAACTGTTCTGCGTCTCAGGGGATCCCTGGAGGACAAGGTGGGCCAGCAAGTGGCTTGACAAAGCACATAGCCCAAAGAGGTGGCAGGCTGCATTTTATTCATCACACACCTTCCAGTCCACTCTTGGACTGAAGCAGGCTGCAGGGAGCCCACAGGCTCTGCCCCTCCTGAGCAGGCAGCCGGAAGTGGGGGTGCTTCCTTGGGGGTTGGAGTTTGGGGATGGGAAACATCACAGGGGCTTGGCCGCAAACCCCGGGATTCCTTCTGGCTGCAGCATGCGACTGGCTTCGGGCGGCAGCAGTGTCACCCTTGAGGCTGCCTGGAGGTGCCAGGGCAGGAGTCCAGGCCCTGAAGTCCATGCAGTGAGTTCATTCCTGGGGTCCAGAGAGGCCTGGGTGGGCGCTTCCTCAGCCCGCCCCTTCTGACTGCACAGCGAGCTGCAGGCGAGCTCGGTCCATAACCACCACAGCTATAGCACCTCATCCCAGAGCCCACAGCTGTCTGCTGGCTGTGCCGTCCTGACTGTGTACATGTGAAGTTGTGCTTTTCATGTTGGAAGGACGTACAGGGCTGCAGTGAGACAGAACCATGTAGCCCCCAGCGCTGGTAGGGTCTTGGCCCACGTAAGCCGCCATCAAAAGCTGCAGGCTGCTGTGGCCATGGTCAGCTACTTTCCTGGGGTTGGGCTTGGGTGTGGATGCTGGCTTCTGTGTAAAACACAAGGACATGCACGCTGGACAGGGAACTCCCACCATGCAGAGCCTTCCATGGCCAGGCCCACCTAGCACTCTACAGAATTTGCAAGATAGGGAATGCTTCTTAAAGGGACCTCCACAGGGATTGTACATCCCCGCCCCAGGGGAAAAAGAAATCAGTAGCTCTTTTGTAAAGCTGATGTGTGTGTGTATGCTCATGCACACGATACATGATTCTGGCTGCATGGTCAGGGCAGTCTGGAACTTTCCACAAGCGGAGGGCCTGAGACTACTTGAGTCTTCTCACTCCTTTATCAGGCCTGGTGGCTCTGGCTGCACTCAGAGGATGCCAGAGGCTCTGAGCCCCTGACTTTGGCAATCAAGACCACTCAAATGGCTTTCCTTCCCTCCTCCCCTCCTTGCTTTCCTTTCCGCTCCTCCCTTCTGTCCTTCCTCCCCTTCATGACCACAGCTGGTTGGCCAGTGTTTCTTAGAGACCATGCACAAGGGGTATGAGGGTGGATCCAAGGTTAGGAAGCAGCTCCTGGAGCCTGGGTGAGTGCAGATGGCTAGGGGTCACACTGGAGATACGCCCCTACCCCCAACCCCCAGTATCCGGAGAGGCCCAGGCAGCAGGCACAGGGTGTGGAGGCCTTTCCCAGCAGGAGCTTCAAAGGAACCTGCATGAAAGAAAGAAATCTCGGTCAGAGCCCATGCTGCTGGCTTCCCCAGGACCCCCTCCAGCAGGCGTCAACACGTCCTGCAGGCCTGGGTCTAGCCCCTTCAGCCTGAGATGAGCAATGATGAGGTGATGCCCTAGGCTGTGTGACTGTGATAAGGGCTGGCGCTGGGGACCAGGGAACACAAGCAAGCATGGCTTGGCTCCTGGGCCACACTGGGCCTGGGGATCTGGGTTGGTCACAGAGGTTGGTGAGAAGGAAGGAGAAAGGCCTCCTTCTTCTGCCGCCTGCTTCCTGCTTGCTCAGGAGGGCCCCCGTTGCCTCCTTTCAAAGCCAAAGCACAGAAGTGAACACAGCTGAGGCTGCAGCATAAGCAACTTGGGGCGAGACTGTAGGAAACTGGCCACATAAAAGTGTGTCAGGAGCACTTCTCTGGAGGTTGGTCCTGGCTCCTCCTGTGCAGATGGGATGGTGGGTGGAGGATGGGGGCAGCAGGGATGGGCAGGGTATGGCCTGATGCCTCTGCAGGCTAGTTTGGCCTCAGGTGTGGGCTCCCTTCCTGTGGGTAGGCTGCTACTTTACCTGACAAAGAACTCCCAGGCTGCCTGCCTCTGTCCCAGGGATCTCAGCTCCCCACTTGGGGTGGCTCAGCCACCCAGGTTGTTTCCTGTTGTCCAGGGAATACCTCTCATTGGATGCCAGGGACACACCTGGTAGTGCTCTACTTCCAGGTCCTGTCCGAGGCTCTTGAGGTGTGTGGCCATCCGGTGTGACTGCCGTCAGCACTCCCCAGGGGCTCCCAGTGCTGGCTGGAGTGCCGGCCACTGGCAGTGTGACCCATGGGGAAGCCTGTCAGGATGCAGAAATTGACACGCTCCTGTCTGGGCCCACCTCACTGGCCTCACTCCAGACCAGGCTCTGTGCTTCCAAACTAACCCCAAACCCCAGATCCGAAATGTCTCCAGGTAGCTGGAGAGGCATTGAAATCCCAGCTAAGCTTTTTTTCTTCCTGCTATGAACAGGAAAGGGAATGAGGAGTTTGATATTCAAGTGTGACTCTCAGTGCTTTGTGTCTGTGTGTGCCAAGCACATTTGCCAGGGAGGGAGACTGCGCAGCACGGCTCACGCTGCAGGGCAGCAGGGCTTCTCTCAGACCTCCTCACATCCTGCCTGTCTCCAGTGTGGCTCACGGTGCTGGGATTTTCATCCTGTTCCAATGAGGAGCGCTCCTTTGCAGCCTGGCTGTCTGGCTCACTTGCTAGGGCAGGGACCTCCCATGCTGCGTGCACAGAAGGCGAGTGTGGGAAACTCCGGTGGACAATGACCCAGAGTAAAACTTGGATCTTAAAATGGCATCTGTCCCTGGTTCTGCCAGCACTGTGCCTCCTGCCTTCTTACACGCAAACACAAACACACTTGAGAACTAGCAGAGACCAAGCATGATTCGGGGGAGATTTGTCTGCTGCTCCTACGCCCAGGCACCCAGCGGCACAGGAGCCCAAATGAATGCCCTTGACATTTGCAGAATGGCTCTTTGGAGTCTCCCGAAGGTGAGGTGATTGAGATTTGGACAAGGAAAAGGGGCAGCTCAGGGGCTGCGCTCTTTGAGCCCAGAGTCTCTGAAGGGGAAAAGTCCAACCGATCGCATCCCACAAAAACAATACCACACCAAGAAAGACAACTGTGGCCTGACAAGATATTTTGGCTAATAGGGAAAAGCATTCCAGATGCTGCTACTGGCAAAAGGAAGTGGGGTGTGCGTCGGGGGTGTGCAGGCATCCTCAGAGCTGGGGGAGGGGCAGGAGGGCAGAGCAGGCCTCCCTCCCTGCAGAGCATCTGTTCCCCCTTCCTTCCGCCCCCTCCCTAAGAAGTAGCTACTCCGGACGCTGAGTTCAGAGGACTAACTCCAGGCTGAGAAAGGCCAGCTCCGCCCCTTACCATGGCAATTTCCAAATCTGGGGGAAATGCCACAGCGCCGGAGCAGGGTGCCGCCTCATCTCATTGCATAATACTACGCGCCGCCCAACTCTGCGTACGGAGCCGCTGTGCTATATATACACACCGAGAGGCAACAGATGGCTCGCCCCACCCCCACCTGTCAAAACTGTGACTCCAGCGCTTCTGACGACCAGAAGGAAGCTGCTGGGCTGGGCTAGGACTCTAACTGCTGTGGAGGTAATTCATAGCCGGGAAGCTTGCACCATAGGCTGCGGGGTTGCCAGCTGCGGACGAGTTCGTGCTGGGCCGGCTGGCTCTTCTCCTCTGCAGGGTGCCTTGGGCGCGGGGCTGCGGCCACCTCTTCTCTCCCTGCCGGAGGAATCTGCTGCAGCGCAGGGGTCTCCAAGAGGGAGAGCTTATAAGGTGAACAGTTCTCCCCAAACCTGCCCGTGATAACATCAAGCCTAGCCAAATAGCATCTCTGTTTAAAAAAAAATTTTTTTTTTTTGGTTTCATTTTATTTAAGATTAAGAAAGCTCCAGCGTCTGGGTGAAGTGCAGCCTTGGCCAGGGTCCCCGGGCGCGGGCGGGGAGCGCCTACCGCGAGGCGCTGGTCTCGGCTAGCCGGTTGTTCATGATGCCCAGCGCGCCCACGCCGCCCGAGAAGCCGTTCTGGCGCGTGTGCACGCACACGCCGCGCGGGTAGCCGTTGGCCGTCTCCGACAGCTGCTTCTGCAGCAGCGCCAGCGACACCTTGTTGGAGGCCGTGAGGTCGCGCATGGAGATGAGCTCGCCCGACAAGCGGCGGCCGTCGGTGTCGCTGTCGCGGGCCCCGGCGGCGTCGGCGCCCAGCGCGGCCAGGCGACGGCGCAGCCGCGAGCCCGGGGTGATGGCGTTGCGCCGGGCCAGGGGCGCACCGGGCACCGGGCAGCAGCGCGCACAGCAGCGGCAGCTCAGCTTGCGCAGCATCCAGTTGAGCACCTGCTTGATGAGGATGGAGATGACGTTGAAGAGGGAGTAGATGCAGCACACGCCGAGCAGGATGAAGAGGAAGTTGCCCAGGCGGTAGAGCCCCTGGTTCCGGTAGGCAGCATGCTGGCTGCTCACCAGGTCGCCGAAGCCGATGGTGCTGAAGGTGACGAAGCAGAAGTAGAGCGAGTCCACGTAGTCCCAGCCCTCCACGCTAGTGTACATGGCCGAGGCGCAGCACGACAGCAGTACGGCGAACAGGCCCAGGATGAGCAGCACGTGGTACACCGACGGCTTCCAGCCAGCCAGCCCATCGGCCTCGGACAGCGCCGAGCCACGGCGGAAGGTGGCGGGCAGCAGGCCGCTGCGGCGCAGCTGGCGCTCCCGGCACGTGCGCATGATGAAGGCCAGCAACGAGATGATGCGCTCCAGGAAGAGGTTGAAGAACAGGATGGTCCCTGCGCAGCCAAACAGCCCGTAGGCGATGAGGAAGGCCTTGCCGCCCACCGTCGCGGGGGTGGTCATGCCAAAACCTGTGGAGAGACGCGAGGCAAACATTAGCAATGTCCTGCTGAGGCCAGACATGATGTGATCTGGGAAGGGCGGTGCCTCCCCTCTCCCTGATGGGCCACTGATGGGGAAGGGGCCATCTGTAGAGACCTTTCTCTAGCTTGATGGCAGCAGGTGGGGTTCCAGTCCTGGCAATGCCCTAAGCTGATTGTTGGGGAGTAATGGCATGGAGCGAGTCATCAGGACACTCAAAACAGAAACAGGAGCAAGCTGCTACTGAGATGTTCCCAGAACCAACAAAGGACACCTACTCCACCTCCATTTAAATTATTCTTTTTTAAATTAACATGACCTTGGCGGCATTTGGTAAAGGCCTTGCCTTAGCTGGGTCGCTCATGCTGGGACGAGGTGAAGTGAGATCAGGTGCTTAGAGTTACCCGCCTCTGAGAAGGGCTTTTGGGAGCTGACATAAAAAAAAAAAAAAGGAGGGGAGAGACCCAGGCTCTGCCCTTTGAGGTCAGCTCCTCCGCTCCCAGTCTCCCCACCCCTACAACGCCACCTGCTGGCCCAGGTCGTCCTGTGCTGCTGGGGGGGGGGGCGTCCCTGGTCGGTTTGCCCCTGTGTCTGGGCTACCACTGCTCATGGCCTTGTGTTCAAACCCCAGCCTGTAGTCCAGCTCTGGTTCTGGGAGGGGACTGATTCTGCCCAGAAGGGGAAGTGCACCTGCTCCTTGGAGCCACACTGTGAGCAGCACTCTGGCACCTCTCAAAGCCTCTGGCAGCAGAAGCTGTGGGAGAAGTTCCTGCTTAATTCCCGACAGCAGGCAGGGCTCCCTTAGAGCTGCTGATGGGAAAGTGGCAGGGGGCAGCCCTGGAGGGAGGGCAAGAGCTGGGTCTTCTTTGGCTATCCCGTGTTTTCCTGATGTGGCCCAGGCATATGCATTGTTTCCTAGACTCCACGGAGGAAATACAGTGTTACCTGACCACCATGTTCTGTTTCTGAACCCAGGTGGGGAGTCTTGTGACATCACCTGTATCGAGAAAGATGGGTTGTGTCCCTAGGGTCAGAATTTGGCCACAGTAGAGTGGGGGGAGATGTAGCAGCATTGGCAGAAACTTAATGGAAGGATTTTGCTATGCTTGAGTTCATAAAGAAGTTAGCTCTGAACTGATACGGTTGTTTGTACAGTGGGAGTGTGAGTGTGTAAAAAGACCTAATTCAGTAATTCCAATGTTCAGCAACACAGCTACACTGTGGGAGTATTATGCAGCAATGAGAAAGCAGGAACCCCAGCATCTGACAGCAACATGGATGCATCTCCCAATGGCACTGAACAAAAGAAGCCAGGCACACAAGAATATGTTCTGATCAAAATCAGCAAAACCAAATGGATGCCTACTTGAATGTTGAAATTATAAGGCAAAAAGGAGAAATTATTTTGATAAAAGTGAGAATTGGGGTTGTGGGGGGTCATGGCAAGGATAGTGACTGGGGAACGCATATGATTTTAGCGGTGTTCGAGATGGCTTGTGGACTCGGATGGTAGATACACAAATGATAGTGCTGTAATTGTCAGACTGTATTGATGATGTTTTTCTCTAGAGGTATTCTAGTAAGAAAACTCCTGTGAAAATTCTAGACTGTTAGAACTGGAAAGCACCTGGAACCTTCCTTCTGACCTGCTGGTCACTTATAGCTTAGGAAGGGACAGCTCTGGTCAGGACAGGCTACCAGCATGGGCCCTGGTCTCTGCCTGGTGCTTCGATGAATAGACATAGTGCTGCTCTGCCCACAGAGGGCAAGCTGAGCCTCTGGGGAAGGGATCAGCTAAATTCCAGAAGAAGTGGAAAAGCCTGAACGGGAACTAACCCTGCTGCTAAAAGAATGTTGACACGTTCTCCCTCATTTCTAGGCTTTTCAGCTAAAACCTCAAAGCTGAGAGCAGTTTGTTACTCCTCATTATATTACACACACACCCTTTCCATTTCGTGTGAAAGAGAAAGAGAACGAGGGAAAGACAGAGATCTCTCATCTTCCAATTCACCTCCCATGTGCCCATAACAGCTGAGACTGAAGCCAGGCACCTGGGACCCAATCCAGGTCTCCCATGCAAGCAGCAGAGATCCAATGGCTTGAGCCATCACCTGCTGCCTCCCAGGCTCTGCATTAGCAGGAAGCTGGAATTGAAAGTAGAGCTGGGTCTTGAACTGAAGTGCTTGGAGATGTGAGAGTCCCAAGGGACACCTTAATCTTTGGCCGGATACCCACTCTTGTTATTCCCAATGTACAGCGGCAAAATGGTTGTGAGAATGAGCTCCCCCCTGTTACCACACACACACACACACACACACACACACACACACACACACACAACTGAAAGGGTGGGAATTATCCAGGGATCATGGAATGAGAGATCCCTGTTGTGGCAGTGGGGTGCCATGGTATCTTCCATCCACCCCCAAACCACATGGAAGGTCAAGAGAACCTCTGGGTTCAGCAGAGGCAGACCCCAAAAGTCCACATCCCTATGGGAGGCTGACTGAGCTGCAGCACTGTGCAGCCTCCAGCTGGGTACTCAGGTGAGAAATGGTTCAAGTTCTAGGACAGTGTGCTCTGCAGTCTCAAGCTGGGATAGAGCATTGTCTGGGTGTGAGGCTAATTGGCAAGGGAGGAAGTGATGGGTGCAGTCTGCACTTGTGGCACTTGCTGTGTCACAATAAGCAACAGTGCCTTGGGGGTCCTGCCGCATCTCCAGCACTATCTAAGAAAGAATGTGTGTGGCTGCATTGTAAGTCCCAGAGCGTGCAGCAGACTGCAGGCCCCTGAGTCATAGAGGGAGCACTAAGCTTGCTTAGGATGCATTTGAAGGTTGCATTTAACACCCAAGTAGGAGTCAATCCTACGGTAGCTCTTTGGAAGACTCTTGACACCTGCCGAGATGCTGCCAATGGTGAGAGGAAGCAGTGGCCATAGCTCCACAGCATGACAGCAGAGCTGGGGCTGCCACCCCTGCCCACACCAGCCTGTCCCCAGGAACACTGTGAGGAGTTCACTGCTGCTGCCCCCCTCAGAGCCGCGACTCTTGTCCCCAACAATCCTCTATCCTCCACGCTCTTTCTGGGATCCCTGCTCCCTCCTTGGCTGCACGGGGAGAAGGGCTACAGCTCCTCCATCACCACACAGGGGAGCTCTCCTTCCCAGACACGAGCCAAGTCGGGTTGCTTGCAGAAGACTTGACCCAGGGCTTGCGAAATGGGGTACAGGGAGAACTGCTGCTTCTGGCTGTCAATTTGGGTACTCGGGATCTCCTTTGGAACCTCCCCAGCACTTGCTTCTGTGGGGCCATGGCCATCTCCTTCCCTCTCTGGGGGCACCATCAGATGCCTCCACTCCCCTCCATGTCGGGACTCCTGGCCTTTGCCAGGGACCTTCTTTGCAGTTTGGGCTTTGGGTTCCAACCTGCATTCTCTGTGGGTGACTGAGCTGGACTCCTGCAGCCCATTTCCCCCTGCATAGGGGTATCCCAGATCCCAGAGTTTGCACTGGGCCATGAGCCCCAGTGAAGCTGTTGCTAAGACCAACCTGTGCTTATTCATGCATTCATTTAGTCAACATTTCTAGATGTCCCTAAGGACTAAAGACACATTGGGGCCACAGTCTCTACCTGCCATGAACAGGCCCAGAGCTTGGGGGGTACTAGGTGAGGCTTCTTGCCAAGGGCAGTGGGGCGTATGCCGGACACCACTGCTGGGTTGCTTGCTTCCTGGGGGTGGGGAGCAGTCTCTCAGACTCTCAGCAGCCTGCAGGGAGCCGGACTGGATCAGCAGAGGAGCTTCAAAGTGAAGAAAAGACAAACCCAGCCGTGTGTGTGATGTGCCTCCTCCCCTCCAGTCACACCCCGCAGAGGCGTGATCTGTCCCCGGGGCTTGCACTGTGCCTGCTATTTTGTTTGTGCCACAATTGATCTGCCATCCTGGCTTGCAAAGAGCAGACATTTGGGGGCTTTATTATGCCACTCTGACAAAAGCTGTGAAGCTTGCTCCCACAGCCTGTCTGGTGCCGCCTTCGCACGTGGGGCCCTGGTGACAGGGCCTTTGGAGTTCAGAGCCTGGGGTGGGGGTAGGGGATACTGAGGCCAGCAGCTGATTGCCTTGATGTGCCACCCTGGGTGGGGGTGCCTCGGTTAGACACTCAGCGCACTCCCCCAACCCTGGGAGGGAGGCGCTCTTACCCCCAACACTGCAGGCTAGGAGGTGGGCCAAGGCAGGGGAAGGTTCTTACTGAATGAGCTTGGAAGTGGCTGAGCTGGCTCTGGAACCCGTGCCCCTTGCATGGTGCCAGACAGATGGGAAGTCTTGGCTCATTATCCCCAGGGTCCTTTCCCTTCTGGGCTCTGCATTGTCAGATGCAGGGAAGACAATTTAGAGTCCAACCTGGGATACTGTGCAGAAGAAAGGCAACACTACCACTAATCACTCCAGGATAGCTTGGGGGAACCCAGCCTGTTCCAAGCAACAGAGAGGTATGGCTAAAATCCATATCTCATAGACAGGACCACCTCCAGAAGCAGATTTAGTAGGTCAGGAAAGGGGCCAGGGATCTAGGATATTTATTAAATGTCTTCCCCAGATAAATCAGATGCAAATGGGCCAAAGCTATTCTGTTAAGAGTCAGTGTTTATTGGGTATCACAGATAATCCTGCTGCTGGGAGTCCTCTAACCATGAATAGTTGAAGTCCCTGGATGCTCACAGGGCAGGGGGTAACCTGGGAGCAGTTGGCAGCCATGTGAAGAGCCAGGTCTAGGAGACGCTGACACTACCAGAAGACTGAGAGCAGGAGCAGAGATGTTGATGAACCTGATGGCATTCCATCAGACCAGCCGTGCTGCCTCTCCCTGCCTCTGCAAGTCCACCTGGGTAATCCTGGGAAGCCCCTTTCCTGCTACTGTCACGTGACATGCATCCAGACATACTGCAGCTGGTGCTGAACGTAGCTGAGCAGCCCGGGATTGAAGGAGCAGAATCAGACTTTGACTCGAAGGTTAGAAAATTCCATTGAAAATTCCTTCTTTTCTTCTGATCCCTGGAAATCTCCCACAGTGAGGTCCTCCTTGCAAACTGTAGCACACTGAAGTGTATTCCATGGGACAAGAGAAGAGATAGAATGGGGGTGAGGAGAATTCCCATGGTTTTAGAAAAAGATATGTAGGGGGCAGATGTTGACCATTTGTGTTGTCGGCACCCCACACTGTAGGGCTGGTTTGAGTCCGGGCTGTGTTGCTTCCAGTCCACCTTCCTACTCCCCACCCGGGAAAGCAGTGGTTGATGGCCCTAGCACCCATGCATAAGACTAGGATAGGGTTTCTGGCTCCTGAGTTCAAACCAGCCCAGCTCTGGCTGTTGTGACCATTTGGGAGTGGAAGTGGCAGATGAAAAGATCTCTGTGTTACTCTGCCTTTCAGTTCAATAAATCTTTTTTAAGCTTTTTAAAAGCTGAGTTAAATCAGGTAAAACTGCTATAAAGCTTTTCAGAGTACTTACTGTGTGAATGTGGTTCATGAATCCGGGTACCACCCAAGCTCCCCCTTGGTGAGATGGGATTATTTGACCATGTATTGGATCACCTCAATTGGTTTGAGTGTTCAAATAATACTCTTTGGAAAATGTTCAACTCTACCCTTGCAAGAACCAAGAATGAAATATTTTAAGTATGTTCCATCTCTTACATTAAATAAAGGTTTATTTTATGATTTGGAAGGCAGAGTGACAGGAAGAGGGAGATAGAAAGAGATCTTCCAGTCGCTGATTCACTCCCCAGATGTCTGCGACAACCAGGGCTGAGCCATGCAGAAAGCAGGAGCCAGATACTCCATCCTCGTCTCCTACGTAGGTGGCAGGGCTGTTAGTACACCATCCTAGGAACATTGCAGAAATCTGGATTGGAAGCACGGAGTGGCCAGGGCTTGAACTGGAGCTCTGACATGGGATGGAAGCACCCCACCAGTATTACAACTGTCCCACAACTGTCCACTCCTCTTACAATTTTTCAAAAAGCACTGGAGGCTGGTACCATGGTGTAGCACACGAAGCCTCCTCCTGTGGTATTGCCATCCCTACAGGTGGCAGTTCAAATCCTGGCTGCTCCACTTCCAGTCTAGCTCCCTGCTAGTGGCCTGGGAAAGCAATGAAGATGACCCAAATCCTTGGGACCATGAATCTATTGGGGTACCTGGAAGAAGCGACTCTCCTGACTTTGGGTTGGCTCTGCTCTGGCCATCATGGGCATTTGGGGAGTGAGGTAGCAAATGGCAGATCTTCCTCTCTCCTTCTGTCTGTAACTCTTCCTTTCAATACAAATAAATACATCTTTAAAAAAGAAAAAGAGCTGATGCTGCAGTGCTAGCACAGTCTGAGGCACATGGCAAAGCCACATTTGTGGTGTGAATGAGTACATTGTCCTTACTTAAAGCAGTAATTTTCAAGGCAGAGGCCTAGGCCTACCTGAGAACCTTGTTAGATCTGGGAGTGGAGCTTGCAATTCTGCATTTCTAACCTGATCCCCGGTGATGCCCCTGACTCCGATCGGTGATGATTTAGAGCAACAAGCACAGAGCACCGAGTGTTAATGGTTCTATGAGGCCTGCCTCCACTACGGCCCTGGGAACCCTGTGCCAGAAGGGATGCTTGGAACAAGGCTGCCCAGGTTTGAATCCTGGCTTTACCCTTCCCTAGCTATGTGTCTTGAAGCACATGAACCACTCTGACATTCATTTCCTTATCTGTGACGATGGCTTTTTGTATTAATACATGCGAGACACTATGTACCTCACCTAGTCAGTGAGTCCTTTATAAAGCTTACTATTGTTGCTTTCTCTACAAGGAATAGGAACTCCTGTACAAAGGCAGCAGTGATAGCCATTTGTTGACTGAATGAGCACAAATGCACATTTCACAACCATTTTTTCAAAATGATTTCTTATCTGAAATCCAAATTTAACAAGGCATCCTATATTTTTCTTTGCTAAAACCGGACAGTCATACCTTGTTTATCTGCTTGGCAACCTCCTCTGCCAGTGGAGGCCCGGGATGGAGGGCTCCCCAACACCCCCATATCCTTTGCTCTTTCCACACTGATTGCAGGAGGGCTCAGGAGCCCCATTTTCACAATCTGGAGTTCTGAGGCTCAGACACGGCCACAGCAGCAGCCCAGTCTCCCAGAGTCTCTCGCTCTTCAGCAGGGAACAGGGGACAATGCCAGAGTCAGGAGGGGGCAGGGGGCTGCTATCAGATTATGGGGGAGCTGCAGCAGAGCCTGACTCTCTGGGAGGCAGAGGGGGGGTTCCTAGCCATGTCTCATGCAGCAAGATGTACACTCCACGGGGCACCGGGCAGAGACTCCCCAGAGTCCTGAGCCCCAGCAGGGGCTGCCCATGTCAGCCTGCTCCATGCCTCCCCCTGGGGAGAGCAAGCCAGCCACACGGAGGGTCCCCACAGCATTCTGGGAGCACTGATGCCGAAGGAATGGCTGGGAAGTCATTACAGCATTGATTGAGGAGCGCAAGCATGGAGGGGGAATAATAACAGCTATTGAGCCCTCCCCAGGCTGGGCGCTGTGCCAAGGGCCCCATACGTAGCAATTCATTTAGTCCTCACAACAACTCTGCGAGGCATCGTGTTTCATTGATTCTAAGTCACAGCTTTTTGCCTCACATCTTAACATCTGTCAGATTGGGATGCATCGTACAATCAGTTGGCCTGGCAGGGCTTATCTGGCAGCATTTTAAATGGTTCGCAGTGCTTACAATGATGGTGTCTTTGTAGTCCATGGTTGTTAAGAGTTGATGAACTCAAGTGAGACTGATTCTCCTCCACATTTGTAGTATCAGTAAACTAAGTCTCACTTAACAGATAAATGTGTTGCGGTGGTGTGTCTAGGATTATAGAGGCAGTAAGGCTAGGCGTCAGGACCTGAAGCTACGTGATGAAGGAGACGGGCACACGCACAAGAGTTTGCGGGGAAGGGGTTAAGCTGCTCGCGTCTAGAGCGGCAGTCCTCAGCGCAGCTGCGCAGCATTATCACCTGGGGGAACTGAACATGCTCCCCAGGTGTGCCTAGACCCATGTAGGGCAGCATGAAGTTGGCCAGGTGGAGTGATTGGGAAGAACCTTGGGATAAAGAAGCAACTCATTGGGTGGGGTTTCAAGACAAGGCCCTTCCCACCCCTGGCCCTGGCGCACGCGGTACCCGGGCCTCGCGGGCCCCGCCCACCGCGGACGCACGTGGCGCTCGGGCCCAAGCAGCTGAGCCTCGTGCCTCGCAGCAAGGCTGAGCCCGCAGGAGCTTCGCCGGGGTGAGCAGCACCCCACACCTCCACACGCCTCTTTGGCCATGTGCCCTGCTTTCTAGAGACTCAAAATCAGAAGACAACCTCGGCGAGTATCCCTTCCTGCAGACCTGGAAAGAGTTGAAACAGGTAGGCGGCTTTGGTGCCTCTGCTTGCTAATGAGACTACAGGGGGCCTCTCACCTTTGGTCCATGCTAGTGTTCCGCTCAGAATGCCACTGTTACTATCAAAAGAGGACACGGTTTTGCCTTTGTCCCATGGTGCCAAGGACATAGCAGGCACCTCCAATGAACCAGGTTTCCTTGGGAAAAAACTCAGGAGAGGCAGGCCCTTAGCCATGGGGCCTCTGGGGAAGTTGTACGCACATAACAGGCCCGTCAGGACACAGTGTCACCCTCTTGGTGACAAGGAACTCTCAAGCCTGGCTCTGCCTGGGATGCATTGTTTCACATCTCCCAGCCTGCGTTTCCTCACCTCTGGGCTAGATTCTGGCTCTGGCCATTGCACTGGGTTAGCTGACCCAACTGAAGGTAAATGCTGTCTTTTCTAATCCTTGGATTAAGTGGATTGGGAAGGGGATTTCACAATGGTGCCGTTGTGAGCCGACTGAGAGGGGTTGGTTATTGGCATTTGTGGTGTGATCGTGGTTGAAGAGTCACCTGTCTGAGTGTGGAAGCTTTTGTGTGCACCGGTTATGTGCCTTATACCGATGCTCAGGGACCCACTACTCCAAGAAGGCAGCAGTTGGCAAGGCATGTAAAGTGCCCCACGCTGTCTGCTCTTGTTGGAGCACAGCAGGACAGGCGCGGATGCCTGAGGGGTACAAGTGCAGCCCGGTAACTCAGACCGCTTACATAGGCTAAGATGATACAGGTCAGCTAGGAGCAAATGGTGAATTTGTTTTGTAGCTGGTACAGCTGTCTGTCGTGGCCCGCTGGGGTTCTGTGACGTATCTCTGGGATGAAGCTTTGTGTGCCTCACCAGGAATCATTCAGCACAATGAGTTATTAAAAGCTGATAGTTAAAAAAACTACTCCTGCCTCCGGGTGGCTCCCGCTGAGCAGCCTCTCTGGGGGAGCAGCTGGCAGACCCGGGGCCCCCAGGGGGGAACTGGTAGGACGATGACTCATTCCCATAGAGCCCTGCTGCCTTACCCTCTCGATGACTAATGCTGCTGAGGAATGACATCACGCCTCCTTGCCTCCACCAAAGACCAGGGCCCTGGGCAAGACTGGGGGAGGCAGGAAAGGCTTTGGATGGGCTCAAGGGCTGGTCCACATGAGCCTGGAGCCAGTGGTAGCCAGAGGAGGAAAGTTCCTTGCTCCTCCCCTGCCAGGTCAGTGGGGAGGCAGCCAGTGGAAGGGATACAAGTCCCGGGGCAAGTTGCGGACCCCCTGCTTGGAGGGTGTCAAAATATGCCAGTTCAGCCCATGCCTTCGAATCCTGTGGCCCTGAGGGGCAGAGAGTGAAGCCTGCTGGTGTTTTGACAGAGCGGGAGATTGGTGCACAGGAGGGGAGGGTTGGAGGGGTCTGGGTTGCTGGAGCCCCTCCCCCAGGCTGGGGCTTTCTCAGACGCGGACCCAAGGCCACTTCTTGGAGGCAGGTGTACTGATGATACAGCTGGGGAAACCAAGGCAACATGAGCAAAAGCATAAGACCAGAGCCCAGGTCCCTGTCCCCCCAGCCCCCAGCTTCTGCTCCACCTCTGAAGGCCTGTCTCAGTTGTAAGTTCAGGGAAGGCAGCTGTGGTTTTTGCTTCGAACAATGCATGTGCTGACCAGGTTGCTCTGAGAAATGGGGGTCGGTGGGGTGGAGGGGAGGACTTGCTATGGCAAAAATACCTGCCCTGTGTCTGTGGCTGTACAGATCCAATGATGAAAGGAAGTAGTGGCTGATGCCCAGAAATGATAATGACCTTGTCAAGGTCATGGATAATGGTACGATCAAGGTTGCAACAGACCTACCCAGCTCCAAATGTGTCTCCCTTCTACCTCATTGCCTTCCCTTTTGCCTCCCTTCCTTATCCCCCAGAGAAGTGGGATGACCTGGGACCAGACTCCTGGGGTCCTAGAAACTCCTTCCAGTCCATGGTGCACACAGCCACTTGCTGGAGGGCTTGGAGCACAGCTCTGCTGGCATCTCTCTCCTGCCTCAGCCCCTGTACTGTCTTAATTTGTACCTTGAATGTGCCAAGCAGGGATGGGGCAGGGAAAAGGATAATGTCACCATGCCCAGCAGCCAGAGCACTGGGACATGCTGGAGATGAAGGAAGTCATATCTGCTGGTCCACTGGACAGCTGGGTGAGCAGGTGTTAACAAGGTCTCAGTCCAGTTAGGTGATCTGGGAAAGGAAGCCCAAGGAAGCAGGTCTTTGCCTTGGCTTGGAAGCTGCCAAGGAGCTGAGCCATAAGCTGAGAACAGCAGAGCATGGCTGAGGCCAGGCCTGGCATTGCAGCATTCACTGAGTACCCAGGAGGGGTCTGAGTGGTCACTTCTGTGGTGTGGGCCCTGGCCTTGTTCAGATCTCTGTGCAGACAAGATTGTGGAGCTAGTGGCCCTCTCTGTCGTGTTCATCAGTGCCCTAGTCTGAGGCAGACATCCTGTGACAATGCTTTGCCTGTTGCCAGCAGTGAATGATCACCAAGGAGGCCACACTGGCTGCTGGCTCCCAGGGGCTGGATTCTTTCTTGAAACCATTCTGGTCTCAGCATCCCTCACAGCACATTATTCAATGACATTGTTTTTGCTGGAAAGGAGATTTTTTTGCGAGTCTTGCAGTTTACTTGGCCATGTGTGTGTTTGCTTCCTCAGGTGGCATGTACCCCTAGGTTGTAGATGTGAACATCTTGTAAGCTTCATCTGTACGCTTTTATCATTATATCATTTTCTGTGGCACAAATGAGAAGTTATTCTTTTGGAAGCCAAAACTAGGCCCCCAAGCAGCACTATTATTTAACAAAGTTCATGAACAAGATGAATAGGAATATAGTCCCTGTCCTCTAAACAGACTGGCCTCCGTGCTCTTCAAAAGACAGCACATGGGATGGCAGGAGGCAGGAGAAGGGGTCCAGGGGGTGGCCAGAGGTGCTGCCAGAGCTGCCTGGTGCCAGGGGTGAGGGCCACGCCTGGGCAGTCCAGGCTGGTACGAGGACTTGGGAGATATGAATAAGACTCCTGGGAACCCAGGCTTCTGCAGGGCAGAGGAGGAGTCCACAAAGGAGGCTCCTTTCCTTGCATGGCAGCTGCCTAAGGGCCTGCCACTGGGGATGCCCCTCACCAGCGATGTACCAAGTCCCTGTGTTTGGGGACCGTACATTTCAGAACAAGAATCAGATAATAAACCATAGATGTAGTAAGGAAGTGGTGAGCATGGTAGAAAAGCAGATGAAAATGACAGCAGATTCTGGTCCTCCCCTGAAGGCTTGGAGTGGCGGTGGAACAACTTAGGATGCAGACTCCGGGGTTCTCCAGAAATTTTCTCTTTCGATCCGTTGTGCATATGGTCACTCGCTAGAGGGCTTGGAGCACAGCTCTGCCCGCATCGTCCTCCTGCCCCAGCCCCTGCAAGCTCCTCCAACCTGCTGTTTAGCAACAGGAATGATTTTCCTCCTTGGCTCATGCCAATCTGAGTTCTACCCATGAGGTAGCACTTTTAGCCTGGCCTCAGGGGTGACGGGGGTAGGGGCGGGGGTAGGGAGCACAGAGGGGAGGAAAGAGGAGGCTGTGGTGCTGAATGGGAGACCTGGAAGGTCTCACACATGGGGGAGGATATGGATAAAGAAGTGGCATCTGGGTAAAAGTGGGGCTAGTCGACAACCTCAGCCAATATCCTAGGTAGGAAGGCAGTGGATGGAGAAAAGCAATGGGATAAAAAAGTAAATGCAGGATGAGTATGTAATTCCACAAGGACCCTGGGACACCATCAGGGCCAGGTTTAGGTGGCACAGATGTCCCAGAATAGGACAAAAACCTTTACTCTGATTTGATTTTTTAGCATGAGGGATGAACAGATATACCAGTGGTTTTAAAAAACAAGAAAGAAATAAAATTTGTAGTCAATTTCAAATGATGGCAGACATGCTGAATTTATTTGATGCCTGTCTTTTTTCTCCTTTAACTATCAGCAGAATCTCATGCAATTTTCTAAGGAAATTTGATTATAAGCACAGCCATCAGCATTTTTAATAGCTCTAGGCAGCGGAGGGCAAATTTTTATGTCCTCTGTAATTTGGTCATCACTGTAACCCAGTCAAGATAATGTCATCACCACCCCATTTTGGGGATGAGAAAATTGAATCCATGGGAAAGAATGTAGGTTACGTGACATCTAACTTCCTTGAGTTGGAGCCAGAATTTGTACCTTCCTTTGGTCGGCCTCAACTCTCATGGCCATAATATTTTGATAACAAAGGGAGTACTTGAGGGAATATTGGTTTGTATTTCGTATCTCATGCTTGTATGCTGTCAGTCAATCTTTACCAAAATTTGCGTGGGGCAGTCATTTGAACAGGAAAAGCAATCCTCTGGCTGCTGGGTTGAGCACAGACTGGTGGGTTAGGATCAGTGGATCCAACTCAGAGCCTGGGTGGTGGCCCAGACCGGGTTGGTAGCCAGAAAGCAACTCAGGAAGGAAATCACAACAGCAAGAGAGAATGAAGTCCCCGGAGCTCAAAGAGGCAAAGGAGGGAATGAAGGGGAAAAGGCACGGAAGCTTCTAGAAGGGTTGAGGAGGATGGAAATAGAACACTTCCCTGGGAGATGGCAGGTGGGAAGAAGTCAGCTTTGGGTACAAGAGGAGGGGGCAGAGCCCTTGGGGAAGCCATCCTACAGGGGACCACAGGAGGTGCTGATGGGAGTGGGGAGGGCAGTCGCAGGCAGCCTTTGAAGCCACTTCCTGGGGAGGTGGCAGTGCCTGGGACATGCTGAAGACTGAACGGATGCCTGTTGGTCTAACGGAAGTTGAGTAACATACCCTGCATCAGAGAACAGTGGCTGGAGCTAGACCCAGGAGTCAGGACTTCAGGCAGTTCCAACCTCTATCCTGCACTGGCAGCTTTGACCAAGGTACTCATTTGGGAAATGGAGGTGATACTGTTTCATGGTGTGGCTGGGATCATTTTGTGTCCTGGGCAGTGTGCTTGGCCCAGAGGACACTGAAGAAATACAGTCTGTTAGCACAGTGTAAGGCTAGACACTGCCAAGGACAGGAGGAGAAAGTCAAGTTGGACAGAATCATCTCTTGAAGAAGATATAAGCCCTCAGCTTCTCATTGCACGGCAACTCCCTCCCTTGGGGTATGCTCACCTGGCTCCTTGCTGTCCCCCCACCTGGACAAGCTGACTGTTCAGCTGGGAGGTAGGGTGCTGTGCTGGGCTGAGGAGCTTGCCATCTGGCCTGGGAAATAGGGGGTCCTAGGCTAGCCTCTGAGGGTGACCATCAGTAGAGTCTCCTCTTGTGTGGTAACTCCAGATGCCTTCTCCAAATGCAGACAGCTCCCAAGAAAGCAGCAACTGTGGGCCACTTCTGGGTGTTCTCAGAGCTTAGAGCAAACATGTATTACCAAAAACTACATGTGCACACGATTCCAGTTCATGACAAATGTGGCCACTCAGGTCCCTCCTCCACAGAGCCACAAGGCTCCTTCAGCCCAGGGCCCTGACTCCTGGGGCCTCTTGCTTGCCTGCTGCTGTTACTGAGCCCTGAGCTATCTGTGGCCCAGATGACCCTTCCCATGGAAAGCTCTGAGCCAGCATTGCACCGATTGTGACAGGGTTGTATCCTAGCACTTGATCCATTGTTCACTTCTTGATGGCTTTCCGGTTTCTGTCATCCCCACCCTCCCTTACTGCTCTTCTTTGTCCTGTCCACAAGATCTGTGAGGCACCTGCCAGGAGCCAGCACTGGGCAAGGATACAGCGTGGCCTGCTTCAGCTCACTCTTGTTTCATCACTTAAATGTAGTAGTAAGCTGGTTTTCAGTCCGCTATCTGGACAAGGTGGGGAAAAGGGCTTCAAAAAGTTTGTGCAAAATATAATTTAAAGGCTCACTGTCTGATGGCCGCCTGTATCCTCAGCAGCAGCCATTTTCAGATCTGCTCACATTGCAGTAGTCCTACTAGATGCATGGAACCCCCAGAACATCCAGGCCACCCCTTTCCCCACAAAGATCCTGAGTGAAGGTGGCCCATGCAGTCTGAAGGCCATGGGTGGACTCAGTGCCTCCTGTACCCTGTTGGAGGCTGGACTGTAGACGCCAAACACTTTTTGTTTTGTTTTAACTTGAGCAGCAGAGTGAGAGAGAGAGAAGGGGGATCTTCCATCTGATGGTTCACTCACTAAAATGGGCCCAAGCACTGGGAAATCATCTGCTGCTTTCTCAGGCACATTAACAGGGAGCTGGATCACAAGTATAGGATGGAGCAACTTAAACCAGTGCCCACTTGGAATGATGGGTCAGAGGTGGAGGCTTAACCCACTGCCATTCCAATAGCTGCCCCTTCTGTTGAAGTTCAGCCTCTTAAAATGTGGTTGTTTTGGATCTTTTAGGAGATAATGCAGGTAAAAAGAAGCCATTGGTACCCTCCTCCCATGTGGCTGGTACCCAGCTCAGGAGATGAGGACGGAGGTGGCCACAGAGGAACAGGTTGAAGATACTGAGTGCAAGTTTTGGAGATTGCGTTTACACCAGCTTGTCTCCCTTCACCACCACCCATGAGGCTGCTTCTGTGCCCCTCAGTTTTCAGATATGCAGTCTGAGGCTCAGAAAGGTGTGGTTGGATGACACTGGGTAGGACACTGCTTGGGATCCCCGCGCCACACATCTGAGTGCCTGGGTTGCAGTCACGGCTCACTTCCCATATGGCTCTCTGCTGGCGCACACCCTGGGAGGCTGTAGGTGATGGGTCCTTGCCACCCATGTGGCAGACCCAGATGGAGTTCTGGGCTCCTGACTTTGACCTGGCTCTGCCCTGGATGTTCTGGGCATTTGGAGATGATGGGAGATCTCTCTGTCTGTGATTTTCAAATATACCAAGTATAAAGGTATGGTCTCTGGCTACTCAGAAAGTGTAGCAATGGTGTCAGGATTCGGGTCTGTGGCTCTGCTGTGGTAGGCATTCCCCTGGTGGCCCTAGGACTCTTAGAGCAGACTCCTGTGGAAGCTCAGCTGGACCTGCCCCATGAATGCCCCAGCGTGCAACATGGTATATTCCCAAAGGTGGGAGCTCTGTCAGTTCCTGGGGAGAAGGAATGTGGGGCAGCATCAGGATGGTCCCCAGCCCTAACACTGCCGTGGATGGGAGCTACAGGTGGGGGAGTGGTCACTGCCTGCGTTTTCCCCCACTATCGCTATGATTCTAGAGATGGGGATAAGGCTATTCCATATTTTGAAAGTTGCTGTGTCCAATCCCTCTATCTAGGAGTGAAACGCTACCTACTGTCCACCCCCTGTACCCTACCTACACAGCCTGGACCAGCCAGGAGGATGCCCATCACTGCTCCAGCACTTGCTGCTGAGTCATCAAGGCCTGCTCCTTGATCTGGCAAAGGGCTGGCAGCGTGCTAGAGCCATCACCAATTCCATGCCTCTCCCCACTGAATCCATCTTGGTGCCTCAGTGAAGATCTGGCAAAGCCAGACAGATGCTGCACTCTCCCATGCTGCAGGACCCACAGCCATACGAGCCCTGTGCCCCTTGCCTGGGTGTCTTGGGAATAAAGTTTTACTGTCGGATTTCTCCCTACAGCAATTGGCTGGCCTGTGGAGCCTCCCTTTGCTGCAGCGCTGCCTAACTCCAGGCCTAAAGATGTGCAGACAGTGGCCTCCACAGACCTTGGCTGTGCCCTCTATTCCCAGCGCCCTCACTCCAGCATGATGGTCCTGGTACTCTTCTGACTGAGTAACTCCTGCATGCCAGAGGCTACCATTTCCTGGGATTTGTTTTAGTGCAGACGTGGGCTCCGTACCAGCACTCTGCAATTTGCCAGCCTCCTAAATGGCCCCCTGTAGCTAGCACGCCCCCCACTTTACCATCTCCTTCCAGACATCCTGATTACTCATGCACAGTCTTTACCAGAGCCCTTCTGGTGGGGTCCCCTAAGCGAGGCCCTAGGGGAGATGCAGGCGTGCAGCGAGGCTGTGAAAGGCTTATTTCTGCACCGTATGTTTGCACAAAAAGCATGAGCCCCCGTTTATATTCGGAAGAAAGACAAAGGCAGATCTCTGTGGGACGATGTTAGTAGTGCAACTCTGGGGCTCCCCCCCCCTTTTCTCTTTGTGCTTCTTTCAATTTTCAACTGTTCTATAATAAGCATATGTTATTTTAGTGACTTTCAGACAACTTAGTTTGTCATGATGTTTTCAAGGTAGGGTCTCACAGTTGGGTGAGGAGACGGCGAGGTGGTGGGAAGCCAGATTACTGGTGACAGAAGCCAAATAGAGGAGGGTCGAGAGGAAGCCTGAGCAGCCTGGCTGGGGTGGGTGGAGGAGATGCTGTGTTGATTTCCGATGTATGAAAGGAGGAAACAGGTGAGGGCATCCAGGGCAAGATGATGCCCAGTATAAAGACCACAGATGGACTTGCAAGGCGGCAAGAGCTTAGGCTACAGCAAGGGCAGTGTTAGCTAAACTCGGGTTTGGAAAGACCGGGGATAGTTTCTGGAACTCTAGGTTGCAAGGCTGACTCTCTGGGGCTGAGCAGGGATGGATGCCCTTGGGGTACGCACAGTGCCAGTGGAGTTCCCTGTGAGCAGCGTGGAGGTCTCTAAATCCCCACCACGCATGCAGCACCACCCTGGTGGGGCAGGTGAGGGCGGCTGGCTGTGGAGCTGAGCATCCGAGTGTCATCCCTCTGTCACTAGTGATCTCTGATCTGAGAAAGCCTCTGCTCTTCTTGTCCCCTCTGTAAATGAGGGTACCGAGGCTGTACGTGATCTTGGGTGGAAATGCTGGGTACCAGCAGGTCCCGGTCTTCCCCCAGCTCCCAAGCTCCCTCAGCTTCAAGTCTCCCTGTCTTGATTTTATGAGGACAAAGCAACCACTCACTAAAATTAGCTCACTGAATTGAGGAAGTGGTGTCATTGACCTTAGAGGGTCCCCAGTCACCAGGCTCATGAAGTCATTCATCTGCCCTTACAGATGGCATCTTAATAGTCTTACTCTGAAGGGGTTTCTTTTCCAGGAACCCTGGGGTCACCAGCATATAGCCACCCATATGACTGGAGCCTACATTGCCTGTCATCAAAATTCCCCAAGGCACACAAATATGAGTCACCGATCTTCTGACTGGCAACTAAAGACCTGCACACGAGCTGAGCCTGCACCTCTGAGCCTTTCCCTCTGCCTGGAGCTTTCCCCTAACGCTTCGAGGCATCTGGGAATGAGTTAATCACTGCTCGCCTTTAACTCCCATTCCTTCCACCACCCTAGGTATCAGGGGTTGACTGGCTGTGTGTTGGACATATGGCCCCAGTTTGGGGCAGGTTCTATAACAGCTCCTCCAGCCAGTTTTGGAGTCTGTCTCCACCTCCACAGGATAGTGATGAGGAACCCCTAAGATAAGGAGTGGAAGGGGCACTTGGGCTGCCAGGTAGGGAGTGAGGTGCAGCGTTCCTGATGAGAGAGCAGCTTAAGAACACATGGAGAGGAGGTGGCGGCGGAAGAAAAGCCCCAGGCTGAATTCCACTTCACTTCCTTTGTTTTCTTTGGGCAAACTGCTCAGCACTGAGGCCAGCTGGCATCTTGTACGTGCTCCCGTGGAGAGGAGCCCACCCAGCTCCCAGCTCCCAGGCAAAGAGACAGCCATGGGCAGGAAAAGGCTGCACTGCAGTAAGCATCCCGCAGTAGCTGACAGCAGCCC
Organism: Ochotona curzoniae; assembly: GCF_017591425.1. Taxonomy (NCBI): domain Eukaryota; kingdom Metazoa; phylum Chordata; class Mammalia; order Lagomorpha; family Ochotonidae; genus Ochotona; species Ochotona curzoniae. The sequence continues at coordinate 63,621,733 of NW_024466599.1, forward strand.
CTGGCGTCTTCCTGGTGCCTGGTGCTGTTGGGCGATCACCTGGCTAGGAGTTAGGCAGAGTGCCCAGTTACCGCCCAGGCAGGTGACCCTTCTTGTTCATCGAGCACTGCTGACAGCCTTTCTTTGGTCCTACAGGAATGCACTATTCATTTTCAAATGGATGGGGATGGTTTTATGTTGAGGAAGAGTTAATCCTGAGGACTTGGTGTGTCTACCTGTTTGCCCTGTTAGTGAACGGATCTGGGGAATATGTAGAGGTGTCCCTCAGTCACTGCAGGGGGTTGGATTTGGCCCACCTTGCATTTACCAAGATCTGTGTGTGTGCAGGGTCCCGTGCATAACATGGAGCCTCTATAATCCTCCCTTCTACTTTCAAACATCTCTAGATGACTTAAAAGACCAACTGCCAGGCCAGTGCTGTGCAAATGGCTGTTAGACTGTGTCACTAGGGAATAACGACAAGAAAAAAGTCTGTATATTTACAGATACAGTGTTTTATTTTTCTTGAATAGTTCTGATGTTTGAATTTGCAGCTGTGGGAGCTTGCTGATCCAGAGGAGATGACTGTGTAGCTTTGTCATTTGGTTGTTGTGAAAATAATTCTAGCATTTAAAGCCATCCTAGGGCAGGTGTTTGGTGCAGTAGTTGAAATGCCACTTGGGTTGCCTGCATCTGCTATTAGAGTGCCTGGGTTCAAGTTCCAGCTCTGCTTCCCATTCCAGCTTCCTGCTAACGTGCACCTAGAAGGCAGCGCCTCATGTATGCGGGTCCCTCCCACACACCCATACAGTGGACCTGGATTGAATTCTGGGTTCCTGGCTTGCGCCTGGCCCAGTCTGACTGTTGTGGGCACTATGGGATAAACTAGCAGATGGGGGATATCTCTTTCACTTTTTCTTCCTCTCTGCCTTTTTTTTTTTTAAGATTTATTTATATTTTTATGGAAAGGCAGATTTAAAGAGAGAAGAGACAGAGAGAAAGATCTTCCATCTACTGGTTCACTCTACAAATGGCTGCAATGGCCAGAGCTGAGCTGAGCTGAAGCCAGGGGCTTCTTCCGGGTCTCCCATGCGGGTTCAGGGTCCCAAGGCTTTGGGCCGTCCTGTACTGATTTCCTAGGTATACGCAGGGAGCTGGATGGGAGTGGAGCAGCCAGGACATGAACTGGCACCCATATGGGATCCTGGTGCTTGCAAGGCAGGGTGGGGATTTAGTCACTGAGCCGTTGCGCTGGGTCCCAGTGTGGTGTATTCTATCAATACCTTTTCAGGTAATAATTAGAACTTGGTATTTATTGCAGCTAGTCTGACAGTTGTCTGACTCAGGCAAATCAGTTACAAAATGACTCCACATGGAGTTCGCAATGTTTGGAACTTCATGTGTGCCGAATGAAAAGGTAACGTGCACTTCCCTTCACCGTTACCGAAGACCTCTGGTGTCACACCGTGAACTCACGTTTGGCGGCTCCTGGGAGTTTGTCTGGAAGGTACCAAGTACTGGAGCAGGGGGAGGGAAGGCAAAGGGCTCATCCTAGTGGAAAGATCCTTCTAATAACCTTTCCTAGATGGGGCCTAGAGGTTGGTTCCCTGCCCAGGTTGCTCGGCCAGCAAGTGGCACCGCTGGGATTTGAATGCCAGCTCCACACTTTAAATTTTTTATTTCAAAGCTTTAGGTATAGATAGGATTCTGAGATGTACACGTGTGATAAATTTAATCCTTCTAAATATTCTGAGTGTCGAAAGGAGTGGTGTAGGCATTGTCACAGGAAGAAAAAAATAGACACAATAAATCTTTTAGAGAGATTTTTAGGAAAAGGAAATTGTTTAGTTTGGTTAAAGGTTCAGACACCATGTTCCAACATGGGACTTCATTTTATAGTTGCCGGGTTGCCACTGACAGTTCTAGAACAACAGAAGGCTGTGAACAAAGCTGTTCCAGGGAAGTGTACGTCTTCATGGTGAAGAACAGAGAGTGGAACCACCTCTGCCTTTTAAGTAAATAAATCAGAATAAAATGATGAAAGTAATCCTTACACTCACCAAGACTGAGACATTCCTGGTTCATTAACTTGAATTTGTCCACTTTCCCTCTTACAACTCCATTCAAGTGATGCATGTAAATAAACACAGACAAATGGCTAGGGGTCTGAAGTTTGCAGTGGATGAGAAAACTCGGCATCCTTGGAAGATGCCCCACTGCAGAGGGAGTGGGGACTTTGACAGTGAAAGCAGTACCAAGAGGACTACAGTCCAGCAAGGGAGGAGACAAACTGCCCGCAACTGGGGACACCACCAGCTGTACAGCCCCTGCCCGAGGGAGGGCTGAGAGCCCAGGGGCGCCACCTAGGCACGGCAGGCTCCGGATGCTTTGTGTTTAGTTCCCAAGTGACAACACACAGCTGTCACAGCTGAGACATTTGGGGAAAGCCCACCACCCCTCGCTGTGGCTCTCCTAACCTGCAAGACACCTTCTGTGATCACACCCTACAGCCACGCGGTTCCGGCAGTGGCTGCAATTGGAATCTACCTGAGGAATTTGAGTAACTACTCATTCTTTAGTTACTCCCCACACTGAGAGAAGAGGATGTAATAGTTTGAAAGGGGGTAAGGGGAGGCCACAACCTGGGCCTCAAGACTTCCAACCCCCCGGGGATAGTTCTGCTCTGGAGTTGGGTGAGCACTGTGGTTGCAGCTGATCCTTGGAAGGCTTTGAAAAACTCTCACCGAAGTGGTTCTGCCCCCTGGCTGCACACTAAAACTGGAGAGCTTTTGTGATGTTCAGTTCCCACAGGGATGTCTGGCCTATATAAATTCTGACTGAATTGGTCTAGGACCAGGTCTGAACACAGCTCTTCAAAAAAAAAAAAAAAAAAAAAAAGCTCCTGGGCCCATTGCAGTGGCCTAGTGGCTAAAGTTCTCAACTTGCACATGCAACAGGATCCCATATGGGTGTATATCCCGGTTACTCTACTTCCCATTCAGTTCCTTGCCTGTGGCCTTGGAAAGCAGTAGAGGATGGCCAAAAGCCTTGGGACCCTGCACTCACATGGGAGTCCCAGAGAAAGCTCCTGCCTTTGGACTGGCTCAACTCTGGCCATTGGAGCCACTTGGGGAGTGAACCACTGGACAGAAGATCCTTCTCTCCATCTCTCCTTCTCTCTGTATGTCTGCCTTTCTAATCATTATTATTTTTAAAAGATTTATTTATTTTTATTGGAAAGGCAAATATACAGAGAGGAAGAGAGACTGAGAGGAAGATCTTCCATCTGATGGTTCACTCCCCAAGAGACCACAAAGACTGGAGCTGAGCCAATCCAAAGCCAGTTCTTCTGGGTCTCCCATGTGGGTGCAGGGTCTCAAGGCTTTGAATCATCCTCATCTGCTTTCCCAGGCCACAAGCAGGGAGCTGGATGGGAAGCGGGGCTATCAGGATTAGGACTGGTGACCATATGGGATCCTGGCATGTGCAAGACGAGGACTTTAACCACTACACTGTCGTGCTGGGCCCTGCCTTTCCAACTAAAAAAAGTGCCTATAGGCTGGCAAATCCCGAATACATACCTCAGACCCAGCCTGTCCTAATGTTCCAGGCATGCATATCAAACAGTGTGCCTGGCATTCAGCCTGCGTGTCCAAGTGTCAGCCTCAAATGAGCATTTCCAAAGCACAGCTCTTAACTCCTCCAGCCACTCTCCTCCCTGATGCTGCTGCAGCCTCCCCAGCTCAGAACATGGCAAAGCTCTACTGCAGTTGCCGCTCAAGTCAGAAGTCTGAAGGTTCTTTCTGATTCTTTTTTTCTCTTGATATTGCCACTCCTTTAAAAAAATTTTTTTTATTGGAAAGGCAGATTGGAAAGGGAGCTGAATGGGAAGTGGAGCAGCCAGGACATGAACTGGTGCCCATGTGGGATGCTGGTGCTTGGAGGTGGAGGATTAGCTGGTTGAGCCAATGTACTGGCCCTGCACTCTACTTCTGAGAACATGTCCAGAATCTAGCCACTGACTTTGGATTTGGCCATGAGGAAGGAGCTCCCGCCATAACCAACTTGGAAACTGGACAAATCATATGAGACCATTATGTGCAGATATTAGAAAACAGGTTGTTTATGACTAGGATGGGGCTGGGAGGAGAGAAACACAAACCACAGGAGCCTTCAGTAGCTCTTGTTTTGGCCCGGGAGACAGTTTTCAGCCAGCGCTAGAGGTAGGAGGCTCCGAACCGAGCCCAGAGGCCTTGCAGAATGGAGAGTTCAGGGAGGACAGTGCAGCCATAATGTGTGGGGTGGAACAGGGAAGACAGGTCCACCAAGAACTCGTGCTTCAGAAGCTTGCATAAGGATGCCCTTGGATCCTCAGCCAAAGAATCTGTGCAAGACCAAGAGAAAAATCAACTCCAGGAAAGAATAATCAACAGGGAGCTAGAAGCCAAAGGAGTCCCAGGGTGCTCACAGATCCCACAGTCATCTGCCTTCTCTCCAGCCCAGGGTCAAAGGTCTCACTGACACGTGAGCGTTCTGAGAGGCTGTGGAAGCTATCCTTGATAGCGTGACTAGGCTAGTCCCTGAATAAAACAAAACAAAACAAAACCTTTAGAGCTGCCCTTATAGAGCTTAAAGAGAAATTTGGTTACAGACCTATTAAGTAACTGCAGAATAAAGCCCAATCCTATTTAAAGGAATGCAGCACAGTTAAGCATCAATGAGTAATTTGTAATAGTCTAATCTCTGAAAAAGCCAAAAGTCAAAGCCTAGATGTATAATAAAGCAGGAAGATATGACCCATAAGCAAGAGATACAGGCCTGCGAATGCCCCAGATAAGGAATTAGCAGATAAATACATTTAAGTTATTGTGAATATGTTACACATGCTGAACATTTAAAGGAAAAGATAAAAATGAGAGAAATGAAAAACAAGAATAGAGTAGAATTTCTAAAGATGGAAAGTGATATTTCAAATAAAAATTTTACTAGATAGAATTAGCAATAAATTAGCAGCTATAGAAAAAGAGACTGAATTTGAAGACATAGCAATAACAATGGCCCAACACACATCACGATAAGAAAAAAAAGACTGAAAAATGAAGAGGAGTCTCAGCTGCCTGTGGGGCAATATAAGATGGACTCGGGCGCAGCACCGTGGCCTAGCGGCTAAAGTCCTCACCTTGAAAGTGCCAGGATCCCATATGGGTGCCAGTTCTAATCCCAGCAGGTCTATTTCCCATCCACCTCCCTGCTTGTGGTCTGGGAAAGCAGTCGAGGACGGCCCAAAGCCTTGAGACCCTGCACCCATGTGGGAGACCTTGAAGAGGTTTCAGGCTCCTGGCTTCAGATCAGCGCAGCACCGGTCATTACAGTCCCTTGGGGAGTGAATCAGAGGACAGAAGATCTTCCTCTCTGTCTCTCCTCCTCTCTGTAGATCTGACTCTCCAATTTTTAATTAGTCTTAAAAAAAAAGGTAATCTTTAAGGTGCTGAATCAAACAGAATGAGAAGACTCTTCAACCTAGAAACCTATCTTCATTTATCTGAGAAGCAGAGCGGGCGAGGGAGAGAAGGGGAGAATGAGCGCTCCCTCGTCTGCTGGTCAGTGCCAGCAATGGCCACGCGGGGCTGGCTGAAGGCAGGAGCCAGGAGCATGGTCCAGGTCTCCCACTGCTGCCTCCCAGGCTTCACACTGGCAGGAAGCTGCAGTCAGAAGGTGGAGCAGGGGATCAAATCCAAGTGTGGGAAGCAAGGTGTCCTAACTGCTAGGCTAACCACCCACTCCCCAACTCAAATCCTATACCCAGTTAATATGTGTTTTCTAAGAAATATTTCTAAGAAGTGATCACTTCTCCATAGCCCCACCAGGTATACCCTGGTCCAGGTCATTGCCATGGCTCGCCTGGAGTATTTCAAGAACCTGCTAACTCATTTCTGGGCTCTCCTTTGCTCTCCTACAGGTTTCTTCCTTGAGTAGTGTTATGGTTTGCACAGGATTTAGCTCTCCGCAGTCATGCAGACATTGACACCTCAAAGTCTGAGGCTAACAGTAACGGTGATGAGTTAGGGGAACAACTTGATCCAGTTATGGTGTCATGGGAGGGCAGGGCTCTTGAGAAGTGAGTGTTCAGGATGGCGTTGCTACCATAGAGCTTAGTGCGGGACATCGTAAGGACAGAATAACGGAGCTGGAGGAATAGTGTGTTTCCATCTCTGCTTCCCTGCTCATCACCTGATTCTTTCCACATGCCTCTCCTCCAAACACCATTGTAGCCACACTGACCTTCTTGATGCCCCTCCAACAAAACACCCAAGTTCCTGCCTAAGGACCCTGGCATTTTCTGGCACACTCTTCCTCCGGTGTGCACATGGCCCACTCCCTGCATTTCCAGTGTTCACATCAGAGATGCCCTTTCAGACCACCCCTTCCAAAGCAGCACCACTACGTCCATCACTCTCTGTTCTCTGACTTCTTTCTTTCTGTGGCTTTGATTACCGCTTGATATCTGCTCACTTGTCTGTTGATTGACTCTCTCACTCATTAGAATGCTTGGTTCAAACAATAGACTCTGGCTCCAAGTTCCCTGCTGTCTCTGAAGACTTTCTAGCAGTTTCTGACACATAACCAGGATGCAATAAATATTTACAGAATGAAGGTATGAATGGGATCATGTCGTCTGGATACCACATTGGAATACAGGACCCGATAAGCCTTCTGGATGATGTAGAATGGGAGACTGGTATAAGATGCACATTCATACACTTTGCACCCATGCCTCTAGGTTTTCTAGAATCCCCCTTTTTAGACTTCTGGATTTGAGTCAGCTCTATCCACTGATGACCCCGTGTATGGTTTCAGGAAATGAGAATAGCCCAGGCTGCCAGGTGTCTTATTGGGGTGATGTTACAGGCAAAGCAAGGAGGAAGAGCTGGGGCCTTGCAGATGCTGGCTCAGCAAGTCATGTAACCCAGAGCACTTGGGCATCTCCCTGTGGGGCCTGCATCCTCTCCTCCCTCCCTGTCCAGCCCTGGGGAAGGCAACAGGGTCCCAAACTGGGATAGAATAACAATATGAGCTCCACGTCTGCGATGAGGGTGTCCTTCAACCATTAATGGCTGTCAAAGAAATGTGACAGAAAAACATTAAACAAGAAAGACCATAGGGATCTTGATGGAGGCAAAGGAGATTGTAGGGACAAGGAAGGCTGTTGTGGGTGAGGTTGCACATCAACCCCTGCTGTGTGCTTCCCAGCCCTAGGCCTTCCCCACCAGCACAGAACGGCTGCTGTCAGCAATTTCTGAGCAGGGAGGGCAGAGCTGCCTGCTGTGTCCCACCCGGGAGAGGGCGCGTTCTCCAGCAGCCTCAGCCTGACTTGTGGTCTACTGCCGGTGCAGCTGCAGCATCTCCAACAGCTTCCCTCCCACCATCAGACATCTCCAGATGCACAGTGCAGACCCCCAAGCCTGCTAGTTGCCCCTCTCCCTGGTTCCTCATGTGTGGCCTTGAGGTCAAGAAGTGGAGGAGGGGAGGTATCTAGAGCAAGAAGACTCAAAACTGGAAGAGGGCATGTGGAGCCCTGTGGAGGACCAGTCACCAAATCCTGTCACTTGTCTGCTCAAACCATCTTTTCCTCCTTCTCTTCCCCTTCTTTTCAGCAACCACATAACCCACAGCTCCCTTCACTCCATTTATTTTGCACACAAAGACTGAGCATGCTGGATTGCCAGATATGCAAATGAGCAAACACTTGCTGCCCCTCATCCCATCACTGTGAGCACTCTCCTTGTGATTTTGAGACTCCTGCACAGCTTTCAAACCCTTAGCTCAAAGTGAGTGCAACAGTAGCTGCAATATACAGTCTTGACTACTCCAGACCATGAGCCATTTACAACCCACGAAGAAACCAAACCCACTGGCAACACTGCTCAGAGCTGTACACACAAACCAAGTGCATCTTCCTCAAGGATTTACTACTGATGGAGACACGTCAGTGCTTGATAAAGTGAGGGGACAGCTGGCAGTGGGCTGGATTAAGTGTTGGAGGTAAACAGCGGGAACAAGGGCCCTCACGCCGATCTAACGCTTTCTAGGCAGCCTGGAGAGCAGTAATGTGGACTAACTAGACTGTCTGACTTAATGCCATAGCATTACAGTGACTAAACACTCAGAATGCTCTTCTAGAATACTCATCATCATCCCATTTCCCTTCTCAAGACCTTAGAGTGGCTCCTATTGCTCCCATTCTAAGTCTGTAGACTTCTGCTTGGCCTTTGAAGTCCTCTGAAGTGACCCTGACCTAGGACAGCAGTTGTCAGCTGTCACTGTTCCTTACCAGGCTCACACCAGCTGCTGGACAGTCCTGTCCTGCAACCAGAGAGGTGGGCAGACATCCTAGAGAGAACAAGAGCTCTGGGGTCAGAGGCCTTGGCTCAGGGTCTAGGTTTGGGATTTAATGTGTGACATCACCCAAATTAGCTATTCATAACACCACAAGTCCACACCAGAGAGCTGATTAAACAGGTCAGTTGAAAAACCTACATTCATTGTCTTGTATAATTCTCCCAACAACCATATAAGATTGGGGATATTACAATGCCCATCTGGGAGTTGTTAAACAGAAGCTTTGGAAGTTTATTCATTTATTCAACATGCCAGGTACTGGGCTGGGCACAGAGGACACCACAGTGGACACAGGAGGCCAAGGCCCTATCTTTAAGAAATGGAAAATGAACAGAGATGAAACCATGGAGACACACCCAGTGATTTCTGAAAGCAGAACACGCTGGACAGGCACTGAGGCAGGGCGGTGTGATGGACAGTGAGGGGAAGGGTGGCAGACACTGCTGCAGGTAGGATCTAGGTCTGTATGGCTCCTGGTCATTGCGAGGATATAGAACTAAATGACTGACCTGCTCAAGTGTGATGACCGAGAAGCTGGAGTCTCAGGTGAGTGGTCTGGGAGGCTCCAGAGAGGTGGAGGGAACGGCAGTGCGGCTGAGTGCATGCAATGAGTAAGCACATGGGCATCTCTGGGGTGCCGGCACAGGATAAAGTCCAGGCTACATTCTTTCCTTAATCACTGCCATGCCCTGCAAGTGGTCTCGCTCCACTATGAACTATGACCACACACACCTGCCTGGTTGAACAGCATACTCCAGATTGCTCTGAATGGCAATTTCTGGAAGTTAGATCTACATTCTAATTTCTGCACCCCTGCTCCAGGAGGCCTGGGCAAGCGTAGTGAGTATATGATGCACTGTATCCATCAGCTCCTGTTGGGAGCTATTCTAAGTGCCCAGGTGTGTGCGTGCTGCTTGACATTGGGCATGGGAGCTGGGGTTTGTGTGAAGGAATAAATGTATGTTGTATAGTTGTTGGGTGTAATGATCCCAAGTAACAGCTCACTTTAAATGCACTGGGTGGGCTGGCACTGTGCTGTAGAGGGCTAAGCCTTTACCTCTAATGCCAGCATTGCATATGGATGCTGGTTTGTGTCCTCGCAGCTCCACTCCCAATTCAGCTCCCTGCTCATGGTCTGGGAAAGCAGTACAGGATATCCCCAGTCTTTGGGTCCCTGTACCCATGTGGGAGACCCAGAAGAAGCTCCTGGCTTTGGAATAGGCTGAGTTCTGGCTGTTGTAGCCGTCTGGGAAGTGAACTGGCAGATGGAAGATTTCCCTCTCCCGTTCTCTCTGTAGCATTGCCTTTCAAATGAAAATACATCTTTTTTTTTTTTTAATGCACTGGGGTACCTGACTACTAACTATGCCTATGGCAAATCCCTTTGGAAATTGAAGCTTCTTGTTCTTAAATTTGTGTTCATTTAATTTGTTTGAATGGGAGAGAGAGCAACAGATAAAGAGATCTCATCCAGACTCGGCATAATAGCTCAGTGGCTAAATCCCTGCCTTGCATGTGCTGGGATCCCATATGAGTACCAGTTAGTGTCCCAGCTAGTCCACTTCTCATCCAGCTCCCTGCCTGTGGCCTGGGAAAGCAGTGGAGAATGGCCCAAAGCCTTGGGATCTTGAACCCATGTGGGAGACCCGGAAGAAGCTCCTGGCTTCAGATCAGCTCAGCTCTGGCTGTTGCAGCCATTTGGGGAGTGAGTAAACCAGCAGACAGAAGGTCTTTTTCTATGTCTCTCCTTCTCTCTATAAATTTGCCTTTTCAGTGGGAAAAAATAAATCTTTGTAAAAAATCCACATACACACAAAAGAGATCTTCCACCCTCTGGTTCACTTAAGCATCCACAGCAGTCAGTGTTGGGCCAGGTCAAACCCACGAGCTCAGAGCGCAGTTTGGGTCTCCTAAGTGGGTGGTAGAGACCTAGATTCGTGAGCCATCACCTGCTGCCTCCTAAGATGTGCATCTGCATGATGGAATCGGACACGGACTCAGGACACAACCTAGCTACTCCAATATGGGAAGCAGGTGTCCCAAGGGGATCTTAACCACAGCGCCAAACACCCATATCTGAGACCTTATTTTGTAAAGTGGATCATCATCTGCATTGTAAGTGGAGTTTATCCTACCAGGTACCTAGGTAGAATTGAGAGTCTTAGAAATGGCTGTTCATTCAAATCCACAATCATTCCAAAGACTATCCTTGGAGCCCCTCCTGCATGCCAAATCCAGTGCCAGGCAATAGAGGAGTCAGAGGCCTTGTCTTCCAGAAACCCAGGGTCTGGCAAGGGAGGCTGGTGCTAAGCAAATTATCCCACACATAATTTCATATCACCCCAACCGAAGTGTGAGGAATGATGATCAGGAATGGGGCAGGGGAGTGCCAGGCCCCACAGTCCCATTTCTGTACCCACCTGGGTAGCGCATTCTTCCCTTCCTCCCTGGGGCTGGCAAGCCTCCCTGAGGGGGCTCACTTGCTGCCTCCACTGTGGAAGAGAACTCAACATGCACTGGGAGACGTCAAGGTCATCAGTCTGGGCAGGGTTTGTGTTTTCCTTCCCTCTGGGGCCTGGGCTGTCCCTGTAGCCTTTTTGGCAGGTCACAAGGTTAGCAGTGATGGGCTCAGAATTCAGAACGCTTGGCAGCAGGCAGAGAGACAGTGGCTGTGTGACAAGGAGCAGGGAAAAATCACGCGGAGCACAATTGAGTATTTGCATTGATCTCAGCAGTAACTTTCCAGAAAGCTGAGATGGACATCCAATTGCAATCTAAATTCCCTGAATATTTTTTGAGGCATCAGAATGGTGCTGGCTGTGTGTGTGTGTGCGTGTGCATGTGTGCGTGACTTTTTCTGGCTTATCCATCAAATTTATGAACTAATACCAGATTTCTAAGAGACATATACTAGGCAGGTGAAAGACTGTGGGAGTACCTGACCGAGACAGGGAGTTAAGTGGGGCTTCCTGATGCTTGAGGCATGCGGCCAGGGCCCCCTGTGTAACCTGAGTCAGCGGGGGCACTTGAGACCTTCTGGCTCAGAACTGGACCTCTCCCACCACCCTCTGGCAGACACAGGATGGAAGCTTAGACTTGGCCAATCTGGTTTCACTCCAAGGTTTGTGGCTTGGCCCTATGTCCTCACTCTTGCCAGCCAGGAGAGCCCCAGAGGGAATGAGCTGGCTGTGCTACTCACACCTGCCAACCACAGAGAGATTGCCAAACAGGCGTCCCCGCTGAGGGACCAGAGCACAGGCAGCACCTCCGGCTGCAGGGGTGGAGAGTGGAGAGAGAGGCACCTGGGGATTGCTGGATGGTGGCTTAGGTTGCTTAGTTGCCTTTTTTCTCTCTCTCTCTTAATTTCCATCAGTCTAAGGCTTTCAGCTACTCATTCACTCATACTTTGGGCTATACTGTATACACCTTGATTGTCAGAAACTGCTTCTTTCACAGTCTCCATCTCCAGCCAGTGCCCATTTTATACCAGTCTCTCAATGCCGGGCAGCTGTCATTGCTACTGTATTAACTACAGCAAGGGCCAGCACCACTAAGTGCTACTGAGCTAGAGGAAGAGACAAGGCTACCAATTTTCTATATACTCACCATGTGCTTTGTCCTGTGCTAATTTTGGATGCTTCTTACCCACAAATGGGGGCTCACTGGGAGCAGGGGCGACATGACATGGGAACAAGCCATTACCACACATCTGTGGCAGCCAAATAAGACTACACAGAAGGTCCCTGTCCAGTAGTACTGTTGGGCCTTACAGACCAAGTTCACGTGGTATGAAACAGAGCTAGGAGAGGGGGTTCCGTGTATAGGGGGTGCATGAGCAAGGCCTAGGATGAAAACGCCAGAGTGTGAGCTTGGGGACCATGGGGATAGAAAGGATTGGGATCCAGTGTGGTGGGGGCTGGCCAGAGGTTGTAGATGGTTGGTGGGGGGATAGCAGATAGGTGCGGCAGTGTCTCCCTCCTATCAACCAGGCCTGGGAAACCCAGTGTGGAACTGGCACGTCCCTGGAGCTTTCTTGCTGCTGTGCTCGTCAGAGCTCCTTCTTGCAGGGTTTTCTGGTCTGCATCTCTGCCTGTAGTTGCTGTTCCCCATATAAGGCTGAGCAAGCTCAGTCCACACTGCCCTCTCCCGCCTCTGCAGTGCCCTTCAGTAGCAGCTCCCGGGGTTCTGGAGAGCCTCATGGGGAGCCCCCATGTGTTCCTGCTCTCTCATCTGCTTGGTGGCCTCCTCCACGGAGCAGCGCTGGGCTGGGAAGTGTGGAAAGCGGGTGGTCTCAGTCTGGCCATGAAGCCCAGCCCTGCACCACTGCCCCAGCCCTACACTGTGCTTCAGCCCTTACAGACCTGTCCTTCTCTACTCTTACCCACCGCCCAGCAGAACCCAGATGGGGCATGATCCTTCCCCTACTGTGAAACTCAGGGGTGGCAGGGAGGATCAACCTTGGAATCCCTATTTTACTGCTGATTTGCTTTGCAATGCCAAGATAGGCATGACACCTCTGTGGGCTTGTCTTTGTGAAGCTGGTTGTCATCTTTGCTGTCCTGTGGTTTTGGGGGAGGTTTCCAAGCAAACACAGATGAAAAATCAGTAGATGGGCAAGCAGGACACGGGGTGGTAAGGGTAGTCACTGAGACCAAAGATGCTTCAGTTGCTTACTCCCCAGAGCCAAGCCCTGGCTGCTGTGTGGTGGTCTAGTCCAGGGCAGGGAGACCTTGGAGGGCTCTACAGTCTCCTACTGTCCTAGACAGTGCAGTCCTGGGGCCTTGTCCACCCACCCAGGGTGCTCCCACACACAGAAGAAAACTCCTGGCTCCATCTTTGGTCTGGTCCAGCCCTGGCTACTGAAACTGTATAGGAGTGGGGTGATGAACCAGCTGCTTGAAAATCTCAAGATCTCTTTCTATGCCTCCTCTCACCCCTCTGCTTTCAGCTATGTCCTGCTCAAAGCCATGCAGCCTGTGATGGCAGAGCAAGGTCTACAGTACCAGGCCCTGACGCTGCTGCTTCCCTACACCTTCGCTGCTCAAGTGTGGCCTGTGGGCCAACAGATGGTCCTTGCAGAGAGTTGCACCCCACACCTACTGAACAGAAACTTACAGGCAGAGTAATGAGGTCCCCAGGCAATATACCCGCACAGTTTGAAAATTGCCCCTGGGACTCCCCTAACTTTCTGGCCTGCAACTTCTGTTACTCCAAGCATGAAGGCATTGAGAATAGACTGTGAGCATAAAGACATTGCTGTGGAACTTAAGATAACAGGAGTCTTGATCCATCCCAGTCACTTCGGGATGAGCCCTTTGGGATCCAGGGGAAGCAGATGAAGCGAGTCACCTGCTGGATCCTTCTAAGGGCCTGGGTGCAACCTTCACTGCTGACTTGCAAATAAGCCAGGGGCTCACCCCGGTTCTGGCCTTGCCTCATTGGTTAAGCCCAGGGAAGATGAGGCTCATAACCAGGGTCCAGAGTACCCTACATCACAGCCTGGCCACATGGAGATAAGGCCTAGATTCCCTGAGAAAGATCTAGAGCTGGCAGTAGCTAGGGAATGTTGGTATTTGAAGTGGAATTTCTGGGAGCCAGGGCCTTATAGCCATGGTGGCAGCCAAGAACTGGCTTGGGATAAGGGCCCCGATCTTCATTTCCACTCTAAGGTCTCTATACTACTTCCCCTGTCCTACAAGACAGCTTTTCTCAATCTCAAGCAAAGCACAAAGCTCCCAGAGCTTGAAGACCTTCCAGTTTCACCCTCCTGATGTGGGGCATCTGCTAGGGTGAAGTTCAGCACCCAGGACCCTGCCTAGCACAGCCACCTTTGGCTCCACACACACACTGGGGCTCCTCCCTAAGTGGGCATGCCCTGCTCCCCCTGATCCTGGGGGAGTTGGTAGACAGAGGAAGACAGCTGGGATGATCACAGGGATAGACTCATGGCCTGAGGTTGCCTCTCTGTAGGGCTGGGTCTCACGTGGCCAAGCAAGGCAGTGGTTGGTGCATGGTGGGACGCCGTAGCTCACAGGGTCTGAGGCACCTGCTGAATGGCGCCTCCGAAGCCTAACCTGGCACCACCATCACCGCCTTTAGCCCAAGCAGGGATTTCTGTGTGAAGGATACTGTCATGTCCTCCAACTGATTTGGCTCCTCAGACACCTAAATCCCCCTCTCTAGAGTTGCTATGCCATCCTCTGTGTGCAGTGTAACCCTCACTCCCTCCTAGAAGTCCAGGAGAAATGTGGCTGCAGCCAGCACTTACCTCCCATCTGAACTTGTGTGTATGTGCATATGTACTAAAGCGTGGGATGGGATAGGAGGTATGTTATGCATCTTTGGCAATACTGACAGAACTCTTTCAGGGTCCAGCTGGGGCTCCAACTTTCAGCCCATGCTCCCTGAATGACTGTGGCAGTCTCTCCCCACTCTCTGAGCCTTGGGTAAGGTGAGGGTCAAGGTGGGCCCTGGAGGAGCTGTGGAGCTCCTAAAAGACGTCTTTTGCAGGAGGACAGTATCCAGAGGAAGGCCTGATGGGCAGGGTTCCAGTCCCTTCCTTGGATGGCTCTGCTGCTGGCTTCTTTTGGTCTGCATGCGTTGGGGGAGTAATGAGGATTCTGTGGCACCGCTACTGGAACCACTGGGAGAAGAGCCTTGCTCTATTTGGCACATTCTGGGCACAGCCACAACTAAGTGAAGGAATGCTCTCCCACCCCCGCTGGGCTGCTTCGCCCTGCGAGTGTGACAGATCATTCCTGGGAGTCGAAGATGGTCCAGGTTCTCTTCTTCCCAGGCTTTGACAGCCTGCCAGTTGCTTTTCCTCCTTGCCCTTTTTTGCTCACCCAAAACCTCCCAAGGGAAGCTGCTTTCAAGAAACCATGGGGGCGGTGGGGCTCAAGACTCCCAATGGCACAGTGTGCAGGAGGAAGCTCAGCCACTGGAACTGAACATGATCCTGGAACAAA
This sequence comes from Ochotona curzoniae, assembly GCF_017591425.1. Classification (NCBI taxonomy): domain Eukaryota; kingdom Metazoa; phylum Chordata; class Mammalia; order Lagomorpha; family Ochotonidae; genus Ochotona; species Ochotona curzoniae. The sequence continues at coordinate 63,637,080 of NW_024466599.1, forward strand.
CCAAGTGGGTTGTGGCTTGTTTCCACAGGGCAATTAGCTGAAGAGCTGTCCAGTCTCTGCAGGGCTCTGGGAGCAACCAGACAGATCTGCACTCAAAGGGTTGGCCGCATGCACCTCGCACCTCGCAGACAGCAGCACCCACTGACTCAGTGGTTCCCCCACTGGGAATACATCCCAAAGAAGTATTCCAGAAAGAAAAGGCCATGTGCATAAAGATGAGCACTGTGGCATTACCCAAAATAGCCCCAAACTGGGAACCACCCTGCCACGCAGCAATAGGGGCGGGGACGCACAGCACATCCATTAGACAGAGCTTCTGTATTCTGCACCGGGAGGCTGGGTGGAATTGTGGGAAACAATGGTGGCCATAAAGTGTTCACAAAATGGGAGCGACTGGACACACATCAGCTCTTTCCTTTCCTTTCCCCCACAAAAGCTGCAGAAGAGCCTGCAAAAATGTAGAGTTGTATGCGGGCAGTGGTGCTGTGAGCTATCAGGAGAACTCGGTAATGACGTAGAGTGTGTGTACCATGTGCTGAGTTCATTGCAAGGTGCTGAGGCTGGAGCAGTGGGTGGATGATGCTCATTCTCCACTTGTCATCTGAAGCTTCAAATCTAATGAAACACACACACACACTTCTGAATGTCCTTCCTTTGCTATTGTACTATCATCTTTCAATTTAAAAAAAAATAGCCAAGAAAAATGAGCAAAGAAGGTGCTGTTTTCCTCCTGGGCCAGGCATGCCATTCCAGCTATTGGAGCCACTTCCAGTTGCATGATCTACACATTAGAAGAAAATCAAATGTAAATTTGGTAGAGGCATTTCATTCTTATGATGTCTTAGGATCCTTTGTAGAGAAAACATTTAAAAAAAAAAATCCATGTTCAAGGAAGGGGGGGCGGGGAGCGGGGACTTGTTACTAATCTCGCGGCTGAATAATTAAGTATGCCTAGTTCTGAAAGCAGTGAGCTAGATTATGCAGTGCCAAAAGTGACAGCTCTCCTATCCTGTCCATACAGCAGAGCTTTATAGCTAAAAAATGCTGCCAGAAAACCCAATAAAAAGGAAGCAAAAATATTTCTGTTTATACTAAGCTGCCATTTGAGAAAGATTTTTAAATATGTGCTTTCCTATGTGTAAATCTGACAGCAGATGCATAATTAAAACCCCAGGAGAGACTTTCCTTTTAATCTGTTCAAAGTAAACCAATAAAACATCCTTTAGGATGTGCAACAATGGACTAATACTCTGGATTGTTCTGAGTTATCTGAACCACAGGGGACAAACACTGGCTACCCTCTGTAGCTTCAGAAGTTCACGTCCTCACAGGACATATGGACAACGACATGCCAAAGGCCACACAGGCAGTATCTGTGAGGGCTGCTTGTTCCATGGAGAAATGCAGTGGCATTACAACAAACTAGAGTTAGATGCCGCCGGTAGTGGGTCACATAGCAAGCGTGGAAGGGAGAAATAATTACCGAGCACTTCAGTTCCGTGTAAGCAGTCTGAGGGAAGAATTTAAAGCACAGAGTGGATTTTCATTTTGCTTGAGCTAGTCAGGATGACTCTCTAAGCAGCCCCAACCACAACTGAAAAATTACTGGCAGCTGGATCAGTGTGCTGTACGGACAGACACGTAATGACAAACTGCCAGCTGCCCATCTCTGCGTGTGGGGCCCTTTGCAAACCAAGTGTCGGGACAGACATTTCAGTGTTCCATCGAACCTGGAGCACACACAGCCATTTCTGTGTCTTCGCGGCTCCCGCCGGTGGAAGGCCCAGCTTGCTCTTCCTTCCCCAGGGCGCACACATGCACTCCTGAGACAAAAGGCAAACACACTGATGCAAATGCAGGCGGGAAGCAAGGAGCGTCTGTTCTTGCATCAGAATTTGCCAGAAAGTCTCCTACTTGCTAATGCCCCTGACTGTGAACTTTCTCATACTGGCTAGTTCAGCTAGTCAAGATCTTCCAGGAGCTTCTAACCAATCTAAACTGCAGGATTTCTTTGATTCTCTTGACTTTTTACTCAGTAACTGGCCTGATCAACAGGCCAGCTCTTGTCTTGATGTCTGACATACCCTAGGACATTAAGACACATAGCCCCATAATTAATTACTTCCGTTTCAGACAACGGTGTCCCCCCACCCATTCAACTCTGGAAATGTACCATGTGACATGGATTCTGGACCTGTCTGAACCCTTCATTGTGTGGTCTTAGACAAGTAAGCCCTTTAGCCTTGTGCCTCATAGGATTAAACTAAAGGTCTCCTTTTCACTGCGATCTTCTTTATTAAGGATTTCTAGGCTAGGCAGCCAGCCCATCAATGCTGCAACTCAACTGTCCATGTTGTATCACGCCTTAATTTTTGCTAATGAAAGTAAGTTCCAGTCTTTCAGAATACAGTGACACACTAAGACCTCTGATTCATGGAAAGACAGAAGGAAGAGTTTTCTACCCCAGAGTCTAGCTGAGTCATTTAGCTGGGTCTCCACAACACAAAAAAGAACACTCTGACACAGTCTTAATGGGTCCTGTTGGTCCCCTGAATGCCAGTCATGGATCCAGTGAAAATGAGTCCAGTAGGGTTCCCCTACCCTGGATGAGACCCCTTATGGCCTGAGCCGTAGCTGCCTGAGCTGACAAATCCATAAAAAGCATCAGTGCTAATAAAAATCATCTCTGCAGACTCAGAGCACTTTAGGGAAAGGAAGTATGTAAGCAGATGAGAAACTGACGTGGGCAGGTCTTTCCTGAAATCTCATCCAAGTACATTCTGCAAAGAGAAGGCTGAAAGGAAAAGCATATCCTTGGGGACTTATCTCACTGGTAGAAGGGACCAATTTCAACCACTGAGACTGCCAGGCAGGTGACCCGGGATCACTGCAGAGCTGGTTTATAGGCTGGTTCCAAAGTTTCTCTCAAGGTTCTGGAAGCAATGTGCTGGCTGACTCAGGGCAATGCCACATACTTCTGTGTTGCCCTCTTGTACTGCTTGCCTCCATCTGAAAATGCTAATCAGGAAGGAACATCATTCCTTTCTGCTTGACTGAAAGCACAGCCAACCTGCTGGTAGACCGAAGGCCAGGACACAGAACAATTTTCCAACACGCTGACTCAATTTTAGGCAAAGAGCTGAGAGATACTTTAGAGGCTTCAGCTGGGCTCAGGTCACTGCCTCCCAAGGGGCAGGGCGTGAGAAATTGACAGAGACACAGAGACCACAGCTAAGGGAATGGGACCCCATGTGGATGCACTCGCTGTTTATAGGGGAAGAGAACACGGCACATACTTCCCCTTCAGCCTGTGGGTCCCACAGCAACCCAGGGCACACGCTGCCAGGGAAAATGCTTTGACCACCCAGCACACACATTCTCCAGGACTAAGCATCTTTAGGACTTTTAAAGCTCTTAGAAAAAAAAACTAGTTGCTATAGCAACTTGATGCAGCTCTAAAAGGGGATTTTTTTGGGGGGGGGTCATTTTATATCTCCAATCACCATAACAACATGATATAGCTTTTAAGGTATTTTTATCCAATTTGTGTGTGCTTTGGACTTGGGCCATATCTGCCTTTTCTATTTAAAACGAGCAGATCAAGCATGACACATGAAAAAAGCACTGAAGGCAAGGAGGCCCTTTCACAGACTCTCCATACGCACCCGAGAGACGGCTCTGCTGCTCACATCCCACACCCGGCTCTAGTCTTGCTGCCTCTGAGCGGCCATCTGTAGCAGTGAGTCCAGTGAGTGGCTACTCTCTGTAGCCAGTGAGCCCAGGCCCCTGTCTCAACGCTAGAATACCAAAGCATGCCAGAACCCCTCCTTCTCCATGCAAGGTTTAGCTACAGAATCTCTTACTTCTCAGCTCAGCAAATCCAGCCTTCCTGTTCAGAAAAGCACTCCACCAGGAAGCAACACCTCTGGACACTGGAGGGGTGACCTGCCAAGTGCATTTGCCCAGCTGGAGACCAGAAGCAGCGGTGGGTGGGACACAGCATATCCCCAAAGCCGATAGCCAGTATTCCTGTACCCTCTTTACAGGTAACAGGGTAGGGTGGGGAAGGGAACCTGAGTGACGGGAGAGGAAGAAAGACGGATGGAGGATGGGATGGGCCACCCCAGCCCAGTAAAAGGAGCTTGTAGGAGCATCCACACAGCAAGGGGCGCCAGGCTGGAACTACATGAATTGCCCATATCAAAAGTAGAAGAGCTAATGGGAAATACAGGAGACAAATCCACCCCCACCCCCCCCTACCATTACTGGCTGGAAGAAGTGGCCAGGGAACAGGAAAAGAGATCCGGAAACTGAAACAGAGGCGGGGGTGGAGGAGGGACTAGAAAAGCCAAGGAGGACGCAGGACAGCAGCAGGGAGACGCAGGGTAGGGGAAGCGGGCGGAAGGGAGATGGGGGAGAAGTGATTCTCAGGCAAGAGACCTCCCCAGGGTGAAAAGGCTGGAGACCACTGCCAGGACAGAGAAGAAAACGCAACAGTGGGAGGAAGGGGGATACTGCTGGGAAGGGGAGATAGAAAGGGCTTTTGAAATGATCTGGATGTGGAAACCCAAGCCCAGGGTGGTGGCACATAGGGAAGTGCAGCAGCCCCAGTATCCTGCGAGTTTCCTTCTGAAGGAGAGAAATCAGGCGCGCGCGCAGAGATAGGTCAGCAGGCCGACGTGCTTTGCAGCGAGGGCGCTCAGGTCTGCTGAAGACCGGACTGAGGATCCCTGCCCCATTCGGCCACACTACTTGGAAAGTCATCCCGAGTTCGGCTCTCCTTGGGCCACCTCTCGCGCCAAAAGTCACGAGAGAGACGGAGGGGCGGACGGGAGAGCACGAGACCAAAGTAGGCAACCAGGCAGCTGAGAAAGGCAGGAGCTTGGAGGCGCGGACGAATAGGGCACAGCGCGGCAGGGGAAAAGCGCGGAGAGGAAGAGCCGCGCAAGGGGCGCACCGCTCACCTATTGTTGACACCACGGTGCCCACGAAGTAGAAGGCGCCAGGGAAGTCCCAGCGCGGACGCAGCGCGTCGGCGCGGACGCCGGCGGCCAGCGCGGCCTCGTAGTGCCGGAGGAAGGCGCGCAGCTCCGGCTCGGCCACGCCGTGCGCCGCGCTGAAGTTGCGCAGCGTGGCGCCCCAGCGCGCTCGCGCCTCAGCCTCGCCCGGGCTCTCGAGCGCCGAGAAGACCGTGGCGCCCGCCACCAGGTAGAGGCCGATGAGCGCCGCCAGCAGCACGAAGCGGCCGGTGTCCTCGTTGAGGTGCGAGCGGCGGCAGCAGCAACAGCAGCAGGAGGGGCGCGGCAGGCGGCGGCGGCAGCGGCGGGGCGGGGGCCGGGGGCTGCGGGAGGACATGGTCCGGAGCTCAGCCCCGGGGCCCGGGTGGCGCTCGGGGCCCGGGCCGCGACATCTCCCCGCGGGAGCAGTAGCGTGAGGACGGTGACCAGGGCTTGGGGGGTGAGGGGCTGCTGCGGAGCCCGGACGGCGGCGCGCCTCCGCCTTCTCCCTGGCTCTCAAGCCACACGCGGGTTCCGAGGCCCAGCGGACGCCTGGGCTGAGGCGCTCTGGCTCGCGCCCCGACGCCTCGTCGGCTCCTTCGAGTGCTTATCCGCTGCCCTCGGGTGCGGGGTTCCGCAGCTAGGCCCCTGCCGCCCTGTGGCCAGCGTCCGCGGGACCCCGGGCCTCATACTCCTCTCTGGACAGGCCTCGGGCTGCGGGCGGGGCGGACCGTGGAGCCCGGACGCCTAGGACCACGACGCGGCAGCCGGACGCGGAGGGGGCCCCCGGGGAGGTTCCATGAAGCGTCCTGGCTTGGTGGCTCTCAGGCGCGGGGCGCGCGGGCAGTTCTCCTCGTGCCCCCGGGAGGCTGAACTGGCGGCGTCGGCTTCGGAGCCTTGGTGCCAAGCAGAGTCCGGGGAAGCGCTCCCTTCCCAGCTTCAGCCCAAGAGGCGCCCGGCCCGGAGAGGCGGAGTCAACGGCTCCCGGGGCGGGGTGTCGGGGAGGGGTGAGCTAGGGAGGGTGGAGAGTTTGGGTTGCGGAGACGCCTCCGGGCCTCTCTGGAGGCGTGAATGCGGGCAGCCGGGCAGGTGTCCGACTGCGGTGCTGGCAGTCAAATCACCAGGGAGCTCTTCTAGTCTTCCAGCACCTTGGCTCCGAAATCCCTTCCTTATCTCTCGCCGCCGAGCAACTTTGTGTAACTTGAGCGCGCTCTGTGGTCTCAAGGCTGGGGTCGTACCACGCGAATCCCCGACACCGGATTCTGGGGCTCCAGTCCTAAGTTTAAGTTCCCTTCGCTTTCTCCTTTGTCCTGCATCAGAGCGCAGCGCCCGGACGCGGAGGGTGCTTTGGGGGAGGTGTTAGCCGGGCTCTGGGAGAACCGGGGCGTTTGCTCCCCCTCCCGGCCCGGCGGGCGGGCGGCCGCGTCAGCACCGCGGACAGCGCGTCGGTGCCGCAGCCGGGGCGCGGGCGGCGCCGGGACGGCGGGGGCGGGAGGCGCGGGACGAGGCTGCTCACCCGCAGCGCCCAGCTTCCTTAGACCCTCTCGGGTTGCTGCTTTACCTCCCGCGGTGCCCCCCATCCCGAGGCAGGTGCAGGCGGGGAGGGGACGCTGCGGAAAAGACACGGCAGAGTCTGGCGCGGGTGGGGGCCGGCAGTGCCACCAAAGGAGGAGGCGCCCAAAGCCGGGCGGACTGCCAGGTGTCTTCTGGCCTTACCCCGCTCTCTGAACCCTCCAGCCCGGGAAAGGGGCTAAGACACTAGGAGAGTGGGCAGGGGGAGAGGAGGTGCTGGGAAAGCTCGTTAGCGGCTCCTTCGAGGCTGGCGCTGGGAAGGGAGTGCTCTGGAGCATTGCCGGGAAATGATCGCTCCCGGCCCCAATGCGACTTGGAAAACGGGTGGGTGCTTCGCGCGAGCCTGCGGATGGGCTGGGGTGACGAAGTTCTGTGGCTAGGAGCGCACTCCGTGCCCGCAGAAGTCCTTGCATTCTTTAGGGCAACCAGCCCCCTTTTCCTGCCTCCGCTCTCCAGCCTCCCTTCTCCTGCTGGCTGTGTGGACAGGAACGCTAGTATGAGTGAAACTAAGGAAAATAAGCGTGTATGATGGTGACTGCGTTTCTGTACTTGAGGTGCGTGGGCTGCACCTCCAGACCTCCTCCATCCCCAGTGCCCAGCTGTGTGGCTTCCACAACAACTACTCAGAGCTAAGGGCTGCCCAAAGGTCAAGTGTCGGTTTGCCCTGCGAGTCTGGTGTCTGTTCTGGCCCCTGAGCCTCCTCCCCTCACAGAGCATTCCACAAAGCAGCGTTCTTTCGCGCCCTGCACACACTGAGGGCTAGGCTGGTGGTAAGAGAGCTTCCAGAAAGTTGGAAAGCATCTGACTTGGTGCCGGGTTTCTCAAACAAGGGCACATTAGGGACTCGGGTCATCCGGGAAACATTGGTCCTTTTAGCCCTGGAGTTGACTGCCTTGGCCTCTGGTCAGCCAGGGGGCAGCTGGGGAGACTCCACCCTGACCTAGCAGGGTCAGCAGGAGCTAGCTGACACTGGCAGCTGTTTTGCCCAAGTGCGGCCAGGGAGAACATTTTATTCAGCACAAGCTAAGCCGTTGCCTCCTTTGCCTGAGCGTCGTGGGAACCTTGTGCAAACGCAAGCGGTTAGCATTGCAGACTGCTGTTGCTGCCCTCATCCGTGTCTCAACCCCAGCCCGGTTCCCCCAGTTTTCTTGCTCTTAGGAACTCCCTCAGGCGTGGTCCTCTGGGGCTGAATCCTTTTTTCTCTTGTTTTGGGGCAGCTGTGCCTGAGGGATGTCAGTCCAGGAACTGGAGCCTGCGATGGCAGTTGAAGGACACTGCCAGGCCTCCTCTATGCTCAGTCTCCCAGAGCAGAAACAGGGTGCTTCGCTGCAGTGTGCTGTACCTCTGGGACCAGCTCCCTGTCCAGCTGGCACAGGGCCTGCTTCGTCCTCCAAACGTGTTATTCCAGTTTGATTAGCTGCACCCCCCTGGCATCAGTGTCTATTCTAAAGGACCTTATCCATCTATTTAATGGTGAAATGATGAGTTCCCTGCGCACAGGCACGGGTCCTTTTGGGAACGAGCCCTGTGATGAATGTGGCTTTTGCCCACTGATCGATATTCAAGCCTTTGACTTCCAGCTGGCTCTCTTCACTGGTTTTACGTCAGCCTGGAGTTGCTGTTAACAGCTTCATGAGGATGGGCCAGGTGCCTCTGATCCTGTCCTGCCAAAGTTCACCCTACCTCCGCCTGCCGGTCATTGCTGTGACCTTGCCCATGTGATTTGATGGTCCTTATTCTGCTGGTCCCTACTCAACCCAATTGGAGTCCCGATTCTCTCTCTCTCTCTCTCTCTCTCTCTCTCTCTCTCTCTCTCTCTCTCTCTCTCCAGTACTCAAATATAAGTTCAACGACAGACACTTTTTTCCTTGGGGGAAAAAATCCTTTGTAGGATATTTTCAAAAGATTTTGTATTTATTTGAAAGGCAAGAATTATCAAGAGCAGGAGAGATAGAGATTTTCCTTCCACTGCTTCCCTTAAAATGGTCACAGCATCCAGGGCGTGGTCAGGCTGCAACCAGGAGCCAGGAGCTTCGTCCAGGTCTCCCACATGAATGACAAAGGTCCCAACACTTGGACCACCTTCTACTGCTTTGTCAAGCACATTAACAGAGAACTGGGTTGGAAGTGGAACAGCTGGGAAATGAATTGGCACCCATATGGGGTTTCAGCCACACAGACAGTGGCTTAATTTGCTACACCACAAAGCCAGCCCTGTTTATTGGAAATTTTGACCCAATAACTTTGGTGCTGTCACTTCAACCCTGACTGTCATATAGCAAAGAAGTTCAGGCACAGCCTCTTCTTTCTGTTAACTGTGTGTCTTTCTGTAGTTTATATAAAACACATTCCCACACACTGTGAGAGTATTAGCAAAGTTAGGTGAATTAAAATGCAACCAATTGGCAACTTCCCCCCTGCGTATTCACCCAAAAAGATATATCTCCACAAAAATTTGCATTGTTGTTCATAATAGTAAAAAGGAAATGCAATCCACAGGTCCATGGCCTAATGAGCAGATAGATAAACTGTAGAATATACATGGGATGAAATATGCATTAATACATGGAAGTAAAGTACTGATACATGCTACAAAAGGCATGAATCTGGAAAACCACACTAAGTGAACAGAAGTCATGAGGCTGGCATTGTGGTGTGTTGAGTAGAGCTGCTGCCTGCACAGCTCCTATGTGAACATACTATCCTGTGGGTTCACGTCCCAGGAGCTGTACTTCCCATCCAGCAACCCGATTGTGGCCCAGCAAAGCAGTGGAGGATGGCCCAAAGGCTTGGTTCCCTGCACCTGTACAGGAGAGCTGAAAGATGCTCCTGGCCCCTGGGACCTTAGCCTTTGTGGTCATTTTCCGGGGGAACTGAACCAGTGGATAGAAGATCTGTATTTTCGTGTCTTTGCCTCACCCCCTTTCTCTCGCTCCTCTGTAACTCTGCCCTTCAAATAAACAAATAAATTTGTTTAAAAAAAAAAAGAAAGAAACCAGCCACAAAATGCTACATATTATGTGATTCCATGTGTATGGAATGTCCAGAATAGGGAAATCCATTGAGACAGAGGCAATTTAACCATTGGTGAGGACGGAAGGAATTGCAGGGAAATAGGAGTGACTGTGATGGGCATGAGGTTTCTTCTGGGATTGAAAAAAATATTCTAATGTTGGTTGTGGTGAGGATCGTGTAACTTTGTGATTATATTAAAAAGTATCAAATAGTACATCATAAATGGAAGAACTGAATATGAATCATCTTCCAATAGAGGTGAGATGCATATAAATACAACTGCTTCAGAAAAATATTTAAAAAAATAGTCAATCTGAAGGAAAACAATTTCTTTAAAATAGCAGGAGAAATCAGAAACAATTTAGTTGTGCTATAGAGAAAATTGGTTATGGAGTTATAATAAGGTAGTATGTTCCAGAAAATACTTTCTCTTACAAACTAATCTGTGTTAGTACAATTTTGATTTAAAATTCCGCATTCCAAGTGGAAGATTTAAAATGTTCAGGGTATCTTCAAACTTCTTTGATCTTCCTGTTCTCAGAACTGTAATATCCATCTTTTGCATTATTCAGTGGCAATTAGCTATATAACAAGATCCTTTTTTTTTTCCCTTTCAGTATGGAGAAGCTAATCATCTCTAGTTTGTGAGGGTCACTTGAGTTTCCTTCTTAGTTGTACAAATGCAGCAGGCCACCTCCCTCACCTCCCCCCTTTATCCTGGAATTAGAGTTTCTTAAAACCTTTCATGTGTTAAGTACTTTGGCAAATGGTTCCTCACGTCATGTTTCACAGAGCTGGTGAAACAGACACTGGGAGGAGTGAACCTGCTTTCCCTGGAGCTGCTGGAAGGGGAAAGCAGGACATCTAGTCTCCCTTGCATCTAAAGTCAGGAATTCTTGTGGCAGAAAGGTGGAAGTGTGTTGGGGGAGGGACAAAATGGAATGTGGGTCGAACCAGTTTCGGTGGCAACATACACCAGTACACTCAAGGGCTTGGACTGGGTGCCAGCTGGGCTGGGCTAGGCTATTGCCCCCACCAACCTGAGCTGGAATTGGGGGTGGGCCGGGCCAGGCCAGGCTACAGCACCCACTGGCAGAAGCTGAGGTGAGGCAGGCCATCCCAGACAGGGCCATGGCACCCAACCAGCACACGTGAGAACCAGTGGGGAGGGGGTAAAGATGGTAAGGGGAATGTGCAGGGCTCCCTTGCTGGATCACCACTCCAACTCTTAAGCTAACCAGCAGGATTTGTATGTCCACAGGGTTGGGCCCACTTATCCCCCACAGAATCTACCCCCAGACCTGGTTCTCTCACGTGCTGATTAGTGTCATGACCCTGATTAATGTGACCCATCCCCTCTTCCGACACAGGTACAGGGATCTGGCCCTGCCAGACAGACCCCTAGGCATGGCTTTCATGTGGGCTGGCATGTGGCAGTCAGCGATGTTGTGTGTTAACAGCCCATCTCAGGACTCCCATGTGGGCTGGTGAATCATTCTGACCCAAACAGATCTTATGGACTTTCCCCTCCAAACCACCAGATCTCTGTTCCCACGCTTGCCTGCAAGTTCAGTGACCCTGTTGCTGGAAGTCACACGTGATTCATTCCTCACCTAAATGCATGTTGGCCTTATCCATGGATGTCCCTAGGCAGCAGTTACATACCCCAAAGACCCTAGAGTTTGCTGCCAGGTGAGCAGTGGGCAGAGCCCAGTGCCACTTAGTGTGCTGGCTGCCCAAAGCCCAGGACTTGTTCACTGTGTGGAAGCAGTTACAATGGCCAGGGTCCCAAGCATTGAGTCCGACCTGCCTCAGGTATCCCCAACAGCCGCCACGCTGGTGAGGGCTCCCTCTGCCCAAGCCCCATGGCTGAACATGTCCTTTTACTTTTGACTGACAAGTGTCTTTGGGTAATCAGTGAGTCTCTTTTACATAGCCTGTGGTTGGATTGTGAGATTTTGTGTCTTAAAACTAAACTTTAAGGGAATTCCTGTGACTGTTGAGCTGCCTCTTGGCTTTTTCTAGGTAATAAATAGCTATTAAAGCTGTGTGTGTGTGTGTGTGTGTGTGAGAGAGAGAGAGAGAGAGAGAGAGATATGAACTCCACTCTCCCTGCATGAGCTTAGATTCTGACTGGGGATACACTTGCACATGTTTGTTGTAGCCAGGACCAAGGCACAGCAAATACAGCTGGGAGCAAATGGCATGGTGCTTGCCATGGCCCCTCAGAAATGGGAGCTGGTAGTAAGGGCTGCAAGAGTCAGAGGAAGCTTTGGACAGCAGCAGGTGCACTGTATCTGAAAGATGGAGGCAGTTTGGCTGGACTGGAAGAAAGGAGACCTCACATCAAGTGCAAATGTGCCAACAGAGCAAGCATTTTGTGTCAATGGGATCTGGTTGTGATCAGGGCAGAGGAGTGGGAGAGGTAACCTCATTGGCTGGCTTCTCAATCTGACTTTAGTGACTTCTGTTAACTGACCCTGTGAAACCTAAAAGAGTGTTTTCCTTCCAGAGGGAGAGTCAGGTATCCAGTGTATATGAACTTGGGCCCTATGGTAAGTGTTAGTGTGAGCTCTCAGTGTTCGCACGCACCCCTGCACTGGACAGAGCCAAAGCAGGACAGCTGAGGAATGGATTAGGGGTGCAGTCAGATGGTCTGGTGGTACCAAGTCCTGCCTGTGCCTGTTTCCACATCTGTCTCTGTTAAGAATGCACTGTGCCATCTGGTTGTCACCATCTTATTTGAGGATGAGAGGGGTCATTGATCACTGCCTATTTACAAGGCATTCAGGAATGTAGACCAGGGTCACAGTGTGAAGGGGAGCCTTAAGGAGGAGGTTTCTGCCTCATAGTCTTGTCTACAAAGCGGTTGGTTCCTGTCCAAACATCTCCATAAAGTCCTCTTGTCCAAAGTTCAATTACTCTGGACTAAGGGGTTATTTTGAAGTATCTGTTTCAACTCTATGTTGTTTTAAAAATCAACTCATTTTTTGTTCTTTTAAAGGTAAAATGATGCATACAAATACATGCATTCATTTTTACCTCAAATAGATTTTGATACAACTTTTTATGATTATATAAGCAATGGGTAATTAACTTGGAATAATTAGAAACTCCAGAAAAGCCAATTAAAATGAAAATGATTCCAAGTTGTATTCCATTCTCTAGAGAGAATTACTGTTCCTACTAATGACTCTTCTGCCTAATCGGCTGTCTCATCTTGTCATCTCTCTAAACTGTCTGTACATGCTGTCTGTACATGCATATGCCCTATTTTCATTCAAATTAAGGGATTTAAAAATTTTTTTATTTACTTTTGCTTGAAAGGCAGATTTGCAAGGAGAGATGGAGAGAGAGAGAGAAAGAGATCTTCCATCCACAGATTCATTCCCCAAATGACTGCAATGGCAGGAGTTGGGCCAGTCTGAAGCCATGAGCTTCTTCCAGGTGTCTTATGTGGGTGCAGGGGCTCAATGATCTAGGCCATCCTTCTCTGCTTTCCAAGGTATATTAGCATGTAGTTGGTTTGGAAGTAGAGCAGCTGGGACTTAAATTGGTACCCATATGGGATGCCGGCACCACAGACAGAGGTTTAACACACCATGCCACAGCACCAGCCCTGTTAATTAATTGATTTATTAATTAATTTTTAATGTTTACATAATTAGGATGGGAAGGGTCAAGGATTAAAGGAAAGTGAGCCCATTATTTCCAAATTTTCTTTTTCTTTTTCCTGTATTTGGGGGAAGAGAGAAATATGGGGAGAAGCAGCACCCAGCCTCTTACCTGCCTCAGTACCCAGGGATGGGGAACTGTCACTTGATGTCATCCTAGGGTCCCTAATGTGGAGCATGCTGTGAGAGTTCTGCTCAAGTGGTTTCAATAGTTCTGAAATGCTGTCGATCTCACTGATCCAAGGATGAGGAAATCCTTTCAAGGTCCATTGGCTGACATAGTCAGCCATTCACCCAGATATTTGCTGTCAACGCTTGGCTGGGAGTTGACCAATTTGTTCTCCCTCCTCCCTCTGTTGTGGTACCAGATGTCCTTTGCAGGCTCCAATGGGCTGCCATATCCTCCATGTGCATCTGGGTGTGCTTTCCACTGCTCCATTTAAGCCGCTGAGGAGGACCAGCTGTGACACGTACATTCCATGGTCAGACCACAGATCCTGCAGTTCTCTCCGTGGTTAGAGTTCTGAGTCCAACAGTTCAGTGGAGGGAATCTCCAAAGAAACCTCATCTGAAGTGATCCCAGACCTAACTCTTGCATGTGCTTGCCATTATGGGGTCCAGCTCATTCCGTCACCCACATCAGTCTCTTCACACACTAGTAGTTGCAATTTCTGGGTCAATTCTGTCTCAAGCCCTATTTCTTATGTAAACCAATAGATGCTGCGGCCTAACCTGGCCCACCACACACTTGGTCCTCATGTATACCAACAGGAGCTGTAGCCTAGTCAGAGTGACTCCCAGTAACCCACACTAGGCGTCCCCTAGACCTGGTTCCTGTGCTTGCCAGTATGTGTAGTAGATTGGTCCGGTCTGTCCCATATGCCATTCAGCTCACATACATATCAATGGGTGTTGAAGCATAGCTTAATTCAATCAACCCTACTATCCAGCCCATGCTCATGCCAGTGGGTGCTACTACCTGTCCCATATGCCATTCAGTTCTCATACATATCAGTGGTGTTGAAGCCTAGTTTAATCCAACCAAACCCACTATCCAGCCCGTATTCATGCCAGTGGGTGCCACTACCTGTCTAGCCAGGCCCACCCCCAGTCCTGGTTCTCATGTTTACCAGTGGGAGTTGCAACCCATCAGAGAGGTGTCCACAGTTTCCCTACTGAGCCCATTCCTGGTCCTGGATCTTACACTTTCCAGGTGGTTCTGCAGTCTAGGTTTACAGGATTTGCCCCCAGTCCCAGCACTTACTAACCCATACTAAGTCTAATCAGTCTGCTCTTACTCTGACTCATAAATGCACCAGTTAGCCCAGCCTGGCTCTCCCCCTAACTCAGTTCACATGCAGGCCAACAGTATTGTAGTTCTGCCTGGTCTGGTTTGTCTTCAAAATCCAAATTCTTAGCGCTTGCTAGAGGGAGCAGTGGTCCAGCAGGGTATACCCCTACAGCCTCCATACCGGGCTCACACCCCCACTTCTACATCTCATGTGTGCTGGATACTGCAGCCCATTCTGGCATTGCCCGCCTCACCTTGGCATTTATTGGCAGGTGCTGTAGCCTGGCACAGCCCAGTCTGCCCCCAATTTCAGCTCATGGTGGCAGGTGCTGCAGCCTACCCCAGCCTAGCCATCCCCCAGTCTTGCCTCTAAGGTGAACTGGATAGTGTTGCGACTCAACCCAGCCTGTTCTTCACTCCATCCTGGTTCTCAGATATGTTGGTGGGTGTTATGAACAACTTGCTTCTCTCCCCATCCCCCCCAGCAGACCTGACCCCTATGCTTGCCAGTGAGTACTGTAACCTGGCCTGGCCTGGGCAGTACCCTGTCTTGGTTCTTGCATTCATCTGCAGGGACTGCATCCTGACAGAGGAGTTCCCCAAGCTCCTCTATCAGGTCTCCTCCCAGTGGTAGATTTCACACACACCAGTGGGTCCTTGGCCCAGACTGACATAGTCCACCTCTTGTCCTGGCAGGAACAGTGGCCTTGCCCAACCAGCCCACACCCATTCCAATTCTTACTGTTGGGTGCTACAACCCAGCCACACCTAGTCCATGCTCAGGCACAGCTCTTGTGTAGTTCTATTTAAAGAATATTTTATATACTGATTTAAACTCTTTAATTTATTTAAGCCACTCTGAAATATTTTAAATATTCCAAAGCAAACATTTTTATCGAGCACCTAATGGGTTCCCAGCGTTAGCCAAGATAACTGGTATTGATCAGTGAATATGGGATTTACTTTGCTTTTATGTTAATATGCACATTTACAGTGTCATTTATTGCACATTGTCGCCTTAGTGAAGTTTCAGCTGTATGTCACGTTGACAGAAATCAGTAGTTTTTGAGGTTTCCTCTTCTTTCCTGTTCTTTGTTCTTTTTTCGTTAGTCTTGTGTTCTGTTAGAATGCCAATACGTGCTTAGGTTTTCCCTCTTGATAGGATTGTTTAGTTTCCATCCAAATACAATCCCTATTACTTTCTTACCCAGAGAATTCTATTTTGTTTGGGACATCATTGGGCCCAATTAAAAGACCTTATTTTCTGGTTTCCTTTACAATTAGGTGAGACATTATTTTTCTGTCTAGCGAGATGTTTCGTGAGTTCTTAGGAAAGTTCCACACACACAAAAAAAACAGCTCCATTGGGAAGGGGAGCCCTTCTCCCTTCCACCAGTACTCCTTAACCAGTCATGTTGTCTAGAATGTGGATGTAATGGCTGGGTTCCCGCTGCCACCTTGCAACAGGAGGTGACTTTGAGGATAGAGATGCTGTAGTGTGGAAGAGCAGCACATTGCCTCCTTCTGGTCTTACGTTGTAGGAGAGAATAAACCTTTGTGTGCTTGATCTGCTATTGTCAGTTTGCTAACTGAATATTCAGAATACTCCAAAACCTGTGCTTGGAGAGCGCCTGCGATGGGAATTTACTTTCAGATGTGGAAAACTCTTCATTGTTTTCACCTTTTCTCTTTTGCGGTCTTCTCATTTCTCTCTTCTCTGCTGGCTTTCCTGTGGATAATTTTTTCCCCCTCTTCAATTTCTATTCCTGCAACTGAGAAAAACAAAATATCTGATGATAAGTTTCTAATCTCCAAACACTGTGGTGTCAGGATTAATAGCAGAAACTAAGGTAGGAGGGAGCTGGTCTTGGGCCTGGAAGCTGAGACATATGCCTCCATCAGGTTAAGTGCATTCGATTCCTGACTCTGACTTCCTACTCCAACTTCCTGCTAATGCAGCTCCTGGGAGAGTGTGGTGGGGGCTCACGTGACTGTGCTCCGCCACTTGTGTGGGAGACCTGGATTGAGTTCTTGGCTCCCAGCTTTGGCTCAGCCCAGCCCTGACTGTTATAGGCACCAGGGACTCAGCCAGCCAATCAGAGCTTCCTCTATCTATCTGCATTTCAAACAGAAATGACAGCAACTGAGGGAAAAGATGCCTTGGATCCGCCACAGCTAACAGCCTGTTATTTGAACAAATTAGAGGTCTAACAACCTTGAACTGACATTTTGAGACTTCAAGCACTCATTTTAGTTTGGGAACTTTTAAAAAGAGGGTGAGGCCTGAAGAAGGGGTGGAAGGCAGCTGTGGAGAAGGAAAAAGCTTAGAGAAGTCGCTGTCTTGTTTCCTAGACTGCTCTTTGGATTATTACCCGGGTTGTAGAGTGTGAGACACTGGAAAAGACAAGAGATTTGCTCAGAAGACACTAGTTAAGACTCCTGGGCTGGAAAGGATTCACAGCACAGAACATCATGCTCTGCTTTCAGAACTGAGAGGGGAACTGGGACTAACCACTTTTTCCCCCTAGTGGCCTAGAAATGAGCCTTGGTAGAAGAGGAAATTGAAGGCAGGATATGGTGAGAGATTGGGAGGGCAGATGCCTGTCGGGAGTGTGGAAGTACGTTGGGGGCCTCTGGCACCAGGACTGTTTTCTTGGAAGAGGTCTTCTGCCAAGCTGAGCGTGTGCTTGTGTTGTCCCTCCTCCCCCCCTCCCTCCTTCCAGTTACACCATCAATATTTCCCAGCCTGCATGCTGTGACAGGCCCTGTGCCTGTGTTAAGGATCTTAACTCCTCACAAATTGCCATTTCTCTTTAAACCATCGGCCAGGAGGCAGGATGGGAGTGCTACTGGGGCAGTGGAGTCAAGGGCGCAGAAGCCGAGTCCCTGGGCAGGCAGAGGCATGCAGGCTCCATCAACCCACATGCTCATTGGACTGGTGCGGCATCAGGTGCGCAGGAAGGAAAGTGGGGAGGAAATGTACCCTTGGAAACTGTTGGAAGGCGAGTTCTTCCTGTAACAGACCTTGCTGTGTTTCCTGTATGGTACCCTGCATGCAGTAAGCTTGCAGAGCCTGGCTGGGTTTATCAAGGGAGCTGTGGCTCCCCTAGACCTCCTCATATAGGGATCTTAGGAAAAAGGCACAGAGTGGCCAAACATTGGCCCCCAGTGACTCCAACAGGATCCCAGAGACTCCCTCCATTCTTCCCACGTTCCCAGACAGAAATGGCATCTCACAGAGCTCCAAATTCACTAGGGGAGATCCCAATGTTGTTTACCCATCTCTTTCCCCAGCACGTATCATGAGACACCAACAAACTTCATGCTTTATGCAGCTAAGAACATGAGTCAACCTTGACCTCATCTCTGCCTTCATGGAGAATCAGGGTTAAAAAAAAACTCTACAAAGAAGTGAAAAATGACTCTTGAATAGCCAGTTATGCCTCCACCTGCAATGTCCATGTCCCATGTTGGTGTGCTGGTTTCATGCCTGGCTAATCCACTTTTGATCCAGCTTCCCACTAACACACCTGCAAAGCAGTGGATGATGGCTAAAGTACTTGAGTTGCTGCTGCCCCTGGGGAGAACCAGATGGAATTCTTGGCTCCTGGTTTTGTCCTGTGCCAGTCTCAACTATTCTAACCATGTGGGAAGTGAATCAGCATAGGGAAGGTTTGTGTGTGTCTCACTCTCTCTGATATTCTGCTGTTCAAGAAGATATGTAAATGTATCTTTAAAAGAGAAGAAAAAAAAAAGTGACCATAGTGGCAACAGCTGAGAAGGAAGACCATGTGGTTCCGGAGCAATATCTCTAGAGAGATTTTACTTAGGCAGGGCTGAGATGTGCAGGCATTGGCCAGGAAGGCAGGCCTGCAGAAGCCCACTGGGTTGGGGTGGGGTGGGGGGACATGCTGTTGCTGACTCTGCAAGGCTTTAGAAGGCCCCAATGAGTTCCCAAAGAAAAGGGGGAGCCATTGTGTTCTAAGCAGAAGGCTAGATTCACTGGCAGCTTCCGCCTCCCTGTTCTCTCATGCGTTAACAGGAGCCTAGCTCACAGCCCTGACAGCCTCTCACTTTTGCACCTGTCCCATTTGACCTTTGAAAACCCTCAAGTGGACCTTTCGTGCTTCCTGAAGCCTTTTACTACTGCCAGAGGGAGTTCTACCTTTTGTTGGGGTTCAGAAAATGACACACCCTCAAGTATGACACACTGGCATGCTAAAGAAAGCTGGAAACCTTAGAAGCAAGATCTCTCTCTGACCTTTTTCTCCCTTCTTACTCCTTCTCCTCCCCCAAAGTTGTGGAAACCAGAATTCTTCCTCCTCCTCAGTGTGGGTGTTAGAAAGTAAACCACTTGGAGCTGGCACTGTGGTGTTGTGGGGAAAGCCATCATCTGTAGTGCCAGAATTGCATATAACTCCAGTTCAAGTCCCTGCTGCTCCACTTTTGATCCAGCTCCCTGCTGGTACACCTGGGAAAGCAACAGAAGACAGCCCAGGTGATTAGACCTCTGCACCCATGTGGGAGACCTAGACACAGCTCCTGGTTTCAGCCTGGCTCAACCCAGGCCGGTGCAGCTGCTCAGGGAGTCAATCAGCGGGTGAAAGATGTCTCTGTCTTTTCTCTCTTTCTCTCTCTCTCTAGCTCTGCCTTTCAAATAAATACATAAAGGTTAATTAGGGCCTCTCTTCCCACAAGCAAACCCTAACACCTAGAAAGGCCCTTTTTCCTTTTTTGACCCCGTAAGTCCCCGTTTCAGGGGGAAGGGGATGCTACAAGGAGAGTGTGGACACACAGGCCTTTCTGGGCTTCCGCTCAGTCTATGGCTGTGTGCCCAATCACGTCTTTCCATGACTGTCTGTGCATGAACTAAGCTTAAAACCAGACAATGTCTCCTGGGATATTAGGTTTTTATTTTCCAAGTCTCCCATGTCACATAAAACTTTAATATATTTGATGTACTTTGGTCTTATTGATTCTCCTTTTGTTAAAGGATCATTGGCCATAACTCTTATGATGGGTGAGGAAATATGTTACGCCTTTTAGCTCCTGTACCTTTCCCTCACCTGCACATTTGCCTCTCTCTCTCTCTTTTTTATTTTGACAATCTTTACATAGTTAATTTGGGTAAAAAGGTTCAAGGGCTACAAGAAAGTGGGTAAGATTATTATTTCCATATTGTTTCCTTCATGTATCTGAAGTAAAGGGAGATATTGAGGGAGAAGCCCCACCTGGTTTCCCACCCTCCCCAAGTCCTGGATGTGGGGCATGCTCTGAGATACTCACTCAAATGGTTTCAATAGTTCACCAGTTATAAATCGCTGCCAGTCTCGCCTCTCCAAACACGATGAGGTCATTGAAAAATTCACTGATTGACATTGTCCATCATAGCGTCTCTGTTTGCCTGGTATTTTGTTGCCAACATATAGCTGAGGTGGTTGATTAACTTGTTCCATCTTCTGTCCTTTCATGGTTAGGGTTCTGAGTCCGGCATTTCAATTGGGGAGATCCCCAAAGAAACTTCGTCTGAGGTGTTCCCAGGTCAGATTCTTGTATGCACCAGCAAATATCGGGCCCAGCACAGTCCATCGTCCCTATCAGCTGGTGGTTGCAATTACTGGGTTGGTTCTGTTTTCAGCCCCGCCTTCCACTGGAACCAATGGGTGTTGCAGTCCAGACTGGTTCTGCACAGCACATACTCGGCCCTCACCCTGAAGGGAGCAGCCCCGGAGCCCCTCTCTCTCTCTCTCTCTCTTTTAAAAGATTATTTATTTTTATTTGAAAGGAAGATTCACAGAGGCAAGGAGAAAGAGAGAAAGATCTTCCATCCACTGGTTCACCCCCCAAATAGTGCCTGTAACAGCTGGAGCTGAGCTGATCCAAAACCAGGAGCGAGGAGCTTCTTCTGGGTCTCCCATGCAGGTGCAGGGTTCCAAGGCTTTGGGCCATCTCCTACTGTTTTCCCAGGCCATATGCAGAGAGAGCTGGGTGGGAAGTGGATGCTAGTGCTTGGACGTAAAGGATTAGCCAGTTGAACCAATACGCCGGCACCCAATACTTACACTTCTTCCAAAAATGCATCTCACTCTCCGTCCAACTTCCCAGAAGCTAGAGGAGCAATCACAGCCTCATTAGAGGAGGTCCCAGGCTCTGTTCTGTCTGACTCACACTACCTGTTGCCTAATCTGCTTTCTCCCCAGTATCTGCCACTTGCCCTATACATCTAATGCTACAATCCCTGGAGAACTTTCTCAAACATGCATGCGCACACACACCCTCACACCCTCTCTTTGCTCTCTTTTTTTCTTCCAGGAATACCTTTCCATCTTCTCTATTCCCTTTCCTTTGTCAGCATAGCAACAGAAATGCTAACACAGCATCGCCTCCCCCAGGTAGAGCAGTCAGACCGATGGCTAAGGATCCTTCTCATGGTCTAGACTTAACCTCATGGGGACAACCATGCAGGACAACCTGGGCCACGGGGAATGCTCAAAAATGATGAAAGGACAAGCCACCCATTGTATGCTCCCATCTATATGAAATTCCCATCTATATGAGTTGGCAGATCTATGGGGACAGGAAATAGACTCCTGGTTGCCACAGGTTGGAAGGACAAGGGAACTGGAAGATTGAGTTTTCTTTCTGGGGTGATGGAAATGCACTGGAATTATAGTGATAATGGTTGCCCAGTGTTGTGAATAGGTTAAAAACTATTGAATGGTATACTTTTTAAAAATGGTGGCTGTTATGATATAAACATTTTATCTCAATATTTTAATACAAGAAATGTTAAATGTAAAATTTGCTGAGGGCTGTGGAGTTTAGTATATGTGCTGCCGAAGTGCTGAAGATTTTGACTGAGCTTTGGCATTAAGCCCTGAGAGATCGAATCAAAATGGAGCTGCTCATGTGGAAATTCCCTTTCACCAAACTGGAACTAAGCTGCTGAGTTGTTTATCTGACCTTATAAGAAACCAGCAGAGAAAGAGAGAGAATGAATATGAATGATTAACCAAATCCCAAACAGGCCAGCTCTAGCTGTGTGATAAAGAATATACCTCTCCCTGGTTTAAATCTATAGGGAATATAATCTGGAGTAGCCTAATGCTGATGTATGGGGCAAACGAAGCTTGCTTTCGACCCTCCAGAAGGTAGGAAACTTAAGTGTGAAATAAACTGATGCTAGATAATGATCGGAGAAAAGGCATACGAATTTACGTGCCTGTGCTGGGATTGGTAGCCGGGGGTAGGTGTGCATGTGTGAAGTTTTCAGAAAGGTCAGCGGTTGAGGCTTCAAGTGCCTTTTCTTGGGAACTGGAGATGGAAGATGGAGACAGTTTCAGAGGAAGAATGATTTTGAGGGGAGCTGGGTGGGGAGCTGCCCTGTGGACAGAGGCTCCCCTGCTGGTGCCAGTCAAGACTCAGGTCATAGGGAAAGTGTTTCTGAGCAGGCCTAGTGTTTGATCTCTCCAGGGACTTATCTTCCCTGATTAGTGTAATTTAAAAAAGGTGGTCTGCACAGTTGTGTTTCTTTGGAAGAATTTCCTCTCGTCAGATAAGATTGCCCTAGCAACAGTTCTGTCCTCATACCTGCTTCTTCACCTTGATACTGAGTCCGTTTACTGCAAAGTGCTCAGTGTATCTCAAGAACATACTCTCAGGTATCATTTTATTTTGAAATATTTATTTATTTGAAAGGCAGAGTGGCATTGAGAGAAAGATATCTTCCATCCACTGGTTCATTTGCAACAGCCAGGTTTGACCAAGTGGAAGCTGGGTGCCAGAAACTCCATCCTGGTGTTCCACGTAAGTGGTAAAAGCCCAAGTGCTTGCACTGTGTTTTAATGTTTTTTTTCTGGGAGCACTAATAGGAAACTGGAACAGACAGGATTTGAACTGACACTCTGATATAGGATGTTGGCATCACAAACTTTAACCCCACTACATAACACTTTTTATTTTCTGGGCCCCAACACAAATTGGTATACTGTTTGTTCCCTGTGTCTGCTTTCCTTAGCCTGTAAAGCTTAGCTCAGCACAGCAAATTTTCTAATTGTTCAAGGAGACGCTGGCCTAATTCATAAATCACAAATAAAAGCCAATTAAGTAATTTAAATTCTTTGTGATTTTGACCCTTGACATTGTTGATAAAAATTGAAAGAAAAATAAAATGCTGTTTCTTGTTTTCTAATTTCCTTTTATCCAGGCCCTTTTTTTTCATTCCCCAGCCACTTCTCCAATGGCAGTCATTACAATTTAAATCACAGCCACATCTGAATTAGGATAAAATACCAGCTGATAGTCCTGGATCAGTGGGTTTTGGTTTGTCTTGCTATTTGTCTTTTTCCTGTTCTGCTAGATACTCTGAAGGAGGAGAAATGAACTGAGTGTGTTCATCTTGCTAGAGACCCACCATGGGCAAAACAGAACTAGTTAGGACAGAGTCACCATCAGGATTTTAGTTAGGGTGACTAAAGTCACTTTTCAAAGCCTTCTTCCTCAGGTGCTCGTGTGTTCATGGTGACACCCCTCTGTGAGAGTTTAGGGACAGGGGCAGCATTGGAGAAAGCAAACTGGAGCCGGATGGCAGTGGGGCTGCCCAACCTGTGTATAAGCAAGGTTGTGCAGCTTTTTTCCCTGTGTGCACGGAGCTGGCTACTCTCGTGGGACAGCACAGCATCTAGGAATATCCGAGACACTGGAAGGGGCAGGCACTTCAAGGACAAGTATCACATATCTCTGACAGGCAGTAGTTTCCTAGAATGTAGAAAGAAATGGGTCGAGACAAAGGGGATGGCTTGTACTCTGAGCTCCTGTTTATACTCCTGTGAACTGAAGTCTTTCTACTTATTACTTGTTGAATGTTATTGTTAGTTGTGTATTACACCCGGCGTGACAGAGTGGCCTGAAATTATGCTTTTGCAAAAATTAAATAAAAAAGAATAGAGAAGGAAGGGAAATGAAGGAGGGAAATAAGCAAGGATGGGAAGTATAGTTATTTTCTTAGAATTGTACCTATGAAATAGATAGAATCTGTTCTCTTTATATTAATTTACAAAAGAAAGGAAAGAAGATATGAGCGTTGACGACACCCATGTGGCCGCTTCAGCACAGAATGCCAAATATGAGCCCCAATTAACAAAGTTGCTGATGGCAGCTGCACTTCCAACAATTGACTCAAGTTCTCATCATTGCCCCCTAAGGCCTGTCTGAAACACCACTATCTGTATATTACAGGGACTTCCCTTCACCCTGAGATTGCCCAAATACCTTGTGGTTAGACAGTTTTCAGGCAAGAAACTTACCTGAAAGGAAAAAGTAAAGTTGGAGAACCCATGAAAATGTTTATAAATATTTTCTCATGGGTCAATAAAGCAATCTCCATTCATTTTACTCAAAGAGAATTACAACTATATTATAGACAAGTCACATAAGTAATTTAATGTAACTGCTATTTGCAGTGCTATGAGCAGATTAACCTCCTTGGTCCTCACAATGACCATGTGAGTAAACATTGTCCCCATGTACAGATGAGGAAATCAGGGTGTGGAGAGGTTAGGGGGGTTCTGCTCAAGGTCACATGACTAGCACATGGCAGAGCTGGGATTTGAACCAGGCAGTCTGGCTCCATAGTCTCTTCCGCAAAGGGTACCCACAAGGCTATCTCATTAGCAAGTCAGCCAATCAATGAGGAAAATGCAGTTTGGGCTCAGACACTCACAGTGGAGCCCACAGCCCACACAGAAGTCACTCTGCATTTAGTAGGATTTCACAGTAGAGTCATGTGTCCAATTGAACTGCTTTCATATGTGTGTGAACTGGCCAGTTGGACTAGAGTCAGAGTCTGGACACTAGAGCCATCTAGCCCCTCCATCCAATAGGGCACACTTCATAGCTGTATTCTTTCTTTGTCCCTGTTCTGTCCTCCTGCACATTGAAATCCTTCCTCATTTCAACACACTGTAAGTCATCTCTGTTCTCCAGAGAGGCCTGCACTGTTTCTTAGGCAAAGAGCAAGACAGAGTCTGTTAATTAAATTTTCAAGCAGGTAGTCAAGGGCTCACATCACATTCCCTGATGTGAGAGTCAGCCCAAAATCTTTTAAAAGAGCTTTAGAGAGACTCAGCAGATCCTGATAGAAATTGGGTGCTTGCCAGACCTAAGCTGGAAAAAGGTCCTGGATTTACCCTCTCCCTGCCCCATCCTCACTTCCTCATGTCCGGAGAAGCCCACCCATGGCTTTCACCCAGTCCAGCACATGAATGAGGTGGGAGGTCTCCCAAAGTCAGTCCCTCCCAACTCCAGAGGACAGACGCCTTGCTAGGCACAGTTCTTAGCCCAACACCAAATCTGCTGGCGGTGCTATGGTGGTCCTGACATTTACATTTTGACTAAAAGGTTTCTTTATCCGTAGTGAACTGTAACTTACTTGATGTATTAATGTGCTGGCACCTGCTCTAGTGATAAGTAGCTGGCTCCTCCCATCTCAAGAGGACAAATGTCCGACCACATTCACATGAGACAGGCTTGAGTTGTAAGCAATCCTACTGGCTCTGTACCTCATCTTGACTTTCTGTACCTCACTGCCTTCTCCCTGATTAAAATACAACCTGCTGTCCATGTGATAGGGTGATGTATTCTGATTGGGTCCAGACTGCTATCCACTTCTGGAATTGCAAATAAAACCAGTAAAGATCTGTGGCACTAGGCTTGTAATCATGTTGTCTGTCAGCAATGGCAAGGTGGACGTTGTTGGTGAGGTGTTGGGATTGGACTGTATTTTCTGATCTGAAATCAGGACATGGGGTCTGACCCTTATGTCATGATGGGACAGATGACTGGGAATCAGGGTTGGGCCAGCTGAGATATGACCAAGTATACACACACACACACACACACACACACACACACACACACAAATACAAGTTGCTCTCCACATGCTATTTTCTTCAAAGCTGTCTCGGCGTGAAGTAGGTGAGGGAAAAAGCTAAACATTTTAGAGTCCTGGACAGTGGCTGTTTCTGCCGGATCTCACTGCTTATGAACACACCTCCAGCCTGTTCTCACACCCTTTGATTTGGGTAGGGCAGGTCTCGTGGTGCTCACCGCACTACCCACCTCCTGCCACAAGGACAGTCCAGGCCCAGCTTGGTCTCAGAGCTTTCCATTCACTTGGCTGCAGGGATTGACTCAGCCCAGTGAGATTCAGACCTGATGCATCCTCCATGAAAGTGGAGCTGTCATTCCGTGGGGACCACTAGGGGGTGATGTCTGAGTGCAGGGACCAGAGCCAGCATGTGCTGAGCCTGTCCAGAGAAGCAGGACCAAGGGTCAGAGGGAGAGAAACACTGCGTCCTGATGGGATCCTTTGGGGGCTTAGAATTTCAACTTGTGGGCATCTATAATACTTTTTAAAAGAACAAAATAAAAAACAAACCTGATCATTTGAAGTAAATAAAGCAGTGGCATTCAGCACATTATAGCGTTGCACAAACACCACCTCTAGTCAGTTTCAAATACTTTCATCTCCCAAAATGAAATCCTGTTCCCCTTAAACAGTTCTCTCCCATTTTTCCACCTCTCAATCCTGGCATGAATTGGTCTATTCTGAAAATTTCACTGAAGTAATTTATAATGGCCTTTTGTGACTGACTTCTGGCATTTAGCGTCTTTTGGAGTTTCACCCATGTTGTAGCACGTGTCAATACCTCATCATCTTGTAGGACTGAATGAGACATGTTTCACTGTGTTGATTTCCACCCTGTGTTGGTTCAGCCATCTGTTGATGTTCATTTGGGTTGTTTTTACCTTTTGGCTATTTTGAACATTCAAGTACAACTAATTTCTTCACTATCTGTTTTCAATTCGTTTTAAAAACTTATTTTTTATTTATGAGAGAGCAAGTGAGGGAAAGGGAGAGGGAGGGAGAGGAAGAAAGCGAGTGAGAGAGAGAAAAGAGATCTCTCATCTACTGATTGACTTCCCAAATGCCCAGGAGCAAGGAAATTGATCCAGCTCTTCCACACGGGTGTTAGGAACCCATCTACTTAAGTTATCATTGCTGCAATGAAAGTGTGCTTTAGCAGGAAGCAGGGATTGGAGGTGGAACTGAGATTTGAATCCACAGACTCTGACATGGAATGAAGGTGTCTTGCATGGTGTCTTAAGCACTGTGCTAAATGCCTGCCTGAGTTTCAGTCCTCTTACATATGCAAGTGCACTGAAGAACAGGATTGCTGGATCATGTGGCGTTTAACTTGTTGAAAACTGCTGGACTCTGTTCTACAATAACTCACCAACTCCTTTGTTATCGACCTATTTGAATGAACAAGATCTACTTGTCAAGACTATCCCCAAGTCTTCCCACACAGTGTCCCTCCATGGTTTGTAGTAGTACCTGGGCTGGCAACTACGACAACTTAGGAATGATCACAGCTTGGGAGCAACTCTTCCGCAGGTTCCTTCTTCGCTGCTGGGCAAGGCAGAGTTAAGCAGTGTCATTACTCATCCTTTGCAAGGTTCCTGCTGGGGTGACCTCCCCCAGGACTGTGCTGAGAGGTCACATGGTACTTTGGGTGGAGTTTCAGGTAGTATACAGGCTGTAGGACATTTGGGGGGTCAATGTGGACAGATAGTGGTCCCCCATTCATTAGCAGGTGTAAACATTCCAGTTAGATGCTGCATTTGGAGTGTTTGTTTCCCTCCAAAATTTCAGTGTTGAAACCCTAGTACCAAGGTGGTGATATTAGGGGTGGGACCTCATGAAAGTAGTTAGCACCCCTACAAAAGAAACCTCAGGGAGCTGCCCCACCTTTCCCACCCCGTGAGCAGAGAAAGAGGGCCCTTGAGAAAGAGGGCCCTTGCCTAGTGCTTCAATCTTGGACTCCTCAGTTCCAGTTTTTGGAACTGTGTTATATCAAGTAGAAGCAAAGGCACAGATGATCATGATGGGATTTGAGCCAGGGCCTTCCCACTTGATTTTCATCTATCACCTACGCAGTGTGTGGCCACAAACATGCCCCTTCTTTTCTCTGGGTCTAAGTTTCTCAAATGTCCAATGAGAGCAGATTATCAAATGATCATGCCAGGGGCCAGCATGGTGATGTAGTAGGCTGATCAGAATTCTACCCATTGACACCAACATCCCATATGAGTACCAGTTCATGTCCCAGCTGCTCCACTTCCCATCCAGCTCCCTGCTTATAGCCTGGGAAAGCAACAGAGGATGGTTCAAGTCCTTGGATGTCTGCATCATTGTGTGAGACCCAGAAGAAGCTCCTGGCTCCAGGCTCTTGACTTTGGATCAGCTCAGCTCTGGCCGTTGCAGCCATTTGGGGAGTGAACCAGTAGATTCTTTCTGTCTCCTCCTTTCTGTAAATCTTCCTTTCAAATACAAATAAGTATATCTTTTAAAAATCACATTAATTATCTTGGGTCCTAAGGGCAATTTTTTCTTTTTAATGTGTTTTTTTACTTCTTTATTATTATTTTTTAAATTTTTATTATTATCATTTTATGATACAGTTCCATAGACCTTGGGATTTCCCTTATCTGCTCTCTACGTCTTGTCCCCCACCACAAAGAGTTCTCCTATATTATTATTACAGTACAGTTCTTCATAAACAGTCATATGTCCGCCATTGTGGGCATGGACAATGGCAGAGAACCCAGCATTCTTTTTTTTTTTAATTTTTTATTATATTTTGACAATCTTCACATAGTTAATTAGGGTAAAAAAGTTCAAGGGCTATAGGAAAGTGGGTAAGACTATTATTTCCATATTGTTTCCTTCATGTTTAAGGGCGGGTATTAAGGGAGATGGCCCACCCAATTTCCTACCCTCCCCAGGTCCCGGATGTAGGGTATGCTCTGAGGTTCTTGCTCAAGTGGTTTTGATATTTCAACATTTATGTGTCACTGCCAATCTTGCCACTCCAAGAACTATGAGGTTTTTGAAGAATCCACTGGTTAACATAGTCCATCATAGAGTCTCTGTTTGTCCCATATTTCACTGCCAAATTATAGCTGAGATGGTTGATTGACCTGTTCTGTCTTCTCTCTTTTCTTGGTTAGGGTTCTGAGTCCGGCATTTCAATTGGGGAGATCCCCAAAGAAACTTTGTCTGAGGTGTTCCCAGGCCAAATTCTTGTATACACCAGCAAGTATCGGGCCCAGCACAGTCCATCGCCCCTATCAGCTGGTGGTTGCAATTGCTGGGTTGGTTCTGTTTTCAGCCCCGCCTTCCACTGGAACCAATGGGTGTTGCAGTCCAGACTGGTCTGCTCAGCGCATACTCGGCCCTCACATAAACCAGTGGGAGCTGCAGCCTAGTTGGAGCAACCCTCAATAACCCCCACCAGGCCCGCCCCCTACCCTGGTTTGCCAGTATGTATAGCAGTAGCCCAGTCTGTCCCACACCCCTTTCCACCCCAGCCCCTGTCCTGGTTTTCGTGCCCCCGGTGGAAGTGGTAAGCCAACAGGGAGGAACCCACTATTTCCCTCCCAGGCCTCTCTCACTCCTGGATTGTGCTCTCTCCAGGTAGTTCTGTGGTTTGACTTGACAGAACTAGGCCCCAGTGCTAGCTTCTGCCAGCTGATGCTGTGAGCCCAGCGTTCTGTTGTGAAGATAGAATTAGCAGTTTCATTGAGAGTCCATGTTTGATGTAGAAATACAGATGCATACTGTATTGTATCCTCACATCTGGATATGGTATTCTCATTACACAGTTACTATACATCCTCTTAAATGAAAAGCTACAATGCAAAATCAACAACAGGAAGAAAAAATAAATATTTACAACATCATGAAGTTAAATAACATGCTGCTAGATATGATAGTGTCCATTACACAGTTACTGTACATCCACTTAAATGAAAAGCTGCAAAACAAAATCAACATCAGGAAGGAAAATAGAAATTAAAAATGCCATGAAGTTAAACAATATGCTACTGAATGTCTACTCTGTTGCTGAAGAAATGAAAAAGAAAATTAAGAACCTTCTTGAAGAAAATGATACTACTGTATGATCTATGAGTCAGTAAAGAATATAATAAGAAAGTGTTTTGAAGAGATGAAACTTAAAAAAAAAATCAAAATCCATTAGATATAGTTTCCACTGATCTTTGTTGGTGATATGTCTCCAGTAGGCAAAAATGCGTAAGTTTTTTTTTAAGATTTATTTTATTTTTATTGGAAAGAGATATACAAAGAGAGGAGAGACAGAGAGGAAGATCTTCCATCCGATGGTTCACTCCCCAAGTGACTGAAATGGCTGGAGCTGAGCCGATCTGAAGTGAGGAGCTTCTTCCAGATCTCCCACGTGGGTGCAGGGTCCCAGGGCTTTGGCCTGACCTTGACAGCTTTCCGGAGTGTTTAAGGGGAAGACTTTAGCCACCAGGCCACTGTGCTGGGCCCTAGGTTTTGTTTTTTTTAATCCAGTCTAGTAATCTATGACATTTGATTGATGAGTTTAAGCCATTTACATTCAGGTTTAGTATGAATGCGTGGTAATTTGGTCTTATCATTTAAGCAATGGTTTTTTTTTTTAATTGATTTAGTCTTCTGTTTTTATTCTACTAGATGTTCTTCACATTTGCCTTTGGTTTTGGTGGGCACTATTCCTCTTCTCTGTCAAGAGAACATCTTTAAGTATCATTTGTAGGGCAGGTTTGGAAGAGACATATTCTTTTAACTTTACGGTGGAAGAATTTTATTTCATTTTCAAAGACAAAGGAAAGCTTTGCTGGGTATGTTATTCTGGGCTGACAATTGTTTGCTTTTAGAATCTGGAATATGTTGCTCCATTCTCTTCTGACCTGTAGAGTTTCCTGTGAGAGGTCTCCTGTGAATTTAATTGCCAGTCCTTTATATGTTAATTGGTTTTTTTCATGTGCACATTTAAGGATCTTTTCCTTATGTAATACTCAGTTGTGCCTCTTCTTTTGCTCTTGGTCATTGTACTTCTGGTTAACAGATTCTTCTTGGGGCAGGTTTCTAAGCTGTGATACCCACAGTTCGATTTTACTTATTGTGGTTGGTACACAGCTCTTTGTAGTCACTTGTGCCACTCCCTTCAGCAAGTTCAAGGTCTGGGTTCTAATGTTAGACTTCCACCACGGTCTCCATATCCCCAGCTCCTGGCTCAGCACTCTACCTTCTGTGATACTGTGCTGAGGCTGCACCGTTGTCTGTACAACCTCTCTCTCACTTCCAGTTGGAACAGTTCCCAAGATTAGGGAGACACAGGTGTCCTATTTAGCTAGGTCATTGGTGGTGCTGATCGTGCCAGAACCTGTTGGTTGGGAGCTACACATATCTATTTTGACCCACATGATACCAGAGTCAGTGTTATTTTCCCTGAAATACCAGAGCAATGCCCTGAGCTCAGTGAGTTCTTGCCGAGCTCAGTGCACATGCAGCTCACTGTTGTCCTACAATCTTAAAGCCTTTACCACACTGTACAAAATGGCACCTGATGTGCTACTGCTGGAGTTCTTGATCTGCTGGCCATCAGGTCTGAGGGCTACCTGGGCCTATCTTGGTTGGAACCTATAGGATGCCACGTTGTTGCAGTTCATTGAGCCAGAAATGAGTTCACTCCCAGCTATGTGCATGCCTAGTGCTGTCCCCTAGCCTTTGTCTCCCTATACAAAATGGCACCCGATTCAGTTCTAGGGGGTAGACTGGGCTGTGAAATCCACCCTGTTCCTGCACTGCTTGTCTGGGACCTGCCACTCTGTGCTCCTGGTCAACTCAAACAGACCAGCAAGATGCGCAGGATGGGTTGACCTCCTCAGCTCCTGGTGAAAGTCCCTTCCCACCTGGTTGCTAGTGGAATTCTGGCTGCTGGTGTAGTTCAGATCGCTGCTCACTGAATGCTGCTGGCATATCAGTCACTGCAACACCACATTGTTGTGTCCACTGCTTTTCCATGTCTGTAGTCTCTAATGTATTTATTGAAGAGTAGACTTAGAGAGAAGGAGAGACAGAGAGAGATCTTCCATTTTCTGATTTATTCCTCAAATGCCTGCAATGGCCACAGTTGAGCTGGTCCAAAAACAGGAACTTCTTCCAATTTTTCTCTGTGGAAACTTGGGTTATCCTCCATTGCATCCCCAGGGACATTAGCAGGGAGCTGGGTCAGAAATGGAGCAGCCAGAACTTGAACCTGCATCTATATGGGTGCCAGTGCTGTAGGCAGAGGCTTAGCTTGTTATACCACACACCAACCCCTCCTGTGAGCGATTTACTCCATCCTGCTCCAAGGTTTCCCTCTCTGTGACTCTCCCTAAAGCTTAACCTTTTGTAGCTGGTCAGAACCCAGAGGTGGTTGAGACCACCTGCTGTGGCCCTTCTTTCCTGGGCTTGGTGCAAGCGGTTCTTACTGACTGACTGGGGTGTGTGGGAGCTGTCCTTGGTGGGTGCTCTTTATTAGCACCAGCCTCCTCATGAACAGGCAGTAGCTGCAGATGAAGGCTTGTCGCCAAGGGAAGGCAGAACAGGTATGCTCCCCACAAGCAACCCTTACTGACATCCAGCCCTTGGGACTGCCAGTGGGGACACAGCCTCCTGCTTAACTGCTAAATCTAGAGGGTGCCAAGCTCATTTACGCCACGAGAATCCCACAGGACCATTCTCAGAGCTTTGGTTAGCTGGGCAGCATTTGGATAACATTTTGATTTTCTTACACACACATAATGTACACACTCCTACTGTGGAGCCTACTCTCTCTCAGCTGAACATACCTGTGTCTAATATTCTGTTCTAACTGTTCATTCCCTTTTATGGCACATGTAAATGTATTTGGTATGCCAAAAAATGTGATCATAGAGTAAGGCATTTTATTACCACTGCTTTGTTGCCTAATTCTTATAAATCTAAAAGATGAAAATTTTCCAAATTATAGTTTCAAGATGAGTTCTAACACCTAAACATGTTGGTTTTCCATATAGGAAATGTAATGCTACGGAAATCGTGTTTAAAAAGTTACTTATTTATCTCAGAGATGGAGAGAGAGCTCCCATCTACTGGTTTACTCTCCAGATGTCCACAATAGCCAGGTTGAAACCAGAAACTGGGAGCTTAACCTAGGCCTCCAATCTGGGAGGCAGGGACCAAAGTACTCGGGTCATTGCTGCTGCTTCCCAGGGTATAGAGCGGCAGAAAGTTAGAATGGAGAATAAAGCCAGGACTTGAACCCATGTACTCCAAAATGAGAGGCAGATGTCCCAAGTTGTGGCTAACCCACTAGGCCAACGCCTGCCTCTGAACTGGTATTTTAGATATGACATGATACAGGACAATGCTTGGCACCTTTGGGTAGGAGAGGGGCAGCCTGTAGTTTGAGGAACCTTCTGTTCAAGTTCTGGACCCCTGCCTTTCAAAGGTCTTATTCAAGGTTGGGTTCTGTGTGATCCTTGGGACTCCAAGCCCTCTCCCTTGTTATCCTCTCCAGGAGCCAAGGTTACCATGGTTACTGATAGGACCAGAGCCTTTGACCCCATACAACCCCCAAGAGAGTCCTGATGATCATGAAGGTCAGTGGGAGTGGAGGTCAAGTCTTTAGGTGGAAAGGACCCAGGCAGTGGTGCTCCTGTATCTCTACTAGTGTTGACAAAGGAATATGAGCAGTCCATGGGGCTGGGGTGGAGGTAGGGGGTGTGACTAAATTGTCCCTAAGCAATTCCATGCCCAGAGATCTGAGGTGCTGTGATGCAAAGCTCTGTAGGACTAAAGCCTTCTGAGGATTCTATGTCATGTGGTTTCCTGCTGTCCTGGGCTTGGATCTCTCCAGCCATCTGCATCTTTCCAGCCAGGGCCAGGGATATGGTCTTCACAGAAGGTAAAAGAGTCAGGCACACATCCACACAAAGGACTCACTCTTGGCTGGTGGATGGGTTAATACTGTATGGTATGTGAGAGGTGAGGACATGTGTAGAAGTCCCAGTCTCTGGCATGCTGCTTATACTTTTGGCCCTCCAAGTGTCCTGCCAGGCAGGCAGAGTGAGACAGGGACACACAGGACGAGTCTGTGTGTGAGAGGACACTCACCCAACCATTGAGGCCATGGGCTGTGTCCCTCAAACCAGAGTTTGGACTGGCCAGGGCTGGTCCGGTCTTTCCTAAGGGGAAAGGGCTAGCAGAACCCACCACTCTCTCCCTCCTTTCATCCTTCCCTCCTCACCTGCTGACCAGGAGCCCACATTGCCCTTTGCTTGGACAAAATTGATAGCTGTGTCTATAGCCCACATCAGGAATTAAAAATGCCAGCTTCTTGTAATTGTCTTTTGTATCTGTCTTGCTCTTGTTAGCAGGTTTGCCTTTGAATTTTAATGATTTAAATGGAAATGTTTATGGAAATGGGGAGGATATCATATTGGAAACCCCTCTCCTCTCCATTGGGTCTCTCATTTGATGGAAGGACCTGGGGTGCCAGCACCCCCGTTTGGAAGCTTGGCTCACGGTGAGGGTGCAGGTCCCGCATTGTGCAGAACTTCAGCATTTGACTTCTTGGCCTTGCTGTATCCCAGCAGTGTATGAAGGAGGAGGCAGGGAGAGTAGGGGCAGGCTCACAGTCGGTGGCTGCTGTGAGTTGTAATTGAATGCCGTCTGGCTGGCTCACTGAATCAATGTTGGGAAAACACAGTGCTCTCCTGGGAAGAGACATGTTTGGTATAAATAGTAGGTATTATCACCGTGTGGCAATTGAGGGACGTCATGTTGCTCTGCTCAGCTCAAGGCAGCAGCCAGAGCCCCAGAGGTGGACTATAGGACCTCAAGCAATCTAATTTCCTGTTCTTATCCCAGGAGAAGGAGCTCCTCCTCCTTGGTGTGTACCATCAGAGGGACTTGAGCAAACCTAACTCCTTCTCTGGGTCTCAGCCCCCTTCCTGCTGGAGGCCCTGAGCCATGCTCATCCTCCGGGCACCCTCAATGCGGTCCTGCTCCTGCTGGTGAGCTAACCAGAAACTGAGGTTACCACCCTCCACTCAAGTTCTGCCACACACATTGCCACACTCTCCATTTTTAAAAGACTTATTTATTTTTATGGGAAGTGAGATTTACAGAGAGAAGGAGAGACAGAGAAAAAGCTCTTCCATTCACTGGTTTCTCCCCAAGAAGCCATAACAGCTAGAGCTGAGCTAATCCGAAGCCAGGAATTTCTTCCAGGTCTCCCACACCGGTGTAGGGTCCAAAGGCTTTGAGCCATCTTTGACTGCTTTCCCAGGCCACAAGCAAGGAGCTGGATGGGAAGTAGGGCGGCTGGGATTGGAACCAGTGCCCATATGAGATCCTGGCTCATTCAAGGAGAAGACTTTAGCTGCTAGGCCACTGTGCTGGGTCCAACACATTGGATTTTTAAACAGCTTTGTAGAGATATAAAGTGCATGCTACCCAATTCACCCAGTATGTATGATTCAACCCTCTGTTGCCACAGCATGCATTTACAGTGGCACAGTGAGACGTACTAGAGGGGCTCTGAATCTGGCTGGCCAGGGAAGAAGTAGGGATGGATAAAGCTATCATTTCTTCTGGGCCTTCTCCATCTGTCCTACTCCTTCCATGCCCCACAACATTCTCACCAAAAAAAGTTTAAAAAAAAAATTCAGGATATTTTCACTGTCCATTGCTTTGTGTTTTAATAAACAATTTGCAGTGACAATAAAATGTATGATTCAGTTACATTTGGTTCATTCATAGGTACACAGGGATTTCAAAAAGTGTTGAAAAAATGGGATTAAAAGATAAATTTTGGTACAATTTCTGTTTTTGAAATCCATCCATATTAGAGGTCCTCAGAAAGTTAATAGGATATGAGTATTGTGAAAAAACAATGCATGACCTTTACATTTTTTGTACCAAAAATAGTTTTTTTATTCCATTTTCTACAAACTTTTTTTTGAAGTATCACTATATATATGCAATTTTCACTTGCAACCCTGTTCCCTTTAGCCATCACCTGCCTTTCTCCTTTTGACAACCCCTGATCCTAAGCCTCTTTCTGTACTTACAGAGACTTACTCTGTACATTTTATATATATAAATGGTATCAAATCTTATCAGGCCTTGGTAACTGTTCTCCTTTTTATTTTAAAATTATTTGGGAGACAGGAAGATAACAAGAGAGCAAGAAAAAAACACTTTTATCAAATGATGATCTCTGTAAATCCTGCTATTTCTGGGGCTGGACTGAACCAAAGCTAGAAGCTAGGAACTCAGTGTGGGTTTCCCATACTAAGTGGTAGGAACCCAACTACTTGAGTCAGCATGGCTACCTCCAAGGATGGTACATTTGAAGCTGGCATTTTTTTTTTTTAAGATTTATTTGTATTGAAAGGTCAGATTCATAGAGAGAAAGAGAAACAAAAAGATCTTCCATCCACTGATTCACTCCCCAAGTGGCAGCAATATTCAGAGCTGAGCCAATCCAAAGCAGAGCCAGGAACTTCTTCTGGGTCTCTCATGCAGGCAAAGGATTCCAAGGCTTTGGACCATTCTCTACTGCCCTCCAGCCACAAACAGGGAGCTAGATGGAAAGTGATGCAGCTGGGACATGAACCAGTATCCATATGAAATCCCAGTGGTTGCAAGGTGAAGATTTAGCCACTGAACCATCAGACAGTGCCCATGGCATTAATTCTTGACATGGGCTGCAGTACCAATTCCAGGAACTCTGATATGAAACATAAATAACTCCACCAGTATCTTAACCATCAGCCTCAATATTCACCTCTGCTTCTTCAGCTTAGCATGTTTTCAAGCTCATTTATGTTTGGACATATATAATTAATAATCCATTCCTTTTTATGGCCAAGTAAGAGTCAACTGTATGGATATATAAATAATCATTTCATTTGTTGATGGAACTTTGGGTTGTTTCCACCCTTTGGCTTTTATGAACAAGTGTTTGTGTGGGCATATATTTTCATTGCCCATGGGAGTAGACCTGGGAGGGGAATTACCGGGTCATGTGGCAGTTCTGTGATGAATTCTTTGAGGAGGTTCATCTTGTTCTTAACAACAATTATCGAGCAACTGCTATTAGTTAAGGCCCCAGTAGACAGCCGTTGAACAAACCCTTACTGAGCTCTTCTTGTGTTCCAGGCACTGTATGGAAGCTGAGGACACAGCATAGAAAATAGAGGTGAGTCAACCTTGTTGCTTTATTACTGTTGGTGCTTTGGCCTCCACCCCAGTTTGAAAGCAGTGTGGCTTCGAGTTTTGTTTATTTCCTCTAAGTTTATTGAGGTATATCAATTGAACACATAGAAGCTGTAAAATTTTGGGTATCTGAACATGTGTGTACACATCATGGAGCCATATCCCCATCAAAACAGTGAACTTCTTCCCCAAAAGTTCTCTTATGCCCCTGTGTGAGTGATGTCTCCCGCCCCCTCCCTTCCTGTTCCCCTCAGAAAAATCAGTGACCAAACTACATGTTTCTTGCATTTTAATAGAATGGAACAATTTGTTTTCTATTTATTGTGGCTTCAAGTTGCTTGTGTTCATAGTTCTTTTTATTCTCAAGTAGTAATCTATTACATGTATCTAAAACATAGTTTGCTTATCCATTATCTAGCTGATGGATGAGAGGCTGTTTTGAGTCACATGGCAGATATATGCTTAATTTTATAAGAAACTAATGAATTGGTTTCCAAAATGACTGCACCATCTTAATTCTGTTAAGGTTTATTTTATGGAGGTTGGAATTGTGGCATATCAAGTTAAGCTGCTGCCTGCAACATTGGCATCCCTATGTGTGCTGATTCTAGTCTTGGCTGCTCTGTGTTTGATCCAACTCTCTCCAAATGTACCTGAGAAAGCAATAGGGAACAGCCTTAGTGGGGGCCCCTGGGTCCACATGGGAGACTTGGAAGAAGCTGTTGTCCAGTCTCAGCCATTGTGGACAGCTGGGAAGTAAACCAGTGAATGGAAGGTTCTCTCTTTCTCCATCTCTCTCTCATTCTCTGTAACTCTGCCTTACCAATAAACTGAGGCCATCTTCCACTGCTTTCCCAGTGCACTAACAGCGAGCTGGATCTGAAGCAGGAAGCCAGGACTCAAGCTCATATGGGGTGTTAGCATTGCAAGTGACAGTGGCTTAACTCCTACACCACAACAGTGGCCCCTTACATATATATATAAATATATAAGTATATACATATATAAATGTATTTATTTTTATTACAAAGTCAGATATACAGAGAGGAGGAGAGACAGAGAGGAAGATCTTCTGTCCGATGATTCACTCCCCAAGTGAGCGCAACAGTTGGTGCTGTGCCGATATGAAGCCAGGAACCAGGAACATCCTTGCGGGTCTCCCACATGGGTGCAGGGTCCCAAGGTTTGGGCCATCTTCGACTGCTTTCCCAGGCCACAAGCAGGGAGCTGGATGGGAAGTGGAGCTGCCGGGATTAGAACCGGAGCCCATATGGGATCCCAGCACGTTCAAGGCAAGGACTTTAGCCGCTAGGCCACCGTGCTGGGCCCAATTTTTAACGATGTGTTTACATATTTACTTGACATGAAGAGTGGTAGAGATGGAGGCAGAAAGAGAGAGAGTGGTCTTCCATGTGTTGAATCATTCCCCAATTGATCATAGCATCAAGGCTGCTCCAAGCTGATGCCAGGAGCCTAGAACTCCATCCAGGCTTCGTACCTAAACGACAGAAGCTCAAACTCTTAGCCATCTTCCACTTTTTTCCCAGGCATATTAGCAAAGAACTGGATTGAAAGTGGACATTGGGTGCTGGTGCCAGCATCCCAAGTGGGGTTTGACTTGCTGTGCTTTAACACTAGCCCCACTTGCATTATTTTAAACTCCCTCTAATAATGAAGAGTCATTTCAATTGCTTCACATGCTTTCTAACACCTGGGATGGCCATTGTGTTATGTTTCAGTCATTCTAATAAATGTGTGTGACATTTCATCAAGATTTTAATTTGCATTTCTCAGTGTCAAATGATGTTGAATATTTTCACATGTTTTTTTTCCATCTGTTTATCTTATTTAAAGAAATATTTGCTTATGTTTTTTGCCCATTTAACAAATTGTATTGCTTGCTTTCTAATTGAGATTTGAAAGTTCAATATTAAAAACTATTTTGGTCTCAGTGCAGTAGTAGCCTAGCTTCTAAAGTCCTTAACTTGTACACACTGGGATCCTATATGGGCACTGGTTCTAATCCCAGCATCCCTGCTTCCCATCCAGCTCCTTACTCATTGCCTGGGAAAGCAGTCAAGGATGGCTCAAAGCCTTGGGACCTGCACCTACCTAGGAGACCCAGAAGAACCTCTGGGTTTGTGGCTTCAGATTGGCTCAGCTCTGGCAGTTGTGGCTACTTGCGGAGTGAATCAATAGACAAAAGATCTTCCTGTCTTTTTCTCTTCCTCTCTATATATCTGACTTTCCAATAAAAATAAAATAAATCTTAAAAAAAAAGGACTGTTTTTTCCTTACCTTTAATACTCTGACACTGACTTATATGGATTTTCCTTACCAAGCAATTCTACAGTTCTCTGCAGACACTAATTGGGTGTACTACATTTTAACTCAATTTTGACACTAACTACCCTCTTGAGATGCCCTTCATAAGTCCCAGGTTGTCTTTCTATACTTGTGACCAACCACCAACCATTTCTTATCTAGGACTGGTGGATGGAGGGCCAGGATCTCCTCCTTAAGTTTGATAATTTGCTGTGCTAGCTCACAAAACTCAGGGAGACATTTACTTGTGTCTAACTGATCTATCAGAAAAATATTAGAAAGCTGTGGGAGAGGGGCACAAAACACCTGGTATTTGGGGAGCACTATTCAGGTCCTGGGGAGCACTGCCCTCTCGGCAGCTCTGTCTGTTCACTCACCCAGAAATGCTCCAAAGCCCACCTGAGCTCATGGTGTTCCATTGCACGGGCATGACTGAACACTACTTGACCCTTGGTGACCAAACTCATCTCCAGCCCCTCCCCTTTCCCCAGAGATCCCCAAGAGGCTGAGAGTTACAACCTTCTAATCACATGATTGGTTCTGCTGATACCCAACCCTCATCCTACAAGAGGCACCTGATTAGCATAGGTTCAGGCCTGCTTGCAAGGGCCTCTGAGGACCACTCTCACTCAGGAAGTTGGCAGAGTATCAGAGGCTCTGTGCTAGAAACCAGGAAAGATATTCGTTATGGTGTGTCATGCTTCTATGCTCTGGAACAAGTCCTTTATCAGATATATGATTTGCATTGATTTTTCTCAATCAGTGGCCTATGTTTTTACTTTGTTAAGAAATTCAAATAGCAGAAATTCTTAACTTTGATGAAGTCTAATTTATCTGTTCCTTTGGGTCATGCTTTTGGTGTCATAGCAAACAAAATCTGGCCTAACCCCATGCAAAAAAGATTTGTTGCTGTTTTCTTCTGCTTTGTGGCTGTAAGTTGTACATTTAAGTCTGTGATTGACTTTGAGTGAGTTTTTATGTATGGGGAGAGAGTGCTTGAAGTTCATTCTTGTATATTTGACTATTCAGGTATTCCAGCATCATTTAATGAAAAGACTTATTTTTGCATTGTATCTCCTTTTACCTTTGTTGAAAATTCCTTGAGCGTATACATGTGAGTCTTTTTCTGGAATCTCTGTTCTGTTCCTTTGATTTATTTGTCAACAAGTAAGTCAAGACTGGGGAGCCAATGCCATGCTGCCTTGATTACCTTTATGATAAACTTGGAGTGCAGCATTGTTGCCCCCATTTGTTCTTTTCCAATGATGTTTTGGTTATTCCATGTGAATTTCAGAATCAGATTGTCAATTTTTTAAAAAGATTAAAATTTTTTTTATGGGAAAGTCAGATATACAGAGAGAAGGAGAGACAGAAAGGAAGGTCTTCCATCCACTGATTCACTCCCCAAGTAACTACAACAACTGGAGCTGAGCCAATCTGAAGCCAGGAGCCTCCTCTGGGTACCCCACATGGGTGCAGGATCCTAAGGCTTTGGGCCATCTTCGACTGCTTTCCTAGGCCACAAGTAAGAAGGTGGATGGAAAGCAGGGCCACCAGGACATGAACTGGTGCCCATATGGGATCCTGGCACATGCAAGGCAAGGATTCTAGGGCTACTGTACCAGGCCCCCCAAAATTGTTTTTATTTGTAAGGCATATTTACAGAAATGAGGAGAGGCAGAGAGAGAGAGAGATGGATCTTCCATCTGCTGGATCACCCCCCAGATGTCTGCAGTAGGCAGAGCTGGGCAAGTCCAAAGCCAGCAACTGGGGGCTTCTGGGTCTGCCTCATGGGTTCAGGGACTGAAGGACTTGGGCCATCTTCAGTTGCTTTCCTGGTCCATTAATAGAGATCTAGATCTGAAGTGGAGTAGTCATGAATCGAACCAGTTCAGAGGCTTAACCTGTACTAAAGTACCAAGCTCAGACTGTCAGGTTTTTTGTTGTTGTTATTGTTGTTTGTTTTTTTTCTTAAAGCATTCTAGGATTCTGGTTGGGAGTGCATTGACACTGTTGCGGAGAATTGATGTCTTAGAAAAACCGAGTCTTAGAATCACAGTTACACTGTATCTCCATTGGCTTAGCATGCGGGCTCTGTGGTATATCTGTGCTCCCTCATTTTGCAGCATCCTGTATGGCTGCTAGTTTGGATCCTGGCTGCTTCACTTCCAGTCCAGCTCCCTGCTAATGGCCTAGGAGGACGACAGAGGATGGCTCAAGTCCTTGATCTCTGAAACCCATATGGGAGACCTGGAAGAGGTTCCTGGCTATTGTCTTTGGCCCAGCCATATGGGAAGTGAACCAGCAGATAGGAGATCTCTCTCTCTCTCTCTGTTTCTCCTCCTCTGTATAATTCTGCCTTTCAAATAAAAATGTTATAAAATTTATGTTCATATACTTGAAAGGCAGAGTGACAGATGAAGATATTTCTTTTTTCTTTTTCTTTTTTTAATTTTAAAGATCTTTGCTCTGCTGGTTTACTCCTCAAATAGTTGCAACAGCCAGAGCTGGGCCAATGTGAAGCCAGGTCTCCCACATGGGTACAGGGTCACAAGTACCTTTGGGCCATCCTTCTTTGCTTTCCCAGGCCACAAGTAGGGAACTTGATGGGAAGAGGAGCAGCCAGGACACAAAGTGACACTGGCACTTGGAAGCAGACTATCCAATTAAGTCATTATGCTAGCACTAAGATGGAGATCTTTCATTTGCAGGTTCACACCACAAATGGCCATAATAGCCAGGATGGGCCAGGCCATAGTCAGGAGCCAGGTACTCCGTCAGGGTCTCCTGTCAGGGGACAGGAACCCAAAAACTTACATCACCATCTGCTACCTCCCAGGTTAATTGGCAGAAAGCTGAATAAGAAATTAAGTAGCCAGGACTTGAACAAGGCACTTTGACACAAATGTGGGCATGCCAAGCAGCAAGTTAACCCTTTGCATCATGCAGGTCCTTCCATTTGGAAACAATTGTGTTAAGGCATAACTAACATCAAACTTACTGTTTTAGCCATTTTTGTTGTTGTTACATTTTTAAAATTTTTACTGGCAAGGCAGATTTACAGAGAGAAGGAGAGACAGGAATATCTTCCATCTGCAGGTTCGCCCCCCAAATGGCCACAATGGCTGGAGCTGAGCCAATTTGGAACCTGGAACCCGGAGCCAGGAACCTCCACCTGGTCTCCACATGTGTTCAGGATACCAAGGCATTGGGCCCTCCTCCACTGCTTTCCCAGGCCACAAGCAGGGAGCTGGATGGGAAGTAGAGCAATGGGAACATGAACTGACACACATATGGGATTCCAATGCTTGTAGGTGGTGGATTAGCCAATTGAAACATCATTCTGGTCCTGATTTTAGTCATTTTTAAAAACAAGATTTACATGTTTATGTTTCAAATGCAGATTTAAAGAGGAGAGGAGAAGAGAAAAGAGGAGAGGAGAGAGAAAGAGAGAGAGAAATATTCCATCTGCTGGTTCACTCCCCAAATTGGTGGCAACCGCTAGAGCTTGGTTGGTCTGAAACTGGGAGTCGGTAGCTTTTTCTGAGTCTCTCCCTTATGATGCAGGGTCCTGAGGCATTGGGCCATCCTCCAGTGCCCTCCCAGATCATAAGCAGGGCGCTGGACCAGGAGTGGAACAGCCAAGACACAAACCAGTGCCCTTATAGGAGACCAGTGCTGCAGATGGAGGATTAGCCTGTTGCACTGCCACACTGGCCTCTATTTTCTTTTTTCAATTTTATTTTTGATGATGTTTACATAGTTGATCGGGGTGGGAAGGGTCAAGGATCAGGGGAAAGTGGGCAAGACCATTGTTTATACATTGTTTCTGCATCTGGAGGAGGGGAGGATACAATGGGAGAGACCACGTCCAGCCTCCCCAGTACACAATGTCATCCCAGGGTCGCCATTGTGGAGCATGTTTTGAGGGCTCCGCTCAAGTGATTTCACTAGTTCTGAGATGCTGTTGAAATCACCTCTCCAAGGATAAGGAAATCCTTCCTAGGTCAATTGGCTAACATAGTCTACCTTAGAGTCTCCATTCATCCAAAAGCTTGCTGTCAAGTTTCACTGGGGTAGTTGATCAGTTTGTTCTGTCTTCCTCCCTTTGCAAACATGGGTGATGTGGCCCAACCCAACCCTGCCCACCACACGCTCAACCCTCATGTATACCACGAGGAGCTGAAGCCCAGTCAGAGCTGCAGAAGGACATTATGACCCTGGAAGGTCAGTGAGCACAGGATTACAGTTGACTGGATATCATTTGTATGAGAACAGTTGAGTGGACAGCATGTGAATGAGAACACTTGGTGGAATATACAAAACAAAGGAGTCTCAAATAAAAGTATAGAAGCAATTGATGGGTTTTGTTGATAAGCTCAATACCTCCTCCCTTATCCCATATGACCCTCAGTGTATAAAGTCTAATGCCACTAATAAACTGCTGCTTTCGACCATCAGTCAGAGTCCACATGTGCAGTTATCAGCTCCATGAACCAAGTCCATCGCTGCAGGACAGCGACACAGAGCAACCCCCAGTAACCCTCACTGGACTATTCTGTTCTGGGGATGTGCAGTGCCAACATGTGCAGTGGACTGGTCTGTCTTTCCCACATCCCATTTAGCTCTCATATACATCAAGGGGCATTGAAGCCCAACTCAACCCAAACAACTGCACCTTCTAGCCCACACTCATGCCAGTGGGTGCCACCACCTGTCCAGCCAGTCCTGTTCCCAAGTCCTGGTTTTCACACTCAACAGTGGGAGCTACTGGCCCCTATATTTAGCCATTTTAAAGTGAATGAGTCAATGGCATTAAGTATATTCCCAATGCTGTGTTGCCATTCCCTTTATAGCTTTAAAGTACTTTTATCATTCAAAAGGAAACCCTGTACCCATCCCAGCTCTCATAGCACCAATCTCTTTTCTGTCTCTCTGGGCTGGTCTATTCTAGACATTTCAAAGAGGTGAAATCATAGGATATGTGACCTTTCATGTCTTGATGATTTCCCTGCATCCTTTTGTTGGCTGCCATTTGAACCACCTGTGTTGTGGTTTAAAGTCACCTGTCAAATGGCTGTATTGGAATAGTATAACCCTCATGGTGTCACTGGA
The DNA here is from genome assembly GCF_017591425.1 of Ochotona curzoniae. NCBI lineage: Eukaryota > Metazoa > Chordata > Mammalia > Lagomorpha > Ochotonidae > Ochotona > Ochotona curzoniae. The sequence continues at coordinate 63,681,231 of NW_024466599.1, forward strand.
CATTGGGTTCCCATCAGCCACCGGCCGTGCCAATGCATCGCACACCCTGTCTCAGTGCTCTGAGTGGGGCCCCTGTAGCCCCTGTAGCCTTGCCTCACTAGCACTTTTCAACAAGGTCTTGCTTCTTGCTATACTTCTAGAACCCACTGCCACCCCACCCACTCAAAGTTGACCATGCGTGGACCCTAGCCAGCCCTGGACAGTTTGCCTGCATCTGGGAGGGCTTCTGACCTCTTTCAGCAGAAAGAGCCTGGCATGCAAGGCTTGGGCTGTGCTGTTTGCCTCAGCTGCAGTCCCTAAGCTTGGGAACCTTTCTAGGTTTAGACCTCCGCCTCCCATCCCTACCAGGGTTAGGGTTTTCTAGTTACAAAGATTGCTCCATATCAAAGTGATTCTTTTCCCTCATGTTCTCTCTCTTGCTTCCTTGTTTCCCAAGTAAAAAGTGTCACCCACAGATGCAAACACTGATTAATTCCAAGTCGGCTGGTGCTAATACAGGCACAGCTGGCTCAAAACAGAATTAAATGACCACCAGGGCTCCTGCTGACTTAGCAGCTGGGGGACCAAGTGACAAGCCCTAGGGCCTTCCAGAAAGTACCATTTCCCCAGGCAAGATTTTATCTTTTAGCTTCCCTGCTTGGGAAGCAAATTCCCAGTGACTTGCCAACCTGAGTCATTAAGCCAAAAAACATTTATTTTGTTTTGCTTATTTGAAATATACAGTTACAGAGAGAGAAGGAGTAAGATAGAGCGAGAAATAGATCTTCCATTTGCTGGAAGAATATGTCTGGCATTCACCCCTCTTTATGCGCCAGTGTTGTGGCCTGGAGACGGTGCAAACGGTAGCTGGAAGTGTTGCAAGCTAGTCTGCACTGCAAAGTAGCTGCAGCATCCTTGATGTGTTGGCCAGTCTCCACCAGGTCTGTAAGCTTCCTTCTCGCAACCAGTTGCCTGCCCTTTATCCTTCCTAGGTGGACGGTTCTGTCACCAGGAATGAGTTTCTCGGGGACTTTCTGTGCAAGGGAGACACACTTACAGACCTGTTGCAGTTGCTGGCTTTCTGCATCTCAGGCTCTGGGCGTGAGTGTGAAGTGCACTCTTCACCTACCATGTGTACCAGTGTGCCTGCAACATGTGGACTGTTCACTGTTTCTTGAGGCAGCCCTCAGTGTTGTGGCCAGCACTGAATGTCAGATATGTGAGTATACAGAGCCAAGATCTACATTGGCTTGGGGCATCCGCCCCTAACTTCTGCATTAAGCTTCTTTAGGTCTGGATAAAGTCATATTCCCCTTCTTGCTGCCTAGCCCTGAGTGTGACCTCGCGAGATGCATTCATTTCTTGCCTGACCATTTTGTTCCATTTGTTTCCAATGGTTAGGCTGTTAAAAATAGACTTGATGCTACAAGGATCATCATCTGTGTGCTTTTTGTCTGTCATTGAAGTGACCTCAAGGGGAGCCAGCCAGACAAGAGAGGATGCTCAGAATCCAACTGGATTTAAATATATTCAGGAGGTGTGGTCCAAACAGATTGGAGGAGCATGAAAAGAATTCAGAATAGCATGAAGCATCCGTGGAGGAGTTTCAAGGCAATGAGGGAAGATGTGAGGGCTGGAGGTGGTTTCACAAGCTCAGCTCATACCTGGTCATGAGAGAGGGCAGATACATGGTAGCGCCCAGGGGCTGCATTAGCCAACACACACACCGGCAGATGCAGCTACCTGGTCAGTTCTGTCCCAGCCCCATATCTCACATGAACTGACAGCTGTTGCAATCCAGTCTGGCCAGCCTGCCACAGAGCCATTTCTCACACACACCAGCAGGTATCACAGCATGGTAGAGGAGATCCCTAACAGCCCCATGAGGCCCACCCCAAGCCCCAGTTTTTGTGTGTGCCAGCTTCTGCTGATGCCTAGCCCAGCCCAGCTCACATCCTATCCTGCTTTTGTGCACATCCATGGGTGCTACCACTTAGTTCAGTCCAACCCACCCCCAAACCTGGCCCTCATGCATGTCAACAGGTGCCACTGCCTTGTCCAGCCTGGTTTGCCCCCAGTCTTGTTTCTTGTGCTCACTAGCAAAAGGTACACCCTAGCAAGGGAGTGCCAACAATTCCCCTGGCAGGCATGCTGCCAGCTCTGGATGTGGCTTGCACCCATTCCCAGCACTTTCCAGTGGGTGCTGTGGCCCTGTTTGGTTGTCCTTCTCAGATTCTGGCACTCTCTGATGCCAGTGGGTGCAGCAGCCTAACCCAGCCTGGCCTGCTTCCAGTCCCAGCTCTCACAGTCACCTGTCGAAGCAGTGGCTCAGCAAAGAATCCTGAAGGTTTCCCTAATAATAACATCTTTAACAACAACAAACAAAAAATTGCACATTATCACTTCACTATTGAGAGGCAGAGAGAAACAAAGAGCTCCCACGCTCTGGCTCACTCTTCAAACGCTCGCAACAGCTGGGGTTTGGTTACCCAGAGCTGGGAGCTGAGAGCTCAGTCTAGCTGTCCCAGTTTCTTGAGCCATTGTCACTGTCACCCATGATTTTGTTTGGCATGAAGCTAGAGTCAGGAGCTGGGAATCAAACCCAGACACACCAGTGTGGGACTCAGGAATCCTCGCTGCTAGGTTAAACACCTGCTCTTAAAATTGCCAAGTTGAAGCAGAGTGTCTATAGGATTGAGTGCGCATTACCCATCACTGTCATGAGAAGAACCTCTAGTTGTCTACAGCTTCAGACGTGGCCTTGGATCTATGGGCATCCCTAACCTAGTACTGATGTCACTAACCGGGCTTGGAATGGGTACCATAATTCCTTAGAACAGAAAAACATTGTCCTCTGAGTCAGAGACTTTAGCCCAGAAAAAGTTTAGGATTATCTTTGGGCATGAAAAAGCAGATAAAAATCGTGTTACTACCAGGTGTTATTATTTTCTGAATTTTTTATTTCTTTTTAAAATTTTCATTTTTTTCACAGATCGATTTATTTCTTTGAAAGGGAGAGTTACAGCAGGAGAAAAAGAGAGAGAAAGAGAGAGAGAGAGAGATCGATCTTCCATCCAGTATTTCACTCCCCAAATGGCCATAACAGCCAGGCTTGTGCCAGGCCAAACCAGGAACCAAGAGCCAAGAGCTTCTGGGTTTCTCACATGGGTGCATGGTCCTGCTGCTTCCGTCCTGTACTGCTTTCCTAGGAGCGTTAACAGAAAGCTGGATTAGAATTGGAGCAGATGAGACTCAAGCCAGCACCCATAGAGGATGCCGATGATGCAGGAGTTGATTTATCTGCTATGCCACAGCACCAGACCCTCTGATCAGTTTTAGGGTTAATACTGGTATATGTATTTTAAGTTCTTGTTTAAGATGATTTATAATTTAGCCTTATGAGTCTATCTTTCTCTGTTCTTTCCCATCAATAATTAAAACAATCACACAAATACAGAAAGCGAGTGAGAGAGATCTTCTATCCGTTGGTTCACTCTCCAAATGACCTCAACGGCCCAGGGTTGGGCTAAGCTGAAGCCAGGACCCAGGAGCTTCTTCCTGGGTCTCCCATGTGGATGCAAGGGTCCAGGCACCTGGGCTGTCCTCTACTGCTTTCCCAGGCCATTAGCAGGGAGCTGGATGGGAAGTAAAAAAGCAGACTTTAACCAGCCTCCATGTGGGATGCTGGCATTGCAGGTGTGGCTTAAACCCTATATCATGATGCTGACCTCAAATTTTGTTCTTTACATCTAGCAAAATTGGAGTCTGCCCAATTTAATAGGGAAGGAAGTAAAGCCTCCCTTCTCCATTGGGAGTGACAATGTTCTAGAAGAGACTGGGCCTGGCAGTGCTGCTGTGGCCCTACAGGGCCGTGTGCTTCTCCAGCAGTCTGTGGCCCATCTGGTTTGTATGAACCCTCTTGCTCCAGCCTCCAGTGGCCTTCCAGACCCAAAGTCTCATTCATTAGGTTTTATTGCAGTAGCACTCTACTTCCAGTTACCTAAACCTATACCAGGTACCTAGCACTGCACAATAAACTTCCTCCAAACATACTGGCTTAAAATCATGACAATACTAATTTTTCTCCTGAGTCTTCACTTTGAACAAAATTTGGTAGGAATTGTCCTGTCTGCTCCATTTTAGGTCAGATTGAGCATTTTGAAGTATGGGGCCTTGCATCCATGGGAGTTTGTCCTCCCTGTGTCTGGGAATTGATACTGGATGTGGGCTAGAAACTTACGTGAGGCTTTCAGTCCAGAAGTCTGTACAGAACTTCCCCATGTGGCCTGGGCTTCCTGACAACACGGAAGTTGTAGTACAGGGAGACATTTCCTGAGAGAAAGAGATGCAAGTGGAGGCGATGGCTCTTCTTATGGTCTAGCCTCACATGCCCTACAGCACATTCATCATATTCTGCATTGACATAGTTGTAAAGGTCCAGCCAATTCCAAGCTGTTGGGATGAGGGGTGAGATAAGCTCTTCTTCTTGATGAGGAAGCAGCAGTGTCTGGAAGGACACAGGGAGCCAGATGCTTCAGTGGCCATTTTCATTGACCTCAAGACACAGATACACACAGAAAGCTCCTATCCACTGGTTCATTTCCCAAATGGCCCTAATAGCCTAGCGCTGGAACTCAATCCAGTGCTCCTGCATGAGTGGCCGGAAAGACACCTGAGCCTTCACTGCTGCCTCGCAGGGTCCACATTAGCAGGAAACTGGGGCCAGCAGGGGAGCTGACTGTTGAGCCCAGGTATCCCAGTGAGTGATGTGGGCATCTTAACCAAATGCTTGGCTGAATGCCCACCCTTATGCCATGCTTCTATGCCGATCTGTGTTTGCTGTAAGATAGAAACCATCGGGCCCAGCGCAGTGGCGCAAGTGGTTGAGGTCCTTGCCTTGCACGCCCGGGATCCCATATGGGCGCCGGTTCTAATCCCAGCAGCCCCTCTTCCCATCCAGCTCCCTGCCTGTGGCCTGGGAAAGCAGTCGAGGACGGCCCAAAGCTTTGGGACCCTGCAACCGCGTGGGAGACCCAGAAGAGGCTCCTGGCTTTGGATCGGCATAGCATCGGCCGTTGCACTCACTTGGGGAGTGAATCATCGAATGGAAGATCTTCCTCTCTGTCTCTCCTCTCTGTATATCTGCCTTTCCAATAATAAAAAATAAAAATCTTTAAAAAAAAAAAGATAGAAACCATCACTAGGGTAGAGGAGGGGAGATATTTCATGTGGAGACAAATGATCTCCAGTAGCTCGAAGCTTATCTTCCACATAAGCCACTGGTGTAGGGACTGGTGTAGGGTGTTCACTGGGGAAAAGGTGCCCAGACATTTGAGGTTGTGTCTAGGGCTCGTGGAAGAACATCAGCAATGCCCATACACAGTAGCAACACCAACTCTGCTGGGCCTGACTTAAGGGAAATTGTATCTCTGCCCTTCATCTCCCATGAGCACAGCCAGAGAAGGCAGAATCTGACTTCTCAGTCTTCAGGGAACGTTAAGTGGCAGGAAAACATGAATGCAAGAGGTTAGGAAGCCCCAGTAGAGCTGAGAGCCAGCATGGCCTGGGGAGTCCACACTGTCCTTTTTTCCCCAAGAGGAATAACCACTTCACTTTCTCATGTATTGGTTTGGAGCCAACCCAGATAAGAAAGGGATAATTTTCTTTTCTTTTTTTTTAAACATTTATTTATTTTTATTGTAAAGTCAGATATACAGAGAGGAGGAGAGACAGAGAGGAAGATCTTCTGTAGTTGGTTCACTCTCTAAGCAGCTGAATGTGGCTGGAGGAAATTCAACGTTTGGGCTGAGTGTGCAACTTCACCGAGCATGTATTATTCCAGTTCCCACATGTGCCTTTAATGCAGTTGGCAGTCCCACTGCACCTGCCTGGCAGCACCCACTGCTGCTGGCCCTCAGGCTGCTGTCTACCCTATCCCCTCCTTACACCCATACTTCCTCTCCACCCTGGTTCATCCTTTCTGTGGAAAATAGAAGCCATGACAGGGAACTCTGTCATTGCTGCCTTTACCCTATCTCTATCACCAGGAGGAACTGTCCCTGCTCCTAAGGCCAAACCCCTTCTCATTTGTGAACATGCTGTCTCCAGCCCCTATTAGGATCTTCGGCTCTGCCTTCCACCTGAGAAGCAGCCTCTGTATGGAGCTGGTGCTCAGCATGTGCACCCAAGTGTCCTGTGGACTCAGCTAAGAAGAGCCCTGGGGGGTCACCTCCATCCAAGGGAGCAGGCTACTTCCCACCAGCATCACTGTAAGGGTGGGAGAAGGCCCCCTCCTGCCAGCTCCCACGAGGCTGTACCAGTGGCTTCCCTTTGGTTGTGGAGACACCCTCCCTGGACTTCAGGGCTGGTTCTCAGGTGGGAGGTCCACGCAAGGCTGGGTGCCTGTCCTGCTCCATCTCAGAGGATGGCACAGTGCTCTGGGTCAGGTCACGGAGGGTTTACTGACAGGTGTCTTTCCTGGTGCTGCTCCTGAGGATACAAGGCACATGCTGGGTGAGGAGAGAAGGTGCTTGCTGAGGAACACTATCCTCCCGTCCTCTTGCTGTTCACCCTTGGAAGGTGCATGCAAACGTGCACACACACTTTGTGTGTGTGTGTGTGTGTGTGTGTGTAAGAGAGAGAAGAGGTCTGGTTCACTCTGCTCTTGGTTTCTCCATTTACTGCCTAATAGATTTTAAGAGTCACAAGGCAAATCCCAGGGAAATAAGGCAGTTGTGAAAGCAACCTCACCCCATAGCATATATTTAAACAGCATTAATATTGTCCATGTCCTGCCACTCTGTGGCACCAATATGGCCTAGATACCTATCAGTTATTCCCGGCACTGCCACAAAGCCCTCAATGGTACTGTCAAGGTCAGATAGCTACCCATGTGGTTAGCGGCACTGAGATCTTGGGCAGACACCAGGCCTGGAGATCCAGAGACCCATATCCACCTGTCCTGCTGTAAAGCCTGCTTCAGGGCAGTAAGATGCACTTTCTCAGCTTGAGTTAACATGACTCAGCAAACAGGTGTATTACTCCTGGTCACCTAGCTGCAGAATTCACTAAAGGACACTTGATGCTGTATTGCCAAGAGTGTGAATGCTGAGTGCTATGGCAGTGAGATGCCCTCCCAGCATTCCGGCATGTACCATCCTGCCATAGGTGCGCAAGTTGTTCTGGATATGCACCTGTCTCTTTGGACATGTATCCTACTCGGGGACTCTGCTCCACAACTTTCACCATCGACTCGATAAATACTCAGTCCTCCCTCATCCACATCTTTCTGAACTAAGAAATAGGCAAATTCAAGTCCTCAGCAACAGGAACAACACTGTTGCTCACTCCCTGCCCTGTTCCAGTGTTTTACATTACCACCAGGTAGTTAGCTCCCTGTTACAGACACATTGACTCAAAAAGGTTGAAGACTTACTGTCATGTCACAGTGTTAGTGATGGGCAGGGCTAGAACCCAAGTCCCGCTCTGTGACTCCAAAACCCCAGCTCTGCCTGCCTTCCTCCCGTGGTAGCCCCCATTCTGTCAGGGACCTTTTAGGAAATCCTGACCTGTCATGATTTGAGTGGCATGACACATTATAGATGGAGAACATCACAGAAGTGAGTCCTCTGAGGGCCAATTTTATGCCAAAGATTCCAAAGAGTTGCCGTACCCGGTTCTGGGTCTCTGTGTAGCCACTCTGTAGCTATCCCCTGCCTCACTTGTAGCCCGAGCCTCTGCCATCCTCCTTGGGCACAGCTGCCGAGCAAAGTGGCATTTACTTGTTGAGATGTTCCCACGAGATGCCATTGCTGGTGAATTTTGTCGGCTTTTCATTTTCCAATTTGGAGCTCCAGTACAACATGTCGCCTGCCACAACACAAGGTCCACATTACTTTTGGATCCTCTGTTTGGGAATCAAGAAACAGACCAGAATCAGAGGTCTGAGGTGTGTGCGTGTGCATGTGTGTGTGTGTGTAGAGGAAAGGGCATAGGATAATATCAGTCATGAGGAACCTACTGCAGGAAAAGTAATGTGGGTATTAGAAAACCATGTAGTTATCAATATGAAAATGTGTTTGTTATATGACAAATATGCTCACAAAGTGGTAACAAGTTATAAAACTATGGGTAGCATAACCCATTTGTATTAAAAAATGTTTGCTCACAATTATTAGAAAGGTATATTCTGAAATTATTATCATTTTTATTATTAAAAAGTCAGGTATACAGAGAGGAAGAGAGATAGGGAGGAAGATCTTCTGTTTGTTGATTCATTCACCAAGCAGCTGCAATGGCTGGAGTTGAGCTGATCTGAAGCCAGAAGCCGAACCTTAAGCCTCTTCTGGGTCTCCCACACAGGTGCAGGGTCCCAAGGCTTTGGGCCGTCCTCGACTGCTTTCACAGGCCACGAGCAGGGAGCTAGAAGGGAAGCGAGGCTGCTGGGATTAGAACTGGTGCCCTTATGGGATCCTGGCGCATGCAAGGCAACGACTTTAGCCGCGAAGCTACCACACTAGGCCCTTATTACCATTCTTATTTCTAGGAGTGAGGCTTTAGGAGATTTTTTTAAACCCACTTTCTGCTTTTTCTTTTTTCTAACTTGAGCATGTTTAACTTTTAGCATGAATTTAAATATAACACCTGTGAGTGTTGCTGCCATTTGGGAGTAAACCAATGGGTGGAAGATCTTTGTCTTTCACTCTCTCTCTGTTGCTCTGCCTCTAAAACAAAACAAATGTTTAAAAGGGTAAATTTATTTTTATGCCAAAATTTGAAATCTGTGCATTTTAAGAGTCTTTGAAAAGTTTGTGAAAAACACATATTATGCAGTTTACATTTGTTTTTTAAAAAAATTTTTCTACTTATTTGAAAGAGAGATGTAGAGACACATAGAGAGAGATCTCCAATCCAGTGGTTCACCCCCCAAATGTGAGCGATTGCTGGGGCTGCGGCTGAGTCAGGCTGAAGCCAGGAGCCCAGAACTCAATCTGAGTCTCTCACATGGGTGGCAAGGATCCAGACACTTGAGCGATTACCTGCTACTCCCTGGACAGGCATCAGCAGAAAGCTGGGACCAGGAGCAATGTTAGGACTTGAAGCCAAGCTCGCTCATACAGGGCCTGGGCCCAACGCCCACCCTGAAGCTTACATTTGAAGCAGGTCCATATTCTGTTCATTTTCTGAACTAGTTTTTCATTTTAAAAAATGTAAAATCCTCATAAAATTGCAAGGTTGGGATAGTCAACACCCAAATTGCTTTCACCCAAATGAAGCAATGAATAGAATTTTCCACCTTTTCTGTCTCTTGTTAGTGGCTGTGTTTATTTCTAAGTCCCATCAACAGCTCCATCTGCAGTGAATGAATAAATAGTGGCAGGAAGGCCTTTTTTTTTAAAAGATTTATTTATTTTTAATGGAAAGGCAGAAATACAGAGAGGAGGAGAGACAGAGAGGAACATCTTCTGTCCAATGATTCACTCCCCAAGTGAGTGCAACGGCAGGTGCTGCACCAATCTGAAGCCGGGAACTAGGAACCTCTTCCAGGTCTCCCATGCAGGTACAGGGTCCCAAAGCCTTGGCCATCCTCAACTGCTTTCCTAGGCCACAAGCAGGGAGCTGGATGGGAAGTGGAGCTGCCGGGATTAGAACCAGTGCCCATATGGGATCCTGGCGCGTTCAAGATGAGGACTTTAGCTGCTAGGCCACAGTGCCGAGCCCAGGAAAGCCATTTCTTAAAGGGTCAAGAAGGTGGTGCAGCACATGCTTCCCGGCCCCAGGGATGGGCAGGAGGAAGCCAGAGGCAGGGAGCTGGCACATGGTCTCAGAGGGAAGATTGCGAAGGACCCCAGAGAGGTCCCCGGCTGGCCAGCAGGGAGTAAGGGATAGGTGAAGCTGGGTGTGCGAGCAAGAGGAATATCTCCAGAGACTCAGATACCACCCAAAAGGAGCAACATGTGGTGGGAAACACTGAGAGTTCTGTGCCATTGAAAAATCTCTCTGCTGTGACAATGAGGACAGACTGTAGACATATATAAGGGGCAGACCAGTTAGGAGGCTATTAAAATGGTCCAATGCAAAGGAGCTTGCGGAGGCCCCAAGAAAGCAGAATTTATAGCTCTTTCTTTTTTTTTTTAAAGATTTATTTTTATTATCTTTTTATTGGAAAGGCAGATATACAGAGAGGAGAGACAGAGAAGAAGATCTTCCGTCCGATGATTCACTCCCCAAGTGAGCACAACGGCCGATGCTATGCCGATCCGAAGCCAGGAGCCTCTTCTGGGTCTCCCACGCGGTTGCAGGGTCCCAAAGCTTTGGGCCGTCCTCGACTGCTTTCCCAGGCCACAGGCAGGGAGCTGGATGGGAAGAGGGGCTGCTGGGATTAGAACCGGCGCCCATATGGGATCCCGGGTGTGCAAGGTGAGGACCTTAACCACTTGCGCCACTGCGCCGGGCCCTATAGCTCTTTCTTTAAAAAGAAAATCTGTTCAGATTTCAAATTCGATCCCCACCTTCTCTTGCAATGACCATCAGGGTCGCTCCAGAGCCCCCCACCCCAACACACACACACACACACACACACACACACACACACACACACACACACACACACACACACACACACACACACGAATAGATAGACAGAACAACAAGGAAAGCTTAGAACCAAACAGGAAACAGCGTGGACTCACACATACCTTACTAGGAGGACACAAAGATTAGTTACTCTCCACTAAGTATTGAAGATTTCTCTGCACAACCCCCCTAAAACTGTTCTGCGCTTCAACTGTTGACATATGCCTTGTTAGAGTTATAAGCCAGTTTAGACTATCCTAAAATCTGCCAAGTTCAGCAAAATTATGCTTCAACACTATAAACTGCTAAATACTAAAATGAAAATAGACACGAGACAGCTGAATAGTACCCTATAGCCATTTTAAGGTGTATAGAAGCCAGTTCTGTGTATAAACTAAAATTGAAATGTCAATGAAGTAGTCAGAGGATGCGGTTAAGAACTTGCATTTTCTAACATATTTGTTACTGAATACCATGTCAAATAATTCCATAATGTTGTAAATTGTTGTTGAGGTTATGTTCTGGATTTTAATTGATTGGGATGATATTCTGCCAGCTCTGCCTTCAGACCAGAGATGGTCTCCCCAAGAAACCATTGAATTTATCTGGACAATAAGATGCTGGACTCTATGCTTGCAATGAAAGAATCTTGACTGAATTTGAACTATAATACTGCAACAAGGTGGAGGAATCCACCATGGGGGGAGGGTAGGGGGAGGGGTTGGGGGAATCTCAGAGCCTATGAAACAGTGTCACATAATGCAATGCAATTAATTTTTTAAAATATATTAAAAAATAAAAAATAAAACCCATAAACAAAAAAATAAAAAAAGATTTCAAATTCATGCTAATGTGACAGAATATTTTAAAAATATTAATGAACTGATTTTGAAGACAGAGTTACAGAGAAAGAAGGAGTTAGAGAGACAGGCATCTTCCATCTGTGGGTTCACTCCCCAAATGGCTGCAATAGCCAGGGCTGGGCTGATCCAAAAGCCAGGATCTTCTTTCAGGTCTCCCATGAGGGTGCACGGGCCCAAAGCCTTGGACCCTCCTATGCTGCTTCTCTTGGCCGGTAGCAGGGAGCTGGATTGCAAATGAAACAGCTAGGACTCAAAACAGTGCCCATATGGGATGCCAGCACTGTAGTTAGAGGCCTAGCCTCCTATACCACGTGCCAGCTCCCAAATTGATAGTTCTTGGAGTGACTGCTGTGATACAGTGGGTGAGAGGAATCTACTACAGCCCCAAGCTTGTCAGGTGGAGACAAATACAGTTCCCCAGACAGAGAGCATGGAGGAGGGGTGGGGGGAAGCCATTCTGTGCTGGTGCCAGGGAAGGGCCTAGCCTCCACGTCTGATACATCACAGTTGAGTGGCCTCTAAAGTATGTCTCAGTGGAAGTGCCCAACAGGCAGTGGATGCTGGCTGTGGATCTGAGGGCCACGAACAGGTCTGTGGATAAAAACACTGAAGTCATGAGGACTGTGAGCACCATGGCCACCTTCCTTAACAGTGAGGTCAGCCCCTGATCATGCCATGTTCTAAAATATTCACTCACAGCTCGCATGCTTCCACTTGTCCAGGTGGACAATGATTTATAGAGTTAGCCTATCAAGGGGAGATCAGCTACCAAGGATTCATTTACCACTGGCCACATCCTTGCCTGACCTGATTCTGTTGTATGTGGTCAGTTATTAGAGGTCCACTGTCTTGCTATCCTCCCCACCCCACTGTGCTTCCCTGGGTGTGTCAGGTACATGGTGCCTAAGAAATATTTATCTGTGGACCTGGCATAGTAGTCTAGTGGCTTAAGTCCTCGCCTTGCATGTATTGGGTGGCGCTATTTCATGTGAGCGCTATTTCATGTCCTGGAGGCCCCACTTCTATCCAGCATCCTGCTTGTGTGGCCTGGGGAAGCAGTCAGGGACGGGCTGAAGCCTTGACACCCTGTACCAATATGGGAGATCTGGAAGAAGCGCCTGACTCCTGGCTTCAAATCGGCACAGCTCCGGCTGCTGTGGCCACTTCCAATGGATGGAAGATCTTCCTCTCTGTATCTTCTTTTCTTTGTATATCTGCCTTTCCAATAAAAATAAAATATAAATAAATATATATTTTAAAGAATTATTTATTTCTATTAGAAAATCAGATATACAGGGAGGAAGATCATCCATCTGCTGATTTAATCCCCAAGTGGCTGCAATGGCCAGAGCTGAGCTGAGCTGATCTGAAGCCAGGAGCCAGGACTTCCCCTGGATCTGCCATGCATGTATAGGGTCCCAAGGCTTTGGGCCATCCTCTCCTGCTTTCCCAGGCCACAAGCAGGGAGCTGGATGGGAAGTAGGGCCTCCAGGACACAGACTGGTGCCCATATGGGATCCTGAGTATGTAAGGTGAGGACTTTAACTACTAGGCTACCGTACCAGGCCCTAAATAAATCTGTATTTTTTTTTAAAGAAAGGAAAAAAAAGAGAAATAGTTTTCTATATTGTGCTTGAGATAACCCCAGACCCCAATCCTCTGAAGGCAGAGAAGGTGAGAGGTTCTGTTGGTTACCTAGCTGGTAGTTAAGATGTCTCCTTGGACCAAGCCCCTAATAAGCCCTTCTGAGTACAGGACTAGGCAATATTAGAGAGGTGAGTGAACGCCTAGCCGTTCTCTGTCTTCACAGCTGACCTCCCTCAGCTCTGTCCCCTTCCTCCTTCCTGGGCTATGACGGCTGGGGTAGGTTTAGAGGACTTGTCCATCTCACATTGTGACTCCTCAGAACAGGGTGCTCCTGAGTCCTTCTGGAAGCCTCCCTGCTGGTGAGTGCCACCCCACCCAGGGGACCTTTGACATATCCGGTCCACCTTCTGTTCCTGTCCTGGGAATAGCCCGACTTTGTCTTTTGGCCCAGCCCATCCTGGCCCATTAGCCTCGGGCTCCATTCCTTCAGACCCTCCATGCCCACTCTAGCTGTCGAGCTCTACCTGTTCTTGAGTGTTTGCTCTAACGTGACCTGGTGCTCAGGAGACCGTCCTGGAGTCCCTTCATGCCTCCCTCATGGTGTCATCTGGACTCTTGTCTGGTTTGTTCTTTGAATTCAGAGTGGAAATTCTTGTACTCTGTGTGTGTGTGTCTCCACAGTGCCAAGCATGGGACTAATCTCTCCATGGTATGCACCTGAATTGTGTGGAGAGCACAATGGATGGCTGTGGAGCAGGCAGAGCACGAGAGCAGCAGAATTTGCATTCTTGTGTTCACTTATTCAACAGATAGGTATTGGTGGCTTCTGTGTATCAGACTGTTTTGCACAGTGGACTTAGAGAGAGAAACAGTCACTCAAGGACCTCACTACTTAGGGAGGGAGGGAATGAGACAGACATATCCCAGAAACTTGTGAGCAATGCAGTACATGCTGTAATGGTAGCAAGCTGAAGCATACATGTGCAGGAACTGATTCTGTCTCCTGGAGTCAAGAAGGCTTCACCATGGAAGTAGTGTTTAACCTGGATCTAGAGGCATGCACAGCATCAAGGAAAGGCCAGGGATGAAAGAATAGGAAGGAGAAACTTGGGTCTAGGGTTAGTAGACATCTACCAGGGACTTAACGGAGACAAGTCAAGCAGGGAAAGAACAGAAAGATGAAGGAAAAGGAAAGGGGCCCTGCATGGCAGGCAAAGGGTGGGTTTTTAAGGAGAGCCAAGACTTGGTGATTGCCAGGGAGACAGCGATGGGTAAGAGACTGTCATGCCCACGCACCTGCTCTCCCTCCATGTGTGCCTGGGGCTGCCCTGAGCGCTCAGCCATGACTCCTTTGCTTTGCATTGAAGGTGCCTGCATGGAATGTCCAGCCTACTCCTGCGTCACCCACAGCCACCAAGGATCCCAGCCACTTTTCACCTGTTGTTCCAAAACAAGCACTTCTGGAGTCAGAGTCCTTAGCTGGGCTGGTCTCTAGGCTGACTCCTCTGTTGTTCCAGAGAGCTGCCTGTGCCCCTGGGGTCAGGCAGATGGCAGGGTTTGTTCTCCCAGCTGGGCAGCACACTGGACTGGCAGTGCCCTCATTAGTATGCAGGAGGTAGCAGGAATCTGCAGGCCAATATCCTCCCTCCCAGGTTCACGTTCTTGGCCAACTCTGCTGTTGCTGATGAAGTTGGCAGAGAGAAGGAGCAAGGCCCCTAATTGACTATCTGAGTTTTTAAATTGCCTATCTATCTATCTATCTATCTATCTATCTATCTATCTATCTATCTATTATTTATTTTAAATGTACAGTGAGATATTCCATTGCTAGTATCGCTCTCTAAATGTCCACAATAGCCAAGGCTAGGTCAGGTCAAAGCTGGGAGACAGGAATTCCATCTGGGTCTCCCACATCGGTAGCAGGAACCCTATTCCTTAGGATAGTTTTTTTTTTTAAATATTTGTTTTTATTATTTTTTTTATTGGAAAGGCGGATATACAGAGAGGAGAGACAGAGAGGAAGATCTTCTGTCCGATGATTCACTCCCCAAGTGAGTGCAATGGCCGATGCTATGCCGATCCGAAGCCAGGAGCCTCTTCTGGGTCTCCCACGCAGGTGCAGGCCTTAGGATAGTTTTTGCCTGCCTCCTAGGGTATGCATAAGCAGGAAGCTAGAACTGGAAGGAGAGCTGGGACTTGAACCTAGGCTCTTCTGTATGGAATGTGGATATCTCAAGTCATATCTTAACCACTGTGTTAAATGTCCATGCCCCTCCAAGCGTTTTGTATTAATCAGAATGTTGATATTTCTAGCTCTGCTAAATGTCACCATCAATCTTCACTTATGTCCTCTTGGGGCTTACCACATGGTTGGTAGTGGGTGTAGTGGATTGCAGGCTTTGTCCCCTCTCCCAGCTCCGGCCTTCACCAGTCCTGGTACTGGCTGCCCACTTGGAAAGCAGGTGCTTGCCCGATGGCTGTGAACATTGACACATGTGGGACATGTGAGTGTTTTGACTGCAAAGGGATCCCAGATTACCAGATTGCAAAGGCTAATGGGCACTAGGGATGTATTCCCCTGGGGGTGGGATGCCAGGCATTGCATCTATGCTTGCTTCTCCTCTCATGGACTCAGCATCCTCTGTGGGGGATGCCCCTCCATGTGCAAGATGAGGAAGATTTCCTGTCCTAGGGAGCTCCTCAAATACAAAGGCAGACCACCCCATCACCAAGGCACCATCAAAGAGCTAGGGGGAACTACCAGGACCCAAAAGGAATCACTTAGGGGAGCGAGGGTTCATGGACTCGCTGTGGGTTCGGCTGTGAACTAGGATCTGAAATGGACTAAGGTTCTGGTAAGAGAAAGCAGAAATGAGGGGCTGCTGTCAAGTTGTGACTGGGACTGTGCAAAGAGTTCAGATGTGGGTAGTGGGTCAGCCTGGAGGGGACTGGAGACCCAGAGAGCCTTGAACACCTGTGCAGAATCAGGTCCTTCCGTGGGCCAGAGAGGAGCTGTGGGCACCTCCATCATAAGCTCTGCCTCTGCAGGCTAGATGAGGGGTGGGGCAGAATGGAGATGTCCAAAAGAAGGGTTGCTATTTGGCTTTTATTTATTTATTTTTATTATTTGAGAAGCAAAGCTATCAACTGCAGGATCATACTCCAAATGCAACAGCCAGGGGCTGGGCTGAAGCAAAGCCAAGACCCTGGAACTCAATCCAGGGTTCCCACATGGATGGCTTGGAGCCAAATCCTTGACTTGGTTCCAAGGTGCACATTAGCAGGAAGCTGGAATCAGAAACCAAACTGTCACTTGAACCTGGGGACTCTGCAGACGTGGGATGCAGGCTTTTGCACCCAACACTGCCGCCAGGGCTGCTCTTCAGAATGCACACAACTCCAGGGCTGGTCCTGTGGTGGACAGCTCTGGAGTGTGGTCCACACGTGCCCCTGTTTTAACAGATGCAGGCTTCTGATTTGCGTCGTGGCTTTAACTCATGTGGAAGTTCCTGTTGCTGCTTGAAGTGACTATCTGCCGAGGCACAAGGACATGGTGCAGTGGCCAGGGGGAGAGAACCCCAGCCAGCCCGACCCTGGCCTTCACCACCTGGGTACACAGGTAATGGAGAATTCCTCTCACTGGGCAGACCGAGCATGTGGGTGGTCAGGGCTCTGCAGGTGAATTCCAAGCAGCACCGATGTGTGGGGGTGTGGAGAGGCCTCTTGGGGACCAACTCAACCAGGTCAGTGCAGGGGTGGGGATACCCTCTAGCGTGTCCTCTAGGGAAGGGGATTAGTCATTGCTGTGGTGAGGAATGGAGGAGAAATCAAAAGAGTGAGCAGTCAGCAGTTGTGTCTGCAGCAGGTTTGCAAGGGCAGCAGGAGGTGGCTGAGATATGAGTCACACTGGACCACTAACCCTAGTGGAGCAGGTGTTTAGGGCTCCCAGTGTCACGCTCTGCTTCTTGCTGCTTTGGCGCTTGAGACCTTCCCCATCCCTCATGGTAAACCTCTTTAGGACAACCTACACACCAGAGGCATCCTCTGATCACATGTTGTTGCCCACACTGTCCCTGAGCTGTCAGGCTCCACTGCCCAGCCTATTGCTCCAGTCTGCAGTAACCAGAGCATGGGAGTTGGAGTGGATGTATGCTTAAACTGAGAATAGTCACAGCTCTTCTCTTCCCCACTGGGACCCACCCCCTTCAAGGTGGCCTGGGGTCAGCACCACTCATGACCTCTTCCCTTTTAGCATCCTCTTGGCACCAAGTATCTACCCTGCTTGGTATCTGGGACCTGTCCTCAGCTGGATTTTTGTGGCTTCACTCGGCATCCTCTGTCCCTATGCTGTGTGTTTGGGTCCATGTGCCTCTGGTCTTTCACTGTGCCAGTGCATCCTGGGGGCAGCTGAAGTTGAAAGTCTTTGGCCAGCCTTGGCAGAGAAGGCTGAATTTATGTATTGGCAGCTATTTACTGTCTGTGGGAGGGTGTTTCCTTTTCAGGGATCTTGCTTGACCATTTGGGGCAGATCTGTTTGGCCAGCTGAGGGTCCGTATTTTGTTTTCCCATAACTCTAGTTTACAGCACTCACTGGCATTGTGATATGGTTGGCTAAGCATCTGCTTGCAATCCCAGCAACGTATATGAGTACCGGTTCGAGTCCTGGCTGCTCTATTTGCCATCTATTTCATCTTTTTTTTTTTCTTTTTTTTAACAGCCTGTTCCCAGTCTGGCTTTGGTGAATTCTAGGGCAAGGGGTGTGTGTGTGTGTGTGTGTGTGTGAGTGAGTGATGAGTTCCTGGCCTTCTCTCCAGGCCCTTCTGCAGGAAGCCTCACACCTGCCTCCTCTGGGAAATAGCCATGCTTTTCTCCACATTCGTGTTTCATGGCTTTTGCCTATCCCTGCTTGCCCCACTTTGGTGAACATCAGGCTCTCCCTCTGGGCGTCTGATAAGCCATGGATTCCCCTCTGCTCGTCCTCCCAAATTTTCTGTAATCTGTGCCTCGAAAAGAAAGCATCTCATCCCACTATCCAAAGATAAAGGCACGTGCACTTAGAGGGGTTTAAAAGCAATGCCGTGCAGGAGAGGAACCTGCTGCCTCCCACCTTGGGTGAGCGGGGCCTGTTCAGATGCAGCGTGCTGAGCTCCAGCACAGGAGGTAGGAACCAACGTAGAAGATTCTTATGGTGAACTTGAATTGATGGAGCATGCAAGCCTCCTGTGGCTGCCAGGATGTAACACACAGCAGTCACATGGCTCGCTTATTTATTGGGCCTTGGCATCTCAGCAATGAAAAAGTTTGTAGAGTGAATGAGCAAAAGATGGAGAACTTGTCAACCCTTGGTTATAGGTTCTGGCTTTTCCCAGCCAGTCAATCTCAGGCACCTGGCGGGCAGCTTGCTGACACACATACCTTGTTGGGAGTGGCACGCTATTTATTTTTGCTCTGGGAAACAGCCTGGTCCACTGCCACCGAGGCTGTTGGACTGTGACTGAGCTGGGCTCTCTCTGGAGCCTGGAACCCTTCCCTGCATGTGGAAAACACAACAGGAAAGACTTTAGCAGCAGCCCACCTGTCCAGGTCTCCTCATTTACAGTCGGTCCCACCGCTCAGCCACCCGCTCTCCTGGGCTGCTCAGTTAGCCCTGATGTGTTACCTGCTTGGCTGGGACTTGGCTTGGAGTATGACTCTCTTGATGAAGGAGGGTGGAAGGTGTGATCCAGGAAGCTGTTAGATGAACTGGCTTCCTGTGCCCTGGTGGCAAGTCCAGAGTGTTCAGGTTCTTTGCCAGAGTTTTGTCGGCTACCTCGTTGTCTAATGTCCTCAGAGCCTTTTTTTTCATTCCCCTTCCATCCTCCTCCCCCAATCCCTCTCAGCAGGTTCATATTTCCTCATGGCTTTAAATATTTCCAGTCTAATGACTGCAGTCAAATGCATCTCCCTGGCCCAGATCACTTTTCTAGATGTCAGCTTGTGTATTCAGCTGCTTCCATCTATGCTTGATGTCCCTCCATCCACACCAATGCTACCCATGTAAACCGGAACCCATAATCTACACCCCCTTCAACAGAACCACTGCACCACACTTTCCCCATCTCAGTCCATAGCTCCAGCCTGCACCCAGTTCTCAAGTCAGGAATCACTTGCTTCTCATTCATATACCACATCTAAACTGTCACCCAGTTCAATCTATTCTATCTCCAATTACATACCAGCTCTTCTGCTTGTCTCTACTCATGCCTGCCATCCTCATTCAAGCCACCCCTCTAGGCATGGGGTATGTGGAGACAGCCCTTGGGGGGTGGCTCCCTGCTTCCCTGGACCATCTTTCACAACATGTGCTCATGTCACATCCCTGTTACCACTCCTCCATGGTGTCCAGTGAAGTTAACAGAAAGTCCAGGGTCCTTCTGGACCTGGATGCTGCCACCCTCCCTCCTCTCTCTATATATGTGAGCCATGCTAGGCTATTTAGCTCCTCATATTTGCCAAGGAAGGACTCCTAGCATCGCTGCCTTGGGACTTGCCTCCTGCCAGTTCTCACACCCTCAGTCTTTCATGCCCATCTGACATGCCATCTATGCAGAGAAACCATCCACCTCTTCACTATTTGTGTCTGCAACGCAAACCATTTCAAAACCTGGAAGCTTATAGCAACCACCAGCCTCTTATTTCTGAGGGTTCTGTGAGTGGCCTGAAGCTTAGCTGGGTGGCTCTTCTGCTGGTCCTGCTTGGAGCTCCCTCTAGTGGCTGCAGTGCATTGGCCGGAACAGAAAAACTGATCAGCAGGGATCACTTGAAGGGGGTTGGCGTCTTGGCAGGACTCTGAGCCAGGGCGCTGGGACGGCTGGGTCCCAAGGGTTTGCTGTCTCCATGTAGCCTCTCCAGCAGATGCACAGCATTGTTACCATAGAGAGCTGTGGATGTCGGTATTATAATGTTCCCAGGAATCATGGGGTTGTGTGATGGGCAGGAGTGCGATTGAGGAGACTGCAGTTCACATCCCGCCTCTATCCCATCTGATTATTGCTTATCAGCCAAGACTCCTTCTTTGGCATCTAGAAGAGGTTCTGATATTTACTAGATGCTCCATAAATATCTGACTAACAGAACGAATGAATCACTTATGGTCTAGTAACATGGTATTTTCATTGTTGCTGTTTTATAAAACCTATTTCTTATTGAATCCAGTGCCATTGATTGTTAGGTCCATTACAGTTTTATGTGCCATTAAGAGGCACAACTGCTACAATTAAAGCACAAAAATAATTTTTTGGTTTTTTTTTTTAAAAGATCTGTTTATTTTACTTGGAAGTTGGGATTACAGAGAGGGAGATACAGAGAAAGATCTTCCATCTGCTGGTTTACTCCCCAAGTGGCAGCAACAGACAGAGCTGGGCTGTTCTGAAGTCAGGAACCAGGAGCTTCTTCTAGGTCTCCCATGTGGATGCAGTGGTCCAAGGCCTTGAGCCATTCTCTGCTGCTTTCCCAGACCATCAGCTGGATTGGAAGTAGAGCAGCTAGAACCCAAATTAGTGCCCATATGGGATGTTGGCACTGTAGGTAGAGGACTAGTTTGTTGTGCCACCACCTGAGACCCAATTTCTCACATCTTAAAAATGTAATGTCTACTTATTGGAAAAAAATACTTTAGGACCCCATATGATGGCTCAATGGTTAGATACTTGCCTTGCACAAGCCAGGATTCCATGTGGGTGCTGATTTGTGTCCGCTGCTCTGCTTTCTATCCAGCTCTTTGCTTGTGGCCTGGGAAGGCAGTAGAGGATGGCCCAAAGCCTTGGGACCCTGCAACTACGTGGGAGACATGGAGGAGGCTCCTGGCTCCTGGCTTCACATCAGCTCAGCTCAGTTCTGGCTGTTGTGGCCACATGAGGAGTGATCCAGTGAATGGAAGAACTTTCTGTCTCTGTCTTCTTCTCTCTGTAAATATGCCTTTCAATAAAAATGAATAAGTCTTAAAAATAATAAAAGAAGTACTTTAGATTCATAAATGTATCAAATGTGATACTTAAATATATATAAGAAAATATAAGAAAAATAAACATAAGAAAAGAAAGTATAAGAAAAATGAACTGGTTAAGATCACCCTGAACTGTCTTCATATCGCCAGTCTGTCTCTTCTGCATAAGATTTTGATTCTGTTAGATTCTTGTTTTGCAAGCAACCTTAGTCTCTGTGCCGGGAGGGATGCTGGCTTAATGATGAGCATTTCTGAAAGGCAATTCCTCTGTCATTTCCCAGTTGGTGACAGTATGGCTGGAGTTCAGTTACAAGGACAGGAGATGGCATGACACCCTGACTGCCCCTGGCTGACAGAGTAACAGAGATGGAAGCCAGCTTCCGTGTCGGCTCCGTGTCGGAGCTGGTAACTTGGAAGATCAAACACAGCTCACAGAAGAAAGCAGAACTGTAAGTTATGGTAACATCTTGTAGGGCTGTTTCCTCCTATTTATCCAAGATTTTTCTAGTTATTTGTCATTTATTAATAAAGTCAAGACATCATTTTAACACAGATACATGACAGCAGTGGCACAAGCAGAACCCAACCTCATGACTTGGTTGATTGTGTCATGTGTCAGTTGTAATTGACTTATGCATGAGAGTGAAATTAACAAGTACCTCAGCGCCCCTCCCATTCCATGCTCTCAGCGGGCTTTGTTAACTCAGCAGGGATCTATTTTTCACTGACAACGATGCTGGTCCTTTCAAAGTCTTCCTGAACACATCAATCCAGGTGACCATTACCATTTTTTTTAAAGATTTATTTTATTTTTATTGCAAAGTCAGATATACAGAAAGGAGAGACAGAGAGGAAGATCTTCCATCCGATGATTCACTCCCCAAGTGAGCGCAACAGTCGATGCTATGCCGATCCGAAGCCAGGAGACTCTTCCGGGTCTCCCACACAGGTGCAGGGTCCCAAAGCTTTGGGTCGTCCTCGACTGCTTTCCCAGGCCACAAGCAGGGAGCTGGATAGGAAGAGGGGCTGCCGGGATAGAACCGGCGCCCATATGGGATCCCGGGCGTGCAAGGTGAGGACCTTAACCACTGCGCCACCGCGCCGGGCTTGACCATTACCATTTTTAAATATTTTATTTATTTGAAAGCCGGAGTGACGGAGAAAGAGAGATCTTTGATTCTCTGGTTCATTCTGCAAGTGTCTGTAATGGCCAGGTCAAAGCCAGGAGGAAGTCAGGATCTCCATCTGGGTCTCTCAGGTGAAGAGCAGATCCCAAGCACTTGGACCATCTTCTGCTCTGCCTTCCCAGGCACGTTAGAAGGGAGCTGGATTGGAAGTAGCTTAGCTAGGATGAGAAATGTCACTCCAGTAAGGGATGCTGGCATTGCCAGTGCCTGTTTAGCATGCTGTACCACAAAGCCAGCCCCAGGCCATTAACAACTGATTAGCACTTGGACATGAGTCTGAATTCCTAACAGACACCAGTATGTATGGAGGTAAAGGAAGACCACATCTATGGTCAGTCCAACAAGGGAGGGCACATAGCAGGTAACCTGCCCCTTCTCTGGAACAATTCATGTTCCTGTATCACTTGCAGGACATTTTAAGGACTCCCCCAAACACACACATACACCCCACCACTAATCCCACTGCCAGGCCAGCTGAGCTCAAAGCCTGGATCCGAGATTCTTCCACAGAAAAGCTGGCAGCTGTTGGTGGTTCCCATATCATGTTTTCTTGCCCTTAGGTACTCAGCAGTCTCCATGGTGGTTCCCTGGTTCACCCTGAAGGCAGTACTAGCTAGGCAGGCCAGCCCCTCACAGGGGCCCCACACCTTGCCCTGACTCCCTTGGATATCCCACTATAAAGCCCATTCAAATTGGGTAGGCCTGGTTTTGAGCTCTGTGTTACTGGTTCACAGGTTAGAGCATTGAGGTCTTCTGAGAGTGTCTTTGCTCCAGCTGTAGGGCAAAATGTGAGACTGAGCTGCTGAGACAACTGGATTTTATTTCTGAGGGCTGTGAGTTCAAGATAAAGGAGCTGGAAAAAAGTCAGCTCATGGCTTGTCGGCAGGTGCCACTTGCTCTGTATTCACCAGCCATTATTGTGTGAGACGATACAGAGTTCTCTGCTTGTGTCCTGTGGAGGCACAAATCCCTTGGGAATGGGGCCCTAACCCTGATGTCTTCGTTTAACCAAGTTACGTCCTTGGAGGTCCGCCTCTTCCAGACACAGCCGCGATGAGAGGTAGGGCTTCAAGGTATACATTCTAGTGAAGAGAATGCAAACTCACTCCTCAGTGAAGAGCGAGGAAATGGTCCACTATGCAGGGTCACTGGGGAAAGCGAGTTTCCCCTGGACACCTACACCAAGCCTAGTCTCAACACCTGAGCCTGCAAGCCAGATTTATCGGCAGCCAAGGCCAGCAATGTTGTGCGGCTGGCAGGAAAAAATGCAAGGTCTAATTTTGGTCCCTCAGCATGCTAGGACGCTGAGAGGAAGGCTGTTCTCAATTCAGTTGAGCAGCTTCTCTCTGCGGCACTCTCAGCATGTTGGGCCAAATCCCGCAGGTGGCAGGCAGAGAGGGCTTTGTGCTTGGGCTATATTTAGTGCCCAGGTGGCAGGTGGGTACCTGCTGTGCAGAGCCCAGCACTCCTGGGCTCACTGCCGCAGCATGGCAGGATGATTCCTGGGGCCTGTGTGCCAACGAGGAGGCTGCCCACACCACATGCCCCCCCCCCCCGCTGCCCCAGATGGCTTTGGAAAAGTGGCCTCAGATGACACCAGGCCTCTTTGTGGGCACTGTGCCGAGAGACCACTGACATTTAAAGGCCTGAAGAGTATTTCTGACACTTAAATTAAAAGCATATTGGCTCTAAGAGAGACCATTCTGAATTGAAATGGTTGTTAATTCAATGGCCACCTATAATTCCACTCCACTGTTATCTACAGAATTACATCTGATAAATATGAGTCTCTATTTATAGAGCATAACAATACAGAGAATTTATGTTTTTAAAAAGCTGAAAAGTAGGAATGTCCTTTCAAGTGTTCTAAAGTAAAGAGATATATTTAACATGGGCCATGGGGACATTTTAGGGTTTGGTGTGATGGTGGGGCGTGGTGGGGGAATGGTGTCCTTAAGTTCAAGGCCCCAGGGCCCGATGCCAAGCCCCACCTCCCCTGCTGCCATGTTTTGGAGGACATTCAGGCTGGTCCCATGAGATCGGAGCATATGGGGCGCAGTGCTCCACAGCAGAGCTGAGCAGTGTTACCCAGGAACTCCACCACAGCTTTCGGAATGCTTGCTAAACATGCCATTTCCAGAGTCTCAGTACCTACTGACTCATATTAAAGGAAGGTCCCCAAGCAGCTGTCCTTCTCACAAGCCCCTGGTACCTGGTACTCAGGGTATAAAAACTGGAGCCCTATGGCACGGACACCTGCTTGACAGTGGTGTGGAATTGGTGAGTGATCAGTTTTGAAGCTTTTTTTCTTTTCAAGATTTATTCTGTTTGTTTGAAAGCCAATGTTACAGAGAATGAAAGAGAGATTTTTGTACCCACTAGTTCACACTCTAAATGGCTGCAATGGCAGGGGCTGGGCCAGGCCGAAACCAGGAGCTTCTTCCAGGTCTCCCATGTGGGTGGAAAGGCTCACATACTTGGAGCATTTTCTGCTACTTTTCCAGGTGCATTATCAGGGAGCTGGACTGCAAGACAAACAGCGGGAGTCTAACTGGCACCCATAGAGAACACCATTATTGCGGGCAGTGGCTTAAGCCCTTGTACCACAAGGTTGACCCCTCAGGACCTTCTGACATGGCAGAGGCCCAGGGCCAGAGTCAGGATTCAGAGAGGAAGTCCAGGGTTGGATGGGATATCAGGTAAAGCCACAGACAGGGTACTAGTGCTTTTTTCTGCCTCCTGAATTCTCCCACGGGGCCCAAGCCAGTTCAGGGGACTCAGGGCTCAGATCCAGGCAGGAGCTGTGAGTATCAGATTAAATAAACATGGCAGGATCAAAGGAATAAGCACAAGGATGGGGGCTGGAGGTGCTGCACGCCATTTATTTGGAGTATATCCACTCCTATCCAATAGGAATCAAGCACCCACTCTGCCCTGGGCACTGGGTGGGCCCTGGCCACACATCAGTGAGCAAAAATGGATCTTTTTGTCTGCCCTATAGGTTGCACAGAACTCTGGGCAGCTGTTGGGCAGATGCCAGGAGGACCAATTGGAACTGGTGGTAGTTGCTGGGAAGTGAGGCCTAGGCCACTGGGCAGAGAAAAAGGGTCTTATGTCCTGTTAGGGGTAGAAGGGGCTGGCCACGCAGTCTCTGCAGAAAAGCTGCTCCAACCCATCAGCCAATAGCGTTTTAGCTTTTTTTTTTTTTTTTTTTTAGATTTCTTTATTTTGAAAGGCAAAGTTAGGGAAAGGAGCAGAGAGATCTTCCACCCCTTAGTCACTCCCCAAATGGCTGCAGTGGTTGAAGGTGGTCCTGGTTGAAGCCTGGTACCCAAGCACTTGGGCCTTCTTCTTCCTCTTCTTCTTCCTCCTCTTCTTACTCTTCCTTTATTTTTATTGGAAAGTCAGATTTACAGAGAAGGAGAGACAGAGAGGAAGATCTTCCATCTGCTGATTCACTCCCCAAGTGGCCACAGTAGCTGGAGCTGAGCCAATCTGAAGCCAGGAACCAGGAGCTTATTCCAGGTCTCCCATGGAGGTCTCTCCACCTGCAGAGTTCCAAGGTTTTGGGCCATTTTCTGCTGCTTTCCTAGGCCACAAGCAGGGAAGCAGAGCAGCCAGGACATGATGTGGTGCTCATGTGGGATGTTGGTGCTTATGGGTGGAGGATTAGCCAGTTGAGCCATTATGCCGGCTCCACTGGGCCATTTTAGACTGCTGTTTTCCCAGGCCATCAGCAGGAAGCTGGACTGGAAGCAGAACATATGGGACTTAAACTGGCACTCATGTGGGATAGCAACATCACAGGCGGTAGCTTAGCTTACTATACCACATTGCTGGCCCCAACCAGTAAGTCTTAACGCCTGCCTCTCTCACCATCTCTTCCTTCCAACTTCTGTCCATTCTACTGCCAGGTTGTCTTTTTGAGCTGTGTGCAACTCTGGTCCCACCATCAATAATCCAGCCCGCACCATTGCCATCTCTCCCAAGGATAATTATGGGGCTGCCGATGGTAGCCACCATGGGTTTGTTCTTTTTATTTTTCTTAAATATTTATTTTGTTTGAAAGGTGGAAAGAAAGAAAGAGATCTTCTACCTCCTGGTTTATTTCCTAGATTTCCGCAACAGCCAGTCCAGAATTCAACTTCAGGGACCAGGACCAAGCTATCACCTGTTGCCTTACAGGGTGTGCAATAGCAGGAAGCTAGATCAGGAGAGCCGGGAGCTGAACAAGGTCCTCTAATACACTGCTGTGTCAAACACCTACTCCTACAGCTTCATCCTTTTCTTTAAAAAATTTTTATTAATTTATTTATTTGAAAAGGTTATATACACAAAGAGAAAGAGAAAATGTTCCATATACTGGTTCTCTACCCAAATGGCTGCAGGGGCAGAACTGGGCCAGGTTGAAGCTGGGAATCTGGAATTCTAGGACTCAAACCAGCACTCTGATATGGAATGCTGATATTACAAGTGGCAGCTTAGCTCACTGTGCCACAACACTGGCCCCGGTAATTATGTATTTTCTTGTGATTCTTTGTTCAGTGACTCATCATAAGCTTCTCCTTTATTCCTTATGGCATACTCAGTGCCTAGCAGGCAAGGTCTTAGTGACTGGTGACCAAAGGTACAAGCAAGGACATTCCCTCCCATTCATGTTCTAAAGTGTCCACATTTGTGGCAGGAGTCACAAACTGCATTTCCACAGACTTGAGAAGGTACTCAGTAGGTGGGACTGTTGCCTTAGTTCTTTGCTGCTGGACCACAAATTATCCCCAAGCATAGAAGCTTTCAGCAATGAATAGTTGTCACCTTGCCTATGTCTATAGGTCTGGAATGTAGGAACAGATTTGCTGGGGCAGAGACCTGTCACCTGAAGGCTTGGTGAGGATTGCAAGGTGTTAAGATGGCTCAGCCCATGGTGGCCACAGGGATGCAGGTTGCTGCCCCGCAGCTTCCGCCCATCCCCACCTAAACTCCATCTGGTTCTGTGTCCTGCTGACATGGTGGCCAGCCCGTTCCAGAGCGGGCCATCCAAGAGAGCACAAACCAGAGTCACAATGTCTCCCAGGCACTGGCCTTGACATCTACACCACGCCAGTTTTGCAGCACCCTGTTGGTTATAAAAGTCAATTCCTCTCATCTAGGAAGAGGAACACAGGGAGAAGGGGACTGGGAGGGGAGAACCTCTGAGTGCCTTCCAGGCTAGTGGATGTGTGAACCTAGAAGAAGGCACCTTCTCTGGTTAGGATTGGTCCCTTGGAAGAGGTGGACTCGTCCTGTGCCTTGAGGAATAGCCAGCAACTGGAGTTATTCATGAATGGAGGGCATACAGGTGGGTGGGAGCATAGCATGAAGATACAGAGGTGAGAAGGAATGTCTCAGGTTTGCTCATCCAAAGGGAGAATGGTTGGGCCTGCACAAAAAGCACATGTAGGGGCGTAGAGATGACTGCGGGACAGAGGTGTTGGGTGATGTGGAATTCCAGAGGCCTTTGGAAGCCAGGCAGGTACATCACTAATGATGCTGAGTACCAGGGAGATCACAGGGGTAGCCTCGGTGCTGACTTGGGGGTGGCTTCTGACTTGCAGCATCCTAACCCTCAAAGCTGTCTGCTCTCTCCTGAGCCCTGATGCAGGTGGTGCGTGGGGTGAGGGGTGGCACTGTAGGAGCTTCACAGCTTCCCAACCAGTTACTTTGCTCTGGAGGCCTTGGGCTTCTCATCTGTGAGATGGGAGAGCAGTAGGATCTACTATCTGAGCATCTGTGAGCACTGAATGAAGCTGGGTGCCAGCCCAGACACCTGCCAGGTCGAGGTTCCCCAGACTGAGCCCCCCCATCTTCCTCCCGATCCCAGCGCTCGCTCGCTCATCTCTCTCTCTCTCGCTCTCTCTAAGAGCATGCTGCTGGCTGTAGAGACAGACACCAGAGAAGAGTCAGCTTTGTGGGGGCTGCTTGGGCTTTTGTTAATCAATTTCCAGGGGGGACGATTCCACCACTTGCCTTTTTTTAGAGCCATGCACAGAGGAGAGTGGAAAGCGTTTCCTCTGCTGAAATGAAAGGCACTATTTAATCTTGTCACCATCTGCCTTGGCTCCAGACTGGAAGCCCGCAGGCTGCTCTCCGTTTCCTAGCGACGGGACGGGTGGCACTCCTTCCACCAGCACACGCTGGGAAAGCCTGGCCACATGGTCCGCCTGCAAGAAAGGGGCCTACCATCCCTTCGCAGGACCTCACAGCAGGGTGGCGAGGATGAACTGGACAAGTCCTTGAAGTGACCCACAGAGAACTCCGGCTCCTCCTTCTTCCTCAGGGCTGACACACCACAGTTCTGGAGGCTCCCAACAGTGGAACAAGTCTCTTCCGAGGTCTGGGCACTGCGTCAGAACCCTAGGCCCAGCAGCCTCAGATCTTCTCTGCAGGCTACACCAAGAATCCGTCCCGTGCCTGTCCCCGTGTGGGACCTGACCTGTGCCGTTCTTTCCACATGGCTTCTCTCTGTGTCTTGTAAGGACACTTGTCACAGAATTCAGGGCCCAGTCTGATCCCATGATCTCATCCTGAGATCCTTACCTCATTGCACCTCAGCCTGGCTCTGAATGAGATCACCATGCCGTCTTTTGCTGGCACATCCTACCCGCTAGGGTGCCCATGAGGTGAATGTGGGCCCTGGGCAAGAAGGGCAGGTACGTGCATACAGCGTTTATATACCCGAGGTTGGCTCACGACTTCAGCTGTGCTGCAGCAAAGGCATCTGTTTGGAGAGGAGCACTTTATTGGTTTTTAAGTTAAAAGCCAGGCCAAAACCAGGAGCCAGTGATTATATCCAGGTCTCTCACATGGATGACAGGGACCCAAGCACTTGGGTCAGTTGCTGCTGCTTTCATAGGTGCATGATCAGAGAGCTGGATCAGAAATGGAGCAGCTGGGACTTGAACCTCCATTCTAATATGGGATGCCAGAATGTCACTTTTGTGCCCCCAATAACAGTTCCCTGGGGCTATGTTTTGAAAGTGGATCTTGGGAGAGGGCAAGATTTTAAGTTAAGAGAACAGAGACTTCCTGTGGACTGACAGATGTAATGTCCCCCTGGAAGTCCCACCATGCTAAGGGCAGCAATCCTGTCCCGTGCAGCTATGCAAGCAGCCACAGTTGCACCATCTTCCTGGCACGTACCCCACACCTCCTGCTGTCCACCACCACCAGGCCCCTGTCACAGCCCTTTCTCTTCTGGGAACTGGGTGGGCATCACTGGGAACTGGGAAAAGGGATCTGGCCCAGTTGGAAGTGGGGTGTAAAAGGGGTTCCCCAGGCTCTGGGAAACACTCCACCTGTTCACCTCCTATTCACACCTAAGACAGTTGTTACCAGCAGGATCCACAAGAGCTGAAAACTCACCACCCATTCCTTTGAAAGTTCATATTACTGGGTCTGGCACAGTAGCTTAGTGGCTAAAGCCCTAACCTTGCACACACTGGAATCCATATGGGTGCCAGTTTGTATTCTGGCTTCGGATTGGCTCAGCTTCAGCCATTGTGGCCATATGGGGTATGAACCAGTGAAGAAAAATTGTTGTTTCTTTTTTCTCTGTGTAAATGCCTTTCCAATAAAAGTAAAGCCACCCCCCCCCAAAAAAAGTGGGTGGGGAAATACTCAGAGCCCCGGAGCCCAAGGCCAGCCATGCTGCCGGCAGCCAGCCGTTGCATGCTGCTTGGTCACTTGGTAACAGTTACAGACAGTGGTTGGGACAGAATTTGGACTATGATTCACCTTCATACTTGTGCTGATTCCCAGTCTCTTGCCCTTGACCACTGGGAAGAAAGGCTGGGTTTCTGGAACTTCTACTCTGTGACTGCCCAGCCTGCAGGGCCAGGAACACAGGACCGTGGGGCTGGCCCTCCAGAGCCGTGGTGTCCAGAAGGGGCTGCCAAGGAAGGATTAAGGATGTCTGTGCAGCTTCTCTGCCCAGGACGCCTTGAATGCTAGCCCTAACCCTCCTCTAGTATCTCACAAAATGCCTTCCCTGCGTTCCTTAGTTAACACATGCCTGTACCCCAGGTTCAGTGACAGTGGACCTAAGCAGAAAAGGAATCTTGGGAACATTGGGTATATATGTTATGGGGGTGGGGCAGTTCAGGAATTGGGAGCAGGGAACCCAGGGAAGACTAAGGCAATCAGAGTATGAATAAGCAGGCAGAGGCCCCGCAGCCTAAAACACCAGATGCTGCCACTGGTAGCCTGGCCAGTGTCCATGCTGGATACCACACACCAGATCTAAAGTGACCTCTTAGTGTGAAGTTTCCCCCCTTTCCATTCCTGCTCCCAGCCACCTGCCAGTCTCAACAGCATCCCTGCTGTCTTTACTCTTAAATTACCACCCCCAGAATTAGCACCTTCTTGTATCCTGCATCCTGATGAATGGAGCTGGATGACAGCCCATATCCACACCACCAAGCAGGCAGAAGGCAGCAGGTGGCATTTTCTGCTTCTCTGGGGGACTGGCCAGCTCACCCCCATAAAGATCTATGCATGGGGGAGTCCTTCCAAATGTCAGCAGCAAAGGGTGAGGAGGGACTTCAGTTCCTACAAGCATATCGTGCCTGTTAGAGATGCAAAGCATGGGTCTTTACACGGCAATCTGTGGATCTGTCGTGATGCTGTGGCTTATAGCTCACAATCAGCAGACCACTGGGAAGGGGAAGACCTATGGCACAGAGACTCAGCTGAGGGCTTGGCCCAGCCATCTGGGGAACGAACCAGCAGGTGGAAGATCCCTCCCCACTCCCTCTCCCTCTCCTGTATTATTCTGCCTCTCATACAGATAAGTCTTTTTTAAAAATATATTTATTTTTGTTTGAAAGGAGAGTTATAGAGAGAGAAATAGAGAGATCTTCTTTCCTCTGAAGAACCTCTAGGCTGGTCCAGAACCAGGAGCTAGGAGCTTCCTCTGAGTCTCCCACCCAGGGGTAGATTCCCAAGCACTTAGACCATCCTCCAGTGCTTTCCTAGGCACACTAGTAGGGAGATGGACCAGAAGTGGAGCAGCTGAGACTTAAACCAGGACCCATCTGGGATGCAGGTGCCACAGGAGGGTGCTTACCTTGTTAATGAACCAGGACACTGACCCCACAACTAAGTCTGTTTAACAAATGCCGCTAGGGGTGTTGGCTGTCAACCCCTACTTGTACCATCTTATCCAGTGGTGCTAAAGGTAGATTGGTGGAACCCAGAGTACTCTTTCACATCTGTTTGAAACCCACACTGTTTAAGTTGTCATGATAAACACTTTAAAAGAGGTTTATTTGAAAGACAGACTTAGAGAAGAAGATTTCTGAAAGAAGCAGTCGTTGGTTTGCTCCCAAACAGCTGTGACAGCCTAGACTAGTCCAGGCTGAATCTAGGAGCCAAGAACTTCATCTGGGTCTGCCAAGTGTGTACAGGGACCTGAGGACTTGGGCCATCCTCCACTGCTTTCCTAGGTGCCTTAGCAGGGAGCTGGGTCAGACGTGAAGCCATCAGAACTCTTAACTAGTGCCCATATAGTATACTGGCAGCAACACAGGCAATCTAACCCACTCTACCCCAGCACCAGTTCCAGTAGATACATTAAAATGTGAAAATAATGCTGTTTGCTTTCAGGGAAACCAAGACTTTTAGTAGAAATGTAACATGGGGACCTGGCGTGATGTCTCAATTGGCTAATCCTCCCTGCAAGTGCCAGCAGCCTATATTTGTGCTAGTTCCTGTCCTGGCAGCTCCACTTCTGATCCAGCTGCTTGCTTGTGCACTGGGGAGGCAGCAGAGGATGGTCCAAAGCCTTGGAACCCTGCACCCACGTGGGGGACCTAGAGGAAACTCCTGGCTCCTGGCTTTGGATCAGCTCAGCTCGAGCTCTGTGGCCATTTGGGAACTGAACCAGTGGATGGAAGATCTTTCTTTCTGTCTTTCCTTCTTTGTATAAATCTGCCTTTCCAATAAAGAAAAAGAAAAAGAAACATAGGATGCTAATGAGAGAAGGGAGGACAGGTGGCTGTTTGCACAGTGGTAAAGTTGCTACTGTGGATGCCTACATCCCATATGTGAGTGCCTCGTTTGAGTCCTGGTCCTGCTTCCAAAACAGCTTCCTGCTGTTACACACCGTGGAAAACAGCAGATGGTGGCTCAAGTGCTAGGGTTTCTACTACCCAGCAGACCCATATAGTGTTCCCAGCTCCTGGATGCTACAGGCATTTAGGGAGTGAACTAGTAAAAGAAGCAAATGGAAGATCTCTTACTGTCTTCTTTCCAAATAAAAATAAATAAGTTAGAGAATTAGGAGAAGGAGCCCAGGGAGAACTAGCAGACCAGGGGGTAAAGTTTACAGTTCCATGTGATGCTGGGTAGCTGAAGGGACTCAGTGGGTGGAGAACAGGGGGCACAGCTCAGGTGCCCGGCTGCACAAATTAGGTCCTCACTAAGAGCTGTTGACATAGGGGTGGTGGCAGTAGTAGAGCTAGGAAAACCTTAGGGGTCACAGCTTCTTCAAATTGCAGATGAGGAAAGCAAGGCCAGTGCACTTGTGGTGATGGTAACATGGCCCTGAGAACTCCAGCGGGAGTGGGGATTGCTGGGCATCTTGGTCTAATACTCTGCTTTGGCAGCCCTGGACCTTTTTTTTTTTTTTTTTTTTTAAGATTTATAGAAAGGAGGAGAGACAAAAAGATCTTCTATCTACTGGTTCACTCCCCAAATAGCCACAATGGCCAGAACTGAGTCAATCCAAAGCCAAGAGCCAGGAGCTTCCTCCAGGTGGGTGCAGGATCCCAAGGCTTTGGGCCATTATCCGCTGCTTTCCCAGGCCACAAGCAGGGAGCGGGATAGGAAGTGGAGCAACCAGGACACAAATCAGCGCCCATATAGGATGCTGGTGCTTGCAAAGAGAGGATTAGCCAGTTGAGCCATCACACTGGGTCCAGGCTCTGTCCTTTCTAACCAGGCTCTAGGAGCTGCTACTGCATGGACCCCTGGTCCTAGGGGCTTCCCTGGGAGGCTTTTGAGAATTTCTAATGACTAGGTGGGTTCCAATTGGTCTGGAGAGTGGAGAGTAAGTGGTAGTTAGCTTCTGCCCAAATCTTGGAATTCCTTTTGGTTTCAGTAATGAGCCCCTTATTTAGGGCCAGTGGCATTGCTCCATTAAGGCATTGAATTCCTTTTGATAAAGGAGCAGCAAGGGCACCTTGAGCTAAAGGAAGTGACCTGAGGCTAGGTCCTGTTGTCACATTATGGGGGTTTGGGTTGAGCCCAGAAGCCACCCCAGCAGAAGAGCTGAGAGGAAACCTTGGTGAGCACCTGTTGGCACTGACCTGAGGCAGATCTCCGGCTTTCTCTCAAGGCTCTGCCTGTACCAGCTGCCTCCAATGCAGCCACCACCCCTCTCACTGCCTTCCCAGGGGCCTCTGGGTAGCTCAGGCTCTGGTCTTAGGTTGATCCTCCTGCCCCAGCACCCTCGGAGCAGGCTACAGCTTTCAAAGGAGGGATGTGGTTCAAGTTAAAGGTGGATCCAAGGAAATAAGCTCTCCGAGGGAAGGCAAGCTCCTGGAATACTGTAATACTCTCCACCAGGAAACACCAGCCCTGCCTCCAACTCCAAGGTCTCCAGGCAAGTGTGCAGCTCTGTGCCCTGGTTAAGATCGATGAGGCAATCTAGTGTTTATAAGTCATTACCCATCAACTCTCCAGTTGCAGGAAAATGATAGTGTCCTGCAGGACCTGCTTGGGGATTGTGAACCCTAGCTTCAAGACAGGGCTGATGCACTTGGCTGTCAGGTCTTGAGGTGCAGGGCTGGGTGGAAAAAAGGTATTTCCTCCACCCCTTGTCAGTAACTGCAGTCCAGAGGGTCCTCTCTGCCCTTCCTGGGAGCTCACAAAAACACAGGGCACAAGCCTGGAACACCTGCTCTGCTACCCTCCCATGTATGTGAGACATTAAGAGTGTGAGCTGCGTCACCAGAGACCAGAGCTCTGTTCTGAAACTACCAGCTGTGTGACCTTGGATGAATCCATAAATCCTCTGATCCTCATTCCCTCATTTATAAAAAATGGAATTGCCAGGAAGGCAGAAAAAGAGTATTAATGCTCAAGAACAGCAGAGGAGACACTGGGAGAAACCCCATCTGGCTCAGATGTGAAGTATAGCCCATCAGTAAGCATATACCCAGGTCAGGTGGAAGTTGACAAAGTCACAGACATTCCCATGACATGTTTCATTGGGGGCAGGGAACAAGGGACTGCAGTGCAGGCCCCCAGACGGTCAAACATGATATTCAGGAGTGTGTTCATGCTGATTCCTGCCCTGGCCCTTGGGAAATAACCAGAACTGGCCTGGTGCCTGTGGTTACCACGGGAGTGGAGAGAGCATGATGGGACAGTCATGTCACAGTCTGCTTCTTGTATACTCAGAGTTTAAAGGATGTGGACTGTGGCAGTTCCTTGCTGAGGGTGGGCCTCAGTGCCACCTGCACTGTTTGTGCTCACAGTAGTTATAC
This sequence comes from Ochotona curzoniae, assembly GCF_017591425.1. Taxonomy (NCBI): domain Eukaryota; kingdom Metazoa; phylum Chordata; class Mammalia; order Lagomorpha; family Ochotonidae; genus Ochotona; species Ochotona curzoniae. The sequence goes on from NW_024466599.1 coordinate 63,715,930, forward strand.
CCGACAGGTCTGTGTTGCAAATTTACCAAATCTATCCCCAAAAAAATGAGTCAGAGTAGACTCTTAGAAGTTCTGGAATTTTTATTCACCAGCAGGCACCAACCAGTAAACTGTCCCATTCCACCACATGTGGAAGAAGGGAGCAGCCTCAGCTAGCTATGTTCAGAGGTTTTTAAGTAACAATCATCTAATCTACTAAGAGAACATTGTATATGGTAGGAATCATTCAATCAACTACAGTGGCGCAGAACACTGATACCCAATCAGTTTAAACACATTGTGCACCATAAACTATCCAATGAATAAGAACTGTATTCCACCTTCTAGGAACAGTGGGACCAAGAAAACAGGTCCTTCAAATTCTGTCTATAGAAAACAATTTGGATCAATCAGCTTACTGCTTACTGAGCTATAAAAGAAAAGATCTCAGGTTGGACCCGGCACAATAGCCTAGTGGCTAAAGACCTCGCCTTACACACACCAGGATTCTCTATGGACACCAGTTCATGTCCCAGCAGCCCTACTTCCCATCCAGTTTCCTGCTTGTGGCCTGGGAAAGCAATTGAAGATGGCCCAAAGCCTTGGGATCCTGCACCCGTGTGGGAGACCCAGATGAAGCTCCTGGCTTCTGGGTTCTGATTGGCTCAGCTCCAGCCGTCGCAGTCACTTGAGGAGTGAATCACTGGATGGAAGATCTTCCTCTCTGTCCTCTCTTCTCTCTGTATATCTGATTTTCCAATGAAATTAAAAAAAAAAAAAGATCTCATTCTGGAATGATAAGCACTCTCACTTCTCTTTCAGAACTTTCCAAGAACCCAAGGTTATACAAAGGTCAGATTATGGACATGTCCCTGAAGTGTTTCATAAGACCTAGCTTTACTGTTGCCATTTTCTATTGTCCGGGCTGTCAGAGCAGTGGCCTGGTCTCAGCTCAGTGTTGGTCCTTTCTTGGCCAGAGAGGTCCACCATACAAGGTCTTTGGTTGCCAGTGCCTGGACTCTCCTAGGTTGCTATGAGAACTTAAATGAAGTGACCAGTACCAAGAGCTCAGCCTGCTGTCTAGGAAATAAAAACTCATATGATGACTTTTCAAAGTATTTTCTTTGTGTGGTACTCTAAGGAGTTGGTTAGACATGCTAATGAACAGATAAGGCTAAGTCCCTGGTGGAATGAGAGAAAGAGGGAGTACCTTGAAAAGTGTAGATGATTCTCCCCAGAAGCTGCATTTAGTAAGCTCGAAGGGAAACTCTCATGCTGCATTTCTGGTTTCATCATGCCAATAGCAGCTGATCGGCAGTTTGATGGGCTCCAGATCAGAAGGGGAAGCCCCATTTCTCCAGGTGTCCACACCTGTCAGGAGCAAAGCAGGGCAGTAAAGGATTCCACCCTTCTAAGCTTTCAGCTTGTGAAACTAGGAAAGAAGCAACCCATCACACTCTTATCATCACACTCTTATGATAGCTTTTCATTTTGAGCAGGCTAGTCTGGATTGCTGCCCTTTGTTGAGTTTGTGCTCACCCTTTAATTGATTGATGCCATTCTATTTTTTTTTCTCTCCACAAAAAAAATTGTGCTTAAAGATTCCACTTGGAGCAGAGTTTTGAGTCTTCGTCTTCTGAAGGCCCCCTCCTGGCTGCAGTGGCAGATTTCTGACTTGGTAAATCTTGTTTTGCTTACCAATCTATCCGCATGAAAATTCTTTCATGGAGTTAAGAACTAGGGTAACCTCCATCCCGTGTGCTGATTTCCTCATTATAGTGTCAATCTCTCCGCATCCTATCCCACCCATCCTTGGAGGCCAGGCACAAGGGCCTCTGCAGAAAGTCCCTCGAGTGATGCCCTGGCCGTCCTCAAGTGCACCCTGGTTTGTACACTAGGCTCCCACTTGGCCCTGCTCCTGACTGGGCTGGAGGAAAAGTCCAACCAAGCAGCCACAAAGCAGATCCAGCATGTGAGGAGCCCCCTCCTCCAACTGGGGGACTCCGGGCAGCTCTCACCCTTGAACTTGGCTCTGAGGAGTCCATCGTGGCTATTGACTTACTTTCTGCCTACACAGCCATGCACATCACAGTATTGTTCTTGCTGGGAAAGGTCAGATATTTTTCACTGTCAATGACTTTTTTTTAGCTCAGTTTGATAACCAAGTGCTTCCTGCATCCCATTTTCTGCAGCTAAAAGCCAGTATTTATGGCCTCCCTGGGAATGAGCCTGTGGCAGAGACACTAACAGACAAAAACCAAAGCCCGACTCCCTACTGGTGCATTCAGCCTGCCACAGCTCTGCTCACTCCCTCTGCCCAGACATCGTGCTGTGTTGACACTGGCCACAGCCAGCAACGGGCAGTGGCTCCAACCCAAGTGGAACTGTGGAGGCCTGCCCTGCCTCCACCCCCATTCTCCTGGGCAGCCTGATGTCAGCTGCTAGGGGATGGGATCAGAGAGAGCCAGAGGCAGACAGAGTCAGCAGAGGAGCTCTGCAGTGGAATGTGTGGGCCAGGACAAAGCATTGATAGCACCACCCCTGTAGTGCAGTGTTACTGGAGATCTCTGCATCAGAGATCCTCCATGAAACAGAAGAATGTCACACACGAGAAGGGGAATAGCAGTGGCTGATATGCTTAATGAAATATGCTTAATGAAAATGGAGCAGGTAATACAATGCAAAAAGACAAGAGCAAACTCAGTTCTTGTCACACGAAAGAAGAATTTTCATGTGTACAGTTTCATTGTGCAAAGCAAGATTTATTTCAGAGAGAGGTCTCCTACCTTTGTTGCAGGGAATTTGACATGAAGCACAGCGGCAGCTTCATTTCTTGTCTCTCAGGAAAGAAGAATTTCCATGCGAACAACTCTAGTTTGCAAGGCAAGATTTACTTAGGAAAGAGAGAAAGAAGGCTCCTGCTGTGGTGGCAGGAAGAGGCTCCAAGAGAGTAAGGACCTGAGGAAATTGCGGAAATGGTGTCTTATTCTCTGTCTCAGGGAGCGGGTTCAAAATGAGTCACTCAGAGGGCACAAAGAAAAAAAGAAGCTTGTTCATTCTCAATGGGCAGCAATGTCTGTCACCTCCTACAGAACTAAAGGACGTCAGAAGGCTGGAACTGGTGGCTTCCTCAGCCCATTCTGATAAGCTGAGAATTCGGGGCAACTCTAAGAGATGGGAATTGACTGTCCCTTTCTTCTCCCTCAAGGGGAGAATGTGCTCTTGGAAGGGTAAGAAATGTGGAGAAGCAGGATTTTACACTTTACAAGGTAACTTGACCAGGGACCAGAGACCCTAACTCCCTGCTATTCTGTCTGACTCATCACATTCCCTGCCCCAGAAGAATGGACCCTTACTGCTGTGAGGGACAGGGGGCAGTGACTGCTTTATCTGCTTCATGCTAACAAGGGGTGTAGAAGGTCAGCAGCAGGGCGTTCTTCAGGGGGTCAGTCTAGCGGTCCCTGACAGAAGGTAGAAGTCACAGGTGTCTGAAGCACTACCTGGAACTTGAAAGTCTCTTTGTTGAAGTCTGGATAGCAAAACATAAAATAGTTATAACCTCTCCCAATCTATGTCATGGGTTCAGCTAGAAACCACAATTTGAATACTTGGGCTTTAGAGATTAGGTATGAAAGAATTGTCAGATTTAAACCTGTGTCAAAGTGAAAAGGAAAATTTAGGATAGAGGAATTAAATTTGCTTTTTTGCCTCCTGTACTTTGCTTGCTCTTGCCTTCTGTACTTTGCTCACTGAAAAAGACAATGGGTAGCTGAACAAACATCTCATGACTTAGTTTACATAAAACCTGGAAACCAGAGAGAGATAAGGGGTGCCTGAAGTAGCATCAGGATTAGGTCATAAAAAAAAAAGTCTTGGGACAAGCATCTCAGGAAGAAGAGTGATAAGGAATTGAGAGCGCAGTGGAAAAAGACCCTAATTGCATGGCAAGGCAAAGGTCTTTTATGGCCCCCTTTCCTGAGTATGGTTTTTAGCCTTTAAAAAGAATGCTGAACAAAGCCTCAGGGCTGGTGTGTCTACCCCCCCCCCCCTGCGTGAGGAACTGACCCCAGGCCCCCACGGCGCTGGTGATCGAATAAAGCCTCCTGCTTTTGCATCAAGTCTCGTCTTTATTGGTCATTGGGGAGACTCACTCTCTCAGGGAAGGATGGTAAGGTCAACCCATTTGGGATGTGCCTTACAAAAGTAAAACTTAGACCTAAGCACCTTTAGCTTAACACTATGGACTAGATTTGCAAGTTAGCTCAAATCTTTTGAAACAGTTAAGGGAATAGAATACATGGCACTTTTCTGAGTTGCAGAGAATTGTTAACCTAGATCTATTAGAAGGAACAGAAACAATGAAAGGATGAGCAGGCAGCAGCAGGATATAAGCCCATCACTTAGGACAGTTAAAAAATAGCTGATTTTAAGGTTTCTGAGGAGTTACATCTTGTCTAGCATTGGCAGTTTTGAGAACATACAGAATTTTAACCTGTAGTCATTTGAACTTATTTGAGCTTCAAAAAGGCTAAAGCAGTTTTGCATCTAGGTAGAGAACAAGCAAGTGTTAGATTCTGTAACACAATTATACTTTACCACTTGCTGTTGTTGTGCCGGAGTTGTAGGGTTTTTTTACCCCGAATACAGCAGCAACCTCAATTCTTGTCACGCAGGAAAGAAGAATTTTCATGCAGACACAGTTTAGTGTTAAAGTAAGACTTATTGGAAAAAGTTGAGAAAGGAGACTCCCGTCCTAGTGACGGGAGGGGGTTTTGAGATCCTCTGCCATAGTCGCAGGACAAGTGAAAATGTTGTAGGGTTTTTGACCCCAAGTATGGCAGCAACCTCAATTCTTGTCTCGCAGGAAAGAAGAATTTTCGTGCGGATACAGTTTAGTTTTAAAGCAAGATTTATTAGAAAAGTTGAGAAGAGAGACTCCCATCCTAGTGGCGGGAGGGGCTCTGAGATAGGAAGGACCCTTACCCCCTGCCATAGTGGCAGGAGGACAAGAACCCGTATTAGTGGTGGGGAAAGCATCTTTTAAAGGTTTCCCTCAAAGATGTTTCTCCATAAACAAAGAAAATTCCTGGTTTCCATGGTACCTGGGACAAAAGGCCAGAAAGGAGTCACTGGCCAACTTCCTTGATCCCTTTGTAATGATAAAGAGGCCAGTCTGAAGCCCTCCCCCTCACAATGGCCAGAGGTAATGGCCGGTACTTCAGGTGGGGAATTGATATGCTAATAGCATCCTTGTCCCATGGAAGGAATCTAAGACATGGTGGGGAAATTCTCTTTTATATTAAAAAATGACTTGGGGACCCAGAATACCCTAACTGCCTACTACCCAGTCTAACTCCTCTCTCACCACTATGGCAGAGCAGTAGGGTCTTTTTGTGAGAGGAGTTAGAGTGGGTAGTAGGCAGTTAGGGTATTCTGGGTCCCCAAGTCATTTTCTCAAATATAAAATCCCCCACCATGTCTTAGATTCACCAGAGCACATCTCTTCCAAGGGACAAGGATGCTATTAGCATATCAATTCCCCACCTGAAGTATTGGCCACTACCTCTGGCCATTGTGGGAGGGCCTCAAGCTGATCTCTTTATCATTGAAAGGAGAGCAGGAAGAAGTAATACACATCTGCCTAAGGCCTGGAATGTCCTATGTCTGGCACCCCTATGGCCTTTTGTCCCAAGGCCAGGTACCGTGGAAACCAGGAATTTTCTTTGTTCATGGAGAAACATCTTTGAGGGAAACCTTTAAAAGGTGCATTCCCCACCATCAATACGGGTTCGAGTTCTTGTTTTCCTCCTGCCACTACGGAGGACTAGGGTCTTTTTTACTTTTCCTCCTGCCACTATGGCAGGGGGTAAGGGTCCTTTCTATCTCAAACCCCCCTCCCGTCGCTAGGACCGGAGTCTCTCTTCTCAAATTTCTAATAAATCTTGCTTTAAAACTAAACTGTGTCCACATGAAAATTCTTCTTTCCTGCAAGACAAGAATTGAGGTTGCTGCCGTATTCAGGGTCAAAAATCCTGCAACAGTGGCAGGAGGAAAAGTAAAAAAGACCCGTGTCAATGGTGGGGAAAGCATCTTTTAAAGGTTTCCCTCAAAGATGTTTCTCCATAAACAAAGAAAATTCTTGGATTCCATGGTACCTGGCCTTGGGACAAATGGCCAAAAAGGAGTCACTGGCCAACTTCCTTGGTCCCTTTGTAACCATAAAGAGGCCAGTCTGAAGCCCTCCCCCTTGGCACTGGCTGAAGATAGAATTGGGCTGAGGCTTCAGGTGGGGAATTGATACGTTAATGTCGCACTTGTCTCTTAGGGAAGCATTCCTGATAAGTTAAGATATGCACCTGCCTCAGGAGCGAGTGTTAGGCAAGTGAAATGCCTCAAGTCTTTATTCATCATGACAAGACTAAACTATTCTAAGCTAAGGGGTTACAGATGCAAAGCAATAGGTAACATATCTGTGAAATACAGACCAAGGGGCTATTTTACCCTTATCAGGGCCACTGACCCTTACTTACATCCTGAGCCTGGGTGCAGTGGACAATGGGCTCTTGCTCTTACTCTTATCAGTGCCTGCAGAAGACCCATTGACCCTTACATCCTAAGCCCAGGAGTGTGGCCCAAGTTATTCGTAGAAACTTCTTTTTACTTTAAATTCAAGTTGCTTTTGACTTACTCAACCCACTTCTAATATATAGACCTTTTAACATCTTGGTTGCCTCTAACAAGACATGCTCTGGTGAATCCAAGACATGGTGCAGAAAATACCTTTATATTTGAGAAAATAATGATGACCTGGGGACCCGGAATACCATAACTGCCTACTACCCAGTCTAACTCCTCTTACACCAGGATTTTGTGATCCCCGGAAAATCATCAGGAGTCTGAAGTCCATCCAAATGCACAAAGGCGGTTTATTCAAAACTAACCTAGGCTCCCAGCACAGCAGGACAGGGCAACAGTAGCAGCCAAGGTGGCCAAAGTAGGAAAAGCTGCAGCAGAAGGGGAAGAAGAAGGTCCAAAAAAAGGAAAAAAGGGCTGCGGTTCAACAGCACAGGGTTTTTATACATTTCAGACAATTCCATACAATTATGTTCTCATGATTGGTTAGTTTATCTGTTAACTTTTGTAAGGCTAGGTAGAATGGGAACAGCCTTACCCTCAGAACGGCCAGTCTCCCCAATGATCAACGAAGACGAGGCTTGATGCAAAAGCAGGAGGATTTATTCAGATGCCAGCGCGCTGGGACAGAGGCCAGTTCCTCACGCAGGAGGGTGGCGCATCCGTACTAAGTCGCTACACCACATGGCTTTTATAGGTCGAAATCACAGATACAGCATTTTGAAAAATAGTTTACTAATGGATACAAATAGAATCATAAAACAATAAAGTTAGGGGCTGTTTTTTCCTGACCAATACATCATAAGACTGCTGTTTCTTTCAGTTCCTTGTCACAATTTTCCTTGAGTTTGCTTTTCTCAGACCGAATTTACTTTTCTCAGACCTTTGGAGCCTCCTCCAAGAAGTCAGGGACTTTTTGGCTCCTCACTATTTTACCTTGATTCCTCCTGAGATACTTATCTCAGGGTCACTGTCATACTTTGTATCCTGAGTCCCAATTGAACCTAATCATTTACCAAAGACATCCTATTCAGCTATTCTCAGCAAGCAAGATACAGAAAGCAAAAAACCAAATTGAACATCTCTATTCTAAATTTTCTCTTTCACTTTCAAAAAGAGCAAGTTGGCAGACTTCTGTTGCTGGGTTTAAAGCAAGCAACTTTCAAAAAGTACCAACTGATGGGCTATAGGGTAGTGGGTCTTATCTAACACCAGGGACCTCCTTCCTGAGGCGTGCTCTGCCTACGTGACCTGCCAGGTGTCCTGCCATGTGTCACAGAAACTGTCAGGCCTGGAGTTCACACAGCTCTCAGTCAAGCAAGTAAGACAGGAATCACAAAAGCAGAAAACACTGAGGTTCTTCACTGTAACCCTAAGAATCTGAGGAAGACCTTCAGCCTAGAACATAAAGCACACTACTGAAAACACTTTGTTACAATATTTATATGAATCATAGCGTAGATAGAAAAAGATTTAAAAGAGTTGTCACTTACAATAACCCGGCAGTTTAGAGCATTTTGAAGATTTTATAGAGCATCATATACTTTAGGACAGTGGCAAGTGATCAAATAGTTTTATAGTTGTAACAAGCCATGTATTGGCAATTGGAGAACAAAAGAATCTAAGTAGGTAAGCAGAGAAATCCCAAATAATTTAACAACTGAGGAAGACATGAATTCTGCGTCAGAGCAGTAAGGGTGTCCTATTCCTGTGAAGTCTGTTAGATGATGGCCACCGACCGCCCGCCTGCTGGTGGAATAATATCGGCAAGTTGTTCAGAGTTGAGATGGAAGCTTTATTGGAAAATCCGCTCCTGGGCCCCCTTCGCGCAGAGGGGAAGGAAGAGGGAAGCGAAAAGGGCGTCTGAGATACGTGTGGAGGAGTTTTATACTCCTCTAGACACGTGGGAAGGCAAAGGGGCTGTCTGTGCCCCAACTATGCAAGGAATGTCCATTCAGGTGTGCCATTGGTCACCTGGAATCCTGCCAGGTAGGTGAGTAACTGGCTCCTGTAGCCCCTCCTCCTGTTCCAGGCTGGAGCCTAGGAGATGTCGGGTGGGGCAGACCAGCCCCTAGTCTTCAATGCCCTGGGCAGCCATCAAAATCTAGCAAAAAAACTTAAGTTGGTGATTGACAAACACAGGCTGAACAGTTATAGGCCAGTTCACTTTTCCCTGAATGTTCTAAACTTCTGGATTAGTCTCTCTGTTGTGTATAAGAACATTGGTCTTCATCTGAGCTAAGTTGGAGTTCCTGTCAGACCTTTATGGTCACTGTAAGAGGAGAAAGGGGGCCTAAGCTAGAGCTAAGAACAGAAAAGTTGCTCTCTTGTGTCAAAAGGGAGTTTAGGCTTCGCTTCCACTATGAGAACCACCCAAGGCTGCTGGGTGCTCGTCCAGTGTGTCACAGAAGTCTGTGGAGTGACCTGGGCTATTTCAGTCCCATGTGGGAGATCCAAAAGGGCAATGCTGGCCCCAAAGTTCTTAGCCTCCAAGGACAGACATATCTCCAGTAATCTCCTCGCCAAGTGGGACATGGCCTTGATTGTTCTTTATAACAATCCTTGGTGAAGCGTCCACTGCTTCTGCAGTAAAAACACTTGGGAGGTCCCCAGGGGTCTCACTGGGACCGGGAGTACATACCTTCTCTTATCCTCCTGCTCTGCTGTGGGGTCCCCTCCTGATTCCTGTGGTAAAAGACCATGGTGGTCACCTTTAAGAGGTTGCCCAGGATACTCTCAGGTCCCATAGTAGGTCTCTGGAGATTTTTCCAGATGTTCAGGGCAGTTAAGAATCTGTCTTCTATACATCAATTGTGCTTCTACAGAGTTAAGGGTTAATGGAGTAAACTTAAAGTCTTCCTTAAACATTCTAAGAAGGTGAGGGATTTCTCTGGTTCTAATCTACCAGGGATTTATTTAATTCAGTTGAACCAAAATGGTTGTTAGTTTTGCAGTTTTCACTTATGAACATTTTTAATCTATCAGCCAGTTAAAATAGACCAGTTAGTATCTTGCCACAGACATGTACATGCATTCCTGGTAGTACACATTACAGGACAAAAAGCAGTTCTTAAAATTCCCAATCATTTAGAGATACATCTTCCTCTTAGCATCCTAAATTAACCATACTTTCTGTTGTAACCTGTAGTTTACAGTTAAACTTTATTTTTATCTGCATTGACAATAGAAGTCTGTTAGAACCTAGAAGATGTACCATCCATTATTAGAATTAATCAACAAGCTGAGACATCTGTATTTCACATAGCACTGTGAAACCACCTGTAGGATCTTATAAGTACTTTTTTTTTTTTAAAGATTTATTTTTATTATTTTTTCATTGGAAAGGCGGATATACAGAGAGGAGAGACAGAGAGGAAGATCTTCCGTCCGATGATTCACTCCCCAAGTGAGCGCAACGGGTCGATGCTATGCCGATCCGAAGCCAGGAGCCTCTTCCGGGTCTCCCACGCGGGTGCAGGGTCCCAAAGCTTTGGGCCGTCCTCGACTGCTTTCCCAGGCCACAGGCAGGGAGCTGGAAGGGAATCGGGGTTGCCGGGATTAGAACCGGCGCCCATATGGGATCCCGGGCGTGCAAGGTGAGGACCTTTAACCACTTGCGCCACCGCGCCGGCCCAATCTTATAAGTACTTTTTAAGCCTCTAGGACTTTTTATAATTAGGATAACAATTGTGACCATTAAAAAAAGATCATTAGACTCTTGTGACATTTGGACATTTGTATCAGCAGCAGTTTGTTATTTTAACATTTCATCATAACCTAAAATTGTACCACTTCACCTCTTGATAGCATGTTTAATATAATCTAAATAGCCTGATCAAAGATCATCTCTACAAAATGAGAGATGGATCCTTTGACATTTCCAGGAGGCCTCACTAGAAATACCAACGTCCACGATTTTGAAACTTTTGAGCTTTGATTGAAATGACTGTCAAGAATGCCAAGAAGGCCTAGAATATCTGGTTGGAATAGGGACAATACAGATCAGTTGATCACAAAATGATCACTGAAATACTTCTGACAAGTATACAACTTTTGCTGTACTTAACAAAACTTAATGAAAGACAGGAAACACAAAGATTACCTCAGTGGGACAAAAACTATCAAATTTGTCACCAAAATGAAAAAAAAAACCTTGAATGAAAACTAGCACATTGATTTGTCTCATACCTTGAAACACCTTAACAGAGTCAGGACTAGAACTTACAGGAGCCTGCTAAAAGAGTCAGTCAACAATAAGATGAAAATCACTTAAAAGCAAATGATAAAATTGTGTTGCCTTGGGCCCAGAATGGTAGCCATCGGCTACAGTCCTCGCCTTGCAGGTGCCAGGATCCCATATGGATGCCAATTCATATCCCAGCGGCCCCACTTCCCATCCAGCTCCTTGCCAATGGCCTGGGGAGGTAGTTGAGGATGGCCCAAAGCCTTAGGACCCTGCACCCAAGTAGGAGATCCTGGAAGAGGCTACTGGCTCCTGGCTTCGGATTGGCTCAGCTCTAGCCATTGTGGCTGCTTCAGGAGTGAATCAGAGGACAAAAGATCTTTCTGTCTGTCTGTCCTTCTCTCTATATATATCTACATTTCCAATTAAAATAAAATAAATCTTTAAAATTAGTTGTGTTACCTTAATAGAGGATTGAGTTTTATTCAATACCAATGATAAACAGAAAATGTTACAAGCAATATGGTCAATTATACCACACATTCCTTAAGAATTAGCCATTCTCCTTCAGGGTAAAATATCTTTAAAAACAATGCTCTTCTTACATATAAGAACACATGTAATATTGTCACAATTTAGAACGATTTTACAGTTGGAAGACTTCTTGACCAGTAAACACAGGTACTAATACACATTAACAACTTTTGAAACTTTACCAAAGAGCTATGTAATCGTGTGACTGTTTTGTTCACTTTGGTAGAACATGCAAGCTTATATGTAGAATTTGCTTCTTTTTATAAAATAGACCTAGGTATAAACAGTGGCGTTATAAACAATAAACTTAGCATAAATTTTAAAGCCTTACAGTGTACCTTGCATGATCTGAATGGATTCAAATTACCATCATTTCATCTGCTTTGAGTCACTTTTTTTTTTAGTACTTATTTTATTTGTATTATTAGAAAGTCAGATATACAGAGGAGGAGAGACAGAGGGGAACATCTTCTGTCCGCTGATTCACTCCCCAAGTGGCCACAATAGCTGGAGCTAAGCCAATCCGAAGCCAGGAGCCTGGAGCCTCTTCTGGGTCTCCCATGCGGGTACAGGTTACCAAGGCTTTGGGCCATCCTCAACTGCTTTCCCAGTCCACTGGCAGGGAGCTGGATGGAAAGTGGGGTCACTGGGATTGGAACTGACACCCATATGGGATCCTAGTGCGTGCAAGGTGAGAACTGTAGCCCCAGGAGACTTTTAGAACTTTGAATAATTTAGAAGTGCAAAACATTGGATCAAAATAAAATACATATAACTGAGCATTTTAACAAGCATTATGGAGCAGAGCTGATCACAGTTATGACAATATCAGAAATAGGTGATAACCAACTTCTTTCTAGACTCAGTAAAAAGTGCAGAATGCCTTAAAAGACACATGAAAGCTCATTACTGAAGTCAGTTACAATAGCACAGACAAGCCTTGATTTAGCATGTGAACCCATTATTTATAACAGTGAGATACATCATGAGACAAAGAGGCAGAGAATCACATACTCCTATACAGGAGTCAGAGGAGAAAAGTAGCATGAACTGCAGAAAGGGGGGCAAGTGCCTTCCAGGTTAGAGAGGATTAGCAGATTCAGGCCTCTTCCCAGCTGAGGTGGGGAGTGTAGTCTGGTCAGCTGCAACCAGCAGCATTCTCCTTTTATCCTGGAGATCGGCAACCAAGGAGAGACAGAATGAGCTTTTATCTCCTGCTGGATATTTCTGACAATGCCTGCAAGGGTGCAACCAAGAGACTTTGGCTAAAGTTAGGGCAGAACAGGAAAAGGCAAAAGTGACTTCAGAAAGCCAGTTGTGTGGTAGGGCTTGTGCAGCAGCTGAGTCAACCCAACCAGGCTATGCAAAGAATGCCCATTAAGGCTAGCTCTCTCCATCCTCTAGCTTATAAGCATGCCATGCAGTGCTGTAGAAAAAAAAAATCAGGCTCTTTCTTTAAGCTCTGGTGGTCAGAGAAATTTCAGTGTCTAAGGTGGTAACCCAAGGGGTGTTACCTCCCCATTACCAGTTTAGTTCCCTTTACCATGAGCATGCTAGAACTGGGACTCTGCCTGATATTTTCAGAATAGAATGTGCAGAGAGTATTGAAATGAGAGGGTAGAAATAGAAGCGTCCCTCAGTTATTATCTCTCTTGATTTTGAGACATCTCTCAAGACTCTTATAGTCAGCCTGTGGTGTCCAAATGTGCACTAAATCCCACAGAGAAGGGAAGAAGGCAAGGGTGAGACTAACGTGTCGCCCATGTCACTCAGCCTTCCACGCCTTTGGGCATATGTTTGTCAGAACAGCATGTACAGGGAGTAATCAGTTCGTTTCCAGCACCATGCTAGATCTGGGCCTCTGCCTGGTCAAATACATCATCACTTTGCTTCTGAAAATTGTAGAAATCTGTTACCACAGCTCTTAGAAACAAATGTATATGATTTGACCCAGACTTAAAAGATTTTCTGGCCCCTGCCCATGTGGGTCATCCTTGCAGGTCCCTCTCCCATGAACCAAATCAATGTGCTGTACGCTCCTGGCTTCTGGAGCCCTGTGGGGCTCAAGGCCTGCATACACTAACATCTCCTCCCTGTGTCACCTCCCAAGGTGAAGGGCTGAAATGCTGGAACGGGATCCAGACTGGCCAGGTCTGGCCCCAAGCACTAGGGCTAGGGCAGTGTGCAGAAAGTGCTGCTGGCTGGGATGCAGAATCTCACCCAGAGGGCCCTTTGGAGCTGTCAGTTCAGGGCTTAGTCTTTTGGATATGAGTCTGACAGCTTTTGCTGGCATAATAATTATGCCTGCTTCCTGGTAAAGGTCTTCGTGTCCCCTATCTCGGCTCATGAATCCCGTAAGAAGCATTGTTCTTGAGGCTCACTGGTTGATCACAGGAACCGTGAGGCCAGCTCTATCATGGCCTCTTCTGGATGTAGCCAGCTGCCCGCCCCCTTTTGTTTCTCTGCCAGGTTGCGATGCAGCTAGGGGCCTTCACCAGAAGGCCAACATCTTCATGTTGTTGGGACCTTCCAGCCATCAAATTCTTAACCAAATAAATCTCTTTCTAAAGTACCCAGTCTCAGATCTTTTGTCATAGAATTAGCAAAGGACTAAGGTTACCTCAAAGCACAATTTTAGGAATACCTCCAAAATGTGCCTCATTGGCATTAGAACTATTTTGAGAAATAGCAGGTTTTTTTAAAAAAGATTTATTTATTTTTCATTACAAAGTCAGATATACAGAGAAGAGGAAAGACAGAGGGGAAGATCTTTCTTCTGATGATTTACTCCCCAAGTGAGCCACAATGACTGGTGCTGTGCCGATCTGAAGCCGGGAACCAGGAACTTCCTCTGGGTATCCCACACGGGTGCAGGGTCCCAAAGCTTTGGGCCGTCCTCGACTTCCTTCCCAGGTCACAAGCAGGGAGCTGGGTGGGAAGTGAAGCTGCTGGGATTAGAACTGGCGCCCATATGGGATCCCGGCACGTTCAAGGCGAGGACTTTAACTGCTAGGCCACACCACCAGGCCCAAGAAATAGCAGTTCTAAGGGAGGCTCTGAAAATGGAGAGGAAAGCTGTCCCTTAAAAGGAAAAATGACATCTCTGAAGTAAATCACCATTTACAAGGGTGTCTGCCCCTGAGCCAGGAAGATAAATTTCTCTGTAAGTCGTTGGAGACTCGTAGCCATGGGAAAGGCACTGACTTATATGTGTGGAATGTTACCCTAATTTGCCTAGCTCTTCCTGGGCCTATCCCTATAGGCCTTCATTCTTTATTCCCACGGACAGTGGTGTCTACGTCTGCATTCAGGTGACCTCTTGGAAATTTGCTTCTTTCTATGACTGTCTTCCCATGGAAATGAACATATGATATCACATTTCTGTGTGTTTTTCTCTTGTTCATTTGCCTTTTGTTACAGGACCTGTCCCAAAAGACAACAGTGAATGGTGGAGATTGCATCACTCGCCTCCATTCTGGGGATGAAGTTGGGCTCCCTGGGATCCCCATCTTGCTATGCTGCCTGTAGCTTGGAACCTGAGAAAACTGGCTGAAGCTGAAGTTGGCTTTCCTTGAACCACTGTCTGTAGCACACAGCCGAGAAAGGGATTTTTCCAGAACCCCCGAAACCTGGTTGACTTCCCCAGTGGGCAGCAAGCCATCAGAATGGAGCAAGAAAGTATGTATTTATTTGCTAAGTATAGAGCCAAGCAGCTTTGACTTCATTCCTAGGGATTGGGGGAAGGGGCACCCACAGGTTGAAGTAGGGACTGGGAGGTGCATGTTAGCTCAACAGCAAGTCCCGTGGCAATTTTAGTATATGTGCTGCCGAAGCGAGCACAGCTCAACAGCAAGTCCCGAGGTAGTCTGCAGTGTTCTTGGAATGCCATGTTCTTTGGGGGAATTTTGGTGATGGGAAAGTGGACTTCAGTCTGTCAAGTGGTTGTTGCTTCTTGCTCAGGGCCTGGGGTTCCTGCAAAAACCCTCAATGTAAGAGCGAGTCTCAAGATGTTATCTATAGAGACCCTGGGCGGGTGGGGGGCCCAGGGCCGACGCCAACTTAGCAGTGGACTCCAGGCAGGTGGATGGCACCTCAGACCAGCATGCACTAGCGCATGAGAAGACCAAACCCAGGGTCTAACTCTGACTGCATATGTGATGGCTGTGAATCACCCTGGAGGGGAGGTTTGGGGAAATGTAGGTGGGCAGACTGCTGAGGAAGTACATTATAGGTGAGTAATGACTTCTGGGGGACTCCCACCTACTGGGAATTTCAAGTAAATAAGGGGACTGAGACTGGGTAGTTTGGAAGTAGAAGAGCTGGAAGACATACGAGGGTCAGACCAGGACTCCTGCCTGTGTGGGAGACCTGGTCTAGGCTAGCTGACATTAATCATAGTCCACTAGTACACATGAATGCTAGGGCTGAGAGGTCTGCCTGGCAGGACTAGGCACAGTGTCTGCCAGTGAGTGACAGGGTAAGGGCTAGGCCATGACATTAACCAGCATGCAAAAGAACTGGGTCTGGGGACAAATTCTGTGGGGCATAAGTGGGCTCGCTCCTGTGGGACTGCCTTACTAGCTGGATCCTAGGATGACTTTGAGTAGCTGACCCCCATCTCCGGATACTGATGCAGTTAGGCTGCTGGGAGTGGCCCTCTCCCCATTTCTTTCCTCTTCCCCCAGATACAGGAAAAATTAGAAGAAATTGTCTCATCTACTTTCTCCCAAACCCGACCCTCTCCACCCCAGTCAGTGGTCCACACAGGCATACATCCTTCTCAACTATGTAAACAACATAAAAAAATGAATTTACTTTTTAAAAAAGATGTTATCTAGAGAGGAGATAAATGACCTCACAGACTGTGGTCAAGGATACTGTGGGGCCAGCTGCGCTACTCCCAGTGTGTTAATTTTAGTAACAGCTTGTTTTGTAGAGAAGCTAGCTGCTGAAGGAGAGAGACTGGGACCTCAACATTAAAGGCACCAGTGAGGCTCAGTTTCCTGGAGATAAAAGTTTCTCTTTGTTCCTTTGCAAATTTCAGATCAACAAAAGAGAAGCATATGCAGGAATGAAGTTCTTGGGATTGTGGCTCTGGTAAAATCTGGTTTTGCGATACCCACCAGATTTTGTCTCGAGAACTTAGTTTGCCTTTTGTGAGCTCATGAGATTCTGATACGGGATAGGTGGGCAGCTAGCTAGGTCTGCAGAGCTAAAAGTCACAAGCCTCCTTGGATAGTCATATCCTCCTACTTGTCAATCAAAACATTCCCTTTCCCAGGCCGCTTCTCCTGGGACCTAAGGGAAATGCCAGGAAGATAGGGATATTGAGCTCCATGTGGAACTTGTGGAGGTGCCGTGGAGTTCCATCTATATGCAACCTCATAATAGAGATCGACATCTGGGACCTTGGCTGGAGGGGCTGCCAAATGCTGCCCATCTGTGTGTCTTCCTCTCCCACCCCTTTTCTTTCTGAGCAGAACTTCTGCTTTTCTTATGACAGGCATGTCCCCATGTGGGGCAACCCATGCTCATGTGCATGTGTGCATGCCCCCTTTCTCACCTTGAAATCCATTTTATGACTTTGTGCGTGTTATACAAGCCAGCACTTAGCCTGTTTATGCAAGAGCCTGGAGGCAAAAAATATTTTAATGTCCCCTTGTCAGATCTGTTCCTGGGCCTCTGTTACAGGTGCCCACCCATCAAACTGATAATGCTTGAGACGAGGACTATACAGACATGCAGTTGGAACCCCATTTACAGCTAGTGACCCTGACAAGCACTGCAGCTCTTGTAGTGCCTTTTGACTGCCTGTGGGAGCGACTGTGGGTCTTGTGGAAACTGTATCTTTGCATTCTTTAGGGGAATCTTCCTGTATTTGTGGTTAACCACCATTCTTGCTACATTTATGTAAATAATTTGGCCAAATATGATGCTTCTGGACTGACTTTTCAAACAAATCAGTTTCACTGTGACCAACCTACTGTGAAATAGGGGTAACTGCAGGGGAAAAAAATGTTCCTTTTTAAAAGATCTGTGTATTTACGTATTTGAAAGTATGACAGAGAAGTAGCAAGAGACTTTCCCATCAGCTGATTCATTTCCCAAATGTACCCCCATTTGGGCAGGGCTGGGCCAAAGCTGGGAGCCTGAAACTACACTCAGATCTCCCGTGTTAACAGCGGGGATTCAAGTCCTTGGGCCATGGTCTCCCACCTTCGCAGGACTGGACTGGAAGTGGAGGAGCCAGGATGTGAACACGAACTGCCATGTGGGGTGCAGATATTCCAGGCAGCAGCTTACCCTTCTGCACCTTGATACCCACCCCCAAATGACATTTCAAGAGAAACTTGGAGAGTCCTGCTGATGAGCCGCTAGGTTCGTTCGTGGTCCTTGAGGTTGTGTTATCCACCTGCAAGCTGGATTGGGTTCCTGATGCCTTCCGTTTCCTCCTGTATCTGGTGAGGACTTTGAGACTAACATTTCCAGTCCTCTCCCACCCTCTGGACTTGAATTCACTAAAAATAAAAACTGCCCTTTTCCCAAAGCCCTGTGAGCTAAAGCTGGACAGTTTGACGTGGATGTCAGAGAAGTCACTGCTGTAGCTCCTGAATGGGCAGCCTTGGGGCCGGCTACTCTGAGGGCTGCTCAGGAAGCGCACTGCCACACCTCTGCACCACCAGAAGATCCCACTGCATCCTCTAGGCACAGAAAATTCTTCAAGGCTGACACCTAGAAATCTGTCCTGAGGAACCAGGCTCATAGTCTGCTCCAATTAACAGCCTTAGATTTTGCTTTGGTTTCCATGGAAATATATAAGGTGGGGAGCTATCCCTCCCCCAACACACTCACAACTCTACCTTGTATGAGCTAGCAGGTAGAAAGCCAAGCCAGACCCTCAGGACACAGAATGAGACCATCTGGAAATAAATGGCTGCCCCTAGGAAGAAAAGGATCAAAACCTAATGAGTCCTTGAAGACCAAATGTGAACCAGAATCTCAGTGCAAAACAAAAAAAAATTTTTTTCTCCTGATAATGTGAATCTGGAAAATAAGAACCAAAGAGGAGATTTTTACCTCCCTCTCTCCACCAGACCATGTGGCAAACACCCCAAGGGCCAATATGATTAGGCTCTGTTCTTTCTGCAAATTTTTGCCTGTTTCCCCTCAGACTTTTGGGTAGCATGTCCTAAATGACATGCAATATATTTTTTTAAATTTTTATTGGAAAGGCAGGTATACAGAGAAGAGCTACAAAGAGAGTTTCCGTTCTCTGATTCATTCCACAAGTGGCTGCCAACAGATGGAGCTGAACCAATAGCTTCTTCCAGATCTCTCATTGGAAGCAGGGTCCCAAGGTTTTGAGCCATCCTTTACTGCTTTACCCAGGCCTCAAGCAGGGAGTGGGAAGGGAATAAAGCAGGGATACAAACCCATACCTATATGGGATCCTGGCCAGAAGCAAGGCAAGAATTTAGCCACTAGGCTATCATGCTGTATTAAAAGCAATGTTTGTGAGGTCATGTAACAGGTGTGAGGAGATGTGATGCAAGCCTCAATTTCCTCAATTTCAATATGACTTCAAAGGCTGATTGCCATCTCCAGCTCCAAAGCCAGACCCAGCTCAGGGCTGGTCAGCAGCTTCTGTTTGTGGAGTCAGGATCTGGGAAGCCATGATGGGACCTCTCCCTATCTGGTGTAACTGGACCCAGGGTAGTAAGCTGAGCTTCCAAAGTGCAAAGCTTCTGCAGAGGTCCCAAGAGCTGATGTGCACCAGGCTCCATTTTTCAGAAGCAGCAAGTGATTCCTGAGAGTTAGTGACTTAGTGACTTGGCCAAGTTCTCACAGAAAAGTAGCTCCTTGACAGAGCAGGGGCAAATGATGGGAGTGGGAAAAACATCCCCACAAGGTACCTGACTTTGTGCATTATCTGTCATCCCAGCTAGGAGCTGGAATTGATCTGGCCCTGCCCCAACCCATTCCTTCCAACCGGTTCTCAGAGTTTGTAGGAATCTATCCTGCTTACTGGCTCAGCTCACTCAGACCAGCTGCCTGTCATCTTCCAGCCCTAGAATATCAAAACCAGATCTATGCACTTATACTAACTCCCAAACCTGTGGGAAGGTAGATAATAGGGGAGAAGCTAATGACTGACAGCTTTAGCCAACTCTATGCAATGGTGTGGACCTGAAATTGACAACCCTGAAAAGATCCAGGCAGTTCATCACTGGTCTGGGGAGTCCTCTGACAGCTCCTAACATCATGTTTTGATCCACCCTGGCGAGCCCCTAAGACAGCCTGGCCCAGCTTGCATGGCAGGTTCTCTTTGTCTTCTTGTGCATGGTGCAGGCCTGGCTCCCATGTACCAACAAGCTCTTACCCCTTCACCAGTTAGTGGAACCTGCAAGTTGCATGATGTTGCAAACTCAGAACCAGCTCTGGCTGGAAATATCTAACATGGTTGCAGGATTTGTCTTCCCCAACCCCACAATCTTCAGGCCATCTTAATGACTATAAAATTCCAATGGGGGAGGGGGCTGGGGACATAGCTACTCCCAACACGTAGCTGACACCATAACATTTCCACTGTTTCCTAAAATGGGCAGTGAGAAGCTGGGTGCTAGAGCCCTGTCTGTGACTCTTCCCCCTTTTGAGTATTCAGTAAGTCTCCCCTCCATGCCTCCACCCTCCCCTCTTTCCACATCACCCTCAGGGCCCCTGGTGACCTAGCCTTGTGGATGAGCTTTTCCTCAGTTAGGCCTCTACTGTATAAATTAGAGCTCCTTTCACATCCAGCCTTTTCTTGACCTAGGGCTTTTTCCACTCATTGAGGCTTTTTCCTTAATGGATGCTTATCAACCATTGCCAGTTTTTTCACTGGAGAGAAGTTTTTCTTTTTGAAATCCTTTCAGCATTTTTTTTTTTTGGTTGTTTTGTTCTTTCATGTCTTGGTTTTTGAGCTGGCACTTTTATTTTTCTCCAAATCAATCCTACCCTCCTGTACATCTCTATGCCTCCATGTCTGAATCCTTCACAAGTGGAAGGAAACCCCCAGGCCCACAACAGAACTACTTATTGGGATATCAAAGAGTGAGAGACTCTGACTGTTAGAGTGAGAAGATCTGATTGTTGTTACAAAAGGAATCTGTGGTGAGCTGACTTAGGACCTCCAAAGATACCCAGGCCCCAATTCCAGGACCCTGAAAGTGTGTTGCTTTATTTGGTAGATATGCTTTGCAGATGAGGCCCATGTGATGGGGAGATTATCCTGTGTTGTCCCAGGGCATCTGAAATACAATCACAAGTTTTCCTACAGGAGTTAGGGGGAAGAGCTGATGATGGCAGGGAGGCCAGGGTGCAGCAAGGAAGGGCTCACAAGTCAAGGAGGGCAAGGAGCCTCTAGAAGCTGCAGGACAAGAAAATGGATTTGCCCCCAGAGCCTCAGGAAGGGCCCAGCCCAGGGAACTCCTTGACATTAGTCTTGAGATAGTCAAGCTGGGATTCTGGCCTCCAGCACTGTGAGAAAGCTTGAGGAACTTTAAGCCAACCAGTTTGCCTTTTAATGATGCTCATGGGGATTTGTCTGTGGGCAAGGCGGGCCCAGGAGAGCAGGGGAAGACACCCTCGCCTGAGTGGGGAATTGTGTTTGTTTAGACAGTACTGTGAGGGGCCACTGGGCTGTGACAAGATGGGTCCCTGCACAAGATCTGGAAGGAAGGAGCTGAAGAAAGTAAGGGCTGAATTCCTTTTCACAAGGTACGAAAGGATGGTGGGAAGGCTCAGGTCAGTGTTTGCTGTTGAGGTAGAAGGGACAAAGTGAACTGTGACATGACAAGAGCAAAGTTGTAGATACACAATAGGGGTTACATTTTAAACACAAGTGGTCTGACTTTTGTTTGTCAGTACATCATGAAATGTCCATTGGCCCTAACAGCCTTTGCATGTATGTCATTTTACCTTCTGTTTTGCTTTTGTTGGTTCTGAAATAGGCCAAGGAAAGGGCCTGAGCTCTCAGGGCAGGGCAAGCACGTTCAGTATAAGAAATGAGCAATATTAACCCATTGCTCTTTGACTTTTACACAGTCCCTGAAGCTGGGAGTCGAAGAAGAAACTCTGAAGGGCTAATATCAGGTTGCTATGTCCAGAGTTCAAGGCGGCTTTCCTGGTGGCATCATACACAGGAGATGAGTTAACATTCCAACTCAGGGACTCTGATAACCCTTTTTTAAAAACTCGTTTTGTTTGAAAGTCAGAGTTACAGATTAAGAGAGAGAGACAGAGACAGAGATAGAGAGAAGCAATCACCCATCCTCTGGCTTACTCCCGGAATGGCCCTACTTCAGTGGGATCATTAACTGTGCAAAGAAACTGCAGGCAGGGTGAGCCACAGAATGGGAGCTCAAGACCATTTCATCTATCTCCCAAGGCCATTTTGTCTCTTTCCCCTGGGGACAGGCTGACCCCAATTCATACTTGGAATGAATAATGTTGTACCATTACCTGGTGCCCTAGCTTGTCTGGAGCTCCTGGTGGGTGAGTCCTGTTTGCCTTCACTAAGTAATAATTATGGAGGGCTATATGCTTTGTATGTCCTCATGTATACCTGCTTTAATTGGATCAGCACAAAACAGGGGCCTTCATTTATCTGTGAGGAAAGAGAGTGGCAGAGTTGCATGCATGGCCTGGCTAGCTCTGTAGCTGATAAGCATCAGATTTCTCTAGAACCTTGTAGCTTTTCCTTTTGTCTTTCCTGTATTCCCCTATCTGGTTAACCACTCCCTGGGGAAAGCCCACACTCATTGCCTTTTCACTTTGAAAGTGCTTGCCTCCCCCAGCCCCCATATCTTTTCAAAATATGTATTTGTTTTTATTGGAAAGTCAGATTTACAGAGAGATAGAAACAGAAAGATCTTTCATCCATTGATTCACTCCCCAAGTGGCTACAATGGCCAGAGCTGAACTAATTTGAAGCCAGGAACCAAGAGCTTCCTCTGGATTTCCCACACAGGTGCAGGGTCCCAAGGCCCTGGGCTGTCCTCCACTGCTTGCCCAGGCCACAAGCAGGGAAATGGATGGGTAGCAGGGCAGTTGGGACATGAACTGGCACCCCTTTGGAGTCTCGGCTCATGCAAGGCAAGGACTTTATCTGCTAGGCTGTTGTGCGAGGGTACATGCCCTTTGGCACCTGGCCTTACACTGGCGCTGGTGGGGCAATGGGTTATTTCCTTGGGCTTTGGGGCAGGGCTGCCTGAGATCCAGTATCAACCGCTAATCTCATCTGTCCTTCCTAAAAAAATCCTCTGGTCACAAAATAATTGCTGCACATCCATCTCCAAGGCTGCTTTCACACCAACACAGAGCTGGAGGCCAAGTTCTCACTGCCCCCATCAACTCTGCTCCTAGCAAAGCAAGAAACGGCACTTGATTAACATCTGCCCCATCCAGAGAGAGGCTGGTACAGGCAGCAGCCACTTGAGCCAGGGGGGAGATGGGCATAAGCAGAGTAGTGACGTCCCTCATCATGGGGCTGCCCGTGCCTCTTCAGCTCCTCCTTTATCTCAGCATCTCCTCCTTGGCAATGACTGACTAATGTTGCTGTCCAGTGTGCAGGGACTTTCTCAGCAGGTGTCATCAAGGCTTAGAGCAAGCAGCAGCTGTCCATCTGAATGACTTGGGTGTTCACAACCATGGAATATAGGAAATGCCACCCTGAAACATGGCACCTTGGAAATGGAGAGCGCAACAGGTGCTGCAAGGCCACCCTCTTTCTTCCTCCCTCCTTCCCCAAAACAGACCATAAGTCTCAGAAGGGCCACACTCACATCTCCTCCCCCTGCTCTCCTAAAGACAGGTGACAGTCATCCTGTCCTAGACCAAGAGGCAAGGAACATTATACAGAGAGGCCAAGAATAATATGAGCACATAGGCCTTGTTAACTCCACCCTGGCCACTCCTGTCAGATCATCTTTTGTCCCCAGCCTTGTTTGTGCCTGACTGTCCACGTCTTCATCAGATTAAGTATAAACAGACATGGGTTTCCCGTGACTTTTGGACTTCATTTCTGAAGGTTCCTGTGCCGTGGGAAACGTGCATTAAATAAATTGTGAGGCTTTTCTCTTGTTAACCCACCATGTATGATAGGGATCTCATTCATGGACCTGAGGACAATGTTGTTACTTTCTCTCCTCTACAACAAGATATGCTTGCTGCTGTCTCCCAGAAACCCAGAATGGTGTGCTTCTCAAATACCCAGGTGTGTGTTGAGCTGTTTTTGATGTTGGGGAAGCAGAGATGCCCATAGATCGAGTACGGTCCGTTAGAGTAGCACCCAGGGAGAGATGAGAACATAAGAACACACCCAGGCTTGGAGAAGGGTTAATGAAGGTTAACTGGGGAGGCTTGAAGGATGCAGAGTGAAGGCAGCTTAAGCCTTAAAGTCTTCCTCGCTCATTTATTTAAAATACTGATGTCTTTGAAAGTGACAGAGAGAGAAGGGGACACAGAGAAATCTTCCATCTACTGGTTTATTCCTCTATGGCCACTGAGGCTCAGATTTGCCCAGGCTGACTTCGGGAGCCAAGAACTCTATCCAGGTCTCCATTGTGGGTGGCAGGAGCCAAAGTAGTTGAACCATCATCATTGTCTACTTAGGCACATTATCAAGGAGCTGGATTGGAAGTGGAGCAACCAGGCTTCAAACCAGTGCCTTGATGTGGTATGCGGGAATTGCAGGTGACAGCTCAGTCAGCTGCACCACAACACAAGGCGAGCCCCAATACTCCTCATTCATTCAAGAATTTTCTGAACAGGCTCCATGTGTCAGGCCCGGGGAAATAGCAATGACTGCAATAGATAACCGTGTTCTCCAGCCTTGTATGAGAAAAGCAAGCAGCAGCTTGGAGGTAGTGAGGGCAATGCAGAGAAATAGAGCAGGGTGTGTGTGGGGGGCGGGGGGAGCTGCAATCTTAGATTCACTGCCCACAGAAAGCCTTGAGGAGCAGACGTGTTTGAGTCAAGGTTAAAGGCTCTTGAGGGAATAAGCCCTGTGCAAATCCCGGGAAGGTCTCCTGGGAATCATAGGCTCCAAGCTGGACCGGTTCTTGGGGTTTCTGAGAACAGTTACAGAGTAGACTCTTTCTTGGCCAGGCAGTGAAAAGGTAAAAGTCCTTTTGTTAAAAAAAAATACATACATATATTTGATGTTGTTTACATAGTTGACAAGGATGCATGAGGGACCACTGATTAGAGTGGGGCGGGTTGAGGCATGAGGAAGGTAGGTGGAACAAATGCTTCCAATTTTCCTTTTCTTGTAAGGGTCCTTTTTAAAAGGAATTACTCAGGGTAGCAAGCGCACAGGAGCATCTGTGAGCACCCCCCTTCCATTTTCTCCAGTGGTTCAAAGGGTAGGGTGCAGGGGTGGTGGCTGAGAGATCACTGAGGAAGGGAAGGGACAGATTGATGAAGGTGACATTTGGCTCCTCAGGGTGGGAGGAAAGGAGAAATATGATCAGCTGGAGTTTCTGCAGGGCTTAGAGGGCCATGTTACTACACCAGGAAGTTGGAAAGTAGAAGCTTAATTTCAAAGAACTGCCAAGCCATTTTCGCAAGTGGCTGCACACTTGCATTGTCACCAGCGTTCCACATTCCTGCACACTTGGTATTATCCATTTGTAAACTATCAGGCATCCTAACAGGAAAGGAGTGGCATGTCATGGTGATTTTCATTTTTATTTCTTTGATGTTGAATGACATTGTACGCCTTTTCATACATTCACAGTGGAAAGCTGACAGCTGGTTTGGAGCAGGGCCAGATGCTGAGTCTAAGAGATGTAGAAAGGGGAACAGTGAACTGTGCTTCAAGGTGGCGGGGGAGCCAGTCGGTTTGGGACGGTGCCTCTCCCTCCACCCCAGCCACTCCTGAGGTGACACAGACCAGACAGGGCCAGGGCAGAGATGGTACTCCCCATCTCTCCTTGTTTCTGCAGGAGGTGGATATCTGAGTTGTGGCTGCTGAGAGGTGGACGGCCCCTGGCAGCTGATGCCTACCTATACCCCTTCAGACTGTCCTTTCCCTTTGGCCTGTGCCTGGAACCTGAAAGCAGCAGAGGTCTTACCCTGAGGACAGTGGATGCCAGAGCTGGAAGGATCCTGTGTCCCACGCTTTGGAGCCTCTGCCAATCCTAATTGGCACTTCTTCAGAAAGAAATGAATTCTAGTGGGTATTCACCATCACTGTTTTGTTGTGGGTCTTTTTGTTTGTTTTTTCAGTTAGGGCCACTGCTCTTTCTAAACCTCATCTGAACTGATCTGCGGCAGGCCATCTAAAGAATCATCAGGGACTGCTATGAAGAGCTACTGGGAGGGCTAAGTGTTCAGCCTAGTGATGAAGACACCTGTTAAGATGCCTGCATGCCATATAAGAGTACCCGAGTTCAAATGCCAGTTCCAGCTCCTGATGTCAGCTTCACACCAATGCAGATCCTGGGAGGTGGCATTTTAAACAGTTGGGTTCCTGCCACTTACAAGGGAGACCAGGATTGAGGTCTGACTCCTACCTTTGGCCCTGGCCCAGCCCTGCCTGCTGCTGGCATTGAGGAGTAAATCAGTTAATGAGAGTGCTCTCTGTCAAATAAATAAATGCATTAAAAAAAGAGAGCTGCTTAAGGACTCAACATGGTAGCAAGTGCCTAAAATCCTCACCTTGTATGTGGTGTGATCCCATATGGGTCCCAGTTTGTGTTCTGGCTACTCCATTCCCATCCAGCTCCCTGCTTGTGGCCTAGTAAAGCAGTCAAGGATGGCCCAAAGCCGTGGAACCCTGCACC
Organism: Ochotona curzoniae; assembly: GCF_017591425.1. Lineage (NCBI taxonomy): Eukaryota > Metazoa > Chordata > Mammalia > Lagomorpha > Ochotonidae > Ochotona > Ochotona curzoniae. The sequence goes on from NW_024466599.1 coordinate 63,742,084, forward strand.
TGTGTGGGAGACATGGAAGAAGCGCCTGGCTTCAAATCAGCTCAGCCCTGACCTTTGTGGCTACTTGGGGAATGAACCAGAGGAAAGGAGGTCTTTCTCTCTGTTTCTCCTTTTCTCTATAAATCTGAATTTCCAATATGCACTATACCATAACAGTTATGCCTCTGCCTGTGGGACTAGTATCCCATATAGATGCCAATTTGAGTCCCAGCTGCTACACTTCCAGTCCAGCTTTTCTGATAACCAGAGGAGACAACAGAGAGTGGTTCAAGTCCTTGGGCTCCTGCACCTAAGGGGTATAACCAGAAGAAGCTCCTGCCTATCTTTGAATTGGTCCAGATGTAGCCATTGTAACCATTTAGGAAGTGAACTAGCAGATGGAAGATCTCTTTCTCTCCTCTTTCTGCAACTGCCTTTTAAGTAAAAATCTTTTTTTTTAAGCTGTTAGAGGATGATGCATCATGTAACTTCTAAATGTGTGGGATTTACAGACTCACAGGCCAGGATGGTGAACATCCTAGACTGAAGCAGGATAACAGGTGAACCTTACATGAGCAGAGGGTAGGAGGAGACTGCAGGGGACAAGTGCCCCAAATCATGGAGACTTTGGTCACTCTGAAACCTGATCCATGCTGCTAAGCCAGGAAAACTGACACTGTTTTTCTTTTTCTTTTTTTAAGATTTGATTATTTTTATTGGAAAGGCAGATTTACAGAGAGAAGGAAAGACAGAGAGAGAAACATCTTCCATCTTGGATTCATCCCCCAAGTAGCTGCAGTGGCTGGAAGTGAACTGATCTGAAGCAGAAGCCTGGAGCTTCTTCCAGGTCTCCCACATGGGTGCAAGATACCAGGGTGTTAAGCCATCCTTTACAGCTTTCCCAGGCCACAAGTAAGGATCTGAATGGGAAGTGGAGCAGCTGGGACATGAACTAGTGTCCATTTGGGATCCTGGCAAGTGCCACTAGGTCATTGTACTGGGTCCATGGCACTGTTTCAAATGGCCCCTGGAGAAAGTCCATCATTATGCTCGCTCAGCATTAGAGTTTATCCCCTTAGATGTCACTAGACACCACCTTCTAGCACCTCACAGACAAGCAGACTCCATTCCTTAAAGCATTCCTGACCTTCATTCCTGACCTGCTAAATTCAGTGCTCTGTGTTCATGTCCATCCCCAATGTCCAACACCCATACCAGACCCAGTGAGCTAGTGTAAGCAGGAAACCCACTTTCTTTCTTGGCCCCTGTCAGGGCTTGCCTGCTGCTTGTTAATCAGCCCAAGCCTCCATATCTAACCCCTGCACTCTGCACCTGCCACCAGGACATAGAAACAAGGTTCTTGCAGAGCTGAACCCAGCCCACAAGGCCTGCCGTCCTTCTGGCTTCCGAGAACCTGCCCTAATGCCAATGATATGGAGGCAAGAGAATGAACCACCATACATCCCTATTTCAGGGCAGAGAGAGCTTGCCTAAGTGCCTGGGCCCCTGACCCAGCTGCGGAGGATTGTCTGCAGCCAGAAGTGCAGAGCAAACCGGTGTTGATAATTTTGTGGGAACTGTCCCAGTAGGAAGGCATTACTGGGGAATGGAAGCGCTTTTTGCTGTGCTCAATACGTGTATCTGAGGCAAGGGTCAAGGATGCCTGTTTGCTGGTTCTGTTCATCTTGGGGAGACCACGGAAGAGCGGCAGGGGTGAAGGAAGGAGGTGGGGGTAGGGGTGCTTCCTTCAGCGTTGTGCCCAGGTTTCTGCTGCATGGACTCCAGGAAGACCTTATCTCAAAGGCAAACTGAATTTTCCCAAATATTTGATTGACTTCTAAGTTGTGTTTACCCAGCAGCTGTTCTAGTCACCAAACCAAGGTTGCCACACAGGGCAACCTCTATCTCCAGAGGTGGTGGCTGGAGCTCCAGGTAGCAGTACTGCCTCATCTCGGGGAATTTTAGGATTCTATATAAGCATTCGAATTTTTTTTAAGTGGCTTGGTAATGGCTCCTCCCTAGCCCACCACAGGTAGGAGGACCAGAGCTCAACTCCAAGAGGTGAATCCATAGCTGTAGCCCCTGCCACTGGTGGATCGGGGTCTCCCCTTCAGCATGTCCCAGGACCTCCCAACCATCGGTGGCCCAGCTAGCTGTTATCCTACTGTTTATCATCCATAATGTTCTCCCCGCCATCCCCGTATCTCCCAGGACACTGGCCCATGACTCCAGAGTCTAGCCAGAAGTAATAACTTTCTGCTAGGGAGTGAGGACCCTTCCAGAGTCAGCCCCACTCACTGCCATTCCTCCCCTTTCTGTCCGGTGCCAGGACCTAATAACTGACCCATTAACCTATATGCCTATCCCACAGTGTCAGAGCTGCTGATATGAACCTCCAGGAACCTCGAGTCTGCTGGAAATTTAAAAAAGCAATTGCAAAGGGGAGAAGTTGCTCTTGGGGCAGGCAAAAAGTGGTAACATCTGAGGAAAGGCATCATCTCCTGGCCCAGAGCCTCATTGCCTAGGTTGACCCGTGCACCCAGACGTGATTCACTTCTGTGGAACTAAGCCCCCAAGAACACTAGATAAGACCGGCACATTGAAAGTCAAGTGGTTGCCAGCAGTTGTTCGGTGAGTGTTGGACTCTGGGTGGAGGGTATTTGGTGATCCCAAGGGCTAGGATTCCAATAACCTCAGATTCAGGCACCTGTATTGCATGGCTCCAAGGGATGCCGTTCTCATTGAAGACCATGAGAATAAAGTACCCAGTGCCAGGAAGCTGTGCAATGCACAACCCTTGCAGATCTTAGTCATTTTGGTGTATCTGGGAAAAATGTGGCTTTCTCCAGACTATAACTTTATGGTCTCTGGCAGGGGCTCAGGTGTTTGTAGGTTGAACCAGGTGATTCCTTAAAGGCACAGGGATGTTGGAGGGCCTCAGCTTCAGGGATCACCTACAGGGAGCAGGGCACCAGGGAGTGCTGCGGTAGTGCTTCATTTTTACACACCCCCTCCCACCACGCCACCCCTGTTATGGACTCCCTTCAATTTTTGTATATTTATTTTTGTTTGAAGGGCAGAGTCACAGAGAAACAGAGATCTTCCATCTGCTGGTTCATGCTCCAAGTGCCTGCCATGCCTGGGACTGGGCCAAGCCAGGAATCCTGAACTCCATCCAGGCCTCCCACATGGGTGGCAGTGTCCCAGGTATGAGAGCCATCACCTGCTGTGCCTTGGGTGCACATTAGCAGGACTTGGAAGCTGAGTTGGGACTTGACCCGGAGCACTCCAATGTGAGAGGCAGGAGTCCCGAGAGGTGGCTTAGTCTATACAGCTGGAACACTCGCTCTGGATGACATTGACAGGTAGGTTGATTCTTCCAGTTCAGGCCTTTTGGGCAACTGGGGAACATTTTGATTCTTGAAAAGCTATTCCTACATCTTAGCTCGGTTACAGTCATTACTTATTTTATGTGTCAACTTGACTTTGCTATCTAGTGCGTTCTTCTAACTAGAAAGCCTGCCTTGCTAAAGTTGCCAGGTGCTGCTCTGTTGGGGGATAGTGGTGAGAGGGCTTCATCACCACCTGTGGCCACTCAAACTCCCTTTGCTCATGTGATTGTGGGTACGAGGCGTCCGTTCTGCTTCAAGGCTAAGCCAGTGTGCTTTGGTGTCTGCTATGCTGTGTTGTGTTTGGCAGGAGTGCCCTTTGCCCCACCTTTGAGCTTCGGGCTGCTGGCTGGGATGTCTGGGTGGGTTGGGTGGCTGTGCTCCCTGGTTTGTGCCTGCTGTGGTAATGCTGTGGTAATAGCACCGGCCTTAAAGTATGTGCCTTTTTGGACAATAAATGATAAAGTTCCCGTTGCAGAAGTTTCTTAGCAGGCAGAAAATCAAGATTCTGATTTGTTTTGGTTGGAGGAACAGTAATTCTATAACCTGGAATGTTCTGAACAAGAATAGAAGATTTTACAGGAGTTGCTAGGGGTTCCTTGGAAGGGGACAGGAAGGCTGGGCCAGGAACCCTGGCCCAGAGCCAATGTGGAGGTGACTAGTTGTAGACTTCAGAACTACAGCATCCAGGGGCCACCCTGTCTGCATCTCTGTGTGGCTTTGTGCACCTGCAGCATATTTCTACTCATGTTCAGGAGTAGACTCTAATGTATCTGGCATACAACAGTGGAGAAGATCTGACCTATGTCGTTGAAATTTATTGTCTAGTGCGAGGAGAAAGAGAACAGGAACAACAACAACAAAAATAATCAAGTGTGATTCTGTGTCATGGCATTAAGTATCATTGAAGAACATCTGGATAAATAGTGGGCAGTTATTTTATATGGCAGTTGTTAAAACTTGTAAGCCCAAGGGATCTCTGAAATAAAAGGGGTCATTGTGCCATGACAGATGTCAGCCCCTCAGAAAAGGACAAGATCCTGCACAGAATCCAACCCAGGGTAGGTATTTTCTGGAAAAAAGTGTCTGCTGACCCACAGCTAAGAGCATTTCTTCAATCATGAAAATCAGGGGAGGGTATAAGGGTGAGTTTCCTGCTCTGAACTCCCATTGGCTGTAGCTTTCAGGGGCGGGATTATGCATGCAGGAAAGGTTTGGGATAGGAGGAGGAGTGAGTGAGGCTTCCAGACTGGCTGGGGTTGTGAGCATGATGGGAAAAGATGGCACAAAGGAAGGCAGCCTTGGTTCCTGTCTCACGTGAAACTTCCATTCAGACAAAGCAGTGAGTGGAGCAAGATTTGTTTAAATCAGAAACCTCCTCTTGGAGCAGCCCAGAGCTGGTGTGTAAGGGAAGGGAAAATACAAAAAATGGTGACTATGGAATCTTCCAAATACAATTTTAGGGAAGAAATAAGTAGAGCACAAGTTAACAAGCATTAATAAGAGATTGTGGACAAAACTCATCAAAGGATTGAAATTGCACAAACAAAAAGCAATCAGAGAGGTGTGACTGGTAACTTTCTGTTTACTAAGCAAATTCCGAAGTGTAGAATCATTGCTGTTTCTCTTGACAAAACAAAAAGCCAAGGATTAGGATTTTTTTTGTGTGTGTGTGTGTGTGTTTCTAAAGCAGTTGCTGGGCAGATGCAAGCCTTTCCTACACTTTTTATTATTATTATTATTTTGATACAGTTTGGTTGGCGCTGGGCTCTCCCTTCTGCCTCTTCTATACCTTTCCTATACTTCATTTTTTTAGATTTATTTCTTTTTATTGGAAAGGTGGATACAGAGAGGAGGAAAGACAGAGAGGAAGATCTTCTGTCCCTTGGTTCACTCCCCAAGCAGCCACAGTGGCTGGAGCTGAGCCAATCCAAAGCCAGGAGCCAGGAGCTTCTTCTGGGTCTCCCACTTGGGTGCAAAGTCCCAAAGCTTTGGGCCGTCCTTGACTGCCTTTCCAGGCCACGGGCAGGGAGCTGGATGGGAAGCGGGGCCACCGGGATTAGAACTGGCGCCCACATGGGATCCCGGTGTGTTCAAGCGCAGGTCTTTAACCGCTACACTATCTCAGGCCCTTTTCTGCACTTTTAAAGAGACCCCACCACCACCACCACCACTACCACCTTTTCTCATTCCTTCAGGGAGCTGACCCTGACTACCTTATAGCCCATCTACCTTTCACAGAAATAGGACATAGGGACGCCTAGGGCATAGTCACTGGCCCCAAGGGGATTGAAGGTTTTAATACAATCAGGATGTAAAATGGGCTTGGTCTTTGGTTGCTGAGGAATTAACTCTCGCTCTCTCCCCAATCAGTGCTCCAGGCTGCAATGAAATCCAGGATACCTCAGAATTTTTTTTAAGATTCATTTATATTTATTGGAAAGACAGATTTACAGAAAGAAGGAGATACAGAGAGAAAGATCTTCTGTCTGCTGGTTCACTCCCCAAGTGGCCACAACGGCCAGCTGAGTCAATCTGAAGCCAGGAGCTTCCTCCAGGTCTCCCAGTTGGACGTAGGGTCCCAAAGCTTTGGGCCATCCTCTGCTGTTTTTCTAGACCACAAGCAGGGAGCTGGATGGGAAGTGGAACAACCGGGATCTGAACTGGTACCCATATGGTATCCCAGTAAGTGCAAGGCAAGGATTTAGTCACTGATCCATAACCCCAGGCTCCATCTCAGAATTTTTATCAGGTGGTCAAAGTTACCTTACTGATGTGGGGAGGGGGTGGATGGAAATACCTATCTTAAGTGCATGGCTGAGACCCTAAAATAAAGACACAGCAACATGCAGCAAACATCGCCATTTAACATGGTATGGCACAAGTGCCTTCAGAAATGAAGACCCAAAGAAACAGGTGTATCTCTTCTACAGACAGTCATAGGAAACTCTGACCAGAGGGCAATGGTGCATGATCCGAACGTCACAACCTCGGAGGGGGGTACTTTGGTCAGAGGATGTTAAGGAAGGCCTCAGGACCTCCACAGGGGAAGAAGGCAGGAGGAAGTCAGAGAGTGACCTGCCCCAGGGTTTTGTTCCGCTCTAGGGAGAAGGGCCAGGAATAGGTAATGTCACCAAAGGATGGTTGGAGTCTCTGCCCAACAAGCATACCACCCAATCTGTGACCCCCAGTGTACTAGTGGCAGGGAAAAACCTGCTTTGTGGCAGATCAGAATGGATACTGCAATCTATTTTCCCTGCTGCCTCTGAGAGCCTGGGAAAAGTTCTCTGACTCAGAAAGAGAAGTCAGGGTATGTGGACAGCTTGACAGGACAATTACTGAATGGCAAGGCCCAAAGCAAGAATACACTGTGAGGATGAGTCCAGTTGGCAGATGTTAAAATCTGTCGGCCTTCTTACTTCCGAAAGTTGTTGGACTGTTTCTGTTGGTGGTGGTTGGACAGTGGGGGAAGGGATGTGCAGCTCTGGTTCCAGGTGTCACCTGTAGGTCATAGTTCTTTTTGCATGGACACGGCTGAGCTGGTCAGCCTCCGTCTAGCTGAAACTAATTTAGACAAGTTAAGCAATGAAGCTTGTAAAAGAACTTGTGAAATAAGGACTTAGTAATTTGACATACTGTGGTTAATGAGTAGAATGTTGGGGTCAGCTTTGTGGCACAGTGTAACACTGGCATTCCATATAATTAATGTTCAAGTCCCGGCTGTTTCACTTATGACCCAGCCCCCTGCTAGTGCATCTAAGAAAGGGGCATTGCTTGGAGGATGGCCCAAGCGATCCATGAGGACCGGATGGACTGCCTAGCTCCTCTCCTCTCTCTGGCCCCAGTTGTTGCAGCCATTTGGGCAGTGAACTAGTATCTCTAATTCTGCCTTTCAGAAGTATATATATATATTTTAAAGATTTATTTTTATTATTTTTTTATTGGAAAGGTGGATATACAGAGAGGAGAGAAAGAGAGGAAGATCTTCCGTCCTATGATTCACTCCCCAAGTGAGCTCAACGGCCGATACTATGCCGATCCGAAGCCAGGAGCCTCTTCTGGGTCTCCCATGCGGGTGCAGGGTCCCAAAGCTTTGGGCCATCCTTGACTGCTTTCCCGGGCCACAAGCAGGGAGCTGGATAGGAAGCGGGGCTGCCGAGATAGAACCGGCACCCATATGGGATCCCGGGCGTGCAAGGCGAGGACCTTAACCACTTGCGCCACTGCGCCGGGCCCCAGAAGTATATATTTTTTTAATTTGGAAGGAAGAGTTATAGAGAGGATAAGGCAGAAAGAGGGAGATCTTCCATCTGCTGATTCACTACCCAAATGTCCACAACCGCCAGGGCTGAGCCAGGAGCTTCTTCCAGATCTCCCACATATGTGCAGGAGCCCTGGGTCTTGGGCCATCCACTACTGCTCTCCCAGTCCATTAGAATGGAGCTCAACCAGAAGTAGAGCAGCAGTAACTCAGACCAATGCCAATGTGAGATGCCTTGCACTTCAGGCAGTGGCTTAATCCACTGTACCATGGCACCAGCCCCCCACATAAATAAATCTTTTATAAAATGGGTAGGGTGATAGCATAGACTTTTGGAGCAGTGGTTAAGATGCCTACATCCCACCTCAGAGTTCCTGAGTTCAATGACTGAATCTGGCTCCTGACTCCTGCTTCTTGCTGATGATGAAGACCCCTGGCAGCAGCAGTGATGGCTTCCGCCGCCCACACAGGAGCCCTGGATTGAGTTGCTGGCTCTGAGCTTTGCTGTTTCCCAAGCCTGCTATAGGCAGTAGTGCATGGAAGCTCTCTGATTCTCAAGTAAGTTAGCAATGATAGTAAGTGGTTGGTCATAAAGGAATAGAACAGGGAAGACTGGAAAACCCCTCAGGCTTTTGAGCATCGGGCAACAACTTGATAGCTCCTGCTGGAGCTGTTTTCTCAAATGCCACGTTGCCCAGGAGACATAAGGATGCTGAAGGAGCAGCCAGGTGGCCAGAGACTGGGGGATGAGAGTTCCAGGGAGAGGGGACAGCAAAAGAGGCCCTGAAGCAGGACAGGCTTATCTGGGCAGGAAGCTAACAGAGGGTGATTTTAGGTACTTATAGGAAGTTTTCAGCAGAAGAATAATGTAACTTCTGTTAATAATCAGCTTAAAATCTTGTATTAAGATTTCAAAGTAGTGGCCGATGCTATGGTGCCACAAGTGAAGCCACTGCCTACAATGCTGACATCCCACATGAGCACCAGTTCAAGTCCCAACAGCTCCATTTAAGATGATTCAAGTTTCTGGTCCTCTTACATCCATGTGGGAGACCCAGATGAAGCTCCTGGCTGTGGCCTGGCGCAATCCCAACTGTTGAGGTCATTTGGAGAGTAAACCAATAGGTGAAAGATTCTGTGTGTGACTCTGCCTTTCAAATAGATCTTTTTTAAAAAAATTTCAAACTACTCAAAAATAGTCTCATGTACACAGTTTAATAAATTAGCAAAAATTTTGTCAGATTTGCTTTATCAATTGCTGCTTTTTTGCTCCAATATTTCAAAGGAAATTTCACGCATCTTATATTTTACTCCATTAAGGATGCTTCAAAAGTTTCATGGAAAATGGGATTAAGTGTATTTTGGGGCAAAAGCACTTTTTTCATAGAACACATTTTCTATTAGTTTAAAAAAAAAAGTATTGGCTTGCATCATTTAAAAGGGAAATAAAGACGGGGACAGTCAAGAGATCTTCCATGTACTGGCTCACTCCCCAAATGCCTGCAAACAGCCAGGCTGGGCCAGGCCCAAAGTGGCTGGCACCCAAGCACCTGAGCTATCTCCAGAGGGTGCACACCAGCAGGAAACCAGAACTGAAAGCAGAGCCTGGATGAGCACAGGCCCTCTAACGGGGATGCCGGCGTTCCAGGCAGGGTGCCGTGTCAAACACCTGCCCTTCTTACAAACTTGTTAAAGATATTTTACGTGCATGAATTTCAGTTTTTTCTACCAATGTTTTCATTCCATTTTCCATGATTTTTTGAAGTACCCTTTTGCATACTTATATGTGCATTTCAAATAAAGCAGGAAGTTCATGTCCTCTATAACCTCAGTGCTATGATTTCACCTGTGTCAAAAGTAACCATAATTCCTTGAGCCATAAGCATGTGTCTGCTACTTGTTCACATTTGGATGTATTTTAACTGGGACCTGAGCAAGCTTCTTAATGATCTCAACTCCATGTTGATGTGACATTTAATGGGATTTTTAAGATTTTGTTGTTGTTGTTGTTGGAAAAGCATATATAACGAGAGAAGGAGATACAGAGAGAAAGATCTTTCATCTGTTGGTTCACTCCCTAAGTGGCTGCAGTGACTGGAGCAGAGCCAATCTGAAGCCAGGAGCCAGGAACTTTCTGGGCCTCCATTCTGGATGCAGGGTTCCAAGGCTTTGAGCCGTCCTCTACTGTCTTCCTAGGCTAAAGCCAGGAGCTAGATGGGAAGTAGAGCAGCCGGGACATGAACTGGCACCCACATGGGATCCCAGCACATGCACGCAAGGATTTAGCCACTAGGCCACCGTCCTGTGCCCCAGCTGTTGGGTTTCAATGGGGAATCAAAAGAGATGCCCCATGGATTGGTGGCTCTCTGGCTTAAGTATAAAGCTATGAAATTAGCCACTGTGTTGAACCTGGGCTGCAGGAGGACCTTGGGGCCTGGCCTTCATCCCACTGAGAGGCGAGGATTACAGGAGAGAAAAAATGTTGTGTGTGTTTGCTGTGGGGACAAATTTGCTGATGGATTACATGTGGAGACACTGAAAGTTCTGTTTCAGTACAAAGATTGTCATCAGCAACCATAGGTGATTGTCATCAGAAATGCACATATTGGCCTACAGCAGAGCCTCCTGAACTCTGCTCTGAACTCTACTCTGAAGAAGCCTCCTGGGAATTCCAGCAAGGAGACAAAGTGCCCATTCCTATCAGCATTTTAAAAAATCCTTTTATCCCAGAAGAGAGGAGGAGAAAAATTTTTTTTCTGTCCTTCTGAATTCTTGCCCAGGAGCTCTGCAACAAAGGGTAGATCAATAAGAGGAAAAAACCCACAAAATTATATACATTTTAAATGAAGAGGGAGTCTTCATAAGAACTCAGTAAACGGTTAGACTGTAGCATTTTTCTGTGAGGATTTGTTGTAGGGGCCGCAGAGAAATGCTCATTGCCTCCATCCCTGCTAGACTGATTCTAGACTCTTGCCTTCAAGTGTGCAGGGACCCCGGGCGGAGACGTGAATGAAAGGGAGCAGGAAACTAAGACTTCCTTAAAGACAGGAAAAGGACACTCAGCATGCAGGCAGCTTACTAGATTGGAGGTCATGCTTTTTAAAATAATGTATTTATTTTTATATTTTTTAGATTTTTATTTCTTTTTATTGGAAAGATAGATATACAAAGAGAAGGAGAGATAGACAGAAAGATCTTCCACCTGATGATTCACTCCCCAAGTGGCTGCAACGACCAGAGCTGAGCCAATCCGAAGTCAGGAGCCAAGAGCCTCTTCTGGGTTTCCCACGTGGGTGGGAGAAAGTTTTCTATTGGCAAGTCAGATATACAGAGAGAAAGAGATATAAAGAGAAAGATCTTCTGTCCTCTGATTCATTCCCCAAATGGCCACAGTGACCAGAGCTGAGCCAATCCAAAGCCAGGAGCCAGGAGACTCTTCCAGGTCTCCCATATGGGTGCAGAATCCTAAGACTTTAGGCCATCCTTGACTGCTTTCCCAGGCCACAAACAGGAGCTGGATGGGAAGTGGAACAGCTGGGACATGAATTGGCACCCATATGAGATGCTGGCAATTGCGAGGCGAGGACTTTAGCCCACTAGGCTTTTGGCACCGGGCTCAGAGATCATCTTTTTATAGGATAGACACTTCTCAAGTTGGGGAAAATTGCTTTTTTTTTTTTTCTTATGTGAAAAGGGATCAGAAGTTTGGTAATGGGCACTGTGAATTTTGAAAAATTTATTGGATAGTAAATGGAGTTGATCCATGGTCAGGGAGTGGTTTGGATTCAGGAGAGAGTTCTGGTTTGGGATAAGAATGTAGTCATTGTCAGCACCTCTAGTGGGTATGGAAGGGCTCGCCCAAGGGGCTTAGCATACAATGCTTGAACTGGGTTTAGCTCATGGATCAACATATCTTCCCTGTCAAGCACTGTATAGTATTTTGAGCTCTGTGGGCCATCTGTTTCTTTTGTGAGACTGGGGAATCCAATAGCAAGGGGCTGCATCTGCTAAGGACCTTCTTGCTGCACCCTTGTAGGGCAGCCGATGTCTCATGGTAAGAGAGAACAAAAGAGGGCCAAACTCACTTTCTGAATAGACCCAGCAAGCTTATCCCCTCCCTTAACAGCCTTAATCCATCTTTGAGACCTGAGCTCTCATGACCTGAGCCCAAATGGGATTCCAGTGCTTGCAGGCAGGGATTAACCTACTGTGCCACAACAGCCCCATAAACATTTTTTTAAATCATCAAAATAGTTCAGCATGGTGACTTATCTGGCTAATCCTCCTGTGTCACCAGCATCCCATGTTAGCCCTGATTCATGTCCTGGCTGCTCTTCTTCCAACCTAGCTCCCTGACTGTGACCTGGAAAAGAAGTGATAAATAACCCAAGTTCTTGGGCCCCTGTACCCACGTGCTTTGGACTTACTCAGCTCTGGCTGTTGTAACTGGGGACTGAACTAGCAGATAGAAGATCTCTGTTTTAGTGTCTCTTTCAATCTTTCCCTTTCTCTCCTTCTTTCTAGTAAAAATCTGTGTTTCAAATGAAAGTAAATAGTAGAGTCTGGCATGGTAGCCTGGTGGCTAAAGTCTTCACCTTGCATTCGCCAGGATCCCATATGGGCACCAGTTTGTATCCCAGCCATTCCACTTCCCATCCAGCTCCCTGCTTGTGGCCTGGGAAAGTAGTTGAGGATGGCACAAAGCCTTGGGATCCTGTACCCATGTGGGAGATCCAGAAGAGGCTCCGGATTCCTGGCTTCAGATCAGCTCAGCTCCAGCCGTTGCGGCCGCTTGGGGAGTGAATCAGCAGATATATCTCCTCCTCTCTGTATATCTGATTTTCCAATAAAAATAAAATAAATCTTAATATTGGAGGGACCAGGGAAGACAAGATTGCTTTGAAAAGGGGAAAGAGAGAGAGAAAGATGTTAATGTGTGTCCTGGGAGATAGCAATGTTGGCTAAAGTACTTGGCCCCATCGCCCATGTGGGAGACCCAGAAGTTCTAGGTTCCTGGCTCCAGCTTGACCCAGATTCAGCTATTTGCAGGGAGCAAACCAGCAAATGGAAGATTTTTTTTCTGTCTGTCCTTCTAACCATTGCTAAGCCTTTCAAATAAATAAATAAACTTTAAAAAAATAACTGGAGCTGAACATTCTTAGAGCAATACAGATTTCATTCAGGACCATTGCAAATGGGGAGAGAGACCTCAATACAGAGCTGGGTGACTAAATTCCAAATATAACATGGACAAGAAAGTATTGAGTCAAGGAGCAGAGGAGGGGAAATCGCTGGGAAGAACTAGGTGAGGCGATGGGAGGAGCCTGATTCAGATTTGGCCAAGAGAGTCCTTGTCAAGCTGGAGTGGGGAGGAGGACGGAGAGGGAGAGGGCTGCAAAAGCACAAGAGGAGGAATCCTTGAGGTCATGTGGATGTGCTGCACCTGTCTCTGACCAGTGTCACTGCCAGCTGTGATGTCCCACAGTCCCACAGGATATGATCACTGGGGAAGCAAAACAGTATGTGGGGTGTTGCCTGACTTCTTACAACTGTGTGAATCTGTATCTCAAGGTAGGAATGTATGTAACAAGCAGCGTTTAAGGGGTGGGTACTTGATGGAGTGGTTAAGATGTGCCTCAGAGCACTTACACCTCATCTCAGATTCTGGGTGTGAATCTCAGCACTGCCCCTGAGAAGGAGCAAGCGATGGCTCAGGTAGCTGGGTCCCTGCCACCCATGGCAGACTTAAGGACTGAGCTCGAGCCTGCTGGCATCAGCCTCTCCCGGCCCTGCTTGTTGCAGGCATGTGAGGACTGGACTAGCAAACAGAAGAGCTCTTTTTCCAGCTCCCTGTCTTTCAGATAAACAAAGGATCAGTAAATAGCTTTTAACAAAGTGAATGAATCTCTAAAATACCAGCTTTCATAGAGTATGAGCCTGTAACGGTAAATGCAAAGCCAGACAATGGCATTTTGTCCTTGAAAAGGAAAAAAATGTTTTCTAAAAAAACCACATTTATTTGAAAGAGTTACAGAGAAAGCTCTTCTGTCTCCTGTTCACTTCCCAGATGGCTGCAACAGCCAGGGCTGGGCCAGCCAGTGCCAGTAACTTCATCCAAGTCACCCACACAGGTGGCAGGGTCTAACACCTGGGCCGTATTCCTCTGCTTTTCCCAGGCACATCAATAGGAAGCTGAATCAGAAGTGGAGCATCATGGGGCAAAAATTGTTGCAGGTGTCATATTCAATGGCTTTACCCTCCTCACCACAACACTGACTACAAAAGTACAGGCTGTATCCTCTTGGCCTTACTTACAAGGTTCAAAAATCTATGTTTGCATAATGTGCATGGATTTTTTAATACCAGATGTGCTTCGATCCCTTTGATCCGGCATTCCAGAGCCCTCCGCCGCCCTCCTCCCCACTGCCTGGTTATTACTGTGTTTCCTGGCCCCCATGATGGCCAACACTCCCCTCCTTTCCTTCTTTCACTATAATCCTTGAATTCTTTTTTTTAAATAAATATTTGTTTATTTATTACAAAGTCAGATATACAGAGAGGAGGAGAGACAGAGAGGAAGATCTTCCGTCCAATGAGTCACTCCCCAAGTGAGCGCAACACCCAGTGCTGTGCCAATCTGGAGCCAGGAGCCAGGAACCTCCTCCAGGTCTTCCACGTGAGTGCAGGGTCCCAGGACTCTGGGCCGTCCTCAACTGCTTTCCCAGGCCACAAGCAGGGAGCTGGATGGGAAGTGGAGCTGCCGGGATTAGAACCGGCACCCATATGGGATCCCGGCGCATGAAAGGTGAGGACTTTTAGTTGCTAGGCCACGGCGCCAGGCTCAATCCTTGAATTCTTAAGGACCCAGCATGATAGCCTAGTGGCTAAATCCTTGAATCCTTTTTTTGTCCCCCAAGATTTATCCATTTCTTATTGGAAAGTCAGATACACAGGAGGAGAGACAGAGAGGAAGAGCTTTGATTCACTGATTCACTCCCCAAGTAATGCAATGGCCAGAGCCAAGCTGATCTGAAGCCAGGAGCCAGGAGCTTCCTCGGGGTCTCCCATGTGGGCACAGAGTTCCAAGGCTTTGGGTTGTCCTCGACTGCTTTCCCAGGTCACAAACAGGGAGTTGGATGGAAAGTGGGGCTGCCGGGATTAGAACCATTGCCCATATGGGATCCTGGCATGTGAAAGGGGAGGATTTTAGCCACGAGGCTACCATGCCATGTCCCCAATCCTTGAATTTTTAAACCTTGACCTTCCTCTATGGATAACTGGCTCCAGATAAGGGGTATCTGGCAAAAGTTCTCTCCGAATACATTTTCCATACTCAAAAAGAGCTGAAGTGATTTTCTTTCCCTTAGTCTTTCAAAAGAAAGGTACTATACTTGCAATAAAAGTTTTCCCCCAAATTCACTTGAGACTTTAATGCTGAAGTTGTAGGTTAATGGTGGTAAGACAGTGAAAGCACTCAGTAAAGGTGCTCAGAGGTGGGGCCTAGCAGGGAGTCCTTCCGTCGCTGGGGATGTGCCTCTAAGTACTAATTCTCATGATGGGGTTGGAATGAAAGCCAGCGTTTGGGCCCCACTACTGTCTGCTTCCTGGCTTGTGGTCTTTGCCCTGCAAACTCTCTGCCATGGTCATCCACTGCTCTCATCAGAAGCTGAACCAATGGGGCCACCAGAGCTTGAACTTGAACCTCCAAAACTTTATACCAAAATAGTTGCCTTAGGCTTTTCACTGTAGAAACAAAAAATGGAGGCATACTGAAAGCACACCAAACCAGCAAACTGTCATGCATTAACTAATTTCCAAGGGAATTATTATCTACCTAAAAATCACTGCCATCCACCCCCACACATGCATGTGCGCACATACACACACCCTGCCTCTGCTTCAGGGAGGCCCACTCTGTCCTCTCTGGTCTGCCTGACTCTGGGGTACCCCGGCTTTGCCCCACCAGAGTCAGCTCCCCTAGAAGCAGCCATGTCAGCAGCACCAGCAGCAGCACCAGGACCGCTGGGACATAGCAACAGAGGCCCAGGCTTAAAATCAAAGAAATTATGCTAGCAAAATTAATGAATGCAATAAGCACTGCCTCCATTTTTAATAGAACAAACTTGATCAGGAGTGGGAAAAACCTGTCCCTGTGGATAGCTTTTCTGGGCAATATATTGTTTCTATCTTGTTTCCAAGATTAAGTTGGCCCCTTTATTAGAGAAGAGGGTGACTCCAGCAGAGCTTTCCTTCCTCCAGCACCTCTGATACCCAACAGCTTCCAGTCTTCCCACACCTGACCCTCTGAGACCATAGATGGAGCAGAGGATCTGCATGGGAGGCTGAAGGGCAGGTGAGGTGAGCCCTGCGAGGTGAGGTCTACAGGGTGAGTGCTGGTGCCTAGGCTAGGCTCGCTTCTCAGGACCACTACAGCCTTCCTATAGTTTGCTAAGGATAAGTATACAGCAGATGCACTCTGAAGAACAGATATTTAGGGTGAATGTTTGGCACCACAAGTATCACCGGAGACACCCACCTTCTAGATCAGAGTGCCTATGTTTGTGTCTCAGCTCTGCTTCCAATTCTAGTTCCCTGCTAATGCACACCCTGGGTGGTGGTAACAGATGATGACTCAAGTACTTGAGCCCTTGCCACCCACATGGGAGACCCAGATGGATTTCCAGACTGTTGGCCCCAAGCCTAGCTCAGCCCAGGCTCTTGGGGGGCATTTGAGGAATGACCCAGCTGAGAAATTGCCCTATCATTCTGCCTTCCAAATGGATAAGACTTGATATTCAGATTCATCTGACCTGTTTATTCAACTCATTTTATTTCCCCACTGAGATCTCTCAGCTCCTTCTGTATGGTCCTCTGAAATTGATAAAGCCATTCCCTTTCTGGGATTCTGTCACTGTTAGAAAATTATTTTTCTAAAAAATTTATTTATTTTTATTGCAAAGTCAGATATACAGAGAGGAGGAGAGACAGAGAGGAAGATCTTCCGTCCAATGATTCACTCCCCAAGTAACCACAATGACCGGTGCTGCGCTGATCCAAAACCAGGAGCCCAAATCCTCTTCCGGGTCTCCCACATGGGTGCAGGGTCCCAAGGTCTTGCGCCGACTGCTTTCCCAGGCCACAAGCAGGGAGCTGGATGGGAAACGGGGCTGCCAGGATTAGAACTGGTGCCCATATGGGATCCCGGCATGTTCAAGGCAAGGACTTTAGTTGCTAGGCCACAGCTCTGGGCCCAAGAAGATTATTACAAATAAAATCATGACACTCACAAGTACAATATAGAATCATTTCAAAGACTAACTCATTCGTTAAAGGGAGCCAGCACAATGTTACTCCTGGCTCCAAGGAGAAGTCCGAGAGCCGGCATCCCTACTGTGGCAGCAACATGGACACCAAATGCGTTTATAGAGAGAAGGTTACACTTAGGCAGTGTCTGCGTGTGTTCGAGTGGGCAGAGTCCTTTGCACTTCTATCAGCTCAGAAAACCAAACATGAACAGACCCAGAAGGGATTGCTGATCAGGACATGAGGCTGCAGGAAATGCTGTCCATCCCCAACTCTGAAATTTTTCCTGATATCTTCAATGGAAAACAAAGAATTTTCTTTATAACTGTAGATTTCCCTTACAAAGGGTAATGTCTACTCTGTTTGCAGAATTTCTTCTGTGTCTGCTGTTTCTCAAAATAATCAGCCTAAAATACTTATGCCACGGAGGTATATTTTAGGCTGGCACAGTCTGGTCCCCTACACCACCCATTTAAATGTTGTCCTTCACCCCTCATTATAGACTTCCCCTTTTTTGTATTAAATATTTTTACTTTTTTGCAGATAGTAGATGGCATAAATTTTCTGCTTTTTACTTAACAGAGTAAAATTTGCCAATTTTACTGAGAAAGTATGATTTTCTCAAAGTTAAAAATACAAACCTGATGCAAATCTTTAGGATGAGAACATGTCAAATATTTATTGAACTCATTAATGAGGGAACCAGTAAGAAAGACCAGTTGAAAGAGAATGAGACCAAGTGGCTCCTTCGTAGTGGCAATAAGGCAGAAAGCTTGAGAAGTTTGCTAATTCAGATAGAAACACTGGTTAATGGTCTAAATTAGCTGTGCTTTGTGATGTGATCTCTCCAAGGGGCTGATATCATTATCTTCATAGAACAAGATTAACAATTAACATGAATTGCTATTCAGTTTCTACAAGTTAGTCTCTTAATAAAATAATGAACCAAAAGCATAATAAGTCAGAGATTCATGCCTCTGGCTGATCGGAAAGCCCCGGGTGGATCTTCCAGAGAAAATCTAGAAAGAATAGCAAAAGACCCTTTTCCTTCTTTCCAAGTTCTGAGACTTTTTAAAAATTGTTCATTTACTTGCTTAGTTTTAAAAGATCTCTCTACTCATTTGAAAGGTAGAATGACAGGGGAAAAAAAAACTGGAAGGGAGAGACCTCCCTGCTCGCTCTCCAAGTGCGCACAGGAAGCAGAGCTGGGCAGGCTGAAGCTCCGAGCCTGGAGTTCCACCTGGACCTCTCACTCACCGAGTCCCCGAGTCGTCTTCTGCTTGCTCCCAGAGTCTCCGTTAGCAGGAAGTGGGAGCCGGAGCTGGAGCCAGGCATCAACCCAGGCGCTTCAGAGCTGGACACAGGTGTCTTAACTGTCACACCAAATGCCCACCCCTGCCTGAGCCCTGGAAGCACAGGAAAGCCATCATTGGGGCTAAGGACAGTTCAACAGAGATCATTTCCTTTAAGCACCCCATCCTTCCTAGATTGCTAGGCTAGGGAGCAGTGTCACAGCAGCCTGCCTCCAGCCATTATAACTTGAATGACTATCTTGTGGTAATGGGTGTAGGTATTGGGTGAATGTTTTGTTTTGTTTTTCCCAGATGGCAGTGTGCCTTCTGGAAATGACTTTTCATTTACAAGAGCATCTGCTGGTAGGGATTTCAGATACTGCCTGAGGCCAGTGGTACTGATATCTGTGGACTGTGTAGGGAGTGTTCTATAATGGTCTATTCCTATGAAGAAGGCCAAAAATAGAGCACCCCAAAGAATGACTAGAGGAGACCAGAATGTGCCACCTCAAAATATAGCACTTTGGCATAAGGACTCTTTTCAGCTGATTATTTTGAGAAACAGCAGACATAGAAGCTCTAGAACCGGAGTAGACAGTCCCCTTTTGTAAGGGCAACATGCAGCTATAAAGGAAATCTCTGTGTGTAAGGGTGGCTCCTCTCTGGAGGAGGAAGAGAAAGATGACTAAGTCACAGAATCTCTTAGTAATGGAAGAAGAGGGCCCAGCGCAATGGCTCAGTGGCTGGATCTACACCTTGTTGGTGCTAGAATCCCACGTGGGTGCCAGTTTGTGTTCCAGATGCTCCACTTCTCTTCCAGCTGCCTGCTTTGTAGCCTAAGAAGGCAGTGGAGAATGGTCAAAAGCCTTGGGAGCCTGCACCCACATGGAATACCCAGAAGAAACTCCTGGCTCCTGGCTTCAGGTTGGCTCAGCTCCAGCCATTACAGCCACTTCAGGAGTGAACTAGTGGGTGGAAGAATCTTTCTGTCTCTCCTTTCTATAAATCTGCTCTGCCTTTCTAACAAAAATAATAAATTTTTTAAAAAGAAAACAAAGGAAGAGAAGAAAGGAAGGAAGGAAGGTAGAAAGGAAGGAAGGAATGAACGAACAAACCTGGGCCTGGTTAATGCCAAATTTGTGTTAACTTTACCAGTGTGCCAGCATAGTTGTCTAGCCTATTCTATTTGTTTTGTCTAAATATATGTGGAGGAAGGGGGGTGTTCTGGCTCTGTGAGCCCCAGAGGTGGGGCGTCAGGCAGGACCCAGATCTCCTGGCCTGGGTTCTTAGGCCTGCCTGCATGGTGGGTGCTGGGTCCATGAGCCCCAGGGATGGGGGCTCCAGTGGGACCTGGGTTAGGAAGCCTAGGAGCCCTCCTCAGTAGGTATCAGACCCAGATGCACATGGGGGTATGGCAGTCCACTGGGGCCTACAGAGGACATCTGGTACCATAGCAGAGGATGGAGGGCAGAACAAATTTGACAACCACCCAATCAAGCGATGACAGCAAATATCTGGGCAAATAGAGGCTCTAATATGGACTATGTCAATTAACGGTCCTTGGAATGATTTCCTCATCCTTGGATTGGCCCTAGTTCAAGTCCCAGCTACTTGACTTCCTTTCTGGCTCCCTGCCAATGCTCCTGGGAAAGCAATGGATGATGGCCCAAGGGCTTAGGACCCTGTACTCATCCATGTGGAAGACCCAGAGGAAGTTCCTGGCTTCAGTCTGGCCCGCTGTTGTGACCATTTGGGAAGTGAATCAGCAGATGAAAAATGTGCCTCCCCACACCCTGCTCTCTATAACTGCATTTCAAATAAAAATCTTTATAAAATATATTTAAAAAAAAAAAAGAGCAAAGGCCCATGGGTCCGGCGCCGTGGCCTAGCAGCTAAAGTCCTCACCTTGAATGCACCGTGATCCCATATGGGTGCCAGTTCTAGTCCCAGCAGCCCCACTTCCCATCCAGCTCCCTGCTTGTGGCCTGGGAAAGCAGTCAAGGATGGCCCAAAGCCTTGGGACCCTACATCTGCGAGGGATACCCCGAAGAAGTTCCTGGATCCTGGCTTCTGATTGGCACAGCACCGGCCGTCGAACTCACTTAGGGAGTGAATCATCAGGCAGAAGATCTTCCTCTCTGTCTCTCCTCCTCTACGTATATCGATTTTGCAATAAAAATGAAACAAATCTTTTTTTTTAAGATTTAAATCATCCATCTGATGATTTACTCCCCAAGTGACTACAATGGCTGGAGCTAAGGCAATCTGAAACCAGGAGCCAGAAATTTCTTCCAGGTATCCGACGTGGTTGCAGAGTCCCAAGACCTTGGGCTGTCCTTGACTACTTCCCCAGGTCACAAGCAGGGAGTTGGATGGGAAGTGGTGCTGCTGGGATTAGAATTGGTGCCCATATGGAATCCCAGCGTATTCAAGGAGAGGACTTTAGCTACTAGGCCACCACACTGGGCCTTTGCTCTTTTTTAGAAATTTTTTAAAAGATTTATTTATTTTGATTACCAACTCAGATAAACACAGAGAAGGAGAGACAGAGAAGAAGATCTTCAGAGAGGCAGCCATTTCTCAGATGGCCGCGGGTGGATGATGCCCATGCCAGCAGCCTGGAACTCTGGGTCTCCCAGTTGGGTGCAAGGGGCCAAACACTTGGGCAATTAGTCACTTGTTTCCCAGGTTGAAAAGGTAAGCAGCAGAGCCTCAAATGGGCACTCTGATAGGGGATGTGGGTATCCCAAGCAGTGACCTGACCTGCTGCTTGTTGTAGTTTTACACACACATACATGTGTACTTCCAAGAGTTCACTGGCATCCCGGCACGGTAGCCTGGTAGCTATAGTCCTCACCTTGCATGCACCGAGATGCCAAATGGGGGCTAGTTTGTGTTTTGTCTGCTCCACTTCCCTTTCAGCTCCCAGCCTGTGGCCTGGGAAAGCAGTTGAGGATGGCCTAAAGTTTTGGAACCCTACACCCCAGTGGGAGATCCAGAAGAGGCTCCTGGCTTTAGATAGGCTCAGCTCCAGCTGTTGAGGCTGCTTGAGGAGTGAATCAGCGGATGGAGGATCTTTTTTTCTGTCTCTCTCTGTAAATCTGACTTTCTCATAAAAATAAACAAGTCTTTAAAAAAAAAACCTCACTGTTCACTGGAAGTAGAATGTGAAGCGTTTGGGAGAAGCGGAATTTGCTGAAGAAAGGCAGGTGCTGCCGCAGGGAGGAGTTACCCAGCAAAATCTAAGCCAGGCATGAGTTTCTGCATTCAAGTTGGTGTGATCAGTCCAAGCATCATTTTGATGCAAAATACTCTGAGGTCCCTGAAGAGCTTGTCTGTAAGGTGCATAGTCTGTGAACTCTTGGAGACCTCTTACAGACACAGTTAGCTACAGTCTCCTTGGCTTACAGAAACAGCCTCCGGCTTAGAACGGCGCCTTTAGCTTTGTTGCATTTCATCCCTGTTGTTGCTCCCATCCTTTCTTCTCTATCAGCCTTCCTGTGCCAACTTACGTTGAGTGCCTGGTGTCTGCCAGGCGCCGTGCCAGGCCTGGGATGCAAAGACCATGGATTCAGCTGCTGTAGCATTCAGCCCTGCAGGGAATGCCGGCCCACCGACAGGCAGCCACCAAGCAAGGGGAGAGCTGTGCTGGGGCCACGGGCTGGGGGCGGGAAGGCTTCCTGGGGAGGGCCACTTGTGCTGCTTGGCAGGCTAGGTGGGAGTCAGCCAGCTGAAGATCAGTGGGTGGGGAAGGCATTCCAGGCAGGGGGAACAGCTTGCTTGAAACCACAGACACAGAAGCGAGGCACAGCTTGGTGTGGGCCGGAATTGCAAGTCCTGGAGCATTGTTGGAGCTTAACATTCAGTGAGGGGCCAGAGAGCCGGGAGGTGGGCGGGAGGCCAACTCCAGGGCAGCGCTTGGGCTTGCTGAGGGCATCCAGGCTGACTGCCCAGCTCATTTCTCCTGTTCACTCACTTCTTTTCTCCTGGGTCAGCCAAAGTGCTGAACTCTTGTTTGCAGCCTCTTTTGAATTATTATCTGTTTTTGGCTATTTTGAGAGACAGAAAACACGCTCCTCTCCTCTGGGTCATTCTTAAATGCCCACAGTGGACGGGATAAGGCCAGGGGACCTTCTCCATCCGGGTCTGCAACTAGGGAGGCAGGGACCCTAATACTTGAGCCATGACTGTGGCCTCCCAGGGTGTGCTTTAGCAGGGAGCTGGAATGAGAAGCAGAGCGAAAATGTGAATTCAGTCCCTGTGATGTGGGAGGACAATCCAAACCAGTGTCTTAGCCACTGGCCACCTGCTTGCCCCACCCCCAACCCCTGCTAGACCCCAGCTCCTGTTCTGCAGAATCCATCCCCACTCCTGCCCCTGTCATCAGATCTGGTTTTAGTCTCCCTTTGCAACTCACCAGCTGGGTGACCCTTTAAGCCCCTATTTCCCCATCCATCCTGGGAGGACCAATCAGAGCAGTGTCCTCCTTGTTCCCACTGAAGGGAAACAGTGCCCATAAACTACA
The DNA here is from genome assembly GCF_017591425.1 of Ochotona curzoniae. Lineage (NCBI taxonomy): Eukaryota > Metazoa > Chordata > Mammalia > Lagomorpha > Ochotonidae > Ochotona > Ochotona curzoniae. Next base: position 63,764,833 of record NW_024466599.1, read on the forward strand.
GGTAACATGGGGGCAGGATGATGTAGAAATGAGGGACACAGACCTGAGAGCCACGCTGTCCAGGCCTGTCACTGCGTGATTGTAAGCAGGTAGCTTAATCTGTTTGGGCTTCAATTTTCTTATCTGTTAAGTGAGTGCTACATGTAGTCCATGGTGTTGTAGAGCTACAAAATCAACATATAGGAAAGGAAGTGTTAACAGTTTTAACTCTTCCCATCATCCTGGGGTTGGGGTTGGGATAAGCTGGCAGCCGTGCAGATGACAGAGCCTGTCTGATTGAGGTCAGTGGAGTGCACACAGCTCTCTCCCCTTCTGTGGAAGCCAGGATTCCTGAGTGAGTCCTCTCACTGCCACCTGTTCCTTCCTCCCCCGGCCTCATGTCTCGTCTCATCACTTGTGTGAGACACAGAGGCTAATGAGCCGATCTCTGTCACAGACGCAGAAGCAGAGGTGGGGACTAAAATGACAAAGTCAAATTGGAAAGCAACACTTGGGAACACCCTGAAGGCAGCCTGGCATAGAGGACATGGCTAGCCTGGTGACAACCACCTGCTCCCACTGCTTGGGTGAGGCTGGTCACTCAGACAAGGCAGTTCACATCTGCTTTCCACTGCAGGAGGTGAGGGGGCTCCATCTCCCATCCATTCCCTGAAAAGCTCGCCAATGTATTGCTGCGTGGTCCAGCTGGCTCCATCCCTTGCTCTGGCAACCAGGGTGACTGCAAAAGTGTAAATTGTTCTTGCTAAGGAAGACCCGGATGCAGCAGCACAACTCCCCAGGGGTTTAGCCATGGGCTTGAGGAGGAAATAGCCCATCTGTGTCTTCTGATAAACTGTGGGGATGAGCAAAGCACAGCTCCCAAGGATACACCTCCACACCAAACAGCATTCTAGGCAGATTTGCTGAGAAGGCACTTGGGAAGAAGCTGACCCAGCAGGACCACATTTTCATGAGGCTCCAGGGAGGGGAGAGGGAGTCCAGGAGGTGAAACATTTCTGGAGAGGTCAATCTGACAGCTGAACTAAAAAAAAGAAAGAAAAAGACTGAGGCTAGGGAAAGCCCTCTGGGCCCTGAGCACCTGATGGGTGTATTCCAGTGTTTTCCCAGGAACATTAACAAAGAGCTGGAGCAGAAGTAAAACAGCCAGGACTCAAACCACCATGCATAGGGGATGCTGGTGCTGCAAGCAGTGCCTTAACCCACTATGCCACAGAGCCATCCCCAATTCATTACTTTTATGTTATGGCAAGGAGGGTGCCAGGTCCTGGAGATACAACCAACAACAAAATGTAGCTCCTGTTCTCCCAATTAGGTTGAAAAAGTAGACAATTAAAATGTACTCTGTCCGTTACACTGGCTTTCATATAAGTAAGTAAACAACATGCCCCTTCTCCTGAGGCTCCCTCCTGGGCTGTGGCTGTGCCCTCGGTTCAGTGCCTGCCCTCTCTTAAATCACAGGACAGAGCTCCCTGCTACCCAGTGCCTGAAGAATCATCTTATGCATTCCATCCAGTTTGTACGGAGCCAAGAGTGACATCAAATTCTCCATCAAAACTGACTTCAAAACATCTTTGTTGAGGGACAGGAGTTGTGTAGATTAAGTTGCCACCTGCACATGGGATGTGGGGACCCTGGTTCAAGTCTAGTTGCTTCATTTGTGATTCAGCTCCTTGTTACTGCACCTGGGAAAGCAGCAGAGGACGTCCAAATGCTTGTGCCTTGCCACCCATTTGGGAGATCTGGAAGAAGCTCCTGGGTCCTGGCCTAGGTATGACCCAGCTGCCACTGTTATTGTCATTTGTGGAGTTTCACCAAAAGCTTCTTCTAGAAAATAGTCTGGCAATTTCTTATAAAGATATTCCTCTTTTGAAGATCTAGAAATTCAGGCCCAATACAATGTCTAAGTGGCTAAAATCCTTACCTTGTACATGCCGAGATCCCATATAGGCACCGGCTCTTATCCCAGCTGCTCCACTTCTCTTCCAGTTCCCTGCTTGTGGCCTGGGAAAGCAGTCAAGGATGGCCCAAAGTCTTGGGACCCTACTCCCACGTGGGAGACCTGGAAGAAGCTCCTGGGTCCTGGCTTTGGATCAACTCAGCTCTGGCCATTTTGACCACTTGGGGAATGAACCAGCAGATCTTTCTCTTTGTATCTCCTTTTGTAAATCTTTACAAAAAAATCTAGAAATTCTACCCAAAGTGCATAACTAACAAAAATGAAGATATGATATGCACACAAAATATTTGTACCCAGATATCTATGGTTATCATTTATTTCTACTAGTCCAAACCTAGGAGCAAACTTTCTGTCCTTCAACTGGTAAAGGGACACACAAACTTTGGCATAATCATACTGAGAGGAGGCAGGCTAGACTGCCTTGCAAAGGGCCAAGGGCCCATGCTAGGGAGATAGGAAAGTCCTCTGTTATGAAAAGGATTACATGGTTACATGGCAGCATGCATTTGTCCAAACTCATAATGTCTTGCATGTGTATTGTTCATACACACAGCTATGCAAATTTGTACAAAAAGATTTATGAGCTAGGTTTGTAAAAGGAAATGAAAGACTGAAGAGGAGACTCGGTCAGGATACAGAAAGAAAGGAGGTGGAAGCTAGGACTCCTGAGGGAAAGAGGAGGGAGAAGATCCAAAGCATACGTAGAAGCTTACTGTGTCCACTCAGGTGCCGGGAGGGCATTGGGCAGGGAGCTGACGGCCAGCAGGTAGAAGGACAGCCAGGTCAGACTGTGCTACGCACCTAACCTAGCCTATGGTTTCCCAGGGTGGGATTTCTCCAACATTTTGTTCAGTTAAAGGAAGAGCTATAGGGCCCAGTTTTTCAGGAATTTGGAGCAGGAGACCTGTAAGGGGAAGAGAAAATCCAAGACTTGATGCTATAAAAAGTAGCTGGATGACCAGCATGGTGGATCAATCCTCTTGAAAGCACCAGTTTCCCACATGGATGCCAGTTCATGTCCCAGCTGCTTCAGTTCCCATGCAGCTGCATATTTGTGGCCTGGGAAAGCAGCACAGGATGGCCCTAAGCCTTGGGACCCTGCACCTGCATGGAAGAGCTAGAGGAAACTCCTGGCTCCTGGCTTCAGATTGGTTCAGCTCAGCTCTGGCTGTTGCAGCCATTTGGGGAGTGAACCAGCAGATGAAAGATCTTTCTCTCTGACTCTCCTCTCTTCTAGTCTGCCCTTCCTATAAAAATAAAATAAACCATCTTTTTTTTTAAAGTAGCTATAAGGATACCCAGGGAGAAGGCAGAGGTGAAACCAGGACAGGTGCAGGCAGGGAAGATGCGAGACTGGAGGGGCCAGCCGAACAAGGGAGAATGCAGGGCCAGGAGGTTGTGCTGGGCTGGAATTGAAGTTTAAAGTTTCTGATCTACTCGCCTGTAGCTCTCACAGCACCCAAGAACCCTGCATCACAGTGACTGCCTCATGTTCATTAAAGGCCTGGTATAAGGGAAGCCAAACTGTCTTGTCAAGGGAAGACTAATAGAAAGGGAATTCTCCCAGGGCTGTGTTCTTACGGCTCCATCTGCCCCCCTAAGCTGCACATGTCACTCTGTGAGCTTAAATGGAAAGCCTAGGACTCTATCTAGCATGAAAATCTTCATACCCTGTAGGCAGCCGTCTTGCTTCGGAACTTTTTCTCTTACAGGTGTGTTTGCATAAGTATGCAGCAACTTCTATACAAGAGGATGCTTTGTGATACTATTTTTGGTAGCAACCATCTCTGGAAGGAGAGATGCCACCAGAAGCTGGCTCAGCAGAGGTGGTAGTTCCATACAGTTAAGCATGATTACATCTGACAAGGACAGGAAGAGTCTCAAGTGGCTGATGTGGACGGATGTTAAATCACATGGTTTGAGTACACTTTGAAGATACAGGGAATAGGGGTGCAGGGTTTTGTCATTTGCGTAAAAGTAAAAGCACACAGGGATGCTTCGAGTGCTCAGAGGGTTCCTGGACACAAACAGTACTGAGAACTACAGACACTCATAGCATGGTAACAGCCTTACAAAGTGAAGAAATTTCACCTGCTCATTTACACAGATCCCATCACAGTCTCTCCAGGAATGTCTGACTTGCTGGCATCACAAACATGGTGATGCTGCGATGGCTGATGTGCTGCACCACATGGCCCCTATGCAACCACCAACTCTTGGGAAACTCTGAAGTGTCTCTGGAGATGTTATCAAGTTCCTGTATTTCTCTTTTTAAAGATTTATTTATTTTTATTGCAAAGTCAGACATACAGATAGGAGAGAGCTAGAGAGGAAGATCTTCCATCTGCTGGTTCATTCCCCAAGTCACCACAATGGCCGGAGATGCACCAATCCAAAGCCAGAAGCTAGGATCTTCTGCCAGGTCTCCCACATGGGTGCAGGGTCCCAAGGCTTTGAGCCATCATCGACTGCTTTCCCATGCCACAAGCAGGCAGCTGGATGGGAAGCAGGGCTGCTGGGATTACAACCAGCACCCATATGGGATTCCGGTATGTTCAAGATGAGGACTTTAGCTGCGAGGCCACCATGCTGGGCCCAAGCTCCTGTATTTCTTCCATTCTTATTCAGCCATGTTCCCCTTCCAGGGATCCCCTTGGCCCCTAGAACTGATCTTAGAGTTATTTACAACTGAAGACATTTGAGATCATCAGGACTTCAGAACTACCTTTATGAGGCTGGTGACAGATCCTTCCACAAGAGAAGCTGCTGTAAATCTCTTCCCCCAGGGCCTGTTCTCCAGAGAAGCAGTGGCAGTTCCCACAGACGCCCTCAGGGAGGGCCCCACTGTCCACTGGCTTCCCTCATGGTCCATTTGTCCATTCTTAACAAGACCCGCTCGTTCTTCCCATGGAAGCCTTCTCCCTGCTTCCTTCCCCTTGGTGAGGCCGGGCTGCCAACCCTGGGCTCAGCTTCTCTCAGTGAGCCCCTTTGGCTGCAGACTCCCACAGATCCAGAAAGAAAGCTGGGTTTCTCTCCCCTCATTTCTCTGGCTATTGTCATTCATCTTCAGGCCCTGCTCCCTGCACTTAAGTCCTCAGGGGAGGAAAAGTTTCTCCTCGCTTCTTGCTTACGAAGGTTGAACTGTGTTTGGGTAGCAGGTGTCGGAGCCCACAAGGAGAAAGAGGTGGCACATTATTAGAACATAGAGAGGTTATTTCAGGCAGCAGACTGTGTTTATACTATTTTAAAGGCAGAGATGAGAACACACTCACAGTTCAGGTCATTTGCCCTGCCACACACCGTTCTTGCTAATAGGGGGTACCCCAGTGTCTCCCCTCAGCCAGCCTCTGGTGTCTGTAACCACGGCCGGAGGCTAATCATGGGGAACTAAATAATCTTTGAAAATCTTTGATGAAGAAGACAGAGAAGAGCCATGTGTGTGACCCTGAAGAGAACAGAGAACTAAATAACAGAGCCCTTAGCATGAAAAGGCTTGCAATCTGGTGGCACCAAATGAAGCAACTGACATGAAAGTATCTGACAAAGAAAAACTTCTTTAAAAAATGAAAGATTGTTTTTATTTATTTGTAAGGCAGCATGATAGGAAGAAACAGCTTCCATGTGCTGGTTCACTTCACCAAATGGCTGCAGCCAAGGCTGGACTAGACTAAAGGCGGGAACCACTGTCCCAAGAACTTGCTCAGTCTTTCTCTGCTTTTGCAGGTGCATTATCAGGGAGCTGGATCAGAAACAGAACATCCAGAACTTGAACCAGCACTCTGATATGGCATGCTGGCTTTGTAACCTGTAGCTTAAACCACTGTGCCACAATGCTGGCCCGGAAACTACCTTACACAGGGAAAGTGCCGATATATTTTCTTGAGGCATGGAGTTTATGGACATGTCCTTAACAGAGGAACAGTCTCGGTGAAAACCAAGGCTCACAACATCATCTCCTTTTCTTTAAGATTTATTTTCATTGTAAAGGCAGATTCATGAAGAGGAGAGAAAGTCCCATCCATTAATTCACTCCCCAAATGGTTGCAATGGCCAGAGCTTAGCCAATCTGAAGCTAGGCACCAGGAGCTCCTTCTGGGTTTCCCACGTGGGTGCAAAGTTCCAAGGCTTTGAGCCATCCTTCTCTGTTTTTCCCAGGCAATTAAGCAGGGAACATATGAACTGGTGCCTATATGGGATGCCAAGGAGGATTAGCCAGCTGAGCCATTGTGTTTGCCCCCTCACAACCTGTTCTTGTTGTATGTAGCTACTATTATACAATAATTGCCAAAAAAAAAAAAATGTTTAAGATACTTATTTTTATTGGAAAGGCAGATATACAGAGAGAAGGAAAGAAAGATCTTCCATCCACTGGTTTACTCCCCAAATGGCCACAATGGCCAGAGCTGAGCCAATCTGAAGCCAGGAACTAGGAGATTCTTCTAGATCTTCCTCATGTCATAAGGGTATGGCCCCAAGGCTTTGGACCATCCTCTACTGCTTTCCCAGACCATAAGCAGGTAGTTGTATGGGAGGTGGAGCAACCAGGACATGAACTTACACCTGTATGGGATCCTGGCAAAGTGAAAATATAGCCATTGACCCATTGCACTGGCCCCAATATTTGAAAAGTTAAGTCATGGACATAGATAGTATGGAATCTGAGAAACTGGAAATGATTTCTAGTTTGTCCTTTACAGTGCAAATAGACAAAGGGCACTTGAAGAGCACAAGGCAGGGTTATTCATCCAGAGCTTGGTAAAAAGGGGATCAGCCACATTAGCTGTGTTTGGCAGGGATCAAGGGCAGGAAATGTGGGTATATCCTGACTTTAGGTTCCAACTAGACTGGGCCTTCCTAAGCGAATGGTTAAGGGAGAATGTTTGGCTTTAAGTTGGGAGCAGGAGAAAAGATCAGGAAAGCTGCCAGGCACTCATCAAACCCTGCCTGCTTTGGGTCTGTAGAGGCCACCGTTTGCCATCCTGGGCTGGCTACTGCACATAGAAGGCCAACTTCAATAGGTCTGACTTACAGAGAGCCATCTGGTAGCCTGGCCTGGTTACTGCACATAACGGGTTGGTTTCCCCAGCAAACTGCTGCACATTGTGGGTTGGAGCTCTATTTTGATATCTGGTCCCATAGCCAAAAAAGAATAAAAGATGTATACTTCTAGAATTCAGGTTAAGCACTTGAGTGAGTGGGTACTTGAGTGTCTTGAGGTCTTGCTGTTTGTATCATGCAAATTCTCACAGAGTTTGAGAAAGATGCAGTCCATGTGAAATGCATCCAGTAGAGCGACTGGCACAACACAGGCATCAGTGAGCATTGATCGCTGTGTCCTAATCCTCCCACAAACCTCCAAGACAAACCCTAGGGTTTTTCTGTCCTAGTATCTGACCCATAGTAGGTGCTCAGCAAATACATGATGAACAAAGTGTGAAGAAGCAGGGCCGGAGGGTGACTTGCCAGTCTATCTACACGCTGCATTCTCTCTTCAATTCCTTTCCAAGACACACCGCAACACCTGGACTTGGGCCCCCGCCCCTGCTCATAACTCCAGCGCAGCCCTGTATGGAAGCCGAGAGATGCCTGCCTGCTTCTTACCCACCCCAGCCAGGGAGGCCCAGGGACAGCAGTGTCTGACTCTCAATGACACTTTGCCTTTGCTGAATTATTCAGGCCTTTCCTTAATTACTTAAGACTTTAAACTGCCTCTCTGTCATCCTGGGAGCCTGCCCTGTGGAAATCCGCGTCAATATTTACAGTCTGACTCAGCGGTTTTCAGAGCGGCTATGATCCATCGCTTCTCGGCCTTTTGGCTAAGATCAAGTGCAGAGTGGCTGTGATCCTCCACACCAGACAAGATTGTCCTTTGGAGCCGCCTCCCTGACCTTGAGGAAGAAGGGGTGGGGCCCTGGGATCCTGGAGCAGCACCATGTCTCACCCACCTCCAATCCAAACCCCCCTTACTCAGTCATTCATCTCCAACTGTCCATCCAGGGAGATGCAGCAGCACCTGGGTCTGTCCTCTTGGTGCTTCTAGAATCAGCTCCCTCCCCAGCAGACCGGCTGCAGCACCTGTCCCTCCAGCCACGATCTTCGTATCCTTGTGTCTCCAGGCTTGTGCTGCTCCAGGGATGCTGTTGTGGCAGCTGTATTGTCATTGTGACAGAACAGCAGCAGGAAAGGTCACTGGGTCTGTGTCTAGTCCCCAGGAGACGTGGTGGATTCCTCTCCTCGCCGAATTCTTGGGGAGCAGCACAGCTAGCTACCATCTTCCATCCCTTTGGGGGCCCCCTCTCTCTGTTGTAGCTCTCTCCTTTTGAGTCCCAGCTTTCCTCCTCTATAGATCCGTCAGCATTCTTGTCTGCTGGGTCACAGCTTCTTTTTTCTTCCAGACCCTTCTTCTCTTTCTTGCTCTCTCCTGCTCTCTTAAAATTTTATGTATTTGAAAAGCAGGATTATAGAGATAGAGGGAGAGACACACAGAGAGATATTCCATCTGCTAGGTCACTGGCTACAGTGCCTGGGCATGGACTGGACTGGAGCCAGAAGCTTCTTCCCAGTCTCCCACATGGATGCAAGGGTTCAGGTACTTGGGCCGTCTTCTACTGCTTTCCCAGGTGCATTTGCAGGGAGATGGATTAGACGTAGAATATTTCCAATTTAGAAGCAGGTGGGACATGAACTGGCACTTGTATGAAATGCTGGCATCAGAGGTGGCAGCTTAAAACCCACCATACCACAAGAACCTCTGGTTCTTTGTCTCTTGCATACAATGAATGAGCATATGGTTAAAGAAAAAGTGAGCAGAGCAAAGGGCATTTATTGAGGAAAGCTAAGAAAATTCCCTTCCAGCCAGGGCACTGCCCCAAAGGCACTGCCTGACTCAGGATTTTTATGTATTTCTAAAGGAGAAAGTCCATCCTAATTGGTTGAGGTGTATGCTATTGAGATATTCCATGTGAACTAATCATAGAACTGATGTTGGAATATTTTTTCTTTTTTTAAAGATTGATTCACTCTTTTTAGGACCAGAGTTAGAGAGAGAGAAAAGAGAAAAAAGAGAGGGAGGGAAGGAGGGAGACAGACCAACCATCCATTTATCCCCGAACGATTGCAACTGCCTGCTTCATCCTCGTCTCCCACATGCGTGCGGGGTTCCATCTTCTGCTTTCTCAGGCACATAAGCAGGGAACTCAATAGCCAGGACTCAAGCTGGTACCCACATGCCATCCTGATGTGGCTTATTCACTATACCCAAGGCTGACCCTGGAGGAATCTCTTCCTCCTTCAGGCATGGGGTGCAGGTAGCAGCATCTGAAGATTACCTTACAGATGCTTCTTCATCTGTCCCTGCCTCAAGGCTCCTGGAGGACAACTACAGGGGTTTGTCTTTTGCCTTTCTGGGGACCTCTGGAGTCCTCATCCATATGACCCCGATTGCCTTTCACTTAGAGCCCCCCAGAGACTCCCCATTGCCTGCTACATAAGTCCAGCTTCTTCACAATAGCATTGGGACTCTCCCTTTTGGGCTATTCTCCCACCTCCCCTGCCTTGGACCACATTCCCCACCAAACCTCTGCATGTGGCCCTTGACATGTACATTCTACATGGAATCAGAGATTTCATTTCTCAATTGCATTATTAACAACTTAGTAGTTGGAGGTTGTTTGATGGACTACCCAGAATTAGAATATTCCCAGGCCTAGGTGCAATTCCTACATAATACTTCTCTAGAAAAAACCCTCAGGCTATGTACCCGTGAGCCTTAGGCGGCTTCACCCTACCAGGATGTTGTACTTCTGCCTGGAAGGCACTCCCAACCTCCTTTTCACCTGGGTGTAAGACTCACTCAGCCCAGGACTCACTTCCAATAAGCTCAGTAGGGCTTCTTGTCCTAATAGCCCCTTGCACCAACTCACCTGTCTGACCCCTGGGCATCGGCTGGTGTAGCTTCTCAAGGAAAATAAGCTCTTCCTGGGCAGGGCCAAGTCTTTAGCAGCTCAGTATCTGCAGTGTCTGGCACCAGACAGGCCACCTTTGCAGTCTGTGAACCTAGCCCAGGTCTAACTCTCAGCAGTGCCTGAGCATAGAACAGTGATTAGCCATTGGAGCAGGATTTGGTGGGGAGGGTTGATGGTTTCATAATTGGAATGTCTGGAGTTGGGTCTGACTTCAGGTATGACTGGATTAGCTGTGATGGTAATTTAGCATCTGTAGCCTTGTACGTAAATAGCTTTGGTTTAGCATCCTCAAGGGAAGGCAAAAATTCTGTTTGCTAGTGTCTTCCTAGCGGTCTCCAAGAAGCTCCTATTTGGACTGTCCTCGTTATATGATCAGGTGGGATCGTTGTGGCTACATCACCCTGGCTCATTGGCATGTCCTTAGGCTGGGACTGGGGTGCAAGAGTGTCCTGATTGGCAGCAACCTCGCAGGCCCCTGCTGTTCTCCTGGAGTCAGAACAGGGCAGCTGGCCTGGCTTCTCTCCCTGTGACCCGGACTTGAGGCCACACACCTCAACTTAGCACCTTGGCAATGCCCACTATCCTTAGACTTGCGGTCAGCAGTGAGTAGGTAGCAGAGGCTCTTGAGTTTGATGGCCTCTCTGGTCTAAAAATGCAAAATTCATGGAGGTTCTAAAAACACAGAGCATGTTCCGGAAATACCTCTTGTAGAACTTGCCAACTCTGACCAGTGCCACACAAGCTGCTCCGCACTCTTCTGTAATTTGAAAAATTGAAGTAGAACATGTAAATAATAAAATGCTCCCTTTTTAGTGTGTGGTGTTGGGAGTTTGGTTGTAGTCATCTACCACAGTCAAATACAGAGCAATTCCACAGGTCACAAAAATTTCCATGTGGGCTCAGTGTGGTAGCCTAGTGGCTAGGGTCACCAGTTTCTGTCCTGGTTGCTCCACTTCTCCTTTAGCCCCCTGCTTGTGGCCTAGGAAAGTGGTAGAGGACAGCCCACACCCTTGGGACCCTGCACCCATGTGAGAGACCTGGAAGAAGCTCCTGGCTCCTGACTCTGGATTGGCTCAGCTCCAGCCATTGCAGCCGCTTGGAGAATGAGCCAAAGGACAGAAGATCTTCCTGTCTGTCTCTCCTCTCTCTAAATCTGACTTCCAATAAAAAAAAATTTTCCCTGTGCCCCTCCCCTTTAAAATTTTTATTTATTTTAATTGGAAAGGTAGAGTTACAGAGAGAGAAGGAGAGAAAGAGCTTCTATCTACTGGTTCACTCCCCACATGGCCACATCAGCCAGAGCTGAGCCAATCTGGAGCCAGGAGCTTCTTTCCAGACATCTTTCCAGATCCAGAGATTCAAGGACTTGGGTCAGCCTCTGCTGTTTCCCAGGCCATCAGCAGGGGTCAGAACGCCCAGATGGCGCCCATGAGGGATGCTGGCATCATAGGCAGAGGTTTGGCCTCTTTCACCGCTGCACCAGCCTCACTGTGGCCCCTTTGTAGTCACACTGTTTCATGACTCAGAATACCGGTCCATCCTGTGTCTCTGTGGTTTTACTTTTCCCCCGAACATCCTGTAAATGGAGTTTCTCAGTTCATAGCCTTGAGGTTTCTTTCCCTCAGCATAAAACAACTGAACTGCCTCCATTGTGTCTTTTTCAGTAGTAGTTGGCTCCTTTTATTGCTGAGCGACACGTGTCACTGTGTAGATACTCCACTTATTACTGATGCTGTGACTGAGGGACATCTGGGCTCTTTCCAGCTTTTTTGACTAAAACTGCAAAAAACACAGATCCTCATTTCTCTCAGGTCAACCTAGGGCTGAGATCCTGAGTTCCCTGGTAGATGGTTGGCTGCCAAACTGCCTCCAAAGAGGCTGCCTCGTCTTGCACTCCTAACCAGCAATGCATCAGCATTCCAGCTCTCTGTTTTCCTGACAGAACTTGAACTGGGCTTTTATGTAAGCTGCTCCGACGACACATCGTGCCATCTCATTGTAGTTCCAGTTTGCATTTTCCTAATAACTAATTGTGTTCAGCATTTTTGCTTGTGCTAATTTCCCACGTATATACCATCTTTGTGGAAGTTTAATCCAGTACCTGATTTTTAAAGTTGCATTGACATTTTCTTATTTTTTTAAAAATGCATGGTTTGAGTTTCTTGATGTAAGGCAACTCTTTTTTTTTTTTAAGATTTATTTATTTCCACTGGAAAGTCAGATATACATAGAGGAGAAGAGACAGAGAGGAAGATATTCCATCTGATGATTCACACCCCAAGTCACCGCAACGGCTGGTGCTGCGCTGATCCAAAGCCAGGAGCCAGGAACTTCTTTCCAGGTCTCCCACATGGGTGCAGGATCCCAAGGCTTTGGGCCGTCCTCGACTGCCTTCCCAGGCCACAAGCAGGGAGCTGGATGGGAAGTAGAGCTGCTGGTATTAGAACCAGTGGCCATATGGGATCCTGGTGCGTTCAGGGCGAGGACTTTAGCCATTAGGCCATGCCGCCAGGCCCGCATTGACATTTTTCATGGCTGAGTTCTTTGTACACTCTTAATTTTTTTTTTAAACTATCAAAATTGTGTTGGGAGACAGGCATTGTCACAAAGCAAATTAAGCCATTGCTTGGAATATCCACATCCCATTATAAGCATGCCCGGGAGAGTTCCAGCCACCCTGTCCTTCCAGTCCAGCCTCTGGGGAAAGCCCCTGGAAGACACCAGATGGCGGCGCAAGTACTTTGGTTCCTGTGGCTCACATGGGAAATGCAGACAGAGCGTGCAGGCTCCTGGCTCTGGCCTGCCCAGCCCTGGCTAGTTCTGCTGTTTCAGAAGTGAAGCAGTGGATAAGAGATCTCTTACTCTCTCTACCTTTTGAATAAATAAATCTTTTTCAATCTTTTTGTTCTTCTGCTTTTCTGTATACATTTTAGAACCAGCCCAGAGACTCCACTCTCGACAGGCCCTGTCTGGGGAGGCCCACATTGTGTCGGTGATGGCTCGGAAGTAGCTCTAGAGCAGGACGGAGGATGCGAGATTCTGGGCCAGACTGCTCTGACTCAAATGCTAGCTCCAGCTACTTGTCTGTTTATGAGAGAGATTGATTTGTTTCCTATACGCCCACCATGGCCAGGGCTGGCCTGCACCCAAGGCATCAATCAGGAGCTCAGTGCAGGTCTCCCACCGGGTGATAGGAACTCAGTCACCTGAGCCATCACCACTGCTTCCCAGGTCTGCATTAACAAGAGCAGAGTGGAGTTTGAAACCAACTCACTCCAAAGCAGGATGCAGGCATGTTCAGTGCTAGGCTAAATGCCCACCTGATAGCTCCAATGCTCACTAGAAACTTAAGAAGGTTACTTGACGTCCCAGGGTCTCAGTCCTGTATTCTATAAAATACAGAGACTGTGATCCCGTCTAAGTGATTGCTGTGAGAGCTGTGCTCACAAGAGGAGGGCAGAACCTCTGTATGACACACGCGACCAATAGCAGCTATGGCCTGTGTCACTTCTTCCCTACTCAAGTCTTCTCCCTCACTCCAAACCTCTACTAGATCCTGACTTTTCTTCCAAGGATGTTTCTTTGGCTGCTAAGCCATTCAGTGACCAGCATCTTACATTGCCATGGGCCCTGTGGCAGACCAATAGGCAGAGATAGTCTGTGCTGTTTCCCCTGGCTGGTTCGCATTTTGTGATTCTGTTCCTCAGCCAGTCTGCCCTGAGAACAGACTTGGGTGGTGAACAGACTGCTGGTGCCCTGAAGTACCCAGGCCAAAGACCAAAGTGGGTGTGAAGCGTCCAGCAGGCAAGGCCTGTGCCTCTGCTGGCAGACTGGCTCAGTGCTTCCTCCACATGCCTGCCTGGTTGCCAAGGTCAGGAACTTGACATTACTGGCTCCTCCCAGTGGAAGATGCTCCCTTCACAGAACTAAAGATTGTTCAGATGTAAAATTTCAGTATCCCAGGTTTTTGGGGCTTTTCCCAAAGGGTGTTTATACCCATCCCTGTGGAATAGTATTCCTAAAGAGTCGGGCGATATCTTCTGTATTGCTGAATGTTGTTTTCTTCAGTATATTGGTTTTTGTTTTGTCTTAAATTAGTCTCAAGAGCTTCATTTAAAAATATTTTTAAAAGATTTATTTATTTCTATTGCAAAGTCAAATATATAGAGGAGGAGAGACAGAGAGGAAGGTCGTCCATCCTATGATTCACTCCCCAAGTGACTACAACAGCCAGAGCTGAACTGATCTGATCCGAAGCCAGGAACCAGGAGATTCTTATACATCTCCCAAGCAGGTGCAGGGTCCCCATCTTTGGGCCATCATCGACTGCTTTCCCAGGCCACAAGCAGGGAGCTGGATGGGAAGCAGGGCCGCCAGGATTAGAACTGACATCCATATGGGATCCCGGCATGTGCAAGGCAAGGACTTTAGCCATTAGGCCATTGCACTGGGCCCTAAAAAAGATATATTTTGATTGAAAAAGCAGATTTACAGAGTTAGGAAGAGACAGAAAAAAATATTTTCCATCCACTGATTTACACCTCAAGTGGCCAAAACAATCGCAGCTATGCTGATCCGATGCCAGGATCCAGGACCTTCTTCTGGGTTTCCCATGTAAGTACAAGGTCCAAGGCCCTGGACCATCCTCTACTGCCCACCCAGGCCACAAGCAGGGAACTGGATGGGAAGTGGAGCAGCCAGGACACAAACCACGCCCATATGGGATCCTGGCATGTACAAGGTGAGGATTTTATCCACTGAGCCTTTGTGCCAAGCTCTTAAATATTATTGATTGTTGCCATTGTAGTTCTAAAACATCACTTTCTGCCTGCCAATGTCACTTTTTTTCAAAGATTTATTAGATAAAGCAATAGAGAGAGGGCAGGAGGGAAGGAGAGAGAGGTAGAGTGATAGAGAGCAAGAGAGGAAAGACTTTCATCCTCTGCTTTATTCTCTAAATGACTGTAACAGCCTGAGCTGGGCCTGGAGGAGCCCCGAGGTTCCTCTGGTTCTCTTTAGTTGGTGTAGGGTTCCAAGAACTTGGACCATCCTCTGCTGCTCTCCCAGACCATTAGCAAGGAGCTGGGATCAGAAGAGCAGTTTGCCTGGACCAGAACTGATATCCATATGGTATGTCAACATCGCATGCAGTGGCCAGTCCACTCTACCGCAATACTGGCCCCTCTCCACTTTGTTTTGCTGAATCTTTTTTATTTGTTTGTTTGAAAGAGAGAAAGAAAGATCTTCCATCTACTCCCAAATGCCTGCAATGGCCGGGATGGGGCCATGACTTAATAAATCAATCCAGATCTCCCACATGGGTAGTAGGGAGCCAGTTACTTAAGCTGTTACCTGCTGTCTCCCAGGGCACACATAGAAATCTGTATATTTCTCTTCCAAATAAAAACAAATATATTTTTAAAGATCTTCCATCCTGGTCCGGTGCAGTGGCCTAGCCTGGTGGCTAAAATCCTCGCCTTGAACGCTCTGGGATCCCATATGTGCGCTGGTTCTAATCCCAGTAGCCCTGCTTCCCATCCAGCTCCCTACTTGTAGCCTGGGAAAGAAGTTGAAAATGGCCCAAAGCTTTGGGACCCTGCACCTGTGTGGGAGATCTGGAAGAGACTCCAGGCTCCTGGCTTTGGATAGGCGCAGCACCAGCTGTTGAGGTCACTTGGAGAATGAATCAATGGATAGAGATCTTCCTCTCTGTCTCTCCTCCTCTCTGTATATCTGCCTTTGCAATAAAAATAAATAAATCTTTAAAAAAATAAAAAAGATCTTCCATCTGCTGGTTCACTCCCCAAAAGGCTACAATAACCAGAGCTGAGCCAATCCAAAGCCAGAAGCCAGGAGATTCCTCTGGGTGTCTCATACAGGTGTAGAATCTCAAGACTTTGGGCTCTCCTCTACTGCTTTCCCAGACCACAAACAGGGAGCTGGATGGGAAGTGGAGACCATGTTGGATTCCAGCGCATACAAGGCAAGGATTTACCCACTAAGCTATTGTGCCAAGCTTGCAAATAAATTTTTTTTTTAATGCAGAATTTACAGAATTAGGAACAGACAACTGTTTTTTATCACTCTGGTTTTTCTCCCCAGCTGACTATAATGACCTGGGCTGGGCCAGGCCAAATCCAGGGCCCTGGAATTCCGTCTAAGTCTCCCAAAAGGATGCAGGGTTCCTAGGCTTTGGGCCATTTTCCACTGCTTTCCCAGGCACGTTTGCAGGGAGCTGGGTTGGAAGTAGAATAGCTGGAACTTAACTGGTGCTCATATGGGAGGCCTGTGTCACAGGTGGTGACTTAATATGCAGTGCTACCACACCGATGCCCACATCCTTCCCCTATCATCTATCTTACCCAGATCTTCGCCGCTGTTATCCCAGTCCTCATCCATGAGGACAGCCATGTAAGTTCAATGTCAGCAATTAGCACTTTTCTTCTCCCAGACTTCATCATAAAAATGTTCTTGGCTTTCAGATGCGGCAGACAGATTTCCAAATTCTGTCTAACAGATATGGGAAAGCAGACAGGGAGTTAGATGGAAATAAATGAGTTGGGATTCCTCCAGACCTGCATGGTAGCCCTAGCTCTTCACTAGTAATTTAGTTTTCCTACTGTCCATGATTCACCTGTGTCTCACCCAGGATCTGGAAGGAGGAGCTGCCATGATGGTCCTGTGGAGCGTCAACACCAGGAAAACCCCCAGAAAGCCTCTCCCACTCACCACACATGCAGCTCTGCCCAGACCATGCCTCATTTAAATATTCAATTAAGGTGCCACTCCTTGACTCCTAAGAGAGGTCTGTAACCGGGGAGGGGGCCCTCTGCACTTGACCGGGCCTGAGTTCTCTGGTCTCCCGCCTGCTCCTCACGCAGCTCTCTAGCCTACACATGATGAGTATATCTCCAAGTGGGGTGGCTGGTCCACACTCACAGGTGAATGTATGTTTTTAGATAAATTCTGCATTCTGCACTGCATTTCCACTTTGCGTTGAACTGTTTGGGGAGGCTTCAAATTTTTCTTTTTAATTTGTTTATTTTCAAATAGTTACAAAGACAACAAGCTTTCATCCACTGGTTCACTGCCCAAAAGACTGCAGTGGCTGGAGGTGGGCCAGTCCAAGCCAGGAGCTTCATCCAGGACTCCCATGAAGGTATAGGGGCCCTAGCACTTGGGCTGTCCTGCTCTACTCTCCCAGGCACATTAACAGGGAGCTGGATCAGAAGTGCAACAAGCAAGAAACGAATTGGTGCTCATATGGGAAGCTGTCATTACAGGCAGCAACTTTATGTGCTATGCACAGTGCCAGCTTCTTGCTTTGCATTCTTATTTCTGCTGAGGAAAGGACCTGGACAAAAGATTAAGATGCTGGGCCTGGCACAGTGGCCTAGCAGCTAAAGTCCTCACCTTGAATGCACCGGGATCCCATATGGGCGCCAGTTCTAATCCTGGCATCCCCGCTTCCCATCCAGCTTTCTGCTCATGGCCTGGGAAAGCAGTCGAGGATGGCCCAAAGCCTTGGGACCATGCACCTGCATGGGAGACCTGGAGGAAGTTCCTGGCTCCTGGCTTTGGATCAGTGCAGCACCGGCCGTTGTGGCCACCTGGGGAGTGAATCATCGAACAGAAGATCTTCCTCTCTGTCTCTCCTCCTCTCTGTATATCTGACTTTGCAATAAAAATAAATAGATAAATTTTTTAAATTGTTTACATTCTCATTTATACAAAAGTGAGAGACAGGCACAGACAGGTATCTGGCATTTTCCTTCCCAGATGCCTGTAGCATGGAGCTTAATCTGGGTCTCCCATGTTGAGTGGCAGGGACCCAACCACCTGAGCTGCCATCTGCTTCTTTCCAGGGTGTTATGGAGTGGCAGGAAATAGGCTCAGAAGCCAAGGCAGGACTCAAATCCAGGTATTGTGTGATGAAACAAGAGCCTTTTAAGCACTGTGCAAACACCTGTCCCTCAGTCAGTCCTTTTCTTTCAGAGAGCTCTCAGTCTCAAATATTTTGGTTTAGGGGCCGGTGTTGTGGTATAGTGGATTAAGTTGCCCTCTGCGACACCGGCATCCCATGTGTATATTGGTTCAAGTCCTGAATCTTTCACTTAATTTTAAATTTATTTATTTTTATTGGCAAGGCAGATTTACAGGAGAGGAGAGACAGAGAGAAAAATCTTCTGCCCACTGGTTCACACTCAAATGGCTGCAATGGCTAAAGCTGAGCCAATGGAAACCCAGGAGCCAGGAGTTTCTTCTGGGTCTCCCATGTGGCTGCAGGGTCCTAACACTTTGGACCATTTTTCTCTACTTTCCCAGACCATCAACAGAGAGCTGGGTGGGAAGTGGAGCAGCCTGGACATGAACCATATTCATATGGGATCCTGGTGCCTGCAAAGTAGAGAATTAGCAATTGAGCCATTACGCAGGGCCAGCTCCTTAATTTCTGACTCAGCTCCCTGCTCATGTGTCTGGAAAGGCGTTGGAAGATGGCCCAAGAGCTTGAACCCCTGCTGTTGATGTGGGAGCCCAGGTAGGTCTCCTGACTGGGGCCTTGCCTAGCCCGTCTTCATGGCCTGGGAAGTTGACCAGAGGGAAAATCTCTCTCTCCTTTCCCCACTCTTCCCCCTCCAGCATTCCCCACTTCATTCTTTCACTGTGCCTTTCAAGTAAAATTAAAGATCAATCTCTTTTTCTTGGCTTGACCCCTGATTCTGCTTAAAATGCAGGTGAAGAGAAATGCATGAACCTGGGTTGCACATTTTGAATCCACAAAAATTCTAATTAGAGACCCAATGCAATGGCCTAGTGGCTAAAGTCCTCGCCTTGCATGCACCTGGATCCCATATGGGCACTGACTCGTATCCCAGCTGTTGCACTTCCCATCCACCTGCTTGTGGCCTGAGAAAGTAGTAGGGGATGACCCAAAGTCTTGAGATTCTGCACCTACATGGGAGACCTGGAGGAAGCTCCTGGCTCCTGGCTTTTCATTGGCTCAGCTCTGGCTGTTGAGAGTGAATCAGTGGATGGAAGGTGTTTGTCTCTCCTTCTCTCTGTGTATCTCTCTGTGTATCTCCTTCTCTCTGTTTATTTCCAATAAAAATAAATAAATCTTTTTTTTAAAAAATCCAGTTGGGAGTGTACCACCACCCCTACTCTGGGGACCCACACTCTAAATCTTTCTGGAAGAATGGTGTGATCAATTCAGTGTCATGAAAGAGAAAAGAACTGAACTGTTCAGAAATGGTTAATAAAATAATGCCTCCCCACAGAGATTGCTTCAGTAGTAGAGCCCAAAATAGAATGAATGAGGAACAAAACAGGTTTGGTTTCAGCAAGTAGTCCCTGCAATTTAGAAGACATCCAAATGAATTTGGCAAAAAAACAAGTTGTGTTTCATCTCCATGGGGCAATTATTTCATCTTTCACCCATTTTCTTTTCCTCTGTGACTCAGGAGGCAGTGCAGTGCTCTCCTAGAAGGTTGTAGCATTGCACACCTGAGCTTGAACACATGCAAGGCTGTTTGAGCCACTGTAGTTAAAAGTTTGAAATTTGGTGTAGGGCTGGCTTTGTGGCACAAGGGCTAACCACAATGCCTACCACACCAGCATCCCGTACGGGTGCCAGTTCAAGTTCCAGTTGCTCCACTTCAATCCATCTCCCTGCTGATGCTCCTAGGAAAAGCAATGTAGCCTGACCAGGAGTTTTGTTCTCTGTCATTCACATAGGAGATCCAGAAAAAGCTCTTGGCTCCAGCCCAAATTAGAGCTGGTCGTGGTGATCACCCAGGGAGTGAGTGAGCTGATGGAATCAATGTTTCTCTGTCTCTCTCTTCCTCTCTGCAGTTCTTTTATAGTAATAAATACACTTTTAAACGATTTATTTTTATTGGAAAGTCAGATATACAGAGAGGAAGATCTTCTTACCACTGGTTCACTCCCCAAGCGATTGAAACAGCCAGAGCTGAGCTGATCCAAAGCCAGGAGCTCGGAGGCTCTTCTGGGTTTCCCACACGGTTCAGGGTCCCAATGCTTTGTGCCGTCCTTGGCTGCTTTCCCAGACCACAAGTAGGGAGCTGGATGGGAAACGGGGCTGCCAGGGAAGACTTTAATGTGTTTCGGTTCCATCTTCTGTTCCTAGGATTGTTAGGACCCTCCGAGGTGGAAAATGCGTTTGCTTCTCGTGCTGTGCACGCCAGGAGACAGCAGCAGGGGGAACCCAGGGCTGGTAGCTCTGCCCTCTCCCCTGGGTGGGTCCACCAGCAGCATGGACTGCGAGCTGGGTGTGATTTCCCACACTCCTGCAGATGGCGCTCTTGGCCATTCCGCTTCCGTGAGGGCCGCTGCTGCCTGGTGGAGAGGATAAAGTTTTGCCTGCGTGGCTGTTTCTGTTTCCAGTCCTTATTCCACCACGGCGGGGACACGGGAATCAACCACCCCACCTTTGTCATATTTCCCTACAGATCCAAGCTGCAACTTTGTGGAGCTGGCCTCCCGTATCAGAGTGCATGAGGTCAGATCCCAGCTCCGCTCTCTAGTCCAGCTTCCCACCAGTGGGAACCCTGGGAGACAGCAGTACCAGACCTGGACTGAGTTCTCAGCCCCTGGCACTGGCCTGACTTCGCCCTAGCTGTTTGCAGTGTCTTTCTGACTTTCAAATCATTCAGCTGGCCCAAACTTAAAAAAAAAAAAAAAAAAGGAATGGAATTATATGACATGTGATAGGGAGAATAATTTTTCTTCAATTTCTTGAGTTTTTAGTTCAAGTATACCCCTACGACAAGAGACAGATGAATAAGAGAAAAAAATCATGCTTTTCATGTATGCGTAGCAGACACTAGGGAATGAGAAGTTCCCAGTGGTGGCTTCTGATTGCTGCCTATGTAGCACCTGCAACACAGAGCAGCCACACTCAGAGGAAAAGCAGCTCTCGTGAGGAAGGCTGGCTGATGGGGACTCCTCTGCTGCCAACCCTGCACCCGTCCAGTTGTCTGCAGTGGCTAGCCTTTGTCCCCCTGGGGGAAGAGGCTGCAGGGTTCTTTTTGCATATCTGCGTCCTACTTTCATGAAAATAGAGAGCAGGCAGAAAGTTTCCCTTTTGCTGCTACTTTTTTTTAAAGATAGGTTTATTTTAAAGGCAGAGTTACAGAAAGAGAGAATCTTCTATCCATTGGTTCACTCCCCAAAAGTCGGCAAGGGCCAAGGCTGAGCCAGGCTGAAGCCAGGAGCCAAGAACTTCTCCCAGGTCTCCCATGCGTAAACAGGGGCGCAATCAGACCATGCTGGCTTCCATGACCTATCTTTGGGAAAGGCAATTCTGATGTTTTGAGTGCAGAGAGAACTTTTCCCCAATTCCCCTGACAGTTGAGCCTGACTCTGCTGATGTTAGATTAGTGGGAGGACAGACGTTCAGACTGATGAACATGTACCTGTTCGCAAAAGACGTATTAAAATGTGGAACACAAGGAAGGGCCAGATGGTTGAGGCTGTAGGTAGGGAAGAAAGAGCGAGGGATATGGGCCAGTCCATTTTCAGGGGAAATGAGTGGGCCCAGGGAACAGACTGGTTGGCAAGTGGTTTCCTTTAGAACCCAAGTGGACCCACAAAATAGACAAGAGTCTGTGATGAAATACCCCCTGATCGTGGCACTGACGAGTTTTGGGGAGGGGATGGGTGGAGTGTACTGCTAACGTGCTGAACACATGTCGCTTCAGGTATGCCTCGGAGATGCTCTCAGAATGATGTGGGCAGTGAATACATTAATTCCCAAAAACCCCAGTTCTTGCCTCCCACAGAGATTGAAATATTAAGCAGAGACTGATATTGTATGCAGATAGGAACAGAGTTTATTTGGCAATGAGTGAATAGAGGTGCATTGATGCGTGAGTGTCAATGAAGGCTACAAGGAAGGATATTCATACATCGTGGGATCTTAGCATGTGCCTCGGTCCCAGATAGAAAAAGTGTATCTTGTAAGATGGGCACATCAAATCAAGGGTTCAAGTGATGGTATTATATTGCAAAGATCCAGAGAGTCCAGCTCAGTCTACCTAACTAACTCCCTGCCTGCTTAAACCTGTATCAAGAAGAGATGAAAAGTCTGTGTAGGGGGACAGCATTATGACATAGCACGTTAAGCTGCCACCTGCAATGCCAGCTTCCCGTAGGATGGTGGTTCAAGTCCTGGCTGCTCCACTTGTGTTCCAGCGCCCTACTAATGTGCCTGGGAAAGCAGCAAAGGATGGCCCAAGTGCTTGGGGTCCTGTGTTCATGAGGGAAACTTGGAAAAAGTTCTTGATTTCTGGCTTTGGCCTAATCCAGCTCCAGGCATTGTGGCTGTTTGGAGAGTGAAACAGCAGATGGAAGACCTCTCTCGTTCTTTCCTTGTAAAATCTGCCTTTCAAATGAAAATAAATAAATGCTTAAAAGAAAGGAAAGAAGGAACGAAGAAGAGTGTGTGACAGGTGGGCATGAGGTGGTCAGAGATTTGCCTTAAAGGCTTTCTGTCTCCACTGGTTTAAAGTATTGATCATGGCCCCAGCTGTAACTGCCTAGGTTGTGCTGTACCCTAGGCAAGTGTTACACTGCTGGGAGAAAAGCAGCTAGTAGCTGGTGGGCATTCAGGGCCTGGTTAAGGCCAAATTTGTGTTATCTATACTAGTGTCCCAGCATAGATGCCTATTTTTTTTTTAAAGATATGTGAGGGGGCCCAATACGGTGTGGCCTAGCAGCTAAAGTCCTCACCTTGAACACACTGGGATCCCATATAGGCTCCAGTTCTAATCCTGGCAGCCCCACTTCCTGTCCTGCTCCCTGCTTGTGGCCTGGGAAAGCAGTCGAGGACAGCCCAAAACTGGGGACCCTGCTCCCAAATAGGAGACCTGGAGGAAGTTCCTGGCTCCTGGCTTTGGATTGGCGCAGCACTGGCCGTTGCGCCCACTTGGGGATTGAATCATCAGATGGAAGATCTTCTTTGTCTCTCATCCTCTCTGTATATCTGACTTTACAATAAAAATAAAATAAATCTTAAAAAAAAAGATATATGAGGAAGACAGGGAATGCCAGGCCAGCATATGCCACCTCAACCCCAGACAGGGGTGATGCAGATTGCCCAGGGAATGCACTTTGGGGACATGTCTGAGTGGAAGAGGCTGAGGGCATGACAGGGGAAGAAGGACTTCTGCACTCCTTCAGACCAGGTCACTGCACTTACAGTTGGCAAATGAGCTGAGACAGAGGAGTTTAGAGGGAAGAAGCCATAGGACATGTCTGGGTCAAAGCTAGAGCTAGGGGGCATGCCTGACTGGGCTGGACCACAGTACCCACCCACGAATGCTGATAGGTGCTACAGACCATATCAGGCTGGGCTGCAGCACCCACCAGAATGAGAGAGAACCAGATCACGGGCAGATTCTGTAGGACATATATGGACTCACCTCTGGGACTGCAGCACCCATGGGATTATGCAGAGAGCCAGGATGGTGAAAGGCTGAGCCAGGCTGGACCATGGAACTTACCTGACACCAGCAGGAGAGCCAGGGCTGGGAGGAGTCCGGGTGGGGCCAGGCTTCAGCATCTGCTGGCACATGCAAAGACCAGAACTGAGGGCAGGCCATGCCAAGCAGAGCACAAGTAAGATCCTGGGCCTGGTAGGGGAATTTGGGGAACTCTCTTGCTAGGCAGCAGCTCCTGCTGAGGAACACAACAGCTGGGGCAGGAGGTTGGCCAGGCCAGGCAAGGTACTTGTCAGCATTTGTGTGAGCTGGGTCTAGGCGCAGGCTGGGCTGGGCCAGGCTGCAGCACCTGTTGACACACATGAGAGTCAGAACAGGGTATGGGCCATGCCTCACTGGGCGAGGCTACAACACCCACCAGTAAGAGCTTCTTGGGGGTTTCCTGACCAGCAGGCCCCTGTGTCCACTGAGGGGATGAGGTTGCAACGGTATTCCTTTTGTTTTTTTAAGATTTATTCATTTTTATTACAAAGTCAGATATACAGAGAGGAGGAGAGACAGAGAGGAAGATCTTCTGTCTGATGATTCACTCCCCAAATGAGTGCAACGGCTGATGCTATGCTGATCCGAAGCCAGGAGCCAAGAACTTCTTTCCAGGTTTCCCACACGGGCACAGGGTCCCAAGGCTTTGGGCCGTCCTTAACTGCTTTCCCAGGCCACAAGCAGGGAGCTGGATGGGAAGTGGAGCTGCCGGGATTAGAACTGGTGCCCATATGGGATCCCAGCACATTCAAGGCGAGGACTTTAGCCACTAGGCCACGCTGCTGGGCCCACAATGGTATTCTTTAGCACAAACCACTAGAGAGTCTGATCAAGCATGTCCGTCTATTGTAATGCACACACAAACTTACACAGACTAAGAAGGCTGCAGCAACCATTGGCATGCGTATGGACTAGATTTGGGGGTAGCCCAGACTGGACTAGATTTTAGCACCCACTGGAGTTGGCAGGAGTGAGAACGGGTGTGGGACAGCCAGGCTAGGCTGCAGCACCCACTGGTTCACATGAGAGTCAGGTCAGGGGGTGGGCCAGGCTGGACTAGGCTGTAGCACCCACTGGCAAGAGTCAAATTGGGTGTGGGCCAGTCAGACTAGGCTGTACCTACTGGTGAATGCCAGGACTGGAGGCTCAGCCATGTCAGGCTGGGTTCCAGCACTTGTCAACACACATGAGATCCAGGTCTGGGAGCAGACTTGGTAGGGGAACTTGGAGAACTCCCCTATGTAGGCCACAGCTCCTTCTGGCAGGTGCCAAGACTGGGTGCAGATCAAGTCAGGCTAGACCACAGTACCCCTGGCAAACTCATGATTCAGGGCTGAGAGTGGGCCTGGTAAGAAGTGCCTGGGCACTCCTTTGATAGGCTGCAGCTCTCTCTTTGAGCATAAGAGCCAGGGCTGGTGCTAGACTGAGCTGGGCAAAGTCGCAGCACCTGTTGGCATCTGTAGGCTAAGTCTGAGGATGGGTTGAGCTGAGCTAAGCTGCAACATCCATAGATGTGCACAAGAGCCAGAGAGGATGCAGGTTGGACCAGACCAGGCTGCAGTACATCCTAGTACACAGAAAAACCGGGGTTGAGGGTAGGCCTGGAAGGGGGTATTAGGGGTCCCCCCAACTAGGCCAAGCATTTGCTGGTGTTCATAAAGACCAGGCCTGAGACAGGCTGTGCGGGGCCAGCTGCAGCAACCATCAGTTCATGTGAGAGAAGGGGCTGGGGTAGAACTGACAGGCCATGCTGCATCCACCACCATGTGCATTAGCTGGTGCAGGTGATGAACCTAACGTGACCCTGCGTTAGTTGGCACACACAAGAGTCCACCTGAGGCTACCCCAGATCTCCTGAAGCATTTCCAAGACGTGTCCATAACCTTGGGTTCTCAGGAACGTAAGAGACGCCACCCCGTTCCAGGATGAGATCCTGCTTTTCTTTTGCAGCTCAGGCAGTAAGTCACTTGCCCCAAGGTGGTTTCTGTGTGTGGAATTGGAAGTAACTGTCTGGCTCAGTTATTCACTACTAGGCAGGCTATAGCTCTTACGATTGGGTCGTTTAGACTGCACAAGGCTTAGACTAAGCGTGTCTGTTTTGTGCCACTGTTGTTGACTGGATGGTTTGTATCATGCACTGATGTAAGCTTGGTTGATGGAATAATTTGTACAAAGTGCCCGTGCTCTCTTAGTTGATTGAATAATTGTGGCTTAAAAGTCCCTAAACATGGCTGATCAGGGTGGCTGCTCTGTTCTACTTGCAGTGTTTCGGGACAGTCCATCGTTCAGCACTGGCTGATAGACTCCTGAGCTTCCAGGAGTGGGATAGATTTGATTAACTCACATCATACCCATGAGGGAGACAGAGCAGTCTCCTGGCTCCTGGCTTTGGGTTGGCTCAGCTCTGATCATTTCAGCCATCTGGGGAATGAATCGGTGGGTGGAAGATCTCTCTTTTTCTCTCTGTGTCTGTCCATGCCATTCAAATATATATATATATATATGACAATGTGTGCACAATGCAGAAATCCTGAGGCGGGGTTGATCAGTGAGGGAGTCTTTGCCCATGTGAGGGTGGAATCTGAAGGCGCACGTCTGACGTCAAAAGTCCAGATTTAGTCAAATCCAAGAGAATTTCAAGAAGTTCCAGGAAGTGGAATTAAAAGATAAGTTTACCAAAGTTGAAATCCATGAATTTCAAGAGATCTTCAAAAAAGTTCATGTGTTATAAAAAAGTTACGCAGATTTCAAAAACAGATTTACACCAAAATAAGCTTAGCTCTCTCTCTTTTAAAAATTTTTTCCTTAATTTTTTTTTTTTTAAAAAGATTTATTTATTGGAAAGACAGGTACAAAGAGAGGAGAGACAGGAAAATCATCAGTCAGTCATCCCACTCCGCAAGTGTCCACAACAGCCTAAACTGAGCTGATTTGAAGTCAGGAGCCTGTTCCGGGTCTCCCACACGGGTGCAGGGTCCCAAAGCTTTAGGCCATCCTCTACTGCCTTCCCAGGCCACAAGCAGGGAGCTGGATGGGAAGCAAGGCTGCTGGGATTAGAACCAGCATCCATATGGGATCCTGG
This sequence comes from Ochotona curzoniae, assembly GCF_017591425.1. Lineage (NCBI taxonomy): Eukaryota > Metazoa > Chordata > Mammalia > Lagomorpha > Ochotonidae > Ochotona > Ochotona curzoniae. The sequence goes on from NW_024466599.1 coordinate 63,791,338, forward strand.
TGCCTACAAGGAAAGGATTTAGTCGCTGGGCCTAAGCTTAACTTTAATTCCAATAACTTTTTATATTTATGGCGTTGTACTTGTTGTGTGACATCACTTTGAGTACTGTCCAGTAGTGGATCTGACAACCCCACCGCACCCTCCTGCTGCATGGGCAATGGGGCTGTCTTGGGGGTGATGGTTTGAAAGCTTAGCGAGCAGTGACCCCCGGTGGCCGTGCTCGGTTCTGCAACCTTAACCTGCCAGTCCCCAAGCAGTGGGAAGCCGGCTTCTGGCTTCTGGATGCCAACACTCTGGGAAGAGCAGAGTCGGCCCAGCGATTGTGGGGGTGTGTGTTTGTACACCAGGGTCAGGCCCACCTCTGCAAGCGAGGCTTTTTAATATGTCCTGCTCGGCTGGCTGTCCTGATCACCACTCTATCTCCCCCTGGTGGGGGATCTGAAAAGCACAGATCCTCAAAGCAGGGACAGCAAGAAGGTGGTGTGTGGGCGTTGTCGCTCACGGATGCCACTGCCCTCCCACTGCTGGAGTTGTTCACTCAGAGCTCAAGTGTTGCCCTGAGGGGAGCTGATGGTTGCCTTCAGCTTGGTGGTGCAAATCTCCCTTATTATTGGTGAGAGCCACAAGTGCCCCCTTGCCCCAAGGGTGCTGATCCCAGGGGCCAAGAAAACGCTTTTTTTTTTTCCCTCAACAGGGCTTATGGCTTATATCTCCATAACAAAAGAACTGCAAAGCAGTTTAAATGCCCAATAGTCTTTTTTTTTTAAGAGCCTGGAAAGAGGGTTTTTTTTGGTTGTTTTTTTTTGGGTTTTTTTTTAGATTTATTTTATTTTTATTGGAAAGGCGGATATACAGAGAGGAGAGACAGAGAGGATGATCTTCTGTCCAATGTTTCACTCCCCAGGCAGCCACAACGACTGGAGCTGAGTCAGTCGGAAGCCAGGAGCTTCTTCCAGGTCTCCCACACAGGTGCAGGGTCCCAAGGCTTTGGGTCGTCCTTGACTGCTTTCCCAGGCCACAAGCAGGGAGCTGGATGGGAAGAGGGGCTGCTGGGATTAGAACCAGCGCCCATATGGGATCCCGGGCGTGCAAGGCGAGGACCTTAACCACTGCACCATCAACGCCGGTCCCCCATTTTAAAAGGAAGTCCCAGGGCTGGTTTAGGTAGAAGGACAGGACAGGGCAAGACTGGGTGGATAGGGTAATCTGGTGGCTTGTAAGAAGGGGGCACACTGCACATTTGTTCTGATTCTCCTCTCTCTGAGTCCCTGCGTGACAGTCCAGCACCCTGACTCTGGGATGGGGTTCGAGACCGACTTCTGGGGAGAAGGGAGGGGGAGGGCTGAATGGCCTGCTTTGGGGGAAAGAAGGTGGGAGCAAGGAAGGTTGGAGAAGATCAAGAGGCCTTGCCTCTGCTGTCCTCCATCGGCCTCACACATGGCCCTGTGGACCACAGAGGTGGTGTCCCAGCTCACACTGCGGTGGCAGTGGAATGATGATTTTGCCCCCATGATGCAGTTCTCTGAAGGGATCCCTGTCTGAAGCTAGCACCCAGCGAGGAAAGCTGTCCCATGTTGGGGTGCTGCATTCTGAGCCCAGTTACATATATGGTCCACATGGGCCTACCGCTTGGGAGTGGCCAAGGAGAAGCTTGAGCCTGGTCACACAGTCAGGCAATGCCCCTGGGACATGGCACCTCCCAGTCCAGGCCCTGATAAGCCCACCTGCTGGGGTGTCGGGGTGAGGTCTGCCTTCCCAGGTCTTCCTACTCCACCAGCCCACCCAGTGCTGGAGGTCCCAGTGGCCGGACCAGCCTGGCCATTGTTGTGCCGGTTTTTTAAAACCCCCAGATAATCATCAAGTCTGAAGTCGGTGCTGAGGCAAAAAGGTGGTTTATTCAGGTTAGCCTAGGTAACCCAGCAACCTCCCCCAGCCCAGCATGGCTGGCGGGGGAGGGGAGGGGCAGCCGCAGCCGAGGCTGCAAGGATCCACAAGGAGGACCAAAGAAGCACAAGCCAGAAGCGCCAGGGAAGCACCCGAGAGCCCAAGCTCCCCAGTTCTTATACATTTCAGGCTATTAATTATACAGTCATGACTTAGCAGGCTTCTATTGGTGGGTTTGAAACAAGCCACTTTCAAAAAGTACAAATCGATGAGCTATTGGGCAGTGATTCTTACCAAACACCAGGTACCTCCTTCCTGAGGAGTGGTCTGCCTACATGACCTGCCAGGTGTCCTGCTGGGTGTCATGTAGACTATCAGGCCTGGAGTTCACACAGCCCCTAGCCAAGCCATTAAGGCGGAATCACAAAAGGCAGGAAATCCCTAGGTTCTTCAGGCCCAAGCCTAATTTCTTTTAAAAATTATTTTTATCTTATTTGAAAGATAGAGAACAAGAGTGAGTACCCAGCATAGTGGCCTAGTGGCTGGAGTCCTCACCTTCTGTACACCAGGATCCCATACAGGCACTGGTTCTAATCCCAGTGGTCCCACTTCCCATCCAGCACCCTGCTTGTGGCCTGGGAAAGCAGTCGAGGATGGCTCAGGGCCTTGGAACCCTGTACCCACATGGGAGACCCAAAAGAGGCTCTGGGCTACTGGCTTCAGATAGGCTCAGTTCCAGCCATTGTGGCCACTTGGGGGAGTGAATCAATGGACAGAAGATCTTCCTCTCCGTTTCTCCTTATCTTTGTATATCTGACTTTTCAGTAAAAAAAAAAAAAAAAAATAGAATGAAGGAACGAAGGGATAAACCAACGAACGAATGAACAAACTGGATCTGTGTGGGGCCTGATCCCAGTATACTGAAGACAGAGGACAGGAGTAGCCAGTCTCTTGGGAAGCAAGATGGGCTGAACAGCAACTGCAACCAACGAGGCAGGAAACCAGAAGAACCAGGCAGTCCCACCCAGGATGGATTTGGGCTTGTGCTGGCCCCTTGCCCTCCCTACCATCCTTGGCGGTCAGGGAAGTTTCCAGGAAAAGCAACCGCAGGCTGGGGGGACCAGGAGCTGCCTGCCTCCTCCCTAGGTGGTCCCAGCAGATTGAGCAAACCTCTGAAAGGCTCCCCCAGCCCCTGGGGCCGTTGTGGCTATCTTCGGGGACACCAGTGATCTCCAGCCCCTAGAAAGGCACTCCATCCCACCTGGCTGCCACCTCGTTCCACCCCTTCTCTTTTCTGAGGATGAAAAATAGAACATGAGTCTGGGCTGAGAAACTTGAAAGCAGCTGCCCTGCCCTTCATGTAGCTGTGATAAGAGGCAGCCAGGCACCTAGTCAAGGACGACCTACAGTCCCAGAGTGGCCGAAGGAATCCTGTGGCCTCACAGGCTGCGGAGGCTTTGCTCCTGGGAAGACTGGGAACAAATGCTCCCCACTGCCTGCCACCTGCAGGGCCCATCTTACTTGAACAGAAATCAGCTGGGATTGAGAGCCCAGGCATGCAGCTAGATACAGGGGACTTAGAGACACATTGTAACTGTTGTGTGTAAGGAGACAGGGTCTTGGGTCCCCCTGGTCACCGACTTTATTTTATTTAAAGATGTATTTATTTTGATTGCAAAGTCAGATATATACAGAGAGGAGAGACAGAGAGGAAGATCTTTCGTCCAATGATTCATTCACTCCCCAAGTGACCAGTGACTGGTGCTGCTCTGAGCCCAAGCCAGGAACTTCCTCCAGGTCTCCCATGCGGGTGCAGGGTCCCAGTGCTCTGGGCCGTACTCTACTGCTTTCCCAGGCCACAAGCAGGGAGCTGGATGGAAAGTGGAGCTGCCGGGATTAGAACTGGTGCTCATATGGGATCCCGGCGCGTTCAAGGCGAGGACTTTAGCTGCTAGGCCACTGTGCTGGGCCCTACTGTTGATTGCCACACGCGGTGATGTTGATTGCCACACACGGTGGCCTAAAGATGGCGCCTGGCGGAAATAAACACGTCAGCAGGAGTAGCTCCTGTCACGTACATTGGAGAGTATTGCGCAGGCGCTTGCACATGCGCTGAGGGCTGACGCGTGAACAGCGGCGTGATCAGCGCGTGCACAGGCCTCTTGCCCTATCCAAACTGCAGGATTGGCGCGTGGTCTAGAGGCTCACCAATAAGCCGCCACTTGGGCGGAGCCATCCCCGATAAGAGCGAGAGCACGAGCTGGGTCGGGGCCTTCCTCTTCATCATCTTGGTGTGCACAATAAAGACTACCGCGGAAGACTTCACTCGCGTCTGCCTCTTATTGCGGGTCGATAGGAGCGTGGGCGTGACAACTGGTGCCGAAACCCGGGAAATTTCGGGACCTAGAGGAAGGCCCCCCGTGCCATATGGGGAGAAGTCAGAACCGCGGCCATAAATAGGTAAGGAGCTCTGAGAGGGAGGCGTTACTGGGCTTGAGGAATTTAACCCTGAGACATGGGTGCGCAGACTTCCTTGATTAAGCCTTTACAGGCAGTTTTGAAGGCGCGCAACTTAAAGATTAATGAGCGCACACTGGAAGGCTTTATCAAAGAAGTAGACCGTCATGCGCCCTGGTATGTGGTTTCCGGATCATTGACTCCGCGGTCCTGGGAGAAACTCGGTAAAGATTTACAGAGAGCTAAGGAGCGTGACCGTTTGAGTCCGGGAGTTATGCCACTATGGAGATTGATTCGTGCATGCTTAGAAGACGACCGGTGCAAAGAAGCTGTGACTCAGGGTCAAGATTGCCTTCAAATAGCCCAAGATAGCCTCTCAGAAACAGAGCGGGAGGAGAGAGTTGGTACCAAGCTTAAACAAGAAAAGGGAGTCAAGAAAAATGAGAAAAACGATAAAAATGGCCATAGTCAAGAGAAAAAATCTTCCCTTTACCCGATATCGGAGTTAGAGAAGTTAAAAGTAGCTCCCTCTTCCTCAGATACAGAATCTTTAGACTCAGAGGAAGAGCGTAGACCAAGAAAAGATTATAATAGAAAAAGGAGAGGTGAGAAAGACTCCAGGGAACGCGAGGCCCAGGAGGAACGTTGTGGCCCCTCCTCCCGCAATGGGCGGAGCCAAGAGGCACCCACAACTCCGGAGCCTTCAGCGCCCCCCTTGCCCATGATAAATGATTCTTTTCTTAGTAATGAAGTGAAACGGGAACTTCAACAGGCATTCCCCGTACTTGAACAGGGGAACCAGAGAGTACATCACCCGGTGGAGGCCTCATTAATTAAAGAATTAGCTGCAGCTGTGTCTCAATATGGCCTTCATGCCAATTATACCTTATCCCTGTTAGAGCGGTTGGGTGGACAGGTTTTGACTCCGTCAGATTGGCAGTTTGTGGTGAAGGCCGTCCTCCCAAATATGGGTGTTTACTTAAATTGGAAGGGCCTATGGCATGAATATTTGGCCGTGACGGCACACGCCAATCATAGACGTGCTGGCGAGGCTGGAAGATGGGGGTTTAATATGCTTACTGGACAGGCTGAATACGCCAATGATCAAAATAATTTCCCCTGGCAAGTATACACACAGATTGCCGAGGCGGCAATTAGGGCCTGGAAAGGCATTTCCCTTAAAGGACAGGAGCAGTTGGGGATAACACAGGTAAAGCAGAGGTCTGATGAGCCTTTTGCTGACTTTGTTGCTCGAGTAATGCAAGCAGTGGAGAGAACTTTTGGAGAAGGAGAGCAAACAAATAAGATGATGGAACAAATTATCTGGGAACAGTGTAATGCAGAATGCAGGGCCTTGATAAAAGATCGTAGAGCCAGGGGACTGACGGATTGGCTGAAAATTTGCAGAGATACAGGAGGCCCTCTAACCGCACATGGCCTGGCGGCGGCCATTTTAAAGGCCTCCCCCAGAGAGAGGACATTGCCGGTATGTTTTCAATGCGGTAAGCCAGGACACATGAAGAAAGAATGCCGCGCCGGGCCAGGCCGTAAAGTCCCCGGAATATGTCCACGGTGCCGTAAGGGAAAACATTGGGCTAATGAATGTAAATCTGTCAAAGACATTGAAGGGCGACCACTTCCCACTCAGGAATCAAAAAACGGGGAGTGGGGCCCAAAGACCCAGGTCCCCTCAGTCCCTCGGGCATTTTATCGCTCCACACAGAAGAGCCCAACCCGCGCCAACACCCAGCAAGTATGGACCTCTGTGCCGCCACCGGAGTCCTATTAACAACAGAAGATGGCATCTTGCCAATTCCTGTTACCCTGACAGGCACGATGCCGCCAGATAAACTAGGGCTTGTGGTGGGCCGTGCCGCCCTGAGTTCGCAAGGCTTTATTGTAACACCAGGGGTCTTACACCCGGGCGCTGATTCCTTGTCGATTTTATGCTCAACAACACAAGGTACCTTCGCTGTTGCCCAAGGTGACCCCATTGCTCAACTTATATTTTTGCCAGTTTTATCTGAAATGAAGGATTCCTCTCAGACCAAAGTAGAGATCTCTAATATAAATTTAATGATGGATATGGCTGATAGACCTATGCTTAAATTACAAATAGAAAACAGGCCGTTTATGGGACTTTTAGATACAGGAGCTGATAAGAGCATTATAACCTCTAGATATTGGCCGCGTGATTGGCCTTTGCTTCGAACTTCCCATAGTTTACGCGGCCTGGGGTTTGAACAAGCTCCATCCCAAAGTGCCAGAGCCCTACAGTGGAAGGATAAGGAAGGCAACTGCGGGACAGTCACACCTTATGTCCTGGACCTACCGGTTTGCCTTTGGGGAAGAGATATTCTTCAACAGATGGGGGTGCGGTTAGTCTCCAATGCCTCCGGTTATTCTGAGACCTCTCGAAAACTAATGAAACAAATGGGCTATATACAGGGAAAAGGTTTAGGCAAACAGAATCAAGGTATTGTCCAGCCAATTGAACCTCGGGAAAATCCAGGCCGTAAAGGCCTGGGTTTTTAATAGCGGCCATTGGTATGCAGCTGCCCATACCTTGGAAAACAGCCGAACCGGTTTGGGTTCCCCAATGGCCGCTATCATTTGAGAAATGCCAAGCTGCTCAACAATTAGTTCAGGAACAATTACATTTGGGACATTTAGAGCCCTCTGTTTCTCCTTGGAATACTCCTATCTTTGTTATCAAAAAGAAATCAGGAAAGTGGCGCCTTTTGCATGATTTAAGAGCTGTAAATGCACAGATGCAATGTTTTGGTCCCGTTCAAAGGGGCCTCCCAGTTTTGTCATCCCTCCCTAAACACTGGCCGTTATTAGTGATTGATTTAAAGGATTGCTTTTTTTCTATACCATTAGCATTACAAGATAGGGAGAGGTTTGCTTTTACTATTCCCTCTGTTAATCATGAAGAGCCGGATAAGCGTTATCAATGGAAAGTATTGCCTCAGGGAATGGCTAATAGCCCCACCATGTGTCAGCTTTATGTTGCCCAAGTGTTACAGCCGGTACGAGACCGGTTTCCAACAGCTCGTATTGTCCATTATATGGACGATATTCTAATTTGTGCCCAAAACCAAGACCAGTTATTACAGATTTATGTTGATTTGAAGCGGGCTCTACAGAATTATGGCCTTATAGTTTCAGCCGAGAAGGTTCAAATGCAGCAGGTAAAAGCCTTTTTAGGATCTTTAATCACAGAAACATATGTTAGGCCTCAAAAGATAAGTCTTAAAATGTCTCATTTGCGAACACTGAATGATTTTCAAAAATTAGCGGGGGATATTAATTGGTTACGACCCTTCCTCAAGATCTCTTCTCAGGAGTTAAAGCCCCTGTTCGCCCTACTTGAAGGCGATTCTGATCTTGCCTCCCGACGAACACTCACACCTGAGGCACAACAGGTCTTAGTGAAAGTTCAAGAGGCCATAGAGAAGGCTCAATTAGTTCGCCTAGATCAAGATCAGCCTTTTGAATTATGTGTGTTAGCTACAGAGATTTTCCCCACTGCTGTGTTATGGCAACAAGGCCCATTGCTTTGGATTCATTCTCAGATTTCTCAGATTAAGTCTATTCAATGGTATCCATCTGCGGTCGCGTCCATAGTACTTAAGGGGTTAAAATTAGCTTTGTGTCATTTTGGGCGCTATCCAGACCGCGTAGTAGTTCCCTATACTGTTCAACAATTACAAGTGCTGAGTGGGTGTAGCAATGAGTGGTCCATCTTAATGTTTACCTATCAAGGAGTTTTTGATAATCATCTTCCAAAACACCCATTATTACAATTTTTACAGCGACATCCTGTGGTTTTTCCAGAGAAAACCAGCTCTCATCCTCTTACTGGTGCTTTGACAGTTTTCACTGACGGCTCCTCGACAGGAGCTGGAGCCCTGGTTGCTGAAGAGAGGATAATAACCAAGTCCTTTTCAACAGTCTCTCCTCAGAGAGTGGAATGTCATATGGTGCTTCTTGCCTTACAAACCTTTTCAGAGCCCTTGAATATTGTTTCTGATTCCCTATATGTGGTGAATGCGGTGAATGTTTTAGAGGCCGCTGGCTTTATTTCAGAGTCCGGCCCGGTGGCAGATCTTTTTAAACAAATTCAACAGGCCATTTGGCATAGAAACCACCCCTTTTATATAACCCATATTCGAGCCCATTCAGGGCTACCGGGACCACTAACTAGAGGAAATGCTCTTGCAGACGCCGCCACCAGGACTCAGGTTATGATGATGCTCGTGTCTCCACCATCCTCAGAGGAGAAGGCCCGCCAATTCCATTCACAGTTTCATGTTTCAGCCCAGACCCTTAGACTTCGATTTGGGATTACTAGAAAAGAGGCACGCCAGATTGTTCTCGATTGTCCTGCCTGCTGCGAATTTAGGCCTGTTCCGCATGAAGGGGTTAACCCCAGAGGATTGAGGCCTAATCAACTATGGCAGATGGACGTGACACACGTCCCCTCCTTTGGGAAAAATCAATTTGTACATGTATCTGTTGATTCCTTTTCAGGCATACTTTTTGCATCAGTACTAACTGGGGAAAAGGCTGTTCATGTAATCCAACATTGCCTAGAAGCATGGGCCGCGTGGGGTAAACCTGAATGTCTCAAAACTGATAATGGCCCTGCCTATACTTCGGTGAAATTTCATGCCTTTTGCAAACAGATGGGTGTGAAATTAATTACTGGTATCCCATATAACCCACAAGGACAAGGAATTATTGAACGTGCTCATCGCACCATTAAAGAATACATACAAAAACAGAGAACCGCCTGGGACTCATTTGGCCTCACTAGCCATAGCCCTCGGGCCATTTTGGCCCTGGCCCTTTTTACCATTAATTTTTTACAACTAGATGAGAAAGGCCTGAGCGCCGCCGATCGGCATTCCCTTCCTTCTACTAAAGAACAGTTATGGGTCAAATGGAAGGATGTATTAGAAACTAAATGGAAAGGTCCAGACCCGGTAATAAGACGAGCTCGAGGAGCTATTTGTGTGTTTCCACAGGATGCTCCAGTCCCGATTTGGGTTCCGTCACGATTGACCCGCAGCTGTCCAGGCCCGATTGAAGCAGCGCCTTCGCAAGAGGACGAAGAGGACGCCGCTGAGAATGAGAATCGTGACTCCCTTTCGGGGTAATACCCTGTTAGTGCTAGTTGGGGTGCTGCTTCTATCCAGCTTAGCCATGACTGAGCATCGTTGGGGCATTCTAACTGCCTTTCCACGGCCCCTGCCGGTCACCCATACAGCGGCTGTGTTTCCTCGCTTTTTTACCACAAATGAGACCCTTGACTTGCCATATTTGCCTATGGATATGGAAGAGGCCAATGTTACAAGCTATAATTTGGATCTGAGTGGCTCCCTATGTTTTCAGTTTTGGAGTGGCTCTGCCAGCGAGGATTATTCTTGTGTTACTTTTTCTCCACAGGCAGCTGCGTGGGTAGATCAGCCAGAGTTAACCTGGACACAGAAGCTAGATCAATGGCTTAGGCAAACTTTGTTGTCCACACAGTCGCCATCTACTGAGGCCGCTCCTTTTGCCAATGCCACCATAATTTTCGGGGCTATGCCACTCCGCCATCTTAATAGAAATCTGACGATTCCATCACAGCCAAAATGGATGCCCCGTTGTTCCACGCCCTATTCATCAAAACTTTTGAAACCATGGACCTCCTGTCAGTCCCCCATGGTTATGTGGGCCAGACGAGGCCAATATACCTTTTCTCCTGCTATGGGTACCTGGCGCAATAACTCCTATAGTGGCCTTAATTATACATATCAAAATCCAGTACAATCTATTTTTGTGAATCCCTGGCATCAGTGGCTTCTTTGTGGAATTAATGGATCCTGTACAGATTTGCAACCATTTTCAATGTTGAGAGGAGGCAAGATAATGCTTGCCAATGTTACCTGGAATTTTACGGAACCTTTTGAGACCTCGTTAAATGTTACCAAAGAATTTAGGACAGAGAGTTTTGTTTCCACTCCAGTTTGTGTGATTCCTCCGTTTTTGTTCCTGCTGTTTAAATCTACAGGCCAACCAGTGTCATCTTTGAATTGTTCTGAGAAATGGTGCAAATTGGCACAATGCTGGAATGCCACTGATGACTGGGATGGAGCTGTTGTGATGCACATCCCGAGATGGCTTCCCTGGCCCGTGGACACCCCCACTGCTCTGACCCTATATCGCCAGAAGAGGGATTTTGGGATAACGGCTGCTCTGATAGCCGCTATTACCGTAGCTCTTGCAGCCTCCGCCACGGCGGCCGTGGCCCTTTCCACCACTGTACAGACGGCCACTGCCTTAAATAACATTTCTGCTGCTACAGCCCAAGCCTTACAAAATCAGGCCCACATTAATAGCCACCTAAAAGGGGGCCTGATGGTCTTGAATCAGAGAGTCGATCTGGTTCAGGACCAGGTCGACACCCTGTGGGAAGTAGCACAATTAGGCTGTCAATGGCGTCTTCCTGGCCTATGTGTGACATCGGTTCCTTTTGTTAATGGCTCACATGCTGCTAATTTGTCCAGACAACTGTCTAGTTATCTTTTAGGAAATTGGACCAAAGAGTTCGACGAGCTTCAACAAGATCTAAGGATCGCGATCGTGCAGATTAATTCCACCAGAGTCGATCCTTCAATAGCACACTCCATGACAGACTGGCTCAAAACCGCTGCAGCCTCTATAAAGGAATGGGCGGGAGTGGGGGTCTTGCTCTCGCTCTTATGCGGCGGGTTGGTGCTTGCCCTTTTTTGCCTCTATCGCATAAGACAGAGGGCTGCTCAAGATCGTGTGATTATCCGCCAGGCCCTTCTAGCCCTTCAAGAGGGTGCCTCCCCCCAGGCTTGGTTAACCATGCTCAATAATGAATAAGATCCAATGCACAGCCCTAGCACCTCGAGCCGTCACGGCATTGCACCGAGTTGGGTGTGCACACAACCCTTATTCATTCAGGGTCAGCCCTTGCACTCCGCTGGGATTGCCCATTGCACGCGGAAGGGTGACCCATGTCAGCAGCTTGACCTTTGCCAACTTTCTCTACAAACTGCTGCCAATGACGGGTAAGATGGCTAGGATGTCTCCACCTAAGACAGGAGGCCATTGGTATCTGACAATGATCTCCCTAGACGGGTAAAGAGTATCCCAAGCCACAACCTAAGACAGGCTCTTTTTGTAAAGAAGAAAGGGGGAGATGTTGATTGCCACACGCGGTGATGTTGATTGCCACACACGGTGGCCTAAAGATGGCGCCTGGCGGAAATAAACACGTCAGCAGGAGTAGCTCCTGTCACGTACATTGGAGAGTATTGCGCAGGCGCTTGCACATGCGCTGAGGGCTGACGCGTGAACAGCGGCGTGATCAGCGCGTGCACAGGCCTCTTGCCCTATCCAAACTGCAGGATTGGCGCGTGGTCTAGAGGCTCACCAATAAGCCGCCACTTGGGCGGAGCCATCCCCGATAAGAGCGAGAGCACGAGCTGGGTCGGGGCCTTCCTCTTCATCATCTTGGTGTGCACAATAAAGACTACCGCGGAAGACTTCACTCGCGTCTGCCTCTTATTGCGGGTCGATAGGAGCGTGGGCGTGACACCCTACAACAGTTTTCATACCAACTCCAGGGGTGTTGGATGATCCTCAGAAAACACAGAGGGTCTCTTAGGTAATTCTTGGTGAAGTTGGTGTGAGGCATCCAGCATTTGGCCCACAAGTATTAGGGAAGCCAATTCAGAGACAGGAGATGACTGGGCCAGCCATCCAGCTGGTGAGCTGCGGGGACAGGAAGCAGGTCACCACCAGGTGTTCCACCTCTGTTCTATTCCTGGTACACCCCTTCCAGCCTCCACTTCCCCTCTGTAGAGCTAAACCAACACTATCATATTGTGCTAAACCAAAAAGAATCACTTCTTTAAACTTGAAAAACTTTGGCTGCTTCATACAGTTCCACACACCACAGGTGGCTGTCAGGATTAAGATCAATGAAAGTCTAGTTGAAGGTTGTCAAGCATTTCTGCTAACTGGACTAGGCCCAGCTTGCGTATAGTATTTAAATCCCTACTCCACCACTTCCTTGCCATGTGTACTTGGCCAAGTTACCTGACTTCCTGTACCTCAATTTCTTCATCTAAGTGGTGGGGGTATCTTCCATTCTGGAAGGTAAAGACTCTGGGTGAATTCACTTGCTATCAAGTTTGGACCCGAGACTGTGTGCAACTTTTATGAGCCCCACTTAGTGTAAACAGCATGGGAATTTTTGCTTTTTTTTTTTTTTAAAGATGTATTCGTTTTTATTTGAATGGTAGGTTTTACAGTGACAGAAGGTGAGACAGAGAGAGGTCTTCTACCTGCTAGTTACTGATGCCCCAACGGCTGGAGCTGAGCTGATCCAGAGCTGGGAACCAGGAGCTTCTTTCCGGTCTCCCACATGAGTGCAGGGGCCCAAGCACTTAACCTGTCCTCTGCTGCTTTCCCAGGGAGCTGAATCAGAAGCGCAGCAGCTGGGACTGGAACTGGCACCCATATGGGATGTCAACCCCACAGGTAGAGAATCAGCCTAAGCCACCAGTCATATCAAGACTTCCCTAGAATGGGAGGGGGGGTCACTTAACATTACCTGGGAGGGATGAGACCACCCCTCTGTGGCAGAATACAGTCCCCAAAGCACTGAACTACCTGTATCTTGCATAGGGTCTTTTCATAAGCGCAGCCGTTCAGTTCTGGTAGGTTTCCCAGGTGCTGTATTCTAAATTTACGCTCTGGGAGGAGGGGCCAAGGCATTGGCAGTCTCCCATAATCTTTCAAGAATCTGAATAGGAACTTAGTAATCACACTCTTTTATCTTGCTAAAATGTGTCTCCTGTGAATGGGGCTTCAGACCCGCCTCCCGGCTAAGGGCCTGGCAAAACTGAAGAAGACGGCCCAGGTACTTGGCTACCTGCCACCACGTGGTAGGCTTCTGACTCCGGAGTTTTGGCCATTTGGGGAATGAAAAGCACACGCAGGATCTCTCAATTTCGCGGGAGAAAAAAAACCCCTAAACCCACTATCGGACACACCTGGGCTATACCTGAGAGGTTATTGAGAATGAAATCACTTAATCCGGCATGTAAAAACGCTTGACAAAGAAAAGCTTCGCATAGCTGCAGGTTTTTAAAAATAATTATGCAAAGGGCCTCGCCCTCAGCGTTCCGCAAGTGTTTACAAAGTGCTAACCGCCGTTTCCCCCGCCCCGTCCCTAGGCGACCGCCCCTCGAACGCTAGGGCTTTCCGCCAGGACCCCTTCCGGGCCGAGTGCGGGTGCCCCGCAGGGCGCGCAGGCCACCGTGCCCACGCGGGCAGCGCCCCGGTGCCCGCCCGCTTCCGTTCCGGAGAGGGAGGGCTTTCCGGGGCCCAGAGCCCGGCCGGCGCGAGCGCCTCGGGGCCGCCGCGGGGGCCGAGCAGGCAGCGCGAGGGAAGCTGCGGGCTCCGCGGGCCGCCGGACGCAGCTGTGCGCGCCCCGGGGCGGGGCCTGGCGCGCCGGCCGCCCGCGCGCGCCGAGCCGCCTGCTGATTGGGCCCCGGAGCCCGGGGCTTCCGGCGGCGCGCGCCTCCCCCCAGGTTTCCCGCCAGCAGGAGCCGCGCGCTGGACGCGGTGCTCGCAGGCAGGCTCTCCCTCCGAGCGGACGGTTGGGCCTCGCCGAGCGCCGCTATGTCGCGGCAGAGCACCCTGTTCAGCTTCTTCCCCAAGTCTCCGGGGCTGAGCAAGCCCCCGGCCAGGGCCTCACGCGAAGGCGGCGATGCCCGGCCAGGCGCGGGGGCCTCCGCTTCTCCCGGCGGCGACGCGGCCTCGAGCGAGGCTGGAGGGCCCGGGCGCAGGCCCGCGGCGGACTCTGCCGCGCCACCGAGGACGAGAAGCTTCAACGGAGGACTCCGGAGGGCGGCTGCGGCGCCCGCGGCTGCGCCTGTCAGGTAGCAGCTGGGGTCAGGCCCGGGGCTGGGAGGAAGCGGGAGTTGAGAGAGAGCTTTTGTATTTCTCTGGTGGCGGAGGCTGTAGAGGAGAGCGGGCTGTGCAGGGGGAGAGCTCGGGCTCTCGGGGCCGCGTCGCGTTGTGGCGCCGTGGGGGCTGAGGAGACGCGTCCCGCCAGGTGCGGGGCCGGGCGGGGGAAGGGCAGGTGCGCGCCGCGGGGTGCTGGGGGTCCCCGGGGGCCACTTCCTGTCCCGAGCGTGGCTGCCCACCTGGGCCGCCGCAGTTTCCCCGCGGACTGGTGCGGGTTCGGCGGGGGTCCCTGGGCTGGGGGAGGGAAACGTTCGAGAAGCCATGGAGAGGGGGTGGGGATGGGGGTGTGTCGCGGGGCCGATGGGGCGGGGCGGGGTGTAGGCTTTGTTGTTGTGCGTCCGGGGAGGAGCGGAAAGTTCTGGGGGTCCGCTTGAGTTGGCCCGAGTGTGCGCCGCCCCAGTCTGAAACTAGAATCCTGGCTTTAGTGCGCGCGTGTCGCTGGGGGTGGGATGGGGGGGACGTTGGTGGCGGGGTCGTGTCACTGCCGTGAGTGAGTCCGCGGGCAAGGAGGGCACCATAGTTGGTTGTTTCCCCGGGCGCTGAGAGAAACTCCTACAAGGTCCTGAAGCGGCCGGTGTGGACGTGACGCCGGGACGCCTGGGACGCCTGGGGCGCAGGGCTCCTCTCGGTTCTGGGCACTTTGGACGCTCTTTGGGAGCTTGGCTGGTCTTTGGGCAGCGGCGACATTTTGAAAAATTCATTTTCACGGCATTCATCGGCTAGTTTGAGACACAAAGTGTTAATGGTGGACGGTTGAATGGTTGAGGTGAAAATGCATTCGAGATCAGAGAGCTAGGTTAGTGGTTTTGAGTAATCGATTTTGTGTGTATGGAGTGTAAGGTGTCCCGCGGGAATTCTCAGATAATTTTTTTTTTTTAAGAAGTGTGAGACTAGTAACAGGGTGGCTGTCATTTAAGAGAATCTTATAGTTGTGATTTAGTAGAACTCGTTTATGGGCAACAGCCAGTTTCGCAGTAACACCCTGGGGTAATGCCAAACGCAGGCTGTGTTAATGAATGGATTTTCCTTGCACTCAAAGTAGATGGTGCATTTGTGGTAAGGTTACACTTCACATGCATACTGAATAGCATTGTTTTTTGAAGTCTGAGTCTATGAGAGTTGGAAACAAAAGAAAACAAAACAAAACATGATCTCCAGTGAGAAGCTGGATACTAGGTTTTTAAAGGTAGGTCATTGAACTGATGTTCATGGTCCCTGCTCTGCTGGACACAGTCCGGGTCACTGTGGGTGCAGCAGTGACAAGAGGCAGTGCTGCAGCTAAGGTGAGCAGGCGCCGGGCTTTGTGCCGTACAAGATGCCAGTCTGCTGAGCTCTCAGTTCTTGTATCCCACTGAGAACAAAAGTCTGCACCCAGGGAGCCAAATCCTGCTGTGGGAATGAGGAAAGCCAGGGGCTTCTCACTCCCCCCCCCCGCTGCTGCAATACTCAGACAGTTGAACTTGCTTGGAAGTCTTTAAAAGGCTTTTAAAAGGCTGGGCCAGGCACGGCAGCTTAGCAGCTAAAGCCCTCCCTTTGCATGTGCTGCGATCCCATACGGGTTCCTGGCAGCTCCACTTCCATCCGGCTCTCTGCTTGTGGCCCGGAAAAGCAGTTGAAGACGGCACAAAGCCTTGGGACTCTGCACCCGTGTGGGGGACCTGGAGGGATTCCTGGCTCAGCTCAGCTTTGCCCTTTGCAGGCACTTGGGGAGTGAATCATCAGACAGAAGATCTTCCTCTCTGTTTCTCCTCCTCTCTGTGTATCTGACTTTCTAATAAAAGTAAATTAAAAAAAAGTGTTCAGCGTTTGATGAACAGTCATCTTCTGGTGAACAGGAGTTACTGGTTGGAGTCTAGTCTGTCCATCTTTTTATTTATGTTTCTTGGACAGACTTACAGAGGGAAGGAGTGACAAAGATCTCTGCTGATTCACTCCCCAGCTGGCTGTAATGGCCAGAGTGGAGCAGTTCCGAAGCCAGGAAACAGCTGCTGCTTCTGGGTCTCCCACGCAGGTATAGGGTCCTAGGACTTAGGCAGTTGGGACCTGGAGCAGCCAGGACATGAACCGGTGTCGGGATGATATGCTGGTGTTTGGAGGTGGAAGATTAGCCAGTTGAACAGCTGTGCTGGCCCCTAGCCTTTCCATTCTTATAATGTGTTTACAAATGTTTGTTTATACTTACTTGAAAGGCAAAATGACAGAGAAGTCCTCTATCTGCTGGTTCACTCCTCAGCGCTTCCCGGGAGCCTGGGTCTCTGCATGGCTGGTGGCGGCCCACAGGTACCCCCTGTACCACAGCGCCCTCTTTAGTTTGGCCATCTTTATGGTTAATGGTTTTGTAGGTTTCATCAGGAAGTCCACTGTGGAATTTCTGTTTTGGAAACATCTCTGGCTGAAGTGCTTGTGGAGGAGACTGCTTGGGGCGATTTGGTAATGGCAGGAAAGCTTGGGAAGGTGTTGCAGTAATGAGGAGGCTCCAGAGGCATTTGAGGGGGGGCACACAGTAAGCCGATTTGGTGGTGTGTAGAATGGTCAGGTGAGGGCAGGGAAAGGAGCCAGAATGATATGAGCTTCAAGTCAATGGCTCAGAAAAGTAGAGGCCATCCAGAGAGGGTACTTCAGAAGGCAGTGGGACATGTGTACTCTGTAGAAAGAGACTTGGGTGGGGATTGCAGACCTGGTTTTCGCCTAAATAGAGTGACAGTAGCTCCGTGTTTTCGTAAACACTTGATTTATTGGAATGGCAGAGAGCTCCCCGCTGCTGGTGCCTGCAGTGGATTTGAGGAGGGGTGAAAGTGGACGCTTGGAGGCAGGTTCCCCTCGGGGTGGGCATCTAGGGGGAGCTGAGGGTGGGGCTTGGGTGCTCTGATGGAGCTGCCACACAGGCTCCCCGTGGTTAAATGCACCCTGTGTGGTAGCCCGGGTCAGCTGCTCGGCTGTTAGCAGGCCTGCGAGCTGTGGGCGAGACTTCTGATCATCTCACTGTGACTGTGCACAAACCTTGGCTGCTGTCCCATATCTGTCCCATGTCAGTGAGGTCACTCTTACCTCTGTTGATGACAGGTGCTAGAGAAGTCTCTTGTGACAAATGTCTTAGACTCTCAATAAAAGATTTATTTACTTATTTGAAACTCAACTTTAGAGACACAGGGAGAGACAGAGAACCTCTATCCGCTTTTTCACTTTCCAAAATGGCCCCAGCAGCCAGATCTGGGCCCATCCGAAACCAGGAGGTCTGATCCTCTTATGTGTCTCCCTTATGGGCGCAGGGGCCCAAGCACTCAGACCGTGCTTGACTGCTTTCCCAGCACAGGAAGGAACTGGATCAGAAGTGGAGCAGCCAGGGCTCTGAGCAGCAGCCATATGGGTTGTTAGTGCTTCTGCCTGCCACATCACCAGCCCTTACTGGTATACTTAAATTGTGTATACACATGCACATACACTCATATATATATTTTTTTAAGGCAGTTATGGAGAAGAGGGAGAGTGAAATCTTCTGGTTTACTCCCCGGTGGCCAGGGCTGGAGCCACGAGTCTGGTGCTCCTCCTGTGACTGGCAGGAACCCAAGGTCTTGGGCTGATCTGCTGCCTTCCCAGGAGCATTAGCAGGGCACTGGATTTGAAAGCTAAGGCCGACCTGGTCCCAGGCTTACTACACACCAAACTATAGTATCGCCCCTGGGATATTCTTTTTTTTTTTAAAGATTTTATTTTTATTATTTTTTTATTGGAAAGGTGGATATATAGAGAGGAGAGACAGAGAGGAAGATCTTCCGTCCGATGATTCACTCCCCAAGTGAGCCGCAACGGGCCGATACTATGCCGATCCGAAGCCAGGAGCCTCTTCCGGGCCTCCCACGCGGGTGCAGGGTCCCAAAGCTTTGGGCCGTCCTCGACTGCTTTCCCAGGCCACAGGCAGGGAGCTGGAAGGGAAGCGGGGCTGCCGGGATTAGAACCAGTGCCCATATGGGATCCCGGGCGTGCAAGGCGAGGACTTAACCACTTGCGCCACCGCGCCGGGCCCGGGATATTCTTTTTTATTCACCATTTTTTTAAAGCTTTACTTCTTCCACGTGTATTGGATGACACAGAGATATCTTCCATCGCTGCTGATAATGCTTCCCAAATAGATGGCTTCAGTGCTCAGGGCTGGGCCTGGCCAAACAGGAACCTGGCACTCCATCCAGTTCTCTGACATGGGTGTGTCAGGGACCATCTTCCACTGCTATCCCAGGCATCTTAACTCTAGCAGGGAACTGGATGGCTTCACAAGCCACAGCTTAACTCACTGTGCCACAGTGCTGGCACACAGATTTTTGTGGAGCAAATCTAAATCTCTTCACATCTGTGACTGTTAAGCCTTATTTGAGAAAGCAAACATGATGTAATTTAAAACAACAATTAAAAGAAAGAAGGGAGATAGCCCTATCTTCCATCCAGTGATTGGCTCCCCAAGTGGCTGCAACAGCCCTGCTGGGGGTCGGTCTGGAGCTTCATCTGTGTCTCCCGTGTGGGTTCAGGAGCCTAAGCACTTGATTGGTGTCTTATGCTTTCCCAGGTGATCAGCAGGGAACTGGTTCCACAGTGGGGTAGCTGGGACTCAAACCAGTGCTGATGGCTTAACACAGTACACCATTATGCCAGCCCCTGACTTACTCTAGTTAAATGGAAGCTTTTACGTCGTTTTGACTGTCAGCTTTTCCTCTTACCCTTTTTCCCACTGGTTTTAAAAATCCCAAGAATACCATATATTTGAGATGGATTGTTTAGAACTTTGTAATTACTTGCAAAGCATGATTAAATTTCATTTCTTTCTATAAAAAAATTCCAATATTTTGGTATTCCAGCTTGGTTTATTTGCTAGATGGAGCAACGAGGAGCTGGGGAGAGTTCTTCCATCTGCTGGTTGACTCCCTAGTTGGCCACAACAGTCAGCTCTGGTCCAGGCCAATGCTGGGTGCCGTGAATGCCATTCTGTCCCACAGCAGGGCGGCAGGGGTGGGAGGCAAGCTCCTTCTACCTTTGCAGGTGTGTGGGTAGGAAGCTTGATGGGAAGTGCAGTAGCTGCATTTCCAAGAGCATCCGTGTTGTAGGAAAATGCAAATATTTGCATAGGTTAAAATGTTACTTTTATTAACATTTTTGAAAATGTCACAAGTGTTGGATGCATTTTTTCTAAAAAACCCTTAAAAATGAAAGTTGACACTTTAAAAATATTAGATGTGAAAATTTTCCTTAAATGGAGTTAAGAAAAACTTTATTGAGGAATATGAAAAATATCTAGCTTTATTACATACTACAGTTGATAACCTGCTGAAATCTCTTTCTGGCTCAGAAGCCACTATTTCTTGGGCTAGGATTTTTAAAGAGCGCGTTTTTTTTCTGTTCTTTTTATTTTTGAAATTTATCATACAGTTTGTATAGTCTGGGAATCCCTTAAAGAGCACATTTTATCTTCAAGCTCTTTACCGTTGAGGGAGCTGTGTGTTACTAATCCTTCCAGTTGGCATTTAGAGCCTGCTTGCCCTTTCTCCTCTCCTGTTCCCCACTCAATTCTCCTGCCAGTGTTGGGCCACTCCTAGAATGGCCACAGCTGCCAGGCCTGGCCCAGTCCTGAACTCCAGCCAGCTCTCACATGTGGGTGGCAGGATCAGAAACCAGAATAACCAGGACCTAAACTGACATGTTGACATGGGATGTGGACATTCTGAGCAGCAGCTTAACCTCCTGGACCACAAAGGCTGCCCCAACCAGCTATTTTTTAGTGGCATTTTATTTTATTTTTTAAAGATTTATTTTTATTGCAAAATCAGATATATAGAAAGGAAGAGAGATAGAAATATCTTCCATCCGATGATTCACTCCCCAAGTGAGCGCAACGGCTGGTGCTGTGCCGGTTGGAAGACAGGAGCCCAGATCCTCCTCCAGGTCTCCCACGCGGGTGCAAGATCCCAAGGCTTTGGGCCTTCCTCGACTGTTTTCCTAAGCCACAGGCAGGGAGCTAGATGGGAGTGGAGCTGCCAGGATTGGAACTGGCACCCATATGGGATCCTGGCGTGTTCAAGGCGAGGACTTTAGCTGCTAGGCCACTCCGCTGGCCCTCCCTCCCCCTTTTTTTAATATTTGAATGGCAATCTAATGGATTCCCCATGTTCCCACAACCACCAGGCCTGGTCCAGGATGAAGCCAGCACCAGCCTAGAGCTTGTTGGCAGGGACTCAGGTACCTGAGCTACCGCCTGCATCTTCCTAAGATGGACATTGGCAGGAAGTTGGGTTCTAAAGCTGAGCCCAGGTCCGCTGACTGGAGTTTTGTGTGTCCTAAGCCACATCTTAACCACTGCACAAAATGGCCACCCCCATTTTTGAGGTCCTGAGACTCTGAATACTATGTAAAGCCTTTTCTACTATATTGGTATGAGTTTTGAGATAACCTTGGAAGTCTCAAAGTTTTTCCTCTGGGATAAAACTGGGATAACATATATGCCAAAATCAGTGGGAGGAGGGAAAGTCCTAGAGCCTTTGAACTGTACCATAAATAAAGAAACAAAACTACTCTCAAAGATTAAAAATGTTTTATACCAAAAATATATACCAGAGTATTGCTGTCATACTAAGATTATAAGCTGAAATTAAAAATGTTTTCCCTTACCTGTTTTTTTTTTTTTTTTAAGATTTATTTACTTTTGGGCCCAACTCAGTGGCCTAGCTGTTAAAAGTCCTTGCCTTGAATGCGCCAGGATTCCATATGGGTGCCAGTTCTAATCCCAGCAGCCCCACTTCCCATCCAACTCCCTGCTTGTGGCCTGGGAAAGCAGTCAAGGACAGTCCAGTGCTTTGAGATCCTGCATCAGTGTGGGAGATTTGGAGGAGGTTCCTGGCTCCTGGCTCTGGCTTGGCACAGCACTGGCCGTTGTGCTCACTTGGAGTGTAAGTCATCAGACGGAAGATCTTTATATCTCTCTTCCTCTTTATATATCTGACTTTTCGATCAAAATAAATAAATCTTTAAAGCATTTTTATTTACTTTTATTGGTTCACTCCCCAAGTGATTGCAACGGCTGGAGCTGAGCCAATCCAAAGCAGGAGAGAGAAGTTTTTTTGAGTAGCTGAGGGCTCTAGTGAAGGGGCAAGCCTGCAGATGCTTTGTGGAGATGTTTGAGGTTTGACTCTTGGTTGATTTAGCATGAACCTGAGGCAGTGTTTGTCACCTGTGTAGGTCATCATCAACTTCTGTTGAGAGAATGTAGGGAGCTGTGAAGGCCCTTAAAACAGCACAGTCAGAAATCATGATGCTGCTTGCGTTTCCCTATCTTAAGATTTCTATAATCAATGTTTTAAGTTTTTATTTATTTTTTTAAAGATTTGTTTATTTTTATTGTAAAGGTAGAGAGAGGAGAGACAGAGAAGATAATCTTCCACCTAATGATTTACTCCCCAAGTGGCTGCAATGGCCGGTGCTACGCCAATCCGAAGCCAGGATCCAGGAACTCTTCCATATCTCCCACACGGGTGCAAGGTCCCAAGGCATTGGGCCGTCCCGGGCTGCCTTCCTAGGCCACAAGCAGGGAGCTGGATGGGAAGTAGAGCTGCCGGGATTAGAACAGGCACCCATATGGAATCCCGGGCGCATTCAAGGCAAGGATTATAGCCACTAGGCCACCGCACTGGATCCTTAAGTTTTATTTTTCCTTTGAAAAATGAAATTCATTTGAGAGCAGAGTGAGCAAGCTCCTACATAATGGTTAACTCCCCTAAAGCGTACAGTGACACGAGGCCTGAGCCTGGGTGGAAGCTGAGGCACGGGAGATCTCAGATGGTGTTAAACATAATTTGTAGTAACCAGTCTCTTTGGAGCTTGAGCCAGGAGCCCAAGGCACTATGGAATGTGGTTAAGTGAGTTTTAATTCCTAAGCCAAACACCCTGCTAAGCGCTCCTGTCTTATGGTTTGTGATTCAGGCTAAATCAGGTGACTTTCATTAACTAAATGCTGTTCAAAAATATAACCAAAAAGATTTTGTGATGTGCTGAATTTTGTAGTGGTTCCACAGAAACATAAAGGAGGGCCCAGTGTGGTAGCTAGTGTCTAAATCTTCACCTTGCATGTGCCAGGATCCCGTATGGGTGCTGGTTGTATCCTAGCTACTCCTCCTCCCATCTAGCTCCCTGACTTAGGTGGTGGATCTGGAAGAGGTTCCTGGCTTTGGATCGGCTCAGCTCCAGCCGTTGCAATCCTTTGGGGAGTGAACCAACAAGTGAGAGATCTTTGTCTCTCTTCTCTGTAAAATTGTTTTTCCAATAAAAAATTTTTTAAGGACAAGAAAATCTTGGTTTTTATTTTTAAAACCAAGGATCTGGGCACATACAAAGCGAGGACCTCAGCCACAAGATACTGGCTCCAGGACTGAAATCTTGGTACTTAATACTTGGCCAGGATTATCAGCTCTCTGGCTTTTCCATCCCGAGGGGTGTGCTGTTAGCTAGCTTCTCCCCCGTGGGGCTGAGTGAGTGAAGACAGAATTGTTGTTTTGATTTTGGTCATGCATATACTGCCCATGCACTCATTTGTGCCTTGAGCTTTCTCGTAAAACTCGCTTGGGAGCAAAGAGGATAGCAGGGTTCTATGTAGTTTTGTAGTGCTTGCCACACATCATGGTTTAACAGGAAGCAAGTTCCAGGCACAGGCTAATGGGTTAGCTAATTAGTGTAATTATGTAATCAGGATATTTTAATGCCACAGGTTAGCCTGCTTCAGAAAATCTAGAAAATTCAGAAAAGTTGAAATCATGAAAAAGCCATGATTTCAGCTTTTCACACTAAAAAAACCAAACTTTTTAGTGTACTACCATCTGTAGTTACAGGCACAGCTCCCTGTGATTCGGAGAGTACGTACTACTAGCGTGTGCCTTTCTCCTGGCACCAGAGGCCTACTGCAGTGCCAAGTCTTGGAGATTCAGAGACATGGTTTTTCACTTTACTTCCATCTGTGTCTTGCGAGTTAAGTATTGTATTAGCTGGCTTAATTTTAGAATTTGTGTTTGAATAGTTGCTCTAGATTTTGCAGGTAAGTGGTACCTTCCTTGGAATTGGATTTGCAGGTAATGGCCTTTAAAATAACCTTATACCAAATATTAACCAAATTATGTATTTCTTTTTGACAATAGTTGTGACTTTTCACCTGGTGACTTGGTTTGGGCCAAGATGGAGGGCTACCCCTGGTGGCCTTGTCTGGTGTACAACCACCCCTTTGATGGAACATTCATCCGCCAGAAGGGGAAATCGGTTCGTATCCATGTACAGTTTTTTGATGACACCCCAACAAGAGGCTGGGTTACCAAGAGGCTATTAAAGCCGTACACAGGTAAGAGGGTTATGGGTGGCATGATTGCAGTGGACGGGGTGATGGGTGATAGATCCCAAACAGTGAGTTGGAATGTATTTTGCCACAATAAATGACAAGAGTGGAAAGTGTGAAAGATTTTTGGGCATGGGAATAAAGCATAGCTTAGGAGAAGCGTGTAGCTGGTCTTCAATTTATTTTGTGGGATGGAGTTTTTCTGTTTGATTTCTTTTGAGTGGCTTAGAGTGAAATTATGTCTTTATGGGGAGAAAAGTCATCTCATGACTGGCATTAATTACCAGAGTACGAAGTTCAGGATTAGAAGGCTGGAGTTTTAAACTGTCTCCATGTTGAAGGAACCAAATGATAGTGTAAACAATAGTGTTCAGGATACTCAGCGTGCAGATGAGCGACAGTGTCTGGGAGTTGGAGACCGCATTGCCTGGCCTCCAAACTCCTCCATCACAGCCCTCAGCAGTTCCTTAGAATAGTCTCTTCAGTGACCTGAGACAGTAGCGCTAACAGGGGCAACATCTCTTCAATGAGGCAGGAGCTGTAAAAAAGGGTTTGTGTTGAGACCCTTTCTTAACATTATGCTTCCAAGAAAAACTGACTACACCTTTACATGAAACTAGTTTCCTCCTAAAGATAAGTGCAAGTGAAGTGAGAAACAGAGCGCAATAATCAGGTTCAGACTTTGTGTTCAAAATATTTCTTTCAGAATCCAGTTTTAAGGGGCTCATGCTGTAGTGTAATAGGCTAAGCCTCTGCCGGCAGTACCAGCATCCCATATAGGTGTGTGTCAGTTTGCTGGGGCTGCTCCATTTCCAGTCCAGCTCCCGGCCTGGGACAGTAGCAGGTGGCAGCCCAAGTCCTTGATCCCTGCACCAAGTGGAAGACCCTGGAAAAGCTCCTGACTTCAGGTTGGCTCAGCTCTGACCACTGCAAACACTGGGGAGTGAATCAGTGGAATAAAAATGTGTCTTGGTGATTAGCCTTTAATAAAAACAGTAAAATACAGTTTTAAAGTGTCTCTGTGTTCAAGTTAGAGCTCAAATTTCATTAAAATAAGCGACAGTTCAACACACTAAGCAAGAAGATAAGGAACAGAGCTCTCCCAGTCTAATGGGGTATGACTGAACTCTTTGCCATGTGCGTAATTGGCCTATTTCTCCCCAGACACAAATATGGAAACCATATTTGGAAAAGAACTTGAATTGGTCGAAAAGCAAAAGATTAAAAACATTGCCGTGTTTATATTCCAAAAAAATGGAATGGCCTACATATCTATGCTGTAATCACAGCTTAATGTGTCTTACAGCTGCATCCCCTGCACCAGCTAGCCAGTGGTAAAATTGTTCTGGATATATTTGATCCAATCTCTGCTTTACAAGTAAATCTAAAACAAGAATGCAACAAAAAGGCCTTCTTTTTTCACCCATGCCTCTCTGCTTATTTGTTGCAAGATTTATTTGGAAGGCAGAATTAAGGGAAGTGGCGGGGTGGGTGGGGATGGGAGGAAGAATCTCCTAGCTCGCTCCCAGTTACTTGCACTGGGCCAGGCAGGAACCAGGAAACTCCCATCTTGGTGTCCCACATGGATGGCAGGGCCCAAAGATGGGCCATTATTTGTTGCTTTCCTATGTGCTTTAGCAGAGAGCTGGATCAGAAGTGGAGTAACTGGAACTAATTGGGATGCTGGCATCAGCAAATAGTGGTTCTGTGCACTTAGCCACAACTCTGGTCTGTGTGTACTGGTTTGGGTAACCCAACAGGTAACCATGGGAGTTAAACTTGGTAATTTCAGGTTCATTGGTAGCCTCTCCTTGATTGTTGTCATTCTTTTGGGCAAGTGCTACAGGTTGAGCCAAAGATCCAACAAGATCTTGTTTATGAATCTATTTCTAGGTTCAAAATCAAAGGACGCCCAGAAGGGAGGTCATTTTTATAGTTCAAAGCCTGAAATATTAAGAGCAATGCAACACGCAGATGAAGCCCTGAATAAAGACAAAAATAAGAGGCTTGAGTTGGCTGTGTGTGATGAGCCCTCAGAGCCGGAAGAGGAAGAAGAGATGGAGGTGGGACACTGCTGTTTTTGCCATTAGGACTGGGGGAAGGGAAGGGAGAGACTGGTATTTTCTTGTTACATATCTGTTAGGTGTAAGACGCACACATGTACGCACCTGCATTCCAGGGATTGTCGTTTATTTAAAAGATACACAGCTAGCACCTCCCCACTTGTTCACAAGCCTGCTTGGAGGACGAGGCTCTGCAGGTAGCAGTGCCATTTTGGAAAGCAGCAGTCAGCCAGGAACAGTCTGGTTGTGGTCATGGAATCAGGTAGTAGTCCTTCATAGAAGGGTGGACCCAGGTCCTGGGTGGCAAGTATCTAGGTTGATGCTTTTCATTTTAATAATTTTTGTTGCATCCTGCATTAATAAAAAGTAAATAACTACAAAATACAACTTGGACTTCAGATGGCAACCATCGTTGATAATTAGTTCACTTAAAGTAGATAAGAGGTTAAGAGGTATGGTCTCTAGTTCAGGAAATTAAAGTACCCTATCCCACAAGAGATTGTTTAGCTAAAGCTTGATGTTTTATTCCTTATACATGAAATAAGGAATAAGATAAGTTAAATATGATGGGTGTTTTCATCTTAATATTTAGGGTTGTGGTTAGGGGCTGTGGCATTAATTGGAGGTTGAAAACTTGCTGTTAACTATGAACAACATTTAGCTTGCTACTTAAACACTTCAGCTATAGCTGGTCTTTAGAGAAGCGAGCACTAGCACCATTATAGATGGCTTATTTTTTTTTACCCTAAGTGTATAAAATGGTAAATCTCAAAGTATGTCCACTCTTGTACTTGTGACCTGGTGACAGTACTGAACTCACTTGAACAGCAATCTCTGAACCTGTGTGACACTTCTTGATTGTTAGGCAAATCTGAAATTGGTTTCTTGTGGAAGCTTATGAAGTTGGAGGTGGAGAGTCCCAGCACAATTTTCCAAAATGTGCCAGCCATTTTCCAAATATATTTTCCTTGCCTGGCAGGTAGCTGCAGCTAACACATCAGAGAAGAGTGAAGAAGATAATGTAATTGAGAGTGAAGAGGAAATGCAGCCTAAGGTGCAAGGATCTAGGCGAAGCAGCCGCCAAATAAAGAAACGAAGGGTCATTTCAGACTCTGAGAGTGATGCTGGTGGCTCTGATGTGGAATTCAAGCCAGACGCTAAGGAGGAAGGGAGCAGTGATGAAATCAGCAGCGGGGGGTGTGACAGTGAAAGTGAAGGCCTGGACGGTCCCATCAAAGCTGCACCCAAGCGAAAGAGAATGGCGACGGGCAATGGGTCTCTTAAAAGGAAAAGTTCAAAGAAAGAAGTATTGTCAACCACCAAGCGAGCATCTGGCATTGCAGCAGAAACCAAGAGCACTCTTAGTGCTTTTTCTGCTCAGAATTGCGAATCCCAGTCCCAGGCTAGCGGAGCAGCTGATGACAGTGGTCGGCCTGCTACCTGGTACCATGAAACTTTAGAATGGCTTAAAAAGGAGAAGAGACGAGACGCGTACAGGAGACGGCCTGACCACCCTGACTTTGATGCATCCACACTTCATGTGCCTGAAGATTTCCTTAATTCCTGTACTCCTGGCATGAGGAAGTGGTGGCAGATTAAGGCTCAGAACTTTGATCTTGTCATCTTTTATAAGGTGGGGAAGTTTTATGAACTGTATCATATGGATGCTCTTATTGGTGTGAATGAACTTGGGCTGGTATTCATGAAAGGCAACTGGGCCCATTCTGGCTTTCCCGAAATTGCATTTGGCCGTTATTCAGATTCCCTGGTGCAGAAGGGATATAAAGTAGCACGAGTTGAACAGACTGAAACCCCAGAAATGATGGAAGCAAGATGCCGAAAGATGGCACACATATCTAAGCATGATAAAGTGGTCAGGAGGGAGATCTGTAGAATCATCACCAAGGGTACACAGACGTACAGTGTGCTGGAAGGTGATCCTTCTGAAAACTACAGTAAGTATCTTCTTAGTCTGAAGGAAAAAGAAGCAGATTCTTCTGGCCACACTCGTGTGTTCGGTGTGTGCTTCGTTGATGCTTCATTGGGAAAGTTTTTCCTAGGTCAGTTTTCAGATGATCGCCATTGTTCCAGACTGAGGACTCTAGTGGCACACTATCCTCCAGTACAGGTCTTGTTTGAGAAAGGAAATCTCTCCATGGAAACTAAGTCAGTCCTGAAGGGTTCATTATCCTCTTCTCTTCAGGAAGCTCTCATCCCAGGCTCCCAATTTTGGGATGCAGGCAAAACCCTGAGGACTCTCCTTGAAGAAGGGTATTTTACAGAAAAGGTAAACGCGGACAGCGGGGTGATGCTACCCCAGGTGCTTAAGGGCATGACCTCAGAGTCTGATTCCATTGGGCTCACACCAGGAGAGAACAGTGAGTTGGCCCTCTCCGCTCTTGGTGGTTGTGTCTTTTACCTCAAAAAATGCCTTATTGATCAGGAGCTCTTATCAATGTGTAATTTTGAAGAATATATTCCTTTAGACTCTAATGTGGTCAGTACTGCCAGACCTGGTGCTATCTTTCAGCCCAGTCAGCGGATGGTGCTAGACGCAGTGACCTTAAACAACTTGGAGATTTTTCTGAACGGGACAAATGGCTCTACTGAAGGGACCCTGTTAGAGAGGATCGATTCTTGCTGTACTCCCTTTGGTAAGCGGCTCCTCAAGCACTGGCTTTGTGCCCCACTCTGTAACCCTAACGCTATCAGTGATCGTCTAGATGCCATAGAAGACCTCATGGCTGTGCCTGAGAAAGTCTCCGAAGTTGTAGACCTTTTGAAAAAGCTCCCAGATCTTGAAAGGCTGCTGAGTAAAATCCATAATGTCGGCTCTCCTCTGAAGAGCCAGAACCACCCAGACAGCAGGGCCATAATGTATGAAGAAACGACTTACAGCAAAAAGAAGATCATTGATTTCCTTTCTGCTCTGGAAGGATTTAAAGTCATGTGTAAAATCATAGAGATTATGGAAGATGCTGTCAGTGACTTTAAGTCTAACCTCCTGAAGCAGGTCATTACTCTGCAGACCAAAAATCCTGCAGCCCGCTTTCCTGATTTGACTGCAGAGCTGCACCGATGGGACACAGCTTTTGACCACGACAAAGCACGCAAGACTGGGCTGATTACTCCTAAAGCAGGCTTTGACAGTGACTATGACCAAGCTCTTGCGGACATAAAAGAAAATGAACAGAGCCTCCTGGAATACTTGGAGAAGCAGCGCAGTCGAATTGGTTGTAGGACTATAGTGTACTGGGGGATCGGCAGGAATCGTTATCAGCTGGAAATCCCAGAGAACTTCACTACACGTAACCTGCCAGAAGAATATGAATTGAAATCTACCAAGAAGGGCTGTAAACGATACTGGACCAAAACTATTGAGAAGAAGTTGGCCAGTCTGATCAATGCTGAAGAACGGAGAGATGTATCCTTAAAGGACTGCATGCGGCGACTCTTCCATAACTTTGATAAAAACTACAAGGACTGGCATTCTGCCGTAGAGTGCATCGCAGTGTTGGGTAAGACTTTGTTGATTCCTAAGTGACAAGTTGCACTAAGGGGGCTTTCAAAATAGTCCATGGATTAATGCACATTCATGCATATTTCCTGCCACTCAGCAGAATGGCTAAATGCTTAAAATTACGAGTAGCCCTCCTGCCTTCAGGTTTGGGTAACTGAACAGAAAAGACTGATAGAGGGTCTTGAGGGAAACTTTCCCCCCCCTTTATTTTTGACAGTCTTTACATAGATGATTAGGACACAAAGGGTTAAGGGCTACAGGAAAATGGGTAAAGTGAAAGCTTTATTTTTAGATCCAATTTCCTTTTTAATTGAACTTAGTGATTTAAAAAAACAGTTTGAAAACCAGAGAGGAGAGCGGTGACCGTGGTCTTCCAGCCTCTGGTTCATTCCCCAAATGGCCACAATGACCAGAGCTGAGACCTTAATCTGGGTCTGCCTGGGGGGCGCAAGGGCCCAAGGAGTCGGGACCATCTTCCATCGTTATCCCAAACATGTTAGCAGGGAGCTGGAACCTGAACCAGTGCCCATATAGGATGCCACTATGGCAAGTGGAATCCTAGCCCAGTGGCCCCAGATTTACTTTTTATTCTGTGTGTGTGTGCGCACTGTAAAAGATGGATCTTCCTCATGTTAGGCAAAGTTATTATACTTTGTTCCCCTGAGTTATTTTAAATGCCCTGATTTATGCATATAGATGATGCTAACCTTTTCAAAAAGCTCCCTTGCTGTTTTGCACTTGTTTATGTCCCATGAATAATTTCTTTGATGAATACTGCCATCTAGATTGGGTTTTCAAAATGGTTATTAGCTTTTTAATATACCGTGACAGAATCACAGGGTTTCATCCAGAGACAGGTAGTTTAGCTCTGTGTTGTATGTTGTTGTGGGTTGTCATACATTGGTTCAATGTCTAGATTTCTCATGTGGTCACAACAGCCTGATTTCTTGACCGCTTACTGCATCCTCCCAGGGTCTGCCGTAGCGGGGAGCTGGGAGCTGGTGTTGAACCTAGTCATATCTGCACTGTCAGGCCTGTTTCCTCCCAGTAGTCTTCCAGTCCTGATATTGGAGGCTCTATGACCTTTGAGGGGAGAGAGATCTTTGGGTCAAAATCAAAGTCACTTAAGTAAGTTTTTATGTGTTGGGCATTTTTGGATGAATGTTAACCATGGTGTCAACTGTTAGGTGACAATATGTGGTACTACGTTGACTATAGCATACTGCCTGTGAAGGAACAGCAAATTAACTCTTGTTGCCTCTCTAACAGATGTCTTAGTGTGCCTGGCTAACTATAGTCGAGGGGGTGATGGCCCCATGTGCCGCCCAGTAATTCTGTTGCCAGGAGAAGACACTCTTCCCTTCTTAGAGCTCAAAGGATCACGCCACCCCTGCATTACCAAGACATTTTTTGGAGACGACTTTATTCCTAATAACATTCTGATAGGCTGTGAGGAAGATGAGGAAAATCACAAAGCCTATTGTGTGCTTGTTACTGGACCAAATATGGGCGGCAAGTCTACCCTCATGAGACAGGTAACTGATTCTCACTTTGTAAACACTGCAATGTTACATAAAATGAAGTCTCTGGTGTACTAGAAGAAGTGCCTTGTGTTATAAAAGTGGTAGCTCTTGATGAGTGTCAAGCCAGGAGGTACTTTGACTTGACAATTCAGGAGTATAACAATAAGAGCTGTATGAAATCATGTTTGTGGGAATCTTTTTAGGCTGATGGCCAACTTCCTCAGATGAAACTTGGGAAGTGCTTTTAGGGGGAACATGATGTGGCTTTTTGATTTATCTGGGGCTGGTTGCTTGCCCTGCTCTCCTGCACTGTTTGCCACTCATTTGCCACTGAGAACACATCAAAAAAATTCAGTGGATGTATCCTTTGAAATGAATTAATTTGATCCAAAAAGTGAAGGAGAAAGCAGTTTTGAAGAGCTCCCAGGTTAATTCCACTCTGTGGCTTGGGTTAGAAAGCAGGCTCGAGTGCTGTATCTCTCAAGGGTTTTTTAAGTTTGTTGTCTATAGGTATTTTTAATACCAATCATAAAAAGACCTTTTCCTCCCTCATTCACAGGCTGGCCTATTAGCTGTAATGGCCCAGATGGGTTGTTATGTACCTGCTGAAGTGTGTAGGCTCACACCAATTGATAGAGTGTTTACTAGACTTGGTGCCTCAGATAGAATAATGTCAGGTGAGTTTACTTTTTCCACCAAGGGATTTAATGATCTGCCTCTTAAATTTGACTTTAGTGCTTCAGCTGCAGTTTAAGAATCTCAGATTCTTGTCACTTATGTAGCTTGTGCTAAAACTCAAACCTGAAATTGGGATCTTGCTAGGTTTATTATTAACATGACCATGTATTTGATTTTTGTGACTTTTTTTTTAAAAGGTGAAAGCACATTTTTTGTTGAACTGAGTGAGACGGCCAGCATACTTAAGCATGCAACAGCACATTCTCTGGTTCTTGTAGACGAATTAGGTAAGACATTTAAAACATTATGTGAAGCACAAGAGGGCCTTTACTCTTACCTGAGTGAGATCAGAAGGGATCACTTTTTAAAATAACTTTAACTCCACTTTACACCCCAAGGACTGCTTGGATGGATCTGTTCATAGAATCCTGATTCTCTAAGCTTGTTTTGAACCTCCTGCACAGCCTTTTTGATGTTACAAGGCAGATCGTATAACATGCAATGTTCAACTTTCACAGGAAGAGGTACTGCAACCTTTGATGGGACAGCAATAGCAAATGCAGTTGTTAAAGAACTTGCTGAAACTATTAAGTGTCGGACTTTGTTTTCTACTCACTATCATTCATTAGTAGAAGATTATTCTCAAAATGACGCTGTGCGTCTAGGACATATGGTATGTAGAAATAGTTTGTAATCAAAAATTTGGTTTTTGAGACAAAATGGGCACATGAATAGAATAGCTAATTAAGCTTTGTTTTTGTTTTTAAGGCATGCATGGTAGAAAATGAGTGTGAAGACCCCAGTCAGGAGACTATTACCTTTCTCTATAAATTCATTAAGGGAGCTTGTCCTAAGAGTTATGGCTTTAATGCAGCAAGGCTTGCAAATCTTCCAGAGGAGGTCATTCAAAAGGGACATAGAAAAGCAAGAGAATTTGAGAAAATGACTCAGTCACTACGGTTATTTAGGTAATTATGCATTCAGCAGACTGCTAATGGTTGGGAGGAAGTAAAGGGGTGGGGGATGGCCAAAAGTATAAACTAAAAAAATTTTTTTTTAATTTAAGGGAAATTTACCTGGCTACTGAGAGGCCAACTGTAGATGCTGAATCTCTCCGTAAGTTGCTGACTTTGACTAAAGAATTATAGGCTACAACTGGAAACTTTGACTTTTGACGAAGTTGGTAAATTCACACAACATTATGATCTAATAAACTTTATTTTTTAAAAATGACCATTTTTCCATTTTCTTTCTAGGAAATTAAACCCTTTTAATTCTTATCTACCTTCTACATAATGGTTATTGAATACTCCACAATATATTAAGTCTAGATGTTATGGTACATGCATACACTTTCAGGCTGTTTATACCCACTGTCACCAATACACATAAATGGGGGGAGGGGTTATGAAACTGTATAGGGCTGTATATATATACTTGTCTCAGCTTAATGCAGGAAATTGTGAATTTCCAGCAGTTTTGTCTAAACTGTTCAAAAAAAAACTATGAACAGAGCTCCAATACAGGACTGTTTTGAGGAGACTTTCTAAAGTGTACTTTAAAACATAGTAGTTTTTTACCTTTCACAAAACTGAGTTACAAGAATACTTTTGTTTTACAGTGCATCCCTTCCTAGGAAGTCTCATTAAAACACTCACTTTTTCTAAAGGGCAGGGTGATTTTGAATGCTGCACAGGGTAGGAAAGGAAATAATAGTCTTAACTTTTTCTTAAAGGATACCAGAAACATTGCTGGATATAATTTAAGATTAGTGTTTTCTCTTTCATAGAAAGAACGTACATACTGGGACATGAGTACAGTTACAGCAAGTCTAGGTGTGCTAACAAAACAGGGCACATTCAAGTACAATAAGATTTTGCTTGAAATTAAAAACAAACTACATGAGATTAAAGCATTAAAATCATATTTCTCAATCTGAATACATGTTTTTAAAAAATTCAAAAGAAACGCCAGAAGTGCTAGCTCACATTTTTACCATATTACAAAAGCAATTGGTACCCATGTCCATAAAGGCAGCAACAAAGCT
Source organism: Ochotona curzoniae (assembly GCF_017591425.1). Taxonomy (NCBI): domain Eukaryota; kingdom Metazoa; phylum Chordata; class Mammalia; order Lagomorpha; family Ochotonidae; genus Ochotona; species Ochotona curzoniae. The sequence continues at coordinate 63,824,924 of NW_024466599.1, forward strand.
GCTTGTCTATTGGAGATTACTACTGCAAATTGGACTGCATTCAATGCTAGTTGTAAAAACACCAGCTTTTCAGAAGTTGGTATCTGTACAAAATTGCAGCTTATTTTCTTCACTTCTGTCCCTTCAAAAGTCTTTACACCGTAATGCTAAAACACCCAGCTTTGAGATCCTGAGTCAATATATTGCCACTTTCTTTTTGGTAGCTTGAGCTTCATAGTGTCAACTGACCTTGTGTATCCATTTTTTTTAATACAGTCTGTTCCTGTAGCATGGGCAAATATTTTAAATCTTCTTCCAAAAATGTTTTAAGTTATGATGTTAGAATGGCAGGACTTTTTTCTTTAGGGAAGGAATTCAGTTGTGCTGCAATGTATTAGATTCTATAGGTGGAGCAGAGTCATATAGTGTATCTGTATCATGTGTAGGCTCACCAGCTAATGTACAAGGGTTAGACAGTGTTCCAGCACCACAGTCACAGAAAAACCTAAAGCAAAAATGAAAACCCAAAAATTAGGATAAAGCGAAGGGGAAAATAGTTGAGTAACATAGCAAGCAAGTGTGCTACATACCTATCATGTCTAATAAATTCTACATCATGTCCCTGATGGCACTTCTTAATGCAGTTCACACATATGGCATTTCGATCTGTGGTGTTACACGTATGACATCTGAAAAGCAAAACCTTAGGTTACTTTTCTCAAACACGTCATTAATTAAATATTGTTTAAAATCCCATTGTTTGGTATCTAATTTCTGGGCTTGACTTAGAGGGGAGCTGTTACACCCTATCAAACAATGAGTACACAGATCCTAGCGTGGCTCATTTTAGTTTATGCTTGCACCCTTCCCCTTCTCAAGACTCAAATAATTTAGAAAAATACCTGTAGAAATCATGCATGGGATAGCTGGTGTAACTTGATATTTTATATAAACATTGGCCTCTACTAACAGCCTTTTCTATGGCATCTTGATTGTTCATTATTTTGTTATCTGCAATAAAAGAAAAATGAATAAATGATCCATGACAACACAAAACTGAAGATTATTTTCAAGAGCTTTTAAATGATGCTAACCAATGAGGTAATTTTTAAAGGTCAGCTAATAGATGCAGCAACAGTTCAGAGAAACTTTACATCTTGGATTCTTTCCAAATCTCTAACTGCTGCTAGCTTGCAGTGTGACAGAAGGAATCCAGCAGTAGCTCCTGATTGTTTTCATGGTATATTGCATGTATCTATAGGCAGAATAACATACCTTTCATTGTCACATTAACACCAGATGCTAAAAATAAGCCTCCAAACCGGTTGTTAAAAATCTGATTGCCTTCTAGTGTTGCAGTTGCATGATTTGTAATTTCAATACCTGAAGTGAAATTTTACAAGTAAGTACAAGCATCACTTTATACATACATACTGTTCACTGAAAGACTAAAAAATAACTCCTCTGCAGCTGCTTTCTACATTCACTCACAGCACTACACAGCTAATTTTTATTAATGGCATCTTTAAATCTATGCCGACTTACTTGAAGTATGTATATATTTGGTTATAACCATCGTTTGTGTGTGTGCATATGTGCTCCTAGTAGCAATACAACTTATTCCAATTAAGAGTTCTTGGGTTTGGCTCAGGGTGGATAAATCCAGAAGCTGGCTTCTATTAATGAATGGGGTCATAGCAAAAAGCAAACTGCACATGTATAAACAAGCCACAGGCAAGGAAAGGAAAGTACAAACCTGCAGCAAATCCATCAAATATTCTGTTTTTCCTTAAGACTGGATGACTATTAGTGCTGATGAGAACGCCTGCTTGAGCATTCCTGAAAATATCATTTTCTTCAAGGAGACCTATAATAAAATATTTCCTTAGATTAAGCCTAATGCATGTGACAAATATTAGCCTTTCTTGGTTCATATTTAATACATTTTCTTTTTGAGATGTACAATAGTTAGAATGTTAAAAGATATTTTCTCCAAAATAACCTGTAAGAATGTACTAACCCATAAACGAAGCTTACTAGCAGGGTCGAAATCCAAGGTAACTTATTCCTAGTACCCAGTACCCAGTACCCAGTACATGGCTCATTCTCAATGAATATCAATGTCCCTTTGCTTAATATCAACTGTTTCTGGAAGATATTCAGTTAGCCTTCATCTTCTGTTATATTAACCTGGACTAAAGTTGACTTTGTCTTTTATACAGTTTCCTAGTTCTGTTTGGCTGAACACCAACTATGGATATCCTATATTCCTTTTTCTGGTAAAAAGTGCAAGCTAATCCAGAATGTTTAATACTGGATTTAACTTTCCCCTTCAACCCTCCTGCTTAATCAGTGACCTAGTCCCGATCTATACCTTTCCTAACATATGTGTCCCCACCTTTTTCCACCTGCATGCTATTTATTTCAGGCACTATTGGTTGCCTCTCAAACTCCGTACTGCATGTAGAGAAACCCCATTTCCCAGCTTCAACTGCGTATCTCCTTACCTTACTGAGTCACTCTGAGTTTATAGGCATACTGCTTTTTTGATTCACCTTTTAGCACATTAGTAGAAGAAATAAAAGAGTACAAAACTTAAGCTAGGAACAGCCTGCTCACTCACCATCTTCTGTTTACCATGAATGCCCACATGAAGTCCAGCCCAACGATGATTTTATTACACAAACCTCTTACATACAACCATTCTGTGTTGTACAGTGTCATATGTGGCCCAAACTCCTATCAGATGCCACTTTAGAAATAGTCTTTCATTGATGGGATCATCACTGCTCACTGAATTTTAGACAGTGCTGGGTAATTTACTTGGGAAGTGATGGGTTTGCATTTACCATTCTCCAGTCCATAAACAGCATGGATTTGTAAGGGTACTGTGGAACTTTTGCCTCAATGCCAGAGTTGACCTGGATTAGATACCTATCCAGGCACACCTTGTCTTCATTAATTTCAGTGTCCAATGAACAGTTGTAAGCAGTTACGAAAGCAATACTCACTGGTATGACAAGCATTTACAAACCAATTAATTTGCACACCTAGTTCTATGAAGTTTATTGTAAACATGTCACTATTCTGAAAAAAAGGTCAAGAGAGGATATGAACAAATTTGCTATCTTAAAGGCCTCAACTAGCAAAGTCAAGATGGCTACAAAACAACTACTGTGAACATTCATCTCCTTTTAAGCACTTAGCTGTTGAACCATGAAAATTAATCTGTAATGTAATTTCTATTAGTTGACAGTGTCACTGATCATTAAAGATATGGAAGAATAACGGAGAACTGGGTTTTTCACTAATGCAAAATTAACAACAATACCTCGACCCCCATTAAATATACAGATGCCACCATCTCTTCCATCATGGATTTTGTTTCTTCTTAGTGTAGGATTACTATCTGTTTTAATCCAGACTCCAGCCATTGCATTGTCAAATATTTCATTGTCTTCTATACAGCCTAGACCTATAAGTGCAAAAATTTAGGATTATTTTTTGAAAAACAGATAGATTAGCTGCTGGTTCATTCCCAAGAGGCCAGAATTCCATCCAGGGCGCCCTCCCAGGTAGCAGGGGCACAAGAATTTGGCATCTCCTGCTGCCTCCCAGGATGCATTAGCTGAATCAAGAGCAGCTGGGCCTTTGTGGCCTGGGAGTCACAAAGGATAGCCTAATCCACAGTGCCACTGTGCCCTCCCCTCACGGTAACTACAGGACAAATCTATTCATAGAGGGGGATGATAAAAACCCTGACTTACCAGAATTATAAACTAGAATTCCACCGTTCTGTCCTCCCCAGATTTTGTTGCGCCTAATTTTGGGGTTACTTCCAGTCCTATGGAAAATGGAAATCCACATTACAGTACTCACACTACCCAATACAATAAAGTTCAGAGAAATTCAGTTGCTTCACCATGCATGCGCTTTCCCCCAAAGTACACTTCACTACAGATGATGCTGTTACAGTCACCAAATACATTAAGTAAGCTGGGGGGGGGGGATTAAATGCTTATTTTGATAGAAACTCCCTATTAAATAGAAAATGAAGATTGACGTATATGATAATTAGGACTAATTTCAAAAGGGATATAAAAACTACAAATTACATAGAACCAGCACAAAGACAGATGCTTTGATTTTACTCTGCACCAACTACACATGCAATATTTTTAAATAGACTCGCCAGTTGAGTTCAAAGGGGTGGACTGGCAGCCAATAATGCTCAATGGGTTGCACAACAGTAGAGCTGAATTCTTATACTTCTTTGCTCACCTATACCAACAAAAGCTACACTCTGACAACTGAAGCCCAGAGTGTGCTGGAAGCAATATGGCAATTTCTTCCCTCTACTCTACATTTCCCTTCCCCCAAAGAAAGCCTAATGTGGAAACTTTACCTTATCTGAACACCAGAATACATATGATTATAGATGTCATTGTCCTCTAGCACTCCATGTCCATTATCATAAAAATAAACACCAACCTAAAATTTAAAGAAGATTGATTTTTTTGGGTGACAAGTGTTAAACAGTAATATTGCCCATGCTAGAGTCCACGCTAATCCTACCTGCTTGCCACTGTGTATACGGTTTCTTCTCAGTACTGGAGTGCTTCCAGTTGTCACCCAGACTCCAGCCAAAGTATTACTATAAACTTCATTCTCTTCTATCACACCTTGTCCTTTTTCATGCTAAATAAGAAGTTACATTGGTTATGATACAGCCATATCTTGCATAAGTAAAACCAAATAATTTAGTTACTCTCCCTTAAAGATTTACTTATTCCAAAGAGAATAGATCCACCCCAGATACCTGTAACTGAGTTTAGCCAGCTAAGAGCTTGACCTAGGTCTCACATGTGGGCTAATCTCACCCAGGCCCAGGAGGGAGCTGGCCTGGAAGTAGAGCAGCCTGGACTCAAATCTGCCCCCAAAAAGATTGCCAGCTTTACCTGCTACACTATGGTCCCTTGTCTTACTGTCTTAAGTTTTAAAACGGTCTTAATCTTGTTTTCTACTTTGCAATCTGCCAGAGTGCAAGCATTGTTTTCTGTAGGAAAATCTATTTCATCCTAAGATGTATAACAAACTGAAAATCTCTCATTTAATCTTTCCTGGAATAATCACTTCAAAATTAGTATGCTCTTTAAAAATAAAAATTAGTACTTTCTATCAATATTCTTCATAAGATTTTTATGTAAAAATTTTATTATTTTATTATATTTATTATTTTATTATTTATTTTATTATTTTATTATTATTTTTATTATTTTGAATCAGTTCTACAGTTTCAGATACCACCATGCTAACTACACAGTGCTAATTCACAGGTTTCAATTATAAATATAACTGTTTAAACAAGAATTGCAATTAGAAATTCCCTTTTTCAGAAGAAAAATATTAGTACTTTCAGTGACAAGATTTGATTTAATGCTTTTATAGAATTTCAGAGATTCAGAAACCACATTAACAGAAATCTAACAAATATAACATTTCAATCGGTTCTGAGAAATTATATCGCCTATGTTTTCAATTTAATCAACTCCTGATGAAATGTTACAGATATATACCATCGCTATAAAATTGGAAGTCATATAAATCTAGGCAGGGAGAATAAGAGTCTTATTTTACAGTTTAAATATATAAACAGTTAACAAAAAATTCATATTCAAAAGTTGAGTATATCGTATCAAAAGTTAGATGTGCTTCCCCAAATTCTTTCCCACAATTTTGATGCATGAGTTTCCCAAACTATGCTCATGAACTTACCACATAAATCCCACCATGTTGGCCATCATGAATTTTGTTATGCCGAACAATGGGACAACTGTTTGTCCTAATCTGAATTCCTGCTAATGCATTACCTATTTAAAAATAAAAGTTAACAATGTCAACACTTAGAGCCTAGTTGAATTTGATAAGAGTTCTGCATTAGTTAGTGGAATCCTATTCCGTGACTTCTTGTAAGCTCTTCATGCTTGACCAGTAAGTAGGGGGAGTTGCAGTCTCTCACAGGGTTGTTGTGAACATACAGACTTAATTCAGGTACAGTGATGTGCAAAGTACATGGCTCTCAGGTTTAGTCAGAAGAGAAAGCCCAGGAACATCAGTATGTAGCACACAGACACTAAAAAATTGTCACTAAATTAATTCATTTACACATAGTGGAAAATGAGTGCGACCCCAAACTTTCACACAAATTCTATGCAATGAATTTATAATACACTTTATGTATTATTTGAGACTAAGATATTGTTTTATCCCCGGTACCTGATATTACATACAGTATCTAGAGTACAGTTGATACTCAGTGAATTTAAGTACTAGAGAATACTCATTGAGATAGTTTCACAATGGCCATTTTGCTAATATAATGAAAACAGGCCAATCTGTTCTATAAAACAAAATCAGACACTTACCATAAATGTCATTTCCTTCAATAAGGCCTCGTCCATCTCCAAAGATGTAAACTCCTCCTTGATTTCCATTAAATATAGAATTTCCCCTAAATGATGTGAAATGACAGGAAGTGTATAACCATCTATCCAGTAGTTGTTTTATAGAAGCAATCGCTTCCTGCAACTTTGACATTGCTTATGATCACATGACAAATTTTAATTTCTACTGGTTCAGCTAATTTCTCAACTGCAAATTCTCTTTTAGCTCTAACACCTAAAGCTTAGGAGTGAAACAGATTCCTTAAAAATTATTTTCAAAACAGTCAATGTTTTTTTAATGCCCCTAAGAAATATTTGAGTATTAGCAAGGCAAATCCCACAATTATTTGATAAAATTGGTGAAAAAAACTTTGACAAGTAACTCATGCTTTCTGATTAAATAACAGTTCTGTCCAAAGATCTTTAAGAGTACTTTGTTGCTAAAACTAAGCAAAACAACAACAACAAAAAAGAACACTCAGGTTCCAAAGGAAACTCACACCATTTGCAGCTGCTAATAAAATACGGTGACTGGCTTAAAAAAAAAAAAGTAATAAAGAACAAACCAAAACCAGGAAATAAGTGTGTAGTGATACCACTAGAAAAACTTGTTTCAGAATATTAAGATGCCTAGGAAAAACTTTTATGTCAATGCTACCTCAGCTTCTTGACTTTTCTTATTAAACAAATCCTTAAGAACAAATTACCAGCAATACTTTTATGAAAATACCTTATTGTTGGGTCACTATTTGAGGTAATCCATACACCTGCAAAGTTGTTTGCATAGATTTTATTCTCTATAAATTGCCCTCTTCCTTTTTCATGGACATATATCCCTCCAGTCTGCCCATGGTGAATTTCACATCGAACCACAGTGGGATTAGCATAGGCTTTTACTTCAAAGCCTGCTATCCTATTCCTGTGTATGTTGCAACTTTCAAAGTAACCCTGTAAAATACAGAAATTATTCTGTAAATGAGTAAGAATGCAAAACAGATACACACTAAATGCCAAGTGATAAATATGCAAAGAAACATTTCAATGTTCAATTGAAAACTATACAAACCTTCTCAATTAGTCTCATGAGTATAATCAAAAGTAGGAAGGGAAAAAGGGAAAATATATTCAATGACTGAAATTAAAAGATAGCATTTAACACAAATTTAGAGTGATGGTACTATGGTGTCATGGGTTAAGACCCTGTGTGCACCAAATGGTCAATGACTCAAGTCCAGATTTCTTTATTTCTGATCTAGCACCTCCCTGTCAAAGTGCTTGAAAACTCACAGAAAAATATCTCAAAATGCTTGAGCCACTGCCACCCATGTGGGAGACTGGAAAAAAGTTTCTGACATCTAGCTTGGCCTGCCCCAGCCTGGCCATTACGGCCATTTGAGGAGTGAATGAGCAGATGGGAGATCCTTTTCTCTGTAAGAAAGTGAGCTGAAAGTTCCAACAGGGGCCAGCATTGTGGCACAGCAAGTGAAGCTGCTATCTTGGACACCAGCATCCCAATATGGGTACTGGTTCCTGTCCCAGCTGCTCCACTTCTGATCCATTCAGCTTTCTGCTAATGTATCTGGAAAAGCACTGAAAGATGGCCCAAGCACTTGGTCTCAGGCCACTCACCTAGGACACCCAGATGGGAGTTCCAGGCTCCTGGCTTCAGATAGCCCCAGTATGGCCATTGTGACCATTTAGAGAATGAAACAGTGGACAGATTTCTCTCTCCCCAACTCAGTAGCTCTATCTTTTAGGCAATTAAATAAACTCTTTATCTTGAAAAGTTTCAACAAATCAACTTATAAAAAATGTTGTAACAACATATTCAGAAACTGACAGAGCAACTTAAAAATATTCATCATAGGGGCCTGGTGTGACAGCCCAGTGGCTAAAGTCCTCGCCTTGAACGCGCCGGGATCTCAAATGGGGGCCATTTTATACCTCAGCGGTTCCACTTTCCATCCAGCTTCCTGCCTGTGGCCTGAGAAGGCAGTTGAGGATGGCCCAAAGCCTTGGGACCATGCATCTACATGGGAGGCCAGGAGGAAGTTCTGGGCTCCTGGCTTCGGATCAGCTCAGCTCTGGCCGATGCGGCCACTTGGGGAGTGAATCAGAAGACAAAAGAGCTTCCTGTCTCTCCTCCTGTACAATAAAAATAAATCTTTATACTCCCTAACTATAATCTAGTAAACACTTGCCAAACACTGAAATATGGAAGAGGAACAGGAAAATGCATGGAGTTAGCACAGGCTGCTTTTCAACTTCAGTGAAGTATCCTTTTTCCAACACCTTGTAAGCCTACTCAACTATCTCCTATTTAATGTGATAAGTTCTAGTGGCATGGATGAACCACAGGGAGGAATGCAGACCCTGTCTTCCACAATGACATTATTATTAATTTTTGTTTATAGCTTTTTAAAAAAGATTTTTAAAAAAATTGTAAGATATAGATAGAGGAGGACCTATCTCCTAGCTCCTGGCTCCTGGCTTTGGTGTGGCCCAGCTTCAGCCAGTGTGAACATTTGGGGAATAAATGAGCATACTGCAGATCTCTCTCTCCTACTTCTCTCTTCAAACCTGCCTTTCAAATAAAATGGTAAGAAGAGGGCCCAGGTCCTTGGGCCCCTGCACCTGCATGGGAGACCTCGAAGAAGCGGCTGGCTCCTGCCTCTGGACAGGCCCAGCTCTGGTCATTGTGGCCATTTGGGGAGTGAAAATACAAGATGGAAGATCTTTCCTTCTTTGTCTAAACCTGCCTTTGAAATAAATAAATCTTAAAAAATTTGAAGCCATAATACCCATAAAGCTTTTTCTTTTTAAAAGTGTTGGAAAAAAAAGTTGAGATGACAAAATCTACTGAGATTGGGTCAAAATTTAAATACTTACAGTACAACTGAAGAAATGACTAATGGTGTGTAAATATATACCCATCTCTGTAGGGATGGTAGTGCTTTGATCTTTTTCAAAAGACTATGAAAAGTAAGGTGGGGATAGGTTGAAATATAAAATACATTCCTCATTTTCCACAGGTAGAGTTCATGCTTTATTCTAAAGTTCAAATATCCAGTGAACAATGAAAACTCTACGAAGAATGTTTAGACATAATTTTCAACATTTTAAAAAATGAACTAGAGTAGAAAATCCTTTATAATTCTTATGAATAAAGGCATGTAAATTCTTACTATGCTCTAGATAAGGAAAAGGAGAATTCCAGAAAAGTCTTGAATATAATTAAGCTGAAGAGCTGTACAGAAGATAGTTCAAATATTTACATTATTCATCGAAGCTCTACAGAAAACAAAACCTCAGGACAGACGCTATCCTACCAAATATGAGCTCCAAGACAAAGTCAAGTCAGAGGAAAACTTGGAATGGAGGACTATTCTAAGTTTTTAAGAACTGTGTCCTAATACTAAATAACAGTCTGGTAGGCCCAAGATACACTTCATTTCTATCCTTTCCTTACAAATTCGTAATATCTTACAAATGCTCAGTTGTGGCACAGTAGGTATAGCTTCTGTGAGGCCAGCATTCCAATGCATGTGCTGATTTGACCCTGAGCTGCTCCACTTCCGGTCCAGTTCCCTGCAAATGCACCTGAGAAAGCAGTGGAAGATGGCTCAAGTGCTAGGGTCCCTGCTACTACATGGGAGACCTGGGAAAAGCTCCGGGCACTTGGTTTTAGCCTGACATAGCTCCAGCTATTGTGGCAATTTGGTGAGTGAAGAAGCAGTGGAGAAAAGTCTCTCTGCTTTTCACATAAATGAATAAATCTTTTAAAAAATGAAACTGAAGAACACTCTGGCTAATATTATCTTGGTACTTCAAATAATTTCTGAGTTAAAATATGTATAAACATGAAGTTTCAACTACATTTAGCTCTGTGAGAGGCTGGCAAAAATAGGTAATGAAATACAACATAGTAGAGTTTCATTACAAAATAGGAGTTCCATTTAGGAACGACAGCTAGGGTGGCTGTTGTGGCACTCCCTAGAGCCAGGACTGTGCCAGTTTGAGTCAGGAGCTTCTTTCAGGTCTCCCATGTGGGCATATAGGTCATTTTCTGTCCTCTCCCCGTCTTCCCCTCCCTGCCACCTGCAGGAAAAAAACAATCCAGGAAGCTGGGTTTCAATTGAAGCAGTCAGGACCTGAATCAGAGTCCATTTGTGATGCTGGCATCATAGGCAGCAGCTTTACCTATTACACAACACTGGTCCCAGAACTCCCAGAACTGATATTTTATTATCACCGTTTTCCATTAAAATTCTACCACTTGGGCCCGGTGCAGTGGCGCAGTGGTTAAGGTCCTCGCCTTGCACGCCCGGGATCCCATATGGGCGCCGGTTCTAATCCCGGCAACCCCACTTCCCGTCCAGCTCCCTGCCTGTGGCCCGGGAAAGCAGTTGAGGACGGCCCAGGGCTTTGGGACCCTGCACCTGCATGGGAGACCCGGGAGAGGCTCCTGGCTTTGGATTGGCATAGCATCGGCCGTTGCACTCACTTGGGCAGTGAATCATTGGACGGAAGATCTTCCTCTCTGTCTCTCCTCTCTGTATATCCGCCTTTCCAATAAAAAAATAATAAAAATAAATCTTTAAAAAAATAATAGATCTTAAAAAAAAAAATTCTACCACTTGAAGAAATTGAAGAGGAATAAAATGGTGGCCTACTTAATAATGAGACTACTGCCTCTCAAAGTGATTTCTACAACTGGCACTAGAGTCACTCACAGTAACCTAGGTCCTGTGCTTGGAAATTCTCATTTATTGTATCTGGGATGGAAACAAGATTTTTGTAATAGAAATTACATCTTATTCCCAAAGATCACATCAATTCTCCAAGGACTCTAGCATCTCTACCAAGATATTTGTCATGCACAAATTAAAAAAATTTTTTTTTACATTATTTAACTTGAAAGAGTTACAGCAATGGAGGAAGGAAAGGTGAGACAGATATCTTCCATCCACCGGTTCACTCAGCAAATGGTCATTAGCAGCCAGAGCTGGGCTAATTCAAAGCTAGGACCTAGGAGCTTCCTCCCGGTCTACCTTGTGGGTGCAGGGGCCGAAGGCTTTTGTGCTATTCTTTACTGCTTTCCCAGGCCATTAGTAGGAAGCTAGATAGGAAGCAGAGCAGCCAGGCCTTGAACTAGTACCACATAGGATACCAGTGCTAGAGACAGAAGATTAGCTTGCTATGCCATTGTGCCAGCCCTTCATTCATGCTTTTAAAATGAATATTGCCTGTTGACTCCAAAATATAGTATCTAAATTGCTTTTAAACCCACATTCTTCAATTCAGATAATACAGTGATAAGAAGATGCTGAAACACATGTGCACCTGAACTGATATAAAGTCAACTTTACTATGAATACAGTGTTCTTACCATGCCATGATCAAATGTGAACACACCAACATCACGTCCATGATGAATATGATTTCGTCTAATGATTGGGTTTCCATGATTTTTAACCCAAATCCCTGCTAACGCATTGTTGGAAATTTCATTATCTTCATATATTCCCTACAATAATCAATCAAGAAATAAACATTTGTAGATCTTTTAAAAAATACTTAACAAAAAGAGAAACAAAATTTAACAGTACCTGTGCATGATCTGTTATGTAAAGTCCAACATTTTCACAGTCACTGATATTGCAGTGCTTGATAGTGGGACATGCTCCTTGACCACTAACACATACGGCGGAACCAACTGAAAAGAAAAATATTTGTTAAAAATCCTTTTAAACAACACAGTGACTCAATTCTATTACAAAAGTGCAACTAACCTGTACATGTACTTCGAATGATACAGTGATCAATAATAGGGCTACAATTTACTGTAATCTCTAAGCAGTGATGGGCATTGTGGTGTTGAGCAGATTTGTCATCAGGGTTAAACTGAAACACAGAAATTTTATTTGCAATAACCATTGCCTTAATCATTTTCAAACTGCAAATTTTAAATTTTAAAATTTCTTACCCTTATTGTCATATATCCAACATAAGCATCTTCAGAGCCTTCCATAAAAACAAAGGTTGAATCTCTAGTGTTTTCAATTATAACTTTGTCTGCTACTTTTCCTGGTGCTGTTGAAAAGATGTTTTAAAGTCCATTATTTTAATTCCACTTCAATAAACACTTTCATAAGAGGGAAACTTTTTAAAAACTTAAGTACACATGAGTTGTAAAGCTATTATTCATTTTATTGGTCATCGATGTTTAAATTAGCTCACAGTAGCAATCCTTTAATGAGGATACAATGTGATTATTAATATATTCAAATCTATACTTTTATGCAGAGTTCAACTGTAAGCAGTTTCTTGTATAAACAAAATCACCATCATGAGTAGCTCCAGAAAAAGCAATTTAGTTCCAACAGTGGTCTCAATCAATTTACCTAGTAAAATCACTAGAGTAAAAAGTTTCTTCAACTCTCTCCCCTTCCCTTTTACTTTACCAACTCTACTTTCAATTGGAGCTAAAGCTTTAGATTGACATATAATATAGACATAAGATTTGATCCTAAGATGATGATGGTTCAGATTTGAAAACCTTCAGGCTGAAAAGTCATCAACATCAATTTGTCTCCCACTCTTATTTGAGGGATAAGCAAGGGACACAGAAGAGGCAGTAAGCACAAATTTCATGTAAATATTAATCACTAGCTATCTTATAACGGTCTATGTAGTGTATGAACAAAAAACCAGAGTCTAAATAATAAAAAGCAGCTTTGAAAAACAAAGTATCCAAAACATTTTAATTCTTTTAAAATAGAAACTTATCACCTTTAGTTTCAAATAAAGGATAAAATAAGCAACTTTTAACATTTTTTTAAAGGATTTATTTTTTATTTCTATTTGAAAGCTAGAGTTACAGAGAGGAGAGACACAGAAAGATCTTCCATCCACTGGTTCACTCTCAAATGGTCATTAATAACCAAAGCTGAGTTGATCCGAAGCTAAGAGCCAGCAGCAGGGGGCCTAAAGACTTGAGCCATCCTCTTCTGATTTCCCAGGTCATCAGGCAGGTCATAATCAGAGTTGAATTGGAAGTAGAACAGCCAGGACATGAACCTGTGCTTATATGGGATGCTGGCAACACGGGAGGAGGCTTAGCTTACTATACCACGACACTGGCCCCAGCAATTTTCTTTTCAATCTTTTTTTTTTTTTAATGGAAAGGCAGATATACAGAGGGGAGGAGACACAGGAAGATCTTCCCTCCCCAAGTGGCCACAATGGCTGGAACTGAGCCAATCTGAAGCCAGGAGTCTGGAGCCTCTTCCGGTCTTCCACATACATGGGTGCAGAGTCCCAAGGCTTTGGGCTGTCCTCGACTGCTTTCCCAGGCCACAACCGGGGAACTGGATGGGAAGCAGGGCCACCAGGATTAGAACCAGCATCCATATGGGATCCTGGCATGTTTAAGGTGAGGACTTTAGCCGCTAGGCTACCATGCCCGGCCTACAATTTTTAGTATCTTCAACGCAACGGAAGGAAAGTAATGCTTCCAAGAAATATATACATGGGGCCAGTGCTGCAGCATATCATATTAGGCATATCATATCACATCCGATGCAGACATGCCAAATGAGTACTAGTTTGAGTTCTAACTACATAATTTCTGATCCAGCTCCCCGCTAATTCACTTGGATAAGTAGTAGAAGATGGCCCACGTACTCAGGTCTCTGTCACTCACATGGGAGACCCAGATGGAATGGCTCCTGGATCCAGCCTGGCAAAAAGCCTGGCCACTGCAGTGATTTGGGAGTGAACCAGCAGATGGAAGCTATCTCCTCCCTCTCTCTGTCTGCCTTTCAAATAAACAAGTAACCCTAAAATACATACATATATAAATAAGCTTCCATTTCCTTCATACAAAATATGTACAACAGTTTCATTCCCAGTCTTTCCTATGATATTTAGACACTATAATTCAACTGGATTTTATGCTACAAGCACTTTAAGAAACCATTATGTAATTCAAATAATATAGAGTGCTAAAATTTTAATGATAGTGCATTTCCAAATACCTGCACCGATCATGGTGATTGGAGATTCAATATATATCCATTCATCAGTATATATTCCAGAATGAACAAAGATAAGTCCATCAAAATGAGCTTCTTGTACCCCACCAAGGGCATCTTCAATTGTATCATAGTACTGTGGGGAGGGAAAAAAGTGTCAGTACAGAACTGAAAAATTATCATTTCTAAGTCATAAAAATACAAATAAAACATACCAACATATTCTCTCTTCCTTTATATCTTGCAGGGTTACTGTAGAAATGTTCAGCAAATCCTGGCTTTACATGTGCACCTTTATACTACAATGTTAAAAGAAAATGGAATTATTAATGTAAACAAAACAGCACTAAATGAGCAATGTTTATTAGGTATGAAGCATAATTCTCAACTACTCCAAGTAATTCTCTATCACAGACCATAAAATGTAAACATCTAGAAAAAGCTGTGACTCAGTCACTATCCAGGAAAAAGTCAGGCTTCTGAATCTCAGGATTGCCCTGTGCAGTGTACATGTACTGTAGGGCTGGATCCCTGCCTGCAGCCCACCACACAGAACAAGGGGCCTCACCTTCCCACATGATCATCAAATTTATTTCCAGATGTTGCCAAAAATCATCCCCAGGTGAGAACAACTCATATGGAACAACATGAACATTAACTAAACGTGGAATTTTAAAACAATTACTGAAAAATAAGTTAAGTAGAAGTTCAGAGAGACCCATTAATATCACAGTTGCTCACAGACGACTGACATCTCCTGGAGTGAGTAAGTTAACATTATCAGTAGTGAAAAGAACATTTACCAGTGGGAAAAAATATATTAGTACCCTTTAATATCTAATTTTGAGATTAAAAAGACATTTAGCCACAAATATATAAATCACTACTTTGTATTACACTTCATACCAATTGCTGGAAACTTTCTTTCCAAGGATTTGGGTGTTCATATTCCTCTGGATTAATTTGGTAGAATTTACCAGGTTCAGGATGCATCATAGGGCGAGTATATTCAAATACTTCCATGTATAATCGTTTCCTGAAGGGAAAAACAGGGATTAGTTCCTCTGTAAAAAAATTCCTTCGGATTAGTTAAATTTTAATAAACTGTAACAATCTGAGGGCACCAAAACACTAGTAACAATGAGCAAAAATCTTAACAAAACACAGTTTTTGGCTAGGACAATGTAACTGCATGTGAAAATTACTCCACCCCAAAAATCAGTCAACTAAGTCATCCCTACTGCTACAGGGTACTTCAAAAAGTTCTTGAAAAAAATTAATTTTCTGAGGATTCCTCATATACATTACACACATTTTAAAATTTAAATTTTAAATGGTTTCAATAAAATACTTGGACCTTAATTTTTCCTACATCTCCTCTTTATTCCCCTGGCATCCTAGCAGGAACCATCAAATTCTAGAACTGGAGTAACAGTAAATATTTCACACACTGAAAAATGCTTTCATAATATTTTTATTCTTCATCGTCAATGTATACTTTTTCTTTTTAATTAAGGCATATAATTTTTCCTTCATAAAAGTAATGTATATACCTTGCAAAATACAAAAAGGCACACAAGGCCTGCATTGTGGCATAGTGACTGGTGTGCCATATAAAAGTCTTTGTTCAAGTCCTGTCTGCTCTGTGTCCAGTCCAGCTTTCAAATAATGTACATGGGAAGGCAGTGATGACAATCCAAGGGCTTGGTCCTCACCACTCACCCCTGGTTGCTAGTGGCTCTCTGGAGAGTGACCCAGAAGAGGAAAGATATTTATCTCTGTCTCTTTGAAATGAATGAATAAATAAATCTATTGTTGCTCTTACAAACAAATCTTAAAATAGCTCCACTTTCATTCCTGCTTATGGCCTAGGAAAGCTACAGAGGATGGCTCAAGTCCTTGGGGGTTTCCCATAATCAGCTGCTACTTACCAATAAATACCCAAAAAGTACTTTCACTCCCCAAATGGCTGCAATGGCCGGAGCAGAGCCGATCCAAAGCCAGGAGTCAGAAGTCTCCCTTGGGTCTCCCACACAGGTGCAGGGTTCTAAGGCTTTGAGCCATCTTCGACTGCTTTCCCAGGGCCCAAGCAGGGAGCTCGATGGGAAGTGGGGCTGCCAGGACAAGAACCGGTGGCCATATAGGATCCCAGCGTGTGCCAGGTGAGGATCTAAGCCTCTAGGCTATCGTGCTTGGCCCTTGTTTCAACTATTTAACTGTAACTATCAGTGCACACTTCAGGTCCCTTCTATATTTGCCTTTTTGGGTAAGCACATAACATATCTCAAGACAATAGGAAATAAGTTACCACTCACCACAAAATTGGATCATTAGCAAGTTCACTGAAACGTTTACATACACAAGCTGCTCTACAAAGATCCTGTTCCAGCAAATAAGAGAAGATTTTTAGAACCACTTCATCTGGTAATTTCTCCTGAAGATACTGTTCAGCAGGTGCTGCTACAAAGAGATCAATAAAAAGAATATAAGGAATCTACCCATCACACTAGCCACAACATTCTCAGTATTCCAAGCAGTTTTCATTTTCTCTAACAAACTGTTTTCTTTAATGACAACCATTTATTAAGCATTTGGCTTTCACAGATGGTATACATTTATTTGCATTCATCCTAACTAAAGTATTCTTTCTTTTAGACACAAACCATCTCAAAAACTGGTTATAACAAGTAGATAAGTATCTTTATATAACAATAGGTCAATGAGGTAAACGTTAAGCTTAATAGTGTGTGTTCCTTAATAATCACACTTTCTCAATTGAAATATAATGTTCATTTAGCTTTCTTGGTATTTAAAAAACAACAAACAATTACATCATGTTACTCTATCCCTCAGTTTCCCCATAGGAAATACCTGACAGATCTTGGGATTTTCCAGACACTCTGGCACGTTTTGCTCGATGGCCAAAGTTCTCGGTAGCTGAAGTTGAGGCACCCTTAAAAAACAAAAACAAAGTGAAAATTAATTAAACAAGTAATTTTATCACACATTCATTAGTTCTAAAAAAATAACACTCCCTTCTTTGTTACTATTTGAAAATTCACTACAAAAGAAATGCAATTATATTTAACTTACTTCCATACTGTTCTTTGTAGGACACGCTGTTCTTTTCGGCAAAAGAGTTTTTCTACGAAGTTGGTATGGACTATTTTGTGCACCAGGACCTGATTCTTCTGCAACCATATCTGCAGGCACATCATCATCTGTTATAAACAAAAGTAATAAAAGAAATGACATCCATTTTTTTAAAAAGGCCCTATGGTTAGTCAATTTATTTTACAAGTTCAAATTTGAAAGAAGTAGGTATAACTTTTATATGAAATTCTAGTAAACTAGATAATCACCAAGTAAATTTGGAAGATATTTTTAAAAACGAGGAAGATGTCCATTTGATTAGTGGATTGAGAAGGAAACTGGCACCATTACATGCTTAAAATCAAAATGAACTGGGGAACACAATCTGGGAAGCAGTGTCTTAGGTCAAAGGTCCGGTAGTGTTTACAAAGAGGGACTGCTCAGAGTCCAGGGCATTGAGACACCAACCAGGACAAAAAGGGTTGTCCACGAAGAGTCTTCATGGCCTTTAATGGGCATTCAGAGAGCAGAGAGGAAAGAGGATGGCACGGGAGTAGGAATGGCTGATAGGCAAGACTATATACGACAGAGGAAAAGGTAAGTAGAGCAATGGAAAACAGATGTCTAGCAGAGAGAAAAAGCCAGACTAGATCTTTCCTTAGGGTTTAGGAGATACTAGTGTGAAGTCTTGGTTCCCACACAAATACAGAGGTACATGTTTGATACCGCATATGATCCATAGCTCTACCCTCTACCATAGTCTAGGAACAGTCATATTTGAAAACCAGTGAAAGTTGTCCATGATAGATATTAAGGTCCCTCCAAAAACAACAACAACAACAACAAAAAGGGTCAATTTTTAGGGCAACACAAGATGAGCCTGAAATATCTTGTGACAGAAAACAAGAAAGTGCTCAAAGGTTTAGTGATAGCAAGTCAAAAGCATATAAGAAGTTAAATGTGAAGGGGTTAACACAACAAAAAATTATACTGGTGCATGAAAATTAATACTAAAGGGAAAAATTAATATTAAAGCAACTATAACCCAGAGATTGGCACCCCATATAAAAAAACATCAAAATAAGAAATAAAAGGGTAGAGGAGGGAGGAATTCCTGTATCTACAAAACTATATCATGGTAAACAATAATAATAAAAGAAACTAAGAAATAAAAACAAAGTTGCCACCCTGCTTCCCATCCTGTTCCCTCTTTGCTTGTGGCCAGGGAAAGCAGTTGAGGATGGCCTAAAACCTGGGGACCCTGTGCCCGTGTGGGAGACTCGGAGGAGGCTCCTGGTTCCTGGTTTTGGACTGGTGCAGCTCCGGCTGTTGCGGCCTTTTGGGGAGTGAATCATCAAATGGAAGATCTTCTGCTCTGTCTCTCCTCCTCTCTGTATAGCTGACTTTACAATATAAATAAATATTTTTAAATGAGATTAAAGTAACTCCTTACAAAATATACCAAAGCAGAAGGAATGGAACAACTCTATATTGAAAATAACATCACTACAAAGTGAACATCACCAACAGGACAAAGTGAAACTGTGTGCCACCTGATGGCATAAAATAGCACAGTGCTTCCTGAACAAAGAGGCAAAAACCTGAATTAAGAATTTAAAAAATAATCAACATTTAAACTGGTTTTAAAAAAATAAATGATCTACAAATGTCATAATTGTCAAAATCACAAGTCAAGACAAGTATTCTAGACTCAAGGCTGCTATTTCTGACTGAAAGAGACTGAAACAACTAAATGTAAGAGTAAAGAATGTGATTTGGAATTAGATCATATTACAAAAAGTATGCTCGCAGGACAATGACTGAAAACTTGGATGGAATATAAAGATTGGGAGATCATAATCTATCGCTGTTAACTTCATGATTTTTTTTTAAACTTCTTTTAGCTCTTCATTAAAAAAAAAAAACCTTTATTTTATTTTAATGCAAAGTCAGATATACAGAGAAGATCTCTCCAAGTGACTACAATGGCT
Source organism: Ochotona curzoniae (assembly GCF_017591425.1). Lineage (NCBI taxonomy): Eukaryota > Metazoa > Chordata > Mammalia > Lagomorpha > Ochotonidae > Ochotona > Ochotona curzoniae. The sequence continues at coordinate 63,844,466 of NW_024466599.1, forward strand.
GGTGTTGCGCCAATCTGAAGCCAGGAACCAGGAACTTCCTCCAGGTCTCCCACGTGGGTGCAGGGTCCCAAAGCTTTGTGCCATCCTTGACTGCTTTCCCAGGCAACAAACAGGGAGCTGGATGGGAAGTGGAGCTGCCAGGACTAGAACTGACGTCTATATGGGATCCCGGCGCGTTCAAGACGAGGACTTTAGCTGCTAGGCCACCACGCTGGGCACAACTTTATGATTTTAACAGTTACACAATATGGATATACAGAATCTTCTTGCTTACAGGAAAAAAATTATTAAGTATACCACAGCAAGAGGCTGGCTACTTAATTCTTGCAGTCAGCAGGGTGGGGAGTGGTGGTGGTGGGAGTCAGTGTGGGTACTGGAGCACAACAAGAGCCAAGTTACCCTCTTGGGATGAGCCAGTCAGTTTCCAGCTAATGTGCTGGGAAGTAAGCAATGGTTCAAGTACTTGAGTCATATAAGAGACCAGGATGAGGGTCCTGATTCCTGGCTTCAGCTTGGCCTAGCCCCAGCTGTTGCAAGCATTTAGACAGTGAACCAGTAGTTGAAGATGATTCTGTTCTTTTCTTTTTCTCACATTCTCAACCCCCATCTCCCTTTTCCAATAAATAATCTTTTAAAAATTATTTTATTGATTTGAAAAGGAGAGTCCACAGAAAGAAAAAACCAGAGACACTCAGAGAGATCTTCTATCTGCTGGCTTACTTTCCAGGTGGCTGCAATGGCTGGAGCTGGGCCAAGTGAAAGTCAGGAGCTTCACCTGGATTTTACATGTAGGTGGCAGGGGCCCAACCAATATGGAAAAGATCAAGAATCAACAGAAAATTGGATTAAGAACATAGACAGCTCATAACTAATAAGGAAAGAATATTTATCTTATTTATCCATTTTCAAAAACAATGGGCTAGTTATCATTATCATGTCTCGATGTAACTTCCACAGGGGCCAGCCCTGAGGTATATTAGGATAAGCTCTTGCCTTTGGCACTGGCATCTCCACTGGCTGCTCCATTTTGATCCAGCCGCTTGCTCCTTTGTTCACAGACTGGGAAAATAATGGAGGGATGGCCCGAGTCCTTGGGCCCCTGCATCCACGCGGGAGACCTGGAGGAAATCCCTGGCTCCTGGATTAATATTGACAAATACACTGTTTTACTCTTCAGATGGCCAGACATTTGCAACTGGCTCAGGCTGTAGCTAGAAGCCAGGAGCCTCATTTGAATCTCACACATGGGTGGCAGGGACCCAAACACTTAAGGAATCTTTTCTTGCTTTTCCCAGGCTGTTACCAGCAAGCTGAACTAGGAACCATCACATCAACTTTTGGAGAATTTTTTTTAGGGTGGGGGTGTGTGTCACATTTACTTTGAAGGCAGAGTTTCTCTAACAAAATCTTCCATCAGCTAGCTCACTCCTCAAAGGAACGAGCTAGGACTGGGCCAGCTGAAGCTACAAGTTTCACCTAAATATTCCATGTAGGTGCATGTTCCCAAGCCCTTGCACCACCTTCTGCTGCTTCCCCAGATGCACTGTCAGGGAGCTTGATGGGAGCAGAAGAGTGTGACCGAAACTAGAACCTTTAACTACTGAAGTCAAAGTGAACTATGATGATCTTACATCCTACTTTACCTACTTCACAGAAAAAATAATTACACCGGAATTGCTTCAACTTCTTCCTATTTCCAAATCCACACACTTATTTCATGCACATCAATTACTTTTGTTCCCTGTTGAAATTACAGAGAATTCCTAAGACATTTTTGGCTCACATGCAGCACACAGCAAAACTATTTGTTACATAAGCAAATGAACAATGAAGAAAGCCAAAAATCCATGGTAGCTGTCAAACTGGCTCCAATTCAAGAACCATGAAATTAGGTTACAGCTAATAATTTTATGCCAGCAAATGCAAAAACAAGATCTCAAAATAATTTCTTACAAAGTTTAATCATACAGCTTTCACCTTAATTTTAGAATATACCAACAATTCAATGCCAAACGATAACCTACAAAAGTAATAACACTAAAATTCTCCATTTTTACCACAACTTGGAGAAATTTAATTAGAAAAACTTTCTAGATCAAATAGATCCAACAAAAGAAAATGAGATTCATATATGCACTTTTAAGTTTTCCACATAAGATGGTGAAATTAACTGAATACTTTATCCCATTCTAAAAAATTAAGTCATGGCAAAAAATTGGCACAGTAGTTAAGGCATTTTAAAAAAAATTTCTAAAATTTTTATTTAAAAGAGTTGCAGAGAGAGAAGGAAAGATAAAAAGGGTTTCCCATATGGGTGCAGTGCCAAAGATTTTGGGCCATCCTCTGCTGCATTCCCAGACCATTAGTAGGGAGCTGGATGGGAAGTATTGTGGCCTAGCATGCTACACAACACTACTTAAGGCTGCCCCCATGAGTTTGGAGTCTAGCCCCAGTTGTTATAGGCCATCTGGATAATGAACCAATAATGGGAGATTTTTGTCTATTTTAAATAAGTAAAAACAAAAACTTTTGAAAATAGATTGCTTCAATATACTAATATAAAATTATGGCCAAGATATTTACATTCTTTTTTCAGATCAAATCTTTAAAACCAGTATGTATTTTAACACAACATGCCTTGATACTAGCCGTATTTCAAATGCTCAACAACCACAGGGCACCAAACATTAGCCTAATTATATAGTGCAGATGTGCACATATCCTATTCATTAAGCTTTTAAAATTTCTTTTAAAAGATAAAAATTTAGTACCACAGCATTTAAAAGGATGCAATATACACAGAAATGAAATATCAAACTTTATAATTTCTAGATTTTACTGCAGATCATACAAATATAGTAGAAATGTTCATTACTAACAGGAACCACAGAAATAAAGGCTTTAATAAAATAAACACGCTACTTTGAACAAGTACCTTTTAATTCTTAGATATTAAACAGTACTGAAAATTTCTATTATGATTCCATTCTAACAACAGCAGAATAACACACATTTTACACACCTTTATAGCTACCTAGTAGATTTGCAAAGACTGACTGGCTGAGGTTTAGAGTCCACATCCATTAGGTTATAAACTAACCTAAAGTTAGAGTAGTTAATGAAATCTAGTCTATAGAATTGCTCCCCCACAAATATCACACATATTCTAAACTACTTACCCATAGTCACAGATCAGATTGGAAACTTAGGCCAATCTGTGCTACTAACAACTGTGTGTTTAGAAACAGCTCGCGGCTTCACAGTGTAAAGAACCACACTTGACAACTGTTTCTAACACAGTTGGGAACTACCACAACTTTTCTGCAACTACTAAAAAAACAAAACAAAAACCAGAAAAACAGCAAAAAACAAACCATGCAAATAAACTGACGAAGACAAAACCTTAAACACTTTCTAATGTAAAGAGCTGTTTTTTTAGAAACTTTACTTGGTAAAATAAGATTGATACAAGAAATTTTAAAGTTTGTTGGAAACAGATTTACCAAAGATTTCAGTGCAAAAATTTTTTGAAATCCATAGTTTTCATAATATATATTTCTGTCAATTTGTTGAAAAGGTGAACTTCTTAGATTCTTCACAGAGGGTTCACATGGTAGCCTAGTGGCTAAAGTTCTTGCCTTGCATGCGCCAGGATCCCATATGGGCACTGGTTCATGTTCAGGCTGCTCCACTTCCCATCCAGCTTCCTGCTTGTGTTTGGTTGAGGATGGCCCAAAGCCCCGGGACCCTAAGTTCATGTGAGAGAGAGGGAAGAAGCTCCTGGCTTCAGATCAGCTCAGCGTTGGCTGTTGTGGCCATTGGGGAGTGAAGCAACGGAGGGAAGATCTTTTTGTCTCTCCTTCTCTCTGTGGATCTACCTTTCCAACAACAACAAAAAATACATCTTAAATTTTAAAACTTTGTTTGGCAGGTATTAATACTTTCGTCTACCCAGTTATTATAAACACACACTTCTGTTGCATTTTTACTGCCACATAAATTACTATTAAAGATTACCAAAGAAAATACATATATTCAGTTTGACTATATAAAGAAAATTTTCAGAAACTAAATTTTTGAACCTACAGTAACTAATGAAAACTCTTATTTATTCTATTTTATTTTTTTAAATCTTAGGACACTCATAGACAAGCTACCAAAATAAAGCGATATATGACACTGTTTTAACAGGGGCAAGCAGAAAGAACCATGGGAACATACAAGAGCAGCAAATTTTTTTTAAAGATTTATTTATTTTTACTGGAAAGGCAGATCAGATTACAGAGAGAAGAGATCTTGCATCCTCAGGTTCACTTTCTAAATGATCACAACAGCCAGAGCTGAGATGATCCAAAGCCAGGAGCCAGGAGATTCTTTCAGGTCTCCCACATGGGTGCAGGGGTCCAAGGACTTGAGAGATGGTGGAGCAAAGAAGTAATCCCTATACCTACAAAACTGTATCATGGAAAATAATAACAAAGACTGCTGGAAATTGTAAGTACTAGTGGTGGGAAACTACTGAGAAAACAGTGACTGAACTGAAAGATGAAGATGGTCATAAAATAATGGTAATAAAAATGGAAGTGACAAATGGATTTGAAATAATTTACAAGGTACAATTCTTTCTTTTTTATTTTAATTTTTGAAGTTTTTTTTATTGGAAAGTCAGATATACACAAAGAGAGACATAGAGGAAAGATCTTCTGCCTGATGGTTCACTCCCCAAGTGGCCACAACGGCCAGAGCTGAGCCGATCTGAAGCCAGGGACTGCTAGGATTAGAACCGGCATCCATATAGCATCCTGGAGCATTCAAGGTGAGGACTTTAGCTGTTAGGCCATTGTGCCAGCCCACAAGGTACAATTCTTCTTCTTTTTTTAAATTAATTACATTATGTGACACAGCTTCATAGGCTCTGTGATTTCCCCACAACCCCTCCCTTTCCCCTCCCCCCATGGTGGATTCCTCCACCTTTCTGTAGTATTACAGATCAAATTCAATCGAGTCTTTCATTGCAATCATATACCAAGCAAAGCATCTCATTGACCAGATACATTCAACAGTTTCTTGGGGAGACCATCTCTGGTCAATAAAAAGCCCAAACTTAACATCATCAACAATTTACAACATTATGGAATTAACTGTCATGGTATTGAGTAAACAATATGCTAAAAAAAAAATGCAAGTTCTTAACCACATCCTGTGACTACTTGACATTTTGATTTTAGATTATATATAACCAGCTTCTATACACCTTAAAATGGCTATAGGGTATTATTCAGCTGTCTCATGTCTACTTTCATTCTAGTATTTAGCAGTCCATAGCGCTGAGGCTTAAGTCTGCTGAATCTGGCTGATTACTAAAACTGGCTTATAACTCAAGCAAGGCTTATATCAACAGTTGAGGTGTAGAACTATTTTAGGAGGGCTGTGCAGAGAATTCTTCCATTCTCCAGTGAGGAGTATCTAACCTCTGTGTCCTACCTAGTAAGGTATATGTGAATCCACGCTGTTTCCTGTCTGGTTCTAAGCTTTCCTTATAGTTCTCTGTGTATTCTGTGTTTGCTTGTTTGTTTTTGGGGAGGGGGGTCTGGAGCGACCCTGATGGTCATTGCCAGAGAGGATGGGGATCCAAAGTTGGAACTAAGTAAGGACCAGAGAAAGTTCCTCTCCTAAGTCCCGAAGGAAGTTTGCTGTTCTTCTGCGTCTATGGACCGCTCAGGGCTCCTAGCTGTTGTTCCGATGACCTTGGGTCCTGTGAGGAAGGATTTGGGCTTCTTCCATCCCATGTGGTAGATCCCAACGGCGGTGGGTGACTTCAGAGTCCTTGGCCTCCAAAGGCACTCCAATTCCCAGTGGTCTCTTTGACAGTTGGAATTTAGTCCTTGGTGCCTGTACTGTTAGTCCTTCCTGGAGATCCAGGGGTCTTTAGAGTTGGGATACAAGCCCCTTCCTGTCCACCTGCTCCACTCTGCGGTCCCCCCACTCTGCCCATATGACCTCCTGTTAAGAGGTTGTCAGGATAGCTCTTGACTCTCCCTATATGTCTTTGTAGTTTTATTATTGTCTAATGCTGATTCGAGTCTGTTGTCTATGAGTTACCTGTTTTGTTCCTGATAGGTTATACTTCATGTCATCCTCACATACTCTAAGGAGATGGAAGACTTCTCTGCCCTTCCGCCCCCATTACCAAGTAGCATAGGGTCCTAAAATTATAACATGCTCTACAATTCTTTGATGTAGGTCATACAGTCTGACTCACATTGGCTGTTGGTTCATTGGTTACATCACAATATCACTGCATTTGATACAGGCTATCTGGGGTTGAAATAATATTACAAGGTACATTTTTTTAAAAAAGATTTATTTATTTATTGGAAAGTCAGATATACAGAGAGGAGAGACAGAGAGGAAGATCATCTGTCCAATGATTCACTCCCCAAGTAAGCGCAATGGTCGATGCTATGCTGGTCCTATTTGAAGCCAGGATCCAGGAACGTCTTCCGGGTCTCCCACATGGGTGCAGGATCCCAAGGCTTTGGGCCGTCCTGGACTGCTTTCCCAGGCCACAAGCAGGGAGCTGGATGGGAAGTGGAGCTGCCGGGATTAGAACCGGCGCCCATATGGGATCCCGGGCGCGTTCAAGACAAGGACTTTAGCCGCTAAGCCACGCCTCTGGGCCCACAAGGTGCAATTCTTAACACCTCATGATGACTGAAAATGGATTTAGGTAAAGAGACTGGAGGGCCCAGCGCACTAGCCCAGCAGCTCACAACCTCACTTTGGGCCCAGCACGACTGTGTAGTGGTTAAAATCCTCCCCTTGAACACCAGGGATGCCATATGGGCGCTGGTTCTTATCCCGGGGGCCCTGCTTCCCATCGGCTTTCTGCCTGTGGCTGGGAAAGCAGTCGAGGATGGCCCAAAGCTTTGGGACTCTGCACCCATGCGCGAGACCTGGAAAAAGCTCCTGGCTCCTGGCTTTGGATCAGCTCAGCTCCAGCCATTACGGTAACTCAGGGAGTGAATCCTCGGACAGAAGATCTTCCTCTCCGTCTCTCCTCCTCTCTGTATATCTATCTGCCTTTCCAATAAAAACAAAACTTAAAAAAGAGAGAGAGAGAGACTGGAGCTCAATACTTCAATCTGGTAATACTAATCTGGGTAAACTAAAAAATGGTCGTGTCGTACCAAAGTAGACTTTTGGAGGCTGAGAGAGAAAAAGAGGGAAAAAAAATAAAATGAGCTAAAGTTTAAATTTTGAGTTTGGAAGCACCTATAGGATATTCAAATGAAGATGCTCAGCATCAACCAAAACATATTGATCTCAGATTCCAGATAATCACTTGTGTTGAAAATCAAGAATTAGAATTTTATCACTCTGAAAACATACCATAGCAGAGTCAGGAAGCATAGATTAGCTATTATCACATATTCAACTCTTCTACTTCAAAAACTTTTTTTTAAAAAGATTTATTTACTTTTATTACAAAGTCAGATACACAGAGAGGAGGAGAGACAGAAAGGAAGATCTTCTGTCTGATGATTCACTCCCCAAGCAGCCACAATGCTGGAGGTGAGCCGATCCGAAGTCAGGAGCCAAGAGCTCTTCTGGGTCTTCCACGTGGGTGCAGGGTCCCAAGGCTTTGGGCCGTCCTGGACTGCCTTCCCAGGCCACAAGCAGAGCTGGATGGGAAGCGGAGCTGCCGGGATTAGAACCGGCGCCCAAATGGGATCCCGGTGTGTTCAAGGCGAGGACTTTAGCCACTAGGCCACTGTGCTGGGCCCAAAACTTTTTTTTTTTGAAAAGCAGAAATCAGAAACAAAGACAGAGTCAAAGAGAGAGCTATCTTTTACTCAATAATTCACTCCCAAATGACTACAACAACCAAGAACTGGGCCAGATGGAAACCAGAGGCTTCATGTGGGTATCCCACATGGGACAGGGTTCCAGGCACTAGGGTCATCTTCAGCTGCTTTCAGGACACAACAAATGAAATAGCCAGGACTTGAACCTGGGTCCACATAGCATGCTGGTAACACAGATCTTCTATAATGCCAACTTGGCTATCCAACTCATTCTGGACCAGTCAAGCTCTGGCTGTTGTGGCCATTTGGGGACTGAACCAATGATTGGCAGACTTCCAGCTCTGCCTTTCAAAAAGTCATATAATGTAAAGTGGACTGTCTTTTTCAAAATTAAAGCAAGTGAGAGAAAGTGAACACCCCCACATACATCAGTTCATCACTCACATGTCAGCAATGACTAGGACTGGGCAAGGCTATCACATAGGGCGAGTAACTCTCTCATGAGGGTGGCAGGAACTCGATTATCCAAGCCACCAACTGCTGCTTCCCATTCTTGCATTAGTAGAAATCCAAAGCAGGATCCAGGGATGAGCACAAAATCCAAGTACTGTTATGACACACTAATGTTTAAAGCTTATCTTATTTGAAAGGATGAGATTAAAGGAGGTAAGGAGAGGTAAAGGAGGTAAAGGGAAAGTGGAAGAGACAGGATATCTTCCACCTACGGTTCACTCGCCAAATCCCCAGAACAGCTGGGGTTGGGTCAGCTTAAGCCAGAACTCCACCTTGGTCCTCCACATGGGAGGCAGAGGCCCAGGTACTTGAGCCAAGACCTGCCGACTCCCACAGCACACAGTATCAGGAAGCTGTAGCGAGAAGCAGAGCCAGGACCTGCATCCAGATGCTCCTGGATGTGGGTACGCCAGGAAGCAACTTAATACCTTGCACCACAATGCTTGCCCTACAACACAGGTGTCTTATTAAGTCATACTATCTTTTCATGCCAATATTATCGGCCTTACATGTACAATAGGCTTGAGGGTTCCAAAACTTTGAAATTCCTTAACCTTAGTTCGATGAAAATTAAAGAGGGAGCAGATGTTTAATCTACCAGTTAAGACATATTCCCACATGAAAGTTACTGGGCTACAGCTGTGGATGTGTGAAGAGTGGAGTGGGAGCATGTGAGTGCTTTCTGAATCTCTCTGCTTTTCAAATAAATAAATGAAAAATATTTGCAAAGAATCAATGTCCTCCAGGAAATAGCTTAGTTTCACTTTCATGTTTCCAGTTTCACTTCTTCCAAGATACTCTCTCAAAATGCTTCCAAAAAAGTATAGAACTGATACAGGCACATACCTAGCAAGGACAGGGTTTAGATCACCAGCCCCTCCCTTCAGTCCTACCTGTATTACACACAACTCCCCATGTTGGTGCTGTAATGGTTGCTGCCTGTGTCCTTGTGATGAAATGTAACTAATTACAACAATAACAAAATTACCACTACTGACACTACTAATCAAGCACCTGATGCTGACACTTCCAAAACTTCTAAAAAGCAGCGAAACAAGTGGCACTCAAATCCCAATCCCTATGACTAATCAATTAAATCATGTTCCAAACACCCCCATACAAAGGGATAATGCTGGACTCTGCTGGGTACAGCTCATTTTCCATTCCTTCAAGAGGTTACTTTCGTTTTGCCAACAATACCTCTTACTCCTCTGTTAGCTTTTACCTACACTTTGTCCTCAAATAATTTCCTAGGCTGGAGACAAGAACCTAGACTTGGCCACTGGATATCACAATAGCTACCTGTTAAATGGAATGTTAAAAAAAACCCTCTATTTTAGGGCCTAGCACAGTAGTCTAGTGGGTAAAGTCCTCGCCCTGCATGTGCCAGGATCCCATAATGGCACTGGTTTTAATCCAGTGGCCCCACTTCCCATCCAGCTCCCTGCTTGTGGCCTGGGAAAGCAGTGGAGGATGGCCCAAAGCCTTGGGACCCTGCATCCATGTGGGAGACCTGGAAGAGGCTCCTAGCTCCTGGTCTTGGACTGGTGCATCTCCGGCCATTGCAGCCTCTTGGGGAGTGAAACAAAGGATAGATGATCTCTCTTTTTCTCTGTGTATGTGACTTTCCAATAAAAAATTTTTTAAAAATCTTAAAAAAAAGCCTCCTTTCATATTTCTTCCTCCAGTTTTATATTTTCTCAATTTCTGAGGGGTGATAATTTAAAAAATATATTTCACTTCCACTTTGTGAAATACGAAAAAAAGTCATATATATACATATGAAATAGGAGATCAGATTGGAAAAAAATTTATAGAAATACATTTTAAATATTGTAAAGTTCAAGCCAAATTTAACTGGAAAACAATCAACTCAAAAGTAGCATTACACTTGGGGCTGGCACTGGTTCATATCCCAGTTGCTCCAATTTCAACCCATCTCCCTAATATGCCTGAGAAACACAGTGGAGGACGGCTCAAGTCCCTGCACTCCTGCACACATGCGGAAGGCCTGGAAGATGATCCTGGCTCTTAGCGTCAGATTGGCTCAACCTTGGTTGTTGCAGCCATTTGGAGAGTGAACCAACAGACAGATCTCTCTTTCGCTCCTTCTCTCTAAAACTCTATCTTCAAATAAAATAAATCTTAAAAAGAAATCTAGTGTTACACTTACGCAGATGTAAGTATGACAATAGTATCAAATGCATTATTAAAGATTACAGTAACCTTGGCCCCGTATTAGCAATGTCATTTAACTGAAGGGTAAACTAAGAGATAAATCATCAACTAAATTGTTATTGTCCATCTATTTGCTAGTCATTCAGAATATAAAGATCAGCTACTCAGAGTGTAAGGGAGTAAGACATATAAAGTAAGCAACACAAGTAAGCGTACTAAGGAAGCAAAGTATTACAGAAGGATAAGAAATGACACGTCACAAGGACAGACACAAACCACAATTTATCCTGTCGCATGAAAAAATTTTCTTAAAGATTTATTTTTATTTGAAAGTCAGATATACAGAGAGGAGGAGAGACAGAGGAAGATCTTCCATCTATCAATCTATATCCCAAGTGGCCGCAACAGCTGGAGCTGAGCCAATCAGAAGCCAGGAACAATTTCTGGTCTCCCAGGTGGATGCAGGGTCCCAAGGCCTTGAGCCATCCTAACTGCCTCCCCAGGCCACAAGCAGGACGCTGGATGGGAAGTGGGGCCACTGGGATTAGAACTGGCACCCATATGCAAGGTGAGGTCCCTAGCTACTAGGCTATTGCACCAAGACCTGTCACACGAAATTTAGAGTTTCAGAAATGATTTTCACTGGCTCAGCTTTTTGAAGAAGGAATAGTCAAGATCAGAAAAGTATGTCAAAATGAGAATAACGCTGCCTTTTCAGGCACAAGCAGGGAGCTAGAAGGGACGTGGAGCCTTGGGGATTAGAAATGGCAACCAATGGGATCCTGGTGTGTGCGAGGACCCTTAGCTGCTAGGCTACCGCACTGGGCCCTGGTAAAGACTTCTTAGAAAACTTGCCAAAAGCATAGGCAATCAAAGCCAAAATAAACAAACGGGTCTACATCAAGCTAAGAAGCTTCTGTACAGCAAAGGAAACAATCAACAAAGGGAGCAGCAATCCACAAAATGGGAGAAAATCTTTGCACAGTACACAATGTAAAGGAGACTAATATTCAGGATTTACAAAGAGCTTCAAAAACTCAATAACAAAGCAAACAACCCTGTTAAGAAATGAACAAAATGAGCAGGCACTTTTCTTTTCTTTTTTTTTTATTGAAAAGGCGGATACACAGAGAGGAGGAGAGATGCCGAGGAAGATCTTCCGTCCAATGATTCACTCCCCAAGTGACCGCCATGGTCGGTGCTGTGCCGATCTGAAGCCAGGAGCTTCTTCTGGGTCTCCCACATAGGTGCAGGATCCCAGGACTTTGGGCTGTCCTTGACTGCTTTCCCAGGCCACATACAGGGAGCTGGATGGGAAGCAGGGCTGCTGAGATTAGAATTGGCGCCCATATGGCATCCCTTGCATGTTCAAGGTGAGGACTTAACCATTACGCTATTGTGCCGGGCCCAGCAGGCATTTTTCAAAAGAACAAATTCAAATAGCTAACAGAAATATGAAAAAAAAAATGCTCAGGCTTCTTAGCTATTAGAAAAATACAAATAAACACCACACTGAAATTTTATCTAACTCGAGGGTGACTGGTCTACATTCACAAATCTATTTACAACACCTGCTGGCGTGGATGTGGGGGAAAAGGTACCCTACTCTTTCACTGTTAGTGGGAGTGTACACTAGTACAACCACTATGCAAGTCAGTAAAGAGAGCTCTAAGACAATTAAAAATTGATACACAGTATGACCCAGCTAATCCACTCCTTGGAATATATCCAAATGCAGTGAAATCTATATGTGAGAAAGTGACGACAGTTCAAGACATGGAACAAAATGGCTCCAACTGGAGAGCATTATGCTCAGTTAAATAAACCAATCCGTAAAGGACAAAATCATGTTCTTTCATGATCATGCAAAGTACAGAACAAATAAATACATAGGTGAGCACCTACACACATATATTCTTATAATGGAGGCTAACATACCTATAAGTGAAGATACTTTGCAGAATCCATTTCTACTCCGGAGTAAAGGAAAGACTTCCAGTGAAACAGTTAAACAGACCTCAATAATCTGATGCTAGATTTTCTGCTTTTGTCTATTCCTACAATACCATGGTGCATGTGGGTAGCAGAATGTTGAACTTGAGACTGTTGCTTTACGACTACAATGCTGTAATTAATATGAGTGGTAGGGCAACAATGGGAAGGAAGGGAGGAAAATCCTCATACCTACAAAACTGTACCATGGAAATAAATTAACTTTAAGAAAAGAGTAACTAATCTATAAAAGAATGCCATGGAATGGGACACATACTTCTCGAAAATATTTAATATTAGAAAACGTAAAATCAAAGTCACACTTCCTTGCTTTTTTAAGATTAAAAAAAAAAGATTTATTTTTATTGGAACTGGAGATGTGATACAGAGAGAACAATCTTCAATCTGCTGCTTCACTCCCTAAGGGGCTGAGCCAATGTGAAGTCAGGAGCCTCCTGCGGGTCTCCCACATGCGGCACGGTCCCAAGGCCGTGAGCTGTCCTCTGCGTCCCTTGGCCACAAGTGGGGAGCAGGATGCAAAGTAGAACAGCCATGACACAAACACACTCTTATGGGATCCTGGCACATGCCAGGTGAGAATTTAGCTACTTGACTACTGCACTGGGCCCAAGATTTATTCATTTTTAAAATCAGAGTTATAGAGACATGAGAGTCACAAATTGTGCACCTGCTGGTCACTCATCACATGGATGCAAATGCCAGCACTTGGTCAGGCCACAAGCAGGGGATAGGACTTTCAACCAAGTGTTCCACATGGATGTCAAGAACTAAACACCTGGACCATCTTCCATTACTTTTCCCAAACCATTATAAGGAAGCTGAATTGAAGTAGAACCAAGATACAAGCCAGTGCCCATATGAAATGCAGGCAGCAGAGTGTTGGCTTCATCATAGGTGGCAGCTTTACCTACACCATGGTGCCATTCCCAAAGTCACACTTTTCACATGGTATCTTGTTCAAAGTATGCACAAATCAACTGGGTTTTCTGTTTTGAGGTGAAAAGCAAGTGAGTGAGCTTCCATCCACTAGTTACTCTCCAATTTTATGTGATGGCCAAGGCTGGGACAGGTCAAACATTGGGAACTAGGAACTGAGCAAGTCTTCTGTGGGTGGGAACAGTCCTAACCACTTGAGCCTTCACCTGGTACCTCCAAGCGCCTGCATTAATCAAAACTAAGACTCCTATCCAGATATGTGGGAGTTCTTAACCAATCTGTTAAACACCTGCCCCATGAGTTAACATTTTATACAAAAACACCACAGCCTGTACAGGAGAGAAAGGTTTTCCATCCACTGGTTCACTCCCCAAATGGCTGTAGAGGACAGAGCCGAGCCCACCTGAAGCTGGGAGTCAGGAGATCGTTTCAAATCTCCCACATGGATATAGAAGCCCAATCACTGGGACTATCTTCTTTTCCAGGCCATCAACAGCGAGCTGTATCCATAGTGAAGCAGCTGGGACTCATGCTTATGCTGTAGGTGGAGTCCTAGCCAGTGCCAGCCCCATCACCAACAATGTTTAAGAAGATTCTGGACCTGGCGCAGTAGCCTAGAGGCTAAAGTCCTGCCTTAAGTGTGCCAGGATCATATCCTAAGCTGGCCCACTTTCCTTCCAGTTCCTGCTTGTGGCCTGGGAAAACAATCAAGGAAGGTCCACTGCATTGGGACCCTGTACCTGTGTGGGAGACCCAGAAGAAGCTCTTGGCTCCTGGCTTCAGATCAGCTCAGTTCTGGCTGTTGTAGTTGCTTAGGAAGTGAACCAGCAGATAGAAGGCCTTTCTCTGTCTCTCCTTCTTTCTCTCTGTAAATGACTTTCCAATAATATAAAAAAACAAACAAATAAACAAAACTTTAAAAAAAGGAATATTCTGAGTCAATGCTGTGGTGCAGAAGGTTAAGCTGCTTGTCTGGTTGGCACCCCATATAGGCACCAGTTAGTTCTATGCTCCTGCCTGGTCCAGCTCCCTGCTAATGTGCCTAGTGAAGCAGTAGCAGATGACCCCAGTCACTGAACTCCTGTTTCCTCATCGGGATCAGAAAAAAGCTCCTGGCTTCCGCCTAATTGCTGCAGACATTTGATGAATGGAACAATGAAAGGAAGATTTCTTCTCTTTTTCATGCTAACTTTGGCTTTCACGTAAGCAACTGAATGAAAATACTTTTTTCTGGTTCTTTTTCCCCCATATAAATTATATAATTCGAAACTTTGTGTATTGCTTTCTATCTTGCTTTTTGATTTTCACTATGTCATGAATATGAAATGACAACACACATTCAGAAATTTTCTAATGAAACATGGTTTACACAATGGCTACAGCCATACAAATGTACCTTGATTTATTTAAATGGCCCTTTGTCACTAAACTTCATTTAAGGTTTTTGAAGTTGGCTTTCCTTGTGAACTCTTTCAATCATGACAAATTTACCTTTAAGAACAGACATGGGGCAGGTGTTATGATATAGGGTGTTGACCTATACATGACCTGCAACTTGTATTGGGGTATTTTGAAGTGGTCCTGCCTCTGCTAATACACCTGGGAGTCAGAAGACAACAGGCCAAGCACTTGAGTCCATGCCATCACAGCGCAAGATGGAGATGGCTTCAACCTGGCTTGATCCTGGCTAAAATAAGCTTTGAGGAGCAAAACAATGCAAGACATTTATCTCTTTCTGTTCTTCTGCCTTTCAAGGTAAGTAAAATGGTTTTGGCCCATGCCATTCAGAATTAAATAACATGATTTATCAAGATAGGACATATAACAACAACTGACATGTATTACAGAACTTGCTATTAAGCAAGAATGATATCATTATGCATTACTTTTAGTGTTAATACTGACCTATACAGCTGATACTGTATTTTACAACTGTGCATATAGAGATTTAGGAGAAACTAATTTTTTAGCAGCCAGCCAGTAAGTGTTAGGGCTAAGAACTGATTCTGGAACTCACAGTGGTGACTTTCGTGCTACATAACAACTCCTACCACCAAGAACAATGACAAAAACATCAGCCACCTAATCAATAACATCCATCTATAGAAATGACAAAACATACCATTTTTATCAATGTAACCATCATTTTACACATTTATCTTTCTACTCATAAAGGAAGATCTAGTTATTACTCTGTTTTGTTACCAAGATTTTTTTTTTTACATATGTGCTTTTATTGCAAAGGACAATTTACAGAAAGGACAGAAAGAGCTTCCAATCACTGGTTCACTTCCTAAGTGACCACAACGGATGGATCTGAGACAATCTGAAACAAGGAGTCAGGAACTTTTCCTGGATCTCCCACATGGGTGCAGGGTCCTAAGGCTTTGGGCCATCCTCCACTGCTTTCCTAGGCTGTAAGCAAGGAGCTGGATGAAGTGGAGCAGCAGGACTCCAATTGACACCCATATAGGATTCCGGCACATACAAGGCCACTGGGCCACCGTACTGGAACCTACTAAGATATGTTTACATAAAGGCTACCTACTTATTAGAACACCCATCTCTCTACTTCACGTTACCATTCAGTATTCTATGTGCTGTCTTTAAATAAAACTTTTGACAACTTTTCCATCTCTAACTCGGTGGCCCCATTGGCCTCCTCTCAGGCCTGATCTTCCCTACAGTCAGCACCCAGTGTCCCATATTCTTAAAGACATGTGACCAAAATCAAAGACAGTCATGAAGTGAAATGGTGCAAAGCAGCAGATAAAATGGGCAGCATCACTATTTCTGTGTGGCATGAGATCAGGGGTCTTATACAACCAAGGGAATATCATTTGGTTAACCAGAAGGAATGCATCCATGTGGAAAAGATGTCTGACACATTATATTGGAAGAGGTGGGGACAAGAAACTGGAAAGCTTTGTAGTTTATTCTGAAGTGTTACATTTCAATGAGGCCAATCCAGATTATTAAGGACAGCAGAACAAAGTAACAGAGTAATTCCATGAAAAATAACAGGGTACAGGTACATTATAACCAGTGGGAAATGGTCTTCAATCTGGTTCTGAGTCCTGAGGATACCATTTTTCATATACTGGTGAATGAACCACCAGTAACCAAATGGTCCTGTCCACAATAAGTAATGGCAGGGACCCTTGGAGAGCCTAGAAGAGATGACTTATGCCAATACTCATGTATGTAGTTTTTTTTTTTTAAATTTAGTTTTGTTGGAAAGGCAGATTTACAGAGAGAAGCAAAAATCTTCCACCTGCCAGTGGTTCACTCCCTAAGTGGCTGTAACAGCCAGAGCAGAACTCAGCCCATCCGAATCCAGGAGCCAGAAGCTTCTGTCTAGTCCCCCACACAGGTGCAGGGTTTTAAGGCTTTGGACCATCCTTTCTTAGGCCACAAAGTAGAGAGCTGGATGGCATGTGGGGCAGTCAGGACATGAACTGTCACCCCTAAGGGTGACAGTCCTGGCACGTGAATGGGTAAGATTAGACAACTGAACCACTCTGTCAGGCCCCTCACATGTAGTTATTAAGCTACATGTTTTACATAAATACTTACTGCACTTTTATTTAACTGTCAAAACTGTTTTTATTGGTTTATTCTTCCATTTTTGGTTTAAGATGTGTGATTTGTTTTTATAGCAAAACTATTAAGCTGCTCAACTACTTTGTAGAATGAAAACAGAAAAGTAGGAATATTCATTTTTAGAGCAAAACCCCATACTCGCTTCATGGGTAAGTTACTTAAGACATCAGTTTTATAGCCTTTGAGTCTATCTTCAGTATAAATTTTGTAATAAAAATAAAGCCAGCCAATGGGCCCAGAGCATGGTAGCTATAGTGGCCAGAGTCCTTGCATTGCATGTACCAGAATCCCATATGGGTGTTAGTTTGTATCCTGGCTGCTCCACTTCCCCTCTAGCTCCCTGCTTGTGGCCTGGGGAAGCAGTCCAGTACAGCCCAAAGCCTTTCCTGTACCTGCATGGGAGACCAGGAAGGGATCCTGACTCCTGTCTTTGGTCATCTCTGGCCATTAACAGCAACTTGGGAAGTGAACCAGCGGATGGAAGATCTTTCTGTCTTTCCTTCTCTCTGTAAATCTGACTTTACAATAAAAAAAAAAAACTTAAATCTGATTCTGAAAGGTGAACACAGAGCATTTCCATTGCTAAGAAGTTTCTAGGGGTTTGTTGGGCTAGGATCACATGTAGAATCACCTCTGGGGCCAAAGCTCCTAAATGCCAAATAATGGACTTAGTCTTTATTCTGTTTTTGCTTTTTCCTGAAGAGGATTCCTTTTGACTATTGTGGCAACATTTTTCAAACAATTTATGAGAAATCATTTTCTGATATAGTGAGATCACTGAACTATTTCTTGCTACATTTAAATTTCTCTCTTTTAAAGATTTATTTATTTTTATTACAAAGTCAGATATACAGAGAGGAGGAGAAACAGAGAAGATCTTCCGTCCAATGATTCACTCCCCAAGTGAGCGCAACCACTTGGTTGCTATGCCAATCTGAAGCCAGGAGCCAGGAACTTCTTCCGGGTCTCCCACATGGGTGCAGGGCCCCAAGGCTTTGGGCCATCCTTGACTGCTTTCCCAGGCCACAAGCACAGAGCTGGATGGGAAGTGGAGCTGCTGGGATTAGAACCAGCACCCATATGGGATCCTGGTGTGTTCAAGACAAGGACTTTAGCTGCTAGGCCACTGAGCCGGGCCCAAAACATGTAAGTTTTAAACTTGAACAGAAAAAAACGTGGGGAAAAGTGACAGATGAGATACATTATCTCCCATCCTCTTTAACATTGCCACTAAGCAAACAAGATATAAATGCCTAAAAAGACAACAGGATGTGGCAGGGAACCAACAATGCATGAGAAATTAACAAATTTCTGGAATTCAGAAAAATAAGGCAATGCTGACTGGTAAAGCAAAGCCAGAGTACTTGCTGCCTAGTAAAGGATAGAAGAGTAGACAGACGAGGGACCTGACAATTTCCCTCCCAACCTGAAAACACTGAGTATAACACAGGACATAAATGATCATGTGGGTCTCAAAAATGACAACATTCATTGTAGGCCAACAAAAGGAAGTCAAGTCTCCACCACTCAACAAATGTGAAGACTGAAGAGCGAAATTTCTAGATATTCAGAGATGTAGTTTATAATCTTTCCTAGAAAACCATTTCAAAATACAGTTCAGTAGAACTACAGACTAAACACACACACAAAAAACAGGTATTTAGCAATTAATGGAGTCATCTCACAAGAGCAACAAAGCAAAGAAATCCCAAGATAACGGGCAAGAAAGTTCAAAGAGTAGCTTGCACTGTGGTGTAGTGGACTAAGCCTCTCCCATACAAGCACCAGTTCTAAGTCCTCACTGCTCCACTTCTAATCCAAACCCCGCTAACGCACCTGGGAAAACAGCATTAAAATGGCTGTGGTGCTTGGGTTCCTGCAGCCACGTGGAAGACCTAGAACAAACTCCTGGTTCCTGGTTTCAGATCAGCCCAACTCTGGCTGTTGTGACCATCTGGAAAGTGACCCAGAGGATGGAAGCTCACTCACACGCTCTCCTTCTCTGTAATTCTGCATTCTCAATAAAAATAAATGTAAAGACAAAAACAAAAACAAAGTCCAAAGAAGCCAGAAAACACTGGAAAAAGACTCCAGAAATGAAGTTCTTGCAGAACGGGATGACAAGGTAGGGGTGACATAAACGACCTTGAAAAAAAACTTAAGAATGATAAAAATAATTTCAAAAATACAGAAAGAATCCATCAGAATAGCAGTTATTTTCAGTGACTTAGAAGAAAGAAATGTAATTCTAGTTCACAGCACCATAGTGGTAGCATCTCTGCATAATTAGGTGAAGGCTTACTATTTTTCAACTTCTACACAACCTACACAAATTACTGAAAAAAAATTTCACTGTTATTAATCATAATGAAAATATAGAACTAAACCATCATAGGGATGAAAAGAAACAAACTGCAATACCCCTGTCATATTACTCAAGGAGAGGAAATTTAAAAATTAAGCATGAAGTGTGTAAAGTAAACATGAAGTAATTAAAATTACATTGCGATTGGGGGGGCAGCACTGAGGTGCAACATACTGGAACACCACTTGTGATGCCAGTATGCCATACTGCAATGCCAGTTCAGGTCCTAGCTGTTCCACTTCACATCTAAACTTCCTGCTAATGTGCACTGGAAAGGCAACAGATGGCAGGCCAAGTGCTTGGCTGCCTGACACTCATTGTGAGACAGCCAGTTCTGGCAATTAATTAAGTTTCTGGGTGTTGCAGCCATTTGATGAGTGAGCTCTCTGTGAGGTCCTTTCAAATAAAACTTCAAAAAACAAAATTTAAAGATACATTGGGATGAGAGGAGTGAAGAAATTGCTGCAAGTAGGTCATCAAAAAAGAAATCGACAATGTTCACTTACAATACAAATACAGTGGGATAAGTTAGGAGGAGCCATAATAGATAATATGTGTAAAAAAATTCATTCACCATACTCAAAAGTTAACCAATCAGGGAACATAAATCTTCACACACAATTCTTGTTATTAGAGAGCGCATTATTTACATTCTTTTATGTCTATTTTTATATATTGCTATACCAAACAGAATCATATCATATAAAGGCAATGGGATCTAATCACTGTATTTGCAGAACGTATTATTTATATAGGAGACAATATGTAACAGTGATAAATATGTAATTACAGGGAGGGCTTTACAGCACAGAGGTGGGGTTTAAGAGTATGACACGGACAGACTCTGACGGGTAAGAAATTGTGCTACATAAAAAGGGGCACACTCTAAGACAGGAGTAAAGTAATAACCAGTCTGATGAAGCTGCTTTACTCACACGCCTTTGTCTTGCGAGTGCACGGAGAAGACAATCTTCAGAATATAAATGTGCAAAAGTGGCAGAGGAAATAGTACACAAATATTCTTTAGACAAGCCTATTTCTTAGCAAAATTACAAGATAGCCATGACAGATGGGAACATATGTACACTTAAAAAAGTCTGTGGTGGGCTGGGTGCAGCAGCCTAGCAGCTAAACCCTCGCCCTGCATGTGCCAGGATCTCATCTTTTTTTAAAAAAAGATTTATTTATTTTTATTGGAAATTCAGATATATAGAGAGAAGATAGAGGAAGATCTTCCACACACTGGACTCGTTGGCTGCAATGGCCAGAGCTGAGCTGAGCTGATCTGAAGCCAAGAGCCAGGAGAAGTCTCCTCCAGGTTTCCCACGCGGGTGCAGGGTCCCAAGGCCTTGGGCTGTCCTCGACTACTGCTTCCCGGGCCACAGGCAGGGAGCTGGATGGGAAATGAGGCTGCCAGGATTAGAAATGGAGTTCATATAGGATCCCAGCAAGTGTCACGGCAAGGGCTTTAGCCACTAGGCCACCATGTTGGGCCTCAAAATAAATAAATAAATCTCTCACACACACACAGTCTGTGGAGAAATGGGTATGAAAGTACAAAACAAAACAAAAACCCCACACACAACAAACAAAAAACCCGCCAAAAACCCACCCTCCCTACTTTTTGATAATACAATTTTTTCGTGAATTTTAAGACCCTAGGAATCATTAACACAGGTACAGACTTTTCTAATTTTTTAACAAAATTATTAAGATTTATTTTACAGACAGAGACGGAAGAGACAAGACAATGAGATTTTCTATCTGGTACTTCACTCCCCAGACAGCTACAATAGCTGGGGATGGGTAGACCAGGAATCTTCACGGATCACCCCCACATAGGTGCCAGGAGCTCAAATATTTCTAGGATAGTAATTCCTTTGTAAGAAGAGCTAAGTTTTGGGCCCGGCGCGGTGGCGCAAGTGGTTAAGTCCTCACCTTGCACGCCCGGGATCCCATATGGGCGCTGGTTCTAATCCCAGCAGCCCCGCTTCCCTTCCAGCCCCCTGCCTGTGGCCCGGGAAAGCAGTTGAGGACGGCCCAAGGCTTTGGGACCCTGCACCTGTGTGGGAGACCCCGAAGAGGCTCCTGGCTTCGGATCGGCATAGCATCGGCCGTTGCGGCTCACTTGGGGAGTGAATCATCGGACGGAAGATCTTCCTCTCTGTTTCTCCTCTCTCTATATCCGCCTTTCCAATAAAAAAATAATAAAAATAAATCTTTAAAATAAAAAAAAGAAGAGCTAAGTTTTTTGTGAAACCTAAAATACTTGGGTCATTTTCCACTGCTTTCCCAGTGCATCAGTAGACTAGATCAGAAGCAGAGCTAACTCTGGCAGTCTGATAAGGGATGCGAGCTGCAGGTGGAAGCTTAAGCTGTTACACCACAATGGTGCCCCAAGGCGGGCACAAATTTTTCAAATTACCATTTTTTTAAAAAAAAATGTGTAAACAGTAAAAAAGGATATATACTGTCCAATGAACTATGGATACAATTTTATTGAATAAACTAAAGAACAGCAGATGGCGCCAAAATATCATTTTAAACATGTTACTGTCTTGGGCCACCAGCAATGATTTATTCAAACTCCAGGGAGAACCTTTTACACCAGAGGAGTGAAACCTAGGAAATTATTACAAATTACCCAAGTTTTCATGTAATACACCCTTAGAATGATGTCAATAACAATGTTCAAAAGCATGACTATGGAATAACATGGGAACATAGTTACATCAGGTGCAAAAACTGCAACAGCTTGCAAGTACTTCAGATGTTTACTAAAAACTTTGCAAAGTTACTATCCTAGAAATAGTACTACCTAACATAACATTAAAGTGACATATTATTTACTTAATAAGTAATGGCATTAATGGTACTGATCAGCAACTGGATAGCAAAGCTAATCCTCACAGAAATTGTCTCCTTTCTTGATTCTAAGATGTGTAAAAGAAATATTATCATAGACATATCCACTGTTCTTAAAATCAAATTTTAGAATAATAAAATGTACAAGTATTAAAACCTGGGGGTTGGGCCCGGCGCGGTGGCGCAGTGGTTAAGGTCCTTGCCTTGCACGCCTGGGATCCCATATGGGCTCCGGTTCTAATCCCGGCAGCCCCTCTTCCCATCCAGCTCCCTGCCTGTGGCCCGGGAAAGCAGTCGAGGACAGCCCAAGGCTTTGGGACCCTGCACCCGTGTGGGAGACCTGGAGGAGGTTCCTGGCTCCTGGCCTCGGACTGGCATAGCATCGGCCATTGCGCTCACTTGGGGAGTGAATCATCGGATGGAAGATCTTCCTCTCTGTCTCTCCTCTCTGTATATCCGCCTTTCCAATAAAAATAAAATAAATCTTTAAAAAAAACACCTGGGGGTTTGGGGAACAATGTATATTGAAGTCAATGGTCCAATTTTATGGTGACATGTGGGCTGACATTAAACTATTTTGCAGTGATTATGGTTAGGGCATAGAGAGGGAAAAGTTTGCAAGATTTAGAAGTAACATGTTTGAGGTATAATACACAAAAGTACACTTTCATGAATTTATAAATGGATGAGATTTGAAAAACTTCCATCCTAATCTCTCATATACATTTTTTAAAGAATTATTTATTTTTATTACAAAGTCAGATATATAGAGAGAAGGAGAGACAGAGAAGATATTCGGTCTGATGATTCACTCCCCAAGTGACCGCAACAGCTGGTGCTGTGCCAAACCAAAGCCAGGATCCAGGAACTTTCAGGTCTCCCACATGGGTGCAGGGTCCCAGGCCACTGGGCTGTCCTGACTGCTTTCCCAGGCCACAAGCAGGGAACTGGATGGGAAGTGGAGCTGCGGGGATTAGAACTGGTGCCCATATGGGATCCTGGAGTGTTCAAGGTGAGGACTTTAGCTGCTAGGCCACCACACAGGGCCCAATCCTTCATATACCTCTAAACAGCTAGAGTTGTAAAACATGATTTATTTGCAGTCTTCAAAGACAGCTGTTTCAGTATAGCTGAGGGTTTATATCCTTCAAGTACCAAAAAGAATGTTAGTTTTAATCACTGACTTACAGTATTTTCAAACTAAATTATTTTCGTTTTAAATGAATATCCTTAAAATGTTAATGTTTTGCATTGTCCTAAGATGATTGTTATAATCATTACTATTTTGCAATATGATGAAACATGAAACTCCATATTTATTAGTAAAAACCTGTTTTCTAGAATAAGTGGCCTATACATTATAATCCTAGAGAGAAGAACAGAGGGGAGGGGAGGGAATTTGTGGGAGGGGGAGAGCCCATCACCAACTAAATTGTATATATATATATATATATATATATATACAAAAAAGAATAAATGTCCTAAACATCCATCTTTAGTTTCTTCCATAGTTTATATAGATTGCGTCTCCATTCTTGCTATCATGTTGTTGTTATCACTGTTTAAGTCTCACGGAGTATCTTTTCTTCCAAGACTCAAATTTGTAAAATATATCTATTTTGTAAAGTAAATGAAAACAGTACTAAACAGGAACTAAAGATATGTTTATAGAACAACATGGGTTTTAAAACTGTTATGCTGCTGTTTTTGTTGCTACTGTTGATTAGTGTTGTTTAAGGTGAATGAGACTTCTGGGCACTTTATTTCAAATAAGGGTGTGTGTGTGTGTGTGTGTGTGTTTAAATCACTGTGCCCTAAATGCTTACTTAACTCATTTGCAAGAAAGCATACAACCAAAGGCTCACCATTATAAACTGGCTTTATTTCAAATGGCTGGCTAATAAATTTAAATGACAATTATGAATACAAGATTTCAATTCTTATCCTTAATTAAGCCCAAGTTTTACACTGGAGACTTAAGGAAGGTTAATAAAAACATCAAACACTTCAAGAGAAATAAGTTAAATCATAAAGTCACACAAGGAGCTGTCACTGTGATGCTAAAAGCCACTGCCTATGATCCCAGCATTTCATGTGAGCACTCTTCAGCCCTGGCTGCTTTACTTCCAATCCAGCTCTGTGCTAATAAACCTAGGAAAGCAGCAGCAGATGATCCAAGTGCAAAGACCGCTGCACCCACATGAGAACCAGAGTTCCTGACTCATGGCTCTGGCCTGGCACAGAGGTCATCATGTTGATTTGGGAACCAAACCAGCAGATGGAAGACGTATGTTTTGAGCACAAGCTCTCTCCTAACCCCCACCAACTTTCTCTCTTTTAAAGATTTACTTATTTTTATTACAAAGTCAGATATACAGAGAGGAGGACAGACAGAGAGGAAGATCTTCCGTCTGATGATTCACTCCCCAAGTGAGCGCAACGGCCAGTGCTGTGCCAATCCGAAGCCAGGAGCCAGGAACCATGTCTCCCACACAGGTGCAGGGTCCCAAAGCACTGGGCCATCCTTGACTGCTTTCCCAGGCCACAAGCAGGGAGCTGGATGGAAAGTGGAGCTGCCGGGATTAGAACTGGCGCCCATATGGGATCCTGGAGTGTTCAAGGTGAGGACTTTAGTTGCTAGGCCATGCTGGTGGGCCCAACTCTCTTTCAAGTAAAGAAGTATTTTTTTCTTTTTTTTTTTTAAAAAGGGAAAGGTCTCTTAGTAACTATGTTCTATTGGAGTAAGGGGGAAACGGCTTATTTAGAGTGTTAAATTGGGAAGACTCTCACCCGTAGGCCTTATAGAGACATCCATCTATCCATCCATACTTTACCTGCCATGGAGCATATACTTTATGTAACTGACTTCACAATATCCGTCCCACCCCATATGAACAGTCTCACCATTGCTAATTCCATATCCCTCAAGGATAAGCAGATACTAGCTCATGTGGCCTAGTTAGAGGGGGCAGCAAAAGAGATCTTTCTTTTCTCTGGGTGGACAACTAGGATAAATAATTGTTGCCTCATTTATGGTAAGCAGTCCATCCTAGTTTCTTAAGGAGATTTAATTTAGTGCCCATGCTGAAAAATTGAAGACAAAGCTACAACTACAGAATGTAAGACAAAATCTCTTGTCATGTCAGATTAGTTTTCTTAATATTTAATGCAGGCTGAGTAAGATTTTTAAGTTATTCCCATTCAAAAGCATCTTACAATCTGGGACAGCTCCACTGCTTGTGATGCAAAACCAGGACGGAAAGTCACTGGGCTACAGAAATAATAACGTAAAATTAAAAAAAAAAATTAGTGAACAAAGTGGACTTTGGTGAACAACTGGCAAGAACAAGTGAAAATTATAATCAGAACACTTGTTGCTGCTGCCACTGCTATAGTCTCATGGAGTATCTTCTTTTCTCTGCCAAATCTGTGAAATAAGTTTGCAAGATATATCTGGCTTTTGAAAGTACAGATAAACTCTAAAGCATAAATTGCCAAGACACATTTTAAATATGCACAATATAATTTTTTTCACTGGACTCTTCTTCAATAGCAATTACCACAGTACCAAGCATATAATCTCTATTTAATAGTTATAATAAACCTAAAACAATTAGCTCAAATCCCAATAATTTCCCCTGTCTTCAAATCGATTCTAATTTAGAAATTTTTGAAAAATTTTCAAATTAGCTCAATATGAAGCAGTCTAAAATTGTGCTTCAAGCTTGGGGGTATCATAGGAAAGCTTAATGAAACTGAACACTACAAACATTTGTAAGGAATAATACTTGGTTCATCTGAGATGTTCCACTTTAAGAACAATACAGAACAGGATTAAATGAAAATATATTTTAATTTCCCAGTGTTTTTAAATAGTTCATTTATATGGCTCTCAAATAACCCAGTTACAGAAAACTTAGGTAAAACCAATCATCATAAAGGTACTAATTTAATATTTTCTAAATCAAGGGTCTATAAATAGCTCCCAATTTGTGAAGTATCTGAGTAAAAGCTCTGAATTCATTTCAAAAGTTTCCACTTCAGTTTTTATTATCTAGTTTTTAGGGCTGTGGTATAAAAATTTTCAAAGGGAGCTGACACAGTAGTTTATCAGGCTAATCCTCCGCCTGAAGCACCAAATCAGTGTTGTTTCATGTCCTGGCTGCCCCACTTCTGCTCCAGCATCCTGATTATGATTCCAAGGAACCAGAGGATACTCCAAGTCCCTGGGCCTCTGCTTCCATGTGGGATTCTTGGAAAAAAGTTCCTGGCCTCCCTTGGCTCAGCCCCAATTGTTGCACCCATTTGGGGTGTGAACTAGGATATCGAAAACCTCTCAGTCTCTCCTTCTCTTTCCAATCTGCCTTTCAAATACAAGGAAATAAATCTTCAAAAGTATTTGTTTTTCAAAGATATTGGAGAATTCTGAAGAAACATGGTATCCTCCATTAGAAAACAGAAACAAATCCCAGGTTTTGCTTGAAATTCCAAAAATGTTAACTTAGAAAGTGAAATCCTTGTTGAAATTTCTAATTCGACTCAAAAGCAGGCAATTAAGTCACATTTACACAGGTATGTAACTTCACTAAAACAGAGAATTGTACTTCCCAAGAAACCCATAAAAACAATGCATAAATATCTCTAATAAACCAATAAAATAGTAATAATAAAAAAATGAGCATTGTGAATTTAATAACAAATAGGAACTTGTCAAGATAAATGAAACGTCAACAGAGATTAGGTAAATTAATTTATTCATTGGGGCAACTGCATGCATATGAATTAGGGTGGACTAACAAGTGATGGACATGAGAACCAAAAATAACTTTAAAGATTCATTATAGGACCTGGTGACATGGCCTAGCAACTAAAAGTCCTCGCCTTGAACAAGCCGGTTCTAATCCCCGCAGCTCCACTTCCCATCCAGCTCTCTGCCTGTGGCCCGGGAAAGCAGTCAAGGACAGCCCAAAGCCTTGGGACCAAAAACCCACACGGGAGACCTGGAGGAGGTTCCTGGTTCCTGGCTTCAGATCGGCATAGCATCGGCCGTTGCGCTCTCTTGGGGAGTGAATCATCGGATGGAAGATATTCTCTGTTTCTCCTCCTCTCTGTATATCTGACTTTTCAATCAAAATAAAATATTTTTTTTTAAAAAAGAGGTTCTTTATAATGTGTTATTTTAATCAACCAGATTCTACTCTCTATGTTAAGATTTCTGTTTTGCCAACAATTTCTTTCTAATATTAATTTATTTTCATCAGAAAGGCAAATTTTATAGAGAAGAGTGAGGTCTTCCATCCACTTGTTCACTTCCCAAGTGGTCGCAACAGCCACAGCAGTGCTGACCTTCTTCCTGAAGCCAGTAACAATGGTGCTTCTTTTGGGTTTCCCATGTGGGTGTAGGGTCTCAAGGCTTTGAGCCATTCTCTACTTCTTTCTCAGGCCACAAGCTAGATCAGAAGCAGAGAAACTGGGGCACAAACGTGCCCATACAGAATGCTGGCATTTGAAGATAGAGAATTAGCCAATGAGCCATTGCACCAGCCCCATGAATAATAATTTTAAAGTCAAATAATAATAATCAAATACTCATCCCAGAGCCTATGGAACTGTGCCATAATACAGATGTTTTAAAAAATCAAATACTTGGGCCCAGTGCAGTGGCTTAAATGCGCCGGGATCCCATACGCACACTGGTTCTAACCCTGGCAGCTCTACTTCCTATCCGGCTCCCGCTCCCTGCTTGTGGCCTGGGAAAGCAGTCGAAGAAGGCCCAAAGCATTGGGACCCTGCACCTGTGTGGGATACCCGGAAGAGCTCCTGGCTACTGGCTTTGGATCGGCCATTGCAGTAACTTGAGGAGTGAATCATCAGATGGAAGATCTTGCTCTCTCTCTCTTCCTCTCTATATCTGACTTTGCAATTAAAAAAAATATATCAAATACTTAATCAGACTTTTCTTCTGTCTATATAAACAAAATGCCTGGGTCCTCTTTAACCTATTTAGAATAAACTTTTCATTTACTGTAAATGAACAAAGTAATCTACAGTTTATCATATTGTATGTGTGTGTATATACATGCTTAGTTGACATGTAGAATCAAGTTGTCATTTCTCAGCCTCTCTCACTATTAAAATGACTATCAGATTACAATTTGTCCAATAGGATTTAAGTAGATGTGTTGGGTCTGATGTCATGGCTCAATTGGCTAATAATATTCCCCCTTCAAGAGCCAGGATCCCGTATGTTTCTGCCAGTTAGTACTCCAGTTTCTCCATTTCCCATCCAACTCCATGCCTGTGGCCTGCGAAAATAGAGTAGGACAATGGCCCAAAGCCTGGGGATCCTGCACCTGTGTGGAAGACCCAGAAGAAGCTCCTGAGAAGTGAACCAGAAAATGGAAGACTGTTCTGTCTCTCCTCCTCTCTGTAAATCTGACCTTCCAAGGCCTGGCACAGTAGCCTAGTTGGTAAACTCACCTTGCATCCACTAGGATCCCATATGGGTGCCAGTTCATATTGTGGCTGCTCTACTTCCCATCCAACAAGAATGGTCCAAAGCTTTGGAACCGTGCACCCATGTGGGAGACACAAAATAAATTCCTGGGTCCTGACTTCGGATCAGCCTGGTTCCAGCCATTATGGCCACCTGGGGAAGTGAACCAATGGACAAAATATCTTCTTTGAAAATCTGTCTCTCCAATAAATATAAAACTTTTTTTAAAGTCTGATTTTCTAATGAAAATAAATAAATCCTAAAAGAAAAACCACAAATGTCTCATTTGATTTTTGGAATATGTTCTAAAATAAGCAAAGATCTTGCTTCATTCTTTCTGCTTCCACTCTGAGCCTTATTAAAGCCCTATGTTTAAGGATAGTGATCTAATAAAACAAAAACCTAGGTCACTAATGACATGGTGGAACATCAGAATTAATCCTAGATGTTCACCATTAATTTTAATACAACCACTGTTGGGGGTTTCTGTTACTCTGACAAATCTAATTTTAATAATCACACAAAATATTCTGTGCATTGGGTAAAAATATTTAAGACGTGTGGAGACTAAGCAGTTATTGGAGACAAAAATCCTTCAAACACCAGTTCTGCTCCTTAGCTAAATGATCCTGGGCAGATGACTTAGCCTCACTGAGCCTCAACTCAAATGTAAAAGGGCAGTGAAAAAACAACTTTTTACAATTAGTATGAGGATTAAACAAAAGGGAAAGGGGAAAAGGAAGTAAAAAGGGAAACAAGTATGAACAATGAGAAGTAAAAAATATCAGCTGGAGTGCTGGTGTGGTAGCTTATTTGGTAAAGTCCGCACCTTGCATGTGCTGGGATCCCATTTGAGAGCGGGCTTATATACCAGCTACTTTATTTCCCCACCAGCTCCCTGCTTGTGCCCTGGGAAAGCAGCATAGGACAGGCCCAAAGCCTTGGGACTCTGCACTCCCATGGAATACCCAGAGGTGGCTCCTGGCTCCTAATCAGCTTATCTCTGGCCACTGCTGCCACTTGGGAAATGAACCAGTGGATGGAAGATCTTTCTGTCTCTTCTTCTCTGTAAATCTGCTTTTCCAACAAAAATAAATAAGCCTTTTAAAAAAGGTTAACAGAATTAGCTGGGAAAGGAAAATCAAAATGTCATTTTAAAAATTCAAATATAGGGTCCACTGTGGTAGCCTAGCAATTGAAGTCCTCGTTTTTTGGCCAGGATCCCCTAAGGGCACTGGTTCTAATCCCAGCAGACCTGCTTCCCATTAGCTCCCTGCTTGTGGCCTGGGAAAGCAGTGGAGGACAGCCCAAAGCCTTGGTTCCCTGCACCTGCATGGGAGACCTGGAAAACACTCAAAGCTCCTGGCTTCAGATCAGCACAACTCTGGCCATTGGGGCTGCTTGGGGAGTGAACTAACACACAGGAGATATTCCTCGCTGTCTCTCCTCCTCTCTCTATATATCTGACTTTCCAATAAAAGTAAATAAATCTTTAAAAATTTCAAATAATGTAAAAAGTGAGATTATTCAAATATGTTTCATCATTACATATGACAAATACCTCTAAATCTACCAAGTTCTCCTCAAAATGTTTAGCTCCATCTCTTACAGGAAAATCTGCCCCTCCACCAAACATACTTTGACAACACAATAAGCTTTAATCATCTTCAACCTACTTTTAAGTGTAAAATGGTATGTTAATTCAAATGTTCTCTGGTATCTGGCATCTTCTGTATACATTCTCAGTTGTGATTTTGAATCACCAAAAAAACAAAACAAAACAAAACAAAACAAAAAAAGCCCCTCAGATGAGGCTTATAACTTAAAACTAAGAATTACCCTAAAATATTTCTAATTGCTCACAGGTTCCAGATTTTGCTTAACACAACCAACTTCCTTTAATTAATTGTTTTAATCTACTGATTTCATTATTTTTTCCTCACTTCATTGGTACAGTGTGGTACTACTCAAGTTAGGCTAAGATACAATATAAGACAGTATTTAATGGTTATTTTCTGTATCAAGATTGGTGAAGGATTCTGCTCTGTAGGAATCATCTTCCTCTGAAGTTAGGTTTATGAGCAACCTCTCTGAAACACAGCTAGTTGAAACAGCAGAAAGAATTCTGAAAGGCCTCATACTAGCAATTCAATCATTTGCCTAAAAACAACAAATTCACTTCCATTCATAACTGTTGGTCAGATATTCATGCTCCATGTTATTAACATTCAGCAAAGAATGTTATTAACATTCAGCAGAAGTCTTTAATGATCAAATGGATAGACCGGTCCACTCTGTGGATACCTGTCAATATTTTCCCGTTGCCACACCTCACAGGTAAAAGATAGCAGTAATAGGTCCATGCTTACAAAAATCATTGACCTTACCATATTCCTCACCTTCCTAAAGCAGCTGTCTCCCCACAGATTTAGTGACAGTGTAAGATATGTGGTAATAGGTTGTAGGGTATTATGGCAAGGTTCTCCAGACTATACACACTCTGAATGATATCCAACTTAGAATGCTGTTTCTTTCACAGCCAAGGATGCACAGGTCCAAAAGTCAAGAGGTGAATGTGAGTGACAGCACTTATCATTTACTGTTAGTCACCCATGACAAACTTTCTACATTTTGTTCTTATAAACTTATGGTCTGCTGGCCCAGACATTTCGTTCCAGAGAAAGGCACAATAACAATTCCACTAAACTTAAAATCAGGAATGTGACTTGGTCATTATTGACTCCTCAGGCCTGTGAATCAAAAGGCAAATAAAGTAGTCACTTTGTTGGCTGGAGTGACTGATCCTCACTAACAAGGAGAAATTCAACTGCTATTCTACAATGGAGGAAAGGAAGATTATTTCTGGAACATGAGATCCTTTAGGGCATGGGTGGGGAATGCCCAGCCCATGAAATCATTTAGTCTGACCCTGCCAAGGCAGCCACAGGTGGGGCACGAAATTCAGTAAATCTATAACAAGTTCAAGCTAACTTTTAAGTTAATATTTTGTTGGTCCACAAATGGTGTTATAAATATCCGAATGGCCCTTGGCAGAAAATAAGTTTCCCAACCTCACTCTTAAAGAGTATCACTTCATTCTGAAAGGTAGAGAAAGGATTAATATGCACACAAAAGCTTTCCCATCTACTGCTGGTTCATTCACTAAATGCCCACAATGGCTGGAGCTGGATGTGGACTGGATACAGAGAAGGGAATTCAACACAGGGCTCCCATGCAAGTAGCTTGAATCCAACTACTAGAGCCACCTCTTAATATCAGACCTGTGATGAAAGCAGAAAACTAAACCTGACACAAAAGCAAGACTAGTAACAATAAGACCCTTCAGGAATAAAGACCCTTGGTTACCCCATAAGGTAAAGAACCAAACTAATGGAGATACATGCTGAAGGCTAAGATAACACAAAATCATGTGATCTGTTACAAAAATGAAAACTGAACTGAATATTTTGGTTGTTAAGAATAAGTGTAGGGCCTAAGCGTGGTGGCCTAGTGCCTAAAGCCCTCATCTTGCATGTGCCAGGATCCCATATGGGCACTGGATTCCAATCCGGGCAGCCCCACTTTCCATTCATCTCCCTGCTTGTGGCCTGGGAAAGCAGTCGCGGACGGCCCAAAGTCCTGAGATGGACCCTGTACCCATGTGGGAGACTCAGAAGAGCTCCTGGTTTCGTATTGGCACAGCTCCGGCCGCTGCGGTCATTTGGGGGGTGGGGTGAATTATCGGACAGAAGATCCTCTCTTTCTCACCTCCTTTCTATATATCCAACTTTCCAATTAAAAATAAGCAAGTCTTAAAAAAAAATATGTGTACATAACAAAAACAAGTGCCTCATTCTTTCTTCTTATGTAACACAAGATAGATTCATATCAAATATTATTTCAGGGCCTGGTCTGGTGGCTTAGTGGCTAAATTGTCTTGCAAGTGCTGGGATCCCAAATGCGTGCCAGTTCGTGCCTCGGTGGCTCCGCTTTGTATTTAGCTCCCTGTTTGTGACCCAAAAAGCCTTAGAACCCTGCACCCACATGGGAGACCCAAGAAGAAGCTCCTGGCTCCAACCACTGCAGCCACCTGGAAAGTAAACCAGCAGGTCAATCTTTTTCTCCATATCTCCTTCTCTCTGTAAACCTGCCTTTCCAAGAAAAATGAACAAATCTTTAAAAGATACTTCAGTATTGCCTACTTCGTATCATAGTACTTCAGCTGTAAGTTATGAAGAAGAGCAAATATCACTCCAGATTTTGCATCCTCTTGTGGCTTTGCGAAAAGGGCCAGTGCATTTTTGGTTTCCAGAACAGCTGTATTGTGTTAGATCGATGCATAACCTTGTCTTTATTTGTGGGCTAAGTATGGTTTTTAAAGGAGAGGCATAAGGGGGTTCAATGCCTTGATTGTTAAATTTTATCTGTTGGGCCCAGCATGGTAGCCTAGTGGCTAATGTCCTCGCCCTGAAAGTGCCAGGATTCCATATGGGTGCCAGTTCTAATCCCAGCAGCCCCACTTCCCATCCAGCTCCCTGCTTGTGGCTGGGAAAGCAGATGAGATAGGCTCAAAGCCTTGGGACCCGGTACCCATGTGGGGGACCTGAAAGTTCCTGGCTCTTGGCTTCAGATTGGCGCAGCACTGCCATTGTGGTCAGTTGGGGCGTGAATCATCAGACGCAAGATCTTCCTCTCTATATATCTGACTTTGCAATAAAAATAAATCTTTTAAAAGATTTTACATCAGTCAACTTCAGCATTTTCCAGATCGGATTAAAATTTAAATTAATGAACTACTGCTTAAACAGATTGCCGTCCATAATACATATCTCATCCAATGAGCTGACTGGCCTTCTATATTTCTCTAGGTGACTTCAGAGTAGATGCATGCCATTTGCCTTCCTGGACCTCAAGCTTGCGGGCCTGCACTGACGATTTTGGACTTTCTAATCTCCATTACTGCGTAACATCAACTCCTTAAATATATAAACTACATATTATAAAAATATACTCACTATTGCTTCTGTTTCTCTGAATTTTTTTTTTTAAAGATTTATTTTTGTTGGAAAGGCAGATATACAAAGAGGGGAGACAGAGAGCAAGATCTTCCATATGATGGCTCACTCCTCAAACAGTCACAACGGCTGGAGCTGAGCTAATCAGAAGCCAGCAGCCAGGAGCTCTTCCTCTTCTCCCACATGGGTGCAGGGTCCCAAAGCATTGGGCTGTCCTCAACTGCTTTCCCAGGCCACAAGCAGGGAGCTGGATGGGAAATGGGGCTGCTCGGATTAGAACCGGAGCCCATATGGGTTCCTGGTGCGTTCAAGGCAAGGACTTTAGCCGCTACACTACTGCGCTGGATTCCAATTTCTCTGAATTCTTATACCATTTTAAATGTATGCTATTGTTGCTACCTTACTCTGTTTCTTTAGACTGTATACTATGTGCACATCTAGAGTTGCTTCTGATTGCTCCCTGACAGTCCATGTGAGTACAAACTATGTCCCTAAAAAAGTAACACTGAGGTTCTAACACCTGATACCCGCAAACACAACCTTTATTTGGACTCAGAGTCTTTGCAGATGAAAGTGAGGTCTTTGGAGGTGGGCCCCAATCCAAAGGATTGGTATTAGGAGAAAAAAGCCATGTGAAGACAGACACATACAGGAAGAATGCATGAGGCAGAGTGAAGTGATGCAGCAGCTAATCAAAATCTAGGTTTAGGTAATGAAGGATTCTATTCACATTCTCAAGGGAACAGGATGCTGTAGCTACCTTGATTTTTCTTGAGAGAAGAATTAGAGGGTAAACTTCTCTCACATACCTGAGAGAGAATTGAGAGAATAAGTCACTGTTGTTTTAAGCTTCCAGTGTGGTACTTTTTTAATGGAAACTCTCAGTAAACTAATTAAATGTGCAGTCACAGGCCTGGAGCGATAGCCTAGTGGCTAAAGTCTTCGCCTTCAATGCGCCAGGATCCCATATGCATGTCAGCTCTAAACCTGGCAGCCCCACTTCCCATTCCCCCAAAGCAGTTGAGGATGGCCCAACAAAGCCTTGGGACCCTACAGTTGTGTGGGAGATCCAGAGGAGGCTTCGGATTGGCTCAGCTCCAGCCGTTGTGGCCGCTTGAGGAGTGAATCAGATAGAAGATCTTCCTCTGTCTCTCCTCCTCTATCTACCTTTCCAATAAAAATAATAAAATCTAAAAACAAAGAAACAAACAAAAAAAAACCCCCAAGTATTCACAAAGTTTACTTGTTTACATTCAGAACATGTAGAACAACTAAAATGCTTTCAACTTTCTGAAACTACAAATAACATTATAATGAATATCCTAAGTTTAAAAAAAAATCCTCTTGGCATCTCTTACAAATACCTTAAAATATATCTAAAAATACAATTACTCCAGAATGGCTAGAGACTATACCTATTACTTGTTGGCACTACCTAGTATAGGGATTTTACAAAGTCCACCAAAAAAAATTTTTTTGCTACGAGGTAAAACCATGGTCCCTCCCCATTAAGTACTGGCTGTTCTTGTTGAATTATTCTTTAGGAACAGGAAGTGACAGCATGCAATTTAGGAGAGAACATGATAAAAAAAAGTACAATAATTTCCTGTTTGCTCTATCAGATCACTTGCTCTATGAGAGGCTAGATGTCAAATGGTCAGAAACCTTACAGATCCACTAAGCCCTCTGGAAAGAGCTGAGCCGATCTGTACATGTTATCCAGCTCCCTGCCAAGGCACCAAGGTGGCAAGAGATGACCCCATTTCCTGGATTTCTGCTGCTCATGTGACTCAGATGGTATACAAGGGCCTTAGCTTCCATCTTGTGGTCTTAGCCACAACCATTGCAGGCACTTGGGGAGTAAACCAGTGGGTGAAAATGTCCCTTTCTTTGACTTTCCTCCTCTGTCATTTTGTTTTTATTTATTTTACATTTTTTAAATTGGAAAGGCAGATATACAGAGAAAAGGAGAGACAGAAAGATCTTCTATGCACAGGTTCACCCCACCAAGTGGCCCCAACAGTAGGACCTGAGTCAATACAAAGCCAGGAGCTTGTATTGGGTCTCCCATACCTGCACAGGGATCCAAAGCCACGGGTCATCTCCACTGCTTTCCCAGGCCACAAGGAGCGAAATGGATGGGAAATGGAGCAGCCAGAACACAAACTGGAACCCTTATGGGATCCTAGCAGATGTAATAAGGATTTAGGCACTAAGCCATCACAATAGGTCGTGTCATTCTGTTTTTTCAAATAAATCTTGAAGGAAAGCAGGATGAAAGAACACCCATAAGACTTTTTGGTATAATTTGGGCTCATGTTGTAAAATATTCCTTCTAATCACTGACTGGACAAAAATATGAATTTTCTTTTTACAACTGCAAATATCTTGTACATTCAATAATTCTTATGTTTGACAAAATTCACATAGGATATGTTCACTTCATATCACCGAAATTTTACTTTACGTAACCAATTTATCACTGAAAAGTAGAGCTACAACATACAACTTTTTGCAATGACGCAATATTTTTGTGCATAGTTCAACACTGTGATGAGTAACTGACTGTCACAATCTCCCTACCTAGCAAGCAGATATATTATAGTTAGTGGTACAAGTGAATGGAATTTTTAAAAAGCAATAATTTTTATTATCTTAATTATATGTGGTGGACCATGATATTAGCTAAGCTATAGAACTAATTTTCTCTCTGCATTTATTTTGATTTGTACATCTCCCAAACACTTTTGTACTTCTTTTGAAAAGAGAAGGCAATATTTGAGCACACTGCATCCTTCTCCAAAGAGATTCTATCATTCTTTCTTTGTTCATCTTTTTTTTTTTTTTTTAGCACAATGTAACTCTAAAGTGAATATAAAATTTCTGGTATTGAGGAACAAAATGTTTCAATACATTGAAAAAGTAGGACCACTAAGATTCCATGATGTACCTCAGAATTAAAAAATGTTTAATGATTTCACAGTGATTGCAAGGTAGAAATTTCTTATTAAATCTTCCTTATTAAATGTTCCCTCTGTTCACTGGAAAAGCTCTAAGAAAGAATAAAAGTACTAAGGTATCTATCATTTTAAGTGGTTAGAAGTGCTTAAAAAATTAAAAATTAAAAACTATTGGAATTGGGCCGATATAATGGTTCAAAGAGCTAATCCTATGCCTGTGTGTCAGTGTCAGTTCCTGTCCTAGCTGCCCCCACCTTCCCATCTAGCTCCCTGCTTGTGGTCTGGAAGAGCAATGGAGGATGGCCCAAAGTCTTAGGACCCTGCACCTGTGTGAGAGACCTGTAAGAAGCTTCTGGATTAGATCGGCTCAGCTCCAGCCACTGCAGCCATTTGGCAAGTGAACCAGTGGACTGAAGATCTTTGTAAATATGTCTTTCCAATTAAAAAAAAAAAATCTTAAAGGTATTCCAACTGACCAGAAGGTATACCAATGGGTTAAGTTTGCTTCATTCTTTTATTTTCTTCTGCTGGGCTGAAAGACATAGATGCTATTCTTTTCGTGGGTGTTCTTAAAAACAAAAGCAGCAGCAACAAAGGCAATGTATCAAACATCTAAATGTTCTAAGAATTTTAATTTTTTTTAAAGATGTTAATTTTTGTTGGAAAGGCCTATACACAGAGAGGAGAGACAGAGAGGAA
This sequence comes from Ochotona curzoniae, assembly GCF_017591425.1. NCBI lineage: Eukaryota > Metazoa > Chordata > Mammalia > Lagomorpha > Ochotonidae > Ochotona > Ochotona curzoniae. The sequence continues at coordinate 63,881,917 of NW_024466599.1, forward strand.
GATCTTTCACAGGATGGTTCACTCCTCAAATGGCCACAATGCTGGAACTGAGCCAATCTGAAGCCAGGAGCCAGGAGCTCTTCCAGGTCTCCCACACGGGTGCAGGGTCCCAAAGCATTGGGCTGTTCTCGACTGCTTTCCCAGGCCACAAGCAGGGAGCTGGATGGGAAGCGGGGGTGCCAGGATTAGAACTGGCACCCATATGGGATCCCGGCACATTCAAGGCTGCTAGGCTATTGCGCTGGGCCCTCTAAAAATTTTTTTTATTGGCTGTATATGTATTCACTTAACTCCTCCTTACAACACTGTATGAATTATCCATTTCCATTTACAGAAAAAGAAATTTGGGCATGGTAAAGTAAGGTAATTCCTTAATGATACACAGCTAATAAAGAAGCTTGTTGTAAAACCACAAAAAAATCTATTTTTAAAATATACATTGTGACAGAGTGTCTGTGCTCTCCTACTATTGACAAGGCAGGAACACAGCAACTTCCTTGGGGAGACATTCAAAGTGTTATGGTTATGTCACTTTTAAAAGAATTCATGTTAGATTCACGGGAAAATTCTTAGTTGAAACTTGATAGGTCAGGAAAAAAAGGTAATGAAATATTCAAGGTCCAGACAAAAATTGCCAGACAATACTGTATTCACCAAAACTATCCTTCAGAAATAAAGAGAAATGCTTTCCTTGATAAGCAAAACCTGAAGGAATTCACAAACACCAGATCAACCATACATGAAATGCCTAATAGAATCCTTATTAGAAGTGAATTAACTAGGGCTGGCCCTGTGGCTCAACAGGCTAATTCTCTATCTTCAAGTACCCCATATGCCATTGGTTTCTGTTCTAGCTGTTCCATTTCTGATCCAGTTCCCTGCTTACGGTGTGGGAAGGAAATGCAGGCTGGCCCAAGTCCATGGGAGACTCAGAAGAGGTTCCTGGCTCCTAGCTTCAGACTGGCTCATTTTTGGCTGTTGCTGCTATTTGGAGACTGAACCAGCAAATGAAAAATCTTTCCCTCTCTGTCTTTTCTGTGAACTCTGCTTTTCCAATAAATATAGGTAAATCTTAATTTTTAAAAAAAGTGAGGTAACTGCTGTCATGAAAATATAAATTTTAATAGAATACTTAATATGTAATTCATATTTCTGTGTTCTCTAGAATTTGCTGTATATCCAATTAATCAGTACCTATATTAATCAGGACATTAATTCTATAACTTTCTTGTGATCACTAGGTTTTGATATCAGAATTTCATTGCTCTCTTAAAATAAGATGGAAAGTACTTGAATCTTTTCTCCTTTCTCGAAGAGCATATTGCTGAACAATTTCTTCTTAGGTTTTGCGGTAACTTTCACCAGAGAAATTATTTAGCCCTTTAGTTATCTCTGAAGGGATATTTTTAAAATGAGTTTAATTTCTTAAATACATGACAGCATTCAAGATTTTTATTCCCATGTCAGTTTTTAATCTTTCATATAAAACTGCCAGATATTCTTTATGAAAATAATCTCTATTTTAGTGCCACCCGCCCCCCCCCAAAAGAAAGGCAGAATGACACAGAGTCACACAAAGACAGAAAAGATCTTCTAAGTAATGGTTTCCTCCCCAAATGTCTGTAACAGCCAGGGTTGGGCCGGGAAAGAGCTCCAGCCAGACCTTATACACAGGTGGCAAGGATCCAGGCACTTGTGCACAATTATCTGTTGTGGTCCCAAGAAACATTACTAGGAAGCTGTATAAGAAGTGAAATAGTTAAGCTAGAACCAGTACTCCAACATGGAATGTGGGCATTGCAAGTAGAGGCTTAACTCACTGCATCACAGCACCTGCCTTAAAATTGTGAAAGGGAGGGTAAAGCAGTCAGTCAGAGATATATCTGCACTCCCATGTCTACTGCATTACTATTCAAAACAGAATACTTTTCACAAGATAGGAAATTTTTCCAAATGCCTATCAATATTATATTGCTTCTACACAAATAAAATGGGTCCCTCTATCTGCTGAAAGTTTTTGTTCTGATAAATATGCTATCAGCTGAACTGATGCATTGGTGTTGATACTACAACTTTTTTTAAAAAAGAACACTACTGTTACGTTTTGCTATTTCACTACTGAGTGGCTGGAAATAGATTTGATAATTACTCAGCAATGTGTAATTTCAACATGAAAACAAATCAGAGTGGGTATATAGTTATAACTGGTCAGGCACTCACTGACATGTTTTCATCCCAATTAGGAATTCCTGGGTTTTGACCCCAATTCTGTTCTAATTCCAGCTTCCTGCTAATGCACATGTTGAGAGGCAAAAGGGAATGGCACAAGATTTAAGGTCCCTGCCAGGTGATTAGTACTGAGTTCACAGTTTCTGACTTCAACCTGGGCCATCTCCACCTGTTGTAGGCATTTGGGGAGCGAATCAGTGGACAGGAATGATCTGTCTTTCCCGGCCTTTCAAGCAAGTGAAAAAAATTTTTAAAAAGAAAAGTTTAGAGAGAACCAAGATGACAGAAAAGGGTAAGGACACATTTAAACAGACGGAGAATATATTAGCCAGTGTGAAGCAGAGAGGGCACATTCCAGGAAACAGGAGTGGACAGAACAACAGCAGAAGGGTACCTGGATTCTGACAGACACAGGAAAGCAGCAGACACAACGTGTGATGTTGCAGTGACTGCTACCCCAACAGCATTCAGCGAGTTCTGGCACCAGTAGCCAGATTTCCACTAACAACCAGGTGGGAAGGGACTTTCACCGGGAGCTCAGGAGGTGAACCCAAAGAACTGCTCGTCCTGCTGGTCTGTTTGATTTGACCAGTAGCACAGAGCAGCAGGTCCCGTTGCGGTCACTTGGGGAGTGAACCATCAGATGGAAGATGTTCCTTTGTGTCTCCTCCTCTCTCTGTATCTACCTTTCCAACAAAAATAAATCTTTAAAAAAAATAAATAAATAAAGACTGCAGGGACAACAGTGAGCTGTGCATGCGCTGGTCCCACAGGAAAAAAATTCTGACTATGACATTGTACAGGTCAAAATAGGATCGTGTGGCCCTCAGACCTAATGGCCAACAGGGACCGGAAAGATCAGCACTACCAACAACCCAGCTATAAAAGACACCTGGTGTCTCACTAACCCTGGGACTTGCTCTAACTGAAGTGGGAAAAAGGTTGTACAAACACAGGTGCATCTTTAGTTTAGCATGGTATCACAGGAGGTAGAGACTGGTGAGCCAAGAGCTGGGGCTACAGAAAACATGGTGGAAATCTAACATAAGAATCCAGACCTGGAACTTGCTGGAGAGCATGGTACAAGTGACTGCAAAGGGTCCGTGTACCAACTGCAAATAAGTGAAATTGAACCACAGACCTGTGGGTCACAGAGCTTAGAAACCTGCCCCAAGGAGAAGAATCTGATAACCAGAAGTACAATCATCAAGAGCAAAAGAAAAGACAGAGGCACAATGAATATTACTGAAAACTCCCCTGCAAAAAAGCAAAAACCTTTGCCAACTTTAGAGTTAACTGAGGAAGACATTGAGAAAATGGAAGATGCAGAATTCAAAACACTTGTTATAAACACTTGTGATAAAGTTTCTTATCAACAATGAGAAGCAAGCACACAAAAGCAGGAATTCAAGGAATATGTCATACTGGAAATGCATCAAATGAAAGCTGATATATCAGAAATGAAAACTATAGTGGAGCAAACAAAAAGTTCAGTGGAGAGTCTCCAAAATAAAATGAAGGAGGTAGAAGAAAGAATCTCAGAATTGGAAGATACTTGCTGTCACCAGGGGGAAATAAACAAAAAGCTGGAAGCAGAGCTGGATCTGGCCAAAAAAAGTACTCAAGAATTGAAAGACACTATTAAGAGGCCAAGCATAAGAGTTATGGGAGTCCCAGAAGGTGCAGAAAGAGAAGCTGGGTTTTTAAAAATGTATTTAATGAAATAATCAAGGAAAATTTCCCTAATCTGGAGAAAGAATTGGGAAACAAGATCCAGGAGGGACACAGAACTCCCAACAGGCTTGACCAAAAACGATCTTCACCACAACACATGATAATCAAGCTCTCTTCAATCGAACATAGAGAAAAGATGCTTAAATGTGCACGTGAAAAAAATCAATTGACATATAAAGGAATGCCAATTAAACTCACAGGAGACCTCTCATAGGAGACTCTACAGGCAAGAAGAGAATGGAGTGACACATTCCAGATTCTAAAAGAAAAAAATTGTCAGCACAGGGTAACATACCCAGCAAAGCTTTCTTTTGTCTTTGAAAACGAAATAAAATTCTTCCAGAATAAAGAAAACTTAAAAGAATAAGCCTCTTCCAAACCTGCCCTATATAGGATGCTTAAAGATGTTCTCTTGACAGAGAAGAGGAATAGCATCCACCAAAATCAAAGGCAAGCATGAAGAACATCCCAGTAAAATAACAGAAAATTAAATCAATGAACCAGGGCTAAAATGACAGGACCAAATAACCACCTATTTGTATTAATCCTGAATGTAAAGAGCTTAAACTCATCAAACATAATTAGTAAACCACATTAAAAAACAAAATCCACCTATTTGTTACAGGAGACATAGCTCACCAACAAAGATCAGTGGACACTGTATCTCATGGATATTGTTTTTTTTTTTGTTAGGCTCATTTTTTCAAAACACTTTCTTCTAATTAAGTTCTTCAATGATTCATAGATCATACAGTAGCATAATTTTCTACAAGAAGGGTCTTCGTTTTCTTTTTCATTTCTTCAGCAACACATCAGTCATTCAATAGCACGTTATTTAACTTCATGGTGTTGTTAATTTCTTTTTTTCCTTCCTGTTGATTTTGTATTGTGGCTTTTCATTTAAGGGGATGTATAGTAACTGTGCAATGAAGACTATCATATCTAGATGTGAGGATACACTGCAGTATGCATCTCTACTTCCAAAGATGGACTCCCAATGACACTGTTTACTGTATCTTAACAAAAGGATGCTGGACTCTCTGACATTGTCCATGCCGCAATGATGGACATATGACTGTGTATGAAGAACTATATTATAGTAATGATACAGGGAACTCAGTGAGGGGGTATAGTAATTGTGGAGAGGATGAGGGAAATCTCAGGGCCTATGGAACTATATCATGAAATAATAATAATAAAAAGTAAAAAAGTTGAAAAATAAAGTTTAGTTCAGTATGAAAAACTTAACTATATCACTAAATATTATTTCATTACTATTCTGCAATCTTCTAAATTTCTTTTGAATATTTGTATTTGAATCTTTATGCAATTTAAAAAAATGTGTCTTGCTGAATAGATGAGTATCACCAATTCTTTCATTCACTAGGTTCCATGTGCATACCATGTGGGTAATGGATTTCTAGTATTTTCTTTTTATATATATTATTGGCATCTACCTGATTTGCATTCTTGTTAGCTTGGGTGTAAGTTATACACCTTAAAACTATTATTGTTTATATTGCTTAGACTGACACCAATTTCCCCTCTCCTACACAAAATAAACACAGTACAAACAATGCACTATATCCCTGCCCTCTCTACTGTGTAACCAATCATTTCATTCTTAATAAAGGTTTTAAGTCTACTAAGAATAGAGTTAACATGGCACACACACACATTTGTGTGTATACTTGTGTGTTAACCTCACCCTAACAATGATCAATTTGCTACTACTTCTCATTCCAGAAGAAGTTTTAACAATGACGTTGAATGTTTCTTCAAGCCTTTACTGTTTTCTTCCAACTCTGTGAACATGAAATCTATTTAAGATGTATCTTTAACACTCTGATCCACATCCTTTTTCAGTTACTTCCAGACTCAGCCATATTTTCTGGATTCTAAGTATGAATTCTGCACCTTATACCCCAACTGTCTATTAACTGGTCTCTATCCTGCAGGAGATGACCTACCAGCCATATCTGTTTGCTTCCAAAGCAGATTCTAGTACTTCATACTGAATGTTGTGAGATTTTAAATTTTTTATAGATGGCATTTTTCTTTTCTGAATAAAAACTCAGTACTTCTATTTGCTCATTTTCTTATTTTTGTACATCTTTCCAAGTTTATGAGTGCACAAAAACATAAGAAAGTAAGCTATTCAGCCTCAGAAACTTTCTCATTTTTCCCCTCTTGTGGATTCCTAGTTTTCCATTCACGGCATTTTCTATCATTTTTAAAATCAATTCCCTCCTGATAGACCTTTGGGTTTTTCTAACCTTCTTCTATTACAAACCTTGTTACCAAATAATCTGACCATACGTGCAAGTAAGACAAATTTTAGGAAATACAACCTGCTGTGTTAAACAGTAAATACACTTTTACTGTCAAAGATTTGGCCCAACTGCCTTCTACAGTTTATTTCAATTTGTATTCTCAACAGCAATGTATCAGTCCGCTTCTCCCCCAACAGTTCTACAACCAGCAGTGTTGCCCAGCTTTTTCACTTTTGCTTAAGAGTCTTCCTGATCATTTCTCTTTAAAGTGTAATTCATCATAGAAAAAAAACTACAAGTAACCTACATGCCTAACAACAAAGGTTAAATAAATTCATATGGTAGGGATTAAACATATTCAAGAGGAAATAGCAAATTATACATTGTAAATATATTATGCAGTCCTCAAGAACCATTTTCAAAGAGTTTACATGTACATATTAAATATGTTTACAGTGGGAGAAAAAAACGATACATTAAGTAGCATGGGGCAGTATAAAAATGCACATAGAAGATGACTCCTGTAAAACACATAATTTTACATATTTACATATTCCTACATACTATATTATTTCTCTGGCTTGTTGGCTTGTTACTGATTTTTAATTTTTTGTTTTTCTGTATATTAAAAATTTCCTCTACACCTATAATTGATCACGCTTTAGTTTTTTCAAAAGCAGGTAATTACAGTAAACTCAGCAATAATTTCATGTAATAATTTACTCTTCCAAGGAATCTGATTTTTTAAAAAAAGATTATATAGGACTAATTATTGATATAATATAGTATAGCAATTAAAATTTTTCTCAGGTTTAAATCAGACATGGAAATAGTTGTGCAGCTGCTTTTGATAGCTTCTGAAATGAAATTATTTAACCTTCTGTTTACTTATATGATAAATGGGTAAGATACTATTTACTTCATAGAGCTGTGCGAACAGAAAAAATCCTTGTATTTTTAATTGATCTATCAATGTAACTAACAGTACACACTTAAATGCTCTAGAAAATACTTCCTTGTTATTTATAATACATATACAACATTCTACTGTTTACTATAATTACATACACTGATACTAGGTACCTACTAACAATTACAAAGCATCTGAAATGCTCAGGAAATGAAGTGTTTCAGATTTCAAGTTTTTGGATTCTGGATTATTTACATAGACCTTACTGACTTATTATGCCTAACATGAAAATGTGAAACCCTCCAAAACCTAAAACATGATGATACTCAATCTAAATAAAGGAAGCATTTAAGACAGTAAACAAGATGTTTACTATGCAAAATACTATCAAATATTTACAGCTAATTCTTCACTCATTAACATAAATGGGTTTAGCAATAACTGTAAATGACAGCAAGCATCTGAAGCACGAAGACATGAGAACACTTAAAGTGATCACATACTAAACTGTACCAACTCAGGAGTTCAAAACTTTACAACAGAATAAAAAAATCTTAAAAAGCAATGTAAAAGAACAGATGTGGTTCATAATAGTACAGTGAGTAAATGAATCTGTTTAAAAGAAAAATCAAGTGAAAGAGAAACAGCTAGTCAAAGTGCAGAAGGCTTCAAATTCTCAGTTAAAGAATTCAGATTATTTCCCAGGTGGTACAACAAAGCCATGGACATGAAAGAATCTTATTGTAACTGATTGTAATTTGATGTCCTTTTGGCAAAAGATAAACCAATATAAAGGCGAAGAGATGAACAGAGGACAATTACAAAGCAAAAACAACGTTGTCCCAGTAACTCTTCCATGACTCTTCCACGCCCTTTGTCTGCCCTCTTTCTTCCCATTAAGAGGATCCCTCTCCCTGACCCTGACACACACTGATCTCTCCCTTTTCTTCATCTAGGGCACACTCAATTTTCAAGATTCAGTTTAAGTACTCTCTATCTGGGAAGTGTTTCCAAATCCTCTCAGCGCAAAAGTTCAATCTGCTTTCTAAACTATTTCATGTAAAAATATTCATTGTATCTCATAAATTAATGGTAAAATTATAAACTACAGAGCTCTTTAAAATGACAGATTTGACAACCTTTACCAGACACTAAAGTACATATGCTCCCTTCGGGTCCGGCAGCGTGGCCTAGCGGCTAAAGTCCTTGCCTTGAATACGCCGGGATCCCAAATGGGCGCCGGTTCTAATCCCGGCAGCTCCACTTCCCACCCAGCTCCCTGCTTGTGGCCTGGGAAAGCAGTGGAGGACAGCCCAGTGCTTTGGGACCCTGCACCCGTGTGGGAGACCTGGAGGAGGTTCCTGGCTCCTGGCCTCGGACTGGCATAGCATCAGCCATTGCTGTCACTTGGGGAGTGAATCATTGGACGGAAGATCTTCCTCCCTGTCTCTCCTCCTCTCTGTATATCTGACTTTCCAATAAATAAATAAATCTTTTAAAAAAATGCTCCCTTCAAATTCATCAAAATGTAAACATCAAATAATGTTTTGTGAAACTGTGACTGAAACATGTAAAGGTATTTTCGTAAGACTGCTGCAGTTTCATAACAGCAAAAATAGCTTAAATATCAACAGAAGTATATTTAATAAAATATGGTACAGTCATGTGATGGATTATCTACAACTCTCAAAAAGAACAAGGCATACTGATACCTATGTATACTGATGTTCAGGGCACTATAAGTAAAAATAAAACTTAAAACTGACAGATTGATAAATGCAGTGGCTTTAAAAAAATATTTTATTGTTTACTTTAAAGGCAGTTACAGGGTCGGAAAGCAGTGAGGGGACAGACACAGACACAGAGATCTTTAATCTGCTGATTTACTCCCCAAAGTGAGCTGAAATTCTTCCTGGACTCCCACATGGAAGGACCTGGGCAACGCTCTGCTGCTTTCCCAGGTGCACTAGGCAAGCAGCTGGATCGGAAGTGGAACATATGGGTCTCAAACCAGCGCCCACAGAGAATGCCAGCACCATATAGCACCAACCTTCATTATGGTTTCGTTTAATGAAAAACAGTACGTTACATATACATACATTAAAAAACTCAAAAATAACAACTCAACAGGAACGGACTCTGTAGACAGCAAAGTATGATAAAATAGTTGTTTTCCCTCTAAATTTTATCTATCTTGTGTTCTTTCATTCACTTAACAATCAAAGAATTTTCTAGGGTGCCAGGTACTCAATAGCTCTGTCACTGACTTTGTACTTATTATCTCTTTTCCAAGAATAGTCCATATATCATCTACACCCAGGCACAGCAGTATGGTGTTGCAGTGACTGATACTCCAGCATCGCGATCTGAACTCCACCAGCAGCCAGAACTCCACCAGCAACCAGGTGGGAAGGGACTTTCCTTCATGGGCGCTTGGGAAGTGAATCCAAACAAAGAACTGCTCGTCCTGCTGGTCCGTTTGATTTGACCAGGAGCAGAGACAGAGCAGTAAATCTCAGACGGGCAGTGTGAAAACAGAGTGGATTTCATAACCCAGTCGGCCCCCTAGAGCTGAATTGGGCGCCATTTTGCCTAAGGAGGAAAGGGCAAGGGAAAAGACGGAGCATGCTCTGAGCTGGGAGTGAGCTAATTTCTGACTCAGTGATCTGCAATGACATGGCATTCTACGGTTCCACCAGGGGTAGGTCTGGGTAGCCCTCGGATCTGACGGCAAGCAGATCAAGAACTGTAGTGGTGGTACGTCAGGTGCCATTCTGCACACTGCGGCAATAGCTTTGGGACTGCAGGGGGCAACAGTGAACTGCACATGTGCAGAGCTCGCAAGAACTCGCTGAGGTCCCACAGGAAAATAATGCCGACTTTGGCATCATACAGGTCAAAATAGGTCCGTGTGGCACCCAGACCTAACGTCCAACAGGTTCCGACAAGATCAGCACGACCAACAACCTAACTAGATAGGACACCTTGTGTCTCTCTAATCCTGGGACCTGCTCCAACTGGAAGTGGGAGAAAGGTTGTAGAGACAATGGTGCAGCCTCAGCACAGGATCACAGGAGGTGGAGAGCGGTGAGCCAAGAGCTGAGGCTGTGGAGACCACAGTGGATATCTGACATAAGAAGCCAGGCCTGGAACTTGCTGGAGGTTGTGGCACAAGTGCCTGCAAGCAAAAAGTTGTGTACCAACTGCAGTAAGTAAAATCGCATTGTAGAACTGTGGGTGACACAGTTTAGAAACCTGACCCAAGAAGGCTCTGCTAACCAGAAGTACAATGATCAAGAGCAAAAGAAGAGACAAAGGCAAAATGAATATTACTGAAAATTCCCCTGCAAAGAAGCAAAAACCTATGCAAACCTCAGAGTTCACAGAGGAAGACACTGAGAAAATGGGGGACATAGAATCCATAAGACTCATTTTAAAGATTTTGGTCAAAAATAAGCCATGCAAGAGTTCAAAGAATTTAAGGAAGCAGTAAAGCAAATCAAGGCTGATATATCAGAAATTAAGAACACAGTAGAGTAAATTAAAAGTTCAGTGGAGAGTCTCCAAAATAAAATGAAGGAGGTAGAAGAAAGAATCTCAGAATTGGAAGATACTTGCTGTCACCAGGGGGAAATAAACAAAAAGCTGGAAGCAGAGCTGGATCTGGCCAAAAAAAGTACTCAAGAATTGAAAGACACTATTAAGAGGCCAAGCATAAGAGTTATGGGAGTCCCAGAAGGTGCAGAAAGAGAAGCTGGGTTTTTAAAAATGTATTTAATGAAATAATCAAGGAAAATTTCCCTAATCTGGAGAAAGAATTGGGAAACAAGATCCAGGAGGGACACAGAACTCCCAACAGGCTTGACCAAAAACGATCTTCACCACAACACATGATAATCAAGCTCTCTTCAATCGAACATAGAGAAAAGATGCTTAAATGTGCACGTGAAAAAAATCAATTGACATATAAAGGAATGCCAATTAAACTCACAGGAGACCTCTCACAGAAGACTCTACAGGCAAGAAGAGAATGGAGTGACACATTCCAGATTCTAAAAGAAAAAAATTGTCAGCACAGGGTAACATACCCAGCAAAGCTTTCTTTTGTCTTTGAAAACGAAATAAAATTCTTCCAGAATAAAGAAAACTTAAAAGAATAAGCCTCTTCCAAACCTGCCCTACAAATTATACTTCAAGATGTTCTCTTGACAGAGAAGAGGAATAGCGTCCACCAAAATCAAAGGCAAGCATGAAGAACATCCCAGTAAAATAACAGAAAATTAAATCAATGAACAACCCATTCCTAAAATGACAGGACCAAAGTACCACCCATGTATATTTAACTCCAAATGCAAATGGCTTAAGCTCAATCAAACATCATAGATTAGTAGACTGGATTAAAAAATAAAACCCATCTTTTTATTGTCTGTAGGAAACACACTCCTCCAACAAAGATCAGCGGAAACTATATATATCACATGGGTTTTGTTGTTTTCTGTTGGGTTTCATCTCTTCAAAACACTTTCCTTTGATTAAATCCTTCATGGACTCGCATTATTTTCTTCAAGAAGGTTCTTGATTTTCATTTCTTCAGCTACACATTAGTCATTTAATAGCATGTTTTTTAACATTAACTTCATGGTGTTGTTAGTTTCTTTTTTCTCCCTGATGTTGATTTTGTTTTGTGGCTTTTCATCTAAGGTGATGTATAGTAGCTGTGTAATGGAGACTGTCATATCTAGTAACATGTCATTTAACTTCATGGCATTGTAAATTTCTATTTTTCTTTCTATTGTTAATTTATATCATGACTTTCCATTTAAGGGAATGTACAGTAGTTGTGTAATGGACACTAACATCCAGATGTGAAGATGCAGTGTGGTATGCATTTCTGTTTCCAGACAAAGATGGACTTACAATGAAATTGTTTATTATATTTTGACAATAGGATCCTGGACTCTTTGCCATTGTCCATGCCCGCAATGTTGGACATATGACTGAGTATGAGCAACTATATGTTAGTAATGATATAAAGGAACTAGGTGGGGGGGGGAGAATTGGGGATGGGATAAGGGAATATGGAACTGTATCATGAAATGATAGCAATAATAATAAAATGTAAAAAAAGAAAGAAAAAAAAGATAATACTAGAACAGGAATCAAAAACACCATTATCACTGAGAATGGAGAATTTAGAGATGTCACTGAGACTGAGAATTTAGAGATGTCAGGTCTAAGTCCATATTACTTTGAAAAAGCTAATGAACTTTTAGAACTGCGACTATGGATCTTCCTATGTTAAATACTCCAGAATTTTAATTGTTTCTGATTTACTGTCTCTACAAAAGTGAAAAATCTAATATTGATAGTTTCCATCAAAGAAGTATACACTTTTCTCTATATTATATTCTTGTATCAGTCTAAGACAATCCAATAATAAATTTTTCTAGCTATCTTTTGAGGATACAGAAAACAAGTGAGCAACATTTTTTGTTGGATAATTACTTTGAATCATATTAAAGGTTAATTTGTTATCCTTAGGGATTGGCATAGTGATGCAGTGACTAGTGTGACTCCTCTGCAATGCCAGCAGCCCATATGGGCACTGGTTTGATTCTCAGACACTCCACTTCAGACCCAACTCCCTGCTAATGGCCTGTCAAAGCAGAGGAGGATGGCTCAAGTGCTTAGGCCCCTGTACCCATGTGGAAGACTGGGAAGAAGCTCCTGGCTCCTGGCTTTATCCTGGCCCAGCCCTGGCTGCTGCAGGCACCTAAGGGGTGAACCAGTGGATGAGAGATCGATCTCTCTCTCTTATTCTGATTCCTAAATAGATGCGTGCATCCTCTCTGTAGATTTGCCTTTCCAATAAAAATAAAGCTTATAAAAGCACATTTTTTGGGCCAGGCATGGTAGTCTAGTGGCTAAAGTCCTTGCCATGCATTACACCAGGGTACCATACGGGCACTGGTTTTGATCCTGCTGTTCCACTTCCCTTCCAGCTCCCTGCCTGTGAAAGCATAGGAGCATGGCCCAAAGCCTTAGGACGGGAGGCCGTACCATGTGTGACGCCCAGAAGAGGATGCTGGCTCTAGACTGGCTCAGCTCTGGCCATTACAGCCATTTGGGGAGTGAACCAGTAGATGGAAGATCTTTCTCTATGTCTCTCCTCAGCAATTAAAAAAAAAAAAAAGTACCAAAAAGCACATTTCCTTCTTTTAAAAATGACTCAACTGTATGTATTCTTGATTTACCAAGTATTTGAAGCCCTGGATTTTTAAAAAAATATTATTTCTATTATCTTTTTTTAAAGATTTATTTTTATTATTATTAATATTTTTTTAATTGGAAAGGTGGATATACAGAGAGGAGAAACAGAGAGGAAGATCTTCCGTCCGATGATTCACTCCCCAAGCAGCCGCAATGCTGGAGCTGAGCCAATCCGAAGCCAGGAGCCAAGAGCTCTTCTGGGTCTCCCACACGGGTGCAGGGTCCCAAGGCTTTGGGCTGTCCTCGACTATTTTCCCAGGCCACAAGCAGGGAGCTGGATGGAAAGCAGGTTGGCCAGGATTAGACCAGCGCCCATATGGGATCCTGGCGTGTTCAAGGCAAGGACTTTAATCAATAGGCTTTGGTGCCGGGTCCGACCCACTGGATTTTTATATAATCTGTGATTATTTTTTTTAAGATTTTTAAAATTTATTTATTGGAAAAGCAGAGATACAGGGAGAAGGAGAGATAAAGACCTTCTGTCCAAGAGTTTATTTCCCAAGTAGACATTATGGTCGGAGCAAAGCTGACCCAAAACTAGAAGCCAGGAACCTCCTCGGGGTTCATTTATTTTAAACATTCTAAAATTTAATGGCTTTGGGCCATCCTCCACTGCTTTCCTAGGCCACAGGCAAGGGGCTGGATGGGAAGTGGAGCAGCTAAGACACAAAGCGGCACCTATATGGGACCCTGGTGGATAAGACAAGGATCAAGCCATTGAGCCCATCATACTGGGTGATATAAACCTATTTACTGCAATGCAGTTAATATAACATGAATATTTTTAACTTAATGACAACCAGTAGCTCTTAAGACCTGAAATCAGAAGGAAGTTGGAGACAATTTCACTTAGTAAGTGCCTATTCGTAAATGGTGAGTGCTATTTTTAAATAACAGCTTCCATAACATATCTTTTAAAAATCTTTAACAAAGTGGGGGGGGGGGGGCGGGAGGGGCCTGGCAAGGTAGCCTAGCAGCTGAAGTCCTCGCCTTGAACATGCCGGGATTCCTTATGGGCACCAGTTCTAATCCCGGCAGTTCCACTTCCCACCCAGCTCCCTGCTTGTGGCCTGGGAAAGCAATCAAGGATGGCCCAAAGCCTTGGGACCCTGCATCCACGTGGGAGACGAGGAAGATGATCTGGGTTCCTGGCTTCGGATCAGCACAGCACCAGCTGTTGCGCTCACTTGGGGAGTCAATCACCGGACAGAAGATCTTCCTCTCTATCTCTCCTTCTCTCTGTATATCTGACTTTGTAATAAAAATATAAAAATCTTTAAAAAATATATTTTAGGGCCCGGCGCGGTGGCGCAGTGGTTGAGGTCCTCGCCTTGCACGCCCGGGATCCCATATGGGCGCCGGTTCTATCCTGGCAGCCCCGCTTCCCTTCCAGCTCCCTGCCTGTGGCCCAGGAAAGCAGTCGAGGACGGCCCAAAGCTTTGGGACCCTGCACCCACATGGGAGACCCGGAAGAGGCTCTTGGCTTCAGATCGGCATAGCATCGGCCGTTGCGCTCACTTGGGGAGTGAATCATCAGACGGAAGATCTTCCTCTCTGTCTCTCCTCTCTGTATATCTGTCTTTCCAATAAAAAAATAATAAGAATAAATCTTTTAAAAATATATATATATTTTAAAGATCTTCCAAATGACAAAATATCAATATGACTACTCCACCAAAGAACAAAAGCTTTATAAAAATATGGGTATGTTTTTATCCCTTTTCCAACTTCTGTTAGGTAAAAATTTCACTTGATTAATCATCTGACCATCTTATAGGTTCCTTATAATAATAAGGTGTTAGTACTGTGTTGTAGCCAGTTAACACATGGGTACAGTTCCTATCCTGGCTGTTCCACTTCTGGTCCAGTTCCCCGATAATGCACCAGGAAAAACAGCAGAAGATGGCTCCCTCAAGTGCTTGGGCTCCCACACCTATTTGGAAGACCTTGCTGGCTCCTGGCTTCACACCAGCCCAGTTCTAGCAGTTATAGCCATTGTGGAAGTGAAGTGGAAGATGGAAGAGCCCTGTCTCTCCACTCTCTGAAACCCTACCTTATTTATTAATAAACAAATCCTTAATTTATTAAAAACAAACAAACAATCAAAGGAGGGCCCAGTGTGATGGTTCAATGGCTAAATCCTCATCTTTTATGCGATGTCATCTCATAAGGGCACCAGTTCCCAGAGGCACTGCAGCTTTCCATCCAGCTCCCTGCTTGTGGCCTGGGAAAGCAGTCGAGGACGCTCCAAAGTCCTGGGATAGATCCTGCACCCATGTGAGAGACCCAGAAAATTCCTGGCTCCTTGCTTTGGATCTGGCTTTTGTGGCCACTCAGGGAGTGAACCACCAGATGAAGGATCATTCTATCTTTTCTTCTCTCTGTAACTCTGCCATTCTAATAAAAATAAGCAAATCTTTACAAAAAAATGGAGTTTTTCCCTTTGGAATGGCTATTTTTAACTCAAAGAAGAGGACAACAAACCAATATTCTGGTGTCTTTCAGTATAGTTGCTAAAATATAGACTATAAAGAAAAGAAGAAATAAAAGGGATGCTCACATGTACCCACCCGTCCCAGCCCACTGGACAGTGATCCATAGAGATCTCACTCAGGGTTGGCAAGGACCCAAGCACTTGGGCCATCCTGCACTGCTTTCCCAGGCATGTCAGCAGAGAACCAGATCAGAAATAGAGCAGTCAGGACAGGAACCAGTGCCTACACAGGGTTCCATCACTACAGGTCGTGATGTGATTTAGTCAAATGACTTGAACCAAAAAAGTATATGCTGAAGTTACAAACTTTACCTAGGCAAACCAGAATCACTGGCTTAAAGTCCCAAATAACATGTTGTTTTTAATTATGAAATAATTTTTCCTGATCATTGTTATCTATTCCCTAGAAATGATATGGCCAACGTTTACCATAAAAGTTGCCATGAATACAAACACTAAAAACATTCATAAATAAACACTTAACATTGTAGCATTGAAAAATATAAAGCTAAAGCTTTGATTCAAATTTAAAATGACCAATATAGGACCGCATATGTTACCAAGCAAACAGTGGGAGTTCACATCACAATTATTACTATTAAAGCATTATTTTTAAAAAGATCTATTTATTTTCCTTGAAAGGCAGATCTATAGAGATAGACAGAAAGATCTTCCATCCACCAGTTCACTTTCAAAACGGCCACAATGGCTGGAGCTAGGAGCTTCTTCTGGGTCTCCCACATGGTTATAGGATCCCAAGGAATTGGGCCATCCTCTACTGCTTTCCTAGGCCAGCAGGGAGCTGAAAGGACATGAACCAGCACCCATATAGGATGTCAGCACTTTGATGTGGAGCCTACTATACTACTGCACTGGCCTCAAAGTATTATTTTTAATAGATATTATATTTGAAAAGCAAAGATGGTATGAGTGGGAGATATTACTCATCTGCTGGTTGACCGCACAGTGTTGGGGCTAGATCTAAGCCAGGAGCCAGGCAATCAATGTGGGTCTCCTCTAGGGGTGCCAGAGACCCAACTTAGGTCAGTTGATATCTGCAGAGCTGTATTAACTAGCAGTTAGATTTAAAGTAGAGAAGTCAGGACTCAAATCGGCACTCATATATGGCATGTTATACCCAAGAGGCAGTTTAACACTACAATACAATGCCACCCCTTATCAAAATTTCTAAGTATACCATGCAGTACTGTTCACAACAGGTACAGTGTTGCACAGCAGATCCTGAATCCTTATTTCATCTTCCCTAAGTGAAATTTCATACTCAACCATAACTCATTTCCCTCTTCCACTCCTTTTTCCTCTGTGACTAGCAAATTAGCCTAACAAACTTCAAGGTATATAATTATGTTCCATTTGTAAAATTCCTTCCTTTAAAAAAAACAGGGGGATGTGATCATCTCCCATTGTATGAATATACATTTTATTTAACCATTCACGTCAATAGACGGGTTATTTCCATTTGACTGTTGTAAACAGTGTTGCGATAAAATATTTCTTCAAGAACTGATTTCATTACTTTTAAGAACTGAATTAAATTCTGAAATGGATTGCTGGAACACATAGTACCTTTACTTTTGATTTCTTAAGGAATTCTAACTTTTTGTTAGCAACTATACTTTTCTATGCTCCCAGGTGTGTATAATCTTCAGTATCCTAACACTTCTCCTGATTGTTTCATTGTTGCTGTCATCCTAACATGGGTAAGAAAATATTTCATCACCAGTTTTGATCTACATTTCCTTGATGCTTTTTTTCAATATTTATTTATTTATATTGGAAAGTCAGATACAGAGAGAGGAAGAGAGACAGAGAGAAAGATCTTCCATCCAATCATTCACTCCCCAAGCAGTCACAATGGCAGGAGCTGGGCCAATCCGAAGCTAGGGACCAAGGAACCTCCTCTGGGTCTCCCATGCAAGCACAGGGTCCTAAGGCTTTGGGCCATCCTCGACTTCTTTCCCAGGCCACAAGCAGGGAGCTGGATGGGAAGCAGACTGCTGGGATTAGAACTGGTGCCCATATGGGATCCTGGCGCACTCAAGGTGGATCCTGCACTTGGCCCACCTTGATGATTTCTAAGAGTGTTTTACACATCTGCTTACCATGTATGTTTCTTCAGAGAAATGCCTTTCAAATCCTTAACAGGATTATTTATCTTCTACTGAATTATAGGAGTTCCTTATGCATTTTTTGAAATTACAAACAGAAAGATGGTTTATAGACATTTTCTTCCACCCTATAGGCTGTTCTTTCAGTTGGTTTACCGCTTCCTTGGCTGTGCAGAGCACTTTATTTTGTTGTTTCACTTTATTTTTTACTTTCTTGCCCATTTTCTAGTATCAAATTCATGGAGTCATTACCAAAACTAATGCTATGTAGCCTTTCTCCCTCTAAGTTGCATATAAAGCATTTGAAAACCAGAGGGGCTAACACTGTGTTACAGCAAGTAAAACCACTACCTGTGATGCTGGCATCTGTATAGACATTGACTCAACTCCTAACTGCTCCACTTCAATCCAGCTTATTACTATTGGCCTGAGACAAGCAAAGGAAAATAGCTCCTACCATCCACATGGGAGACCTGTAAGAAGCTCCTGACCCAGCCTTGGCTGTTGCAGTAAACTGGGGAAATGAATCAGCAGATGGAAAGATTTCTCCCCACCTCCCTACCTCTTTCTGATAAAAAAAAAAAAAGAATAAAAACAAACAAATAAAAAGAAAGGAAGGAGAGAATAAAGAAATATCTAAGAGCAAAATCACCTCAACCTCCACCATCCTAAGACAGAATTTCACCAAAATTTTCCAGAAATTTTACCAAATGAAGCATGTTCCCATTTTTCACCAAGTATGTGCTACGTTTCTAGCCCCTAAAGGCAGAGAGTTAATTTTACAGACCATGTCATGTCATGCTCCCTACATCTAGATCTCCCTTAGTTTTTCGGCTCTAGAGAGTTCAGCTAAGAGGCTCTCAAATCAAGTGATGCAGAAATAATGTACAGGCTCCCTGTGAAACGTCGCAGCGGAGATACCCATAAAGGCACCTGGGGAGTTCAAACAACTACTAGCAATTACAGATGCTATGAGGAATGTTAGAGTTGTCTAATTCTCTACATTTGAGGTGCTTAGATTCTAGCAACACATAATTTAGACTTGTCCTACCTTCAATTTTTAGATGCAAGGGAAACCAGTGAATATAATGAAAAGCAATACCACAAAACCAAGTTTAATGACCCCAACTCTGCAGGTAATTTCCTCAAGCTAGCTATATGTTTCTTTGGCTGCAAGAACTTTAGAAGTGTGGCAAAAAGGTAATTCAATAAATGACTGAATGGCAGAATACAGACCACAAAGTAGGGGGCAGAACATGCTATCTTCCAGCATTTCATACAAATGCTCTTCCCTTACAAAAATCCTAGTGATAGTTACATTCATATGTAACTAGAAATGTAACTTTACATCTATCTTTATCCTCAAAAATAAATGCATCTGGCAAAGGCAGAAAATGCTGATTGGCTCAGGAGACAAAGCATTAAAATGATCAGCAGAAATGTTGGCATCTACATGTTAGGGGGAAAAAAAAAGTTATAAAAAAGAAAAACAATGCCAGTTAAGTTCATATGCAACTCATCCTTCATCCTGATCTCAAATTTTCCTTCACTTTCTTAACAAATTCCATAGAGGAACTGAGACCAGAGTTGTAGTATAGCAGGTTAACAGCTACTTACTACACCAGCATCACATGTGAGGGGACCAGTTCCAGTCCTGGCTATTCTGACTCAGATTCAGTTCCCTGAAAATGTGCCTGGGAAGGCAACAAGGAAATGGCCCAGATATATGGGCCTCTGCCATCTACACATGAGACTCCATATACTATGAAGTTCCTGGCTCCCAGCTTCACCCTGGATCAGCCCTAGCCACTGCAGCCATCTGTGGGAATGAACCACCACACAGAAGATATTTCTGTCTCTCCCTATCACCCTGCCTTTCAAAATAAATAATTTTAAGGTGCTAATTATGTCTACATACAGTGATATAAAATAAAAACAAAGAATTTTAGATATTTCAGAAGTGATCTTACTGAAAAGTCTCCTAATTTAGAAATGGAGATTTAACAAACAACTTTAGAAAAAAAGTCACTCTGGACCAGCTTAGGCTCCTTATTCTCAAATTTAGTAGTAAAGCTTAAAAACATGGCTATGTACTTTACCTTAAAAAAAATAATAAAATAAAAAAGACAACTGCAGTCTCCTCAATGCCACTTGAAAAAAAAATTTTTTTAAAGATTTCTTTTAACTTTTTATTGGATAGTCAGCTATACAGAGAAGGAGAGACAAAGGTCTTCCACCCACCACTGGTTCACTTCCCAAGTGGCTGCAATGGCCGGAGCTGAGCTAATCAGCTCCTCCAGGTCTTCCATGTGGATGCAAGGTCACAAGGCCTTGGACCATATTCCACTGCTTTCCCAGGCCACAAGCAGGGAGCTGGATGGGAAGTAAAGCAGCTGCGACATGAACCAGTGACTCTAAAGCTACTACATCAATTTCATGCAACTAGCTCTTTAAGAACACAGCCCTATCTGTCAACTCAGGGAATATCTGTGTTACAGGGAACAGAAGTTCGTATGCCTTTTACTCTTTAGCACAAGCTCTAACTCTTAAGAAGTCAGCAAGGATGCTGGCAGAAGCACTTTTTCACCCTCTTCCTTCCTATATATCAGGTATAGGTAAATCTTGTCAGGATTGGATATATTGTTGTAAACACAATGTGGCCCATTTTTTGTTTCTCCTCTTTTAAAAAATAAACTGACAGATAACAGAAGGCAATTAAAGACATGCAAAAAAAAAAAAAACAGATCAAGTAACAATAAAACAGTATTACTTTTACTTATAGAAGTAAAAAGAATAAGCTTAGATAGATGTTTGGCCTAGTCGCTGAGACCCATATTCCACATACAATTGGCCTGAGTTGAATTCTGGGCTCAGAATTCTGGCTTCCTGCCAATGCAAAGAATCAGCAGATAATGGCCTGAGAACTTGGGCTCCTGTCACTCATGTGGGACACCCAAATGGAGTTATTAGCTTCTGGCTTAAGCCTGGTCCAGCCCTGGATGTTGCAGACAGGTGATTTGGGCAGAGAACCAGCACCTGAAAATTCTTTCTGCTTCTTGTTTGCCTCTCAAATATATTTTTAAAATATTTGCAATGCTCCAACAAAAAAACAAAACAGACAAAAAAATACAGGCTTCAAACACAAAAGGGCCATCAAAAATAATTACAACCACTTTAGTAACAAAATGAGACAATGGTTTGGGGAAAACAAAGCAAAGACAGTTCTCCTCACAACCCAATCTACAATTTTCAGGGAAATTAAAAAGGAGGGGCCATCAATGTGGAGTAGCTAAACCCCTTCCTGTTGGCCCCTCCTATTTCCCTAAAAATTGTAGATTGGGTTGTGAGGAGGACTGTCTTTGGGTGCCAGTGCTTGTCCCAGATGCTCTACTTATGATCCAGCTCCCCGCTTATGATCTAGCACAGCAGCTGAAGATAGGATGGTCCAGGTCCTTGGGTCCCTGGCTTTAGATCATTTTAGGCTCCAGCTCTTGTGGCCATTTGAGGAGTAAACTCATGGATGGAAGATCTCTCTGCCTCTTCCCGCTGCCCCCTCCCTCTTCCTCATCCTGCCATTACCTCTGTCTTTCAAACAGAAAAAGCTCCTTGAATTTTCAAACTGCATATTTGCAAAAAGTTTGAATGCTAAAAAATTTTTACTGAAATACTAATTTCCAAAGTTTTTAAAAAATCAAACATGCAGGGGCAGGCATTTGGTACAGTGGTTAAGCTCTTGGGACACCGGTATCTGCTTTCAGAGTGCCTGGGTTCAAGTCTGATTCCCTTCCAATTCCAATTTTGCCAGTGCACACCTGGAAAGCACCAGGCACTTGGGTCCCTGCCATCCACAGTGGAAAATCTGGATTGAATTCCTAGTTTCTAATCCAGCCCAAATTTTGCAGTCATTTGAGGAGTGAATTCTTTGGGGTGTAGGGGGCGAGTGTTGTGGCAATCTGCCTTTCAAATAAATAAAAGTAAAAAGAACAATACCATTCTGGACAGCCAAACACAAAAACAACTCTGTCCATCAACTGTATAATGTAAAATATACTATAATATATTCATTCAATCTAACATTAAACAGTTACCAGAGGCTGAACTAAAGTTAAAAGCAACAAAGATGGAATGCACAGACTTTATGGAACAAAGCAAGAAACAGGAATGCACATTGGGTGATTACCTGAAAACATGGATGTAATTAAAAGAACCAATTAAAAATGGGTTAGGAGCCCGGGTACAGGAAGGAAGGGCGCAGTTTCCCAGGGCCCAGGGACTGGAGGAACCATAAAGATAAGGGAGCCAGGATGGGATGAGCCGTGGGACTGGAGTAGACTGCTTGCACTTGGGAGCCATAAAAGTCTAAAGTTGTTAATTTTAAATTGACGTTGATGCACGTTATAGCCAAAAGGGCCTATATAATCTCGAGCCTTATGTTGGGGGCGTCCAATCCGCTTGGCTAGCATGTATGCCCCAAGTACGATCTAACCCCAGCATGCTAGCACAATAAACTACTTTTTGAAAAAAAAAAGGGGGGGGGGGGCGGGTGGTTAGGAAGTAATGATTGGGAGAACCAGTATTTTCCCAGTAGAGAAACAGTTTTCTACTGGCTTACCTGCCAGTAGCACTTTATTTCTCCACCTAGATAGCATCCATTATACAGTTCTGGGTATCATTATCTACATGTTCATTTTATGAAAAGTAATTAAGCTATACACTGATTATTCGTGTACTTTTAAGTAAAAATATATCTGAAAGGCATAGCAACATAAAAATGGAGAGAGGGAGGGAGACAGACAGACAGACACACACACACACACACTCCTTCTACCTGCTGGCTCACTTCTCCAAATGGCAGCAAGAACCAGGGCTGGGCCAGGCTGAAACTAGAGGCCCTTAATTCCTCTGGTGTCTTATACAGGTAACAGGGGTCCAAGTACTTGGGCCATCTTCTGAAGCCCTTCCAGGTACTTAGGTTGGATTGGAAACAGAGCAGCTGGGAATCAAACTGGCGTTTAAATCCAGGAAGTCTATCTTGCAAGTGGAATCCTAACCCACTGAATCCTAACACCAATCCACATATTTACATATGTCAGTTCAGAGCTTGGTTTAAAAGGTTTAATCGAGGGCCAGGTGTGGCAGCACTTGAATGAGATCCCATATGGGCACTGCTTCATATCCCAAAACTGCTCCACTTCCCATCCAGCTCCCTGCTTGTGGCCTGCAAAAGCAGTTGAGGACAGCCCAAAGCCTTGGGACACTGTGCCCTGAGTGGGAGACCCAGGTGAAGCTCCTGGCTTCAGATTGGCTCAGCTCTGGCTGGTGCATCCATTTGGGAAGTGAACCAGTGGGTGGAAGACCTTTATCTTTGCCTCTCTTTCTGTAAATCTGCCTTTCCAATAAAAATAAATCTTTAAAAAATTTAATCAAGGGTCAGTGTTAAGGTGCAGTGTGGCTAAGCACCACTTGCAGCACCAGCATCCCATACTGCAACAGAAGTTTAGTCCCAGCTATTCTGCTTCTGATCTAGTTCCCTGACAATGTGCTGGGAGGGCATTGGAAGAATGCCCGGCCAACCTCACGGAAACCAGCATGAAGTTCCTGATTTCAGGCTTCAGCCTGGTCCAGTCCAAGTCACTACGGATATCTGGGGTGTAAACCAGCAGGTGGAAGATCTCTCTCTCCCCCCTGCCACTCTGTCAATTTTTAAAAAAAATTTTTAAGATTAAAAATTATTTCCAGTTTAAATAACTACATAGCTTTATACATATACAGCCTATTTATTTCTCTAATCCAAATTGCCACTGCTGATTCAATAATCCACACACTCTACCACTCCCAAATTGTTCTAACTCTACTCTTTCATAACCCAATGCTCATCCAAAATTAGTCTTTCAGGAGAGAAATGAAACATTGTAATGTTGAAGTCAGAAGCAGATCATGAAAAGTGATAAAGGGCCAGTATTATGAAGCAGATGATTACGGCTGATGCTAAAATGACGATATGCCATGCTGGTGCCAATTATCATCCTGGCTGCTCTGCTTCTCATCAAGTTCCCTGCTGCCGGTGAGGTAAAAGCAGGGGAAACGAGCTTGGGCCTGTGCATGCATGTGGGAGAACAAGATGAAGTTCCCACTTCTCAGCTCCAGTCTGGCCACTGTTACCTAGGGAGTAAACCAAGGGACAGAAGGTATCTCTCACCCTACCACTCTTTCAAACCAAGGGGGTGAAAAGGCGGGGGGGGGGGGGGGAGCTGGCACAATGATTCAGCTAGCTAATCCTTTGCCTTACAGAGCAGGCATCCCACATTGGCACCAGTTTGTGTCCCTGATACTCCATGTCTTATACAGCCCTCTGCTTATGGCCTGGGAAAGCAGTTGGGGATGACTCAAAGCCTTGGTCCCTGTACATGGGAGACCCAGAAACCCTGGCTTTGGATCAGCTCAGCTCTCTCCTCTCGGTAAATGTGCCTAGTAAAAATTGATGAATCTAAAAAATACATACAATGCGATTCTTCAGAGAATTCGCTACTCTTTCTAACCCAGGAAGTACTTATCTAAACTTCTATAGCAGATCTTCTACTCATCTTTCTCCAAATGACTTAATTTATCTTGTATCTATTACTGGGCATAAAAATATATGGCTCAATTGGCTAATCTTACCCTTAAAAGAACCAGGATCCCATACTGGATGCCAGTTCATGATTCCAGCTGCTCCACTTCCCATCCAATTCACTGTTTGTGGCCTGCAAAAGCTGTGGAGGACCCAAAGGCTAGGGACCCTGTGCTTGTGTGTGAGACCCAGAGAAAACTCCTGGCTTGGAATTGGCTCAGCTTTGGCCTTTGCAGCCATTTGGGGAATAAACCAGTGGATGGAAGATCTTTCTCTCTGTATCTCCTCTGAAAATCGCCTTTCCAATAAAACTAGATTTTTTAAAAAGGTATCAAATGTCTCTTAACACCTAAGTTTGATACTTTTTTCATAAAATTCTCTTAACATGAATACCTTTCAGAGGATTATGCAAAGCTCATTTACACATAATTGGGAAGACGTTAAGTGACTACTTTTAACATAGCTGACCTTACATGAAAAGAAAAATGAATGAATCCATAATTTCCTTTACTGTAAGATCATTTACTAAAAATACTCAATTTCAAAATGTAATGCACCGCCCCTACTCTCATTTCTTTCAAACAAATTTTTGAACTTCACCTCTCTTTTCTATCACTGATACAAGGATAGAAAGATTCCTACTTTCATTTGCTAAATTCTATTCATCTGTAATTCTCCGTAACACCGGATTGTTTTTTCTTCAAAAGCTTACCAACAATTTTGTGGGGGGAAAAACTGCTAGTGAAATATGTGCCAACCCTGCTCTTATGCTCTTCTTTCCAGAGCCCCTTCCTCCTCATACAACCACACATACTTACATATACCATGCTATAAACTGTAGATGCAATATGTAAAATTAACACTCACGTGAAAATAATGATTCTTTTACCCAGAGTTGAAAAACCAGCAAACACTAAACTGATTAAAGTCAGGGGATATATCATCATACTGAAGAAATCAATGCCAAAGTAGCCAGATTAATTCCACACTAAACAAAAACGAAAACTTTCAATAAAGCTTTTGCCACAACCCAACTAGTCATCTGAAAACATGATGAGCAACCTGATGTTATGTTGCTCATTACAGGAAAATGGTAAAAGCAAGACCATCACTATGACCAGAAATTTAAATAATTTGAAGCACAAGTTAACCTCTACCCTTCAAAGATTGAGAAAATAGAAAAGAGAAGGCTATTTTCCAGGGGGAAAAGAAAAAGACACCTCTTATGAAATGCAAGTACTAATTTTAAAGTTTAGTAACAAAACAGCTTTTAATAATTTTTGCCTTTACTGAACACAGCCCCCACAACCTTTCATTTCTTCAAATTTTTTTAAAATCTGAATTTGAAAAGCAGAATAACAGAGACAAGAAGAGATAGAGATCTATCACCCAGTACATTCCCCAGATGGCCACAATGGCCAGGGTAGAGCAAGACTCAAGCCAGGAACCTGGAATTCCATCTGGATCTCCCACAGAGGCAGAAGGGGGCCCAAGCTTTCTCAGGCACATCAGTTGGGAGCTAGGTTACAAAGCAGAGCAGCCAGGAATTGAACCAATGCTCTAATACAGGATGCCAGTGTTGCAGGAGTGGTTTAAGCCAATAAGCCACATTCTGGTCCCTTCCATTTGTCAAAAGAGTAGATTATTTGACAATTGGATAAGCACAACCAGAAGAACATGCAGTTAATTTGTAGAACTTATATTTACTTTAGCATGTTACTTTATTTTAGGTATTTTAAGCTCATAAAAATGCAACTAATGTATTCATTTTCTAATTCTGATACCTACCTAAAACCAAAATAAATTATGTAAAGGAAGTTCTTTGGTTTCATTTCTCTATTTTCTAAAGATTAAATTTAAACACATTTCTTACATTAACCAAACATAAAAACCTTAAGATACTCATATTATAAACACCAAAATAAAATATTTCATACACAAACCAAAGTTTAATATTGAAGTCTAATACTAATTTAATTCACTTTTTCTCTCCTAAAATAGTCCAGCTATAATCATGAGCTAAAACTGATTTATCATCTTTATTCATAACTGATGAGTAACACAGGAGAAATCTATCCTTTGTACTAGTGCTTGGAGATCTCATCAACACTGGAAAAACACACTGGTCAATCAGTGCATTCTCAGGACAAATCATGGGAACTAAAACTATGATCACAAGTTTATGTGGAAAATGAAAAAAGATAATTAATCAATGGCATCAAACTGATGTATCTATCTCTGATAGGACAGATGGGACTGGGGAGAAAATAGATTTGCTGCAAGGGGGGGTTATTCCTCCCCTAAAAATAAGACTTTGGGCAAATGCATGTTGGTATCTCTCCTTGCTTATGGAAAGACTGGGTGATATAAATCAATTATGCATCTTCACTGCTGGGTATCCATGAGACTGTAAACTCACTTGTTTAAAAAGAAAACGGGGGGAGTTGTGCAGTTGCCTAGTGGCTGAAGTTCTCATCTTGCATGCCCCGGGATCCCATATGAGCACTGTTAGTAAATGGCTACTCCACTTCCCATCCAGCTCTCTGCTTGTGGCCTGGGAAAGCAGTCCAGGACGGCCCAAAGCCTTGGAACCCTGCACCTACGTGGGTTTGGCTCCGCTCTGGTGTTGTGGCCACTTGGGGAGTGAAGAGCAGATGGAAGATCTTTCTCTGTTTTTCCTTCTCTTTGACATTCCAATAAAAATGAATCAATCTTGGGCCCGGCGCGGTGGCGTAGTGGTTAAGGTCCTCGCCTTGCACACCCAGAATCCCATATGGGCGCCAGTTCTAATCCCGGCAGCCCCGCTTCCCATCCAGCTCCCTGCTTATGGCCTGGGAAAGCAGCTGAGGATGGCCCAAAGCTTTGGGTTCCTACACCCACGTGGGAGACCCGGAAGAGGCTCATGGCTTCGTATGGGCAAAGCATCGGCCCGTTGCGCTCACTTGGGGAGTGAATCATTGGATGGGAGATCTTCCTCTCTGTCTCTCCTCTCTGTATATCCGCCTTTCCAATAAAAATAAATCTTTAAAAAAAAAAAAAAAAGAATCAATCTTTAAAAACAAAACACAAGGGTCCAGCATGATAGCATAGTGGCTAAAGTCCTAGCATTGAATGCGCTGGGGACCTATACAGGCATCAGTTATAATTCCAGCAGCCACACTTCCCACCTAGCTCCCTGCCTGTGGCCTGCCATGTGGGAGACCCAGAGGAAGTTCCTGGCTCCTGGCTTCGAGCTGGCTCAGTTCCAGCCGTTGCGGTCACTTGGGGAGTGAATCATTGGATGGAGGATCTTCCTCTCTGTCTCTCCTCCTCTCTTTATATCTGCCTTTCCAATAAAAAAATAATAATAAAATAAAACACACAAAAGAAAAATAGGGTGGAGATAAAATCTACTTTACTTAAATCATTTCTACAATCATTAAGAAAAAAAGTGCCTCCCAACATGCCAGCACACAGCAGAAACAAAGTTAATGTTTAAGAATCCATATACCTGCTTCTTCTATTTTCCTTTTCTTTACTTAAAGACTATTTCAGTTCAATGCAAGATTAACTTATTTACAATCACAAACCAATCTTTCTGATGTCATAGCAAATTATCTATGGTGTATTTTAGGGTGTACCAGAAAATAACTGACACACACATTTATTTCTTGCATTTAATTTTTCTAATCCAATTATTTTTCTATGCTTAAAAAAGCCTGACATTTATTGATAATATCATATACAAGGTACTTTATCATTACTTACCTTTACAAATATTCAATAAGGCAAATGTTAGCTCAATTTTTAAAGATTATGAATTAAGGCTCACAGAAGTTACACTGCTTGCTCAATCTCAAAAAATTAACTAGGGGGACCATTGTTGTGCTGTAGCAGGTAAAGCAACAACTTGCTACATGCTACACATGGGTTCAAGTCTTGGCTGCTCCACTTTCTTCTATCCGATAGTTCACTTCCAAAGTGGCTGCAACAGCCAAAGCTGTGCTGATCTGAAACCAGGAGCCTGGAGCCTCTTCCAGGTCTCCCATGCGGGTGCAGGGTCCAAAAGCTTTTTGGGCCATTCTTGAATGCTTTCCCAGGCCACAAGGGAGCTGAATGGGAAGCGGTGTTGCTGGGACTAAAACCAGAACCCATGTGGGATCCCAGTATGTGCAAGGTGAGGACATTAGCCATTAGGCTACCAAGTCGGTCCCACAGATTTATTAATTTTTATTGGAAAGTCAGATTCACAGAGGGGAGACACAGAGTAACATCTTTTTTCTGCTGGTTCGCTCCCAAAATGGCAGCAACAACTGGAACTTGAGTCCAACTGAACCCAGGATGGGAAGTGGGGCCACCGAGATTAGAACTGGCGCTCATAAGCAATCCCAGCATGTGCAATGTGAGGACTTTAGCCACTAGGCTACTGCGCCGAGCCCTGCTCCACTTTCAAATCAGCTTCCTACCAAGACACCTTTGAAAGCAACAGATGACCCAAGCACATGGCCCGCTGTACCCACCTGGGAGATCCTGAAGCAGCTCCTGGATCCTGGCTTCAGCCTATACCACCCCTAGGCGGTTTTTGTAGCCATTTCATCAGTGAGCCAGTGGGTAGAAAACTTGTTTTTCCTTTCTCTGTGTAATTCTGTCTCTCAAATAAATTAAAAATTTTAAAAACAAAACAGGGGCTGGTACAATTACACAGCAAGGTGTTTCCACCAGCAGTACGGCATCCCATACTGGCACCAGGTCACATCCCAGCTGCTCCACTTCCCATCCAGCACCCTGCTTATGGCCTGGGAAAGCAGTAGAGAAGATGGCTCAGGTCCTTGGGCCCCTGCACTCTTGTGGGAGACCCACAAGAAGTTCCTGGCTCCTGATGTTGGAGCAGCCCAGTTCCAGCCACTGCAGCCATTTGGGGAAGGAAGCAGCAGACGGAAGATACCTCTCCCTGCGTCTCTTGTAACTGTTTTAAGTAAAATAAATATATCTTTAAAAACAAAAATCAGAGGCTACAATGTGAAATAGAAATTAAAGCTGCTACCTGCAACACAAGCATCCAGTTCATGTCCTAGCTCCTCCACTTTCAATCCAGCTCCCTGCTAATGTCCTCAGAGAGCAGAGGAAGATGGCAAAAGTGCTAGAATCTCTGCTACCCACGCAGAATACCTGGCTCCTTGCTTCAATCTGGCCCAGTATTGACTATTCTGGCCATTTGGAGAGTAAACAAGCAGATGGAAGATCTCTCCAACTCTTCCAAATAAATTAAATCAAGAATATAACCAAGATTGTAACCCACTTACGTAGATTTAACTCTATACCTTTTATATCATACTTTTCAACAGTCTCATAGCTTGTATTTTCTGATAGAAAACAATCTCAAACCAACCATAGATTTTTGAAAGAATGCAATTCCAAAAGTGGCTAAATTAGTAAAATGGAAAGTCTAAAACAGAGTAATATTTCAAAGATACATGTAACCATACAGAGCAACTTACTAATAGTTAGGGATAAAAAGTGAGACAAGACAGGAGATCTCATGTTCAAATAGCTTATTAATGTATATCAATTATGTTAACATTAAGACAAATTTTAAAGAAAGTTGAAAAAATACAGTTGGTCTTTGTTACCTGCAGGTTCTACACCCATATATTCAATCAACTACAGACCAAAAATATCTGGAAAAACACTGCATCTGTAGTAAATACACATACACTTTTTTCCTTGTTGTTATTCTCTAAACAATGAGTAACTATGCACATGGCATTTACACCGTACTAAATATATGCTTAGGTCACATGAAAATAGTACATGACATTTCATGAATGTTACAATGGACAGATTTTTTTTGCGCACCATCCTGAAACCAAATGTCCATATACTGAGGAATGAATATACTCTCTAGCCGTTGACCTCTGCCAAATCTAAGTCCTAAGAGGTCAGGAACTACTTGGTGGTTCTCACCTTCCTGGTAGGTTTCCAAGCTGTGGGCTTTTCCTTGGAGTTATCAGGATTTCCAATAAAGAAACAGAAAAAGCACTATACGGACAATCCTAGACCTCATCAGAAGACTTCAAACTAACACTACTCAATTTCTACCCCTGAAATAGTCTGTCTTTATGATTTATTTATTCACTTATTTAAAAAGAAGTGACAGGTCCCAGTGGCGTGGCCTAGCGGCTAAAGTCCTCGCCTTGAATGTGCTGGGATGCCATATGGTCGCCGGTTCTAATCCCAGCAGCTCCACTTCCATTCCAGCTCCCTGCTTGTGGCCTGGGAAAGCAGTTGAGGACGGACCAAAGCTTTGGGACTCTGCTCCCACATGGGAGACCTGGAGGAGGTTCCTGGCTTCTGGCTCTGGATCAGCACAGGACCAGCCGTTGCACTTACCTGGGGAGTGAATCATCAGATGGAAGATCTTCTTCTCTGTCTTTCCTCCTCTCTGTATATCTGACTTTTCAATAAAAATAAATAAATCTTAAAAAAAAAAAAGTGACAAAGAGAAAGAGATCTCCCATCTGTCTGCCAGTTTGCCATTATCCACTGCTTTCCCAGATGGATTAGCAGGAAGCAAAACTGGAAGCAGAATTGGGACTCCAATTAGCACTCCAGTAAGGGATGAGGGTGCCAAAAATGGAGCCTCAACCCACTGTGTTCACAACACTAAACACCCTCAAATTTTAAGCTTGAGAAAACAGGTTGTCTGAGACAGTGAGAGAATAAACCAAGCAATCAAGAGTGAGCTGGATGGCACTTGTCTCATGGTAATGTGGGACAGTGGTACCCCTCAAATGTCCATCTATTCAGGCTGCAGATGTCCTTTATTCTACAAGAAGCAGGAAGAACCTGGCAGTATCGTTTGCTACAACAAAGAAGGCCTAAGATGCATGATCACAAACCAAAGAATGCTCTGACTGCTACATAGTTATCAAAATTCAACTCCATCAGAAACAGCTTGCACAATACTGTATATATTGAATTATTCCAATTTGTTCAAGAAAGCCCTAGGATTTCAAGGTCAAAGGTGAGACTTTTACCACACAAAAGTAGGATTAAACAGATTATGTTTTTGTCCTATATAACTATAAATAGCAAAATTATTAATATCACATTCATTAAATTTCTTGATTTATAAACATAACACAATTTTTAGCACTATGGGGCTAGCATTATGGCATAGTAATTAAAACCACTATCTCCAAAATGGCATCCTACATGGAATGTAAGGTGAATTTCATTTCTTTTTAACTCCACTTCCCATCCATTCTCTGCTAATGCACGTGAAAAAGCAGCATCAAGTGCTATGGCCCCTGTCACCCACGTGGAAGACTTCTAAGAGGCCGTTAGGGGGGAGAAGCAGTGGATGTAAGATCTATCTAATTCTGCCTTTACAATTAACAACAACAACAAAAAAATACTTTAAAACAGTTCTATGCTTTTCCAATAATTACAGAAACTTACACATAATTTCTGGAACTTTCATGATATTTCCAGAATCTAAATTTCATCTTTTCTTAAAATACAACAAGAGGCCCGGCACAATGGCCCAGCAACTAAAGCTCTCACCTTAGAAGGCGCTGGGATGCCATATGGGCACCAGTTCTAATTCTAGCAGCCCCGCTTCCCATCCAGTTCCCTGCCTGTGGTCTGGGAAAGCAGTCAACGACGGCCCAAAGTCTTGGGAACCCCGCACTTGTGTGGGAGACCGGGAAGAGGCTCTGGGCTCCTGGCTTCGGATCAGCTAAGCTCTGGCTGTTGTGCTCACTTAGGGAATGAATAATCGGACAGAAGATATTTCTCTCTGTGTCTTTTCCTCTCTATATAATTGACTTTGCAATAAAAATAAATCTTAAAAAATAAACCACAACAAGAAACTAGTAACAATCATTATTCCAGGTGGAATTTAGCAACTAGAGGCAGGTGTGTAGGAACATGACTTTTTAAATTCAGTGCATTTGTTACCCATTCAAAGTATTAACAACTAAAAACAACTGATCTGAATATATCACATCTCCATTTCACTGGAAATTTTTTCACTCCAAAATTTCACTGGAAATTTTTCCTTGTACTTTTAGAAAACAAGACTACAAACAGAATCCAAGAATAAAGAAATTCAGCAGTAGAAATCACAAAAGCTAAACTTAGAATTATATATATATATGTACATATACTTATATAAAATGAAACCTCATGGGATAAATCATGGAATTGTTACTATATAGAACATCTATAATTTTCTAGGAATTTAAAGTAGTTTGTAAAATAAACTCAGAAAGTCAAAACTTAAAAAAACAAAACAAAAAGCTAATGACTAGTATTAGTCTCACAATGAACCATTTTAAAAAACACAAACGAAGACATTTCATGAAACATCCAGGCCAGCGCTTCCCAATTTGGAGTGCAAAAAATTCTCCATGGAGGGTTTAACAATTCTCACTAGATTTCACTCTGTAAAATTCCATTTCTCCTTCAAATACAGGCCATTACAAATAAAACTCTACATATACACATGTACATGTGGGGATGTGGGGGTGTACACATACATGCGTTGTAAACAAAGTTTTTATTCCATTTGACCTGTGGGTGAATGCAAAAGAGAAAATGACAAAATTTTGCTTGGAAAAAAACCAAAACAAAACATTATTTTGTAATGATTCTACTACCACTAGAAAACTTAAAGTACATCTTCATATGAAGTTATTTTATATATAAACTAACCTAAGCTGCTTCCATCACAATGAATCTCACCTTTAATTCCCTACCTGGAAAACTATCCAATACACCATTATATAACTCTATCCAAAACTCTTCATGCAAGGTACATATGCATGAAGTTAGTACAAGTTTCTAAGGAGGAGAAAAATCACAAGTACTTTTTAAACCTTCGTTCCTTAAGAACTTTAGGAATATGCTGGGTTTAATTTTGATAAACAATAACAAAACCTCTCCTTTCCAAACTAGAAACAGTGAGACAATGCACGCGCTCCATGAAACTTTATTCAACATATTCTTCTTAGCTACCTTAGTGCATTGAACATTTAAAAATGTAACAAAAATAACAATTTTTAAAAGTGATATTTGTTATATAAAGTTAAATCTTTCAATTCCTCTTAGTACTTTCTTCATTTTGAGACCACTTATGTGTCCTCTGAAAAGACACTATTTTTCCTGAAGGCTCATCAGCAAGTTCTTTCCTTTCTGTGCCAAACACAGAACTTCCCGAACAGATTTCTACTAGCTACAGCAAGGCAACAGTTTTACAGTGAATTTCATTTACCATTTGGTTAGGTACATCCTGACTGAAATTTTGATTCATCAACATCTTTGTCAGAGTATGAGCACCAACGAAAAGAAATTGAAACTGGCATGTGACTGCCAACAAAGGAGGAATTTTACCTCAAATTAAGTGGAAATAAATTTCAGTAGTTAATATTTGTAAACAAATGAAGTAAAGTGTCCAAAAAGATTATTTCAACAAAGTCTGAAATTACACACAAATCGTGTACTGGAGATTCAGAATATTTAGAAGCATACAATGGGACTAAATTAAGTCAGGCTGACACTGCTCGATTCAGTGCTATTATGAACAAATCACTACATCTTGAAGACCTTTACTGTGGCACTTAACTCCTTAACATTAAATGCTAAGATTTCAACTGAGTGCTTCCCTCTTAATTAAATATATATTTAATTTTGTGAATCTCATCACACATGGTGCCAATTCTGAAAGGAGACCTGGGTACTAATTGACCAGAACACCAGAACTCCGATATACACATAAGGAACTGATGGGACCACAGGTTTTTTTAATTTACAAAAAAACCAGCTACATCAGAGAATCATTAGGCATTTATACTATGTTGCACAAACCCTCTAACTGGCTTCAAGCATCACATTCTTGGAAGCAAAATACAGCAAAGTGCTTTCTCAAAGACTAACTGTAACAGCGTCCAGTGACAAACCTTTAAGCTATCGCTCACATTACCATCTCCTTCCCTCGTTTATCAAATTCTGACCAAGCACAACAATGAAACAATTGTAAAGAATGTATAAATTTTAAAGACGTTTAATCGCAGTGCCCTGGATTAAAGGAGGTGTGACAAAACGCATGTAAATTTAACCTTAATCCACCAAGTAAAACACACAGATGTATCCTTACAATTCTTAAAACAACCACGGTACACAAACACACGGTACTGACCTCCACCCCCCACTTCGAGCTGCTGATTAATAAAGAGAATAGTTACATTTGCAGATTAAGATGCAACACCCCCACCTCCTCCCCTTCCCCCAAATAACCACACCACCCAAGTACAAACGAAGACATTATTATTATGATTATTACTATTACTACTATTATTATTTGCTAAAGCAGGACTCCAACCGCGGGGAGCCTCAGCCCTTAGACAATGGTGGTTACCAGACAGTGCTGCACAGTTGGGTCCAAATGACACATTTCACTAGGCCTTGGACACAACACACACGCGCGCGCGCGCACACGATCCCAAGGGGCCGGGTCTCAGCAAGGGGCGTTCAGACCCCACTCGGAAACGGAGGGTCGCACCGCGGCGTGCAGGGGTCGCCAAGGGAGAACAGGCCCAGAGAACGGAAGGGTAACTGCACTGCACACGAGGGAGGGGGGCTGGAAATGGCTGATGGGGGGGTACTATATTTATTTATCTCAAGGTCTTGATTAAACGGGTCCTCACCAGGGTCTCTGCAACTAAAGGCAAACTGCGCAGCAAACACCGCGGGCTTGGGAGAGGAGTCGCGGCTCCCCCTACCCCGTGACCGAGGGCGGGTGGCGGGGGAAACAAGTTCCCCGGCCAACACCACAGCCCACTCGGATTCCCCCAGCGCCCCTCCTCTCCGCGGGAAGGGGGCGGCTTGTACCAAAGAAAGCGGGATGGGGGGAACAAGTTCCCCGGCCGGCCCCACCGCCCCATCCCGGCGAGGCGTTCCCCCACCTACCATCCGAAAGGGCAGCCCGGAGCGTGGAAGGCGACACAGGAGGGGGGAAGTTCCCCTCCCCCTCGCCCGCCCCCAGCCGCCAACAGACTCCCGCGGGGTCCGCGAGCGGGCGGAGAAGCCGAGGGGATGGGTGTGTGGAGGGTGCCGAGCCCCCAAACCAAACAAAGCCGCGGCCTGGGCGAGGAGCCCAGGCGAAGCGGGGGGTGGGGGGGAAGGAAAGCCGTGGCTTTCTGCTGCCGGCCCGGGGCCCGGCCCCGGCTGACACTGCGGCACCGAGGGGACCCGCCTCCGCTCGGCCCCGCTCGCCCACCCCCACCCCGCCGCCGGCGCCCCGGCCGCCCGCCCGCCCGCCCGGCCTTCCTCCCCGCAGTGAGCGCGGCCTTACCCCGCTCGCCGGCGTTGTTCCGCTCCTGAGGCAGCGGCGGAGGCGGCGGTGGTGGCGGCGGAGGCTGCTGCTGCGGCGGCGGCGGAGGCTGCTGCTGCGGCGGCGGCTGCTGTTGGGGCGGCTGCGGCGGCGGCTGCTGCGGGGGCTGCTGCTGCTGGGGCTGCACCGGGCGCGGCCGCGACACTCGCCTGGGTCTCCGGTTGGCGGCTCGGACGGAGTTCATTTGCCGGGCTGAGGTGGCGGCGTTGGCGGAGGGACACACACACACGCGCACACTCACACACACTCACACACAGAGTCTCACACGCACCGCCGAGCTCCGGGGCAGGAGAAGGGGGTGGGGAGAAGGGGAAGGGAGGGAAGGAGGGAGGAGAAGGGGGCGAGGGGAAGGGGAGAGCCGCGGAGGGGAGGGCGGGTGGGTGGCTGAGGTGGGGGGGGGGGACGAGCGGGACCCCGAGTCGAGAGAAAGGGCCGAGGGAGCAGACGGACGGCAGAGCGAGCTAGGCCAGCCGGCCGGGCGGGCCCGACGCGCGGGGAAGGCCGAGGCCGCCGGGCGGGGCGGCCGCGAGGGACGGAGACAGAAAGACGGGCAGAGCGGGCGAGAGAGAGAAGAAAGAAAGGGCGTCCGCCCGCCCGGGGCTCCCGAGGCGAAGCGCGGCGGGCGGCCGAGGGGAGACAGAGCCCGGGCCCGCCGACTCCCGAGCGGCGTCGCGAGCGGCGGGGGGAGTGGGCGGGAGAGGAAGGGAGCAGGCGAGGGAGAGGAGGGAGGGAGCGCGGGGCGCCCGGCTCCTTTTTTTTTTTTTTCTTCCCCTCTTCCTCCCCCCCACACCCCCTGAAAGAGATTTCGGAGACGAATTTTTTTCTCTTTCTTCGGCCTCTTCTCTCTCCTCCCCCCCCCTCCTGCGCGAAGGGGAAATGAGTGTGAAGGGAGGAGATAGGGGGGAAAAGAGGCGTCGTCGTTCCTCCTCCTTAAAGGAACCCTTCCTCCTCCACCACCACCGCCTCCTCCTCCTCCTCAGCCCCGTCGCCGCTGCTTCTGCTGCTGCTCCGTGGCAGGAGGAGCCATTGACACCGCCGGAGACTCCCCTCTCGCCCAGTCGGTCCCTCCCCGCCGCGGGGCTGGCCAGGGGCGCGGGGGAGGGCCGCGGGGCGGCGGGCAGGGGGGAGGGGAGGAGGGGCGGGGAAGGAGAGGGGCGGGGAGTCCGGCCGGGCGGCCAATGGGAACTGCCCACACATCCTTCGGGCCAATGCGGCCTCCGCTCTTATCGCGGAGCCCCCTTCCTTCAACGCCCTGTTTCCTCTCTTGGGTTTCCTCCCTCCTCCGCCGCGGAGGGGGAAAGAGGAAAGGGGGAGTGTGTGGCGGGGCGGGTGATAATGGGGAGGTATCAGGGCATATAATAGAGCCGAAGGGGTGGGCGAAGGGAGCGCCTGTGCGTGGCGACAGTTCTAGGAGAGGAGGTTCTCGGAGGAAAGGGCGGGGGCTGCTGATGTAATGGGGAGAAGTGATTAATCCTTCCTGGGCTCGCCGTTTCTGCCGTCCCTTCCACCCCAACCTTCACCCGAATTTTTGAGCGGAAAGAAAGTGGAGCGAGGGAGCAGATCTTGGGTAACTGGGGTTTCCTGGGGTGGGTAAGTTCAAGTGTGAGCTGTAGGGCGCGCTAGAGAGCCTGTGCCCTTTAGCCCAGCTGAGGGTATTTGTAAACCTTGGAGAGCCACATTACCGAGCTTTGAGCTCAGCAACCAAAGTTTGGAGTCTGTTCCTAATCATTGCCTTCCAAGCCTCTGACCTTTTTGTCCATTGGCTTTGCTTTTTGGAGAATTAGTCTATAGGGTGTTCGGGAAAAATGATATGTAAGACAAGTAAACGTGTTGAGGTCGGTTGTTTATATGATTTACAATTATTATTTTAGATTTCACAAGCTCAAAGGAAAAGAAAAACCCCAGGAGGAATGATCTTTTCTCTCTGTATCTACTCAGCTCCGCATAATCTCTCCCCAAGGAGAATGTTTTACTCCCTCGCTGCTGTTGTGATGGCTGAGAAATCTACTCTCCTCAGTTCTTCGCTCCCTGTCTTTTGTTTATCTGATTTTTTTTATCTGCATGTGGCGAAACTGGCAGTTTACTCGATCCCTGATTTTCAGACCTTTGAGTGATTTACCTCTCATTTGAGTTTGATCGATAGTTGCCTAGGTTTGAGATACACAATTAAGCCATTACAAAGCACGAGGAAGGGAGAGAGACTGAGAGGAAGCAGAGTTGTGGCCAAGGGAAGGCTCCAGCCGAGGTGAGTGTTGCTTTGTCCCAGACTGAGTATGTCAATCTAGACAGAATCCTTTTCTAAATACCACGGCTCTCCACGCCCTAAAAATCAAAACTCGTTTGGAACTACATAATCCTATGCAGTCTTCAAAAATTCTGAAAGTTTGAGAACTGAAAAATAGGAAAACTTAGATAATAAGTTTCTTTGTCGACAAATTGAGGACGGCAGCTATTTGAAAACAACCAGAGCCCTGCACCAGGGGTTCAGTTGGCTAAATTCTTGTCTTGCAAGTACAGGGATCCCATATGGGGGCTGGTTCATGTCCGGGCTGCTCCTTCCCATCCCAGCTCCGTGTTTGTGGCCTGGGAAAGCAGTAGAGGATGGCCCAAAGCCTTGGGACTCTGCACCCACGTGGGAGACCAGGAAGAAGCTCCTGGCTTCAAATCAGCTCAGCCCTGGCCGTTGTAGCCACTTGGGGAGTGAACCAGCTGATGGAAGATGTTTCTGTCTCTCCTCTCTATAAATCTGCCTTTCCAATTAAAAATAAATAAATCTTTATAAAAAATCAGTTAACTGCAAATTTTTGTGTTGGTCATCTTGGTATAAATGAGTAAACTTTTAGATGTGATTCAGATAAACATCGGGCAGGAAAAATAAGGGAATATGACATGATACTTTTTTGTGTGCCCATAATTCTGATATTTTTAATGGTTCTTATTCAACAAGTACATATTCCTTCTATGTATCATTAATATATAAATTGCTATGGGAAATACCAGTTAAATACAAAATCTTAGGCTTAAAGATTTACATTACCTCAGGTATACAAAGCAGCTTATTTAACTTTTATCCTCAAGTCCC
This sequence comes from Ochotona curzoniae, assembly GCF_017591425.1. Lineage (NCBI taxonomy): Eukaryota > Metazoa > Chordata > Mammalia > Lagomorpha > Ochotonidae > Ochotona > Ochotona curzoniae. The sequence goes on from NW_024466599.1 coordinate 63,921,022, forward strand.
TACATTATCTGTTTTTTTCCCATAAATGCTTTTTTCAAATTTTATTTCGCTACCTGCCTTTCAATCCAAAATATAATTATGCATCTATCTATCTATATATTAAAGGCTTATTGTATAAATTTAGCAGTGATGATACATAACCTAAACCTACTAAAACCACTCTAGCATATGGTAGTAAAATCCCTCGTTGTAATAAGATCAATAACTTTTGACCATTTCCTGATGGAACTGAAGAGTCTTGAGAAACACCTTTCTCTAATTCACCCGGTGATTCTGTGCTGGTAGTGGCTCTGAGGGACGAAGTGCCAGCCATGGTGTTGTCCTCCATTATGGAGCAATTGGTGTGGTCTGACTTATAGCAGAACTTATAGCCCCGGAGATAAAACTGGCCATTTTTGTCATTGGGAGCTATCATATCAAAATCCATACCTGAGCCATTAGTTCCAGCTCCTGTAGCTCAGCCTGTTTGACTGTGGTGTCAGTTGATCCTCACTGCATCACCGTAGCACTTCCAGAAGACATAGGGGTATCTCAGCATCGAGGCCTACCCCGTGCAGGCCTTGATGAACCAGGAGCCTTGCTGTGGGCCCATCCTTTGAGCCTCCCCCCACCATTGTTGTGCTACTCTCTTTATGTCATACTGAATGGGCTGGTCAGCTGAAAGCAGAGCTCTCGGCCATGCGGGGAGAAGCAAACTACCAGCCCCAACTCTCTTGGATTTCCCTATATTAATGCTACTACATCCACAGTGTACGTCAGAGCCAGGATAACCATGTGGGAGGGAATGGAAAGCAAGGATCCTGGGTCTGGTTACAACTCCTGTTTGTTGCGTCTCCCCCCCCCCCCCCCCCGGAGTTGTGAAGAATGTATTTTTCTCCTTCTTGTACGTCTGGCATTTTCCTTAAGTTCTGGATCCTCTTCGTGCTACTCTGTTCCCAAGATGGCTGATAAAGCACCCAAGATAAACAGTTTAACAATACTGGAACATCTAAGAGAAGATAATAAAATATTATCTCCATTGTCACTAGTTTCTATGTATTTTTTAGTTTCTTTCATAGGATTAGATGTGGGAGACTTCCTTGTATCAAAGTGTTCAAAGCCATCTCAAAATTGTGAAGCATGGGAATTTTGACAGGCCTTAGAGATCATTTCATTTCTGTGTTTGACAGACTGGGAAACTAAAGCACAAGGTGACAGAACCAAATCCCCAAACTGCTTAGCAGCAAAGCCACTGCCTGCCAATGTAAGGCTTTTCCCATTCACAGGTGAAAAGATCCTGAATCATGCTGATGAAAACCCAAAATATTCCAGAGGATTTTATCCACTCTCAGGTCCTATTATAATAAATACTCCTGCCCATTAGTTTTCACAGAAGCTGTGTATGATTGAAAGCTGTGTATGAGTGAAAAAATGCAAAGGGGTTTCTGATTTGGGGTAGGAGTCTCCTGGAATTATTTCACTAACACTTAGCATAATTTCAGAGGACCAGATTCCCTCAGGGTTGCTCTCTATTCAAGAATATTTGTGTTTGTTTTTCTCAATTAATTGCTGGTGCTTAACAGGTTAGTGTACTCAAAATTATTTGTTTATAAGCTCCATCACAATGGCAGTGTAGAAAAAATAAGCTCTTTAATTATTTCTAATATCTGGCAGGTGATATTTACTGTGATTTTTAAATTATAATTTTTGCCATTTAAAGATTCCGCTTTTCTTTCCTCTGTCATCCCATTATCCAGTCCCAAGCCATCAGCACTCACTCAGTTACATAAGACACCTCAAAGCTGCTCACTCCTTTTATGTCATTTAAGAAATAAGTTTGATCTGAATATGGTTTCCCTGCAGAAATAACGAGCTCTGTTTAAAAGTCTTTGTTAGAGTATGCATGACTTATCTCACTAAGCGGGAAAAATTCTTTCTCTAATACATGCTCAGATAATATTTTATCAGCTAGGTAGTGAAAATTAACTTGGAACTAAGGATTTAAATTTAATGTATATGTGGAAAAACCTGGTAAGCACACAATTCAGTGATACTCATAATACAGGTTATCTTTAAAGAATTATAGAATGTAACTTTAATACACTTCCCTATGGACTAATACAGACATAGCACTATTAAAAGAAATTAATTATGTTCAAAATTTAGGATGTGCTATACTAGATGGCTGTACATCTTTAATTGTGCTTTTTAAATGGAGAGCCCAGTAGCTAGGTGTTGAGGGAAGCCTAGGCTGAAACAATAAACGTGATGTATTTTGGAAGGACTGGTAGGTCTGTGACACAAGTGTGGGCAGGTGTGAGATTAACACTTGTAAAGTGAGGTCTGCAACAAGTAGGTTCTCTGACCTTGGGCCAATTCCCCCACCTCTCTGGGCTTGTTTCTGCATCTGTAAAATGGGGGCGATTGTGGGATTGTCATGAGGTTTCCTATACAGATCCTAGAGCAGTGCCTGGTGTGTGGCAGAAGTTTGGGAAATAATTGTTGCTAGCATTGTTGCTGCTGATGGTCTCAGTGTTACTTTAAACTTTTATGAACTCCAAGATTGCATGGATGTTGTATGTAGAGAAACTATGTTCTTGTAAGGGGGAAATCTGACTAGAAAATGGGTAGCATTAGGGGAAAAAAAAGTTTTTTTAAAGATAGAGGAAACAACACCAAGGGAAAGAGGTAGAAAAACAATAAAATGAAGGGGTGGAGGATGGGTAGAACATGTTAAACCTCAGCCTGTGACACCTATATCCCTTACTGGTACCAGTTAGTCCCAGCTGCTCCACTTTCAATCCAACACCTTGCTAAAGTGCTGGGAAAGCAACAGAGGATGTATTTGGGCCCCTGCACCAGGGCAGAGGAGGGGCAAGCAAGTTAACCTAGAGGAAAGACTAGGCTACTAGCTTTGACCTGGCCCAGCCCCAGCCATTGCAGCATTTGGGGAGCGAACCAGTGGATGAAAGATTCTAGTTCTCCTCTATCCCATAAGGGCTCTGGTTCTACCCCATGGGGCACCATTTTCCATTCAGCTCCCTGCTTGTGGCCTGGGAAAGCAGTGGAGAACAGCCCAACAAAGCCTTGGGACCCTACACCCATGTGGGAGACCCAGAGGAGGCTCTTGGCTCCTGGCTTTGGATAGGCTCAGCTCGAGCCACTTGGGGAGTGAATCAATGGACCAAATACCTTCCTCTCTGTCTCTCTTCCTCTATATATCTGACTATCCAATAAAAATAAATCTTTTTGAAAAATTAGACATGGGTTGAAATTGGTGGGAGGAGACCTCCTTTGCAGGATTTCTTCATTTAAGCAATGCTGGAAGCAAGAATCCTGGGATGGATGCACAATGCCTTGAGTTTTTGTTTTGTTTTACTATCTGAGCTCTCAAGAATCAAAGGATGAGATCAGGAAACAAATACATAGGCATGGAAAGACAAGGCAGTAGTTGAAGGTTTGCCTAGATTGGAGGAAGAATTGGATCCATTTGTTAAAAATGTAAAAAACCCGGGAGGAATAATATCCTAGTGGCCAAATCTTCACCTTACATGTGCCAGTATCCCATATGGGCAGCGGTTTGTGTCCCAGCTCCTCCACTTTCCCTCCAGTTCCCTGCTTGTGGCCTGGGAAAGCAGTAGAGGATGAATCAAAGCCTTGGAACCCTGAACCCACCTGGGAGACCTGGAAGAAGCTCCTGGTTTTGGATCAGCTCAGCTCTGGCTGTTGTAGCCACTTGGGATGTGAACCAGTGGACAGATCTTTCTCTCTGTCCTTCCTTCTCTGTAAATCTGCCTTTCCAATAAAAATAAAATAAACCATATATAAAATATGTGTAAGAGAGAGAGAGAGAGACCCCTATCCAGGCCTCCTTGAAAGTAGCTTTTGATAGAAAAGAGTAACATGGGTGAGAATGAAATGAAAAGTGTAACATGGGTGAGAGTGATACAAAAAGTGGCAAGTTGGTCAAGGCTGAGGAAATTTGAAAGCCTGGGAAGAAGAGCAAGCTGCAAGGCAAGCACGATCCTAATCTGGCCTTTGAAACAGCATAGCAGCATCACGTTCAGGAATCAGCATAAGGTGCTGGTTGGTTACACAGCTAACATACTTTTCAGTATTGAACATCTTTTTTGTTTGGTTTTTGTGATTGTGTTTAATAATTTATTTAGCAAGGTTAATAGACTGAAAGAATTGTAGATCAGAAAAAAACTGCTGTCAGTAAAGTTTTTAAATTCTTGAGTTCCTGCTGGTAGTAGACATATCCTGAAAGAAAAAAAAAAATCAGCTGGAAGGCCATAAGCATTGAAAAATTTGCAAAATTTATTTGAATGCAAAATGTGTGAGAGATCTTCCATCTGCTGATTCACTCCCCAGATAGCTACAACTATCAGAACTGGGCCAGACAGTAGCCAGCAGCCTGTTACTCTGTCTGGGTCTCGCATGTGGGTGACAGAGGCCCAAGCACCTGAGACATCTTCTGCTGTATTTCCAGGCTATTGCTATCCCCTTAGCAAGGAGCTGGATCAGATGTGGCGCAAGGGCTGAAATGGGTACCTGTATGGGAAACAGCATTGTATGTAGCAGCTTAACCCACTGTGTCACAATACCAGTTCCAGAGTTGCTTACTTTTTTAAGCAATACAATACTGTGGTTATTTGGGGGTGGGGGGTAGGCAGGGGAAGCAGTGTCACTCAGTGAAAGTCAACCTTAATTCAACATTGTGCTTCCAAGTCAGAACAGAGTAAAAAGGGAAATGGAAGTATTCAAAATGTGGAAAGAATACCAAGAGAAAGAAGGAAGATTTGGATATAATCTAGATATTGCAGATGCTACTCCTGAAAACCTCCTCATGTCTTTTAACTAACTGGGCCTGGTGCCCATTCTGGAATTAATCCCTGGCAAGGGTAAGGGATTATTCTTACACCAATCAGACTTGTTCTTGTCACTTCAGATGCGATGAGTGAGAAGCAGCAAATGAAGGTCCCTAGAAAACACTGAAATTTTGGAGAGATTTGGGAGAAGAAGATATATAGTGTAATGCCACAATTAATCTCTTGATGAGAAATTTATCCTAACTGAATTTTAATTCACAAGTAGTAGTTAGCAAACTGGAGTGTTTTAATAGGCCTCCTAGCAAGGCAGCAACCAAGGGACATTATGTATTCATCTTTTGTTTCCTTTGAGTTATTCCCCTTGCCCCCAGAAAACTGTGTCTGCCTTTTGTTGTTGGGGGAGGAGGGGAGGTGGGAGGGGGTGTGAGGAAGCCAGATTTACAGAGAGGAGAGACAGACAAAGATCTTCTGTTTGCTGGTTCACTCCCCAAATGACCACAACAGCAAAAGATGAGCTTATCCTTGGGCCTGGTGGCGTGGCCTAGCAGCTAAAGTCCTCGCCTTGAACGCGCCAGGATCCCATATGGGAACCGGTTCTAATGCCGGCTGCTCCACTTCCCATCCAGCTCTCTGCTTATGGCCTGGGAAAGCAGTCGAGGACGGCCCAAAGCTTTGGGACCCTGCACCCATGTGGGAGACCCAGAAGAAGTTCCTGGATCCTGGCTTCAGATCAGCATAGCATCGGCCGTTGTGCTCACTTGGGGAGTGAATCGTCGGACAGAAGATCTTCCTCTCTGTCTCTCCTCCTCTTTGTATATCTGACTTTCCAATAAATAAATAAGTCTTTAAAAAAAAATGATGAGCTTATCCAAAACCAGTAGCCAGGAGCTTCCTCCACGTCTCCCACGTGGGTACAGGGTTTTAAGGCTTTGGGCCATCCTCCACTGCCTTCCCAGGCCATAAGCAGGGAGCTGAAAGGGAAGTGGAGCACCCAAGACATAAACCAGTCAGTGAGTGAGTGTGCCAGGCCCTAATCCCAGTTATTAAAGAGAATAGTCCTGGGGGCCAGGGACTGGGAGCTGGGGTTGATGGGAGATAGTTTCCCACTTCTCTCCCTGCTTTGCTGTTAGAGCTCTTGAAGCTTCCAACCAAGCCCCAGTCCCTCCACAGAGCGACAAGGCCTAAAGGGAGAATTCATGACTTTAAAAGGCATTTACTTCAACCTCTTTGGGGCCTCAAAGCCTGTATTTTTTCATGTTCTTCCCCAAGGAACAGCTTTTTGGCATACTTTTCCCCCAAGGTGGTAAGCAAAACTGGCAGGTTGGGGCTAAGGGTTTATCTCTCTTTGTTCCAAACTGCCTGATTCTAGAATCCAGTCTCATTCATGTAGGTGGACTCATGCTATACTATGAATACTTCTCTGTTTGACCCTTGTTCCTATCCTCACTCTCATCCTTTCTCTATCAAGCTTAAGAGGGGATCCCAGGATTTAGAATTGGAAAAGCAAAGGCCCCACTTGAGCTTCCTGGCCTTCTACTCAGCCATAGGCCAAAATTTACTTTATTTATTTACTTGTTTATTCTTAAAGAATTATTTACTTATTTGAAAGACACAATTAGAAGAGGAGAAAGTACAAGCTTTTCTTTCTGGGAGTCCACTCTCCAAATGGCCACAAAGGCCAGAGCTGGGTCAGGCAAAACTCAATAGCCTGGAACTCTAGCTGAGTTTCCCACAGGGTGGGAGGAACCCAACTACTTGGGGTATGTACTGCTTTTCCAAGTACTTTAGCAGGGAGCTGGATCAGAAGTTGAACAGCAAGACACTAATTTATGTCCATATGTGATGCTAGCTTTGCAGGATTAACTTGCCAATGTTGCAACACTGGCAAATATATATATATATATATTTATTTATTTATTTATTTATATTTATTATTATTATTTTTGGAAAGGCATATATACAGAAAAGAGAAACAGGGAGGAAGATCTTCTGTCTGATGATTTACTCCCCAAGTGGCCATAACGGCTAGAGCTGAGCCAATTTGAAGCCAATCTGAAGCTAGGAGCCTCTTTTGGATCTCCCACACGGGTGCAGGGTTCCAAGGCCTTGGGCTGTCCTCAACTGCTTTCCCAGGGCATAAACAGGAAAATGGGTGGGAAGTGGGGCTGCCTGGATTAGAACCGACACTCGCATAGGATCCCAGTGCATGCAAGGCGAGGACCCCAGCCACCAGGCTACTGTGCTGGGCACCCCCTCCCTTTTTTTTTTTTTTTTTTTAATTTGTGGAGCCCAGTACAGTTGCCTAGTGGCTAAAGTCCTCATTTTGCATGTTCTAGGATCCCATATGGGTGCTGGCAAGTGAATCTAAAAGAAAAAAATAAAAAAGGGCAGAGGAACATAGTGAGAGACTTGGCACTTAGCCTACTTACCAGTAAAACGGTTGCAGGGATGGATGCCTTGGTACAGCAGGCTAATCCTCCACCTGTCTCATAGACATCTCATATAGATGTCAGTTTCAGTTCCACTTGCTTCATTTCAGATCCAGGTCCCTGCTAATAACCTAATTAATCAGCAGAGGATGTCCCAAGTTCTTGGGTCCCTGTACCCACATGGGAGATCCAGAGAAAGTTCCTGCCTCCTGGCTTTGGACCAGCCCAGCTCTGACTGTCATGTCCACCTAGGGAGTGAACCAGCAGATAGAATATCTCTTGCTGTCTCAGTCTCTCCTTTGTCTATCGCTCTGTCTTTCAAATAAAAATAAATGAATATTAAAAAAAATATTCGGGCTGGCATATTGACTCAGCTGGCTAATTCTCTTCCTGAAAGCACTGGCAACCTATATGGGCCCTTGTTCATGTCCCAGCTGCTCTATTTAAAATCCAACTCCCTGCTTGAAGCTGGGAAAGCAGTAGAAGATGGTGCAAAGCCTTGGGAGCTGCACCCACATGGGAGATCCACAAGAAGCTCCTGGCTCCCAATTTCAGGTCAGCTCAACTCCAGCAACTGAGGTCATTTGGGGAGTGAATCAGAAAATGGAAGATCATTCTCTCTGTCTATCCTTCTCTCTGTAAATCTATCTTTCCAAGGAAGATAAATATACTTTTTTAAAAAAAATGCCCAAGCTGTAGACAATGGCCTAGGGTTCCTTGTATCTTGGTGTTACACAGCTAGCAGAAAAGCAGCCAATAGCTGGCAGGCATCCTGGGGCTTCGTTAATGCCACATTTGTGTTAACTATACTAGTGTGCCAGCATAGTTGCCTATTCTATTATTTTATATCTTTTTTAAAGCTATGTGGGGTATTTGGAGTCATGGTCACCAGCCTGGCTTGGGCCAGCCTATGTGAGTGCAATTCGGTAATAGGTGCTCCATGTACCCTGAGATGCAGGGACTGTGGATTGACCAGAGAAAGGGACAAGGGAATGTGTGGGAGGGAGGACCACTGAGGGAATATGTTGCAGATGAGGAATGACTTTTGAGGGACTTCCATCAACAAGGCCACCGTACTTGCTGACCATGGGATGCATGTATCAGAACTAGGCCTCCTCAGTGGAAAAGACAGAGCAGTGGACGGCATACCCAGATGCACATGGAGGATACAACAGTCCATTGAGGCCTGTGAGGACATCGGGTACCACAGTAGAGGATGGAGGGCAGAACAAATTGTTCAAATACCCCAACCAAGTGATAACAGCAAATATCTGGGTGAATGGAGACTCTAAGGTGTACTATGTCAGCCAATGAACAGTGGAAGGATTTCCTTGTCCTTGGAGTGGTGAGATTGATGGCATTTCAGATCTATTGAAGCCACTTGAGCAGAACCCTCGGAGCATGCTCCACATCTGGGACCCTGGAGTGATCTGGTGGCTGTTCCCCATCTCTGGGTACTAAGGTGGTTGGGAGGCTGGTTCTGGCTTCTCCTCTTCTCTCCCCTTTCCTCCAGATACAGGAAGAAGAAAAAGAAAATTTGAAAATAACATTCTCATCTACTTTCCCTAACCCTCTGCCCTTCCCACCCTAACCAACTATGTAAGCATCATCAAAAATAAAATTAAATAGTATTTTAAAAAACTGGTCCTGGGGTTCTCCTTGGAGCATAAGTACTGGTAAGCATATTCCCCAAGGGAACTAAGTTGGGAAAAGAGAAGTTGGGTTTGGAATTCTACCCCAAGCTCCTAGCGCTATTGTTACAGACAGATGGTTATTTTCTCCATAAGCTGTGAACACAACCTACAACAAGTTATCTAGTTCTGAAATTCCCAAAAGAAAATGAAGAAAGGAAAAGAATTTTGAAAAAGTTAGGACTTTTTCTATGAAATAAAAAAAAAATGGGGGGGGTCCCCAGCGCGGTGGCGCAAGTGGTTAAGGTCCTCGCCTTGCACGTCCGGGATCCCATATGGGCACCAGTTCTAATCCCGGCAGCCCCTCTTCCCATCCAGCTCCCTGCCTGTGGCCCGGGAAAGCAGTGGAGAACCACCCAAAGCTGTGGGACCCTGCACCCACGTGGGAGACCCGGAAGAGGCTCCTGGCTTCAGATCGGCATAGCATCGGCCGTTGTGCTCACTTGGGGAGTGAATCATCGGACGGACGATCTTCCTCTCTGTCTCTCCTCTCTGTATATCCACCTTCCCAATAAAAATAAAATAAATCTTTAATTAAAAAAAAACAATGGGAGAAAAAATAACTTGTAAATATGTTTTGAGCAAGATTTTGCAACTGTAATTTATCTCTGTGCTTGTTAACAATTGCAACTCGAGTTTAAGTGACAAGAGCAGTGTGAAATGAAAGACAATGCCAAATGGAAATATTATTATATTCTATGTTTGTAATAAATTCTTTACTTTGATCATAAAGAGACACACAACTTATAATAATAGAAAATGAATTTCTCTCTGTTGTCAGCTATTTAAAGAATATTGGTTTGAAGGGATGCCAGATAGCTCCCTTTCCCAGGGCTCCCACGTGACTGGAGCCAGTGGTTCCTCAGCCTTACTTCCGCCCTGCAGCGTGTCCACTGCTGCTCAGTTTGTGCTCCTACAGCACAGGGTGGCACAGCCATCACTCACGTTCCGTGCTCCTTCTGCAGACAAGCTGTTGAAAATGGTGAGATTGAAGGCAATACAAGACTAAAAACTGGAAAAAAAAATAAGAAAAATAAGTTTTCTGTATTTTGATTCTCTCTTCCTGCATGCACACACCAAAAACAAACAAAACCAAAAACTGTTTAGAAAACAGACTATTCACATAATCTGGTGGACAGCCACTGCCCAAGTGCTGCTCCCTGTGTGTCCACTAGGTCAAATGACACTGACTTCGTGAGAGCCCTGCTCCTGTCATCCATTTCTATCCAGTGGCTCCGGTCTGAATCACCAAGGTTAGCATATAAATGCAAATGAGAAAAGAGGTTTTTTTTTTTGAGAAAATGTTAATAATTCTGTTCAGATAAGGGGGGCCTGGATGAGAAATTTCAGGTCTTGGAGTATGAACGCATCAGCGAGTCTTCCCTTATCCCTTCTTACAACTTTCCCTGCCCCCGCTCCAAGACAGCCTCTCACACCTCAGAAATGTATACTTGCGGAAATTGAAAATTAGGGAACTGATCTTCTCATATAAGTAAACCCCTTCAAGCTACTACTTACCTAGGATCACAAATGAAAGGAGTCAGACTTTTGAAAACAAACCGACCAGGAGATTAAACACCTTCTAACGTTCTAATAGCCTTAGTTAAAAACCCTTAGTTAAAAAGTAAACAATCTAGAGATACTCATCAAAGGTGTATGGCTTTTAGCACAGCAGCCTGTGATTTGGGGAGTGGAAGGGGGAGCACTACTTAGAACCTATCTTGTTCTAACAAGAAGGAAATAAGAGCTTTCCAGTCATTACAGACCTCATTTAAAGGATGTGTCTCCCTCTTGATACAGATCAGCTTTATTGTGTGACTTATTTTAATGAATGCTTAACATTAAAATTGAAGGTATTTTTGTTTTAAAACATAGTTTGTTACTCTTCGGGTCAATCCTTTGGAGAGGTAAGTGGGCAGAGTAAAGATGTTTCACCTACAAACTGGAGTTGGGGAACGAGTACAACCAGGTCTCCTTGCTGCCCATGCTGAAGAGCCCCCTTTGAGCCCTACTGCACTAACCTGAACGGTTCCCCTTATTCTCCTCCCTGCAAATGCTGCTGTCCTTCCTCTGAAGGCCTGTGCTCTGCCTCTCTGCTCCCCCAGATCCTCCCAAGATTCCAAATCTCTGCATTGTAGACCCCAAGCTTATAATCGAATCAGGATTTCTTGTTTCCTTGCCTGAACATTTTGTTTGGCACTATAATGAAGTCAGGCTGGCTTGGATTTAAATTTGGACTATACCACTAATTGGTGGTCTGCCTTAGGGAATGTACTTCTCGGAGGAATAGTTTCCTTCTCAGTAAAATAAGGATAGTAATACCAACCACAAAATATGATTGTGATTGGAAATAGTGGTGATTGTTCCACAACATTGTACTTAATGCCACAAAATTGCACACCTAAGAATGGTTAACATGGGAAATTTTACATTGTATATATTTAGCACATTAAAAAAAATTAAGAAAGAAAAAGTTATGGTTGTGAGAATTAGTCTCCGTAGAGCTTTAATTGCAATGCCTGGTATGTGTAGTATGCCCTAAGAAAAAGTAGTTAAATAGCATAAAGCATTTTATGTCATAACTCTCTCACACTCACACACACACACGCACACATACACACAAAACTAACATGACACAACTGGCTGAAACTATAAGAGAATGCATAGATTCATGAAATTGAAAAGTCTAGGAATATGGCAGACTTTTGGGATCATTTACGTCACTAAGAATTCAGATTCTGTAAGTCTTCAGTCACTGCAGAGTGTCACTAAGGACTGGGGCATATCATTAAGGACTTCATTCCTTTCCACCTTTCCTACAATGTCGGCCTTTTCCTATTGCCAAAAACCCTTATAACACACAAGCTGATTGGTAACCACTCCAAAGGAGTCCATGTTTCCTCATCTAGAAAGAGTGAGTCAGTCTCAGCAGTCCAGCAAAGCATCCTGACATTTATTTGCTTAAGCAACATGGCTGTCCTGGAACCAAAAACTATGTGCATAGGGAGAAAGAATATGATGGTGTCAACCAGACAGTGGTCAGTACCTCTGGAAGGAAGGGAGCTGCACAGGGAGCAGCAGAGTTCCCAGAAGAGAAGGTTCTGTTCAGGAGATAAGGCAGGATTAATGTCCCAAGGAGGCAAATAACAAATGTCTGTGATATTAGCTATTATCATTGTTACCTGATTTCTTGGCCCTTAGCCCTTGGCTCTTACTATTTATAGTCCCAAGGCTTTGGGCCGTCCTCTACTGCTTTTCTAGCTACAGGCAGAGAGCTGGAAGAGAAGTGGAGCAGCTGGGACATGATACTGGTGCTGATATGGGATCCCAGCACCTGCAAAGATGAGGATTTAGCCACTCAGCCATTGCACTGGGCCCTAAAACCTTTTTAAAAAGACAAAAATATAGAGAATTTGTATTTTGACTAGCTGCATTTTTTCTAGCCAAAAAAAAAAAAGTCAACGTGTATAAAAACAAGTTTGTGGCCCAGCATGGTGGCCTAGCAGCTAAGGTCCTCACCTTGAACACAGTGGCATCCCATATGGGCGTCGGTTCTTCTTCTTCTTTTTTTTTTAATGAGTGCCAGTTCTAATCCTGGCAGCCAGGCTACCCATCCAGTTCCCTGCTTGTGGCCTGGGAAAGCAGTCGAGGACGGCTCAAAGCCTTGGGACCCTGCACTTTTGTGGGAGACCTGGAAGAAGCTCCTGGCTTCAGATCAGCTTAGCTCCAGCTGTTGCAGTCACTTGGGGGGTGAATCATAGGATGGAAGATTTTTCTCTCTGTCTCTCCTCCTCTCTGTATATCTGCCTTTCCAATAAAAATAAATAAATAAAAAGTAAGTTTGACTTGATTCACTTTTACATATTTGGAGCTTCAAACATCCAAATGCACCAAATGAGGGAATTTAATGAGAATGAATGGCAGAAAAAGAGAACAAGGAAGAAGCAAAAAATCATGAGTTTCCAAATCCAGAAAGGTGAAATTTTTGGCTATTGTTTACTGGAGCCAGCCTGGATGCCTAGACATGAGTAAGACAAAGGAACCAATAAATAAAGAGGAAGATCCCTTCTCAAAGCAGAGTCAACAGAAGGAAGACCTGACTAATCTCATTTGACTTCTCTGTGCACTCCCATTGTAGCTTCTACCTGGGCATCTATAATAGTCTTTTTTTTGTGGGGGTGGGGGGGTCCCCAGTTCCTAACTTTCTTGATCTGGCTAATTCCTATCTTTTGGTTAAGAATAAATCTGGTCTTAGTTTCTCTAGGAGGGCATTCTTATACAGCACTGTCACCCATCTCCTACTTCCAAGACACAAACCACATGCTGACTTAAAGTGATCCTATTTGATAATTCTCATCTGTAATCAATATCCAGTAACCGACTGGATTGTTAACTTGTCAGACCCCAACCTTGACCCCCCCTTCCCCTTCCCCATACTACAGCTCCTCAAGGACTTCACTTTCTTCAGCTTTAGTTCCATGATGACCAGCACACCACTTAGCTCAATGAATCATGGAGGCAATTCCTTTGGTGAGTATCTGAGATCCTCTATCCAACTCTTGCAAAAATAGAATGGCATGAAACATCCAGTGTTTCTCAACCCAAGGACAGTCTGTCCCCTCCACCTATGATGAACAAGAAGTCAGGGACAGGGATGAAGAACACCAAGGCATGTTGAGCTTATTTTGTAGCAGTTTGTATTCATTTAGACATTGGAACTGATAAAGGTTGCATCAAAAACTCCCTAAAAGATCCAAGATGCCTTTGTTCCTTTTTTACTCTCTATCTTTGAACATGTTCCTATTAAAAGATACTTATTTCCCCTATTTCATCACCAAGTGCTCACAACTTTTATGTTCTTAATTCTTCAGAGAATAAAGATGCAATTATTACATGAAAGTGACCATTTTGGTAGTTCAGACTTACAAACACTAGTTACTGGCATTTACAGAATGAAGCAAGCTACCCAACTAAATACCAGGTGCTCTGCACACTTGCTGTAACACCTCATTCCTGGATACAAACAACTCATATGACCTTTACATAAAGAATTTGTTTTCTGTTTAATTTATTTTTCCATTCTGAAATAGAGACTCATCCGTTATAGAAAAGAAGTCAAGTACTGTGTAAACACCTAGTGACTAAATCCTCTGGTATTTAGTCTTAAAATATCCTACACATCTTGGCACTTTGAACTTAAAATATTTTAACATTATGCTAAAGACTAAGTATAATTTAAAATGTTAAAGGAGTTAGTGTTCTCATCTTCATTTATTATTAATTAATTAATTTGAAAGGCAGAGTGAGAGAGAGATATCTTCCATCTGCTGGCTCATTCCTCAAGTGACTACACTAGCTAGGGCCAGAAGCAGGAGTCTGGAGCTCTTCCAGGTCTTGCACATTGGCGCTCATGCTTAAAGACTTCGGCTATTTTCCACTGCCATTTCAGGTGCATTAGCAGGGTGCTGAATCGAAAGTGCAACGTCCAGACTTGAATCGGAACCCATATAGAATACTGCCACAGCAGGTGACAGTATAACCTGTTATGCCACAGCAACAGCGCCATCAGTCTTACTTCTTAAGTAAACTAGTTGAGAGATTGTGCACTTTCCCTGGTAATTAGGTTTTGACAAGAAGCTAAGGAAAAAGTTTCATAAAGAAAAAGTTTGTGCAGAGCCAATCTGGATGAGGTCTTGTATACGTTTCAGACTAGGATTATTGGAAGTCAGAATAGAATTCCTGATGTGATATGCCTTTATGTCCTACCTCTGCACAAAAGCTACTTTCAAATCTCCTTTCCCCATTTGTGATCCAACTGCTAGGTCCTGAATGCTTGCATGCTTTTTGTTTTCAAGAGCTGAGGGCCACCAGGTTGTGTGCCCATCATAACACTTGTGTATTCCATTCTTTGCCTCCTGTCACTCCATAAGGCCTTCTATAGGAATAATAACATTTACATTCTAAAGCACACTTAAAAAGAATATTTTAGGAGCACACATTGTGGCACAGTGGATTAAAGCACTACTTGAGACACCTGCATCCACACTGGAGTGATGATCGACACACCACTTAAAATCCAGCCCCCTGCTAGATCACATGGGGAAGCCAATGGATGACAGCTCAACAGCTTGTGTCCCATGTGGGAGACCTGAGTGGAGCTCCTAGTTCCTGGCTTTGGCCTGACCTAACCTGACTATTGAGGCCATATGGGGAGTGAACCAGTGGGTAGAAGATTGATTCTCTTTCTCTGCTTTTCAAATAAATAAATCATCAAAAATATTTTAGTGTTTTCTCAATTCTAAAGCATCCAGTATATATTTTTCACCTTTAAATGTTTGCAAAATTGGAATTTTACAATTATTTCATTTTCTTTTTAAAGATTTATTAGTTTGGTTTTTTTATTTAAAAGGCAGATTTTAGAGACAGATAAGGAGAAAGAGAGAGATCTTCCATCTGCTGACTCACCCCTCAAATAGTTACAATGACCAGAAGTGAGTTGATCCAAAGCTGGGAGCTTCTTCTGGGTTTCCTGCATGGTTGCAGGGGCCTAAGGACTAGGGCCATCCTGTGCTGTTTTCCCAGGTGCATTATCAGGGAGTTGGATAGAAAGCAGAGCACCTGGGACTTGAACTGGTGCTCTGAAATGAGGTTATTGCAGGAAAGCCCATTGACTTGCTATGCTGGACCTGACACCATCTATTCTAAGTACAAGTGGACTGCTTTTGGTGACTGGCAGAGTATCATCACCACCATGTACGTATTTGATTCCTCTTGAAGGTAAAATATGAAAAGACAGATAAGCCGGGATGGGTATGTTGGCTCAACTAGCTAATCCCCCACCTGCAAGCACCAGCTTTCCCATATGGCACCAGCTCATGTTCTTGCTGCTCCACTTCCAATCCAGCTCCCTGCTTGTAGTCTAGGAAGGCAGCAAAGGATTGACCGGGTTCTACACCCACGTGGGGGACCCAGAGGAGGCTCCCAGCTCCTGACTTTAGGTCGGCTCAGCTCCAGCCATTGCAGCTGTTTGGGAAATGAACCAATGGATGGAAGATCTTTCTCTATGTCTCTCCTTTTTCTGCCTTTCCCTTCAAAAAAATAAATTAAATCATAAAAAGGAAAAAGATATGAGTCTTATTTCTGTAATAATGAAAGCATTGTAAGATTATACAATATTTTCTTATAATATTTTGGAGAAGACAGCTTTATTCCTATGAAATGTTTATTATGGAAATTGTTATCCAAACATTCCTAATTGCTAAAATTGAGAATAAATGGAAATTCAGAGCACAATATGCTTGCCCTAACATCTGCAATTTCCAGGACAAGAGTATAAGTATAAGGCTACATACAATAAATCTCAATCATTGAATACACTACTAAAATAATAAATATGTTTCAATCACATTTATTGACAACTTCTCAAATATACCACATTATGACACAAGTTTAAAGACATGGAAAACATTGGTTTTTATATGATTGAAAGACAACAGTTAAATAATTAGGTTCTACACTGTGCATTTGGGTGTTCACTGATGGACTGGTGATGTTTGAGTGAGTAATAAATTACTACGTATTTGTTACTTTAAGATATTTTATTTCCCTTTTAGCAAAATAATTGCATTGTTAAAAGTGAGGGATCATGTAATTTGTGTTCTGTTGACAAAAGCAGTTGAGAACTTTTCTTGAATTGGTGTACTTGGAAGTAACCAGAGTAGGCCACTAAAATATACTACTTTACCATGAGGATTATCTTGAACTAAAGGCAGTAAAGAAGCAGGAAACAGAAAGAAAAAGAACTCTTTGTCCTGTCATATACTGAAAAGCAAAACGCAAGTTTCTCTCCGTAGGAGGGAGGACAGCCCTCACCACCCAGACGAATCTGCATGAGCGAACTTCTCTGAAACAACTCCTATCGTCCATTCATCCCAACACACATTTACCTTCCTACAAGTTACTGCTCTAAGAAGCCCTTGTCACTTCACAATGTATTACCTTTCATTAAAATAGCATGCAACATTTTATGTAAGAAACATAAAACAGTTTCTTACCATTTCTTTGAGTCTTCACTTGTTTTCTAGGAAGTCCTTCACATATGTAAAAAGTAAGATAATAACATTAAATGAAATTTACACACCTTTTCTTCTGTTAATCTCTCTTGTTAGTTTTACTTTCAGGCTCAGTTACAGAACCCAGGAGGGTGAAACAAGGTTTTATTTATTTTTTTTGTCCTACACAATTCTTAGATTAGTGTTAAACTTTTTATCACAGAAAACTTAAAATACTCATTTACATAGATAATCCCCCATGTCTCCTTCATCCAGTTTTGGTAATTATCAACTCTTGGTCAACCTTGCTTCAATTATACATGTTAGCAGCTTCTACTCAATTATTTATTTGAAAGGCAGAAGGTCAGAGAGAGAAGACAGAGAAAGATAAAAAGAGGCAGAGTGATAGAGAGAAAGAGAGATTGATCTTGCATCTGCTAATTCATTTCTCAAAGTCCACAACAGCCAGGACTGAGCAGGACTTAAGTCAGGAGCCTGTCACCCACTCTGGCTCTCCCACGTGTGGCAAAAACACATGTACTTGAGCTGTCACTTCTGCCTCCAAGAATGTACATTAATGGGAATCTGGGATTGAAATCCAGAGACTCCAATGTGAAATGTGGGTATCCCAAGCATTATTTTTTAAAAGTTATATTTATGTTATATCTATTGGAAAGTCAGATATACAGAGAAAGGAGAGCAAGATCCTCCATCTGCTGGTCCACTGGCCACAAAGAAACTGAGCTGATCTGAAGCCAGGAGCCAAGAGGCTCCTCCGGAGCTTTGGCTCCATTCAATTATTTTTTTTTTTAAGTGAAGGTATTACATGATTTAACTCATGAATTATTAAAATGCATCTCTAAAAAAAGGACCTAAAATTCACCTTTTTTCCTTTGAATCAAAAATAATAATTTATTGGGCCTGGCGGCATGGCCTAATGGCTAAAGTCCTTGCCTTGAACATGACAGAATCCCATATGGGTGCCGGTTCTAATCCCGGCAGCCCGGCTTCCCATCCAGCCCCCATCCGTCCTCGACGGCCCAAAGCTTTACGATCCTGCACCCACGTGGGTGACCCAGAAGAGCTCCTGGCTCCTGGCTTCAGATTGTTGCAGCACTGGCTGTGCGGTCACTTAGGGAGTGGATCATCGGACAGAAGATCTTCCTCTCTGTTTCTCCTCCTCTCTCTATGTATCTGAATTTCCAATAAAAATAAATAAATCTTAAAAAATAATGCCTTCTCAATATTTAATTTTTTAAAGATTTATTTATTTTTATTGGAAAGTCAGATATACAGAGAGGAGGAGAGAGAAAGTAGAAGATCTTCTGTCTGATAGTTCACTCCCTAAGTGGCTGCAATGGCTGAAGCTGAGCCAATCCAAAGCCAGGAGCCAGGAGCTCTTCCGGGTCTCCCACACGGGTGCAAGGTTCCAAGGCTCTGGGCCATCCTTGACTGCTTTCCCAGGCCATAAGCAGGGAGCTGGATGGGAAGCAGGTTGGCTAGGACACAAACCTGTGCCCATATGGGATCCTGGCGCGTTCAAGGCAAGGACTTTAGTTGCTATGCTATCGCGCCGGGCCCAATATTTGATTTTGAACAAAACTTTCGTAGGATTGGAGAACTCTTAATTTTACCAAGGCATTAAAAATTGACAATGTCAATATAATTTACAAATCAGCATTTATATTTAGAGATGAGCCATTATTTTTACATATCATGGTTATATGTTTTAGTATAACCTGATTCTATATAATTTAGTATAACTTGGTTATAATCTTGATAATAATTACATAAAATATTACTTAAAATAATGTCTATCCATACAGTATTGGCTTTCTCTTTCAATTTTCTTTTCAATACTGATGTCATAAAGAAGACAAAAAAGCACACTACATGAACTGAATTGTTTGAATCTCTCTTCAAGGAGCCCATGCGGCTATCTAGAATGTATAGCAAAGCGTATGTGTATAAATGAGTATAGATACAGATTTATTCAAGAACTTCTTCACATTCCTATAGATTGCTTTTTGTTTTGATTTATATTTTATTTTCTTAGGATATCATTTTGTTGATTCTTCCACATTTTGTATTTTCTACATAAAAATGTACTTTCTCTTATGATTTAAAAAATATTTTAAATTACTTAAAAAGTGAACTAGTCAAACTTAAGCTGGTCTGCTAATGCTTTTTGTAAGCTTCTGCTTGCATCATTAATAGTAAGCAAGAATCCATACCAAACCACTGTGATTAACACAAAATCAACCATTTTTTCCACAGTACACCACAATTTCTTTTTTATTTGATCATCCTTTACTGTTTCATGTAGCCACCCCAGCACAGCTTCCTATCTTGTCCAAATCTAACCACGTGAAAAATATTTACATCTCCATTGTTAATCAAGAATAGCTGTAAGATCAAATTTGATGTATGTTTAATTAAGATGATGCATTTTGGAACACATCCAGTAAATACTGCATATGTCGGAATCAAAAAACATCTTTGGGGGCCCAGTGGCGTGGCCTAACAGCTAAAGTCCTCGCCATATGGGCACCGGTTCTAATCCCGGCAGCTCCACTTCTCATCCAGCTCTCTGCTTGTGGCCTGGGATAGCAGTTGAGGATGGCCCAAAGCCTTGGGACTCTGCACCCACATGGGAGACCTGGAGGAAGTTCCTGGCTCCTGGCTTCGGATGGGCTCAGCACTGGCTATTGTGGTCACTTGGGGAGTGAATTATCAGATGGAAGATCTTTCTCTCTGTCTCTCCTCCTCTTTGTATATCTGACTTTACAATAAAAATAAAATAAATCTTAAGAAAAAAAGAAAGAAACATCTTTGGTCCTGACGCCGTGGCCTAGCAGCTAAACTCCTTGCCTTGAATGCACCAGGAACCCATATGGGCACAGGTTTGTGTCCTGGCAGCCCCGCTCTCCATCCACCTCCCTGCTTGTGGCCTGGGAAAGCAGTGGAGAACCACCCAAAGCTGTGGGACCCTGCACCCTTTGTGGGAGACCCTGGAGAGCATCTGGGCTCCTGGCTTTTGATCAGCACAGCAATGGCTGTTGCGGTCACTTGGGGGGTGAATCATCAGACAGAAGATATTTCTCTCTGTTTCTCCTCCTCTCTCTATATATCTGAATTTCCAATAAAAATAAATAAATCTTTAAAAAAAAGTGTTTGCTGGTATCAGAATGGAGACCATGTCTCTTGGAGACACACTGATGTTGAATAAATGTGAATGCCTGTGTGTTTGTAATAGGAAGGCACAAGGCTTGGGGCAGATGCCCCCCTTGTCTGAGTCTTAGAGTTGCACTGCAGACGAATAACGCATGTAAGTATTAATAATACCTGACCATACTCATGTGTTACATTTTTTGAAGTGCTTCCATATTTATAATTTCTTTTGATCTTTACAATAACCTACAGACTAGATAGGGTAATTAGAGATGAGAAACAGAGGTCTAGAGAGGTTAAGTGATTTATCTAAAATTACACATCTAATTAGTGGTAATGCTAAGAGTGGAATCTAGAATCTCTGCATACACAGGTCTACTAGTTATACTACACTATGCTATGCTGTCTCATAATGTTTGAGACAAAATGACCTGACATTTGAATCGGTTACATCTCAATGTTTTTCATTCCTTAAAACTATAAATTTTACTAGAGAAAGTAAATATAGCACAAGAATGAAAGACAAAAGCCATGTGCTCTTTAACATTTGCTCACGCCATGTGGGACCAATAAATCCCTATTGACCAGGGTTTCAGAAACTGGAGATCTTTCTTCCCAGCAGCAAAGGTTCACTGGAGTGGTACACAGTCAGTCCTCCAGGGCTGGGGAACCGTATTCTGTAACCTACTCCTCCGGCCCTGAGAACAATGCTGGGAACATAAACAACCACTTACAAAAGCCAGGACTTTGCAGAATGATTACCTCTTAGGAGTTCAACCTAGAAGTATAGAACATTGTATGAAAATGAATATGTACTCTTTTTTTTTAAGTGAAAATGAACCTACTCTTAATTTTGCCATCCAAGGTTTTTGATAGTTCTTTTGCATAGTTTGCCTAAGTCTACCTCATGGCCTCTGCCCTCTGCTTACATTGAGCCAAGACCTCAATTGCTTATTAGAATTCTTTTTTTTTCCTGGGCTCAGCATGACAGCCTAGTGGCTAAAGTCCTTGCCTTGCGATGTGATCCCACATGGGTGCCAATACCTGTCCTGGTGCCTGCTGCACTTCCCATCCAGCTCCCTGCTTGTGTCCTGGCAATGCAGTAGAGGATGGCTCAAAGCCTTAGGACCTTGCACTTGTGTAGGAGACCCGGAGGAAACTTCAGGCTCCTGGCTTCAGCTGCGACAGTTGTGGAATTTGGGGAGTTAACCAGGGGATGGACGATCTTTCTCTCCGTTCTAAAAATCCACCTTTCCAATACAAAATAAGTAAATCTTAAAAACACAAAACTTATTCCCTTCATTTTTTAGTGTGCTTGAACTTAGAATGCATCCTCACTTGATGGCATCTTAAGTGAAACAGAATACTGGAAATTGTTCACGACGGTTACCTCGGGAATTCTGTGTTGGTTGCAGTTTTTACAATACCAATGCGTTACTTTTATAATAAAAACAAATTTTTAAAATGTTACACAGAAAATCTCATGTGGTTTATGCAATGTATCTTTTAGCACTGAAAAACTAGTGAGAATGTAATAACTGTAATCAACATTTCATAAGGTTTTATATTCACAGTGCATTTTATAAGCTCTTCCATGCTAGCAATCGGCTTGAAAAGTTCTGAGACATTCCTCACAGCAGTTAGCCGTGAGTTTGCCACTCCTTAAAGCTCCTTGGTAATGGCTATGTTATATTGTATATATAATATATGTATATATAGTATATATAATATACATTACATTGTACTTACTTATTTACTGGATAATTTTATTCCATCAGAATGAGAAACCCTTGAAGGAAGGAGCTATGCTTATTCATTTTTGTGTCTCCAACACTTACATAGAGTCAAGCCTATGACATTTATCAAATATATGAATGAATGACCAGTCTGTAGGAACTTGATTTTTAAAAAAGATGTATTTCAAGGGCCTGGTGCGGTGGTTTAGCAGCTAAAAGTCCTTGCCTTGAATGCACCAGGATCCCATATGGGCACCGGTTCTAATCCCGGCAGCTCCACTTCTCATCCAGCTCTCTGCTTGTGGCCTGGGAAAGCAATAGTCGAGGACGGCCCAAAGCCTTGGGACCCTGCTCCCACATGGGAGACCCAGAAGAGGTTCCTGGATCCTGGCTTCGGATTGGCATAGCATCAGCTGTTGCGCTCACTTGGGGAGTGAATCATTGGACGGAAGATCTTCCTCTCTGTCTCTCCTCCTCTTTGTATATCTGACTTTCCAATAAATAAACAAATCTTTAAAAAAAAAGATGTATTTTATTTTTATATGAAAGATAAAATTAAAAGAAAGATCTTCCATCCACTGGTTCATCCCCCAGTGGCTTCAACAACCAGAACTGCGCCAATCTGAAACCAGGAGTCAGGAGCTTCTTCTGGGTCTCCCACATGGATACAGGGGCCCAAGGCTTTGATCATCCTCAACTCATTTCCTAGACCATAAGCAGGGAGCTGTACCAGGAGCAGAGCAGATAGGACATGAACTATGGCATTCAAATGGGATGCCTGTGCTGCAGGTGGAAAATTAGCTACCTAAACCACAATTCTGCCCCCAGAAACTTGATTTTTTTTTTAAATATTTCATTTTAGTTTTATTGGAAAGGCAGATTTTACAGAAAGGAGATACAGATAAAGATCTTCCATCCACTGGTTCACTCCCTAAAAATGGCCACAATGTCCACAGCTGAGCCCATCCAAAGCCAGGAGCCAGCAGCCTCCTGCAGGCCTCCTTTACAGGTGTAGCATCCCAAGGGTTTTGGGCATCCTCCATTGCTTTCTCAGGTCATGAGCAGGAAACTGGATGGGAAGTAGAGCAACCTGGACATGAACCGGTGCTCATACAGGATTTTGCTACTTGCAAACTAAGGATTATCTGGTTAAGCCTTACACCAGCCTGATTGTGTTTAAAGTATTTATTTTCATTTATTTGAAAGGTTGTACGACTGGGACAGACACACACACACACACACACACACACACACACACACACACACACAATGTGGGGAGAGAGAGATCATTACACGTTCACTCTCCAAATGTTTACAAAAGCCAGGTTTGAGTCAAACTGAAGCCAAGAGCCTGGAACTCCATCTGGATTTCCCATGTGGTGGCAAAGATGCAACCACTTGACCTATCACCTGCCATCCCAGGGTCTTATTAGCAGAAAGCTGAAAGGAGAGCCAGGATTCAAATCCTGGCACTTTGATGTGTGATGAAGGCATCTCAAGCACAATTTCAACTGATGTTCCAAAAGCCCACTTCTCAATTGTTTGAAATGTTATTTCCACCTCTGAAATCTGTTTATCTCTGGAGAGAGGATTTGCTCTCTGGTAATATATGGCCTGCTGGTTTTCCTTTGTCATTAGTGAATGGCAGCCATATGCAAGAAATATTCTTTTAAAAACTTCTCCATGTTCTAAAAGTGTACAACCTTAAGTCTCTGTGTCAGATGTGGTTCATCTATCTAATTTACATCTAATCATTGAGTAAGAAAGTAAAGGAAACCACATTCAGGCTTGTTATTATATTAGATATCTTTGAAAGACATGTTGTGATGAGAAATTGGAAACATTTTTCTCATATTACTCAAATCTAAAGAAAATCATTTTGCCAAAGAGAAGGCCTCTGACCTCTAAACCGTGACATCCTGTGGATAGAGAGGAAGTCTGGGTGTGTAAAGCTCCATGGTGGAGGATTGAGCATATTTTTTAAAGGTTTTGGTACAAGAATAAAAAATAGAAATTCTTGACAACATCTGAAATGTGAGAAAATAAGTATAAATCATAATTTGATAAGCAATTAATACCCAGAATGTATAAAGGACACCTGCAATGCAAAAATCATCTAACAATCCAACTTTAGAATAGGTAAGATTTGATAGACATTTCTCCAAAGAAGAAAGATAAGTGGCCAATAGTACAGAAAAAGAAGCTCAACATCACTAATCAATTTCCCAAATGTGAATCAAAACCACAGCGCATACTACTTAATAAACATGAAGATGCCTATTATTAAAGCCAAAAAATGGAGTGTAACAGGTGTTGGCAAGAACGTGAAGAGATTCGAAATCATGTGCATTGATGGTAGGATTACAAAATGATGTTGTTTCTGTGGAAAACAGCATAACAGTTCTTTAGAACTTTAAACATGGAATTGTCATATACTCTAACAATTCCACTTCTGGATATTTACCCAAAGATTTGGGAGTGGAGACTTGAACAGTTATTTGGACACCAGTGTTCATAGCAGCATTATTCATAAAAGCCAAAAAGCAAAAGCAACCCAAAAGTTCACTGACAGATGAATGGATAAACACAATATATTTAACAGAATATTTTTCCACTATGAAATGAAAGAAAATATGATACTCGCTGCAACATAAATAAACTGTGAAGATATTAAGCTAAGTGAAATAAGACACAAAAGGACAAATACTTTAGGATTCCATTTACTTGAAGTACCTAAAGTAGTCAACATTCACACAGACAGAACACAGGATGGTGGTTGCCAAGGGCTGGGGGATAGCCACCCATTGTTTTATGGATGCAGAATTTCAGTTCGGGAAGATGAAAAGCTCTTAGAGATAGATGGATGGTGAGGCTTATACTATGATGTGACAGTACCTAAAGCCACTGAATTGTAGATCTAAAAATTGCTTTTTAAAGCTCATTTTTATGTATTTTACAATAAAAACATAAAAGTAGATATCCTTGTTAGTTTTTTAGTGCTTTTCAAAGCATTGTTCACTTGCATTATATTATTTCTTCCTCACAACATCTCTGACAGGTAGGTGAGGCAGTTATTACTACCCTCATTTTATAGATAAGGAAATGAAAACACTTACGTGAATCATCAAAGGACATAAAGCAAAAAAAAGGAACTGGATCGCAATTCCCTGCTAATGTGCCTGGGAAAGCAGAAGACAGCCCAAGTTGGGCCACTGCCACCCACATGGGAGAGCTGGATGGAAGCTCCTGGCTTCAGCCTGGCCAACCCTGGCCAATACCACCACTTGGGGAGTGAATCAGCAAGTGGAAGAGTTCTCTCCCTCTATCTCTGTAACTCTCTGCTTTTCAAATAAATAAATAAATCTTATAAAAAGATGAAAAAACCACAAAGGGTCAGAATTAGTACCCAAGATCCTGGGTAGATGCCCTAGAGCAAATGGCCTTGCCCAGAAGGGTTCCTGGGCTCTGATGACTGACATCCAATTTACTAGAAAATGCTCAACTTCTGCTTGGAGAACACACGTAAAGCCTGGTTCCACAGAATGATCCTGAAAAGGCTTTCTGGAGAACGTAAGCAAAACAACAGGCACAGAAATGATTAACTAGGTGTACCTTTTCCCCCTCACAACAGTAATATTGTAAAGGGTAAAACAGAAATAGGAGAACTGAAATAACAGCCAGGAAATACTCAGTCGCCATTTGCTAACTTACTGTTGTAGCTGTAGTTCCTTTTTAACACCTTTTTAAGGAACACTATCTTGCCGCACTGGAATTTTTATTTTGTTAAATAGTCCTTCAAGGTCATTTGTAGGATGTTAGATAATTTTTCAGAATGTTTTTATTGTTATTAAAATGAGATTTTTATAGTTATCACACACTATAATTTGACCTGTATCTGATAGCCTCTTTGAAAAAGTTATAATTTTAAAAATTAGAGAGACACAAAGAACAACAAAACAGACTTTCATCATACAACTCTTCTGCATTGTTAGTGCAGACCTGTAAAATCTTTTCAGTATTTAATTACAGCTAAAAATTGGAGAAGACCAGAGAACACAACTGTGAGGAGTCCCCGCCAGATGTTCTTTAAAAATGGAACACTGGTTTTTATTTTGAAGAATTCAACAGTCCTGAAACATATATGGACTCTGAGGTTTGGTTTTGTGTACTAAAAAAAGAGGGGAAAAAGTCTGTTTTTTAAACACCAATAGGTGATTGTGTTTTCAGGTTATTTTTGTGGCAGGCTAAGAGCTAAAATGTAACAAAGACTTTTGAAATTTAAAATGCAGTATTAATTGCAGAGAAAAAAAATCAAGCACTTCAAAATATTAATAGTGATTTTATTGATGTCTGAGGTGAGTCTTCATTCTACCTGAAGTTTTTTAGTCAGCTTTTGTTACCTTAACTAAAATGCCTAAGAGGACCTTCCTAGGAAGAAAAAGGGCTTTATGTTTGTTGTTTTTCTTGAAAGATATAATTATTGATTTGAGAAACAGTATTTTATAGAGAGACAGATCTTCCACCCAGTGGTTCACACCCCAATGACTGTAACAGCTGGTACTGTACTGGGAGAAGCTAGGGACCTGGAACTCCGTTTGGTCTCTCCACATGGGTGACAGTGGTCTGAACACTTGAGAGCCATCTTCTGCTGTCGCAGGTGCATCAGCAGGAACTGGATTGGAAGTGGAGCAGCTGGGACTTAAATTGGTGCTCATATGGGATGCCGGTGGTGGCTTAAGTCACTGTGCTACCATGCTGGCTCCACGAAGGTATAGGTTTACTTTGTTTTACAATTTGAAGGGTTACAGTTCAAGATTGCACGGCCTCATTAGTGTGATGTCTGGTGGAGGCTGGTATTGGCAGAGGGTGTGTGAAAGAACCAAGAAACAGTGAGCCAACAAGCTGAGGAAGACTTACAGAGAGTATTTTCCTCTTTTTTTGTATCATCTATGTGGCCTCTCCTTAAAACGCCATCAGGATTTGATCATGGAGCTCCAATCTAACCCAAACCAATCATTTCCCAAAGACCACACATGTAGATACCATAACTGATGTCTGCCCAATTCATCAACTGTAAGATAAGACGTTTGGGGTTAAACATCTGCAGGAGTTTGGGAAGCCAAATCCTATTCAACCCATAACCCTATTCAGCTAGACTTCTCCTCTTCAGTGGTTCCAATATTTTCTAAATGAGCATGTCTTAAATCTACAGTGAAATGAACTGAAGTTTATTTTAAAATGATAATCGTAGAATCATGCAGGCCAGGTCACTAGACAGTTTTATGTTGCTATTTTTAATGTTAATTAAAATTACTTATAGTGAGCCAAAATATAAATAATTTGTTCTCCAGCTTTCAAGTGAGTAAATATATTAATTTTTAAATAGATTTATTTATTTTTTATTGGAAAGGCAGATTTACAAGTACAAGGAGACAGAGAAAGATCTTTCATCTGCTGGTTCACTCCCCAAATGGCCACAATGGCTAGAGCTGGGCCCACTCTTGTCACGAGCCCGAAGCTTCATCTGGGTCTCTGACGTGGGTGTAGAGTTCCAAGGCTTTGGGTCATCATTCATTGCTTTCCTAGGCCATAAATAGGGAACTGGATGTGAAGTGGAGCAGTTGGAACATGAATCAGCACCCATATAGTATCCTGGTGCTTGAAAAGCAGAGGATTAGCCAATCGAGCAATTGTGCAAGGCCTTAAATATATTAATTTTATAGACAAAATATAGAAATACATTTATTGGGATAAGCATGGTGGCATCTCAACTTAAGCCTCCATCTGCTGCACTGACATCCCAAAGAGGTGCTGGTTTTAACCTCAATTGCTTCATTTCTGCTCCGGCTCCCCACTTATGGCCTGGGAAAGCAGCAGAGGATAGCCCAAGTCCTTGGGCCTCTATAGTTGTGTGGGAGACCCAGAAGAATTTCCTGGCTTTTGGCTTCAAATCAGCCCAGTTCCAACTGTTGTGGCCATTTGGGGAGTAAATTAGTGGATGAAAAATTTCACTTTCTGTGTATTCTCTCTCTGTAACTCTGCCTTTCCAATAAAAAGAAAATAAATAAATAAAAAAGAAGTACATTTAATTATAAAGTAAGTATATATAAAAATATAAGAGTATGTGTGCATGTGTATGT
The DNA here is from genome assembly GCF_017591425.1 of Ochotona curzoniae. Taxonomy (NCBI): domain Eukaryota; kingdom Metazoa; phylum Chordata; class Mammalia; order Lagomorpha; family Ochotonidae; genus Ochotona; species Ochotona curzoniae. The sequence continues at coordinate 63,949,051 of NW_024466599.1, forward strand.
ATATGTATATATATATATGGTAAACTTATTTACTTTATGGAACAAAAAACGGTCCTGTAAATTTAAGAGCTTGTTGGGCCCGGCGCGGTGGCGCAAGTGGTTAAAGGTCCTCGCCTTGCACGCCCAGGATCCCATATGGGCGCCGGTTCTAATCCCGGCAGCCCCGCTTCCCTTCCAGCTCCCTGCCTGTGGCCTGGGAAAGCAGTCGAGGACGGCCCAAAGCTTTGGGAACCTGCACCCGCGTGGGAGACCTGGAAGAGGCTCCTGGCTTCGGACCGGCATAGTATCTGAAGTGAATCATCAGATGGAAGATCTTCCTCTCTGTCTCTCCTCTCTGTATATCTGCCTTTCCAATGAAAAAATAATAAAAAGAAATCTTAAAAAAAAAAACGAAATAAAAAAAATTTAAGAGCTTGTTGAGGAGCAGTGTTGTGGTGCAGTGAACTAAGCTGTCACCTGCAATGCTGGAATCCCATATCAGGGCACTGGTTCAAGTCCCTGATGCTTTGCCTCAGATTTAGCTCCCTGATGATATAGCTTGGGCCCCTGCCACCTATGTAGGAGATCCAGATAGAGCTTTGGTTTGGATCAACCATGGTCACTGTTCCCTTTAGAGAGTGAATCAGCTAATGAAAGACCTCTCTTTCTCTCTCTCTCTCTGTGGTACCATACTGCCTAAATAAATAAATCTTTAAAAAAAATGCTAAGGATTTAGGGCTAAAGTCACTCAGCTAGTAAGCAGCAGAGCAACAAGTAATCCCAGCCTTCTGTCCTGCTGGCCGAGAGATGGCACAGGGAAGAAGATAGGTGGTTCATTTTTCTCCTGCCCAGGGTATATCTCACCAGGTGATTCTGAGCAGGATGGGAGCCCTCTAAACACACACATTGGTACACCATGATTATCTCTGCTTTGCTCAGCTTGTGTGTAATTAAAGAAGCTCCTATATCACAGAAACATGGTTCATTTGCTCTGAAGCTTCTTTCATTTTCATGATTTAAAATCTTAGTTCTTCGGTTGCAAATGAGTCATGCCTGTAACCACAATGAGTATCCATGCCTGTTTTGCAAAATTAAAGTATCATTACACCTCATCACCCATGTGTGCACTTCCACAGTATCTATCACCAAGCTGTCTTGCTGGTACCTTGGGGATCTCTTAAGTAATCCCCCCTCCTATTTCAGTGAAGGCTCCATTTATCCTCTTCCTTCTCTCAGGTTAGCTATTGCTAAATCCTGTAATTGCAGGTCTCAGTTTTGACCATAAATCTTACTGCCTTAAAGGTGTTTTCCAGTTCCCACATACAACACATCAAATCAATAATATCTGCGATTTATTGAGTGCTGATCACAAATCACTCACTTTCTACCTAATATTTCTAATCTGTGACATAAACTTTGACTACTCCTGCAACTTCGTTTCTGACAGCTGCCTAATTCGCCTATATTTTAGCTCAGAAGTCAGCTAACTATGTAGCCTGTGGCCTGAATTTTGCTTGTTGTTTTTGTGTGGCCTACAAACTAAGAATGTTTTTCACATTAAAAAAAAAAAAGGTTGATGGAGGTGGGTGATGTCTGCATCCCACATTTGAGTACCTTGTTTGGTTCTCCGCTCTGCTTGCTATCTTGCTGATGCATGCACCAGGAAGCACCATGGTACTCAAGTGCTCCTGTAGGAGACCTACACTGATTCTGGACTCCTAGCTTTGATCTGGCCCAGCTCTGACTGCTGTGGATGTTTGGGGAGTGAGTCAGCATATGGAAAATCTCTCTGTCTTTTTGACTTTCAAACAAAATGAAAAACAAACACTTAATAAAATGGTTGTAAAAAGGATAACTAATACTTTGTTACATATGAAAATATATTAAACCCAATATTTAGTGTCTATAAATTACTGTTGGAATAGTCAATCTCATTCATTTAGGTATTGTTAGGGCTAACAATATGTGTCAACTTGACTGACCATGGGTTCCCAGATTAGATACTATTTCTGGTTGTGTTTTAGAAAGGGTTTTAAAAAGAGATTAGTAATGTTTAAAAAGATCTAGCCAGTTGAGCCATTGCACCAGCCTGAGAACAGTATTTTAAGAAGCAGATGGAGAAAAGAAGTCTACCTTCACCAATGCAAGGCAGGCACTGTCCAATCTGATAAAGAGAATTGAATAGAACAAAAAAGTAGAGGAAAAATAGAGATCTTATGTGTGTAAGCTGGATGTCCATAGCCCGTCAGCACTCCTGGGTCTCCAGCCCTCAGATTAGGATGCGATTCACAGCTTTGGCTCATCTATTTCTCAGACCTTTGAGTGTGATTGAAACTACAAAGGACTTAAAAAAAAGTTCTTAGGGCAGAGTGCAGGTGCCTGGGTCCCTCAGGCCCAGCGAGCCTTCCTTCAGCCTGAGCCATGAGACGGGGTTCAGCAGGTGACCACTGGTTGTGCCTGCTTAATGAAATAAAGGACCCAAACTTGAGAAAGAAAGTTTTTAGGAAAAAACATGGAATTAAAAGGTAAGTTTATTGTGGTGCAAGGCATTTTTTGAATTTTTGCAGTTATTTTCTTAATATGCGTTTTCCATATACTTTCTGAAGACCTTTTGTATGCCGTTGGCTTTCCTGGGATATCCAGCTGGCAGATAGCAGATTAGGGGACTTTTTAGCTTCCACAATTGTAAGTCAGTTCCTCTTGGTATATATTTCCTATTGGTTCTCCTTGGAGAACCTCAACTAAAGCAGACGCTCTGGGTTGCTTTTATGCTATGATATGAGGTGAGTTGTGATTGAGAAAGTACGAGCACTACAAAGTCTAAAATGTTTATGATCTGAACCTTAACCTGAAAAATTTATCAATTTATCAACTTTTTAAAAAGATTTATTTATTTTTATTGCAAAATCAGATATACAGAGAGGAGGAGAGACAGAGAGGAAGATCTTCTGTCTGATGGTTCACTCCTCAAATGACCACAATGACCAGAGCCAATCCGAAGCAAGGAAGCAGGAGCCTTCTGTGGGCACAGGAAGCAGGAGCCTTCCAGGCGGGCACAGGGTCCCAAAGCTTCAGGCCATCCTCTTTTGCTTTCCCAGCCACAATCGGGGAGCTGGATGGGAAGCAGGGCTGCTGGCACATGAACCAGAGTCCATATGAGATCCTGGCGTGTTCAAGGCGAGGACTTTAGCTGCTAGGCCACCGTGCCAGGCCCCCAAAATCTTATTTTTGAGGTAAAAACAAAACAAAAACAAAAACGACAAAAAACTTGGAACAATGGCTCCTTTCTCAGTCCTTGCGTTCCTGCTGTAAAAAATCCCAACCCTCTGAGGAAAAGGATGCTCTACGCAGAGTGAAAGTGGTGACATGCAAGAGTGCAAAAGAGAAAGTCACATTAATATGAGTCAAAAGTATTTTCCCTGCTACATATGCATAGAAAAATAATCTTTAAAACTATACATCTACCCATGTGTGCATCTCTCTCAACTATGTAAACAGTATTAAAAATAATATAAAAAGTAAAAAGAAAAAATCTATATATCTTAGGTGGTAGTTGTTCTGAGTTATTTTATTCTTTTTGTTTTGTTTTGTTTTTTTGGGTTTTTTTTTAAAGATTTATTTTTATTATTTTTTCATTGGAAAGGCGGATATACAGAGATGAGAGACAGAGAGGAAGATCTTCCGTCCGATGATTCACTCCCCAAGTGAGCGCAACGGGCCGATACTATGCCAATCCGAAGCCAGGAGCCTCTTCCGGGTCTCCCACGCAGGTGCAGGTTCCCAAAGCTTTGGGCCGTCCTCCACTGCTCTCCCAGGCCACAGGCAGGGAGCTGGAAGGGAAGCGGGGCTGCCGGGATTAGAACAGGCGCCCATATGGGATCCCGGGCGTGCAAGGCGAGGACCTTTAACCACTTGCGCCACCGCGCCGGGTTTTTTTTTAAGATTTATTTTTATTATTTTTTTTATTGGAAAGGCGGATATACAGAGAGGAAGATCTTCTGTCCGATGATTCACTCCCCAAGTGAGCGCAACGGCCGATGCTATGCTGATCCGAAGCCAGGATCCAGGAGCCTCTTCCAGGTCTCCCACACGGGTGCAGGGTCCCAAAGCCTTGGGCCGTCCGCGACTGCTTTCCTGGGCCACAGGCAGGGATCTGGATGGGAAGCGGGGCTGCTGGGATAGAACCGGTGCCCATATGGGATCCCGGGCGTGCAAGGCGAGGACCTTAACTACTGTGCCACGGCGCCGGGCCCGAGTTATTTTATTCTTTATATCCTCTTGTAGCTTTTAATTTAAAAAATTAAAAATGTGGGCCTGGCATGGTAGCCTAGTGGCTAAAGTCCTTGCCTTGCACACACCAGGATCCCATATGAGCACTGATTCTAATCCCAGCAGCCCTGCTATCCATCCAGCTCCCTGCTTGTGGCATGGAAAGGCAGTTGAGGACAGCCCAAAGCCTTGGGACCCTGTACCCTCGTGAAAGACCCCAAAGAAGCTCCTGGCTCCTGCCTTTGGATTGGCTCAGCTCCTGCAGTTGTGGCTGCTTGGGGAGTGAATCAACAGCTGGAAGATCTTTCTCTAGGTCTCTCCTCCTCTCTGCATATCTAGATTAAAAAAAAAAAAACTTTAAAAAATTTAAAATGTATTATGTTTGTAAGCCAAACATCCAATAAGATGATGTCAATTAACTCCATCCAGGTTTGGGATGGAGGGGAAGCAGAGCTAAATATCATAGAGCTACATGAGAAATAGCTTGAAGGGCCAGCACAGTGGCTCAGTAGGCTAATCCTCCACCTGCCAGTGCCAGCATCCCATATGGGCACTGGTTCATGTCCCAGTTCCTTCACTTCTCATCCAGCTCCCAGCTTATTGCCTGGGAAAGCAGTGGAGGATGGCTCAAATCCTTGAGTCCTTGTACCGATGTGGTGACCCAGAAGAAACTCCTGGCTCCTGGCTTCACATTGGCTCAGTTCTGGCTGCTATGGCCATTTGGAGAGTGAGCCAGTGAATGGAAGATTCTTTTTTTTTTTTTTTTTTTTTTTTCAGTTTTCTTTCTTTATAATATTTTTATTTTAACAATCTTTACATGGTTAATTTGGGTAAAAAGGGTCAAGGGCTACAGGCAAGTGGATAAGACTATTATTTCCATACTGTTTCCTTCATATATCTGAGGTAGAGGGGGATATTGAGGGAGAAGCCCCACCTGATTTCCCACCCACCCCAAGTCCCGCATGTGGGGCATGCTCCGAGATACTCATTGAAGTGGTTTCAATAGGTCACCAGTTTTGGAATTGCTGCTAATCTTGCCTCTCCAAACACGATGAGGTTGTTGAAAAATCCATTAATTGACATTGTCCATCATAGCGTCTCTATTTGCCCGGTATTTTTGTTGCTGAGGTGGTTGATTAACTTGTTCCATCTTCTGTCCCTTCATGGTTTGTGTTCTGAGTCTGGCATTTCAATTGGGCAGATCACCAAAGAAACTTCGTCTGAGGTGTTCCCAGGCCAGATACTCGTATGCACCAGCAAGCACAGGGCCCAGCACAGTCCATCACCCGGTCAGCTGGTAGTTGCAAGTGCTAGGTTGCTTGTTTTCAGCCCCGCCTTCTACTGGAACCAATGGGTGTTGCAGTCCAGCCTGGTTCTGCACAGCACATACTTGGTCTTCACCTAAACCAGTGGGAGCTGCATCCTGATGAGAGCGGCCCACAATAACCCCCACCAGGCCAACCCCCTACCCTGGTTTGCCAATATGTGTGGCAGACCAGTCCAATCTGACCCACATCCCCCTGGTTGTCGTACATGGCAAATGGCATTGAAGCTTGGATCCATCTACCCAGCTCAACAGTCCAGCCTTCACGGGTGTGGTTGGGTGCCTCTCTGTCTAGCTACCCCAGCCCCTGTCCTAGTTCTCGTGCCTTCCCGTGGCAGTGGTAACCCAAGAGGGGGGAACCCACTATTTCCCTCCCAGGTCTCTCACTCCCGGATTGTGCACTTTCCAGGTGGTTCTGCAGTTTAACTTGACAGGATTAGCCCTCAGTGCCAGTTTCTGCCAGCTGATGCTACGGCTATAACCAAACAGCCCTCTCCCATTCTGATTGTAGGTTGCACCCAAGGAACAATCAACCCATCCTGGCTTTTCCCTGGTCTAGTCCACATGAGGCGCACAGGTGTTGTAGCCGTGCTTAGTCTGGTCTGCCCCCATCCCAGTTCACGCTCTCCAGTGGGAGTAGCTGTCCAGCAGGGGAACCTCCCCTTATTCCCCCGCTGGCTCTGTCCCCTCCCCTCCTGTTTCTCACATGTGCTGGATGGGCACTGCAGTCACATCCGGCACAGTCAACCTCCTCCTGGCATTCTGTAGTGTGGACTGGTTTTTATCGCAACCAAACCTGGCTTGACCCTTACTCTGTTCTGGTGCTCGGATTTGCCAGTGATGATGTTAACTGATTAGCCTGGTCTGCCCCCAATCCATGCCTAATGTTTGCCAGTGGGGAACTTCTTGTGGCCTGCTCTGGGCTGTTTCCATTCATGCTTCTTGCGCATACCAGTGGGGTCTGTGTCCTGCCAGAGGAGTTGCCCAGGCTCCTCCATCAGAACCTCTCCCAGTGCCGGCTTTTGCGCATGCCAGTGGGTCCATGAGCCAGCCCTAGCCAGGTTCATGACTAGCTTTTGACCCAAGCTGGTTCTTGTTGTTGGATATTTCAGCCCAGCCATGGCTCGTCCAGTCCATTCCCACATACGGCTCACACATGGTTCAGTAGGGGTTGCAACCTAGCATAATCCATCCTACTTCTATCCTGGTCCTCCAGGAGCACCAAACAGTACTGGGGTCTGGTCCAGCCTGGTGCATCCAATCCCAGTCCACACTTGTGCCAAGGGGGATTTCACTGTTACCGGATCAGAACACAGCCCCCATTCCAGCCCATGTGCTACTTGGCGGTAGCCATAATCCAGTTAGTGTGTCTACTGGACAAGACACATGCCAAAGCTTTGGCATGAACTGGTATTTGGTGGTCAGCATTGCTAAGTGGTACACTTTCTTTAAAGGAAGAGAAACTGTCAGTGGGAAACTTTAGGATGTATTCAACTCCAACTCGCAGAAACACATCGGGTTCAACGTGGAGCGACATAAGCAGCAATTCAAACCACCAAAATCCCAGGGCTCCCCTGCCGGGCGGCCAGCAGGCAAGCCTGGCACCAAATGGCGCCCTGGCCGCCCAAGCCCGGTTCACCAAGTGGAATGGAAGATTCTTGTGTCTCTCTTTCTTTCTATAAATCTGCCTTTCAAATAAAAATAAATAAATCTTAAAAATAGCCTGAGTATACACCCAAATTAATTGCCATATAGCTGATTAGACTCCAATTGTGATACATCCTTTTTGAATCAAATAGTTCCTTTTTTCCTTTTTTTTTTTTTTGGAGACAAACTAACGTATGTTTTATATAGCATAAAATTCACTATTTAGAATATACAATTCTGTTGTTTTAGTATAGTCACCAAGACCTAATTCCCAAACTTCATCACCTCCAAAGAAATCCCTTAAATCCATTACCTGTCACTGCCCTCACTCTCTTTCCCCCGTCCCTGGCACCCACCAATCTACCTTCTAGTTCTATGGATTTGCCTATATTTGACATTTCACATAAATGGAATCTCACACAATGTGGTCTTTTGTGTCTTCTTTTACTTAGCATACTGTTTTCAGGTTCATCTCTGTTGTGCCATGTTTTTCTTGATCTTCTGTTTTGAAAAGCGTTCCCTTTCATATCACAATAGCAATCACACTGGCCCTCAACCTTTGCTGTATGATCTGCACAATGCAAAAAGACTCAGAGGATCTTGCGCTCCAAAGTTGCATTACCTGTTCTGCGGAATGGCTTTGGAATATGTTATATATGGAGCAATGCTGAGGTGAAAGCTGGGACAGTGTTGGGCTCACTGATTTAGTTTTTCTAGAGTCTAAGGTTCATATTTTAAAAACATACAGAGAATAGCACAAGTGGCATGCTAAGGAGTCTGATTTATTTACGGAGTAAAAAGACTATATTACACATTTTATTATGGATAACAAACTTTCTCGGGTGGATATTAGCAATGTCAGACAAATAAATATGTGTGTCCTCTTGAAATTTTATTTCACCATATTTGTTAACATTCCTAGATAGTGTTCATGCCTTCAAGTAGGAAATAAAGGATCCTAATCCTGAAGCTTCCTATAATTCTATAGTATAAGAATAGAAGGCTCACTATAATTCAGTGGTCTACAATCTTTTGGGGGGATATAAGTTTGTTGTCTTGAACCTTTGATGAGAGTTAGAAATCCCCTTTTGAAAATAATTATTATTTCTAAGAATCTGAAATGTTTCTGGACCATTCAAAGAATCAATGGTGTCTTATCGTGGATTGTTATAACAGAATATTATGGATTAAATGGCTTAAACTAGCATTTATTTCTCAAAGTTCTGTGGTTGGGAAGTTATACTGAAGGATAGGAGAAAAGATCTGGGAGATACAAACTTGAATTTGAGCAGAACTGTCTCAATGGTCAATTCAAGTCTCTGGATTCTCTGTTACAGAATGTGGCAAAGCTCAAGTTCATCCTTAAATCACTAAAGAATTAAGCATTTGAGTTATTGCATAAAGAGATAAGCATTTTATTTTTTAAAAAGTTGTATTTTCTTAATTTACCCTATTTATATGTACTCCAATTCTGCCTTTTTTTGGCTCAGATAGGTAGGAGTAGCTAAGTGAATTTGTCATCCTATCTCCTTAGTAGGTGAATTGAAAGATTCTTTTTCCATTCTAGCTTAGGTAAAAACATGAAATTTTGTATCATCTGCAGGAAACTCAAACTAGGATCAAAAACTATCTGACCTTGCCTTGAATACTGAGTTTTAGGTGTTTCTGAGAAAGACACTGTAAGGCTGAAAACCTCTAGTAGACTGATATCAAAAGTATATAGTAGACAACAAGATATATAGTCTTTAACTGTATAGCTCATGCTCTACTTGTGAGAAATAAGCAATAAGGACATTCAAAGCATAGCATATCAGTTGCTGGCAAGTGCTATAAAGATAAAACAAGGCACCGGCTTGACAACTAAATTGGCTAAGCCTTTACCTTACAGCACTGACATCCCATATGGACTTGTTTCGTGTCCTAGTTGCTCCACTTCAAACCTTTCTCCCTGCTTATAGTCTGGAAAAGCACTGGAGGTACCTAAAGCCTTGGGATCCTGCACCCATATGGCAGACCTGGAAGAGGCTCTTGGTTCCTGGCTTCTGGCTTCAGATTGGCTCAGCTCTGGACATTGTTGCCATTTGGGGAGTGAGCCAGCAGATGGAAGATCCTTCTGTCTCTCCTCTTTGTAAAACCTACCTTTCCAATAAAAACAAAACAAAACAAAATCTAAAAAAAAAAAAAAGAAAGATAAAACAAGATATGCAAAATATGAAGTGCAAGACAGGAGTTATCATTTGTTGATCTGTTGGTGATCATGAAGGCTTCACATTAGGATGACATATGAGCAGATACTTAAGCACAGAAGAAAGTGTGTGAACAAGTCACAGGGACAGAGAAGGGGGAAAGATTCAAGTTAGAGGGAAACCAAGGAAGTTCATCTGTCCTCTTAAGTTAATTTAAGTTATTCTTTAAAAAGATTGTATTAATCTATTTGGAAGGCAGGATTACAGATTGAGAGGTAGAGAGAGAGAGCAAATAGTCATTCCCAAATTGTCAAAGTGGTCAGGTTGGGGCCAGACTGAGGCCAGGAGCCTGGTATTCCATCTGCATCTCTCACATGGATAGTAGGATTTCATTTACTTGAGCCATCTTCCACTGCTTTCCCAGGCTCATTAGCAGAAAGTTAGACCAGAAATGGAGCAGCTAAGATTTGAACCAGTATCCATATTGTGTGCCAGCTTCCCAAGTAGCAGCTTAATCCATGTGCCACAATGCTGTCCTCCAAATCTTTTTTCACATAAGTATTAAGACACTGAAAGATTTCTAAACTATGGCTCACCTGTGTTTGGGATATTTTTAGAAGTGATATGAGCAGATATCTCTTGCCCAGACATGCCTGTGACTAAATAGCTGGTAGGAGTTCAAGCGTCCAAATGAAGCAGTCTCTATCAAATGACCATCAAAAGCCTATATCAAATGACTATGAATGTGATTCTAGAACAGGATTATATGCACGAACATCCCATTTCTGCCATGTGTGCCATTTGTGTGATCTAAGATGACTCACTGTCTTCTAGGCCCAAGTTCCCAAATCTGCAACACTGAGAGGATCAGAGAGGTTTGATTCTTCAACTAGCATTTATTCATGCTTTATTTTGATTGGTTTGTCATATCAGTTAACAATTTTCAGTATCATCTTAGGTGATAGAATCTACACCAGCAGAACCATTATGATGTCTAAATGAGGTAAATAACTTATTTTCATATTTATTATACTTTTCATTATTATTAAAATCTAAATCAGGAGTCAGTCAATTAAATACCATCTATGATTAAAATCAGCTTCCACCTGCCTCTTTACATCCTTGTAGGTGAAGTTTTATTGACACATAGTCGTGCCTGTTCATTATGTACAATGGCAGAGCTCATAGTGGCCTTTTATAGAGCAAGTTTAGTGCTGGACTAAATGGAGAGTGAGTCCTGCTTTGTGTTTATCATTAAGTGATCTAAACAACTTTACTTTGTATCAAGATGTCAATATTTTCTACTAACTTCTTGTAGCCAAGAAAAGACTTCCTTGAGCAGATTTTTTTCAGGACAGTTTGCTAGGATCTACTTGAAGGTGAAGCAATCTTTCGTGCCCACCCCAAGATGAGGGTGTTAAGGATGGCGGGGAGCGGGGGGGGAGGAAGGGATGTCCCAGATTAATTGTATGCTTAAACTCCTAAAAACAAAAGCTGATCAGGAGACCTATCACATTCGGGTGCACAGTAAGATGCATTAGTATTCCCCCTTGCCTTCTAGTCTCCCATCTTATGTTGGTCTTTGCAATGCTGCATCCAGGCAGAGGTAGGGAAATGTATCCAGGAAACACAGAGAAGAGCATTTCAGCATTTCTCTACCAGCAGAATGATGGCTAAGATCAGACTTACCCTTCACAGCACCTGGGACATTCAAAAGAATGCTTTGGTCTTTAGTTTCAGCTTTCTTTTTTAGAAAGAGTTAGGGGTGGAGTGGACAGTGTGGTTTAGCAAGTTTAACTGCTTCTTGAGTCAGGTCTGCTCTGCTTCCAATTCAGCTTCCAGGTACAACACCTGGAATGGTGATGACTCAATTACTTGGGTCCTGCTACATATGTGAAAGACTTGGATGGAATTCTTGGCTCCTGTCTTCTGCCTGGCCTAGCCCTGGATGCTGTGCACTTTTGGGGAGTGAAACCAGTGGATATCTGTCTGTCTCTCTCCATCACTGTCCATTTAAAACAAATAATTCCTTTTTTAAAAAGACCAAGTGATGGGGGAAGAGAATGGGTAAGCATTGGTGCAACGGATAAGATGATGCTAGAGACAACTGCACCTCATATTGAAGTGCTATTTGGGGAGGGACCCGTCAGATGGAAGATCTCTTTCTGTCTCTCCTCTGTAAATCTGCTTTCCAAATAAGAATAAATAATCTTAAAAGAAAAAACACAGCATTTCATACACCTCTTTTTATTCTTTGGTTTAACTGACTCCTGTGAGAATTTGTGTCTCTGGGAAAGCTGACAGCACAACTCAGAAACATGTAGCAGACCAAGAGGGAAGGAAGCCAATCAATGTGATTAACTCCAAGTGAATATATATTTCCTAGGCACAAAGCATTGTATTCTCCTAGATATTTTATATAGGCCTAAGAAACTTCAAGCCTATAGGCAAAACTGTATTAATTATATATCCACAAGACACATTAAAAAAATTATTTATTTATTTGAAAAGGCAGATTTACAGAGAAAAGGAGAGACAAAGAGAAAGATATTCCATCCACTGGTTCAGCTCCCAAGTGGCTACAACAACCAGAGTTGAGCCAATCTGAAGTCAGAAGCGAGGAGCTTATTCTGGGTCTCCCACATGGGTGCAGGGTCCCAAGGCTTTAGGGCATCTGCCACTGCTTTCCCAGGCCACCAGTGGAGAGCTGGATGGTAAATGAGGCAGCTGGGACATGAACTGGCTCCCATATGGGATCCCAGCACATGCAACGCTAGGACTTTAGCCTCTAGGCTCCTGCACTGGGCCTCCTTCTCTCCCATTTTTTTAAAGATTTATTTTACTTTTTATTTTAAAAGCAGAGCTACAAGGAGAAGGAGGAAAGACACAGAGAGGATCTTTTACCCAATGGTTCACTCTCCAAATGACTGCAATGACTGGAATTGGGTCAATTGGAAGCCGGAGCCAGGGGCTACTTCTAGGTCCCCCAAGTGTATCAGGGTCTCAAGGACTTGGGCCATCTTCTGATGCTTTCTCAGGCTATCAACAGGAAGCTGGATGGGCACTGGAGCAGCTAGGACTTGAATGGTGCCCATATGGGATATTGGTGTCATAGGCAGTGGTTTAGCTTGCTCTGCCACTGCGCTGGTCCCTTGTCTCCCACTTTCCCAGCTTTTACCCTTCAAAACATGGTCTTCTCGCCTTACTCTAACGTTAGTTTGCTGAAGAGAATTCACTAATTATGTTAAAGGAGAAAGGAGACAAAAGAAAAATGTGTTTTTGCAGGGGTGTATGCTTGGCTGCATTTATTTTTTTATTAGATTATTTTATTTCTAATAGGTGAACAAACTTAATGTAATTAACAATGCAGACTTAGGAGCACAGTGATACTTCTCACCCCACCCCTCCTACTGGTTGTGCTCTTCACCCAACCCCCCCCCATACACATTCATCATCTGCCTTCTTGATTTCTCTCTCTCAAATGACTTAATTTCAGTTCACTTCACAGTCATGAACTTCACACCTAGGTAAGGAATTAAACAAGTAGTAAGTAGGAAAAAAGAAACCTCACTGTTTCGCAAGAGTATAACCAAAGGCTATAACAAAAATCAAATCTTAAAAATGTCAGTTTTGGGGCCCGGTGCGGTAGGCTAGTGGCTAAAGTCCTCGCCTTGCGTGTGCCAAGATCCCATATGGGCATTGGTTCTAATCTTGGTGGCCCTGCTCCCCTTCCAGCTTCCTGCTTGTGGCCTGGGAAAGCAGTTAGGAATGGCCCAAAGCCTTAGAACTCTGTATCCACGAGGGAGACCCAGAAGAGGCTTCTGGCTCCTGGTTTCGGATTGGCACAGTTCCAGCCATTGTGACCAATTGGAGAGTGAATCAACAGCTGGAAGATCTTCCTCTCTGTCTCTTCTCCTCTCTGTATATCTGATTTTGGAAAAAAAAAATCAGTTTTGCTCATATAGAACACATGTTTTAGACTGTTTTTAGATACCACAGATCAGGAAAAACACAGTATTTGCAATATTTACCTTTTTGAGACTGGCTTATTTTGTTGAGCAAAATAATTTCCAGTGGTATTTATTTTGTTGCAAAAGATAGTATTTCATTCTATAGTGTATATATACCATATTTTCTTATTTGGTGGATATCTGGGCTGGTTTCATACCTTGGCTATTATAAATTGAGTTGTTATAAACATAGGGGTACAGATAACCCTCTCATACACTGATTTCACTTCATTTGGATAAATTCCCAGAAGTGGGATGGCTAGGTTTTATGAGAGATCTATTTTCAGATTTCTGAGGAATTTCTCAACTCTCTTCCATAATGATTGCATACTTTTTTACTTAAAAATTTTTTTTCAAATGTGTGTGTGTGCATGTGTGTGTGTGTGTGTGTGAGAGAGAGAGAGAGAGAGAGAGAGAGGAGAGAGAGGATGGGGGGGCAGGGGAGAGAGGAAAAAAAAAACTCACCCATTGGTTTATTATCCAGATATACACAACAGTTAGGGCTGGGTTGAAGCAGGAAGCTTGAAACTCAATCCAGGGCTTCCACGTAGGCAGCAGGAATCCAACCACTGTCTCCCAAGGTCAGTATCAGCAGGAAGCTACAGTCAGGAGCCAGAGTTGGAAACTGAACCCGAAATCCAATGCGAGGCACCATAGGTCCTAAACAGCATCTTGGCTGCTAGCCAAACATCTGCCTGATAATTATGCCAGAGAATCCGTACTTTCCCCCCTCTTTCTTCCTTCTCATTTCATCTCCCCCGACCCCCAAGCAAAGCCTGTAACTTCCTTCTGTCACAAGCAGCCCTAGAGAGAAGGTCTAGTAAAGACAATTATGTTGAGGTAACAAAGCTTACTTTTAATCTGTGAGAGTATTCATACTTTATTCCAGGAAAACCTCATTAAAAGGTCAAACTTCAGCATGAGCTCTCAGATTTTATACAGTAAGCAGAGGAATCATCCAAAGGTAGTGAAATTCTCACTGCACTAGCAAAATTAAAACCCACAAAGACTGCAGGTTGTTGGAGATTATCTCAGGTGTGTGAATATAAAAGCATAATTTGAAAAGAAGGAAAAAGGTTTCCTTCTAATTGGCTAATTTTAGCTGTTTTGAAAGTTACAAATTTAGAGAGTCAAACAGTAGAGCCAGCAGATTATCATCTTTTAGCCTTTCAGATGACTTCAGTCCTTTTTGGCTTTTCTCCAAGAATATCTGGCAAGACATTAAGAGGCTGAAAAGCCATATTTTCAATGTTTTGTAGCTGCAATCAATCCTATGCATTAATTTTTGGAGAATAAACTATGAAAGTCATCTTAAGACAAGAAACTCTATGGGTTTTCTTTTTTTTTTTTTGGTGAGGAAATGAGAGATTTTATTTTAGTTGATTTTTTTTTTGTTTTGTTTTTGTTTTTGCAGCTATGGATGAAGAAAAAGAAAATGCTTTCCTGGCACACAGCAAACTTTCCCATAAAATGTTCTTTGGCCATGGACTAAGTACAACACATATTATGCCAAGAAAGGTTTTAGGTCTTTCCTTTTTTTCTCCTACAGAGAAAAAAATAAGCACAGGATCAAAATAAAGCTAGAATGAGAACCACATTTCCATCTCATCAGTTGGGCTTCCATCCTATCTGTTAACAGTCACTTCAAGGATTTGGTTTTGTTAAAAAGAAGTCAAGAAAATCAAACTACTACTGGGGACCATGCCACTTCCAGAAGAATTAACAGGAAGTCTGTGAACTGTAATTCTGCTGCTACATCAGTTAGGAGCACTTATAAGTTTCAGGATTCAGTTAGTAGTTCCAAGGCAGTATACTATGAGCCACAGTGGTTGAGACATTGTTCTGAAGACAGAGCTATTGCCCTGTCCTGGAAGGCTCTTGATTAATTGAGTACTGCTTACTTTAGAGAAGGCTGACAGCTTGGCTGTTAACCCCAGCTCCAGTCTTTGAAACTCAGGGCCCTCTAATTCCAGCTGCTCCTGAGTCAGCAATCCACTTTATTGATTGAGACATTCTCCTGCCAGACAACTAAGAGGGAATAGAAAGGATCTATATATATATTTTTTTTTCTTTCTAATTTTAAGCAGGACTGATTCTCTCATATATATCCCCAAATCAAATTCCTTCTCAAGAATGTAAGGAGGATTTTTATTTATTTTATGGAAAAGATAGTCATACTCATGTAGCCATACATTCTCCATATTATGGATGCAAACATTACATTTAAACTTCATGGGGACTGGAGACTTATAGAGCATGAAAATAGGGGAAGGTGGGGGAAATTCCCAAAATAAAATAAAATTACTTCGTAACAATGTGATACTTCTATATGGCAAGAGAAACTATACATAAAATTGAAAGTAAAATAATGGGAAAATATAGCACAAATAACAAAGATTAATATGCTTACCTATAAGAACTTCTTACACAGCAATAAGAAAACCATTTGATGTTATCCTATCATAAGAGTAGACAAACAAATCAGTTTTGAAGAACAAATGGAAGTACTTACATTATGAGCTTCCATAGTAATTAAGAGACTTGTTGGCTCAAGAATATACAAAGCATGGTGTGGTGGTTAGGATACTATTTGGGTGCTCACATCTCATATTCCCAGTTTGAGGTCCAGCCTCAGCTGTAATCTAGCACCCTGTTAATGCACACCCTTGAGGGTAGCAGATGATGGCTGGCCCAAATGCTTAGGTCCTGGTAACCCATTTGGAAGACCTTGAATGAGCTCTGCCTCTTGGCTTTGGCCTGGCACAGCCTCAACTATTGTGAACATTTGGGAGGAGAAAGTAGCAGATGAAAGGTCTCTATCTCTCTGCTTTTCAAATAGATCAATTAAATATATTTTTAAAATTATATTTTATTATTATTTTTTAATTTGAAAGGCAGATTTACAGAAAGAAGGTTGTTGTGGTCATCTGGGGAGTAAGCCAGTGGATAGAAGACCTTCCTATCTCTTTCTTTCAATAACTTTTCCAAATAAATAAATAAATAAATCTTAGAAAATCATATACAATGTATACATATTATCTGTAATTTAGGAATACATGCGACATACATACGTATTCTGTATTAAACAAGGAAGGAAACATACTACCATATCAAAATTGGTCATTTTTGTAAAGTGGAATTATAGGGCACTTATAATTTGCCAAGTTATTCCCTAGAGTTAAATCAAAGCTTCTATTACAGTCTTTGGCCTGTCACTAAACAAGACTCAAGTCTTATTCCATTAGCACCAAATGTTGCTTTTTTTCTAAAGATTTCTAAGAAAGACAGGAGACTCTCACACTGTTCTGTGCATAGCCCTCCATGTTTCCTTTAGTTGTGTCTCTACTCATAATTCTTTTCAGCCAGAAACAAAGCTTTTCTCTTTGTTTTTGTCTTGGGTAGAACCTAGACAGGTTAGTTTTTGACTTCCTCAATCCTGACCTTCTCATCCAGGCTTCCAAATCACTGTTCCTTTTTAAATGGAGAACAATTCACCCCTACAATTGGGTTTATGTCCATCACTCCACTCGGTAAAACCAACAGGAATTCTTGTCACAAGAATTTTTTAAGTTTTTATTTTTTCTAAGTTCATATTGCCTTCAGACAGAAAATTCTGAAACATCCACAGCAACTCAGTAGGGGGAAATATTTCTCTAGGCAGCAGCACTATTAATGAAAGCATGCAATTTGCAAGACCAAATCTGGTTAAGATTAACCTTAGGGCCAGACATTCTTCAAACTGAAAAAAAAAAAATTCATGCACATCAGGTACAAACTTATCTGATATTTTGAATTATCTGTGAAGCAGCTCTCCTTGGTGAGGTCAGATATTGAAACAATTTGTATTAGCTTTACATAGCATCAACTGATAACCAAATAAAACTTAATTCTAGACTCTGAGAAAGTAGTGGTACAAGCAAATACAAGACAAGCGTTTGGAAACACAGGGCTGCTTGCTTTTAAAATATTTTCATGGGCCTGGCGCCGTGGCCTAGCAGCTAAAGTCCTCGCCTTGAACACACCCGGATCCCGTATGGGTGCTGGTTCTAATCCCGGCAGCTCTACTTCCCATCCAGCTCCCTGCTTGTGGCCTGGGAAAGCAGTCAAGGACGGCCCAAAGCCTTGGGACCCTGCACCCATATGGGAGACCCGGAAGAAGTTCCTGGATATTGGCTCTGGATCGGCATAGCACCGGCCATTGCGGTAACTCGGGGAGTGAATCATCAGATGGAAAGTCTTGCTCTCTCTCTCTTCCTCTCTGTATATCTGACTTTGCAATAAATAAATAAATCTTAAAAAATATTTTAATACGTAAATAGTTATCTCTTTTAAACACTTATTTGTTTGAAAGCCAGGGTTACACACAGAGAGGGGGGGACAGAGAATGGGAGAGATCTCCCATCTGTTGGTTCGCTCCCCAGATGACCACACGGTCAGAGCTGGATCAGGGCTGGACCAGAAACCAGGAGCTTCTTCTGGGTCTTTCATGTGATGCACATGGGCAATCTTCAGCTACATTTCCTAGGCCACTATCATGTAGTTGCATCAGAGGAGAAGCAGTCAGGACACAAGCTGGCACCCTTATGGGATGCCAATTTTGCAGGCAGTGACTTTAACCCATGTACTTCAGTGCTGGTCCCTTATTCTGATCAATGCAGCATAAGGTAGTGCCCTGCCTATCTGTCCACTCCTCCAGAAAACACATACACCCTTCTTGTGTGCCCTGCTGTAATATGAATGAATCTTGAAAACATGCTGGAGCTGGAGTTGTGGTTTGAAAGTTAAGTCACCACATGTGATGCTGGCATCTCATGTGGGTGCTGGTTTAAGACCTGGATACTCCACTTCCAATTCAGTTTCCTGATAATGCATTTGGAAAAGCAGTGGTTGATGGCACAAGTGCTTGGGCCCCTTGACCCATGTGGAGACCCATAAGATTCTGACTCCTGGCTTCTGGCTTACTGGTACAGTCCCATCTATTGTGGTCATTTGAGAAGTAAACCAGTAGATGGGAGCTCTCTCTCTCTGCCCCACCCCTTTCTCTTTAATTCTTTCAAGTAAATAAAAATAAATCTTAAAAAAAACCCACATTGGTCTCAGCCACAACCCCCGTCGCAAGACGGGGGCCGAGGCCCAGGCCTTGGGCGGTTAGTGCACCAAGTGGTGCCAGGCTCTGCCTGCTTGCAGCCCTGCGGCGAGCTCTGGGGTTTTTGATGATATGAAATAGCTGCTTTGGGACACCCAAAAGTAAGACCAGCATTAGCGTAGGTGAGACACTAATTTCTGGTGATTCCCAGGAACCGGGACATGAAACCTTAATGTAAGTGTGGGACTGAGAGCTGAATGTTTGGACTAAGCAAACCTTAGTCCACAAACATGACTGGAACACAGGGTGCAGCACAGGACATGCCCAACTTGGTTTTGGCTCCAACTGGTCCACATTAAGCACAGAGTTGAGCCACGGTGTCTAAGGCAGGGGTCATGACAGGTGGATGGGGCTGCGGCAGGGTCTGGATACAGTTCTCGTCTCCCTTGTCACAAATGTGGATTGGAAAAAGACGTACCGGGCCAGGCCAGACCGTAACACCTTCTGGTGCTTTGGAGTACCAGGGTGGATGTGGGACGGACTAGGCTAGGTCTCAACCTCAACTGAGCCATATACGAGCTATATGGGGGCATGGACGACCATGGCTGGGCTGAAACACTCTACAGCAAGAACCAGAATGGGATGATGGCCAGTTAGGAAAGGCCACTGTTCCTGCTAGGACAAGAGGCGAACTGGCACATGGACCCACTGATATGCACGAAACCTGGCACATGGAGGGGTTCTGATGGAGGAGCTCAGGCAACTCCTCTGGCAGGACACAGACCCTGCAGGTCAGCACAAGGAACATGGAAGGTAACAGCCAAGAGGTCATAGAAAGTGTCCCACTGGCATGCATTTGGCATGGGTCAGGGGCAGACCAGGCTGAATCTGTTCATGTCATCCACTGGTAAATCTGATCGCCAGAACAGAGTGTGGGTCGAACCAGGTCCGGTCGTGACAAAAGCAACACACAAGTTGGAATGCCAAGGTGAGGTAGCCTGAGCCGGAGGCAGTCGCAGCACCCAACCAACACACGTGAGAACCAGGAAAGGAGGAGGCAGAGCTGACAGGGGAATAAGGGGAGGTTCCCTAGCTGAACAGCAACTTACACTGAGGAACGTGAGCTGGGTAGGGGGTAGACCAGACCAGGCAGGGACACAGCACCTGTGCACCTCATGTGGACCAGATTGGGTGAAAACCAGGCTGGGCTGACTATTCCCACTGGTGCAAGCTACAATCAGAGTTGGTGAGGGTTGTTGGGGCTTAGTTGTAGCACCAGCTGGCGGAAGCTGGTACAAAGGGTTAGACATGTTGAGTTGAACCACAGGGCCAACTGGAGAGGGCACAACTGGGATGGGAGCGACCTGGGAGGGAAATAGTGGGCTCCTCCCTCGTGGGTCATCACCTTCCACGGGAGGGCATGGGAACTAGGACAGGGGCTGGGGTGGCTAGACAGACACCCAACAATATCCGTTAGGGACGGTAGGAGGAGATGGTTGGATGGAAGTAGGTTGCAACACCTGTTGGCAAGTATATGAACAGAAGGGTATTTGGGACAGACTGGGCTAGTATGCCATACATACTGGCAAGCCAGGGTAGGGGGTGGGCCTGGTTGGGGTTACTGTGGGCCGCCCTGACTGGGCTGCAACTCCTACTGGTACATGCGAGGGACAAGTGCGTCCAGGGCGGAACCAGGCGGGACTGCAAGAGGACACGGGTGGAGACAGAACCGACCCAGCAACTGCAACCACCAGCTGATCGGGGCAATGGACTGTGCCAGGCCCTATGCTACTAGAACATGCAGGAATCTGGACTGGGAATACCTCAAAATTTCTTCGAGGATCTCCCCATTCGAGACACCGGACTCAGAATCCTAACCAAGGAAAGACAGAACAAGTCAAGCAACAACCTCAGCTATCTGTTGGCAGCAAAATACTGGGCAAATGGAGACTCTAGAAGGGACTGTGTCAATCAATGGACTCTTCAACGACCACATCGTGCTTGGAGTGGCGAGACTGGCAGCGACCCATGAATGGTGAACTATTGGAACCACTTGATCGAGTATCTCAGAGCATGCCCCACATCCGGGACTTAGGGTGGGTAGGAAACTGGGTGGGGCTTCTTCCTCTATATCCCCCTTTAGGCCTTGAACCTTTTTTACCCCAGTTAAATTTGTAAGGATTGTCAAAATTAAAAAAAAAAAAAACCCACATTATGCCAAGTGTAAGAGGTCAGATACAAAATATCAAATTTTATATGATTCTGTTTATATTATATAAACCATGCAGAACAGGCAAATCCAGATTAGTGGTTGATAGGGGCTAGGGAAAAGGGAAGATGAGAAGTAATGGTTGGTTAGATGCTGTGGGTTTTTTTTAAGGTGGTGAAAATAGTAAATGTCATGATATACACATTTTATCACAATAAAATTATGCAAAGCAAAAAAAAACGCATTTCCTAAGTTATGCCAGGGCCATTTTGGGTGCTCTGCAGCCATATGTAGTTAGGACTGCTGTTTGTACTGCACATATTACATTGTGTTTCTACCATGCTCAAAGTTCTATTGAAGTGCTGCTGTAATTGTACACTTAAAGTGTATGAATTCACGGTATTTCAAATATTCTTTGGTAAAGACACACAAAAGCTTAGAAAAGGAACATTCCCAGGGCAAATACTGATCTTGTCAAAGATACCAATCTTGTCAAAAAACAGCATTTTTATTTTATTGATTTCTCTCTCTCTTTTTTGGTCTTGAACATAATGGGTTTCTTCTCTACTTACGGTTATTATTATTTTTTTTTGCTTGATTTGGGTTTATATTACTTTTTTCTTCTATTGAGCAAAGGTAGATGCTTAAATGACTGATTTCAGATTTTTTCTTTTTAATATATGAAGTTAATTCTATAAGTTTCTCTGTTAGCACTGCTTTTGCTGCATTTGGGAAAAGTTGCAAAGTTGTAATTTCACCTCAAAATATTTTTTAAAATTGAGAGAATTATTCTTTGATTCATATGTTATTTAGAAGCATTTTTTTTCTTATCTAAATGTTTTGGCATTTATAGCTACATTTCTGGTGTTTATTTCTAGCTTAATTCCTTTGTGATTTGAAAGCATAATATGTATAACTTATAATCTTTTAAATTTGTTGGGGGTGTGTTTCACGACCTTAAATGTGATGTGTCTTGGTAATCATTCTATATGAACTTGAAAAGAATGTGCATTCTGCTGCTGTTGGATGAGATTTTCTCTGTCAATTATATCCATTTGATTGATGGTGTTGTCCATTTTAACTGGATCTTTACTGATCTCTGACTACTGATTTTGTTATCATCCATACAGGGATGTTTAAATCCTCAACTTTAATAGTTTATCTCTCCTTGCAAGTCTTTTAATTTGGTCTCATGTATTTTAATACTGTACTGTTAGGTACACACACATTGAGGGTTGTATGTTTTCTGAGTTGACACTCTTATCAATATGTAATCTCATTCTTCCCTGATAATTTTCCTTCTTTTAAAATTTATGTTGTGTAGCATTAATATTCTTTTAACTTTTGATCAGTGTTAATCATGGCAAATCTTTTTCTGCCACTTCAAGCATGTCTGTGTCTTTGTATTTCAAGTGGGCTTCTTGCAAACAAGATGTCAGTGTCCATTGCTTTTCTGAAGTTTGTATTCCTCTTTCACTTTTGAAGGGTAATTTCACTGAATACAGAATTCCAAGCTTATGAACTTTTTTTTTAAAGATTTATTTTTATTATTTTTTATTGGAAAGGCGGATATACAGAGAGGAGAGACAGAGAGGAAGATCTTCCGTCTGATGATTCACTCCCCAAGTGAGCGCAACAGTCGATGCTATGCCGATCCGAAGCCAGGAGCCTCTTCCGGGTCTCCCACACGGGTGCAGGGTCCCAAAGCTTTGGGCCGTCCTCAACTGCTTTCCCGGGCCACAGGCAGGGAGCTGGAAGGGAAGCGGGGCTGCCGGGATTAGAACCGGAGCCCATATGGGATCCCGGGCGTGCAAGACGAGGACCTTAACTACTGTGCCACCGCGCCGGGCCCAAGCTTATGAACTTTTAAAAAAATGTATTTATTTTTTATTTTCTTCTCCTTTTTTTGTTTTTACTTTTTGGAGCTTATGGACTTTTCTTTCTTTTAATACTTTAAATATTTTATTCCTTTTTTTTCTTTTTTGCCTTGCCTGGTTTCTGAAGAGAACTCTAATGTAATCCTTACCCTTGTTCTTCTGTAAGTACTACTCCCTTCTCTCACTGCCCCCAACTTCTTTCAGATTTGGTCTTCCAAATGCAAATAGTACTTATATTTTTTTCTGACTACAAGTTTTAAAATACAGAAAAACAAAAGACAAAGAAAAATAAGTACCACAAATATAAAAAACAAGGGGCAAATTAAAAAAAAGAAGAAAAAAAAATAAGGGGCAAACTGGAATATTTGTAATCCACATGGTGGGCAAAAGGGACAATATAATTGTGTGCACAGGTAAAGAGTTCTTCAGAGTCCAGCACTGCAGCATCGTAGGTGAAACCATCACCTGCAGGGCTGCCATCTCGTACGGGTCCCATATGGGTCCCACTTTGAGTCCTGGCTGCCTCACTTCCAGCTCTCTGCTTGTGGCCTGGGAAAGCAACAGAGGATGGCCCAATGCCTTGGGACCCTGCACCCATGTGGGAGACCCAGAAGAAGCTCCTGGCTCCTGGATTTGGATCAGTCCTGCTCTGGCCATGGAGGCCATTTGGGGAGTGAACAGGAAGATTGAAGACTTTTCTCTATTTTTCTCTCTCTCCTACCCCTCCCTCCTTCTCTCCCTCTCTCTGTGACTCTGCCTTTCAAACAAATAAACATTTCTTTTATTTCTTTATTTTAAAGATTTATTTATTTTTATTGGAAAGTTAGGTATACAGAGAGGAGAGAGACAGAAAGAGTTCCTAACTAGTAAGAAGATACAGCAAAGTGTGATGAAAGAAAAAGACAAATAATGGGAAAAGAGAACTCACCAAAGAGATTAAAACGTCCATTGAACATATGTAATGAAAATTTCTCAAAACAAAAAATGAGATTAATTCAGGAAGGAGGCTTATTTTCTAAGTTCTTCAGACTAGCAATGCTTTAAAATGTTTGTTGCAGATTAGGAAAGGATACATTCATAATTGCTCAATGAATCTATATTTTGCTGTAATTCTCAAGGGTTGTTTGGCAAATTTATTATATTCTTTCAAAACCCCAGTTTAGTTTGAGCCAGCAATTCTGCTTCTAGGAATCTGACTGCAAAAAATAATTGAACAAATACACAGATATGTATGTACAAAGATATTTGCCATGCTAGTGTTTGCAACAGTGAAAAATCAGCAACAACTTGAATGCTTGAAAGTGTTTTTTTGAAATTTGATTTAAAAAATTTTAAAAATGAGAGATGAGAGACATAGCCCAAAGCTAGCTTGAAGTAGGTAAAGAGTGGCTGTTTATAGTAAAGATTTGTCTTCCTAAGTGCCAGAGAATGGAAGGAGTAGAATGCAGCATGGCAACCCACCCATGCGGCTCCCTCGGCTCTACAAAGATTGAGACAATTGCTCTCCTGACAAACAGTCCTTCTCCCCTGTGATGGTGGCGCCTAGCTTCTTGGTTTCACAAACATGCATCATTCTGTCTCCATTTGCAAATAACATCACCGACTATTTCCTTTGAAGACTAGGAATGTGGCTCCTGTCTTCCAAAACACCCAGGTGTGACAGCGTGTAAAGGTTTCTACCACCGTCACCCTGATTCTGGGAACACTGATAATAATGGAATGTTACTTCACTGGGTATGCGGAAGGGGATGAGGCATAAGGGAATACAGCAGGTATTCATAACCCTCAGGCACAGCCAAACATCTAAGGTGACCCCAGCACAAACAGTTCCTACTGGCCTCTTGAGTGGAACTGACTACTTAAAAGCAGGGACTGGAAACTCAAGGTAAAGCCTATATGCCTAGAATGTTCCCATTTCACTCCTCACCTTGGCATGACTCTTTTACCCATGGCTTTCAAGTTCTTGTAGCCTCTGACTTGCGTTTGGCACCAGACCCTGACCTCTGGATCTCTCACTAGGTGCCGATGGCTCTGAAGATCTCAGGCAAGCCACTTGCACCTGGCCACACCTTCCGCTTCATCACTGAGAAAAAATGAAAGGTTCTACTCCCATGTTTTTCCACAACTTGGTGGGCCTAAACTCTATTCCAACCTTTCCACGTCAAAACAGAGAGATTCAAAGTAGCAGTGGGGAATGAAGTGAGCAGAAGCCCCAGTTCTGTGAAAGAGGGGCAGGGCTGACGGACCAAGGAAGTATGGTAATAGACTGTGTGGTCAGGCAAGGGTTGAAGAGCAGAGGAATTGGAGAGAAAAGGGAGGTTGAGCTCAGATGAGCCAAGGTGTAGGTGACAATTGAGGCTGGGGTGCATGCACTACTTCATGTCTGCTGATGAAGGTGTGTGATGATGTGGCCTAATTAAAAGCTCCAAAGCTGAAACACCACATTGTCAATTCCTGCCTCCAGTCAGAGAACATAGCGAGTCCAGTTTTTCATACTCTTGCAGGAAGGCATTGTAGCCAAGCGAACACTTTATACAGACTTCCTTTTCCTGTTATGGGGTGCAGCCCATGACAACCAGCACCCATTGACAGTGGGCAAATGGAATGTGGCTGTGTCCCCTACCCTCTGTCCTGAAGGTGGGGCCTAATAGCAATGGAATATTAATTCCATTCTCAGTCACTCTCCCCTACCACCTAGGTATCTGCTTCTGTCCACCTGTGACTCACCTATCATCTGAGAAGGGATGGTATTGCATTGTTGTGTAACCACTCCCCTCATTAGCCCCTTTTAAAGACTTGTGTAGCAGGGGCTCCCTCTCTTTCTGGTCAGGTGCTTCCGTTGCTCTGGCACCTTGACTCTTGGCTGACCCAGGACAGGTAATCCCGAGCATGGTCTCTGTATACTGCTTAGATGGGACAATGGATATAGCAATGTTATTTCTGGTTTGTGGACTATCAGGAGTTCCAGGAGAGGTGAGGCCTAGCAGTGATGGAATGTGAGCAGAGAAACTAGGGAAAGGTGAATGTCTGCAGCTTTTTAAGTATGTCCACGTTATTCGTTGCATGTGTCTTAGGATAACTTATATTGTTGGGGAAGCTGGGACATAGGTCTTCAACTTAACGGATGGACTTCAGGGTAATGACCATTTGTTTTTCTTGAGGTTATGTTTGGTTGGATTGCCATATGGACTTGTGACTTGTTATTTCTAGTGTGCTCTATTATCACCAACCTTGGTTAATAAAGACTCCTTAATAAGCATTAGACATGTCTGATGCATTCTTACTGGCACCCTGTAATATTCCTACTGCTGACCTGGTCACAGTGCCCTGGAGAGGTGCATGTACAGGAGCTCCATAACCCAGGCACTTCATACTTGACTGCTGTCAGATCCAGCCAGGCAGAATCTGGGCAATTTTTCCCCTAAAATCGGATTCCCTGATTGTGTGTACCCCTGGTGCTAGTCACCATTCTCAGATCCCTGGAGCCAGCTTTGATGTTATTCGTTCATCCAGAAGTCATTGTGCCTCGCTACATCACATATACCTTGGGAGTTCTTAGATACCCAGCGGCTAACAAGAAAGCCTTATGGACTTACATACTTACTCTGCATTTGTAACCCTTTTCTTCCTATCACCATTTTAGTTCTGAGTCCAGCATTTGGATTAGCCTCTTCTCTGATGACTTGTCTGCAATCTACACCCCAATTCATCCTGTGTTTCATTCACTCCCAAATGTGACAGAACATCAGAAACACATGAGAAACACTGATGCAGGCCCCTGGAGCCCAGCTTAAATGTTCATTACAGGCCCCAGAAATTCAGCTAGTTAGTTAACTATGTTTAAAGCAATCCTGTTAGGCAAACACACAGTTGGGTTTGGGAACAATAGCACTCTGACACTGCTGGATGAAATTCTTTAAGAAAGCCTCATTGTTGGGGACAGCACAGTGGCACAGCAAGTTAAGCCTCCCCCCGAGGTGCTACCATCTCATATATGTATTGGTTCAAACCCCAACTGTTCCAATTCCCTTCCAGCTCCTGGCCTGGGAAAGCATAGGAGGATGGCCCAAAGTTTTGGGACCCTGCGCCCATGTTGGAGACTCAGATAAAGCTCCTGGCTCTGGACTGGCCCATCTCTGGCCATTTCAGCCATTTGGGCAGTGAACCAGCAAATGGAAGACCTCTCTCTCTCTCTTTTTCTCTCTCTCTGTAACTTTGCTTTTTCAATAAAAATAAATGTGAAGAAAAATAAATTCTCATTGTCTTCAGAATAAATTGAAACACTAATGTAGTATTCAACATTCCAACTCACTGATTCAAACTTTTTTAAGTTAACATTTTACTTTTCATTATGTAAATACAAAATCAAAGATGCAGTCTTCATTAGTTATTCTTCTGGAAGTAGTTAGAAATTTGAAGTGAGAGCACATTCACTTCCATTCTCAACTCCCTTTTTGGTGAGGATTTCTGTTTCCACCCTTTGCTCTTTCTTTCCTGTCTTCTGGCCTTTCTGCTTCTAACTTCTCTTGATCTTCTTTCCTCAGTTAGTCATCCTAACTCTACATAAAGCATATTAATTTATTTTTGTGTTGCTAATCACAAATACATGTTGGTAGTAAATACTTTTTTTTAAAAGATCTGTTTTATTTTTATTGCAGTTAGATATACAGAGAGGAGGAGAGACAGAGAGGAAGATCTTCCGTTCGATGATTCACTCTCAAGTGACTGCAACAGCTGGTTCTGTGCCGATCCAAAGCCAGGAGCCAGTAGCTCTTCCAGGTTTCTCATGTGGGTGCAGGGTCCCAAGGCTTTGGGCCGTCCTCAACTACTGCTTTCCCAGGCCACAAGCAGGGAGCTGGATGGGAAGTGGAGCTGCCTGGATTAGAACCTGTATCCATATGGGATCCCAGTGCCTTCAAGGTGAGGATTTTAGCTGCTAAGCCACCATGCAGGGCCCAGTGTAAACACTTTTAATCATATGAAAGAATAACAGGTGTCACTCCCACTTCCACATCAAGTACTCTCATAATAGTTCCATGATGTAAAGCTCTTCGTATTCCCACAGGAATTACATGCCTGTTCTCTTGTCCTCTCAACCACATTCTTCTCTGCCAGGTTTTGCTCTGGCTTTAGCACTCATGTCTGACAACACACATGAGGACATACAGAATAATTTATTCTTTCCCATGACCTTTTTTTTTTCTTCGAAATGCAAATAGTACATACTGGTTTACTCCTCAAATGGCTGCAATGGCCAAGGCTGTGCCGGGTGAAAGCCAGGAACCTGGAGTTTCCTCCACGTCTCCCATGTGGGCACAGGAGCCCAAACACACTTGAGCCATCCTCTGCTGCTTTCCCAGGCACACTAGTAAGGAGCTGGATAGGAAGTGGAGCAGCTGAGGTCCCAAGCAGCACCTATATGTGGTGTTGGCACCACAGCTCACAGTTTTACCTGCTATGACACAGCACCAAACCCTATGAATTATATTTTAATAAAGCTTCAGTGAAAAAAATACTGGAGAGATTTCGAAAGCTAACCCTGGCAGAGGAAATATTGGGGAGTAAGAGTGATGGGAAATCTGGTATGGACATGGCTATTTATTTTTTGAATAGGAATAAGACTTTAATTTCAAAATTCTATTTTCATTGTAGATTGTGAATTTTATAGCATATCACAGTATAAATGAAAAGATGCATCTGAACATGGGTATTTTAACTCGTAGACTAAATGTTGGTTTCCTGATTTTCAGTAAGTGGTAGCATTTCTTCACATATTATAGATAAAAATCCCTCATCAGATGACATGGTATGCAAACCTTTCTTCCATTCTGTGGGCTTTTAACTTTGTTGGTGGTATTCTTTGAAGCACCAAGGCTTTTAATCTGTCCAGTTCATCTCTTTTTTTGTCATTGTTTGTGCCTTTGGTGTCACAGGCAGGAAACCATTAAGTCCAACATCAAGAAGATTTGCAAAGCCACAACCTGCAACACTGCAATCCCATATTGGATGCCAGGTTGAGTCCTAGCCAGTGAGCTTCTCATTCAGCTCGCTTACAGTCCTGGGAAAACAATGAGAGATGGCCTAAATGTGGCCTGCCATCCATGGGGAAGCTTTCAGTGAAGTCCCTGGCTCTTGGCTTTTGACTGGTGGCCACAGCTGTTGCACTATTTGGGAAGTGAACCAGCAGACAGAAGAGCTTTCTGTCTCTTCCTCTCCCTCTGCTGCTCTGCCTTTCAAATAAATAAGGTTTTTTTTTTCTTTAAGATTTACATCTATATTTTCTTCTAAGAGTCTTATAATTTTGCCTTTCACATTTAGGTCATTGATCCATTTTGAATTAATTTTTGTATATGGTATGAAGTATGGCTTTCAACTTCATTTTTAATCTATTATTATCCAGTTGTTTCACCATTATTTGTTTAAAAGGTGACTTTCTTCCTATTAAATTGACTTTGTATCTCATGCAGCAGTTTAAAAAGACAGAACACCATAAAAATCCTCTAATTTCAGATTTGAAATGGACTTCCACCTTCTAGTTGCAGGCAGCACAATGCATCCTAGCTATTTTAATTGGGAAGGAATTCCTGAAAGCATTATTGGACGGCAAGAGTCAGAGGCTCATGTCCAGAGGTTGTCAAACTTGGCTGCACCCACGGATCACCAGGGAGCTAATGCCCATGTTGTAGCTTATATCATAAATCAGACTTCCGTGAAGGAATCCAGGTATCAGCATCTTAAATGATGTACTCACATGGTTCCAATGCAGAGCCAAGGCTGAAAATCAGTACTCTAGACTGACTGCTTAGGACTAACATATGCAAACAGTGCTGAGCAGATTTGGTGAGAGAGCTGCTACATTTAATCCCTTGGAATAATACCACCAGCGCCACCCTTGCCCTGCACCATAATCTTCAAGCTTTAATAGGGACTTCTAGTCCCCTCCTCCCCTGCCCACCACCATGCCACCTCTGCAGTGGTTTATGCTTCAGATAGCCAATGTCAAGGTTGTTTTCATTGGTAACTCTTTTTGAATTAAAGCTTTATTTGGATACATCTAAATGACAGAAGCTGATTGTGATAGAATCAGTATTGTGGTTTAGTGATTAAAGCTACTCCCTGCAACATCACTATCCCATATGGGGACTGGTTTGAGTCCTGGCTGTT
This sequence comes from Ochotona curzoniae, assembly GCF_017591425.1. NCBI lineage: Eukaryota > Metazoa > Chordata > Mammalia > Lagomorpha > Ochotonidae > Ochotona > Ochotona curzoniae. The sequence goes on from NW_024466599.1 coordinate 63,978,802, forward strand.
CTACTTCCCATCCAGCTCCCTGACAATGGCCTGGGAAGGGCAGTGGAAGGTGGCTGAGGTGTTTGAAACCCTGCTCTCCACGTGGGAAACAGGGATCAAGCTTCTGGCTTCTGTTTGTCTCAGCCTGGCTGTAGCAGCCATCTGGAAAGTGAAGATCTTTTTTTCTCTCTAACTCTGACTTTTAAATAAATAAATAAATAAATAAATAACTCTCTGTGCCTCTGCTTCTCTTTCTGTAAATCTGCCTTTCAAATAAAAATTAAAACAAACAAACAAACAAACACACAACCAAAAGGGCTTAACAACAAAAGGCCTCGCGCCACAGTAAAGTAAGTCAAGCCTCTGTCTGCAGTTCTGGATCCTGTATGGATGCCAGTTCTAGTTCTAGCTGCTCCACTTCCCTTCCAGCTCCCTGCTAATGTGGTTGTAAAAGCAGCGTAGAATTTCCCAAACCCTTGGGTCCAAGCATCCACATGAGAGACCTGAAGCTCCTGGCTCCTGGCTTCAAACCGGTCCAGCTTGGACCATTGTAACCACTTATGGAGTAAAACTAGTGGATGGAATATCTCTCGCTCCTCTCTGTAAATCTTTCAAATAAAAATAAAATATTAAACAAAGCATAAATAAATCTGTAAAAATAATAATAAATGGTAGAAGCTGTCATATCTACATTTTAACAATGAAGGAAGCTGGATAATTTATTTGGATTTTTCAGCGAGGAGAGGCACAAGGTAAATGGCTGTTAAAAGGTCTGAGAATTTTAAAAGATCTTGGGACAGCCAAGAAAGTCAGGGATACTTGGTTGATTATAAATCAGGATGTGTATCATGTTCACCTGAGAAGATTTTACAGTAATAAAGACTCCCAGGGTACACCCCTGGATAAGTCTGTTCCGTGGGTTTGGGTGGGTTCTGAATTCCACAGAATTGGGGAGTTTCAAATGTCCACCTCCCACTTCGAAGTGGCTTAGTTTTGAGTAGACCAGGCTTATTCCACATGTATCTCCAGAGCAGCAACTAATTTCACAAAGATTCAAATGAGGCCATAAAGCACCATAGAACCTTCAGCTGGGAAGGTAAATACAGGAATGGTGCATAAAAGGAGGGCAGAAAAAGGGATCTGCAGTAGTGGGTGCTGGGAAAATGATAATTTTGATCTTTTGGGATAGCTATTTTCTACTTTTGGGTGAACTACAGAGTTTGGAAAGTGAATTTCTGCATCTAAAAGCATTTGTTAAAATAAAATAATATCTTATGATTTCCATAATAAAAACAGCCACAAGAAAAACGTGCAATCTTGCAGACCAGTGGGGTTATGCATAAGATAGTCATTTCCCAGTTGAGCGAGTGCGGAGGCCATCAGAATCTCTGTAGGATCTGTAATAAGGTGTTTTGTTTATTTGTTTGTTTGTTTCATTTATATTTATCTGAATAAGGTATGCACTCAGAAAAGTTGGGTTAACAGTTCTCTAAACTGACTGATTCTTTCTGGAGAGAAGTTGTGAATTCCAAAGCAAAACAGGAGGGCGGGACCTTGGAAGAACACACCCCCACAGCTGTCCCTGGGGCCCAGCAAATGAAGCGTGTCCCTTAAATGACTGCAGTTTCAAAGTCCTCCCTGGAATCTTCAATGTACAACTTTTAAAAATTACTGGGGCCACTTGGCTGTAGTCCATTTGACCACCACTCCTTATTTAGTGTGCTGTGCGTTCTCTATGTCCCGGGCCAGGGCTACTTCAAATCACACCTTTCTGGAAAGCTCATTGCTTTTTATCAACAGCTTGATTTACAACTAGCAAAAACCCATAGCCCTCTGCGACCTTGTGAAGGGCCTGCCTTTCATACCTTTCATACCATGTCCTCATCAGAGGGAATCAAACAGCCTCGTTTCTTAGATCCGTGAGCTGTTAGGAACGCTACTGGGCCAGTAGGTTATTGGAGAGAGACCTGTGTTCATGGGGAGAAGCTGTAACCAGAGGGAGTGAGCTTACAGCACAGAGCAATGTGTAACAGCCTGTTCTCTACAAAGAATGCAAGAGAGGAATCTGCACACGTTCATGAAGGCGGCTAGGGCTTACAGCAGTAAGGCAGTATATACTCAACCTCACTGGTCTCATAATATTTCTCTCTATATTTTCATAACCTCATGACTATTATGAGGGTGGGAATGGGGGAGGAAAGATTGGCCAAAGGAATGAATTAGGTACTGAATCGAATGAGGGAAAAAAATCTCTAGTAATAGGCATAGGTCTTAGACAACACTTATTAATGCAATAGAATCTTTTTTAACGGTTTATTTTATTGATTTGAAAGGCAGTACCAGAAAGAGAAAAAGAGAGAGATTTTCCATCCAATGGTATACCCCCTAAATGCCTGCAATAGCTGGAATTGGGGCTAGGCTGAAGCCAGGAGCCAGGAATTTAGCTCTGGTCTCCCATGCAGGTAGCAGGGGATCAAGTACTTGGGCTGTCTGTTGCTAGCTTCCCAGGCACATTAGCAGGGAGCTGGACTATAAGCAGAACATCCAGGATTTGGATCAGTGCTCCTATGAGATGTTGTCCTTGCTGCTAGGAACTTAACCCACTGTGCTCCAATGCTGGCCCTGAATCTGATTTAAAATATATATTTGAAAGACAAAGCATGAGAAAGGAAGGAAGGGAGGGAAAGAGAGATATCTTCCATGTGCTGGTTCACTCCCCAGATAGCCACAACAGTCAGATCTGGTCCAGGTTAAAGGGCAGCCGTACAAAAACTTAAGATTCCTCACATTCATTCTACATCATTAAAAGCTGAATAACTAAACAAGTATTATCAATGGAATGCAGTAAAAAAGACAAAGTATCACCTGTGAAATATTCACAAAAATACAAATAGAAAAGTCTGTATTTTTAAGTATTTGTCAGTAGGAAGCAAACAGATAAAGAAAATAAGTTACATCATGAGGAAACAGGTATTCAAATGCAGAATGAAGGAAATGGTATAGGACAAATGACCTGTTTTTTGTTTGTTTGTTTGACAAGTATTTGGCATGAGAAAAAGGGGTTGTGCAGCACTGTGGAACAGCACACTAAGCCTCTAGCTGTGGTGTCAACATCTCATGTGGGTACTGATCCAAGTGTTGGCACTATTCTGTTTCCTATCCAGCTCCTTGTTGATGGCCTGGAAAAGAGGCGAAGGATAGCCCAAGTCCTTGACCTTTGTACTCACGAGGTTGGACCCAGAAGAAGCTCCCAGCTTCAGATCATTGTGGCCATTTGGGGAGAGAAACAGTAGATGAAAGATCTTGTCTCTCCTTCGCTCTTTGTTGTAACTCTTCCATCTACATAAAAAAAAATAAATCTTTAAAAAGATTAAGAAGAGGGGAACAGGAAGCTATGATGTTTTTTTAAAAGACAGCAATAACAAAAATATATATAATTTGAAAATGGAATAGGATTTGATAGACAGTTCCTCAAGTAAAATACACAAAATGGCCAAGAAACCCATGAAAAAGAAATGTTCAACACCATTAATTATTAGGGAAATGCCAATCAAGCCATGATGAGATGCCACCTCACCATTCTCATGGCTGTACTAAAAAATGTAGGGGAAAAAAAAAACAGGTGAAGGCAAGGAGCAATAGGAACTGGCACCATCAAACATTACTGGCAGTAAAGTAAAATAGTGCAGCCCCTGTGGGAAGCAGTTGGTATTTCCTCAAAAAGTTCAACAAAGAAATACTGTATTACCTAGAAATTTCACTTCTAGGCTTATACCTGAGTTAATTGAAAACTGGTATTCAAATACAAATAAATGCATATTCATAGCTCACAGTGGCCAAAAAGTAGAAACAACCCAAGTGTTCACCAGTGAATAATGGATAAAGAAATTAGAGTACATCTAAACAATGAAATGCTATTCGTCCATAAGAAGAAGTGAGGTACTAAAATATGCTGCAATGTGGATGAATCTCAGAACATTATGCTAGGATGACTGAGACACTCACATCCCATGTCAGAGTGCCTGGATTCAGATCTTGCCTTCACTTTCAACTCCAGCTTCAGCTCATGCACACTTTGGGAGGCAGCGGTGACAGCTTACGTATGAGTCACTGGGGTCTAGCACGGTGGCCTAGTGGCTAAAGTCTGAGTCACTGCCAACCACATGGAAGATCTGAATTCAGTTCCAGACTCCAGGCTTCTGCTTTGCCCATTCCCAATTGTTGTTGGCACTTGAGGGAATGAATCCACAAGTAAAAGATTTCCTCCTCTCTGCCTGAAACTCTGTCTGTGCCTTTCAAAGGGTCATAATAAAACTACTCTGTGGGGGAAAAAAAATCAGATGCACCAGGAAGATCACACATGATTTGATGTTATTTTGTGAAGTACACAGAGTGGGTAAATCCATAGAAACATGGAAAACTGAAGGATGTTGAGGCTAGTAGTACAGGAGATTGAGGAGCAATAAATATGGCATTTTGGTTTTATTTTGGTATTATTAAAATGTGCTGGAACTGTATAGGTCACAACTCTGAATTAAATGCTCCTGAATTGTCCATTTTAAAATTATTATTTTGGGGCCCGGCGCAATGGCGCAGTGGTTAAGTCCTCACCTTGCACGCCTGGGATCCCATATGGACACCGGTTCTAATCCCGGCAGCCCCGCTTTCCTTGCCTGTGGCCCAGGACGAGGACGGCCCAAAGCTTTGAGACCCTGCACCCATGTGGGAGACCTGGAAGAGGCTCCTGGCTTCGGATCAGCATAGCATGGGCCGTTGTGCTCACTTGGGGAGTGAATCATCGGACGGAAGATCTTCCTCTCTGTCTCTCCTCTCTGTATATCCGCCTTTCCAATAAAAAAAAAAAAAATCTAAAAAAAAAATATTATTTTGGGCTGGACATTTTATATAGTTGTTAAGTTGCCATTTAAGACAATGGTTTGAGTTCTGGCCCCTCCATCTCTGATCATGCTTCCTGACAATGTACACCCTGAGAGGCAGGAAGTGATGCTTTAAGAACTTGTATTTTTGCTACCCATCTTGGAGTAGCAAAATGAATTTTAGGCTCCTGGCTTCAGCGTGGCCTAACTGTTGTGATCATTTGGGGAAGTGAGCCAGCAGATGGAATACTGATTAATCTGTCTCAATCTTGTCAAAAAAGAAAAACCATTCATTTTAAGTGACTTATTTTATATTGCCTCAGTAAAAACAAACAGTTGATAGGTAGATGGATGATATATGGATGGATAGATTTTTTTAAAGATTTATTTGTTTATTTGAAGACAGAGTCACAGAAGGAGAGGGACAAAGAGAGGGATGGGCAGAAATAGATTTTCAACTGCTGGCTTACTCTTCAAATACCACGATGACTGGAGCAGGGCCAGGTCGAAGTCAGGAGCTTCTTCTGAATCCTGCACATGGGTGCAGAAACAGTACTACAAGGACTTAGACCATCCTTCGCTGCTTTCCCAGACAGGGAGCTGGAAGGAATATGGAGCAGCATTGCAAGCTGGGCCTTAATTCACTATCCCACAGTGCCAGCTTCAATAGATTTTTTTTTCCTTTCCTTTATATTTATTTTATCATTCCATGATACAGTTCCATAGACTTCAGGATTTCCATTACTCTTTCCAAATCCCCACCTCTCTTCTCCCCTCTAATTTCCCCCATGTCATTATAATAGTATAGTTCGTCACAGAGTCATAAGCCCATCATTCTGCTATTTAAGTGTATCCTGACATTGTAGGCATGGGCAATGGCAGAGAGTTCAGCATGCTATTGTCAAAATGCATTCAGCAGATTCATTGGGAGTCCTCTTTGATTTGGAAGTAGAGATACACACTGTATTGTATCTTCACATCTGTGTGTGATAGTCTCTACCACACAGTTACTTTACATCCCCTTAAATGAGAAGCCATAAAACAAAATCAACAACAGAGAGAAAAAACAGAAAATTTATAACTACATGAAGTTAAATAACATGCTGTTTTAAAGACTTGGGAACTGGGGCTTGCACCATGATATAGCAAGCTAAGCTTCTGCCTGTGGCACCGACATCCCATATGGGCCCCAATTCATGTCCTGGCTACTCGTGATTCTCTACTTATGGTCTGGGAAAGCAGTGGAGGATGGCCAAAGTCCTTGGACCCCTACACCCATGTGAGAGATCTGAAAGAGACTCCTCACTCCTGCTTTCAGAGCAGTTCAGCTCCATCTATTATAGACATTTGGGAAATGAATCAGCAGACAGAATATCTCTCTGTAACTCTGCCTTTCAAATAAAAATACATTTTTGAAATAAATATATAAATAAATAAAGATGTGGGACCCTACTAACCAGCAATATATAGATTTTATTTTATTTCTAATTCAAGCAAAGCAATTATAAAAATGTATTTAAATTTTTAATTTTTCTATTTTATATATTTGAGTCATTTTCAGTTGAGTGTTAAATGGTGTCAAGAAATTGTTAATTAATTTGTGAACTAATGACATACTGTGCTTTTAAATTTTCTTCTCAATTAAAGGTTCATTGTAAAATACTTATAAGTGAGATCATATGTTTAGGATACTTTTTTTAAGATTTATTTATTTTTATTGGCAATTCAGATATACAGAGAGGAGAGACAGAGAGGAAGATCTTCCATTTGTTGATTCACTCCCCAAGCAGCTGCAATGACCAAAGCTGAACCAACCTGAAACCAGGAGCCCAGAGCCTCCTCCGGATCTCTTATGTGGGTGCAGAATCCCAAGGCTTTGGGCCATCCTCAACTGCTTTCATAGGTCACAAGCAGGGAGCTGGATGGGAATCAGGGCCATCAGTATTAGAACCCATATGGGGGCCCGGCACGGTGGCCTAGTGGCTAAAGTCCTTGCCTGTAATGCGTCAAGATCCCATATGGGCACCAGTTCTAATCCCGACAACTCTACTTCCCATCCAGCTCTCTGCTTGTGGCCTGGAAAGGCAGTCGATGACAGCCCAAAGTCTTGGGACCCTGCACCCATGTGGGAAACCTGGAGGAGGTTGCTGGCTCCTGGCTTCAGATTGGCACAGCACTGGCCGTTGTGCTTACTTGGGGAGTGAATCATCGGATGGAAGATCTTCCTCTCTGCCTCTCCTCCTCCTTGTATATCTGATTTTGCAATAAAAATAAAATCTTAAAAAAAAAAGAAAAAACCCATACAGGATGCCAGTGCGTGCAGAGCAAAGACTTTAGCCACTTTAGGCTACCCTGTCAGGCCCAGAATGCATTCTTAAATACTCAAGAAAAAATTCAAACGGATAATAGTTGAAACAAGATTGCAAAATTTGAACAGTTAATGGGGGTAAGTAATGGAATTACAGGCATTGTTGCTACTTGTGCAATAATTACAAATATTCATAATTAAAAATACAGTTGGAAACTATGGATTTATTGACTGCCCCTTCATGATTTTTGTGAAGGATATAGGTCATATGTCTGGAGGACATTAGAAAACATGGCCAAAAATGGAGACGGGGGGGGGGGGGCAGGGGAGGGCAGGGAGGAAAAGCAACAGACAATAAAGAATACTAGAAAGTAACACTGAAACCACAGTCTGCAGGGCTGTGTAAGGGCTTGGTCCTTCAGGAGGAGAGAACTACACTTCCTTAGCCACAAATCATGACCCCACCCTGAGTGCTTCCAGAGACAGCATTCCCAGGAAACCTGGACAGGGAGTAGGAGACATGCAGCTTGCCCCTCCCAGGGAAGAACAAAAAGCACCCTTGTCCTGATTACACCAAAGGTTTACTGGGAACCATCCCTATGTGAGATACTGAGTTTATCAGCAGCTCTAAGTTAAACCAGATTCTTACGCAATGTCCTGTCAACAGCTAGCAATTGCAATTAAATTGCCCTCACAGGATCTAGAGGCCTGCAGACAGAAAGGCTCAAACACAGCACAGCTCCCTATTTTATTAACATATATTTTAAAAAGATTTAATTACTTATTTGTTTGGAAGGCAGAGTGACAAATACCCCTACTGGGGAAGAAGAATGGGAAGGGGAGAAAGAGCTCTTTGTTTTAGCTGATTCACTCACCAAGTGGCCACAACAGCCAGAATTAGAACAGACCAAAACCAAGAGCAGAAACTGCATCCTGGTCTCTCATGTGAGCAGCAGGGGCCCAAGCACTGGGGCCATTATCTGACGCTTTTCCAATTGCATCAGCAGGGATCTTGAGCAGAAACAACGCAGCTGGGAGTAGAACCAGCATTCTGCTATGAGACACCAGAACCTCGAGCAGTTGCTTAACCTGTTGTGCACAGTGCTGGCTTCACGACTCCCTCTTCATTCCGTAACTTTTGGACAGATCTTCAAGATGAGTGCTCTCAGTCAGAGCCTTGGGCTGTAGCCTTGTTCTGTACTTAGTAGTCATGTGCATCCATAAAAGTCCCTGGTTGCCAATTCTGAGTGTCTTGTTAGTAGAATGAGAGTTTGAATAATTTCTCTCATCTTTTCGATCTCTATAAAGCACTTATGCCATTAATTCATTTATTGTATGTACTACTATTTTATGGCTAGCTTTAATGCATCCACAGTTAGTGAAGTATTTAAGACTACCTTAAACGCAAAACTCTAGGAAGTTTTCCCTTAGTGGAGCTTTCTAAAGTTATTTTGACTCTAAAATTTAGAGCAAGTACTCAAGGCTTCTTCTCTAAATAGGAAAGTGCAACAAATGTCTTTCTTTTTAAAGTTGATTAATTAGAGAAAGAGAGCTCTTCCTTCTGGTTCACTTCCTTAATGGCTTGTTGATTGAAGCTAGGCCAGGGCTGGAGTTCAGAAACTCAAACCAGGTCTCACTGGTAGAAGGCAAGAAGCCAATCACCTGAACCGTGATTTGCCACTTCCCAGGGTCCTGTATATGTAGGAAGTGGAGTCAGGATCCAAGAATCAAACTTAGGTGCTTTGACATGGGATGTGATTATTTTACTCACTAAGTTAAACACCTGCTCCTCAAGTGACTTTTTCTTTTTTTATTTAAAGTTTTATTTTACTTAGTTGAAAGGCAGAGAGAGACACAGAGAGATCTTCAATCCACTAGCTCACTGCCCAAATGCCCACAATGGCCTGGGGCTAGACTAGGTCAAAGCCAGGATCCTGGAGCTCCATTAAGGTATCCCACATGGGTGGCAGGGTCCAAAATCTCAGGCTACTTTCTTCTGCCTCCCCGCGCTCATTAACATGGAGCTGGATCAGAAGTGTAACAGCAGGCCCTGCATGGTGGCCTAGCACCTAAAGTTCTCACCTTGCATGCACTGGGATCACATATGGGTGCCAATTCAATCCTGGCGGTCCCGCTTCCTATCCAGCTCCCTGCTTGTGGCCTGGGAAAGCAGTTGAGGATGGCCCAAAGCCTTGGGACTCTGCACTCACATGAGAGATCCAGAAGGGGCTCTGGGCTCCTGACTTCCAACTGGTACAACTCCAGCTGTAATGGCTATTTGGGGAGTGAATCAGTAGACGTAAGATCTTTCTCTCTGCCTTTCCTTCTCTCTGTAAATCTGCCTTTCCAATAAAAGAAAAACAAATCTTTTTTTTAAAAGTTCACTAGAAAAAATATTACACTAATTTTTCAAAATATAAAACTAAGATACAGAAAACCTTTTCAAAAATGTTAGCTGATTTGGTGATTTCATCTTATTGTGGGATTCTGGAAATCAACAAGATTTTACAACTCAAGGAGGGGGAAAAGGTCCTTAATGCAGGCAATGAGCAGACCTGATAATAGAGTTGATTTTCTGTTGTCCTTCAAATCATACAATATGGGAATCATTGTAATTTCCTCAAATCTATGGCTACAACCCATTAATATCCAAATCCCTGTCTCATTAAAGAAAGTAGACTTTGGATGCACTTTAAAGTAGGGTTCAAAGCTTTATGGGAGCATTATGAAACCAAATGGAAGGTTATTTGGGAGTAGCTGAGGACCTGGCAATTGCTTCTGACATAGTGTACATTTGCCCTTCAGGTGTCTTTTGCTGGAAAGATCTATAATTCTGGTCACAACAAAGATCCTCCATCTCTCTAACATGGAATGTACACACTTTCTGTGACACCTTAAATCAATACTCGATCATCCACCAGCTCTTTCCATGGTGTTCCATTAAAATTGAGTTCCTCTCTATAACTGAATGTTGAACACATCAAGCTGATGAATGGTGCATTAGCCCTTGTCCTCAGGATTTTGGAAGCAAAATCTTCAGTCTTCTCATGTCTAAGAGAAGATTTATGAATCTCTGCTTCAATTCCAGTTTAATCCCCAAGTGTCTGCTCTTTAATTGTCAAATAGGAGTAAGCAGGATCTACAGAGGGCAGGGTCACAGTGCAAGCAGAGGGGGGTCAGCACTGAGTTCCTGCTATATTCTCTGAAAGTGAGGACTCCAGTCCTGGTGAGCCCAACCCTCTGTTCTATAGTATTGTTTCTGGATTGGAAGATTTTTCCACAGTTAATGCTTACTCTGTGATTATGTGGGTCATCACCATTGCATTGCCATCATCATGCCTCTAGCAAAATATAATGTCACAAAAGGGAGACAATTATTGCCTATCTTTACCTTTGGTAACTGAGAAACACACACACACACACACACACACACACACACACACAACAAAAAACCAAGGCCTATAGAAGCAAATGAGGCATTAGCAGCCTATTCAAGACTCAGATCAGCTGCTGGTCCTACAAAACTTAGTTTCTACAGAAACCCAACTGCCTGTCTGATTTTCCAGACAGAATTCTCAAGAACTGGTTATGAAGAAGATTTTGGTTAAATGTCACCAAGTTTTATCCACACTGACGAGAAGAGGTATATATAATGAAAGTTAATTTTTCGACACAAATACCAAGGTTTATCAGCTCCCTTTCCTCAAGTCCGTCTGCAGCTAATAGGTTTCAGAGTGATGAGTGCAAGCCAGGAACTGCAGAGGCTGTCAGCAGAGTCACCCCAGACATGCACAGAAATTAAAGCTACAAAACAAGTCTTTCTCAGCTTCTTCTCTGTTCATCAGGCTGCACTTTATGTGACACAGAAATCATATTGTACATGCAGATTTAGGTATAAGATGTCCACTGTGTTGAACAAATAAATGGAAAGACTTTAAGACAAGGAAATGTAATTAAATTCTGAAACATTAAAGAGGATGCTGCAGGAAATTTATTGATGTGGAAAGATGTTCATGATATATTAGTAGAATAATAAAATGGGAAGAATTCTACATATTTATAATTTTTCGTTTCAGTTTAGTGCATTTTTAGTCTTGAAGGAACTATGTGTGCTTTATCTGGAAGGGGAAGGAAAATTCTATTCTAAGACTTTAGGTATATTTGTATGGATGGGCATCTCAGGGTAACTTACTATGGAAGACACAGAAATCTTAGTCTAATGGAAATGAGACAGAGTGAGAATGGTTCAACTTAGGAAGACGAGGCAAAGCCTGAACAACAAGGCTAAATAATTGGTGTGGTACTGTTTGGTTAATGAGGGAGGGAATAGATGGAAAAAATTAGTGGAGTAAATGAAGACTAACTTGATGCAGCAAACTCCAAACTGAGCCTTGGAGAGAGCAGTGGGCATCAGTTGAGGGAAGATGATGTGAACAGTGATACTGCAATGTTTCTGCTTGTGTTACTGTTTTGACCTCGTTGTCTTTCATTACTTAGCTGGCTCTAGGTGGGGAGGCTAGGAAAACTCACGTGTGAAGCCTCTTTTCAAGTGGCAGAAATCACTGCTCTAAATGTATTGCCCTCAGTAGAAATTCAGGTTAGGATTCAACCCCTAACATCAAAGATGGGGTACTGTGTTTCAACAGGTTAAAAAACAACTCATGTTGTCCCTAAAAAAAGTCTGAAAGGTGTTCCCAACTTCAAAGGAATTCATTAAGAGATCTCCCCAATAAATTCCTGGAAGTTCACTAAACTGCATGAAGGTGCTGTTATAAAAGCAGGTTCAGAAGGCATTTTAGTCAAGACCTCTAGTTAGATGATTGGACTAGGAGAGTTGTATTGAAGGCCTAGCATGGGGAACAGTTGGTTAGGATGCAGTGCCTAGGAAAAACTTCTTTAACACTTTTAAAAAATTACTTATCTGAAAGGCAGGGTTACAGGGGGAGAGAGAGAGAGAACAAGAGAGACGGAAAGAGAAAGACGGAGAGAGAGAGATTGAAGGAAATCTTTTAAATCTGTTGGTTTACTCCTGAATTGCCACAACTGCCAGGAATAAGCCAGGCCAAAGGCAGGAGCCAGGAGATTCTTCTGGTCTCTTATATGGGTGGCAGGGATCTAAGCACTTGAGCCATCTTCCACTGTTTTCCAAGGTATGTTAGCACACAGCTGAAGTAGAAGTGGAGTAGCCAAGGACTCAAACTAGTACCCACAAATGCAAATAGGTTGCAGCTTAACCGGCTACACCACAGTGTCAACCCTTGGCAAAGTTCTTAATCCATCTCATATCAGTTTCATCTGCTTTAACATGATAGTAATGATACTCATTCTTACAAGTATAATAAGGGATTTAAAAAAGTTTGTGAGCAAAGTCTGTCATTAAATAGCCATTTATTAATACTAATTCCTTTTAAGTAATACAAAAAGCTCAAAACCTGTGGTTCTTCCTTTAGAAAGATTCTAAGTTTCCCCCCAAGAGAATCATATCCTAAATACAAGCAGTAGAAGAGGAAGCAGAAGGTTGAATTCAATCCACTCCTCAAAGAACAAAATGGTGGGATGTAGAAGGAAGGAGGCAGGTATGTGGAAGGTCAGAATTTCCATAAGAATTGAAACAAATATTCCCTCATCCTCTTCTTGTCCAAATGATCTCACTTGGCTTTAAGAAATGAAACATAAGGACTGTCAAAATTTTGAGACTTTCTGCCAGACTGCTCAGAAAGAGAAAGAAAATGGGAAGAACCATGGTTGAAGTGACATGTCCTCGGATGCTATAATATCAAACCCTGGACAGAAAGGTTCACCAAGATCACAATGCAGGGGCCTGGGCAGCCAAATATTTTGCTCATGCTGTTTAAAATTCAGTGTTGAGTATATAAAAATGTCTGCAATCCAGATGAGGTTGTTAAATTCTTTCTTAAGAATAAGACAGAAAGGAGAGGTGATTTACTACAGCTATGTTGCCGGGTTTGTTTTTTATTTTTATTTTTGCTCTTCTAATCCCCAAGCCCACAGCAGCCCGTCTAGTTGAATCTTGATTTGTTTTTGTCTCATATGAATGCAAACATCCATCCTCCCAGCAGAAATGGTAAATAGCTGCACACATCTATGTCACGAAGTGGTCATAAATAACAATCATTTATGGGGCTGGCGGGAGGGCAACTCCGAGCTGACAGAATCGTGCAGCAATACTGTTCTATGAAGTTTTCTGTAGCTAAAAGGGTGAAAACCCGGCTTTCTGTTTTGTTTTTTTTTTAAACCTTATTTTAAAGTAATTCATTTGCACAGTAAAAAAAAAAAATTGATACGTTATAGAGTGGTGTTAAATGAAAAAGCTCTAAGTCCTTCCACCTCTATTTTCTGTCCTAGCAGTGATCATTTAAAAATAATCAGTTTTAGGCTATGTATATCATGCATGAAGACCTGTAAAAATTTAAAACCACCTAGAGAAAGCTGGAGTCCCTCTTGATTATCACCCCAACTCTTCTCCCCTCCGCAGAGGTAAGCAGCTTTGTTAGCAGGTCTCTGAGAGCTCTGTGGTCTTTACAGGTATGCCTGCTTTGGCTTTTATTTTACTCAGATGGTACATTCTGGTTTTGCATTTAACATTATGTCTTGGATATCTTCCCATGTTAGTGCATATAGATCCAGTTTACTCCTTTAAACTCCCATATGATATGACTGTGTCATAACATATTTATGCACAATGAGCAGTTAGGCGTTTCCAATTCTGCACTATTATAGAACAGGGATGCAATGCAGGTTGCTGTCCTTGCTTCCTAGTACACAGGTGGAAGCTTTTCTCTAGAATAGACAAAAGGGATGCATTTTCTGCCATTCCTATTTTTGTTTTTGTGGGTCACCATGATCATTTACAATAATGAGCTAATCATTGATTTCACCTACCAAATTTAGACCTTGACTCCTCCATATAAAAGATGAGGAATTTGGCTGACTAATGACTTTTTACCTCCCTACCTGCTGCCAGGTTTTAGTGGCTATATTTTATTATTGATTTTATACCAACTACCTTACAACTTTAACAGCCTACAGTTGCCTTTATACAATACATTTGTATTCTCTATGATTAAAAATGAGATATTAGCACTTCTTTTTTCTGCTCTCCTTTCTTCCAAACCTATGTCAGTTACAGTGATACTTTTTTTCCCTTTCTTGGTTTATCAACTTTCCATTCTATCATGTAATGATAATCTTCCATAGTCTCCCTGTGGACTGATTCTAAGAATGGGAAAACATTCTGATAATGTTTGACTATTACATATTTTTCAAGAATTTTCTCAGATTACCCTAATATTGTTGTTGAATCTTTGTAGAAGCTGCAATAATGCTCCAAGAAATGTGTTCAAGCATCAATTCTGATGGATTGCATTTCCTTACTCTCTATAATATTTTTAAAATAATGCCATATTTAGTTTACTTCACAGGAGGAACTTAATTTCCTAATAAAGTCTTCCCACCATGACATTTCTAGTTTTCCTCCCGTCTTTGTTCTTTTCCTTCCTGCCTCTTCTATTTCTTCTCTAACTCCGCTTTTATCTTACATGCATTTTGGTTTATAGGTCCCTTTGCTGTGTTTTCATCTGTAATATGGTCTTAATCCTGTTTTCCAGAAAGTCATCAAGTGCTCTTGTCTATGAATTAATCTTTATTTCCTCCTGTCTTCCCTCTCTTCTTCTTTCAAATTTATGTATTTGAAAAAGTGACATGGACACACTCACACAGAGAAAGAGAGAGAGAGAGAGAGATGGGTGTTTCATCCTCTGATTCATTCCCCAAAGTCAGCCAGGTCTGAGGCAGGCCAGAGACAGGAGTCAGGAATTTGAACCATTTTCCACTGCCTTCCAGGTATGTTGAAGCTGATCTGGGTGCAGAATAGCTGGGACTTGAACTGTCACAGGCCAGCCTCTGACTCCTTTTTGCTCTCTCTCATAAGTATGGAGGTAATTTATTTTTTTAATTTTTATTTTAATTTTTGAATTTTATCATATAATTCTATATAGTCTGGGATTCAGATTCCCCTCTCTCCAGTTTCCACCACTGACCAATTTTTCCCATATTGTCATAATAGTACATTTTATGATATCAGCCTGATATTTAAGTGTGCCCCGACATTGCTGGTACAGACAATGTCAGACAGTTCATCATCTCATTGTCTAGATAAGTCCAACACTTTCATTGGTAGTCCATTTTTGTTTGGAAGTAGGGAAGCATGTTGCATTGTGTCTTCACATCTGGATATGGTAGTCCGTATGGAGGTAATTTAAAAAGTTTGTGGAAAATGGATTTAAAAAGTGAGTTTCTTTTAATTTAAATAATTGAAATTTATACATAGCTCTTTCATAATATGCCCTCCCTCTAAGAACTTCTTGAAGACCTCTTGTACAAGTATATCATTAATCTTGTTTTAGTAAGAATTTGGGTGAGGGAAATGCATATTAAGTCATTCATCTTGAATAAGATTAAATGGAAATTTCTGAAAGATCCCTTGAAATTCCATTGTTCCTTTTAAGGCATTTTCAAAATTACATGCCAGATAGTTTCGACAAATGAGGTTAACTCTTGACTTTTCAATTAGCCAAAGACAAGTGAAAGTGTTTTATAACCCAAACCACAAAAACAAACCTAAAATCTGGAAGAAATAGCATTCACTGATTTGGTTACAAGGTGACATACAGGGCTCATATTTTCCTAGTCTGAAATAGTCTCTATATCCTTGCCTGTCAATCCTGATGAACAAGGGAAGGGGCTGAAGAAGATACCATTGTCCATGATAGGCCACAGAATTAAGTCTTTTTTTTTTTTTAAGATTTACTTGTTTATTTATGGGGGGGGGGGTGCCACTATGGCTTAGTGGCTAAATCCTTGCTTTGCATGTGTCAGGATCCCATATGGGTACTAGTTTGTGTCCTGGCTGCTTCACTTCCTATCCAGTTCCCTGCTTGTTGCCTAGGAAACCGTAGAGGATGGCCCTAAGCCTTGGGATCCTGCACCCATGTGTGAGACCCCGAAAAAGCTCCTGGTCCTTGGCTTTGGATTGGCCCAGCTCTGGCCATTGGGGCCATTTGGAGTGAACCAGAGGAAAGAAGATCTTTCTGTCTCTCCTTCTCTATGTAAATCTGTCTTTCAAACAAAAATAAATAAATATTAAAAAAAAAAAAGAAAAGTAGGAGTTAAAGAGAGAGGAAAGATGGAGTTACAGAAAGAAAGAGAGATTTTCCACCCATTGGTTCACTATCCAAATGACCACAACAACCAGAGCTGGGGCAGGTTGAAACCAGGAACCTGAGGCTTCTGTCAGATCTCCCACATGGGTACAAGGGTCCAGGCACTTGAGCCATCCTCTGTAGCTTTCTCATGCCATTAGCAGGGAGCTGGATTGGATGCAGAGCAGCCAGGACTCAAATCAGTACCCATATGAGATGCTGGTGCCTGAGATGGAGGCTTAGTCTACTATGCCATAGCACCTGCCCCAGTCAGGCTTTTTAACGGCATATCCTTTATGGGTACTGCCACAGAGAATTGGTGCTCCCAGGAGCTCAGGGGAGTACAGCAATTCAGAATTTGAAATTCAACCATCAGATCCTTCACAGTGGTGAGTTTTTCACCACTCAATTTCTTAAGTTTCAGATTCTTTTCTATAAAGTGGGGTTAACAATAGTGACTACCTCATAGGATTGGATACTTGTTTCAGCACCAGCACACAGCATGCATTCAAATAAATATTAGGGTTTTTTTTATATATAATAAAACTTGCCTTCTGAATATACACAACTCTTAACTGGAAATTCCAGGTGAATGAAGGAACATGATTCCCAATGCAGCCACTATTTTCACTCCATATCCTTCACATATGTCAGGAGTTTAATGGCTGTTGGTTGACTAAATAATCAAATAACAACTCCATGGTCCTGACAGAAGGCACAGATTCTTTGCTCACAGAAAACTTGGTTTAAGAGAAGTAGGATAGATACTACATACAAAAGTACTGAGAACACTTAATCACAGCTCAATTATGTGATAATTTATTCAATAACTGACTAATTGACAATGTGAAGACATCGTGTGAAAGTATAGCAAGACACTGTTTCTGTCTTCACAGGGCTTAAATTCCAACAGATAAGATTCATAAATGACATAAATGCATCAGGGTGAGGGTGTTTCTGGTCAATGCGAAGAAGATAATTTTCTGAGTCACTTCATTACCATGTCCAACCCCTGTCTCTCCACTCTAGCCATTGTTGTCTGTAGCAATGGTAATTTTTGAGGCAACCAAGAAAACCATTTGAACTGTATCTGGGAAAATAAATTGAGGGCCTGGCATTGTGGTAGCCACAGCACATTACGTCATTGCCTGTGATGCCAGTATCCAACATGGGTACCAGATTGAGTCTCAGCTGCTCTCTGCTAATAAGCTTGGGGAAAGCAGCAAAGATGGCCTGAGGTCTTGGGGCCCTGCTCCTATGCAGGAGAGCTGGATGAAGTTTCCAATTCCTTGCTCTAGCCTGGACTACTCTGGCCATTGCAGGCATCTGTAGAATGAACCAGTAGATGGCAGATCTTCCTCTCCCTCACCTGTTTCTTTGTAACTGCTTTCAAATAGATAAAATAGAAAAAAATTTTTAAAGGAGATAGGTGATAACCCCATGTCTCTCTGAATAAACCTATGAGCATAATCTCCCTGAAAGGAAATGGATTTCCTAGAAAATACACATTGTTCATGCTCACATCTTCAACTCGTTTATTCACTGACTTTTGTCAGTGATGTACTCTCCATTTCATCAAGTAAGCTTACACATTACATACCTACGGGGGAAGTTGGAAAATATATGATACTTGTGAGTTTCACTATCACCGCAACCCAGTATATTTTCAGAAGTAGAGAAGGTTGTAGACAAAACAAAACAAAACAAAAAACCTTTAAAGCTAGACAAAGATCCAAACCACAACTCCTTCACTTACTAGACTTATAAACTGGAGCATATTAACTTTAGTTCACTGAAGCTTAGTTTCTTCTTCCATAGATCTAAAATAAGAGCATTGAGCCAGAAATCACTAGTTCTTTCCCCAAATTCAATCCATCCTTTACTATAACAATACATTTTTAGCTGGCCATGAGGTTATGCAAACTAAACAAGTTTTCTTTGGCCATGTAAATAAAATTCTAGTTGAAGAGATATAGGTGGAAGGAATGATGTACGGGTAAGTGCATGTATGTATGTTTAGTATACATTTTACTGGTGGTAAATAGACACAATTTACAGATAATAAAAAAGCAAATACACAGGGCTCTTTACCACAGAGCCAGCTGAATCTTACAGAATACTTGGATTTTTTCTGAATTCCTATCCTCTCATAAACCACCACTGCAATTCCACCAGGATTTGTTGGAATTTTGCTAACTAGTTTTGCTAATAAATCTTATCAATGAATGTGAGATATAACCCACCAATATAACTAAACCTAATCCAACTATAAATATATTCACTAAACTGAAATCTTTTTCAGTTTTAGCACTATATGTTGGAACCTAAAGAGTGACTTCTTGTGCTGAACTGGGTAATAGTTACCAAACACGGAAATAACATTTCCTTAATATTTTCTGTTATTTATAATACAAGGGGTACAGATAAACTACACATTTAATTTGGTCTGTTTAATTAAATTTAATATCCATTAAAACATTTTCTTCATCACTTTCTTAAGTTAGACAATTACATAATAAATCCAATCCTGACTTGTTGCATTTGCTGATTTGCATGGTGTAGATAGTCTCAGAATAGCAGTGGTCCCAAACATAGATTTGGGAAGAAATATGCAATGTTTACACTGTATAACTGTAATAGTTATCATTTCATATCTCTATGGTTATTTGGAATTCTTCTTTGAATTGTCTATTCATCTTATCATCTCTCTATTGCTGACTTCTTTTTCTCACTTATAAAAGCTCTTGGTGCATTATCAGTCACACATCTTCTCTCAGTACAACATAAGCTCCATGAATGCAACGATGTTGCTTGTTTTATTCAGCATTGCATCTAGTAGCATCTATCACACAAAAGGTGTTCAAACAAATATTTGTTAACTGAATGGATGTATTGCAAATATTTCCCCAGACGATCATTTGTCTTTTCATTTTATTTATGCTTTCTTTTGCTATATAAAAATGTTAAATTGTATGTTGTCAAATATGTCTGTGTTTTCATTTATTGTGTCTGGGTTTTCCATCCTACTTAAAGCCTCTCTCATCCCAAGGTTGATTATTTTAAATTTTCTAAAAAAAAATTTTTTTTTGCTACATTTAAAACTGGAATCCATCTGGAATTTATTTTTGTATGTGATGTGCATTTCTTCCAGAGTGCTAGCTCATTGTGACACCTCTGTAAATAAATTATTTTTGTGTGTTAAACTAAAATTCTACCTTTGTAGTACATTATGTGATCAAGTACACTTGATTCTATTTATGATTCTTTAATTTGTTCAGTTCTAGACCTTTGTGACTCTCTTGATGTAATTGCAGTAACAGCATACTTGCAGTGGAGTCATATTTCTTAAGGATGGATACCCATTCTGAGAAAAAGATTATTAGGTTATTTGCACCACTGAAACATCACAGAGTTAACACAAACCTAGATGACATAGTTAACCACTTGATGTGGCCTCTTGATGCAATCAGGAAACAAGCTAAACATGTGATGTATAAAGCTGATGCTGGCTCACACAGCACACTGTTTTGCAATAAGTTTTTTTTTTTTTTTTTTTTTTTTTTTAGTAAGCAGAAGGTGGATACTGTAAAATAGAGATAAAATACAACATATTCACTTGTCAACAAGTATTATGAACTGTACATGGTTGCAGGTGCTATAAATTTGCAACTCCTTTAGGATTTTATGGGGGCTCCTTTAGTGTACTCAGTATGAAACATGACCATGTGGCATATGACTACACTGACTCCATACTATCTTAAGCAATTTATACTTAATCCTTACACAGAACCTCTGAGGTAGCTACCATTCAACGCATGCTCATTTTATTATGGATGAGACTAAGAGACTGACAGATTAAGAAACATGTCGAACATCATTGGACTACAAAATAGAACTACTGAATAACAGAACTAGGTTCCATGTTCATTTTTTCTGATTAGTTAATAAAGTAATTTTTTATTTATTTGAAGGTTGGAGTTACAATGAGAGAGGAAGAAACACACCCTTACACGTGGAGAATGAGCCAGTTGAGCCATTGTTCTGGCCGCCTCAAACTAGAAATTTTAATATAGTTAATTCATTATTGTTAACCATAGTTACTTTATCATATCATAAAGCATTAAAGATTATTTTTTGAGCCCAATGTGATGGTTCAATGATTAAATCCTCACTTTGCAAGCATCAGGATCGCATATGTCACCAGTTCATGTCCCAGCTGCTTCACTTCCCATCCAGTTCCCTGCTTGTGGCCTGGGAAAGTAGAAGAGGATGGCCCAAAGCCTTGCAAACCCTGCAACAGTGTGAGAGACCTGAAAGAAGCTCCTGACTTTGGATTGGCTCAGCTCTGGCTCAGTTCTGGCTGTTGTGGCTATTTGGTGAGTGAACCAGCAGATGTAAGATTTTTCTGTCTCTCCTCTCTATAAATTTGATCGGTCTTTACAATAAAAACAAATAAATCTTTTTTAAAAAAAAAGATTATTTCTCCCACTGTATCTCTGTACTCATTAACTATCCTCTCAACATCCCCCTCTCCCCACAATTTTCCTCAGGCTGTCTGGTAACACACGATTCTATTTTGTACTTCTTTTAGCTCTCATGGGTAAGTAAAAACACATGGTATTCATCTTTCTGTGATGGACTTATTTCACTTAATATGATATCCTCGAGTTTTATCCAGGCTGCTGCCAATGACAAACTTCCTTTCCCTTGTAAGGTTGCATAATGTTCCACTGTATATTTATACCCCATTTTATCTGTCTGCCCAGACAATGATGGACTTCTAGCTTTATTCAATGTCTTGGCTTCTTGATTCATGCCACAATAAATATGCAAGGGCAGATGTCTCTTCAGCATGCTGATCTTAGCTCCTTTAAACATATACTCTTGGGCCTGGAGTGATAGTGTAATGGTTGAGGTCCTCGCCTTGAACATGCTGGGATCCCATATGCGCGCCAGTTCTAATCCCAGCAGCTCTACTTCCCATCCAGCTCCCTGCTTGTGGCCTGGGAAAGCAGTTGAAGACGGCCCAAAGCCTTGGGACCCTGCACCCATGTGGGAGACCCAGAGGAGCTCTTGGCTCCTGGCTTCAGATTGGCGCAGCTCCAGCCAATGCAGTCATTTGGGGAGTGAATCATCAGACAGAAGATCTTCCTCTCTGTCTCTCCTCCTCTCTGTATATCTGACTTTGCAATAAAAATAAATAATAAATCTTAAATAAAATAAAATAAAATAAACAAATAAAAAAAAAAGATTTCTCTCTTTGGTTTCTCCCCTACTTTTTGTGACCCTGCCATTCTAAATAAATAAATAGATGGATAAATAGATAGATAAATAAATCTTCTTTTAAAAGGTTAATGATAAAAAATTATTTGAAAGAGTGATACAGAGTGAGAGACAGAGTGAGTTTTTTCCTTTCACTGGTTCACCCCAAATGGCCTCAAAGCCAGGATTTTCCAGGGTAAAGCCAGGAGCCTGGAGCCTGGATCATTGGGTCTCCTGTGTGGGTGGGCCATCATCTGCTGCTTTCCCAGGCGCGTTACTAGGGAGCTGGAGCACAGGCAGAGAGCCAGCACTTGAACTGGTGCTGTGTTACAGCATACAGGCACTGCAAGTGCAGACTTAAAATGTGGCACCACAACACTGGCTCTTGTATTATCCTTTCAGATGTCCAGTTGTTTTCTTGATGTCCTTTAGTCCACTTTGACATAGTTTAGACAATTTTAATCTGTTCTGTGCACATACTTGAGTGTTTTCAATGCCTGTTTAGGAGTGGGAAATGTCTGGTCTATGGAATCATTTGGTCTGGCTTTGCTAAAGCAACCATAGATGGGATTTGAAATTCAATAAACATGCATCAGGGCAATTTTTAAGTTCATCATTTTGTATGGCTTGCAAATGATGCTGTAAATATCCAAATGGCCCTTGGCAAAAAAAAAAAAAAAAGTGCACCCCACCAATAGATCTTGAAGTATTACTCAGGGACTATCTAATGCATAGTGAGATAAGAATAATTTCCATTATATTACTAAGATTTTATTACTTTTGCTGTGTTGACATTTATGATGATAGTGCAAGTAACAAGAGGTAATATTGCTAGTGTTTTATCATTAATCAAGATAGTGGCACCAAATTGTACAACTAATCATTTTACAATTTTTTAAGTTAATTTCATTTAAGAAAGTCCTAGATGAAGCAGCAAATTACTGATTTCTTTTTAAAAAATACATTTATCTATTGGAAAGTGAGAGTTACACAGAGAAATACCAGTCTTAACTTATTAATTTCTTGACTACACATCTTTTTATTGTTCTCTGTGACAAAATGGAAACTATATATAAAATACTTGCTGTAGAGAGGGAATTTTGCTAGTGGATAAGATGTCAATATTGGAGTGTCTAGATTTAATACCTAGTTCTAACTCCTGACTCCAGCTTCCTGACAATGCAGACGCAAGACAGCAGGTATGACGGTTCAAGTGGTTGGATCCCTGATAGCAATGCAGAAGACCTGGACTCTGTTCCTGGCTCCTGGCTTCAGCCCAGTCCTAGCCACTGTGGGCATTTTGAAATTTCTGCATCAGTTTACCCCAGTTAGGCACTTTATCCGTCTATCTGTGTGTATGTGTACATCTTGCAAATAAATACGTAATTTTACACAACCATGCTGCTGATATATGATGGTCGTTTCTCGGAAAAGTTTTGTTGTAGGGCCCGGTGCGGTGGCGCAGTGGTTAAGGTCCTCACCTTGCACACCCGGGATCCCATATGGGCGCCGGTTCTAATCCCGGCAGCCCCGCTTCCCATCCAGCTCCCTGCCTGTGGCCTGGGAAAGCAGTCTAGGAAGGCCCAAAACTTTGGGACCCTGCACCCACGTGGAAGACCCGGAAGAGGCTCATGGCTTCGGACCGGCATAGCATCAGCCGTTGCGGCTCACTTGGGGAGTGAATCATCAGAGGGAAGATCTTCCTCTCTGTCTCTCCTCTCTGTATATCCGCCTTTCCAATAAAAATAAAATAAATCTTAAAAAAAAAAAAAGAAAAAAGAAAAGTTTTGTTGTAAATGTTAGTTGAAATCACCAACCTTTTTTAATGCAATGTCACCTTTTCTTGAAAGAATAACTTGGGCATTTGGCAGGCATATTTTGAGAATGAACTAAATGAGCCTGAGACTTTAAGAAAAAACAATGAGAATATTTATTGTTTGTTGTAAAATTTGAGCTCTTAAGTAGACATTAAAATTTTGGCAAATTTGTATTTACCATTGTGAGCTTGACAGCTTTATAATACAATTTTTCTGGTGAAATTGATGGTAATTTTCCCAACATTTTTCTTGTTATTGCATAATGAAATGAATCAACATTGGGAAGATTTGCATAATTCAGAAACTAATATTATCTACATATTGCAGCAAAATCATGCATGGGAAAAGATCCACTCAAAGATAAATTGGTACATTTTAATGGATGAGTTTGAACAATTAACTGAAGGATTTCACAATTCATATTGTAGCTAACCAAGAAATAATTATTACTTATCAAAGTTCATCTTGATAATAAAGAAGAGCCATAAGTATCAAAACACTATTAAGATGCTCCTTCTTTCTCAACTACATATCTATGTAACGTCACATATTCCTCATATATTTTAACTGGTGTAGCACTTAAGACACTGCTTGGGATGCCACACTCCTTATTGGGAACCGTTTCCTAATTGTAGCTTTCTGCTGATGCACATTATGGTAGGCAGCAGAGAGGTGATCAAATGGTTTGTCCCAAGTACTCACGCAGGAGAGCTGGTTTGGGTTCTGGGCTCCTGGCTCTGACCTGCTCTAACCCCAGCAGTTACAGGAATTATAAAATCAATTAGCAGAAAGAAGATCTCTCTCTGGCTTTGCTCCTCTTCTTCTGTCTTTCAAATAAATAAAACTTATTAAAGAATTAGCACCTCAGGGATGAGTGCAGGGGAATAGCAGGCTAAAACCTCCATCTGCAGTGCTGGCATCCCACCTGGGCACATGGTTCACTTCCTAAATGGCCTCACTGGCCAGATCTGAACTGATTTGAAGCCAGGATCCAGGATCCAGGGCCTTCTTTTGGGTCCAAGAACTTGGACTATCCTCTGCTGTTTTCCCAGAACACAAGCAGGGAGCGAGATGGGAAGTGGAGCAGCTAAGACATGAACTGGCATCCATATAAGATGCTGACTTTTTTTTTTTTTTTAAGATTTATGTATTTTTACTGCAAAGTCAGATATATAGACAGAGAGGAGGAGAGACAGCAAGGAACATATTTCGTCCGATGATTCACTCCCCAAGTGACCGCAACGGCTGGTGCTGTGTGGCTCCGACGCAAGGAGCCAGGAAACTCCTCCAGGTCTCGCTTGCAGTTGTAGGGTCCCAAGGCATTGGCCTGTCCTTGACTGCTTTCTCAGGCCACAATCAGGGAGCTGGATGGGAAGCGGGACTGCCGGGATCAGAACCAGCCCCCATATGGAATTCTAGTGTGTTCAAGGCGAGGACTTTAGCTGCTAGGCCACAGAGCCAGGCCCAGGATGCTGACTCTTGAAGGTAGAGGAAGGCAGCCTGTTTTGGCATGGCACTGGCCCCTGTGCCAATTATTTAAAATATTAAACTAATTTTTTTTGAACTCTTGGAAGGATACATGGTTCAGGGCAACATTACAGAGTTCTGTCTTTTATTATTTTTAGATTACCTAAGAAATATAGGAACTTATTTTCTGAGATTTTCACAGGAAAACATTTTTTTTTCTGTATTCTCAAATACAGAGCAATAGAGTTTGAATGAAAATTCACTTGCAAGATTTGCTCATAATATCTATCTTCTTATTCCCAAACTTTTATTTATTTTTTCTGTACTTTTTCCACTTAATTAGATTTGAGACAAAGTTAACTCCAAAAATTATTGGTCTGTTCTCAAATATCAAACTTACAGCCTTTGTTTATATTCCTATCATTTTTAATATGATAATATTTTAAAATTCATCTTTATTTGTGATTTCTTAGTTCTTTCTTTTGACTTTCTCGATGTTACATAACTACAAATAAAACTGTATGTTTCGATACTCAAGCTGTAAAGTTTCCTTGGAATGCAGTTTTAGATATGTCCATTAGTTTTCTTGTAATGTACACTTCAAGTATACTTTCTGCTACAATTTGTTATATAAAGTGTGATTTCAGTTTTAACTTCCTCTTCAGTCAAGAAAACGTCATATAAAAATTGCTAGACTATAACCAAAAGCAATACACAGATTCAACGCAATCCCAATCAAAATCCCAACAACATTCTTCTCAGAAATAGAAAAGATGATACAAAAGTTCATCTGGAATCACAAAAGACCACGAATAGCTAAAGCTATCCTGAAAAATAGAAATCAAACTGGAGGAATCACAATTCCAGACCTCAAGACATACTACAGAGCAATGCTCATCAAAACAGTCTGGTACTGGTACAGAAACAGAGAAGAAGATCAGTGAAACAGAATAGAAACACCAGAAGGGAATCCATACATGTATAGTCAACTAATCTTTGACAAGAAAACTGAAAACAATCCAGGTAAAAAGCCTAGTCTATTAGAATCTTGACTGAATTTGAACTGTAATACTGCAACAAGGTGGAGGAATCCACTATGGGGGGAGGGTACGGGGAAGGGTTGGGGGAATCCCAGAGCCTATGAAACTGTGTCACATAATGCAATGTAATTTATATAAACATATATAAATTGGTAGACTATGAAACAAAGGCCTTGCAGATGAACAATGACATCAGGAAGTGATTTTGACAGCTCAAAACTTGAGGGTCACACCAAAAGCAGTAATTAATGAAGAAGAAATGATTTGTTTTGAGTAGAAATAACATACACATTGTGAA
This sequence comes from Ochotona curzoniae, assembly GCF_017591425.1. Taxonomy (NCBI): domain Eukaryota; kingdom Metazoa; phylum Chordata; class Mammalia; order Lagomorpha; family Ochotonidae; genus Ochotona; species Ochotona curzoniae. Next base: position 64,005,071 of record NW_024466599.1, read on the forward strand.
TTGTTTGATAACTCTGTTAATAAAGATCAGAAAGCCATGATAAACTAGAAAAGAATTTATGTTATATGGTAGTGATTTGACATAATATACTGGACAAAAAATTATGTAAAACTCACATAAGGCTTATTATGAGGACAATGATGTCAAACTGATAATGAGAATAACAAGCCCAAAGACAATTTAGGGTTAGTCACCAATTAAGAAAAACAAACAGTGGCTGGTGTAATGGCTCAATTGGCAAATCTTCTGCCTGCAACTGCTGGCATCCCATATGGGTGCTGGTTCATGTCCTTGCTATTACACTTCCCATCCAGCTCTCTGCTTAGGGCTTGGAAAAGCAGTAGAGGACAGCGCAAAGCCTTGGGACCCTGTACCCACGACTCCTGGGTCCTGGCTTCAGATCAGCTTAGCTCTGGCTATTGTGGCCATTTAGGAAGTGAACCAGCAGACAGAAGATCTTTCTCTCTGCCTCTCCTTCTCTCTGTCAATCTGCCTTTCCAATAAGAATAAATAAATCTTTTAAAAAGTCTTAAAAATTTTTAAATGGCCTTAAATCGTATTGTTTATATCTAAAAGAAACTCTATGGAGATTTTTCCCAAATTCTGCAAAATCCTAAAAAGTTATAATACCAATATGATATTGTAATGTTAAATTATCGAAACCATCACTAATACAATGAAAAGTTTAGGTGAGATGAAAAACAGAATTATCTTTCTATTCTTTCTTTGAAAAGTCATATAAAATCGAACAGCTGAAACAGCAGTCAAAGAATGGGCAGTCAAGGTACTATAGAGGAATACCAATATTAGTTATCTATAATCATGAATAAAATATTATTTTCTACATTTCTAGTGTTTGAGAATGTGGTTGCTTTAAAATTTTAATGTGTTCTAATTTCCTTTTTCATTCTACATATATATTCATATATACATCTAATTTTGTATTATTTTTCTTAAAGAACACCTCTACCTTTCCTCCATACATGTGTGTGCTTTAAGGCTCTCAAAACTTGTCATGAGTAGAGTTGGACTAACCCTAGACCTCCTGCATCTCATTCGCTCATATACAAGTATTAGCTCTGAATAAAGGGTGGTGATAGTGCTTTTCAAGTACCATGTGGGACAGGTTTTCCAAGGGACCTATAGGTGAAGGTAACACCAATTTCCAGATGCTTTCAAGTAGTATCTAAAAATAATGAAATACAAAATGGTGTTTGGACCACTTGGCAGGTATTTGGAAAGCTAAAATAAAATTGGATTACTACCTTGCTTTTATATCTAACACATTCCAGATGGAACAAAGATTTAAACATAAAAAATGAAGCCATAAAATGCTAGACAAAAGCATGGAGAATTTCTATATAATATCAATGTGGGAAAAGACTTTTTAGGCTTGATACAATTCCCAGAGGCAATAAAAAAAAGAATTGATAAATTTTAATGCGTAACATGAAAAAATTTTGTCTGGCAAGAAATAATACAGTAAAAGACAGGGAACAAATTGAGAAAAATTACTATAACCCATATTGCCTAGGATTTATTTCTTTAATACAAAGAGTTCCTAAACATTAATAAGAAAAATAACCAACAACCTAATAGAAAAATAAGCAATGGAGATTAACAGATAGTTTGTGAAAAATGAAATACAGGTTACTTACAAACATGTAAAATTTATTCAAAAACTAAACATAGGGGCGGGCATTTGGCACAGCAGTTAAGACACTGATTCGGATGTCTGTGCTCCTGACTCCAGTTTTCTGCTAATGCAGGACCTGGGAGACAGTGGTGATGACTTGAGGGGTTGGGTTCTGGCCACCCACATAGGAGACCTGGATTGAGTTCTCAACTCTTGGTTTCAGTCCCACTACCATTACAAGCAAATGGGAAGCAAACCAATGGGTGGGAGGTCTCTTTCAAGTTCTATGTCGTTCACATAAACAAATAAAATTTATGTGTAAAGAATATGCAGTGTTCAGGATTGAACACTGAACTTCAGTAGAAAGTTCATAGAAAATGTATACAATGAAAAAAACGCATGGATTTCAATTCTTTGTGCCAAAATAAAAACTTCTTTTAAAATTCCATTTTCCACAACCTTTTTGAAGTCCCCTGCTATTATAACAGTATATCTTAAAGATAGGGACTACTTTCAGGCAGATAGCAACGGCACAGGGAGTGGTGAGTGGATAGGGTAGGTAGGAAAATTGCTTTCACTGTTTATTGTTTTGTGCTTTTTCAATATTTTTTTCATGCACTGACATTACTTATTAATGTGATACATTTATTTATTAAACCTAAGAGACACTGTGTAATGAGGTTAACTCCTATCACAATGTGTTAGTTATTTAAAACAGTTTGAGTTATTTAAAACAGTTTGAGTTCTAGTTCATATGATATTACGATATTATTACGTATAGCTAATTCCCGCAACCTGGTTCTTTACCATGAGCTGAAAACACCAGACACAACGAAGTATCTTAGGTTTATTCCAGTAGGGCAGGAACAGGGGTGGCGGTGGTGGGGAGGCGAGGAGGAAAGGGACAAAGGTGGGGGGGGAAGGGAGGCTGGAAGGAGGGGAGGGAGGAAGGGGGAGGGGGAGGGAGAGGGGGAGAGGGAGAAAGGGAGAGAGAGAGAGAGAGAGAGAGAGAGAGGGAGGGAAGGAGAAAGAGAGAGAGGGAGGAAGGGAGAGAGAGTGCACGCATGCCTGCGAGCTGGGGGCCTTTTTGTCTGCATTGAGAGGGATTGAGGGCAGGCCCCAGGGGATTGGTGCCTGCAGGTGAAAGTATAGGGATGATTGGTGAGTGGGAGGGGTTGGTGAAGGGGCTGGAAGATTGGGGTGGATTCTCAGGTGAAATGCTGGGTTACATCTGATTGGTGGATGGCTGTACTGGCGCAAATTTTGTGAGCTGTGAGGAAGAAGAAGTGGCGCTGGGTCCACGGTGGGATATTCAAATAACTCCTTACACAATGTACATGTGAATATTTGAGTATTATTCTTACTATTCTTACTTTCTCTAACAGTACAGTATTTAGCACATAGAGATAAATAAAGATAGTTCAGGTTAAGTATAAAGTCATTCTATGCAAACACGATTATCAATCTAGGAGCTGATGTTGAGATGCAGGTTACCGTCCCTCCTACGTCAGAATGCTGCTTCAAGTCTGGACTTCTCCACTTCTGATCTAACTCCCTGTTAATGTACCTGGGAAGGCAGCAGTCAATAGTCCAATTACTTGGGACCTGGATAACAAGGTGGGAGACCTGAATGGAGTTTTGGGCTTCTGGCTTCAGCCTGGCCAAATCCTATCTGTTGTTGCCATTTGGGGAGTTATCCAGAGTAAAAATTTCTCTTTCTGTCTTTTCCTCTTAGTCTGTCTTACAAATAAATAAAACAAGTCTTTAAAAGAAAAAAAGAAGACTATTTTAACAATCTATGAATGTAGGTGAGAAAATTTTGAACTATTAAAATCCCCATCATGGTCTGACCTCAGGACAAAAATAAAGACTCAATTATCTAAAGATTATGACTGGCTCACTATCTAAATTGCCAATGACAAAAGCCAGCATTTTTTGCTGGTGTCTTCCTCTTAGCTGGTGGCAACCCTAACGCCCTCATGAAGCTGGGAAAACTCAATGCACTCAGATTATTTTACAGCATAAGGAGACCCGTTAAAAATCAGGAAACGATCCAGTGCAGTCTTAAAGAGCTAGGAGATAGCCCTTAAGTGGGGTTTTCAGTTGGACACCATAGAGGAATGGCTCATTTTCTCCCTGGTTGAGTGAATTTTTGCTGCTGACCTGTAAATTCTACAGTGTTTCAAAGTCACTGGCTGGGAAATTAATGGAAACTGAGCTGGGGATTTTTTTCTTTCTTTCTGACTCTTATGTGTGATACCTTATTTAAAATAATTCAAGCTCAAAGTGAATTTCTAGCAAATGGTGCAGTGGCTGCTTTTAAATTTATTGATGGCAAATATATCACCTCTGCTTTGTATGTATGATGTTGCATTTGTTTTTGTTTTTTGGCCTTTTTTTCTTAAGTCTCTATGATGAGACTTTCTTAAAATTCACCTCTTCCATCTGCCCCTTAGTGCTATAAATGACTTCAGATTAGAATGCTGTTTAGCAAATTAATCTACTATGCTGATACTTTATGATAAAGCTTTGCAAAACCATTAAATAAACCACAATTTTTTTTTGCAGATTGCATTGCTTTTGATGTGCAAAGATTTTATATATATTTGTTATTTATCTTGATGGAAGCCAGATAAATAAATGCTCCTATTGTACCTAATAACTCAACTCTTTGCTTTCACAAGGCCAGAGCAAGGCTGAAAGGAAATTCATCTCAAAGCTATTAAGAAAAGCCAGATAGAAAGGGAGCATAAAAATGAAATGAACTATGTTGAAAGGGCCAGACCCTCTTCCTGCCTGCTCTACATCATCTCAGCTACCCAGATGGAACAAAGATTTAGAGTTCCAAACAGAAGTCAAGAATAGAAAGAAATGACGTGGAGTAGTTTGAGAAAGAGATCCATCTAGCCTGTGTTCCTAGACACCGGGAGAAAGAATTTGTTTGAGAAGTCTCAACAGCCTAACCGAGAAATAATACGGCTCACTCGCCAACTGCCACCATAGCCTCCTTTTTGAATCTATCTCAAAAGCAGCCCTTGTCTCCACTGCCATAGTTTCAAGGAGATGAGACAAAGGAAGTTTAGAATCTATTCATGGAAGCCCTTGGTAGTCAGAATACAAAGAAAGTGAGGGTAATTTGGACCCTGAGGACTTCCCGTAATGATCTACTTTGGGTGAATTTTCTTTTAAATTTCCTAAATTGAGAGTTTGCTGTCCCCTAGATCATGAGACTGGGTCTGCATATCTTATCTCTATCAAGCTGGAGGCCAATTCACATTCCTGAAGAACCGAGGGTTCAATTCCCACCTATCTATTGGCCACTCCCTGGGCTTTAATGTTCTGTTTTCTTCGCCCAATTGTTGTTTATCCTGCAAAGAATAGCCAAAGCTACTTTCACTTTGAGAAAGGGTTTGTAGCACAATGAGGTATGCCTTTGGCCATTTTTTCCCTGTGTCTCAGGAATTACCTCCTAAGGCACAGTTGACTTTCTTTCACAATTCCTTAAAGCAGTGAATATTCTCTTTCCCTGGTTCCACTACAGCTGAGGTGTGGCCAGGCATCTTAGAGCCACTCGGCAAAATGCTTGCACTCAAATTAGCAAAAAGAAAAATTTGGGACAGTGCAGAACCTTTTCCACTGCTCTGTAGGAGCAGCAGCAGCAGCAACAGATCCTGAGGCAGTAATGGCTGTGGCCCTTATTATTGAATTCTGTGTTGGTGGAGCTGTCTGAGCAAGCAGCACAGGCCTTCCCCAGCGGCAACAGCTGTGACGTTTTTTGTTGATCGAGATGCCTCCATAATTTAGAGCACTGTTTCTGTCTAAGCAGATTCTCCAGTCTCCTGGGAATTCTGTAAACTACCTACTAGTAGTTTAAAAGCACTTTTATTGAGATGTAATTCATGTACTATATAACTCACCTCTTTAGTTGTTGTTTTTAACTTATTTATTTTTATTGGAAAGGCAGATACACCAAGAGGAGGAGAAACAGAGAGGAAGATCTCCTGTCTGTTGATTCACTCCCCAGATGGTTGCAACGGCCGGTGCTGCGCCGATCCAAAGCCGGGAACCAGGAGCTCTTCCAGGTCTCCTATGTGGGTACAGGGTCCCAAGGCTTTGGGCCATGCCTGACTGCTTTCTCAGGCCACAAGCAGGGAGCTGGAAGGGAAGTGGGGCTGCCGGGATAAGAACTGGTGCCCATATGGGATATTGGCATGTACAAGGAGAGGACTTTAGCCACTAGGCTACCATGCCGGGCCCAGTTCATTGTTTTTGAGTAAATTCATTGTGCAGTGTATGATCATCACACTCTTATTTTGGAACAATTTTGTACTCTTAAAAAGCCCTATGAACTCACTAACAGGCACTCCCCATTCCTTCTTCCACTTGCAGCTTCTAAGCAATTACTACATTACTTGTATCTCTGTGGATTTGACTGTTCTGGGCATTCCACACAGATGTAATCATACAACATATGTTGTTTTATGTGAGTGACTCTTTTCACTAAGCACAATATTTCCAAGGTTGATCTATGTTATATTACCTATTAGTCTCGTTAGTCTTAATGACTGAATAATGGTACATGTATAGATATACCGCATTTTCTTTACATTTTCATCAGTGCATGGATATTTGAGTTGTTTCCATTTGCTGGCTATCATGAACACTGCTCCTAAAAATTTATGTTTAAGTTTTTAATTTTAATTTGAAAGGCAGAGAAAGAGATTTTTCTATCCACTAATTTATTCCCTAAATGCCTACAAAAGCCAGGGGTGGGCTAGACACACCAGGAGCCAGGAACTCCAGCTGTGTCTCCCACATGGGCCATCTTCTACTACCTCCCAGAGTGTGCACTGACAGGAAGCTGGACTGCAAATACACTAGCTGGGACTCAAACCAGGCATTCCAATGTGGGACATGGCCATTCCAAGTGGAAACTTCATTGATGTGCCAAGTACCTCCCTCCATGTACAAGTTAGTAGATGATATATCTTTATTTCTTTTGCATGTATACTGAAGAATGGAATGGCTGGGTCATATGTAACCATATCTAACCTTCTGAGGAACTGGTGGACTATTCTAAAGCAGCTGTTACTTCACATTATCACCAGCAATTTATGAGGATTGTACTTTACTGATATCCTGTCAATAGTTACTGTCTTTTTATTACCACCATCCCTTGTGGGTGTGAAATAATATCTTGCTACAATTTTCCTCAATATTTTAAAATTGTATTTATCTGGGGCTAGCACCATTACACAGTAGGCTAAACCTCCACCTGTAGTGCCAGCACCCCATATTGGCACTGGTTCATGTCTGGGCTGCTCCACTTTCAATCCAGCTCTCTGCTAATGGCCTGGAAAAGCAGAAGAGGATGGCAAAAAGTCCTTGGACCCCTGCACTCTAGGTCTTCTGGGAAGACTTAGAAGAAATTCGAGGTCTTCTGGTTCCTGACTTTGGGTTCGGATCAACTCAGCTATGGCCATTAAAGCCATTTGGGGAATGATTCAATGGATGGAAGCCTCCGCCCCTCCCCTGCTCCCATCTCTCCTCTCTGCAACTCTACCTCTCAAAATTAACATAAATCACACACACACACACACACACACACACACACACACACACACACACACAAATAAAATTTTGGGCCTGGCATGATGGCGCAGTAGCTAAATCCTCTCCTTGTATGTGCTCTGGGATCCCAAAAGGGTTCTGCTTCATGTTTCAGCGGCTCCATTTCCCATCCAACTCCCTGCTTGTAGCCTGGGAGAGCAGTAGAGGATGGTCCAAAGCCTTGGGACTTAACACCCACTTGGGAGACACAGAAGAAGCTCCTGGCTTCTGACTTCAGATCTTCTCAGCTCCAGCCTTTGAGACCATTTGGGGAGTGGTGGAAGCAGTGGGCGGATCTTTCTCTTTGTCTCTCCTTCTCTCTGTAAATCTGATCTCCCTTTCAAATAAAAATAAATAATTTTTAAAAATAAAAAAGAAGGAAATAAGGAGAGGGGAAATCTCCCACCTACTGGTTCACTTCCAAAATTCCTGTAACAGCCAGGGCTGGGTTAAGCCGAAGTCGAGAGACAGGGACTCCATTTGGATCTTCCACATGGCAGCTGGGGTTCATATTTCTTGAACTATCACACACAGCCCCTCAGGGTATGAATTAGTAGAAAGTTCAGACTAGGAATAGAATAGAGACTTGAACCCAGGCTCTCTGATATGAAATGCAGACATCCCAAGCAGCATCCCAATTTCCAGGCCAAACACCTGCCCCTGTCCACTAATTTTCAAAGTAATTATTTTTGCTTCAATCTGGATTTTTGCAATTAGAATACTGATGGATTCATTCCTTTTTCAGTGCATACTAGTCCATCCTATCTCTAAACTGTATACACAACTGAGCATTTATCCAATTGTAGATAAGAGAAGATATGACACTTTTTTCCTCTCCTGGGTTGTAACCTTCTGAAGGTCAGAGCGCCCATCACCTGTTTCTGTATGTGCCCATAGTGCACAGCTTATAGCTTAGCAAGTACCAGGCTTTAAGCGTATACTTGGTTATTAGAGGACTATTGATTGGTTCATCAAAAATAGTTCCTTGATTATCTTGCAATTCTGGAAACATGTCTTTCATTTTCCTTTTTTTCTTCTATACTAAGTAGACTCAATCTTGGAAACATGTAACAAATGTTGGGGACACACATTTTGGAAACTGGTCAGATTTGGGGTCTGACTTTATTTGGACTAATTACTAGCTGTGGAACCCAGATACAGTGAAATCAAGCTTTGGCTTTTCTCTTTACAAAGAAAGGTAAGAGTGAGGAGACTTATACTACATCCTGCATATATAAAACAATAGAACAGTGGTGCATAGAAGTTACTTCCCAATATTAGCTTCCTCTATACTCTCACACTGTTTCCAATATTGTCTCTTGTAATCTGGTTTACAGATGCAACCTAGTTATACTTGCTGTTTTACAGTTTTCTCAGGAAGACAGAGTAGGACAGCTGCTTATGTGAATTCAGTGACATTCTTGCCCTTGAGCATGATGTTGTGGGATTAAAGTAATGGAAATCAGGTGGGATTGGGAGAAATTTGCCCATACCCATTTTGGACAGTAGAGAGTTGCTGACTTCAGAGGTCAGAGCTGGAGTTGCCACTGGGAAGGAAGGAACAGGATGCAAAGGATGCCTGAGCCATGCTGTTTACATGTTCTGTTTCCCCAAAGGACTCTTTTTTTGGCTTATGACTACACAAGCATAGAATCTTTCTGAAGCAAAGTTGATGTTTATTTCAGATGACCTACTTCCAGGAGCATTCTGAGATCTAGCTGGAAGAAGCCATTTGCACACCACAGGCTGAAGGATTAATCGTGGGGGTGGCTGGCAGGAATGTTGATGTGTTAGGGGAGGATGGTTGTCTCTGGCAGCTGTCTTTATTCACAGTATATTCAGAGAAAGCTTCCATCCTGGAGGGCTTAAAATAAAGGATCTAATTGAGTGAAATGGTTCCTAACATGGTTGGAAAGGAGTAGAGCTGACATGTGTGTGATAAATTAATGGGAGCTAAATCTAGTTTTTGAATGAAACATCTCTGGAGGACAATATAATTTGCTACTTATTTAGTGTGAAAATGTTCTTTATCTTTTACCAGGTGATTTAAACTCTCTTAGCACAGATCAAATTCTCTACAGGTGACTCAGTGAGAGCTCAGATGACAAACGTAAAAGGGTAAACAAACCAATATTTTTCATTAAGGTGTAAATTACTGGCTTCAAGGCCTTTTGTGTGCATGTGTTAGTAGTGAGCCCAGGGGGAAAAAAAATCACTATGGAATCAGATTTTTAAGTAGAATTCACTATGGCTGAGAAAACAGGGTACAAAGTGGGGAGGGTGCAAGTACAGAAGTTCATTTTTTGATTTCCCGATGAGTCAGTCCTATCTGGCTTCATTCAGTCACTCAACAAACATTTACCAAGCATCTGCTGTGGACCAAGTTCTAGGCTGGAAGCGTGGATGTCAAAGCAACTCTTACATTTTTCTTTTTTGGTGAAAATCTGTCATGCTATTTGCACACCTGAACCCAATCTTCTTCCCTCACCCACTCTAGGGAGTTGTAGCCTACCAATACACTTGTGAGTGCAAGGGACCATTGTTGTAAACCTCTGGTTTTTTGTTTGTTTGTTTGTTTGTTTGTTTGTTTATCAAACCACTTTAATTTACAAGTTTAATGTGCAATACAAAGTCTGTAATTGCTTGGAACTCTCACCTGGCTCCTTTGAGGAACTGAGTCCACATATCCAGTCTTCATCATCAGGAAGGATCCCTAATTCTTCATCTGTCCACTGGGAAGGGTCTGGATATGGAAAGTGACCCAGCACAGCATCGGAGTCATGCCAAAAACGCCAGAGAATCCAGAACCACATGGTTGCGCTGAAGAGCTCCGCTCTGATCACCTGGGCTTTGGTCAGGGCAGGGGCACAAGGTGGGTAGAAACTGTCTACTGGGCTCGATATGCACGTCACTACCAGCGTGATGGACGCCGCTGCCTCCAGCCACCTGCACACAACTATCTCTCCAGCGCGAATGACAGGAGCTAATCTGGTCAGAGCCCACGATTACCCAGCTTTCTTTTTTTTTTTTTTTTTTTTTTAAGATTTATTCATTTTTATTGGAAAAACAGATTCATGTTGAGAAGAGACAGATCTTTCAACCACTGGTTCACTTCCCAAATGGCCACAACAGCCAGAGTTGAGCCAATCCAAAGCCAGGATCTTCTTCCAGGTCTACTATGTAGGTACAGGGTCCCAACTCTTTGGGCCATCCTCTACTGCTTTCCCAGACCATAAGCAGGGAGCTGGAATGAAAGTGGAGCAGCCAGGACATGAACAGGTACCCATTTGGCATCATATTTTCAAGGTGAGAATTTAGCATTGAGCTATCATGCTGGGACTGTAAACCTCTGATTTTTATTTTTATTTATTTATTTCTAAAGATTCATTTTTTTATTACAAAATCAGATATACAGAGAGGAGAAGAGACAGAGGAAGATCTTCCGCCAATGATTCACTCCCCAAGTGAGCGCAACAGCCAGAGCTGCGGCAATCCGAAGCTGGGAACCAGGAACTTCTTCTGGGTCTCCCACGCGGGTGCAGGGTCCCAAACCTTTGGGCCATCCTAGACTGCTTTCCCAGGCCACAAGCAGGGAGCTGGATGGGAAGTGGAGCTGCCGGGATTAGAACTGGCGCCCATATGGGATCCCGGGCGTTGAAGGCAAGGACTTTAGCTGCTAGGCCACGCTGCCGGGCCAAAACCTCTGATTTTTAAGTAATTTATTATAGAATGTTGTTGTGGCAACAGATGACTAATACATGTGATAAGCTGGAATTGTCTTATAAAAGCTTTAGGTAACCACTGAAGAATTTTAGTTAATGGAAGAGTTGATGACTTTTGCATTTTAGGATATCCCTGGATGCAATGCACTTCTACATTACCATTGCTCCTTCTGTTGGAGTACCCAGCGAAACACATGGAGGAGTACTCAAGCCCCAAAGCAGCTGCTGATCCAAACACTATAAGAACCAGTTATAGAATATCTGAACTAACAGGTAGTTTGCAGCCCTCAAAATGTGCTCAGGGAGACAATTGAGGAGACTGTTGCAATCATTCAGGTTTTAACTAGAGAACCCAGAAAGAGAAGATTATTTGAGAGATAGAAGAGATTGGCTTAGGTGACTGACTGGAGCTGAGAGTTATAGACGAGGAGGGTTCTAGTTAGTCAACAGGATGCATGACAATGCTCCTCACTGACATCAAACACTCGGAAGAAAGAAGACTTTTTTCATGGGGAGCGTGGTGACTTAGCAGCTAAAGTCCTTGCCTTGAATGCGCTGCAATCCCTTATTGACACTGGTTCTAATCCTGGAAGTCCCACTTCCCAAACAGCTCCCTGCTTGTGGCCTGGAAAAGCAGTTGAGGTCGGCCCAAAACCTTGGGACCCTGCACCAACATGGAGACCCAGAGGAGCTCCTGGCTCCTGGCTTTGGATCAGCGCAGCTCTGGCTGTTGCGGTCACTTGGGGAGTGAATCATTGGATGGAAGATCTTCCGCTCAGTATCTCTTCCTCTCTCTATATCTCTGACTTAGCAATAAAAATGAATAAATCTTTTTTTTTTAAGATTTATTTTATTTTTATTGGAAAGGCGGATATACAGAGAGGAGAGACAGAGAGGAAGATCTTCCGTCCGATGATTCACTCCCCAAGTGAGTGCAATGGCCAATGCTATGCCGGTCCAAAGCCAGGAGCCTCTTCCGGGTCTCCCACGTGGGTGCAGGGTCCCAATGCCTTGGGCCTTCCTAGACTGCTTTCCCAGGCCACAGGCAGGGAGCTGGATGGGAAGTGGGGCCGCCGGGATTAGAACCGAAGCCCATATGGGATCCCGGGCGTGCAAGGCAAGGACCTTAACCACTGCGCCACTGCACCGGGCCCAAAAATGAATAACTCTTTAATAAAAGCATATTGAATCTGTAATGTTCATGGGATGTCTGAGCAATGTCCAGGAGACATTTAGGTATTCAGATTTGGATACCAGGAGAACGATAGGGCTGGAAACATAGAGTCAGTGTTACCAGGAAATAACAGCAAGAGAAGCTCAGCTGATATATGAACCTTCACAAGGAGAGTAGTAGCCTAGAGGTTCAAGTCAAGAGTGGAGCTCCAGAGAGCACCGACACAGAAACCATCAGTCAGCAGAGAGGAGCTTGGAAGAGACTGAGGGCAGGCAGAAGGAGATGGTTGACTCATGCAAGCCAGCAGAGGAAAGAGCTGCACAACGACGGAGGGGTAATTGGGTGAGTTTGGCAGAGAGGGAAAGAATGTACATGAATTCAATTGTTTATACTAACATTTAAAAAAAAAAAGTTGGATTTCTGTCCCAGCTCAGTGATTTATAGCAATGTGACACTTATCTTGCTTCTCTGAGGCCTTTTTCTCAAATATAAAGAGAGAACAGTCTCAGTATTTTTCTCACATGGCCATTGAAAGGACATCTCATATTGTAAATATGGGTATTTAGCTAGAACATCATTAAATGCTAATTATTGTTAAGAGAAAGAGAATCTTCAGTGACTGAGATGAAAGTAGTTTCAATGGTGTGGTGGGGCCAAACTCAGGTTGTTGGGAGGTGACAGAATGAACAGAAGATGAGGAAGTACAGAGACCAATGTTTCTGATCAGGAGGGAGAAAAAAGCAAACACAACAGGATAATAAGGTGAAAGGAAGGAACACAACAAGAGACAATTTTATCGTGTTGGTTTCTTTGAAAGTGGAATGGTCATGTTTATAAGCAGTGGAGTGAGTCTCAAGAAAAGAAGGAAAAAGAACTGGTAGTCAGAGCCATAATAAGAGAGAGAAATAGGATCCTAAGACTGGAATAACTCTTTAACTGCTAAAAGAAAAAAACAAAAACAAAACTTTTCCAATGAAAATAAAAGTTAAAGTATCAAAAAAGGTAAGTACAGCAAAATTCTGAACATTTTACTTTCTAGAATCCCTAAGGGCCAAAGAGACTGGGCAGACCTGCCAAGCAGGCCTACAAGAAACAGGCATGCATCATCAGAAGGTGGGCTGTTAGGTCTGGTGTTGTCTGTCAAGTTAAGACACCACCTGAGAGGCCAGCATCCCATTTATGCACTGGTTCAGATTCTGGTTGCTCTACCTGCAATTCAGTTCCCTACTAATGCACCTGGGGAGCAGTGGAAGATAGTCCAAGAGTCTGGGCCCCTGGAATCCAGTGGGAGAATCAGAAGAAGCTCTTGGGTTCTAGCTTTGTTCTGGCCCAGTCTTGACCTTTTGGGCAGTAAACCAGCAGGTGGAAAACTCTCTGCCTCTAGCCACTTCCCTCCCCTATCTAACTCTGTTTTTTAAATAAATAAAATTTAAAATACATTTTTAAAAGTGAGCTATAGTTCTCAGAAGGTTGATGGAGTTGAAGGTCAGGGTCATGAGCTTCTCAGGAGGGAGGGAACAGGGTCACTGTGCAGAGGCTACTGTGTGTTCCATGTGAGACCAACTTGTAACTTCATACTTTCAATCACAAAGTCACTTTTGTAATAGGATTTCCTGGAGGAAATGATGAGAGGGGCCACAGTAAGTAGCCCAGCTGCCAGGGCCTGTGAGACTAAACACAGCTGCAGAGGGAATAAGCCAAGCGAATATAAGGAATATAAGTAACTGGCTAATCTAGATAAAGAAATCGAGGGTTTGGGGCTTAGGCTGTTAACTTTTGTCTCTTATGGGAAAAGGAACATCTAGTCACCTCTCAGTCACACAGCTTTGTTGGGGAGGTGCTGAACACAGCAACAATTTTGTTGAAGTTTTTCTACCTTATAATGTATACTCATATATCTATATCTTCAATGGAGCTTCTAAAAGATCTTGGAAGCTAGCACTGCAGTATAGTGGGTAAACCTACTGCTCTGATGCTAGCAAGTTCATATTGTGGCTGCTCCATATCTAATTCAGTTCCCTGCTAATGGCCTGAGAAAAGTAATGGAAGATGGTCTAAATGTTTGGGATCTTGCCACCCATGTGGGAGATAAGGATAAAGATCCTAGCTCCTAGCTTTGACCTTACTCAGCTCTAGCTGCTGAATCCATCTGGAGAGAAAGAAAGTGGATGGAAGATTTCTATCTTTTTCTGAAACTCAGCTTTTCAAGCAAATAAATACATCTTAAAGGTCCAAGCATTTCATGAAAATGGAATTAAATGATGTTATTGGTGCAAAAAATATGAAATACATATACAGCTTTTTCATAACATATGTTTTCCATGCATTTAAAAAATATTTACTTTTTATTGGAAAGGCAGATTTATAAAGAGAAAGAGATACAGAAAGATCTTCTGTCCACTACTTCACTTCCCAAGTGGCCACAACGGCCAGAGCTGAGCTGATCCAAAGCCAGAAGCTTCTTCTGGGTCTCCCATGTGGGTTTTGGGTCCCAATGCCTTGAGCTGTCCTTGAATGCTCTCCCAGGCCACAAGGAAATGGTGCAGCCAGGATACAAACTGGCACCCATATGGGATCCCGGCACATGCAAGACAAGGACTTTAACAAAAGCACTTTTCCATGTACTTTTAAAAAATTTCTCACATTATGAGTTTCAGATTTTTTTAGATTTGCAAAAACTTTTGGAAGTCTTTCTTTCCTTCTTTCTTTCCTTCTTTCTTTCTTTTTTTTCTTTCTTTTCCTTTTCCCTTCCCTTCCCTTTCTTTTTCCCAGCAAAGTGGGAAGTAAAGTCACTATCAAGTATTTATTTCAACTCAATTTGAACCATGCTTTTTTCCCTTTTTCAAAGTCCCTACTGTGATTTAACTTTTTTAAAAAAGTTTTTTTTTCCAGTTAATTTGAAACACAGAGTTATAAAGAGACAGAGAGAGAGACACACACACAAAGAGATTTCCATCTGTTGGCGCACATGCCTTCTCCCCCCAAATTGGCACAACAGCCAGGGCTGAGCCAGGGCTGAGCCATGCCAAACCCAAGGACCAGGAATGCCGTCTGGGTCTCCCAAATGGGTAGCAGGACCCAAAGTGATTGAATCATCTTTCGTTGCTCTGCCAGGAACATTAGCAGGGAGCTGGATAGGGGACAGGACTCAAACTGGCACTCACAGAGGATGCCAGTGTGGCTGGATGCAGAGAGGAGAGAGAGAGAGAGAGAAACATCTCTCATCTACTGTTTTACTCCCCAAGTAGCCATAAAGGCCTGAGCTGAGCTAATCTGAAGACAGAAATCAGGAACTTCTGTCAGGTCTCCCAAGCATGTACAGGGTCCCAAGGATTTGGGCCATCCTCTGTTTTCCCAGGCCACAAGCAGGGAGCTGAATGGGAAGTGGAATAGACAAGACACGAACTGGAACCCATATAGGATGCCAGTACTTGGAGGTATAGGATTATCCAATTGAACCAACACACTGGCCTCAAGCCCCCTAATTTCATAAGTGACAAACTTGTATCAAGAAAAAAGATGATTTTAAGATGATCAAATCAGCAAAAATAATTCTCATTCAGTTTTTCAGAAGCAGATCCTTTGTGTAAAGTGAGACATATTTGTGCCAGCAATTTACAGTAAGCTTATATTTAAGGGCATTTATCTTACATGAATTTTAAAATGACAACATTAACAATAGCATTCTCATCTCTCAGTGTAGCAAAGATCATCAATTACAGCCCTCTCCATGTTGCAGCCTAGAAACTAATGCTTGGCCAGACTGAATCACTACCTCAAGGGTCCTTTGTATTCCAGAGCATTCCAGTGTCAGACTATGTGGTAAATCATGTAAACTTCCAAACAAGAACAGTGAACAAATAAACTATCATCTATTAATATTTATGGAACCCTTGTGTCACGCTCATCCTATGCTGTACTGTAAATTATTAAAATAAAGATGTACAACGTACGTTCCTGGACTTAAAAATCTTATAATCTGATTAGAGAGATCAAACCTCAACACATTAAAAGTTTACAAAGAATGCTAGAAATAAATAGCAATTTGAGAAAATAACATTAAAAAAAGCCCCAAGACAGATGTGATGTGAGCAGCAAGTGGAATAGACAATATATTGGAGGTTAGCGGGAAGGAGAGGTCAGAAAAAGCTGGAGTTGACAGAAGGCTTCAAATGGAGAGGGAATTTAACTGGATCCTACAGAACAAACAGGGGTTAGGGAATCATCATTATCATCATTATCTTGCTTATATGAGAGGAGCTGTATTAACATGGAGCTTCATTAGTCTTTACCTAAGGGGACACTTTCAGACAGAAACTTGAAAAGAAATTCCTTTGAGTAACTATCCAAAGAAGGAAGAGATTGGAGAAAATGCACTAAAGGCTAATCACCTCTCAACCCTCCCTACCAAGAAGTAGCTCTTCCAGATGGTTGAGTTTTTTACGGTTCTTACAACTCTGTATTTCTTCACTGTGATGTAAATGATCCTCCAGGCACCCTAGTTCTGGCTGCTTTATTATGGTTTGCTCCTCCATGAAGTAAAGGTAAGAGAACTATGTTCCAAACTTGGTGAATTTTCTAGAACACTTACGTCAGAGTTCCCTGGGGTAGTCTCTTGGGTTGGCAGTCGTTGTAGACTGAACAAAATCACGGCAGGGCAAGGTGTTCTTCCTACCTCCATTTCTCAACTGGAAATCTGGATGGCAGGGCTGTGAGAATGGACAGTTCCCACTAACCAGAGGACAGGATGGTCAACTTAGGGGAAAGAATGGTCACTGCATAGAGACTGGAACTAGAACCCTCAGGGATTATTCACTGGCACCTTCTGGGCAGCAGCCCACAAGATGGAAGCCTAACGGTTAAAGTCCTCACCTTGAATGCACTGGGATCCCTTATTAGCAACAGTTCTAATCCCGGCAGCCCTGCTTTCCATCCAGCTCCCTGCCTGTGGCCTGGGAAAGCAGTCGAAGATGGCCCAAAGCCTTGGGATCCTGCACCTACATGGGAGACCTGGAAGAGCTCTTGGCTCCTGGATTCGGATGGGCGCAGCTCCAGCCATTGTGGCTGCTTGGGGAGTGAATCATCAGACGGATCTTCCTCTCTGTCTCTCCTCTGTATTTCTGCCTTTCCAATAAAAATAAATAAATCCTAAAAAAAAAAAAAAGAATCACTTCAGAGGAACCAAAATCTTTATCTTGTATTTCCTATGCCGTTTTCTCCTTGCTTATTCAATCACTTGTGCTTGAGCCCTAAGCTGTTATGTAAAGTCTTCATGCCTGGTGGTTAGGCATGAAGGAGCTGATGTTAATCCATGCACAAAGACTGCATGTAAAAGCATGTGACCACATAAAGAAGAAGAGATATCTGACCTTTTCCACTCTCTCCAGTGTTCTGCTGACCAAGTTTTAGTCACTATCTTATGGCAGAATGAGAATCTCTGAATTCCTAATACAAAAAATCAGGAGCAAAAAAAAAAAAATGGTTGCTTTAAAAGCTAAGTTTTGGGTCCCGGCGCGGTAGCGCAGTGGTTAAGGTCCTCGCCTTGCACGCCCAGGATCCCAAATGGTCGCCGGTTCTAATCCCGGCAGCCCTGCTTCCCTTCCTGCTCCCTGCCTGTGGCCCGGGAAAGCAGTTGAGGACGGCCCAAGGCTGTGGGACCCTGCACCCGCGTGGGAGTCTCCTGGCTTCGGATCGGCCATTGCGCTCACTTGGGGAGTGAATCATTGGACGGAAGATCTTCCTCTCTGTCTCTCCTCTCTGTATATCCGCCTTTCCAGTAAAAAAATAATAAAAAAATAAATCTTAAAAAAAAAAAAAGCCAAGTTTTGAGATAATTTGTTATTCATCAATAACTAACCTGAACAGGGATATCATGAGTTTAGCTGTTGCTTGCTCCACCACATCCCTTATTGGAGTGTTGGTTTGAGTACCAGCTCCTCTGCTTTTGATTCAGTTTTATGCTAATGCATCCCAGGAGGCAATGGCTGATGGGCAAATTGCTTTGGCCTCTAATACCCATAACAGAGACCCAGTTGAAGTTCTGGGCTCCTGCCTTCAGCTTTGCTCAGCCCTATCTATGGTGGGCATCTGGGGAGTGAACCAGTAGATGAAAAATCTTTGTTACTCTGCCTTTCAAGCAAATGAAAATAAGTAGAAAAAATTAAAACAAATAAACAGAACTTACAGAAATTCTGGAAGTTAAACATTGAGCAAGACTAATGCATTAAATACACTTAGATTCACTAAAGTTTAAATTACAAAATCATAAGGGTTGGAGCAATGGCTCAATTGGCTAATCATCCAGCTCCAACTGTGGCATCCCATATGGGTGCCAATTCATGTCCCAGATGCTCCACTTCAGTTTTAGCTCACTGCTAGTGCTTGAGAAATCAGTGGAGGATGGTTCTAAAGCCTTGGGACCCTGAACCCATGTGGGAGACCTGGAAGAAGCTCCTAGCTTCAGGTTGGCTTAGCTCCAGCTGTTGCACCCACTTAGGAAATAGACCAGTGGATATAAGAACTTTTTGTAAAATCTGCCTTTCCAATAAAAGTAAGTAAATTTTAAAACAGTAACAATAACAACAACAAAATTACAGAATTACCAGGCCAATGCTGTGGAACAGCCAGTTGAGCTGTCCCTTGCAATGCTAGCATCCCATTTGAGTATCAGATTGAGTCTAGGCTACTCCATTTCCAATCCCGCATTTGATAATGACCTGTTAAAGCAGTGGTAGATGGTACCATGCTTGGGCCCATGCACCTACTTGGAAGACCAGGAAGAAGCACCCGGTTTTGACCTGGTCCAATCTTGGTCATCATGGCCATTTTTTAAAGTTAAACTTATATAAAAAAAGATTTATTTATTTTTATTGGAAAGGTAAATCATATTTGCAGAGAAGGAGAGACTGAGAGAAAGATTTTCCGTCTGCTGGTTCACTCCCCAAATGGCTATAACGGTCAGACCTAGCCAGGCCAAAACCAGAAGCCAGGAGCTTCTTATGGTTTCCCACTCTCTTTGAAATACCGACTTTGAAACAAATAAATAAATGAAAAAAATTACAGAATTACAATCTGGAAGAGAAAAAACAGTAGTTATGAGACATGGAGACTGAAATGAAAGGTTTTATCACATGGCTAATATGGATTGAAGGAAGGAAAATAGAAAAAGCAGAGAAAATATTTGGAATCACCAAATTGGAAAAATTTCGAATCACCGAAAGTGATTCTGTCTATGAAGGATTAATTGCTGTAGGAATAACCTTTCCCCCATATTTAGATAGGAAGTTACACAAAATGTATTAACCTACGTATACCCTAACTTATGAACAGATGCAGTATAATTTGTTTGCACAGTGAGATACTATTTAGCAATAATACTAAAAAAACAAAGCTACTGATAAATGCAATAACATGAATGAAGGTCAAAGGCATTGTAATAATTGACATGGAAAAGATGAAAAAGAGCACACTCTAAATGATTCCACATATGTTAGAGTCTACAAAAGTCAATCAATTCCAGAATGAGAAAGAGCAGTTTTGAGAGTGGGAGGAGAGAATAAAATATGAAGGGTCACGAGGAGACATTCTTGGATGTTGGAATTTTTTTTTAATGTTTTTTTATTTTTATTGGAAAAGCAGATTTACAGAGAGAAGAAAAGACAAAAAGATGCTTCATCTGCTGGTCCACCCCCAAAATGGCCTCAATTGAATGGAAAAATGACTGTTTTCAGTCACACAGAGTGAATTTTAAAGCAATCACAAATCATTAAAATTACAGACGCATAATATTCTTAACCATTCATTTGACAAAGGTATAAAGCAAAATCTTTACAAAACTATATTTGAAGTAGTACTGATACACACTGGCAGTTCTTTTTGCTTGTTTTAAAATTTTTGCTCCTATATATAAAGGAGAACAGGAGGTATCTGTCTCCCTAGGTTGCAGTGACAAAGTGGGAGTGATTGTTCCTGAAAGCAGGTTATAAGGAGTACATTTTCTCTGCAGAATCTAAAACCTATCATAAAAACAAGCTCATCACATGCCACTGATAATATATCAACTAATGCCAAGGATAAAAACTCTGCCTCAGTAAAATAACTCTTTCTCTCTCTTTCTCTCTATCACACTCTCTATTTTGGCATAAGTTCTAAACAATGGCTGAGGTTATCTGTTACAAAAGGTTTTATTTATTTTTATTGGCAAGGCAAATATACAGAGAAGAGATACAGGGAGAAAGATCTTCTGTCTGTTGATTTACTCCCCAAGTGGCCATATGGCCAGAGCTGAGCTAATCTGAAGCCAGGAGCCAGGAGCTTCTTCCCAAGGTCTCCAATGTGGGTGCAGGGTCCCAAGGCTTTGGGCCGTATTCGACTGCTTTCCCAGACCACAGGCAGAGAGCTGAATGGGAGGTGGAGCAGCTGGGATTAGAACCAATGTTTACATGGGATCCTGGCATGTGTAAGGTGAAAACTTTAACCAGTAGGCTATCATACCAGGCCGTAAAAATTAAATCTTTAAAAAAAAAAAAAGCCATTGTCATGTTTTTTTCCTGATCATGATTATAATCTAATTTTGTTATTACTATTGAACATTATTTTTGTCATAGAAAGTAGATGCTAAAATTATCTACTTTGGGAGGCAGGTTTGTGGTGTAGCAGGTTGGGCTGCCACTGTGATGCAAACATCCCATTTGGGTGGCTGTTCTACCTGTGACCCAGTTTTCTGCTAATGTACTTGGGAAAGCAGTGGAAAGTGACCCAAGTGCTTGGGAAACTAAACTCATGTGGGAGTCTGAGAGGAAGCTACTTGCTTCAGCCTCGCCTACTCTTAGTGATTGTGGCCATTTGTGGAGTGAACCAGCAACTGGAAGCTTGCTAACACACTCTGTAACTGAGCCTTTCAGATAAATAAAATAAATCTTACAAAAACAAACAAACAAACAAACAAACAAACAAACAACCCTACTTTTGTGCTGACAAGTAAAGAAGGCATATATGTCCTTTGAAATGATCTTGTGGCTATTTCTCCCACAAAGTCCAACACAGAGGACAGAAACAGCAAGCATAAAGCATCCTTTAAAACTCCCAGGAACACAGGTGGTGGCAGAACTGTGGTGAGAATCTGAGAGTTGAACTTACAATAATAACAGTGATGCAGTGGCCAGAATCAGTACAGTTAGGCTCCTGCCCAGAAAATAGCTACAGAAAACCCACACAAACTGAACAAACACTGCTTTATAACTGAGAACTGATTAGGTGGGGGAAACAACTCCAATCTCTAGAAGAGAGGGGAGAGGGAAGTTGGGAGAGTAATCAAGGTCAAACACTACTCTATTTGTCATTGAAGCCCATGATTGACACTAAAACTAGTGGCTTTAGTAAACAACCCTGCTTGAAAGAATTCATCCTGAGTGCACGTCCATGACAAGAATCAGTAATATTTTGAGTGATATTTAGTATGTAGCATAATGTGTGTGTGTGTGTGTGTGTGTGTGTAAGTATCAAGAAATCATGCAAGGGAACCACCAGGTCTGAACCTAATTAAAAAGTGGATGATATTCAGCTTAAATATCTGGCTTCCTTCTGGTACTTTCACTTTCCATTGTTTGTCCATCTTCATTTCACAAGGCACCCACGTCATCTTGTTTTTCCTGAAAAAAATCATGTATCAAACTTTTTTTACACTAACATATAAGAGACTGTAAACAGCCAAAGGCGATGTCATCTGGTATGGATTTCTTAGCATAAGCTTTTAATTTTGTGATAACTTTAGATTCACAGATGGCTATAAAAAAAAATAAAACAGAGGTCCCATGTACCCTTTCTTGTCTGAATGCCCCAACACACACAGTGGTGATGTCTTGCAAAACCAGAGTGTAATATTGCAACCAGGTTATTGAAATTGATGGTCAAGAACCAGAACATTTCAATCAACACAAATATTGCCCTTTCAGTGCCCTATCCACTTTCCTCCCATCCCATCCATTCTTTAATTCCTGGCATATGTAAATCTGCTTTCCATTTCTGTAATGTCGTCATTTCAGGATTGTTTCATAAATAGCATTATACTTTATGTAGCCCTTAGGAGTTGGCTTTTATCATTGAGTATAATTCTCCAGAGAATCACCCACTTGTTGCATGTATATATTTGTTCTTGTTATTTTGTAAGTTTTATTTACTTATTTGAAAACCAGAACAAGAGAGAGAGACAGAGAAAGATAGACACACAGAGAGAAAATCTTCTGTCCTTTGGTTCATTCACCAAATGCCTGCAACAGCTAGAACAAGATAAGGCCAAAGCCAGGAGCCTGGTGCTCCATTTGAGTCTTCCACATGGGTGGCCATAACTCATGTACTTGAGTCATCCTCTCTAGGCATTAGCAGGGAGTTGGATAAGAAGCACAGTAGGACTTGATGCAAGGCACTCCAATATGGAATGCTCCCAAGCAGCAGCTTAACCTGCCCACACCCACCTGCTTCATTCATTATAATTGCTGAGCAGTTTCCATAGCACGGGTGTACCACATTTTATTTAACTGTCTATCCATATGTATCAGGACACTTGTGTTCCTCCAGTTTGGGGTTATCTGTGCAAGACTTTTTGTGAACACAACTTTCTCTTCTGTGAATAAGCAAGAGTTCAATTTATTGGTCATACATTTTTAAAAAAGAAACCACAAAATTATTTTCCAGTGTGGCTATGCCCTTTGCATTCTCATCAATAACATGTGAGGGATCCAGTTTTGTGACATGCTTGTCAATAAGAATGTTTTCCTTTTTTTTTTGTTTTAGTCATTTTGATACAATGATATAATAACAAGATATAGTGATATCTTGCCATGATTTAGTAAGCACTAAAGTAAAGCATCTTCTCTTTTGTTTACATGTCACTTTTGTAGCTCCTTGGTGAAATGTCTGATAAATTAATAACTTTTTCCCCTTTTATAATGTCTTTTTTAATCCTCTTTTTCTGTTCATTTTAGGAGTCCTTTGTATATTTGACACTGATCCCTTCTCAAATATATGCTTTGTAAATAATGCTTCTCAGCTTGTCACTTGCCTTTTCATCCTTGTAACAGTTTTTTCACAGAGGATAGATTTTTGGATGTCTATGAAATCCAGTTTGTTCTCTTTTGCTCTGTAGATTGTAGGCTTCGGGGGTCTCTAGGGTGGGGCCATTTTTTTTTTCTGAGGTATTCTATTACAGTAGAGCAGTAACTATCTAAAAGTTTTCCATCTTCCTGGTATTTAGCTAAAGGGAGCAGGTTTTTGCTTGGCTTTTTAAAAAATGTCTTTTGTTCATTGCGTTTTCATGTTGTCCTGTATCTAAGTACCCAGCATGGTTATTTGAGATTATTTGAGATTGCTCCAAGGAGCAGAATCTGATAACCAGAAGTACAATGACCAAGAGCAAAAGAAGAGACAGAGGCACAATGAATATTACTGAAAACTCACATGCAAAGGAGCAAAACTCTTTGCCTACTTCAGAGCTCACTGAAGGAGACATTGAGAAAATGGAGGATACAGAATTCAAAACATTTGTTATAAAACTTCTTATTGACAATGAGAAGCATGTGAAGCAGGCATTCAAGGAATTTAAAGAATATATCACACTGGAAATCAATCAAATCAAGGCTGATATATCAGAAATGAAGACTACAGTGGAGCAAACAAAAAGTTCAGTGGAGAGTCTCCAAAATAAAATGAAGGAGGCAGAAGAAAGAATCTTAAAATTAGAAGATATTTCCTGCCACCAGAAGGAAACAAACAAAAAGCTGGAAGCAGAGCTGGATCAGGCCAAAAAATGTATTCAAGAATTGAAAGACACTATTAAAAGGCCAAACATAAGAGTTATGGGAGTCCCGGAAGGTGCAGAAAGAGAAGCTGGGTTTTTAAAAATGTATTTAATGAAATAATAAGGGAAAATTTCCCTAATCTGGAGAAAGAATTGGGAAACAGCATCCACGAGGGGCACAGAACTCCCAACAGGCTTGACCAAAAGCGATCTTCACCAAGACAGCTGATAATTAAGCTCTCTTCAATTGTACATAGAAAAGATCCTTAAATGTGCACATGAAAAAAAATCAACTGACATATAAAGGAATGCCAATTAAACTCACAGGAGACCTCTCACAGGGAACTCTACAGGAAAGAAGAGAATGGAGCAACATATTTCAGATCCTAAAAGCCAAAAATTGTCAGCCCAGGATAACGTACCCAGCAAAACTTTCCTTTGTCTTTGAAAATGAAATAAAATTCTTTTAGAGTAAAGAAAAACTAAAAGAATGTGCCTCTTTCAAACCTGCCCTACAAATGATACTTAGAGATGTTCTCTTGACAGAGAAAAGGAATAGCACCCACCAAAACCAAAAGCAAATGCGAAGAACATCCCAATAAAACAATAGAAGACCAAATGAATGAACAACCCATTGCTAAATTGACAAAACCAAATTACCACCTATTTGTGTTAACCCTGAATGTAAAGGGCTTAAACTCATCAATCAAACGTCATAGATTAGTAGACTTGATTAAAAAAACAAAACCCATCTATTTGTTGCCTACAGGAGACGCATTTCACTAACAAACATCAGCAGAAACTGTATCTCATGGATTTTGATGTTTTTTTGTTAGTTTCATCTCTTCAAAACACTTTCTTCTGATTAAATTCTTCAATGACTCATGGATCACACAGAAGCATCATTTTCTTCAAGAAGGGTCTTTGTTTTCTTTTTCATTCAGCAACACATTAGTCATTCAGTAGCATGTTATTTAACTTCATGGTGTTAATTTCTTTTTTTTCTTCCTGTTGTTGATTTTGTATTGTGGCTTTTCATTTAAGGTGATGTATAGTAACTGTGTAATGGAGACTATCATATCCAGATGTGAGGATACAATGTGCAGTATGCATCTCTACTTCCAGACAAAGATGGACTGCCAATGAAACTGTTTACTACATCTTGACAATAGGATGCTGGACTCTCCACCATTGTCCATGCCCACAATGATGGACATATGACTGTTTATGAAGAACTGTACTGTAATAATGATATAGAGGAACTCAGTAAGGGGGAAGGGAATTGGGGAGGGGAAAAGGGAAATCCCAGGGCTTATGGAACTGTATCATAAAAGGATAATAATAAAACTCAGGAAACTCACTCCTATGTCATTCCATGTTGCCCTGTATCTGAGCACCCAACCTGGAGCTGGAAACTCAGACCAAGTCTCCCATCTAAGCAGGCAAGAATTCAGTTACCTGAGCCATCCCTACTGTCTCCCAGGATCTGTATTTGCAGAAAGAATCAAGGCTGGGTATCAAACCTAGGCACTCTGTTGTGGAATATGAGCATCTTAACCAATATTTTACCTGTTAGGTCAAATGCTCACTCTTACATTTTTTTCATTAGGAAAAAATCTGACATAAGCATATGGAACATCAGGTATTTCCATTTTTATAGGGAGACTTTCAAACAAACATTTATTCATTTATTTATTCAAAAGGCAGAGCAACCAAGGGAGAGGAGAAGACAGAAACACAGAGATCATCCATCTGCTGGCTCATTTCCCAAATGGACACAAAAGCATCTC
Source organism: Ochotona curzoniae (assembly GCF_017591425.1). Lineage (NCBI taxonomy): Eukaryota > Metazoa > Chordata > Mammalia > Lagomorpha > Ochotonidae > Ochotona > Ochotona curzoniae. The sequence continues at coordinate 64,030,797 of NW_024466599.1, forward strand.
AGTCAGATTGAAGATAGAAGCCAGGAACTCCATCCTGACCTCCCGTATGAGCAGTGTGTTTTTAAATAGTAAGGTTAATATTAATAAAATACAAATTCACAATCCCTTCAAAGTCAAAGACAGAGGGGCTGGTGCAGTTATGTAGCAAGCTAAATTTCTGCCTGCAGCACCAGCATCCTATTTGGGCGCTGGTTCTAGTCCTGGTTGCTCCACTTCTGATCTAGCTTACTGCTAATGGCCTAGCAAAGCAGCAGAGGATGTTCAATGCCAAGGGGCAGCCTCACCCATATAGAAGACACGGAAGAATTTCCTGACTCCAAGCTTTGGGCCAATCCAACTCTGGCCATTGTGGCTATGTGGGGAGTGAACCAAAGGATGCAAGCACTCTCTCTCTCTCTGTCTCTCTCTCTCTGTGTAACTCTAACTTCCAAGTTAAATATTAAATACATTTTCTTAAAAAGTCAAAAAACAAACTGGAAATACATGGAGAGATGACTTACTAATCTAATATATCATATTAGGTCAAGCCAAAAATATAAAAAGATACATGTTCATACAAAACAATAATGATGACTTTTAGGAAAACTGATCCAATTTAAATATGGAATAAAGGAAGAAACTAAAGAAATGTCATAAGTAGAGCTCTTTCTTGGAAGTAATCTTGGAAGGCTGCCTAAAGGACATGTCAGCAAACTGTTGTACAATATGGGAAAAGGGTTGGACTAGTACTGTGGCACAAGGAGTTAAACTGCCAAGTTTGATGCAGGCGTCTCACACTAGAGTATCACTTTGGATGAAACTCTGCATTGATCCAGATTCCTGCTAAAGCATGCAGTTGATGATCGCTCAAGTTAGCCCCTGCCACCCACATACAATTTTCTGCTTCCTGGTTTCTGCCTGGCCCAACCTTGATTGTTGGAGCCATTTGGGGTAATAAATCATTGCATGAAAGCTCGTTCTCTTTCATGCTCTGCCTTTCAAATAAATAAATAAATGCACTTAGAAAAATATGAGAAGGGCCCGGCGTGGTGGTGCAGTGGTTAAGATCCTCGTCTTGCACGCCCGGGATCCCATATGGGCTCCGGTTCTATCCCGGCAGCCCCTCTTCCCTTCCAGCTCCCTGCCTGTGGCCCGGGAAAGCAGTAGAGGATGGCCCAAAGCCTTGGGACCACGTGGGAGACCCAGAAGAGGCTCCTGGCTTTGGATCGGCCTAGCATCGGCCGTTGCGGCTCACTTGGGGAGTGAATCATCGGACGAAAGATCTTCCTCTCTGTCTCTTCTCTCTGTATATCCGCCTTTCCAATAAAAAAAAATAATAATAATAAATCTTAAAAAAAAAAGAAAAGAAAAATATGAGAAACAAGTTTATCAACTGGAGAGTAAAAAACTGCAAGTTGCAATATTTTCCAGTAAATCTTAGATTTTTAGATGTTTTGTTTTCACCACTTGAAGTTCCATTTTTAAAACTTTTCTGGGCCTGGTGCGGTAACCTAGTAGCTTAAGTCCTCACCTTGCATGCACTGGGATCTATGTGGGCACTGGTTCTAATCCCGGTGACCCACTTCCCCTGCAACTCCCTGTTTGTGGCCCAGGAAAACAGTTGAGGATGGCCCAAAGCCCTGGGACCCTGCACTTGTGTGGGAGACCTAGAAGAGGCTCCCGGTTCCTGGTTTCAGATTGGCTCAGCTCTGTCTGCTGCGGCCACTTGGGGAGTAAATCAACAGAGAGAAGATTTTCTTCTCTTTCTCTCTCTCTCTCCTCCTTTCTGTATATCTAATAAAAATAAATCTTCAAAAAAAAGCTTTTCCACTACTCTTCATTTTGTTGGTGTTTTTCTTTACCTTCTTAAATGAACAGAGTATATTTGCAGCAACTGTCTGTGGAAAAGGCAGAGTAGGAAATGGATTGCTGAGCAGCTTTACAGAGAGTCGGGATTTAAAAGAAGAGACAAAGATTACAATCAGAGACTTAGAATGTTTTAGATAAAAATCCATGTGTTCCAAAACACACATTTTACAGAACCATTTGAGAACATATAGACATAATACCTTTTATCCGCAAATATTACAATCCTTCCTTTCTAAAAAAGTTATATTCCCATGCATACTAACTATGTAATAATCAAATTCAGAAGTTTATTATTAATAAAATAGCATCTAATAATCCGCAAATACTCAAATTTTTCCAGTTTCCCTGACAATGTTCTTTATAGTAATTTACTTTTCTCTCTTATTAGTTATTCAACGCAGGGTCACAGGTTTCATTTAGTTATCACACTCTAAAGCAGAAACACAGGTGGAGTCTTACCACATTATAAAGAAGAGTTTCTCTATTCCTTAACCTGGCACAGTATTTTAGGCTTTCTTTGTCTTTCATGAAAGTGATAGTTTATATGGGCTTTGTTTATTAGTTCTTTACACTAAAATCATAACATTTAATGTTTTTTTATTTATTTATTTTTACTTATTTGAAAAAGTGGGTGAGAGAGAGAAAGAGAAGTCATTTATTCACAGTTTCACTATCCAAATGCCACAATAGTCAGGCCCAGGTCGACACTACAAACCCCATTCAGATCACCCATGTGGATGACAGGGAACAAATACTTGAAGTATCATTTGCTGCTTCCCAGCATGTGCCTTAGCAGGAAGCTGGATTAGCAGTGGAATGTAGGTTTGAGCCCAGACAAACAATATAGGATCTGGATATCCAAAGCAGCAAGTTAGCACACAGGGAGTCAGGGAAATAGATATCAGGGAAATGTAAACAAACACCACAATGAGGCCTCATCTTAACCCAGACACAATGGCTATCATCTAAAACTTAAAAAGTAACACATATTGGTAAAGATATGGAGGGAAAGTTGTGCCACAATACCCACATTTCAAGTAACATGCTTTTGATGCGAACACTAAGTGAAATTAATGTTTTTCAGAATAACACATTATGAAGTACAAGTGTCAATTTGTCTTATTACTGATGAAAATGACTTTCATCTCTTGGTTAAGGTGATAGTCCATAAGTTTCTCAACTGCCAAATTATCATTTTTGCCTTTGTACCTATTGAAGAATAATTTCTGGAGCTCTTTATTCCCTTTCCAGAAACACACATATATTTGTCATCATTTCCCATTTGTCTGAAATTTATTTTTGTAGGAGAAAGTCTTTTGTAAATAAATCATTCCAATTATTTGCATGAAAATATCTAATGTAGACCAATGAAACAGAATAGAAACCCCAAAAATTAATCTGTAGATCTATAATCAACTAATCTTTGATAAATGAACTAAAGTCAATCCCTAGAAAAAGGACAATCTTCAACAAATAGTGCTGAGAATATTAGATCTATGCACATGCAGGTGTATGAAACAAGAGCCTTACATTATACCATATCTAAAAATCAAGTCAAAATGGAGCAAGGTTTTAAATCTAGGAACTGATACAATTAATTATAAAGGAAAACACCAGTGAAATTCTGCAACATTGGCACAGGCAAGGACTTCTTGGAAAAGACCATGCAGCTATAGAACAGGCAATTCTGCACAACAAAGGAAAAATTCAATGAAGTGAAGGCAAAACCGACAAAATAGGACACAATATTTGCAAGCTATACAATTAATAAAGGATTTTTATACAGGGTCTATAAAAAGTTCAGGAAACTTAGCAGCAAAACAAACTATCTAGTTAAGAATGGACAATGGGTATGAACAGGGATTTTTGACAAGATGAAGTTCAAATGATCAGCAGACACATGAGGAAATGCTCAGGATCTCTAGATATCAGGGAAATGTAAACAAACACCACAATGAGGCCTCATCTTAACCCAGACACAATGGCTATCATCTAAAACTTAAAAAGTAACACATATTGGTAAAGATATGGAGGGAAAGGCACCACGATCCACTGTTGATGAGAATGTGAACTACTACAATCATGGAAAGCAGTATAAAAATACCTCAGAAATCTGAAAATAGATCTACCATATGACCCAGCCATTGTACTCCTGAGTTTACCCAACCAAAATTAAATTAACATATGAGAAGGTTATCTATACTGCTCTCCATGTTCACAGCAATTCAATTCACAATAGCTAAGATGTGGAAACAACTTAAATGCCCATCCATCTATGACTGGATAAAGAAAATGTGATATATATACACTATAGAATACTACATTGCCATAAAAATTGAAATGCTACCTTTCACGATAGAATGGATGCAATTGAAAAACCATTATGCTTAATGAAATAAGCCAGTCTTCGACCAGCCCAGCCCATGCTGGCAGATACAGGAACCAGAGCTGGGGGCCAGTCTAGTCGGAGTTATTGGGGGTTGCTCTGATTGAGCTTTAGCTCCCCCTGGTATATGTGAGGGCTGAGTGTGTGATGGGCAGGGTTGGGCTGGGCCACAACACCCATTGGTTCGCAGAGGAAGGAGGGTAGAACCAATTTATTAATTACTGCAGTGAACTTTGACAGCAAATTTTTAGGCAAATGGAGTCTCTAAAGTGGACTATGTCAGCCGATCAACCTTGGAAGGATTTCCTCATCCTTAAATCAACAGCACCTTAAAACTATCGAAACCACTTGAGCAGAACCCTCAGAACATGCTCCACAATGGGGATCCTGAAATGACATTGGGTGGCCATTCCCCATCCCTGGGGAATTAAGGCGGCTGGGAGGCTGGGCGTGGTTCCTCCCCTTGTATCCTCCCTCCTCCAGATATAGAAAGAAGAAAAAGAAAATGTGTAAACAACGGTCTCACCCACATCATCAAAAGTAAAATTAAAAAAAAAAAGTCAGTCTCAAAAAGACACATATACGTTTTCTGTGACAGTTTATATACAATACAAAAATTAATAGGAATGAAATATACTTGTGATACAATTGTGCTTTTTTAGCCCTCATTTATAGTTTTGTGGAAGAGTGATCTTAATTTTTTTTACTTATTGAAATGTTATCATTAGTGGTGAATTAAACCAGTGGTTGTAAAGTGGATTAAAATTATGCTTTTGCAAAAATTAAAGAAAAAGAAAGGGAGGAAGAAGAGGGATGGAGGGAAATGTCATTATCTTCTTTTACCCATGGGGCCCGGTGCAGTACCCTCGTGGCTAAAGTCCTTACCTTACATGCTCTGGGATTCCATATGCACACTGGTTCGTGTTCCAGCTGCTTCACTTCCTATCCAGGTCCCTGCTTGTGGCCTGGGAAAACAGTAGAGGATAGTCCAAAGCCTTGGGACCCTGCACCTGTGTGGGAGACCCAGAAGAAACTTCTGGCTCCTGGCTTCGGATCAGTTCAGCTCCAGCTGTTGTGGCTACTTGGGGAGTGAATCAGAGGATGGAAGATCTTTCTCTGTCTTTCCTTCTTTCTGTAAATCTGACTTTCCAATAAAAATGAATCTTAAAAAAAGAATGGTACCCATGAAATATATGAAATTTGTTCCTTTTATATTAATAAAAGTTAAAAAAGAAAAGAACCTTCATTTCCGAAACAAATGAAACAATTTTTGCTGAACAAAGAAATAATTGTAGTTTTCACGTTTCTTCTTTTGTAGATGCCTGTCCACTGTCTCCTGGATTGCAGAGTTTCTGGTAAGAACTATGCTGCAATTTTTACAATGGTTCTTCTTTGCACTGTGTTTCTTCTATCTTACAATTTTCTTTTTATAAGGAGTTTTCAACTATTTGCTAATGATTTACTTTGCTTTGGTTTTCTTTAGGTTTTTTTTCTGGGAGGTAATAGTTTTTAGGTTCTTGATTTTACATATTTCTATCTTCTAATATAAATAATTAAAGCTACAAGTTCCACAGTAACCATTGTCTTACTTATATGGCATAAATTTTGATGTGTTGTATTTTCATTCAGTTCAAGATATTTTCCAGATTTCTTTCTATTTCTCCAATAGGCTATCTATTAGTGTCTTAAAAAAAGATTTATTTAATCATTTGAAAGGTAGAGTTGCAGAGATAGGAGCGGCACACGGAGAGAAATTTTCTGCTAGTCACTCCCCAGTGACCAGGGCTGAGCCAGGCAGAAGCCAGGAGTCCAGAGCTTCATCCCAGTTTCCCACATGGATAGCAGAGACCCAAGTACTTGGGGCATCTTCCACTGCTTTTCCAGGCACATTAATAGGGAGCTGGATTGGAAGTAGTGTAGCCAGGACTTGAGCCAGCTGCTATGAGATGGTGGAATCACAGGCTGTGGTTTAATTTACTACACCACAATACCAGCCCCACAGTGTTTTGAGTATTGGGGCTAGTGTTGTGGCACAGTGTCATACCATCATTTCATATCAAAGTGCTGATGTGAGTTCTGGTTGCTTTGCTTCCAACCCAGTTCCCTGCTAATGTGTCTGGGAAGGCAGTAGATGTAGTCCAAGTTTTTGGGACCTTGACATTCATGTGGGAGACCTGGATGAAGCTCTTGACTCCTGGCTTCAGCCTGGCCCAGTCCCAGCCATTCAAGCTGTTTGAGTAGTAGATATATTTCTCTCTCTTTCAGCTTCCCACCTCTCACTACCCTCTCTTTCTAACTATTCCTTTCAAATAAAGATTTGAAAATAACTTTCTTTACAAAGATTTATTTATTTTTATTGGAAAGGCAGTATTATGGAGAGAAGGAGAGACAAAGGGAACGATCTTTCATCTGCTGGTTCACTCTTCAAATGGCCACAATGGTTGGAGCTGAGCTAATCTGAAGCCAGCAGTCAGGAGCTCCTTTCTGATCTCCCACATGGGTGCAGGGTCTCAAGAACTTGGACTATCCTCTGCTGTTTCCCAGGCCAAAAGCAGAGAGCTGAATCTGAAGTGGAACAGCTGACACACAAACCAGTGCCCATATGAGATGTTGGCATCACAGGGTAGATTATCCTGATACACCACTACACCAGCCCTGAAAATAAGTGTTTTTTATATTGCTTACTTGAGATTCTTTTAAATTCTCTCTGTGGTCTACTTCTAATTCAATTCTGTTGTAGTCAGAGAACATATTTCAAATAATTTTAAACCTTTTAAATTTACTAAAACTTGGTTTTTGATCTAATCTATTAGCTATCTTGGTGAATGTTCCATGGGCACTTGAAAACAACATGTTCTTTTGTTGTTCGGTGTAGTGTTAGTTAGGCTCTGTCACTTAATTGTGTTCTTCGAATCATCTACATTTTACTCACTACCTAGCTCTATCAGTTACTGACAAGGGAGTGTTGAAGTCTTCAACTACAATTAATGGAATGCATATTTTTGCCTTTCAAGTGTTAGCTTTTGTTTCATGTATTTTAAGACTTTTACTGGGTATTTACATATTTTTATAATTTTCATATCTTCTTAGCAATGTGTTAACTTTTATTTTCATAACATTTCTCTCTCTTTCTCTAATAATATTTCTTGTTTGAATATTTTTGCCATTATTATGGCCACCTTGGTTTTTTTTAATGACAACTATAGTTATGATATATCTTTTGTCATCTTTATTAGTCAAGGCCCTCCTCTGTTTCTCTGGAGTTGTTGTTATGAATTACAGATATATCTTCACAACTGATTTTAGTCTGAGTTAATCCCAAAAAAACACAGCAACTAGTTTTCATTACAATGCCATTTCTAGGTCCTTCCTTTGTGCCTCAATAGTCATACACTTCGATTACACAGCTAACTCAAGAATATAGTGTAATAATTATTGTTTTATGAAATTTTATGTTTTAAAATAAATTAAGAGAAAAGTAGATACATTCACTTGTAAACCACATTTCATATATTATAAATCTCTAAATATGTATATATTTTTTTCTGTTTACCCATGCATTTATTATCATTGTTGTGCTTTTTTTTTTTCCTCCCTGTGGGTTTGCTTTACCATCTGGTGTCATTTCATTTCAGCCTGAAGAACTTTCTTTGAAATTTCTTATTTGACAGGTCAGCTAGCAACACATTCTACAAGTTTTTGATCATATGAATATGTTCTTAGCTTTAGTTTTGATGGATTTAGAATTCTTGATTAAAAGACTTTTCTTTTAGCATTTTAAAGATGTCATTCTGTTGCCTTATGGTCTTCATTATTTCTGATGAAAACTAAGTTATTAATCATACCTTTATTCTCCTGTATATGATGAATCATTTTCCTTTCATTGATTTCAAACTTTCTTTCTCATTTCTCTGAGTTTAAACTTTTTAAAAAAGATTTATTTTTTATTAGAAAGGCAGATATACAGAGAGGAGGAGAGACAGAGAGGAAGATCTTCCATCCACTTATTCACTCCCCAAGTGACTAAAACAGCTGGAGCTGAGTCAGTCTGAAGCCAGGAGCCAGGAACCTCTTCCGGGTCTCTCATGCAGGTGCAGGGTCCCAAGGCTTTGGGCCAACTTTGACTGTTTTTCCAGGCCAGAAGCCAGGAACTGTTTGAAAAGAGGGGATGCCGGGATTAGAACCAGCACCCATATGGGATACTGGTGTATGCAAGGCAAGGAGTTTAGCTGCTAGGCTACCATGTCAGGCTTGAGTTTAAACTTTTTAAATATGCTGTGTCTAGTGGTAAATCTTTGAATTTTCTATACTTGGGGATTGTTGTACTTCTCAGATTTAAAGACAAATGTGTGTGATAAAATTTGAAGAATTTTTAGTTATTACTTAATTTTTTCTTACTATTTCTCATGTTCAATATTCCTATTAGAAGTGAAAAGGCATTTTTGAAGTTTACAGGCTTTTTAAAATCTGATAATTTTGCATCATTTTCCACTTGAAAACTAGATTTTCAGATTGGAAAATTTATTAATGTATCCACAAGTACAATGATTTGCTGTTCTGTCAACTCAGCTCTGTTATTGAATCCCTTCAGGGTAGCTTTCATTTTGGTTATTGCACATTAGAACAATGATTTATTAATTTAGTTGTTTGATAGGCAGAAAGAGAGATCTCCACTTATTCACCAAATGGCCACAAAAGGTCTGACGCCAGGAGCCTGGAACTCTACCTGGGTCTCACACATGAGTGGCAGGAGCCACCCTAGACACTCGGGTCACATTACGGCCTTCCCAGATGCATTAGCAAGAATGTGCTTTAGCTCAAGCACACGGTAACTGAGGCTTCACCTGGCACTGACATGGACGGCTGGCATCTCAAGTGGCCAATTAACCCGGTGTGCCACAATAGCTGTCTTAGTTATTGTGTTTTTTAATTCTAAAATTTACATTTGCTTCTTTAAGAAATTTAGTTTTGAAAAATAGAAATTGAAAGAGACAGAGAATGAGAGAGAGAGAAAAAAAGAGGGAGAGTAGGTTGTTCTATTAGCTGATTCACTCTCCAAATGTCTGCAACAGTCAGGGCTGAGCCAGGTTGAAGCTGGGCATCTGAAACCCAGCTGGGATTTCCCACTTGAGTGGCAGGCACACTGGTACTAGGGCATTATTTGCTGCCTTCCAGGGTGCACATGAGCAGGAAGCAGAAGTGGGGCAGGGACTCAAACACAGGCATTCTCATATGAGACGGGATGGGACATGGATGTCCTAAGCAGTGTCAGAGTCCCCTGAGCCAAGTGTCTACCCCTGTACATGGCTCTTTTTTAAATAGTTTCTATTATCTTATGAGATTCTTTTATTTTTTAAATTTTCCTATTTATTTTAATTTTTTGAACATAATTTATTATTTGAATACAGTTAAAATAGTTGCTTAGGATTTTTAAAAAAAGATTTATTTATTTTTATTGGAAAGTCAGATTTACAGAGAGAAGGAGAGATAGAGAGAAAGATCTTCCATCCTCTGATTCACTCTCCAAGTAGCCACAACAGCTGGAGCAGAGCTGATCCGAAGTCAGGAGCCAGGAGCTTTTTCTGGGTCTCCCACACAGGTGCAGGGTCCCAAAACTTTGGGCCATCCTCTGCCACTTTTCTAGGCCACAAGCAGGGAGCTGTTCGGGAAGGAGACTGCTGGGATATGAACTGGCACCAGTATGGGATCTCAGTGGATGCGAGGCAAGGACTTTAGGCACTAGGCTACTGCGCTGGGCCTGTTGCTTAGAATTTTTTTGTCAGTTCAGTTCAACATTTGGGGAGATACAACCAGTATCCACTGATTGACTTTTGCTAAATGTGGGTCACACTTTATTGTTTCTTTGCTCTTCTCATAATCTTTGGTTGACAAGTGGGCTTTTCAATAGCATAGTGTAGCAACTTTAAAATTTTGAATTCCCCCTCAATTATAAACAAATTTGACTTAATTGGTAGAACCTTTCTTTCCAAGGGTTGCAAGCCATTGTTCCTATCTCTGCTTTGTTTTATGTTAATTTTAAAATATTTATATTTATTTATTTTATTTATTTAAGAGAGAGAGGGAGGTAGAAAGAGAGAGAAAGAAAGGTAGATGGAAAGAATGAGAGATCTTCGACCTGCTAGTTTATGCTGCAAATGCTGGCAACAACTGGGACAGGACAAGGCCAGTGCTAGTAGCTAGGAACTCAAACTGTGTCTCCAGTATGAGCGGGAGAGACTCAGTTGCTTGAGCCATCACCTGCTGTCTCTCAGAGTGCGCATTATTAGGAAACTGAAATCAGGAAGAAGGCCAGCACTCGAATACAGGCACTTGGTGTGGAATGGAGACATCCCAAGCAGTGTTTTATCTGCTACACCAAACAAACATCTCTATTTAAAAATTGTTTTTATATAAACAGCTAGAATTCATCTCTCAGTCAGCATACTTTAGTGGTGAGTCAATGATTTGTACAGAGATTTTGCTCAAATACCTTGAGTCTACCAGGTTTTCACCCACTCTACTGCTTGCGTTTCTGAAGGCTGAGGACTGAGTACAAAGTTCACGAGCATGCATGCCTAGGCTTTCTGTTTTCTACTAGGCTTTCTGGGTTTCTCCTGTGTCTGCTTGTGTAGTTTTGTAGTTATCCAGGGATGGTTGTATACCTAAATCCAGCACTTCTATGGTTTAGTTATTCCAGAATCTCTTTGCTAAATTTCTAATGATCCCACTGCCTGCTCCAACTGTGATTATAAAATCAGGCCAACTGAATTCTAAGTTTTACCTCTTCTCTTTTTTAATCAACAGCAAAGCCATACTTCCTACCTTAATTGTAGTTTGACCCGAAGTAAAGCTACTCATTTTTTCAAAGACCTTTGCCATTTAAAAACTGTCAATATCAGAAAGCAATCTAAGGTTTGGAGAATGAGATTTGACCCAGGAAAGAAGGCCACAAATATCTGTGGTTCCAGTAAATTTTCTTTCTTTCTCTTCCTCCTTTTCTTCCTTCTTATCCTACTCCTTCTGCTCTTTTTTTTTTTTTTAGATTTATATTTATTTTTATTGGAAAGGCAGATATACAGAGAGGAAGATCTTCTGTGAGATGATTCACAACCCAGGTGCCCACAATGGCTGGAACTGAGCCAATTTGAAGCCAGAAACTTCTTCCAGGTCTCTCACACGGTACAGGATCCCAAGGCCTTGGGCCATCCTCGACTGCTTTCCCAGGTCACAGGCAGGGAGCTGGGTAGAAAGCAGGGCCACTGGGATTAGAACCAGGGCCCACTATCATGCAGGGCCTGCCTTCCTCCTCTTCCTTCTTCTCTTCCTCCTTCACTTCCCTCTTCTTTTTTTAAACCAATAAATGCTTCTCGATACAATTTGCTTTGGTTATTTTCCAGGGTTCTACAATTTTTTTTTAACAATTTTACCTCATTTATATATTCTAAGACAGAGATGATGGTTGTCTGCTTAAAGAAGTTGTGGTTTCTGACACAAAATTTACACACACCAACAACAACAACAAAAAAATGGACAGGGGCTGGCATTGTGGCATATCGGGTAAACGCACCACCTGCAGCACCAGCATCCCACATGAGCACCAGTTCAAATAATGGCTGCTCCACTATGCTCTGTGTGAATACGCCTGGGAATGAAGTGGAAGTTGACCCAAGTTCTCAGGTTATCCATGTCAGAAGAATCCTCTGGCTTTATTCTGGCCTACCTCTGGCTGTTGCAGTAATTTGGGAAGTGAACTAGTAGATGGAGGATCTCTCTGTCTTTCCCTCTTTCTCTCTATGTAATTCTGCCTTATAGACAAACAAAAAAACCAAACAAACCTACCTTAAAAAAGACAAGATTTGAAATAAATATATTTTGGATGTAAAATGGATTAAGATTTGTTTATCATTTAGATGAAGGAAATGAGGGAACGTGAGTAAACAAGGAAGACTCCAGATTATGAAACCCAGTCAATCTTAATTTTGTTTAGTCCTTTTTAAACTTGTGATTATGCTTTTTTCTTTGCCCTTACCACTCTGCCTGTGAGGCCAACTTCTTTCCCTATTTCTTTCTCCTTCTTTCAAAATAGAACATGTCAAATGGCCAACCCTGTAATTACAGAAGAAAGAATTCACCTGGTGGGGACTGAAACCTGACAGACAACCTATCTGATGCCCACAATAAACAGTTCCCAAAACAGAAGAGGAATTGGTGGAATTAATTCAGAAAGGCTATGTAGGTAGGACCCTTTATCACAAACCCATTAGCAAGAACTCAAGCAAGCAAAGATTTAAAACAGCTCTTAGCCTTTCGGCATATTCCAAAAGGATGAAGCTCTTTCATTGATGATGGCTCTGGAGTAAACTCAGAGCCATGTGGCTGCTCTCATTCTGGGGCTGATAGTGACAGCAAGTACAGCTTTCCTAGACATGAGGGAATTTCATGTGTATCTCAGTAACCTAGGCTATTTGCATTCGAAACAGGTGTCACCTCCTCTGGGATGACTGATTTAATTGGAAGCTTTGTCTTGGGCAGTTCTAGAGCATGAGGCCAAAAAGGCCAAGGACATGCAAAGTTTCTGTCAGTGCTACAAACACAGCAACCTCATCACTCTTGAGGCCTGGGCAGGAGCAGGGTAGAAATTATTCTGTTTTAAGCAGCCTCTGGATTCCTTTTGTAGTTCTCAGTGTCACAGTTCCACCACTGCATTATTCTATAATTGCTTTGTTATGTCTAATTTTTCTGAGTCTTTTAGTAGACCATTGTATTGATTCCCTAGAGTTGCTGTTACAAAGTATCACAAACTGGGTAACTTAAAGATGAGAATTTGTTGTCTCACCATTCTGCAAACTAGAAGTTTGAGATCAAGATGTCAACATGGGTAGACTTCCTCTTTCATCCCAGAGAGACTATTCAGGTAACAAACATACTTATCTTACTGGACCAATCATGAAATACTTTGAAATGTGAGTTCTTATTTTTATATGAAATCTGCATGGAAAAAAAAAAACTTGCCTTAGCTCTTTTAGCTGATGGTGTTTGCTGGCAATCCATAGCTTGTAGATGCATCACTGTAAATTTTTCTTCAGTTGTCACATATCCCTCTTGTCTGTGTATCATCTACTCCATGGGTATTCTCCCTCTCTTATAATCACACCAGTCAAGTTGGATTATGGATCATGCTACTCTAGTAAAACTGAGACTTAACTATTTGCATCTTTAGTGACCCTATTTTTAAATAAAGTCAGATTGGAGGTACTGGGAAGTGGAACTTTAATGTATCGTTTTAAAGGACTCATTCAACCTATAACAAGCACCTGTAAGGGAAGGGAAGGTGTCTGGTGCTTCTTTCAGTCCAAGGAAGCATACCTCAGGGCACTCAGCAAAGTGTTCTGCTTTAGGTAGATGCCAAAAAAATTAAATTCTGTTACTAAAAAAAACCCTTTCTATGTAAGGCTGGGGAGTATATTTGATTATAGTTGCATAAATTTTCAGTATTAATTGACATGTGCTTCCTCATGATTATTCTTATGTAGCATAAGGCTCTTTCTCCATTCTTGACATGGGGATTTAAACAGTTTCATGGTAAGTTGTTAGGAAAACAAACAAACAAAAAAAAAGTGTGTTGAATTTCAAAAGCTTCAGCCCAGGAAGGAGGTAAAAAGGGTTAGAATAGCAGTTGGTTAATCAAAGTAACTCTCACTCCCTTCTTCCCAAATGAGATTAGATAACTTCTCTATAACTAAAAGATAAAGAAGGAGGGCATTCTAGAGGATATGGAACAGTATTGGTTTGGTGGGATGGGAAAGCCATCAATATTGCACCTTGTTCTGAGAGCCAGGTCCTGGGGTATATGAAGAAAGAAGTGGGATCTTCTCTAGGTAAGTAAAGTGATTTAGGAGAAAAAATATATATATATATCAATGTCTAGATAGATAGATTGATACATACATACACATATATAGCTGACTTATATAGAGAAGTCATAAGACTTACAGAATTCTCCTGTCTAATAGATATACAGTTCAGTGTTTCCTATCCCTCCAAGAGGGACACAAAAGTACTTGATTTAGTGGTTAGGTGCAGGTAGATGAGAATGGCTCTAACACTGAGGGCCATCTGAATGACAGACACATCAATAATGCAAATGTAGACAGAAGACAGCCAATAGCCAGAGTTCCTTTCCTTTGCCTGCCTTCCTGAATTTCAAGTTCAAGTCAACCCAAGGAAAGACCCCTAAACTGACTCCCTAGGTTTCTACTTTTGCATAGACTGAGGTTCTATTATAGAAATCATATTGTTTGTTAAACAATGAAGTTGGTTTCTTTTAATCTTGAATTTGTAGTTTGAAATTTTTTCTCAGCTACATAGTGAAAATAAATGCTCTGCCCTTGCAAGTTGCTTCTGATTTGTAAGTGATCAGTGAGAACTCCAAGTGTCCTCTGGCAAACCAGGTGCAAGCTTGGCATCTTTCCAGACTACAGAGATTGCAGCTGAGCTCTCAGTGATTGGGCCTCCAGAAGGGAGGGAAAGAAAGAGATCTGGATAGGTGGGGATAGGGGTATATGCTGACACCACTTCAGTTGTATATTAAACTATGTCTTACTGTTCTGTAAGACGCTGGTCCTTTAGAGAGGAAGTTTTGAAAAGCCATGAATCTTGAGGTACCTACAAAGACAACTCAGCTGCTGTTGCTAAGGAGCAAGTGTGTTTGAATTGTGGTACCAATGCCACCAGCTCTTATTCAAATACCAAAAAGTTAAGGGGAGATGTTAAGTTATCAGAGTGAAAGGAGAGGTTCAGTTTGCTAGTGCATGGGTTATGATTTACAATGGTCTCTCTGAAAAAAAAAAAAAAGTCCTTACATTTGTGGGTGTCTCATAATTGATTCCATAAGATAAACAGACCATTCCCAGATTAGTCCTCCTCTTTGATGGCAGACAAGTACAGAGAAATGTAAGAAGGAAAGGGAAGACAGCAGGGGCCAAGTGGCATAAATGATCTAATTGAAGGACACTCTAGAGTGAAAAATTAAAGTCAGAATGAGCTTTTGGAATTGAATTGTGGGCTGAGTGTTGATTTTGCTTCTAACTAAATGACCTTGGGCAAATAATTTTTGACTATTCTACAACTTTAGTTTCTAGTCTGTAAATAATCTACTTAGTATGAACACCTCACGAATTTTGCTATTTTGACTCTTTATGTTTACTTATAAATCATTCAGGATTTAATTTGTATTTCAATAGCCCAACACGGTGGGCAGCCTCTGACATGGTTCCCAGTGACTCCCATTCTTGGCATTCACACCCTTGTGTAATAATTTCTCCTTGAATGTAAACTGATTCTAGTGGCATGCTTCTAATGAATGGAATATGATAGACATAGCGAGTTAGCATCTCCCTATTATGTTTTGAAATAATTATGGGAGTTAGCATTCGGTGTGGCAATAAAAATGCTGTGTGGGATGCCTATATCTGTATTGGAGTACCAGCTCAACTCTTGACAACAGCTTCCTGCTGGTGCTCACCCAGGGAGACAGCAGGTGAAGGCTCAGTACTCGGGTCCCTGCTACCCACGTGGGAGACCCAGAAAGAGCTCCTGGCTCCAAGATTCTGCCCAGTCCAGTCCCAGTTGTTGTGGTGTGGACATTTAGGGGCATGAACTAGCTCATTTGAAATCTCCCTCTCTTTGAATCTTTGTGCCTCTCAAATAAATTTTAAAATAATTGATTAATTATAAACATTTAAAACCTATCATAGCTGATTTGGTTTGTTCCCTACATTTTCTCTTTCTTTACCTCTTGCTCTTGGATCATTTGCTTTGGGGGAACCCTGCTACCGTGGTGTGAGTGGTTCTACAGACATGCAGAGAATCTGGAGCTTGCCAATGAACAAGTGAGTGAGTTTGGAAGTGGTTCCTTCATTTCCAATCAAATCTTGAGATAAATGCAATCCCAGTCAACAATTTTGATACAATTTCCTGGGAAGCCTTGAGCTATGAGGTACCCAGCGAAGCTGTTCCTAGATTCTTGGCCCAAAAAAATTATGGGATAATAAATGCTTGCATTTTTAGCCTCTGAGTTTCAGCATAATGTGTTACATAGCAATAGAGATCTAACTCATGGGTCAGGTTGATGAGACTGACGTCCTGCCTATTGTGCTAAGGAGACAGGTCATGGCTCAGGTTCGTTTCACAGTGGGACCAACATGCCTCCAAACCCATTATGTGGTCATTTTCCCAGTTCTGGAACATATAATTAGAACAGATATATACAAAAACCGAAAGAATCAATACAATGGTTCACCGACACTTGGCATGAGGACCAAAATGGTAGGAAAGATCATGTAGAAGCCAGTGGAGCTGTCTCTGCTTGAAAAGACCGTAAGCTGAGAGCAATCACCAATGTTAGTGGCACTTGAAAGGAAGTGAACAATGCAAGGACTGTGATTCCACCAGAATGTAAATGGACTACAATGAATTTAATTAGGGGTGACTCCAACTGTGGTTTCTTTTCTGGATGTAGCTTGGTGTTGGAGAAAATGAACACATTCCTGGTATGTACATATTTATCTGGAACCTGCTTTTGTCTGTTAGTAGAGACTAGCTGAAGTTGATATTTGTCTGCCAAGGCAGCAATGTATCCTCGCTGTCCTGTCTCAGAACCATATCAGTTCTCCAGCTATATGTCATAATCTAGTCTACACTGATTGCTTTTCCCTTTTCAGGGCATCACACCAGCATATCATATTGATGACATTATGCCTATTGGATGTAGTGAGCAGGAAGCTGCAACTGCTCTAAAACGAACTGGTAAGACATTCATATGCCAAAGAGTGGGAGATAAATCCCACAGAAATTCAAAGACCTGCTATTTTGGGGAAAGTTCTAGGGATCCAATTATTTGAAATATGAAGAGATTTCTCTTTCAAAGTGAAGGTCAAATTACCACACCAAGTTTATTTTGCCATTAAGAAAGAGGCACAACACCTAGTGGGCCTGGTAATTCAGGCATGTTATTTTGACTCACTTACACAGTGTTCTGAAAAACTGCCTGTTTTGAGTAGGTCTCAGAATAAGAGTACAGTATACAATAGATCAAGCTGCCATGCAGGCTGTTCTGCCTACTAGGCCATTTGACTCAAAACATATGAGGGTAACAAGTATAAATGGCTCATGGCTCACGGAGATACTGCTGAGGGCTCTTGGCAGGCTAGTATGGGTAAATCACATTGAAAATCCTTATAAATCTTTATCAAAACCACACCATCCTCTGAGAAACAACTATTCTTTTGAGAAACAATTTTGGTCTTGCAATTGGGCTTTAGAGTATGAACACTTGGCAGTAGGCTACCAAGTTACCATAGGAACTGAGCTGTCCATTATGAACTAGGTATTATCTGACCTATCAAGCCACAAATCTGAGCTTGTTTATTGGCACTTCATTATCAAATGGAAGTGATATCTACAAGATCGAACTCAAGCAGGTCCTGAAAGTACAAGTAAGTTGCATGAGTAAGTATACCCTCTACTCAGGATACATTTACTTTTTCTCTAAATCACACCAGTGACCTCAAAGGAGACTCCTCATGACTGGCTGACAGAGAAGAACCCATTTTTGATCATTCAAGACATAAGTTACCTCCTAAAAGTGGACAGCAGTAGCAATACAATCCCACTTTGGGGCAGCCCTGAAAGTCAGGGTTGAAGGGAAATGAACTCTTCTTGTGGACAAGATTTTGAACAGAGCATGGGATTATTTTGCCTGGAATTATGGTTAGCCAGATGTATCGGTCCACATCAATTATTGGGTTGTGGCTATTAGTTTGGTTGCATGGTAAGAGAATTAGAAGGAAAACTATAGAAAACTAGTGTGTAGAAAAGAGAGATAGATGGATGGATGGGTAGATAGATAGATATAATGATAGATAGATAAACCAACCAATCAGACTGACCTCTCCAAATGGACACAGAACGTGAAGATATTTGTGTTACATATTGCTCTCATTTTAACTTTCAATGATCCAACAGAATGATTTTTGTTCCCCATTCCTATAACATCCCTACTCCTTAGAATTGTTAGTTCCAAAGAGGGGAATGTTTTGATAAGGGCCCACCAATGAGTACATTAGATTGGAAGTTGAGACTTTCATCTGATCATTTTGAGCTACTAGTTTCATGAATCAATAGGCAAAGAAGAACTTACCTGATGTGGTTTACAGTTCTTGACTATCAAATAGAAATTAAGTAGTTACTGTACAATGGTCTTATCTACAACGCAAAAAAGGGTCTAAAAAAATTTCTGACATACCCATATTTTGTGATTATTAAATCAGTGGAACAATAAGAAACTCCAAATTCATTAGGACTATTAATAGCCCTGGCCCTTCAGGAATAACATGGAAAAAGAGAACTGTCCATAACTAGTTAAGGTGTTTGATGAAGTAATATAAATGGATACTAGAAGAAAGTAGTAAAATACTTTAATAAATATTATTGTAAAATAATATAGAAATTTTTATATAAATACATAAAACAATATATAAATAAATAGTAAAATACTTTAATAAATAAATATATTATTTTTATTGGAAAGGGAGATTTACAGAGAGAAAGAGAAACAGAGAAAGATCTTCCATCCTCTGGTTTACTGCCCAAGTGACTGCAATGGCTAGAGCTGAGCTGGTCTGAAGCCGGGAGCCAGGAGCCTTCTTCCATGTCTCCAACATGGGTGCTGGGTCCCAAGGCTATGGGCCATCCTCTACTGCTTTACAGACCACAAGTAGGGAGCAAGATGGGAAGTGGAGCAGTTGGGACATTAACTGGCACCCATATG
This sequence comes from Ochotona curzoniae, assembly GCF_017591425.1. Taxonomy (NCBI): domain Eukaryota; kingdom Metazoa; phylum Chordata; class Mammalia; order Lagomorpha; family Ochotonidae; genus Ochotona; species Ochotona curzoniae. The sequence continues at coordinate 64,049,861 of NW_024466599.1, forward strand.
AGATCCTGGCAGTTGCAAGGTGCGGCTTTAACCACTGAGCCATTGTGCCAGGCCTGAAAGTAGTTATATTATTACATCAATTGCAAAAAAAAAAAAAAAAGAGGACTATGTTAGTTATGAGTATATTTTCCTTCTTCTGACATGTATATATTTGCATATATGCTAGCCAATATTTTTGTTTTCTTTCTCCGTTCCCATCTCCTTACCTAATATAGGACTGCTAAGACAATTTTATATCTCAGTATCTACAAATATCACAGTCATATGTGATACAGTTAGAATACTAAAGTATCCTCAGTTTAAACGGAGTTTTGGTGCCAGCACTGTGGCATAGTAAGTCTCTACCGCCAATGCAAGCATCCCATATGACACTGGCTGGAGTCCTGGATGCTCCACTTCTCATCCTGCTCCCTTGTAATATGCCTGGGAAAGCAACAGAATATGGCACAAGGGTTTGATTCCCTGCATCCCTGTAAAACACCTGAAAGAAGCCCCAGGTTCCTGGCTTTGGCCTTGCCAAGCCCTGGATTGTATGGCCATTTGGGTTGTGAACCAATGACTGAAAGATTCTCTGTCTCTGTTCCTCCTCTTCCCTTCTCTGAAACTCTGCCTTTCAAATAAGTAAAAATAAATAAATCTTTAAAATGGAAATTTTTCATTCTCTCTTGGTGAAAGCACTAACACGGGGGCAACAAATTATGACTCAAGGTTTTTTGTTGTTGTTGTTCACTTTTGTAAACACAACCAAGCTATTGGCTATATGTTATTCATGGCTGCTTTCATGCTACAAAGTTAGCTAGCACTGGATATTGAAATAGACTTATGCCCTGAAAAAACCTAAAACATTTTTTATCTGTTTTTTTTGGAAAAAGTCTTTTGACTTTTAGGTCAGAATGTTTTGGTGTATGGCAATACTTCTGTTGGGCAGAAGTATAACTATTATTATTATCTCTTATTTGAAGATTAAGTAGGTATGGGTGCCAACTGGGCATGGGATAGACTGTGGTAGCTTTGTAATTTGTCACCATGGCCACATTAAAACATAATTATTTTTCTCTATGTACTCAGTTAAATTGGCTCACAAGAGAGATTATTATGGGCTATTTTGGCAAGTGTAAGTCAAACGGTAGCCTTATTTTGTATTTCACATACATTATTTGCTGGATCTCCTTACTGGTGCAGGGCAGTGGCTAAGACTGGAACAACTCCATCTTCCCCTGGGATTCTCCTCCAGCTTCTCTGATTCCTAGGCCTAGAGAGACGGGGGAGAAAGAGAGTTTAGTTCTATGACAAAAATCAGCTTCTGCATGGCCAAAATCAGAGGCAATAAGAGCAGACACCTGATTAGACTGTCTTTATAGGTTCAGGCTTATTATTATTTTTTATAATCTTACATAGTTGTTTAGGGTACAAAGGGTTAAAGGCTACAGAAAAGTGGGTAAGACCATTGTTTCCACACTAATATCATCATTTTTCCCCCTGTATCTGGAATCAGGGGAGAAACAAAAGGAGAAACCCCGGGCCCGGCGCGGTGGCGCAAGTGGTTAAGGTCCTTGCCTTGCACGCCCGGGATCCCATATGGGCACCGGTTCTATCCCAGCAGCCCCGCTTCCCTTCCAGCTCCCTGCCTGTGGCCCGGGAAAGCAGTTGAGGACGGCCCAAAGCTTTGGGACCCTGCACCCGCGTGGGAGACCTGGAGGAGTCTCCTGGCTTCAGACCGGCATCGGCTGTTGTGCTCACTTGGGGAGTGAATCATCGGACGGAGGATCTTCCTCTCTGTCTCTCCTCTCTGTATATCTGCCTTTCCAATAAAAAAATAATAAAAATAAATCTTTTTTTTAAAAAAAGGAGAAACCCCAACCAGACTCCCACCCATCCCGGGTCCCCAATATGGGGCATGCTTCGAGGGTCCTGCTCAAGCAGTTTTGATAGTTCAATAGTTCTGAATTGTTGCCAATCTCGCTGTTCTAAGCACGACGAAATCTCTTCAGAATACACTGACTGACATAGTCCCTTCATGGTTGGGGTTCTGAGATCAGCAGTTCAGATGGAGCAGTCTCCAAAGAAATTTCGTCTGAGGTGATCCCAGACCTGATTCTTGTGTGTGCTTGCCAGTACAGGGTCTGGCACTGTCTGTCACCCAACGCAACTTATGCACATTCTGATCATTGCAATTGCTGGGTCAGTTCTGTTTTCAGCTCTACCTTCCACGCAAACCAATGCTTGTTGAAGTCCAGCCCAATCCTACCCACTTCACACTCAGCCCTTACGCAAACCACTGGGAGCTGTAGCCTAGTTGGGGCGACTCCCCATAACCCTCACCAGGCCTACCCTCTACCCTGGTTCCCATGCTTACCACTATGTACCGCAGACTTGTTCAGTCTGTCCCACATTATTTTATCAATGTGAAACATCCATTTTATCTTTTAACATCCCTATGTCATGTTAAGGATTTTTCATTCCTATTAATGATTGAAATAATGCAGAGTATTCTTCATCTTTGCTTGACAATAATAAATAGGCAATACACAGTAACATTGTCATTCCTGTCATCCTGTATCCCACTGAGTGCCTGGTCTCCCTGAGGATGGGGGGCAAGGAGGGGAAGAAATTACTGAAGGATTCTAGGTTAAGAGTGAGAGAGACAGAATGCCTCTCAGAATTGTGTCATGATGCTTAGAGTTTCTTCTCCCCTAACAAGGTGATGGAAGCTCCAGGAAAGAGAGGCCACAGGCTTGGACAAATCACCAGAAAGCCTGCCAAAAAGAGGTCTCTGAGGCAGCCAAAAGAACACAACAGAAACAGATTTTCTGGTTGGATCTTGGCCTTTTTGCTTTTGAGGCCCAACTGAAATTAGGAATGAAAAAGCAAGACAAGGTCAGACCAGGTAGTCGAGGCATTCCTGTGGTTGTAGGGTCAGAATCCTCTCTTGAGGGATCCCTTTCGACTTTGGCTTATCTAGGTCTACAAAGGCAATGTGCACAGCAGTGAGGGTTTATTTGGTGTTATTCTCAGCTCTGCAAAAAATGTGTATGTTCTTAAAGTTCTGATCACTGCCATAATCCCCCCATTTCCATCTTTCACGTTCGTTCTGTTGGTTGAGCCCATTTCTATATTACTGGATGTTTCCATCTCAGTTGTGTCCCCACTGATGGCTAACATACAATTGACCTGTGCAAGTGTGTGTTTAGTTCTGTCTTTGGAATCTAAAATCACAGTAGCCTCACCAACCAACTTATCACTTAACTGCTTTAAACCTCTTACCCTCAAACCCTTTCCTTACTTGTCTGAAATTCTTCACTCCTCTCTACTCTGCTATCTAAAATTCATAGAATCATGGAAGGTTACAACTTGGAGGTGACTTAAAGATTAAGCACTTTATTTCACTCAACAGGAAAATGAAGTCCAAAAAAGAGAAGTGATTTGCCCCAAATCACACAACTAGTAACAGACAAAGGAGGACTGGAGGCCCACTCAGAATCACAGTGCTGGGAAGTGAAATTTCACAGTGGGATAGTAGTAAGGGGATGCAGTCCGGGATTCCAAGGCACAGACTGTCATGAGGAACCAGAGTTGAGTATTAGAAGTTGGTATGAGCAGCTAAAATGCAATATAGAATGCTAGGAATCTGGTGATGGGAAAAATAAGATTCTAAGAAGTGGGAAGAGTAAATTGGAAGATACCAAAGTTACATGGCTCCTGCTGTTCTGGCTCTGTTATCATTCTGAATAACCCCATTAATAATTATTTAGCATATTCTGAAGCATAAAACTCAACTATAACAACAGCACAGCAACAGTAACTCCAACTCATATTTGTATAGAGTTAAAATTCTTTTTACAGCCATTGTTTTATAAGTTCGCTCCATGAGAAGTTGTTATTAGAATGAATGGTATAAGGAAGATAAAATCAGGAGCTAGGAGAAAATATGGAAAATGTACAATGCACCCCCCAGGAGTATGCTGTATATTGCTAGTTAAGCTGTCTATTGCCATCCCTTCATTCTCCTTCAGAAGACCACAACGTTATTGAGTTCTTTCTCATTTCTCACCATCACCTCACATGAATGACCTTAGAAAATGACAGTATTCCCAAGTTGTAGGGATAGTTTTAATTGTTCCAGAATAATTCCTCCGCATTGACAGTGACGGGTTTGGTAAGGAGCATATGATGCTGTTTGGGCCACTGACATGTGATGTGATGCTATGTGTGGGCTGTGGTATTCCAGGAAAGCTTTCTTTAGTTAGCTGAGAGAATATTTGGAACATCTTTTCCTTTCCTATTACATGGGAATACAGAGCCATGCAATTACAGTTGGAATAAGACCTTAAGGCAAGCCAGTTTCAGGGTGCACCTGACAGCAGACAGCTAATCAGAGAAATGAAAATGAGTCTTCCAGGATTTCATTGAGTTGCTGGAGCAACCAACTTTAATGTTTGCCTTCACCTTACTTACGGACTTTGGTTAAATGAGTCAATGATTTAGGTACCAGTGGTCGGGGGGGGCAATCTTCTATGAAAACTTCTTTCAGAAGAAAAGAAATGAACCTCATGAATGTGAATAAATTCAGCTTACTTCTTGGTGGAGGGATTCTGTTGATGTTTCTGGTATATTTAAATATTTATCTTCTAATGACTGTAAAGTACAATATGAAGAAGCTAAAAAACATGTTTTTCTTAAAGATCCTTCAAATACAATGCTAGAGTCAGCACTCTTTTTAAAAATATTTCTTTGAAAGTCAGAATTAGGGAAAAGAGACAAAAATCTTCCATCTGTTGGTTCATACCCCAAATGGCCACAACAGCCAAAGATGAACCAGGCAAAAGCCAGGCACCTCATCCATGTCTCCCACAGGGGTACAGGGGCCCAAACACTTGAGTCATCTTCTACTTCCTGTCAGGGTGCATTACCAAGGAGCTGGATCATAAGTGGAGCAGCTGGGATTCAAAACGGTGCCCATATGGGATGCTAGCACTGCAACATCCTGGGCTCTGTCACAATATCCACCGTAGAATCAGCATTCTTATATGGCCTTTAAAAGGTGCCAACTTTGGAGCCAGCGTTGTGACACAGTGGCTTGTGTTGCCACCTGTGATGTCAGCACCAATTTGAGTCTGGATTGCTCCATTTCCTACATAACTCTGTTAATGTGCCTAGGAAAACAGCAGAAGATGGGTTAAGTGCTTGGACCCTTGTATCCATATGGGAGCCCAGTTGGAGTTCCAAGATTCTAGCTTTGGCTCGCAATATCTGATGAGCCCCAGATGTTGCAGCTACTTGAGGAATGAGCCCACAGAATAAAAGATCTCTCTTTGTCTGTCTCTCATACTAACTTTGCCTTTCAAACAAATTAAATAAATATTTAAAAAATAAATAAAGATGCCAGGTCTGATCCACACTACCTACATTCAATTCCTGACCCTTTCATTTCCCAGAACACAATTTAACTGAAGTTAGCTAACCTCTCTGTGCCTCAGTTTCCTCATTTATACCACTGAAAAAGTAATAATACTTAAGAGTTGTTGGGGGGATTAAGTAAGGTTAAAGACAGAAAGTTTAAAAGTGTATCTATATAATAAAATGTTGAAATATTTTAATATTCCTAAAAACATTTATTTATTTATTTATTATTGGAATGGCAGATATACAGAGAGAAGGAGCTACTGAAAGAAAGATATTCCACCTATTGGTTCACTCCCCAACTCCCCACAATGGCCAGAGCTGAGCTAATCTGAATCCAGGAGTCAGGCTTCTTCCAGGCCTTCCATGTGGGTGCAGGGACCCAATGTGTTGGGCCATCCTCTACTGCTTTTCCAGGCCACAGGCAGGGAGCTGAATGGGAAATGGGGCAGCTAGGTCACAAACTGGTGCCAGTATGGGATCCTGGCAGATGCAAGGTGAGGATTTAGTCACTAGGCTATCATGCCAGGTCCACATTTTAATATTTTAATTGTAAATACTAGAAAATGATAATTCAGAGAAGCCTAATTATTAACAATGGCATAATCTATTTATTACTATATTATCTGTGATATGTGAAGCATTTGGATATTATTACTTATAAATACTTATTCTAGTTTGAAAAAAAGTACTTTACAGTAAGATTAATCTACTTCATTTCCAGGTGATGAAATGAGTTCATTGACCAAAGTCGCATACCTGTTAGCTGCAGAGCCAGGACTTGAACCCAGGATAGCTCCAGAACCTGTTCTTCCCACTCTACTTTCTAGCTATCCAGAGTACTTTCCCTCCTGGGGGAGGTTGTGAATTGGGGCAACTTCCAGCAAGAACTAAGAAAAAACTACACAGCACAGGGTTGGCTTTGTGGTACAGAGAATGAAGCTGCTGCTTGCAATGTTAGCAATCCCATACCAGAACACTGGTTCAAGCTCTGGGTACTCCACTACTGATCCAGCTTTCTGCTAATGTGCCTGGGAAAATAATAGAAGATGGTTCAAGTACTTTGGCCCCTGCCACCCACATGGAGACCAGAATGGAATTCTGGTTTTGGCCTTGTACAGCCCTGGCTCTTATGGGCATTTGGAAAGTGAATCAGCAGATGGACTCCATCCCTAATTCTCTCTCCCTCCCTACCTGGCCTCCCTTTCTCTCTCTCCTCTCTCTCTCTCTCTCTGTTGCTCTGCTTTTCAAACAAACAAATCAATAAATCATAAGTTCTTCGCAATAGAATTTAGAAACAAAAGGAAATGTTGTAGAAACCCTTAGACTCTTGTAGATACCACTCTCATGGCTGTGCTCTTTCCCAGATGGATAGAATGTGACAAAAGACAACAAGGTTTCCTCTGAGCAATGTTTTACAGCTATGAGAAGACACAGCACACTGGGTTTTGCTGTCCATTGAAGAGTGAAGACAAAAGGAGGAAGGAAAGGGATAATTTCTAATTTCAATTAGAAATTGAAATTATATCTAATGAAATCACTTTTGGTTCTATAGTTACTAACCCCAAGTAGGCTCATTCCTTTAAATGTTAAATACAGCTCAAGGGCACTATATACAAAGTGCCTTAAGTTACTAATCTCTTCTTTCATGTGGATAGTACATCTCCCCACCATTAAAACTGAAAGTAGCAATAAATGCTGAATAAGATGTTTCCTTGGGGAAGATGAATAGCAAACATACCCTGAAGACGGGGCAGGAATGATGAGTATCCATCTCAAAAACAGGGAGTTGCTGCAGGAAGGAAACATGCCGCTTTGGACGATCTGCTAGGGAATCTTTTTTTTTTTTTAAATTAGGAAAGCTCACCACAGGCACATTCACTCAAATAACAAAACGAGAAGTATGTTTGCAAGAATTTAGAAATATTCTGAAACTCCTTTCTAGCCAGAGTAGATTGTTACAAAATGTTCAAGATAGCTTTTTAGAACTTCATTTGCAAAATTTTGACATAATTCCAAAAACAAATCTCCACTTTAAAAGTTGTACTGGTAGAGTGACTAACAGTATGTGCTGTTCTTTAAAGAGGTGTTCATTTGATGAGGAATTGGAAAAAGCGTTTTCCTAACAACATTACTGCAGTTCAGTGCAAGGACTTTAATAAATTCTGGTTCCCGTTGTTGGCTGAGTAGATTACTTATAGTTATGACAATTAGTAATGATAGAGGCAAATCAACACAGGACAGGCACGGGGATGGCAGAGGCCAAGTTCTGGACTCAATTGCCAAAGGCAAAGGGAATACTGTTCCTAAATAGGTCATGGACCAGATGGTAATAGAATGATCTGATCTATAGAGATCTTTGATGTTTATTAAATATTCATAGGATTCCAGGGATTGCCAAGGGTAGGTAGCCTGCTAAGCCATATTATTTGTACTATTTAAAAAGACAGAGCTGGTAACTTGATTTATACTGCCCCCAAAGTGAGTGTAGCTCCTTACCCAATTTCTGTAACTTGGGAAAATCACCATGCAGAACTCCTGGCTGAAGGGATGAGTAATTATGTCCGTGGAATTAGTTTACGCCAACATAACAAGAACATACTATTAATCATCCTCCTTGATGTCCTCATGAGATCTAAAGGCACTCTGGGTAAATGTCACCAACATAAAATACTCAAGGGCTCTTCAACACAGACTTAGCCTTACACTAACTTCTTGGAGCTCAGAATCAGATTAGTACTGAAACTTTAGAGAAACAGGTATTAAGCGTGATTTCTACTCAGTGTGCTGCATGGAATTTTGACACAAGTGTCACTCTTTCCCATGGTTATCTCCTTATTATTTAAGCAACTGTAAGAATTCTCCTATTGACTCCTTCATTCATGAATTTGGTCTATTGCAATGGGGAAGGTCAAACATAAGTTCTTGGGATTTCTCTTCATTAGTGAAATATTACAGGAAAACAATATTACAGGAAAACAATATTACACCATGATAGCTATCACTGTTTAATATCAAAGTGCATAGTAATCTGCACATGGTCTATTTCCTCTCTTAAAAAAGTAATTTCTGTTTTAATGCTCTATCCTCAGTGCCTAAAACAGTGACCTGCACATAATGGGTACTCAATAAGTATTTACTGAATAGATAAATACATTCTTGGAGGAGTTTTCAGAAATCACTACTATCATCATCTTTCTACAACATTCTTGTTTCATTTTCCATTGTAAACAGTGAAGCAGATGAGCCTGAGAGTGGGCTGTTCCCAAGTGTGCACTATATCAACTTTGCTAAGCTTAAAGAGTATCCCTCAGAATCTCCTTCCCTAGATACTTCCATGTTAGAATTGTTCAAAAGGAATTTTTTTTTAAGATTCAGAAGACAGAAAAAAAACAGCACTGTCACTTTCTGAGATCAGAAGCAGAGTAATATAAACACAGAGATGTTGACATGTTATAGCTCAACCTGGTTCTGCCCACTCTGTGTCTAGTTCTTCTTCTTCCTAACTGTGGCCCCAGGATTGCTATCTGATGCTGAGGAAGATGCTTACCATGGACTCCCTCACTTACAAAAGTTGCTGCATAACTGTGGTGGGTCTATAAAATTGTATTGTTGTCCCTGCCAAGTGAAAACAGCCTATCTTAGTCATTTTATTTGTTGGCTGAAGAGCTATAAAAGTATTTACCAGATTAGTAGTTGTGTCTGTGGTATTGATCTCCTCTTAGAAGAACATTACATTTTGAAGAAAGAATACAGTTGGAAATAAATGTTAATTGAGTTTGTGACAGTCTACTCTTGGCACTTACTCCAGCAGGTGCTACAGCCTGGCTCAGCTCAGCCTGCCCCAAGTCCCAGCTCTCACCTGCAGGTACAACAGCCTAGCCCAACCTGGCCTACCTTCACCATTCATGTCAACTTCTGGGCATAGTGGTCCAACCTGGAAAGGCCTGTGCTCTAGGTTGTCTCTTGCTTGTGCTAGTATACGCTGAGGACTGGCCCAACACAACCCACCCCCAGACCTAGCCCTTACACATACTGATAGGTGTTGCAGCCTTACCCAGCCCAGTCTGGCCTCAGCCTTGGCTCTTGCACTCACCAGTGGGAGCTACAGATTAGCAAGGGAGACTCCAAAGCTCCCCTACCAGCCCTGTTCCTAGCTCTGGATCTTGCATGTGCTGGAGGGGGCTTCAATCCAGCCTGGAATGTCCCACTGCAGTTTCAGTTCTCACTGGCAGGTGTTGTAGCCTAGGCCAGTCAGGCATGGCCCACACCCTATTCTGGTTGTAGTATATGCCAGTGGGTGCTATGGCCTACCAGTATGTCCGACCCTTAGATTCGGCTCACACAGTGCTCTCACAGTGCTGTAGCCTTTCATGGCCTGGCCTGCCCCTTGCCCTGGCTATTGTGCTCCCCAGTTGAAGCTGTGGCTTAACAGAGGAGTTCCCCAAGTTCCCCTACCAGGCTCACTCCCAGCCCTACATCACACTCATGCCAGTGAGTGCCATAGTCCTGCCTGGCATGGTCTGCCAATTATTGGCCTTTGCACATGCTGGCAGGTGCTGCAGCCTGGCCCAGCCTGGTTCCTTCCAAGCCCCAGCTCCCTCAAGAGTCAAGTGAATTCTGTAGTCCAGTCTAGCTCAGCCCATCATACGGCTCAGCCCATCACCACCAGCAGCTTTCTGTGCAAGCTCGTAGGTGCTGCAGTCCCACAGAGACGAGCCCACAAATCCTCCACAGAATCTGCTCTCAGTTATGGTTCTCTTGAGGGATCATGAACTCTTTAAGCAGATTAGTTTTATCATTTTCCTTGATTTCAAATAGCTCTTTTCCCCATTTATTGTCAAAATCACAAACTGAAATACATACAACACAAATATCAGAAACTACTAGATGCCTTTGAGATATGTTACAAAAACCTAGAAGCACATCACAGGACAGGGAGTCTGCTTCCAGTGGTTTATTGTAGGAGTACTCTCAGGAAAGTGGAGGGAGGAAAGCAGGATTGGGCAGGGGAAGAACATGGAATCAAGTGGGTACTAGCTCACATCAATGCCTATAGAAGAGCTCTGGGGCCTGAAGTGCGCCACAGTTAGTCCCACCCCAAAGCAAGGGCACTGGCTCTTGATATCTTCATGCTGTTAGTTATGAACTGAGGTCTGTCATAGGGAAAATGAGAAGTTGCAAGTTTTTAAACTGAAGGTAATTTTCCAGAGTTAGGCAGCTGTGTTTTCAGCTGATACCTGGCTGGTAAAGGGGATGGGATGGAGCCCAACAGCACCCATCTCCAAGGTGCTTTAAGAAGTACCTACAGTGGAAATGCTGCCAGCAGAAACAGAAGGCTCTCAGTGCAATTCTGTTTCTATTCCTTTGTTTCTGCTGTAACCTCCCACATCCCTCTAATTCAGTAGTAGTTTATTCTTCAGGCTCCCACTTCCAGAAATCTTTCTGGGGATCACTGCTTGGTGATCAATGCTACACCTGGCTACCACCCTCTGCCTTACAGTTCCTACAACTGCTCTTCTGTTATCACCTTAAACTGTCTGGGTATCATCTTTGAATGCCTGCTTCTACTGCACAGCTCAACAGTTCTCAGACTCCTTTCTGTCCTGGTATCCCACTTCCCACCTCAGCATTGCTATGTATAATACAATTACATCAGTAGAAAGAACAGAGTTCCTAAGTAATAGCTATTCTTTCCTCCATTCACAAGAATTACCTCTGTGGTCTGCTAATTCACTCAGAACCTACCATTTCTCTCTCTCTCTTTCTCTGGTCTGTACTAGTTATTTATTGCTATGTAACAAATTATCTCCAACACTTAGCAACTGTTGGGGCTCATGACACACAACCCTGAGATACAACTGTAAAAGAACAAACCAAGCCACCACAAAACATATTTCTTTGGCATATTTCAAGCCAGTTATTCTGAGAAACTGTAGACATAGGAGTAGTTCTGAAAAGCTGTCCTTATGTAAAATAAATTAACATGTATAAAATATAAGCCTACATCAGTAAAGGTATCTGTATCAGGAAGATGGCTGCCCAGAGACAATGTTTATGACCTGAGACTTTATTGCAACAAGACCACTTCACCCATCAACATATTTTCCCTCTCTGTTTCATAACTTATGCCATCTCCCTCCCCAAACTCCTATTCTGGTTTTTTTTGATTTGTTTGTTTTTTGTTTTGTTGTTGTTGTTGTTATTTTAGCTCAGGATGTCATATAAGCTTGAATCATTTGGCCCTTCTTTGAATCTCACTGTTTTATGAGACTCCCAAGCATACATACGTAATTAACATGGCTTTCCTCCTGTTAATCTGTTTTATGTGAATTTAGTTCATTGCCAAGCCAAAGAATCCAGAAGGGTAGAGAGAAGCCACTTCCCCCTTCCTTATATAGCTTAAAACAACATACATTATCTCATAGTTTTTTTGGGTTAGGAATCTGGGAACAGCTCATCTGGGTGGTTGCAGCTCAGTCTTGCATGAGCATGCAGTCAAGATGTTGCCTGTGGCTATAGTCATCTGAATGTTTGAGTGGGCTACAAGATCTAATTTCAAGATGGGCCACTCACGTGGTTCAGCTGTCAGAAGGCCTTGGTCTGTGCTGGCTGATGGCAGAATGTCTTGGTTTCTCAAAATGTGGACATCAATACAGGGTGACATCAATGTCCTCATGACCAGTAACTACCTCTCCCTGGAGGTGGGTGATCCAAGAGAGAACAAAGTGGAAGCTGCTATGACCTTTATGACCTAATCTTGGAAGTTACAGTTGGTCAAGTCTGCCAGGATTATTTAAACCAAGTGCGTTACTAAGTCTGTCAACATTCCATCACTGATAGGAGTATTCCAGAACGTGTGGTTCAACACACACCCTACCTTGTCACATCCAATGGAGATATTTTCTAGAATGAAGTGACAGACTCTGAACTAAGGGGCAGGGATGTTCTTCCGCTAACAGGTGATTACCTAACCATCCTTGGCTTTCAAGGATTGATGGAAGGAGAGAGTTACACAGTGATGCTACACAAAATATTAGCTCTGGAATTAGATTGTAGTTAGATAAATTGGGGACCACTACCCTTGCTTTGGCAAATCGCTTAACTCAATCCAAAATACAGTGCTAAGAATTGTTATGGAAACTGGGCAGAGTGTCTAGGAAAAAGTTCACTCTTACGATACTTAGAGTGTGGCTAAGACAGACATTAGGTAAGTCATTTCCCTCATGATGGTTATATACCATTCCAAAGGAAAGTGACCCTGTCTATGTCACTGGAGAAGATATCTTTGAGGAAGTGACATTTCAGTTGAGATTTGGAGAATTATAAGATTTAATCAGGAAGGGCTGGCATTGTGGTATAGCACGCTAAGCCTTCACCTTCAATGCTGGCATCCCTTATGGGTGCTGGCTTAAGACCTGGCTTCTCCACTTCCATTTAAGTTTCCTCTAATGTGCCTGGGAAAGCAATGGAAGATGACCCAAGTGCTAGGGTCCCTGAACCCATGTGGGAGGGCAAGAAGGTCCTGGCTTCTGGCTTCAGCCTGGTTCAGCCCTGGTCATCGTGGCCATCTGAAGAATGAACCAGTGAATGGAAGATTCTCTTTTTGTCTTTCCTTATCTCTTTGTAACTTTGCTTTTCAAATAATAAAAAGTAGGATCTGGGGCTGACACCATGCCTCAATAGGCTAATCCTCAACCTTCAAGCATTGGCATCCCATATGGGCACCAGTTCATGTCCTGGCTACTCCACTTCTGATCCAAATCATTGCTTATGGATGACCAAAGTCCTGGGATCCCTGCACTCACAAGGGAGAACCAGAAGATGCTCCTGGCTCCAAGCTTAGGATTGGCTCAGTTCCGGCCATGTGGCTATTTGGGGAGTGAACCATCAGATGGAAGATCTTTTTTGTCTCTCCTTCTCTCTTTAAATCTGCTTTTCAAATAAAAATAAAATAAATCTTACAAAACTAAATCTTAAAAAAAAAAAAAGAACAGAGGAGGCCTAATGTCATGGTATGGTAGAAGGAGCTTCTGCCTGTGCTGCCAGCATCCCATTTGGGCACCAGTTTGTATCCTGGCTGCTCTACTTCCAATCCAGCTCACTGCTTATAGCCTGAGAAGGCAGCAGAGGATGGCTCAAGTTCTTGGGACCCCTGCATCCAAATGGAAGATTCAGAAGAAGCTCCTGGCTCCTTGTTTTTGGCTTCGAATTGACTCAGCCATGGCCTTTGCAGCCATTTGGGGCTTAAATCAATGGATGGATAATATCAGGTGCAAAGGTTCTGAGTTATGAAGACTCTTAAAATTCCAAGGAGATGAAAAGATATGAGAGGGGCAAGAATGTTGATGGTGAAGAAAAGAGGGAGGTAGAAAGGCTATAGAGCCTGGTAAGAACTCATACTTCCATGGACTCCCAGATCCCATAAGAAGGATTTGGACCCAGTACCATGGCCAATTATTCACTCTTTTAAGCAGACGTGTGGCTTGATGACACCTGTATTTTTAAAAATAGTATTATTTTTCAGGATGGTTCTAGCTATTCATGGTTTTTTGTGTTTCCAGATGAACTTTTGAATCATTGTATCCAGTTCCGTGAAGAATGTTTTGGGCAATTTGATTGGAATTGCGTTGAAAATGTATATTGCTTGTGGTAGTATAGACATTTTAATGATATTGATTTTGCCTATCCAGGAGCACGGGATGTTATTCCATCTTTTGAGGTCTTGTTCAATTTCCTTTTTAAATAGTTTGTAGTTTTCTTCGAATAGGTCTCCTACGCTTTTGGTTAGATTTATTCCCAAATACTTCATACTTCTTTGACAAAAAGACCAATGACAGTCCAAGCAAGTGGGAAGGCCTCTTTAGTAAATGTTGTTGGGACAACTGGCTAATAGCCTGTAGAAACAAAAAGATAGACCCACATCTATCACCATACACTAAGATCCAATCTACATGGATAAAAGACCTAAACCTACATCCAGAAACCTTCAAACTCTTGCAAGAAAATGTAGGAAATACCCTGCAAGACCTAGGAGTAGGTCCCGACTTTCTAAGAAGGACACCAAAAACAATAGCAGTTGAGAACAGAATAAACAAATGGGACCTCATCAAACTAAGAAGCTTCTGTACAGCAAGGGAAACAATCAACAAAGTAAAAAAGCAACCCACAGAATGGGAGAAGATCTTTGCACACGATATAGGCGATAGGGGGCTAATTTCCAGGATATACAAAGAACTTCAAAACAACCAAAAAACCAAAACAAACAAGCCACTCAAGAAATGGGCACGGGAAATGGGCAAACATTTCACAAAGGAACAAGTCCAAATGGCAAACAAACATATGAAAAAATGTTCCAGCTCCCTGGCAATAAGGGAAATCCAAATTAAAACATCGATGAGGTACCACCTAACACCAGTAAGATTGGCCCACATAAACAAGAACACCAACGACGCTTGCTGGCGAGGATGCGGGGAAAAGGGAACCTGTTTTACGACAAACCAACATGCATCCCTATGTTCATTGCAGCACAATCAGTAATTGCAAAAACATGGAAACAACCGAAATGCCCATCAGCAGAAGATTGGATAAGAAAGCTTTGGTTCATCTACTCCATGGAATACTACTCAGCTATTAAAAAAAACAAAATGCAGTTCTTTGTGGCTAAATGGGCCCAACTGGAAACTATAATGCTAAGGGAAATGAGTGAATCCCAAAAGGTTAGATACCACATGTTTGCCTTGATTTAACCTGTAATTTTTTGTTTGGTTGTTTGTTATTTTTTGAACGTGTCATTGATACTGTCTCAACCCAGATGTTTCGAAGAATGGAACTTGCATTATTTTTAACATATTGTTTACCCAATACTATGTCAATTAATTCCATAATGTTGTATATTGATACTGAGGTCTTGTTGGGGCTTTTAACTGACCGGATCTTTACTCTGTTAGCCCTACCTTCAGACCAGAGAAGGTCTCCCCAAGAGGCCACTGAACTTATCTGGACAATAAGACGCTGAACTTTATGCTAGGCATGTGTTTGCAAGGAATGAATCTCAACTGAACTTGAACTATGGTTATGCAACAAGGTGGAGGAATCCACCATGGGGGGAGGGGTATGGGAGGGGTGGGGGGGAATCCCCAGTGCCTATAAAACTGTACCACATAATACAATGTAAGCAACAATAAAAAAAAAAAAATAGTATTTTTTCTGGGCCCGGCGGTGTGGCCTAGCGGCTAAAGTCATCGCCTTGCACGCCCCGGGATCCCATATGGGCGCCAGTTCTAATTCCGGCAGCTCCACTTCCCATCCAGCTCCCTGCTTGTGGCCTGGGAAAGCAGTCAAGGATGGCCCAAAGCTTTGGGACCCTGCACCTGAGTGGGAGACGCAGAAGAAGTTCCTGGATCGTGGCTTTGGATCGGCATAGCATCGGCCATTGTGCTCACTTGGGGAGTGAATCATTGGCGGAAGATCTTCCTCTGTCTCTCCTCCTCTCTGTATTTCTGACTTTCCAATAACAAAAAAAAGTATTATTTTACAAAAATTATTGAGAATTATAAAAATTGTGGAGAATGCATTAGAGAGGGAGAAAACCGAAGTAGAATGCCTGTTAAGGAGGCACTATAGAAGTACACTGCAGGGCCCGGTGCGATAGCGTAATGACGTCCTCGCCTTGAATGTGCCAGGATCCCACATGGGCACCGGTTCTAATCCTGACAGCTCCACTTCCCAACTAGCTCCCTGCTTGTGGCCTGGGAAAGCAGTTGAGGACAGCCCAAAGCCTTGGGACCCTACACCTGTACATGGGAGACCTGGAAAGAAGTTTCTGGCTCCTGGCTTCGGATTGGCGCAGCACCGGCCATTGCAGCCACTTGGGGAGTGAACAATCGGACGGAAGATCTTCCTCTCTGTCTCTCCTCCTCTCTGTACATCTGCCTTTCCAATAAAATAAATAAATCTTTAAAAAAAAAAAAGTGCACTGCAGAGGTGAGGATAGCAGAGAAGATGAGACATCATTAAGATGGGGACAGGATTTTCCCACGGACCATGGGCTGAAAATAGAGGATTCAACGAATACTGTCCATGAACCAGATCCTTCATTGGTAGTGGTGAATGGCAGATGCAAGGGGATACATTGTGCATTCTGCTTTAGCCACATGCCATTTCAGGGGCCTGTTAGACATCTAAGCATGTAAGAAACCCAGGCAGGCTGGAATCTGAAGATTTAGACTTACTAATTAAAGTTTCTGGATGAATGAGGGTGTCTTAAATTAGAGTGTAAAATAAGCAGAAGACATACTCTAAGCAACCCTAATATTTAAGGGGCCAAGAGAAAGGAGTGAGGTGAGGAGGGAAAATGTATAGGGGATCATGTCACAAAGCGAAGGAAATGTTGTTTACAGAGAAATCAGTAAATGAAATTATTCTTTTAATTAGGGTAATTATAACTCTTCTCTTATAGGACTCCAGGGAGGATTAAATGAGATAACATATATAAAGATTTTCTTCGTAATTCATGGATGTTTGTCAGTGTTAGATACTGGGAGTCTCTGGAATAAAGGTTGGGAAAGGGAAGAAAGCCAGGATTCCCCTTCTGTTGTATTTTCCAGCACCTAACACATTTCTAAAGTAACTTCTCAGCACTGAACACTTCTGAAGCAAATTTATAGCTAATTACTGGGATTCAGAGCCAGTTACCCTTTGAGACAATACAGAATAATTTTTGAAAATCCAGGGGGGGAAAATCCCTAGTATTACACAACAACATCATCAAAAAATGAACAACTCTACTGCTTAATATTGCCTAAAAGACCCCTTCCAGGAAAAATCCAGAAAACCATTTCATTCCATAATAAAAGGTTTTAAATGCAAATACCTGGGGCAGTTACCACAGTAAGGTAAAGGAGATAGTTAAGTATAATTATGTTATCAGATCCTCTGTTGTTGTTCTTTTTTTAAAGACTTCAGGAAGGCACTCTGTACCAGGAAGGAGCAGGGAGGGACCATGGAAGGGGATAAGGGAAAGGTTGGCCATACCCAAGGCAAATTTCATTGACTCCTTAGTTTCACAATTTTGCTTTAGGTAGAGTGTGTTTATCTTCACATCTGTCTAGAGAGAAAATACAACTTGTATGTAAATGTTCATTATGCTCTCTGAGGTGGCTGGTGCCAGCCTCTTCCCTAGCAGAAACTATACCTTTCTCTTGTGTGTTACGCAGGAATGGTTTCTCCCGGTGGGTGTAGGTGACTTAATGTCTAGAATCTAACAGCAGCAGAATCCCGGCCCCGTCTGCTTTAGGTTGCTGGTGGTGTGGGATAAATCTGTAGGTTACTGTGTCAAACCAATGCAGGAATCACGGGGTCCTGAGGATGGTGCATCTGGGGAAATGATCTGAGAGACTGATGTTCCACGCACCTTCCCAAAAGCATGCAGGAATGTGCTGGGTCATTACCAGTAACTTGCACCTGCCGTTCCAATTAGAGCTTGCAGCATGGACTGGGGGTTAAGAGGGATTATCTTTTCTCCCTTCCCATGAGGACTAGAAAGAAGACATCTGAAAACAGCAGCCTCCTCTGTAGAATCTGGTGACTCAAAACACAGGCAGCAGGGCTGTTCTTGGGCACAGTGGGCCAAGGATACCTCTCTGAAGGTTAGAAGGCTGCTAGGTCTCCTTGTGTCCTTTATCAGGCCCTACAAAGCTACTTCTGTCACTGTTTGCTACACAGTCAGGTATTTACTCTATAGAGCTATTCCTTTTCCAGAACCATCTATGTCCTTTCAGTACATTAACTGCATGAAGCCTTCTGTTGCAATGGGGCTCTGAAGATGGTCCTTTAATTCAAATTAACTGAATATTCACAAGCTAAGAACCCAGAGTCTGTACTCCTATGGAGGCCAGAAAAGCAAAACAGCCCTTGCCCCTAAGGAGTTTGTCACAGTTCAGTTGGGAACGCCAGTCATCTAATTGGCAGTCCTGCCTCCAGGGTCACCACTTTCTCCCTGAATGCCTCTCTTCCTACTGTCAGTCCACAACTTCTCTCCTGGTCAGAAGTGAGGAAGCTCCACAGGGTCTTGGGCTCACCCTGAGTCTTCTTTCTACCTGAGCCCCATGCTGGCAACTATATGCTGTGGCTGTCTTCTGTAAGTACTGCCTGCCTTGAATGTTTGGCATCTGCAAGATGAGCCTGATTTTTCCTTCTCAATCACAATGCTATAGTTTTTCCTATCGCTGTGGTAAGAACTCCACCCCACTTCATGCCCTGTACATGTTACTTTCTATGGTACCAATGTCATACCCCTATTTGCTACAGACTGAACTTCCATCATGGGCTAGGATATCTATCCCCTGCTCTCCAATTCTAGTGAACAGACTTAATTCTAGAATCTTCTGCATTAACAACCAGTCCTATCCCATTTCAGTTAATCACAGATGGATAACTGTCTCTTGAACCATGTCACAAGAAAGAGAGTGAGACAAGAAAAAAAAAATGCAAGACAGGATGCATATCAGGTACAATGGTGTGGGACGGCGTACACATGCCACTGAATGAATTCACAGGGAGAATATCTTGGGTATTCTCAACCAGGCCTGTGATTTATAGTACAAGAATTGTTCATCCAATCAGAAAGACATCTGATTTTTTCCTTGTGCAGCAATAGGGTAAGGAAAATGTTGAACAAAAAAAAGCTGAAGTTCTCAAGAACTAAAGAACAAAAACCAAGTAGCTGGAAAGCTGTGTATTACATTCCAAACAAGTAAAAGAAACCATTTCACCCTCACTTGGAGGAATGTTGGCATCAGTAGTCTTTTTCTGAGTTTCCTCATTTGGTTGATTTTACCATACAGACATCCGACTAGAAACCTAGTGTTGGGCCCGGCACCGTGGCCTAGTAGCTAATGTCCTCCTTGATTGCGCCAGGATCCCATATGGGCTCCAGGTCTAATCCTGGCAGCTTTTCTTCCCATCCAGCTCCTTGCTTGTGGCCTGGGAAAGCAGTTGAGAATGGTCCAAAGCCTTGGGACCCTGCACCTGTGTGGGAGACCTGGAAGAGCTCCTGGCTCCTGGCTTCTGATCAGATCAGCATCGGCTGTTGCGGTCACTTGGGGAGTGAATCATCAGATGGAAGATCTTCCTTTCTGTCTCTCCCCCTCTCTGTATATCTGATTTCGCAATAAAAATAAAATGAATCTTTAGAAAAAAAAGAAACCTAGTGATTTCTTTAGAAAAAGAAATCAAGAAATGAAGATTAAAAATGGAACAGAGACTGAACACGGAAAAGAAGGCAGGATAGCTACCAGGTTGGCTAGGATTTAAAGACCCCAAGTTCTGGGGGGAAAGTTCCAAGAGGGCTCAGACTGGCCCTGTATCCTGAATGCAGAGTCTGAGAAGTGCAAATGGGTTGTCAGGAGCTGGGCTTCTCAGGTAGGGCTGGCCAGAAGTGGCTTGTGCCACGTGCTTGAAGTACACCCATTGGCATAATGTCACTGGCTGCTTCTGTTGTGTGCATGAGATGACAAGGGAAAGCCATCGTTCCCTGGGAACCCTCTACCACTGTCAGCAACCTAGGCACACACTGGGATGTGTCACTGTAAGTCCATCCTATGATCTTTGTCTTCCATAGACCTTACATTCAAAGGATAAACAAATCACCATATAACCCATGTCTTTTCACTTGCTCTTTCTTTTCCAATCCACATTTACTTAGTTTAGCCATAACCTTTTAACATTTCAACTCATGCATCTCTCTCTCTCTCTTTTTTTTTAATTATGCATCTCTTATCTTTTAAAATATTTATTTATTTTTATTACAAAGTCAGATATACAGAGAGGAGGAGAGACAGAGAGGAAGATCTTCCGTCTGATGATTCACTCCCCAAGTGAGCACAACAGCCGATGCTATGTCGATCCAAAGCCAGGATCCAGGAACTTTTTCGGGGCTCCCACATGGGTGCAGGGTCCCAAGGTTGGGCCGTCCTCAACTGCTTTCCCAGGCCACAAGCAGGGAGCTGGATGGGAAGTGGAGCTGCTGGGATTAGAACCGGTGCCCATATGGGATCCTGGTGCGTTCAAGGCGATGACTTTAGCCGGTAGGCCACACTGCTGGGCCCTATGTATCTCTTATTTTAAGTCCTAATCCCCTTACCTGGTATCTCTGGACTCCTATTTTGTCTATACATCATCCCATGCTAATTTTGGTCTGTGGCTGTGATTTGTTCATTTGTCTGTCATTATCTCTTGGACTATGAGAGCATGGAGGTTAGTTTCTATGTCTCACCTTCCCTTAAAAATAAATGAATGGGGCCCAGCAGTGTGGCCTAGAGGCTAAAGTCCTTGCCTTGAATGCACTGGGATCCCATATGGGCACCGGTTCTAATCCCACCACCCCCTCTTCCCATCCAGCTCCCTGCTTGTGGCCTGGGAAAGTAGTTGAGGATGGCCCAAAGCTTTGGGACCCTGCACCTGTGTGGGAGCCCTAAAGAAGTTCCTGGATTCTGGCTTCGGATCGGCATAGCATCGGCCATTGCGCTCACTTGGGGAGTGAACCATCGAACGGAAGATTTTCCTCTCTGTCTCTCCTCCTCTCTGTATATCTGACTTTCCAATAAATAAATAAATCTTTTAAAAAAAATGAATGAACATCTATTGGTGTTTCTTCAAAAATTACATCATGTCAGGGCAGGTGTTGTGGTATAGCAGGTAAAGCCACTGCTGAAGATGTCTGCACCCCCTATCAGAGTGCTGGTTCAAGTCCCAGCTACTCCTTTTCCTATCCAGATCCTTGCTAGTGAGCATAGGAAGCAGTGGGGGATAGCTTGAATGCTTGAATTCACACCACACACACAAGAGAATGGGATGGAATTCCTGGCTCCAGGCTTCATTCTGGCCCAGTCCTGGCTGCTGTGGCCATAGGGAATGAATCAGCAGATGGAAGACACCTTGGTGTATGTATGTGTGTGTGACTTGTCATTTCAAATAAATAACTGAATATTTAAAAAAATTATATCATCTTCACATCACTCATATACGTGAATAGAGTGTGCACTTGCAACAGAGATTTCCCCAAAATCAGTGATCTCAAGTTTATGAGTTCAATCCATTAATGGTCCAGGATGGTAACAGCGGCAAGATGTTTGCTTTAGAATGAAAAAAGATTTCTTTTTTCCTCTTTAGTCCCATTTTAGCCTGCTCGCTTTTTTTCAAATAATTGAGGATTCAATTCTTGAGTTTCTATATATTCATTTTCTGGGAAAATTCAGAGAATATATTTTCAAGTGGAAAATAATTTGCTTCTATCCCCCACCCCTCCTGGTCTTGGCATAGTAATAAACTAACTGTTCTGAGAAGCTCAGTATCCTATATGCTTTGCAAACTGCCTCTCCCAATATTTGTCTTCAACAATTTCACTATAATTATTTTTTTTCTGCACAAAGAAGTATGTTTCCTCACATTTAAGAGGCACAAAATGTTGTTCTCACTTTCAAAAGAGATGTGGTGTTTCCAGATTTAGAAATATACTTCTAGCTGCCAAGCTCTGCTAGACCCTGCTTTGGCTTAACAAGGAATGTTTCTGTTTCTCTTAGGCAAAAAAAAAAAAAAAAAAAAAAAAGCAAAATCCTGGAATTATTTAACTATCTTTTGGTTTAGTTTAGAGACCAGGAGAGATAATTACATGAAAATCTAAAGGAAGAAGAGAAGTTAGGGTTGAGGACTTGAACTACAGTAGTCCAGGACTTTGCACCAGTTTGGTCTCTGGGCCTGTTTCCTCATCAGTGAACCAGGGAGACTGAACGATATAATTATTGCAGTCTGTTCTGTTTTGAAGTTCTGATTCAATGTATTATACTCTCCTACAATCTCTTTTTTATTACATATATAGTTCTGTGTTACTTAACAATTGATGTGTTTTGGGACTTGTGTGGTGGTGGCTCAGGTTAAGCTGCTGCCTGTGGCATTGGAATATATATGAACACAGGTTCAGATCCTGGCTGCTCCACTCCTGATCCAGCTCCCTGCTAATGTACCTGAGAGAGCAGCATAAGATGACCCAAGTTCTTAGGCCCTTGCACCCATGTGGGAAACATGGATGAAGCTCTGGTTTCCTGGCTTTGTCCCTGCCCGGCTATAGCTACTGAGGCCGTTTAGGGACTGAACCAGCAGATGGAATATCTCTATCTCTCACTTTCTGTTCCTGCCTTTCAAATAAATAACACATCTTTTAAAATTGACATATAGGAGCTATTACAGTAGCTCAATAAACTAATTCTCTACCTGCTAGCACTAGCATCTCATATCAGTGCCAATTCTAGACCTAGCTTCTCCACTTATCCACCTGCCTGATAATGACCTAGGAAAGCAGTGGAGGATGGCTGAGGTCCTTGGGCCCCCTGCACCTATGTGAGAGATCCAGAGAGACCCTGGCTCCTAGCCTTGGGACTGGCTCAACTCAGGACATTGTGACCATTTGGGGAGTCAAATCTGGATGGAAGAGCTTTCTGTTTCTCCTTCTTTCTGTAAATCTGACTTTCAACTAAAAATAAATAAATCTTTAAAAATTGATGTTTTGAGAAATGCTTCATAGGTTGATTTTGGTTATTTTGCAAACAGAACATACTTAACACAATTGGAGGCAGCTACAGTGTCACAAGGCAGTATAATTTTGTGGAACCACTGTTATGTACATGGTCTGTCATTAACTGGAATGACACTGTTTATGAATGTGTCTTCTGCAAGGGAAGGAGACTGTAATAAAGTGGCCACTGACAGGCAGAATTTATTGTGGGATTTTGTTGAGGTCTTGAAGGATGGCAAGGGGTTAAAACTGGGGCAGAAAACAATCTTGGACCTACAAGGGAGGAATTTCCTCTTCTCTCCTGGAACCTGATCTGATTGTTCTTGGAAGAGCTGTGGTTCTGGGCATATCCTGTGGCAGTTTCATGGCATTTCTAGGTAGAGGTGGACTTTTGAGAACATGGAGGTTTCCCTAAAAATCAGCAACATGTATGTGAAACACCCAAAATAGATGCAGCACTGGAAGAAGGGGTTCTCACCATCCATGCAAGTCTCAGAAACCACTGCAACATGGTTCCCTCAGTGCCCGAGGGTGGTTCTGCACCACTAGCTTTGGTAGTAAGGTTGCCACAGGAACACAGACTCTTTCCTCCGTAGTCCTTGATCATACAGCACTTCTTTTGGCTCGAGTCTAATGGACTCCTTGTTTTCAGCAGCTCCATAGTAAAGCCATATGACAACACAGCTGGCAGTAGCTGGCTTCGTCCACAGACAGAATGCATTCTCTTTGAAGTGATTTGGTCATTACCTGTAGCTTTCTTGAATGCATCACAGGAAGAAAACATCAGGATAGAATAATGGATTTCCTCCCCTTCTGATAGAGGTATAGAATTTTACTATCTTGATCATGAGAAAGAGATCTCTTGGGGCTGGTGTTCCAGCACAGCCTGTGATGCTGGCAAAATTCTACTCAGCCTTCAAGATTTACTCCAACTGCCATCTCATTTATAAAATATATATTTTTTAAAGATTTATTTTTATTATTTTTTCATTGGAAAGGCGGATATACAGAGAGGAGAGACAGAGAGGAAGATCTTCCGTCCGATGATTCACTCCCCAAGTGAGCGCAATGGGCCGATACTATGCCGATCCGAAGCCAGGAGCCTCTTCCGGGTCTCCCACGCAGGTGCAGGGTCCCAAAGCCTTGGGCCGTCCTCGACTGCTTTCCCAGGCCACAGGCAGGGAGCTGGAAGGGAAGCGGGGCTGCCGGGATTAGGACCGGCGCCCATATGGGATCCCGGGCGTGCAAGGCGAGGACCTTTAACCACTTGCGCCACCGCGCCGGGCCCTTATAAAATGTTTTTTAAAGTTTTATTTATTTTTATTGGAAAGGCAGACATACAGAGAAGAGGAGAAATACAGAGAGGAGGAAAATCTTCCGTCTGATGATTCACTCCCCAAGTGACTGCAACAGCCGGAGCTGTGCTGATCTGATGCAAGGAGCCAGGAGCCTCTTCCGGGTTTCCCACGTGGGTACAGGGTCCCAAGGCTTTGGGCCATCCTCGACTGCTTTCCTAGGCCACAAGCAGGGAGCTGGATGGGAAATGGGGCCACCAGGTCTAGAACCAGTGCCCATATGGGACCTTGGCACATTCAAGGCAAGGACTTTAACTGCTATGCTATTGCACCGGGCCCTACAAAATATATTTAAATCTTCATTTCATCCTTCAATTTCCCATCTGTGATCTGGTGTATTTTATGCATATCCCTCATGCCTATCTCCTACTGGTATGAGGATCTGAGTTCTCCCTAGCTAGCTCCTAGAGGGATTAAATATTGCTTATTCAGGTTGGGTGAATAGCACTTCACATATGATCTAAAGAATATTAAGAATCTAGTAGGTATCTGCTAAAATGAATGAAAAGAAATACCAAGTACAAATTTAACATTTTAAAAATAGATTTATTTATTTTACTTGAAAGGCAGAGTTCCACAGAGAGGAAGACACAAAGAGGTCTTCCATCTGTTGATTGACTCTTGAAGTGGTCCCAATGGCCAGAGCCAAGCTGGTTCAAAGCTGGGAACCTGGAACTTCTTCTGGGTTTCCCACATGGGTGCCTGGGCCCAAGGGCTTGGGAGATCCTCTGCTGCTTTCCCAGACCATTAGCGGGGAGCTAGAGCAGCAGCAGAGCAGTTGGGACTTGAATGGGCAGCCATATAGGATGTGGTGTCGCAGGTGGAGGATTGGCCTTTGGCATTTTCCATTTATTTGAAAGCCATGAGTTACAGAAAGAGAAGGAGAGAAAGAGAGAGAGAAAAAGAGATCTATTTGCTGGTCTCAATGGCCAGTGATGTGTCTGCTCCAAGCCAGGAGCCTAGAGCTTCATTCAGGTCTCCCATATATGTGAAGGTTTCCAAGCATTTGGGGTATCCTTTGCTGTTTTTACAGGTACATTAGCTGGCATTTAGCTGAACTGGAAGTAGAGCAGCCAGATCTCAAACTGGTGCCCATATGGAATGCTAGTGTCACCTTAACCCATTATGCCATAATGCTGGTCCCTAAATTTAACTTTTCATAGCACATAACACAATGCGTTAGGCATAAAGTCTTAACACGATATATCAAATAAATAAGTGAACAAAGCAGTGTCTGTGGGCTAGAGTTTACCATTACCATTTAGTCTATTACTAGGACCATGAACATCTTTTGATGATACTTGATAGAGCTCAAATGTCAATGTGACTAAATAAGAGATAAAGAGGGATATTATTAAATACTTTGGCCACGCTCCCAGAGATGATGATTCAATAAGTCTGGGTGAAGCCTAGGAATCTGTATTTTTAACAAAAATCTTATATAATCCTGAGACAGGTGGTCCACAGACCACAATCTGAAAGCACTGCAGGAGACATTAGGTGTTGTGCATATGGTGTTCACTCTAAGGCTGAATTCTTAGACCAGCTGACTTGAAGTTCAACTCTTAAAGTTGAAGATAAAGGGCCTGACATGATGGTTCAGTGGTTAAGCCCTCACATTGCATGCTCCGGGATCCCTTAGGAGCATTGGTTTAAGTGCCAGCTATTCCACTTCCCAACCAGCTCACTGCTTGTGGCCTAGAAAAAGTAGTAGAGGATGGCCCAAAGCCTTGAGATCCTGCACCCATGTGGGAGACCAAAAAGAAGCTCCTAACTTTAGATTGGCTCAATTCCAGCCATTGTGGCCACTTGGGGAGTGAAAAATCTTTCTCTGTCTTTCCTTCTCTCTGTAAATCTTCCTTTCCAATAAAAATAAATCTTTTAAAAAGATTAATTTTAAAAAAGAGTTGAAGATACAGCAGAGTTCTAGTACAATGATGTAGTAAAAGTGGCAAGTCTGATGTGGCATTTGAAAGTGCACTAGACTCTAGGACAACGGCTCCTCCAACAATGGAGAGAATAACAAGCCATGTTGGCTTTATTTGGGCTACAGAGTCCCTTATTTCTGGCTCGTGACTGCTGCTAGGCTCCCCTGCTCTGACGTGGCTCTCTGGAAGTCTTGATCCTCTTGAACCTGGCAGAATTTCTTGGCTTGCTTTCATTATCTATGCCCAGCTTCTGTAGGGGCTCCCACAGAACAACTGCCTTCACCACCTCATTGTTTGTCCAGCTTCACTTCCAAAGGGGCTCATCAAAGTGAATCTTGTACGAAGTGTCTAGGCAATGACCCTATAGACCTATGTCTGAATTTAAGATTATTGCGTGGAGCTGATGTTGTAGTTTATCAGGTAAATCTGCTGCCTATGATGCTGGCATTCCATATGGACACAATAAGGTTCAAGTCCTGGAAAATCTACATTTAATCCATTTCCCTGTTAAGGGCCTAAAAAAAGCAACTAAAGATGGCCTAAATGTTTGGGCCCCCCACACCCACCTGGAAGACCTGGATGAAGCTCCTAGCTCCCAGCTCCAGCCTGGGCCACTGTTGGTCATTGTGGCTATGAAAGTCTTTCTCCCATATCTCTCTGTAACTCTGCCTTTCAAATAAATAGATAAAGTTTAAAGAAAACATATCACTTAACCAGAGGGAGTTGGCACTTATGGAATACCCATATACCAGTCTGTGTTCTCCAGAAAAATAAAATTAATAGAGATTTACTATAGTATATATATGTATACAGAAATGATTGAAGATAAGATCTTCAGTCAGCAAACTGGAGACCCAAGACAGCTGCCAATTCTGCCGACTCTGAAGATCTGAGAATCGGGTAAACCAGTGGTCTGTGTTTCAGCCTAACACTGATTTCAAAGGCAAAAGAAGACCCAGTTCCCAGGTTGAAGCCATCCAGAAAGGAAAGAGCATTCTTTTACACTCAGCAAACCCCCTCTCTACTTTTGTTTTTGTCTACTCAGAACTTCAGGAGGTCGGGTGAGGCCCACCCATGTTGGGAAAGGTAACCCACTTTCCTCAATCTGCTAACTGGAAATGTTGCCCCATACACACCCAGAATGTTTAACTAAGTAGCTCGGCACTCATGACCCAGCCAATTTGATGCACAAGATAAACCCGCTGTGGACAGAGCATCTTCTGCAGGAGCTTTGGGATCCCACTTTGTTCCAGTGTGAAGTCTCTTGTAGTTCTAACTGCTCCAGTTGGAGGTAAAACCAAGCAGTCAAAACCTGTTTCATTTTAGCTTTCTTCTGAGAATAAGTGCCACAAACATTCTTTCACATCCCAAAAAGTACCCAGAATGATAATACGGATAGCAGAAAGTCCCTTGGGGTAGTCAACAATTGTTCCTCCTTTCCATCCACAGCATTCTTCTAGGTTCTGTATGTGATGGGAAGAAGCGCCTAATTGGCCCTGAGAGAGGCACTTCTTGGAGTCCAGGACACTTTCTGTGTTTTAGGAAAAGCCCAAGAAGTGGAACCTGGAAACCAAGAAGAGGCCAACATTTATGAAGGGTGGGAGGCTGGAGAAGAGGAGGCTGACGTGCGTCTGCAGTTCAGTCACACCTGTGTATCCTATCGAACAGCACACTGACCACTGACTTGGTGCTCTCTCAAGTCCCAGTGGGAAGAATGGAAGCAGCACAAACATGGATAAACCTTCCAACTGACTGCTAGCAGACTTGAAGGCCACTTTTACCTTGGCCCTTTGCACCCAAGTCTGTCCACTCGCAGAACCTGTCCTGTTCTTTCCACATCATCAGGCACACAGACATTTTGATCTGAGCTGCCCTTGGCCTTTTCTAACCTTTTCTCAATCTAGTTTCAGCCTCTCTCCCTCAGGAAGTCCTTCCAGTCCCCCTGCTGTCAGCAGGTACACACTTTGCTAGCTCCCTTATGACAGACATGCATACTAGCATAGTCAACCCTAAAGGAACACTTTCAAAATTCCTTCGGGTCCACCATGTTTACTATGATTTAGTATACTAGTTATAGCTATTTTGTGAGTATTGACTTACTACTTATCAAGTCATGGTAAATGAATCAGTCACATACTCATTTTTGTGATCCAGTCTAAGGGCTGACACTGTGGCATAGCAAATTAAGGTGCTGCCTGCAATGCTGGCATTCCATATGAGTGTAGGTTCAAATTCTGGCTGCTCTGCGTCCTATCCAGATCCCTGCTAATGGCCTAGAAAAGCAACAGAAGACAGCCTGGTGTTTGGACCCTTGTTCCCACATTGCAGACCTGGAAGAAGCTCCAGGCTGCTTGCTCTGGCTTGCCCCAACTCCTGACATTGCAGCCATTTGGGGAGTGAATGATCTCTCTCTCTCTCTAATTTTGTTTTTCAAATAAACAAAAATAAAAATAAATCTTAAAAAAAACAGATGATTCAGTCTTCAGGAAATCCATCTTCCCCATCTATCCTTGGGCTATGGTGTTAAAAATTATTTATCAAAACTTTAAAGAAAAAAAGATTTATTTATTTTTATTGGAAAGGGAGATTTACAGAGAGAAGGAAAGATAGAGAGAAAGATTTTCTGTCTGCTGATTCACTCCCCAAGTGGCCACAATGGCCAGAGCTGAGCAGATCCGAAGCCAGGAGCCAGGAGCTTCTTCCTGGTCTCTCACACAGGTGCAGGGTCCTAAGGCGTTGGGTCGTTCTCATCTGCTTTCCCAGGCCACAAGCAGTGAGCTGGATGGGAGGTGGAGCCACTGGGACAGAAACCGGCATCCATATGGGACACCTGTGCCTGCAATGTAAAGACTTTAGCCGCTGGGCTACTGTGCTGGGTGCTGTTTCTCAACTTTTAATCCTTTGTCTTCACACTAAACATGAGGAAATTTTCGTAGTCATATAGCACTAATATTTGATACTGCATACAAAATAACTGTTTCTATATTCTCTAATAAAAATTAGTGATTTTCAAAGAAAATTAACAAAATCAATTCAGATTTTAAAGATTAGATTCAGACCATAAAAAATCAATAAGGTTTAATTCATTCAACAATTTGCTCATCTCCCTCTCTTTCTCTCTATAAGTCTGAACTACCTTTCCAATAAACATAAATAAATCTTAAAAAAAAAATACACTATGGCAAAGTAGGCATCATTTCAAGTTGACTCAATTTTAGAAAAATCTGTAACTCATTCTCTTCTTAGTCAAAGGACTAATTATTACCTTTAAATAAATCACAATGTAATAAATTTAAAGATTCACTCACAATGAAACAATAATCGCAAGGGCTATCATTGTTTCACTGTCAGCACATACTGAACCCTGGCTGCCACGCTTTGTATTCTTTTTCTTTTGTTTCCCACCATGACCAGATGTGGTGTTTACTTCATATCACATTGACTTCATAGCCAAGGACACTGATGCCTTGCAAGATTAACAATTCTTCCTTAGGCCTCATATCTAGGAAATTCGATGCATATAGCTTCTAAGGGTGTTTCTGTAATGACTATGTGAAGATAGGACTATAAGAATACTTCTGCATTGTGAGATGTATATACCCCAAGCCATAATTAAATATCATCATTAGCAGGAACATAAAGAAAGCATTTCTACTAACATCAGAAATAAGCCAAACATTTCCACTACTACTGCTCTTAAACAAAATTTTTCTGGAAAATAATACTAGATAAGAGAATCAATAAAAGTTATCAACTATTTTAAAAGAGGAAGCAGATTTATAGTTCTTACATATAAGAAAGAAATCTAAAATTATAGGAGAAACAGTTTCAAACCATTAGATTTAATGCAGTAGCCAGCTATGTTTTTTGTTCTGTTTTGTTTTTAAGGATTTATTTATTTTTTATTGGAAAGGCAGATATACAGAGAGGGGGAGAGATAAAGAGGAAGATCTTCCGTCCGATGGTTTACTCCCTAAGCGACCAAAACAGCTGGAGCTACGCCAATCCGAAGCCAGGAGCCAGGAGCCTCTTCCAGGTCTCCCCTGTGGGTGCAGAGTCCCAAGGCTTTGGGCCGTCCTGGACTGCTTTCCCAGGCCACAAGCAGGGAGCTGGATAGGAAGCAGGGCAGCCAGGATTAGAACCGGAGCCCATATGGGATCCCGGCACGTGCAAGGCCAGGATTTTAACCGCTATGCTGTTGCACCAGGCCCAGCTATGTTGTTAATAGTTAAAAAAAAAAATCAAGAACTTTCTTGCACCCAAATATCATCCATGTAGAAAATTTCTTAGAAGATCGTATTCATGGTAGTAATGAAAAATGAAACAATTAAATAATAAGCTAATAATAATACTGTACATAATTTGTACCATATAAAGAAAAAGGTAGGGCCTGGTATGGTGGTCTAGTGGCTAAAGTCCTCACCTTGAACGTGCCAAGAACCCATATGGACGCCAGTTCTAATCCTGGTAGCTCCTCTTCCCATCCAGCTGCCTGCTTGTGGCCTGGGAAAGCAGTTGAGGACAGCCCAAAGCTTTGGGACCCTGCACCTGTGTGGGAGACCTGGAAGAGCTCCTGGCTTCTGGCTTCAGATCAGCGCAGCACCAGCCATTGTGGTCACTTGGGGAGTGAATCATTGGACGAGAGATTTTCCTCTCTGTCTCTCCTCTTCTCTGTATATCTGACTTTATAATGAGAAAGAAAGAAAGAAAGAAAAAAAGAAAGAAAGAAAGAAAGAAAGAAAGAGAGAGAGAGAGAGAGAGAGGAAGAGAGGAAGAGAGAAAAGAAAGAAAAGAAAGAAAGAAGGAAAGAATGAGGTATAGGGCTCAGTGCAGTGACTCAATTAGCTAGTCTTCTGTCTGCAAGCATGAGCATCCCATATGGGGCCAGTTCCTGTTCCAACTGCTCCACTTCCCATCCAGCTCCCTGTTTATGGCCTGGGAAAGCAACAGAGGATGGCCTAAGGTCTTGGAACCCTGCACTCATGTGAGAGACCTGGAAGAGGCTCCTGGCTTGGGATCCCCTCAGCTCTGGCTTTTGTGACCATCTAGGGAGTGAACCAGTGAATGGAAGATTTTTTTCTGTGTCTTTCCTATCTGTGAATCTGTCTTTGATAAAAAGAAAAGAAAAGAAAAGAAAAGAAAAGAAAAGAAAAGAAAAGAAAAGAAAAGAAAAGAAGAGAAAAAGAAAAGAGAAAAGAGAAAAGAGAAAAAGAAAAGAAAAGAAAAGAAAGGAAGGAAGGAAGGAAGGAAGGAAGGAAGGAAGAAAGAAAGAAAGAAAGAAAGAAAGAAAGAAAGAAAGAAAGAAAGAAAGAAAGAAAGAAAGAAAGAAAGAAAGAAAGAAAGAAAGAAGAGAGGAAGGAAGGTACAATGCGGGGAGAAGATCAGAATTTGCAAAGAAGATTTGTATTTTTGGACAGGCAGCTCCATTTCTAAGTAGGAAAAGTATATAAAATACCAATTCTCTCTTCATTATGAACTTAGTGCCATCCTTTGAAAATACAAGGCCAATTTTTTTTAAACTTAACAAAATTTAGGTTTTTTTCTAGAAAATAAACTTGTGAGATTAATCATAAAGACTATGGAATGTAAAGGATGAAAACTAGCCCTACAGGTTATTATAAAGTCAAGGTTCCAGCTCAGCAAGACACTTGTAGGACAATCAAACAGAACAAGGTGTCCCAGAAATGGACCCTCAGACAGGTGACAATCCACATGTAATGCAGTGTGGCTAGCACAGGTGTCAACATTTCAGTCCATGAGGAAAAATAAATCATAAAAAGATCTCAGCACAACTGATAGTCATTTGAAAAAAGTAAGACTCGGATTGTTATCTTACTCCTTATGGTGCTATACATGTCAAAGGGATCAAAACATTTTAAAGGTACAAGCGAAATCACATCATAATAGAAGAAAATATAGGTGTCTATTTTCATGATCTCAGGACAGATAGGTCATCTTTCTAAACACAAAAAATTATAAATTCTAAAAGGAGAAAGCACTTAAAATAATAAGCTTATGTGTAGCAAAAAAAAAAAAAAAGTAAAGGATAAGTCGAATAGAAATTACAATGTATTTAGCAAAGAATTTATCGATTCCGGTGGGAAACAAAAGCATATACAAATCAATTAGAAAAAGTTGAACAATGCAACAGAAAAAAACAGGTGTAGGACATTAGAGGTATATAACAGAAGAAATCAGTAAAGCGACTGAAACTTTATTTTACTACTACTAATAATTAGAGTAATAGAAAAAAGCAGTGAGATAAATTTTTATCTATCATATAGAAAATAATAAAAAATAACAGTATCTTGTAAGCAGAAAAGTGAGAAGCTTGTTTGTGAGGGCAGTGGACGAAGTGCCGTGGCTTAGAGAGTTAAACTGCCTGTGATGTCCACGGGCATGCCATATGTGTGCTAGTTGGAGTCCTTCTGCTTCATTTTTATTTCAGCTCCCAACTAACACGCCTAGAAACCAGCAGATAGTCCAGGTAGTTGGGCCCCTACCACTCACATGGGAGAGACACAGATGGAATTTCAGGTTCCTGGCTTAGGCTTGGTCCAGGTCTGGCTGTTGGCAGCAATTTGGGGAGTGAAATAGTGTATGGAAGATCTCTAATTACCTTTCAAATAAATAAGTAAATATTTTAAAAATGTAAACTGGCATAATTTTGGAAGAAAATTTGGTAGCAACTATGACAAATGTGGAAGCCCTTAATCTTTAAAGGATGTTATGGATTAAACTATGTCCCTCCCTTGTGTTCTCCCACCTGCCCTCACCAGATTGATGACTCAGAATGTGACCTTATCTGGAAATACGCTTATTAGAGGCAGAACTGGCTAGGATGGAGTCATACTGGAGTGGGGCTGGCCCCTAATCCAGACCTGACATACTCCTCGTAGAGTTGTTGGGAACAGGGGAGAACGAGAAACACTTTCCTTTTCTACATTGTACTTAAGATCTGAACATTTTAGAAGTTGTCAGTTACTATCCTTTTGTCAGAAAAATAAAATGATTTATTAATCGAGACTGATATTTTACCTTACCCTGAGCTTTTTTTTAATCTAGTTTCCTTAGAACCAATTAAGTAATTTTTCACCTTTCTAGAGTTTTCCTTCTAAAAAAAAAAAAAAACCGATGTATTTATTTATGTGAAAGATAGAAATAGAGAGAGAAATACTGGTTCACTTTCCAATCCAAATGGCCACACAGCCTGTGCTGGACCAGGCCAAAGCCAGGAGCCTGAATCTTGCTTAGGGTCTGCTATAAGGGTCCAAGTGCGTGGGCCCTCTTCCACTACTTTCCAAGGAGCTTTAGCAGATATGGGATATTAGTGTCACAGCTTAACTCACTGTTCCACAATGCCAGTTCTGTCTTTTTTGAAGATTTATTTTATTTATTTGGAAGGCAGCGTGTGAGAGAGGAGAGACAGACAAAAAGATATTAACACCTGTTAGATCATTCCCCAATGCCTGCAACAGCCTGCTCTAAGCCAGGCTGAAGCTAGGAGGTTGGAATTCCATTGGATTTCCCATGTTGGTGGCAGGGTTCCAAGCATTTGGGCCATCTTCTGCTGCTTTCCCAGAAACCCTAGCAGGGAACTAGACTGGAAGTACAGCAGCTGAGACTTGAGGCAGCATTCTGATACACACAGCCAGCATCACAGCAAGAGGCTTTACTTGCTGTGCCACAATGCCAGTGCCTAGAGTTCTACTCTCTAACCATTTCCCATACAGAATGGGAGCAAGGATGAAGAAACCCAGCTGGACACAAACTTTTGTTTTGTTGCTCCTTGGGTCCTCCCTCGGAGCCCATTCACCTTTATTTATACCCAGCATCAGCACCTGGTTATTCTCTCCATGAGTGTGTCAGTTTAAAAGACAAAATGGAAGCGGTAGTAGTAGGAACATTGTTAACAGAAAGTGGAGATTTTCAGAAAAACTGTAAAACACCACTACGAGGACTTCCATAGGTATAAATCTGGGTCACTTTAACACAGGAGCAAACCATCTTACACATCTCGGCAAACTTGAGGTCATCTTTCTAATTACAAGTCGATACAATAAACTACCATTTTCGTGACTCAGTGAAGAAAATCTTAAATAATGCCCATTCCTTAAAAATCTAGGAAAGATTACAATATATTTCATTTAGATATTTGTTTGAAATGCCTAAAATGAAAAGCTTGAGCCTTAAGAAAGAAAAAAAAAAAGCACAGTTATCTGAGAAATTTCCACTTCCCAGAAACAGTCATCACCCAAATGTTCTGGACAATCAAGCTTTTTCTCTGCCTTATTTTCTTCCTAGAGCATTAATCAAGGCCACCCACAGCCTAGAGGTTTTAGAAGTCCTCAGCTGAGTCACTTACTCGCCAGCAGAGTCAACAGGAAGGAGCAAGCCTGAGCCCAAGGGTGCTAGGTGCGGCTTCAACAGTGGCCCCTCCCTGAGATGGGGGCAGTAGTGGAGGGGGTTCCCACCAGGAATCTCTACTCTTCTCTCACACTCCACTTTCCTACCTAAGCCTGCAAATGGTTGGTTAGGCTGTAAAATAAATAATGTTTATTAAACCTAATTACCATGTAGCACAAAAACAATTACGCAAATCATTAAGAGTCAGATCAACTTTGCTCCAAGTGTGTCTTTAACTTCAGGAATGGCACTGCAATTCAAGTATGCTCAGCTTTCAGAGTTCACTGTTTTCTAACAAGCTAGGCTGCTTCCACACCTTCTTTAGGGAGGAGAAAAAGAGGGAGAGAGCGATGGTGAAAAGACGAGGAAGGAAAGGAGGAGGGAAAGAAGGATGGACCCAGGGAAACAGAGTTATGCATAAGAACATTTCTTTATCAGACTAGATCTGCACACAGTAGGACCATGAAGGCATGGTCACACTCTACAACAAGGCTAAAATGTATGTGTTGCATTCCAACTTCCCTCGCTGTTCAAGAGCCAAGAGCTGAGATTTAAACCCGCCTGAAATGTAGTTTGCAACTCACTTTTTGTTTGTCTTTTTGTCTCTCCCTACCTCCCCCCCCCCGCTTTTTTTCTTTTATTTAAACAAAAAAAAGTTGGTAACCAGCATTAAAGACATTGTGGTTGGTATCCTTGTAACTAAAATATAGCTTCATTTCTGCTTATGAAAATATGCAGTCAATTAGCCATAATGTGGTCCAGACTCCCTTTGATATTCTAAAGTAAAAACATTCCAAGTTATTGACTTGAGAAGAGTTGTTTCTAAGCTCGCCCAGTAGCTGCTGTTTTTAATAATGCTGCTTTCAGTGGGTGTGGGGCATTCTGGGGTGGGGGGAGGGGATGTGTGGCTCAAAGTTCTGAAGCATTATCATAGTATTTTTGGAGTAATAGCTATAAGAGCTCACATATAACCACTACTGAAGTGCATTCACAGATAAGCAGCAAACTGCTGTACTCCTCTCCTTTAAGGCAAGGCGAAAGAGGAGCAAGGAATACCTAGGAAAATGAAGTAGATGGGGTGACCCCTTAAAAGGATGTCTTGCTTGGAAATCTTTTCTAGGGAAGAGAAGGGAACTGGCCCATACAGAGCATTGTGTGAGGAGTAGTTCTCCAAATGCTGCTTCTTACTCATGGCCAGGCTGCCAGCCCAAGAATTTCCTGAGAAGCCTTAATTGTGAAACAAGGCAAAACTGAACCCCTGGCTTCAGCCTGAGTTGGAGGAGGAGAGCTAGAGTGCTACAGGAGCATGTGTGCACTGCTACAACATACTAACTGGGACGGGCAGAGCACTAAGAACAGAAGCTGAGTTCTTACTGCTGGGGAAACTGCAAGGTCCAAGGTGAAGGGGCCTGCACAAGTGAGGGCCTTCTTTCCGGCTGTAGTATCAATTACGGCAAAAGATAAAATTCACTAGAGCAAGAGAAAGAGAGAGAGAGAGAAGGGAGGGTGGGAGAGGTCAAAGGAGAGACAGGGAAGCAAAGGGATTGGGGTGAGTGAAGAAAGGGGGCATATTCACTGTTTGATCCAGAACCCACTCCTGCAGTGACTACTTGGCTCCTGAAATAATGATATTACCTCGTTCTTAAGAGCAGAACTCTTAGAGGATCCATTTCTCAACACTGTCACATTAGGGATTAAGTTTCCCACACAAGAATTTTGGGTAACACATTCAAACCACACAGAGTGATAACCACTGATTTGGAAAGCAAGACTTCTCATTTGTAGTTAGCAGTTCTTTGCTGCGTGACCTCAAGAACATAGGTCTCCTCTTGGGCCCGGCGCGGTGGCGCAGTGGTTAAGGTCCTCGCCTTGCACACCCCAGGATCCCATATGGGCGCCGGTTCTAATCCCAGCGGCCCCGCTTCCCTTCCAGCTCCCTGCCTGTGGCCCGGGAAAGCAGTCAAGGACGGCCCAAGGCTTTGGGACCCTGCACCCATGTGGGAGACCCGGAAGAGGCTCCTGGCTTTGGATCAGCATAGCATCGACCATTGCGCTCACTTGGGGAGTGAATCATCGGACAAAAGATCTTCCTCTCTGTCTCTCCTCTCTGTATATCTGCCTTTCCTCTGACTTGTTGACTTGTTACACGGTGATGGTGAAGATAAGTATCATCCTACAAGCCTGTCTTGAGGATCGCACAGGATGAAATATGCAAAAAACAACTTAATCTGTCAAGATACTCCACAATTTTGGTTAATCTCATATGTTTAAATTCTAGTAATATTTGTGCTAAGTGGTATGGGAGCTTAAAATAATATATGGCAAAAATTTAGTTTGAAAAGAGTTTTCAGTATGACTAGAGAGACAAAGTACAAATTAAATGACATGAAAATTGTCTATAACAAGTATTAAGCCACTAAAAACCATTTTCAGTGCGTACAAAGGTGCTGCACTGGGATAGATCATGTCAATGATTGAGGGTATAGTATATAGTATAGATATTATTTTAATAGGATGGGGTATAGTAGGTGAAGCTGCCACCTACATCATTGGCAACCCCTATCAGAGAGCTGGTGCCAGTCTGTCTGCTCTGCTTCCTACCCAGCTTCCTAATAACGCATCTTGGAAGACAGCAGAAGATTGTCCAGGTGCTCAGGCCCTTGCCACTCACTTGGGAGGTCTGCTGGCATTCCTGGCTCCTGAGTTGGGGCAGCATAGCCCTGGGCATTAAAACCTTTTGGGGAGTAGATCAACAGATGAAAGAGCTCTCTTTGTCTCTCCCAAACTCTTGCTACAGCTTGTCTTTGTCTTTTTTACAACTCTTGTCTTTCAAATAAATAAAATATTAAAAAAAAAAAAAACCAGCGGGCCCAGCTCGGTGGCCTAATGGCTAAAGTCCTTGCCTTGAATGCGCCAAGATCCCATATGAGTGCCATTTCTAATCCTGGCTGCCTTGCTTCCCATCCAGCTCCCTGCTTGAGGCCTGGGAAAGCAGTCAAGGATGGCCCAAAGCCTTGGGTTCCTGCACCCACATGGGAGACCCAGAGAAAGTTCCGGGCTCCTGGCTTCGGATTGGCGCAGCACGGACCATTGGAGTCACTTGGAGAGTGAATCATCAGACAGAAGATCTTCCTCTCTGTCTCTCCTCCTCTCTGTATATCTGATTTTGCAATAAAAATTAAAAAAATATAAGTCTTTACAAAAAACAATAACCAGCAAACACTATATAAACAATATAATCAAAGGAACTTGATTAATTTTATGGGCATCTAAAAGACTGTTGAAGGAAATCTAAGGAATGAGCAATAGAAATGACAGAAGTAAAACATAAATTTAAATGATATCTGAATCTGAGAGTTAAAATAGTAATGACAAATGAGAGAGGTCCACTGCTCAAGGAAACGGCATTTCAAACATGATTATATAGAGGACCAACAGGCAGGAAACTAGGTTGAGTGTATGATGGAACAGATTACAGAGGGCTTTAAAAGCTTAACTAAGTCTTCCATATTTTATATTCTATTCACATTTTGTTTACATGTAGCTAGAGTTCCAGTGAGGGGACATTTATCCAGCATTAAAACTCTGTCTAAGATGTAGGCAACTGCCTAAATCGCCTTGTTCCTAGGCAAGTGTTACATTGCTAGAAGAAAAGCAGTCAATGGCTGGTGGGCATTCTGGGCCTGGTTAATGCCAAATCTGTGTCAACTGTACCAGTGTGCAGCATGGTTGCCTATCTATTTTTTTAAGATATGTGGGAAAGGTAGGAAACACTGAGTCAGGACACATCACCCCAGCCCCTGCTGCAGATTGCCCCAGGAAGGGAATTTGGGAATGTATCGGAGTGGGAGCAGCTGAGGGCATGTTTGATGGGGGAGGAATGATTTATTTGATCTTCCATGGACTGGACCATTGCACCTTGTAGGTGAGGGAGCTGAGATGTATGGAGGCAGGGAACCAAAAGATGTGTCTGGATCAGACCAAGGCACCTGCGCATGTGGGAGACCAGGACTGGGCTAAATAGCATCACCTGCTGCCCACTGGTGCATATAGAGGCTAAGGCAGAGGCTGGGAGGCATTCCTGGCTGGGCTAGACCACAGTACTAGCAGGGGGTGGGTCACATCAGGCTGGGCCATGGCACCCACCAGATCATGAGAGAACCAGATCTGGGGGCAGATTCATTAGGGAACTTGTGGGCTTGTCTTTGTGAGACTGCAACACTCTCTGGTCTCAACAGAGAGCTAGGGGTGGTGAACCAGGATGGAGTATGGAACTCAACTGATATTCATAGGAGCCAAGGCTGGAGGGCAGACTGGGTTGGGCCAGGCTGTAGCATCCACCAGCACATGCAAAGCCCAGGACTGAGGGTTGACCATGTCAAGTAGGGCCATGGCAGCTGCTAGCACTTGTGAGACATAAGACTCAGAGTGGGCCTGATAGAGAAACTCTAGAGACTCCCCGGCTAGGCTGCAGCTCCTACTTGGCAGTGCAAGAAATGGAGCTAGGGACAGACTAGGCTGGACAAGGCTATATTATCCATTGAATTGTATGTGGGCTGGGCTGAGGGGAAGACTGGGCTGAGCTAATTTGCAGTTTTATGGGTGTATGGGATTGACTAGGCTAGGCCACAGCATATGCTACCACATGGAAAAACTAGGGCTGGGGCAGGCCTGGTGGGGGTTATTAAGGTTGCCCCAATTAGGTGTACATGAAGTACAAGCCTGTGCTAGGGTAGGCTGGGCAAGGCTGTAGTACCCATCAGTTCTAGGGGCAGAACTGGCCAGGCAGCTGCATCCACTGGTATGTGTGTTTGCTAGTGCAGATGACAAGCTGAACCTGACCCTGCAGTAGCTTGCACATGTAAGAGTCAAGTCTGAGGTCACCCCACGCAAGATTTCTTGAGAGACATTCCCCAACCAGATGGCTGGACTCAACCCAAGCCATCAGGAAAACTTCATATGAGACATGGTATGACCTTAGAGTGCATGTGTCGGGACTGAGCCTCCTCAGTTGCAGATGGACATCATGGCCAGTTGCACATGAGGGACATGATGGCCAGCTCATTTAGACCAGCAGAGGACATTAACTGCTTAGTCAGAGGATGGAAAGCAGAACAGGTTGGATAGTTTTGGATAGTTCTCACAGCCAAGATTTGCAACATAAAAAAAAAAAAAAAAAAAAAAAAAAAAAGATTTGCAACATGTTTCTGGGCCTGGGGATGCACCAAGGTGGACTTGGTCATTCTTGGAGCAATAAAGCTGACAATATCCCAAACTATCAAAACCACTCAAGTAACACCCTTGAAACACTCTTCCCCAAATTGGTGTCTATAAGGCATCATCAAACAGCCATTCTCTATTCCCGGGTCCCAATGTGGCTTAACAGTAAGGAGTGGTTGCCTCTCCCATCCTTGCTCTGAACACAGCAGAAAAGAAAATTAAAACATTTGTCCCACCCACCTTCCTCCATTCTTAAACACTCTCCACCCTAATCACGAGACCCACGTGAGCATGTATCCCTCTAAACTCTGTAAACAGTATTAAAAACAAAATAAAATTAAAAAAATTTTATAACTTGGCCGACCATGATGGCTCAATTGGCTGAGCCTCCATTTACAAGGGCTAGTATCTCACATAGGCACTGGTTCATGTCCTGACTGTTCCACTTCCCACCCTGCTCCCTGCTTGTGGTCAGAGAAATGAGTAGAGGATGGTCCAAAGCCTTGGAACCCTGCACTCATGTTGGAGACCCTGAGGAGTCTCCTGGCTCCTGGCTTTGGATTGACTCAGCTCCAGCTGTTGTGGCCATTTGGAGAGTGAACCAGCAGATGCTAGATACTTCTGTCTCTTCTTATCTCTGTAAATCTCCTTTGCAATGAAAATAAATAAGTCTTGAAAAAAAAAACCCTGTAACTGTGCTGTCCAACGTGACAGCCATTGGAGCATTATAATTGCTATACAGCCACTATGGTTATGTCTAGTCTGATTGAGAGGTGTTATAAATGCAAAATGTACATCAAATTTCAAAGACTTTGTGCAAAATAGTCTAATTCAACTTTTTTATATTGACCATTTGTTGGAACAATTATATCACTATATATATCACATACAAATGTTCCAATCACTAATGCATAAATAAAATAGTCTCATGACTATATATTTAAATGATTTGACTATATATAGAAATACATGAATGTGTGTGTGTATGCGTGTGTATTTCTCTCTGGTGTCAGAGAGAGAATCTTGTAATCTGTAGAATGACTATGCTTTTAAAAGAGCCAACTCTTTATAAAGAGATCTTTGCTTTTCTGAGTATGTAGATCAATGTGTTTATGCATATTTAAGGTAAAACTTTCACCCTATTTCCTTTCCACTTTCTCGGAAACCACCCCCACCCTGATCTGGGCTCTGGATATCAGTTAGCACTTAGATTTCATTGAATAAGTGAAGCTAGTACATTTAATTAACATAGAAAATTCTGGAGGAAATGGTGGGAAAGCACAGAAGGCTTTGACTTTATAATGTGATCCTTTTTTTTTATATAACTCCACAAAAGTTAAAGTCAGTTTTACTAAATTCACTAAAATTTGGCATCAGTGGATTTCTTGGAAAAACCAGCAAAAGGCTGAATGTTGGCCTCCCAAGTAATGTTGGGAGAAACCCATTCGGTGTATTCAAAGACTCAGCCAGACCTCAAAGTGCAAGTGCCTCTGCTTCATCTCATACAAGGCAGTGAGACTAAATAAATCCATATATTTTTAAAAGGATAACAGATGAAAAATACAGAATTGGAGTTTAGAGGTACAAAAATTGTACCCAGAGAAAGCATGGGAGGGAATTGGCCCATTGGCCCTGGCCCTTGTTCTAGCCAGCAGGCTCCAAAGCAGGCTGTGCTGTTTTAAGACACTGTCTATCTTCCTTGGAAGGAGTGCTAAACTTTCCTGAAGCCCTTGAAGTAATCTTTTTTAAAAATACACTTTTTTTTTTCAATTTTGGTAAAGCCTTAGTTGGCTCACTGAAAGACTGAAAAAGTTGAAGATGCCCAGTCTCCAGGCTTCAGTATTAGGGCTGCTTCAGATCCAGGATTCCAGGGAACTGGAAGGCTGGGATGGTCACAGGGAGGCACCAG
This sequence comes from Ochotona curzoniae, assembly GCF_017591425.1. Lineage (NCBI taxonomy): Eukaryota > Metazoa > Chordata > Mammalia > Lagomorpha > Ochotonidae > Ochotona > Ochotona curzoniae. Next base: position 64,091,651 of record NW_024466599.1, read on the forward strand.
GGAAGGTAGACGGGTGGGATCACGACACTTGCTTTCCTGTCTTCCCACTCATCTGTTAGTACTGGAATGAGCAGGCTTCTGGAATTCAGCTGAGCATGGACTTTTTTTCCTGGTTCATTTTGGGCTCCACGTGTTAACTGAGGATTCCCACACAGAGTCCTCAGACATTGAGTCAATTCTGCAGCTGGCAGTGTACATTTCTGCCTGGTACGGGGGAGGGTGTGGGCAGGAAGGGGAACCTCAGGAAACAGGAGGGCTTCTCAACAGAATCCTGAGGTGTGTCCAATGAGGCTTTCTTTGAGCTGATTGGCAAAACTGTGTTTATCCCAGCAGGAATCACTTAGGCAACCAGGTAGCCAATAGTCATAGCTTTTAAAAATGTCACAATTGAATATATATGTATATAAATAAGAATTCTGTACTGCATTGTATGTATATGTTGCTAATGTTGTGTGCTTTTTCTTTTCATGTACTTGGTCCTATTAACTGTCATACGAAAGAAGAAATTACCAGTCAATCACAATAAAGTTTTCATAGGCTACTTCTTAGTGGCTGATATTGCGACTATGTTGCTGATCTTTTGATGATAGATTGGGTAACACTGAAAATATTCTGAGGGTCAGCGTTGTGACACAGAGGATTTAAGTCCCATTTTTGGACACCAGCATCCAATACTGAAGTGCCAGTTGAAGTCCCAGCTACTATGCTTCTGATCCAGCTTCCTGCTAATGCACCTGGGAGGGCAGCAGAAGATGGCTCAAGAGCTTGAGTCCCTGCCACCTATGAAGGAGACCTGCTTGGAGTTCCAGGCTCCTGAATCTAGCCTGGAGTAGCCCCCCAAAATATGGCCATTTGATGGATGAACCAGCAGATGGAAGATCTCGCTCACTCTCCCTTTCTCTTTCTTTGTCATTATACTTTTCAGATAAAATAAATAAATCTGTAAAAAAAAAAAAAACAGGAAATATGGTAGTATAATAAATGTGGCAAAGTAGAGGCAACTTACATTTCATTTTCTTTTTTTGAGATTTATTTATTTGAAAGTCAAAAATACAGAGAGAGAGAGATATCTATCCACTAGTTCATTTCCCAAATGGCCACAACAGCTGGGGTTGGGACAGGGCGAAGCCAGGAACCCAGGACTTCTTCTGGATGTGCCACATGAGTGCAGAGGGCCCAAGCACTTAACCAGCCTCCACCACTTTTCCAGGTGCATTATCAGGGAGCTGGGTGGGAACAGAAGCAGCCTTGTCTAGAACCAGCACCCACGTGGGATTCTGGCATCACAGGTGGCAGTTTTACCCACTGCACCATAATGCCATCCTGTCAGCTGCCTTTTCACAGAACATCAGCAACTTCCTGAGGTCGTGAACCTTGGACCTAGTTCTTCACCAAGTCAAAAACAGTTCTTTCAAGTGCAGTCAAATCCAAGGGTTTCTGATCATCAGAGAATTATTATACATCAGGACCTTAGGTTGATACTGGGTGGCAGTTCCCCATCCCTGGGTACTGGGACATTTGGGAGGTTGGATGTGGCTTCCCTTTTATCTCTCCCTCTCCCCCCAGAGACAAGAATAAATAGAGAGTTTGAAGACAATAATTTCACCCACTTTTCCCTAACTCTCAGTTGTTTCTACCCTGACCAACCATGTAATCATCATCAAAAATACAAATTTTTGTTAAAAAGGATTTTTTAAAGATTTATTCTTTTATTTACTTGAAAGGCAGAGTTACAGAGAAAGGAGGAGAGACAGAGAATCTTCCACCCATTTGTTTACTTCTTCAAATGGCCTCAGTAGCCAGGATCAGGCCAGACCAAAGCCAGGAGCCCAGAGTTTCTTCTGGGTCTCCTATAGAGGTACAGGAGCCCCAGGATTTGCACCATCTTCTTTTGCTTTTCTAGGCATACTAGCAGGGAGCTGGATAAGAAGTGGAGCAGCTGGGACTCAAACCAAAGCTCATATGGGATGCTGGCATCACAATTACAAGTTTACTACTTCGCCGGCCCCAGTTGTCAGAATTCATTGTTATTTTTCCTCCCATAACAACTGGCAATAATACAACACAGGTTCTTTCCAGAAAAAAAAAGGTAAGAAATAATATTTACTCAAAGAAATTCTTTGATAAACACAAAAGATAAAGGTCAAAGATGTTGATTACCTCAAGAAATATGAGTATTTTGCTACAGTCATCTCTTTGTTGTGGGATATCAGCCAATGACTAGGAAAATTCACATTGGACCAGGATGGAAACACAAAGGCAAATGTTCATTTTAAAACTTCTCCTCCTTGGGATCTGTATTGTGATGCAACAAGTTAAGCTGTCACCTGTAAAGCCAATATCCCATATGACACTGGTTCAGGTCCCAGCTGTTCTACTTGTTGATCCAGCTCCCTGCTTAACGCACATGGTAGAGCAGCACAAGATGGCTCGAGTGCTTTGACCCCCACCACTCACAGGGAGACTCCTGACCTCTGCCTGGCTTAGCCCATCTGGGGACTAATGGATACTAGATCTTTGTCTATGCATTCCCACTGTGTAACTCTGCCTTTCAAGCAAATAAATAAATCCTTTAAAAATAAACAAATAGGGCCCAGCATGATAGCGTAGTGGTTAAAAGTCCTCGCCTTGTATGCACCTTGGATTCCACATGGTCGCCGGTCCTAATCCTGGTGGCCCTGCTTCCCTTCCCATCCAGTTCCCTGCTTGTAGCTTGTAGAAACAGTTGAGGACAGCCGAAAGCCTTGGGTTCCTGCAGCAGCGTGGGAGACCTGGAAGAGCTCCGGGTTCCTGGCTTCAGACTGACTCAGCTCCAGTCATTGTGGTCACTTGGGGAGTGAACCATCGGACGGAAGATCTTCCTCTCTGTCTCTCCTCCTCTATGTATATCTGGCTTTCCAATAAAAATAAACAAATCTTTAAAAAAAACCAAATAAATAAATTTCTCTCTACATTACATGTCTTTTCTATCCCAACCCTTGGCAAAGTTAGTTGGTCACTGAGGGAAGAGAAAAAATAAAAGAATAGGAACCCTGGTCAGGTCCAGTAGCTTGCACTGAGGCAAACTGTGTATCTGCTCTCCTAAGGCAGGAAGCTCTTGCAGAAAAATGCACAGTCTCAAGGTAACTGGCTTCCATGGGGATGGCAGGGGCAGGAATTTTTAAAAGTGCTACCCTCCAGGTTCAGATCCATGGAGCCTACCCAAGACTCAGGGTGGACCCAGATAATAAGAAAAAAAAAAATCCTTTGGTCCATCAAGAGCCTTGCACCAAGTAACAAGCCATGGCAGCCTACCCCAAGGGGTAGAGGTAAGAGCAGTGAGGAAGCTCCCACTGGTGGCACAAGAATGCAAAGTCTGAAGAGAGATGAGAGAGGAGCAGGAACACTCAGAAAAATCCTCCAATGTTCCAGGTCCGGCTTCAAGAACAAGACAGCATCAGCTACCACAGGGATAATTTAAATTCTCTAGAGCACTGAGGGGTAACTGCAGCAACAACAAAACTCAAACCCAACTTAACTACTGAATAGATGGAGCAGATTTCCCAAATAATAGCCTTGAAAGGTGTGTCAATTTCTAGGAGTAAATAGTATTTATATTAGTCTCTACTATTCTTTTAGAGAATGTCCAGGGTTCATTTAAAAATTACAACACAACCACCCCCATGCCACATACACATAAGAAAAAAGATGATCCACTGTCAAATGACAAAGCAGTCAACAGACTGAGACCCACAGGTAACCAAATGTCGTAATTATCAGGCACCTTGAAATAGTATGAGTGCTTTACCAAGGAATCAAGTGAAACACATAAACAAATGGCATGAAGAACAAATGAGGCTTGTCAGCAGAAAGATGAAGACTATAAAAAGAGTCGATTGGAAGTGCTACAATTAAAAAAGTAACTAATACTATAAATAAAGAACTCCAACAAACATGAGAAAGACTGGACAAAACAGAGAAAGGACTCAATAAATTTATAGAGAAGTCAGTGAAATTATCTAAATTGAAATACAAACAAACATTGAGTGTGGAGCATATGCAATATATGGCATTCCAGAGCTGAGGGAGCAATACCAAGGGTCTAATAAGCAAATAATTACAGAAGTAGAAAGAAGGGGGTCTGGCGGTGTGGCCTAGCGGCTAAAGTCCTCGCCTTGAACACGCCCCGGGATCCCATATGGGTGCTGGTTCTAATCCCGGCATTTCCACTTCCCATCCAGCTCCCTGCTTGTGGCCTGGGAAAGCAGTCAAGGATGGCCCAAAGCTTTGGGACCCTGCACCCGCGTGGGAGACCCGGAAGAAGTTCCTGGCTCCTGGCTTCGTATCGGCATAGTATTGGCCATTGTGCTCACCTGGGGAGTGAATCATTGGACGGGAGATTTTCCTCTCTGTCTCTTCTCCTCTCTGTATATCTGACTTTCCAATAAATAAATAAATCTTAAAAAAAAAAAAAGTAGAAAGAAGGAACAGAAATCTGAAGACAAAATAGTTAAGAATTTCCAAATTGACAGAAAAGAAACAAGTACATGACGGATCCCAGAAACTCAAAGAAACCTAGACAAAATGAGTGAAAATAAACGACAGACATCAGAGTGAAAAGACTGAAAAACGAAGAAAGACCATCTGGAAAGCAACCAGAAGGAAGAAAACAAACATAACATAGAGAGGAATGAAAAAAAAGAATGACAACAGGTTTCTCATTTTAAGCAATACAAGCAAGAAAACAATGCAGCAATATATTGAAAATATTGAAAGACAAAAATGTGTCAACCCAGAACTTCATACGTAGTGACATCTCTCAAAAATTAAGTAAAATATATTTCAAACTCACAGAATCATTTGATACACCTGAAAACAACCCTGCATAAGACTGCTAGCTCAAGGGCCCTGCGCGGTGGCGCAAGTGGTTAAAGGTCCTCGCCTTGCATGCCCGGGATCCCATATGGGCGCCGGTTCTAATCCCGGCAGCCCCGCTTCCCTTCCAGCTCCCTGCCTGTGGCCTGGGAAAGCAGTCAAGGACGGCCCAAAGCTTTGGGAACCTGCACCCGCGTGGGAGACCCGGAAGAGGCTCCTGGCTATATCGGCCCGTTGCGCTCACTTGGGGAGTGAATCATCGGATGGAAGATCTTCCTCTCTGTCTCTCCTCTCTGTATATCCGCCTTTCCAATGAAAAAATAATAAAAAAATAAATAAATCTTTAAAAAAAAAAAACCTGCTAGCTCAAGTCTTGACTACTCCACATGTTAATCCAGCTCTCTGTTGACCCTGAGGAGCCATAGATAATGGTTCAAGTACTGGAACTCCTATCACCCACATGGATACCCTGGGGGAGCTCCTGGTTCATGGCTTTAGTTGCTGTAGCCACCTGGGGAATAAACCTGTGGGTAGAACTTATCTATTTCCTTCTCTGTCATTCTCTTTTTTAAAAATAAATAATAAAATAAAAATTTTGGGGTCTATTTCACCATTGAGATACTACATAGCAATGAAAATGAACAAATTACAGCTACACAAAACAACATGAATCAACCACAAAAGAATGCCGAATGGATGAGCAGACAGAAAGGGATTCAGATGGACTGTGCACAGAGTAAACCTATATTTTTCAGGGATACTATCTGGCAGAACTAAATAGAGAGAGTCAGGGCCACTAGGGAGTGAGGGAATTGTGACTGGAAAGAGACAGATGGACTTCCGGTCCTTGATCTTCAGAGTGTGATGCAGGTGTTCACTAATTATTCATGCTGCATGTATATGTTACATAATTTTCTTTATTTCGACATTTTAAGGCTAAAATTATAGGGGCCAGCATTTTGGCTCCACTAGTTAAGCTGTCACCAGCAATCCCAGCATCCTTTTTGAATGCTGGTTCAAGTCCCAGCAGTTCCACTTCTAACCCAGGTCTCTCTCTCTCTCTCTTTTTTTTTTAAAGATTTGTTTATTTTTATTGCAAAGTCAAATATACAGAGAGGAGGAGAGACAGAGAGGAAGATCTTCCGTCTGATGATTCACTCCCCAAGTGACCACAACGGCTGAAACTGCGCCAATCTGAAGCCAGGAGCCAGGAACCTCCTCCAGGACTCCCACACAGGTGCAGGTCCCCAAGGCTTTGGGCCGTCCTTGACTGCTTTCCCAGGCCACAAGCAGGGAACTGGAAGAGAAGCAAGGCTGCCGGGATTAGAACCAGTACCCATATGGGATCCCGGGGCGTGTTCAAGGCAAGGACTTTAGCCGCTAGGCCACAACACTAGGCCCCAATCCAGGTCTCTTTTAATGCACGTGGGAAAGCAGTAAAAAAAAAAAAAAAAAAAAAATGTCCCAAGGACTTGGATCCTTGCCACTTGAATGGAGTTCCTGACCTTTGGCCTCTTGCAGCCTCAGCCTTTGCAGCCATTGGAGTAGTGGAACACCAAACTGAAGATTTGTTTTTTACTTTAAAGGTTTATTCATTTTATTTGAAAGGCTGAATTACACACAGAGTTCTTCCATCTGCTGGCTCAATCCCCCAGTGGCCACAGTAGCCAGGGCTGGACCAGGCCAAAACCAAGAGATTGTTCCATGGGTATAGGACCCCAAGCACTTGGGACCCTTTCTGTTGGTCCTCAGACACATTAGCAGGGAGCTGAGTCAGAAGTGGAGCAATCTGGGCTGCAGTCAGTGTCCTTATGAGAGGCTAGCACTACAGGCAGCAGCTTAACGCACTATGCCACACCTCCAGCCCCCCCCATCAGTTTTTCCATCTTTTCTTTCTTCTTAAATTTTTTTTTAGAATAGATAAATATCTTTTTAAAAAAACTATTTATGTGCCTAGTTTTAAAATCAGATAAATTTTCCTCATAGGACTCTAACTGGGTTGGTTGTTTTTCAGAGTCAGGTATGTAACCAAACCAGAACTGGTGATGAAACACCAGTCTTTCGACAAAACTTCCAAAAAAAAAAAAAGAGAGAGAGAGAGAGAGAGAGAGGCTTTTGCCCTTTCCACCACTTTACCTCTAGAATAGTCTGGAGTTCCTAAGCTCACTCTCCTCCCTCTGCTTGTCTAGTTTAGGTTTTGAGGTCCAATGCAACAGATTTAATATGAAATAATCATCTGAACACCAAATGAGCTTATTCCCAACATCCAATCAGCTCTGAGGAAGACATAAGACAAGAGAAAGTTGTGGTGCATTTTTTATTTTAAAGATTTATTTATTTGTTGGAAAGTCAGATATACAGAGAGGAGAAGAGACAGAGAGGAAGATCTTCCATCCGATGATTCACTCCCCAAGAGAGCCGCAACGGCCGATGCTACGCCGATCCGAAGCCAGGAGCCAGGAACTTCTTCCGGGTCTCCCACTCAGGTGCAGGGTCCCAAAGCTTTGGGCCATCCTTGACTGCCTTCCCAGGCCACAAGCAGGGAGCTGGATGGGAAGTGGAGCTGCCGGGATTAGAACCAGCGCCCATATGGGATCCCGGGGCGTTCAAGGCGAGGACTTTAGCCGCTAGGACATGCCAGCAGGCCCCATGTGGTGCTTTTGGTTCAACAATCTGACAACCTAATTTTTAGAGACAGGACCACAACCTATGAAATAGGACTGCAACAGTTGTGCAGGACTGACACACAGCCATAAACCTGTTAAAGAAAGCAGACAGCCTTGGCCTGTTCAAACCCCTTCACAGTCTGTCTGCTAGGAAAGTGTGTGCTTGTCACACTCAAAATGGGTTACAAACATCGACAAATTCAAATTCACCTGAAAGGAGCTTCAGAGGAAATACTAGAAATGAGGGTAAATGTTTATCAAAGGCGAGAGATCATGTGCCCGCTGACTTACTACCCAAATGCCTACATTAGCTGGGACTGAGCCAGTCTGAGGCCAAGAGCGAGGAACTCCTTGAGGACCTCACAATTGAGTTGCAGAGACCCAAGAGCTTGCGTCACCATCTGCTGCCTCTTTGGGTATGTACTAGTGGGAAGCTAGAATGCAAGCAGAGATGGGACTTGATCCCAGGCATTCTCACGCGGATTTGGGTGTTTCAAGTACAGCTTAATGTGCTATACCACAACACCGGCTCCCTGGATAAATTATTACATATATACTCAATGAAATGCCATTTAATCAGCAACATTAATAATTACTATCTATAAATTCTTGAATGTTTAATGATAGATGTCAAAGACAAGAGAGTACATATTGCATGATTCCACTTAAATTAAATATAAATATAAAAAGTAAAGACTTATTAATAGTCTGACTGGTCAGGACAGTGTGAACCCTGGAGGTGGAGAGGTAGCTGATTGACTAGAAGTGAGTATGAAGGGCCTAATTTTGAGTCCAAATCCCTGGCAATGTTCTGTCCTTGGTCAGGGTGCTACTATCCTTCCTCATTTTTTTTTTTTTAATTTTTATAGGAAAGGCAGATTTACAGAGAGAAGGAGACAGAGAAAGATTTTCTGTCTGCTGTTTTACTCCCCAAATAGATGCAACAGCCAGAGCTGAGCTGATCTGAAGCCAGGAGCCAGGAGCTTATTCTGGGTCTCCCATGCAGGTACAGGATCTCAAGGCTTTGGATCATCCTCGACTGCTTTCCCAAGCCACAAGCAGAGAGCTGGAAAGCAAGTGGAGCAGCTGGTATATGAACAGATGCCCATATGGGCTCCCAGGGCATGAAAGTTAAGGATGTAGCTATTAGGCTATTGCTTTGGGCCCTGCTACATTTATTCTTAAAATTCAGTGAGCTGCCCACTAAAAATATATGTACTTTTCAGAGTGTGAATTATATTTTAATATGAAGTTAGAACTACAAGAAATTTCAAAATAAAAACTTGGGAGACAGGCCAGGTGCAATGCACTAGTGGCTAAAGTCCTTGCCTTGCATGCACTAAGATCCCATACGGGTGGCGTTTCACGTCCTGGCTACTTTACTTCCCTTCCAACTCCCTGCTAGGGGCCTGGGAAAGCAGTTGAGGATAATAAATCTTTTTAAAAGAAGGAAGGAAGGAAAGAAGGGAGAGAGGAATGAAAGAAGGTAAGGTTTTCCATTAGCCTAGCTCACTCCTCAAATGAACACAATGGTCAGGCAGGGCCAGGCCAAAGCCAGGATGCTACAACTCCTTCTGGGTCTCCAGAGTGAGCAGTAGGGGCCCAGATCCTTTGCCTTCCCAGGTATGTTAGCAGGGAACTGGATGGAAAACAGAGCAGCTGGGACTGAACACTGGCATTCAGCCATAGGATACCAGCCCAAACAGTGGCTTAGCGTGGTGCCTGATACTACCAGCCCCATACATTTACTTCAGTGGCATCTCACAAGTTAGAAGCTACAAAACTGGTTCACCAGAGCCCTTTTCTGGAGTGGGCAGTTGGAGCCAGGACACAGGAAGAATGTTCCTGAGCATGTGAGGAGGGCAGCCCAGAGCAGCATATCCTGGAGCAGGAATAGATGCTGCTGGATCTCCATACTTTTGCCTTTTCCAAGGAAACAGCAGGAGCAAGCCTGGAACACACGCTGTCCACCCTAGATGGAGAGATCTGGCAAGAGCCGGTTCTGAAGCCTCTGCCTCTTGGGACGCTGCGTATGTGAGCAGGGCTCTGACTCAGGTCCAAAATCCAAGATACTTGGTAGAGCAAGTGGGGAGCAGGAGTGGCAGTGGCAGAACACTCAGAGACCCAGTGTGAGAAGGCAGGGTTCTGACGTTCCCAAGCGCAAAGTGTGCTTTTGTGTGGGCACTTTCGCATTCTCTCTGCTGACATTCTTGCTTTTTCCTGGCATCTGAGCCAGCCTGCACGGGGTAGCAAGTACTTGCTGACTCCTGCTTAGCCCCAGGACATCCTGGTGCTCTAGGCTGCTAGCACTCTTGGAAACCTGAGCTTTTAGGTCTGCAAGTCTGTTGTTCGTTTCACCCAAAGGGGCTCCCAGGGTTTTCCCCAAAAGCATCCCTGTCAGCCTCAGATAGTACATCATGACAGCGACACCTAGTGGCCACGTAGGGAAGCCCAGCTTCACCCCTCCAAGAGGGCTGTGCGAGCCAAAGGAGGAGGAGTTTGCGGAGTCCTTCCTAGTAGCTTCCAAGAGTCGAGGTGCTGCACAGCTTAATCACATCCTATCCGGGTCACTCGGTGTCATATGTATTCGTTGAAACGCTGTTATCCACCCTATTAGTCTGCCGTTTCAAGACTTAAGTATTAGAATCACCTCTTCAGAGTTGGGCTGGAATGCAGGAGCCTCTGATCTGACCTCTTGGTTTTTCAGATGGGGAACTACAGATGCTTAGGGATGGGAGCAGTTACCCAATCACTGAGAAATGAGTTTGGACAACAGCCTGCTGCTCCTGAGCACTCCTGGTCCGGTGGTTGCCACAGAGACCATGCCATTATTTTGTGTCATCATCGTGTTGACACATAGTAGGCACCAGCACACAACAGGTCCTCCACAGAGGATGGCAGGCTGACCCACTGCTGCCCTGGCCACAGAGCTTGCCACTGAACTGCTGTCTATCATCACAAGGTCTTCTCTCTCTCTTCCTGCCTTTCCAACAAGCTCCCGCACACCACGGCTGCTGCCCTTGCTGCCAAAGCTGCAGATGACACTTTGAAAAGATGCAGGCAGTAACTCCGACCAGGTGCCTGACTTGCACTGCCCTCTGCACCTATGCGCCTGCTGGCTTCAGGAGAAAGGAAAAGGCACTTGAGCAGTTTGGCCCGTGTCCCATCTGTGACTCATTCCAAGTCCCTTTCCTCACCACCGCTGCCCATCCCCCAGTATCATCCCACAAGATCCTGCCCTCAAGCAGCATGAGGGGGAAGGTGAGGTTGGATGTGACCAAAACAGCATACAGAAAAGGGAACACAGACTCGCAGCTGACGTGCCTCCCTGTTTTTCTGCGGCACAGCCCTGTTTGGTTGCGATTTTGCGGGTGGGGTTCCATGACATCCCTCCAAGCCATGAGATTCTCTTTTTGATTAAGGAACATAATTTTATTTGCAGAGTTTAACTTTGATACAGTTAGGGATTGTGCATGCTTTCATTTGTACTAGTCTTCTACCAGTAAACACACCAAAAAATGTTCATTAATGCTAAATTAAGCGAACAGAGAAATACAAATTTGTTGAACCTTTGCTTCGTGATCAGTACTGGGATGCTTATTTGCATATAAGTTTCCATTTTTAAATTCTCACAGTATTTCTACCCAGGTGGAATTATTATCCTGTTTTACAGTTCAGGAAATTAAAGTTCTAAGGAAGTAATTTTCCCAGGCCCAAGGAGCAGGGATGGGAGCTCAGACACGTTTGATGGAAAAGTTACTTTCCACTACGACGATAATAAATACTGACATTCGCACAGTGTTTGCCAACAATCAGATAAGCACATGCATTAACTCATACAATTTTCCTATCAGCCTCACGAGGTTGGTACCATAGCCACCCACATTATATACAGGAAGAAATGGAAGTACAGAAGCAGCAAATGACTGGCCCAGGCCACGAAGCTGGGAAGTAATGGAGCTGGGACTTCAGTCTCAACCACCATCCACATTGCCTATCAATTTCCTAACAACATCTGAAATCTCAATGAGGTACAGAAATCAACGCCCCCAATGCCCTGCCCCCTCCTTGCTGTGTCACTGTGTCCTAGTGTGGAAAATTCCTTGTTTCCGTGCTAGTAAATGGACTGCCTAGAACTTGGTTGGGATCTTCCCGGAGCAGTCCTTTCCCCCACTGGGTAGAGGTTGTAGGAGTCTAGAAGAGCCTCAAAGTCATGAGCTTCCCACCCTAAGCCATCTTGGTCTGGCTACCCTAAGACAGGACAAAAACAGAAGTCCGGGGGCTGGCCCTGCAGGCTCCTCCTCTGCAGGCACAGTCAAGGCCAGACAAGTACACCAGGCCTTTTCCCAGATGCCTGGGAGGGAATGCATCCTCACTGTCTCACTTTTTAAACTCCTCACTTCCTATTTATCTTGCCTACTCTTGAGTCTTACAGAAAATGTTCCAGAGGGTGAAGGTGGCTTCACATTTCTGTGTATACAGGAGGTGGGCCTTTCTGCACCTATCCTGGTCCTTCCTTTTGCCATACACCTGTGGGCAAGTTGACTGTGTTTTACTTGAAATTTAGCTTCCTTACGTAAAGTACTGCTGCATAAGAACAATGAATTTATAGGGCTGGTGTTGTGGGACAGCTGGTTAAGCCACTACCTAGAATGCTAGTTTCTTATACAAGTACCAGTTTGAGTCCCAGCTGCTATACTTCCAAGCCAAGCTCCCTGCTAGTGTACCTGGGATGGCAGATGAAGATGTTACAAGTCCTTACGTCCTGACCCACCAATAATGTAGGACACCCGCAGCTCCTGGCTTTGGCTTAGTCCAGCCCTGGCTAGGTGGCCATTTGGGAGTGAGCCAGTGGGTAGAAAATCTCTCTGGCTCTCTCTGTAATTCTGTCTTTCAAATAATTAAATTTAAAATAACAGTGAATTTAAAGTGACTTGTTTATCATGGGCCCATTAAAATGTGGCTAGTTATTAATACATATTATAAATATATTATTTCTGAGTGAATTACTAAACTGAACAAATATAAGGAAAGGTGGAAAAGATAAATTCTGATGTTCCTAAGCCAACAACTTCCTCAAAAATGTATATTTACAGATTTAGAGGCAATGCAATGACTCAATTGGCTAACCCTCTGTCTGCAAGTGCTGGTATCAGATACGGGAGTCAGTTTGTGCCCTGGTGGTTTGTGTCTCACTTCCCATCCAGCTCCCTGCTTGCGGTCTGGGAAAGAAGCAGAGGATGGCCCAAAGCGTCAGGACCCTGCACCTGCATAGGAGACCTGGAAGAGGCTCCTGACTGTTGGCTTTGAATTGTTTCAGCTCCAGCCATTGCACCCATTTGAAGAATGAACCAGTGGATGGAAGTTTTTTCTTTCCACCTCTCCTCTCTATAAAGTCCACCTCGCCAATAAAGATATAAATAATTTTTTGTTAAAGCATTTGGACATTTACTTTGGGTGATAACTGGGTTAAACAAAAGCAGCTCACTAAAGGTCCAATGGTAGGTTCTAAGGGCAGACTTCCTCAGCTTTGTAGCTTCGCTGGGGATGAGGCCATTCTTGGCGGCTGCAGGCAGGACAAGTTTCAAAGTTCCCTTGTCTGGGCCCCGACCCAGTCCCACGGCCAGATTAAAGCTTCCACCGGAGACCTCCAGGAGGACTGAATGTTTTTCTTTCCTGGGAGCATCACGTGACCGCTCTCTATGTGCAGAGCAGAGTGACTTCTTTCGTTGTTGGTTTTGGGAGAGAAAGTGACTTCTCCCAGGGAGCTAAAGTCTGTGGTAATATGAGTGAGCTGACCGTAAAGACTCAGAACTTTTTTTCAAAAGAGACACAAAGTTTGAAGGCAGAACACAGTTTTCTAGTCTTTGAAAGAAAGAGTAACAGACTTTCAAGACTATGCTTTCTTTAAATTGGTCTTTAAAAATGATGCTTTTTGTATCTAATAAGTGCAATATTAGTCTTGCAAGTCTGGTTTGATTGTGGTATCTCTCCTTTTTCTTTCTTTCTTTTTTTTTTTTTTGGTAGTGAATTATGCTTGACTTGTAAAAATAAAATACAATTAACATCATCCTCATGCTTAATGTAATGAGCACATGACTCATGTTGAAACGTCAGTGGCTGGGTTTGTGACAGGATTACAATAGGTTGTAAAAGTGGGTGAGAGAAACGAGTTTTCCAAGTGAGGGTGTCTACTCACTATCTTCTGGACTCTGACACTCTCCGTTGAGTCATCAATCTGCGCACTATGCACTAATTACAGTGCCTCAGTTTCCCCATTTTATAAAACGAAGTTGTCACTTGCCCCCCTCTCTGTAGTGTTTGGAAAGTCCGGCGAGATAAGAGTCTTTGAGCGCTTTGAAAAAATAGTGAATACATTATAAATGCTAAATAATAACAATAATAATAGGGAGTCTTTAATAACAGGGGTCCCTTAATAATACTCATCAAGTATAATAACATTACTAACCAGTAGGAACAAGACCTGGTGCGTCTGTCTTCCTAATCATTAGTTTGTCTCCCGGGAAGGTGGTGGGGGGCTGGCGCCTCGTCCACGTTGGCCGCCCGTTCCTCCGGAGCCTGAGCTGCGCCGCCAAGCCCCGGTCCCTCCCGGCACCTGGCTGCCTGGAGCGGGCCGTGCTCGCGCAATTAGGACGGGCGGGGACGCAGGCCTCTTAGCTCAACTCTTCTGCCCAGCGAACACGACTTTGAATCTCCAAATCTTAGCTGGCTGGGGCGGAAAAAAAAAAAAAAAAAGAAAAGAAAGGTTTTTTTTTTTTTTTGACTCAAAAAGTCGTGGGCCCGCCGCTGTGGCGACGTGCCAGCGAGGCCACCCCATCCTGCCACCAGATGGCGACACTCCAGCTGGAAACGCCTGCTGAGGTGGCCCCGAGGCGTCCCAGCCCGGGAAGGACTTCCTCTCCGAGACACAAAGGAGGGTCGGCCCAGCGAGCCCAGGGCGGGGCCGCGACGGAGGCTGCGGGGACGAGAGGGGCCCCCGGCGGCCGTCCCGGCTTCCCCTGGATGAAACGCCGGGGCGGAGCGACGAAAAGAGCCGGGCAGCGCCGGGCCCGACCCCTCCCTCAGCCGGGGCCGCCCCGCGCTGCCGGGCCGGCGACATTCCCAGGATTCCGCAGGGGAGAGGGTGCTTCCCGGGGCGGGGCGCAGCCCGGGGCCTCCCGACCCTCGCTGGGCAGGGACCCCGCCCCGCCATCCCTACGACCCCGACGCCCTGAAGTCGTGCAGCCGCAGAAGCGCAGCTTGGGCTCTGGTGCCGCACAATTGCCTGGCAAAAGCTCCTTGCCGCCGCCAGGACCGGGGAGCCGGGATTCCTTTGTTTTCTTTGTTTTCAATGTGAGGAGCCACCACACCCGCCTTTGTCTCCTGGCTGGTGTAAACTTGCTTTGAACAAAGAGGTGTTGGAAACACACATTCCCGTCTGCGTGCTCCAAGTGCAGTCTGTGGGACTTTGTGGGCTGCAGAACCTGGCCAGCCTGGCTTCCGCTGTCCGACCCTGCGGCCTGCCTGGCAGCCCTGGGCACTCGGTCCCTGCGCCTGCAGCCAAGCCTCGGCCAGCACTGGGGACAGCAGAGGGAAGCAGAACAATGAGGGCGGCCAAAGCACCGCTTCCCCGCCCCCACCACTTACCGCCCACCCTTCTGGAAGTAGGGGAGGAGTTACACTGCAAAGAGCATGGGTTTCCATGTGCCAGATATGATTACTTAAAAACACACACTATCATTAACCATTGTTTTAGATGTGAAAACTAAGGTTCACTTGTCCAAGGTCGCACATGTTCCTCTAATTGAAAAATAAAAACATCAGAGACAATATGAGATATTTAGGTTTCTTCTTGCTGACTCAGATTTGGTTGTTGATCAGGACTCACCCCCTTTAAAGTCATCTTACTGAAGCATTTGAGGGCTTTTAAATAATCTACTTTGTCTCCCCCCCACCCCATCCCTTGGCTGTAAAGAACAGGCATGCCTTCTCAAATGACACATCATTTCCCTCACTGTTGCGTATTCTATTTATTGGTAAAGGCCAAGACTCTTCCTAGAGGCCTGTGCACCCACCCCAGAACCTGCCCAGAACTGGAATAACAATATCCAGTTTACTGGGGCTGATGTGGTGGCACACTAAGCTAAGCATCCACCTGTGGCACTGGCATCCCATGTGGGCTTGGGTTCAAGTCCCAGCTGCTCCACTTTCCCCCCAGCTCCCTGATTATGGCCTGGGAAAGCTGTGCTGGTTAGTCCAAGGCCATGAACCTCTGCACCTGCATGGGAGACCTGGAGGAGGCTACTTGTTCCTGATTTTAAATAGGCTCAGCTCTGGCCATTGTGGCCATTGAGGGAGTGAACCAGCAGATAGGAGATATTTCCTTTACTCTCTGTTACTGTCTTAATAATAATAATAAAAAATATTTTTAAAAAATTCCAATGTACATGAGCTCCCTAGTGCCTACGTGGATGTCTCCATAGCTTCCTCACTTCGGGGTTCAGCCAGGGAAGTGAAGTCTGGAATACCAGCACTGGGATTTGACCAACTCTGCCTGTTTCTGAATCTACCTTTGTTTTTCCTTTCGCAAGCTTCTGCCTCTTCAGAATGAACAGCCCTCATCACTGCCTCCTCCTCCCTGGGGGTGGAGTTGGGGGGCACGAAACTTCATGGCTGAAGGATTATCTTCTTAGCTTACGGAAGAAACTGTGGCCTGTGAGCCTCAACAAACACTAGGTACTATGGTTTATAAAGGATGAAATTATGCTGGTTGAATGCTCTTGAAATAGTCCCCATTGTATGTATACAATTCAGTTCAACAATCAGTAATGACAGATTACAGTAACAATTCTGACCAACAAGAAAATATGGTTTTTTTGAAGACTTATTTATTTATTACAAAGTCAGATATACAGAGAGGAGAGACAGAGAGGAAGATCTGTCCAATGATTCACTCCCCAAGTGAGTGCAACGGCTGATGCTGTGCCAATCCCAAAGCACTGGGCCATCCTCAACTGCTTTCCCAGGCCACAAACAGGGAGCTGGATGGGAAGCGGAGCTGCCAGGATTAGAACCGGCGCCCATATGGGATCCCGGAACTTTCAAGGTGAGAACTTTCGCCACCAGGCCACGCCACCGAACCTGAAAATATGTTTTTATAGTTATAAAAAGATGCCTGGTTTCTGGTTCCTCTGGTTACAAAAGTTATACATACTTACTGTAAAATGAATGAACAGAATAACCAAAGATAAATTTCCAAATGCTCACGAGAGAGGGGAAAGCTCCTCAGTTCTCTGGGTTTGGCCGAGGGCTGCTGTCCACGCAGCATCCCACCTTAGAACGTGTGAGTGCTGTTCTAGGGTCCTTGGCATCGTTCAAGGCACTGGGAATCTTCATTTTTTGAGAACCAGAACCCAACAAGGATATTTTCTCCCTCCTGAGTTTGGAAACTATATGTTGGAGAAAAGGATGGAGGCCTGGAAACCAGACTGGAAGGTGGGATGTGTAAAGGGGGCAGAAAGTCACAAATATAAAATGCAATGGAAAACAGGTGTTTGGGAGCCAGTCCTAAATCGGATTTCCAACTGGGCTTCTGCCAAATGTTCCACACATGCACTCTGGTTAGTTTGGATGGGCTGTCCAGTCCGTGAGGACATCTGTGGGAGGGGTGGGACATAAGCACTCTGGTGTCCCTTTTCGGTTGCAACACACTAGAAGCGAGATGGGCTGCTGCTGCTGAGCACCAATCTGTGTCAAGTACTTGGTGACACCATGTGCTTTCTCCCCCATTCTCTAATTTGAGCCTCCAAATATCCATGCGGCAAAAAATTCCATTTAACACACTGGGTAGCTGAGCAGCATTGTGCAGCAGGTAAAGCTACTGATTCATATCCCAGATGTTCCACTTTTAACCCAGCTCGTCCTATTAGACTAGGAAAAGCAACAGAGACTGGCTCACAGGCTTGGGTCCCTGTTACGACACAGGAGAGTCAGGAGAGAGTTCTGCCTCCTGCGGACTGCTTGGCGCAGCATTTGCCACTGCTGCCATCAGAGGAATAAATTAGCAGATGAAAGATCTCTTTCTCTCTCTTTGTCCCTCCCCTTCTCTCTGTAACTCTTTCAAAATAAATTTTTTAAAAAGGGGGCTTCCTTTTTTTAAAAAAAAAAAATTTATTTTTATTGGAAAGGCAGAGAGGAGGAAAGACAGAGAGGAACATCTTCCACCAATGATTCACTCCCCAAGTGACCACAACGGCTGGTGCTGTGCCGATCTGAAGCCAGGAGCCTAGAACTTCCTCTAGGTCTCCCACATAGGTGCAGGGTCCAAAGGCATTGGGCTGTCCTTGACTGCTTTTCTAGGCCGCAAGCACAGAGCTGGATGGGAAGCGGGGACGCCAGGATTAGAACTGGTGCCCATATGGGATCCTGGCATGTGCAAGGCAAGGACTTAACTACTATGCTATCGCTCCGGGCCCTCAAAATGAATTTTTTGTTTAATTAAAATATTAATGATCAAACAAGGAAAAGACTCACAGCAGTTAAAATGATTATCCCAGATTTCACAGAGAATAACAAGTAGAGTTGTGGACAAGACCCGGCTCTCCCAATTCTCAGCCTAGGGGTCTTTTCTTTCCTTGTTTTAAACTATCATTTACAATTTTTATTCTTAAAAATATTTTGGGTCCAGCTTGGTAGCCTAGCAGCTAAGGTCCTCCCCTTGCACGCACTGGGATCCCATGTGGATACCAGTTCTATTCCCGGCAGCCTGCTTCCCATCCAGCTCCCTGTGGCCTGGGAAAGCAGTCAAGGATGGTCCTAAGCCTTGGGACCCTGCACCTGCGTGGGAGACCCAGAAGAGACTCCAGGCTGCTGGCTTCGGACTGGCGCAACTCTGGTCATTGCAGCCACTTGGAGAGTGAATCATGAGACAGAAGATCTTCCTCTCTGTCTCTCCTCCTCTCTGTATATCCTACTTTCCAATAAAAATAAGTAACATACTTTAAAATTTACTATTTTTGCAAAAATAAAATAATCTTTTTTTAAAAAAGATTTATTTTATTTTTATTGGAAAGGCGGATCTTCCGTCCAATGATTCACTCCCCAAGCGGCCGCAATGGCTAGAGCTGAGCCGATACAAAGCCAGGAACCTCTTCTGGGCCTCTGAAGCGGGTGCAGGGTCCCAAAGCTTTGGGCCGTCCTCAGCTGCTTTCCCGGGCCACAAGCAGGGAGCTGGATGGGAAGCGGGGCTGCCAGGATTAGAACCGGCGTCCATATGGGATCCCGGGCGTGCAAGGCGAGGACCTTAACCACTGCACCATCGCGCCAGTGCAAGGCGAGGACCTTAACCACTGCACCATCGCGCCAGGCCCCAAAATACAATAATCTTAAAAAATATATATGTTTGTTTTGGTTTATATGAAAGGCAGAGACAGAGAATTCCGGTAATAGCCATGGATGAGCCAGGCTGAAGTGAGGGAATTAAACACAGGTCTCCCACCGGCTGAAAGGAACCCCAGGACTTGAGCCATCACTAACTACCTACCAGAGTATGTGTTAGCAAAAAATTGAAACTTGAGGCAGAGCCAGACTCAGATCAGACATTCCAATATGGATTGCAGGCAACCTCAGCAGCATCTAACCACTGTGCAGGGGCCAGCTCCAGGCCTTTGTTCTTTTACCAGGTTGCTCCTTGTAATGTGAGTGACAAAGAGCTCACTGACTTTGTCTATTTCCCAGGTATGGTACTCCTGATGAGAGCTGAGGTGTGCCAGCCTGTTTGATTCTCTGTCCAACACTATAGTGTAGAAATCAATGACCAAATAGCCAAGAGTTTTTAGGTTGTTCCCCACCCATAAAGGCAAAGTATTGAAATTGAGAAATCTGAAATCCAAAGAACTTTGAGTACATACTCCATTTGGGGATGATTTCACAGGAATGAGGGAAGACATGAGGAAGGAAATGGAACATGCAGTGACTGGGCTTTGTGTGTTCCAGGGACAACCTGAGTGTCACATTCAGGCAGCTCCCAGTGAACAAGCAGGTATTGTGTAGTGTCTCTCACCATTAATCGATATTGCCAGCTGTCAGGGAGGAAATACTTTTCCCCTTTAACATCCTACCCTTAGTATCTGGGGAATTAAACTGACAAAAGACAGATTAGCCAGAGAACAAACAGTCTAATCACATACATATTGTAAAGGAGTTTGCAAATCCCAAGAGGCACTTAGGGGGGCTGGCTCCTTGGCTCAACTGGCTAATCCTCCATCTCCGAGCACTGGCATCCCATACCGACGCTGGTTTGTGTCCCAGTTGTTCCACTTCCCATTCTATCCTCCTATTATGGCCTGGGAAATCAGTGGAGGGTGACCCAAGGCTTTAGGACCCTGCACCTAACCTCGTGGGAAACCAGGAAGAAACCTCTGGCGCCTGGCTCTGGATTGGCTCAGCCCCAGCAGTTGTGGCCATTTGGAGAGTGAACTGGAGGTTGGAAGATCTTTCTGTTCCTCCTTCTCTCTGTAAATCTGCCTTTCAATTAAATAAATAAATAAATAAACATTTAGAATAAAAAGAGGTACTCAGAATTGCGGGTAACAGAGAGAAGAAGCCGTGTTTCTGGGAAAACAGATGATTTTTAAGAAGATAAGCATATCCCTCTAAGAAAAGAGATATCATAGCTTTTAATATTTGCTGACAGTGTTTGTTTAAATGTGGTGATGACTTTTCACTGTCCAATTGTCTAATTCTTCTTTTTCTTTCTTTTTTTTCAAGGTTTTATTTGTTTGAATGGTAGAGTTACAGATTGAGAGAAAGAAAGGCCAGACTGGGCCAGGCTGAAATCAGGAACCAGGAGCTTCTTCTGGTTCTCCCATGTGGAGGCAGGGGCCCAAATACTTGCACCATCCTCTGCTATTTTCCCAGGCACATTAGCAAGAAGGTGGATCAGAAGTGGAACAGCCAAGACTCAAACCAGCACCCCAAAGGGATGCCAGTACTGCAGGCAATGGCTTAACTTGTTACGGCACAAAGTTCCTCATTGTCTTAATTGATAAGAATCAGTTCCCCTTGGATGACATAAAATAACTGAGGTCGAGCCTGGTGTGGCAGCCTAGTGGTTAGTTACCACCTTACACATGCTAAGATTCCATATGAATGCTGGTTCATATCCCTAAGGCTCCACTTCCCTTCCAGCTCTGCTTCCTTTTCAGCTCCCTCTTGTGGCCTGGGAAAGCCATCAAGGACAGCCCAAGGTCTTAGGACCTGCGCCCATGTGGAAGACACCAAGGAAGCTGCTGGCTCCTGGCTTAGGATCAGGTCAACTCCAGCTGTTGCAGTCACTTAGGGAGTGAATCAGCGGATGGAAGCTCTTCCTCTCTGTCTTTACCCCTCTCTGTATATTTGCCTTCCCAATAAAAATAAATAAATCTTTTTTTTTTTTTTTTTTTTTTAAAGAACAAGTGAGGTCTTTTCCAAGGTTCTGCTTTTGGGCAGAAAGGGAATTACAGGAATACTAATGCATTTAGTTGAAAATACTGTTTATGCCTCAATGGCTTCTTCTGGACCCATTTACTACCTTCTATCTCCCACTGAACTCAGAATTGTTTTTTTGCCATTCTGGTAATACATGTATTATTTGTGGCCAATACCTTGACTTAATAACCAAATGAATGATCCAGTAATAGGTTTTATAGTTATTATTTATTAAAATTTCTTAATTATTTACTGAGAGGCAGGAGAGAGAGACAGAAAGATGATCCATCTGCTGGTCATTCCCCAGATGCCCAGAACAGGGTTAGGCCAAGCTGAAGCCAGGAGCCCAAATTCCATCTTGGTCTCTGACATGAGTGGTTTTTTTTTTTTTTTAAAGATTTATTTATTTTATTACAAAGTCAGATATACAGAGAGGAGGAGAGACAGAGAGGAAGATCTTCCATCCGATGATTCACTCCCCAAGTGAGCGCAATGGCCGGTACTGCGCCGATCCAAAGCTAGGATCCAGGAACCTCTTTCAGGTCTCCCGTGCAGTTGCAGGGTCCCAAGGCTTTGGGCCATCCCAGGCCACAAGCAGGGAGCTGGATGGGAAGTGGAGCTGCTGGGATTAGAATCGGCGCCCATATGGGATCCTGGGGCTTTCAAGGCGAGGACTTTAGCCACTAGGCCACGCTGCCGGGCCCTCTGACATGAGTGTTAAAGACTTAGAAGAAGAAAAAGCCTAGAAAGTGGTGTTATTACTTGGCCACTATTTTATTTGTTTACTTATTCCACAAGTAGTAAGCAGCTTCTCTGTGGTTGACTATTTGTCCTGCTATATGAAGATAAATAATAAGTAGCCCAGCTCTTTAAGACCTTAAGAGCAATATTTCACGATAGCAGCGGGTATTTCAGAGGGTGGCCTAGGGGGAGGAATGGGCATAATGTCATCTACTTCTACTACCATCTTTTCTTTATTTTCTGTAAGATAGGCAAATATAGCTTTAAAAAATAAGTCCCTACAATTGTAACTTTGTACTCTTTCAAGCGAACTCTCCTCCTCAGTCTGTCATTGATATTCACTGTTGTATTTTCTATTTCTTTGATTTTGATTGTCTTCAGATTTCACCTACAAGTGTAATCATGCATGAATTTTCTTTGTTTCTGGCTTATTTTAATATAATGTCTTTCAGTTTCATGTGTTTTACTACAAATGACAGCATCCTGTTGTACATATATATATCACCTTTTATTACCCATTCATTCATCATTGGGCATTTTAGGGATTTTCATGTTTTGATTATTTTTGAGTAATGCTTCAGTGAACATGATGGAGCAAAACAAAACAAAACAAAAAAACACAAAACTAAGTCCCATTTCCAACTCCAACCAGATTGCCACTCCAAATCTCCAAAATAGAAATTCTGAATCCAGCATCATCATGATGCGTCTTATATAGTTAGAGATAGGGAAAGCTTGGGATGAATTTTAAGATAAGCACAAAGCCCTGAGGATGAAAAGAAGGTTTCTACTGAAGCAAGGATTAAGCAGTACATAAGATATACTCAGCATGTATTTGTTAAATGAATGAATAAATGGATGAAGGGATCAATAGTGCTATAGTTTGAGCATGATTTGTTTCTCAACTCATGCAGACATTCAAACTGCCAGCATCTTATGCTAATGGTGATGAGAGGGTAGAAATATAATCCAATTATGGCGTCTAAAAGCAGGGCCTTCAGGATGTGATTAGATTTGGGTTTGGT
Organism: Ochotona curzoniae; assembly: GCF_017591425.1. NCBI lineage: Eukaryota > Metazoa > Chordata > Mammalia > Lagomorpha > Ochotonidae > Ochotona > Ochotona curzoniae. The sequence continues at coordinate 64,114,404 of NW_024466599.1, forward strand.
TGCTAGGATGGAGCCCCATGAGAAAAGCATGGTGTCTTTATAAGGAGAGACCACATAGAGGAGGGTTCTCCCTCTGTGCTCCCTGGTTCACTGTGTGATCATCCCTCTGCTTACACTCTGCATTTGCCAGCCTCCTCCCTCATCAGATGCCAGACAAATGGGGCTCCCAATCTTGGACTTTGAAGATCAGAAAGCGTGAGCTGAAATGAAGCTTCTTCTTTTATAAGTAGCTTCTCCCAGGCATTTTAGAGGTATTTATGAAAGGCTGACAAACACAATTGATGCATGGATGAATGGCAGCGTCCTCCAGGCAAATGAAATAGTATGCTCCAAACATCCAAATTTAAAAGGCAAGGCGTATTTGAGAAGTGTCATCAGTCCATCAGGACCACATGCCAGTATCAATTAGATGAGACACAAGTCAGATCACAATGAACCTTTAAGCTATACTGACAGATCTATTATTGTCCCTGGATTTTCAGTGACAGCATTATACATCCTGCCTATTGAACATGGATGTGGCTACCTCACTTCTGATCCAGCTCCCTGCTAATGTGCCTACGAAAGCAGCAGAAGATGGCCCAAGGACTTGGGCCACTGCACCTAAATAGGAGACCTGAAAGAAGCTCCTGGCTCTGGATTAGATTAGTCCAACTCAGATAGTTGCAGCCATTTTTAGAGTAAAATGGTATCTTTCTGTAACTCTACCCTTATAATAAATAAAACTTATCTTAAAAAAAAAATAAACAAGTTAGGTTGTACTTATACCACTGATATTCCATATGAATGCCAGTTTAAGATTTAGCTCCATTTCCAATTCCAGTCTCTGCTAATGCACTCAGGAAAACAGCAGAACATGGCCAGGTGCTTGGATCCCTGTCACCCACATGGTAGACCTGAATGGAGTTCCTAGCTTTAGCCTGGCCTGGTCCCAGTCATTGTGGATATTTAGGAGTGAACCAGCTGGTAGAAGATCTCTGTCTCTTTCTGTCTCTCCCTCTCTCTCTATCTTCCCTTTCAAATATATAAAATAAATCTTTTTAAAAAATTAGTTACAAGCCTGGCGAGGTAGCCTAGGACTAAAGATGCCTAACACGCATGGGTGCTGGTTCAAATCCCAGTGGCCCCACTTCCCATCCAGTTCCCTGATTGTGGCCTAGGAAAGCAGTCAAGGATGGTCCAAAGCCTTGGGACCCTGCACCCACATGGGAGACCCAGAAAAAGCTCCAGGCTCTGGGTTCCTGGCTTTGGATCAGCTCAGTTCCAGCCATTGAAGCTGCTTGGGGAGTGAATCATTGGATGGATCTTCCCCTCTATCTCTCCTCTTCTCTGTATATCTGACTTTCCAATAAAGGTAAAAATAAATCTTTAAAAAAAAATAGAAGAAGGAAAAATTCAGATCTGTATTTCACCATTAATTTATGCAATTAGTCATCCAACAAGTGTATCTCTACTGGTATTTAATATTGTTCTAAGAGATTTCGGCAATATGGGTGCAGAAGAAGACAGAATTTCTTTGCATGGGGAGAAGAAATATCTTTATATCTAAGTATAAAAATAAGGTGAGCATAAAGAATAACACAAAATACCCTATAGCTAAATTCTAAGCTTATGACAAGGTGACACAACAGAGACAATATGGATGTGGAGGTCAGAAGGCTCAGTATTATTGTTAGAAATGTGAAATGGAAAGCATCAAGTGCATCTTCAAAAAGTTAAAAAATAGAATTACCATATGATTCAGCAGTTCTACTTCTAAATATATATTCAGAAGAACTTAAATTAAGAGCAGGATGTCAAGGAGGTAGTTGTACAGCCATATTCAAAGCAGTATTACTCATGACAGCCGAGATCTGGCAGCAAACCAAGTGTCCATTGATAGATGAACTGGTAAGCAAAATGTGACATGCACATACAAGGGAGTATTAATCACTTTTTAAAGGGAAAGAAAATCTGACACAAGTGTAGCATGGGTGAAATTTAAGGTTGTCATGTTAAATGAAATAAGCCAGCCACAACATGACAAATACATTGGGATTACACTTACATGAGGTACACAAAGTAGTCAGATTCTCATAGAAATGGAAAGTATAATGAAAGTAACCAGGGATTCTGGGCAGGAAGTTCAAGGAGTTGTTATTTAAAGAGTAGAAGATTTCAGTTTTGTGAAATGAAAAAGTTCTGGAGTTTGTTTAACAGCAATAGAAAAATATTAAAACTAGTGAACACTTAATGATGTCTAGAATAGGGCTGGTATTGAGGTAGAATGGATTAAACTCCAGCCTGCAAACGCCATCATCTCATATGTATGTTGGCTCCTAACCAGTTTCCTGCTAATGTGCCTGGAAAACAGTGGAAGGTGGTCCAAGTGCTTGGATCTCTGGTATTCCATATGAATACCACACTGAAAACCCGAGAGAGTTCTGGGCTCCTGTTTTTGGTCTGGCCTACACCTGCAGTTGTAGCTCCTTGGGTAGTGAACCAAACCAGTGAATAACTCTGTTTCTATAACTCTAAAAACAAGCAAACAAACAAACCACTCCAAAATAATGACTAAGATTATAAATTTGATGTTACATGTGTTTCAATAAATTTAAAGAAACTGGGCAGCAATGGTCAAGCAAGCAGATATTTAGAAATAACACTAGGAACCAAAAGCCTCTGGATTTTGTTTAAGAGATGAGAAAAGGAGCCAGCACTATGGTGTATCAGATAAGCCTCTATCTGAGGCATTGATATCCCATCCATGTGGGTAGCAGTTCTAGTCCTGGATGCTCAACTTCCAATCCAGCTCCCTGCTAATGCACCTGGAAAAGCAGTGGAAGATGGCCCAAGTACTTGGGCCCCTGTGCCCTAGTGGGAGAGTTGGAAAAAGCTCCTGGCTTGGCCTGGCAGAGCCCAGTTGTTGTGGTTATTTGGGAAATGAACCAGCATATGGAGGATCTCTTTCTCTTTTTCCCTGGGATCCAGCTAATGTCATCACACATAGAGAGCAGAATGTTGGAATTGTGACTGCAGTTGGAGTCATAATTTTTAATATATTATTGTAAGATACAGAGGAAAATGGTGGAGGGAGGGGAGGGAAGGAAGAGATGGAGAGAAACTCTATATCTACAAAACTATATAATGGAAAGAAATAACAATAGAAAATGGCAATAAATTCATTTTAAAAAGGAATGCTTAGTATTATCCACTTTCCTGTAGCCCTTGAACCTTCTTACCCTAATTAACTATGTAAAGATTGCCAAAATAAAAATAAAATTAAAAAAATAAAAAAGGAATGCTTATTGTTTGATTCGATTAGTTTACCCTGTATTTGTGCATTGAAACACCAATATATAAATATTACATGCTAATCAGGATTTCTAAAATCATTGTGTTATTATAGTGGTTCAATAGGCTAATCCTCTGCCTGTAGCATGGCATCCCATATGGGCGCTGGTTCAAATTGTGATTGCTTCACTTCAGACCCAGCTGTCTGCATGTGGCCTGGCATGACAATGGAGGACGGCCCAAGTCCTTGAGACCCTAACTTACATGGGAGATCAGAAAGAGGCTCCTGGCTTCAAATCAGCTCAGCTTTGGCCATTGTGGACATCTAGGGAATGTACCAGCCGATGGAGGATCCTTCTCTCTATCTCTCCTACTCTCTGCAAATCTACCTTTCCGATAAAAATAAACAAATCCTAAAAAAATTATAAAATATAAAAAAAGAGATGGCGCCCTAACCAATGGGATTAGTATCCTTATAAAACAGATTCCAGAGAGCTCTTTGCTCATTCCACATAGTGAGAAGGCACCGTCTAGGAGTGAAGAAGTAACCCTTCACTAGGTAGATATTGAATCTGCTGAAATCTCAGTCTTAGATTTTTCCCATCTCCAGAATGGTGAGAGACGAATTTCTGTTAAACACAAGGCATCTCATCCATAGTGTTCTGCTGTAGTAGCTTGAACAGATTGTCACTTGACATCAAGATTAAAGAAGAAAGTCTTCAGAAAGGCTAGAACAACATAACTGACATGCCATTAAAAAAAAAAAAAGACAGTTTTAGTTGTGAAAGGCCAGAAAGCTAAGGACCCCACAGAGGGAGCTGGCACTGTGGCACAGTGGGTAGAGCGGCCACCTGCAAAGCTGATATCCTACATAGGCAATGATTTGTGTCCTGGTTATCCCACTTCCAATCCTGCTCCCTAATAAAAGGAATTAGCTAGCTCTAGGAACATTTCCCAAAACATATCCTTCCCAATGTATGATTTTTCAATAACATACAAATGAGCTTAATATTCAGCTGACCTAAAATATAAGCATCTTGGGCTGACATCATAGTACAGTGGTTTATGCAGCTGCTTGCAACTCCCGAATACCATGTAAGCATTGGTTCACACTGATATGCCTGGGAAAGCAGCAGAAGTACTTGGGCCCTGGCCACTGATATGGGAGACCTGGATGTGGGTCTCCCATTTGTAGAGTGAACCAGCAGATGGGAGATCTCTCCCTCTTTGCCTTTCAAATATATAATGTAATTATTTTTTAAAAATCAAAATATAAATACCACCACCACTAATAATAAAATATTTATAAACTTAAGGATCAGAGTGGGAAAATGATGAGAATTATAACAATATGATTTGATTTGTTTCCATCCATAAAGAAACCAGAATTAGACTGACTGCATTTCCCTTGGCTATATCCCCAGTAGGCATATTGCTGGATCATATGTTAATTCTATTTTTAGGTTTTTGAGGAACCTGCATGCTGCCCTCTACAATGATTGTACTAATTTATATTACCACCAACAGTGTGCAAAGGTTTCATTTTCCCTACAACCTCACCAGCAAATGTTATGTTTTGTCTTTTTTGATAATAGCCAATTTAACTGAAGTGAGTTGATACCTCAATGTGGTTTTGATTCAAATTTACATAATGATAAGTGGTATTGAGCATTTTCTCATGTACCTCTTGTCTATTTGTTTAAATATACTGCCAATTGTAAAGAGTTTTTTTGTCTATTTGTTTTTTATTTTGTTTTGTTTTGAAAGGCAGACTGACAGAGAGAAGACTGAGAGATATCTTCCATTCACTTGTTCATTCACCAAATGCCTGCCACAGCTAGGGCCAGTCCAGATTGAGGTCAAGAGCCAAGAACTCCATCTGGTTCTGCACATTGGTGGCAGGGACCAAAGTAGTCTGGTTATCATCCATTACCCCAGACATATTAACAGGAAGCTGGATCAGAAGGCTTAGGGTAGCCAGGGCTTGAACCAGGCATAAAGGATATTGGATGTAGACATTTAAAGAGATGGCTTAATCTGTTAATGCCACAAAATTGATCCCTACTATCTACTCTTAAGTTGGATTATTATTTTTTTTTCTGCCACTGAGTTGTTTGAATTCCTTTTGTATCCTGGTGATTAACCCCTTGTCAGATGAATAACCTGCACATAATTTCTCCTGTGGATCTTCTCTTCACTCTGTTGATTACTTTTGTTGTCCTCCATAAAGAAGTTATTCTGATCTCCTTAGAAATTTTATCATTTGTGCTAAAGATTCTATCTTGAAGTCCAACACTTTTGGGCATTAAAAAGGAAAATTTTCAAAATTTATTTTTATTAGAAAGTCAGATTTGCAGAGAGGAGAGACAGGAAGATCTTTCATTCACTGATGGTTCACTCCCCAAGTGACCGCAATGGCTGGAGCCAAGCCGATCAGAAGCTAGGAGTCAGGAGCTCTTCCAGGTCTCCCACATGGGTGCAGGGTCCCAAGGCCTTGGGCCGTCCTCCATTGCTTTCCCAGGCCACAAGCAGGGAGCTGGATGGGAAGTGGAGCAGCTAGGACATGAGCCATTGGCCATATGGGATCCCAGCATGTTCAAGGTGAGGACTTTAACCACTAGGCTACCACGCTGTGGGCGCTTGGGTATTCTTACAATGGAAGTTCCTTCAAATGCTGTGTATTTGGTTGCTTTTTTTTTTCTTTGAAAGGCTTAGATTTAACTTTCTGAAATACAGCATTTAAAAAAAAAAAGAGGGAGAGAAAGAGAAAGATATTTTATATGCTAGTATGCTAGTTTACTCCCAAGAAGGCTGTTGGCTAGGTCGAAGCCAAGGGCCAAGAACTCCATGTGGGTCTCCCATGTGGGTGGCAGAAGCCCAGACGTTTGGGTCATCATCTGCTGTTTCCCAGGTGCACCAGGAGCAGCTGAATGGGAAGGAAAGCAATCAGACTCCAAATGGTACTCATGCACAGATAGCTGCACGACATCAGTTCTTTGATCATTGTTCAAAAATAAATCTATTCATTTTTATTTGAGAGGCAGATTTTACAGAGAGAAAAGGTAAGATAGATAGAGAGAAGGTCTTCCACCTGCCAGTTCACGCCTCAAATGGCAACAACTACAGGAGCTCAGCTGATCCAAAGCCAGGAGTCAGGAGCTTCTTTCCAGGTATTCTATGTGTGTACAGGGTGCCAAGGAGTTGGGCCATTCTCCACTGATTTCCCAAGCCACAAGCAGGGAGCTGAATTTGAAATGGAGCAGCTGGGATTTGAACCAGCATCCATATGAGATGCTGGCACTACAGGTAGATTAGCACTAATAGCACTGGTTGTCCAGAATTATTTTGAGTGAGGATCATTTGGAAGGACCATATTCACTTGGATACATTTTTTCATATTTGTTTACAAAGTTATTCTCCCTTATAAGCTAGGTTATAGAAGGATGCTGTGACCTACAGCAAATGACAGCACTCAGTAAAACAGTCTCAAGAGGGCTCGGCACAAAAGCGTAGTAGTTAAAGTCCTTGCCTTACACACCCGGATCCCATATGGGCGCTGGTTCTAATCCCGGCAGCCCGCTTCCCATCCAGCTCCCTGCTTGTGGCCTGGGAAAGCAGTGGAGGACAACCCAAAGCCTTGGGACCCTGCACCCATGTGGGAGACTTGGAAGAGCTCCTGGCTCTGGCTTCGGATTGGCTTAGCTCCAGCCATTGCGCTCACTTGGGGAGTGAATCATCGGACGGAAGATCTTCCTCTCTGTCTCTCCTCCTCTCTGTATATCTGACTTTCCAATAAAAATAAAATAAACCGCTAAAAAAAAAAAAAAACAGAATCAAGAAAGAAAGTATAGCATCAACTCAGAATATTGTAGAAGCCTAGGCTGAAAGCAAGTATAAGAATGAATCAGGGAAAGCTTCAGAAAGCAGATGAAATATGATGGAAACAAGGAACAGAATGTTAGTTAGAGGTCAGCTTAAGCCAAAGTAGAAGGATGACATGAAACTAGCAGACAAAGCAACTGTCCTTCTTGAGTGAGGATGATTTTGGAAAGTAAAATTCTTCAACAGAACAAAAAGGAAATTTCACCTGAAATACTATCTCCATATCCACGTCCTACTTATTCTTCAGGCTAATTTCTTCTTTCCCATCAACAATCTTGCCTGCCTCCCATATGAAGGAACCTAAAGTGCCTACACCATGCATTTACTTATTCAACAAACATTCTTCTCACTATGTCTCCTGGAAGGGAAGAGTTTGGGCTTTGCCTTCCTTGACAATCTTATGATTTAATGAGGGATAAGTACATTGGAAGCTACAATCCAGCATCATCAGTGTGTTAGGGCTACATAAAGCAGTGAAAGTCAAGGAAGAATTCCGCAGATATGTTCTCAGCTGAGATTCAAATAATAGATAAGAGTTTGCCAAGAAAAGAGTATGGAGGTGGAAAAAGAGGCAGGCTCAGAGTTTGGGAATGATATATGCAAAGGCTTATAAGACAACAAAGTGTGTCCTTTGGAGGAACTCAAAGTGATTTCCTGCGATGGGATTGTGAATGGACAGGGCCAAGGCTGGACAGCAAGCACAGGCTACTCGCAGACAGCTGAGGAATCTAGGTTTCATGGACAGGAAATGGAGACACTGGAAATGCGACTGCAGACTCAACTTCTGTTTTTGAGAAATTACTCTGGTTGTAAAGTATAAATGAGAGCAACACTGGAAACAAATGACCTCTTAATTAGAGATCAGCTGAGGTATAAGAATGTGGTCTAAACTACCCTAGAGCAGTGGAACTGAAGAGAAGTCAGGAATTTCAAGACACTGAGGAAACTGTATGGAGAAGGCTGGGAGCCTTGTAGACTACAGGATGGTGGATGTTCATTAGCAGGGACGGAAAGGGGTTGAGGACAGTGGCAGGGATTTTTGCCAGAGAGCTGAGTGGTAGTCCTATTTCTGAGATGAAGAGGACAGGAGTGGGAGGGGGAGGCTTGAGGAGATGATGGTGATAATTCTGGTTTGACATGTGGTATGTCTGAGTGCCTGTAGGCCATGCAAGGAGCAGGCAGAAAGATATGGAACTCAAGAGACTGATGATGACTGGGTGCATCAACAGAGAAGCACTGAATTCAGTGACTGAACTTGGGGGTGATGAAATAAGAAAGTAAAGGGTGCGAAGGCAAAATTAGGAATACACTTAGAGGAGAAGCAGGGATAAGGATCCAGCACAGGAGACTATTAAAGATAGCTGCAATAGCAAAATCAGGAGTGTGGAGTTAGCCAAGTAAGAAGGCAATCAAGACAGGAGGGAGACTCAGCAGAATACAATTCTTTCAAAAAAGCTGAAAAAAGTAAGGTTGCTATCAATCAGGATTCTGGCTGAAAGTAAAAGAAACCAATCTGAGTTAGTTTTAAAAAACAAACAAAAGAGACAGATTATTAGGGAACATGAGTATCTCACATATTCAAGACCAAGGGCTGCAAGGAAGAACTAAGATCTTAGCGCCACTGAAGCTTTTCTGCATCTGTGCTGTATCCCACTCCTGTGTAGAGAACCTTCCTTAGCCCATGGTGCTATGTAGGAAACAGACGATGGCCACCTACCATTCTGATGATCTTGTTTTTCTGATTAAAATATTTTCCCAGCCAAAACTAGAATCCCATTTCTCAAGAAAGAGCGGCAAAGAGTAGACACTAAGGGAGAGGGAAGTAAAGATGGAGGGAAGAAAAGAGAGAGGGAAATAAGAGAAGAGGAAAATATTGAAAGAAATGGAAAGAGAGAAAAACTAATTTCTCTAGAAACAGGTCCAGGTGGCCATCTCTGATCCAATTATCATGGTCAGAGGGAAGGATCTTGAAGTATGATCTGGACTAGGAGGCGTTTCTCCTGACTAGCAAAAAGGGCAGTTAAAGGAAATACTAGAATAAGGCCAAATGCCTTAAATTAAGGTTTCTGTCATAAGCACTGGATTTTTTTTAAGATTTATTTTTTATTTTTATTGGAAAGGCAGATATACAGAGAGCAGAGACAGAGAGGAAGATCTCCCATCTGATGATTCACTCCCTAAGTGAGTGCAACAGCTGATGCTATGCCGATCCGAAGCCAGGAGCCAAGAGCTCCTTTGGGTCTCCCACATGGGTGCAGGGTCCCAAAGCCTTGGGCCATTCTGGACTGCTTTCCCGGGCCACAGGCAGGGAGCTGGATGGGAAGCAGGGCTGACAGGATTAGAACCGGCACCCATATGGGATCCTGGCGCTTTCAAGGCAAGGACTTTCGCCACTGCGCCATCGTACTGGGCCCTGGGGTTTTGATGTTAAAGTGTACTTGTTGACCTCAGCAAGAGTGGTTTCCTTGAAATGGTATCAACTAAAATGAGTTTGCAGTAGACTAATAGGACAAAGGAGAAGTGAAACTCTTAAGTTTACAGTGAAGGGCATCAGAGGTTGGTATTCAAAATTTTTTGGCTCTATAAGAATTGAACAATTTATACACTGATCGAAACAAGCATGAAGACCTAGTCAGGACAGGCATTGTGGCATGGCAAGTTAAGCTACCACTTGTAATGCTAGCATCCGATAAGGAGTCAAGTTTGAAAGCCTATGTTAAGTTTGAGTCCCGGTTGCTCTGCTTCCAATACAGCTCCCTACTGATGCACTTGTGAAGGCAGAAAAAGAGGGATCAAGAGGGACCAAGTCCTTGGTCCCCTGCACCTGTGTGAGAGATCTAGTTGTAGTTCCTGGCTTCTGGCTTAGGCTTGGCCAAGTCCTGATCATTGTGACCATTTGGGAAGTTAACCTGTGGAAGAAAGAATCTCTCTCTCTCTTGCACCTTTCCAATACATAAAATAAATCTTAAAAAAGAAGAAGGAAGAGGGAGGAGTCAAGGGAGATGACAGCAAGAAGACGAGGAGGGGGGAGGAGAAGAATCAGAAGCAACATTTTGACATCTTAATAAATATACAGAATCCCACAGCAGAACCCGTATATTCACATTCCATAGGTGGAGCATGAATATGGGGCTGAGTGTACAATGAAAAGGATCATGTCTTTATTTTAAAAAGCAGGAAAAAATTTTTTTTCTTTATTTTGTGATCTCTTTCCATCCACTATTACAGTTTTTTTTTTTTTAATTTGTTATAATAGGGATTCTTGCTGGGTAAGTGTAGAACTCATAGGCACCAGGGTTCTCTGCTTGGACAAAATGATCAACATGATGAGTCATCAGGAAAAGGCAAATTAAAACCCCAGTTAAATATGACTACTCCCTCCCTCATCAGAATAGCTAAAATTAAGGAGTCTACCCATACCAGGTGCTGGGTATACATTGATTCAGTCTCTTGTGAGGTTTTGACAATAACTACTAAATCTAAACTTATCTTATGATTCAGCAGTTCAACATTATATAATTGTACATGTTTGGCAAAATGATATGTAAGAATATTCACAAAAGCCCCAAACTGGAAGCCCTCAATGGATAAATGGATAAATATAACATAGAAATTCATAGAGTGTTATGCACCTAAAAATAAATGAACCACTCATATAATCATTCATGGATGTTACTCACAGATACTATTTTAATCAAAAGAAGCTTGGATACAAAAAAGTTCATCCTGTATGACTTCTTTTTTATGACGTTTAAGAACAAGAAAATTTGTTGCATAAATCAGAATACTAGTACCTTTGAAAGGGTATATAATGAAAAAGATTATGAAGGAACCTTCTGAAATGTTGAAAATATTCTGTCTCGGGCTAACAAGTGTACAGGTACATACAAAAATAATTCTTCAAGCTATGTACCTAAGATTGGTGCACTTTACTAAATATAGGTTATACATTGAAAGGAAGGAAGAAAGGGAGGAAAGGAAGGGGAGGAAAAGGAAAGGAAGAGAAGACCTTCCTGATGAACACCATAATGGCTTGAAGATTCAGATAAGTGATTGGCTATGTAGGAATAACAGTTAATACGCTGCTTGGGATGCCTACATTGTATATCAAGGAACCTTCTCTATGAGAGGCTGTGTTTCCTGTGTCTGTCTGGGCTGTTTGGTTCTTTTTAAACTATGCTGGGATGTCTAGAGTTCAGCACTCCTTTATCTGAGACCCATACAACTAAGAGGTAACTAAACTGCTACGGACCCACTACAGAAGCTTAAACCAATCTTGACCTCTGGTCTTTTTGGATGTTCACAGAGGAAACCTCTCAGGATTCCGCTTCTTATTCATTCTGTCCAGAAATGTTAACAAAGGCCCTTAGTGAGCAGATGCACAGTTCTCCTGTCAAATCCCCTTCCCCTGTACCAGAAGACTCAACTCAACAGTCTGACAGAGGTGTGAAGAGGTTATTCCAGAGGCCCAAAAGGGGAGGGGTAAGGACTTTATTATCTGAGTGAAGAGAAACCCTGACAAAGCTGAGATATCTCTTAACATACAGGCATTCTCAGCTTGAAGAACTGACCTTAATGGAGTTCCGAGTGAACCAAGAAATGAGCCATTCAAATGTTGCTGAAATTACTGTCTTTGTCATGGATGGGATTCTTAGCAGAATGCTAAGATAGGAATGAATTTGGACAGTTTAGGCAAAAGCCTTATTTTACTATTCCTGATAGTAATTTTATATAGTAAATACAGAAGCCAATGGTATGCTAAAGTGGACTTGTATACCAGTAGTTTCGATGACTTACAATATTAGTTGTGATGTCTTTCTTTTCTTAACTTGATACCAGTAGTTTATAAAGAATCTGCCATTTGAATGTATTTGAATGAATTTCAATATACTTTAGTTCTTTCTGTCTTTTTAATTTTATTCTTCCCAGAGAAGAAGCACCAGTAAGTTTCAGGTGTTCCCAAGTCTTAGAAGACTGCGATCAATTCTATGAAACCCGTACCAAGATCTGATGTGCAAAGTAACTTTGGTAAAGGAATGTAAAGAAAACATGTCATGCCTTGTTTACAGCATAATAATTAGGGCAGATAATTAGATAGTCTGGTTTTTCAAATGTTTGAATTACAATAAAAGGAGATTTAAACAAAATATTTATTCATTGTTATTGGAAATGCAGATTTACAGAGAAGGAGAGACAAAGATCTTCCATCAGCTGGTTCACTCCCCAAGTGGCTGCAACGGCCAGGGTTGAGCTGACCTGAAGCCAGAAGTCAAGAGCCAGGAGCTTCCTCTAGGTCTTCTAAGTGGATACAGGGTCCCAAGGCATCAGGCCATTCTCCTCTGCTTTTCCTAGGTCATAAGCAGGGAACCAGATAGGAAGTAGAGCAGCCAGGACTGGAACATGAACTGGCACCTATATGGGATGCTGGTACTTGGAGGTAGAAGATTAGCCTGTTGCACTGGCCCAATTAAAAAAAAAAATACAATTGATGTGCTGTTTCAATTTTCAGTAGTAGATAAATTTGTAAATATAGGGACTTATTAAAATTGGCCCACTTGAGTTTTTTTTTTTAAGATTTATTTTTATTATTATTTTTTTTTTATTGGAAAGGCGGATATACAGAGAGGAGAGACAGAGAGGAAGATCTTCCGTCCGATGATTCACTCCCCAAGTGAGCGCAACGGGCCAATGCTATGCCGATCCAAAGCCAGGAGCCTCTTCCGGGTCTCCCACGTGGGTCTTTGGGCCGTCCTTGACTGCTTTCCCGGGCCACAGGCAGGGAGCTGGAAGGGAAGCGGGCTGCCGGGATTAGAACCGGCGCCCATATGGGATCCCGGGCGTGCAAGGCGAGGACTTAACCACTTGCGCCACCGCGCCGGGCCCGAGTTTTTTTTTAAAAAAGTGCCTGGGTTTGAGTCCTGAGTCTTCTGATTTCAGTTTTTTGTTAATGTAATTCTGGTTGCCACAGGTGATGCCTAGAGTGGTTGGGTCTCCTCCATCTATTTGCGAGATCTATATACAGCTCATGGCTCTCAACTTTGGCCTGGTCCAGCTCTGGCTGCTGTGGGCATCTGGGAAGTGAAACAGTACACGAGAAATCTCTACCCATTTTTCTGCCTTTCAAATAAATTAAATCAAGAAATTAAAGATGTAAATAAAATAGGCATATGAATATTGATTCAGATTCAGGAGCAAAAGTGCTGAGAGTTCATTTCCTCTTTGTTTTAAATCTCCACCTGCCTTTTTAATGCATAGGACCAATTACGATAGGATCTGGGAGTTGGAATTAGGACACGGTGACAAAAGAACTCGGTTACCCTTTCCTTATTCTGTGCAACTGAAACCTTAATGTTTTCTGTGATCCAGAGATGACCTAGTCCATCCTCAGGGGAAAATAGAGAGCTGTGAAAATTATGGGAACCTTTCATGGAATGTATTATTCCCTGAAGGGTATTTCAGGCAAGCTGGGGCTGCTATCTGGCAGGTAGCATTCCTTGAGTATCAGTAGAGCCCACCACCAGTGGACAGAGTGTCTCTAGCCAGGCTTGGTTTCCTGTGAGATTGAGTGAAATAAGTCACCAGACTTACTCTGCTCACTCCTTTTTAGTGGAGTTGGTTCCAGCCAGTCATAGAGTCTCAGTAGAGAACATAAATGTTTCCTTTGAGAAGTACTATTAGTCTTTGGTTTACTTCCAGCATGTGTTTTGGGTCTTTTCCCAGAGGCTTCAGTGAGGAATAGCACGTCTCAGAGGTGAAAAAAATGTTTGAGTTATACAAATTATAGTAGATTAGAAACTATGCAGTTAGCCTTTTTGTTATAAACATGATTTTTAAAGATTCAAGGGCTTTTGTTTCTTTCACATGAAAAAGTGTGGTTTTACACATACACATATGCATTGAGGGGCGGAGTGGGGGTGTTTAGAACAAGATGTTTCTCATTCCATTTGTTTCAAGCAATAACCCAGAGGCTCTGGAGAAAATAAACCATACATAAATAGTAGAAAACAGACTGCATCTTGTTGCTATAGCAATGCCCTACTTCTATCACATTAAGCTGATTCATGTCTTTTCTCACCTCTCTGTTAATAAATTATAGTAGCTGATGAGAATTTAGTTGGCTGGAAGAGTTGGCATGGACAAGGTACATATTAATTTGTCATCCAATACCGGGTATCCCTTACTTCTTTTTTTAAGAGAGAAGCAACATTTTATTTAATAATATATATTAAATTATTAGTATTATTATTTTTAATTTCATTTCATGACACAGTTCAATAGGCTCTGGGATTCCCTCAAACACTCCCCCAATATTGATATCCTCCATATTATTACAGCAGTACATCTCATAACCAGTCATAATTCCATCATTGTGGGCATGGACCATGCAGGGAATCCAGCATCTTATTGTCTAGATAAATACAACAGTTTCATTGGGAGACCATCCTTGATCTGAAAGCAGAGCTGGCATAATATCATTCCCTCCAATGAAAAGCCACAACACAAATTCAACAACAGGATATTATTATTATTTTTTTTTAAACTAACACTATGTAAACTGGAATGTAAACAGGTTGCTTTCTAGCTTCTCTAGCAAGCTTATGATTCTTACAGAAGGAAAAAGGCACATGAGCAATAACTGGGAAAGGCCCCTTGCTTCTTCTCCTGTCACCATATTTTATTTCAATGTGTTAAACAATTTGGCTTTAAACAATTCCTCTATTTTCTACTGCTTTCATTCATAAGCATTTCTCCCACATGCATATATAACACACATACACAGCAACAAAATTATAAGAAGCTACCTTAATGCTGGACAATAAAACATTGGTAACACCTCTAACAAGCGATAGACTAATTATGTTAATGTACTAAAAACTAAGATCCAAAACCAAAGACATGCCTGATAAATCAAAAAAACAGAGTAGTCAATGGGAGAAATTAGACATGGAGTGGTCATGCCCATTCCCATGTCAGAGTCACTGAGTTCAGCTCCTAACTCTGGTTCTTGACTCCAAATTTCTGCTAAGATACACTGGGGCAGGCACTGACACTGGCTCCAATAAATGAACTCCTATCACTCGTGTAGGTGACCGGAATTGGTTCCTCAGTCCCCAGCTTCAGTACCAGCTGTTGAACTCATTTGGAGAAAGAACCAATGGAGAGTCCTGTCTCTCAAGTAAACAAGTAAAAAATTTTAAAGAAAAGGGAAGTATAGAGCATATATAAGGTCAATTCACTGTAAAAGAAAGCACAATGATCAACAAATATGTGAAATCTGCTCAATTTCAACCTTTGCTGGGGATATATAAAAGAAAGAAGAGACATAAATTTTCCTCCAAATTAGATGAGCATTAAGTATCTCTATGATTTGGAGTAGGAAAAATAGGTCCCTTCAGATCTGTTTTTAGGGGGTCAGCATTGTGATGCAGGGTGTTAAGCTACTACCTGTGATGCCAGCATCCCATATGGGCACTGGATTTGTGTTCTGGCTCCTCTACTCTAATGTGGCCAGGAAAGCAGCAGAAGGTGGCCCGAGTGCCTGGATGCTTAACCCACATGGAACACATGGCTGGATTTCCTGGCTCCTGGCTTCAGCTTGTCCCAGCAGCCAAGCTATTGCAGCCATCTGGGGAATGAACCAGCAGATGAAAAATTGCTGTCTTGCCTTCTCCCTATCACTTTGCCTTTCAAACAAATAAATCTTTAAAAAACAGACTGTTTATAGTAGTATAATTTGGCATAATCATGGAAGCAAATATAGCTGCACTATTCAAAATCTTACATTCATATACTCATTTATACAGCTGTTCCATTTCAGTGAACTTACTTATGAACATATTTACTTAAGTGATAAAAACTATTTTACAAGGACACTCATTGAAAGATCGATTGTTGGGCCTGGCGCGGTGGCCTATCGCAGTTAAAGTCCTTGCCTTGAATGCGTCAGGATCCCATATGGTCGCCAGTTCTAATCCCGGCAGCTCCACTTCCTATCCTATCCCTGCTTGTAGCCTGGGAAGGCGGTTAAGGACGCCTTGAGACCCTGCACCTGTGTGGGAGACACAAAAGAGGCTCCTAGCTCCTGGCTTCGGATCGGTGCAGCACCAGCCATTGTGGTCACTTGGGGAGTAAATCATTGGACAGAAGATCTTTCTCTCTGTTTCTCCTCCTCTCTGTATATCTACCTTTCCAATAAAAAATAAATAAATCTTAAAAAAAAGGAATAAGGGAAATCCTGAGGCCTATGGAACTGTATCATTTTATGATAATTAAAAAAAAAAAAGATCAATTGTTAAAGAAAAAAATCCAGAGAACATGAATGTCCATTTCTAAATGACTAGTTGATAAAAAAGATTTATTCATACAAATATAGTTATTTTTCCTTTTTAAAAAAATGTATTTAATTTGTTTAAAAGACGAGCTGCAGAGAGGAAAAGATAGAGAAAAAATGGCTTTATATCCACTGGTTCATTCCCCAGATGCCACAACAGCCAGGCCAAAGTCAGGACCCAGGAGCTTCTCCCAGGTCTCCCACATCGGTGCAGGGGTCCAAGCACTTGGGTCATCTTCCACTACTTTTCCAGGTATATCATCAGGGAACTGGATTGTAAGTCGAGCAGCCAGGACTCAAACAGGGTCTCATAAGGGATGCTGGCGCTGTGGGTGGTGGCTTTACCTGATGTACCACAAAGCAATCCTTACATAGTTATTTTTTTGAAAGGAATTTGTAGTACAGAAAGATGTCAAGAATACCTAAAATTACCAAATTTCTTTGCAAGGGCACTTATTCTGGTAATTAGGATGTTAGTTAAGATAGCTGTGCTTTGGAGTGCAGGAAAGACACTCCTACAACGCTAGCATCTCATATGGAGATGTGTTGGGTCCTGGTTGCTTTGCTTCTGATCTAGATCCCTGCAAATATGCCTGAGAAAAGCAGCAGAAGATGGCCCTGCTAACTATACTGGAATTTAGATTAATCTATTGGCTCCTGGCTCCAGCCTGGTCCAGCCCAAGCAGTTGTAGCCAATTGTGGAGCAAACCAGCACATGGAAGATCTTTCTGTCTTTCCTTCTCAGTAACTCTAACTTTCAAATAGATAAACAAATCTTTTTTGAAAAGATAAAGATAGGACTCAGTGCGCTGGCCTAGTGGCTAAAGTCCTCACCTTGAATAGGCCGGGATCCCATATGGGTGCTGCTTCTAATCCCGGCAACCCCAATTTCCATCCAGCTCCCTGCTTGTGGCCTGGGAAAGCAGTCGAAGACAGCCCAATGCTTTGGGACACTGTAAAATGGCCAAAACAGCTGGAGCTAAGCCAATCCAAAACCAGGAGCCAGAAGCTTCTTGCTGGTCTCCCATATGGGTACAGAGTCCCAAAACTTTGGGCCATTTTCTTCTGCTTTCCCAGGCAACAAGCAGGGAGCTGGATAGAAAGTAGAGTAGATAAGATACCAACCAGTGCCCATATGGGATGCTGGTGTTTGAACATGGAGAATTAACTTGTTGAACCAACGTGCCAGCCCCAATATTATTTAATCTATTTTTATTGGAAAGGCAGATACACAGAAAGAACAAGAGACAAAGAGATTCTCCATCTGCTGGTCCACTCCGCAAGGGGACATAATGACCGGAGCTGAGCTGATCTGAAGCCAGGAGCCAGCAGACTCCTCCAGGTCACCTACATGGGTTCAGGGTCCCAAAGCTTTGGGCCATTTTCCACCACCTTCCCAAACCACAAGTAGGAAGCTGGATGGGTAGCGGAGGAGCTGGGACATGACCCGAATCCACATGGGATCTTGGCATTTGCAAGGTGAGGATTCTAGCCACCGAGCCATTGTGCTGAGCCCAATATTATTTAATTTTATTAGAGATACAAGATTCTGAAAGTTTCCAGAGAGAATTGTCATATAATCACACAAAACATTGGCTATGTATCATACTATTGCTGGAAGCCAGAAGAAAAAGGAACAATGCCTCCAAATCAATTTCCATTTAGAATGACATGCCTTGAAAAACCAAGTGTGACAACACAAGAAAAACATTTCCAAATGTGTAGTCTCAGAACTTTTCCCTCCCAAGAATTCTTTCTCAAGAAGATACTTGTGGGGCTGTTGTGATGGATCACCTGACTAATGCTCTGTCTGCCAGTGCCAGCATCCCTCATAGGTGCTGGTTCATGTTCTGGTTACTCTACTTTCAATCCAGCTCTCTGTGTATGGATTGGGAAAGCAGCAGGGATAGTCCAAGTGCTTGGGCTTCTGCACCCAGAAGCTCTGGGCTGCTGGCTTTGGCCTGGCCCAGCCCTGCCATGTGGCCATTTGGGGAGTGAACCAGTAGATGGAATATATTTCTCTGTCCTTCTCTGCCTTTTCAACAAAAATAAAAATAAACACAAAAAAAAGAAGGTACTGGTGTACAATTTTCATCAGAAAGAGAGAATAGGGGTTGGGTATTGTGGTGTTGTAAATTAAGCTATGCGTCCCATATTGGTGTGGTATAAATTCTGGCTACTCTTCTTTCAATTAGCTTCCTACTAACATGCCCTGGAAGGCAGTGGATTGTGCTTAGTGCTTGTGTGCTTGTCATCCATGTGGGAGATCTGTATGGAGTTCTGGGCTCCTGGTTTTGGCCTGTCTTTGCCTTGACTTTTGTGAGGAGTAAAACAGCAAATGGAAGGACCACTCTCTCCCTTTCTCTGTCAGTCTTTCCAATAAGCAAATAAGTAAGTCTTTTAAAAAGAGAGAGACCAAACTAAAAAAGAAGTTACAATACTACAAAATATGGTATCCAGCATGGGAAAGGAGCAACCAGATTTTTAGGAAAAGCATCACTGGGGCCAGGGCTGAGGTGAGGCTATTGCCTGCAGTGAAGGCATCACATACAGGCATTGGTTCAAATCCTGGTTCCTTTACTTCTGATCTAGGTATGTGATGATTCACCTGGGAAAAGCAGTGGAAATGGCCCAAGTGTTTGGATCATAGCCATCTACATGCGAGATACAGAAGCTCTTAGTTCCTGGCTTTAGCATGGGCCAGCACTGGTCACTGTGGCCTTTAGGAAAGTAAACCAATGGTTGGAAGAGCTCTCTCTGTTTCTGTGTCTCTCTCTTTCTATCTGTATGTGTGTGTGTGTGTGTGTGAATATCTGTCTTCCAAATAAATCTAAATTTAAAAAAAGCTGTTGCAGGATAGGAAAGCATAAGACTGTATCTGAAGGAGAAGCATGGAAGGGAGAGGTTATCAAACAAGTTTGATATGGGAAATTGTGCTGAGAGGCACTGGACAGAGGCACTGGACAGCACTGGAAAACACAGCAGGCCTTTTGGACAGTCAAGAGAGGGCTAGGGCGGTCACTGGCTCAAAATCACATAATATGTAGATATAAAAATATTAATTACTTAAAATACATTAAATGTAATAATGAGTTAGGGGCCTCGTGTGATGGCTCAGTTTGCTAACCCTCTACCTTCAAGCACCGAGGTCCTATATGGGTGCCAGTTTGTGTTCCAACTGCTCTGTTTCCCATCCGGCTCCCTGGTTATAGCCTGAGAAAGCAGTAGAAGATGGCCAAAGCCTTTGGACCCTGCACCCATGCGGAACATGGAATAAGCTCCTGGCTCCTGGCTTTAGACTGGCCCAGCTCCAGCCATTGCAGCCATTTGGAGTGAACCAGCAGATAGAAGCTCTTTCTCTCCTTCTCTTTGTAAATCTGATCTGCCTTTCCAATAAAATTTTTTCAACATTTATTATTGATCAAAACTTTAAAATGGAACTACAAAGGACTTGGAGTAGGCATATTATGGTATAATAGGTTAAGGTGCCACTTGGAATGTTCACATTCCAAATCAGAGTGCTAACTGAGTCTCAACTGGCTGCTCCATTTCTGTTCACGTACCCTGGGAGGCAGCAGATGATGGACCTCAGGGCTTGAGCCCCTGTAACACACAAAGGAGACCTGAGGCCTGGTGTGGTAACCTCGTGCCTAAAGTCCTCATCTTGCACGCGCTGGGATCCCATATGGGCGCATGTTTTAATCCCAGCGACCCCACTTCCCATCCAGCTCCCTGCTTGTGGCCTGGAAAAGCAGTTGAGGATGGCCCAAAGCCTTGGGATCCTGCACCCTTGTGGGAGACTTGGAAGAGGCTCTGGGTTCCTGGCTTCAGATTGGCTTTTTTCCAGCCATTGCGGCCACTTGAAGAGTGATTCAACAGATGGAAGACATTCCTCTCTGTCTCTCCTTATCTAATAAAACAAATCTTTAAAACAACAACAACAACAACAACAACAAAAAAGGAGACCTGGATGGAGCTTCTAGTTCCTGGCTTCTACCTGGCCCAACCCTAGCTGTTGCATGGTTTCGAAGAATAAATCGGCAGACGCAAGATCTTTATTTTTTCACTTAGTTTAAAATTTTTTAATTTAATCAAACCTTTAATATTATTTGCATAGTTGAGAGGGATGCGTGCCCATATATGGGTCTCTGATTAGGGTGGGAGAACAAAGTATGGAAGAAGATGGGTAGGAAAATGTTTCAATTTTTTTCTCTTGTGCCCACTGTGGGGGAAGGGAGGCTGCACTCCTTGCTGTTAGTTCACATAGGCACCTGGGGATACGGGATGGTCTTTTGATGATGTCTTAGAGATCCCGATGTGGGGATGAGTGCTCTAAGGGTGCACTTTGATAGTCCTGAGACTGTCAAATTGTCTAAGTTGACAGCTTTGTTACTCCATGGTTGAGAAAATCTTTCCAAGGTCTACTGGCTGACCAAGTTCACTTTAGGACATCCACAGACTCAGGAACATGTTGCAATGCTTGGCTTGGAGAATGGTCTAACACCTGTTCTGCTTTTCATCCTCTGACAAGATACCTGATGTCCTCTACTAGCCTACATGTGCTGGTTGTCATTTCCCATGTGTATATCTGGGTATGCTGTCTGTTGCACAGGCATCACCAGCTGAGGATGCCCAGTACTGACAGAAGCACTCCAAGGTTGGATCACATATATTGTGGTTTTCCCCGTGACCAGGATCTGAGTCCACCAGTCTAGTTAGGGAGGCCTCCAAGAAATCTACCCTGGGGTGACCTCAGACTTGACTCTTGTATGTGCCAGCCAGTGCAGGGTCAATTTCGGTCTCTCACCTGCACCAGCCAACATACATACCAGTAGATGCAAGCTCCCTAGTCAGTTCTGCTCCAGCCCTATCTCCCATGTGAACTGATGAATGCTATGGTGTAACTCAGCACAGCCTGCCACAGGTCTGGTATTCATGCATACCAGCAGGAGCCTTAGCATAGTCAGGACAACTTCCAGTAACCCCTATCAGGCCTGCAACAAGCTCTGGTTTTCAGGGTGCCAGCATGTGCTGCAGCCTAGCCCAATCTGTTCTGCATCCTATCAGCTTTCATGCACATCCATGGGTGTGGCAGCCTAGCCCAGTCTAACCTGCCCCATACTGCACCCCAATCCTAACTCATATTCACTAGTAGAAGCAACAACCCAGTAAAGGAGTCCCCCAAATTCCCCTTCCAATTCTGCTCCCAGTCCTGGGTATTACGTGAGCCAGCAGGTGCTGCAGCCCAGTATGAGATGACTTCCCCCAGTTTCAGCATTCACCAGCAGCCTAGCCTAGCCTGGTCCAACTCAAACTTTCATGTGAACTGGAAGGTGTTGCAGTCCAACCCAGCCTGGCCAGTACACCATCCTGGCTCTCACTGGTATCATTCTATGCTGTGAATTGGTACATCCCAGCTTGTCCTAAGACCCAACTCATATATATGCCAACAAGTTTTACAGCCCAGCCTAGCTTAGTCTATCCCCAGCCCTGGCTTTCATGCTTACTAGCAGGAGGTGAAGCCTAGCAGGGGTGTTCCCCAAGTTCCTTTACCAAACCTGTTCTCAGCCCCAAATCCTCTTGTGTGCCAGTGGATGCTGTAGCCCAACCTAACCTGGCCTGTCCTTAGTCCTAACATTTACTGGTGGGTACTTAGGCCTAGTGCAACTGCCCTGCATCCAGACATGAATCTCATGTGAACTGGTGGGTGTTACAGCCAACTCTGACCAGTATATACCTATTCCTGCTCATACGAGCTGGGGCCTAGCCCAGTCTGGCCCACCACCAAACCCAGCCCACATGCATTCTGATAGATGCTACAGCCATTCCTAGCCTGGTCTCCCCATGGCTTTGGCTTTTGCATTCCCCAGTGGGAGCGTCATCCTAGCAGGAAAGTCTCCAGAGCACTACCAGGCTCAGTCAGAGCCCAGAATCATGTGCATGCTGGTAGATACTTCAACACAGCCTAGCATGGCCCACTCAGTCTCAGCTCTTGCTGGCAAGTATTGCCTAGGCCAGCCCACACCCCAATCTGGCTCTTGTGCATGCCAGTGGGTGTTATGGCCTGGCCCAGCCTGGTTTGCCCCCAAATGTGGCTGTTTTGCTCTTTAGCATGAGTTGAGGCCTAGAAGAGGAGTTCATCAAGTTTCCTTAACAGGCCTGCTTCCAGTACCAGATCTTATGAGTGCTGTCAGGCAAGGTCTGCCTTCAGGTCTGGCTTTTGTATGTGCCAGTGAGTGCTGTAGCCTGGCCCAACTTGGCCTCCTCCCAGCTCCAGCTCCCACAAGAATCAGGTGAATTCTGTGGTCCAGTTGGCTCAACCCATCACCACCCTCACTTCTCCGTGCAAACCAGAGGGTGCTGCAGTCTCTCAGAGGCAAACCTACAAGTCCCCTATAGGATCTGTTTGCCCTTCCTCCCCTCAACCCTGATCCAGTTTTCTACACTTGATCTTAGTCAAAAGGCCAACCCTGATCCAGTTTTCTTATGTGCTGGTGGCTGCTGTGTCCCAGTCTGACGTGGCCCAATCCCTACTGTGACATTCAAGGGTGGATACTGTGATCTAGCTTAGCCAAGCATGCCCCTAGCCCCTGCTTGTGGGTGAAGCTATTTAGCCCTGTCCTGCTTTCTTATATAGGCAGGTTCCTTGGCCTGACCTAGACATGCCCTCTGGTTTCCCCAGTCTATACCATTTTGTCTCAGTTCCCTCACCTACTTATGAGTGTTCGATCCATGGAAGACCTCAGAAGTCATTCCTCCCCTGTTAAACATACCCTCAGCTGCTCCCACTCCAATACATCCCCACTCCCTCTTCCCTGGGCAATCTGCAGCAAGGCCAGGATGGTGTGTCCTGCCCCCACATTCCCCTTCTTTTCACATATCTTTAAAAAAAAAAGCAACTATGCTGGCACACTAGCATAGTTAACACAAATTTGGCATTAACCAGACCGACTGCCCAAGGTTAGTGGCTGCTTTTCTCTCAGCAGTGTAACACTTGCCTAGGAACAAGGCAACCTAGATAGCTGCCTACAGCGGGGGACAGGGGAATATCTTTCTTATTTCTCTCTCTCTTACTTTGCCTTTCAAGTAGATGAAAATAATAAACATTTAAAAGGAAGAATTTCCTTGACTAAACAAGGAACTTTTTTTCAACAATTAATAGGAAACATTTTCCCACTTTATGGTGATATATAAGAGGCTTTCTTTCTTGGAAAATTCCATTAAGATCAAGACCAAGACCAGGAAAATCACCAGAGTTATTTAACATTATTCTAAAGGATCTTCACAAAATGAAAACATATGAAATAGAAGTTTCAACTAAAGGGAAGACAGACATATAAAACTGGCACTTTTGAATATTATATAATAATTTATTGAAAAAAACACAAAGAATTAATTTAAAAGCCTAAGATGAATAAGAAAGTTTAGTAAGAAGTCAGATTATTAGGGAATTATCCTCCCCAACTTTCATATATGCCAAACATGACAAATCATACAATGTAGACAGAAAAAAATTTCTGTTCATGACAGCAACAAATGCTATAAACTATAAATATACAGAAATGAGAAACACAATCCTTCATTTGAAAATTTTACATAAAACGTGGTAAAATGTAGACAACTGACACACTGGGTAAATAGAATATCTTGCAGAGTTAATGCAACTTTTCTGTACTTTAAAAATTAGCCTAAAACTCAAGAGAAGTGAAAAAGAACCTAGACAATGCTGAGAGGAAAACTATTGATCTGAGTAATTACCAACAAGAGAAATTAAGGAGTAGAGGGTGAGCAACTGAATGAATATGCAAAAGAACTAAAATGGAAACCATAAAAGTTCCAGACAGAAAAAAATGAACAGAGCTAATTATGAGAAAAAAAAATCTTGAACTAAAAACATTTTTCTGATTGAAAAGCTTCATGAAAAACCTGTTGAATTCAGGAAAAAAATAAATAAAAATAAGAAATAATTAAGAAATTGTTTAAAAGAAGAACCATTCTGAGAGAAAGATATAAAAATAATTTGAAGCCAAAATTCCAGGTTACTTTAAGAAAAAAAAATTGGAAATGTGATGGGAATCGGGATGGGTGTGAGGTGAATGGGAGAAGTGAAAATTAGGTGTTAAAGGCTCAGTGCCATGGCTCAGGGGCTAAATCCCCACCTTAGCCATAGGGATCCCATATGGCACCAGTTCATGTCCTGGATGTTCCACTTGCCCTCCAGCTGCCTGCTTGTGGCCTAGGACAACAGAGGAGGACGGCCTAAAGCCTTGGGACTCTGTACCATGTGGGAGACCCGAAAGAGGCTCCTGCTTTTGGCTTTGGACCTGACTGTTGTGGCTACTAGGAGCATGAAACAGCAGATGGAAAATTTTTCTCTCTGTCTCTCCTTCTCTCTGTAAATCTATCTTTCTAATAAAAATTAAAAATAAATTTAAAAAAAGAAGAAGAAAAATTCATTATTAGAAAAATTTCATTTTTGTGGTGGCCAATATAGAAAACAGTGGATCACAGCTCCTTGTTAATGTGCCTAGGAAAGTAGCAGAGGGTACCCCAAATGGTTGGGCTCCTGACAGCCACATGAGGGACCCTGAGGAAGCTTCTGACTGCTGGCTTTGGTCTGGACCAGCCCTGACCATTGTGGCCATTTGGGGAGTGAACCAGCAGATGGAAGATTTATCTTTCTGACTTTCCCTCTCTAACTCTGATGTCAAATAAATAAAAATAAATCTTAAAAAAAAAAAAAAAACACACGACTGGGCCCGGCGCAGTGGCCTAGTGGCTAAAGTCCTCATACTTAAACACGCCAGGATCCCATATGGGCACCAGTTCTAATCCCGGCAGCCCCACTTCCCATCCAGCTCCCTGCTTGTGTCCTAGGGAAGCACTGGAGGATGACACAATGCTTTGGGATTCTGCACCCGCATGGGAGACCTGGAGGAGGTTCCTGGCTCCTGGCTCCTGGCTCCAGATCGGCACAGCACCGGCTGTTGCGGTCACTTGGGGAGTGAATCATCGGACAGAAAAACTTCCTCTCTGTTTCTCCTCCTCTCTGTATATCTGACTTTGTAATATAAATAAACAAATCTTTTTTAAAAAAAACCCGATCAATCCAGCAAAATTAAAAACAAGGAGAGGAACAATAATGAAGCCAGAAGGAATTTCAAAATATTCATAGGGAATATATTTTAGAACAAAAATAGGGACTGGTGTTGTGACACAGCAAGTTATACCATCACTTGCAGTGTCAACATCCTATACTGACATTGGTTTGAATCCCATTTGCTCTACTTCCAATCCAGCTTCCTGCTAATGTGTCATAATTGCGGCAGAAGATGGCCCAAGTGTGTTTTGCTCTTCCACTTTTGAATGGTGCTGTTATTTGGGGGGTTAACCAGCAGATGGAAGATTTCCTCTTTCTCCCTCCCTCTCTGTAACTCTGCCTTTCAAATAAGCAAATGTGTTTTAAATATGTAAAAATAAAAAGTATAAGCTTTGTTTCTCAACCCAAGTGCCATCAATTTCAAGACCCTAAGAACTAAGGTTCTTGGAAATTTAAATACATCAACACAATCTTTCTTTTAAAATACACATTACTGGGCCTGGTGGCGTGGCCTAGCAGCTTAAGTCCTTGCCTTGAACATGCTGGGATCCTATATGGGTGCCGGTTCTAATCCCAGCAGTCCCACTTCCCATCCAGCCCCCTGCTTGTGGCCTGGGAAAGCAGTTGAGGATGGTCCAAAGCTTTGGGATCCCGCACCTGCGTGGGAGACCCAGAAGAGGTTCCTGGTTCCCGGCTTTGGATCGGCGCAGCACCGGCTGTTGCAGCTCACTTGGGGAGTGAATCATCGGACAGAAGATCTTCCTCTCTGTCTCTCCTCCTCTGTGTGTGCCTGACTTTGTAATAAAAATAAATAAATCTTTAAAAAAAAATACACATTACTAACTAAATAAAAATAGCTGCCCTTAAATTTTTTTTTTTTTAAGATCAGGAAACAAAAACAAGATAGAGAGCACCAAGTCAGGACTGTAAGGTGGATGCCTAATGATTTCTCTCATTGGAAGTTTTAAAACATTTCCCTTGTATGATGAGCTGAATGAGGAAGAATATTGTCACAGTGGAGGGTTCTCTGGTGAACCTTTCCAGGTGGTTTTTCTGTGGAGTTTTAACATTAGAAAAGAGCAGAATAAGAAGTGGAACAGCTGGCACTGGAACCATCCTTGTAGGAGGTGCCTTAACATACTGCACCACAACACTGCCCCCTGTCCCTACTCCCATGTCTTTTGCTCTTGACTGATTAGCTCTATTATGACTGGACTACCACCTCTTTGTTGTCACTATTTTCTGCTTTGTCCTTATGTTCCCACTATTTCATCTTCTAGATAATTCTTTGGAGAGTTGCTTCAGGACTGTGATTTAAAATTTCTGATGAAAGCTCTACTCTGTTAGCAGCTGATCTGAGTACAACAGTTTTGGCATTTAGTAAGCAGAAAACTTGTTCCATTTTAAATTTTCAACAAGAATTATGTAAGTTTAATCAGTTGATGCGTCTTTGGTATTGCTGTTAACCAGAGTCTTCATAAATTGATGAGGATAATTGGCTGAATGAGCTGTTGTGGGTTCATCTTAAACAAGGTTTTGCCCCCTTTTTTAAAAGAAGAGATTTGGGCCCGGCACGGTGGCTCAAGTGGTTAAGGTCCTCGCCTTGAATGCCTGGGATCCCATATGGGCGCCGGTTCTAATCCCGGCAGATCAAGGACGGTCCAGGGCTTTGGGACCCTGCACCTGCGTGGGAGACCCAGAAGAGGCTCCTGGCTTCGGATCAGCATAGTATCGGCCATTGCGCTCACTTGGGGAGTGAATCATCAGATGGAAGATCTTCCTCTCTGTCTCTTCTCTCTGTATATCTGCCTTTCCAATAAGAAAATAATAAAAATAAATCTTAAAAAAAAAGAGATTTGTGTTTTTGAAAGTCAGAATTATATAGAGAGAAATGAAGAAAGAGAGAGAGAGAGAAGTATTTTAGATCTACAGGTTTATTCCCCAGATGGCCACAATTGCCAGGGCTGTGCAAGCTGAAGCGAGGAGCTTCATCCAGGTCTCCCACTGGGTGGCAGGAACCCAAACACTTTGACCATCCTCTGTTGCTTTTCCCAGTCCCTTAGCAGGAAGCTGGACAAGAAGTGGAGCATCAGGGACTTGAACCAACACCCATATGGGATGCTAGCATCACAGGCAGTGACTTTATCCACTGTGCCACAGTGCCAGCCACATCTTGTTCCTTCTTAAAATGAGTTCCATTTGCAGACCATTGATTTCTTTTAAAAAAAAAAATTTATTTTTATGTATTTTTTTAATCGCAAAGTCATATATACAGAGGGGAGAGACAGAGAGCAAGATCTTACGTCCGATGATTCACTCCCCAAGTGACCTCAATGGCCAGTGCTGTGCTGATCCGAAGCTAGGAGCCAGAAACCTCCTCAAGGTCTCCCATGTGGGTGCAGAATCCCAAAGCATTGTGTCATCCGCAACTGCTTTCCCAGGCCACAAGCAGGGAGCTGGAGGGGAAATGGAGCTGCCGGGATTAGAACCGGCACCCATATGGGATCCTGGCGTGTTTAAGTATGAGGACTTTAGCCACTAGGCCACTGCGCCGGGCCCCTACACCATTGATTTCTTTGGGGAGTTGTCCCATAAACTTTCCATAAAGCAACAGTATTTTTACCATTCTTCCATCCAAGCTTTGAAGTTTTTTTCTTCAGTTTCAGTGGAATTCATGTTTTGCTCACAGGCACCATTTTCTTTTCTTTTTTTTTTTTTTAAAGATTTACTTATTTATTGGAAAGTCAGATATACAGAGAGGAGGAGAGATAGAGGAAGATTTTCTGTCCGATGATTCACTCCCCAATTTTGAATGCAACGGCCATGGCTATGCCAATCTGAAGCCAGAGCCAGGAACTTATTCTGGGTATCCCACACGGGTGCAGGGTCCCAAAGCTTTGGGCCGTCCTTGACTGCTTTGCCAGGCCGCAAGCAGGGAGCTGGATGGGAAGTGGAGCTGCCGGGATTAGAACCGGCGCCCATATAGGATCCCGGTGCGTTCAAGGAGAGGACTTTAGCCGGTAGGCCACCGCGCTGGGCCCTCTTCTTCTA
This sequence comes from Ochotona curzoniae, assembly GCF_017591425.1. Classification (NCBI taxonomy): domain Eukaryota; kingdom Metazoa; phylum Chordata; class Mammalia; order Lagomorpha; family Ochotonidae; genus Ochotona; species Ochotona curzoniae. The sequence goes on from NW_024466599.1 coordinate 64,143,041, forward strand.
CTCTTCTCCAAGAGGTTGTTTTACAAAATTCATTTATTTCAAATTCAAAGTCACAAAGAGAGAGAAAGACACATAGAGAAAGATATCTTGCATTCACTTGTTCACTTCCCAAGTAGTCCCAATGTCCAGGCTGAGCCAGGCCAGGGTCAGAGACAGAAGCTTCTTCTGGGTCTCTTATATGGATGGCAAGGGCCTTGTACTTGGTCTGCTGCCTTTCTCAGGCCATTAGCAAGAAACTGGATCAGAAGTGGAACAGCTAGGAGTTGAACTAGTAGCTGCAAGGGAAGCCAGTGTTGCAGGTGGTGGTTTTATCTACCCCAATGCTGGCCCAGAGGGTTGGATCTGTGTTAGCAGGAGTCTTCTACTCAAGTGTCTGTGAGGGGGCTGCATTCTTATCCATACTTGGCATTTCTTGCTGTGTCCTCTCTGGTGGAAAAGATGAAAAATGCTCTCTTGGGCCTGTTTCCTCAGGGTACTGATTCCATTCCTAAGGGCTCTACCAGCATGACCTCCTAACAGCAGCAGCTGGACGTTAGGATTGCAACACTTGTACTTGTGGAGACACACATCCAGAGCACAACAGGCAGTCACTGAGTGCACAGGACTCTAAGGCAAACCATCGATCTCCTATTTTTGGCTGTCTACTTGTGGCCTCTCTGATGGGGTCAATTCAACCCTCAGTAAGTCAGCCATTTTGAGCACATGGAAACTTCTGATTTCCATCCTATACCACACAGCTGAGGGAGGCAGAGTCCAATTCTGCTTAACTTCACTATAAAATCATGCTTATACTACTGGAATCCAGCTTTTCCCTATACAATGGTGAGGAAGCCAAACTCTGTGGCAGACACTCCCAAGAATGCTAAATGCCAGCCATCCTGACAGCCTACAACTTGTGGCCACCACATTCTATCACCCTCAAAAGCATTCCTAGAGTTCAACCTGAAGAAAGAATGTCAGAAACACATATCTTTACTTCTTCCTAATAAATGAAGATACTTCAAAAGGTTCACAGAAAATGGAATAAAGTTCATGAAAGTGGGTAGTGCTGTGGTACAGTAGGCTAAACTTCAGATTTCTCTTTCTGGCTCATTTTTAGAAAATTTTTTTTCTCCGCAGCACTCCGGAATCTACAAAGATTGAGATATAGGGATAAGGAAGTATGAGCAACACCAAGAAAGTTTAAGTGAGGAGTGAAAGAGAAAGCTCCCAAGAGCAGCATGAGGAATCATAGATAGGGCAGCTGATGAGGTTGTGTCTAGGGATTTTCATGGTTTTACATGGGGAGATTGCCCTGACTGGTTACTCTATGTGCTAATAAAGTGAAACCTCTAAGCTGGAAATAGCCACTCAGGGCCGCTGCCAGAACCACATTTTTTTTTTTAATCCAGTGATTCTGGGAATCATGACTTTTATTGATTTATTTTCATTTTATTTGAAATGCAGAAAGGAAAATTTCTGTGGGCTATTTTGTTCCCAAAATAACCCACAATAACCAGGGATAGGCCGAGAGTAGGAGCCTAGAATTCAATCCAGGTCTTTCACATGGGTGTTTGAAACCCAAGTATACCTGAGTCATCATCTGCTGCTTCCCAGGCAGTAGAAGAGCTGGAACTCAAATCAGGCACTCTAATAGAGACGTGGGCATCAGAAGTAGTGAATTTAATTGCTATTCTCAGCTCCCACCCCATACTTACCGTTTAATCCCATTTTTTAATCAAAATTTTGAAGTGCCCTTATACAATCTAAGAGAAAAATAGAAAAAAAAAGATCTTAAGGCAAAGACTTACGAACTGAATCATGCCTACTCATGGTTTAAGCTCGTGAGGCCTAGCTTTGGATATGCTAATGAAGCATAAGGGATTTAGAAAATTTTTTTCTCTTTGGGCAAAGCCTGATTCCTTGTTATTGTTTTTCCTTAGAACAACAACAACAACAACAAAAAATCCAATTTTGCTGATGAAAAGCTAAACATAAGCTATGTTTCACTCTTTTTATCCCTGTTCTAACTGCTCGCATTTCTACCTAAGGCAATAGATTATTCTTGAGAAGAAGGCAAACATATGGAAATCGAAAAGGAAAAAGCACATTCACTTAAAGCACAAACTTTATCCTTGTTTACACAGATTTCTATAAAGAAAATATGTATTTTCAATTCTTTATGGGATAGCTATAAAAAGGATCATGTAGAAGGCACAAAGAAAATCTTAATAAATCCCAGAATTTACAGGCCACATTCTCAGCACACAATTCCATGAAACTAGAAATCAACAGCAGAGAATGAAAACAGCAATTGCACTTAAAAATTAATGATTTTCAAACTGTCCCCTAAATCAAAAAGGAAATGAAACCTGACATAACTAGTTACTTAAACATTAATAAAAAGAAAGTGACTTAGAGCAAAACATACAGAAAGTGGCTACAGTTGTATTCAAACAAAATCATAACCTTTATGCCTTTATTATTTCATAAAAGCAGTAAGCTTGTCTTCTAGTTCTATTTCTAGTCCTCAAGAATTATTTCAAGTCCTAAGATGGCGACCACCATGAGGAAGGTGGCTGCAGAAGATGTCAATGTTACTTTTGAAGATCAACAAAAGATAAATAAATTTGAGCGGAATACGAGTAGAATCACAGAGCTAAAAGAAGAAATAGAAGTAAAAAAGAAACAATTTAGGAGATGCTTGTGATATCATGCTTGCAGATGATGACTGCTTAATGATTCCTTATCACATTGGTGATGTTTTCATTAGCCACTACAAGAAGAAACACAGGAAATGTTATAAGAGGCAAAGAAAAATTTGCAAGAAGTCGACGCCTTAGAATCCAGAGTGGAATCAATTCAACGGGTGTTAGCAAATTTGAAAGTTCAATTATACGCAAAATTTGGGAGCAACATAAACCTTGAAGCTGACGAAAGCTAAACATTTTATAAAACCTTTTAAATTTGTTTAATAAATTGAATATTGTTTTAAAAAAATAAGTATTTCATAGCCTCTTTCCCCAGCCAATCCTCTGAGCTTAAAAAAGGAACTTAAATACAGAGTAACAAATATTTTTAAAGTAGTAAAATTATTCCATAGTACTATAGAACGTGAAGAAATGTCCAGGCCACATACCTAGCTGAACAAAGAAACTCCAAGATGATCAAAGTCATGTTTGCCCAAAGAATATGTGACTAATGTTGCAGACTTAGGTTCCTCAGCTTATTGAGGTTAGGAACCAAGGCAAAGTTTAAGGACTCTGAAATGGATAACTCAGAGCAGGTACTGTGGCTAAGCATGTTAAGCTACCATTTAGGAAACCTGCAATCCTTTTAGGAGTGGTGGTTCAAGTTCTGGCTACTCTGCTTCCTGTCCAACTCTGTTGATATGTTTGGAAAGGTAGCAGATGATGCTCCAAGCACTTAAACCCCTATGACCCACATGAGAAATTCAGAGTTCCTTGGTCCAGTCATGATGGATGGAAAGATGCCTCTCTCTCTCTCTTTCTGTCACCCTGCCTTTCAATTTGGAGTTTTTAAACTTTTTAAAAATTTTTAATTTTTTTTAATATTGTTTACATAATTGAGAGGGAAGGATGCATACCATATGGGTCTCTGATTAAGGTGGGGAGGGTCAGGTATGGAGGAAAGCAAGTGGAACAATTTTTTTCCTCCTTTGTCCAGAGGGGAGGCAGGGCAAGAGCGCTGCTCCTTGTTGTCAAACTACATAAGCACCAGGGAGGTAAGGAGTTAGATGGGCTAAAAGCAGATAGGGCCAGGTACTTGGTGGAGTGAGAAAAGTAAGAGTCCTTTTAAAAGTGTACAACATGCTTGCTTCTCCCCAAAAGCTGCATTTAGCAAGATCAAAGTGTCCATCCCATGGGCTTGGTACAATACAATGGCTCAATGGCTGTAAAGTCACCTTACAAGCACTGGGATTCCATATGGGCATTGGTTCATGTCCTGGCCATTCCAGTTCCATTCCATTTCCCTGTTTGTGGCCTGGGAAAGCAGTGGAGGACGGCCCAAAGCTTTGGGACCCTGCACCCATGTGGGAGACCCAGAAGAAGCTCCTGCCTCCTTATTTCAGATCTCAACTCAGCTCCAGCCATTGCAGCCACTTGGGGAATGAATCAGCAGATAGATCTTTCTGCATCCCCTTCTCTCTGTAAGTCTGATCTGCCTTTCCAATACAAATATCTTTTTTTTTTTTTTTAAGTGTCCATCCCACTCTGAGTTTCTAGTTTTATCAAGAGAATAGCAACTGATAGGCAGGCAGTTAGGTGGGGTCCAGACAGAAATATGAATCCTTAATCCTCTGGGTTTCCAGTCTTAGAAGGAACACATCAAGGAAGCAGTAATTCCCCTCTTCTGAACTTTGAGCGCATCATGAAAACTGAAAAGAGAAGCAACCAATTATACCCTTCTGATGGCTTTTGTTTTGAGCAGGCTAGACAGGACTCCAGCCTTTTGATTAGCTTTGTCCCTACCCTCTAATTGTTAAATGATATTACACTCTCCCCACCCCCAAAAAAGTTCTACTTGGCCCAACTGACTAATCCTCTACCTGTAATTTCCGGAATCCAATATGGGCACCATTTTGCCTCCTGGCTGATCCACTTCCCATCCAGCTCCCTGCTTGAGGTCTGGAAAAGCAGCAGAAAATGACCCAAAACCCTGCGGTCCTGTACCCTTGTGGGAGACCAGGAGAAGCTCCTGGCTCCTGGCTTTAGCTCAACTCAGCTCTGGTCATTGTGTCCATTTGGGGAGTGTACCAGCGAAAGATCTTTCTCTGTTTCTCCTTCAGTCTGTAATTCTGAAATAAATAAATCTTCAGTAAAAATAAAGTAAAACATTAAAGACTCTGATTAGATATTTGGGTCTTTCCCCTCTTTTGGAGGCCCCTCTTGACTGCAGCAGCAGCAGATTTCTGTCTTCAATGTACCTTGCTTTGACTCCCTGAATTGCTGGCATGGAAATTCTTCCATGTGAGACACGAACTGAGGCAATCTTCACGCTTTTGCAATTTCCCCATAGCATCAACACTGATAATATAACAAAAACAAGTAGGCCCTCTTAGTGATCTCAAGAGCTTCAAAGCATGAACTTTAGACAGGAGGTGACTAAGGAATCTGGTTAAAACAAATTTTCTCTATATTGTGCAGGATAGGGTTAACTCAATGGCCTCTGATGTTCAAAATGATTACATTCCAAAGAAGGGACTGACCCTTGATCAGCTCCTGGAAGATAACTTCTAAGCCCTTGGAATATCTTGGATGATAAATAGCTCTACACTGGAGGCTGTGGCCCAGACCTGATAGTCTTTGTTAACAACAGGATTTATGAGGAAAGCCTTGAGCCAAGACATACTGATGCTACATAACCAGGCTTACATAAAAGAACTCAAAAAACAAAACTAAACAAAACAAAAAAACCCCACAAACCCTGAACACTAAAGCTCATGTGAATTTCCCTGGTAGGCAATATTTCATGCCTGTTGTCAAACATTGTCATTTACGAGAATTAAGTGCAGCTTAAAGAACTTCCCTGTCAGGGTCTCTCTTGGACTCTCTGCTTCTTTTTCCTTTGCTAACATTAATTCATGCCCTTTGTAATAAACTGTCCTGTAACTTCCCTTCTATGCTCTGCCACAGAGAAGCCGCTGTACACATCACTTTTCTTCTTGGAAAGGCCCACTGTTGCCTGGAATCCAGAATGTAACTTCAATTTTTTAGTGGGCTAAAAAAAAAAAATGATGACTTTGTAATGCGCCTGGACATTTTCTTACTATTAAAGCAGAAGTGATGCCTTTTCTAGCTTTATAACTCCTAAACAGAAGTGAAAAGAACTGAGATGACAAAGTATTTTGATCTAATAATGAAAATATTTCACATCAAAAGCTGGAGAGGAAAGCTAAAACAATGATTAGAGGAAAATGTACAGGTTTAGAATGCATATATTAAAGCAGAACAAAGGTAAAAAAAAATATCTGGAGTTTCCAACTTAAGAAGTATGCAAATCTAGGCAAGTGTTACGCTACTGGGAGAAAAGCAGCTAATAGTTGGCAGGCATTCTGCGTCTTGTTAATGCCAAATTTGTGTTAACCATACCAATGTGTCAACACAGTTGCCTTTTTTTTTTTTAAAAAAAAAAAAAAAGATATGTGGAGGGTAGACATGAGCATGCCAGCAGACAGGTTCCAGACCAGTGGACTCAAAACTCCATCTATGAGGGAAAGTACAGGATCTGTGGTCTGACAGTGAAGTGCATATGTCAGGACAGGGTCTTTGGTTGTTGAAGCCTGTGCAGTGGACAGCATGCCCAGATGAACTTTGGGGACATGGCAACCAGTTCACTGTACCATGTTCATCTAGTACCACGGAGTGCAGAACAAACCGGACAGCTTTCTCACACAAGCTCTGACAGAAAGTATCTGGACAAACTGATTCTAAAGTTGACAGTGTCAGCCAATAGACCTTAGAAGGATTTCTTCATCCTTGGAGCAACATTGTCAACAGCATTTCAGAATTACGAAAACCACTTTATCAGTGCCCTCAAAACATGCTCCACATTAGGGTCCCTGGAATATCAGGTGGCTGTCCCCCATCCCAGGACAGTGATGTGGGTGGGCGGGGGGGAGCAGACCTCTTTCCATTTTTCCCAGATACATGAACAAAAGGAAATTGAAAACAGTTGTCTTTACCCGCTTTCTTCCATCCCTCCACCCTCCCCACCCTAATTAGTGGTCCACATGAACATGAATCCTTAACTATGTAAACAACACCAAAAATTATGAAAATTATAAATGTATTAAAAAATAAATACCCAAAACAGTAGCAGGATAAACTCAGAAAATACACATAAAATGAATGAAATAATAAAAATAAAACACAAAGTAAATAAATTACACATAGATATTTAATAGAATTGATAAAACTACAAGTTGGTTTTCAGAAAGAAAAATCAAATCGATAATGCTTTGGAAAAACTGGCCAAGAAGAATAAAGGTTAACATCATAAATGAAAAAAAGGATGTAGTCCCTGACCTAACATTAAAATTATGCTAAGAGGGCCCAGCACAATAGCCTAGTCATTAAATTTCTCCTCTTGTATTGGCAGGGATACCGACAGGTGCCAGTTTGTATCCTGGCTGTCCTACTTCCCATCCAACTCCCTGCCTGTGGCCTGGGAAAGCAGTAGAGGATGGCCCAAAGCCCTGGGACCCTGTACCTGTGTGGAAGACCTAGAAGAAGTTCCCTATCTCCTGGCTTCAGATCGGCTCAGCTCTGGCCATTGCGGCCACTTAGGGAGTGAATCCGTGGACAGAAGATCTTTCTCTTTGTCTCTTCTTCTCTGTGTATATCTGCCTTACCAATAAAAACCTTATATATAACTAATAGGTATCATATATCTTATAATGCATAATATATTATTGTATATTATATTATATCATACATTATATAATACATATACTATATAATATATAATATATATTAGTTATATATAAACTGGTATATATAAAATTAATATATGTAAAACATATGTTTATGTATATATATATATTTATAATGTGTATATAAGCAGGGCACACTAAGCAGGGCAGGCATTTGTTAATCAGTTAAGCCACTGGTTAAACAAGTATACCCCACATTACAGTGCCTGGGTTTGTACCCCAGCTCCACTCCAAATTTCAGCTTCTTGCTAATGCACAGCCTGGAAACAGCAGGTGATAGCTCAAGTAGTTTGGTTCCAGCCTGGCTGCTGCAGGCATTTGAGAAGTGAGTCAGTGAATAGGGAGCTTTTTCTCTTTCTGATTTCTAAATAAATAAATAAATAAATTTTAAGCAAAAATATATTAACTCTAATTTAAAACTTAGAAAATTTAAAGAAAATTTAAAATATAAACACATAGAATTTATTAGAAATATTTAGAGAAGAATTCGAATAGATGAGTGGTCCCAGAATTTTTTGAAAGTCATTCCTACAGTAATTAAAGTGATTAAAAAGCAGTGTTTTTAAATAGAAAGATAGAAATATATAAGAGGAGATGAACACAAAAGCAAATTCTTGAAGGAGGGGGAAAAGTATTCCTTGGTGATGGCCCAGTAACAGTATTGTCCATGTTTATAACCTTGTAGTTGGGGCTACCTCCAGGGAATTTTCTCTTCCCTGCACTGTGTTGATAAAGGCCATGGAGAAATTTCTTGCCAGAAAAGCCCTACACCCAGAAGAGAAAAGGGGGTAGGAAAAAGAATAGGCCTATCTCTATAAACACAGACTATGCTTTGAACTATTTTTAAAATTTATAATTACAACGAAGGTAGATTTACAGAGAAAAGGAGAGACAGAGAGGAAGATCTTCCATTTGCTGGTTCACCCCTGAAATGGCCACAGATGGCCAGAGCTCAGCCAATCCAAAGCCAGGAAGCAGGAGCTTCTTCTGGGTCTCCCGTGTGGGTGCAGGGTCCCAAAGACTTTGGCCACCTTCCACTGCTTTCTCAGGCCACAAGCTAGGAGCTGAATGGGAAGTGGAGCAGCCACAACATGAACTGGTGCTCTTACCCAATGTCGGCACTTAAGACAGAGGATTTAGCCAGTTTGAGACATCATGAATATACAAACTGCCCTGCTAGGTGTATTGTCTTCATCAAACTTTTGCTTACTGTTTACTGATGATTTCTGTCTCTTGTCTTCTGGGAACACAAAAACCTTTGTTCCGTTTTTTAAAAATTTCTTATTTATTTATTTGATAACATTGTATTATGTGACACAGTTTTATAGGCACTGGTATTCCCACCACCCCTCACATAACCCTCCCCCCATGGTGGATTCCTCCACCTTGTTGCGTGACCACAGTTCAAGTTCAGTTGAGATTCCTTCATTGCAAGCATATACCGCATAGAGACCAGCATCTTATTGTCCAGATAAGTTCAACGGCTTTTTGGGGAGACCTTCTCTGGTCTGAAGGTAGAGCCAACAGAGTAAAAACCCAATCAATCAAAAGCCCCAACATATCATCAACAACAATATACAATGTTATGGTATTAATTGATGTAATATTGAGTAAACAATCTATTAAAAATAATGCAAGTTCTGCTGGATCCCGGACGGCCGCCATGGGCACATGGTGAGCCGTTCTCCCCGGGCCTGCTGGGTTTCGGGGCCGCTTCCTTCGGGGTGAGTAGACCGAGGGGGGGAGGCCTCCGGGACTGGGCAGGTCCGGGGCCCACCCGCCGCCTTCATGGGGCAGTGAATGGGATTTGGGAGGGGCGCGACCTTGGGCCTGGGTTATTTAAACCTCCAGCAGCCTCCTGGCAGCTGGTGGGTCTCAGGACGGGGCGTCTCATGCCTGGATCCCGGACGGCCGCCATGGGCACATGGTGAGCCGTTCTCCCCGGGCCTGCTGGGTTTCGGGGGCCGCTTCCTTCGGGGTGAGTAGACCGAGGGGGGGAGGCCTCCGGGACTAGGCAGGTCCGGGGCCCACCCGCCGCCTTCATGGGGCAGTGAATGGGATTTGGGAGGGGCGCGACCTTGGGCCTGGGTTATTTAAACCTCCAGCAGCCTCCTGGCAGCTGGTGGGTCTCAGGACGGGGCGTCTCATGCCTGGATCCCGGATGGCCGCCATGGGCACATGGTGAGCCGTTCTCCCCGGGCCTGCTGGGTTTCGGGGGCCGCTTCCTTCGGGGTGAGTAGACCGAGGGGGGGAGGCCTCCGGGACTGGGCAGGTCCGGGGCCCACCCGCCGCCTTCATGGGGCAGTGAATGGGATTTGGGAGGGGCGCGACCTTGGGCCTGGGTTATTTAAACCTCCAGCAGCCTCCTGGCAGCTGGTGGGTCTCAGGACGGGGCGTCTCATGCCTGGATCCCGGACGGCCGCCATGGGCACATGGTGAGCCGTTCTCCCCGGGCGGCCAGTGCCCCACTGGTGCCAGGCTCCGCCTGCTGGCCGCCCAGCCCGGGAGCTCTGGGGATTTGGTTCTTTGAGTTGCTGCTTAATTAGCTCCAGGTTGAACCCATTGTGCTTCTTGGACCTGAAACAGGCAGTAACTCTTCCTTAGCAAAACTTGTAATCACTAATAATGCTGAGCACCAAATACCAGTCATGCAGAAGCTATGGCTTGGGGCTTGTCCTGCACAAGTAGCTCCAACAGCTGGCCAAAGTGTCAACTGGTAATGGAACAGAGTAGATTAGGCACGACTGAGCAAACCTTAGCCCACAAGTAAAACTAGAAACCAGGAGGGAGCAGAGGTCATGCCGAGCTAGGCTCTTGTACCTGCTGGTCTGTGGGAGCCTGGGACGCTAAGCCACAGTGTCTAAGGCAGAGTTCGGGACAGGGCAGGGGCTGTGCCAAGCTGAGTCAGAGCATCCATTGGCAGGCATGTGATCTATGGCTGGGAACAGACCCGGTTGGGGAGCAAAGGGGACAACCCTAGCTGGGCTGAGGTTCCCACCAAGAGGCGCGTGGCCTGGAAGGGGGCTGCGTTCTGATCTGGAAACAGTTGTAGTCTCCCTTGGCACAAGTGTGGACTGGGATTGAATGCACCGAACTGGGCCGGACCCCGACTCCCCCTGGTGTTCTGGAGGACCAGGGCAGATGTGGGATGGACTAGGCAGGGTCTCAAACCCCTACTGAGCCATGTGTGAGCCATACGTGGGTATGGGCAAACCATGTCTGGGCTGGAACATCCAACAGCAATAACCAGATTGGGTTGAAGGCCAGTCAGGAAAAGCCACAGTTCCTGCTATGACAGGAGGTGGACTGAGTAGGGTTGGCTCATGGACCCACTGGTAAGCGTGAAACCTGGCATTGGGAGAGGTTCTGATGGAGGAGCCTGGGCAACTCCTCTGGCAGGGCACAGACCCAGCAGGTAAACGCAAGAAACATGATAGGAAACAGCCCAGAAAAAGCCATGGAAAACTACCCACTGGCATACAATTGGCAGACGTGGGGGCAAGACCAGGCTGAATCTGTCCACGTCATCCACTGGCAAATCCAGGCACCAGTGTGGGTCGACCCAGGTTCGGTCGCAACAAAGACTAGTGCACATTATGGAATGCCGAGGTGAGGTTGCCTGTACCGGAAGGGACCGCAGCGCCCAACCAGCCTGAGAACAAGAAAGGAAGTGGGCAGAGCTGGCAGGGGAATAAGGGAGGGTTCCTTTGCTGGACAGCTACTTCCACAGGAGAGCATGGGCTGGGATGGGGGCAGACCAGACTAGGCAGAGCTACCACACCTGTGCGCCTCATGTGGACTAGATCAGGGAAAGGCCAGGCTGGGCGGATTATTCCTACTGGTGCAAACAAAATTAAAGTGGGCGAGGTTTGTTTGGGCAGCATCAACTGGAATCTGGGAGTGGGAGAGGCCTGGGAGGGAAATAGTGGGCTCATCCCTCTTGGGTTACCACTTCCATGGGAGGACATAAAACTAAGACAGCGGCTGGGGTGGAATGGGATGTGGGACAGACTGGATTACTGCTACACTTACTGGCAAACCAGGGTAGGGGGTGGGCCTGGTTGGGGTTATTGTGGGTCGCTCCAACCTAGGCTACAGCTCCTGCTGGTTTATGTGAGGGCCAAGTATGTGCTGGGCAGAACCAGGCTGGACTGCAACACCCATTGGTTCCAGTGGAAGTCGGGAGTGAAAACAGAACCAACCCAGCAATTGCAACCACCAGCTGATTGGAGCGATGGACGGTGCCAGGCCCTGTACTTGTTAGCACATACAAGAAGTTTCTTTGGAGATCTTCCTAATCTAAATGCTGGACTCAGAACCCTAACGAAGAAAAGAGAGAAGACAGAACAGGTCAACCAACCATCTCAGCTATGATGGACTATGTCAATCAGTGGATTTTTCAAAGATCTCATAGTGCTTGGAGTGGCAAGATTGACAGTGATTCATAACTGTGGCAATATCAAGACCACTTGAGCAAGAACCTCAGAGCATGCCCTATATCCGGGACCTGGGGAGGGTGGGAAATTGGGTGGGCTTCTCCCTTAAATACCCCCCTTTGAATATGAAGCTAACAATATGGAAAACATACTAGTATTATCCACTTTCCTGTAGCCCTTGAACCTTCTTACCCTAATTAACTATGTAAAGAATGTCAAAATAAAATTTATTAATAAGAAAAAAAAATAATGCAAGTTCTTAACTGCATCCTGTGAGTACTGCATTGACACTTCAGCAATTGAGGTGCATAACAGTTATATTAGGGGTGAAGCACAAGGTTTTGAAAGTATGGTAGGTTTTACAATTTTTCAAAAACACATGGGTTGAGACAGTATTAATTACAGAAGAACCTTTGTTCTTGCCATCTCTGGCAACAATCTCACAAAGAAAACTCCAGGCCTACAGTTTAGTGAGTAAAACTACAGCCTGTGACACCAGCATCCCACATGGGTGCTGGTTTGATTCTTGGCTGCTCCATTTTCAATCCAGCGTCCTGCTGGTGTACCTGGGAAAGCAGCAGGAGATGACTGAAGAGTTTAGGCCCCCGATCCTATGCTGGAGACACAGCTGAAGCCTCTGACTATTGGCTTTGATTGGTCAGCTCTTGCTGTTGTGACTATTTGAGAAATAAACCAGCAGAAGGAAGATATCTATCCTTTTCTCTCTGTGTAATTCTGCCTTTCAAATCAATAGAATAAATAAAAATCCCTTCAGGCCTAAGTAATTCTATTGATAAAATTCACTAAACATTCAAGGAACATATTCTTGTAATTGTATGTAAATGAAGGAATATTCAACAACTAACTTTGTGAGCCATGTAAAATTTATGCCAAAATTGACAAGGTGAATATGAAAACAGAAATTATAGGCTAATCTTAATAATGAGATTGGATTCAGAATTCTCAATAAAACTTCAGGAAACTGAATGAAGTAATGACAAGACCAAAGAAAACAAAATTATGTGCCCAGTGCAGTAGCCTAGAGGCTAAACTCCCGACCTTGTACGTGCTGGGATCCCATAGCTGGTTCATATCCTGGCAGCCCTGCTTCCCATCAAGCTCCCTGTTTGTGGCCTGGGAAAGCAGTCTAGGATGGCTTAGGATCAGCTCAGCTCCTGCCATTGTGGCCACTTGGGGAGTGAATTAGCAGATGGAAAATCTTTCTCTCTGTATATCTGACTTCTCAATATAAGAAATAATAATAAATCTAAAAAACAAACCAACAACCAAATTATATAAGGTAAAAACCAAAAAAACGAAAAAACAAAATGAAGCAACCAACCAGGCAACTATTCTCAGTAACATTAAATTTTTTCCATTGCTAATGAAAATAGTTATTACAAACTTAAGCTCATGAAAGTTTTTAGGAATTTTACCTAACACTAGTGTAACTGTGGTTTGCTTGTGAGCTGGGATTGGTGACAGGCTGGGCTAGGCATAACCATGGAATCCTCTGACACTCATGGCTTTTGGGGTTGGGTACAGATTGGGCTGTCCCAGGCTGCAGCACCCATAGGCACACCCAAGAATACAGTCTGGTGCAGGCCAGGCTACAACATCCACTGCTCATACATATGCCGGGCCACACCAGACTGGGCCACAGCACCCACCAGCACACATGAGACAGGGTAGGTGTGCAAGCCCGGTAGGGGAATAGTGGGGACTCCCCTGCTGGGTCACTGCTCCTGCTGGTGAGCATGAGTCCTGTGACTGGAGGCAGACTAGGCTGGGCAGGGGTACAACTGTTGGTCTACATGTGAACTAGGTTAGGGGGAGAGCCATGCTGGGCTAGCTGATTGTATCCACTAATACAAGCATGAGCCAGAATAAGGGCAGGCAGGTTAGGCTTTGCTGCAGCATCGGCTGACAAGTGCTGGGACTAGGGGCAAGACCTGCTGAGCTAGCCTGCGGAACCACCTGGAGAGCAAAACATCTGAGGCATGGAATGGGTCCAGTGGGAAGGCTGTGGGCACCTCTCTGATGGGTTGCAATTCCCACTGGTGAGCATGAGAACCAGGGCTGGGGGTGGTTCTGGCTGGACAGGCAGTGGACTGGCATGAGTGTGAGCTGGAGGATGGAGTTGGTTGAGTTGAGTTAGGCTTCAACACCCAATGATATGTACAAGAACTGAATGGGATGTAAGACAGACTGAAGCAGTCCACTGCACATGCTGGCAGGTACAGGAATCAGAGCTGGGAGCTGGTCCAATGGGGACTGGGCTTCAGCTCTTCCTGGTGTATGTGAGGGCTGAGTGTGTGGTGGGCAAGGTTTGGCTGGACTACAGCACCACTGGTTTGCAGAAGGAGGGCAGAGCAAATTGATTAACTACCCCAGTGAAACTTGACAGCAAACTCCTGTGCGAATCGAGACTGAGGTGGACTGTGTCAGCCAATTCACCTTGGAAGGACTTTCTTATCCTTGGAGTGGTGATATCAACAGCATCTCAGAATTATGCACAACAGGGACTCTAGGGTTTTTTTTGGTACTAGGGAGGCTGTATCCTTACCTTCTCCAGATACAGGAAGAAAAAAAAGAAAATGTGTAAACAATGGTCTTGTCCACTTTACCCTGATCCTTGATCCTTCCCACCCTGATCAACTATGTAAATATCATCAAAAGTCAAACATAAAAAAAAATTGAAATAGGAAAAAAACTAGTGTAACCTGTATTACATCAATTAACATGGTCTTTAAATATTCTTATTTATCCATAAATGTCCTATATTAATTTTCAATCAATATTAATTATAGAAAGTGAGAAAAGTAAAAATCATATAATCTCTACTTAAAATTTTTACTTAGCACTTTAAAATTTTGGGGGGCATATGATTTATGACCCTAAAATGGGGGAATACTTTATTTATGCATAATCAATGAAAGTAATAGATATTTTTCATTCTTTAAAAGAAAGCTCATCAGAAAGCTTATGATTTTCTTTAAAAAGCCTATGATTTCATTCAATGAATAAATATTAATCTTTTAATCTATTTTTATGATTCTTGATAAGCATGTTGCTTTCTTGCAGATGCATCACATTGCTCAAATCATAATTAAATCTCTGTGAAATTATTTGTTCTTAAAAGGTAAGGATTCATGGGGTAAGTGCTATGGCTTACCAAGCTAATCCTTCACCTTCAAGCACCAGCATCTCATATGGGCACCAGTTCATATCCCAGCTGTTTCACTTCCCGTCCTGCTCCCTGCTTGAGAAAGCCTGAGAAAGCAGTAGAGGATGGCTTAAAGTCTTGGAATGCTGCATCATTATAGGAGACCTGGAAGAAGCTCCTGGATTCTGTTTATGCTAATAAAGAAAACTCAAAAAGGGGTCAGCACTGTAGTGTGGTGAGTAAATAAAACTACCGCCTATAGTGCTGGCATCTCTTATGAGTGCTGGTTCAAGTCTCAGCTGCTCCATTTCCAATCCAGCTCTCTGCTAATGTGCCTAGGAAAGCAGCAGAAGACTGACCAAGTATTTGGACTTCTGTATCCACATGCAACACCCATTAAGAAGCTCCTGGACCCTGGCTTTGGACTGGCTGAGCCCTGTTTGTAGAGACATTTGGGAAGTGAACCAACTGATGAAAGATCCTTCTGTTTTCTCAGTTCTCTGACCTTAAATAAATAACAAATGAGAGTACCCCAAAATAAATATTCCTATAACCTACTTCTCAATTCTAAGACTCAAAAAGCACTCCTTTTAAGATTAAAGATGCTCATTATCACTACTTTTTTTTCTTTAAAGATTTATTTATGTTTATTGGAAAGGGAGGTTTATGGAGAGAAGGAGTATCCACACAAAAGTTAACTTCAAGGAGACCAAATATGTAAATGTGAAGCAAACATGAAGTTATTAGATGATATGAATCTGGGGGTAGTAAAAAAAGATACCTTGTTTTTACTTATTTGTAGTCTTCTGTTTTTAATACCGCAATCTCATTATTACTGTTTTATATAGTCAGTATTTATTTGTATTTAATGCTTCCATTGCTTTGTTCTTCTTGCTTCTTGCATTGGTCATATGGGATCATTCTGTTCTTGCTGATATATACCCTATAGAATTTCCTTTCCTAATCTCCTTCTAATGGCAAATTCTTTCACTTTTTGTTTCAAAAATCCATATATTTCTCCATCATTCTTAAAGACTATTTTACTGGGCACAGAATTCTAGGTTGTAGGTTATTTTTTCAGCTCACTGAAGTCCTTTCATTCTCATAACTGCCCTGTCACTTCTTTGAAGTTATCTGAAGGTAACAGTATAATGCAGGGAGTGTTTTATCTGCCACGTGTCTAAGAACATATTTTGTTCAAGTACTCTTTAGTTCTGGGCCCGGCGCAATTAAAGTTTTTGCCTTGCATGTGCTGGGATCCCATATGGGGGCCAGTTCTAATTCCAGCAGCTCCACTTCCCATCCAGCTCCCTGCTTGTGGCCTGGGAAAGCAGTCGAGGACAGCCCAAAGCTTTGGGACCTTGCACCCGCGTGGGAGACCCAGAAGAGGTTCTGGGTTCCTGGCTTCTGATTGTCACAGCTCCAGCCATTGTGGCCACTTGGGGAGTGAACCATCAGACGTAAGATCTTGCTCTCTGTCTCTCCTCCACTTTGTATATCTAACTTTTCAATAAAAAAAAGA
Organism: Ochotona curzoniae; assembly: GCF_017591425.1. NCBI lineage: Eukaryota > Metazoa > Chordata > Mammalia > Lagomorpha > Ochotonidae > Ochotona > Ochotona curzoniae. The sequence continues at coordinate 64,159,600 of NW_024466599.1, forward strand.
ATACTTCAAGTTCTCAGCTTAATCATCTGGATAATATCAATTCAAGCTACAAGTCCTCCTGTGTGGTTATAAATTCTCAAGTAACAGGGGTGGGCATTTGGCACAGCAGTTGAGATTCCACTTAGCATGTTTGCATCTGTATTGCAGTGCCTGGTTTAAGTCCCAGCTTGGCCTTTGGTCCCATCTTTCTGCTCCTTTGCACCCTGATAGGCAGTGGGTGATAGCTAAAATATTTGAATCCCTATCACTCCCAAGGAAAACCTGAATAGAGTCAAACTTCAGCTTTGCCATGGCCCAGCCCCGGCTTGTTATTGTAGACATTTGAGGAGTAAGCCAACACATGGAAGAACTCTACCTGTCTCTATGTTTCTTTCTCTTTGTCTGCCTTTCAAATGCAGTGAAAACAAATAAATACAATTTTTAAAAACTCCACAAATTCTCAGGTAAGACTTTTTCTTTCCTACCCAGGAGTAAAGATTGAACAGAGAATTCTCCCTGTAATCTCCTGAGGTCTCAGGAGGGTAAAATAGGTTTATTGCTAGTCAACTTCTACATTAAGTCCAATTTCACTAGATCTGATATTAAACGTCCCCGTTCCCCTTACCAGCTTCACTTCAATTCATGGATTGAGTATTTCTTGTTTTCTTGTTAGAGTGCAAATGCATTTAAAGAGATGGATTTAAAATCTATTATGCTTTATTTATTTGTTTTTGCCCTAGGGTTGACTGGGCTACACAATTTGCCATACTGCTAGAAATGGACAAAATGAAATCTTTGCTATAGATATATTAACATTAGTTAATTGCAGCAGAATTCAGGTTACAGGTAATTTATATTGATTCTGTTCTCACCTTATCTCTTAGTAAATAGTTTTACTATCTAAACATTAGACATCATTTAAACTCATAAATAGTTTTTACAATATGCAAATAGAGCAAAACAATAACGTATAGGTGGTTAATAGCATAAATAGAAAACATTGGTACTTGATATCCATCAGGATGTCTAAAGTTAGGAATTTGTTGTAAATAATAAAACTCTTAAATGCCACCTCAAGGTAACAAACTAGCCTCCCTTATATAATCATTGAAGTAACATGAACTGTTAAGCATGGTTTTCGACTGCAAAACCCACTTGATAATGACATGATGCACCAACAGCTGCTATAGAAAGTGCCTTGGGGTGGGGGTGGATATTTTGATGCAGTAGGTTAAGCCACCAACTGGGACAGCTAAATCCCATAATGAGTGTCAATTTGTTTAGTAGATCCTCTGCTTCTGATCCCTCATTCCTGCTTCAGCATCCTGGGAGGCAGTAGAGATGCAAGTACCTGGGCCTCTGCTATAAGTATGAGAAACTAGGATTGAGTCCTGAGCTTCTGGCTTCAATTTGGCCCAATCTTGTCTCTCTCTCTCTTTCTCTTTCTTTCTCTCTCTCTCTTTTTGCCATTATTTGGAGAGTGAACCAGCTGATGGAAGATTTATCCCTGTTTGTCTCTCTTTTACTCTCTGTCGCTCAGCCTTTTGAATTAGAAATAAATACTTTTAAAAATACTTAATTCTTAAATAAACAAAAAGCTAGTGAACTGAATAGAGGAGAATGATGAGTTACAGACTAACAGGACTCTTCTGAGTTTCTAGGTGATTATTGAGCATATAAGGTAGAAGATTTCTGTAGGAAAAGAGATAAAATAGCAAAGGAGGCAGCAGAGGATCCATCTCACAGGGCATTCTTATTGTTGTAAGTGCTTCCTTAAAGGACAATATTGGTGTGAAGTGCAATTGTTAAGACACTGCTTGGGAAGGCCACGTTATATATCAAAGGGTTTGAGTTCAAGCCTCATCTCCATTTCCTTCTAATGAACCATCTGGGAGTTGATGATGGCTCAAGTACGTGGGCTCCTGTCACTCATGTGAGAGTACAGATTAAGTTCCTGGTTCCTGTCTTTAGTCTGGCCTAACCCTGGCTGTGCCCCACATTTGGGGAGTGAACCAGTAGGTGAGAGATCTCTATCTAACTCTGTATTTTTCAAATTAATAAAATTTTTAAACAGAACAACATGATTGACACTATCTTTTGTCTCATGTGCAACTATTTCCTCGCATAAAAACAATACTTAGAGTGATTAAATATAAGCAGATTACCTGGGTGTTTAACACTGGTATGAGGGTTGAACGAATTTTATCAGCTTGATACAAAAGTTAATCAGATCCACCTCCTTGTGCGAATCATGTTATGCAGACTGTTGAATCTCTTTTACTTCTGATGCTTCAGTTGCACCAATAGAAGCTACCTCATCTATTGCTTCATGGATGCTTTTTTTGGGAAAGGAAAGTTCTATTTCTGGGGAAGGAAATAATTTCCAGTGTACTTCCTCAACTAGTAAAGGCTTTTAATAAGTCACTTACGTTTTGTTTTTTACTTGAAGAGTAGTTGTGATCTGGTGTACGAATTTGCTAAAAAGAATTTCATCTCTCTATACATATATTCTTTTAAAAAATTAATTAGTGTCACATAAAAGGAGAGAAGGTTAGCACTCCCCTTGACAAGGATAGAAGAGGCTCTCAGGCCTGACAACACACATATGGTTAAAAAAACTCTTTGTGGCTCAATGGGCTCAATGGGCTGAGGTACTACCCATGATGCTGATGTGCCTTGTGAGTGGTGGTCTGAATCTCACTGCTCCACTTTGAAACCAGTTCCTTGTTAATGCAGTTGATACTCCTTGAGAGAGCAGTGGAAGATGCCCTGAGTGCTTGGCCTCTGCCAACCATCAGGGATTACTGGCTGGATCCCTGGATTCAGTCTAGACCAGCTCTGGTCACCTGGGGAGTGCATCAGCCAATGGAAGACCTGTCTCTCCTTTCTCTCTTTCTCTCACCTTGTGTTTCAAATAAATAAATAAACCTTCTGGCCATTGTGGGAGGGCCTCAGGCTGATCTCTTTATCATTGAAAGGCGAGCAGGAAGAAGTAATACACATCTGCCTAAGGCCTGGAATGTCCTATGTCTGGCACCTCTGTGGCCTTTTGTCCCAAGGCCAGGTACCATGGAAACTAGGAATTTTCTTTGTTCATGGAGAAACATCTTTGAGGGAAACCTTTAAAAGGTACATTCCCCACCATTAATACGGGTTCTTGTCTTCCTGCCACTATGGCAGAGCACTGGGGTCCTTTTCCTCCTGCCACTATGGCAGGGGGTGAGAGTCCTTTCTATCTCAAAACCCCCTCCCGTCACTAGGACGGGAGTCTTCTCTTCTCAACTTTTCTAATAAATCTTGCTTTAAAACTAAAAAAAAAAAAAAAAATTTCTTTACAGAGTATATCAGACACTCGTCATATCTTCAAATTCAAGCAAAGGAGAATCTGACAATCAACTCTATTCCAAAATATATTCTAGCTAAGCATATTTACTTTCTTAGATCTTTCACTTTTTTCCCCCAAAAACATTAGAACTGCATGTTATTTTTCTTTACAGGTTTCTTTTCATAAGATGAAGGAATGTTTCTATCTCTTGGGATATATTCCATATGCAGCTGGTGGAGAACAGCAAGACAGCTTTGAGGTGTGGCTACAAGACAATAGGCACACCTCCTCAGATATTGTGGAGATCTGGACCCCCAAACTCATGGCATTTTATTCAAACTTTCACTCATAATATTGACCAGGTTCTGCCCATAATGAAACTTCACCCAAAGATGAACTAGCCAGAAAAGATTCAGTGTGGAAATGCCAGTACCCAAGTGTTGCAAAAATTGTGTCATTTGCTTAAAATTCTATGAACCCTTGAATAACAAGATCTCAGAGTTAGTACTTTACATAATGCAGCATATTTCTTTTCCATCTGTTAGAGTCTATAGAGAGCAGATTTTATATTTGCTTTAAGAAAAAAACTGGATCCTTGGTTTACTGAAAGTTATCAGATATCAAATATCAAGACCAACTACAAGAATTGCTAATTTGCTGGTCAGACCTTTGCACTTATTAGCTTTTCTTCTCCTTGGAGGGTTAAGTTCTGAATACAAAATAATCCATCAAATATCCGGCAACCATATGGGATCCCAGTGCGTGCAAGGTGAGGACTTTAGCAACTATGCTATCGCACCAGGCCCTTATGGTTGCTTTTAAGAATAAGTTTTCCATGTTATTTCCTTCTTAGAGATGGCCACTTGGACTTTGATATAGACTGTAAAATCACCACCTATACGACATCTTAGGAAGGATTATTCAGGCCCAATTGTTGAGGGGCATGTGTGTGCGCCCTCTTTGTAATGCCACACTTCTTTAAATCACTTCACTAATTGAATGTGAGACAACGGAAAAGATTCAGCAAAATTACTATTCTTTTTACTAATCAGGTTTAAAAAAAAGAAAGAAAGAAAATTTGCCCAGCAGCACAGGGGCAGAGTATAGGATTATGACAGTACCCACAGGTTATCAGGGGAAATCTCTGAGTACAAGGAAAAATTATGGTAAAGCTATAGAACTTTACCCATGTGTTTCACCCTTCGAACAACAAAGATGTGAAAATTAGTGGTTCAACACTCAATAGGTGCTCACAACATTTACCAAAGGCACATCTACTATTTCAAGAAAAACAATCACCTTTAAGGAAAAGTGGTGAGAAGTGAGAGTTGTGCAGTGAGTTAAGACGCCACTCAGAACACCCTATCTCAGAGTGGAATGTTAGCCAGTCCACTTCAATGCAGCTGGCTGCCAAAGCCCCTGGGAGGCAGCAGGTGTTGTCTGTCTTCCACCCAGCTGGGAGGCTCAGGTGGATTTCCTGCCTCCTTCCTTTAGCTTGCCTCAGACAATGAAGCAGCAAATGGAAAAATCTCTGTCTCTTCCATCACTCTGCATTTTAAATAAATAAATATTTTCTTTAAAAAATGAAATAAACATTTGTTGGAAAGATCTGAGGATTATTTGCTACTGTCTACATTAAAATAGTGTTATCATTACTTTTTAAAAAGATTTATTTATTTTAAAGGCACAGTGTAAGATAAATGCTTCCCAAATGCCTTAGTAGGAGCTGGATAGGAGGTGAAGCAGGGACCCAAATCAGCACTCCATCCAGTGTCCTATATGGGTGCTCTAAACTATGGCTTAATCTGTTGTGCCACCATGCCCACAATAACAATGGATTACTTATTGTTCTTACTGCATTTTCACTCTGGGGTCAATTCTTTATGTTCTCACTCAGAGACCTAGTCTGACAAACACCACAGCATTGGGATATAGTTGGGTTTTGTGGTAGGGAAAAGAAAAATAAATAAATATACATCAGACTTAAATGCTTCTGCCTGAAAAAAAAAAAAAACCACATATCAACTTACTCACATTTCACCATGTCCAAACTCATACAGGTGTTCTTCAAGATGGACTAAGCCTGAAAGTTAGAAGATAACTGAATATTAGTAAATAGTAGTAATGCCTACTATAATTATTTAAATTCTTTATAATCTTTCTAGTTTTAGAAAGATTTAATTGTAAGGTAATTACAGAGAGACTCCAATGTTCTTCTAATGTTCACTAACTCTCTAGTGGTTCTGGAGCTGGATCTAGTCAAAGCCATGAGCCTAGAACTTTGTCTAGGTTTCCCAAATGGGTGGCATGGGTCCAAATAATTTCATCATCTTCCACCATTTTCCCAGGCATAGTAGCAGGAAGCTGGATAGGCAATGGAGCAGCCAGGTCTTGGATTGATGCTCATATGGATACCAACATTGTAGGGATAGCTTCACCCACTGTGCCACAATGCTGGTCCCAAACCTTTCAACTTTTTGAAGTGTTAATACATTCAAAGATGAAAATAGGGACAAGCATTTGGTACAGTGGTTAAGTCACTGCTTGGAGTCCTGTATCTCATGCCCAATTATTTGGAGCTGATTTCTGGGCCTGCTCCTGATTCCAGCTTCCTGCTAATGTGCAACCTGAGAGGCAGCAGATGATCGTTTGAGTACGTGGGTTGCTACTACGCATGTGAGAAACCTGAGCCGTGTTCCTGGCTCCTGGCATCAGCCAGTTCAGATCCAGAAGATGGGAGATCCTCCTCTCTGTGTAAATCTCTCGTTTCTGAGCTGCTTTTCAAATAAACAAAGCCAAGACATTTTTTCAACAAAAAAGGGATTGCCTGTGAAAATGCTCATGTTCTATTTCCCACAAACAGGATCAACTTTAGGTTGTTCTCAGAAAAGACCGACAATGAGAGAACCAACAAAGAAAGAAGTAAAAGGAAGTCTAAGAAACACTAATAACCTAGAAACCCTAACAGACTCTTTCCAACTTGTATTACTTCCCTTTATCAGCTAACCACGTATACTGAAAATGACAACACAGAAAGAAAAGAAACAATAAGGAAAACCATAGTTCCTTTTCCTTCAAGTTCTTTCTTATTTAAATAATCAGTAATCCAAAAGTATACAGCATTGGAAGAATGTCCAGATGTGATAAAACACCTTAGTTTTGGGCAGTTTCTGCTTTTTTGGTAAGAACAAAGAACGTGTGCGTGCATAAACTATGAAATACACGTTGTTTAATTCAGTCATTCTACATTTGAGTTAAATGTTCTTTGCATTTGAAATTGTTATTGTACAATATAAAGATTAATGATAGATTTGAAACAAGTCACTTAAAATTTTTAGGGGCAGACATTAGAGCACAGTGGATTTAGTTACCATTTGTGACTACTACATGTCTTACTGCAGGAGTCATTCAAGTTCTAGCTCTTCAACTTTCAACCCAGCATCTTACTACTGTGCATCTGATGATGGTCTAAGCACTTGGGTCCAGGCTGCCCTTGTAACAGTGTTAGATGGAGTTCCTGGCTGCTGGCTTTGGCTTGACTCAGTCCTGTCTACTGTGCACATTTGGAAAATGAGCCATTGAATAGAAGATCTCTCTCTGTTATTCTGCCTTTCTTTATTTCTTTTTATTTATTTCTTTAGAAAAAGATTTATTTACTTTTATTGGAAAAGCAGATATGCCTAGAGAAGGAGAGACAGAGAGAAAGTTCTTCCATCTGCTGTTTCACTTCCCAGGTGGCTGCAATAGCTGGAACTGAGCTGATCTGAAGCCAGGAGCCAGGAGCTTCTCTGGGTCTCAGACATAGGTGCAGGGTCCCAAAGTTTTTGGCCTGTCTTTGCTTTCCCAGGCAGGAAGCTGGATGGAAAGTGGAGCAGCTGGGATTAGAACCAGCAGCCATATGGGATCCTGCCACATGAAAGGTGAGGACTTTAGCCCAGCCACTAGGCTACTGCATTGGGCCCGACTCTGCCTTTTAAAATAATCTCTAGAATGTATTTTCTCAGTACTGGTGCAGTGGCAAGATACTCCTTCACTTGCACAAGGAAGTAAAACCAGAGCTTGCTCTGGGGAGAAAAATCTGCGATTGGAAGGTGAGGAAAGACAGGCAATTTCCACTGTATTGACTTTTGTAGTTTTCATATTCAATGCCTACACAGAATTCTGAAGTACAATTTAAAAACAACTATCTTTTCAGCAGTTGCAGCTCCCTCTTCAGAGGAGAAGAGGCCTTTCTTCTCAGCTACCAGGAGAGAAAGGTCTCTTGCCTGCCTGCTTTAATGACCCCCCTGCTTTCTTTGTTAGCAGCAACAGAGGAAAAGAATGAAGAACACTGTTTTCATACCTGGTGCAATGGGTTGTGTTTGTTTGTGTATGTTAGCAGTGAGTGTCTAAACCGGACATCTGAGTCTGATGAGTGTTGGGGCTTATACCATCATCAGCCAAGAGCAGTAGTGGAACACATGGGGGCAATGTAAAATAGAGTTTTGCCATGGAAACTGTATGAAGTTTCCTGAAAAAAATAAAATTACACACAGGCTTTTCATGGGATCCAGCATCTGTACTCTAGGGACATATAAAAACAAGCAAAAGTGGAGACTCATACAGATGGGTGTAGGTTACTTGTGGCAGATGGTTAGTGGGTACCAAAGAAAAGCTGCCTGGAAGGGTGATGATGATCTTTGTGGAATCCCAGCGATACTCTGGAATTGGAAGATAGGAGGTACAGTGAATAGTGGGGAACAGTTGCAGGCCAGTATGACAAATAGGTTTTCTCAACTCTCCTCTGCATCCTTTGCAAGCTCAACAGCCCGTGATAGGGATCCAAATTCCAGGCAATAATTTCAGCTTTCTTTTTCAAAAGAGTGACTATCAAGGGAACTTGAGTATTTATAGTTTCCCAGAGCAAAGTCATTCATCATCCTTCTGACATTCACTGTTGCCCAGGTAATACCTAGATCTCGACTGCATTCATTTCAAAGCAAAACTACCCTGTAACAGGCCTCCCTTACTCTCATATTTCCTATTTCTTTCTTCTTGAGTGTGAATAACAATTCCAGTAAGGCAAACCTGTAATAGGAATCTCATACCAAAACAGGAGACTCTGGATAATAAGAAACAACAGCAACAAATTCAAAAATCCAAATAAATAAAAATAAATTTTGAAAGATTTGTGATGGTTTTAAAATATGCCCCAAAATTTGTTGGCTTTCTTTCTCTCTTTTTTTAAATTTTAACGTTATTTTAAAGATTGTTTACACAGTTGAGATTAGGGTGGTGAGGGTTGAGGTATGGAGGAAGGAGGTAGTATATATGATTCAATATTTTTTCTCTTGTGTCCAAAACCGGGGAAGCAGAGGGGATTGCTCCTTGCTGTCAGACTATATCAGTCCTGGGGATGGGGAAACGGGTTGTTTGATAACACCTTAGAGACCCGATGTGGGGAAGAGTGCTCTAAGGGTGTTAATACAGTTGTTCTGATAGTTCTGAGATGTCAGCTTTGTTGAATCAGAGTTGAGGAAAACTTTCCAAGGTCTACTGGCTGATCAAGTCCACCTTAACACATCTGCAGGCCCAGGAACATGTTGCAAAACTCAGCCAGGTGACCAGTGCAAAACCTGTTTTGCTTTCCATCCTCTGATGAGGCACTTCCTCTACTGGTCTGGATGAGTTGTTTTTCATGTCTTCTGTGTGCATCTGGGCATACTGTCTGCTGCACAGACGTCAACAAATGAGGAATCCCAGTTCTAATACGTGCACTCCAAGGTCAGACCACATATCTTGTTTTGTCTCCTATGGCCAGGGTCTGAGTTCAACAGTCTAGCTGGGGAGTCCTTCAAGAAACCTCGCCTGGCATGACCTCAGACTTGCCAACCAGTATCAGGTTTGGTCCATTACCTGCACCAGCCAATGCACATACCAGTAAATGCCCCTGACTGGTCAGTTCTGCCCCAGCCACATCTCCCACACAAACTGATGAGTGCTGCATTCTAGCACAGCTCAGTTTACCAAAGGCCTGGTCTTTATGTATACCAGCAGGTGCTGTGGCCTTGTCAGGGTACTCCCCAATTATCCCTACCAGGCCCATCCCCAGCCCCGGTTTTTGCATGTGCCAGTATGTGCTGCAGACTAGCTTGTTATTTGAGAGACCTGTATGGAATTCCTGGCTTCTGGCTTCAGCCTGGCCCAGCCCTGTTGTAAGCAGATGGAAAAATCTTTGTTTTTCACTTTCTTTCTGGCCTTGTTCAAGCATACTTACATTTTACTGCCAACAATCAAAGACAAAGCCCTTTGGATGGTTAAGTCACTACACAAGCTGCAAGTGTGTGGTTCAAACATAAACATACCTCTCTCGTGCACATACTCCCATCATCTCCAATTTTACTTCTTGTTACTATCCCTCAACTTTACGAAACTTATATTCAGTTTCTTTAAGTTATTAGCTTGGCTCTCACCTTATGACCATTGCACTTTTTACTCCTTTTATTTATTTATTTTTTAAAAAGTTATTTATTTAAAAGGCACAGTTACAGAGTTGCAGAGTCAGAGAGAGTTTGTCCATTTGCTAGTTCAACACCCAAATGGCTGCAATTCCTAGCACTGGGCCAGTCTGAAGGCAGGAGCCAGGAGCTTCATCTGGCTCAGCCATGTAGCAGGGACCCAAGCACTTGAGTCATCTTCTGCTAATGTCCAGATGCATCAATGGGGAACTGGATTAGAAGTGGAGCAGCCATATTTGGTATCATAGTAGAAGAAGGAAAACAGAACAAATTGGACAACTATCCAAGTGAAATGATGACAGCAAAAAAACCTCAGTGAATGGAGACTTAAGTTTACTATATCAGCCAATCAACATCCAGAGGGTGGCATCATCTTTGGATTAGTGAAATCGACAGCATTCCAGAACTATCCAAACCACTTGGGCAGAACCCTCAGAATATGCACACACTGAGACTCTGGGTTGATATAAGGTAGCAGTTCCTCATCTGTGAGTACTGGGACGTTTGAAAAATTGTGTATGGCTTCCAACTTTGTCTCTCCCCTTTCCCCAGAAATAACAAGAAAAAATAGCAAAATTGGAAGCAATGAGTTCACCCAGGTTTCCCTAAACCTTAATCCTTCCCACCTTGATCAACCATGTAATCATTATAAAAAGAAAATTAATAATAATAATAAAAAAGAAGTGGAGCAGCAGAACTTGAGCTGATGTATCCATATGGGATACAGGAGATACAGGTGGCAGGCTAACTTGCTGTGTGACAGTACCAGCCTCGCCTTAAATATATATATATATTTATATATAATGTAATATAAATAAACATATACTTATTTATTTATTTGAAAGGCATAGTGGGAAGCCGAATTACTGTACAGTGGCTATGCTGCTCTCTCAATGCCAGCATCCTATATCAGAGTGAGTGTTTGAATTCCAGCCTTTCCACTTCTAATCCCAGCTCCCTGCTAATGCTCCTAGGAAAGTAGCAGAAGATGATCCAAGAACTTAGAATACTGCCACCCACATGTAGGGCTTATATGGCATTCCTAACTCCTAGCTTTAGCCCAAATCAGCCTTCACTGTTGTGATCATTTGAGAAATGAATCAGAATGGAAAATTTGTTCCTCTCTCTATCACTGTACCTTCCAAATAATAAGTAAATAAATCTAAAAAACAAAAAAAAAAAAAAAAGAAGGAAGAAAGGAAGGTGGAGTAAATAAAGTGGTGGAAGACACAAAAGAGAGAGTTGTCCATTTGCTGGTTCACTACCCAAATACCCACAACACAACAATATTAAGCTGGAGCCAGGAGCCAGGAACTCCATCTAAGTCTCCCACTTGAGTAGCAGGAGCCCAAACTCTCAGGCCTTCTCTTACAGGAAGAAAGTGGATCAGAAGCCAAGGAGTGAGGACTCTGACATGGGATTCAGATGTCCTAAGTGGTAGTTTAACTCATTGTGCCATGACATCCAGCCCTTGGTACTTCTTATCGTTCCACATACCAAATGGACTAAGGTCCCTGGTATCCTTCAGGCTGTTTGAACTGTGTGTACTCATCAAACTCCCTTTCCCTTTCTCTGCTTTCTTTTCCTCCTCAGAAAATATTGTCACTGGGGCTGGCACCAAGGTGTAGTGGGTTAAGCTGCTGCCCTCAGTGTCAGCATCCCATGGGGGTGTCAGTTTGTGTCCTGGCTGTTCTACTTCATATTCAGCTCCCTACTGATATGCCTAAGAAAGCAGTGGACCCCTGCACCCACATGCAGACCAGAATAACACTCCTGGCTCCCAGATTTGGTCTGGCCTAGCCCAAGCATTGCATCCACTTAAAGAGTGAAGCAGCAGATGAAAGATTCCTTTCTGTCTCTTTCTTTCTCATTGTAACTCAGCCTTTCAAACCTATTTTTTTTTAAAAAAACAAAAAATACAGTTTACTTGGAACAATAAATGGAAGTTTGAGTACATTGCTTGAAATCAAAGATGCAACTGGTGAGGAAACTTGAGAATTGGGAGGAAGGGAACAGGGCCAGACAGAAGGAGATAGGGTGTGTTAAGTAAATGAAGTCTTCATCTAGCACAGCAAAGAATCCACAAGGAACACTTAGGGTTCATGTATCAAAAACCCTAAGTGTTCCTAAGTCAAGCAGTATAGGGGCAGGCAGAGTAGCACATGAGGTTAAGTTGCAGCCTGGGACACCCGCATCCCCTTCTAGAATGCCAGTTTGAGTCCCTAATCTGCTTCTGATCCAGCTTCTTGTGAATGCACCCTGGAAGGGAGCAGGCAATGGTTCAGGTATTTGGATCCCTATCACCCACATGGGAGTCCTAGATGGAATTCCTATCTCCTCATTCTGGGCTGGCCCATGGCCCAGACTTAGATGTTAAAAGTATTTGGCAAATGAATCAGTTGATGCAATATCTCTCTGTTGCTCTGCCTATCAAGTAACATGAAAATAAACGTATAAACTTTACCAAAAAAGGGAAGGGAAGGGAAGGGAAGGGAAGGGAAGGGAAGGGAAGGGAAGGGAAGGGAAGGGAAGGGAAGGGAAGGGAAGGGAAAAGCAAAAGGGGAGAGGAAAGAAGGAAGGGAAGGAGGAAAAGGAGAAAAAAAGGATGAATGATTGGACAGCAACAGAAGCATAATTAGACATGAATTATCCCCAGGAAAATAAAACCTTGTGGGGGTAGGAAGTAGTCTATTTTTTTTAACCAAGTAAAAATATTAGTTTTACAAAACCAAACTTGTAGAGTCCTGAGCCAATTACTGCAGGTCAATTCTACACTGGGTATGACAGGAAACCTTGCTTCTGTCTTTGGGAACCTTAAAATCCAGGGTTACAGGCTAAACAACAACACCTAAGAAAAAAGAACCTAAGACTGCATAGCAGAGACAGCTGTGGAATGTGCTGAGTGACCAGCTCAGCCATCAGGGAGGAAGCAAGAACTAATTTGGGCCTCATATGTTCACTGCAAAGCATCAAACTGATCTCTTGAACTGCCTGTCATGGTAATGTACCCCATTCCCATTGAGGCTGCAAAAGCTGACTGGTACCTAACAGACTGACAGAATATTTGATTCAGAGCAGAGAAACTCAGAGGGGACTCGGCTATAGTTAGAATCTGTACTCCGCAAGGACAGGCAGTAATTACACCATGAGGAAATTTCAGGAAGGCAAACCAACTTCGAATATAATGGACCATTCTTTCAATTTTAGGGGTCAGGATGGGAGTTTGACACAGTGATTATGACACTGCTAGGGATATCCTCATCCCACATCAGAGTGTCTGGGCTTCACTCCATATATGGCTATTGTATGCAACTTCCTGCTACTGTGTACCCTGTGAGGCAGCAAGTGATGATTCAACACCACCCACATGAGAGATCTAGATTGAGTTCTGAGCTTGGGGATTCAGGCTGGCACAACTGCCTCAGCTGCTATGGGCATACGGAGAGTAACCAAGCAGACACAAGGTCTCTGCCTTTCTCTTGCTCTACCTGTCAACTAGAAAAAGAAATGAGAGAAATGTTTATAATTAATTTTAGGACATATATGCTTGTATATGTCCCTTGGATCAAAAGCCTCTCTGATGAGTTTACCAAAATAATCAAAATTACCATTATTCAAGATACTACTACAATCTCTCCTTTTTTGTTTTGCTTTAAATGTTTATTTTATTATTTGAAAACCAGAGTTATAGATTTGCCTGTTTCAGAACTCTGTGCCCCTTCTCTCTTTTTTCTTTTCTTTTGGAATCCCACTGACTTAAATGGGATTTCCAAAAGGACAAAAAGTAAACATGACACTTATTCTACCTTCAAGAGTTTTAATTTATTAAAATAATTCATTGGCTGCTAAAAAGATTTATAGGCACACATACAAATATTACAGGTAGATTCTTTGTAGGCAGTCTTCTACACATACATGTAGTATGACCAAAAACTGTATTTTGAAGTTTAATACCAGAAAATTTAATCATTTTATATGAAGAAACGACTATTTATGGAAATTTAGGAAAACTACAAAATTACACCTTTTGTTTCAGATAAAACCTTCAAACTATTTTCAGCTTTTATGCCTGTCCGTTAGTTTTGTTTTTTCCATTTAAGAACACAATATGAAGGTACCTGAAAAAGTCTATGGAAAATAATTTAAAATATAAATTATAATATTTATGTGCAAAAAGTTTGAGACCCATGTATATATATTTTTTCACAATACACATTTTCCATGAGCTTTCCAAAGGTTGCTTAGTATTCAATGAACACTAGACTAAAGTTTAAAATGCATTGCATTAAAATGAATTCCTGACCATTTTCATCTTTTTTGAACTTTAAGACCTTTGTTTCTTGGTATTTTTACTCCTAGTCACACACATTTAGCATTTATTTTTATAAAGTAAGAGCAAAATGCAAAGCAAATATCTAACTATTTGCAAAACAGTGTTGAACAAATAGTGATGGAAACTTAAGAAGCTGGATAGGAAACAGAGCAGCAGGGAACTGAACCAAGTACTCCAACATCGGATGGCAGAAGCCCAAGCAACAGCTTAACTTACTGTGCTACAACATATGCCCCATATGACAGTTTTAAGGATGTATACACGAGGTAGGTTAATTTAAACTTGGAAGGTGTACCTTGTCAACAACAGGAACTTGCTTTAACTGACTTGTATCAAGGAAAGATTATTCTATCCAGAACTTTGAAGGGATTCACCCTAATGTTCAGTCCATTGGCAAAGTGCCTCTAGACTGTGATGAGAGTCAGAATTCAGAGTATCACAGAGCAAAGTATGACACTTTGGCATACTGAGTATTTTCAACTAAAGGAGATGATTAGAGCTTCAGAAGCAATGTCCACCCGACCTTTGTCTGCCCTTCTGTGTTTCCCACCCCTTACCTGCCCTTAGAAGTAAGTCATGGAAACCAAAATTATTCTTTCGCAGGGAAAAATCAAAAAAAAACATGAGCCCTCATCCCCCAAAGCAAGTCATAAAGCCTAAAAAGGTCATTTTCTTTTCTCCCATCTCCCATTTCCCTTGAACCCACTCATTTCAGAAGGTCCTGCTCTATATCAGGGGAAAGGAATGCTACAAAGAGAAGCCAAGAAGAATCCGGACAGACAGGTCTTTCTAACTTTCCTCCTTTGGCCTCTCACCTTTGGTCATATCTCTTTGACAAATCACATTTCTCTGCACCTATCCATTTTCCATTGACCCTAAGCACAGAAATAGTCTTCCCTGGGTTTTTCAATCTTTAGGTCTGAGGCACCCATATCATGTAAAATTCGATTAAACTTGTAGCCCTTTTCTCTTGTTAACCTGTGCTTTATGATAGGAATTTCAGCTTTGACCATTACGTGTAAGGAAATGGATACCACTCCTAATTGACCCTACATGGGTATGAAGTTAGCCCTCTTTCTCATCCAGGCTTTTGTTCTGTTGTCTCCTCTATCATACAAAAAGAAGGAGGTTGAGTCCTCTTTACTGATTATGATTGTTATTGTTGGCTTCTACAAAAACACCAATTAATTAGAAGGATTTTTGTCTTGCAAATGAATGCTCCTCCAGCATGAGGAGCCACTGCAGGATTAAAATTTTCCCAAGGAAGATTTATGCAGAAACCTTGCATTGTAGGCACCAGAATCCTGAATACAGAGGTTTGCACTACTCTACTTAAGGTGCATAATCTTTCTTCCCCTTTCGTTCAGAGTGGCAGTGAACTGCTTCTTCTCAAATAAAGTCTCATGCCAATCTAATAGAAAGTGGGCTCAGGCAAAAGGACAGTGATAGGGCAATTTAAAGGCTTTTCAGACCACAGTATCGACTGTACTTGGGTGTTTGCAAGGTTGTGCTTTTAGAGGGAAAATGTATTTAACAGAAGTAAAGTAAAATGTTCCACCTTTCAGCTACCTACAAAGCCAAAGACTTTAGCCTGTGGATATAGAAAAATGAAGAAGAAAAGGTAATTTCTGGTAATTAATCTCATTGTCCTAAGGAGAATACATTTCCCATCCACTTGGTAAACAGGAAAGATGAAATGAAGACCAAGGAGAGAATCCTCCATTCACAAAAAAATTTGTCACTGAATTTTTATGAAGTGGGAAAGTTTCTGTAAAATAAACAGGCTCATCTTCTCAGAAATAAAAGCTGGTTTTTTAGGTATTCAGAGTAGGGGTTAAAAGCATCCACTATATAAAGAAAGATGCCTTTTGGCTTTCACGTAGTAAATTTATTGAGGGATTTGTTTGAGGGACTATTCAAAACACTCCTCAGCCACCACAACTTCAATTCTTGTATTCACAACAAGAGCACAGCTCTCAAAATCCTCCTAGGGACAATGTGAGGATTTTCTTGTAGCAGTACTGTTAAGGGATTGCTTGGCTAGCAGGTGTCTTGAAATTTCTGAATGAAATTTTAACAAGGCATCATGTTTATCCTGTCCTAGGCTAGCACAGAGCTAATAATAAGATGTTGATAATGCTAATGATGATAAGGCTTATTGAAGACTTACATGTTTTTGGCCACTGCTCTAAGCACTTCTTTATTTCTCTCAACTCTATGAGGCAAATACTATATAGTAAAATAAATAAAATCCCATTTGCTGATGAGGAAATTGAGGCTGGAAATGTTGATGATTTGCTTGTTGTTACACAAGTAACAAGTGCTCCATTAAAACTCAAACCCAGATATAATCTCTTTAGTTTGGGACAAGAATTGTGTTCCCTCCAGTTCTCTGCTTGTGGCCTGGGAAAGCAGTAGAGGATGGCTGAACGCCTTGAGACTCTGTCCCTATATGAGAGACCTGGAAGAAGCTCCTGGCTCCTGGCTTAAGTTTGGCTTAGCTCTAGCTATTGTGACTATTTGAGGAACGAACCAGCAGATGAAACCTCTCTGCATATCTGCCTTTCCAATAAAAATAAATGAATTTTTAAAAATAAAGAGTTGTGTTCCTATATATTGTCCTTGAATTCATTCTCCCTTTCACAGACTTAAAATACTTGATTGATTGAAAAGCAGAGTGGAGAAGAAAGAGAAAGAACGAGAGCAAGAGAGCGAGAGAAAATCTTCATTTCTGGCCTCACCCCCACAAATTCCTGCAATGGTAGAAGCTAGGTTAGGACAACACTGGACTCTGGAATTCAGGGTCTCACACAGGGATGGTATGGAGCCACATGCTTGAGTCATCTGCTGCCTCCAAGGATGTACAATCAGCTGGATCAGAAGCCAAGGGAGAACTCAAACCTGGGCGCTCTAGGATGGGATGAGGGTGTTCCAAGTGACATTTTAAGTGTTGCACCACCATACCTGTCCCTAAATGCCCTATCATTGAAGTTCCTTTTATGCCAGGATACTGTTGGAAAAGTCCTACCAGCTTTTAGCCCTTTAGCTCTCTCTTCTGAGGGAGAATAGATTCTGCCCCTGCCACACAGACTGACACCCATGCTATCACCCCCAGCCACGGTGTGAAGCTTTCTGCCTGCAACAGCATCAGTTGAGTATTACTATCATGTCTCTAGAAATGCAGGGCTATTAGGTGTGGAAGAGATTACATAAAAATTACTTTGTCTTTAAAACTTAATACATAAGCTATCACATTCACAAAAAACTTAACTATTAAACTTTTAAGTTCCATTTATAGGTTATGACATTTTATATAATAACCCAGCAAAATTTCATTTGTAGAAAGATTTATTCATTTACTTGAAAGGTAGAATTAGAGAGAGATACAGACACAGAGAGAGGTCCTCCCACTTGTGAATTCACTCTACAAACATCTACAGTGGCTGGGGCTAGGTTGGTCCAAAGCCAGGAGCCAGGAGCTTCTGGTTCTCCCACATAGTTGCAGGGGCCAAGCACTTGGAACATCCTCCACTGCTTTCCCCAGCATGATTAGCAGGGAGCTGGATGAGAAGTGGAGTAATCAGGATTGGAACTGGCATCCGTATGGGATGAGATGGTGCCTTTACTGGCTATATCACAGCGCCCACCAAATTTTAACAATCATTTGGTAATAGGCTTTGATTATATCTTATTCTTTTTATAAACTTAGTGAATTAAATGTTTAAATGCTGTAAATAAGTATACACAATTATTATATTCTATGTCCTTTGAACAGCTTCAATCTCTGTCCAATAAATACTTTTCTAAGACCTCAAGTATTAAGAAATTAGTAATAAATTAAACTTGTAAATATAGCACATCTTACATTTTTTACTCTTCCAATACTGTTAGCAGTGAAATGTCAACCTAAAAATCATACTTTATTATTCTTTGATTATATATTATTCATTAGACTTGCAATCTGTGGAATACTCTAAAATCTCAAATTTTTCAACATGACTGGTATTTGTATACCAAATGTGTAGTTAATATTTTAATTTTGCAAATTTATCAAATAAATATTTGTAATTCTATATACATGATTTAAATCTCTACTTCTGATACACCGAGGAAACAAATATGCCATCCTAAACATTTCTGGAATTTCTTGCCCTGCAAATTTTGGCAGAGTTATTCTTGGGTCAGACTTATAGATGGGCTGAGGCTGAAAGGCTCAAGTTGCAGGCTTCAGGGCAGCTTCTCTAATGGCCCTAAATGCCATTTGGAACATGTTTGTACAGTTTCATCCCTAGAACCCCTCCAGGGGCAGTAGTCATGTTATGCCTTACCTAATTCTCCAACTTACCTAGGAAAGTCTGGTGCATTTTGCATTGTTTCAATGCTTTGAGTATTTAAAAGTTTTTTTTAAAAAAGATTTTTTTTTTTAATTGGAAAGTCACAGGAGGAGATACAGAGAGAAAGATCTTCTGTCCGTGATTCACTCCCCAAATGGCTGTAACAGCCGGAGCTGAGCAGATCCAAAGCCAGGAGCCAGGAACTTCTTTCAGGTCTCCTATGGAGCATAGAGTTCCAAGGCTTTGGGCCATCCTCGACTGCTTTCCCAGGCCACAAGCAGGGAACTGGATGGGAAGTGGGGCCACCAGGACATGAACCAACGCCTACATGGGATCCCAGCACATGCAAGGTGAGAGGACTTTAGCCACTAGGGTACTGTCTTGGGCCTAGATATTTAAAAGTTTTTAGGAGAAAGATTTTTCTAAAGACCTCTCTCTTAACTTCATGGAATTCTTTTCTTGTGTGTCCTATTTGTTAGACCTTCACTCCATATAGATATTAAAATGATACCTGATTAAATTTTGGCTCTATTTCAAGGTTTCTCCTGGCCAGTTAAAATTTCTGAGGTCATTCTATTGAACACTAGAGTAAGAAAACAAACAACTACAGGACAACATTACAAGGTCACAGAAGGAATTAAGGGAGTCCAAAGGCTGAATAGAACAACTCCAAATCTGAATTTTTTGCCAAATTAACATGTGATCCTGGATTGGATCCTAGAAAGGGGTGGGGATAGGAGTGAGGTAATGGATTAGTGACATTGACACCAGGACAGCTGGCAAATCCTTAATACAGATAGAGTATAAATAGTAGAATTTTGGCAATTTTAAATTTCTTAGCCATTTTTACTGTGCTTATTTAAGAGAATGTCCATGTTCTTAGGAAATGCACACTGAAGCACTTTGGGGGTAGAAGCATTATGTCTAACGATCAGATGTTCAGAGGGTAAAACATGGGTACATCTGGAAAGAGTGAGGAAGCAAATGTGGCAAAATGTTAATAGTTACTCAATCCATGTAATTTATAGAACTGACCTAGAGGATAAGTGCTCAGTTCTATTTGAATCTCTATCATTATCTCAAAGATAACTACTTCAGCAGGGTAAGTCAGGCAGAAATACTTGGATGAACCATTAATAATTCTGTCACTTGGATATTAGACATCAACTAGATCTACCATCTAAAGGTTTCAAACCACTCAAAAAATAACTTATCCATTGCATTTTATTTGAAAGGAAGAAAAAGAGAAGGAGGGGGGTTCTCTCATCTGCTCATTCATTCTCAAAACTCTTGGAATATTAAGGTCTGGGCCAGGCAGAAGCTAGGAACCAGGAATTCAACCTGGGTTTCCCAGAATGGGTGCCACAATCCCAACCATCACCTGCTTCCTCCCAGGCAGTACAGAAAGCTGAGATCGTAATGGAGTTGGGACATAAACTCAGGCACTCCAATACAGGATACAGATATCCAAGAGGTAACAACTACTAAGCCAAACATTCACCACAATTTTTTAAAACCATAAATCATAAAATAGGACTGAGCACTTATTTATGTAATGCAGTATGATACAGAGAAAAAAAATAACAGAGCTTAATGGGAGCATAGTCAGGCAGAGAGAAGTAAAATATTCATGACTCCTAGGCCTTTATTATTCGGACCACATACTCAGGATTGATTTCCAGTGGAGAACCTATTCTGTTACCCTCTGCCTTCCAAATGCTCTAACTATGAGGACAAGCAGCAGGGAATACTTATGTGAGTGTATAACAACGGAAGTTCCCTAGTGGAGAAGGGCTTTGTGAGAGGAATTCTAGAGCTCAGCTATCGATAGTAGTCTGTTTTTCCATTGAGTCAGACCAGACCTGCTATGCCAACTGTTTCCTTAGTTACCAAAATAGGAGGAAGTCAGACTCCAAGACTATCTGGATTTGTCTTTGTTCACATAACAGCTAGCTACAAACTGCATCTTTTGCATCCTGTTACAGCCACACAACTAAGCTGAAGTCACTGTATCTCAAGCAGAAATGACATTGGCCTCATGCTGGGATTCAAATGGAGCTGCTGGCTTTCATTTGGCCTTTTATATTTTTTCACATGGAATGACGATGTGGTGACCATGAGCCAGCTTCAACAAAGTGGATGAGGATAACATTCAGCAGGTAGAGGAGCAACAAGCTGGAAGGGACTTGGGTGTCTGCTGGCTGCATGGAACAGAGCTCCCTACTTCTGGTCAGCCTACAAGCTCAGACTTGCAAGTGAAATAAATGTAAATCTCCATCATTTAATCTTTGTTTAAAAATCTAAGACAGGCTGGTGCTGTGGCATGAGAGTTTGAGCCTTTGCCAGTGGTGCCGGCATCCTATACGAAATCTCTTCCTCCATCTCTCCTTCTCTTTGTGACTCTGC
Organism: Ochotona curzoniae; assembly: GCF_017591425.1. Taxonomy (NCBI): domain Eukaryota; kingdom Metazoa; phylum Chordata; class Mammalia; order Lagomorpha; family Ochotonidae; genus Ochotona; species Ochotona curzoniae. The sequence goes on from NW_024466599.1 coordinate 64,180,474, forward strand.
CTTTCAAATAAAAATAAAATAGGTCTTTAAAAAAATCCAAAACAATATTCTAACTGCTATGATACTTGTACCTGAAACTGAGCCCCTATACACTATCTTGGATTCAGATGCTAGATAGCATCAGTTCCTACTCTCACAGTCTCCCAGCTTCCCACCCTTAGCCTAAAGTTTCCTTGCTCTGTTTTATGATTGTAAAGTAGTCCCTAACTTAAATTAGCTTGCTGAGTTGAGGGAGTAGTACAGACAGCCCAAAAGGGGCCCTGAAGATTTACTTGCATTTGAAAGACATAGTTACAGAAAGGAGATAAAGAATCTTCCACCCACTGGTTCACTTCTCAGATAGCTACAACAGATGAAGCTGAATTGATCTGAAGCTAGGAACTCCTTCCAGTTCTCTCATATGGAAACAGAAGCCAAAGGACTTGAGCTATCTTCTACTGCTTTCCCAGGCCATAAACATGCAGACGGATAGGAAATGGAGCAACCAGAACATGAACTGGGGTCCATTAGGGATGCTGGCACCACAGGCAGATGCATAACCTACTATGTAACACGACAGAGTCCCATAGATAACATCTTGATGTTCAGACTTGAGGGTTTTCTTTTCCAGGAACCACAGACCCTAAGAACAAAAGTAACTGCCACCTACACACAACCAACAGACTGGAGCCCATTTCCCAAATAACATAATATTGCCAACCAATCAAAGGATGGGCATGAGCATGGTAGACCCACCAGGAACTAGGGACAAAAATTGAACATGCAACTTTCATCTCCAACTTCAATCTGCAGGAATTTTTACCCTAACTTCCAAGGTAGCTTGGGAATTCAGTGAAAATCACCCAGCCTTTTCTCTGTGCTTTGCAATAAATGCCTACTTTCTTTCACTCAAGTGTAATTGGTTTGCTGCCTGTCAGGTGAATGGGCCCAATTTGGGGAATTCAATAGCAACTCTTGAGGATGTTCCATAACACACCTTTCTGAAAAAAAAAAAAAAGTTTTCACTAAACAAATTCTTACAGTATGAAATGCCCTCTAAGGTTTTAATTTCATTCTTTGAAAGGTGAAATTTATAACATAAAATAAGTTGAAATTGTTGGTTTTAGATATCAAAGATGCTAAAATATTGACAATTTCATATACTTGAAACAAACAGATGTCTGATCTATGGCTTTGCAAGTTTATAATCTCAAACTGGCAACAAGCTAGTGAATGTATGTGTACACTTAGGTAAATACGCAATGTCCAGGCAGTGAACTTGCAAATGTTGTACACACACACACTAACACATAAAAGAGAGGAATGTTCTCCATATAAGAGGTTGCTATGTAAAGCAAAAGTGATTAAAATGAAAATATTCACAATAGTGATCACTTATTAATTTTTTCTTTTATATTAGTAATATCTAATCACATACTCCTCTTTGGTCTGTTTCTCATGCATTATTACATATATGTTAGCTATAAAATCAGTGATACATTCAAATATGATAGAAGGTAATCTTAGAGTGAACTAATAGCTCTTACAGAAAAAACAGAACTTCATTAAATAAGAGAGGGAAAAAGAATGACTTGAACCACAGCAAAGCCAATGTCAGAATAAATAGCAACTAATAACAAAGCTTATAAAAGAATGAGCCTTTTAAAATATAAGAGAGCAACTGGGGTTCAGGTGCAGTGGAGTTAAGTCATTGCTTGCAAACTAAATAGCCTGTATCAAACTTCTGCGTTAAGTCCCAGCTGCTCTGTTCCTGATCCAGCTTCCTGTTAATGTACTGGGAAAGGCAGCAGCAGAAGAAAGCCCAAGCACTTGAGTTCCTAACACTCATATAAGAGATCCAGATGGAAATTTTGCTTCTTGGCTTCAACTTGGCCCAATCCCTGGCTCTTGTGGCCATTTGAGAAGTGAACTGGTAGATGGAAGATCCCTCTTTCTCTTTCCTCCACTCTGCATTTCAAACAGTTAATCTTTACACACATACACTACTAAGGAATAAAAAGAAATAACAATTACAACATAGATGATTTCAAATAAATCATGTTCAGTGAAAGATACCTAACACAAAATTGTAAAAATCCTTATCTGCAATTCTTATATAGGAAAAACCAACCTGTAACATCAGTGGTTGCTAGTGCTTTCTGGCAGGATGGAAATGCCCTGTCTTGAAATTCGTGATAGAATGGTTCACTTCATATCTGAGCATTTCTCTCTACCAAAACTGCATCTGAAAACTGTGTTTGTTTTTTGCATACTGAAGAGAGATAAATACATAGAAAAGCTGATAAAGCCTTAAATATTTTTGCAAAAGATAACATTCTTTATGGTTATATTACAAAAGTCAAATGGGAATTGGCCTAAGTTATCTCATGCTATAAAACGATAACCTCAGAAAAATCACATCCCTCCTCCTCTCCGCACCAGATAAATTCTTGGTTCATTCATTTTTTTCTAAGCATTATAATATATATAATTACAAACCATGCTTTGTGTCACATTCATTAAAACATTCATTTTTTATTTGCTTGTTTTTTAAATTATTTCTTTGAGGCTGGTGCCATGGCATAGTGGGATAATCCTCCACCTGTGGTATCGGCATCCCGAATGTGTGCCAGTTCAAGTCCTAGATGCTCCACTTCCAATCCAGCTCTCTGCTTATGGTAATGGAAAGCAATGAAGGATAGCTCAAGTACTTGGGCCCCTCCACCACATGGGAGACCCAAAGGAAGCTTCAGGCTCCTGGCCTTGAACTGGCCCATTCTGGGAATGAACCAAATGGGGAAGAAGACCTGTTTCTCTGTCTCTCCTTCTCTATTTGTAAATATGCCTCTAAAATGGAAGTTGTAGGCGATCTCCCAGGCCCCTGCCCTGTTGCCTGGAGAGTGTGGCTTAAGCCTAACCTTCCCCATGGCCTGAGACACAGCTTTCAGGCATATATGTGGAGTGTAACCTCCAACACGGCTGCCAGGTTAAGGGGAATACACCTGGAACATGACCTCTGACATGACCAGAAGAACTAGGGAAATAGATGTGTCATACAGTCAATTACAGTGTCTTTGGTGGGTGTGGGGTCTGCTGAAGGCTCTCTCCTGCCCTTCCCTTCCTTACCCTTTAAAATCTGTAACCTGTGCATAATAAAGTGGACATTCCTCACCAGCTTGTCTCCAGAGGTTCTTGCAGCCAGAGGCCACTGTCTGCCTCACCCAGGGTGACCTTGGGACCTGCTGGCAGGCCTAAACCCCCAAGAGAAAATAAATAAATCTTTTTTTTAAAGACATTTCCAAAAAAGGTATATTTACTTGAAACACAGTTACATAGATTATCCATCTGAAGGTACATTCTCCAAATGGCTACAACACCCAGAACTGGACGATCTGAAACCAAGAGCCAAGAGTTTTTTATAGGTCTCCCACATGGGTGCGGGAGTCCAAGCACTTGGGCCGTCTCCTGCTGCTTTCCTAGGTGCATCAGCAGGAAGCCGGATTGGAAGTAGAACAGCTGGGACTTAAACTGGTTCTATACGTGATGCCAACGATGTAGGTGATGACTTTACCCATTGCAAGTTGTGGTTTCACTCAGTGTGTCACACTAATGGTCCCCATTTCTCTCTCTCTCCGTTTTTTTAAGATTTTATTTTTATCATTTCTCTTTTTAAAAACTGTTTATTTTCACCTACTTGACAGGGAAAGACACAGAATAGGATCTGCCAATTATGGGTTCACTTCCAAAATACTCACCAAGACCAGGCTGGGCCAGGCTGAAGCCAGGAGAATGGAAAGCCATCCAAGTCCCCCACACGGGTAGCAGAGTGGCAGGACCTTGGGTACTTAGGTCATCACCTGTTTCCCAGGATGCACTAGCAGCAAGTTGAACGGAAAGTAGTCTTGCTAGGACTTAAACTAGCAATTATACAGGATGTGGGAAATTCAAGCAATGGCTTAACCCACTACAGCATAATTCCCACCCCTTATTCTTACCTCTCTACTAAAAAAAAAAACCACAACCATTTGAAAGCTATTTGAAAGTTATTTGAAAGCTGAGTAACAAAAGAGAGAAATTTACTCTGCAAAGGGCCACAACAACCAGGGCAGGGCCAGGCCAATTCCATCTAGGTCTCTCTTGTGGGTGGCAGAGGCCCAAGTATTTGGGCCAACATCTGTTGTCTTCCCAGGTGTAATAACAGGGATCTGAATCAGACAGAGCAGCATATGATAAATGGCATCATAAGCATCTGTTTTATATTCTGTGCCATAATGTTGCACTCTCTACCCCTCCTCTCTCTCTCTCTCTCTCTGTGTCTCTCTCTCTTTATCTCTCTTTCTAATGTATTTATTTGAAAACCAGAGTTCCAGAGAAAGAAAAAGAGAGGGAAAGACAGAGGAGACAGATACTGACAGACATAGTGATAAAGAGACATCTTCCAGCATCTGTTGGTTTACTCCCCCGGTAGACGTAAAGCCTGGGGATGGCCAGGAGCTTTAGAGCCAGGAGCTTATTTCAGGTCTCCCACAGTGGTGGCAGGGCCATTTACATGGAGCTGGATGGGAGGTAGAGCAGTCAGGATTTGAACTTGGTGCTCACGTAAGATGTAGGTATGCAAGAGGCAGTTTTTATTTTAAAAAATAAGTTCTCAAATTTTGTTGCTCATTTTAGCAGAACTTAAGATTTACTCATTCAACAAGTATTAACTGAGAGAGCTTAGTGTGTGCTAGACAAAATCCTTGCCGGGCCCGGCGCGGTGGCACAGTGGTTAAGGTCCTTTCCTTGCACGCCCGGGATCCCATATGGGCACCGGTTCTATCCCGGCAGCCCCGCTTCCCTTCCAGCTCCCTGCCTGTGGCCCAGGAAAGCAGTCAAGGACGGCCCAAAGCTTTGGGACCCTGCACCCACGTGGGAGACCCAAAGGAGCTCTTGGCTCCTGGCTTCGGATCGGCATAGTATCGGCCGTTGTGCTCACTTGGGGAGTGAATCATCGGACGGAAGATCTTCCTCTCTGTCTCTCCTCTCTGTATGTCCGCCTTTCCAATAAAAAAAATAATAATAAAAATAAATCTTTAAAAAAAAATCCTTGCCCCAGGAGAATATGCATTCTCATAGGAGAAGCAAATAATACACTATAAACACACACACACAAAAAGAAAATAGAGAAGAATGCAGTATGAGAAGATGCTAAGGTTTAATCAATGCATTTTGAAAAGGTTTATTTATTTTTATTGGAAATGCAGTTTTACAGAGAGAAAGAGAGAGGGAAAGGAAAGATCTTCCATCTGTTGATTCACTCCCAAGTGGTTGCAATGCCCAGAGCTGAGCTGATCCTAAGCTAAGAGCCAGGATTTTCTTCCACCTCCCATGCGGGTGCAGAGTCCCAAGGTTTTGGGCCGTCTTTAACTGCTTTGCCAGGCCACAGGCAGGGAGGTGGATGGGAAGCAGAGCAGCCCGGGATTAGAACTGGCGCCCATATGGGATCCTGGTTCATGCAAGGAGAGTACTTTAGTCATTAGGCTACTTACTGCACTGGGCCCAATCAATGCATTTTTCAGAAGAGATTTGTGTGTGTGAGTGTGTTATTTGAAAAGAGAGGGGGAGAGGGGGAGGAGGAGAGAGGGGGAGAGAGAGAGAGAGAGAAAGAATAAATCTTGTACCTGGTGGCTCATTCCCCCAAATGGTCAGGATTGGGCCAATGCCAAAGTCAGGAGTCTGGAACTCAGTCTGAGTCTCTCACATGGATGGCAGAGACCCAAGTATTTGAACCATTACTTGGTGTCTCCCAGAGTGCATTAATTCCAGGAGCTGATCCCAGAAGCAGAGCTTAGATTCAAACCCCAGGCACTCCAACGTGGGACGCGAGCATCTCAAGCAGCATTTTAACTTGTGTGCCAAAGGCCCATTCCTAAACAATGTCTTTAATAAAATGAGATTAAGAAACTGCAAAGCAACAGTGAGAGCTAGAGCCTTGGTGGAAGCACGACTGGCCTGTTTAAGAGACAGCAAGGAGTCCAGCTTGGCTGTGAAGAGTGACCTGCGAGGTGCAAACAAGAGAGGTCTGAGGAGAACCGGCAGCTAGAGCAAGTCAGGACTTGTTGACCTTTTCCTGTTAGGCATTCCTGCCCATAGTTCCTGTCTGAGTGTTCTCTGTAGGGGATAGGGTGGGAAGAAATGTATGCGTGCATGCACATGTGCATGTTTGTGTGTCCGTGTGCACGTGCAAATGCGCCCGTGCCCACAGAGGGGAGATACAAATTTCTTTTGTGCCAAACTCCTCATCCTGTTTCCTATCTGTCCCCTCTAGTCAATTTCACCCCTCTCAGACTAAATTCTGATTTCATAGTGAGATCTTCTTCTTTTATTGAAGATTTACTTATTTTTATTGGAAAGTCAGATTTATAGAGATAAGGAGAGACAGAAAAAATCTTCATCTGCTGATTCACTCCCGAAGCAGTCACTATGGCTGGAGTTGAGCAGATGTGAAGCCAGGAGTTTCTTTTGAATTTCATGCGGGTGCAAGGTCCCAAGGCTTTGCGTCGTCCTTGATTGCTTTCCCAAGTCACATGCAGGGAGCTGGATGGGAAGTGGGGCAGCCAGGACACAAACTGACACACATATGGGACCTTGGTTCATTCAAGGCAAGAACTTTTGTCACTAGGCTGCAGCGCTGAGCCCAATCTGTGAGCTCTTCTTTGGTGGCTCCCATGGGCCATAGGTGGCTCCCAGAATTTTCTCTACCAGATTTCTTTTCTGTTGTCATCTCAGCCCCTAAGCTCTGGACACTCAGACATTCATTAACATCAGGTCATATCTCCCATTTCCATGCCTTGCTGGTTGCTCTGCTAAACCCAGAAGTGCTCCTACTCACCTGGGATCATTGGGCATCTTTCAAGGGAACCCTACTGTGAGTCCTTCCACCTGCAGCCTGATCTTTCCAACCAGTTAGGCTCTTCTCTATACCCCCAGCACACTCAACACAACTTTGGCTTTGAGCTTAAAATGAGAAATTGTAACCAGGCTTTCCCATTGCATCCCTCACCTGCTAACATTTCTGCCTTCTGCTCACTTCTTCATGCTGCCATCACCACACCCATATTTCTAGTTCTTCCCAGCTATAACAAAGCTAACAGGTGAGACCAGCTGATCTGCTGGGGGTCTGAGGTTTGTTTTATTCTACTTTCACTGCTACAAAAAGGATGATCCTCCTGTGAGTAAGACAGCATATGTGTGGGGTAGCAGAATTGAGACTAGAACCAATTTCCCAATCCCCATTTCTACATGCCTCCCTCTCCCCACATGGTTTTAGCTCTTCAATTATGTATTCATTCGTGTATACTTAAGATAAAAAACCCTCTATCTCTACACATACAGACTCACACACATTTTTACTAAATAGGATTGTAGAACATAAATATGTATACTCTTACATTTGTATCTATAGCATATTCATGTATGTACCTTTACATATATATATAAATCACAGTTTCAACATTCTGACAATATTTATAGATAATAATATAATTGTATACATATGAGATACAACAACTATATTTATTGCTACATGTTGAGCCATAAATGATAGGATCGCAGCAGCTGTCATTAACTACATATTATTAGCATCTAGACACAAGAGTAAAAATTTCATTTCAGTAATAACTGATAATCAGTCTAAACATTATTCACCATGCTTGTGCTGGTCACTAGTCCTTAAAAGAGAAATCACTTCTCAAACAAATATGCTTCTGCCTCACCAGTGAAACAGAAATGCTATCTGTCTCAGCAGACCCAAGGCTCCTATCTTTGAATGGGTGACAGCTGAGGGCATCATGCAGAGATTTTTTTGTTCATTTTCACTGGGCTTCTAGGAGCCGAGAGGTTGTACAGAGTGCTGGCCAGGTCCCTTGAAGCCTACTCAGTGTTGGCGAGGGCATGAAGGACAGAGGCCAGCGGCCTGGGGCTCCTCCTCACACCTCCATTTCTGCTGTTGTCAGAGTTTTCTGGCTTCCTTTTGTGATCAGCTGGTCCTGCAAAGGCTGCAGCAGATGGCTAATTACCATAATGTGCAGAGCTTTTGAGGGTCCTGGGTGCAAACTCAGGCGTGACCAAGCCAAGAGCAGCTGCATCTACTGCAGCATGTGGAGCCAACACTAGGTTTTACCCACTCATCCATTCTGACCTTTCCAATGGGAAGCTCGTGGCACTGTTCAGAACAGATGGCCAAGAGAAACACGAGGAAAAAGCCCTCCCGACCAGCTGTAGTGTCCCTTTTCCAGCCCCGGAGCCTAACGGCTTCACGGCTGAAGAGAAACTCATTATCCCCCTTGTGTTTTTCTTTTACCGTATTTAATCTCAGCAAGCACAAATCCCGAGAATTCCTCTCTTTTAGGATTCCTAGCTACTGGGAAACTTGATTTCTAAGTCCAACAGTGCTTATGTCATTTGGGGTCGGCCAGACCATCCCTGGTTCCTAACCTTGGTAAGCATCTCTACCCCTACTCCCTGGCAGATTTAGCACTTCCTGGATTTCATCAGAACTGATCTTGAGCTTGACATATTTAAAAGCATAACTCCGCTTTTAAATGTTTACTCCTGATGGCTAGCCCTGTGGTTTGCTCCATCCAATACATGGAGCCTCCTTTTCTAGGCACTTTCGTTGTACTTTCCAGACCAGAGCCTTGCCCCGCCATGAGAACTTCAGATTCCTCACCAAGAACTACCCAGGGATTCCCCTGGCTGTGTTTGGCTGGGCTCCAGTGACCCCTTCCGTTTGGGATGTGACCCCAGGTGGTTTCCCAGAACACTGCAGTCTCTCTGTCTCTGGGAGCTACATCCTGCCTGCTGTGGGGCTCTTCCTTAGCTGGCAATGTGGTAAGTCTCTTATCAATTGCTTTCCTCATCTTTAGTGCTGAGTGTCACTTTCAGCATGCTCCAGCCTTTATTTGAAAGAGAGAGAGAGAGAATGAGAGATACAGCTCTTCCATCTGCTGGTTTATTCCAAGATGGCTCTAATGACCAAAGCTGGGCCAGGAGTTTCTTCCAGGTCTCTCATGTGGGCAGCAGGACCAAGGCATGCAGGCCATCTTTTGCTGCTTTCTCTGGACATTAGCAGGGAGCAGGATCAGAAGAAAGCAATCAGGCTATAATGTCATCCCCTTCTTATTTTTTAAAAAATATTTTGATACAAAAGAAAATCTAAATTATTTCTACTTTCTATAGATATCTTTTTTAAAAGGGTTTATTTCAAAGCAAAGTTAGACACACACAGAGAAAGAGCAAGAGAGAAAGATAATCTTTCATCTTCTAGTTTATTGCCCAGATAGTTACAATGGCCAGGCTGGGCCAGGTCAAAGCCAGGAATTCAATTCAGGTTTTCCATATGGGTGGTGGGGATGCAACGACTTGGGCCATTTCCACGGCTTTTCCTGGCACATTAGCAGGGAGCTGGATCACAAGTGGAGCAGCTGGGACTCAAACCAGCAATCATATAGGATGTTGATATTGCATACAGTGGTTTAACTGCACTGAGATCTGGCACTGGGCATCTTTTATTCATATGCAACATAAACAGTCCTTCATGATTGCTTTGTTGTAGGCTAAGATTCTTCTCACATTCTTGTTTTTGTTTGCTTGTTTACAAATATAATATCACAAGACTATAAAAGAACTGGTTTTCAATATTTCAGAAATGTATTTCATCTGGTCTCTATTTCTAGAATGCTCAACTTCTTCAAAAGCCTTGTGGAACATTATTCACTTGTTTACTTTTGGGGTTGCCAAATTGGATGCAAACTGTCAAACCTAAATGTTACATGTATAATAAGAAAAGATATCACATCAAAATTAAATTGAGAGCCTGGCGCAGTAGCCTAGCAGTGAAAGTCCTTGCCTTTTATGTGCCAGGAATCTCATATGGGCACAGGTTTTAATCCGGGTGGCCCCTCTTCCCATCCAACTCCCTGCCTGTGGCCTGAAAAACCATTCGAGGATGCCCAAGTCCTTGGGACCCTGTACCTGCATGGGAGGCCAGCAGGAGGCTCTGAGCTCCTGGCTTCAGATAGGCTCAGCTCTGGGTGATGCAGCCACTTGGGGATTGAATCAATGAACAGAAGATCTTCCTCTCTGTCTCTTCTCTTCTGTGTATATCTGACTTTCCAATAATAATAAAATAAACACTTAAAAAAAAGACTAAGTTGAGGGGCTGGCACAATAGTTCAATTGGCTAATCCTCTGCATACAAATGCTAGCATCCCATATGGGTGCTGCTTCATATCCTGGCTGCTTCACTTTTTTCTTCTTTTTTTTAAGATTCATTTATTCAATTTTATTTTATTTTATTGGAAAGTCAGATATTCAGAGAGGAGGAGAGATAGAAGACCCTTTGCCACTAGGCTACCACATTGGGCCCTCACTTTTTATCCAGTTCCCTACAAGAGGCTTGGGGAAGCAGTGGAGGCCCAAAACTTTGGGACCCTGTATTTGCATGGAAGACCCAAAAGAAACTCCTAATTCCTGGATCCAGGCTTTTAATTAGCTCAGCTCTGGCTGTTACCATCATGTGGGGAGCAAACCAATGGATGCAGGATTCTTCCTTCTGTCTCTTCACTCTATTAATCTGCCTTTCCAATGAAATTAAATAAATCTTAAAAAAAATAGTTTTTTTAGAAAGTAAGTGAAACGTTTGACCTTACAGTGCAGGATTTCAGTATATAAACTTAACTTTCGGGCAACTACAGATACCTATCCAAACACTTGTGAAAGTTTTTAAAAATACAAAATCCATCCTGGACAATTAAATATGCACTTCCAAGACAAGATGTGAGCATCTGGATTTTTGTCTTATAAGTGTTTATATTTAAAGAATAGCTGAGGGGCAGGCTTTTGCATAGTGGTTAGGATGCTGGACCCATGCATCCCCTATTGGATAATCTCTGTTTGACTCTTGGATCTACTTCCAATTTCAGCTTTCTGCTAATGTTTTCCCTGAAGCATTCAGGTTACTGGGTCTCTGCCACTCAGACGGAAGATCTGGATTGAATTCTTGGCTCTAGGTATGATCCTACTTTCACTGTTGCAGGCATTTAGGCAGTGAACCAGGGGCTGAAAGATTTTTCTCCATCTTTCTGTCCATCTGTCTCTCTCACTGTGTCTTCATGCCTTCTAAATAAGTGAATAAAAGAGAGAAAGAAGGAAAGAGAAGAGAAAGGAAGAAGGGAGGCAGTTGGGAAGGAAGGAATAGAATAGCTGATACTCATATAGTATTACAAGTTTATATTTTTAATATAGAAAGAATAAGAAACATGTGTTAAATTTTCAGAGACTCAGTGATATGTTCCCAAGCCTAAGCCATTATCTTCCAAAACAGATGACTTCTCACTCTGAAGATGAACTTAACTGAAAAGTAGTTATGAGGCAGAATATAGACTGAAGCATCAAATAATCCCAAAAGAATACAGGGATTATATTTTAAAGGCATGACAAATACCATAAAATAAAATGGTAAATACAATTCCAAGTTCATCAGTTACCACAAGTGAATAAATGGTCTACTTTAGTTGGATCCATTTAATCTATTTTAGTGGAATTAAAATGCACAGATCATCAGAGACACACCTGAAACAGAGACATAAAATGCTAAAGCAAAAAGGTTAAAGAAAAAAAAAACAAAGCCAATACAATATTTATCAAAAATTTGGTATGACCGTGTTACTCTCCTCCTGAAAGATTAACTGCCTGTAAAAGCACTATTGCAACAAAGTGGCATCTGTCAGCGCTTCCTCAGAATGAGGAATGTGAGGAATGAGAATTCTACAATTCAAGGTATCATTGTCATGTATCAAATTAATTCAATTCTGTAAAAACAAAAAGCTGATGATATGCTAAACAAACAAAGTCAAAGCATGGTCTTTGTTTTCAAATTTACAATCTTGTAGATGACATAGATAAATATCTACACCCCAAATTTAAGCAAATATAACCATAACTATGACAGATGGATGTATTTAGAGCCTTGGGAATACATTGAGAGGGAGGGAGTTGTTAGGATGGAATTTTGAAGAGTATTTTCATTTACCTATTGGATAAATGCTCTTTCTAATCCAGGCTTGCTTCTACTCTTGGTTGCTGACACTGAGTGGAAGAAAACATTAGCCATACAGGAGTAAGGTGGGCCTAGGATTTGGAACCATCAGTCTCCTTGGCTTTGGGAAGTTGGAAGAAATCCAGCTGGATGACTGGGGGTGGGGGGGAGTCACAGACAATGTCTAGATCAGCCTTAGGGTCCAGCAAGAGATAAGGACAGAAGGACAAAGAGCAGGGGAGTACGAAATACTTGAAAATCCAGGGAGATGTCTGTAAGGCTTTTGGTTCCTATTAGTGGTGGCAAAGGAAGAGGGGTTGGAGCTCAGCAGCAGGAGTTGTGGCACAATGGGTTAGGCAGCTAACTGCAATATTAGCATTCCATTTCAGAATACAAGTTTGAGTCTTGATTGCTCCTTTTCTGATTCAGCTCCCTGTCAATGTACTTGGGAAAGCAGCCAAGACAGACAATGAGCTTGAGCTTCTACTACCCATGTGGGAGGACTGCATAGAGTTCCTAGATCCTGGTTTCACTCTGGCCCTATCTAGGCCTTCTCCTTCCCTCCATCTCCCCTTTAACTCTGTTACTCTGCCTTTCAAATAAATAAATATTCATTTGCTTGATTGACTGGGAAAAAAAGGAGAGAAAAAGACAGGGAGAGAGGAGAGGTAGAAGGGAGAGGGAAAAAATACTTGGAACTGGTAACATCAAGATACCAAGCCATTTATGGAAGGTTAACATTCTGATTCTGGGCGGGCCAGGTATTAGGGTTGAAGATCAAGGCCAAGAAACTGATTTCTCAAACAGGAGCACTGAGCAAAGCAAGACAGGCAGCAGGAAGACTTAAAGGTTTCTTAAGGATCAAATCAGAGTTCCTTTAAACTCTGCAATCTGAGACCAGGCTTAGTCCTGGAGAGCCTGCAAGGCCTAATTATAAGAAAAAGAGAGCTTCTTAATTAAAGAACCAGACAGGTTCTGATACTACCATGAGAGCTTTGTCCTTTCAGCTTCATGATTCCCAGTCTAAGCCCTTCTTCTGAACTACAGCTACTCTGGGAAAGAATATTCCATTAAATCATAGCATGTGAACCAATCTATCATACATCTATCTACCTGTCTGAAATAATCTAGTAACTTGAGAACCCAGGCTGCCTGGGAAAGAAGAAACAAAAAGTGTGGGTATGAGGGTCCCTCCTGCAGTATCAGCATCCCATATGGGCACTGGTTCTCATTCTGGCTGCTCTACTTTCAATCCAGCTCCCTGCTAATTCACCTGGGAAAGTGATGGAAGAAGGCTTCTGTTCACACATGGGGCATCTGGATGAAGCTTCTGGCTCCTGGCTTCAGCTTGAGTACTGGCCATGGTGGCTATTTGGGGAGTGAACCAGTGGACGGAAGATCTCCCTTTCTCTATCTCTGTTTCTCTGTAACTCTGCCTTATAAATAAACAGATCTTAAAAGTAAACAAAAAGGGTGGGTAGAGAAGAGAGGCACTGAAAGGAAAAATTGAGGCCCCAGGAATGAGATTATTGACTTCTCCTTGCTTTATCTGTGGTGTCCTCACACCACTCAGGAGCTCAAAGACAGGCTCCACCCAGCTGAGAGCTGTTGGGTGTAATTGTACTGTAGACATAATGCCATGTAACAATTGGTTGGGGTTAATCAAATATAATGCCCAACCTAGACCTATTAAATTTCATCACAAAAGAAGCTTTAATCAGCCTTTTATCAGCTTGCTGCTCTGGCCTAAGAAGACTGCTTTTGTTTGCCTACATAACAGACAATGGGAGAGCCAGGATCTGCCTGCTCTCTGGAGTACAGCAAGCGAATTGTGCACAGACAACAGATCATTCAAGGCCATGGGAGAGGAAAGGCAGGAGAGGCTGAATGAATCTACAAAAGTGCCCACTGTTAATGGTCATGACTCTGAGCGTTTAAATTCAGGCCACATTCCCGCTGGAGCTTCCAAAATATAGGGGGACAGAAACAAAAAGACTCCAGTGTGCTCCATGTAAGTTGATCTGGCCCTCTGCAGGATATTCTTATTTGCTGCTTGCTGAAAGGGAAAAGGAAAGTTGACATTTAGTTCTCTCACCAAACCAAGCTCAAATCCTGAGAGCTGGATTGCTTGTAGGACTATGGATTAAAGATATGTGTATTGATTCTATGCCAAATTGCACCTGTCCCAGGCCCAAGCATCTCATGGTCTATGGAAAGGGCAGGAGAAGGGAAACATAAGGCAGTGAAGATAAAGAGAAGGAACTTCCCTGATCAAAAAGACGGAATGAATGTTAAGCTACTCAATTCAATACTGTTCAGCGGATATTGGAATACTTTTTACAATGCAGGCTAGGATATATTCTGGAACAAACAAAAACATAAATTAAAATATCTACCCTTTCTGCCTAAACTCAGAGAATCCTAAGGATGAAAAGATCTCAACTAATCTTTGCTTCTACTGGTCTTTCAATGGTAACATTGGTTTATAAGGGAAAGCAAGCAAGCTGAGAAAACACAATCCTATCTCATTAGAACAACTTCAAATTCTTGGAGGATCATGGAGATGGAGAAGGTGTCACATGTCACCAGAGGAAGTTGTTGCTGAATTAGTCCCACCCAGGCATCATACCTGTGGGGAAATGGAAGCTCTAAGAAACAAACAGCCTGTCCACAGCCACTCAGCTGTTGAAATGCATAGAGGGAATCAGTACCTTTGTCTTCTAATGCCCAACCCAAGACTCAACCAATTATATCAAAGTTCTTACCACTCAGATGACTGGAGAAGAACATGTTCCAAAAAACAGTATTATTGACTGTCTTTGTCCCCACCATATCTATTCTTCAGAATTTAGAAACTGGCTACAAAGCAAGATGTTTCCTCCCAACCTAGATGAAATTTTGTTTCAAACTGGGAATCTTTTTTTTTTTTAAAGTTTTATTGCAAAGTCAGATATACAGAGAGGAGGAGAAACAGAAAGGTAGATCTTTCCTCTGATGATTCATTCCCCAAGTGACTGCAATGGCTCGAGCTGAGCCGATCCAAAGCCAAGAGCCAGGAGCCAAGAGCCTCTTCTGGGTCTCCCACATGGGTTCAGGGTCCCAAGGCATTGGGCCATCTTCAATTGCTTTCCCAAGACCACAAGCAGGGAGCTGAGTGGGAAGTAGGAACTCCAGGATTAGATTTGGTGACCATATGGGATCCTGGTACACTCAAGGCAAGGATTTTTAGCAGCTAGGCTACCGTACTGGGTCTGAAACTGGGTATCTTTAAGGGAATGAGAAGAAGAGAGATGGCTGGAGATGGAGTTAGACTGACAGAAAAGAAGAAACAGAAAATCTTTCCTCATAGGACTAGATCTGTAATCACTTAGCACTAGTTCCATGTAAAGGCAATAGTAGATACTTGACTTGGTCTAGCTCAGAGATGCACTAAAAAATATTAAATGCTTGGTAATGACTGGGAGGATAATCCTGTGATCATGTGGAAGCAGGACCTGTGATGATTCTATTTATGGGAGGTTTGCTAGTCTGAAGATAATGAACAATGACTAATCTGGTGGAATAGAGGGGAGATAAGAAAGGGACCAAATGAAGGGCATTCTGCGCAACTGTGAGACTGCCATGGTCAAGAGTGTGTTGCCATTCTCATTTCCCATCTGGCATTGCTGACCTGCGCTTTGAAATAGTTCAGCTTCCCTAAAGATATTCTGAGCCATAATTGCAGATTTCCATTTTAGGTTCTTCTCTCCCAGCTTGCTCTAGGTCATAAACTCAAAAGTCCTTCCTCAGAGAGTGTGCAAACTGCCTTTGCAGAGTTGATGAAGGACCTATGATGCGGTCCATGTGAATGTATCAACTTATTTTTCTTGAAGTAAATGGTAGTGGCTATTGGAAAGTGGCTATTAGCTAAATTGGATCAATGATTTGGATTGATGATGCTCGGTGACATTATCCCCTGTGATAATAATTTCTTATAAATTACCCTATCACTTTGCCTTGTACTGCAGGAATGGGTATAGGAACATTCTACTTTCAGGTTTCAGTAGCATTCCTACCTCAAAGTTGTTTTCCTTAAGATTTATTCTATTGATTTTAAAGGCAGTGTTATAGATTGGTAGGGAGAAAAAGATGGACACACAGGTCTTCTATTGGCTGGTTCACTCCCCAAATGGCCAGGACAAGGCAAGGCTGAAGTCAGGAATCAAGCGCTTCTTCTGGGTCTTCCATGTTTATGCTGGGGCCTAAGCAACTGGGCCATCTTCTTCTGCTTTTTCAAGTGCATTAGCATGGAGCCAGATTGGAAGTAGAACAGCCAGAACTCAAACTGTAGCACAAATGGGATATTGCATTGCAGATGGTGACTTAACTTACTAAGTCACAGCATTAGCCCTGCCATATAGTCCAAGCAATTAAGTGCTATACCAAAACATAAAAAACAATTTTTTCTTTAATAAATCATTATGCAGGAGCATAATGGCATAGCAAGTTAAGCTGCCACTAGCAAATCTGGAATTCTACATGGGTGCTAGTTCCAATAATAATCCAACTCCCTGCTAAAATGCTAGGGAAGGCAGCAGATGACCACCCAGTGCTTAGGTATCCAAGTGGGAGACCTGGAAGAAGCTCCTGGCCACAGCCTGCCTGAACCCTGACTGTTGTGGCCATTTGGTAGTTGAATCAGCAGATGAAAGATCTCTCTGTAACTGTGCTTTTCAAATCAATAAATAAATTCTTAAAAAACAAGGTGAAATCCTCCCCTTTGGATTATTTTTTAAAAAGATTTATTATATTTTTATTTTGAATGGCTGCAATGGCTTGGACTGAGCAGGTTCCAGAAACAGGATCCAGAAGCATCTTATTTGTCTTCCATGTGAGAGTGCAGCATCCCAAGGATTTGGAACATCTGTCACTGTTTTCCCAGGCCATAAGCTGGACTGGAAGTGCAGCAGCCGGGACTCTAACCGGCATTCATAGGGGATGCAGGCACTTGCAGGTAGAGGATTAGCTCATTGAGATACCATGGATTGTTTTTAAATAAAGAGAAGGAAAACAAACAAATATTTTGATAATTTTAAGTGTGGCTCTTAAAACATACTTTATGGGGAAGAACAGAAATAAAAGGAATGGTCATGTATATTTTTCCCCCATACAATGGGCAGTGAACTATGAAGATTTACTTGCTAGAAGCTGCAACTGTGGTTCTAATCACATCATTTCCCTTAAGTAAGTGGTCTAATGTGCTATTCTGCAGGTGTGTCCTGCACCCCTGTCAGCCTCATCTCTTTTGGCTTCCTACAGCAAACAATATTAACCTTAGAGTCACACTGACCTTGTTGAAATCTCTGAAGTAGAACCATATAAAATTGTTGTTTTCCAATGCCAAAGATGGGTCATATATTGGCAGCATGTGTGGTTCAACTTAATAGCACCTTGCCATCGGGCCCGGCAGCATGGCCTAGCAGTTAAAGTCCTCACCTTGAACGCACTGGGATCCCATATGGGCCCCGATTCTAATCCCGGCAGCTCCACTTCCCATCCAGCTCCCTGCTTGTGGCTTGGGAAAGCAGTTCAGGACAGCCCAAAACTTTGGGACCTTGCACCCGCGTGGGAGATGTGGAAGAGGTTCCTGGTTCCCAGATTCGGATTGGTGCAGTACTGGCTGTTGCAGTCACTTGGGGAGTGAATCATCGGATGGAAGATCTTTCTCTCTGTCTATCTGACTTTGTAATAAAAATAAATAAATCTTTTAAAAATAATAGCACCTTGCTATCATAATTTCTCATATATTATAATGTAAATGTCTTATTCCATGGAGCTCATGAATCATTATTTATTGTAGGCATACTACAAATCCTAAGGGCAACAGTGGCCTTCTGCTCCAGTTTAGTTGAATACCTTCCTTTTCATCCCAGGCACTGCTTTTTTGTTGGGAATGCCTGGGAAAGGGCAGGTCCCAGTGCCATGGGGTTAACCTAACAGCAGATAGATGTCAGGTGGCACAGTGCAAACAGGACTTCAGTGGGATACTCATGACAGAGTAACAAATAGGAGGAGGCTGTCAACTTTGGGAAGGGCAGGCTTTCCCTCCAAATAGCCATCTCATTAGGATGTGAAAGCCAGATAGCTTGGTGGAGAACCTCCTGGGCTTCAGGTTTATGATGGTCAGGAACATGCAAAAGAAAGAGAGAAGGGTACTACCATAACATATGGTTGGAGACATGAGTAAGGGCCATCCATGGGACAGATACAGATTTTGTGGAGCTCTGACAATTTGGGGGACCCTGTTTACAAAACAGATACAAACTGGTTATATAAATACATCACTAGGGTTCCTCCCAGAGGGAAGGTGATCAGATCTGCCATTTCAGCTTTATTTAGCCCCCCTAAACACCTTCCCCTGATAGAGCCACACTGTGAAAGGCCTAAAGAGATCTGGTTGTCCTGGCAGACATCTGGGGGTTACTGAAGGATCTCAGGCAGGAAAGTGACATCACCACATCTGCCTTTTAGAAAAACACCCGAGGGCTGTCTGGAAGATGGATCAGAGGAGCTTGTGTTAGATGGCCGAAAAGCCAATTAGGATGCTATTTTAATGATCCAGAAGACAGCCAACAGACACTGAAGAGTCTTACCATGAGAAGGTTCACGGAGAAGGAACTGATCCACTCTCACTTAGCACACATGTCATTCAAGAGATTTGGTCCTATTTCTAAGACCATCATTCTGAGCAGGTTACAACTGAGTTCAAAATTAGATTCTCCACCTAGGAAAGTCTTGAATTAGTCACACCACCAGAGGTGCACCATCCCAGACCCCAGTGAAAACCTACAGTGCCAGCAAGCCCACTCAAGACATGTTATCTGTCACTCCTGCTCTATCCTGTCATATGCCTTAATTAGCTCCTAATAGATCAGTTTTCTACAAACTCAACGTCTCGTCCTGAATCTTGAACTGCATGACCAGGACTCTGTCACCTACTTAATTCTTACTATACCCTCCTGAGTTTCCAAATCTTGAATCCAACCAAACAAACACTCCATTCTCTTTAGAAAACTTCCATTCACCTTATCCACGGTCTGAAATGCTATGTACAAGTCAACTCATCAATGGCTCATTCCGTAAACTCACTGACTCTCATTCCCTATACACACTGACTCTCACACCTTCCCTGTCAAGCACATTCGTGTAGTGTTGTTAGTACTAGTCACTATACTCATTTTGTACCTCCCACTTAGTAATCCATTCAGGTTTTTAACCCAGTTGTGCTTGCTTTTTAAAAACTGCAGCATCCCAGGCTTTGTGTATGTCCTGTTGTCTGTATTTCCTGTTTCAAGGCCTCCATTCACAGGGTTGAATGGCTTCTTGCTTGCTCATTTGCTTGCTTTCTTGCTTTCTCAGAATCAAGCCTGAGTTTGTCACAGCCCTTGGATTGTATATTCTTCCTCAGTGCCTCCTACAGCTGGGCCTGATTTCTTCTAGCCATACCTTGCTCAGTCCACACTTCCTTCCACTCTGCTTCTGAGCCCAAGGGCCCAAGGCACCTCAATGTCCATGCTATTTGAATAAAAGAGGGATACTCACTCCATAGAAAGCATAATTCATGGGCTTAGGTCATCCCTATAAGTAGTCTAATGAAAAAGCTTGACCAAAGAAGTTTATATGGGTCAATAAGATTGACAAGTCGCATTCTAGGAAACATCATTTCTGGGAATCTTCTCTTAGTAGATGAGCTGGAGATGGATCGTTTCTCTTAGCAGAGGACTATGGGCTGGGAAGGCATTATGATTGCACATGTGTAGATACTGCTTCAATAACTAAGTTTTTCTACTCTCATTATTGCCCACTCTTGACTAGAGTTATCTGACACGTATAAGCTGGTCTGGTTATCCATACTATCCCAGCCTCTTACTCAACTGTCAAGAGTTGTAATGAGATTTAGGATTTTACCATACTTAAATGTGCTAATAAATTATCCTGACAATTTCTCTGTTACTAGCAGAAGACATTTGACTCCTGGATCAGGAATAAAGGACTTTACTACTCATAGCACAGCAAGGAGCATGAGCATCCAAGTGTCTCTATTAGTTTCCCCTGTTCCTTACTGATATGGGAATAATGTAATGGACACACACACACAAAAAGCTGTGGGTTGTGAACATAAATAGTTTAGAATGGACAGACATTCTTTTTCCTCAGGATCAAAGAACAGGCCCATGTACTAGGCAATAAGTGCTGCTGGCTTTTTTTCTAATTTGGGGCACTATCTTTATCTCTCAAAACTACTTGTTATATAAATGTCCTTGAAAGACAGTCTTCAAGGAGATAAACACTTCACTGTTAAGATGCACAAGAATGCAAACTCTGTATGGGAAACTATGTCACAACACTAGTCAGAGGCCTCTGTCCATATTCTGACATTGGCATGCTTATTATTCAAATAACAAATAACTTTAGTTTTCCAAACTTAAACTCTCTCCCAAACCACAGTCACAAATTTCCTGTTAAGATTGAACATCCAGCAGAATATTTTCAATATTTAAATTTAAAATATCTGCAACTGCATTGTCCTTGTATATCTACAGATATTTGGTCAAAGATCCCCACTCATGATACCAAACTCTACAGATGCTCAATTCTCATATAATATTATGCAGAATATGCAAGTAAACTATGCTCACTCTCTTACATGATTTATTTTTTTTAACATGATTCATTTATTTGTAGGGCAGAATGAAAGATAAAAGAGAAAGAAAGGACAGAGAGAGAAGAGAGACACCTACCACATCTGGGGCTAAGTCAGGCTGAAGCCAGGAGCCAGAACCTCTATTTAGATCTTCCACATAGGTGACAGGGATCCAAGTATTTGAACCATCACCTGTCACCTCCCCAGAGTTTGATCCCAGGCAGCGTGATGTGGGATGGGCACATTCAAGTGGTTCTGTTGTGCCCTATGTACTTTTTTAATTTTTAAGATTTTACCTATTTCAAAGGCACAATTACAGAGGTGGAGCAGGATTGCTTCTCAGCCTTTTGGCTAAGATCAAGTGTAAAGGTGGAGCAGGGAAGAGATTTTCCCATAGCTGGTTCATTCCTCTAAAACGGCCACAACTGCCGGAGATGAGTCAGGCCAAAGCCAGGAACCTGGAACTCCATCCCAATCTACCAAATGGGTGGCAGGGACCCAAGCACTCGGGGCATCTTCCACTGATTTCCCAGGCATATTAGCAGAGAGCTAGGTTGGAGATGGAGCAACTTGGGGCTGGCATGGAGGCAAAGTGAATTACTGCTACCTGCCACCCTGGCATCCCAAAATACAATTTGAGTCTTCATTATTATATTTCCAATCTAGGTCCCTGCTAATGCACTTGAGAAAGTAGCAGAAGATGGTCTAGGACTTGAGTCCCTATATTCACAAGGAAGAGTTGGATGAAAGTTTCCTAGCTTCTGGCTTCAGTCTGTCTCAGCCACAGCCATATCGGCCACTTGCGGAGTAAATCAGTAGATGGAAGATCTCTCTCTCCCTTTGTCTTTCTCACACATACACCATCTTTCCTCTTTGTCTCTTCCCTTCAAATAAGTAAAACAAATCTTAAAAAAAAAAAAAAAAACTGGATCAGCCTGGACTAAAACTGGCACTCACAGAATTTCAACGTCTCAGATGGCAGCTTAACTGGCTATAATACAGCACCAGCTCCTACCCTACATATTTTGAGTAATCTCTAGATCACTTATAATAACATAATGTAACATAAATGTTATGTAAATGGTTGTTTCACTGTATTATTTACAGAATGATGACAAGAAAATTAAGTTTGCACATGATCAGTACAGATGCAATTTTTGGAAAATATTTTCATCTGAGCCTAGTCGTAAATCTTCACAATCAGAACCTGCAGATGTGCAGGGCAAACTCTGTGTGTGTGTGTGTGTGTGTGTGTGTGTGTGTGTGTGTGTGTGATGCACATTCATCCCCTAACTTGTCAGTTTTATTATTAGTGTTTTTCTTCTTTCAGCAACACTAGGAGTCATTTTTACATTTCATTTTTTCCATCACTCACAACAAGCCAATCATAAAATTGCATCAGTTCTTCTTTTGAAATATCATTTCTTCCCAGCTATTTATTCTGCCATTAATTTAATTCAGAATCTGATTTCATTCTGAAATGACTGAAGGAATGTCCTAACTAGCTTTCTAGATTTCTGCTTCTCCTTTATACCCTTAATTCTTTTGAGGAACAGCTCTGATTGTGTCATACTCATTACAAAATGCTCAGCAGTATCCCCTGGCCTATTTAACACAACAGTCCAAACGTCTTTCTCACTCAAGGCCCACCCAAATCTGAGTAGGCCTTCTGTTCCACCACGCAACTCCTGGCTGTGCAGGCACTGCCTTCCTTCCCTATCGGTTTAGGCCATCCTAACTTTCCGCAGCACTTAGTCTAGTTATATATCTTTTAGTATTTAATCATATGCTGCCACATTTGACTACTTAACTATTTTATGTCTTAGGTGCCCCTTAGCTTTAAGTTCCTAATGGGCAAGAATTATCATTTGTATGCCTTTTATATCACTCAATGTCTTAATACAGATTTGCACCAAAATCAAAATTGTACAAACACAATCCTCCCATTTGCTATATCTGGACGGTTAATGTTTAGTCACCTCATTTAAAAAGTTAGACAAAATATAGTATCTACAAGGGCCTAGCACGATAGCCTATGACTAATCTCCCATATGGGATCCTTGCATGCACAGGATCCCATATGGGAGCCAATTCATGTCCCAGCTGCTCCATTTCCCATCCAACTCCCTGCTTGTGACCTGAGAAAGCAGTTGAGGATGGCCCAAAGTCTTTGTACCCTGCACGTGCGTGGGAGACTTGTAAGAGGCTCCTGGCTTCAGATCAACACAGCTCTGGTCATTGTGGCCTCTTGGTGAGTGAATCAGCAGAGGGAAGATCCTCCTCTCTCTCTCCTCCTCTCTGTATATCTGACTATCCAATAAAAATAAATAAATCTTTATTAAAAAAAAAAGAACTGCCCACCCTGCTGATTTGTTTGATTTGACCTGGAACAGAGAGACAGAGTAGCAAACCCTAAGCAGGTGGTGCAGGAACAGGGTGGACTTCACAGTCCAGACCTCTACCAGAGAAACATCAGGCACCATTTTGTGTAGTGAGGCAATGGCTGTGGGACTGGAAGGGTGGCAGCAATCTGTACATATGCTAAGCCAGGAGCAAATTCATTTCCAGCTCAGAGCATTTCACTGGTCCCACAGGGAAAAGAGTACCAATGTGGTATCTTATAGGTTCCACCCAAAATAGGTCTGGGTGGCCCCTAGACCTAATAGCCAGCAGATCCAGAACTCCACCAGTGCCACATCAGGTGCAATTTTGTACAGTGTGGCAAAGGCTGTGAAACTGGAGTAACAAAAGTGAGCTGTGCATGTACTAAAGCTGGGAACAAACTCACTTTCAGCTCAATACATGGCACTGGTCCTACAGGGAATATTAGTACTGACTTTGGCATCCTATAGGTTCCACCTAAAATAGGTCCATGTGGCCCTCAGACTTAACAGCCTTCAGGTTCTCACAAGATCAGCATCAACAACAACCTAGCTATTTAGGACACTTGGCATCTCCCTAATCCTGGGAACTACTTGAACCGTTAATGAGAGAAAGGTTGTACAGACAACGGTGCAGCCACAGCTGCAGATCAGAGGAGGTAGAGAGTGGTAAGCCAAGAGCTGGGGCTACAGAGAACATGGTGGAAGTCCAAAACCAGAGCCCAGACCTGGAACTCACTGGAGGGAGTGGCACAACTGACTGCAAAAAAAAAAAAAAATGAGGTACTAACTGCAATCAGTAAAATCAAACTGTAGACCTATAATTGACACAGCTTAGTAGCTACCGTAAGGAGAAGAATCTGCTAACCAGAAGTACAATGATAAAGAGCGAAAGAAGAGACAGAGGTACAATGAATATTACTGAAGACTCTCTTGCAAGGAAGCAAAAGCCTTTGCCAACCTCAGAGTTAACGGAGGAATATATCCAGGAAATAAAGAATTTATAAAAACTTGTTCTATAGTGTCTTATTGACAATGAGAAGCACATACAGGAATTTAAGGAGTATGTCACACAGGAAACAGCAACACTGAAACAAATTCAAGCAGAATTATTAGAAATGAGGAGCACAATGGAGCAAATTAAAAATTCAGTGCAAAGCCTCAACGATAGTAACATTCCTCAAACATGAGGAAACAGTAAAAGATCTGGAAGCAGAGTTGGGTGAAGCTAAAAAAAAGTATTCATTAACTGAGAAGTTTCATCTAACTCCAGTGAGACTGGCCTACATTTGGAACTCCACTAACAACACCTGCTGGCGTGTTGTGGGGAGAAAGGTACCCTCCTTCATTGTTGTTCGGAGTGTAGGCTAGTACAACCACTATGGAAGTCAGTATGGAGAGTGCTAAGAGAAATGAAAATAGACCTGCTATTTGAAGCAGCTATCCCACTGCTGAGAATATTTCCAAAGGAATGAGATTTTCATATGAGAAAGGGATCTTTAATCCAATATTATAGAAGCACAGTCTACAATAGCAAAGACATGGAAACAACTCAGATTCTCATCAAAAAAGGAGTGCGTAAAGAAACTGTGATAACATCTACACCAAGGAATACTACTCAGCTATTAAAAAGAATGAAATTCTACCATTTACAACCAAATGGTCCCAACTAGAGACCATTATGCTCAGTGAAATAAATCAATCCCAAAAGGACAAATACCATATGGTCTCTGATATAAAGGCAACCTTTATGGTCAATAGTGCTTTCAATACTACAACTCATGGCCTTCGATATTTGTTTTTATTTTTCATTTCTTCAAAATAGTTTATTTTGTTTTATTAAATTCTCCACTGATTTATAGGTCATACAATCATATACTTTTCTCCAAAAAGGTTTTTTTATTGTTTTTCTTCATTTCTTCAGCAACACATTGGTCATTCAGTAGCATGTTATTTAATTTCATAGCATAAACTTTTAAATTTTGTTCCTGTTGTTGATTTTGTTCTATGTCTTTTCATTTAAGGGGAAGTATAGTAATTGTGTAATAGAGACTATCTTATTCAGATGTGAAAAAACAATGCAGTATGCATATCTACTTTCAAATGAAAGATGAACTTTCAAAGAAACTGTTAAATATATCTTGACAATAGGATGCTGGACTGTCTGCCATTGTCCAAGCCTGCAATGTCAGGATACACTTAAATAGCACAATGATGTACCTATGACTCTTTGTGAAGAACTATACTATTGTAATATTAGAGAGGAATTCAGGTTGAGGAGTGTGGGAATTTTGGGAGGGTGTAAGAGAAATCCCAGAGCCTATGGAACTATATTATAAAATAATGAAATATGAAAATAAAATATTGGGTCTGTTGTGATGACGCTTTAGCTAAATCCTCATCTTGTAAGCACCAGGATCCCATATGGGCACTGATTGGTATCCAGGCTCTCCACCTCCCATCAATCTTCCTGCTTGTAGCATTAGAAAGCAGCAGAGGTTGGCTCAAAACCTTGGGACCCTGTACCCATGTGCAAGATCAGAAAACTTCTGGCTCCTGGCTCCAGATTGGCTCAGCTCCAGCTGTTGCGGGCATCTGGGAGTGAACCAAGAGATGGAAGATCTTTCTCTCTGTCTCTTTTTCTCTGTAAATATGATCTGCCTCTCCAATAGAAATAAATACATCTTTTTTAAGAATTATGTTTTAGGGCCCGGCGCGGTGGCGCAAGTGGTTAAAGGTCCTCGCTTTGCACGCCCGGGATCCCATATGGGCACCGGTTCTAATCCCGACGGCCCAGCTTCCCTTCCAGCTCCCTGCCTGTGGCCTGGGAAAGCAGTCGAGGATGGCCCAAAGCTTTGGGACCCTGCACCCGCGTGGGAGACCCGGAAGAGGCTCCTGGCTTTGGATCGGCATAGTATCGGCCCGTTGTGCTCACTTGGGGAGTGAATCATCGGACGGAAGATCTTCCTCTCTGTCTCTCCTCTCTGTATATCCGCCTTTCCAATAAAAAAATAATAAAAATAAATCTTTAAAAAAAAAAAGAATTATGTTTTAAAATTTGGGCCCAGCGCGGTGGCACAAGTGGTTAGGGTCCTCGCCTTGAACGCCCGGGATCCCATATGGGCGCCGGTTCTATCCCGGCAGCCCCACTTCCCTTCCAGCTCCCTGCCTGTGGCCCAGGAAAGCAGTCGAGGACGGCCCAAGGCTTTGGGACCCTGCACCCGTGTGGGAGACCCGGAAGAGGCTCCTGGCTTCGGATCAGCATAGCATTGGCCATTGCGCTCACTTGGGGAGTGAATCATCGGACGGAAGATCTTCCTCTCTGTCTCTCTGTATATCTGCCTTTCCAATAAAAAAATAATAAAAATACATCTTTAAAAAAAATAATTATGTTTTAAAATTTAAAAGATTATGCACGATTTCAACTCTTCACATGGAGAGTTGAATATACAATTTAATTTCTCTTTTTCATGAACTTTTAAATCTCTTTATGTTACTAATCTTACAACAGCAACTAAATAAAAAAATGGATTAATGAAGAAATACAAAATTTCCTTTCTTGGGGGGCTCCAATCTAGTAGAAGACAACTATAACATCTTAAAATAATATTTGTGAAAGCATTAACTGTAATCTACGGAAGACTGGACGGAAGAGGAGGTATAATACTCTCCAAGATGCCTAACTTAATCTGTGAAAGCAGTTGTTGTTTAGGGGTAAAAGAAAAGTTGATAATAAAGAAGAACAATGAAAGGAACAGTCCTGTGTAATATTTTTTTTCTTCTTTTTCTTTTTAATAGAGGTGAACAGAAAAGCAGAATTTACTGAAAAACAAAAGGATAGTTTACA
This sequence comes from Ochotona curzoniae, assembly GCF_017591425.1. Classification (NCBI taxonomy): domain Eukaryota; kingdom Metazoa; phylum Chordata; class Mammalia; order Lagomorpha; family Ochotonidae; genus Ochotona; species Ochotona curzoniae. The sequence goes on from NW_024466599.1 coordinate 64,207,443, forward strand.
TTCCAGTGTGGCCAAACTCCAGACAGAACTGTCTCCTCTGAGGCTGGGGTCACCTTTTTTAGAGAAGGGATGGAGTGCAGTGCATACGATGGTCTCCAAGAAAATGCCTTAAGGTCTAGTAACTGATGTAAGGTAAAACTTAGCTGCATCATGAGACATGGCTGACTAGTGGCATTTTTATGTCTTCCTCTGCTTTCTATGCGTCTGCTTGTCTCTTGGTCAAGAAGAAGGCACTTGAAACACAAGTGGAATGTGCCATGCTTGCTAACTGCTCAAGGGAGCCAGATAGCTGGCTTGGCATTGGCAGATTTTTCAAAGATGAAACAGTCCATTTCCCAGGATATCTCTGCCTCTCAATATCTGTCTGCCAAGTTGGGACTAGACAGTTGTATGGGAAGTTATCACTAGGTGTCAGAACTACAGTGCTGCTTGATGCATGTTATAAGAAGCAAACTCTGGGCCTGGCACGATGGCTCAATTGGCTAATCCTCCCTTGCAAGTACTGGGATCCCATGTGGGTGCCAGGTCGTATCCTGGCTACTCTATTTCCCAATCAGCTCCCTACTTGTGGCTTGGGGAAGCAGCAGAGGATGGTCTGAAGCCTTGGGACCCTGTATCTGTGTGGGAGACCCAGAAGGGGCTCTTGGATCCTGGTTCCTGGATCAGTTTGGCTGAGGCCATTGCAGCCATTTGGGGAGTGATCAAGTGATGAAAGATCTGGTTCTCCCCCTCTCACTCCATAACTCCGATTTTCCAAGTAAATAAATAAACCTTAAAAAAAGAAAAAAGCAGCAAACACTAACTGGCTGGACAAAACGCCAAAGGCCTTCTCTCCTAAATGAGTATAGCATCCTTAAATTCCTCTTCGTAAATTCTGATTACCATTTCCCTGGCTTACTATCTGTCAAATACTGTAAAAACATAATTCTCAAACGAATCAGGCAGGGCCCTGCATGAAGGCTCAATTGCTAAATGTTCATCTTGCAAGTGCTGCAATCCCACATGGGTGCCAGTTTGTGTCCTGAATGCTCTACTTTCCATTCAGCTCCCTGCTTATGGCCTGGGAAAGCAGTAGAAGATAGCCCAAAGCCTCAGGACTCTGCACTATGGGAGACCAGGAAGAAGCTCCTTGCTCCCTGCTCTGGAGCAGCCCAGCTCTGGCCATTGTGGTCATTTCAGGAATAAATCAGCAGATGGAAGATCTTTCTCGGTAAATCTGATCTGCCTTTCCAATAAAATAAATAAGTCTTTTAAAAAAGAACCATGCAGACATAAGTGTTACTGTATCCAGCATTTAAAAAAAAAAAAACTTAGGAGTACCAACATGAAAGAATGAATGCCTTTGGTCAAACAGCTAATACGTGAGAGCAGTAGGATTTACACCCAGGAATGTCTGCCTGCCAACATCTGGGTGTGTTCTTTCTCTACACTAGGATACAGTGGATTCTACCAGTCAGACCTTGGATTCCTTCTCAAATGTTTTAGACACAGAGTCACTAACATCCTTTTACCATTTACCAGTCATTAATACAACTGAAAATGATATTATCAAATGTTTTTCTGAAAGGAGGTTTTCATAGCCTGGAGAAAGAAGACAGAAGGAGCTACTGAGTCTCTCAGGAGCAGTGAGGGAAGAAACCAGCTGTGCACAGCTGAAGGCAAACTGAAACACTGTGTCTAGTTAGCTAAAGTTAACTCTCTATGCAGCAACTACGATACTTTAAATCTTCTGCCAGATAGAACTTGTGTTATAGCGCTCATGTCACCAGTAGGAAGCCTGGGCTCTTCCTTCTGAATCTGATGCTACATTGTAAAATAATGTTGATGTACAATAAAATAAAATGCAGTCTTAACCACAGCCTCTTTGTTGTCTGTCTGAAAATGCTGGCTCTGGGAAAGGGATCTCCTGTAGAAAACTAAAGACATAGGAATACTTTTTGAGAATCATGTTGCTGGCCTGAAAAAGATCTCACATTTGGAAAGGTTGCCTAAGGCCAAGATTCTCAAGGGCAGGGAAGGGGGAGAAGCAGAGCAGTTTGTTCTTCTGCAGTCACAGTGGAACAGCACAGTTAAGGAAAGTGTGTTTTTATTTCTACAACCTCTTCCAAGGGAAAAAGCGAAACCAGGTAAGCGTACCTTGAAACTGTACACCAGTTTCTCACTTGACCTATCCTAGTTTCTTCCAGTGGGTTTTGCCCTCCTGGTTGCCCCAAGCCCTCTTACTACTCCAGAAACCCAAGTTGCCAACTTAGGTAATACAACTTATGCTCACAGTGCTGTCCTATAGATGTGACGACTATCATCTTCAATTCTCATTGTCCCCACTCCAAATTTATTAAACAATTAAGCAACTATTTTCTAAATTATACTGTTAAGTGACCTTGACCTATAAAATGGGTAAATGTTTTTCTCTGCCTTGTATTTTAGTAAGTGTTATTATGGGCTAAAGTAATCCCCACAAAAATACATTGGAAAGCTTAATTCTTCGTAACTGTGAGAGTGACTTTATTTGGAAAAAAGGTCTTTACAGATGTAACCAAGTTAAGATGAGATCATACTATATCAGATTTATCAACACTAAATCCAATGACTGGTGTCTTTGAAAGAAGACCTGCAAAGAGACACAATCACACACACAGGGAAGACACATGCAGATGTGGGGACAGAGACTAAAGCAAAACAGCTACAAGGCAAGAAAGACTCTAAAAGCCAGAAAAGGACAAAGAAGGGAGAGAACACAGCCCTGATTTGGACATCTAACTCCTAGAACTTGAAGTAAACCAGTTTCTGCTTTTTAAAGCCAGCCATTTTGTTACTATTCTCTTAGGAAATTCACCCAAGAACTGTGGTATGTATTAACCATTTCATTTCTGATTTTTCTACCTATTACATTCTCAGTGCTTGCTACAGTTCTCAGCAGGATAACAGGAGCTCTAGGAACACACTGAACAAGCAAGTGAATTGATTATATATATAATCTATTTGTAGAGCAGTCTATTGATAGAATTCATAACCTATATTGGTTGCTTACAATTGTAAAGGTACCATGCATGAGGACTAATCTATTGCATAAATGTACTTTTTACACTAATTAAGAACCACCATACAAACAAACAAAAACTGAAAAAAATCCTTACCAAAAAGTGAAAATGGGGTTTCATTTGTTAACAGCAAAATAAAACTATTTACAAAAGGAAGCATCTGTCATTTTGTCCATTCTCTCTCTGAAACTGTGCCCCTAGTGTTTTATAGCCAATGCTCTAGCCAAACACTTAACTGTAGATTCTGGTCAGTATTTAATAAATGTTAGAGATATCAGGGAGAACAAAGATGATTTATCACATACATGTCGCAGCTATCAAGATGTAGGAGTTGCCTCAAATTTACGAAACAGATCGGTTCATTTGAATCATGAAATCTTTTTTTCTCCTAAGTATCACCCCCTAGAGCCTCCTCATTGTCAAAATCAGTTCACAATCCTATTTCGCACAGGACTGGTGCTGCACTAATCTCCTAGGATAGTGTTTCTCAAAGTGTGCTTCACAGATGACCTGCATCAGAACTACGATTTTTTTTTCGGTGTGCAAAGTGACTTGGTTTGTGGACATAGCTATCTTAAAACAACAAGAGGTGTATAGTCATGTTGTTGCACCTTTAATTCAGAGGGATGGACAGGTTCAGACTGGTACAAGTACAGGCCCTGTCATCAGCTATCAGGAAAATAAGGGAGCATGTAGGTTAATGGATAACAGCTGTCAGAGGTTAGGACAGATCAAGAATATGTCAGGTTAGGTCATCAGTCTTGTGACAGAGAAAAGCTAATTCTGAGACAACAAGTTTGCCCCAGACTACTGTGCAAAGGCAGATCTGGTATTAGAGCATGCTCACATTTTACTCAGATAAGTGATTATAGGTGACCAAAAAGAGGACAAGGAAGTGGAGGAATACTCTAAATCTTATAATAGATACTTGTATTTGTGGCTTGGTGTGGACACAACACTGGACCGACGAGGTGCCAGGAGACTGAATATTGGTTCTGAAGTCTTCTCTGGGTCCAGGTTCTAATACCCTCTATCCCAGTGCTAAACCTTAACCTTCAGTGCCTCTTGTTTTAACCTAGCGCCCTCATTCTTGCTGTATGTCCATCCTCCACTAGACTGAAAGCCCTGGAACAGACGTTGACTTCTTTAGATCTGTCTGGTAACAGTATTCCCAGCATCATTGCTGAACTATCCCCATCCATGACCTCAGCAACTCCTGAAACTCTGAGAATGACCCGGTCTGACTTCTATGTGTAGAGATTCCTGTCTGTGAACTTTTTCATTACTTAAAAAAAAAAAACTATTTGAAAGGCTGAGTCTCATACATGCACATAGAAAGAAAAAGAAAAAGAGAGAGTGAAAGAGAGACCTCCCACTTGCTGGTTCATTCCCTAAATATCTATATCAACTGGGGCCAGCGTGAAGAAAGGAGCCAGGACCTCCATCCTGGTCTCCCACTTGCCAATCTTTCACTATTTACCCAGGCACATTAGCAGGAAACTGGATTGGAAAGTAGAGCAGCCAGGATTCAAATTGGCATTGTAACATGGGGTGCCAGTATTCTAAAAGGCAGTTTTATCCACTGCTCTGATTCTAAGTTTTTTATTTCAAAGAGAATCTTGGCACATGTTTGGCCTATCTTCCCACATCTGATCTGTGTACTGAAAATGGGTATTCCACTTTTTCCAAGAAATTCTCCTAGTATGGCTGTCCCAAAACATTAGCAATGTAAGAAAATGCTTTCGGGTCTGGTGCAATAGCCTAGTGGCTAAATCCTTGTCTTGCATGCGCCAGGATTCCATATGGGCACTGATTTGTGTCCCAGCTGCTCCACTTTCCATTCAGCTCCTTGTTTGTTGTCTGTGAAAGCAACAGAGGATGGCCTAAAGCCTTGCGACCCTGCAGCCATGTGGGAGACCTAGAAGAGTTGCCTGGCAGATCAGCTCTGGCCATTGCAGCCACGTGGAGAGTGAACCAGCAGGCCGAAGATCCTTCTCTCAGTATCTCTTTTTCTCTATAAATGTTTACAATAAAAATAAATCTTTACAAAGACAGAGAGACAGAGAAATGAGCAAAGTAGCTATCTTCTATCTCAGATAAAATTCTGCCTGGTTTTCTCTTTCCCTTTTCCCTTAAAAAAAAAAAAAGCAGCACATTTTTAAATTCTAAGAAAAAAGTACATAGGTTTTTTTTTTTTTTTAAGAACAAAAGAATTCACAATTTCCTATACATCTGACACATTTAAAAGTCTGTTCAGGACTCCTCTGTAGAAATGTTGAGATTTTTCTGCCAAATGTCTACTCCCTACTGATCTGTTCTCTTGAAAAGTGACTTTCACATTACTTTATGCCTGCCTCAAAAATTGTTAGGGATATCTCCAATCCTTCAGGCTGAAGTCAACTTCCTCAACTTAGCACTGAATGTCACCCCCACACCTCCCACCAAACCTACCCCCACTAGACCTAATTTGTACTAGTTCCCTAAAGGAACTCTCAACTTGAGCCAGAGGTATCTATCGGTTCACTGTTGTACAAATTATCTTACATATTCCTGATACCTCATCTCCACTCCTGTCATTTCTCATTCACTTCTACTTGTTTAACATTTACAATTTTTGAAAACACGTAGCTCAATTTCAACCTCCTTCATATTATAAGCTCACTGAGCCAGACAGCTCTTCCTCCCTGATGAATCTGCATAATATTCATTACCTGCTCACTTCAACTGGCATGTTGCCTCATGACCAGTCTTGATTTTTAAACTTGTTTTCTATTCTACTCATGTACATATTTGCAGTATCTTGCCTGATATCTGACTTTGAGATCAAGGATCTTATCTACCACTAGATTAGCACACAGTAGATTCACAATATTTGCTAATTTCAACTAACTGACAGTTCCAAGATGAAAACACTTTGTTTTTCTCTTCTCATTAACCTTCCCTACTTGTTATTTTTTGATAAGCCATTCCAATTCCAAAAGGCACACACACACACACTGATTGGAACTAGTGTAGAATTTCAGGCAACAATCCAGGTGCAACAGAGAGGCTCTTGGAGATCTGGGATGACCATGTCCAGGACTCCACCTTCCATATGTCAAGGCATTCTCCTTCCCCAGGAGCATGCTGCCACTTCCTAAGCCCTGTGGCTCCCGGTGAACAAACACACAAGACCTTCCCTGGGATCGTTTTTGCCCAAAATGGACTACATCAATCTAATATGCTGATATACTGCTTTATATCAAAATGGCTATATAATTACTGAGGGAGTCACAAAGAGAAACAAACATAAGCATGGAAAAGAGACACACTTCTATATAACAAATTTTGAGTCCTTCTTACATGAGCTCAGTCCCAAAGTTCTCAAGATATGTGCTATTCTACAAAGTATCCACAATACTCACAGTCTACCCCTAACTAAAGATAGAACGATTTCTAGGAATAAATATTCAAGGTCTTGCATCCTACTCTCCAAACTGTCTCAAGCTGAACAGTGGTCCTTTCCAACACATTTCTCCTTTGTCTGGCCGTACGCCATCTTCAGGCAAGGTGCTCCTGTAGAAGGATCATCTGCCTACCTACTCGGCTGTCTTTATCTTAAATGCACCCAAAATGTTTTGACAGCTCTTTAGCAAGTATTATTTGTTGGAAGTTTTAATGGTAAAATCTCTTCTTTTCTATTTGTGTGTTTTAATAAGGATCATGTATAATTTGGCAAGATAGATTGATTGGTGAAAAATTAGGCTTTTTTTAAAAAGAAATTAATTTTTTCACTTTCCTGTGGTGAAATTCTATGACTACACATTTGTAAAAATGAGTAACTGACATACTCAAACTGACAGAATTTCTTTCCAAGTTTTTCATTTTGCTATAATGATGAACAGACATAGTCATACAACTTTGGTATGAATAATCAATATTTGTACATTTGTCATATATCTTCCTGAAGACAATATTAGACATTTGTACTTTAATTCTGTTTTTGTTAAAGGGAGTTATTAATCTTACAGGCAAATATGCAGGCACTATAATGAGTTGATAGAAATGTGTATTATGGAAAAACACTGCACACCAAAATAAATTTGTCTTTTTACTCTCTTTTTCCCTTTTCTTATTCTCAAGAAAAGAGAATAAAACTTTTTGAAGTACTCTCATATGCTTAAAAATAAAGCAGGTAAAGAATGTTTCATTCTCATTTCACAGCTTGGCAAACAGCGTCCAAGGTAACAGATCTAAATAGTAGCAAAGCAGGGACCAAAACTAAAACGTTCTAATTTCTAGACCAGATGTTCCCAGAAAAAGACAGTTATTGTTATTTTCCCCTTGTTGAATATGATTGGTTTTCATGGCAATAAGATAACAAACATACACGCAAGAGAGCCATTGATTCAGAGAATTCTAGACTTGCCAGGGGCCCTGGGGATCACCTTATGTGCAAATTCTACAGAGGGGCCTTGGTAGCCTCCTCTCTAGGTTCAGGCTGGAGTGAAGCTGAATGGCCTCCAGGCTCCCATTGCAGCTTAAGCCTTTTTTTTACTCTTGCCTTATTTACATATTAATGCTCCACACAAGATTTCACTTGGAAAAAAAAAGGCATGACTTCCACAAATAGGTTTAAAATCACCGATAGCCTAATGTTACAGAAATAGAGAGGTGATTTAATATAATCATCACAAAGTAAGGAAGTCTCAAGAAGTACCAACCAATCCACAGGAGAATAAGCAATCTTGGACCAAGTTTATTTTGGGACTGTGTGATATCATTCTATTTAGAAGCAGCTGCTTTTCTGAATTCACACTTCTCTCTCTCTCTCTCTTTTAATCACTAGTTAACCAACCCAAGTGTGCAGAATGTGCACATTTCATGTGGTCAAGAAGCTGCAAATTTGGGGTGGGCTTTTGGCATAGCCATGAAGATGCCAATTGGGACATTCACATCCTGTTTTGGAGTGTTAGGGTTCAAGCTCTGGTCTGTTTCCAATTTCAGCTTCTTGATAATGCACACCCTGGGAGACAAAAGTAATGGTTCAAACACATGGGTTCCTGATAACACTGTCAGAAATCTGTATTGGGTTTCCAGCCCCTGATTTCAGGCTGACCCATCCCTGTCTGAAAGATCTCTCTATGTATCTCCGTTTCTCTGTCCTTCATATGAGAAACTGTAAATGTGGTGCATAAACAAGATCTGGAAAAATTTCAAGTGCCTTGTCTTCTAATGCTTTCTGTCTTAACTGCAAAATCTCCATTTCCAAAGTAACAGGGATGTGGCTCTATTTGTAAATAGAAACATTCTTTATTAAATATAAATCACTGTGTTTCTGAGATGATGGAGCCAGTTAAAAGCCGTAGGTAATATTATAACTTACACTTACCAACTGTTTTACAGACTATAACGAGGTAATCAGTACTTCAGCCACTAGTTTGAAAGATACAGACTTCAGAATGAAATATGACATGGTCTTACCAGTTAAAGGCTGGTAAGCCTACATTCAATCATTGATGACACACTCAGCACCCGCCTACTATATAGCAGGTGTTGCTTCAGCAATAACGATATAGTGAAGAGCATGATAACATTTCTTCCTGTATGGTTCTATTCAATAAGAGAGACATACCATAGATAAGCAATTAAACTTACAAAAAACATAATTTTTTTCAGGTATTGACAAAGTATTCGCTGAATTCATGACCTTTAAAATCTACTTCATTTTAAATCTACCTGGAAAATAATAAAATTCCAGGTCACTTTTATAATACATTGTTTTTCTTACTGAATTACTTCATCACAATGTATACATATAGATAAATGTATATTTCTTTTTAAGATTAGTTTTAATTTTATTTGAAAAACATTTGAAAAAGCAGAGTCAGAGACAGCAAGAGAAGAAAAGACATGGAGAAAGAGGGAGAGAGAAATGATTCCTTATGAAGGACTACACTATTGTAACAAAATGGGGAAAATCTGACGGGGGTGGGAGTTAGGGGGGGAATCCCAGCATATATAAAATTGTACCTCACAATTCAAAATAAAAATATATTTAAAAGAAAGAGAGAGAGAGAAATAAAGACTTCCATCCAAGGGTTCATTCCTTGAATGGTCAAAACAGCCAGGGCTGAATTAGACAGAAGCCAGAAGCAGGGAGCTCCTTCCAGGTGAGTGCAGGGGCCCAAGCACTTGGGTTTCCTTCTGTTGTTTTTCCAGGTGCATTAGAAGGGGGCTGGATCCAAAGTGCAAGGTGAGGTGACCTGTACTGAATGTGGCCACAGCACCAAACAGCACACCAGAACCAGAGAGAACAGAACCAGGCACCATAGAACCAGGGAGGGAGGGGGCGGAGCCTGCAGGGGGAATGTGGGGGCGCTCCCCTGCTGGACAGCTACTCCCACTAGAGATCCTGAGCTGGGATGGGGGCAGGCCAGACTAGGAAGGGCTACAACGCCTGTGGGCCTCATATGAGCTAGATCAGGGAGAGAAGTTAGGCTGGGCTGATTGTTCTTCCTGGTGCAAGCATAAATTAGAGTGGGTGAGGGTTGCTTGGACATTGCTGCAGCATCAGCTGACAGCAGCTGGCTTTGGGGGCTAATTCTGTCAAGTTAAACTGCAGAACCACCTGGAGAATGCATAATCCGGGAGTGGGAGTGCCCTAGAAAGAAAATAGGGGGCTCCTCTCTCTTGGGTTACCACTCCCACTAGAGGGCACAAAATCAGGACAGGGCTGGGGTGGCTAGACAGAAGGGCACCCAACAGCAAGTATGGGGGCTGGATAGTGGAGCTGGTTAGGTTAAACTAGGCTTCAATGCCCATTGACATATATGAGAGCTGAATGGGATGTGGGACAGACTGGATTAGTCAGCTGCACATACTGGCAGGCATGGGAACTAGGGCAGGGGGAGGGCCTGGTAGGGGTTATTGTGGATCACTCCAACTAGGTCGCAGCCCACACTGGTTTTTGTGAGGGCCAAGTGTGTGCTGGGCAGAACCAGGCTGGACTGCAACACCCACTGGTTCCAGTGGAAGACAGGGCTGGAAACAGAACCGACCCAGCAATTGCAACCACCAGCTGATTGGGGCGATGGACTGTACTGGTCTCTGTACTTGCAAGTACACACAAGAACCTGGTCTGGGGGCCCGGCGCGGTGGCGCAAGTGGTTAAGTCCTCGCCTTGCACACCCGGGATCCCATATGGGTGCCGGATCTATCCCGGCAGCCCCACTTCCCTTCCAGCTCCCTGCTTGTGGCCCAGGAAAGCAGTCGAGGACGGCCCAAAGGCTTTCGGACCCTGCACCCGCGTGGGAGACCTGGAAGAGGCTCCTGGCTTCGGATCAGCATAGCATCAGCCGTTGTGCTCACTTGGGGAGTGAATCATCGGACGGAAGATCTTCCTCTCTGTCTCTCCTCTCTGTATATCTGCCTTTCCAATAAAAACATAATAAAAATAAATCTTTAAAAACAAATTAAAAAAAAAAAAAGAACCTGGTCTGGGAATACCTCAGACAGGGTTTCTTTGGGGATCCCCCCAATCAAACTGCCAGACTCAGATCCCTAATGATGAAAAGAAAGAGGACAGAACAAATCAATCAATTGCCCCAGCTATATGTTGGCGGTGAAAAAAAGGGCAAACAGAGACTCTAAGATGGACTGTGTCAATCAGAGGAATCCTTAGCGACCTCATCGTGCTTGGAATGGCGAGATTGGCAGCAATTCATAACTGCTGAACTATCAAAACCACTTGAGCAAGACCCTCGAAGCATGCCCCACATCAGAGACCTGGGGTGGGTGGGAGACTTGGTGGGGCTTCTCCCTTTACCTCCCCCTTTACCCCAGATATAGGGAAAAAATGTGGAAATGATGGTCTTACCCACTTTCCTGTAGCCCTTGAACCTTTGTGCCCTAATTAATTATGTAAAGATTGTCAAAAATAAAATAAAATAAATGGAAAAAAAAGGGGGGAATGGATTAAAAGTGGAACAACCAGTACTCAAATCAGCACCCATAGGGATGCTGGAACCATAGGTGGTGGTAGCTTAACCCATTACACTACAGCACTGCCTCCAACAAATGTATATATAAATATATGTATGTATGTATTTAGAAAAGCAGGCAGAGATCCCTCTCATCCTTTGGTTCACTCTCCAAATGTTCACAACTGCTAGGAACTAAGTTTGCATCTCCCATTGGATGAAAGGTATCTAATTATGTAGGTCTTTCCTGTTGAGCATGCAAGAGCAAGAAACTGGAATTGAGAGCAGAGTCAGGACTTGAATGCAGGCACAAACAATGCGAGAGCGCCGACCACTGCACTAAATATTTATCCCTCTATTTCTTAAAAACAGAAAAAATGGGAGCCAGTACCAGGGTGTGGTAGGCTAAGCCTCTACCTGTGGCACCGGTATCCCATATGGGCTCAGGTTCGTGTCTCCACTGCTATTTCACCTCTGGTACAGCTCCCTGCTTATGGCCTGGCAAAGCAGCAGAGAATGGTTCAAGTTCCTGGGCCTCTACATGCGAGAAGGATACTGAGAACAAGAAGCTCTTGGCCCCAGGCTTCAGGTCAGCTCAGCTCCAGCCACTGTGGCCATCTAGGGAGCAAACCAACAGATGGAAGACTTCTCCGTCTCTCCTTCTCTCTATACTTGATCTTAGACGAAAGGCAAGAAATGATCTTTCCTTCTCTCTTTAACTCTGCTTTTCAAATAAAAACAAATCTTAAAAAAAAAAGAAATAGGGCCCGGCGCGGTGGCGCAGTGGTTAAGGTCCTCGCCTTGCACGCCCGGGATCCCATATGGGTGCAGGTTCTAATCCCGGCAGCCCCGCTTCCCTTCCAGCTCCCTGCCTGTGGCCTGGGAAAGCAGTCGAGGATGGCCCAAAGCTTTGGGATCCTGCACCCGCGTGGGAGACCTGGAAGAGGCTCCTGGCTTCGGATAGGCATAGTATCGGCCATTGCGCTCACTTGGGGAGTGAATCATCAGACGGAAGATCTTCCTCTCTGTCTCTCCTCTCTGTATATCTGCCTTTCCAATAAAAACATAATAAAAATAAATCTTTAAAAAAAAAAAGAAATACTATGACTGGGAAATATGAAGGGGAATCTTTAGAAAATCTTGAATTATTGAGGGGATAACTATTTAGAAGACACATTTGTTTGCATATAATGTAGAAATATAAAAATGATTATCAATAACTTAAAGAATAAGAGGTTTCTTTTTCTTGTGAAACAGGAAGTTCAAATCCAGCTACTCTAGGGCTAATCTGGCACCACAATGCTCACAGGGCAGGGTGTTGTCAGCCATCTTTGCCATAGACTGACTTCCTCATGTTTACTGCTGCATGGTTACAACAGAGTAGGTGGAAACCCTCCCTGTAACATTTCACCATTGCTTCAGGCAGAAAGAAGGTAGAGTAATGGGCAAAACCTATCAACTTGATTTGTCCCCTTAAAAAGAATTTTTCCAGAATTTTCCAACTATTTCCATATACAACTCCTTAACAAGAACTAAAACGATCTGACATTCTTCATCCACACACATGGCTGCCCTAAGCAAAACCAAGATTATAAGGAAGAGTATGAAGATGACTACTGGCTAAAAAAATTAGCAGTACTAATTGGCAATATAAAGACTAAATTTCACTAACATACAATTTTGAACATCCATAAGACACACATTGATTTATTTACTTGAAAGACTTTCATTCACTGGTTCACTCTCCCAAATGGCCCAGGACTCCATCCAGGGCTTCCACATGGGTGGCAGGAGCATAAGCACATGGGTCATCCTTTGCTGCCTTCTCAGGTGCATTACCAGGGAGGTAGATCCAAAGTGGAGAAACATGAACTCATGTTCGTATTGAACGCTCGAGTTGCAGGCAGGAAGCCTAACACATCTGCACAATTTCAGGAACTCCCCTTTGAGATACACATTTACTAAAGAAAATCATTATCAAAAAAATTTTTTTTTACAAAATCATCTTGTATTGTGAATGTGGCTATCATACAAGGGATCTCATTTCTTCTTTTGTTTTTTAAATACATTTTTATTTTGAATTTTGAATTATGTGGTACAATTTTGTATAGACTGGGATTTCTCCCCCAAACTCCCACCTCCTGACACATTTTCCCCATTTTACTACAATGGTGTAGTCCTTCATAAGGAATCATAATTCTATCAGTCTCTTATTTAAGTGTACCCTGACATTTTTGTTACAGACAATGTTAGATAGTCCAGCATCCCATTGTCTATACATGTCCAACAGCTTCATTGAGAATCCATCTTTTGTCTGAAAGCAAGGATGCATGTTCCATTATTCCCCCATATCTGTACATAATAGACCCCCCAGTACTCCTTCACTATACATTTCCATAATTGAGAAGCCATGAAACAAGGTCAACAACTGATATGAGTTAGAACTACCACAACAACAACAACCACAACAAATTACAGTACCATGAAAAAACACACCACTGAGTAACCAACACATGGGTGACTAAAAGGAAACACAAAAGTCTCATGGGAAAATTATGTCATCTTTGTAATCCATGAGCCAGCAATGAATTCAACAAAAGAAAAGAAATTATTTGGAATAAATAAAACTGAAATAAAAAAACATCAAATCTCATAGGATACATCCAAAACAAACAAACAAAAAATATTATGGATCAGATTATTGAAGTTACACTTTCCATGCTGGTTTCCTTATATAAGACAGAATATATGGTATTTGTTCTTTTGTGATGGACTCATTTCACTGAGCATAATGGTCTCTAGTTTGGACCATCTAGTTGTAAATAACATAATTTCATTCTTCTTAATAGCTGAATAATATTCCATGGAGTAGATGTACCACAGTTTCTTTAACCACTCTTCTTTGGACACACATTTAGATTACTTGCATGTCTTTGCTATTGTAGATTGTGCTGCTGCAAATATAGGATTACAGATCCCTTTCTCATATGCAGATTTCACTTCTTTTGGGTATAATCCTAGGAGCAGGATAGCTGGGTCATATGGCAGATTTATTTGCAATTCTCCAAGCATTCTCCATACTTATTTCCATAGTGGTTGTACCAGCCTACACTCCCACCAGCAGAGAAGGAGGGTTCCTTTCTCCCCACATCCACGCCAACAGGTATTGTTAGTTGAGTTCTAAATGTAGGCCAGTCTCACTGGGGTTAGGTGGTACCTCAATGTGGTTTTCATTTGTATTTCACTGATGGCTAAGGAACCTGAACATCTTTTCATATGTCTGTCTCATTTTTTTCTCGAAACCCTACATCCTGTGGATCTGTTGGTGTTAATTGTACTTTTTATTGTTTACTAAAATAAGGGTCATCTGTAATATTCACCTCAAAGCTAATGTTTGAATGAATGAGGAAGTGTCTGATCTATCTAAAATGATGTTTTAAAATTTCTTTCACATAACTTTAAGAAGACTTATAAGCAAAGAAAAATAAATGATGAAATAACTATCTCAGGCAGTCAAGTTGGGGAAAAAAAAAAGCAAGAGAATAAAACCCAAAGGAGTGGCAGGTTTACACAGGTGCAGAGAGCTTTAGTATTACTGGAGAGTTCCCCACATATGGCTATCCTGTGCCAACTGAACTCTGTATGAAGTCTGGTTAAAATGTATATCAAATTCAGTATCTGAATAAAAAATCAGCTACCATGAACACATAGCTGTGCACCAGGTGAAGTTTTAAAGATAGATAAATGAAAGGATTCGTTCAGGCATCCTTAGTGTTAGTGCATAGAAACTCTGGAATAGAAAGTGTAAGTCCAGGGACACAAGCCTAAAGTAAGGTCACCCTGTACAGCACTGTGGAACCGATCTCTGCAGCAGTGGCTTATAGTATAGATGAGCATGTAAAGTGCCATTCAAGAGGTCATCAATCCATCATCCAGCTCTTAGAAACCAGCTTTCTTGGTTTGAAGGCTGGAAATATGCATTTGTAAAATATTCCCAGGTAATGTTTTAGGACACTGAACTTTCAAGAGACATGGCTCCAGACTGGTGTTTCCCAAATGCTGGTCCACAGATTGGCCATATCTAATCCTTTTGCTGCTAGTTTTTAAACAAATTATTTACTTATTTTTATTTGAAAGGCTGATTTACAGAGAGAAGGAGAGACAGAAAGAGAAAGCTCAACTACCCACTGGTTCACTCCCTAAATGGCCACACCGGCCAGAGCTAAGCCAATCCGAAGCTGGAAGCCAGGAGCTTCTTCTTAGTCTCCCATGGGGGTGCAGGATCCCAAGGACCTGGCCATCCTTTACTGCTTTCCAAGGTCATGAGCAGACAGCTGGATAAGAAGTGGAGCAGCCAGCACCAGAGGGCAGAGGATTACCCAGGTATGCCACCACCTCTGCTGCCACTTTGGTTATTTTAAGAAATATAAAGAATGGACAGAAAATTCAAAATCATATTTCCTGAAAAAAATTTAGAGTGTAGGTATATTTGGCACACACATTTATTTGGCAGCTTTAAATACTGTGAGAATGAGACAGTGAACACTGTGACTTGATTTCAGCAAATATAGCACAACAAAGATGATGAAAGTCACTTCCAACATTAGGTAACAAAAAGACTTCTGTCTTGTCTGTTCTTCCTTGCTTTCTGTGGTTTTCACACTCTTAACAGAAGTCTGCTGCCCTGTATGAGCTACTGTGGGGAGGCCAATGTGGCAAGGAACTAGGAATGCCTCTGGCAGACATCCATTGAGAAACTGAGGTCCTCAGGGCAAAACCCACAAAGAACTGACTCCTGCGGCCAAGCCATATGAAGGCCTGGAAGGAGGGGCCAGAGCCATGGCCTGAGCCTACTACAGCATGCTAAGCCTCCACCTACAGCACCAGCAGATGCTGGGGAGTGAACCAGCAGACGGAAGATCTCTTTCTTTATCTCTCTTGTGACTATGCCTTTCAAATAAAAATCATAATAAATCTTTTTTTTAAATGAGAACTCCTGGAAGCAGATGAGTCACAGTAATGGGTGACCACCTTGACTGACACCTGGTAAAGATTTTGAAACAAAGACACATTCAGCTAAGCTATACCTAGATTTAGAGAAACTATAAAATAATAAATACTGCTTTAAGCTTCTCATTTTGGTGGGATAAATTTGGTATCCAAGAAAGGATAATTAACACAGAATGCTTCATGCACAAATCTTTACCAGTTTTTTTTTTAATATTTTGACATGTAAAAGAATGTCTTGGTAGTATGGAATTTTCATTACTTTCAGCAACTTATGTCTGATATTGTCAACAAATAAAGAAATAACTGTGCTGAGCTGGAGTTATGGAATAGCATACCACCTGAATATTTTAAGTCCTGATTGCTTCACTTCTGATAAGACAGAAGTTGGCCCAAGTGGGAGACCCGTATGGAGTTCCAGACTCCTGGCTTCAACCTGGGTCAGCTCCACCTATTCTGCCTTTCAAATAAATAAGTATCTCCTTAAAAAAGGAGTATGCCAATAAAAATTATGACACATTTAAGTTTGAGCTAACCAGAAAGCAAAAGCAAATCCCCAACACATAATGGGAGGCGCTTACTAAATAAGATCAGAAGTAAAATGATCAGCCAGAGGTACTTAAGAGCCCTCAAGAAGAAACAGATTTCACTTGACCCAAGGGAAGGTGGTCCATAACCACAGCATGCGACAGAATCCCCTAGAGATTCTCAACTACAGATTGTTGACCTCATCTTCTGCATTTCTAGTTCAGTAGATCTGAGGCAAGAACAAAAAGTGTGCACTTCTCAGACATCTGATGATTTTGATATTGCTGGTCTAAGGATCATACTTTGGAGATGCCTACACTAGGAAAGTTTCTATAGCCTTCCAGTCAGAGAAGTGACATAAAAATAATGCTTCCAAATAACTTAAAATAAATCAGAGAGCAGGATAAAGGGAATCAGAGTGGAAGCAACTGCCAGGCTCTTGCTGAGGTAATTGGGTACGTAGTGGGGATCAAGAAGTTTCACATTGCATGGTAATTAAACAGGAACTATTGAAAAGTTTTGCTGACTTCCCCAATTCTCCTCCAAATGCTATCGGTTAAGCAGTCACTCTAGTTACACAGGAAGAAAGTAAAATTATTGTTATTCCTAATGAAATGGCCACACAGCTAAGTTTGGCAGCCATGAGTGAGAAAAATAACTACTGTTCAGCACAGTTCCTACAAGTCAGATGCTCTGAGTTCTATTTACTGCTTTAATGAACACTGCTCATTCTGACTAGCTGGAAGAGTAGCCTTTGGCTTTCCAGATGGCCTTGGCTTTCTCCAGGTTAAGCAGCTGGAGGTCCTGAAAGCCTTCAGATTTGTACCCGATCTGATTTATGCCACTTGAGAATTGGTGCAATTTTCCCCTATTGGAACCCACTGAGTCTACTTTCAAGTTGAAAATGATTTAGTAATCAAAACAGAGCATGGCTATGCACGGACTGTTTTGAAATTCATTTACTTTCTTGATGTTCCAGAGACAGTATTGATAACAAAGCATTTTCCAAAACTATGACAGCCAACAGAGGTGACTGTGTTTCTAGGTTTGTGGAACCTACTAGCAGATGTTAGAAAAAACAGAGGTAGAGCCGAAGGCCTTTTTTTTTTTTTTTTTTTTTTTTTTCCCTGAATCTTGGCATGTTCCCTTGAAGATCTTTGTATCTTCCTTACAGTTTCTGGTAAATAGTTGACGAGGGTTTTTTGTTTGTTCATCTGTTTATTTGTTTTTTTAAATATTTATTTATTGTTATTGAAAGAGTTTTACAGACAGAAGGAGAATTGGAGAGAAAGATCTCCCATTCAATGGCTCACTCCCCAAGTGGCCACAATGGCTGGAGCTGAGCCAATCTGAAGCCAAGAGCCAGGAGCCTCTTCCAGGTCATTCCAAGCTTTGGGTCATCCTCAATTACTTTCCCAAGCCACAAGCAGGGAGCTAGGTAGGAAGTGGAGCATCTGGGACATGAACCAGCTCCCATATGGGATCCGAGCGTGTGCAAGGTAAGGATTTGACAATTTTATTAACAATGTGGTATGGCAGGCAAATGATGTTATAAATATCTAAATGGCTCACAAAAGAAAAAAGGTTCCCTACCTGTGAGATACAAAATCAAATCAAAATGAACCAAAGATCTAAATGTAAGACATGGAACTCTTAGGGAATCACTTGAAGGCAGTGGTACAGGCAATGATTTATGGAATAAGACTTGTAAAACACAACCAATAGAAAAGCAAAGCGAAGCAGCACTATATCAGTCTAAGAAGTTTCTGCCCAAATGAAACAATCAACAGAGGGAAGAGACAACTGACAGATGGAAAGAAAAGTATTAGTACACTATTTATCTGACAAAAGATTAATGTTTCCAGTATTAAATAAACAAACAAATAAATAAAAGCACAACCATAAAAAACTAGCAATCAAGTTAAGAAAGGGGCTCATGAGGCCAGTGTGATGGTTCAATGGGCTAATTCTCTATCTGCAAGCACTGGCATCTGATGTAGGCACTGGATTGTGTCCCAGCTGCTCCATTTTCCACCCAGCCCCCTGCCTATGAAGTAGAAAAGCACTGGAGGGCAGCACAAGGCCTTGGGACCCTTCACCCATAGGGGAGACCACAGAGATTCCTGGCTCCTGGCTTCAGATTGGCTCAGTTCTGGCCACTTCAGCCATTTGGGATGTGAACCAGTAGATGAAAGATCTTTCTCTCTGTCTCCCCTTATCTCTGTAAATCTACCTTTCCAATTAAAGTAGATACATCTTTTAAAAAATAAATAAAGGGGCAAATGATCTGACTAAACAGTTTTCAAAAGAAGAAATATAATTAACCTCACCTTTTTAAGTAAAACTGCTATTTACATGAGGTAATACGTATACTTGGAAGGTGAACTAAAGCAAACAATTAAAAAAAAAATCTAGTGTAGAATCCTGTTTTACCAAGATCATGATGGGTATTTAGTAGGAGAATCACCATACAGCAAAATAGGATTCTAACCCATTCTGTGTCTGGACTAACATTAACATGTCTCCACTCTCACTAGTTTCTGAGTAAACTTTCTCCCAGCGTCTGCATTGAGTTTCTCTGGATTCAATCTTCTCTGCAAGATTTAAATTTTTATTTATCTTAAAATTAATTTATCTATATTTAAAAGGTAGAGAACAACATTGAGATATAGAGTTCTTCTATTCTCTAGTTCCTCTTCCAACGGCCTTAACAACCAGTGCTGGATCAGGGTGAATACACGAATTGGAAATTCAGTCCAGATCTCCCAAGTGGGTGGCAGGGATCTAGCTACTTACACCCATCACCTGATGTCTCCCAGAGTGCCTGGGATCCCATTTGGGCGCCGGTTCTAGTCCAAGCAGCTCCACTTCCCATCCAGCTCCCTGCTTGTGGCATGGGAAAGCAGTCGAGGACGACCCAAAGCTTTGGGACCCTGCACCCGCGTGGGAGACCCGGAAGAAGCTCCTGGATCCTAGCTTCAGATTGGCATAGCATCGGCCATTGTGCTCACTTGGGGAGTGAATCATCGGACAGAAGATCTTCCTCTCTGTCTCTCCTCCTCTCTGACTTTCCAATAAATAAAATAAAATCTAAATATATATATATATATATGTGTGATATTAGGAGAATTGGATTCCCACATGCAAACAATGAAATTATCAGACTACTAGCATCAATAGTATATTAAAAATCAAATGTCTAATTAACTATGCAAAAAATTGTGAAAAATATAATAAAAAATGAAAAAAGAAAAAACTGTAAGACTTAAAACAATAAAACTCTAAAAACTCTTAGAAAAATGTAGAAAAATGCTTTACAATATTGTACTAGACATTGGTTTCTTGTATATGACACCAAAGGTATAAGCAATAAATAATATAGAAATTTTGTACCTGATAAAATTTTTTTAAATATACACCAAAAAATTCGAAAAAGTTAAAAAAAATATATATACACACCAAAAACACTATTAACAGAATAAAAAGATAACTCACAAAATGGGAGAAAATCTTTGAGAAGGTATATTTAAGTGGAATTAATATCAAGGATAGAGAAGCCTTTAAGTTTAAAGACATACATAAAAATTCTAAGTAAAAATTAGGTAAAAGACTCAAACAGACATATTTCAAAAGAAAATATATAAATGGCCTAAAGCATATAGAAATATGCTCAACATCATTAGGGTAATGCAAATCAAAACTAAAATGTTAAGCCCATTTAGAATTACTACCACTAGAAAGTAGAAAATAGCAGCTATAGCGATATGTGGATAATTGGAACTCTTGTGCACTGTTGGTGGGAATGTAATATGATTCAGCTACTGTGGTATGAGGCTTCCTCAGAAGCTTAAAAATAGAATTACCATATGAGCCAGCATTCTACTTCTGGGCATATAACCAAAAGAATTGAAAGCAAATTTGTAAAGATATATCTGTATACTCAAGCTCTTATCAGGATTATGCACAATAGTAAAATGTAGAAACAATTCAAGTGGTCACTGACACATGAACAGATAAGCAAAATGAGGTATATGCATACAAAGGAATATTATTCAGTCTTAAAAAGGCAGTTCTGCAGTGTGACACAACATAAATGAGCTTTGAAGACATTATGGCAAGTGAATTAAACGAGAAAATAAAATGCTTCATGGTTCCATTTATATGATGCACTTAGAGTAGCCAAATTCATAAAAAGCACACAGTAGAATAGGTTTTACGAAGTGATAGGGAGAAGAAAGCGGAGAAAATTATTGTTTAATGGTTACAGTCTTTCAGCTTGACAAGAGGAAAGAATTCTGCAGTGGAGGTAGCAGTGGTTACACAACAGGAATATATTTAACATCATTTAGTTGTATACTTATAACTAAGAAGGTATGTTTTTTGGGTGTATTTTACCATGATTTTTAAAAATTGACAAAAGGTAGAATGAACATGTCTCTAATTTCCACAGTTAGATCATATTGTTCTACACCATCATATTCTTTGCTTTGTGACACTTCAAAACAACAAAAAAATTAATGATCATTTGTACCTTAAAAAAAAATCTTAGACTTCTTGGTATCTATATTACTCGAAGATGATTCTAGATATGAAAAAAACCGCACTCACTCAATGCATGATGCCAGATTTGGAAAGCAAAAGGAACAGGCACCAGACTCCCATGGTCACAGCTATTGTGGCTGACAGCCATGGCCACAGAATGACCGGGGTTTTCTGCTGCAGAGCCCTGATATCCAGAGGTTGACTTCACAGATGTCAGGAGCTACAGTGACTGCTTTCTAACTCCCGGATCACAGCCCCAGAAGGGCCCTGACATTCCCCACTTCCCTAAGCATTCCTCCTGTTGAGACAGTTCAAGGGTGATGTTCTAGAGAGCTTCCTAAAGAACAGAGTCTGTCACACTCATACCAGTTCCCAACAAGTCTGTAAGCACTGAGCCCTCTGTAGTAAATGTTCTCCTATTTACAAAAGGCAAGGTGGTTTGTTTCCTGAAAATGAACTTCAGCTGACATAAATCATCATATGAAATTTTCTTTTCTTTTCTTTAAGATTTATTTTTATTATGTTTTTATTGGAAAGGCAGATATACAGAGAGGAGAGACAGAGAGGAAGATCTTCCGTCCGATGATTCACTCCCCAAGTGAGCACAACGGCCGATACTATGCCAATCCGAAGCCAGGAGCCTCTTCTGGGTCTCCCACGCGGGTGCAGGGTCCCAAAGCCTTGGGCCGTCCTCCACTGCTTTCCCAGGCCACAGGCAGGGAGCTGGAAGGGAAGCGGGGCTGCCGGGATTAGATCCAGCGCCCATATGGGCTCCCGGGCGTGCTAGGCGAGGACCTTAACCACTTGCGCCACTGCGCCGGGGCCCATATGAAATTTTCAATAGAGAAGCTACTTTATTTGCATCTTTCCTAAATGCTATGTACTAAATGAGAGTTAAAAGCTTAAAATTGAGAATTATCTAAAGATTCTCTGTGTATACGCTAACTATTGATAAATCAAAAAGTATATATTAAATCAGGATCAGCATTTTTAACCTCGTAAAAAAACGTTTGACTGATTCTAAGGGCAGAGTGACCAAAATAAGGGGGGAGGTAAAAACATAGAGAAACATATTTCTTTTTCTGGCTTACTCCCCAAATGATTGCAAAAGCCAGGTCTGAGCCAGGTGGAAGCCAGGAGCAAAACACTAGTCTTCCCACATTGGGGATAGGGGTCCACGTACTTGCAGGCATCCACCATAGCTTTTCTAACTGCATTAGCAGAAAGCTGAATCAAATGTAAGACATCTGAAACACAAACTGGTACCCAGTAGTGGATACCAGCATGGCAAGTGGTAGCTTACCCCATGACACCACAACACCAGACCCTTTGTTTATAAATTTATACAGAACATACAATGAATGAATGAGTAGGCTTAAGGATTACTGTCTTTTTTTTTTAACAATTTATTCATTTTTATTGGAAAGCCAGATTTACAGAGAGAAGTAGAGTCAGAGACAAAGATTTGTCTGCCTTTTCCCTCCCGAAGTGAACACAATGGCCAGAGCTGACCCAATCCAAAGCCAGGAGCTTTTTCTAGATCTTCCACGTGGGTGCAGGGTCCCACTGCCTTGGGCCATCCTCTACTACCCTGCAAGGCCACAAGCAGGGAGCTAGAAGGGAAGTGGAGCAGCTGAGACACAAACCAGCACACATATATGATCCTAGGCATGCAAGGTGAGAATTTAGTCACTAGGCCATCATGCTGGGCCTAAGGATTCTTATCTTTTCCTTTCTTTTTAAATATTTATTCATTTTTATTGCAAAGTCAGATATACAGAGAGAAGGAGAGACAAAGAGTAAGATCTTCCATGCACAACATGCATGACTGCAACAGCTGGAGAAAAGCCAATCCAAAGCCAGGAGCCTGGAGCCTCTTCTGGGTCTCCCATACGGGTGCAGAGTTCCAAAGCCTTGGGTCGTCCTCGACTGCTTTCCCAGGCCACAAGCAGGGAGCTGGATGGGAAGCAGGACTGCCAGAATTAGAACTGGTGCCCATATAGGATCCTGACACATGACACTTTAGCCACTAGGCTACTGCACCAGGCGCAAGGATTATTTTCAATAAAGTAATATTTTTTTCTCTCTTTCGAAAGATGTACCTATTTTTATTAGAAAGGCAGATAAGATTTATAAAGAGAAGGAAACAAAGATATTCCATCTGCTGGCTTACTCCCCAAATGGCTGCAATGACCTGAGCTGAACTGATCCAAAGCCAGGAGCCAAGAGCTTCCTCCAGGTCTCCCACACGGGTACAGTGTCCCAAGGCTTTAGGCCATCCTCAATGACTTTCCCAGGCCACAAACAGGGAGCTGGATGGAAACTGGAGCATCTGGGACATGAACTGGACTCATATGGGATCCTAGTGCTTGGAGGGAGATCAGTCACTAGACCATGGCACTGGGCTTTAATACATTTTCAATTGATGTAAATGAACATGGTTGGCAGGCTATTTGGTGGTTTAGTCTACTCGCTACATGCTTGATGACATCAATTAAGGGCTCAGCAGAGGAGTGGGCTTTCAGCACAGCAGCTAAAACACTGCTTTGCATATGTGTGCTCCATTATTACATAGTCTGGTTTTAATCCTAGCTCTTCAGTTTATAACTCAGATTAAGTTCCAACCCTGGCTACTGTGGCCATTTGAGAAGTGAAGAGAGGTGAAACAGTGATTTTTTTACTGACCTTTGTGAATTTTAGGATAGTCCAAACAGGCTTATAACTCTAACAAGCCATATGTTAACAATTAAGGGGCAGAAGAGTTTTAGGGGGGTTGTGCGGAGAAATCTTCAATACTTTAGTGAGGAGTAACAAATCTTTGTGTCCTACCTACTAAGGTATATGGGAGTCCAAGCTGACTTTTTTCCTGTTTGTTCTAAGCTTTCCTTATTGCTCTCTGTCTGTCTGATCTATTTTTGTTGGGGGTGGCTGGGGGTGAGGGGCTCCAGAGCGACCCTGATGGTTATTGCAAGAGAGGGTGGGGAGCCAAAGTTGGAACTAAGGACCAGAGAAAGCTCCTCTCCCAAGTCCCAAAGGAAGTTTACTGTTTTGTTTCTGAGGATCACTCAGGGTTCCTGGCTGTTGTTCTGATGACATTAGATCCTGTGAGGAAGGGTCTGGGCTTCTTCCATCCCGTGAGGGAGATCCGACAGGGAATGGTTGACCTCAGAGTTCTCAGCCTATGAGGGCTCTCTAATTCCCTGTGATCTCCTTGGCAGTCTGGATATACTCCTTGGTGAGGTACCGGGAGTCCCCGGAGTTAGGACACAAGCCTCCTCCTGTCCTCCTGTTCCAATCTGGGGTCCTCCCCCGCTCTGTGCATATGACCTCCTGTTAAGAGGTGTCAGGATTGCTCTTGGATCCCACTGTATGTCTTTTTAGTTTTTGCTAATGTCTAATGCAGATTCGAGTCTGCTGTCTGTACATTACCTGTTACAATCTTGATAGGTTATACTTAATATCTTCCTCACACACTCTAAGAAGGTGGAAGATTTCTCTGCTCTTCCGACCCATTATGGAATAACACAGGGTATTATAAGCATATCAGGCCTTTCCGTTCTTTGATGTAGAGCATAAGCAGTCATTGATTATTGGTTCACTGGTTACATCACAATATCTTCTTGTATGTGATACAGGCTGTTTGAGGGTGTAATAACATTACAATTTGCAGGCACTATTTTTCGGATTGACATCATTTCATCTTAAATTAAGGCAAACATGTGGTATCTAAATTTTTGGGATTCTCACTTCTCTTTTTCTCTCACTCCCTCTCTCTCTCTAGTTTCTCTGCCTGTCTTTCAAGTAATATGATATATATTTTTAAATGGTTATATCAGAGACAACTTGATGGCTTCAGATTTCATTCTGCAAGACACAGCATTCTGAAATGACTCTCAAGAGGCTGGGAGAATCATTAAAAAAAAATCCCTTGGCCCATCACAATAACAGGTTCTTTTTTCAATAATGGTGAAATTGAGGAAGAGGATGAAAATTCTGCAATTTTCTTTCTTTTTTTACTTTATTAACCAGCTGAATTTTAAAATGAATGAGTACATAGAAATGATAAAAGGGAATTACACCTTTTGAGTATCACAGGGCACACACAGTTGATATGCTATACTTCAGAGTAGTTTTTTTTTTTTTTAATTGGAATGTCAGAGAGGAGGAGAGACATGCAGAGAGAGATTCCCTCTGTTGGTTCACTCCCCAAATGACTATAAAGGCTGGAGCTGAGCTGATCAAAAGCCTGGAGCCAAGAGCTTCTTCCAGACTCCCACATGGATGCAGGGGTTCAAGAACTTAAGCCATCCTCTGCTGTTTTCCCAGGCCATAATCAGTGAGCTGGATTGGAAGTGGAGCAGCTGGGACTAAAACTGGCACCCATATGGGATTCTGTCTCTGCAATGCAGAAGATTAACCTGTTGAGCTATCACACTGGCCCCTCTGAATGGTTTTTATATTCACATTTAAGCAGTGACAGTTTTGTTTGTGTTTTTAGATGAGGAAAAGTGGTGAATAAGATGGTAAATGACTGAGAAGCCACAGCTCTCTGCAAATGTCAACATACAAATCTACAATGTTGTGGCAGAGAACAGACAGCAATAAACATCTGACTGTGTTTTCAGACATTTACTCTGTATAAATCAGGTTGCCCTTTACGACATAATAAGACAGAGTTGTTTGCACTCTGGAGCCTGTTAAAGACTGGCTAGAACCTTCCAAATCTTGATCCTGTGTGAACTATCCAAAGTAGGCTAATATTTCCTTGAAACTCGGCCAATATGACCCTATGTGACCTGTGCTGCCTAAGTTATATTTAGAAAACATTACTTATTTGAACATTAGACTATGAAAAACTTTATGGAAAGAAGAATATGTCTGCAACAAAAGGTAGAGGGGTATGTGTGTGTATGCGTGTTTCCTAAACTAAAAGGAAGTGTTTTCTGGATCACTTCAAGTTTTAGAATTATGATTATTTAGAGACAGCAAAGTCCTTAAAGACTTTTATGTAACAGCATCATTTATAACTGAGAAAACAGGCGCTATTCGTTTTACTGATTTAGCAAAGGTAAATGTTTATTGTGAAATTAACATGTTTAAATCATAGCATTCCTTTTTTAGCTTGCATATACAGATTTGGAGAAATATCTTTAGACTTGGTTTTGAGGAGAAAAAATAATTCAAGGTTACACCAAAGTCTCCTGAAAACAGAGCTGGGCTGCAGAGGTGAGGGACTGATAGGCTGGGGAACACGGCCAGAACAAGAAGCTGCCAGATGTTCCTTCACTCACCAGTGTTAGCCAGCACTCCAAGGAATTTTGAAATCTGCCCTCACTTTATTTTTTACTTTATAACTCAAACTGCCTATTATTTAGTGCCATCTCTTTCCCACAAGTCAACCTTTATTCTTTTTTTATGAGCTATCAAATATCAGGGAGGAACTGAACCCATAAAGAGTTCAAACAACAATCTACAGGCTAAAGAGCACACACCCAATCACTGACTGGGGAGGAGGGGAGACTGACAACCCCAGTGTATATTTAATGTCGCTGAGCAGTGAGTGCCAGGAGCTCCAACAGCGGTCCAAACCTCCACTTGGAATGAGCAAAGGAGCCAGAAGACAGGAGTGTCCCCTGCAGCTGGTGAACACATCCATCAAACTCGTCTCATTACTGCCAGCTGCCTTTCAGGTTTAAGACTACAGTTGGAGTCCTATATCTATTTTCAGACATACTTAAACTTTAAAAAGAAGCTTAAACCACCTCAAACACATTAGGATAACTACTACCTTAAACAAACAAACACCAACCCTGGCGCAGGCATTGTGTAGAGAAGATGTATAATGACTGAACCATGGGGTACTGAGGATACAACAGTAAAAGGTGAGGAAAATGAGGTAGTACAAGGGGGTGGGGAGAACTGCCACAGACAGAAGAAGCAGCAAGTCTTCAAAACCAAATAAAAAATATATTTTGAAGCAGAGGAAGTGACTGGGTCACATGCTGAAGACAGTGAAGACAAATAAGAATCAAAAAGGGATGAAATTTGACCACTGGACTCAGCAGGCCAGACTTTAGCGGTGACCTTCTCAAGAGTGGCTTCAGTGACAAATAGTGCTTGCTTGGCATCCATTTGAGAGAAAATAGATTTTAACTATTCTGATGCTCAATTCTTTGAACTCATCTATACAAGTAGGAGTATGATATCACCTTTCTCAGAGTTACACAAATCGAAAAACAAAATACATATAAAAGTAGTAACACCACCCTCAAAAAATTGTATTTGAAATGCCTACTAAAGTAGTAAGTCCTTAATAAACATCAGCTTTTATTATTTATACTTTGTAAAAAAGAATTTATCCCTTTTATTTGAAAGTCAGAGTTACAGAGAGAGAGGAAGAAATAAAGATGGTCCAGTTGTGGCCCAAAGCTTTGGGAACTTGCACCCATGTAGGAGACATGGAGGAAGTTCCAGGCTCCTGGCTTCAGATCGGCGCAGCACCGGCCGCTGCAGTAACTTGGGGAGTGAATCATCGGACAGAAGATCTTCCTCTCTGTCTCTCCTCCTCTCTGTATATCTGTCTTTGCAATAAAAATAAAATAAATCTAAAAAAAAAGATGGTCCAGCTGTTGGTTCACTCCCTACATAGCCACAAATACCAGGAGAAGTCCACACCAAAACCAGAAATCAGGAGCATCATCTGGGGCTCCCATATGAATGACAGGGACTCAAATACTTGGTCCATCCCCAGAACATTATTAGGGAGCTGTATTGGAAGTGGAGCAGGCAGGACATGAACTGGTACCCATAAGGGATGCGGGAGTCATAGAGAACAGCTTTTCCCACTACACTGTTTATGCCCTTATTATTTTTCAGATTTCAATCACTCAGGAAAAATTAACATTTATTTCTTTAGATTGCTTAAGCTAATCAACTTAAAGTTTTTTTAAAAGATTTTTTAAGGGTCATCATGCAGCATAGTGTTTTGATGTAAGTATTATCTATAACACTGTCATCCCACATAGGTTTCTGTTCAAGTCCTGGCTGTTCTGCCTAGAATCCAGCTCTCTGCCAATAGTCTAGAAAAAGCAATGGATGATTGCTCAAGTTTTTTGGCCTTTGCCAAAGTTTCCCAGAGGAAACTTCTGCTGGATTTGGTTAGGCCCCAGCTGTTGTGACAGGACAATTACTCACTGCATACTTTTACAGACGGTGGACAACAGGTGACTCAAAGGATGTCAAGGATGGTACACTACAGACTTGTTAATTTACCAACCTCTGCGTCAAAAAATTCATACAGATATCCCCAAAGCTCAAAACCATGGTCAAAGAAAGTTAACTCTGTGCTAAGAGAAAAACTTTATGAAAAATAAATTTACTGGAACTTGACTGAGCAAAGAATGATTTCCAAATTAACCAGCCGTCAAAACCAAAAGAGGTGCAGAGAAGCCCTGGTCTGCACTTGGTGGGAAAACACTTATGGGAAAAAAAATGAGGGACAAAGCCCTAAATGGTTTAAACATTGGTCATTTGCAATTGACTAAAGTTCAGCTGCTATGGTTGGCTGCTATTACAAGAGTATACTCCCAAATTAGGTTTTTACTTCATTTTCATACACTGGTTGTAATTTGTTATATGAGAAGGACCCAGTATTGGGGCCTGCAGAGGCCATATTAACTTCACTCCCACAACAGACGGGATTGGTAGCTTCTGCATTGAGAGCCTTTTAGAAGCTGCTATAATCTTACAATGAATAGTGTATACAGGTAAAGATACAAGGTAAAAAATGCCTTTAGCCTTAGTCCCATATCAGAATGCTTAGGTTTGATTCAGAACTGCTGCTCTCGAATCCAGCTTCCTGGCAGTAAAAACCCTGAGAACAAGTAGGTGATGGCTAAAATGGTTACTCATAGGACAGTTCCATATTACAATCCCAATTACTGGCTCCTCCCCTAGCCTACCTCCAGCCTTAGTACAGAGTTGAAATTAATCAGAAAATGGGAACTGCTTCCCCTCTTTCCACTTGTCAAATACATATATTTAAAAACTGCTTTGGGGTCAGGTGCAGTATCCTGATGGCTGAAGTTCTTGCCTTGCATGCATCAGAATCCCATATGAATGTCAGTTTGTATCCCAGCAGCTACACTTACCATCCAACTACCTGTGTGAGTCCTGGGAAAGCAGTCGATGGTGGCCCAAAACAATGGGACCCTGTACCCATGTGGGAGACCTGGAGGAAGTTCCTGGCTCCTGGCTTCAGTTTGGCTCAGCTCCAGCTGTTGCAGCTACTTGGGGAGTGAACCAACAGAAGAAATATCTTCCTCTGTGACTCTCTCCTCTGTGAATCTGACTTTCCAATAAAAATAAATCTACAGGCCCAGCGCGGTAACCTAGTGGCTAATGTCCTCACCTTGCACGCACCAGGATCCCAAAAGGGCACTGGTTCTAATCCTGGCAACCCCTCTTCCCATCCAGCTCCCTGCTTGTGGCCTGGGAAAGCAGTCAACAATGGCCCAAAGCCTTGGGACCCTGCACCCGTGTGGAAGACCTGGAGGAGGCTCCAGTCTCCTGGCTTTGGATCGGTTCAGCTCTGGCCGTTGCGGTCACTTGGGGAATGAATCAGCAGATGGAAGATCTTTCTGTTTCTTCTCCTCTCTGTATATCTGACTTTCTAATAAAAATGTAAATAAGCAAATCTTTAAAAATAATAAATAAATATTTTTTTTAAAAAACTTGATCTTGATATCCTTTGAAAACAAAACCTTCTTTCCAAGCCCCAGAAACAAAGAGAATAGCTTAAAGGACATTTAATATAAACTGTCCTTTCACAGATTTTAAAGTTTTGCAGGGTATCTTTACCATATAAAGATGAATTCTTCATGGTCTGTTCACTTTGTTTTTCTGGAATCCCTATCATAGAAGATGTCTCACCCCCAGCACCCTCTTTCACTCCTGCCCATATTCAGAGCTGGCACTCAGCCATGTTCTGGAACTTCAAAAAAATGAAAAAAAAATGGCAGAGTAATGAGGAAATTTTGGGGGTGATGATAATATCCTATGCATTGATAAGAGTGTGGTTAAAAAGCCATGTGCATTTACCAGACTTCTGTAATTGTTCACTAAAGACTTGTGAATTTTTCTGTACACAAATTTTACCACCAAAATCTAAAACTTAGAAAAACTATGATTTTAAATAAATTATATATATGCTCAAATGGTTAGAAATGACATCTATAAATTATTTTAAATGCTTGATGAGGTAAGGTGGGAGTCGTGGTGAAGCAGTTTAAGTTACTGCTTGGGATGCTTGCATTGGAGTGCTAGAATGAATCCTAGACATTCTACTTCCATTTCAGCTTCCTGTTACTATTCTGGAAGGCAGCAGGTGATGGCTGAAGTAATAGGCCCCTGCCATCTGGGAGGACTCAGGTAAAATTTCTGGCTCCTGGTCCAGGCCTGGTCCAGTCCTGGCTACAGATATTTCAGGAATAAATCAGTAGATAGGAAGTCTCTCTATCACTCTCTTCACTCATTCTCTCTCTGCCCTTTCAAACAAATAAATAAATCTTCTAAAAAAGCAAATAATAGTAATAACATGATAAATATGAGTAAAGAAAAATAAGAAGTTTAACTAGTAACTAATAAAACCTAATTTTTTTCATAAAACTTTCAAGCGGGAAATGAAGCAGAACAGTTTTTTTTAGGACAAATTACAGATGAGGAAAATCATGTTCAGAGAGCTTGTCTAGTCCATCGTGTAGGATCCTTGAAGACTGCCTATTGCCTCAACAATAAAATCCAAGCTCTTTGGCTTGGCACACGAGGCAGTTACAGTCTGTCTTCCTTTCCTCTCCCTGACCACATCTTCAATCTTCTAAGCTGAAGGACAGCACTATAATAAGACAAGTAGGCAGCTGAGCAGCCTAATCATTTGGTATCCTTTCAATATGATAATATTTTTAAACTAATTTTTACTTATCAGTGCATTATATGAACATATAATATAGAACAAGAAGGATCAAAAGACTTTAAACAAAAATCCAGCAGTGTTTTCAGAGTTCTGCCATACCTTCACCGTACTACTTCCGGACTCTGGAATAGTCTGGATTATAGTGATTTCTATTGGTCTCCACATTTCTGGGTTTGTGATTATCTCTCAATTCATTCAGCATATCATCTATCATCCACTAATCTCCTTTTGTAGATGAGGTTATTAGTGCTGTCTTTCCTCTCATTCTCCCAACATAGTTATAAAATATTCTTTGGTTAAACCAATTTTCATCATTAATATAACTATAAATATTATTTGCAGAAGAATCATAAATATATTGTGTGGCAAGCATTATGAAACATCAGGTTCAATTACTGCTTGGGATGCATGCATTCAATATCAAAGTGCCAGGGATTAACTCTTGCCTCTGTTTCTAATCCCACTTCTTGGTAACACATTCCTTGGGAGATAGTATGAGATGGCTCAAGGACTTGGGTCGCTGCCCCAACATGGGAAGGATGTGTGGCTTTCCAGGCTCCTGGCTTTGGTCTGGCTCTGACTGTTGTGGACACTGTGGAGTGAATCAGCTGATGAAAGATCATATCTCTGTGTGTCATTCTGCTTTTTTCTTTCTTTCTTTCCTCCTTATCAACCTTATTTGAAGATTTTAAAAAAATTTTGTTGGAAAGGCATATTTACAGAGAGGAGAGACAAAGATCTTCCATCTTCTAGTTTACTTCCCAGCTGGCCGTGACAGCCAGAGCTGAGCCCAGGAGCCTCTTCCAGGTCTCTCACGCGGGTGCAGGGTCCCAGGGCTTTGGGCCGTCCTCGACTGCTTTCCCAGGCCACAATCAGGGAGCTGGATAAGTGCAGCAGCCCGGGCACAAACCAGTATCCATATGGGATCCTGGTACTTACAAAGGGAGAGTTAGCCAACTGAGCCATCACACTGGGCCCATCATTCAGCTTTTCAAATAAAATGAATGTCTTCAAAAGTATTTTGTGATTACATTGTTCTTATGTTTGGTTTCTCTTGAAGCTGATAGCTGACCCTGCTTCTTTGTTTCACTAGATTTCACTGAACACACACCTATTGATAGCTCTGTAAAATGCTTCTCAATAACAATTTTCACATGAATAAACTTTTTAGATAACAAGGTGTTCCTCCAGCATCATCCTTACTGGGGCCTTACACTCCAGTGTGCAAGATAAGGCAGATGTAGTGAGAGGAAGAGCTCTGATGAAAACTCCACTCACAGGAGCTGAAAAGAAGCCATCTATGTTCCTGGATATCAAGTAAGGATTAACCGGACAAGATGTAAGGTTTCTGGAGATTTTGTAGCTTTCCCATTGTGTTGCCCCCTTCTGTTTTTCCCTGGTAATTAGTACCAAACAAAATCCTTAAAATTGAAAGGACCTTATGTACTTATTTCAGTGCACAGAGATAAACATGTAAGCCACTCTAGGAGAACTAAGAACTCAGGAGTTTAACCTATAGGAAGTCTTAGAGTTTTTCAGCAATCCCTCAGGCAGTACAGCTTTCCTGGTCATCAAATCCTTCATGCTTAAAAATTACCTGAGGCCAGTATTGCAGTGTTGCAAGTTAAGCCGCTGCCTATGGTGCTGGCATCTCATATGGGCAATGGTTTTAGTCCTGTTACATTTCACATCCAGCTCCCTGTTAATGACTAGAGAAAGCAGCAGAAAATGGCCCAAGTCCTTGAGCTGCTGCACCCACATGGGAGATCCAGATAAAGTCCCTGAATTTGCTCTGGCCCAGCCCTCGCCATGGTAGCCATTTGAGGAGTGAACCAGCAGATGAAAGATTCTTGCTCTACCTGTCAGTATCTCTCCCTCGATCAAATAAATAATTACAAATAAATAATTAACTATCAAATAATTATATCTTTTTAAAAAATTATCTTTCCTTCTTCACTTTTCATCTTAATTCTCACCTGATTAATATAGAAAGAGGGAGTGCCTGGACCACCATAGCAAAATAAAAGCTTCATAGAAGATGAGGATACACATGAGTTTCTAAATTTGGTGTCATCTCTAAAAGATACATCTGGCTTGTACACACACATCAGCCATGGTACTTTGGTCAGCCACCATGAATCTCCATGGCAAGAATAATTTTCTGGAATATTCATTTTCTGCTTAGTTTCTGGGAGAGGAAGGTAAGGAAAAGCCAGGGAAAAACATTCAATGGAGGGATATTTTAATTCTGCTACATCTACTTCAGAGGCCACGATTTACTGGCATTTATTCCTCAATGTGATTATATTAAATACATATAAATGACAAATACTTCATAGTAATGACATGTAACTTGTGTTTTTTAACCTCACCAAAGCAAGTATCTAAATTTTCCTTTTTAGTCACCAATAGGCACCAGGCCACACACTGGCTAAGCTTTCAATGGTCCTGCTGGGGAAGCAAAATATCTATGGATAGTGATTTCTACCTGTGCTCGTATACAGGGCAGGAGGGCAAGTTTAGACAAGAGTTTCTGGTGCTCAAGTTTCAGCCAGATGGAAAACCCTCTCATATGCCAACAATAGCAATTACAAAAATGATGTCATGATCAGAAAAGAAGCTTATGTACACAGTGTAATGGGAGAACTAAAGAGGATTACAAATGACAGTGAAATTACAAAAGAAGACAATGCTCTGTGGCTTCTCCCGACAGAGTTGGGTGATAGCACCTATTTTTGCAACATCAAAAATAGGTTCTCTTACTGATGTAAATCAGTCAAAGGACCTGGGAGATCTTTGAGTATTTTAATATTTGATACCAGATTTGAAATGTTTAGCTTTTGGTCTCATTTTATTATAATTCAAGACCAAACCAATTTAAATTATATAGTTTTGATTTTGTTTTTTATATTTAATTGAAGGTAGTTAAGGGATGGATAGTCATTAACAATATTGAGATTTTGATGAATGTGAAAAATATTATAGTGAATTTAAAATAATATATATGGGAGCCAGTGCAATGGTCAAATCAGCTAATCTTCTGCCTTGCATGCACCAGCATCCCATATAGTCACTGGTTCATGTCCAGGCTCCTCCACTTCCCATCTAGCTCCCTGCTTCTGGCCTAGAAAAGCAATAGAGCATAGCCCAAAGCCTTGGGATCCTGCATCTGTGGAGACCTAGAAGAAGCTCCTAGCTCTATATTGACTCAATTCTGACCACTGCAGCCATTTGGGGGGTGAAGCAGCAGATGAAAAATCTTTTTCTCTATCTCTCCTCTATAAACCTGCCTCTCAAATAAAATATATTCTTCCAAAACATAGCAGATGTAAGCTTCAAATTTTTATTTTGATAAGTATTATATTCCTTATGCCTAAACAGAGCCAAGCACACATTGGGCCTGGCATGATGAATGGTTATTGGGCCTAGAATTATGGGTCAATTTGCTCTGCTTCTAAGTGCCAGGTCCTGGCTGCTCCACTTCCCATCCAGTTTGTTGTTTATGGCTGGGAAAGCAGTAGACAATGGCCCAAAGAATTGGGATTGTGCACCCACATGGGAAACCTGGAGGAAGCCCTTACCTCCAGGCTTCAGATAAGCTCAGTTTGAGTCACAGCAGCCATTTAGAGAGTAAACCAGTAAATGGAAGATATTTCTCTCTATTTTATTTAAAAATCTGCCTTTCCCAGGAGGAATGTGGGCTCCCCTGCTGGACAACCACTCCCACTAGAGAACATGAGTTGGAATGGGGGCAGACCAGACCAGGCAGGGCTACAACACCTGTGGGCCTCATGTGAGCCAAATCAGAGAGAAGTTAGACTGGGCT
This sequence comes from Ochotona curzoniae, assembly GCF_017591425.1. Taxonomy (NCBI): domain Eukaryota; kingdom Metazoa; phylum Chordata; class Mammalia; order Lagomorpha; family Ochotonidae; genus Ochotona; species Ochotona curzoniae. The sequence continues at coordinate 64,242,318 of NW_024466599.1, forward strand.
GATTGTTCCTGGCACCACAATAGAGGACAGAACAAATCAACCAACTACCCCAGCAATATGTTGGCAGTGAAAAGCTGGGCAAACGGAGACTCTAAGGTAGACTACGTCAATCAATGGATTCTGAATAGATTTCATCATGCTTGGAATGGCGAGATTGGCAGCAATTCATAACTGTTGAACTATCAAAACCACTTGAGCAAGACCCTCGAAGCATGCCCCACATCAGGGACCGGGGATGGGTGAGAGACTTGGTGGGGCTTCTCCCTTTATCTTCCCCTTTAACCCAGATACAGGGGGAAAAATGTGGAAATAATAGTCTTACCCACTTTCCTGTAGCCCTTGAACTTTTGTGCCTTAATGAACAATGTAAAGATTGTCAAAAATAAAGAAAAAAAAAATGGAAAAAAAATCTGCCTTTCCAACAAAATCCTTTTTAAAAAAAAAGAGGGGCCCGGCGCGGTGGCGCAAGTGGTTAAAGGTCCTCGCCTTGCACGCCCGGGATCCCATATGGGCGCCGGTTCTAATCCCGGCAGCCCCACTTCCCTTCCAGCTCCCTGCCTGTGGCCTGGGAAAGTAGTGGAGGACGGCCCAAAAGCTTTGGGACCCTGCACCCGCGTGGGAGACCCAGAAGAGGCTCCTGGCTTCGGATTGGCATAGTATTGGCCCGAGGTGCTCACTTGGGGAGTGAATCATCGGACGGAAGATCTTCCTCTCTGTCTCTCCTCTCTGTATATCCGCCTTTCCAATGAAAAAATAATTAAAATAAATCTTTAAAAAAAAAAGAGTATATGACTCAATATTGTTCAAGAATGAAATAGGAATAGATTAATTTTTTGAAAATGTATTTATTTAACAGGCAAATTTATATAGAGAAAGGAACAGAGAGAGATTGAAAGATCTTCCATTTACTGATTCACTCCCAGAATGACTGTAAAGGCCCTAGGCAGAGCCAAGCCAAGGTAGGAGCTTCATCTGGGTCTCCCACATGGGTAACAGGGGCCCAAGCACTGGAGCCATCCTCTGCTGCCTCCAACTAGCATCCTAATCTAGTAAGAAATGCTTGCCTTGCAAGCAGGATTTAACATGCTGTCTTACAACACCATCCTCACATCCGGAATTGTTTTAAATCATGCGGTTCTACTTTATATTTAACTTTAAGGGAAGAGACAGAGTTAACTCTCCTTTTTGCTGGTTTACTTATAAATGCTCACAATGGTTAATAATGGGTTAGGCCAAAGTCAGAAGATAACAATTCAATCTTGTCTCCCACACTGAGTGGCAGGAATCCACCTGACACATCATCTGCTGCCTCCCAGGGTCTATGCTGGCTAAAACAGGAACCAGAGCTGAAGCTAGGAACCAAACCCAGGCACTCTGATATAGGACATGGGTGTCTTTTTTGTTGTTAAGATTTATTTATTTTTATTGGAAAGGCAGATTTACAGAGAGAAAGGAGAGATTGAAAAATCCTCCATCCACTGGTTCACTTCCTAAATGGCCACAACAGCTGGAGCTGAGCTGATCTGAAGCCGAGAGCCAGGAGCCTCCTCCAAGCCTTCCCCATGGGTGCAGGGTCCCAAGACTTTGGGCCATCCTCTATTGCTTTCCCAGGGCATAAGCAGGGAGCTGGATGGAAAATGGAGCACCTAAGACATGAACTGGTGCTTATATGAGATCCTGGAATTTGCAGGGCAGAGGATTAGCCAATTGAGCCATTGTGCCAGGTCTAGAACATGGGTGTCTTAACCAATGTCTTAATAAATCAAGTACTTGGCCCTCATTTTCACTTTTTAAAAGAAACAATCTCCCATATAAGTATACATGAGTACTCACTGTGCACTTAAGAACTTGGTTAGGTTTCATGTTTTTTCTGAGGCAAAATTTGAACTCCACTTACTTGTTGGACAAATCAGAACTCGTACTCTAGGTGTGTGGACTATGAAAATAGAATGGAGGCATAACTTGCCTATTAAAAACATGTTATGTGGGATGAAGTTAGAGTTTGAATTCACAGGTCAGCAGCAACATAACAGAATTAATTGTCCTTCAAGGGTTATAAACTAACCAATTTTTTTTCTTTAGACTTATTTATTTTTATTGGAAAGGTAGATTTACCAAAATATCTTCCATCCAATGGCTCATTCCCCAAGTAGCCACAATGGTCAGAGCTGAGCACATACAAAGCCAGGAGCCAGGTGCTCCTTCTGGGTCTCCCACATACGTATAGGATTCCCTAGGCTTTGAGCCATCCTCTGCTGCTTTCCCAGGCTATAAGCAGAGAGCTGGATGGGAAGTGGAGCATCTGGGGCATAAACCAGCACCTATATGGGATCCCAGTGCGTGCAAGGTGAGGATTTAGTCATTGAGTCATCACACTGGTCCCCAAACCACCCTATTTTTTAAGAAGTATAAATATTCATGGGGTTACCTAATATATAAACCCCCAAAGTGATCCATCCTTGGAGAAACTGCTTTGAAAAGATCAACTGTTAACTCAGCCTTAGACCCTACAGAATCACTGCATTTCTGTTCCCCCTCCCACAAGCATGAATAAAGAGGAAGCCTAAACAATTTCAATCTTTTCTGCCATTCCTGAGAAGGACATGAAATATAAACTCTACTTATGTGCTTATCTGACTAGAATTCATGAGTCTGTACCTTTAGGACTTTGAATCATTTCAAAATTCTCCTGCTCAGTAAACAAATCTCTGCACACAAGTAGGTACCCCAGCATAAAGTTCAGGTCAAAGGTTATGGAAAGACACAGTGGTTACCTATTGATTGTCTAACTATAGCCAGCTAGGTTTGAGCTCTGTTGGAGCTCAGCTTGGGAATAGAGCTATCATCTGGTGCCATTCTATGTCGAGTAACAACCATCTGCTTCTTATGCACTCTTCCTATTTGGACAAACAGTCACCCTACATGAAAACCCACTAATCATAACTATTCAAAGACATAACATCTTTGACATCAATTTGGTTGGTTCCAACAACGGATCACCTAGGACAAATCTTGAAAGTAATGAGAACATTTGAGCATTTCTAACATGAAAAACACTACTCTGTGTGTGTGTGTGTGTGTGTGTGTGTGTGTGTGTGTGTGTGTGTGTGTGTGTTTTGGAAGCTTCTATCTTCCCATCTGTCTATAATCAGATTACACAGATGATACACAAAGAGTGGGTGAACTATTATTTACACAAATACTGGCTTTAAAGCGCTAAATCTTGACATGATGATACCAGCTTAAAATGATGTATGACTTGCTACAATCTGATTATTATTTAGATTTATAATGTGTTCCCTTATCTTCACAGATAATCTACTATTTAAGTACGAGGGATTTGGAGAGGGTGAATAAAAATGATTAAACTCACCCATTCAACAAGTATTATCATTTCTATGGTGTGTTGGTCTGGAACCAATAGTGAGATGCAGAGGTGATTTCATTTTTAATGAGGGCAAACTTAGGAATTTTTCACGGTACTTCACTTTTTAACCTTCATTCAAAAGGTATCTGTATCTTGGTATATACCTAATTGATTTCAAACATTATTTGTAATATCGCACCAAGTTGCACTATAATTAAGCTCTTAAAGTCAGTTATAATTTTTACGCTATGTACATTATAAAATGTAGGGAGTTAGCTCCAGGGAAAATACATTCCATATTTTTTGGGTCTCCTTTCTGAGGAGAGTTATTTTTTTCAAAACAAAAAGCCAGAAAAACATACTTTGAGAATCAATGTTACTGTTGTTACAGTGCTCTAAACTTAGCCATTTCAACAATGAGAAGGAGTCAGGTTCCCTGGGTCTACATTCCAAGATTGCTTAGACCAAGAGAGCAGGTGGTGAGAAAATTCCTACATCAAAAAGGAGACTCACAAAGGCAAAAGTTTACAGCTTTGTTGCTGCCCTGCCTTTGAGAAACCTCTCTAGAGGGTGAAGGGCATGAAGGTGAAGATTGCTTTAAAATAAGTCTCCCTAGAAACACTATAAACGTAGTTAAGAGAGGCAGACACATGCATACACATACATATGCATGTACACATTCTTACTTATCCATATACATATATATTACATGTATATGTGGAGGGAAATGATATATGTGGAGGGAAAATAAAAAAGAAAGAAGGAAAACCATGTGTGAAATCTGCCCCCCATCCCAGGACTTTGAAAGATTCCACTTCACTTTTTCAAGTAAGCACCTCATTGAAGAGAATAACCCCAGAGAATTCACACCTGCAAGCTGTTCTGTTTCTTTGCTTTTAGGTTGTATATCATTAGATAACAGATTAGGCTTGGAGCTCTTTTTTTTTGGACAAAAAGTGGTTAGTTTTTGAAAAGCAGTCATTTTAGAGATCATAGTTTGAGAAAAAAGTAAAGGCACTTTAGAATATTTTTTTAAAAAGATAACGGTACTGTTGTATTTTTCTTATTGCCATCACTAATGAGGAAGTTTCATGAGCACAGACTTATTCATATAACCCTCAGCAATGGTCAGACCCCTATAAGTATTTGACTGAATAATTATAAGTGAATTAATGGATTAATTAATGAGATCAACAAATCAATAATATCAAGTGTTTGCTATTTGTAATGGAGAACACAAAGTATACGATGCGATGGCTGCCTAAAGGAAACTGTAAGCAGAGAAGGTTGCAAAGTTAACAACCATAAAGCTATCGAGAAACAATAAAACAATAGTAATAGTGGTAACAATGAAAGTTGGGTTAGAAGTACTTCAGCTGGTAACGCTCCTCAGATGCATGGGGAGCTAATTCCACTCCTCTAAGTGGCACCTTTGAGATTTTGGGAAACATCTCTCAGAATCTCCAAGGCTGGTCCCCATCATTTAAAACTTTAAGAATATTTTAAGTCTATCCATGAGAGACCTATGTGTAAGAATAGTAACATTTCCACTAGAGATATAAGAAAACATTAAAATCATTTTATAATACAGGTATAATGACTATATATTTGGAACTCCTCCAGTCTTTAAACAAGTACTTTATCTGAAGACTTTAGCCTAGTGCGTTCACTTGGGAAGTGGACCACTGGAAGGAAGATCTGATCTTTCTCTCTGTTTCTTGTTCTCTCTGTAAATCTGCCTTTCCAATATAAATAAATAAATCTTTTTTTAAAAAAAAAAAAGACTAAGAAAAAAATTAATGCCCAGTAAATACTGCAAGCTGTCTTAGTGGTAGATTCTGAGATTCTTTTCTCACTTGACAGGGGTATCAAGTTGTTGTGATACAGTGGACTCCAGTTCCTTGCTTTAATGAAAATTACAGGAAAGTTGGCTTTTAGAGAGAGAGAGAGAGAGCACTTTGCTAAACACGTAAAAAACTAAATCAGCTTGCAAACTGATCTCCCTTACAGCCATTAGAGACTCACAGTCCAAAGATCAGTGGATTGAATGGATCAAAGCTGTTTTGTTTGTCTAATCTGAAAGGAATGATACTGTAAACCTGAACAGATAATGAGGAAATCCCTAGCTTCTCTGATTTTCTGATGCCACCATACTATGGCAGTCATTTCCCATATCTATTCACTCCTAGGAGTTTAGCTTAATATTTTTCCCTTAGAAATATGCTTCAGTAATAAAATATTTTTCTTTTTTTACTTTGCTGGCCTCTAGCTCCCCAGCCCTCAAAGGAAGTTGCAGATAAATGACTGTTTATTATCCCAAGAGAAAACGGACTTTGCTGAATGAAGGGAAGGGGTCACGTTCTAATTTTTGTAAGACGTGGGCAAGTGTCCTAGAATGAAGACAATATATAGCATAAGTCTTGTGCCAGACCTGTGACACTGGTATCTCATACAGACATTAGTTTTATTCCTGGCTTTTTTTCCTGGCTGCTCTACTTCTGATCCAGCTACCTACTAATATCCTAGAAAAAACCAGCAGAAAGTGGCCTAAAGACTTGAGAGACACCAAGATGAAGCTGTTGGCTTTGGCCTGGCCCAGTCCTAGCGGCCTTTGTGACAATTTGGGGAGTAAACAAGCAGATGAAAGAGCTCTCTCTCTCTGCTCTCTTGTTAATTCTTTCAAGTATATAAATAAAGCTTTTTCAAAAAATAAAGTTCTTTGTGCTTTATAATGTTCTCCTTTTTTTTTTTTTAATTTTATCATTTTATTATATGGTTCCATAGGCTCTGGTATTTCCCAAGCCCCTTCCCTAAAGCCCCTCCCCCACACACTGTTTTCCCCTATATTATTACAATAGTATACGCCTTCATAAACAGTCATAAGTCCATCATTCTATTTCAGTGTATCCTGACACTGTAGGTATGAACAATGGCAGAGAGTCCAGCATCCTATTATTAGCATATTTAACAGTTTCACTGGGAGTCGATCTGGAAGTAGAGATACACACTGCATTGTATCTTCACTATGCACTGCATAGTGACAGTCTGTACTACACAGTTACTACATATCCCCTTAAAAGCCATAAAACAAACAAACAAACAAAAAACAGGGAGAAAAATAGAAAATTTACAACAACATCAAGTTAAATAACATGACTAATTTGTCTCTGAACAAAAGAAAATAAAAAGCTTGAGGAAAATGATGCCACTGTATGATCTACATGTCACTGAAGATAGTAATAAGAAAAAAAACTTTTTTAAAGACATGAAAATAAAAATATTCAAACCCATGAGATGTAGCAGAAACAGTATTGAGAGGGACATTTGTAACATGAAGTGCTTACAAAAAAATCAAGATATCTCAAATAAATGATCTAATGATGCATCCAAAGGACTTAATAAAGAAGAAAAATGAATAGGAAGCAAGAAATTATAAAAGACACACAGCAAAAATAAATGGGATTGAAATTCAAAAAGTACAAATTGCAACAAAAAGAGCAAATTTTTAAGATGAGCAAAACAAACTTTTAGCCAGAGTAGCAAGAAAAGAGAAAAAAAACAAGTAAAATTAGACATGAAAAAGAAAACATCCTTAGAAACTAGAAAGGTGATCCCTTCTTGTTCAATGGATCTGGATCCTTTCATCATTACGTGGTATCCTTCCTCATCTCTTTCATTCATATCAAAGTTTATATTATCTGATATTAAAAAGTGAGGGTTTTTAGCTGCCAGGCTACTGTGCTGGGCCCAAAAATAAACAAATCTTATAAAAATAAAAAAGGAAAAGACATGCACACACAGGAAAATACATAAAGATATCAGTCACTATCAAGCAACAAATTCACAACTATCATCCAGTCCTAGGAATAAAACTCTACCAACTGAGTTCCCCACTAGAAGCCTCTCCAAATGAACTCCAATACAACAATCTCCTCTCTCTCATCAAGTAATCACTATTCTGAGTATTAAGACAATACCTGCTTTCCTTTAAAACAATACTTTAAATTTTATTTTATTTTATTTTTTTATTGTTAATAACATTGTATTATGTGATACAGTTTTATAGGGGCTTGGATTTCCCCCGCTCCGCCCACAACCCTCCCCCCATGGTGCATAACCACAGTTCAAGTTCAGTTGAGATTCCTTCATTTCAAGCACATGCCCAGCATTGAGTCCAACATCTTATTGTCCTGATAACATTAAAATGGTCATATAGTCCACAAGGATGCACATATATGTAGGCCTCTGATTAGGGTGGGGAGGGCATAGAGGAAGGTGGATAGGGTGTGTGTTTGTGTTTAAGTCTTATTTTTTTCCTGTATCTCCAAGGGAGGAGGGATAAGAAGCTGCTCCTTGCTGTCAAAACTATATTAGCACCTGGGGATGGGGTAGAGTCATCTGATGATACCTTAGAGAGACCCTGATGTGCGGAGGAGTGTTCAGAGTGTGTTACCTGAGTGGGTTTGCTAGCTCTGAGACATTGTCAGCTTCATTGCACCAGTGTTAAGAAAATCTTCCCAAGTTCTATTGGTTGACCGAGTCCACCCATAGGTACAAGAACATGTTACAAATCTTGGCTTTCCATCCAACAACACAGTTGATTTCTCCTACTGGCATAGATGAGCTGGCCATCTTCACAGTGTTATCACCTAAGTATAATAATTCAAACATGTTTCCCTAGATGATCTATTTGGGCTGCTATGCTTATACAAGGAGGAAATTTAGGCACAGAAAAACATGACAACACAGGGAGACAACAACTATAACAAGCCAAGGAGAAAAGCCTGGAACAAATACTTCCCTTCCTTTTTCTTTAAAGTTCAATACTTTTATTAAATTATCTTGATGTTGGTTGTTAAGGGTGGATATTCCCAGAAACATGGTATATTCTTTTAATGTATAATTTAAATATTTTAATTTCAAGAAAGTTTTTTGGTCTATTTTAAAAGATTTATTTACTTATTTATTGTTTACTGCAAACTCAGATCTACAGAGAGGAGGAGAGATAAAGAAGATCTTCTGCCTGATGATTCCCCAAGTGATCACAATGGCCAGAGCTGAGCTGATCCGAAGCCAGGAGCCTCTGTTGTGAGCTAAGGAGTTGATTAGCACTCCTTGGCCTAGGCAGGAACAGGAACTGGGCTGTGGCTAAAAACACCTAGACTAATTGGACTCATCTGTATCCAATATCCTGGCTAAATGAGGATGTGGGGGGGAAGAGCATATAAGGGATGTGAAGGAGCAATAAAGCCAGACTTTCGAGAGACTTCTACCATCACTGGTCTCCAGTTGGTGCTTCATCTCCAGACCCTCTCTGTGTCCACATTACTGGCTCTGCTGGCCAAAGCAAATGGCACCTAACGTGGGGCATGGCATGAGGGGCAATCTGGGGGACCCCTGGTCCTATGAAGGTAAGTTTGGAATTAAAAATTTGCAGGGGCATAAGTGATTTCATCCCCAAACCCTGTCCCTGTCCTAGGGCATGAGGGACAATCTGAGGGACCCCTGGAACTCTGGAGGAGCATAGATGATTTCATCCCTAGACCTTCTCCCTGTCCTGGGGCACGAGGGATAATCTGAGGGGCCCCGGAAATCCGGAGGCAAGCTTAGAATTAAATATTTTGTCAACTGAACTTGAACTATGGTTATGCAACAAGGTGGAGGAATCCACCATGGGGGGAGGGGTATGGGAGGGGTGGGGGGGATCCCCAGCGCCTATAAAACTGTACTACATAATATAATGTAAGCAACAATAAAAAAAAAAAAATAAAACAAAGTAGCAAAAAAAAATAAATAAAACATTTTATAAAGATGGCTGAGACCAAAATAATAAAATCTTAAAAAATTCAAAAAAAGAATTAAATATTTTGCAAAGCCATAAGTAAAATTTATCATGCGGCAAGAACTCGCTAAAGGGCAGATGACTAAGGGAATCTGAGATCTGCTCCAGTCACAAGGCACTGACACTAAGCTTAAAGCCTCGCAGAAGTTCGTTAAAACTGTCTGTGATGTATCCCCATGGTTTGCTCTCCTTGTAGCCACCATTTTCCTCTGGTGCTTGGTAAAAAAAAATGCTTTGTCATGCCCTCAAGCAGTGGTGAAACCCTTCCTTAAAAAATAATTCATAAGAAGGGGAAGGGAACTGCAAACCAGGGTAAGAAAGAAGGAACCCCAAGCCTGAGTAGGAAGACAGAGGGGACCCCAAACCAGGGTAAAAAAGGAAAAGGAACCCCAGACCAGACAGTCTGTAGAAACTGCGCGAAGATTTGTGGTCCTCTTCTGAGGAGGAGGAAAGGGAAGAGGATAGAAATGAGTTTGCTGAGGATTCTCCACCTGTAGAGCATGTGCCTGTAGAGCGTGTGCCAAGTGAAAATCGCTTTTGGCCAGGCTCGGAGCCCTCTGCGCTGCCTGTGCCCATTGGCGCCATTAAATCTGGGCACAGCTGTGATATATTTACAGGAGCAACTTCAGCATCTCTCCCTTCAGTTGAGGCAAGATTAGCTACAGCCGCAGGTAAAATACAACTTATTTCTGTTTAATTATTTGGAATTTAAACTTTTTTCAGAATTGTATTAAGCCCCTCAAAATTTCCATAACCCAGATGTTTTTAGCCATCTTTAAAAAGGCATCCAAAAATTCAAAAAGTTCAAATTATAGGACTTCCCTTGGTATTCTTAGAATACCAAGAATGCCAACAGATTAATCTCCCATTTTGTGGAGACATTTAATCAGGTTGATTGAATTATATTAATAGATTATTTGCAAATGGACGTGACACACATCCCAGAGTTTGGGACACTAAAGTATGTGCATGTTATTGTCAGTACTTGCTCTGGATTTATTGTAGCTATTCCTCAGGCAGGGGAATAAGTCAGGCATGCTCTGGTCCATTGCTATGCATGTTTTTACATATTGGGAACTCCCAACGTTATTAAAACTGATAATAGCCCTTACTATACCAGCAGTAAGTTTTGTGATTTTGCTGCCTCCTACCATATACAACTAATTACAGGCATTCCTTATAATCCTCAAGGACAAGGTATTGTAGAACATGCCAACTGTACTATTAAGGATTACCTTATTAAAACAAAAAAGGACAAGTATAGCACTCCCCAAGATAATTTGAACCTGTATTATTTATCTTAAAATTTCTAACATTGAATGCTGAAGGACGGTCTGCTGCAGATCATTATTGGAATCCATCTTGGGAGCAGAAGGGTTACGTGATGTGGAAAGATCCTTTGACTGGTCAGTGGCAAGGCCCAGGTCCCATCCTCATATGGGGATGAGGATCGGTTTGTGTTTTCAAAGAAAACAAAAATGGCCCACGGTGGATTCCTGAGAGACTTGTCCGGCAAGCTTCTGCTGCTGAGTGTTGTGAAAGCTCAGGTACTGGCTATGGTGATGGCATTTGAGTCGGAAGATCGACGGGACAAACGAGTATATTAGGCCTTTATATATTATATAAGTATATTAACATATTGTTAAGCATCCCTCTTTTTTTTTTCTTTCTCCTATAAGCACTAAAGTCCCAATATTTCGTGCCTTTTCTAAGTGGCAGCTTTGTGGGGAATGGGCTTACACTGCCTGCCCCCACCTTTTCCTTATTAAGGGAGGCAATTATTCCTATGGAAATTATTAGTTTTATCATGCCACAAGATTTGAGGACTTACTCATGTGGGTGAACCTTAGCTCCTTGAATTTTAAGCCCATGTCCACCTGTGTTATCCCCGTTTTTCTCTCTTACATATAGAAAACGTCTCTAAAGTGAACTGCACCAAGGTCAGCTGCACCCTAACAGCATGTTGGAATGGCAATGGCTATACTTCTGTTGTCAAGTGGCTGCCCGGAATCCTGCCTGTGCCTGTCGGGGCTAATAGAGAAGCCTCTGTTGACCTGATAAGGCATAAAAGAGACTTTGGCATAATATCAACCATATTAGCCAGCGCTGCCCTGGCGTCGGCAGCCACCGCCACAGCAGTAGTGACCCTAGGACACCCTACGGTTACCACTGAGACCATGAACAAGATTGCGGAACTGACTGCCTGAGCTATGGAACTACAGAACTGTATAGATGAACACGTGCGGGTGAGCATGCTTATGTTGTAACAATGGGTTGATTTGTTGGCAGAGGAGCAGCACATGCTGTGGGATATGGTCAGGGCCTCTTGTTCCCCATCATCATATGTTTATGTATGTAACACCTGTGCAAGTGCAAAATGTTTTCCAAGCCCAGGAACTGCTGTCTACTCATTGCTACTGAGCTAAGATACTCCTAGCCATGGAACAGGATTACCAGCCTCCCCAAGTATGTTTTGTGCAGCTGCAGCAGGCAAAGCGTTGAATAGCAGCCAGTGATGGGTAAGATGGACCGGGTACCGACCAACCTAAGACAGGGGCTCTGTCATGCTACCAAGAATCCTGATGATGGGTAAGGCTGATGACCTGAGAGTTTACAACCTAAGACAGGCGCATTCAAGTCTGCTTTAAAACAAAAAAAGGGGGACCTATTGTGGGCTAAGGAGTTGATTAGCACTCCTTGGCCTAGGCAGGAACAGGAACTGGGCTGTGGCTAAAAACACCTAGACTAATTGGACTCATCTGTATCCAATATCCTGGCTAAATGAGGATGTGGGGGGGAAGAGCATATAAGGGATGTGAAGGAGCAATAAAGCCAGACTTTCGAGAGACTTCTACCATCACTGGTCTCCAGTTGGTGCTTCATCTCCAGACCCTCTCTGTGTCCATGTTACTGGCTCTGTTGGCTGGAGCAAGCCTCTTCCAAGTCTCCCACATGGGTGGCAGGTTCCCAAGGTTTTGGGCTGTCCTTGACTGCTTTCCCAGGCTACAAGCAGGGCCCTGCTCTATTTTGCTTTTATTTTAAAGGCAGAGACAGATCTTTAGTCCACTGGTTCGTTTTCCAAATGCTTACAACAACCTGGCTAGTAGGATCATAGTACTTGAATTACCACCTACGCATGAGCAGGAAGCTGAAATCAGAATCTGAGCTGGGAAGCCTGGCATGATGGTTCAATGGCTAAGTCTTCCCCTGGCAAGCACTGGGATCCCATGTGGAGGCTGATTTGTGTCCAGGCTGCTCCACTTTCCAGCCAGCTCCCTGCTTACAACCTGGGAAAATAGTAGAAGATGGCCCAAAGGCTTGGATTCCTATACCTGTGTTGGGAAACGAAAGAAGCTTCTGGCTCCTGGCTTCAGATCACCTCAGCTCTGGCCGTTGCGGCCACTTGTGGAGTGAACTAGTGGACAGACGAGCTTTCTGTCTCTTTCTCTCGGTAGATCTGATCTTCCTTCCCAAAATAAAAATAAATCTTAAAAAAAAAAAAAAGCTGAGCTGAGGGCCCAGCACACTGGCCTAGCAGCTAATGTCCTCACCTTGAATGCGCCAGGATCTCATATGGGCACCAGTTCTAACCCCAGCAGCTCCACTTCCCATCCAGTGCCCTGCTTATGGCCTGGGAAAGCAGTGGAGGATGGCCCAAAACCTTGGGACCCTACACCCATGTGGAAGACCTGGAGGAAGTTCCTGGCTCCTGGCCTCAGATCAGCACAGCACCAGCCATTGCAGTCACTTAGCAAATGAATCACTGGACGAAAGATCTTCCTCTCTGTCTCCTCCTCTATGTATATCTGACTTTGTGATAAAAATAAATAAATCTTAAAAAAACTGAGTTGGATCTTTAACCTAGGCACTCTTTTACGAGAAAATGGTGCTCCATGTAGCATCTTAGCTACTTCCCTAAAAGCCTGTCTACGTAGTTCTCACATGGCTTCATTAATATACTACCATTCTTATCCTTATTCCTTTAAAAAAAAAATAGTACCTGACTTGTAACTCATTTTTATGTGGAAAGAATTTTTCAGATCTTTTAGAAGCCATGGCTGAGGAGAGCTTTGCTAATATCCCACAATGCCCCATTCCATTGTTTTCATGAGTATCAAAAAAAATTACCAGCTTGCTTTCTGAAAAATTTGGCTGTAGATATTCTCCTTTCTTTTTCTCTATTGTGTTTACGCTGATTGATTTTGATTCTACTCTCAGAAGTCTGGTTGTGCTCTATTCTGGAAGGGAGCCTTGTCTGGTTGGTTTCATGAGTTCTGTAGGCCAAATTGATCTAGTTCCTTCCATCTTTACTGTGAGCCTCTTGCAGTCTTTTGCCATTAGAGAAGCAGAAATGCCTCCTGAGTTTTGACTGCTTTTATAAAATTGGTCTATTTCACTTTCTATTCACTAAATATCTGTTGATTATTTTTTCTCTTTGGTTCTCAAGATATTTAGGGATCCTACTACAGCTTTCCCTGTTTTTTTCTTAAACAAATGATAGGTCTTGTGGGGCTTGGTAATTTGTTCTCAATTTACTTTTACACTGAGTTTTCTGGGGATTTCTTATATTGTAAAGATTTTCGGTTTTACCGTCTAGTGCCTCTAGATTTAAGATTGGGGTTCTGGAGAAATTATAAGACTATACTACTGCTGTGATAATCCCAGCATCTTCTCAGTCCTAACACATTTTTCAAACACGTATTGAAAGCACACCAGTACTGTCCTGCACACAGCCCTGATATGGCAGATTGATCGCAGATCTTGGAACTAGACAAAGTTTCAGGAAGTCATCTGGTCCAGATTCCTGTGGTCACACAGAAAAAAGCACATTCTAAACTCAGAATAGACAGCAAAAGCCCTCAGAAATCAAGCACAAGGTAGAACCTATTGTTTGGCAGCTTTATATTTTAATGTTTTCTTAGTGATCATATCATAAAAAAATCTTGATTTATAAATATATGCCACAAAAATGCTACTTGCTCAAATTAAAATAAGTATAAATTTAAGGTTTCTGTTACATTTGGGTATGGTCAGGTATTAAAATTCCTGTATTAACTCTAGCCAAGAATTGGAAATACTAATTTACAATAGCTTCTTTTCAAAATAGATCCATAAAATCAGTTAAAAGCAACATCCAAATCAACCAGTTTATGAATTGCTTTTGAGTGAGCCAGAGTAATTTAATGCAAATTTTTGTGAATTAATTAGGGACAAAAGACTGGTGATGTTAAAATATTTAACTAACAAATGATACCATTTTTAAAAAATAAAAGACAGCTCTCCATAACAACAAAAAGAAATAACTATGAGTACAAGATGAAAATAGCCTAAAAGCAAATATAACAAGTCATTAATAGAGTCCTTCCTTATCTAGCACAGGCTGTAATGGAGAGAAAAGCAAGTGTAATTCAGTTATCTTACCACAGGCAGTATGCACACACTGTAAAATCCATCTCTTCATTTTCTGGTTGAAAAGATCATTGTAGAAAAGGCCTGCCAGGGAGTGGAGGTCATGCTGATTTATTGGCAATTAAACCTGCAGGATTTCTGCACTCCCTTCAAAACAAAGTATCTCAGGCTATTCAGCCACAATGATTACATAGTGGGCTATCTCCTAAAACCCAGGAGTCTTTCTGTTAGTACACAACAGATACAATTGACTTGGCTGTATTTAGAAAATTACTGCTATTTTCTACACAGATTCTTGTTGTATCCTCCCAAATTGGTTCTGTCCAAAGAATTATATAGCTAGTCAATTTAATAAAGCAGAATTTTATCAAGTGGAATATAATTCAGCTTGGAGGTAGAAGGAATTTGGTAAAAATACAAATATGGATTTACTTCAAGCAAATGAAATTCTGCATCATTGTATCCATATAATCTGTCTGCAGTAATTCAGCTCAAGTTCTCTGAAATTCTGGCTAGTTTAATATGATTTAATATAAATTAAGTAGCTTTTAACTATTCCATGTCCAGACACAACCCATTTATTAGGTTAGTTGTTTAGATCACGGACGCTGTTCTCTGTAAGTTGGTCTTACAGACCTCCACTTGTCCTACAGATGGTCACAGGCAGACTCAGAGCTTAGAAATAATGACATCTCAGCATTACAGGTAGGTGGAAGAGAGAAAGAAAAGTTGGATCAAACAATTTCAGCCTCTGTCTAACCTGGCCTACCAGAATGGACCTTATTATACCGCAGTTTGTTCTCCTTAGACACAGTAATAGTTTGGGGCTGGTATTTGGTTTAGCGATTAGGAAGCCATTTAGGATGCCTGTATCCCATCTGGGAACCTAGGGCCCCAGTCTCAGCTCCACTTTCAATTCCAGATTTCTGCTAATATGTACCTTTGTAAGCAACAAGTGATGACTCAAACAGTGGGGGCCCTGTCACCCACAGGGAAGACCCAGATTGAGTTCTGGGCTCCTAGCAACAGGCTAGACCTGCACTGAATGTTGCAAGCATTTGGAGAGTGATTTGTAATTTTTACAAAGAAGTAGAAATATGACCACAGTATACTGTACATGGTATTGTACAGGGTCACTCACACCAGGCATCAGCCTACCTCCACCATCCCTGGTCTTCTCTTTCTCCTTGCTGTCCTATTTATTTATCCACACATGTGTTCGCTCATTAAATATTCTTCTTCTTTAGATTTTTATTTATAAGACTTTAAATAAAATGTGAATCTACTTTAAAGAAATGTGAATCTATATGTAATCCCAACAAATACTAAAAGACATTTCACTGTGCATATTTCTTGTTTGCTTTTTAAGAACCGTTTCTAATGTTTTTATGTTGAAATATTTCATGCATAACAAACATCAGAGATGAACAAAACAAACTTCCATATGTTCACTTCACAGTTTAAAATATTACAGAGATCGTTGAAGACCCCCTTCTCAGTTATACTTAACTCCCTTACTGTCAGGTCTTACACTGCTGTGAATATTATTTGTCTTCTTTTTTTTTTTTTTTGAACCACATAATGCATGATCATAGCACAGAACATTTACTAAAAAAATCTCTGTAGTCACACCTAATGATAGGTGTGAATGTGTTGTTTCAAAACTTAACATGTATACAATTTTGAAAATATTATTTTTCACTTGATTATATTCTTCACTGTTTTAAATAGATTTTATTATGTATAGTTCCACTTAGTCTAATCTTCTTGGAGCCACTAAAGGTGATCAATTCTTTGAAAACCACAGCCAAATATACATTAGCAAATAGAAATTCATCTAGGGCAAACAAAATTTCTTTCTGCAAAAATATGCAAGAAACCTATTACTGACAGCCTTCAATCGGCTGAAGTGCCCAAGTACTAATCTAGTCTTAGTCCTGGGTCCCTAACACGTGTAGACTTTCTTCTTCCTTCCTTTTTTTTTTCTTTCAGGTTTGTTTAATTACTAATTTACTTGAAAGGCAGATGGCAGAGAATCCTTCGATTCAGTGGTTCAATCTCCCAAATAGCCAAAACAGATGGAGCTGAGTCAGGCTCAAGCCAGGAGCCAAGGAACTCCATTCTTATCTCTCTTGTGGGTGACAGGAACTCAGGTACTCGGGCCATCAGCCACTGTTTCCTCAGCACATTAGCAGAAAGTCAAAATTAGAAGCTGACCAGTGGAGACTCAAACTGGCACTCACTATGTGGTATGTGGGTATCCCAAGCAGACACTTCACTTGCACTACAATGTCCACCCAGATGTTTATTTTGTTTCTAGTTATCTTCTAGTCTTCTTTCATACCCTGAGCAATATACCCTTTTTGCCTCCTCTAAATCCAAATCTTGTGTTACCCTGAACATAATATAAAAAAGTACAGGTTTATTTTATCAAATTTTACTGAAATTTTACCAAAATGAGGTAAAAGGAACATGGGCTTTAGATTGGTTAGAAATGAGTCTGGATCTCTTGGTAATATCAGACAAGTTACTAAGCCACTGGCATTTGTCACACAGGGAAATGAGCGCCTTTGTATTTGCTGAGAGATTTAAGGGGCATAGTCTTGGTTAAATGTATTTATTCTAGAGTCTTAGATACAGTAGGCCCTTGATAACAGTAGTGTCATTCCTTTTTTCTTTTCCTTCCTCCCATGAATTATTGCCAGCTATAGAGATGTCATAGGAAATTCCTTAAGTGATTAGAAATGATGCCACCAGGCTGAGCATTCAATTGGCTAATACTCCCCTTGCAAGTGCCAGAATCCCAAATGGGCTCCAGTTTATGTCCCAGCTGCTCCACTTCCCATCCAGCTCACCTCTTACGGCAGAAAGTAATAGATGCTGGCTCAAAGCTTAGGGACTCTGCGCCTGCATAGGAGACCTGGGAGAAGCTCCTGGCTCTTGGCTTTGGATTGGATCAGCTCTGCTCAGCCATTGCAGCCATCTGGGGAGTGAACCAGCAGATGCAAGATCTTTCTGCCTCTCATTCTCTGTAAAATCTTCCTTTCCAATAAAAACCAATAAATCTTTTTTTTTAAATGACTCCACCATAGCCCACCCAAATAATCTCTTATCCTGTTATATTTCATGAATTTTACCACTACCATTTAATTGTTTTAGATTCTTTAAAAAAATGTATTTATTTTTATTGGGAATTCACATATATATACTCACTGGAGGAGAGACAGAAAGATCTTCGTACTGTTCATTCACTCCCCAAGGAACCGCAACTACCAGAGCTGACCTGATCTGACGCGGGGCTGCCGAGATTAGAACTGGTTCCCATATGGGATCCTGGTGCATTCAAGGTGAGGACTTTAGCTGTTAGGGCACCGCGCAGGTCCCTTATTTTAGATTTTTACTTGACAGGTACTGTAAGTCCTTTCTCCATTGTAAGGGAGCTTATTAGCTACTTTGTTTCAACATAGAAAAATATGAGGTGAATCCTCCCAAAATATACAATGGAGTAATTAATTTATATAACAAGACAATCTCACCTAATCCTGCTGAAAAATCAATTGAGCATTTGATGTTTCCTAAAGACAAACACTTTAAGATATAAACAGAAATCAATGGCATCATTACACCAGTGATGCCTGCTTCTTTACAGAGAATGTACTTTTTAATCACAGGCTTCTAGAATAGACTATTTAGAATAGCAAGTTATTCATAGTTAAAAAGAAATGTTGGTATCAGTAACATTTATTGTTAATTCTTCCTATGAATTTCCACAGCAAGCAAGCAAACAAGCAAGTTTTGAATGGTGAAGCAGCTAGAAAACAGCTTATTCATTACCAAAGCCATTGCAAGGCCTCTGTCACATTTTAGTTATCAAAGTAAAACTATCCTAGATCATGATTATCCACAGGACTTGGGAAATCTGAGATTAAGAAAAAGAAACCATTCATTAGGAAGTGTGAGAAATGTCTAGAGTTGATTTTGTTTAAAGGCCAATGTGAATTGATGATTAGCACTTGCCAGAACTGTGCAAATAACACCACCTAAGGGTCTAAATCAACAAGGAACTGTTTCAGAGCAATTAATTCACTTCTAAGCTATTTGTACTAACACCACCTTATTTCCCCAGTGTAGACAATTTGTTTTAAAAATCAAGCAAAAACTGCTATTCTGCCAACAAGATTACAGAGGTGAAAGAACAACCCCCTAGTCAAATACAAATTGTAGCCATCTTAGTATGCTAATGAACTAAGAAATAAACTGGGGGTCAAATTTCCTCTTCTTCAGCTTAAATAGCATTTTTAAAAAGGCTTATTCCTAAATGTTTGGAAAACACAGGAACAGCAGCAATTACAGTTCATTATATGAACATAGCTATTCAACAATATGAAAAATTAATAGACAAAACAGAACTAAAATATAATTCTTTCTAATAATTTACAAGTTAAGAAATACAGCTTAAAGCAGAGACATTTAATTCCACATTAGACATGTTGTCTTTCAGAAAGTTCTTACATCACAACTTAAAAATTTAAGTCATTTTTATTTAGATGAAGGGAATTAAAGGTGCCATGGAGTAAAACAGAAGTTTTTCTCAATAAAAACACATATTTTATTGAGAAAGAATGAAAGACATGTTTAGCAATGTCAATTCTTCTATCACATTTCCACAAGCTTCCTAACCATGGGCAAGTTATCAATTCAATCTGAGTCTAACTTTGGGCAGTCAAAATGAAGACAACATTTAGGTGCAAAGCAGGGGTCTCATCTTCATCTACACAGTGGAATCACCCAAGGAATCACAGCTTCTACATTCATCAGTGTGGTTATTACTAGGATAAGTGGAGTTTTAAAGCTCATCAGGTGATACTGTTGACATCAAGAATCAATCTTTAGGGCCAGCATTGTAGCATAGTGGTTTAAGCCACTGACCAGGAAAATGGGCATTTCATATGGGCACTGGTTCAAGTCTGGATGCTCCACTTCTGATCCAGTTCCCTGCTAATGCTCCTGGAGAAGCAATGGATAACAACCTAAATCCTTGGTTTGCTGTCACCCACATGGCAGAACTGGTAGAGTTCTGGGCTCCTGGCTTTGTAATGGGCTGGGCTGGCCCAACCTTGACAGTTAACCCAGTTAATGGCATTGGGCACTAAAAAAAGCCAAGGGGTATTAGAATTAAAACAAATGGGGTGGAAAACCAGCTAATAATAATAGTAGGTGGTCAAAAGTCCTTTGTTTCCCTGTTTCTCCTATTTCCTTATTTTTGCTGGAGTTGTTTTATTCTAGTTGGAAGCTAAGGAACAGAGGGAAATAAATATTATATGAAATCTTTTGTATTGTTCTTTGATATAGTTTAGTTGGCACATTTATGAAAACTTTTTACAACAGGACAAAAATTATCATGTATTCTTCACCTATATTTACCAATTATAGTTTACCACATTTGCCCTGTCACACAAACAGTAATGTTTTAAAAAGATTTATTTACTCATTTACTTTATAAATGTTTATTCATTTTCTTTGGAAAGGCAGGTTTTTTTACAGAGAGGAGAGACAGAGAATAAAAGATTTTCCATCCACTGATTCACTCCCCAAATGGCTGCAATTGCCAAAGCTAAGCCAATCCAAAGCCAGAAACATATTCTGGGCCTTCCACTCGGGTACAATGGTCCAAAAACTTGAGCCATCCTCTCCTGCTTTCCCAGTCCTTAAGCAAAGAGCTGGATAGGAAATGGAGCAGCTAGAACTAAAACTAGTGCCCATATAGGATTCTGGTACTGCAGAAGATTAGCCTATTGAGTCACTGCCTCAGCCCCCAACAAACGGTATTTTTTTTCTGAAACTAGTTAAGAGTCGTTTGCAGAAAAATGTCCTTTACACCTAAAAATCAAACATCTGCTACAAAGACATCACCACAATTTATGTTGGAACTAATTGGAAATTTTAACATTGATCAATACTGCCATATATAATTACTATGCACTTATTTCCAACTTTCCCACTAATGTCCATGTGATGTTCCTCTAGTCTCTCCGCCTTTCAGGATCGAGTCCAGGATTGCGCACAGTAGGTGGTTGTAATGTCTCTTCAGTTTCCTTTAATCTGGAATTATTCCTTTACCTTTCACGATACTGCCAATTTTGAAAACTATGGATCAGTGTGCAACCCATGCCATTTTTGTGTGTAAATGGGAAACATGATGTTTTGGTAAATGTATAGATTTGTTAAGCCATCACTACAATCCAAATTTTAAAACACATCAAATAAGTGGATCATACTGTATATATGAGATCATTTTTAAATGCTCATAGAAAGATGGAATTCAAAGATAAGTATTTTGGTTCAAGAAAAATTTGAAATCCATACACAGTGCTTTTACACATTTTACACATAACACACATTTTCCATAATGTTCTTAAGACCCCCATATGCATGGATTTCAAAAAAATTTGCACTAAAATAAATCTATGTTTTAATTTCACTTTCTATGAACATATTGAAGTAGCTGTGTTGTTTCTAGTCATTTCCTGAGCAGTCTATTATCTTCAAATAAATCCTGCCTGCGTCTTTCGGTCCTGGCCACCCTGTTACTCTACTCTCACTAGCCACAGTTAATTGGATCAACACTGGACACTGACCAAGGAGAAATGAGCAACATCCCAATCACATTCCCTGGCTTAACATTTTGGTAGCTGAGCCACATTCACAGCAGAGTGTATGACTCCTTATACTGTAGGTGCTGAACCATATTGGTTCACATCCTTCCTGAGGACTTTTGAATTGTACTAACTCCTGTTTTTCCTCAAGTTGTTCTATTTCCTTAAATATCATGAGATCATATATTTTTAAAACATCTATTTTTTTATTTTTTAAAAAAAGAAAAGTTAGAGATGAGGGGAGGGGTTGGAGAGAAAGACAAAGCCCTTCTATTCTCCTAGCAGCTAGCGCTAGGCTAGGAGTCTGGAACTCCACCTGGGATGTGGACGGCTGTGATCCAAGAATTTGAGCCATCTTTTGCTGCCTTCTAAGGCACATTATCAGAGTCAGAAAATTAGAACATCCTAGGCTGAAGCCAGTGTTCACAAAGGATGCTGGCACTCCAAGTGGTGGATTAACTCACAGCATCATACTGTAAGTCCTTTGAGATCATATTTTTATAATGCAAATCCTTTTAAAGCAATATTTAAGGGACACATACACAGATGGCAAAGTTTAAAAAGATTAACAACAGGGGGTGAGGGCAGTGCAATGGCTCATCTGGCTAATCCTCCACCCTCAAGTGCTTGCATCCCATGTGGGCACTGGTAAGTGTTCCAGATGCTTCACTTCCCATCGATCTTCCTGATATGGCCTGGGAAAACAGTGAAAGATAACCCAAAGCCTTGGGACCCTACATTCACATGGAAGATCTGGAAGAAGTTCCTGGCTCCTGGCTTGGGATCAGTTCAGCTCCAGCCATTACGGTCATTTGGGGAGCAAACATGCAGATGAAAGATCTTTGTCTCGTCTTTTCTGTAAATCCTTCAAAATAAATAAATCTTAAAAACAAAACCAAGGGAATGATTATCTGATAAAGCAGAATCTGGGCAGGTAATGTGGTATGAGGGGCTAAGCCAGTGCTTGGGACTCCCACATACTTTATGGGAGGAGTACCTAGTACAAGTTCTAGCTACTCTGCTTGCAACCCAGCTTTCTGTTAATGAGATTGAGAAGGCAGTGGAAGATAGTCAAAGCACTTGAGCCTCTGCCACCCACACAAAACATTCAGACGGAATCCTGCATTCCTGGCTTTGGCCTGGACCAATTTTGGAGGTTGCAGACAAGGCAGATGGAAAATCAACCTTTGTCTCTCTTGTTTTATGGTTACTAATGCAGTAGGAGAGATATGTTTTCAGAAGAGGGCAAAGAAGGTACTTCAAAGACACAGCGATACTGCTTTCTTAATATTACTTTTAATATTAGTACATTGTATATTGCTTATACTTTCATCCTACATGACACAACTTCTCAAAATAAAAAAAGTTTTATAACTTGAGATAATTTGTTTCTATTTTTTTCATGCAAACATTCTCCAAGATCCAACCAGAGCTGTTAAATGAAATCTAGTAGTAGTATGCAATTAAATAAAGTATATTTATATGTATGATTTAAAGCATGTTTTAAAACATCAATAGATTCTAGGATTAGGAAAAACCTTAGAAATTTTCTAGTTATTTGAAGATCTTCATTTGAAAAAGAAAAAATGAAAACCCACTCAGAATCCTGGATTCTTTCTACAAAGCCACACCACTTCCTAACACAGAGACAGTAATCACACCAGCAAGAAATATGGATTTCAAAGATTCAATTATTTTTAATGCTTATTTTATTCTTAGAATTTTTGACTGCCTTGGTACCAAAAATAATTTACTTTATGTAATATAATATGTATAGATAAGCAATGTTTTATATCATGATTGCTGGATATTAAGAACATCGACAAAAGAAATTACTGTTATTCAAAATGGCATTTTACTGACAACAATTATATTTTCTTTCCTACTTATTCATTTTAAACCATATAATGAAGTGAGTTTAATCATACAGTCAGTCTTATGGGTATAGGGAAAAAACTACTTCCTCTTTGTAAAATCTTTCACATGTAAAGATTAATAATGCTATGTGTTATAAAATTGGCTTATTTTCACTAGTGGAAGATGTGTCACAACATCTGATGATATGGTCTGCTGCTTAGATATGCTTAGTATCTACCTTCCCCGACCCAAGACTGCAACCTCCATACTGGGAGGCCCTCAGTGCTTGGATTCAAATAAGCAAGAGGCCTGTGCCTACCAAGTCATTTACAGCATGTACAGAAGCATTTCCAGCCCAGGGCAAGGATGCCTGCCACCACACCCTATCCCAAAACACTAGACAGTACACATGCTAGATCCACCATTAAAGGCAAGGATGACAGCAAAACACTAGCCTGTCCCCCAGCTGCCACCCAGAGCAGAAGTGGTCATCGTAGAGTTTAAAAGGCAAGGTTTCAGGTACTATAGCATGGTAGAGCCTTGGGAAACCGAGACAGCAGGAAATAGAACCATGAGCGATCCAAGATTCCAAGCCCCCATCAGATCTGAATTGTCCCATAAACTTCACTCATAAAACATAAATTCAAATAATTGTTAAGATTTTTATGAGGAGACATTAGACACTGAATCTCAAAACTAAAGTTCTGAACAACAGGCCTCATGGAACTACCCCAGTCATACCTATGAGGCCAGCCCTACCTTCAGAACTATAGTTGCTTCCAAAGCATGTCCAAAAAGAAAACCAAAAATACTTGTGTATATTGGTGGGTACTGGCTTATGTGTATCTATAAATGTCTTTTTAGACAAACATAAAAGGGCCAGCATGTGGCACAGCTGGTTAAACCACAGCCTGCAAAGCCAATAGCCCATATAGACTTTGGCTCCAGGCCCAGCTGTTCCACTTCTGTTACAGCTAGCTGCTAATATACATGGGAAGATAACAGAAGATGATCCAAGTACTCAGACACTTACCACCCATTTGGGAAACCTGAATGAAACTCGAGGCTTTAGCCTAGCCCCAGCCCATTGTGGCCACTGGGAAATACACCAGCAGACAGAAGATTAATCTCTTTCTCTGTCAGAACTATGTCCCCCAAGTAAATAAAATATTTATTTAAAAAATAAAATACAGCTGTGGTCAGGATTCAAATTAAGTTACAATGTCAAGCAATCAATAAATGTAATTCTTCACAAAATTTATACAGCTTTGTAACAAAAAAAAAGGAAAATACTGTATACAAAGTAGCTTAAAAATTTAAGGCATTTTAGTTACAATACGAAATATAGATAATTACAATATGTGTCTAATTTCTGGAGGTTTTGGGGGCCTACAGTTACAGGAACCATCAATTCTTTTCTTCTACTATTTGGAATGTCATTTATTTTTCTCCTCTACATTTCATTTAGCAATTCTCATCAATTTTCAACATTCAGTCAAATTCCAACTTTTCCTTAAGGCCTTCCCCAATCATCCTTTTTAGTCAGCCTTTTTTTGTTGTTGTTTTCAATTTATTTTAAAGAAAGAGATTTTCCCTTGCTGTAATCACTTCCCAAATGCCCACGACACCCAGGTCCCGGGCTAGACCAAAACCAGGAACCTAGAATTCTGTAACAGTCTCCCCAACAGGAGGCAAGGCATCCCTGTATTTCAGCCATCACTGCCTCCAAGGAAGCTGGAATCAGGAGCAGAGTCAGAACTCAAACCTGGGCACTCCAATAGAGGATGTGGAGTTAGGCCAATCCAAAACTGGGAGCTTCTTTGGGGTCTCCCACATAGGTGCCGGGCCCAAAGACTTGAGCCATCCTCTGCTGCTTTCCCAGGCAATAAACATGGAGGTGGATTGGAAATAGAGCTGTGGGGACTTGAATCAATGTTCATATGGAATACCAGCACCACAGGCTGAGGCTTAGCCTACTAAGCCAAGGCACTGACACCTGGGCTTAGTCTATTAACATACAATCTAGAGATCAAGTCCTTAATATACAAGTCTGGGGGCATACCCAAGTTATAATCCAAACCATAACATACACCAACATTGTCTATGGCTTGATTGTCTCTTCATTTTCACCACTGTACCATCTTATCACATATATGTACAAAGCAATCTAATGACATGTATGTACAGAGATATGGTGTTGTAGACAAGCCCACTTTCTCCAATGCTGCCATCTCTTACGGACACCGTTTCATATCCCAGCTGCTCCACAACTGATCCAGCTCCCTACTAATGTCCTAGGAAAAGAAGTAGAGAATGGGACCCAGTGTGGTAGCATAATGGCTAAATCCTTGCTTTGCATGCCCAGGATCCCATATGAGCACCAGTACCTGTCCTGGCTGCTCCACTTCCCATCCAGCTCCCTGC
The DNA here is from genome assembly GCF_017591425.1 of Ochotona curzoniae. Classification (NCBI taxonomy): domain Eukaryota; kingdom Metazoa; phylum Chordata; class Mammalia; order Lagomorpha; family Ochotonidae; genus Ochotona; species Ochotona curzoniae. The sequence goes on from NW_024466599.1 coordinate 64,267,873, forward strand.
TTGTGGCCTGGGAAAGCAGAGGAGAGGCCAAGGCCTTGGGACAGTGTACCCACATGGGAGAACCAGAAGAAGCTCCTGGCTCCTAGCTTCAGATCACTTTAGCTCCAGCCATTGTGGCCACTTGGGGAGTGAACCAGAAAACAGAAGATCTCTCTTTCTCTCCTTCTCTGTGTAAATCTGCCTTTCCAAGAAAAATAAATAAATCTTTAAAAAAAAAAAAAGTAGCGAATGATCTAAGTGTTTGGCTCCTGGCTTGGCGTGGCCCAACAGTGGCTGCTGTGTCCATATGGAAGGTGAGCTTAGATAATAGAAGACTTATCTCCCTCTCTGGAACTCTTTCAAAATAAATAAAGCTGTTTTTAAAGAGATGCATATTTGTGTTTCTATATTAGACCTTTATTCCTATAGTTTGGATATTCTAGTATTTTTCTGGTTTTTTTTTCCTTTATCTTCTTACTCAGTACTTAACAGTGTACCTTATATTGCACATACCCCTCCACAGTTAACATAAACTGGGAAAGGGAACAGCATTACAGCATAGTGGTTTATGCTGCCACCACCACTTGCTCACATTGGAATGCTGGTTCAAGTCCTGGCTACTTTGTTTCCAATCCAGCTCCTTGTTAACCTGCCTGGGAAGGCAGCAAATGGCACAAGCACTTGGGTCCCTTCTACTTATGTGAGAGATCAGGATGGAAGGCCTGGCTTCTGGATTTGGAGAAAGATCTCTTACTCACTCTTACTCACTCTCCCTCCCCACATTCCAGATAGATAGATAGATAGATAGATAGATAGATAGATAGATAGATAGATTCTAAATTTTTTTAAGGATTTATTTTTATTGCAAAGTCAGATATACAGAGAGAAGAAGAGACAGAGAGGAAGATCTTTTGACCGATGATTCACTCCCCAAGCAGCTGCAACGGCCGGAGCTGAGCTCTTCTGGGTCACCCACATGTGTGCAGAGTCCCAAGGCTTTGGGCCATCTCGACTGCTCTCCCAGGCTGCAGGCAGGGAGCTGGATGGGAAGTGGGGCTGCCAGAATTAGAACCTGTGCCCACATGGGATCCCAGCACATACAAGGCAAGGACTTTAGCCACTGGGCCATCATGATGAGCCCCTAAAAATTTTTAAAAGCTGGAGAATTTGGCACAGCAGTTAAGTTACTACTTGGAATACCTATATCCCAGCGTGCCTAGATTCAGTATTGGTCTGCTCCAGATTCCAGCTTCCTGCTGATATATATACCCTGAAAGGCAGCAGGTGATGGTTCAAATGTGTGGGTCCCTGCAACCATGTGGGAGACTCAAATTGAGTGTCAGGCTGCTTTGGCTGTTGTGAGCACCTGGGACATGAATAGAAGACATCTGTCTGTCTCTGTCAATCTGCTGTTCAGATAAAGATGTGCCTGGCATTGTCAATAATGAGCAGGAAAACCAACGTTAACTGGAAGAGATGGTTAGATCACGCAAGACTTATGGGCTATTGAAAGGATTTGGGCATTATTCTGTGTGAAATATGGAGACACTGAAGAATTTTGAGCTGAGGAATGGTATGAACTTATAGATTCTAAGAGGCTCAATCTAGTTGCTATGTTAATACCACTGAAGAGCCAGCCTAGAGACGGAGTTAAGAGCTCTTCTGGTGAGAGTGTGTGGCTTTGACCAGGGTGGTGCCTGCAGGGGTGGGAAGAAAGCATTACAGTCTAAATACACCTCGAAGGAATTTTAAAAAGAGCACAACCAAGAACAACTCCAAAGTTACTTATATAACCAAAAGGAGTGAAGTAACTGACCACAAAAACAAGGAACGTTTGAATCTAACTACCATAGAACAGCAAAGCAAAAAGTTGCACTTGATATAATTTGGAATCTCTTTAACGTTCTCTGACATCCCTAAATATTTAACTAATTTAACAGAATACATTTTCACAACTGTAGTGCCAAATTTGAATAAACTGTATTTACTCTACAGTGTTGCTACAGATAAAATTTGTTTCTCTGAGCAACAAGTAAACAGTCTTCTGTAGCTCCCCATATGCAATCCTTTAAAAAATTATTAAACTTACTTATTCTTTTTTTATTTTGAAGACACAGAGATAGATATTCTACCTGCTGGTTTACTCCCACAAAGTTACAGAGTCAAGGATGGACAAAGCCAGAGTCAGGAGCCCAGAATACCATCTAGGTTTCCCAGAAAGGTGTCAGAAACTCATGTACTTGAGTCACCATCTGATGTTCCCTGGAGTACTCAGTGACAGGAAGTTGCATTAGAAGCAGAGAAATCCATATTAAAAGCAGGCACTTCATTAGGTGATGCAGGTATCTCAAGCAATAACTGAACCACTGTGTTTAATGCCCATCCAATAGATGCAATGCTTGAGGTGACTGCTAAAATTGAAATTGGTTAATTATTCAGTTGTTTTAAAATGACATTAACAGCAGCTAACATTAATGTACCAGTCCATGCACTAAATGTCTTAATATACATTTGCCACACAGTAGCCCTCTGAGTCTGTTCATTCCATTTCGACTTGAACAGTTTAGAAAAAGTTTAATCATGTTGCCTGGGTTAGAAAGTAGCAGAGGCAGGAATCAAATCTGAGTCTGTCCTGCTCTAGGGCTTTTAAAACTGCACTTACTGTATCTCTACTTAATTATTTAAAAAAGAGGGGCCTAGAAAAGGACATGGAATTTTAGCATATTCTCATCCCTAAATTCAAGGAGCTATTCTGGTGTTTTGTTTTGTTTTAGCAATGAGTACTCTGTAATTTTGAATATAAGTGTTTTAATAACATTTTATTGGTCATATTATGAGTCTTAGTTACCCTATGTTTAAGTTAAATGAGAAAGACTACATCAGTGGCTCCCTAGTTTTTATTTTTATCTTTACTTTCTCATACAAAAGAATTTTTATGTGGACAATATCAGCCTGCAAACCAAGATTCCTTAAAGATATTAAAGATGGAAAAACCTCCTACATAGCATCAGGAGGGGAGCTCCAAAAGAATGACCCCTTCCCAAGACTACCAACTCTTTTAAGGCAGACCACATCTTACTGCTAACAGATTCATTGCTGTAAATTCTCAATGAGGTAAAAAATGGTTCCAGGAATTTGACAAAGCCTGGGCCTAAAGATTCTGACCCACTTCTACACATCCTGTTAAATCAGTGGTTTTCAAGCTGTCTTCCTAGAGGAATATTGGGTGGAAATGCTTGGGCTCTTCCAAGCCTCCCTGACTTTCAGCATTCTCCCATCTTCAACCACAGCAGGTCTACGTTATGGCTTGTAGAATTACACTCTGCACAAGATTTCATGGGAGCATACTCCACCTTAAATAGTCTGAAAAAGACTGAATTCAGTGCTGTTCACACTTCAGTGTTTATGCAAATTGACAGATTCTCTGCTTGACCTAACTTTAGTTAGGTTTCCAAACCTTCTCCTAAGACCTTCTGTGCATTTCCTGGTAATAACAAGTTTTAGCAAAAAGTTTTGCTGCAATCAGGTTAGCAAGAACCTCCCACCTCCCCAACCCTCAGTATCTAATCACCCTTCAGTATCTAACTGGATTCCTTATCCTCCACAATTTACCTTCCCCTTTTCCCCCAGGAGATGTCTGATTATCCCTATCCTTCTTCAGCAAGAATCCTGTTAGGTTGAGATAGCCAGGATCCTTCCTTTAACCCTGACATCTCCACAAAGTAATTTTCCATCCATTTACTCCCTTCTGCCCCCATTTGCTCCTTGAATGTAAATTCTCACTGCTTACACATTTGGAGTTGAGCCCAACTCCTCTCTTCTACTGCAAAACTCAGTTGCAGAAATCATCATACTCATCACGATGGTCCTGAATAAACTCTGCCTTCTATTTAAATGTAGCATTAAGCTTTTCTTTAACAAGATCACCTATGAGATTTTTTTTAAAAAAACTGCACATTCTTATTCTGATTTTGCAATTTTAAGAGCTCCCCAGTGATGCCAATGCTGCCAAGTGAATACCAGCCAAACTTTGAACAGTAACAAATAATTTTTTAAATTAAAAAAATTTTAAACTAAAAAATTTTTTCTACTTAACCAAAAAGACTTTGCTTATGAAATATTTTTCCTACAATGACCTTTTTATTAAAATGGTTAATTCTAGACATTGTTTCCCTGAGTCTCCATCTGTCTTTCCATTTGTCTCATTCACTCATTCACATTCTCCCTCGGTCTCTCCCTCTTGCTGGAAATATTTAACCTTCTGGACATGCACTTAAAAATCTTTGACATACAGAAGACATGCAGTAGCCAAGCAATAAACACTGTTCCTTAGCCAGTTCATCTCAGCAAGAGCTAACTATGGAGGATCTGGGAAATGTGCCACAAGTGAGTTAATTAAAGGTAGTTAACGTGACAAGCTCTCCTAAATTTAGCATCTCAATGAACTTCTCCAGATTAAGAATTTATTGTCTTGCACCCTCTACCCTTTGTGTAAAAAAATAAAGCACCTGCTTGAGACTAATCATTTTCTTTCCTGTGTTAGAGCTTTCAGTTTTTCAAATTTTAAAGTAAGCACAGATCATTAAAACTACACTAGTACAACATTCTTAATAGCTTTACGCAAACCTATTGGCAGCAATATTGATATGATACACACAGAAATTTTTCTTTTTGTTTGTCAGTTGTTTTCTTAATCTCTCAGCTACTCTTTCTATAAATGATCCTTTTTCTGTAGAGAGGAAGAGGGGTTACCCACTTTCAGAGTTTCCATTACTAAAACTGACTCCTGCTAAGTCTCTCTATGGACCCATGTCATCACATGAGTTGCTCAATGCAAATTTTTGTATAAAGATTTCAACAATATTTTAGGTTTTTTTGGTAAAAGGTTAAAAGGTTTGCTTTCCACCTTTGCAGTAACTCAGATTTGTTTTTGTAATGCCAAACTAGTCACAGATGATATGTAAATAAAGGTGTGAGCTGTGTTCCACTAAAACAACATTGGCAAAAGTAGAAGGCCAGGGGGCTGGCATCATGGTGTAAACAGACTAAGCCACTATCTTCAATTCCAGCATCAAATATAGGTATTAGTTCATATCCTGGCTGCTTCACTTCCAGTTCAACTCCCTACTTATGACCTGGGAAAGCAGCAGAAAACAGCTCAAGTCTTTGGGTCCCTCCTGGAAGAAGCTCCTGGCTTCGAATCAGCTCAGCTCCAGGAGTTGTGGTTATTTGGCCAGTGAATCAGAGGATGGTAGACCTCTCTCTTCTCTCTGAAACACTACTTCTCAAACATGAATAAATAAATATTAAAAAAAAAGTAGAGGGCGAGTCAGATTTGTCTCCACAAACCAAACCTGACCTGTGATTTACAAACCTGTAGAAAGTTCATCAGTCTGATTATAGCTCCTGAGAATTTGGAATTGGTACTCTGAAATTGAGTCAGGTATTAACTGTGAATTGCTAAACAGGCAAGTTGGCAAAACTGGGTAGGAGGCACAGCTAGAGTCCCAACACCATTAATTTATTTGTAACAAGCCACATATATGCAGATAAGCAAGCAAAGAGGAAAGTCTATAGAGTCGAATAGACACACAGAAAACCAAGATTAGAAACAAGAAAACAAGAGAGAAAGGGAGTTCTTGAATGTTGCTTGTGCTTCTCTCAGTAATGTCTCACATACTCCCTGGCTATTTATAAATTCATTTCTGCTTTACTTGAGCCAGCTGGCAAGAGTTTGTTTCTTGCAACAAGATAACCCTTAACTTGAGCAACCTTTTATACTCTAGTCATTCCAAATGACTGACATGCTCTAACCTGAACAGCCATGCTCTTACAACACTAGACTCTGCTACATGTGATTCCAGTTCGTATTAGCCGGTCCTACTGTTGCTCCTTTCTTTCCACCTTTGCTTAGGCATCACACCCCATGGTTAATTTAGGACTTGGTTCCACTGCTTCTGCTGTAAAGTCCCATCACTGCATTTGACAGTAGTGCATTCACTACTTGGTAGTACCCTGTATTTTCCAATTGTTTATCTGTAGTTTCAACTACAGTTTTCACACTTGTACTAAGCACAGGACTCAGAACCTAGTGGTGATTTAGTATGTTGATAGAGTGAATAGGCAAAGGTGCACATGGTAAACAAACCTGTAAAACAGGGACAGGTCATAATCAGCCTGAAGGCTCAGGAGCCTGTGATGTATTCCAGTGTCGTGAACCAAAACTGAAATAACATTAAGTAATGAAATTTTTTCATAAATTAAGGATTCCAGTAACATATACCATATGCCCTTTTACTGAATTTGGTTAGCCACATTCTTCAAAATTATTTTCTTACTGAATTTTTTGTATGTTTTTTCAGTAATTGAATACGCTAAGATCTCTTACCAAAACAGTGGATTTTTCAATTCTGCTTTGTAGTAGAACTGCTTTACAAACAATAAAATTGTGCTATTAGAATATCAATTTAGAATTATTTTAATCTTTTTTGCATATTAAATTTTAGCCATTATGAAGTTTGGCTTCATGTCTGTCAGTGCTCTTTCTCTTTGAGTCTAGTTCATATGATATTAATACAATTATTCCTGCTTTCTTTTGGAAGTACTACACAGTGTTTTACAAACTTTCTGTATCTTTATATCCTAGAAAACATATCCTGGGTAAACAGCATGTAGTTGCATTTTGTTTTAGTCTCTGATTACAATTAGAGAGAGAAAGTTTTATTAATTAGTGGCCTCGGGTGATGTAAACCCCCTGGTGGTGGCTACACTTTTATTTATTTCTGTCTCCTTGCCTCTGGGAAGGGCCTATAATTTGCACTCTCTGACAACAGACAACAAAAGCAACAAAGTATCAGTTTTAAACTTAATCCTTTTAGGACCCCAGAGCGTAAAAAGTCTATCTTCCTATTGAGATTGTTTAGAAATACTGTGGAGAGTAACAACTATTGGAATTACTTAAGGAAACCCACAGAACTCAACCAACAGTCAGAACCAAGAGCTTGCATGTACACCTTTCCAGCTAGGAACCAGCCATTTAACCCAGCCTAGCTGAGGTGCCATTCAACTGAAAGAAGAAGTTATTTGGAACACACCAGCCCCAGCAAACAAGTTGTGCTAACTCTATTACTTTGTGCTATGCAGACCACTGACCTATAGAAATAATCAATCTGGAGTGCTTGTTACAGCAATAGGAACCCAATCTTTGCCATTAAAATTGCACCTGTTCTCACTTACTGCTACTAGTGACATGTGGGTTTAAATCTATCCCCTTGTAAGGTTCAAATTTTTTTGAGGGTTGGTCAAAATTATTGCCAATACTATGGTTACAGAAATGTGGACATCATTCAATACAATTAGTTCCTTTCAAGGAGTACACAGGAAAAGATTATTAAGGCAAGGAAATTAGACTTCCATTCATAATTCTAACTTTTTGGCAGTATTTAGGAGCCATGCATCCTAGTTCTGGTATTAAATGATTTGAGAGAAGTTACTTTTTTTTCACTTCTGTACCAGAAACTGTCCTAAGTAGACTATTAAAGATGAAAAAGACATGGCTGTTAACCTCTAGGAACTTAGAAGCCCAGACTTTTTGCTGACAAGCAGGTTATTTTTACATGATCATTAAGTCTCACTATAAACAGATGTAGCTTAGCCCCAAGGTGATGCTTCAGTGGCTTCTTCCGGGTCTCCCACACGAGTGCAGGGTCCCAAAGCTTTGGGCAGTCCTCGACTGCTTTCCCAGGCCACAAACAGGGAGTTGGATGGGAAGCAGGACCACTGGGATTAGAACTGGTGCCCATGTGGGATCTTGAGTACGTAAGAGTTAAGGACTTTAGCCACTAGGCTACTGTGCCAGGCCCCAATCTTCTTACTTTTGTAACTCCTAGGAAACCCTGTTCTCTCGGAATCGTCATTATCTTCAATCATAGCTTTCAGATGTTCAAAATCCTCTAAAGTGGCCTGTAACACACACTCTACACTCGGTGTTAACAGATTCACTACCAGACCTGAGTTTCACAGATTATCTGAATATGTTCAACCTCTTAGAGTTGGATCAGCCAATACAGAGGAACAAAACAGAATTTAGTGCATGAGGGTACTATAGGATACTTCATGATCAGATCCTGGACAAGCTACTGAACTTTTCTGGAAATATTTTTTCACCTGTTAGATTGAGTTAATGGACATAATCTATATCTGAAATGTCTTCCAAGTCTCAAATTCTCCGATTCCTTTAGAGTTAAGGATCGTGTAGTCAGGGGAATTTGAAATACACATAAAGTAATGAAGGAAAAAGAATTAAAGTTCAACACAAACAGGCTCAGTACAATAACCAGTAAGGAGCTCAAGATCTACACGGGGTGTTAGCAGTCACCAGGACAGGGGTGGCTGAGTTAGAAACAATGCTGTGGCTCCTTAGGCACCTTCCTTCCTTTCACCTCTGCTCCCCTTCTTCCAGGAACTTCCTTCAAAGCATCCACATGAGGGGGCCAAGGGGAGCCCGCTTCATTCCCACAGAAACTCAGGCTACACTTGCCTGGTGGGCTCTAACACTGAATGCCACTGTGAGGCCCTCCAGGACCATGTAAGGAAAAAACAAATAGAACCAGTGAGTGACCTGGGACAAATAATATAAACACAGTGTTTTCATCTTCTGCAGGATGAGAGGATCAAATGCCTCCGTTTTTGTTTTTATGTAGTCTGCTGCTTACAATTCTTCTGTAACTCTGTCATCCCCATAGCTGGACTTGTTTTATTGTCAGCAGGCAGCTCGTTTCATACTGAGACCACTTGATAGAGCCAGGTCGTGAGAATAAAGCAAATGGGATTCTATTAAGGCACAGAGTCCATTTATTTCTTTAAATCCACTGAACACCTTTGTGAGATAGTGTCACTGTTGTAGTTTTTAGAGACTGAGAAATTCCGAGATTTAATGACTAGAACAATAACAAGAGTAAACAGGAGTCTTGGTTCTGCTACTCACCTCATACCTGACGGGTTGTTCTTAGTTCTGCTAATTGCCAAACCCGTGTCTTTGTCTGTAAAGTGGGAATTTATGCGTCAGGACAGGGTTGGCAGTTTTCACCAAACAGCAAAAACAAGCAAGCAGTATATCCCACGTGGAGCGTTCCCTATATTTAACTTTTCCCCACATTTATCTGGAATTTAGACTTCACTGCGCACGCTTGCAGGCGAATTACGGCCATGACAATGCATGTGAAGTCCTTCCCACTAGCCTTAGCACTTCGTGTGCACTCAGCAAATGTTTTTGCCTATCCATTCCGAGATTCCAATGCCCTTTTCATTTCCACCACAAAAGCTGAGCTCAGCTTCCACGAACAATTTCAGTCACGTAGGGCCAACACCACCTCAAAGTAATGATTTACCGTTCCTAACGCGCCTCCCCGGCCCGGCCAACGCGGAAGGCTGTGAGGCGAGTCACACGCGGTAGCGCTGAGGAGGACCGGCTGCTGCAGCCCCGGCCCAGGCGACGCCGGCCGACCTGCCTGGCAGCCACCCTCGGCCCGCCCCCCCCGGCTCGCCTCAGCCACTCAGCGGCCGCGCCGCGCCTCCGCCGCGCTCCTATAGGTCCGTCCCGGGACAGGCGAGGCCTTTCCATTTTCCCGCCTTCCTCTGCCCCAGTCCGGCCGACCGCGGCCCCGAGCCTCCGCCCGGCCTTGCGCGCCAGCCCCACCCTTCCGGACGCCGCCTTTCACCCCCCGCACCCCGCCCGCCCGCCCGCGAGGCCCGAGCCGGCCCTCAGGTAGGAGGGGGCCGGGGGCTGGGAGAGGCGGGCCGAGCCCCTGGCGGAGGGGTCGCGGGAGGCGGGGACGGCAGGGCGGGGCGGGGCCAATCTCCTTGGCGCCGCGTTGCCATGGCAGTGGGGAGGGGGAGGGAGTGGAGGAAGCGAGCGGGAGGGGGATGTGGTGCTGCCGCGGCCGCCACCGCAGCTGCCGCTGCCTGCTCGTGGCCGCGTCTTCCCGGAGGCGGCTGCTGGAAGCCGCGGGGAGCAGCTGTGGTGCTCTGCCATATTGTGTCTCCCCACCCCACTCTTGTCTGTCTCTCGCCACCCCGCCGCGGCGGCCGAGCTGACGGTGAGTCCCGAACGGAGCGGAGCCCTCCCCGGCCGGCGCCGCCCGGCGTTCGCGCTCCGGGCTCCGGCCGGCGGCGTCTCCTCTCCCCGGCGCTGAGGCAGCTCGTGCGGGCGGCGTGGGGCGCGGAGGCGGCTGTCCCGTGACGCGCCCGGACATTATTGTCCTATGAGGAATTGGCGCTGGCTCGGGCCCTGATTTTGGGTCCCCCGGGGGAGCCGAACTGAGGGAAGCGTGGCCCCTTGAGGAGTTCCGAGTTTTTCTTGAGATCTGATGATCGCCCGGGAAGGGGTGTCGCGCGGCGGAAACCGTGGCGAGGGGTGGTGGCTCCCGGGACGATTAGGGCTCGAGGAGGCGGGGAGGAAGGGGAAGCCTGTGGTTCGGAAAAGCGCCCCAAGCACCCCTCGGGAACCTTTGCAAAACCCACTGCCCTGTCTGGAAGTACTGCGAAACGTGCCGGGCGTGGGGTCCTTGTCCGGACCCGGTCAGGACTGGCCGGGCCCCGCGGAGTAGTGCCCGGGGCGCGGCCCAACGTGAACTTCGGGCTGCCAGGCGTTGGGGTGGACGGGGGCGGGTCCCGGATGTGCGGGTGTCCGGCCTGGCACCCTCTCGCCCCTCCTCCGGCGGACGCCCCGGCGGTCCCTGAGGGTGCATGTGTCGGTGGGTTGGAGGTTAGTGTTTCAGGGCTGCGTTATGGACACTTCCTGTTTGCTGTCTCCTCTGCGGCCGTGGTTCCCTGTGAACTTTAGTCACGTCTTTCTGGGCGAGTGAGCGATCCGCTGACGGAGAGGGGCCGTGTGGCAGCAGTCGATCTGGTACCCAGGGCTCGGTGGGAGTTAGAGCAGAGCAGCCCATGTGGTCAAACTTCCATCCTCCACTCGCACCTAACTCCTCCCCGTTGTTACTTGCTTGTGGAAAAACCTCTTCCCAGCTCGGCTAGCAAGAGTTGGGGGATATCATTCTTTTGGGAACCACAGTCAGTGGGATCTTCCCACACTTGATTTCTGCTTTAGGGTTTTGTTCAGGTTGTTCCTGTATTTCGATCACTTCTTACGGAGCAGTCTTAGCACGGAAGAGAAATGGCACAGACTTACTTTCTTCAACTCCAACTCTGACTGAAGGGAAGGAGGCGGTTATTTGTTTCCAGCTTTGTCGCGCTGCCTCTCCTGTCGGCCTTCTGATTGTGACAGCCACGTGGCCGGATGAGTGCAATAGTGCTCTAGCGGCTGCCAGGAGGGCTAAGGTTCTCTGGTAGCCAAGGGCTTTGTGACCGCGCTGGAGAATCACATGCACTTGTGTCTTGGTACATTCGGGGAGGGAAAAGTGGGAAAAGGGGAATAGTTAAACCCTATTTTCCTTTCTTCCTTATCCTAATATTTATCTGTTTCCTGACAGTACTGGTAAGGTGTGTATTAATGTTTTTGACATCCCCTACCTTTTCGATGATTCGTCTCTGAATTCTTAGCCTAGGTGCCATTAAAGAGGAATATGATAGTGCATTAGAAAGTTACCAGCTCTAGGAGGAAACCTCATCTGAATTTTAAGAGCATTAGTAAGAGAGCTAGTGTAATTTGAAAAATCATGTTTTGGAGGATTGTTTTTTGAAAGTAAATGGTGACGTAAAAATGCATAGACAGCCATCAAAAGTACTTTTCAGAGATGGAATGAATGCTAGTATGTTGGGTATTACACCCTCAAGTTTATTGTGGACATTTTATTTTAAGGGATTAAAATTTGAGTTTAGAATACATAAAAGTGAAACATCAAAGAGCTGGAAATTTAAAAATTAAACTTTTGGAGATATTGCAAAATTTTAGAGTTGAAGCACAAGCCTTGGTTATCAGTGCAAAATGCTTTATTTTGTGAATACCTTGATTTATTTCTGCAACACAAATTTTTATTTTCATCAGTTTTATTTCAACAATGTTAAAGGAAGCATTTCAAGTCTTTGAAAGAATTGTGTGAAGTCATGCAATACCATTTATTGGAATTTTTGTTATTTTATAACAATAATAGTAAATGAAATTAATAAAGATATTGAAGAGCTTTAGTGCCCAAAAGGAAATGCAATTGTGTGCACATATGTGTGTTGCTGACTACTGAGTACAAGGCTTAGTTGACAAAATGAGATGATGAAACTCTTAAAGTGGTAGGCACTGAAAGCATGTGAAAGATTACTTACATTATATTATTTTGGGAAGTATTCATTTGAAACTTTAAAAAGTGCCAGTGAATCAGGACTTAATATTATGGCATTGTGTGTTTTTAATGTCCTTTTAATTGCTTTTACATTTGCCCTTTAATAACTAGATTTTGCATAAATCAACTTCCACGAATTGTTTTTTACTCTCAATGTGACATAAAAATTTATGTCTTTAAAGTTTTGCTGATATAACATTTTTTTTCTGTTGAAAATGCAAGTACACAAATCATCTTAACTATTAAAGGTCTTCTCAAGCTGAAGGACTGGCTAATGTCTTGATTCTGAGACTCAGCTTTACATTTCCAAATGAAAATCCTTTCCCTTACAGCATTTAATTTTTCTGAGTTACAAATTTCTATACTGCCTTGCTTTCCTTTAATATTTTTGTTTTGTTTTGTTTTGTTGTAGCATTTACTATTTGCTAGACACTATTTTAGTGTTGACAGAAACTAAGCCTACAGTGCTAACCAAGACAAATTCCTGTATCCTTTGCTAGCTATCTTTCTAGGTTTTATCATTTGAACTGTCTTTTAACGGCTTTGACCACTTAGAGTTCTATTTTCTCCAGCATTAATTATATACTTAGTGTTTTAATAAAAGAAAAGCATAGTAGGACTTCTGTTGTAAGGCAGAGTTGTATGGAAGGTATTTTGTTTGTTTACCAGTGAACAACACAAGAGTCACCAATTATTTCTTCTGAACTTAAGTATGGTTTAATGCCAAAATAAATAGATGTGCTGAGGATTAATGAAATCCTTATTGAAGGAAGATTTGTTTGGCATACAGCATGCAGAATGAAATGTCGGATCAGATAGAAATTGGAAAGAGATTTATGGAAGCAAAATAACTGAGAAGGAAGCTTGAAGATAAGAGGGTACTCATTATCAAAGTGATAAGTTTAAGTAGCTGAACGTAGGGTAAGAGAGATGTCAAGGTGAATATAATCTATAATGAATAGAGATTGAATACAAAGTTATTCAAATGTTTTAGAAGATTTGTTTATGTAATTGAGAGGCAAAATGAAAGTGGGGCCACACACATGCGTAGATACTCCCTATCTGTTGGTCCATTTCTAAATGCTCACTATGATCCAGGGCAGGGCTGGAGCAAGCAGAGGCCCAGAACACTATGCATTCCCCCCAGGTGGCATGACCAAAGTCAGGCTGTCCCTTGCTGTCTTCCTGGGTGCATTGGCATGAGGTTAAATCATAAGAAGAGGAGCAAGGACTCTGATATAGGATGCAGACATCCCAAATAATGGCTTAACCCATTCTACCACTCTACCTGTCACACCAGAAATTATTGCCGTAAATAGTTGAAACATTGAAAATGGAGGTCAGCGTTGTAGTAAAGTGGGTTAAACTGCTGCCTGTGATTACAGCGATCCCATTTGAGCACCAGCTTCATCCTCAAGTGCTTGCTACTCCACTTTCAATCCAGCTCCCTGCTGATACACCTAGGAAACCAGTAGAAGTTGACTTCGGTACTTGGTCTCTTGCTGTGTGTGAAATCCAGATGGAATTCCAGGCTCGTTTCTGCCTAGCTCAGCCCCTGCCACTGTGGCTATTTGGGGAGTAAACCAGTAAATGGAAAAATCTTTCTACCTTTCTGTTCCTCCTAACTGTAACTCTACCTTTCAAATAAATAAAATTTCAAGAAAATTGTGTATGTATTTAGTTGTAAGGCAGGGTTACAGAGAGAGTGTGTGTGTGTCACTCTTCCATCTGCTGGTTGTCTCCTGAAATGGCCACAAGAGCAAGGGTGGCTTCAGTCTGTAGCTAGAAGCAGGTTGCACTTCATGGATCTCCCACATGAGTAGCAGGGGCCCAAGCACTTGGATTATCTTCTGCTTTCCCATTAGTAGGGAGCTAGATTAGAAGTGAAGCAACTGGGACTTGAATTGGAGCTCCTATAGGATGCCAGCATTACAGGAGGCAGCTTAACAACAGTGCCATAATGCCAGGCCCTAGGACAGGCAAATCATCCCAAGTAACTATGTTACTATTAAATTATCTCGGTAGTTGGTTATTTGCTGTTCATTGAGTTCTTTTTTTAAAGATTTATTTTTATTATTTTTTCATTGGAAAGGCAGATATACAGAGAGGAGAGACAGAGAGGAAGATCTTCCGTCCGATGATTCACTCCCCAAGTGAGCGCAACGGGCCGATACTATGCCGATCCGAAGCCAGGAGCCTCTTCCGGGTCTCCCACGCGGGTGCAGGTTCCCAAAGCGTTGGGCCGTCCTCGACTGCTTTCCCAGGCCACAAGCAGGGAGCTGGAAGGGAAGCGGGGCTGCCAGGATTAGAACCGGCGCCCATATGGGATCCCGGGCGTGCAAGGCGAGGACCTTTAACCACTTGCGCCACCGCGCCGGGCCCATGTTCATTGAGTTCTTAAAAACAGTTTGCAGGTGTTACAAGAAAATTATTATTGATAGTCATATGTATTTGATGCTTCTGCTACTTAGAAGCCCTTTATTTTTTTGTGAAGTGATTTGAAAGATGCATTGGGGAAAACACATTGAGCAAAAAAACAACAGAAACCCTGGGCTTTCTTTTTTATGAGAAGCTGTAATTATTTATTTATGAAAAAGAAAATGAGGCTGAAGAAATAACACTAATCAAAGCTTTGAATGTGACAATAAATCATTTTAGGGGGAAGCCAATTTATGCTTAATAGAAGAGTTTAAAAGTGATGCTGTTTTAACCTGGAAATGCTATTGGGAAAATTAGTGTAAAATAATACCAGTTTGTTGGATAATAATTAACGACTCGTTGAATGGAAATTTTAATTTTTTTCTAGTAAATTCTGTTATCTACAAAACTTTCTTTGAATTCTTATTAAAGTTCCTTCCTTTTTTTTTTTTTTTTTTGCATTAGATTAAGCTTTATTTTAGGATTGAAATTCCTCCCATCAACCAATAAGTCCCGGCCAAACCCAGAAATGCAGTTCAATTCTCAGAATTCCCTAGGCAGCAGCAGCAGCAGGGAACCAGGAATTAGCACTGCCCCCCAAAGACCCGCCAGGCACCCTGAGGAGCTTCCAGGTACTCCCTTTCTAGGCCTCCATCTAGTTGCTTTTCACCTGCCTTGAGGCCTGGAGGGCTACCCCATTCACTTGATACCATTCTCATAGGTGCTTTTTTTTTTTAGAGATTTACTTTTATTGCAAAGTCAAATATATGTAGAGAGGAGGAGAGACAAAGAGGAAGATCTTCCATCCAATGATTCACTCCCCAAGTGACCACAACAGCCGGCGCTGAGCCAATCCAAGGCCAAGAACTCTTCCGGGTCTCCCACATGGGTGCAGGGTCCCAAGGCTTTGGGCTGTCCTTGACTGCTTTCCCAGGCCACAAGCAGGGAGCTGGATGGGAAGCGGGGCTGTGGAATTAGAACCAGCCCCATATGGGATCCCGGGCGCATTCAAGGCGAGGACTTTAGCAGTTAGGCCACTATGCCAGTTCACCAAAGTTCCATCTAAAATGAATTTTTTAAAATGATGACAGGAGCGTTGTTTAAATTTTTAATTCTTAGTTTATTTAAAAGGCTAGTTTACTCCTTCAAATGCCAGCAACAGCCTATGTTAGTCCAGGCTGACGCTCAAAGTCTAAAACTCTGGGGTGTCTCCTACTGATTCGTTGGTGCATGCTAGCTGGATTTGGAAGAGGAACTAGGATCTGAGCACAGAAACTCTGATAGGGAATGTGGGTCTTTGGAGCAATGTCTTAGCCAAGGAAAATGAAAGAAATCTTCCGTTTTCTGGTTCACTCCACAAATGGGTGTAACAGCAGGAGTCAAACCAATTGTGAGCCAGAAAATTCTTCAGGTCTCCCATGTGGGTGCAGGGACCCAAGGACTGAAGCCACCATCTGCTGCTTTCTCAGCCATAAGCAGAGAGCCAGATTAGAAGTGGACTACCTAGCATGTGAACGAGCGCCCATATGGAATGCTGTGCCACAGATGGAAGATTAGCTTACAAGGCTGCCACACTGGCCCCTTTGTGCAGTTTTTAACCTTAGGAAAGAGATTGCTTGTGAATTGAGATTTTTATTATTCCTTTCCTCCTTCACTATGTCATTGTCCAACTCCTACTTAAAAATCTATATTCTTTCTACTGTAGTCTGAAGTCTTTTTTTAAAAATGAGTGTTTGCTAGGATGAGACACTTGTGTCTTGATATGTCCCCAGGAAAGAGGGGAAAGAATACACAAAAAAAGAGGGAAAATAATGTTTGTGTGATGCCTATTGTGTGGCAAGAAATGCCAGTGCTTTACTGTTATAGTGGGTAAGTGATGTTATTCCTTGAAATTCAAGGAAGTTCAGTCATTTGTCAAAGATTGCTTCAGTTAAGTTCATGGCTAAATGTGTCTGCTTGACTTCAGATCCTTATATCATTTCAAAATAGCTTAGCTGATTTTAGTAATTTTTTCATTTCTTTTGAAATGAATGCTGAATGAATGAATTTAATGAAAGTAATGCTGTCTACTGATTTCACATTGTAATTTTGTTATTTTATTAATCATTTGTTCATTAAATATTATGGTAAATTATAACATAAAATGCATGTATTAAGTTCTACCTAGAAAGATTCATGTTCTATTACAGAATTTCTTAATGAGTGAAAGAATCAATGTAGTAAATTGTAATCAGCATTTCTTAGAAGCCAATCTATATAGAAAGTTTCAATGTATCTTATTTGGTAATGAAAACTTATTATTTCATGAAAATTTTTGTTATGTGTGTATCATGGGTCTATATGAACAATAAATTTTGTATTGTGGGATAATATCAACTGGTTAAGAACTACTAGTCATAGAGTCAGATATATAAAGTTAAGTACCAACAATGAATAATTGTAATAGCAACAGCAAGTTCTGCAGAAGGATTTGTGATGGTAAAAGCACATAATTCAAGGGAATTTTCTGGGGAGATGTCTGAGCAGCTTTAAAACATGAAGAAATGAAGAGCTTAGTGTTTTCAGAAGGCTTGGAGTATGTTTGCATGTAGGCACCTGCATTTTAGGTAGCTTGGAGACAGACTAAAGATTTTAAAAGTTATTAAACCCAATTTTTTCTGGAATATCATGGTGTTCTGTCGCTTAAAAGCTAATATGTAGTGCCAGGCATGATAGCCTAATGGCTAAATCCTCACCTTACATGCACAGGGATCCCATATGGGTGCCAGTTCATGTCCTAGCGGCTCCACTTCCCATCCAGCTCCCTGCTTGTGGCCTGGGAAAGCAGTCGATGACGGCCCGAAGTCTGGGGACTCTGCCACCTGCATGGGAGACCTGGAAGATGATCCTGGCTCCTGATTTTGGATTGGCTCAGCTCTGGTTGCTACAGCCACTTAGGGAGTAAACCACTGGCTGGTCAGTAGATCTTTCTCTGTATCTCCTTCTCTCTATAAATCTGCCTTTCCAATAAAAAATCAAAATAAATCTTTTAAAAAAGCTAATATGTACATGTATGTGTTTGGTTCCATCATAGAGTCTACAAACAATTTTAGAGATAGAAAATTTGGCTGTATAACATGTATAAAATAGAAACTGTGGACATAACTTTATTAAAACAATTAGAACTAAACCGAAGTTTAACTATTTTGAGATGAGGATTGAATGCTTGTTTCCTATATCTTCTCTTTCTCTCTCTCTCTCTTTTTTTTTTTTTTGTAAAGAGTTATTTTTATTTAAAAGGCAGATTTTACAGAGAGGAGGAGAGAGAAATTCTCCATCTGCTAATTTACTCCCCAAATGGCCACAACAGCTGGAGCTGGACCAGTCTAAAACCAGGAGCCAAGCTTTTTCCAGGTCTCCTGGATTGGTGTAGGAGCCCAAGGAATTTGGGCATCTTCAGCTGCTTTCCCAGGCACATTAACAGGGAGTTGGATCACAAGTGGAACAGCCAGGGCTTGGACCAGCACCCACTACAGGATGCTAGCACCATACATAGAAGCTTAAACTAAACTATGGCACCAGTTCCTCCAGGACATTTTTGATTTGGAGAGTAGTCATATTTTTTTCCCTAATGTCTTGATGAAGACAATTTTTTTACTTCTTTTGAAACTATTAACACTTAATATTGTCCACTGATTTTATATGTCACAAGTTTCTGAACCTGATATCTGGTTATGAATTAAGGTAACAGTTAAAAATCTATTAAAGATTCTTGCAGCTGATGCAATGGCTTACTGGCTAAATCCTCACCTTGCAAGTGCTGGGATCCCCACGGGTGATGATTTGTGTTCCAACTGTTATACTTCCCATTCAGCTCCCTGCTTGTAGCCTAGGAAAGCAGTAGAAGGTGGCCCGATGCCTTGGGATCCTGCACCCATGTTAGAAACCCAGAAGAAGCTTCTGGCTCCTGGTTCATCCCCAATATAGTCATAAAAATGAAGACTGAGTCAGGCTGAAGCCAGGAGCTTTATCCACATTTGCATGTGGGTGTAGAGGCCCAAACACTTGGCCCATTGGCATTGTTTTTTTTGCAGACCATTTGCAAGGAGCTGGTTTGGATTTAGAGCAACCACTACATGAACTAGTGCCCATATGGGATGGTACAATGTTAATTCCCCACCACCCCAAAAATAAATTTTTTTTACCTATTTGAAAAAGATAGAGAAATATGTCATGTACTATTTAACTCCATAAACACCTTCAAAAGCTAGGGCAAGGCTAAGACAAAGCCAAGAGCTCAATATGATTCTCCCCATGAATGACAGGGACCCAAGTACTTAAGCCATTCCCTGCTGCCATGAACTTAGGAAAGTACTTGAGAGGAGCTGGGACTTGAACGCAGGCACTCTGTTAGAGTGGGAGAATTCTCCTGCATTTTACAAGGATAGAAATCATTTGTATATAATAAATATATTCATTTTAGCATCGTCAAATGCTTACTGTCTATTAGGAATCGGGTTCGTGTGTAATACAAATATTTGCAGTGTAAGGTAGATGGGGCAATTTCTTTTTACATTTTCAAAATTTTAGTTTTTTAAAATTTTATTTTTGATGATGTTTACATAGTTGATAGGGTGGAATGGGTCAAGAGTTAGGGTGAAGTAAATGAGAACATTTTTTCCATATTTCTTTTTTCCTCTTCCTGTATCTGGGGGAAGGGAGGAGATTAGGGGAGAAGTTGTACTCAGCCTCCTAACTGCCTCAGTACCCAGGTAAGGAGAACAGCCACCCAGTGTCATCTTAGGGTCCCCAGAGTGGAGCATGCTCTGAGGGTTTCAATAGTTTTGAAATGCTGTTTATCTCATTGATCCAAGAATGAGGAAATCCTTCCAAGGTCCACTGGCTGATGTAGTACACCTTGGATTCTCCATTTGCCCAAATACTTGCTGGGATAGTTGACCAACTTCTGCCCTCCTTCCTTTGCTATGGTACCACATGTCCTTTGCAGGCTCCAATGGACTGCCATATCCTCCATGTGCATCTGGGTATGCCATCCGCTACTGTGCTCAAGCCACTGAGGAGGCCCAGCCCTGCCACACACACTCTACAGTCAGACCATAGATCCTGCAATTCTCCCCATGATTGGACTTCTGGGTCCAATGGTTCAGTTGGCGGGGGGAGGCCATGATCTCCAAAGAAAGTAGTGTGTTCTCTAAACACACTAGTAGTTGCAATTGCTGGGTCAGTTCTGTCTCTAGCCCCGTCTGTTACATAAACCAATGGATGCTGTAGCACAGCCCAACCCTGCCCACTAGACAACTGGCCCTCACATATACCAGTGGAAGCTGCAGCCTAGTCAGAGTGACCTCTAATAACCCCTACAAGGCCTGCCCCCAGCCCCGATTCCAGGGCTTGACAGTATATACAGCAGAATGGTCCAATCTGTCCCACATTTTGTTCAGCTACCTACATGTCAATGGGCATTGAAGCCTAACTCAAATCAACCAACCCCAGTATCCAGTCCACTCTCATGCTGGCTGGTGTTATCCCCTGTCTAGCCATTCCCACCCCAGCCCTGGTTCTCATGCTCAGCAGTGAGAGTTGCAATCCAGCAAAGAGGTACCCTCAGTTTCCCTACTGGGCCCACTCCCAGTTCTGGATCTTACAATCTCCAGGTGGTACTGCAATGTAGCTTAACAGGGTTTGCCCCCCGTCCCAGTACTTGCCAGCTGATGCTGCAGCAAAATCCAACCATCGTGCACTTACTCCGGCTTAGACCTACACCAGTGTTGCAGTTGGTTAGCCCAGCCTAGTTCTTTCCCAGCTCAGCTCATATGCAGGCCAACAGGTAGTGTAACCCTGTCCATCCTGGTTGGTCCCCATCCCAGTTCTCACACTCACCAGTGGGAGCAGTGGCCCAGCAGGGGAGCTCCCGCATCCCTCCCTACTGGGCTGGCTCCTTCCACACCTCTGGTCCACATGTGCTGGCGGGTGCTATGGCCCAAATCACTTCCACATCTGCCAGTGGGTGCTGTATCCTGGCTCAGCCAAACCTGTCCCCAGTTTCAGCTGATGTTGGTGGTGCAGTCTTGCTCAGCCCAGCCAGCGCCCAGTCCCAGCCCTAATGTGAACTGGCCTGTGTTGTGGCCTAACCCTGCCTGTCCTGTATCCCGCTCTGGTTCTTGGATTTGCCAGTGGGTATTATAAACTGGTCAAGCCTGGCACCCGCCTGTACACACATGTATTATACTCCATACATAGGAATCCTATGTGTAAAAATCTTATGTGTATGAAATATAGTTCTTACCTGAATGTATATATAGAAAAACTAGTAACATTTGAATTTAAATTGTTCTGGTAAAGTATCACAGTATCGGGCCCAGCAAGGTGGCCTAGCGTCTAAAGTCCTTGCCTTGAATGCACAGGGATCACATATGGGCGCTGGTTCTAATCCCGGCTGCTCCACGTCCCATCCAGCTCCCTGCTTGTGACCTGGGAAAGCAGTCAAGGACGGCCCAAAGCCTTGGGACCCTGCACCCATGTGGGAAACCTGGAGAAGGTTCCTGGTTCCTGACTTCAGATCAGCACAGCACCAGCTGTTGTGGTCACTTGGGGAGTGAATCATCGAATGAAAGATCTTCCTCTCTGTATATCTGCCTTTCCAATAAAAATAAATAAATATTTAACAAAAATGTACCACAGTATCTTTTAAAATATATATTATTTTTATTGGAAAGACAGAGTTCCAGAGAAGGGTAGACATATCTTCTATTTTATGGTTCATTTCTCAAATGTTTGTAATGTCCAGAGTGATGCTGTTCTGAAGCTGGAAACCCAGAGCTGCTTCTAGGTCTCCCATGTGAATGTGGTCACCCAAGGACTTGGGCTATCTGCTGCTTTCCCAGGCCATATGCGGGGAACTAGATCATAAGTGGAACAGCCAGGACTCTAACTGGTGCCCATCTGAAATGCTGGCACCAGTGACAGAAGATTAGCCTGCCACATCACTGCATTGCTTCCCCCATAGTCTCATTTCACAGTAACAAAGTTATGTACAGATAGGGCTACAACCAATATCCATCAGGCAATAAATATTTAATAAACAAGACAGACAACCATCTTTGTTCTTATAGCCAGGAAGAATTTCTATTAAACCTATTTCAGATATGATAAATACTATCAGAAGTATATGTTTCAATTGAGTTACAAGAACTAGGAACACTCCCTATTCTGGGATGTTAGAAAAATTTTTTATGATTTTTAAGCTTAGATATGTGGGCTAGGTAGAATGCAAAGTGGTGAGTAACACTTGTAAAGGCTCTGAGAAAGCATGACCTTTTGAGGCATCTGAAGTAGAGAATAAAGGAAAGAGTAGGAAAAAGATGTCTCCAGAGAAGCTGATAGTGGCTAAGTCATGCAAGGTCTTGTACATCGTTATGAGGATTTTGAGCCAAAGGTCTCTTTGAGAAATTTAAGAAAGTAAGAAAGGAAGGAACGTTTCCAGATTTACATTATACAAGATAACTTTAGCAGTAGTATGGAGAGCAAATTAAGAGAGAGTAGGGCATAGACGGAGGCTTACTTTATTTAGGAAGATATTATCAGAGTCACTGTTTAGTGAGGTTGCCACTTACATATACTGCCTTTATAATTATCTAGATAAAAGACAATATTAACCTGGACTGTGATAACAGTGAAGATATTATAGATGGTCATATTTCAGAAATAGTTCATATTTACTACTGCAAATCCAGACCTTACCTCTTGTTAACTTCATGATTTACGTATCCCACATGCCTGTTCTACTTGAATATCTTACAATTATCTTAAAACTAAACAAGCATAAAGAAAGTGTACACACATACAAAAGCCAGAAAAATGCCACAAGATCACCACAAAGAGAAAATAACCATTTCCCTTCCAGTATTATTTTACAGAGAGGGAGAGTCAGAGGGAAAGATTTTCCATCCACTGGTTCACTCCCCAAGTGGCTGCAAGAACCACAACTGAGCCAACCCAAAGCCAGGAGCTTCATGTGGGTCTCCTGTGCTTGTTTAGAGGCCAAAGGGTTGGAGCCCTTTTCCCACTGCTTTCCCAAAAACATTAACAGGGAGCTGGATTGAAGGTAGAGCAGCTGGAACCCATATGAAATGCTGGCATTGCAGGCAGCAGCTTAACCAGCTCCTCAAATAAATATTTTTTAAAACTCCAAAAACCAAACTGCTTGTGGCTAATTAGTCTGTGTGATTTGTGGTGTAGATATTAACACTAGATGCTAAATATGTGAATACTTCTTACTAGCATTTTTTTCCCCTTTTATATCCTTGCTGTCAAATTCTTCAACCTTTAGATACAGAATTGATTATAATCCAAAAGTTTGAGAAAAGGTGTTTTGTTTTTTTTTCAAATAATAATTATTATTATTTACCTGAAGGTAGAGTTACAGAGAGGAGAGACAGAGATCTCTTATCCATTGGTTCACTCCTCAAATGGCTGCTATAGTGAGAGCTGGGCTGGTCTGAAGCTGGGAGCCAGCAGCTTCTTCTGGGTATCTAGCGTGGGTGCAGTTGTCAAGGACCTGTGCCATCCTCTACTGCTTTCCCAAGCAAGCCCTTAGGGATCTGGATCAGAAGTGGAACACAGTGGCACAGTGGACTAATCCTCCACACTGTTGCATTGGGATCCCATATGGATGCCTGTTTGTGTCCAAGCTGCCTCACTTCCCATCTGACTCCCTGCTTATGGCCTGGGAAATTGGCGGGGGATGGCCTAAATCCTTGGAAGAAGCTCCCTGGCTTCTGGCTTTGGGCCATTGCAGCCATTTGGGGAGTGAAGCAGTGGATGGAATACCTTCTTTCTCTGTAAAATCTGCCTCAAATTAAAATAAATCTTTAAAAATAAGAAGGAGGAGAAAGAAAAGCGGAGCAGACCTGGCACCTATATTGGATGCAGGCGGAGGATTAACTTGTGCCAATGCACTGGCCCTGAAGATGGGTTTTCTAAACTTAATTTACTCTAAGTGCTAATCATGCTTCTTTTCTATCATTATATTTGGTAACATGTAGGAAGAGTTAGTGCTATGTTTTAGTTAATAGATTTTAAAAAATTATTTTGTTATTAGCCTTTTAAAAATGTTAGAAGTAGCAATTTTTTAAATCAGAGAAAACATTAGCTAAATTGAGACTTTTTATCATACTACTTTTTCAAGTCAGTATCTGTTTGAAAGGCATGTTTACATTCCAGGGATTCATTATAAGTAAAAGTATTTGGTCTTTATGTATAAAATATAAGATTTGTTCAGTGTTTACTGCATATAGCAAACATGTTTCATTTTTGAATTTGCAAAGTTACTGTTTCATTTTAACTTTCCTAAGAAACTGATGGACACCTGCCACATTTTTCTAGAGACAAATACTGCAGTGAAGTATAGGAGAATTATATAAATTTTGCACAAATGGCAGAAAATTAGATATATATGGTATCTAAGTACATGATATGCAAAGTGTGTCTAGGCAACAAGGTAGGAGAGAAGGAGATTTGGTGGAAGGTTACCACACAGAATTTTTTTGGGGGGGGGAGTGAATTGTATGGTTTTTGTTTTTAGCATGGTTTAAGGAAAGCCCTCCACCCCCAACATTTTTTCACCCTTATTTGAGAAGCAGTTTTTCTATTAAAAAGATCTTTGACCCTTTTGTATTCTGCTCCCCACCCCCTGTCTTGACTAGAAAATGCAGCTGCACACATTTTTGTTTAGAGACAATGGATCACATGCTGTGTCACCTAAATCTATGACCAAGAGGCAGTTTTATCCCTGAGAGACCATAATGCTTCAGTTGTCTCCTGGATACATGACATCATGTAGTATTATAATCAAATAGACATTTTGTACATTTGGGATTGGAATCTACCTTCTAATCTCAGTATTAGATTTTGAGATGAACAATATTTATAATGGAGATCTTAATTAAAGGGTATATTGCTAGATCAATAGAAAAGGTTTTGAATTCATTTGCATGGCTTGTTTGATTCTAAGATGAACTAATATCTTTAAAGCTATAGTGTTTATTGAGTTTGTTTACAGTGTCTTGCAAAAAAGGATGGGTAAATGAATGTTAGACTTCATTTTTGCTATCAACTCAGTAAGTTCACAGAAGATAATTTTCCTTTTTTAAAGTGGGAAAGTCTTGGGATTAAAAAAATGATTACTATCTGTCAACTGCTAAGCTATTTGATGCTAAGCTTATGATAAGCTGATTACATTAGGAAGGAATCTTGAAGGAATCTTAAGGAATATAATGCTCTGACTTATACTCTTGAGAAGTGGTATCTTTAATATAGTTAATGAACAAATATGGCTCATTTCTAAGGAAAGTGAAGGTAAGGAAAGAAGAGATATTGAATAGAATGTAATCTTATTATACAGTAAATCTTTGGTGGCAAAGTTTACATTAAAGTGAGGAACTGAGATAGCTATGAGATAGTTCCAGTGAACTTCACAACCATTTGTATTCCTGTGCTATGCCTTAGTTTTGTTTTATGACAGTCAATGTTTAGATCTGAATTAAGTGACTGCTTCCCTTTGCTATGCTTATCTTATACTAAGTCAAATGGTTTTTCATATTGTTGTTAAGTGATGAGAAAGACACAAATATGAAAAGATATCTACTCTTCGGTTGCTCTTTTGGCATTTCTTAAATTCCTTGATTTGCTGATGATATTAAGTTCTTGGCTGGTAAAGTGGCAAAGCAGTCAAAATAAAGTTTCCAAATGACTTTAGACTACCAAAAAAAAAATACTAAAAGCAAGGTTTTTAAAAATCCCATTCACTTAATAACATTTCAGATATTCAGGTATTTAAGATTTAATGAGACAACTTTTTAGTAAGAAGCTAAAAGTAGTAGAGTCAAAATGGGAGAAACAACTGTATTTGAGGTTGGATGCTACCATCATGATTTCAGGTTACCACCTCGTACTGTAAGCATAGGACTAAGTTTAGTTTTCTTTAGCACTTCTCAGTACAGCTTCTGAGTGTTGGTTTTCACTTTCTAGTTCTAGTAGAATAACAGATGGCTTGGTTCTTTTTTTTGTTTGTTTGTTTGTTTTACTATGATGTAGTAAAAGCTTATTAGGAACAGTAAAATCAGTTCTCCTCATTTCCCTCTGATAATGAGGAAAGAAATATTCAGTACTGGTTTAACGGTACAAGGGCAAAAAAATTGGACTGATTGGAGTATCAAGAATTGAATACCCTATCTTATTCTGATCAGAGTTTATTTTAGTGCTGTTTTTTTTTTTAGATGACATTTACATATTGATCAGGGTGGGAAGGATCAAGGGTTAGCTCCGGAGAAGTGGGTGTAATCCTTGTTTCCAAACTTTCTATTTCTTCTTCCCATTTCTGGGGAGGAAGGGAGAGTATTATCAGCAGGGTTCTGGATTGAAATTGAAGCAACCAGCATCAAACTGGCACTTACATGAAATGCTGGTGCCACAGGTGGGGCCTAGCTTATTATGCCATGGCATCAACTCCATAAAGTTGTTTAGAAAAATAAAAGCAGTTTGGTACATAGCAAATATGTAATGAATACCAACCACAGAAAGGGTGATGGATTATTATTGCTATTAATTTTAAAATTATTATTAGCTTCTTTCCTAAGAATTTACTGAAGTTGTATTTTTGAAATGTAGAAAATTAGGGTGCAAAATCAATAACAATAATGTTTTGAAATACAAAACTTTCTGGTATTAAGGATGTAAAACCAGTGACACCCACTGGCAATGCAGCCAGTGAAAACTGGGAATTCTCAGAGAAACGCTGCAATAACTCAATAACTGTCTAATTTCTTTTCTTTATGCTATGCTTTCACTTCCTTATTCTAGTTTTGCTTTCACTCAATTTATTATTGCAACATTTTGCTAATCACGCTACTTGACAGAACCTTTCTTAAAATATTTGACATCCAAATAATCTAAGAAAACCTAAGTATTCAGAGCTTACAGAATTTTTTGGTGCTGATGGAGCCCCAAGTCCTATATTCCTTTATAAATAGTTGCACCTGATGCCAACATTCTGCTATAATAGAGTGTATAAAAAGTAAAGAAAAAGCAGGAGTGCTTAGCAGAATTTAGGGTGCCTGTATCAGAGTGCCTGGTTTAAGTTCCAGCTACTCTGCTTCCAATTCAGTTTCCTGCTGCTCTATACCTTGAAAGGGAGGGGATGACGGTTCTGTTACTGGATTCTTGCCAGCCTGCCACTCTCAGAGCTACAGACACTTAGCAATGTCCTGGCCCAGCTTTGACTACAGCAGGTGACTCAGCTGACTAAAGATTTCTCTACCTTTCAAATAAAATAAAAGTATTAAAAAATTAAATAGTGAAGGAAATAATTACTTGTGAAATTTAGAAAACATTGTTATCACCACTAACACACCAAAACAGGTATGATAGCATAATTAAGACAGAATTGTAATTATTAATTATATTCATTTGTAGCTATGCCATCCTAGTTCAGAATTCTTACCAAATCAATACATTCAAAATAATTTCCTATCTACTTGCAAGATGTTACTTATACAATGAATTTTAGAAAAATATCCAAAGTACTTTAAAAATATGGGTTCATTTAGAAAAATATCCAAAGTACTTTAAAAATATGGGTTCATTAATAAAAAATATTTAATGACCAAAAAAAACTTGGACTCTCAGTCTAGTAATTGCTATAAACCTAAAACTTGTCTAATTTATATATGAACAAGCTATAGAGATTTATAGCAAATAAATGAAATTAACTCAGTTTAGCTAATGAAGTGCTCAGTACTTCATTAAGTACTTTTTTTTTAAGTAAGTGCTTTTAATGTTTCAGATTTACATATATACTACAAAGACAGAATGAGAGAGATACTGACTGATCTTTCAGTTGCTGGTTTACTTCTCAAATGCCTGTAATGGCTGGAGCAGGGCCATGCTGAAGCCAGGAGCCAGGACCTCCATCTAGGTCTCCTATGCGGATGGCAATCACTCTCGTATTCAGCAATCTCATGCTGCTTTCCTAGGAGAATCAGCAGGAAGTTGGACTAAAAGTGAATAATTGGGATTAGAACTCAAATTGCAATATGGTTTACTTTTAAAATAAATATTTATTTTATTTTATTTGAATGGCAGAGTTACAGAGAAACAAAGGTGGGCGAGAGAGGGGAATCGTTAATCCACTGGATCACTTTGCATATTGCCAGGTTTGCTGTGAAGCCAAAGCCAGGAACCAGGAGCTTCTTCCAGGTCTCTCACATGGGGGCAAGGTCCTACATTTTGGGCTGTCCTCCACTGTTTTCCCAGGCCACAAGCGGGAAGCTGGAAGGGAAATGGAGCAGTTGGGTTATGAACCAGCATCCATATGGGATCCTGGCACATGCAAGGCAAGGACTTTAGCCACTAGGTTACCATGCCAGGCCTGAGACATTTTATTTTCTAGTTATACCCTATTTTCTGTAGAAAACTACTGTAACAAGTCATGAGTGAAGAGGTTTCTTCTTAGAGCTGCTTAGGAAAGGAACCAGAAATTCTTCTGAATTATGGATCTAGACTTCTGTTTCTCTATCTTATTCACACTGCTAATTACAGAGATATAGAAAATGTAACTGATATTTTAGCTTTAGAATGTAGTTAATTTTCCTGTATACATTTAAATACTTCACAAAAGATTATTTATTACTTACTTATTTTTATTGGAGAAGCAAAGTCACAGAGAGAAAGATCTTCCATATGCTGGTTCATTTCCAAAATGGCTGCAAAGGCTGAAATTGAGCCTATCCAAACCAGGAGCCAGGAGCTTCTTCTAGGTTTCCCACACAGATGCAGGGTCCCAAGGCTGTGGGGGCCATCCTCTGCTGCTTTCCCAGGCCACAAGCAGGGAGCTGGATGGGAAGTAGATTAACCATTGCCGATATGGGATCCCAACACTTTTGCAAGGGGAGGATTAGCCAATTTAGCCATCGAGCTAAGCCCTAGATACTTTTTAAACAAAATATTTGAGAAGCAGAGAGACAGGGAGAGAAAGATCCTCCATCCTCTGGTATACTCCCCAATGCCCACCACCAAGGCTGAGCCAGGCTGACTCAAAAAATCTGGAATTCCATCCATGTCTCCCACATAGGTGGCAGAGACTCAAGTTTTAGCCCATCTTGTATTGCTCTTCGGGTGTATTAGCAGGAAGCTGGATCAGAAGTGGCGTAGCCAGTGGTTGATCTTATACTCTTATTACTAATATCCCAGGCAGTGCCTTAACCAGCTTTGCGACAATATCAGCCCTCCAAAAGTTTTCTTAACCCATTTTGTGCAAAAACCACAAGTATGATGATATGTTTTTCTACAGAAATATTGAAATGTTTGCCATTAGGCTAATGATCTTAAACCTCTTTGGATATGACATTATATCTCTTTTGTATTACCTTTCTTTTTAGGGAACTATATATTCATTCATTTCTTCATTTAGTCAGTCATATGAAAGAATTACAAAGAAAGAAGCAGAGAGAGATATCTTCCATCTTGTAGTTCATTCCTCCGTAGTGCCAGTGGACAGAATTGGGCCAGGCTGAAGCCAGGAATCCGGAACTTTATATGGGTGTCCCATGTGGGTGGAGGGGGCCATCTTCCTTTGCTTTCCCAGGCACATTAGCAGGGAGCTGGAGCAGTCAGCATTCCAATCAGCATCCTATCTGGCAGGCATTGGCTTAACCTGCTGTGCTAGAATGCCAGCCCTTATATTAAAATCCAGATATGGTAAAATCCAAATATGCTATGTTTTTATTTCCTTCTAACCCCTAGAGTTATAGATAATGGGTCATAACTCAGATGGTCAAATACAGTGACTGTGTACAAATGAAACCTAAGATGCAGAACTAAGATTAATCCAGTAACTCAAAGATATCAGTGAAATCTTTTTAGTGTGAAGCAGAGGTTCTCAAATTGGAATAATGTGTAGAGTCTAGATCCCTTTTAAAGAAAATTATAAATTTCATTTTAAGGATAGCCAACCTGAGTTCTTGAAGTAGTTTTTCTTTTTAAACGTCTCTCATTTTTCTTTTGGGGAATGGCAAGATACATTTTTATACTGTTATTGAAATGAAAACATAAAGTAAAAATTTATGTTTGAGCCCTCAAATGTATCAATAGAGTACACTGATTTGAGAAACACTGACAAGGAATCAGATGGTCTCCTGGTTTCTCCTGTAGCAGAAAACTTCATTTCAATGACATAAATGTGCTTAAGAGATTGAAATATTTCTCTTATTTAAAGAATATGACTTTTTAAAAAGATTTGATTTTTTTTGAGAAGCAGAGTTACAAAGGGAGAAATAGAAATAGAGAGACAGAGACTTTCTTCTGTTGGTTTACTCTGCAAATGGCTGCAATGCTGGATCTGGGCCTGGGCTGGGGCTGGTCCCGGGCATGGGCATGTACCTGTCCCTGGACCAAGCCAAAGCCAGGAGCCAGGAGCTTCATGCAAATCTGCCACTTGGGTGTAGGGACCCAAGCAATTGGACCATTCTCTGCTGTTTTTTCCCTAAGCGTATTGGCAGGGAGCTGGATCAGAAGTGGAACAGTTGGGGGCTAAAACTGTCACCCATATGACATGCAGGCATTACAGGTAGGAATTTAGCCCTCTATGCTACCCCACTTGCTCTAAAAGTATGATTTTTTTAAAGATTTATTTTATTTTTATTGGAAAGGCAGATATACAGAGAGGAAAGACAGAGAGGAAGATCTTCCGTCCGATGATTCACTCCCCAAGTGAGCGCAATGGCCGATACTATGCTGATCCGAAGCCAGGAGCCTCTTCCAGATCTCCCACATGGGTGCAGGTTCCCAAAGCCCTGGGCCATCATCGACTGCTTTCCTGGGCTACAAGCAGGGAGCTGGATGGGAAGCAGGGCTGCCAGGATTAGAACCGGTGCCCATATGGGATCCCGGGCGTGCAAGGCGAGGACCTTAACCACTTGTGCCACTTGCGCCACCGCGCTGGGCCCAAAAGTATGATTTTTTACAAGAATAAGAATAGGCCCCTCTTTTTGAAATAAAGGTTCACAGGGTTTTTGGTATTTGCCGTCCACCTCATGGGATGTAGCCTCTACCTTTTTTCCATTGGAAATCACTATCATAATGAGCTACTCTTACTGGTAAGAGAGGAGTCTGTCAAATTTCTCCTTTATGATGAGTCAGGAAGCCTTAAAAACTGATCAAATAAAAGGTAATGCTCCTCAATGACACTGCTGTCAGAAATTAAGCATCTGTTTCCAGCAGCATGGCGAACTAAGTGCCTGGACCAACCTTCCCTTTAAAAGCAATCCAAAATGCTGGAAAGGTGAAGTCTTAAATGCATCCAGGCTCTGGCACAAAGGTGGAGAATGCTTAAAGCAAACACTAACTGAAAACCCATTGAGGTAAGCTGAGTTCTGAGGCTGGCCATAACCTTTGTGCTGTTTGCCAACCCAGGTGAGCTGTTATTTTCATGGCCTTATGATATTCAGGGCTCTGGAAGCAAAACCCTGACTCTGAGGGTGGAATAGTCTTCTTCGTTAATTTGGAGTCCCATGGGGCTTTGCCTTCTTAATAAAAGAGAAATCCTTTCTCTTCATGTCCCCGTGGAGTACAAAGAATATTATTAACTTCTGGAATAGTGTACAAATGAAGCAAAGAAAAACCTCACTGAAAATCTACTATCATAATCCAACCCTTAAAGTGGTTTGTAGCATGAATTCATATTCCTCCAGCCAAGTATTTAAAATGGTTTTGGAATGTTATAGCTCTCTCCTGGACCTGGAAAAAAATATAATCATCATTATCAAGAATTCCCTATGGCAAAGCTCTAATGAAGTATCTTATAATGAAGATTATAAACCATTCAAAGAAATGAGATGCATAGATAGAACCAAATCTGCAAATATTTCACATCTTGGAATTTTTATATGTAAAATATAAAAAGAGTACATTTAAAATGATCAATACAAGGTTTACAAATGAGGAAGAAAACAGAAGAAAAAGAATAAGAGGTTCTAAAAATGAATAGTAATTGAAATTAAAATTTGGATAGTTATAAAATGGACTTAATTGAAAAAGAAAAATTCATGGAATGAAAAGTAAATTTGAAGAACTCAAGAATGCAAGACAGGTTACAAAATGAAACATGTAAGAAAAGATGCAGATTTCCTTCAGGGGAATATCAGGTTTCAATAGCAACAATGGAAGTAGAAGACCCTTAAATAACATGAAAGCATACTTCAAAAACTTAGTGGAAAAATAGGATTAAAAGGTAAGTTTCTTCAGTTCCCTCTCCCCCCCACAAAAAAAAAGCTTTCAAATCAGTGCATAGATTTTTTCATGAACCTATTGAAGTCTCCTCATTTTATGCAAAAGTTGTAGAAACCTAGAATTCTAGAACTAGCGAAAGTAAGTTTTAGAACAAGAGCAAAATAAACAGATGCTTATATAATCCTGGAAAATTCACTTGACTTTTTCTTTATTTGAATAGAAGAAAAATCATCATAGATAGAAAGTGATGATCAAAAAGCCTGGCAAATAAATCAAGAAATTAATGGAAATGAACTGTGAGATTAAGAAAAGAAAAAGCTGTGGAGCAGATGTTTAGCTTGGTGATAAAGATACTTGCATCCTGTTCTGAAAGGCGTAGGTTCAAGCCTCTGTACATATATGCATATTTCATTAAAATATTCAGTTAGAATATGCCCATATCTCATATTACAATGCCTGGTTTGAATCTTGGATTCTCAGCTTCAAGCTGTCCCCTCAAGTCCATGAGTCCATGAGACCAAGATTAACTTTAGATATTGGGTCTCTGTCTCTTTCACGTAGGGATGATCTCTCCCTGGCTTCCAAATAAAGTGAAAATGAACAGTAAAAACATTCAACTATATAGAGTCTGGAACTGAGACTACAAGAAAATGAAGGGGAAAATGTTGACCATAAAATGATAGACAATACCCAGGCAAATATCGATTGGAAGAAACCTGGTATAGAATTACTAGAAATAAAAGAATTAATACACAGAAGCAAATGGCTCAATTGCCAGAAATAGATCTTTTAAAATTTGCATGTAACTAATAATCATAGTCATGAAATAAAGCTAAACAGATATAAGAGAAAACTGATTAATTTCACCAATATGATAGGAAATTATATGACCTTATAAAGTAGACGTTTTCTTTTATACCCTATCCCCCCTAAAAATAGGGACTATAGAAACTCAAATAGGGCTTATTGAAATTTAACAAGCTCAGTCTTATGAGATATGTTTTATCTACTAATAATAGAAATGTCAGCAGAGGGGCCCGGCACGATAGCGTAATGGTTAAGGTCCTCACATTGAATGCCAGGATCCATATGGGCGCCAGTTCTAAAGAAACTGGAAAAGAAAAGCCATCTATTCAGGAAAGGTATTTGTATTTTCTATAAGGATTCGTATGTGTATTTGTTAGCTTTTCATTACTTTATCACTTTAAAATACTTGAGAGGAGGATACGGGGAAGGAGTGTGTTACTTTCAGCTTATAGACTGACAGTTGAAGATCAGACATTGATAATCTTCATCTTTGTTTAATGTGGTATCTGATGAAACTTGTCAGAATGACATGTGCAGAAGAACATCCCATGGTGAACTGGAAAGTAGAGAGATAAGATGGGTCTAACTTGACTTAAAGAGTCAACCCTTTGATAAGTAAGCCACAAATGACCTAAAGACTTTCAGGTGGACCCACTACGTGCTTCAATAATTAGATATTTTCTCCACCCTAACCCACCAACCCTTAGCATTAATCCAGCTGTGACTCCTGATGCTAACTTATACTGATCTTTCAACAGCTGGATTGCTACTGTCACTGTTGAGGTCCTGGGTTGAGTTCCAGCTCCTAGCTTCAACTCCATCTTTTGTGATTGAGAGTAAACCAGCATATCAGAGTGTGCCCTGTGTCTGTCTCTGTACCTTTCACTTCACTTTAAGTAGTCAGTCTTTTCAAATAAATAAATAAATGAATGATACTTTATCAAATTCATTGAAGCAAAGAGAGCTGTTTGGTGGTTAGAAGATGGTGAGGACAGGATGGTAGACAAGAGTCCAAAGAAATGTTAATCAAAGGGTACTAAAAAGTTTCAGTTACACAGGAGGATTAAATTCTAGTAACTTGTTGTACAACCTGGTTACTATAGTTAATAATGTTTTGTATTTTGAAAATCCCAGAAAAGCATGTTTTGGTGTGGGTATTTAGTAAGTAAGATACCTGTATCCCACTTTAGAGCTCACAAGTTGTTAAGTTCCCAGTTTTGACACCTGACTCCCAACTTCTTGGCTTGGGTTTGCAATTTCTAGCTTCACTTTCACACTTCCTGTTGTGGGCATCTGGGAAGAGAATCAGGGGATGTCTGTCTCTCTGTGCCACTCAAAAGTTTTTAAAAAAGAAGAAAAAATATATATTTTAAATGGTTTTGCCATTTAAGAGAAATTATATGTAAAGTGATAGATACTTTAATTAGCCTTTCTACAGTGTACATGAGTTATATTATACTCCATAAATATACATAATTATTTATAAATTAAGAAGAAATAGTAATAAAATACTTAAATGCCATCTATTTTTAGCATGATTTACTATAAATTGTTAGGGATGGCTTCATCAATGTAGAGAAAGTATCAGATTTGAAGAAAAGTTTTATTTGCAGTTGTTTCAGTTATATTTTCAGTTTGATTTTCAGTATTGAACTACAAGTATGAATGTTATAGTGAAGCTGTAGATCTTTAAAGTATTATAAAGCAAAGGGATAATGCATTCATTTTTCATAATACTTACGTGATTACTGTAGACTGTGTGTTTTACTAAGTATAATATTTACTTTTATTAATATC
The DNA here is from genome assembly GCF_017591425.1 of Ochotona curzoniae. NCBI lineage: Eukaryota > Metazoa > Chordata > Mammalia > Lagomorpha > Ochotonidae > Ochotona > Ochotona curzoniae. The sequence continues at coordinate 64,302,450 of NW_024466599.1, forward strand.
ATTCATATGTATTTGCTTTACACCCAATGTAAATAACATGAAATGAATTTTGTTCCTTGTATTGTAACCATTACTGTTCATGTTACACAATATTGTGCTTAATTATTTGAGATAATTGCAAAATGTCTTTCATTTGGGGACATTTAATATTCTCTTTCCCAGAGTTTAGGAATCTTAACTATTACATTGACTGATAATTCTTTTCTTTCTTGCAGCACTATAAGAGTAAATGGGTCCAGTAATTGGAATGACTTCAGATAAAAGAGCTGAAACGCCAGGAGCTGAAAAAGTTGCAGGCTTAAGCCAGATTTACAAGATGGGAAGTTTGCCTGAAGCTGTAGATGCTGCCAGGCCAAAGGCAACCCTAGTGGACAGTGAGGCAGCTGATGATGAACTGACAAACTTGAATTGGCTTCATGAAAGTACTAATCTTCTAACAAACTTCAGCCTTGGAAATGAGGGTCTTCCGATGTATGACATTGAGGGAGATGATGTGCCATCCTTTGGACCTTCTTGCTACCAGAACCCAGAAAAAAAATCGGCAACCTCAAAGCCCCCATACTCCTTCAGTCTTCTCATTTATATGGCTATTGAACACTCTCCAAATAAATGTTTGCCTGTCAAAGAAATTTATAACTGGATTCTGGACCGCTTCCCATATTTTGCTACTGCACCAACAGGCTGGAAGAATTCTGTTCGACATAATCTGTCCCTGAATAAATGTTTTCAGAAAGTGGAAAGAAGCCATGGAAAGGTCAGTGTTTATGAACTGTTACTGTATTTGATGAAATAGGGAAACTGCCTTTAAAATATGGCAAAATCAAGAAAGAAAAAAAATGTCAAAGTAAATAGCTTGGGGTTAATTTGCTTTCTTTGAGATGTTTTAAAATGTAAGTATTGACAGAAACCTAGCAATATTAGGTTGTCTGCCGTAAGTACATAAGTATTTTTAATGTTTCAATTTCTTATTAATTTTTGTAATGTTTACTTAACTGTATTAGTGCATATTTCTATTTACTCAATATAATCTGCCTTAGAATAAGAATGTGGATCATTTACATTGATGTAATTAAGATGATTGGGCTTAAATCTGTCACCTTACTGTTTATTTTCTATTTTTCTTATCTTTTCCCTGCTTTGCCTTCTTTGTAGTAAAATTTATTTTTTATAAGAATCATCTTTTTTATTTTACAGAGTAGTGCTGACTTAAATTGAACACATTTGGGCACCATAGATTTATGGCATAAAAAAATAATTGTATCAGAATGGGCATCTGAAAAATAAAGTCATGTAATAGCTAGAAAATATTTTTCTGTCTGATCACTTTTAAGTGTTACAAATCCTGAGAATGTTATGCACTGAAAAATTAGTTCCTACTTTATAATTAAATCTTGCTTGGAAATAACCCTTTAAAAAAGTTTTGAGGGCTTGGCATGGTAGCCTAGCAGATAAAGTCGTCACTTTGCACACACCGGTATCCCTTATGGGCACCGGTTCTAATCCAGGCAGCCCCACTTCACATCCAGCTCCCTGCTTCTTTTCTCCTCTCTATATATCTTTATATCTGACTTTCCAATAAAAATTTTAAAAACCTTTTAAAAAGTTTTGAGGTACAGATCACCTTTGTGTTAAGCATTAATCTTGTATTTTACAAGAATGTAAAAAAATATAACAAATAATTATGGTTCAGTGGCTCTTCAAACATGTTAATCAGGTTAAAGAACACACTGTTCTATAAATTCCTAGAAGTTGGGGTTCTCCATTGCAGCTGCCATCTACTGTTTTTCATTGATCTGCTAGTTGATGTCTTCTATTAAGTGAGCTCCTTATCTCCAATTTATGTTTAAATGGCAAACATCGCTGTAGTTTTTCTCTTCAACGCAGCCCAACAAGAATTCCCAAAGAGCCATGACTTATTGGTGTGAACCTGACAGCAACCAGATAGTCTGCATTTAGCTCCGGAACCTCTATGAAACTTCTCATTACCATTTCCAGTTCTTCCACAGAATTGGGCTTTCTGGGTCCTGGATAGTTGAAAATCAAGTCCTAAACCTCTAGTACCTTCTCTTGCATGATCCGGGCAGTTTCCTGTTCAAAGATGCTGTGAGCCACAGGCCTGTGTTCAGTGTGCAGGAGAATAGCCCAGACATTGGCTCCATCTTCACAGTTCACTACACGTGATGATTGTCTAGAGTCAGATTTTTTATGATACAATTTTATCTCCTTTTGTTTTGTTTCTGTTTTTTTTTGTGTGTGGTTCTCATGTGAGTTTCAACATATATCTAATTTTTCATGGTCAGATTTAAAAATGATATTGGCTCTTCTGAGGACAAGTTATCTATCTTAAGCTTTTTACAGAAAAAGTTGTCCTGCAATATCTTATTTGAATCAGTTCTTTTGGGATAGAATACTGTCTTAATATTATCATTATTCATATGTGCTGTCAGTAATTTTCAAAATTGGTTATTGTTTTATTGTTTCTGGAAGGCAGACTGACACACATGCAGAGGCATATAGTTCTCACATGCAAATGCTTGCAACACCTGCAGCTGGACCAGGCTCAGTCTAGGATCCTACAGCTGAATCCAGGTCTCCCAAATGGGTGGACAGGGACCCAAGTATTTAAAGCCATCACCTCCTGAACCTTCCAGGGCACACATTAGCAGAAATCTGGAATCAAAGTGAATCCAGAACATAGTGCCTCTGATCTGAAATACAATAACTCAGTTTGGGTTTCCCACCTGGTTGACAGGGAACCGCTGCTTCCCAGTGTATACACTGACTGGGAGCCAGAGCTGCAGCTGAGACTCAGACCCAGGCACTCCAATTTGGATTGCATGCGGCTCATCTAACTGCTAGGCAATAATATCAGCCCCTCAGTTCTTAATATATATAAAGGAATCTCCCTGTCATTGGTGTCAAGAAACAATTGTTTCTCCAAAGAAAGAACATTTAAATGATAGAAAACAAAAATTACTATTAGAATTCTCTAGTTCTATTGTGATGGTTCCAGTCTTGAAATTTTATTGATTAAATTTATACTTAGGAAATGCTTATAAGCTTTGAAATAGGTTTTGGGTTGAGACATATGTATGTAGGGAGAGAAATTCAGTCCTCTGTGAGACACGGTACATAAAGCAAGTGAATCTATGGGCCTAGCACTATGGTGCAGCTCAGGCTGGTTTCTGCCTGCATAGAGAGTGAAACAGCAGATGAAAGATTTATCTTGTTCTCTTTCTCTCTCCCCTTTCGCGGCAACTCTCTCAAATAAATAAATCTGAAAAAGTAAATTTATTGCAAGTCAGTTATATTTATGGTGAACTTTTTGAGATGGTTCCTGAATTAATGGAGTTTTTTTATTTTTAATAATGAGGCAGAGGCAGACAATCATATACAAAAGAAATAAAGTATTGGTAACATGAGTAAAATGCTGTCTGATCAAGAAGAGCAGATGATTGATTATTACTAGTGGATTGGGCCAAAGTTTATGAAAGAGTTGGCTTTTGAAATAAGCTTTGAGAAAAACAAGCAACAAAAACAGGCAACAGTAAATATAAAGAATTAATATATTCTGCATGCAACTTAGGGGAGTCAGCATGTTCTCTGTGACTTTGGAGTACAAAATCACAGAGTGGAAAACAGCCTAAAGGATGGTAAATTGGTTAAGTTACTTGAACTTCAGTTTTATGGCAAAGTCAGTAAGGCTTTAAAAGCCATCAGTTTTCCCTGTATTTGACTTGTGACAATGTAAATAGTAGAGCAATACAGTATCTAAACAATGTTTAAATTCTTTTCCCAAGTTACAGTCAGTGACAGTGTATAAATAGATAGCACTCAATAAAGATGTGGCATGTGACCCATTACTGATCACTGCCCTCCTTATGTCTAAAGTCATTGACTCTCTGTCTTACCGTTTTTTAATATTTATTTTTATTGCAAAGTCAGTATATAGAGAGGAGGAGAGACAGAAATATCTTCTATCTGATGATTCACTCCCCACGTGACTGCAATGGCCAGTGCTGCGCTGATCCAAAAGCCAGGAGCCAGGAACTTCCTCCAGGTCTCCCACACAGGTGCAGGGTCCCAAAGCCCTGGGCCGTCCTCAACTGCTTTCCCGGGCCACAAGCAGGGAGCTGGATGGGAAGCGGGGCTGCCGGGATTAGAACCGGCGCCCATATGGGATCCTGGGGAGTGTTCAAGGTGAGGACTTTAGCTGCTAGGCCACAGCGCCGGGCCCCTGTCTTACCAATTTAAAACCATATCTTGAGGTATGATTAGCTTTCAACATTCATCTTTGCTTTGATTAATTTGGCACTATGCTTAGTTCTTCATTTTCTGGACTCTGCTTCTCTTCTACCATGCAAGTTGTAAATTTTAGTGTTCACTATCTTTGGTTTCATTTCCATGGTTTAATTTAATGCCTATATTCCAGTGAATCCCACATATTTCTGTAAAAATCAGACATAAATATACAACTAGACATTAGATGTAGAGGTGTCTCAAATTCATTATATAAAAAATTGAACTTTATTCCTCTCTCTCCTTCTAGAATCTACCTAGGATTCTAAACTAGAAATCTTAGTCATCTGGGATACCAGCCTTTCCTTATGCTCAATTATATGACTGCTAAATTTGAAAGACAAATCATCTTGATGAACATCCTTATTTTATGACTAGGGAAAAGAGACCCACATAATTGGCCATTGCTGCAAAACCTGTCAAAACCAGGATTAGAGGCTAGAAAATACAGTACCCAAAAATACCTACAAGTACCTAGAAACAGGTTTTTGATTGTGGTGGTTTCTTTCCATTTCTACCATAACATTAACCTGGTTCACATCTTCCTCATTTCTCATCAAATTGAAGCTATTATATAAATAAAATAGTAGTCAGTTGGAGGATTAAAAACATGTGTTTTTAGTGTTGGTTGTATAATTTGATGAAGTTTGTGTCTTTGAGCCTTCAATTTTTGTAAACAATATGTTTTATAGAAAAGTAACTTATATGGCAAATAAAAGCCTTTTTTAAAGATTTATTTGTTTTTACTGGAAAGGCAGATTTACAGAAAGGAGAGATGGAGATAAAGATCCTCCATCCCTGGCTTACTCCCTACATGGCCACAACAGCCAGAACTGAGCTGATTCAATGCCAGGATTCAGAAGCTCCTTCTGGATCTCCCACAAGTATAGAGTCCTATGGTTTAATACTTTTTTTAAAAATGTTATTTTATTTTTATTGCAAAGTCAGATATACAGAGAGGAGGAGATACAGAGAGGAATATCTTCTGTCCAATGATTCACTCCCCAAGCAGCTATAACGGCCGGAGCTGAGCCAATTTGAAGCCAGGAGCCCAGAGTCTCTTCCTCCAGGTCTCCCACATAGGTGCAGGGTCCCAAGGCCATCCTCCACTGCTTTCCCAGACCACAATAGGGAGCTGGATGGGAAGCGGGGCCGCCAGGATTAGAACCCACATCCATGTGGGATCCTTTAGCAGCAAGGCTACCATCCTGGGCCCTGATCTTTTATTGTTAGACTGTATTCACCAAGCAGTACTTGTTAAGTTGTAACAGCTTCATTATGGAAGATATACCATGCCAGAGACCTATTGCTGTTAAGTGTTTCAGTGTTCTGTCCTGACCAAATATCTGTTGAAGTATTTTGCAATAGTTGCAGTTTAGCAATTCACTTTCAGAAAAAAAAAAAAATTCTTTGAAGGGCATAGTTCAGAGAGAGAGATATCCCATCTCTGATTCTACTTCCCAAAGAACTACAAGGGTCAGAGCTGAGTTTCACCAAAGCAAGGAGAGTCAGCAGCTTCTTCAGGTCTTCTGTGTGGGGAACCAGGGCCCAAGTACTTCGGTCATCTTCTGCTGTTCCCAGATCATTAGCAGGGAATTACATTGAAGTGAAGCAGCTAAGACTTGCAGCAGCATTAATGGCTATGCCATAGGGCTGGCCCCTTAGTAGTTCAGTTTTTAGCAATAATACTGTTACTTCAAATAATACAAATACTCATATACTTGATAAGTGACATATTCTAACTTAAGTCTTTTTTATTTATTAACTCTTTAATATTCATGACACTAAGGGGATAAGCATTATTATTACCATTGCTTTTAGAGGTAAGCCCATTTAGGTAGAGTTTACATGCTTTGCCTAAGGTCACACAGTTAACAAGTGGAAAAGTTGGACCCAGGTAGCCTGTTTCCAGATCTGCGATCTCAACCGTTACACTACACAAACATAAAATAAAGCCAACCAAAACGGAGGGTTTTTTAAAAGTCTAATAAAATTGATAAACTCTTCCAAATTGATCAGGAACAAAAAGAAAAACCATAGATAATAGTAAGATTGCATAGGTTCTATAGTAAAAAAGCTTATGAAGATAAATTTGAGAAATCTTGATGAGGTTAACAGTGCCTAGAAAGACACAGCTTTGCAAAATTAAAGGAAAAATAGCAACATAAGTAATCCTATAATAGTTGAAGAAATTGAATTAGTGGTAAAAAAAAAAAAAAACACCCTCCCCACAAGAAAAGATAAAAATTTAGATTTTTAAAATATTTTAATTTATTTTTATTGGAAAGGCAGATGTAGAGAGAGAAGGAGACACAGAGAAAGATACCACTCATTGGTTCAATTCCCAAATGGCTGTAGCAGTCGGAACTGAGCTGATCTAAAGGCAGGAGCCAGGAACAACTTCTAGGTCTCCCACATGGGTATAGAATCCTAAGGCTTTGAGCTATCCTTTGATGCTTTCCCAGGCCATAATTAGGGAGCTGGACTGAAAGCATAGTGTTGGGACACCAGTGGCATCTATATGGGTTGCCAGTGTGTTTGTAGTCAAAGGATTAACCAGCTGAGCCATCACACTGGCCTCAAATCTAGATATTTTTATAGCTGAGTTTTTAACTCTACAATAACAGCAAGAAGAGCTCTAATTTTAAACAAAAACTCCCATAACTATTTAGTCAGATAGCCCATTTTCTTTTTTACCATTTCCTATCTTTCCTTTGTATTTTGAGTCTACCGGCTCCTTTCTTCTCATTCTTTATATATTATTGGCAGGGGGCCGGAGAGGGGGAAGACAGTGGTTTAGGAAGCTAATCCTCTTCCTACAGTGCCAGCATCCCACATGGGTGCCAGTTTGAGTCCCTACTTGCCCCACTTCTGATCCATCTCTCCTGCATATGGCCAGGGAAAGCAGCAGAGAATAGCTCAAGTCCTTGGGCCCATTTACCCACATGGGTGAAATGGAAGAAGCCTCTGACTCCCAGTTTCAGAATGATCCAGCTGTAGCCATTGTGACCATTTAGGGAGTGACCCAAAGGATCAAAGCTCTCTCTTTGTAACTATTTCAAGTAAAAATAAAGCGTGGGGGAAAAAAGGTGTTAAGTGTACATATATTATTGGGGTAGGCATAGTTAAGATGCCTCTTGGAGCATTTGCATCCCATAATGCAGTATCTGGGTTTGAATTCCAGTTCCTGTTCAGATTCCAGCTTCCTGCCAATATGTACCCCAGGAGTCAACAAGTTATGATGGCTCAGGTGATTGGGTCCCCAGCATCTGCGTGAGACCCTCAGATTGAATTCTGGGTTACTGGCCTTAGCTTAGCCCCATGCCAGCTATTACATGAATGTAAGAAGTGCAGCAAAGGGTAGGCAGTCTGTCTTTGCCTTTCAAATAAATAAAATTTTTAAATGTTTCTGTATATATCACTAGAGCTTTTTGCTTCTATCTGATTGTATTTGGTATTCATCTTCCAATATCCCTGTTTCCTGCAAAATGTTAGGATTTCATTTTTTTTCATGTCTGAATAATATTCTTTGATGTGTATGTATATAGGTAATATTTCCTCTATCCATTCATCCATTGATGAATCTATAGGTTGATTACATATCTTGGCAATTAAATTTGCTTTTAAATCTCAGCTTGTATTTCTTGTATTTCTGTTGCTAGATTTCACACATATTTACTTACTATAATCACTACCATATTTTGAATTATCTACATACTATTTTATTTTATACTTTGTTTTGCTCTTCCTACTTTCCTCCTACATTAGTCTATTTAGGTTGCCATAAGAAAACATCACAGCCTGAGTGGCTTAAGCAGCAGAAATTTATTTTCTTATAGTTATCAAGGGAGGTAGATGGCAAGTGGGACAGTCAAGACACAACCAACACCCGTCAGGGATCCTGGCATTTGCAAGGTGAGGATTTAGCCATTCAGCCATCATGCCAGGCCCAAGCATAACAGTGTTTTTAAAAAGTTTTTGTTAAAATAATATAAAATTAAGCAAGGACATGGGGAGATGCTGATTGTCTTAAATCATTAATATGAGTATAAATTAGTATGACTGTTCTGGGGCCAATGGCGCAAGTGGTTAAGGTCCTCGTCTTGCATGCCCAGGATCCCATATGGATGATGGTTCTAATCCCGGCAGCCCCGCTTCCCTTCCAGCTCCCTGTTTGTGGCCCTGGAAAGCAGTCAAGGACAGTCCAGGGCTTTGGGACCCTGCACCCACGTGGGAGACCTGGAGGAAGAGGCTCTTGGCTTCAGATCAGCATAGCATCGGCCATTGCGCTCACTTGGGGAGTGAATCATCGGACGGAGGATCTTCCTCTCTGTCTCTCCTCTCTGAATATCCACCTCTCCAATAAAAATAAAATAAATCTTTAAAAAATAATAATAATAAAATAAAATTTAAAAAATTAGTATGACTGTTCTTTAGTAGTATGGTATAATTTGTTGGAAGGTTTAAAGGGAAATTGGTCTTGTCTATAATCGTAAAATCTGTACACTATTAATAGAATTGACTTGAGTGTTTTTGAGCATGTAGAGAAAGAAAGGAATTAAAGCAAGAAAGAGAGAATGGAAAAGGATACAGTCAGGAGGATAGGTAGAGTTTGATAAAACTGTATTTGATAAACATGATAGATTTGATAAATCTGTATTTATCCCTGAATATTTTATCATCTTACAATAAAATATTCAGGGATAAATACAGAAATTGTAATATATTGGGACAGAAGTTGGCAAACATCACAAGTCAAGGGGGACAAAGAAGGAATTTGTAGAGTGATGAACTGCATAAAATCTCCATGGACCTGGTGATATGGCACCTCCATGGTGCCGTGATATGACAAGTGCCAGCATCCCACATGGGTGTTAGTGTGAGTCCTGGCTGTTCCACTTCCAATTCAGCTTCTGCTAATGCATCTGGGGAAGTAGCAGAAGATGGCACTTGTGTGTGGGGCCTTGTACCTGTGTGGAAGACCTGGAAGAAACTCTTGGGTACCAGTTTCAGTTCTGACCCAGCCCAGCCCTGACTGTTGTAGCCAACTGGGAAGTAAACCAGATAGTGGAAGACCTCTGTCTCTCCCCACCACTTCTCTGTAACTCTGCCTTTCAAATGAATAAATCAAAAAGGAAAGAAAATCCAGAGGTCACTTTGTCTAAATATGTAAGATTTAGACAGATATATATTCAAGTAGGATTGAGAGTATATATGAATTTTTTAATTTATGAAGCCTTTGTTGAGTCAGTACCTCAGAATGACAGCATTTTTCTTCCAATCTGGAAAGCAGCTAAATTATACTCCAATTAAATGTCACAATTGAAGCTGGTAAACTTGACAGCATTTTTCTGATGAAAGTAGCTACTATTTAGAGATTATGATAATCCCAGAAAAAGGCATCATAACAAGGTCCAGATAAACTATGAAGTAATAATCTTACTCAGCCTGCTCATGTAGCTGCTGGTTAAGTTTTTTTTCTTTTATTTATACTGATTATGGGTGTAAAATCTTGGTTTGGTAGTTAGCTTCTTTTAGGATTTTAAGATGACAAAAGACTCATGCTGTTTTATTCTTTCGTTTTGCAGGGGCTTGGTTCAGTTTGATTTGGGTTTTTGTTTTTTAGAACATGATATACTTTATTGTGAGAGAAGATGGTAGACTTTAAAATTCTTTTACTAGTAAGATTAGTTATGGATATAACTTAATGATAATATAAATATTTAATATAAAGTAGATATATTATAGTATTATATATTCACTATATCATATAACAATAATGTTATAAATAACTTTAATTATTTATTTCAAAGTCAGATTTACAGGGAGGGAGGAAGGGACAAAGAGAAAGACCTTTCATCGCTGAATCTATCCCTAAATGGCCACAGTGGCCAGGGATAGGCCAAGTCAAAACAAGGAGCCAGGAGCTCATAGATGTCTCCAGAGAGAGTGCAGGGTCCCATCTTTCCCTGCTGTGCCTTCGTATATAACCTTAATAATGGGCTGTATTCATTGTAAATACTTTTTAATATTTTGTCTGATAGTTTTTAATTTATGAAGCATAAGTTGTGAGGAAGCAATACAAATAATTCCCATGTACCTTTTATCCCATTTCCCCCATTAGCATCTCATATATTTGTCATAATTAATGAATCCCTCATAGCTTCCCTTATGCTTTGGTTTGGCTAGCATCTATCAAACACTAGTATCAAAATTTCTGCTTTTTGAGAGGTAGAGACAGAGTTCCCATTTTCTGTTTTGTTCCTCAAACGCTCACAACAACCAGGGCTGAGCCAGGATGAAGCAGGGAACCTAAAACTCATTCCAGACTTCTCACGTGAGTGACAGAAACTCAAGTATTGCACCATCACTGCCACCCTCCAGCTCAGTAGTCAGGAGTCCTAATATGGAATGGGTTTGGGTCCCAGTGGGCATCTTAGACTGTGCTGAACGTGTCCCAAAAATTAATTTTTAAAATTCTTTTTGTAATTGAGCTCCTAGTACATTCCTCATTTCTTAAAACTTTACTTAAGTGATTCTTTAGAGTTCCCAAAATGCAAAATAGAGAATGCAAACTTCCTAATTCTGTTGCACAGAAGATTTAGTTTGTTATAGGTGAATTTAGTTCCACCATCTAAATGCAGTAATATAGTAGCCAAATTTTTAAGTAAGAATTAGTTAAAATAAGATCTTTCTTGTATAGACTCCAAAACCACGGATTACCAAATACATAGTTTTATCTCTTGTTACTGCTAGTTCATGAACAACCCCTCTGAAAGGAAGTGCTGCCATGGTAACATAACCAGACTGTTATTTGAGACCATACTCAAGATACTTAACTGGCCTGAAACTGCACGTTTTCAATACCACTTTTTGCAATTTTCTATTTCAAGGAAATAGCAATTTTACTGTGATCAAAACAATCTGCAATTCTCTCACAATAGAATTTGAAAAGTATACTTGAACTAAACAGTTTATAGAATTATGATCTGAGAAATATCAAGGCAGAATATGGCTAGAATTGCTAAAATAATTGTGTTCAATCAAGGAAAAATAATCCATGCATATATTTCTTTTATGAAGGTGAATTAGCTTTGAGGAAGAGGATGTAATGGGTACTTACATCTTCAAGTTTTATTTCCTTGTCATCAAAGCAAATTGATCATTTGGTACAGCTGGCATAACATAGATTTAATTTAACTCTCATTATTTAATAAAAAATTATTTGTAGAACTTGGCTTTTGATGAGAAAAAATCAAAATGTCAAATATTTGTTTAGTGTAGACAATGTGACATTTTGCTATTGAATACTACTAAAATTTTCCCTGATGATCTGGTGTTTCTCCGCATGAAGAATATGACACTTGTGATTTTTCTTGCCCTGTGGATTTAATTGCTAGGATTAGGTTGAGGGATAAGATTGGCTATACTTTTCCACAGGTAAGAGGGACTTATTTTCCCCCTTTTTAAATTTATCGTATCTCTTGTTCTTTACTACCTTTCTTTCATTCAGAATTAACTTTTGTTATGTTTGGTTTTAACAAATCTCTTGGAAGTAATTGAGTAGGAATATGTTGTTATTCAACCAAATAAATGAATACCCGCTAACTTCAGAATACCTCATTATTATTCACCTATTTTTAGCGCCTTGTTACTTGAATATAAATTACCTAAATTGAGTCTCATAAATGTTCAGTGAACTGACCTGCATTGTTGCTTTGTTTTGTAGGTAAAATATGAATGAGAGGACCAATTCTAAGATTAGATTATTAGCCACTTATCATACAGTGATTCAGTATGTGATCAGCTTAAATGCTTGGAACAGTGCTCTTTCACCACACATCATTCTGCTAGAACAGTTACAATGCAGGGGAGATGCTTAGCCTAGTTGAGATGTGGGTTAAGGGGCCTGAAGCAGTGGCACAGTGGCTAAATCCTTGCATTGCAAGCACTGGGATCCCATATAAGCACCAGCTCATGTACCAGCTGCTCCACTTTCCATCCAGTTCCCTGCTTGTGGCCTGGGAAAGCCGTAGAGGAAAACCCAAAGCTTTGGGACCCTACACCAACATTTGAGACCCAAAAGAAGCTCCTGGCTTGAGATTGGCTCAGCTCAAGCTATTTGGGCCAGTTGGAAAGTAAACCAGCAGATGGAAGATCTTCCTCTTTGTCTCCCCTTCTTTCTGAATATCTGTCTTTCCAATAAAAACAAATAAATCTTAATGTAAATGTTAAGATACCCAGATCCCAACTCAGAACCCAGGTTTGATCCCTTATTGGGTTCCTGATTCCAGCTTCTTGGGAGGCAGCCTTGATGGTGCAAGTAATTAGGTTCCAGCCAGCCATGTGGGAAGGCAGGATTGATTTCTGGGCTCCTAGTTTTATCCAGGACTATGTAAGTATTTGGGAAGTGAAACAGCAAATGGGAGCTTGCTCACTTACTTGTTGTCTCTCAAACAAACTAGGTTGTTTGTTTTTAAATCATTGTGTAATATTCAGAAATCGAAGAGCCTCAGACTCATTATCTTGAAAAAGAATTTTGGGGAATGGAGATCATCACATTAAATCTTCAACAATAATTATAACTTAAATCCTATAGGAATTCTTATCAAGAAAGACTACGGGGAATAAGTAAATTTTATTGTTCAAACAATCTTTAATGTAGTTGAAAAGTATAATTCAAATGTAGAGAAATGTTTCTTTTAAAAAGTAGAGATTTTTTAAACTAGTGATGGTGTAAATATAAAAACTGGAACTTAAGGATTTGAATCTCATTTATCTCATGAATTAGAGAAAGTTTTGCATACCTCATGTTGACTACCATTGTAAGAGTAGCAAGCACACTTTAACCTATGTATTCTCACAAAAGACACTAAGAATCTCACGCCCACCCAATACACTTTCTGAAAGCATTAGACAGGAGTCAGCTTTGTGATACAGTATGATACTGCCATCTGTGATACCAGCATCCCATTTGAGTGCTGGTTTGGTTCTAGATATCTGCTCTCCAGTGCTAATGCACCTGCCACCATGTGGAAGACCTAAATTGAGTTTCAGGCTCCTGGCTCAGCCTCACCCACACCTGGCCATTGGAGCCATTTAGGGAGTGAACCAGTGGACAAAACATTTCTCTTCCACTTCTCCCTCTATATAATTCTATCTTTGAAATAATGCAATCAATCAATAAATATGTTTAAATTTTTTAAAAGGTGTGTGGGCTGGTGCCATGGCATAACAGATTAAGCCTCTGCCCATGGTGCCAGCATCCCTTAAGATGCTGATGTGAGTCCCTGCTGCTCCACTTCCAGTACAGCTCCTAGCCAATGGTCTGTAAAGCAACTGCTTGGGCCCCTATATCCATGTGGGTGATCCAGAGACAGCTTTGAGCCCTGGCTCCTGGTTTCAGATCAGTTCAGCCCCTGCCATTAAGGCCCTGTGGGGAGTGAGCCAGCAGATGAAAGATCGATCTCTAGGTTTCTCTTCTCTGCTGTGACTCTCTTTCAAATTAAATCTCTTAAGTAAATAAATAATTTTAAAAATAAAAGCATTCAAATACTAATTATGAGTATATATACATTCTAGGTTATTAATTCTTACATATTTTTCTAGGTTAATGGAAAAGGTTCCTTATGGTGTGTTGATCCAGAATATAAACCTAATCTTATGCAGGCACTGAAGAAGCAACCTTATCCCTCAACACCAGTATCTTACACTTCTCCTGCATCTCCACAAAGGTAAGAATCTTCCATTTAATTATACCTGTCAATGATGACTTACAAGATTTAATTGTGAGATGAAAAAACCTAACAAAGTTTTAACATTTTTCTTTTTTTCTTTTTACAGAATTATTTATAGGCAAGACAGTAACCTAAGATATTTTTGTTTATTTGAAAGGCATCATGACATAGGAAGGGTGACACAGAGGAAGAGTTCTTCCTTCTGCTAGTTGATTCCCAAATGGTTACAAGTATTGGAGCTGGTCTATGCCGAAACCAGGATCCTGGAACTCTATCCAGTCAGCTGGATCAGAAGCAGAGCAGCCAGGGCTTGAACCTGCTCTTTGAAACAGCATGTCAGCATTGCAGGCAGCAGCTTAACTCACTACGCTGCATTACTGGCCCCACTTTTTGTTCTTAAATCCTGCAACTCTATTGATTTTCTAGCTTGCTTATTTTAAATTAAATCCAAAAATACTCTGACCTCTAAATCTGATTTTGTTTCCCTTTCCTAAAGAAGCATTCAGAATCGTTTAAAATTCTATAATATTTATTCATTTGATTTGGAAATGCTAGCTCTTGTAGTCTGTTTGACATTCTTTTAAAAACTTTTTAAAAACTGTTAATAAAATAATAAGTTTTTAACATATACAAAAAGTAGTAAGAAAGTTCTAATGAACTGTTGGTTGCAACAATTATCAATATGTCATATAACAGTCGATTTGGATTTTTTTTTTTAAGGCAGAGTTTTAGAGATGAAAGGAGAGAGAGATCCCCCTGTTTATCAATTCTGACCCCCTAGTTTTCTCTTGAAATAGTTACATTGGTTAAAGTTATGCCAGGATAAAGCTAGGAGCCAGGAGTTCCTCTTGGGTCACCCACACTGATACAAGGGCCCAAGCACTTGACTATCCTCTAGTGCATTCCCAGGTGTATTAACAGGGAGCTGGATCTGAAATGGAGAAGCCAGGTCTCTCACCAGCAACCACTTGGGATGCCAGTATTCAAGGCAGTGATTTAACCTGCTATCATCTCAATGCTGGCCCCTAATTTGGATTCTTCAGGTATTAACAGATAGCTTTTAGAGGAGTGGCTGTACCTGATAGAGTAAAAATCTAGCAAGGGTGAAGTTGAAATACCAGTGATTATATATACATTGACATTTCAAGCTTGTTGAATTTGGTTTGTAAATTAGATATATGGTATGAGCAAAACTGAATAGTTTGTTCTTACTAAATGAAAATACAAAGCAAATTATCAGTTTATTTCATCATTTCTGAATTACTATCCTCTTTATTAATGTTGACATTTATGAAGCATTCTACTTAAATAATAATCCAGAAGCATATGGAAAGTTCTGCTTTTATTAGTTGAAGTGTTTTATGAGGGAGATTCTCAGAAGATTAATGGAAATACATTTTATAAAAATTCAGTACAGACATTTCAGTGTTTTGAGATCAAAATAATTTTTTTTAAAGATTTATTTATTCATCTGGAGCCAGCATTGTTTCATAGTGAAGCCTCAGCCTGCAATGCCACAATCCAATATAGATTCCAGCTAATGTCCCACCTCGCTCCAGTTCTGATCTACCTTCCTGCTAATGGCCTGAAAAAAACAGATGGCCCAAGTACTTAGACCCCTGCCACCCTGTGGCAGACCTGGATAAAGCCTCTGGCTGCTGCGTAGAACTTGGCCCTGGCTGTGCAGCTGCCTGTGGAGTGAACCAGTGGATAGAAGATGTCTTTCTTTGTTTCTTTTTTCTCTGTAACTTTTTAAAGATTTATTTATTTATTTTAATTTATTTGAAAGGCAGAAGTTAAAGAGAGAGATAGAGACACAGAGATGGATATCTTCTGTCTACTAATTGATTTTCCAGATGGCTGCAATGGCCAGGGCTGGGCTAAGTTGAAGCCAGGAACCAAGCGCTTGATCCAGGTCTCTCACATGGAGGACAAGAGGCCCAAAACCTTGGGCCATCTTCCGCTGCTTTTTCCAGGCCATTAGCAGAGAACTGAATGGAGAGTAGAGAGATTGAAACACAACCTGATCCTTAAATGGGGTGCTGGCTTTGCAGAAAGCTACTTTACTCACTATTGCACAATAATGGCCCCAATAAGTGCTTTTATTTCTTTGGCAATATCTATAGTAATTTTGCATCAAAATTAAGCATCCAATTAAAAACTATCAGATAGTAATATTGTTCTAAGCACTTTTTAAAAGATTTATTTGTTTGAAAGAGTGAATGAGTGAAAAGATAGGGATATCTTCTATTAGTTCACCCACCAAATACTCACAATAAACAGGGATGGGCCAGGAGCAAGCCAGGAGATAGGAACTCCATCCTGGTCTTCAACGTGAATGGCAGGAATCCAAGTTCTAGGACCACCATCTGCTGCCTCCCAGGTGCATTATCAGGATGCTGGGTTGGAATCTGAGGCAAGAATGGATCTGCAGGAGAGGGTGCAAGTGTCCACATTGCTGACTTACCCCCCTCTCTGCCACAACACCCACCCTTTAGCATTATTTTTATATAATTATCACAACAGCTCTCTTTGGGAGCTCTAATTATTCCTGTTATACAAATAAACTAAGAAATTAATTCTTTTGCCTAAGGATATCCAAATAATGTTTTTAATCTAAGCGCTTAGGTTTTTTTCCGCTTTAGTAGTCTTTTTCTACACTAACTAGCGTTAGCAATGAAGCAAGTTAAAATGGACTAGAATTATGAAGTATCAGGTAAAGCCACTACCTGCAACACTGGCATGCCGTCTGGGAACCAGTTCATGTCCCAGATGCTCCATTTTTGATCCATCTCCCTGGGAAAAGAAGCAGAAGATGGCCCAAGTGCTTGGGCCTCTGCCACTCATGTGGGAAGCCTGGATAAGCTCCCAGCTACCAGCTTTGGCCTGGCCCAGTCCTGGCCTTATGACCATCTGGAGAGTGAACCAAGGGATGGAAGATCTCTATCATTGACTTTCAAAATAAATTAATACATCTTTTTTATTTTAAAAAGTTTATATTTTTATGGTATAAATTAGCTGTATTTGTAAGTAACTTCTGGGAAAAGTGAAATGCATATTGTACAAACACATTTGTCTTTATTTTTCAGTGATTCTTTATCACCTCACTACTTAAACTCTGTACTCAAGCAGAACCAAGTGCAAACCCTCAAAGGTATGTGTGAAGATCATGTTTCAAATCATAAGAACTTGGATCAAGGCTCAGGATTTTTTTACTTTTGTTTTCTAATTATAGAGATATGTTAATGATAGACTTTTAAAAATTATTATTTGCATTTATTTGGAGACAGAGCCATAGAGAGATCTTCTGACTACTGGCTCACTTCCCAAAGGCCCACAGTGCCAGGGCCGGACCATACTAAGCCAGGAGCCGGAGCCTCAGTCCAGGCTGCAGCACTTGAGCCATCCATCGCCTGCTGCCTCGCTGGATGCACAAGAGCAGGAAGCTGAATAGGAAGCAGAGTTGACACAACTTAACTGAGACATTCTGATATGCCACGTGGGCTTTGCAGGAGGCAGCTTAAGCCTCTGCACCAAACAACATCTCCTGATTCTTTTATGTGTACTTTGTCTCAAAAATAGAATTTAACTTACTATTATAATAGTGTCATAAGTAGAATTATCCTTTTAGATCTATCAGACTAAAACAGAGTCATTGACAAACCGTGACTCCCTCGTCATGTACGCCCTGCCACCTGTTTTTCTGTGGTCTCTCAGCTAAAAATGGTCTCACATTTTAAAATAGCTAGGAAAAAATAATCAAATTAGCAATAATCAAGACTTGAAAATTTGCTACTTAGATGGTCACAAAAAGAGACCTACTTTACTACATTCTAGGCTTTACCTATTGGCCTGCAAAACCTACCAGATTTATTTTCTGAAGAAGTTTGCTGTCTCCTAGGTTATACACAGTTCTGAATACTTCCATAAGCTTATCAAATATAAAGAATTTTAGGAAGGTAGTAAGTTGACTTTTTAAAATTTTTTATTTACTTTTGGAAAGCATATCAAAATTCTGATTAGTGGAGTTTAATAGTTAATATTGTGAACTAGTAATATGTTACAGTAGTTTTCTAGCATTGTTGTTTTGGAGATGATAAACATTTCCATGACCTTTAAAATATAAACTATTGGGCCCGGCACGGTAGCCTAGCTGCTAAAGTCCTCACTTTGCACATACCAGGATCCCATATGGGCACTGGTTTGTATCCCAGCGGCTCTGCTTCCCATCCAGACCCTTGCTTGTGGCCAAGGAGAGCAGTTGAGGACAGCCCAAAGCCTTGGGACCCTGCATCCACATGTGTGATACCAGGAAGAGGCTCCGGGATCCTGGCTTCAGATCAGTGCAGCTGCAGGAGTTGGGGCTACTTGGGGAGTGAATCAGCAGGTGGAAGATCCTCCTCTCTGTCTCTCCTCAACTTTGTATATCTTGACTTTCCAGTAAAAAAAAATAATAATAAATCTTTAAAAATAAATAAATAAATAAGCTCTCAGAGAAAAGTCTTTTTGTGTATCAGACATTTGGTTCTTTGAAACTCTGCTAAGTTAGCCTCAAGAGTGCTCTACTGTAATCTGTACAACAAGAGAGAGAAACTGTGCAAAGGCTTGAGAGAATTCTATAAAGAAGTGAAATAGATAGGGGTCCAGCGCAGTAGCCTAATGATTAAAGTACTCGCCTTGCATACGCCGGGATCCCACATGAGTGCAGGGTCCCAAGGCTTTGAGCCGTCCTCAACTGCCTTCCCAGGCCACAAGCAGGGAGCTGGATGGGAAGTGGAGCAGCTGGGATACAAACCAGTGCCCATATGGAATCTTGGCAGTTCAAAACAAGGATGTAGCCTCCAAGTCATCTTGCTGGGCCTTTCTTTTTCTTTTGAAGAACATTAATATTACCTTTCTTTTCCTTTTTCAGAATCTGATATTGATGCTGCCACTGCAATGATGCTGTTGAATACATCTATAAAACAAGGAATTTTAGAATGTAAGAAACCGTGCGATTTCTTTTTAGGATACATTTTGCATAAGTGCCTAAATTTGATTTAAAATATAAAATGTTTCAATGTTACAGATATAGATTCCTTCCCACTAATTTATGTTTTGATCTGAATAGCTTATTTTTATTCCATTTCTATTAATTTATATGAACAATTGAGAATTAATTAAGATTAATGCTATGGTTTTTGTTTTACATTGATCAATAAATGGTAAATCTAGAAAATAATTTGAAGAGCTGAAAGCAAAAATGAAGTCTAAGTAAGAAAATATAGGAAAGTGTATTTCTAACTTGGAATTGTAAAAGCTTTCTTTATGATAGTAAATGCAGAATCCATATAGGAAAACAGATCAATTTAATAAAACGCAAAAATTGTAGAGTTCTGACAAAATATTTCACTAAGTGACACAAGTAACACTGGAAGAATGCATTTTTTAACTACATAAAATGGCCAAAGATTAATGAAATTTATTTAAAAAGGGATCCAAAAGTAAGAAATAGGAAAGCAATTCAATAGAAGAGCCAGCAAGTTAAATGCATAAGTAAATCTCTGAATATGAAATATATATAATCAGTATACATAAGAAAAGGTGTATAACTAGTTATTTGGGAAATGCAAAATGAAACAATATTGCAATACTTTTTTGTTGTCCATAAGATTATCAAAACTCCAAATGATGA
Organism: Ochotona curzoniae; assembly: GCF_017591425.1. Lineage (NCBI taxonomy): Eukaryota > Metazoa > Chordata > Mammalia > Lagomorpha > Ochotonidae > Ochotona > Ochotona curzoniae. Next base: position 64,322,160 of record NW_024466599.1, read on the forward strand.
ACATTTTTAGATATTAGCTATGGGAATAGATCTTGCCATACACTGCTGTACATAAGTTGATAAAATCATTTTGGATGGCAATTTAGGAATACTGGATACTTTAAAATGCATATTCCTTTAATGGAGAGATTCTAACTGTTGGTATTCCTCCTAGAAAATTATTTGCATGTATGAGAAAAAGTATTCAAAGGATTTTCATTTCAGTACTGTACCATTGAGAAATTGATAATGGCCCAAATATTGACAAAGAAGTAGTTAGCTAAGCAGTACTGCATTATGTTTTCGCAGTCCAAAATATATGTTCCATAGAAGGATCAAGACATACTGTTAAACAATTTTTAAGTGTTTCAGATTAAGTCCTACAGAATAATGTTTTTTGGGTTAAAGTTAAATCCTGCAGAGCATTGTCATAATCCATGTGCTTACTGCTCAGGAGTGAAATAACAATTTTAAATGGTCTGTCTGTGCAATCAGATGCATTTGACCTATTGATAGAAATTTTATTTCCCACAGGTGAGAAGCCACTTCCTCTTAAGACATCACTGCAAAAAAAGAGGAGTTATGGGAAAGCATTTAATCATCCCAGTGCTATACAATTACAAGAGAGTGATTCTTTAGCCACCAGCATTGATCCAAAAGAAGATCACAATTACAGTGCAAGTAGCATGGCAGCACAGCGTTGTGCATCCAGGTCTAGCGTATCTTCGTTGTCATCTGTGGATGAGGTATATGAATTTATCCCAAAGAATAGCCATGTGGGAAGTGACGGCAGTGAAGGATTTCATAGTGAAGAAGATACAGACATTGATTATGAAGATGATCCTCTTAGAGACAGTGGCTTTGCATCACAGCCTTGTGCAAATACCTCTGGAAAAGGGCAGCCAGGGAAAAAGAAGCGAGAGCAGTCGTGTCAAGAAATTGATGAGGAGCTCAAAGAGGCAGCTGGATCTCTGCTCCACCTTGCAGGAATCCGTACCTGTTTAGGCTCCCTGATAAGTACTGCAAAGACACAAAATCAAAAGCAGCGGAAAAAATAGAAATACTTGTTTTTGTAAAAATTATTTCCAAGTGTGGCAATACTCTTCTACTTCATTCTTTACAAGGGATATCAAAGCCATAATGGACTTCTTTAGTGTCAGGGTGGAAGAGGGATGCTAATTACTTGTTTATTTTCAAATGTTTTGGGGTTTCTTTTTTTTTTTCATTTTTATTACACAATTGCTGTTAGGATCATGCCCAATCTTAAATACATAAATCCTAAAAGCATTTTTGTGATTAAACTCTCAAAGATTAGGAAATTTTTATATAAGAAAATTCTAAAATTTTCAGCTATAAACTCATGCTAAAAATATTTTCTTCTGTTAAGATGTTAAAATATAAGATTTGGCAGCTCTATAAAACTTTTCAAATTTTATTTTTTAAAATCTGAATTTAACGATAGCTACTGATTCCACTCATTTTTTTTGCTGATATCTCTTTCAGATATTCTTCACCTGACATACATCTGATAGGTTATGGTTTGGGGTTTTTATTTTGTTTCTCTGCTCTAAATTATTTTTTCTTGTGACATGAGCAAAGTCAGATATAAAATCGAAAAGACTTTGGCCACAAATGTAGAAAATACAAGAAGTTCTACAGTTTAGAAAAGGCAGTGTGGGGATGTGATTTCATTGAAGAAGATTCCAGTTCCTATTGCTGTGCTATCTTTGAGGTGTTTTTACTTCACAGATAGCATATACTATTTCATGGGCCTTTTGTCCTTCCCAAAGTGCTTTGCAACCATTGTTCAAATTTTAGCCAATAGATGTCTCTGTTCAATGAAAATTATCCAATGAGAGGATATAGCCATAGAGTGTGTTCTGAAATAACACCTATTTTTGACACACTTTTGCAATAAGAGACTCTGATTTGCTTGGTAAGGTACTGCATTGTGCAGAAACTTATAATAGGAATAACATATAAGAAAACATTTTTGAACACGTGTTATTTTAAGTTATCATTAGTGCAAGTAGACCATTTAGGAAAAGCTTCTGTTCAGGCTTTGTATGGATTAAAAGTGTATATATACCAAATTAAATTTTAGGAGATATAATGAACTGTGGAGAAATACTTTCATGGATTTCAAGATTTGTATAAAATTAGGTCTTCTGTACCACAGCTTTTTGAGGAGGCAGTGTAGACTTACATGTGCCATTAATCCACGCTAAAAGGTTTTATATCACTGTTCCAAAAGTACATTTGACTAAAGTGTTTTAAGTATTTGAACAAATCTGCTTGTATAAGACAGTTTTTCATAATATCATCTGTACAGTTTGACTATATTATTCATAAGGAACAGGGGATACTAATAAATTAAACCTATTCATTGTATTTCTTTTAACAATGATGGAGAAAACTGCCAGAAGTTCAGTCTTATGATATGTCCTATGTCATAGACAATGACCTTGTTTTCATTTTTTTCCTCAATATTTATATACATGTGGACACATATATACATACATACACACACGTGTGCACGGGTCATGTTGCTTGGCTGCTTTCAGCTCTTTCCACAACTGTAAAGCATTTTCTGGGTTTTTGAAAAAGAGATGTACAGATGTTTTTTGACAAAACTGTTAAGAATAACAAAAATTTCTTTTTCAATTGATAAGACCTTAAGCCAGGGATAATAGTATTCACGATCTTTGTCCTGTTTCTGTGTTAAGTGTAATTGAATCTGGATAGCCATGTTAATAGAATTGGTGCTAATGAAATACAATTTTTAATTTTTGAAATGCAGGATGAGGTGTTTTAATTATTTTCTTCTTCCTGTATGTCATATCTACAAAAACAGGATAAACCAAGTTGACCCTTTTTACTGTAGACAATAATAAAACACCACAAAAAACATCACAGTATAAATAGTAGAGATCACAAAAATCACTTTAGTAAAAAAAATTTTAAGCTATTTACTCTGGCCCTCTGAAACAGTGTTTCAATTATCTGGTTCCAGTTTATTTTGTTCTGAAATTCTGTGCCACAGATGTTCCCAGTTACTTGGAAGTCTTGGGTAGAATTCATTGCATCATTTTGCATCTGCTAAGATACCAAGATATTTTCAGGGGAAAGGACTATTTATGTAATGTTCCCCTGTTACGATCTTCATGGGGATTGTGATTTCATTCCTCAAATGTGTTAGATAGAAAGATGGCTCATAACACCCAGTTAATGAAAGTCATCCCAGACCTATGGACTGAAAAATTGTATTCTTGATAATATTAGCAACAAACTTGGATGTATTATAAATAAACTTGGAAACCCTGAAGAAATTACATATTTTTAAACTGTGATTTTAGGCTAACATAATTTGCCTTACATTAAAATAATATTTTGGTACACCTGATTGCAGTTCTAGCCCTAGTAAAAATTTTGTCTTGGCACAGTTAATCTTCATCTTTCACATCCCAAATAGAACCAGTGTTTCTTGAATATATACTTTTGAAATTTATTTGTGCAATATTTGCTAAATTAGTTAATATTTTACTTTTCAAATTCAGAGGAAGAAATATTATTTTTATTTGTAAAAGGCCAATTATTTGTGTATCACCTCCCTTTTTCCACTTTTGAGCCATTCCTGTCCTAAATAACCAACATAAGATCTCTTGACTTAGATTCCTTTGCTTATGGTAAAATTTAGTATTCTGTATTTTTTTCTGTTTGCTTTGTGAGGCATTATGTAAAGGGTTCATACTAGATAATCAGTTAAATACTTGCTAGCATAAATTTAAAGCTGGAGAAAGTGTTAAGGAGGGAAAATATGTGTCTTGGTAGACCAGGAGGCCTTTTTCAGTAATTTAAGAAACAAATGTGAATACTTCACAAAACTGTAAAGACTATTTAAATACTATAGGAACTTCAACACCTTTTTGTGAAGAATATAGCATTTACTTGAGAAACCTTGAGGCTTGTAGTTTTTTGTTTGTTTGAAATATGTAAGCTTTGTGTTAAGTTTACTTCAGTATGTTAATGATGTAGTCAAAATATTTATTGAGAGGCAAAATACAGTATTTTAATGTTGTACCTGCCATTTTTTCTTAAAGCACATTGTTTGCATCTAACTGCCAGTGCCATTGTCAAATTTGTTTTTAAAATTGTTGTATATTTCTTATTAAACTAAGTGCTTAAAGTATTATGTTGCCATCATATAGTGTATAAAAATGTGTAATTGCCAATTCATTTTAACTATTTATTTTTTAATGAAGGTGTAAGAACACTTTCTCATTCAAGAAATTTCTTATTAAGCTGTTTCCTTACCCCCTTTTCTTCTGTAGCATAAAAATTGCCCTGGTTTGAATGATAACTGCCAGTAGATGACCTGCCACAAGTGAACCACTTCCCAGTTGCCAGGCTTTGCTCATATTAAAAACAACTTACAAATGTTTAGTTTTTGTATCTAATCTCTGATTATTAAAATGTTTATAAAATTTATTTTTACCAAAGAAATGCAATTCATTATGATAAAGTATTGCAGAATAAACTTTGTTTTATAGCATTTGCATGTTTCCTGTATTCTTTGTTGGAGGTAGGAGGATTGTCAGTAGCCTATCTTCACACACACACACACACACACACACACACACACACACACACACATGCACACACACACGCGCATGCACACACCCATACATGCACACACACACATGCACACATACTTTGCACTGTATTACAGAGTTGGAATCATGCAGCTGAAAAATAACATTTCAATTTCAGAATTTTTAAGTCTTTTTTAAAAATAGCATTTTTCCCATTTTTAGACAATTAAAAAAGCTAAAACTGTATTCTCCTGAAGTTTAATTTATCCTTATTTACATATGTATGAGATATTTTATATATATATAACTAGAAAAATTTGCACACAGTATAAAATTAAGATTTTTTTTAAGATTTATTTCTTTTAGATATTTGAAAATCAGAATTAGGAGAGAGATGATGGTTGGGTGTGTGCAAGGAGGGACAGAGGGCCAGAAACAGTTGGCTAGGAGTTCACTGGTTCTTTTATCTTTTCCTTGTTTAAAAGACGCCTGAATCAGATGTAGTTATCTGAGCTAGCATTATTCTGGAATGTTGTAACTACAAATATTGAATGTTTTTTATTTGCCAGGCATGACAACACAAAAACCAAACACTTGTGTATATTTGTTATTTAATTCTTGCATGAATTCTACAAAGTAAACAAGAACATTTTTTATTTATAGATGAGGAAAATGAGACGCAAAGAGCTTCACCTCCTAGGCTAACACTAGCTACAAAGATTTAAAAATCAGTTCTGATTCCTGAATTTATGCCTTAATTATCATGTTTTGCTGTATATATGTTTTAAAAATACCTAGGGCCTGGCACGGTAGCCTAGAGGGTAAAGTCCTCGCATTGCACACACTGGGATCCCATATGGGCGCCGGTTCTAATCCCTGCGGCTCCAAATCCATTCAGCTCCCTGCTTGTGGCCTGGAAGAGGTCGAGGACAGCCCAAAGCTTTGAGACCGTACACCCACGTGAGACACCTGGAGGAAGTTCCTGGCTCCTGGCTTCCGATTGGCACTACATCAGCCGTTGTGGTCACTTGGGGAGTGAATGGAAGATCTTCCACTCTGTCTCTCCTCCTCTGTATATCTGCCTTTCCAATAGAAATAAATCTTTTAAAAAAAATAAGTGCTTAATCAAGATTTGTTAAATGAAGAGACAGCAAAGCATGCTCTTATATTTAGCTATTTTTTTTAAGATTTCTTTAATTTTTTTTAAGATTTATTTATTTTTATTGCAAAGTCAGATATACAGAGAGGAAGATCTTCCGTCTGATGATTCACTCCCCAAGCAATTGGCAATGACCAGAACCAAACCTCTCCGAAGCCAGAAATCAGGAGCTTCTTCCAGGTCTCCCACATGGGTACAGAGTCCCATGGCTTTGGGCCGTCCTCGACTGTTTTCCCAGGCCACAAGCAGGGAGCTGGATAGAAAGCAGGGTCACTGGCTTAGAACTGGCATTCATATGGGATCCGGGCACGTTCAATGTGATGACTTTAGCCGGTAGGCTGCTGCGATGGGCCCAAAATTAAGCATTTATTAAAGACCCACCACTGTGTTTTCTTAGGAATTTGGCAGTGACAGGCAAAAGTTTCTGTTCTCACAGAATTTTTATATTCAAGTGAGACTGACAAAATTAAAATCCAGTCATTTTATCACAAAATGATAAACCTCATCACACAGGAAAAAACAAAAAGGTGAGGAAGAGGCAGTAACTGGGGTGACCATTGCTTTTTTCCTATGAGGTTGGTAAGAAGCAGTGCCCAAGGGTGGTGCCCTCATACAGGCAGTGGGAAGGAACTCAGAGAAGATGTCCCAGTCCAAAGGCTTCTCAGAAGGGGCAAGGGCAAGAACAGAAAGGGGCGCTGAACGCAGAGGCTCTGGGCTCTTAATAAGTTTACGGGAACAGCAAAAGGACCAGTTTGACCCAGAGCAGACCATGCCAAGGAAACACTTGTAGGAGACGACACTTGAAGAGCACTGGGGACCTGGGGCCACACAGTGCTCATTTGGGTTGTGGAAAATAATGTTTACTTTCAGAAGACTAGCATCACACACTAAGATTTGGAGAGGGTGGGCCCAGTGTGGTGGCCTAACAGCTAAAGTCCTTGCATTGAATGTGCTGGGATCTCATATGGGCGCCGGTTCTAATGCCAGCAGCCCCGCTTCCCATCCAGCTCCCTGCTTGTGGCCTGGGAAAGCAGTCGAGGACCGCCCAAAGCCTTGGGACCCTGCACCCACCTGGGAGACCTGGAGGAAGTTCCTGGTTCCTGAGTTCAGATCGGCTCAGCCCCAGCTGTTGTGGTCACTTGGGGAGTGAATCATCAGACGGAAGATCTCCCTCACTGTCTCTTCCTCTCTGTATATCTGCCTTTCCAGTAAAAATAAGTAAATCTTAAAAAAGAGAGAGAGAGACTTGGAGAGGGCTCAAAGCAGATCATAAATGCAAATTCTAATACCCTTCTGACACTTCAACCTGTTATAGTCACTTCACCCAAAACAACTCCTAGACCTAGAGATGTCAATCCTGGAAGCTAAGAAAGAAATTGTGTTTTTTTCTTTCTTTCTTTTTTTTTCTTTTTTTCTAAACTGGTGTGAATACCACTGAATCTGGAGCTAGTACCATGGCACAGCAGGCTAAACTTCCACTTGTGGTGTGCCAGCATCTTATATATGCATCATTTTGTGTCCCAGATGTTTCATTTTCAACCCAGCTCCATACTTATGACTTGGAGAAGCAACAGAGAATGGCCCAAGTCCCTGGACCCCTGGACCCCTGGACCCATATGGGGAATCTAGAATAAGCTCCTGGCCTCAGATCATCTCAGCTCCATCTGTTGTGGCTACTTAAGGAGTAAACCAACAGATGAAAGATCTTTATCTCACTTTTGCTTTGTAACTCTGCCTTTCAAAATTTTTAAATTAATCTTTTAAAATTAGTGAACCTTACTAACTTTTTGTACAGGCCTGGTAGAGTATTACCTATTCTCATTTGTATGGAGTTGAGCCTACATTATTGACAAGCTTATTACAATGCATACTTTGAACTTGTGTTGCGGTGTTGCAAGTAAAAGCTCTGCCTGTAATCCCAGAATACCATATGGGTGCCTAGTCCAGACCTGCCTGCTCCACTTCTGATTCAACTCCCTGCTAATGCACCTGGGAATGCAGCAGAAGTTCCAAGTGCCTGGACCGCTCCAGTGACCCTTGGACACCTGGAAGAAGCTCTGGGTTCAGGCTTCGGCCTGGCCAAGCCCCAGCTGTTGCAGGCTTTTAGGCAGTAAACGGGCACATGGAAATTCTGTTTCTCCCCCTCTCTCTGTAACTCTGGCTTTCCAATAAATGAACTCTACACAAAATAAAATAAATACTTCCACAGATAACTGGAAATACACCAAGTTTTTTAGGACATCAGTGGCATAGAGAAGAAGCATTGTACAATTAGCCTGATGAATTTCATCAAATTGAATATTCTCTTAAGATCTTGCCTATAGTACTGAATCTCTTAAGGGGCAGAAGAAAAGTAGACATAAAACTGAATCTTGGTCATTACCATCAGTTATAAGATCACCATCAGCTTGCTTGCTTACCGACACATCAAATAACTTCCACTAAGCACTTTAAGGACTCCTGTGCTGTACATCTTTCTAATCAAATAAGCAAACCCCACATCAGCAAGAGAACTTCCCCTTATGACATATTAAGATTTTGTTTAGAGAGAATCAAGATGGCGGAGTAAGGACACATTTAAACAGACAAGAAATATTAGCCAGTGTGAAACAGAGAGCATATTCCAGAAAACAGAAGGAGACAGAACAACAACAGAGGGGTACCTGGAGACTGACAGACACAGGAAAGCAGCAGACACGACGGTGTGGTGTTGCAGTGACTGATACATCAGCGACATTGATCTAACAGCGATCTGAACTCCACCAGCAAACAAGGTGGGAAGGGATGTTTCTCGGGACCTCAGGCGGTGAACCCAGACAAAGAACTGCCCATCTTGCTGGTCTGTTTATTTGACCAGGAGCAGAGTCAGAGCAGCAGGTCCCAGATGAGCAGTATGGGAAAAGGTCAATTTCACAACCCAGTATGCCCCTTAGAGCTATATTGGGCACCATTTTGGTTAAGGAGGTAAGGCCTATGGGGCAGGACTGTGCATGTACTGAGCTGGACGTGAGCTCATTTCTGACTCAGTGAACTGCAACAACGTGGCATCCTGCAGGTTCCACCCAAGACAGGTATGGGTAGCACTCAGACCTGATGGCCAGCAGATCAAGAACTCTAATAGTTTTGCATCATGCCCCATTTTGTACAGCGTGGCAAGGGCTTTGAGACTGTGGGGACAGCACTGAGCTGCGCATGTGCTGAGCTTGGTGAGAACTTGCTGAGTTCTGTGCATTGCACTGGTCCCAAAGGAAAATAATACTGACTACGGCATAGACAGTATGTCATAGATTAGTAGACTTGATTAAAAAACAAAACCATTTTATTTGTTGCCTACAGGAGACACGTATCACCAGCAAATATCAACAGAAATTATATCTCATGGTTTTTTTATGTTTTTTGTTAGTTTCTTCTCTTCAAAGCAGTTTCTTCTGATTAAATTCTTCGAAGACTCATAGATCATACTGTAACATCATTTTCTTCAAGAAGGTTCTTGATCTTCTTTTCATTTCTTCAGTGACACATTAGTAATTTAGTAGCATGTTATTTAACTTCATCCTGTTGTTAATTTCTTTTATTTTCCTTCCTGTTGTTGATTATGTTTTGTGACTTTTCGTTTTAGGGGATGTATAGTAACTGTGTAATGGAGACTATCATATCCAGATGTGAGGATACAATACAGTATGCATCTCTACTTCCAGACTGAGATGGACTCCCAATGAAACTGTTTACTGTATCTTGACAATAGGACGCTGGACTCTCTGCCATTGTCCATGCCCGCAATGATGGACATATGACTGTGTGAAGAACTATACTATAGTAATGATATAGGAGAACTCCGGGGGGAAGGGGTGTTAGGGAGGGGATAAGGGAAATCCCAGGTCTTATGAAACTGTATCATATAATGATAATAATAAAAAGAAGTAAAATTTAAAAAAAGATTTTATTTAAAAGGATTTCTACCCACTTTCTGCACAGCCTACTGACTTTTTAAAGGAAATTATATTACATTTGGAAATTGTGTTTCTTTTCAAAATTAAAACATGTGAAGATCATTATCATTCTGAGAATGTTTCCTTATAAGTGAATTCTGTATAAATACTATCTTTCCCTTCTTTCAGACAAATTTTCTCCAAGAAATGTACAGTCAGCCTTAATTCACCACACTGGTTGTTCAAATGAGAAATTATGAAGCTTCAGTTCGTGTAGCCAGCCTCGGGGAGAGGCCGTGGTGTGTGCAGACATTCCAGCTGACTCGCTACAGGTTCTTTATCAGTAGAGGTGAAAGCAGAGCTATATATAATTTATTAGTCCTCTCTCTGTGTAATTGCTTTCCAGGAGAATTACAGAAAGGAATTTTCATTCTCTCCTCTTTTTCCCGGAGGGTTTTGCCTTTGTCACAGCTCAAGTGTAAGCTTTATATGGAGTTGCAGCTTTTGAAATAGAGCATTAATTGTAAGCAATTATCCAATTATACCAGCTGTGACTATGCTGTATACTGAACATACACCGAGAAAAGAAAGCATTTAACAGATGATTTAATGTAGCAGCCCGGCATAATGAACCTGCAACTGACACTGCAATCCAATAACTAATGTCTTCAATGACTGAAACAGTCAACAGTACACAGTTTAAGTCAAACAAGGAAATAAAGACTATCACGCTTGAATTTTCAAAGCAATGCAAACATGCGTATTATCAGCTTCAAATGTAATCAAAAGGCTTTTACTGATTACCTAAAATGCATGGGATTTCTCCAACTGATTAATTTTAAAAGCAGATACTCTTTCAACTCAAATTTTTTTCCTCTTGATGCCTTCTATAGGTACCCTGAGGTCTTCTTATAAGGCTGTCCTTGAAATTGATGCTTTGCAGCCACTTTAGGTACTTCTCAGATAAGCTCCAAGAGGAACCTGCCTTGTGTGAAATTCCACTCTGCCACCAGTGGTGTGATAATGAGCTTCAGGGGTGGTCATTTTCTGCCTGTGATCTATTCAGCTTCTCAAGTGCTGACCAAGTGCTTGGCAGCAAAAGACTCTAGCTGGGCTCACATTGATTAAATGTACATGCAGATAATCCACTGGCTGTCAAGGAATATTTTTATGGGCCAAAAAATACACTATCAACACCTGTAATATTGGCTCTGCAAGAAATGGAGAAAAAGGGGTTTTTAATCACATGTTAGCTCTATATTAACAAAACAAAGGAAACAAACATTTTGTTACCAGTTCTTGAGTCACCTTATTGGTGCTGTCATGACAAAGAGATGCCATTCCTTTATATGCTATGATGTCACCTTTATCCAATCATAACCTTCCTTAAAAGAGTGGAGGATAAGTCTGGAGACAAGGTGAGTGACAGCAGCAAGCAATGCAGCAGTCACTAGGCAACCGGAACCAGTCTTCAGTGGAAGAGAATTTAAAGCATTTAACCCTCACCCTGTCTGCGCTCCTTGTTGCTGGAATGGCAGGAATCTCTGGACAGAGCCCTGACATGAATCATGCAGCCTGCTACTACAGCTGTGTTTCTCCGGCTGTGTCAGGGAACTTCCTTCTTAGACTGATAACTTTTATGAAAAGAAATTAAAAGGAGAAATTTATGAAGCCTCTTTTTTCACAAGTCACTGTTGAAACCATGGGAGTATCTGTTCATCAGCCAGGCTGCACACAGGCGTGTGGTCTCTGCCCTGAGCAAGGTCATCCTACAGCAGGAGTTGTAGGGAGCAGGACTCAGCCTGCACTACCTTGTCAAGTCATCATCTTAGGCGATCTGGAGAACGCTCTTCTCATTTGCTGCCCTAATGGGGTGCCATTTTGTGATCCATCTGCCTGAAGGAGGTGCTTATTCCAAAGTTGGCAAAGCTGCTATGTGTGCTCTTGGGTGGGGGTCCTGCAAGTGCAACTTGCTTTTCCAACAATTCGGATGCTGTGCACCTTTGACCCTCTCCTCCTTCATTTGATTCTGCCATTAGACCTGAGTGTGAGGCTGCATGGACCCAAGTATAGACACGAGGTATTGCTCCCAAACTGGATATCCAGAGTCATCTCATTCAGATTATCTGGGTTTCCAGGAATAAAGAAAGAAAAAAAGATATTTTATGCTTTCTCTGCTAAAACTAATTTTTTAAAACTTATTTTTCATTTTATTTTAAAAGTACAGAGAAGGCGAGCTCTTCCATCCATTTGCTCACCACCAAAATGGCCACAACCACCAGGGCTTGGCAAGGTCCAAGCCAGGAGGCGGCAATTCCATGCAGGTCTTCCTCAGGGTGAGTAGCAAGGACCCCAGCGCATGGGCCGCCGCCTGCTGCCACCCAGAGTTTGCATTAGAGGAAGCTAGAGCAGAAGAGGATGAGTTTGGACTCCCACCAAGCACTCCAAAACTAGGGACGTGGCCATTTCAACCAGTGTGCTCAACACCCACCCTAGCTTGGAAAAATCTAATAATTTGACACTATTTTCTACCCCTGGTTACACAATGATTTCCTTAGCAAAAATCCTTACTGTTTTTTTTTAATCATTCAATTAATTTTTACTGGAAAGGCAGATTACAGAGAGAAAGATGGACACATGGAGATTTCTCCATCTGCTGGTTCACTCCCAAATGGCCAAAACAGACAGAGCTGAACCAATCTGAAGCCAGGAACCAGGCGCTTCCTCTAGATTTCCCACATGGGTTCAGGGTCCCAAGGACTTGAACCATCATTCACTGCTTTTCCAGGCTACAAGCAGGGAACTGGATCAGAAGTGGAGCAGTTGAGACACAAACCGGTATCCATATGGGAATGGCAGCACTGGCAGGTGGAGAATTAGGCTGTTAAGCCACTGCATTAGCCCAATCCTTACTGTTTTAGCAGATATTTTTTAAAGAAGGTTAGTTCAGGAAAGGAGGCACCATGTTTTTTCTAGCAGTGCCTGGTCCTCATGCATCTGCATGAATAAATTAATAAATTGGTGAATTAACTAATGGTAGTCACTTCGAGGGGATCAGAGCTGATGCAAACCTTACAGGTTATTGACTACAACACCCACTTTGCAGCTGAGAACTGGAGGGCCAAATAACAAACCAATTCACACACCTACTGAAAGCACACTGAGATTCCGCTATAACCAGGCCAGCATACAGACTAATTTAGATTGTAATCATGCAGAGAGCAAAGATCACGTCTACTGACCTTGCTAAATGCCTTATTTAGTATCATTAAAAGTGTCATCAATGTTGGTGTATTTCATGGTTGTTAATAGGTTGAGAAAATAAAAATCAGATCCAGATCAGAAAATAAACACATTGTGGTTGGTTCACTGGGGCCACATTTCTTGTGAAATCGTAAATTCTCATTCTGTGATGATTTTGCTATGTAAGGTGTATTTTTTTTTTCTGACATTAAAAGTTTTTAAATTCCACTTAAGGAGAAAGTTCTAACACAAATAAATTAGAGAAATAACACAACCAAAGATTTAGTAAGCCAGCCACTTTGCATATTTTTCTTTAATCCTCCCAGTGGTATATTCAAAATATAGAATCATGGTTTTCTTGCTCTGAAAAATTGTCTTCTTTTTTAAAGGTTTATTTTATTTTTATTTGAAAAGCAGAATTACAGAGAGAAGAAACAGTGAGATCTTGCATCCACTGATTGACTCCTTAAATGGCCACAAAGTGGTAAGCTGATCTGAAGACAGGAGCCAGGAGTCTCTCCAGGGTCTCCTCTATGCTGCATGGACCCAAGGACTTGAGCCATCTTCCACTGATTCCCCATGGCATATGCAGGGAGCTGGATTGGAGACAGAGCAGCCAGGACTCACCAGAGCCCATAAGGGATGTCAGCGCTGCAGGCAGAAGCTTAGCTCACTACACCTCAGCACCAGCCCCTGAAAACTTTTCATATATTAACATCAGAATTTCCAAACTGCAGTCATTGGTATGTTCTACATTGTCACCTGTACTGTTATTTTTCAAATATTATTCTTTAGATTAACTTGATTTTTAACCTTACATGTGTCAAATATATATTTTCTAATACATATGAAAATAAATATGTAATTATAAATATTTTTAAAACATTAACACTAATAAATTTGAAAATGTTTATATGCTTTAAGAAGTGACATATGTCAGGCCTGGCGCAGTGGCGCAGTGGTTAAGGTCCTTGCCTTGCACGCCCCGGGATCCCATATGGGCACCAGTTCTATCCCGGCAGCCCTGCTTCCCTTCCAGCTCCCTGCCTGTGGCCCGGGGAAGCAGTCGAGGACGGTCCGAGGCTTTGGGACCCTGCACCTGTGTGGGAGACCCGGAAGAGGCTCCTGGCTTCGGATCGGCATAGCATCGGCCGTTGCGGCTCACTTGGAGAGTGAATCATCGGACGGAGGATCTTCCTCTCTGTCTTTCCTCTCTGCATATCCGCCTTTCCAATAAAAAAAATAATAAAAATAAATCTTAAAAAAAAAGAAGTGACATATGTCACTCTTTGGGGAATGGCCTACTATCTTGTGTTTTAAGGTGTACTTGTGTAATCCCATTAAACATAATCAAATGTCAACCAAAGCTACAGATTGCCCAAAACAGGAGGGAAGGCAAGTGGAGGCAGGGCCAGAGCCAGTCCTGATTACAGCTCTACATTTGAGCCAAATAAGACCTCTCTGAAATGTTAGTACATGTCATCCTCTCGTGTTCCAATTCAGTTGCTGCTTTAGGCTTTGCCATGAGGTGGGATGACCTGGGGAGGGCATGTGTCGTTCTCTGTCGAGAGCAGGTTGGATTGCGTGGACTCTGAGTTAAACTCAGCTGCATTACGTCCCTGGCTCCCCAGTTAGACAGAAGAACCATTCATGGAGAAGCTTGACGGGTAATAACAATGCAATGACCACAATGAGAATATAGTAAAATTTCCTGTTAAAGACTTTGAAGTGATTTCTTTAACACAACCAACCAAACAACAATAACAACAACAACAACAACAAAAAAAAAAAACAATAAAGAAAGAAGGAATGAGAGAGAAAAGGAAAAAAAGTGGTGAAGCAAAATATTTAGCTTAGTGGTTAAAATGTGGGTTAGGGAGGCAAGTGTTGTGGCATAGCACATAAAGCTACGACCAGTCACACCAGCATTCCATATGGGTGCAAGTTGGAGTCCTGGTTGCTATGCTTCCGATCTGGTTTCCTGCTAATGGTACCTGGGAAAAGCAAAGGCAAATGGCCTGCATGCTTAGACCCCTGCACCCAAGAGGGAGACTGGAGGAAGCTCTTGGCTCCTGAATTTGGCTATGTGGGAGTGAACCATGGAATGAATAACTTCTCTGTCTTGCTCTGTCTCTGTAGCTCTGACTTATAAAAAAAATAAATAAATTTGGTTTGGGCCACTTATGTACAATATTAGAGTGCCCGGGTTTAATATCAAACTAGCATCTGACTCCAGCTTCCTGTTAATATTAATAGAGACCCTAAAAGGCAACAGAGATGGTTCAAGTAACAGGGTTCCTGCTGGTCATACTGGACACCTGGATCATTACCTGGGGCAGATACACGGGAGCATTCTAGCAATGGACACTCTCTAAGCTTATCTCTCGGTCTCTCCAATAAATAAATACATATATACTTTTTTAAAATTTATTTTTATTGGAAAGTAGGATATACACAGAAACAGAGGAAGATCTTCGTCTGTTGATTCACTCCCCAAGTGACCACAATGGCCAGAGCTGAGCCAATCTGAAGCCAGGAGACTCCTCCGGGTCTCCCACATGGGTGCAGGGTCCCAAAGCTTTGGGCCGTCCTCGACTGCTTTCCCAGGCCACAAGCAGGGAGCTGGATGGAAAGCGGGGCTGCCGGGATTAGAACCGGCACCCATATGGGATTCCCAGTGCATGCAAGGCGAGGACTTTAGCCGCTAGGCTACCATGCCAGGCCCACAAATGCATATTTTTAAAAAGAAATATGGTAAGATTAATATCAGAAATGACAGATTCCAAGGTAAGAAGTTGTAATTAGGAAAGTTACTTCATTTTGATAAAAGCACATTCTAGCAGAAAATGGTATGAAAGCTGTGAATATTTGTGTGCAAAATAAGTAAACATGGTTAGAAATACAAAGAGCTTGACAAAAACACAATTAGAATGATAATAGGAGTAAGTCTCTTGCATTTATAAGGTACATAGAATAAAATGATTAAAGTAAACTTTATGTGTATTAGTGAGCTTGAATTACGAGATGCATGTAGCATTTTGTATTCATCAAAACATACATTGTTCCAATAGGCATCTTTTTCCTCATTAGCTCCCTTTGGAATTACTTTTTTTTTTCCTTTTATTTACATTTTTTATTACCACAAAGAGAAATAGTGCAAGTAGTTCATGGATACAACTCTAAGAATACAACAATAATGCTCTTCCTCCGCTTTCAGAAACATTTGAAAAGGCAAATGTTGCCACGTTCTGTGGCCACACTGAATGAAAACAAGAAATTAATAAGAAAGTCAATTTCGCCCCCCCTCCAATTAAATAACCAGGAAATATTCACACAGATTTAAATCTTACAAAAAATAAAATCTGTATAATTTAGATATTAACAAATGGAAATTCAAAGTAGAAGATGCATTCTAGGGGAGAATTCAAGAAGGTAAATGCACCCCGCCCCCTCACAGGAGACCTGGAGGCAGTTCTGGGCTGCTGGCTTCGCCCGGCACAGCCCCTGCTCCTGTTGAAGCCGTTTGGAGAATAAATCAGCAGATGCAAGATATCTCTGTCTCTGTCCTTCTCTCTCTGTCACTCTCTTATTCAAATAAACAGAAGAGTGACAGAATGGGAAGGAAAGACAGAAAACCAGAGACTTTCTGAGTTTGCATTTACTTCCCAAACGCCCACAACAGCCCAGGGTCAGGCCAGGAGCTCCAGCTGGGTCTCCCTTGTTGATGCAGAAACTCAAGAACTTGTCCTCATCAACTGCCTCCCAGGCACATTAGCAGGGAGCCGGACTGGAAATGCTGAGTACCTAAAGACTTGATAGCAGATGTCAGCACCACAAGCAGTAACCTACCTCGCTACGCCAGAACACCTCCCTCAGGAAAGATCTTCCTCTCTGTCTCTCCTCCTCTCTGTATATCTGACTTTCCAATAAAAAATGAATAAATAAATAACATTTTTTAAAAAGTCAATTACAGGGCCGGCACAGTAACCTAGTGGCTAAAGTCCTCATCTTATAACACCAGGATCTCAGACCAGGGTACCGATTTGCATCCTGGCTGTTCTACCTCCCATCCAGCTCCCTGCTTGTGGCCTGGGAAAGCAGTCGAGGACGGTCCAAAGTCTTGGGACCCTGCGCCCACAAGGGAGACCCCAAAGGAGCTCCTCGCACCTGGTTTCCAGCTTGGCTCAGCACCAGCCATTGGCGGCCGCTTGGGGAGTGAATCAACAGACAGATCCTCCTCTCTGTCTGTCTTACTCTCTGTATATCTGATATTCTAATTTTAAAAAATAAATAAATCTTTAAAAATACACTTGATCTTAGCCAAAAGGCCGAGAAGCGATTAAATCTTTAAAAATAAATAAATAGTGCCTGGCACCATGGCCTAGCAGCTAAAGTCCTCGCCTTGAACATGCCAGAATCCCATATGGGTACCGGTTCTAATCCTGGCAGCTCCACTTCCCATCCGGCTCCCTGCTAGTGGCCTGGAAAAGCAGTTGAGGACTGCCCAAAGTCTTGGGACTCTGTGCCCACGTGGGAGACCCGAAAGAGTTCCTGGTTCCTGGCTTCAGATTGGCTCAGCACTGGCCGTTGCAGTCACTTGGGGAGTGAATCATCGGATGGAAGATCTTCCTCTCTGTATATCTGACTTTGTAATAAAAATAAATAAATCTTTAAAAATAAATAAATAAATAAACGAAATATTTTTTTAGAAAGTCAATCACAATATAGTTTCAATGGAAAAAAATTGAAAATAACGTTAGCATTCCTAAATTATAGTGATTATAATGAAATACTTAAATGTTGGAATATTTAAAAATTTTGAAATTTAAAAAATCATATTCTATTGTTAAGTACAAGAAAAGGTGTCAAAAAAAAAAACCAGAATGTGTCATATTTGTTTAGAATAAGGTTATTATACTCAAATGTGTGTTTATTTATACGATGATATCTCCAAAGAATACTACAATAAATTGGTATGAAAACTTCTCTCTGGAGTATGAGACTTGCTAACAGGGAAGTATTTTATGTAATTCCCTATTTGAATTTTTACACTGAGCATAAGCAGTAAACATAAGATTACCACTTTCATAAATACATACATAGGAAAGTCGGTAGGCAAGACAGAAAAATACATAAAACTACTCAAGTTTTCCTCTTTCTCTTGATTTTACAGAAAAATAAATGATACATAGGTAGGTAAAAATATTAAGGCTTCCCTTTCTTTCCTATTCTTATCCTCAGGTCAAATATTCACACTTTGCAATCATACTACTATACTTGGCTTTCTCCCCTGTTTTTTCTTTAGAGAAACACAAAAAGGAAATAGCATATCTGGTGTCCAACTTTGGAGCCATGATTCTCAAAGTTACTCCAGAAATTTCTATTTCTTCAGTTTTTCTCAGATTTTTGAGTCATGTAATACTGTGTAATTAATTCTCTTTTTGAAGTCAGTTATAATGAATTCTATTTCTTATAACACAATCTGAACCATACAGGGAGTTATTAATAGCCATGGCTAAAGTAGTGGTTTGCCTACTAAATCAGCTTTGCCTACATACATCTTTATGGCGCATTATCTCAGACACCTTATTTTACATGAACTTTGTTGTGTTCATGATTAGGTTTAAGAGTTGGATTAGAAATGGTAGATTGTTGAGTCTAAGTAAGGAGATATATGAAGTGTGTGTAAGCACTGAAATTATGAAAGTCATGAGTTTTAAAATAATGTCAACATTAGCTTTTTGTGTCGGGCAAATCCTTTGAGGAGTTTTTCATAGAAACAGTAAAAGAGCCCATTTAGTGATTCAGGAACCAAGTGTGTGACATAAAACAGATGTGTCAATCAAAACAATGACTCTTCCCTCCCCTCCCATCAGATTCAGTTTCTATTCCCAAAAGCCTGGGACTATGTCACTATGGAGAAGGGGTATAAAGCGAAGACTTAAGTTTACTAATCAAAACTGACTTTGAGGAGATTTTCCTGGAATATCTGTGAGTATTGCAGGTAACCAAAAGACCCTTAGGGGCAGAAGAAGCAAGAGAGTGGGTGCCACAGTGCAGTGATCTGAGCAAGGCTCCACCAGCGACGGCTTGGCTGGGGATGATGGAAGGCACCCTGAGCCGAGCAATGCAGCAGCCCACACAAGCTGGGAGGCTCACCTGCAGCATCTCGAAGGAGCACACCAGCCAGGACATTCCTTTCATCCTGTTGACCCTTTTGCAGTAAGTTTGCTTTGCTTTAAGACATTTCAGTTTGTAGCACAGCACAGTAGGGAATGAGTACAATAACTGACTTGATTTTTAAGTAAAAAAAAAATTCTCAAGGATTTCCTTCTATGAAAAGTGGGGCAGGATCACTGGTCTTCACAACATTTTCCAGTAGAGCTACTAATGCAAGAGACAGACACATCTGATCTGTAACTATCTGTCCTCATCTGTGTTGAGTTGCTGTAACAGCATACAACAGACCAGGTACTTCATAAAGAACAGAAGTGTGGTTGGCTCACACCTTTGGAGGCTGGGCGTCCAGGAGCACGACTCTTGCGTGTGGCAAGGGCCACAGAGCTGCTTTGTAACACGCCAGAAAAGTGAGTGTGCACACACTAAACAGAGAGGAAACAGCCATGTTCATCGTTCTTATCATGAACCAATGCTGTGATAACAACCTAGTCCCATGATAGTGACCTGAGTCAACTCATAAGAACAGAGCCTTCATAGCCACTTTGTTGTTTTTTTTTTTCTTAATTGAAAAGGCAGATTTACAGAGAGGAGAGATGGAGAGGAAGACCTTCCGTCCTCTGCTTCACTCGCTAAGTGGCCACAATAGCCGGAGCTGATCCAATTCGAAGCCAAGACCAGGAGCCTCTTCTGGGTCTCCCAAACAGGTGCAGGATCCCAAAGCATTGGGCCGTCCTCGACTGCTTTCCCAGGCCACAAGCAGGGAGCTGGATGGGAAGTGGAGCTGCTGAGACAGAAACCAGCACCCAAACAGGATCCCAGCACATGCAAGGCCTGGATTTAGCCACTAGGCTACTGCGCCACGCCTGGCGAAATCACTTCTTAGAGGACCTGTGGACTTCAGCAGTCCTACACCACAATGGCGACTAAATGTCAACGGGAGTTTTACAGGAAACAATTCAAACTGCGGCACCATCTGCTTTGGCAGCCTTAAAACATGTTATGACACCAGGAGAACTTGTCTGCTTGTTAAACATTTTCCCTCCATTAAAAAAAAAATCAATAAATTGAATTCATCTGCATGTTGCCTACGAATAAGTGATTCAGGGTTGAAATCCTCTTCTCTTGCCAGGGGTACTTACATCCCAGGTCTGGCTGGTGGGTGTCCTTAGGTTCTCCAGTTCTTTGGGGTTCACCTTTTTTAAAATAAAATTGCTAACACTGAAATAGAACTGACCACACTTCTACAACACCACATTTCTGTGACACAAAATCAACCCTGTTGTCAGTGTTTTCAGGGGTTGAGAGCCCACAGTAAGGCAGATGGGATATTTCATTTATTTTTGCCACAGACCTCCATGTCCAGAAACCAACTAATTTTTCCAGATCTCTACCCTTTATTTTGCCTCCCACATCTGTTCATTTTACACACCTTTTGACCCATTCTCTTCATTCTCACAGATATTAGTGTGACCTGGGGCAATGGGCACAGCAGGCTTTATTTAAGGTTTGGCATGAAGGAGAGGTTGTATTGCCTAAAAGAGACCACCACTTAATTTACTTTTAAATGTGCTTTAGCCATTTTTTTTTATTTTTAAAAAATATTTTTAGGTGGAGGAATCCACCATGGGGGGAGGGGTATGGGAGGGGAGGGGGGAATCCCCAGCGCCTATAAAACTGTACTACATAATACAATGTAAGCAACAATAAAAAAAATATATATATTTTTATTTTTATTGCAAAAGTCAGAAATACAGAGAGGAGATATAGGGAGGAAGATGTTCCTTCCACTGATTCACTCCCCAAGTGGCAAAAATGGCTAGAGCTGAGCCTATCCAAAGTCAGGAGCCAGGAGCCTCTTTTGGGTCTCCCACATGGGTGCAGGGTCCCAAGGCTTTGGGCTGTCCTTGACTGCTTTCCCAGAATGCAGGCAGGGAGCTAGATGGGAGGCTGGGCCGTGGGATTAAAACCAGTGCCCATATTCAATCCCAATGCTTGCAAGGCAAGACTTTGGCCACTAGGCTACCATGCCGGGCTCAGTTTGGGCCATTTTCAAGACTGGAAACATTTCATCACTTTTCCTGGGGTGCCAGGTTCTTTATTCTTTTGTTCTGCATTTTCCTCCCTAGTTCAAATGTCCAAGACCCCAAATTACTTTTCGTTTCTCAGGGAAAGCAGCTTGCCTCTATTTCTGTCTGGCATTAACCAACATCTCCCAGTTAGCCCCAAGAGCCCTGTTTGTTTATTGACCTATTTATGCGAAGAATGTGGTATTGTAGCACATGTAGTCAGTACATAACGATCAGCTCAGGGGAACCAGCCTATCTATCACCTAAAGCATCTATCATATCTTTGACTTGGTCTCCCACGCAAGTGCAGGATCCCAGGCTTTGAGCCATCCTCTACTGTTCTCCCAGGCCACAAGCAGGGAACTGGATGGGAAGTGGACATGAGCCGGTGCCCAGGTGGGACTGGCGCATACTTTAGCCACTAGGCTGCTATGATGTCTTGATACAAATCTTTAGAAGAGAAATTACTAGGGCAAAAGGACTGGATTTTGAAATTTTGAAAATCATTGTTAAATTTTCCTCTAGAGCAATCTGAGGCAAAGGTGGAATTTGAAATTTCCAAGTACCAAGGTTTGTTTGTTTTGTTTTTACATTATTTTGTATCTGTAGATACACTGGAGATAAGCTCCATTTGGGTTTTTTTCCCTTATCCTTAGGTGGGTCTGCGGTCTCCAGATTTGATTAGTTCCCAGACCTAGGTAGAGAAGATCCTGTGATGAGACTTCCCTTTGTTACTCTGGATGAAACAACAACCCTCAAACTGAAGCCTAAATAAGCTTGAGACTCTGAGCCAAGTGACCCAAAAAAACTACTGTTAAAATCTGTGGAGTCCAGTACGATGGTTCAATTGGCTAATCTTCAACTTCCACGAGCCAGGATCCCATATGGCTGCTGGCTCATGTCCCAGTTGCTCTACTCCCCATCCAGTTCCCTGCTTATGACCTGGGATGGCAATAGAAGCAGCCCAGAGCCTGGGGACCCTGTACCTGTCCGGGAGCCTGGAGGAGATTCCTGACTCCTGAGTTAAGGTGCTTCAGTTCCAGCTGTTGCAGCCATTAGGAGAGTGAACCAGTGGATGGAAAATCTGTTTCTCTTTCTCTCCGTAAACCTGCTTTTCCAATAAAAATAAATAAATAAGCCTTAGAAAAAAAATCTGTGTGTTAGATTCACATCTGAGGCTGCAGCAGGTCCTCTGGCCATCATCGATGGGTAAAACAATGCTGTAGAGTTGACTAATTGCCTGTTCCATATCCTTCATTCACGCGCTTCTCTAAGAATGCAGCATTATTAAAGACGTGCATCTCAAATAGTCCTGTTTTGAGAATGAGGTAGAGGACGAGGTACAAAGAGAGTCATTGGGTACAGCTTCCCTTCCCAAGTTGCTCAGTTGCTTTGGTCCTCTTACCTTCCTCCTTGTTCTCTTCTTCCTATGTAGATCACAGACACAATACTGTTAAGCTGCAGCAGCCATTCTGTGATTGCAAATTTGATAGGAGTAATCACTGTTGGGGTGCTAGTACAGAAAAGAGACAAGTCAGACAAACCACCCCAAGGCTGCCTGCTACCAACAGTATTTCATTTGCAAGAAAATCAAACTTCTATCTTATTTCCGATTTTATTATTTGAGGACTCTGATACTTGTAGTCAAAGATAACTGCCAACAGAATAGTCTTCCAAGGGGGTTATGGGGAAATTGAGTAGGATGCTACAGTTTTTTATAATCCCAATAAATGGGAGTACTTGTACTTGGTGGATGAGCACCTAACAAACCTGTCCCGGATGTTCATATACATTTAAAATTTTTAAAAATTAAAGTTATAATTACCTAATTATATTTCATATAAGCTCAGCATTTTTTTTTTTCAGACAGACCTAATTTTTCAGGAGTTCAATTGCCATGTAAGGCAAAGATATCTTGTATCTTGCCTTTTGGAACTTTCACAGGATTTGGTTCACATCTGCAAATGTCTGTTATCATTGGTGCACTAATTTTGCCAAATGTTAACACATTTGTATTAATGAGTGGTTACGGTCATCCCATTCACGGTGAATGTGTGCAAAGATAAAGCCTGTGACTCCTTCACTGTGCCTCAGAGTGAGAATCCCAGCATTTTATACTAAAATACCTGTTAATCTATGATAAAGCACATTCCTTTCACGTTCCCTTTGCGTCTTCCCATGCAAAGTACTAAGCTGATTCTTTTGTTGAGACAGCATAGGTAGGTAGAAATATTACTCATATTTTTGTTGCTATAACAAATACCTCATAGAGGATGCTTAGGAAAGCAGGAAGCTTATTCTGGCTGATAATTTTGGAGCTGCACTGGTCAACAGCAGGCAGGCTCCTTTGGTTTGGCTATCTGATGAGGCCAGAAGACGGTGAAAGAATGATCACACTGCAGGTAGGCAGCAGAGACAGGGGTGCCAGGCATGACTCCGGCTTTTATAGTCAGCCCCTGCTAAAAACGTCCTTCTGGGGGTCTTGGTCCTCTGATTGAAGGACCTCCCAGGAGGCTCCACCTACTAGCCACCATAATTGGATCATAATCGGATCAGACTCTACCCTGTTAGAGCCAACCATCCAGAACTGTGGAGCCAAGTCATGTCCAGGCCATAGAAGTCGATTACATTATCTATCAATTTCATTTCAGGGCCATAAAAATCACTCTATAAACTGAACAAGGAGGGGGTGTTGGTCTTGTCAGGGCTTTTTTGTCCTCATGTTTAATACTAAGTGGCAGAAAGGGCTGACAATAGGGCACTTCATGTTGGAGCTGCACTTCAAAGCAGCACAGGCCCGGTGGTATCGATGGCATCCTCTGTGGCATGCCCGGCTTTAGCAGACATGCAGACTGCCTGGTATACAATGCCTGCTCTCAGAGAATTCACAATTCCGTACAGTCAGAGGACACAGATGGGGACAGAACTCTCTGTCCATAGGTGGCGAGGCAGGGCCAAGACACAGCTCTGGGACTCCAGGGGCTCGGAGAGGGAAAAGTGTGGGGGAAGACGAGCTGGCCATCTGGGAGCAGAGAAGGGGTGCCAGGGCAAACAGCATGCACTGGGCTGCTAGCGAACTTGGCGCCAACCCCACCAACGTTACCATCCGCCTTGGTCAGCCCTCTGGAGGGACTGAATCAACCACACCGCGCTCCTTAATTGGAGCAGATAATTGGTAAGCTGGCTCGGTGCACAGGAAATGTGTTCAGATCGATTTGGCCGAGCGGAACAGAAAGAATAGGCGACCACCTGATTTCATCTTGTGCCAAGGAGGCCGACACAAAGCAGCAGTGTCTCCTAGGGAGGCTGGCCCAGGCAGGACGGGGTGGGGGGACCCTCAGCCAGGATCACTGCCGCAGGGGATAGCCGTGACCTCGTGACTGGGGGCACGTCCTCTGACCCGTTTTGCTTTTTTTATGAAGCAGTTGACCATTCCGATGTTTACAAGTCTCTGAACATCACGTTACTGCCCAGCCTACAAGGCTGCATGAGTGCCCATGGAGAGTGGGCGCTGTGCCAGGGTCTCCGCTTCCCGAGGAGGCTGTGAAGGTGCAGGGACTGTGACACACTAACAGTCTTTGCAGGGGCCCTATAGTGCCTCACCTTCTCCCCCGGAGACATCCCCAGCGTGTCCACTTGAGCTTGGCAACCGCGGTCCAAACTCCAGCTCCTGCCCTCTGCCCAGCTTCTCTCAGAAGTGCACCCTGAGAGGGGCTTGTCAGGAGGTGGCTGTTGCCAGGGAAACAGAACCAAGCCCCGGCAGTGTCACAATGGCTCAGGATGTGGGCAGTGGCGTGTGCGCCTGACCTCCAGCCCCGAGCCCGCTTCCTCTTCACCACTGGAAAAGGAACTCTCCCTCCCATGGCGGCCCACCCGCCTGACCCGCAGGCTGCTGCCTGGGGCTTTCCCGAACTGCTTCCAGCGGCCCTCGTGGAAGACAGACTGTGGCTTGTGTGACTTTACGCAGCAAGAGGTAAGACAAAGCAAGACGCGAGACCCGGACCTTCATGCAACTCCCTTGATTTTCCTATTAACATAGCAGAGGCTTTTGTGTTCTTAAAAAAAAAAGAAAGAAGTATATTGATTTCAAAGTGAGAGCTTCTATCCACTGGTTCACTCCCCAATTGGTGACAAAAGCCAGGCCTATGCCGAGGGGACGCCCGGAGCCTCTTCCCAGTATCTTACATGGACAGTAGGGGCCCAACCAAACACTTGGGCTGTCTTCAGTCACTTCTCCCAGGCCATTAGCAGGAAGCTGGATTGGAAGTGGAGCCACAGGAACTTGAACTGGCATCCACTTGGAGTGCTGGCATTGCAGGCGGCAGCTTTATGTGCTAAGCCACAATGCTGGCTCCTGCTTTGGTCGGAACTTTAGGACAGAAATCAACTTTGTAAGTCACACTATTTTAGTTTCGGCTCAGGCTTTATAATTTATGGAGCAAGTCTTTGAAGACACCCACTTCGCGTTTGGAGTACCTGTGAAGAGTTATTTGAATATCCTACCCTGGATCCGGCGCCATTTCATCTTCCTCACAGCTCAGGAAATTCGCGCCAGTCTGGCCGTCCACCAATCAGATGTAACCCGGCATTCCTCCTGAGAATCCACCCCAATCTTCCAGCCCCTTCCCCAGGTCCGCCCCCTGACCAATCATTCTTAGGCAATCACCTGTGACAGCCTGAGGCACCAATCCCCTGGGGCCTGTCCTCAGTCCCTCCCACTCCCCGCCCCCCCGCACCGCAGGCTCACCTGAGCGACAAAAAAGCCCCTAAGTGTGGCTCTGTCTCTCTTTTCTCCTACCGACTTTCCCCCTTCTCTCTCCTCCTTCCCACCCCAATCTCCCACCACCTCCATCTTGTTCCTTCCCCGCTAGAATAAACCTCCTAAGAATACCTCGTCGTCTGGTGTTTTCAGCTCACGGTAAAGAACCAGGTTGCGGAAATTATCTGCGCTTAATAATATCGTAGTAACTAGAACTTTAACTGTTTTAAATAACTAATAGTACCTATGTTCAATTCCCAGCTCTGGCTCAAGATTCTAACTCCCTGCTAATGCAAACTGTGGGAAGCAGCAAGGATGGCTCCAGTGACTGGGTTCCTGCCAGGTGGGACAACTGGATGGAGTTTCTGGCTTCCAGGTTTGGCCCAGTCCAGTCCAGCTCAGGTCCCTCTGTTGTGGTCACTTGTAGAGTGAGCCAGTAGGTCAAAAGTCTGCCTGTGTCAAAAAAAAAAAAAAACCCTATTGTGCTTCAGCAGTTATTCAGAGGAGTATTTGTTGTAGGGCATCCACTAACAATATTATCATTCATTACAAATGTTTACATGCAGAAATTCAGTTATATTTTTATTAAGCTTGTTCATCACACACAGTTGAATCTGAGTCACAGACACTATCATCTCATAAAAGCTGTAAGTGGGGTAACTTTGTATAAAAATTTATATTACAAATAAGTAGGCTGTAAAAATCATCGAATTTCTCCAAAGATACAATGAATCGGGGAGTTAGTTGCATGTCATTCTCTGGACACCTTGTAACTGAGTATCCTTAATTGCAGTGTTCACCGGTATACTATAAAATTTCCGTTAGAGATCCTGATGTGATGGCTCAATAGCTAAATCCTCACCCTACAAGTGCCAGGATCCCATAGGGGCATCAGTTCCTGTCCTGGCTGCTCCACTTCCCATCCAACTCCCTGCTTGTGGCCCAAGAAAGCAGGAGAGGACGGCCCAAGGCCTTGGGACCCTGCACTAGCATGGGAGACCAGAGACCTGGAGGAGGCTCCTGGCTTCAGATCACTCAGCTCTGGCCATTGCAGCTGTTGAAGCCATATGGGCAGTGAACCAGTGAATGGAATTTCTGTCTGTCCTCCCCATAAATCTGATCCTCCTTTCCAATAAAAATAAATAAATCAAGCTTTAAAGTTTTTCATCAGAGTATAAAGTTCTTGGTGCCCTGGTGGCATCTGAG
Source organism: Ochotona curzoniae (assembly GCF_017591425.1). Lineage (NCBI taxonomy): Eukaryota > Metazoa > Chordata > Mammalia > Lagomorpha > Ochotonidae > Ochotona > Ochotona curzoniae. The sequence continues at coordinate 64,349,273 of NW_024466599.1, forward strand.
AGCTTAGAATTGTTATAACTCGGTTCACATTCTCCAAGAACTACAGAGGCACATGCCTGGCTGTACCCATACATGCATCCACACACCTGGTCCTTTTGCAGAGAGCCTAACTCTGGCAGACAGGGAAACAGACAGACAGTCTTCCGAGTACGTGAGACAGCATGTCTTTTGCCTTTTGGGTCACAGGTCACCTGAGCACAGGGAACATCCTGTGAGCGCTTCTGCGAGTCCAGCCCTAGCCAGGTCAGCCCCTGCCCTCACATGTCCAGGTCTACTGGCGAAATCAAATCTAAAAGGATGACAAACAAGGCAGGACTGTGATAGAACAAAGGCTTGGGCTTCATGGTCACCTACAGAGTCTGTGACTGCAAGGGTTATAAAGAGGCTGGGTGGAAGAGCGTTTCCCCTCCTGGCCTGGGCCGGAGGGCAGGCGTTTGTGGAGTGGGAAGTGGTCTGAGGACAAGAAATGTCAGCTTCCTTCAGGACAGAATTATCAGGTGGCTGGTAATAGATGAGAGAGAAAGAGAGAAATTTGGGGTTCATCTGGCACAGACTGGATAAGGGACAAATCTGGGTTCTGTCCATCTTGGAGGCAGTGCTGGCCACCAGGGATCCACACGCACTGAGCTTTCCTCCGACCATGCACCTTAACTAGGTGCAAACCTGAACTGGATCTTAAGGATGACCTCAGCCACAGGAAGTCACACCCGCAGGGCAGTGAAATGTGTTGTACTGTGCTATCCTCTTTTCTTCTCTCTGTTCCTGGTCTCACCTCCTCCTGAATTTGAAGTAAGGCTCTGTGTGGTTGGGGTTTTTTTTGTTTTGTTTTGTTTTGTTTTGTTTTCCTTGGAAGAATGAATCACAGCCAGCCCATGTGCATGATGTCTGCGTGGCGTTACACTTCTAGCCAGGCAGCACACAGCCTGGCTTGCCCAGCCTCAGCTTCAAATCACACCACCTCTGAAGAGAGGCAGCATCTCTGTAGGCATTGTTTCCACCCACAGCATTGACGTGTCCCCTCAAAACACATCTTAGGTTCGGGGAGTGAGTGGGACGACAGCTGTAGGCTTGTAAGGATACGTATTTCATCAGTAAGTTGATTTTGGGGCTGGCATGGTGGCATACCAGGCTAATCTTCTGCCCATGGTGCCAGCATTCCATATGGGTGCTGGTTCAAATCCTGGCTTCTCCACTTCTGTCTGACCCAGCTCCCTGCTTATGACCTGGGAAAGCAGCGGAGGCTGGCTCAAGTCCTTGGGCCTTTGCGATCACGTGAGAGACCCGGAAGAGGCTCCTGCCTCCTATCTTCGGATTGGCCCAACTCTGGCCGTTGTAGCCATTTAGGGATTAAACAAGTGGATGGACGATCTCTCTATTCCTCTTTTCTCTGTAAAATCTGTCTTTCAAATAAAATGAATCTGTAAACAAGCAAACAACAAGTTGATTTGTCAGCTGACCAAACAAAGCTGCATGAGATGCCGCCAGGTCCGCTGAGCTGCGTGCAGAGTCGGAGCAGGAAGCTGCATCAGGACCTCGGCCTCCGCAGCCGCTCACTCTTCTCTCCTGCTGCGCCATCCTGGTCTAGGGGAGACTCCTTTCCAGGAGCAACCCTGCCTCTCTGGCCTTACTATCTTCACTTTCCTCCAGTTTTCAGTTGTATGCCCCTAATTTCATACTTCTGCGGAAACACCATTAGTGGGTCTCCCTGGCCATGGCTGGGGTCCTGGTCCTCTGCACAGTGCATCGCCTTCTCCAGTCCTGTCTGCCGCCTCTGCCCGCACACCTGCTTCACACCACCTGCCTTCCTTCCCTCTTTCCTTCCTTCACTTCTTGCTTTTTTCATTTATTTGAAGCACGGAGTTGGGGCTGGTGTCTTGGCCTAATAGGCTAAACCTCCTGTGGCGTTGGCATTCCATATAGGTACTGCTTTAGGTCCTGCCTGCTCTACTTCTGATCTAGCTCCCTGCTAACAGCCTGGGACAGCATCAGAAATGGCTCAAGGCCTTGGACCCCTGCACCCATATGGGGGACCCAGAAAGAAGCTCTGGCTCCTGGCTTTGACTACCCCAGCTCTAAGCAAACCAACTGATGAAAGATCTCTCTCTCTCTCTTTCTCTCTCTCTTTTTTTCTCTTTCTGTAACTCTGCCTTCCTAATTAAAATAAAAGAAAGGAATGGAAGGGGCCTGGCTCAATCGTCTAGTGGCTAAATATTCACCTTGCAACTGCTGGGATCCCGTGTGGGAACTGGTTCGTATCCCAGATGCTCCAATTCCCATCAAGCTTCCTACTTGTGGCCTAGGAAACCGGTAGAGGATGACCCAAAGCCTTAGGACTCTGTACCCACATGGAAAACTCAGAAGATGCTCCTGGCTTCAGATCAGGTCAGCTCCAGCCTTTGTGGCAACCTGGGGAGTGAGCCAGAGGATGAAGATCTTTGTCTCTTCTCTCTATAAATCTGCCTTTCCAATACAAATAAATCTTTTTTAAAAAGAAGAAGAAGGAGGAGGAAGATGAAATAATAAAGAAAGGAAGTTAGTTACAGAGAGGAGAAACAGAGATCTTCTGTCTGCCATGTCACTCCCTAAATGGTCGCAGCAGCTGGGGCTGGGGCAGACCTCAGCCAGGAACCTGGAGCTTCTTCCAGGTATCCCATGTGGGTACAGAACGCCAGCCCTCTGCTGCTTTCCCAGTTGCAGGGAGCCCAGGAGCATGGCAGCCGGGACTTGAACAGGCGCCCATGTGGGATTCCGGCACTGCACTCACAGTGCTGGACCCTCGTTTCTCTTCACACACACACCGTGCTTAGAGCTTTTCCACACTGTGCGAAGTGTCTTGAGTGCCTTTCCTATCATTTCCCCTCAAGCTTCCCTGACACCTTGAAACTGTTCTTTATGTCCTGTGTCTTCTGGGAAAACTGCAGGTGGTTTCTGCGCACGCCCTTTGGAGTACGGTGCATCCCTCCTGTCTCCGCCCCTCATCTCCCAGACCATTCGCTCCCTGCTCAAGGCCTCCCTGGCTGGCCCCTGGGCTCTGCTCTCAACACTGCAGCCAGCATGACTTTCCCAAAGCCAGTCAAATCACAGTTGCCCCTGCCCAGAATCCTCCAAAGAGGAGGCACAGGGGCTGGCACGGAGGAAAGGCAGCACATCTCTTCTTCCCTCTGCCTGTCATGGAAAGGGCCGGGAAGAGGCCATGGTAAGACAGTTGTTAACACCCCAGAAATAGGTCAATGCTATCAGCGGGGCTTTTTGCTGATGTGGAGCCCCACTCCCAGCATTCCCTCAGAGTGGGCCATCGTCTCGGGGTACCAGGACAGGTCTCTGGAGCTGCAGTCTGAGCTCCTCCCTTGAACTCCTTGCTCTGCTCCAGCTGCACCACCCCCTCGCTGCTCTCCCACTTGCCACCTGGCTCTCACTCCTGGGCTACCTGGCCCTGCTGCCCCCCAGGCCTGGAACATGTCCTCCACCAAGTCCCCCTACTTAGGGGTCGGTGACTGTCTCCCTGCACAGAGACCTGAGCCCTGCTGTCCTTTCCTGCCCCACTCCCACCCCAGCCCTCTGACCTCCTGCAGTGTATACTTGCTGCTTTTGTCATTTCTGCCCTGTGTCCCCCAGGAGAAGGCAGTGCCCCTCTGCCTCACTGTCCACAAATGGCCAGGTTCTTGTTCCTGGGGAGCCATAGCCTTCTGCGGGCACGATCCTCTTTCCCCTCACCCCCAGCTCACGTGAAACAAGCTTACAACTCCTTGATCCTGGACTGGGAACAGTGTTCTGCTCAGGAGGAGGACAGCTGCCTGCTGGCTATGATGGGAGGGGTTCCAGAAAATTCCTTATTCCCCCTACTTGCTCCACCTCAGTGACTTCTCACCCCGGTGCCACTTGTTTTTGCCTTTTTTTTTTTTTTTATATTTTACTTATTTGAAAGGAATGACACAGAGACATAATGAGCTGTTTCATCCACTGGTTAATTCCTCAACTGGCCTTAATGCCTGGGGCTGGGCCAGTCCAAAGCCAGGAGTTGAGAAGCCCATCGGGGTCCCCTAAGAGGGTGGGAGGGGTCCAGCCCGCAGGCTTCCCAGGCCCACGAGCAGGGAATTGGCTCACGTGGGAGGAACAGGCACCATCACAAGCTGCAGCTTAATCCACTGCACCACGGAGCCAGCCCCTCCAGGGGACACTGTCAGGGACCATGGGGACCACGTGGAGGCGTGACAAGTGTGTGAAGTACTTGCAGTCTTCCAGGTGCCTCTGGAGATGCTTCTTTGTAAGGCTGTCAGAAGCATGGGGTCAGGGGGTGCGGCAAACGCTCCACACACAAAGGGAAGGGGGGCAGAGGGGAAATGGGCAAGAACAAGGCAGAGGTTCCAGGCCTAGCCAGCAGACTCCTGCTGGGCTCAGGGGGTCAGAAGAGGCCACTAATGTGTGGGGAGCAGTGGTAGAGTGGTCAGTAGGGACCTGCCTCTCGTGCCAGGGATTCTGTTCCCACCCTAAAGGCCAGGGGCAGCTATCCCTCTCCCAGAAGAGTAATCTTTAGGGGCAAGGAATAGTAGCTTTCCATCCTCTCCTGCAGGCCCTAGCTTCCTCCGGCAGCAGGAGCCGGCCAGCAGGGGCCGCAGGACCCAAGGCTGTGCTGCAGAATCACACAGCAATTCAGGGCAGTCCCTCTGCACGGGGTCACTCCCTCCCATGCAGGTCTCAAGGTCAGAGCCAGACAGAGGCCTCAGTTTGTTCCCAACAAAGACCACCCCCATCCGCTCAGGCCAACTCTGCTCCTACCCTGGTCGCCCGGCCCGGCCCCGCGGGCAGGGGATGACTTATCTGCTTTTTCCGGCCGTCAAAGGGGGTCCACACCCTACGGCTCAGCTTGAACACAATATGGAAAGTCCCAGCACGGCTGCAGGACGACTTAGTAATGCTTCCAGTCACTCACTCGCCTCACCTGAGCTGGTACAACAGGTTGATTGTTTTCTCGGAAAGACTCGGGGTCTGGCGGGATGAGCTCACCAGAGACGTGCCTAAACAATGACAAACGCCGGCCCTGGTCTGCGGAGCCGGCCACCGGTCGGCCGGACGGGTCTGACTGGCTGCGTCCTGTCCTAGGAGCGGACAAACCCGGGGAGGGCGCGCCCCCTGCCGGAGACTCGGGGTTACTCCAGGCAGACGCACGCTTGTTGGGCGCAGAGTGGAGAGGAGGCGGGTGGTTTAGGAGGCTGCTCCGTGGTACCCAGACCTAGTAATTCTGGATCAACATTTGGAGACAGAGATGCGAACTAAAAGCGGTGGGCACAATCCACTTGTCATTATGGTTCTTGGAACGTGTGAATTTTAACAGGGAGCGCAAGTGCCGGCCAAGGCAAGCAGGGTGAGTTGGTCTGGTTGGATCAGAACAGAAGGCTGGAGGGTTCCCACCGATTTTGTTCTTTGACACTAGGAGTCTTGCATTGTCTCTTCGCTTACCTCAGACAGTGTCTTCTTTTATTACAACTTTTTTTTTTTTTTCAAATTTGTGCACATCAGTATCACTTGGGCTCTGGAATGTCTAAAACATCCCTGTCACCTCACGCATACCTTTTTATTGTTTATTTGTTCTCCCCCTCAAGTCTGATAACCCAGACATCCTTCCTTTTACCCTGAGCTGCCTCAGGCCGCATTGTGAGAGCGGTGGGCATCTGCTGTTTGTAGTCACACTCCAGCGTCAATTCCTTGGAGTCACCTAGTTGCTCCTGCAGTCTGCACTGGGTGGTATGGAAAACTTCTGCAGTTGTTTGTAGCTCCTGCAATCTCACACATTGTATCTGTTGTGCCTCTTAAAGCAGACATTCTCTCTCTCTCTTGCTCTCGCTTTCTCTCCTCCTTGCCTGTTTGACTGACTCCTCCTCCAGTGAAATGCGCAGGATTGTGGTGTGTAGTTAGGCGAGCCAGTGCACGCCCCTGGTCACACACACACCACATCAGACGGAGACCCCTGCTGGCATCGTCCCGGGAAGCTGCCTTCTGCCTCTGTGCGGTCAGTTCTCCCCTCACCCCCTCTGCTGCTTGGATTTCTTTCACTGTGAGTTTTACGTGCTCCAAAATTTCATAAAAGGATATGTGTGCATACATCTTTTGGTACACACAGCTTTTCCTGTGTCTGGTAAGCACTCTGGAGAATAGTGGGCTGTGGCGTACACTTATGTGTCGTTTTGTAAGAAAATCTGTAGTTTCTTCTCACCCTTGCTCACTCCCTCAGTTGTCTGATGTGTCGATGTTCTACGGATGTTCATCAACCGCTTTGTGGTGTCGCTTGACTTGTCCCAGTAATCCCTGGGTTTTCTGCAATTGGATCCAAAGCCCGGATGAGATCCAGGTTAAACCCTGTGACAAATGATCAACCGAGAGCAGGCAAGTGGCTTGGTCTTCCCGCTCGCCTTAAGACGCTATGACTGGTCAGTAGGTCCGCTGGGAGACAGCCTGATGCCTCCAGTGTTCTCTGAGTTCAGGGGATCTGGGCTTTGAACCAATTAATTTGGTGGAAATTGCAAATTTAAACAATTTCTACCATTCCTTCACAGCTGTTTCCTGGAGTTCTCTGATGAAGTTGCTTTTTATCAACTTTCCTTACTGTTGTGTAGGAAAGAAAGGGAGGCATTGAATTCTTTGCCTTGTGAGCAAAAAAAATTAAGTCTTATTGTTGGAAGCTTCTAAAGAGCTAAGACATGTGGTTCAGTCTGTTATTCACAATATAAATATAGAGACTTCTTCATCTTGCTTTAAGAAAAAAGCAAGGCCCAGCGCATGGCTTAGTGGCTAAAACCTCTCCCATATGGGCACTGGTTCGTGTCCCAGACTGGTTCGTGTTCCCATCCAGTCTCCCTGCTTGTGGGCTGGGAAGGCAGTAGAGTAAGCCCCAAGGCCTTGGGACGCTGCACATACATGGGAGCCCCGGAGAAAGCTCCTGGCTCCTGGCTTTGTATTGGCTCAGCTCTGACCCTTTCAGCCATTTGGGGAGTGAACCAGCAGATGAAAGGTCTCTCTTTGTCTCTCCTTCTTTCCATAAATATAATCTGCATTTTCAATAAAAATAAATAAATCTTAAAAGCAATAAAGTTGAGGTTGGCATGCCTAAAGTGCTGGGATCCCATATAAGCACTGGTTCATGTCCCTGCTGCTGCATTTCTGAACCAGATCTCTGGTTATGGCCTGGGAAACAGTGGAGGATGGCTGACTACAAGGCTTTGTGAGCCTGTGCTCACATGGGAGACCTACAAGAAGCTCTGGCTTCTGGTTATGAAGCGGCTCCATCTGAGGCCTCTCTCAGGGATGACAGAGGCCCCAGCATCCTCTGGTGTCCTCCCAGGTGCTGTCTTCCCAGACAGCTGGATCACAAGTGGAACAGCCTGGGACTGGAATCATCATTCATATGGGGGTGCCGATAGGCTCATGTTGGCTTATTCCATAGCACCACAATGCTGGCTCCAGTTGATAATATTTAAAAAATTTATTCTTTGTACTGTGTAAAGAAAGAATCATAGTTGGGCAAGAATGGAGTGGAGAGACCAGATGGGAGGCTCTGTCAGGTGATGCAGAATGCAGGTGGACAGATTCCCCTGCTGATGGGCTGTCCGGGGAAGCAGTGGTGAACCCAGTCTTCTTTGAGAGTCAGGGCTGTGCCAGTGCACCTGCTGTGGGTGTGGACAGCCAGAACTGCCTCCCGGACCAGCGTCTTTGATTCCTCTCCTTTGCTGGAGCTAGTGGTCTCTGAATACCAAAGTAAACAGAGACACGGCACCACTGAAGTTGTGTCTTGGGATGCAGTCAATATTAGACAAAAAAAAAAAAATGTATTTCTTTGACAGGCAGAGAGACAAAAAGAGAGGCAGGGAGATGTGTAGATGAGTGAGAGCTCCCTTCAACTGGCTCGCTCCCCAAATGCCCACCTTGGACAGGGTTGGGCCAGAGCCCAGATAAGAACCAGCATCCATATGGGATGCCAGTGTCACAGGCAGAGGCTCATCCTATTACACCTCCAGGCCTGTCTCTCACTATGCTATTATTTGTAATTTTGTGCATATTTTAAAATAGTAAACTACCTGGCCCGGCATGGTGGCCTAGCAGCTAACGTCCTCACCTTGAACACGCCGGGATCCCATATGGGTGCCAGTTCTAATCTCGGCAGCCCTGCTTCCCATCCAGCTCCTTGCTTGTGGCCTGGGAAAGCAGTCAAGGACAGCCCAAGGCCTTGGGACCCTGCACCCATGTGGGAGACCCGAAAGAGGCTCCTGGCTCCTAGCTTCAGATGGGTACAGCACCAGCCGTTGCAGTTACTTGGGAAGTGAATCATCGGATGGAGATCTTCCTCTCTGTCTCTCCTCCTCTCTGTATATTTGACTTTGCAATAAAAGTAAAATAAATCTTTAAAAAATATAAATCTTAAAAAAAAGAAATATATAAGCTAGCATGAATTCAAAGCAAACAAAAAAACTAATAGGCTAGCTTTAGATAAATCTGGGTATCGCATTTGGCCATTTCCTGCCCTTAGGGCAGAGGAAGTAAGAAAAATGAATAACAATATAAATTTAGGAGAAAGAAAAACAGCAGTGAAGCGAAGGCAGAGTGGATCAGTGGACTGCGGAGAGCTGCAAAGAGTTTGTCCTGAGACCCTGCCTTCGGATTATCCAAGCAAAGCCTGCATCGCATTGCCTACCTGTCAAGCTGAATAATAAAGTCTCCCAAATGGGAGCACTTAACCCAGTCCACACCAGAGGCCAGCAAGACTTCTAGTTTTGTCAGTGCATGCCACGTGACTTGGAGCAGCTGGGCTAAGACACTACCTTTGTTCCTTTTTCAGTTTTCTGTCTTGCTGTAACTGGGATAGGCAGACCACTGGGACACAGCCAAAGGAAGGGGTTACGAAACTTCCAAGTGCACAATTCCTATTTTTAGTAAGGCTCTTTGGGGTTGCAAATCATCAGATTCTGTTCAGATTTTTGCTTCCCTGAGCATTCATGACTAAAACTGAATTTGGAAACACTCTGCACAAGAGAAAATTATGTGAAGAAAATTTCTCTTCTTTGCCCTCCTGCTTCTTTTCATCTCATGAGAGAGATATATGCATTTTTGTCACTGGATTAAAAATAAAAATAACAAGGTTGGCATTGTTATGTAATGGGTTAAGCTGCAGTCTGCAATGACCATACCTCATACGGGCAATGGTTTATATTTTGGTTGCTTCACCTCCAATCTAGCTCCCTGCCAACGCACCTGGGAAAGCAGTGGGGCATGGCCCAAGTGCTTGGCTCCTTGTGCCAACATGGGAGATCTGAATGAAGCTCCAGGCTCCAGGTTTCAGGCTGGCCCAGCCCTAGCCCTTTGCAGCCACTTAGGGGGTAAACCGATAGATGATTTTTTTCTTTCTGTCTTTAATGGGACCTTTCAAATAAATAAGTAAATATTTGTTTTAAAAATAGAAATAAAAAGGGGACAGCATGTAATAATAAAAAAAACTGCCAATAGCCATTTTTCTATGGTTTGACTGTGCCCACCAAAAGTCCATCTATTTGAAAGTCAATCACCAAATCATGGTATTTGAAGGCGTTATCATCAGGAGCTCACCAGAAGATGGGCATTCATGTCTTCGGAAGAAGACGAAGAATGACCTGAGATAACATACCTGCTTCCTCACTGTGTGATGCTGTCTGCCATGTGATGATACAGCACGGCCCTCAGGAAGGGTTAAGCAGATGGTGCTTGCTCTGATGGAGGGCAGCCCAGTCAAATATTCTCTTCTTTATGAATCACCCAATCTATGACATGCTGTTACCAAAAACATCAGAGTAATGCATTCCTCTGTAGCTATCTATATCTATATCTATATCTATATCTATATCTATATCTATATCTATATCTATATCTATATCTATATCTAAAACACTCTGTTCTCCAGTAGCCCCATAATTCAGTATGGAGACCAGCTATAGGGTTATGAAACCAGGCCTGAGACAATCTTTGCTTTGTTATCACCGTGACTGTGGGGTGCTGGTGGGCTAGCTGGTCTTCTTATACCACTATAGTGGCTGCTGCAGCAGACAGGTGACTAGGCTGTAGAATATATGACCTAAAAGGCATGGAGAGAGCTTTGAAGCTTGAAGGACATTCTTGTTTTTCAGTTGTGTGCAAACATAGAAAACAACATCCCATAGCTAAGATAGCAAACATAACTGTCAAAAACTAACTATCACTCAGAAACTGACAACATTGTCAGTATCCCAATGGCATGGTGTGCATGGTCATTGTATGGATGAGGGAAGTTCTATATTGTTTTCCTGTAAGCACAGTTGATTCCCACAGCCGAGACTTGATATGTTGTGTAAATCACCACACATGCCGAATTAGCAAATAACGTTTGCTGGGAAAATACAAGGATAGGTTCCAGTGAGCCTCTCTGGTCACTCTTCTCAACTGATCTGTCCATGACCTTGTAGTATGTGAGTTTCTCTTGAAGACACCTTAGGTAATACACATTGTTACTTCCTTAACATTGAACCAGTACCAGGTCACCAGTACGTTAGCCTCTTACTCGCACAGAGCTTAGCATACCCATGTGTTTCCTCCATGGGCCACAGCCTTCTTGTGCTCAGGGACAAGCACCCTGCTCTCTGTGGCCTTTTTGAACAGCAAAGTCACCAACAAAGACACAAACAGAAATGTGACACTGACTAGACCAGCATGAAAAACACATACTTACAGTATGGGAGTAGAAGCACAAGGGAGCAGGTTGTCCTTCAGCAGGGAACATGGCGCTTGCGTGGCTCAAATATTTTGTTGTTCTGGCCCATGTTTGTAAGTGTCCAGGAAAATATTATGCTTACCATAATGATTACAAATGAACTTTAGGCAAATTTTCAGATACTGAGTCTATGAATAATGAAGATGGACTAAATAGTATATACCAGGATAATGTGAGTTGGAAACATTCAACTTTTGCCCTCAATATGTGCATTTTTAGAGATATGAGATTCATTTAAAAAATTATTTATTTTTTTTAAAGATTTATTTTTATTATTTTTTCATTGGAAAGGCGGATATACAGAGAGGAGAGACAGAGAGGAAGATCCTCCGTCCGATGATTCACTTCCCAAGTGAGCGCAACAGCCAGTGCTGCGCCATTCTGGAGCCGAGAGTCAGAAATCTCCTCCAGGTCTCCCACATGGGTGCAGGGTCCCAAAGCTTTGGGCTGTTCTTGACTGCTTTCCCAAGCCACAAGCAGGGAGCTAGATGGGAAGCAGGGCTGCCGGGATTAGAACTGGTGCCCATATGGGATCCTGACACATTCAAAGTGAGGACTTTAGCTGCTAGGCCACCATACTTAGCCCAAGATATGAGATTTATGTAATATGTAATATGTTCACATATAAGTCACTTCCTATTAGATCTGATAAGGTGTTAAGGGAATGAAATTGCAATTAAAATATAAGGTCTAAGAACCTCAAAATTTATGGGTTCCCAGGGCTACTCAGCAACTCACTTTTCATCTTTACTTCAATCAGTCTCTGAAATCCTAAAATAGGTGTGTACCATACTTCTGTGCATTCCCCACCCACTTGTCCCATGGCTCAGGAGGAACTGATCTGTGTGGTCAGGAACATGACCCATGTAGAAGTACGGGACATAGAAGTTCCTGATTTAGCTTTCTTGCCTTCCCCTGGGTCCAATCTCATCTTTCGGTTTCCTGTGTGGGAGCTAAAGATCTTCATTCTCCAACATGATCACTCCAGATGCACAAGGACACCACTAAATCCTTTCTTTTTCCAGATCTGTTGTTCATGGCGGAGAATGAAACACTAAAACAAAACTCATTCTTGATAATGCTGTATGTGTAGAGTCGAGTCGTACCATATTCGTGCAGAGAAAATGACCCCTTCCTTTCTTCAAGATAGTTCTAGTCTCTTAGTTTACAACAAACAGTCCTTCACAGAAAACATTTGTTCTCACTTTCGTCCCCTTCCCCCACTCTGAGATCACTTGTGGATGTGTGGTGAGCACATGGTGTTGTCAAGTGTGAAACAGGGGGCCTGGGATCTGTGCCAGGTGGGCACTGACACAGCTTTCTGGCTCTTCTTGCCTTGGTTGTGAAATATCCCTACATAGCTTCGTGGCACCTGCCATGAAAGCCTGCAGCTGGGCAAAGAGCAGGACTGTTCCAGTCTGTCTGGACGTGGTCAGACCTGGGGATAGGGGAGCTTTTCCCAACTGACATGCCCATCCTGTGAGGGTCGACTGCTCCCAAGACGGGCATCTCTCCCAGGTAAGTGTCTAGCAGAGAACTTCCTTGGGAATTTTGAAACCCAAACTTAGTTTCTCTGTGAGGGCAAAGTGAAACGGGGTCTCCAGCCCTGTGTTGTGTTGCTCGCTCCCTCGTGGACGTGAGGATAGACCTGCAAGAGGATGGGGGGGCAGACAGGAGAGCTGGCGAAACGTTCAGATCTCCGCCCTAAATTGTGCCTGAGGTCCAGCAGCCCTGGACCTGTTACCAAGGGGGACGTTCCCACCGCTTCCAGCAGACCCCCTCTTGGTTGGTGTTTCCCTTGCAACTGAAAAGCAAGATAATTTGAATTCATTTTCTCTTACAACTGAAAAGCCAAAACACCCAAACAACAGGCTTTTGGATGTTTCAATGATCATTATAGCACTTGCATATTTATAGTAATTGTAAGACCTCCCTTTATATGCATCCCCATAAATATACTACTCATTTATAGCTTGAGAACTACTGTTGGCAAATATGAAGCAACTGAAATTGTGAAAGATTTTATTATGCAATGCAACACTCTCACTAAAATATACACATACCAAATTATCATGAAATTAACACTGTGTAATTACCACATAGGTGAGAAGTAGAACATTGCCAATATCCCCCCACCCAAACTTATCTCATGTCTGCTCCCAGCACTTGTCATTCCTTCCCCAGCACAAAAATCTTGGATGGGGATCACTTCGTTACATTTCTCTTTTTCTGCTTCCAGTTTCATCACCCATGGAGGCATCCCTGAGTTGTTAGCTGCATTTTGTTATTTCAAAATATTATATAAGTGAAATCATACAGTATAATTTTTTTCAGTCTAGCTTATTTTTCTCTGCATAATTTTTCTAAGATTTACTGAAAAAGTACTACAGCTGTAGCTTGGTCCTTTTTTTTTTTTATTGCTGTGCAGTTTTCCATATTCTCAACCATTATCCACTCTGTTCATAAATGTTTTTTTTTTTTTTTAAATTGGAAAGGCAGATATACAGAGAGGAGAGACAGAGAGGAAGATCCTCCGTCCCATGATTCACTCCCCAAGTGAGCGCAACGAACGATGCTATGCTGATCCGAAGCCAGGAGCCTCTTCCGAGTCTCCCGCACAGCTGCAGGATCCCAAAGCCTTGGGCTGTCCTTGACTGCTTTCCCGGGCCACAGGCAGGGAGCTGGATGGGAAGCGGGGCTGCTGGGACTAGAACCGGCGCCCTTGTGGGATCCCGGGCGTGCAAGGCGAGGACCCTAACCACTGCACCACCGCGCTGGGCCCATGTTCATAAATGTTTTTTCAAAGATTTATTTATTTTTTTTTTGGAAAGGAGGATATACAGAGAGGGGGAGAGGCAGAGGAAGATCTTCCGTTGATGATTCATTCCCCAAGCAGCCCCAATGGCTGGAGCTGAGCCAATCTGAAGCCAGGAGCCAGGAGCTTCTTCTGGGTCTCCCACACGGGTACAGGGGTCCCAAAGCTTTGGGCAGTCCTTGACTGCCTTCCCAAGCTATAAGCAGGGAGCTGGATGAGAAGCAGGGCTGCCAGGATTAGAACTGGTGTCCATATGGGGTCCCAGCGCATTCAAGGCAAGGATCTTAACTGCTATGCTATTGCGCTGGGCACTGTTCATAAACATTTAAAGTCTTTTTTAAAAATGATTAATTTATTTGAAAGTGTTACAGAGAAGGGCAAGAGAGGAAAAGAGAGGGAGAGAGAGAGAGAATCTTGTATCCATTGTTTTTTTCCCCCAGATGGCCACAGTGAGAAGGGCTGGGCCAGGCCCAAGCCAGGGGCCAGGAGCCAGGAGTCAGGAGCTTCATCTGGGTCTCTGGCATAGGCTGTAGGTGCCAAGCACTTGGGCCATCCTGTGCTGGTTTTCCCATGCCATGAGCAGTGAGCTGGATTGCAAGTGGAGCAGCCAGGACTGGCACAAGCCTTTTTTTTTTTTTCTTTTATTTTGGTTATTAGAGTTAATGCTTCTATGAACATCCTTGATAAAAATATGCTCTCATTTTTACATGGTATATACCAAGAGTAGATTGCTGGATCCTATATGTTGTTATGGATTCTTTCAAATGAGTAGATAATGCCTCATTTTCTCTCCCAAATGACTACTCCAGTGCACACCCTTACCAGAATTTTATCAAGTTTCCCTATTTCCAAATCTTCCCTTTAATTTCAGTCATTTGTGTGGGAGTACAGTGGATCTCGGAAGTTTCACTTTCACTTCCTCCTGATTACTAATAAAACTGAACATGCTTTGCATGTTTCCTGATTATTTTTATATCTTTTGTGAAGTATGTTGAAGTCATCTGATCATTTTCCATTGGTTGCCTTTTGACTTGTAAAAGCTCTTTATATATTTGGATAAAGGACCCTTCACACACACACACCACACATGCATATGTAATATACACAAATGTAAAACCTCTGTGAAATGTCACTATATATACTATAAATATATCATATGATATATAATAGCAAATATCTTCTACTCTGGTTTATCTTTCTGTTCCTTCAATGGGAAAGATTCTTTACTGTATTTTAATTTTTAACCTGATTTTTTATAAAAAAAAAAAGATGTATTTTTATTGGAATACAGATATTACAGAAGGAAAAACAAAAAGGTCTTCTGTCCACTGGTTTACCCCACACGTGGGCGCAATGACTCTGGAGCAGAACCAATCCAAGCCAGGAGCCATAAGCTTCTTTCTGAGTCTCTCACATGAGTGCAGGGTCCCAAGGCCTTTGGCCATCCCCTTTTGCTTTCCCAAGTCATAAGCAAGGAGCTGGATGGGAATTGGAGCAGCCGGCACACAAACTGGCAGAATACAGGTGCTGTAGCCAGAAGATTGGTCACTGCACTGGCCCTTACCTAAGAGTTTTAAACAGTACATCAGACAGAGCTAGATTGGGCAGTGATAAGTAATTATAAATTTAGGAAAATGAACTTACACAGGTCTCCGGCTAAAGTTGTACATTTGTTCTTTAAGATATTTTGAGAAGTTTCTGGGAAAACCTTTTTAATCATTAAAAATTTCATTCTTTTACAAAGTATGGAAATAAATTCATAATATTTAATACTGTCATTTGGTGGTGCCACAGAAAATTAATAATAATGATTTAAATGTTCATGATTCTAAATAGTTTGCTGGATGATAGGACTTGACTATAACCAAACTAGAAAACATGAACATTTAAATCCCCTGACCCATTACACTGAGATTGCTCACACAGTCCCTCATTACAAAATCCTGGATTAGGGCCCGGCGCGGTGGCGCAGTGGTTAAGGTCCTCGCCTTGCACGCCCTGGGATCCCATATGGGTGCCGGCTCTAATCCCGGCAGCCCCGCTTCCCATCCAGCTCTCCGCTTGTGGCCTGGGAAAGCAGTCGAGGACAGCCCAAAGCTTTGGGACCCTGCACCCGTGTGGGAGACCCGGAAGAGGCACCTGGCTTCGGACCGGCATAGCATTGGCCGTTGTGCTCACTTGGGGAATCATTGGACCGAAGATCTTCCTCTCCGTCTCTCCTCTCTCTCTGTATATCCGCCTTTCCAATAAAAATAAAATAAATCTTAAAAAAAAATCCTGGATTACTCACAGCCAAATGAAAATCTAAGACAGGCCAAATACACTTTTGAAAGTCAGTTAGAGATAGATCTTCCATCAACTTGTAGCGCCTTCGCTCATTCGTTTTAAATCTATTTTAGAATTGTTCTACGCATTGCAATTCATTGCAGCACTGAAATGTTCATTGATAAAGAAATGGGTAACAGGTAACTGCCTTAAGTTACAATGCAGCAGTTAAAACAACAACCCACAATCTGTATAAATCTGTATAAATCTGCGTGTAGCTGTATGCATTCACATGGCCAAACATCATGTTAGGTATGAAAAGCAAATGACCATACACTATAGTATGAAAAGATTCGTACAGAAAGACTAAGCACAACACAGTAAGAGCCTTTCTCTGCAAGCACGCGCTCAGAGAGAATCGGCCAACGCCAGTCGGTTGCCCTGGAAACCACGGGGACGAAGACAGGACGGACCGAATTCTCGCAGGGCTTCGAATGTTTCTTCTTCCGGTCCCCAGGTCCTGCGTAACCACAGTCCATCTCCCCGGTATCCGCCCATTCTGTAGCCTCCGGATTCAGCCTTGCCCGTTCCACGTCGCCATCTTGACGCAGGGTCCAAGATGGCGCCCTCAGTCGCAGAGCCCAGCCGGGGCGTGCCAGCCAGGCTGCGCGCGCATGTGCTCGGGCGCGAGAGCTGGGGCGGTGCCCCGCCCTCGCTTCGTCCCGCCCCCGGCGCCGCCCCACCCCGGACGTCGCTCCGCCCCCAGCCACGCTCCGCCTTCCTCCCGCCCCGCGAACCCGGAAGTGGAGGAGGCGCGGCGGCGGCCGAGCGGGCGAACGCTGGCGGATCCGTCCCCGGGAGCCGGGGCTGGGGGCGGGGGGCGGGGCGCGGCGTCCTGGGCGTCCTGGCCTGGACGGGGCGGGGGAGGCCATGGCCTCGGCCGAGTTGCAGGGGAAGTACCAGAAGCTGGCTCAGGAGTACTCGAAGGTACCCATCGTGGGCGGGGAGTAAGGGGTCCCTGGCCCTGTGGCCTCGGGTTGCCTTGGCAGCGAGCTACTTGTCGGGACGGTGGAGGGTTTGCTGAGGGGGCACGCGAGCGCCCCTCTTCTCCCCTCTGCTCCTCTGTTCCCCATTACCCTGCCTCCACCTGAAGCTCCCAGGAGATGGGGACGGGCGGCGCCGCTGTCCGTGTCTGCAGGAAGGAGCTGGAGTTTGGTCCTTCCTTCTCTCCCAGCCAGCGGGCTTGTGACTGTGTTGTCCGTGATCCCGGTTTCTGCTGCTTCGGGAGAGGAGGAAGAGGTGTGGGACCGCCCCTCATCGCACTGCTTCCTTAATGTTCCTAGCAAAGTGATGGAGAAAATGAGCCTTTCTCCCTTCTCACAGGGATGCCATGGAGGTAGCGACTTGAGCTGCCTCCGAATCTGTGTGGAGGTAACTGGAGCCCTTGGTGCGGACGGCTTCACTGGGAGTGGCTGGCTACGAGTGTATGGAGTGCGTTGACGAGATGTTGCCTGGGTTGGTTTTGGAGGCAAGCCTTCTAGGGCTCCTGGAAAAGGGGCAGAGCCCTCAGCAGGTGTTCAGTGCAGGCTGAATTAAGCCAGATGAGGATGCCTCCTCTTGTGGTGTGGGTAGCATCCCTTGTTTAAAGGATGGAATCCTCTGGAAGAGGGCTGTGCAGTTTGTGCACTGGGTGGTTCCTTCGTAGTGTTCTGACGAAATTATTACAACAGAATCTTAGTCTTTGCAAATGCAACAGTCATGAGGCTTAGCTCCCATTGGTCTTGGCATTGCTTTATTTCAGGTGGGTAAGCATAGTCTCCTTACTACGATTCGGAGAAACTGAGACATGTTTCGCCCTCTCATGGGTTCACTCTGCAAATGCTCAGCACGTTGCAATGACATGTTGTCTGAAAAGTAAACCCTGTGCCTAAACACACACTGGCATCCTTGCTGTCAATCGGGAACCTTTGGAGATGCCAGACTTACTCTAATGCTGCTTCCCCCTCACAAAGCTATTTTGCGCTTGCATCTACAATGAAGGACCCGTGGCACCGTGTCAGTGATGGCGGGCTCTCAGGCTTGGAGAGAACCCCCACTTGTGGTGCAGGGGGTAGCTGGAGGAGGGTGGTGCTCAACTGTGGCTCTACATTTGGTTGTAAATGGTTCCTGAAAACAGAGGAGACTGAATTTCTTCACCAGAAAACCAGTAGGCTCAGAAGGCAGTTCCAAGTGGCCTTCTGAAAGTTCCGAAGATATTGTGAGCAGGGACCACAGTGTTGAAGTAATGGTGTAGCTTCTCAGAGTGGTAAGAACCTTGGAAGATTTTATTCTTTTGGGCAGAGGACACTGTGTGAAGAGCTCCCTGGGAGCAGTCAGCCAGGGTCTGCTGGGAGAGGCCAGGTTCCCTCTTAAGAGCTACATGTAGTAAAAAGTGCAGATGTAGTATTTAATTCTGATGCACTGTGGTTGGTGCTAGTTCAGTGAGAGCACAGAGGGGACATCAGGGAGAGGGTGCCGGTTCCTTAGATTGGGGAGGCAGGAAGAAGGTGGTAGGTTTCTATGCAAAGGAACAGTCAGTGTTTGCTGACAAGTTCCTTAGACATGTGACAGAGTGGTAAAAGGAGGTTGGAGAGGTGTCTGTACCAGATTATGAATTGGGACAATTGTGTGTGAACTGTATCTTTTTTTTTTTTCTCTTTAAAGATTTGTATTTATTTGAAAGGTAAAGTTAGAGGAAAGGAAAGACAGAGATGTACTTAGGACATCTATCACTGCTTTCCTAGGTGCCTTATCAAAGTGCTGATTGGAAGAGGGGCACCTGGCACATGAACCAGCATACGTATGGGATGCCAGCATGACAGGTGGCAGTTTAAACCACTATACCACATCAGCCCTGAATTTCATCTTTTGAGAAAGAGACACACAAAGTTTCCCAGCTAGGAAATGAGATTACTTCTGGAAGCAGTGGCTGGAAGATCCCTCTGTTTCTCTGTCTTCCCTGTCTTCTCTCTGAAACTCTGCCTTTTAAATAAATAAAACAAATCTTAAAAAAAAAAAATTCTAGGCTCTGTCCTGTTTGAGTGCCTGCTTTGTGCACAGCACTAAACGTGAAGAGTGTGTGGGGGTACTTGCCCTGTGTCTTCCTCGTTCCTGGGGACTTGGTGAGTGAGGGAACAGCCTGATGGTTTGAGGTGAGGTGACCTGGAAGACAGGTTAGTGCTATTATTTGTTTGTTAGCTTTAGGTGACATTGGTGATAATTGCTGAAAATTTCAAATGGACAGGGCCTGAGCAGGACAAAGACCAGCATGTTTGGAATAGCTCCATAAAGAAAGCTTTGAGCATGAAGTGGGGGTACACCTGTAAGAAAGGCATGTCGGGAGAAGGAGATGCTGAGGAGACTGAGGGAGTTCTAGCAGGCTGGGGAATGTTTGCCCTGTCAGACCTGACCATTATGATTCTTGTCATTGCAATGTGATGGAAATTTTAGAGCATGGAAACAGAGACTGGTCAAAAGGTTTCCTGAGTTTTCTGTTCTGTCTGTTCTAGTGCCAGGCAACATGTAGATAAGATCGCTGCCGTCTCTGGAAGAGGTATTTTACCTGTTTATTACTTTCTTTGCTGCAGATATCCTGTTACATCATTGTGCTTGTTTAGAATACAAAGGAGAATGATTTTAATTTGTAGAAGGAACCTGCTATAACAAGACAGCAGCAAGCCAGGAAACCAAGACTTTTGGAGAATCTTTTCTGTTTTTAAAGAAACGTTTATTTTAAGTTTTGTTGAAAAGGCAGAGGGAGCAGTACAGGTGTACCCCCACTTCATGCTCAAAGCTTTCTTTATGGAACTATTCCAAACATGCTGGTCTTTGTCCTGCTCAGGCCCTGTCCATTTGAAATTTTCAGCAATTATCACCAATTATCACCCCAGGAGAGCATCTGGGAGCACTCTGTTCTATCCAAAATGTCCACAACAGCTAGGATCGGGCAAGGCTGAAGCCAGGAATCCAGATCTCCAGCCATGGGTGGTAGGGAGTCAAGTGCTTGAACTGTCATCTGCTGCCTCCAGGATGCTTAAGCAGCACAGTGGATCAGAAGTGGAGGCTGGCTCAAATGCAGGTGTCCCAAGCAGAGGCTCAACTTCTGCTGTGCCACAGAGGCCCTGTATTCTTTTGCAATGGACCTCAGTCTGTGTTTCAGGAAAGGCTCCCATTCCTTGCGTAAGAACTGTGATCATAATTGCTTTCCTTCCTGACAAAGTGATTGAAAAAGCAGTCTGAATGAAAAAACTCCCATGAGGAGTCTAGCTGCAGAAAAGATGACCATGGAAGCTGAAGCGGATAATTGCTGAGGCAAGTGGGTTGGCAGAGCAGTGTTACAAAAGGGTTAGCAAAAATACAGATGACACTCCAGTAATTTGGGCATTAGAAATATTTAAAATTTTGAGATTCATTAGAATTTGGTGGGGGAGGAAATGTATGTAGAAGTTGGGTTGCAGAGATTTTATGAATGTCATCAGTGAGAGATACAAACCATCACTTTGAGATGTGAGGGAAAGCTAATGAAGATACCAGTTGCTGCATTATAGTTAAAGATCGAAAGTTCAATGCTTAATTGTTTCTTCTTGGAGCTGCTCTGCCTCAGCTGCTTTGGTATATCTCATGGAGAAGAGATGTGAAAAGTGCTGAATTTTTGGTTTACTTGATTTCAGCTTGATTTCTTTTCAGGAGTGTGCTTGCCTGGTACCATGGTATATGTAAAAAAAAAAAAGTCTCCAGCTTTGTCTAATGTTTGTGTTATCCTGGAGTTTCAGTGTAGTAAGTCAGCTCTTCATCACTATAATTTAAATACACAAGAAGAGCTGGCTCAAAAGAAATGGTTTATTTTTGCTCACTGCTTTGTAAATTTGCTTTCCATGGTCAGCTGATCCCAGTGGTCTAGTATCTGATGAGAGTACAGTGGGCGTCAGGACATTGCAGGGGAATGGTCATAGCCAGGGAGCAGAGGGCAAGGGGGTTCGTTCATTCTGTGCTTGTGAACACACCATGGAGGACACCGTGTTATGGGGCAGTGAGCTAGCCTGTTGCTTCCAATGCTGGCAATCCTGTACCAGAGTGCTGATTTGAGTCTCCACGTCTTTGCTTCCAGTCCAGCTTCCCACTCTGTGGCTTCGGAAGGCAACTGCAGTTGGCCTAAGTTCTTGGGCCTCTGCTATCCATGGGGAAAACCAGAATGCAGTTCTGGCTCTTGGTCTTCATCTGGCCCAGACCTATCTGTTGAGGCTGTTGGAGGAGTGAACCAGCAATGGAAGATGAATCTGTTTCCTATCCTCTCTTTCTAGCGATGTGATTTATCGTTTTTCAGGGTTTCACCATTTGACAGTGCAATTGGATTAATACTGGGGATCAAGCTTTTAATGCATAGAACTTTGGGGGTATACTTAAACTAGTATATAAACCAAAGCTGTCAATAAGTGTTATAATAGCATGATCTAAAAACAGTTAGAAATGAGAATTTCTGAGTTCACTATGGACCTACTGAAGCTGAACCATGAGATAGGACCCAGTAATCTGTGTTGTAGCAACTCTAAGGATTTGGATGCACAGTAACATCTGAGAATCTTTGCTTAAGGAATGATATCAGTATAGTAGTTTCTGCTTTGATAATTTTTTTAAAAATTATTTTTATTTGAAAGGCAGAGTTAGAAGAGAGATCTTCTATCTACTGGTCTACTCCCTGAATGGCTGCAGTAGCCAAAGCTGGGCCAGTCAGAAGCCCGGAGGCAGTAGCCTCTTCTGGGTCTCTCGCATGTGTCCATGGGCCCAAGCACTTGGGTCATCCTTTGCTGTCTTTGAGGCCATTAGTAGGGAGCTGGATGAGAAGTGGAGGTGTGGGGTTGGAGATAGGAGAGCACCTAGCACCATGGCTCAACTGGCTAATCCTCCACCTCCCAGCACCTGCATTCTGTATGGGCTTAGCTCTGGCCATTGTGGCCATTTGGGGAATAAACCAGTGGATGGAAGATTTTTCTTTTTCTCTGGAAATTTACCTTTTCAATAGAATTTGAGAAAGAAAAAGAAAGAGGCTGGGTCTTGAACCATCCCTGCAGGTGGAGGTGTAATATGCCACACTATAGCAATGGTTCCTTAGATAATCTTCTTGAAGCGCTTTTTAAAAGCAGAAGAAAGCCGGGGGATGGGCCAACATTGTGATCCAGTGGGGTAACTGCCACATGGGATACATCATGTATTAGAGTACCAGTGTTCACTTGTGATCCAGCTCCCAGCTAATGTGCCTGGGAAAGCAGTGGAAGGTGACTTAAGTATCTGGGCCCCTGCTTTCCCCTGGAAGACCCAGATGAGGTTCTAGGCTCGTAGCTTTGGCTTGGTCCGATCAGTCACTAAAGCTTTTTGGGGGGTGAACCAGTGGGTAAAAGATCTCCTGTGTCTCTGCCTTTCCAGCAAATTTAAAAAAGAAAAAGCAGTGAGAAAGGTAAATGCCTGTTATTTCTTCAAGAATTTAGTTTGCAATAGATGCTGCTTTTACTCACCAAAAAGTCTGCTTTGAGAACATTTTAGACCTGAGTTCTTTTGTCTTTTTGAAAATACATTTTTATTTTAAGGGCAAAAGCATGGAGAGAAGGAGAGAAAAACAGAGACAGGCAGAGACCAACAGGGAGATAGAGATCTTTTATCATCGTCTCATTCTTTGGAAGCCCATAACATCTGGGGCCAGGCCTGGTTAAAGCTGGGAGCTGGATTTAGCAGGGATCCAGTTCTTAAGCTTTGATCTGCTTCCTCTCAGGGAGTACATCAAGAAGCTGGACTCGAAAGCATAGCCAAAATTTGAGCCCAGGTGCTCTCACATGAGTGTCCCAAGAGCCATCTTCATCACTGTACTAAGGACCTGCCCACAAACCTGTGTTTGTAGCACAAAGCTACTTATTTTGGAAAAGATCAGTTTCAATCCAGAGTGTTTCCCCTGCAGGTAGCAGGGCTTGGCACAAAGTGATTGTTCATCCAGGTCTGTAAGAAACTTAGTCTTAGGACCTATACTGGTTTGAAATCAAAACACAGCTTTATTTAAAACCTTAATGTGTAGGGCTCAGTGTTAAAGTTGGATTGTTCAGTGCTTTCCAATACAACATTCCATTGGGATGAGATGTCCAGCAGCATACCTACTAGCTGTGTGTGATTACTGAGCACTCAGAGTGAAGCTGGTGTGACTAAGCAACAAGACTTTATTTAATTTTAAATAAGCTTAAATATTCATGTAGGACTCCTGGTTTTCCTGTTGGAAAGTGATAGCTTAGACCCTCAATCAGTGCTTCCCGAATGTGAATGTTTGCCTTACCTGAACGTGGATAAACTGCAGTTTGTGGTTTACTGTGTCTGCGGGGAGGTCTGAAGGTCTGCTCCCAGGCGATGCTGTTGTAATTGTTATGTGGCTACACTTGGAACAGCATGAATCTGCAGAAAGAGATGGTTTATTCTTCCTCTTTAGCTTAACTCACTCATGCTGTCTGTTGCTGAAGGGGCCACTAAACTGCAAGGGGGTGAGCGTTTTTGCCTCAATGAATTATCCCATATGGGAGCACTAGGAGCGGTTTCAGATGAGGGCAAGTCTGAGAGGAGGTTTTGACCTGCCTCAGTGACAAGATAACCTCGTCCCCTGAGACGTGCTTTCTAGCCTGCACATGTTTTATCTCTTTCTGAACAGGAACAGATCAACAGGAAGAAAGGCTAGGTAGTGTCCCCAGTGCTTTAGAACACTAAACATGTTAGAACAGGAAGGGCATAGGGGCCGTCCAGGCCCTATCCTGATGCTGAGGTCTGCAAATGGCCTCAGGATTCACAAGTTGTGAATTAGGGTTTTGGTGTGTCTTAGGGTTGTCTGTCAAACTCATTATGCTTATGAGTTTTATGTGTTTGCTTAAAAGTTTATTTTAAAAGATTGTAAGACTATAAATATTAACATGTCAGTTGCATCAAGAAACCATGTAAGAATGGTTTTAACAGAAAATTGCTGAGGATTAGAGGATAAACGTGTAAGTTATTCCCCCATAAACTTCCAGTAGAATTACAAATTCTTAATTGGGGGCCAATTATTTTATTACAAATGTCCAAGTGGCAAAAAGAGAGATTCTAGTTGCCTTATCATAACTCTGGTCTTAGAGAAATAGCTTTGTGATAAGCCTGGTTGAGACTTTGCTATTCCAGAACTGAAGTGACATGAAATGGAGCTGGGTAGTGGTTGTTTATCTTAGGGCCTTTGAGGATTCTTTGTGTCCAATAGGTCCATGAAGTCCAAATTATTTGGAGAAGGATCTTGGAAAGGAACTGTTGAAGTAATGACAGTGCCTTCTTTAATGCATTGCGATGAGAGAACCTTTTTTATATGGTACTTAATTGATTAATTGATTAAGAATACTATAGTCGGGCCCGGCGCGGTGGCGCAGTGGTTAAGGTCCTCGCCTCGCACGCCTGGTTCCCATATGGGCGCCGGTTCTAATCCCAGCGGCCCTGCTTCCCATCCAGCTCCCTGCCTGTGGCCCGGGAAAGCAGTCGAGGACCGCCCAAGGGTTTGGGACCCTGCACCCATGTGGGAGACCCAGAAGAGGCTCCTGGCTTCTTATGGGCATAGCATCTTCCGTTGCGCTCACTTGGGGAGTGAATCATCGGACAGAAGATCTTCCTCTCTGTCTCTCCTCTCTGTATATCCGCCTTTCAATAAAAATAAAAATAAATCTTTATAAAAAAAAAGAATACTATAGTCTACCTTAAGTTTAAACAGTTTAATTTGTGAGCTGATTAAGGAATCTTACATAAATTAGTGAATGTAAATTTTACTCAACTGTTGAGTTTTAAACAGCTTAGTAAAAAATCTGTTGTTATTACAAGTACTAAAGGAACTGAGTGATAAGCTTACTGGGTCACAGTAATTGGGAAAAAAAAATCCTGGAGAGTGTGGGACAGATGTAAGCACGCTCTGAGAAGAACAAATGGAAATTGGTTGGCCAAAGTAAAGAATGAGTCTTTCCATGATAAAGGTAATGCTAATCAAAAGGTTACAATGTAATGCAATAGCAGGTTGAAAAGATTAAGTGGACTTTAGGAGAAGGTTGTTGGTGTAGTGGTTGAGCCACCCACTTCCCATATCAGAGCGGCTGGTTTGATTCCTGGCTCCGCTTCCTGCCAGTGGAAGTCATCCAGTGAAGGCTCCACTGGTTGAGTCCCTGAGGCCCACGTGGAACCTGCATGCATTTCCAGCTGCAGCTTTGGCCTGCTTAGCCCAGGCTGCTGTGAGCATCTGGGGAACGAGCCACTGGGTGGGAGCTCGTGCTTTCTTTAACCTTCAAATAAGATTCTAAAAAGATTTGTTTGAAGGAATTACAGAAAGTCCGAGGGAGGTGAGGAGAGAGATTGATCTTCTCAAATGCCCTCAGTGTCCAAGACTGGGCCAGGTCTAAGCCAGGAGCCAAGAGCTTCTTCCGTCTCCTGTTTGGGAGCAGGGGCTCAAGCACTTGGGCCATCCACCACTGCCTTCCCAGGCCACAGCAGGGAGCTATTTTAGAAGCAGAGTAGCCAGACTCAAAGTGGCGTTATCCGTATTGGATGTTATCTGCGCAGGGGGCGGCTTAATGTGCTGCACTATAATGAGGGTTCCTCAAATAATGAAAAAAATGCAGGCTCTAAAGTACCACTTCATACCTACTGAATGAAGTTCTGCATAAAAAGTTTTTAAAAAAGGAAAAAAAAATTGGCTTTGTTTGGAATGCGGATTCTTTTCTCCACTGCTGAATGCAACAGAAGGAGCTTGGCTGCAGTGTCTTCAGATTAGTGTGTTCTTGTTCCAACAGAGACTTCAGGACAGTTGTTTCTTAGCTGTGTGTGTACTTGCCTGCTAGGTAACGTTGGTGACCATATAGTGACCTTGCACCTATGTCTGTAACAGAAATATGGTGCGTTTGCCTTCCCTCTGAGCTGAGTGCAGGTGAGGAGGTCGAAAGATTCTGAAAGACCAGACTGATCACAGCAGGATCGGCATTTGACCAGCTGCTCCTCCTGTCAGCAGTGGTGGCGTGAGTGATGCTAAAATGTAGGAAATGTTAAAAGCCACACTGTCAGTAAATTGGCAGTCGAGAATGCCAAAATGATCATCATCCTTTCCTACTTGCTAAAAGTTATTTTAGATAAATATTTCCAAGAGATACATTTTCAGTTAAGTAGTTTCATTAAAATGGTCTTTGGGTTGTCAGTTTAACACACATTTTTTCCCAAATGAAAATCCAAATAAATTTTTTTGTTAATAATTAGGTTAAAATTTAGATAGCAATATACTCTGTAAATTTTGAAAGTGGGCTTTTCAGTTTGCTTTAAGTAGCCTTCAATATGCCTCAGCAATGAATGGTAGGTTTTCTTTTTTTCTTTTCCCCCCTAGTTGCTATGGTTCTGGTCCTACAAGAAATGATCAGTTTAGTGGATTTTAGTCTTCATTCTTAGTCTGTGAAGCAGTCATGAGGAACTTTTAAATACCACACTTAGAAGACTCATGACAAGTCTGGGATCTAAGTTAAGAGAGTGAAATGTAACCAAAAGTCTGAAGTAGAATTGTTATCTTTTGGCAGTAAAGGTTTGAAAGTCCTGCAGTTTGGTAAAGGTTTGAAAGTAAAGGTTTGAAAGTCTCTAGGTGTAGAACGTTCTCCATAAACATGTTGGTATTGCTTGAAGAGTAGAATGCTATGTGGCAGAAGCCAACATAAAGGTGGTGTTTTTCTTATGAACTTTTAGAACAGAAGTTGCCAAACAATATATGTAGAGGTCCAGGTGGCAGATATTTAAGGATTGGGCAGTTTTTTGTTTCTTTGGAATTAACTCACCATTTCTTACAGTGTATACGATGGGTAAATGAATGAATGTGGCTGTGCTCCAGCCAAACTTCAAAATAGATAGCAGGCCAGTTTGGCCCTCAGATTGAGATTTGCTGACCTCTGTTTTTAGAGAATTTCATGTTTATACGGCCTAAAAAAAAAAAAAAAGAAAAAAGAAAAGAAAACACTAGTATTGTTAATTACCAAATACTATTTTGTCTTTTAAATTTTGAGTTCTTAGAGACAAGGACTATGCCTTGTGTTTCTTTCTCCCTCTTACAAATTATATAATACAATGACTTTTATCGGGCAAACTGTAATAAATGTGTCTGTAGTACCTTTGAGTTATTTGAGCTGCTTCCTTTAGAAGCACTTTAGAGAGTACCATGATGTAGCTTGCTTATCTGCTTCTCAGAACTGTTGCACAAGAAGGAATATAGGTAGAGGTACTCACCCATTTTGTAGATTATATAGCTGAAATTCAGAGATTAAGTAGCTTCCCCGGTTTGTATTGTCTACTAACTGCAGAACAAAGATTTGGATATGCTTTCTGTTGTAGTGAACTGTCTTCAACTTTCTAAAAATAGAAGATCTTTTTTTGTCTTTCTCTGTTGCTAAATATCCTGCAGTGTTCCTGCTTTCATTTTAAAAACTTACCTAAATTTTCTGTGGAGTTTTAAATCCTCAGTTTAAGATTTTTCAGTTAAATATTCCTACTGTTGGTGCAATAGAGTGTCATTTCTGTCCTTTGATTCCAGGATTCAGAGCTGAGCTACTCTGAATTAGAAACTTTAAAGCAAATAACAAAAGCCCTAATAGGTAGAATAGTCTTGCTCTTCAGTTTCTCAAAGAAGAACCTGGACTTTGGTGGTGTCTGTGTTGAGCCTTGGGAGTGCTACTCTCTGGGCTTTTGGCTTGGGTTATGTTGGACTTACATGGCTTACGTTTGTTTGTTTTGCTGATAACACTTTTCTCTAACAATAGAAACATGTTTTTTTTTTTTAAAGATTTAAGATAATGATATATAGAGAGGGAAAGACACATACAGAAAGAGAAGGAGAAAACAGGAGAGAAAGAGAATTTTTCATCTGCTGACTTACTCCTCAGGTGCCCACAGTAGCCAGGACTGGATGACATTGAAGCCAGGAGCCAGGAATTCTGTGCAGGTCTTCCACATGGGTGATCATCAGCTGCTTTCCCAGATGCATTTGCAGGAAGCTGGATTGGAAGTGAAGTAGCTGTGACTGGAGCTGGTATCCTGCTATGGGATGGCAGCATCACAAGCGGTAGCTTAATCACCTGTGCCTCCACTCAGGTCTTGAATTTTATGTTTTAGAATCCTGCCTGTGGTCATTACACAAATGCATATGTAAGTAAAAATTCATCAAGCTAACTTTTGTGTACTTTGCTTAATGTAGTTGTATCTCAACTTTTAATTATTGACTACAAAAAACATAAATTCCAAGTTCTGTTTCGCTGAAGATATCTCCCAGCTCCCAGAAAAGCTCACAGCTTTTCTGCCTTCAGCATAACTGTGTCAGGGTTCGCCGGTGTTGTCTAACTGGCATTGTAACTCTAGAGTCAAAACTGTGAGGATCTGAATCTTAGCTCAGCTGTCCCTCTTCTGTGTCTCAGTTTCCTCATTTGTAAATGGAGGTACATGGGGCTGTAGTGCACGCAGTAGGCTAATCCTACACCAGCTGTACCAGCGTCCCATATAAGGGCTAGTTTGTGTCTTGGCTGCTCCAATTCTAATCCAGCTCCCTACTTTAGAGCTGGGAAAGCAGTGGAGGTTGGCTCAAGTCCTTGGGCTCCTATACCAACATGAGACAGCAGAGGAAGTTCCTGGCTCCTGGCTTTGATTCAGCTCAGCTCTAGCCAGTGTCGCCATTGGGAAGTGAACCAGAGGATGGAAAACCACTGCTCCTCCCCCTCCGTAAATCTGTCTTTGAAATAATAAATAAATAAAATTTTTTAAGAAAATGGAGGTACAGGGCCCAATGCGATAACCTAGTGGCTAAAGTCCTCACCTTGCACACACCGGGATCCCTTAGGGGCTCCGGTTCTAATCCCAGCAGCCCTGCTTCCCATCCAGCTCCCTGCTTGTGGCCTGGGAAAGCAGTGGAGGATGGCCCAAAGCTTTGGGACCCTGCACCTGTGTGGGAGACCCTGAAGAGACTCCTGGCTCCTGGCTTTGGATTGGCTCAGTTCTGGCTGTTGTGGCTGCTTGGAGAGCAAATCAGCAGATGGAAGATCTTCCTCCCTGTCTCTCCTCCTCTCCGTATATCTGCCTTTCCAATAAAAATAAATAAATCTTAAAAAAAAAATAGAGCTATAGTACCCTCTTCCTAGGATTCTGAGGAATAGATGAAGTGATGAAAGACAGTGCAGTGCCTTCCAAGTAGTCTGTTGAGCCATCACACTGTCCTCTCTGCCGTGTAATTTTTAAATGGAGCCACCTTAGCTGCATTTGTATCCTGCTTCAGCTAATGCCTGACTACATGTCTGCTATTCCCAAGGCCATTGTCTGTGGTGACATTTGACGTGTAATATTAGGATGGTATCCTGTTGGGTATGTTGATGATCCACAGTTTGTTTTTCCGTATAGTTGCATGTATTTTACAAATGAATAGGTACCCTGGAATTTTGAGGAGATCGGTTTACTTTGAACCATGTGTTTATTGTATTAGTTTTTGCTTAGAACTATGACTTAGTTCCACAGGAAGAACAATGCACCAGAAGTCAGATTTGGATTTTAATTCCAGTTTAGACACTGATTAATTCTCTGTCCTTAGGGGAGGTTAGCCTGTGTGTCTTTGATTGTAAAGTGGTGTGCTGTCACATCTCCAGTCCTCTTCAGGGCTAGTGTCTCCTTGTTTTATAAATGAATGATTCCTCTGAAGTAATTGTAAGTGCTTTTCTTGCTATAACAGATTACTTTACATTTAAAAAATAATTATTGCTTTCTCTGTTTTCAGCTTCGGGCTCAGAATCAGGTCCTGAAAAAAGGTGTGGTAGATGAACAAGCAAATTCTGCTGCTCTGAAGGTATGCAGTGGGATCTTTGTGTTGTGAGAACTGCTACTTAGCATTTGATGGTGCTCAAAGTTCCAAGGGAATTCAGCTGTTTTTCTGGGTTAAAGTCCCAACTCTGATACTGATTCACTAGGGTTGGGGATGATGGTTTTTTTTTTTTTTAAACTTTCCCAGTTCCTTAGGTATGGATGTGGTGTTTTTTTCCCTTAACTAAAAATTACAGAGCAGTATTATTTGGCTTTAATACATTTCTCCATATGTATGCTTTATTTAGTTGCACTCGTTCGGATTAATTGGGCTTTGTATCTGTCACCATCACTGGACAATACTATCAGGAATCTGATATAAATCATATTGTATCCTCAGCATTTCTCATAAATCAGTTTAAATGTGTGAATCATTTAGTACATTAGTCTTACCTTTAGATGGGCTATTTCATAGTAACGTGTTAATCAGGACACTTTTTTTTTTTAAAGATTTATTTATTTTTTATTGGAAAGGCATATTTACAGAGAGGAAGGTCTTCCATCCTCTGGTTCATTCCCCAAATGGCTGCATGGCTAGACCTGAGCCTATCTGAAGGCAGGAGCCAGGAGCTGAGTGCTTCTGCTGGGTCTCCCACATGGGTGCAGGGTCCCAAGGCATTGGATTGTCCTCTGCTGCTTTTCCAGGCCATAAGCAGAGCGCTGGATGGGAAGTGGAGCAGCCAGGACACAAACTGACACCGATATAGGATCCTGACATGTGCAAGGCGAGGATTTAGCCACTGAGCCATCATGCTGGGCCTCAGTCAGGACACTTTTCAGTGATAACATCAGCACCTTTTGTAACTTAGGAAAGAAATTGAATAGAAAATAAAGGAATTTATTTCCTTATCATTCTAATAGGCATGTAATAAACATTGCTTAGTGGTATTTTTAAATGAATAAATTCTAGGATATGGATTCCCTGCAGGCCAAGTATCGAGTCAGTATACTGCCTGCTGCACTCTTTCTCTCTCACTTGCTTCCTCTTCTCTGTTCTAACAGAATTGGAATTAGGATTAGGATTCCTAATTAGGATTAAGATTCCTTTTGCCCTAATCTCCTTCTAGAACAACCCCCAATTAATGAGATGTTCTAGGTGGGTTCGTACAAATGATTAAGATCCAGAAATACGTCTGTTCACTTAGCCAGTGTTGGACATTATCCTAGAGAAGTCTGTGAGAGCAGCTTCTTCAGTGGCTCTTACCTTCTCAGGGCTAAGATGTTCTTCATTGCCTCATCCACACTTGCAAAGCTCTCTGCACCCCAGCCAAGAGTATAGTTAGAATTTACTATTAAGTTGTTCTTTTATTGAAGTCAGTGAAGAAATGATCATTATCGCTGCTAATGTTTAAAGCCTATTACTGGGAAAAATATGTCTCAATACTGGAAAAAGTGTTTCCTATCTTGTCGTAGTAGCCTGCTATTTTTTTTTTTTTTAATTTTCATCTATTTATTTGAGACTCAGAGAGAAAACTCTTATTGGTGGCCCTCAATGTCCAGAGCTGTGCTAAACTGAAGTTGGGAGCTGGAAAATCAGTCTGGTCTCCTATGTGGCTGGGTGGCAGGATCCTAGTTAGCTTGAGCCATGGCTGCTAGCTCTGAGGATGTGCGTTAGCAGGAAGTAGCATCAGGCGTTGAAGTTAGGCATTGAGATGTTGGCAGCATGCCTACACTGACTCTGGCTCTGGGTTCTGACATTCCCCTGCTCTTGGTTGATTGGATAAACTTCATGACTGGGGTACTAGCACTGTGATAACAGTAATGGCAGTGGTGATTGTGGTAGCTGGTTTTATTGAGCACTCACTGCATTCCAATAGGCCTTATGCTAAGTGCATTGTATCTGTTATCTCATTTTAGTGTCTTCAACAATAATATTTTCATCTCTGTTGCAGAAACCAGGGTTTAGAGAGGTTGCAATAGATGTCTTTAGAAAATAATCATTGCTTAAGGGCTGAAGCATTAATTAGCTAGTGATAAGTAATTATAGAAAAGAAATTTTTCACTTTTCTATTTGTTCCAGTGGTCTTTGTAATTACAGTACAGCAATGTGCTTGTTTTGCTAGGTGTGATTGATTTGAGGTCCTCTAGCACAGTAAGCATTTGATTTTATTGGATTTGTTTCTTCAATGAGTACTATTGATTTGACATGTGATGATTTGAACATGGACTGGGTCTAAGTTTACCTTTGAACTTGAAATAAAAGCGAAAGACCTAATTAGCAAACAGTAGAAAGTTGCTTTCATATTTAATGGGAGCATATTGTAACATCCCTGTAGTACTGCTCTCAATATACAAATAATGTCAATAGATACTGACACTAGCCTGAAGTTTTCTTTTTTTAAGATTTATTTTATTTTTATTGGAAAGGCGGATATACAGAGAAAAGAGACAGAGAGGAAGATCTTCCCTCCGATGATTCACTCCCCAAGTGAGTGCAACGGTCGATGCTTTCCCAGGCCATAAGCAGGGAGCTGGATGGGAAGAGGGGCTGCCGGGATAGAACCGGCGCCCATATGGGATCCCGGGCGTGCAAGGCGAGGATCTTAACCACTGTGCCACCGCGCCGGGCCCAGCCTGAAGTTTTTATGTTGCTGTTTCAGTATAGCTAAATGATCTATTCTCTAAAACCTGATCTCTTCTTAAGTTTATAATTATTATTTTTTAAAGATTTATTTTTATTATTTTTTTATTGGAAAGGCAGATTTACAGAGAGGAGAGACAGAGGAAGATCTTCTGTCCGATGATTCACTCCCCAAGTGAGCGCAACGGCCGATACTATGCCGATCCGAAGCCAGGAGCCTCTTCTGGGTCTCCCACG
Organism: Ochotona curzoniae; assembly: GCF_017591425.1. Taxonomy (NCBI): domain Eukaryota; kingdom Metazoa; phylum Chordata; class Mammalia; order Lagomorpha; family Ochotonidae; genus Ochotona; species Ochotona curzoniae. The sequence continues at coordinate 64,381,865 of NW_024466599.1, forward strand.
TGGGTGCAGGGTCCCAAAGCTTTGGGCCGTCCTCGACTGCCTTCCCAGGCCACAGGCAGGGAGCTGGATGGGAAGCGGGGCTGCTGGGATAGAACCGGCGTCCATATGGGATCCCGGGCGTGCAAGGTGAGGACCTTAACCACTTGCACCACTGCGCTGGGGCCCGGTTTATAATTATTTTAATGAAAGTAATAAAAGTGAACTTCTTTTTTTTTTAAAGATTTATTTTTATTTTTATTGGAAAGGCGGATATACAGAGAGGAGAAACAGAGAGGAAGATTTTCCATCCAATGATTTCACTCCCCAAGTGAGCGCAATGGCCAATGCTATGCCCATACGAAGCCAGGAGCCTCTTCCAGGTCTTTCACGCAGGTGCAGGGTCCCAAAGCTTTGAGCCGTCCTCAACTGCTTTCCCAGGCCACAGGCAGGGAGCTGGAAGGGAAGCGGGGCTGCCGGGATTAGAACTGGCACCCATATGGGATCCCGGTGTGTGCAAGCCGAGGACCTTAACCACTGCGCCACCGCGCCGGGGCCCAAAAGTGCACTTCTTAAAAGATAGCATGTGGCTTTTTGTTTTTGGTAATCAATGAGTACAAACTTGAAAATGTCATAAGTATAGACCATTTCTCTGTAGTTTAGGTTTCTTACAAGTATAGAATGAACAGCAGAAGAAGTGTCTTTAACAGCTTCTAGATTTTGTTTTTGTTTCCCTCCAACTTTTTTTTTAACTATTCCCAAATTTTTAGTTTATTAGGAGACCTTTTTATTATTTTCATTTTATTTGTTTAACTTGGAAGTCAGAGTTATAGAAAGAGAGAGGAAGAGACACAGATCTTTAGTCTGTTGGTTCACTCTCCAGATGGCTGCAATGGCCAGACTTGATCTGAAGCCAGGAGCCAGAAGCTTCTTCAGAGTTTTTCATGTGGTACATGGGCCTTCAGTCTTGAGCCATCCTCTGTTGCTTTCCTTGGCCTGAAGCAGGAGACTGGCTCAGAAAGTGGAACAGCCAGGCCTGAAACCAGCACCCATAAAGGATGTTGGCACTGCACGCAGGGGATTAGCCTGCTGCAAGCTCCAATTTTCATTTAACTTTTAAGTGAATATACGTTACGTATATGGAACAGTGAGTGAGATGTGTCTTCATTGTGTATAGAATTTGGTAGTTTGGATTCTGGCTTTTCCACTTCTAATCCACTCCTGCTTCTAATCCACCCCAGGAGGCAGCAGGTAAAGCCTCAAGAGTTTTGGGCACCCTATGGGAAACTCAGATGGAGGTCTGCTCCCCTGGCTTCCAGCTGGCCCAGCTCTGCCTGTATTGAGCGTTTGGGGAGTGAACTAGTGAAGGGAAGATCTCTATCTGTGTCTCTGACTTTTGAATAAAATGAAAATAAATAATAAAACATGAAGAGAAGTGAATTTATGTAAAATAATGTGAAAGTATTTTTGCATTATGATAATGGTGACTTTTATCTTTGGCAAGTTAGAAGACGTAAAGAAAAACCAAATACATTGAAAAAAAACTTCATTTTGGTTGATTTAAAATTCAGAAAGCATTTGTAGGAAAAAGAAATACAAATATTTTTCCTCTGAGTCCTGCCCACTGAGGAGTATTATCAATGAATCAGAAATTCTGAAAACTTCAAGAATATGAATTTGTAGCCTCAGGCTTTGTGTCTGTTTACTGTCTTAGATTTAACAACATATCCTTGTACATGTTTTAAGTTGATAATGATCTACAACTTCAGGATATTTTTTCTTTTTATTTTATTTATAAATTTACTTGGTTTTACCAAAAAGGTGATTTCTGTCACAAAATAGCTAAAGACATTGTAAACACTGAAATAATATGCAGCTCAAATTCACTGAAACAAGAGCTTTTGGTTATATTTTGATGAAATAGAAACAATAGTTTCTTTTATTGTTTCTAAACTTAAGGCTAAACTCTGAAGAATGGTCTGTGTTCTTTTTGCTACAGGAACAACTGAAAATGAAAGATCAGTCATTGAGAAAGCTACAGCAAGAAATGGACAGTTTGACATTTCGGAATCTGCAGCTTGCCAAGAGGGTAGAACTACTTCAAGATGAATTAGCTGTAAGTGAACCTCGAGGCAAGAAAAACAAGGTAGGTCAAATAAAAGCAACTTAATGTGACTGTGTTGTGAGGAGCACACATGTACAGGTCATCCTGGTTTGAACAGAAGACCCTACTGCTGGATTCTCTAATGTTCCATTATTACATGTTGGACGTCTTTTACTAACAATTCATGCTAAGTATTAGGATCATTTTCATCAGAAAATCTGGTGTTTATTTTTTTTAAAGATTTATTTATTTTTATTGATATATATAGAGAGGAGGAGAGACAGGAAGATCTTCCATCTTATGATTCACTCCCCAAGTGAGTGCAATGGCTGGAGCTGAGCTGATCCGAAGCCATGAGCCATGAGCCAGGAGCCTCTTCTGGGTCTCCCATGTGGTTGTAGGGTCCCAAGGTTTTGGGGGCCGTCCTCGACTGCTTTCCCAGGCCACAAGCAGAGAGCTGGATGGAGAGCACAGCTACCAGGATTAGAACCGGCGCCCATATGGGATCTCAGAGCATTCAAGGCGAGGGCTTTAACCATTAGGTCACTGTGCTGGGCCCAGAAAATCTGTTTTAAATAATTCATTAGGAGCAAACATAATATATTGTTGATTCAGTGGCTGAGAGTAGTTGATAGAATAGCTCAAATAGGTCAAAATATTGACATCTCTTAATTATACTTGGACTTTAGTAACCCAAAATAGGACAGATAAAGTGAGAGAGAGATTGTTCAAGTGTAACTGTAATCATTAAAATACTTAAAGATTTCAGTTTTGATTTTCATGTTTACTGCAGATGTATTTTTTCATTTTGTTCTTATGGTTATAAGGGCAGTTGTCCTGGGGCTTAAAAATAAATGTTTTTCCTAATGTTTTATTTGATGAGGCAGGGTTCTCACTTCCTTTTTTTTTTTTTAAGATTTATTTATTTTTATTGGAAAGCAGATTTATAGAGAAAAGGATAGATGATAGCAAGATCTTCTGTCTGCTGACTCACTCCCCAAGAGTTGATCCGAGGCCAGAAGTTTCTTCTGGGTCTCCAGCGCAGGTGCAGGGGCCCCAGGCTCTGTGCCATCCCCTACTGTTTCCCAGGACATATGCAGGGAGTGGAGCAGCTGGGATATGAACCTGTGCCCATATGGAATCCTGGCAGATGCATGGTGAGAATTTAGCTACTATGCTACATTCCGGGCCTAGCGGCAGCACTTCTGACCCAGCTCCCTGCTAATGTGCCTGAGAAAGCAGCAGAAAATGGTTCAAATACTTGGACTCCTGCACCAACCTGGGAGATCCAGATGGAGTTCCTAGCACCAGGCCAACTACTTTTGTTTTTAAACTGTGATTAAGGAGTTGCATCCTTCCTCATTTTGTGTGTGTGTGTGTGTAGGGCTTATGATTGAGGTGGTAGATCTTTTAGTCTTGCGTTTGTGTGTTCAGATGTGAGGATTGAAGCAATGGCAATAGGTTCACCAGAAGGAAAGAAGGCACACAGTGACTGAATAAGTTTAATGCTGAGGGGAGAGCACTGGATTTGTAGTTCAGCCCAGGCTTGAATTCTTTGCCTGCCATTTATAAATCTGTGACTGTAGGAAATGTTTTAACCTTACAGTCTGTTTCTTCATCAGAAAAATGAGGATGTGAGATTTATTTTACAAGCTGGGATCAGATTTGCCACAAAGTGACAGTCACTCTGATTGCTGGTACCATCTCCTGTGCATTTCCCCAGGGAAGGAGGCACTAGCAGTGTTCCAGAAAAGGGAGGAAAAGGGAGCCTGTCACAGGTGTGTCCTCGGGTCAGAATTACTTAGGAAACATTGTCAAAATATGCGGTCCTGGAAATTCTAAAAGGTCTTTGGGAAGGAGCAGGCATCTCATTTTCAAACATGTTCTCCTCCTCGAACTGTTCAGTAGAGGCTTAGGCGTAATGCTTATGACTTCATTTTAATTGTTTTCCAAAGCTGCCGGATAGGTTATTCATCCGTGTTCTTTATGCATATCTTGTGTTCCAAAACATAATGGATATTTAATAGTTTTTCAAAAGAGATTTATTTTATTTTTATTGGAAAGTCAGATATATAGAGAGGAGGAGAGACAGAGGAAGATTTTCCATCCAATGATTCACTCCCCAAATGATTGCAGTGGCCAGAGCTGAGCCAATCTGAAGCCAGGAGCCAGGAGCCTCTTCTGGGTCTCCTGCTCGGGTGCAGGGTCCCAAGGCTTTGGGTTGTCCTCAACTGCTTTCCTAGGCCACAAGCAGGGAGCTAGATAGGAAGCAGGGCCTCTGGTATTAGAACTGGTGCCTATATGGGATCCTGGTGTATGTAAGGTGAGGACTTTTAGCTGCTAGGCTACCACACCGGGCCCTGTTTAATACTTTTTATAGCTGCTCCATTTTCAAAGGATTTGTTAATCACTGATTTACTTTGGATCAATAGGTGACAAAAAAATCAGAGAAAGATAGTGACTGATGTCTGACACAGTTTGCATTGTTGGACTGCCCCTTCAGTTATCTCACATCTATGGATGACATGAAAACAAGTGCTCATTGTTAGATCTTTTAACTAGTGCTGCTCTTATGTGTAGAAAAAGTTGATATTAGCAAAAGAGGAAGAGGTTGTTCATAATCTTTGAGCTTTTTTGTTTATACTAACGTTTTTAAAGTATTAAAAATCAATTCCAAATTTAGAGATTTATATGAACTATATAAATGTATATGTTTGAGTTCTGTTACATAACTTATTGCAGTTTCTTAAACGAGGTTAGTAACTTGTGCTCATGGAATTCCTAAAATTCTCATGTTTAATATGGAGCACTTGCATTGCAGTGACATTGGTTATATTACTGACTCTCTGGATCTGTCCCCAACAGAAATACTCCTGAATTCATCTGGAAAAGCATCTGAGCTTCCTCTCTTTAATTCCTGTCTCTCAAATTTTCCTGCCAATTTCAATATTTGTAGTTCCAACTCTTAACACATAGGAAAAGTTAAATGATGGACTGTATACCTTTTGCAGGATTGTTTGAGAATGGTGAACACATAGAAGAAACGAGCTACTAAGGTGATAGAGAATCTCTGTACCTTAGCATTTTCTCTAAAGGATGAAAGTTATGTGGACATAACTTATTCTTTCCACCAGAAAAGTGGAGAATCTTCTTCTCAGTTGAGTCAAGAGCAGAAGAGTGTCTTTGATGAAGATCTGCAAAAGAAGATAGAAGAGAATGAACGATTGCATATACAAGTGAGGACAATGTTTTGTTCTTCCATATGAAGTAAAAAGTGGCTTGGCTTGTGTGATTTACAATGTGGAACAAACCAATGCAGATAAGAATGTTTTCTGTATTTGCAGGTAATTTTGAATTGAAGATTTATGTATTTGAAAGGCAGAATAACAGAGGGAGGGAAGGAAAGAGATTAATCTTTGACTTTTTTGGTTCACTCCCCAAATGGCCATAATGACTGGAGCTGCTGCAGGTTGAAACCAGGAACCTGGAACTCCTTCTGGGTGCCCCATGTCCCGTGGGTGGTGGGGGCCCAAGCACTTGGGCCATTCTCTGCTGCTCTCCCAGGCATGTTAACAGGAGCTGGTTGTGAAGTGGAGCAGCTAGGACCCTGCACCACAACACTGTGTCTGTTTGTTTGGGTATCCTAATGTCTCCTCTGGTCTTTTAAATATGAAATTTGTTGTTTTTCATTTCTTAAACTTCACACATATGTTAATATGTTCTTTGAAATAACCGTATATTATTTACTCAGTGTAGTAGCATAGTTTTATAATAATACAAAAATATACTGGGCACTATTTTATACGGGAAATGATTGAGTAGATCATCTGGTTAGAGACCTGTTAATAAGTAGTTTGTTTTTCAACTTGTTGTTTAGTTGGTTTCTGTGTATACCCTTGTTTGAATGTGAGGCCTCTGAAGACCTGGGCCCAGTGGGTTTTGTGAGTGCCCAGCCTCAGTGCAGAGACTTGCCCAAGGCAGGCATTCAGATATTTATGGAGTGCTGAAAAATCAGAGGGGCAGGCACTTCGCCCAGTGCTTAGTGTACCAGTTAAGATGTCCATGTCTATATTGGAGTTACTTAGGTTTGAGTCCTAGTCCTGGCTCTTGACTATAATTTCCTTTTAATATGGACTCTGGACCACAGCGGTGGTGACTGAAGTAACTGGGTTCCTGGCTCCCTCTTTTAGGCCTTTCAAACCCAGCTTCCTGGGCCCTGCAGATATTTAGGAAGAGAATGAATGTTTGCCTTTTTTGGCCTGTCCCCCAAATTTGAGCAAGAGTCATGTCATAGTGAAGTCTATCTACCTTTTTAATTTTTTTAATTGTCAAGTGGTAGAAAATGATAAATACTAATTCTTAGGCTTTGCAAGCATTAAAAGAATAAACTTTTGACTTTGGTATTTTGTCTCAGTCTGAAAATTCTTATTATTGGATTTGCCATTCAGGAAAGAGTAGTAATTTTAATTTTTTTCAAATTGTAGAAGTTAGCCAAATAGAAAAGCAATACTCTGACCAGTTGAATGTTTTGTATGCCAGCAACTGTTGAAATTTGTAATTCAGGAGAGTGAGAGGAAGGAAGCATACCCTTTGGGATATGCTTCCTGTGTTAAGTCTCCTTTCTGCTATATTTTAGCTGTGAGAAATTAGAAAAGTTACATAACCCCTTTAAGCTTCAGTTTCCACTTCTGTGAAAGAGAGAGAACAATAGTCCCAGCTCTACCATACTGTGGGGATCAAGTGAGATAAGGCCTATGTGGGCTTAACACAGTGAGAAGTCTGCTGCTGCTTTCTCCTTTCAATATATTAAGACATTGAGAGAAGAGAAAATGGCCTTTTCTTTTCAGTTTTTTGAAGCAGATGAGCAGCACAAGCACGTGGAAGCTGAGCTGAGGAGTCGGCTGGCCACTCTGGAGACAGAGGCAGCCCAGCATCAAGCTGTGGTTGATGGCCTGACTCGGAAGTACATGGAAACCATTGAGAAACTGCAGAATGATAAAGCTAAACTCGAGGTAAGCACCACCGCGAGAGCATGCTGGAAAGTAACTAAAGATTTTCTAAATCTCCTGTGTGGTTTATACAACACAATCATTCCAGGCACATGTGTGGCCTGCAGTGTCTCCTAAGTGAGCTCCCATCTGTAGCCTGAGCCATATGCTTTGCTTTCTCAAATTCAGGTAAAATCTCAGACTCTAGAAAAGGAGGCCAAGGAGTGTCGACTTCGAACAGAAGAATGGTATGTGGAAGCATGAATCCCAGGGGGCCCTGCTGGAGGAACCGTAAGACCTGACTTTGGGTTTTAACGTACTTCTGTCTGAACTATCTTCGAACCCAAGCAAGAACTCTCCAGGGTCCTTTCCGCTTCTGGGATCCATGTCTTGCCCTGACATCTTAGGCATTGGTTTTTCAGCCTGCAGATTTTTTGGGCTATGGCAGATAATGTTCTGGGGCCAATGCCCTGTTTCATACTGCCTTATAGTGATGGTCCTGTCATAGACCCAGTCAGGAAAACTTAGTAATAATCATTGTGTCAACCTTGCCAAAACACATTCTGATTGAGAGATTATATGATTTTCTTTGGCTATTTCTTAATTTTTTTTTTCAATTTTAGTATTTACTTATTTAGAAAGGCAGAGTTGTGAAGAGAGAGTGAGCTTGTGACTACTGAGAGAGAGAGAGAGAAAGACGAAGGAAGCAAGCAAGCTTTCATCTGCTGAGAGAGCCAGAGAGCCAGTGGCTGGAACTGGGCCAGGCCAGAGCCAAGTGCCTAGAGCTTCCTCCATATCTCCCACCTTAGCATGGGCCCTTTCTTTGCTTTCCCAGATGCATTTTCAGGGATTTGGATTGAAAGTAGGACAGCCAGGACTTGAGTTGACACCTGTATTGGGTATTGGTATTGCAAAGGGTGGCTAATCCTACCACACCACAACGCTGCCCCTGAGATTTCTAAATCTTGAACTTGTCAGTGTGGGGTAAATATGTTATAATAGTTTATTTGGTGAATAAAATAATATTTTACACTTTAAATAGATCATTCACACAAATTTCTTATTTCAGTTTAATAGTACCAATAGAATTATGTAGTTTCAGCGTTATTTATGTGTATAGTTGAATCAGAACCAAAAATTACTAGCTTTTGGGTTCCCAGGGGGGAAAAAAACTCTGATTATGATCCTCTAAGATGATTTTACAGTGTTTCTTGAGTATTTATATTCCAGAAAGTGAAAATTTATAATTTTGGAGTGGCTTTGAGTTCATTCTGACTTTGTGCATATGTATGTATATAACACTGAGGCTGTGCTAAATTCTTCCAGATCTATATGTTATTTTGCAGGAGTCTCAGGGGCTTTCGAATTGAGACCCTGTGTTTTCTTATCTCTGTCCTTTAACAACTCTCCACCAAGATTATCACAATTTTCTGAAAGCCTGGTACCAACTGGTGAATTAGCAATCAACCGAATAGTCAGTGTCTGGGTGATAATAATGTAGTTTGTATTTTTTTTCTTTCAGTCAATTACAATTAAAGAATCTTCATGAAGATTTGTCAGGTAGATTAGAGGAATCCTTGTCAATCATCAATGAAAAAGTACCTTTTAATGATACAAGTAGGTATTATGTTTCTATTATTTGCGACTTTGAACCTCTCTGGGATGGCCAACTGGTTAAAATAACTTCTCATCTGTTAGGGATGAGAAGGAGGGTTGGGTTCTTTTTGTTGTTTGATTGCTTTTGAAAAACTTTTCTGTTTGATAGGGAAACTTAAAATTGCTATGTGAGCTGCTACAATTCCATACTTCTTTGAAGAACCACAAATCCATTATTTTTTTTTTTTTATTGCAAACCATCATCTTATCCCAAGTTAAAGAACAACCTATACTCAAAGTAGTTGAATACTGATACAAGATAAGTTGTTGGTCATTGTGGAGGGTAACTGTCAGAGGTGGTCTTCCTGGCTCTTGCTCAATCCCCATGGCAGTTAGGAAGTTACTCTAGTGGCCCTGTTTCCTGTTCATCTTGGCAGTGGTCTAGTAATCTCTGCTCCTAAAAGTAGCAAAATCTTTTTTTTTCCCCAAAAAGAATAGAAATCATTAAAGTGTGTAATATGTGCCAAATTTGTTATCATTAATAATGAATTTAAGAAGGTACTTCTTTGAAAGCAAAGGACATACTTAGATGTCGCGCCCACGTGTCTTATCGCCCCGCAATAAGACGCAGAAGCGAGTGAAGTCTTCTGTGGTAATCTTTATTGCGCGCACCAAGATGAGGAGGGAAAGGCCCCGACCCCGGCAGGCTGTCTGCTCTTATGTGCTGACTGGCCCCGCCTCCGCCGATGATAGGTCGGCGTCATGATTACGCAGGGTCCTGGGCGACTGGATTCGTCAGTCCCAGTGTTCATGTGCCGGCCACGCCTCAGCTCACTGCGCATGCGCTAGGCGCCTGCGCAGTACCGCGAAAGCTACGTCACCAGGAACCAAGGTGTGGCTTTTCTGGCCGGCGCCATTTTGGGTACGGCATGTGGCCAGTACATACAGATGCGGCTGGCAACACTTAGATTTTAGAACTTATATTTAAATGAGTACAGAATTCCTTTTTTTGTTATTATGATTATAATTAGCTTTTTTTTAGAAGATTTTTATTTGAAAAATAGTGACAGAAGGATGGAGGGAGAGAGACAGAGACAGACAAGGAGAAATGTTCTGTCCATTGATTAATTCCTGTATGGCTGCAAATGGCTGTTGCTGGACCAGGTTGAAGCCAGGAGCCTGGAATTCCACGTAGGTGGTAAGGGACCAAGTACCAATATTCTAGACAGATTAGAAGGGAGCTGGATTGAAAGTGGATCAACTAGGAGCTGAACTGGTGCTCTGATAATTGCTGGTGGCAGCTTAAGCTACTTTTCTACAACATTCTCCTGAAATTAAATGTTTTTGTTTCTAGGTTTTTGTTAGGGAAGATCTGAGATGGAGAGAGAGAGAGAATGAATGAGAATAAACTAGAAAAAAAAGCAGTTTTTATTTTAAACTTACTTATTTTGATTGGAAAGGCAGATCTACAGAGAGGAGGAGAGACAGAGAGGAAGATCTTCCGTCCGATGATTCACTACCCAAGCGGCCGCAACGGCTGCAACGGCCAATGCTATGCTGATCCAAAGCCAGGAGCCAGTAGCTCTTCGAGGTCTCCCACATGGGTGCAGTGTCCCAAAGCTTTGGGCTATCCTCGATTGCTTTCCTAGGCCACAAGCAGGGAGCTGGATGGGAAGCAGGGCTGCCGGGATTAGAACTGGCAACCATATGGGATCCCAGCGCATGCAAGGCGAGGACTTTAACCACTATGCTATTGTGCCGGGCCCAAAAAAGCAGTTTGATAGAACACTAAATCAGAATATGTCATTATTATATTAAAAACCTAAATTGCCCCCTTTTAACAGCATAACATCTAGCTTCTATATTAATGTAAATGTCACTGGTGTATGTTGATCTGCTGGATTTGAAACCTTGGCTTTTTATTTTTCTTTGCATGAATTAATCTTCAGCTTGTAATACCAAGTTCTCTATATTGGATTTATCCTTTTGTCCACTGGTTTCAGATTATCATTACACCACATGTGGGGTATTATGCTTTTAGTACCAGTCATGTATTTATTTATTTTAAAAGATTTATCTGTATCTTTGAAAGACTTACAGAGAGGAAAGAGGGAGACAGAAATATCTTCCATTCACTGGTTCACTCTCCAAATGGCCACGTGGGCTTAGGTTAGGCCAGGTTGAAGCTGGGAGCCAGGAGTTTCTTTCAGGTGTCCTACATGGGTGCAGGGGCTCAAGCACTGGGGCCATTTTCCACTGCTTTTTGCAGGTGATTAGCAGCGACTGGGTTGAAAATGGAACAGATGAGACTTGAACTGCTGCCTACATATTATACCAGCATTATAGGAGGTGGCTTTACTTGCTACAGTATAATGCTGGTGCCTGCAAGGATAGGTGGCACAGGCAATGTTAAACTTCATAACGAAAATTTCTGCTTGTAAGGAATTGATAATCTAATAGGACTCAGATATAGAAAAGTTTAAAATGTTTTGAGAAGGAAATGCCATTTCTAGAAGAAGTGAGTTTTGAACTGACCCTGGGTAGGAAAACGAGTTTTATTGAGAGGAGGTTAGGAAATACTAGCGAAGGAGTTAGGTGAAGTATGGTATGGTGGCACAGTGTAACCAGGGTGTTAAAGAATAGTAAATGTAACAGGAGGCGAGGTAAGGAGGTATGTGGAGGGCGCTGAGGGTGAAGTTGGAAGGGGAAGGTAGAACTGGAGTCTGTAATTCCAAGCCAATTTATTGGGACTTGATTCACATGACTATTGCTTTTGAGACAGGAAATGTCATAGTCAGATTTGGGTACTCACAAGATTAATCTGGCAGCAAGGTATACACTGTTCTGAAATGGGAGAAGAGACTCAGACTGTTGTGATGATAGTTTTAGTGTGCTATTACAGAGGCTCGAGCCTGGTTGTCATGGTGATGGGGTACAGGGAGATTTGCAGAAGATCTTGAGGAAGGAGAAAGAATAGCTTGGTCCTTTCCGAGAGGCAGAGGAAAGGGAGGAGGCAGTAATGAGAATGGCGGTAGCACAAGTGCCGGAGATAATAGAGGCAGATGAGAAGCAGGCTTATGGGAAGGGTGATAAGATTAACACGGTTGTTTAATGTTCTGGACAACCTTGGGAAAGAAACTGATGTTAACCTTGTTGGACGGATGAGTCTCCTTGTTGGGAGAGATGAGAATGAGGGGTGCACAACTCAGAGAGACCTGTGTAGTGTCCTTGGATGTATTGGCAAGAAACTTGGGGAGGAAGTGTTTTCGGCTTAATGGTGCTGGTCTGTTTTACATACTGCTGGGAAAAATCAGAGAGGATGATGATGATGGTGACTGGATTTGGTAACTTCAAGAAGACTTGTGATCTTTGAGCTAAGCACTTCTGTGCAGGTTGGAGGTAGACAACAGATGGCTAGTACAAGGATTAGAGGTGAGTGCTGAGGAAGTAGGAATGAAAGGAACAGAGAAGGGTGAGAGCCTGATAGATGAGTGAAGCCAAAGGAAAAGTTGTGTGTATAGCAAGTGGGTGAGGGGTGGGAGCAGGGAATTGTGATACAAGCAAAGGGGAAGAAGTTAGTGGACAGACAGACTTAAATCAGCTGCAACAGATGTATTTTATTGGTAGAGAAGTGAGACCAAACCAAGGAGGGAAGGGATGACTGATGGACTCCCCTGAGCTGGTCAAGAGAAACTGTTGTTAAGGGCCGAGGAGGAGGTTGGCGAGACAAGGACATGCGAGCCATGGACTCTGAGATGGCAGTGGAGGAGTGCAAGAAGCCTGTTAATTTTTGGCTGCATTTTTCATGGCATAGTGGGAGGGAGGCTATTCCATCTGTGGTGCTGGGGAGGAGAGAACTGACTGGTATTTGGTGCTTAAAATGGAAAAGATTTGTGGTAGATTTCATGGGAAGTGTGAAAGGGTTGCAGCAATGCCTTGACAGATTGCTGAGGAGAATTGAAGCGCCTGTGAATTTTAGGCAGAGTGTGTTTTAGTAGGTCCTAACGTGATTTGGTGTTAGTAAACATATTACTGAAGTGATGGATCAGGCTGGGAGGCAAAACAGGGAATGCTCAGAGGGCTGAAGAGAGAAAGGCAAAGGATTGATGGGACAGGAGACCCAGTGATGGGCAAGTTCAGAGAAATGGGTTAGATGGCACACAGGCTTTCAGATGTTGGTGCTTGAAGGTCATTCTTTTTATTCTTTTTTTAAAGATGTATTTATTTTTTATTACAAAGGCAGATATACACAGAGGAGGAGAGACAGAGAGGAAGATCTTCCATCCTATGATTCACTCCCCAAGTGACCGCAACGACCGGTGCTGTGCTGATCCAAAGCCAGGAGCCAGGAACTTCTTCCGGGTCTCCCACATGGGTGCAGGGTCCCAAAGCTTTGGGCTGTCCTTGACTGCTTTCCCAAGCCACTAGCAGGGAGCTGGATGGGAAGCGGGGCCGCCAGGATTAGAACTAGTGCCCACATGGGATCCTGGCACGTTCAAGGCGAGGACTTTAGCTGGTAGGCCATGGTGCCAGGCCCTGGAGATTCTGATTAAACACTTAGGTAGAGAGCTGGTTGAAAAGGATAAAAAGTAGTGAGTAGAGATGAGTAGAGACAAAGAGATGAATAGAGACAAAGATCTTCAAAAGGAAGAGGTTGAAGAAGTGTGAGGCCAGGTGTTAGGAAGCTGTCAGGTTGGTGACAGACTCTAGGTTAGTGAGAACAATAACAAAGAGACTGAAACTGTCCCAGGAATGCTAGGATTGATAGTTACTGGCATCAGCAGAGCAGACAGGATAGTTTTCAGTTTTGTAGTGTTAGGAAAACAGACCCATTCTTGGATGATAATGTGGCAGTTTTGTGTGGAATTATTTTGGAAAGGAGAATGGCTGATGATACCAAGAAATGAGTCTTTTTAAGAAATCTTTGATAAGAAATCCTAAGGAAGTGTTTGAATTGATTTCTTAGAAATGGAAATATACAAATTGTTTGTTTTCATACATTGAAATTTAAAACGGTAGAAATATTGCTTTATCTGAGAAACTGCCGCTTTTGTGTAAATTCTGTTATTCTGATCATTTCAGATTCTTATATAAAGCTGATTTTGATGCAGAGCTTTTATTTTTGCATTTGTTTCTCCGTCAGTACAGATTTGAGCTTTATTATCCAACATTTTTGTTTTGTAGAGTACAGTCAATATAATGCGCTCAACGTTCCACTCCACAACAGGAGACATCAGGTAAAGGATGAAGTGTGGATTTTTATTGTCAGTCATGTTTGTCAGGCTTTCCTAGAAACAGCAATTAGTTGTTGGGGCCTTTGCTTTTTGTTCTAAATAATGTGCTTAACTTTACTTTCTCATCCTTTTCTTTAAATTGTATAGCTTACTTATTATTGAAATTCATTAAGTAGTACAGATTTCTGCTGTCTGTATTAACTCATAACATTAGAATTTCGGTGTGAAATGCAGTACTTTTTTCAGCTATGCTTCTCTTCTAGGTTTGTGTACCTTGCACTTGATTAATCTAGGTTAAATGGATTATGTATATCTGCCCAAACTGGTGATTTTAAAAAATTTACTTAGGCTATTAAAACTCAAGTGAGAGTAAATGAGTTTAAGGAATAACCATAGCAGACTAATGTGTTGTCTTTAAGTGCAGATTTAATAAAGTTGTTTTAAGATAGCAATTTCACAGTTGGCTTGAACTATGTGCTTTTCATTTTAAAGCTAAAGATGCGGGATATTGCCGGGCAGGCCCTGGCTTTTGTTCAAGACCTGGTGACAGCTCTTCTCAACTTTCACACCTATACAGAACAGAGGATTCAGATTTTTCCTATTGATTCTGCCATTGACACTATATCTCCATTGAATCAAAAGGTAAATTTTACTCCTAAAATATTCTGTTGCTCTGAACAAATTAGGAAGTTGTTTATTTTCAGACAACTTCTGCAAAGCAGGCAAGTGCTGTCAATTACATGGGAAAAAATCAAGTCATGGTCCTTACCGTCAAGACAAAATATTCCAAACATAAGAGTTTAAAATGAAATACAAGGGAGTAGCTGACAGACCTCAAAGGGATAGTGGTAGGAGATCATGGGGGAGGAGATTGCTGTCAGTGGCTGTGTCTGAGAAAGTTTCTTTGGGAGTATGAATGAACCTCAAAGAGTAGGCAAGGTTTGAATAAGCAGACAGAAGTAAGATAAGGTTTTTTCTTCAGAGTAAAGAGGGAGGGACAGATCTGAGCAAAATCCTGGGGAAGGAAGGCAGAAGGTGTTGCGGGGAGGGGTGGAGGATGGAGATGGGGAGGAAATGTGAGCGAGCTGTCTTACTGGGAATGTGAAGTCTCTTGAAGGGAGGAAAGAGAAGTAAGGTTAAAAGAGGAGAAGAAAGGCCATAAATTAGGGAAGAAAAGACCCAGATGTGCAGGCCAAGGCATAGACTTTTTTTTTAAATAGGTTTGAGGTCTCTAACTTTTGGTGAAGAGATGACATATGAAAGGTGCCATTTTTCCCTGTTCTTGTTTGCACTCACTGTGTAACTTTCAGCATTGGGTTTATTTAAAAGAAAAAGGACCTATGGAATATAGTTGGTCTGTTCTTCCCACTAGGGTTTAGAGTGGGAGTCAAACTGCTTATCCAGTTGAGCTGGAGGAGATTTTCAGGACTTGTAATGCTTACACAAGGAATAACAGGAGGCTTAACCATCACGTTCTTCAACCCATGTGCTTTTAGAGGGAAGGATTATTAAATTTTACTGTGTTTTTTTCCTCAGCTAAGTCTGAAAGACTTTAAGGTAGCTTGCAATTTTTATTTAACTGGAAAGAATAAAATAAAAGTTAGTCTATTAGTTGTATATTGCTGTATAATAAATTGTCCCCCACACTTAATAGCTTAAAATATTGAACATTTGGGGCCAGGGTGATGGCTCAGTTGTCTAGTCCTCTGCCTTCAAGTACCAGCATCCCTTGTGGGCACCCATTTTTTTTCTCAGTTCTTTCACTTGTTGTCCAACTCCCTGCTTGCAGCCTGGGAAGGTAGTGTAGGAAAGCCCAGGTTCTTGGACCCCTGCACGCATGCGGGAGGCCTGAAAGAGGCTTCTGGCTGTTGAGTTTGGATCAGCTCAGTTCCAGCTGTTGTGGCCATTTAGGGAGTGAATTAGTGAGTGAAAGGTGTGTGTGTGTGTGTGTGTGTGTCTGTCTGTCTGTCTGTCTCCTCTCTGTGAATCTGCCTTTTAAATAAAAACAGTAAATCTTACACACATACACACAACAGTGAACATTGGCAGTCACAATTTCTGTGGTTTCAGAATGGGGCAGGAGGGATTTCTGCCTAACTCTCTCTGATATAAGATATAAGTCACAGTGTTGCTGGGGGCTGTATTCATATGAAGATTGGATTGGGGATTTGTTTCCTTGTATGTGTGATGAGTTAGTGTTGGCTGTTGGCTGGTGTCCTCACTTTCTTATGCATGCAGCTCTCCATAGGGCTGCTTGAGTGTTCTCATGACATGGCTACCAGCTTCCTCCAAAGTGAGTGATCCAGGAGAAAAGGTGGAAGCCACAGTGCCTGCTATTAGTCTGGGGATGCACGTCCTATCAGATCCGTCATATTCATCACATAGACCAGCCTTGATACGATGTTGACATAGTAGTGCACAAAGCCAAAACAAAGGGACTCTTGGAGGGTGGCTCCCTTGGGCAGGAAATTGAGGGATTATTGCTATAGATATGTCTTCTTTAGTGCCCCATAACATGGCTGCCTGAAATGAATCATGCGTGCTTTGAACTTTTGACTTGATTCTTTTTTATTTCTTGTTTTCATGCTTTCATAAATAATTCACAGGGCTTGAGTAGAGTTTAAGCCTGTAGGTCCATTGGTGCCAGTTAGTGTAGCAAAGACTTGGATTCTGTCAGACTTCTTGGGTTCTCAGTCTAATTCTGCCACTTTCTAGCTATATCTCCTTAGGAAATTTATTTAATCTCTCTATGCTTCAGTTTCCTAATCTTTAAAAATGGAAGATAGGAACTGGCCTTGTGGTGTAGTTTGTAAAGTTGTCTTCTGTGACACCAGCATTCCATATGAGCACTGATTCAAGTCCTGGCTGCTCTACTTCGAATCTGGTTCCCTGGTCATACGCCTGGGAATGCAGCCAAGGATGGCCTGAGTTCTTGTGCTCTTGAATTCATGTCAGGGGTTCAGATGAAGCTCCTGACTCCTGGCTCCTGGCATTGTTCTACCCCACCTTGGCATTGTAGCCATTTGGGGAACCATGGAACAGGAAAAAAACTTTTTTCCCCCTTTTGTTTCTTCCTCTCCCTGCTTAGTTAACTCCTTTCTGGAGAAGCAGGCACCAAGAAAGCTGACCTGCTGCTGGTTGTATTGTAGTAGTCCTTGCCCATTTCTTCTGACGCCTAAATGTCGTGTTATTCCTGCTTTTCCCTTGATTTGAAATGGGATGGGGACTTGATGTTGTGTGGGAGTAACAAAGGGGGATGTCAAATTTTCAGAAAACATTTTGAAAGAATTTGTTTAGGTTTATAACTCAGTGAATCCATTTACTAATGTGTCAGTGTTTGTTGGTTTCTACTGATCTAATTCACAATTCCTTTCCTCTTTGTTAGTTCTCCCAGTACCTTCATGAAAATGCGTCCTATGTCCGCCCCCTTGAAGAAGGAATGCTACATCTATTTGAGAGTATTACTGAGGATACCGTGACTGTCCTGGTAATTGTCTTCCTGGTTTTACATCTGGAGGTGTGAGTTCCTTTTTGTCCAATAGCATTTTTAATTTTGTAATCATTTTTCTTTTCTAGGAGACAACTGTGAAATTGAAAACATTCTCAGAGCACTTAACTTCCTACATATGTTTTCTTAGAAAGATTCTTCCATACCAGTTGAAAAGGTACTACCTCGGAGGCAAGAGAGCTTGGGAAATTGTGGGTAAAGCTGTGACCTCATCTACTCTGTAGTTAATGAAATAGTAAGCTGCCCTTTGTGTCCTGGCTGAACTTCCTGCATCACAGCTGATTTGGACTTTTGTGGAAATGGAGAAGCATGGCTGAGTAACATAAACTTACATTTAAGAAACCCAAATTGTGTAGTCTGTTCACTCTTCATTTACTTATTTATTTGAATAGTTCTATACTGTGGTTACTATTATAACCATAGAATGCTATGAGCTGGTATTTTCATTAATTGTGAATGACATAGTTATCAAAAGAAATATCTCATTTGGGTTTTTCTTTTATATCTGGATATAAACAACTAAATGAAAGATATATTAGTTCATTTTTACATTTGAACATGTAGGTTTCTTTGAAATAGCATATTGTTTTTTGTCATTCATGACTGATCTAGTTCTTACAGGATGTCACTGAGTGATCTTTAATAATCTAAAATATTTCTGGAAAGACAGGAGGCTATGCATGTAACTGGAAATTTGATTTTAGTTTCAAGTTTTGGAGCTTTTGGGCTAAATCTACTAAAACATCTATTTTATCTAAGCTTTATTTGTAAGCTATAGCCTTTTAAGAAAATCAGAGGAATATAATTAGAACAAAAAGAAATACATATTTATTATAGTGCACTACAAAGTAATGTGTAGAAGATATGTATGCTATTTGGTTATAGATTTTGAAAACAAATAAGTAATTATAGTTCATTAGTCCTTATAAAACTAAAATAGGTTTTTAATTTATGAAAAATATAAAATTTCTGGAGTGAGTATTTAGCTTATTGGTTAAGAAACCTATGTCTTAGAGTGCTTGGGTTCAGTCTCTGATTCTTACTCCCAATCCTAGCTTCCTGCTAATGCAGGTTCCTGTTACTCACGTGGGCCACCTGGACAGAGTTCCTGGTTCCTGGCTTCTGCCTGGCCCAGCCTAGCTCCTGTGGGCCTGTGGGGAGTGCACTAGCAGATGGAGATCTCTCTTTCTTCATCTATTTCTCTCTGGCTCTAAAATAAATTATGTATGCATAAATGTATATATTAATTTTAAAATTATTTAAAATCATTGTGTAAACTATGTTAAAAATAATGATTATTCTAACTTAACAAATTATTTTAGCGAGAAAATTTGTAACTTGTAAATATGATGTTTTTAGAAATCCGGGAATTATAACCTTAATAATTAGTTAAGGTTAGTTTCTAATTGAATTAGTTTCTAATTGAAACTATAACATGTAAAGATGTTAATATTGTTCATTACCATTCAGTATAATAAACAGGGGTGATTAATGTCTGGCTGTAAAGACCCATGAAATCATTTGGTTTGGCTGGCCAAGGAAACTGCAGGCAAACTTGAAATTCAATAAATCTATAGTGGATGAATTTTTAAGGTAATAATTTTGTATGGTTCACAACTGATATTACAATAAATGATCCTTTGGAGAAGAAAGCTTCTGTATGCCTTAGTCCATTTTTTGCAAATTTACTCTGAAGTCTTAGTATTAAAATTGAGTATGTCCTACTGAATTGGTTTTTGTTTAAAACGACTTTTTTACTTTAAAAAAAAAGTTACAGGCCCCGGCGCAGTGGCGCAGTGGTTAAGGTCCTCACCTTGCACGCCCGGTTCCCATATGGGCGCTGGTTCTATCCCAGCAGCCCCACTTCCCATCCAGCTCCCTGCCTGTGGCCCGGGAAAGCAGTCGAGGATGGCCCAAAGCTTTGGGACCCTGCACCCACGTGGGAGACCCGGAAGAGGCTCCTGGCTTCAGATCGGCATAGCATCGGCCCGTTGCGCTCACTTGGGGAGTGAATCATCAGATGGAAGATCTTCCTTTCTGTCTCTCCTCTCTGTATATCCGCCTTTCCAATTAAAAAAAAAAAAAGTTACATTTATTTACATATTTGAGAGGCAGAGAGAGAGAAAGAGATAGAGAAAGAGAGAAAGGGAGAGAGAAAGGCAGCACAGCTCCCATGCACTGGTTCTCTTCTTTCTGCAGCTAAAGTTGGCCCAAGAGTTGGAACTGGAAACTTGGTCCAGGTCTCTGCCCGGGGTGGCAGGAACCCATGACCTTGATCATCATCTGCCACCTCCAAGGGTGCACATTACCAGGAAGCTGGTTTAGGAAGTGCAGCTGGGTGTCAGATGCAGGTGTTCCAAACAGCTGTTCCATAATGCCCACCCTCATGATTGCATTCTTTTTTTTTAAAAAAGATTTTTTTTTATTATTATTTTTTATTGGAAAGGTGGATATACAGAGAGGAGAGACAGAGAGGAAGATCTTCCATCCTATGATTCACTCCCCAAGTGAGTGCAACGGCCAATGCTATGCCCATACGAAGCCAGGAGCCTCTTCCGGGTCTTCCACGTGGGTGCAGGGTTCCAAAGCTTTGGGCCGTCCTCGACTGCTTTCCCAGGCCACAGGCAGGGAGCTGGATGGGAAGCGGGGCTGCTGGGATAGAACCAGCGCCCATATGGGATCCCGGGCGTGCAAGGTGAGGACCTTAACCACTGCGCCACTGCGCCGGGGCCCCATGATTGCATTCTTAAAAACATTAGATAAATTATTGTCTGATCTAAAATTCCTATTACTGAAACATTCTGTGTGCTTTCATTTCTCCTTCACTAGGATTTAGTACTTTTTACACAATTTGGGGGCATTTATATACTCCTTCGATTCACAAGGAGTTGCTTTGGGTAATTGGACTTAGAGTTGAATGAAACTATAAAATGTAGTAAAAGAGAGGTGGTAAGGAGATAGATATGATTGTAATTGTAAACTTTTCGAGTTTTGTCTGAAAATCTGGTTTTACTTGAATTTGGAAAACAATTTTAAGACAAAAATGTTAAAATGTGTTTTCTGAATATTTAACATTTACTTATAAATTTGAGCTTCTAGATTTTTTCCCAAAGTTTCTTTTCAAACTACAATGAAAAAGTTTTATAGTGATTATCTCTACTACTATCAGTTTCAACAATATCAGCTCTTGTTTAGTGTTTTTAAAAATATCAATTTATTTGATAGGAAGTTAGATAAAGAAAGAATGATCTCTTCCATCCTAGAGTTTACTCTGCAAATGGCCACAGTGTCCAGGGCTGGAGCCAAGTACTTGGGCTGTCTTCCACTGCTTTCCCAGGTGCTTTCGCAGGGAGTCAGATGGAAAAAGAAACAGCCAACACTTGAACTGGCACCCAGATGAGATGCTGGGACTTTAGATGGTGCATCACAATGCTGGTCCCTAATTAATTCTCTACAGGAACTTGTTTTTGAAACATTTCTTTCCTGTAACTTTTAAGAAGCTTTAATGCTCAAAGTAGTAAATATTGTAGTATTTTGTGTTGCTCAGGATGGAATGATAATGGGCCAGTGCGTTTATTTTTCTTCCATTCAGTCCTTTGTAATGCCATTGGTGTTTGCAGCAAGCAGTTGTGTGTATCATAGTGTTAAAAAAAAATGGAACCATATGAAAAAGATCGAATTATTTTTCTGTAGTCTCTCCTTGGATGTAGTCATTTGAGACAGTTCTAATAGCTAATTGAAAAATCACTTAGCTCAACATTTAAAAATCTGCCCATTCCTAGTTTAGAAGAAGAATCTGAATCTTCGCTGTGCACATCTGCGTTAAGAGCCAGGAATCTAGAGCTGTCCCAGGACATGAAAAAGATGACAGCTGTGTTTGAGAAGCTGCAGACTTACGTCGCTCTTCTCGCGCTGCCAAGTAAGTGTGCTCGTTGCTCATGATTCGACTTGAAGAAAGACTTAGGAGTATTAGGTGCTGGAAAAGAGATGGTTTGATATAGTATTTTTTCTTTTCCTATTTGTAAAATGGAGTTAAATGTTGTAATTATTAAATTAAGAAGGTAAAATATCATCTAATATGTATTAAATGTGAATTTCCTGTCATCCTTTTTTTTTTTAAAGATTTTATTTATTTTTATTGGAAAGTCAGATACACAGAGAGGAGGAAAGACAGAGAGGAAGATCTTACATCCGATGATTTACTCCTCAAGTGGCTGCAACAGCTGGCGCTGAATTGATCGAAACTCAGGAGCCAGGAGCTTCTTCCAGGTCTCCACACAGGTGCAGGGTCCCAAGGGTTTGGGCTGTCCTGGACTACTTTCCCAGGCCACATTCAGGGAGCTGGATGCCGGGGCTGCCAGGATTAAAACTAGCTAGGATCCTGGCATGAGCAAGGCAAGGACTTCAGCCACTAGGCTATTGTGCTGGCCTCTCTTCCTCTTTTTTTTTTTTTTTAATTTATTTTTATTTGAAAGGGAGAATCATGGAGAGAGGGGGAGGTAGGGAGAAAGAGAAACAGAAAGAGAGAGAGAAAGTGAGGGAGCCTCCTCTGGATCTCCTACATGGACCACCTTCTGATGCTTTCCCAGGAGCTGAATTGAAAGTGGAGCATATGGGACTTGAACTGCTATGCATATGGGATGCACAGAAGCTTAGCCTACTATTCCATAGTGCTGGCCACACCTTCTTCTTTTTTTAAAGAGAGAAAAGAAACTCTCAAAAATTTGTAGCAACTTCCCAACAAGTACCATGAGAGAGCTTTAGTAGTAAAAATGCTGTTTATTTCCCTTTGGCCTGATTTGAAACATGCATTTTCAAATAACCAAATAGATCTGTTTAAATGTTTTTAAGTAGTCATGAATTTCCTGGTTCTGTGATATTTTGTTTAATTTTTTACAATTGTGATATGATTTATATACCTGCAACTTACCCATTCAAAGTGTACAATTCTATGTTTTTTTTTTAGTATATTCACTGTTATGTATATTATTGATATGCACAGTGTTATACCATTTTCATCACCTCAGGAGAAAATCCTGGAAGTGTTAGCTGTCTTGTTCATCCTCTGTCTGTGACTCCTTGTCGTAATCAGCCATTTTCCATCAGTAGATGTGCTTATTCTGTATATTTCATACAGATGGAAACATTAAGTTATCGTCTCTTGTAATTACTTTCTAAGCAAAATGTTTTCAAGATTCATCTAAGTTGTAGCATATTCCTTCATTCTTCCGTGTGATAGAATAACAATACTTCAGTGTGTGGATGTGTTACAGTTTATTTTTCCATTGATCAGGGAGTAGATTTCTGTGTTGAATGAGTGATTATGAATAATGATATTATAGACATTTGCATCTAAATTCTTATGTGTACATGTATTTTTTTATGTCCTTTGTGTATATCCGTAAGAGTGGAATTGCTGGGCAGTATGATAATTCTATAATTGTTTGATGGGTTGCTAGATTGTTTTCTTACTTTTTTTTAAGATTTATTTATTACAAAGTCAGATATACAGAGAGGAAGATCTTCCATCCGATGATTCACTCCCTAAGTGAGGACAACGGCCGATGCTATGCCGATCCAAAGCCAGAATCCAGGAACTTCTTCCGGGTCTCTCACACCGGTGCAGGGTCCCAAGGTTGTGGGCCGTCCTCAACTGCTTTCCCAGGCCACAAGCAGGGAGCTGGATGGGAAGTGGAGCTGCCGGGATTAGAACTGGCGCCCATATGGGATCCTGGCGCGTTCAAGGCGAGGACATTAGCTGCTAGGCCATGGTGCCGGGCCTGCTAGATTGTTTTCTAAAATACTCTTAACTATATGAAAAATTTCTACCTCCAGAATATGAGGATTCTAGTTTCTACATCTTCCCCTGATGTGTATTACACTGTGATTTTTTTGGTTTTAGTGAAGTGATATCAGTTTGCATTTCCCTAATGTTTAATGATGTTAAATATCTTCTTATGTGCTTATCAGTTGTTTGTGTATCTTCAGAGAAATGTCCACTGGATTTTTCATTTAAAAAATTTTTTGTTGTTAATTAAGAGCTCTTTACATGTGGACATGGGAGATACAGCCAATCAGATGTGCCTATGTTTATCACCATTGAATGTACATGTATCAGCAAAGTCTTGAAGAGCCATTGTTTCTTATATATATATCTTTAAGATTTATTTATTTGGAATGCAGAGTTACAGAGCGTCAGAGAGAGAGCAAAAGAAAGAGTGAGAAAGGGGAGATAGAGATACATTTCATCCACAGATTTACTCCCCAAATGACCACAGTGGCTGGAGTGGGACCAGGTTGAAACTAGAAGCCTGAAACTGTACGTGTCTTCCACGTGGATGGCAGGAGCCAGGTATCTGGGCCATCTTCCACTGCTTTCCCTGGACACATTGGCAGGGAGCTAGATCATGAGTGGTGCAGGTAGGACTCCCAACTGACACTCACATAGGATACCAAGTCTGAGGTAATGGTTTAACCAGCTAGCCACAATTCTGGGCTTTTAATTTTATAAGCAGTGTTTATTTTTTTCCCAAAAATTGAGGTAGACGATGGACAATCAACTTCTCAGAAAAAAATGCTTAAGTTTGTGATTTTGGCTTCCTAGGTACAGAGCCAGATGGACTCCTTCGAACAAATTATAGCTCTGTCTTGACAAATGTTGGTGCTGCTCTGCATGGATTTCATGATGTCATGAAAGGTGAGTCTCTAAAAAGAAGATAAATAAGCTTAACACCTTCTTCCCACCTTCTCAGCTCCCTGAGACTGAAGCAAATGTTTCCAAGGATAGCGGACCCCAGGTAAAGAAAGACTTAGTGACATCTGACTTACCTCGAAGTGCACAGCTCACTGTCTTCTGCTTTTTCCATCCATCTCATTTCTTAAGGTTTACAAAGGGCTGAAGAGAAATCTTTGTGCCAGTACTTTAGCCAAGAATACATTGCATCAACTTGGAGATGTGTGAATTTTACCAAAACACACTTGATACTCAGAGGCATTTAGCAACATCATTTACACTTGTGAGAGCCCACGGCACTAAGAATTGAAAAAAACCAAGGTTTAAAGTCCCAGCTTGCTCAGCATAGACTTACGAAATGAAGGTGTGTTTTTAAACCTTGGTCATTTGTAGTTGTTTCTGTGCTGCTAATATAGTCTGAAGACCAGAGGGGAAATCTAGTAAAGCTTTTAGTATGCGTTTTATTATGTGATTCTGAGTCCTTTTATATCTCTGTGTCTTAATGTTTTCTCTCCCCGTTTCTTTATAGACTATTGGGAGTGGAAGGGGAGGGCAGGAGCAGTAATCAAGGACTGTTTGAAGTAGCCTAGGTGCCTAGATGATTCATGGTGTTTAGTTAACAATTAATGAGAAATGTCTGATTTTACACAAAGTAGTTCTTAAATACTTAAACTTGTTAAAGTTTACAAGCTGTAATAAGAAAATTTAATTTAGGGCTCTCATGTAGATTGGCATGTACCTATGGCACTAGGATTTATTTCTAGTCTCAACAGTATTCCAAGCATTTTGCCATTCTGTCTGGAGGATGGGCATTTCTGTGAACTTTCTTCAGTTATAAGGAACTAGTAGTCACCGTACTTCTAGAACTAGCCCTGACTTCAGGGATAATAGTTTGGATGGACAGTCTGGTGGTGCAGTACTACTCTAGCGCTGCAGCACTGTGGAAAACCCAACTGGCGTTTTTTTCCTTGGTAGTTTTTGGTTATAGACGCTGTGGCTCTTCCTGTGGTTTTAACAATGGCCCTCTATTGCAGAACTTGGTTTAACCTAGAACTGGATCATTGAAACCACAAGTAACTCTGCAACTATGTTCTAATTTTTTTTTTTTAATGCTGGTGTTATTTATTCCTACTCGTGGTTTCTCCAGAATTTCTAAATAGGGGATGCCAGACCAGTGGAGAGTGGTGATCCAGTAACAGAGTTTTAAGGCGGCTTCATGATCCACAACAAAACTGCATGAGTAATTCACCAAGTTTTTTGAAGATGCTTCTGTTTGTGTATTATGTAAGGTTTGGGAAGCTGTCAGTGGTTCAAATCAGAGTGTTTTCTTTTACTGGTTAAGCATGAGCTGAGACTGGGGGGGAACTAGAAACCTCCTTTAGTGCCTTTTCTGTTTCTGTCCTTGAAAATGAATGTAAAATAAAGGAAGAATATTGGGAAATGTGAAGGATGGCTGACTTCAGAGTTTGGGCACTGCTGCTGGTGTGCAGTTCACATCTGTGCTTCCCTAGCTCGAGAGCTTGGTGTGTATCCCTGATGAGCATTAGCAGGAATTATTTTTAAAAGAACTCTTATTTCAAGTCTCTGTCCTTTCTGCTTTGTTGTGAATAATTGTTCTCATTTGTAAGGGAGGAAAGAAGGGAAAAAAATGGGAGGAGGTGAGGGGAAGAGGAAGGCAGGCAGAAGGAAGACAGGTAAATAGATTGGACTTAGTGTAAAACACTGATAGGGATTTGTAAAACTTTATCTTACATGGAAATAAAATGGGAGTTCATTGATTTTTTTTTAAACAGGTGACAGTGCTAATTGAGAATTGTTTCATCTTTAGTCTCTGAGAGACCTAAAGCATGCATACTTACAGAAAACAAAAGAAAAAATAAATCCATGGTGTTGGTCACATAACTCCATTGTACATTTCAGAATAAAATTTAATGTCAGGGAACACTGTCAGTAATGAAAATATTTGTACCAAGTGAGCAAATAATTGGCTTGGGAGAATCACTGCATTTCACACTGTAACAGCATGTTATTGTACCTCTTTCACAATTACCTGCCTGCCGGAGTCCAGCTCCAGCTGAGTTCGGAGCTCGCGAAGGGTGCGTGAATGAGGCGCAAAGAAAGAGAGAGACGGACCACTAGGAACTCTTGACCATCGTGATGGACCACGCACAAAAGCTGTCCGCTTTATTTATACAAAATCAGTCAAACTCTGGCTCAGGCTTTTTACGTCACGCTCAAGCGGGGGTTTCTAAAGATAACTCTGCCATTTGTTTCACCTAAGGCTAGGTTGCTGTTCATCTGGCATCTGGAGCCTGGCTAGGAAAAGGTTTTCAACAGATGATGCATATCAGTTAGTAGCACATTCCTACCACAATTGGTCTTGAGATAGTCAAGGGAGGAAGGGGCCTAAAAGATCAAAGAAGAAGGAAAGAATAGATTCCCACTACACCTGAAGGCAGAACTCCCTTGATTAGCATAGGATCAAAAGGGGAGTTAGTACCCTTGGTTAGCATATCGCCACAGGATGCAGCCCTAACAGCGATAATAGCTCTTTGGCTAAAAACGGCACTAGCAACATTAGCTTCTAAGTTCCTATTGACGTTTAACAGTAACTCCGCAGAGGCAGGCAATGCCTAAATAGATTACAGAATTCTCAGTGGGGTTGTCTGGTGTCCATGCAAAGGGAGGCAGAGCCACATTCAGGTGTTGTAGAGACATCCGCCAGGCCTTGCCACACAGCGGGAAGTTCCTTGCAACCTTGCCTGCAATGGAGCCACGCTCTTCACACCTTCCTGTCTTCCACCCCCATCACACGGACTCCAGCATCTCCCCCTTTCCTATTATTAAGTTGGAGGGTGCGGAGTTCTCTGCGAGTGGCTTGAATTGTGGAGCTTAAACGTTGGAAGATGACTGGGCCAAAAAACAATACAAAAAGGAGAATAATTAGTGTGATCCCCAAATTTATAAAAAATGAGTAGGAGGTCTTATCGGAAATAAAAGATGAAAGAGATTGCAAGAAATGGTTAGTAATGCCTCCTGCAGAGAGAGCCTGAAGGTGAGAGTGAGAAATGGCAGAGATCTGGGCATGTAATTCCTGAATGCTAAGGCTAGTCGATGTGTCATTCCATACACCTTGGAGATGAGTCTTAACATTACTCCAATGGACATGCGAGTCATTATAAGAAAGAGGAGTGACACAAATCCATTTGTAAATACTATGGCAAGTTGTACCAAACCTGGTTTTTAAATGTTAAGTTTCAGTGCCAATATAAATATCTGCTTCTTCTAATGCACCAATCTTGACCTCTAGATTTATCAATACTTTCTTATGAACCTATTGCACCAGCTGTAAGAGGTCCAGTAAGGGTAACAAATGCAGTGAAGCCCAAAGATAACACACAAAGGATGAACAAAGTTGTTGAAAACAATTCCAAAGCATAAAGATCAGCATCATACCATGGTTCAGTCAAATTTACAGGTAACATTACATATA
Source organism: Ochotona curzoniae (assembly GCF_017591425.1). Lineage (NCBI taxonomy): Eukaryota > Metazoa > Chordata > Mammalia > Lagomorpha > Ochotonidae > Ochotona > Ochotona curzoniae. Next base: position 64,409,497 of record NW_024466599.1, read on the forward strand.
AGGACCTTCTCAAGACACCAAAAGTACCAGGCATAAGGTTAGAATTAAGACAATTAGTGACAACACACTTTGTACAAGTTACAGTGTATACAGAGCCATCTCAGAAAAGCGAGAGGGAGCTTAAGGCTCCATCTTGTAAGGGAGGAATGTTACTTATCAGCAGTCCTTTTGGAAGTAGTTTAAGTCCTGCATGGAGATGTCTTCAGTGGTTGAGGGTGGTCAGCAGATGTACACGTGACGTGTCCTCATGGCAGGTGTTGATCTGTGCAAACTTCGCCTTTAAAATATTTCCGGGTGGAAGTCTGTTGCCCTCAGCAAGGGTAGCACTGAGGCTAGTGAAACTCCTTCTGTTGTTTTGGCCAGAGGAAAGCAAGAGGGAGAGATAGCACCAGGGTTCCTCCTGGTACCTAGGTCACTACTCTTCCTCTGGGCCTCTAGGAAATTGGGCTGTAAAGGCAGTCTTTGGGATGTCAGGTTTATAAGTTAGCCATACCTATATAAATTCTGGAGGTCTACCTGTATATTCAGAGAGGCCTTTTGGAGTTTCAGAGAGGAAGTAGAAGAGAAGTGAAGAGAAAGCTAATCACTCTTAGTAACAACATCAGGTGAAAACTATTATATAATAAATTTAAAATAAAGATACTGGCTTAAATAGTACATTGAAAAGACAGTGAGAATATACCATGAGTAACCTGGTTGTTAAGTTAACTTGAGTACAAACATATGGATGACTTAAAACATTTTCAATGACAGTCTGAGGCTTAAATTATGTGAGCCAAAAGCAATCTTAATTTAGGAAAAAACAATAAAGTAGTTTCAGTAATGATCTAAGATCTTAGACATTTTGAAATTATATTGGTTAGAATAACCTGTTGTTTGTAGTATAATAAGTTTGCATGGTTATTCAGATGGTTTCTCATCTGATCTCAAGGAACATTGAGACCAGACAGTAAAACACACACACATTCACTCCCCCCCCCTTTTTTTTTTAACTATGAGAAGACTGTAAGAGTAAAATTTCAAACAATTTTAACAAAAAGACATACAGCAAGACAGACATAGGTGGCCACCACACTCATTCAATTTTAAATAGCTAATGAGGGTCTCATATGGACCCTGACTCAAGAAGTTGTGTTGTATCCAGCCCTCTTGAGTCCCAGATGAGGATGAGTACTCAAAACAAGTAAATTTGGATGATGATGTAACTGTATATAGGCAGAGGTCAGTGCAAATCCTGCGAGTCAGGAAGCCAGGACTGGCAGTGGGGCCGTGTAAATCATCACGGTGGCCTCCCCAGACAACCAGGCCAGGCTCCAGAACACAGGATGGCTACTACCCTCTGACTGAGGCCTCCAAAATGTTACAAAATGCACGACAGATCATGTCAGATACATTTAGGATATACTGAGGTGACTTTATAAACCAAGCTTGGTGATAGCAGTACTTATTAAAAAATTAGTAAGAGAAAAGTCAATAATGATAACTCGGTCTGAATTGAAACCTGAGAGGAAAAAAATTGGTCATTATCGAAGACCCTGATTTTAGTTATCTTAGCAATATAAATTAACCCAAGAGATATGTAGTCAACAGCCTAGACATATTTGCAAAACTGTAAACATTTATCCTTATCTGGCTTTTTGTTGTTAAGTATTACCTGTCCTGGTACTGTTGGAAATATAGAAATTTGAATTAGACTTCTGCAAAAAAAAATTTTTTTGTAGTATATATTAATGACAAAACTTTACCCCACTTGGCATCTGACAGTATCTTTAATATAATCCAAATGCCTACTCAGTTGTATCTACTAAGTAAAACTTTTGAATTTTTAAAATGCATAAAGGATGTCAAGATTTATAACATCTAGTTGAAATGGAATCTCGTTATATAACACAATATAGATGAGATGTAATTATTGGCATTAAGTGATCACTTTAAATACCTATAAAATAAGTATATAACTTTTATCAATCTGAAGCAATGTGAACATACTGAAAGGCAGAAAACACAAAGATCACTTCAACATAGAATCTTATATGCTGAGACACTTCAACAAAGTCAGGTCTGGAGTTCACTGGAGCTTACTAAAAGGATGTAATCATTAATTAGATAAAAACAATTAAGAGGAGATGTTATAATATGTGCTTTCAAAACTTTGTTGTAATAACAGAAGATCAGACTTTAATTCCATGAAGCAATAATGAACATTTTAGAAAACGCTGCAAACAGTATTTTAAAGTCGATATATTTAAATATAAAGACTAGCAGATAAAAGCATGGGTGCATCCCATACCTGGAAAAAATTTAACAGTGGATTAGATGTTACTTTGATTCCAATTTATGTTTGGTATAAATGTTACACTTTTAAAGGAATGTCTTAAACAATACCCTAAGAGTTATATTCATAAAATTCAAAAATTCAATATAAAAATTTAATATGGTTAAAAAAGAGATGTTAGTTATGAAAAAACATTATTTATAAAGTACAACATGATAGATATTTTTCTGTGGACCCAGGTTAGTTTATCTCCTACCCTGCTGCTTTTGGCTAAAAAAAGGCTGGAGGTGGTAGGCTTGACAAAGGAAAAAAAAAGTAAAAGGTCCTGGAGAAACTGCATCTGTGGGCTGAGTATCCTAACAGAGAGGAGGGGGAGGAGGTCAGGGAGTGATTGTACCTGCTGGAGAGAAGAGAGTTTAACCCTGAAGTTGCTGGGCAGGAGGAGGAACTTCAGTAGAGGATGCTTGCCGCTGCAAAATGTAAATTGGGCAAGGATGCCTAATCAGTGGATCTGGAATCCACATCAGCAAGTCCGTGACCTGTGGAAAAATGAAAGCATTCCCTCCTCCAAGTTTTAAGAGGAAATTGGGGTGTTTCCATCGGTCAGTAAGGATATTTTCAAAATCTATGATTAGAGAAACTATTTTGTTAGGTGACCCATCTGTAAAGACTAAAGAAGCAAATCTTTTGAAATATTACCGGATGACTTTTAACAAGGAGATTTTTAGTTAAATGGTATGAAATTGTACCCACAAGGGTTAAGAGTGCTATTTGTCATGTCTCATCCTCAGATATTAGATAACTAAGCTGTTAAGAGTTATAAGAAATAATTATTTAATTTACATCTTTGCAAAAAGGCTCCTATTCCTATATCTCTTAATAATTAAGGTGGAGACCAAAGCACAATAAGGAGTAATAACCTTTTTATACATGGAAAGGAGATACAGCCACTCTAAAGACCCTTGTTGCTACAAGCATCTAGTTGGGGTATGAACAGTAGGTAGCATAATTAATTGCCAAGGAAGATACCAACTTTTAATTAGCATTTCCATAATCAATATCAGATTTTAAGTCTGTTACTCTTCTATAGGCACAGCGTGGGTAAAATATTGCTGTCTTTTAAACCTCTGATTGTTTAGGGCCCGAGACTGGCCCGGCCAGGAGTTTCCTGACCACAGCTGCTGGCCATCATGATCAATTTTAGATTTACATTTACATACTTTTGCCCAATGTACACCTCTGTGACATTCAGAATTTATCTTAGGGCATTGATCCTTAACAGTATTAGTGCTACATTTTTGAGCTAAAGGAGGTGTTGCTTGGCATTGTTTTGGAAGGTGGCTGGGTTTCCCACAGTTAGAACACTTAGCATTCATTTGCTTCTGAATAGCAGTGGTTTGAAACCTTGCAAGGTGAGTGGGATGTTTGAAAGTCCCCATGTTACCAGAGGCCTTTAGATAACCAGATTTTTGGGTATTTGATTTCCTACAATCTTTCCATGTATGTCCCAATTTGCCACAATTATGACATTTAGATCTATTTTGCTTTAAACCATTGCTTAATGCAGCACTCATCATTTTAGTTTTGTACCTTTCAGAGACAATATCCATACATGTCCTCATTACTTGGGGGGCCCAGGACAGGGCCCATCTCTCGTTTCCCTGCATCTCATCCTGTACAGACTGTTTACTCAATTTAGATCGACTGCGAGGCAATAGAACTGTCCCATTCTTGTGGAATTTAGACTGACAAGCCTTTTGCCAATGAAATCCCTTCTCACACCGCGGACAGACAGTGCGAGGAATATTTAAATTGGATTTAGGAGTGTCCCTATAAGTTTTTTCCTGTTTGAAATTTTGGGATGAGTTTCTGGCAGGACAGCTGTGGCTGATATGCCCTACTCCACCACAAGAATAGCAATTGTTTCTTTTTCTATTTCTTTGATTGCCTCTTATGTTCTTTAAAATCTGAGTAGCAGTTTGACCCTGAAGAGCTGCAGCGATAGTTAACGCTTGCATGTAAGATGGTGTTACTTCAGCACAAGCTCGAACATAGTCTGCCAAATCTCCTGTCCTTCTCACTGGCTGAATTAAGGTTTGGCAAGTTGGAGTGGCATTCTCAAAAGCTAGCTGTTTAACTATGAGATCTGTAGCTGTATTGTTAGTTACTGTCCGGCTGACTGCTTCGGTGAGTCTAGTTACAAAATCTGCAAAAGGCTCCTCAGGCTTCTGCTTAACATTTACAAAACCTGGAGACTTTTGATTTGGAGATGGCAAGCGTCTCCATGCTCCTAGTGCCAGGGAGGAGATAAGCTGTAATGTCTCCTTAGGCAGAGTAAGTTGTTCTGAAACGCCAAGATGAGTGCCCTGTCCTAAAAGCATGTCTAAGGTAAAAGGAAGTTTGCCATGCCTCACAGATCTCTGAGACTTTACTTCTGCTTTAGCTAATTCCTCATATTCCATTTTCCACAAAAGGAAGTTTCCTCCTGTGAGGCAAGCCTTAGCAACCTGAAACCAATCATAAGGAGTCATCCACTTTGCTGCTAGGCTCTCCACTATTGCCATAGTGTACGGGGAGTTTGGCCCGTAGTCAGAGACAGCATGCTTTAGTTCTTTAATAAGCTTATGAGGCAACGGTTCCCATTCAGGATCATCGCATTCATAAACAACAGGAAAACAGAAAAAATCACCTTCCTTATGTGCCTGCTGCATTGCCCCATTAAAGCCAATCTTTGCTGGATCTGGTCTAGGTGGAAGGGGCTCACAAGGCTTAGCAGAATACCTTGAAGGCTTATCAGCAACAGCAGGAGACCTATTATCATGTAACTCAGCCATTTGCCCCTTTTCACAATCTCTAACTCCTGATCTAAATATTTCTGGTTTTAAAAAATCTTCTTCCTCATCTGTTAAACTTCCATGATCAGTTTTACAATATTTTACATTATCTTCAGGACAGACACTTTCCATTGAGCTATAACTAAGGCCTAAGCTTCCCTTCTCAGGATCAAGAAGGGGAGTATGTTCTCCCTGCTGAGCTGAAGGCGCGGGATAAGGCTCAGGACCCACATCTAGTGCCTGCCGTAAAACATTCCAAATGGCATATGCAGAGGATGGCATGCCCACTCGTCCATTACTCCGATACCACCTTTTCATATCATTTCCTACCTGGTCCCATGTGTTTAATTCTAAAGTGCCCTGCTCAATAAACCACGGGCTAACTTTTTGTACAAATTGTAAAAATTCTAATAATTGCTTCTTGCTAACTTTAATGCCCTTCCTATGTAAGGTATGTTTAATAATATCAGCATATAAACTTCTTTCACTAGAATCGCTCTGGCCCATTTTTACAGCACAGAGGGTACACAACTTCTCAATATAAGTTCTGACTATTCACCCCTCCTAACCTGACCTTCTGTCAGGGGGCCTGCAGCACCCTGGGTGAAGTCCTATCCACGCCGCAAAGAGAAAGAAAAGACCTACCTTCGTCGAGTCCCTGTTCAGGCGCCACTTGCCGGAGTCCAGCTCCAGCTGAGTTCGGAGCTCGCGAAGGGTGCGTGAATGAGGCGCAAAGAAAGAGAGAGACGGACCACTAGGAACTCTTGACCATCGTGATGGACCACGCACAAAAGCTGTCCGCTTTATTTATACAAAATCAGTCAAACTCTGGCTCAGGCTTTTTACGTCACGCTCAAGCGGGGGTTTCTAAAGATAACTCTGCCATTTGTTTCACCTAAGGCTAGGTTGCTGTTCATCTGGCATCTGGAGCCTGGCTAGGAAAAGGTTTTCAACAGATGATGCATATCAGTTAGTAGCACATTCCTACCACAATTGGTCTTGAGATAGTCAAGGGAGGAAGGGGCCTAAAAGATCAAAGAAGAAGGAAAGAATAGATTCCCACTACACCTGAAGGCAGAACTCCCTTGATTAGCATAGGATCAAAAGGGGAGTTAGTACCCTTGGTTAGCATATCGCCACAGGATGCAGCCCTAACAGCGATAATAGCTCTTTGGCTAAAAACGGCACTAGCAACATTAGCTTCTAAGTTCCTATTGACGTTTAACAGTAACTCCGCAGAGGCAGGCAATGCCTAAATAGATTACAGAATTCTCAGTGGGGTTGTCTGGTGTCCATGCAAAGGGAGGCAGAGCCACATTCAGGTGTTGTAGAGACATCCGCCAGGCCTTGCCACACAGCGGGAAGTTCCTTGCAACCTTGCCTGCAATGGAGCCACGCTCTTCACACCTTCCTGTCTTCCACCCCCATCACACGGACTCCAGCACCTGCCAACTAACCAAGACTGCCTGCCAATCAAGTTATTATGAGATTCGGTAGTTACAGTAAAATATTAAATAATATTGTCTGCGGTATGTGGAAAGAAAATGCTTTGGGGGCTAGAATGTTCAATATGCAGCAAGTGTTGGACATGCCAATTGAATTTTTATCTGCTTGCGTAATTGATGATTATTTAGGTGATCATTTTATTTTTTTGTTTTTAAAGATTTATTTATATTTACTGGAAAGTCAGATTTATGGAGAGAAGGAGAGACAGAGAGGAAAGATCATTCAACCACTGGTTCACCTCAAGCAGCCACAACGGCCGGAGCTTAGCTGATCCAAAGTCAGGAATCTAGAGCCTGGAGTCTTCTCTGGGTCTCCCAAACCATCCTCTACTGCTTTCCCAGGCTGCATGCAGGGAGCTAGAAGGAAAGCAGAGCAGCTGGGATATGAACCAATGCCCGTTTGGGATCCCTGTGTGTGCAAGCTGAGGGCTTTAGCCACTAGGCTACCGTGCTGGGCCTGTAATCACTTATTTTTTAAAAATACTGAACTTTTGGAATGACACAGTGGATTAACCTTCCACCTCCAAGTGCCAACAATCCATAAGAGTGCTGATTTGTGTCCAGCTACTTCATTTCCTATCCAGCTCCCTGCTTATGGCCTGGGAAAGCACTGGAGAGTGGTGCAATGCACTGGGGCTCTACACTTTCATGAGCTCCTGGCTTTGGATCAGTTCATCTCAACTCAGGCTATTGTGGCCACTTCGGGAGTGAACCAGCAGATGAAAGATCTTTCTCTATCTCCTCCTCTCTGTAGATCTGCCTTTCCAGTTAAAAATAAGTAAAGCTAAAACATAAATACTGAATTTCATAATAAATCTTCCAACTAATTGGTATAACTGAACCGTAGATAATGTAACATGTTTATAATAGAGAAAACCTGTAGGGATACGTAGAAACAGTAAGTTTTCTTTAAATGCAAAACCGTCTTCAGGGTGCATACATGTATATAACTATGTATAAATACATAACTGACAAATTTCCTAGTTTGAACATTTTAGTAAAAATATTATATTAGAACATTATAAGTTTGTGCTTGAATATCATCACTGAATCACATTAAAGCATAAATAGTGGGGTAGACATTGTGGCACTGTAAGTAAAGCCACCGCTTTGGGTGAAGTTGCCCCCTGAGTTTCTCCTGTATTTTAGTGCCAGTGTGAGTTATGGCTACGCTGCTTCCGATCCAGCCTCCTGGTAATGCATCCTTGGAGGAAGCAGCTGATGGCTGCAGCGCTTGGTCCCCTGCCTCTATGTGGAGACTCAGTGGAATTCTAGGCTTCTGGCTTTTCGCCTGACTCAGCCCTGGCTTTTGTGAGCATTTGGGGAATGAACGGGCATGTATGAACACTCTTTTTCTGTTGTTGTGCCTTTCAGGACACAAACAAAACAAACTTGCATGCCATTTCTTTTTAAATAGTTTTGTTTCTGATTTTGTCTATCATTTGAAATCAACTAGATTTGTTGATTTTCAATAAATAAAATTTCCTGCATAGATGCTATAAAAAGCAGGTTCCATGTTTTGTGAATCTTTATGGGCAATGATAATGGGTGCTCTTCCACTGAAATATTCTTAAAAGTCCAATGGAGGCTATATAGTGTATAGTTAACATTGTAAACCAGCATTTTCCTGATAATTCTCCCATTCCTCCTTTTCTAGAGAAAAATCATTCTGTCTCTTGGAGACCTAGGAAGTGCTAAAGCTTAACTGTTTTGTCAGTCTCATGTACTATAATTTCTCTTAGCCCTTTTGTGGTTAAACCTCTCTTCTATGCTTTTTTAGCCACAGATTTTTGTTGTTTTATTCTTGGACTAGAAGTAATAGCACATGAAAACAGACATTAGAGTATTCGGTCCTTATTTGTGCTAATTCTTTGTCATGGCTAGTTAGGGTGTATATTATCAAACTGGCAGAAGTCCAATAATGATTGTGGGATGTTATGCCTATATTTGGCTGTTCTTTTCCAGTCTTACGGATTGCTTATGTAAGTACAAGATAATTTCTCACTAGTGCCTGCTGGACTATGAAAACAGTGGTTTTAGCTGATAAATAGTGGTTAGGATAATTACTCAATACTAGAACACTTAGTCCTCAAATGAGAAACAGTGAAACTCAGAGTGTGGCTGCAGTGAAGACCTCCAAGATGACTCTGGGAGACCCTGCTCTATATTTGTTTCACATAGATTTGTGATCTGATTTATATTCAGCATGATCCTGATACTTGAGACCATTTTTTTTTTGTCAAATTTATAAATGTATAAGAATAAATATAAGAAATGAATGACCTGGTTATTTGTATGTGACGTGAATGTAGATATTAATACATTTTTGTTTGACTGTTTTTATAGATATTTCCAAACATTATAGTCAAAAAACTACAATAGAACATGAACTTCCAACAGCAACACAGAAGCTTATCACTACTAATGACTGTATCCTGTCATCAATAGTGGCATTAACAAATGGAGCAGGAAAGGTAATTGCTGGCTGGCTTACATTAATAGTGAATATGTTCCCTATTTTTAAATGTCTTAGGAAAATTAATCTGTAAAAGAAGTGTTGGAATTTAAAGCTTTTTGTGTGTGTTTAAAATTGTCTTCTGTTTCCTTCTCTGTAATCTACAGTTCAAACAATATGGTAATGATGGTTTAGCATCTGTGATGACTGGGTGGATCATTCACTAATTATGTTTCAGTGGTTTGAAGGTTCTAGATGGGCTCAATATGTCAGTATGGATCCTTGTTTGCATGGAGGATCTGCTGTATAGGACTTTGCAAGCACACAGCAAAAGAAGAAAAGGAATAAGGCCCAATACAACCTCAATATGTTGGATTTGTTTTCTGCCAGGTCTTTTTTTTTGTTTTTTGTGGGTTTTTTTTTTTTTTTTGGTACCATTTGTGATAATGTTGCTTTTGTTTTAGGCTTTAGAATGATTTTTAAGATATATCATTACACCAAACTCTTATGTAAGGTAGTAATTATTTGGATCTTTTAGCAATTATTATAAACTAACCAAGGTGTGAATTCTTTAAAAATCTTTTGATCACAGATATTCTGATTTTTCTTTATATGGCTGTCACCAACACCTTTAATTAAAGATTTCATTTAGGAACTCCTCGTATGTGTGTGAACGCAAAAAAGTATGTTCAGAAGTATCTTAGCCTATTTTAGATTTGCCATAATTTTTCAAGAAAATGTCAGCCTATTTTTATAAGTCTTTCTCTTTCCTTCTTTCCTTGCTTCCTTCCTTCCTTCCTTTTTTCTTTCTTTCAATCTCTCTCTCTCCCTCCCTTCCTCCCCTCCCCTTTGCTCTATTGCTTATTGCCTTGCTCAGTGAATAGTTAGGTGTTGCACTAAAGAATTATTTATTTTTACTTGAAAGATGGAGTCACAGAGAGAAACAGATATATCTTCCATTCACAATAGTTGGAGCTGAGCTGATGTGAAGACAGGAGCCAGAAGCTTCTGCCACTTCTATATGAATGCAGGGGCCAAGGACTTGAGCTGTCCTCTGCAGTCTTCCCAAGCCATAAACTGGGATCTGAATCAGAAGTGAATCAGCCAGAACTTGAACCAGTGCCCATGTGGGAAGCCAGCACCCTAGGCAGAAGCTTACTATACCGTGGCACCAGCCTCCATGCTTTTTCTTGATATGCTCTCCATTGAAAGAACAGACTTTCTTTTGTAGTTTAGGATGGTCATTATGATCATATGTCATGTTAGAAGTAAATGACATCTTTCCCAAACTGGGAGCAGTCTTTGCTTGTTGTAGCTTGAATCTACAATTAGAGCACATTATCTTTAAGTTGTAGTCGTGCAGGGTTCCTGAGCTAGGGAACCATCCACACTGCCTCCCCCTTACATCCTTCATCTATGGCATACCACAAGTTTTCTGAGGCTAATACCAACTTTTATTCAACTAAGAAAAATTGTAAAAATAGAATGTCGGCATTTTACAGGAGTCTGCCTTTGCTGCCTTTTGTGGGAACTCTGAAATATTGAATGTCTGGATATTCCATAGTTTACTGTAGCTTTGCTTTGCCTGAAAACTTAAAATATTCCTTTAAGGAAAGATGTTTTATCTTTACTTCAGACTTTTTATAACCTATTTTAAACTACATAAGTAACAGTCAATACCCTCAGAACATTCTTCTCCATATATGAATTTCTAAGATAATTTCAAGAGGACATCCCCATCCAGCGGTTTTGATGGTTCAGAGATGCTGTTGATTTTGCTTCACCAAGGTTGAAAAATCTTTCCAACATCCGTTGGCTGACGTAGTCCACCATAGTGCATCCTCTCGCCCAGACACTTGCTGCTAAAGCTTGGCAAATGTTAAATTTGTAAATGGAAAGAGCCTACTAAATTATCAAGGAGTTTTTTTCTCCATCATTTTGAAGTCATAGATTTAGATATACAAGTAAATTTAACTGGAGATTATATATCCAGTATGTTTATGTCATGTCCTATCAGAATATAACATAGTCAAAATTAAACTACAAATGGAATAAACACAAACAGATATTTGAGAACATTATAGAAATTAGTGAGGTAAGACCCGGCACAGTAGCCTGATGTGTAAAGTCCTTGCCTTGCACACCCTGGGATCCCATATGGGTGTCAGTTCATATCTGCATGTGGCTTGGGAAAGCAATAAAGGACAGCCCGAAGTCTTGGGACACTGTACTTGCTTGGGAGATCAGGAAGAGGCTCCTGGTTCCTGGCTTCGGATCAGCTAAGCTCCGGCTGTGGCAGCCACTTGGGGAATGACTCAGTGGATGGAAGATCTTCCTCTCTGTCACTTCTCCTCCTCTCCATATATCTGCCTTTCCAATAAAAATAAATCTTTTAAAAAAAAAAAAAGAAATTAGTAAGATAAACAGCTGATGGAAATCATCTACAGGATAAATCATAACCAGTATTGGATTTCAGGAACAATAGAAATTATGTAGAATAGGACATGTCAGAAATGTGTATATCAATATTTATACTGTATCCTCTTCTAATTATAAGTCATTGCCTAGATACTTTCAAATGAGCAAATGGGTGTTTTAGCCAAGAGTTGGCATTTTGTTTTCGTTCTCAGCTTCTTCAAACTGATCTCCAAAGGCTATTATGTATGACTTAGATATATTACTGTAAAACATAATCTGTCTTCTTGTCACACTTTGTTCAGATTGCATCGTTCTTTGGCAATAACCTGGACTACTTCATCACTTCGCTGAGCTATGGGCCTAAGGCAGCAAGTGGATTCATCAGTCCTCTTTCAGCAGAATGCATGTTGCAGTATAAGAAAAAAGCTGCTGCCTATATGAAGGCTTTGAGAAAGGTTTGTGATATGCTGTTATAATTTGCTTTTGATTTTTTTGGAAAGATTTATTAATTTTTATTGCAAAGTCAGATATACAGAGGAGACAAGACAGAGAGGAAGATCTTCCATCCAATGATTCACTTCCCAAGTGACCTCAACAGCTGGTGCTGTGCCGATCTGAAGCCAGGAGCTAGGAACTTCCTACAGCTCTCCCACGTGGGTGCAGGAACCCAAGGCTTTGGGCCGTCCTTGACTGCTTTCCCAGGCCACAAGCAGGGAGCTGGATGGGAAGTGGAACTGCCAAAATTAGAACTGGTGCCCATATAGGATCCTGGCGCTTCCAAGGTGAGGACTTTAGCTGCTAGGCCATTGTACCAGGCCCTGATTTTTTTTTTTTTTAAGATTTATTTATTTGAAAAGGCAGAGTTTAGGGGGAGAGACAGACTTCCATCAACTGGTTCATTTTATAACTGTCCACATCAGCTGGAGGTAGGCCATTTGGGAGCCAGGAGCTTCTTCTGGGTCTCTCATATTAGTACAGGGGCCCAAGTACTTGGGTGATCATCTGCTACTTTCCCAGGCACGTTAGCAGGGAGATGGATCAAAAGTGGAGCAGCCAGAACTCACACCAGTGTCCTTATGGCAACCCAGCGCTACAGGCAGTGGCTAAACTGCTATGTCACAGAACCGGCCCCTGTAATTTAAATCAGAAGGGGAAAAAACCAGGCATCATTCCAGAGAATGACAAGTTGTCTATGGTTCATTTTGTTTAGATTTTATTTAATTTTGGAATGCAGGTGTTTGGTATTGAGGATGATGACAGATACCCAAACCTTACTTGATTAGAAGATTTTATCTAGCTGCACAATACTGTTTAGAATAAATGTATGGGTTTTTCCCCCTTAAAGATCAGTTCATTTATTTGAAAGGCGGTGTTAAGAGGGAGAGAGAGAGAATCTTTTCCCTGCTGGCTTACTCCCTGAATGGTTGCACAGCAAGAGCTAGGATAAGACCTAAGCCAGAAGACTGGAGCTCCATTTACATCTCCAATGTGGGTGGCAGCGGCCCAAGCACTTGGCCGTCTCTGCCACCTTCCCAGGCACATTAGTGGAGAGCTGGGTTGGAAGTGGAGCAGTTGACATTTGAACTGGTGCCCAATTGGGTTGCTGGCATTGTAGGAGGCAGTGTAACCCATTGTGCCACAGTGCTGGCCCCTGCTGAGAATCTTTATTCTCTTAGTGCACAATGGATATATTCAGGTATGTATCAGCCATATTTATGAAATATTAATTATTGTTATTTTAATGCCCTATGATAGTTCCTTTTATACATGTGTAATAATTAACCCATTATAACAATGCTACGGTGGGTAGGCTGTACATGCACTTTGTGCATTTTACTTGTCTGTCTTCATTCCTTTTATATTTTAAATTCTACAATGTAGAAACACATCTTTATAGTAAATTGAACTTTTCAGGTAAGTTATAATCCCCAATTCTAGTTCCTCTCCAGAGGTAACAATGGCTGTCAGTTTGGTGTGTGGTCTTCTAGGCTCTTTGAACACTTTTGTAATGTCCTTATAAATCTAAGAAAAATGTATAATTTTTTTTCCTTTCATTTCCCTTCTTTCATTTTCAGATCTAAATGTTACATTGTACAAGTTGCTTTTTTCATTTAAAATGCATTTTAGAGTTCCGCCTATATTGTCACACTTGTTACCCTTTACATTCCTTTTAAATATGAAATGAGATTCTATTTTATGAGTGCTCTGGGGTTTTGGATTGATTCCTGTTTTTTATTGTTGCAGTAATACTGCTTTGTCAATGTCCCCTTGGGCACATGTGTGGAATTCTGAGAAGGAGGATGCTTTGAGCCATGTACTTTGCGCTATTTAGGTTTTAATAATTAGTGCCCATGTATAAAAGCTACTTGTCTCCCCTGTATGTGTCAGTTGTTTTAGAGAATCGGTCCAAAGTCACTTATCTTTCCAGACTGCACTTCAAGGAGGTTACCTTTTTGTGTGTGCAGAAATGTGAATTTAGTATTTGTTAATCTCAGAGAGGAAAAGTTTCTTACTGTTATTTTAACTTGCATGTCTTTACTTAGTAATGAAGTGGAACATCATTTTATAATTACCTGTTAGTGTTTTGTCAGTTCTCTGTTTAAGTCTTGCCTGTTTTTAAATAAATGTTCCTAAAGAGAGTTGAAAAAGCTCTCTGTATATTAAAGATTTTAATCCTGTGTTTATCTGGGAAGTGTATTTCCCTCTAGTTTTGCGGTGGTAATAAAGGTTGTCATTTTTATATAATCAAACAAGTCTTTAAGGTAGTATTTTCCACTAGCATTCACAGTAATATATTTTAAAGACTTATTTTTTTTTATTTGAAATGCAAATTTACAGAGAAAGAAAAGGAGAGATACACAGAGAGATCTTCTGTTGATTGGTTCATTCCCTAGTGGCTACAATGGCTGAAACTGTGCTAATCCAAAGCCAGGACCCTGGAGCTTCTTCTGGGTCCCCCATGTAGTTGCAGAGGCTGTTCTCTGCTGCTTTCCTAAACAGATTAGCAGGGAGCTGGACTAAATGTGGATCAGCCGGGACTTTTATTGGTGCCCATTTGGGATGCTGGCACTGCTGGTGGAAGCTTACCCTGTGCCATGGTACTGTGCAGCTTCCTAGTAGTATCTTTTGTATTTACTTCCAGTGCTTCTGTGGCTGAGCTCTTTAGATTTAAAATCTTAATACTTTTAGAATTTATTACGATATTTGATGTAAAAAGATGAATTAAATTTTTCCTGATAATTAGCTGCTTCTCCTTGTACTGTATTCTAGTCTTCTTTCTATACTGAATCAGTTGTGCAATATTTGTCACATGGTACATTTTTGTGTGTTTCCAGATTTTCTGTTCTGTTCATCTGTGTGTTTTGGTGCAGACCCACATATGATTGTAGTTAGTGTAGCTTATAATTAGCATGGCAAGCTCTTCTCTCGCATTGTCTTTCTAAAAATGTTTGTTTTTCTTTTCACCTGTATTCAAGAAGATCATCCATGTTGGTCTGTATCTTAGTTTGTGATCACACTCTGTCTAGCATTCGTATTTGTGTATGTAGGGCAAGGAGGAGTGAAACTCTTTTACCTGGAATTCTTACAATGCTTTTTCCACAGCCCCTCGTGGAGTCTGTGCCTTATGAAGAAGCACTGTCAAACCGCCGTGTCCTTCTCAGCTCTACTGAAAGTCGAGAAGGCCTTGCACAACAGGTATGGCACCTGGAATCACACAAACATTGTTGAAAAGCAGAGATCTGAAATCCATTAGAGAAAGTTTTGAAATTACATAGATTGAATAAGTAAAGATGTCAGATTGTTTAATATATACTAAAATTCACTGCTGTCTTAATTTAATGAAGACCTTATGTGGATAATTAAAAAATTTTGATTCACTTGGCCTTAAAATTGGCACTGACATAACATTAACACAGTTGACCATGATCCATTTTGTTCCAATTTAGATTCTAAATTTAAATATCTGAAATGCTAAGGCAAAAAGGGAGGGAAGGGCTGGAGGTTTGGTGAATTACATTTATATGTTTATTTATTTATTTGAAAATGAGAGTTAAAGACAGAGAGAGGAAGAATCTTCAGTTTGCTGGTACACTCCCCAGATGGCCACAGTGGTCAGGGCTGGGACAGACCAAGGTCACGAGTCAAGAGCTTCATCCAGATCTCCAACGTGAGTGGCAGGGGCCCTGTTACCCTCATTTCTCTGCTTTTCCCAGGCCATCAGCAGGAGCAGGATAAGGAATGGAGGACCTGGGAAATGAACCAGTGCACTTCCTTATAGGATGTTACCTGCTGCGCCACAATGTTGGCCCATTTTTTTCATTTGTTGAATGAGCTGAGATGAAAATTTTTCAGTAATTTTGTTTTTGCTGAGTTGATAAGTAAAATTTGATTGGTAGACGGACTTACCTTTTCTTCAGAAAATTTTTACCTTTTTTTCAGAAATTGTTACAAAGTGATAACAGTTGAACTTTTATCAGGTTTGGCTTGCTTTTCGTTTTGAAACAATATTTTAAAAAGGAAACAAATTCAGTGGAGGCACAGCATTTTGTTTCTGCTGATCTGATTTTCATTGGGAACACATTACTTCTTAATATTAAATTACTAGGCTATTGAAACTAAGAATTTGGTTATTCACAGAACAATTCAAATACAAAACTGTTGAGGTACAATAAAATTAGAATGCTTTAAAAATTCTTTTTGGATTTTTCTTTTTTTTTTAATTAATTTATTTTTATTGGAAAGTTGGGTGTACAGAGAGGAGGAGGGACAGAGAGGAAGGCCTTCCATCTGATGACTCACTCCCCAAGTGGCCGGAATGGCTGGAGCTGCGCCAATCTGAGGCCAGGAGCCAGGAGCCTCTTCTGAGTCTCCCACGTGGGTGCAGGGTCCCAAGGCTTTGAGCCGTCCTCAACTGCTTTCCCAGGCCACAAGCAGGGAGCTGGATGGAGAGCAGGGCTGCCGGGATTAGAACTGACTCCCATATGGGACCCTGGCATGTACAAGGCGAAGATTTTAGCTACTAGTTTACTGTGCCAGTCCTGGATTTTTCTTTTATTATGTAAAGAACGCTAGACTAGGGGTCAGTGTGGTGATACAAGAGGTAAAGCTACCACTTGCATTATCAGCATCCCACATGACTTTATTTTGTATCCTGGCTGCTCCACCTCTGTCCCTGCTTTTTCTCAATGGTTTGGGGAAAGCAGTGAAGATGACCCAAGTGTTTGGGTTCTTGCACCCACATAGGAAACCTGGAAGAAGCTCATGGCTTCGGCCTGTCTTAGCCCTGGTCCTTGTAGCCATCTGGGTAGTGAACCAGTGAATGGAAGATTTCTTTCTTTACCTCTGTCTCTGTAATTGAGTTTCAAATAAACAATAATTAAACCTTAAGAAAAGTAAGACTCAAATAAATTAAGTAACTTTTACTGAAAAGTGTTCAGAAGGTAACAGATTGAGTGACACCAGAGCTAATGCTTTTCTGCCATCCACTAGCTGTAGCCTAGTCTGATAACCTCTGTGGTTACACCTTCCAGGGTCTTGTAGTAAAGATTCATTGAGCCAACAGGAGGCAGTGTGGTGTAGCAAAAAAGACTCAAAGTTGCCAGCTGGCCAGATGAATCCCAGCTCAGCTTGGTATTTACCAGCTTAGCAAATGGTCTAGCTGCTGGGAGCTGTGACTTTCCCTTAAGAATTATAGGATTGCTGCTATGCAATAGTGAGAAAATACCATGAACAGTGCCATGATAGATGGTAATTGTTTGGTCATGTTAGTTGATAAAACACTAAGAATTTACTATTTGATTGCTATTATTTTCATGTAATTCTCAATCTTTGGTCTCAAGGTTTAGAGATTTATTATTATTATTATTATTATTTTAATTAGGCAGATTACAGAGAGAAAAGAAAGAGACAGAGAAAGATCCTCCATCCACTAGTTCACTCCCCAAATGATTACAAGGGCTACACTTGGGCCAGTCTGAAGTCAGGAGCCTGTAGCTTTTTCCGAGGCTCCCATATGGATACAAGGGTCCAAGGACTTGGGCCATCTTCCTGCCTTTTCAGGCCCGTTAGCAGGGAGCAAGATCAGAAGTGGAGCAGCTGGAACTTGAACCAGTACCCATATGAGATGTCAGTGCTGCAAGTGTAGGCTTAAGTTGGGCTAGCCACAAGAACTAGGGTTTTTGTTGTTGTTTATAAAACTTTACTTGAGAGGCAGAAAGAGAGTGCATGCAACCAAATGTGAACACAAGGACAACTTCCCATCTGCTGATTAAATTTCAAATGCCCACACAAGTTCCCTCCCAGGGCTGATGCCAGGACCTGGGAACTCAATCCAGGTCTCCCATGTGGGTAGTGGATACCCAGTCACTTGAACCATCACTGATTCTTTCCAGGATCTGATTAAGCAGGCTTTGTATTATGAAGCCAGAATCAGGGGCTGGAGCCAGACACTCTGCGATATGGATAAAGGCATCCTAGTTGGGGTCTTAACCACTAGGCCGAATGCCCAATTTTTGTTGTTGTTATTTTACTACTTATTTTTTCAAATGATTTATTTATTTTTTTAATTGGAAAGGCAGATACACAGAGAGGAGGGGAGAGAGAGAGGAAGATCTTCTGTCCTCTGATTGACTCCCCAACCAGCTGCAATGTCTGGAGCTGAGCCGATCTAAAACCAGGAGCCTGGAGCTTCTTCCAGGTCTCCCACGTGGGTGCAGGGTCCTAAGGCATTGGGCAGTCGTTGACTGCTTTCCCAGGCCACAAGCAGGGAGCTGGATGGGATGCGGGACTGCCAGGATTAGAATCTGTGCCCATATGGGATCCTGGCATGTGCAAGGCGTGCTTTAGCTGCTAAGCTACTGCACCTAGCCCTATTTTACTACTTATGAAAGTATAACATACTCATAAGAATATATATAAATCATTTTGTATATTTCAATGAATTGTTACAAGTGAACATATAATGTTACTAGCAACTAGATTTAAAACAGAAAGACAGTTTTCTACATAAGGACCTCAGAATCCTTCCTCATGCCTCTTTGCAATTCCTATTCTCCTGGCCCCCCTAACCTGTACTATGATGGCATAGATCAGTTTTATTGCCCAATATTCAACTTGTTATCAAGGGCAGTTGTGCTATATCTGCATTTCAGGTCTGACTCTTTTGTTTGGTGCCATGTTTCCTTTGTTTGCAGATGATTTTGTTTTGTTTATTTGAAAGGCAGAGGGACCAAAAGGAGAGACTTTTTATCTTCTGATTCACTCCCCAAATACCTGCATTGGCCAGGACTGGGCCAAGCTGAAGCTAGCAGCTTGGAACTCCATCCCAGTCTTCCAGAAGCTTGGGCCATCTTCTGCTGCTTTCTCACATTCATTAGTAGGGAACTGGATGTAGAGAAACCAGCGCTGATACTTGCTGATGTCATAGGTGGTAGCTTACTGTGCCGCAACACCGACCCCTACTCAATATTGTGTTGATGCAAGTTCATGTTGCTCCACAAACATGTCACCTTCATGTTTTCTTTTTGAGTTTAAACCAATGAGAGATTTAAATTGCTTTTCCTTGATAGCTAATGATATTGGGCACCTTCTTATTATATGTCTATGGTGTTATTTATAGCTTGCTTATGTCTTTTGTATTTGTTGGGTTGTGGGTTTTTAAAAGTTATTTGTTTGCTTACTCTTATGTTCAACATCTTCCTTTTTCTTATTCTTCTGGGTACTACATTTTGGTTGGATACAAAGTTTACAGATTCTTCACTTTGTTAAGGATGTCTTGATAAAATAGTATTTTTTTTTATCTTGTTCTATTTCATTTTCTTAGCTTATGGTTGTACTTTTTCACACCTGTTTAATCATCACTGCTTACTTCAACACTAGGCTTTGCTTATGAGTTAGTTTTGGTTTATATTCTGTTAAGTATTTTTTTTTAACCACTAAGTTTTGTTTGCATTGTTCTCTAAGATGCAGTACTCTATGTCACTTTTCAAGGTTCAGCAGAGTTTGGAAAAGATTTCTAAACTGGAACAGGAAAAGGAACATTGGATGTTGGAAGCCCAGTTAGCCAAAATCAAGCTTGAAAAAGAAAACCAGCGGATTGCAGACAAGCTGAAGAATGCCAACGGTGGGCAGCTGGGTGGACTGACCCAAGACAGTGCTACAGTGCTGAATGCTGCTTCTCAGGGTGGAGCTGCCACGAAGGCTGCATCTGAGCCAGTTCAGGGCACCAGTGAGGTAAATGTCTTCGTGATTGTCTTGACTTTGTTGAGATGCTGATTGTTAGCCTGGTATTCAATTTTAACCCTTTTCCAGTCTGTTTAGGCTGCTATAACCAAATACCATAAACTGAGCAGCTTGTACACAACAGAAATGTACTTCTTACAGGGGCTGGAAAGTCCAAGATCGAGGCATCCACAGATCAACCTGTGGTGAGGACCAGCTTCCTGGATCATAGATGACTGACTTTTTTGCTGTATTTTCAAAGACACTGATCCCATTAGATTATCTCATCTCCCAACGGCACTGATTCTGTTAGATTATCTGCCAAAGGCCTCACCCCCTTTAACCATTGCCTTGAGGTTTAGGATTACAACATTAAAATTTTGACAAGGATAGGAGGGACATTCAGGCTAGAGCAGCCATCTAAGTGCACCTGCATTTATAATAGCAATGATTCATGTATTCTTAGGAAAAGCAGGTTAGCATGCAGGATGTCTCCTTCACAAAGTAACTATTGAATTCCCCATGATTGTGCATGAGACTTACCCCGAGGAAGATATATAGTAAGTCACATTTTAGGATGATTTTGTTTAACATAAAAATATGTGTGATGTGGTATTATGTTGTTTTTTTTTTTAATTTTACTTTATTGAAACAGAGGCAGAGATAGATCCCCGTTTCCTGAAATCTCCAGGACTTGACTGGGCCAGTAACCTAAAATTCAGTATATGGGTGGAAGGGAATTAGCCATCACTTGGCCTTCCAGGGTGCACACTAACAGGAAACTGGATCAAAAGCAGAGAAGCCAGGACTCCAAGCAGACACTGTGACAGGATGCAGACAAACTAACTGGCTTTTTGTTTGTTTGTTTGTTTGTTTTATATATTTATTTGAAAGGCAGAATTAGAGGATGCGGGCAGGGAGAGAGAGATCTTCCATTTGCTAGTTCACTCCTCAGGTGGCTGTGACATCCAGAACTGAGCCAGGCAGAAATGACTAGCGAGGAGCTTCTCTTGGGTCTGCGTGTGAATGGCAGGACCCCAAACACTTGAGCCTTCCTCTGCTGCTTGCCCCAGTCAGCTAACAGGGAGCTGGATGGGAAGTAGAGCTTCTGAGATTTGAACCTATGCCCAGTGCTGGCCTTTTAGAAGAAATGACCATAAATACTCTTTTAAATCAATTATATGGTAGATTCCTAGAGAGGATAAAGCTCTGTAAAACACAATGCAGAAACCTGTCAAATTGACTCCTTTTCATAAAGCAGGGTATTGACAAGTTATGTTTTAGCTTTATGTTTCTTAATTTTAACTATAGTGATTTAGAAGGTAAAGAAAATTCTCGACCTCAGAGAATTTATATATTTTTTGAAGTTTTCAAATTATTTTTCCCACGGTTAACAAAAAATGAGGAAAAGGGAGAAGTTGAGAAGGAAAATAAGTCAGAACAATCTCTGCTTGTTGAGGAGCCGTCCTGAGGCAAGGGCCTTGGTGCTGACCTCACCTCTGTGGTGTTCTTCCACCCAGCTCACGGCCGACAGGAAAACCTGCAAGCCATCTCCTTTTTAAAAGATACAGGGCCCGGCGCGGTGGCGCAAGTGGTTAAAGGTCCTCGCCTTGCACGCCCGGGATCCCATATGGGCCCCGCCGGTTCTAATCCCGGCAGCCCCGCTTCCCTTCCAGCTCCCTGCCTGTGGCCCGGGAAAGCAGTCGAGGACAGCCCAAAGCTTTGGGACCCTGCACCCGCGTGGGAGACCCGGAAGAGGCTCCTGGCTTCGGATCGGCATAGCATCGGCCCGTTGCGCTCACTTGGGGAGTGAATCATCGGACTGAAGATCTTCCTTTCTCTCTCTCCTCTGTGTATATCCGCCTTTCCAATTAAAAAAATAATAAAAATAAATAAAAAAAAAAAGATAGATACAGATTAGGTTGCATCTTAGCAGTGTCATGGACCTCAGGTGCTTATTGATATTCCTAATGGTGTTATTATTTAGAAGGATATCATCCTTTTTTTTTTTTTTTGGTAGATAGATGTCAAAGTACCTAGGGCAAGGGGTTGTAATGTCTACAACTTACTTTCAGGTTGTTCAGGAAAAATACATGTGTGCAGATCAGTAAAACAAAGGTAGCACATTAGCAGCTGTCAACTCCAGCAGGCAGGTATGTGTCTTTTTTTTTTTTTTTTTTTTTTTACAATAAGGGGGAGAAAAAATGATTTAAAATTTAAAAGAGCCAACAGAGAAAACCCAGTTTTCTGGAGTTCTGAACTGCATGGTCGCTACCTGCAGGATGATTGTCTAGTGTCCCACAGTGGCAAGTTGGCCTCCGATACACATCTCCTGCAGTGATTGAATGTTTGTACATAGTGTAAGTGAAGCAACAAGAGACGCATGAAACGGCAGCACTCGACACCTGTCGGAGCCTCTGAGGGGTCTGCTTGTTCCACCTCTTTTATAAAGCACCGTCAGAGTAGTTTTCCTAGAGTGTATCAGTGATGACTCTGTCTCTTGCTTCTAGGCTTTGGTGGCTGCTTATTACCTCTAGACTGATTCACTCTTTCATTTGGCAGTTTAAGTCCTGCAAACCTAGTTTCAAACTACCTTTTTAGTTGTTTCTTCATTTCCTCTTACAAATCTAAACTGTACTCTGTGCTCTGGTCATCTTTACAATCTTGACTATCTACTTGTATCCTGCTTCTTCTGCCCAGATGTGTTTATCTGTATTTCTGATTATGTTTTTGTGCCTTGACTGTCTTGAATTCAAAGCCCTTTCCATCATTTAAGGCACAGCTGAGAGGCTGCGTTGTCCATGAACCGCCATTTCAGGCATTGTCTTTGATGATCAGAATTAGAGAGTCATTACATGGGCTGCCTCCTTTCACTTTGCAGCGTAGTCTGGACAATGAGTTGTATTACCTTTCCTTAGTTGCTTTCAATCTGTTGGAAGAAGAGTTTTGGTAGTGGTCGGGACAGAGTGCTGTGGAATCCCAGAGGTGGTCCCCACAGGGTTGAGACAGGTGCAGCAAAAGAGATAAATGAGTGAGTTTTAAAAGCAAGTGGGAAACAACACAGGGGAAGAGTATACCAGGTAAACAAGACGGAACCAACCCAATGCAACCATCAGCTGAACGAGGACCAGAGAAGGTCTCCCCAAGAAGCTGTTAAACTTATCTGGACTATAAGATGCTGGACTCTATGCTTGGTATATGCTTGCAATGAAAAATCTCAACTGAACTTGAACTGTGGTTACACAACAAGGTGGAGGAATCTACCATGAGGGGAGGGATATGGGAGGGGTGGGGGGAATCCCAGTACCTATAAAACGGTGTCACATAATACAATGTAATTAATGATAATAATTAGAAAAGAAGGGTCTTACCTCACATTCTCTTCTGTACCTGACAGATCCCTTCCAGAAATGATTTGGTTCTCACCTTGTGCATGGGAGACTAGAGATAAGATGGGACAGAGTTTTCCACTTACCTTGCTATTTACTTCTCAGCCATTCTTTCTATACCCCATCTTCCCTTACATAAGCTTAAGTGAACTGAGTGCATGCACATGTGTCTGTCTTCTTCCTCTTGCATGTTAGCAGTCTGTCCATTCCAAGATTACTTTACCGGCAAAGGAGACTTGCAGCTACCCAAGGATTACTTTGATCCAAGCATCTTGGGGCTGAAATAATAATAAGAAGAAAAAACAAACCTGCTATTTCTAAATTGAAAGCATTTCAAAAGTTAGATGTTTGCCATTTTCATTAAAACACCACCTCTGTAGTTTGAACATTTCAGCCCCTTGCTGTTGTAAAGATAGCAATGATCACCCGAAAGAAAAGTATACATATACATTTGGGGGGTAGTTGGGATTAAAAGCACTGTATAAAGTTAATAGAATTTTAAGATTATATTTTAAGTGTAACAATAACACATATACATTACATATCTATTTAGATAACTAAAAAATATAGAAAAGAAAAGGAAGGGAGCAGTTATCATTATCCTGGAAAACAAAGCCACTACCATCAACATTTCCTTGTTTTTTTCTTTTTGTAAGATTTTTTTTTTATTATTATTGTTTGTTTGGAAAGACAGATTTACAGAGAGAAGGAGAGGCAGAGAGACTTTCCACCTGCAGGTTCACTCCCCAAATGACTACAACACCTGGAGCTGAGCTGATCTGAAGCCAGTAGCCAGAGTTTCTTCCTGGTCTCCCGCACAGGTGCAGGGTCCCAAGGCTTTGGGCCGTCCTCTACTGCCTTCCCAGGCCGCAAACAGGGAGTTGGATTGGAAGTGAAGCAGCCAGGACATGAAGTAATGCCCATTCGGGATGACAGTGCTGACAGACCAGAGGGTCAGCCAGTTGAGCCAACATGCTGGTCCCAACATTTTTTCTAATGAAATTTTCTTTTAAAGATTTATTTATTTATTGGAAAGTCAGATATATACAGAGAGGAAGATCTTCCATCCGATAATTCACTCCCCAAGTGAGCGCAATGACCAATGCTATGCTGATCCGAAGCCAGGATCCAGGAACTTCTTCCGGGTATCCCACGCGGGTGCAGTGTCCCAAAGCTTTGGGCCGTGCTTGACTGCTTTCCCAGGCCACAAGCAGGGAGCTGGGTGGGAAGTGGAGCTGCTGGGATTAGAACCAGTGCCCATATGTGATCCCAGCACGTTCAAGACGAGGACTTTAGCCGCTAGGCCACGCCACCGGGCCCATGAAATTTATATATGGTTGAGATTGTCCTATATCAAATTTTGAATCCTTCAGCATGTTAATGTGCAGACATTAATCTCATCATTAGTGCCTCCATATAAGCTTCATTATTGCTCCCATAGGATTCCCTATATAGTATGCCATAGTTTAGATATGATTAAACATGACTTATAATGCTTACTATTTTTAATAATATTTTTATGCCTTAGGTTCTTTCTGCATTTTAGATGATTTTTTAAAAAGATGTATATATGTTATTGTAAAGGTAGAGCTAGCGAAAGGGAGACTCTACCCTCTGCTGACTCATTTTCCCAGATGGCCACAATAGCTGGAAGTAGGCTGATCCAAAACCAGGACCCAGGAATTTCTTTTGGGTCTCCCACATGAGTGCAGAGGTCCAAGCACTTGGGCATCCTCTGCTGCTTTCTCAGGCGTTTTCCAGCACATTGGATTGTAACTGGAGCATCTAGTACTTGAACCGGTGCCCACTTAGGATGTCTGTACCTCAGGAAGAGGCTTAGCCTGCTATGTCTGGGCATCAACCTCTAGATGATTTTTCTGGAGGATGTAGTCTCAGGGCTGGAATTATGTGGTCAAAGGATGTGAATGTTTTCCAGTTCTTTGATATTTATTGCCAGATTATTTTCTTAATGGGCTGTATCAGTTTATACTTTTATTAGTTCAAATGAAGATGCTCAAGTTATCAGTGTTGAATGATTCCTTCCATCTGTATAGCAGAATTCCTTGGAAGGACCTGGCACGATAATATATTCTCAGTCACCTCCCGGCAGTACAGGGATGAAACTGGGTAGGTAGAATAGATGCATTATTGGAGTTTATCAAATGCAGTTATAAGTGAATATATAAGTCAAATGATTGGCATATCGTAATAAACATTTCTAACGAATAGAGAAAGTAATTACTCCTCCTGCTTCATTCAGAAGAAAACTATGTGTCTGGTTTTAAAAGTCTTTCGAAAGATTTCTACAGTTGTTTGGGTATAGCATTTATTAGTACACATTTAGTTGATGAACTGATCACTACTCAGGGAAATACTATTAAAATATTTTTTAAAGTATGTGAAGTATTGGATGTCGTCTTTGATTAACGGAATCAGCTGAAATGCTCCTAGTGGTGGTTTTAAGTTGTATCTAAGCATATGTGTGCCCTTCTGCCTTGCAAATAACCTGAAGTCAGTCATTATCACACTCTGAAAATGTTAACCTACAGAAGCAAACTTTAAAAAAAAAAACTAGCAGCACTATAATATGTTTAAAATTATTTTTAAATTAATTTAAGTCAGAAATTATTGTTTAGTTAGTATGAAAAAGTATATTTATTCTTTTTCAGTATTTAAATTTTTCCATTGTATTTGAGAGATTTTCCATCTACTGGTTCACTCCCCAAGTGCTTGCAATTGTCAGGGCTGCTCAGGAACCCAGAACTCCAGCCCAGGCTCTCATGGGAACATCAGGGACCTAAGTACTTGGAGTTTCATCTGCTACCTCCCAGAGTGCGTATCAGCAGGAGGCTGGTTTAGAAGCAGAGGAACCAAGTTCGAGCTACACTGTTGTGTGTAATGTGGGTGCACTTTGCCAGGTGCCTGCAACTACTTTCTTCTTTTGAGTTCTTAGCCAGAGTATTTGTATTTTCTGTTCAAATTGCTTTTTTAAAAAAATGTTTATTTATTTGGAAAGGGAGATTTACAGAGAGAAGGAGAGACAGAGAGAAAGATCTTTCATCTGTGGTTCACTCCCCAAGTGATTGCAATGACTGGAGCTGAGCCGATCTGAAGCCAGGAGCCAGGAGCTTCTTTCCATGCAGGTGCAGGGTCCCAAAGCCTTGGGCTGTCCTCCACT
This sequence comes from Ochotona curzoniae, assembly GCF_017591425.1. Taxonomy (NCBI): domain Eukaryota; kingdom Metazoa; phylum Chordata; class Mammalia; order Lagomorpha; family Ochotonidae; genus Ochotona; species Ochotona curzoniae. Next base: position 64,435,771 of record NW_024466599.1, read on the forward strand.
GCTTTCTCAGGCCACACGCAGAGAGTTGGATGGAAAGTAGAGAAGCTGTGACATGAACTGCTGCCCATGTGGATTCCCAGCTCTTGAAGGGGGAGGATTAACCAATTGAGCCATTGCATTGGGCCATCAAATTGCTTTTATAGTCACCATTGAACAGTCTTTAATGCTTCCTTGCTGACTCTGCTACTGTGCAAAAAGGTGTAGAAATGATAAGTTGAAGTGAAAAGTTGATCTTTCTGTTTATCTTCCTAGTGGATTTGTTAGGCTTGGTGAATTTAACCAACCAATATTTCAGCAGATAATTAGTGTCTCATGGCAGAAGTAGCAAATGCAGTTGTCTGTGTGCAGGTCCAGCATCTTGTAGTAAAAGGCGGTGTGTAGGTGACTGTATCTCTGCACTCTGAGTACCTGCACAATAGCATGCGCTGAACTGAGGAACGGTTAGCAATGTGTGACCTTTTTAGTCTGCAGTGTGAATATTTGGTCCTAAACATGTTTTCTCTTATGTTCTAGATTGGGATTTTAACCAGGACATCTGACAGTGAGGTAATGTGTATTTGGCATCTTGTTTCTTTATAAATATCTGGAAACATGTTTATTGACAGTGTCCTGCAAAAGCCACCTTTGTCCAGTTGTCTTGCTTGAAAATTTCAGCGAATGAGCTGCTGTTTCACCCATCCATCAGTGAATCCTCATTGCTTTCTCTTTGGCTCTATTTTAATTGGTATCCACAAATTGTAGCCTGATTGGTTTTTTTGTTTGGTTGATTGGTTTTTGTTTTTGTTTTTTTGTAGTTGTCTTGTTGAATGACTTGCCTTGGCAGTTTGAAAGGTGCAGTGCACACTTGGCCATTTGTTCACTGGCGTTCTGCGTTTAGCTGAGCGCATTAATCCTCCCTGTGGAGAGCTACTAAAGCAGGGCTTTCCGGTGGCTTAAGAATGCTTGGTTTCTCTTTCTATCTCTCAGAGTGAGAGATCTTGTTTGCTAAAGAGTTGTGCATGTTTCTATTTTTGAAATATTCTAATATATAACTTTATAAAGTGTTTTTATAAGTGACCATGAAACATGTTGGAAATCGTTCCACTTTACTAATCAGTTGACATAGTGATAATTCTAGTTTGGTTAGGTTATTTGATTTTCTTTTTTATTTTCTTGAAATTCTTTGATTTTCTAATTGGTCTTTTAACACATGTAATTCTGAACTTCTTCATGAATTTTGAAACAATATTACTGTTTGAGTAACTACTTGAAATAACAGTCTGAATCAAATATCATACTGCATAACCTAGAGATAGTCTAGTTTGTTAGTGTATTGAAGGACATTAGAGTTATAATCATTTGTGAGAGAAAAACGATGTTTAGATTTTAGCAGTTCTGATGAATAGCTCCTTTTTGTTGCCCTCTCCCATTGCAAGAGAAGATAGAAGAGACAGAGATTTTGACAGGCTTGAGGCTAATGAAGGTGGAGGTAGGGACATGAATCCAGGGGGCTTCCCAGTTCTGCACTTCAGCTGCTTCATCGGAAGATGAGGTGCTGAATCAATAAAGATTAGTCTGTTATGATTCCTCATAATATTTAAGGAAAAACGTACAAAATGTTGCCTTTTTTCTTCTAGAATTGCTTCATCTCACTGGCATTTGTTTGTGTGCTGTGTTTAGGCTCCAGATGTTGAATCCCGTGAAGACTTGATTAAAAACCACTACATGGCCAGGATAGTGGAACTTACGTCTCAGCTACAGCTGGCTGACAGTAAGTCAGTGCACTTTTATGCTGAGGTGAGTGGCAGGTCCTTGGCTGGGGGCTCTCTCTTAGTCCTCTTGGAGTTAGGTCATGTTCAGTTCTCTTACTGTTGACTAGAAGAGAAAGTCAATGCCTGTGTCCTGTGTCTGAAGATTTGATCACAGTTCATATTGATTAGTATGAATACTAAAACCCTCATTTTAAAGGTTAATTTTTATTTGAGAGGGAAAATTACCAAGAGAGAGGGGAGAGACACAGAAAGAGCTTCCATGCGTTGGTTCACTCCCTTGATGGCCGCAACAGCTGGGACTGGGCTGGTCTGAAGCCAGAAATCAGGATCTTCTGGGTCTCCCACATAGTTGCAGGACTAGACCACAGTCTGTTGCTTTTCCAGTGATGTCTATCAGAAGTGGAGCAGCTGAGACTTGAACCAGTGTCCCCACATGGGATACTGATGCGGCACGTGGAGGGTTGGTTTGCTACACCTCAGCTCTGGCCCCCTAAACGCTCATTTCAATAAGCATAAGATTGATTTGTCTTTTCCAAGTTACTGTTAAGATAGCTAGGAGACTTAATAGGTCACATAATATAGGTTGAATATTGCCATACTTAACTTTTTTAAAATATATTTTGTTGCATTTTCTTCTTTTCTCACCAGCTATTTCATTGTCTTATGACAATTAGAAAAACATCTTCCAATATGATTAATAAAATCATATTAAAAGTACAAAAGGGAGGGAATGAAGAAAACACAGGTGTAAGAAAAAGCAAATAATGGGATAATGGATGCCCCTCAGCATGTAAGATCTTTAAGATATCTAATTTGAAATCTCAAAGATAAGTTATATAGATGGCAGAAAGAGAACTATCATGCTTAAAATTATTTAATAAATTGAAAAGGGAAACACTTCCTTTACTGGGTCTGACTTTATGATTTTTCTCCTGCACTGTAGCAGTTAGAGGGGTTGAGAGCTACCCAGTGTGCCTAGCTCCATGTTGTTTGCAGACAGCTGTTGCAGAGTATGTTTAAGAAGCGCACGAATAGGAAAAGTGTGTTGCAATGCAGAAAGGGGGTGAGGGGGGGAAGGCAACTGGAGGACTTGGCAATGGAATTAGCTGTCATCTATACTCACCTGGTATGTATGCACCTGCTCTGTGTGGCCCCTAGCTGCTGTCTGCAGTAGTGTCCTGCCTTGGCTTTTATCCTCCAGAGGTCCTGCACCCTCTTTGTGCTGAGCAGAGTGGATGTTTGTTTAATAGGGGGTGGTGGACTTGGTTGGTGAAACATTCCTGATATTTTCTCAGAAAGTGAAAAGAAGCTGGGATATTTTTAAGACTTTTATTTCCACAAGATTTGCTTATTTTACTAAATGTTTTCAGCACAATTGTGATAGACTTTTTATATTGGCCTAGCTTTCCCTTGACTATAAACAGGAAGTGGTTGACCCACTGGATGACTTTCCTGGAATGGTTAGTCTGAGCACCCAATGTTGACACAGCATTCAGATGTGTCTCATCAGATCCTCCTTGTCCATCTGAATGGCCTTCCCAGAAAGTTCAGTGACCCTTCTGACTGTATACTCGGTTTCAACAACAGTGTGAAAGAGGCTTTAGCTTTCTTTTTGATTTAGCTTATCTCTAGGTATTTTAGGTTTGGTAGAAACCCTGAAGAAAGTATCTCTGGTCGTCACGGTTTCAGGTTCATCTGTTCCTCCTGTAGACAAAGCATAAAATGTGAAGTAGGACTGTAAAGCCTTTATTGTTCCTGTAATGTGGTCTCTAATTAAGGACTTTAAAACACGACAGAAGTATCTTAGAGTGTTAACTGCATGGTAGAAATTGGTGATGACTTTCAAAGTAGTCATCTGCCTCTTTATTAATTCTAAGTATCGAAGAACTGTGGGCTAATGTACAGCCATGGTCGTCAGGTTAGACCTAGAGGGGAAAAACAAACATGAGTGAGCCTGGGTGCTTAGGTTTTTCTCCTCTTTACTGCAATAGTAGAGTTTGGGGCATAGCTTTCTTCTGTGTAGTCCAGTGTTTGGTACAGTGGCTGTAGGTATCTGACAAATACTCATGGCTGGATGAATGAATGAGTGAATGAATGAGTGAATAAATGGCTTATGGCTTTGGAAATGTTTTCTAGTATTCTACTCTGAAGCATTTGGAAAATGCGCCCTCTTTATGTTTTCCAATTTTGCAGTGTCGGGCACTCTCTAAGAGATTGGCCTTGGCAGAAAAGTCGAAGGAGGCGTTGACAGAGGAGATGAAACTTGCTAGTCAGAACATCAGCCGACTTCAGGTGAGTTCCCAGTGCTGTTTCTTTGTAAGTTCTTGGCTAGCACAACCAGCATTTCCTTTCCAAAGTAGCAGTGCTGGACCTCTAGACATGCTTTTTTTCTTAACCAATTTATTTCTAACTCATTTTTAAAAGTAGCATGTTGTGTCAATATCTGTATTGTTTGTTTCTCTGATTTGATTTTGATTTTAAATCATTTTATAGTTAGTGCTTGCTTAAATTATATTTATTTACCCATAATCCTTCCTTTTTGCCACTCTTTCTAATAAATCTTCACTAGGGTGAGGTTTGGACTTGTTTTGTACAAATTATTCTCTTCTTTTTCTTTCCTGTTTGTCATATTGAAAGGTAGGGTTGCAGAATATTCTTCTGTGCCCCGGCCTTGATTTCCGAAAGTCCATGGTGCCAGGCACAAACAAAAACACATAGCATAGCAACACCCACTTACTCTTTGTTTATTCTCCTTTCCTTATTTAGTTTAGTTTAGTTTGTTTTTGTTTTGTTGTTTTAAAGATTTATTTACCTTACTCAAAAGTCAGAGTTACAGAAAGAGAAGGAGGGAGATATTGATCTTCCATCTGCTGGTTCACTCCCCAAATGGCCACCATGGCCAGAGCGAGGCTGGTCCAAAGCTGGGAATCAGAAGCTTCCTCTGTGCCTCCCATGTAGGAGACCTTGGCCATTCTCTGCTGCTTTCTCAGGCTGTTAGCAGGGAGATAAATCAGAAGTGGAGCAGCTAGAATACGAAGCCGCACCCATGTGGGATTGCTGGTGCCACTGGTGGAGGATTAACGTGCCACATCACCATCCCTGCTTGTTTAGTTTATCAGATTAGCTAGGAACACAGAATTAGATTTTAGGGGTTTAGAGAGTGCCTGAGACAAAGGCCGCCTGTCCCAGGTTGGGTGCTGCTGGGCAGGCTGTGGGCCATCAAGGTATTTGATGGCTTCAGTTGGTCTGACGTCTCACTTAAAGCTAAAGAAAACTTAGGGAGCTTGCAAAAGATCATTTAGTCCTGTGGCTTTTCTAATAGCTTTGCATTTGGTGTAGAAGGGAACTCTTACATGGTTTTTGTCATGAAACGGTATAATTTTAAGGCTGAAGACAACTTTTTTTTTTCCCGCGTTATTTTCTTACCAGGCCTGTGCTGTTCCTTTCATATTAAATGATCAATATCTTGATAGGCTACCTCTCTACATTGTTAAGGCAAATCCAAAAGCTTCTTGGAGTGATATATCCAGTGGGGTTTGCACCCCGCCTTTCCTTTGCTACATAGGATGAGCTAACCACCACCAAGAGGAGTTACGAGGATCAGTTAAGCATGATGAGTGACCATCTGTGCAGCATGAACGAGACGTTGTCTAAGCAGAGAGAAGAGATCGACACCCTGAAGATGTCCAGTAAGGTGCGTGGAGGGCAAGCAGGGGGCCTCCGTGCCTCGAATAGTTAATAGAAGCAGGTATTTCAGGAGCAAAATTGTGGGAAATTGTTAAGTGTAAATATTTTCCTTGCTATTTGCTCTCTTGTCCGGTGGGAAGATGAAGTTTCTGTGGGCTCCAAGCTGAGAGGGTTTGACCTCTTAGGCTCTAAAACTGCTGTTTTTTGGCCCTTTGGCCACTGTTGTCCAGTGGTGCCTCTCAGAGGGCCTTGGGAGGGGAATTGCTCTTTGTTTATAAGAAGGGGTAAAACAGGGCTGCTGAAGAGTAACCTTGAGCACATTTACTCTCATAGTTACTCATCTAATCTAGGACTGACTTATGCTTTCGCTCCAGAGATTTCCCTTGATTTTGTTTCTCTTTGCTTGTCCAGACCAGGGTCAGTAAATGTTGACTCCCGTGTTCAGGAAGCAGTTCACATCCACATACAGTGTCTGTGTTATTATAACACAGTGCGTGCATTCTTCTGCAGTGAAAAGCAAGCTTTGGAAAGTTGGCCAGCTGCTCAGTTTTGTGCACCATTTCAGATGCTTAGCACATTTTGGTAACTCAGATGATGTTTATGCCACCACTAGCTGGCATTCTGTCTACACCCTGTACTCCTGATGATTGCTGCTGCTTACTCAGCAAGCATTAACTGAGTTTGTGTACATTGTGGAAGAAGAAAAGGTCAAAGAAACATAGCTCTCTTTTGACATCTGCTGGCAACCATGTAGGGTGCATTCTGCTCTGTGGGGTTCTCCTTGGAAAACATATTAATGCGTTGGAATCTGCATCAGGTGCTTTTGGCTTCCTGTGTAGTTTCATGATGTTGAGTAACTTCTTACTACATTGAGGGATGTCTCTGATGCTTCTCTGCACCATCTTGGTCACAATTATAACCAGCCAGTGTGGTTCTGATTATGGTTTGCTGCTTCCTTGTGCTTCAGAAATGTGAGCTAGAGGTAGGGGGTAGGAGGCTGGTCCTCTCGAAAGATGCCTTGCTAGCTCGTGTGGCCTCATGGTCTTCTAGCAGAGCAACATCTCACCCCTGGGTTGTATTTCTAGTAATGGTAGAAAGCTACACATGGAAGAATGTCTGTTTTGTTTTTTCTCCTGGTGTGTATGACAGAGTTCAGCAATGGTATAAGAAAATCCACTCTAGCACCTAACACTTGAAAAGAAGTTGACAGTGATTTTAGGGAATCTTCAGGCTCTAGAGTTGTGGAAGTATTTGATTTTGACTTAAGAAGGGTAAATGTTGAGTACCTCAAAGCTCATTGAATTGCAGCTACTTCAGAAATTCAGGGATTTGCAAGTTTTTTCTCAGAGCTTTTTAATCTTTTCCATAAAGGACCTGCCCATTAATGAAATTCTGAGTAAGATCCCCAAATGCATTAAGTTTATATTGTTAACTTTGACCCCTATTTTTTTTTTTGCCTCTTCCTCTTTGTTAGTAATTTATATTGCTGTAGTATCATCCTTTAACTGAGTTGACATTGTCTCCATTGGCTACCAAGTAAACATCTTCAATTATTTGTTATTATCTTGCTCTTGGTGGTTGTATTTTGCAAGTTACCCCCTTTTAAGGAGAAAATGTTTAGACCCAATAACCTAGGAATCGAATTAGAATGTACTCGTAAGAAGTGAACCACTTCAAAAGGAAGAAAAGTCATACAACACTGGAAAGTAGGAATCTTTGTATTCAAGAGAATAGAGAGTAAGTTCTAAGTTCAGACATCTTCCCTTTACCTTGTGCTCAGCCAGTGTCTGGGCTTGTTTGCTACAATAACCAGTGCCTGGGGTGTTGGGTGGCATGTGTTCAGCATTATTACCTATGAACACCTCCAAAAGTCTTAAGAAAAAAAATATGTTAAATATGTTAAAAAATCTTTTATTCAGCTTCATGTAATCTTTTCCCTGAGGGGTGGTGAGGGGAGAATTTGAGTTTTAGATAAATCCAAGATAGTAGCTTTCGTTCCTTTTTTTTTCCAAAGATTTATTGACTTTTATTTGAAAGATAGTTTATAGAGAGGAAAGACAGAGAGAGAGAGAGCTCTTCCATCTGCTGCTTCACTTTCCAAATGGCCACAATAGCCAGAGCTGAGCTGATCTGAAGCAAGAAGCCAGGAGCTTCATTTGGATCTCCCATGTGGGTGCAGGGTCCCAAGGCTTTGTGCCACCTTCTACTGCTTTCCCAGGTCTCAAGCGGGGAGCTGAATGAGGAGTAGAGCAACCAGGACATGAATTGGCGCCCATATGGGATGCTGGTGCCTGCAGGTGGAGGATTAGCATGTGAGCCACAGTGCTAGCCCCAGCAGCCTTCTTTTCTTTATTGCCTGAATTCATTCCCCAGAGGATGGGGACCCCTGGAAATAATCATTCATATGATGTCACAGTTGTTTGTGTTAATGCCTGCTTCTGAATTCATTTCCATGAACCTTTTGAAGTATTTTCAGAGAGCAGGGTAAGTTAAAGAAGACTGCAAAGAAGTTAAAGAAGACAAGTCATTGGCTGTTCTCTCTCTTGAAAAGCTCAAGCATTCCAAACTAAAATACACCATCAGACAGCTTGGTTTATAAACTTTTTCTGGAACTTTTCATTCTTATTGTTGATGTTTTTGTTTACACAGGGAAATTCTAAGAAGAACAAGACTCGATAGTTTACATGTAACTGGTTGGCAACTGTACTTTCCAGAACTGCTGCTACTGCTGCAGAGAACTGCAGGGCCCAGACCACGTCCAGTGCGGGCGGCCTTCGGCAAGCTGAAGTGTTGCTGGACCCAGTAAACTAGTTGGTGTTGTAAATGGCCTTGAGACATTTAAAATATATTTGTAACCAGGAAGGCAAATACTGAATTGGATGTTGACAGTGAAATGGAAAACAATACATGTACCATGGATATTGTAGGTTTCCTTCTGCTGTTTTTACTGTGCACTTTTTAAAATTAGGTTTTAATTTCGGTATGTAAGAACAACAAATATTTTGTATATTTTCAAACTCAATTATATGCTAATCAATTTGGTATCTATGGAATAGATCTATGTTTCTGGTTGAAATGCTTAAATTGTTCAGCTGTCATTACTTCTTACTGTGATTGAAAGCCGTCTACAGATTCTTTTTTTAAGATTTATTCATATTCTCTTTTTCCCTCTCTACCTCTGCTCCTTCTTTACCCCTCTCCTTCCCTTCCCTCTTCCTCCTTCTCCCTTCACCTTTCAGCCTTCCTCCCCCTTCCCTTGGCCCAAGAGGAGGGAGGGAGTATGCCTTGCAAACTTCAGATTTTGTGGGTTTGTTATCATTGTCTTCAGCTCTCCAGTACCCTCTCTGTGTTTGAATAACAGCTAAAGGAAATTCATGTCAATAAATTCATACTTACATCAAACTTTCAGTCTCTCTGTGAACTCTGTTGAAGTGGACTTTATGAAATTTATCAAATTCCAGTTGACCTATATATACTCTAATTCCTTGAATGGAAATAATTAATAGTTAATAGATAATAGTTAATCCTTTGGTCAAGCTCATGGGTTTTGCCTGGAGAACTATTTAGTAACAACATTTAAAGTAAAGACCCTGATTTCAGGTTTCCCTTTCAGTCTCCTGTTGGTTTATCTCATAAACACTGTCACTTTAGTGCGCATATGAGGGATGTCCCTGCAAGTACCTCCTCCCAACCCCCAGGCCCTAACCACACCACTCTTTCCTGAGGTGCTGACATTGGCCCATTTCAGCACTGCATCAAAGCCCCTGGATTAGCTGAGGAGTTCCTGAAACCCCTTCTACCCAACCTGTAGTCTGTCTCCCTTGAGGCTGTTACCCAGGCAGTTGTTGGTCACTGTGGGAAGTTACAGTATTACTGGTTCACCTGTAAGCACATCACCATCTTCTCTGGACTCAGCACAAGGGCCAGCTCCTGGGTATCGGCCCAGAATCCTCTCTGCCTGCCAGAGAGGGACTCAGGGGTTAGACCCAGGCCTCCCCACAGTGCAAGGATTGGGATCCTGGCTTGAGGGGCCTCTGAATTTCTAGTGAATCGCATTCTTGACCCTTCGAGACCTTTGTCCCCTTGTTTTCCATTTTATGTTCCTGCTTGGTTTGGGTTCTCTATCAACTGATCCCACTGTTCTCACTGTATCTGCACCTCTGAGAAAGAAACGGCAGAGACTCAGGCTGACTAGCCCCATCGCAAACCTGCAGCGGCCAGCCCCGCCCAGGTTGCTATTGTTCAGTGACAGTCCTTTGGCATTTCTAGTCCCTTTCTCTTCTAAGTTTCAATCAGGCAGCCCGCTCATCTCCACAAGCCTGGTTCCCCTCATTCTGAGGCTCTGCATCAAAATCACAGCCTGTCAGCAGTGATCTGACCACACTTGTTTCCACATATGCCCATCCTTCTTGCTGTTCCCAATCTGAGTTGTCTCTGCCTATCTTAAAGCTACCATTGCTGGTGCTCTTATTGCTCCTCCTTTTCCAGGTGATGGGTTTCAGTGAGATCTTCCATTTCTCATCCTGCTGGCTTCCTTCTCCCAGCTTCCAACAAGCTGTGCTTAATGCATCCTTTAAAAAGTTCAGAGTGTGGCCCTGAAGCCAAACTCTCCAAGTTTGGAGCCTTATACATGCAGATGAGTTGCTTAACATTTTTGTACTTCAGTTTCCTTACCTGTAAAATGGGACTATTTTAGTAGCACCTACCTTGAGGCCAGCATTATGATGTAATTGGTTAAGCTTCTGCCTGCAATGTTGGCATCCCATAATTCCATAAGGGCACCAGTTGAGTCCCAGCTGCTCCACTTCTGATCCAGCTGCCTGCTAATGTGCCTGGGAAAGCAGCAGCAGATGAACCAGGTCCTTGGGCTTTTCACACACATGGGATACCTTGATAAACCTCGTGGTTCCTGGCTTCTGTCTGAAGCTAGTGATGGCTACCATGGTAACCGGAGAAGGGCGGAGTTTGCCTCCAACCAAACCTGGAATGGATGGCAGAATTCTGGCAGGCTTCCTTTACTCAGCATCTTAAATTTGGCCCTGGCTACGTGATACCCAGACTACTCAATTTCTCTGCTGTGCTTCTCCCATCCTTTGGCAGATCTTTAGTCTGCACATATTTCTGCCTTGACATTTTCCTGAGAGCCTTTGGAATGGTCTCTCACTATTTGCTGAGCAAGATCAGTGTGTGTGTGCACCTGAGCTGCACAATCGACCATACAGCGCTGTTTCCTCAGCCCTAGTGGTCCCACTCCAATGGGATGTCTTCTTGAAAACTCCAGCCCTCTCCACATGGACCTGTTTTCCTGTCAGAGACACCATCAATCTTGGAAAGTATTTCCCTTTTTACTTCAATGTTGGCTCTAGGGTAAAAATGCCTTTTTTGCTTAACTGCTAATGGTTATCTTGGTAAAATCAGTTTCCAAGGCATATAGTAACCACCATTTGTTAGCTGCTTACCCTAATTCAGCTATAGGTAAGACTTGATGTTTATTGTTTCACTTAAACCTCCCAACAACCATATCTTGAATATACTACCTGCTATAGGCAGATTCTCCAGGATCAAAAAGATAGCATACCTTGGAGCCAGGATTCAAACCCAACCTAGGCTGGGCACTGAGCCTAAATTGTTCACTATTGTATTATGATCATTCCTGCTCCCCACCCCCTGCAGGGCTTATGTTTTTGAAAGGAACTCAAGTACTTGAGCCATCATTTACTGCTTCTCAGGTACATTAGCAGGTAGCTAGGCCAGAGGCAGAGCAGCTGGGATTGGAGCCAGCACTCTGGCAACTGAGTATTCCCAGTAGCAGCCTAATTTGATATATTATGATGTCAGTTCCAGTGTGAGCTTTTAAATCGAAGGCTTTCAGCTACCGATATTTGGAGGCTAAAATATTAAATTTTTGCCCTGGCATGATGACTCATTGGCTAAATGCTCATCTTGAGAGCACTGGGATCCCACGTGGGTGCAGGTTTGTGTCCTGGCTGCTCCACTTCTGATTGAGCTCCCTACTTGTCGCCTGGTGGTGAGGGGGTGTGGTGGAGGATAGCCCAAGGCCTTGGGTCGCTGCACCTGCAAGGGAGACCCAGAGGAGGCTCCTTATTTCTGTCTTTGGATTGGCGCAGCTCCAACAATTGAGGCCATTTGAAGAGTGAAGCAGTGAATGGAGGATCTTTGTCTCTCCTCTCTGTAAACCTAATCTACCTTTCTAATAAAAATAAATAAATCCTGTAAAAAATTAACTTTCAGGAACACCATTGTGGCACAGTGAGTTAAGCTGGTTCAGCTGCTCTGCTTTAGGTCCAGTTCCCTGATAATGCACCTGGAAAGCAATTGAAGGTGATCCAAGTTCTTGGGCCCCTGCACCCATGTGAGAGGATCCAGATGAATTCCTGGTTTCTGGCCTCAGCCTGGCTTGGTCCTTTGTAGTCACTCGAGGAGACTGAACCAACCCGTAGATGATCTCTCTGTCTCTGAACTCAAATAGATAAAATAATATTTTAAAGTTAAATTTCACAGCTACTCCAAGTACTTAATTCAACTTCCCCTCTCCACATCTTTAATAAATACCAATTTTCTCTTTCAGTTAGCTTTTAGTTAGCTTCTTAGTCTTTTTTTTAAGATTATTTGAAAATCAGATCAACAGAGATGAAAGAGAAGGAAGGAGAGAGAGAGACAGAACAGAAATGAAAGAGAAGGAAGGAGAGAGAGAGAGAGAGAGAGAGAGAGAGGAAAGTATCTTCCATTTACTGGTTTACTCCCTACGTGGTTGCAACAGCCCGTTACGGACCAAGCTGAACCCAGGGAGTCAGGATGCCAGCATGGGTGGTAGGGGCCCAAACACTTGGGCTGTCCATCTGCTGCCTTCCAAGGCACTTGAGCAGAAAGCTGGATTGGGAGCAGAGTGGTTAGGACTTGAAAAAGCACTTCAGTTTGGGTTGCTGGTGTTGCAAATGGCAGCTTAACTCTGCCCCACGACACCAGCTCTTCTGGGCTAGTTGAAAGGCTTAGCCACAATATTTCTCTATGACATGATCATTGCCCCTCTAACTCAATTGTTTTTATAAACTTTTTTGTTTGTTTCATTTTGTTTGTTTGAAAGACAGGGAGACAGCAGAGAAAGATCCTCCAACTTCTGGTTTATTCTACAAATGCCCACAACAGTGAGGACTGGGCCAGGGAGGAGCCAGGAGCCTAGAACCCAGGAATACTCTGCTGTGATTGGCAAGGCCATTACCTGCTGCCTCCCAGGGTGAGCATTAGCAGAAAGCTGCGTCAGCAGTGAGGAAGCCAGGACGTGAACTAGGTGCACCCATACAGGATGTGGGCGTCCCAAGTTGTGACTTAACTACTGCTCCCCGACTTTTCATTTGTATTTACATATTCCCTGTCACACAAACCAAGCTAAATACCCAACCCTGAGCATATTTATGCCATGATGCTGTACCTTCCTTCTGGCCCATAGAGTGTAAACTTTGTGGTCACTGTTTTATTAGGAGAATTTTTCTTACACATAAGTAGAGAATAGCACAAGCCCTCTATCCCTATCTCTTGTGATGAATATCCTGCCAATCTTTTATCATTTTTCCACACTTACTTTTTTCTTGGAGTATTTTCAAGCAATTTCCAGACATTGGGTTCTTCCATCTGTGTGAAATACTTCAATTCTGCATACCTTCGGAAACATGGTAAGCTCCAGCTTGTGAAGCCCTTAAGCACATCGTCATTTGTTCACAGTGGTGTGCTGAGCAGACCATGAGGAGCAAAACAGACAGCCTGGCTGCCTCCCTCAAGAGCTGACAGCCCGTCAGTGAAGTCAGGAAGTGATCACATAACGTACAGCCCCACTGGTGGTCCTTTGCCATCCACCCTGACCCTGGGATTGTCTTGGGACAGACAGTAACAGAGGTTAATGCAGGGTAGCTGCTTAAATTTTTATTTTCTATTTTTTTTTTTTTAAGATTTATTTTTATTATTTTTTTATTGGAAAGGCGGATATACAGAGAGGAGAGACAGAGAGGAAGATCTTCCGTCCGATGATTCACTCCCCAAGTGAGCGCAACGGGCCGATACTATGCCAATCCGAAGCCAGGAGCCTCTTCCGGGTCTCCCACGCGGGTGCAGGTTCCCAAGGCTTTGGGCTGTCCTCGACTGCTTTCCCGGGCCACAGGCAGGGAGCTGGAAGGAAAGCGGGGCTGCCGGGATTAGAACCGGCGCCCATATGGGATCCCGGGCGTGCAAGGCAAGGACCTTTAACCACTTGCGCCACTGCGCCGGGCCCAGCTGCTTAAATTTTTAAAAAGCCACACATACAACTAAATGTCTGAACTTTTTAAAATGGTGAGCTTAATTTGAGTGAGGCTGTTCTAAAATGCTTATTACTAAGAAAAAATCAAAACCAAAAAATAGCCCTCCCCATTTCATGCTCCCCAGAGAAAACCAGCTCTACTCAGAGTTTTGGTATCTATATTTCCAAACAGTAGGCTATTTTTGCATTTCCTGTTTGACACTGTTAACTGACTTTGAGTTGGAAAACAAGGATTTGCCTATCTCAGCTGCTGTCTCCTCACCACTCACATCCACTCACACACATACACCTTTTCATCTAACTAGTTACATCAACCTTTGACTAGGTCACTGTCCAGTAGATATTAAATGGTAACTATTTCAATAACAGTAACAGCTCAGTCATGTCCTCTACTGTGACTACATTTGCCTCAGGACTCTTTGTTTTCCTTGGGATTAACAGTCATCTTTCACTTAAAAAGTAAATGTATTTCCTAGTTTGTGTGGTACTTTGAAATACTTACTCTCTCACAGGTTGTAACTCTTTCTCTTCATGTGGCCAGATTCAGTTGGATGTTCATCCAGTCTCGTCCTCTAGGAGTCTCAGCTAAGTGCTCTGCCACCTGCTGCAGGCACTGCTCCCCGGGCAGGCAGCTGCTCGTGTGGGGAACTCCCTTCCATATCCTTAAACAACCCCAGAACCTCCAGTGTGCTGGTCTCTAGTTGCCTTTGCCTCTCAGCTTTCCAAGGCATTGCCTTTCCTGTCCAGGCCTCTTGTGACATGAAAGTGAAAAATGAGAGGAAATTCTCAGCCTGGGCTGAGCAGGGAGGGATGCACCTAACTTTCTCTCGAGTATTTATTGTGATGCTTAGTTCCTGTTGTTCAAAAATGTGGGAAATGAGAAAGACTATCAGGACAATGCAATATCTTTGTAGAAATGCAGCAATTAATATTTCTATTTCTGCTCTTCATGCATATAAAATGATTTTAATCAACATTGGAATTATAAAGTATTCCAAGTAAGGGGGAGGAGAGAGTAAAATAGAAAAGGGGAGTGAGAGTGAATTCCCTGACTGCACAACTTCAGAGAGGCATCGTTTACACCAAGTTCTATAGGAAACCCAGGGAGAACAAAGTGGGCCTGTGTAAAGACGGAAGAGCCACTGGGCATAGCCCGAGAAACAGGCAAATAGCATGGGTTTGGTGTCAGTTGTCAGTGCCACCCTCCGTTACTTTCTATGCAGTACTGTTCACTTGTTTTTCCGTAAGATTCATTTGAAATGCAAATGAGAGAGAGGGAGACCCATCCATCTGCTGATTCACTCCCCACTTGGGCCATCTTCCACTGTTTTCCCACAGGCACATTAGCAGGGAGCTGGATCAGAAGTGGAGCAGCTAGTACTTGAACCTGGCCTCAGTACTTATATGGAATGCTGGTGTTGCAGGCAGTGGCTTAGCATGCTATGTCACAACACCTATGCCCAAGTACTGCTTACTTTTGAAAAGTAATAAAAGTGGATCTGGATTCTTTGGGGCCAGTGCTGTGATGTAGCACATAAAGCTACCGTCTGCAATGCTAGCATCTCATATGGGTGCCTGTTTGAGTTCCGGCTGCTAGACTTCTGGGAAAGCAGTGGAAGATGGTTTAAGTTGTGTAGGCCCCTGCATGTATGTGGGAGACCCAAAGAAGCTGCTGGAGCCTGGCTTTGGGGCAGCCTAACTCTGGCTGCTGCAGCCATGTGGGGACTGGACCATGAGTGGAAGATCTCTGTTTCTCCCTTTCTCTCTCTCTCTTTCTAACTTTCCACTAAATAAATCCTAAAGAAAACAAGCAAACAAACAAGAAAGCAAAAAACAAAACAAGAGAACAAAACCAGAAAAACAAAAATTAGATTCTTAACATTGGATAAGACCTTACCAATCAGACTAATAGCATCACCACTTTTGAAGTTCATTATTCTTCAAAACAAATCAAAAACCATTTCTCAACAAAAGTGAAAAACATGAAGGGAAGTGAGGAAGCCGTTAGCTTAAAAAGTCACACAAAGAGCTGAAATAAAAAGCTTCCTCCACATATGTATGAACTAAAGCCCTAAAAGTAAAGCTCCTAGGGAGAAAAACGTGCGATTCATAGTCGTTTTAGGCAGCATTAACCCTGGCAGTTGCCCCTGGTCTTAAAATCTTCAAGTTCCTTTAGAGCTCCACCATAGGAAGACAGCAACATAGCTGGTTGACAGTGGTTAAGAAAACCTCTCAGGGCCACCCTGACAAGGGAGAGTTTGTTCTAGGCAAGGAGAGGGAGTTTTTGTCCTCGGCTAAGAGCCATGTCCTCAGACACGATTGTGATAAATGGACAGCTTGTCAGTAAGTGTTTGCCTCCTTGCCTCACATTTCCAAGCAGTTCTGTAATTAGCTCCAAATTAGGAAATTAGTTGGAAAGTCTCAGAGTAAGAAAACCTTTGAAATCATTGAATGCCAAGTTAGCACTAGAAGAACTTTCCATAAGAGGGAGATTGGAAGGATTGATTTGTGCATGGAAAAACACTGGAGGCTGATATCTTGTTTGGGGGTGCAGGGACCTCCCCAGTTAGAGTCTTTGTGCTTGTTATACCTGGCATTCGAATTGTCCCTTAAACAACAGGGAGTCGTGGAATCACCTCGCGGTGTCATCTTATAGGCCTAAGAATAGAAACAGCACAATTCAGCTAATGGAACAAATGCCTTTAAGTGCATCTTGCTCAGATGTTCAACAACATTGCCTCTCTTTCACTGTTTTCCTTTAAGATGCCTCTTAAGTTGGCTTAAGTTGTCAACATAGTTCATGTTATCCTGTATGCCATTTTCCAAAACAGCTATCAATGCTTTGAGGCAGGTAGAATGCTGTATGTTTCACCTCTGAGTAGATATTCTGCCTGGCGGGATGTCTTGTCTGTAGTAGGTGTTTCATAAATGGTAATTGGGTGGCACTGTGAGTTAAACCACTGCTTTGATACCTGTTTCCCATATTAGAATTCCTGGGATTGAATCCCGCCTACTGTTTCCATCCACTTTTCTGCTAATGCGATTGAGAGGCTGCGGCTGATGGCCCATGTACTTGGGTTCCTGTCGTCTGTAGGGGAGAGGTTCCTGTCACCCACATAGGGGATCTTTTGGAGTTCCTGGCTCTTGATGTCAGCCTGCCTCAGACCCAACTAATGTGGCATTTGGGGAGTGTACCAGTGAATGGAAGATCTCTTTATCTCCTCCCTTTCTATTTTTAAAGTAAACAAATATAAATAAAAACTCCCAAAATAAAATGATAACTCACAAAATGAAAGGAGATCCTTTTTTAAAAAAGATTTATTTTTATTATTTTTTTATTGGAAAGGTGGATATACAGAGAGGAGAGACAGAAAGGAAGATCTCCCGTCCAATGATTCATTCCCCAAGTGAGTGCAACGGCCAATACTATGCCAATCCGAAGCCAGGAGCCTCTTCTGGGTCTCCCACGCGGATGCAGGGTCCCAAAGTTTTGGGCCGTCCTCGACTGCTTTCCCAGGCCACAGGCAGGGAGCTGGAAGGGAAGCAGGGCTGCTGGGATAGAACCGGCGCCCATATGGGATCCTGGGGCGTGCAAGGTGAGGACCTTAACCACTGCGCCACCGCGCCGGGCCCGAAAGGAGATACTTTTAAAACAAAGCCACCTGGATAAAATTTGGTCTGTGTAGCTCACGCCACACCTGAATGTCCCATTTGAAGGCATCGGCAGCCAATCTTAGGCCATGCCAAACTGTTTAAGTGATCATCTCCCTAAATGTCACTAATTTCAATGGCATTTTTGACAAAGATGTCTGAAGAAAATTGTTTTTTGTTTTTAACAGAAAGTCATTTAGCAACAGCTTCTTGCTCAAACCGTAGGCCAGAGTGCTTCAATGGTGACTTTGGTTTTGTTAGTTCATTTGAATTGTTGCTGAAGTCATCTGCTGGGTAATACTGATTTGAAAATGGTTTTTCCAAAAAAGCCTTTATCTTGAATTGAGTGGCTTAACACGACTTCTCAAACCTGCAAAGTTTTTACAAAAGAATGTTCTTACATTCAGTTAAGGCTAAGCTGCTTCCTCCATTTGAACTCCTATTAATTGATCTTGACAGCTTCAGCTGGCGAATTTTGAGGAATTCCAAGTTAATCTGCTCGGTCTTCTGTACAGACACGTTGGCAACCTCTTGCTAAAGAGTCGAAGTTCTCAGTCCTTTCATGGAAAGGGAAATCTGTGAGTGCAGAGGATACAGTCCTAGGATCTGCATATTGTAGAGTAAGGAGAAGAACAGGAACTGTGTAAAATGAGGTCACAGCTGGTGATGGCTGGCTATTGTGGCTTAGCTATTGAGGCCAGGCTAAGCTGTTTATCACCCGATGTTGATACAATGAGACATGTCCAGAAAGAATCCTTTGGAAATACGTGCGGAAGTCACAAAAGATAAATCTGCCTTCATGGATGTGGCAACGTCTGGGCAATGTTTAGTCCCACAGAAGGGCGGGGCTTGTCCTTTGCAAGAGATTAAATGGTTTTCGAGCATGTATTTAATCCTTAGAAAATTATGGGCCGAATGCTTTGCAAAAGTGTCAGAATTAACTAAAGATTTCTCACAAGTTGAGCTACCCACTAATCAAGGTCATGTAACTTATTTCAAAGATGACAGAATTCAAAAGGTGTGCTCAGAATGCTATGTAAATGCACCGATAATTCCTATGTGTCAAAAGTGACAGCCGATCTGGCTCCTGTTAGCTTTGGCGTCTCCTCAAAAGCTGTACTGGTGAAAGCTGGGCTAGACACAGGCCTGGAGAACTTCAACTTGGCACATTGTTGGGGTCCATGCAGTGGATGTGGGGGACACGAAGGTGTGAAGAGTGTCGTCCCATTGCAGGCAGGGCCGCAGGGAACTTCCCGCTGTTTGGCAGGGCCCTGCGGACGTCTCTGCAGCCACCTGAATGCAGCTCCACCTTTTTTTGCATGGACACCGGACCACCCCGCCAGGGAATTCTAATCCATCCAGGCATTGTTTGCTATTGTGGGGCTGGCCTTTTGCTCAGTGTGAGCTTGGAGATTAATGTAGGTGACAGCTCTTGCAAAAGGGCGTTCTATTATTCCTACTGTCTTGGCTGTCCCCATTGACCTTATGCTAATCAAGGGACCAAGATTGAGATCTTGGATAGAAGATAAGTAGGATAAGAATTGTAGCAGGAACTTTTATTGTTTCTAAATAAAAACTAATGGCAGAATTATCCTTAGAAATTCCCAACTTGACCATGATGTAAAAAGTCTGAGCCAGAGTTTGACTGATTTTGTATAAATAAAGCGGACAGCTTTCCCGCGTTGTCCATTATGTTCATGTGATCCTAGTGGTCCGTCTTTCTTTCCTCTTTGCGCCTCATCCACGCACCCTTCTTGAGTTCCGAACTCAGCTGGAGCTGGACTCTGGCAGCACATCAACCCTGACACCTGAGGTTAAGTCACAGAGGGAACAAACTTGTCATTTTTCCCATTCTCCTCTCATTTCCTTTGTCCTCTTGCCCTCCACTTCACTCCTCAACCCTTGATCGCCAGCTGGAGGAAGTGGATGGGTGAGGAGAATCTGTGCCTGATTGTTAGTTTAAGGTGTCTTAAGCCTCAACACAATCCGAAATTTTAATCAATAATAATAGTATGCTAAATAGGTTCTAGCTGGGTGACTTGGGGTACTTCCTGGTCCTCTCTCAGAACATCAGTTTACTCTCCCCCATTCCTTGGTGCAGGTTCTTGAGACTGGCTGATGATTAAATCAGCTATGAGATTATGCCTGGAACAGCATGTAAAGGATGCTGTGCAAACTCAAGCAGAGGTTCACACAGAGTCCCAGGGTGTCCTTCCCACCATGTCGCCCGGCAGTTCAACCACACAGGTTCACCAGGCAGACTACGGAATGAACCACACTGCCACTTCGAATCCCAAGGATTTACAAGGTGCCAGCTGAATGCCAGCCTCTGTGAAAGCACAGTGGGGACACCACCCAGATCACAATCTTCCTTTGCTTACACATTGGTGGGTTTCCCTTTTCTCCTTCACATCCAGCGCTACCTTCCCATTCAAATCACCCCCACCTCCCCTAACCCACCCATCAGGGCAGCCTACAAAGCAGCATGCCCCATGCAGGGCCTGGGTGCTTCCTGTCTCCCCTGGGCGCTTGTTGGGACCCAGGTCATGCGGGTTTCTGGGCTCCTCCAGAGAGGAAGACAGGTGAGGGGGAGGCAGTCTTCTGTCTGGTTCTTGGCTGGCTCCTGGCGAGCATCGAGCCCAGCAGCCATCTGTAAATACTGATATGGGGGGGTGGGGCAACCACACAGCGAGGTCCTTCACTGGAGGATCCGTAAGGCCTCCTCTGCTCACGAAATTTCCCAAGCAAGGCAGGGTTCCAGCTTCACCTTTTCCTAAGTCACCCCAGGAACAGGACTTGTCCCACCTGCTGGCAAACATGGAATAACTCCACTGAGACTTAACCTCTCCAATGCCTGGCTTGGCAGTTGGCAACTCCACCTGGCCTCTCTGGATACCAGTCGCAGTTCTGACTCCCGATTTACCATCTTGCCTCTCTGAAGCCAGGTGATGACTCACTCAGGTGGTTAGGTCCCTACTACCTACATGGAGACCCGGATGGAGAGCCGGCTGCTCTCTAAGTACGGCCCAACTGCGGGGCGGGTGGAGCGCGCACTCCCAGTCCCTGCGCCCTCGCTGCTTGAATCAATGAGTAAATAAAACTTGGGAAACAATAATGCCTCCTCTCCCTGCACGTATCCCCACAAGCACAGGTCTGGAGAAACTCTGGGGCCCCGGCGGGAGAGCCCGGGCAGGGCGGGCAGGGCGCGGGGCGGGAGGAGCCGGAGCCGCCGCCCCCTCCCCTCCCCGCCCGGCGCGCCCGGCCCTCCCCCTGCGCGTCCTCCCGTGGTGGATGGCGGCGGCCACAACCGGAGCCAGCGCAGCTCGTAAGTGACCGGTCCCAGGGGGCAGAGACGGGGCTGGGTGGGCTTCCCTCGGCGCCCTGAACAATCCGCAGGGAAAGTTTGCGCTTGGGGACTCGGGCTCCCCTGAGCCTCTGGACTCCCAGTATGCTGCTGTGCCCCGTCACCCCGTGAGATGCCGTGGTTCCTGAGGCACCCCGACAGGGCTTACCCTCCTTCCCTGTGCGCCCGGGGCTGCTGCTGTTGCCCGGGTGCGACTGGAGAGAGGATAGAAAACTGCCGAGACGAGGCTGTGGACTGCGGTCGGTGGGCCAGCAGCCGGCGGTCGTTGTGCCCCGTGCGCACTCCCTGACTTCCCAGATCTCTGACTGGGTCCTTCGTCCCTCCCTCGGGGGGCTCTGGGTCGCCCACCCCTGGAGACCCTCGCTCTCGGCCGGCGGGCTCCCGTTATTCGCTCTGTTGCACACCCCCACTTCCCCGGACGTGTGCCGCAGGCTCGGACCCCCGGCTCGCCCCTCGCGCTGACGACCCTTCCTCACCTCCACGCCAGGGCCAGGCCCGGGCCCGCAGTCACACGCCCTGCCGCGCTTGCCCCGCGTCCTCTGCAAGGTTGTGTCTTCTGTGGTAGATGGCGTGGGCCTGAACCTTGTGGGTGTAGGGAGAAATTTAACTTCTCTTAGTTTTACTATTTCTGCTGGTTAGGATTCTTTGTTGTTGTTGTTTTTCAACCTCCCTGACTATACTTTCCCCCCCAGTAGTAATGGCCTTTGTAATTGTGAAAGAAACAGGAGACAAAAAGCATAAAAAAGGAAAGAGAAGGCATCCTAGCTGAAAGTGCTGTGTAGCTAGAACCTGATTTTTGGCAAGTTAAGACTGAGCTCAGGCCACACCGCTCGCTGTAGGTGGCTTTCCAACTACCCAAACAGGTGATCTGCTGGCTCCAGGCTGCAAGGTCCCATTTCTCCCACATGTGTCCCAGCGGTTGTTGGCATTCCCAGACTGCACCCCGCCTCCTCCCCCGACCCCAGTCCTCCACCTCCCTCCCTTCTGCCCCACTCCTGCTTTGTCTCTCACAGACAGAAGCAGTACAAACAAGGCAGTGGGAGACACAGGAATGAGTGGGGCCACAGGGAGAAAACAGCCTCCCCTATTTTAACTCCGGGGCTGTGGCTGCCAGTGGACTCGGATTGGGTGGGAGAACTGTTGCTTGTTTGGTGTGGTTTTGATGTGGGCTGGGATGATGGTAGATTCAGTGTTTCCATGGCGGGCTTGGTTCTGTGGCTGCTTAGAAGGAGCTTATTCACTGTTGGACGGGTCTGGACAGATCAAGTGTAGCGTCTGGATTCATCTGAACTGATTTTGCCAACCCCTTCTCACCCAGACCTGGAGCCGCCCCCTGTGGCCTGGGTGTGCTTCACGTTAAAACCCTTTGCTGAGGAGTGAGCTGTGTAACAGCTGAGTACACAGGGGCCTGGTAACTGAATTGTTACTGCTTTACAGAACATGCTGCCCAAGACTTGAGCCATGAACAGTGAATGTGGCTGTAGCTAACATATTCAGTCAGACTCTGACTGAATAAGGCGTATGGGCCCATTGGCAATAGGGTTGTGAGTTAATTCACTTCGTTGCAGATAAAGGAGTTTATCTGGAAAAGGCTGAAATTCTCTGCACTGATTCAGTCTGCCCAGTCCTCATGACTGTGCAGTCCGTAAGGTTTGATTGTGGCCTCGAAACATCAGTGATAAGGAAGGGTTGTGACTTCCACTGAAATAGCGAACCCTTAGGTTTGTTTGGCCCTGCTGCTTAGACAAACAATGTATTCAGATAAAGATCTTCAGTCTCTTCCCCTTCCTAAGAATTTGTAAATAGTATGTTTAATGCCCAGGAAGTCCAGGCTTTTACTGGTGGGAGAGATATGGCCTTTCTTCCTTGGGATGGCCCTTGTGCTACCTGCCGTCCAGCTGGGGGGTTTGTCTGCAGTCACATGGCTAAGCTTGGAGCCCCAGGATTGGCAGCTCCTTAGTGAAGACCGTTCAGGGCCCCTGAGCTCAAGAGAGATTGGTGCCCACGGCGAGATGGAACCTACACCCTCAGAGAGTCCACAGATGGCAGCCAGTTGTCATCCTGGTGGGCCAGATGAGTTGGAAATACGTGAAGTATGGGACCTGCAGGCGGAGCAAGCTAAGTGAGGTTCATCAGGAAGTAAAATTACCTCTGGGGACGTTAAAAAAGGCATGCTGTGTAAGAGTGAGGAATGGCATGAGATGTAGGATATGAAGTTAAATTTAAAAAGCAGATTTTTAAAAAAAGATTTATTTATTTTTTTATTACAAAGTCAGATATACAGAAAGGAGGAGACAAAGGAAGATCTTCCGTCCACAGATTCACTCCCCAAGTGAGTGCAATCGGCCGGTGCTGTGCCAATCTGAAGCCAGGAGCCAGGAACTTCCTCCAGGTCTCCCACGTGGGTGCAGGGTCGCAAAGCTTTGGGCCATCCTTGACTGCTTTCCCAGGCCACAAGCAGGGAGCTGGATGGGAAGTGGAGCTGCCAGAATTAGAACTGGCGTCTGTATGGGATCCCAGTGCATTTAAGGTGAGGACTTTAGCCGCTAGGCCTCGGTACTGGGCCCAAAAAGCAGATATTAAAATACATGGAAAATATTGGGATTATAGGCACCAAAGTGGACAGTGCAGTTGTACCTGCTTTTGATTTTCTTTGTTCTTGCATGTGTTGTTCAGCTTTCTTACAATAATAATAACTGACACAAAGAAGCAGTTAGGGGTGGTGTTTAATTGAAAACACTCTTGAGGTAAGGACTGCTATTATTTTCATTTTGGAGATTCAGAAACTGGGATGAGAGGGTCACACCCAAAAGGTTGCACAGCCTCTGGGTGTTAGAATCAAATCTTGGGTTCAGGTCAGTAGCTAAGTCCTTATGCCCCCATTCCTACTGTCTACTGGCTGCGTGTGCTTTGTTACAAGCAAAAAGGTCGGTAGGAAAGAGAGTGGGAAATATTTTATGCTGTAATAGAAACTGGTCTTTTGGTTAATTGTTAAGTGCCACTGCCAGATTTCTGCTAACGAGTTTTAGAAAGTAGCGGGGAAAGGTCTGATCCTGGCTTCAGGCTGGCCCAGCTCTGCTGTTGTGGCCATTGGGGGATTGAACCAGTGGATGGAAGGTCTCTCTCAGTGTGTGTGGGGGTGTATATGTGTGTGTGTATTTCCCTCTCTCTTTCATGCCACTCTGCCTTTCAAATAAATGAATAAATCTTTAGAAAAAAACTTTAGATACGACTGATTGAGAACCCAATCATCTCATCTGATGACTTAATTTTATAAATAATTATTGATGACTGTGGGTTTTCTGTTTCTATTTTTTTGTTGTTGTTGTTGTTAGAAAGGCAGATCTACAGAGAAGCAGAGACAGAGAGATCTCCAGTCCGCTGGTTCATGCTCCAAACAACCTCAACAGTCAGAGCTGAACTAACCCTAAGCCAGGAGCTTCTTGCGAGTCTTCCACATGAGTACAAGGTCCTAAGGCTTTGGGCCAGTCTCTGGTGCTTTCCCAGGTCACAGACATGGAACTGGATGGAAAGGGGAACAGCCAAGACATGGACTGGCATCCATATAGGATGCTGGTGCTTGTAGGTGGAGGATTAGTTCGTTAGCCACTGCACTGGCCCCTTCAGTTTCTTTCTATGTGATGTGAGGACATGAGGTTGTTTTCTTCAGTCTCTCATGAAGGTCATGCTCTGCTTACTGCAGAGACCTTGAGGGGCCACATGGAAACACACACATGCATATCCACTGTTGGGCCTGGAGCCCACTGCTGCTGAGGGAATGCGAGGAGAAGTCTCCGCACCGCTGTGGACCACCGCCTTCATCCCAGGCGCTGCAGCCTTGGCAGGCTGCTTTGTTCTCTCTCTGGCCACATGTGCTCAGTCTAGAAGAGAATGAATTTCCCAGATCTCAAAATCTTTGTGGGAGATTGCATGAAGCACCCTGGTGTCATGTCACGGAGGGTGTGTGAGGGGAGCATCCTGAAGTCTTTGTTGAAGCAGAGCCCCTGTGGAAAGCTCCCTGCTGGGCAGCAGGCTGTCTCTAGTGTTACAGAGGGATTTTTGCTGAGCGCTTGATTCCTGGGGTGGCGCCATCTATGGGATTGCAAGTATGAATATAGTCTGCTTGTAACATTTAAAGAAGTCCATTGAAAGAGATCTTCCCCATCCCTCCCAGTGAACACTGCTCTTGGAAGGAAACCAAACCAGCCACAGTCCTGGGCTTTCCCCTCTGACCTAGGAGATAATGGGAAAGAAATGGGCTTTGAAATCAAGCACTAGATGTGTGGCCTTGGGTAAGCTATGTAATGTGGCTGAGGCTGAGTTTCGGTCTCTCTAAAAAGTAGCAACTGAAATCGACCTTGAGTCCTGTATGAGAGTGCTTGGGTTTGAGTCCTAAGCTGGAGCTGAGTTCAGCTTCCTGCCAGTGTGCACCTGGGAGGCAGCAGGTGATGGCTCAAGTACTTGGGTCCCTACCAGCATCCGCATGTGAGTCCCACATTGAGTTCTCGGCGCCGCCCCCTCTCCCTACCTTAGTTAAGCTTGGTCAGGTCATGGCTGTCAAACTAATAAATGAGAGACTTTCTCTCTTTCTCTCTCAATTCTCTCTCTCTGTTCGCCAAAAAAAAGAAAATTAGTGAAATAATAAGGAAATAATGTGGGCTACATGTTGGTTGTGTGTCAGTGTGTCAGATGTTGGTCTCTTCTTGTCATCTCCCCTCCCCGCAAACTAGGATTGTGCTTCAGAAAGTCTCATTAGAGGGACTCTTGGGAAGAAGCAAGGGTTTTATTGCTAATCAATTTTGACTTCTCTTGGTTAAGTATTGCCATTTTGTGGCCTTCTCAACCTGTAGCTAGATCCTTTTGCAAAATGACAGGGTTGTTATGTAACAACTAAATTACATCTTAACCAGAAATCATGTTTTTTGCTTTATTTATTGGTGCTCTGGTCCTTTAAGGAAGATAATGCCTTTTATTTCATTATTAAAGGTAATATATGAAACACAAAGACACTAAAGTGTGTGTGGTGGGGTAAGGTGTGACTATAGGGCTGCTTTAGAAGTCTGAACAATTGAGTGGGATAGGGTGGCGCGTCCCCAAAGATGAGGTGGCCTAGGAGATCAAAGAGCTAAAATGAATGTTTTAGAATTTTCTAACACCTACATTCTGCCAATTTCACAAGGATCCTTTACCTGAGTCCTATGCAATCTGTGTTTGTCACTTTTTGCAAGTGCCTTACCACAGATAATAATAGTAAAGATGATAGCTATGACTGTTCTTAAGTAGAGGAAAAGATCCTTGTGAAAACAAAACATAATTGGAATTACAGATGTGCCTCTGTATACGTCTCTGTGGCTCAAATCACAAAAATAGCTTTTCCATTACAGAGCGCAGCCGAGAGTCGTGGAGGCCGCCGGAGGATCTAATGCGAAGCAGCTGCGGCCCAAAAAGTCCCAGATGGGGTTATGGCACCGGCCTCCGTTCAAGCCTTTGCCTGTTTCTTGCTAGGTCATGGTCATTCCCCTTTAGGGCCAGTTTGGAGGCCCTTCCAGATCATTATTAATGCTGCAAGCCCCGTTCTTGTTGGCTTCGGTTTGATGTTAGCATCAGCCCAGAGGAATGGTTTCATTGCAAGTCTTTGCACCTGAGTACCTCCCTCTGTGCAACTCTGGGCCTGCCATTTGTTTGTGGCTTGAAGCCAAGTCTTGTAAATGCTGTGAGACATCCAGCACCTCTGCAAGTCATGGCTTCCGTGGAAGGTGCCCAGCTGGGGTCAGGTGATCCTGCTTTTCTAAGAAAACTATTCTGTTAAGAAAACAAACAAAAAAAATGAGCAGGCTTTACTGAAAGCCAACTGAGTGGTCAAGTCAGAATCCTCCAATTCCAAGAAGGCTCAGATGTGCCTAGAACAGCAGTTTTCTCCAATAAGGCAAGAAAATATGACGGGGTTTCTGACCTCATTTTCCTTATCAATTGCCTCTGAGTGTAAAAACCCTAAGAGAGTGACTGTCTTAGAGCACACACCATGGGGCTTTGCCCACTTTAAACAGTCCAGATCTTCTGGAGAGCTACGTGCTTCTCACCCACATCATCCCACTGCCGTCAGATATTCCTGCTTAACCACTCCCACGTGTGTGTCCATGTGGGCCAGCCCTGCTGCGCACCCTCACCACATGTGGCCTGCTGATGGCCTGTGTGACTGGAGGGGCTAGACTGCTTTTCTGATTCGTGGCAGGGCACTGGTCAGTTCACCCGGATGCTCCGTGTGTGTGTGTGTGTGGAGCATGCAGGAACTGCCCACGTGGGACAAGTGCTGGCGGGCTGCAGTCTTGGTGTCCTGGCTGGCCTTGGACTTCACTGTGCATCACCTGCTTGCTTTAACTTCTCTCTGGAACTTGATTTCTTTTGCGTGTCTGTGTTGCCTCACTTGAACTTGACTGCTGTGGGTTTCCTGGGCTCTGACCTGACTCTGTTGAGGACTTCTCCACTTCCACCACTCTTTTCCTCCTGTTATGGCCTCTGCTTTCTGAGCAGCTCCTGTGATTGGGACTGCCACCTTTCACAAGGGGTCATGACCACAGTTGACAGAATCCTCTGAGCCACCAGGTCCCTGTGGGGAGTGATGAAGCTGGTGTCACTGTTCTGCAAGCTTTGGGGAAGTGCCCCATGCCACAAAGAGATGAGCATGGCAAACAGTTTCTTTTATCTTCTTTTTTTAAAAGATTTTTTTAAAATTACAAAGTCAGATAAACAGAGAGGAGGAGAGACAGAGAAGAAGATCTTCCATCCAATGACTCACTCCTCAAGTGAGTGCAATCGGCCAGTGCTGTGCCGATCCGAAGCCAGGAGCCAGGAACTTCCTCCGGGTCTCCCACATTGGTGTAGGATCCCAAGGCTTTGAGCCATCCTATATTGCTTTCCCAGGCCACAAGCAGGGAGCTGGATGGGAAGTGGAACTGCTGGGATTAGAACTGGCGCCCATATGTGATCCCAGCACGTTCAAGGCGAGGACTTTAGCCACTAGGTCACGCCACTGGGTCGTCTTTTATCTTTTTATCTTAGACTTGGCATAGGTATTTGGCTTGGAGATTAAGATGCAAACATTCCGAGCCTGGCATGATGGTCTAGTGGCCGGATCCTTGCCTTCCATACACTGGGATCCCATGTGGGCAGCAGTTCGTGTTCTGGCTGCTCTGCTTGCTGTCCAGCTCCCTGCTTGTGGTCTAAGAGGGCAGTGGAGGACGGCCCAAAGTGTTGGGATCCTGCACCCATACCGGAGACCTGGAAGAAGCTCCTGGATCCTGGCTTCAGATTGGCTTAACTCCAGCTGTTGTGGCCACTTCCTTTGACTCCCTTTCTCTTTATGGATCTGCCTTTGCTATAAAAATGGATAAATGTTTAAAAAAAAATAAGAAGATTCACACAGTGCATTTTGGGGTGGGAGACTGGGTTTAATATCTGGCCCCAGCTCCTGACTGCATCTTCCTGTTAATACAAACCCTAAAAGGCAGCGGTGATGGCTCATGTAATTGAGTTTCTGCCACCCTCATGGGAGTTGTAAACTGAGTTTTTGAGTCTTGACTTTAGGCTGCTGCAGGCATGTGGGGAGTGAACCAGTGGTGGGAACTTTTTGACTCTCAATGAAATAATGGAAAAAAAAAAGTGTGTGTGGGCAGGCTCCACCAGGTTCAGCCCTGGTTTCTTCTACCTCAAGGTGTTTTGCAGGGCATCACGTAAGGCAGTGGCCTTGGAAGGCTGTGAGAACAGAGTGCTCCCAGGGATTCCCATGTGTGCCTCTCCCCATATCACTTGTAACCCTGACTCCCCACTCGCACTGTTTCCGTCTGCCTGCAGGTCAGGCTCTGCTCCATCCCCTGGCTCTGCACAAGCACTCATCTCTCTACATGTCTTACTGGACCATTTATGTCCACCTCTGAGATTTGGCTTCTGTCTTCCTGGAGGCCTTTTCAGCCCCTAGGACCAACAGCCCCAGGCTCCTCATCACAGTCACACTGCCCACCCCCACCAGTCTCAGGCCTCTGGCTTTGAGGCCCCCCGGAGCTCGGCATTCTGCTTCAAGGTCTTAACCTAAGGTTTGAGGATTGCCCCTGCAGGCAGAATGCACTGGTGAAGTGGACTGTGGCACTTTCATTTACAGCAATGAGAAGCATGGTTTGAAGACTGCTCAGCTGCCATTGTTGAAAGGAAAGAAGAATGAAGTTAGGAAAAAGTGACTCACACCTACATGGGTGACCCACCCCAGGCATAGGTCCTTATGCAAAGTCTTGTACTTTACTGAGAATATTCACAGAGCATGGAGTAGGTGCTTTGGGAATTTCTTTTGAGTCAAAGAATAAGTGTACACAAACTATAGGAAAAGGACCCCCAAATGTATTCAGAACAGAAGCTAAGGTAGTCACCTTTCCTCTTGACTGCAATAGAAAAATTGTACAAGTGGAAAACCAGTTTAGAAGTCATGTTCCTCTTAGCTGTCACCTGTTACCATTTTACCTCCCTTACTTCCCTTCTCCCTCCTTCATCAAAAGAAATGCTAGAAAGAGAAAGTGCCTGCTGAATATTCCAAACTTGTCCAGCCTTAGCCTAGAGCCAGAGAACCACCTGCTTTCCATTAAGTGGCATGAATGTGGGACTTTCATTTTCTTGGCCTCAGCATGTAGCATGTTCATAATGAGCCCTTAGATCTGGACAGGGCAGCAATGCCTAGACCAAGAGACAGGACCTAGGTTTGCCTAAAGTAGGCCAGGAACCCACCTCCTGCCTACAAAAACAAACACAGAAACACAGAGCCAGGGAGCACAGCTGGCTGGGGTGCAATGCCCCGAGGGAGGCAGGCACAGTAGCCAGCACAGAAGCCTGGGGTCAAAGCCATCTCAAGGTCATTGGCTGGGGCTGGGTGTATTTTCCAGGACACTCTGCACATGTGCCTCACAGTGGGAAAGTGTGGGAAGCCCCAGCGCTGCTCACCATGTTGTCTGAAGGATGGCTTAGGAGAGCAGTGTTTACCCTTGAATGAAAGCCAGCAGGAAGCTAATGTGGGGCTCATGGGAGAGGGAAGAGCTTAATTTCGTCTGGATGATAACTAGATGACCTCACTCAGAAAGTAATGAGGTCCCTATCCATGGAAAAGTTTGCTGGGCAGCTGGGTAATCCTTCATCAGGGCTGTCGTATTAAACATTCCCACATTGTGCAGGTTGGACACTGCTGAGCATTTGTTTGCCTTTTTCTAAGAGAAGCATACTTTTGCTTTTCACGTCCTCACCCAATCCAGTTAAGTGCAATGCTGTCTGATCTCTCAGCTGTAAGCCCAGTCTACTCTGTGGTACTGGGAGCCAGCTCTTGGGAACTCTGTCCTTTGCCTGTCCCCTTGAAAGTTGTGTTTCCTGACTTAGGCCTTGTGTGCCAGGATGTGGCCTGGCCAGGGCTCCTCAGGGACCATCCCAGGATGTAGCCTGGCCAGGGTTTCTCAGGGACCATGACAACATGTGTTGTCCAGGGAGTGGACCTGTTTCTTCCTTATCACACCTCTCTTGCTTCGAGCTGATCTGGAAGAGCCAAGGGCAGTGAGGCTTGGTTGCTGCTTACCTGCTCTTGTCACCTCAGGTGATGGACGATGTTTGACTTCCTCTCACATCATTTTGCTCTGCCATGGCTTCTGGAATGAATCCCACCTGACTACTAGACTTGGGAGACACTTTTCTGTGCTGGAAACTTCCCTGGTTTTCCATCTTTGTTTTCCCAAGAGCCTCATAGTCTACCCCAAATGTTGGCTTTCTCACCCTTCTATTCCCCTTTCATTTTTCTTTTTAAAAATCTGTTCTTTCTCAGCACTCCCTGCCTGCTAAAAACAATAATATTACCACTTGTGCAATGTTTTTCTTTTCAGATTCTTTGCTGTCCTGGCATCCTGCTGGAAAGGAATGTGGGGTAGCTTGTAAGCTCCACTATGCATATGAAGAAAAATGTTCAGAGAGGTTAGTTTCCTGGCAAAGCCAATAAGGCTGGCATCCAGGGTCCCTCACTTTTCCTCCCAGCCTCTGTCCTGGAGAACACACTGTATTTGCTCACAGGCCTGCAGTCACAAAGAACAGCAAGCTTGTCTTTGTGTGTGGTCATTGTAGCAGAAGAATTTCCCCAGGAAACAATCCCAGGGCTCCAGAGACTGGCAGTCTAAGGCCACCCTGAGATAAACTGACAAGAGCAACAAGAGCTAAGATAGAACTCATCAAGTGCCTCAGGGTTTTCACAGACTTCCAAAGCCATTGCCTTGAATGATATCTTCCAAGATGGCTTGAGGTAGAAAACCCATAGAAGGCACAGGTGCAGGTGAGTGTCAAGGATGGAGTAGGGGTAACATTTTCAGAAGAGCACAGGTGGGAGGGACCAGTCCTGTGGTGGGCTGACTTGGGAAAACCTGCAACTGGAAGTATGATCGCACTGTGTGAGTGCACTGAAATGGTTAGACAGGAAAGGCAAGCTCTGTAGACCTCATCTTGGGAGCAGTAATCCTCACATGTGATTAGAGTTTGAGGAGGCCTTGACAGCTACCTGCTGGAAGGGTTCTGGGTTCAATCAGAGACAGGCAGAACTGGAACAGTACCTCCCAAACACTGGCTTTGCAGCTCCCAGGCCAACGAGACAGCTGAGGGGACTTCACCCAGATGGACCTATGTGTGCTGTGAGCAGGAAAATGAACTCTGCTGGAGAGGGGTGTGGGGAGAGAGCAGAGGTCAGGGGAGACCAGCCAGCCCTCAGAGGCTGGATAAGCCTTCTGCCCTGCTGGGCTGGATCTGTAGGGAGTTTGTGGGCTTCACAGGGCAGGGTTGTGTGGAGGCACTCTGATGGACGTGGCCTTAGGAGAGACTTCTTGAGGAGTCTGGGAGTTACTTAAGTTTGACTCAGATTGGGAAGATGGAGAGAGATCTTCAATATACTGGTTCACTCTCAAATGACTACAGTAACCAGTCTGGGCCAGCATGACGTCAGGAGCCAGGAGCTGGAGTTGGGCATTGAACCCAGGCACTCCAGGAAGGGATGCAAGTGCCTTAGCTGACATCCTAACCAATAGACTGAGCACCTGTCCTAAGTCTTCACTTCATTCTGTTGCATTGGGGATGAGATTTCAGGATAGATTTTGGGACAAGAATTCTGTCCCACAGCAGTAACTGCTGTTGTCCTTTTTTTTCATACCTGAGGAAACCAGAGGCAGTGAATTGAGTTGACTTGCTCCATGTCACACAGTAATGGTAGGGCTGGGGCTGAAACACAGGGTTCAGAGCTCGTGTCTGTGCTGAGTATGCTGCTTATCTCAGAAGCCAGCCCTTGGGAAACCTCCATGCTGTAACCATGCATGGAATGAACAGGAAGGGGCGGTGTGGGACAAGAATTTGCACTAGACCATTTGGTTAACAAAAGCCTGGCATCCAAGGGTTGCAATGGTGGGCGATGGCTCGTGGGTGACTATTCTTGCAGGCAGGGGCCCCCAGCTTCCCTGATGGGGCTCTTCCAGTGTGGACACAGTACAGGAAGCAATCACATGGTAGTTAAGACAAATTACTGGACCAATTGCCATGAAGGTGCAGAGAGAGAAAAAGGAGAGAAGCCTTTAGAGATCTTTAAACTTTCAAGATTTTGTGCTTAACTCTCTGGGGGTGCAGTGGCCTTTCGCGGGAGAGGGAAGGAGATCTGCCCTTTGAAGAAGAGCCACTGGAGCAAAGCCCTCTCTATTGCACACCATTTTCATGGTTTCCTTCTGGATCAACACCTGGGCAGCAGGTTGTTGGGTTCTGCACCCCAGTACAGCCCCTGACCCCTGTGTGGATAATGTCCATCCTCACTTCCGTCTTTGAGGGCCTTGCTTTTTCCCCTGCAGATCCCATGGGTGGCCAGATGCCAGCAGGCAGCCCTGAAAGCAGACGTTGTTTGCAGGAGCTTCTGACCCCAGGGTGTTAGTCTCCTCCTATAGCAGGAAGGGTTGAGTGCTTCGGATAGTGGTTGCCCAGGGGCATTCTTTGTGCTGCTTCTAGGACCAGGCTGGATTCTGGAGGTTCCTAGGGTTGCAGAAAGCAGTGCTCCGGGAGGCACCCCAGCACCCCAGCGGCAGACACCTGGGGACTGTGAGTGTACAGGAGCCTGCCTCTGCCCCTCCACCTACTGAAATTGTCCTCACTCTTGTCCCCATGACTTTGCCCTGTGTAAGGGAGCTTGCTCCTGAGTCTTAATTTTTGTTGTGACCTTCCTGGGCATGCTTTTGTCCTTGTCCTCTCATCTTCCTGCATACGCCTTCAGCTGCAGCTTTGGGGAAAAGCTCTAAGGCTTTTCCCATTCTTTTGTGCACTCAGCTCCCACCCAGCCCTGAAAGACCCCAGCTCCACATGGAATGGGCCTGATTTCCCTTTGGTGTCTGGCTTTTCAGTGTGTGGCAGCTCAGCTTTTCCTATGGCCCTCTGAGGGCTCCTAATAGTTTAAGGGCCAGACTGCCCATTTCTTTCCCTTTGCTCACCAGATTTGGTGTCCAGGTCTTATCATTTTCTGAAGTAGTTCTTTCTCTGCCCTTCTTCTTATTCTGATTCCCATGCTGGCCATCAGGATGGTGCAATAGGAGGAACCTGAGCTTTGGCACTTGAGATCCAGTGAGATTTAGTGTTGTTTTCTGGTGGTGTGCCTACAGGCAGTTGGCAAGCCTAGGCCTCTGCTGCACTGTCTTGAGTCCCCCATGCAGAAAGGTGGACCCTATGTCTGCCATACTCCCAGCTCCTTGACTCTGTCACTGTAGAACAGAATCTCCCACCCGCAGAGGCACGGTGATGACTCTGTTGGGTGGGGGGAGTGTTCTGTGCATGTTTACCAGCATTTTCTGCTTCTTGGAAGCCAGTAACATTTTGCACCCCCAGCTGTGGCAATCATACACAACAAATCCCCCTGGAATGTTAACGTGTTCCTGTCTCAGAGGCATTGGTGTAAAGTGATGTTGAGTTGTGGGTGATGAATGTGAACCTAGATTTTAGGTTTTATTCTCTCAGTTGCCAGCTCCATGTGTGGAGGGCAACATCACTTTCAAATAGCCTTTTTCCTGCTGCACAGTGTTTCTGGGTGCTGTGCTGACTTTAGTAGTCACTTTCATTTCACAGCTTGATTCTGCTTGCACTGAAGTTGCACCTTGATTTTCTCTTGCTAGAGAACAAGAAGACTCTTCTGGAGCCCAGGGACTGTCCCTGAGGACCCCTGTGGACCTGGGCTGGTAGCTGGAGTACATGCAGATTTGCCAGCCCTGCACTTATTAGCATTCTGTGTTTTAGTGCACCTGCTCTGTGGTTGTTTGGTCCTTGGTAAGTAGATGTGATTTATTTTCAATCTACAGATTAGGAATGAAGCCAAAAGTTGCTAACATTATGTCTCAGAGTTAACAAGGCAAGAGACTGAAAGGAGGAGCCTGGTAAGCCTGGTGCGAAAGCCTGTGCCACTGAACCCCCATGCTTCTCTGTCTCTGTGGGCTGAGCCACTTGCTGGGACTATAAGATAGAAGCCTATGAAAGAAGAACACCTCTTAGCCAGAGCTGGAATGGTCCCCTTGCTGCTCTCACTGGTCCTAGGGATGGAGAGCAGGTAACTATTGAGAGCGTGGGCCCAGCCTAGAGAAGGGCCCCATGAAGACACTTTGATTTTTCCAAGCTTGGGCAGACCTTATTTGTGCAGGTGCTGGGTGATCATTGCCCCTATTTAGGATGGCTCAGGAGTTCATTGAAAGTACAGATGAGTAGCTGACCCCAGCTCCATGGCCTGAGATCGTGTCCATTGCTGGCCGTCCACGGCAGGAACCTGAGGAGGGTAGATGAGCAGATGCAGGGATGTGGTAGGGTTGGAGGGACCAGGGATTGGTGCTGGGGCCCCAGGCAGAGTGCTCTCAGGTGGCTCACTGGGTATCCTGCAGCACTGCCAACTCCCATCCCTGTGGGAGGTGCAAATGAAATTCTAAAATCAGAATACCAGACCAACTCCAAATCTTTTCTTCATGATAAGAACAACTGCAATGACTGACCAGTTGGTTGGTATCTTAAGATTTATTTATTTATTTCAAATGGCTCCATTACATGTACAGAGGGAGAAATCAAGAGAAAGAGATCTTCCATGTGTTGATTCATGTTCCAAGTGGCTGTAACGGCTGGGACTGGGCCAGGCTGAAACCTAGGAACTCCTGAAACTTCATCCGGGTCTCCCATGTGGGTGGCAGAGGCCCAAGCACATGGGTGGTCTTCCTGTGCTTCTAGGCCATTAGCAAGGGGGCTGGAATTGGCATCCATGTGAGATGCCAGTCCCGCAGGCAGAGGTTTAACACCCTGAGCCCCTGTGTTGGCCCCGGTTTGTATCTTTTCATATCGCTGCCAATGATGACAGAGCTGGACATGAGGAACAGTGATGGGAACAGATCTCCATTGGTCACGACTGTTGCAGCAGGAGAAAGAGTCCGTGGTGAACTGAACATAGCTTTGATTTGCACAGTGGTGATGGGTGTCTTAAAGGTCCATTGAGCTGAACGGAGTGGGCAAAGTGGAAAACAGCAAAACTGGGAAGGGACTTGGTCCATGCATAAGCCTGGCTGGGTTTACTGACCTTCACCCCTACTCTCCCCCAGAGGCTGGGCAGCTGGGACTTTATCTTTGGGTGTTGGCTAAAACAAGCAGTTCCTTTAGCAGCCTTGAGTGTGTTCTCAGGCAGCCACTGTAAGGGGAACTGGTGTCATCATCCCTGAGTTGTGACCCTGAGCCACTCAAAATGAAGTGCAAGTCTTTTTAGGCCTAGGCTGAAAGGCCTGTCCAGGAAGCAGGCTGTGAGCCTGGCTGGAGTTTGGTCAAAGACCGTCTTTGTTACTACACTCTAAATTTAGGATATGAAGAGATTATGAAAATAAGGTTTAAAAAAAAATAGCTGGCACCCAAATTCCTGCTGGAAAAGCCAAACTGAAATGCCACAGGGGCAGGGCTGTGCCAGGCAGTTGAGCTGGGCCAGCATCAATAATACATGAAAAAGGCATGGGTAGGTTTGGCTGCAGTTTAATATTCTACAAATGGCATTTCCTGTTACTGAACTGAACAGAATGCCACACATGTTTGTGATTTTGAGTGCTGTGGGCCGCAGAACGGGATGGCATGAGCTAATGACGTGGTTGGGGCTGCCCTAGGTGCATCTCCGCAGCCTCAGATGAGGGTGAAGCATTTTCATTTCCCTTAAGGTTCTGAGCTATCTTACAGTTCCTCTTTGTTTCAGACTTTTAGCTTTGCCTTCAAAGGGAAAATATGCGTGGGAGTAACCTTTTCAACACTGTCCTCGCAAGCTTTGCAGGAAGTTCTGTGCAGATACTTATTTCCCACTGGCCTGGTCCTGACTCCGGCTTCCATTCAGGGTCTGTATCCTGGAGTAGCCAGGCAGGCAGGTTGCTGGATTGCAGAGCTGTGTCTGAACAAAGCACACAGGCAGCTACGCAGGCACAGCTCCTCCTAGAATTCCTTATTTGGGGAACAGCCAATGCAACCACACAGCTACCCATGTGAAGGCATTTCTCCTGCACACTGAGCCTCATTGTCACAGAGCAGTGGGCACAAGCATGAGGGACTGTGGAGGTGGGGCCATCCTAGTAGTCCAGATGTAGGCATTGGCCTACGCGGAGAGCTGGCTTGAGCCTAAGACCAAAAGCCATGCACATTGTCACCTTCCTGAGCTCTTCTGCAAGCGACAGAGAAGCGGGACTCTAGGCCTGAAGTGGGGCTGAGACATTCACCTGCAGATGACCTGGGATGCTGGCATCTCTGACCAGGTGCATCTGACCTGATGATGAATCTGCAGAAGGAAGAGCTTCATACTTCACGCGGCTTTGGAAGACAGGTGCAGGAAACTCACGAGAACAGCACCAGGAGACCCCCGTGATGAGGAAAGCTGGGCAATGATGGAGAGTCTCCCAGAGCTTGGAGACTTAGCCAGGAATGCCACCCAAGCTGAGGAGCCACTTAGCTATGGTGGATGAGTTCTGAGTAATCACTCATTTCGAAGGGCCAATGGCCAGGGGGTGCAGTCCAGAAGATGCCAGAAATAGTGTAGACTGAGTGCTGAAAGCCATTCTCAGAAGTGACCCGAATTGAGCCTGAGCTGCTGTGGTTCTTGAGCAACCTCGGGGAAAACCGCCTTCCCCAGGGGACAGATATGAGTGCCGAGCTCGTGGAGAAAGGAGCTGGTCGCAAATGACAGCTGTGCCCATGCAGTTTCGACAGTTCCTGACTCCAGGAGGTGGTGCCCGGGCCCTGGTGCTGCTTTCTGGGTGAAGGGGAGGTGGTGAGAGGGGCTCCTTGGTGGCAGGACCCTGACACTAGCCGGCCACAGCATCTCTCTGGATTTTGAGATCAGACAGAACTGGCACAGTCCAGGCTCTGCCTCTTCTTGCTGGGCCTCTTTAGGCAAATAGTTTACCTTCTGAACCTTCTTTTCCTCTTCTGCCAAATGATACTGTTATTACCATGTGGGTCTGTATTAAATTAAGCCAGGCACATGCAATCCTTAGTGTACACACAGTGTTTGATAAATGTTGTCAGTGTGGTCAATTAAACTGAATACCTCAGTGTCTTCCTAATTCTAAGATTTTGTGGTCTTTTGAAATGAGGAGAAAAGGATAGCATAGAAAATACCATTTTCAGGGATTCAGTCAAAAGCCCATTGAACTGTTTCTTTGTGTGAGACGTTTTCTTGGCACTGTGGAATGTGCCCTAGTGAATGAGATGTGGTTCCTCCTTGGCAAAGCTTTACTGTGACTCAAAGAATGTATGATGATCTAGAAGTATTTAATCCTAAATCCCTTTGGCTAAGGGTATTTTCCCACTCCTAATTCATCTTGTTCCTAAGGTTAGTTTGCAAGTCAGTTGGGTAGCATTTTAAATAAGGTTTTAAGGTGTTGTTTGTGAAAAGGTTACTTTTTAAAACAGTTTTTTTTTTTTGGTCAGTTCATGATACTTTCTTGATAATACTCCCTGCAAGAATTCCAGCCGGACTTGTGGAATGGAAGAGAAGGGCAGAGAAGAGAAAGGATGATTCTTTTCATGTTGGTGTTGACCTTATCCCCTCCTGATTGTGCCACTGTCTAGAAGGGTGAGTGGGAACAGTTTGCTATTTCAGGACTTCCCTAAATATGTGGGGTGTTCAGCTCTGGGTGCATGCAGGGTCAGTGATGGCTTCTGTGTACTGGAGGTCACACGTAGTAGGGTAAGCAGGTTGATGACTGCTGTTTCCGATGCCCTCGTTGGTCCTGGTGCACGTAAACATGTGCGTCTACTTCTAGTGTGTTCTTGACTTCAACCCATTCTGGTGCTGCTTTGGCACTAGCTACTGAAAAGCATGCCTCACAGTCTCACAGTTTTACGGGCAAGAAATGATTTATTCAGACACCTTCAAACCTCAAAAATGGGTTTCTAGAATGACTCTAATACATCTTCCTTTTCTACATGTGGCTCATCCAGAGTGTTAGTGTCTCTCCCTGTCTTTTTTTTTTTTCCCAGACTTCTTTATTTTTTTATTTGAAAGGCAGATTTATAGGGAGAAGGGCAGAGAGAAAGATATCTTCCATCCTCGGGTTCACTCCCCAAGTAGCTGCAGTGGCCGGAAATGATTGAATCTGAAGCCAGGATCCAGTAGCTTCCTCTGGGTCTTACACGTGGGAAGGGCTCTCAAGACTTTGGGCTATTCTCTGCTGCTTTCTTGGGCCTTAAACAGGGAGCATATTAGGAGTGGTGTAGCTGGGACTCGAACTGGTGCCCAAATGGGGTACCGGTGCTGGTGCTGGTGCTGGCGCTGCAAGGAAGAGGATCATTCTGTTGAACCACTGCGCCTGCCCCATCTCCCTGTCTTTTGAGTTTTGTCTAGAGTTGCAAGATAATACAGATGTCCAAAGGTATGAGGTGTACAGTGTGGGATGGAATTTGCTGCTGAGGAAGCAGCTGGCCAAGGAATCAGGGTGGAAAAGCCTTCAGGGGTAGGCCTGTGAGGACCCAGTGCTAGGAGGCCTGGGTGCCTGGCTCTGTGCTGGCCAGGCCCAGGTCCCCGGGGAAGGCAATGTGGGGATTGGTATGGATTGCTTTGAAGCTTCAGCAAGGTATTACACAGAAAGGGTTCTGCAAGCAGTGGGACCCGGGACTCTGGGAGTCTCAGATCCCAGTGTCACTTGTAATGCAGGAAATACAGAGCTGAAGTTCCACAGATACTGCCGCCTGCCTGCTTGTGGACTCTGCTCTACACAATTAGAGAAATATCTCTAGTCACAGATATAGAAATGATCCCTGAAAGTATGGTCTTTTTTTTTTTTTTTTTTTTTTTTTTTACTGCTTTTTATTATTATCATTTTGTGATACAGTTCCATAGGCCTGGGATTTCCCTTATCCCCTCCCCAATTCCCTCCTTCCTCACTGAGTTCCTCTATATCATTACTATAGTATAGTTCTTCATACACAGTCATATGTCCATCATTACGGCATGGGCAATGGCAGAGAGTCCAGCATCCTATTGTCAAGATATAGCAAACAGTTTCATTGGGAGTCTATCTTTGTCTGGAAGTAAAGATGCATACTGCATTGTATCCTCACATCTGGATATGATAGTCTCCATTACACAGTTACCATACATCGAAAGTATAGTCTTACGCTTGTGGATTCTGATGTCTGGGGAGCAGCAGATGCACTGAGCAAAGTGTATGCAGCCCGCTCTGGGCCTGCTCTTTCCTCCCATTGCCTCTGTGGGCTGGTTTCTGGCAGACCAGGGCTCAGCGTGAGCTGGGGCCCCCTCTCCCTGGGAGAGAGTTTGCAGGGAAGGAGGAGACAGGGAAGAACTGGATAGAACTCGAAGGAGTTGTTGAATTTGGATCCAGGGATGGGACAGCTGGGGGCTCTGAGACCAGAATGGAAGGATGAGGTCATGTGGAGCTAACAGTGAAAGAGAACTGGGAGTAAAAAGGATTTATAAAGGCAGCAAGAGAGGGGAAAGAGGAGACAAGCCTGCCCTTGGCCATGGAGAGCTGGAGACTCAGCTCCTCCCTCCAAGGCAGTGTCTCCCTCCTTCCTGCCTTTGCAGCAGGGATCAAGAGTTCTTGCAGAATCTTGTCTGTGCCGATTAAACTACAGGCACCTTGGCCATGTGCTTCCCATGGAAGATCCTAGATGTGGGGCAGGGTGGACGTGGGAGGGATGGTGGTGGTGTTGAAGAGGTGTACCCTTTGCATAGATTGGAGGTCAAGGTTGGGAGGTGTGTGTCAGGTGTGCTTTGAGAAAAACATCTGGGCTGCTTTCAGAGTGATGAGACTGTTCTGTTTGGCGGATGGGAATCAGTTTGTCTCACAGTAAGTGGAAGCTGAAGAAAGCAACACCAACTGTTTCCAATTTTGAAGCTCTAAGGGGAAACTGATGAGATAAAAATGTTTGGCATAGATCAGAACAGGATTCAGTCGGTCCTTGCTCCTCTCTCTTTTTAATAAACTTAACCAAAGTAAATGTTTTCATGCTCTCCCATCCCATCTGTATAAGGAGTTACTTTGGCCCCATTCCTTTCCTAAGAGGGTGGGCTGGGGATTGGTGAAAATACTGCTGTAGGTTTCCTGTTGTGGAGCCTCTTGGCAGGATCTCGTTGAACTGCTGCCCCTCTGTGCTCCTAGGGGGAAAGAGCTCTGTGGCCACTTCCTCCAAGGACAGTGACGATGAAATGCCCCCCAGAGAGCCAGGCGGGCTGGGCTGCTGTCCTGTGTTGCTTTTGTACTCTTGTGAATGTGTGGATGCAGCAAATGACAACTCTGAGCTCCCTGCCTGTGGCAGAGCCCCAGGTCCTAGCTTTCTTGGTATTGGCAGTTTTCCAGGCATGATGATTGCACCGACTGAGCCTTCCATATCTACCAGGGAAGGCAAGACAGGGGACTGGAGGGAGCTGATTAGGCTCTTCTCAGGCTGCTGTTCGGGCAGGTTTGGCGTTTTCCCATCAGTAAATTTCATGGGGTTTTACTTCCCATCACGTTGACTCCCTGGGTAACAATCCCAGTGCTAAGCCCCTACACTTAGTGGTAACACAATTTCTATATTTGAAAATAATTTCATTTGGATGTCAACCACCACGGAATTGTAGATTTGGAAGGAAACCCAGATATCATTGCGGTGTAATCACTGAATGTCCAGACAGGCGATGTGCACTGCTGGCGAGCCACAGAGCAGTGCCAGCATTGGCATAACTCCACCCCAGATTAGTGCTGGGACCCTGGCAGCCTGTGATGGAATTAGAGCAATTTTAGCGCTTTATGTTCCATCAGAGTGGGCTGAAGGGACTCCTGTCCCAATCCTAGATCTTTCCACAGTTGTACAGGAGAGAAATGACTATACAAAACTTAGCATACTTGTGTCCATGGTCAAATTATTCCATAAAGAAAGTGGAAGCAAACCAAATGTCATTCATTAACTGATGAATGGCTAAACCAGTGTGCAATATAGCTCTCACAGTGGAATATTATTCAACCATAAAAGGAAAGAAGGACTGATAATTGCTGTCGCATGAATGTGAACTGAAAATATTGTTGGGTGAAAGATACGAGACACAAAGACCATCATATGTTGTCTGACCCAGTCTATATGCAATGTCCAGAATGGGCATGCTTACAAAGGTCAAAAGTAGCGGTTATCAGAGCCTGGAAGAAGGGGAGAATTGCTGGTGGGGGTACAGAGGGGAGGGTACTTGATAGTAAATGTAGACTTTATTTTATGAATCGTGAATAAGGTCCAGGAATTTGATAGCAGTGATTATTGTACAGTGCTGCTAAGATACTAAAAACCACTAAGTTGTGTGCTTTTTCTTTAAAGGGTGAATTTTATGGTGTATGAACTATACCTCAATAAAACCTGTTATTTTTTTTTTTTAAATTCCTAGTTTTATGTCTTAGTGGCTGGGTGACTTCAAGCAATGAACCTAAACCCAAGTAATTTTCAGCTACCAAATTGGAATAATGATATATACTTCATGGGGTCATTTTGATAAATGAGATCAGAAATTTGAAAATGTTTCTATACTATGAACCATACATAATTTTGGGTTGTCAGTTGGTTATGAGGTTATTATAAATTGCATTTTTAAAATCTTTTCCACTAACATGGTCTGGCTACAAAATAATTACTCAAAGACTTACTGGGTTGATTCAAAAGTATTACAGTTATTGAGTTAAAAAATATGTCAACATAAAATCTACCCTTCTAATATACATTTAAGTGTACACTGCAGGTTGAATGTAATTATAAACACAACAGATTTCTAGAACTTTCTGTCAGTACCACTGCATTCCCATACCCAGTGACCAACAGCTCCCTATTTTTCCCTGCTCTCGATTGCTGGCAATCAAATTTTACTTTCTGCTCTAACAACTTCAGATAACTCCTATGAGTGCGATCGTGCAGTGTTAAGCCTTCTGTGATTGGCTTGTTTAGTCTAACACATGTGCCCAGGGTTTATCTGTATTGCTGCTTGGGCTAGAACTCCCATCCTTTAAAAAGGATGGATAATATTTTGCTGTATGAATATGCCATATTTTCCTTACCCATTCACTCGCTAGTGAGTATTCAGGTTATTTGATTTGGTTGGCTACTGTGGATAATGCTGCCAAGTACCTCTTCAAGATCCTGTTTTCAGTTCTTTTGTATAAATGCATAGCGGTTGATTCCCTGGGTCATGTGGTTGTATGTGCTGTTTTCTGTAATGGGTAGAGTGTTTTACATTCCCACCAAAGAAGTTCTAAATTCTGCATATTCTTTCCAACATTTGTTATTTTTCTCCCTCAACTACCTTTTTCTTTTTTTAATAATGGCCATTCTGACAGATTTGAGGCAGTATCTCCTTGTAGGTTTGATTAGTATTTTTCTGATGATTACTCAGAGTTTGCCATCTTCTCATTTACTCATTGGCAATTTCAGTGTCTTCTCTGGAGAAATGTCTGTCCACTGTTTAGTTGGGTTATTCTCCTGTAGTTGTTTGAAATCCTTCTATGTTTTGAATAGGTATCCCTAAGCAGATACGTGGGTTGCAAGCATTTTATCCCACTCTGTGCATGGCCTTTTTGCTCTGTGGGCATTTCCTGTGAGGGCAGAAGCTGTTCAGTTTGCTGTCCTCCCACTGGCCTATTAATGCTTTTGTTTCTTCTGCTTTGAGGCCATCTGCTAGAATCACGGCCAAGACCAGTGTCACCAAGACTTCTCTTAGTGTTTTCTTTGAGGAGATTTGTACTTTTAGGTCTGATGGTTAGATCTTTTCTCCTTTCTGAACTGGTATTTGAGTATGATGTAAGATATAGATCTGCTTATGTCTAGATTTCTGAACACCATTCACTGAGGAGACTCTTCTTTTCCCATTGCAGAATCTTGACACCCTTGTCAAGGATCATTTAACTGTTTACTTGGCCATAGTTTTATTTCTGTAACATTTTCTGGATGTCTATCTTTGTTGCCAATACTACCCTGTTTTAATTATTGTAACTTTGTAACACACTTGGAAGTTAGTGAGTCTGAGACCTCCAGCTTTGTTCTTTCTTAACATTATCTTGGGGCCTGGCGTGATAGCATAGTGGTTAAAGTCCTGGCCTTACATTCACGGAAAGCCATGTGGTCGCCAGTTCTAATGCCGGCAGCCCTGCTTCCCATCCAGCTCCCTGCTTGTGGCCTATGAGACCAGTGGAGGACGGCCCAAAGCCTTAGGACCCTGCACCCGCATGGGAGGCCCGGAAGAGCTCCTGGCTCCTGGCTTCGGATTGACTCAGTTCTAGCCGTTGCAGTCACTTGGGGAGTGAATCTTCGAACAGAGGATCTTCCTCTCTGTCTCTCTTCCTCTCTGTATATCCACCTTTCCAATAAAAATAAATAAATCTTTAAAAAAAAGATTGTTTGGGCTATTTAGGAATCTTTTATATTTCTGATAAGTTACAGGATTTTGTTATCTCCCTTTGAAAAAAGGTCACTGAATTCTTGATAGGAGTTACATTGAGTCTTTAGATTACTTTGAGTAATATAAACATTTTAACAATATTAATTTTTCTAATCTGTAAACATGGAAGGTCTTTACATTTGTCTTTAAATTTAAATTTTTTTCAGTGACTTTTGAACTTTTTGGTGTGTAAATCTTTCACTTATTTAGTTATGTTTATTTCTGAATATTTTGCTTTTTAAAATAATGGTTTTTTTTTAT
Source organism: Ochotona curzoniae (assembly GCF_017591425.1). Taxonomy (NCBI): domain Eukaryota; kingdom Metazoa; phylum Chordata; class Mammalia; order Lagomorpha; family Ochotonidae; genus Ochotona; species Ochotona curzoniae. Next base: position 64,479,780 of record NW_024466599.1, read on the forward strand.
TTCCTTTTTGAATAATTCATTGTTAGTGTAGAAAGATACAACTTATTTTTGTATGTTGATTTTATATACTGCAACTTTGCTGAGTCTAATTGTTCTTTTTTTTGGTGGACTCTGGGAACGGAGATGTTACTTGTTCCTTTTTGATTTGAAAGTGTTTCTTTTTCTTGCCCAGTTGTGTAAGCTAGGCATTCTAGAACTATGTCTAACAAAGTGCCTTGTTCTTGATATTAAAGAAAAATTTCCATGCTTTCCCTGCTGAGTTTGATGCTAATTTTACGGGTGTTTCATATATGGAAATTACATTGAGATAATTCCTTTCTATTTCTAGTTTGTGTCAGGAGTGGCTATCGAGGCTTGTCAGTTGCTTTTTGTGCATGTATTGCGTTCATCAAGTGAACTGTGTCTTCTGTTTTCTTAATGCGATACTTGACATTGATTGATTTCCCTGAGTTGAGTTATACACAATTGTGTTTGATTTGCTAGTATTCTAAAATGATTTTGGAAGTGTTCCATCCCCTTCTTCTTCTTCACACCCTGGATGCCCACGGTAGCCAGGACTGTGCCAGTACGAAGGCAGAAGATTGAAACTCAGTTGCAGTCTCTCACATGGTACCTAAGTAATTGGACTGTCATCTAACACTGCCCTAGTTGAACATTATCAGGAAGGTGGGTTACTGAGTGAAGGAGGAGCCAGGACTCAAATAGTGTATTCCAATATGGGGTGCAGGCCTGCCATGTGGGTGCTTAACTGCTGTGCCAAGAACTTGCCTCTTTCGTGTGTGTGTGTATTTGTGGCAATAAACTTCCCTGTGAATTCTGCTTTTTACTGTATCACATGTTTTACAGTGCTATTTTCATGTTCATTTTTCTGAAATTATTCTTTATTTTGCTTTTTTTCTTTGACTCACTGGTTTTCTCAAGATTGTATTATTCAATTTTTATATATTCATGAATTTTTTAGTGGTCTTTCTGCTGTTGATTTATTGCTTTTTCCCCATTGTGGTTACAAAAGATATCCCATATGATTTCAATCTTATTCTTTTAAAAAACTTTAAATATTTTGAAACTTATTTTTTTTACTATTATTTTTAAAGATTTATTTATTTATTGGAAAGTCAGATATACAGAGAGGAGGAGAGATGGAGAGGAAGACCTTCTGTCCTCTGCTTCACTCCCTAAGTGGCCACAATAGCCGGAGCTGATCCAATCCAAAGCCAAGATCAGGAACTTCTTCTGGGTATCCCACACAGGTGCAGGATCCCAAAGCTTTGGGCCATCCTCCACTGCTTTCCCAGGCCACAAGCGGGGAGCTGGATGGGAAGTGGAGCTGCCAGGATTAGAACTGGCGCCCATATGGGATCCCGGTGTGTTCAAGGCGAGGACTTTAGCCGCTAGGCCACGCCGCCGGGCCCATAAAAGTTATTTTTTTAAAAAGGTTTATTTTTATTGCAAAGGCAGATTTTATAGAGAGAAGGAGAGACAAAGAGAAAGATCTTCTGTCCACTGGTTCACTCCCCAAGTGGACTCCCCAAGTGGCTGTAAAGGCTGGAACTGAGCCAAGCTGAAGCCAGGCTGAAGCCAGGAGCCAGGAGTTTCTGCCTGGTCTCCCAAATGGGTTCAGAGTCCCAAGACTTTGGGCCATCCTCCACTGGTCTCATAGGCCATAAACAGGGAGCTGTGTGGGAAGTGGAACAGTCAGGATACAAACTGTCATTAGTCTTCCTAAATTTGTTGCAACTTGGTTTGTGGGGTTGATGAGATGGCACTGCACAGTAAGTTGCTGTTTATAATCCAAGCATCTCATGTGACTGCTGGTTCAAGTCTCAGCTGCTGCACTTCTAATCTAGCTTCTCGCTAATGCATCTGGGAAAGCAGCAGAAGATGGCACAAGTACTCGGGTCCCTGCCACGCAAGTGAGAAACCAGAATGGAATTCTGGGCTCTTGATTTGGACCTGGCCCAGCCCCAATTGTTGTGGTCATTTGGGAACAAACCAAAAAGATTCTCTCTCTCTCTGTCTCTCTCTCTCACACACACACACACACACACACACACAGAGTGACAGACTTGTTTTGTGATCTGATGTGTGACCTGTTATGGAGAATGTTTTATGTGCACTTTGGAAGAATGTGTAATATGTAGCTGTGGGTGCAATGCACTATAATACGACCTATATGTGCACTTTGGTCTGCAGTGTTGTTCAAGTCCTCTGTTGCATTTTTGATCTTCTAGATAGATGCTCCATTTTAAAAAAGAATTATTTATTTATTTGTATTTGAAAGGCTGACAGAGAGACAGAGACAGAGATCGAGAGAGAGAGAGATCTATTTGCTGGTTCACTGGCCCAAATGGCTACAATGACCTAAGTCGAACCTATCCAAAGCCAGGAACCAGGCGCTTCTTCCAGATGTCCCACATGGGCAAAGGGATCTAAGGGCTTGGGTTGTCCTCTGTTGGTTTTCCAGGCCATAAGCAGGGAGCTAGATCAGAAGTGGAACAGCTTATGGCCTGGGAAAGCAGTAGAGGAAGGCCCAAAGCCTTGGGACCCTGCACCCATGTGCGAGACCTGGAGGAGGCTCCTGGCTTCAGATCGGCTTAGCTCTGGCAGTAACGGCTACTTGGGGAGTGAATCATCGGGCAGAAGATCTTCCTCTCTGTCTCTCCTCCTCTCTGTATATCTGACTTTCCACTAAAAATAAACAGATATTAAAAAGAAAAGAAGTGGAGCAGCTGGGGCATGAGCCAGTGCCCATATAGGATGCCAGCACCACAGGTGGAGTGTTTAGCGTGCTGTATCACCATGCCATCTCTCCTACCTAATTTTTGGTAGTGGAGTGTTGATCCTTCCTACTGCTGTGGTATAGTGGTCCATTTCTCCCTTTAGTTGTATCGATGTTTGCTTCATGATTTGAGTGATCTGATGTTGGGGCCATACATATTTATAATTGTTACGTCTTCCTGGTGAATCTGCCCTTTGTCTTTGTGACAGTCTGACTTAAAGTTTGTTCTGTCTGATTCCGGTGTGACGATCTCTACTCCACTGGCATGGGGTATCCTCCGTTCTTTTACTTTTAGCCTGTGTATATCTTTAAATTTCATGTAGACAATGTGAGGCTAGATCTTGTGTTTTTCTTAATGTATTCAGCCATCGAAGGGTTATTATCGTTAAGCATTTCTTTGAACTTAATAACTCTATAAATCTGAGTGCTTTTGTGTTTTATTTCTCAGAACTATAGGCAACTAGCAACTTGTGTTTTCCCTTTGGTTTTATTTTCCCGTTTTTCTCTCTTAACAGAGACAACATTCCCAATTCCTTGTGAAAACCACCATTGGATTGCAAAGATGTGCTCCATGAACCCAGGCAACTGGGTCACCTTTGATGACGATCTTGCTTTTCAAGCTTCTCCAAGGCCAAAGAGTTTACCTCTGGAGACTCAAGGTGTCTCTAGACCCAATGGACTAAAGCTGAACCTTTCCGGCCCAAAGGAGTTTCCCAGTGGCTCCTCTTCTACCAGCAGCACCCCTCTCTCCTCTCCTATTGTAGACTTTTACTTCAGCCCAGGACCTCCAAGTAACTCCCCTCTTTCCACGCCTACCAAAGACTTCCCAGGGTTTCCTGGTGTCCCCAAAGCAGGGACTCATGTGCTTTATCCCATCCCAGAAGCATCGTCAAACAGCCCACTCACTACAGACTCCTCTTTTTTGTCTCCCAAACCAACCTGCTCATCCCATGCGCTCTTACCCAGTGACCACACAGATGCATCTCCGGCTCCCAAAGCAGGGCTTCCAAGTGAAATTAGCACTCATGAGACCGAAACCCAGAGGTTCCAGGGCGATGCGCCCCAGTTTCAGTACTTTCGGGATGACTGTGCTTTTTCCAGCCCATTTTGGAAAGATGAAACCAGTGCTTCCCAGTTCACCCTTGAGGCCCTGGGAAGCAGAAAGACATTCTCACTGAGAGACAAGGAGACACCTGTTGACCAAAAAAGCCTCAATAAGTGCTCGCTCAACTACATCTGCGAGAAGCTTGAGCATCTCCAGTCTGCTGAGAATCGGGAGTCATCACTTGGGAATGTGTCCACGCAGTGTCTGGACACTGAGGGCCCTGCCTCTGCCTTTGTCCCCCAAACACTCTTCAGGAGCCAGCCCACATCCGGGTGGTCATTCATGCTCAGGATCCCCGAGAAGAAAAACATGATGTCTTCCCGGCAGTGGGGACCGATCTTTCTGAAAGTTCTACCTGGAGGCATTTTGCAAATGTACTATGAGAAAGGGTTAGAGAGACCTTTCAGAGAGTTGCAGCTCGATCCGCACTGTAGGCTTTCGGAACCAAAAGTAGAGAGCTTTAGTGTGGCAGGGAAGATCCACACGGTGAAGATTGAGCACGTGTCTTACACAGAAAAAAGGAAATACCACTCTAAAGCGGAAGTGGTCCATGAGGCCGACGTAGAGCAGATGCTGAAGCTGGGCACCACAGAGTACCACGACTTCCTCGATTTCTTGACCACTGTGGAGGAGGAACTGGTGACGCTGCCAGCCGTGGCCAAACCGAGAAGGAGCTATGAGGAGCAGGAGATGACTGTGGAAGTTGTGGACCACTTCTGGGGTCAAGTCACCAAAGAAGAAGGAAAACTGGTTGAAAGTGCAGTGATAACACAGATCTCTTGCCTCTGCTTTGTGAATGGGAATGCGGAGTGCTTTCTAACCTTGAATGACCTTGAGCTACAGAAACTGGATGAATCCTACTTTGAAAAAGACACAGAGAGAAGGGGAATCAATATTCTTGACTACCATTTTCATAAGTGCGTGAAAGTGCAAGAGTTTGAACAAGCAAGAATCATTAAGTTTGCCCCCTTGGATGCCTGCCGCTTTGAGCTGATGCGTTTCAAAACCTTGTATGATGGGAGCGACCTCCCATTTTCTGTGAAGTCTGTCGTGGTTGTCCAGGGGGCGTATGTGGAACTTCAAGCCTTCATCAACATGGCCCCACTGGCCCAGAGGCCATCCCTTGCCAGTCCCTTGCGGTCCTGTGACAATGTAACAATACACTTCCCTGTCCCATCCCAGTGGATCAAGGCCCTCTGGACCATGAACCTCCAAAGGCAGAAGTCCTTGAAAGCCAAAATGAACCGCCGGGCATGTCTGGGAAGCTTACATGAGCTTGAGTCTGAACCTGTCATTCAGGTCACAGTGGGGTCAGCAAAATATGAGAGTGCCTTCCGGGCTGTGGTATGGAAGATAGACCGACTTCCAGATAAAAATTCAAGTAAATGCTCAGCAATTCCTGTTGGTTGTCATGAGAAATAGCTTGAATGTTTTCACCCCCTCCTTGGGTTGAGCCAGGCAGAGGCACCTGCTGATAAATCAAATGAGGCCGTGTTTACGCAGAAGGGTTGGGGATGGAACATTTAGCCAAACAGCTGGCTTACATATGTCCTCTTTGATTTATTTCTATCAGATGAGTTTAACTTTTTCATTTCTTTTAATATCATTAAGGAATTCCATCTTCAGCTAGGAATTTGTGGAGCTTGGCTAGTACTGAGGGAAGATTTATAAACATCCGTGGTTGGGCTCCTTGACATGAACTCAACCACTGCAACACTAAACATGTGTCTAACATAGCCGCGATTGCTTTTATTTATTTGAAAGACAGAGAGAGAGAGAGAGAGAGAGAGAGAGAGAGAGAGAAGTCTTCTCTCTGCTGGCTCACTTCCTAAATGGCTGCAGCAGCCAGGGTTGACTGAAGCCAAAACCAGGAACCAGGAGCCTCTGCTGGGTCTCCCCCTTGGGTGGTAGGGACACAAGCACTTGGACCATCCTCTGCTGCTTTCCCAGGAGTGTTAGCAAGGAACTGTGTTGGACGTGAAGCAGCCAGGATGTGAATTGGTGTCATATTGGATGCTAGTGTTGAAGGTGGTAGCTTTACTCATTGTACCACATTGCCGGCCCCTCCTACTTCATCTTTTTTAAGGTCCTTCATCCCTGAGTCTCCCTGCACTTGTCTTCTCAGCCAGAGACACTTCCTCTTTAGGTTGTAGCCCCTGCTCCTTGGACTAAAGCTACTTTTCATTTTTACCTAAACAGATTTCTTTGGAGAGCACAGGAATGGGTTCCCAAAGGCTGCCCTTGTCCCTCTGTCTCTACTGGGACAAGTCAGCAGACTGACTGTCTCCCCCAGCAACCACTCTCCCCAATTCTATCTTAGAACCCTAATTCTCCAAACCTAGGGAAAAACTGCAGCTGGCCTTTTGTTCCAGTGCCATTTCCCGAACCAGTGGGAGATTCCGGCAGTTAGCTTGTCACCCAGGCCTTGGTCCCAGGAGTCATTCCATCGCATTTGGCTATCTCAGCTGGTTGTGTTAAAATTGGGTAGACACAGGCCCTGTGCAGTAGCCTAGTGACTAAAGTTTTTGCGTTGCAACCACCAGGATTCCATATGGGCACTTGTTTGTGTCCCGGCTGCTGCACTTCCCTTCTAGCTCCCTGCTTGTGACCTGGGAAAGCAATAGAGGATGACCCAAAGCCTTGGGACCCTGCACCCATGTGGGAGACCCAGAAAAATCTCCTGGCTCCTGGCTTCAGATCAGCTCAGTTCTGGCTGTTGCAGCAACTTGGGAAATGAACCAGCAGATAGAAGATCTTTATCTCTGTATTTCCCTCTCTCTCTGTAAATCTGCCTTTCCAACAAAAAACTTTTTTTAAAAAAAGGAATTGGATAGACACCACCTAAGCATTAAATTCAAGATGATTTAAAAAAAATATTCTAAGGAAACCCATCTCGAAGTTCACAGCTTTGAGGAGGCAGTCCCAGTATCCTATGCAGTTTAGAATAGTGATAGTAGAATGGGATGTACTATGATGAAGTAGAGTATAACATAAGAAAGCACAAAAGCCAAACTTGCAATTAGGGCTGAGTCCTGTTCTAGTTGAGTTTCTTCCTCACAGGACGCTGGGCTGTGGAGGTGGCTTGAGGGCAGAATTGGGAGGCGTGAGTTGATGTGTTCATTCATTCATTCTACCAGACCACTCTAAGCACGTACTGTGTGCCAGGTGCCATGGCAAGTGCTGAGAGTAAAGATGAGGATGAGCAAGATCTGATCCTAGCTTCCAAATAGCTCTCAGCTGTTCTAATCCTACGGGGAAATCTAAGCTCCCATCAGGCTGAGGAATTCAGAGGACACATTGCTATTTGGTGTGGTCCTAGAGTAAGTTACTCCACCCTAGACTGTAGGGTAGAATAGAGCTTTAAAATAGGATTGATATTCAGGCTCCTCCCCATACCACTTAGATTGTTATCTGTATTTTAAGAGTTCCCCAAATGAACATTCAACTAGCCGCTCCTCCGGGAGGTGGAGGAGCCTCAGCCAGGGTGGGGAGTGTGGCCCCCAAAGGCTTTGTGGACTTCTAGAACAGGAAGAGCAAGCCCCAGCTCCTACAGGACTGCAGGCTGCTGTCCTCCTGGATGGCCACGCTCTCTTTCACTCACACCTGTTCCCCTACAGCATCCTCCTGGCAGCCCTGACTCTGTGCTCCAGGCATAGCAGGGCTGCCTTGGCCTTGGGGGAGGGTGGGGCATGCCCACAATGGATGGCTTCTAAGTGAGCCTGCTGGTTAGCACTAGGGTGAAGGGGCAGGTCTGCATCTTCTGGGACATAATCCAGCATCATGCTTTGTGCCTTTTTCCACAGCCTGGCTGGAGAGGAACCATAAACACTTCTTAGATCATCTTCACGCAGGAGAAGTTCTTAGGCAAGGGGGCGTCACTAAACAAGAAGCAAAGCAAGGAGACCCTGGGACACTGGAGACCTCCCTGGGGCTGAGGGATGACCTGATGCTAGAGGTGGCCACTGGGACTACAGGCCAGCTTAGATTTTGTGTAGTTTTGAAGAATTTTGGCTGAGAGTGGGGCTCAGGGGGTTCAGCCTGCTGGCCTGTCTGGGTGGGGACAGAGGGACCAGTGGAGCCCATTGGGAGCAGAAATCAAGCACCCAGGCCTGGAAACAACACTGCTTCTTCAAATTGAGACCCATATCAGTGATCTTTCTCTCAGTTTTCTGGGTAGAGCAACATTTAAAGCTTCTTGCAAATGACTGTGTTGATAGCAGTGCATTTCCCAGGACTGATGGTATAGTCAGCTGATTGAGTCATCAAGCGTTTCTGGAGGGGAAGGCTTGCTCCTTCGCTCATCCCTCCCACAAATATCCCTGCATCTATTCTTGCTCTGTGCTGGGGCGTGGGAGAGGCACACTGAAGCCGGAGCCCTGCGTTCCTGAGCGCAGCCGTTTGAGCTGAGGTAGACCCACACTTCCCCCAGTGCACTGTTCCTGCCTGTTGACGCCTTCACAGTGGGGATCCCGGAGCAGCAGCAGAGGCTTTGCTGATGAGCAGCTGGTTGAGTGGGCAAGGTCAGGAGGACTCCACCAAGAGGGACAGGGTGAGGGGTCCTGCTGAAGTTTAGGAACAGAGGACGGGTGGGAGAAGAGCCAGCACATCCTGAGACCTTGTGAGTCATCCTGGGGGGACAGGCCAGGGAGCGAGGCTGGCAGGAGGTGACAGGTGCAGAGCGAGGGAATTGTGAACGAGGAAGATGAGAGATAGGGCAGGGCAGGGATGTGAGATGGTGAGAAGGCCCAGCTCAGGGCTTGTAGCTTTGGGGAATAGATGTGTAATGGTGCTGTTAGCTGAGATAGCCTGGGCCTCTCGCCATTCACCTGCGAAAAACCCAAGCCCATTTCCCAGCCTTGGCTGCATGTTGGAATCCTTAGAGCTTGAAATACAAACAGGCCTAGCGTCCTTATTCTGAGAATCTGATACGCTGTGTCCCTCCCTGACTACCAGTGGAAGATTTCTATGCCATGAGACTTTGTTTCATATACCAAATGTTTTGGTGTGCAAGGTATGTCTGAAATATAGACGTATTTCACTTTTAGACTTGAGTCCTATCACCAAAACCTCTCAGTTTAAATGCAAATATCCATAAATTAAAAACACTTGAAATCTGAAACACTTCTGTCAGATTTCTGGGTCAGGGACACTCGGCCTGTTTCCTGCATGGGGCCCGCCCTCTACCAGACTTGGCGGTGAAGCCCAGAAAGTGGTGTTTGTGAAGGGCTCCCCCATGTGGCCAGGGAGCAGAGCTCATCCCAGGTGGAGGATTAGCCCGCTTGCTACCACGCTGGGCCCTACCGGTCATATTACTATGGAATGAAGGAAAACAAAGGGAGTTAGGATTTATTGGGGGAAGGGAGGAGAAAAAGGGAAAATGAGGGAGAGTGAGGCCAAGCAAAGACGCAAACATATAAAACAAAACATAAATGTTGCTTTAGAACTGGAAAGGTTCCACTGGCAACTGGTCTACCTCTGACTCCCAGGTCGTCTTTGGTCTGTCGTATGTTGGCACCCTTCTCCTCTCCCGCTGTGTCGTTCTCCGACTGTGCATTTCAACACTTCAGTTCCAGATGTGATATTTTTGTTCAAGAAGGACTGGCTCTCACCCAGACCTTGCATGTTATGATTTGCCTCCCTTGTCCGAAAGAGTTAAGAGTTGTGGGAGAGTAAGAATTACCAAAGCCCACGTGTGCCCCCTGGTGGTCAGACTGATCACATGCATTCTCTTAATTTGTTAATGAATCATATCTGTTTTTAAGCATTGTGTTTATAGAATTTCACAAAGTACAAAAAACAACTTGAAAGGAAAAATGCTCTCTTCTAACATTTTTTTGGAGTACTAGGTCTTTCAATTTGGCTTTGATTTTTTTTTTTGAAGATTCATGGTAGAATTTCCCAAAAAACATTTTTCCTACACAATGTACTAAATCAGATCATCTTAAGTGTCACTGTCACATTTAAATGTGTGGAACCTACAGTACTTTTACTGAAGCAATTCTAGTAGTTAAATAATAGTGAAATTATAACTGAATGGCACTCTGTGAAATAATCTTGTATGACCCGTGTGCCTGGGTGAGGTTGTTGCTGTGTCTCAGCCGCCCCATCCTCACAGCGTCGCTGTGTTTGCCGCAGTGGCAGGTGCAGAGGCTGTGGCACAGGGAGCCTTGGGTTACACAGCTCCGAGCAGCAGGGCTGGGACTGGGCTGAGGGCATTCGAGGTCCAGGGTGCATGTTCGTAACCCACTGTGCTGAAACAGGACCGTGGCCTGAGTCAAGCGTGCCGGCACTTGCTGTGTCCACACTGCAGATGCAAGGCTGCAGGGTAACACAGCGGGCCTCTCTCTGGGCAGTGAACGAGGCCTTGAGGCATCTGGGGTGGAGACAGCTAATGCGCAGCTGCTGGTTCACTGCTAGATGGCTTCTCAAGGCCTTTTGCAGCCTCAGAAGTCTATTAGTGTTTCGACAAGAAACCGGTTATAAATAATGAAGGGCAATTTATCTTCTAAAAATTAAGTGAAATCCTTTAAACTCTTGTTTTTGTGCCTGAAGCTATAGTCTGATGCAAATGTTCTTCCTTGAACTTTGTCAGCAGTACAGTAATCCACTCTGGCTTTTGCAACGAGTGTTGTCTCATTTATTAAGACAGCTGTGTTGGATATGGAGCTGTGACAACAGCACCGTGGATCATGTATCAAGTCGTTTACTGTGTTCACAGTGAAAATATTTTGTGTTCTCATACGTTTGATGATTCTACCTAAAATTCAAGGACACCCTGTATTGCTGGGGCTGGGCCAGCGCTTGGATGCTGGACAAAGGGCAAGGACACGTTCAAGGGCCACGTGCCCGTCCCCGCGCTGCACTCTGACCTGCTGCAGTTGAGGGATGCATGTGGATTACAGTGGTGAGAACTAGTCTGCTTTACAGTAAATAATTTCCTGACCCAAAATATTTTGTGAAATAAAAAAATTTAAGTTTCATTTTGGAAAAGTAGGTTTTTTTTTTTAAGAATATGGGCTATTTGGGGCTGAAGTTTATCTTTGTGTTATCTAAATAGTAGGATAAGATAAAAAGTAGAGAATTCTTGTAAGAATTTATCCAGTCTATCTGAGAGATATTTCTGCAGGTTGGAAGCACATTGTAGCCAAACAATTATGCTTGGTGTAAATATTACTTTTGTATTTTAGATAAAACTTTATAACAATTGAAAAAATTTCAGGGGTTAATTTATGCAGATATGCAGTAATGAAATTATACTTCTCTTAAAACCAACACTTAAGGAGTTCAGATAGACTCCCTTCTATTTAGTTTAAAATTGTGGGTTTTGATGGGATACTATTTTTTTTTATTTATTTATTTTTATTGGAAAGGCAGATATACAGAGAGGAGGAGAGACAGAGAGGAAGATCTTCCGTCTGATGATTCACTCCTCAAGTGAGTGCAATGGCCAGGGCTGTGCCGAAGCCGGGAGCCAGGAGCTTTTCAGGGTCTCCCACACGGGTGCAGGGTCCCAAGGCTTTGGGCCGTGCTTGACTACTTTCCCAGGCCACAAGCAGGGAGCTGGATGGGGAAGCAGGGTTGCCGGGATTAGAACTGGTGCCCATATGGGATCCTGGTGCGTTCAAGGCGAGGACTTTAACCACTACGCTACTGTGCCGGACCCTCAATGGAATACTGTTTAAATGACATTCACACCACCATGATACTAATAGGATTGTTTATAGAGACAGATGTTTTATGTTTAGGAACCATGTTCAATGGCTCTGAAATACTTTGTTTGATATTTGTTTTTCTCCCAAGGTCCTGACCATCCCCATTGTCTGTCCTGCAAACTAGAACTTGGGTCAGACCAGGAGATCCCCTCTGACTGGCATCCGTTCGCTACTGTTCAGTTCGTGATGCTTGACACCTGCGCCTCTGGGACCGTGGTCCGATCTCTAGGGGTGGAGAGTGATGTGCAGCCGCAGAAGCATGTCCACCAGCGAGCTTGCTACAACATTCAGGTACACCTGGAGCCCCTGGGCTCAGGCTGGGGCCTCCAGAGCTACGGGCCAACTGGGCTTGACTGAGTGAGTGTGTGTGTGTGTGTGTGTGTGTGTGTGTATCTGAGGATATACATCGAGGCAAGAGCTCTGTCATGCTCACCTGGTCACCATGCAGCTCAGCTCTTTCCCTTCATTTAGAGAATGTGGGAGAATACTTAACTCAGCTCTCCTTAGGGGAATAGGACACTGAAGATAAATTCATGTTCTAGAAGCGCATGTGATGGAAGTTATCATATCAGAATAAAATTGCTCAAAGTGGGATTTTTAGCACACATACCCTGTACAGAAAGATTTAAGAAGAAAGTAAGTTAGGGAATGCCACAAATTAACGTTAAATGAAGGTTCTAGGAAATCTTGTAAACTTCTGAAGTTCCTTAACCTGGTTTAGTTCAACTCAGTGAAGTGTTGTCTGGCTGTAGGTGTCAGTGAAACACCTGTCATTATCTTAGGGAAGAGCCTGTGTCACTTGCCCGTGCTCACCACGGGCACACGTGCCGGGCAGAGCTTCTGTTACTGCTTGGTACACATTCATCCCAAGCTGGAGCGCCTGGTGTGTCCTTGCTGTTCTGGTTCAGGCCCGGCTTCCAGCTAATGTGCTCTGGGAGCCACCGGACGGCGGCTGCAACATTTGGGTTCCTGACACTGGCGTGGAAGACCCGGTTGAGTTCTGGTCCGGCCAACCCTGGCGGTTGAGGGCATTTTGGCAGTGCATTATTAGGCTAGCTAGAGTAGAACACACTGAAGTCTTTCTAAACTCGTGTTTTCCTTCTTATCTTTAAGGTTAATAGACACAGAAGGTTGGAAGATATATCGTTAATCTCTGCCACATATTTTCCATTGAATCTTGAAATGATGACATTTCTGGTGTTGGTTAAAAAGTTTTTTAAATTTGAAAATATTTCCTGAATGATAGAGCTCAAACAGTGCACTTGAATGAAGTGATCAAAGTTAGGATTGTTTGTATTTCCTTTTTGTCTGGCCCACGAACAACATTTCACACTTTCTAATAGCATTTTCAAATCTATGGGTTGCTTGAGTCTCAGCGACGATTAAGATGATTTCTGATTTTCTACCCGTTTATTCCCTTTAAAGAATTGTACGACTATATAAGACATCATTGACACCAACTGGTGGTCCTAAAATATGGTAAGAGAAGTCAGAATTTTGTTTTGGGCCACTTGTACAGATGTTTTGTGTGTGGGTCCTGTGATTTTTTTTTTCTATCAATAAAGTTAATGCTGTGTAGGCCTGCCCTGTGTGGCCCACCCAGCCCTAATGAACCGAGGCCCTCAGCAGCTAGCAGTTGCCTGGCTGGAGGGAGCTGCTTGCCCGAGGTCATGCCCCCTTCCACCTTCCGGAGTCAGCCTGTCTCCAGAGAACCCCTGACAGCAACGTGGGCCAGCCCCGCAGAACCAGCCGGGTTTCAGCTACCCAGACTTGCCTCTCCTCATTCTGCCGCTGCTGCTGCCTCCACATCCCTCCTGCCCCTGGGCACGGGGGCCCTGGCAGCACGCCCCAGGAACCCTGCTGCCACAGATCTCCCTCTCAGAGTCTGCCTCTTGGGGAATCTGACCTACAGTTTAGGCATGTAGGTGTTACACGCGAAGTGCGTTTCACGGTTTGCTTAGCTATCCAGTGTACTCATTTGGCTTATTTTTGATGAAAATCTCAAAATCAGTTAACAGAATGTTTCTTCAAAAAATTGTTTTCATTTCTCTTTCTCTCACATGCACACATATAGATTCATGCATATATGGGGGGCAGATCAAGCTCCCATCTATTCATATGTGTAACCAAATGCCCACAAATGCCCTCCTGGGTTAGCGGCTTACAGACTAGTCGGTGTTCAGAAAGTGACTGAGCAGAAGCTGCTCGAGAGGATCACCCGTCCCACGCCTTGTCTGTGTGTGTCTAGTCTGTGCACACTTTGTGTGTGAGAAGAGCGGTTCAGCCTCCTTGAGAAGTCTGCGCTCGAGCGGAGGATTTGTAGGGGAGGCTGTGCTGTGTAACAGGGTAGCAGAGCGCCTTCCGACAGCTGGTACAGGAGTTAGTGGACGGGCTGTCTGTCCAAAGCGAGGCAGTCTCGGTCTTGGCCGGTATAAAAAGTAGGGCTGAAGAGCCGTCAGTGCTGTGTTGCAACTGTTAAGGCTGCCTATGCTTTTGTGTAACAGGTTGAAATAGAGAAGAAAAGGATTAAGATTGATGGAGAAGACCCAGAGAAAGCTGGTGACTGCGTAACTCAATAGCGTAGGAAGAGTCCAGAATGACCGTGCATGCGTCTGCGAGTCACGAAGCCACAGCGAGTTCTGCTCGGTGGGCAGCGCACAGGAGTCCTGCCGTGGTCTCAGGACCGGTCCCACGGCTCTGTCCAGAGAAGTTGAAACCTGAAACCGAACCGGTTGAGCTTTATGTTTTGATTCCCCCCCCCCCCCCCCAGGGTTTCATCTGAAATGTGTTTGTACTTGTGTGATGCTTTGCTTCCTGTTAAAACTCAGAGGCACGTGTGGCCTGGCGGCCGGTCTGGCTGAAGGGTTTTTCAGTCTTTGGGTGCCCAGAGGCTCGTGCTTTTGCCTTCTGCTTTACACAGATGTTGTAGATATGACCCTTCAGCCCCCATTCCTTCTTGCTCTTAGCAACTGCCCCAGCAGGTAAGGCAATCAAAGGGGACATAAATCAAATAGTTAATTCTGCCTCTTGCTCATCTCCTAAAATGTGGCAGAGGTATAGAATGATGAAGCCACAGGCTGTTTTGGAGATTTGGAGGTGTCTGTGGCCTTGAATTATTAAACTTCTTGGTCCTTTACTGCATTGGTAAGTAATCCTTGGCTGTATTTGGGTACCTGTTCTTTTGCCTGCCATATTATCATTTTGAAAATCTGTGTGTATTCTGGTGTGGGCTGCAAAGAAGCTATTTCTGTGGATAATGCATATTTTAGTGCGAGTCACGAAGACTTATTGCTTTTTGCTTGGTGGGATTCCTTTCAAGATGTGTTTGGAGTATTGGACACTACTTAAAATATTTATGTACATTAAAGATGAATTTTTAAAATTCATGAATACTGTTTTCCAAAAGTACAGAATTCAAAATGGAATGTATTGTGATAAAGGATTATATGTGATCAACGCAGGCTTCTTTGGAGTAGAAGTCTAAATCATATTATTATTTTATGCTAGTTCTGCTATTATGCTCTTTTATGCTAATCCTGCTTTATTTAGAGTATTTTTCTTTCAAAAATGAATACAATGAAACATACTAGGTTATTCTATAGTTCCAAGATGTGGCATTTTTATTCTTCAGAGTTAGCTGAAGGACTATAATTGTTTGATTTCTAATGAAAAGCCCATGGCATTTACAGCTATAGTTGTTTATGGTTTCCTTTTTAACACTTACAGTAAGAGATCAGAATGTGCATTTTTGGAAATTTATATGTTAGGTACTTTTGGCCTGTGGTATTAGTTTACCTTCAACCTCTGTTGAACCTGTCTCCATGTACGAGAGATGTTTTGAGCCAGAACTGATATGAAGTTCTAACATGTATTGGTTGGCATACGGAGTTTATATTGTATGTTTTATATGAGTTTTAATCTGTTCAAAAACCGACAAAGACTAACAGCTACGATACTCTTTACCTACCAGCAGATTTTATTACTTTTCATTATTTTGCCATCAAGGTAAACAATGCAATAGCCGAAAGTTAAAATGAATCTATCTTGCTCTTTTTAGCTTCACTCGATGCATTGTTCATAATATCATATGTCTGCACCTTGTAGTGGATGCACAGGAGGGCAAATCCATGCGTATGCCATTTCTCAAGATGCTACCATCTTTCCACATCTGGGATGGGCACCCTCAAGAGCGACTTCCATCTGCTCAGAACCTGCACAGAGGTGGGCCGGTGCTGATGCTGGGTCCCCAAACCCAGGAAGTTCTCTGGCTTGGGGACTGCCCTGGCTTGCTGATAGTGCTTCCTGGCACCCTGCCACAAAGGGAGCCGCAGTCTGATTGGAGTGAATTGGAGGAATATTCACGCCCCCACATGAATTTAGCAGAAGGGCCGATGAGTTGCCCCTCAGGTTTCAGCGGTTGGCTGGCTGCCGGAGTCTGTTACCTGGGTGCTGCCCTGTGAGGATTCAGTGCTGAGAACAGAGTAGCACATGACCGAGTGAAGCCCCAAGACTTGAGGTTGTTCGGCTCTGCACAGGTCGATAGCATTAGCAGCGGGGTGCTGCTGCATAATTGTTAATTTGCACATTAGGACCTTAAATATTCATTTCTTAGTGATAAGTTAACATTCTGTGTAGGGAGAGGCTTCTTAATGCAATTCTTTTCTGACCCTAGAAATGGCAGGAGGTCAGATACGACTACTGTGCTGTAAGTGAAAAATTGGGTCAGGTCCGTTGAGAATTACCCATTAAGAAATAGAATCACCCATCACTGAAAGTTAATAGTGATCTTCAGAAAACTCTGGCTTTTGAGGGAGGGAGGGAGGAAGGGATTGAGTGCGAGGCAGACCTTACGTGGGTTTTGCTTTAGATCCCCTACTGAAGGGGCTGACCATTTCGGAGTCAGACATTTGGTTGACGCTGTGGCTGAGTGGAAGGAGTTGGCTAATGCGTGATGTTCTGCTTTGCTGTTCCGGTCCGGTCTAGCAATCACAGGATCACATCAGCTGTGATAGCGCGTTGTTCAGTTGATCCAGTGTGCAGATCTGGTTCCACGACATTTCCTTTGCCTATGGGAATTGCGTTTCTCAGTGTGAATAATGATATGCAAGAAAGATACTTTCCAACGTAAGAACAAAGGCTGGACTTTTTGACCTGATCTGTACAAGTTAGATGGCTCTAAGCTTTTCTGGGTTTTCATTCCAGAGCTGTGCTCATGATGCAGTTTTTTTTTTTTTTCTGATAAATTCAGTTAGGGAGCTTTCCTCAACAGTGGCTATTATGTTTTACTGTAACTATGATTTTTGTGTCTTATCAATACAAAGATAAAGCAGATGGAGCCTTAATAATCATGTAACAAAGTATTTTGTAGATTGCATATTGATTTTTTCTAAAATTAAAGATGTATTTCATGTAATTCATGCTGTGCTGTGGACTTAATATCTTCTTTTGCAAGGTCTGGGTCTATTTTTTTGAAAGGTAGGAAATCAATTTCAATAACCTTAACCAACTGACTCTCCATCAGGCCTAGGTACATGGCTTCACTACCAAGGAGTCAGTGAACAAGACATCCTGGCATGTGCTGGAAAAATACCACCACCAAACTACAATTGATGAGATAATAAAGGGTGACTTCTGAAAGAGGGTATCGCCATGACTCATAAAGATATGAATATATGCTTAAGATTTTGACTCAATTCATTATGTTGCAACTGGCATCAAAGAGAATTCAGAGGTCAGAGCCTTATTTGGCAAGGAATTTGAAAATGAATTTGCAAGTTAATGCATAGTGGGTCTCTACACGACAATAACTAACAACCTTTGCTTCCCTACCTCAGTGAATTTGCTTTTCTGTGGACACCGTGTCATGTGCGTTGCTTGCAGGCATGAGGATTCAAAGACATCGAGGTGACTGACACCGTGGCTGCCTGAGCCTCACAGGGCTTCTCATCTTTCCTGTGACACCAGCACACACCGCGTCCACGGCAGAGTTGTGTGGTTTTCTCACTTGAGCCAGTAGTCTAGCAGCACTAACGAAATCATGTGCACTCATTGGTAAAGTTTGAAAGTGTAGGAAACCGTCTTTACATGACTGCTTTGCAAATGTGGTTCATGCAAGGAGTGTGTATCTGGGGTCTGATGAACAAGTGCCTGACAGCCACCCTCCTGCTGGGACACAGTCAGTGGGAAGCAGAGGTTGGGAAGGGTGGAGGGGGATGTGGTGACAGCAGGCGCTGGAATCCAGCGGAAGTCAGACGGAGGTTGTGGGCTCTGGGCCTCCGCAGAAGAGACTGTGATGAAGGAAGTGGAAGGCCGCTTGCCCGCAGTGTTTGGTCTGTTAAAACACTGCACTATAACCCGCAAAGTGTGCAAGTATTTCATGCCCAGCCAAAACTGAACGAGTAAAAGGAAGAATTAAAATTGAAATCGTTTTTGCAAATCTGTCTTGTGTTTAAATTTTTATTTAGCTGTTTAAGTTAGTATTTCATGGTCACATCTCTAAGCACGGTCTTAGCCCTTGCTGCTGGTCATTGAATGTGGGCTAGTTCAGAGCAGCGGGAGACACAGTGGTCCAGACCACCATGTGTGCAACGGCATTCCTGCCTGGCTACCAACTCTGCCTGTCTCAGTTCCGCTCAGACCTTCCTGATACATGGTGATCTTGATTGTCCCACACCCTTCCTGTCCTCTGTAACGATTTCATTCCCAGGACCTTTGTTGGCCTTTTCCAGGGTTCTGAAGCATAGGACCTTGAAGCATGTCTGGCTGAACCATCTGCCAGTGGTTATCTTTCCTAATGGCTATTTCATGGCACTCAGCCTAATTACCTATTCCTTGGGGAATGCAAAACAAGCACTTTTCTTGTTTCGAGTATTAGGAAGTCCCTGCTTAGCACCCGCATCAAAATACGGATTTGGCTCTGGGTGATTTTTGAAGCAAGTCAGACTTGCTGGTTAGGAAGCAGATAGCTGAGTTTACAGAATCATGTGCTGATGACACTGTGCCTTTAAAATCAGGTTGCACCTGTAAGGAAAAGGAAAGCTGATTAGAGTAATTGCCCCATGTTTTAAAACATTGGAATTCATTTCCATGAGGCTTTCTAGGGGACGAAGTGCAAAGGACCCTGCTGCCTCAGGATGCTACTTGCCGTTCATGTATGAAGGGTCTTCAAAAAAGTTCGTGGAACACATGTATTATGAAAAACACTTCAAAATGATTTCGTGTTAAAATAAGGGTATCATTTGATCCCAATTTTTGTGAACTTTTTTAGGGATACATTTGTATCTTGTACAGTAGCCTTCCAAGCCCTAGAGGCAAGAATGGATAATTCCAACAAAACAAGCGTGTGGTGTTAACATTTTGTGAGACGCCCCTTTTTGTACCACCTTCCTGAAGTTGCTGTGAATTCTCTGAAACGTAGCTTGCAGTTCACGCTTTGAACAGCAGAGGGTGCTCTCGGGCAAGCGGCTGCTTCCCACAGCTGGAAAAAAAAGGCTTTAGAATTTGATAGTGCTTGTATGATGATTAATAAAAGATCTTGAGGGCACTTTTTAAAGCGCTTCAAAGCATTGTAAGTCCAGTGGAGTATAATTAAAATTAATGCACTAGGCAAGCACTTTAAAGCATTTTTAATTCCTTGTCTAAAATGCTGTTGATAACTTCTACTCGTCCCAAAGATTTTAAATACCATGCTTACCTCTAAGCATGTCTAACTAAAAAAAAAAAAAAAAAAAAAATCAGAATGATAGTGTCTTTATTCTTCACAGATTCCAAAGAAACATTTCTAATGAGAGTTAATAAACACCAAATCTCTTTGCTTTAAAAGATTTATAAAGAATTAAAATTAATCCATTCTGTTCTGGTATGGATCAAGGTCAATGTAGTTTCTTAAAAGCTGCGGGCCAGGATTGTGTTTTCAGATCCACAGAGAGGAGCGAGCGAACATGTGCTTGCAAAGAGAATATTCTACGCCGCGCTTGCCCAGGCACGAGCCTTTGCCCTGCTTCAGTCCCTGAAAGCCAAAACAGACACGGTTCCTTTTACCCTTTTCCCAGAAATCTGCCTGCCTGCGCTGACATTGTCATTGTTTTGTCAGGACTAAGTGCGAAAGTCTCCGTAGCGGAACACCACAGGCATCTCCACATCCTGAGGTGAAGACGTCTGATGGCTGGCTGTCATGGTTGGACCCTGTAAGTCACTCAAGATCCTGTGTCAGTCCAGCTAAGGGCCTTGCCGGTCACGCTCCTGGTGATGGAGTGCTTATCGCATGCCTGTAGTTCACTACGCACTGGGGGATGAGCACCAAAAACAGCGCGTTCCTGCTTTTCAGACGGTTCTTAAGGAGATACCGGACAGTAGACAGATGTACAGTTGTGATCATGGCTATGCAGAAAAATAAAGCGAGGTAAGGACACAAAGAATCTTCGGTGAAAGCTGCCGTAGCTGCCAGGTGAGATGCTGTTCTAGCGGAGCTGAGAGGCCGTTCGAGTCCTGGGGGAAGAGCGTGTCCAGCAGAGGGCGCTGCTGGCACAAGGTGCTGAGCAGGGTCTCGGCCTGCAGCAGGAAGACCCAGGCCGGCAGGTGGCGCTGGGTAGCTGGAAGGGAACAGGCCAGTGGGTGGAGGAAACTGGAGGATGAGGAGGACTCAGGCTGTGGGCAGATCATGCAGGCCCGGGTAGGCCGTGGGTCGGACTTCCGATTCTATTCCGAAGGAATGGGAGCCCCTAACAAACTTAATGCAAAGTAGTGGCAGGAGTTTGAATGTTAAGGTGATCGTAGTGGCCCAAGCAGAGGGAGCTGTTACCGGCAGCTGCACTCACCCAGGGTTTCTTATTCTGTTCTAGCTGTTCAACAAAATGTCTCACACTGGGTAATTTATATGAACAATGCAAACTTATTTTTTCTCACTTCCGGAGGTTGGGCAGTCCAAAATCAAGGCCTAGCAGATTGTTAGGTGACGACTCATTCCTTCTTTTGAGTCCTCACAGGGTGAAAGGGACAAAACAGCCCCCCTCCAGTCCCTCCTATAAGAGCATCACATCCACTCCTAGGGGCAAAGCTCTCACGACTTCCCAAAGGCTTTGTCCTTCATCCTGTCACCTCTGACATTGGGCTTCCAGAGGAGTTTGGAGGGGGAGGGCAGGGAGAGGCCCAGATATTCAGACCAATGCATCTCGTGAGAGGAGTAGGGACGGAGGATGAGAGATGGTTGGATTTAGAACATCCTGGAAATACAGAGCCAATTTTGTGTGTGCAGCTGCATTGAGTGCAGGGTATGAAAGAATGTGACTAAGGATGATTTCCAAAGGTTTGCCCTGGGCCCCTGAAGGAGGGAACTGTCTTTTATGGTGGAGGGGAAGGCTGTTATACCAGCAGGTCTGGGGAGACTAAGATCGGGAATTCAAGTTTAGGTGTGCTGAGAGGGCTGTTAGACTTCCAAGCAGAGTTGTAGAGCTG
The DNA here is from genome assembly GCF_017591425.1 of Ochotona curzoniae. Classification (NCBI taxonomy): domain Eukaryota; kingdom Metazoa; phylum Chordata; class Mammalia; order Lagomorpha; family Ochotonidae; genus Ochotona; species Ochotona curzoniae. Next base: position 64,500,829 of record NW_024466599.1, read on the forward strand.
GGACTGGTAGCACAAGGCAGGGAAGAAGGTGGGCTTACAGAGAGCAGTGCTGGGTGCTTGGGATCACTCGGGAGTGGACAAAAAGAACAGGAGCTGGCCCAGCGTGGTAGCCTAGCAGCTAAAGTCCTTGCCTTGTATGCACTGGGATCCCACATGGGCACCAGTTCTTATGCTGGTAGCCCCGCTTCCCACCCAACTCCCTGCTTGTGGTCTGGGAAAGCAGTTGAGGATGGCCCAGGGCCTTGGGACCCTGCACCTGCATGGGAGACTAGGAAGTGGCTCTGAGATCCTGGCTTCGGATCAGCTCAGCTCTGGCTGTTGCAACCACTTGGGGAGTGAATCTCTCTATATATCTGGTTTTCCAATAAAATATATTAAAAACAAAACAAAACAAAAAATGAACCAAAGGACTGAACCAGAATGAGAATTTAGCTCATAGGCTTCTTGAAGTTTAGAGGACAGGAAAGTAAGGATAAGGTCATGAATGAAAGGGCGTGAGGAGGAGTGGCCGGAGTAGAATGGATCCCAGAGGCCAAGTAGAAAAGGTTGTTATCAGCTGCTGGTAGGTAGGAGAAGGGCTCAGAATTGGCCCCTGGATGCAGCAACATGGAAATCAGCGACTGTGACAGTCCATGGAGTGATGGCAGTGGAGCCAAGCCAAGCAGGAGGGAGGCCGTGATGGATGGCTCTGTAGGGACCGAACATGAAACTTCCTTCTCTTCCCTTTGGCTCTGTGGCTGGCCTCAGAGTTAACACCAGTTAATAGGAGAAAAGCAAGCACATTTTACTTAATATTTTTACACATTAAATGCAGCCTTCAAAAAAGAAAATGAAGATTAATATTCCATTAGGCCTTATCATTTTTTATGCAAAGAACATCAAATGTGAGGATGTGATGTGTCAATGGGACTTGGGGGCTAGGGACATTAAATTTTAGCATAACAACTAGGAAATATATGGGGAAACTCACTGGAATATGATATAGCTTTGTTTGTACTGGTCCATTTTGGTGTAAACTTTTAGTCTCTGGTGGGAAGAATGTTCTCTTTCTAGCATGGGGAAGGCACCTGTTTCATGGGAAATTTTCTGATCTGTTTCTGAGAAGGAGGCCAGAGAGTCCCTGCTGGTTGCCTGTGGCCCCAGCTTAGGATAATCAGTGTGCCAAAGCAGTGTATTTTGGAGTGGTATGCTGTTAAGCTCTTTTGAGAAGGGCTTTTTTTTTTTATGTAATTGTTAAAATTTATTTTCATTTGAAGAGCAGAGTTGTAGAGAGAGAAGAAGAGGCAGAGGTCATTTGTCTTCTGGTTCACTCTCCAAATGCCCACAGTGGCTGGACGTGGGCCTGTCTTAAAGATCCAGGAGCTTTCACCGGGTCCCCTGCCTGGATGCATGGCTCCAAGCACTTGGGCACATTAGCTGGGAGCTTGATTGGAAGTGGAGCAGCCAGGACACAAACTGGCACCCATGTGGGATGCTGGTACCATAGGCAGGGGCTTAACCTATTATGCCAAGGCACTGACCCCTCTCTTGAGGAATTTTGTTATAAATCTGGAAACCGGGGTAATAGCTGATGAAAATGAGACTTTTCTTTGGAAGGAGAGGTCATCATGCAATTAAAGCAATTACAATTAAACATTTATTTTCATTTTATTCGAAAGGCAGAAACACCGGAGGTGGCATGGCAGTGGGGGGAAAGAGAATGTTCTATTGCTGACTCCCCAGAAGCCTCCAATGGCTAGGGCTGCACTGAGTCCAAGTGGGGGGCTGGGAATTCCAGTCAGGTCTCCCACACGGAAGACAGGAAGCCAGCTCCTTGAGCCGTCACATGTTGCCCGAGTCTGTGTCACGTAGGAGGCAGGAGACAGAGGTGGAGCACAAACCCGGGTCGTCTGATACGGGAAGGCAGCCATGCTCACCGCTGGTACCACCAGCACGAGTCCTCTGCTGTGGAGCACAGGCCAAATGCCCACTCCCACAGAAACTTACCTTTGCATTACATTTTTCCACAACTTTTCTTAAAGAGGTTTTTTTTTTTTTTAAATATACATTTGTTTGAAAGGCAGAGTTTTATACAGAGAGAGCAAGACAGAGATAGAGAGAGAGAAAGAGAGAAAGAGAGAGTTCTTCCATCTACTGGTTCACTCTTCAAATGGCTGAGCTGACCCAACTCCAGGAACCAGGAGCTACTTCCAAGGACTTGGGCCATCCTTCACTGCTTTCCCAGGCCATAAGCAGAGAGCTGGATCAGAGGTGGAACAGGTGGGATACAAACTGGCACCCTAATGGGATGTCAGCACCAGAGGGCAGAGAATTAGTGTGCCATGTCACCTCGGCTGTCCTACAGACTGGTATATTTTTTTTAAAAAAGATTTATTTACTTTCAAGGCAGTTACAAAGAGAGAGAGGAACACACACACACACATGTATTCTAGCCACTGTTCCCTCCCTAAATGTCTGTAACAGCTGGTACTGGGCCAGGCCAAGGCCAGGACCCACGAGTTTCTTTGGGGTCTCCAGTTTGGGCTTCCCATGTGGGTGCAGAGACCCAAGCACTCTGGCCATCTTTTGCTGGTTTCTAAGGTTATTAGCAGGGAGCTGGATCAGAAGTGGAGCAGCCAGGATTCGGAACAGTGCTGCTGTCAGATGCTGGCATTTCAGGCAGAGGCTTAATCTACTAAGCCACAGGACTAGCCCCTCCACAAGCTTCTGAAGTACCTTTGTATGTTTGGTGTGTGGTGGTGTATGCATTGTATATTTTACAATGAATTTAGTTATTGCTTTCATCACTTCCTATTTCATTTTTAATACTTTTATTCGTGGTGATCCACTTGATTTATATCTTGGGTTTTGATGTGGGAGTCTCATTTTGTTATGAAATTCAAAATAATTCTGAAGCAGTTGCTGGTTTCACAGTCTTGAGACTGCCAACAGATTCCTGCAGGATAAAAAAGCACCAGATTTTTTCCATCATTTTTACAGCTATTTGACAGCTTGAACTTTATTACAATCTGGTATGGAAATGTTCTTTGTCAATGCTAAGTGAATCAAAACAATGAAAGGATCTATAAAAGGTACCCATTAAGCCACTGCCAAACCATGCTAAGGTACTATTTTCTTGATTTATTGTTTAGTTTTAAGACTTTCTTATGGTTGAAATAGATATGGTTAAGATTCCTCTTGGGACACTTGCATCCCGTCTTACGGGCTGACTCTGCTTCTGCATCTAAGTTCCCTGCAGGCAGCAGGGCATGGCTTACTGCTTGGGCTCCTGTCGCTCACACGGGAGGTGGAGGTTGAGTCCACACCTCCTTAACTTTGGCGTGGCCCAGCATGGGAGTGAATCAGAAGGAGTTCTCTGTCATCTCTCCACATTTCAAATAAGTAAAATAAATGTATTAATATAAAAAGATGATCCAAGTAGGAGTTGATGAATCCTATGATTTATTGGCATATAAGGAGAATTTTTCTTCATCATGTTGGAAGAGGGGATGAATATGATGAACACAGCTCAGCAACAGAAGGGGCGCATGACTGAGTGTCCGGATGCTGCGTTAGGATGGCGGCTGCCTGCTTTGGGAAGCAGTCTAAGCTCAAGCGTGAAGTGTGCCCTATGAGATGGCTTGATTGACCTGGCAGAGGTCTGTGCTGGCACCCGAGGGAGGCCCCTGCACCCAGGAGCGTGCTGTCAGTGCTGGCTGCTGAGGTGGCCAACAGGACCCCGCGGCTAACAGCTCGGCCTCATAGAGCTCAGGTTCTTGACTGGCCATCTTCAGGGAGTTGGCTGCTGCAGAGCTGCCTGCCAGCGCCTGTGCTCTCAGAGTGTGTGTCAAACTGTGAGATTGACATGGATTTTCAGGTCAATAGCTCATCTATGTGGCCTGAGAAGGTAAAGTAGACCCTTCTTGAAGGGAGGGTCTCCCCACTCACACAGCAAGCCAGAAGTATTTTTGACAAATTTCAAAGTGAGGTAGCAAGAAAACTTCAAAAATCAGGTAGAAGAGTGAAGTTCAATTTTCAAATACAATTATTCAAATACAGTGAACATTTCTTATACAAAGTTATCAAATAAAAATGCATCAAAATGTATCTTGCAATTCATGCTTCATTTTACTCTTCTAGGTTTAAAGGCAAAAATGAAAACTCAAAGGGCCACACGGAATGACAGACCTGAAGTAACCAGTCATATTTCTTCATCTTTACTGTCACTGATTGTTATAAACCTATGGTTTAAACCCCCAAAATATGTAGCGCCCAGAGGGATGGAGACACAAATTACACCCGAAATGAATTGGAGCCATTCTGGAAAATTAGGAATCCCCCACTGGAGTATGCGTGTCTGCGGCCATGTGTGCCAGGGACCCAACTTCATGAGTTGGAGTAGTTAAAATTAATGTCAGGTAAACACAATTCTTGCTAAACACCAAGACACTCAAAATATGCTGATTTGAGTCTTTCAGCGGCAATATTAATACTGAACCGTAATTGTAGCAGTTGTTTTGAATGTACAACAATAGAAAAATTGAGGGGGAGGTGGAGTATTTCATGTGGACATTGCTTAGAACTGTCAGCATGTGGTGATAATCAGAAGCAGACAGTCAGTTCCTTGTTGTATCATCGTGTTAACTGCTCAGCAACAATGCATCCCATTACTGTTTCTGCCCAGGGCTGCCTGCCTGCACTCCCTTCTGCCTGCCTGCAGAAGGGCAGTGATGTGTAAATGCAAGGAAAATGAATGACGTAAGGAAGAGAGTGGATTGCTAAGACGGTGTCTCTAATCTCTGAGAAGATGAGAGGAGACGGCACCCAGGTCCATGGGGCTGGCTTAAAGCACAGGTGGTTCACTCCTGCAGGGGGAAGCAGTGTATGGGGGCAGGCAAACACAGGTCTCTTCCCCCACCCAAGTATCATTTCTTGGTTTCTTTTCCAGAACTGGAACTGGATTCTGTTCTGTCACCAGAGGTTCCCACGTCTTTTAGGATCTTTACAATTGACTGACTGCAATTTTATTCTCCCATAAGCTTGGGTCACATCTTTCAGTATGCTTTCTGCTGATGTTAAGTTTGAATACTGATTTTGCTGACCCAAACGAGAGTGTTGTCATGATTTTGAGAGCAAGATTGTGCGACCCTTCCTCCTGTCCTTCACCCCTCCACAGGGTTAAGGTGGCTCCTTTCTCTGCTTGTTTTCAGTCTCCCAGGAAGATGCTACTGGTCCACGAGCTGCTGGGTGTGGGTGGGAGGTGACACCTCGCCGTTGCGCCTGTCCTTTGCTGCACAGTTTTATTTTGATATTTTCACACTGCTTAGAGAAAATTCTCCCCAAAGGTCCTCAAGAGCCATGAAAAGGACGAGGAAAGAGCATCTTTGAACAGTGCCATTGTTAAATGCCAAGAGCCTGCCTCTCCAGTGAATAATTTTGAGATATTCTGAAACACTTTTCAAAAGGTTTGCTAAGTACTCATTGCGAAAAAGGACAGATTCTATATTCAACTCCCACTGGGATCAGAGATGGCCTTGGGTGAAACTGGAAATTCGACAAGGCTTGCAGCTCTCTTGCCACGGCCTTTTCCTCCGGCAGTGGATGCCCCTGACTCCCTTTCCGATACCTCCCCCAGGCTCTGAGGTCTCTTTCTCTCTGCTTTATGTGACTGAATGCTATAGCAAAGTCACTGTGAGCTTGGCATTCTTCCCTGTGAATGCTGCTTTTGCCGCAGGCTCTTCATAGAGAGTTCCTTTGACTCCCATAGTTCACGTACCATTAACCGCAGTTCTACCTCCACTGTGGCCACCCCTGCCCACCCGACCCATGCAGCCAAGGGGGATGCATAATCTGGCACTGCTTACCAGTGAGCCTTAGCTTTTGCCACAACTTCTTGTTCTCCATCCCATGACCAAATGGAACCACTCATGTTCCCTGAGAACCATCGTGTTTTCAAGGCTCAAGCTTTGGCTGGTAGAGGTGCTCTCTTCCTGGAATGTTCTTCCTTGGTCTGTCCTTTGGCAGGTCTCAGGAGAGGAGTCTTTGCCCATGAAGCCTTTCCCTGCCCCCTCCTCCCATTTAGGCTGGGTGGCCCTGATAAGAAATTTTTAGTCTTAATTCCATTGCAATGTAACTGTGTTTTTCTTCCTCTCCACGCTGTGCGGGTTATATCTTGGAGTGACTCCATCTCTCATTTTCTGGGAAGAGGCTCACATACAAGAGTGGTGGCAGTTGATGGTAGCAACACTGCCAGGGGGTAGGAACTGCATCCTTGGCTAGTACTTAGGATCATGTGTTAGATAAAACACATTTTATAAACGAATCGTAGGATGAATTGGGATCAAGACACTGCTGCTCCCAATGGTAGTCTGATCTACCTACTCCCAAAAAAGAGGCTAGAAATCCTGGTCTATCAATAAATTCAAATCAGTAGCACCTAGAGGGCCCTTTGCATATTTGAAGTACTATGCTAGAAACTCATGAAGTATATTAAGATGAATAATATACAGCCTCAGTCTTCAAGAAATTGAAATGTTTCACACTTTGGGTTACAAATGCACTTTTCTTGGTAAGCACACACACATTTTCATGGAGCTGAGAAGATTAAAATGTCTGTCTTAGATTTTGATTTAATCTTTGTTTAGAAAAGCTGTCGAGAGTAGAGCGGACGTGTAAGCATCTTTGATGTGCCAGGGACTGTATTTTCTCATTTGGTGTTGGCTCTTATCTGTCTTTTGTTAGAGGTGTCTAAGAGCCATTTTGTGGCTGCTGGAGATGCTTTCCTGTACTTGAAACAATGCCAGGCCCTTGTGTATCTAAGAATAAAATGTAATCCCAAGTAGAAAAATCTCCTCAGATATGGAATCACTCTTTAGCATACCAAAAGTAAACAAGTTGGGTGAGCAACCTTGTTATGTGGCCAGGGCAAGGCTAGGTATTACAGTTTGGGGAACAAGTGGAACTGCTCCTATCAAAGGGAATTTATATCAATGGGGCTACAAAGTCCAAGGAAAAATGCAGTTTCAAGCAGCGGTGACAGGTGTAAGTGGGGCTGTAGTGATCTGCGGTGTCTGCAGGGAGGAGAATGGTTCTTTCTGAAAGTTTTCTTCCTTGACGTCCCTTTCGTGGTCCTTTGACAGGGAGGGAAAAGCTCCGCTTGTCTGTGTCTTTTGTCGTTTTTGGGCAGACAGATTGTTGAGCATCCCACATGGGATCAGACAAAGACAAAAGCAGAGGACTTGCTGCTGCATCATTTTTTTGGTCCCGAGGTCCCTAACTGGTCAGTTCACGCCGTCTTCTAGCATCATCTTAGGTTTGTTTTCTATGGAATGTCCAGCATTTTGAGCTATGCTTAGTGTCAGGAATAGAAGTATAGCATTCTGTGTTGTACCTGCCTGTCTTGATATATGAAACACCTAATGCAGCAACACAGAATACTTAACATCCAGCCATTCAACTCCCTCCCAATGAAACAAATTAAGAAAAGCAAAACATCATTATGGTGGGAGCAAAACTGATTGGTTCTCTTCCAGTCACCCAGCCTTAAGTTCAGACTGTGGGTCTTTATCTCCATCTTCTTTAAATGGAAATTTAGGTTGCAGGATTAACGGAAGACAATGAGTATTATCCTTGCTAATATTTCATGTCCCTGTATGATTGTGATTATACATGTTATGATTAAAGAAATGAAAATGTAATCATTTGTGAGCCAGGAAATTACTGTATCCTTATCAAGACCCTGAGGAGAATGTTAAAAAGTAGAGAGGGGAAAAATAGCATTGGAAGTCACCCTGCATACTGTCCCTGAGCTAATTATGATAACTTCCATAAGTACAGGTTATATACATTTTTTGAATATCAAGACACACGAAACAGGCAGCAAATAATGTGTTTATTAATAGTGTCCCGCTGCATGGCAGGGTTGCCAGGCGGCCATGGCATTGCTTGCTCTGGTCACTGTCACTGACATTCTGTTGGGGTGGAGAGAGGGATTCAGCTTGGTGGAATAGCACCTAAATATTCAAGTAATGCAGGTTAATTTCTGAGTTGCATTAGAAAATGGGAAATGCTCCAAAACTGCAGAGAAAAAACAAATCAGAACTGCCAGCATCGTATCCATTTTAGAATTAGAGGGCACAGCTGAGATGATCTGGGTTTTCATTTCCCGGAAGACGTGAGGATGAAGCAGAGCTGGAGAAACACGATACCACTGGCTTTGGTGCTTTGCCTGCGAAATGTTCAGAAACTAATTATGAATATTGGCTGCCTTAAGCCATATGCTCGAACACGTATGTTTTTCCCTTATTGGTAAATATGTTTGAGGTCTATACAGTTACTGAACATTCTGCATTAGATTATCAAGTTTAATATGTGAAGGGCCATGTGATAGCTAAAAAATGTTCTTTAAATATTCTTATTTGAAATAAAAAGGGACTTTCTGGAGGCACCTTTTCTCCCAATCTGCAGACTGAAGTTGTTTCTTCACATTGGGAACGGTATCACTGAAACCTCCAGGCCAAAGGAATGGGGACAAGCAGAATGCCAAGATATTAGTCTGATTATTAACATTCGCTTCAACGTGATGGTTGCCAATGTTTTATACAAAGGCAGGAGGAAAGGAAAGCCCAGCGCTGTACCTATGACAGGTGCTTGGGGAAGCGCTCTATGACCTGGTGCCATAAATTTCAAAGAAGTAGGTACTCAGATAAGGATCGAAGCTCAGCATTCAGTTCTGTTGTTCCGTACTACTAGCACAAAAAAGGAGTCCCTGAAAAATTGCCTCTGAGGCTCTGGGGTCTTAAAATTCCAATTTTAGTAACAGAAGTGTTTTTGTGTATGCAAGGCATTTCCCCTTTGAGCTAGGAAAATTGACGAGAGAAATGTGACCATTACACGGCTGTGATAGTCTGCTGATTTTGTGAAAATCTTGGGCCCAAACTTTCAAACATGGGTCCAAAAAAACTCACTTTTCACATGCTTTTGTGGCTGATGAAGATGCTTAAGACATTTTAAATACTGGGATTTCACTATTCACAGTCTGCTCAGAGAATGGGTCCTGTAGCAGTTATCTCAGGATGTACAGCCAATTCCTCCCACCTTTAATCACTAAAAATGGCAAATATTTATTAGCTGACATAGTGTTTGAGCATCAGGAATCTCTAAGATCCTTAGAAGACGGTCCTGGCTTGGGATCTTTTACAGATATGCTGGTGTGCTGTCAAGGAGGTGTGAACCCAGCAGCTCAGCTGGGGAAGGGAGGCTTAGGAGATTGCCAGGCTTAGGAGATTTTCCAGGGTTAGGCGATCGCATGCCAATTTTGACACTTGCTCACTGTGGGCTAGAGTGTCAGTTCCTTACCGTAGGGGCCTTTCCCCATGATGCCTGAACGTCTTCATGATGCGACGCTGGCCTCCTCCCAAGACTCTGGGAAAGAGAAAGAACCCAAGAAAGAATCCACAGTCGTTTCTAACCTCGTCTCAGGAGAAATGCATCCTTGTGTCTGCCTTATCCTGTTGGTCGACTGACAGACCAAGGTGTGATGTAGGAGGGGTTAATCCCAGATTGGGAAGAGCAGGAGGCAGGGGTCAAGTGCAGGTCATTGCCAAACCTGGCAATAAGGCCACAGCAGATTTTCCACTTGGAGTCACCTAGAATATGGCTTTATGCATATATCCTTCAATGTTCATTATTATTGGGAAGGTTTTGCAACCGAGCCAGCGAGTGACCATTCAGATAGTCCCCAAGTGGCAAATGTAAAGTTGCTGACATGTTGCTAAACCTGCATATGTTAAGCTTACTGAGATGAAAATTCAACTGTTACCCACATTTTTATGGGTACTGATGTCCAAAGTTAATTTTAAAATTATACATGGTATACAGTAGAGCTTCAAGAAGGGCACAATAAATATATATAACAAAGTCAAGTAAAACTGTATGCTGTCACAAAAAAGGTAATTACCAATCCCATACATTTAGGAATGGAGTGTTACAACCTTGCTATGAAAAAGATGCCTTTCAGCTTTATTTCCCAGCTTGAATAATTTAATTGGATTTCATAATATCAGTAGGAATTGATGACTACTTTTCTATTTTGGGTGAATAATAAGTCACTTTGAATACTCTTGGTGGTAAACTGCTAGGTAGAGAGACAAAACCATTAAAAATTACTATGAACTCTTTAGATTTTTGTAAAAGAAATCTCCCACAGTTTTCAATTTAGGAAAGTTTTCTGAATAAATCATTTGCTTGAAACTCACAAACCATAAGGTACCTGACCCAGAGAAAGCGAAAACAGAGAAGATAGGGTATAAATAGCGTTTCTGCACTTACATGCACAAATAAATACAGACAGCCAATTAAAAACCCCACAGGATTTTTAATCATCAAATTGGTTGACCATCTGCTTAGGGCAAGACCTATCTGCAGGCTAGACAGACTGCTTCAAAGGGCAGAGTGCTGGCAATAGATGACGTCTTCTCTCTGCTACCTGTTGAGATCATCTGTCCCTACATGCACCCTTGAGTTTAGCTCGGTGGGTATGCCTCTAGATGCCCAGCCCTTCAGGGCAGGAAGGGAATAACAGCTGGTCCAAAGACGGCAATTTCTGCCTTAGAAGGCAAAGCAGCCTGGCTGGTCTTGTCAAGCTGACCTTGCTCTCAGCTACCACTTTCTGGTTACATTTTATCGTCAGATTCCCTGGGGGGAGGCCTCAGGCACTAGTTTTTCTGTTTCCCAGGTAACTTTAATGCGCAAACACGTCTTTTAGAAGAACCTCTCCTTTTTTTTCCTTTCATTAGGATTACCTGAAGCACATGTTAAAGTGACAGAGGTATGGGCCCCAGCTTCCCCAACCGCGAGTTGGCCCAGCCCCGCTCTCGCCCCGCTCTCGCCCCGCTCTCGCCCCGCTCTCGCCCCGCTCTCGCCCCGCTCTCGCCCCGCTCTCGCCCCGCTCTCGCCCCGCTCTCGCCCCGCTCTCGCCCCGCTCTCGCCCCGCTCCCGGCGTCCTCCGCGCGCCGCATGCACCGCCGTTCAAAACGGCCCCGGGTTCCCGGGCCCGCGTGCTGCGCAGGCGCAGAGAGCCCGGCGCCGGAGCCGCCATCATGGCCAGCGTGAACCCGGTGGTAAGGGGGGTGCGGGCTCTTCGTTGAGGGGGCTTCCCTGGGCGCTGGTTCTTGGCACCTGAGAACGGAACACCCTTTAGTCTTCTCTGACTTCCAAACCCTCTGCTGTAGGGCCTGGGCCGTCTCCTGCAAGTGGAACCTACCTCTCCTCAGAACAGGCGACCTTCCTTTCCCCGTTTTCACGCAAACATGGTCTCAGTTGGGGTGTCAGAAGTGAGGACTCACCTTTAACCCCTCTGATTTTCTGTTGAGAACATTCTTGAGTTCAGTTGTACTTCAGTTCTCAGCTTTTGCCTGGTCACTGTTGATGACGGCGCACTTTACTAACCCGAGGTGGCGTGAAGTACCAGTAACGTTGGTATTTCGCGTTGCCTCAGCACATATTTCTAGTGTCTTTTCCTAACTCCTATCTCCCCCTGTCCTTTAGCACTTATGTGCATAAGTGTGCCGCCTGCTACCTCTACCCTTGTACTCATAAGAGGTAGCTAAACCTCATGATGAGAAGTTAGAAATTTACAGACGAAATGGCTTTTGTGAGACCCTCTGTATATCTTCACAACCCGATTTAGAAAAAGGATGTGTCTTTATTAGTTCATCTCAGCTGACTTCAGATTTCCTAAAAAAAATGTGCTTGCTTAGATCTGTGTGGTGTTTTTTTTCCTAAGGTTCATGAACATGTTTTTATACATATATTCACACACGACAAAAGGGTCCAGTTTTCCAGACCCGTGACTTTAATTATTATCATCCTTATGATGTATCTTGAGATATGTAAAGTACTTATAGTTGGAGTGAGCTTACTGGGGCTAACAATTTTACCAGATTAGAAAACTCCAAGGAGAGAGACTGTGTGTGTGTTTTAAAGGGGTAAGAAGTAAAGATGGACTCTTAGACTTTCAGTTTTAATAAAGATAGTAAAAAGGGATATAAAAGGCAAAGAATATTCACTTCCTATTTGGCTTTTGAAAAATTGTTTTCAGTTTTTTTTTTTTGCTATATATTATATTTTGAGGGCAAATCTTAAAGATGTTTTTAGCTGTAGGAGATTTTTCCTGTAGATTTAGGTGTGCTCTCAATAGCTGGGACTAACACTGAAGCATCAGTTTAGTATGCCTTTATCAGGTCAAACCATTTTAGAAGAAACAACTAATCTCGGGGCACTTAGTCATGATGGATAGGCTTATAAATAACCTATTATTTAAATGTTGCTGATTGGCCTATTAATAGACTTAGTCTGGATATTTAGAAAGATTAGTCTAAAATTTAGCTACTCTTGGCACGAGCAGGATTATTTAGAGTATTTTCTGGGTAGTATTAAAAAAGCAATGCTAGAATGCCACAGTTTTCATTTTGGACTGATTTGAATCAACTAAATTTCTGAATTGCCACTACTCACCTAGCTTTGGCTAGGTCATTATTGTCAGCATGGTTTACATTGGCCTTAAGGCAGGGGGCTGGGCTGCAACACAGTTTTCATAGATTGGAATGCCTGAGTTGATTCCACTGCCTGTTTTTCTATGGATGTAACTATAGACAACCTGGGTAGAAATCTGCTTTATTTTATTACATGACCTGTTTTCACCAGGAAGTATTTTAGAGTGCTATTTGGTCTCTGCAGTGGAAACTCATGGCAGAAGGAAGGGTAAGGTGTTTTATGCCCTAGGTTTCTGTTAGGAAATCCATTTTAGTGCCAATTGTACTTGAGAACGATTCAGAATAATTTTTGGACTCTATTTTGAAAGTGGGACAAGTTTTGATTATCCCTGTTTTATGGCTTGGAATTTATTCACATTTGTAGAAATAATACAGTGAGCCCTAAAAAAAAGCATTTTTGGTCACTTTCAGTAAACAGTAAAGTGAAAATAGGTTTATTTCCAGCAGCCTTAAATTATTTTCCTTTTATATAAGGAGTTGGAAGGTTAAATACTGACAGTAGCCAAGTAACATAGCCATTACCATATATCTTTACAAGATTATGATTTCATTTTGTTGTAGTTGAATATTAATTCAATTCAGTAGGCTGAGATTATGGGTCTGAAGCTATTTATGGCCACACGATTTATGGCAAGCTGATAACAGAGAGTGGGATATGCTTAGTAAAATCCTTATGGTGAGTTTTCTTTATAGATTATAAAGATTAGAAATTGTTCAGTTCATGTCTTTTAAGATGTCAAATGAGAATTTAAAACTGGATCAATTGCTTTTCTGTAGCCTAAACTTTACAGATCTGTAATTGAAGATGTAATTGAAGCAGTACGGAGTCTGTTTGCTGAAGAAGGTGTAGAGGAACAGGTCTTAAAAGACCTAAAGCAGGTGTGTAGACAATACAAAATTTCCTACATATTTTTTTCAGTTTATACCTATAAATTATAGTTTAACCCCTCAATTATAGTTTACCACTTACCCATTCTGTCAATTTAAACTTCAAAGAAGAAACTATCATGATACTTTTTAATAAAAGCACCACATCCCTGTTTCTTCCCTCCACAGCTCTGGGAAACCAAGATCCTGCAGTCTAAGGCAACAGAAGACTTCTTTAGGAATAACGTCCATCCGCCTCTGTTCACCTTCCAGCTGCCACATGGCTTGCATCAAGCAATGCAGTCACCAACAGGTTGTAAATTGGTGCTTTTTTTCAGAACGGATTCTCTTTTGGTGGTGATTTTTAGCTAAACAGGGCAATGTTCTTAAGATGAGAGGGTGTGGACTTCAAGAACTCTTCCATTACATGAACACAGCATAAATCAACATCCAATGAAATTGATTTAAAAACTCAGGTTACTGAAGTGAGGTTAATAACCGTATCCAAAAGTGAGAAAGCCAAATTTTACAGGGAGAGGTCCACAGTTTATGGATTTTTAGGAGCACCCATTAATTGTTTCAGAGTTTGTGAGTCTCAGCACAAAGTAACCCACAGTCACTGCTGTGTGGACAGAGGCAGCGGTTGGTGCATGTGTGCGTGCTTATACATTCTCTTCCTCTTATGTTCTGTGTATGTAATACATCCATTTTGTGCTGGATGAAAAAATAGACTTAACTAGAATAGGGAGCTTATTCAGACCACCTTTTGTTTGGAATGTTCAAAACGATGGCGAGAAATTGGCCATATGTATTAATACTATTTTTAAATTTGGTCCTTTGATGGTTTGAATAGAGCCCTCTTCCTTCAAGGGACACAATTTTTCCATTTGCCTCTATCAATTTAAACTCCATATGGCTGGCTAGTAGGAGGGAGAGTAATGCCATCATATCTTTCTATCCTATATTCCTTATTTCCCCATTTGATTCTTCTCTTTGTGCTCCTGTGGGTGTGTATGTGGGTTACTCACACAAGTAGGTTTTGTGTTTTGATTTGGTTAGTGTTTTAGAGTGAAGTCTATAAGAAATGAAGGTGGAGTATGGATCAGATTGCATGTTTGGGAAAATTCACATTAGGTTTATGTGGACTAAGGTGAAGAGAAGATTATAAGGCTTTTTCTTTAGTTACACAATAGGAGGATGTACGTGTGACAGCAATTGTAACTTTAAAAAATGGCAGCCTTTATATAATACTGTGCTCCCAAAGAATTAAGAGTTAGACATGGTGGTTTTTATTAAGTTGGCACGTTGAAACTTGTCATCAGCTGAGGTTTTGGCTGTGCTTTTGTTTTTAACTTTTGTAATGACAATCCTTTTTACTTCTCTTTAAATAACATTCTTTTGGACTTTATCTCTAACATGTTGAAAACGCTGAAGACTGTTTTCATTTAAGGCTGGCAGAAGAGTTTGATGGTGTAGAGGAAAGTACGTGACTATCTTTTGTCAGAAAGCATGCTTAACACTGCTCAGGTTCTGTCATTTGAAACTGTAGTACTTGATTTTGCCACAAGATGGTAATATTACCAATGCTTTAAATCACAAACTAGCTTTCCAGCTCCTGTGGTTTTTACTCAGTACCTTCTAATTCTGTGTCCTTAGAAGTTAGAATAATAGAAATAATTACATTTCAAGTAAGGCCATTTTTCTCCTTCCTCTCTTCCACGTAGTTTGTAATGAAGGAGATTAAGAAGGAGTACCTGTTTCCTTTAAGGGCGAGCCTAGTGCAGGTCTTGTTCCTATCTCTCTCCAGTTCTAGGAACCCTACAGTAAGATCCTTGGAATAAATAGCCTCATAAAATTGAAATATTTCTTAATTATATTTTCTCATGGTATGCTTTTAAGAGCCTGACTAAAATAAACATCTACAACCTTTTTATCTTTTTTGTTGGTAACAAGTACAAATTAAATGCACAATCAAGTCATTTGCCTTTGTCTCCTTCACTTTACAACTTATTTGCTTTGCTGTATTCTCTTTATCCATGGGTATTTTCCATCGCATTATCTATCGGTTTAGTAATTTTCTCTTCCTTTAGTTCTCGGCTTTTTTTTTTTCTTTTTGGTCTCAGAACCCTTATATACTCTTAAAAATTGAGGACTGCAAAGAGCTTTATAAAATATGGATTTTATGTATCTGTTTTCATATTAGAAATAAAAACTAAAACTAGCAGTCTTTTGGTTTAGAAGCAGGAGTTAGCCAGGCAGTTAGATGCCAACGCCTTGTCTGCGGGCCTGGTTTGACCCCCAGCTCCAGCTCCTCACTTGGCTTTCTAGTTGAAGGAGCACCTGGGAGGCAGTGGTAATGGGTCAAGTCACTGTGTCCCTATTATGCACATGGTAAGCCACCTTCCTGGCAGGTTCTTCCCCTTGGCCCAATCCCAGCCATTGTGGGCATTTGGGGAATGAACAGTGGATGGGATATTCACATTCATTTTCTCTCTCTCTCATATTTGTCTTTCAAGTATTTTTTTTAAATACTGGTTAATAATTAAAACCTTGATTACCTGTGAACATAATACAAATTTCTTGAACAAAAAATATGTCGTCAGAAGAATGATATTGGTACACTTTTATGTCTTGTTAGTGTCTAGCTTAAAATAAGCCAGTTGGATTCATGAATATCTTATGTAAAGCTTAGTGTATGTATTAAGGGTACACAGCATGAGGCTTTGAGATGTATACATGTATCTAGTAGAAAAGACTTACTTGTCTTTTATTTCTGTGGCTTTGTATTCTTTGACCTACAACTGCACGTTTCTTCACCACCTGCCTCTGGTAGCCACTATTTTATTTTATTTCTCCATAGTCAACATGCTATTTATCTTATTATCTTTTTTACATTCCATCTGTAGGTGAAATGATGCAGTATTTTTCTTTTGATTTATTTACTAATGGTGGTGTCCTCCAGAAAGGCTCATGCAAATAGTGTAATATCCTTTTCAAAAGCTGAATAATCTGTTGTGTACATGAATAAATATATATTTTATGCATTCATCCACTACCATATACCTTGATTGTTACCATATCTTGGTCTGTTGTGAATAATGCTACAGTGAACATGGGAAGACAGATATTTTTAAGAACAGTGACTTAATTTCCTTTGGGTTATATAGCCATAAGAAGGATTAGATAAATCCTCTTTTATTTAATAGCTGTGTTGGTGAACAGCATACAAAGATGCATTTCTTTTTTCTATACTTTGCCAACACTTGCTGTCTCTTGCTAATAGTCGTCATCCTGTTCAGTATAAGCTGGTATCTCATTGTGGTTTTGACTTGTGTTTCCCTGAAAGTTAGTGACCTTTTCATGTATCGGAAACTTATCATTAAAAATTATTTGTATTTTATTTGAAAGGTGGAGAGAAACAGAGATCTTCCATCCACTGGTTCATTGCCTAAATGACTGCACAGAATAGAGGTTGGGCTAGGCTAAAGTAAGGAGCTGGGAACTCATTTTGGGTTTCCTAGGTTGATGGCAGTGTCCCAAGCACTGGAACCACTATCTGTTGCCTCCCAGGATGCACATTAACAGGTTGCTGAATGGGAAGCTGAAGAATCAGGACTTGAACCCAGGTGCTCCAATGAGGTATTCCAAGCACTATTCTAACTGCTGTGCCAGTGACCTTCTAATATGGTTATTTTTATGTCATTTTAAAGAAATTGTTCAGATTTTGCCCCATTTTACGATTGGCTTGTTTTTCCTGCATTTCAGTTGTGTAGCCTTGTGTATTTTGGATATTAACTGTTTATCAGGTAGATAGTTTACAGATATTTTCTCTCAATATGTTGACTGCCTTTTTGTTGACTGTAAAGTGCAGGACTTTTCAATGTAATGTGTAATCTTATTTAGTTTTGTCTTATAACTTGAGTTTTTGGTTATATCCAAAAAATTATTGTCAAGGCTAATATCAAGGTTTTCCACTATGGTTTCTGCTACGAATTTTATGATTTCAGGTCTAATGTTAGGGTTTTCTTAGATTGTGAGTTGGGTTTTGTGTATGGTGTAAGAGTTCAGTTTAATTCTTTCATATGAGGAACTGTAACTTTCTCAACATCACCTGATGATGAGACTATCCTTTCCCCATCGTGTTGTCTTAGTATCCTTGTTGAAAATCAATTTACCATGTATGTTAGGTTTGTTTCTTGGCTCTCTATTCAGGCTTACTGCTCTGTGTATCTGTTTCTATGTCAGTGCCATGCTGTTTTAGTTTTGGTGGTTTGTAATTTAACTTAAAATTAGGCAGACTGATTCTTTCTACTTTTTTCCCCCTCAAATTGCTTTGATTGTTTGAATTTTGTGTGTGTGTGTGTGTGTGTGTGTGGTTTTGCATGAATTTTAGAACTGTTTTACATGTCTATGAAGAATACTTTGGGGATTTTGATAATAGATTGTGTCGAATTTGTTTACTGTTTGGGAAAGAATGGACAATCAAACAATATTATTTTTAATCCATGAACTCTGATTATCATTTCTTTTTTCAGAAGATTTTTTAAAGCTTTAATTTTTTTTGTTTATTTTTATTGGAAAGTGAGATATACAGAGAGGAGGAGAGACAGAGAAAAAGATCTTCCATGTGCTGGTTCACTCTCAAAATGACCCCTACGATTAGAGCTGAGCTGATCTGAAGCCATGAGCGAGGAGCTTCTTTTGAGTCTCCTGCGTGGGAGCAGGATCCCAAGAACTTAGGCTATCCTCTGATGCTTTCTCAGGTTATAAGCAGGGAGCTGAATGGGAAGTGGAGCAGCCAGGACATGAATTGGTGCCCATATGGGATCCTGGCACGTGCTTAAAGGTAGAGGATTACCCCATTGAGACATGTCACCAGTCCCATCCCATTTATTTGTTCTTCAGTTTCTTTCATCAGTATTTATCCTTTTACATCCTTGGTACAGATTTCTAACCTCCTTGGTTCAACTCATTTAAAGTATTTAAATTTTGATATGCCATTGTAAGTGATCTTTTTTCAGATTGATCACTATTTGTGTACAGAAATACAGCTGAGTTTTGCATGCTAATTTTATATTGTATTGAATACACAGCATGTGAATAGTCTTTGGGATCATGTCATCTGTACAGAGAGATAATTTTACTTCTTGTCTAATTTATATGCTTTTTATTGTAAAAATTCTTTCATTTTTGGTAGGATTACTCTTGATGATATTTTAGCTTCTGTTTCGAGCAGACATTGTAAGTAGGTCATGCACTGAATTGTTGAAGAAATGATTTCAGCTTTTCTCTACTTACTTTGATGTTAACTGTTGATTTTTCATAGATGGATTTTATAATGAAGAAATTTATTCATAAACTGTTTGGAGTTTTTTTCATTAAAGCAAGAGAGGGCATTGAACTTTGTCAAATCATTTTTTCCTGCATCGGTTGAAATGGTATGTGGTTTTGGCTTTAATTCTGTTAATATGATATATCACATTGTTTGATTTATTAATATGGTAAACTGGCCTTGCATGACAGGGATAAATCCCACTTGGCCATGAGGTATGTATAGTGTTTGATGTGGTGCTGCATTCAGTTTGCTTGTGTTTTATTCAGTGTTTTTGTATTAATATTCAGATATCAAAAATAACTGGTTTTCTTTTCTTGTATGATCTTTGAGACCTGAGTGATGCAGATATCATAAAGTGTGCTTGGAAATATCCCCTCTAGTTTGTTTGTTGAAGACTTTATGAAGGGTTGGTATGCTGACTTGTGTGATAGGATTCAGCTATGAAGCCATCTGGTCTTGAGTTTTTTTCTGTGAGGTTTTTAATTGCTACTTCAATCTCTTTATATCTATTTCAGAGTTCAAGCTGTTGTGATATATTGTTTCTGTTAAAGTATATGAAGAAAATCTGACTTTGCACAAATGCACAATTAGGAAAGACAGAGCTATTTTAGTAAGAGGTAGTTTGAGAGGGTCAATGCAAGGTGGAATCTGAAACCCCACCAACAAATGTTTGAGAATGTTTTATTTCCTACTTGTTTTTTTGACCCATGGACATTTTTGTAATATATATTGGTTATTTGGAAAATAATGTTGATTACAGGAGATAAAAAATAACATTTATATCATCACAAAGATCATCTACTGTGATAGAAAAGCTTTCCAGTATTAAATTTTTGCTTGAAACTTTAAATTTTATGATTGGCAAAAAATACTGCTTGTTTGCTTGAAATAATGCTTACTTAATTAAAAATTGTCTGCCAGTCACTCAGGTCTGAATAATCATATTCTTGTCTGTTATTTCTTCAAGTAAAAATGTTTCTTGAAGCAAGAAGGAGGTGAGTTTCCAACTTGAATAGCAGCACAAAGGCTTTTCTTCATGGACCTTTGCATTTCCGAATGCTGCCTAAATGCTCTATGCATTTTTTCATTCTCTTAAAATATTTAAAGGAAATATTCTTACTACTGAAATGTAACATATATAATAATTACTTTTTAAACATTTTTTATTAATTTATTTAAAAGAGCGAGAGAGAAAAATGAAGGAGAGACAGAATCTTCTATTTGCTGGTTCACTTCCCGAGTGGCTGCAACAGCTCATACTGGGCTGAGCAAAACCAGGAAGGAGCTATGAGCTCCATCTGGGTCTTCATGTTGGTGGCAGGGCACAAATGCTTGGGTCATCTTGCACTGTTTTTCCCAGGCTGTTAGCAGGGAGTTAGATTTAAAGAGGAGCAGTGGGAGCATGAAGTGGTGTGTTCAGATGGGTTGGTGACATAGTGGGAGCTGTACCTATATGCCACAACACCATATAGTATAATTAATTAATGATTCTAATATAATTAATAATTCTCATGTTATACCCAGGCTCTTGTTGCTCCTGCTGCTGTTTTCTTTCTTATTTTTTAAATTGAATGGGTGGCACGGAAGAATACAATGTCTACTAGCATGTTTTGATGCTGCTCTCTTATTTCATGCTAAGGTACTCATCAGTGCTTTTTGCATCATGCAAATGTAAACAAAACAAAACTAGTGAGAAATGAAAAAAGCATGTGTTATCTTGGTATTTTGAAAAGTAATTTTGGAAAAGATTATTTCACTTGCAAGAGTTACAGAGAGAGAGAGCGAGGAAGAGAAAGAGAAAGAGAAAGAGAAAGGACGAGGTCTTCCATCTGCTGGTTCATTCTCCAAATAGCCATAATGGCCAGAGATGGGCCAGTCTGAAGTTAGGGTCCTGAAACTTCTTCCAGGTCTCCTACATGAGTGCAGGGACCATCTTCCAGTGTTTTTCCAGGCCACAAGCAGGGAGCTGGATCAGAAGTGAAGTAGGCAGGACACAGTCCGGCACCCATAAGGGATGCCAGTGCTGCAGGTGAACTTTGACTTTTTCTTTCACAGTGCTGGCTCTGAAAAGAAATATTTTGTTACCTCATGAACATTTTGATAGGGTCTTGAAGACCACCTGTATTTGCACATTACAGTCAATACTATTACCTTGCACTTGAAGTGATTATACTTTATTTGTAATCCACGTTTGAGAGAGAAATGGGACTCTATGAGCAATTACCTCAGAACATCAGGTGATAAACTAGGACTGTCCTGGGCAGTCTGCGGTGGGTAGTCATTGTCCTGTGATTGCCTCATTCTTAGAGGCCTTCAAGTGAGTGTTTAATGTCTGGTCTTCAGTCTTGGTGGGAGGAGAGGAAGAGCAGACCAGGAGTTTTTGCTTGACCTCTCTGAACATTATCTCCTGAGTAGGTCTACACTGCGTGTGCACGTTCTCAGACTTGCAGCTATTGAAAGTGTGAGTGTTATGTTTGGCTGCTCAGATGATTTCAGTGTTAAATCTGTTCAGCTTTGCTTTCAGGACACAGCCATGTGCTTATGAAACAGACCTGTTGTTTTGTGTGTGTGGAGCTTGGGGAATGAGATCTGGGATGATTCAGAGGAGGACGAAGCCTTGTGGCACTGTCCTTTATACCATATTTCAAGGGATTGTGATGGTGGGTGGGAAAAGACACTTAGGGATTTTAACATTATCATGTCATATTGCCATGTGTCAGTATGTCTCAAATTGCATGTGGAAGTGAATTTTTGCTATTTTAAAAAGTTTGCTGTTTGTAAATTTTATTATACCTAAAATATATAAACTAAGAATAAAATTATGAAACTTTTATTAAAAATGCCTATTCAGTTAAAAACTTAATTGATCATTAAAACTATCTTGAATATTAACAATATATGTTCCAGATACATTTAATGGTATACATATAAAATATGTGAACATAAAGAAGTGGTGTAATACATTAGAAATGTGACTTGTTTAGTATGGAAATGGAGATCTGCATGAAACTTCACTATAAAACTGCTAGCTCAATGTTTTTATTCTGGTGTCTATGAAGAAACTTTAAAGCCTGTCTTATAGCTCTACTTAATTTATTGTTTTAAAGACAGAGAATTATCCTTAAAGATTTGTTTGCTAGGTATTTAAAGGAGTACGATTGTTGCTATTTTTCCCCCCAAGAAATTCTTTTAATTGCTGAAGACTGTGTGTTAACAGATTTCTGTTTCCTCTCTGGCTATGGTTTAAGCTGTAGCAGCTTAAGCTTTGCTCACTTCAACTAATTAAGACTAATACCATTGTATTCCTGCCACTCTACTTCTTTCTAATTTAGCTTTTCTAAAAGAATGCCTGTTAATAAGCTAAGCCAAAGATGAACAGAGGATAAAAATAATTCTGTGCTTCATTAACCATCCATCTGCAGCCTCACCTCTGTTGTGTTAACATGGAAAGAATGATTAGTTTAAAAATTTGCTCTTCTGAGCTGTTTGTTGTAGATGGAACTCTTCTAGCATCAGAGATAGATCTTGAGGGCAATTTTCCTTAATGCACTATGTGTAAAATAGGCCACAATAAAGGTTTGTGCTAATAAATATGTCTGCACAGACATGTTAAAAAGCTTTTGGTTTTGTTAATAATAAGATGAAATAATATTCTACCAGTTGTGTTTAGTTAGGTAAAATTAACCTGTAGCATTTAAGGTTTGTGATTACTTGGCTCAACTGATATCCCTTTATCCTTTTAATGTAGTTATTTACTTATTTTTTTTTAAAGTAATAGACTCTGTACTGCCACATTTAAAAAAATTCTAAACGTTAAAATTTTTTTTAAATAAAAGTTTTTAAATTGGAAAGGCAGATATGCAGAGAGAGGAAGAGAGACAAAGATCTTTCATCCACTGGTTCACTCCTGAAATGGCCGTAATAGCCAGAGCTGAGCCGATCTGAAGCCAGGAGCCTAGAGTCTCTTTCAGGTCTCCTGTGTGGATGCAGGACCGTAAGGACTTGGGCCATCTTCCACTGCATTTCCGGGTCATTAGCAGGGAGTTGGATGGGAAGTGGAACAGCTGGGGCATGAACTAGCACCCATAATAGATCCCAGTGCTTGCAAGGAAAGCATTAACCTGTTGAGCCATCACACTGGGCCCTATTGTAGTTATTTTCTGTTCTTTAATTTGTTTAAATGAATTAATTGTTCAAGTGAAAAATGACAATCACCGCCACTTTGTGAGCCTGTTAAAGGTATTGTAAAATATCTCTATATAAAGTTGCACATAAGATTAGCAGATAATAAAAATGATGAGTGGGATTATACCTTTAATACATGTTGAATTGGTCATTTTCCTGAGAATTTGTTCTCTTACATTTTTCTTAATGGTACTTGCTTTGTTGGAAAATGTGTTGTTGTAAATTTGTTCCTAATACTGTGGTTATGTTTTTCTTATTTGGCCAAAGTACTGTAAGTGATTCTCCATGAAATTAGTGAATTGAAATTTATTTGAATCTATGTAATTTAGAATGGGTTTATAGTCTATATTTTTGCTCAATAGTAAAGGCTCCTAGAAATATGTCACTGAACAAACATTATTTTTTTCCTTAATGAAAAGTTATAATGAAGAGCTTAGTGCTGCCTTGACCTTCTAAGGACCTTCGATATGCTTTATGGATTCCTAAAGTGATATTTTAGTTTGATACTGAAAGCCTTTTAGTTGTGGGCTGTTTAGCTAATGTTGTTGCAACAAAATAGAATTAAATACTTTTTTTCCCCTCACGTGGAATTGGGAAATTATAATTCATCTTTTTCCAACATGTTAGTCTTAGAAAATATTTCTAAAGTTGAGATATACTGAGCAATTTATTATGTTGGTAAATTCTAATATGTGTGTAATAATTATTTTGCTTTCTGTGCAGCCTCAATAATTATTCCTACTGGTAGAACTCTTCCAAGTTTTACCACAGAACTGGTATGTAACTTAAAAAAAAATACTTTAAAATATTTGCCCCACTTTTAGGGAATAGTGACAGGATGCTGGGCATAGATGGAATTCATGCTCCCCCCTCATCTGAATGGGAAGAGATGTGGTAAAATATGGGGAGACAGGAATAGTTTCTATAAAATAGCAAAAACTCAGGAGTTTTAGAATTGATATTTTTGACCAACTTTTCCCAGGCAGCAACTCTTAGCAACCCCCAGAGCAGTTAGCATCTACCAGTACTGTACCCACAAAGTTAGGAATTTCTGGTTACAAAACTTGGGACTTTATACACTGTATATATGTAGTGGATTTTAAGTAGACAGTGTTCATATATTTTTTTCTGATATGTCCCCCCCCGCCCCCCAGAGTTGAACAGTGTTATAATTTTTCCTTTCATTTAAGGGCAATGATTTAATTATTTTCTCTGAATAAGAGTGCTTATTTTTTGCTTGAAGAGACTTGGAGACAGGGGACACATTTAACAACTTACATAAAGAAAATTCTGTAGTGGGGAAGTATGTGCTATATATATTTTTTAAAGATTTATTTATTTATTTGAAAGGCAGGGTTACAGAGAAGGAGATACAGTGGCAGGGGAAGGGATTTGCTTTCTGCTGATTGACTCCCCAAATGGTTGAACCTGCAAGGCCTGGGCCGGGCCATAAAGCAGAAGCCAGGAGTTTCATTCTGGTTTTCTAGGTGGGTGCATGCACCCAAAGGCTTTCGGAATCTTCCATTGCTTTTCCAGGCCATTAACAGGGAGCTAGATTTGAGGTGGAGCAGCTAGGACTCCAGCCAGTGCCTGTAAGGAATTCCAACAATGCAGGTGGCAGCTTTACTTACTACGCTACAGAGGCAGCTCCTAGTGCTGTGTTTAACAAGAAACCAAAGGAGAAATTCCTTTGTCCTTAAAATTCATGAACAGCCTTTTTTCTTGAATAAAGAAATAATATGCTTATAAAAATTAACAGTCAATTCATAGGTAAAATGTGAAAGATCCCTAAAGTCTTAAACCCTAAAGATAATTATTTTAACTGTCTGGAGTAGATCTGCCTGCTCTTCTAATTGTTATTGCTTTTCAGGGTGAAATGTAGGATTAGTTCTTTCAGCTATTTCTGTAACTTCTTATAAAACTTTCATTTTGATTTCAGTCAGAGACAAAGACCTATAGAGATATTTTTATTCTGCTAGTTCACTCCCAATTTTCCTCAATAACAAGTGGCCAGGCAAGCTGAAGTAAGGAGCTCAGAGGTCTACCTGGCTCCCACTGATAGGTGCAGGGACTCAAGCAGTTGAGCCATCATCTGTTATCTTCGAGGATGTACATTAGCTGGAAGCTAGAAGTACTCTGGGGGGGGGGGGGTCTTTCCTGCCAGGCCTCCAAGACCGTTGATGGCGTGAGGTAACACTATTCTTTGGCTACAAGAACCATTGGGGGCAGTCTGATGGAGCATGTCCGTTTATTGTAAAGCGAACACAAACTTATATAGAATAAGAAAGGGAAAAGCAGAAAGGTTTTCTGGACAGTTGTCCCACCCAATAATGTAACTGGCTAGAAGGCATGTCTCTCTGGACCCTCCAACCAAGTCACAGGTCACATTCTGCAAGCACAGCTAGAAGCTGTGCCTCATGTCACAGTCACCATGTGTAGCTGGCAAGTAGGCTGTGGGTCGCATTTGACTTCTTAGAATTGCTTGTCAAGAAAGTCCCAGTGCAGCTCGTCCAAGGACAGAAAAGAGAGACTAGGGTATAGCCCACTGCTCTTGCTGCAGGCCCAGTGAACAGGCCAGGTTGGGGTCTCAGCCAAAATCATTGTCAGGGGATTCCCCTGCAGACATGGTGTACCGTGTGCCTATTTGGGAACATAGGCTAAGCAGACAGAGATCCAGGGGTGATCTCCCACAAAGGGCAATAATGGGGGCTCAAACTAGATGCTCAAATAAGGGATGTAGGTGTCCCAACCAAATGGCATTTTACATCTGCCAAATAATCTCCCTGTAATTTTAGGGTGGTTTTTTTTTTTTTAAGTTTTGACTGAATTAAACCCTGGAGTCAATGGTTTAATTGGTGGCTCTTAACTTGCAGTTTTTTCTAATATACCATTCCATTAATTATCTTTGTACATTTGGGTTTTTTTTGCTGTGTGATAAGAAGATACATTTTTAGATGTGACTTTATAGGTTGTGGATGTTAAAAGTTTTGTTACATTTTGCAAACTTGTCCTTCAAAAAACCAGTCTGGTTTACACTTAAATAAGTGGTATCTGAGAGAATATTTGATCATATCCTCACTAACATTGGATGTTAGTTGTCAACCTTTAAAATATTTGTGAATTAAATAATCAAAAACCATAACCTTTTGATTTTGTTAGGTTTTTTTTGAATTTTGAAACTCTATAGAGTTTACATTCCAAAGTGAAAGTTATACATTATTATCTTATCCACTTAAAATGACCGTTAGTGATCAACTTAGAGATTGTAGGAGTTTTATAAATAGCTGAGGCTCTTATGTTGGACACTTTGGGGATATAAGGCTCAGAGATAAATGCTGGGCAAGTTTTATGAGCCCATGTTCATTCTCTTTATTTCTGGCTCTGGTAGTATTATAGTGCAGGGAGTTAAGCTACCCCTTGAAATGCTGGCTGATTCAAATTCTGACTACTCTGTTTCTGACCCAACTTTCTGCTAAGGTGACTAGGAAGAGAGGATGGCTCAAACACTTGGGTCTCTGCCACACACATGGGAGCCCAGAATGCAATTCTTGGTTCTTGGCTTTGGCTATTTAGGGAATGACCAGCAGATGAACGATCCTTCTCGCTTCCCCTGGGCCCCTCTTCCACTCCTTTCCTCTGATACTTTCAAATCTTTCAAGTCTTGTTTGATTCACTGCTAATAAATAAAGTTTATTTTAGCTCATAAAAGTATGATCTAAATCAAACAAAATTTATTTTGTTATAAGAACTGAGTCTACATATTAAATCCTACATGTTGTCAAACTATTTTTCTGTTGTCTAGAATCTGATGTTTTAAGCCCCTAAGATATTAGGGAAAAACATACAGGTAGAGATCTTTTCTAACATCTCTAATGTACATTACTTCTATTTAGGGCACCTCAAGTCCCAGCACAAATTTGACTTTTCCTGGTTATCCTGTTCATGTACCAGCAGGTGTGACATTACAGTCTGCATCTGGTAAGAGTGTATTGTACAGATATTTTACTAACCTGTGGACATTGTGAAGTTTGATTTTTAGTAAACTGTACCAAAAATTGTAGCACTTTATGGTAAAACCTATTTGAAAAGTAAGAATAGGTAGTAGCTATTGTTGTGAAAGCAATCTATCATGAAAGACATTATACTAGGCCTGTGTTGTATTTTATTCTCAGTACTTTGCCAACATTATACAGGGTACCTTGTGCTCACTCACATTTTTCTAATTTTTTAGTTATCTAAATTTTAGCAAACACAGTGTGACATATCCATGTCCTGCTGGTTCTAATCAAGAAGAAAACTAACGATAAGGTTGACTACTCTTTGCCTCTTTCTTATTGGTGATTGATTACATGGCCTTCCAGAAAGAACGGCTGAACTGTTGGCGAATAATCAGCTCCTGCTTTCCTGCCTGTGTACTTTTATTTTTATTTCACTTCACAATCACAGCAAAAGTTTTATTTTTATTTGAAAGATGGAGTTACAGGAAAAAACTAAGAGAATGAGAGAGAGAGAGAGAGAGAAAGAGAGAGAGAAAGAGTTGATTTTCCGACAGCTAATTCACTTTCCAAATGGCTGCATTGACAGAAATGAGCTGATCTCCTGTGCGGGTGCAGAGGCCAAGAACTTGAGCCATACTCTGCTGCTTCCCTGGGCTGTAAGCAGGGAACTGGCTGGGAAGTGGAGAAATCAGAACTAGAATCAGCAGTCATGTGGAAGGCTGATACCGCAGCTGGAAGCTTAGCCTACTGTGCCACAGTTCTGGTCCCAAAACTAAATTTTAATTTGAAAGAGGATCATACCTATTTTTTGTTTTATTGAAAGATTAAGTGCCTAACTCAGTGCTCAAAAATAAATTTATTTTTCCTCCTTTTTAGAATTGTTCTAGGGAAGAATTTCGATAAGTTTTGAAATTATTGAATTCTCTCTTTAGTAACCTTATCTTGTAGTTACTATATTATTTTTTACATATTTTAGATAATTTACATGATGATGTTTGTTAGTGTTACTTGGGGTTGGTAACATTAATTTATTGAACAATGGGAGAAGTTCATGGATAAATATTGAAGAATAAAATAAAAACTACCTGGATTTAATCCCTGTTAATGTATTGGTATATTTTCTACCAACCTGTTGTGTGTGAGATTATTGTTTGAAGAAAGTTAGATTTCTATTAGTTTTAGTTTTATTGTCTGCTTTTTCAAGGTCACCTTTATAAAGTCAGTGTGCCAATTATGGTGACACAGACTGCTGGAAGAGCAAATATTCTTCAGCATCCATTCCAGCAAGTATTTCAGCAGTTTGGGCAGCCTTCTCTAATACCAACCAGTGTTCCCGGATTGGGCCCATGCTCTCTTCAAGCAACGACTGAAAAATCACAGAGAGTAGCGACCATGCTTCAACAACCCACCATTCTTTGTTCTGGACCCGGGAGCAGGAGGCGCTTAGAAAATGGCCCCAGTGATGCAGCTGTGCCTGGAAATGAGCATAAAATGCTGTCCGATGCTTTGTTGAGTCAGCAGGAGAGCTCTCAGTTTGTCTGTCTTGAAGGTGGTGTTTTTCCTCTGCAAGTCTCAGAGACACGTCCCAGTGTGGAGCCAGGGCTTTGTGTCGCAGCCAGCATGCCTCCGAATCTGCCTGGTGGGCCAGGCTCCAAAAACCCTCATGGGGTTCCTCACCAGCGTGGGGATGCTCAGCTTCATGTGCTTCCAAACAGGATGTATGGGTATGATTCGGTGAAGCAACACAGCCACACGGAGGAGCCACACAGTCTCCCTGGATCAGTGAAGGTATAGTTCTGTGGTCAACTTGGTTAGGGGATAGTGACCAGTGATTAGGTCTCCTGAGTTTTCTTTTAAGCTTTGAATTTAATCAGAATGATTTTTTGTTTTCTGCTGTTTTCTGTAGGAGATCATCTGTGTATGAGTTCTTTATTTTTTATTGTCATTGTTTTCCATGATATACTTTTGTTAGTGATAAGGATACCTGTCTTCCTCTCTCTATCCTTGCTCCCCATTTCCCTTCCTACCATTTAGTTCTTTTGTTTTTAAAAAGGTTTATTTTATGTATTTAAAGGCAGGTTTAGAAATCCTCTGTCCATTGGTTCACTCCCAGGATGGCCACAATGGCCAGGATTGGGGAAGACTAAAGCAATCCTGCTTCCTGCTCACCTCAGATCCAAACACCTGGGCCATCTTCCGCTACTTTCCCAGGCACAGGAGCCAGAAGCAGGACTGGAAGTGGAATAATCAGAACTCTAACTGATGCTCATATGGAATGCTGGTGTTGCCTGCAGTGACTCAACCTGTGGCACTGAATCAATGACCAGCTCTTAAAGCAGTCACGCATAAAGTACTCATTGTGAGCTTTTATTTCATAAGAATACTTCTCTAAAGAAAATACATTTATTTTTAAGATAATCTTTTTTACCTCTCTTAAACATTGTTAGCTTCTTGCTTATTTTTTGATCTACACATGAAATTTACAGTATCAAAATCTATCTCAGTAATTGTATTGATTTTTAAAAATAAATTATTATCTTTAAAAAATTGTTAGGCAAAAATAACTTCTAATTCCATTGTTTTCACAAACTATTTTTAATAACACTTGTATATAAAATTTAGAAAATAAATTTAGTTTAAGGTAATGAAAAATTTGGCTTGAGGTAAAGATACCTAATTTTAAAATATGTGTATTCTCATCACTACTTCTAGAGGCCTTTTTCTCCTGGATTCTGTATGAACTTGGCAAATTTTAGTGTGATGAATCAACAACTTTTTCTGTTATTCCTTAGATGTCATCATGTATGTTTCTGATATGAGAAAATGGATTAGTTAGAGGACATTAATCAAGGATTATTTAGAAATCAAAGCTTGAGCTTTGATTCCACAATAGGTTCAGATTCAGCTTCATTTAAAAAATTTATTGGATGATTCTTGTTTCATTTTTATTGGAAAGTCAGATCTACATAGAGGAGGAGCTAGAGGGAACAAGATCTGCCTGCTGGTTCACTCCCCAAGTGGCTGCAACAGCTGGAGCTGAGCTGATCCAAAGCCAGGAGGCAGGAGCTGTTTCTGGATCTCCCATGCAGGTGCAGGGTCTTAAAGCTTTGGGCCATCCTCCACTGCTTTCTCAAGACAGTCAGGGAGCTGGATGGGAAATGGAGCAGTTGAGACATGAACCAGTTCCCATATGGGATCTTGGCATGTGCAAGATAAAGATTTAGCCACTGGGCTATTGCTCTTGGCCCTCAACTTCACACTTTACAAATAACTGTGTAGTATTGATATCTAAAATTCACTTAGATTGAGTGAGCTTGTCAGAGTACCAAGTTTGTAAGTATCAGAATTGTTAGAGATGGTATATAGAGAGTTATTGAAGAATCTGGTGCCATAGTAAGCCTTATATCGGTGCTATTGTGCATTATGGGCTTGTTATACATTGGGTAACTTTTTAAAAAGTAGCTTACTTATAGATTTTAAAATAGGTGTGTATCTGCAACATAAAAATCTAAACAGCAATAGTGTTTGCAGGATACCTTTAAAGTGATTAGCAATTTGAAATGTTTATGACCATCTTATATAAAAAAATGTATAGAGTGCTTGTATTTTTTATAGTTAAAGCAAGCTATATTTAGATAATACTTTTTTTCTCTGCTTTTGATTACTAGAGATTGGATGCATCTGTACAGGCTTAATGTTCTTATTATTTTTATAAACTATACTCCTAACAACTTTCGATTAAGCTCCTTGTAACTTCTTTTTTCTGGCTACCTGAATTTGGCAATTGCAGTACCTTATTAATAGAACCATGTATTTGCACCTTTGTAACTGATTTATTTCTCCTGGAATGATAGTTTCAAATCTTATCCATGTTGTAGCATGTGTCAGAATTTCACTCCTTTTTAGCGCTGGGTTATGTGATTTTGATTAATTTTTTAAATGAGCAAATATTTCTATAACCTGCTCCCTCGTTTGCCTCTGCTGCTGTTGCTCTACCTGTCTTTTTTGGGGGGCAATGATATAAGCATCTCCTACAGCATCAGCTGTTAGGCTGCTGCTGTTTCTCTTTCTGCTCCTCTTTGTCCATCATCCTGTAGGTTAAGGATCCAGGCATCAGGGATCAGAATTTTTTGAATCCTCAGTCTATCCCCTTTGTAGCTGTGTGACTTGGGCATTATGCATTTGTAAATTGAAGGTAAAGGCTTGGTGCTGGTAGGAGGATTCGTCAGGGTAGTTGAGGCAGTGGTCTGCACTCAGTGCATGTTCACCCTTTCCTCTCTTACACGTCACTTCCAGAGGTTTGGTCAGAATGTTGCCTGATCATGTCCTTTCCCTTTTTGACACATCCCTGACTTCCTGTCACCTACAGAATAAAGTTCCAGCTCCGGAATGAAAGGACCTCCAGGTTTGTTCTCTGCTTACATTTCCTGTTTGCTCTTCTTTCCTTTTATGCAGAGTGCTTTATTGAAAACACCATAGTGAATGATTCTCTTTGCTGTTTCCTAGCTCTTTTTAGGAAAAAGCAATCAATCAAACAAACAAAACCATTATTTCATGCCTGAATCTGCTCACCATCCTTTCCTAACATTATCCTTTTGTAAATTATTCCTGCTTATTCATTTATTATGTCCTCCAGAATATTTCAGTACTGTTTGGTTGGGGGTACCTCGTCTGTGTGTTTTTTTTTAAAGATTTATTTTTATTATGTTTTTTTATTGGAAAGGCGGATATACACAGAGGAGAGACAGAGAGGAAGATCTTCCGTCCGATGATTCACTCCCCAAGTGAGCGCAAAGGCCAATACTATGCCAATCCAAAGCCAGGAGCCTCTTCCAGGTCTCCCACGCGGGTGCAGGGTCCCAAGGCTTTGGGCAGTCCTCGACTGCTTTCCCAGGCCACAGGCAGGGAGCTGGAAGGGAAGAGGGGCTGCCGGGATTAGAACCAGCGCCCATATGGGATCCCGGGCGTGCAAGGTGAGGACCTTAACCACTTGTGCCACCGCGCTGGGCCCTCTTCTGTGTTTTTGTAGTAGCTTAAACTTGTGTCCCAAACAAGGTAATTAAAAGCTATGTTAAAATAAGTTTTTAAAGAACAGGATAGTTGGTTAGATTTTCCTCTTTCAGTAGTTCTCAACCTTAGCTGAATATTAGAATCATCAAGACATTAAAAAACACTCAGGTTTGCTCCAAGGGATTTATACCTAGAGTCCAGATATTAGTGTTTTAGAACTCCTGAGGTGTTCTTAATATGTAGTCACTGTTAGGAATCACTGATGTAGCTCAAAATCAATGTATGAGTAAAAAATTAGGAAGGAACAGAGGGATAATAGAATAAATATAATTTCAAGTGCAAATTTTTGTTTTCTCCCAAATTCATACTGATATTTTTCTAAGAGATAAAATGTCGTATCAGTAGTTATTTGAATTCAGACTTCAATGAAAATGAATGAAGTTTTTGAGTCTTTATGTATTAAAATACTAAATATCTCTAGGTATTTTTATATCTATTAAGTTTACTTTATCTAAGAGGCAGAGTTACAGAGAGAGAAAGAGAGAGGAAAAGAGGGAAGGAGGGTTCTTTTATCTTTTGGTACCCTGTCTAAATGGTCACAATGACCAGGCTGACGTCAGGAACTTGGGTCATTATCCACATCTCCCACATGGGTGCAGGGACCCAGATATGTAGGCCATCTTCCACTGCTTTTCCAGAAGCATTAGCAGGTAGCTGGATCAGAAGCAGAGCATCCGCGACTTGAACTGGTGCCCATGTAGGATGTAGTGGCTTAATCTACCATGCCAGTCCCTCCAGATTTTTGAACTAGGTATGTGACTTCTTCTTTAATGGATAAAAGATGGTTTAACAAATTTTTTTTCATTTGTCAAAATAAGTTAAGGTACATTTCATGTCAATAAGACTGGAAAGGACAGTGTGTTATGAGGGAGAAATTTTTTTGGATTAAATTCCTGTTAAGGATGAAAGAATATTTTCCCTATCATTGTAAGTCACTGAATTTGACGCAGTTTAGGTCACTTAGCTTTTCTTGTTTAATGTTTATCCCCACCCATGGATACAGAGTCCTCTCAGTCTTCACTGGCTATTGGAAAAATATAGTTCTTTCCTTAGAGGGAAGCTGGAATGGAAAAAGTTGGAACCTGGATTTGAGAAGTAAATCTTGATGTTGAAGCATCCTGTTTATTTGCTGATTGTGCTCCTCAGCCACAGAAGCCACATGTAATTTCAGACATCATGTGGGGAAGCAGAGAATCTGGGGCATTATTGAAACAGGTTGCTTGGAGCAGAGAAACATTTAAAACAATGTCTTTGGCAGAATGACATCATCTGCATTAGAACAGTTGGCATTTTTCCCTATTTAGTTGAAATTCACAGAAGAACCAACAGTGACTTCTAACATTCAACAAGATAAAAATACTGGTGCTACTTAGAGCTGCCAGCAGTTGATTTTAATCTTTATTTGTACACTGACACCATCAAAGAATTCTGTTGTGAGTCCTTCCTGCTTTCCTTTCTTTTTTAAACTGCAAACTGACATCAAACTGACATCTTTGTAACAAAAGGTTTTTATTTTTGCTTAGCAAAATTTGGTCCCCTGAAAACTGATGAAGTGCCCGAGATGCTTGGCAAGGTATGGCTTTGCTGCTTCTCTGCAGAAAGCAGTGCTGTCTGCTTCAGCAGCCACGGCAGGCGTTAGTGCTAAGACACAGCCAGTAATTCTGAAAGAAGTCTCGTCAGCTGACATAAAACTCAGATACATTAGAGCCATGGTTTTGAATTATTGTCTTCCCAAGACATTTATCAGAAAATGTGGGCAAAATGTTAAATTGTTTATGCAGAAATTTTCTGGCGTTCCAGAGAACAATATGTGAAGCCCTTGCTTAATCCTCTGGGAAGATGGTTGTTGGCTCAGAGAGGGAACAAAAGCCCCCTCATAGCAGTTTGATCAAGAGGAGGTTGTTGATGATCTATGTGGCAGGTGTTTGGCTGTATGGGAGACTTAAATCTTTCTGTTCATGATCTTGCAGCATCAATTATGGATGTTGCTGCAAACCTACTGGCTATTTTGGTTACATTACCACTCCGAGATTGGAAACAGGCAAATCATGTGCACTTTATAGTGCTTGCCAGAACTACTTTTGAAGTTAAGAAAAACTAAAGTTTTACAGTTACTGATATTAAACTTGGATTTGTAATCCTCTCTCTTGAAGTAAAGAGGTCCTCCCTAATTTAAGGAAAATTATGCTACAAGAATTCCACTAGAGGAGTCCTGGAATGTCAGATTTCTTTGTGAGCATGTGTCTATCTGGCAGAGCACCGAAGGAACTCTGGTTCATTTTGCAGCAAAGGATCTTAGGACTTAAGGTTTTCAGTAGTTGTTACTAAAATCAGCCTCACTGTGTAATGTAGGTCAAGGACTAAGCTTCTAATAGAGTTTACCTTTTTAAGATGTGTAGTGTTGGGCCCAGCGTGATGGCGCAATGGTTAAGGTCCTCGCCTTGCACACCCGGGATCCCATATGGGCACCGGTTCTAATCCTGGCAGTCCCACTTCCCATCTAGCTCCCTGCCTGTGGCCCGGGAAAGCAGTCGAGGACGGCCCAAAGCTTGGGACCCTGCACCCACGTGGGAGACCTGGAAGAGGCTCCTGGCTTTGGATTGGCATAGTATTGGCCTTTGCGCTCACTTGGGGAGTGAATCATTGGACGGAAGATCTTCCTCTCTGTATATCCGCCTTTCTAATAAAAATAAAATAAATCTTAAAAAAAAGATGTGCAGTGTTAGTTTTGACAACTAGCACAACTGAGAAAAGAGCCTTTCTGTAACCCTGAAAAGTTTCCTCATTTGCCATTGGAGATAGCACTCCTTCATCTCCCTAGTCCCTGCGGTCACTTGCTGATAATGTTTTCTTTTGGTACAGGTTTACCTTTCTGTGAAGTATAAGCAAGTGCAACTGTTGCATATGTAGCCTTTGCATATTGTATAAGGCATTTGAGCTCCTTTCATGTTGCTGCAAATGTCGGCATATTTTGTTATGTGATTGGACCACAATTTGTTCAGCGGTTGGACATTTCAATTGTTTCTATTTTTTGTCTTTTTAAAAATATTTATATGCATATTTATGTGTGTATGTGTGCACATATATGTGCATACTTTTTGTTTTGAATAAATACCTATGAGCAGAATTGTTGCATCATATGATATGTATCTATCTATGAGAACTGTCACACTCCTTTCCAAAGTAACTGTATTTCCACCAGTTGTGTGTGGTAGACTTTGCATTTCTACTGGTAACATGTGAGATTTGCAGTTTCCACACATTTTTGGGTGCTATGTAGAGGGAGCTTTGTGATTTTGATGAACTCTAGTATATTATTTTATTATGTCGTCTAACCAAAGATTGAAAAAAATTCTCACTTTAAAAAAATGTATAGTTGTAAACTTTACATTGAAGTCTGTGGTCCATTGTAGGTTCCTTTTTGTATATAATACAAGGGTAGGGTTGAGGTTTATTTTTGTCTTGCATATAATTGGTGGTTGTAGCCTTACCTATCGAAAAGACTATTCTGTCTGTGTCTTTGACTATTCTGTCTCAAACATGGTGTGCTTGGAAAACAGATCAGTCATGGTATCTATGTTGCTTTATTTCTGGACATTCATTCTTACCATTGTTTTAATAAACCAAACTTAATTTTTTTTATTGGAAAGGCAGAGAAAAAAAGAGGCAGACAAAACTCTTTTATATGGTGCTTAGTTCCTCAAATGGATGCAACATCCAGGACTGGACCAGGCTGAAGTCTGGAGCCTAGAACTCAAGCCAAATCTCCCATGTGTATAACAGGGACTCAAGTACTGGAGCCATCATCTGCAGCCTGCCGGGGATGTGAATTAGCAGGAAGTGGAATCATAAGGGAAGGAGCTGGAACTGTTGGATATGCTGATAGGGTATATGGGTACCCCAATTGTCAGTTTAACTGTCTATCCAATTGCCTTGTCACTGCTGCCTGTCCCCGACACATACTGCAACTGTTTTTGTTTTCACTGATGCTGCACCCTCTTGATTGTGTTGAGTTCATAGGAAATTTAGAGGTTAGAGAGTGTCTCAAATTAGTTCTTTATCTTCAAAGCTGTTGTGGCTGTCCTAACCTCTGTGTTTCCATGTAACTCTTAGAATGAGCTTTCAATTTTTTAAAAAATAGGCTATTGGGATTGAGATTTGAGATGGTTTCAGTCTCCAGATGAATCATTGGAATATTGAGTATTTTGATTCAAGGACATGATATATTTTCCACTTATAAAAGCTTTTGGTTTTTCACTAATTGTTTTTTTCATTCGCATCATGTAAATATCGCATGTATTCATGTGATATTTATTCTTTTTGGTAAATATTTCAGGGTTTTGGGTGCTATTGTGAAGGACAATTTTAAATTATGAAAGCATTTTTTTATAAAATACAATGCATCTTTATGCTTACTTTAAGCTTCATTTTCTTATTTATTTATTTATTTTTTATTGGAAAGGTAGATATACAGAGAGGAAGAGAGAGGAAGATCTTCCGTCCGATGGTTCACTCCCCAAGCAGCCGCAATGGCTGGAGCTGAGCCAATTCGAAGCCAGGAGCCAAAAGCTCTTCTGGGTCTCCCATGCAGGTGCAGGATCCCAGGGCAATGGGCTGTCCTTGACTGCATTCCCAGGCCACAAGCAGGGAGCTGGATGGGGAAGTGGAGCCGCTGGGATTAGAACCACACCCATATGGGATCCTGGTACATGCAAGGCGAGGACTTTAACCACTACACTATCATGCTGGGCTCCATTTTTGTTTTTTTAAAGATACTTTTTTTTTTTTAAAGAGGAATATTGAAGAAAAGCTACAGATTTCTATGGGGCTTGAAGTATATTACTGCAGTGTTTTTGAAGGATTGTGCCAATTTTGGTGTCTGTGCTGCCACTAGTACTCTGTATCAGTTTTACCACATACTTGACGGCAATATGTTATCACCATTGATTTTTTCTGTCCTATTTTTGTCTGTGACAAGCTATACACGCATAAAGTTTTATCATCTTAACCATTTTAAAACTGGATAGGTCATTTAACTGTGCAGCCATTGCTACCATTGATCTCCAGAGATGTTTCTTTCTCCCAAAGTCAAACTCCTTGCTCATTAAACAGAAGCTCTCGATTTCTCAGTTGCGTCTGACCCTTGGAGCCACCATTCTACTTCAGTCGCTTTGAATGTGACTACTTTAGGTAAGGGGAAATAAGACAGTACATGCCTTTTGGGGTACTTGTGATGTTTTCAGGGTTCATTTATTTTTCAGTGTATATAAAAACTTACCTCTCTTTCAAAGCTGAGTAATAGCCCACATTTTCTTTTAATTTCTTTCATCTGTCTGCAGACACTTTAGAGTTGCTTCTACTTTTGACTCCTGTGAGTTCAGAAGTGTAAATTCTGGTTCATATGATAGCTCTTTTTATTTTATTATTACCTGCCATGCTGTTTTTCTGTATGGGCTGTACCAGTTTACATTCCCAGCAGCATGAACAAAGGTTCCACTTTTCTCACATCTACATCAGTACTTATTTTCTGTGTTTTATTATTTTTTTTTAATAATTCCTGTTTTAAGTTGTATCTCAGGGGTTTGATATGTGATTCCCTAATGACCAATGATGTTTAATATCTTGTTGTATACCTGTAGGTCATTTGAGTCTTTTCTTTAACATTTTGTTCTGGGTCTTCCATGTAGGTACAGAGGCCCATGGACTTGGGTCATGCTCTACCGCATTCCTAGGCCGGTAAGAGAGAGCTGGATGGGAATTAAAGCTGCCGTACTCTGAGTGCCCATATGAGATGCTGGTACTCTGGGTGGAGGCTTACCTACCATGTCATGGTATTGTCCCCAATACCTTGTAAATATTACCCCTTTATGAGTTGTGTGATCTGCAAGTCTTTTCTTGCGTTCTGTGGATTGTCTTTTGATTGGTATCTTTTGAAGTACAGAAGTTTGTAAATTTCACATGTTGAATTTTTTTTGTTGTTTCCTTTGTTGCCTATATTGTTTGATGTCATAGTTGTGAAATCTTTTGTCAAACCCGGTCATGGAATTTTTCCCTTGTATTTTCTTTTAGCAATTTCATAGTTATTGCTCTTCTGTTTAGGATTTTGATCCACTTTTTAAAAAAATATTTATTTTTCTGATAGGCAATTTACAGGGAGAGGAAAGACAGAGAGAGAGAGATCCATTTTGTATCTGCTTGTTAATTCCCCAGATGGTTGTAATTGCTAGAGCCAAGCTGATCCAAAGCCAGGAACTTTTTCCAAATCTCCCACATGGTGCAGGGCAGGATCTGGGCCATCTTCCACTGCTTCCTCAGTCCTTAGGCAGAGGAACCTGGATCAGAAGTGGAGCAGCTAATGCTCCAATTGGTGCTCATATAGGATGCTCCTATCACAGGTGGTGTGGTTCTACCTGCTACAACAGAGTGCCACTTCTTCAATGATTTTTTTTTTTTGTACAGGTCACAAGATCATTCATTCAGTGAGGGATGGATAGCTAATAAATAGTGTTGGGAGAACCAGTATCCACATGTTGGACCCCTATCCTATGCCATTTACAAAATTTAACTCAAAATGGATCAAAAGAAATGACACAGTTATCCCCTTATTTGAAAAATGTCAAGAACATTAGGGAGGCAAGTTTTGAATTAATTTTCATAATGTATTGTTGATGAAATAAAAAATTAATGTTTTAAATAAATGATATGTTTGCTTTTCTTTGAACTAGGATCTCCTCTAGATACTATCTTCTGTACATCTAATCTCCAATTACTTTTCAGTGTTTTGCATGTGAAGTGAGCTAACATATGTAAAAATATAATTATGTCTTTAGAATAAAAGATGCAGTGGGCGATGCTGTGGCTTGAAAGGTAAAGCCACCACCTGCAGTGCTGACATCCATGTGGGTATCAGTTCCAGTTGTAGCTGATCCACTTCTGATCCAGCTTCCTGCTAATGACCTGGGAAAGCAGCAGGGGATGACCCAGGTGTTTGGGCCTCTGCACCCATGTGGGAGACCTGAAAGAAACTCTGGTTTTCAATCCATCTCTAATTATTGCAGCCATTTGGGGATTTAAAAAAAATCGTTTGACCATTTACGTGACAGTTTATTTTTGGGGTCTCTATTACATTGTCTATATATTTGTTTTTATACCAATACTATAGTGTTGTCACTGTTGTTTTATAGTAAATTTTGAAATGATGTTTGAGACTTCCAAGTTGATTTTTTTTAAAAGATTGTTATGGCTGTTTGGGGTGACTTGAGACTTCATATGAACTTTAGAATAGATTTTTCTATTTCTAAAATGACTATTTTGGAATTTTCAAAGGAAGTACATTGGTTATTTAGATGAATCTGGATAATATTGACATTGTATTGTTTTTTAAATCCATGAAAGTGTTACATCTTTTATTTCCAATGGTAAGATATTGTAGTTTTCACTATACAAGTCTTCTGCCTCCCTGTAAATGTTGTCTTTTTTTTTAATGCGAGCATAAAGGAAATTGTTTTCCTAATTTTCCTTTTGGGTTAATTGTTAGTGTTTAGAAATGTGAATGACTTTTGTGCATCAGTTTTTGTATTCTGTGAATTTGTTAAATTCATTTATTCTAATTGCTGTATGTCTGGGGAATCTTGAAGGTTTTCTGTACAGAAAACTGTGTAATCTGTGAACAGTGGTTATTTGATTTCTAACTTGGATGACTTTCTTTTTTCACTTCCTAATTGTCCTAACTAGTACTTGTAGCACTACACAGCCTGTTGCCAGCAGGCATCCTTGCTACATTCCTAATCTTGGCGAAACGCTTTGATGATTTCACTCTTGCATGTGATTGTTTTATCCATGTTGAATCATTCTTTCATCACAGGGATAAATTCCATTTGTTTGTGATGTGAGATCCTTACTTTGTGCTGTCGAATATGAAGATTTTTACATCATTCACCCGGATGTTGGTTTATAGTTATCTTGATGTGCTTTGTCTAGCTTTAGAATCAGGACATTGCTGCCCTTACAAAATGAGGTTGGAAGTGTTGTTTTCAGGTTTTTAAATTTTTTTAAAGAGTTTGAGGACAACTGGCGTTCTTCTTTAAATGTTTGTTACAGTTCTCTGGGAAGCTGTTGGTCCTGGGTTTTTCTTTGTACAGAGTTTTTCATCGCTGATTCAGCCTCCTCAACAGCACATTGTCTGTTCAGATTGTCCTGCTTCTTATTGATTCATCTGGGCAGCTTGTGCTTCTAGGATTTCCTCCATTTCATCTAAGTTATATAATTTGTTGGTGTACATGTGCTTGTTGTACTCTCTTACAGCCATTTTGTCTATGATTTTAGTTGCTTGAATCTTTTTCTTCGTGAATGTGTTTATTAAGGTTTGTCAGTTGAGATTTTGAAGAAACATCTTTTGAATTTATTGGGTTTTCCCTCTTTTTTCTGACTCTAATCATTATCATTTACCTAATTATACTTGTTCCAGGTTTTATTTGAATGTTTATTTATTTACTAGAGAGGCGGGGTGGGGAGAAGGCAAGAAAGTACCCATGTTTTCAATTACTAGTTTACACCCCAAGTGCCAGCTGCTGCTGAGCTCATGTTGGGTTTTTAGCGTTTAAAGTTAGGTTGTTGATTTGAGATGCATCATTTTTAACCTAATCATTTATAATCAGAAATTTCCCTCATAGCATTTTTAGTTATATTTTATAAGTTTTTGTATGTGTTTTTTTCCTCATTTGCCTCAATGTAGCTTCCCTGTGATTCCTTTTTTGACCCTATTGATTTTAAAGATGTAGCCTTTAGTATCTGCATATTGATGGATTTTTTATTTTTAAAAATAATTTCCTAGTTGTCCCTAATCTTTTTGTTATAGATTTATTATTTTATATTTTAATATTTTAATTAATTTCTAGCTTTATTTCATAATATTCTGAAAGGATACTTAGTAAAGTTAAAATTAAATTTTTGTCAGAACTTGTTTTATGTGCTAATCTATGGTAAGTCCTGGGGAATGTCGTTTGTGTACTGGAGGAAAGTGTAGATTCTGCTTTTACTAGGCAGAGTTCTTTTTGTTAGATTCCATTAATCTATAGTATTTAAAGTTTTTATTATTGATCATCTGTCATTTAATATTGAAAGTATTAAAGTTTCATCTTACTGTAGTGTTGTGTGTGTCTACGTTCAATACCCTCAATTTCGGTTACATGTGTTGCTTAAGGTATGGTGCTTTCTGTGCATATGTTTACATCATTACATCTTCTTGGTGAATCAATTGATTGTTAAATAATATTTTCTTTGTTTATTTTAGTAACTTTGGATTTCCAATGTATTTTGTTCAACAGTAACTATTTTGTTACTATTTTATAGAATTTATTATTCTATGCTGTAAGTTTCAACCTGTGTGTGTCATTAGATCTGAAATTAGATTTATATACATAAAATGTATATACATAAATATGTACACACATACACACACATATATATGTGTTTGCGTATATAGATAATCTAGGTAAATCCTGTTTTTCTATTTTTTCAGCAAGTCTATGTTTTATATTTCAGGAGTTTAATTCATTTATGTAATTATGATAGTAATGAATTTAATTTTTGTTATTTGTTTCTGTAACTCTGTTATTGTTTTCTATAAGTCTTTAGTGTCTTGTCCCTGATTTTCTTCTTTACTACATTCATTGTATTTTATTAATTCTTTTTTATAATTACACATTTTGATTTCCTTATAATTTTTTTTTGCAAATTCTATAGATTATTTCCTTGTGGTTATCTTGAAGATTACATATAATATTGTAATCATTTTAATATAAATTTCAGGTCATTTACATGTAAAAATGTTTGTTTCTAGCTCAGTTTATCATACCGGTGTCACTATCAATGATTGTGTCGTTATGTATTGCATTCTATTAACAAATACTTTTGTTAATTTTTCTGCTTTATTCTTTTAAACATTTTTATTTATTCGCTTATTTTTTGGATACTGTTCGATAGGTTCTGGTATTTCCCTTCTTTACTTCCTGTATCTCTCCCCCTCACAAATCCCACCCATATTATTACAGAAATAAAGTCCTTCATAATCAGTTCTAAGTCCATCATTGTGCTCTTTAGGTTTATCCTGAAATTGTAGCTCTGGACAAAGGCAGAGTCCAGCATCCTATTGTCAAGATACGATAAACAGTTTATTTGGAAGTTCATTTTTGATTTGGAAGTAGAGATGAATTCTACATTGCATCTTCACATCTGCATATAATAGTGCCTGTTACACAATACCATGTTACTGTATGACCAATGTGTTACTAAAAAAATGAAAACCAAAACCCATCTTGAAGCAAATGATGCTACTGTATGGCCTATGAGTCAGT
The DNA here is from genome assembly GCF_017591425.1 of Ochotona curzoniae. Lineage (NCBI taxonomy): Eukaryota > Metazoa > Chordata > Mammalia > Lagomorpha > Ochotonidae > Ochotona > Ochotona curzoniae. The sequence continues at coordinate 64,543,172 of NW_024466599.1, forward strand.
GAAGAAATTAAATAGAAAAGAAAAAAAAACTATTTTGAAGAAATGACAATAAAAATGGGAATATCAAAATTCATGAGATGTAGCAAAAATAATATTGAAACAGCTACTGGTCTTGTGTTTTGCGTGAAGTTTGCCTTATATCAGAGAAAACATGACATTTGTCCTTTGGGAATTGACTTGTTTCACTGAGCATAATGGTCTCTAGTTGGGACCATTTGGTTGCAAATGGTAGAATTTCATTCTTTTTAATGGCTGAATAGTATTCCATGAGGTAGATATACCACAGTTGCTTTATCCTCTCCTCTTTGGATGAGCATCTGGATTGTTTGTCTTTGCTATTGTAGATTGTGTTTCTGTAGGTACAGGATTACAGATCCCTTTTCTCATATGCAGCTTTCATTTCCTTTGGCTATATTCCCAGAAGTGGGATAGCTAGGTCACATGGCATGTCAATTTTCAGCTCTCTTAACACTCTGAATACTGACTTACATAGTGGTTCTGCTATTCTATATTCCCACCAACTGTAAAGAAGATACCTTTCTCTCCACATCCATGCCAACAACTGTTATTAGTACAATCCTGAATGCAGGCCAGTCTCACTGAAGTTAGGTGGAAACTCCATGTGGGTTTTATTTGTATCTCCTTGATGGTTAGGGAACCTGAGCATTTTTTCATATGTCTGTTGCCATTTGAATTTGTTCTTTTGAAAAAAAATGACTGTCCATTTTCTTTGCCCATTTCTTCACAGGGATGCTTGGTTTGCAAATATTGAGTTTCTGAAAGTCTGTAAATCCTGGATATTAGTCCCCTATCAGTTGTGTAGTGTGCAAAGATTTTCTCCCATTCTGTTGGTTGCTTATTCAGTTTGTTGATAGTCTCTTTTGCTGTACAGAAGCTTCTCAGCTTGATGTAGTCCCATTTGCTTATTTTGGCTTTGACTGCCTATGCCTTGGTGATTTTTCTAAGAACTCTTTCCCCATTCCTGTATCTTGGAGAGTGCTTCCTGTGTTTTCCTGTAACAGTATGATGGTTTCTGAGTACAGATTTAGGCCCTTGTGCCATTTAGTGCTGATTTTTTTTTTTTTAATAAAGTGACAGATGTGGATCTTGCTTCTTTGTTCTGCAGGATGCTATCCAGTTGTCCAACATTTGTTGAAGAGAGCAGACATTTTCTCTGGATTGTTTTCAATTCTCTTGTCAAAGAGTTGACTGTATGTGTGTGGGCTCCCTTCTGGGGTTTCTATTCTGTTCCCTTTATTTTCTTCTCTGTTTCTATACCAATACCAAACTGTTTTGATGACTACTGTCCTGTATTGTGTCTTGAGGTCTGGAACTGTGATTCCTACAGCTTGACTTTTTTCCTTCAGGATAGCTCTGGCCGTTCATAGTCTCTGTTTCCAGATGAACTTTTGTGCCATCTTTTTTATTTCTGGGAAGAATGTTGTTGAGGTTTTAATTGAAATCACATTGAATATATTACTTTCAATAATGTGGACATTTTGATGATATTGAACCAGCTGATCAGGTATATGGTAGGTTTCTTCGTCTTTTTATGTCTTCTATTACTTTTTTTAGTGTTTTATACTTTTCATCATAGAGCCCTCTACATCTTGGTTAGGCTAATTCCAAGGTATTTAAGATTTCTCTCCACTATTTTAAAGGGGAATAACAATTTCTTTCTCAGCCATGGAGTTATTTGTGTATACTGGGGCCACTGATTTATATTCATTGATTTTGTATCCTGCTACCCTGCCCAATTCTCTCATGATTTGTCGCAGTGTTGATTGAATCTTTTGAATCTTTTGATTTTGCTAGGTAGAGAATCATGTCATCTGCAAACAGGGATTATTTTAACTCCCCATTTCCAATTTGAATTCCTTTAATTTGTTTTTCTTGCCTAATAGTTCTGGCAAGGACTGCCAATACTATATTGAATAGCAGTGGTAGAAGTGGACATCCTTGTCTAGTTCCAGATTTTAGTGGAAAATCTTTCAGTCTTTCCCCATTCAGTATGATGCTGGTGTTTTTTGTTTTTGTTTTATTTTTTTTTTGTTTTTTTGTATATTGCTTTGTGTTACAGAATGTTTCTTCTATGCCTGTCTTGCTGAAGGTTTTTAGATGAAGTTGTGTTGGATTTTATCAGATGCTTTCTCTGTATGTATTGATATGATCATATGGTATTCATATTTTTCAATTTGCTGATGCGATAAATCACATTTATTGATTTGTGAATGTTGAGCTATACCTGCATGTTAGAGATAAATCCCACCTGTTCCAGATGAATGATCTTCCTGATGTGCTCTTGGATTCTGTTGAGGTGTATTTTGTGAGGATCCTTGCACGTGTGTTCATTGGGGATATTGATCTGTAGTTCTCTTTTTCTGTTGTATCTCTATCTGGCTTTGGTATTAAGGTGATATTGGCTTCTTAGAGTTTGGGTGGTTTGCCTTCCATGCTGTTGCCTTGAATAGCTTTTGGAGGATTTTTAATTCTGATTTAGAATTCTGCACTAAGCCTTCTGGGCCAGGGTTTTTCTTGATTAGGAGGAATTTAGTTACAGGTTCAATCTCAGTACTTGTTGTAAGGCTATTTAGGTTTTAACTGCCTAATGATTCAAGTATGGTATATTGTTGTGTTTCCCAGAATCTGTCCATTTCTTCTAGGTCTTCTGATTTGTTGACATATAGTTGATTGTAATAGTTCTTAATGATTCTATGGTTGTCTGATGTGTCTGTTGCTATATATCCTTTTTCTTCTCTGTTCCTAATAATTCACATCTTCTCCCTTCTTTTTTGATGCTTTGGGTTAGTGGAGAATCTATTTTTTTTTATTTTATGAAAGAAAATCCTTTAGAAGAATTAAAGTAATGAATTGAAACCATGATTTTTTTTATGTGTGTGGTTGTCCACTCATTTACCTTTACTGGAGAGACTTATGCCTTGTATAACATTCTATCTGTTACTACACAAGAATCCTCAGGTTAGAAACATTTAAAATGTTTCTAAGAAATCTGCTAATGCTTTTTACTGAGAATCTGTCATATCTGTATGGATTGTTTTCCTCTTGCTGCTTTTTTGGATATTTTTAAAATTTAAGTTTGTACAGGCAAGCCCTGTGACCCTCAAAAATAGCAAGTACTACAGTGGATGTGATGAATTTGCATACTTTATCAACCATTAGATTAAGGGTTGGAAATTTCTGAGGGCTGAATGAAATGGGACAGGTAGGTAGCAAGTTTTGGATCACAAGCTGGAAGCCACACTCCCCCTGCCCTTTGTAAATCGCATCCACCTATTTATCAAACGACCCCTCTAGGATGTACTTCCCTTCACTGAAGACCTGGAGCAGTATCATGAAATCACTCCCTTTCACAAGATCAGGTGAAGACTGGCAACTCGGAGGGACCACTTTTCCCTTCCTGAAGGCACAGGATGGAAGGCAGAATCATTTTCCTCTCTCCCACCCTGGCCCCCTTGACCCACTCCACGCTTGTGTGTCTGTGATCCCCTTACCTTTTAAGTAAAGTTAGAATATTAAAAACTTTGGTTTCTAATTTATTACTACTGTATAGACACATTGATTTTTATAAATTGACCTTACATATTATGACTTCAATAAGGCTTGGCTTTAGTTTTAGCAGTCATTTTTTATAGCTCTTAGAATTGTGTTAGGAAGGCAGTCTATTTTTGTGACTAAAATGAGTTTGATTTATTTATTCCAAATTGATTTTTTTTCTTTCTCTAGAGGTCACTGATTAGGACCTTCAGTGCAAAATTAAAAAGGAATTGCTGACAGCAGACACCTTTCCCCAGGTCTTAAGGGAAAAGAACCTTTTATCATTAAATATTATGTTAGCAATAGGTTTCTCTATAGATGCACTTTATCAGGTGGAGCAAGTTTCTTTTAACCTCATTTGCCAAGAAATTTTTGAAATGAATTGCTGAATGAATTGCTGAATATTTTATTAAATTAAAAATATTTGTCACACAAAATTATATGTGCTTATAGATTACCCTGTCATGGTTTGATACATATACATGTTTATAAGATCCAAGTATTGGAAAGACATTTATATAATCAAATATTTAACATTTACATTGAAAACATTCAAAATTCTTTTGTAGTCTTTTTAAGGGAGAAATATGCAGTGTATGACTTACCTATAATCATCCCAGCTGTGCAAAAGAACACCATACATCTCATTTCTAACTAAGTATAATCTATTAGTCAATGTTCCTTCCCTCCCCCTTCTCAGCCATAGCTCCTCATCCACCATGATGCCCTGTGGTACTAGTCATTGTGTGCTTGACTTATGTCACTTAAAATGATTACCTCCAGTTCCATCCATGTGGTTGCAAGGAGCAAGATTCATTTCCCTTTTAAGAGAGTGAACAATATTTCATTGTATGTTTGTACCATGTTTGATGGACATTGTGAATAGTGCTGGAATAAACATGGGAATGCATGTGTCTCTTGGATAGAATTATTTATCTTGGATGTATACCTAGTAGTGGGATTCCTTGTTTGTATAGTTGTGATTTTTTTCTTCAGTAATTCTATTTTTAATTTTTTCAGTAACCTCCATACTGTTTTCTGCAGTGAGAATACTAATTTCTCATCCCACGCGGTGTGTGTGTTTTTTTTTTCCTACAACCATACCAACACTTGTTATCTTTCATCTTTCTGATCATAATTAATGTAACTGGAGTGGGGTTATATTTCATTGTGGTTTTGATTTGCAACTTTATAGTAATTTGTACCAGCATTTTATTTATTATTTGTATGTTTTCCTCTGATAAATGTCTGTTTGGATGTACTTTTTTGGTTTTTTTGCTAGCAAATTGTTTGGATGCTTTATATATTTTAGTTGTTCACCTGCCTTGTCAGGTGCATTGCTGAGAACTATTTTATCCCATATTTTAGGGTGCTTATTTGCTCTGTTCACTCTTTGTTGTGAAAAAGAAATTCCATTTGTCTAAAACCACTTTTGTTTCCTGCATTCTTGGTGTCTTGTTCAAAAAATTCTTGCTCATTGCAATATCCTGAGGCATTTCTCTTATGCTTTCTTCTAGTAGTCTCTGAGTTTCAGGTCTTCGATTTAGATATTTGATCCATTTTGAGTTGACTTTTTACAAAGTAAGACAGTTCTGCTTATGGACACACATTTCTCCTAGTATTCATTGAAAAGACTGTTCTTTTATTAAAGCATGTTCTTGGCATCTTTGTTAATGAGCAGTTGTTTCAGATGTGTGAGTTTACTTCCAGATCTGTATTTTGTTTAGTGCAGCTCTGAGCATGGTTCTAGGGTAGTGCTATAGCATTTTAATTACTGTAGTTTTCTATTTTAAATTCAAGTATATAATTCCTCTGGAGCCTTCTTTTTTCATCAAGATTACATTGTCTATTCATTGTCTTATTTGTAATCTTTTTTGATTCCACAGGAATTTTAACAGCTTTTTTTTTGTTTTCAAGTTCTGAGGGAAATGTCATTGGTATTTTGATAGGGATTGCTCTGGATCTAAACTTTGAATCTAAACTTTGGGTAGTGTCAACAGCTTTATAACATTGATTGCTCTATCCCGTAATCAAAAGATGTCTGTCCATATCTTTCCATCCTCTTCTGTTTTTTCCTTCAATGTTTTCATTGTAGAGATCTGTTACTTCTTTGGTTAAATCCTAGCTATTTATTCTTGTAACTAATAGAAATGATCTTTTTTGATTGCCTTTTCAAAGGGTTTGCTTTCAGTATAAAACAATGCTGAGTTTTGAACATTGACTTTGCATTCTGTATCTTTGCTGAATTCACTTAGTTCTAGCAGCTTTTTAAATGGCATCATTGAGGTTTTGGATTATAAAATGATGTCAATTGCATAATGACAATTTGAGTTCTTTTTCATTTGGAATGCCTTTTATTTGTTTTATCTGATTGCTTTGGCTAGGACTTTTGATACTATGGTGAATAAAATTGGCAAAAGTGAGCATCCTTTTCTTGGTCCAAATCTTGGAGAGAAAACCTTTAAATATTTTTCTTTCAGCATGATATTGGTTATTGGCTTGTATTGTGTTGAGGTATGTTTTTGCTGTATCTAATTTCAGAGCTTTTATGATGAAGGAATATTTGATATCAAATACATTTTGTAAGCATATTGAGGTGATCATTTGATTTCTGTGTTCTTGATTGTTTTTCTGTGGTCTGTTACATTTCATTATATATGTTAAGCTATCCTTGCATCCCTAGAATGAATCTCACTTGATTATGTTGAGTACTTTTTAAAAAGTTTATTTGTTTTTATCTGTTTGAAAGACAGTGTGTGAGGTAGGTCTCCTATCCTTGGTGTTTACTCTTCAGATACCTGCAATAGCCAGGATTGGTCCAGGTTGAAATCTGGAGCTGAGAACTCCATTTGGGTCTTCTACTTGGGTGGCAGGTACCCAGGCATGTGAGTGCTTATCTGCTGCTTCCCAGGATGCATTAGTGACAAGCTGAATGGGACACTGAATAGCCAGGGTCTTAACCAGCACTCCAAAGTGGGATATAGACAGCCAGCTGTGCTACAGTGACTACCTGAATAAATGTTCTAATATGCTGTTGGGTTTGGTTTGTTAATATTTTTTAGGTCATTTTATGTCAATATTCATCAAAAATATTGGCCTGTAGCTTGCTTGCTTGCTTTTTCCTTGCCTGTTTTTTCATCAAGATAATGCCAGTCTTACAGATTGACTTTGAAAGAATTCCCTTCTGTTCTGCTGTTTTAGTTTTAATTCATTTAATGGTTGTTGGTATTCAGTGGTAAAGACATCTGATCTTGGGCATTTCTTTGATGGGAGATGGTTGCTGATTCATTTTGCTAATGATTACTGATTTGTTTAGCTATTCTTTTTCTTCTTGAGTCAGTCTTGGTAAGCTGTATGTGTTTATGAATTTGTCCTTTTTTCCTACATTACCTAATATTTTGCCAGATAATTACTTATACTGATCCAAAATCTTTGCGTTCAGTTGTAGTGTTCTGTCCTGTTTTTTTTTTTTTTTTGCTCTGATTTTATTTAAATGTCTTGTAGTAAAGCTTCATCAAATTTGCTTTTTGTAAAGCAGAAAAACCCTTTATTCCTTGATTCTAAAAAAGTATTTGCTTATTTAGTAGTGGGCAAGAGAGCAATGAAATGAGCAAGCTCCCAGTTGCTGGGTCATGCCAGGCTGAAGCTGGGAGCTGGGAACTCAATCCAGGTCTTCTCTCTGGGTAGCAGGGACATAACTGTTTCAGCTGAAATCAGCTGTCTTCTAGAATGTAAGTTAACAAGAAAATAGAATAAGGAATGGAGATGGATTATAAACTCTGAAATGGAAGATGGGTATCTAATCTGATATTTTCACCACTAAGCCAAATACTTGCCCCTCACTGATTTTAATTTTTAGTTTTAAAGACTGTCATTTATTTGTGAGGTGTTTTATTATTTCTAAGTTTGGTTTCTAGTTTTTTGCTTGCTTTTTAGTTCTTTGGTATGCATTGATAAATTGAAATATTTCTGCTTTTTGATTGCTATAAATATCCTTCTTAGTATTGCTTTGGCTATACTCCCTGGGTTTTAGGATGTTGTATTTCCATTTTCACTTGTCTCAAAACTTTTTAAAAGAAATTTGTTTATGTATTTGAAAGAGTTAGAGAGAGAGGGAGAGACAGAGGGATTTTACACTTGCTGGTTTACTCCCTAAATGGCTACAATGGCCAGAGTTGAGGGTAGCAGGGGCTAGGCCCAAGGCCTTCCCACAAGGGCCGTTAGCAGGGAGCTGAATTCAATGTGGAGCAACTGGAACATGAAACTGCCTATGTAGGATGACACCACAATGCTGGTCCCAAGAAGCACTTTAATCTTAATTTCTTCCTTGATCCACTTTTTGTTCTGGATCAAGGTCAGTTTCCATGTATTTATATGTATTCCAAAGCTTAAAAGAAAAAAAAATTAATCAAAATGTGATCTGCAAAGGTATTCAATATCATTTCCACTTTTAAAATATGCTGATTTGCTTTGTGACCTATTATATGATCCACAGAAAAGTGTTCCATGTGCTGTTGATGTGATTGTGCATTCTGCAGCTGTTAGAGAGGGACATTTTATAATGTCTGGTATATCTAGTTGATCAAGGGTACAATTTAACTCTGCTGTTTCTTTGTTGATTTTCTGTCTGGAAATCTGAACAATTTCTGAAAGTGAATGTTACTGTCTGCTGCTATTATTGCGTTGGAGTCAGTCTCTCCCTTTATAGCTAATATTTGCTGTATGTATTTGGGAGCTTTAATATTGGTAGATATGTGCTACGAGTGTTATCTCCTCTGCTGAACTTACCCTTTACTCTTATGTAATGACCTTTTTAGTTTCTTCAGCAGTTTGAGGATCTTGTATGTTTGTCTTAAGCGGCCATATTATAACCTATCTTGGGGTAGATTTTGTTGAATAGAATCTCTTTGGTGATCTTTGACCTTTCTTTATTTCTTGGTAGTTGTATCTTTAGGTTTGGAAAGATTTTAGTTACTACTACTTTGAATTTGCTTTCTATTACTTTGACATTCTCAAGTTCCTCTTGTACCTTAGTAACTTGAAAATTTGTCCTTTTTTTGTGCTGTTTCACTGTTTGTAAGCTTTCTTCATTTCTCTTGATTTTTTGTTATTTCTTCTCTTACTGTACATTTCCAAATATGCTATGTTTCAGCTGCAATTGATGCCTCCTATTGCATTTTCAGTTTTGTACATAGTAATTTTCAGTTGAAGGATTTTTGTTTGATTTAAAAAATTGCTTCTCTTTTTCTGTTAAGTCTGAAAGTATTAAGTTGTTCCTGTGTTTCTTCACATTAATTAACTTTTCTTAAAACAGCTGTTTTAAATTCTTCATCTAAGTATTTTAAAATGTCAGTATGTGTTTGGATCTTGTGACACTTTATTGTGTCAGGTGAATGTTGAAAGTTCTTGATGTCTTTAGCCATGTATCATATATACCTTAAAGTATTATTTTCCCCAGTTTTTATAATCTGGCTGTGCTTGTAACTGTCCTTTGAGAATTTCAAAGCAATCTCCTTTTTTTTCCTCTAAACTTTTGTATGCTTCTGTTAGTTCAGAACTAGATGGTACTGAAAGTTGTCCAGGTTTGCAGTTGGTATGTCACTGTTTCAGTCCTAAATTATGCCTTGATTTCATGTTTACCCGAAATCCACAGTTGTATGTGACTCAGAATCATCTGTGGAATCATCTGTAAAAGATTACAGGTTCCTTCTGGGCTGGAATATGCGCAGATGCCTAGTCCTATGGCCACCAATTCTGTGACACTTGTAGTACCTGGAGCTCTCTTGCCCACTGACAGCCCAGCCTGGGAGATGGGATCAAAGCCTGCTCTGTTATGGTTTGTGGGCTGCTAAAGTGGACTCACATATTGAGGCCTGTCCTTCCAGTCACTGATGATGTTGGGTGGGACATGGAACTTTATTTGGCACTGGAATCAGTTTGGTCGTGTGTACAGTGTCCTGGGAACAGGAACTCTTAGGAGTTACACAGTGTAGGGTTTTTATCAGCCATACATGAGTCCCCCTCAAATTCTGTGATTACCCACTGTCTGCCCAAGATTTTTGTATAGGTGGTACAAAATTCTTGATTTTCCTAGGGTGCCATTAAGCTGAATCACCCCTGGGTCTTACAGTTATGAATTCTAGAGTCCCTGGGTTTCACTCCAGGTCTGCATAAGGCTGGTGATGATTCATGCTAAATGAGTATATCCCATGAGAGTACAGGGCTCTGTTTGATGCCAGGGAAATTATTTTTTTTTAAATTCTTTTTATTTTTATTTGAATGTCAGATTTTATGGAAACAGAAGGAGAGAGAGAGAAGGTCTTTGGTCCACTGGTACATTTCCCAAATGTCTGCAATAGCTGGAGCTGATCTCATCTGTATCTGTATCTGGGAACCAGGAACTTCTTTTGGGTCTGCCAAATGGGGTTAGCATACCAAAGATCTTCCAATGCTTTTCCAGGCTGTAAGCAGAGAACTGGGTTGGAAGTGGTACAGTTGGGACCCAAACTGGTGCCCACGTGGAATTATCTTTTCTGAACTTCATACTTATTAATATGATTATAACTATTTTAGCTTTATTTTGTTGATGTTTGGACACAGTGTTTCTGTTAGCCTTTTAAAAATGACTTACATATTTTAAGGGCAGAGAATAAGAGACAGGGAGATGGATGGCTGGATCAGGAAGCTTGATCAATTGATTTATCTTCCATCCATAGGTTCATTCTTCATATGCCAATAATAAGCAGGTCTCCTCTATGGGGAGGCCAAGAAGCTAAGTACTTTAGCTACCATCTATTTCATCTAAGAAGCTGAATCACAAGAACGGAGTAGCTGAAACTTGAAGCAGGCACTAATATGAGTTGTTTGTGTCCCAAGCATCAACTCAACTTGGTGTGGTACAATATCCACCTGTGTTCATTTACTTTTTAAAAAAAATCTTATTGTTGTTATTTTCTTCCTCCCTATTCCCTCCATTTATCTTTCCCCATAGTATTATAGTAGTATAGTCCTTTAGTAACAGTTGTAAGTTTAACATTCTGCTATTTAAGTGTGCCATGGCATGGCAGATTAGGCAATGGTAGAAAGTTTAGTATCACACAATCTATCTCTGTCATTATGGTTAAATGGCTTTTAGTACACAGAATATGGTTGGGTCTTGCTAATTTATCTAGTCTTGCCATTTTATCCTTTAGTTAGGATGTCTAGGCCATATTGTTTAATGTACAGTAGTCATTAAGGTACTTGTTAGATGACTTCTGAGTACTCTTTTTTCTTTTTATGGTGTGCTTTTGATTCTTTCCTTGGATGTGTCACATATACTGATTGTTGTTTTAGATGAAATTTTGACTCTGACATCATGGTTTTTGTTTCTGGAATTTCTATTTGATTTTTAGTTTTTCTTTGAGTATACTTGATTTTTTCATGCATGTTCATCTTTCTCATAAGATCATGTAATATATCAATCTCAGCATGATGAGTCTTGTTTTTTGATTACTTTGATTGATTTTTGATCCCTCTATGTTTGTCTGTTTTTAATTATCTGTTATGTTTAACAAGCTTAGGTAAATAGTACTTATACTTGTAAATATGATTCACTCTAGTCTTTTAACCAAAAGAAAAGTTTTATCAATCTATTTGAAAGAGATGGGGGTGGGATAGAGTGAGAGAGGGAGGATAAAAGAGAGAGCAAGCGAGTGAGCGAGCAAGCTTTCATTCATTGATTCCTTGCTCAGATGACTGCAGTGATTGGAGTTGGGCCAGTCCAAAGCGAGGAGCTGCGAGCTTCCTCAGAGTTTCATATGTGGGTTCAGGGGCTTAATCACTTGGTCCATCTTTCATTGCTGTCCATGAAACACGAGCAGGGAGCTGGGATCAGAAGTGAAGTAGCCAGGACTTGAACTAGTACCCACATGGGCTGCAGGCATCACATGGTGGCAGCTTCATCCACCATGCCACAGTGCTGGCTCCTGTTTTAGTATTCTGGTAGAAAGATATATCCCTCAGTTTCTCTGTGGAACAGTCTGCTTGGGTTTCAGGCTTATTGAATGCTCTGTGACCCGATATATTTAATGGATCCAAGGACATTTGTGGTTTTTATCTTATTTTTAGTGTGGATGACCACAGAATCTTTTTAGCTTTTATACCATAGGGAGTATTCTAGCATCCAAGATTTCTGTATTTTGGGGATAGCAAAATTATTTCTACAATTTAGACTTACTTCTATTTTTCAGCACATGGCCATCAATGTTTACTCAAGTGTGATATTCCGTATGTTCCATCTGTGAAGGAAATCTGTCTTCAATGTAGTGAAAGTTAATTGCATGTAAATTTGCACAGTTTTGGCTTATTAGTCCGAAGTTTTCTTTGTAGGATTATTTGGGGATACATTTTTAGAAAATATTCATATGACGGCATCCCAAAAGGGCAGTTTTCCACTCAAATGATAAGTTCAATATTTTCAGATATTAAAATTGTGTCTTGAATTGATTCCTTGAGATGAGTTATATTGTCAAGATTATTTGTGCCTGGCAAACTGCATGTTCTTTTCCCAGTTTCCCATTCTTAAAGCTGAAATAATCTGTCAAACATGCAATCTATGTGTTAACCTGTATGTATACTTCCAACATGATGAGTGGTACTGTTTGCTCCACTAGTGCACATCTGGAACTTTTACCAGCTTCCTACAAGATTTTTGACTTCTCCAAAAAGGTTGTGAACTTCTGCTATAAATTTTGTGAATATACTAAAAATATATATAAAAACATTAAATAGCATGTGATGTTAAGAAGCTAGAAACTTAACTGGTTTCATGAATAATGAATGGGGGAGCTAGAGAGGAGTGTATAGTGGTGGAAGTGACAAGTGTAGTCCTCATAATCAGACTTGTCTTTTGTCTTTGTCATCTTGGTTAGCAGCAGTATCTTGAGTGTGGCTGTTGGGTGTTGCAAATAAACTTAAATTAGAAGAGGCTCACAAAATGCTTATCAGGTGATCATATGTTAGCTTTAAGAAATGAAAATGATGACTTATGTAGCCAGAGGTGATTATTAAATTTCATTTTGTGATTTTTTACTCGTGCTATGGTAAAAACACTAATAGGAGATTACCATTTTAAGGTGTTGTTGTTGTTTGTTTTTAAGGGTCTGCTTATTACTTAAAAGGCAAATAGAGAGAGTGGGCTAGGAGGGAAGAGATGTCTTCCATTTATTGGTTTACTCTCCAAATAGGTATAATGGCTGGGGCTTGACCAGGTTAGAGTCAAGAGAGCCAAGAACTTTGTTCAGGTCTCACACATGGGCAACAGGGGCCAAGTACTTGGGCCAACTTTTACTTTCCTGGGTGCTTCAATAGGAAGTTAAATCAGATCTGTTGCAGCCAGGACTCCAACCAGTGCCTATATGGGACATTAGCATTGCAAGCAATGGCTTAACTTGCTGTACCAAAACACCAGCCCCCTTTCTAGCCATTTTAAGTATACAATTCAGTGATACAGGGTATTGTCATAATGTTGTGAGATTATCATCACTCCTCATTTCCAGTAATTTGCATCACCTCAAACAGAAATAATAACTATTTTTCTTTTCCTCTAGGCCCCTGGTAACATTTAGTTTATTTTGTTTTTATGAATTTCTCTATTTTAGGTACACCCATCTAAAGGCAGTCATGTTTGTCTTTCTGTGGTTAATTTATGCCATCTAGTGTACCCTTTTATTTGTTTATTAGACATGAGGCTACTTATCTTTTCCATTTTTATTGAGTTAATGTTTAGAGTCAAATGGCTCAAACCCAACAGATGTGTATAAATCTAAAATAGTTTATAAAAAGATTGGTCTGTGTTATGTGAAAGCAGTGAACTCATTTGTTGTGCATGTATGATTGTAGACAGATTTACTTTATCATGACTTAGTCCTACATTTCTTAGTAAATGCTGGATATATTTTAAAATTCACAACTAGGAGATACTCAAAATTAGTAAATAAGGCAGGAATATGTTTTATAAGACTGCTTGTGGATGGTTTGCCAAATAAGTTCTGCTGCAGTGTTTTATAGAACTTGTTTGATTTGAAGAACTTTATTGCCTTTCTCTTTTTAGGAGTCTGTTTCTCAAGTGGATTTCAATATTCAGGCAGCTGATGAAGATACTAATGAAATAATTCAAATAGATGGGACTGATGATACATCTTCCAATGAAGAACTGGAAAGCACAAGAGATGTAGAGGAGAGTGAATTTCCAGGGATTATTGATGTAGGAGATCTGAAAGTACTTGAAGAAGAAGCTGACAGTATATCAAATGAAGATTCAACCGCAAATAGCAGTGAGAATGAAGACTTTCAAATAGCCATTGTGGAAGAGGTGAGTATCTTTTGACCAGAGGTTTTTGTTCATTTGTAGCATGTGTAGTTTAGTATGTTTCAAAACCAAGAGGAATAGTTATTAAGACTAATCCTCTCTTCAGCCTTTTTAAGGCACACCCTGAAAGGCAGCAGGTCATGCTGAAGCAGTTGAGTCCGTGCCACCTATGTCGGAAACCCGGATCGAGTTCCCGACTCCTTCCTTTGGTCTGGGCCAGCCCCGGATGTTGTAGATATTTGGGGAATGAACTACAAGATAGGAGATACTCTCTATCTTTTCCTCTGTCTGACACTCTAATTAAATATCTCAAGAGAAAAAGAGACCAGCAAATATAGAAATTTATTTTTAAATACTTAATGCTGGTTTGAATTACAGTTCAAGATTAAAAGTTTGAATCTCAATATACAAATAAGTCCTAATTTTTTTATTCCTAAATGCTTTACTGTCTTCACTTTCTATTTGTTTTTATTTGAGAGACAGAGACAGATCTATCAACTGCTGCTTTTGACAGAAACGTGCGCAATAGCGGGATCTAGGCCAGGTCAAAGACAGGAGCCTGGAATGCCTTCTGAGTTTCTCAGACAGGTGGCAGTGTCTTCCCAGGAGCAGTAATAGGAAACAGAGAAGGAAGAGGAGTGACTGAGACTGGAACTAGCCTTGCGATATGCATCTCAAGCAGCACCACAACTCCTTACGCTATTTGTCTTAGTAGAGATGGTGGGAAGTTTAGGTGCTTGTAGAAGAGGTTAAAGATGGCAGCCTTGGTAGGAGCATGTAGTATATGCTCTAATTCTAGTAAAAGCAGTAAAATTTGAGTGGAATGTAGCCATTGGAGATCTTGTATATGTGACATCAACTGCCTTACTACCTGTGCATTTCAATGCTATCCTTATTTGATGATGAAAAAACTGAGAAACGGGGAATTTTAGTAACTTGGCCGAAGTCAGTAATTTTAAGTTGTCAAGCTGGGATTCAAACCCAGGGCATTTGACTTTTAATACGGTACCATTCTGCCTCTGCTAGTTTCCTTATTTCTGCAGGCTTGTATCTCGTGAAAATTTGAAGCATCATAAAATTTCTTAATGTGATCATCTTTCATCTTTAGGATTCTTTAAATTCTGGAGATGATGTTAGTGAGCAGGATGTGCCAGACCTGTTTGATACGGATAATGTAATTGTCTGTCAGTATGATAAGGTACTGTATTCACCTATTGGACCTTCGGCTTATTAACTGCCTTTAGTAGAAATATATGTAAAATCACGGCAAATATGATGGTGAGTAATGGTCCACAGTTAAATGAATTTTGAAACAGCTGTTTAACTCTAATTCTTGAAGTTTGGAGGTTATATTTTGGAATTAGCACTTTGCCGTATGATCTTATTGATACCAAAAAAGCAATAGCCCTTATAATAAGGAGGTGACACTTACTGAAGCAAGATGCATCCATAGAATAATGGAATGATAAACAATGATATGGTAGGTAAATCAGCTGCTGGAATATGTGACACATAAATCAAATGATGAGTGATACATAAATCAAATGCTTAAATACGTGGCAAAAACAGTAGTCCTGAGTATAGCTAGGAAATAGAAAAAAAATCATATGGTTGAAGTTCTCCATAAATTCTTCACTGGTGATGTGAATATTTGAAATGGGGCTTAAATAATTTGTCAGGCACAGATAGCTGGGATACACTGATGAGAGTTAGAGAAACAAACGATTGAGAGAAAGTGAAAAGACTGATTTGTTTTGAAGGAAGTCTCTCATTGGCTGTACTAGGAAATGAAACTGAGTTGGAAAGCAGAGGAGGGAGCAGAAGAGAATATCCAGATTGCTGGTAGCAGAAATGCACATTTAGTTTAAAGGACAGTAGATTTCTGAGAGGGTATTTGAGAAATTGAGTCTAATAAAAAACTATTCACTGATTTGGAAAAGGCAGGATAGTACAGACATAAAGTAATCAGAACCTAGACCAAGTATGGCAGGTAGGACTGAGTGCTTAGCTGAAGGTCCTTATTGATTTAATAGTAGCAATTTAACTTCAGCATTAAAAGGCACTAATGCTTTTGTTATTTTAAAAAAATACTTATGGCTGTGACTATGTAATAGAATGGTCTAGGTTTTTTCTTTAATTCATAAATAATGACATCTTTTTAAAAAACAGCTTTGAAGTATGACTGTCATATACAACTCACCTAAAGTCTGCACTTGAATTTTTGGTATATTCAGGCCCTATGTGATAGCCTAGTGGCCAAAGTCCTCACCTTGTACCCTTTGGGATCCCATATGGGTGTTGGTTTGTGTTCCAGCTGCTTCACTTCCTATCCAGCTCCCTGTTTGTGGTCTGGGAGGGCAGTGGAGGATGGCCCATGGCCTTGGGACCTGCACCTGAATGGGAGGCCAATGGGAAGTTCCTGGCTCCTGGCTTTGGACTGGCTTGGCTCCTGCTGTTGTGGCCACTTGTGGAGTACTCTAACAAATGGAGGAGCTTTCTCTCTGTCTCTCTTTTCTCTCTGCCTTTCCAATTAAAAGAAAAATCCTTAAAAAATGGTTTTGGTATATTCATGGATATGTGCAATTATTATCATAGTCACTTTTAGAACATTTTTATCACCTCAAAAATAAACTCTATATCCTTTAGTTCTCACTCCTGTATCTCTCCATTTTCCTTACCCTCAGTCTTTAGGCCTAAGGAGCTACTGGTCTACATTCTGTTTCTCTAAATTTCTCCATTCTAGAATTCCAAATGAAGAGAGTCGCATAGCACATGATGTTTTGTGAGTGGCCTTAGTTGTTGTTTTTGTTTTCACTTAACACAGTTTTTATTTTCCAGATTCATTCATGTTGGAACATGTGTTAGGATTTTATTTATTTATTTATTTTTTGCCAAATATTCTGTTAAAGAGCCACATTTCACTTTTTTCCTTTGTTTGCTGATAGGTCCTTGGGTTGCTTCTGTGGCCTGGGAGACGGAGTAACTTCTGCACTGTCATCATTAAGCTAATATATGAGGCCCCTGTTATGCAATGTAGGTTAGCAAGAAGAAAGCATGCACCTTTATTTAAATTATGTTCCATGTGCCATGAGACTTTTTTTTTCTTTTTAGAAATGAAGATACAAAAAAACAAGGGAATTTTTTTTTTCTGACATGAAGGAAGTATGATAGGAAGGAAAAATGTGATCTAACGGTGATAAACTGCGAGAAGCCTGGCAAGGTTATTTCCTGTGTCTCTTTGATTTCAGAGATAAAGACATGACTGTTCTCTAGGTGGAGGGTGGGAAGCTCTGGAGTGAAGGTTTTGTGACTACTTAGAGGAAGGTTAGAGAGCCCTTCTGCATCTTCTTCATCAGGGAGACAGGCACGGGGAAGGTCTGTGAGAACTTGGGCTGATTTCTGCGATGCCAGGATGCCATGCTGTGGAGTAGCATGGTCCGAACCCTATCACTGGTCCTTTGACAGATGCTGTTATTAGCATTCATGTGTCACTTTTTGTGTGACCATGTGTCTTCATTGGTTTTGGTAGGTACCTGCTAAAAATTGAATTCCTGGTTTAAGGAGCTATTAGACTGTTTTCCAAAATGGTTGCTCTATGATGGGTCTTTAAAAAGTTCAAGGAAGGGCCTGGTGCCATAGCCTAGTGGCTAAAGTCTTCACCTTGTACCCCCCGGGGATCACATATGTGTGCCAGTTCTAATGCTGGCTCAGTGCATTTCACTGATGTGACCTCGTACAGGTTCCACCTAAGATAGGTCCGGAAAGCCCCCCAGACCTAATGGCCAGCAGATCCAGAACTCCAACAGTGGCACTACAGACGCCACTTTGTACAGTGTGGTGAAGGCTATGAGACTGGAGGGATAACAGTGAGCTGCGCATGTGCTGAATTGGGAGCAAACTCACTTACAGCTCAGTGCATTGCACTGGTTCCACAGGGAAAATAATACTAGATGTGGCATCCTACAGGTCAAAATAGGTCCACGTGGTCCTCCGACCTGACTGCCAGCAGGTTCTGGCAATATCAGCACCACCAACAACCTAGTTATTTAGAATACCTGGTGTCTCCCTAATCCTGGGGATTGCTTGAGTAGGAAGTGGGAGAAAGATTGTACAGAGAGTGGTGCAGCCTCAGCATTGGATCACAGGAGTTTGAGACTGGTGATCTAGGAGTTGGGGCTACAGAGAGAGTAGGGGAAGTCTAACACAAGAGCCCAGACCTGAAACTCGCTGGAGGGAGTGGCACAAGTGACTGCAAACAAAGAATCGTGTGTACCAACTGCAATCTGTACAATTGAACTGTAGATCTGTGGAAGAGACATAGGCACAATGAATATTCCTGAAGATTCCCCTGCAAAAGCCTTTGCCAACCTCAGAGTTAAATGAGGAATACATTGAGGAAATGGGGGATAAAGAACTTAAAAAAACTTTTTATAAAACTTCTTAACAATGAGAAGCACATACAGGCATTCAAGGAATTTAAGGACTATGTCACAAGGAAATGGTAATGCTGAAATAAAATCAAGCAGGATTATTAGAAATGAAGGACACAGTGGCACAAATTAAAAATTCAGTGGAAAGTCTCCATAATAGTATGAGTGAGACAGAAGAAATAATCTCAGAATTGGAGGCTATTGCTTGCCACAATGATGAAACAAAAAGCTGGAAGGGAACCTGAGTCAAACTAAGAAAAGCATTTGAGAATTAAGTTCCTGTAAGAGGACCTGAGCCAAACTTAAGGGAAGTATTGAAGGCCCAGTATGATAGCCTCCAGGCTGAAGCCCTTGCCTTGAGCACTCTGGGATCCCATATTGGCGCCTTGGGGTTGCCTTGGCTGCAGCCGTTTTGGCTGCTGAACCATCAGGCAGAGGATCTTCCTCTCTGTCTCTCCTCTCTGTGTATCTGCTTTTCCAATAGAAATGAATAAGTCTTAAAGGTATTCAGTATTAAAAGGCTAAATATAAGAAGGTGCAAAAAGAGAAGCTGGGTTTAAAAATCTGCTCAACAAAATAATAGTGGAAAATTTCCCTAATCTGGAGAAAGAATTGGGAAATAAAATATGGGAGTGTCACAGAACTCCCAATAGTGTTGACCAAAAGTGATTTTCACCACGGCACCTGATAATCAGGCTCTCTTCAGGTGAACATGAGGAAAAGATCCTTAAGTGGGCACATCAAATTTGTTTTTAAATATTGTATGTTAAGAATTGGGGGAAAACTTTGAAACTGTTGACATTTTTAGTGAAAAGGGGCTAAATGAAGGTCATTAGCCTACATACTAGATCAGAATTATTTGAATGGTATGGATGTATTAGTTTAGAGATCTGGAGGGTATCTAATATTAGTTTAAAGATTGAAATAATAAGGATGTTATACAGAAGGTTAATGGTAAAGTGAAACCTCTTACTAGAGATGAAAATGTTCTAAGCTAAAATGGCATAGTGTAGTAGAGTAAGAGGCTATTTTTAAATGTATGTTTATTTAGAAATCTGGCAAATTTGTTCATAGGTAGATTTGTCTTTTAGGTATGTAGCATAGTTGCTTGCTTCCTGTATTTTTTTTTTGAGTAAAGGTTCATATATATGATTAAAAATTAAATCACTATTCTTTTTTATGAGTTGACTAATATCCCATTATGTGTATATATATAACTCATTTTCTTTATCTTCAGTCATTAGTTGATGGACATCTAAGTTAGTTCAATGTGTATTCTGTTGTATATTTAGCTGCCATACAGTGGTCCCTTCTATGATGATTTCACTTCCTTTGGATATAATCTCAGGAACTGAAAAGCTGGTTCTATGATAGATCTACTTTTAGTTTGTTGTGGAATCTCCATACTGTTTTCCATAATGGTTGTTCTATTTCGTATCTCCATTGTATTAGAGTACCCCTTTCTCCATAATTTTGTCAACATTTCTTATTTTTGATTTTTAAAAATGATTTATTTATTTTTATCAGGCAGATTTGTAGAAAGAAAAGGAGAAACACGAAGAAAGACTTTCCATCTACTGGTTCACTCCCCAGGTGGCCATAGTTACCAGAGATGAGTTGATTGAAGTCAGGAGCTTGGAGCTTTTTCTGGGTCTCCCATGCAGGTGCAGTGTCCCAAGCCTTTGGACCATCTTCTACTGCTTTACCCCGCCACAAGCAGGGAGTTGAATGGGGAATGGATCAATTGGGACATGAACTGGGATCCTGGCATGTGCAAGGCAAAGATTTAGCCACTGAGCCATTGCTCTGGACCCTATTTTTGATATTTGAATAATAGCCATTATAACTGGAATGAAATAATACCTTATTGTGGTTTTTATTTGCATTTCCCTGATTGCTAGTAACTGAGCATTTTTTTCATATGTTGGCCATTTATTTTTCTATTAATGGTAACTATTTTCTAATTTTCTATTAAAGTAACTATTAGTATCATTTACCCATTTCTTTTTTTTTAAGATTTTATTTTATTTTTATTGGAAAGGCGGATATACAGAGAGGAGAGACAGAGAGGAAGATCTTGCTTCCGATGATTCACTCCCCAAGTGAGCACAACGGCTGGTGCTATGCCAATCCGAAGCCAGGACTCTCTTCCAGGCCTCCCACGCGGATGCAGGGTCCCAAGGCTTTGGGCCATCCTCGACTGCCTGTCCCAGGCCACAGGCAGGGAGCTGGGTGGGAAGTGGAGCTGCTGGGATTAGAACCGGCGCCCATATGGGATCCCTGGCATGCAAGGCGAGGACCTTAACCACTGCGCCATCGCGCCAGGCCCGATTTACCCATTTCTTAACTGCATTGTTTTGTTGCTTGTTATAGCATCTTGAGCTTCTTATATATTCTGGATGTATAGTTTGTAAGTATTTTTTTCCTATTTTGTCAATCATCTCTCTATGCTAATTTTTTCCTTTGTCATACAAAATCCTATGGGCCAGGGATCCCAGTAAGTTTGAAGTTAGTATGAAGACCTCATTGTGATTCTCCCAGTTTGTAGTGGGTTGCTGTGCTAGATGGAACATCTAAGACATACACCTGAGCTCCAAGCGTGTATACTTGGTAAAGCCATGGAATTCTGGCCACCACAGGTGGGTGAAGCAAGAGTCTAGTTTGATACCTGAGATGGGCATGGTAGAACACTTCTGACTACTATGTGTATGGGAAGGAAATGTTGTATCCCTTCACCTGGCCAGATGTACTGATTGACCTTGTATTGCATTCCCAGCCCCCAACTCTGAACTCTTATCCCCATTACCCAGGGAACTCTAAGACTTTGTGGTGAGATTAGGCAAGTAAATGGGACCCCAGCCAAGTGTTTGGGGAGTAGATGCAGTGGTGAAGAGTAATGGTCTCCATGTCTGTTGGATTGGGCCTCTGTGTTTCTACTGTTTGAGGGCCCATCTGTATTAGCTGTCCTGGCCTCACACTCTGCCTCAGTGAAGAGTCCTGAATGGGTCTGGATCCTGGGCCGCTGTTTTGTTGGGCCCAGCTGGATATGTGGCGCTCAATCTGCCATGCTAGTATGCAAGCATGTCTTTCTAGGCTGCACTTAGAGCCAGCAAGGATTGTGTAACTCTGCTGTAGGTACTGATGAGGGTCTTCATCTCACCTTCTTAACTTTTTAGGATAAGATGACATTCTTGGACTGGAGCAGGTGAGGTACAAGTTGTAATTCCTGGGCCATTGGTGGCAGCATTGTGTCTGTTCTTCCTTCTCTACTCTGTTCTGTCACCACCTTTCTAGCCTCCTTAGCCTTTGTGAATAAGGCTTGGTGTATGGGTAGCTGTTGGTATTGGAGCCTCTGTGGAGATAGTCACAGAGACTTCTTACCTAGTTGCCATTTGCCCTGCCGTTCAAAGACCAGCTATGTTAAGGTCCTCATCCAGCCACAGATTATATTGATATAAAATGTGACATGGTTTTCAATCGTTATTTTTTCTAAGTCATTACACATTTTTTCTAGCATTTATCGGAAAGCCTATTTTCAATAAATGAGAAGACTTCTTTGTCATCTAGTTCATTTCCCTGTGTAGAGCTACTTCCACTTTTTCTCTTTTGTTCTACCGCTTTATTTTTCCATAGCCAGAATTACTACATTGATTTAATTATTGAATTAATATCTGGTAGGGCTATTGCCTAGTCACTGATGTTCTGCTGCCGAATTTTTTCTGGATTTAAAAAAAAATTCATATTAACTTCAAGATTAGATTGTATTATTTGAAATAAAACCCTGATAGCATTTTCACCAACACATCTTAAAATTCATGGAATTTGATTTTTAAGTACTGTTTTGGGGAGAAATAGGTTTCCATTTTAGATGCAGCTTTCAGAAGAGGTGTTTCTGAGAGGGTGATAGAGTTCGGGTCAGAAGGCTGTGAGGGAACGAAGCACCAGAGTACCTAGGTATAAGCATTCATAGCGAGGGAACAGTGAGTTGAAAGGACCAGAAGTAAGAGAATGTGCGTTCAGGAAACAGAGGAGACCAGAGGGTAAGTGATCCTGTTGTCATGACTTTAAACACCAAGAGTGAATATAAGCAGATGTGAAAGTCCTGGGAAGCAATAAAATTGAGAGTGAAACAAGACAAATCAGCAGAAGAAACCAGCGAGTGCCTAAATAATTGTTTTCTAGTGTATCCTAGTCAGAAAAATATTTCAAGGGGTAGAAAATATTTGATGTTGCCAATAGGTCAACCATTCCTCATATTTACTCCCAGCTATTTTCTCTCTTCTATAACCGTGGGAAATGGATTTCTTCTCTCTATCTTCTAATCATTGCTTATGTGCATGGAAACTTTGAATTTCTTCGTATTACTTTTGCATCAAATAATTCTTGTTTAGTATGTTTCAATTATCTTGGACTTGGAGAAACCCTGCAATTGCACTTGAAAATTTATTTCATCTTTCCACCTCTACTTATTTTATCTGTTCTTAATTTAATTGACTATTTTCTTCTTGTCTAATTGTATTTGTGTCTAACAAGTTTGGAAATAGGGATCAGCGCTGCGATGCAGTAAGTTAAGTTGCTGGTTAAAATGCTGACATTCCATATGTAGTGCCAGTTTGAGCCCCTTCTTCTCTGTCTTCCAGCTAGCATTCCTGCTAATTCACCTGGTAAGGAAGTGCATGACGATCCAAAATCTTTGGAGCATGGCATTCATGAAAAGAGACCAGGGTAGAATTCCTGGCTCCTGGCTTTGGCCTGGCTCATATTTGGCTGTTGCAGCCATTTGAGTAATGAACTAACAGGTGAAAAGTAACTCTCTGTCCCTTCTTTGGTGCTCTTGGCAGGGACTGAGTCACTTGGGCCATCTTCTGCTGCTTTCCCAGGGCCTGGATTAGAAATGGAGCATCCAGGACTTGATCCAGTGCTCATTTGTAAAGTTAGCTTGACAGGAGACCACTTAGCGTGTTGTGTCACAACAGTGGTCCCAAACTATTGTGTTTATAGAGAAAAATGTGGTCAGTTGATTAAGCTGCTATTAATCTGATTCTGGTCATATTGTATCACCTATGCTGAATAAAGGTTTCTATTATCATTATTGTGTTTTCAGGGGCTTTTTAAGATACATGCAAGTTAAACTTTGAAGGTCATATCAGAAAAATTTTATTATTAAGAATTTTTCTTAACTAGGAGTTTACTCTTTGTGTTTCTTGTGTTTCACAAATGCATCTAAATATTAGTTATGACTTCTCTTCCTGGATTTGACTATTTACAGCTAACAACTCTGTTTAAATTTTACCCCTGATCTCAGCTCATGTATTGTGGAAGCTTTTAAATAAACTCTTGCAGTTTACCCAGAGGTAGCAATCATCTTACGGTTTTTTCCTCCCTTGAAGGTAGAAATTGTTTTGGTCAGTATATAAGCTGATTTATTGAATCTGAAAAACAGCCAGCAGAATCTAACAGGTTGTAAGATGTATCTTCTGACCTTGCTCAGTGCTTTGGATCCTTACAGTGAATTATTTTCTGTTCCCAGTAAAGCTAGCTACTCCCTCCTTGTTTACTCCTTTGCAGACATATTGACTCTTGGCTGTTTTTTTTTTTTTTTTTAAACAGTCCATTATTGCACTTCCTCAGGTACTTTAAGTTCTATTCCCTTTGCCTGGAAGGTCTTGGGTCTATAAAGAGTCAAGCCCACCTGACTATCCTTTGAAAGCTTGGCATCCCTTCTCCATATTTGTGAACTTACTTTTCTTGTTCTAGTTTATTTACTTATGTGTTAGGCTTTTGTTCCTCCTACCCTCACCATTAAAGTATAAACTCTTCAAAGGCAGGGTTTTCCCCCCGCATTCTTTTGCACATGCATGTTACTTTTACATATGTAATATAATAAAGCATGCGTAATCATACCCGTAGTTCTGCTTCCATGGCTCCAACAAGTGCAGATGGCAAATATTTGGGAGGGCATGGCGGCATGGCATAGTGGCTAAGGTCCTCGCCCTGAGTGTGTCAGGATCCCATATGGGTGCCAGTTCTAATCCCAGCAGATCCACTTTCCATCCAGCTCTCTGCTTGTGGCCTGGGGAAGCAATCGAGAACAGGCCAAAGCTTTGGGACCCTGTCGGAGACCGGAGGAGGTTCCTGGCCCCTGGTTTCAGATCAGAGCAGTACTGGCCATTGCAGTCACTTGGGGATGGAAAATCTTCCTCTCTGTCTTTCCTCCTCTATGTATACCTGACTTTCCAATATAAATAAATAAATCTTAACAAAAGAAAATATTTGGGAAAATATTTTCTCTGCTGTGAACATGTGCATGCTTTTTTCCCATTGTGATTTTTCCCAACTGTTGATACCAACTCTCTACATAGTGTTTATGTTGTATTAGGCATTAGATTTAGAGATTTTGTTTTATTAAAAATTGTTGATGTATGTGTAGAGTACTAAGTGATATTTTGATACATGTGTATCTTGTGTAATATCTGGTTAGTGTATATAAATTTCTTTCTTAAAATATGTAATTTTTAAAGTGTTGAAACCACCCGAATCCTATTTTTTAGCTGTTTTTTTAAAGTAAAAGAACAGCAGTATGTTAAAATTATAGTCATCTTGTTGTGCATCCTAATACCAGCAATTTAACTCTTGTCTAACTCTAATTTAGCATCTATTCAACATTTCCCCACCTCCCTTCTCTATTCTGTTCCCAGCATCTTTATTCTCTTGTAGTTCATCATGGTTTATTAAAACAGTGATTTTGTAATCTTCCAGCATATATGAACATTTCAGTTCTTTGACATTTGGTTTCTGGCACCGTTTTACTCTCTTTAGGTGAGGTCATGGTTCCCTGAGAGTTCTTGGTATTTGTTGGAGTATGACAGTATCTTTGCCTTGATGGATTTGTTAAAGGAATCTAGCTTTGTTTGTTGCTTTCTAGAAATTTGTGTATTCTCTATCTCTCTTTTCTGAGCCTCTTGGACCTTCTACTATTTCAGTTCTAGATGTATATATATAATTACTGGTTTAGTCCTCCATAACTCCCTAAGCTCAAATTTGTCCCAAATGTGTAGTTGGAGTGTTATATAGAATGAACTAAGCATGTCAAAGTGGGTTTGTCCCTGAAAATGTTTCCTGGGGTCTGGGATCTCAAAATGCTTGTCCTGTATCTGGAGCCCACAGTCCACTTTTACCATTGCAGCCTGGGCTAGAACCTATGCTGACTATGCTATGGTGTGTCTGCTGCTGAAGTAGATTTACTGCCTGAGACTACACAGACACTGGTGATGCTAGCAAGGGTATGAGACTTACATAATGGGGCCACAAAATACCATTTGCTTCTGAAGTAGGTCCAGAGACTCCATCTATAGGCATTGGCTTGGGGACAGGGATTATTGTGAAATATCTTTAAAGGGGATGATAGAGATAGGCCCTCAGCTTTCCAGCTGGACACCAGGTGTGTCACACTTGTGTTTCATAGTCATTAGGCCCTGGGAAATCCTAAAGGTGCATACTAGGCCTATATAAGGCCAATGATGATATGTGACAAAATAGGATTACACTGCCAGGGATATGTCTGATATGGGAACAAGACAATTTTCAGAGACAATTTCAGTTAGCAGTTGGCACAGGCAGGGCGATTATAGCTTCTAGCCAGTGTTGGGCTTTACCAGGCTGGGTTACACTTGGGTGTCACAGTCAGCAGGCTCATGAAATCCTGGGGGTGCACACCAGGTCCTCCTGAGTTTGGAATTCATGTACTAGGACAAGGTCCATCCCACTGGAGTGCTGACCTTCACCCAGTGTCAGCAAACTTCAGGGGAGGTGGGTGATAGAGGCCTCTAGGCCCTTGTCATGTGCTGGCTCTCAAAGTGATGGGTCTGGCTGTGAGATTGAAGGCATGCTCCTAAGCTGCTTGCTTCTCCTGCCCTTGCCACTGCAGTTGTAGTCTTGCTGATGATTAGGAGAGGGGTGGTGAAGGTTGCCTGCTTGTGCAGGTGCCATATACTTTCTACAGGAGTAGGGCGGGGAGCAAGGGTCTATTGGATTCTTTTCGGGCACTGAGTTTCAGATCCCTCTCCCTCCTCTCAGATGGGGGGGTGGGGTGGAGCTTCTTTCTCCTTGCTCCACACGTTGGAGCTAGGGAGCGGTAATATGCACAGAGTTCTTCTTTTCTTCTTCAGTGTGACTTTAAAAAGAAAAGAGCTTACTGTGCTAAAACAAGGCACTTTCGTTTGGCTTCTGTAGCTCTTGTGAAGGTAACTGGGTATAAGAGGACCTGTTCAAATTGGTGTCTGTGTGGGTAAGTGTTCTCTGGATTAACATACTTATCCACCATCTTGGCATATCCCTGAAATAATTTAAAGTGTATGGGAGAATGTGCTTATGTTATACAGGAACACCGTGTCATCGGATATATGGGATTTGAGTATTTACAGACTTGTGTATCTGCAGGTGGCCCTAGAGCCAGTTCTGCCTTTGATACTGAAAGATGACTCACTGTCTGTAACACAAATGCATTTAATATAGATTTTAAACTAATACATCTCCAGTGCCTGAAATGATATCTGACATATAAGAATTCAAATATTTGTTGAGTAAATGAATAAGCTATTGTGACCCTATTTAAGATCAGAATGATTCCATTCGTTATATCTAAGAATTGTGTACGATCCTTTAACTCACAAAAAAATTAATCTGGATTTTTTTTTTCTCTCCAGATTCATCGAAGCAAGAACAAGTGGAAGCTCTGTCTGAAAGATGGTGTTGTGTGTTTTGGAGGGAGAGACTATGTATTTGCAAAAGCCATTGGTGATGCAGAGTGGTAAACCTTATGAGCACAGCACATTAACTGTATAAACAACAGCCAGGCTATATTTCAGGCTGTGAAAATTATTTCTATTTTAAATACAGTCCAGAACAGAGCTGCTCACATTTTTTTATTTCACTCTATGGAATTTAATAAAATTATAGATGCAGGTACCAATATTTAAGTTTATATTTGTTTTCTGTTTCAGTTTTTAAACACCCTCATCAGTGCCATTAGAAGCTTATAAGCATTGGATACATTAGAATGAGGAAATGTCACTTTTGCCTATTTTTAAGCAAAGTTTAAATCAGATTCCAATTCCCCTTCATATAAAATGAGTATCAGTTGTTACATTAATGCTTCAAGTCCTCTCGCCTCTCATCAAATCACAGTAGTAAAATGTCTTAGAAGTATTCATAGTGGAATATTCCAGAAGACTTCTCTGGGCTTTTAGTCTAACATCAATCAATGATGATATCCTGAGCAGGTAAGTGTGAGGCAGAGATCTACGCTGTTATTTGTATGTGACAATCTTTGCTAAGGTCTTGATCCCTGGAGCTCAGGTTCAGCATCTCTGAGCTTATTATGCTGCAAGTTCATTCTTCTCATGACCTTGGGGAATTGTGAAGGGAATGGGTTAAAGGTTTTTCTTCTTGAAGCCTTAGACTTTCTTGAGAGCTTGTTTGGAGGTTCTAGCAGGGGAGCGCTAATATACTCCTGACTGAAGACTGGTCCTCCTGTACTGGGAGTGGTCATCCTCTTTGAGTTCACATGCAGCTTCAGGATGAACGCACATGGAGCGATGACACGTGGAAGGAGACGCACAGGAAGGAGACACATGCTGAGCCAGCCAGATCAGCCGAATCAACCCTGGTGACCAGTGGTTTGACAGATGTCGCAGTCAGACTGCCCTCACATCCAAAACTTCAAATCTCCATCTTTTTCCTAATCCTGGTGAGTTTTCCCTCTCAACCTCCTTTCTTCTGTTGTTCTTATGGTGAAATAACCTTTTGAAAACTCTTCCCTCAAAGGTAAGACTGCTCTGCCGTCTTTCCCTAATTGATAAATTCCATTAGGGATTTTGGGTTTAAGTTTTGTAAAACAAAAGCCAAGAAGATGTTCTCTTCCAGAACTTTGTATTTTGACCAGGTAGTCTCATGTGAGTTAAGAAGTCCTGGATAACTGTAGAAATCAGGGGGAGAGAATAAGGCATAAAACATTAATAGCTCTCATTTTCCCTGCAGCAAAAAAACAAAAACAAAAACAAATACCCCAGTAAGCAATTTCATAATATGCTCTTCCCCAGTAGATTCAAATCTTTCAAAGGAAAATTGCATCATTTTGTTTCTCTTTCATGGTTATGGCACATGTGATCTCTGGTTTAGGGGCGTGTTTTGAGATTTTGAGTTGTGTTCTCAAGGTCAGAAATTGCAGGAAAAGCAATGAAGGGATCAGCAGGTTTTGTCTATGAAAGCTTCCATGGATAGGTATTTGTAGTTGTACATGATAATAATTATTAATATTATTAGCATTTTATGGCTAATTATTCTGTTGTGTACACTCATCAGTTCATGGACATTTAGGTTGTTTCACTTTCTCTTGCAATAGCAAAGATATTTCCATGACAGAATGAGTTCATTAACTTGTCATGTAATGGACTTTCTGATTATGTGGTAGTCCTATTTTAGCTTTTGAGGAATTTTCATGTTTTTTTTTCCCACAGTGACTGCATTAATTTATATTCTCACTAACAGTGAACAGGGATTCCCTTTTCCTGATATCCTTGATAGCACTTGTTGTATTTTTGTCTTTTTGATAGTGGCCAATCTAGAAGGGGGTAGTATCTTACTGTGTTTTTGATTTTCACTTTACTGATACCTGATGTTGAACATTTTTCAGTTACCTGTTTGCCATTTGTATGTCTTTCTTTGAGAAATATCTGTTTAGGTTTACTTTCTGAATTTTTGGTATTGCATTGAGTTCTGGCTATTAGTCCATTCATATGTAGGATTTCTAATGTTTACTCCCATGTTGTAGGGCTCTTTTTGGGGGTGTGAACAAAAAAAGTTTGCATATTTCATGCCCTGAAATGTTTCCCCTGTGTTTTCTTCTAGTATTTTCAGGTGTTTAATCCATTATGATTGTTTTTGTACATAGTGTGCATTTTTTGTACATGATTCTGCCTGCATACCAATTATCTCTGCACTATGTATTGAAAAGATTGTCTCTTTTCCAGTGCACATTCCTGGCATCTTTGTCAGAGATCACTTGACTGAAGATGTGTGAGTTTGCTTATAGGCTTTCAATTCTGCTCCATATGTCTTTTTCATGCCAATACTGTGGTATTTCAATTATTATAGCTTTATAATATATTTTTAAAGCCAGATGGTGTAATACCTCCTAGTTTGTTCTTTCTCTTCAAAACTGCTTTGGCTATTTGCAGTCTTTTGTAGATATTTCAGTAGTTTTTCTAGTTTCATGAAAATGTCAGTTCCTTCACTTCTTTGATTAAATTAAGCTGAGAGAGAGAGAATGTGTGTGTGTGTCTATATCCCTGTCTATTGAAAAAGAGAATTTTCATTTTCTTTTCAGATAATTTGCTGTTGCTGTGAAGCAATGTTATTCATTTTTAATGTTGAGACATTATATACTCCGACTGTATTGAACTGATGTATTCTAGTAGTCTTTAATGTCATCTTTGGACTTTCTATAAATAAGATTATATCATCTGCAAATAGTAAAAATCTGGCTTCCTTATTTCCAGTGTCGATGTGCCTTATTTCTTTTTATTGATTAATTTTCCTGGCTAGGATATCTGGCACTGTGTTGAATAAAAGTGATGCAAATAGGCATCCTTGTCTTATTCTCCCCACTCACTATGTTGTTGGCTGCCGGCTCATAACATATGGCCCTTGTTATGTTAGGGTATGTTCCTTCTGTAACTGTTTTTTGCAGAGATTGTGTTATGAAGGGATGTTAGCGTTTACCAAATATCTTTTGTGCATGCATTGAGTTGGTTACATGATCTTTGTCCTGTTTAATGGTTACTGAATGCTGAACCATCTCTGGAATGAATTCTACTTGGTCATGGTACATACATACTCTTTATAATGTGCTGTTGTACTTGGTTTCCTAGTATTTTACTGAGGAATTTTACATCTGTGTTCAACAAGTATGTTAGTGTACAACTTTTTTTTTTGGTTATGTTCATGCCTGGTTTTGGTATCAAGGTGATGTTGTCTTCATAGAATGGATTCTGGAAGAATCATCCTCCTCCTCCGTCAGGTGGCTCAGGGCAATAATGGTTCTGAACAAACCCCTGGGCTGACAGTGGGGGGCCTGAGGGATGTGGGCTTGCAGGGCACCTGAGGGGGCTTCACGTCCAGGTGAGCAATGACCTCTGAGGGACTTCATGGACAAGGCTGGATCTGAGCCTCTTCAGTGACTTAGACGGAGCAGTGGATGGCATACCCAGGTGCACATGGAGGGTATGACAGTTCTTTGGGGCCTGCAGAGGACATCTGATACCATAGAGGAGGATGGAGAGCAGATTGCCCAGGGATGATGTGTGGCAGGGAAGACTGCTGAGGCAGGTGTATGTTGCAGGTTAAAAATGACTACAGAGGGACTTTTATTAACAAGGCCACTGAACTTGCAGTTAAGCGAGGAGGCTGAGACCAAGTGGTTTGGAGGGGGAGACTGGAGGACCTTTTAAGGGTCAGACTGATGTACCAGCCCACGTGGGAGACCTGAGCTGGGTTAGTTAACATTGACCATTGCTGACCACCATTCCCTGGCATACTAAAGCTAGAGGCTGGATGCAGCTTTGCCACTTGCCTCCCCTCTTCTACTAGATACAGGAAGAAGAAAAAGAAAAATTGAAACAGCGGTTTCTACCCACTTTCCCCTAATCCTTGACCCTTCATATCTTGATATTTTGATGATGTAAACATCATGATAAAAAAAAATTGGTAGAAGTCAGCAGTAATGCCACCTTGTCCAGAACTTTGCTTTGATGGAAGGCTTTATTACTGTTTCGATGTTGTTACTGATTACTACTCTGTTTAGGTATTCTCTTTCTTCATGATTCAGTCTTGGTAAGATATGTATGTCCATAAATTTGTCCATTTTTTCCTGTAGCTTCAAAATTTCTTGCTGCATAATTCATAATAATCTTAAACAAAAAATCCTTTGCATTTCTGTGGTGTTCTAAAATCTCTCTTTTCCCCTATGATTGTTCACTTTATTGTCTCCACTTTTTACTGTTTATTTGTAAGAGGAAAAGAAAAGGATAGAGAGAGAGAGGTCTGCACGCCACTTCATTTGTTCAATCCTGAAATGGCAGAGACTGCTGTGATTGGGTCAGGCCAAAAGCAGGAGCTAGGAACTCCATCTGGATCTCCCTTGTTGGTGCAAAAGTTCAAGTATTTGAACCATTTTCTGCTGTATTCTCAAGTACATTAGCAGGGAGCTGGGTTAGAAGTACCGCAATTGGGTCTTTGAACTGGTACCAATATGGATACTGGTATCCTGGGTAGCAGTTTAACCACTGTGCCACAATACTGAGGCTCTTGATGTGTCTTTTCTTCATCTAGTAAAAGCATTTGTCAGTTTTGTTTATCTGTTCAATGAAGCAGCTCTTGATATCATTATGGGTGGTTGTTTTTTGCACCCTATGTTTTTACTTCTACTTCTATTTGGTCTATTTTTTTCTTCTATTCCTAGATGTACAGTGATAAGATGTTTATTTCAGCTTTATCTGATGTATATATTCATTACTATAAATTAATCTAGTACCATTTCTGATTGATCTCATAGGTTTTTTTTTTACATTTTATTAATATTATTATCATTTTATGATACATTTCCATAAGCTGTTGGTATTTTCCTTATCCCGGCTCCAATTTCCCACCCACCCCCCAGTTCCTCTATATCATTACTGAAGTATAGTTCTTTATATGCAGTCATATGTCCATCATTGCGGACATGGACAATGGCAGAGAGTCCAGAATCCTATTGTCAAGATATAGTAAACAGTTTCGTTATAAGTCCATCTTTGTCTGGAAGTAGAAATGCATATTACATTGTTTCCTCATATCTGGGTATTAGTCTCCGTTTCACAGCTACTGTACATCCCCTCAAATGAAAAGTCATAATACAAAATCAACAACAGAAAGAAAAATAGAAATTTACAATGCATGAAGTTAAATAACATGTTACTAGATTTGACGGTCTCGACTATACAGCTACTATACTTCCCCTTAAATGAAGAGCCACAAACAAAATCAACATCAAGAAGAAAAAAGAAATTAGCAACACCAAGAAGTTAAATAACATACTACTAAGTGACTAACATGTAGCTGAAGAAATGAAAATCAAGAACCTTCTTGAAGAAAATGATGCTACTCTATGATCTGAGTCATTCAGATCACTCTATGATCTATGAGTCATTGAATGATTAAAAGAGAAGTATTTTGAAGTGATGAAACTAACCAAAAACATCAAATCCCATGTGATATAGTTTCTGCTGATTTTTGTTGGTGAAGTGTGTCTCTTCTAGACAGTAAAAAGATGGGTTTTGTTTTTTTTAATCCAGTCTACTAATCTGCGCCGATTGATTGAGCTTAAGCCATTTACATTCAGAGTTTAATATGTATGGGTGGTAATTTGGTCCTGTCATTTTAGGAATGACTTGTTCATTGGTTTAGTCTTCTGTTGTCATTTTACTGGGATGTTCTTCCCATTTGCCTTTGGTTTTGGTGGGTGCTATTCCTCTTCTCTGTCAAGAGAACATCTTGAAGTATCATTTGTAGGGCAGGTTTGAAAGAGGCAAATTCTTTTAACTTTTCTTTACTGTGGAAGAATTTAATTTCATTTTTGAAGACAAACGAAAGCTTTGCTGGATATGTTATCCTAGGCCCACAATTTTTTCCTTTTAGAATCTGGAATATGTCACCTCATTCTCTTCTTGCCTGTAGAGTTTCCTGTGAGAGGTCTCCTGTGAGTTTAATTGGCATTTCTTTATATGTCAACTGATTTTTTTTAAGATTTATTTTTATTATTTTTTTTTGGAAAGGCGGATATACAGAGAGGAGAGACAGAGAGGAAGATCTTCCGTCCAATGATTCACTCCCCAAGTGAGCGCAACGGCCGATGCTATGCCGATCTGAAGCCAGGAGCCTCTTCTGGGTCTCCCACACGGGTACAGGGTCCCAAAGCTTTGGGCCATCCTCGACTGCTTTCCCGGGCCACAGGAAGGGAGCTGGATGGGAAGCAGGGCTGCTGGGATTAGAACCGGTGCCCATATGGGATCCCGGGCGTGCAAGGCGAGGACCTTAACCACTTGCGCCACCGCGCTGGGCCCTATGTCAACTGATTTTTTTTACATGCACATTTAAGGATCTTTTCCTTATGTTCGATTGATGAGAGCTTGATGATCATGTGTCATGGTGAAGTTCTCTTTTGGTCAAGCCTGTTGGGAGTTCTGTGCCCCTCCTAGATATTGTTTCCCAATTCTTTCTCTAGATTAGGGAAATTTTCCTTGATTATTTCATTAAATATATTTGTAAACTCAGTTTCTCTTTCTGCACCTTCCGGGACTCCCATAACTCTTAAATTTGGCCTCTTAATAGTGTCTTTCAATTCTTGAATACTTTTTTTGGCCAGATCCAGCTCTGCTTCCAGCTTTTTGTTTGCTTCTCGCTGATGACAGGAAATATCTGCCAATTCTGAGATTCTTTCTTCTGCCTGCTTCATTCTACTTTGGAGACTCTCCATTGTACTTTTAATTTGCTCTACTGTGTTCTTAATTTCTGATATATCAGCCTTGATTTGTTTTATTGCTTGCTTAAATTCTTTGAATTCTTACATATGCTTCTCATTGTTGATCAGAAGCATTTCTGATGATCTCATAGGTTTTGGTAGGTAATGTTTTCTTTTCTAATCACTTTAAGAAGAGTATAATTTTCTATTTTTAAGTGTTATTTTATCTGTTTGCAATAGAGAGAGAGAAAGAGAGAGCTCTAGCATGTTCATTTTCCAAACAGCTGCAATGGGTGGGGCTGGACTGGGTGGGTTGTCTGGGTCTACTACATGAGTGTTGGTGACCAAAGTTGAGTTATCTTCTGATACTTTCCTCGGCACATTAATAGGGAGCTGGATCAAAAGTGATGCAGTGGGCCCAGCATGGTGGCATAGTGACTAAAGTCCTTGCCTTGAATGCACTGGGATTCTATATGGGTGCTGGTTCTAATCCTGGCAGCCCCGCTTCCCATCTAGTTCCCTGCTTGTGACCTGGGAAAGCAGTCAAGGATGGCCCAAAGCCTTGGGACCCTGCACCAGAGTGGGAGACCTGGAAGAAGTTTCTGGCTCCTGGCTTTGGGTCAGCTCAGCTCTGGCCATTGTGGTCACTTGTCCGTCCAGCAGGACAGTCAACGGGGGTTGCAACCACCTAGGAGAGATTGGGGGACAAGAGACACGAAGAATGGACAGCAAGACAGGATGTCTGATCAAGCTGTCTATTTATTGATTTTAATTGAGGGTTAAATTTATACTCTTCAGTAACTAAGGCTCAGGGAGGAAAGGAGAAACTAGGACGCAAGCCATGGTCTCCAGACCAATTGTTCTTGAGCAGCCACCATATCCACAATAGTAACCAGCATATCAACAATAGCATAGGTAATCAGTAACAAGATGTCGGCAGGTACAGCATAAATCACATTCTAAAACAGTTGCTAGAAACAATTGAAGCTAAGCGTGTGATTAGTTTCATAACTTCTTTCCCAAGCATCTAGCCAGCCAGGGGTTTTCCACTGGCCCATAGTTCTATATTCAAAATGGCTTCAGTGTGGCTATAGCACACGGCTCCTGACAGTCACTCAGGGAGTGGATCATCAGACAGAAGATCTTCCTCTGTGCTCTTTTTTGTATATCTGCCTTTGCAATTAAAAAAAAAAAATCTTAAAAAAAAAAAAGAAAAGCGACGCAGCTGGGACTTGAATCAGTATTCATATGGGTTGCTATGTGGCAGGCAGCAGCTAATCCTGTTTGGCTATGATGCTGGCCCCAGTCTCCTTCTTAATTTCACTCTTGATCCACTGGTTGATCAACGTCCTTGGTCAAAGTTAAATTGCTGAGTTTTTATGTTTTTATATTGTTTACAGAGTTTTCGAGATTATTTCTAAATTTACTACATTAATATCAGAAGTGATACTAAGTTTCTACTTTTAAAATTTGTTGACACTTGTTTCATGACCTAGCTGTGATCTGTCCTGAAGAATATTCCCTATGCTGAAAAATGTACATTGTGTAGCTTTTGCATGAAATACACTGCAGATGTTACATCTGATTGATCTAACTCTGCTATGATATTATTGGCTTTCTATGAGGATGTTCTGTTCATTTCTGTATTGGAATCTGTCTCTCCATTTAGGTCTACTAAAGATTGTGTGTGTATTTCAGTGCTCTGTAACTATGTATTTATAATTATTATTTTTCTTTTCCTGGACTGAACCCTTTATATAATGATGCTCCTTGACACTTTCTAAAACTTTTTTTAAGTATAGCTACTCCTGATTTCTGTTCTGTTTTGGATTTTCTTGTTCTGAGAGTAAACTCTCAGTCTATATATTTTCTTAGAGATCATGTGAGTTTTTGTAGGTATTGTGTCTTTTTTTAAATCCATTTGCTAAATCTGTATCTTATAATTGAAGAATTGAATCTTTTTATATTCAAGCTAATTATAGAGGCAAGGGTCTACTACTGTTGTTTTGATCCATGTTTTCTAGATTTATTATAGTTCTTTCTTTCCCACCTCTCAAATATTGTACCATTTGCTCTTGAAACTCAGTATTTCAGACATTTTCTTTTCATATAGCCCCAAAACACCCTTTCTTCACTCCTTTTGATTTTTCCCCTCCTCTTAAGAGTGTTTAAGTCTGATGATTGTTTGTTATATAAGATCTATTCTGATAGTGATGGTTTGTACTGTATCTTAAAATTTTCTTAGTGTACTTTTTGATTGAAAGATTCTTGGGCTTATACTGTGGCATGGCAAAGTAAAGTGTGGTTTGCAATGCCAGTATCCCCCAAGGGTTCTGGTTCCATTTGTGACGGCACTACTTCCAATCCACTCCTTGCTAATGCCCCTGGGAAAGCAGTAGAAGATGACCCAAGTGGTTGGATCCTTCCTTTCTACCCATGTGTGAGACCTGGATGAAGCTCTCAGCTCCTGGCTACAGTCTGACTCAGCCCTGGCTGTTGTGGAATTATGGGAAGTGAACCACTGGATGGAAGATCACTCTGTCTGTCTCTCCCAATCTCTCTAGCTTTGCCTTTAAAATGAAAGACATAAATATTTAAAAAGAAAAAAGGTTGTCTGTCTGATCTTTAAAAAGTACTTCTGTCTCTTTGTCAAATCATTCTGTTAGCATATATCTCTATATTTGCTTTAAGCTCATAGGGTTTCTTTAAAACAGCTATTTTGAACTCCTCAATCAAATATATAAAATATTTAAAGATAGCTTTTCCTAGGTTGTTGTTTTCTGGTACCCTATTGTGTTCCTGATGTTTACTGATACTGGACTTTTTCTATATACCTATTACCTTTGTCTTCCTTTGTAAAATGTGTGTTTCAATCTACTGCTCATTTTTAAATTGGATTATGTTTTGTACTTTTGAGTTGAATTTTTTAATATATTATGTACATTAACCCTTTGATGTGCTGGTTTTGTCTTTTCACTTCTGTTGCATTTGAGTATTTTTTTCTTGGTTGATCTTGCTAAGTAGTTATAAATTTTGTTTATAATTTCAAAGAGTCAGCTTCTGTTTTATTAATTTTTTTGTACATTAAAATCGCGTGATATGATCTTTTCTGGGAAATTTTCCATGTGCTTTTGAGAAATATATGTATTCTGCAGCTATAGGATGGATAATTCTGTATCTGTTGGGTCCAAGGTTGAGG
Source organism: Ochotona curzoniae (assembly GCF_017591425.1). Lineage (NCBI taxonomy): Eukaryota > Metazoa > Chordata > Mammalia > Lagomorpha > Ochotonidae > Ochotona > Ochotona curzoniae. The sequence continues at coordinate 64,580,263 of NW_024466599.1, forward strand.
GAGGGATACTGAATGCAGTCACTTAGTCACTTAGGCTGTTGCCGAGCTGGGCCACATCAGTTCTCACAGTCATCATTCCCTGAACAGTATCTGGCGTGCGTGCCAGGTTCCTGCGAAACTGTCAGTGATACCTGCTCACAGGAGTCTGTCTCACCAGGGGACAGTCCTTTGCTCAATGATGGGACAGTTCTAGAGGTTTCCTTTGTGTGCACTGATGGGGATATTGGCTTTTGAGCTCCACTTCAGAGTTGTCATACATTCCTTTTCATGCTCTTTGCCCTTGCAGCTTAAACTTGATTTGCTGGAAGTTGGGGTTGTGTGGTACAGGCAAAACTCATGGCTGGTTGGCTAAGAATAAGAAGACTCCACTGACTCAGTCTGCACTCTGAACCTGAGAGCAGCCTGGCCCTGTTCTTTATGGTGATAGGCCTTGTGCTGTTTTAATTCTGATCTTAATGGTCTGATCTTAATTTCCTCTGCTTCTCTGGAATGGGAGGTGATTATCTCTCTCCATACTGTGCTACTTGGAGAAAGGTGACAAAGACAACCCCTTTCTCCAGCTGTTTTCAGTGTGTCTTGTCTTACACTAACAGTGAAGTCTCTCACCTGGTTTTCCTGGCTTTGTGCAGGAGACTTGGTGCATGAATGGCCATTGGAATTGATATCTTTGTGATTGAGACCATTGGTGGGGCATCCTACTGAGCCTCCCTCTTGCTCAGCAAATCACCACTGATATTCCTATTCCTTCTGTGGCTCTTGAGAGTTCTGAGGAGTCAGGGTGTCTTTTCAAGGGTGTTGTCTATCCCTGGTCGTTTATTTTCTAGACATTGAAAACAAAAGATACTGTTTTCTCACTGAGGGGTATACTTCCCAGTCTTCCTGTTTTGTTTCTCCCTGGACAACTCAGCCAGGCTATTACTGCCCAAGTCAAACATTATTGCAAGTTTAGGGTTTGATTTGACCAGGTGTACTCACCCTGAAATTAGAGTTTAATTTTTTGATTCAAATGCTGGTGGGAGGCATTAATAGTTTCTTTTTATTTTTTTCTTTTCCTAGTATTCCTTTCTTTGTTACCATTAATTTTGGTGTTTTAAAATGATGTATTACAAATATTCTTAGTATATTGATTTACTTTATTTGTGTTCTGTGCTTTATCATTGGGAAAAAAATCTCATGATTGCTTAATTTATCCTCATTTGCCTTATATTTTAAAATGTCAAATGCTTGGATTGTACACTTTGCCTAGTGCTTAAGATGTCCATAGGTCACATCAGAGTGCCTGGGTGAAATTCTCAGCTCTGCCTTCTGACTCCAGATTCCCATCAATGCAGACCCTGTGAGGCAGAGGCAATAGTTCAAGGATTAGGTCCCTGCTACATATAGGGAGACCTAGATTGTGTTCCCTGATCCTGCACTGGCCTCAGCCCATCCCTGGTTGTTGAGCACAGTTGGAAAATGATTTAACATATAAGAGCTCTTTTTCTTTCTGTGTCTCAAATAATATAGAAATAAAAATGCAATAAATAAATTTTAAAATAGGCTTAGAACAAAATAGAGGACAGTAATTATCCCTACATGCTAACATGCCTGCGGATAGTTCCTGTGGTAACTACAGAGAATACTGAGTGGTCACCAAATTATTTTGGATCTGGTCCCCTTTTATTAGTTTCAAATGGGCCTGATGTGATAGCCTAGTGGCTAAATCCTTGCCTTGCACATGCTGGGTTCCCATGTGGGCACTGGTCCATGTCCCAGGTGTACTACTTCCCATCCAGCTGTCTGTGGCCTAGGAAAATAGAGAATGACTCAAAGCCTTGGGACCCTGTACCCATGTTGGAGACCCGGAGGAAGCTCCTGGCCCCTGGCTCCTGACTTCAGATAGGTTCAGCTCCGGCCATTGTAGCCACTTGGTGAGTGAACCAATGGATGGAAGATCTGTGTCTGTCCTCCTCTCTGTATATCTGCCTTTCCGATAAAAAATATATTTGTTAGTTTCAGATAATAAAAAATCTTACAAGTTGGCTATATCAGTGATTTTGTTTTTTATTTCTTTTTTTATTATTATTCTAATTTTATGATATAGTTCCATAGGCCCTGGGATTTCCCTAACTCCTTTTCCAAACCCCTCCCCATCCCACTGAATTCTCTATATTATTACTATAGTATAGTTCTTTTTTTTTTTGTTTTTAAAGATTTATTTATTTTTATTGCAAAGTCAGACATACAGAAAGGAAGATCTTTTGTCCGATGATTCACTCCCCAACCAGCCGAAACGGCTGGAACTGAGCCAATCCGAAGCCAAGAGCCAGGAGCTCTTCCAGGTCTCCCACATGTGTGCACGATCCCAACGCTTTGAGCCATCCTCGTCTGCTTTCTCAAGTCACAAGCATGGAGCTGGATGGGAAGTGGGGCTGCCAGGATTAGAACCGGCACCCATATGGGATCTTGGTACGTTCAAGGTGAGGTCTTTAGCCACTAGGCCATCACACAGGACCCAGTATGTTCTTCATAAAAAAAGTCATATGTTCATCGTGGGCATGGACAATGGCAGAATCCAGCATCCTATTGTCAAAATATAGTTACCAGTTTCATTGGGAGTCCATCTTTGATCTGGAAGAAGAGATGCATACTGCATTGTATTCTCACACCTGGATATGATAGTCTCCATTTATACAGTTACGATACATGAAAAGCCACAATACAAAATCAACAACAGGAGGAAAAATAGAAATTTTAAATGCCATGAAGTTAAATAATATGCTACTGGATATGATAGTCTCTATTACACAGTTACTGTATGTCCCCTCAAATGAAAAGCCACAATACATAATCAACAACAGGAAAAAAAAATTTAAAAGGTCATGAAGTTAAATAGCATGCTACTGAGTGACTAATGTGTTGCTGAAGTAATGAAAATCAAGAAACTTCTTGAAGAAAATGATGCTACTGTATGACCTATGAGTCAGTGAAGAATTTAATGAGTGTTTTGAAGAGATGAAACTAAAAGCGAAAAAATAAAAAATCAGAATTCATCATATAGTTTCCACTGATCTTTTGTTGTATACCAGTGATTTTAAACATTTATTGGCCAGGATCCATTTTAAGATAGACATTTGAGCAACCTGTTATGTATGAATGCTCACTGACACTCAAAACATGAACCCAAAGTTTCACATTATATTTGCCTTTAGAATAATGGCCTTCCATGAGTATATTGTCTTCTCAATTGTGTTTCACTGAAGTGAATGATCTTTACCCACTGGAGTTATTTCACTGGTTGCTGTTAGAAAATGTTTTTAACATGTGTGGTAAAGATAGAAATCTTAGCCTTTCTAAAAGAGACAATGATTTTTTAAGCTCTGTAAGTTGGGGGCAGTTCACCTGAGACTTGAGCTTGTTATCATATTGCTTTTATTTTCAGAAACTTCTTCATTTCCAAAGTAAATGTATTCTGTGTCATTTTATACTAAAATTTCATTAAATAATTTTCTACATTCTTATAGAGATAGTACCTTGGTAAGTGTACCATATACTTTTTTTGCAGATGCAGAAATCATCTCTTCCACATGTTGGGGCTTGGTGTCTTAGAGTCTTATAGGATATTTTAGAAAGTAGCATTTATTCTAATTCCTGTGTAGGGCATTTTGAGAACTTTGAACTTTTTCTCAGTATTTGTACCCTATACCTCCTGCTCCTACCTGCAAGCTAAAAATATATTTTTGAATTTGCACAGGCTTAGTTTCTTAAGAGCTGACCAACTGACCTTTCCTGGTATACTTTATTTCTTCAGTGCGGATCACCTGGGATAGTGCCACAGTATGTGTAGTCAGCTATCTGTACAGGGCAGTAACTGATGTACTTCCTTGGTTTCAATCATGTCATAAGTGTTGGAAAGCCATTAACTTCAATAGCTACAGTGAACTGAGGCAGGTAAGGCAGGGTATTTACTGGGAGACTCATGCTAATAGGTTAACGTTATGCTTACTTTCATGTAAATATACTCTGAGTCAGGTGGAAACTTTTATTTATAACTGGAAAGCTAGATTCTAAGCAGGAAGCACATGGTAATGACCCTCAGGGGAAAACAACATTGATGAAAATGTAGTAGCTTCTTCTTATTTGTGGATAATACATTTCAAGATCCCCTGGTTGACGCTGCAGACAATTTGGAATCCTATATAAACTGTTTCCTATATGCCTTACAGTGTTGCTACACAGTACAGAGTTAAGTTGCCCTCGCGTGTTTCAGCCCCAGTGATACCTTTGAGTCACTATTCATGTGTGTTGGTGGCATTTAACTGAAGGTTACTGAAATATCAGCACTGTGACACCCCCACATTTGATTTGATGGAGCGTTCCCAGAGGAGTAACAGCTATGTAATGTACTCAGCATGGATGATTCAAGTACTGGGTGGGATGAAGTGGATGGCACAAGATAGTATTATACTGTGCAGAAGACAAAATAGAATATTATTATAGAATAATATAATAATAATAATAGAATAATAATAATAGCATGACAGAATATTATTTGGCTGTAAGAAAGAATGAAATCCTGTCATTTGCAACATGATACATGAAAGTGAAGAACATGTTGAATGAGAAAAGCCAGATGTGTTAAGACGAACATTGTGCATTCTCCATTATATGTCAGAGCTAAAAGTAAAATACCAAACCAAACACTAAACCAAAAAAGAAAGTAAAAATTTAAAAAATTATGAATTGTTTATTCCTGGGATGTTTCATTGATTATCTTTCGACTGGTTGACTATAGATAATTGAAACTATGAGAGGAGAAAATGCTGTATCACATTTTAAAAGAAAAGATTATTGCTAATTATTGACATATATATTGAAAAATCTTTATGACAGATTCAATTTATCTGTGACCTTAATATGGTATTTTGAAGATTTATTTATTTTTATTTGAAAGGCAGATTTACAGAGAGAAGGTGAGAGATATAGGCCTTCCATCTGCTGATTCACTGCCCAAATGACCTCAGTAGCCAGAGCTGAGTCAAGCTGAATCCAGGAGCCTAGAGACTCCTTTGGGTCTCTTATGTGGATAAAAGGTCCCTAGGACTAGAGCCATCCTCCACTGCTTTCTTACTTCATAAGCAGGGAACTGGATGGGAAGTGAAGTCACCAGGATTCGAACCAGTGCTCATATGGAAAAAACCGTAGGGGACAAATTAGTGGATCTGTTTTTTAAAAAATTACGAAAGTAAGTTAATAGATAAAAATGCTTGCCTAGGGGTGCTTTGTGGTGTTTCAGGACTTTCATAAAAAAAAAATTGTGTTGAGTCAAGCAAATCTTACACAACAGTATATAGACAGTATGATTACATTTATGTAAAATTCTAGAATAGGCAAAAATGCGGGTGAGGAAAACCAGAAAGACTTATTTTGAATTGGGTGGGGATGAGGAGCTGACTGGTAAGGAGTTTGAGGGAACGCTGATGGTGTTCCATGCCTTGACAGAGGGTTCAGTCACATATGTATGCATTTCTGCAAACTCATTACATGGTATTTTTAGGATCTGCCCGTTTTACCATATGTAAAATTTACCTAAAGTATAAATAAGTTTTGGGATTTAGTGAATAATAAGAATTTCAAAGTGTGCTGAATTCTAACAAATGTTTCAAGAACTCACCCCAACCTCCACAGCTATTCCAAACAATAGAAAGGGAGGCAATCCTTCCAAACTCTTTCTGTGCAGTCAGTATCACCTTAATACTAAAGGCAAATAGAGTCACAACAGAAAAAGGAACTAGAGACCAATATATCTGATGAACATAGATGCAAAGATCCTCAACAAAATAGTAGCCAACAGAATCCAACAGTACATCAGGAAGATCATTCATCTGGAACAGGTGGGATTGGTTCCTGGCATGTGACAAGTTGAAAAACAAATACCATGTCATCATCTCAGCAGATCCAGAGAAAGCATCTGACAAAATCCAGCACAACTTCATCTAAAAACCTTAAGCCAGCTAGGGCTAGAAGGAACATTTTAGAACACAATCAGAGTAATATACAAGAGAAACCAACACCAGCATCATACTGAATGGGGAAAGACTGAAAGATTTCCCACTAAAATCTGGAACTAGACAAGGATGTCCACTTCTACCACTGCTATTCAATATAGTATTGGCAGTCCTTGCCAGAACTATTAGGCAAGAAAAACAAATTAAAGGAATTCAAATTGGAAATGGGGAGTTAAAATAATCCCTGTTTGCAGATGACATGATTCTCTACCTAGCAAAATCAAAAGATTCAAAAGATTCAATCAACACTGCGACAAATCATGAGAGAATTGGGCAGGGTAGCAGGATACAAAATCAATGAACATAAATCAGTGGCCCCAGTATACACAAATAACTCCATGGCTGAGAAAGAAATTGTTATTCTCCTTTAAAATAGTGGAGAGAAATCTTAAATACCTTGGAATTAGCCTAACCAAGATGTAGAGGGCTCTATGATGAAAAGTATAAAACACTAAAAAAAGTAATAGAAGACATAAAAAGACGAAGAAACCTACCATATACCTGATCAGCTGGTTCAATATCATCAAAATGTCCACATTATTGAAAGTAATATATTCAATGTGATTTCAATTAAAACCTCAACAACATTCTTCCCAGAAATAAAAAAGATGGCACAAAAGTTCATCTGGAAACAGAGACTATGAACGGCCAGAGCTATCCTGAAGGAAAAAAGTCAAGCTGTAGGAATCACAGTTCCAGACCTCAAGACACAATACAGGACAGTAGTCATCAAAACAGTTTGGTATTGGTATAGAAACAGAGAAGAAAATAAAGGGAATAATTTCTTCACTGACTCATAGGCCATACAGTAGCATCATTTGCTTCAAGATGGTTTTTGGTTTTCATTTCTTAGTAACACATTGTTCATTCAGAAACATGGTATTTAGCTTCATGTTCTAAATTTCCTATTTTTCTTCCTGTTGTTGATTTTGTTCTATGACTTTTCACTTAAGGGAATGTATAGTAATTGTGTAACAGGGACTATTATATGCAGATGTGAAGATGCAATGTAGAATTCATCTCTACTTCCAAATCAAAAATGAACTTCCAATTTAACTGTTTATTGTATCTTGACAATAGGATGTTGGACTCTGCCTTTGTCCAGGGCTGCAATTTCACGATAAACCTAAAGAGCAGAATGATGGACTTAGGACTGTTTATGGTGGATTATACTACTGTTAAAATCTGAGGGTATTCAGAGGGTGGGAGAAGATGTGGGGAGTGGTAAAGAGAAATCCTAGAGTTTGTGGAACAGTATGATGAATAATAAAATAAATAAATTTAAGAAAAAAGAATTTCAAATTGTTTAATGCTGATGAGCACTGGCTTCTGCCAAGAACTTTGAAATGAATTGAAAATCAAATAATAAACAAAATAATGCATAATTATAAGTAGGTGTGCATTGAAGCCAATATTGTGAACTATTATTGATTCATAATAATATCCTGATGCTTATTGTATAATTTGTTTGTAAAAATGGTCCAGTTTTCTATCTATCTGTCTTTCTATCTATCTATGTATCTATCTATCTGTCTATCTATTTATCTATCTATCCATCCATCCATCCATCCGTCCATCCATCCATCCATCTGGAAAGGTAGAGAATGAGAATGAGAGTTAGAAGCACAGACAGAGGGAGGGACAATTCTCTCTACCGGTTCACTTTCCAATGTCAGTAAAAGCTGTGGCTGGGCCAGGCCTAAGTGAACAGTTAGAAATTCTAACTCTCCCGCATGGATAGCCGCTATCCAAATACTTTGATCATCATTCCCACTGTGTTTTGAGATTAATTAGCAGAAAGCTAGATCAGAAATTGAGCAGATGGGACTCAAGCCTGTACTTCAATATGAGATGCCAGTGTTGTAAGCAGTGGCTTAATACAATATATACAATGCTAGTCCCACTATAAAATTGATTCACTTTTTGGGGATACATTTGATTGATAAGCCTGCCATTGTGACCTTTCCAGCAAAGTTGCCTGTGACACTGGCATCCCCTATGGGCACCAATTTGTGTCTGGGCTGTCCCACTTCTGATTCAGCTTCCTGCTAATGGCCTGGGAAAAGCAACGTAACATGGCTCAAATGCTTGGGCCTCTACCAGTTCCGTGGGAGATCCAACTGAAGCTCCTGGCTCTTAGCTTTAACCTGGCTCAGTCCTGGCTGTTGAGTCATCTGAGTAGTGAAGCAGTGATTGTGAAATACCAATATTTCCTTCCTTCTATGCTGCCACTCTCCCTTCTCCCCCCCCCCAAGCTTTCAAATAAATACATTCTTAAAAATATTGTTACCATAAAATTGTGGGGAAAATATAAGGAGCTTTAAATGCATATTAAACCCTTGGATGACTATTATTTACAAACATAGGAGTCAGTAAAACACAGTGATTAAGAGACTGGGGTCCTAAATTAGAGCTTTGAGGTTAAATCTTGCTAGTTGAAGCATTTATTAGTTTTGAGAACACTGGCAAATTATAATAGATTTTCATGTCTCACAAAGGATGAATAATGTCTATATTATAAAGCTTTATGAAAATTAAGTAGATTATACAAAACATCAACATATTTGACGTAAGTTTTTAATAAGATTTAAAAAAAATTTAAAAAACATTGCATATAAAATAGTGATAAAAATGCTAATAAAACTGGTTTTGCTGTGAGAGCCAATTCTAATAAGTGAAGATACTTTATTAATATTGAATGTGTTTTTCAATACCTGCCAAATGATAGAAATTAAGAAAGTTAATTACTTTAAATATTTAAATACTGTCTTTCACTTAAATAAAAAGATAAGGTTCTAGAAAGACATTCTTCTTATAGATTTCTTAATTGCAGAATAAAAGAGCACATTTGTTATGTACTGTTGCCAAGATCCTGAGGTAGGAGAAAGGGAAAGAGAATGAACAGAGACAAGGCTCCTTACCACAAAGAGTCACATATGCAATCCAATGTTTCATTACGATTCACAGGCCAAACACTAGGCAAGCAGATAGGCTGAAATGTGCCTTTAGGTGTTTACTGTAGATTAAATTTTAAATAGAATCTGCATAGGGGAGTGAAATTCCTAGTATACATTGTCCAAATAGAAATTCTCTGTGATGATGAGACATCTGGGGTCTTTTCTTGCCTACATGGTAACCCCTAGTCCTGTATGGCTATAAAGTACTTAAACGGTACAATTTGAGACCCTAAAATTTCCATCTTATTGCATTTAGTCACATGTGGATAGTGGCACTTCAGTAGAATGTGTTTCTCAAACTATCTGAGGAATAGGATCAGTGGTTTTACATTTTCAATCTTTCTGCAAGGAACCAGTATTTTAGTGGGCTGTATAAAAACTAGTTCAATATTGAATGAAAAAAACCCCCAAATACACACAAAATATCACCTCAGTTTTTCTTAATATTAAATTTAACAGACATAAAATTACTCTAAATTGCTATAAAAATTTCTAAACACTCAACTTCTGTAGTTGATCTCATCTATATCCACAACATAGTTTTTAGCCTGGCAATGGATATTCAACAGTCGTTGAACTAGGTAACAATCTATTGCCTCATGTGTGTAAGAATAAATTATTTTCTCAAACCAAACCTTTATATTACAATTAAATTTCTTTACATATTTTGGTACAAGTCAACAATGCAGTTACTCATACAACAGTTAACACTTTTTGCAGCAAGTCTTATCTGGTGTTGTTGAGTATTGAGAGTGCAACGCAGATAGTCTCAAGCTGGACTGTGAAGGTTTATTTGACCCAGCAAAACCATTTTTGCAGTTGGAGGTATAAGCGGAAACATCCTTCCTTCTGTAAAGTTCAGCCCGACGTTTACAGAAGCCAAATTTGCTCAACAACAAAAAGAAATCCCTTCGGAATGCCTTTGTGAAAATTGCATACAGAAATGGATTGGCACAAGAATTGACAGGATAAAAAAGAACAAGTAGAACTTTAGAGTTGGTTACTGTGATAAGGGGCATTTTAAAGGCTGCTGAGATGGCAAAAAAAGAGATTGGTGCCATGCAGGTGAAATCAGTGAAGATGAGGACTGCCATTTTCTTAGCAATCTTTGTGTCTTTGTGGGTAGCCATCAGCTCTGGATTTTTGACAGCAAAGTAAATTTTGATGTAGCAAGCACAGATGATGATGAAGGCCACTACATTAAGTATCAGGATGATTAATATATAGACCTGTGAGAGAGGGGTTTCCACATCCATGGGGAGGCAAATGCTGACCTTCATGTAGTTGCTGATACCCACAAGGGGCAACATAGCAATTAAAATAGAAAAGAGCCATCCTGCAAGCATAATGGGAATGGCATGTCTCAGTCGCAGCTTTTGGTCCAGCTGAACAGCATAGGTGATGGTGTGCCATCTTTCTAGGGTGATGACCGTGAGGGTGTACACAGAAAGTTCACTTGCAAACACAGTGAAAAAGCCGGCAGCACTACACCCACTCCCCGTCTGCCAGTCTATGGCGTGGTTATAATATTGGCCTTTGGTTTGGGAATCAACCGATGCAATGAGCAACAGATAGAGCCCCATGCAAAAGTCTGCAAAGGAGAGATTACACATGAGGAAACGGGGCACTGTGAGTTTGTAACGACTAGTCAAGAGCACAAAAAGGACAGTTGCATTTCCCATGATGGCCAGAATATTAATCAGCCAAATCAGAACCCTAAGAAAGTCATAGCCCATAATGTCTTCACAGGGATTAAATGCATCTGGTTCAGGAGCACATCGGAGGGTCTTGGGTGAGCAGAAGCCGTAATCATAGTCCCAGCCACTCAGCTCGCTCTCAGCAAAGATGGCAGAATAACTGTAGGAAGAATATTGACTTGATGTAAATCCTAAGAGATTTTCTGTGATTCTGAGTATTAAAAATTCAAGAATCATCCTTAGTGTGTTTTTTAAAGCCTAAGAAACTAAAGGAAACAAAGCTACAACAGTCTTAAACTTATATGGTTTAAAACAAATAAGAACTTAGATTTGATGTAGGAATTCCTTTTTCTGACCATCTATTCATTTATCAATTATCAATCCATATATCACACTGATTTGAAGATTCTAATGAAGTTTACAGTGGATGATTTTCTTTGAAAACCAGAATTAGAGGCATAATACATGTTTCGTAAATTTGAAAGAACCCTTTCTTTCATTTTCCTTTTTTATCTCGTCTAGTTGTCAGATTTCTACCAAGGTATTTATAAGAGGTACAAAAATGGAATTGGAAGGATTGTAATGTTGAAAATCACTAGGTACTGGTAACCCTGTTTGCACCCAAGTTTTGGGCTGATCAAATAGCTCAACTGACTAATAGAGACAAAAGGTTCCTAAAATCTAGGAGCAGAGGACAGACACAGTCATAGGCAACAGGAAGAAACAATGAGAGATTGTGTCAGGATGTGAGCCAAAGGAAAAGGGGACTCAAGAGGACTCTGCACTTAATGAAGACAAGCTCTGTTCTGTCACTCCCTTCCAACCCAGCTGCTTCATAGTTCAAGTTTTCATTCTCTCTTATGGGGAAATTGCATTAGTTTTCTTCGTAACATCCTTCCTCCAACTTCAACCATCTCTCCAATCCAGTATTTCTTAGGTTGTTCTGGAATTGGCTTTTCTAAATGCAGATCTGTTCATGTTACTCACCCAAGTCAAATCCTTGCCAAGATTTCCTTGGCTGTGGGATGAAATTCAGATTCCCATTGGTGATCTTTGAGCCATCCTTCATCCAAATCCTGCCTACCTCATCAGCCTCATCTCTAAGGAGCCATGGGGCTGAATGATTCGGAGAATTGGCTTTGCAGTGAGACTTCCAGGACTAAGTCCTGGCACAGTTGCTCACAGTGTGTGTAAAGCCAGGAGAGCTAATTCACATTGCAGTTTCTCATTTTCAAAGCAGGAATAATAATCACACCTTCCTTGTTAGGATTGGGTTAATGATTAAGTGCATTGCATATAGTATGTTAGACTAATTATTGATGCAATAAATATTAGCAATTCCTATAATCTTTTGCAAAGTGCTATATTCCCTTTGGTCACATGAAACAACTTATGATTCTCTTAAGTTCTTCTGTTTCACTCTTCTGCCTCTGTATGTTTTTGTCTAGATTTTCCTTCCTATCCTTAATTCTGTGACTTCTTCATCCTTAAAAGCATGTTCCTTTATGCAGTTTTCCTTGATTCTGTTCCACAAGCAGTGTATTATCCTTCCTTTCTGTTAGGGTTGCAGTTAGTACTATTGTAGGTATCAACACATTCCAGTTAAATGATGATGCATGTCTGTCTTTTCTGACACTCTGTCAGCTTTCTGGAGGTGAGGTTCTGTGTGTGTTATGTATTACTGAAACACCAGGTTGGGCTCAGAGTGTTCATTCAGTAAATGTTAGTGAAATGAATAAATCTAAACCAAGATGATCCTGACACTGAAAAAGTGGATAGGTTGCAGGCACAATGAGCATATGCAGCATGAAGCATGTAGACTCAACAAATTTCTCTTTGCTCACACTCTGCTAATATAATCTTGGGAGCCTGAAAAATGGGCATAATTTTTCAGTCAAGGCCGTTACAAATATGAATTTTACCTTAGGGTTCTCATATTGTGAGTATTTTTCTCTAGTCTCAATATTTCTCATGTCCTGTGTTAGGAAATGTGCACCTAGTTCACTGAGTAGATGAAATAATGTATTTGAGGAATACAATACTGAAGGGAAAGAATACAGATTTTAAAAAACAGAAAATTTGTGACCTGGGACTCTGAAAAAGATGTTAAGAAATATGATGGAGACTAACCATGAACTTGGAAAGAGCTGCTGCCCTGTCGGGATTGCGTAGGCCCTTCTTGATCATGGAGTGCCTTTATGAGCAGCACTTTTCTAGCACAAGCAGTAATGTAACTACCAATTTTTTAATCCTTAAAGAGAGAAGGTGGTTATATGTGACTATCAAATTAGCTGACTGATTTTTCTAACATTAGAAAGGCTCTTCAAAGCCATCTCATTGAGCCCTGAGTTTCATTAGGTAGGAAACCAAGATTAAAGGAGAAAAATGACTGGTTCACAAGTGGTACTTGGGCCACCTCCCATCAGAATCACCATTGTCTTTGTTACAGTGCAGATTCCTGGCATTAGCCCAAGCTCTGACCCCAATCTCCAGGGGTAGAGCTCAGGAATCTGCATTTTAAGCACATTTTTCTGGATGAGTAACCCACAGCATAGCCTTCATTAAATCAGGTGAAAATGTTGCACCAAATGCTGGTTTGATTTCCTTCATTCCTTTTCTGCTATCCAAAGGACTTCAACTGCTAGAAGCACTGATTAAAACTCCTAGAAATTCTGCCATAACTTCTGAATAAAATTTATACTAAGAGGCAGACAAACATCTTTCTTTTCCTCTATCCCCAGTCCTCTGCCCATTCTTTTTTTGCTGTCCTAGAAATATGGCTGGTAATTTCCCTTCTTTATGATTTGTCCTCAAAACCAGCTTTCACCTGCTGCTACTTACAGGGGTGAACAGGCATGACTCTTGAGGAACAAGCAGCATGCTTTCCGGCAAGGCCAGCAAGGAGGGAATTGATTTCAGCTTAGCCTGGAGACTTTGACAGAGTGTGAATGGACCCAAAGGCTTAGTGATGCCAAGTTAGAGGAGGGAGGAGCTCTAACAACACTGCCCCCAGGCACAAGAAAGGCAGAAAGATGGGAGTTTTAGAACAATGGGGCAAGACATAGCATTGATATCAGGAAACATTTTACGAGTTAGCAAAATAAGAATGTAGCTTCCATCCTATATATCTTAATGATAACATTAAAGTTAACTTCAAGCTTAGGTGAATAGTGGTCTGGGTGGTCTAAGTCTTTTTGAAGGACAGCAACTCTTCTAGAAACTATGACTATAATCAGTTAATCTTCATGGGATGCTGACTATGTGACTAGTGGAAAGTCCTACAAATGAAACTATCCTTTATACCAGCCTTTAGTGACATCAAAGTACCTGCAAATAAAATTACAGTTTTGAGAATTTGATTTAATTATAGAATGAACATTTGAGTAATTTTTCAAGATTTTTGGGGGTAGCATTTGAGACACCTGCCCAATGAGAATGCAAAGAAAACATCTGTCTTTTAAACATTAAAATCACTTTGAAGACATCCCCATATCCAACATTTTTATCAAAGAAAATCTTCAGCACACCAAAGGAGATAGGACTTCCTGAGTTTCTTTGCATGCAGATACTTACAGCGTTTCATTATTTGATTTCCTCACCGTGCCTTCACATTGTTTGGAAAAGTTTTCAAATATGGAAAATGAAAAATTCTGTCTGAAAGAGAAAATGTCAACGGGGAAAAAAAGCGGTTGAGGGTTTGGTCTTTAAGTTAAAGCTGATCACATCAATGCATGCTTTTTTTTTTCATCTGAATTCATTACCTACTGTACCAGTGTCATGTTCTTCACCATTGTCCTAACCTGAAACATTTCCAGAGGAGAGAGTTAAGCTTTCTGCATTAAGCTTTGATAAAATGCTTCTGAATGTTAAGTGTTTTGTGTGGGCTCTGGGGATGAAAAAGAAAAAAACCTTAAATTTATCATATTGAATCATGGATTTTTTAAAAGGTTACAAAGCCCCATCTTTATGGTGTATGGAGGTTTATTTCATGCCATGCTAGTCTTCATATTGGCCTTGATGAACAAATAACAATTTGGAGTTCATGGCTCTCAACTGTACCCAGCACTCTTTTATAAGAACTTGAAGATGCTGGGCCCAGCATTGTGATGTGAATTTTAGACTGTTTTTGTGCAGATATGGAGGTACATGCATTCCCCTCCACCTCCTTTCCCTCTAAAAAGTTGAGAGTAGGTAGGGGGAAGAAATGCCAAGGAAATGAAAGGAGGTTTCTACTTATTGAAGGGACTTTTTATCTAGGAACGAAACCTAAAATGGATAAAGAATACGGAAAAGTAGAGCAAGATGTGAGAGCCTCAGACTTTATCAAGGAGAAAGAAGAAAGAAAACAATCCGAATTGGACAAATTTGTGTGGGCAAATCATCTCTTATTAATGAGAAAATTCTTTGTAGGAATAACTTTGTATAAAAGTAAGGAGGTGGGGGACATGTCAGAATCACTTGATCTACTGGGCTTGCCTTGAAAAATTAATCAAGTTGATATTTTTGTATAAGGATTATAAATCCTTAAAGTTGGATTAAATGACGTGCATGCAAGCATGTGTATTTGTGTCTGATACTGGCTCGGTATCTGACAGTTAGTGATGTTACATGTAAATAGAGCCGTGGTTATCAGCAGATGTGGGTGTTCTTGGCCTTCAGAGTATAGTCTTTTGTGCTTTCTATCTTTTAAAAATTGTAATCACAGATCCCAGGAGGTCATGGGACAATCTGTCCAGACAGCAGTGTGTGTTACCCAGGTGTAGGGATAACTCAGAGTGTACACAAAAATCTCAACGGTCAACTTCAGTCTATCTATCCTCACTGCCATCTGAGTCTTCAAAATTAATGAGGGAGCCAGTTAATGCT
The DNA here is from genome assembly GCF_017591425.1 of Ochotona curzoniae. Taxonomy (NCBI): domain Eukaryota; kingdom Metazoa; phylum Chordata; class Mammalia; order Lagomorpha; family Ochotonidae; genus Ochotona; species Ochotona curzoniae. The sequence goes on from NW_024466599.1 coordinate 64,595,830, forward strand.
TGTCATTCCATTATGACAACCTGTGTGTAGCCACGTTACTATCTCACACTGACAATGACCCCTCTGTGACTTCTTCCTGCCTGCCTGCCTGCCTTTCTTTCATTCTTCCTTCCTTTCTTTCTTTTCTCTCTCTCTCTTTCTTTCTTTCTTCCTTTCTTTCTTTCTTTCTTTCTTTCTTTCTCTCTCTCTCTTTCTTTCTTTCTTTCTTTCTTTCTTTCTTTCTTTCTTTCTTTCTTTCTTTCTTTCTTTCTTTCTTTCTTTCTTTCTTTCCTTCCTTCCTTCCTTCCTTCCTTCCTTCCTTCCTTCCTTCTTTCTTTTTCTCTTACTTTCCCTCTCTTCCTTCCTACCTTCCTTCCCTTCCCTTCCCTTCCCTTCCCTTCCCTTCCCTTCCCTTCCCTTCCCTTCCCTCCCTCCCTCCCTCTTCCTTTCCTTTCTTTTCCTTTCCTTTTTCTTTTTCTTTTTCCCTCTCCCATCTCCCTTTCCTTCCTTTCCTTCTCTCATTCTCTCCTTCCGTTTCCCTTCCTTCCTCCCTCTCCCATCTTCCGTCCATCCTTCCTTCCTTCCTTCACTATCTTTCCTTATCCTTTTTTTTTTGTCTGCTCAGAGGTGAGTTTCTTTGCTCTACTAAAATGCAAACATTGGAAGTAAAGGTTTTACATGCTAGTAATTTCAGAAGGGATATGGTCTCCTTGCTACAGAAGTATGTGTGTTCAGAATCAGCTTCATCATAAACTGGCTTCTTAATTATTCTCTGAATTTGTCTCCCAACAACCTTGTTTACCTCCAACCCACCCCCTACTCTGCTGCCACAGTGATGTTTTATAAAAGTAAATTTTGTATGCTGAAATTCCATAGCTTCCTGTCCTTTAGCTAGCTTGGTGTGGCACTCAGATCACCATGGCTTGCCCCTCCCTAGCCTTTTCTTCTGCTTTATCTCCGTCTGTGAATCTGTAAGCGTTCTTGTTCTAGTTTGCATGAGTGACTCACACCTGCTACCATATGCCTTTATGCCTTTTGGTGACCCAGTGTGCTTGGCACAGTCTTCCCCTGACCTGTCTAAACTTTCCTGTTCACTAAGGTCCCACATGAATTATATCGCTCAAGATGTCTTCCTGCTGTCATTTAGAAACCTGTCCTCCTGGATCCAAGAGCACTCAGTTCTCTATTGTGTTTAACACTTGCTGTATTGAGTTTACCATTTGGCTCTTGTATGTGTAACCTCCACACAGGTGTCTGAGTGTTTGGATGAGGTTTTACTCATCTTTTTGTCTTCAGACTTTTGCACAGTGTTCAGAACATGGCAAGTGCTCACTTAATTTTCTTAAAGTTAATGGTGCATGACTCTGAACACAGCAAGTGTTTTGTTTAAATCAGCTATCCTGAATGCTTCAAGCAGAACTGAGGCTACCTATACAAAGTGCAAATGTATGCTGGTAAATTAATTATGAATTGGTTGGTTCCAAACAAAGACAGCTGCAACCTGGTTTCTGAATGTCTTATTTAATTAATTGAGAACATCTCCTTAGGCTGCAGTAATAATCCTTTAGGGTATATTTCTATCCTGCTGTGACCATTACTTGGTCAAGAAAGCAATCAAGAGCCAGGGATGGCTCAATTGGCTGATCCTCCCCCTTATAAGTGCGGGGATGCCCTATGGGTATTGGTTCGTGTCCTGGCTGCTCCACTTACCATCCAGCTCCCTACTTGTGGATTGGGAAGGCAGTAAAGGTCCCAAAGCCCTGGGATCCTAAACCCGTATGGGAGACCTGAATGAAGCTCCTGGCTCCTGATCTACTTGGTTCTGGCCAGTACAGCCATTTGGGGAATGAACCAGCAGAGGCAAGATCTTTCTGTTTCTCCTTCTCTCTGTAGATTTACCTTTCCAATAAAAGTAAATAAATCTTTTTTAAAAACAGAAAGCAACCAAGTGTAACAATAATAAGTAAATGAGAAATACATGAAGGGTGGGCATTTGATGCCTGTGTTACATATTAGAGTTCCTGGGAACAGATAATTCTCTCTATTCTGTATTCTTAATAATGTGCACCCTGGTAGGCACAAGGAGTTGGCTTGAGTAACTTGGTCTCTGTCACCTGCATGGGAAACCTGGACTGTGTTCCTGGCTCCAGGCTTTGGCTTCTCTGGGACCTAGCTATCATGAGCATGGGAACAGTGATAGTGGATGGGAAATTTTATCTCTCTCTTTCTGTCTTTAAAACAAATAAATTTTAAATGAATTTTAAAAATAAATAGAAAATAGAGTGTATCGTCTTTTTTTTATTTATTTATTGTTGCTTACATTGTATTATGTAGTACAGTTGTAAATATTGGCTTTCTTTTAATTTTGTTATATATTTGAATTGTGCATGAGGCTGTAATATAAAAAAGGAATTTCTCTCGGGCCCGGCGCGGAGGCGCAAGTGGTTAAAGGTCCTCACCTTGCACGCCCGGGATCCCATATGGGCGCCGGTTCTAATCCCGGCAGCCCCGTTTCCCTTCCAGCTCCCTGCCTGTGGCCTGGGAAAGCAGTCGAGGATGGCCCAAAGCTTTGGGACCCTGCCCCCACGTGGGAGACCCAGAAGAGGCTCCTGGCTTTGGACCAGCATAGTATCGGCCCGTTGCGGCTCACTTGGGGAGTGAATCATCAGATGGAAGATCTTCCTCTCTGTCTCTCCTCTCTGTATATCCGCCTTTCCAATGAAAAAAAAATAATAAAAAATAAATCTTTAAAAAAAAAAAGGAATTTCTCACCTTGTGTCTCAGTCAAAGAAGTCTAGAAAACAATGCCCTGACCCTATCCTGGGTTGAAGTGACTCAGGAATAAGATGCCTTCTCAACCCCCCCTGCAAACAACCAGCCAGGAATACCCTCCTTTCTATTCCTGTAGGACGCTTTCCTTTAGGGTGCTGGGATTTCATTCAGAAGTGGAAGATGTGGAAGATGTTCCTCTACTGGGAGAGAAATAACTTTACAGTATTTTGTTCCCACTTTGTTTGTTAAAGATTACGACCTTAGATGCATCTTACCCTCCTTAGTTCTCTGATGGGAACTAGCTGATCTGGGAGGCCACAGTTCATCCTTCATTTTGCACTTGATTTGCTGTCATTCATTTCGCCCTGCCCTGGCTTTAAAGGGCTCCCAGCTGACTGGCAACATTTTGCATGAGGGAATAGGACAGTTAACTTTCTTTTTGAGGAACTGAAAGTGACCCCAGGCTGTGGAGCTGGACTAGAAGACAAGGAATAAAGAGGCAGGGCTCTTTGGACCAGTTGACTATTTTGGGACTCTGAGTTTCTGCTACAGCCTGGCAAGCTTTTCCTCCCCCCTCCCTTTTTTTAAAACTTACTCTTTTGTTGGCAGGTTTCTAAAAGCACAGCAGTGGCTGGGATAAGTCAACGTGGCATCCAGGAGATTTGTAAATTTTTCTCTGGATGGCAATTTTTTCAGAGAATAAGATGCCGTGGCAATCAGTGTCTGAATGGACTCCAGCCCATAGCTTGGCAGGGCCTGCAGTTTTGTGGAAGAAATATCCCTGTACAGTAAAGAGGAGAAAAACTTTTTATTTATTTTACACATTTTAGATAGAGAGCCTAACCTCCCCTTTTGCAGTATCACTGCAGGGTCTGAGAAAACTTTTTTTCCATTTTGTTTTGCCCCTAATTCTGCATTTCAGTTATTAAGATCTGAATTTTAAATAAAAGCGAATCTGCATCTCCTTACATTTTCCCATTATTCCTTTCAAAGTTGGGTGTAACTCCTTGTACTTGCCTTATACTCATTAGCATTCTCCTCTCTGCCCTCTCCCCCTCTGGACTTAGCAGAAGTGAAATAACTGATGCTGGCTCTGTGAGACAAGAGGCACAAACAGTGAAGCAACTTTTGTCCTCTACCCCAGGGGAAAATACTCGGGGCTTCAAATGCCTATGTCTGTGATTGATCAAGCCTGTGTGTGTAGGGTTGGAGGTTTGGGAGGGTTTTTTCTTGAACCAAGATTGGTTATTTATCAAGTTACTGTGTAACATAAGCCGTCATCTGCCTGGAAAGCAGATTGCATGTTCTGTGGTAGCAAGTTGCATCCTCTGTCCAAAGCAAGTCAACAGTTGGCTATGCATGCAAGAGCTGTGTGGAAAGCCCAGGCTTTGTAAGTAAGGGCCCGAATGCATAAGTTTTAGAAAATTCCAAACAAGTTTCATATCAGGGGGAAGAAGGGTCAGTGAGAATTTTAGAGACCTGTTCCTTGTCTAAGCAACTGCTATTAATGCATGAGGGAACCCTTCCAGAAAAACAGCAATCACCTGCTTCCCCTGTCCCCAGCAGTCTGCCTCTATCTTTAGTGCCCAGCACTTGGAAGAGGATTAATAGGTGGTTATTGGCAGGTACACAGACTACCTGCAATGATGACCAGTGTAGTCTCCTGCGGAACAATTACGAAGAAAACAGAATTTGCTCCAGAGATTTGACCTTGGGCTGCCTTTGTGCCCATGTTTATTTAGGCAGTGTTTTCATCTTGCTTTACAGTTCTTACCTCAGATAGGTTAGGAATTGAGTGTAGGACTCTTTGCAGACCTGGTAGGATTTTTTTGTTTGTTTCTTTTTTGAATGGCTGCATTTAAAATTAGGATCTTAGAAAATATCAAGGTCTGGTTATAACTTCTGATTATAACCAATCTCTAATATTGGATTTTTCATATCAGTGATAGCCATTGGAGAAAGTGGTTTTGGAGGTGTTGATGGAAGAGATGCTTCTAGATATAATGCAGAATGAAAGGAAAGAGACCTAGGTCTGATCTCATTGTTATATTGTGACAGTGTGGTATTCCCTAGTCCCCCCAGTCACTTTTTTGTTTTTTTGTAAGACTATTATTTTTTCCAAATTGTGTCCTTCATGTTTAAAGGGGGGTATTAAGGGAGAAAGCCCACCCAATTTCCCACCCTCCCCAGGTCCTGCATGTAGGGTATGCTCTGAGGTTCTTGCTCAAGTGGTTTTGATATTTGAACAGTTATGAATCGCTGCCAGTCTTGCCACTCTAAGCACTATGAGGTCCTCGAGAATTCTACTGATTCACATAGTCCATCATAGAGTCTCTGTTTGCCCTGTATTTCGCTGCCAAGATATAGCTGGCATGGTTGGTTGACTTGTTTTGTCTTCTCTCTTTTCTTGCCCCCAGTCACTTCTAACAGGCAGCCTCACAGCTCTTCAACAAAAAGATCACATAGGGTTCATCAAACCACAGACTCAGTGACGTTCCATGCCTGAGCCAGAGGCAGCTTTTATTGCCTATTGCCCAATAAAGTAGCAGCTTGGTGTTAGAGCTCCACCTATAGAGTATGCTAGACAGGAGAGCACTCAACCTGTGAGATTTGGAGTCTTGTGTATTTCGAATATAAGAAATAGAACAAGGGGCTTCCGGGAAAGAGTGGCCAGAAGCAGATAAAATAGTGCACAGGAGCCAGGAGGAAACAAAGTCCTTGTAAGCAGACGTCTTGAAGGCAAGTGGAAAACATGAAGTTAGAATTGATGGTGGCAGACATTAAGAAGTAGAAAGGATCAGAACTTTTATGGTGGGGGCTCAGAAGCAGATGGAATAAAATGTTGATGATGAGAATTAAGAGCAGACAGAGTCAGAATGAATTGTAGCCAGGAAGTAGATGAATTTAGGGGCTTATAGTAGTCAGAGTTGGTGACTAGACCTAGCCGGGGCTTGATAGTGGTCAGAGTAGGAAGTAGATTCAGGAGTTGATAGCTGGGAGGAGTTACGAAGTACACAGTCAGGATAGTGGCTGGAGCTAACAAGGAGATAGAACTTGGGGTTTATAATGATGGGGGATAGAAAGTAGAACCATGAGTTGATGCTGGTAGGATCTAGGATGTGATGAGTAGCTGAGACAGCTCATGTTTATCTTTGCATGAAACCCCAAAGCCTCCAAATTACAGAGAAAAGGCAAAATCCTCACAGTGGTCACAGGTCCTCATGGCCCAGTGGGGCACCTCTCTGTCCTCCCTCATGTCCTGTCATTCTCTTCTTTGCCAAATTTTCCCCTTTGGAGACAGACAGACTCATACACACAGACATACACAGAATGCTAAGTGAAGATTGGCATTATTGCCATGACTAGAACCAACTATTGGAAACAAGAGGCAGGTGTAGAGTACAACCTTCCCTCACAGCCCTGCTGACATCTTGGCTTCTGGATTTCAGCTTTGAGCACTGTAGTAAAATACACTTCTGTTGTTTGCAGGACACACAGTTTGTACAGGAGCCATAATAGGTTGAATCTTACAAAAATAGCCCACAGAGTAGGCATGGGGTGATATGGCTGGATACCCAGGCAGACCTAATGGAAGGCACTGGGTGGGGAGGAAGAGTAGCACTGCTGTACTCACAAAATGCTAGGCCCTGTGGCCCCCTGGAAGGCTCCATTGTGCATCTTCTCCAGGTGTATGTTTTCTTTGAGCTCCCTGTGGGGAAGGACAGTTTCTTTAGTGGAGTTGGCTCCTTTAAATGTGAGCACTCGTAGTCGCACACTCAGGCATGTTTGGACCACATGGTGTTCCTAGTGCGTAGGGAAGGGAAAAACCAGAGAACTACTGGGAAACTGGAAGAAAGACACAATACTTCCTTATAAAATTGTGAAATTGCTGGTATATGTGTTTGGTCTTTTCTCTGGCTCTGCCCCTCTCACCCTCCTCCCCTTACTTGGTAGAACCGTTTGTCTTACAAGTTAAAGAACTTACCCCTTCTTTTCTTGGAGTTATTAAAGTTTACTTTCAGACAGCTGGGTAGGGATGAAAATGCTGCCAAGGCTGAAGGGGTCAAGTGCAAGGCTGCTTCGTATTAGACTGTAACCTTGGAATTCTTAGAATTTGTTAAAAGTAATCTACTGACGTTTACAAATACTTGAAAAAGCTAAAGTAAGATCTATGCAAGGTCACCTATTCCATAATACACTTTCACTGTTTTTCTTACAGATGCATGTGTCTCAGTGGGTATAAACAGGAAGGAACCCCAGCTTGTATAGAAATTAACCTCTACCCTAGGTACTCCACAAGTCTGTGCACTATAGATGCCCCAGGAGTGGGGTGGAGTGGAAACAAGAGTGGTGAGGGCTGCTGCTCCTGAGGCCATGGATGAAGTCACAAGCTGCTATGGCAGTGGCTTTCTGCAGGTTCTGTGCCCATTTGCCCAAAGCAACTCAAGCTAGCCTCCTCAGGAGCAGCCTCTGCCTGGTCCCTGGACGAGGGAGCTGGACAGACCTGTTGGTGTGTGTGTGTGTGTGTGTGTGTGTGTGTGTTTTAGGTACTTTTCTGTAAGAGAACAGCAGTGACTCAAAGAGCATTTTTGAAAACACCTGATGGTGGGCAGCACAGTGTGCATGCATGGTACTGTTGTGATGATTTCAAACATGGAACTAATTCTTTTACATCACAATCACACTGTTTCACGAGAGAACAAATCCACCTACACTCACTGTTCTTGCCCCTTTAAGATGACCAGACACTTACCTGCACTCATCCTACAGCTTTAAGTCTCCTTCTTTTTGCATGCCTTTACATTACAAATGCCATTTAACAACTGCAAAAGCTCTGCATTTCACTCTGGGGTGGCTGTGTTTCTTCCACCTGCTTCTACTATGCCTTTGCCTTACAAACCTTAGCCCTTTCATCAGAATGCACCTGTCAGTCGCATAGCGTCCCATCCCCTGGGTGTATTTCCACTCTCAAAGAGATGAGGTTGTCAGAGTCAATTGCTCTTTAAAATCTAAATCAAAAGACATTTTCTTCTCAAAACCATCACTATTCTTCTTCCTGATTCGCTTTGTTTTAATTATGTTCACTTATAGTTATAAATCATTGAAACTTGACTCTACTAGCAAATAATTCTCATGTCAGCCAGGTCAGATTAATTGCTCACATTTCATGACAGAGCATTCCACATGTTTTATTAAAACTTGGATCTTTCTGAATACTTGTAACTCTGCATTATGTCATCAGTCAGAAAATAGATCCATTTATCATAGTTTGTTGGGGGGTGGGGTGGGGAGTAGTCTTTCAAGTCTCCTCCCAAGTGCAGTAACCTTGCAGATGTGAGAAGCACAAGCACGTTGATGATTCAAGGCACAAGGAGAACCTACAAAGGCCTTCGTCTAAGTGACATGCTCTGGGCCGGGTGGGCACTGATACCTGCATCCCTGGAAGTGTAATGGGGCTGTGCCTTTCTTCTCAGCCCAGGCATAGGAAGTAGGGGGCCTGAGCATTGTGCAGGACTTCGCTGTCATTATTCTGAGCAACTCTGGACAGGCCTATTGGTAGAGTTTTCTAAAAATTCAGGGAAAATGTGCCATCATTTATGAAAATACTAAGCATGGATTTCAAAACATTGTGCAACACACACAAAAAGCTTTTATTCCATTTCCATGAACTTTTTGAAGAACCTTCCTAAGTTCATTCAAATACAATTGATGCTACATAATCACTTGTTGAGTGAATAATGGAGCAAGAACCAGGGAGTACTGTGCTAAGATAAAGTCTGGCAAAAACAGATTCAGTTGAGCTGTCTGTTAACTCAAAGTTCTTGGTAGTGGACCTTTCATTAAGTCATGAAGTCAATAAGAAACAAGGGCAAATTCACTCCATGGTAGGAAGAAGTCTTAGAAAGCTACTATTTCTTGAACTGAGGTGTCAGGCCCTCTGCTAAGCACACACTAATTTTCAATATTCATATACCCACTCATAACTAATTATATAGTAAACATCCACTGAACATCCCTTATGTGCCATGCACCATGTTAAATATTGAAGACGCAAAATAGGCCGTTTCATGTGAAGTCCGTAAGTGCTTTTATCATACAAACAGTGCTGTGGCTTGGAACGTTTAAGTAACTTGTTCCAAGCCATAGAAGCAGATCCATTGTGATGTTTAAGGTTGAATTTTGGGCACTCGATCTTAGGCCTGTTATCAGAGCCACCCAACCATACAGTATGGTATCAACATAACAGGGTCTTTGATTAAGTATCTGTAGTTAAAAATAAATAGCAGGCCCACGTAAACCTGTGCTGCTCAGCTTCAGAGCAGTAGCAGCAACCACCTCTCTTGGGAGCTTGCTAAAATTACAAATCCTCAAGCCTTACCTAGACCCATTCAATCGAAGTTCAGGGAGTGTGCCCTGAACATCTGCTTGACAATCTGCAGGTTAGTCTAAGTGTGTGGAAGTTCGAGAAGTATTGTTGCTGAATGCTGTTTATGCAGTTTGTTCATGAGAAGCTGGGTTTTTGTTTTGCTTGTTTTCCTGAATGTTGTTGTTTTTAATGTGCTCTTAGCTTTTAGTGTACATGGAGTGATCATCCTTTTGTCCTCTGCCTGTCTTGGTTCCAGTGTTCTGAGTCCCACAAGCTTCAAGCTTCGTGGCTGTGCCATTGTTTTAGAAAAGGAGCCATAGAAACAAAGGGGTTGAGAGCCGTGGAGGGCACTATTAGCAGTCTCTTCCCTTGAATTAACAGCTGACAATCCTGGAGACCAGAGGGAAAGGGAGTGGTGAGGGTACCAAGTAGAAAAGGAGCTTCCCCCAGCCACCAGTAGAGGATAGGACCTCTGAATGTGTCTGCAGTGGGTGATTAGGCTGGTAAATGGTGTCACCCGATTTCTTTGCAGCTGGGCTTGGGGGAAGAATATCCTGAAATCATGCCACCAAGAACACACTGTCAACCTGCGCAAGGGAGGCTGCGAGGGAGGAGGCAGAAAGTAGGGTGTTGAATATTTCAGCAAACTGTCAACTTCAATGTATTGAGGCTGCATCTGTCTTTGAAATCAGGGTGCTCTGGGGTTTCCAGCCAGCCAGTTGCCTAGTAACATGCTCGAAACACTGAGGACTAGCCACTTGAAAGTTTATTTTTGCCCTGAGTTCCTTGCTGAAGATTGGATGTGATCTGGTAGCCAGAGTAAGATTTTATTTTTATTCATGAGCTGGGGAAATAAGCACATACTTACAGCGAAATTAGCGTCGTCCCATTGAATGCATGACTTTGTACTTCTTGGAGCCCATTTCCATATAGTTTGCTGAAGGAGGAGGAGAGAGGGTTTAGGCTGGAGAAGGAATGGAAAGAATCGCAGTTTGGAAGCACACATTCTTCCACCTGTGATGTTTATTACTAAGGTGATTGCTAGCATGCATCGTGTCTAGCTTTGTTTCTCTAACAGTTTAGAATCTAAGGGTCTTTGGGGAGGAAGCTGTTCTTTTTCGCTCAAGCTTACCTCTACTTCCCCTCTCACCACCATTGCTGATTTATAAAGTGTTTATTAAATGCCAAGTATCTGACCAGCTATCATACATACATATATAATAATTTAATTCTCATAATCATTTTTGTTGTTTTGGCAGCTTGCTTAAGGTCAAGGAAAGCAGTGGTGGGAGCTCTCTGAGGCCAGAACTGCCGACCTGAGCCCTTCTTCCCATGTGGGCAGAGTGGGATCTCTGGGGTGCTGACAGCAACAGAAGGCTCAGTACTGAGTCAGCTTTGCTTTCTCTTGGGTGAGTACATAGATTTGCTGGTGCCAAATCTGGTTCCGCATCCCAAGAAGACGTCAATGTCTATAAATGGTTTTTTAAGAACCATTAGTGGACCATGAAATCAGTTTAGTTGGGTGGTGCCGGTATTTTAAAAGATGAAACAGCACATGAGTATGTTATAAGTGATTGGGGTGTGAATATTTATGCAGTTTTATTCCACTTTGTTTACATGGCTGCAGGCACAGGTGCACTTACATCTGTATTAAGTCGTGTGTATATGCTTCCATGAACAATAAAACTCAATTCTCCCTGGAACACAGTTGGGCAGCAGGAGCACCATGAAGGAATCAGGACAGGGTCAAGTAGCACCTCTTCATTTCCCAAAACAGGCGCTAGGCTCTAAGAAGGAAGGTGCCTTGTCTGAGCCCCACAGCTGGCAGAAATGTGGCCAGAATGTCATGCCTGGGGCTGCTTCCAGCACAGGCGTTTTGCAGCCTGCCCCTCTCCTCCTACAGGGTCGTGTTCGAAGCCGTGTACTCTGAGTGACGTTCCCTGATGTGCTATTTAAAACATCCTCCCATCCCACAGAATTCCCTGACCCTCTTCCTAACCTCGTTTTCCTCCATTTGCTGTATCACCATGTAACCCGCAATTTTACTTCTGCATGTTCTCCACCCCTTCCTGTCTGCAGCAGGTTAGAGGCCTCAGGGTAGCAAGGCCTGCAAGCTCTTTTGTTTGCAGCAGAAGGACTTTGCATCTAGAGCAGTGTCTGGCACCGTGGAGGCACACTAAACCGACACATGAGCCAATGTCAGACCAATGTCCTAATGTAAACCACAGCTGGACATGTTGGAAACCATTGTGTTTAAGTTCTTTGTGAACAGCATTGTAAAAGCCAATGGGGGGCCCGGCGCGGTGGCGCAAGTGGTTAAAGGTCCTCGCCTTGCACCCCCGGGATCCCATATGGGCGCCGGTTCTAATCCCGGCAGCCCCGCTTCCCTTCCAGCTCCCTGCCTGTGGCCTGGGAAGGCAGTCGAGGACAGCCCAAAGCTTTGGGAACCTGCACCCGCGTGGGAGACCCGGAAGAGGCTCCTGGCTTCGGATTGGCATAGTATCGGCCCGTTGCGCTCACTTGGGGAGTGAATCATCGGACGGAAGATCTTCCTCTCTGTCTCTCCTCTCTGTATATCCGCCTTTCCAATGAAAAAATAATAAAATAAATCTTTAAAAAAAAAAAAGCCAATGGGGAAAGGGTTGTGGTGTAACATATAATTAAACTCCAGCTTCCCTTCTCAGGTTGTTGGCAGTTGCTTGGCCATGTTAGAGTCAGCCTGGGGTCAGGGTGAGACCCAAGAAATAGTTCAGACACTTGCTCCACCTGCCCCTGCTCCTCCAGCAGGCTATTGTCTGTGAAATTAATTCATCCTTCATTAAATAAGGCAGACAGTGACACTTCATGGCATATATGAATATGTGTGTATATGCATGTGTGTGTGAAACAAATATGTTTGTATCCACTAGCCTACAGATAGATGTGTGTATGTGTGTAAGTATGTCTGGTCTGTTTCCATGGATCCAAAGCACACCGGGCACAGATTGGCATGGTACAAACTCACAAGACACTCATGTTGAAATATAGTACTTGGGCTTTGAAATATAAATTGGAGATTTTAAGACAACTTTTCTAAGCATTGATTTATTCCTTAGCCCTGCTAAGCCTTCTGACATGCCAGGGCCCTGGCAGGAGTCTGTGTGAAGTGTGCCCTTTGCCTATCGCAGGAAGGAGTTCCTTCCCTCAGTGCCTCGAGTCCTAGAGCTTTTTTCATGAATTCCAAGTTTATATACTCACACACCAACTCTCCAATATCAGACACTGGATTATTGGATGCCATTTTTTTCAACACTTGTTCTTCACCTTTATATTATAGAATACAAAAGGATAGGTACTTGCTTTATTGTCTTGGGTAATTTTACATAGTCTTCTTGACTCCTTAGCAGCCTAATCCCACTTGAACTTTAAAAAATTTTATGCTTAGAATATTACTCTCAGGTAGGCTGTTGTCATATATGTGGTTGAATTTTTCAGTAGCAAGCTCTTAGATGAAAGAAACATACCTGCCTTTTCTTTGAACTTACTTGAAATTTGATTTCTTACAGCGTTGAAGCCAGAAGTTATCAAAGCAGTTCCCTTCATCTGAGGAATCAGAATCTGATAGTATCCAGGAATAAACACTTTTATCGCGAGCTCTCTCAGTGAGTGTTGGCCCCCTTGCCCTAGGATGTACCATAGGATGATGCAGTTCTTATCATTTCTAGGTGAAAATTCGATAGTGTCTTGGTCAGATTTCAGCTCAGAATCCGGTCCCCTTACTGCTTTCTCAAGCGTCTAAGCGATGGAACTACCTGTGTAGCCAGTCAAGGAAAGTAGCCCCTGCTGTGCAGTTAGCAAAGCAAATCTGCCAGTAGTTTGTCTTGATGCAGGTTCCTGTTTACTGCCAGGTGTCACCTTGATTCTAGTTTTGATACATGTTGAGATTTTTGCTTTTTTTTTTTTTTTTGCTGGTTTGGAATGTTATTTCTCTATGGGCAGACTTATGGTTAGGCCTACAAATACTGAGCCCAACTACCTGGACTTGACACTCAGCTCTGATACTTACAAACTGAGATATTTTGGTTAACTTGCATAATCTCTGATTCAATTTCCTAACCTGAATGGAGGGATGAAAATGACAGTACTGGCCTCATAAAATTATCAAGGAGATTAAAACGGCAAATGGATGTTAAACATTTAGAAACGGGCTTTTCATGCCTTGGCCTTGTTATTACTGTATTTTGCAGTGACCGCCAGTCCTCTAACCTGACTTTCTGTTTGCATGCTCTGGACGGGATTTTCCAGGAAATGAAGGCAACCAGTTTATTAGAATTACTATCCTCCTTCACTGGCACAACCTGTCCCAGGTAGAAAAGGTCAGCTCAGTGGCATGGGCTACTGGACCCTTAGCTACCTTGGTATGTAGTATCATGGACATTTTGAATTCAGAAAAAATTTTATATATATATATATGTATACATATATATATATGTATATTTTTAAAATGTTTTGCAAGTGTCCTGGGTCCTGCTTCTCCCAGCTTTCCAAAGAATGCAGCTCTCTGTTTCCTTTTCAGCTGTTCCTTGTCGCTGTTCTCCCAGTTACAATAGAGCCGCTGGCTTGTTGTGATTGTAAGAGTGGCTTCCTTACTTTGGAGAAATGACAACCATGAGTGGGAGACCTCATGCTGTCAGGCCCACACAATGCTTTTAATGCCCTTCACAAACATCTGGAGAGTCACTTCAGATGACTTTTCTCCAAAACATCATGGTGTCAGAATTAAATGAGGAGGACTGCTTTTGCCTTAAGGAGTCTGTCATAGGCACAGAAATCAAAGTGTGTTCTCTATCCCCCAACTCCTCTGTAATAATAGTTACCCTAACTCTGAAGCATTGTCTAGGTTCTCTATTCAGATGTCAGTAATTGTGATCATGCAGAGAGCATGGCATCTTTTTATTCCAAATAAGTTTCAGGCTTTAGAAATTAATTCTAAGTGATGCTCTCATTCTGAACGTTGCTGTGTAATGCACTCCAAATGTTTCCTGGGGCTCTGCAAGCCTTTCTGGAGTTATATTCTGAGCCTTAGGTATTCTGCCATGATCTCCTCTTGGATCATATGGTCACTGTTTTTTTTTTTTTAGGTGATTTCAAGGAAGAGAGATTATCTTATGGTTTACAGATCCCCAGGGTCTCAAAAAGTCACCCCTTAATGGAGGGAGAAAGCATTCTTTTTCATGAAAGATGCTCCATATAAGCCAATGTTTATCAAAGGGCTGTACAGGCAGCATCCGAAAGAAGAGGAGTATCCAGTATTCACCCTGTTTTCCCCAAGTAACACTTTGCTCAGGTTCTTATGACTCTTCATATATGCAGATACTTTTCTGGTGGATTCTTGGCAGTAGTGATTAACAATAATGGCCACCCACTCACTGCTGTGTGTTGCCATGGCCCTAGTTTTGGATATAGAGCAAGGTCACCCTATTTCCATTAGTTCACAGTCTCTAGCATGGAGTCCCTCTTCTTGTGGGAAATGTACCTGTTGCCTTTCAACAAAATAACAAAACAACAGTGAGTTTTCATATTTATCTCTACCTCAGCAAAGTTCGTGTCGACTTCTGTAACTCTTTCATATGCAGTAATAAAGAGGGCAACAGGTACTAAAACGATGCTGATAGTGAAGGCTCTGAATGTGTCAAGCAAAATTTTCAAAGGAATCCACATCCCGTAGTGAAACTTAAAATGAGACAGTAAAAGACATAGGGAAGTAAGAAAAAGAGAGGGTCTTTTTTTTTTTTTAATTGGAAAGTGAGATTTACAGAGAGAAGGAGAGACAGAGAAAAGGATCTTTCTTCCATTGATTCACTCTCCAAGTAGCTGCAGTGGTCAGAATTGAGTCCATCGAAACCAGGGGCCTGGAGCCCCTCCAAGTCTCCCATGTGGTTGCAGGGTCCCAAGGCTTTGGGTTGCCCTCTACTTCTTTTCTTACTGCTTCCACAAGCAGGGAGCTGGGTGGGAAGTGGAGCAGCCGGATTTAGAACTGGCACCCATATGGGATACTGTTGCATGTAAGGCGAGGAGTTTAGCCACTAGGCTACTGCACCAGACGCTAAAGCATCTTTATAGAAGCATGCTGGATGGTAAATATAGGAGGTCCTAGAGCAAAAAACTCTGTATTTTGTAACCCCTATGTCCTAACTGAATAATTACAGATGTTGAAACCATCAGATGGAAGTTTGTTATCTAACTGTTGAGTCACAGTAACTCAAAAGTACCCCATTGTATGGGCCCGGCGCGGTGGTGCAAGTGGTTAAAGGTCCTCGTCTTGCATGCCCGGGATCCCATATGGGCGCCGGTTCTAATCCCGGCAGCCCCGCTTCCCTTCCAGCTCCCTGCCTGTGGCCCGGGAAAGCAGTCGAGGACAGCCCAAAGCTTTGGGACTCTGTACCTGCATGGGAGACCCAGAAGAGGCTCCTGGCTTTGGATCGGCATAGTATCGCCCATTGCGCTCACTTGGGGAGTGAATCATTGGACGGAAGATCTTCCTCTCTGTCTCTCCTCTCTGTATATCCGCCTTTCCAATGAAAAAATAATAAAAATAAATCTTTAAAAAAAAAAAGTACCCCATTGTAATGTATGTGTTAATGACAAAGGGAAGAATGATGAAGGACTAACAACAAAAATGAAGCACTTGAAATTTGATTCAATTTTTGGCTTGAAATACTCAGCTTTGGGATTTTGAATTGGTAAATATCCCTAAAGTGTGAACAAGCATGATGCGTACATTCCATGTGATTCCAGTTGCGTTCAAGTGGATGTGTGTGCAGGTGCGGGACCCAAAAGGACATGTTGAACTCCACTGCTTGTGATTGTGAATGGCTTTTGTTTTTTGCTTCTTGTGTTTTTCAGTTTCCTGTAATGTACTTATTAGCTATGAGAAAATAAAATTTATTTCAAAACCAAAAAAAAAAAATTGGGCCTGATGTGAGACCCTAGTGGCTAAAGTCTTCACCTTACACTCACTGGGATCCAATGTGGTTACCAGTTCATGTCCTGGCAGCCCCGCTTCCCATCCAGCTCCTCGTTTGTTGCCTAGGAAAGCAGTCAAGGATGGCCCAAAGCCTTGGGACCCTGCACCTGCATGGGAGACCCAGAAGAAGCTCCTGGGTCCTGGCTTTGGATCAGCTTAGCTCCGGCCATTGAGACTGCTTTGGGCATGAATCATTGGACGGAAGATCTTCCTCTCTGTCTCTCCCTTTCTCTATATAGCTTAGTTTCCAATGAAAATAAATAAATGAATCTTTTAAAAATATATATAAAATGGGCCCCAGTGTGGTAGCCTAGTTGGTAAAGTCCTCTCCTTGCATGTACTAGGATCGTGTTTGGGTACCAGTTTGTGTCTTGGCAACCCCACTTCCCATTCAGACCCTGTACACGTGTGGGAAATCTAGAAGGAGCTCTTGGCCTCTGGCTTCAGATCAGTTTAGCTTTGGGCGATCTGAGTGAACCAGCAGATGGAAGATTTTTCTCTGTCTCTCCTTCTCTCTATAAATCGGCCTTTCCAATAAAAATAAATAAATTTTAAAAAATCTCATAATGTATTTTTACCGGAATATGGATTCTAGGTTAGAATTTGTAGTTCAATTCTTGTTGATTTTCTTAGGTGTAATGGTACTATAGTAAACATCCCTAATTGGGGAGGTACATGCTGAATTATTTAGGGGAGAAAGTCATGATGAACAGATGTTTCTTTGGGTGATTTGGCAAAAGGGACAGGTATGGGGGCAACATTTTGGCACAATGTATTAAGCCACTGCTTGTGTTGCTGATGAGCTGTATTGGAGTACCAGCACAAGTCCCAGCTGCTCTGTTTCCTATCATGCAGGGAAGGTAATAGAAGATGGTCCAAGTGCTTGGGTTCTTGTTACTTCTGTGGCAGACCAAAATGGAGGTCCTGGCTTTGTCCTGTCTCAGACCTGGCTGGTGCAGACATTTGGGAAGTGAATCAGCAGATGGTGAATTGGGATGAAGTATATGAGGTGTCTCATACTATTCTTTTCATTTGCCAGTGGAAATACAAATTGTAGGTGATTCCATTTGCAAGTCAAAAACTTAAAAGTAAAAAAAAAATTTAAAGAAGGTGATTAGATTCAGTATTTTTAGTACGGTTTAAACTCCAAATATCAGCTTTAACTGTAGTTAACTGTATTAATTTGGTAGTTGCAAAAGTGTTATATTACTTGCACCAGGAGTTACAATAATCCCACTGAGAGGCTGGCATTGTGGGATAGTGGGTTGAGCTGCTGCTTAGTGTACCATATTGGATTGTTGATTTGAACCTTTGGCTACGCTGCTTCCAGTGACACTCCCTGCTGTTGTTTCCATGAAGACATCAGAATATGGACAAATTCTTGGGTCTTTGTCACCCACATGAGAGCCCAACATCAAGCTCCTTGCTTTGGCCCAGCCCAGATCTGGTTACTGTAGACATTTGGGGAGTGAACTAGCAAATAGAAGATTCTTTCTTCTGTTCTGCCTTTCAAATAAATAATAAATAAATATTCTTTGATAAATTAACCCACTGAATAGACAGGGAAAGAGGCATGTCAAGCTGGCCTGACTTAATTAAGGCTGTGTGACTGTTCAGAGATTGGGAACCACAACCCAGTTTTCTCACTTCAGTGCTCATCAGTCTCTCTACCCAGGATGGCCTGGCTGCAACCTCATCATGCTTTGTCTGACAGCCCTTCTCTGCCAGGTCTTAGGAAGTTACTTGCTGCCTTTTGTCCTTCTCCATTGAGTTCAGGTGTAGATGAAGGCTGTCCCCTTCATGAGATGGGTACAACCAGCCATTTAGACTACGTTAAAGGTGGTGCCACTAAGTCCTGCTCTCTCAGGGAGGCCATTTCAAGGTGGCATCTTGAGGAAATTTTATGACAAACCAAAGTGGCTTGATCAAGGGACTTAAGAGTGTAATACATAGTTTCAGCATCCACCCCACTGAACTTCTCCAGCATCAAGTGAAGTGTTTTGTTTTCATTAAGTGAGTTCACAGTTGCTAAGGATCTGGGTGGAGGTGGAGGGCAGTACATATTCTACAGAAAGCCAAATCTATACCACTCAGAATCAAAACAGAAGGCTGCTTTCATTAGTTTCTGATTAGGGAGTAGGGCTTCTAAGAGTAGAAAATTATGCTTCTCTCTGTAAGTGTAGTACCCCTTTTCCAGAAGCACACCCCACAGGATCTTGGGCTTACAGTAGGGTCTACCTAACTAAGAATAAGCACCGTGCAAATTACTGGTCACTGTCCTGCCAAGTAGAAGGCCAAGAGCAGGGAAGGCAGTGGAAACACAGTGCCCAATAGACTGGCATCTGTGCATGTCTCCTTTCTTTCAGAGGTGGGGTAGTGAGTCCCTCTCTGCTTACATGCACTGCCATTCTTGTGAAAATCATTACCAGTGAACCAGTGGCCTTGTCACAGGAACACTGTGCAGCTCTGTGTACATGCTGCAATGTGACTGTGAGAGGAGTCCCATCACCCCTGGAGATGGGCAAGGTGGTCTGTTTGGGGAGCTCCTGGTTCCCTATGGATTAGTCCAGCACTTGCTTGCTTGCTTGCTTCTTCTTTTTTTTTTTTTTTTGGTTAAAGATTTATTTATTTTTATTGTAAAGTCAGATATATACAAAGAAGATGAGAGACAGAGAGAAATATCTTCCATCTGATGTCACTCTGCAAGTGCCCACAGTGGCTGGTGCTACACTGATCTGAAGCCAGGAGCAAGGAGCTCTTCCAGGTCTACTATGTGGATGCAGGATCTCAAGGCTTTGGGCCGTCCTCAACTGCTTTCCCAGGCCATAAGCAGGGAGCTAGATGAAAAGCGAAGCTGCTGGGATTAAAACTGGTGCCCCTATGGGATCCTGACGCATTCAAGGTGAGTGCTTTAGCTGCTAGGCCATGGCTTCAGGCCCCTAGTACTTGCTTTCTTACTGAGCCTCCTCCATATATCTGCCTTTTCATGCTTACTTCACCTCCATTCCCATCGCATTTACCTGGGAGGAGCACCTAAGAGTTCTTGATTGTTTTTCAGATTTAGATCATAACTGTATGGAGTCTTGGATGCTTTTAATAAAGGCTATTATATTGGGTGGTTTCTTCTAATTACTTTTTCAGAGCTGTCTTCAAGTTTATTTCCTTATTATGGCATTCAAAGCCCTCTGTCCTCTACCCCAGCCATTATATAAACGTTTTTCTGCTTTCTTGATTCCCTTTGTTCTCTTCATTTAGGGGCCGGCTTTGTAGTATTCTAGGTTAGACTGGTGTCTGTGATGTTGACTTCGCACATGAGTGCTGGTTAAAGTTCCAGCTGCTATATTTTTGATTAGCTCTCTATTGATGTTCTTGGAAGGGCAGTAGAGAAATGGCACAATTCTTGAACCCTTGCTATAGTCATATGGGAGAACTAAATGACATTTTAGGCTCTTGGCTTTGGTCTGGCTTTTCTCTGGATGTTGCAGCCATTTGAAAAATAAACCAGAAGATGGAAGATCTCTCCCTCCCCACTATGATTCTGCCTTTCAGATGTTTTTTTTTTTTGTTTGTTTGTTTTATTGGAAAGGCAGATATACAGAGAGGAGAGACAGAGAGGAAGATCTTCCATCCGATGATTCATTCCCCAAGTGAGCCACAACGGCCGATGCTATGCCGATCCGAAGCCAGGAGCCTCTTCCGGGTCTCCCACGTGGGGGCAGGGTCCCAAAGCTTTGGGCCGTCCTCGACTGCCTTCCCGGGCCACAGGCGGGGAGCTGGAAGGGAAGCGGGGCTGCCGGGATAGAACCGGCGCCCATATGGGATCCCTGATGTGCAAGGTGAGGACCTTAACCACTGCGCCACCATGCCGGGCCCCAGCTGTTTTTTAAGTCATCTCTTCATGTAAGGTTCATTCCAATCCATCATCTTTCCCTTTTACTTTTTTCCATAAGGATGAACTCATTTATTATCTCATGTAGTTTTGCCAGGACTGCAGCTGCAAATAGGAGAGGAATATGCATACAAGGAGCAGAACTGAGTAGAGGCCACTGGGATTTAGATATGAATAAGTGAGGCAAAGCACCAAGGAAGCTGTTTCTGAATGGTGGCACAATGGAGGATACCCCATGCAAGACAGAAGATAGGTCCAGAGTAAAGGAAGTCAGGCAGATGTACCCTGAAATGAATAGATTGAACTACCTTTGGAGAGTGCCCCTCAAGTTTCAGTATATATGTGAATCATTGGGGATCCTCTGAAGATCTGTATTCTGAGTTAGGTAGTCTGGGATGGGTCTGAGTTTTCAGAAGATACATGCACCATTTTTGGAAAAGCAAGGCCATAGCAAACATCCTGAAAGGAACATGGCCTGGGAGCTTGGTAACCTGATTTAGTGACTATCAAACAATAAGGAATTATTTGTAAGATTATTCATGGATAGAGAAATTGATGGTGTTGTTCAGAATAATGACAGGGACACAGCGAAAGGCAAAAAAAAAAAAAATCAGAGGAGAGACAGAGATAGAAAAATCAGGTCCATGGATTGACTACTCTACTTACTTTGACAATATCCTTCTAAATTCCTCTTAGTTGACATCTTGAAATTTGCATGCTCTCTGTTAACCAGGGCTCTGAAGTCTGTGTCTCCTCAGCCTTGGAGCATTCCAGAAGGCAGTGAGCAACTTCATCAGGAAAAAATTCAGCACTGAATATCTCTGAGCCCATATGATAAATTGCACACAGAGTTGGCATGTCACAAGTGCCCTCACCTCCACCTCAGCATTTTAGGTTAAGAAGAGTGTCAGTGGTGTGTGAGGGATGAGGTGCAACAGCAGAAAGAGCTCACCTTAAGCCAGAGGTGAGAATAGCAGGAGGCTGTAGGGCAGAACAGGAATTGGGAGTTTACTCACAGTGTGATGGATTCGTTATTCATCCCTTGAAATGCATTTCCTGGTATGGTGGTTATGTGTAAGTTATCGCAAATTTCCCTTGAGGAGAGAAATGAGAAATATTTACTCTCCAAATTTCAGCTGCAACTAGGAAACTGTTATGCATAAGCAATCAGCCTGGTACTTACAGAATGAAATTAAATTCCGACGAGAAGATCTTTGTAACATCTGGAAGCTTTCGGATGCCTGTGTTACAGATGCTCCTGTGATTTGGAGCAGGGTGGAAATGGGGGTAGAGAATGGGTAAGAGTGATTATCATTGAGGCAAAAAGACAAAAGGGACCAGAAACACCCTTTACAAATACTGTTTTCACCTTTAATTAAAAGCACATTCAGTTTTGACTTTATCAATAACATGTTTACCTAATGAAGATTGTCAGAATTAAATTTGTTAATACTGGACTCTCATGTGGGTGGCAGGGGCCCAAGCATTTGGGCCATATTATTCTGCCTTTCTCAGGGCATTAGCAGGAAGCTGAGTTGGAAGTGGATCAACTGGGACTCGAACTGGCACCCATACCAGCATAGCAGGTGACAGCTTTGCCTGTTACACCACAACACTGGTCCAATGTCATCTTCAAGTGTGCTTCAAGTCTGCCTTTTCCTATTAAATCAATTGTATTGCAACTTTGGTAGTTTCTTCTGTGTTCTTAATAGTTCTTGAAAGTATTCCTGTTCTTTGGAGCAGATTTTAAACTTAAATAATTCAGGAAGATTAATCTCGTGTGAGAAATCCATATTCCCGATTAGGTAAAACCTACATTTGTTTAGCTACTCTAACAAGTAAGCTTTGGGAAGTCCTTATTTGTGTGTCATTGAAATTGCTACATTCTTCAGGTATTGGAGCTACATTCCACTTTCATTTCTTGCACTTTTTTTTTAACCCTCCAGAGAGGCAAAAGCTTTAAGTAACAGCTGAGATTGAAGAATATTTTATTACACAAACAGGACTCCTTTCGATGTGTCCAGGCTTCTGGATCTCCCCCACTGAGTTTTAAATTGATCAGTCTTAGGACAACTTGATATGTACCTGGCATCCTGGTGACAAGAAAACAACTGAACATGTGCCTTGTCTGTGGCTGGGGCTAGCAACATGGGCTTCAACTGCAGTTTGGACTTGCATCAGGGGATTATCACGTTTTGGGGTGAAAATGCTGTTTAATACAGACTGTGACTCTTAAATAATGAAGTGACTCTTAAAAATGAAGGAGACAAATTGGGTTCTATGAGTTTCTTTTTTTTTTTTTCCCAAGAGGCTGACACAATTGGAGTGCTTATGTAAGTCCTGCCCCCTGCAGGGTCAAGAGAACCACAACACCTGCATATAGACCTGTCAGCATGGCGTAAGGGTGTCTGGCATTCCCACCAGCAGCTCCTGGAAAACACCCTGGAACCAGACTGACAGTGGCACATCAGACAGACGGCCTTTCCCCTCTTCTGGTTTCCTTTTTGCAGGTGGGTAGGGGCATGGACTTTACATCCTCTGGGGGAATTGAAAGAATTCAGTTTGTCAGAAGAGAGAGGATATTGGTGTTAGGCGGACAACTTCGTATGTGAATGGGACAACTTGGTCTGTGAAAAGAACCATGGCGAGAAATTTGCAGACTGCACAAAATTTTAAGAATTATGTCATTGCTCGCAAGGTGGTGACTCTGTTGTGCTATAGTGATAACCTGTAGGCTAAGAAACCGAAAATGGGGTTTAGTTGATCTGGTACAGTGCCTATCCTGAGAGAGTACTTAAAAAGTTTTCACTTGATGAATGAAGGAACAAAAGGTGATCAGCAACTCTCGACCAGTACTAGGGGATTGAGGGCTGAGTGAATATCTCTCCCACTTCCATCTTAGAGGATTTTGAATCACCCTAGCTAAAGTGTTGTGATCCTTCCATTCCTTCTATCAACTATGAACTTCACTGTTGAGGGCTCTGATTGTGGCACAGGGGTTAAGCAATACTATGTTAGAGTGCCAGTTCAAGTCCTGGCTATTTTACTTCCCATCAAGTTCCCTGCTCTCACACCTAGGAAAGCAGCAGCAGATGGCCCAAGTACTCAGGCCCTTGCCATCCATGTAAGAAAATCCAGATGGAGTTCTGGGCTCCTGGCTTTGGCTTGGCCCAACCTGGGTCATATGGCCAATTAGGGAGTGAACCAGGTGATAGAAGTGCATTCGTGTTCTCTATCTCATCCTACCTTTCAAGTGAAGTGATGAATCTTAAAATAACAAAAAAGAAAACCACCATCACAGGATGTATTCTGCCCAGGCATTTGAGACAAAGGCAGGGAGGCACCCTGCATGGTGGCTGACAAGAAGTGCTGATTAAATGTAAATCAGAAGACTGAAGAGGACCCTGCAGATAATGTTAAGTGTGCAAGCATGGCTTAAAAATCCTTTCCAGCTTTTGAATTGTTTTGCTTTTTGATGAAATGCTCATCTTTCCCTCCCCAATTACTAAAGAAAGGAAAAATTTCTCACAAGTATTTTAATCGGGGGAGATGTGTAAATGCTCCAGGCTCGATGTAAACCAGGTTTTTGGTGTTCTGGATCAGTCTGTAGAAAGGGAAGAGCAGACAGCAGCAGTTCAATAGATGTGAATTGTTTGGAGTGCATGAGGCTAGAGGTTGCTGGCTGAAAATGAGGTCAACCAAACCAAGTAACTTTCAAATGCTTGGGAGGAGTTCTTGGGACTCTGGCAGTGGAAGTGGCATGGAAAGAGCTAGCTATTTCCAGGGGGCTCTGCTCTCAGCCTTCTGAAGAGATAGGAGTGAGCATCATGGCTGGGAGTGTGTCTGTGCACATCCCTTTAACCTCTCCTCCAGACAGCACTAACATTCAGCTCAAGCAGGTCTCACTGGAGAGTCTGTAAAGTGAGGAGATAGGAGGTTCTGTAGTACTACCCCCTGTAGAGAAGCTAGTCCTCTTTTTTTTATGGGGCTGGCGCCCATGCTGCTCATTTATTTGAACAGGCATATAGCTGATGGAACCACAAGTGCAGAGGTCATGGGATTAGAATTTTAGAATTTCATGCCCATTCCATCCAGCCTCCTAACTTCCTTAAGCTACTGTTCCCTTTCATAAAGCTGGAGTCAAAATATTTCCTAATGCCCCGTCTTTTAGGTTGATAGGTTTTGAGCAATAGAATATGCAATGATAATACGGAGCAGGACACACAGAATATAAAAATGCAAACACAACATTACAGTACTGTTACTGTGCATCCTTCATGTTCCCAGTAACTGTGACCCTTTAGGGAGTAGCCACAGTGCTGAGTCCTGTCCAGTTCAGACACAGTAAAAGGTTGGAAAGTGCTTTTGGCTTAATCCAGGCAACAACCATCAGAGAAAATGGAGCCAGCTTGGCTGCAGCCTGATCAAGCTATCTGTGCTCTGATTCTTCACGGAGTGAATGCTTGTGTGTAGAGTTCACTGTGAGGCTACAACCATGCAAATGTCTGTCGTTGTAATTGCTGAGATCAAAAAGCTGAATATTTTGTGTCCTGTCACATGGTTGAGAAGCAGCAGGTACTCTGTGCTCCTGTTTTTCTGGTTCTAGGTCTAGCACTTGTTTTACCACACCACAGTTACCTATCCTGGGTGCCTATTCATGCCTAAAAGAAGGAAATGATCATATGATTCTTTATATGTGAATGACATTTTATTGTGCTTGCTTTTACAGCCACTGAATTAAGCCATTGGGGACCATGCAGGGCATGATGTCAGTGTAAACTAAGGGATTTTCAACTAGTGGATATCTGGCATCTGATCTTAGACCACTTATTCATTCCATAAGTATTCCTTGACTATCCATTTGTGGCAAACAGTATTCTAGGTGCTGGGCACACAGCTGTGAGCCACAACCATGGGAGTTACTGGGCACTCACCTCCTAATCTTAGGGCTTTGACTTTGAGAATTCATAAACTTCCCCTTAGGCTGCCTCATTACTCTTTCTGTTGATAGATGTTGCTTTGCATCACTGGTGGGTTCTCTTTATCACTAGCTGTCCTGGTGGGTCTCAATGGTAGCTGTGCTTCAGCATTACCTAGAGAGTCTGTTAAAATATAGATGTTCAGTTCTGAGATAAAACTGTGACCTGCAATTGTATCAGCTACCCACACTTTTCTGCTTCATGACCAAACCCAGACTACAACCTTTCCATTGAAACATCTGTTATTTTGTATTTCTCTGTACTTGGTTGGTGAGGTAGTTTCACCTTCCTGGCCACATGTGATCTGGGACACATTTATATTTTTCACTTTTCTGTATTCCTGCAGCACCTGGCTTTGGACTGGACTCATGGTAGCTACTCAGATACTTATCTTTTAATTATTGTTTTAGGTACTTACTCATTGAACCATGTGTTGGGAGGCCTTGTGATGTAATGAAAAAAATGTATGACCTTTGAAGATAGACAGATGTGGGCTTATGCTCTAGCCCTTTCATTGTCTGAAGGGCCACACTGATCAAATTACTGCACCTTTACAATCCTTTCCCTGAAGAAAAGGCATCATTTTCCCATGCTGCAGCATAGTCTAAAAGCTCCAAACATGTGATTCTAACATGCTTATCCCCTTAGTTTCAAAACACCTAAGCAAATGAATTTTAAGGCATTTCTCTAGAAGCTCCAGTTCAAAATACACAGGCAGAGGAAAGAAGTTTAGCTCACATGACCTAATTTATAATTCCATTTCTGGTACTAACTTGATGTGGGACATCAGGAAAGTCAGCTAATTTCTTTTGGGTATGCATTCATGAACCAAAAACCAAGTTGAGCCAGGATTCACCCATCTTTTTTGTGAATTAGGATAAAATGATTGGTTGGAAAGCATTTTTAAAGACTTAATTCTAAAACATCACTATACTAACAATAGAACATGACAAACCCAATATATACATTTTCCACACAGGGCTTTTACTTGGTAGGTATTTAAGAAGCACTGAGTGATTGAATTTGCCAAATAGCTCCCAATGAACCAATTCATGATTTCTAAACTGCTTTCTGAATTTTCCCACTACCCCAGGTATGCCATACCCTCCCTTCCATAAGCAAGAGCTATCTGGCAGGACTTCACAATGTCAATTTTAATTTTCAACTTTGTGTTGTGATGTTTCAGAGTTTATACAGCTCCCAGGGAGAAGCAGTTGTCACCATGGCAACCTTCAGGCCACTGCAGTGAGAGAAATTAGTGCCTGCCCAGACCTAGTAATTGCTGTAGTCTTTTCCTCTTGAATTCTTGGCAGTAGATGCTTGAATACAAATACTGAGTGGGCTCCAGCCAGCGAGGGTAATAGTGTACAGCAATAAACTATCTGTTAGCTGATGCTTACATTTCAGACAAATTGAGGAGGTTGTCAAAGGCATTAGCTTCTATCTTTTCCAGGGAATCACTCTGAGAGATTTCACTAGGGAAGAGGAAAGAAAAAACAATAAAGAAAGGAACATGAAAGAAATGACCATGTCTACATGATAATGAGCTATGTGTGATCTAACACTGGGGGTCTCCAGTGGGTCCCTCTGAAAAGAATGGTGACATGCAAGTTGTGCTCATCTCATAAAGTTCCCTGTGGGAGGACTGGTGGGCATCTACAATTCAGATGCAAGTGAAATTGCAAGTTTCAGTAACTGTTTATGTGACAGGTTTTTCTTGGCTTATCTATGACTCAAAGTCATAGATTATTAGAAATGGATAGGCCCTTTGAGAACATCTGGTTTGACTCCCTTGTTTTATGGCCCTGGAAATCAAGGCTCTGGGAAGAGAGGCAACAGTATTTATACAAAGGGTCATGAATAGGATTTGAATTTCTGGGGTCCCAGTTCCATCATTCTGGTAAGATGTCAACTTTGGCTGTATCCTAATTTAACATTATGTTATGCTAACGTTATGTTTCCCCAAACGCTGTTCTATTGAAAGTTGTACTTGGTGTTTACCATGGACTGTGATTACCTATTTCTTTGACTGTTTAATTCACTCTGTAAACCAGTGGAGGACAAGGACTGTATCCTATTGACTTCTGTATTCCTAGTGGTTTCATATTGCCTGGCACATGGTTAGTATATAAATGAAAGAGTAAATGAGTGAGTGGATTAATGAATAAACTGATAAAAAAAAAAAGACACGAAAGTCAAGGAACCAGCTTTGTCATTTACCATCCCTAAGCCTGTTGGTAAAGCCAGTGTTAGTCTAAAATTCCAACCTAAGCCACTATTTGCTACCAACGGAGACAAAAGTCTGAAATTCACAAATTGTACAATTGAGTGTTTCTAAGGTTAACATTCACTAAGGGCTTTAGACTTCATGAGAGCTTTAGCTCACAGAAAGGCAGAGCCTCAGGCACTTAATGTCTTTTCTGAACAACACAGTAATGGATTACTCCTGGGCTGATTCATCTTATTCCTACCTAATGGTTTGCTTATTTAACTGTGGCTGCTTTTCTCAGTAGGTGGTCTTAGTGCACTAAAAGTTATCAAAACTCCACATTTAAACTTGAGAGCAGGAGAGTTTGAGTTTGGCTGAAATGAACTAACATTTCTGTTGTGAGTTTCTTTTAAGATGCTCTAATTCTTGAGAAATTATATTTTAATGTTCTTGTGGCTTGTTAGTATCCTAAAGAGTGGCAAAGATTCCCAGAGGAGCTAGGGTAGGTGGAGTAGCATCCTTCCTAGGGATGCAGATCTGGTGCAGTCCAGTGGATTCTTAAGACCACAGATGCTCTCCAGTGGCCTTTGTGGTCCTTGTATGCAGACTAAACATAAGGAGGACCCTGGGACACCTGGCTCGAGAGAACATTCTCCGTCCATGTGTGGGGTCTTTACTACTAGTAGCTGAAATTCAGGGACAAATGACTGAAGTCACAAGTATCATATGTGAGATCACACTGCAGTATTGGGCAACTTTATGCTTTTGGTAAATGCTTCACATCAGCACAGCTATAAATATCCTGGTTTTGGCAGATACTTATTATAGTTTAGATACAAAGATTATCTCCTGATGCACAATAAACTTTCAACACATTTTCTTCTATGTAGGAGTTATCTGTTAGATAACACTAACAATGTGACACTAGGGAATAGCTGTTCTGGCAGGAGGAGAATTTTTACCATGGGAGCCCATCTTCTTTCCTACTTAAAAAGTGTATCATCACTTATCAAAATGCATTCAGCTCTTTGAAGCGAGGTTAATTATCTGGATTTTAATGACTCTTGAAAATCATACCTTTTCTTCAAAGGTCCCTAGATATTATTTGTATTATAAAGATAAAAATATTAGAGTTTCCTAGGTCCAATTGCTCTCCTAGACAAATTATTCCCCTTTCAACTGTGTTTTCTCTCAGGAAAAAAATCATAATTTTAATTATGAATGTCTTTTGATATTCAGTATCTTACTTACATTTTTACGATCTCATTAAGTCCTCTGAAAGCTTGAGATGGAATTACTTTGACAGGGAGATAGGTGAGTGATCTAGAAAAGAAAAAAAGGAATTGAAGAATTTAAGATTTATGATTTGGTTCCTTTTAAGTTCATGAATAAAGTGTGTGCATGTATGTGCGAGTTTGTGTGTGACTGCAGAGTTTCCAACACCTGAATTTAGGTAGAGAATTCTCATGCATCAATAAAGAGATGTGCCATGAATAACTTTTGGTCTCAATTAAAATGTCTGATTTTAGAATGTTGAACATTAGAATCAGACATACCCAGGATCAAATCCCCATGGTCATGCTACTTGGACGTGTTATCTAAGCCCCCAGTTTCAATTTCTTCATCCATCAAACTGGAATAATAATTCCTACTGGATGGAGTGTTGATTCATCAAGATGACCCATGTCATCTTGGCACAAAATAGTAAATGGTTCTAGAGTGGACTGTTAGGGTTGGTTGGGAGGATGGACAAAAAAATATCTTGGGTAGAGTAGAGAGACTAATGGTGAAGACGCAATTGGAAACCATGCAGATAGGAAAAGGGAATATTTGCTAAGAATATGTGCCACTCTTGAGCTATACTGTCTTCCTCAAGCAGCTCACTCCGATATTATCCCAACAAGGCCACTCTGCTGCTGTCGTTAGCTCATATGGGAATCCCATGTCATTTAGAGCATGTTATTCAGGCAGTCACATTCATGGGAACATAGTTCATTCTTGAAATTGAGGTAAAAGGCATGTAGGATGTAAGAAGTGAGGAGAAAGGGACTCTGAGCAATAGCAAAACAAGTTCACGATGATGTATGAATGCTAAAGGAAGCTGAGGTTAGGATAACTCAGGAGAAACCATCTTCAAGGCTCAGCTGAATGTTCACTGGTTATTGAGCATCTACAGTGCTTCAAGGTTTTGGTCCCTTGCAGAAAATGGAACAGACCGGGTCATTTCAGGTGGAGAGAGATTAAGAATAGGAAAGCTGAAGTGGGAGATGCTATTTTGTTGCTTATGTCCCTGCAGCAGAGATTGCCTGAGCTATGACCTTCCATCATCTGATTCATTCCCAAATGGCCACAGGAGCCAGGTTTCATTCAAGCTGAAACCAGGACCCAGGAACTCCATCCTGGGTGGCAGAGTCTTAAGTACTTAGTTCATCTTTTGCTGGTTCAAAAGTGGAGAGTTTGGGACTTGAACTGCCACTCCAAAAGGGGAAGCTGGCATCACAAGGGTTGGCTTAACCCGTCATATCACAAAATCTGCTGAAAGACATTTCAATCAATTAGATCCTTGCAGTCCCAGAAGGGACTTAGTAGAGGAGTAAGCTGCTATATGAATTATGTACACCCACATATGATCTTATTCTATACGCTCAAAATGGTGTGCAGTGGTTATTTGAGAGCAGAAGAAACGTGGTCACAAAGAGATTATGTAATTCCAAATGCTCTTTCCACTTTGCAATATGGGACTGGACTTGACCCATCTCTCTCATTGAGCAAGGTGCAGGGACAGGTTGAGAGGAAGCAAGGCCTGACATAAACACTCTTTGTTACTCTGGTAGAGCGGTTTACTGATACTTCCTCTCTAGGAGATGATGCGTAGGAACTTAAGAAACTTAATTTCTGTGAAATACTTCCGCTCAACAGTTTCTTCCTCTGATAAAAGGAAGTAATCCAGATGTAGTCCTCTGACTGTGTTCCTGAGGACAGGTCTACAGGTGCATCACTCAGCCCCAAGCTTATTTAACTGGAGATCTGAGAGGAGCAGGGATGGTAAGGGGGAGAAATCTTCCTGTGATGGCATGTTTGCTTCCTATATTTCTTCTGGAATCATGTCTGCTTGGCTTACTGATTAAAAACACAGTTTTATTGCTCTCTGCACTGCCAGGCCAGTAAATTTCCAGAAGAGAAAGCTGTATTCTACTGTACCCTATGCAGCATCAATAAAACTGACAGCCAAATTCTGATTCCAGAATCTTTATTACTGGGGATAATGCAGCACAGAACATATTTTGGAAAGTGTTTACATAAAAGCTTCTACGGAACCCTTCAGTGGTGTTTATTTGTGCAAATGGAGCTCCAAGCTGGGGCATCTCAGCAGGCCACCACCACCTCCTCCAGCAAACCACAAAATGGTGTAGCTCCCAGAGGAGCAGTTTGGTTCAAATTTGACCTGGGAGGTTTCCTGAGCTCCTGATTGATGCAGGGATGAGGAGCAAAGGTAGGACAAAAGTAAGAAAAGCTGTAGATCATGCACTGGTAGTCCCCAAGGACTGTGGAACAACCCTGGCGCAAGATGAAATTTTGCAGAGTTGATAATGCTGAAGGCCAGGAGAGACAACAGTGATGAGAATGAAAATGCAGCCTCCACTTTAAAAGGGGGAATGAGCCATCAACAGGTGATGCTATGAATGTGACCGCATCAAGAAAGAAACCTGGGGGCTAGAGACTGGGAAAAGAGATGGGATAAGGCAGGGGCATCATGCTTTTCATACAGGTGTATTCCTGTGAAGTGAACAACATCATTTTATGAATCCACATCCATTTTCTCTCACTGAATTGTATTTTTACCTCAGAGATCTGCTATCTTCTTTACTGATTTATCTTCAATTGGCAAATGTTTCCTAAAATTAGTATGCTTCTATCTCCCATGTATAAGTTTGTTTAAGGTGGTGAAGTATTCTTTGTTAATGTCAGTTTGAAGGGACTCCTTTTGAAGACACTCCCTTCTCTGTGATTCCTTCCATGAAGGCAGAAACTTTAAGCAATATGAATAATTATCTAAAAAAAAGCCCTACAATTTATAAATTCTGTATATATTCCAGAGATGTGGATACTTAATGGAACCTGTGCAAAAATTTCTGCATAGTATCGTGACATCAGGGGATTAAAGACAGTCTAGATATCCATTGCTGGGTGATAAGCAGGTGAAATATGAACAGTACATGCTTAACTTCACAGGTGGATTCTGGGAAGCAAGAGCCTGGAGGTAAAGAGGTAGTCTCAGAATGGGACTGAGAGAAGCAAGAAATTAATGTGGAATTCAAATACATGCACAGCAAACATGAGACATTCTGAAAGAAAACATATAAACTTATTTTGTATTTTTTCTATGGTTATTTGGGGAAAGGGGTTAAATAGATAAATAAATAAAAACAGAGGGACTTTGAATTGATCAATGATTAAGTTAAGTCTTAGTAACTGTGAGAGAAATGGAAAGGATATGTTTTATTTTGTTGTACTCCCAATTCTTTCATTTGTTTGTTCTCTCTACCTTAATGCCTTCATCAGCTCTGTAGGTTGCAGTTGAAACATAATCAATCTATACTTCTGAGGATTGGAATGAAGTCCCTCACCCTTGTGCTGGAATCTTGATGGGTCGTGGCTCTGGTAAAGCACTGTACATTGTCTAATGTAGACTCTATTTGGAGGGCAGGTTGTTTATTTATGCCTTGATTCCTTAGCCTGCTTGGTATTCCCAGAATCTATATAGGAATGAGCCCCTCCTGCTTTCTGCTTCCCCTTGTTTTCCATCATTCCTTTATGCCTGCCCTTTGGGAGACACTGTTGCCCTAGAACAGTTCGTAGTTGTTATCTAGTTGAGATTGAGGTGTAATATCTTTCATTGCTGGGTCCTGACTTTCCAGCTGTGCCTCCTAACCCAAAGGGCCTCCTGGCACATTGGGGCTACCCAGTGCAGTTGGGTTTGTTTGTGTAGTGGATTCTGTGTTTGGTTGCCACAGTCTCCCTTCAGGTCTGAGCAGTTCCCTTACCTGCTGCTGGGGAGCTCTCCTACTCTCAGCCCAAGATTGCTCCCTCACTCACAATCGTGTTTTCTATCCTGGGCAGTCCTCATCTGTGACTGGTCAATTCCCAGAATAAATGCATAGCCACCTGGCTTCCAAGTAGGATCACTCAGAAGGAGCAGTCTGTCTTCAGAGTGTTTTTCCTATTCACTCTTTAACCTGAGACCTGACTCCATGCCCTTTCCAGCCAGTCCCACCTGCCAGGCTTTCAGTGCATCTTGTGTCAGAGTCCAGCAGCAGGAAAAAATTATGCTTATGGATAAGCAAGGAACATTCAGATAAATGGCATTTATCTTGAAGTAGAAAAAGACAGTGCCACCCAGATCCTCCCTGGTTTTTCTAATGTTTCCTGAGTACTCAGGGATGTAGTTTAATAACACCACTGCATGACATTGGACTGAGCTGTTTGTCCCATTCTTTGATTTGTTAAATACCACCGGAAGTAATATTAGCGGGAGAGCTTCAGTCAGTAGGGCTTTAGTGTACCCTTTCAAAAATAAAGCTGCTGATTTGGAAATCTTTGCTTCTGAAAACCTATCAATTGAGGGGCATTTGCATTTTCAAAGGATTCTTTGATACACACTCACTGCAGGTTTCCTTTAAATAGCAAACTCTCTAGGTGAATGGAAAGACATTCTCTTTTTAATGACAGATACTTCTTAAAGCAAATTATATTCTAGGTTGCTCACTTCTTTGTGGTTTCTCAGAGTTTGAGTGCAAGATGGTCTTCAAAGCAGGGCATCCCTCTGAGGTCCCCTGGCTGAGCAGGGATGGAGGGAAAGACAGAGGAGCCAGGGAAAAAAACCAGGGCTAACTTGGAGTCCTCAAAACCTAGGTCAGATCTTTGGTCACCTTGTCTGAGATCTGCTCTTCTACTTAACACCTGGCAAAACTGAAGTATTTATATTCACTCCCCTCTCATTGTTTAGGAAAGATGTCTGTATTTTATTTAAGAAAGCTACAGATATCCATCCATTTCCCACAGACAGTTCTTTAATTGTGGGAGTTACCCCCTGAATTTTAAAGCAGTACAAAATCACTGGAAAAGGATAAAGGAAGAAATTTGAGACAGCTCAAGCTTTTTGCCTAATGAAGTCATCGAAATGGCAGGAGGCTTATTTAATTCTTTACATTCAAAAGAATGTTAATGTTTTTGTATTTATTCCATAAGATCTTGTTCTACATTGATGGGAGACTTAACAGATTTCTGTGTTCTGTTCAGAGCTCCTCAGTAATTATGATAAACTTGCTTTCATCTTGGAGTGAAATAAAAAATAGCTTTCTTCTTTTCAGGAGATTTTATCCCTGAGCCTTGCAAATCATAGATCTATTTGTTAACTTTGTTATAGGGAATGTAGCATTGTAAATGTCTACATGTGTTGGCCTCTTCAGCATTCACTAAGAGGGAGCCAAGCCTTCTATGTTCACTGAAACACCAAGTCAGAATAAATGAGTATCTAGCGTGTGAAGCTTTCTCATCAAGCAAGTTTGGAACATGTCTTAAAAATACACCCAGGTGAGGCTGAGGTCTGCATAAAGGCCGCTTACAAGTTATTTGGTCCAGTTCCTCAGCTTTACAAAGATAGAATTTCAAGTTAGGAAAGGTGAAATGACTTCCCTGAAACCACGTAGCCAATTCAAGGGTAGACCCGGACTAGGGAACAGCGAGTTGCCTCCTTTTTAGCCCTCTACCAGTGCCCCGCACCCATCAGCACATGGCAGTGCTGTTCAGTTGGGAGTTTGTGGACACACCTTGTGTGATCCTTGGTTTGTCCTGGGAAAACAGTCTCAGCTTCTGAACTCAGCCAGGAGCTTCTGAATGGCAAGTGCTCTGCCTCAAGGTGCAGTTCTGGTTCCTAGGCCACCATGAGGTACTGGAGCCTGCTGGAACAGCCAGGAACCCTAATCTGTATCTGATCTGTTTTCCCTCACTCTATCCAGGTTTTCCCTTGCCCAGTCTAGATTATCCTCTCTTTCACTCTGTCATTCTCATCACTTTTATCCCAAACACCTTCTCTTCCCTTCAAATAAGCAATACATTAGAGCTGAACTGTCTAGTATGGCAGCCACCATCCATATATG
Organism: Ochotona curzoniae; assembly: GCF_017591425.1. Classification (NCBI taxonomy): domain Eukaryota; kingdom Metazoa; phylum Chordata; class Mammalia; order Lagomorpha; family Ochotonidae; genus Ochotona; species Ochotona curzoniae. The sequence goes on from NW_024466599.1 coordinate 64,630,191, forward strand.
GCCTCTGAGGGATTACAATATGACCAGGCTGAATTTACAGGTGCTAAAAGTATAAACCACTTATTGGAATAGAAAGATTTAGTAAGAAAAAAGAATGTAAAATCTTGCATTCGTGATTTTTAAAATTCCAAGTTGAAATGATCATATATGGCATATCTTGGATTGCGTAAAATGTTTTGTTAAAGGTGATTTCACCTTGTAAACAAATTTTTAAAAATGTGGCTATGATAAAATGTGGCCTGGCACGATAGAGTAGTGGTTAAAAGTCCTCACTTTGCCCGCGCCAGGGTCCCATATGGGCGCCAGTTCTAATCCCAGCAGCCCCGCTTCCCATCCAGCTCCCTGCCTGTGGCCTGGGAAAGCAGTCGAGGACGGCCCAAAGCCTTGGGACCCTGCACCAGCGTGGGAGACCTGGAAGAAGCTCCTGGCTTCGGATTGGCATAGTATCAGCCATTGCGGCCGCTTGGGGAATGAATCATTGGGTCTTCCTCTCTGTCTCTCCTCCTTTCTGTATATCCATCCGCCTTTCCAATAAAAATAAACCTTTAAAAAATATAGCTACTGGAAAATTATAAATCACTCGTGATTCACACTGCATGTTTCCTGAACAGTACCTCCTTAGACAAATCAAACCGTTTGTGTCCTAAATTCCTTGCCCTCATAGGTATTGTTTTCACCATCTGGTACCTCCCTACCCTTCTGTTCTGGCCAGATTCCAGCCTGGGTTACCTTTCCATCTTCATGGACTATGTCTCTATCACCCACTCCATGCACTTTCTCTGTGAAACAGTGAACTGTGGTAATTAATGGTGTAGTGGGTTCCAATCAGAGCTTTGTTATGAAATCGGTAAAATGTGTGCAACCTATAAAAGCTTTAACTTTCAGAGGTTAAGAAAAGGTGTTTGCACCACTAATTCAGCATCTATGCTAAGAACTCAGTAAGTACTTTTAATTTCTAGCTGCTTACTGTGAGATTTAAGCCACTTAGATCAGACCTAATGACTACTCTGCTTCCTTCTTTTTTTTTTTTAAAGATTTATTTTTATTTTTATTGGAAAGGTGGATATACAGAGAGGAGAGACAGAGAGGAAGATCTTCCGTCCAATGATTCATTCCTCAAGTGAGCGCAATGGCTGATGCTATGCCGATCCGAAGCCAGGAGCCTCTTCCAGGTCTCCCACGCAGGTGCAGGGTTCCAAGGCTTTGGGCAGTCCTCGACTGCTTTCCTGGGCCACAGGCAGGGAGCTGGAAGGGAAGCAGGGCTGCCGGGATTAGAACCGGCGCCCATATGGGATCCCTGGTGTGCAAGGTGAGGACCTTAACCACTTGCGCCATTGCTCCGGGCCCTCTGCTTGCTTCTTAAGGGTAGAGTGAATGAGTTCATTTGTTTTGGAATACACACTGCGATTTGGCATGGGTACTGGTGAGTCTGTACAATGACTGGGAGTTGTCCCTACCTCTTGTCTTTCCACCGACTGACTGTACATAGACTGGCTGAGAGGGAGACTCAACACTCCCCACATGGCGCCTTTCTTTGGGGCTCAGATGCTTGTATCTCTTACAGACCTTGCCCAGTAGTCTTTGAAAGAAGTGGTAAGGTACAACCTTGTACCAAATATTTCAGTTCTGGGGAGCCACTCTGTAGAGTTTGTATTTAAAAAGTTCATTCAGCTGGAACTTTCCCACTGGAAAGTACAATTTGAATGACTCTGCTGCAAGAGCCAGTTAGTTCAGAGCACCCAAGATGCTGTGAGGAGTTTATGAATGATCATGTAACCAAGATGTTGATTCCCCCAGATAATGGATTTTCCAAGTCATCTGTGCAACAACTAAATTAAAAATATAAAGCCTCAGAGGAAAATTGTAAGCACATCTAAGTCTTGACTCAAAATCCATTTAAAGTTTTAAAGACACATAGCAAAATCACCCAGTCTCTACCACCCAACCTAGAATTCTCCTACCAATAATGTAACATGACAAGAGTGACTCTGGTAAATAAAACTACATGTTGAATCTTCCCCAGGGAATGTCTGTGTCATCTGTAATGATTTCTCAAAAATATTTTTCAGAAGCTGAGAATATTATGTTGTCAGGGCAGTGACACTGCAGATATGTTCCTGGAAGCTTGTTCATTATAAGCTTCTCTTGCTTTTTCCTTTCTTTCTTTTCTGAGTGAGCCTTGTAAAAGCCTGTTACAATAAATATATCTCATTCTTTTAATTAACCGGAAAGGGTGGATTCGAAGTGCCTGGGATAGCTGGCACATATGCCTTCCCTTGTCACTAATTCACTTGCTCTGGTAGGTGCCAATTTGTGCGGCTGCTTGGCTCAAAAAAGCCCCCCTTCCTGGAAGCCTATCATTGTTTGCATCACAGCGGAAGAATGCCATTGATAAAGCAGGTTGATTCTGGACTCTGGATGACTGGAATAATCAGGTTTTCTTTCTTGGGTGCTCTTGCTGGGCAGGCAGGACCCCAACCAATGTCTAATCAGGTGCTAGGAGATATGTTTTAGAGGCAGTTCAGTTTGGGCTGAAAAGGCTAGACTGTTGGACTCCAGGCAATAATGAGCTATGCTATTTTGGGATTCAAACTTACTTACCCTCCCAGACTGAGGAGACCTGGTTGGTCATTTTCTCTAATTAACACCTCCTAGGAACAAAACTGTGCTATCAAGCTTGCCCCTAGCATAGTAGATATTTACAGTTCCACCTCAGCAAGGACCGTGGTCCCTTCTGGCTCCTGTGCTTCATCAGAATGTGACAATCATGCTCTGTCGTTATGGGAAACTTGTATTCCTGAGTATGTTTGTCTCATTTATCTTCACCACACTGAACCCTGTTTGGGGTAGGAATTGCCACATCCCTTTCCTTGGATGGCACAGAGGTTTCTTCATGAGCTCAAAAATACAAATTAGGGATGGGGACCTGTGAGTGCTGAGACGCTGCCACTGATGTTCTGGACCCGGGAGTCCAGAAGCAACCTGGTAGGGCCTGAGACAGAGGCACAGATAATGGCAGAAGGAGGAACACCTTTACTTGGAGGTTGAGTTTTATTTATAAATAGAATTCTCCTGAAGTTGACTCTAGTGGCCTCAGAGAGCTGTTGCTCTGGCCACAAAGAAAGCAGCTTTGTGTGGTTTGCCGCCACAGGGGCAGAAGCCAGCAATAAATGAGGACCCCGTAGAGAAGCACTTAGAAGCAGCTTACCAAATCCAAAAGGCCTCTTGTTTGGTGGGTAAGAAAATTTTTAATTCCTGAGAAAAAAGCTGATGAGGAAATTTGCTTAAATCTGTACTAATGGGATTTTTCGTGAACCCGGGGGGAATGCTGGAACAGAGCACATGTGCTGTCATGGAGCTGGCCCTCTGTGGTCTGGAAGTGAGCAGCAGGGCCTCACTCCATCACAGTGACTGCTGGCCTGAAAACCTCTCAGTAATGCCCAATACCACATCAGAGTATAGCTTCAAGTCCCAGCTCTTAAATTTCTGATCTAGCTTCCTGGTAATGCATCTGGGAGGGCAGCAGATGATGGTCTAACTACTTGGGTCCTTGTCACTCGGTGGGAGATTCAGATGAAGTTGCTGGCTCCTGGCTTCAGCTTGGCGCAGTCCTGGCTATTTTGGGCATTTTGGGCATTTGGGGCAGCAGGGGTGGGAGGCAGGGTGGGGTGTGATGGAAGACCTTTATCATTCTTCATTACAAATAGATATCTTATTAAAAAGAGTAAAACCTCATGTGTGAGATCAGGAAACATATATGGCCACGGCACTGCCTTTAGCCACTCCAGGAGAAACACTTTGGAAAGAGACCTTTGGCTTCTCATTTCTAGACATGAAAAGGACTCAAACTGAGGGCCTTGGGAAGCAGGGAGAGAAGAATGAAGGAACCTAACTGGAGCCATGCATTAATCTGATTCTACTGTCTTTTTTTTCTTAAAGATTTTTAAAAATTTTCATTAAAAAGATTTATGAAGAGAGGGAGAGACAGAGAGAAAGATATTCTGTCTGTTGATTCACTTCCCAAGTGGCTGCAATAGCTGCAGCAAAGCTGGGAGCCAGGAGCTTCTTCCTGGTCTCCCATGTGCCTGTAGGTTCCCAAGGCTTTGGACCATCCTCTACTGCTTTCCAAGGCTACAAGCAGGGAGCTGGGTGGGAAGTGGAGCAGCTGAGACAAAAAATGGCAACCATATGTATCCTGGCACATGCAAGGCAAGGACTTTAGCCACCAGGCTATCATGCCAGGTCTGATTCTACTGCTTTTGAAGTAAAAGGATAAAGAAGGAGAAATCAAAGGAGTTATTTTAGTTCTACATGGGAGGACTGGGTCTAAGGCCATTGGGGTCTTGAAGTGAACTTCTCTGGTTCTATACTTCCACCGAAGGTTTTAGGAACTCTATTTTTCAGTGTCTTGCCCAGGGTCAGCATTCATTTTCCCCCAGAGTAATCTTTAAACTGAGAAAATCTAGTGTTTCCAAAGCTTCCGGCAAGGAGTTTCTTTATCAGTGCAACTGGGTTTAAAGCTTGCCTCACACATGTGGAAGAACTGGTGCTAAACTGAAGTTCGTGCATCAAGAAATACATGTTACAGTTCCCCCTCATGTGCCCTTTTCGGTAATTTAATCAAATAGTCCTAGTGATCTTGCATCTTCCCTTGCAAAAACCAAAACCAAACCAAACCAAAACAATGCAAAACAAAATTTCCCCTAAAGAGCCTGAGAGAGGCTTGAAGATGGAAGAATTCGTTTAGCCTGTTCTCTTTCCTCAAGCCTTCCTAGCAAAGACTCACCAGTCCACTTGTTGTGTGCTGCTTCTCCCTGGACTCTTCTTTCCTTTCAGGCTTCCTAACCCTTTGCTTGGAGCCTTTCCCTGAAGTCACAGTCTGTAGACATTCATTCATTCTCTGAATTCCTCAGAGCCTCATTGCCTAACTCTGCCAACATCAGTCTTTGGGGTATATTCCTGTGTAGTTTGTGGGCTTCTCAAAGACACCATGGCCTTCACCTGAGCCTTTCCCCCCACTCCCCCCAGCCAGGCACTGAATGCTACTGTTCAAACCCTGATTTCCCATGGAAGCAAAAAGGGAAGACATTCAGGACAGATGTCAGGAGAAGAATATCTTCCTGTGACACTGGACTGATGCTTATGCACATCTCTTATTTCCAGAGTCTCTGGATTATGTCTTTACAATAAAGCCTGAAAGTTTAATTTCTGTTCAGTAGGCACAATATGCAAAAATAAACTGCAATATTATTATTAGCATTTTCTTACTAACAGATTTTTCAGAAGCTGTTTCCATATCAAGCAGAACAACCTTTCTGTTGTCATAGAGACAAAGATCTTTATATAATCATGAGCAAGGTGAGAGTTCCCCCCTCTTCTTTCCTCCACTTGTCTGGAATTAGTAAGAAAAGGAAAGAATTTCTTAAAATTAATTTTTCTTATGCATTTCTCTTCCAATTTAAACAAGCGAAAACACAGGAAGCTATTTTTTTGTGTTATATTGCAGACTTTTTAATATCTGTTTTTAATAAAATATGGAAGAGGAGGACAGAACCATTTGAATGATGCCATTTTCAAAATTTGCAAGCAGTGGGCTTGTTAATGATAAGCAATTATAATCCATGAAGTTCTCCCCACCTTCCTTTAAAATCAGCTAGTAACTTTAAAAAAGAGATCTGAAAAGGCAGACATACCAAGGTTTGAAATGGCTAAGGAATTAACTGACAGCTGTTAGGTGTCTGCTGGTTCATGTGAGTAAATATAAGACTACAGTCTTCATCTCCTGGGAGCCTTATCTTGAAATTTCAGCTCACTTTTTCCCTATGTATTCCTGACAACTTGCTCTGTGTAACATTTTTCTATCTTGTAATTATTGTTTACTATTCATTCATGGAACATGAACTCATCCACTCTTCTTGCCCTTGGTCTCTTTATTGTATATAGTGCCTTACCCATCCATCTTCTTTTTTCAGGACTCATGTATATATATACATGCTTGTGTCCCTACTCTTTTCTGTCACTTTTCTCTGTGGTTTTAGAGTGATGCTTTTGTCCTACCCTCAAGGAGATGTTACTCCAATAATGTTATTCATCCCACATTCCTTATATCTTCAGTCTGTTGACTCTTTCCTCAGTCCTGCATATTTTATATCTGTCCTTGAGTTTCAGGCCTTAGGTTTGTACCCCTTTTATAAAAAGTTGATGTCCTTTTTGCAATAAGCAGGTGTGTGCTTGCATGAGGTGGGTGGGAAAGGGAGCTGTAATGAGCAGGGAAATGTAAACTGTAGGAGCACTTCTTGCTCTTCATGATTACATCTCTGTAGTGAGTAGTGTTTTGGTTGTGACTTCAGCAGCATGTGTCAGACTTGCCTATAGAATCTTGTTCCCATGTAAACCACTTGACCCACATCTGAAGTCTGAGTAAGTAGGTGGGATTGGGCCTGAGAATGAGTTTGTCTGTTTCCCAAGGGATGCCCTGCTGCTGGTTCAAGGTCACACTTGAGAAACACAGCCTTAAAGTGCCAACATTCTCATTGCAATCTTTCTTGTCACATGGGTGCTGACATTCCCCTTTGATTTGGCCTACACAGCCTCCACCTTTGTAGGCTTCTTGCCTGAAGGACAAGGTCATCTTTCCATCATCTAGTTCTCAGGACTTTATGAGGCCCATCTCCCGTGGCTCAGGAGTCTCAGAGGTGGTGGGTGCGAAGATGGGGCCTTTGTGTCACATCTTAGATTTTAAATACTTGCATTTTTAATGCCATTTGGAAGAGGAAGAAAAATGGAACCATTTTGAATGAGGTCACTTTTAAAATTTGCAAAAAGTGGGTTTGTTGGTGATTAGCATTTATAGTCCCTGCACCTTCTCCTTCATCTCTTTTAAAACCAGATGTTGGTTTGGGGAGGCAGTGAAAGACCCTCTGGAAAACCTCATGTATGGCAGAGTTTCAGAGCCTGGAGAACCAGGCTCGTCAGCTTCAGTGCTAACAGATTTCTTTAAAGCATGCTATAGGGGAATCAAGAGAAAGCATTTTTGTTTGGCCTTTTTACTTTAGCCTTCTTCAGAGGGAAATTCTCTTCCCAAGATAAAATATGAAAAGATAAAGCCCTGTGTTTGCTATTCCTTAACTGTGGGACCTTGAACAAGTTATCCCATCTCTCTGAGATTAGCTCCTTCTAATCTGGATGATAAGTGCTAGGCCAGTAAGAAAGCCTGTTGAGGCACCATCATTCACAAGAGCCACGTGGAAGGCTCTGCAGGGAGGGACAAGTGCTGGGGCTGGGAAGTCAGCTTCCACGGATTTGCTGATTGATTGAAACAATTTCTATCAGCGTATCAGCATGGCTATCGCCTTCAGGGAATGGAGCTGACAAGGTAATTAATAGGAGTTAATTAATACAAACCCTTCAACCCTTAAACTGTATCTCTCAATCGCAAATATTCCCAGAGGCCATTAACTCGTCCACAGGAACAGTTCTGCTGGAAAGGCCAGTTCCCTCTGTGACACATGTCCCTGATGGGCTGCTGGCACCCAGAGAAGATTGGGCAGTGGGGTATCATTTCCTTTCCCAGCACTGAGTACCATCATCTCTAATCGTTAGGATGTAGAGAAGACCTAACAACTAGCCTGGTGCCTTTTGGTAACTTCTATGGTGTTATGATCCTCCTGACCCTTTCTCTTTTCACAGCTTTATTGAGAAGTAGATTGTATAATCAAATCAACCCAAGTGTAAGAGGAGTCTTCAAAAAGTTCTTGGGAAGACTACACAATTTAAAAAATTGCATGGATTTCAAAATATTTTGCACCAAAATAAACTTATATTTTTAAATTCAATTTTCCACAGACTGCTTGCAACAGCTTCATACTACAGCACTCTGGTTTTCAATAAGTTCATGTGCAACCATCAACACAATCTGATAGAAAATTTTTGTCACTGGCCAAAGCCAAACCTGTAAGTAATACCACTTCCTCTCCCTCAGCCCTCCCCACAAGCCCTGCACCCTTGGCAACTATTTCCCTATTCTCAGTCTGTCTGATCATTTCCTATAAATGGGAGAATCTAGTATGTACAACCTATTTCCAAAGGAAGGAGGTACCCCTTTGACACACCAGTCTAAAGGTCCTCCTCTCTGCTGGGCAACTTCAGGCAACAACATATTCTACCTGCTTGTTGGCACAGCAGCAGCACACAGGCCTTCCATTGATCAGACAGTCAAATTGAAGAGCAGGTGTTATGTATGTATGTGGGCAAAGATAGAGAAAGGGCTTGTGTGCTCTTTAGGATGCAGATGGCACAACCCCATTGATATATTGGTTCACCTGAGTCACAGGGCCTGAACACTCCATTTACAGCTGGCTAAAGTTGCCGGAGGCCACGTCCATCTAAGCCAACCTGGCCTGGCCAGCACTCATGAATTTCACAAAACTTAGCAGGAGCTAAGGAACATCCACACAGGAGCATCATGTCCAGGGTCCTTGCGGCACAGTGGCAATGGCAAAGCCACGGCTTTCCCTGGGGTTCCCAAGTAGTGCCACTGTCGATGCTGAGACCCCATCTAGGGGGACAGAGTGGGCCTGAGGCTGCTAGGGGTACGGGATGGTGAAGATGAGGTTCTAGCATCCTCAAAGACGAGCAAGGTGGGTAGGACAGAAAACTATTGCAAAGCTTCCAGGAAAAGAGCAGGGAGGGAAGGTGGCCTGGGGATGTGAGGGTCCCACGTGGAGGCGGCCGGGGCGGGAGTTCCTCGTACTCACAGTCGAGTGAGACCAGTCCGTGGCCCAGGGCAGCTCAGGGCGCCGTTGGTCACGCAGGTGCAGGGCTCTGGGCAGCGCACCCTGTGCAGGGCTCCCGGTAGAGGCGGTAGTTGAAACAGCAGTAGCAATCCCAGCAGCGGCCGCAGCGCCAGGAATCGCGGCCCCATGACTGGCGAGCCTGAGCGGGATGGGCCTGGATGGTCACTGAAGTGCTGCCTGAACTCTGCCCGCCCCTTGGCCCGCCCCTGCCCTCCCCCTTTTACTGCGCCCCACGTGGAGCTTCTGTCTCCCTGGGTCTCTTGCAGTGGTCAGAGAGCCCACCTCTGCCTTCCTAAGGCGGAAAGTTCTGAACTCTCCTGCTGGGCTGTGACTGAGTGTGAGCATGGGTGAGTTGTGGCACCTGCCGAATTGCTCTTGTTTCATCTGCGAGACCAACAGATGGGTATTGGTACCCGTGGTATTAAGGGTCTAAGTGCACAGCTCAGAGCCTCTACCCTCTCTCAGCCTCAAGGGGAGTCCTTGCTCCACCATCATGCAGGCTCTCCCAGCTGCAAGAAATTTCCTCCCAGCTTCTCCCCCTCCCCTTCATTTTTCTGCAATTCTCTTGGCAGTAACTGCTTCCTTCCTATAGTACAGCTATTTGGGTCTGTCCTGTATCTCTCCTGTTGATTGTGAGGTCACCAAGAGCAAAATCCAGTTCAGATTTATTTTTCGCGTTCCTCCTGACTTCTGTAGGGAAGGCCCTCAATGAAAATTCATTGGATTAACCTGCTATACTGCATACAGCAACTGTGCCAGTAGAAGGACCAATATAGTCTACACTTGCAACAGGTGCTCTGCTTTGCATCATGTCTAAGCTTAGCATTAATCTGGCAGGGTATTTATAAGAAGAGAAGTGATGTCTTGAGGGTTATATGACTTCCCTGGAGTCATAGAACTTGAAGCAGTCAGGGTCCCATTTGAACAGGTCCTATTGTCTTCTCCATCCCCAGCGCAAAACAAAGCAAACAAAACTCCCTACTGTATGAGCTACATACAAGGGTTTGGAAAGGAGAAAAGATTGTACAGGAACTGTGGGAGATGCACAATTTCTCCTCTTCTAGTTTATTATTTAAATGGTGTTGTTTGACCCTGGACTCTGAAGTCTCTCTAGCAGTCTTGCTGGAAGAGGGGAACTTTGAGAGCTAGGAGTATATATAAAGCTTTAAAGACAGGAGGCTAAAGAACAGATTTCTTTGTTGCTGGTGCTACCACTCAAAGGCAGTCTCCCTCAGCCAATCTGAGTCCCAAGAAAATAGGCTATACCTTTTTTTTTTCTGAAATTAATGGGATTTAATAACTTTTTTTAAAATTTATTTTTTGACAACCTTGACATAATTAGGGTAAAAAGGCTCAAATGCTACAAGAAGATGGGCAAGACAATTAGTTTCGTATTGTTTCCTTAATATAGCTGATGTAAAAGGGGATTTTAAGGGAGAAGCCCCACCCAGTCTCCCACCCAGTCTCCCACCCACCCCAGGTCTCAAATGTGGGGCATGCTCCGAGGGTCTTGATCAAGTGGTTTGATAGTTCAACAGTTCTGAATTGCTGTCATTCTCACCATTCCAAGCACGATGAGGTCGTTGAAGAATCCACTGATTGACATAGTCCATCATAGAATCTCTGCCCAGTTTTTCACTGCCAACATATAGCTGAAGTGGTTGATTGACCTGTTCTGTCCTCTGTCTTTTGATGGTTAGGGCATTTCAATTGGGGGTATCCCCAAACAAACTTTGTCTGAGGTGTTCCTAGACCAGATTCTTGTATATACTAGCAAGCACAGGGCCCAGCATAGTCCGTTGCCCGGATCAGCTGGTGGTTGCAATTGCTGGGTTGGTTCTGTTTCCATCCCTGTCTTCCACTGGAACCAATGGGTGTCACAGTCCAGGCTGGTTCTGCCCAGCATATGCAAAGTCCTCACACAAACCAATGTGGGCTGCAGCCCAGTCAGAGTGACCCACAATAGCCCCTGCCTCTTGCCCTGGTTTGCTAGTATGTGTGGCAGACTAATCCAGTCTGTCCCACATTCCCTTCTGCTCTCATACATGTCAGTGGGTATTAAAACCTTGTTCCGTCTAACCAGCAACTATCCAGCCTTCACGCATGTTGTTGGGTGTTTCTCAAGCCACCCCAGCCCCGGCCCTAGTTTTCATGCCCTCCTGTAGAAGTGGTAACCCAAGAGGGAGGAGCCCACTATTTCCCTCCCAGGCCACTCCCACTCCCGGATTGTGCACTCTCCAGGTGGTTCTGTGGTTTAACTTGACAGAACTAGCCCCCAGTGCCAGCTTCTGCCAGCTGATGCTGCAGCTAAGCCCCAACAACCCTCACCCACTCCAATTGTAGATTGCACCAGTAGGAATAACCAGCCCAGCCTGGTTTTTCCCTGATCTGGTCCACATGAGGTGCCTAGGTACAGTAGCCCTGCCTAGTCTGGTCTGTGCCCATCCCAGCTCATGCTCTCCAGTGGGAGTAGCTGTCTAGCAAGCGAGCCACCCCTTATTCCCTAGTCAGCTCTGCCCCCTCCCTTCCTGATTTTCACATGTGCTGGTTGGGTGCTGTGGTCACATCTGGTACAGGCAACCTCACCTTGGCATTCCATGTTGTGTACTGTTTTTGTTGCGACCGAACCTGGCTCAACCCACACTCTGCTCCGGTGTTTGGATTTGCCAGTGGATGACGTGAACTGATTCAGCCTGGTCTGCCCCCGACCCATGCCAAATGTATGCCAGTGGAACACTTTCCATGACCTCTTCTTGGCTGTTTCCTTCCATGCTTCTTGCACTTACTTGCAGGTTCTGTGTCCTGTCAGAGGGGTTGCCCAGGCTCTTCCATCAGAACCCCTCCGAGTGCCAGATTTCGCGTATACCAGTGGGTCCATGAGCGGGACCTACTCAGTCTACCTCCTGTGCTAGCAGGAATAGTGGCTTTTCTTGACTGGCCTTCAACCCATTCTGGTTCTTGCTGTTGGATGTTTCAGCCCAACTACGGCTCGTGCATACCCACATATAGCTCATACATGGCTCAGTTGGGGTTGAGACCTAGCCTAGTCCATCCCACATCTACCCTGATCCTCCAGAACACCAGCAGGTGTTGCATTCTGATCCAGCCCAGTGCGTCAAGTCCCAGTCCACACTTGTGCCAAGGGAGACTACAACTGTAACCTGATCAGAAGGTAGTCCTATTCCAGCTCGTGTGCCCCTTAGTGAGAACCTCTACCCAGCTAGGGTGTCCCCTTAGCTCCCCAACCAGGCCTGTTCCCAGCCAGTGGTTGCTCTGACTCAGCGTGGCACAGCCCGTCACCTGTTGTGACCCCTGCCTTAGACACTGTGGCTCACGCAGACCATTTGGTGCAAGAACCTAGCTGGGCATGTCTTTTGCTCCATCCTGGTTTTTAATTTTACTTGTGGGCTAAGGTTTGCTCAGTACTGCCTGGTGCACCCGTTCCACTGCCTTTTCATACACTGATGAGCAGTTGGAGCTTCTTTTCCCAGCTTGTCCGACCCCCAGGTCTGGACCACCTGTTTATCAGTGGGAGCTCTGACTCGCCAGGGGAGTTTCTCAAGTTTCTCCCTTTTATCCCCTCCAAGACCTAGTTCTCATATATGCCATTGGGTTTTAGGCCAGTGCCTGGTGAAGTCTGGCCTTCCTTTTGGCCTTGCATGAGCTGGTAAACCTAGCAGCCTGGCCCACCCCACACCCTATACAGGATGCACATTTGGGTGCTGCCCTGACCAGTCCAGACTGTTATGGGTTCCTTTACCTGTGATTGATGGTAGGCTCCTTAGTCACACCTAGTTTAGTTCATCACCACTTCATCTCTTGATGTAACCTGTGGGGCTAGATTTCCGTAGGGTTTGGCCCACACATCCCCCACAGAATCTTCCCCCGGATATGGTTCTCTAGCGTGTTTGTTGATGGCATGGCCCTGCTTAATGTGACCGGTCTCTGTTGGGTCAGTTCTGTTCCCAGGCCTGTCATCCACTTGGACCAATGGGTATTTGTGGTCTAGCTCTATCCTACCCACTTCATACTCGGTCCTCACGCAAACTAGTGCGAGCTGCAGCCTAGTTGGGGCGACTCCCCAATAACCCCCACCAGGCTTGCTCCCTTCCCTAGTTCCCATGCATACAAGTATGTACCACAGGCTTGTTCAGTCTATCCCACCTCCCATTAAGCTCTGGTAGTTGTTAATGGGCATTGAAGCCTAGTTCGACCCAACCAGCCTACTATCCAGGCCACATACACACTGGCAGGTGCCTTTCTGTTTAGCAACCCCTGTCCCTATCCTGGTTTTCGTGCTCTCGAGTGGGAGTGGTTAGCCACGAGGGAGGTGCCCACTATCTCCCTGGTAGGCCACTCCAACTTCTAGATTGTGCACTCTCCAGGTGGTTCTGGCTTTCAACTTTGCTCCCGATGCCAGTCTCTGTCATCTGATGATGTGGCAAAGCCCTACCAACCCTTGCCCACTCTAATTTTGCTTGTACCATTTGGAACAGTCAGCCCATTCAGGCCCTTTCCTGATCTAACTCACATGAAGCCCACAGGTGTTCCCCTCACCTGTCTCAGCCTTTGCATTCATTGCTGTGGCACAGTATCCCTGCCTCCTGTAGACCAGTTATTGTAAGAGCCTGGGTTGGAATGATATGTGCTCCATCTTGATTTCTATTCTTTTTTTTTTTTTTTTGAGAGTTGAAATTTGTATGGCCCTGCCCAGTCTGCCCCCTTCCAATTGCAGCACGGCCCACTCCACATCCTGTTTTAGGATGCTGCTTTGGGTGATGTTGCCTTGACCTTCCCAGAATGTCATTGGTTCTTTTACCCATAAGTGATGGCAGGTGCCATGATCACTCCTAGCTTAGCCCCTCGCCACCCCAGCTTGTGAGCTAACCTGCGGGACTTGTGTTTCCACAGTATTAGGTCCACACTTCCCCCATGGAGTTTACCCCTGCCAAAAGTGACCAGTCCACTGTTCTCCCACCCAGTAAGTAATGGTGCCCAGCTAGACAGGCTCCCATCCATAGCTTTGGTGTGGACTGGTGTGTGGCAGTCAGTGATGCTCTATGCTAATAGCGCTTCTCATGATTCCTAATTTGGCTGGTGATTCACTCTGGCTCAAATAGATCTTATGGACACTCCCCTCCAAACCATCAGGTCTCAGTCCCCACGCTTACCTGAAAGTTTCAGGAACCTATAACCAGGAATCACCCAGAATTCATCTCTCACATACACTAAAGAGGGGAACTTTGAGAGCTAGGAGTATATATAAAGCTTTAAAGACAGGGGCTAAAGAACAGATTTCTTTGTTGCTGGTGCTACCACTCAAAGGCAGTCTCCCTCAGCCAATCTGAGTCCCAAGAAAATAGGTTATACTTTTTTTTTTTGGTATTTTAAAATATTTATTTTTACTGGAAGGCAGATTTACAGAGAAAAGGAGAGACAGAGAGAAAGATCTTCTATATGTTGGTTCACCCTCCCCAAGTCATTATAATAGCCAGTGCTGAGCTGATCCGAAGCCAGGAGCCAGAAGCAGAAGCTTCTTCTTGGCTTCCCATGTGGGTGTAGGGTCCCAAGGCTTTAGGCCATCCTTGACTGCCTTTCCAGGTCACAAGCAGGGAGCTGAAAGACAAGAGGAGCATCCGGGACACGAACTGATGCCCATATGGAAATCCTGGCGCATGCAAGATTAGGACTTTAACAACTAGGCAACTGCACTGGGCACAATAGGTTATAATTTTGAAAAAATTGTTTGACTTTGTCTATATTTTGTTAAATGGCAAAAGAATAGTACTTCTATCTAAAATATGTTTTCGCCCCTAAATTCCCTCTTTCCAGCTCTTTGTTTGAAGATTCCTTATACTTTTATACTTTGTAATGGTTTTCACTTCTTTTTTTCATTATTCCATTAGGTTAACTCTTAATTGTACACCAAGACCCATTCCATTGTGACTTCCACCATTATCCTTTTCTGAGTCAACATGAGAGAGTAGCTGTGGCCATAGGTCTTGATGCTATAGCTGTAATGTGTATGATTTACTTTTCCTCTATGTGTTGTTAGTATTGCCAGGCTATGTCATGGCTTCTAGCTCCTAGTGGGCCCTCCATGTTTCTCTATTTAATAATGGAATGAGTAGATGAAACATGGGCTAAATCTGTAGTAGATATTCAGTAAGATCGGAAACTAGCTTAGCCGGTTTATTTGGCTTACTCTGACACTGGATCTACCTAAATAAGTATCAGGTAATTAATTACCTAACTACTTTTGATATTATGCTTGGGTGGGGAAGTTGGGGTAGCACAGGCATTTGTTTTCTCCTCCCTCCCTCCCTTCCTCATTTCTTCCTTCCTCCTTCCTTCCTTTGAAAGGCAAAGTTACAGAGAAACAAAGATCTTCCATCTGTGGTTCACTTCCCAAATGCCCACAAGGACCTGATTTGGGTCTGTCTAAAGGCAGGAGCCGGGAACCTCTTCCAAGTTCCCCACGTGGATGCATTGCTCAAGGCTTTGGATTATCTTCTGTTGCTTTTCCAGGCATCTTAGCATAGAGCAAGTTTGAAAGTGAAGCAGCTGAAACTCCAACCAGGTGCTATGGGCATCGGCTTTACCTGATAGCACCATAGCACTATAGCACCAACCCCAGCACTGTATTTTTCTAATATTTCTACCCTTTATTATGAATTGTAAGAGAAAAAAAAAAACAAGCAATTCACGGTAACTGAAGGTTCACGGTAACTGAAGGGCATTTATTTCAAGTTTTATGTTTTATGTAGCATTTTCTTTTGATTCAATAGCATGTATATTATATGAAAGGAATGAGTGCCTGCACTGACCTGTGGATCTTTTTTTTTTTTTTTTAAAGATTTATTTTTATTGGAAAGGCAGATATACAGAGAGGAGAGACAGAGAGGAAGATCTTCCATCCGATGATTCACTCCCCAAGTGAGCGCAACGGGCCGATACTATGCCGATCCAAAGCCAGGAGCCTCTTCCGGGTCTCCCACGCGGGTGCAGGGTCCCAAAGCTTTGGGCCGTCCTCGACTGCCTTCCCAGGCCACAGGCAGGGAGCTGGAAGGGAGCTGGAAGGGAGCTGGAAGGGAAGCGGGGCTGCCGGGATTAGAACCGGCGCCCACATGGGATCCCGGGCGTGCAAGGCGAGGACTTAACCACTTGCGCCACCGCGCCGGGCCCCTGACCTGTGGATCTTTTAGAACAGTGAATATCCAGGAAGTGTGATTTAATTCTCTACTCAGCAGGGAAAGATCAGGGCCACCAGGATACTTGGGTTTCCTCCTGGTTCTGCCCTCAACCGTGTGGCTTGATCTTTGGGGTCCTCATCTACCAGGGGAGTGGTTGGAGCTCACAATCCCTAGGCTTTTCTAGCTCCAAACTGCAAGCGTTGAGGTGCAGCTCCTCCACTCTTGTTGAGGGTAGGGATCAGGTGTGTGTGTAGCTTGTTATGGCTTGACCTGGATGAGAAATGAAATCCTGGGTATGAAGAAGTGAAGTTGTTCACTAGAAGAAAATTCATGATTGCAATGAATTTTCATCCCATTTTTCTATTGTGTATTTCAGCTAGATCTTAGTTTTCACCAGTAAGTTCTTGTAATACACTCATGACAGCAAAATCACATTGAATTGCTTGTTTTTATCATGCCGATTTGTTAGAATGCAACTTATCTGTCCTATTTATTAATATGTGGCCTATTTAAGAGTATGTTTTAAATCTGAAGGATTTGTTTCATATAACTGTGCTTACAGCCACTTTTATCACTGAACTTAAAAACAGCATGATCCACAACAGGGTTGCTAATTATACTTTATGGACGAAGTAAAGTTCATAAAACTCACTTGAGAAGTTAATTTTACTTTAGAAGTATAAGTGTATTTGACATTACAACTCAGAAATTCAAATAAAGCTCCTCAAAGTTTCATAATAGAACTTCTCATATTTTACAGAATGAAACACCTTTTGTGGAGCTTTGTACATGGATTCCTGGGACTTCCCATAAGAAATTCTGACACAATAGAAATGGAATGGGGTTCTAGAATCTGAATTTTAACAAGCTCCTCCATGTAATTTTGATGCATGGAACCCTCAAGACACAGTTTGAAAAATACAAAAATGAGAGTCTAGAATTAAATTTGCTTTAGGAAGACAAAGTTCAAGAATCTTTATTATGGACTTTGAGTGAAGACTAAGAATTTTGGTGATTGTTGAGGAAATCTGGCTTGTGTAAGTGTATGCATGCAAATTGTGTGTTACATCTGTTTAATGTCTAAAATTAATTGATTAATTCTCTTGCTGATATTTTGGTAGCAATCAGTTTATTTCAATTTGCTTATTTTTAGAATGAGCATTGCCACAAAATCATGGAATCTATATCTCACTAGGTCAAAATTCAGTATCACTTGATGCATACTGAGGGATTGGAATTGGAGAATATGAGCAAAGTGGTAAAGACAAAAACAAAACCAAAAAAAATCTTGAGTAGAACAGGCAACGGTTCCTGATTCTTAAACATATACTGTGTTGGTACTATAATTGATAGTTGTTCCTTCTTAAATAGCAGTTGTTTTATCTTTCCCTAGGTAGAAAAGGTGAATATAGGTGAGAGGTAGGGAAAAACATGTAAGAAAAGAAAAATACAGTTATGCTTCTGAATTGTTCACCTTGACATTTGAAACAAACAAACAAAAAAAAAACAAGGAGAACAAAAAGGACAATCCTTGAACGTTAGGCTGTGAAATGCATGTAATGTCTCCATTGCTTGCTTAGAAGTTTTATCTCCATCTCACTATTTATATAACAGGAAATCAGAGAAGTGATTGCTGTGCCAGCTGCAGTGCTACTCTGGGGTTTTGAGGACAGGAAGAAGAACTGGAATTGCAGGCTGATGGACACGTGGACCTTGACCCTTGGCCCTAAGGATGGGTCAGGGATTAGAATGTGATATCTGTTCTGGAATGTGAGAATCCTTTCCTGAGACTGATGGAGAGAAAGTGAGAGCGAGCAAGTGCTGGAGAAGGAACCTCACCATTTTGAGTGGGAAGGATGGGAATGAACTGGCTTCTTCCGTGTTCATTGTCTAATAACAGAAGCCTGTCTGTACTGGCAGTGACCAAAAGTGTGATGAGCAAAACAGACAAGGAAACAAGTAAGAGCAAAGTCTTGATTAAGTCCTTTGACTCCATGGAAGTGATCATGTTTAAGATCAGCTCTACCTTTGGACCTCCCAAGTAATGAGTCAGTGCATTCTCGCTTTGGTTTGTACTAGATGGAGTTGAATCTTGTTTGCTTTCAGGCAAAATCACTGATCTCTGCTATCAGCTCTGCTGTGAACTGCTACCCTCACCCCTTCCAAGGTAGGAAAGGATGAGGGCTTTTTATATTCTCACCTATCCCAGGACTCATCACATACGCAGCGAATTTTTCCCTGTTAGATCAGCAACATCTATCACTGTGCTTCTGGGAGTCAGTAAATTCATTAAAAAGGTTGAAAGAGTGAATGGATGAATGAATAAATGAGTGCACAGAGGTGATGTTGTAGTACCATGTTATTCCTCTGTTTAGGAAAGAAGCATTTTGCTAAATAATTTGCCAAACATTTCTTTTTCATCTAAGCATTTTTTAGTGAACTGTGACCTTGGTTTAGAAATTAAATTTCAAGTTAATATATTAGAAAAGAGTCAGGGAAAATAAGGAGAAAACCTTCTAAAATGAGGCTATAAATCAACAAGGAAAAAGAATTTTATTTAGAAAAAATTGATGTAGAATTAATCAAAGTGTATACCACAGGATACTGGTTCCCTGCCATGCTAATTGGTTGTATTTGGGGAAAAGATGTCAAAGCTCAAGAAGTTTGGGGAAGTTGGGGATTAAATTTAAAAAGTTAAATAAGTCTTACCAGATGAGTTTCTCAGAACTTCTCATGCATATTCTAGATCACTGAAAGAGCCACCGTGTGTTTGCAATGGACTGATACTTCTTGAGATATTTTGAAAATACAGACTTCAGGAAATACTTTAACAGATTGAGTCACAGATTTACAGGCACCCGGACTTTATGGCAAAGAAGCCATCCAACTTAACCAGAACCATTGGCATCAGTGGAACAGGTCTCACAAGTGGATTTGACAGTGATAGGAAGATCATCTGGATCTCTCTTTTTTTTACCCTTCATTACTCTAGACCTAGAAATTCCAATGCTGTCAATACTCTGTCAGGTTAAGCACTGCCCTTTTGAAGATGAAAATACAAGTAGGGAGCTGGATGGGAAGTGGAGCTGCCGGGATTAGAACCGGCACCCATATGGGATCCCAGCGCGTTGAAGGTGAGGACTTTAGCCAATAGGCCACGCTGCTGGGCCCTGAAGATGAAAATACAACACAGGCCAGGAACACTTGTAGTCAATTATTTCAGAATGACTTTGAAGGACTGCAGAGTTTCCAAGTGGGCCACTTCCAAAAGGAAAAAGTCTCCTCAGGAAGCTTCCTTCAGCTTTGTGCCAGGATCCTGTCTTGTGTGTGACTTGCGCTTGAGTAATTTTAGGCACTGAGACCAAAGTGAGTGAAGAAAGCTGATCATTTCCTTTTGACAGTTGGTGTAGACATAGTTGCCCCCTTTGCTCATCCTTCTTCGTCTCATTCTCGGTTGCCTGATCAGGTGCCAGCTCTGTTAGAAATGCACCATCCCTCTACCTACTACTGATAATGTGTCATACTGAATTACACCTTCTGGATGTCAGGAGGCACGCAGTCAAACAGAGGGGTCTGTCTTTATCCTAGCACTTGCAAGGTTTTTACCAAAAAGGGAGTCTCTTTCAAAGACTAGTTTACAAAGAGCAGTTTGTACCAGGTTGTGCCTGTGGGCCTGACAGGAATAATAGTGCTCCCATTTTCAGAGAACTCTGCTGGAGCTGATATGCAGTGGGGCTGAGAGTGCCTGCAAGGGACCAGAGTGATAGAGACCAGGAATGCTTTTTTGGATGTAAAGAGCTGATCTGACATCTGGGAAGATCACAGAGGCAACTGAACTGCCTGTGTACAGAGCAAAATAAACACTGAAATAGGAGAGGTGTAAGAGTCCAACATCAAAGCTTGGAAAACTTCATGGGATGTGCCTCCAGATGCAGGGTTCTTGGAACACCATCTTGGGAGAGTCCGCTTTTATACAGTTGACATCAGGGCAGGAGGTGTGTGTTTTAGAAGTGTCCCCAGTGACCTTTATGGGAGATAACATTGATTTACCTCTGAAAACCAGTCTGCAAAGACAGAGGAAACCCAGGGAGGGATAGCCCTTTGGGGCTGCACTGGAGAGGAGGAATTTGGGGAAGCCAGAGAAGGCAGGTCAGAAGGAGCTGTCAGAGAAGGGCAGGAGTATGAATTGTGCAGTAAAATTGAGGGTATAGCTCACCCACCCAAGAAACAGTAAAATGATCAGCAAAAGCAAAGAATAAGTTTGTTCAATTTTGAATCGAGATATATGAAAATGAAAGAAAACTTCATGTATGACTGTTACTAAATTAGTCAAGAGAAAAGTCATTCAAAGGAATTACCAAGTGGTAGAGAAATAATTGCAAAACAAAAAATGCACTCATGCATTTAGAATCATTTAAGTCTTTTTGGAAAGCCATATGGTAATTCCCATCTATAGCCAGGAATATGTTTATATTCCTTAATCCAGTGATTGTAGTACTGAGAATTTTCCAAAGAAAATAATTGAATCTGATGGTCTAATCTCTTTGTATTTTGAATTTCAATGAGTAGAGCTGTTTTAGCCCCATACTGGACTACTGCCTTCTGTAATAACTTAGAGTTTCAAGTCTGGAAACTTTTCGGATCTGGCTAATCAAAATTGCTCAGTGCTTATCAGTATTCTTTTTTCCTGGGTTATTGGATCACATTCTGCACCAGCTATTGCTTTTCCGCTTGTTTGTTATTCACATAATGGCTGAACTTTTTCACCTGCAGTTATACATCAGTGTGGGTTCTCCAAGAGGCGGATGTCAAGATGGCAAACTCAGATTTGATTATGGAGTTATTTGTATGAAAGAGAATGAGGAGGGAGCCAGAATGCTGAAGAGAGTGCCAGACCTGAAGGAGAGT
Organism: Ochotona curzoniae; assembly: GCF_017591425.1. Lineage (NCBI taxonomy): Eukaryota > Metazoa > Chordata > Mammalia > Lagomorpha > Ochotonidae > Ochotona > Ochotona curzoniae. The sequence goes on from NW_024466599.1 coordinate 64,651,087, forward strand.
AGAGGAGAGGGAGAAAAGTTGACTTGGAAGCATGGTATACAGCAGAGCATCTAGGGAAAGTTCACCTACACTGGCAAAACTACTTTGATCACAGGAATTCCTGTAGGCCTCGAAATTCAAGGAATCCCTATTCTCCTGAAAGTGAGCCTGGTTTTGTTTCCCTGCTGTGACCAGGGTGATTGTTGGGAGCAGCTATAATGCGATGTGAGCTGGATCCAGATTAAGCTGTGAGTTTTACGAGGAGTTCAGAACCCAAGATTCAATTATGCTGCCACAGGTGAAGTCTCATGGATACCATAGATCATTTCTTCTCTCATTCCTTCTTTCTTTGTGGCAGGTATAAGGCTTTTTTTGGTGTGGGGAGGGAGAAGAGTGTGTCTTTTATCCTTATTGCATTGTAGTGGAATAGAAGGAAATAGATGGTTGCAAGTCAGTGTCTAATTTTTTGACCATCAAAAATGACACCCACTCCCCCCACATTTTTTTTCTATAATAATTTGTTTGTTTAGAAAAACTTTTAAAAATGAGGAAAAGGTTGTTAGAAGCATCACCTGCCAAAAGTTGAAGGAGACTGGAGGCTGGGAAGAGGTTGCATTGGTTTGCTATTTTGAAGGTCATGGGTGAACTTGTAGCTGATTCCACTGTTGTGGGAGTTTGAGGAGTGGGTAAATGTAGAGAAATCTATCAAGACATCAGCTGGGGACATGAGGGTGAGTTAACCTGGGCTGAGCTAGAACAGTATCTCAAAGGAAAGGCTTGTTTTCAGGCTAGGATGCACTAGTGGATAAACAATAGTGCAGTAATGCAGGGAGTATCACAGGTACAAAGAAGAAAGGATACAGCTATAAGAACATTGTAGGAGAGGGAGAATTCATGTGGAGGGGTAGTTTAAGAAGCAGGAGAGTTCTCATTCCCTCACAGACATGAGCCACGAAAGGAGGGAGATGAACACATAAAGATGCTTCTGTGGTGTGCAAGAGCCAGAAAATTGACACCATTGCTTAAATCAGCAGGGGCCTGGGAGGTAGGCATCACTGGGTCAGTACAGTAGTGGTGGAGTGCTGCCAGGGACACATGTCCTTTCCATCTTTCTCTTCTTTCATGCTATGTGAATGGACAGATAAATGAATGAACAAAATATTGACAGATAACTGTAATACTCCCTTTAAGAAAATATAAATGACCAAACTATGGCAATATAGCTAAATAATCATGAGTGTTGGCAATTTACTTTTTTAAAAGTAAGGAGATGAGGTATGGACATCAAAAAATCACATTATGTGATGTTAAGTAAAATAAATTGTAACATAATATAGGTGCATTGATTGCCATTATGAACAATTTCTATGTGTGTAACGTTATAGCTGGGAGACACTATAGTAGCTTGATATTAAGGTTTGGGTGAGAGGACTGTTTATTCTTTTTTGATTCTGTTTATAGTTCACAATAGCATTGTTAAAATATAACTAGAAAATTTAAGAGCCCATGTGAAATACTGCTTGAGCTCCTCCAGAATAAAAGCACTCCAAGAATGCAAGCATAATCTTCAAAATATTCTCACATCTTACACCCCCCTACTCTATTGCTACACACACACACACCAAGGGTGGTCATGTTATATTTTGATAACTAGATTACAGTTGGAATGTCTCTTATGAATTTGCATGGTGGGTGGTCACTCTGCCATGAGGACTAGTTTGAGTTTCTTGGAGCTGGGAGAGGGGCAGGGTCAAGTGGTACCATCCATGTGGTTCATGAACGCCCCTTAACCAATTTCTCTATTTTCTGCAAGGCCAGAGATATTTGTTGTGGAAAGCAATACTTTCCCTTGTGTAGAAGTGGCTTTGTGACTCTCACACTACATGTAGACAATTTAAAGGAGGAGTTTTAATACCTGGAAGGATGAAGGGTGCAGGAAGGGGAGACTTGGCATGTTGAAATCTACCTCTTGTTCAATATGTTTTAGTTGGAGATAGCTGTTTAATGGAAATGATCTTGCATTCTTCACCTCTGGATTCTCTCACCTACTGTGGCCATTTGGGAAGCAAAGTGTCAGATGGAAGATATTTCCCTCTGTCAATCTGACTTTCCAATAAAAATAAATAAATTTAAGAGAGGGAAAGTGAGAGTGAAATGCTTCCTTATTGTAACCTTCCTAGACTGTATTCCTCAAGTGCAATATTTTATGGGGTTGGTATCAAAAGTTAAGACTCCTCGATCACAATCCTTCAGAGATTTTATGTGGAATCTCTCAGTAGGTAAGAGATTATCCATCCCTCCTACATTCAGGAGAGTCGGAGGTCCAACAGTGTCCTTAGAGGCCCAGCAGCTCAGGGCCTGATGGGTGTTCTCTGTCCATCCTGATTTCTTTTTTTTTTTTTTATTGGAAAGGCAGATATACAGAGAGGAGAGACAGAGAGGAAGATCTTCCGTCCAATGATTCACTCCCCAAGTGAGCGCAATGGCCAGTGCTATGCTGGTCCAAAGCCAGGAGCCTCTTCCAGGTCTCCCGCGTGGGTGCAGGGTCCCAAAGCTTTGGGCTGTCCTTGACTGCTTTCCCAGGCCACAGGCAGGGAGCTGGATGGGAAGTGGGGCTGCTGGGATTAGAACTGGCGCCCATATGGGATCCCAGGCATGCAAGGCGAGGACCTTAACCACTGTGCCATTGCTCCGCCCCCCCCCCCATCCTGATTTCTGTATCAGAAAAGCAAGGAGACCAGCAGCTACCTCTCTGTTGCTCATGTGGGCCCTGTGAGGTCCAGGAGAATAATGAGTAAAGTCATCCTGGGAACTAGAGACAAGCTTGGTGTGCTGTTTCCTATGTCTCACTTTTCCCCACAAGTCTTGCTTTGTCAGAGTTTAGTCCTGCTCTTCTGCAGACTGCTCTGGGGCTTAATGGCATCACTGTCATGGTCCCACAGGCCTTCAGCTGCCCTTGTTTCCTCCCATGTTGCATGCAGCCCTGTGCCATCTGTATGACCCTGTCAGGTCACAGTGCATTTTTTGGCCCAAATGGACTCAGGTTACTCTTTACTTCTTTGGAAATCTGCTAAATCCCTGTAGGTGCCTGCTTCTTACCTGGAGGCATCTCCCCTTTCTCCCTCTCCTCTGACCAGTGTAACTTGACAGTGTCTAAAGTCATCTGTGGTTATCACTGCAGGTGAATGGGTCTGCTGGTAGGGTAAGGCCAGGGATGCTGTCAAACATTCTGTAGTACACAGGACAGCACCTCTCAACGTAAATTTATCTGGCCTAAAATGGCAACAGCAATTTTGAGAAACTTTGTTGTAGATGAAAGCTTGATAAAGTACATATTGTTACTTACTATTTTCATTAACAGTTTTATCAGATACAATGGCATAGTTTGTATAAAATAACATGTACATATTTGAATACATAATATAGTGAGTTTTGACATTCTTACATGTGATTGTTTCACTGTAATACAGAAAACAAACGTATCCATCCCTCCCCTAAGACTTCTCCTGCCCTTTTGTGATTCTGCTCTCCACCTGCCTCCCATCCCAGGCTCCTAGTTCCACTTAAGCCACTGACTGCTTCCTGTCAAAACAGATTAATTTGCCTTATTTAGAATTTCATATAAATGGGATTGTACACCATGAATTCTTTTATTCAGCTGCTTTCACCCATTTGAGAATCTGCATCATCGCTAAAGTACTTACTCTTGAAAAGGCAATATAAGCTTATGGTTAGAAGCAAAGGGTTAAGACTTTTAGATTTGTAGTCACTACTAGACAGTCGTTGATGATTTCACTTCCTGGGTGAGATGTCTCACATGTGGTTATTCTGTTTGTTTTGCTTTTTTGTTTTAACACTTGCTTTCCTTGTCTCAGACTTAATACCTGGGCTAGTAAGCTACCTTAGTGGTTTCCTAATAGACTTCTGTCTCTAGGTCTTGTTTATTTCTTGGAACTCTGTTATCCCCTCCTTTTTCCACTCAAAAAGAATCTTGAAGAGTTAAGTTGTGGGGGTTCTAGTTAGGAAAATGTTCTGACATAGCTGTTTTGTTTTTTGAGTTCTACGTTTCAGTCTTTATCTACAAGTGGTAAACACAGCATGCACACATGTACAAACACACACACACACACACACACACACAAAGTGAGAGAAATAAATCCCAGATAAGGGGTGGCTTACCTTACCTGGTTTTGTTACTGTTGGCACTAAGAATTTTCCTGGAATGACCTCTGGCAAGTATGAATTTTTCGTTTATCTTGGGGCTTTGTGATAACTATAAAGGAATGAATCAATAATTATTGAACTCACACATTTTCATGAGGCTTATGTGTATTTTACTGCATGGGTAACTGGTGGGTACCTAGGACCAGCAAAGATAGGCTTTGGCATGAGATACATTTCAACTTGCTCATTTCAAAATAACTGGTAAAGTCTTTATTCCTAAAAAATGTTCTCTTTCTTCTTTGTTCCCTAGTTTTCACCTCCAATTATCTTGATCTTGTATTGTTTATTTATTTCTCTCTCAAAGAGTCTGCTCTGATTGGTCATTGCTTATGTGAATGGTTATGTTATTTTTCTTCGGTCAGCTCTGGGCTTGGCAAATGCACTGCGTTCATCTTAACTATCAAGTCTAATCAATATTGTAGAGGACGTTTTGCCTCCCTGTCAGCTTGCTCCATGGAAAGGCTCTCCTGCTGCTAATGGCATTAGTCATTTTGCCCACGTAGTACGTCATTCATTGAGAAACCCACCTCTGCTGCTGTTCCTCTACCTCTTTCTCTTATCTTCTTTTTCTTCTTTTGGTGGAAGATCCTTGTCTTCTGTGATGTATTGCGCTAACTTACAAATCTGAGTGCTGTTTGACCTTGAACATTGCTAGCCAAGAGATGGGAAGCTCATACCTGGAATTAGCCCAACAGATTCATTCCTGGGAATTCATCTTCAGTGGAATGATTTGTAGACCAAGGCAGCCCCTGATGAGTCAGTTTTCTTTCTCTATGAGAGTCTCATGGAAATTCCTGGAACTGTTCTGTCCTTCCTGGGGACTGACTGTTCAGCTACTCCTGCAGTTTTAGGACATTACTCAATATACTGTCCTCTCAATAAATTATCATTATTTTGTCTCTACTTTTTCAGTCAGTTTTGGTGGCTTGTAACTGAATAACTTGATGGTTATACAAAATCTTTCTTTCTTTCCCATGTGTATGATATTTTCTGTGCTTTGCTACATTGGCCCAAGGTGAAATAGCACTGCTTTTCTTTTTTTTTTTTCAATTCACAATCAGGATTAATTCATGATAGTGAGAGAATGTCTTTAGCTAACTAGTCTCTGACCTCTTTGAAGAGACTCCACTGAATGTGTTTTTTTTTGATTTTTATTTTATTTTTTTAAAAGATTCATTTATTTATTGGAAAGTCAGATATACAGAGAGGAGGAGAGGCAGAGAGGAAGATCTTCCATCCGATGATTCACTCCCCAAATGAGCGCAATGGCCGGTGCTGTGCCAATCCGGAGCCAGGAGCCAGGAACATCCTCCAGGTCTCCCACACAGGTGCAGGGTCTCAAAGCCTTGGGCCATCCTCGACTGCTTTCCCAGGCCACAAGCAGGGAGCTGGATGGGAAGTGGAGCTGCTGGGATTAGAACCGGTGCCCATGTGGGATCCTGGAGCGTTCAGGGCGAGGACTTTAGCTGCAAGGCCACGCCGCTGGGCCCTAGACTCCATTGAATGTTATGGACAGCAAGGGAAGATGGATAAGAGCTTTAAGCAGATGCCAGGCTTGAAGGAGGCCATGAGAATGCCTGGCAAACACTTTGGTTCAGCAGTGTGAAAACCCCTTGCCTAAAGAGGAAGGAGGACCTCTTAGAGGGTTGATGCAGAACCTTGGAGTCCTGATTTTACGCCTACATCTCCCAATGGACAAAAGTCATTTTCTTCCAGAACAGAGGCACCAGACTCAGCAATTCACCACAGGCTGGGACAATGATGATGCCAGCCAAGGAAGCTGGAGGCTTACCCCTACCTTCTGAACATATGGAAACTTCTCGGTTTCTAAGGAGAATTTTAGGAGCCTCTGGGAATGCCCAAGATTGGAATCTTGTTACAAGTCAAGAGCATGAGAAGCAAAATGTGAATAATCTGCTTTCATGAATTTACAAATTTTTTTTGTGTACTTATGATTGAGATTCACAATGCTGTGAGTGCTTACAGAGTGTCAACCCTATTCCAAATATTAGCATGACTCTTTGTGGGTGAAACAAAGGTTTATATGGCTCTTCCCATCTGGACCTGGTTGCAAGGAGGTTTTAAATTGCTAGGGGAAAGTTACAAGAGGTAAGCATCAGAGATTGGCAACAACTTAGAACCTACCACTTGTTCTTAATTGGTAAATGAATAGCCTGGTCAATAAGCAGTGATTGAACAGCTTTAGCATCAAAGGGAAACAGACATAAGGAGAAAAAAACAAGCCATAACTGAATGCCTTTCCCCCTTCCTCCCAACTAAGAGCAAGTTTGCAGGGCTGACCGTTCCGAGAAAAGGTTTGTTTCCACAGCTTGTCACTTCCTAGGAAGCCAGTACCTTGTGGTCTCAAAGGTCTCTCTTCTGGAGGAAGGGAACAGGCCAACTGGAGAAGCCTGCAGAAGTCAAGCAAGATGATAATGCGCTTAAAGATGTTTTGTGTTTGGCTTTTCTGCAGCTTTCCCTAATACATAGCACTTGTCCAGGTCAGTGTCAGAGGAGCTTATGTTACTTTTAAGCAGTAAGGCCCAGCAGGCAGGGGATTCTCAGGGATTAGGATAAGTCAGAGTGTTTGTTTTTTTTTTTTTTCTCTTGGTGCCAGGCATACTGGTCTCTGCTTCCATGGCAGTATCCAGTACAAGGTGCTTTAAAAGCCTTGCTTAAAAAAAGTCAGGTTATGTGACTCTCTTGTATGAAGCTCTTGGCTGTGATACACAGCAGGTGAAGAGGGCAGACAAAGTTCCCAAGAGACCCAGGCTGTGAGGTTGGGTGAGCTAAGAAGGGATTTGAGTCATGATCATGTGAAATTAGTCTTTGGGGTGTCCTTGGATAAGATATAATGTCCTGTCCTGCAGAATAACACTAGGGATGTGGGTAGAGGTTTAATCAAAGCCAAACACAGACATCTACATTAACAAATTAAAAAGTGGTCATTTACTTCTAAAATACTCCTTTATGACATTTCACAGTCAGTGTACAGGGCAGTTGAACTTTCTTCTAAAAGCAGAATTTGGTTTATAGAGTATGATTACATTTTTAGCTTATAAGGGAAATATCAGTTGCACAAAGGAAATTCTGGAAGCTGGCTTGTGGCAAAGTCTCTTATGCTGCTGTCTGGGATGCCAGCTTCACATTCCTGGCTACTGCACTTTCAAGCCAGTTCCCTGCTATTGAGCATGGGAAAGCAGCAAAAAGATGGCTAAGTACTTGGACTCTCAGCCACTGGGAGACCTAGATGGAGTTTAGATTTTGGCCAACTTATAACCCTTTGGAGAATAACCAGTGAACGGAAGATCTCTGTCTCCTCTTGCTTTGTAACTCTGCTTTTCAAATAAATAAATGTCTAAGAACAGGGAGAATTCTGCTTACTTTCTTGTACTATTCAGTTAACCGTCATGTCTATCACTTCCTCTCTCCACAGTTATGAAGGTAATATTTATGTGATGCTTTAAATGTGCTTAATATCTAAGCTGAAAATTCAAATTCAAATGCATGATGGGCTCATTACTAAAGATGAGCAGGATTTCATCCTTCAGTGGCTTCTGGAATGAGAAGGGAGAGACTTGGGTTCTGGTCCAGGCTTTGCCTCAAAGAGCTAAATTCCTTTGAGCAAGCCTTGTATTAGAATGGAATTAGGGATCATCTAGTCCAGCCTTCTTGTATGAAGGCATTTCATCTGTTTTATCTGTGGCTGGTGAATATTCTGTTTAGTTTCTGGGTCTCAGTGTGCTGTTACCAATACAACAAGAGGAACTGATTCTGATGTGAACCAGGGCTCAAGTCAGGCTGCGAGGATTGAAATAGCAGGTGCCAGGACTCTGAAGACTAAATGCAATGCCATCACAGTCTGACAACCTTTAGTTAGGATCTAAATAAGAATCTCTGGATTGCATACCTGTCTTCTCTCTTTACAGGTCCACCTTTCTCTGGTCAATAGTTGGGAAGACGGACACCTACCCTTTGGTCTGGAGATGCTCACAGTTCTACACCCACCTTCTTAAAGAAGACAAAGTTAGGATGCCTGTGAGCTTTGTTAATTTCTGAGCTGGGTATTATTTCAAGGCTTTACAATTTTAGCTGGCATCTTCTCCTTACTTAGTACCTCCCCCTTCCCTTTGTTTTACAGCATGCAAATCTCAAGGGCATGCAGTTGGTCTAGTTTAAATCAACTGAATGTTTGCAGGGTTTATCTGAGGAAGGACCCTTGGGTCATTGTCATGGTAGTTTTGATAATCCTGACAGCCTGCAGATGTGGCTGTCTAGGGTGATCTGAGAGTGCCTCCCACACTCCAGCCTTCCTGCTTGGGGGAAGTGGGTTTGTTTATCTGCTCCTCCCACCTCTCCCCTTTTTATTATCTCTGTAAAACAAAAGCTCTCCAAATTTCAGTTAGAAAAATCCTGGGCCAAAAATGTTTTATCAGGGATATCAGGGACTTTATCTGGTTTGAGTAAAAGACTCTGAAAGGTCTGGCAGGGCCCCTGATAGGACTGAGTAAAACAGTTCACTTAGACATATTCTACATTGCTCCTTTATCCTCTGTGAATCTGTCTACCATCCTCTCCAACCCTGCACTTTCCTCACCTCCCACCTTCCCTCTGCTGTACTCAGATCCAGAGAAATGAACCTCAAGGCCAGGGATCTTTCCCAGTTCATCTTGTCTCTTGACATGTCTGACACCCAGAATTGGGCCCATGGACTTTATAAGCATTCAATAATATTTGCTGAAGAAATGAAAGTGTGGACATAAGATGTTATAGGGATGTGTGAGCCAACTCCTGGTTCGTGGGGACTGAGTGAAGGTAGAAATGCATAGTGTGAAGAGATAGGGCTTCAACCCAAATGTCAGAGTGAACACATGGAGGAGTGAAGCCTGTGGCACAGGCTGAGGGTGTAACACTTGGTTAGCAAAGGCTCTTGGACATAACGTTGATACCATGGAGATCAGTTCCAAGAAAAATAAATCTGGTGTCAAGATGCATGAAGAGCTGGACTTGGGAAGAAAATGGAGACAACAAGTCCAGCAGAGATTTGGGAATTTGCCCTCTTAAAAAAACAAAACAAAACAAAAAACCAAAAACCACAAAGGCAGTGCTAGAGGAGTCCAAGAGAGACCTGTTATTGCAGATTCATTCAACTGGTTGGAGCACAGCCAGGAGAGATTCAAAAGCCTAGACAGCTGTATGTGAATGTTCATGGCAGCATTATTCATCATAGTTAAAATGTGGAAATAAACCACATGACCATTAATTGAAGAATGAATAAACAGTATGTGGTATATCCATATAGTGGAACATCATCAAACAATAAAATGGAATGAAATACCAACAAATGCCACAGCTTGAATGAATTTTGAAAACATTCTAGAAAGTGGGAGGAATCAGTCCAAATGTCATATATTGAATTATTCTATTTACACAAAATTATCAGTACAGACAAATTCATGGAAACAGTAGGTTATTTGTTGCCAGGAGCCTGGGGTACAGAAAAATAGGAGTGGATACCAGTATGTATGGGCTCTTTGTGTGTGTGTGTTTTGAGGGGGGAGTGATTAAAATATTCTTGAAAGACGTGGTGATGAATGCATAACTGTGAATACACTAAAGTCCATCAAATTATATATTTCAAAAGTGAATTATGTGGTTATAAATTATACCTCAATAAAGTTGTTACTAAAAATAAGGGTTTAGGAACCTCCTGTGCTTTGGAGGAGAGTCAAGAAGGATGCAGGGAAGCATGAGCCAACAGGCTCTTGAAGCTGGTTGTTCATGTTTATAAGTAATGGGTATGTGCACTCCAGCTGGCAAGTCTGCAGATGGCTGTGTCTGCTTTCTTTCCATGTATTCCAAATGTGTGCTGTTCCAGCTGCAGATAGGGCAGGGTCTTCTTGATGTTGCGTAGTCTCCATAAGTGGTCTCTGCTCATGCTAGCTGTGTGCCAATGAGAAATTCCAGGGCTTCCTGGGGCCCTTGCTCCATGTGGCTCAGAAAGCTTTAAGATACACCTCTTTCTGGTTTCACCTGCTCTTCATGTAGCCCCTCCTCCTCTAGACTCACTTTTTTGCTGGAAGACAGTTTTGTGTAACAGACACTGTTTGGTCTCCAAAATGCAATCTCTCTTAGATGCTGACCCAGGGCCCTTAAATCAAGCTGTGAGCGTGATGATACTACAGTGAGAGGCTTCTCTGCAAGTCATCAGAGCAGGGCTGGTAACCCAGCTTTATGGAACAGATTAAGTAAGAAGCAAATGACAGAGCCTGGACTGGAGTCCCCATATCTCTGATTCTAAGGTAGGTACTTTTTTTTTTTTTAACCATAGAGATGCCCAAATTACTCCTGAAACGTTCATGCTAGTTCCTGAGATCCCAGCTAACAGCCTTTGGTCAGAGGAGTCTGGATGATGATAAACCAAGCAAGTGGATGATATTTTAAATGGTCTGTTTCAAGCTACCAATGTGATGCCATTGGACAGAGTGGGAAGAGGAGCATGGATGGCTCTTTTTTTCTTTAACCTGATTTTTTCCTTTCTTTCCTCCTCCTCCCTCTTCTTCTTTTCTGTTTTCCCACTCTTCTCCTCTCTTCTCCTCTCTTCTCCCCTTCCCTGCTTTTTCCTCAACTCCTGTCTTCTTGTCTCCCCCTTCATCTTCTCCCCCATCCTTTACCTGCTTCTTCCCTCTTGCTCCCCTCTCTTCCTTTTTCCTTCCCTCTCCTTTCCTTTCTTTAATTTCAAAGAACAACAGAGGGAGAGCTAGCAGAGCTCTCAGCCACTAACTCATTTCCCAAATGCCTGCAAGGCCTGCAATGGCTAAACCAAGTTGAAGTAAAGAGCCAGGAACTCAAGCCTGGTGTCTCATGTGAGTGACAGAGGATCAACTACTTGAGCCATTGCTCACTGCCTCCCAAGACCCGCATTAGCAGGAAGCCAGAATTGAGAGTAGAGCTGGCTCTTCGAGACAATGTTTCAAAATATATTTTTACCATGAGAAAATATTTTGCCAAATATTTTTCCTGCAAATATTGAGATGATTACATGATTTTAATGCTGTCATATTAAGGTGGAATATTACATTGAGTTTTGAATGTTAAACAATCTTTGCAAATTTCTTTTGCTTTTAAACATTTAGGATCTGTTAAGTCCATGAAAAAAGTTAGAAAAGCTCAGTTATTTCGTGTTGCTTTTTGAAAAAAGTTTTTTTCAGGTTTAGCCTAAGGGCGACATGAATAAATATCTTGCCAAGCCTAGTTCTGAAATTTCTTCCCAGCAGAAACTGGAACCTGAAAGCTGTTTGTCTTTTAAGGGTAACAAGATAGATAGTCATCTTGTCCAAAGGATTAGGAGGGTGCTAGGAAGGCAGATCTAGTGCATAGCCAAAGATATTAGATTTCAGAACCATAAATACTTTGAACCTGAGTGAGAATTATAGCCACATGCACATAGCCATGTCCAGAGTAGAAGGGAGAACAGGCAGATGGGAACAGGTGATACTTGTGTAAGTCAGAAAAGGAGAATCTGAGTCCATGCTGTTTTAGACCTCACTATGTCTCATCACCCTGCTGGACTTGCAACATAGTGTGGCTCAATCTCTTATCTAGGGTAGCACTAGACTTGTCTCAGTACCCTGCTCCTAGTAACTGAGGACTAATGAGTTTGTTCAGTAGGGCTCCTTGTGATCTTCTGGCAGCTGGACTGGCTGGTGGTTTTGTCAATGTGTGGATGGAGGCCACTTCTTCCCAGGCCTTAGGTGGGTGATGGTCAAATCACCATGTGTCCCAGGAGTTGATCCTTCTAGCTGGTGTTCACCACAGATTTAAAATAGCGTCCACTCTCTTGGCTTCATTTATTCCAAACTACCTCTTGGGCTGAATCATTTAATTTCTGATAGGTGTACTTCCAGGGATCTTGATAACTAATACAAGTGTTTTATGACTTAATGGGGAAACCCAGTGATTAAGAGAATCACTTTGGCATTGGATACAAGAACTGTGCTGTTTGCGATCTGATCTTGCTAAGTTCAGCTCTTTCATCTGAGAAATGGAAGCTTCTTTAAGGATCTAGCTCATAAGGGCATATATGTATACATACATATGTATATATAAATGAGCTATATATATTTATAGGAGCAATATATACAAGGTATGTATATAAATGTGAACTACATACATATATGTGCAATATATATATTGCAAACAGTGCCTCACCTATGATGGTTTAGCAGAACCTGGCTATCACTAACCATGACAGCAATGGTCTAAGTGCTCTGGCCCTTCACTCTCTCTTTAAAAAGTACAGTAAGTGGTTTTATCTAGGTATAGAAAAGAACAAGAAAAGAGTAAGAAAACTGGTTGATAGGATTGTGTGGATGAGCATAGAAAAATGAGCTCTTGCATTTGCATTTTATTTAGTTTTTCCATTCAAGAAAATGTTAATGAGCATGATTAAATGGTGATGCTTACTGCTGTAACTTAAGAGGGAAAAGAAGTCATTAGCAAGTTGATTATTATTATTAATACTCCAGCTAATCAGGGTCATTTATAGAAACTGATTAAAAGAAAATGTCCATATGAAAACACTGGGTTTAAATTAATGGAAGAGCCCAAAATATTTAAGATGATCATCTGTGGTGCTATAGTAAATTAAGACAATTAAACTATTGGTAATGTTTGAATAGGAAAATATGTATGTTTTGTCTTTGTCTCTACAAATAAACATGAAAATAGGAAAATTCCAAGTTTAATACCTCAATAAAAACTTTTCGTTCTTCTCAACCCAGATACTGGAAGTTTTATTCAATAAAGAAACATCTATAGAAAAGCCTCAAATGCAATGGCTCTTTTGAATCAATGCACCAGCTGCCATTTTTTTTTTTTTAAGATCTATCAGTTTTTGTTGGGAAGGCAAATTTTACAGAGAATGAAAGACAAAGATCTTCTAGCCAATGGCTTACTTCCCAAGTGACTGCATTGGCTGGAGTTGAGCCTATCTGAAATCAGGAGCTTCCTTTGGGTCTCCCATGCTGATGCAGGGTTTCAAAGCCCTGGGCTATTCTCCTCTGCCATCCCAGATCACAAGCAGGGAGCTGGATGGGAAGTGGAGCAACCAGGGCACAAACAGGATATATGATCCTGGTGCATGCAAGGCAAGAATTTAGGCACTGAGCCATTGCACTGGGCCCCAGCACTGTCATTCCTTATTGATTTTCATTTTTAGATGAAATTAAAGACTTAACATCAATGTACACATGAAATAGAAGATTCTGGAACAATACCAGGAATGTTGGCAGAAGTATTTGCTCAATCTTTGGCCATGATACCCTTTAGTCACCTACTAACTTACCAAATCTTTTGGTGCTGATATACTTTAAGAAATATGTGTTTTGGGGGAAAGGGGATATTTGCAATTAAGTCCTATTTTAAATATGGGGTATTTTTCTCTTAAATTCTTTATCTGATGGGTCTTTTTGAAAGATGCCCTCAGTTTATGTGCCTTCACTTACTCTCTTTTGTCTTTTCCCTTTCTGTTTGTTAAGGTGCTAAGGTGACTTTGGTATCCCAAAGTCCCTCCCTCTACAAAATGATTCTTTTTCTTCTTCCCTTCCATTTTCAAGTCTTTGAAAAGAGTATCTTGTTCCTATTGTTTCCAGTCCTTCTCACATCATTTACACTTCTCTTTAGGACTCTACATTCTACTTGCTTTTTAAAAAGTTAGCAAAGTCTTCCACGCTGTATGAATTCTGTGTCTGTTGCTAATGACACAACACCCCAGATTGGGTTAATTTAAAAGAAAAGCAGCTTGTTCTGGCTCACCTTTCTGGTCCAAGGTTGAGGGCCTGTATCTGGTTTTGGGGTTCTTGCTGGCTGGGTTCCAAGGTGGGGTACAGAACATATTGTCAAGTATAGGAGTACATGTTAATATGTTCTGATGTTATTCCCTCTTCTTATAAAACTACCACTATCCAGTCTTGGGGTCCTACCCTGAAGGCTTATCTAATCTAAATGACTCTCCAAATGCCCAACCTCTAAACTTCATAAGTGGATTCAGGTTTCTATCCTCTTCCTACTGCATGATGGGAATTAAACTCCAGATTGAGATTTGGAGGAGAAAAACCATATTCATTACTCAAACCACTGCTTCTCTTTCTTGATCAAACAGTGCTGCTCCCCACTCCTTTCTTTTTTTATTTATTTATTTTATAAAGATTTATTTTTATTTTTTTTTTATTGGAAAGGCGGATATACAGAGAGGAGGAGAGACAGAGAGGAAGATCTTCCGTCCGATGATTCACTCCCCAAGTGAGCGTAACGGCCAGTGCTATGCCGATCCAAAGCCAGGAGCCTCCTCCGGGTCTCCCACGCGGATGCAGGGTCCCAAAGCTTTGGGCCATCCTCGACTGCTTTCCCAGGCCACAGGCAGGGAGCTGGAAGGGAAGCGGAGCTGCTGGGATAGAACCGGCGCCCATATGGGATTCCTGGCGTGCAAGGCGAGGACCTTAACCACTTGCGCCACCGCGCCAGGCCCCCCACTCCTTTCTTAAGTTCTTTTAGATTCTGCCATACTACCTTCTCATGGCTTTCCTTCTAGTGTGTTGACTGCCCCATTTTGCATTACTCTTTCTTTTTTTTTTTTTTTTAAAGATTTATTTTATTTTTATTGGAAAGGTGGATATACAGAGAGGAGAAACAGAGAGGAAGATCTTCCGCCCAATGATTCACTCCCCAGGTGGCTGCAGCGGTCCTTGACTGCTTTCCCAGGCCACAGGCAGGGAGCTGGATGGAAAGTGGAGCTGCCGGAATAGAACTGGCGCCCATATGGGATCCTGGGCATGCCGGGCCCGCGTTACTCTTTCTAAGAAGATGCAGAAATTCTGCAATTCGGTTTTTTTCTGCTCTAGATAATCTTGTTTATATTCATGTATATAGCTTTACTATGCCACCTGAATAGATTATTATACATCTGTTATAGCTAGAATTATTTCCTAAGTGCTAGGTTAATTTTTCTAACTTCACACCAAATATTTGCTAAAATTGCCAGAACAATGTTAAATTTGGTATAACAACCACTGAAGTCCTATATTCTCCATGGTTGCTGGTTATTCTGTCTTTCTTCCAGTTACAAAGCTGAAATCTCATTGTCATCTTTGATATCTTCTCGTTTGTCACAGTTTACAACCCAATGTTGAGGCTGTTGCTAAACAGCACCTCTAAGTAGTTAGAGGCATTGCTGTAGAGAACCCCACGCAACTGGGTCTGCTCCCTTTATGTGCAGAAAGCCAGTCAGTAATATCAGGGTGGTGGAAAAAGGCAGGTATTTATTGCAAAGTAGAGCAAGGAGCCAGTCAGCTACTGTTTAGTTCCTGAGCTCCCTAAGGAGTCCAAGTAAAAGTTCCTGTAAATGGAAATTAGAGCGGAAAGATATGTGATCAGATTGTGTCCAGGCTGCTGGTTGGTCAGTTGTGCTCATGACCTTCCTTTAATTGGTCAGTTATGCTGTTGTCTTTAGGGAACTTGATGGCCAGGGGGGCTTTAATTGGTTCAAGGGTTGAATGAAGGTAGCAGTTTCATTCTTCCTGTAACTGGATTTCCCATATAAAACCATCCTTGAACAATATTGGCCATCAAGGTTGTTATCTATCAGAGAAGCAAATGACTCTTTGAGTTCAGCGATTAGAGCCTTGGAGGGGCAACTTTATCACTTTCTTAAATCAGTGAATTCCTTTTGCTAAAGGACAGAGGAGGACCTTTTAGGCAAAGGGAGACTGACAGGAGGAAGAGTCCTGCTTTTACATTGTAAGTTTGGTTTTAAGGCTTGTTCATTCTCTCTCTCTTGCATTCTTTTTTTTTTTTTTTAAACCCAGGATTCACATTATCACTTGCCTAGACCATTCAGTCTTACTTCCTGATGATCCCCGCTGCTACCACGTGAGTACCTCTGAAGCATATTCCTGACTGTCAATTGTGCCCCTCCGTGACCTCATTCATAGCCCACCACAAGCATCCACTGAATACTTCCCATGTGCTAGATACTGCTTTGTGTGTATTAACTCATTTAACGGCTGTGAGGGAGGAGCGTAACAGCCCTATGTTACGCTGTGAGCCCTGAAAGAGCAGCATCTGCTCTCAGCACAATGCTGGGATGTCTGGAGGACATGGACCCAATCTGCATTTTCAACCTATCATTCTGCCTTTTCCTTTATAGGGGAGGAAATTCATTTTTCTGTTCCCTTTCATAGATTCATTGGCTAGGGCCTCTGTGACAAAGACAGCTTAAGAAAGGAAAATCTTGCCATTTTATTTAATGTGAGATTTGCATGATACAGAGCCCTTTATTAAGAAAAGTTTTCAATGAGCAATAATTGAGTCTTGGATAAATCTCATTGGCTACATTACTGGCAAAGCTAGAGGCCTTTATTAGGAAACCAACACTCAGCAGTGGTTTAGCCTGCTTTAATGCTGCGTATGAGTGGAAAGTTATGGAGAATAAGATAAGGACAAGCAAATGTAATAAACTAGGGAGAAAAGGAGGACTGTTTGTTCAGATTCCTCTTGGCATCCCTATGTCTGAGGATAGATGTGCTCCTTTCTTCCAGGAATGGGGTCTTGGGATGCGCTTTCAAAAAATGACAGAGCTTTCCAGGCCTGCCATTTCTCAAACTCCAATTTAGGACAAATAACACATTATGGGGTAGCATGTTAACATTCTCTAGAAAAATGAAATCACTGCCTTCTTCTCACACATACTTTGTGTTCTATTGCCTTTGTTCCTTGGAGAGTCTTGTTTCCTCACTTTGAATACTCTTCCTTTATGAATCTAGACTGTGGCCATCCTTCTGGGTGATCTATTCTAGGAGTATTCCTAAATCCTCATCATCTTTTCCTTTGAATAGCCATAAAGCTTCTTTGTATCCTTCTCAGAAGATGCAATTATCTGCTTTGCATTAAAGGTACAATGATTTTATGCATGTCTCCTCTCTCCTGCTAGGCTGTGAGTCCACAGAGAGCTGAATCCTATATTTTCTACCTTGATGTACAGCCTATAGTAGTAGGTATCTGCCTTATAGGGAGATATGTCAGTTATTATCAGTAGCAGGAATGAATGAATTAGTGAATGGCATACACTAAGTCCGAGGTTAAGTTTTAGGGCAGTCCTCTAAATTGGTTAAGACACCATCATTTACCTTTTTGCACGTGTAAGTGTTCCTTCCTGGGCCCATTATCCCTTTTCAAGTATTTCCTTGTTGCCTTTTTTTTTTTAAACTGTAAGCACTTAGTATTCTGGTTGATTACATGCATCAATCCTCCAAATATATACAGAAAAGATGTTGAGCCCAGCTCTAAGCATATAGTACACTTGCAATAATTATTTCCTTCTCATTTTCTCCATTTAATGACCTGCTTGTGTAACAAGATTTTAAAGAACAGTAAGTGTGTTTACTTTTTAGCCTTGGATGTAACTCAATTCATTCATCACTTTATTATATATGAATTGATTTTTTGTGGAATTCTGCATATTCCAGAATACTGTGTTAGCTGTAATAATTAAACATTAAGCAAAAAAGGATGTCAGATATTCCTGAATTTTATACCCTATAAATATTTATAAATAACTAAGACAATATATGAGTTGCCTTAGTAGTATGTAACACTTGATCTTCTCAGAGTATCTAATCCATTTGAAAATTTCACTTTAGTAGAGGTTCTAAATGTGGTCACTGGAGTTGAGAATTTTATTGTCTCTGAAGGCACTGGCAGAACTAAAGAGACTCAGAAAAGGCAGTACCCTAAAAACATCATTGTTTCCTCAAGTATTGCTGTTTAGTTTTAAGAGGCTCCTGTTTTTATAACAACATTATTTGATGGAAGTGCATTTGACACAATTCTCCAAAGGTCCCTGGCCTCATGATAAAATAATTCTGAGTATCCTATGGAGAAAGGTGCTGTGAGGAGCCACTGATTCCTTGGGAGCTTCTTTAGCCAACATAGAGAAAGAATTCCATGTAAAATTAGGGGGAATTGGGAGACAAAACCGCCAAGAGCTGGGGCTGCAGGAAGCATGTAGGCGTTTCTACAAGTCCCTCTGGATTCCTTGGCACTTTTTAATCCAAAGAGCTAAAGCACCAACTTCTTTATAAAGGGTTAGGCCTATTCATGTCTGAGCGTCTACCTGAGAGAAGATGCAAAGCATTTCTTTGCCTGACTCCAGCTTACCCAGTGCTCTGTATGTTCATTATTCTAGTTAGTACCGCCTTCTGCAATAACCTGTTACCCTTTTTATCATACCTGCAAATCCCACATTTAGACTGGGATCAGAATACCTAAATCAGGCATATTTTTGTGATTTATTTTTCATAACTTATTTATATAAAATGAAGTAATCTCATGTATGTGCCAATACAGATTTAGGAGCATAGGTCTAGCCTTCCCTCCCTCCTACATTCCCAACTCATACTCTTCTTTCCTTATTTATTTTTAAAATTATGTTACAATGGCATACTCTCATTTTATTTTGCAGTCACCTACTCAATACTGCATTAGGTAAAGATTTTCTAAAACATTGTAAGTAGAAGAATCTCTACTATTCCCCAAAATTATAGACAAATTTGTAAATATTAATCAATTCTCAATGTTTCAGTCTTGCTCATTTAGGTTACATTTACTTTGTGTATGAATTATCACAGATCATGGAAAAATATGTGTCTTTGGCACTGGCTTATTTCAGAAAACATAATGATTTCCATTTACATCCATTTTGTTGCAAAAGGCAGGATTTTTTTTTAAATTTATGGTTGGGTATTCTTTCACAGTGTATATATACACCATATTTTCTTTATCTAGTCATTTGCAGATGAAAAACCTGCAAGTCAGAGAGACACACTGACTTAGACACCTGGTCAGTCATGACAAGGTGACAATAGAATTTGGACCTCCTGACTGCTGGTCATTTTCTTGACCTTCTTCCCTTTTCAAGCTTAGGTAAGTGAGGGTCCTTGGGGGACCTCAGCACATTTGAAGTTCTACCCCCAACACAGCGGACCCAGGCACCTGAAGCACTAAGGAAGCACTACCTCTCCATGAGGTTCCATTTATGCCTTATCTGAGAATTTTTCTCTTGGCAACCTAAGCACTTTCCAGAGTCAGCATTTACTGATGATTGTAAAAACACCAACAATTTAGCACACAACACTCTGAACTGTAAACCCTGGTAAATAGGATCAGGGGGAAGATTTAAGTGGAAAGGACAACTGCTATAAAGATTTAACAGGAATTCATTAGGCTCCAAAGAGAAAACAGATAAAAGATCCATAACTACAGGCAGAAAGTGAAAGGGAAATCCTGAATCATGAAGATGCAGTGAGGCCCTGCCACAACTCGTTAATCAAGCCATCCTCGGGTACAGACTCCAGCCCTCGAAGGCATGTAGAGAGGCGAGGCTCTGCTGGCCGCCGTGGGTAGACCAGAGCTCAGCCTCCCTGGCATGCATGGTGGTGTAAGAGCTCTACTGTCTTCTTCCCATTGCTACTGCTCTTCTGATCTTCGCCCTCTCTTTCCATCTACAGTACTATGATGTGCTTCTTCATGCTCAGCCTGGGCTCCTTGCCTTTCTCTCACTTTCCTCTTTCCCTCCCTTTAAAAAAAGATATCTGTTCCTTCCTTCTCTACCCACCTATTTTGGACCTCTCCTTTCCTTCCCATTTTTTCCCTCCATGTTGTCCTCAGGCTCCCTCTGAATTTGCCTTCTTGTCCTCATCCACATTTCCCACTTGCATTCTTTCCCTTTGGGATCCAGTGTCTTCCCCAGTTTGCAGTTTATAGTCTGTGTGTGTGGGTGGATTCATCCAGCACCCTTTCTTTGTTCTTCTCACATTTCTTTCAGCACTTTTGTCTGACTCAGAGAAGTGCAGCAGTGCAGCATAAAATAACCAGTTAATTTGGTCCTAAATTGTTTGCTTTTATCATCAAATTAGATGTCCTCAGATTCTCTATAAAGACCAAACTAAGTAAGCTGAAAAACATCTTACTGTTTCTTTGGGAATTTAAAGGGACAGAGCTGAAGGGAATATTAACTGCTATGAAATGTAACTTGCCCATTTCTCACTTCATGCTGATTAACTCAGTTTTTTTCTTCTAGTGAAGAAAATGCTAGTATGGCTCTCCATTCTCTCTGACCTTCCCTCAGAAGAGATGTAACAGATTCTCCAGAGCTGAGCAATATTTTGTTATGATTTTTATATGGTTTTTGAACTAATTGCTTGTAAGCAGAAACAAAAAACTAAGGAACTTAGGAGCGTCACTGTGTCACTTTCAATAAATCAAAACAGGGAGAATGGGTGTGAAGTGACCAAGGGGAAACTGCTCAGGGAGCAAACTGTGTGTAGTGTGTGCATGTGTGTGTGCCATTTCTGCATCTTGAAGATGAATGCAGTTTCATGAGTTTCCAAAAATTGCTGGTGAGATTGTGGTATGACAAGTATCTGTATTTTCTTTTATAGGAAGGCCTTGGATGCACCCCATACATGTCTGGCCACAGTAAAAAGCAATTTTCCATACGGCAGGGGGCTGCAATTGGAGTGCTGTAATGATTAGTTATTTTATCCAGTTGTAGTTGACCCCCTGCTCATTTTTGTATATTAAATGTAAAAAGAAAAGGGAGGAAATCCGAGTACTGGCTGATTGAAATTCCAGGAAGAACTTTCATGCAGATAAAACATGTTGAGAAAAGCCAGGGTGCTAGGAATTTCAAGGCAAAAAAAAAAAAAAAAAAGGAAATAGAGAAAGAAAACGAAAATAGTCATAACAGAAAAGAGCCCCAAAGTCTTTCTGATTGTGAATACATGTGTATACTCTTCTTTGGGCTGTGTAGTGTGTTGGCTCCCTATCTGATAGTTTTTCGCCTCCTCTCTAATGTTGTATGCCCTCCCCTCCAAGTTCTTTCCCCTCCTTTGCCTACTTGGCTCTCTTTCTCCTTTCCATCTCTCCTCTTTCTGCAGAGGGAAGCTGTGAAAATGCCTCCCAAAGAGGCAGACTGTATAATCGTGTCTGGTTGTCATGGAAACACACAGTTTTCTGAGACCTTGCATGATCTAGGATCCTACCCTGATTGGGTCAGAGGCTAAGGCTGTCCCTAGGATTCCTGGATAAGAGAAATCAAGAGATGTGAAGTCATTTGAGGTATAGATTTGTATCCACAAAGAAAGGCTAGAAAAAAGGCATCTAGATAGAGTTGTTGCTTTTGTTTCATGCTATTCATAATTGTATCTGCTATTAAGAATGCAGATGAATGTGGCTGTCAATGAAAGGCATTCGAACTATGAATAATTATGGCATTTGTGGTGTTTTATTACTATCTGCTACTTATAAAATGTTACAGTTCATGTCTCTCAGGAACGGTCACAATTTGGAGAAATTTTGCCAATTCCCCCATGTCAAGACTAGTGCAAAGAGCTGCTATTTCATTTGGATAAAAAAGTTACATCATGGCACACTAAGTTAAACAAAAGCTTACAACCCCAGCATTCCATATTGGGGTGCCAGTTCAAATCCCAGCTACTCTGCTTCCGATCTTGCATTCTGCTGATATTCCCGGGAAGGCAGTGGGCGTAGGTGGGCATAGGTGGGATACCTGGATAGACTAAGTTCCTGTTTTCTGGTTCCTGGGTTTTGCCTGACTTAGCTCTGGCTGTTGCTGATATTTGGGGAGTAATCCAGTGGATGGAAGATCTCTTTCCCCTTTCTCTGCTGCTCTTTTTCAAATAAATAAAAAAAATTTTTTTTAAACCAGCTCACTTAGTTTGAAAAATTCAAAGAACTGTCTTTGGTCTCCCAAATTAGCAGTGTCACATTTTACAAAGTGCTCAGAGTTTTTGAGATTGTTGCATGCTAGCTCACATCTCAGCCTGGGTAACAGAGGGGCCACCTCTGTCTCAGACCAAGCTTCAGAATGTTCAGATCTCCTTTCAAGCTAAATTGAAGGATGGAAGCATTTTCCACTGCTCTGTGTGGTTCAAGAGTTCTTACTTTGTGTTTCATCCTGAATGGGGGACGGAGGCCTGGGTTAATTAGGTAAGACTGGTAAGATTTGCCAAGATCTCTTTTTAGTTTGGGGAAAATCCTCTCTCACTTGATTTCCCTCAGAGACCATCTTCTCTCTTCTTCTTATTTTACTTCTTTGGCCGCCAAACTAGTGTGTCTTGCCAATAGAAACCCTGTTTTCCTGGGAACCAAGGGACCCCTGCATCCAAAACCAATCCTTTTCCTGTTTTGGGAACCACATGTACTCTTCAAACCATCCTAGAAGATAAGGGAAGGGTTTATAGAACCCCCATTAGAGAAACATCACCAATATAATGTTTAGGCCATCTTGTCTACATAAAAATGTTCTTACTTTTTATTTGTTCTCCAAGGCAATGATTGCTTGATACAAGTATCAATGGTAAGTGATTGGTGAAGGGTCTGGTCAGTTGACACATTCAGTATAATTGTATTAGGCGTTTGTAATTTATAAGGCTCTCAGGAATAAAACAGAGTCATGTTTTCATCATCTGTGACAATTCAACAAGGTGTGAACTAAACTGTCTTAACATCCAGTGTGGACAAGCTTCAGCTGCCTGCTTCAAATGCCTCCTTCAGCAGTTGCTTCTCTCCATCATGGTCATACCCCTCAGCCCTGTCACCAGCAGGTGTAAACCAGCTCTCCCCTAAGCTTATAGGTGTGCTCAAAGCTTCTCTAAAGAAACAGAGAAGGCAAGCAAATCCTTAACTTATGCCTCTCTTCTTGAACCATTCAAAAGCTCCTCTTCATAGATTGCTTGAAAGCATTTATTTTTAATTGCAAAACAAAATTAATTTTAACATAAGATGTACCTAAAATAAATTTATCACTTAGTAATTCCTAAATGTCTAGTTCAATGACATTGTGCATATCTGCATTGTTGTGTAATCATAGCCATCAATTTCCAGGACTTACTCATCTTTCCAAACCGAACTCTGCACTCTCACATCAAAGAATAGCTCACCATTATTGGCTGTTCCAAACCCTTAGAAATGAGCACTCTACTTTCTATGTCTTTGAATTTGAATACTCATGTGCCTCTTATCAGGATGTCATTTAATAGTTGCCATTATGTTACTCACTTCCTTCACTTGGAATAGTGCCTTCAAGGTTCATCCATGTTGAAGTGTGGGCCAAAATTTCTTCCTTTTTGAGGTTACATGATATTCCATTGTGTTCCAAAATGTATTTCATTTTGTTTATCCATTCATCTGGTGATATGTGCTTTGTGTTTCAATCCTTTGGTTATTGTGACTAATGCTGCTTTTAACATTGGTGTTTTTGTGCAATTCCCTATCTTCAGTTCCTTTGAGTGCACACCTGTAAATGGAATGTTTAGTAGAGCCAAACATTTTTTACTTCTGCTTTGCTTTTTAAAGTTGTCAAAGATTTCATAGTCTTACAAGTCAAAGAGTGCTCTAAAGGTTCTAACAAAGAATGGCATTTACTTGTCCTGAGTCTTTTGTTTTTGATTCCTTCCTGAAAGTCAACCATTTGAAACTTGTTGGTTATTCATTCTGTTTAACATGTTTCAAAATTACAAATGAATTGGCCCACTTTTTTTTGAAACTAGACATTTTGCTGATTTTTCACAACAGAAGATAAATGTTCAATGTGTATACCTTTATAGTTGAGTGTTTGAAAATGTAGTCAGAATAAGTAATCACATCCCTTCATGCACATCTGTTTTCTCAATTGCTTTTGTAGCTCCACTTGTAAAGATATAGGATCTATTTTCCTACCATTTAAATTGGACTGTCCATAGTATTTGCCTTGGTCTACAAAGTGTTCTGGCAATGACACCGTGGAATTTCTAAGGCAGACCTCAGGAAGACTTTCCCCCTGTTCTCTTGGAACACTGCCCTGAGGCTCTTACATAAATGAGCCTGTCTCACTGACTGGAGGGTGATAGGGCACATGAAACACAGATGATGTGTCCCAGCTAAACATGTTAGGCCTAACTGTGGACAACCGGTATCAGTCCCCACACACAAATGTGAGGTCATCCTAGGTGGCCTGTCTTGGTTGACTCCCCATGGGGCCATCCTAGGTGGCCTGTCCTGGTTGAGCCCTCAAATGACAGCAACTGTATGAGTGAAGGACTGTGTATCTGAGCTCAGCACAAATTGCTATTCTAAAAACAGGTAAGATTTCAACCATTTTAACTCAGTATATTTTGGGATGATTTGTGACACAGAAATAGATCTTACCATCTGATCATATTGGAGAGTGTATTTACATATTTCCCTGAGTCCCTTTTATGTAGGATTTTCTACACAGTTGTTTCTTTTAAACTTTCTCTCTTTTTTGTATTACATCTTTTTTGTTTTGCACGAACCTACTACCATTTGAAGTGTTTTGAGAAAGCACACATAGTAAATGTATTTTTGTGACGTTTTGTATAATTAAATAGCTCTGCCTTTACTCTTGATTCATAATTTGACTAGGTATATAGCCAAACATAAGTTGGCATTATTTTCTCTGATGATTATAAAACATGCCTTGCTGTCTTCTAATTTGCAATATTACTGCTGAGAAGTTAATGTGATTCTTGTTTCAATTATTTATAAATACCATATGTTTTTCCTTAGAATCTTTTCTGTATTCTCAGAATGCTTTTAAAAAACATTTTAAAATTTATTTTGAAGGACAAAGTGGAAGAGGGAGAAGAGAATGAGAATAAGAGTGAAAGAGAGGGAGAATTTTCTTGCATCCACTGGTTTACTCTTGAGATATCTGCAGTAACTAGTGCTGGGCCAGCCCAGAAGCAAGGAGCCATGAATTCCATTCTGATTACCCACAAGGGTGGCAGAGGCCCAAATACTTGAGCTACCCTCAGATATATTCATAGGCTCATTAGCAGAAAGCTGGTTTACAGTAGAGTAGCCAGGATTTGAACCAGATATGGGATGCCCACATTACAATCAGAAGCTTAACCTACCATCCTAAAATACCGATTTTTCTTCGGATTCTTAAAATTCCATCATATCTTGACATGAATATTTTTCCTCTTTATAGTAGTTGAACTTTGTAATCAGAGTATTCAGTTCCTTCAGAAAGAATTATTCCCTCACCTCTCCAACCCCCACTCTATACTTTATCCATTTACTTGATTCAGAACTGCTGGTTATGGCTGTCAGATCACTTTGATACCCTGGTTTTCACTGATGACATATTCTCATCTTCATCTTTAGTTCCATTCTTAATATGGGCTCCAGACCCATATAACTAGGTAACTACTTGATCATCAAATAAAACCAGTTTTATTTTATTTCATTTGAAAGGTAGAAACATGGAAATATGGGAGAAAGTGGAAGAGGGAGAGAGAGATTGAAAATTTCCACTTCTTAAATACCTGCAAGAGCCAGGGCTAGGCCAGGCTGAAGATGGAAGCAAAGAACTCAGTCTTTTCTTTTCTTTTTTATTTGCATGTGGGCAGCAGTGACTGAAGAACTTGAGCCACCATCACCTGTTAACTCTCAGGAACATCGGGAGGAAGTTGCATTAGAAGTAGAACCATGACTTGGACCCAGGCACTCTGGAAAGAAATGTAGCTATGCCATGGGGTGCCTTAGCCCCCGTGCCAAATGCCCATCCAGGGAAAAGATTTGTTTATTTTTATTTGAAAGGCATATTTGCAGTGAGGAAAGACAGAGGGACAAAGAGAAAGAGAGAGATCTTCCATCCTCTGACTCAGTCCCCAGATGGCCACAAGGGCTGGATCAGACTATCCAAAGCCAGGATCCAGGGGCTTCCTCTAGTGCTCCTTTGTTGATAAAGGGCACCAAGGACTGAAGCCAATCTCCACTGCTTTTCCAGGCCATAAGCAGAAAGCTGAATCAGAAGTTGATCAGCCAGGACTCTGTTTTATTCCCACATGGGATGCTGACCCTGAAGGTGGAAGATTAACTTGCTATGTCACCATATTGACTCCACATTGTGTTTTTGTTTTGTTTTGTCTTAACCTCTTCAAATTCAAACCTGTCCACAACTAAACTCATGTTTAACAAAAGTGCTTGGTGTCCATATTCTGACTGAAAATGGTTGCTATTTTTCAAGTAATCCCAGCTATTGCTGATATCATTCTCGTCTATCAATACAAGTCCTGTATAGTCTATTCCATTAAGAGTCAAATTTGGGCCTGGCATGGTGACCTTGTGGCTAAAGTCCTCACCTTGCACACACTGGGATCCCATATGAGTGCTAGTTCTAACCCCGGTGACCCCTTTTCCATCTAGCTCCCAGCTTGTGGCCTGGGAAATCTGTGGAGGATGGCCAGATGCCTTAGAAACCTGCATTCATATGGGAGACCCAGAGGAAGTTCCTGGCTCCTGGCTTTGGATTGGTTCAGCTCTGGCTGTTGTGGCTGTCGGGGAGTGAACCACCAGATAGAAGATCTTCCTCTCTGTCTTGTCTTGCCTTCCTTCTGTAAATCTGACTTTCCAATAAAAATGAATAAATGTTTTTTTTTAAAGGGTCTTAAATTTACCAAGTACTGTTTATTACTACTACTTCTGCCCTTGGTTGAGTGTCCAGTGCTTTATCTTTCCTGCTTTATAACAATGTCCTTTATATGTGGATCTCTGATTCTTGGGTGATCTAAGCTAATTGGTTGTTTATACTGCAATGAAATCTTGAGAGTAAGATCAAATGTCACTTTTCCTCCCTTCTGTATTTTTCTTAACTCCACTGTATCATTTTTTAATTGTAAGAATGGTTGTTAGCTATTTCCTTTTTGTATATCCTCTTGACCTCTGGGCCTTGTACCCAAGGGCAGGACAGTGGTTACTAAGGTTCATCATCAATATTTGGTGCAAAAATCTCTACATCCTGAGAATATTTGATCTTTAGATAACTTTTCATGTTAGATTATGCTGTCTCATATTAAGTTGAAATTTGTCATCCTGGAATTTCTATTTATTCATTGTAATTGTGCTTGGAACTATGAACCTGAGATTTTCCTGAAACACCATTGCTGGTTTCAAATCTTTACTGTCTTTTACCCTATCTTAGAATCTTGGAAATGTCCACTTCTTATAATTCAGACCACATGTGCTAGGTTACAGCTCTTCTTTGGAAGTGGACAAAACTCTTTCTCATGTAATATATCCTGATTTTTTGGTTTGGAAAGTTTGAGGTTGCATAACAGAGATCAGTGAAGTCTGATTAGTATAGACTTTGAGGTATTGGAGATAAACAGCATACTCCCCCTTTCCTCATGCTGATTGTTTTCAGGCTGTGTTATGAATTGTCCTCCTCCCTGAACTGAGAGCCCTAAAAGTATGATAACCCTAGATGATGCCACTTGTGCAACCTAGATCAGCCAATCAATGCTTCTAGATGCTAACCCACTTTTAACATAGCCTTTGTTTGCTTTTTTCTCTCTTTGGGGCAAACATATTGCTTCTAGTTTTTTTTTTTCTTTTTTCCTGCCTGCGATATCAAGTCACTTGTTTTACATCTTAACTGAACAAACTTGTATCTGTTAAAATACATCTGGTTAGGCAGGGGTCATCATGCAATCTTACTTTTTACTGTGGGGCCCCTTTTTGTCACCCAGTGTATTTTCCAGAACTCAGACTTGTGACATTAAAATAATTTGAGTTACTGGCCTATATCCTGTATGGCTGGTACTTTAAAGGACATTTGTTAAAATACAATTTTCCCTGTGAGCTGTTTTCTCTTGATGTTGTTTGCCTTGTGAGTACCTGTTTATGAGTGTAAATTTCACCCGATATTGTTTTTCACAGTAGGGATTTGGGGTCAGAAAAGTAGTTTTGGAGCTAACATATAATTAAGGAATATAGTTTCTCTAAGAAATAATTTTCTTTCATAATAGAATAGCGGCTATATTCCTCTTCACATACATATTCTGATATTTGTTCATTGTTTCTCTGCCATGTAAACATTCACGAGTGTTTTAGAATTAAGACAACGATTTAAAAAGCTTTTTTTTATCTAGCTCTGTTCTGATTTTTTTTGTTTCTTCCTTCCTTCTCTTTCTCTTGTTCTTTCCTTGTTTCTTTATCTCTCCCTTCCCTCCCCTCCTCTTCCCTTCCTTTCCTTCTTTTTTCTTTTGTAAGCTATAGATTTCAATGTCCTCGGGGGCAAGGACAGTGTTTTACACTTTGCTTTCAGGTTGTCTGTCTCCCCAGAGCAACTCTCTTTCTGACAAGCCCTTTTCTCTTTTTTGAATTTACCTGTTTCCTTTCTTTTCTTTTCTTTTTAAAGATTTTCTATTTATTTGAAAGGCAGGATTACAGAGAGAAAGAGGGAGAAACAGAGGCAATGACTGGAGTTGAGCCACACTGAAGTCAGTAACTTGGACCTCCATCCTGGTCTCCCACATAGGTGGCAGGGACTCAAGTACTTGAACCCCATATTCTTTTGCCTTCCCAAGAACGTTAACAGGGCGCTAGATCAGATTCAGAGCTGCTGGGACTCAAACCGGCAGTCTGGTAAAGGCTACCAGCACTGCATGTGGTAGCTTAACCCACATAGCCATGATGCTAGCCTCTACATGTTGCTTGATGTCTATACTTCCCCTTGTGCTAGCTTATCTTTCTAGAATGTCTCTCTCTTCCCCCATTCTCTATGGGCGAAAATCTCTGTAATTTCTCCAAGTATAGTTTATATTTCACATCCTTTAAAAAAACATTTCTCAAATTCAATTGAATCTTGATTTTTCCTTACTTGAATTCCTAAGGTACTCGTTATGTTATTTACTTTTTGGGTGTACTTTTTTAAATGCCACAGTATCTGCTTATTTTAAACATTTTAGCTAGCTAGTTTTATTTCTTGGGCTGAACAGTAAGCTCTCTGAAGAGAAGACCATATCTTATTTCCCTAAGAGATTCCAGGCTAATCTTTACAGAGTGCTCAGTATGTCATAGTCATCTAGTTGAATTTAAAGTTTGGAAAAATTGAGAGGAAGTGAATCTTGGAAAGCAGATGCATGATCCATCTCCTTTAAAAACAAACACACAGAAGGAATTCTCGAGAGGAACACTTGTCAGAGTTGCTGCAATTCCTCATTAAAGCACCCCAAGTCAGCTGTGAGCGTTTGTCAGGACAAGCACTTCCACTTTCTGGAGAAGAACCACGAAGGAGAGCCCACGATGGGTGGCTCAGGGCGCCACAGTGACACAGAGTGAGGCTGTGACACTGCACTTCCCAAGAACTAGCAGTGTGCTTCCCTCTGTGTCAACATGAAGGATGGTGTCTGCTCATATGTTTTATACTTTTTAATATATATAGATGTATATGTGTATATATGTATAGGTATATATATATCACCTTTTTCTAATTTATATACATATGCATGTATATATACACATTGTATATTTATATACAGGTGTTGTTATATATGCATGCATGTATAACATAAATGACCATATATAACATATATAACCATAACAAAAAAGAGAGAGACCTTGGAAATGTCAAGAGTTTTGCAAGTGTTTTGTTAACTCACCTTTAACCATTTAGTTTCCCAATAACAATATGTGCTTCTAATACAATTTCCAAACTTCCAAACTAATATTGGAGGCCAGTTGCTAAAGGATTAGCCATATGTTCATTTAAAAAGTTCAATTTGCAGGCAGCAAAGCCTTACCTATGCAATGGAACCATCTAAGTCTTTGAATGTATATTGGCATCAAACTCATAGACTGTTATGTAGTTGAGCTTCCTGGCTGCTGTGAGTGACTCATACCTTTAAAACACAAGCCAGATAACATTTTAGGGGATTATTTTGTAGTGAAAAATTAAATATATTCTGCAAGAGATGTGACCTTTGTCTTTGCTCCTGAGAAATAATTGCCAGGGTGGTACGCATGTCACTGCTATTCAGAATGGGTCCTGAAAAACACACTTGATAATTTATGCTAATGAGGTGGCTCCTAATAGCTGATGTCCACATCAGGAAGGCCACTTATGTGGTCAGAGGGGTTGGGGCTGTAATAATGAATGTTAACATCTAGACCTGACATAGTAGTCTAGTGGCTACAGTCCTCGCATTGCATGTGTTGGGATTCTATATGGACGCTGGTTCTAATCCTGGCGGCACCACTTCCCATCTAGCTCCTTGCTTGTGGCCTGGGAAAGCAGTTGAAGATGGCCCAAAGCCTTGGGATCCTGCACCTGCATGGGAAACCTGGAGGAATGTCCTGGCTCCTGGCTTCAATTTGGCTTAGTTCCAGCCGCTGCAGCCACTTGGAGAGTGAACATGCAGACGGAAGATCTTTGTTTCTCCTCCTCTCTGTATATCTGACTTTGCAATAAAAATAAATAGGTCTTAAAAAAAATGTTAACCTAAAGGTCAAGTTTAATTAAGAGGGCAATGATGGAATCAGTCATGCCCACATGGTGATAGGATTAACTTCCGGACAAAAAGTCTGGGTGAGCTTCTCTGGTTGGCAGTCTGCTGTGTGACTTGTCACCTGTTAGTGCTGGAGGGTGTCAAGTCCCTGAGGATGATGGGGGCCTTGTGTCTGGAATCCTCTCAGATCGTACTCCAAAACTCTCTTCTTTGGTTCTATTTCTTTCTTTTTGCTATCATAAAATTGCCTTGGAAGATACAGTGCTTTCCCAAATTTCTGCAAGTCACTGCATGGAACTGTCAAAGCTGAGAGCAGCTGTGGGAATCCCTGACACTGGGAGCCAGGTGGTCTGAAGTGAGGGTGGCCCTGGGAACCTCTGAACTTGCAGCTGTGGTCCAAAGAGGGACTGCTGTCTTTGGGGATTGACTCTTCAGATTCATTTGTCTAATTTATTACAGCAGCCTGTCCCAGAACAAATAACAGGAAGAAACAAGAAAAAGAAAAATTTATGTAATCACTGAAATTCAGACAACTCAGAAGAATTTTTAAAATCACATTTCTCTGAAAGTTGAGTGGAAATATGAGGGCATATTTCTTCTCTATTTAAGAGGTAATAACTTTTAAAAAATGAATTAATTAATTTAAAGAGGTGAGGAGAGAGAGAAAAAGCCTTCAGTTGCTGATTCACGATCTAAATGGCCATAGCAGCCAAAGTTTGAGCCAGGCTGAAGACAGGAGCCAGAAACACTATCCTGGTCTCCCATGTGGACTGTGGGGCTCCAGGCTCTTGGGCCATCTTCTGCTACTTTCTCAGATGCATTCGCAGGAAGTTGGATTGGAATCAGAGCAGCCTGGATTCTATCTGCTCTGTCTGGCACTCCAGTATGTGTTGGTAGTATCACAAGCAACAGCTTAACCCACTCTACCACAACATCAGCCCCAAATAAAGAGCTCTTTAATCCGTCTTCAGAGTTCTCTTACCACCTTTAGTGGTCTCTCTCATCACAGTTTCTCAGTTCTCCCCCGAAATGAGACTGTCTTCCTACAGCTAATAGTAAACAAATTCCAGCTCTTCTGAAGTTGGCTCTGAGTGGAGGAGCATCTTCTGCATGGTGGGATGAGGCAAACTGGCCCTAGTGCAGATTTATCTTCCTTATAGGATGTCTTGTGAGACCAACACAAGTAGCCCAAGTGTCCTTTGACCCAAGTGAGATACACATGTCCTGCTCCGTGCTTCTCAGTAGTTAAACTGAATTAAGGCTGGCTCTTCCACTGAGCAAGCACTGGAGTAGACTTGATGCCAAAGCAAGACAGTAGTGGGTTGCTCCTTCAGGCTGGTACCCTTTGGGAAGGGTATATTTGGGAAGCAAATGCCACCTTAGTAGTGTGTAGCCTTTTGTTGATAATCTCTGAGTGATTTAATCCTTAACTCCTATCTTCACCCAGGAAATCAAAAGTCCAATGATGAACTGATTTCACCTTCCTTGGAAAACCTGCCTCTCACGGGGTGTTTCCCCAACCTTCACTCTTCAATGATTGTAGTCCCTGTTTTCTTCTTGAGGGGAGCTGTGGTAAGTAGAGTTCCATCCTTACTGCGTTTCTGGTGGTGCTGAGGTTCCTTTTGGAGAGGCTATTATTTAACTGATTTGCTACATGACAAGCTGAGGGTCAACAAACTGGTTAATATAGACAATTTTCTTTGAAAACATGTCCCTCTTGAGTGCAGGCTGTTTTCCACCCAACTTCTGGAGTGTTTTCACTCAGTTCTTGGGGTTAGCTCTGAGTCCCTGTTTATAGAGTGGATATCATCTTTTATGTTCTACCTACAGATGCTGACCCAGGCACCTGGCGTTGATGTGCAAACCTTGAAGCTTTGGTGTCTTACTGACCAGCTGCGGTATTAATAATCTTCATGAGACTGTGTCTTGCTAAGAGGTTGCCTTAATTATTGCTATCTTTCATAGTGTCACCATAACAGAACGTACTGCCATAGCCTCAATCATCATATCACATTTACAGTCAAAGGAAGTTGCTTCCCTTGACTGCCTTATGTTCAAGATGCCTTCTCTGCTTCCCAGGCTTTGCTGTGGAAGCCTTTTTATTTCTCCTTTCACTTGAGAACCAAGGATTTTTTTCTTTTCAGTTAGCTGCCTGTTAGGAAGGAACCATAAAACTAAATTGTCAGAGTCAGCCAAGATAGAAACAGCTCTACAGGTGTTCAGCTTTGGAGTGACAATGCTTTCAACCCAAATGAGCCAGGCTCTAAAGGTAGAGTTCAGTTATTGTTGCAGATCGCTAGGAAGAAATTTTGGGTCAGACATTCCTCCCTGGTTCAACTTAAGTCACACTTAGAAGTCAAAACTTACTCCAGCTATAGCTGCATTATGTCTGTCTTGTGGCTGGTTGCTTGGACTATTTGGTAATAGAAAAATAAGAGAAAAGTATATTGCTACTGGGAAATCTTTCATTCCCTTATTACTGATCTACTTGTAGGGGTGTGTGTGTGTGTGTGTGTGTGTGTGTGTGTGTGTGTGTGTGTGTGTGTGTGTGTGTGTGTATGTGTGTATGTGTGTGTGTATGTGTGTGTGTGTGTAGAGGAGCAGTGGCAGGTAGTAGCTCATTGCAGTTTTCTTGAATGTGTCCAGAGCCTTAGAGTAAGTATGGTAATCCTTAGACCACAGATCTTTCCTTGGATACATGGGGGAGGGGGATGATTGCAGTGAGATTATTTACTGAAACATTAATTTGTATTCTGGTTTTGAAGCTGTGAAAGCTATTCGTTTTTCGGTTGTTTTGCTGAATTATGAGTTTATTGTGTTCTCTTTTTGTGATAGCAGCTCAAAAATAATCTTCTAAGCTTTTTTACAAACTCTATTGACATTCTGCTGTGGGCATGTGTTTGCATGCTGGAGTGAAGGGTCACGGGGAAGAGAAGTACAAGTGACAGAGAAGGGCAGTTTTTGGAAGCCTGAGCAGACATGAGTCTCTATGAGGAGCTGAAGTCCCTGCCCCAGGGCAACACTGGTTTGGGTGACCTGTACTTGGTAGGGAAGGTGCGGAGCTTCCTGGTCCACTAACTCCGTGAATTGTGTACAATTGGGCAGTCAGCCCTGCAGTGGTGACCAATATATACCAAGGAACAGGGACACTTCTCAAAATATGCTGTTCCAAATGTCCTGGCACTTTATCAAGACTCAGAGCAAAAAATGTAGGTATAAAGACTGAATAAGACAATTTCCTGTGAAGCTGAAGTGGATGGGATCTGAGGAGAGGCTACATTAGGTTTGATTTATGTTTAAAAAAAAAAAAGAAAACAGCAGCAGCTAATAATAGATTAAACTTTTGTGTATTCGTTTCTAATTAGTTTTACTCCCAAAATTGGCACCTTGGGACTGTGACACACTTAATGCTTGACCAGGTGCCTGTCTCAGATTCAGGGTTTCTTACAAGGTTGTAATTAAGGTGTCAACTAAAGTTGAAGTCATCTCCAAGTTCACCTGGAAGAAGACTTGCCTTCAAGCTTACTCACAAGGCAGCCTTGAGGGATGCTCTGGGTGTTGGCTAGAGATCTCATTTCTGTGGAGCTGTTGTTCGATGTAGTAACTGGATTATCATAAAGGGCCAGACAGAAAGAGAAGAGAAAAAGAGTGGTGGGGAGGGACATACTGTGACAAAAAAAAAAAAAGGTGAAGATGGGGGAGAGAAAATGCCTAAGATAT
Source organism: Ochotona curzoniae (assembly GCF_017591425.1). Lineage (NCBI taxonomy): Eukaryota > Metazoa > Chordata > Mammalia > Lagomorpha > Ochotonidae > Ochotona > Ochotona curzoniae. The sequence goes on from NW_024466599.1 coordinate 64,685,385, forward strand.
AGGAACCGGTTTTTTAAATTATTGTTGTTTTCTAATTTCAGAGTGTGATATCTTATGGCTCTGCCACATTCTATTAATTAGAAATAAATTGATAGGCCCATTCTATATGCAAAGGGAGAAGGTTGTACAAGGGCAGGAACACCAGGAGGTGGGATCATTTGGAGTCTCCTCAGAGGTTGTCCACTACACCTGTGTTTGAAGCTGTATCTCACTTACTCTACAGATAACCACACATAATTATGTTATGGCACAGAATAGCAGTTCGGGGGTTGTCTATCTGTGGACTTCTAGTGGAACATATTGGGAAAGCTTTGCATTCATATAGCTTCTAACTCAAGGGATTGACCCAAGTTAGTCTGCTCCTCAGGATCCAGGCTAGCATTGAGGAGCTATATGAAAAGATTGCAGGTAAACTGTTGAAATATCAAAACCACTTGAGCAAGAACCTCAGAGCATGCCCTACATCCGGGACCTGGGGAGGGTGGGAAATTGGGTGAGCCTTCTCCCTTAATACCCCCTTTAAACATGAAGGAAACAATATGGAAAAAATAATAGTCCTAACTAGTCTGTAGCCCTTGAACCTTTTTACCCTAATTAACTATGTAAAGATTGTCAAAATATAATAATAATAAAAAAAGATGTAAAAAAAGATTTCAGGTAAATGAGAAGGAAAACAAAATATACTTTGCTGCAAATTGATCAAGAGATCAAGGAGGGATAAAGCATGAATCTACTGTCAGATGTGACATGGTCAAGTTTCACCCCAGGAGACAATGGAAAAAAGTGCTAGATTGAATTTAAACCAATGTTTTTAACAAATGTTGTTGATACTTGGATGGAACACCTAAAAATGCCCAAGGTCCTAACCTAGTGATGAGGGAGGATTTTGAAGAAAAAGCGAGACTTGACCTGCACTAGACATTGGAAGGGTGGGGGTGGGGGAGACAAATGATGTGGGCAGGGACTCGGAGCAGGAGGACTGGTGTATGTGCAAGCTGACTTGGTTGGAGGGAAGATTTATGTAGAGTTAGGTCCTGGTTGTTTCATCATTGTTTCATTCTTCATCTTCCTTGTAACTTTTGAGGGCATCTCCTGCCTGCATGGCTCTGTCCTGAGTGGCATAGGAGAGGCTGAGAGCCCATGGAAATCGTGGGGATGGCAGCTGGCCATCTGGGAACTTCTTGTTGAGTCTGGCATTCCTTTGCCCCTTGCTTTGCTTGATGTACTGCTTGCCACTAGTATTCTAGGATGTGACCGTGGATAAGAAGGATTTTGCCTTTGCGTGGAAGGAGTAGCCTTCTAGGACACAGAGGGAATCCACTGGAAACCATTACGCTTAGTGAAACAAGTGAGTCACACAAAGATAGCTGTATGTTTTCTTTGATCTGTGGTAACTAATATACAGGGTACCAAAAACAAAAACAAAAACAAAAATAAAAAACAAACTGTAATCTATGAGTGAGATCAACATTTTTGAGATTTGGCTTTTTAAACAGCCTTGAGGAATAGTAGATTTTTTTCCTGCTTTCTAATTGTTGAATTCTTTACCCAATGGAATAAGCCTGAGATTGCAAAGTGAACTGAAAGTATGCCATTATAAAAACTAAAAAGAAAATAGAAAAAGGAGGAGGGTGGTGGAGAATGTAGGCAAGAGGACAAGTAGAGTGGGAATTATCACTGTTCTCCTAAATCTGTGTTGTGAAATTGGTTCACTTTATATAAGTAAGCTAAATTATAAAAAGAAAACCATGGTATTTTTTTCAGTTCTTTGTTTCTCTTTTAAAAAGGTTTATTTTTAGTTTTTATTTGAAAGGCAGAATTACAGAGATGAGAGACAGAGTGACCTTCCATCCACTGATTCACTCCCCAAATGGCAGCAACAGCTGCAGCTAAGTCAATCTGAAGCCAGAAGCTTATTCTAGGTCTCCCACGTGGATGCAGGAGCCCGAGGACTTGAGCTAAATTTTGCTGCTTGCTCAGGCTATAAGCAGGGACCTGGATCAGGAGTGGAGTGTTTGAAATTTGAACCTGTATCCATAGGGGATGTTGGTACCACAGACAGAGGCTTGGCCTACTACACTATGTTGTTGGCTCCAAGATAGCAGTATTTTATGTCAAGTAGAAATGATATTCAATAAAAATTTTAGTATAGAAAAAGTTTCTTTAGAAAATAAAAAAGAAATCGAGCAGGGGTGAGTTTGTGTGATTTGTTGTCAGAGGTTGGTGGTGTGTTATCTTTTTCTTTCATTTTTTTCTCTAGATGGCTTGTCAGAACTAGATGCCATGCTTGAGGATTTCATGAGTTGACATTTTCACAACCCTACCTGTTGACTGTAGCTCTGTCTGGGGCCTGTGTGGGCTCGTTTTGCCCTCCTGACCTGTAGCTGGGTACGTGAGGGCTGAGTTTTGCTTGTCTGGCCTTCCCATTGTTTTCAGACAGAAATGGGGGCCCCTGATCTGGGTCACTTTGGGGAATCAAGGCAGCAGTAGGGCTTGAGGTGAGTCTGACAGGGCCAAGTTAGTCTCAGCAGATTGACAAAGTTGCAATCTGTAGTTCTGTTCACCCAGACAAGCTTTGTGATTTCATCCTTGGCTCTCCTCAGAGTAAAAAGTTGACTAAATCAGGAAGTTATAAATATCAAAATATCTATTCATAGTTATTTATCAACCCATTTGCTTTCTTAATGACTTACAATTTTTTATTTAATCTGAAATTCCAGATGAACATCTGTCTCTAATGCAGCAGGAAGACTGCCCATAAAGCATGTGTTGCTGATTGCAGTTCCGTGTTGCCTTTCTTGTATAAACACCCTGTAAAATATATCATCTCTAATTTCTAATATCAGATTTTTAGAAAGTAGAGTAAAAATTATGGACACTTGTACTTCACATCTTATGGTTTCACCCAATTTTCTTGTAGTTGTCTAGCATCTAAGTCAGCAGCAGTTTTTATTAGCATGTTATCCTGGAGATTTTTCAGAGGGCTCTGCTTTAGTTTTAATCAAAACAATCTTCCCTTTTTTCACTCATGTTTTGTCAGTATATAATATTTCATTGGATTAGATTCTTACATTAACACATGAAACTGACAAGATGCATTTGGAAATACTTTACACTTGTAAATACTTTACACTTGTAAAGAATATGACTTAGCTGGTACTATACAAGGATGTATTTATTTATTAAATAAATATTAAATATTATTAATTTATTAAATAAATATTCAGGTTCAAAGTGCTGGGCTTTAAAAGGCATGGGGTGTTAGTGTAGAGTAGGGTTTATCAGGCTTTCTGCAAGGGCTGCATGGGAAATCTTTTCAGGTTTGCAGACCACAGTGTTTCCTGTTGCCAACTGCTCAACTCCATCATTGTTGCACAGAAGCAGGGTTAGACAATGTATATGCCAATGGGTGTGGTCATGGCTCAATACAACTTTATTCAGAGAAACAGGCCTTAGATGGGATGTGAGCTGAGAACTGTAGTTTGCCAACCCCTGACATAGAATATTAGCCAAGCTGAAGTGGATTAAGGGAGTTGTTCATTACAATTTGGTACACCAAGTGTCTGTTGAGGCTGGCTGTGTACCTCATTTTGGTGTCTGGGATAGACAAGGTAGGGAAGTGATTTATTCTTCCTGGTTGCAGTATGATCCATGCATTTGTGTTCCTTCTCCTGTGAGCTTGATGTCACTTTCAAGCCTCTTTCATCTTCTGGAAAATTTCCATATTCAAAACACATCCCTACATTCCCTTGTCAGGGAAGCCCTTCCTGTGGGCAAGGCCGGTTGGCACTTTTCTTTGGGTTGCTCTTTTTCTTGGGTTGCTTTCACAGCTCTTGTGAAAACAGCTCCCCCGCCTCCCTCCCTACCCCCCCTTCCCTTTCTCTGTCTCTCTAAGTTCTGATATTTTGAAGACGGGGACTGAGACTCAGTTATGTCCACAAACATAGCAAGTGTTGAATCAGTGTCGAATGAATGATGAAATCAATGTAGTGAAGTATGAAATACATGTGTTTTGGGGGGCAGCCTTTGCTGTAATTTATGTTTATCTACAGTGACCCTCTCTCTTTTTCTCCTATTTGTATTTCTTTTGTATTTACTCACTTATAAGATGGAAAGGATATGACAGTTTTATTTTTAATGACAAATCATTATCCATGCACCTAAAACGTTACATGTATATGTATCCTTACTTTAAAATAAACATTTATTTATATAAAAGTCAGTGTTAGAGAGAGAAAGAGAGAGAGAGAGAGAGAGAGAGAGAGAGAAAGATATCTTCCATCCTGTGGATTATTCCCCAGGTAGCTGCAATGGCCAGCAATGATAGGCTCAAACCAGGAGACAAGCAGTTCACCCAGCTCTTCTACGTGGGTGGCAGGAGCCCAAACACCTGGGCCATTTTCTGCTTTTCCCAGGCCAGGAACAGGGAGTTGGATCGGAAGTGGAGCATCCAGGAAGGAAACTGGCACCAGGGATGCTGGTGTTGCAGATAGTGGCTTTATCTAATATGCCACAAGGCTGGCCCTGTACATGTGTATTTAAGGCCAAACTGTGCTGCTGTTTTTATAAATATCATTCATGGATGAAATAGTTTACAATTTGACTTCTTTTCTTTTCCACATTTTTTTCCTTGAAAGTATTTATTTGAAATTTATTTTTAATTTTTTTAGATAAACATGTAATACTTGAACATTTTTGAGGAACATTTTGAGGTCAGTAACAAACTGATTATACCTGGAAATCAGCAATTCCATTTCTTTATCTTTGTGTTTGGAGCCAGCTCCTTTTCTATTGCAATTCTTTGTACAGAATATAATAGATGATTGTGAGCTATGGTTATCCCATTATGGTTCAAATGACCAAAATCCATTATGTTTACCTATTATCTATATTATCTAACCTCTCCATGAATTCAAGTCTTTATGTTAAATTCACATCACATATACATTTTATATATATTATACACAGTTAACACATAATAAGTTTTAGTATACGTTAAAGCTTCCATATATGAGAGAAAATATTCAGTATTTGCCTTTCTGTGTCTGGCTTAATTCACTTAATATATTGATCTGCAATCTATTTTACTGCAAATTCATTATGTGGCTGAAAAATACTCTATTGTACGTTTATCCCAGATTTTCTTTATATATTCATCCTTTGATGAACGCATAGGTTGATTTCTTTTTTTCCTTTTAAAGATTTATTTTATTATTTTTATTGGAAAGGCGGATATACAGAGAGGAGAGACAGAGAGGAAGATCTTCCATCCAATGATTCACTCCCCAAGTGAGCACAATGGCTGATGCTATCCGAAGCCAGGAGCCGCTTCCGGGTCTCCCACGCGGGTGCAGGGTCCCAAAGCTTTGGGCCGTCCTCGACTGCTTTCCCAGGCCACAGGCAGGGAGCTGGATGGGAAGCAGGGCTGCCGGGATTAGAACCAGCATCCATATGGGATCCTGGGCTTGCAAGGCTAGAACCTTAACCACTGAGCCACCGTGCCGGGCCCATAGGTTGATTTCTTGTCTTGGCTATTGTGAATAGTGCTGCAATGAAAATAGGAGTGTGGATATTTCTCACATGTGCTGATTTTTTCCCTTTGAATATATACTTAGAAGTGGGATAGCTGAGTCGCAGAGTAAATCTATTTCTAGTTTTTTAAAGAATCTGTGCTGTTCTCCTTATGGCTATACTAATTTGCAATTCTACCAGAGGTATTTAAGGATTTCCATTTGTTCCACATCTTTGCCAGCACATTTGTTTTATTTGTTTGTTTGTTTTTAACAATAAGTCTAGCTGGAGTAAAATGATGTGAAGGTTTTTTTTTTGATTTTTATTTCCCTGGTGGCTCGTGATATTGAACATTTTTTTCAAGTATTAGATTATCATTTACATTTCTTCTTTTATTAAAATGTTTATTATGATCTCTTTGTTATGAATCATTGTCATTCTTGTTTTTGGAATTTTTGAGTTGCATGTATATTCTCAATAATAATTGTTACATGAATAGTTTGTAAATATTTTCTCCAATTCTGTTGGTTATCTCTTTACTTTGTTGACTATTTTGCTTGCTGGGCAGAGCTTCTTAGCTTGAAATAATTTCATTTGTCTATTTTTGGATTTGTTACCTGTGGTTTTGGGATCTTTAAAAAAAAAGATTTATTTTCTTTGAAGGGTAGAGTTACACAGAGATGGGATGAGAGAAAGAGATCTTTTTTCTGCTGATTCACTCCTCAAGTGGTTGCAACAGCCAGAGCTGATCCAATCTGAATAGGGAGTCAGGAGCATCTTCTGGGTTTCCTATATGGGTGCAGGGTCCCCAGGACTTGAGTCATCCTTGCCTGTGCTTCTCCAGGCCACATGCAGGGAACTGGATCACAAGGGGAGCAGCCAGTAACCATCTGGGATGCAGGTGCCACAGAGTTGTAGTCCACTATGCTACAGTGCTGGCCACAGCTTTTAAGGTCTTACAAAAAAATGTAATTACCTATGCCAGTGTCTTAAACTGCTTTCTCAATGTTTTCTTGTGGTAGTTTCATAATTGCAGGTTTTACATTTAGATATTTGATCCATTTAAAGTTTCTTTCTTGTATAAGGTGATAAGTGTCAGGATACCCTGATGTGTGGATTCATTCTGGGGTTTCTGTTCTGTTCCACTAGTCTATGTGTCTTTTTTTTAATGCACCACATACTGTTTTGGTTACAATAGCTCTGTAGTGGGGTCTTAAAACCTGGTATTGTAACTCATCCAGCTTTATTCTTTGTTCAAGATTGTTGCCTTGATTCATTGACTTTGATGTTTGCATATAAGTTTTAGGATGATTTTTTTCTAGCTCTCTGAATGTCACTGGAATTTTAATGAGAATTGAGTTAAATCTGTACATTACTTTGGGTGGTAATGGGCATTTTAATATTAATTATTCCAATCCATGAACATGGATTGGGTGGTTTTTCTATTTTGTTGTGCCTTCTTCAATTTTCTTTCTAAATATTTGTAAATTTCATTGTAGATGTCTTTCACTTTATAGGTTAAATTTATTCTGTGGCGTTTTCTAAAGAATTGAGAATGGGATTGTTTTTATAATTTCTTTCTCAACAAGCTTATCCTTGTTTGTTTTTGTGTGTGTATGTATGTATGTATGTATGTGTGTGTGTGTGTGTATAGATATCCTCTAACTGCTAAATTCATTTAGCTGTTCTAACAGCCTCTTGGAGTCTTTGAGTTTCACTCTATGAAATGCTATTTGCAAACAGAAGTAGTTTCCCTTTTTCATTTTCTGCTTGTATACTTTTTATTTCTTTCTCATTCATAATTGCTCTAGTAAAAATTTCCAGTGCCATATTGAATAGGAGCAGTGAGAATGGACATCTTTGTCTAATTTCAGGAAATGTTTTCAATTTTCTTCCATTTTATATAATGTTGACTGTAGGTGTCAGATGTGGTGTTTGTTATAATGAGGTAGGTTTGTTTCACCCATAATTAGTTCAAGGGTTCTATTATGAATAAGTGCTGAATTTTATCAGATGTCTTTTTGCATCTGTTGAGATGATCATGATTTTTATTCTTCGTACTTTTGTAATATATTTTGTTTGTTAATTTGCATATGTTTAACTGTTCCTGAATTCCTAAATAAATAACACTTGGCTGGGTGAATGATGTTTGTGATATTGTTGGGTTCAATCTATTAGTATTCTGTTGAGAGTTTTTGCATCTGTGCTCAATGGGAACATTAGGCTGTACTTCATTGTTTTCTGTCTGATTTTGGAATCAAAGTAATGCTGGCCTCATTGAATAAGTTTGGAAGAATTCATTTGCTTTCAGTCTTTTTGAGGGGGGCATAGTTTGAGAAAACTGATATTAGTGCTTCTTTAAAAATTTGAAGGATTTCAGGAATTCATGTGGTCCTGGGCTCTTCTTTTGTTGGAAGACTCTATTTTCTTTCTGAATTACTTGTTTTTCACTTTTGTGTTGTTTTAACCACTTGTGAGATACAGAGTTCGCAATGTTTTCTCCGACTTTGTAGAATGTTAACTATGCTGATTGTTTCTCTTGCTGTACAGAAGCTCGTTAGTTTGAGAAATCCCACTTTTATAATTTTGCTTTGTTTCCAATGCTGTTGGAATCTGATTTAAGAAAAAATCTCCTTGTTCCTTCCCATTGTTTTTAAAGTGTTTTCCCTAATGATTTATTCTTGCAGTTTCAAAGTTTAAGGTCTTGTATTTGAATTTTTTAGCTTTCACATATTTTAATTATGGCAATTGTTTTGGTTTATTTTTCAATATGGGTCACCCTTTAACACCCTTTGGAAGGGTGGTCTTATGGTGATGAATTCTTTCAGCTTTTGCTTATCTTTGAAATAACCAAATCTTATTTTATATTTTCCTTCATTTATGAAAGACAGTATTAATGGGCAAAGTAATCTTGCCTAGTAATTCTTTTTGTTCAAAGTCTGATTTATCATTCCTTTCTCACCTGTCCCATCATTTTTTCTATTTCTTTTAAGAGTAAACTGTGCCTTTCTCTTGGAAATTTTAAGATTCTCTCTGGTGTGCTTTTGCAGCTTTGGCTATAATGTGTCATGGTGAAATCCTTTTTGATCATCTTTATTGGAGGTCTACTGGCCTACAGTATTTGGATATACATATCTTTTCCAGATTAGAGAATTATTTTTAGGTATTAGTGAATAGACGTTCTTTTTCTTTTCTTTTGTTGTCTTTTTTCTTTTCTTTTCTTTCTCTTTCTTTCTTTTATTCCTTTCTTCCTTCTTTCATTTATTTATTTATTGGAAAGGTAGATCTAGATCTACAGAAAGGAGGAGAGACCAAGAAAGTTCCTCCAACTGTTTATTTATTTATTTATTGGAAGGGTAGATCACAGAAAGGAGGAGAGACAGAGAAAGATCCTCCAACCATTTGATGGAGGCCGCAATGACTGGAGCTGAGCCTATCTGAAGCCAGAAGGCAGGAGCTTTCTCTGGGGCTCCCATATGAATGCAGGGTCCTAAGACATCTGGCCATCCTCCATAGATTTCCCAAGCCAGAAGCCTGGAGCAAGATGGGAAGAACAGCAGTCACAACACAAACTGGTGCCCATATAGATTTGCAGAACTTGAAGGGAAAGATTAGCCAATGGAGCCATAGCACGGGGACCAAGCTTTTTGGTTCTTTTCTCTCCTCCCTCCGGAATTCGCAGTATAGAAATATTAGTTTATTTAATGTTGAACGAAAGATTATGGACATCATTTTGTTCTTTTTTATTGTTTTTCTTTTCTTTACTTTCTCTTTTATTTTGCCTGACTGGGTATAGTATTCTTTTTTCTGTTTGATCCATTCTGCCAATAAGGTTTTCAACTGTATTTTATGTATTTGTTGAAAGAAAGATAGATAGTGAGAGACACACAAATGGAGAGAAAGTGGGAGAGAGAGAAGGCAAATTAGCTGTTTCACCCGTTGGTTTACACCTGATGCCTGTCATAATTAGGATTTAGCCAGGCTGATGTCAGAAGCCCAGAATTTCCTTCAGTTCTCCTCTTAGGGTCACAACACCCAAGTCCTTGAACTATCATCTCCTGCCTCTAATAATATTTAAGCAGGAAACTAGATTAAGGGTAGAAGTTCTAGAACTTGAATGAGGCATTCTGGTATGGTATCCTAATATGATATTATCAATATTCAAAGAACATTGAAAGCTGGAGAGGTTATGAAAGTTTCTTGTTGTCACAGAGATCATCAGGCTATCATGAGCTGCGTTCATTTCCTGTAACAAATGACAAAGCTGATATCCATTTCAGAATTGTACAACCTTAAAACCCAGAGGGTTATTAAGCGTTGATTACTTTTCCCTCAGGGACTGTGATGTATCGTTGAGATTTCTGTGGCTCCCTGAAACTGAAAACAAAGATAAGGTTTTCTGCAACAACTCGCTGGAAATCCCTGTCCCTGAAAGAGCATGCTCAATCGTGGCTTTTTTTCCTCTGGGGAGAAGGTTAAGTCATGTGTTTGGAGAGCTGTTTCTTTAGGAGCTACTTCCTTAGTTTTAGTAGAGTCTTGTTTGTTTTCTTCCAGAGTCCATAGACAATGTTCTTAATTGCTGCACTATTTCCCTCCAGCGTGATAAAAGCCCTGCTATGAAAATCATAACGGTTAAAAATTTATTTATCTCCTAAAACCTTTACCTCAGAGTATATTCTGTTGGTATGCATTTACTCAAAAGCATTATAAATAAAATATTTAAATAGAAAATGTGTTTGATATGAAAATTCGATAAATAAGAGGCCACAGGAAACTTGCCAGATGTTTGTGTGGGAAGTAGGTGGTTCAGGTGGGTAAGTATGCATTGCTTCTGAGAAGGTAATATGAACTACCTGGGAGTCATGAGGTAAAATAAAGAGAAAAAGAGAGAGAGGCACATTTGTTTGGGTAGAAAGTGTAATGACACCAACTTGGTCATTAGAAAAAAAAATCATGAAGATGTGGCTGTCAGTATCCAGAGATGTTGTTTCAGAAAGTTGTGATTTTAAGGATGGTGTTCTGCCCATTCTTACACCTTTTGCTTATGATGTGATTTTTTCCCTAAGTTCAAATTTTATGTTTAGTGGGTAGCTTGGGGAGAAGTTCACTGACTGCATATTATGCGGCCATTTCTGGAAGCTCATGTTGTCTGTGGTCGTAGATGAGGTAAATTGAGATGCATTCCATAGCCAAGGACAGCCAGTGCACAGAGCTACGCATCCAGTCCAGGACTAGTGAGATCCAAGTGGGAAATATTTCTGCTTCCTCCCTGAACTCTGCATTTGCATAGCCATTCAACAATTCCTTCAGCTTATCAGGCAGTGTTCAAAGGTCTCATTTTCTTGTTGCTTTTGCTTAAAAAAAAAAAGATCATTTTTTTTCATTCTCTTAAGTTTTCTTTTTATGTGCTGAAATGACTCATACTTTTAGATTTGCCTGAGTGTTTTTCTGTCTTTTATCCACAATATACATCTGCTACATTTTAACTTATAGGCATGAATTGATATTCTGTCTAGGAACTGGCTTGGCACTGTGGAAAATGCAGAAGTAATAGACTAATCACCTTCACTGAAACATTGTGATTAATATGCAGAAACATTCAGAAGAGAAAACAGTAAGTACAAACGACTGTCAAGCCCGCAGCTAGTAGATGCTCCAAAGTGATTTTTCATTTTTAAATTATTATTATTTTATGATACTTTTCCATAGGCTCTGGAATTTCCTACACCCCCCCCCCCAAGTTCCCTACCCCTACCACTGAGTTCACCTGTATTATAGTTTTTCATAAACAGTCATAAGTCCATCATTGTGGGCATCCTATTATCAAGATCTAAAACAGTTGCATTGGGAATCCATCTTTGATCTGGAAGTGGAGACGCATAATGAGGTGTATCCTCATATCTGTATATAATCGTCTCCATTACACAGTTACTATACATCCCTTTAAATGAAAAGCCACAAAACAAAATCAGTAAGAGGAAGAAAGACATTTACAAGGCCATGAGGCTTAATAACATGCTATTGAATGACTAATGTCTGAAAAACTGAAAAAGAGAATTAAGATCCTTCTTGAAGAAAATGATGCTACTGTATGACCTATGAGCAGTGAAGAATTTAATATAAGAGAAAAAAAACCTGTTTTGAAGAAATGAAAATAAAATCCATGAGATATCGTTTCCACTGATTTTTGTTGGTGAGATGTATTTCCTGTAGGCAATAGATACATGGGGTTCTGTTTTTTTTTTTTTTTTTACTAATCTATGATGTTTAACTGATGAGTTTCAGTCATTTGCATTCAGGGTTAATATGAATAGGTGGTGATTTGGTCCTGTTATTTTAGCAATGAGTTGTTCATTGATTCAGTCTTCTGTTGTTGTTTTACTGGGGTGTTCTTCAGTTACCTTTGATATGGTGGATGCTATTGCTTTTCTCTGTGGAGAGAACATCTTTAAGTATTATTTGCAGGGCAGGTCTGGAAGAGGTGTATTCTTTGAGCTTTTCTTTGCTGTGGAAGAATTTTTTTTTGTCAAAGACAAAGGAAAGCTTTGCTGGATACATTACTCTGGGCAGATGACTTTTCCCGTTTAGAATCTGAAATATGTCACTTCATTCTCTTCTGGCCTTTGGAGTTTCCTGTGAGATGTCAGCTGTGAATCTGATTGCTATTCCTCTATATGTTAATTAATGTTTTTCACATGCACATTTAAGGATCTTTTCCTTATATTCAGTTGAAGAAAGCTTGATTATCATGTGTCCTAGTGAAGATCACTTTTGGTCAACGCTGTTGGGAGTTCTGTGCCCATCAGTATTGTTTCCCAATTTTTTTCCAGATTAGGGAAGTTTTCCTTTATTATTTCATTGAATACTTTTTAAAACCCAGTTTCTCTTTCTGTGCCTTCTGGAACTCTCATAACTCTTATATTTGGCTTTTTAATAGTGTCCCTTAATTTTTGAATACTTTTCTTAGTTTGTCTTTGTTTCTCTTTGAGCTTTTTGACTGTTTCACCATTGTGGCAAGAAATATCTTCCAATGTTGAGATTCTTTCTTCTGCCTTATTCATGCTGTTATGGAGACTTTCCACTGAATTTTTAATTTTCTCCATTGTGTCCTTCATTTCTAATAATTCTGTTTGATTATGTTTTAATGTTGCTATTTCCTGTGTGACATATTCCTTAAATTCCTGCCTGTGCTTCTTATTGTTAATGAGAAGCTTTATTATACATTTTATAAGTTCTTTATTCCCTGTTTCCTTGATGTATTCCTGATTTAGCTCTGAGGTTGGCAAAGGCATTTGCTCCTTTGCAGGGGAGTCTTCAGTAATATTCATCGTGTCTCTGTCTCTCCTTTTGCTCTTGACCATTGTACTTCTGGTTAGCAGATTTTTTCTCCTTTGGGCAGGTTTGTAAGCTGTGTCACTTATAGGCCTACAGTTCTATTTTACTTATAGCCTTTGATACCTGCTTCTTCATTTGCAGTCACTTGTGTCACTCCCTCCAGCAAGTTTCAGTCTGGTCTCTTGTGTTAGTCTTCTACCACGATCTCTCTATCGTCAGCTCCTGGCTCAGCACTCTGCAACTCCTGTGATCCTGTGTTATGGCTGTACCATTTTCTGTACAAATTTTCTCCAACTTCCTGTTCAAGCCGTTCCCAAGATTAGGGAGATAGCATTGTCCTTAAATAACTAGATTGTTGGTGGTGCTAATCTTGTCAGAACCGTCTGGACATTAGACCTATTTTGAACTGTAGGATGCTAGAGTCAGTATTATTTTCCCTGTAGGACCACTGCAATGCACTGAACTGGAGGGAGTTTGCTTCCAGCTTAGTACATGTGCAGCTCACTGTTGTCCCTTCAGACTCATAGTCTTTGCTGCAAAATGGTGCCTGTAGTGCCATGGTTGATTTCTGGATCTGCTGGCCATTAGGTCTGGGAGCCATCCGGACATATTTGGAGTGGAACCTGTATGATGCCATGTTAATGCAATGCACTAAGGCAGAAATGATTTTGCTCCAAATATAGAGCACGCACATTCCTTTCCCACAGCCTTTGCCTACCTACACAAAATAACACCCAGTTCGTCTCTGGTGTGGGTCTGGGCTGTGTGAAAGCCACCGTATTCTTGTACCACCTGTTTGGGATCTGCTGCTCTGTGTTTGTTCCTGTTCAAATCAAATAAATCAGCATGATGGGCAGGTTTTTTTTTGCCTGGGTTCACCTCCTGGGATTTGAGTGAATTCCCTTTCTCATGTGGCTGCAGGTACTCTGGCCATTGGTGGAGCTCCGATCTCTGCTTGCTGACTTCTACTGGGGTATTTGTTCACTGCAATACCACACAGTTGTCTCAGCTACTTTCTCATGTCTGCAAGTCTTCAGGTGCCCCTCTGCTGTGAATCTGTCTTTTCCTATTTCCTGGGATCTGCCCTCTCTGCTTCACCCTAGTTAATAATTCTCCATATGTTTAAATGTGTCCTTACCCTATTCCACTATCTTGATTCTCCCTGAAGTGATTTTTGGTTGAGTGATTGAGACAAGACAGTTATATAGGAGCCTGAGATAAACAGAAGTAAGTTCAGTGAGGAAGCAGAGTTGAATCAGGACATTGAAGGGTCAGTGTGTTCTAGCAGGTAGGAAAGAACTCTTACCTAATAGGGGAGACCACTGCACAGAAATGAGGAGTTGAGAATTGTCCTGAATTATGAATAGGCAAATTAGAAGTTTAGTTGTATGAATTGCAGTGTTATGTTGGGAAGAAGTGAGCAACCAATCTGTAAAATCTATACTTTCCTTCCACTCTCCTTACGTGGAGAGGGCAGTATCATGCTTGAATCCCTAAACTTTGAAAGAAACCGTTGCATAGCTTGTGTCAGCATTTGCTTGGCTAGAATTTCTTCCTTACAGGAATCTTGCATTATATTTTAAAGTTACACAAAGAGGTTTGTAGCAGTGTTATAGGAATGCTTAGTTATCCCTTTATTGGGGAGTAAATTAGATGGTTATAGAGTTAAACAAAGCCCAGAAAGTTCCAACTGTGTTTTCTTAAAATCCTTTGTCAAAACAAATAGCCTTGACGTTAACATAAAAACTTCAATGGCATTGGCTCTAATGAAGCTACATGGAGCCTAATGAAGTTGAAGAGCTCTGAGAGTCCCAGGAAAGCAGAGCTGCTTTATCTTCCTGGAATGTTTATGTCCTTGTGCGTCTCCTAATCACACTGTAGTAACGTCATTGGGAGAAAATGCTTTAGAAAAGATTGCTAATAAAAAACAAAATGATACAGCCTAAAGTTAGCAATGCAGAATACCCTATTAAGTCAGGCCCAATCAGTTGTCCAGGATAGAGGATGCTAGACTAGAAGATTATGATTAGCAACATCTCTGATCTTATATTGATAATCCCACATTGATAATGGGGATTTCACTGATGCCAGGGCAGCACCTTGACTCCTCCTGCTAGACATTAGTCTTTATTGTTCTCTTGGAGATCAGATTTCTAAGCATTGTTCATTATTTGTACCAGTGAGTCTCATTCTTCCAGGTACCCATTTTGGGCACCTCAGTCATGCTTCATGCTTTGTTCTTACATTCCAAAATGACTCCTTCTTATGCATTCTTGTCTCAATGCATTCAGAATACTTCTCATGCTTTCCATGCCATAGGCAACAGCATAGATAGGACAGAGGATCAACCCATCTTCTTGATAGTCATCTCTGGACTAGAATTCTTTCTAATCTCAGTTATGAACTTTCACTTCATCTTCCTAACCCCAAGTTTCTGTGTCCTTCAGCTGAACATGGCCACAGAATAGACCTGATAGCCATTGGCCCTCTACTACCCAGTTTTGCTCCTTCCCCAGTTTTTTCTCTTAACATTGCCAGTATAAACCAGGACCATTTCTACTTCCACACTACCTTTGTTCTTTTCCTCCTCCTCCTTCTTCTTTCTTTCTTCCTTCCTCCCTTCCTCCCTCCGTCCCTCCCCTCTTTTTCCCTTCCTTCCTTCCCTTTTTTCCTCTTTCTCTCTTTCTTTTTCTTTCTCTCTCTTTCCTTCTTTCTTTCTTTCTTTCTTTCTTCCTTTCTTTCTTTCTTTCTTTCTTTCTTTCTTTCTTTCTTTCTTTCTTTCTTTCTTTCTTTCTTTCTTTCTTTCTTTCTTTCTTTCTTTCTTTCTTTCTTTCTTTCTTTCTTTTCTTTCTTTCTTTCTTTCTTTCTTTCTTTCTTTCTTTCTTTCTTTCTTTCTTTCTTTCTTTCTTTCTTTCTTTCCCCTTCCTTCCTTCCTTCCTCCCTCCCTCCCTCTTTTCTTTTCTTTTGCCTTTGCCTTGCTCTGCCCTTGCCTTGCCTTTGCCTTGCCCTTGCCTTCCTTTTCTTCCCTTTCTTCCTCCTCCTCCTTCTTCACTGTTTTTTATTTGAAAGGTAGATTTACAGAGAGAGGAGAGACACACAGAGAGGTGTTTCATCTACTGCTTCACTTCCCAAATGGCCACACAGCTACAGTAGCTACAGCAGATCATTTTGACCCTGGGAGCTAGGAGCTTCTGCCACATCTCCCATGTGGGTGCAGAGGCCCAATGATTTGAGCTATCCTCTGTTGATTTACCAAATGCTTTGGTGGAGAGCCGAATTGGAAGTGGAGCAGCAGGGACTTGAACTGGTATCCATATGGTATGTAGTGCTATAGGCCGAAGCCCATGCTGCAATGCCGTAATGCTGGCCCTGCTTGTTTTCTTCTTAAGCACGGGTTGTTCCTTTGTTCTTTTCTATGAAAACATGAATTTTTTCTTCCCTTATCTTTCCTTTGTTTAATTGTCCTATATTTAGAATGTTACTCTCCCTCCACCACTACTTAAACAATTTCTTGTATGGCAATGGCTTATAACTTCATCACACATCCCTTTGGAAAACTGATGCCATGAAGCTTTATTATAAACAAAGCAAATCAAGAGTATTGACTCCTGAAGTTCCATGCATGCTTTCTTAAAGAGAACACTGACCTTAAATTAAGAAAATCCTTGCTCAAGGTTGAGCTGAAGTTCTCAAATTTCTATGAACCTCTCTGGTGTAAAACTGGGATATGACAAGAACTCCTCTGTCACTTTCACTCTCTTCAGAACTCTGCAGAAATTCATTTGATTTCACTCATTTGGTACTTACTAAAGGCCACTGTGTATGCATGTATATTTATATTGTATTTGTACGCATGTGTTATTTCTTCAAACTGAAAGCTTTTTGGAAGTATATTCGTATTGTATACCTTGGAATTTTATGTAACTCAGAGAATGTTGCTTTGGTAAGCCAAAGAACACAATTAGGCAAGCATGGGACATTGGCAGTTTTTTCTTCTAAATGTAGTTGCTGCATATCACTTCCTGTAGAGGTTTCTGAGATTTGTTGGAATAGTGAGAACTGATAATTCAGGTAGGTCTCTTGGTCTATGAAAAAGTTTACTGGAATGGTTACCAGAGTAGCTGCTGGTTTTGAAATTCCTGTTACAGAAAGGGCAAAGGAAGCTTGCCATGTATTTGAGGGCAGTTGGAGATGCACTGAAGTGACTGGCACTTAGAACTTTGATAAAATTGTGAAGAGACTGAATGTCTTGATGGTATAGCCACCCCACACTGAAGCATCCTGTTCCCTGAAAATGTGTATCTAGTATCCCCTCTCCCAACCCAAATTTGTATTCAAGAAAAATTCTATTAAAGATTATCTGACCATTGCCTAATTCTTTAGCCTTATTTATAATTCATACCTTAATTGGGAGGGAAGGAGAGCAAGCATGTATCTACTGGTTCACTTTTCAAATGGCCACAATAGTCAGGACTGGAACAGGTTAAACCCAGGATCCAGAAGCTTCATTGGGCTTCCCTTGGATGTTAGGGACCAAGTATTTATACCATCCTCCACTGCTTTTCCCAAGCCATTAGCAGAGAGCTGGTTCATAAATGGAATGGCTGGGACTCGAACTGACACACATATGGGATACTGGTATCACAGGTGAATTACCTTACCTGCTATGCCATAATACTGGTCCTATCATTTCTAATCATTTTATGAAAAACTTAGTTTTTCAGCAAAGATAGCTAAGGCATCTGGAAATATATAAATATAGCTCATACTTAAAATCCCATCATGTAGCAACTTAACATCTGTATCATCCTTTTTCATTATACACACACACACACACATGCATACTTCTGGAACTGGCTTCTGTGTGATAGTTCTGCAGTCTGGTAACACTAGTAATTCATTGAGGAAGTCCTATGTTCCTGCCATTTTCCCAGTATTCTGAGTTATGACATTATCACTGCTATCCCATTAGGTTCCCCTACAGAGAGAGAATTTGCAGGGACAGGGAATAGCTGATAAGGAGCTGGACAGGTAGAGAATTATAGGTTCAAGATTAAGCCTTGTATAGAAGGAGTATTTGTTTTATAAATCCTCAAAGCCTAAGAAGTTCTTTGTGTATTTATAGGCAGCCGAAAGCAGTGTCCCTTAGACTGTGCTGGGTGACAGAGACTTTGGACAAGCTGATACTCTTTGCTCATACCAGGCTCTTTATGCAGCACCATAAAATGGTGATGAATTTCACTCCAGCAGGCAAACAAGGAGCAATGTTTCTAGCAGAAACCATACTTCTATTAAATGTTTGCAATAAAATTTCACTATCTAAAAACTGCTTGTCCCAATACAAAATGATGCTGACATGTTAGTGGGGAGGGAAGAGAGGATAAACTCTAGTTTTCTGGCAGGGAGAGAGGATGGGAGAGAGAAAGAGAGAGAGAGAGAGAGAAAGTCTTAGGATAGTAGCCATAGCTGCATCTCACCCATAGCAGTGATGCAGAGGAGAAAGCCTGAAGTCAAGTCAGTGACCATGGCCACTTGTAGGACAAATGGCCCTTTCTACTTTCTAGCCTTTTGTGTAGCTACCTGAGCCTGGTTCTGAATCAGCCAAGGAAAGAGGGAGGGGTTTCCTACATGACTGCAATGGCTATTTCCTGTGTAGGTGGGACTGAATAATATCCCCAAAGAAATGTGTTGTCTCTTGAACCTATGTAACAGAGAACAATTCATATCACTGTAGCTTTAGTTTTTATTTCACGGTTGAGACATAGCTTTCTTAACTGCCTTTATGCAGTCCTAGCTTCAAGCATCCCTCCCATCACTGGGGTTGGAATCTAGCTTAAGTATATAATGTAGTTAAGTTTTTGGAGATTACCTAAGCTGTCCTCTGTCTGAAATGTGCATTGTAGCACATAGGGTCAGGTTTTGGCGCTAGAATGTAGAAAAGAAACACACATCCATTTTCCTACAAATTGAAGAAAGATCACCATAGTCAAGTTCAGGTGAGGAACATTTGGATTCAGTTCCCACTTGGTGACACAAAAATTGAGACCTATAAAACAGAGCAGCCCTTCTCAAACTTGAGTGTTTATCAATCACTCTGTCATCTTTTATTATATTATAATATTTTATCTATCACATTTGAGATAATGTATTTTAACTGCCATATAGTTTAAATCTTAATGATTCTACTAAATGAGGAGTGAAACAATTGAGACATGTAAGAAAAAAAAAGACTATATTCCATCAGGAAAATAGGCCAAAGCTATAAATCATATTCAAAGAAAAATGTGTTCAATTTCATCCAGATAAATTTTTTAAAGATTTATTTTATTTTTATTGGAAAGGTGGATATACAGAGAGGAGGAGAGGCAGAGAGGAAAATCTGTCCGATGATTCCATTCCCCAAGCAATCACAACGGCTGGAGCTGAGCCAATCTGAAGCTGGGAGCCAGGAGCTCTTCCAGGTCTCCCACGCGGATGCAGGGTCCCAAGGCTTTGGGACGTCTTCAACTGCTTTCCCAGGCCACAAGCAGGGAGCTGGATGGGAAGTTGGGCCACTGGGGATTAGAACCTGCTCCCATATGGGATCCTGGGCATGCAAGGCGAGGACTTTAACCACTACGCTATTGCGCCAGACCCCATCCAGATAAATTTTAAAGTAGTCATAAAAAATCATGGAAGCTACTCTTTCCCCCAAACTTCATTTTTACTTCAGTTACCACTGAAGTTCAGGAAGTCAGTTCCTGTTGCTTGTAGCCAGGAACTGATATAGTCCTCGAATTCACCTCAGAATAGTGCATTGTATGATTCAGTGCTGAGTAGCTTATTGAGTTTAATTACTGTTGTCCATAAAGAGGGAAAAGACGTAAAAATGTTTGCCTTAAGCAAAAACCAGTTGCTTTGAAGTTTTGATCATGTGGTGAGGAGGAGGTTACTGGTGCTAGTGAGGGACCCAGAACATTTTCCAGCACATTGACAATTGTAGTCATGTAAAAAAATTATTCTCCTAGAGAGTCAAGGAGGGTCTGAGCTTGCTAAGTGAGCAGTGAGGTCTCTGATGGAGCTTCTTGAACCTATTCATCCTGGGACGTGTGGGGAAGTATTTATGTTGTGCTTACTTTGACTTGATCCATTGGCAAAAGGAGTTTTGTGAGGGATTCCAGAGTTTCCTCTATACGACAGAATAGTAGCTAAAAGTAGATAAAGAACATTCTGGTAAGAAAGACCATTGCTATGCGGTAGCAAAACTGATTGCTTAGTCATCTAGAATTGCAGTTTGAGGAATGAAGACATCTGATATGTTGCCCTCGTTAGTAAAATTGTTAACAAGGATGGGAAACGCTGAATGCAACTGACCTTCCCTCCTAACAGGTATGGGAGCAGCCAGCAGCTCATTAACTAGTTGAGGTCACTTTTCCTGGTCTGGCTGCCATGGACATTCAGTGTTGTCTGTCAGAACCCACTGGGAATCAGATTGCGGGTCAGTTCATTCTTCACTTTCCTTGTCTCCACATTGCAGATTTTACATTGCAGGCTCCAGGGACCATTAAGTAATACTTTTCAATTATCACCTGTCAGTTCCAGAGAGCCAAAAAGAGGAAGGATTCAAACCTTGCAGGTTAATGAACAGAATGGCATGAAAGGAATATAGCTTGGACCACTGGCTGACAGGCTTCAGAACTTCACTTCTGGCCACAGTCTGGCTGCAGGCTTTTGCCAACAAGAGTAGCACCTGCTGTGTTAAGTTCTCCTGGAAGAGCGGAAGGTGCTTATCTTGCAAATATAAGGGAGAATGCTGTCACTGTGGTTCTGAGCTGAATTATGTTACAGTGTTCTGTATTCTGGCTTTTAGTGACAAACCAGACAATTTATTTTCCTGTTTTCAAACATCTTTTTAGTGTTAAGGTGGCCTGTTTTGCTTCCTGGACAGTTTCTTCTTACTCCCAACTGCCTCATTTTCCTTGCTTTCCCTTCATATTGAGAGTCCCAAGGGCATTAAAAAAGTATCTACTCTGAATGTAACATAACTAGAATCTATAACTTCAATTAAATTTGAGACAATTTGAATGCTGGGACTTTGTGGAACACTGGCTTTGTGTTTTAAGACCTACTGCAGAACCATTTGATGAGGAAGGGTCTTAGTTCTGCTCAGCATATGCTCCCTTAACAACAGTTTGGGACTCTTTTTTTAGGTCTTTCATTTTTAAAAAGATTTATTTATTTTCAAATATAGGGGATGTACAATAACTGTGTAAGAGACTATCACAAACAGATGTGAGGATGCAATGCAGTGTGCATTTCTATTTCCAAATCAAAAGTGGACTCCCAGTAAAACTATTGGATGTATCTTGACAATAGGATGTTGGACTCTCTGCCATGGTCCATGCCTACAATGTCAGGATACACTTAAATAGCAGAATGATGGACTTATGACTATTTGGCAAGGACTACACTGTTGTAATGATATGGGAATTAGTGGTGGGGCAGGGATTTGTGGAGGGGGAAGCGAAATCCTGAAGCCTAAGGAACTGTACCATGGATAATAAAATTAAAATAAAATAAGATGAAGAGATAGATGTTTTATAAGAAAACAATTTATTTATTTTCATTAGAAAGTCAGATATACAGAAAGGAGGAAAGACAGCGAGGAAGATCTTCTGTCTCCTGATCAGTCTCCAAGTGGTTGCAACACCTGGAGCTGAGCTGATCCAAAGCCAGGAGCCAGGAGCTACTTCCAGGTCTCCCACATGGGTGCAGGGTCTCAAGGCCTTGGAAAGCAGTCACCCAAGGCTGTGGGCTGTCTTCGACTGCTTTCCCAGGCCACAAGCGAGGAGCTAGATGGGAAGCGGGGCTGCCAGGATTAGAACTAGCACCCATATGGGATCCCAACTGGTGCAAGGTAAGGACTTTAGCTGCTAGGCTACCGGGCTGGGCCCAGGTCTTTCATTTTTCATAGTAGATTACTTCTTATGAAATAAATGGGATGAGAATATTCCTTTTCAGAAGATTTTCAGAGGAAACACATCTGCCCTGAGATATCTGTACTATAGGTTCCTGATAGAGACCGTGATCTTGAACTATGTTGTTTAGTTCTTAGTTGAAAGCTGAATTCTAAGAAATACATTTCGTAGAGGTTGATGGAAGACTTTTAGTACCACTGGGAGCCCCCCCAATTTTCTTTTCTTTTTTTTAAATTTTATTTTTATTATTTTTTTATAGCTCTTTTTTTAGTTTATTAGGGTACAAAGGATCAAGGGCTACAGGGTGAAAGTGGGTAATATCATTGTTTCCACACTAATATAATCATTTTGCCCTGTATCTGGGGCTAGGGGAGTAACAAAGGGAAAAGCCCCACCCTACCTCCCACCCATCCCCGATCCCCAACATGAGGCGCTCTCCAAGGGTCCTGCTCAAACAGTTTTGATAGTTCATTAGTTCTGGATTGCTGCCAATCTCACCGTCCCAACCGCAATGAAATTTATTCAGAGTCCACTGGCTGGCAGTCTCTAGATGGTTGGGGTTCCAAGATCAGCAGTTCAGTTGCAGAGATATCCAAAGAAACTTCATCTGAGTTGATCCCAGACCTGATTCTTGAGTGAGTTTGCTAGTACAGACTCCAACACTGTTTGTCACACCAATCAGCTTATGCATATGCTGGTCATTATGATTGCTGGATCCGTTCGGCTTCCAGCCCTGTCTTCATTCTGAACCAACGGGTGCTGTAGTCCAGCTTGACTCTACCCACTTCACACTCAGTCTTCATGCAAACCAGTTGGAGCTGCAGCCTAGTTGGGGCGACTCCCCAAAACCCCTACCAGTTCTGGCCCCTACTCTGGTTCCCATGCTTGCTAGTATGCGCCGCAGGCTTGTCCAGTCTGTCCCACATCCCATTTATCTCTCGCACACGTCAATGGACGTTGAAGCCTAGTTCAACCCAACCAACCTATTATCCAGCCCATACATCCACTGGCAGGTGCCTTTCTGTCTAGCCCCCGCCGCTCCTAGCCTGGGTTTCGTGCTGTCCACTGAGGGTGGTAACCCTGAGGGAGGTGCCCACTATTTCCCTACTAGGCCACCCCCACTCCCAGAGTATGCAGTCTCCAGGTGGTTTTGACATTTGACTTGACAGAATTAGCTCCCAGTACCAGCCTCTGCCAGCTAATGCTGTGGCTAAGCCCAAACACCCCTCAACCCACTCTAATTTTAACTTACACCAGTCAGAACAGTCAGCTCACCGTGAGGCCCACAGGTGCTATAGCCCTGCCTAGTCTGAACTGCCCCCATCCCTTTTCACACTTTCCAATGGAAGTAGTTATCCAGCAGGGGTGCCCACATTCCCCTGTTGGCTTTGCCTCCTCCCCGATTGTCATATGTGCTGTTTGTGTGCTGCAGCCACATCTGGTATGGCTCATCTCACCTTGGCATTACTTGTTGTGTACTGGTATGTGTTGCAACCAAACCTGGCTCGACCCACACTCTGTTCTGGTGCTCGGATTCACCAGAAGGTAATGTGAACAGATTCAGGCTGGTCTGCCCCCAACCCATGCCATGTGTCTGCCCGTGGGATAGTTTTCATTGCCTGTTCTGGGTTATTCCCTATTGTGCTTCTTGCGCTTACCTGCATGGGACTGTGTCCTGCCAGAGAAGTTGCCCAGGCTCCTCCACCAGAACCTCTCCCAATGCCAGTTTTTGTGCATATCAGTGGGTCCATGAGCCAGCACTACTCAGTTCGCCT
This sequence comes from Ochotona curzoniae, assembly GCF_017591425.1. Classification (NCBI taxonomy): domain Eukaryota; kingdom Metazoa; phylum Chordata; class Mammalia; order Lagomorpha; family Ochotonidae; genus Ochotona; species Ochotona curzoniae. Next base: position 64,708,963 of record NW_024466599.1, read on the forward strand.
CCTATCCTAGGAGGAACAGTGGCTTTTCCTGACTGGCCTTCGACCCAAGCTGGTTCTTGTTGTTGGATATTTCAACCCAGCCATGGCTCTTCCATACCCCCACACAGCTCACACATGGTTCAGTAAGGGCTGAGACCTAGCCTAGTCTGTCACACATCTCTCCCCAGTCCTCCAGAGCACCAGATGGTGTTGGAATCTGGCCTGGCTTGGTGCTTCCCGTCCCAGTCCACACTTGTGCCAAGTGAGATTACAATCGTATCCTGATCAGAATGCAGCCTCAGTTCCAGCCCATGCGCTCCTTGGTGGGGAACTCAACCCAGCTAGGGTGTCCTGTTATTTCTCCAACCGGGCCTCTTCCCTGCCATAGAGCAGGTATAGGCCGGTGGTTGTTCTGTCTCTGCTTGGCAGAGCCCCTCACTTGTCCTGGCCCCTTGGATGCTGTGGCTTAGTGCCTCTGCCTCACGCAGATCAGTATATGCAAGGACCTACACGGCATGAGCTGTGCTCCAACCTGATTTCTGTTGCTTCTTGTGAGTTAAGGTTTGTTCAGCCCTGCCCCTTCTGCTCCCTTCCAGTGGCAGCCCGGCCCACCCTACATCCTGTTTAAAGATGCACATTTGGGTGCTGCTGCCTGAACCTAACCTGACTGTTGTGGGTTCCTTTACCCATGAGTGATGGCAGGTGGCGTGGTCACACCTAGCTTAGACCATTGCAACCCCAGCTTGCGAGCTAACCCGGGGGACTTGTATTCCAAAGGGTTGGGCCCACACAACCCCACAGAGTCTACCCCCAGCCCAAGTTCTCTTGCGTGCTGGATAGTGTCTTGATCCTGCCAAATGTGACCACTCCACAACTCCAACACTCAGCTGGGCAATGGTACCTAACACTGCCAAAGAGGCCCCCATCCATAGCTTTGGTGTGGGCTAGTGTGTGATGATCAGTGATGTTCTATACTAATAGCCCACCTCTGTATTCCTAATTGAGCTGTTGCATCTGTCTTACTGAAATTATCTTCTGGATACTTCCCTAAAACCACTAGTTCTTGGTCCCCTCGCATGCTTAAATCTTTCTTGACCCTGTCACTGAGAATACCCGAAAATTCACTTTGCACCTACACTCAACCTAGTCTTAGTCATGAGTGACCCCAGGCAGCAACTACATACCCTGAAAACCCCAGAGTTCGCCCAGCCAGGCAGCCAGCAGGCAAAGCCTGGCACCACTTGGTGCATTGGCCACCCTGGGGGAGGCTGAGGACTTGTTCACTGCCTTGCAGCAGTGTCTTTGGCATGAGTCCCCCGCATTGGGTCTGACCCGGCAGGGGCACCCCCCACAGTCGCCACACTGCAGGGAGCATCAGATGCCCCCAAGCCCAAGGACCGAACCCGCCTCCCCAATTTTCTCCAGATCAAGTGACTATCAAAGAACTATGTGTCTATACTTTCTGAAATGACCTTGTTGAGGGTATTGCCATCTATTTTCCAGGCTGCCCTATCATGAATATAATAAGAGAATATTTCTTATTTTAGATCCAGATACAAGTAAAATCTACCTTTTGCTTGAACAAATACAATCTGAAAAATTTTATATTCTCTGGACTTCTTGGAAACAATGTATGTGTGTTTAAGCTTTAGCTTCCATGATGCTTAGAAGTAAATTTGGGACAGTTAACATTTGCGTTTGGCAATCTGATGTTTGTTTTTATCTGCCCGTTTTGCTTATGGATTTAAATACTGTGCTATCCTACATTTGTTTTCTTTTTTGCTTTGCTCCTTTTAGATATTTTCGGTCTTTTCCAAAGTGTCTCATCTTTTGTAAGCTACTTTAAAACCTCTTCTCAAGGATAAGTCTATATGTAAATGATTTATTTAACTAGCTAAATATAGGAATCTATTTTTCTCTCAGAGGATAATGTTCTACCCACAGGGTATTTTCTGGCCTTCTTGTCTGAGGTTCTTCTCTGCCTGTGTCCCTCGGGCCTCTGTCCTTCCTCTGCCTTGACCTTATTAGGTCTACTCTCCTCCATAGGCCACCTCCTTTCTGTCCTGGGCCTCCAGCAGTGCCCTGTGTAGGCTGTCTCGTAGTGCCCAGTGCTGTGTGTTACCCCAGGTCCACATCTCTTTTTCTCCATTTCATCTCCAACCATGCATGATTCTTCCTCTAAGATATGTTTTGATCTCTCCATTTCTTCTCTCCCACTAGTCCATCTGTTACCATGTCTAGCCTGGCTTTGCATAGCCTCACTCCTAGCTTAGTCTTCACACAGCTCCCAAAGTGATATTTAAAATATACAGATCTGATTGAATCAGCTATTGAAAAATCTTCCACAGGATCCTGTCCTTAGGAAATGTAATTCAGGCTTTTGGGCATTGTATAAAAATCCAGCCACAGATTGTGAGATAAATGATGGAGCACCACTCTACTTCTACTTCAGTCTCATTCCTGTTGATCATCTTTACATTTGACTATTTTGCATCATTCCTTTGACATTGTTTTTTCTTTTCTTTTTAACAACATTGATACATAATGACTATACATATTTATGGAATGACATGTAATATTTCAATATACATGTATAGCATGTAATGATCAGGTCAGGATAGTTGGGGAAATTTGCAACCTCAAGTAGTTATCACTTTTTGTATCAAGGAATTGAAAATCCTCTCTGTACCTATTTTGAAATATGTGGTTAACTTTTGTCAGCCATAGATGCTCAGCTGTGCTCTGAAGCATCAAAAGTGAGTCCTCCGATCCAGCTGGACTCCCGTGCTTGGTAACATTCTTCTTTCCATTTTTATTAATCATCCTCTAGCTAGTATCTGGTAGCCAGTGTCTTACATTTCTAATTCTATGACGTTAACTTAAAAGAATGTTTATTTTTACTTTTTTTAAAATTTGAAAGGCAAAGTTACAGAGAGAGAGAGAGGAGAGAGAGGAGTTTCCTTCTGTTGGTTCACTCCTCAATTAGCTGCAACCACTAGGGCTGAGCTCATTTGAAGCCAGGAGCCTGGAGCTTCATCCAGGTTTCCCAACATGGCCCAGGGGGCAAAGGATTTGAGCCATCTAATGGTGCTTTTCTAGGCCATTATTAGGGAGATGAACCAGAAGAGGACCAACTGGAGCACAAACAGGCAACCATATGTGATGACAATACCACAGGTGGAGGATTAGCCTACTGTGCTATGGTGCTGGCTCTATTAAATCCACCTTTTTAAGCTTTCGCATATAAGCTTAATATCCTATAGGTCTATCCAGACTGCGACAAATGACTTGATTTCATACTTTTTTTTTTGTTACTGAATGATATTCCATTGTGTATACGGAGAGCATTTAAGAAATCTATTCATCCATTGTTGGACACCTAGGTAAATACCAGTCAATAGCTGTTTTGAATGTTCTTTTGATTTCTTTTTAAGAGTGAACTTCCAGCACTGGCTGTAAGTTAAAGTCAAGTTAAATATAGCGTTACTGTGACTAACTTATATCAATTGTGTGGTTGCCTGAAGGAGTGGAACAAAAGGTATGTTTGAGTGAGAAAAGAGGAAGGGAAGTAAAAGTTTTGACTATGGGGTATGCACATGTGGACAACTGTCATTATCTCTAAAGTGTGGATGTGTTTTTTATTTAAAGTATGTTTTGTCTGATATCAGGATAACTATGCATATTGGCTTTTGATTTTCATTTGCCTGATTTTTTTTTTTTTGCAACCCTTCACATTCAGTCTGTGTACATTTTTTTTTTTTGTAAAATGAGTTTCTTTTTGGTAGCATATAATGGGGTCATAGTCTTTTGGTTGATTGGTAAATTTAATCCATCTATATTCAAGTATAGCATGGATAGATAAGAACTAAGACTGGTTATTTTGTGAATTGGATGATTCTACCTGCTCTATGGGTGAATTTTGTGGTGGTATGTGCTCCATGTTTACTTTTGATGTAGGACACCCTTCAAAATATCTTGTAAGGCCAATATAATGGTGGTGAATCCTCTTAGTTTTTTTTAAAGATTTAATTTTATTATTATTTTTTATTGGAAAGGCGGATATACAGAGAGGAGGAGAGACAGAGCAAGATCTTCCGTCCGATGATTCACTCCCCAAGTGACAGCAATGGCCGATGCTATGCCAATCCGAAGCCAGAAGCCTCTTCCGGGTCTCCCAAGCAGGTGCAGGGTCCCAAAGCTTTGGGCCGTCCTTGACTGCTTTCCCGGGCCACAGGCAGGGAGCTGGATGGAAAGTGGGGCTGCCGGGATTAGAACTGGCGCCCATATGGGATCCCGGCGCATGCAAGGTGAGGACCTTAACCACTGAGCCACCACGCTGGGCCGAATCCTCTTAGTTTTTGTGTATCTGGGCTAGACTCCAGTGGCTCTAGTGGTGCTCAGGAGAGCCATGGTGGATGTAGGGCACACTGGGTTAGGTCTCTGCATCCGCTGAACTACATGAGTGAGAGCTGTGCCTGGGTGCGGACCAGGTGTGGCTGGGCTATAGCACCCAACAGTAAGAACCAGAATTGGTGTGGGCTGGTTGGGCAAGGTCACTGTTCCTGCTAGGATAGGAGTTAGACTAACAATAGACCAAGGACCAAACGATGTGCATGAGATCTGCCACTGGGAAGAGACCTGATAGAGGAACTTGGGGAACTTCTCTGTCAGGATACAGTCCCTGCAGGTGAGTGCATGAACTGAGACTGTGATCAGGCCAGACCAGCCCGGGTTGCAGTACTTGCCAGCATACATGTGGGTCAGGTCTAGGGTGGGGCCAGGCTGGGCCAGTCCATATCACCCACTGTCAGATCTGAGAACTAGGATGGGATGCAAAACAGGCTGGATCAGGCTGCAACATCAGCCAGTTCACATTTGTGCTGTGACTAGGGGATGGATGGGTTGGGCTAGGCTCTGGTACCCATCAACATGAACTGGAACTGAGGGTGGGCCAAGCTGTAGCACCCACTGGCAAATGCCAAGGTGAGGCAGGCTACCAGATGGGGTCACAGCACCCACCAGCACATGTGAGACCTGGGGTGTGGGGTGGCAAGCCCTGTGTGGGAGCTGCAGGGGGTTTCCCTGATGTGCCACTGCTCACACTGGCGAGCATGAGAGCTAGCACTGGGGGCAGTCCAGACCGGGCAGGGCTATAACACCTGTTGGCCTGCATATGGACTGGGTTAAGGGGAGAACCAGGCTGGGCTAGCCAACTGTACCTACTGGTGCATGCATGAGCCAGAGTAAATGTGGGCTGATTGAGCTTTGCCAGAGCATCAGCTGGCTGTTGCTCGGGCTGGGGGCAAATTCTGTTAAGCTGAACTGCAGAACCATCTGGAGAATGCAAGACTTGGAACTGGGAGTGGCCCAGTGGGGAAACTTGGCACTTCTCTGATGGGTTGCAACTCTTCACTGCTGAGCGTGAGAACCAGGGCTGTTGGGGGTATTTTCTAGACAGGTCGTGGTACTGACTGGTGGACCGGATACTGGGTTGTTGAGTTGAGCTAGGCTTAGATGGCCACTGATGTGTACAAGAGCTGAATGGGATGTTGGATAGACTAGTCCAGTCTGTTGCATGTCTAGCAAGCACAGGAACCAGGTCTGGGGCAGGTCTAGTGGGGGTTATTGGAGTTGTTCCAATTAGGCTGCAGCTCCTGTAGGTGTACGTGAGGGCTGAGTGTGTGGTAGGCAGTGTTGGGCTGGGCCTCAGCATCCATTGGTTTGCATAGGAGAGTGGGCTGGAGACAGAACTGACCCAGCAATTTTAGCTACGAGTATATACATAGGCTGAAGTGGGTGAAGGACTGAGCCAGACCCTGTACTGGCAGTCACACACCAAGAGTCAGGTCTATGATCACTTCAGATAAGGTTTCTTTTGGGATTCCCCTAACTGAATTACTGGACTCAGAAATCCAACCAAGAGGAGAATCACAGGATCTTTGGTCTGTTGAGTACATGTGTTGGAGCTGGGCCTCCTCAGTGGCTTAGGCAGAGCAGTGGACAGCATATTCAGATGCACATGGAGTATATGATAGGTAGTCTATTGGGGCCTGCAGAGGACATCTGGTACCATAACAGAGGAAGGAGGACAGAAAAAAAAATTGAGCAACTACCCCAGCCAAGTGTTGGCAACAAATATCTGGGTGAATGGGGACTATAAGGTAGACTACGTTAGCCAATGGAGCTTGGAAGTATTTCCTCATCCTTGGAGTGGTGAGATCAACAGCATTTCAGAACTGTTGAAACCACCTAAGCAGAACCCTCATAGCATACTCCATACTGGGGACCCTGGGATGACATTGGGTGGCCATTCCCCATCGCTGGGTACTGAGGTGGTTGGGAGGCTGCATGAGGCTTCTCTCCTTGTCTCCTTCACCCCCAGTTACAGGAATAGGAAAAAAATGTGACAACAATGGTCTCTCACCTACTTTCCCCTTGCTCTTGATCCTTCCCACTCTAATCAACTAAAAATAAAATAAATAATAATAATAATAAAAAGAAGTGGAGCAGCCAGGACATGAACTTGTACCCATGTGGGATGCTGGCATTCAAGTGGAAGAATTTTTCTACACCAGCACACTGGCCCTGTTATCATGCTTCTTGTCTTCAGTGTCCCTACCTTGACATTTGTTAATCTTGTATACTTTCCTCTTCTTTGTGGAGTAGATTTCATTGGAAAAGAGTTTACAGTTTGCTGGAATGCAGGGCATTATTTGGCTTCTTACTTTGGCTTTGGTTCTAGGTGAGCCCAGGAATGTAGTCTCTGACTGATTCCTTTGTCTTAGCCAATGGCAGCTGTGTCCGTGACACAGCAATCGAATCTGCTGCAGTTTGCAGGGATGAAAGTGTGGTTTTGAATGCGTGTGTTGTTGTTGGTCCATAGAGAGTTTGTGATAAGTCTCTGTTGATTGTGATAGCCAATGCCTGGTCCTTGGCACCAAGTGTGACAATATGGCTGCATCCTTGTCCTACTGGCAAGCCTGCATGGTGTCATGTTTTTTTTTTTTTTAAAGATTTATTTTTATTATTTTTTTTTATTGGAAAGGCAGATATACAGAGAGGAGAGACAGAGAAGAAGATCTTCCGTCCAATGATTCATTCCCCAAGTGAACGCAACGGCTGATGCTATGCCGATCCGAAGCCAGGAGCCTCTTCTGGGTCTCCCATGTGGGTGCAGGGTCCCAAAGCTTTGGGCCGTCCTCGACTGCTTTCCCAGGCCACAGGCAGGGAGCTGGATGGGAAGCGGGGCTGCCGGGATAGAACGGGCGCCCATATGGGATCCCAGAAGCTAAGATGAATCACTTGGTTCATGCAGGGTATGCGAGTATAGCCCTAGGGCTAACGACCCAATGCCTCCACAGCTGCAGGATGCACTATATCTATTCTTCGCCCCACTCCTTGCCCTGACTTTGACAGTGATGCTGGTAGGAGTAGCATAGAGATGCGATGCATGGATTTTTGCTGCCAAGTAGAGCACTGTGTGCAGGTCAGGGACAGGAGGAAGTGAAAGCATTGTGACTTCCCTGCGTCACATCTGGCAGTGCTCAACACCCCAGTCAGCTCTCCAGGCTGAAGTAAGTCAGTGAGTGACTGTGGAATTCCCTCTCAACTAAATCTGCAAGTGGCAGTAGTGCAGCAATTTCTTCCTACCTTGAGGTGGTAAAGAAGGTGGCTCATAGCCAGAAGCTGGTTGTGATTCATGGTTGCCTGCAGTTCTGTCTTTGCTTTCTCTCCTCTTATTCCATGGAATTCCTGTTTTGTTTCTTATTTCTGCTTCTTTGCCAAAAATTTCTGTCAGTCAGACCTCTGGAAATATAGTTATAGTCTTTCCCTTTGTTCTTTTCCTATTCCAGAGAATCTTCTGTTGGTGTGGCTATATTCTTAAGCCATCCTCAGATCGGGGGGGTACACTTCTACATAGAACATATTTCTCTTTTTTTATTATATATATATATAATAGATAATTAAAATATATAATATAAATAAATATATATGGTATAAATAAATATATATTTTAATTACATTGCATTATATGACACAGTTTCATAGGCTCTGGGAATCCCCCAACCCCTCCCCATACGCTCCCACCATGGTGGATTCCTCCAAATTGCTGCTGTATTACATTTCAAATTCAGTCAAGATTCTTTCATTGCAAGCATATACCAAGCATAGAGTCCAGCATCTTATTGTCCAGGTAAATTCAACAGTTTCTTGGGGAGACCATCTCTGGTCTGAAGGCAGAGCTGGCAGAATATCATCCCAATCAATTTAAAGCCACAACATAACATCAACGGCAATTTACAACATTATGGAATTAATTGACATGGTATTGAGTAACCAATATGTTAAAAAATGCAGGTTCTTAACCACATCCTATGACTACTTCATTGACATTTCAATTTTAGTTTATATGCTACCGGCTTCTATACACCTTAAAATGGCTATAGGGTACTATTCAGCTGTTGCATGTCTATTTTCATTTTAGTATTTAGCAATTTATAGTGTTGAAGCATAATTTTGCTGAACTTGACAGATTTTAGGATAGTCTAAAACTGAGTTATAACTCTAACAAGACATATGTCAATAATTGAGGTGCAGAACAGTTTTAGGAGGGGTGTGCAGAAAAATCTTCAATACCTTAATGAGGAGTAACTAATCTTTGTGTCCTACCTAGTAAGGTATGTGTGAGTCCATGCTGACCGTTTCCTGTCTCGTTCTAAGCTTTCCTTGTTGTATAGAACATATTTCAATTCAATGTGATTCACAACATATATGGAGTAAATATCTTAATATTCCTCAAAAGCATATTTATTGTCAAGATATAGAAAGCTATCTTCAAGAAAATCAGGTTATATTAGTATCATGTGCTAAGGTAAAAAATCATTTTGAGCTCATGGCATCAAAAGGAATATTTTCCCCAATTCTAACATCTCTAAAATGGCTTAGAGAGAGAAATAGTCTGTTGACCCCTTATACTTGCATACACCCCTGTATTCTCAGTATTGGACTCCACTAAGAGCCAAGACTTCTTGAAGGGGGGATGATTCTATGTCTTGGCATAGGAAAGCTTAAAAGTATTTTGTAGTTTTGAAAAAATAATTATCTTCAGGGAGTCATATCAGGTAGCACTGAAAGGGAAAATGAATTTCAAGTAGATACTAAAACGTATATGGAAATTGTGGTCTTAGAGTATTACTGACATAAGAAGGATTTTTTGATCTGGCATGGGATTGGGTTAAAATAACTTAAAGTCCAAGTCAAACCAACCAACCAACCATCAAACAACATGGAACTAAGTAACAGTGGTTCAGTAACAAAGACATTGAGAACTCAGTAAACTGGTTTGAGATTTTATTTTGAAGCAGGATCTTGATGGGGTTATTCATTGTGACCCCAGGAAGATACAGAATTTAAATTGTTATTAGCACTAAACAATTCTAGTTTAAGTTTAGTAAATTCTTTTATCATTTTGATATTTAGTGAGAATTTTGTTTGCTTCAAAAAGGATTCTTAAAGCATTTATGAGAGTGTGACATGTCATATTTATAATTATAATTATATATTTAGAAGAGTTCGGCAAAAGCCTTAAATCTAATGTTTGAATATTTTTATGAAAGTCTGATTTGTTAAGTCAGGCATTGATTTATTATTTGTATAATTAAATTAAATTTTCAAGCTGATTGATTTTTTAATACTTAAAAGACTATTAATTATTTTATAAGTTCATAAATGTACATATTGGACTTGAAACAATAGTCAAAGAATTTCTCCATGAACAAAAACCACAGAATCTGTTTCATCATGACACTGTAGGACAGAGTTACTGTTCTCAAGTTTCTCTCAAATTTACTAGGGATCATGAGAACAATCTGCAAGTGACTCAGAATCCTAGGCTTGAAACATGTGTGGTAGACGCTTTTTGTAGGAGGCAAAAGACCCAAAAGAAGCTCTTGGCTCTCAGCTTTGGATCAGCTTATCTCTGGCTGTGCAGGCATTTGGGGAGTGAGCCAGTAGGTGGAAGATTTTCTCTGTCTTTTGTTCTCTTTGCAAAATCTACTTTTCAAATAAAAATAAATCTTTTTTAAAAAGGAGACAGAATTGTGTTAGACTGTTTTAGAAAAATTTGTTTATTAAAATTTTTTGGGAAGACTTTATAGACAGGTTTGTTTATTTACAAGGCAGTGTGACATAGAGAGGGGACACAGAAAGACAGAGAAATCTTCCATCTGCTGATTCACAGCCCAGAGGTTACAGTCATGTGAGACAGGCCAGGACAAAGTTAGGAACCTGAAATTTCACCCAGATTTTTCACATGGGTGATCAGAATCCAGTTACTTGGACCATTGCCCACTACCCTTCCAGGTATATTAGCAGGAGGCTGTATCAGAAGAATAGCTGAGACTCCAAACAGGTACTCTGATATGATGTGTAGGTGTCCAAAGCAGTAGCTTAGCCCAATACTTTCCTCCAATGAGTAAAAAGAAAATTATTTGAGAGATAGAATGTGAGGGTGGGAAAGAAAGATAGAGAGCGCTGCTGTCCACTGGTCCCCCGCCCCCCGCCAAATGTTCATGATGGCTGGACTTGGGCCTGGGCTGGAGCCAGGAGACGGAAGTCAGGAAGGTAATACAGGTCTTACATAAAGGTGACAAGAAACCAATTACTTGAGCTGTCACAGCTGTCTGCATTGATGGGAAGTGGGAGTCAGGCATCAGGACCTAGAACTAAACCCAGGCACTCCAGTATGTCCATATGTAAATGATTTCATATACGTGTTCACTTATGAATGCTTCTAGTATATAAAGAAAGAACCTGAAGGAAACCCTAAATCATTATGAGTGTTTTTTCTTTTCTTTTTTTTAAAAGATTTATTTTTATTATTATTTTTTTATTGGAAAGGCGGATATACAGAGAGGAGAGACAGAGAGGAAGATCTTCCATCCGATGATTCACTCCCCAAGTGAGCGCAACGGCTGATGCTATGCCGATCCGAAGCCAGGAGCCTCTTCCGGGTCTCCCACGCGGGTGCAGGGTCCCAAAGCTTTGGGCCATCTTCGACTGCCCTCCCGGACCACAGGCAGGGAGCTGGAAGGGAAGCGGGGCTGCCGGGATAGAATGGGCGCCCATATGGGATCCCGGGCGTGCAAGGCGAGGACCTTAATCACTGCGCCACCGCGCCGGGCCCGAGTTTTTTTTCTTTTAAAGAAAGTCATGTTTGGAGGTGAGGGGCAAAAATAAATGTTCCATTTTATATTATAGTCTCTTCCTGACTTAGAATGTTTTGACTTAGTTAAATTTTTTTTATCTTTCTGTTGGTGTAAAGTAATCACACAGTCAGCAGCAGCTGTACCCAAGATTTGAGTTTTAATGTTTTCACAGGCTGCACCATGCAATACAATACTCTCTTGCAATGCCAAGCAGTGACATGAAGCAGCAGCCTCAATCAGCCATGTGATTGTTGGGGAAACAACTGATACTCTAAGCTGTGCTGTGATGCTTAGTTTATTATTCTGTCTGGCGGGTGTATTAAGTGTATTCAGTTTACAATATCTTCAACTTGCAAAGAATTTTTTTTTGGTATGTAGCTCTACTGTGAGTCAAGGAGCACGTGTATCTGTGTATACCTATGTATCCATTTGCATATTTGCATATTTGCATCTGTGTCTGTACATCAACATGTCAGTCAGTGTTTTATATTTGTACTGCTTCAATCTGAGTTCATATGGTGGTCGCCTAATACAAATCATGTTATCTTGGGAAAAATAAAGAAAATCTTTTGAGATCCATGGCACTTTAGCCATGTTTTGTTAAAAAAATAGTCATCACTATTGGTGAAATGAAGAGGGGAGCCAGAGAAGACGTGAAAGCAATAAAGGACTACTTCTTGGCCTTGCATACTTTTCTCATCTCCCAACTTTCCAATATGCCATGCAGAGGTAGAGAGCATCTGGCTGTGCCTGTGTGCCTGCCCAACCTTTTCCAAACTTCTGGAGTCAAAATATGCTAGGGATTATATCTCTCTAAACTGGATGATGTTCATATAAAACTCCAGGGCCTAACTTTCCTATGCTGGGGACTGTCCCCGTGTTGCTTGGTAGGCTTGATTCTTCCTAGGAGGAGTGGCAAGCTCTTGTAGGACTTGCTTTGTGCTTGCTAAGAGGAACCACAGTGGAGAGCTTCTGGTACTCTACATGAACCTACATCCTGTACAAGGTTTACCTAATGAAATGATTTTGCCAACAGAATCTGTTGGGGGTGTTGTCTTTATTTCCCTGGTTAGGATGTGGAGATGAATAGGAGACTGTGAGCACTTGCTGTGCTCTGCATTGGCTTGTGCTAATTGAGGGTTGGAGTTGGCATGGCACCTGTACCTCTGGGGATGTGAATCACAGCTCCCACACAGATTGTTTAATAGAAAAGCCAGAAATGTGCCACTCAGCAGTAGCTTGGAGCTGTTCCCCTGCGTTTGCCACTGGCTATTCATTTATCCATCATATATTTGTTATCTTTTTGGGCTCTGGTCTGCCTATGGAATTTATCACCAAACACATAAAAGCTTATACTGTGTCTGTGATTTTTCTCAACACTGTCCTGTCCCTTGCTAGTAATGATGCCTTGACCCTGGCTTGCTTTTTCACTGCCCCCTTGATCCTGTACCCTGGCGCCCCCTAGTGAATGATCCTGGACTCCGTTGAAAGATTGCCTAGGCCACAATTTTTTTGCTTCAACCCACAGCTCTGTCTATGCATTGTGTTGTATCTTTGCTTGTTTGGCTTGGACCTGGCTCACAGAAATAAAATGGATTTGGCTAGCTGATTAGAATATTCCAGGCAACAGAAGGGAGCTGAGTAGTTTGCTGAGGGCTTCTTTGAGGATAGGGGTGGGGAAAAGGAAGGCTGCAGAGTCATTAGTTTATTCATAAGATAGGAAAAAATGTTAAAAAATAAATATAGTCTCTTATGTGTTGAGAAATACTTTGAAGAGAAATGAAGTACATAAGGGGAATAAAGGATACTGGAATAGGAGTAGGGAGAGAAATCCAAGGGGTGTTCATAGAGAAGGAACCAGAAGGCATCAGTGGGAACTGTGCTGTGGCACAGTGGATTAAACCTCAGCATCCCAGTAATGGTGTGCTGGCTGCAGTTCCAGCTATGCTGTTTCCAGTCTAGTTCTGTTCTAAAGCACCTGGGAAGGCGGAAGAAGATGACCAAGTGCTTGGGCCTCTTGTAGCCATATGGGAGACAGACTCAGATGGAGTCTTTGGTTCCTGGCTTTGGTCTGGTACAGTGTTGGGTATTGCAGCCATTTGGGAAGTAACCCCATAGGTGGAAGGTCTCTCTGTCTCTGTGTCACTCTGCCTCTGAAATAAAAATAAATAAATATTTTTAAAGGTATCAGGGAACAGATCGGACTGTAGATTTCTAGAGAGAGCATATTTTAGACAGAGAAGTAAGAGCAAAGGCCTAGAGGTGAGAATGTGCCTGCAATGTTGTAAAAATGAAAAGGCTGGTGTGAGTTGTGAGGCGAGCAGGGGCATGTGCTAACCCATTTCTGGGTGGCTGGAGTGTGCAGGGCGTCATGGTCTTATGTGAGGACCTCAGCTATCATTGCCAACAAGCCAAGGATGACAGTTCTTACTGGTGGGAAAATCTCAGGAATAAATGTGGACACCTACTAAAGGCACAAAAACAGGTGGAACAGTTCATTTCAAGACAATTGAAGGGTACCATGCAAGGCTTTAAAAGGGAGTTGGCAAAGCACTGATGTTGAAAGGACAAGGAGTTTTCCAGGCAGAGAGGCAAGCATATGACATGATGTGTGCAGAGAATGCAGGACACTTTGCTTTGGTTCAAAGGAATAGTACAGCTAGGCCACCGAGAGGAGGCTGGTGAAGCAGCAGATTAGAGGGGTCTTACAGGATGCAATGATGTGGTCAGATTTAATCTGACAGGCATGGAAAACAATGTAAGCTTTTCAAATGGAGAGTGTGACTTACTGATTATATAATTGAAAATACTTTGCATTCTTCTCTGTCATGATCTGATCATGGTTTAGCTGTGAATCCTAGGAAGAAGTACTGGAATTGAGTTAGTTCTCACAGTCTTAACTTTCCTGGTCTGTGAAGTGGGGGCTGTAAGTGCTCTATCTACCTCAACAGGTTGCTATGGGGATGAAATGAGATGATGGGTATGAAGGAGTTCTGTACTCTGCAGTCTGCAGAGACCTGTTTCAAGAAGGGGATGGGTAGAGATATTGAATGAGCAGGCAGCAAGCTCCAGTGGAAAATGCATGGCTCCAGAGCTGGTCATTAAATAGAATCTTGGCCCACTACACACCAACTGTGTGACCTTGGGCCATGTGCAGGACAACTTTGATCCTTGTTTTTTCCACCAGCAACATAGTTTCATTCTTGGTTTTTTTTTTTTTTTTGCTTTTTTTTGTGGGGGTCACCCCAAAAGGCAGACAAGTAGACAAGTTTATTGGGTAGTGATTGGGAAATCAGCAGTTGGACTTGGCTCTAGCTTGTTCTTCTTCTTGATGGCATAGTAGTTGGAGAAATCCTTATCTGCATTAATGAGCTCGTACACTAGGCACTCAGCAATGGTTTTGAAGTTTCGGAGGGCAGCTTCCCAAGCACCCATGCACAGCAGCTAGATGGCCTGATTAACACGGCACAGCAGGGACACATCCACAGCCTGCCGGCTCACAGTCCCAGCTTGCTCAGTGTGGGTGGAGTCTACCCGGGGGCCATTATGGATGATGGTGTTCACCAAGACCTGCAGAGGTTCTCCCCAGTCAGCAGGTGAATGATCTCAAAGGTGTGCTTGACGATGCGCACTGTCATGAGCTTCTTGCCATTGTTGCAGCTGTGCATCATCATGGAGTTGGTGAGGCGCTCCACGATGGGGCGCTGGGCTTTGTGGGAGCTCTTGGCAGCATAGTGCCCTGCACTGTGTGGCAGATACTTGCATACTTCTCCTTTACTGCAATGTAATCCTGCTGGGAAATATCGTTTATCTGCACATCATCAGTGCTCCACTTCCCAAAGAGCTTGATGCCTGGGTTTTCTGCCACCGCAGGGGCAGCTGTCTCCCACTCGGTCATCCTGGGGCTGCATCTGGCAGCTCTACCGCTGGTTTTCTCGGAACCATGTGCTGGTCTGGACAGGAAGAGCAACATAGTTTCATTCTTACTGCCCAGAATTGGTGTGAAGATTAGAGACAATACCTTTTTTTAAAGGTTTATTTTTTATTGCAAAGTCAGATATACAGAGAGGGGGAGAGGCAAAAAGGGCAATCTTCCATCTGATGATTTACTCCCCAATTGGCCACAACGGCCAGAGCTGAACCCATCTGAAGCCAGGAGCCAGGAATTTCTTCTGGGTCTCCCACAAGGGTGCAGGATATCAAGGCTTTGGGCTGTCCTAGACTGCTTTCCCAGGCCACAAGCAGGGAGCTGGATGGGAAGCGGGGCTGCCGGGATTAGAACTGGTACCCATATGGAATTCTGGTGCCTTCAAGGAGAGGACTTAAGCTGCTAGGCCACTGCGAGTGTCTTTTAAATGCCAGCTCCTGTGTGTGGTCCTGGGGAGAAGCACCATAACTGAAAGTGGTTAAGGTGAGCACATGATTGTGTGGAGATTTATGTGGGCAAGATTCTATAACACAGGGCTTCTGATGCAGGTGGGATATGCCATGTGGGTAGCTTGTTTAGAATTGAGGGAGAGTTTTGCTTATCCTTCACATCTGTACTCATTTGTGCCTGTGGTGCATTGTGCACCTTTGGATGAGGGTGTACTCTGGGCATGTGGAGGGAGAATAGCTCATGGGCCACCCAGGGCACTAGGCACATGGAGGCTAACTTGATGTGTCCATCTGAGCTCAGTGGTTGCAGCCTGACTGATGGCTATTGATTCAGACAGGCCAAAGGGAAATGGAGGCTGAAACAATGGATTCATGTAACTGGCTCATGATTTTCTGCCACTGAGGAGGAAAGACTTAAACTTTAAAAGAATACTTTTATTTGATTTAAAAGAATAATTGTTCATAAGCATTGATTTCTCCAAAAAAAGTATCTCTCTATTTTGTTCCAGAACACAGGACTTCATATTTAAAAGAGAGAAAAATTATTGTCCAGCTGCAATTTCTCATTTGGCAGACGCCCAGCCATTTTTGCAGAATTTGACAGAATATGATCTCTCATTTAACTGGCTTTCTAATACTACCCTTGGGCAAGACTGAATTGAATCAGACCCTGGTGCAATCATTATCTTCGCTAAAGATCCACACCTACCATTCTTCCTACAGACTGTTCAGTGTGGCCACAGTAGACTCAGAAAAACAATCAGAAAACAATGTGCTTGCCAAGCTGAAACAGGACTCACTGCTGTTTCCAACAGGGCTGCCTCATTTCTGCCTTTTAACGGTTCTCTTCAGTCATTAGTCATTCATTCATTCAGTAAATAATTAAGCACCTAGCATGGTGCATTATACAAGTAATACCATCTATGGGAACTTCCCTCAGGGAGCTTACAATTTAGTAGAAAAGATGTACACAAATAGCTTGGCTCTTATGTAGGAGTATCTAAGTGCATGATAAATACTAAGAGGAGTATTTGAGAGCAGGGGAAGGGAACTTTGCCATAAGTACTTCATTTCATGGAACAGGTGGAATGTTTTGAGTAGGGAAAAGAGGGATGTGTGTGTGGGTATTCCAAACTAGAGTGATGGTAAGAATGAGAATGGTGTGTTCTGTAACTGCTTTTAAAATTGAATTGAAATAAGTATATTTGGAGTAATATAGTAGTTGTCCAATAGCTTAGATCTTTTAGAGATGCTGCCTAAGAGAAACTGATTAAGAAACTGTTGTAATAGAGCCTGGCACAATGGCTCAGTGGCTAAATCCTCGCCTTGTACATGCTGGAATCCCATGTGGGTACCAGTTTGTGTCCCAGCTGCTCAACTTTCCATCCAGCTCCCTGCTTGTGACCTGGGAAAGCAGTAGAGGATGGCCCAAAGCTTTGGGACCCTGCATCTGTGTGGGAGACCCGGAGAAAGCTCCTGGCTCCTGGCTTCAGATTGGCCCAGCTCTAGCTTATGTGGTCACTTAGGGAGTGAACCAGCAGATGCAAGATCTTTCTCTCTGTGTCCCCTTCTCTCTGTAAATCTGCCTTTCTAAGAAAAAAAAATCATAAGAGAAAAGAAGCTGGTATAATAATCCAGACCAGAAAGAGGATACTTTAGGTGAATTTGGGAGCAATGGAGATGGTAAGGAAGGATGGAACTCTAGATAGATTTTAGATTTTTCAGTTGCATGTTAGTTTCAATATAAATCTGCACTTGATGGGTGACAATGCTGGGGCTCATGAGAAAATGAATTGCTTGAGGCCTGACAAGTGCTTAGTAGCAGAGTAGGGCTAGAATCAGATGTCCTAATGCAGAGTCTAGTGGTTTTCCCAGAGCACCAACCTCTGCCCAGATCACCAACCTCTTCCTCATGAAGAAGCCAAGATGTACTTCTTCATGGTGGTAAAGGTTAGCTCCCAAACCCATTTCCTCAACTGACTTGATAATTTCTGTTTTCCTTCCTGTTAGGGTATATGCATGTGACTGAGTTCTGTGCAATGAGATGTAGGTGGAAGTGTGACTGCTCACTCTTGGGCTGAACCCATAAACACTCTGCACAATTCTCAGCCTTTGGCTCATTTGTAATTAGATATTGATGGCCAAAGCAGGTTTGGAAACAGAATGTTGAAGATGGCGGAGCATTCATTAGCCTGTATGGTGAATCACTTTATGAAGAAAGCGCTCCTATTCTACCTTTCCACCCCGAGTATACATTCTGTGGTCCAATCCATTAGGACTTGTGGAACTGTTTGGTAAAATAGATAATAATGTAACCTTCTATGATTGCATTTCATCACTTTAACTACTGGTTCACTCCTCAAATGCTTGTAATGGTTTGGGCTATGAGCCCAAGGGTCTGCAATAACAGGAAGTTAGAATGGGGACTTGGAACTGGGACTCAAACCAGGAGCTCTTATAGAGGATGTGGATGTCTTCACTGGCATTCTAACTGCTAGGCCAAACATTTGCCTTACATTTCAGTACCTTAAATATAAACAGAGAGACACAAAGAAGTGTGAAATAATATATTGGAGTGGAACTTCTGTTTTTTAAACTGAGTTTGTTTTGCTGCTTAAAGTGACCAGATTACGTTAGAGGACAGAGTTTTTAATCTAGTAGTAGAGGAAGAACTCTACCAATGGTAAATTTTTCAGGGACAATGGGAAGCAAAAAATAAAGGTGATTGATTTATCAAGCAGCACGTGTTTAAGATGACAACAGTAGTTCTAAGCTCTTTCATGCAGCATGTGGAGAGACACTGAATCCAAATCAGCTGGAAATAACATCAAAGGTAGGACCTAAGGGAGAAAGCAGAGTACTAGGTGGAGAAGGGATGCCCTGGCAGGTAGGATAAGAATACAAAAGAGGCCTTTATGGAACTGAAAGACATGCAAGATAGCTGGGATGCCAGCGACAGGGCGGTGTGGATGCCAAGTTAGGAAGCCAGATGGTGGTTTACATATTGAAACATTTGCATTCAACCTGGGAGACCTCAGGAACACTTGGAAGGATTTGAGCAAGAGAGTAAAATGATCGGATTTTTAGAAAAAAGAAAAGTCACCATGGTTGTCTGAAAGAATTGATGGAGCTAGTAGAGGTGAATGCTGATGCATAGATTCAGAGGCTACAAAAATTGTGATTTTTGCCAGGAATGCTCAGTTGCCAGGTTTAAGATGTTTGGATTTATTTATGGTCATCCGTGAGTTTAAGGGGTATGTTAAAAGGATGAAGGGCATGGGATCATATCTACCCCTCCTGCTGTGTCCTCTGGAGCTGCAGTTCTTTCAGCATAAATTTCCCTCTATTAGGGTTTGGTAAACTATAGCCCATGGACCAAATGCAATCTGATTCCTGCTTTTGCAGGGCATCACAAGAAAAATTTAACAGAGAATAATTTTTCACTTTATGATAATTATATACAATTCAAAATTTGTGTCTTTGAATAATATTTTGTTGAAGTGTAACCACATTCACTTGTTACGTATGGTTTATGGACCTTGAATGCATCATGCTTCAGCTATAGAGATGGGTAAAGGTGACTGTGACTGTTTTTTTATAACTACAATCCAGCTTGACTTAATTGGATCAGGGTTATAGCCTGAACATGGATTCTTAAATACTTCTTAGGTGGTCCTAATGTGTATCCAAGTCTAAGAACCCCTGAAAAGCAAAAATCTAACTTCCCCTTAGGTCCTCTCTTTAATAGACATGGTTTGTTACATATCCTGCAGACCACTGAGCAGGGTATATATGAGCATCTGTCTGGCTACTAGGCCATTAATTCATTTCCCTGTTGTAAAAATATTATGTTTGAGGCTTAGCCATCTGGCTCTAAACTCTGCCCCTATGTGGATCATTTCTATTCACCTATCTTACTACCTGGATAATAGTCTAATTTCTGATAGCGTAATAGTTGACTTCATCAGCCACATTACTGCACTATTTATTATGTGAGATCTTAAGCCACTCATACTTAATAATTATTTTCTTTCATCTCCTCAATTACAAAATCTCATGGTTATGGTCTTACCTTAGATTCTGCTATTCCAAGGAACTGCTATCAAGTATAAAATCTCACTTTGAAACTTGTGACTCGCCCACCTCATTAATTTAATCCTTTCAGCTTACTTGAAGTGTGTCAATGAAATTGTCAACCCCTTAATCTTTCCAGCCTCCCCTTTCCCCTTCAATCTCTTATTCTTAGTCAACCCTCTGGCTTTCCATCCTTCTTTTACTTGCTTAGATTCCATGCCTATTTTTATTTTAATTCCTCTATGTCTTGGAGATCTTAATGACAGGCCAATTACTTTTTTGGGTTTTTATGAAGAATCAGATCATCTATTTGTTTACAGTCTGTATGATATCACTTGGCCAACGTAAAGAAACTCAGTGAGTTGCTAGCTGAATGCTATTGGAAAAAAGCATACCTACCTAGGCCTGGCGGCGTGGCCTAGGGGCTAAAGTCCTCGCCTTGAACGCACTGGATCCCATATGGACGCCGGTTCTAATCCTGGCAGCTCCACTTCCCATCCAGCTCCCTGCTTGTGGCCTGGGAAAGCAGTCGAAGATGGCCCAAACCTTGGGACCCTGCACACATGTGGGAGACCTGGAGGAGGTTACTGTCTCCTGGCTTCGGATTGGCATAGCATCGGCCGTTGCTGTCACTTGGGGAGTGAATCATCGGATGGAAGATCTTCCTCTCTGTCTCTCCTCCTCTCTGCCTCTCCTCCTCTCTGTATATCTGACTTTCCAATAAAAATAAATAAATCTTAAAAAAAAAGCATACCTACCATATTACTGGTGTTATTTGAACTTGAGATCATGAACTGTAAGTGAGCATTCCAATCTGCTAGTGATTCTACTGTGATCCACTGGTAGTCGAGCTTTCCTGCTCCTCGAGAGGACTCTTCCGTACCAGCTATTTTCTCAGAACTCACACTCATGTATCCTCATTTCTAGGCAATATTTTCTATTCAGAGTCTTCAAAAGGTTGACAGTTTGTTGTGGGGCAAAAAATATTTTAATGTTAGTGTATAGTAGTTTTATAATTCATGCTTCCCTGTGAACTTTTTGAAGAATCTACATATATCTAGGATAAAATCCAAAATTCTTTTTTAAAAAGGATTATTTTTATACGAAAGGCAGATTTACAGGGGAGAAAGAGGTAGATAGATAGATAGATAGATAGACAGACAAATAGAGCTAGAGATACAGACGTCTTCCATCCCAAATGGCCACAATGACTAGAGCTGAGCTGATCTGAAAGCAGGAGCCAGGAGCCTCTTCCAGGTCTTCCATATGGGTCCAGGCGCAGTCCTCTGCTGCATTCCCAAGCACATGAGCAGAGAGCTGCATTGTCAGTGGAGCAGCTGGGACTCTAACTGGTGCTCATATGGATGTCTGCATTGCAAGTGGAGACTTAATATATTAAACTGCAATGTTGGCCACTTTCTGGAACTAGTTCATGCAACTTTCTTCTTCAGTCTCTGAACTTTGGCTACAGAAAACTACTTTCACTTCTACAGACACACCCAGGCTCTTTCCCACTTCGGGTTTTAGATGTGTCCTCTCTTCTGCCTTGGTTTATTAAATGTTTTGTGGGTGGGTCTATTTTAAACCTCATTGCCTTAGAAATACTTTTAGTCTTCATTCTATCCTTGTTAGTTTTCTATTGTTGTCATACCAAGTCACCACAAAATTAGAGGTTTAAAGAACACAAGGTATGATTCTATAGTTCTGGAATGCAGGAACCTAAAATCAAGGCGTTGCCAGGAAGAATTCCTTGTGGAGGCTTTAGGGAAGAATGTACCTTCCTTCCCTTTTCCAGCTCTACATGCTGCTTGTATTTCCATTTTATCTTCAAAACCAACACCATGCTACCTTTTCTTTGACTCTCCTTTTGATTTTCTCTTCCACCTTTAAACACCCCCCCGTGATTACATCAGGACCACCTGATAATAAAGGAAATACAGGAAAATCTTCCTATCTCAAGGTTACCTGTTAGGAGCATCAATTCTGTATCAATTTCAATTCCCTGTTATGTAACCTTATATATCCACAGGTTCTAGGAGCTGATATTCAGACAGATATTTTGGGGTGCATCATTCTGCCCACCACACTATCTAATACATGCCTCTCTGCTATTCTCTAGCTTGACACTTGTTTGATTTCATGGCCATGCTAATAAAGTTGAATTTATTTCTTTTCTCACTTTTCTTTTTCTGTTCTTTATCAGAATGAGGGAAGACAGATATACATTGGGGCAGACATCTGTCTTTTTTCTTTTCTTCTTTTTCACCTTGTCTTTTCTTTTTTATTTTTTTCCTTTCCTTTTCTTACAAATACAAGAAGTCCAATAACTATTGCTTGAACTAGTCAATGAATGAATAAAGAAGAGGTACTGAAATGATGGATTATGGAATTTCAATCAGGAGATTGAAGCTGGATGAAGAAGAAACTTGGAGGAGCTAATGGAGACCAATTTTCAAAGGAGCTGCAAAAGCAAGCAGCTGGAAAGATGGTAAGCTGTGGTCTGAGAGTAGAATTCTGGAATGTTTAACGTCACTGGTGAAAGTCATGAAGGTGAATGAAAAGTTTTATCTGGGTATTTATTTATACTTATTTGAAAGGGGAGGGGAGGGAGAAAAGGAGGAAGGGAGGGAGAAAAGGAGGAAGAGAGGAAGAGACAGAGCGAGTGAGCGAGCGAGAGAGAGATAGAGATAGAGATTGAGAAAGAGAGAGAGAGAGATTGATTTTGTGTGCTGTTTCACTCTCCAAATGCCTGCAAGAGCCAGGGCTGCCATGCTGAAGTAAGGTTTTCGTGTTTGAGCCGTCACCTATTTGAGTCATCACCTGCTCGCTTCAAGTGTGCATTAAGAGGAAGCTGGATTTCAAAGTGGAGCCTGAAATTGAATCCAGACACTCCAGTGTGGGATATAGGATTCACAAGAGTGTCTTTACCACTGCATCAAACACTCGCCTTACTGAGAAAAATGTTAATATTCAGAAAGTATTTTCAGCTGTCAGTGGTAGAGGTCTTTGTATTGTTTGAAAATAAAATTAGAAATTACAAATTGTTTCTCTCAGAAATGACAGCTAACATACCCCCATTTTTTTTTTTTGCATTCGCTTCAGTAGGTCCTTAGTTGTAAATGAGGGATGACTTGTTGCTCAGAAAAATGATAATGATACAAGGAAGAGAGTTATAGAGGCTAAATGCATAAGCCTTTAAGGATATTTCCTCCCAGCACTCCATTCTAGTACCTTAATGGATGCCAAAATTAGTACAAGCAAGTAGGTTGCAAGCAAAGGATATATGAACCACTTGGAATTGCTTATGGGGCTAAGATGGGGTAAAAGGAAGTGAGGCTTCCTCTACCTCTTTACTTTGGGTTAGTAACTACATCTGATGCCATTAAATGATTAAAGAGCTGCTTGAGTTATTGACACTGTTCTCTTGGGACTGCATCCCTTTGAGGCTGATGGGCTGATGGAGTGAGAGAGCTGCAGCTAGAGACTCCTGCAAAGAAGATGATACATGGGGGCAGGGCGGTTTCGTCTGACAGCCCTTCCACTAAGCTGTATTTCACAATTCTCACCACAAAGCAGGGGATGGAAATTGAAGCTTTTATGTGACCAACATGAAAGGATCTTTTATTGTTTGTTAACTCTACAGAGTTGGAGATGCTGAGAATGAAACAGAGATAGATTTGACAGTTGCTGGCTTACAGTAACGCTAATGCACACTTGGGAATTGGATTTACAGCTTTGCTAGTATTTTCACAGAATACTGGGAAGAAGAGGAATCTAGACAGCAGAGACTATGAAATCTGAGATAATATTGGACACTTGGAGAATCTGAACCTGTAAACTGCTGCAGGACACACTCTGCTACTCCTTCATGGGAGAAAATGGACAATTTTCCCTCCTTTCCAGGGGTAGGGACCACTGGCTGTCCTCCAATACATCTGATTTATTTTTCTTTTGCAGCGTCCAGGCTGCCTCAAACAAAGATGACATTTTTCAGTATCTACATGGCTCAGTGGGATCATGTGACTGAATTCTAACGATATGTGTAACTGAATGGTACAATTTCCAGTAGTGCATTTTGTGTTTTCTGTTATTTTTCTCATGGAGGGGAGAGGTAGAAAGTTTTAAAATTTATTTTGAAAGAGTTACAGAGCGATGGGAAAAGACAGAGATCATCTGTCCACTGGTTCACTCCCTTGTTGGTTGCAACAGGCAGTGCTGTGCCAGGCCAAAGCCAGGGGCTTCTTCAGGGTCTCCTATGAGGGTGGCAGGGATCCAAACACTTTGGACCATCATGTTTTTTCCAGGCCAATAACAGGGAGCTGGGTCAAAAGTGGAGCAGCTGGGACACAAACTTGTGCCTACATGCTATGCTGGTGTTACAAGTGGTGGCTTTACTCTCATGTCACAATGCTAGTCTCCCTCACCTTTCTGGTTTTTCCTGTCTAGAACTCTGATTTGATACCTTGGATCAAATCAATTTCTGGGATCATCAGGAGATATTGGACATAATCAATACTTCTGTATTTTTAAATCCATCATTACTTTCAGCTGCCAAACCTCATCTTTCATCTTTGTTGACCCAGTGAAGGAAAGAGGAGTTCTCTTCTTGTGATTCTAGCTTCTGATGGCTTAGAAGTTTGGGTACCCAGAGGTGATATTCTTTTATCAGCAATAGGTTTGGCCCTACTGTACCATATGCAGACAAGCACAAGTGTGTTCACCATTGCCTGAAGGTGTTGTGCCTTGATTATCAAAGAGAAGTAGCTGCTGCATGAAAATGTAAGTACAATTGGAGGAATGCTGGGGTCCGTGTGGTAGGTGTGGATGGCACGAAGGTGTGAAGAGAAGAGAACAGCTCCCCTGTTTGGCAGGGCCCGGGGGAGCTTCCAGCTGTTTGGCAGGGCCCGGCGCATTTCTCTCTGACCACCCTGACGCTGTTTCATCCCCTGGCTGCATGGACACTCAAGCACCCCACTTAGAATTCTGTATTCTTTGGAGGCATTGTTGTTTGCCCCTGTTGGACAGTTTTTGCAACTGATGTGAGCTTGAGAGCTAACGTCACTGATAATGTCTTGGTGAGTGGGCCTTTGACAACTTACACACAGGAGCACAATTAAGCCCATGCCAATTTTGGACACTTTATTGTGTGCTAATTATTGCTTCAGAATCTGGCCCAGACGTACAGCACACCCTCTGGGAAGGGGCTTGATATATGTCTTAAATACCAATGCAAGTGATGGGAGTGAGAGCTGGAACTGCTATGGCAATAGATATAGTTATTGTTATCTCAAAGGCTAGCCTGCCTTTGCAATTTTTTGGAGCCTAGAAAGTGTATTTGTTTTAGCTGCTTTTATAATTTTTAGCTAGAGGAATTAAGGATGCTTTTATTAAAGAAAAATGCTTTTGATTATTGTCTTATTGTTTATGGGGTTATACGGGTCTATAGTTGTAGGGAGATCTAACATTTGAAGTTTCTATTTTAGATTTTAGGTTTTTTCCCTTATAACCTATTTTCCCATTAAATGATGGGTAAATTGTAGAAGTAAAAATGTGGTGGGAAAGTACTACTGATTAGCAGATAATCGCATGTGCCTTGGCCTTGGAGTCCTGGCTGTTGCTCCATGGCTACTGTTGAAGAATAAACAATCTTGCTTTGAAGAATATGAATACAGTATTTTGCAAAATTATCTTTAGGAGCACCTGCTTAGCCTTGAAGTGCAGACGGAATGACCAAATGTCTGTACATGCCCCCTTAATTTTGAAAAGAAAAAAAATAGAATAGTTGCTTGTGCAGAAGCTTGAGAAGGGTTTTTAAGTAAATAAAAAGGACAGTTTCTTTCTGAGCTGTTGTGAGAACGCACCAACTGTCTGTGTCTGTGTCTTTCTTTATCGCCGACTCCACGCACCCTTCCCGAGCTCCGAACTCGGCTGGAGCTGGACTCCGGCAGAGGAAGGTCAAGTGGTCCATGTGTAAATTGCTGGATCTCTGCCTGGAGGTCTATCGAAGGCTCACACCTTTAGAAGGGCCACTCCTCCTTTCATGACAGTAGCTCACTGATTTTGTCAGAGGTTCTGGAAAAGGTGAAGGGAACACAGAATGGGTGTTAGAAGTGATGGTGAATCATAGGGCCCAATGATAGCTACATGGCTTGTTGCAGCTACTCAACCATGAAAACAGAATGTTACGTTCACTAGTGACAGTCACAACAAAGTTTTATTACAATGAGAGGCAAAGCAACTGACCAACTAAGGGGGACCAACACTCCTTACCAGAGTGCGGCCCTGAACAGCACCTATGCAAGGTCTTTATACAAGGTTGGTGATATAAGGTTCATACAGAGTTCAACACAGACTTGATTTCCCAGATAACTCATTCCCAAATAGTGGATGGTTATTGGGTTGATAGGACCCCAGTTAATTACTGAAGTTCTTGGTACCTGGTACAGAATGAGAGAGTTAATTATGAAAATTCCTGGTATAGGGGGCCCACTCCTTTAATGATTAATATTGATTTTGTGGGCTCTTTACTAACTTTTTTGTAAAAGCATTTTACAGAAGCAAGAACAAAGCAAGTTAAATCACATTGTTCTGTCTAGTTATGGTCTATTTCTTCAAAAGAACAGTGAGCTTAAACAAGAGCAACTTCATGTTGTTTTTACTTTTACCTCTGTATACCTTAAACAATAATCACCTCACATTATTTTTATTTTTACATTTCACTTTTATATTTCGCTTTTACAGGTCAGCTGGAAAAACTGTAACAACCTCTACTTCATCCTCTTCCCAACCATGTAATGCTTAAAAAGCTTTTCTTGCATTTTTTCTTATCAGGTTATTTGGGATTGTTTATCACAATACTACCATTTTAATTATTTGAAGGGCAGATACACACATACACACAGATATATAGAGAGATAGAAACAGAGAGACAGGGATTCCATCTTCTGATTTGTTCTTCAAATGAATGCAACAGCTAGGGCTGGGCTGGGGCTGAAGCTGAGAGTGAGGACCACAATCCAGGTCTCCCACATGGGATGCAGGAACCCAGTCACGTGATGTGTCACATTGCTTCCCATGTCCAGCATTAGTGGGAATCTGGAGTCAGAGCTGGGAATTGAATGCACACAGTCTGATGTGGGACATTGGTGTCTTAACCACTTGACTAAATACCTTGTTCCATGTTTTTCACTTAATCTACATTTATGAACCCTAGAGTTATCATGAAGCGTGTATTGTCTCCATGTCTTAGATAGTTAGCTGGCAGCATGCCATAGAGTCATTTATTCATTCATTTATTTATTTTACCTGCCTGTTATACTTTACCAATCCTGTTTTCATCCCTTCTTGTGAAAGATGCTATACCCTTTACTCTGTTCCAGGCTTAGTCATCAAATAGCTTCACATGTACTGATTTCATGCTTAAGTTGATTCAGTTGCATTCTTCTTTTTTTTAAAACTGTTTGCTATATCTTTTTCTAATTTTAAAATTTATTTTATTTATTTATTTATTTTTAAAGATTTATTTTTTATTATTTTTTTATTGGAAAGGCGGATATACAGAGAGGAGGACAGAGAGGAAGATCTTCCATCCGATGATTCACTCCCCAAGTGAACGCAACGGCCGATACTATGCCGATCCGAAGCCAGGAGCCTCTTCCGGGTCTCCCACGCGGGTGCAGGTTCCCAAAGCTTTGGGCCGTCCTCGACTGCTTTCCCAGGCCACAGGCAGGGAGCTGGAAGGGAAGCGGGGCTGCCGGGATTAGAACCGGCTCCCATATGGGATCCCGGGTGTGCAAGGTGAGGACCTTTAACCACTTGCGCCACCGCACCGGGCCCAAATTTATTTTATTTTTAAAAATAATTATTACATGGTTGTTCAGGGTGGGAATGATCAAGGTTTAGAGAAAATTGGGTGAATTTGTTACTTCCAAATTTGCCATTTCTTGTTGTTTCTGAGGGAAGGGGAGAAATAAAGGGGAAAACCACTCATGGCATTCCACACATCCAGTTGCATTCTTTCTCCTGAA
Organism: Ochotona curzoniae; assembly: GCF_017591425.1. NCBI lineage: Eukaryota > Metazoa > Chordata > Mammalia > Lagomorpha > Ochotonidae > Ochotona > Ochotona curzoniae. The sequence goes on from NW_024466599.1 coordinate 64,736,627, forward strand.
ACTTCTAACCTTGAACCCAGGCTGGGAGGATAAAAGGCTAACAGAGCTGCAGTACCCCATGGCATTGCCCTTGAGCAAGAATCTGTAGGTTTCTGCAGTTGGGGTATTCAGTACATTATTGGTTTTTGTTTTTCTAAGCTTTGATGTAAATTTTGGAAATAATCCAGTATCTCTCCCATTTTTTAAATTTATGTATGTAATAACAAGTACAATTTTCTATTGTTTATAACGACAAAATAATGGCAGAATTTTATAAATTTTGAAGTGAATGTACTCTTTGCCCCATCCCATGAAATTCAGATTCATGTACCTCACAGATACGTGTTAGGAGCCACAGACTTATGGGCCTTAGACTTGGCATGCCTGACAACCTGTTGCATTGCAAAGCCTGCCTTGGGCAAGCAGGGCCACAGCAAGCAGGATATTGCGGCCAGACCATCCCATGCAAAGCAAGCAGAACAGAATCTCCACCCTTGTTCCTGTTCAAATAATTAGTTCTTCCCATTTCAATATAGATGATTAGGTTCTCCCCTATTTCAATGAAACCCCTCTGCCTTTTCCTGTTCCCCTAGAGAAGAAGGTATATATATGAGGAGTAAAATAAAGGGCATGGGCACTCTTTTTTACCAAGTACATGTGTCCATGTGTTTCTTGGGCCAGCAGCCTGGAAGCTAGCAGCCCTGTACTCCCAGTACACTCTCAGGGTTTGAGCATCGTGTCCTGCAAGCCGGGACAGATATGAAGAAACAAATGATTGTTTAGGGCTAGAAAATTGGTGGAGATATAATAGCACCAAAAATTTTGGGTTATTATTCAATCATCTTTGAACTAGTTTATACCATGCCCAAGCTGCTTCCTCTTAAAAACAACGACAGTGGTTTGCAGTTTTCTTCAAAGCATGATGAATGTGAACATGATGGTATAGGCTTTGAGACAGGGAATGATCTGAAGCATCTTTGTCCATATTGGAGTTGGAGCCAAAAGAACAAAAAATGGAAAACAATTAACAAAACCTGCAAGTGCTGATTAAAGACGGAACAAATTGTTTCCAAAATTTACAATGTAAAACAAGGCAAAATTTTGAAAATTAAGATGAGAAGCATATAGAGCAGTGTGTAATTTTTTCTTAATTAAACTGACAAAGATTTCTGGTTCTGTATAAATCAATGAAAAGCTGCAAACTCACAGTGCTAAAAGCCAAGACATTAAGAGTTGCTGAAAAGAGAGTGCAAGGGAAAAATCTAATGAAGTAATCCATGCTTTGCTGACTTGATTTCCTTGGGGTAGGTGATGGATGGGAAGAGGAAGGGTGAATACATTCTCAAATTAATCTCTAGGGTCATCCTTGGTGGGAGGTATCAGAGGCATGCGCTGGTTCCCCTTCTTCTGTCTCTTTTCTTTCTTTGATATTTAAAGAGTTATTTATTTATTTTGAAAGCCAGCTACAGAGAGAGGGGGCGCCGGTACAGGGTTGGGGTCTGGGAAAGTGCAGGAGACAACTTCCATCTGTAGTTCACTCCCTAGATGACTGTTACAAGCCAACACTAGGCCAGGCTGAAGCCAGGATTCAGGAACTGAATCAGGTCTCCCATGTGGGTGTCAGGAAATCAATCACTTGAATCATCTTCCACTGCTTTTCTCAGGCCGTTTGTAGGGAGCTTGATTGAAATTGGAACATCTGGTACTTGAACCAGCACCCATATAGGATGCCAGCATTTCAATGAGGGCTCTATCTGTGAAACCACAGGACTGGCCTACCTCTTTTCACATACATACACATATATACATACATGCATGCAAACACACATACATATGTGTATGAGTGTGCATGTGTGTGTTTGGTGTTGTCTGCAAATGCACACGACATCTGGATCTGGGCCAGAGCCAGTGGCCAGAAATACAATCCAGGTCTCCCACATTGATGGCAGGAATCCAGTTACTTGGTCTGCTCTGATATTTTCTGCTTTATTTCAAATTAAAGGAATGTGAAATTAAAATAGAGATTAAAAGAAATATCAGAGCAACATCAAAGAGCTGCCCTAATTGAGCAACCCAGTGTTATGTGAGAGTCTCGATTGTGATGAAACTTGAGTGAAATTTCCACCTGTGTTTTTCTAGTCCCTCTCTAGATGGCGGTGTGGTGGTGGAGTCCCATGAGTGCCTAAATTCCTCCTCTTTGCTTTTTGTCACCTGCTTTCCCTATTGATTTGATTCCTAGGAGATATTCCTAGCAGATTCTCTTCTTGATTTTGTTGATAGATCACACAAATCAAACCCATTTTTCTTCTAGTTTATTTCATCACATGTAAGAAATAACTTCATTTTCAATAAGCAGTGCTAGAATTATATGACTCCTTCATTTACATAAGCACTTGCCAGCCAGTAATGACCGTTTCTCAATGAGTTGATAATGAGACCAGAATCCTTCTCAGTGTAGTCTCAGTGGCCATACCAGTCATAGAGAACTGGCCCATGAAGCAAAATCTCTTTGTCCTCTCTGAAACTAGTTAAAAGGGTAAGCCTGGGAGGCAAAGGAATTAGGGCTTTTAGAATCCTTGGCTGCTCTGTAGCTTTGAACAATGAGTTAAACTATTCTGTTTCTCATTGGTAAAACTGGGATTTAGGTTTTGCTAAACTGTATCTGAGGTCTACTTTGATCAGGTAGGGTAAGAAACAACGACATGGGAAGTAAGTTTAAAGCAACAGAGCCCCCAAACAGCAGGCATGATAGCCTCACAGGTGTACATAGAGGAAGAACCAGGATGGGGTAAAAATCAGAAGAAAAAGAGAGGAAACTGTGAGCCAGAGCCTTGTTTCCCCTGGTTTTCGTGGGAAGCAATGAATGAGTCTGGGGAAGAGGCTGGCTGTGTCCAGTACTGGCTGCTTTGAATAATTTTCCTGGGCTCCATGGTGGAGGGGCTGCCTCTGGTTTTCTGATACTTGGTTGTGGTGTGGTTATGGAAAAGAAATGTTGCCTCCTGAAATATGCAAGTTAAATAGAGGAGCTGGTTCTGAGTGAGGGTTTGGAATGAGTTGGTTTGCATCTTCAAAGCCAGCGCAAAGAGTCATTTGCTGTCTCTGGGATAAATCAGTTTTGCGGGGGTGCAGCGGAAAGTCTATTGGAGTTAGCAAAATTCCTCAATTTTAAGGTGTTATAAAGTATAGGTATTTGAAAAGAGGATTAATGTAGCTGTCTTAAAGTTTGAAGAAATACATGTGCAGCTGGATCATATTTTGAACTACTCATTGGTTTCTTTTCCTGCCTTGATTTCCCCTTCCACCATGCTGCCTCTCACCCATTGAAGCACAAGACAATGTGCCAACTGTGTGGTGGGCAAAGAAGCCTCTTCAGGCTGCAGAGATTCTCCAGTTTTTGTTGCTTAAAGCTTGAGCCTATTGAGAGGTCTCCTAGAGGAGGTAGAAGAGGGAATTGTGGATGAGATGGTTAGGAAGGCAGGGGGGAGGGCAAGGCTTTTCTCAGACTAAGAGATTTCCCAGGTTTCTGGAGAGGTTTTTGCCTGACTGGGCAGCAGGCACACCAGCAGGGCCATAGAAGATTGACTGCAGGTGTGTGCAGCTCTGGAGGGCTCCCTGCCTTGTCCTGGGGCCAAGGCTCTGGTCAGAGTGCTTCTCAGGATGAGAGATGCAGCACCACTGGGTCTGCAAGGTCAAGCCAACTGGGGCAGTGGGCATGCCTGTGGGAACCCACCTGCATGATATCCCAAGCTGGTGGGCCCTGGGACCCTGGGGTCCTGGGACTCTGAACCACCTCTTGGTGGGGCCAAACCCAGTAGACAACTGAGGTGAAGTAGGGCAGGAACAAAAAGTGGAAAACTATGTGAATTTATAGGAGGTGCTCCAACTCTAAAATGGCTATGGCACAGCAAGATTGTCCATGAGCTCTGTAAAGCACAGATGTTTTTAATTGGAATAAAGCATTCCTTTAAAAAGTGACTGGAACCTCTGTTGCATTCTGCATTACCACACCACTAAACTCTTTTTGCTCTTCATGCACAGTAATTTTCTCATTGCTGCCACCTGCCCAAGCCTGCTCTCCACCCTTTCTGACTACATTCTGAGCAGCTGCCTTTGCTGACTTGTTTCTTACAGGGGCTGACTATGGTGAGTTACCAGCTAAGAGCTGCAAGAGGGGAGGAAGAGAAAACAGGGGTCTTTCGTCCTAGTTCTTTTCCTGCCGTGCACCAAGTGTGTGGACCTGGCTGCATGCTTGGGTGAGTGTAACTCTTGCGGGGTGCCTCTCTCTTTCCTGGGCCACAAGCACTCTGCTTCCTCCTCTGTCCCTACAGGCTGAGGAGCAGCAGTGACTGGATGTACAGCTTTTGCTGGTTCTCTAACTCTGCCCATTCCCGGAGGCTTTCCCTTCATCAAGCCCTGTTCATTTGAAACCTCTGAGGAAAAAGGAATAAGCATATTTGGTATTTTTCCTAGGAGTGGGAATGGTTAAGATAGTTGGGTCACCCTGTCCTTCCTGAACTCCATGAAGTGTTGCAGGTCATATCAGTATGATTTTGAGACTGTAGGACAGTCTGTGGCCGGCCCACAGAGGAGGGTGGGATGGGGCAGGGTGGGGTAGTACTTGTTGAAGACGTATGAAAATGTATTGGTGGGGACCTGATTTCTTTTCTCTCTCTCCATTTATTTGAACGTGCCAGAATTTAAATAGCCTTTGCAAGTATTCACTTCTTGATCTGTAGCATTTGCTTGATATTAGCACTCACCTTGTAGAGTGGCCGCAAAGACAAATGAGGTGTGGTCCACATGCCTGCCAGCTGTGCATGGGAACGTGGAGCTCACAGGTGCTGCTCTTTGGTATTAGCAATTGGTGGAGCTCTTATCCCAGCTGCCTTAGTATCTTGTTCTCAGCTAATAAAGTGCAGGCTTTCCTATCCTGGAAATACATACTGCAAGATGGAACCAACAGTTCAAAGTCCTTATCTTCTGCATCTAGGACAGGAACTTCCAGAATCAAGGAATGTGTTGAGTCCTTAATAGAATAGTCATTTTCTGGGTTTGTCTTTTGAGGCCTAGAACAATCCACTAGCTGTGATGACTTCTTGGACTCCCTCACCCCTTAAAAGTCTCCCCCTTTTGTGGATTTATTTGTTTTTATTTGAAAGTCAGTTATACAGGGAGGAGAGGAGACAGAGAGGAAGATCTTATGCCCAATAATTCACTCCCCAAGCGGCCGCAGTGGCCGGAGCTGTGCTGATCCAAAGCCAGGAGCCAGGAGCTTCTTCCAGTCCTCCCACTCAAGTGCAGGGTTCCTGCTTCCCCAGGCCACAGGCAGGGAGCTGGATGGGAAGTGGGCTGCCGGGATTAGAACCGGAGCCCATATGGAATCCCAGTGCGTGCAAGGCAAGGGCTTTAGCTGCTAAGCTACTCCAAAACTCCCATTTTAGATTAAACAGTGAGACTCCAGGCCAAGGAGACCCATGATTGAAGAAAAATCCGGCCTCTCAGTTCTACCCCTTGCAAATCCTGCCGAGGACTGACTGTGACAAAGCCTAGGTGGGAGATTTGGAGTGTGAAGTGCATAGACGTTTGGAGAATCACCAAGGTGGGTAAACTGTTCCTCTACAAATTTTTCTAGGGGTAAACTTCTTGGAAAGCTAATTCATGCTTATTTAGGTTAATCACGTAGCTTTGGCAACATCTCTACTATGCAGTATTAACAACCTAAATAGTGAATCCTGGCTATAGCTGTGTGTCAGCTGAGGTGCTATCAGACATTCTGACTCCCAAGTTCTACTCTGAATCCTGGGAGATGGTGATTACTTTGTATTATTTGATAGTGACAATCCTTTACCTACAAATACCTATTTACATTTCAAGACTGTATTTTTGTCTGCCTCCTGAGTTGCAGTAAGCCTCGCATTGAGGGCTTGTTTACTCCAGCCAAGCTTAAATGTTTGACCAGTGGTAAAGGGAACAACTCATGTCTTTGCTGGTTCTACCCTATAATGCAGCGGGCTCCCACCAGACTTCAGACAGGTAGAAAGCCCTTTATGGTCTGCTGGCTGTTTTTTACTCCATCTCTCCTGCTTAGTGGGCATTTTGCTGAGTTGTTGTGTTTCTGTGTTGGCATGTTTGCCTCTGGGCTTTGCTTGATTTTGTATTGGTTTCTGATTTAGTAGCTGGAGTTTTGCCTTCCTCCCACACCTTTCTTCCCACCCCATCCCTTACCTTCCTGGTAACTCCCTCCCTCTCCCTCCATTCCTGCTTCCCTCCTTGGGTTTGTCAGCTTCCAACACAGTCCCTGGTGCTCAGCAGTGAATGAAGAAGGCGTGCATGCCTGCTCTCCTTGCTGTGGGGGCACCCTGGCCTGTGTTCCAGTGAATCAGTGTCCTCTTGGGCAGGACTCTTCATCGGCATTGGTTCTCAGTTTCTCAGGAGGAGTTTCCTTGGCTGGGAGTCCTTGTTCTCCTCTGCTCTCTGCTCTGGCTTTGTGCTTTGCCATCCGCTACCTCAGTGGGATTTTATGGTCAGCCTGTTAATCCCTACCAGGTGGTGGCCTCAGCTGTCTCTGAGAGATGCCAGACTCATTTCCCGGTAGGCCTTTGCTATGGCAGGTAGAATGCTCTCACTTTTATTTTTAAAAATATTTATTTATTCCGATGTCAGGCAGAGTGACAGAGGGAGAAACTGAGGGAAAGGTAGTGTGAGGGAGAATAAGAGAGGGAGGGAGAGAGAAGGTGAAAAAGAGAGAATAAGTCTGCTACTTGCTGGTGTACTTCCCAAATGGCCACGACAGCCAGGGCTAGACAAGCCTGAAGCCAGGAACACTATCAGGTTTCCCAATTACTTGGACCATCTTCAACTGCCTTTCCAAGTGCATCACCAGGCAGATAGATTGGAAATGGAGCGGCCAGGATTTGAACCAGCACTTCAACATGATATGTGGCCATGCCAAGTAGCAGCTTACCTTGTTGCGCCACAATGCCGGTTCCAATGCTTTCATGGTATTAAGCTGGCAATCAATGTGGGGTTTTGAGTTGGAGATTGGGGACACATGATGGCTCTGGAGATAACTCTGAGTCTCTAATTAACTTGTGTGACTTTGGGCAAATTTCTACCCTGGGCCTCAGTTTCTCATTTTGCATGCTTCAGGAAATGAATGACACAGTTTCTTAAGTCTCTCCAGCTCTTGTTCTCCAGACTGCTCCATTACTAAGCCTCTCAGACAGTGCCTCTCTGGCTGCTAACCACCAGCTGCACTCTTTGGGGCCTGGAACTTACTATGGGAAAAATGCTTGCTGTGTTCTGCTGTGAGATCCTTGTTGGCCTGAGTACAGTCTTTGCCCCAGGTAAGGCCACAAGAACCTGTATTTTCTGGGCTGTTTTCATCTCTAGGCATCGGCTCCTTGTTTCTGGGCTAAGTGCTCTTAAAGGGCCTTACCTCAGCAGAAGGGGTTTATAGAAGAGAGCTGGAATTGGAGGAGAGTTACCACTTCCCTCAGCTTTGCAGGACCTCACGTCCCTCCTTCATGTACATCTTTCCTATAACCTAGGTGGAGCAGTGGAGACCAACATCTGGGCCTCATTTGTCATTTTTCTCCCTTAACATTCTAGCAAAGACCAGGTTACAACCTGAGGATACTTTTGAATTAAGATGACATTTGGCACCAAAGCTTGTGTAAATAATGGCCTTGATATTATATCTCTGTAAGAGTAATTTACTTGTCACAGTAATTTTGACTTGGTTTGTTCTATGCAGGGGTTATTTTCATCTTCCTTTCAATTGTTATTGATGAGAGTTATTGGAAAAAGAGTAGAAGATTAGTTTAAACTTATCCCTAGTGAATTTAAAATGATAACAGGCCCACGAATATAATCTAAAACAAGTCAAAGGCAGCCATAGATGTATGGCAATTGGCATATAAAGGCCAGTGGTTTGATGAATTGGAGATGTAATGGTAGCACTAATGGCAAGATTTGTGCCCAACCACTCTTGCTCAGTCTGTCCTGAGAGTGTCTCTCTGTTCTGCTTTTGTCCCATTGTCATGCTCATTTCTGCCCCTGTACCTCCACTCATGTTCTTCTCTTGTTCTGCCACACATGCCCACCCAGTGCTCTCTGGCCATAAAGGTCATTTTTGTCTCTTCCTTTCTCTGGACACCTCTTAAGCCACCATTAATGGCCAGACTTATCTGTAAAAATACCCATTATCTTGTAAGGAGTTTCTATTAATTTTGAGATATTAATAGTCTGAGAAAAGTAAGGAAGTTTTATGAAAAATGCCTTTGGGGAGTGATGTAAAGACAGAAAGAGCTTTTTTGGTCACTGGTTTTTGCAAGGCTAGCAAGACCTTTCAGATACTATCAGGTGCTAAGAATCTCCCAGGAGGAAGCTGTAGTTTATGGCTTTTCCCACAGTCCTTTGCTTTTCCTGTAGCAATGGAGGTATTTATTATAAAGATTCATGGGAGAATAAGGAAACCATGACTCACTGCAAATATTATGACAGTTGGCGTTGGTGGGCTTATAGAAACTGAGATGTTGTTCAAGAACTGGAATGCTGCCATGGGGTTCAAGTTGCTCACATCTCTGATGTCCTGTTAGAAATAAGAGTCTCACACGCTGGAATATACTCCTGTGTGACCAGTAGTCTCAATTCTGTGGCCCCAGTTAGAATTTGTTGAAAGTCAGTCTGTCAAAGTCATCCAGTAACTGTTGTCTCTGGTTGGGCAGGATTCTGTGCTAGGCCATGCCAACGACCCCTAATGGGAAAGTGAGTCTGCTGTCTTTTGCTCTGATGCAGGCAGTGGTCTCTTCTACAAGATGTCAGCCTTCATACCAATTTTCTGAAGCAAGGATTCTGAACCAGGCAACTTTATTTAAAAGAAAAGTGAAGAGAGATAGACTTGACAATGATATTTTTGTAGGATAGTTCATCTGTTGTGTAACACACACACTCCTGTTCTTTCCTCTGTATTTACTTCCCCAAACACTGTAACTATTATGATCTAATCATCAAACCTATGGTTCTATAGAGGGACACCCTAAGTTGTAGAAAATAGCACATGTAGGATCTCATTTGTCAGAGAGCCACACATGAGTGTCAAGTACACAGCTCCCAGTGACTTCCCTAAGCAAAGGATGCTATCCTGGGAAGAATCCATACAGCATGCCCTTGGTGCGGAAATGCCTTTCTCTTCTCTCAGAAAATGCACTGATTTCTTAGCTTGTTTACAGTAGATGTCTTTAGAAGGTTGTTGACATGTTCAACAAAGGGTTGTGATCAAACACACTTTTGCAAGCCAAACAAGAAATCACTCTTCAGGAAAAGAAAACCCTAATACACTGTTCTTGGGAACTCAAATTAGTACAGCCATTAAGGAGAACAAAGAACTAAAAGCAGATTTACCATTTCATCCAGCTATCTCACTTCTAGATTTATGTCCAAAGGAACTGAAATCAGCAAATGAAGTTGGCACCTGCACTTGAACTTGAATGATGTGTCCATTGGTAGGTGAGTAGATAAAGAAAATGTGGTATATACACACAATAGAATATTATTCAGCCATGAAAATGAGTAAAATCCTGGAATTTGTGGAAAAATGGATGCAATTAGAGATTATGATAGCAGATAAAATAGACCAGACACAGATGAACAAATACCACATGTTTTCTCCATAAGCAGAAGTTAAAATATATCTCAGTTTGTAATAGTGATCACTAGAAGCTGGAAAGAGTAGTGGGAGAGGTGGTAGAGTGGGTTTAGATAATATGTACTGAAACAGGAATTATCTAGTGCTCATAGTACACTGGGGTGACCAAAATGCCCAATAATGTATTATATTCTGTGTAAAGAACTGAAAGCAAGGAGTTGGAAATCTCCAAACACAAAGAAAGGATAAACAAATGTGAAGATTGGTTGCTTGGTTGTACCAGTTTATTCTGAGTATATGTATGGAAACCTTGGCATGCAACCTGTAAAAATTTGCAAATTACATGTTAATCAGAAACTTTAAATGCTATAACGATTTTTAAAATAATTCCCTAGGCTTTAAGGACATATAAAATATGTTGTAGGTTCTACCTTGAGTAAGTGCTTCACTTTGGAGCATGCTGATAAGAGTTTGGATAGGTTAAATTCATCTTTGCTTCTTTGCTTCTATGTACCCTGAGCTGACTCTAGAAAAACATGATGCCAGAGAAAATCCAGCTGCAAGCTACAGGTGCTTTATGAAGTCAAAGTCATGCAGCACAACAACCAAGCTGTGTAAGGGCAAACATTCTGTTAGTCGTAGTTTTAACTGATTTGGGGAATGTAGTTATGTGTGGATTTGAATCTATGAAGAAACTTGAAGTTGTCTTCTGGGTGAAACTATCATATGTGTAGCACACTGTCCATTCCTGGATTCTTAGCATCATGGAGTATCAGTGGGAGTCATGGTTGAGTTGGTATCCAATGTTGACAAACAGGGTGGTATAAGGAAAGCTGAACAGAGAATCAAAGTCAGCACTCCAGGCCATACATTTTGACCATTGCATGTCCAGCTTGGCTGGTGTCAATGTCCAGTGGCACAATTTATGGGTGCAAGAAATGAAAAACTCAACTTTGAGATTATACTCACACATGACCTGAACAGTGGTGATTGATAGATTTTCTGGGTTAAGTTCTGTGTCTCATAGCAGCTTTATAGCATAGTTAAAAGTGAATAAACACCCTGGGGACCAGACACTTCTAGAACTGACTTTTGATTTTATCACTTAAGTGTATTTTTAACATAAATCTCTATGAGGCTCAATGTTTTTACCTGTGAAATGAATATAATATCAACTTTCTTTGTTTTCTTATATGTGTTATAAAGGATGATGTGGACAAAAGTTTAGGAAAATATGTGACACCTTATTTGGCTCTGATGAAACTTCTTTTCTTTGTGTTCCAATCAAACTGTCAAATAATTTGTCTGTTTTATTTGACAAAATCAAGTTGTACCCTGGTACACACATCTTCCCCATCCTTACTTTTCACTTCATTCCTTACCTTTTTTTGTTAAGTATAAAAAAATAGTTCTTCGAAGATGATAGAGAGGCTGTTGTAGCAAGAAGCTCAAATCTTGTCTGTTGTGTTTTACTTTTTGTTTTGAGATCCTGTAATTCAGATATCTCCAGTGCCCTTCTGCTTGTCTAAGGAGGATGTCCTCTCTACCACTTCCTGACTTTAAGTTGCCCCATCGCAAGCAGAGACACACTCAGACTTCAAATTTGAGGATTCTTTTATACATGATCTAAGTGGACATCTCCAGGGAAGGCATTGTTCATAAGAGAATAAGAAATACTTTTTAATTTTATTTACTATTTAAAAAAATTATTCTCAAAGCACAGCTGAAGCAGCTGGGATTTTCAAGCACCACTAAATATCAGAGGACCACAAAAGGAAATGAAAAAAGAAGACAAAAAAGCAGCTAGTTGACATGTTTTCAGTTTCTGATGCTGTCCCAGCAGGTGACACTCAACACTTTCATGCCTGGTATTGGATCCTTTCTGGTAGTCAGCACTTTGGCTATTTGTGTGGGGAAGCAGAGTGAGGTGGTAGACTGGAGATGAGGAAAATCCTGTGTATGAGAAGTGAATTGGCACAGTAGTGTACTCCAGAGTTCCTCATTCTCAGACACTTGTTTTGCATAGGGAGCAGAGTCTTCTGGCTCCAGAGTCACAACACCTGCCAGGAATGTGTGTTATCAGCCAACTTTGGATAAACTCAAAATGATCATTCCCAAGCTAGAGTTCATGTGTGTGTGTGTGTGTGTGCGCGTGCGCGCGTGGGTGTGTGTGTGGGGGAGCCAGATACTTCCTCACCCTGCTTGGTGGTATAAGTGTAAATTTTACACAGTGCTTGAATCCATTTGGACCCAGGAGTTGGTAGAGCTGGCCTTTGACCTGCAAGCACAGTTTGGGAGAAGTGGCAAGAAAGGAGTGCTCTGTCATGAGGAGACCTGGCTCTTAGTTTTCCCTTATGTTCTTGGACTCTAACCTTAAAGCCTCCTCTCCTCCCAGTTCTTCCTGGAGCAACACACAGAAGAATCCTGTAGTTTCCTGGGATCTGTCCTTGATTTCAATTCATTAGAGCTGGATCCCAATAACTTGGAATTTCAACAGCTGTACCAGTTGATTGTGAAACAGGAATCTGGAGACCCCACTTGACCAATGTTGCCCTTGAGTGTTTCTTGTGCATAAAATTTAAAACTCAATTTTACTGTCTTTATTGGAAGGGGTATTAAATGCAATCTTTTCTGAAGATTGTCCATATATGCCATGATAGCCATAGGCTAATCATGAACTTGCTGTTGATTTTCTGACCACTTGATGAGCACTGACCTGGAGATAAAACTGATGTAAAGAAAGGCTATGATTATAATTCACTAGATGCGTGCATGTATAGACAGAGTTCATGACACTCTGCTTATCTGTGCATACTCACAGCATTTATTTATCTTGACGCTAAGTAGCAGGGACTGTCATTCAGGAATGAAAACTCATTTTTATAAACTGATAGTGGCTGCTGCTGCTCCTGACTGAGAATTGAAATGAATAACCAAAAATGTTCATGTTTCTCTGTCATTATTGATGCAATGCAATATTTGTTCCCAACCCCTAAAAGTCTTTGTAGTGTCTTCATCTAATGAGGATAGGAATAAATAGCCAATATTTCCAAGGTATTAAGATAATGTCTGCACAGGGCCTCAGAGTTGAACTATTTTTTTTCTTTCAGGCATGCAGCAGAAGAAACACTTGCTCCATTTCTAGGTGTGTGTGGCAGTCAGCACCTGACTTCTTTCCCTGTGACACCTGCTGGGGATGATTCTGGAAAGAGTTGCTGCTGTTGTTGGCTGGCTGTGCTGATCCATGGTGAGTCTCAGGTTTTATGTCTGCATATTTCTGTGTCTAAGGTCTCTGTGATTATGCTGAGAGATGATGTGTTGTGTGTCTGGCAGCGATCAGTGCCATATATGCTTTGAGTTGGAGGCCTGAGAGCTTGGAGCTTGTTCCCATCTGTCACTAGTCAGTTGTGGGACTCTGGACAAGATACTGAATCTCTGGTCTTGTGATAATTTCCAGGTATGCAGTGAAAAGCATACTTGCTTTAACTTAAAAATCTTTGGGAAAGGAAAGTGAGAAGCTGGGTAGGAAACTAAACCATATCCAGATCCAAACATTATCTCTATTTTAGTACTGATTTGTTTTTACTAAAAGTTAAAGTCCTGATTTTTAACTCAAAGTCATCATGAGAAAAAGCATTGTACTTTCTGCCTCATATTCAGGAACCTAGTTCAAAATAATCACCATCTTTGAAAATTAGAAACTGCTAACATTTAGAATTGCCTGTCTTGTTGAAAGTGATTTGCTTTTTGTTTTTCAAAAATACGAAACTCAAGAATCTGTCATCTGGAGAGAGTATATGCAAGAGCCCATTGATGTATACAACAGACACAGGAAGTACCCAATGTAATTATGTAAATGGAAGGATTTAAACACTGAAGGATCATAGCTCTGAATGGAACAATGGTTCTAAAGGCAACAGTAGAAGCTGCAGACTTACTTTGGAGTTATGACATTGTCACAGATCATCTGAGGTATTCAGTACTATGGGATGTTTACGACAGAAATCAAAAAGCCAGATATCAGGTTGGAGAGGTTGTTTCACACACCCTTTACGTGATGTAAAATGCCTGTAATTCATCATCTCTTCAGCACGAATCACTACATGGGATATCCTGACATCCTTGCCATCACTAAGGAATGCTTGTCTTGAGAATAGGTGTTTTATAGTATTGGTCAATAGCCTGTTGAATTTCTTTAGTATTAGGATAATCCGTGTCAGAATAATTAAAATGCTACTAGATTAGGAATTGGCAGAGATGGAGTTTCTAGTATAGGATCCACCATGGATGTTTCAAACAAATTGCCAAATCTTACATTGGCAACTCCACTATTTCCACAGTTAGCACACTAAAGGTGAAATGGACTAGCAAAATTTATAATGTAAAATAAATACAAAGTATTACTCTGATATTTCATTTTAAAAATGCTTCTTTTTAAAATTTATTTCTGTTTTGTTTTTCAAGTATATATTTATTCATTTTGAAAGAGTTATAGGCAGAGAGGGAGAGACAGACATGGAAAGATCTTCCATGTGCTGGTTTACTCTCCAGATCACTGCCATGGCCAGTGCTGGGCTAGGCAAAAGTCAGGAGCCGGGACTTCATCCAGGTCTCCCATGTGAGTGGCAGGACCCTAAGTGCTTGGACAGTCTGTTTTTTCCCAGGCTGTTAGTAGGGAGCTGGTTTCGAAGTGTTGTAGCTGGGATGTGAATCAGCACTCATACATGATGCTGGCATTACAAGCAGGGTTTTGTCCATTATATCACAATACTGGGCCCAACTAAGCTTAGGAGCCTGGAATTCTCATATGGATGGCAGTGGCCCAAGAACTTGGGTCATCTTCTACTGCATTCTTAGGCACATCATCAGGGAGCTGGGTTGAAAATGGAGCAGCTGGTGTCAAAAGATAACAGTTTCATCTACTGTGCAAGCCAGACATTGATCCCATACTCTGATATTTCTAGGAGTTGTAATTGATTTTATTCATTTTCTGTATAACATAAATAACACACGTCTTAAGTACACATGTAACAACATACTCATTAATTTTTAAATTTTTATTTAAAATTTTGAAATATTTAAAAATATATTTTCTGATGTAACATGTGTCAGACCAAGAAGGTATGATTGCAGTAGGTTATGTTTATATCTGAATTCATTGCAGGCACTGAGCTGATACAGAGATATGACTGGAGCAGGAAATGACTCCATGTACACATATATTCAAGTAAGAGTGTGGCTCTGCATTTCAAAGTGAAACTTGTGAACCTAAGGACATTGAAAGAGCAATAGACACATGTTATGATAGGCATTTGCATGTGCATATGTACAAGTGCATGTGTGTTTGTGCCTTTGGGTGAGAAGGAGCAAAAACCTAATTAGGAAGAGAAAGGATTAGGCTGCAGGAACCTGTGGTAGAAACCCTTCCAAACCAGGGTACTAGGTTCCTGCTCCTCATGGACTGCTTGGTTTTGCCTGGGGAAGGCATCTTTGCGTCCCTCTCTCTGCATACTCTAGGTCAAGCTTGTTGCTGGTGCTTCTGTTCCTCACCCATGGCTGCTGCTTCTCCTAATGATGTGGCCAACTCATGGAGTCAGTACTCTTTGACCTACCCTTTAGATAAAGGTTTCCTTTCAGTTTTGGCTCCTAATAGTAGTGGAACAATTCTTCCCATTGTCTTTTATTTTTAACATTTATTTTGCTTATTTGTTTTAAAGATCTACTTATTTTTATTTGAAAGAGCTTTTCCATGCCATAAACAGTGAGCTGGATTGGAGTTGGAGCAGCTGGAACACGAACTGGTCTCCATATTGGATGTCAATGCTTGGAGGTGGAGGATTAGCTTGTTAAGCCATTCACTCCACCCCCTGTTTCTTATTCAGATTTTGGAGACAGAGAAAACATAGGCTGCTTGCCAGCCTATTGGTTGGTAGCTCAATTTCTGGACAAATGAACTATGACCATAAGTAGGTGGGTATGGAGCTTGTGGGACCAAACATGGTGATCTTTGCATGTCCCTTGAGCTGGGATCATGGGCTAGGTAGTGTTACTAGGCTGCCATGGAATTTGCAGTGAAATGGGATACTGGGGCAGTGCATACCTTGCTGATCCTGGTGACTATTGGGACTGTCTTCCAGGAAGACAGGAGTGTAGAGAAGGGACCGTACTGTCACCCAGGGAATTCACTTCTTTCCATGCCCTCTGTAGAAACAAGGTTCTAGTTCCTAGAAGCTACTCACTGGGAAGCCATGTCTTTGCATTATACTCCTTAGCATTGATCTCTCTTTCTTGCTCTGTGATGTTGTATTCTCTAATTAGTATAATTTTGTGGAATAAAAGGTTCTCTGGTAACTTAGATGTACCCAGGAGGAAAGGGAAGAGAGAGTCATGGAGAGAGGGCAGACATTCTCCCTGGCATGATTCAAGACACATAAAGCCTGAAAGAATTCATCAAGTCAGCATGGGGGCATCCCTGTGTGTTTTTATTCCTGGTGTGATCCAGGCCTGACATTACAAATGTGCACAGGTGTGATGAAGTTATCTAGAAGCAGTAACAGTAGGTGCTTTGGATATCTGCTCAGCCTCTGTCAGATGGCCCTCATCAGCCCGCTGTCACGAAAATCCCATTTGTATGTCAGTGAGAGGCAGGCCCCTCAGGCCTGGTACAGAGCTTTCCGGGCTAGTGAAGTGTGCTAAGTGGTCCCTGCTCCTTGTTTCCAGTCTGTCTCTAGCTTTGCTCTCTGCTTCCATCTCGTTCTGCCTCATGCTCTCAGTGAGCTCACACTCAGTCTTGCCACGTTACTGCTTTGGTGTTCAAGTCTGTCTATGTCAGAGACAGCTCTGGATGCCACGTGGCTGTACCAGCTCTCCCTAGCCACGGGGTCTGGGGTTTACCCATTTAGAAGTTCTTTAGTCACCTAGGGACTTAGAAGAGTATGTTTTTTCTTAAGATTTATTTATTTTTACTATGCAGACAGACATACAGAGTCAGGAGAGACAGAAAGATCCTCCATCCACCATCCCACTCCCCAAGTGGCAGCAATAACCAGAGCTGAGGTGATCCTAAGGCAGGAACCAGGAGCCTCCTCTGGGACTCCCATGCAAGTGCAGGGTCCTAAGGCAGGTGCAGGGTCCCTGGGCTGCCCTTGAATGCCGCCTCAGGGAGATGGATGAGAAATGGAGCAGTTGGGACATGAATCACACCCACATGGGATCCTGGCACATGCAGGGCGAGGACCTCAACCATCAGGCTACTGCTCTGGGCCCCAGAAGAGTATCTTTCAAGAGCATCATGAAGGTAAGAACACAGGGGTGCAATATGTGCTTAACATTTTAACTGTTGTCAGAACCATTTGCCACTTGTGAGAGTGATTTTATGCTGTGGTTACAAGAGATGAATGTCACTTTATACACCCAGTCTGCTCAAAGTACCTGGGGAGGCTAGAGACTTGCATCCCAGGAAAGAAAGCTGGGTAGAAGCATTGCAGTATTCTTGTAGTCTGAGGAAAGACTGACAGGAACACATGGCAGAGATGTTTTGTGTTTTTTCGGGATGTGAATTCCTTGGGACACAGCCACTGACTGGCAGTCTCCTGGCAGCAGCCTGGCCTCAGTGCAAACATGGCAGTGCGTTTGTGAGAAAGCAGTCAGAGCTCCTGTTGGGTTAACTTACTGGATCAGGAGCCTCAGTCTCAGTGCTGCCCCAGGAGATGACCGTGGCCCATGTGAGGAGCTGGTGCTGTGGGGAGCAGGTGAATTCACCACCTACAAGGCAACATCTCTTGTGGGAGTGAAGATTCAAGCCTTGGTGACCCCACTTCAATTCAGCTCCCTGCTAATGTGTCTGGGGAAGCAGTGGAGGATAGCCTAAGCATACTTGGGTTACTGTGAAGTCAGGTGGGAGACCCAAATGGAGCGCCAGGTAGCCAGCCCTGCCAGTCACCCCTGGCTGCTG
This sequence comes from Ochotona curzoniae, assembly GCF_017591425.1. NCBI lineage: Eukaryota > Metazoa > Chordata > Mammalia > Lagomorpha > Ochotonidae > Ochotona > Ochotona curzoniae. The sequence goes on from NW_024466599.1 coordinate 64,754,209, forward strand.
TGAACATTTGGGGAGTGAATCAGAATGGAAGAGCATACATTATCATTCTCTCTCTTTTTCTCCTTCCCTTCCTTACAAATAAATGTATATTTTTAAAAGCACAGCATGTATGTTGTGTTTAGCCTGGAAAAGTCTCTTTGATATTTATGTGTCATTATTTAAAAGTTTATTCGTTTATATTTATTTGGAAAACACAGAGAGAGATTGGTTTTCATTCACTGGTTTACTTCACTGAATGCCTGCAAAAACCAGGGATGGGCCAGTATGAAGCTAGGATATCAGATTCCAACTGGGCTTCTCACCTTGGTGGCAGGGGTTTAAGTAGTTTAGCCAGCACCTGCTGCCTTCCAAGGTATGTACTAGCAAGAAGCTGAATTGAAGGTTGAGATAGAACTTGATCCAGGCACTTTGATCAGGGCTGTGGCCGTCCTGAGTGGTAGCTTAATGCACTGCATTGTAATTACACACTTTTTCAAATATGAATAATTTTTTGGCTATTAATTAATTGATAGACTGTATTTGGGGGATACCAATAGGAAGATGGCAGAGCCTGCCCTCAAGAATTTTCTAGTTTGGTGGGGAGTGGTAGTTTTCAAGGTAACCTAATGGGCACCATGATATTTGTATAAACACAGATACCAAGAATATGTCTCAGTCATAATGCTATTTGTGGCAGGATCACCCAACTTCTGGGAAGATTTGAATTGAGTGTTCAGAACAAACTCTAAGTCTTTAGTGGGAAGAATGATTCCACAAAGTCCAGTTAAGGACAAACTGTAAATCTTTAGCAGTAGGTAGAAGTGAAACTATATTTAAAGTGATGTTATGTGTAACATTTGATTTTTATGTGAATAACATAATTGGATTGTTTTGGCCCCAGTTTGGGGAAATGAAGGGAAGATAGATTTGAGATAAATAAAAGCAAGAACTTTCTGTTGATCAGAGCTTTGAAAAGGTGGGACAGGGATGTGCTGAGAATTCCTAGCGTTGGTAAAAGTGGATCCAGGCAGGGAAGGGCAGCTTTGGTTTCTGCGGAGACACAACTCCTTTAGTCTTTGATTCAGAGGAACTCTTTCTGCATGACTACTCCTAGAAGGAGGGCACTAGGATGACTGTCCACACACAGACGATCTCTGCCTGCATACTGTCCTGCCAGTTCCTGTTGGCCAGGGGCAGGGACAGTTGGGTCTCATTGCTAGCATGATCAGTGTCATACCCACCTTGGGCCAGAGGCCAGAGTGATTCCTCCTCTGGTTGATGGGAGGAGGGATTTGCAGCAGCATTCTTCTGGAGGGTCTCTCCAAAGAATGAAGAAAAATCATGAATATGCACAATGCCATGTCATGGCACCAGAGGCCTCGCTGGGACACTAGTCTTCCTGGAGAACCCCTGCCCCCCCGGAGGCTTGACAAGTAGCTGAGAGAATAGGACTGCTAATTAGCAGGAAAATGAGAGTACATGTATTCTGACAATATCCAGTTTTAATAGAATCAGAAACTAATTGTTTAAATCTGACAGAATAGCTCATAATAAAAAAGATTTGTGTTGTCAGAAGAAAAACCAGAGAAGATACAGTATGACACATTCACAAACTATTGACATGCAGAGGTCATTACAGAAGCTCAGCCTTGTGGAAGAAGTCCAGGTCTTTGTCCCGGAGGAATCATTTGCTGGTTGTGGGGCCTTGGAAAAAGACGTGAATATAGATAATGTTATTATGCTATATATTACTCTATTAAAAAAAGAGAGAACTGGAATATAAGATTTGAGATCTTTCCATCTTGAAAAATGTCAAATATCTGGGGAGACAGATACATTATCTTGACTAGAATTATACAAAGTGCACGTTAAATAGGAGCACCCTGCTGTGCCTCCATAAATATGTACAATGTTTATCTGTTAAAAAAGTAAAAGTCAGTCATTATGCCTTCATTTTTTCTTATCTGCAAAATAGTATTAAAAACCTACCTGCTTTGGGCAAGCGGTCAGGCAAGAGGTTGATGCCTGCAGCCCCTCCACTTGAGGACCTGGTTCAGTCCCCACTCTGTGCACCCTGGGAAGCAAGTTTTTGACTGAATATTTGAGTCATTGCCACCAGATGAAGTTCCTGGTTCTTGACTTCAACCTGACCCAGCCCTGGCTATAGCAGATATTTGGACAGCGAGTCAGTGAATGGGAGATAACTGTGAAATAAAGTGGGGGAAATAGAAATTCTTTAAAAACCTTCCTGTTCTGCTGCCCCGAGTCACTGTTAATGGCTTCTGAGCTTGTGGACCACTCCCTGCAGTTTTGGTGTCAGGCACAAGTGTTGGTGACTGCATCCGGGCAGCTGTGCTCAGCCCCAACTGGGAAGCCACAAAGACAAAACCATCTTCCCTTTTGGCCTCACAATGTCTCCTAAGATTTCCTAAAGAGGAAAATTCCTCTCAACAAGAAGGGTTTGGGATACTGGGAGGCCAAACACAGAGTATTACAAATAGCCAGTGGCCAGTATTTTTCTGCAGTGTCTGTAAGGTTGAGGAGTGTGTGGGCATAAATTTCATGCTATTAATCGCAGGTGCCGGAAGCTACTGAGAGTACTGTTATCAATCTTCCACATGCTTGCGTTCCTCCCAGGGAAGTTTTGTCATTTCTTGCTTTCCCATTTCCTTTATTCTTATTCTCAAGGTATCCTTCCACACTGGCCATCTTTGTTATCAGCTCCTTTTGCATTTCTCTTTTCTTCCCTCCATTTCTTTCTTCCTCATGAGATTTGGAAGTTTCTTGTGTCTGGACTCTCAGAGGCTCAGTCCCACTGAGTTCTGATGTGTGCCTGGGCAGTGATAGGTTAGGGAGACAGGTGCAGGAGGAATGAAAGACCAAGAAGTCCAGTATCTGTTTCAGTTACTACACAGGTGGCTGGGACAGCACAGCCCCTGCTTGTTTGGAGTGGGGCCAGTTATGCCAACTTGATTGGACTGTTACCTGAAGGAGTCTTTAAAAAATGTGGAGGGTCCAGTGTGGTGGCACATAAGGCTGGTACTCCACCTGCAAGGCAGACATTTTATATGGATGCCAATTCTAGTCCTGTCTGCTTCTGATCCAGCTTCTTGGTTATTGTCTGGGAAAGTAGTGAAGGATGGCCGTGTCCTTGGGTGCCTGCAGCCATGTGGGAAACTGGGAAGAAGAGCCTGGCTCCTGGTTACAGATCATCTTGGGTTTGGTCATTTTACCATATGGAGGGTAAGTCAGTTAATGGAGGATCTCTCTTTTATTCTTTTTCTTTCTCTTTTTCTTTCTCTTTCCCTTTAACTCTGACTTGCAAGTAAAAATAAATCTTTAAAATGTTTGTGTAAATATGAAATGTAACTTTATTTTGGTGTAAAAATCTAAAATCTGAGTGTATTTTTTTCATAATGCAATTTCCCACGAACTTAAAAAAACAATTTATTTTCTGTTTGAAAGGCAGATTATATTATAGAAAGGAGAGACAAAGAAGGAAAGCTCTTCTGTCCACTGGTTCATTCCCCAAATGGCTGCAACAGCTGAAACAGAGCTGATATGAAGCCAGGAGCCTCTTCTGGATCTCCCACATGGGCTATCCTCTTCTACTTTCTCAGTCCATAAACAGTGTGCTGGCTCAGAAGTGGAGCAGCCAGGACACAAACTAGTGTCAGTGTGGGATGCTGGTGCTTGAAGGTGGAGGATTAGCCTGTTGAGGCACGGTGCTGAGACCTCCCATGAACATTTTTTTTTCTTCTTTTATTGTTATTATTTTGCATGATACAGTCACATGAACTTTTAGGAGGTCTCTTATATCAATCAGTGCATCAGTTATCACGGAGTGTGCGTCACTCAGGGAGAAGACTGTGACCCATATTGTTGCTCTTGTACAACCCTGTTTCGATTCAAGTGAGGAAATTGGGGGCCAGCCTCTCTAATTCCTAATATACCATCCTTTTCAGCACATGGTGGTGGTTACTGCTTGATTTATTTATTTTTTAAAACTGTCTTCTCCAAGGACAGACTGAGTTTGCTGGGAACAGCCAATGTCTCATTTCTTGCCAGTAGCACCTCATTCTGGGCTCAGTGGCGTACGCCCAGCTAAAGAACCTAATTTCTCAGATTTTTTGCAGGCACCTGCTACTTTTCATTTGTAACTTGTGACTCTTGGGAAGCAAAAAGCTGAGAGTTTCTGGGAAAATTCTGCTTAATTATTCCCCAGTCTCCCTGTTCTGTTTTACTGTTCTTTGCTGCTTGGAAGACAGACATCATGGTTGGCAGTCTTGCAGCCATCCTGCAAGAATGAAGACAAAATTTATGTTCTCAGAATCACAGAACAGAAAGATGGAAATATTGTGACCAAGGGAACCAGTGTGGGCACTCATTCTTCTCCTCTGGACTTGGGTTCTGTGAGGGAAACAAAAATCACTATTAAGCAAGGCACTGCTCTTTGGGGTTTGGGTTATCAGAGTTAGCAGGATCATAGGTTTGATGCATTCAGATTAATATCCATAATTTCCCCGTCTCTGTGGTATCCTTAGCTTCTGGTGTGAAGACTTGGGAAAATGAAAGGAAGGGAAGGCTATTTAGAAAATCTACGTTGGGCAAGTCAGTCTCTTCAGCAGCAGACTTTCCCCTGCTTTAGTGCAGGGAGAGAGAGTAGATTGGAGTTTCCTTTCATTGCTTGGTGTCACTGTTTATCTCATCTGTAACTCAATTGCACTGGGAATAGATCTGCACAGAGCCAACTTTGGAGCACTAGTTTCAGGTTGCGAAGTTGTGGGTGGGATGAACTTGTGAAATATCTTTGCTTTTAAAGATTATTTCTGGTTAAGGATAATCTAGTTTACTGAAGATTTTTCTTCAGCAGAGTTCTTTGTATTTTTGTGGGTTGATTATTGACTTAATTAGTGTAATTATGCACAATTACACAATTAGTGCAGATATGTGTAATCAGATACTAACAATGTGTAATTAGGTAACTACATCTTGTAATTAGAGACTTGAAAATTCAGTGCCATTTTAGCATCCTTATTCTACATTGTGAAAAACTGTCCCCAATCTGTGCACAGATCATTCAAGAAGCTCACTTTACTTCACAGCCAAATGGATACTTTTATTCCTGTAAATTATTAATAACAGTTTGTTTTTAGTTAGGTAGTAACAGTTTTTTTTTTTTTTTTTGGAATCAAACTTTTGGGTCATAGAATTAAAAGGAATTTCTGCTATATTTTTGGAATAGATTTTAGTTTTATTTATGTAAAAATGACACAGAGCAAGCTAGAAGGATATCTTCTATTAGTTATTTTTTTTAAGAAAGATTTACTTACTTTTATTGGAAAGTCAGATTTACAGAGAGAAGGAGAGATAAAGATCTTCTATCACTGGTTCACTCCCCAAGTGGCTGCAATGGTCCTAGCTGAGCCAATCAGAAGCCAGGAACCAGAAACTTCTTCCAGAGCTCCGTAGATGTAGGTCCTAAGGCTTTGGACAGTCTCACTGCTTTCCCAGGCCACAAGCAGGGAATTGCATGGGAAGTGGAGCAGCTCGGACTTGAATTGATGAGCATATGGGATCCCAGCACTTGAAGGGGGAGGACTAGCCAACTGAACCATCATGCTGGCTTGTCAATTAAATTTTTAAGTTCACTCTCTGAATGTGTGTGCAACAGCTGGGGTTGGTCCAGGCCAATCCCAAGCAGGAATTTTATCTGGGTCTCCCAGGTAGATGGTAGAGACCTAAGTAATTGGGTTATCTACTGCTGCTTTTCCAGACCATTAACATTGAGCTGCATCAGAAACCAAGCAGCTGGAACTCAAACCAGAGCTCCAATGATACGCTGATGTAGGTAGTGCCTTAATTCACTGGCCACAATGCTGATCGCTGTACTTTTGCAAAAAGCAGCATATGGTTGAAAAATATGAGAAAAATTGGAAAAAGATAAAGAAAGAAATCCGAGTTTCATTTTAGAGCATGTGAAGATGGCAAGCTTGAAAAAATGGTGATTTGAATTCTGAAAAAGGAAATCCAACAAGAATATTTCATGTGTCACATTGAAGTTTTTTTTTTTTTAAAGATTTATTTTTATTATTTTTTCATTGGAAAGGCAGATATACAGAGAGGAGAGACAGAGAGGAAGATCTTCCGTCCAATGATTCACTCCCCAAGTGAACGCAATGGGCTGATACTATGCCGATCTGAAGCCAGGAGCCTCTTCTGGGTCTTCCACGCAGGTGCAGGTTCCCAAAGCTTTGGGCCGTCCTCGACTGCTTTCCCAGGCCACAGGCAGGGAGCTGGAAGGGAAGCGGGGCTGCCGGGACCAGAACCGGCGCCCATATGGGATCCCGGGCGTGCAAGGTGAGGACCTTTAACCACTTGCGCCACCGTGCCGGGCCCCACATTGAAGTTTTGTCATCAGTGTTTGGAATTACTTTGGCCAGTTTTTTAGGCATTTAAGTGCAAATAACTTTTGTCCTTTGACAGATTCATTTTGGGTTTTCAGGTGAATGGAAGTGCCACATATTTGTGAGATTCCCACTTTTACAAATGCATTTTCAAGAATGGAACTCAAAAGAATATCTTAAAAAAACACTTAGAAATTTTTTGCCCATGGCAAACAACATCTTGGATTATTATTCTGTAAATGCATGGAAAGCTGCCCTGGAAGGAGAGCTGAAGACCATAAGGAGTGACTCGTTTTTGATTTCCATGGAGGCAAGCCCCAAATGTTCATCGTTTTTAGGACTGAGGGCAGCCCCTAACGGCAGAAGTATTCTAGGCTAAATGTTGGTACTTCTACTCCTACAGGTGTGACTTTTTAAAGCTTTGATGAAGCACCTTCATTTGGCAACTAGAATCGAGGCTCAGAGAGGTCAAGTGAACTGGCAACAGGATAGTATAGTATGCAATTCTTTGGATTCCCCACAAGTACCTTTCCTGATTGTCCTTAAAGCCTGGGTGCAGTTGGGGATGCCATCTCCCCCCATTGACGCATCTATAGGAAAATCCCAAACTCTTTCTCACATTGATGTTTTCCCCTGTAGAGCATCTGAATGTTGAAGCTTCTCATTAGCTCCATTTCCTCCAAGATGGGAGGAGGCAGACATTGTATTTTGTGAACAAAGGCAAAACTTTATTGGGGGAATAAGGAACATTTGGAATGAAGATGAAAAGCATAGGTTTCATTGTTTGCTTTACACAGGGTGTGGGTTTTTGATGCAGGTGGTAGCCTGGGGATGTAAGGTAAGACTAGTGGGGAGGGATTGTTAGGAGTTTAGAGGAGTCTCTGTCAGTAGTTTTATCCTATGGAATAGGTGGCTTTGTGGCTCTGGTTGGAGTTGGCTTAATTGTAGACAAAGCATCAGGGTCCATAAGTGCCCCAGTATCATGTTCCTGAGGTCCTATGCCACAGTTATGACTCTAGCTTTTGGTTGTTACCATTTGCTAACTCTTTTTTTAAAAAAAATATTTATTTATTTTTTAATTGTTATTAACATTGTATTATGTGATACAGTTTTATAGGCACTGGGATTCCCCCCACCCCTCCCACAACCCTCCCCCCATGGTGGATTCCTCCCCCTTGCTACATAACCACAGTTCAAGTTTAGTTGAGATTCCTTCATTGCAAGGATACACCTAGCATAGAGTCCAGCATCTTATTGTCCAGGTAAGTTCAGCGGCTTCTTGGGGAGACCTTCTCTGGTCTGAAAATAGAGCTAACAGAGTAAAGTCCAGGTCAGTTAAAAGCCCCAAGTGTTTGGGTCTTGCAGTTGGTAGAAAGTGTCCTTTTCCTTCAGAAACTGATAAAAATAATAAAAATTCATTTTAGAAGTCCGAACCCACTCTCTGAAATAGATATGTAATTTATAGAGGAATTAACTTAAATGTAACTTACAGGCAGAACTGTGATCATTTTATAGCATGATTTGTTTTATTACCTTATCTTTACTAAGAAATGAGAAAAAATGCTAGCCACTCTTGCTTTCTATTCAGCTTCTCCTCTCTCAGCACTTTGGTTTTCAATCTCTTGTCTGTGTTCACTAGAATTCACATCCTGCACTGAATTGCTTTGGAATGGTTTCTTTATTGAATGATAGACTTTGATATCAATTAAGGAGACTTTTCAGTGCCTTCACATGCAATTATTCAAGTTCACACTGTGTTTCTTAATGGACTGCATCTCTCGAGTTCTAGCTGTCTTAATTCCCATTCTTACTGTTCCATGATATGCTTACAACTTTTAACTCACCCTTTAAAACCTCCCTGCCACTTTGCTGGGTCTGGCAAAGCCTGCTGGTAACAGGCCTGGGTTGCTCAAACATGTGCTGTGGCAAGCAGGTCTCCCAACTCTGAACTTGTTGCCCAGATGATAATTGTGGCCAGCAGATTCAGTGAGTGCTTGTAGAAAAGCATTCAGTTGTGTGAGGTTCTTTGTTAGTTGGTTGCTGAATAGTTTCATTGTGTGTTTTGTCTATTCTAGGTCAATGGCACTGAGTTTTCTATTTAATTTTTTAATGATCACTGTGAGAGGTCTTCAAAAAGTTAATATTTTTAAGACGTAGTTTTATTTATTTGAAAGACCACATCACAGACTGAGAGGATGAAAGAAAAAGAGACCTTGCATCCACTGAATCACTCCTTTATGCCTCTGATAGCCAGGGCTGGGTCAGGTCCAAGCCATATGCCAGAAACTCTACCCCGGTCTCCCTTGCGGGTGGCAGGGACCCAAGTATTTGAGTCATTCTCTGTTGTGTTCCAAGGTACATTAATGGGGACTTGGTTTGGATGAGGAGCAGCCAGGACTTGAACCGGGATATTTTGATATGGGATACTGGTATCATAAGCAGTGGCTGAGCCCATTGTACCAAAATACCAGCCCTTCATTTTATTTATTTATTTATTGCACCAAAGTAAACTAATTCAGTTGTCCCCAAACTTTTTGAGTTGTTAAGTTAGAAACTGCAAAAGGACCTGAAATACTGCTCTACATATAAGCTAACATATTATGTTATATATGAGTATACATAGATACACTATCAGAAAGAAGGAGACCTCTGGGCCAGAGACAAACACTGTTCATTGTTCATGGCAAAAGCTGAAGCCAGAATAACTCCTTAGCATCAATTCCTAAGCTCCATCTCCACTGAGTGACATGATGAGAGCTAAGTGGCTCCTAAATTACAGGAGAGCAACTTCCCAATTTAAAAAAAAAATGTACTTTATCTAGGGCTCTGGCAATCTGTCCAGCTTTCACTCCTGAGAAGATGAGAGTGAGCAAGGGACTTTATGTTACTCTGAAAAGTGAATCATGTCCAGGTAGTGGTAGAAAGCTTTATCTTTCCTTCTCTCTCAAATGTCTCTGGAGAGGGCCTTTGGCATGTTCTTGGCCCACATTTGTTGCTAGTCAAACATTCTTGAAGAGGTGATCTGAGACATGAAGAAATACCAGATTCAGGGAGAATTATCTTCCAGCATGTATGTAGGGAACATCTTTCCCATAAACAAACAGCTAAAATCCAGCATCAGATAAACATTGGAGGTCCCTCATGACCTGTATGATAAGATGTGACTTTCTTTACTTGGCATTCAAGGCCCTTCACAGTCTGTTCCTTTCCTGCCTTTCTCCATCCCCAGGCAGCTTTCCTCTTCTGTGCAGCTGTCCTTCGTGACCTTTACGAAGCGTCTCCCCGCTTTTGGAACACCTTCTCTTCTTAGTACCTTTGCAAATCATCCTTTTATTTCAAGAACTCGTTCATCAAGGTTACACTGTGCAACAGGCATCTGTCATTTCCCAGCCATTACAGCAGCCCCAAATCCATCACGTGTGTAGGGAGGAATGTGGCCTGAACTTTTGGCAAAGAGCAGAATCCCGCTAAGGACTAGGGACCGCCAATTTTAGAGGTAGAATCGGAATGGGAATGGATCATCCTGGGCCTGGTTAGCCTAGTTCCAGTTAACATTCACTTAGATTAAAACAGGGTACTGATGGGATGGCATTCTGATCTTATAAATCTAGGATTCAAACCTGTGCCCAGCTTCTTCAGCTGTGACCCACATCCTGCTCCCATCAGCTTCCTAGAAGAGAGCCTTGAAACTTCTCACATGGAAACATCTGAGGACCCCAAATCAGCGCGGATGCAGGAAGGACTTGGGGAGTTTTGATTACTAGGAAGCTCCCTGGTATTGCTAACGCTGCCTGCCCATGACTTCCCTTTTAAGTAATAGCAGTGTGTGTTGTGTGTGTGTGCGTGCACGCGCACACACACAAGAATGTGATCTTCTAAAGATCCTCTTCTAGAATTTAAGAATACAGAAAAGGAACAGAATTTTTTTGCTGAGTGTATTGCCTTATTTAACTTTCACCTGAGAGATGAACCTTTTTTCTTTTCCATTTTGCAGTTCAAAAAAACCATAATTAGAAGGGGTAAGCAGCTTTCTGATAAAATACACCAGAGCTAGAGTTAAGATATACTTCTTCCTATTCCAAATCCCAAGGCTGCCTGCCATGCAGGGATGAAATGCACCTGGCATTTCAGATCTGATGGCGTCAAAGTGGAAACCACACACAGCACAGGTCGGAGGTTTAAGGACCACAGGATGCAATCAGCCATGGTATACTGAGAAGCAGCTGACAGTCAGCCGTTTTGGGTAGCTTAGCTTCAGTTGCCCAGAGTTCCCCGCTCCCTCCCCACCTCCACCCCAACCTGTAGGTAACACATCCTCTCCCTGGAAGCATACTGCAAAGTTCAAACTTTTCACTCACTCTGCAATTTCCGTCAAATTACCCAGATCACTTAATTCCCTGTAATTTCCCCAACTAAATAGCTTTGAAAGCCTTTTCTCAATATTTATTCATTGCTCTCCTAATTGGGGTGTTTAGCTTTTAACCAAATGGCATATACAGGTGAATATCAGAAAATAAGAGCCTCTGGGGGCTGGACAGAGGTGCCAGCTGGCCTCTGCCTTCCTTAGCTTCCCCAGATCTCACCCTTTCCTGACCATACCTGTCTTCTCTATGTGCTCTCCTGGGAGGAATCCATTGACATCTTCCGGTATTCCTTGTCACAGCAGTGGCTTCCTGGGAAGACAGGACTCCCTGAGCCATCAAGGTGCATCAAGATCCATGCAGAGCACAGTGGGTCCCCACAGACTCTGCGCCACTTGGAGATCTTCGTTGAAGCACTGATTCCCAGCCTGTTCTAGAGCTGGTGATTCAAAACCTCTTCTAGAACAGCTTCCTAAGTAATACAGATAGGCTAGGTCTTCTACCAGGATGCAGGAAACTCATATATAGAAGGAGAAAGGCTGCCAATCAAGGCTGAATTTTTTTTAAAGGAGATTTATTTATTTTTACTTGAAAGAGTTAGAGAATGACACATGAATATCTTCCTTTTGCTGATTCATTCTCTAAATGCTTCCAACAGTCAGAGACAAGCCAGGAAAAAACCAGAGGCTGAGAACTTCATCCAAGTCTCCCACAGTGGTTTAGGGGTTTCTTGGGACAGTATCCATTGCTTTCCCAGGTGCATTAAGTGAGAGCTGGATTGTGTGTGGGGCAGCTGGCTCTCAAACTGGTGTCACTAAGGATGCCAGCAGTGCAGGTGGAGGGGAGGCTTAACTAAAGACATTACAGTGTTAGTCCCCTGGCTAAATCTTGTCCAAACTTATTCCTGGGTTCTTGAGCAGATTACTTCTCACATCCTAGGCCTCTGCTTCATATCTATAAGATGTTAGTCTGGGTCAAGTGATGTATTTGGCTCCTTAAGTTTTAACTTCTTAAAATTTGGGTGGGGTTGCTCTGGCCCTGGAGAAGGCTCATGCTGACCTCCAGAACTACCTCCTTCAAAGATGCTTCAGAGACAGGTTCCTTGTTCAGTTGTTGCTTATCCTATAATCAAGTAGGCAGAGTTCTGTCTGCTAAAGTATAACAGTGAAGCTCCTGCTTGGGATCTGTGTCTGCTTCTGTGGTTTCCATATCGTTCCTTTGTATAGATACTAGAGATGATACTTGTTTTAAAAAATTTATTTAAAAATAATTTTTTGAAGGGCAGAGTTAGAGATAAAGGCGCGTGTGCACATGTGCGTGTACACACACACACACACACACACACACACACACACACGTCCCATCTTTTGGGCTGGAGTGGCTAGAGTGGGGCCAGGTTGAAGCCAACATCTTCATGTGCCATATGGGTGGCAGATTCCCAGGTATTCTGATTATCTTCCACTGCTTTCCCTTGCTCATTGGCAGGGAACTAGATTGGAAGTAGAGCAGGTAGGACTTGTGGGATGCTGTCACAGATGGCATCTTAACGTGATGTGCCACATGCCAGCCCTGAGATGATCATTTTCAAAGCAGTACGATTTTTAGCTTGCTTAATTCATTTTGATTTAAATTTACATAGTACTGTGACACTCTCTGCCAGAGTTTACAAGCTATGCTTCCTGCAGATGAGTATCTTATCGTCTGGCCATGAAAACAGGATGTCAATACAACGAACTTGATAATGACTCTAAATGAGATTGCAATTGCTCAGGGATGGGAAGATTGGAATAGGCTTGAAGAGTTCAGAAGGCTTTATGGAGAAGTTGACATGGTTTCAACCAGTTTGGAGCATTGGTAGAGGTTAGAGGTTAGAATGGTGGAGAGAAAAGGGAAGACCAACACAGGAAAAAGCTAGCCGTGAACACAATCCCTGGACCCTCTGTGGAATACTTGGAAGATGCACTGATAGTCGTGTGAGAGGAGTACAGGGTGAGGGTGGAATGCTACACTGGCACATTGAAGTAATTAGACACTGTCCTATAGTAGCTTCTTGAATGAGACTGAGATATGATGAAAGTGTCGCTTAGGAACATCATTTCAGGTGGAGGCTTACACAGTGGTCTGGTCAGGAGAGAAGGTAATTGCAAGTGGATGTGTTAAAGAGCCTGTGGCTGTGATTCCTGTGTGGGAATTAATTCCGCTTGTACTCTGGGTCTTGCTCTTGGTCAGAGGAGAACTCCTGGCTTTGAGTTGGGTTTCCCTTGGTGTGGTGTGACCACAATCACTTCAGTACTCATTTGTTTAAACTTTTGTTTTTTTGGCAATCCTCTGGCCCCACAGGGGCTATGAAGATCATCAGGATAAGCATTCCCGTTTCAAGAAGATTGTAATAGGCAGCTGTGCACTCCCGTCTGGACCCACACCCTGTCTCTTTCATGTACAGTCACCCATCCATTCTTAGAACAGTTTTCTGAACTCTCAAGGACTATAGAATATAATGAAGGGGATTCAAGACAAAAAAATTTATGCTTTCTAAGAGAGACCTGTGGGATTTCTGTCGGAGCAGGCTGACAAAATTAATAACCACGTCTAACTTGAGAAAATTCTACTGTAAGAGAAATAGGAACCAGAGGAGGAAAATGGCCTTATGTTGGGAGAGTCTTGAAGTCTTGAAGACAGCATGTCTTTATCTAGCAAGGTGATAATGGGATGTGCCCAGAGGAGCACAGCCCAACAATCTGTGATACAATTCACAAAGATCATTTGAACTGTCTGGTGGCCACACTCACCTGTAAACAGAAATGGGAGCAGTTTCTCTTAGTCTCGTTGATTTAACCTAATATATCCAAAATGTTTAACTTCAATGGGTAATCAGTAAGAAAATATCTTCACTAAATCTTCATGATCCAGGATACACTTTGTATGGTACTTACATTGATCAGATTCAAACTGGTCAGTAGCCACACACGTGGGGCTCCTGGGCAGGTGAGAGGATGAGCTATTGCATGGAGCTGCAACTCTGTTTCCCCTAAATGTCTGACCAGGACTCTGGGGTGTGCTGGCAGGGTGGGGGTGCAGTGGAGAAAGGCTGTGTGAAACTCCTTGGCTTCAGAAAGTGGGGATGGAGAGATATGGGGAATAAAAATAACTGTAAGTTCCCAGGAGTTCATAAGACTCGGTGCAGGGACCAAGTGCCCACATTTCCCAATACCACACATTCTAAATGGCTCTGAGAGAAAAGAGGCCCTGAATAGGAACTGCATTTCCAGAGAAATGAGAGTCCTTAAAGCTGTCTGAATAGAAAATAAGGTTATCATTATGCCTTATCATTAGAAGAAAGAAGAATATTAAAAGGACTCAGTTCAACTTGAATAAAAAAGATAAATTTCCAGTAAACTGGCATCCAGTTTATCCATGACTGCATTTGCGGTAATAAAGTCAGCGAGGGACTAAGCAGGATGATTTACAGGGAGTCTGCTTCTGTAAAATTTACAAAGTGCTGTGATAAAATGTCACCTTTTATGATGCATTCCACTTGGGCTGCATATATAAAGGGCACTGCAATGGAAAGAGTTGCAAAAACAAAGCCTTAGCCTTGCTCCCCAGCTGCCTTTGTCTGCTATTCCAGCAGAATTGGGAATTTATGGGAAGATGACCTCGCCACTCGCCTTTTACGGTTCCGGATTACAAACTGCTTGTGAAATGGCATCATTTTCCTTAGTTTTTATTTTGTGACCTCGGAGACTGGTCTCGATTATTTAGAGTAGGGAAGGTGGGGTTGGAGGAGGATATGATGAGGGAGGAGGAGAAGACCCCTGTTCCAGGGTCTCCCAGTCCGTGGGGAAGGCAAACACAGCCACAAGCGCTTGGTTCAACACCATTACAGCAGGTACATTCATACCATTGACTTTTAGGTTTCCAGGTCGAAATTGATCTGCTGCCAGTCTTCAGATCTGTTTGGTGGCAAATGAAATCTTCAGGCGTTGTGGGGATCCCTCACCCTCACTCTGAGATCACAGAGTATGCAGTTTAGGCTCTCCCAAACTGATTGGGGGGAAGGGCAGGCCCCCTGGGTATGTTGCTGGTCCTGTTGCCCACATGGTTATAGCTTAGAGAGTAATTCTGCCCTTCTTTTCCCAGTGTTGATGCTCAGGGGATATCAGAGATACCTCTGAGGTACCTGCCTCAGTGGCTTAGTTGCTGCCCAGCAGCCCCACTTTCCTGTCTCTATCCATCCGTGCAGGGGCTCTCAGCCATAGGCCACTCACCCAGGTAATGTGGTACGTTGACAAAAATCTCAGTAGAGAAGTACTGGAGACAGTTATGGTGAACTTGTCCATTTATTAGCAACCAAGCACAATGTATACAAGGTGGGTCCAGTGAAATAAGCCTCGGGCTAATAACAGTATTTCTATTGGATATAAGTATTGAATACATATTATGAGCCTAACCATTCAGTACAACTGTCACGTACTTTGCCAGGTGGCACTGTGCAACCCACCACAACTTATGTAATTCACCTGCATCCTGGAGTTGTTTATTGCAAGTCTATTACAAGATTATCACAAGATGGGTAGGCAGGGGGAGGAGGTGGCCAAGTTACTGGGAAGTACCCAAATTACCAGAAGAGACTGATGGGGAGGGACATACCTGGAAGGCTTTGGGCTTCTTGCCTGCTGCATGGGTACATGGGGTCTCAAGGTGCTGTCAAGACAGAAGAAGTGTCTCAAGGCATACACCGAAACCTAGGAAGTTCTCGAACCTCGAGACATGCACCAAAACCATGTTCCTGCTGCCCCTCACATAGGCTAAATAAGCCAAGACCCATCCTGGCACTTGCTCGCCTGCACAGCCAGGCCTATACCTCTCTGTCTCAAATGTGACTTCAGCTGCCCTTGTCTCTAGTGGCTTCTTCCCTTTGTCCAAATAGTGATAATTTCTACTTGTCTCTCTTCAACAATTCAGCTCAGTCTTGTTCAATGGGCCTGAGCCATAAATATTCCTTTCTGAATCTGTGTGTGTGTGTGTGTGTGTGTGTGTAAGTAAAGATCACCTTGAATCTTGCAGCAAAAAGTCATACTGGCTGTTTATCCTGGAGCTGGATGTGTCCACACCATTAACTTTCTCAGTAATTCTCTCCTTTATACTGGATGGACCATGATAAATGTCACCATGCTTCGAGGTACCACTAAGATATTCTTTCAAACTTGGGGAAAGCAAGGAAGAGTGCATGGGAGAGTAAACTTTGATAAGGCTGTGAGGGATGGGGAGAAGTTTGCCTAGGTCACAGTCATTTCAGGCAGAGAGGAAAGCTTGAACCAGTCATCCAATGGTAGAGACAGGGCCGGGGAAAGAATGATCAGTTTGTGTGTGAGGGGTTGTGTGTGAGGTGTGAACTGGCTGAGAGGGGAGAGAACTGGAAGGTCGAGTGGGAGAGAGGTTTGTGTTTATTGTGTAGGGTGTTAAGCATCATAAAAAAAAATAGTTCTATCAAGTATTTAAGGTCATTCTTGGTAATTCTCAGTTGGAAATCTCAGCTTTTAAAACTGGATGTGTGAATGCCTTGAAAACAAGAATGCTTACTTGAGATACTGACACAAAAATGCTTGTCCATCAGATGCCAGAGAAATCCAGGCTATTATGCTAAAAAGGTACTTGTCTCACCTTACCTGAGGGTGCTTCTTTATGTGAATTTACTCAACCCTTAATTCTGCATGCATCACTGAGATGCCTAATCCCCAAGCACTGCTTCTCCCCCTTGGCCTCTGTTGCACAGGTGCTAGCAGTGACTGAGCCATTCTGGGAGGATGAGGACTGAGCTGTCAGGGGATGGAATATGGCAGAACTTTCTGGGCTTGCACCGCCCAGGGAGGCTTGCAGCTGGAGGCAGACTTGCTAGGAGGAACATCACAGCATATGATAGTGGGAAAACTTCAGGGAGCCTGCACAGGGTAGAAATAGGCAATAAAGTGAGTAAGCAAACAGTTTGTTTAGAGGCAAAGGGAGGGTCCGGTGCAATATCCTAGTGGCTAAATCCTTGCCTTGCATCCACTGGCATCCTGTACGGGCACCAGTTCATGTCACAGCTGCGTTATTTCTCTTGAAGCCTGCTGCTTGTGGCCTGGGAAAGCAGTATAGGATGGCCCAAAGCCTTGGGACTCTGCACCCATGTGGGAGACCCAGGAGAGGCTCCTATCTCCTGGCTTCAGATTGGCTTGGCTCTGCTGTAGCGACTACTTGGGGATTGAATCATCGGAGGGAAGATCTTCTATGTCTTTCCTCTTCTCTGTATATCTGACTTTGCAATAAAAATAAATAAATCTTTAAAAAAATAGATCTTAAATAAGAGCAAAGGGAGCAGTTGAGTTGAGGGGTTAATATAATGAGTGCTTCAGAATCAAGTCTTTTTTTTCTTTAAAGACTTATTTATTTTTATTACAAAGTCAGATATACAGAGAGGAGGAGAGACAGAGGAAGATCTTTTGTCTGCTGATTCACTCCCCAAGCGGCCACAATGGCCGGAGCTGAGCTGATCCAAAGCCAAGAGCCAGGAGCTTCTTCTGGGTCTCCCATGCGGATGTAGGTTCCCAAGGCTTTGAGCTGTCCTGGATTGCTTTCCTAGGCTACAAGCAGGGAGCTGGATGGGAAGTGGTGCAGCCAAGATTAGAACCACACCCATATGGGATCCTGGCGCACTCAAGGCCAGGACTTTAGCCTCTAGGCCACTGCGCTGGCCCCAGAATCAAGTCTTAAATAACAAAGGCACACTGCAGCTTCTTAGCTGTTACTCTGTTGCATTTATGGTTCAAAATGGGAAAGTGTATTTGCAAGGAATATATTTAGATCCAGCTTGCTAAAAAGAAACAGTGGGATTGGTTTGAACTTAAGTTCCCCTGAGTTTTGAATCCTTTTAGCTGGAATAGGGGACTGTTAGGTTCCATATTCCACTCTTTCTGGATCAGAAAGTGTCTGGGGTCTGATGAGACAGTTGTATGGACAGAGCCTTCTATGAAGTCACAATTGGTCACATCTGGGTAGCCTGAGACCTACAGTTTTCACTGACTTTATGAGCTGGCTCCCTGCTGTCCTGAGACAAGTCAGGCATTGGACACTGTCTGCTAAGGACCTGTCATTTGCAGAAGATACATTTCCCAAATTAAGAGCTTAACTAGATTTTATTCTGGGAATTGAACTAGAACTAGCAATAATTTAGCTTATAAAACTGTAGTTTAATGAAAATATAAGACAATAGGTCTAGCAGTGGCTTTTTACTATCATAAGATGAGAGTTCTGTGGGCTGTTCTGACAGATTTACTGTTGCTTTAACTTAATAAGCTATTTCTCTTTTAGCGTTGTTATTGTTTCTGTGGTTATAGGACACTCTGTATGTTTTATTATGTTATCCTTCCCCCTCCATTTCATGGTGGCATTTTTCTCTTTGCTTAGTTTGTAAATATATGAATTTCTTTAAATCTGTCCAAGTCTTCCATGAACAAATAGATCAGAGCCTTTTGTGGGTGTTTGGAGTAGACTTTACTCAGCTATCCCTCCCTCCATCTGCCTTTTCCCTCCCTCTCTCCCACCCTGCTCCTCCTCCCTCCCATCCTTCATCCATCAATCCATCCATCCACCCACCCATACTTCCATACTTTCATTGTTCCATGATTCCCTCTTTCTTTCCTTTCTTGCTCATAAGAGCAGGCTCTTCTTGACATCACTGTTCTCCTCCAAAATTGTTTTCATTTTTTTCTTTTAAATCATTCAAATAACCATAACATTAATAAGGTCTTATGCTTATTAAATATGTTTGACTTTTCAATCTTTGTGCCCACTCCCTGCAGTTGATCAGGTGTGTTTATTATCTGCATTTGTTTGTTGAGATGCAGTTCCAAGAGGGTAAGTGGCAAAGTTCTAAAAGGCTATGTGTTCACCTAGCAAAGTGCATCGATTCTGATAGAATGTAGGCTAGAACTCAAGTATTCTGGCTGGTGTTCCAGGAACTTCCAAGAATGGAAGGGCTAGATTGAGGCAAGAGGCATCATCTGGAAGCCAATGACAGTTGTTGGCTATAGGATGCCCTGCTGCTGATCCCATGGTCAATGCAACAAATGATATGGATCCTTTTGTCCTCCTTAGCATTCCCCAAGCATGTTGCTGGGAAGAAAAAGTCTGTTAACACTCCTCTACTGTCAGCAGGCAGAGCTGGTCAACACTTCAAAGGCCATAAGGTGGTAGGAGGATTATAATGTTCACTTGGAGCTAGTTTAAGGGAAAATAGCAAATCTAATTTTGAAAGAAATGGAGAGACAAACAATATTTGTGCCTGGTACATTGTCTCAGTTCTTTGAGAAACCTTGCAGGGTAAATGAATTTACAAAACAAAAATCCTGGGATTCTGAGAGAGCAGGGACATTTTTGAAATAAAGCTGCTAAGCATGTTGCAAAGTTGGGATGCAAAACTTCCACTAAAGTTCAAGCTTGGCCTGTCCTTTCCTTTGGGTGCCTGGGAGCTGATGCTTTAAGGAACAATCCCCAATCCAGTGATGAAGTTGTTGAAAGTTTCAACAGATCTGCTATCTCTTAAAGAGACAAAGCATTAAAGCACCCAAGCCTTTTGCTTATTTATGAATTTTAAAGAAAATGAAGTAGATAAATCTCAAAGGTTAATCTCTTTTTGTAAGACAGTTGGGAGCAGTAAAAAATTAAGTGATGGTTCCTGGTGCTTCAAGTGGATAACCAGGCTGGAGCTCCAGCCCTCACTTGTCAGGTAATACCTGTCATTGCCCAAATCCTTAGTTATGATGTTAAGATCTTTTCTGGTTCCAACTTTGTAGGCAGCCATCACTGAAGTCACCCAAATTGATTTGTACCTGGCCTGGGCACTGTGCTCCCTTTAAGGGGGCATTGCGTTAATGGTGTGACTCTCTCTGTAGCATTTGTGCTTGCTGGAACTGGTCACTAAGCAATGTATGATGTCCTACTATGGGTTGCCTGCTTACTAGAGCTGATCTCTTACTCAGCCTGTCCTCCCTTTCCATGTACAGTCCCAATCACAGTCTTCAGAGCTGTTCTTGCCCCCACATCCTTTCCTCAGATGAAAATCCAGAATGTTTGAGGAAGGGGGACATTAGCTTCATAAGGCTCATATTCACTGTTGTGTCTGCATTTCTGTGCTCCTTCATCTTTATGGCTGTCTGGGATTTGACTTTCCCAATAATAGAGAGTGGAGGCTTTTTCCAGGCTGGAAATTCTTACTGACCTGAAAGGACCCAGTTTACCTTTCCAGTCAGGATTTAGTTATAGCTTCCATTTTTTCCTTATTCTATTCCTACACCCATTTATTCATATAGTTTTAAATTTTTTTTGATCCATAATGATGAACTATATCTTGATAATAGGATATTGGACTGTCTGTCTTTGTCCATGCCCACAATGATAGACATATGACTATTATGAAGAACTATACTATTGTAATCATAAAGTTTTGGTTGAAGACCTGACTATGGAGCTTCCAATAGTGGGGTATATTTTTGGGAGGACAGCCAAGGAACCATTCCAAGATTTTGAAGTTTGTGACCAGCGTGAATCAGAAGTTCTAGAATTTGTTAATTTGAGGCTGAGCTTCTTAGTTTCTTATTTTCCAGAAGAACATTTCTGCTACCAGTATTGCTATTTTTTTCATGCCCTGGTTATAAGCATTAACGTCATGTGACTGCCTGATTTATCATCCACATTTTAATTTTAGCCCTTTCTGCTATTTATGTCATCCTCAAGTCAGCATCCCAAGACTTAGCATCATAACTCAGAGAGGTATAGGGCATGGGCCTAGGCTTCAGTCCAGCTAGTTACAACTCCCAGTGACGATGCTGTGGGCACTGAATTGAATTTGCAGCATAATTTGGCCTCTAAGGCCAAGGACATAACAGGTTTTGGGCAATAATTATGGACCCCAGACAATAAGAGCAGACAGATACAGTCAGAGTATTATTTTTATGAAGTTATTTACTGAGGTTTTGATATGCTTTCAGGTCAGCAATTGTGTTTTATTCTTGTTTGGATTCCCAGTGCAGAGCTCAACACTCAGCCTAGAGAGGCCTGAACATTTGCAGTAGCATTAGTGAATAAATATGAGTGTGGCACTGATTATAAAGAGGATAAATCAGAGGCTGGGGCATTTTCAAAAGGTTCTTGTAGTGAAATTAAATGACATGGTATTTGATCACATATGCAAGGAAGAACATAATATAAAACTGATTTTAGGTTTATTCTTGAAACCCTAGAGAATGGAGACATTGTGTCTTTAGAAAAGGGACCAGGATTGAGGTGGGAGGAGATGCAGGCCTGTTCTTCAGGCATGATGAGATTGAGGCTTTACTTGGCATTCCAGATGAACACACAGGTGCTAGAGATGAGCCAGTGGTCAGGGTTGGGGGTGAGAATGTTGTGGTTCTCTTCTAGTGTAGGATATTTGCTGTGGGAAAATATCTGATGGGAGAAGTGCAGAGAGCTTAAAAGAATAATGAAAATGTGAGTTGATGTTGTAAACAATTTATTGAGTCTTGTGGAGTTTTTAAAAATTTTTTCTTTTTCATGATACAGTTCTGTAGGTTCAGGATTTCTCCCTCCCCTTTCCAATCCCATCTCTTCCTCCACACAGCACTGTTTTATATTATGACAACAATATAGTCCTTCAACAGTCAAAAATATATCATTTTGGGAGAAAGTCCAGCATACTCCTGTCAAGATGTATTTAACAATTTCATTCATCTTTTATTTTTTATTTTAATTTTTTCTATTTTTATTATTATTTTATGATACAGTTCCATAGGCTCAGGATTTCCCTGACTCTCCCCAAATCCCCTCCCTCCCCACTGAGTTACCCTATATTATTAGTATAGTTCTTCATAAACAGTCATAAATCCATCATTGCGGGAATAGACAATGGCAGGGAGTCCAGCCTCCTATTATCAAAATATGTTTAACAGTTTCTTTGGGAGGCCATCTTTGTCTGGAAGTAGAGATGCATATTGCATTGTATCCTCACATCTGGATATGATAGCCTCCATTACACAGTTACTATACATCCCCTTAAATGAAAAGCCACAAAACAAAATCAATAAGAGGAAGAAAAATAGACATTGACAAGGCCATGGAGTTAAATAACATGCTACTGAATGACTAATGTCTCTGAAGAATTGAAAAAGAGAATCAAGATCCTTCTTGAAGAAAATGATGCTACTGTATGACCTATGAGCAGTGAAGAATTTAATATGAGAGAAAAAAACCTGTTTTGAAGAAATGAAAATAAAATCCATGAGATATCGTTTCCACTGATCTTTGTTGGTGAGATGTATCTCCTGTAGGCAATAGATACATGGGTTCTGTTTTTTGATCCATTCTACTAATCTGTGACGTTTAATTGATGAGTTTCAGTCATTTGCATTCAGGGTTAATATGAATAGGTGGTGACTTGGTCCCATTTTAGCAATGATTTGCTCATTAACTCAGTCTTCTATTGTTATTTTACTGGGGTGGTCTTCAGTTACCTTTGATACTGGTGAATGCTATTGCTTTTCTCTGTGGAGAGAACATCTTTAAGTATTATTTGCAGGGCAGGTCTGGAAGAGGTGTATTTGAGTTTTTCTTTGCTGTAGAAGAATTTTTTGTTGTTGTTGTTGTCAAAGACAAAGGAAAGCTTTGCTGGATACATTACTCTGGGCAGATGACTTTTCCCGTTTAGAATCTGAAATATGTCACTTCATTCTCTTCTGGCCTTTGGAGTTTCCTGTGAGATGTCAGCTGTGAATCTGATTGCTATTCCTCTATATGTTAATTAATGTTTTTCACATGCACATTTAAGGATCTTTTCCTTATATTCAGTTGAAGAAAGCTTGATTATCATGTGTCCTAGTGAAGATCACTTTGGTCAATGCTGTTGGGAGTTCTGTGCCCATCAGTATTGTTTCCCAATTTTTTTCCAGATTAGGGAAGTTTTCCTTTATTATTTCATTGAATACTTTTTTAAACCCAGTTTCTCTTTCTGTGCCTTCTGGAACTCTCATAACTCTTATATTTGGCTTTTTAATAGTGTCCCTTAATTTTTGAATACTTTTCTTAGTTTGTCTTAGTTTCTCTTTGAGCTTTTTGACTGTTTCACCATTGTGGCAAGAAATATCTTCCAATGTTGAAATTCTTTCTTCTGCCTATTCATGCTGTTATGGCGACTTTCCATTGAATTTTTAATTTGCTCCATTGTGTCCTTCATTTCTAATAATTCTGCTTGATTATGTTTTAATGTTGCTATTTCCTGTGTGACATATTCCTTAAATTCCTGCTTGTGCTTCTCATCGTTTTGAGAAGCTTTGTAATGAGTTCATATTCCTGATTTAGCTCTGAGGTTGGCAAAGGCATTTGCTCCTTTGCAGGGGAGTCTTCAGTAATATTCATCGTGTCTCTGTCTCTCCTTTTGCTCTTGACCATTGTACTTCTGGTTAGCAGATTTTTTCTCCTTTGGGCAGGTTTGTAAGCTGTGTCACTTATAGGCCTACAGTTCTATTTTACTGATAGCCTTTGATACCTGCTTCTTCATTTGCAGTCACTTGTGTCACTCCCTCCAGCAAGTTTCAGTCTGGTCTCTTGTGTTAGTCTTCTACCACGATCTCTCTATCGTCAGCTCCTGGCTCAGCACTCTGCAACTCCTGTGATCCTGTGTTATGGCTGTACCATTGTCTGTACAACCTTTCTCCCACTTCTGGTTGGAGTAGGGAGATAGCATGTTTCCTTAAATAACTAGATTGTTGGTGGTGCTAATCTTGCCAGAACTCTCTGGCAACCTCTCAGTTGATACTAAGTTTAAATTTTACTTAGACACTGGAAATCAGTTTTAACTATTTTGAACTGTAGGATGCCAGAGTCAGTATTATTATCCCTGTAGGACCAGTGCAATTCACTGAGCTGGAGGTGAGTTTGCTCCCAGTTAAGTGCATGTACAGCTCACTGTTGTCCCTTCAGTGTCTTAGGCTTTGCCACACTGTGACATTGTACCTGATACACCACTTTTGGAGTTCTGGATCTGTTGTCTGTTAGGTCTGTGGGTTACCTGGACCTATTTTGGGTGGAACCTGTATGATGCCATGTTGGTGCAATTCACTGAGCCAGAAATGAGTTAGTTCCCACTTTAGTGCATACACAGTCTTGTTCCTTTGCCTCCCTACACAAAATGGTGCCTGATGTTTGTCTGGTGGTGGTCTGGGTTATAAAATCCACCCTGTTTCTGCACTGCCTGTTCAAGGTTGTCTCTTTTGTCTCTGTTTTTGTTTGAATCCAACAAATCAGCAGGATGGGCAGTTCTTTGCCTAGTTCACCTCTTGAGCTCACGTTGAACTGCCCTTCCCACTTGGCTTTTGGTGGATCTTTGGCCGAGAGTGGAGTTCACATCAGTGCTCTCTGACTGCTACTGCGGTATCTGGTCACTGCCACACTGCACTGTTGTCTCTGCTGCTTTCTTGTGTTCATTAATCTCCAAGTACCCCTCTGCTGTTGGCTTGTCTTCTATTTCTTGGAATGTGGTATCTGTGCTTCACTTTGTCTCATGATTTTCTGTCTGTTTAAAAGTATCTTTACCCTATTCTGCCATCTTGATTCTTCGATCTATCATTTATTCAGGGGTAGAGATGCATACTGCAATGTATATGCATTTCTTGGTATGCTAGTTTGTATTATACAGTTCCTCTAGATGAATATATGTATGTGCCTTTAATTAAGTGATAGTGCTACTTTAGCAAAATATATCAACTCATAATGTGTACTGTTTAGTAATACTAGTATCTGGAAATAGGGAATGAGGTTTTCTGTGTGTTACATGTGTTATAGAGATCCACTCTCTTAATTAATCCAAACACCATTAATCCATCTTGTTGTTTATTTAACTATATCCAACTATTTCTCATCCATCCCTCCCCCATCCACCCACTCATTCACTCTTAATCTCACCAATATTTGTGGAATGATTGTTTTGGATAGGCTAAGGAACAGAGTTTTTTGGGTTTTTTTGGGGGGGGATACTCTAAATAAATCTTACCTCTCAGATGATACTAAGTTTAAATTTTACTTGGAGAGAAACTGGAAAGCAACTTTAAACCTTTCAACTGATATTTTGATCTTTTGCTTTACATCTGAAGCCTTTGGGGAAATAAAGCTGAAAATATCCTTCAGAAATCATATGTCCATTTCAGAGATTTTTTTAAGTGTCAGCAGTGTTTACTTTCCTGTTTCTTATTTCTGTTAGCAATTCCATCCTTCATTCTTTGTCCCTCAGTTATAGAACTTTATAATCTTCCTTTTAGGTAAAATAGAGTGGCATTTTTAACCTGGGTGGTATATGAGCAGTGTCCCATTGCAGTAATAGTGGATAGGGATGGGAATGAGGTATTTTATGTGTAGAGTTTTCATTCTAGAGCTTGGAAAGGGTACATGGAAAATGTGTAGAGATGGGACATCCAAAAGAACAGGAGGAAAATGTAACTTGCCCTTTTACTTAGGTCTGAGACAGTCGGAGTTCCCTCTCCTGGCTTTCTTATTTTCTTTTTTTTATTACTTTTTAAAAATTGTTGTTAACATTGTATTATATGATACAGTTTTATAGGCACTGGAATTCCCCCCACCCCTCCCACTACCCTCCCCCCATGATGGATTCCTCCACCTTGCTGCATAACCACAGTTCAAGTTCAGTTGAGATTCCTTCATTGCAAGCATATACCTGGCATAAAGTCCAGCATCTTATTGTCCAGATAAGTTTAGTGGCTTCTTGGGGAGACCTTCACTGATCTGAGGGTAGAGCTAACATAGTAAAGTTCCGGTCAGTTAAAAGCTGGCTTTCCTATTTTCTCCTGCGTATCTTCTTTTTTCTGATCTCTTTGTGCTGTGGCTTTGAATCATCGACCCATTCCATATTAGCCTTTCTGACGATTCAGGGTGAGTTGTTTTTTCCTCAATGGGATTAAATCTTCGATGGACTCAGTTCCAAGGCTGCCTTGTACAGGGTGAAGGTTGGTGTCATCTCTGCTTAAACAATGGTGCCAAGTTAATTTTTTACCCTACTACTCACTTAAAGGAGACAATAGTGAAGTGCAATGATATAGGGGCTACATTTGTTTATGCTGAATGGAGTATACTCACATAGGTGACCCAGTAGCGCCAACTCCTCACCAAATCCACTTCCTGTTCTGCCCCAGATTGTATGTGTGATAGCTCACAATCTACAATGTGCTGGTATTAGTTTTTCTCTTTGTAACAGTGAATTCCTTAAAACACTTTAATAACAGTTCCTTGTAATTCTGCTTAAGTCTAATCTTCCTTGATTGTATATTTATCCTCAGACCAATCACCCAAATAAAACAAATTTAGATTAAAACCAGTAGTTCCAGAATTCCATTCTCTGGTGATCCTTTCAGTGGGCTATCTGCTGACTTAATCATATGGTCTGACTTTGCGAAAGAATGTGGGAATGAGATGCTATGCCTTACCTTGGAAGACTAATAAATGCTGTGGTCAAATAATGTGGAGGTATTTTACTTACGGGCTAATCTCAGAACTCCTCTGTTCTAACCTACAATGACAAGAATAGTCCTTTGCACAAGGTCAAATGATTAAAAGCATGGACCTTAGAATTAAAAAGACTTCATTTGAACCTGGTTTTGTTTCCATTGAATAACCGTAAAAACTTTTACTTTGTTAGACCTCATGGTATATGTCTCAAAGCATTGTGGTGTGACCCCTGGCTAGGTCTAGGTTCTTGTTTCAAGGTGAGAGGGAATCAAGGACATGATAAAGGTCATCATAGAAGCAAGATACATGTAAAGCAAATGTATGCACTCAGGAAGGAGAGTAAGCTCAGGAGGGAAATCAGAAGTTAAAGGACTCAGGGTCATCTTTTTATAGGATCTGAGGTTTGGGGGTTGGAGTTAGGGTTAAAGTTGGGAGGTTACCTGGTGCAAGGCTTAACTGAATATTCAAAAAAAAAGTGGGGATTGGAGCAGAGCTTGAAAATCACCCATTTTCTTGCCATTTTTTAAAAAATCTTTACAGTGTCATGGTGTCAGAAACATAATGGGAGAGAGACTGTTGACTATAATAATTGCATTATAACATTATAATGAGCTAAAGGTTGTCACTGGAATGCAGCTAGAAGCTGTATTGGATATTTTTAGCTAGGGCTGATGATTAAACAGTGAATCCCTGGTAACTATGGTCCAGTTGGCTTCAAATTTCAGATGTGGTAGAGAGAACATTGCTTTAGAAAATTAGCTCTAGATTGTAACCGTGCCATTCACTGGCTTTCTGGCCTTGTTAATTTCAGGCAAGTCACGTTCCCTTTTTGAGTGTAATTTCTCTACTTGCAAATAATATTATCACCTGACTTAATAAGAAAATCCTCTATTAGAGCTTTACTTGGATGGTGTGGTTTGAATGCTTGGATCCACAAATCCACAAGCTGAAACATAATTCTCAGAGCAGTAGTACTTAGAGGTGAAGTCTTTAGGAGATAATTAGATTCATCCATGAGACTAGTGCCTGTGTAGAAGTCCAAGTAAATTCCTTTACCCCTTCTACAATATAACAGAGTGGGAAGATGGCTTTACATGAATGACAGTGATTAGTGGACAGTGGTTCTGGTGGTATCTTGAACATAAACTTCCTAAGCTCTGGCATTGTAAGAAAGAAATCTCAATTACTTATAAATTACCCAGTTTATAATAATTTTTTGGTAGTAATTGGAATTGACTAAGACAAAATGAACCAAAATGATGAATATGAAGGTGATTTAAAGCAGTACTTTTCCTGTGGGAATGTGAAGTATGGGAGTATAGGAAGTATAGGAATGTCTTATTTGTTGTCGTATTTTTGATTTCATGAGTCACATGGAGCTTTGAACACAGAGAACATTTTAGTTTCTAGACATTGACAATAGGGTTCTGTCCAATGGAAAAGTAAATAGTGTTAGTTAAGAGCACCTTGAGTCTCCTTTGGGATGAGAATGAAAAAAAAGATCTGGGTACTTCATGACTTATATTAGAGCAATACTAGCTGCTATAAGAAGCAAGCTCTTCTAATTTAAAATATTAGAAAGTTATTTCTCACTTATTTACATGAGTTATACATATATTCATTGTCAGTGAATTCTCACTGCACTGTTAGAGACCGAGATTTCTTCTATCTTTTGGCCCCACCATCCCCTTAGGGCAGTAGTATTCTGTTATTCCAGAGATTTGATTTAATTGATTTCAGATATGGCTCTTGCATTAGGTTTTCAAAAACCCCAGATATGTCTAGTGTACAACTAATGCTGGGAATTGCTAGCATGTCGAGGTCCTTCACTTTTGATCATCAGAGGGTGAAAGACGCAGTGAAGATGATGTACCTGCTTCTTAAAATTCTCAGCCTCTTGGGGGGTCAAGTAGGGCCCAGGTTGCCTGGCCTGGGTTCTTGGGCCTGCTGGTGTAGTAGTTGCTGGGTCTGTGAGCCCTAGGGGTGTGGGGTCCTGTGGGGTCTGAGTCATATGGGGAACCTGGGCTGTCTGCAGGGTGGGTGCCAGGTCTGTGAACCAGGGAACAGGGGACCTACCATGACCTAGGTCGACTTCCCTGGGCTCTTGGCCCCACTTGTGAGAACTGGGCCTTCTCAGTAGAAAAGATGAAGTAGTGGACAGTTAGCCCAGACCCACATGGAGGACATGGCAGCCCATTGATACCTGAAGAGGACTTCTGTACCATGCCAGAGAAGGAGGACAGAACAAATTGGACAACTATTCCAGCCAATGATGGCAGCAAATATCTGGGCGAATGGAGCCTCTAAAGTCAACTTTGTCAGTCAGTGGACATTAAAAATGTTCCTTTGTCTTTGGATTGGTGAGATTGATAGTATTTCAAAACTATCGAAGCCACCTGGGTAGAATCCTCTGAAGATGCACCGCAGTAGGACTCTGGGTTGATATCGAGTGGCCATTCCCCATCCCTGGGTATTGGTATGGTTGGGAGGCTTGGTGTGGCTTCTCTTCTTATCCCTCCATACCCTCCAGAAGTAGGAAGGAGAAATAGAAAATTTGGAAATGTTGATAACACCCATTTTCCCCTAACCTTTGATCTGTCCCACTCTGATTAACTATGTTAACAACAGATAAAACAAACAAGTAAACAAAAAACCTCAGGTTGTAGTTGAGGGAAACCACTTCTGTTCACAGCCCATTGGCAAAAGTAGTCTCAGGGCCACCTCAGGTGCAAGGTAGGTTGACACATGTGGAAATGGGTTGGAGTTAGGGTGATGCTTTCCAGATGTGACTGTACTATGAAAGAGTGGCATACATTTTGGTTGATTAGTCATCTGCTTCCCAGGGGTCAAGAGGCTGAGTTTTTCAGGCTCAGTCATGGCCTCTGAGGTTGAAGCTTGGAGCTGTGAATTCCAAGAGCCTCTCTGGAGATTGGGAGAGGAGTGAGTATTGCCTGATTACCCTGAGTGTGGGAGCCATGATCACCCCACATTCTTGTCTACTTCTAGTGTTAGAAGGCAGTGTATTGTAACAGAGTGCTGACTTAGCAGGCAGGCAAACTTGGTCAAAATCCTCATTTACTGAATTTGTGATTTTGAGCGTATTAATTAACATCCCTAACCTCCACTTTCCCCAAATGTAAAATATGTATAATCATATCTATATTGAAAGAGTTGACAATAACCACACACAAATGCCTGTCTAGCCTTAAGTAAGATAATATCTGTTATGGTGCTGGAAATGATAGGCAGAGGTCAGGGAGTGAGATCATTGTAGAATTTTGTGTCCTCCCTGAAGGGAGGTAGGGTGGTAAAGGGGTTCCCTGCAGTGACTGGGAGTGAAGGAATGAAAAGAGATGCTGTATTTCACTAACAGGTCGAGAAGGAGATTCAGATTGGAATGATAGGACTGGCTTCCCCTGTGAGGCTGAGACTCCCTGGAAAACAGGAGACTAAGTTCCTGCAAGGGCATTAGGTGGTGGTCTGCCACCTTTTTCCTCTGGGTCCTCCAGGTCCCAACTCTCTGAGTCCTCTGCGGCTTGGCAAGAGAGCCCTTTCCAGGAACAGAGATATCTGGACAGGACTGGGGCCTCTCTGAGCCTGGCTGGAGGCATCTGCTGGGATTACAGAGGCTGCTTCAGGGAGTTGTTGATAAGGGGAAATGGCAGAGATGGTACAAAGCTTCTTGTTTGTGTCAGCAGTAGAATAGCCAGACATATCTATGATGTCCTATCCTGGAATGGAACAAATTTGACTGTGTGTATTACCAATGAGTTATGTGTATGTCTGGTATGGGGTGGCATGGGGAGGGCGCAGTAACAACAGGAGGGAGAGACAGGGCCAGGAGTGAGAAACTAGCAGAGACATTTGGGAGATGTCACATTTAGTCTTTCTGTGACTCCTCCCTCTTCTGCTTTCCAGTGCCTTTGGGTTCCATATAGCCCTTCCCTGCCCCCTTAGTGAGGTGGGGCTGGGTCCTCCTGGTTTCTCAGAGAGATTATCTGCTAATATTCTAAGATAGGAAATGTGCTGTAGGTCTCTCCTTTGTGGGTCCAAGTGATGCTCCAGGCATATGGCAGAGTTTTGATGTCATCGTTACCTCTTGAGGAAAAATCTGCTTCTTTTAGGGGTTACCTTTTAGGATACCTAAACCCTTTTTGTTCCTACTATTACACAAGGGTCTGCATGTATAACTCTGTTGTACAACTTGGTGACAATGACTTCAAGCACCTAGTGTGTGCAACGCATGGTGCCTGACACATTTTCAGGGGATGGGTTGAGCTTCACAGCAGATGTTCAGGGTGTCTATTTTTATTCACTTTCACAGATGGCAAAAATAGGCTCAACGAAGGTAAGGAATGTGCCCAGGGTCATGCCGCTTTTAAGAGGTGTGATGCTGTCTGGTTTCAAAGTTGCTTCCTGCCTGCTCTGATTCCCAGCTGCTTTTTTCAAACATCTTTGCAGGTGAACAATGAATGATTATATGTGAGAGATGGGATGCTATTTTATGAGGCAGGCTTTGCAGTCCTGAATCCAAAAATCTCATCCTTCTATCCTTTGGGGCGGGGGTCACAGTTCTGAATCAGCAGGTGGAAAATTAAACCTTAAGATCCTAACATGCCTACTGTGTCTCCTTGACCTAAGGTGACCTAAGGTGGTATAATCTTCAGCAAGCCTTTCTTTGCCTTTCATCCTTCTCTTTGATCAACCTATATTAAGCAGGTTTCCTTGTTTTCTAAACAATGGCCCAAAGTTCATTCTAACAGGAAACTGAGCCAAGAAGGTGAGATGATGGGTGTGTAGACCTGCACAGTTGGGAAGGCTAGGATTTCTGTAGAGCTTTGTACTTTCCAGGAGATGCATTCAACATTTGTGATTTTGTGCTTAGTTTTAATAATGCTTAAATTGCTACAGTAATGTCAAATAATAAAAATAACATCTATTAAAAAGGGACTATGTTTTAAAAACTTAAGGAGAGTGCAGTGATTTACAGTAAAGTATGAAAGATGAATGAGTAATATGTCACTTTTGTCAGAATATTTTAGTACATAGCTAGGAAAAAAAATGGTAAGCTTTCTAGAATGGGGTCAGCCAGTGAGACAGCTGGAAAAGAGAAATTTCAGGAGCAGGAGGGTTGTTATCAGCATGGCCACATCAAACTCCATGAAATGTTCTGAAGGATTGAAACAAAGACGTAGTGTTGAGTCTCTCGTGTCCTTCTAGTCTAACTCTGATAACAGGGATGCTCTTGCTCTCAGGAGGCTGCTCTTGGACCAGTGTTTGTGTTGGGGACACAGGGTTGAGAGGTACAGAAGCTCTCGTTTAGGTTAGAGAGAAAGACCACTGGACTGTTTTGTTCTAATTGTCCAAAAGGACCTAGCTGGGAGTATAGCTGTTCTGAGTACAGCTGGGATGTGGATGAAGCAAGACATGTGTATTTTCCTACGTGG
Source organism: Ochotona curzoniae (assembly GCF_017591425.1). Taxonomy (NCBI): domain Eukaryota; kingdom Metazoa; phylum Chordata; class Mammalia; order Lagomorpha; family Ochotonidae; genus Ochotona; species Ochotona curzoniae. The sequence goes on from NW_024466599.1 coordinate 64,785,949, forward strand.
TATGTTCCTCATATGTAGTTGAGCTCAGTGGGGCAGGTGTTTCTGCATCCTGTAAGAAGATGGTAGCAGGTTCCATGGCCTCTGTGCTCATTATATGAACTTGGTGAGCGTCTACCCAGGTTCAAATTAGGAATTAGATTGCCTAGCACAAGATAGATGTGACAATTCTGAACTGGACCCACATCAAATAGTCTCCTTCCCCTCCTTCATGGTTGGGCTTGCCACAGCCAGGAAGTCTCCAAGCGGGAACTGGGAACTTGTGTGCTGCTCCCACTTTTCTCCTGCTTTCACCACTGCTTTGGTTCCTCCATGGATTCCCCATGGGAGAGACAAGGACAGCCCTTTAAAGGCTTTACCTGCTGGATTTCCAGGATACGAAAGTGGTGAAAAAAACATCTTTTTCTGTTGAGTGCTTCTGTGGGCTCTTTGGCCCCTCTCCCACTTTTATTCCAGTGGTCCCCAAGGGGTTCTGTTGTCAGCCCTGGGAGGTTGGGCATACCTCCACCCTCTTACAGCCACCCTTCTCAGGGCTCAGCATTGCCTCTTGTCTGTTTTCTTTCTCTGGCAGTTCACAGGGCAAGTAACTACATTCCTGCAGCAGCCTCCATTGGCTATGACCAAGAACTGGTTCTTTTTTCTTTCTTTCTTTTTTTTTTTTTTTTTTTTTGGAATGTTACCTTTCCTGGGCAAGCGTCAAAACTTTAGACTATGGTCCCTGTGATCTTTCCAGATGTGAACCACACATCTGTCCCTAATAGCCCATGTTGCAGAACTCACACTGTGCAGTTGTCTCAGAGCCCTCTCTGGGTGACTTGTAGGTGACTTGTAAGAGGTAGCTCACACTTCCCTTTGAAAAGAAGGTGGGGGAGGGGGAGTATCACAACCTACCTGAAACCACTCTCTCCAAAGAAATCTGTCAATCAGCTTCTCTCAACATCTTTCTCTGACCCAGTTTTGCACCCTTGATCTGGTTGAGGGGCCCATGCATCATGGATCAGGTTTTCCTTTATTCCCTTTGTAAATTCTTGTCCAGGGCATGTCTGCCTGGGAGGTCTGCCTCCTACCTCCTTTGATATCCCTATATCAATCTTTTTTGAGCCTCCATCAAAACCAAGGTAGAAAACATGCTGTTCTAACCTCCCGTGCATGTTCCCTGTAACTTTGGCTGTCATTCCTCAAGTGCACTGTTTTTCTGGGTGGAAGCTCAGATATAGGGCTGTAGTTACCCACCACTCCAACCGCAAAGCATTGGTGCTTGACACTGTCACAGTTGAGTAGAGTCGAGGAGAACAGGGCTGGGTGCAGTGCAAGGGGGTTGAGAGGAGGGCTCCTGATGTCTCCTGTTGTGATGGAATCCCTTGGGTGAGAATTTGACCTCCAGTGTGCTGATTGCAGCTTCCCAGGCAACATCTGTGCCATCCCAATTGTCTAACCCCCAAGTACTTGGGAAGGCAAACTAAGCCCACAGAAAACAGGAAGGAATGTTTTGTGCTGCTTGGGCTGATTTTCTGGGGCCTTTGTGGCTTGTTCTCTCTGCTTCAGATTTGGTTCTTTGTCAGCTCTCCCCTGAGTTACAGCATCAGTCTTGTTGAACTTGAGTGAAAGGATCAGCTGAACTGCCCAGGGTTGTGTGAATGTGGGGCCAGGGCCTGGGGAACAATGCAAGCTGCTTGATTCCTAGGGTAGGAAGATCTACAGAATACTTCCACTGAGGAGGACTATCTCTTGTGTCACAGCTTTCCGCTGGGTAGGAAGCACTCCTGTCCAGGTAGCACGGAACTATAGCAAGGCTCATGGGTTCTTTTCGAATCCAGGTGACTGTTTTCCTAGGCCTCCAGTTTCCCATTTATGATTTGGAATCATAACAAACAGCAACAACAAAAGACATGTTATCTAATCCTTATCACACTAATCCTAGGTCTGTGGGCATGTCATATGGGTGCTGGTTTTAGCTCTGGTTGCTCCACATTTAATCTAGTTCCCTGTTAATGACTGGGAAAGCAGCAGAGGATGGTCCAAGGCCTTGGGCCCCTGTGCCCATGTGGGAGACCCAGAAGAAGCTCTTAGCTCCCAGCTTTGGACTGGCCCAGCTCTGGCCATTGTGGCCATTTGGAGAGTGAGCCAGTGGATGAAAAAAATCTATCTGTAACCCTGATTTCCAAATAAAATAAATAAATATTTTTAAAATAAAAATTTAAAAACACATACAGGTACACAGAACACTCAATGAAAGACCCAGATTATGGGACAAACTGCTTTTGGGCCAGAACCTGAATTTGACTACTACAAAATTGGTGTTTGTGCTCATGTGATTTTAGCATCATGCAACACTTCTTGTTGAAGTAAAGGTTATTCTTTCTTTCTTAAAGATGCATTTCTCTAAGATAGCCTGTGTTTGTGAGCAGAGGTCGATGATAAGAAATTTAGGTGGACAGTCCTGTTGGGGAACCATATCTATCAGAATTTCCACACCCCACACTTTGCCCGACCCCATCTAACATGTTGTGAATATTTACTGCCTTGCCATTTGCTCTTCTAGTAGAAAAAAACAGAAGTGTTCACAAATTGCCTCATAAAAGAAACTCAATTTAGAGAGTCTTATTCACTAAGGATTTATTAGCTCTTCATTCTGTGGAAACCTGCAGTTTTATTTTGACTCAGAGTTAGTTGGGCACCCAGATCAGCTGAATAACTTCACCCTGGAGATAGCAGACTGACCGGAGATAAGAGTTATCTTCCTTCTAGCTGTTCAATTTCCCCTTTGACTTAAGGTCACCCATGAGTGTGTGTGTGCGCGCGCATACGCACCATGCCTTTTTCTCCAGGGCGTACCCAGTCTGATGTATTCATCCACATGGGCTGTACCAGAAAAACTGTTTTGACCATTTGAAATAGGTGTTGGAAATGAGACAGATATTTTCTACAAATGTATATCCCAGGAAGAGTGACAGTGATGCTTTCAGGTGGCATAAGCTCTAAATGTGGCCAAGGGAGAGTGGGGTAGAAAGGAAAGGTCCCACCTGATGAATTCAAAATCAGTAGGAGGCAACCTTGCCAAAGTGGACTTAGAGATGTGGGGTGGTATCTGTGCTCTGAGCAGGGAGGTGAATGGGGCAACCTGCACTGGGTTCAGCAGGAAGGTCTCTTGTGGAGATAGATGTTAATTTGGATCTGTTAACAGATCTACTAATGACCTGGATAGATCTATATCTGGGTAGGCAAAAAGGTGAGGGAACCCATCAATGGGGAAGTGTTAAAAACATATTCTTTTGCTTTGGGCCTCAGCCAGAACTTATCTGCTCTTGAGAGAGAGAGAGAGAGAGAGAGAGAGAGAGAGCGCTGTTGCAGAGCTCAGAGCTCCTAGCAGTTTCAGCTGCATGTGCCAACATCAGGCATTTGAAAACAAATTGAAGAGGAGAACTCTTGGGAAAGCAGTCCTGTGTCCTTTATTTTATCCTCCTACCTAAGATTCAATTAAGAGTTAAATAGCTGATGCAGGGTTGAGGCAAGAAAAAGTTGTAAGTTATGGATATGTTTAATAACAACCATTTTTGGTGTTGCCAGAATCATCTGGAAAACATCCACAAATGTTAAAGTCAAATGCACAGGTCTTTGAGGACAAAGGAGATAGGTGGCACAAAGCCCAAGAACCCTTGCTATTTAGGAAATTGCAACAGGGTGTGTTCTGGTCAGAGTCTATTCTGAGTTACGGTTTTGTGAAAATTGTAGGATGTGGTAGAACCCAAGAAAGCCGTGAAGAAGGCTGGGGAAAGTGTGCTGCTTGAAGCTGACATTCTGTAAAGTTCTGGGAGATACCAGATCACAGTCTAGGGGCATACAGTGTAGAAGCAAACAGTCTTGTATCTTGTTTGTGACCCCTGGATACCAAGACAAGGATAAAATATGTACCCTTTGTTTTGTTTTGTTTAATAAGATAGGGGAGAATTTGAGAAAGTTTTCTTGAGAAGTTGAGGAGGCAGTTGAGGAGGCATGTCAGAAGGAAAGTTTTACATGTCCATGCTCATGTGAGAAGGTAGCAGGTCTCTTGCAAGAGCTTTGTCTGTCAGGGGCTTTCGACTTTTGTGTTTATTTGCTCTCACAGCTCTTCTGAGGTATTAATTAATTAATTAATTAATGCATGCCGGAGGAAACAGAACCTAAAGAAAATTAGGCAACTTGCTTGCAAACACATGGTAGCTAGAGGATTTGAATCCACTTTTTTAGGCCATTTCAAATCATATCACTTTATACAGAAACTCTATTTTAAAATAGTGAGCTTGACAGAGGTTTTGCTATTCTATTTTGTGGGTCCTCTGCCAGAGTGCTTGAAATAAAGCCATCTGAGGGCTAGGAAACTGGTTTAGATTAATGTGCCTTATACCAACCAAAGCTTAATAAATGTTTTCTGTGGCTAGAAACAAGATTATATGTGGTCATTCATATGTTGTGCCTTGAACATAAGGATTCAATAAAAGTCACCTCTTGTGATGATAATGACAATGATAATGAAGATGACTAAATGGTCTCTGCCCGAAAGGGTTAGTTTTGACTGATTATTGATTGCTGCAGAGGAATTGGCCTAATAGGATAGAGATTGTCATCACCCAATCACTTAGTACTTCTTTTTTTTTGTAATTTTTTTTAACATTTTATTATTATTTTTATTATCTTTTTATGATACAGTTCCATAGGCTCCTGGCATTTCCCTTACCCCCTCCCCAATTCCCTTCTTCCCTATGTAGTTCCTCTATATCATTACTAAAATATAGTTCTTCCTACACAGTCATATGTCAATCATTGCGGGCATGGACAATAGCAGAGAGTCCAGCATCCTATTGTCAAGATATAGTGAACAGTTTCATTGTAAGTCCATCTTTGTCTGGAAGTAGAAATGCATACTACATTGTATCCTCACATCTGGAATGTTTGTCTCCATTTCACAGCTACTGTACATCCCCTCAAATGAAAAGTCATAATACAAAATCAACAATAAAAAGAAAAATAGATATCTACAATGTCATGAAGTTAAATAATATGTTACTAGATATGACAGTCTCCATTACACAGCTACTATACATCCCCTTAAACGTAAAGCCACAAAACAAAATCAATATCCAGGAGAAAAAAGAAAATTAACAACACCATGAAGTTAAACAACATGCTGCTAAATGACTAACATGTAGCTGAAGAAATGAAAATCAAGAACCTTCTTGAAGAAAATGATGCCACTGCATGATCTACGAGTCATTGAATGATTTAAGCAGAAGAAAGTGTTTTGAAGCGATGAAACTAACCAAAAACATCAAATCCCATGTGATATAGTTTCTGTTGATTTTTATTGGTGAGGTGTGTCTCTTCTAGACAGTAAATAGATGGGTTTAGTTTTTTTTAATCCAGTTTACTAATCTATGATGTTTGATTGAGCTTAAGCCATTTACATTCAGAGTTTAATATGTATGGGTGGTACTTTGGTCCTGTCATTTTAGGAATGGGTTATTCATTGATTTAGTCTTCTATTCATTGCTTTAGTCATTTTACTGGGATTTCTTCCCATTTGCCTTTGGTTTTGGTGGGTGCTATTCCTCTTCTCTGTCAAGAGAACATCTTGAAGTATCATTTGTAGGGCAGGTTTGAAAGAGGCAAATTCTTTTAACTTTTAACTTTTTCTTTTAACTTTTTAACTTTTTTTTCTTTTAACTTTTCTTTACTGTGGAAGAATTTAATTTCATTTTTGAAGACAAATGAAAGCTTTGCTGGATATGTTATCCTAGACCCACAATTTTTTTCTTTTAGAATCTGGAATATGTCACTCCATTCTCTTCTTGCCTGTAGAGTTTCCTGTGAGAGGTCTTCTGTGAGCTTAATTGGCATTCCTTTATATGTCAATTGATTTTTTTCCACCTGCACATTTAAGGATCTTTTCCTTATGTTCAATTGAAGAGAGCTTGATTATCATATGTCGTGGTGAAGATCTCTTTTGGTTAAGCCTGATGGGAGTTCTGTGCCCCTCCTGGATCTTGTTTCCTAATTCTTTCTCCAGATTAGGGAAATTTTCCTTGATTATTTCCTTAAATACATTTGCAAACTCAGTTTCTCTTTCTGCACCTTCTGGGACTCCCATAACTTTTATATTTGGCCTCTTAATAGTCTCTTTCAATTCTTGAATACTTTTTTGGGCCAGATCTAGCCCTGCTTCCAGCTTTTTGTTTGCTTCCCCTTGGTGACAGGAGATATCTGCCAATTCTGAGATTCTTTCTTCTGCCTGCTTCATTCTATTTTGGAGACTCTCCATTGTAGTTTTAATTTGCTCTGCAGTGTCCTTAATTTCTGATATATCAGCCTTAATTTGCTTTTTGCTTCCTTAAATTCTTTGAACTCTTGTATGTGCTTCTCATTGTTGATCAGAATCTTTAAAATGAGTCTTATGGATTCTGTGTGCCCCATTTTCTCAATGTCTTCCTCAGTTAACTCTGAGGTAGGCATAGGGTTTTGCTCCTTTGCAGGGGAGTCTTGAGTAATATTCATTGTGCCTTTGACTCTTCTTTTGCTCTTGGTCATTGTGCTTCTAGTTATCAGATTCTTCTCCTTGGGGCAGGTTTCTAAGCTGAGTCACCCACAGGTCTATAGTTTGATTTTACTTATGGCAGTTGGTACACAGCTCTTTGCTTGCAGCTAATTGTGCCACTCCCTCCAGCAAGTTCCAGTTCTGGGTTCTTCCATTAGATTTCTGCCATGGTCTCTCTAGCTCCAGCTCCTGGCTGACCACTGTTCACCTCCTGTGATACCGTGCTAAGGTTGCACTGTTGTCCCTGCAACCTTTCTCCAGTTCACTGCAGAGAACTTAATTTCTTTATTTGTACGGAGAAGATTATAATCATGTAAGTTTGGCCTACTTTCCAATTTACTTTAATCAAAGATCTTAAAGGGCTTAAAACAATACAGTACTGTACTTATTTAAGGTATTTTCATTGTCCTCTGAGGATTTAATTTAGAGACAGAAATTTCTTTTGTAAATTCATAGTATAATATCAGGAGTTTGTGAAAGTAATTAGGAATCAACATTGTGAACACTTGGTCTATTCTTTTGTTTTAGGTGGAGTAATAAAACCTCTGCTTTTGGTTGTGTGCAGTGTTAGTCTACCAACAGAGTGAACAGTCAAACATGGTTTCCATTTGCTTCATTCCACAGCTACCTCTACTTGCTTCTGCATAAAAGGTGGTGACTGACAATATGTAGAAAGAGATTCTGTCTCTCTAAATCACAGCTGTGGAAAATCAATTCCTGCTATTACGTTTCTAGTATGTTTTACAATTGTTCAAATATGTCAAACAATGGTGGGACTGTTGAGGATGGCAGGGCATCATGATATTGTTGCAGGCTTTTCACCCTGCAGGAAGGTAATGGGGAGGGCTTTAGAGCCAAGCTCCAGAGACAGGGTCTGACTGTCGTGATCTGCTATAGACATATTAAGAAGTCCTACATCCCCATGCCAGTTTCAAAGTCACTATGTGACCTTGGCTGGTTACTTTCCTTCTCAATATCTTTGTTTCTTTATCTGTTAGACTACAAAAGTATGAAATTTATAGAGTTGCTATAAGAATTGCCAAAAGTTTTTTTGAAAAAAAGTCAAATCATGGCATACCAATATTTAATGAACCCATGTGAAAGTGAGGTGACATAACTGGCTTAAAAATTCAGAGTCACACATAACATAGGCAATCAGGAATGCTGAATTGAATTTACAAATAGGTGCAAATCAGGTTTGTTCAAAGGTGATAATCAATTGCATTCCACAGGGTATATTTCATTTACATTTCAATGGATAGAAGTTATCTCCATTGTTACCAGTTTTCAACATCTTATTGTAGAATAGCTAAAAAAATCATAATCCATATCATTCCTAGTGCTGCATTCAAAACATCTACTCAACTTTTTGGTCCATTTCAAAATCTGTGTTGCAATTTTTTTTTCAATTAAATACAGTTAATGTGTACCTAGTACTTGGTGGAGTAAGAGCTCAATTAATATTATTAGAGAAATCCTTGATGTTAATAATAATAATGATCAAACTCATCTGCATTGCTGGCAGAGTTCTCTCCCTAAAGCAAAACTTTGATCATGATGCCTCAAAAGCTGTTTGGGACTTAGCATCGACTGTGAAATGAATCCCCATCTCTTAGATATTTAAGGTTCTCTCCTCTGAGTCCATCCATACTCACCAGTCTACTCAAATTTCACACATGTAACTCCCTGCACGGTATGTCAAGATGCCAGGAACATCAATGAGGCATGAATCTTTACTTATACGACCGTTGCCCTTCTCAAAACTACAGATGCCATTAAAGGAGGGTGTTTGCCTGGGTATGATCTAGCAGTAAAACAGTTGTCTAGGTTAACAAGGGCATTAGTCTGTTAGGACAGGCGTAGTAAGAAAATACCATAGGCACGCTGGCTGAACCAACAAGTAGTTATTTCTCACTGTTCTGGAGGCTTGGAAGGCCCATAGTTAGGGATTTGGCTTGGTTTTTGGTTATCTTTCTGGATTGTTGAGAGACTCCCTGCTTTGTGTACACATGGCCTTTCCTCTATACACAGGGAGGGAGGGATGGTGGAAAAGAGGGAGATTTCTGGTGTCTTTTTTCTTACAGAAACTACAGTGCTACCATATTTAGTACTTACACTTATAACCTCTTGTAACCTTCATTGCCTCTTTACTGGCCCTATCTCCAATACTTATACCAGGAATTAGGGCTTCAATGTATAAACTTGGTGACAGTTACATCCATACATCAAGATCGATGAAGACAAGAGTATTAGCCATGGAAACTGGGAAGGCCGGCTTCTCCATTCTCTAACAAACTTCGTTTGAGTTTTCTTTGTGGTGAGATCAGGGCAGCTGTCACCTGGAGATCCTGCACCTGACTGCCTGTCCAGTATGGAATGCTGACATTGCATGTAACGGTGTAACCCACCCCGCTACAATGCCAGCCCCAAGACATGTTTATTTTAAAGAAGCTTTTTGCTCATACATTTTAGAGACATTAATCACAATAATATAGTCTATTTCAATATTAACAGGTTAAGATGATTGCAAAATACACATGATTTTTGTGTTGGCAAGGACCTGGAATTAACTAATAAGTTCTCATCTTAGAAAAAGTATTCTTTAGAAAAGTGCATTATGTGCCAAACTCTTTGCAGGAAGGTGTTTGAGTAATTTCAAGAGCAATTTCAGGATAGGTACCATCATATGGAATTGCTGTGTGGGAGGATATTACTTCCTATTATTATGGTTTATGTATTGGAAGCCAAGAGATGAGAGTCAAGTGATGTATACCCAGGTTGACACAGTGAGGCAGTGAAAAAGAAAAAAACTGACCTGCTAGTTTCAGAGCCTAGGAGTAGAATATGTCACTTCCTGCCTCTGTGGCATCAGGTATCTTCCATACCTTTTGTAGGTCTTTTGCATCTGTAAAGTGAATGGATGACTTCTACTTTCTGTGGTAGTTAGGATTGTGTTAGCTGTTGTAACAAAGTCCACCACTCCTGTGGCTTAACACAGCAAAATAGAAAGCATTTTAGCAGTTTTACTTTCTTTTTATTTTTTTAAAAAGATTTATTTTTATTGCAAAGCCATATATATATATATGAGAGAGAGAGACAGTGAGGAAGATCTTCCATCTGATGATTCACTCCCCAAGTGACCACAATGGCCAGAGCTGCACTGATCCAGAGCCAGGAAGCAGGAGCTCTTCTGGGTCTCCCATGAGGGTGCAGGGTCCCAAGATTTTGGGCCATCCTCGACTGCTTTCTCAAGCCACAAGCAGGGAGCTGGATGGGAAGTGGGGCACCAGAATTAGAACCGACGACCATATGGGATCATTTTATTTCTTTTTTAAATTAACTTTTAAAACTGAAGTATAACATGTACTCTAAAAAATATGTAATTTAAATATAGTATACTTATGAAGTTTAAGAAAATGGGTGCCCTTGCAAACTGCATTCTTGGAATGCGTTTTATAGCCTTCCGTTCACTGCTCCCTGGTGCTTGCCCAGAGCAACTGACATTGACTTCTAACAGCAAACCTTAGTTTCACTTGTTTTTATATGTGTATGGTATGTGTATCTGTTTGTTCCCTCTGAGAATGATACAGTTTTGAAATTCTTCATATTGTTGCATATAATACGAGTTTGCTAATGTTGACTGATCCATGATATTTTATCATAGGAGTGCATCAAAATGTATACATATTTTGTCGATGTTGATGGATATTTAAGTTATTATGACTAATGCTGTTGTAAATAGGCTCAAACTATATATAGGTATATAATAATCCATAACCCAACAGAAATGGATACATGCGCACACACACACACACACACACACACACACACACACACATATATAGTTTATAACTATTATTCTGTTGGATTATGGGTCTAGGAATTTTGTTAAAAATACTGAGTTTCCTGAGAGAGAATGAAACAGTGTGAGTGAGTGAGAGAGATCTTCTATCTGCTTGTTCATTCCCCAAATGATCACATTGGCCAGGGCTAAACTGAAGTCGGGATCCAGGAGCTTTACTGGATCACCCATGTAGGTGTGGGGTCTCAAGCACTTTGTTGTGCAAGTCTGCTACTTCACTAGGTGTGTTAGCAAGGAGCAATGAGGATTGAATCAGCCCTTATACAAGATGCTGGCACTGCAAGCAGCTTGTAATTTGCATTTCTCTAAGAGTTTATGGGATTGAACAACTTTTCTTATGCTTATGAGCCATGCAATAACCTTTCGAGTACCTCTTTTTTCATGGGATGTCCATTGATTTGAGGAAACGGCTTCCTAGGCAGGTCCAAGCTCCTTCCCAGCCCTCTTCTTCTCTAGTTCTAGGTCACTGTATTTGCCACTGTTTTCTAGTTCTTGTGTTCTCTTTTTATCTTCTGTAGTTAATTCTTCATGAATCTTCTTTCTTTTCATTTTGTTAAATTCTTCAGTTAGAAGTTTATTTCAGTAGTCTTAATCGTTTGAAAAATGGTTAGTCCTATGAATGTTTTGTTTTTCCTGTTGATTGAAATAATATTTTAAATGGCTCTATTTTCTATTTTCTTAATAACTTCTCATTCATTGTATTGGGATACGAGGATATTGTTTATACCATTTCTACTTTTGAGAATTTGTTGACATTTTATTGATACTTAGCATATAAACAATTTAAAAAATGCATATGTATATATATATCAACTTCTTAGTAAAACAGATAGCTTTCAGAGAAGTCATCTTTGCTTTAAATACAATAAATAAATAAAATTATTTTCATCAGGTGTGAAATGAGAATAACATTAGTTACTACTATGAACAGAATTTATATGTTCCCACCAAATTCTTGGTTTGATAGCTGACCCCTGCTGTGATAGTGTTAAGAAATGAGTCCTTTGGGAGGTGGCTTTAAAAAGTCCTTTGGGAGGTTTAAAAATGATTTTTAAAAAACAGTCTTTTTAAAAAGATTTTTTATTTTTATTAAAAAAGCAGATTTGTGTGTGTGTGTGTGTGTGTGTGTGTATGTGAAAGAGAGCGAGCTAGAGAGAACACATCTTTCATGTGTTGATTCACTCCTCAAATGGCCACAATAGCTGGAGTAGAGCTGATCCAAAGCATGGATTCAGAAACTTTTTTTGGTCTCCCACGCAGTTGCAGGGTCCCAAGGGTTTGGGCCATCTTCAGCTGCTTCCCTAGGTCACAAACGGGAAGCTGGATGGGAGATGAAGCAGCGGGACATGAAGTGGCTCCCAAATGGGATCTGTACACTTAAATGTAGAAGATTAACCAATGAAGCCATTGTGCTGGGAGAATAGGTCAGAGCCTGGAATGATGGAATTAGGGATCTAATCAGAGGCCTCTGTTAGCTTGTTGGCCTCTTCTACTGTGTGGAGACTGAGCAAAAAATGTTGACTATGAAACAGAGGCACTTTCCAGACATCAAAGCTGCAGGTGTCTTAGTCTTGGATTTCCTGAGCACTAGAACAGGGCTGAGGGCTGTTTAGTCCATCAAATTGTATGTTCTGGTCCTGCCAAGGCAACCACAGGCAGGACTCAAAGTTTGGTAAATCTACAACAGGCTAATTTTTTAATGGCTCATGAATTATGTTACTGTTAGATAATGTCCACCGACCGACCGCCCGCCCGCTTGGTGAAATAATATCGGCAAGTTGTTCAGAGTTGAGATGGAAGCTTTATTGGAAAATCCGTTCCTGGGCCACCTTCGCGCAGAGGGGAAGGAAGAGGGAAGCGAAAAGGGCCTCTCAGACACGTGTCTGGGAGTTTTATACCCATCTACACACGTGGGAGGGCAAAGGGGTTGTCCGTGTCCCAACTATGCAAGGAATGTCCATTCAGGTGTGCCATTGGTCAACTGGAATCCCGCCAGGTAGGTGACGTAACCGGCTCCTGTGGCCCCTCCTCCTGTGGGGCGGGGCAGACCCGCCCCTAGCCTCCATTGCCCTGGGCAGCCATCAGTTACCATTATTCTAATTGTGCCTTTCAGAAAACAAGATTCCCTACCCCTTGATAAGAATGTTTCTGTTGCTTATAGTCTACTCAGCCTATGGTATTTTTTAATATAAATACCTGAAAGGACTAGATTGTAGGCTAAGTTACAAATGAGGTATTCTCTGTGGTTGGGGTGGGGAATGTAGTTGGCTTTCTCAGCTTGTTCTTGATTGCTGTCAGGAAGCAAAAAGTGAGGAAGCTGGCAGTTAATGGTCAAGTTCTGACAGTTTTGAGCCAATTGCTGTAGGGGTTATTGCCTTGTTTCCTGGACTGGTAGCTGCTGTGAGTACATCATGGTTGTGTTATTGTATGTGATCTGGATATTGTCTCTTGATAGGTATAGCCAGCCCCCTACTTTTTATTTCTTTCTTAGGCCTCCTGGCTATCCTTTAATTCTCTTCTGTATCAATAATTTTCTTTCCATCTTTAAACATTTATCTTTGTATCTCATACTTTGTTCACGGGTGTTTGTTTTTCCCTTTTATTGTTTGAATTTCTCTTTACTTTTGAATGGTTGTGTTTTTATTCTTTTACTTCTCTCCAGAATGCTCCCAGCTTGTATTTAATCTTTTCTCAATTTGCTGTTCTTCTTTGAGTTTGTGTTAATGTGCTTTTTTTTAAGAAAGGAGATTGCTTTATTAAGTATTTTAAATTCTCATTGCAATTTTCATTTTTTTTCCTCATAGCAGCACAGTTCTGTGTTCTTCATTGTCATTTGGTGGTCTTGATCCTTTTTTCACTTTGTTTTAACTCATATTATCTTTGAGTAAATGCTATGCTGTTTCTGGAAAGTATTGAACTTTATGATAAGTAAGTATTTATTAATCTGTTAAATGTACAGTGGAAGTGCCAAGGATTTTAGTTAGTTGGATATTTTTCTTTGTGCCAGGATTTTGCATGTATGTTCATTTAGACTTTACATAGTGAAGATAGTTAGCTCTGTTACTTTCTATTTGTTATTTATTTATTGCTACTGTGTCAGAGGGTAGGACAGAAAGATAAGGAGCAGGAGCAGGAGAGAGCTTTATTTGCTGACTTTCTTCTTGAATGCTCACAGTAGCTAGGCTTGGTTGCGATTGAAGTTGGGAGCAGGGAACTCAAATCAAGGCACCAACATGGATGCCAAAACCCAACCACTGAACCACCTTCCTTGTAGAGTCTACATTACCAGGAAGTTATATCCAGGAGCTGGAGCTGAGAACTTGATGGGTGTTTCCAAGAGGATAGACTAAACTCCTCTACTAATTATTACTATTATTTTTAAGTGCATTTCTTTCTTCCTTTGTACCATAAGCACAAATTAAAAATATGGCATCTATTTTTTTTTCTTTCTTCTTCTTTGTCCTCTTTCCTCCCAAGCTCAGGAGTATATTCTTAGTCTTTCTGACCATGTCCCAATCTGTTCTATTGCAAACTGAGATTTGCATCACTTTCATGGTGTGTGTTTGAGCTCAACATTTTTTTGGAAGCTATGGTTGAGTTTTTTTGCTCTGAACTCTTTCCCCCCTAGTCCTTCCTGCATGCTTGCTTCTCAGTTGTCACTGTTGTTTATAGCTCTTGTGTTTAAATGGGAGGGGAGTCATGTGAATGTGAGTATTTTAGTACATTCATGATACTCTAACAAAATACCCGACATGGCTTTATTTTTAAAAGACAGATATTTATTTTTCAAAGCTCTAAAGATCAAGGTGCTGGGAGAGTTGGTGTCTGGTGAGGGTCCAACCTATTTCCAAAGTGGTCACTTGTTGCTATGTCTTTATCTGATGAAAGTTGGAAAGGTAGGCAGGCCACATGGATCATTCTACTGTGCTCCAGCTCTTTCATCAGGTCCATTTGCAAGGGAGGAGCCCAGCTCTTGACACCTACTCAGTTCTTAATGCTAGCATTTTGTAGGTTAAGCTTCACCATGAATTTTGGAAGGATATGAACATTCAAACCAAAACAGTAGAAAATGAGATTGTAACTGTCTCCTCAGTTTTGTTGAACATGGACTTTGTTTTTCCTTTTCTTGATAGTTTCTAGTAATTTAAAAATTTTTTTTCAACAAAATTAGTGGCAAATGTTAATTTTTTGCCACCATGTTTAAGTCATCATTTAAAAATTTTTAATGTGAAAGGTTGTCTTATAGGCAGTACAGGGAACACTGGCATTTGGCCCCTCATGATGAGAAAGCCCCTCAGCATGACTGAGTCAAAACAAGGGCCCCTCTGTTCCTTGGAACATATCAACTTAGTTCTTACTCTGAGTTTATCCTGCATGTCAACTGGCACTTTAATTATTGCGATACTAGTTATGTTTTTATTAGGAAGGCAAAACACCAGTAGAAGAGAAGGATGGGTGAATAGAGGGAGGAAGAAGGGAAGGAGAAAAGAAGAGAAAGTGTAGAGAGAGAGAGATCAACTGATCAATCTTGTTTCTTCTAGTTCACTTCTCAAATGCAACGATCCATGGGGCTGGGCAAGACTGAACCAAGGAGCCTGGAACTCCATCAGGCAGGATGTCCCATTTACCTCTCACGGAGGATCCCACTGGCATGGTAGGAGCTCAAGTACTTGAGAGTCATCACACTTGCCTCCCAGGGAGTTTATTAGAAGGAAACTGGATCATAAGTAGAATGGGAAAATGAACCCATGCATTGTGGTATGGGACTTGGGTGTCTGCCTAGGCATCTGAGCTGCCATGTCAAATATCCACCAAAGTCTTTATTTTTAAAAATCTCCCTTGTTTGCATCAGAAGAAAAATTAACTTCTTAATGTGAAATAGCAGAAAACAGCAAACAGTGGTTAAGCTTGCCTTTTGAGAAAACAATTGGTAAATAAAGTTTAAACTTAGGGCATGCTTAGTGGGTAGCGTGATGGCACACATATTGTATAACTTTCTGTTCAGAATTACTTTCCTTATAAAATGATGTAATGAAAAGGAAGATGAAAATGATCTGGGTGTCATTTTTGAAGAGGCCTTAGAAAGCTCTCAGAGCCAAAAATATGTTTGCCATGAGTTTTATTGTTCTCACTGCTTCACTGTGCAAGGAAGGCAGTGAACTTCTCTGAGCCTGCAGTCCTGTTCTACACAGGTGAGAACATGTACCAGCGTGAGGTTTTCCCTGGACTGAGCCGTCCATGAATCTTCTCATTTGACTATCTCAGCAGCTGTTTGAGCAAAGCCTCCCTGAGCATTTCTGGCTCTTCCTCCAAAGCTGACAGACACCTTTGTGATTGATATTAGATAGGGTCATCATCACAGTGGATTAGGCTGTAACCCAGAGCACTGCAGGGCAGGGAGCGAGCAGGTGCTTCTCTCTCCTTGCCAAGCCTGGGGTTTCCAGCAGAGTTCTCTTTCATGAATGTGATTGGTCAAAGCCAGACTCTATGATTAGGCTTCAGAGGAGGGTTGTGGGGTTAATTGTGCTGAAAGAGATCAGAACCCAGTTTTCACTTTCAATTTGATAGGCTCAGCTGCTTCTCTCATTCCTATTTGATAACCATGAACATCTTGGCTGCAATGTTTAGAACTGGGAGGGAGGAAGTGAAAAGGGGACCCACTCTGATTTGGTGCCTTGGTCTGACTTAGAGTCTCATTCATGTACAACATAACACATGCCTTGTACAGCTGAGAATAAAGTGATGCTCTAATTTCCATTCTACATTTGTTTCCTGTGAATACCCCCACAGAAATACACTGTGCAGGAGGGTAACTAACAGGGCATGGTAAGGTCATTCTCAGGTTCTTTACGTTAATATCACCCTAAGAGCACCAACATTCTCCTCTTCTGAAGTAACCTCCTGGAGATACTATAAAGGCTGTTGGCAGTAAATCCTTCATGGCGATGAGGGAAAAGTCTACCAGGTGAGAGGGAAAGTCCTGGAACATGGCATTTGGGTTGGGAGAGTCTTTCAGGGAGGTGAATGTGTGTGGGGGTGTGGTTGGGACACGGAGAACGGCAGTGGTAGAAAATGAACTTGTTAAAAATCAGTGAGTAAGCTTATGAAAACACAAATCTGATGGTGTAATAATTTTGTTTATAGCCCTGTAGTATCTTCCCACTGCTTACGTACTCTGAAGATGCAGTTTAGACTCTTCAGCCAGAAACTACTGTCTGTTGCAGGCACCCTGATTTTTATTTCCTTTAATCCCCTGTTTATTCAGGGTTTCAGCATGACATGTGATGTTCCTGCTTAAAATATTTGATCCACTGGGCAAATGCCTACTCTCCACTTCAACAGTTGCCTCAGCAAAGTGTGGCAAGCATCCTACATTTAATCTATAAGACCTAGTTGTGCAATACAATACTGAGTAGGTTCTAGACTTTAGCTATCTTACGTGAAAGCTGTATTTTGTTCAGTGTGATGGAGGAAAAAACTCCTACAAAATTCTAATACTCCATTAAACTTAATGATTTCCAGGATTTTGTTGTTGTTGTTGTAATTTCAGTGTTAAATTCAGGCATCTTGGTATTTCCCATCTGTGTCTTTAAAAGGGTTGTATTTACTTAATGGGAATATTTGTTCCATGCAACGGGAATATCTTAGCCATGTAATGTCTATTTCTGTGGCTGCTCTTTCACTCACCTCTGTCACGGTATCTGTCGCTCTGTCCAATAAGGTGTACCATGGGCAGTGGTCATTACCAAGAGAAAAATGACCACACAGTGTTTCATTTGTCATGAAGCAGTCCCTACTTCAGCTTCTTGTAAGTGTGTTTTTTTTACTGGTCATAAGACACCCATACAGTGTGCATCAATATGTAAATGGACTGTTTAAATATGGCCACGTTGAAGAATTAGGGAATAATCTGACACTCTGTTCGGTATTTTGGGATGGATACGCAAATCTAGACTTTTGGAACTTAAAAAAAAAAAGTCAGTAAGACCAGCACTTGCCAATGAAAATATTGGCATTCAAACCAGTTAGCTCTGATACCAGATTTAAAAGTCTATTTTGATACTTTTTGATACTTGAAACTATGTCTTTGTCTTTGTGATATTCTTGTGATAAAAAGTCTATGCCTTTTAAAAAAACATCAGATGCCTCTGACTTCTCACAGGGGAGAGTCACAGGCAATGATAGGATACCCAGGGAAGTATATGGGTTGTTCAAGAGATCCTTGCACTGCAGAAACCCTCTTTACTGTAGAATAAAAGTAGGTCTCACTGTTTCAGGCAGAAATTATGTGTTAAAATGGTCTGCGCCTCTATCAGGTGGGTCTACGTATGCCACCAAATTCTGAGCTCTATGAGAGATGCATAGGGTTTAGTTGAAATCCCATAGGTTGTGTGTTACATAAAATGAATAATATGGGAAAGAGAGGGAGGATCAGTTTGGTAGAGGAGGGTTTGGCTATCCAGAACTGGGAGGGGAGCATCAGGGGCAAATGGCTATGGCTAGTTCTTCTTGACAGTGCAATGCTACGTGTAGGCATAGTGAGGGGCCTGAATGTTGCTGTGGATCCCATGAGTCTAAAATTTTGTGCTCCACATAGATTTCAAGTAGTTGTTGAGTTCAGCTGGGAAATGCATTCCGGGATAGTGGTTAGCCCTTGTCTACATGCTGGCAGCATCATCTGCATCCGCATGTGCCACCTTCTCATCTCTCCAATTGCACTCGCTCCCACCTCCAGCTTAGACCATGTGCAGAGCTTGTTCATTACAGGACAGGCTCTGGGTTGCCATGGTGAGGACAGGGCTTTGTAAACTTTCTCACTCGGATGTGCAACACTGGGGTCATGGGTTCTCTGTGAAACCATCAGCTTTTTTTTGAAGAAAACAAATAAGTTAAAAATAACAAGCTGGTAATTTCACATTCTCGATTTTATCAGGTTGTCAGCAGATGTATGTGTGTTGCATGATATTTTTATAATTTGAAAAGTGTATCTGAATCCTTCTTGTCAGAATTGATTATTTTAGGACTTTTTAAGGCAATGCACTCAATCAGCAAACCACACTGTGGAAATTGCTGACTTAGAAGCAGATGGCGAGATTTCTCACTCATTTGGCTCTCAGGGAATCCTGGCAGTGCTCCACGAAGAAAGATAGTGTCACTGGGGTCAGTATGTCAGTTTAGTTTTCTCAGAGAAGGACACAAGAGGAAAATGTAACTAAGCTTTTGCTGAGTCTGTGCACAGTCCAGGCTCCAGAAACGAGCAGTGTCATGTTGACTTTGGAGTTGACACTGGAGATCAATCTGTGTCACATGGATTACTGACTGGGTGGGAGGTCTTCAGGATCAGCGATCCACCTTATTTTACCGATCAGGAAACTGAGACAGGGAGAAGTTGACTTGCTCAAAGACACACAAGTATTTCATCAGTGATAAAGTTGTGTGATACAGTTGCTTGACCTGCTGCTTCTCACAATTATTCTCATATAAATCACATAGGGATCATGCTAAAAATGCAGGTTCTGATCCCTGGGAGAAGTATGGCCTGAGAATCTGTAATTTTAGTGTGCTTTCATATGTTATTGATGTATTTGTTCCCTTGACAGCATTGCAATTACATTTCAAAATGAGGTACTAGGGCCATAATATTGTGTCCTTTATGAGTACCTGTGTTAGAATGGTGGATTAAGCAATGAGGAGGATGCTCGCAGCACACATCCATATAGGTTCTTACAGAGGTGCGTTGGTGGAAACCTACTTAGTGGGTTGTCAGGGAAGGAGGGGTCAGTTTACAAGGCTCTGTTCAGGTCACTTTCCTTTTTCATTGTTGACTTTGGGATTATTTTTTATTTTATTTTTTTAAAAGAGAGAAGGGACAAAAAGTGGAAATATCATGTTAGAATTGTACTCACCAACTATATTGAATCCATTAAAAATTAATTTTTAAAAATCAGAGAAAACGATTTATTTTTGTTTGAGATAGAAGGGGAAACAGGGGGAGAGAGAGACTGATCTTGTATTTGCTGGTTCACCTTCCAAATGGCCACAAGGATGGGACTGGTCCAGGCCAAAGCCAAATTCCAGAACTCCATCTGGGTCGTCCACATGGGTCCCGTGTACTTGGGCCATCTTTAGTAGGAGCTGGATTGGGAGAAAAAGAGCAGCTCCTATAGGATATTGTGGGTAGCAGCTTAACTAGTTATAGCAAAACACAGGGCCCTGTTAACTATTTGTTTTCTTCTTCACTGGGACAGAGTAGAAAGGAGGGATACATGTTAATCATGCATGAAAAAAAAAAAAAGATTGCTGGGTATCCTAGGGAATTCCAGGTCTTATTTAAGGTGTTATCCTTAGATATTATCTGACCTTAGATTTGTCTACTTCTCTAATTGTCTTGAAAATGGTTTAAAATCTCTAAGCTATAGAAATCTAAATGTAATACAAATGGTTCATTTTTTAAGAAATGCAAATGAAATTTGACTAGTGAAATGCAACTGACAATTGTTCTCTCTCAGTATACTCATGTTAGTGTTCCTGATTGGATATGTGTGTGTATCTGTATGTTTTAAAGGTTTATTTATTTTTATTGCCAAGTCAAGATATACAGGGAGGAGAGATAGAGAGGAAGATCTTCTGTCCAATTATTCACTCGTGAAGTGACCACAATGGCCAAAACTGAGCTGATCCGAAGCCAGGAGCCAGGAACTTCTTCTGGGTCTCCCATGCAAGTACAGGATTCCAAGGTTTTTGGCCATCCTCGACTGCTTTCCCAGGCCACAAGCAGGGGGCTGAATGGGAACTGGGTCTACGTAGCCACTAGGCTACGGTGCTGGGCCCTAGAATCTTCATTTCAACCTTTGTGTAGCAGTTAATATCATGCTGTCTTCTTGCATATCAGTGGATCAAGAAGTGCAGCAATTTACTGAGGGACACATGGCTATCGAATGAAGGAACAAGGACTCTTACAGGGGACTGGAAATTCAATCTGGGCCTCCCCGTGAGGAAATCAGGAACTTTAATACATGAGCCATCACCACTTTCTTTCAGGGTTCATGTTAGCTGCAGCTGGGACTCAAGCCCTGGTGCTGTGATGTGGACTCTGAGTACCTTAACCACTAGGGTTTAGCTTGGTAAGCAAACTGTGCTGCTACTTTAAGAAAAGTCCATGAAGTGGGATGCCAAAGTCTTAGAATTGTCAAAAAATTCATGAGATAGAATGAAAGCTACAGCTTAATTCCTAGTCAGCGGTAATCAAACATTAGTTTTTTCTCATTTTCTTCATTTTGCCAAGAAATATATTCATTTACAGTGATTTCTGTTTACCCAGAAGCGAGTTAATGATTCAGTGACTTTTATTGGACACTTAAAATGCATCTAGCCTGTGGTTGAGACTATGAGGTATTTAAAAACGTAAAATACTCATCTCTGTTTTCAATGATTGTTTAATTAGGAAGGGAACAGCAACATGTTGAACAAATAGACATCAGTACAATGTGAGTTTGTGAGCACTGTAATTATGGGTGAAGTGTGAGCAGAGATGAGGTGGTTGGAAGGATGTGCAGTGGAAGAGTTTGTTAACCATCAGGTAGGGAGGTGTGGTGTGACACAGCAGAGGTGGAAAGCAGGGCTGGGCTGGCTAGAAGACTTCAGACTCCAGGCTAAGTGGTTAGGACTTGGCCAAAGGGCAGCAGGCACCTGGATGGGTTTACAGAGAAGGATGAGGGATGTGCTCTTCAATGCTGGATGTGGCCCTCTGGAATGTTGCTGTTGAGTTTCCTGCATTTGTCCTGCAGGTCAGAGATATCGTTGCTTGCTGCTGTGCACACTGATTCAAAGGTTGCCTGTGTTGGGTGATGAGGAGGCAGTGTCTGTTATAGGCAGAGATGACAACTGAGATGCCCCAAGTAGGCAGTAACTGTAGCTTCTGTAGCTCCTGGCACCTTGTGCTTCCTTCTCCAGGTCTCTGCACTGCTATTACCAGATGCTATTTGTGATCTTTCATCATAAGCCTATTCTTTTTGGACTTTGCTCTATTTTTGCTCTTCTGGGTCTCAATTTAATAACAAGTCTTGATTTTGACCGCTAAATATTGGGCTTTGCTGTTTTAGTCAATGTGTTTCATTACCATTGTCAATTCTAGACAAGCCTCTTGATAATGGAATTCTATATGAGCCTTTTATGAGGATTTTGACAAGCTTCCTTTCAAAAACCAAGGCAGTTTCAACAGAACACCATGGACTTTGGGCAAATGAGATGGGCGGGACCTCCTTCACATGGCCTCAGGGCTCCAGGGGTTAGTTTCAGTGCAGGTTAGTTGGAGGATTATTGTGATCAGCTGCACATATTCATCAGCACTTGAACTGGGAGGTCCTGAACCTTTGAGCAATGGGGGTTAGGAAACATTACATGAGCCATGTGGGAAGGGAGATGAGAGTCCATTTATGGAGATGGGATGCAGAATACAACTGACAAATGATTCTAATATAGCAAAGCTAGGGCAGCTACCAACCCCTTCAGTGGCCAAGATGATAATGAAAAATAAGAATAACAAACACCTTTGCTGAGTATTTTACATGAACTGTTTAATTTTTTTGTTCCCACTGCAACCCT
This sequence comes from Ochotona curzoniae, assembly GCF_017591425.1. Classification (NCBI taxonomy): domain Eukaryota; kingdom Metazoa; phylum Chordata; class Mammalia; order Lagomorpha; family Ochotonidae; genus Ochotona; species Ochotona curzoniae. The sequence continues at coordinate 64,807,980 of NW_024466599.1, forward strand.
GGAAGGTTGCTATTATGACTCTTATTTTGTAGCTAAAATTCTAGTCTTTCAGGGACTGACTTCTGAGCTCCTCACAGCACTGCATAGCCTCTGTGGGAAGATATCAAAGTAAAAGAGTTGGTTTGAAGTTAAATTGTTCTCACTTTGGCATTCAGATGAGCCCTAAGGAATGGTTGGTTGTGCTTGCCAACACTCTCTCTGTAGGAGGGAACAGAGGGGACCTGGAAAGGGATTTCTCAAGGAGAGATAGTAAGTCCTGTTAGCTAGGATTGTAGTCTTCCCACTGAAATGACAGACACTCAGGCCATCCTGTCTGCTCCAGGCCTCATGGAATGACTCCTGGATATTAGAATTCAGAGCATGCATGGTTGGACACAATGATACCGGGGATAAAAATAAAGATAATGTGATGTCTGTTACCAAGACTGTTACCTCATCCTACAGTGATGGGAGAAAGTAAGAGTCAGGGGATGGAGCTGGGAGAAGAGCTTATAAAATGTTTGGATTTGAGGCACTGGGCACACTGCAGGTGTGAAGGAAGCAGATGGCAAGGGAAGAGTGTCATGAGCTGGGTCCCTGCTCCCTAAATGGCAAACACAAGCAAAGCTACTTGGAAAATGTTTTTGGCTTGCTGGATCATGCCTGTTTGACCATGGCTGCTCTGTCACCAACAGACTGTTGCCATCATGCCTCTTGGGAAGATGCATTTATGGGGCACTTTAGTCTAAACAGGAATTGCTGGCCAGCAGAAGGGCCTGGTCCAAATAAAGGAGTGAAGAGCCAGCAAAATCAAAACACTTATAACCCTGTGTGTGGTCTTGCATTTGGGTTTTTCTGTTGTTCATGTTCCATCTTCCTCATTTCTAGCAGCGATATAGATTGGTATTATAAAGCAACAGCAAATTGCAAGTGTTTTCTACTATTTGAATTTCTTCTTGTTACTGAATTTCAGGCCTAGACTATCTGCTATGGATATGACAAATAATTTTGTCCTTTTTAAAGTAACCAACAATAATTGACTGGAGTCAATTCTTTTAAACATTTATTTTCTTTTTATTGAAAAGGCAGACTTACAGAGAGAAAAAGAGACAGAGAAATCTTCCATTTGCTGGTTTATTCCCCAAGTGGCTACAATGGCCATAGCTCAGCCAATCCAAAGCCAGGGGTCAGAAGCTTCTTCCAAGTTTCCCCTGCAGGTTCAGGATCCCAAGGCTTTGGGCTGTCCTACAATGCTTTCCCAGGTGACAAGCAGGGAGCTGGATGGGAAGTGGAGCAGCAGGGACATGAACTGGCACCCATAATGAATCCTGGGCAAGTAAGGCAAGGATTTAGCTACTAGGTTAGGCCCCAGAGTTAATTTTTCCCCCACAGGTCTCCCAGCCTGTGGAAAACATTGTTAATCCAAACAAAAAAATTGACTCAATGACTTACCACCTACTGTCTAAAAGTCTCTCTATTCTGGTCCTTTGTGCCCTTTTCCTGGTTGCATACCAGAGACCATGTTAGACCTTTGGTAAATGACTGTGCATCAGAAGTAGGAGGAAGCTTTGACAGTCATCAAATATTGATTGGTGTGGGACATATTTGCCTCCTATATAGTGACATGCATATTGTAACAAATACCCTTTAGTTATAGAATACATAATTATGTGGACTTCTCTCTGGACCTCACTTTCCTGATCTGTAAAATGAATGGCTGACTACATGACTTCCAAGCTATTTTTGAACTTTAATGTTCTAAGAGTCTGAATTTTTAAACAATGGACAATGAGGATCTCTCTCACATCTTTTCATGATGCTACAACCTGTTTTAATTTTGGCTCTGAGACTGAATCTTCTAAACTGTAATCAAATTAATTGAAGCAAACAGTTATCCCTCCTTGAATATTTTGACTAAGTAAGATTTCTCTATAAGGGCACCCAATTGCCACAATTGCCAGTCTGTGTCCTGAGCCCTTCATGGAAATGCAGATTTCTGATGAAATCAGGATAAGTCAAAATCAGTAGAATGTTGTGGAAAGGTGGCAGCTGGTAGGACTGCTGGTTCTGGAGGTAAACTGTAAGCACTGTAGAAACACAAGAAGTGAGACTTACAGGTATTTGCTACCTGGGATTGGTGAGAAGAAGGTTCAGCTGGAATACAAAAATGCCCAATGCCCGAGAGACAGCGGAAGCAGGAACCAGCTGTCCAGGACAATCCTGGGTGCCTCAAGTGTCCCATCTTCATCTCCTCAGATCGGTGCTATTCACACAAATCTTGCCTCAGTTCTTTGCCATGTCTTGCAAGCTGATTCAACCATCACTTCCTGAGATCCCTGATGGTCCCTGAGAAATAACACCCAGGCACTGAGACGTGTAAATGTTGCTTGAAAACCAACACTTATTTTCTGGTGATAAAGGAATCATCCTTCTTTCATTATTGTTCCATCAACTCCAACTCACAAAAGGGCTTAGGTTCCAAAGAGCACTCACATAATTGCCTGCCCAAGTAATAAAGAGGTTATATTCTTTTCTGTTGTGATGGCAACAGCACATTTTAGGAATTTCATTTCTTCTGTGGGATCTCCACCTGTGATGTATTTGTTGCAGGAGAGATTCTGAATCTGATGCTCTTTATCCATTTGCTAAAATTAAATCCCCTGGAAATTTGTTTCAGATAACTGAGATGAGGGCCCAAGATCCTGTTCAATAGTAGTAAAATTTTATTCTTTTTTTTAAAACTGAGATTCCTTTGATATACCTTTTTAGGGGCGGGAGTGTCAAGACTTTGGCTGTTCTTTTGGGTTTTAGGGTTTCAGAAATGCCTGCCTCTCCTTCAGTGCGACTTTCCCTGCCCTGGAAGGACCCGCTCCATGTTTTGCTTGCTACTCTTCATTCTGTTAGTACATCCTTCCAGAACACACAGTACCAGCCCAGGCATGGGGTCTCGGCATGGGTTTCTTTTGCTGCAAACATGTGGTTTGGGAGAATTGGTGACTGTCTTGGTCTCTTTAGGTTTCTTTTTCTTCTAGTTTGTGCCAGTGAACATGAAAACCACATCACTTACCCAGGTTTGGGATTTTACTTAAGAGTATCTATCAATAGTAAGGTCTAGGTAATTACCTCTGGACAGACTAACACTGTCCTGGGTAGATGGGAAGCATGGCTGCACCTACCCAGCCTCCCCTTCTGTGCTGTCCCACCACCAGTGAGTGAGGTGGCACTCTGGGGCACTAGGCTTTCTGGCTGCCTGGAACACTGTTCTCTCATTCTGCTTGGTTAATTTCTTTTTATCTACTCTTTGATCTTCATCTTAACGATGATATCTCTTATCAGAAGATTTTTCTGAGCTCCCAGAGCTGAGTGAGATATACTTTCAAAATGTCCCCTTCCCCATCACAGACATAATGATTTATTGTGGTTTCCTATTTACAGCTTTCACCTTGTGAGGGTGCATGTGGGGCTGAGGGACGGGGCCCTGTTTACCTGAGCTCTGCCCCTAGGTTGGTGTGTTTGCAGCTCAGCAAATATTTATTAAATGCTACACTTACCACCTCTATTCTCTCTCCCTACTTCTCTTCCTATTTCTCACTCTCACTCTCTATTTCTCTCTTTTTCCCTGGATTCTGTTCTCCCCAAGTGACTTGAAGCATTTGTAGTTTCTACAGTATACAGAGTTTTAAAAAATGAGTATTATGAAAGAAATTGCACTTGGATTTTTTTTTGCATCAAAATAAGCATACCTTTTAAATCCTATTATCTACAAATTATTTGAAATACTCTGCCTGTTGCATACATGTGCTTTTGGCTTTCTCTGCCCATTGATTTTTCCTTATCCTTTGCTTCCCTAAGTCTATCAATATTGTCTTTCTTTTTGCTATTCCTGGCCTCCAAGGTCTCATTGTGCCGTGCACTAGACAGCTCAAGTTTCGTTCCTCTTCTTTCTCCATTTTAAACCAGTGCCTAAGATGAAGGCTCTTTTGATGACAACCCCCCAAATAATGTTTCTGTGCTACATGACTTTGCAATAAGAGACATGGCCTTGCCAGCCTAGAAAATCAGGTGACCAGTTAACTTTTTGTAGGTAAGCATGTTACAGGTCTCTCTGTCTGAACTTTGCCTTTTGTGGTTTGGTCTTTTCACCAGGAGCAGGTGTGAAGCAGGATGGCTGCTGGATGATTCCTATTGCTTTCATGACATTTCTTTTGAATCTTTTGAATTCCCGATTATTCTTGGTCATCTTGGGCACTAACATTCCGAAACGTAGCAAAGATATCTTGCTTGCTCCTGCTATTTCTCACAATAGGCTGAGGCTAGGTTACAAGGGGTTGTTGTATAGAGATGAAGCTTTCTTTTCTGTGCTGTCCTTCAGGGTTTCACTTGCTACTTTCATAGCCCTCACATGCTGTTGGCAGTTATGTATTCTTTTCCTGCCTTAATTCAAGGCTGTAAGTAAATTGCATTTTTCTATTCTCTTTTGGTTTCTCTGCACTTCTTGCTGCCTTATAGGGCTTAAATAGGGCTTAATCATGTGTGGCTGCTAAGAGTTTGTAGTCTAAACACCGAAGGCAAGGCATCAGTGTGCTGAAGCAGCCCGCCTTGATCTGGTACTATTTCTTACCTGTGTAGTGGGTGACATCACTTTGGGTGTCAGAAATCCACCATTGTGGGAATATCAACACCAAAGAAGTTGTCAAACTTAGCAAATGCTACAAATCATGGTGCCTGTGTATGTGTGTGTAGGTAATGCGTGTATATGTGTGTGTGTATCTTGTGCTTAAGCATTTACCAGCACACTGCTGGCTAAGTCATCAACATTCTAGCACTGTGCTATCCAATATGCTATTGAATCGCCACATGCAACTATTGACATTTTTACAATTCATATTTAATTAAAATTGAATAAAAGAAAAATGCAGTTTCTCACTCTCCCTAGCCAGTACTGAATCCTTGATAATCGTATGTGGCTGGAGACTACGGTATAGTCGTGGATAAGCACAGACAGTTTGGTCAGAAAGCTTTAATGCACTGTCTGTGTGGTTTTTGCTGTGCTAGGTGCTTTGTCCCAGACATTTGGTGCCACAATCTGATCTGAGGCATTCGAGTTAGAATTGAGTATTTGTAGTTTCCCCAGAACCCACATGCCGGAAGTGGCTTAGACTACACTCTGTAGATTACAGGGTGGCATTTTTCTTTCCCTACAAAGGCTGTAGAGTATTCACTATGTGGGCCATATGGTCTCTGTTGCAGCTATTCAGCTCTGCTATCACAGCAAAAACCACATAGACAGTACATTAAAAAATTGAGCATATCTGTGTTTCAACTAAACTTTGTTTACAAAAACAGCTAATAGGCCACATTTGGCCCATATGCCATAGTTTAAAATCTTTGATGGATGCAGCCATCTAGTTTTTTCATGGAATGCAGCATATTTAGCAAATCTAGTTTGGGTCCATTTTAGAGCAATAAATTTGCTTCTGTGTTTGTATATGCATATGCAAAATTTGAAATGACATGAAAGCAGAGAGAAAGGTATAGTGGATACATTCGTAAGTCAGTTTTAGCAATTATTAATACAAGCCATATTTTAATATCACTTTCATTTGGTATCAATTTAGTTCCACTTAAAACATTATTTTTGAAATAGGAGATCTTTTCATTTGAACAAACCAAACTTTGAAGAGTTTTCAAATGCAACTGTCTTACATTATTTCTTGTTATCAATGACTTCTGAGAGCCACTAATTCATTTAAAATTATTATTTACTCATTTGTGATACATAGTGGGGTGGGGCAGAGAAAAAGAATGAGTGAGTGAGAGAATAAGAGAAAGAGAGACTGAGATTGTCGATTTTCTGGTTCATTTGCATGCAACATCTAGGGCTGGGCCAGGCCAAAGTCCCTAACCAGGAATTCTGATATGGGATTAAACATCCCATGCAAAAAACATTTTTCTATACTAACTTTCATTTATTTGAAAGCAGAGAGATAGATTTCTCGTTGGCTGTTTTCTTCTCCTAATCTCTGTAAAAGCCAGGGTTGGGCAAAGGTCAGGCCAAAGTCGGGAGCACATCTCCCACATGGATGGCAGAGCTGCAAGTGTTTGAGCCATCTTCTAGTGTACATATTAACAGGAAACCAGAATATGGATTAGGATCAGGACTTAAACCCAGGCACTCTCATAGGGTTCAGGTATCCCAAGCATATTCTAGACTCAAAGCCAAATGCTGGCTTCAGGAACCAAGCATTGTTAGCTCACATATTTACAGCATCTTTGCCTCCTAAGGCAAGAGGTGCTCCCCACTTGTTGTGCCAGGTGGAGTTGCATATCATAGATTTGCTTGGAGTCATTAAAGAGAAAGCGACTGTGCAGCAGATGACAGAATGCTCCTACTTTTTGGTGTTCTTGTAGCCCTAGGCTGTTCTTTAACAAGCCCAGTCCTTGTCTCCAGAGAGCCACAGGCCAGGTACTGGCCTGGACTGAACTCAGCAGCTGTTCAGGCGTGGGACCTCTGTTTTTCTCTCCTTTCACCCCCTTGCTGCCCTAGGTTTTGCTGAGAGAGATCTCCAGGCAGGCCTTCCTTCAGAAAAGAGAAACTTCCTTCAAAAAAGAGAAAGAAAAAATGGGAAAGGGCCCTCCTCTCTTTGTTCAACTCTCACAAATTACAGGTGATAAAGAAAAGGACTTAGAGAAGGGACTGGTTTACTCAGGGCTATACAGCTTGATTGCAATAGGCCAGGGTCTAGGATGGAGTCTCCTGATCCCTAGTTTAGCATTTGCTAGAAAGATATGAGGGAGAATGGAGCCCTGTACCGATGATTAGTTCTACTTACTTGGGCCCTCTTAGCCTATCTTGCATTTGATTGATTACTAACTAACCCCTGACTGAAGCATGAAGCCAACTGACAGCAGCCAATGGTATTACAGTTGTCAAAGAAAAGTGTGCCATAGCAGTGGAGGCTTAGGTGTAAACACAATGCCATGATGCCAAGGAGTGAGTGAGGCCTTTCATTTGTTCTTACTTTACACAGTGTTTTTCTCCCATGCTGGCTCAAATCAAGCTCTATAAATTAGAAAGCTTCCTGCTGCTTCTGCACCACACAGCCACACAGACACTGCCCCACTGGCAGAATATTAGGAAACTTCTTGTAACTGCAGGGCAAACTCTGTTTCTCCACCCACCTGCAAATAGCTAGAGCTTTTGGCAGCAGTCACATTTAAGCTTCCATCCAGTGGCTTCCATCTTCTCTGAACTTGCTTTCCAGAAAATTAAGAATAAATGAATTGAAAAATGTAATGAGTAAATTACTTTGAGCATTCTGTAGTATTTCTTAATTTATTTAGATAAGATGAATGAACTTCATGTCTTTCACAATACAGATATAGCAGCACATTTTCCACTCAATCCTTCCAACCTTCCCTATCCCCCATTTCCCACCCACCTTCCTTCTTGCTTATTTTCTTTTTTTGAAAAAATTCTTACAATGATATATTTCACTTCACAATTGCAGGCTTAACACTCCAGTAAGTAAAGTATACAACAAATAGCAGGTAGAACAAAAGCTGCCCCACTACTCTTTGAGAATATAAAAAACAAGGCTGCAAAAAAAATCGAATTTCAAAATGTCAATTTCACTTATATGGATTACATTTTTGCACTTTGTATTATTATAGAGCAAAGAAAACATGACATTGATCTTCTTGGAATCTTCACTAAGCGTAATGTTTTCCAGTTGCATTTATTTTGTTGCAAAAGACAGGATTTCATTGTTCTATTATGGCTGAGTAGTATTCTGTAGTATATACACACAATCTTTTCTTTATAAGTCAGAAGTTAGTAGAAATCTTAATTGTGCTTAATTCCATAACTTAACTGTTGTGAATTGAACTGCAATCAACATGAGAATACGAATAACTGTCTCATTCACTGATTTCATTTCATTTGGGTAGTTTTCCAGGAATGGGGTGGCTAGGTTACATGGTAGATCTATTTTCATATTTCTGAGATTTCTCCAAATTAATTATTTTAAAATAGACTATTAGAGTGGCACAGATCTGGTTTTCTGTCTACTGGTTCTTTCTCCCAAATTCCCACAACAGCCAGGACTGGTCCAGGCTGGAGCTGGGATCCGAGAATTTCATCTAAGACTCCCGCATGGGTGGCAGGGACCTTAACCATGAGAAATCACTTATTACCTCTAGTGTGCACATTACCAGGAAACTGGAATTGGAAGCTGAGATGGGACCTGCACCCAGTTACTCTGATGTGGGATTCAGACATTCCAAGTAGCATCTCCACTGCTGAGCCACACACCTCCCCTTGGCATTTACACACTACATCATTAAAAAGCCTGTGGTTCTTCTCGGCTTGATGTCATTCAAAGGCTACTGGTTCCCATGGGAACAAAAGGCAAACTCCTGCACTTGTCCGCAAGGCCCTTTGTGCTGAGCCTTAACACTTCTCTGCTGTCCTCTCCAACCCCACACTGTTTGAGGATATCCTTCCAGGGAACACTCCTGGGCTTTTGTACATACTATTCCTCTGTCTGAAACACTGTGCCCTGATTTTTAATGTGCTATTGTCACTTTCCCAGAACAGGCCTCCACTATAGAGCCAAAAATGAAGCCGTTTTTAGTTAGACTATGTAATACACACATGTGCTACTTAATACATACATGCTTGCCTGTGTTTTGCTGATTTAATAGCTTGATCTACATCTACAGCATCCACTGCCTGAGGAAAGCCATACCTTATCACTGAATACCTACGTTGTAAGAAGTGGACTCAATAAATGTGAGCTAAATAGGTTTTCCTAATTGTTTCACGCCTGTCTATCAATCTGTCTCTTCTCTTTTCCAATGAGATTGCAAACTCAGCATATTCAGGGGCTATGATATCTCTTCCTCCCCCCCACCTTGCTATTCCCATTGTCCAGTCCAGTTCTGGTAAGTGACCATTCACCTGGAGCTCTGGTTCTTTTCAACACCCGGAGAAGGGCCGTTGGAGCTCTCAATTCAGTGAGAGAAAGTTTCTCTGTGTGATTTTCCCAGGTATAGTTACATGTTTTTGTTGTTTGTTTGTGTGTTTTTTTTTTTTTTCAGAAAGGTCTTATGTCACGTGGCAAAGTTAAACAAGATGCTCAGAGAGCCGCCCGAGGCCTCCTGCTTTCACACACCCTCCTGCGAGGAACCCACAGCAAGGCATCGGTATTCCCCAAGGAACGGAGTTTAGTTAAGGTGCTGCTGGGGTGCTTGGCACTGTATGCCCTGCAGGTCAGGGCGATGGGTAGCACCAGAATCTTGCAGCATGGTTGCACTGCCCCCACTGTCCTGCAGGCTCTGGCTGTCCCCTAATTCTGGAAACTACTGATCTCCACACACTCTTCATAGTTCTGTCTTTCCCAGAATTCCATGGCATTGGAATCATGTGGTATCTAGCCTTTCAGGTTAGCTGCTTTTCCTTAGTAACAGGCATCTGAGTTTCCTTCATTTTTTAAAAAAATTGAACTGCAAGATGATCTAACCCAGCATTTCCTAAATGTATGCTTTGTGGATGATCCCTGAGCCTCTAGGTGAAAGAGTAACCCACGGTCAATTATGTTGGAAAATCTGAGTGCCTTCTCTCTTTTGGGAGGGCCAAGTTCACATGGGCTTTATTAGCATCGTTTAACCCACTTTTATCTCAGAGTCTTTTCCAGTGAGAGCTATTAATTGCCACAGAATGGAGTTCCTGTAAAGCCCTCATCTGAGCCAGCCCCGTCTTTGACCTCTTCTGTTTGGATTCTCACTCAGCCTGTGGTGCTGTTACATTCTCTTTAATTCTTCTCATGGAAACAAGGCCAGAAAATACCTCCTGAAGCAATGTTTCAGCGACGTCGCATGTTCTGCACCAAATTTATCTGTCCAAATGTTGCTGTGGTAACAACAAACAGTTGAACAGAAGATAACAAACTTGTGGGCAGACTGAGATTATTGTTTTTTAAACTAAGCCGACTTGGAAAAACTTGACACATTTGTGGTATATTCATTTAAGATCTTGGAGAGATTCTGAAAGGCAGAGTGATTAGTCTGAAAGTTTACCAGCAATGTATGTTTTGGGAATGAATTCATGTGTAGGTTTATCATAGTGATGGTTGTTGGCCATTTGAGTACACGTCAAACAAACTAACGTAAGGAAAGGGCTTGCTAATTTTGTGTAGGTTAGGTAACTGCTTTGCTCCCTTCCTGTTGTGTGAAGTAGGGGATCTTCATCAGGACACGGGTTGGCAGTTGCCCCCAGACAGTGTTCTGCCATCTCATGCTATGAGCACTTCTGTTTTTGTTTACAACACCTTCCTTCTTGAGTGAGAAATGCTGACCCTTCAACTCTCACATAACCAGTTCTTTTAGGTGAAGTTTGGCTTGATTTCTACTTGCCCATCTCAATAGAACCTTCCACAAGGAACCTCATCTGGCTATCTCATAATTTTACAACTCCATGCTCTGCTAGAATGTTTCTTATGGGTAATTAAGACATCATATTCTACTAGTTCAAACACCAGCCCCAGGTCCTGAGAATTCTTTGAAGGTTAAACCAATGAATAAATAAAAGAATGGGTAAATTAATCACTTATAGAGGCCTTCAAAATCAGCAGTGATTATTGGAGATCTGAACAAATACAAGTCCTGCTGATTACCTTTTAGGATCAGTAAGTGTCAATTTGCGGCTCAAAGCCTTGGGACCCTGCACCTGTGTGGGATACCCAGAAGAGGCTCCAGGTTCCTGGCTTCGGATTGGCTCAGCTCCAGCCTTTGCGGCCACTTGGGGAGTGAATCATTGGACAGAAGATCTTCCTCTCTGTCTCTCCTCTTCTCTGTATATCTGACTTTCCAATAAAAATAAGTAAATCTTTAAAAAATAAGTGTCAATCTGATGATTAATCTTTCCCTGTATAATAAACATGATTTAAGATTGTTAGGTTCCCAATGAAATGTTCAAAACAGGAACATGTTACTGATTTGCCTCCTAGTAGCTAAAACTGATGGTTTAATAGTCTTAGCAAGGTAAGGCACATGGATAATTATTTGCCTAATTAACTGCCTACCTTCAAAAGTTTAGAAATTGTTTCCTAATTTATGAAAATGACCTCATAAAAATTAAACAAGACTTGAGGTTTAGGAAAACACCACAGGCATTTTATTCTCTTCCTTTTGCCAACAACTATATAAATGTTCTCAGTGACCCTGCATTTCGTTTCACTTCAAAGGTGTGTGAAATTAGTGGAGTGTCTTGTTCTGTTGAATATAGGGGAGGGAGGTGACAAAATTGAGGAGATTTCCTTTATGCCTCTTTCCCTTCAATAACATAGAACCAGGTTGCTGCTTTATTCCTGCTCTGCTCACTGTGCCTCGGCAGGGCCAGTCATGATGCTTCGGACAAATATTTGCTGAAATAACAGTCAGGGTAGGGGAAATTAAGGACCAGAATCAGGGTGGTGGGCATAGAAAAATGGGCAACTGGAATGGTGAGAAATCCCTGCAGGCGTAGGGCTGATGGCCTTGGAGTGGACCAGACAGGGCTGTGGGAAAGGAAGAGGTTAAAGTACCAGCCAAGTGTCGAGCTGGTGGATGGATCTGATGTGCCAGGAAAGGTGAGTTGGGATGTGAAGTCTACAGATCTTGAGCATTGGGGAGATTGAATTCAGTGATCTGGGGCTATGGCTTTGGCAGGCAGTTGAAAAAAAAAGCTAGAGCTGAGATCACTGATCACTGGTGATACAAATGTGACAGCTTGAAACCACCAATGAATTGGTTGCTAAAATGAATGAGAGAAAAATGAAAAGAGAAGGGCTTCCCTGTGGATCTCGAGGGAATGCACATACCTTGTGAGGTATGATGGGGGTCTAGAAACTAGAGGAGTGACCAGAGAGGCAGACGTACAACCAGAACACAGGTCAAGTGATATTAAGGTCAGCAGAGAAGCCTTTAGGACTGGAAAACATGATTCTACAATTTTTGTATCAAATATATTCACCTAATATGATGATGGTAGCTTTATAGGATAGTAAGTGGCAGACCAAAGCAAGGATACTGGAACCCTCGCGACGTTTACTTTAGATAGCTCACACTGCGGTTACTAATTTTGGCCCATTATAGTTGGTCAATAAACACTTGGTCTTTGAGAGTGGGATCAGACAAAAAGGTGGGTTTATTTCAGGAGTACTTGCTTGACTTCAGGAACTTCCTAAAATTGACTTTGGTGTAATTTTCAAGAAAATAGAGTCTAGGGCCCAGCGTGGTAGCCTAGTGGCTAAAGTCCTCACTTTGAACATGCTGGGATCCCATATGGGGGCCAGTTCTAATCTGGGCCTTCCTGTTTCCCATCCAGCTCCCTGCTCGTGGCCCGGGAAAGCAGTCAAGGACAGCCCAATTGCTTGGGACCCTGCACCCATGTGGGAGACTCAAAAGAGGCTCCAGGCTCCTGGTTTCAGATTGGCTCAGATCTGGATGTTGCGGTTACTTGGGGAGTGAATCAGTCAGTGGACGGATCTTCCTCTCTGTCTCTTCTTCTTTCTGCATATCTGACTTTCCAATAAAAATAAATACAGAAATCTTAAAAAAACTACGCATGAATTTCAAAACTGCTTTGCCCCAGAGTAAGCTTATCTACCTATTATGCTTATTTTCCATGGACTTTTTAAAGCTCCCTCATATCAGTTTAAGTATATTAACTTAGTATATGGCTAAATTAAAATCAATTAAGTTAATCTTTGCTACTGTGATAGTAAATTTCTTATTGCCTTTGTAAATTCTTCCTGGGAATTTGCTTAAAATGACGTGATGGCTGTAGGAGGCTTGGGGATGAAACTAGATTTAGAAAAAGCTGAGGCATGCTGTGTCATTTGCAGTTACTCCCATAACCACTAGATGGAGACGTTGTACTGGCCTGATGAGCTGCCCCCAGCAAAAGGTGGCATCAAGTCAATTTGTAGGTGGTTCGAAGTCATTACAATGAAAGAGAAGCTTTTTTGATGCTGTGAAGTAAGATGGTGGATGCGATTCCTTGCAATACCAACTGGGAGATGATGGTGTCCTTCTGATTGCACAGACTCTAAGGAATTGAGAACTTTGAGCATCTGGTTCAAAATTTCTTTTGGGGAATGGGGAGAATGCTATTTTAAGAAATAAAACCTTCCCCTGAGGTTTACCTGCTGCCGCTGTTCACTGCTGTTGCTCACCTGCAGTCCTAAGGGTTTTGAGTCGCACTGTCTATAGAGCAGAAGATACTAATTTCTCTCTCTCTCTCTTCAAAGAATTTATATATTCTTGTTGGAAAGGAAGATACACAGAGAGGAGGAGAGGCAGAGGATGGTTCACTCCCCAAGTAGCTGCAACAGCTGGAGCTGAGCCAATCCAAAGACAGAAACCAGGAGCTTCTTCTAGGTCTCCCATGTGGGTGCAGGGTCCCAAAGCGTTGGGCTGTCCTCAACTGCTTTCCCAGGCCACAAGCAGGGAGCTGGACGGGAAGTGGGGCTGCTAGGATTAGAACTGGTGCTCATATGGGATCCTGGCGCATTCAAGGCGAAGACTTTAGCCACCACACTATCGTGCCAGGCACAGAAGATACTAATTTCTAAGTCAGGAGTTGGGCCCACTGTTCCCAAGACCTTCTCCTCTCCTAACAGTGATGGAAAAAGAATAGACGCTTACTGTCTAAAGGACATGAAGATTGCTTTAAGGAATCTCAGTCACTGTTTATTATTTCTTTCTAATTTCTTTTCTTGGCCAGGTACATGAAATGTTAGATATTTCTCTCAGTGGTAGAAAATATGACTATAACTTTCCCACAGCCTGAAACTAGAGAAGGGAATAGGGAAGGAGCTTTGAGGGAAGAAGTTCAGCAAGCGTCGTGTGTGTTTGTGTTGGCATGGTGAGGTGGGGAGGGTGTATGTGTGCAGGGATCCAGAACCACCACAGGGTGAAGAAACTGGAAATACCCATTGTCTCGTGGGCTCCCATGATTACCCCCAATCATTAATTCCTCCCTACAATACTTGGTGATGTTTTTGTATCCCATCTTCATAGTTCAGGGACTTTTGAAGGTCTTACAATATATTTATTTCCTATTAAGAACTTATTTTCCATCTCATCATCAATATAATTAAAAATGGCAGTGATTTTATTTCATGGTTAATCAAAAGGCCTGACACGAGGGACATCTTAACTGTTTTCCAGACATTATTTCAGTTAGGAGTTGATGCCATTTTCATAAGAGAAAATAATATCTATAGCAGGGTAAATTGTCAACAGGCTGAAGCAACAACTATTTTTCCCAGGTTCCCAAGGGATATTATCCAAAAACATTTTGAAGAGAAAAGAAGCTCAGTTTTGTCCTCTGTTACACAGAATTTCCATAACCAGAGGAAACATCTTGCTCAATCTAAGAGTAATTCATGATTACCTAGAATATCTTGAAGAAACTGGATTATAAACTTGGAAATCTACTGTCCAAACCACTGCCTCTGTCTTCTTCCCAGAACTGAATAGATTCAATTCGAGTAATGGAGACTTGTTATTTCTGGCAGGAAAGGATCAAGCGAGAGCCATGCAAGCTTGCAGTGGTCCTTGATGAGGGCGGCCCCGTGTCCTGCTCGACGCATCTCTGCCACCGCCTGCTCGGTCCTCTCAGGAGTTGCTGCCTTTGAGCAGCTGTGAAAATTCATCAGGTATTTTCTCTCTAGTGCTGCTGTTCATCTTTGACAAAATTAAATTGATTCTAAAATTATCTCTGGTTTGAGAATGGTCAGGAAAGCCATGTGGGCTGAGTTCAGAGATAGCACATGGTTTAGCTCCAATACTGTTATCAAAACCCTCCATCTTGTAGTTTATTAAAAAAAAAAAAACCTCTTGTCAAGTTCTATTCTGTAACTTTAATATTTCCTAAGTCCCTGTGGCTGAGTCTTTGCTTAGTGTTGGTTTTCTTCTTGAAACCCAACAATGGAAATGTCATAGGGGGAAAAATATGATTGGTAGATCTCAGCTATTTTCATTCACACACACAAAATGTGGAAACCCTTAGGAAGATAAGTGTGTTTGGCTGCCAGAGTAGGAGGAATAACAGAGTAGTGAGGAAGAAAGCCAGAGACGGCCAAAGGACGGGTTGGTAGGAGCATGTGTCCTCTGTTTTGTTCTCATTACTCTGGGTGATCTGTTGCTTGTCTGTGCGGTCATGAAAGCAATGGTAGCAGGCAGAAGGTACAGAGAGGCCGAAAGTAAGAAGCCAGTAGCCATAGCATTGGGAAGTCTCCTGAGCACTGGTTTAGTCCCTGTTTTCCTTCCGTCAGTGGGCTGCCTGAGCTCAGAATGTGCTTGGAGACGCGATGATGAGAGGCCAGAGACATGCTTTGAGCCTTGAAGACCATCTTGCCCCAGGTCACCCAGAGAATAAGCAAAGCCTACGTTTCCACTGCTTGCAGGTGAACATTAAGACTTGGCAGCAGTTGATAGTCCTAAGGGCATTAGACATCAGTTTATAAGAAAAAAGAAAAAGCGGTGAGACATGTGAGGAGTTGAAGGTCTTATTATACACATAATAACAAGAATAAATACAGGTTTATAAAGAAGCTTCACTCATTTGAGTGGGGTGAAGGAGAATACTGGAAACAGTAAAGCTAGGAGAACCAAACACGAAGAAGGATGAAATGGAAATATATGATCTCAAAATATAATTGCTGACCTGTAAAGCTCAATGGATGGCCCTCCCTTAAGAATGGATACAACCTGGGCCTGGCGCGGTGGCGCAAGTGGTTAAGGTCCTCACCTTGCACGCCCAGGATCCCATATGGGCGCCGGTTCTAATCCCGGCAGACCCACTTCCCTTCCAGCTCCCTGCCTGTGGCCTGGGAAAGCAGTCGAGGACGGCCCAAAGCTTTGGGAACCTGCACCCACGTGGGAGACCTGGAAGAGGCTCCTGGCTTCGGATCGGCATAGTATCGGCCCGTTGCGCTCACTTGGGGAGTGAATCATCGGACGGAAGATCTTCCTCTCTGTCTCTCCTCTCTGTATATCTGCCTTTCCAATGAAAAAATAATAAAAATAAATCTTAAAAAAAAAAAGAATGAATACAACCAAAGAGCTATTACCACAATGGAATATAGAACAAAGGATTTGCTTAGAAGACCCTAGAAAAGGATACAGGCATGTAGAGAAAGCACGTGTGTAGAGAAGAAAATTGAAGTAGAATTGTAGGGGAAGAGACAGACCTGAGCTGAAAGGACACAGAAAATAGAGCAGGAGAAATGATCTCACACAGAGACATTCTAAAAGCGACCAAAGATGGAGGACTAGGAAACTAGAAAATCAGATTATCCTCACAACTTGCAAGAGCTACAGTGGGTCTTGGTGAACTGGTGAAGAAGAAACTAGTTGGAGCACGATGCTCCTGCATCAGAGGCCCTGTTATGTGTCCTGGCTTTTCCATTTCTGAGCCACCTTCCTGCTAATGTGTACTTGGGAGGAAGCAGATAATGGTTCAGATAGTTGAGTCTGACAGCCATGTGTTGAGTTTTGGGCTTCTGACTTTGGCCTGGCCCAACATTGGCTGATGAAGGTGGCTCTTGGTCCATCTTCTGTTGCTCTTCCCAGACCACAAACAGGGAATGGGATCAGAAGTGGAGCAGCCAGAACATGAACTGGTGCCCGTATCAGATTCTGGCATCATAAGCAGAGGGCTTAGTCACAGTGCTGATCCCAGCCAAACTGATTTTTTTTTTCATTAAAAAATTATTTTCATATAGAAGTGCCCAAGTGCCCACCATTGTCACCATCTATGCCACCAACCAGCTTGCAGAATAGTCATTCAAACACAAGTGTCATATCACTTGAAAATCCAGCTGTCTGTCACATGTTCTTGCAGAAACTCGATCTTTTTTTTTTTAGATTTATTATTATTATTATTATTATTTTTTATTGGAAAGGTGGATATACAGAGAGGAGAGACAGAGAGGAAGATCTTCCATCCGATGATTCACTCCCCAAGTGAGCCACAACGGCCGGTGCTATGCCTATCCGAAGCCAGGAGCCTCTTCCAGGTCTCCCACGCGGGTGCAGGGTCCCAAAGCTTTGGGCCATCCTTGACTGCTTTCCCAGGCCACAGGCAGGGAGCTGGAAGGGAAGTGGGGCTGCCAGGATAGAACCGGCGCCCATATGGGATCCTGGGCGTGCAAGGTGAGGACCTTAACCACTTGCGCCACCGCGCAGGGCCCCAGAAACTCGATCTTTAAAGATCCATGCAATCCTTCTCAAGGGCAAAGTTGGAAATTCTTGAGGACTTGCATTGAATTTATATATACATGCAGGGGTAAATCCATATCAAGAATATTTACTCTGATGAGTAAAATTTGTCTCTTTCTTAGGCCTCTCTTTGAATGTCTTATACTTCCTTTGTTGTAATTATTTCTAGGTACCCAGTAATATGAAAAAACCAATAGTTTTTCATTACTGACAGGATTTTACTCTTCCTTTATTATATTTCTAATTGTTACCACAGGAAAACAACTAGAACACCTTTGTAGATTTTTTTAAAAAAAAATTGAAGTATAATATAATGAGATACACAGGTCCTGATCATTGTTTGTATCCATGGCACTGCCATAGAACACAAGCTGCTCTCACTACCAGGAAAGTCCTCTGGTTGCAGTTGATCTCCCAATCCTGAGATAACTTCTGAACTTTTCTAACCATACATCATCTTTCTCTCTTCTTGAACTTCAGTTTATAAATGGAATCATATTGTGTTTACTCTTGTGTGTCTGGCTACATTCACTTTTTTAAAGTGCAAATTTTTGCTATGTAGTTGAAAGTTTTGTGGTATATTTGTAACTCATAATTTGCTTTTGTAGCTCAGTAGTATGCCTTTGTATAAATATATATAATTTTGTTTATCCATTTACTTTCCAGTTTTAGCTTTTCATGAATAATGGTGTGATATGTGTATCTTTTTCTGGTGTGTCTAAAAAATGTGTCTTTTAGTGGCCAGCACTGTGTGCAGCAGTGTTTTTTTTCTTAACCTGATGTCCCACAATGCTGGCATTCCATATGGGCACTGGTTTGTGTCCTGGTTGCTCTATTTCTAATCTAGCTCCCTGTTAATGGCCTGGGAAAAGCACTGGAGGATAGTCCAAGTGTTTGTGTCACTGCCACCCACATGGGAGACCTGGACAAAGCTCTTGGCTTTGGCCTGGTCCACCCTGGCCCATGCAGCCATATGGGCCATGCAGCCTTCTGCATGCATTGAGCAGCCCCTCGTTGGGGTCAAATCTGGGAGCCAGAAATTCAACTCGGGTGGGATGCTTGAGCCATCATCACTCTCTCCCAGGGCTGCACCAGCAGCAATCAGGAGCCAGAGCTGGGCATTAAATGCAGGGCTCCAGGATGGGAAATGGTCACCCCAACCAGCATCTTAACTGCTTGTCACTTCGTTGTCTTTCTAGTGTCTGCTTACAAGGGTTCTTTATGTAGTCTGGATATGAGTCCTTCTTAGGTAAGTGCATTGAGAGTTATCTTTTGCCCAGGCTTTGTTATGCATTTTAATTTTCTTAATGTGCCTTTTAATGAGCAGAAGTGTTTTATTTTAATCAAATCTAATTAAAATTTTTATATGAGAGTGGTTTGAGGGTCCCAACCAGGAAATGTGGTCTCCCAAAAGGTCATGATTTTTTATGATGAACATAAAAATTCCATAGTTTGAGCTCTTGTGGTGTTTCTATTCAGCAGTGACTCTTTTATTTTTAGTGTATGTCCTTAACTAAAATTGTTTATTTCCATGCAAAGTTATTGTGTCTCATTTTTGTTAACCAAAACAAACGTTTAATACTGTCTTTGGTTGAGCAGCCTTGGTGTTTTTAAAATCTGTTGAGCAATAACTGTTTTCAAGGGTCAGTCGTTGATTATATCTCCCCCATGCATTGTTGTTTCTGTGCTGACCATTTATCTTTGATCCCCACTCTTGGATTTATTTTTCAGGCTGAGGGGGTGGGTCACAGACACTGTATTCTGGAAACTCCATTCTGTCCTCATACTTCAGCAATACTGTCGTAAAAAAAAAAATCACAGTTTTACATTCTGGAGTTACAGCTGGGGTTAGCTAAGTTTCTTTCTGCTGATAATTATGCTTGCTGGTGGGTCTTCTCTGATTGTCTCATAGGTACCCTCCCTGGTCTCAGGCTTTGTCCTGGGCTGTGCTCAGGCCCCGGGGGAGTTTGGGTCATGTGGCATGGGCCAGATTGCTCTCAGCACTACTTCATTTCTGCATGGTCGCACTTCTCTTCTAACGCTCATATCCCCTGGTGCCTATATGGCGACCTCTTAACTTTTACTCCACATGCATCCTCGCTAGCTCCACTGTTCCCTGATTCTTCTCCCTCCTTCGCAGAAACATTGAGTGCCATATTTCCTGAAGGCAAAGAAATGATAGGAAGCATTAATTACATCATATTTGTTAGGTACCTCTCCTGAACAACCTTTGCATTTCAACTGGACCAATATGTATGTTTCTGGGCTGCTTTTGCTATTTGTCCTTATACTGTAATTTACAAAGCATTGCAAAAATAGTATTTCCACCCTCCCTTCCAACTGTCTCACCTAGGAATTAAGTGTTTTTTTCAAGGCCACAAGACCACAAGACCAGTCCACAATGAAGCTACGTATTTGGGTATGTTACATGTTCTTCCCACCATAGTGGATTTGATGGATAGAGTGGGGGTTTCAGATTCTGCAGGACATTGATGAGGAGACATTATGGCTCTGGTGTGTAGGTGGGGGAGAGGAAGAAAGAGGGGGAGGCATTAGGCTGTGTAGCCTCTTTCCAGTTATGTCATGTGAGGGATGTGCCTACAGATCACAGTGACCTAAACTCCTTAGTCAGTGAAGCATCATTAGTCATGATTTCCTTAAGAGCCTGCCCTCTTGATCATGCACCAGCGCCAGCACCGACCTTTCCAACTGCATTCAGAGTGAGAAGTATTGTTCCGCAGCATTTGTGGAAGAAAATCTGAGAGTCCACAGCAAGTTAAGTTTTGCAAACCTTTGTCAGACTTTGAGTGTGTTGCAGCGTACATGAGAGTAAGACTCGCCATATAAATCATAGAACACACTGGAAGGACAGAACAGCATGGGAAGAGCTGTGCCTTGTAACTAGACAGACCCTTCACTAACCTATCTCAGATAACATTGGCCTTCTTTCCAGATCCTTCTAGTTAGGCTCTGTTCAGCTTTTTGTTTTTTTAGAGCACGGTGATGATGTTTTGCTGTCTTTTTCTTGATTTAGTTGTTTATGAGCTGTCTTCACTGACCAGAGTGGAAGTGCCACCTGGGCAGTGTCCACTTGTATTGTTATGGTGTACAAGTCTATATGCAGAGTCTGGCATAAAACCTAGCATGCACTTTGAGGTAAAGGATGCATGTAGAATAAGCCAATCCAAAAAAGACAAGTATGTATTTTCTCTGAGTTGTAATTAATATATGCAGTACAAAAATGTCATGTGTAAGAGGTGAAACTGACATCTAGAATGTGACTATCATTCTACCCTTGTTTATACTCCTAAGGAACAGTGTTCTAACTTGCTGAATTACTTTTTCCTCTAAAAGATATATTTTATTTTTTTTTGAAAGGCAGATATAACAGAGACAGAAAGAAATATGGGAAAAGGTGCCTGGCATGATAGTGTAGTGCTTAAAGTCCTCACCTTGAAAGTGCCAAATGGGCGCCGGTTCTAATCCCAGAAGCCCTACTTCCCACCCAGCTCCCTGCTTGTGGCCTGGGAAAGCAGTGGAATACAGCCCGAGGCCTTGGGATCCTGCACCTACGTGTGAGACCTGAAAGAAGGTCCTGGCTCCTGGCTTCGGATTGGCTCAGCTCTGGATGTTGTGGCTGCTTGGGGTGTGAATCATTGAACAGAAGATATGCCTCTCTGTCTCTCCTCCTCACTGTATATCTGCCTTTCCAATAAAAATAAATAAATCTTTTTTTTTTTTAAAGAAAGATGGGAAAAGAAGATCTTTCATCTATCAGTCTACTCCCCAAGTGGCCACAATGCCTAGAGCTGAGTCAATCCAAAGTTGGGAGCCAGGAGCTTCTTCCTGATCTCCCACATAGGCGCAGGGCCCAAAGGACTTGAGCTGTATTCTACTACTTTCTCAGGTCATAAGCAGAGAGCTAGACTGAAAGTGGAGGAGCCAGGACAGAAACTTGTGCCGATATAGAATGCTGGCACCACAGGGCAGAGTGCCAGCTGGGTTCACCACTGTGCTATCACCCCCAACCCCTCTCTGAATTCTTTAGTGGACAAACAAGCTTGTGATGACAAAGTGAATTAAAAATAGGTCATCACAAAATTATAAGTAAAATAAGAGAGGGTGAGATGGTAGAAAAATGGAAGTATCATTTTGCTGCTAGACCTGTATCTATGAACTATGTGAGATCTTTTCCTTTTTTATAAATAAGTTAAAAATAGATGAACGAACAAATAACCTATTGGGTCAGCATTTTAATGTTGGATAATATTTTGACTTAAGTTTGTAAGCCTGAAAAATGGGAAAATACTTAAACATTTACCTTACTTCAAATCACTGTGAAATATAAGACACATAGAGCTAAACTAATATTAGTTTTTTTTTCTAAAAATTTTTTTAAAAAAATTATTTAATTGAAAGAGTTAGAGAGAGAGGGAGCAGAGAAGAGGGAGAAACAGAGAGCATAAGCTTTTGTCTACTGGTTTGTTTCCAAGTAGTCTGCAATGGGCCCGGGTGGATCAGGCCCAAGCCAGAACCAAGAGTTTTATCTGGGTCACCAACATGGATGGTAGAAGCCTGAACAGTTGAGCCATTTCCCACTGCTTTGCCCTGCTGTTAGCAGTGATCTGGATCAGAAGAATAGCAGCACAGACCCCAGGCAGTACTCACATGGGATGCTGGCATTGCAAACGGCAGCTTTATGCACTATGCCGTCACACTTGCCCCAGCTTCTTCATCTTCTTCCCCTAAGATGAGGCTATATTCAAGAAGGTGATGATCCAGTGGAAGAGATCCTGTGAGGATGTTTCCATTTGGCCTGTAATGTATGCACTGTTTTGAAGAAGTACATTCGGGTGTAAAATTCCAGGCAGGTGTCCTCTGTTACCGCGCATAGTACCCTGCCAAGCAGCACTGAGTCTGATAGTAACCTTTCTTTCCAATTTGTTAAATGACCACACTGACAGACTTATGTATTTACTTATCTATTTCCTCAGCTGGCCTCTGCTGCTTTTTGTTTTGTTTTGTTTTTTTTTTTTTTAAAGATTTATTTTTATTATTTTTTCACTGGAAAGGCGGATGTACAGAGAGGAGAGACAGAGAGGAAGATCTTCCGTCCGACCCAGGCCACAGGCAGGGAGCTGGAAGGGAAGCGGGGCTGCCGGGATTAGAACCGGCGCCCATATGGGATCCCGGGCGTGCAAGGCGAGGACCTTTAACCACTTGCGCCACCGCGCCGGGCCCCTCTGCTGCTTTTTGTAATCCTGCTGCCTAGCACAGTGGTAAACTTCCCAGTAGGTTCTTGACCAGTGTGTACTGAATGAAAATATAAGTTGCTCTGAGCTTTCATAGAGGAGGGGGACATATTGAACACACAGAGGCAAGGAAGGCCTTCTGGAGAGTGAGGAATGAATGGCAATTTAAAAGTGCGTCGGGGGCCTGGCGCGGTGGCGCAAGTGGTTAAGGTCCTCGCCTTGCACGCCCAGGATCCCATATGGGCGCAGGTTCTATCCCGGCAGCCCAGCTTCCCTTCCAGCTCCCTGCCTGTGGCCTGGGAAAGCAGTCGAGGATGGCCCAAAGCTTTGGGAACCTGCACCTGCGTGGGAGACCTGGAAGAGTCTCCTGGCTTCGGATAGGCATAGCACCGGCCGTTGTGCTCACTTGGGGAGTGAATCATCGGACGGAAGATCTTCCTCTCTGTCTCTCCTCTCTGTATATCTGCCTTTCCAATAAACAAATAATAAAAATAAATCTTAAACAAAAAGTGCTTCGGGCTGGTGTCATGGCTCAACGGCTAGTCTTCCACCATCAGGCGCCAGTATCCCATGTGGGTGTTGCTTTGTATCCCGGCTGCTCCACTTCCCATCCATTTCCCTGCTTGTGGCCTTGGAAAACAGTGGAGGATGGCCCAAGTCTCTGGGACCCTGCACCCATGTGGGAGACCTGGAAGAAGCTCCTGGCTCCTGGCTTCAGCTCAGCTAAGTTCAGCTCTGGTTGTTGCAGCCATGTAGGGAGTGAACCAGTGGTGGAAGATCTTCCTCTCTGTCTCTCCTCTCTGTATATCCGCCTTTCCAATGAAAAAGTAATAAAAATAAATCTTTAAAAATAAATAAATAAATAAATTTTAAAAAAGAGAAGGCAGTACATGCTCCAAGAGGCATGACCTGAGAAAGAAAGATGGAAAGATTGCAAAAGATTCAGGAAATAGTTCTCTGCAAGTGAAGATGACAAGATGAGGATTGTTGGCACACGATACCAAAGTCTGTAAAGACTGAAGGCGCTGGGAATGAGTGAGTTAAAGCATAGTAAGGCTGAGATGGAGTCTGGGTGATCTCTGAGGATGCTCAACTCAGCAGGAAAGTGCAGGTGTGGGGAAGGAGATGGAAACTGAGGGAAAAGGGATGGAAAAGTGAGTTGAATATGGTGGAATCATCTGAAAGGCAGAGCAGGGTTTCTGGGGATATGTCCCAAGTGAAAATGACAACATAGGCTTGTCACCTGTGTTTTAGGTGGGTTTTTCTCAGCCATGGGGCAACTAGCACATCTATTTACCACACTGTTTCATCAGGAAGACCACCACTATCATTGGCAGAACTCAACCAATTGGTACCAATGAAAGCCCCTGCCTGCAGTACCTCTTTTTTTCCTACTATAACTCCAACCAGCATTTATGTGGCTAGCCTACTCTGGGTCTCTGAGCTCCATTGTACTATGCATAGGACAAGATAGACTATGAGTATTTAGGCAGAAGGTTTTGAGGCCTCAACCACCAGAGCATGTTGAAGGTAGGCTTGGCAGCCATGTCTTCCTGGCTGTGTGGGCTCTCAGTAGGAAAAGCAGGCTGTGAGAGGACTTGTGGAAGTACTTTTTGTAGCACAGTCCAGGGCAGGGGCCTGGCTGCCCAGAGTCTAAGGACACCTCTGTTCTCATATTGCTTCCTTACCATTCATTTATGCAATGTCTGATTGCAGCAGAGTAAATAGGTCTTGCTGTGGTCTTACTTTCTTCCAATAAATGGGCTGTTTTTGGAAGGAGAAAACACACACTTAAATTAAAGGTCATTCGCCTGTTGAGGAAACACCTTAGAGATCTGGAACTCTGTCTTAAGCACATCAGCTCACAGCCAAGTGTGGCTCTTGAGTTAGGACTCTCCTGGGCTAGCATACACTGCATGGATGTCATTTGTTTTCGCTCTCTCATTTTTGCTGACATCAGCTGAATGCCGGTCAAGGGGACCCTGAGCTGATTCGCAGGAGGAATGGTGTCATGAGGAATTAGTAGAAAAATCCTTTACACAGGGCTTTGCTCTGTGAATTGTGTGTGTCTTTGAATTCACATCACCCTGGCTTCCAAGTGACCAGGGAGTATCCGCTGCATGAGAATGCAGTAATCGGCCATCCAGCAGCCCAGCCGTGCTGCTAGAGGTGTCTGAGGTAGGTCAGTGCCCTTTAGTCATGCTGAAACTGACAGTTACAAGTCTCTCCACTTCTGTGCAGCTTCAGGAAACGGACACTCTCAGCACTGATAGTCTTTGAAGGGACAGTCTGGCTGGAATCAATGCGTGTGAATTATATTCTTTTTCTACTGTTAGTGAGCTGCAGGACCCTAACTAGGTCACTTTACATTTAGATGGTGAATGCCTTTAGAGCAGGAGAAGTCCTGTCTCACAGGAATGTTTTGAGGATCTAATGAACCAAGGCCAGCCGAAGTTTTCTGGAATGAGTAAAGCATGTTGAAGTGTAAGAGATTATTATCACTGTGGTGTAAGCCATTTATCATATCATTTCCACAGGGACAGCTCCACAGGAAAGCAACTTTTTCTGTGGGGAGAGTGGAAAGATAATGGCAGGGAAGATTAGAGTAGGGGCTGGGAAAGTAGGAGAGCAGGGAAGAGAGAGGATGAGGCGGAACAAGCTATTTAAGGAACTGAAAAGTGTTTGGAGCGACAACTCTCTTCACGTTAAATGCTAGGCTAGGGAGTCTATGCAGATCAGCTCAATGAATACTTACTACAATGTCTCGGGCTTCCAACGTTTTGGAAAAAAGGGTAGAAATGACTCTGCTTTGTCTCCTATTCTTTTCCACCCGTTTTGCTCTGCTTCAATCACATAGCTGTTGTTACACAAGAGCATACCAGGCTCAGCTGAGAGCAAGGGTTTTACACTTAGTATTTGTTTTTCCTGGAATGCTCTCCCTTGAAGATTCACTATCTCACCTTCCATATCTGATTCATTTTTCATCATCAGTACTTACTATGATTTAGCATCGTTACATTTTACTTATTTAGATTCTATGCCATTTGTCACTTCTACCAAAACATGAAGTCTGTAAGGTCAGACATTTTGCCCGTTTTCTACTTTGCTTCTAGTGGTGTGAATGATTTTTGATTTATGGTAGCCACTTTGCAGGTATATGAGTAAATGAATGGCTGGAAAAAGAAATGTGTGGATTTCCTGGGAGTTTTTGATTTCTGGAGGTTTCTTCCAGTCATACAATTTATCTCAAAGCTAAATATTGAATTCCAAATACTGATCTTTATGGTTTTTTTTCTAAAATTAGTTTTCCACCCACAAATAAGTTGGCTGTTGAATTTGAATTTGGATCTATTCACTGACATGCATAGGAAATTAAGCTTCTTGCATTTCAGGCTTCCTAGGAAGGAAGGCATGGCACATGAGCTTTGTTGACTCACAGCCAGTGTTACAATCAAGGTGGATGGGGGTCTTCCTGAAAGACCACTTCATTGGAAGGGTTTTCTCGTCCTGAGGTCTTGAGGAATCTAGAGAAGAAGCAGCTTATCCTGCATGGGGAACACATAGAAGAATTTAGTCAAGTTCTGGGTTCCTTGGGTCCCAGATTAGGTAGGGGAGAGGAGTCCAAAGATCTTACTAAAATGCAAAAAAGTGTAGAAAGTGGTCCGTTCACCTGATACTTGTCTGAAAAATTTAGAAGCCCTGAATTTAGCTACTCATAAATGTATTTTCTTGTTTAGAAAAGTCTCATATCAGGAGTGTTGTGCTGACAGGGTGATGAAGGGAGGATTGCCTTCTGAGCTTCTCCAGGTTGGTGTTTGTCTCTGAAACAGAATGGCTGTTGGAACCAGAATCTCATAAACCAATGTGTCATTAGAAGCTATGTTGTAAAATAATTACTACTGTACCGTATTTATAATTTAGCTGCTACTTGCTTTTGAGAGTCTAAATTCAGAACATTGCCTCTAGCCATAAACAAGGAGAAAGAGAAACTGCATATTTGGTTTGGAGCAGCCCAGCAGTATAGCAAGCTGGTGAGTAGGGGTTCGGGAGGGAAACATTCAATACAGTCTTTATTTTCACGTGCAAGCCGTAGGTGTGATTTAAAATTTTATAGTAGTCACATTATAAACTATTAAAAGCTAAGCATAAATAGGCAAAACAAAATTTTAAATGTCTCTAATTTTTCTCAATACATCCAAAATAGTACATACTGTTCTTGCACGTAACTGATATAAACATCATTGAGCTATTTTTTATTCTTTGTTTATTTTTTGTATTTTTGATTGTTATTTTCCATGGTATGGCTTTGTGGGTACAGGGATTTCCCCATCCACCTATTTTTTTTTTTTTTGCTTTGTATAAATACTTGGCAGCTAGCATTTTGTACTTATAGTACAATTGGTTCGGTCTAGACTTATTCCTTTTTGAAAATATTTTTTTTTGAACGTTTTATTTGCAAGACATAGTAACAGAGAGAATGAGAGAGAGAGGGGAGTGGGAAAGGAAGAGGAAAGATCTTGTATCTACTGGTTCTCTTGGCCACAACAGCCATGACTGGACCCGTCTGAATCTAGGAGCTTCTTCCAGGTCTCCTTCATGGTTGCCATCCTCTGCCACTTTCCCATGCCATTAGTGGGAAGCTGGATTGGAAGTGGAGTGGCTGGGATACGAACTGGCACACACAGGGAGTGGTAGCACTGCAGGTACAGACTTAGCCTGCTATGTCATGGTGCTAGCCCCTGGGATAGCCTCATTTCATACACTCAACAGCTGTATGTGACTGGTGGCTACAGAACTAAATAGCAAAACTGGCTCTATTTGCAAAGAAACTATTTTTTTCCCTTGATGCTCATAATATATTGATAAGTAGCAGAGATGAAGACTTCCTTATTCAGATATTTGGGATCACATTTTGAAATTGTTTCCCAACAGTTGGGGCTTGGGACAGAGGAAGTGGGGATGGTGGAAGGAGGAATCCATGAGCCTTTAGAACTGTATCATGAAAAAAATGATAAAAAGATGTTTTTCAAAGGGCCAGAGGACAGATTGGCTACAGTGTTGGAAGAGAACAATTTGAGAGGAGACTCAGAGTTCTGTGGACAGTGCCTGCTGAAATTTATGGTTGGCCTTTTGATCCAGTTATCCAGATGGGTCACTTATGAAAATAGATGTAAGTAGTATGGTTATTTATCAGGAATGTAATGCTGTAATGGAATGAAATCTAGACTGGGGGTTAGGAGAGTTGGGCAATAGTCCAGGCAGTGGTCAGGGAGGAGAGGAATAAACTCGCATTTAGCAAGCCAGTTATGACATGAGAACCTTTACAACCATTTACTATGCACTCTTAGAAAAAGATTACAAGTTAGGCAATAACTTTCATGCAAAGAGGAAGAAGTGGAACTTTGAGTTAAACGTGAGTTCTGGCTTATGTTGAAGTCTGAATAAAACTCTCAGCTCTGCCTTATTCTAAAGCTTCAGTGTTCTCAACATTATAATCCATATACATGTCATGTATTAGGCTTATTTTCTCATGGTTAGTTTTCAACCAAGGAAGCAGAACCTCTCTCTCTCTCTCTAGATATGTGTGTGTGTGTGTGTGTGTGTGTGTGTGTGTGTGTGTGTGTGTGTGTGTGTGTTTAGGTAGGTGATAGATATCTACTCCAAGGAATTGGTGTGTGCTAGTGTGGGGATTGGTTAGATCAAATCTGTAAGGATGTTGTTCCCATGCCTGCTGCTGGAACTTCAAGTCTTCAGGGTGGGGATCATAAAGGGAAGATCACACACATGCTGGAAGTGACAGGCTACAACGTAATGAGGTTGTAGTTTTTTGTTTATCCCCTCTGGCTGTGACCATAAAAATATTCTGTGGTAGTGGGTCTTTTCATCACAGAGCTAAATCTTTATGCCTGGTTGAGTATTCAAAGAACCTGGTGGAGGATCAAGGTGGCAGGAGAGTGAATGCAGACCTAGTGGCTGCTGCACAACCAGGAGTGGAAACAGCATCAGCAACAAAGTACCATGAGCTTTACAATGGTTGCCATTTCTCTCTGC
Organism: Ochotona curzoniae; assembly: GCF_017591425.1. NCBI lineage: Eukaryota > Metazoa > Chordata > Mammalia > Lagomorpha > Ochotonidae > Ochotona > Ochotona curzoniae. The sequence continues at coordinate 64,836,533 of NW_024466599.1, forward strand.
CTATCCTATCTTCCCCCAAATCCTCCCACTATACCACACTAACTGGAAATCTAAGGAGTTGGCTTGTTACAAATGCAGAATGTGTGAATGGATGAATGAGTGAATCCTATGGTGCTTCTCTCTGAAGTTCTCTGCCAGTCAGAACACTTTATCCTTGCACTACCTTGTAGAAGACAAGAAATTCTGAAGCACTCACTCCATTGAATTTTGGCTTTTTTATTTTCACTAGGAATAAATCTTATCTGCCTATTTTAAAGGACTTATGCAAAGATTATTTATGATAATGTGAACAAAAATATTTTAAACATTATAAAGCACAAATCAAATGTGATTTAGCATTGTATTATTTTAATTATTGTTGTGACTAATAATTCTCCTGCATCATATGGAATTATTAAGTCTGGCCTCTGGTATACCAGGAAGGCGAAATTAGATAAAGTAGGAGGAAGTTATCTGTCAGTTACCTTACACTGTAATCTACACAGGCAAGATTGAGTTATCATTCAGAATCTAAATATATTTTCTCATTGTATTTTATTTTTTGGTTAAATGGCTTAGAGGTACAAACATGTAACTAGAGCCATTGCTGACTCTAGGGGCTGAAGAGCAGTGGCTATTCCTTGGCTGGGAGTTGTGGGCAGTGGATGAGAATTCTGTCCTATAAATGTGGGCTTGCATTTTGTAGCAGCCGAACCTGCTCAGCAGAATGAACAAATCTCTTCGAAAATTCTTGGTGAAGATGGCATAGAGGAAGGGGTTGGCACAGGAGTTGATGGGGTAGAACAGGACCAGGAGGATCTTTGCCTTAGATACTGTGATTAGGGGCACCTTAAGGGAGGCTGAAATGGCAAAGAAAGAGATGGGGGCCATGCAGAGGAAGTCGGTGAAGATGAGCAAAGCCATGCGCTTGGCGATTCTGGTGTCACTGGAGGAGGACGCGATGTTAGGGTTCCTCACCGTGAGGTAGATGCGGGTGTAGCAGCCACAAATGATGACAAAAGCCAGAACATTGAGCACAAGGAGGAGCATGACATACAGTTGTGAGAGAGTGCTGTCAATATCCATGGGCAGGCAGATGCTCACCTTCATGTAGCTGCTGATGCCGAAGATAGGAAAGAGGGCAGCTGCAAAAGAGAAGATCCAGCCCATGCCCATGACACTGGCAGCATGGCGCAGCTGCACCTTGCAGTCCAGCCGCATGGCATGGGTGATGGTGTGCCACCTTTCCAGAGTGATGACTGTAAGAGTGTAGACTGAGAGCTCACTGGCAAAGACCGTGAAAAAGCCAGCAACATCACAGCCTGCTCCAGTTTGCCAGTCAATGGCGTAGTTGTGGTATTGGCTTTTCGTGTGAATGTCAACTGTTGCTATGAGCAGCAAGTAGATTCCAATGCAGAGATCAGCAAAGGCCAGGTTGCACATAAGGAAGCGGGGAACTGTGAGTTTATATTGGCTGGTTATCAGGATCGTTAACACTACGATGTTCCCAGTGATGGCTAGGATGCTGATAAACCATATCAAGACTCTAAGGATGTTGTACCCCATAATATCTTCACATGGGTTGAACGCATCTGGCTTAGGGGAGCAGGAGACATCAACCATTTCATTGCATAAGTCATAGTCAGATTCACCATATGTCATATCAAATCCTCTGCCATAACTGGTTTCATCATCTTCAACCAAAGAGATTTGCTGACCCCTAGCCTGAGTCATGTCATCAATTTCTTGCCTTAAAATAGATTTATTACAAATTGGATGAAGTTCAGAGCTAGAAAAAACACAAAAGGAATAGAATTAACATATAGACCCAATGTGGAAAATACATTAATCTTTGCTTCATCTGGAAATGATAAGGTTTCTTCCTGAAATAATACTTATTATTATTTTTTCTTACATCTTGTCTGCCCTTGAGGCTGAGCACAAGGGTTATGCTGGTTACTGTAAATGAGCAGAACAACTTGTATATATATTTGTAGAGTTGGATGCCCCATTGGGGAAACTATCTAGCCACAACCTGAATGTGGGAAGGAAGGCGCCTGGGACTAGCTGAGCCTTGCTGTTAAGTGCAGATAATTTATATTCCTGGTATCAACTCCACCCTTTGTCTCCCCACATCTTCATTCAGCTATCTTTCAACATGCCTGAATAGCACATACCCCCATTCCTATACTGTCTACTCCAATCCCTGGAAGATCCAGCCAGTTCTCTGACTCAAATGGGAGCTGGTTTGCTTCTTTATCTAAGTAAATTAGAGGATCAGGGTCTGCAGTCCCCTCCCTTTGTTCTTTAACTTAGGCTATTAAGACACCGGCTCATTTTACTGAAGTGCTACCAGGCTGTCTTCTTTATTCTCATTTCCCAAGAGCCACAATAGCTTGCAGACCTGTGTTTGCATTGCAAGGTGAGTTTGGTTCTCTCATATTCAACACTTCCCTAGTAGGTGACCAAAAGAACAAATGCGGATTACAAAGGGCTCAATTATTCTAAGACTGTAGTCTACCCCTGGGGAGTTTGGTTCTTTTGGTGGTCACTCTTCTGTTTTCTCTTTTAGCCCATATGTATGAGAGACCTTCTCAAGAGGTCATAGGCACTTGCAGAAGGATTCAAGTGAGATCCAGAGGATAAATATCAGCCATGAGCATACCCATAAATATTCTAACCTAGCGTATTTTACACACTCTGCATGTGGAGATGCAGAATAACTACTACTGAATTGAAGCAAATGTATAGGATGGAAATGCTTCACCCTGGGTCTCCTTTTGGATTGAAGTAAATCTCTCTCACACACACTCACACACACTCACACACACACACACACACACACACACACACACACACACAGCCTCTCCATCCTTCCCCAGGGGACAAGTTCACAGAAATATTTAGTGACTGCTTCTCTCGAACTTGAATCTCAGATATAAATGCAGAAGTCAGTGTTAAAACCATTTGGAAACTCTCATGAGAGAGATGACTGAAGGCCCAGAAGAGAGAAAGATTCCCTTTGCACTAAAGGATGAGTGCTCACTGCGTGTCCAGGACACTGAATTTTCACCAGTGGCTTTGATTAGAAGAGCTACGAGGCAGAACTGTCTCTTGCCAGAAGTGAATTGCATTGCCAAGAAGTCATTTTTCTCTTGAGGAATTCTCGTTTTCATGAAGGGTATATCCTTTGTTTTTAGAGGCCAAACCAAATCTTTGTGATAAGACATCTCAAATCAGGAGAGGGTTGTTCTAAAGAAGGTACATGGTTAAAACACTTATATTTGGCTGTGAACAGAACTAGACTGCAGAAAATATTTTGATATAGTTGATGGTCTTGTAATACAGGCAAGGGAGCTTCCAAGATGGGCACAGAAGGGAAAGGAGGGCTGTTCTGTGGTTCTGAGTCTTCACGGCCAAGTGTCAAAATATTGTTATTAAATTGGCAATGTTGGGGCACACTTAAGACTGATAGAGTTATAACTCCATATATGAAGAACTATACTTTATGTAATACTATGGGGAAAATCAGACAGGCAGTGGGAATTAGGGGGGAATCCCTGACTACAAAATTGCATCATGGAATTCAAAAATTAAAATAAAAATAAAAACAAAATAAATTAGCTGCAGCTTGATTCTAGGAACAAACAGAAAGAAAACTGCTTCTTGCTGATTGCAGTTTGGTTTATTGGAATGAGATCTGACTTAACCATCTAAGGATGTATTTTGAATACTGATGCTTCTCTCTCCTGAGAAGAAATGACTCACTGACACTAGGTGGGGGAAACATAACACTGTATGTTTCTGAGATAAGAAACATGAATGGGAGCGGAGGGAAGTTAAGATGTACTCCTACAGTATTTTGGCATACCTTAAATATCGTAAAGAGTTGGACATTCCGATTTGGGGTCAGTTTAAATATTAAGCTTGGAAGATTTTTTTAAAGATTTTTTTTCCTCGGCTAGTCAGATTTGCAGAGAGGGGAGACTGAAAGATTTTCCATCTGCTGTTTTATTCCCCAAGTGGCTTCAATGTTTGGAGCTGAGCTGAGCTCTGAAGCCAGGATCCAAGAACTTCCTCCAGGTCTTCCTTGCAGGTGCAGGGTCCCAAAACTTTGGACCATCCTTGATTGCTTTCCCAAGCCACAAGCAGGGAGCTGGAAGGGAATTGGAGCAGCCAGGGTACGAACCAGTGCCCGTATAGAATCCTGTAACATGCGAGGCAAGGACTTTAGCCACTAGACTACTGTGCTGGGTCATTTTGAATCAATTTAAAAAGTGATACACTTGGACTCCAATTAATTAATGGGCAGATGCATGTAGAGCATCTCAGAATCTGAACTTCGGAGACAGGCACAAATTGGGGGTTCGTGTCTGAGTTGGTTCCATGTGGGCCAAGCTATACTGTATCTCACATGGAGCCATAGTTTCTGCCTCTGTGAGAAAGATGTAGTATTACTACAATGTATATTCCCAGTGTGAGAATGAAGGGAATGAGTAGGCAGAAAATGTCGACATTATGAAGATGTTGGTGGGTACATTACTGAGTTCTTGTTGGAGCACAGTTCTTGTGGGTATTTAACTGCATCAGCTTAACATAGAGTTGTGAAAAAATGGCCTAAAAACAAGAAAAATGAGAACAAGATGAGAGAAAAATGATAAGCAGAGTACAGAACAATGGCAAACATTCTGGCTCAATGACGTGGCCTTTTGCTAAGAGCTCGGGCAAGCCATTGGCTAAAAATCTTAGTCACAAGGCTCCACTATTTACACACTAGAGATTATTTTCAAATAAGGATTGGGAGAAGAGTACCATTATATGAGTTTAAACTCAAATCCCATTACCAAAACACATTACCTATAACATACAAAGAAATGACACTGTGTTAGGAAAAAAAAAAGCCTTAGATTATCTTCTGAGCAGCTTAATTGTTTTTGTATTGTACTTGTGTATGAAATTTGGTTACATGCCAAAATCAGTTTGTTATATCTAAAGATCAAACAGGCCAATACTGTGTTTTTACCTGTCCTGAAAGGAGCACAAATATGTCCCTTGTCGCACCCCAAGGGGCCTTGATTGTTAATTACAAGAGGAACTCAGTGGTGAGAGCCTAGAGGCCTGGAGGGCCCAAGGAAGGCTTCTTGGTAGGGAACATTATTAGAAGCCTGGAGATCTCCATCTGGAATAGCCACTACCAGGCAGTGTAAGACCTGAGGAGTTTGAGCAACATAGTGAGATAATAAATTCCTGCAGCATGAGCATGCCACAAGCCAGTCTTGCTGTGATCTTAACATCCTTCAGGATTTCTCTGGAGGAGTATTCAGTTCCAGGGACTTGGGGTGAATTGGTAGTTTTCCTCACCCAGGCTAGAATTATTCTTGCCTGGAATGTAAAAGAGGCAAGCCTTCTTGTACATTAGCCCATGCTGTTAAGAATGCAGGTTGTTGGAAAGAAATTCTCTGGTCCCTGAGCTACCCTATGAAGAATGCCCGATTCCGGATAGTTTCCCAATGATATGAGGTAATTTTGAAGAGCAGTTCTTTTAATGAATATAATTCAAGTGGGTGATTGTAGACTCCAAGTTCTTCTAAAACATTTTAGAATGTGTGATATTTCATTGTTTTGACTTACTTTTGAACCAAGGGTATATCCACATGGACAGGTCAGTGTACAAGAGTTCTAAAACTTTGTGGATAAGTGGAATTTAAACTTTGCTTTTGAGTGCTGAGTGTGATAGCCTAGTGGCTAAATCCTTGCCTTACAACTACCAGTATTCCATATGAGTGCTACTTTGTGTCCTGGCTACTCTACTTCCATCCAACTCCCTGCTTGTGGCCTGGGAAAGCAGTCAAGGATGACCCAAATGCTTGGGACCCTGCATTCCCAAGCGTGGAAACCTGGAAGAGACTCCTAGCTCCGGCTCCAGAGCTCAGCTCTGGCCATTGCAGCTACTTGGAGAGTGAACCAGTGGATAGAAATCTTCCTCTCTGCTTTCCTATTTTCTGGAGATCTGCCTTTCCAATAAAAATAAATGGAATAAAATTTTCTATTTATCAAAAAGGTAACTGAAATCCATTATTTTTTATGATATGTATTTTCCATGAATGTTTTGAGGATCCCCTCCATATGCTAGAAGTTGAAGAATAGAGAAGACTGGGTTAAATAGTGAAGTTATATCACAGGGAAGCTATTTTCATATTAGGTTGCTGTGCAAACGGTAATATAAATGTAATATAAACGAGTCATTTGAGGGCAGCTACACAGTGTGGGTTGTATATGTCAATCCGAGGGAAAGTGAGAGATTTGAGGACCTTGATCTCCAACAAGTTCTTACCTCCAGTGGATTCTTTCATGTGTGGAATAAGCACAGTCTCCAAAGCCACTCCCTTCCCCCCTCTGTCTAGATTCTAAAACTTTCAACTAGTTATCTGATAGGCCTTGGTTCTGGTTGGAATATCCTCTTTAAACCTATGCTTCCTAGAAAGCCACAGGGGTGGTATTGGGCTGTGAGGTGCTAGATTTGAATGTGCATCAGGGAGGCCTAGAGTAGTAGGGCAGTACTGGAGGTGGTACATCACATCAGTCTGTTGTGGCATTTTTGCTTCCTCACAAAAGTTGGTTGAGGGTAAAAGGATGAGGTTTTATGTGGGGGCAAATTTTGGTATTTAAGGAATCAATGTGCTATAAAGGAAACAGGAAGCAGGTACTAAGCACCAAGTAGGAGTCAGGCATCAGGTTTTGTTTTTCATGCTTCCTCATTGAATGTTTCTTGATACTTTAGCAGATGTGTATTCCTTTGCTGTGAACTTATTTTTGAAGATGTTCTTTCCCTACCACAGAAACGACTCTTCACTCTAGCATGCAGCTGATGGTTTCAGGCAGGGAACACTCTGCTCCTGGCTTCTCTGCGTGCTACATGGGTAGATGTTGGGGAAGGTGTCATAGCAGGGTTGAAAGGATCTTCGGGAAGACTTACGTTTTCCGTCTCCAGTTTGCAAAGGCACAGCAATGGCTGGGGTAGGTGAGACTGGCTTCCATGAGGGCAACAAACTTTTCCAGATTAGGAAGCTTTTTTAAGTTGTATGTTGACCTGGCCCTTAGCTTCTTAAGATTTTCTAAGCCACAGCTAGGCAGAGCATGGATCTTTGTTCTTGAAATATCTCTATGAGGAAAAAAGGTAAACATAATGTGATTATTATGGGGCTAACATTGTTTGCTTTCAGTAATAGGCAATGTATTAGACACTGTAGTGCTACTCTAATGTGAGTGAGGCTCCAGTTTGACCCAACAGATATTGGTTTAATCAGTGTTCAGCTCATAGGGCATTTGAGTTGTATGGGAACCCTGGCTGCAATTTGTGTGTGTGTGTGTGTGTGTGTGTGTGTGTGTGTGTGTGTGTGTGTGTGTGTGGTAGGAGGAGTTAGATAATAGACCACCCTGCTTCCTGGTTATATTCACGTTCTGATTGTTGAGCTTCACTGTTGCTGCAGTGTAGAAATAGTCACCTCCTCATCCATAGTCTATTTGTGCTCCCAAATTTGCACAGGACTGAAAGGTTGAGACCATCTGCTGCTGCTATGAAAGTAGTCCTAACAATATTTCTGATGTGCTGGTATGAAATCTGTGGCTGGCCAAATTTCAGAAAAAGGTGGGAGAGTTACATATCGTAAGAGGAAAAGGAGCCTGGAAGGCAGTAGAAGCAGCCCCAGTACCAAGTTCAAGTGGCAAAAGAAATGCAGTTGATGTCTGTGGAAGACTTTCCTGCAGATGTGCCCCACCCTGTTACATATTAGATTTATGTTCTTGGTCAAGTTATGGTACTTTTAGACATATAGACATATAGATCATGTTTACTTCTGTGAAGAGTAAATGAGTTTAAGATCTGCTTGACCAGCAGACAACACCAAGAGGGAGAAAGGAGGGCAGAGGTGGAGAGCAGGGAGAAAGTGATGGGAAAGGGGAGAGAGAGAGAAAGAGAGAGAGACAAAGAGACAGAGAAAGAGGGAGAGAGGGGGAGAGGGATATGTAGAGGCTGATCTTGCTATGTAGGAGAATCTTCCTGGGTGAAACAAAAGAGGTCTCATGGGAGCCAACACAGGTAAGTTTAATCAGATGCTTTCCATGGAAGGCTTCATGTCTCATTCTATTTGGTAGCAGCATCATTGATGTGATATATTGTTTGACAGTGCCATTGGTCATGGCAAGGCTCAAAATGAAGACCAGCTGGTGAAGAATGAGATTTAAAAGATGCCGGTTTACACCTGCTGGGCACATGTGAGCAGTTGCTGTTGATGGAGATGGCAGCAAAGAATGACTAGAATAGGTTCATTTAGACACCTTGTGGACCCTTGAATATTCTTAATATTAGAATTCCTGTGAAGTCAAAGTAATAAAAGAAATGAAGTTTGGAGGTGTGGGTATATACTTGCTAATAGTGTGTACTTATAGTCAGTTGAAAGTTACAATATTAAGGCCTTTTTCCATGTGCCCCACTCTTCCTCAAAAATGTATAGTGCCTTGTTACTCTAAGTGCTACACTGTTGGTTACTTTCCTTTCTTGCATTCCCTATGATGTTACTATTTCCTCAGATGGGCCCAGGCTTAATCCAGCACCCCAGAACTCAACCAGGGACACAACTACTTGAGTCTTCATCTCCTCTGCACTCCTAGGGTGCACACTAATAGGAAAATGGGATCAGGAACAGAGCTGCAATTCTAAGCCCGACACTCTGATGTAGGATGCAGATATCCCAGTGATGTCCTAACTGTTAGGCCAAATTCCCACTCAACTTCTAACTTGGCTTGGTTTCTCAGTTATGTTACACACACAGACACATGCTCTTTCAGAGATACTTTCTTGGCATCTCTTTGATTTCTTTGCATTTGTGCTTTGACTTCTTTCTAAATGTTTTGTCTCTCTTCTATCCTTTAAATTTTACTTCTTCAAATTTGGTACCCTCTAACTGTAAATAACTTCCTCATGATCTTTCCTTTCCCCTAGTTGAGACACTGAGCATATGCTAGTACTTCTAACTGCACACATGCCAATTCAGCTCTCTCAGTCAGATGTTCTCCTCACTTGTTGCTCAAAGCTAGGCTTAGCTGTGATGATCTACACTGCTGAGCTCAGCTGTGAGCCCCTGTGTGATGCTCAGGTTGATTCACATATTCAGAAGTAGTGATTATCTATGAAAAAACGCATCTGTCTGCACTTATCCATCTGAATCCATCCATCCCATTCATCCATCACCTCTGTGCTTATTATTCTTAGATGCCAATATGTCAAATTTGTTCATAGTATTATTTAAAGCTTATATATACTTAGTTCTCTGCTTCTTTTGTGGTCTATTACTGCTGAGAGCAGTTCATTAAAATCTGCTGCTGTGAGTTTGGATTTGTATATTTTTAATTTTGTCTCTTTTTGGCCTTATATATTTAGTGACTTTTAAAAGTCCATATAGACTTGGAAATTTTATATACTCCTGATTTTTAAATAATATATACTAGTATCTGTCTCCTAACTCTTTGAAGAAAGCTAATTGTTTACTGGTTCTTTCCTGGCTTCCAATTGTTGGAATCTGGGGTTGGTGTCTATATTTCTTTATCTTATCACATAAGTTTTGCCTAGTGTTATAACTTAAAACTTGTCTTATTGGTGACTCTGAAATTGTTGTATTGGTGGCTCTGAAATTTTTATTTTTGATTGCTTCTTTTTTTGAACTCTAGACTCTTACATTTAGTTACTCCTTTATAAGACTTACTTGGATATTTGAGAGTTCAAGCATTGAATATTAAAAGACTGAAAACTGTTGCACCTGCAGTTTTTCTGGTTGTTGTTGACAAAATGTTGAAGTCATCCTTGATTCCTTGCTTTTGTTCACATTCCATTTCCAGCCTTTCAGGAGGGCTTCTTAGCTTTATGTATCACATATGTTTGGGCGTTACTTCTATCAACATTCATTGCTGTCCCCACAGGATGAAAGTTTTGGTGTACCAAGGGATCTTTTCTAGTTCCTTCTTTGGTGTTAGAATTCTTCAATTATGGGTTCCCTGCAGGTAAGTGTCTTTTGTCCCTGGGATGAGGCTTCATCTTTCTGTTGCTAAATGGTATTGTTGTGCTGGGTACTTTTGTTTTGTTTTGGGGATGCTTGGGATGCTTGACATTCCTCTGTACCTTTTTTTTTTCTCATCAGATGCATTCTTCTACTGGCACTTGCTGTATTGTGTGTGACCAAATTCTCATTCCATCTGACATTGGGATCCTCTTTTATGCTTAGTTAGAAGTAAGCAATCCCACATTATGTCTACAACAGTTTAAATATTCTAATAAGTGACAGAAAAGCTTTGGAAAAGATCTTCAGAGGTATTTTAAACCAAGTCAGTGTTTACCTGTAATGAATTTTTCTCACATTTCTAAAAGCAAGCAATACAAAACAGATTACTTATTTCCTTTTTAAAAAATTGTATCTTCCTCTTTAAGCTTAGAATGGTTAAAGAAAAAAGTAGAGTGGGTGATTAATGCCCCAAAAGAAACAAATTCCCAAACAATGCATGAGATATCAGAATCAAGATGGCGGAATAGGGTAAGGACATGTTTAAATGAACAGAAAAACATTTATTCAGGATGAAGCAGAGAGGACATATTTCAGGAAATAAGAGAGGACAGAACAACAGCAGAGGGGCACCTGGAGACTGACAGACATAGGAAAGCAGCAAAAACAATGCTGTGCTGTTGCAGTGATTGATAACCCAGTGGCATTCAGCTAATGGTGATCTGAACTCCACCAGCAGTCAGAACTCCACCAGCAGCCAGAATTCCACCAGCAATAAGATGGGGAGGGATGTTTGCCAGGAGCTCAGAAATTGAACCTAGACAAAGAACTGCTTCTCCTACTGGTATTTTTGATTTGACCATGAGAAGAGACAGGGCAGCAGGTCCCAGATGGGCAGTGTAGGAACAGGGTGGATTTCACAGCCCTGTCCACCTCCTAGAGTCCAATTAGGCACCATTTTGTTTGAGGAGGCAAAGGCGATGGGGCAGGACTGTGCATGCATGAAGCTGGAAGTGAACTCATTTCTGGCATAGTGAACTGCAACAACATGGCATTGTATAGGTTCCACCCTACAGGTCCAGGTAGCCCTCATACCTGACAGTGAGGGCTCATTGCATTGCACTGGTCCTACAGGAAAATAATACTGACTATGGCATTGTACGGGTCAAGATAAGTCCGTGTGGCCCTCAGACCTAATGGCCAACAGTTTCCAGCGAGATCAGCACCGTCAACAACCTAGCTATATAGGACACCTGGTGTCCCCTAATGCTGGGACCTACTCCAACCAGAAGTGGGAGAAAGGTTGTACAGGTAGTGGTGCAGCCTCAGCAGTATCAGAAGGTAGAGAATGGTGAGCCAGGAGGTGAGGCTGTAGAGACCATGGTGAAGGTCTAACATGAGAACCCAGACCTGGAACTCCCTGGAGGGGGTGGCACAAGTGACTTCAAAGAAAGAGCTGTGTACCAACTGCCATAAGCAAAATCGAACTGTAGACCTGTGGGAGACCCGGAAGAGCTCCTGGCTTCAGCTCCTGGCTCTTGGCTTCAGATTGGCCCAGCTCCAGCCATTGCGGCTGCTTGTAGAGTGAACCATCGGATGGAAGATCTTCCTCTCTGTCTCTGCTCCTCTCTGTATATCCACCTTTTCAATAAAAATTTTAAAATCTTAAAAAAAAAAACTCACAGGATACCTTTCACAGGAAACCCTACATGCCAGAAGAGAATGGAGCAACACATTCCAGATTCTACAAGCAAAAAATTGTTGGTCCAGGATAATGTATCCAGCAAAACTTTCCTTTGTTTTTGAAAATGAAATAAAATTCTTCCACAGTAAAGTTAAAGGAATAACCCTCTTCCAAACCTGTCCTACAAAGCATACTTGAAGATCTTCTCTTGACAGAGAAAAGGCATAATGTCCACCGAAACCACAGCTAAATGTAAAATAACAACAGAAGACTAAAGCAACGAACAGCCCATTGCTAAAGGACAGAACCAAATTAACAGCTATTTGTATTAACCCTGAATATAAATGGCTTAAACTCATCAATCAAGTGTCACAGATTAGTAGACTGGATTAAAAAAAACAAAACCCACCTATTTGTTCCTACAGGAGATGCATTTCACTAACAAAGATCAGCGGACACTGTATCATGGATTTTGATTTTTTTGTTAGTTTCATCTCTTCAAAACACTTTATTCTGATTAAATTCTTCAGTGACTCATAGGTCATAGAGTAGCATCATTTTCTTCAAGAAGGTTCTTGATTTTCATTTCTTCAGCCACATATTAGTCATTCATTATCATGTTATTTAACTTCATGGTGGTGTTAATTTCTTTTATTTCTTTTTCATTTTTTTAGGTTTTACAGTTCTTTGATGTAGATCATAAGCATTCTGGCTCACATTAATTGTTGCTTTATGGATTACAACGCATTATCTTATTGCATTGGATACATGCTGTCAGAGATTGCAATAATATTACAATATATAGGTATTATTTTCCAGATTAACAACTTTTCATCACAGATTAAGGCAAATGTGGTATTTAACCTTTTGGGATTGGTTCATTTCTCTTAGCATAATGGATTCCAGTTGGGCCCATTTAGCCACAAAGAACTGCATTTCATTATTTTTTATAGCTGAGTAGTATTCCATGGAGTATATGAACCATAGCTTTCTTATCCAGTCCTCTGTTGATGGGCATTTCGGTTGTTTCCAAGTTTTTGCAATTACTGATTGTGCTGCTATGAACATAGGGGTGCATGTTGATTTCTTGTGAAACAGGTGTTTTGGATATATTCCTGGGAGTGCTATTGCTGGGTCATATGGTATGCTGATTTTCAATTGTTTCAGTATCCTCCATACTGATTTCCATAGAGGCCGTACAAGTTTGCATTCCCACCAACAGTGGAGTATGGTTCCCTTTTTCCTGTTGTTTATTTTGTTTTGTGGCTTTTCATTTAAGTGGATGTATAGTAACTGTGTAATGGAGACTATCATGTCTAGATGTGAGGATACAATGCAATATGCATCTCTACTTCCAGACAAAGATGGACTCCCATTGAAGCTGTTTACTATATCTTGACAATAAGATGCTGGATTCTCTGCTATTGTCCATGTCCGCAGTGGACATATGACTGTGTATGAAGAACAATGCTATCGTAATGATATAGGGGAACTCAGAAAGGGGAGAGGGAATTGGGGAGGGAATAAGGGAAATCCTAGAGCCTATAATAGTAAAAAGAAGTAAAATAAAAAAAAAAACAATGCACGAGCTATGACCCTACTATTTCATTTTTCTGGTGTAGATGAAAATAACTAAATTCTTTGACAGTCTTGCCATCAAGGGCCTGTTTGCTCTCTCCTTGGATCTAGGTTGAATTTTGATGCCACTGGATAACAGAGCATGATGGGAGTGTTGCTCAAATTCTGAACTTCACTGTTAAGAACATAGGTCTTGTAGACTTGTAAGTTCCCATAAAAGAACTCTGAATATCTCAAAGCAACTAAATTGGTAGGGTCTTACATCACTTTGAGAGCCATTACAGAATTGAAAGCTGTGTAGAGTGAGGGAAAGAACACACACACACACACACACACACACACACACACACACACACACACCCCTGTAATACACACAGATAAATCAGGCCATGTCAGAGAATGGGACAGTTTGGCACTGATTGTCCACACCACCTACCTGAACTGACACTGCACGAATGAGGGATGTGACATTTGGATTTCTGACATGCAAAATTACAAGCAAAATGGAATGATTGTTTCTAAGCTACTAAATTTTAATGCAGCAATAAAAATCCAAAACAGACTCCACTGAAGTCTCTGTGACTTCACCATCTCCATCATTTTTGGCAGATTTAGAGTTATTTTTTCCTTGAAAACCAGTAATAGTGCAATAACATTATATTCTATATACTTTCTGCATCTATTACTGCTTACTATTTTTGCTTTATGTACAGGCTCTTTGTGTTTGCATTTTATCTCTCCTTGTGGATAGAATGCTGTAGCTTTCTCAGTAGTGCCCTTCATGTAGCAAGCGCCAGGAAACGATTTCTTTGTTTTAGGTTATACTGGAGAGTGACATTACAGAGACGTAGGAAAGGGGCGGGTAGATCATCCAGCCAAATGTGGTGTCTTGACCTCCAAGGATTATAAAAAATCTTACACCTTGTGTTTTCTCTTCGGTGGCTTTATCATGTTTGACTTTATAGGTATGCTTGTTTGTCTCCTAAACCAGATTTCAGATGGCTTCAGAACAGAGATGGTTGGGGCCCTTCTGTGTTCTGCACCATATCTGTCACTGGACAGGGATCATGAGATCTTTTCAGTGGATCATTGTGTGACTAGTGAGTGTGTCTCAGCTTTATAATAAAAAATGACAGTCTGCAGCAAGTCTTATGGGAGGATTTATTCTAATGGGAGAGTTGTACAAGACAGACTAACAGAGAAAACTTGATTTTAAGTGGGTTCAGTAAAATGGTGTTCCCTCAAGAGGCATCAATAGCTGTGCGAATGATATCAGAGGTAGGGAGGAAGGGAATGAAGCTTGCAGAAAGATGGATGCTGCATCTTAGAATGAGCAGAATCCTGTGTTGGCTGGATTGACTTGAGTGCAATCCAACATCTGGAAGTTGGATAAGGAAGCCTCCTTGGAAAGCTATGTTGCTTTGTATCTGCTCAGTTTTCTGTAACTAGCATGTTAGATTTCTGCTTCTCAGAGTACTAAATATGTGTCCTGATACTAAATGAGAGGTGGATTTGCTGCTGTGAGACCAAGGCATTTTGTCATTGACCTGGGATCTTGATCCCCTGTGGCAGAAGGGAATGAGGGATACACAGTCACTTAAAATTTAGTAAAGCAAAAAAAAATTTTTTTTTTAGTAAAATCATTCTTAGAATATAAGAAAATCAGTGGAAATCCTTGTAGAGCTGTTTACATAAAATGTTACTGAGCATGGGGCCCTGCACAGTAGCCTTGTGGCTAAAGTCCTTGCCTTACATGGCCAGGATCCTGTGTGGGTATCTGTTCATGTCCAGGCTGCTCCACTTCCCATCCAGCTTCTTGCTTGTGACCTGGGAAAGCAATCAGTCTATAATGGGCTAAAGCCTTGGGACCCTGCACCCACGTGGTAGACCTGGAAGAAGCTCCTGGCTTCTGGCTTTGGATCAGCTCAGGTCCAGCCATTGTAGTCACTTGGGGATTGAACCAATGGATGGAAGATCTTTCTGTTTTTCCTACTCTGTAAATCTGTCTTTCCAATAAAAAATAAATCTTTATATATATTTTAATATATTTTTATTTTGAAATTTGAATTGTGTGGTACAATTTTATGTAGGCAGGAATTCCCCCCCAAACTCCCACCCCCGTCAGATTTTTCCCATTTTGTTACAATAGTGTAGTCCTTCATAAGGAATCATAATTCTATCAGTCCCTTATTTAAGTGTACCCTGACATTGTTGGTACAGACAATGTCAGACAGTCTAGCATCCCATTGTCTACACATGTCCAACAGTTTCATTGGGAATCCATCTTTCGTCTAGATGCAGGGATGCATCTTCCATTATACCCCCATGTCTGTATATGATAGACCCCAGTACTCCATCACTATACATTACTATAAGTGAGAAGCCATGAAACAAGGTCAACAACTGGTATGAGTTAGAACAGCCAAAACAACAACAACAACAAATTACAGTACCATGAAAAAAAATGCGCCACTGAGTAACCAACACATGAGTGATAAAAAGGGAACACAGAAGTCTCTTGGGAAAAATGATGCCATCGTATAATTCATGAGCCCATGATGAATTTGACTAGAGAAAATAGATTATTTGGAATGACCCAAACTGAAATAAAAAAGATCAAAACACATGGGATACAGCCAAAAAAGCAAACAAACAGTCAAAAACCAGTATGGATTGGACTATTGGAGTTACATTTTCCATGTTGGTTTCCTTATGTAAGAGAAAAAATAAATCTTAAAAAAAGTTACTCAGTATTTTCTAGAACAATCAAAGTGGGAAACTGTCAAGCTTTCTAAATGTTCAACTATTGGAAAATTGTTTTTTCTGCCCATAAATTAAGGAAAATCCATAGGAATTTATATCAATAGGGACAAAGAGAATTAGATCTTGTTTACTGTGGCTTGAGACTTAGTTGTACTGATATTATTGTACTAATCCGCCAGTGTTTTTCTCACCATTCCCCTACACACATACATGCTTCCATGTGTACACAGTTTATTACCTAACTTGCACCCTTCTAAATGGTTCAGAAACCTGATGTTTAACTCCTTGATCTAAATATTCTCTATTTGTAGAGTGCAAATATTCTTGGAGGTAATAACAAAAAGAAAGTTATTGTGATTGTTATGGTTTAGTTTTAGCTGTCAGTTTGCCTTGTATTAAGGGATACTTAGCTGGCAATTCCTTATTTCTGGATATCTGTGAGAGTGTTTCTAGAAGACCCTGACATTTGAATCAGAGAACTAAATACTAAGGTTTGCATTCACTTCATATGTGCTAACACCATCCAGTCAGCCAAGGGCTTGGATAGATCAGCAAGGCAGAGGGGAGGCAAATCCACTCTTTCTTTTCTGTAGCAGGGACATCATCTTCCCATTGCAGGTGTTCCAGCCTTTAGACTCAGGAACTTATACCAGTGGAAATCTGGTGTCTCAGGTCTTTTATCTCATACCTAAAGTTACAAGAGAGGCTTCCCAAAGTTTTTGGCCTTTGGACTTGGGCTGAGTTAAGCTGTCAGCTCTTTTGGTCCTCCAGCTTTCAAATGGACTGTTGTAGGATTTTTCTGTTCCCACATTAACATGAGACAATTTCTCTTGTAAATTCACATATATTTCATATGGAAGTATCTTAATGGTTCAATTTCTTTGCCAAAGCCTGATTAGGGCAATGACTATTGGCTAAAGCTGGGCTTGGAGAGAGGCCCAGAACAGAGAGTATGGCACAATGGGCATTCTTAAGAGCTACTATTAAGAGAGGTCAAGGAATCATGTGTTGGAGTTAGGTCTTGGAACCTTGAGAAGCAAGCAGCTGAGTTTAGAATTTACATGACAGGAGAATGACTTAATGAAATCTCCTTTTTGTTGTTGGGAACATGAGACCGGCATATAGAAGGTAGTCAGTAAATGGTTGTAAATAAATTCTAAAGAGAATGGACTGAAAGTAGGAAATGATGAATGCCTATTGCATAAATTCAGTCTTGAGAGGATAGAGATTCCCTCCCTCCCACCAGGTCACTTCACCTGCTCTAAGTCTTTGTGCCACACTGTGACAAGTGTTTATTAAGGGGCATCTGCTCTGTTCGTATAGCCTACTCTGAAAATTTTTGCAATTCTAATTGTACCAAGAAGTAGGAACATTTGTTACTCTACTGGAGATACTTTAGGCATAGTTTTGCTTTTACATCTGTGTTTTACACTGATTTCCTCACAACTGGGACATACAAGACACTCAACATCAGTTAAGTAAATCCCATGTAGGGTTGGCTATCCTCAATGATTGGGTCAGAATACTTACTTTATTCCTACCCTCAGTTCTGGAACTGAAGAGCTAGACAAGGAGGAGGCAGGAGCTGTGGGCTGATGTTTTTGATCCTTGTCTTTTGGCCTGGTCTGGTCTAATGACTGTGGTCTTTTTAAAATATCACTTTGGTTAACATTTCAACACATGTTATATTCTGGCAGTGAGTGGTTTTGAGACTTGCAAGCTTGAAAAGTGCCACCAGAGACACCGTGAGATGAAATGATGGCTGGCACTGAAGAGATTTAGTAATCCTAAATTGTTTCAGTACTGTTAGGATTCTTGATTTTGAGACAAAGAGTAGCACGGGAAGACAGCAGTCAGTAATATGACACGGAGTCAGGGAGAAGCAGGAGTTAAACAGAATTCTGTGTGCCATTTAATAAAGTATATGTTATAGCCACCACCACAAATTTGATTTGAACAATTTCTCTTTTTTTGTTAGAAAAGATGTTATTATAGGTCAATCATTTCCATAAGTGAGAGCACATTGCTGGTGTATGCTACACTGACAGATGGCTGGAAGACCTTCCTTTCATGATCCCAGGCGGGATAAAAAGGCAATTTACTATCTATAGGGCTGTGGGCACACTGGTAATGGCAGAGAATCATTCTTATACAAAATAACTCAGTGTTTGAATCTAAACTATCAAATGAATCTGAGCTATTGCCAAATCAATTTGATAAACCATCAGAATATGATTGTGCTGGCATCAACCTGCAAAGGCAGTGCATTAAATTGTCCCCATAGGAAATTCTTTCCCAAAGAAACAGAAATTGTGCAATGGCTGAAAAAAAAAGTAAAAGAAAAAGCTTAAGTGAATTCAGAATATCAGGTTAAAATGGTTGCTAATGTTCAAGGTCAAGACTCGTGAGGAGAAATGAAGGTGCTGGACTGTTCTCAACTCCATGGAGCTCTTGTGCACACTCTTGGCTAGTTCCACACTGTATTTTTTTTTTTCCCAATGGAACGGTTTGCCCTTGGCACCCTTAGGTATTTAGAGGCCTTCCATCCTTCCTTTACTGTTCTAGAAATTTTGTCTTCAGGAAAGGCGTTAGGGTAATCTTCATGCAACTCCCTTAGTATCCCTTACATATATCTTCTGGGAACTGTGGCTGTTCAGGCATACAAGACTCACCACAGTAAGCTTGTGTAGGAGATATTGTGCATGCTGGGCAAGGCTCCCAATTCTCACTATTGGTTCCAGGGCAGTGATTCTCAGAGCATTCTTGTACTTGCTACATTGGATCCACTGATGGAAAATTGTTAAAGATGCAAATTCTGAGGCTCCTACCCTGACCTCCTGACTGTCAAGCTAGAATAGTCAAATGTTGTTCCAGCTATGATTCTGACTCACAAACCAACCTAGAGTCACTGAGGTGGCTCACAGCCACGTTCTACTCTGGATATTGTCCCAAGATTTGGGACCCCCCCCCACTCCTGCTGAGTTCAAGACCTGGTCCCTTGCCCTAATTCAATACAACATTGAAGGCCCATCTAAACTCCAGAGATCTCCATATGTTGAGGTTCTGTTGCAAATATATCCCAGTTCAACTTCTCCTTTACACTTATTCTTGCTTTCATTAAGAATTCCCATTCAGTGTGAGAATTTTCTTCTAGAAAACTCCTAAAGACAACCAGATATATCTGAGTTTTCTTTTGGTGAGCAGCGGGTCAGTCTGTGCCAAGGTCTAACATTATCCTGGCTTGAGTATCTGGCAGCTACTACACATTCCAACTCCTCCTACCAGGAACTCATAGCCTTTGAGACAGACTCATCTGCTGCCTATCTCCAGCAGAAACAGCTGTCAGGCCAGAGCTTAGCTGAGCTGGCATGTCAGGATATAGAAGTGGGAAGTAGGCTAGTCCTCTGCTTGCATCCCAAGTCAGCAAAAGAGAGGCTTGAAGGGCATCAGTGGAATAACCTGTAAGCTCCAGATAGGAGCATGATGTTAAAGCAATCCACCTTCCCCTAAGGTGAGGAGAAGGAAATTCACAATTACAAACTCAGCTTTTGGCCAGGCTCATGCACATGTACCCTCATGCAAGGAGAGATAAGATAAGTGTGATATATTATTACTCTCTGCCATTTTAAGCCATGAGAAGTGCTTCATAATTCCATTGGATTTTCTGTAAATTTTACTCACTCAGTTCTGGCCAGATGCTCCCATAGTAAAAAGTGATAAAACAAAAGGCTTTTAACTTGAAGACCCTGTATAACTCCTTCTGAAAGTAACATCTCTCTTCCTCTTTACATTGGTTGCAGGACTGACTGGGAAATATGAATCTTATATTCTCTGTTATGCATTCTTCTTTTTAGGAAAAAATTATTTTTATTGCAAAGTCAGATATACAGAGAGTAGGAGAGATAGAAAAGATCTCCCATCTGATGATTCACTTCCAAAGTGATGGCCAGAGCGGATCCAATCAGAAGTCAGGAGCCTGGAGCCTCTTCCAGGTCTCCCACATGTGTACAGGATCCCAAGGCCTTGGGCCGTCCTTGACTGCTTTCCTAGGCCACAAGCAGGGAGCTGGATGGAAAGCAGAGCTGCTGGGATTAGAACCGGTACCCAGATGGGATCCCGGTGCATGCCAGGCAAAGACTTTAGCCACTAGGCTACCATGCCAGGACCTCTCTTAAGCATTCTAATGGAATGCTTTGGTCCACCTGCTCAGGAAAACACAGGAAAGCTATTCTTCCATGCCATGTTTACCATTCATGGCCTGTCTTCTGAGGCTGGGAAGGTGGTGTCATTTTCTCCTGTATTTTGGTTCACAGCTAGTTGCATGGTGCCTCACTGAAAGATGTTTAGATGTTTGAGTAGACGAATTTCTGTTAACACTATATGGTAGAAACACATGAAGTATAAAGCAGAAGAGCTAGTTTCTGGTCTAAGCCCTTCAGCTGTAGTCTGATCTTCAAATAGATTCTTTACTTCCTCCACCTCTGGTTTCCTCAGGTGGAGAAGGGCAAGTTGGGACTCCCATTTAGCTGGGCCTTTCCCAGGAGCAGACAGGGGTTAAAGTGCTATAGATTTGGTGTTGTATCTGTTGCAGTTCACATATGGAAACTTAGCCTATCACTGACATCCTGTCTTGAATGGAGAGAGGTACTTATTTAGGAACCCTGAAATATCTTGGAGTTTTTGGCTAAGAGAAATTGACAGCTCACCTGGGTGTCAAAGACATCATAATTCATGTCAGAGTAAATTTGTTTCCCAGGTACTCTTGGAATAAGGAAAATTGAGCATTGTAAGTTCTCAGTACTTTGTATTCTTGACCACTTGGCACTGTATGCCTGGTGCTTTCCCTTTGTTAGACCCATGTCCTGCTTTACACTTCATAGCATACATCAACCTGACATATGAAGGTGTATATTAAAATACTATCCAACAACATAAGGTTTCCAAGAGGAAGAACTTGATTTAGTTTCCCATCCCATATATGGGACATGGTGGAAGATGATCCTTAATGTCTTTCTACTGGGGTGGTTCAACAAGTTAAGCCTTCACCTGCAAGTACCAGCATCCTATATAGGCAGCAGTACATGTTCCGGCTGTTCCAGTTTCTATCCAACTCCCTGCTATGACCTGGGAAAGCAGCTTTAGAGAATGGGCAAGTAGGTAAAACATCTTACTCTCTCTGTGTCTCCTACTCTCTGTAAATCTACCTTTCAAATGAAAACAAATCTTGAAAAAGTCTGTCTACTGAATACGTGAAAAAAGCACACAGTACAAATGTGTATCTGTAGGTTTCATGCATATTTAAGAAACAGCTATTATTGCCTTCTTCAATGTTTAGGTGAAGAGACTTAGGTTTTGGGAGTAAAGGAACTGCTGTTATGCCTCTGTTTGAATCATGCCAATGCTCTCTTTTGCATATGCTTCCCATTTAACACTAGCCATTTTGGAATAACCTTTGAACTTGTCCAGGATAATAAATATACCTGGAGGAATCCATTCCTTCCTTCAGAGGGAACAGAATCTCGGGTGTGGGGTCATCACACATTCTTTGTCATAAATACTTGACATTTAATATTTATGTAGCTTCTGCTGCACCTTTTGGGCCAAATGATTGAGACACATAGGTTATAGCCTGAAGGAGATGAACAGTTATCAGGCAAAGACAAAAAAGATGTTGATAATTGTTAGGCAAGTAGACCACTAGACATGATAGCTGACACCACAAGATAAGAGGTACAAGCATGGGACTCCCAAATGCTTCAATTGACTATGGATAATCTACATAAGGATAATCTAGTGAAGTTTACACAAACTATTCTTATATTTAATTGTTTGCTTATCCTTCCTTTTTGCATCAAATTACATCCTTCTGGATTCCTTCTTCCTGAAGCAGCTACTTTAGGGAACTCAGTAGGCTTTGCTTAGAGCCCAGGAAACAAGGTATTTATAAATCCTTCGGAAAATGTGATTTAAGAGGACAGCAAGGTTACACAGGAGGAGGAAGGAGCTGATAGCTGAGATTGTCAGATTTAAGAGCATGTGGGACATAAAGTAATCCTTGATGGAATGTGCATCATAGGTTAGAAGAGAAAAGGGAACATTTAGTTTTGGAAGGAATGATAGGGGTGAAGAAGTGACAATAGAAAAAGAGTAGCAGATTTAAGGCTCTGGGGGAACTGAATGTGTCCCAAGGGGTCTAGAGAGAAGATCCCAACACAATGCACATTTGATTCTCACTGGGTTGAAGAAAACTCCAAGCTGCTGAGTTTTAGGAAGGAGACCTGTACTGTCTTTTCCAGGGAGGAGACCCAGTGAAGAGGGGTTATGAGTCTACACCAGGAGTCAGACCTGTTTGACCTTATATCCATGTTGTAACATTTACCTGGCCTTGAGTGGGTTACTTAGACCATCCGTGTAGGCTAGTTTTTCCTTGAATGGGAGGTTATTATAGGGATCAAGTGAGAAAATACATCTTCACTCTTAAGAACACTGTCTGGCTCTCAGTAAGTCCTCATTACACATGAGTACTATTGTTGCTCTTGTGTTGAAAGCTATACTGTGGATCAACCTGATTCATCCCTGTAAACCTTTTCAGATAAGCATGAATACAAACTGACATTGATTGCCAGTTGTGTTCTTGGAGCTGGTGAGAGGTGCCTACTAGGTAACACAGTTGAGTTCTTGCTCATGGAAAAAGGGCAGCTACTCACAGAACGATGGGTCCAGAGGCTCCCTGAAAAACATCATTAGGCAGTTCTTCCAAATTATTGTTATCACTTAGGTTCCTGGGAATATAGTTGAAGAAAAGAAAAAGGGAAACATAAAGACATGTGAATTTCACTATTGTAAGAGCCATTTCCCTCTAAATGGCCTGGAAGAATAGTCAGGGTTACTTACAGCTCATCTAGTTGGGTTCCGTTGAATGCACAGTTGTGTATTTCTTGAATCCCATTCTTTTTCAGCCATCTGAAATAAAAGGCTCATTAGAAACCCAACAATATCAGATGCAAACAATACAGGGATTTCATAATTGGAAGCACTGTGCAAGGTCAGCAGCACAGGTAAGAGGCAAAAATAAAATGCTACTCTTAAAACTTAGGGACAGGAATGGGAAGGAAATTGATTCATCTCTGTGTTGTCTTTTGTAACTTCTGAAGTTTGTATTGTGTGAATACATTGCCTGTTCAGAAGAACAATTGAAATTGAGATTTTGAAAAGGCACACTGAGGTGCTATAGACTGGATCTTGTAACTATAGGGGCTTTACACACACCCTGGCTGCTATTGGGTTACAGTAGGGGAGAGGGACAGAAAGAACTCTTTCCCTATGCGATTGTTGAACAGGTGTTTCTAAGACAGGAAAAGAACATTTTGTGTCATCTTTCTCTGAGGTCTAAAGCCATTCACCCAGTCTCCCCCACAGCAGCAGTCCTGGCTGTCATCAGAAAGTGATCTAATTAAGTTGTCAGACATCCTGAACATCTCCCATGACCTGTAAGAACCTGGTTATTGGAGGTTTGTAAAGATGACTCTGGGTTAAGGCAGGATGGAAGAGAAATCAATTATAGCAACTGTGGGCTGGGAGAGGGTGTGCCTATGTGAGTAGTCATGGGAGGAGGTTGTGGGGGAGGTGAGGCTGGGTTTAAATCAGTCATCCTGACAGTGCTGAGAAGGTCAGTGAGCAGGTTTATCTAGACAGAGGAGCCCAAGGACACCTTGGATCTCCAGCTCTGCCTTGCTTTGCTCCTGAGTGGATCTGAAAACAAAAAGATATCCAAGGTTGAGAAGGGGTAGCCCAAGAGCCCCTGACTTGCTCTTGTTTTGCTGTTAAGTTCTCTCTGTCAGGCTCAGTAGGTTTACAAATAACGCTGTTCAAAGAGCTGACCCAGAGAAACTCCTGTGTGCTCAGAGCTCTTTTTCCTGAGCTGCTATGAAGAGCTGGAATCACTTGAAATCACTGGAGAGCAACACATGTCTTTTTCCTCCTCCTGAAACCCCATTAAAAAATCTAGAGGGGAGTAAGCTACAGCTTTGAAAACATTAGCAATCAATACATTGATGTTGATGGCAGAGAAGTAGTTATGCAACCCATTTTGCCTGGCCTCCCATCTGCCCTTGAAAAAAACTTTCTAGGGCCATCCAGGCTCTGGACTTATTGTCAGGCTGACCTAAAGTGGAGAGAGCTGCCACCCATAACCCTTGGGAAATGGATCCTGAAGGTTTTGAACCAAACATAGGGCCAATCAAACTTTTTTTTTCTGCACAGAGCTAGATAGAAAATTCTAGGTTTTGTGGGTCAAGAGACAAAAAGATATGTGGATGCTTTGGGTGGGTACTTAAAACTTCCACAATTTTTATTCATCTAATTTACTGATCAACAGAGAGCAAATTATGACAAGAACTCCTGCTCTTGGTTTTTCATTAGACTGTAGGATCCTCAAAGTATTCATAAAAGCAAACTGACCTTTATTCTTTTATTGTCATTATGAATCCTTATGTATTTGAAAGGCATGGGGAGACAGATGAGAACAGGGAGAGGGAGTGGGGAAAGGGAAAAGGGAAGGAAGAGAGTGGTGGATAAGGGGAGGGTGAAGGTGAGGATGAAGGAAAAGGGCAGAACGAGGGTGAGGGAGAAGGGAAAAGATCTGATCCAGGCCAAAGTGACGGGTCTAGAATTTAGGTCAGGTTTCCCATGCGGCTAACAGGTACCCAGGTGTCTGAACCTGCAGCTTCCCAGTGTGTACACTAGCAGGAAGCTGTATCTGAAGCAGAGCAGCAGGCATTTGAACCCAGACGCTGAGTATGAGTATGAATATCCCTTGGAGGCTTAACTGCTGTGTCACAGCACTTATCCAGCAGCTGACCAGTAAATCTGCTCATCTTAAAAGCAGGAAAAGAAGATGATGGTGGCCATCCAGGCAGAGCTCAGCTAAAGAACTGACTTGCTTTTGTCTCCCTTGGAAAAAGACTAGTGTGCTTACTCAGTGGAGGGCCCTCATCCTAAAGGCTGAATGTTCTGAAGGATCTGGTCCCTTCAACCTATATTAAGCAATAGGCAAGGGAGAGAGAAAAGAGAAAATATCCTGTAAAGCTGAACCTCTTGAGACTCAAGCATGCTAAGAATTGTCACATATGCAATCTCATTTTATTTTGTTTGAAGCAGATTGTTCTTTTGGTTATATTGAGATCCTTCCCTTTCTAGGCTTCTGCTTGCAGAGACCCAGCAGGGTAGGGGAAGATTTTAGGGGTTTCATGTTGCTCACTTTCCTGAGTCGCTAGCCACATGTGTAATATGCCTTCCTTGTTGGAGTGTAATTACAGGGTCTCAGAATTTTGCTAAGTGCTATTGGATACCAAGTATTTTGTCATCAGTGCCAGTTTTGTCATATTTTTTCCCCCTGCGTGCACTTGCATGTCCCCACTGAGTGGAAGGATTTTTGCATTAGATAAGCCACTCAAAGTAAGAACAGCTGGAGACAAGCTGCACTAAACATGAATCTTCTGATTCCATTTTCTGTAGATTAAAGGACAGTGAAGGTAAGAAAAATAAATACTGTCATCACAGATTTATCTTTTAGAGACAAATCTGAGACATGTTGACTCTTAAAAGAAAGGTATCCTTTCTTTAAAAGTACATTACTAAATTCCAGGAAATTTCTGTCACTGAACAGGAGTTGGTCAAGAGCAGATAAAATGTACACATCCCTTTCATAGCTTTGGATTAAAAAGATACAGTGAAAGTCATTTTCATGTAGAACAGTGAGAAAGCATGAGGCCTATGTAAAAATACCCCAACAATTTGTAAAAGAATGCTACAATGCTTTTTTAATAGGTGGAACTGCCCTTGCTTCTCTAGATGTCATTGTATTCATCTAACGTTGATGGGCCTCATGAATATTTGAGTAGCCCATCATACCTATTTCTTGGTCATTTTGCAGAGTACATATACTACCATGCTTGCTCCCTGTGCAAAAGATTTAGAAAGTCATTTATTAATGAGTCAGTGCATTTAAAAATATCTCTGGGGGTCAGAGAGAATAACTGAGACTAATTCAAAAAGATGAGTGTTTGAAGAAAATGAGATGTGGTCATCTTCCGTGCCTGGACCTGAGCAGGAATGCATGTCATGGTGCTGGAGGAATGGCCATGACTTCCTAATTCAGTTTCCTCTTGCTTGTTGGCTTTGGGTGACTGAAGCTTTGCCAGGCAATAACTAACTTTATTGATGCCTGAGTTATTCTGTCCTTTGGAACAGATGCAACAACACAGGAGGCCATCATTCAAAGAGCAATTTAAAATACTTGAATTGCACCACAGAATTATAAATTATTAATGAGATTCCATGTTGTGATTCTGAAATGTGAAGATGGCAGAAAAACACAGAACCAGAGAGCGATTTAAATGGTGAAATGCCAAGGTTATTCAAACATGGAGTGACCATTATGAAAGAAGATCATTAAGAGAAAATCCAGATGTTACTATATTAGATTCCCTCTCCCGCCTCCCCCTTGCCAATCCTGTTACTTACAGTATCACACTCTCAAAACTCAGCCCCACAAAAGAATTCCTTTCAATTGTCTGGATGTTTATGTTGTCTTGAACATCTCTATAAGAAAGTGCAGACAAATGAGTGCTTTACTTCAGTTCCGTTAATTCCATGTTTTGTCTTCTTGACATGATGTACCTGTTTAGCTGATGGCAATCTTTTAATGTATTTTTGGTTGAGAGAAATAATTATTGGAAATTTTTGGGAAATAATTGGTCCTCAGCTTACTGTATATCAGTACATGTGAAACATGCAATGGAAGACAGGCAGTGCCTTCTCTTTCTGAAGGTATCCTTAGCTAATTTCATTGTGTTCAGATTCTGGCATCATTTAGTAGCCTTGCCTCCTAAGTTGCTCAATATGACAGTCAGTTAAACTGATATGTCAGCTCATACCAGACTTCCTTATTCGCTTTATTTCAGCTTTCTTCCATCTCTGTCTCCTTCTTATGGTTCAATTCCTTCCTTCTATTCTGCATGGGTTACAGAACAATTTCATCATCAATTTCATTCTTCTTGAATGAAAGGAAGGAGAAAGACTCAATCCTGCTACATTTTGCCCTTTTCCCCATTTGTATTCCTTGTCCTTTCTATCAAACTCCCTCTGGCGTAACAAGTAAGGCCAATGAATAAATGACTTGGAACATTAGAGAAATTCTGGGAGAATCTATTTCTCTCCCCCACCTTCACTCCTTAGCTGTTTACGCTCCTTCCCTACACCTTCCTTTTGTGTTTGTCCGTGCTCTTATAATTTTTTTAATTGGAAAGAAAGTTGCCATTCTATATTTCTTTCTCTCTTCTTCACTCACAGTACAGATTCCTTGGGAAATGGCAAACACATCATATCACTAATGCTTTGGTAGAAACTTGTCAGATCATTTCTTTATGCCTGGGGCAGCATAAAAGTTCTGGAGGAAAGAGCAAATGATGCTAGAAAGCAGAGGGGAGTTGCAAGAGCAAAGTAAATGAAAAAACAGAATGACTTCCTGATTTTATTGCATGTTGGCTGTATTGCCGATACTCTTGTCCAGGAGCCTTTTGACTTCCTCTCAACTAATTTAGGCTGACCTGCAGGTAAAGCCAAGGGCTTGCTCCTTGCCTTCCTGTTTCGATTTATCCAGCACAATATGTTTAGTGAATGAATATAAGCTACAAAATGCAGAAGCCTGCTGGGCAAGACAGCTGCTGAGTAAAGAGCTGGCAACTTCTCATGGAGAAACTTACAGTAAAACTTTTTGGAGAGACTGAATCTTGTGAACATCTGGCAAGTGCTTGATACCTGTATTGGATATTAACCTAGAGCAAGACAAAAGTGAGAGTGAGAAAAAAATGAAGCTGGGTGTTGAACTTCTAAGAACAGATTCTGCACTTGATCCTAGTCAAAAGACTGAGAAGCAGTTGAACCTGGCTATTTAAAGAATTGTTAGAATATGAACCTTGCAGATTCAGCATGTTAGTTTTGAATGATTAGAAGCAAACCTATGAGAAAAGCCCAACAATGTCATCTAGTTTTAGTCATATTAATAAAAATTATATTTTATTGTTTAAGTTCTAACTGGGGTCTTATAAGCTATTGATTCCTTAGAGCAAGTAACACTTGAGTCATCAAGGCACTGGTGTGGCACAATTCACATTATTTTTAAGATTGTTAATATTTAAAAGCAATTTCAAAGTATATAAAATAATTTTCCTAAATTGTCTCCTATTTCCAACATCCTGTTACTTGTTGGATAACTGCCTTTTCCCCAATCTAAAGATCATTCAGGTTAGCATGTGAGTTTCTATGCCCTTAAACCTGAATATACAGGGGACCTCAGCTGGACCAGTTCAGCTCACTCCTGGGAGGTGAGTAGAAAAAGCTGGTGAGGCTGGCAACTTTTGGTGCCATCACAGAAAGAGACAGTCCTAAATACCTGCAAGCTGAGATATCCAGACCAATGTTGGAGCCTTCTCAAAGTCTCATCATCTTGGCCTGGCTTCCCCAGTAAGCAAAGCCTGAGATTAAGGCTGGCCTGTGGGTAATTGATTATATGACTTTAGAACATTCAGTGTAGAGGTGTGAAACACAGAAGGAGGAAAATTGAGCACAAGGATGAATTATTGAGTTGGCCAATTATCTGCTTCATCCCAAGGCCTTGATGTAGAAGATTTTAGATTATATATCAGAACTGTTTGGCTAAAAAGAGGACAGTAGTGAGGGGAAGAATTTATTCATAGACTCTTATTTCCCACTGATTAAACTGACCCTGTGGTATTAGTGCCCTTCTTTTGGCTTCAACATTTGTTAGTATCTGGGGATTGTTGATGAATGTATTTTATAGTGAAGTAGAAGAACTCCAGAGCAGGGAGTAAGAGGTATACTACGGACAGACCCCGTGCTGTCCAGGTGCACCTGCAGTAAACTGGATGAGTTTTCGGTGTCGGTATCTGCTCTGGTACAGATGATGGCCTTCCAAAAGTGCGTTAGAACTGTCTGACACATTGCTCTCTAGCTTTTCCCTGTTATTCAAAATACTTTTAATACCACTCTAGTCCCATTTCCTTTATCTCTGTGTGACTTGCCTAAGCTGAGGTTGATTTTGGGACTTTCATCCGAAAGAAGTCTCATTAATATTCTCCTCACAGCAAAGGACCCTCTGCTTTTGGGGGTTTAAGACTTAAAAGCAGACTTCAGTATGTTGTTATTTAATTCTATATGTCTGTGAATGCTAGCTCTGCATTCTATGGAAGGGCTCCCATGTGTTTTATCCCCTCTTGGTTAATGAATATAGAACCCAACTCAGACAATTGCCTCAGTAAATTGCCTAGAAAAGTTATCATCTTGTTTAATCAAACTTTTGGGATTTCATTTCAGAAAAACATAACCTTTTTGACATAGAAGACTATGAATTAAGATAAATGGGGATACCTGAGCCACGGAACCACTATCATGATACCAATACCAAACACCGAGTCACTATCGGAGTTGTCCTGTACTTTCCCTTTGTAGTTAACCTTTCCTTTACCTCCCGTTTCTAACAACCATTGAGCAGTGTTTCATTTCTAAAATTTTGCCTTTTCATGATGTCGTATTAACATTTAATATGCAAGTGTTGAATGTGGCTTTTTTTTTCACTTAAAAAAATCCAGTCAACATACTTTCATATTGTGTGTATCAGTAATTTATTGTTTTGTCTTTTGGATGTTTTGCTTAATTTTGTATTTGTGGTTAGTATTTTATTTTTAATTGCTAAATATTATTCCATTGTATGGATGTGCCACTGTTTGTTTATCCATGTGCTGATTGGAGGCTATAGAGATTATTCCCATTTTTCATAGAATCTGTGTGTATGTGTGCATGCACAAGTTCACCTCAAAAAATTCTTGGGAAGCGGAATTGAAAGATACATTTATTTTGATGTAAAAAATGCATGCAACTGTTTTTAAATAGTCCACAGAAAATGTATATCATGAGAAAAGTATGCCTGATCTCAAAAATTTTGTGCAGCAAATCCAACTTGCCTCTCGTTTCCATTTCCATGAACATTTTGAAGTACTCTTATACATGAGTGTGTAATATGTGGGTTTAAACATTTATAGAGAGTTTATGTGTATGTGAGGATAGATTGTTATTTCTCTTGTGGGATTGTGGGGTTGTGTTGAATTGTGAACATGTGCTTAACTCTGTGAAAAAGCACTGAACTATTTTCCAAAGTGGCTGAATCATTTTTTTTTCAGTTTTATCCAAAATCAGTGGAAGCTCTAATTATTCTATATCATTTAGTTGTTAGAAAAAAGTTTGTTCTTTGAGCATAGAAGTAATACAGATCTCTTGTGAAATACATGAAATTGTGGGAGAGGTGGGGGGAATCCCAGTGCCTATAAAACTGTATCACATAATAAAAAAAAATAATAATAATGAAATACATGAAAAATGTAAAGATGCAGAGAAGTAAATGCTCCTGTATTAACATTCAGAGATAGCTTCTGTCCACATCTAGATGCTTCTATTAAAACAAATGACTCGCTTGCCAGCTCTCGTAACTCTTGAAATTCTACTTATTTCCATCAAGAATATTTCTGTGAGTCTGAGTACCTTCAGTACCAACACAGTCGTGTTCCATACTTGTTAGTTAATTACATTCAGCCCTCTGCCATTTTTAGATATCATCCCACATGATTGTATATGGTTCCATTGAGCTGTCAAATCAGTGATCATATTTAATATTTTCTGACAATTTTATACTACTGCACTAGGTTTAGAATGCTATGTGTGCTCATAAAATACAAGATTAATTAGCTGATGTTTCTAAAGCATTCTTGCTTCTGTAACCCAGAATGTATCAAAACTCCTTTTCAGGTAATTTACTTGTCAGGTAAGATTGCTAGTTGGTGGTAGTCAATCTTAAACAGAGGTAGGAAGGTCTGGAGACCAGGAACCTGGAGAACCTACATGCCAGTTCTGGTGGACCTAGCAATTTCATCTCTGCAGGAAAAAAAAATGATCCTGATGATAATGTTAAGAAAGATGTATTACATACTTCTGTTCTGGAACTTCCTATTCTTTGATTCAGCCTTTACTCTAGATGTTACCATGCCAACCACCCGTGTACAAACTTAGCTGGCCAACACTTGCCCCAACTATTTTGCTTAACTCTCATTTTCTGCCTGGGATTTCTCTGCTCCCTCCAAGTAGAGACATTTAAGAGGAACCTACTAAATCATAGTGAGGCATATTCAAGTTTAGAAGTACTAGAAACTCCTGACTACTGGTAAACAACTTCTTTTTCTTTTTTTTAAGATTTATTTATTTTTATTGGAAAGGCAGATATACGGAGAGGAGGAGAGACAGAGAGGAAGATCTTCCATCCGATGATTTACTCCCCAAGTGACTGCAACAGCCAGTACTGTGCCAATCCAAAGCCAGGAGCCAGGAACCTCCTCCAGGTCTCCCACACCGGTTCAGGGTCCCAAGGCTTTGGGCCATCCTCGACTGCTTTCCCAGGCCACAAGCAGGGAGCTGGATGGGAAGTGGAGCTGCTGGGTTTAGAACTGGCATCCATATGGGATCCTGGTGCATTCAAGGCGAGAACTTTAGCTGCTAGGCCTCCGTGCTGGGCCCCTGGTTAACATCTCTCTTCCTTGTCTTGGGGGAGTCATTCTGAATATTTTTACATATGTCTTGGAAAGGCTCTAGCATGAATGAGTTCCAGTGCCAGCTGGTGGTGGTCCACTTGCTAACACATTGTTGAGCTGGCTTTCCTTTTTTTTATTATTATTAACATTGTATTATGTGATACAGTTTTATAGGCACTGGGGATTCCCCCACCCTTTGCACACCCCTCCCCATATAGTGGATTCCTCCACCTTGCTGCATAACCTCAGTTCAAGTTCAGTTGAAATTCCTTCATTGCAAGCATATACCTAGCATAAAGTGAGCTGGCTTTCCTTTCTTTGTTTCCCTCTTCCTAGTCATGCAAACATTTTGGATGCACATGAGTCCTTACTTGGACATTTTCTCCCTAGAACGCAGCCCAAGACATAAAAACTTACAGTGAATTTCACATTTTACATAGACTCATTAATTGTTACAAATCTTCTTTTACTTCATTTCTGTTAGTTCTTCTCATCTTTCTTCTTGCGCAATAAAGTTTCCAGAAAGAGTTGTCTGTACATGCTTTCTTCATTTTCTGGAATTTCATTCATTTTCCACCAGCCTTTGTTGTATATCTCTTTTTCCAAAACTATTAAACCACCAACCACCAGCTACCAAAACTAGTCCAAAGCTAGTGAACACTTTGAATTCTCATTTTATCACATGTTTCTGGATTATTAGTACTTCGTGCCACTCTCTAGTTTTGGTTTCTGTCATGTTTTACTCTTTTGTTGCTCCTCTACCCACTTGTACTCTGGGCCTTCTCCCTGCAACCCCCTAGACTTTTTAGGTAGATCTCATTTCCCACAGCTTTAAGGAATATCAGTGACCCCCAGAATCACACTTGTTTCCTTATCTCTCTTGAGTCTATTGCTACTTATTAAAATGTACTTCAGTGAACACCCTTACTCTTGTTCTGTGTCACAGTTCCTGGATTTGCATCCTGGCTCTGACCCTTGCCCCCAGCTTCCAGTTCCCAGTGCAGACACTAAGAGGTAGCTGATGATGGCTCATATAATCAGG
Organism: Ochotona curzoniae; assembly: GCF_017591425.1. Lineage (NCBI taxonomy): Eukaryota > Metazoa > Chordata > Mammalia > Lagomorpha > Ochotonidae > Ochotona > Ochotona curzoniae. Next base: position 64,869,287 of record NW_024466599.1, read on the forward strand.
TTCTTGCCACCCATTTCAGAGACCTGGATTGTTTTCCAGTTCCTGCTTTCAGCCTGGTCCAGACCCTGTCATTATGGGCTTTGGAGATGGAGTCAGTCTCTCTCTGTTTCTGTCTGTCTCTCTCTCTTCCCTTCTGAAATAAAAAATAAACTTACTTTTCATGTCTTCCTGAATGCCTCATTAATATAACCAACTCAGTATCCCCCCCCCACCATTGTGTCTATCAAACTGCTCTTCTTCAATGGTGTGTAAAATCATTACCATCCACCAGTTCCTTGTTAGAAATCTGATTGTCAATCTTGACCTCTTCTCACTCTCCAAATTCAGTGCCTCTCAATACCCTCTTAAGTACCACTTCCAAAATATGTCTTGATTCTGTATGATTTCGTCCACCAATGCTGGCAACATTTTAAAACAAGCTGCTGTGGTCCTTGCTCTGGATTTCTGAAGTGGTTTCCTTTCTACACATTTGTTCTTTTCCAGTCCATTCTGTATACAGCACACGGAACATTCTTTTGAAAATCAATGGAAATCAAATCGAATTGCCTTATTTCTCTGATGTTAGGGCTTTAATTTTTTTTCATAACACTCAGTACAATTTTACTTCCTATTGCCTGCTCTTATACCTTCATAGCATGCTATCGTAGCTTCTTATCTCAAACTCAAGCAGGGACTTCACCCTCAACTTCATCTACTAGTTGTATTAAGAGTGCACATGCTCCTCCGAGTGTCACACTGAATGGTGGGACCTTTGAGAATTAATTAGCATTGGAAAAGTTCATTAGAGTAGAACTCCTGTGCTTGAATCCTGGTGGCCTTTAACACAGAATACACACAAAAACATGCAAACTCACACAGTGCTTGTCTCTTACCATGTGATGCTCTGCAGAGCCTTGAAACTACCAGCAAGAAGCTAATCACCAGTGTATCTCCTGGACCTTGCACCTCCAGAACCATGAGCTAAAATAGTATCTTTCCCTTTTTAAAAATAAAGGGGTTTATCTCAAGCATTTGTTTATTATAACAACAACAAAAAATGTGACCCAACACACATGTGATTCCTCCAGTATAAATTAGCTTTAGTGGCGTTCTTTGTTTCGTAGACATACTTAAATTCTTCCCTGACTCGTCATTTGCAGGCACTTTATCTGTGAGGCATATACCCATTTTTTACCTGATCAACTGCAATTCATTCTTCAGAGTTAAGTTATACTTGTCATTTCATCACAGAGGTAGTCCCTTATTGACAATCTAAATTAGGGCCTCTGATTTATTCCAAGTATAACCATATCCTTTTTAGCAAATTCTGAAACATATCATATTGTGTTTATTTGTCTAGTGTTTATTATCTATACCAGATTATGAATGACGTTGTGACAATATTTATTTTTTCTAAAATACCCAGTGTTGGCACAGTTGTTGGCACATGTTCTGAGTTTACCAGATTCTTTATGCCATGTAATGTGCCTTGTGTTGTCAACAGATGAGCACACAAAAGATTTGTTAAGGTATGCGTTCATCACACTTAAATATCTGACATTGAATTAGAAGTAATGTGGCACTTCTCTTAGGAAATTAAAACAATTCATATAATCTAAGGTTTGAAGAATTTTTGTTTGTCCAATGAGAATGATACAACTTCATTGAGTAGCAACAGCATGAGTGTTGCACAAATACCATGCTGATGGAATATATACATAGATATAGGTATGTGTTGATACCCATTGAAGTCTTGAGTCTTTATAGAAAAGAAACCATACTGCAAAAAAAAGAAAAGGCTAAAATTATTCCAGTAGAACTGACTTTAAGACACTTAAAAAGATCTAGTGACCATTTGGTGAGATGGATTATTGGTGATAACTCCGTGGCTGAGACTCTCTGTAACCCCAAGATAACACAGGAAATGGACTTTGGAAGAACACTTAGTTTTCTATTCATTTTCACCCTCTGATCAATAATTTTGTGTCAGATGGAGGCTGGAAATGGGTAATTGGCTAGGAGCTCTGTGTTTCAATGGATTTGCTTTGGTTAAATGACTGCTGCAAAAATATTTTGATTGACTCAACCACAGTTTGTCTTCAAAAATAGTTAAAGGCCTGAGAGTGGAATGTCAGCAAATTTAAGTTCTGCAAATGGGTCTTTTATAGGAATGTAACTGGCTCAAAGCTTTCCCTTCTCAATGGCCAGTTTTATATTCATAGTTGGTATTAGATTTTTTTTTTTAATATCTGGCTGTCCCTAGTCTTTGGGTTGAAAAGTGCAAGTGAGTATCTCTGTTATCAGGATGGAGTTAGTGACGTTCTTTCAGTTTCTGGGACCCATTTCCATCTGTCCTGTCTCAGAATAATGCATTTCCATTTCATGAGCAGGTGACCCTGCAGCTTTAAGGAGCCCTTTCTTAAGTGACATAGATGCTTTCATCAGTTTCATTAGTGCTGCTGATGGGTTACCCTTTCTTTTAAGTTCCTAGTATCTATGTTTGCCTGTGTTGTACTGATTACTTACCATTATTCCAGTAAAACATCAGTGTCATCTGAAGGAGGAAGCCAGAGATGGCTTCCATGGTACCATGGTTTCAGGAAGCTTTTCAGGTGTAACTGAGACAAAACAAAGAACTGTATAGTTCTGAAGTGTGTGAAATTATTGTGCCTTAAAGGTTTAGAAGAGGTGAGAGCAGTGTGGGCTAGAGTAGCCAGAAAGAATTACATGTAGGAAAACAAAGTAAAACCCAAATGTGTTAGTGCAGATCAGTGTGTCCTATACTCTCAAAGAGTGGTAAGTTTGTACATTGTTGTCATGCAGGAGTATGAGAAGCTATGAAGCAGAGTAGGCAGAATGAAAGGGAGCCAAGGGGAAGTATCTCAAGAACCTTTAAGCAGAGTAGTATGAGCTTCCTGCATAAGTCTTGAAAATTGGTTTTGGATGCTGAAGGGTGGAGGCAAGAAGACCTGGGGGTCTCTTGCACATGGGTGGTGCATGCTAGCATTGGCCTATCACCTCAGGACTCTGGCATAGTGATCAGGTAAGCCTATGGAGATTACTGATGATCTACGTAAGTGAATACTTAGCCTTTGGGGCTGAGAAACTAAGCCAGGAAAGAGAACAAGATGTTTCTTCTCATCACCCATGATAGTCAGGAATACTTCTTTTTCTCTGGCACCTCAAATCTACCATGGCATGGAATGATCAGCTTTGAGACTTAGTAAGCTAGTTCTTTTTACATTGAAGATTTGAGGCCATTACATGTAGAGATTTCTATTAGCTAGAGATCCAGACTAACTGTATCTTTATGCCACATAATAAAAGAAGTTAGCATGTATTTTCTGATAATTAAATTAAGACTTAGCTAGATGTTGTATCACAGAGTTCACAGTTTGAATAGGCTGTTGTGTTGCCTCAGGCAAATTTGATTTCAGGAAGGGATGCTGTTAATTGTGTGTTCAGCTTATCTTTTTATTGGAGTGCTTTTCCTGGTGGCCAAGATTAGGGTTTGCAGTTGAACACCTTTCTCTAAAATTGGATGCATTTAAGCTGTTTGCATTTTTTTCTTAAAAATTAATTTTTAAACTTATTAGAGACAGAGACATAGTGAGAGACCTGCTATCCGCTGGTGCACCCCCAAAATGGCCACACTGTCCAGGGCCAAAGCCAGTAGACAGAGCCTCATGTGGTTCTGTCATGTAGGTTCAGGGGTCCAAGGACTTGGGCCATCTTCTGCTGCTTTGCAAGGAAGATTTTCAGGGAGCCAGATCTGAAGTGGAGCATCCAGAATGACATCTGTCACCCATGTGGATTATTTGCACTGCAGGACATGGCATAACCGTTTACACTATAATGGCAGCCCCTGTTTTAGTGTTATAAAAACATTTTTACAAAACATTTTAAATTGAATTGTTAAAACCTATTAAATTTAAAGTTCATTTATTTTCCTGATCATTCTGGAAGAAGTCAGGTCAACAATAGTTAAAGAAAAATGGACTGAATTCACTCACATGTAGCTGAATCTGATTATTCATAGTTCTGTTCTATAAAGTCACTGTGAACATTAAATTAGTGAATTTCTGCCTGTAGGGAAATACAGGCTGGAGTCCTGTGAGCCTTTGATCACAACATTTTTGTCATGTTTCCATCAACATATAACTTTGTTTTCTGTGTATTGTGAAATACATGAAATTGGTTTACCTTGTATAAAATAAAATATTGAAAAAGACCCCCAATAGTATGATTTACTGATTTATTAACATTGAACTCACAGCTGTCAGTATTATGGCTGAAGGTAGCCTGTCTAACGCAAATGGTCTCTTCCCAAGGAACATCCTGGCTTCATACTGAGAGGAACAAGACCACGTTTTAGATGGGGGCCATTTTAAGTAGTAAAATCACAACAAAAAGCACAAACATGGAGCAACATGTTACTAAATGGACCAAGCAAAGGATGCTTGTTTATACCGTGTGTGAACTGATACAAGATGGCAGAACATTCCTTGTTTGTTGCCAGTTGGGAAGGTGTGCCCAATGACTTGCATTTTTTACTTCTCTGCACATGTGCGTGTCTGAAAATAATGCAGAGCTGTTGTGCTTATAGATTTTGGCTTGGAAGTAAATTTTAGCAGTAGTCAAGTGAGAAAGAATGAGACATTTAAATAATGAGGATCGATGTTTTATAAGGTTTGCTGATGTTGATATTGATGTCAACTATAAAGCCTTATTAGGAGTTTTCAAATCTATATACAGTATGACTGAAAGTGCTAATATGTATTTTCTGTTCATTGCATAAAGACTTGGCTAGGTGTAGTATCATAGAGTCTTATAGTTAAAGGTCAGGATATGTAAGAAGCTTTAGTATACTGAATAGGACTTTAAGGATTAAGGTCCCTGAAATTGAATTTCCTCCCCCTAACTAGTGGTATGGTACTGAACAGTTCACTTGCCTTTTTAGAGTACATTTTATTTCTCTGTAAACTGATTTTGTTTCAGGAATTGCTGAATGGAAGAGCCTGGTTGCCTGTCTTTCCAACCTCATATCTTCAAAACTGGACCTATTGAACTCTTATATTCCATTCAGAGAGGTCTGTTTCCATGGAAACCAGATTCCTTAATAATCAGATAATTTTACTTAATTTTAAAGGAAGTTTTTTCAAGCCTCTGTCTTACTGTCTTGGCTACTGACTCTGTTTTGACCCAGTGTCCTAGTTCATTAGTCATCCTCTGTTCGGGGAGAGGATTATAGCAAGCGTGTGGCTGGGGCAGGCATTAGTATAGTGGCTTAGATGCTAGTTGGTATGTCCACACCTACAGTAGCTGTGAAATGGAGACTAACATCCAGATGTGAGGATATAATGTAGTATACATTACTACTTCCAGACAAAGATGGACTTACAATGAAACTGTTTACTATATCTTGACAATAGAATGCTGGACTCTCTGCCATTGTCCATGCCCGCAATGATGGACATATGACTGTGTATGAAGAACTATAATTTAGTAATGATATAGAGGAACTATGTTGGGGTAGGGGAGGGAATTGAGGCTGGGATAAGGGAAATGCCAGGAGCCTATGGAACTATATCATAAAATGATAATAATAAAATGTTAAAAAAATAGAAAAAAAGAATATATTAGCTCAGGTGCCAACGCTACTGCTGATTCTAACTTCCTGCTAATGCACAGCATGGCAGGCAACAGAGCATGACTCAGGTAGTTGAGGCCCTGTCACCATTGTGTGAAACGTGGCATAAGTTTCTGGCTCCTGGCTTTGGTTCTGAACCGTACTTGGGAATGAACAAGCAGGTGAGAGCTATTTCTCTATCTCAAATAAATAAAAATTATTAATAAGTCTATGGAACTCAGTCACTGTACCTGTATCGGGGAGTAAGATTTACCTTGTAGGAAAACTAGCACAGTGCCTAGGTGTCTGCTGTGGTCATGCGGCAGCCTTCATTTCCAGCTGCCATAGCAGATGCTGCTTGATTTTTCCTGTTCAGCCAAGACATGGGTCACGGGTTAACATTTCATCAGTTCTTTTGGATGCTGCATGCAGTTTCCACCTCCAAGTTCCTGATGTCCCAGTAGGACTTTGCTATAGCTGAATAGGAAGCTGGACGCTTTCTGTGTTTTCTCAAATTGCTCTCTGCTTCCTACTAATTAATTTGCCTGGATCCACCTTCCTACTTGTCAGACTCTTTTTCACAGTCTCTGGGTCCAGCCCTTAAATAGTTGTGCTCATACTACTACTAGTTTATTGATGACCTTAAGGAAAATTATTTCAAAGAAGTGATCAAATTAAAGATGGCTCTTTTTAAATTAAAAAAAGATACAGGTGATCCACATTTTTGAAAACATTTTCTTTGGTTATGAATGGCTGCCAGATATAATGCTACCAAACAAATGCTTTCAAATTGGACACATTTGAGTTTTCCCTTTAAGGGAAAGACAATGTTACTTCTGGTGTGGAAAATGCAATAAATAGCATTTGAGAAATCTATGCTATATGGAGTATTTGAAAAAGTATATATATAAAGTGTACCACTGAAAGTGATATAATTATTATTGTATGCCGTTAAAGAGTGGAAATAAAATGTTTGACCAGCCCGAGGTTTTTTCAGGAGGTTTTGAATGCTTTCATTAAAAACAAATAGTACAGCATCTTCTAGGTAGTTTGTAAGAACATGTGATTGACATTTGGGAAGAAAATTTACTAGGTGAATTTCATAGATGTTTGCATGAGAAGAGCATATGATTGAATACTAAGTATGATGATTTAGGGATCAAATCTGTGAAGTCATTCTTTTCTTGGATCTACTTACTTCAGTTACGTTTTCATCTAAGCTTGACAGCTGTTAAAATTTAATATTGACATGATCAGTGAATTGCCTTCCTCAGTGTTAAACTAGGGGATTAAAGAAACAATAAAGCATGTCCTAAAATGTTGTTTTTGCTCAAATCTTTCTATCTCTGCATCTATCTATATATGAGAACAAAATAGGCTTACTGTGTGATATAAAATGGTGCATTTTCAGAGAAGATGAAAATACATACACATTCTTTATTCATCTTTATTTCATACTTTAAGGTATCACTTCCATGCTTTTAATGTACATGATGTTGCAGTTATATGTGCACATATGGCTACTTTATAAATTCATTTTAGGACATGTGCTTATGGTTAGCCTCTGACTCTGAAGAACTGCCAGGTGGAAATGGTAATAGATTTGTGCTGTGCTGTTCTGGAAAATAGATATAGGATTCATAATCATAATGGTCAACATTTATTGAACACTTCCTATTGCCCAGGTACCGCATCAAGCACTTACCATCGATTATTTTATTTATTCCTCCCTACCACCTTAGGAGGCAGGTATCGTTTATATCTTCAATGTTGAAGATACTCAATCTAGCCAAGGGAAGTTCAATGACTTTCTCAGAGCCACAGAGCCAGAGCTTGTACTATTTCCGGTGCCTGTCTTGCCAATTTGACCAATTCTCATTGTAAGAGCTGTCTAACAAAGGAATAGGTTTTGATGCTAAGGGCTTGGTTTCTTACTTCTGGAAATGTGTAGCTGTGAAAGATTTCTTCAGTGAGTTGTACACACTGAAATTTGAAACTATGTGTTTCTCTAGAAACCCTGGAGAATCTACCTGCTTTGTTTGAAAATAAAAGACTATGATAGAAAGATGATCTTGGGAAACTCTGGATTAATAGGGTTACAGAGTTTCCTTCCTGCTGCATACTTAGAGCCATTGCCATGGTAATTCATTTGTAATTGCCCAAAGAAGAAGAAATAGTGTGTAGACTTTTTCCAGACATACTGACCTGGGACTCTTCTTTCATTGCAGAGTATCTCCTGAGCCTGGCATTTTCTAGTTCAACCTCGAAAGCCCTGGTACAAGCTTAAACATTTATGGAAATTTCTTTGGTTGAAGACTAATTCTCTGAAAATACTATCACTGTTAGAACATGGTTGGCAAGCCTGTCATAGGCAGATAACTCTGACAGTATCGTAATTCCTCTACCATGCTGAACAACAGTAGGTTTATAGAAAACCAGTATAGAAAACCAGAGCTGCAAAGGGAAGGTTGTGTCAAGAGAACTTTCCTTGAACTTGTCGCAGCACATTTGGGTATTTTAGAGTAGATTTCTCTAGACTACCACAGGGACAAATCAGACAAGAGAGCACACAGCTCACCTAGAATTCTCATAGAATACCAGTCACAGGGTCAGATATGTGCTCCTTTCCTACCCATTGATGTCTACACAGAAACACATTGGGGTGGAAGCAGTGTATGGCAAAATGAACCCAAAGGGCACTAAACTGAGGGGGAATCTTTGACAAAATGAGCTTGATGTGAATATAAAAAAAGAGAAAATATTGTGATTGGCTGTCCCTTGATATTATTTGTCCTGTTAATTTGGCACGTGTGATAGGGCAGCTTTGTGACTAGGGAAAAAGTGTAACAGGATTTAGCAAACACTCTGGTATGAATGGTGCCATGTTGCACATTTCTAGAAACCGGTTATACTATTCTTACCCTCTCACACAGTGGACTTGAAGATGCTACAAGAGTTAAATTTGAGTAGAGACCTTGTGAGAAGGTTCTGGAAAAAGCTGTGAGTTTGCTCTTCCTCCACCTCCAACCTGGGAAGGATGGGATGATGCCACTTTACTTAGATTTTGAAAAGGACTTTTTGATTGTGAATCAAGTTTTGTTCTGTCCATGCAGCTTGGGGATAGGGTGATTCATGTCTGACTTTGGCTTAAAGTGGGCAGGGTGTTGGGAAATCACTGACTTCCTAGGAACTGGTCACGTTGGTCATAATTCTGTCCCAGAGTTCTCTCTTTAAAAAGACTTAAAAATAAACTCGTCTTACTATGTTTTTAAAATTATTTTTATTGGAAGGTCAAATATACAGAGAGGAGGAGAGCTAGAGTGGAAGATCTCTCATCTGAGGATTCATTCCCCAAGTGGCTGCAATGGCTGGAGCTGAGCTGATCTGAAGCCAGGAGCCCAGAGCCTCCTCTAGCCTCCTCCACATGGGTGCAGGGTCCCAACTCTTTGGGCTGTCCTCAACTGCTTCTCCAGGCTACAAGCAGGGAGCTGGATGGGAAGCAGGGAGCTGGATGGGAAGCAGGGCTGATGCCCATATAGGATCCCGGTGCATGCAATGCAAGGGTTTTAGCCTCTAGGCTACCACTCTGGGCCACTATTTTTTTAAAGCACACATAGCTGATAAAGTGACTTGATAGGATTTCATGTGACTTTATAGTGAGTTTCTTAGGCAAGCAGTTGTATTTCCATTTTACCGGTAACAGGTAAGGTTTACAGAGGCTAAATAACTTCCCAGATTTTTTGACTTGAACCACAAAGAATAATATTTAACAGGCCTTTGTTATGTCATACGCTGGGCATCCTTGAAGCCTGTGCACATACCCTGAGGAAGGCACTATTTTATTCACCAGGAAACAGAGGGGTAGAGGCTTTATGTGATCTGTTAGAAAGTAGAAGAAATGGAATTCACAGCTGGGCATTTTGATTGCCATGTCTCTCAGTGATGCACTGCCCTTTAATACTAGAGTGGCTACATAAGAACTTTTAAAATGCAAGTATCTCTCCAGGTTATATTGAAAGTTAATGGCATTGCCAAATGGAAAGCTTTAGGGACCTTCTTGTATGCCAGTGTGAAATAACTAATCACACTATCATTCTGGCAAGCAGTAATTAAAAAAAATACATAGAGGAATCACAAAAAAGTTAATATGTTGAAATGTACACATCTGTCTCACAATGAATTTCTAATATTAATTATTTAGAAAGCTATTTTAGGTATATTTCAACTTGGCCCAAGTAGATGATCACAGGTTCTGAATGGCACAAAGATGAGCATATGGGTGTTGTGCTGAAACATTTGGCTCACTTATACAGCTGGAAAGTGGGATGAGAGAGTTGGAGTCATTCCTGGCTTCAGTTCTCAACTCTTTGTGAGTAACTGTATTTATTTATTTGAGATAGGTGAAAAGAGGGAGACAGCATGTGCTTCTACCCACTGTTTTACTGCCCATATACCTGCTGTGGCAGGTGCTGGAAATGTGCTGAAGCTGGGAGCTAGGAATTCCACCCAGCTTCCCACATGGGTGAGAGGAACCCAAATACTTGAGAAATAATCTGCTGCCATTGTGATTTGCATTTTTAGAAAGCTGGAGCCAGAATGAAATCCATGCATTCTGATATGGGCTGCAGGCTTCTTAAATGGAGACTTAGTCACTGGGTGAAATGTCCACACCAGTTTTCTGTTCTGAATACCATATAATCTCTGAATTTGGAAGAAATGCTACTTGATTGCTTTAGAGGATTAGGGCAGAAGAAAATTGATTTATCAAAAGGCTTAGTTTGGGGTCTGTAGACTACAAGTATACTCAAGAACGATCAGATTTCCTGCCCACCTCCCACCCACTCCAAGCAGAGGCCCTTAATTTTGTTTTGTGAGCTTAAGGAATTCAATTACCATCTGTGAAATTCAAGTTCCCCATGTATGGAACCATTAATACATGGTTCACAGGAATTTGCAAGGGTAGCAAATCAATACAAAGGCAAAGTGTCTTTTGGTTGGTTCCTGTTCCCCACTGCCACACCATACAGTGGTGGGTGGAGCTTTACACAACTAGCTTTGCTTTCACTTGCTTTGAACTTGCAGGGTGCTCTTATACCTTATCCCTTTCTTTCCTTTCTCTACAACAATCTCTTGCAGTGGATAGGAAAGTTTCTTTTCTTTCCATTTGCCCAGGTTTGGAGGGGCATGGTACTTGCTGGTAAGTTCTCATAAGCAGAAGTAGGGCTGGGAACCTAGATCTTTGAAGAGCAAAGAGCTTTTCTGTGGTGTCTTTCTGAGTGAATCTTTGTCTACAAAGACCAAGCTGGATACAGTGTGTAAGTGAGGGAAGATGTTCATTGCTTTCCATACAAGTCCCCCCAAAATCCCATAATGTCTTTATAGCACTCCCATCTTTGCCAGAGAGAAGAGCTTACTGCCTTCTGAACCAAGCATAATTTGCAGATTGTTCACTGTGGATAAACTTGTGATTATACCACAGCAGAACATTTTTATGATGTCTGGTGAAGATGAAAATATTCTTTCTTAGAGCACTTGTCACTTCAGTCTTCACACACTGCAACACCCCAGGATATTTTTCTAAAAACAGCAGCTGCTTCCCTCTCACCCCCCTAACAGAAAGGTTCTAAGCGAGGCCCACATTGCCGGTGAAGGCCTACTGGGTGCAAATGCTGTGTTCTGTAAGGGTCCAGCAATGAGCTGGTTACAGTTCTGGCCATGCATAGGTGTCAGCGTACTCTGCTCGTGACATCCCTTACAACAGCATTGCTCCCTGCTCTTCAGCCAGCTGACCTGGTGGGCTTGCGTGTCATCAGGACTGTGTTTCTTCTGCAGCTCTGCTCCAGGTGGGCAAAGATGGGACATTCAGTTAGAACATGCTATTCCCAAGAGCTTGCAACCTAGGAGCTCATGTCATGAAAGATAAACTAGATGAGATGATTGAATGCATGGAAGCAAAGAAAAAATGATCTCGATCAAGAAATATTTCTACATGAAGTTAGAGCCAGGTTGCAGAAGTCTGCATTCAGCTGGTTTCTTCTAGAAGACACATCGAGTAATATTTACTTGTCTTTCTTTTTCCTTTTGCTTGTAGACTGTATGGAATCAATTGAGTCTACGTGGATGACTCCTTCCTCTCCATGTGCAACCTACCCTTGATGCCCACAGCCATGTCCACCATCTCCTCCCTGTGGAGATGGCAGTTCTTGGTATAACTTAAGTTCACGAATGTTTACAGGGACAGAAATATCTTCTAAGCCTCCCAGCAGTGAGGCTGCAGTTATTGATAAGAGAAGCATGCCTATTTTCTGTGGGATGGTCTTTTTCTAAGATCTTGTAAGGTTCCACTGCTCTGGTTGTCTTTCATTATGTCTGTGCCAGGTACAGACCTTGTCAAGAATGTGTCTTGCCAGGCCAGCTTCAGGGTCTGCCTCTTTACCTTGTCCTCACATCCAGAGCCCCTCAGATTCTGCTGAAGTGGTTGTATCCATTTGTGAGAAACTGAAGTGGCAAGGATGCATCCATGACTATCTTTGTTGAGCTTAAGCTGTACTTCATTTCATAGTAATTTACAGCTGGCTTTAGTTTATTAGTGCATCTGAACATCCGAAGTGTCTGATTAAACATTGGGAAGAAGCATCTGATCTGGAAGTAAAGTGGTCTACAAGATGCTGGGCTTTCTTATTTCACAGAGAGACTTCCTCTTTCCATACAAGGCCCTTTCTGCTGGGCAGAAATAGAATCAGACTCTGGGAATGACACTAGCAGCCCCAGAACTTGTGAAGGTCACTGTTCAGAAACAAAGTGCTTGAGGATAAGAAGAGATCTTAGAGGAAACAAGCCATTTTCCTCACTTCATGCTTTATTATTTCCATTTTTTGGATGAAGAAACTGAGGCTTCAGTGATCATTACATCACTGAGGGCAGTGAGGGAAAGGATTCCAGCAAGGAGGAAGAAAGCAGGGAAGAGCTCTGCTCAGCTCATCTGAGCCCTGCTTCTCACCACATCGTCTCTAGACTTGTCCTTGCATTAGGCTGCTAGTGAGGAGAAATGGATTTGATTTCAAAATTAGTGGAGTGAGGATATGCCTATCTCATCATCTGCAAATATAAGTATATCCTATGAAAATAGCATTGTGTAGAATCTGTAGATGGATGAAGTAAATGACCCCTTATGTGCGATTTGAATGGGTCCTGTAGGTGTTTTTCTTTCCCTGACAATAGCCCCTAAGTCTGGGAGACTCCATCATGATCAGTTCCTGGATTTAATATTACCCTTCCAAGATTCTGCTTTTAAAAATGTAAATTCTTCTGGGAAGAGGAATTTGAGAACCTGAAATATGAATTAAAAGATCAATAGTTCCTTGTGGGTGAGAAAAATATAGTATGGAAATTATACTGAAAAAATTAGAGAAAGCAAATAGCGGGGAAAGGCTACAGCATGCCAACATCATCGACTTCATGGTCAAGAGTTCTTGATCCTCCTAAAGCTGATAGGCCCAGCTGAAATTTCACCTTGACTGTCAGAAAAAGGAAAATCTGGCCATGTTTTCATTTGTTTAACAATAGTAGGTAAAGTTGGTTATGCCAGACAGGTTATTAATAGAAGAAACAATCATATAATCTTTATTGTGCCCAAACATCCCTGGAGCCATGGCAACATCTTTAGACATTTCCACTGATAGCCAGCAAGATGCCTGATAATTCTTCCCCATAATCAAAGCCCTTTTGTAAGGTGACTGAATTCTTGAGTACTGGTACTTTACGAGATGATTCTGTGTAGGGCTCCTAAGGGAAGCGTTAGGGGTAGGGGCAAAACTCACTATAGTTGCCTGTATCCATGTCTGTTCTGAGGGGTGCCATGTGCTGTTTTCACTTTGCTTATGTCTGAGAGCTCTGTCCATATTGAACTAGGCCTTTCTGTTATTCTAGAGACCGTCCTAAGGTATCCTTTGGTCATGGAGATTGCTCCTGACAGGTCTTCCTAGAGTGCGTTCCCTGCCATTCATCACTGTACAGATGAATTCATTGTGTTATTGTCATTGTGCTAGTACGCTGCCCAAGAACCTCATGTTGCACATTTTTTTTCCTAGAATATATGTGTGTTGGAACTTTACTCCTTGACTTAATTTCCCAATCTTATTCAGCCCAATCCATCCAAATGTAATCAGGCTGTTTGTCAGTGTTAAGACTCAGTTTCTCCTTAATCTTTACCTACTCCACAGTCCTTCCACAGTTCTTGATATATACCCTTCTTTTTCTCACAGGAAATTATCCCTCCTTATTGGTTTTCTAAGGCATAGGTTATCCTTGAGTCTCCAGGCTTTGTCCCACAAAGACTTTCCCTGAGTGACCTGACCCATTACACTGGATCTCTCCTCTTATCTGTGATTTGTACTTCACAAGTCGGCAATTGCATTGTTATTTCCCAGAGTTAATGGATGATGGTTTTTCTCCCCAAAAGAATGAGCTCCTTGACATGAGAGATGTCTGTGTTTGCCTCCTGTATTTTTCATAGGCCTTCCTACATATCCTTTCTCAGCCATCCTTTGTGAAACATGATTTCCTCCTTTCTTAATTTTTCCTTATGGCACTTTTACTGCCTGACATTCAACAACATTGTTTGTCCCCTCAACTAGAATAAAAGCTCTTTGGGAACAGAAATTCCATCCTTCTGTAATACTTTGTACAACCAACAGTAACAACAAAGGTTGGGATGCAGGATGCCTCCAGTAAGTGCTTATTCAATGATTGACTGAAAGAATGATTTCTTATCAACTTTCCAATTCATATTCAAAATTTTGGAGGATAAATGGGCAAGCACAAATAGGATCCATGGCTTCCAGAATGTATAAAGATGAATCTTTGGACAGATCATATTCCAGCCACCAAGGACAAATGAATATGGCTGTGCACCAAAAGCATTAGTGATCTATTCTCAAGGAACATTTCATGTTCCTATTTGAAAAGCCCTATGAATACTGTAGGCAATGTAAGCTTAATTCTCTGACAAAAATAGGCCAGTTAGGCTTTGCCTACCCTGTGAATTGCTGTGAGGTTCAAATTTCATAAAGTTTGCTAAAAGTGTCAAATTATAAATTAATATAAAAATGGAAAGTTTTATTCTGCAGACTGAGTGGAAAATGAGAATTAATTTGAATGGAGATAATGAAAACTTGTGGACCACTAGTGTTGAAAATAAACACTAAAAGGCAAGGGTGTGAGTCCTCTATTAAGAAACCAATGGATAATGTGGTTTTATCTGTTGGAAGAATCTTTCTGGATATGTTAAGGTTTCTGTAAGAAATATGATTTTGTCCTTTGAGAAACACAAATTCCATGTTTGAATACTTAATTGATGGATTCTTTCCAAAAGCAAATATTAGAGAAAACTCTACAATGGTAGGGATATTGCCAGGGGATAGAGACAACATCAACACTGACATCCTCAAATCAGAGACATTAATTATGCCCCGGTGCTCTCCCAGAGTCTTTGCATTTGTTAATCTAAAAACCGTAGACCAATCTTGCAATGTATTCATTTTCTTCAGCAGATGACAGAACTGAGGAACAAAGCAACAAAGTCCCATGGAAGGGTATACTGAGATAGCAAATGACAAGTTCAGGAAGTTGATAAGTATTGCCAATATCTATTGAGAATTTTTAAAGTTTGATTCTTCCAAGCACTTCATTTATTTTAACTTATTTACTATAATTCGGTGATGTAAGTCATGTTGGCATTACTGTTCTATCAAAAGGAAAACAAATTTAGAGAAGTTAAGCTTATTATACAAGGTTGTAGAACTAGCTAGCAAGAGAAGAAGCTAAGACCTGGCCCCGGCTTGGGAGGGTGGAACCTCTTGCACTTACTCACTGTGCTGAGCTGCCTCTGGAATCCTTTGCTATGCTATTTGCAACAGTTTAGCTTTTATCATTAGAAAACTTACTTCCTTTACCCCTGCTAAACCCAGTGAGACAGAGGAACATAGAAAACAGAGAGAGGATCCTAGCAAAAGATTGAGGGAGACATGGCCTGGATGTTTCAGAGTTGTCCCAGTGAAAAGCCTCCTGGAATTGTCCCAAACTGGTGAAAAGGGGCAGCGTTGATGGGATGGTTAGCGAGGTCTAAGGGCCCATGTCTCAGTGGAGGAGGGTTTTCAGTGGAGGCGGAGGTTAGGAGGCCCACACAGCTTTGTGAAATTTCTGGTGAACTTGGATTATAGTTTATAGAATAGCAAAGAGCTGTGCCCAGCTGTCTGAGAATTACTTTGACAGAATACAAAGACAAGAGAATATTGTGTAAACCTTACCTACTGATCAATAGATAATCTTTCGTATATGAAAGGTCAGCTGCAGGGAGGCCAGGCAGTAAAGAAAGAAATAGTATCTGTCATTATAATATTGATTTAAAAAAAATCCACCCAGATGAATCCTCAGGTGAGTATTCTTCTAGTCAAAGAACAGTGCTTTATATATGAGTCTTAACCATATCACCAGCAAGAAGGCTTTGATGAGGAGTTCTGATTTCTGATTCTCTTGCATTCTGTGCTGTGAAATGCGCAGCATAAAAGAGAATTCACAGGAATAGCTTGGGAACAACATATCCATATTTTTAAAAATATTTTTCTGTTTTCATCTGAAAGGCAGATTTTATAGAGGATAAGGAGGAAGGGAAAGAGGGAGAGAAAGAGAGAGAGAAATCCTCCATCCATTGGTTCACTCTCCAGATGGCCACATTGGCTTCAACCTAGCTGATACAAAGCTCAGTGCTGTTGGTTCCAATGAGTTCCCTCATCTAGTCTGTGTTCTCCTTTGCTTTGAAGTAAATGGTGTGTCCTTGCAAAGACCAACTGCAATTGTTGCCACTTACTTCGAGGCTGCGGATGCTGTTATTCGAATGTTCATATGCTCAACCATTGTCCTAATTTTGTATGTTTAAACGCTAATCCATACTTAATTGTGTTGGAGATAGTGCCTTTTGGAAGTAAGTAACTGTGTTTAAATGTGGTCTTGTGGGTAGGGCTCTAGTGTAATAGGGTTCAGAGACTTATGTAAAGAGATACCACAGATTCGCTCTTGACTCCATGTGAGAACAATAACTAGAAACCAAATTGGTCCGTAACTTGATTTTGGTCTTCATGGTTGCTGGAACTGTCATACAGTCCGATATTTTGTTATGGCAGCTCAAGCTAACGCATACAGGATGGAAGGTAACTGGGCTTTGCTTCCCTGATGCAGTCATTCAGATCTGAAGAGCCACTGTGAATGCAGTGTGGGAACACTGAGGACAGCTGCAATCTGATCACAGAATAGATGTAGAAGTATAAACAGATTTCAAATTTTTTTTTTACCAAAGCACCAAAGTAAATTTTTAAAGTTTATTGAGTTTACTTGAGAGAAAGAAGGAGAGAATGAAAGAAAGAGAGGAGATTGTTCTTACTTGCTGCTTTACTGCTAAAATGCTTATAGCAACTAGGGCTGAGCCAAGCAGAAGCCAGGTGCCAGATTCCATCCACGTCCCTGACATGGGTAGCAGGAGCCCAATTATGTAAGTCATTCTCTGCTGCTTTCCCAGGAGCATTAGCAGGTAGCAGGAAACTGGAACATGCAGCAGGCAGGACTCAAATGGGTGCTCATGTGAGATGTTGTCATCACAGGGGGTGGTTTAAACCCTTCTGCTGCAATCCCAGCCTCAATGGTCCTCATTAAGAAGAATGATCAGGGGCCAGTGCTCTGGCTTAGCAAATGAAGGCTTTAACTGTGGCACCCGCATCCCATATGGGTGCATGTTGAAGTCTGTGTTGCTCTGCTTCCAATCCAGCTCCTTGCTAATGTACCTGGGAGAAAAGCTGAGGGCAGTCCAGATCTTTGAGCACCTGCATCCATGTGGGAACCTGGGGAGAAGCTGGTGATTCACTAGAATTAAAAGATCAAGTTATTTTTTTCAAAACTATGCAAACTAGGGAGGTGCAAACATTTATGAAAAATGTATATTATTGGTTGGATGGCTGCCATGGTGGTTAACACAGCACTTGGTATGTTCACATCCTATTTTTAAATGTCTGGGATTGAGTCTAAGCTGCTGGGTTCAGCTTGTTTATGACAGTTACCCTGGTAGGCCACAAGTAATGAATCTAGTGCTTGGGTTCATATTACCCACATGCAATTCATAGATTGAATTTGGGCTTCTGCCTTCTAGCTGGCTGAGTCCTGGCTGTGATTGGCATGGGGGAGTAAATCAGCAGATGGAGGATCTCTGTGTCTCTTGCTCTTTCTGACTTTCAAATATGTAAAAATAATTAATTGAAATGTGAATTATGAAAAAATTAAGCCTCTTGAAACTGAGCCAGTTTTGTAAATCGCTTTAGCTAATAAAAAGCATCAGAAAATGTTGTATTCAAATTTCCGTGAAAACTAGCTGATGACTACCTCCTGGAAATGGATCCTTCTTGGAAGACAGCTGAGTCATCCTAATTGGGATCATTCAGAGCCACCACTCTGAGTTGACTTACCTACTAACTACAGATGTGTGATGGATTTCAGATGAGTTCAGAGAAACATACTCTGGGTCAGCAGAATCATTCTGTTGACTGATTCAGAGGGGTGAAATAGGACAAATGGCCTTTGTTCCAAGACGTCATCTTCAGTGGTGGCTGCTTACGCATTGTTGGCATGCTAACAGACAACACCTCCACATACCTGTTATTTCCATTATTTTTATGGGGAACCAAGGTGAGAGACTAATCCTGTGATCTGTTGCTGATCAATGGACCCAGGCAGTTTTAACTTCAAAGTCAGTGACCGCTTTGTGTACTCTAGAGTCTATCAAGCCCGTGGTGAATTTAAAAGCCATTTGAGTGAAGAAGTAGTATGTTTATTCTTTGAGACAGGCCCAAAAAATAAAACACGAAAGACCTCGAATCTCTCTGCTGATAGCACACCATGTATGTTATTGGCTTAAACTTATGAAACAAACACTCTAATGTCTTAGGGAAATAATGCATATATGCAGAACAAGAGAGATAATATCCTTGAGTTCAAGGTCCCAGCTAAATACTAGCTAAAATTTTGGTGACATCTCATTAACATGAAATTATGACTGAGTTTTTTTAAGAGGTCTACATGACAGTCCCATTAATGCAAATAGCACCCCTTATGCCTGTTTTTGCAAATGAAAACAAAATGCAATTATATTAGTGAAATTTACTCATTAAACTATGCTAAAATTTATTTCTGGAGTTGTGTAACTCCACGTTTACCACCCTGACTTCCTTGATTAAAAGTAATTGCTCCTTGGACTAAAACTAGGAAATTTACTAGATAGTAATTCAGAAATTCATAATGGAGGTAGCACTGGGATATATGAGTTCTTACAGATATCGGAGATTGGGAAGGTTCTGGAAGGCTTCAGGGTTGATGTACAGCAGGTTGTTGGCCTTTTCAATTCTACTATAAAAGAAAGAACATACAAATAATTTAAACAGCAAGGAAGGTTATAGAGTTTTTACATTATGTACAGTATATCAATAGTTCCTTTTGTGCTGACTTTAACATCCTATTGTGGCTTTCTAGGTATCTGAGTACAGAGCAGAGCCAGGGTCTCCTAGAAACATAAGAGAATTTTGAGGCTATTATCAAAAAGAGTCCCATGCCACTGTCCCCACATCCCTGTATTTCTTGCTTACATTTCATGTAACTTTGGTAGGTTGGAGAATACCTCTGCCTCTATCACTTCCAAGACTTCATTCTGAGAGATCTCTCTGCAGAGAAAGAAATACAACTCAAGTCAGTTCAGTTACATTCCATAAAGATTTCTAAGGCTCAGTGTAGAATCTGATGCCCAGGAGGATTCATGAGATCACCAAACTCCTTTCCTGCTTTTAAAGAAATCAGCATGGGAATGAGACAAAATTACCAAACCAGTTGCTAATCTGTACCAAACACTGGAAGAATGCACCCAAGAAAGTGGCTCAACATGGAGATCATTCAGATGTAGAAATGGAGGCCCGGGAAGGAGAGTTGATTTATACAGCATGGGAACATATTTGTAGTTCCTTAGAACTTCGGTCAACATATTTTTAGTATTGGGACAAGCAGTACTTTTTGACTTTGTTGGTGAGTTGACCTCTGTTACAACAACTTGCCTGAAAATTTAAGGCAGAAGTAACTATAGCTCATAATGAACGAGCTGATGTTCCAATGAAACTTTGTGGAAATGGGGGACGGGATAGACCAGATTTAACCTTGGGATAGTAGTTCAACAACCCTGCCCTAGGCCATAGAGTCAAGTTCTAATGTGGCTTTGATAGATGAAAATGCTAGTTCAGTCTCTAAAGATAAAGGTTGAGTTAAATGCTCTATCCCTCCAAACCATTGTCTAAGTGAAGGTTGTTATTGAAAGCCTTTGGCATTAATGATATCCTGTCCTAAAATATCCAGAAAAGATCCTTCAGGTGCCAGCATTTTTCCTCCTAGTGGAGTTTGAAGGCAGTGGAGAATGAAGTCCACTGCAGAGAAACCCAGAGCCTGTGGGAAGAAGGGCAGTTTAATCAGTTAATGTTTATAAAGTGGCTCACAGATGAAACGTGCTATTATTAGGCCTCCCGAGGAAGGCTCTCATGAAGTTTTAATGTGGCAGCTGAGAGCGTCTCAGGAAATTTCACAGGCAGTGTGCATTTAAATTGGGTAAGCATAGGGACTGTCTGCTGACCTGATATTGAGCTGAAACGTTCTAGAAAGGTTTCTGATGAGGGGAAAACCCTGGAGGGTAGGTGAGAGAGAAGCCTTGCATAAGGGAAGATTAGGAGTGATCTGGGCAGTAACTGACCCTCTGAAGGGGGATGGTGACATTTGGGGCTTGGTCAGCCAGTGGTGGAAAGGCCATCTTGAGAAAGTAAGGAGACGTTTTGGGAGAGAAAAATCTCTTCTTCTTTCCTTATTCTAAGATAGCATCTTTCATGATTCATCTGGTATATTTAAATCTCTATAGTTTTCACAGTTGGACATAGATGAAGGTAGTGTGTGGGTGTATGTGTCTATTTTTTTTCCTTTGGTTTGCCATTGGCCATTTTATATTTTTGCTTTCTGCTTTGCAAATGGAGGTAGTTCTGGGAGGTCAAGGGATAAGGAAGGGAAGTACAGTGATGGACTTGGAAGATGACATTGATTTGAACACTTCAAGGAGTTGTGGGGAAGAGTCTCACAGGTGAAGAATAAAGGATGAAACAAAAGGAGCAGATGACATGGATAGTTTAAATGCAATTTAGGTCATATTCTCCCAGAATTATTTGTAAGTTCACCAACAGTGAAACACTCATGCTAATAAGAAATATTTTCTTACCTATGTTCATGTATTGGAAATGTCCTTATCTGGGTTTTTTTTGGCAAAAACAATCAGAAATTATTAGAACAAACAAGCCAAGAATCATATCTAATTTAATTATTTCAACAAGTAGTTTATATTTTAATGGGTAAACTTAAACAACAAATGGTGCTACGGTTGGACAAGGGGACCACCTTGGCAAGATTAGCATTGTGGAAAGGAGAATAGAGTAAGGAATTCCCTGAGAAAATCAAGTATCAAGTTCTTTGAAGTATTGTTTATTTAGTGTTTATTATTTACCAGACTTTTTACATACATTCTTGTCCATCTTTTTGGAATTTTGGTCTCCAAGTGTGTCTGTCTGCAAAACCAGCTGTGTTTGACAATAGAATTTCACATACTTTCTGTCAGAAACTGCCTCCTAGGCCCTGCTGGGCATGTCCTCAACTTGGGACTCTTCATTGTAAAGAGAGGGGGGTGAGTCACATGATGGTCAAATCTTTTCCAGGATGGCTTTTGTCCCAAGCAAAATTCTGTGTAGGAGAAGTTCCTCACCTTCTATGAAAAGACTTCTCAAATGTTGACAGATAAATGACCTGGAAGTCTTGTTAAAATGTAGACCCTCGTTAGGGAAGCTCTTCAGTGGAGCATGAGTTTCTGTGTCTGCAGGAGCTCAGCTCACTGCTATTGATCTCAAGACTGTGCGTTGGATCTCAGGGTTCTTTGTGGTGATGGTAAGAACACTCTACCAGACTTTGCTTCACTGCTGCACAACAAATGTCTGGCTAGAGTAGTCTAATTGCATCAGGTCAAGCAAACAGAAGGGCTTGATTTTAGAAGATTTGCATCCTCTGTGAGCTTTCTTTCCCTCTGTTGTCTCCTATCCCCTAAATTCTCACAAAGCATTGCAATATTTGCTTCTTGGGTCAGTGTCTAATTTCGCGACCTGGATTCCTACACAATATATTATCTATCTGTTTCATTCTCTAGTATCAGAAAACTAGTAAATGGTTAAAGGATGAATGTCTATGACTAGATGAATGGATGGATGGAGATGAAGGAAAAGAAAAGAAATCTTAGGACTTCTGGCATCTGATACATTAAAAAGGGGAGAAAATTTCCTGTTGTGTTTTTTTTTTTTTAAACCCAAATCTAGCAAATGACAACCAAACCTAGCTTGTCTGTGACTTAGGATTTTATCTCTGTGATTCTAATATATAACATATTAATAATATGTGAATATGTACACATATTTGGCCTGCTTTATCAATCCATCTGGATATATTCATCTGTATCTTGCTGGGTCACAACCTTATATAACTCCTATGTTGTTACCAGATAAATTAACAGAATACTCATGGAAAAGGGAAGACCGGGGATTCTAGGGGGTTCGTGAAGTATTTGATTGCGATTGGAGGTGATAACTTTTAAGTTCTCTTCTATGCCTCAGATTTTATGTTGGCATTCAGGAAGGGAAATGTACTCAAATAAGGAACCAGAAATTATATCGGAACATTG
Organism: Ochotona curzoniae; assembly: GCF_017591425.1. Classification (NCBI taxonomy): domain Eukaryota; kingdom Metazoa; phylum Chordata; class Mammalia; order Lagomorpha; family Ochotonidae; genus Ochotona; species Ochotona curzoniae. The sequence continues at coordinate 64,891,732 of NW_024466599.1, forward strand.
TCCCTGGCATGGCTTTCAGGGACATTATAAATTTCTTGTCTTTCATATTTGCATTCTTTTGGTCAATGGCATGAGGTACTTTTTGGTAGGGGAAATTAAAGAGGGTAACTTAGCTTTTAGAATTCATTCAGGTTGGGCAAATATTTCAGTCTATCATAAATACCAAGGTGCCCACCGTTTTACCTGGCACTCATTTACTACATGCTGGCACTATTTCAAGCTGAATTACTGATGATTTATGGAATAAAAAGTAGAATATATGTACCATATGTTTTCTTTCCTGTGTGAGGCTTTAAAAGATTACACTGATTCTGGTGTTCCACAAAATTTTAAACAGATTATACAAGACTCTGGTGTTCCACATAAAAATAGGGTGTCGAGAGTCTATGGTAAAGGAATTGGAATGGCAAACTGCCTAGTGTGATGGGAATACATTTGGTTGGAGAATTGCTGTATAGTTCATAAAATATGTGGCTATTTCACATCAATTCAGAATTAGAAAAAATAAGCTACAGCATGCCAGTGCCTCAACACAGATTGTCCCTGCTTCTGAAGCTATCGTGTAGAACCACAGCCTTTTCTCTGAAGGAGTGTCAGTAAAGGTGGTTCATGTTAGCTGATGTTAGAGACATATCCACAGGACTGCACTTTCCTCTCAGAGGCCAACAGGTAGCTACCCGACTTTCCCAACATGTCTTTGATAAAGACACCGTTAAAGATGTCCCCCCCCCACACACACAATGAGAAAGATTAAATCACTGCAGTAACTCACTCCATTCAACCATGTATCTTTTAAACATGTTAACAACAAACGACCATGCTCAGTCTTTTGTATTAATTTCGATGTTACATTGTCCACATTGTGGTGTAGCAGATTTTCCATGCTTCCCTGGGAAACTGAGAAAATGGACCAAGAATCACATTTATAAAAGCTAGTATTAGTTCAGCATTTTGTGTCACATCATTTTTCTGACCTTCACATATGTTAAGTGGCTTTATTCTCACAACAAGCTTGTTAGGTGGCACCATTCTCAAACCTTTTCCCAGAAGAGAGAAAAGAAGCACGCAGAGATTATTTGTTTTCTCCAATACCATAAGTAAGTGAACGTTCCCAGAAGCCACTCATGTAAGTGCTTTTGAAAATATCTTTTCTGTGCAAGTGTAGACTGTAGAAGGTGATAAAAAGTTGTATTCATCCCTTCCAAGAACCTGCAATTTATATAATTAAAATCACCTGCAGGAAAAGTTGAGCATGCAGTCAGTAGAAGGGAAGTGGAAGAAAGTGTGGGAGGAATGTGAAGTAGAGAGGTGGTCTTCATCCTACTCTTTCTAAATGTAAGTATTTCTTAAACCCTGATTGGCACCCCCAAAGCTTTTCCTGTTGAAGCCTTGAGAGTACCTGCATGCCTCAGTGTGAACCCCTCTACTGATGAATCACACATCATTGGAATCAACTTCCCATTTGGAGCAGATCCTGTTTCTGTGACTACCCAAGGCATATTCAACTCTATTTTCTGCGAATTCTTCACAGAGACCTAGTCTAGAACAAGATGATTATTTTCCTCTGCAAATGCTGCTTTTCTTCTCAACATAGCCCCATGGCAATGGCTGCACCTGACACGCCTGTCAGTCCGTTGGACCAGTCTAGGTGTTCTATCCTGGAGTCATCTCTGACTTCTCTTTGGCATTAACTGTCTAAATCTCCTCAAAATATTTGCAGAATTTTTTCTTTTTCACCATCATTATTATAATTAGGGCACTTTACATGTTTTTGCTAGTCCAGCAGTTCTTAATGGTCATGTGTGACACATGAATGGTCTGATATGGATCATGGCTCATCATTTTTGAGACAACTGTCCAGTTGTATATGTAAAGACAGAATATAGACTCAAAGTTTATCTATCTATCTATCAGCTGTCTATCTAAAATGTGGTGACATATACACACATAACATGCCGGGTAGTGGTAGTTTGTGAGTGCATTTCTGCATTGATAGAGAAATGTGACTGGTACTTATACTTGACAGCCACATATTGTATTTCTGTCTGAGAAAACAGAATGAAAAGATGATTCTAAAAAGTGAAAGAGCGGGGAGAACGAAATTCAAATTGGACATTAGAAAATGTAGTTTTTATTATTCTGTGAGTGCTTCTTAGAAAATGCTTAAGCAGTAATTCATGGAGCTGCAGTCATGAAAGATAAGGGTAGTGTGGAAGTAGTATGAAGTGCACAGTGTGTGTATAGAAGAGAAAAGAGAAGGGCATTGATTGAATCACTTGGTTTTAGGGTAGCTTGCTGGTGAAAGGATTGCAGTGGTTCTAACAGTCCCTGGTGCACATGGGCTAGTCAGCTGTCTATAGGCCTAACGTATTTGTTAAATTTGAGCTGAGTAACTCAAGGCTTCAGGAACAATGATGATATTGTAATAATTAACCTTTATGAGACGTTTGTTATGTAGCAGAAACAATGCTAAGTGCTTTAGTTACATGGATACTGCCACAAATGGCCTTTGACTAATTGAGGCTCTGTTGATTTGTTTTTGTCTTAGTGTTCATACACATGTGACTGGCAGCATGAAACTGTAATCCAGACAGGTCTGAATTGAAATTGTAGCTTTATCATTGTCCAGTTGTGTGACCTTGGCCAAGTCAAAACCCATGATGTGTTTATTTCAGTGGAGTATAATTATACCTACTTTTAGAACTTTTGTGGGAATTGTAGAGATAATATATGTCAAGAAATTTATGTCTAATTGTCTTATAAAATCTATTTTCTCTATTTTTATTCATGAGTGTATAGCTGAAGTAAGCCTCCCAGGCAGTCTGCTGTTAGTTGTAGCATTGTCAAATGAAAATTCTTCTCATGGAATATTAAGAGAAGTGATATATTTTAGTCTAGGCCTAGTCCTTAACCCTGTATGTGCTCCCTGAAATTCTGTCCTCCAAAGTGTGGGGCTGGAGGTGTCCAAGACAGTTAATCCATAGTTGAAGAAGGACAAGCTGCTTTTGCCCTATAATTCTAAATAAAATACCCAGGAAAATCATCCTGGATCTTTAGCTGAGAAATAAAATTATTTGTACTTAAGGTTCTTGACATTTTGGAGTTTGCTGTTATTATCTATCACACAATAGTGTCTAAAGTAAGATTCTAACACCCTGCATGGTTCCTGGTATTTGGTGAGCAAGTTCTCTAGCCACAACTGGATAAGAGTTTTGCATCTACCTTATGGCAAGAAATAACTGTATACAGTGGATGCCAGGTAAGTTTTTATTACGTGATTGGAAGTTGTGATGTTAGGGTGCAGCAGATAAAACAACTGCTTCTGACACTGACATCTCATACTGGAAGATTTGTCAAGTCCTAGTTACTCCACTTTTGACCCAACTTCCTGCTAATGCTCTTATAAATGCAGAATGGGAGCCTCACATCAAATTCCTGGTTCATGCTTTTGGCCTGACCCAGAACTGGTTGTTACCACTATTTGGCAGGTGACTGGTATTGGAAGCTTTTTTTTTAAGACTTACTTATTTTTATTGGAAAGTCAAATATACAGAGAGGAGTAGGGACAGAGAGGAAGATCTTGCATCTGATGATTCACTCCCAAAATGGCTGCAGTGGCTGGAACTGAGCTGATCTGAAGCCAGGAGCCAGGAGTTTCTTCCAAGTCTCCCATGGAGTTCAGGGTCACAAAGCCTTGGGCCAACCTTGGCTGCTTTCCCAGCCCACAAGCAGGGAGCTAGATGGGAAGTGGTGATGCTGGGATTAGAACTGGTGCCTATATGGGATCATGGCAATTGCAAGGTGAGCACTTTAGCCACTGGGCTACCGTGCTTGGTCCTGAAAGACTATCTGTCACTCTGCCTTCAAATAAATAAGCAAATACTTTTTTAAAAAAAGGCTGGTTAGGAGAAAGCAAACAGGCAATTAAAAAAAATTCCTCTCAAAATGAAATCTTTGACTTCCTTTAGCCAGAAACTACTCTTTCTTAGTGTATTAGCATTTGAGTATCTGTGATTGACATGCCTGGGGTCTTGTAGGGAACACACCAGGTGACTGTTGCTTATTGAATTGAAGACTCTGCTTCCTTTTAAATACATTTTTTAAACAAAATAAAACAGTATGCCTTAAAAAACAGCCCCCCCTTTTTTTTTAATAGGGACTACTACATGCATTAGCATAAGCCTGGGAGAGTGGTTGGGGTTAAGTGATTTGCACCCTCTGCTCTCTCAAGTACAAAAATGCAGAGCTGCATGAGGCAAGGTGTCTTGTGTGGGCAAGAGGAAGCTCTTCATCACTTAGGTAAATTACTGGCACTCTCTCGGATCCATTTTCCTCTGAAAGATGTTGCTAAGTTCCTCTGTCCCTCAGTACATTTTATCCCCAATCCTTTGTAGTTGTCCAGGCTGTTAAGATCACATGAATTATGCATGTTATGCACTAGGAGAGAAGCATATAGTGTCAAGCAAAGGTCATGCTGCTTACTATTATTTTTATTACCTCACTGAAATCAGGAGAACCAGGTTCCAGTCCTGGCTCTGTTGCTAATTAAATACTCTCCTTGAGTCAGATCAGTTACCTTCTCTGAGCCTTTGTTCTCATCTATAAAACAACACTGTTAATCTAAATCGTCTCCAGGGTCCTTTCTATCCCTACAATTTTGTGATTTTAATTGTTTCTGTGATTCTGTTATTAAAAGGCAGCCAGCCACATCAGCAGCAGTCCTTGAAAGGCAGCTTCCATGTCTAACAAGTCAGAAGGCAGTTGAGTTCAGTGAGCTTCCTGGACTGCACCTGTTCCTTTGGGAACAGCACCCCAGCAGAGCCGGGAGGGAGCAGCAGCATAGGACAGCTGGCCAGGAGTGTTCTTAATGAGGTTTGGACAGCGTGGGGAGAAGCCATAGGTTGAGATATTCTCTTGGAGACAGTGCATGCTTTACTGTCAGTTTACGGAGGCGTCCATTGATAGTCCTTGAAAGCCAGTGTTGTTTTCATCTTGACATACAATCAGAGACTATTTGTATGTAATGGTGGTAAGTATAAAAGTGATAGTAGTATTAGTATTAGTAGTAGCTATGTCTGGCTGTCCCATCTACTATTATCACCCTTCAGCATTACAAAATTCTTCACCAATTTTAATGGGTCTCTTTATTATCCATACTTCATCTGTGACATACCACTCCTCCTCTAACAGGTTTTCTTCCTCCTTTTAGGCTCTGTTTTCATTCTGAAATTCATGTTTACTCTGTCTTTATATGCTTTCATTTTCCACCTCATTAACTCTTATACTTGGCACCAAAGTGCTTCCTCTGTGAGCCTCAGTGAAGGAGCAACTCTGGCCACTGTGATTTTGAGTCCTCTGGATGCTTGTCCCTTTTTGGCATGCTTGGATGTGTGACCCTTCTGAGTGCTGCCTATGCAAAGCACTTCTCCATCCTGCCCTCTGTAGTCTTTCAGGAATGCAGGGGACCATGATCACAGACTCTGCCTTCAATTGGTTTTATGTCTATTTCTCAGCCATGGATTTCTCCCCATGCCACATCCAGATGACAGGTTGGCTCTGTTGGTCCTGAGAATGCCTGCATGTTTATAGTAAAGGTGGTCACAGGCTCATGCACCAAGGTCTTTTAAAAAAGCGTCCTGTTTTGTGAGACACGGCCATGGCCTAGAGAGAAAGGCCATCATTCTAATGAGGAATGGGAAGAATGGATTCAGCCAGTCAAGTCCATCCAAAACGTCGAACATCATCAGCCTAATTCAGTATATATTTCAGCTGTTTAGAGGCCTTGTCACTGTTTGTTTAAGCAAAGGCTTGGAAGGCAGCAAAGCCAGCAGTGGGGGTGTTCCTGCAGAAGCCGCAAAGTGCTGACTGTGTGGGGCTTGGGAAGAGGATGCAGAGTTCCTTCTTCCTGCCAGCAGCTTGAGGACTTTTCCACACATCTGGGGATATTTATCATTTTTCTGTGAAACATGCATTTGTTCTTTGCTAAAGTAACCTCATGTATTTGAGAACCTGATCAGAGAACAGATTTTAGAATTATTTTCTTTGTGTTTTTCAATGCCACTAAAATTTGAATTTCAGAGTAACCAGCAAAGGACCAAGGGTATTTATCAGTTACAGTCTGCATTTATTTTCCTGCACATACTTCCTTCCCCTTTTACTAAACAGAGGGAGTAACACAAGAAATTGTAATGACCTAATTAATAACTGAACGAATCTAAGTTGTAAAGTTTAATACCTGTAACACTAGAGACACATTTTCACTTATGCATGTCACTGAAGTTTCATTACATGGCCTCCTTGTTGGAGCTTTAGAACTAATGCATTCAGGCCATTACTTGCCAAAAAGAGGGGTGTCTGGGTTATGAGCTCGGCAGCGGAGGTGGCGGTGGAATCCTCTGTAACTACTCACTAGCTCTGTGACGCTGGTAAAATTAGTTTGTCTGAACCTTGATTTCATCATCTTTGAAAAGGAGGTAATGGCGTTTACCTAACCAACCCTTGTGAGGAAGGTCTATGAAATAGCTACTAAGTATTGAAGCTTCTGAAGTGCTAAGCAAATGCGATTTATTTTTGTTGTGTGTATCTCTCATGACAGTCAATCTAGTGGCTGCAAATCTTGTAGGAAAGATGATTCTGGTATATGCAGAGCTTTTGTCCCTGCACTCGCAGGCATTCCATACATGTGTGAAGTATGGATAGATGGTGTCTGCAGAGCTTAAAGCCCTTGCCCTCATACCAAGTAAAGCAAAGCACATACTTAGCGTTTGCATCTGAACAGTAATGTAGAGAAACCCAATGTGAATTTCAAGGTTCAATCTTTAAATTTTCTCCAAAGAAGTAGTCTTTAATCCTGAATTAAGACATTTCCTGTATTCTGATCTTTCCCAGTGAATTCTTATGTTTTTGTCAGAGGTTTTCTTTTGTTTGTGTGTTTGTTTTAATGACTGGGTTCACAGTCATACCAGCCATGCTCTTGCTAGCCCCTAAGGGATGCAGCTGTTACTGTATAACGTACCAGTCCCTTTGCATCACTTATGGCAGGCACTCAGCAACCCTTTGCTGGATTGGAGAGAATTGCTATTATGCTATTGTGTCGACATTTCAGGCATCACAGCTCAAATTTATTTTGCACCCCTCTTCTTCAGACACACAGAAGAGAGCTGATTTTCTACCTGCATGGAACTTCTAGTATAATAGGAAATTGTGCTCTTTTCTGCAATGGTTAATGGACAGTGACTGATATTCAAGGCTTCTTGGAATTGGTCTAGAATGTAATAGGCGCTTAGTAAGCTATTTTATTAAAATGAATGAAGAAATCAAAGGATGTTTATCTTGTTAACCTATGACAGTGAAGGTGGAGATGCTGGGTGATTCTTCCAGGGTCACAAAGCAAGTTAAAGATAGAAGGCTTGAATCTGGATTGGACAACTCCTAATCCAAAGTTCTTTCAACATCTCAGTGTAATAGATCGCACACCTGCTTTTCAGCTATGAATAGTCTCCCCTTTCTTGCTTTCCCATGATACAGTTTTCCTTTCTCTCTTTTTTGCTAAATATACATGTATTGAAAGGAAGAGAAACATTCTGACCAGTGTGCATTTGATAGAAACTCTGGAACTAATTTATTACATGAGATCCTGATTTAGGTTTTAGAATTCATTTGAATACATTAGTTTTACAATTTGCATATCTAATTATGTTTTTCTCTGTCACCAACCACAAGTAATTTTCTCCTTTTAGGATCATTGTGTCTTTAAATGTAAGACATAAGATACAGGAATTACCATAGCAACTTGCTTTTCAATTAGATTGCAATTGCTGACAATCAATATGATGAGACAAGGTCAGTGGCTGAGTAAGCCCCATAGTATTTGAAGAGAGCTGGGGATGTGCAGAGAGAACAAGGAAATGAGAAAATGGTTAGAAATCTCTCCCCAGTGTTGCGTGAGGTTCCTTTATTATTCGTGGATCATATACCCTGAAGCTGTGCCTTGGAGTAGCGATAATGCCAGCAAGTATCTCAGAATGGAGGCTAGAAGATGTTTGGTCAATGCTGGCTTTCTTACTTCTAGTAGTCTCTAAGCACTTTACACAACTGAACATGGAGAATCATCAATTTGAAAGAATAATAATAATAGCTGAAGGGAAAGTTAATGAAGAAGATGGGGAAGAAGGAGATTTGAAAGAAAATGAAATGGTTCACCCAAGGCTTTTGTGGACTGGGGACTGTGCAAGCCAGAGTCTGGCTCATGGGATCATAACAACCATGCTGGCATTGCACTGTGTATTTCCTGGGCCCCCATTCTGTGTCCTCTGCTTCCCTCTAGCAGGAAGGGGAGGGAGGCTAAGAAACCTTCATTCACAGCATACAACCATTGTCCCATACCTGATGAAAGCCTAGGTGGAGAAGAATTCCATTTCAACAGGGGCAAAGAGTCATCAAAAATGCTAGGCACAAAAGAGCAGGTTGCAGAGCTGTTTTTTTTTTTAGGGTTTTGGGTCTTTCTGGAGCCTTTATATTACTTCTCTGACCTACTGTGATTTTACAGCAGCCTGGATAAATGAGCTTAGGTCCTCACACAGTGAAAGAAAGATGAAGTGAGGTAATTGTTTTTTAGTGGCTGAATCAGAGAGGCCTCTCAGCACAGTGCGGCAGTATGGGAAGCAAACACGTAACCACAGTGGCCTGGCATGTTTATGCCTAGACAATGGGAGCCAGAGGACTCAGGCGTTTAATATCTTGGAGGAGAACCTAGAGAGATTGACTTTCTTATTGACACCCCATCCATCCTAACTCATTTCCTCCCCTCTTTCCCAGTGATTTGGAACTTGAGGACTGAGTGAGAGGGAACCAGTTCTGACATGGGACAGATTGAGAGCTAGAGCTCACGAAAGCTGTGAGCCAAGGCATCGGATCATCAGACCCTTGCCTGATCCCCAGAAATGTTCTGAGAAGTTAAGGAGAGCCTGCACTGCTAAGGCGGTGGTGATCTTCTACAAATCTCTCTTCTCTGTGGCTCTCCAAATACCCATGGACATGAGTTGAAGGCTGGCATTTGCCTTTCACTTTCTGCAGCTTGTGCTGTGGCTTGAGAAAGATCCTTTAATTGTCCCAATTTCATGTGTAAAGAGAGTAAAATAACTCTTATCTACTTCACGTGATCAGAATAAAAGTGCAATGATTTCTATGAGAATTTGGTAAACTGCAAGTTGTTAAATACAAACACATTTTAGGAATGTATAGAATGATCATCCTCACTACTTTTATTGAGGTCACCTCCCATTCTCTCCATGGCAGCTCTTCCAAGACCCCAGAGGATGCCTGAACCTGCAGGCAGCACAGAGCTCTCTTGAAAAAGCTTATGGACAATGAACATTATGAAAAAATTATACATGCATTTTAAAAGTTCATACCCAAATAAATAATCCTTTTAGCTTTATTTCCATGAACTTTTTGACACCTCTTCATATACTATTTCTTCCTGTATGTAAGATTTAATTGGCAAATCAGGCACAGAAAGAGATTAAAATGAAAATGATAGAGTGATTGTAACAATTTTCTGTAATGAAATGCATGTAAAAATGGTCTGTCTCTTTCTTTAGGTTCTGGATCTGATATGAAATGGCTCCCGAGTGACGGCTGGGCATGTATACACAAAGTGGATATACTGGATGAAGGGATTACTCATTTCCCAGGTGAGATGCAATGGGATGGTGTCAGATTTCAACATACTACTCAGAGTGGCATACAATTTAAAACTTTTAAGTGGTTTCTCCCTGGAAATTCTTACTTAATATTTCAGATTGACTGAGGTTAGCTGAAACTGGAAAATGAAACCTAGAGGGACCCATAGTGCCATTGTTTCCCTTGGAAATAATGCCCCAAGCAACACTTCTACCCCTTCTTCCCATGATTCTTTTCCTCCAGTCACCCATTCTAGAGGTGAAGCTCATAAGCAGCTTGACAAATTCACCTCCAGTGCTGTTAACTGTAGGCCTAGCAATTTCTGGAGAAATAGGTGAAGGGTGAGATAGAAGGCAGGAATTATCCCACAGAGTGGTACTGGGAAAGTAGAAGTTAGGCATAAAGGATAGAACACACAAAATATCTTAGTTTAAAATTCTGTCCTGTGGCGATGGCCCCTGCCAGTGATCTCACAATAATGCTTGTTCCTATACTTAGATAAGTGGCCACCCACAGTCCATTCTGTGTGTCTCCATGTCAAGCATCAAGTCTGATCTTTATGAACTTTAAAGAAAGCATTACTTCCTTCTAAACTTGAGATATTTGTATTAAGGGAAACTACATTCTTCAATGCTGCTAAAGGGATGAGTCCCTTGGGAGTTACGGAGGGGAGAGGATAGAACAACATCCTCTTTGCCACTTTCTGATTGACATGTTCTTCTTAGGTGCTTTTGCTTCATACTACATTTCCTTTTCAAAGGTCTGTGCTAGTGACAGCAAAGACCAAGGATTATGGACATTTTAAATGTATTTAGAGCATAGCCATCTATGTAAACCCTCAGTGGTATTCTCCTCTTTGTCCGTTTACCGGAGAAGTGTTTTGAACCTAGGGACCTTCGTGGCTATGTGAATCTTGGCTCTCAACTCTCCTGCATACAGGTATCGTGAGTTTGAGACTCTCGATCCACCCTTGCTCAAGTCTTTCTAGTAAAATATCTGGCTGTGAGATCATCATGTTACATGATTATATAGCTGCAGAATAATTCCCAACGAGGAGAGAGAACTAACTGATCGTTGATTTAGACAAAGCAGTCGAAGGCCACACGATGACTGGTCAGGTGCTGCAAATGTCCATGGGTGCCTGTGCTTTGTATGTTTCCATTTCCAGGTCACAGCTTTGCTTTTGAATAGAGGACAGCAGTCTTTTATTCTTATAATAGAATCAAGAGAATTTCAAGCACTCTGTCAGGCCACTAGGAGGAGAAATTTTTAAGCATCAAAGGACTTTAGTGATATATTCCATAGTTCATGGATGTAGAGCTTGCTGTATTTTGCTGAAGGTGACTATCATTAGCGAGTAAATTTCATTTAAAAAGTTAACACCTTGTTTCTCACTTTGTTTTCCTTACTCCATGATTAATATGGGATGGAGGGGGTTAGGGAGAAAGACATGGAGACTGTATGTGTCAGGCTCTAACAAATGAAAGTAGATATATGTATCATACATTATTCTTTGCTGTGAACATTAACTTACACCTTTAGCTTTGACTGTTTATGTTACTTAAATATTCAATAAGGTTGGTTATAATTCATATTTCTCATCAGAACCATGTTCCAAAGCTGTTTTTGAGAAGAATAATGACTTAGACTTTGCACAAGGAAATTGCTTTTCCCTTTTGGGGTCTGGAATTTATTATCACTGAAGAATTAGATTAGTTGTTCTTAATATCTGTGCCATAATTTCCAGTCATCCTTTCCTTATTATCTTGCTTTTACTTAGTTATATTTTTGCCTTATACTTTAAAATCTATGCCATGTTGAAGCAATAGATATTTTCTTAGGCTTTACCCAAATTCGGGAGATTTTCTTCTAGGCACTCTTGCTTTTAGCTTTCAATTCGGGATTATTTTACTTTTATACCTCAGTTTCTCAAAAGCTTTTGTAACATAAACAATAATAAATCTATTTTAAAAACCAGTTTTATTTGAATATAATTCTTTTTATTGCATCCCATGTGCTTAGCTTTTCAACCCCAAGTGTATCACCGGATGTTTGAAAAACTGGAGTTTAAAATAAACAGTATTTTAAAAATAAAATTATATAGGTTTTGACTAAAATAATTCTGAGTATAGTCAGTTTACCTAAGGAAAAGTAAACCAGATCCAAAAGGGGGAAAAAAAAGAATCTGCATTCTTTCATTCTTTCTGCTTCTCTTCTCTGAACACAAACGTGTCCTAACTGTAACACCCTTGGAGCTAGTGGTGGGAAAAGCTCCAACAAGGTTGAGCCTTCAGGCCGTGCTTAGAAAGGGAGCAAAGTATGCCAGGCAATCAACTGTCCAGTGTTTGAAGCCATGTCACTATAGAGATGCCTACTCAGAAACAGGGAAGAAGTTTAATGCTAGACAGGGCCGAGGGTTAGGAGGCAGAAGAAACATGTCTGGGTGTACCTTTGCTACAGCCTAGCTGTCGGCCCATGGGACACCTTCATAGATGGCAGGGTATCTAAATGGTCTTAGGATTTGCAAGAAAATGCTAATATGTGTTTCATCACTTTTATGAAATGATGTGTGGAAAAACTCAGCAACCTGTGCTGAACAGATAAATGATAGGTAGAAAAGAACTTTGAAATGTGCACTATATATTTTTATGAATGCAAAGTCTGTAACTCATGCAGGCATGTTATTAACTGCTGTGGAGCTGTAGTGCTGGTGTGAGTTAGTTCATTTGTGATCAGACTTACAGTTCTCATTCTTGGATAGATTTTTCTCAATCCTAGATTTCATACCTATTTTGAAGATATGTTTTTGGCCCACGACTTAAATTTCCAACTATTTTCACATGTGAACACCAGACTTTTAGTTTGCTAACTTTGTTTGCTGGATACATCTTTGATATTTAAATATTTTTATAGGGAAGCTTTATCTTCATATAAATATTAATATGTAACATAAATATCTGTAATATATAGGTAATATATAGGTAAAGTATGTAATATATAGGTAAAATATGAGTAAAAGTAAGTAGTACATGTTTACTTCATTTTTGAAAAGACATTTTGAAATATACTTTTATAAGTACTTATGTATATACTTATATATACTTATATATCTTATGTAAGTAATATACTTATATGCTCATATTGCTTATGTAAGATATTAGTATATATAAGTTATGTATTATATAGTAATATGTAAGTACATAAATATACTTATATAAAAGTATATAAGTATATAAAATATATATAAATATATAAGTTTATATATAAGTATATCAGAATATATAAGTATTTATATAAGTATGTTTTTATTAATATATGTATTTATTTTTATTTTGAGATTTTGAAGTAAATTTAACATAAAAATTATTGATAAAATTTTAATTTTCAAAATATTTATGTAAGTATTTAAAAAACACATTGACAGGTGTGCACATGAGCACATGCACAGACACAGGCACACACACACACACACAGACTGTCTGTCTATTGGTTCACTGTATAGATGATTGAGACAGCCAGGACTGGCCAAGCTGAAGCCAGGAGCCAGGAACATCTGAGCGTCTCTGTTGCATTCCAGGCACATTAACATTTTCTTTTTTGAAGTGACATCAATTAACTTGTACCAGTAGGCTGACTCATCCTGCTTGTGTACATCAGTGTGATCCTCTGCACTTTTGGGATTGGCTCATTTCCCTTAGCATAATGGTTTCCAGTTGGGCCCATTTGGCCACGAAGAAATGTATTTCATTGTTTTCAATAGCTGAGTATTCCATAGAGTAGATGAACCATAGTTTCCTTATCTAGTCTTCTGTTGATGGGCATATCAGTTGCATCCATGGTTTTGCAATTACTGATTGTGCTGCTATGAACATAGAGGTACATGTTGTTTTCTCTTATTTATTTATTTATTATCCTTACATGTAAGTACTTATATATTCTTACATGTCTTCATGTACTTATATGAACATTTTATGTAACATGCAAATACATAGCTATATGATCTGTGTGTCTATATCTGTCTCTGTATTTGTCCACATTTGAATATTAATACAAGGAAGAGAGAGGGCTGGAACCTGGGGCATATTAGTCTTTGGTTTCCTCAGCTTGTTTCTGCAACTTCTACCCAGTCTATTATTACTTCTTGGTACCATCAGGCAGCCAGTTTGTCAAGGCAGTCAGCAACCTAAGATAGATCTTCTGCCAAGAGATTGGTCACCTGCCTCTGGAGTGATCCAGATTTCAGAGGGGAGACATGGGAGAGTACAGTTCTTCATAAGGAATGAGGCAGTGATCCTGGGAGTCCTACCTGAGATGAATCTGAGATGGGGGACTTGTAACCTAGACACCTAGAACTCATGGAGGAAGTATACCAAATATATAATCAATACTTCACCAATTAAAAACAGTGTGAAAACAAATCCATCTCCAGCCTGGTCAGAATGGTGAGGGCACATTGCATCCAGGAGAACAAAGAACAGTTTTGGTTTGCATCATGGCTGGATTTTGGAGCTTTAAAACCCACTTATGCAGAGTAGTCCATGTGGCAGACCCCCTTCTATGAAAGCGGTTGGGACTGCACTCCCTGTGTAAGCTGGCAGTAAAGAGAAGGCTCCTCATTAATGAAACAGGGGACTTATGACCTGTAGAGATGTCGCAGGAGCAGCTTGAGGCCCTGAGTGGAGCTTGTCACCTGCAAGTATTTATCACATCAGGCCAGTGATTCATGTTGAGTGAGAAACCACAGCATCCACTGTGTTCAGTGAAGTTAAGCCGAGACATGAATAGACAGTTGCCCCACTGTTGGGGAAAGTGAATATGCCTGTTGAGATGTTTTCATATCTAGAGTATGGGACTCACATGCTACACATTCCATCCATCCGATTATAGAATGAGGGCAAACATTACAAACTGTACAAGGAAGTGCCCTAATGGAGAGAATGTTTACACCTCAAAAACTAGGGTGGAAAATAAAACTTAAGGGAGTTCCAAAATGCGAGTTTTTAGGTATTCTAAGAAATAAAAGATAATACTTATAATAGACACAGGGAATGCAGAAAAGGACAGATTGAGGAAACACTGGGATATACTGTTACAAAAATGTATAGTCAAGGTAGTTAGAAACTCAAAAAATGGACTGAATAATAGGTATAATTAAAAATTAACTGAATGGATTGTAAAATAGATGAGATCTTCAGTGAAAACAGTTTACAGACAAAAGATGGAAACTAGGAAAGACAAGTGAAAAAACTTAGAGAAAAAGGTTCCAGTATTTGAGACATAGGAGGTCCTGAAGGAAAGAAAAAAAAAATGAAGAGGGTATAGAAAATAATAAAAACTTCAGAATGAAGGAAAGATTGAGGACATCCTTAAACCACAAACTTAAAGAAACAACAAGACTCCATAAACAACAGTGAAAATATGGACAAGGGGGAAAAAATGTCTAAGAACCCATCAGAGAGGAAAGACAGATTAGCATAAAATTTCTGACAGCTGACCTCACCTAAAGAACAATGTGAAGGAACTTTGAGAAGTTTGATGGGGCCAGAGGAGGCGAGAAGGGGACAGTCACTGAGACAGAGCAGGTTGAGCTGCTGCTCTAACATCCTTATCCTGTGCTTGGAGGCCCTGAGACCTAGCCCCACCTCTACTTCCCTGCTTCCCATCTAGCTTCCTGCTGGTCCATAGGAAGCAGGAGCTTGTAGCCCAGGTAAGGGGTTCCTGCCACTCATAGGAGCTCTTGATTTTGCTCTGGCCCTTGGGTCTTCCTCGGATGATGCTAGCATTTAAGGAGTCAGTGGATGGAAGATTTCTCTCTAGATTTCTCTTCTTTGCCTGTCTTAGATACTCTTTCAAATAAATAGGAACTTAAAAAAAAGTCTGTGGGAAAAATTTCCTTAGTGTAAAATTTCTTTTAATCTATTAATAATTTTTCACATTATGATTATTTTTGAACTTTCTTGATGACCCCCTCATATACATATGTTTGTTTCTTTTTTTGGCACCACAATAAACTTTATTTTAGCTACATTTTTGATGAGTTATCTATTGAGTGAAAAATGTGTTGAGCTCAGATTCCTGTACACTATTATTAAAAGTTCAGGAGGGGCAGGGAAGCCATTTCAGACATATAAAAGCTGAAGAGAGCTTACCAGTCATAAATCTTAATTGAATGACAATTAAACAGTTTTCTCCAGTAATAAGAAATTTTAAATCAGAAGTAAGTAATCCCTAGCAATGACAGTAATCCCCAAAAATTATTTCATTAAAATAATATTGCTTTGGAGGAATTCAAAAGCAAAGTGGAATTAAGAATTTCATTGATTAATTTCAGCGTTTGATGCCTATGTTTTAAAGTCTCATAAAGTAAGCCGAGACAAATGTGAATAAAACCATAACTCCCAGAATGGTAGGACGGGGGCAAGATACTTTGGGAAACTGGAATGGTGACATTGTAAGCCTCAGAAATGAAAGGTTTTACTATTTGTGAATGTGTGAACATCTATATGCTCAATGCTTGAGTATCTTCTGACAGCTCACAGTTTTCCATGATGTCCTAGACTTGCCTGATTATAATTTAAAGTGAGCAAGGCTGGGCTCACCTAAGAGTCAGGATGATTTGCCTTTCTTCTACAACTCTTATTCAGTCTTCCTTCTAGAAACTTGTTTTTGTTGAGGCCAACTATCTCAAGTCTGCTCTCTCTCACTCTAGCTGGGACCACACTCCATTTAGGGATTTGCCTTTCCAGTTCTCTCCAGAGTAGAAAAACCTCAGAGGGTCCCCACAACTGGCCAGGGCTCCAGAAGGTGATAAAAACAGTACATCTGACTGGTGCCCAAGGATATTTGCAATCTGTTTGCCATGCTGTAAAGCTGGTGGCTCACTCCTGGTCAAGTGGATTCAGCAACTGCATCACCTGCTCAACACTTTATATTTTGTCTTTTTCATACTTTATATTTTGTGTTTTTTTCATACATCTGGAGTTGCAATTTCCCAAAACCATTCTATTGTAGCAAGTGCAACTATATATGCTCCTGGCATCAAATTCATTCTCTCTGGAAACCGAGTAGCCGGCCTGTAGGGACCTTTTAAAACCCTTGTTCTCTTGGCCAATATTTGAAGGAGCCCTAGGTCTTGGGCTTTCTGATTTGAAATTCAGAGGTACTGAGATCTTTCACATTGATTTCCCTCTAATCATATTCCGCATCCTTTGACTACAAAGACAGCAAGTCCCAGAGGGGCACTTGGGCTTCCAGCAGCACATTCAGGAAAGGTGCTCTCCTTTGCCATCCTTTCAATTGTGCTTGGCTCAGACATCTTCCCAGTGCTCTTGCTTGCTTGCTTGCTTGACATTCTGCAGGAATTTCCACTGAGACTGGGGTAACATGTTCGTTGCAGGTAAGTACCTCCGCCTTAATACTTCATCACAGCGACAGAGGATTATTTTTTCTTAGCCATTCTTTAAACACTATAACTTTCCACATTGTTGGAATTTTTTTTTCCTACAGCAACTGTGCATCACTTCCAAGGCCATAAAAACAAACAAAAATGCTTACTCAATTGTGAAAAACACAACCAAAGGCACTGTAGTTTGGGGAGCTACTTGCAAAGTCAAGTTGTTGATCACTTTGTTGCCTTTGTTCATTCAGTTAGGTTTGTGACAGGAAAAGACCTGGAGGGCTGTTACAGAGGTGGTCAGGACACACTGCAGTGTGCAGGAGTAGCATGGAATCTGAGTATCTTCCAGATTGTATACCTGAAACCAGGGAAGCCAATCCTTTTAATGGAAGCATACTTGATACCCCAAACCCTGCTCCCGTAAAACTAATGATCCATTTAAGTCACTTGATTTTAAAGAAGGTGTTTTGTATGCTCTAAGATTCTGAACCTGAGACAGGCAGGATCTCTATCTTTCAGTCATTGCTCTCTCTCTGCAGCACCTGGCATGGTAGGTGTTATGCGAATATTTATTGGAGAAAGAAATTTGACATGATTTTTTGATATGAAAGAAGAGCCACATCTTGTACTTACTAAGTTAATGGACTGAGAAAGAAAAGTAAGGACATGCATAATGTGGATTGAGGACCAAGAAGAGTCTGACCTGGCTGGTAGGAAGATTTTGAAGATGAAAAGTAGCAAGTGAAATGAGATGGTTGAGCAAGGAAGAGGTGATTTATAGGGCTTCAGCGTAAGGTAAAAGACACATTCAGGGTGAGCAAGCTCAAGGCATGGGCAGAGAGCCATGTAGCATTTCCTGACATGGTCTCAGGTCAACAATCCAGTATTGATATTGGAGTGATAGCCCTTACACTGGCTATCACATTAAGAATGGAAAGGAAAAGTGGATACTAGAACCAAATTTGGAGTAGGAATAGGCTAGATGGTTTCTTTTATTGTCTGTGATGATATTGCTTTGAGTTAAACATTTAGGGTTTAACAGCTTTGCATTTGAAACTATTTTTCATTCAAACCACCTGACAGTGCAAGACAGCTATACTTGTACTGACACAGAGCATGTAACGAGATACAGCCCTTTTTCTTTAGGCATCTCTAAAACTCTAATTAAATGAAATGGATCTGTGTCTCATTCTTAGCTCTGACTCTTTTCATACAATGCATTTGGGAAGCACAGTGTGAATATGTATTTGAGCATTTTGGTGGTGCTCATTTGCAATGAGTATGGATGGAAATGGAATTCACTCAGTATAAAATGTTTACACGCTACAATGAGCACGCCTTTGCTGTTTCTGAAAAGAGACAGCACACCTTTTTGCTTAGTCCGGCTTCTGAGGGTGACATGCCAGGGAGCTCCTCCTGCCATGCAGAAATCATGAATTATACTAGAAAATGGAAATTGTAATTAGGATGGGTAGAACCGAGACCTTGTCTACTTTCCATATATATGCATATCTGTTATAAGATTTCCAAGCTGCATGACAAATCATTTCAATACTCATGCTGCTTAATTGAGAACTGGAAACATTGCAATGGAATATACTAGAATTGAAAGGGAGTCTGAGAAAGCAATACATTATTTCCTTGAGACGATTGCCTGTCATCCTTGCTTGAAGAGAAGAAGATGGACTTTCCATGACTCAGAGAAAGCTTTCCTTCTATTTCAGCATAGGACATTTACTTTTCTGCAGCAAAGAAGAAAAAAATACATGGGAAGCATGGTGCAATCATAGTAGTTTAAAATAGCTTAACCACTGCCCTGACTGTATCCACAGTCATTCTTGTAGAAATACTTCAAGGGGCATAGGCAAGTGCAGATTCTCCTAGTTTATTTTCATATGATAGACCCTAAAGCTGGTTTTAATTCTTGCCTTTCTGATTTTGCCCAATGGTCTGGCTCTGGGTTGTTTACCTGTGGCTCAAAAGTGCTCAGCCCCCCCTGTCTTGAAGAATTATTCTAAATGAAAGGCCTAATTAGGTGAAGGAAGGAGAATGTTTTTGGTGCAAAAGAAGAGATGGCTGATAAGAGCAGAGCAGGAGTCGGGAAGTGGGGTCATGAAAGGCACAGGAAATTGGCAGAAACAGGAGTAAAAATTCAGCTTTGTCTTTGATAAATAGCATCCGTTGCCGTTAACATCTTCTATGTAGGATGGTGATAGAATTTCCACATGTCTATAGTCTCTGTTTTTGAAGTTGACTTTTAATTATTCACAGGAAACATAAGAGCAGAAATTTCTTTTGTTTCAAATGTGGTATGTTAAGCCCTAAAGAACCAAATATGTCTAATGTACACCAGGGGCAGAGCAGATTAGTGCCAGAGACTTCACAAAGAAAGCCTGAGGATGCGGCTTAGTTCTCTTCAATCCTGACACCTGATTGTCTAAGCAGAGGACTGCCAAGAGGCAGATACCAGCGGCAGTGTTATGCCACCCGTGAACTCATTGACCATACAGAGCTTGTGTTTGAAGTCTGACACTGACAGTAATTTACAAGACAGAGAATACAATAGATCCCAGGGCACCTTACTGGCGTATCATACCCTTTCCAGATTTCCACTCTGAGAACACAAGACTGGGGCTAGTGAACATCTGCCTCCTCTTGAGAAGATCAGGGAGACAGTTTGTTATTAGTGGTGGTCTTTAGAGAGGAGTAGAATCTTTCCTTTTCTGACTTCATTCCTGCTCCAGTTTAGGACATCACTGAGGAATTTTTCCTGTGTCCCCAGGAAGGACAACCATTTCTTAGAGCCAAGAGACTTGGCTGCATGAGAGTAGTCTATGTGTGATTTGCCACTTCTTCTACATGCTTCCAACTGGGGTGAATGGAGTGGAGCGTGGGGCAGAAGTAGGCATGTTTATAACTTAGTATAGCTGATGAAAACAGAGGAAATCCTGAAAATTAAAACCCTGCAAGGAATCTTACATGTGTGATAGTTGGATTATGCAGTTTTCTGTGTGGAGATGTGTAGTTGTACCCTGCTCATTATTTGGTTTTTACGTTGAGTCTAACCTGAGGGGTATCTATCCTTTGAATCAGTGGCTTCTTTCATAGAAGCTACTCTGATTAGTGATACAAAGCATCACTAGGTGTAATTTGAATGTGTTTATTCTACTTAAACCACAATACTCTTAAAACACTTGAAGATCAGGCTTCTGATAATTTTTATAAAGAATCAAGAGTAAGGACACAATCATGATGAATTCAGGTACAATTTTCCCAAGTCATGGAACTTCATTCTTATATTTCTGTTAGAACGTTTGAATTTCAGTGTAATCCTGCTGTATATAATGTCATCAAATGCCAAGACTGTGGAGCCTGCTTTACTTTCAGGAGACCAGATACTATCACTCTGATTCTGTTTCATTAGTATCTGCCGCTCAGAATACTTCACCCTCTCCGATGTGATTATGGGAATCCTACGGTGTCCACACAGCCTTCTTTCGTTTCTCTGACTCACAATGACTCTCATCTCTTTGAACTGATTCAGCACTCTTGATCTGGACAGTGACATTTCGAGGGTGCTTATTTCTGGTTTATTTCCTGTAACATGTGAATTCCTATTTCTGTAACTATGTCATACATGTCTTAGAGGTAGAAACTCAGCCTATTTTTTCTCCTGGCTACTAATCTGAAAGATTGAGAGATGGACAGACAGATTCCTAAAAGTGGCTTAGGAGCTACTAAGAAGAACGGATATGAGAGTGTAATTGATGTGCAGTTCCTTTTTATTATACAAAGTCATAAACAGGTGGAGGAGACTCACATTTTCAGTTGGCAAGGAGCACCTATTCTGTTTATTACTGTTCCCTCTAAGAATCCCCCATACCTCGCCCCCATCTTCCCTCCTTCCTTTTATATACCATGCTTAAAATTGGAGGCATAACCTTGTTCAAGAGTGTGCAAAACAGGTACATGGTAATGAACTCTTGTTGCTGGTATAAACTTGATGAATGGCTTGTGGAGGAAGGGCATTAAATGGCAACCTCAGTCCAGTGATCAGCTCTGTGTCACTCCTCCCTTGGAAGTCAGACAGGCCAGTATAAGTTTTGTTCTGCTCTAGGTTTTTGGGGGCTCTCATCAGGTGTACAGGAATGTTTCTGGATGTTAGCTGGAGGGGAAGGAGCAAATTAGGTCTGTTTCCTTCTTTCCAGCATTCCAAGTGTCTTCCTCTATCTCTTACCCCTATAACCCATATTACTTAAAACTTCAGATATGCCCTTTCATTCTGACCTTTGCTCATTTAAGAGTGCCAGGACACAAATGCTTTCAGTCTGATTCCTTACTGGAGACACACATTTCTGCCACAAGAGGGAGGAGTAAGGCTCTGTTTGTCCCCAAAGAACCATATGGAGACCTATGGGGGCAAAACCAATGGGCATGCTCCTGAACAGTGATGTGAATTGCATTTTTCAGTGTCCCCTTGTGTATTCCTAACACAGCTTGTTTCTAGAGAGACTTTTAGACACTGTGATCATCCCATGGTGTAAAACCAGTGATCCAAAAAACAAAATAGCATGGTAACTAGTAGGTATGATCTGATAGTCACACAAAGACTGATGCATGCACATATTTGCTGGGTTTTGTGTGTGTGTGTGTGTGTGTGTGTGTGTGTGTGTGTCTTTTAATATGTGTTTTATTGGCAACTGCACTGCAGTGGAGGATGTGTGCCATCTCTTCTGGATTCTTCACAGCACAGTTCCTAACATACTGTATTGCAGACCTTGCAACTCATTGCTCCTTGGGGAGGTGGCTATCACTGCAGAGTCTTGGGTGCCACTTGGACCTCCTCCATCAGACCCTCCACAGTACTTAGTTCTGTAGGTTATTTGTATGCATGCTAAGAGCTGTGTGTCTTGATGTAGGAGACACTGAGCAGGAGCTCATGAAAAGCTCATTGAATTTGACTAAAAGAAAAATTCTTCCTTGCAGAGATGAAATCCTATATCTTGGCTAAGAGGTTCTGGTTGAATCTACCTGTCACTAGAATATTAATGTCAAGGGGAGGCAGACAGAAATAGGCAAAAGCGCGAAGGAAGGCAATAAATCTACTTGACTTAGATGGGAAATTTTCTTTCTTGAGAAACGATGTTTTACTGGGACTGCATAGGCCAAAGTTTAATAATGGATAGACCTTATTGAAACATTCACCCCGCAGGCATGGAAAGGCCAGTTTTGCACTTGGGTTTTCAGTGTTTGAATCAGACACCTATTCACCTCTAGGGTATCTTTGTCTCCCACTGCGAAGTGTTTGGGACTCTCATGGAAATATGAGAGTGGCAGGTGTTTTTTGAGAAAAGCTCAGCAAAAAACATCAGCAAGTGAAGGTTACAAATTTGGCAGAAATATAAATGTTGCCCTTTTTTTCTGACCTGGGGCCCACTCTTACTTATTCTTTACTGACCTGACTCTAAGACTTCTGACATCTAAATTTTGCTACAACAGCAGAGGTAACATGGCAAGAGCAGTGCCACAGGCCGTGGAGTCAGGGAACCCACCTCCATAGGGTCCACTGATAGGGGCACAAGTTAATGCCAAAGCCTCCATGAAAATGTTGGTAGGGAAGATGAATGTGTTAATAGTTATATGAGGAATATCTGAAATCACAGATTTCCACCCAAAGATAGTCAAGTTGCTAATGTAAGTAACATGAATGAGAATTCTGTTAACTTGTTTGTACATGTGTCCTACTCCTGTCCTATAGAGAGGTGTTTTTCATTTTCCTATGTCACATATTTTCTTGGCTTTGCATGTTGAATTTATAGCTATTGCAGAATAGTAGTGCTATAATTTGGATGTCATTTTGGCTGTTAAGTGTCTCCCTCAGGACCATATATTAAAGGAATGATGGTGTGGCATGATGGGTATGACTTCGGCAGGTTTTTCCTCCCAAGAAGGTCGTATAAAAGCCCAAGTTTTGGCCCAACCACTGTCTGCTTCCAGGCTTACTATGAGCTCTTTCCTCTGCATGAGCCCTGCTGTTGCATCTGCTGTCCTCATCAGTAGTAGTCAAACCTGTGGGGCCACCTGTTCTTCAACAGGAATCTCCACAACTGTGAAATCAATACAGCTTTCCTCTTTATAAAGTTAGGTGCCTTGAGTTTTTTATAACAGGAACAAAAACCTGGGTAATATAAGTGAACAATCACATGAGATTTGGAGTTAGAATGGCTGCGTTCAAATCCTGGCTCTAACACTCAATAAATATTTGATGTGGAGCACTTTGGCTTCAGCTTCCTTACTGTTAAATTTGGATGATACTAGTATTATTTAGGATAATTAAATGAAACAATGCATGTGAGATGCATTTCCATTTTTGATAAAATAATCACTCCACAAAGGGCAGCTGTGTTTGTTGTTAAGTAATACGGGAGGCCTATGGGAGCATCTACTTTATCACCCTTAATGTCTAGCAGTGACTGGCACAGAAACCTCACTGAATCTTTCATCTAATAAACCCTCATGGAATTTGTTGACTTGCTGATTGATATGAAAATTATGCTTCTCTCAGTTTTGCTTGGTCTCTTTTCCATCTTCTTGTGAGTACAGGAGAAAACACACAACAGTATCTATACTGGTCAGGAAGTGGTATCCCCAACTTGAGGAAGCTCATTAGCTCTACAAGCCTCATTCTTGCAGCTGTACAGGGAGTGATGGAAGTTGCAATCATTTACTCTGTGAACCCTGATAAATCTCTTGATGGATTAGCTGGTGTCATCCATCAGTCTGCACTTGTCTTGAGTATTTGATGTCTATAAATCTCCTCCCTCTAAAAAGTCTCCACCAGTGATTTCTGACTTGACCTCACTTTCTTGACGTTAGCAGGGAATTTATTCTCTATGCAGAATTTATTGTTGCTAACAGAATTGGCATTCTGATGGCAAATCATTATTACAATTTTCCCCCAAAGTTAAGTATATGCTTAACTAAAAGAAAATTCATACCATAACTATCTGACTTGGTTGGCCTGAAAAGTTATTTAGACATGTGAAAAGAAGCCAAGAAGGAAATTTAAAGGGAAGAATTATTGTGGGGATGAGGTGGGAAGAGTACATTTTTTAAAATGTACTCTTTTTTTTAATACCTAAAGACTAGCACCTCCATTTTCTACATTTAATAAATGATGATATTGAAAGAAAATCAGCCTTTCTCCTCTTGGTCAGTCAGGCAGTAAGGAGCCCATTCCTGAATAGGCTCCCTGAAGTACTACTCTCAGTGAGATTACAGGCTCATCCTTCTCAAACACTGAGGTTCATGTACATCTGCACCTTGCAGTCCGTGCAGATGAGTTGGCTTGTCACAAGTGAAAGTAGATCTTATGCAGTTTTTCCATATTTACAAGAACTGTGCTATTAACAATGTAACCTTTTCTGATTGGGCATTGTTCACTTAATGGTTTTTTAAAAAGACATGTTATTTGGAGGAACCTGTTCATGAACACCTTAGACTTTCATTGTGAACAAGTTCTTTAGACAGTGTTATTCTTGTTTGGAAAGAATAATTAGGAACAAAGTGAGAAAAAAGAACCGTATTTAAGAAAAGTGAGGTGATAGATATATTAATTAGTTTGAGTGTGGTAGTAATTTGACAATGTGTACATATACCAAAATATCATGTTGTATACCTTAAATAAATGTAATTTTATATGTCAGTCATATCTAAGGAAGTCTGGGGGAAAAGTTTGGAATGATGATAATAGTTTTTCCAAAGTGGTTTTCTGGTAGGAAAAAAGGGCAGTTCTGGACAGTTGGAAAAGGATGGAAGAGATAGAGTTATAGAATTTCCCAGACTATGCCCACAGTTATCATCCAGGGTCCGCAGCCTTGGGCTGGGTGCCCGGGAGGAAGGTGAGAGGAAGGAAAGGCAAGATCAGAGGTCATGGTATAGTTGAGCTGGGACACCAAGAATGAGAAAAGGAGCAAGCATTTCTCTTTATTATGTATACCTTACATTTGTATGCACTTTTAGCTTTTCAGAGTACATTAGCATCCAAGTGAAAATGGCATGCTTATAAAACAGTTGGTATTGACAATTGCTGTCTGCGTGCCCAGACTTTGTCAGATTCTCGGGCCCATTGGAATGGTTAATTTCTGTATTATTCATTTAGGCTCTTCTGGCATTTGCTCCTTATTCTTATACTTTCCACTGTGTTCACTAGACTTCTGGAATTGTCTAAACTATAAAAACACATTTGACCTTTTGACTTGGGTAGGCTGGCTGGTGTGGGTCTGAACCCAATAGGGTGTGTCCGTAAAGTGTAAGATCCTGGGAGTTTCTGTATGGGGTGCATGGCAGGCAAGGGTCATCTGAATCTTCTACTGTTTAAAGCATCTTATTAAGTCAAAAGCAGCCCAGATGGATATGGTTGTAATGGGCAAGGATTAAATGAGTAAATAAAAATAAATTGTTTCTGCATTGATTGGAGCTAGCCTTCAGATCACGTATTTATTTATTTAAATATTCTGTTTAGAAAAGAGCAGAGACCCAGGATATTTTAACTTGAGTATTGTTCTACTTCAATTGTGTTTTCTCCACATAGATACAAACATTGAGTTAGAAATGTTGAGATACAAATGGCAAGGACTCGTAAAAGCCAGTTCATTTTCTGGTTTATTGGTGGACACTCACAAATACAGCATGTTGAAAGGGGTCTCCTTCCACAGTCTTCCTCATCAAGAAAGGTCAGATGGTCAAGTGTGAATCTCACCCTTAGAAGATAGAGAAGATGACTTGACTATTGATTAGTAAATGGAAGGTTGTGTTTGGTGGCAAATCAGAAAAAACCCTTAGTAACCTTTGGTCATGTGGAAATCTTAGCTATTGAGTGAAAAATGCTAAACAGATGTTTCCAGGACCATGAATGCCTTTGAACATCAAGAGGTCAAAGGATGGAGGATTTTGGAGATGGAGGATGTCAATAAGGGCACATATCAAGGAGAAGGGTTTCCCCAACATTCATCTTTACTAACACTAGTAAGACATGTTTGCTAGTGCCCAGTGAGGCTCTCATCTGTATTTTCCTGTATTCTCTTTCTTGCTGTCATTTGTCCCTGTCTTACAGATAAAGTATAAGTGAAGAGCTATAGTGAGTAGACAGTTTGAAGGCATCTGTAAAATTGCAGATCTCAACAATTTTGTTTCTCTTATCAGACTCACACCCCAATGCTTAAGATGAAATCAAAAGAAAACAAAGGCAAAACAATCAGAACATTCAAGCATATACACACAAAGCTGATAAATCATCCCCTGTCTGAGCTGGGCAGCACTTAGATGTTGTCGAGTTTATTTTAAGGACTTACCTAGGAACAACTTAAAATAAGAAGACTTAATGGAAACACTAAAACCACATTAGCTCAAAAAGTGACAAGAAAAGAGCATCTTGTGTTCTTGGTTGAAGCAATAAATATACCAAAATACTTATTTTCAGAATATTTATGGTGAACAGGAAATGAGAAAGACTTTCACTTTCTAGTCACTAACTCATGTTTGACCTGGGTCAATAATGACAACTTAATTGATCCAAGTCTTAAATTTTCCAACTGCTGACTAAGTTAATTTGCAACTCAACAGGCACCACAATTTGCAAACCCTCTTGTGATAAAGCTTCTCCAAGCAAGAATTACCCAGAAATTAGTCTGTACACAGAAACATAAAAGTGAAAAGCCCTAGGTTAGCATGCTGGTGTGGTGTGCTGGTAGACTGGGCTTGGGGAACCATGAATATGCTTGGATCTTGGGTGGGCAGAGAGGCAGGGTCCCAGGCCAGCACGCATGCCAGGAGCCAAGGTCCCTAGTGGGTGGGCAGAGCTCCATGCCACTTCACCAGAAAATTAGGCTTGGGAAGACCGGGTTGGGGAACCCATGAGCTCCTGGGCACAGGGGCTGTGGATATCTCAGAGAAGGGGTTAACAAGGATGTGTAAGAGAGAGAACCATTGATGGAGTATGTGGCAGTTGACAATTGACTTCTGGGTGACTTCCATCAACAAGGCAACTGTACTTGCAAGCAAGTGAGGGGGCTGAGACTGAACAGCTTGGAGGAGGAAGCCTGGAGGACTTTTCTGGGTCAGACTAGTGCACCTGCCTATGTGGGAGACCTGAGCTGGGCTAGTTAGCAACAACCACCACAAAACACTACCCACCAGCATGCATTAATGCTAGAGTGGGGGGGGGCCTCCCTGTGATCTAGCTAGGGCTAGATTATAGTACCCTCCAGCGACTGTTGGAAAAGGGGATGGGTAATGCTAGGCTGGGCCATGACACTAAGCAGCATGCAAGGGAAACAAGTCTTGGGATAGATTCTATGGGAGTATATCTGTAGAACTGCAATATCCACTGGTTTACTCATGAGCTGGGGGTAGTGATGGGCTTAGCTAGGCATGACCATGGAACTCCCTGACACTTGTGGGTACTAGAGTTGGGAACAGATGAGGCTGCTCCAGGCTGCAGCACCCATACATGCATCCAAGAATAGGGTATTGGGCAGCTTGGGCCACAACATCCACCAGCTCACATAAAGGCTGGATAAAGGCCTAACACCAACTGGCACATGTGAGATATGAGTCTGGGAGTGGGCCTGGTAGCGGAACTTGGGAAACTGCCCACGTGAGCCTTGGCTCCCCCTGCTGGTGAGCATGTGATTCAAGCATAGGTTTTCAAAAGCCTGGCAATCCCCTATAATTCTGCATGAAAGCCAGGGATGGGGACAGACTAGGCAAGACCAGGTTGCAGCATCCACTAGCAGAAGTTGCATCTGGGGGTAGGCTGTACCAAGCCAGGCAGCAGCATCTGATTGCAAAGGCCAAGACAGGGAATGGGCTGTGTTGATCTGGGTCACAACAACCACCGGTGATCTGTGGCTGGAAACAGGCCTGACTGAGAAGCTAAGGGTGTGCCTTGGTTGGGTTATAATTCCCATTGGTGAGCGAAAAAGCTGGATTTGGGGAGGCTATCTGAGCTGGACATGATTGCATGCTACCTCGGCTTGGGTGTGGACTGGCTCTGGGGTATGCCAGACTGGGCTAGACTCCAGCATCCTTAGGTGGTTGCGAGAACAAAGGTAGGTATAGGACAGGCTAGGCTAGGTCTCAGCACCTGCTGAACCACATGATAACTGAGTTTGGGGGTGTATCAGGCATGGCTGGGCTATGGCAGCCAGCACCCTCAGTGTTGTGTGAGCCTCGCATGTACCCCAAGGCAGTGCAGGGTGTGGTCACTGTGAGTCCCAGGAATGACACAGGTAGTACCTGCCTAGGCAATGAAGTTGCTGTCTATATCACCCCTTCTACAATCTTACACAGGTAGCAGGCAACCATACGTCTGCTTTGGGACTTAGTGCCAGGCCAGTGAAACCCAACATTGAACAGATTCTAATGATCCCTCTCCCTCAGAGCATCTTGATCAGATCTATTGCCAAGTGTGGTTCTGTAGCTTCAGTTGACCAGTCGTGTCTCTAAGCTAGTATTATCAATGGCTGGTTGGAGTAGTCTTAGGCTCAGTCCTCCAGAACAGGGTAAGCATAATTCCAACATCATTGCTGCACTGGTATTGCTGGATTGTAGACTATTGAAGTGATCAAGCATCTTAATATTGGTGACCACAGGACCAAGCATCTGGCCTACCTCAGACCAAGGAAAGGGGGCAGCATTGTATAGGGACACACTATCCCTTTTTACAAACTTCCCCAATTCATTCCATATAATACATATGGACATGGGGAAAATCTGAGCTTGGGACATATTTTAGGACTGAGTTGGAAAAAGAAACCAATGAAGCACCTGCAACACAGCTGAAAGTAAGCTATAATCTAGTACTTCAATATCAGAAGTGTCCACAGACTCAGAGAAAATAAACTGCTTGGAATTTCTGTAAGCATTTCCACGAACAAGGCCATATTAACGCAATGAATCCTTCAGTGCTTAGCTAAGGCCACGTACCAAAAAGCATCAAGAACTTGCAGGCAACCATGGTCTCCCCTAGAAATCAAAATCACATGGCAGAAAACAAGAATCTAGGTGCTGAATTTTTAAATGCTCAGATGAAGGTTTCAAAACAGACGTTTTAAGGAAGTTCAGTCAACTTCAGAACAACAGAAAGAAATTATATGATGCCAAATAGAAACTTGCCAGAGAAAAATAAAACAATCTTTTAGGGGAAAAGCACACTGGGTAAAATTAAAAACCCAAGAGAGGTCATACTTCTGATCTTGTGCCAGATCAGGTTAAACAGAAACACAAACATACAAACAAGGAGTTGAAAGATAGGCTACTTGAAAATATACAATTATGGCAGAAAGGACACAATAATAAAGAGGAGTGAAGTAAGCTTATAAGAACTTAGGGGCATCACAAGTAGTGCAAGTATCTGACATTGGGATTCAGTAAACACTCGAGAATGCCAATGTGGTGTAAGTCATATTTAAAAAGATAATAATACAAAACTTCGAAAACTCAGATGTAGCTCTCAAGGTCAGGGAAGGTCACGGAATAGTTGGATTTAACTAAATCAAGTTTACCTATAATGAAAATCTCCAAGGTTAGAGATAAAGAGGTTCCTTAAAGCTGCAAGAGAAAGTTGTCTGAATTTGCCTGACTGCACTCTCTTCTCACCAGAAACCTTACTGACCAGGGGATAATGAGATTAGATGTTCACAATGCTGAGAAAGAGATAGACAAACCTGCTGACTCAGAATACTGTATGCAGGGTCAGCATTTGATGCAGTGGTTAATCCCACTTGTGATTTCAGAGTGCTTAGGCCTCAGACCTGGCCCTGCTTCTCATTCCTGCTTTCTGTTCAGCACTACCTTAGGCAGCAGGTGTAAGTACAAGTACTTGGGTTACTCCCAACCACATGGGAAAGATGGGTTTAGTTCTTAGCTCCTGGCTTCAACAGGGTCCAGACCTGGCTTTTGCAATAATTAGAATTTGACTTAGCAAATGGGAAATCTCTCTCTTTCCATTTCTCTTTTCATTCCCTCTCTCCCTCCCTCTTTTTCATGCATGCTTATCTTTATGCTTTTCAAAAAGTATAAAGTAATAAAACTTATAAAATAATATACTGACACTGACAGTAAGCAAAGCTATTCTGAATGTATCCGATAGAAATTTTTTTAAAATTCCCAAAATAAAGCTGACATCATTTGTCTTCATCAGACCTGTCTTGTAAGAACTACTAAAGGTAATTCTTTGCATTCATCTCAGGGATGTAAGGATGGTAAAATATATGGAAATTAATACAGTTGATACATAGAAGCAACAGAACAAAAGAAAAACAAACATGATCATCTTAATAGATGCAGGTAAGATACATGATAAAATTCAACACCTCGTCATGATGAAAGCTTTGAGCAAAGTAAGATTAGGCAAAACAAGCTAGAACATCAGAAGAGCCACAGGCAAGCCAACAGCTAACATCAGAAATGATGAAGTCAACGTATCAAAACTTGCAGAAGACGTAATCTTATAAATAGAAAGCTCCAAAGATTCCACCAAAAAGCTTTATAACTAATGAAAAGGTTCAGCCAAGTTTTGGGATGCAAATTTGTTACGCAAAAATCAATAATATTGTTATAGAGCAATTCTGATTCATCTGAAAATTAATCCAAGAAAGCAATACAGTTACCAGTACCTACCAAAACCACATAGGAATAAATTTAGCCAAAGAGGTAAAAGATTTCTACAGAGAAAAATATGACCTGGATGAAAATCATTGGAAAGAACAAAAAGAAATGGGGAGATGTTCCCATTTCCTAATGAATAGGTATTCTTCGTAGATAACAAGAATCAGTATCATTAAAATGTGAATACTATCCAAAGTGATTTATAAAGTCAATAAAATCAAAATTTCAATGACATTTTTCGCAAGAGTAGAGAATAAAGCACTGCTCAACTTTGTATGCAGCCATGAAAATCCTCAAATAGTCAAAGCAGTCTTGAGCAGAAAGAACAGAACAGTAAGAATTACATGTCTTTAAAGAATATTACAAAGCTACCATAATTGTAACAGCATGATATAGGCATAAAAACTAAATAAACTAATAATCATAAACTAATAATCAGAATACAGATCTTAGATGCAAACCCTACACAGTTACAGCCAACTGCTCTCTGATAAAGATACTATGAATGTGTTCTGGAAAAACGATTGTCTTTTTAGTAATTGATTTTGGAAAAAGTGGATATTTACATGTGGAAGAATGAACTCTCTCTTCTTTGTCTTCAATTCAACTCAGCATAGATCAAAGATATAGAAGTATAACCTGAATCTTTGAAATTGCTAGAAGAAAATAGTAGTAACACTTCAGGACATTGGAATGAGCAAGGATTTTCTTGGGATCAGACCGCAAAATCATAAGAAAGAAAAGAATAAATAGACCATTGAGGACTGGTAAAACTAAAGAACTACATGGGAAAGGAAACAAGCAACAAATTAAGAAACAACCCACACAAAATATTTGGAAGTTATATATCTGATAGATACTTCCCAAAGAAAATGGCTTCATGGAAGGTATGAGAAAGAAAAGTGCTGAACCGTAGTAATCATCCAGAACATGCATAACGAAATCATTATGTGATATCATCTTATTCATTAGATTGATTATTAACAAAAATATAAATAGTAACAAGAACTGATGAGAATGTGGAAAAGGGAAACCCTTTCACATCATTAGAGGGGAAGTAAAGTAGTGTAGATTTTTGTGGGAAAAAAAAAAGTATGACTCCCCAGGTGGGCCAAATTGAAGCTAAGAGCATCATCTGGTTCTCCCACATATATGGTTGGGATCCGGACACTTGGATCAACTCTCTCTTGCCTTCTCTAGGCTATTATCAGGGAGTAGGATTGAAGTTTGAGCAGCCAGATCATGAGCCATTGCTCACATGAGATGCTGGCTTTACTAGTGAGAGCTGTACTGGCTATTCCACAACACTGGCTCCAAGTTTTACATTTTGATGAAGTCCAGAGTAACATACCTGTTTACCAATGATAGTATACTGCTGGAAAAAGTTTGCCTATCCCTAGATTGTGAAAAATTTCTCCCTTGCTTTTTAGAAGTTTTATCTTTTATGCTTCTGTCTATATTTTAAAGTTAAATTTTGTATAGTACCTGAGGGGAAAGTGAAGTTTTTTTTCTCATGTGCTTATCAAGTTCATTCAGCACTATTTAGGCAAAATATACTTTCCTAATGGAATTCTGTAAAATAAACATTTCCAGGATATAGATTATGAAAGAACTTTTCACAAGTCATAATAGCAGTAGGGCAAAGCCAATTGGACTAGAAAATAAATATCCAAATTAATATCCTTACAAACGTAGAAACAAAATCTTTAAGAGAATATTAGCAAATGAAAATCTATGTGTGAGAGCAACAGTTAATAAATACAAATTGGATAATAGTGCTCAATTACTCAAAACATCCCATTTAATTCTGTGGCACTAAGTGTTACCTGAACTTGTCCCTGTGGCATAAAACATGTCCAATTGATATCCCCTTACTTCCCAGCTCACTCTTTGAGCTTGTGTCCTACCAGCTTCCTCTTTGTTTATTATGATCTGGTCACACTGCGGAGACCATGTTCGTAAATGTATGTCGATCAACTGGATTCAGGTTCAGCTATCATCTACCTTAGTGGCTTCCATTCCTAGCTGTATGTTAAAATCAACAAGGGAGCTTTACAAAATAGTTAGTGCTTGAACATACTCTGGAAAAATCAAATTTAGATAATTTCTTATCCTCAAGCCTAAGATCTGTTTTGAAAAGCACCCTGAGGTGAGGACCCACCTCTGAATTTTGCCTACATCTTGTTATGGCCTGGGACCCAAATCCACTTTTCCCATTTAGAGTTCTAACTCATCCCACATTTACTTTCCTTTTCATTCTGTTTTTTAACTGGGAGCCTGTTGAGTATCAGTGACTTCTTGTTTCAATTCGGTGAGTGGAATTCAAGGGTCCTTTGCTCATGAACTTTTAGAAACCCAGAAGGTTCATCTACAGAAGCAGTGCTCAGTGAAGCAAAGCTGATGGAACTCAAATTCACTAGCACTGTGGCAGTGATAGGTTTAGCTACCTGCTTTATTTGCTTTTCTTTTCATCTGTGGTGAGTGGACCCAAAGAATGGGAATCAAGAACAGCCTTAACTTTTCCAATGTGCTTATAACTGTTCTCATTCAATAAATCTCATTCTTTAAAAGTCCCTCTGTTAACTTTTCTTTCTCTAGTGATCCAGGAGTAGAGGCTGGAGTGTCAGACGAGTGTTCTCATTTTTATATGCAAATAAATCACTTGATTATATTTTTGTCCTTATGTTATCATGAATATTTCAAATGAATTTTATATGGTTCATATTTATGGCTTGGGAGCTATTTCACATTTTGGCTCATTGCCGCCTCATCTGCATATACCATATCTCAGCTGATGTTGATTGGTCTCATTTACATATTCATCATGCTCCTATTTTCAAAGATATTTTGTTATAAACCGACTTTTCTTCCCCTTCCAGTGTTATAATAGCACATAGATGTGTTTTTAAATTGCACTCATTTCCATACATAATTTTCCTGGTTACCATAAATCACCACATTGTCACCTACTCCCCCCACCCTATTTAGTGTAATCTTCACACTTTATACCAAGCTGACATATGGCTCCAAAGTAATTAAAGACAATGTAAACAGTTTACAGTGCACTTTACAAAGCCACTTCACATTGCAGAGAATTTCATGATTTTGTTTTCTCCGCAGCAAGTCCCAAAGCAAGAAGAACAGCAGTTTTGAGGTGGTATTGATGAATGCTAAGCTATGATCAGTGAACATTTTATTTTCTGTTTCATATGCTACCACAAAAAGAAAAAAACCACACTTTTCCTTGTTGACCTCTGAGAGAAGCAGAGAGGGCTGGAGTATGCTTAGTTAATGAATGATAAAGTATCACCTATTAGGATGGGGTGTGCATTTCCCATCATTCTAAAAGCACAAAGGAAGGAAGAGCCAAATTCATTCAATTTTCAGTTATTCCAGACATTGTGAATGGATAGTGAAGGGCCTAAACACTTATCAAATAGTTCTCATTAACATTTTTCAGATGGGAGAGATGAGGTTCAGAGAGGTGAAAACATTTGTACAATACGGAGCAAAACTAATGAAAAAAGGAAATTAAGCTATATGAATTCAGAGCCCTGAAAGTTAGCCTAATTCCATAGATATAAGAAATACTCCATTATGGATATGTATTTCTTTTTTTTTTTTAGCAACTATGCTACCTTAGAGAGGAACTTGATCTCTATAAGCCTCTTGCCTCATCTATAATATTTCACTAATGGTGGTATTTGCCTCCTATGTGATGAAGATGTGAAAGATAATAAATATGGCAAGTTTTCATTAATGTCTGGGGCACATTAAATCCTTAATAATGCTGACTACTGTGATAATAATTTTAATGAGGATCTTAATAACAGTACATCTTGTGCCCATACAAATCTCCTTATCTTTCAAATTTTTGAAACCTTCCTTAACCATCCTGGCCATAGAGATCTTTCTCTTCTAGATGACAATAGTACTGATTTTCCTTTTTAACCATTACTTATTTGCACAGCTCTCAGTATTTAGTTTCCATTTTTCCCCCCAGAAATACCTTCTGTTAGTGTTTGTTGGTGTCTCCTACCATATTCCAAGTCCCTGTGTGTGGGTTAGGTCTTCCCACTTAAAAAGACAGAGTCTGTCATGCATGCCAAAGCAAGTGGAGAGCATTCTGTTAGTCACAGTGGTTATTCCAGGAATGGTTGAAAGTCTTAAGGCCTTCGCAGGAAGAAAATATCAGCTCCTTTCCTTTTGAAGAGAACACCCCAAATATATTAACCCTAAGACGATATGCTGTGGCCATCTTATCCTCAAAGGTGAGATGAGGGCTGAAACTAACACAGTGGAAAGGAAATCTGAGAGAGGGGGGAGGCCAAAAGTAGCAAGGACTTTGGCTTGAATGGAACTGTTTCCGAAGTCATTTTCCCTCTCTGAATATCAAGTTAAATGAGCCATTAAATTTCCTTCTTTTCCTTAAGCCTGTTGGAGTTTATTTTCCTTTGCTTCTCATTGTACCAAGAATCCTAGCAAATACAATGCTCATATTCTTTATTTTGCAATACTGTTATACACATTTTTTTATCTTGGCTTATGTTTTACATTATAGCTATATAATCAAGTGTATTATAGCAGATTCTCAGTATGTGTATAACTCAATTCATACATTGTTATTATAATGCATATTATATTTTTCTTTGATACTTGGATCTCTTATCTAGTCTGCTAATTGCTTATCCATTCATTTTTATTCATGCATTTTTCAGATATTTATTGCTTTTATCTGACTCTGTGAGGCACATAGATTCTGTATTGAATAAAATAAGCATTATGGAACTAACTGTCCTATTGAGTTGTTACACATAAGATTATCTCATAAAGAAACATAAAATTTCTTTTTTATTTAAAAAATATTTTTGCTTATTTGAAAGACAGTTACAGGGACAGGAGGAGAATGAGAGCAAGAAAGAGAGGGAGCAAGAGCTCTTCTATCTGCTAGTTCATTCTTAAGATGGCTGTATCACCTTGGGGTGGGGTGGGACCCAAACCAGGAGCCAGATGCTTCACCTGGACCTCCTTTGTGGATTCAGGAACCCTAGTACTTGGGACATCTGCCGCTGCATTCCCAGGTGCATCAGCGGGGAGCTAGAGGGAAAGTGGAGCAACTGGGACACTAATCTGTACCTATAAGTGATACTGACATTGCAGGTGGAGGCTCAACATGCTACACTGGTCCCCAAAATTCCTAAAATGATAGTCACTCATGGAGACTAATGGTTGATTCATGAGTGTATAGAGTAGGAGGCTTTTCCTGAATTGAGGAAATCAGAGGGGGCTATCTTCTCTGAATAAGTGATAGTCACATGACACTGAAGGACAAAGAGGAACCAAGTAAAGGAACAGAGGGAAAGAAGATTCTAGTCAGGAGCAAGAGCATGCGCCAAGGCCCATGACTTGTTGTATATGACAGAGAGCTATTTGAGCAAAGACGAGATTGCAAGAGATCAGGCTGCTTAGAGAGGTACTCCTACTCCTGGTTGTATGAAGGAATCCACAGTGCAAAGGCAAGGAAAGTTTTTTAGTGTGCTTCTGTAGGTGTGGTTGGTGGCACAGATATGGAAGATTTCCTGATAGGAATTTAGGATAGGCCAGCCCTTGTTTCTGTGCTGAACATGGTTGGGGTTGAGGAGAGTGCATGCTAGTGGAGGAGGAAGCCCGGGGAGAAGACTGGTACAGCCACCCAGGTGGTATGAATGGTTTTGTTCCCTCCAGATGCCACGTGGAAGCTTAGTCCCCAGTGCAGCGTTGATAGAGGTATAGTCTTTGGGGAAGTGCTGAGGCCATGAGGGCTCTATACAGGGTTTCTTTAAGTTAGTTCACTTTCCTTTGCTCTTCTGCCATGTGAGCACACAACATGTATCACCATTTGCTCTTTTGTGCTGTGAAGATGCTGCCAGAAGGCCATACTGGGTTCCTGAACATTGATTGTGGGCTTCTCAGCCTCCAGAAAGAAGAGAAAGTTATGTCTGTTCTTTCTTATTAGCCAGTCTGTAGCATTTTGTGTTAGTAGCACAGATGGAATATGACAGCAGAGAGAGATTATGGTGGTTAGATAAAGAGACAAGTGAATAGGTTAGAGGTATGACAAGGATGTAAGTCTAATAGGATTCAGTGCTACTTAATTCAAACTAAGTCATACTCCAATCTTGCCTTTAATGAACAATTGTGGAATCTGGAAAAACTTATAGATTCCTTATTTAAAAATATGACCAACTTCTAAAAAGCACTTGAAGAGAGATGGATGGCAATATATGCTGTTGCACTCTGTAAATGTTCTTAATAGCTGGGCTGGCCAGACCAAAG
The DNA here is from genome assembly GCF_017591425.1 of Ochotona curzoniae. NCBI lineage: Eukaryota > Metazoa > Chordata > Mammalia > Lagomorpha > Ochotonidae > Ochotona > Ochotona curzoniae. The sequence goes on from NW_024466599.1 coordinate 64,928,798, forward strand.
CCATTTGCTTCTAACACAATATATGTCTCTCATATGCTTGGTAAGGGCTCCATTATTTGAGCCATCAGTTTTGCATCTGAGGTTTTGCCCCATAAGGAACCTGAAATCAGAAGCATGACTGGGACTTAAACCCAGGCATTGTGATATGCAATGTGTTTTACATGGCATCTTAACTGCTGTGGCAAACACCTGCCCCAAGCCTTAAATTCTGAGTACAACCTGATAAATGTATTGTTAATACAAAGGCAAAAGCTTAGGATTTGGAAACAGTGTACAGGTCCTAGAAAGTCTCTACAGAGGAGTAAACATTTCCTCTGACTCAAGCATAATTCTATGGAGAATTTTTAATATGGAGCATTTACATAAGAAAAGTATGAATATACATTTTGCTCATTTGTTTACTTATGCATTTATTCACCTGCAGCCATTTTTTGATTCTGCAATATGCCAGGCATTGTCCAAAGAGCCAGCTTTCACATTCTAAATAAGCAACGTGATGTCTGGTAATGACAGTGTTTGTGGAATGGAAAATTGTCTCTTCTGGTGAGACTGGGATACACAATGCATCTGGTGGGAGTTAAAGGACTTTGATTTTTGTGCCAAGGAATTCATACTAAATTTCTAGAAATGAGTGTCCTGACAGGTTTGTCTGCATGGGAGTGTGAGCAATGTGGGACTTGCAGCATAATGACGCCAAGACTAGAGCCCAGGCAGACATGGCACCCTCACACAGCATGTTATAGAAGTGCTAATGAGACCTTGGATCCCCCCAAATGAGAAGATCACCGGTTTCTAGAACATTTTTGGTGGGGAGGCAGTAGGTCTGCAAGAACAAGGAAAATTTAGGGCTTTTTTGCTTAGAAATCTGGGCAAATGCTGGAAAGTGGGTACCATGGGAATATGTAATATTAAAGGATCAAGGTAATGAAATAGTTCTGGATTGCTTAGATTTCATGTACTTGTAGTTCACTGAGGTGTGGATGTTTAGGCATCCCTGCATATCAAAATAATATCCACAGCCTCAGAAGTCAAGTGAGATTTCAGATGAAGGTTTAGGAGCCATGGTACTAAGACATTATTTGATGAGAATTGGTTTGGCTATAGGGCAGGTAGTTTCATTATTGACACATTGCTACCCTATCTACTTTGGGTTTGTTAATGAATTACTTTTTGTTTAGATCCCACCACAAAATCTTTGGCAATATCTGTATATATATAGATTATGCATAGAGATATCTATATACATATACATGTCGATATCGATATCGCCAAAGAATGGCAGAGTGCTGGGAGAAGAAAGGCGTGAGAAAGGGGAGGGAAGTGTGGGGAGAAGTACGCGCACATGCACATACACACACTCTCACACATATTCACGCGCAGAAAGACAGAGAAAACCTTTTATCTGCTAGCTCATTCTCCAAATGGTTGCAATAGCTGTGTCTGGTCCTGGCAGAAGCCAGGAGCTTAGAACTTCATCTTAGAAAAGATGAGAACAACAAGAGAAACAAGAACAGCTTCAAGAATGAGAACTGCCTGAGTTGGATGTTTTGCTTTCTTTATGCAAGAGGCCTGGGTGGTGAGTCCCAAAAGCCTCTGAAGGGAGGGCAGATTATGTTGAATGTGGGAGAATTTGCTGTAGTTTAATTTCACTATACCCCTCTTTGAGGAAATCCACTCTGGGGAGAAACTGCCAATTAAACCCATCCAAAAAGAAGAGAGCATTTGTGGTAAAAGAAGACTCTCTTCCAAGGAGTTCACTGAATTACAGCCATTCCTACCACTTAAAAACATTTATGTATATCATATACCACTTGTCTGCAGGCATGGATGTTGAATAACTCTGGAAAGCTCCTAAAATACAAATCTGAGGACCTACTGTCATTTAAAAGCTAATATGGTAGGGGGTAGGCCTGGTGGGGGTTATGGGGAGTCACCCCAACTAGGCTGCAGCTCCTACTGGTTTGCATGAGGGCTGAGTAGAAAGTGGACAGGAACGGGCTGGACTACAACACCCATTTGTTCACATGGAAGACAGGGCTGGAAACAGAACTGACCCAGCAATTGAAATGACCAGCATGTGCATAAGCTGATTGGGGTGACGGACTGTGTCAGACCCTGTACTGGCAAACACACACAAAAATCAGTTCTGGGATCACCTCAGATGAAGTTTCTTTGGCGATCCCTCCAACTGAACTGCTAATCTCAGAACCCCAACCATGAAGGGACTATGTCAGCCAGTGGATTCTGAATAGATTTCATTGTGATTGGAATGGCGAGACTTGCAGCAATTCAGAACTGTTGAACTATCAAAACTGCATGAGCAGGACCCTTGGAGCATGCCCCACGTTGGGGACCTAGGATGGGTGGGAGACTGGGTGGGGCTTTTCCCTTTATTTCTTGCCTGACCCCAAATACAGGGGAAAAAAATATTAGTGTGAGAACAAACAAAAAATGCTAATCAGATATCAGAGAAATTATCTTTGAATGAGAACAGGTATCAGTAGAAAAGAAAATACACTTTGGTTGATGAAAACTCCATTCACTGGGACTTTGGGAGCAACAAGTCACACACAGCTAGAGCTGGGATTTACTTGGATTGCCTTTGCTCATTTCAACAGGCCTGATCTGACAGAGGCCACAGTATTGTTTAAGAAGCATGGCTTGCTTGGTGTATTAGTTTGGCTTCTGGTCCTGGGCCATTGCCATGGAGACAGTCTTAGTTATTTGAGGACATTCAACCCAGCAGTGTTGGTACATACATTTTCTCCAGGTCCCCAAATCCTGAAAATGCTCCTTTTGGGATGACTCGAAGCCTGGTGAGTACAAACCTCCTGAAAAGACAGTGGATATAAAATATCACAAGCTGCCCAATAATAAGTAATTGAGTACCTAAGGCACATTTTTCAATGAAGAGCTGATATAATACTAAGTGCTTTCCATATTAATAATGGCTGAACTTGCTTTCGCTTTCTCTTCATCTTCACCACGTGACAGTACATCAACACTATTGCTTTCCCTTTACCTATGAGGATATTGGAGCTTAAAGAGGATGAGAGGCTTATCCAGGCTCCTGTGGCTGAAATATGGTAGAGCTGGGTAGGAAATGTGCCTGTGTCCACTCTGCATTGCTTCCTCTAGTGCAGGAATCTCTTTTTCTTACTCCAATCCCATTAAATCTCTTCCTTGATTGCCATGCTCAGCGTACTGTGCCTCCTGTTCCAAAGGGAGAGTGAAAACCACAGCAGAAAACTCCCTCCTGCTACCGCATGGCTCATAGCTCTGCATCACCTGTACCATGGCTTAAGCGACACTGCCTTGCTGCCTGCTCCTCAGGTTCCTCTCTGAGTACAACCCTGCCTTGTTCACACTAAATCTCTTCCCCTCATGTCTAGTCTCCAGAGTGACCACAATGATCTCCCCTTTTACTTTGATGCATTTTATTCACTCATGTTCCCTCCTTTACTGGATTTGGCTCATCAGCATAAAAAATATGCCATAAATTGTCCCATTTCCTACACTTTCTCTTAACCCTGGCTGCTTCCCACTTTTCCCATTTCCTTCTATGTGACGTATGTGTCTCACACCTGCCTCGACATCTCTGACCTTGACTCACACCTCAGTCAAAGGAACATCAAAGGTATTTATCAAGGCCATGTGCCCGGGGGTTTCCTCCCCTCCACTCTCATCTTCACCTTTGGTCTGACAATAACCTCTTGATAGTCCTTGCACATGCCCAGTTCCTTCGTGTCTCAAATTTCTGTATCATCAGTTATCTCTTTCTGGAACTTTCCTCTCCTTGGTATCCTCCTAGATCTCTGCCTCAGCTTCATTTGCCCAAATGTCACCTTCTCTGTGAGGTTTTTCATAACTACACTATTGACAATGACCATCTCCCTAACTTGATTCCTGGCCTATTTTCTTGCTTAAAGCATTTATCATAGCATGTCTGACTACATTCTGTTTATTTATTTAGCTGTGGATTCATACATTTGCTTGTGTTTCCCCCTTTAATAAAGCACATTCCACCATATAGGAATTTTTGCTTGACTTGTTGCTGCTATATACCAAATACCCAGAATAGCATCTGGTACATGACAGGTAGGCAATAAAACATTTGTTATCACAAAGTCTGAAATACCTAGACTTGAGGGTAAAACCCTGAGGGACCCTTTAGGATTCTTGACAATAATAATATTCTTTCTCCTGGCATTTTCTTGTACTGTAATTGGTTATATTGTTATTTTAATCACGTTAGGCCCTCCTTTCACAAGGAAGTCTTATAATTAAACAGGAATTATCCTGTGGACTTGGATAGTTGTAAAAACACTTCACTTCTTTAGTCTCTTAATGCTTTCTAGCTAGGTGAAATTCTTGTTTCAGATGTTAGCTGTTCCGCAGGAACATACATCTTTTACATTGCATCTAGCTCCCTTCTGTTGGAGAATTATGGTAGAGGGTCTTGTATGCCATCTGGCTCCTGAGGACTTTATATGCTTGTTGAGAAAGCAAAACCAGAAACTTTGAGGCTGCCAGAAAGTAATTGTGTGGTAAAGTTAATCTAGTAAGTATACCTGTACAAAGATTAACAGAAAAAATTCCCAAGTATGCAAATTTACAAAAGAGATGTTCTGAGCATGGGTGAATTTTGAACTTACAATATAGTTATGCAAAGTGTTTGTGTCTATAAAACCATTTAAATAAGTGATGGCATAATTAAAGCTTGAATGTATCAGATTTAGCAGAGAATCTACCACTGGAATGCCCACCTAATAACCTGGGTTAGTTTACACTCCATTAACTGTACTCACTTAACCTTAGTTAACATATGTAAGTTCCTTTTGTTCCTATTAATTACAAGACCCAAGGTTAGAAATAAACCAGTAAAAGAAGTAATGTGGTTTGAGCTATTGAAGCAGCTTAAAAGTTTTAAGGGCACTGAAATATTGAAGTAAGATGTTCATTAATTAAATGACCAGAGAATGATGTTTTAAACAATTTCAAGAACAACTTGTATTAAGTGATTCAAATTTAGTAATGTAACTAGTCTTTCTTGAAGAAATTTCCTGAAACATTATAAGCAAGATAATCTGAAGATACTTCCACTAAAGCTTTCAAAGATGGATGAGGAATTCCCCTGGACTCAAAGCAAAGTGACTGAATGGAAGAGGTTACCCTAGCAGTGGCAAATGGAATCCAATGAGGGTAAACTGGGGTCAAGGTGCCTGGGTGGAGTTTCTGGTGTGATTAGCTCAGAAATTTGTATTTTGATGCCAAACAGGCACAGGAGAGAAGACGCAGAGAATGGCATGCACAGGTGCTTCTGGCTGCCTTCCTCCTTCCCTTTCTTTCTACCTCCGTCCTTCCTTCCCCCACTGTACATGCATTCATTCCTCCTTTCTTTCCTTCCTGTCTTCTTCTTTCCTCTCTCCTTTCTTTCTTCCCTTTGTTTCTGTCATCTCTTATGTATTCTAGGGGAAAAGGGTATGAGAAATGAATGGTAGTCAATTATTTTAGTGATATCTTATATAGAACATAAGATACAGAAACTTTCATGAGACAGTGAAAAAAAAATAAAAATAAATCCCTTCCAGATACTTATGATTTAACACTGCAGACCCAAAGAAGAAAATATATTAGATATGCACAGCGAGAAAAACATTTTCATAGGAAAATTAGAAGAATTAAAAATATGTTTTAATATTATTAGAGCAAATAATTGCTGGTTTAGTTATGTATTTAGAGAATATGTGAGGTAAAAATAAAAACACTTTTGGACAAGGTTGACTATTACTAAATTTTAGCAAAATAATTTCATTAGGGAAAACTTATATCCAGTAGGAAGATACTGAAAAACTTGAAGGAATAGTGAAAAGAGAAATTAGTATTCTTTGTTGAATAAGTGAGTTTTCATAATAACTGTAAAATCAATAAGGAACTTTAAAATATATTGACCAAGTACTAAATCACAAAGCAAATTAATGTAAAAAGAAATCATGTGTGTTTTTTGAGAGACATGTAAACAAGTTAGCTAGCAATCAGTAGTAAGATAATTAATCCCTCTCCCAATTCACATCCACTCAATCGGAAAAATAAAAGTGAAGCAAAGCAAACCCAAAGAAAATAAGCCCCCTTTTAAGTAATACATAAGTCTGAAATATATAAAATTTTTAGCTATAATGAAAATAAAATGAATCAAACCTATGAGATTAGCTAATCTGCTCACCTTATAAAGAAATTTATAGCTTTAAATTATTATACCAGAAAAGGAAACAAAATAATGGAAAATGGCTATATCAATGTGCTACATTTACAACACAAACTCAGTAAAAAGCAAAGGAATTGTAGAAACAGATAATTATAAAGCTATTATTTCTTACTACATTTATGTCCATAATGCTAAGTAAAACTAAAAGCCTCCCAACACATTGGCAGGAGACTGGATTGGGAGCTTGGGCTCAAGCCAGAAACTCCAAGATGGGATGCAGGCATCACAGTTTATCAGATGCAGAACCATAGCTTGCTATGCCTAAACGTCTGTCTCTAATTGTCTTGATAGTAATGCAGTCTGATTACTTGGAAATCAGCTGGAAGGTGACTAACCTCTCTACCAGTGCACATACAAGCATCTGGAAAACTAGAAGCAAAGAAAAACAAGCCAAATCTGAACAAAACACCCTTTAAAGTCATACGTGAATCAAAAGAGAAATTATAATTAGAAATTTTACTAGAACTGAAATATAATGAAAATATAATAGAGCAGACCTGTGATATATTGCTGAACTGCTACTTACAGAGAAATTAAAATTTTTAATTGTTATGCTACAAAATAAAGATATTAAATGAGATGATAAATGAGGTATTTATCACATATTGGGCTTTGTGTTGGATGATTTTCCCCAAGTACTATTCTGCCTGTATTTAAGGGAGGCTAGTCTTGAAGTTTTGGTATCTGGTAAATACGATGAATTAAATGTATTTCAACTTAATGATATTTTCTGCTTATAATGGACTTATTAGAACATTTATAGCATTGTAAGTTGGGAAATATTAGTATAGATACTGTTTAAGTTTATACATGTTATTTCACAATTAAAAGATCAATAATCTGCTGAAACTTACTGCTAAAATGGATAATATTAAGTTAGTAAAAGTTTTTTTAAGAACCCTTATAGTTTTAACATTAAAATGTTACTTATCATAGACAACTGCATTTATTTCAGTATTTATTTCTACTGATGCTTATAAGCTTCATCATAAAAGTTTTGTTTTAACCAACAACCTTCTGGTGATTGTTACGGCTTCATTGATCTAGTTTTGAGTCATTCAAAAGGTGTCTACAGATTTCCTTTACAGCAGTATCGGATAAAAAGACATTCTCAGTGAGTTTGTGTTTTAGAAAAGGAATAAAGGATAATGAACAGATTAATACACAGTACAACACTTAAGTTTGCATTGAGAGGGAGCTGATGGCAAATACATAAGGAAATAACAAAGAAAGCAGCCGAAATAAATTAAAATAATAATGGAATTGACAAACCCCAAAGCTAACCTTTTAAAAGATGAATAAAATAGAACCTACGTTCATTCTGAACAAGAAAGAGTAGAAGATGAACAATGAGAGGCATGAAAAACGATATTTAACTGCAGATATAAAAGGTTGTAAATTTAAAAACTCTACAAATAATTTTATAGCATTATATTTGAAAAATGAGGCAATATGGAGAATCTTTGTAGAAATATAATCACAAAAACTGCCTCAGGAAGACAGAAAACAGGATAGATCTGTAAGTATTAACAGATTGGTTTGGCAGATTAAAAGATGCACAATTGACAAGGTCAGCAACTATTCTAATGCTTAAAATAAATTTTATCTCTTAACAGAATAGTAAAAGAGAAAAATGATCTCCAATCCATTTTATGGGGCTGATATAAAAATCAGAGACAATAAAATAATAAATAAAATAAATTTAAGCCAATCTTAGCAATTAATATAAAAAGAAAGATCTGAAAGAATGTAATGAGCATGCTTACCCAGTAGTCTAAACAAACATTATATGATTAGTACTTTGAGTTTATTTCACAATTCAAGGGTTGCTAAATTTCAAAAAAGTCTTTTTTGAAAGTCTCTATAAAAAGAAATAAAAAGAAAATTCCCTCATGGTTTTCTTAATTGGAATTGAAAATGTAATTTACCATACCCAAAACCTATTTATAAGGCATTTTGACAAAGGAGAAAAAGAAGAAATATTCTTTACTTGCTAAGGAATGAAATCTAGCAAACACTAAAATAAATACCATGTCCAGTGGTGAACCATTAGACAAATTTCAGTGAAAATTAGCATGAGGCTAAGATGCCTGCCTTCACTTCTCTTCGATATTATGCTGAATGCCCTGGTGTATGGACTAGAAGGAAAGAAAGAGCATGCACCAGGAATACTAGTATGACAATCTATATTATCCATAGAAAACATAATTGTCTATATGTATACAAAGAAGCTGTGTAACCAGGCTAAGAGATTACTAGTAGAACTAGTGAGAAAGATTAACACGGATAGTTAGATGTATTATTAGTGCATAAAATTATTTGCATTCTTAACTACTAAGACTTCCATATTATTTTAAGATATATTAATTATAATATAGAAGCTTTAAAAAGCTTATATAATATCAATAATTTCAAAAGCCATTTGGCAATAGGTATTATCTATGAAGATGCGAATGCCTTTTGAGCAAATTATTTCATGTCTCTTCTACACTTGCACTCGAAGACAGGTAAAAGGTTAATGACTGCAGTATCATTCTGGACAGAACTCAAATGTCAGTGAACAGGTATATGAATGGGCAGTGATATACTGTACTGTACTGTGTGCCACAATGCCAAGCTATAGAGCAGTGAAAAGAAGTGCACAGAGTACAGCTGTGTTCAACCATCTAAATAAAACCCCAAAGCATAAAGAGAGGGAAAGTGTGTGATGAATGCACACATGAGCTGTATCATTTTTAAAGCATAACATAATGAAAAATAATATAGCATTTTGTTTTTGTATTAATCATGCCTTTTTATTCTGGATTTTTTTTTTGTGTGTGTGTGTGTGCTTTAATATCTTGGAATTTTATAGATTTCAGAAACTGTCCCATGCAAAGGTAGCTAAATCCTGGAGATAACAAACCATGGCCTTTATACCTTTCAAATGCAAACCAACCAATCCATGGTGCTTCATCCTGATCACATATTTTTTTTAGTAATGTCTGTTAGACTAGGCTGACTCCCTGGCTCCAGGACCACTTACTAGACAATTAGGGACAGCTCTAATACCCTGCAAGTGTGTTGAGGTTTCTCGTAGAAGCCAGTTTCAACCTGTTTACCACCTGTCCCTGTGCAACCCATAGTAATGTCCTGTCTGCATTTTCCCCTCATTTCCTCTGTCTTGTGCCTGACCCTGGTGCTTCACTGTCTGTGTGTCTCCCCTGCCATGAGGTGGTCTTCTCTAGGATCTCAGATCGTCTTTCCCGTGGCGGTTGTCTCCTGGTCTGTAGGCCTCACGAAACTTGAAGAATAATGTCAGTATGTTAGAACATATTTAGAGAAGGGTCTGTATTTATAAAAACAAAGGAAACTTTGGGAATGACTGACACCAAAATTGGTGTAGTATTTGCATCTGTGAGAAGAGGAAAAGGATTGGTACACGGCTGTATTTTTTAAATATATATGTTTTTAAAGAACTGAAAAATTATGATGCAGTGTTAAGTTTTGGCAAAGTTGAGTGGTGTCTTCCAAGTATTTTTTATTCTTTACACGCAATTCTTGAACTAGTTCGTATCAATTTTTCAAGATTGAAGTTGTTAACCAGGCTCTATCTCAAGCATCATTTGTTTATTTGTTTGCAGACAGAGTTGTTTGCAACTTCTTGTCGGATGCACCTTTACTCGCCCTGTGTAAGGGAGTCAAGTAATCAAATAATTTCTGTAAGAATGCAGAATTCACCAAGAAGAAAATTGTCTTGATTATACTTCATGTTATTTAATGTTCCTTCTATTATAAATGGGGTGGGTGGGCTTTACATTTTTCTTTCCCTGAAATTGGAAAGCTTTAGGATTCCCTTGAACTTCATCACTGTTAGAAGCAATTCATATCTTGAGCAGCCCATTCACCCTTGGCCAAATTTAATTTCCCTTTCTTGCTTAGAGGAGAATGGTTTTAAAGATTCCATAAAAAGCTTTCTGGCAGCCTGGAAAATAGCCAATATTCTTTTTGAGAAAGCTGCCTTTTTATGATGGCCCAAGTGTAAATGACACTGGGCTCTGTGTTCTTTGAATTTCACACAAGTTTAAAAATTAAAGTGAGAACAGCTTGGGAAAGGATAAAAAGTAAAGAAATCGACCACCTTCCTGACCTCAAAATGCCAAGAGTATTTTCTGCCTCACACTCTTGAGGTCAAACTTGTACCCCAATTAACTTTCTGGGATTGTATGTAGGCAAATCACCCAAGGAGGTGGATGGAACTTTAAGCAAGTCAGATCAGAAAAACATAGAAACAAACCAGAATTAGCTGTTTACTCACTCTCCCCAATGAACACCTCATTTTCACAATCATTTGGGTATCTAATTAGTTGTATGTCTCACATTGTTACACATGGGTTTTGAAGCCAGCTGGTGGCAGGAAAGCCAGTTGTTAGGTAGGAAGATGTGGGGTTCATATACAAGCGACCTTAAATATTGTTACCAATCAAAAACTCCTTCTTTGCATTTTTAAAATCAGTCCTAACTACCTTGCGTAATAAAACAAATGCAATCATCTCAAACCTTTATGTGAGGTGCTGAGTCACTGTGAAATGCAGAGAAATTGGACCAGGCAGCTAACATCCAACCTTCGATCAGGATGTGTAGGTAACTGCCAAAGATCCTGGTGGGATTGTATGGACTCTCAGTGAGAGTTTCTTGGGAGAGAGTTTCAAGTTTTGTCTGTGATTTCTTCTGTGGTGTGGATGGATACAAATGTGTGTGATTAGGAGGGGTATTGGGAAAACGAATTAAAAGAGTTCATGCACATGGCTACAATTTGGAGGACCTTCTAGGATTTGATTTCTAAAGGTGAAAATTGTCCTAGTGCTTTGCAAGGGAGTTGGGAGATACTTGTGGTCTCTCTTGCAAGACTGTGTAGATTTCCCAGTGCACCAGGTGTGGGCCCAGCCAAAGGGAGCTAGTTATTCAGAAAAAAAAAATGGACCTGATGCTGAAAAAGAAGCTATGTTGCAGACTTCTGGAAGCTGATGGAAGAAGTGCTGTTGCTTATCATAGAAAGTACAAAGAGAAGGAAGTCTGCAGTGTGAGTATTCCAGCCCAGGCCACAGGAGCTTCTAGGAGAGAAAGAATTAGCATTTGGAAGTCTGTCACAGCCAAACGGTTCCAAAGTCAGTGGTCCCCCTGATGCTGTTCAATCCAGTTCCATTTCCTTCTTGGGCCCAGCCCATGGGAGGAGGGAGCGCAATTTGGAAGAGGAAAGGAAGCCACCCATCATACCAGTTGTGGGTTTCCAAGCCTGAAGGAGGCATACTAGGCTGGAAGAGAAGTTTTAGATGGGCTGAAAAGTAGAGCGTTAGTGTTAGACAATGTGGTCTAGTCATGAGACTAGAAGTGTTATGGTACCTGCTCACAGTTTCATTTGTGGTATGGGAAAAAATGAGTCAAAAGAGTAGATTTCCTTCTATTTTGATAAATAAATCATGATTTTTAGAGTTGGTATAAATGTTCACCTATGGGACAGAGTTGTGTATTTAGGTGTTGAAGGATTGGAAAAGCATGGAAGGCACATTTGTTCCTACTCTTCCAATCCTGCCTCTTATTTTAACTCTCATTTACATGGGTTGTTGATGAACAATTTAGGATAGAGTGGGCAATTTGTCTTTCTTTACCCTTTGCCATTGTATGAAATGTCCAAGAATATTTTCAAGTCAGGGCCCAGCAGTAGTTCTGTTTTGTTTTGTTTTTTAATGCCAGAATGGTTGGCTGAAGCGGAGGAGATTCAGTTGTCTCAATCTTCAGTCCCCAGTAGGTCATTTTTTCACCCAGAATTCCAGGTGATGTGTCTTATGCAGACACCCTCACAGCCAGTGTGTAAATGTACAATGGCAGGATCTTTTGTTTAGGAGAGGCTATGCTTCGAAGATACAAGTTCACAAGACAGGCACCTCTCCAAGCCCACTCCAGTCACACTGCACTGTCCTCGGTGTCTCTGTGGCTTCCTTTCAACAACCTTTCTAGGGTGGTGGTTCTTTACTTTAATATCTCCCAGTGAACACATGCTATCTAAAGCTCTTTTGAATCTGCTTGTCTTTTTATTTCCACTTATGTCCTCTCATCTCAACATCTGTGCTAGGCTGATAAAAGGATGCTGGCACTGTTGCTTACTATATACCACTCCTGACTTTGTACAACCTTTGCATTAAGGTTGTGAGATGTGTTTTCCTGCCTCCCCTCTCCCCATCTGCAGTGACCTGCTGACTGTGAGATTGTTCTTCACTGCTTTTTTTTTTTTAATCAGCTGCTCACTTTGGCCTTTTTACCTGAATCTGCCACACGATTTGTATATTATTAATATATGAAAAGTCGGGACAAAGAAACAACATGTTGAAGAGAAAAGAACACTATAGTAAAAAATCAGCAGCCTGAGCTCAAGTGTTTATCTGCTACAGGGTACACAAGTGAGTGGGCAAAGTCAGGCCCTGCCTGCAACCTGCAGAGTCTAGCCCAGATAATCCTAGGCTCTTTAAGATAAAAGCACAATGTGATCCTGTAGTAGAATTGAATTCAAGTACTCTTTCATTTCAGTTTTACTCTAATTAGTGTAAAAGATATAATTGGCTGCTATGTGCTCCACCCAGAATAGGGCCCATTCCCCAGTGATTATTGAATACTAGCAGGCTCTATTATTATTCTGCTCATAGTCAACATCAATTGAGCCTGTCCCTCCCTTTCTATCACTCTATCATCACCCAGGATAGACAAACCTCCTTGTCTACAGTCTTAGCAGTGACTTAGTAAGTTCTTTTCTGGTGGCCAGTAGCCAATCTTCCTTATTTGCCTTGATCAGAATCCTTTGCCCAGTGATTGCCACTCTCCCTCTCAAAAGCAGGAAAAAACAAAAGGCAACAAAAATCGGAAACATATAAAGCCCCATCAATGGCTCACATTATTGCTGAGAACTTTACCTGATTTGTAATCCTCTGGAGGTATTCTATAGTTTGCCTCCACTTCGGGGTGAAAGTTTTACTACTTCCTTTGTTTAACCTCAACTCTTGCCAGATTATTATGATTTACTGACTTGTGTTGTATCTGGACTAAAATCCAATGAGACTAGATACATCTCCATAAGAAATGGGAAGGTTTAATACAGTGGAACTGGTTTTGATTCAAAAAGGTTTATTCAGTGTTTTGAGTATTTAAGATGTTACAAATACATGTACATGAGGGATGATATTCACACCGACGACTGTTCAGAGTTTGATATTGGAGTTTGTCAAATTCTAAATAACAGAATTATTTCAATGACACCAATCAGTTTTGTTCAGAACATTTCATAGAGTGCGCTGGAATTTTAAAATGTGACTCTAGCTCTCTAAGAAATAAATATGGATTTGGGATGACATCTAGGGATATAGGCAAGTAGTGGATAGGTAATCTAAAATGCAAATTATTGGCTTATGAATGGAATCCAGCCCAGGGCATTTCATTTTGGTTGTATTTGAAATTCAAATTCATTGTCAGCACTTGAAATTGGGAGAGTTCATTCAAAATTGTAGATTTGTGAGGCTTCTATTGAAGATATTGAAGATTTACTTATGGGGGGCTGCATTATTACATAATCGTAATTGGCTACTGTTGAATAATGGGTGATGCCTTAGATATTGCAAAAACTACCAGTGTTAGAGTGCTTGCCAGCCTTTTGGTCTTGTGTCAGAAGACTTAGTTTAGAGTTTCTGGAACACTAAAATCTTCAGTCTGGTACCTGCAGTCTAAATGGCTTTGAGTCCTATAGAATTCAATTTTGAAGGCTCTTTAGGTAAGTTTGATACATATTCAAGGTTGAGAACCCCTACTTTAGTAAAATGGACAAAGATCCAGCAGCAAGCTGCTTTACTCACATGTGGCGAGTTGGCAGTTGCCTGTGAGCACAGAAAGTTTTTAAAGTCACTCCTATGTCAAATCTCGCTTCTTTCAGTACATGTTGAAAGCCTAATTTAGGCAGTTTTGTGTAGTTTGAGAAGGGTGAGAGAACTAGATCAATGCCTTATTGTACTGTGAATCATTGCAAAAGTACAAAGGAGGGCTGGTATTGTGGTATGGCTGGTAGGGTTGCCTGTGATGCTGGTATCCCATCTGGGTAGTGGTCTGGCTACTCCACTTCTGATCCAGATCCCTGCTAATGGCCTGGGCATATCAGCAGCAGAAGGCCTGAGAGTTTGGGCTTCTGCTACCCATGTAAGAGACCCAGATGAAGCTCCTGGCTTCAGCATGCCCTGGCCTTGTTGTTGGGGTCAACTGGGGAGTAAACAAGTAGATGGAGGATCAATCTCTCTGTCATTCACTCACTCATCCACTCACTCACCCACTCACTGTCCGTAACACACACACTCTCACTTTCTCACTCTGTAACTCTGACTTTCAAATAAACAAATCTGTGTATTTTTAAGATTTGTTCATTTGATGCTGGACTCAAAACCCTAACGAAGAAAAGAGAGAAGACAGAACAGGTCAACCAACCATCTCAGCTATGATGGACTATGTCAATCAGTGGATTTTTCAAAGCCCTCATAGTGCTTGGAGTGGCAAGATTGACAACGATTCATAACTGTTGCAATATCAAAACCACTTGAGCAAGAACCTCAGCGCATGCCCTACATCCGGGATCTGGGGAGGGTGGGAAAATGGGTGGGCCTTCTCCCTTAAATAACCCCCTTTAAACATGAAGGTAACAATATGGAAAACATACTAGTATTATCCACTTTCATGTAGCCCTTGAACCTTCTTACCCTAATTAACTATGTAAAGAATGTCAAAATAAAATTTTATTAAAAAAAAAAAGATTTGTTCATTTGAAAGTCAAATACACAGGTTAATAGTATATGTGTACCTGTTTACCTTACCCTGGAGTCTCCTCCTGTTTTTTTTTTTTTTAATCAATGGACCTTACATTTTTGGATAAATAGGGCTAGATCTAAATGGAGGTGTTACCAAGATGCATGGTGCACTGAATTAAGGTGGTGCATTATCATATTCAAAAGGGGAACACTGGCAGAAGTAAAACTTCAAGCTGGAAATGAGAACCCAAAATAAAGAACTGGAAGCAGATACTGAGAGAATCGATGTCCATTTGTTCTTTTGATGGATATTTACTGTATTCTCATTGTAAGCACTGATGACATAATGGTGAAAAAGACAAACGTGTTTTTCCTAGTGAGCTTATGTTTTAGCTTGGGAAATCTGCAATGAGAAGTAATTTTCAAGAAGTAGGTATAATCACGGGATGATAACTTGAATAAAAAGGTTGATTTGTGTGTGAAGCAACAAGGACAGAGAAGCAAAATTTCTTCAAAATTTGGATAAAAAGTTGAAAAAATAAATTATACCTTCCAAAGGTTAAAAATAGTGTACTTATACATGTGCACAGAAAGAGGAAGGAAAAGGAAGCGAAGGTAAGAGAACTGACAATGCAATTACAAAATTATTTACTAAGGATTGACTAACTTAAACACATTATCTAATGTTCTAGAGAAAATAATGGTGATCAAAGCATGTTTCCTTCCACACCAAGTTTAAATTTGTGTATCTGTTTTATCCCTCTGAAATTTAAGTAGAATTTCTCTCTCCAAAACTCCTGCAATTGTTTAAACTCCCTGAATAGACAACTTCATGGGACAGATTTCGTGGAACAAATAACTATAGTGTGTCCACTTATAGATGAGGACATAGAGTTAAGAATGGATTGGTAACAAACATAGGGCACAGCTAGGAAGAGGTAGATCTAGTTTTAAAGTTAAGTGTGGTCCCAAGTCCCTGTTAACAAGTCTGCGTGTATGTTGGCACACAGATAATACAAAGGGATGAATATGAGATGCAGGGCTGGCAGAGTTTCAGTGAGGACAAGTGGGATGAAGGATAACGAAAGAGATCCATAGCTTTCATGTGTCTTTCAATAACAGGACCAGTCAAGCTAATCAAAAATGGATATGGCAATCTACTGAGGTTGTTCTGGGAATCTGGGGAAACAGAAAAGAAACTGTATACAGCAACTCAATTCACAATAGATAAGATTTGGAATCAAACCAAATGTTCCTCAACTGATGACTACATAAAGAAATTGTGGAACATATATTTGGTGGAATACTACTCAGATGCAAAAAAAGAATGAAATCTTGTATTTTTTATAAAAATAGTTGCAATGAGAGACTATTTCTTGGGATAAGCTTGTCCAGAAAAGATAAATACCATCTTTTTTTCTGATTTGTTGCAACTAATGGATAGAAAACAAAAAGCAATATCTATGGGTGAAATCGACATTTTGAAATTTGATTATTGATGATAGTTCTTGCAGTTTCTCTACTTACTACCAGTCAAATTCTTTATTTTAGTGGAGGATTAAATTTGCAACTATAAATTGAAAGTATGTCATTATGAAAATTAAAAATAAGGGGGTGGTGGTGAGGGAGGGAGAGGAAAGTGTTGGAAATATGTTTATGTTCTTAAAACTGTATACATGAACTGCATGAAATTTATTCCTTTTATGTACATTTAAAAGAAGGTAAAAAAATTGTAACAAATTTTTCAGAGGGCCATTCTTTGATCAGATTCAGAACTTTAATGTTAATGTAGTTGTCAGGTCTTGGAATTCAGGGTTGCCTTTACTTTGTGAGAGTGAATAAACAGAATCCCACTTTAATGATTCTCCACCATCTTGGACAGTTTGTGATAAAGTGGCAAATACATTATGCCCTCAAAGCAGTTCTCTTGGTCCCCTTGGTTAATGTCAAGCTGATTTAAGTGTGATTTTCATTGACAACACTTAGCTCAAGATGCCATAATGAAGGGTGTTTGTCACATAAAGGTCAGTTTGGGGGCTACTTCTGCTCAGATGCGGGAGGATTAACTAAGGATGAAATCCCTTCTAGAATCAATGGGCTTCCCTCACTGTCAGTCACTGAAAATGACATCAAAAGAAAGGCTGATCATTGCTCCACAAATCACAGATAAATTTAGGTCTTTTATAATGCACTTAAACCAATTTCCGTTTTCAATTTAGAAGTTTCACACATTTAATCAGAAAGCATATGCACAGGATAATTAGCTTTTACTGACTATGTAAAATGCAAATGTTGAATGTTCAAATGAGCTCTGCTAGACACAAGAACAAATACATAAAACTATTTAGAATAGATCCAGATAAAAGCAAACAGGACGTACTGCTCAGAATGTAACCCTATGTTCAAATTCACTTCTAAGGTAATGAATATATCATTTGTTACAAGGATGATTTATTTAATTTTTAATCTTGTGGTGATAACTTGCTAACTTTACCTAACCTTTAAGAGCCACATGTATTTTGACAGGTAAAAATTCCATGAAAAATTCTATGTCCCCCATTGTGAAGGAACAAAAGCGTTTTCTTAGCATCATGTCATATGAATATGGCCTAGAGATTTTTATGAGAAATGAAGATAAATAGCTCTGTTTTGCATTAGACGAACACAAAAATAATACGAAGCACACATCCTGCTTCTCCTGTTACTAATGGAGAGCGTAGGGACAGGTCCTGCATGTGTAGCACTCGAGTTGAAACGGAGGAAAGCCTTGTTAGCCTTTTATGATGCTTAGTTTGTAGAATTTAATAGCCATGGCAAATAGAAACACAAGAACTGCTCATTAAAGCAGCTGAACTCTATCAATGGTCATCTCTCGAGTGTGTATGTGTCACAAAGCAACAGCTCTTTCAGACTGTGATGTGATGAAGATATAATGATATTGATACCTTGCATTTAACAAAGGACACATGCTTCCAGTTTCCAGAAAAACAGGGTTATATTTCACAGTACTCTAAGAATGAGACAGATATCTTAACTGCTGACATTTTCTATTTTGACAACATTCATTAATCCAAGAAATAAATGTTCCTGTGAAGAAGGGGTCTCTGCACTAACTGAGCTGAAATGCCATGGAAAGGGGTTGTATCTTTTCTAGGCTTTTTCAGCTCTGAACTGGACAAAGCCCAGGAATCCCAGCTGGGAGAGATACAGACCAGTGGAATGGCCTTAGTCATAGCTACAGGGAAGAGAAAATCGGAAAAATGAACTTGTGCCTTCCATCAACAGTCTTATTTAAAGCCGTTCACTACAATGTCTCAGATTGTTCTCACCAGGTTAACAAAGGCTTCCTGTTAAAAGCAACATACAGGAACTGGCCCAGAAGCTCAGCTGAATAATCCTCTACCTTGCAATGCCAACATCCCATATGGGCACTGGTTCCTGTCCTGGCTGCTCCACTTTTTATCCAGCTCCCTGCTTGTGGGCTAGGAAAGCAACAAAGTTTGGGCCAAAACCTTGGGACCCTGGAACCATGTGGGAGGCATTCCTCACCAACTTGTCTCTGGTGATTCT
Source organism: Ochotona curzoniae (assembly GCF_017591425.1). NCBI lineage: Eukaryota > Metazoa > Chordata > Mammalia > Lagomorpha > Ochotonidae > Ochotona > Ochotona curzoniae. The sequence continues at coordinate 64,947,446 of NW_024466599.1, forward strand.
TGTGGCCGAAGACATCTGCCTCAACCTTGGTGATTGCGGAGCCTGCTGGCAGGCACCAACCCCAAGAGATGTATGCCTTGAGGATTTTCTTAAGTGTTTATTGGTCATTCCTTAATCCTAGATGGTGAAGTTTACGGCTTCATTGGTTAAGATATTTTTTCTTGTTTTATTTATGTTAACATATATTCTGGATATGAGTCTTTTCTCAGATATAGGGCTTGCAAACTTTCTCCTAAACTATAATTTGTCTTTAATTCTCTTAACTAGCTTACATGGCGTGAAATGCTTTTCATTTTGATGCAGTTCTGTTTTTTTTTTTTTTTAGTTTTCTCTTATATATTGTGCTTTTAATGTCATGTCTCGTTGTTTTATGACAGGTCATGGAGACTTGATATCAGAAGTTTTATAATGTTATGCTTTCTATTTAGATTAATGATCCAACCTTGGGTTAATCTTTATATAGGTTATGAGGTTAGATCATTTTCTCTTAATATGTGCCCTCAGTATTATTTACTTAAAAGTTTATTTTATTTGCTATTGAATTGCAATTTCCTCATCATCATTTTTATGTTTACCTTCTATTCTGTTTCTGACTCCATGCTGCTTCATTGATCATTGCATCTTTCTTTGCAAAGATGTATTTTCTGCAACACTGTGTTCATACAGTGAGTTGGGAAGGCTCAATGTCCTGTTGCTCATTGAGAGAGGGTGTTAAAACAAAAAAGGTACAAGAGTAGCTTGTCCATTTCTCTGATCAGTTTTTGCTTCATGTGTACTGAAGCAGTGTTGTTAGCTGGATATACATCTAAAATCTTTCAACCTTCTCAAGTCTTTTGTCATTATGACTATTTCTGATAATTTTCCTTCCTCTAAAGTCACCTTAAATTCATACAGCCATTCTGATCATCTTTCAATTATTTTTTGACATGGTCTTTTTCATCCTTTAATTTTCAAGATTCCTATAGAAATATATTTAATGTGGATTTTTTAAAAAAGATTTATCCATTTTTTTATTACAAAGTCAGCTATCCAGAGAGGAAGAGAGACAGAGAGGAAGATCTTCTGTCCGATGATTCACTCCCCTAGTGAGCGCAATGGTCGATGCTATGCCAGTCCAAAGCCAGGATCCAGGAACTTCTTGCCGAGTCTCCCACACGGGTGCAGGGTCCCAAGGCTTTGGGCTGTCCTCAACTGCTTTCCCAGTCCACAAGCAGGGAGCTGGATGCGAAGTGGAGCTGCCGGGATTAGAACTGGCGCCCACATGGGATCCTGGTGCGTTCAAGGTGAGGACTTCAGCCTCTAGGCCATGCCACCGGGCCCTAAAATGGATTTGTTTTAGCTAGCATATAGTTGGTTGGTTTTTTAAATTGGCTCATTAAAAATGATATAATCCTTAATATTTTTACATCTGTGTCTTTTTAAAAATAGCTTTTATTTGCTTTCCTATTTTATTATTCTTATAATTTTTTATTAATGTAAAGAAAAATGATTCCATGTACTTCCTAGTAACAATTCTGAAAACAAAAGAAAATCATTCTTGCCTCTCTTCCTCCCTCCCTCAAACCCCCTAACCTTTTGCCTTCCTTTTCTCCTTTAATTTTTGCAATTAACCCTCCATTAAATAAGGTATTCAACAAGTACTAAGAAGAAAAACCAGTGGTACCTAGAGTATAGATGAAGACTATACACAATAATCAAATCTCAAAATATCAATTTCATTTATGTAACATTACTTTTTTTTACTCTGTATGTTTGTTATTACAAATTAGGGAAAACATGTGAACAGGCTGTCTTTTTGGGACTAAATTATATCATGAAGTTTTCATTGTCCTGATCTTTTACTTCTTCCTTTTCAGTTTAAAAATTTCCCAAATTTTAAATACATTTTAAAGTGATTCCTCAAGGTATTTCAATTTATGTTACTTTAAATTTCAGAATCCAGTTAAGGTCAGTACTTTATTATTTCAATAGGAATGCGGACTCTGCCACCAGATCCTCCTAGTAACCCCTTAGCTCTTCTCTTTTCATGTTATAATTTTCATATGGATATCATGTATAAAATCATTAGACAGTCTCATCAGATAAGACCATAATTTTTCCTTTTTCTTTTTAAAATAGTATTTTATTTGAAAGGCAGATCAAATCTACAGAGAAAAGGAGAGACAGAGAGGAAGATCTTCCATCTGCTGGTTTATCCTCCAAATGGTCACAATGGCCTGAAGTGAGCTGACTTGAAGCCAAGAGCCAGAAGGTTCTTCCAGGTCTCACATACAGGTCCCAGGTCCCAAGGCTTTGGGCTATCTTCCACAGCTTTCTCAGGCCATAAGCAGGGAGTCCTATGGTAAGTGAAGCAGTTGGGACACAAACAGGTACCCATGTAGGATCCCAACACTTGCAAGGTAAAGATTTAGCCATTGAGCCACCATGTAGAGCCCCAGTTTTGCTTTCAATTGTTGTGTTTACACTTAAAGACATTAAGAGGGTCTTATATTTATCCAGTTACTTTTGAACATTTAATCATTTTCCTATTCCTTTTAAATTACTAGTACTAGTGTTCTAAATTTGCTTTAGTATCCTTTTCTTTAGTATTCTTCCATTTTATCAACTTCCTTCAGAATTTCCCTGGCAACAAATTCTTAGTTTTCTTTCTTCTGAGAATGTTTCACTTCTATTTTTGAAGGCTATCATCACAGAGTTCTGAGTTGGAAGGTCTTATAGAGCTGTAAAATGTTAATCCTTTAAAAAAAACATACTATAACTTGTGGGATGCTGTGGAAACAGAACGTAAGAGGGAAGTGTATCCTGATGAAAGCCTATACTAAAAATTAAGAAAGATCTCTAGGCAATAAGCTAAATTTCAACATTAAAATTTAAAAGCAAGAAAAATAGCCAATATTAAAGCTTATAGCAGTAATAAAGGTGATGGAGAACAGAAAAAATCAGCAAAACCAAACATTGTTTTTTTGAAGCAAAATCCATATAATTTGACAAAATTTTACCTTATGACTTAAAAGAGGAAAATAACTAAAATTGGTAAAAAGGAAGAGATATGCTTAGCAAATGAGAAAGGGACTATAAATGAGTCCTACGAAATATGGTATGCCAAAAATTATGTAAGCTAAAGGAAGTTGACAAAATCCTATAGCAATTCAAACAATTCAAAATTTAAAAAAATCTACTTACAATTAACAAAGCTAAAATAATCATAATAAAAATAAACTTTCTCACACACATACAGAAGTCCAGAGCTAGTAGAATCCATGATGATAGTTTACAGAATTATTATAAATCATTCAGAATATAGTGTAGAATATGGAAGAGGAGTAAATAGTTCCTATCTTATCCAATGAGATGAGTATTATGCTCTTAGTAACATCAGGCAAAGATTATCCTTATGAATATAAAAGCAAAAATTTTTTACAAAATAATACTAGAAAACAAAATTCAGCAGCATATACGGGTCCCAAGGCTTTGGGCTATCTTCCACAGCTTTCTCAGGCCATAAGCAGGGAGTCCTATGGGAAATGAAGCAGTTGGGACACAAACTGGTACCCATGTAGGATCCCAACACTTGCAAGGTAAAGATTTAGCTATTGAGCCACCATGTAGAGCCCCAGTTTTGCCTTCAATTGTTGTGTTTACATTTAAAAACATTAAGAGGGTCTTACATTCAGCAGCATATACAAAATAGTAGGTTCCATATTCACAGTATTTCTCCTGTGAACACAAAGTTGGTTTGTGCACAGTTCAAAGAGGAGCCTTGACAACTTTCTCACAGCTATATCACCACATGACTTTGAAATAAAATGCTTGTTTGAGCAGGGTCAAATGGGGCTCCTCTTCCTCCTTTTCTCCCAAGCTGTGAACTCATAATTTGAGGCCCTTGTGAGGCTTGAACCTGGGCACAGGGGCCTGTCAGTAGCTGGTATCTCAGACTAAGGCACCTTCTGAAGTGGTGTTCCCACATAGCTGTATGTAATACTGGCTCATCAGGAAAGCATCTTGTTAAGTGACGGTGGAGGTGACAAGATTTCTAAACATTTTATCTGACTCTAGGTTTTATTGAAACATGGGCTGAAGTTTCTTGTGATGTCACAGACCAGGCACAACGAAGCACACACTCACCAGTCAATACCTTGGATGAGATCTGGAATAGACAGATCTGTTCACTGCACAGTGTGTGTGGAAGGACAGTTGCCATGCTTTTAGTTTTGTATTCACTGTGATGAAATACTCCTGGGTTCCCCAAAGCCCACATGCTATGAGTTTATGATTTTGTGGGGTATGCTTTCCTTAGCTGCTGTTGAGGGGATTCAGTAGCTTCTCTGTGATTTCACTTTGCAAAATCTTGGGGGAGATGACACTATCAGTTATCTTGCCAAAGGGGTGAATCGAAAAAGCCATTATCTACCAAACCTCTACTATGGGAAGGTTAGTGTAGATTTAATCTTTGTGAAATGCTGATGCTGTGCTTACTGACCCTTCAGAGAAAGAGATGGCCCTTGAAGCTGACAAGTTGCTTTTCTCTGGAGTCCCATCTGGCTGCTAAGATGAATGGACGCACCTGGGCTTTCTGGCCAGCCACTTCTGCTTCCTTCCAGCACAGACACAGCATTGCTATGTGTGGAGTAGGAGCAGGGGCTGCTTTCTAGAGGCCATCTGACATCACAGCCCTTTGCAGGAGAGAGGTTTCCTTTGCCCAGAGTTCAAAATGATTTTATAAGCTGTTTTGCTTTTTTTTTTGTTTTGAAGACTGTATTTATTTTTATTGCAAAGGCAGATTTACAGAAAGAAGAAAAGACAGAGAAAGATCTTCCATCTACTGGTTCACCCTGCAAGTAGCCACAAAGTCCAGAGTTGGGCCAATCCAAAGCCAGGAGCTTTTTCTGGGTCTCCCACAAGGGTGCCGGGTCTCAAGGCTTTGGGCCATCCTGGACTGCTTTCCCAGGTCATAGCAGGGAGCTGGAAGGGAAGTGGAGCTGCTGGTACATGAACTTACACCAACATGGGATCACAGTGCTTGAAGGTAGAGGATTAAGCAGTTGAGCCATTGCCCTGGGCCCTATTTAACATTTATTGTTTCAGATCTATCCAGCCTTTTACACAGAAAAAGACAAGTCTAAGACAAAGAACACATTTGTTTTCAGTCCTTTCTTTATATTCTAGTCAAGTTGTAATCTTGACAGAAGCAGCAAAGGAGGGTAGAGAAGGCAGCAGCTCCTCCCAGTCAGCTGTGTAGTTCACGTGTGTGGCTCTGGCTGACTTTGGGTAATTATTCTGGGTCTGAAGAGACCTGTGGTAGGAAGGAGAACAATGTTCCAAAGGCTCCTGGGACACGAGGAGAGTTAGAAAGGCTGGACAATGAAGGTCTGAGAATTCAAAGTAAGAAAAGTCAGGTAACAGGAATATTTGATTTGAGAAATCCAGTTTCAAAAACATTTGGAAAAAACTGAAGCCATCAGTCCTGGACTGGCTGAGGAAAGGTTTGAGTGTTCGGGGCCAATCACTCTTTATACTTCTTAAAGGAATATTAACATGAAGCACACGTGTCGGCTGCTTTCACTGATGTAAGCTGGTTCAGTGTGAATATCAGGAACACGTTTGCACAGCGCAATCTGCAGCCTAGATTGAAAGCAAGGGCAGCTTCCTCTCCTGGGCCTTGGATGGTGCCAGTGGAGGAGCACGGCTTGCATTGATATACCTCAATCAAAGTGTGTTGCACCTAGTTTCCGCCACCACCAGTTACTCATGTCACTGTTCAATTTTTCAACTTTATTGAGAAGGTGATGGTTTTAGGAAAAACTCACTGTAAAGTCACTTCATGCTTTAGAAAGCGAGACACTTCCCCTTTTATGTTTGAAAAAGCAGAAACTAGTAATTCAACTTCAGAAGTCAGAAGACTGAGAAACCAAATAGGTGGAAGAATTTTGAGAAAAGCAACAGAAATTGTGGCTTTCTCTGAAAGATGGGGCCCTTCAGGCGCTACTGATGCCGTGAGGGCCACTGCAGTCTCAACAGATACATTTGGTCTTTCAGAACAAAGCACTGCTGGCCGTGTAAGCTGCACTCCCCTGGCAGCCTGGTGCAAGTGGCCCTGCTCAAGGCCACTGGGCAGACAGACATCATTCTGTAAGGAGGTGTGTCTAGACGTGTTGACCTTGCGTTAGTATGTGGGGGCCGGCTGGGTCTTCCAAGTGCAATAGAGATGAAGGAAGGCTGACTCAGACAGAAGAGCTCCATGGCAATAGACAAACCAAGCCTCACCCCCAAAGTGAACTGTATGGTCTGAAGCAAACAATGTAACCCATCTGAATCTGTTTTCTCATCTATGTGAAATGTGTATATGATCATCTGTCTTCTGAGCAGGTTGTGAGTAAAGTCAAAGGAGGCAGTGTTTGAGGGCTATCAGCAACATCTTCAGAATGAGCTGCAGGAATGTGGAGAGATGTCTGTGTACATGATCTGAGTTCTCCGGCTCAAGCTCCCTTGAAGGGAGGCAAAGATGGCCTCTTCAGGGCAAACAATCCAGAGAGATTAGATCGGCTGATTTGCACTTGTGGTGGGTGACTGTACTGAATATGCTACCTGGAGCCAAGTATGCTAAGTGGATGGAAAAAGAGGGAGAGAGACCAATCCCATGCTTGGCCTGCAGGAGGAAATGGTCTGCAGGATGGGAATGGGGGAGGTCCTAGGAGGAGCTGCATGAATTGTATAGCCTGTTTAGGGACTGATCCAGGCATTTAAGTGTTTTATTCATAGCACAGCTTGAAATCAGTTAACAAAGAAGAAAGACATATTTTTCCCCATGCTGACATTTAGAAGTTTTATGCCATGTAAAAGAGATCCTTACCAAATTTTAGCAAACCTCAGACCCATGGGTGCAGAACAACATAAAATCTATGTCACTGGCTATTACTTGCATTTTGCTTATTACAATTCAGAAAAATAACCTCAGGGTAGCAAATTCTTTAAGACATTCCTTGCCTCATGATCTCACCTCCCTTTAATTCAGAGCTCTGTAACCCATACAGCAGCTGTAACCCATACAGCACCTCTCCCAGGTGGGCCACAGAGCCTCCATATGTGCAAAATAGCAGTCCCTTTGGCTTTCTGAGCGGTTGTGTGGGACCTGGGCAACGTCTCATCTTAAGCCATCCTATTGCTGCCCACAGTAAGCAGTATGCTTATTAGCGGAATTTGCATGTGACATGATGTGGAAGAAGGAAAGTATTACTTTAGGCCATTTCCTACCATACCTAAAGCACGCTTCTAAATGCAACTCCTGTCTCATCATTGCCTTTCAATGGGTCATTATGGCTTAAGGAATTATGTCCAAAGTTCTCAGCATGACACTTGTGAACAAGTCCTGCATGATCCAGCATTTATCTCACTGTGTGGCTCTGTGATGACTTGGCTGGTTTATTTCATTATAATTAGCTTCAGGAGGGCAGTTCTATGTTAGGCTCATCTTGGGTCTTGAAAATTATAGGTACCCAGTAACTTACTCAGAAACAACTACTCCATGATGGCAAAAGAGAAACCATTTGGTTATAAAGTAGAAACTGATCAGAAATAATGAACTATGCAGTTATTAATAATCACCACCTTTTATTGAAAATGCGCCATGTGATAAGAACAACGCACGGGGGGGGGATTTCTGTGCTTGCTTTTCAGTTCTCAATCACCGTATCAACTAAGAAATACTGTGTTAGTTCTACAGGTGAGGCAAATGAGATTAGCAGGGGTTGCGTTACATTTTCCAGGTTCACTCAATTTCTTAGCAGCAGAGGTGAGTTTGGGGAGTTACTTCTGAGTCTGCTGTTTGAGGCCTTTTCTTTGCCTGTACCATGGCTTTCAGATTATTTTTTGAGAACATATTCCTTACCTAGACACGTAAGTACTCTGCCAAATGGGCTGTGCCAAGAGGTGCCCAGGTTCAATGAGGTTATTTCTGGATCAAATTAGTCCTTGACTGTGCCTTCTGCAGAGTGCCCTGTGTAAAGTAAGGCAGTGATTTGAAGGACTAAAAAGGACCAAAAGGCAAGGAAGGAAGAATATGTCTTTTTTGCTTCCTGTCTGCCTGCCCGAGCTGGGATATTGGTCTTCTCTGATGCTGGACTGAGGTTTACAGCTCTCCTGGTTCTCAGACTTCAAGTTCAGAACAGAATTATTCAAGCGCCTCTCCTGGGTCTCCAGCTTGCTGATGCCGATGGTGAGGACGTTCTTCACTTCCTGTGAGTACGGGTTTCATATTCATTCTCTTCCAGTGATTTCGCAACATTAAAACTGAGCTGGGTTGGGGGGGAGAGTTGTGGGAAGTGAAAGTATCCATCATAGGGAAAGCCGGGCACACAGGATATGTTTCATGGATAGTTAAAATGTCAAAAGTTTTAGATGCCTAATTACATATGTGGCATTGGAGAGTCCTTTATGCATTCATTCTGCAAACATATAACTTACTATGTGTCAGGAGAGGAATGAAGAGACAGTTTAAGGCCAAATTCCTGCTTTTGTGGTGTTCGTTGAGCTAATTGAATAGATGGGATTGAGCACAGCTGCAGGCCTAATTGCCAAAGGAGACATCTTCATCAAGATTTTAAAAAGAGGGGATGCAGGGAAAGCATTTCTTTGTGATTTTCTGGTTGGTAAGTTAGGGGCAGGTGTGCAGGGAATATTCTGGAAAGTTCCATGGACAAAGCTGAATGTATAGGGTTGTGTATACAAGGATGAGTGAACATTCCCTCCAAAAGGGTGAGTGTGTGTTCTGAGTTAAAGGCAAAATTGAGAGGGGGATGGGGAGAATGAGCAGCTCAATGTGGAAATAGAATATGCCTTAAGGTAGGGAATAGGGAGAAGAGAGGTGTGAGGTTGATCTTTAGGAGTTACTGGGGTGGTGGCAGAATTACTACACCAGATTTTAGGAAGGTAACTCTGATCACAGTGTGGAATGGGCTGAAACAGGATGATGAAAAATGCATCCCCTTTGGTCATGCATGTGGAGAACTGTGTGGTTGTCCTCTTTCCAGAAGGGGGAGAGCCTGTGGTGAAATAGAGCAAATCCAATTTTGGGTATGTGGACCAGACATCCTGAGTGGCAGCCACCTGCTGTGCAAAGCTTCCTGCACCTGTCACTCTCCTGTACTGTTCAATATCACTGCTTCTGAAACCCATCTTTTTTTTCCCCCCTCAGGAACCATAACGGGGAGGTGGGAAGTGGAAACAGAATTCCAGATTTGGAAAACATGGGATATCCTTCAGGGGGAAAAAAAAAAAGATTGGATTCTTTCCACGTCTCTAGGAAATCAAGACAAATCCATGTATGTAGAACAAGAGTTCTGAAGTAAAGTGTCTAGAATGAAGGCATAGGCCTTACAGGCAATGGATAAAGGGCGGGCACCTGAGCAGCTGAGTCAGAAATGTTCCAGATGGAGCCAGTAAGAATGCATTTGAGGTGTCAGTGTGCACAACATCCCACACGAGGACTGGTTGCAGTTCCTGCTGCTCTGCTTCTGATGCAGCTGCCTACTAACACACCAGGGGAAAGCAGTAGCGGCTGGGGTGCCTGGGTTCCTGCCACTGTGTGGCAAACCTAGATGGAATTGTAGGCTCCTTGCTGCAGCAATCCCCAGCCTGGCTATTGTGAGCGTTTGACAATTTGAACGAGTAAATAAGAGTGCTGTCTCTCTCTTTTTCTCACTTTACATTTCAGAAATACAAGTCTTCAGAAATTGTTTCGGAACTAAATTTGCATGTGGATATTTTGCAAACTAAGTCACGAGAATCCTTGTGTTTGTATATCTAGCTCATTTGTTATTACCCAGCAGCGTAGGGCTTGCCTTATATCAAGCATGGTTTTAAGTATGTTACACACACACACACACATGAGACAGAGGTAGAGAGGTTCACTTCGCAAATGCCTGTGACAGCTGAGGGTGGGACAGGACGAAGGTTGTCCCATGTGGGTAGGAGGAAGCTAAGTAGAGGCCCACCACCTCTGTGTCTCAGAACCTGTGTTAGCAAGAAGCTGAAGTCACAGTCTGGAGCCAAGATTTCAACAGGCACTTTGCTGCGGGATGCTAGGCTAGCTGCCAGCCTCAAGTGTGTTACTGTGACTATTTACCTGTCTTAAGAACCCCTGAGGAAGGCGTAGCACCCTCATTTTGTAGGTAAGAAAGCAGTGGCTCACAGCAGGTCATTTCTAAGAAGTGGAAGTTTCAGGATTTGAACACAGGCAGTCTGAACCCAGTGCCAGCTCTGCTTACCATCCAGTGTACTGCCTCTGAATGATAGAGCTCTGTGAGGAGTACTTGAATTGTAAATAATTTATGTCTAAGTGGGGATACGATGTTCATCAATATCCCATAAAAGTCGATTAGCTGGCACAGCTCAAGGAGAATGGGATGCTGGAGGCTCAGTATCTAATGAGTTGTTGGCTGACAATGTGCTGGTCACCCTGACTGGATTTTCATCCTCTTGAGGGTCAGGGCTTCTGTTTTTCTGGGTCCCTCATGAAAGTGGATGTAGGTCTTTTCATAAAGCAGGTGCATGGATGTCTGTCAGTTACCCACAACTTGCCCCGTCCCAGCTTAATCCTTATGCACCCAAGGTTTATCCACATCTGCTCTTGTGTACCTTCTGCATCATATGGATTTGTTGCTTGGAAATGCCTGCTCAAGGGCCCGGCGCCATAGCCTAGCTGCTAAAGTTCTCTCTTTGTACGCGCTGGGATCCTATATGGGTGCTGGTTCTAATCCCAGTGGCCCGACTTCCCATCCAGTTCCCTGCTTGTGGCCTGGGAAAACAGTCAAAGACAGCCCAAAGACTTGGGACCCTGCACCTGCATGGGAGACTCGGAAGAGGCTCCTGGCTCCTGGGTTTGGATTGGCTCAGCTCCAGCTATTGTGACCACTTGGGGATTGAATTATTGGACCAAAGATCTTCCTTTCTGCCTCTCCTCCTCTCTGTATATCCGACTTTGTAATACAAATAAAATAAATCTTAAAAAAAAAAGAAATGGCTGTTCATTCAAGGTGATTTCCAGCATCTACCTCCTTCAGCCCTTGCGAGTTGGTAGAATTGAGACTTTGCTGGAAGGAAAATATTTTTGTTGTGTTAAGCCACTGTGATTGCAGGAGCTTGCTTGTTACAGCAGGTGAGTCCATGCTTGTGAATACACAGTGATTTTCTTTAAATTAAAAACAAAACTACAATCTTGCTTCACATACGGCCTATAGGTCCTGTGGCTTAACTGAAGTGGACCCCGCCCGCCCCCCCCCAGTGGCTTCTCTTTGTCCTGGTTAGTTCAGTTGTTACCATCTTGTCCTGACCAGGCCAGTAGCATAGAGGAGACAATGTGTTCTGAATGTCAGAGAAGGGCCTCCCCTGACTTCTATGACAGACAAAAGGCCATTGTATAATCAATGATGATTTTATTCCTTTCCAGTGACCAATCTGCCTCCTGTTATTTCTTGGTTGGCCCCATAAGGGGAACAGGTGAGGGGGAGTTTTTGTTTGAATCCACTGTCTGGGCTTCCCCTGAGACATTTTCCCCTTTAAAATGAGTTTGGACTTTGAATTCAGGCCAATCATAGTTTTTGCCAGAGGAATAATCATCCCCTCGCAGCTCAGCTGGTCCCTTCGTTTCTCTGGTAAGCCTAGGAAGCTATTACTATTAGACAATTTTTCTTCCCTCCAAGGGGGAAAGTGCAGTGATTTGTTCTGCTCAGGTCTCAAAAGAAGGTGAAAAATGTACTTTCGCTGGTGGCTTTTGTGTCCATAGACCCTGCGTGGTAGAGGAGAAAGCAGTTGTTGCCAGAATGGCAGCTTTGTAGATTGAGATCATGGAGGAGAAGGCCTGTCCTGACACAGCTCTGTAGCTGCTGTGCGCCAGCGCTCCTCAACCAGATTCCATCATGGGTTTTCACAGAAGGCTCTAGAACTCTAACGGCAGAGCTGGCAGGGAAAGCTCCATTTTCTCCCTGCACTCCTGCTGTGTGCCTCTTCTACTCTGCGTGTCATCTTTCTTGTCCTCAATAATCATTATTGCCCTCAGGACGTTGTCTTTACAATGAGAAACCAGTGTAGTCTCCAGTGGGATTCTTGCAAAATTCTGATGAAGCCCACAGGATAAACAGCATAGGAAACTTCAAAATGTCCATGAAAAATGAGATGGAAAAAAGATTTCCTTAGATACAGAAAACATTTGAAATCCATGTGCAGTGTTTTCATAATGCACATTTTTCTATGAACTTTTTGAAGGTCCCAGCTATTAGGGGAGAGGAAATAGGAAAGATATTTTCTTTAAAGTAGACAGCTGCCAAGATATGGGGTAACAACTAGCATCCCTCCATGTTCTTTTCATTTCATGGTGTCATTTCTCATAGAAAATGAGATTAATGCTTTGGTTGCGTATGTGAGCTTCCTTTAATTATAGGACTCAAACTCAGCAGAGGGAAAAATCCCATCCTAATCATCACATTTCCATTCACAAGACTGCAGCGAGGCACCAAGTGCTTCAGGGTAATTCCTGTGTGTTGTATTAGGTTGAAGTTGGGTAAGGGAAATATCATTTTGCCCCTAATCAAACACAGGCACAAATACATATGGATGAAACACTGTCTAGATTTTTCTTCAGAATTTCACAGGAGGGGAGGGAGAATTGGCACAGCAAGTAAGGAGCTGCTCAGAACACCAGTATTCCTTATGGAAGTACCGGGGTTCAAGTCTTAACTTCATTTCTGATTCTAGCTTCTTGTTCATGTGTGCTCTGGGAAGACAGCAGATGATGGTTCAAACTTGAGTACTTGTCATCCATGTTGGAGACCTGGGTTTAATTTCTGGCCCCTGGTTTGGCCTGACCCAGACTTGGCTATTGCAAGCATTTTTGGTATGAATTACTGGATGAAAGATAAATATCTCTACTTTTGAAATAAGTAAAAGCAAAATAAATTTTTAAAAATGCAAAGTTATGCAATGGAGGAGGTTTTTGGAAGAAGATAATAGACACGTATTAAGCAAGACTGGCCATATATTGTTGAAGCGAAGTCTTGGCTACACTTGGATAATTTAATTCTGTAAATTAGTTCTGAACAAAATGTTAAATATGTAAAGATATATTGATATTTGGGGCAGTACTGTCTTATGAATCTATAAGGAGAAGCCCAGGCCATTTGGTAAGCAGATATAGAACAGCACTGCAATCAAAAGCTCCCTTCTACTTTGGGGACAGAAACTTCCCAATACTTAAAACTAACCAAGGAGAATGACAGGTTTTTCTTGCTTCCACATGTTTTTGCTATTGCAAGCAACATTTGATTTCAGTTTTTACATTGCCACCAAGATATTTGGATGAGCTGACTTTGCTGTATATTTGGAAGTTGCATTAATGGAAATTGGCCAGTAGAGACCCAACCCTGAGAACTTTAGTCCTGAGTCAAGTCCCAAATGCCCACTGGGAAAAAACATTGAGGGTATAAGAAAAAGGCCCTGGTAATGTGGAACATTTAGAGTAGAAGCTAAGGAGGCCATATTTGAGCAGCAAGAAGGCTGGGAGGCAGGATAGGAATTGGCAAGCTATGAACCAATGGGGAAAGTCAGATTTGCTGTGGCCAGGGCATCCTTTGGCTCCAGCCTTGACCACCATTGAACTTGAGCAGATGCTAGTGCCTGCAAATGTGTGGACTCTGAGCTCTCAGGGCCAGCTCCAGAGGCTGGGCTAAGTCCTGTCCCACACATTGCTTATTCCATTGGCAAAACACAGGATGGAAATGTTTGTGTACACGTTGTCATGTGGTCTGGGTAAGTCTGGGGTGAGAGGATGAGCCCTGAAATCGTTACATCCTTAGCTCCTGTAATTTCTTCTCCCTCAGTGCTGCAATGTGAAAGATGATTATTTGTGAAAGCAGTTCATCCAGCAACATCCTCACTTCATGCTTTGCGAAGCTTATGGATTTACATAGACAGGGAAGCACTGATATTAGCTCAATAGATTAGCATACAAGATTTCAATCAAAGCCCATCCAAGCTGTTGTTGCTTTCTTGCTCAAATGTACTTCGTCCCTGTAACCTGTGAGAATGTAAGAAGTCATTCATTTGTTTTCCTCCCAAACAACTGGTTTTAATTGAATTGAATAGTCCCATTAGCAACATAGCTTCTATTTTCCTGTGTTGATAGTGATGTTGTAGGGGAGGTGGTCTCTGAAGTAAACTCAAAAAATACCCAAGAACACCTTGAGGAGGCCTTAGCATCCAGGTATGTAAACAAAATTCTGCCTCTCTGTGGATTGCATGAAAACTACCATAAGTGTTTTCATCACCTGCTGTGCCCTGCCATCCACTGGTGTAGTTATCGCAAATGAGCTTTATGACCCGTACCACGAAGATGGAGTAATTAAGGCTTAGGGAGGTGGCAGTTAGTCAAGAGCACATTTCTGCAGGGCCCAGGCCACACAGGAAAAACACGCTGCTATTCCACTCTGTAGGACAGCTCTGCTCCCCTGCCTCTCTCACCACAGACCTGTTCTCCAACAAATCTATCTTCTTAGTCCCCTTCTTAGTTATCAAAGGTTGACACAGAGACCACTGTGCAAATGAGTAACTTTAGAACCCAACATCACCACATTGCCAGTATAACCACCTGCACTTCTGGAGGCTTTGCTGAGTTTCACTTTACAGGGCTGCCTGTTATCTAAATGCTGCACACAGTCATAGGCGCACCATCAACCCTGTACCCTGAGGAACCCCTGTGGACTCCTCCATCCATTCTAGACCTTGACAATGTTCTTTTAATTCATTACTTTACCATTGTGCATTAAAATCAGCCTACTCTGTTTCCCTTTATTTCTCAAGCATGCTCTTGCCTTTGGGCAAGTGCTTTCGAGAAATAAGGAATGAAACAATGAAGCTTGAATACTAATGTGAAGTCCTGCATTCAAATTTTAGCTCTCATAGCTAATAGCTGTGTGGCCTTTAGTATGTGGTTTACTTTTTCTGTGTCTTGGTTGTCACAATCCTAAGAATCCAGCTGAGGAATAAAAGCCTTTTTGGAGTGACGGAAGAACTCACAAGGGTCAATAAATGTGAAAAGACCTTATAGAAATGTAATAGAGATAATAGCAACCACAGTCCCTGTGTATTACTGAATTCAGAAGTTTGGATGATTTCTCTTTACTCTGCCTTGGGAAAACTGGGGCACCATAAATTCTAAGAGAAGCCCCACATTGAATTGTGTTGCATTGATATCAGCCAGCAGCTGTGGTAAAATAAATATGACATGTGGTCATAAGAGTCTTGAAAAAGTAAGGAAGAGAAAAAGGAAGCATTGCCTAATGCTGAAATTGGAGAACTGAAACTTGGCACAAGTCATTTGGTTTGGAAATATGGCTTTATCCCTACCCTTCAACAATGGTTCCATGTCATTCCAGGGTCTGCATGGACAGCAGTTGGATCCCTCAAACCCTTCTGTATGGCGTGGAAAGAAGACCTGGCTTGTAGGAGCAAGGGTAGGTAGATCTGGCCACTGCATGTCCCCTACCTCCCCCGACAGATTCAGCCAGGAGGTACCAGAGCAGATCCTGATAACCAGATGTAAGTCTGTCATGCTTCTAGATATGCTTTGAAAACTAACTCTGAACCTAGGGTCTTATGCATGCAAAACACTCCAGCTGTTGTGATACTTATTCTTCTCTCACACCAAAGCCAAGATCACTGCAAATATAATGATTGAACACCTGCTCTGCAACAAACACTGTTCTAGCCTTGTGGCAAAAAAAGAAAAACCGGGCCAGAGTGGCACTGTACAATCTGCTGAAGTGATCACTGTAATTGGGGTTAAATGCTGAGGTGAAAACAAACACGAGGCTCTTCTGAGATGAGAGAGTCAAGGAAACCCTGCTCCTGGTGGAGGCTCATTTTAGGGAATTGTTAGTGGCAGAGCCGAGATTTGAATCTGTCGGCCACATGCCGCTTGAGATACAATTCCAATAAATTGCATCATATTGTATCACAAAAAGTGTAAGAAAATCATGCTCTCATTGTGTGCTGGCCCTGCCTCGTTGTTAGTGAGGATCAACGGTAGCAGCAGGGTGCCTTCACTCACTGGGCCAACTCATGGAGCCCTGGTTTATGCCATCATGGCACTAGGTGCTGGGGCTGAGAAGGAACACAACACAGCTACTGTTCTTAAGGACCTCCGGCTAGCTGCAAGAGGGAAAATAGCCTTTTGGTGTGATGTGCTGTATGCAAATGAGAAAGGATGGCTGGAGCAGTCCAGAACCAAGAAGCAGTGAGCTGAGCCTTCTCGAGCCTCAAGGATTCCTGTGAGGAGGCCAATGTGTGTCCAGTCCTCTAGGTGCATGTCTGTAAGGGTAAAAGCAATGATCAGTGATCGGGCCAGAGGAGCCAGGAAGTGATTACTCCTGGGGAGGGGAACAAGATGTTGCCAAAATCTGCAAATGAGAGGCAGCCTAGGGTTTGCCAATGATTGTAGCAAAGTCACCCTGGGAAAAGGCATGAGGGGTTTGTGAGAATGGCAGGTGAGCTAAGCTGGAAAGACTTTTAGTAAGCCAGATTGGGGACTTTAGACTTCACCTCTCCCTGGAGAGTGAAAAGGGCCCTCTGGGCAGTGTTCAGGGAGATGAGCAGGAGAGAATGAGGCAGCTCATGAGTTCAAAGGCTCAGATACCTTCTCATCAAATGGCATAGGTAACAGGAAGAAATGTACTGTGGCATTAGAGAGATTGTGGTTTCATTGCTTCCTATGCTACCTGGAAACTGTATGCCTTCTGAACCTCATCTTTGCCTTCTGTAAAAAAGTATGGAAAGAAGGCTGGTGTGAGGATTGAGATCATGTAAGTGCAGGTGAGGTTCTCAGCAAAGGGACTGACTGCCAACTAAACATTTGATAAATGATAGAAACATCAGCTAGATTATTAACAACTTCACTGATGTCGATAATAACATTTTGTATTTCAATGATTTGCCATCATACTTCTTAGAGCATGGCTGTTAGTTCCAAATTCCACCCTTCTCCCCTACAACTGCTCTGCTGGCTCAGTTAGAGAGCAGACAGAAAACAAGGGGACACTCACCCCTCCTTGTTCTATTTCTGTCTGAGCCTTGGATAACAGTGGAAACATTTTTTTTTTTTTTTTTAGTCTCGCCAGTTCTAGGGAGAAGAAAAACAAGAGAAAGCAGAGCTTAGGGGAGGGGAAGAGATCTTTCTCTTTATCATCTACTTCTGTGTAAGACACAGCTGGGCACATTATGGACATCCAGTCAGTGTTGGCCAGGATTGCTGCTGCCCCAGAAAGAACTGCTAGTCCCAAAGCTGACCTAGAGGAAAGGTGGACAGAAGGGACCGACTGCTGTTTTATGTTCAAATTGTTGAGATTTGTGTTTGATATTCACCATTCCAGGATTCCAGATCAAAGCAATTTATTTGGCTCCCACTACACAGTTGCCTTTATGTCTCAGGCCTGTCTACAGAACAGACATAGTGAATGGGGCATACCAGTCAGCCAATACCTTGCACCTTATAGGCCTGTTCCTGTTTTTCTGAGTATCTGAATTGACTGCTCAATGACGTGGGATGAACAAAGAAAGGCCAGCTTTGGATTGTCGTCTTACCTCCCTGGGAATTCAATCTGACTCATAGAAACTAATAGCTTCTCCCATTTATTTATGTTGAGAAAGATTAGTGAGCATTCAAAGGAGTAAGGTTTTATTCTGTATGAATGCAGTGCCCTTCCTGGAAGCATTGAGCAATGCAGCCAAAGAGGGAGGTAGAAGGTTTAATGACATTGAGATACCAATATATAAATACTAATGACAGATGGAATATAGCACCTAGGAATAGTATTAAGTTCCTCACTCCTAGTGCTGCATTTTTTTTTTTCAGATTTTTTTTCCAAATGTGCTCCAACTTTGTGCTGTTTTGTATTGCTTGACTGTTCTTGAAAATGAATTATTTCATCTCAACTTTTCTCAAGTTGATCTCTGGACATCATTTTATGTCCTGCATCATAGGCATGCTTGCTCATTGCAAGCAGAGGGAGAAACCCCAATACAAACCAAAGATACAGGGTTACTTTAGGGAGCAATCACTTAGCAAAGAATTGCTGAGCTCTGGACTAGGAAGGGTTATGGGTGAAGTACAAATGCATTGGGCAGCTGACCTTAACAACTTGGAATTCCTGGGGCAGAGCTGATGAGCAGATGTGGTCAGTAGCCTTGAGCATTTCTTAGGGAAAAAAAAGTGGATTTCATGAAAAAAATTGTGTGGGGAGAAACTACCCTTAAGATTATAATTTGTGGAGGGTTGGAGGTGGTGGTTGTGGGGGGTGCATCTGAAGGCAAAATTGGTAAAGGGGAAAACTAGGAAGGTGTCTGTCCACCTCCAGGCTGGGGGCTTATTTTTGAGAATCCTGCACGGAGGTGTCTTTGGCAGATGTCAAGAAACTATTTTTCGTGAGACAAAGGAGAAACAGAAGAACTGAGAAGGACAGGGAGGTTTGGGTGATGCAGTGAAGGCTGGGAGATTCCTGTAAGTGCCTGTTTGGGTTGGACCACATGGTGGAAACGCTGCTTTCTCCTCACCCCTCAGCCTGGCTGAGGACCCTTATCCCTATGCAGATGCAGTGCCATGAGGTGACAGCGTCTCCTTGTGCTGCCCCCTCTCACTGTTCTGAGGCCACAGCAGGAGGGGAGGCATCACGCAGTGTTACTTCGAAGGCAGAGGGCCTCAGTGAGCAGGGCAGGACTGCTGCTACACACGTGACCACCCCCAGGAACTCGCAGTGTAACTCCAGGGCCATAGAAGGGTGAAGTGAAGGCTGATGTACCTGTCAGTATACAAAAGGGGAGAAAAAAGTTTGCAATTTATTGTAACTTTGCGGTAATGTATTGCTACTGTGCTGGTGGAATGTGAGGGAATTTTCATTACCTTTATTGGTAAGTAGTATTCCACAAGCAAATGTAAGAGTTTGCCAAAGATCAAGACATTATGTTTTCTTCTGTAGAAATTTCCATGTTAGAAACCTAAAGTATTTCCTTAATTTTCCTTGAAAATTCATCAAATCAATTTAGAACAACACAATTCTGTTCCTTTTTTTTTTCCCAATGGCAATGGTGCTTCTTCAATCATTGTTTTCTTTGACCAAATCTGTTAGTGCTGAATTATGTTGAAGGATTGTTTTGTGACTAGTGTATGAAAAGCATAGAACTGAAACCCCAGACAACAAATACTGCCTTTGTAGGTTCGTTCTTTGCAGTTATGGAAAGAGGTGATTTTCAGTCAAGATCAAGTGGAAGGGCATATGCAAAGGAAGCAGATTCCAGACATAGGATGTGTATCCCATTTTACGATTAGATCTGGGTGAACTGCCGCACTGTACTACTTCTCTTGAGCCTTAGTTTGCCCATCTGTAAATGGAGTCAAAGACATGTAGTGAGTCAGAATAGTGGGTCCTTAGTGGAGAAGGAAATTGCTAGAATCCTGTGATGAGAAATAGAATCTTATCTCCCAAGTTAAAATGATCATGAAATTCCTTATAAATCAAGATTTTGAGTGAAAGGCCTTGTGGATGATACTGATGAATTCTTGTTTTCATTCTGGAGATAGGATGACAGTTTGTAGTTAGCTGATATTTCCTTATTATTATTATTATTATTATTTTCCATGATATGATTGTTGTAGGAATAGGGATTCCCCTTTGCACCTCTCCTTCCTCCCTCCTCCTGCACCCGTACCGTACTATTCCGTCCCCCATATTATTACAATAGTATAGTCCTTCAGCAATTGTCACAAGTCCAAAATTCTGCTACATAAATGTATGATGGCATTGTAGGTATAGGCAATGGAAGAAACTCTAGTATCATATTGCCCATGTATATTTAACAGTTTCATTGAGAGTCCTCACTTTATTTGGTAGTAGAGATGCATACTGCTATGCATCTTCACTTCCCATTATGTTAATCTGCATTATATAGTTTATCTACGATAATATGTACATGTTTACCTATAAGTCTGTTTTGTATTTTGCATGAATGTTGCCTTATCACAGACAGAACATACGATATCTGTCCTTTGAGGATTGGCTTATTTCACTGAGCACAATGGTTTCCAGTTGGGACCATTTTGTTGCAAATGGTAGAACTTCATTCTTTTTAATGAAGCTGAAATAGCTCAATTGGGGGAGCATTAGACTGAAGTTAGATTATATTTCAAAATAAATATGAGAGAATCTAATATCTTGAATTGTTTGAATATCATTGAAAGAGCTAGAACTTGTTAAGAAGCGCTGCTATAGCATTCTGACATTCTCTAGGATTAAAACAGACTGTTACATAACAAAAAATAGGATGAAATGGAGACACATTTTGTGGCGTCAGACTAGCTGGGTAACACACCACTCATGCAACCTTTGGAACCTTCCTCTCTTCTCTACAGAGAGCCTGCAACGCTGATTACCTTACAGAGCTATTTTAAAGGAAATTACTCCAGTTGCTGACCAGTAACAGTGATGAATGTGTTCGTTTCCTTTCTACTTTATTTTCATAGCTAAAAGTAACATTACTGTGTTCAGCATAAATTAATGAGATATTGGAATGTGAGAATTAAGAGGTACATAAAGGATACTAGTAAATTTGCATTTTTCTTTCTGGCCAATAAAACGACCAACAAGTTCTTTTAAAATTTTAATTTTATTTAAAAAGCAGCAAGAGAGGCACAGATGTGCATACCCACACATGCGCATGTATAGCCTCCCTCCTCCCTCCCCTGTATAACACACACACACACACCTCTCCTTCTGCTGGTTCACTCTCCAAATGGCCGCATTTAACTAGGATTGGGTCAGTCAGGCCCCAGTCAGATGCTGGGAAATGAATCTGGGTCTTCCCATGTGGGTGCCAGAGACCCAGCTACCCGAGCTATCATGTGTTTCCAGGACCTGCATCTGCAGGAAGCAGCACTAGAACTGACACCCAGGCATCTGATACAAGATGGGAGCTTCTCACATGGTATCTTAGCCATAGTGCCAGATGTGCACCCCTCTCAAAGCCCTTGTAAGACTCATAGCCAGCCAGTGATAATGAAGCAAATCATTTTACTTTACAGGATCCTTCTATGAGGAATTGCTGAAGCACTTGTCAGGCTGTTCTGGGTAACAAGTAGTTGATGGAGTTGCTATTTGTTGGGGAATAAGATGCTGCCATTTGTTGAGCATCTCCTATGTGGCAGGAGCTTGGATTCAGAAGCAACTTCATCATTTAGTATTTGTGATTCTCTGTGCCCTCGCCAGGACAGAACAGTAAAACCTGCCTTATGATTTTGAGAGTTAAATGAAACAATGCCAAGCTGCCTTATAAACTGTTAGCTGCTGACATGAATTAAGAGAACTTTCCAGAGAAGAAATCTGGCCTGTTAGCCTCTAACAGCCCTTTGTCCTGTGAGTGTCTTTGGCTGAGAGCAACACAGATAGGGACTGTTTATTGAAACTTCACTGCATTCCAGATCCTCTGTAAGGCCTCTTAGCTACCTGCATGAGGCTCTGGGTATCAGTAGCCGACTTCTCCATGATCTGATAATTACTATTGCCGTGAAATAAGACCCCACCCCTCCCGAATGTCTTGGTGCAAGTAGAAAAAAAAGCAGCTTATGGACGTGTTATGTGCATAACAACTTTTATTCCAACACTCTTACACATGGGCTGGTGGTTGCTGTGTGAACATCTTCAAATTTTTCAGTTTAATTTTTTGTTGTTGTTGTTGAGAGGCTGAGAGAGAGAGAGAGAGAGAGAGAGCGAGTGCGAGCACGACAGTGAGCATATTCTGATCTCTGGTTCACTTGCCAATCCCCCAATGCCTAGGAGTGTATCAGCATGAAGCCAGGAGCTAGGACTCAAAGCAGATCTACCACGTGAATGGCAGACTCTGTAACTTGAGCCATCACCTGTGCATTAGCAGGAATCTGGACTCCTCAGCCGAATGTCAGCCTAAGTTCTCACAGACATGCACCGCTAGGCTAACTGCTTGCCCTTCCTTATCAACAACCAAAGTTCATTCTTAAAAGTAGTTGTAAGGTAGCGTCTCTTTTCTGCCTCATCATTTCTTGATGAGGACAAAAGTGAACACTTTTTTCTATAGAACGTGATCTCTTTTCCAGTTATTTATTTATTTATTTGAGAAATTTGTCATCCAAAGCACTTCAATCAGATCTGCCTTTCTGTTTCCCCTCTCTGATGCCTGCTCAGTTAGACGACATGCATACTGCTGCAAATTGCTCATAACTAAAGAATCAGAGCCCTTGCTCTGATCCACTTTTCTGGTGCTTTCAAAAATCATAGCATTGATGGCATGAGAGGTGAACTTATTTTCTTTCTCTGCTTTGGAATAAAATATGCTTTGCCGAGAGCTCGCTCTGAGCATTTTTCTTTGTACCTTCAAAGTGGAGGGAAAGAGCTGACAACAGACTGGCAGACCCCATCGGGGGTGTTCTTGGCTTCCACAGGAAGGAGCAGCTGCCTCACTGACCTTGCTGACAGAACTTGTCATCCTTGTAGCGGGTAGCATTCTTTGGGAATGGATCTGCAAGGTGACAACAAACTTGTGGACCAGTGAGTCCTTGTTTTTACCATGAGGGCTTTTCTTTGACCCATCTCCCCTTAACCCTCATCACCCCAGACTGATTGCCTCTCCCTTGGGAAAGATCTTGAATATTCACTATCGTTCCAATGTCTGTGTTGTACCCTGGACAGGAGTCTTCACGTCATGAATGGGGACCTCTCTTGGCTATTGGCCCTCCCTCCAATTGACCAGTCTCTTTTACTCTTTCTTTCAATGCTTTCCTGCAGCAGATTGCTCTAGAAACATAAACACTCAATCCTGACCCAAGCCTAGTAATGGCTTTCCGTGATATTGAACCTGCAATCCTCTGCCTTAAAATACTGCCTGCTGCACAGGTCTGAAATCTTGGGCTTAGCATCACTCTTGCCAAATTTTGATGTTGCATCTTTGGAAAAGTCACCTAACTCTTAATCTCAATTTCTATTAAATGAGTAGCATAATAGCTTTGCTGGGGTGTGCTGCATAGCTCATGATGTGCAAGAACTATAATATTTCTATATTCTTGTGTCCCTCCCTTCTTGCCTCCTTCTCTCTTTTCTCTCTATTCTGGCTTGAGATAAAAAAACAAATAAGAGCCTAATGGAATTATGACTCCTTGTGAAGGACTATTCTATTGTAGCAACATGGGGAAAATCTGTCAGGGGTGGGAATTTGGGGGAATCCCAAATTTTTAAAAAAAGGGTATAAATAATTTAAGATTTCCTAAGTCATATGAAGCCCACATTTTCACATTTTGTTTATGGACTCTGACCTGAGAGGAATCATGCCTCCTAAGCATCTTCCAGATGTCAGAGGCGTCCATCCAAAGTTGCTTTCTGGGGAGGTAGGAGTATTTGTGGAGATGTAGCATCAGTATAGGTGCTAGGGTTATGCCAAAGGGCAAGGGGAGTGAGGGCAGCAAGGAAGAAGGGTGGGGAATGTCTGTGATAGAAGGAGCATATTGAATGGTTATCAACTGGTGGGGGAGAAAGTCTGGCCTGCGTGATTAGCATATGTACCCTGGAATAGGCCTTAAGTTTAAAGGTAGAGAGAAACTGTCCAGCTATTAACAAGTAATTTTTAAAGCTGTCACTGAGTTCTAACTTACAGAATTCTTATTTTTTTAAGTGTAAATTTTTAGTGTAATGTTCTGGGTCAAGAATGGACAAAAGGTTTATCTGGATAGCAACAGGAAAATGTAATTAGCCAAGTTACAATCTAATCTGTGGAATTATTTCCCAGACCACATGGAGCTGTGTACTCTAGGGTTCAGCTGAGTTCATCACTCTATCCTCCCTGTTTTCTCCTGCCTTCTGCCCCATCCTGGAAAATGGCAGCTCCATTTTTCTGATTGTTCCACTTTTAATTTATCAATGAGCTTGTCCCCACCTTTGAAATATGCCCAGAAGCTGACTCCATCTCATTCCCTCCACTGTGGCCACTTTCATGTGATCTATCGTCTCCTGTCAAATGGATTATTTTAATAGCCTCCTAAATAATCTCCCTGCTTATGTCTTGACCTCCTTCAGTCTGCGGTTAGTAGTGATGCTGTAAAGCTCAAATGAGATCACAGTGTCTTTCTGTTTTGCCCTGAAAAGGGGCTGGAATCCTTAAGTGCGACCTTCCTGGTACTCTACAACTTTGTCTTACATTGTGCTCCTTTCCTGTATCCACTCCAGGCCTGGGAGTCATTGTTGCTTCTTCAAAATACACAAGCATCTAGACTCAGGTTGTTGCTCTGGCTGGGCCCTTTCTTAAAACACTCTTCTGTCAGATATCTAAATAGTTTTTGTCCTTCTTGAAGTCTTTTCCTCAACTGGTTATTTCTTTAATAGGTACCTTAACTTTCTCAGTTTGGTTGTTTTCAGTAACATTCATCACCATATAGCATATGCACTTACCTCCTTTTAAAAAAAGACTGATCTGTTTTTATCTGAAAGGAATCTTTACAGAGAGAAGAGACAGAAAAGGTCTTGTATCTGCTGGTTCATTCTCCCAATATTCTCAGTGGCCAGAGCTGAGCTTATCTGATGTCAGGAGCTTCCTCTGGATCTCCCATATGGGTACAGAGACCTAAGAACCTGGGTTATGCTCTGCTGCTTTCCTGTATCATCAGCAGGGAGCTGGATCAGAAGAGCAGCAGCCAGGACACAAATGGGCATTCGTATGAGATGCTGGTGCTGCAGGTGGAGGATTAACTTGCTACACCAGCACACTGGTCCCCTTACCTCCTTGTCAGTCATCTCTTACAAAACATAGGCTCCATGGAAGTTTATCACCTCTTCTGCAGTGCATTTTATCCTCTGCTGCTTCGAGAACATATACAGCTATCTATCTGGTACCTGGTAGGTATTCTGTACTAGTCATTGAATGAGTCAATGAATTTTTGCTGAGCAGTTTTTTCTTCCTTCTTTCAAAATGACATTACTTGAGAATTTTAAGGTCAACGCTGCCTCAAATTTACTGGACTGTTAGTTCAAAAATTGTAAAGGCGTAAGGAACTCCCAAAACAATCCTACACTTCAACTTGAAGTGGCCCTCACTGCCCACACTGTCTGGGGTCCAGCTGTAGCGGTGTTGAAGAAATATCAAAGGCCAACAGCCTTATAGACTAGGAGGCTGTGGATGGCTGATGAGACCTGTTGGCCTCTGCTTTTCTTTCTGCAGTAGCGTCTAGAGAGAAAACTGTCAATAAAGGCCCCACATCCTCTAGCATATTCCTGCTGTGACTTATTCCTAACAAGCCAGAACAGAGAGAATTTTTTCACTCCCATGTGGCATTTCTAGACCTACATATGATGAAACTGCCAAGGGTCTCTGAAAGTGGTAAGCTGGGAAGGATTGGCAGCTAGATACATAATTGGTTCTAGTATTCAATGGTTGAATGCCCTCAGTCATTATTCATTCACCAGGCTCCCATTTTCCTTCTGTTTTGTGGGGTTTGGAAGGCACTTTGTGACTCATTGTGCTCACTTCTGTCAGTTTATAAATGGAAATAAAAAGAAGCCAAGAGACAGGGATAGTTTGCCTGGGTTGTACTGGAACAACACCAAGGTCTTATCACTCCTGGCCCTAGGCTCATCTCACTAAGATGCCAAGGAACGCATCTCTCAGGAGTTAAGAAGTGTGAGGTAGCCAAAATGGGGAGTAGGTTTCTCTCATGTTGAGGAATCCATACAGTGTGCCTGTTCTCTGAAGTCAGCAGAGAAAAAGAATGCCAGCTTCTACCAAGCTGGCAGAGAGAGAGTGAGCAAACAGGAAATTCAGTTGGACCAAATCAGTGGGATAAAAGGGAAGCATTTGAGACAATCGGAGAGTGATGATCCTGGAGGAAAAAGCTGCAGGGTGGTGAGATACTTAAAATTTTGGAGCCTATCAAATAGTTGAGATAAGAAGTAGCAAGAAAAAAGTACATCATGGGTAAAAATAAGGGATAAGTAATGGAATGGGGCAACAACAAACACCTAAGCTTTCAGTGTTAAGGTGATCCTGATTCTCAATAGTTTGACTCCTGATCCTTCTTCCCACAGTGTAACATAACACACACACACACACACACACTCTCTCTCTCCCTCCCTCTCTCTCTCTCTCTCACTCACACTCATTATCCTTCTCATCTTCCATTATCTAAGTAATTCAAGCCTTAAATCTACTGGCATTGCTACCATGAAGCCTTCTTTGAATCCACTCTGTCGCCCTCCCAATGCTGCCTCTTGCCTGAACCACCTCTGAATTCCCATTAACAGATGTATATCTCTAGTGCTTTCAACTTATGCTTGACTTATTTCTGAACACAGTGTCATCTCTGTTTAACCTTTATGTTTCACTAAGACTACTTCAGTGCATGTTTAATAGACATTTGTTAAAAGAATGAATAAATGATGAGAAATTTCTTAACCTAATAAAATTATTAAGGATGTATAATTGTTAAAACACATTCATGAAACAATGGGGCAAAGATGAAAAACAACAAAAAAAATGTACTATCTGTTATACAATATTCAAAAGAAAGGAACACAGTTAAGGGTTAAAGACAAGTTAGCAGGAACTTAAAAGTAAGTGTGAGCAAAAACATGGGAAAACAGAGTAAGGTCTACCAGGACTTTTCATCTATATTAAATTCAAGAAGAAAAGCAAAGGCTAGTCAGTTTTGTGCAACTGTAACCCTCCAATATGTTATAAGAACATCCAGGTATCTGCCTTCTATTTCATTTCTACCTTCTTAATTATGGAAGATTGACCTGGAAAGTGTTGAATATAGCAAATGAAGCTCAATACAAAGCAGGGGAGAGGAAGGCTTGTGAAAACAGATGAGTGGTGTTTCAGAGCTCTAGAAAAACACATGTAAGTGAGTAGGAGATACCCACCTATCAGACCGGAGAGTAGCACAAAAGCAGGTTCTAGAAACTATAGGTCAGAAAAACCAACATCATCCTAGTAATTTATTCACAGTCCTAATTGTACATTGTTGTCACAAAATGCAAGCATGTGAAGCATTCAGGTTATTTATCTGTTTCTTTGTTGTCTTCACTCATCTGTTTTAAGTTCATTTCAACCTTATGGCCCAATATACTCTTTGGTCTGCACGCTCTCTCTCCCATGCCAGGAGGCCCCTCACAAAAAATGTATTATCTTTTTACTGCAGTACATAACACGTAGTACATAACACTGGCTGGCACTACTAGAATTTGATGCCATTCCTGCAACTGGCCTCTTCAGCATTCTTTATGCCATACCTTACTAATCCCTGAGAACTGTGGGCCATTACTTGTCTTCTTTCTTCTACAACCAGGCCAGATAGCCTGATTCCCATTAGATTTCAGAGTAGCTGGAATAACTTCCATGACCTTAGAAATATAAGGAGCCTGTTGCTATAGATATAGATATAGATATAGATATAGATATAGATATAGATATAGATATAGATAGCTAGATGAAGCAATAATTAAAATCACTTGCATAGGTCTGAGTCCAATGGAATGATGAGGATCCCTATATAGTCTGGGCTCAATGGAGCCTCTTAAGAAGGCACTGATGGGAACAGCAGACCCACAAACAGGAAGGTCTTACATTTCATGCCATTGATGGGGCCATAGCCTCACTTTAGGATTCCTGTTCATTCTGTGGTATAACAATAAAGCCAAGTGCCCAGCACTGATGGGGCATATGAATTTTAGGACAGTAACTGGACACTTTTAACATAATGGGGTCCTGTTTTGGAATGAAAGGATAAATAAAAATGAGATAATTTATTATTTTTTTAAATCTTCACCTTGTGATATTCCCAGAAGTCAGAACCCTGACACTCTCCAAGGTTCTGTATGATGAAGCATGGCTGAGTCCACTGAACCCAAACTTCAGGAAACAGAATAGTAAAATCCAAATAGTTCAAAACACAGATTGAAGAAATTGAAATAGCTTAGAATTTCATTTTCTCAAAAAGGAATAATCCTCCTTCTGTGTTTCCATTTCGTCAGAACTTTGTGTGTTTTCCTTTGCTTTTAAGTTCTTAAAGTTTTCAATTCTTTACCTCAATTGCCCATAAGGTCTTGAAATGGTGAAGAGAAATGCCTTAGGGTCTTAGCTCCAGGATTCAGATGCTGGATGTAGCAGTTGGGCCAGTTAATCACTTCAAGCCTCAGTTGCTTTATCTGAAAATGAGGAAAATAGAGCAACCTACCCTGACAGGTTGCTAGGAGGGATCAGTGCCTGCTACAGCCAAGCCCTCCGAGCTGTGTCTGACACACAGCGCATACTTAATAGGTGTGAATCCAATTATTTGCACTGTTATCGGGTCCAGAGTCCTGTTCCACTTTGCTTTCTGTCCTCAAGTAAGTCCCTTAATCTCAGCTTCCTCAGTGTCAGAGTGTTGGGAGGACCTGATCAAGTTGTGGTCTTGATAAGCTTGTGAATGGAACTTTCACTCTGAGGATAGCCACTATGTCACTTCAGAGAAGTCAGTCTGACAGCTCAACACATTAATTCAATGTAGTGCAAGTCACTCGTTTACTCAATAATAACTTCTGAGGTCTAAATACGCATAACACTTACTATACCTAAGACAGAAACTAGGCAGCTTGTGGATCCTTGTTTTTGAGTGTGTTACAAATATACTTTCATGAGCTTTGCATTTTTCTTAGTATAAAGAAGTTAAGAAAGAGCCTAGCCCCTTAGAGGCCTCAAAGACTTTTCCTTGGAACAATCTGGAGGGAAACTACACACCTAGTGGGTTGCTGGAAAATGCACATACAATAACTAAGTGGTTCTAATTATTTCTGGTCAAAGGGGAAGTTCCTAAAAGCTGGCAAACTTTCCCTGGGGGCTGCCGCCGATGAGCAACCAAACTTCAGTGAAAACAAGAAGGTGGCTGTCTCAGGGATCAAACAACAGCAAAATAAACAAAGTCCCAATTAGGATTCAGAGAAGGTAGACAAGTGCTTCTATTTAGTCAAAAGGAATTCATTTCCCCTGGAGTGTCACTTTCACCATAATGGTTATTGGAAGGGAGACAACTTAACTGATGCAAAAACAAAATGAGAAGGGCTGCAGTTAAGTAACTGATCTTGACTGTTTGCCTTGAAGGCAGAGGGAAAAATAAAATGTGAAGTTATGATATTTGAACTATTTCCTAGTTTTTTTTTTATTACTACTACTTCAGTCATTTTTTTTTTTTAACTTTTTCCTCTGCTTCAGTAAAGGAAATTGGGAACCACCACAATAGTATATTCTAGTTAATTCTGAGAAAATTGAACCTATGTGCTTCATGCGTACAAGACTAAAGTAACCCGATGTTTTAACTAAGTTTCTCTGAAGGAATTACTTATTCCCAAACCACTGGGTTTCAGATCCAAAAATCTGCTGTGTACATGTGTCCTCAGCCAAGTCCTGCTCTAGGCAGCTGAGACATACAAATCAAAAGAAAATCTGTTCCATGCTAGAAGACTTCTGGCAACTTAAATCATTGGTATTTCTCAAATGCAAACCAAGACAGAGTCTAATTTGTTGTACAATCAGACATAGAGATTTTTGTAGCCATTTATTGTGCCCTCTAAGTATCCCTGTATCATACCTTGGTTCTTTCTATGCAGCCCTCTACAAGCTATTAAAAAAGAACTGCACTATGATTTGCTGCACAAGAATGAATATAAAGATTTTGAATGGAAATGCTTCAACTTCCCTCACTTCTACCTAAGTGCTATTTCTAGATAAGACATTGTTAATTCAGAGGCCATGCTAATTCCTTAAATTGTTTCTTTGATTTGCTGTTTGACTTGCTCTCCAGATATTCTTTCCACTTTCTATGCAATCTCCCTCACTATCATATATTTAAAACTTTTTTAATACTCAGTGTGTATCTCACTTTTTGGAGACCGTGCTTTCTACAATGCTTTTTCTGGTTTAGGCATTTCCATTCACATAGTGTCTTGCTTACTTTATCTCTCTATTAGCTTGTGATAATTTGAAAAGTTTTGTTCTCTTTTCCTGTGTGTGTGCACCCGTGTGTGCATGTATGTGTTTATTTAAGCTGTATTACAAGCATCTGTATGTTAAGGCTTACATCCTTTAATATTTAAAGTATGTCTTTTTTGTGTGTGTGTGAAGAGAGATGGAGATGGGAGGGAGGGAGAGAGACGAGGTTCATCTGCTGATTTACACCCCTTTGCCTACAACAGCTATGACTGGGCCAGGCTGACACCAGGAACCTAGAACTCATTCTGAATTGCCCATATGGATGACACAGACCCAAGTACTTGAGCCATCACGTGCTAGTTCTTCTATCTCAGTAGATGACTACGCATGCTCTTAAGTATTCAGTGAAGAAGTTTTGTCCATAGTGACAGGTCTTGCATGATGTGTGACTCTTCAGAGTCTCAATGATTTGCTGTAAAGTTGCTCGCCTCAGGATTTGAATCTAAGGTTTGATTTGTTTTCCCTCTAATAGAAGTGCATGTTCTCTGTTGCTGAAATTACTTCAGTTAATTGGTCAGGGGTGTGAATACCACAGGAGAAGGTCATTTTTGCCCTATCTTGCTCAGCAGAAAAATAAATCTAGTCACTTACTTTGACTTAACAAACTAAAGCAGTCCTGGAAAGCATCTTGTAATTCCATTGCTGCAGTTTTCTTGCCATATCAGACTGTTTATGAAACTGTTAGCCCTGCCAACCAGAGCCACTAGCTGCCTTATTTTGTAGGCAATAGAGCCATTACTGTTCACCAGGCAAATATTTAGAACATGTATACCGAATTATTAAAAAAAAACAATAATGCATGTGAAAAGCATTAATGCAAAAAAAATGGAATAAGTAACTTCACAGTGATAACATTTGTTGTCTGCTGGCTTGCCCAACTATTATATTTGTTTAGAAGCACTCCACAGATTTTAGAGATGATCATTTTAGTTGTCAGACTACTTTGCCTTTTTCACTGACAGCATACTGTTTTTCCACTTGCTTGATGAGAAATGTAGTGATGGGACTGACATCTAGCATGATGGTGTGACCTCCTTTATTGTGATGAAAATTATGAAAATAAACCACAACCATCAAAAAAGCTATTCTGAGCCTTTGGAAATGATCTTCAAGGCAAAAAGCAAAGAAGGAAACATCTTTAAGATAATTTATGCAAATCCAAATAAAAACCAGAAGTATCTGGTTTGAACCAAGATCACATTCCCCTCTGCTCTCCCAAGTCAGAGAGGCGGAGCCTCCTGTTCTCCAAATTGCTATAAATTCCCTTTCTCCCTAGCTCCCAATGAGTGGTCTTTCCTTCCAAGAGAAGCAGGGTTTTAGCACTTCTCATTATATTCCACTCACAAGGCTGATATTACCTTGGGCAAGTAAAATTGAGAGGTGATGGTCGTATTCGGGGGAGGGGAGGTCAATTCCTGCTCGTGCACACGCTTGCACACACCATGCTTGCACAGTAGAGGCTCTACTGTGGGCATGGTTTACTGAGGGTCTATGGGGTCTTAAAGCCCTTGCTACAAGTTCTGTAGCCTGTTGTTCCATACCAAATCATCAAGCCATGAGAATTTCAGGCCACAGTTCTCCCACTCTCCTAGGGAGGTGATGTTGTCCCTGGGTCAGAGTTGTTTTGGTGGAGAAGTGCCTGGAAGGCAAGTGGCAGGAACTTTCTTCTCAAAGAAACTAACTTGATTCTCAATAGAACATGGAGAAGTTGGAATGTAAGGACACTCAAGAGCTGTAGAGGTTGTAGTAAAAGACATTTGGGAAATTCAGAGATTTAACGATGGTCTAATGTGGATGAGCAATTTTGTGGGGGAGGACTGTGGAAACAAGACAGATGGAAGGAGCCCTCCAGGGGTCAGAACAAATATCAAATGCTGTTCTCTGAAATGATTTCTTTGAAGGAGCATAATTTGTTGGATTAATTTGTGCCCCCAAGGAATTGTTGGAAACAATAGCACAGACTGCCCACAATTAGTGAGGTTTAAACCCTTGGGTGAACCTTGTAAATATCATGCTAATTGAAAGGAGCAAGTAATAAAATAAGCCACAATTTGTATGATTCACTCATTTGAAAGTTCAGAACAGAGGAATCTATAGACAGGAAATAGCTTTCTTTGAGGGTGGGTGAAGGATGGATGGTTAAAAGGATGATTAAGTCTATGAGTTGTAAGAATGTAAAAATATTTTAAAATGGCGATGACTACATATATTGGTGACCATGAGGAAATCTTAAATAATTCATGACATTATGATTTAAAAAACTGTGCAAAGAATTCAAAAGTATTTTGCTCACAGACTAATTTTTTCCTATAAACTTATTTATTTTTAAAATTTTATTCTAAAGATTTTTTTTATTAGAATGTCAGATGTATAGAGAGAAGGGGAGACCAAAACATCTTCTGTCCACTGGTTCACCTCCAAAGTGGCTGCGACAGACAAACCTGAGCTGATCCAAAGCCAGGAGCCAGGAGCCTTGAGCCTCCTCCAGGTCTCCCATGAGGCTGCAGGGGCCCAAGGATTTGTGCTGTCCTCAACTGCTTTCCCAGGCCACAGGCAGGGAGCTGTATGGAAAGCAGAGTCACCAGGAAACAAACTAGTGCCCACACAGGATCCTGGTGCATGCAAGGCAAGGACTTTAGCCACTAGGCCATCACACCCGGCCTTCCTATAAACTTTTTTGAAGTAGCCAAGTATACCAAAACCACTGAAGAAACACTTTAAATGTGTGAATTATATGATAATGTGAATTATTTATTAATAAAGCTATTTTTAAGTGGGCAAAATAAAATATGAGTAGAATTTTTATGGTCATACCATCTGGAATGTGTTGCCTTGAGTGGGAGGGGATAAGAGATAGAGGTGATAATGGGGATTGTCTGTTATTTATGGGTGGAGAGAATTTGTTTTGTCACCATGTCTTTCACAGAAGCTTGGAAATAGCACGCTGAATGTTTTGGGCTCTGGAAACAGGATAGCCAATATCCCTGCATATTCCAGTGACTTCATAGAAGTTATTTCATTTTACTAGGCTTTATTTTTCATTCCTAAAGCAAGGGTAGGGAGGTGGTATATTTTGTTTCAACTAGGGAAATGCCCTGTGATTTGAAGAACAAGGCAGTTTTGCACCTATTTTCAATTGCATATATTACCTTTCTCAAACCTTCAAATTCTTTGAGTGTTTATATGTATGGAGGCCCATCTGCTAAAGAATATTCTTGGGGAACCACATCTTGGAGTTTTCTGAAGTTTGTTCTGAATGACATGATTTGTAAAAAGTTGGTCTGCCTGGCAGCCTTTAATTTGTTGACTGGATATGATTCTCTGGAATGGGGATAATGTGCTACATTTTTTAAAGTGTTACACTTGATCATGGCAAATCTTATTTTAGAAAATCACTTTTTGGGGGCCCAGCATGATGGAGTCAAGTGGCTGAGTCCTTGCCTTGCATGCCACAGGAGTCATGTGAGCGCTGCTTTGTGTCCCTACTGTTCCACTTCCAGTCCAGCTCCCTGCTTGTGGCCTGGGAAGGCTATAGAGGAAGAACTGGAGCTTTGGAATCCTGCACCCATGCTAGAGATCTGGAGGAGACTCTTGAGTCCTGGTTTCTAACCAGCTCGGCTTTGGCTGTTGTGGCTACTTGGGGATTGAGACAGCACATGCAGGATCTTTCTGTCTGCTTCTCTTTGTGAATCTGCCTTTCCAACAGAAATGAGTCTTTAAAAAATATTTTTAGTATGTTATCAACTAGGGTTGGGAGGAACACACTTTGAAAAATGCTGGAGTTAAGGTGCTAACCTTTAAAAGCTTAAGGTTTTTATCCTTCAAGAGGATTTTATACTTTAACTAGAGACTTTTTGAAATTGGGGAAATCTTTAAGGCTCTGGGGATTGATTTGTTAATGATGGTTTTGTGACAAGTAGCAGAGGACATACTTAGGGGCAACTAAGTCACTTTGGTGCCTCTTAAATCCCATTAAGACAGCCTTGGCCTACACATTAACTTACACTCGAGATGAAAAAACAGAGGTACAATTTCCCCAGTTCTAGAAATAAATCTTAGAAAACAGACTGGGAGGTCATATTAGATCAATAAAAAAAAAAAATTCTTTCCTGAACTCAATGGGGACTTTGAAACATTATCATCCGGGCCCGGCCCGGTGGCGCAAGTAGTTAAGGTCATCGCCTTGCACGCCTGGGATCCCACATGGGCGCCGGTTCTAATCCCGGCAGCCCCGCTTCCCTTCCAGCTCCCTGCCTGTGGCCTGGGAAAGCAGTCAAGGATGGCCCAAATCTTTGGGACCCTGCACCCGCGTGGGAGACCCGGAAGAGGATCCTGGCTTTGGATTGGCATAGGATCGGCCTGTTGCGCTCACTTGGGGAGTGAATCATTAGACGGAAGATCTTCCTCTCTGTCTCTCCTCTCTGTATATCCGCCTTTCCAATAAAAAATAATAAAAAAAATCAATCTTAAAAAAAAAGAAACATTATCATCAAATTTCATCTAATTCAATGAGGACCATTTATGGAGTATTTACAGTGATTCCTGAGTCTTCATCAAGCATTCGATTTTCACATTGCATTCAAGTTTGCTGAGCCTCCGCACCTGCAGTAGATCAGCTGCTGAACCTGCTGAGAGTTAATTATTTCTGCAAAACTCTCTTAGCAGGAGACATGTAAAGGGCTACAGAAAGTTGAAGCCAACCCTGTCAACTGCCTCCCCCATAAGCATACGTGTGGTGCAAACAGCTCCTGAGCACCAGACAACTTCTGATTAGTTTGCCGTTCATCACTGAAAATGGCTATTGACATTTACTTCTCAGCCATTTTATTTGTTCACAATCCCACTGACTTTATTATTTATTCTTTCTCCTCCTTATTAGGTAGTTATTGAGTGTCCAATCCCAGTTGGGTGCAGGAGAGCTGTGGAGTTCTAGTTCTCAGAGTTTCGTGCACTTGGGAGACAGGATATGTAAATTATGTAGCAGAGATGCCTCCAGCATGCTAATATAGAATTACTTAGATAGTTCAGACATTTGCTTTAGGAATTCGGGGGAGAGGGACATCTCTTCCTCTCTCTCTTTCCTTTTATTTTTGTCATGATAGTACAAAGAATCAGGGATATCAAGGATGATGATGTTAATTGATACCAATAATCTTAGGGCCTTTGGGTCTTTTGTTTCTCTTTGATTTAATTTTCATGATTTCCAAAGTGGGGGCAGTAATAGCTCTAACGCAATATGTTTGGGGAAAACACTGTAAGAGGCTTACTGCAAAGTGACTTGATAGAACTTAGTAGGTGTTACACTTAGTTTTTTTTTCCTTCTAGTTGTTATTTTTTTGAAGGGACTTTTCATTTACTCATATGCTATATGTGTGTGCTGCTCATCACCCTAGCCCAGGGACACCTCAACATGCTGGAACCTTTGACATAACTGTTACTTTTTAACTTGAAGCTTCTCTTGGCATTGGGGAGGGAGGTAAATAAGTGGAATCAATCAAATCACATTAGGTTTTTGAAAGAAAATAATAATATGTTATGGCAATTATGGATGCTACTAAGCAGGATGTGGTCAAAGAAGACCCATTGAGAAAGTGGCACTTGGGTAGAGTCTGGAAAGATGGGAAGTCATATGAGGAGATGAGAAATATCGCATGCTGGAAGAAGAGCAAGTAAGGAAAGCCAAAGTGAGAAAGAGCTTAGTTTAACTGGTGAGTAGAAAGGGAGCCAGGGTGATTAGTGATGGGCAGGCCATGATACACCTGTTGCTTAGGGAATACCAGATAGAGGTCAGACTGTGGTGCCTTGTGGTATGACCTGGCAAAGAATGCAAACTGCATGGAATAAAGAAAGGGTTTATTATTGCTTACTGCTGGTGCTCCAGCACTTAGCGCAATACCTATTATTCTAGGCAGTTGTTAAATACGAGTTGAAGCAATTTTATTCTAAGAATTGTTCTAAGTAATTTTCTGCCATACCATTTTGAAAACTCTCTCTAGCTGCTGTAGTGGTGGATTGGAAATTCAAGTGAAGCTGGAATATGTGGTAGCTGTCGGGATTATTGTAGCCCACATGATGGATGATGGTAGTTTGAACTAGGGTTGTAGAATAGGGTATATGGAGGAGTAAAGACTTCAGAGATATACTATAGGGGTCAAATACTTCCTGATGGGTCAAATTTGGGAATGAGGCTGTCATGACAAACATTTATACAGATGGTAAAATGTGATACTGAATTTCTGTGGGGCTTATAAGAAGATCAAGTGTACAAATTTATACTTGCTGACTTTGAGTTTATCCAGTGCCTGTGCAAGAATAATTTTTGGTGAAATTATGGAGATCGAGCTACATTGACCAAGCTAAGTGGTGAATGGGCATTTCTGGATAAATATGGCATATTTAACAAATAGCTATTTGTTCCCTTCTGAAATATCACCAAGAGGACAGTAAAAATATGCTTTAAAAGGCATAAAAACACTAAGAATAGCAGGAGCAACCAAATTTTAGCATTGCAAAGAAGTCAAATCAATGTGAGTCTGCCACTGGTACTACCAGCTTTTCCTGGTGGCTGAAGAGAAACATAACCCCAGATCCTAGTTAAAAGTGAATGCATCCAAATCTATATCCTGTGGATTTGCATGCAGATTACCATTCAATAAGTACCACCTTGACAGCCTGTAGAAAATAAAATCCTGTGCCAGTGGATTTTCTAGTGCACAATTCTTAAGGTCCCTGGGACTCTGGCAGGTTCTGCACATAGGATGAGTGGATACAATCAAGGGGACTGGTGGAAGGTTTAGCTGGCAGGTAGGCAGGCAGGCAGGCTTCCCAGACGTGTCATCCAGCTGAATGCTCCTACCCACCTGTGTAAAATGCTAAAGATTTATTCTTCGCTGAGAGTAAACAGAGTTCCTGGATGTAAGGAAGCTACTGAGACCCTCCAGGCACCAGACGGTTGGCAGTAAGAGCTTCATCCTCCAGGTTGGAGTTTGGGGGAAAAAAAATAGTTTTCAGTGCATTCGATCAATGCAAGATTTAAGAGCCAAAGATACCTGAGCAGTGATTTGCACTTAATGGCCCAGCTGTTTCTTTTGCTGTGGTTCCGGTTGCTTCTGCTACTCTTCATCCAGGATCTTTCCCGCGAGAGCTGCTTCCAGAGCTACTTTGTAGTTTTCCTATCTGGCTATCGTAAATGTTTGTTCTCTTTATACACATTTCTAATATTTGGAAGAATTAGATGTCATTCCAAGACTGTATGTTTTTATTGAAGGATTTCAAACTTTATTATCAGGGACTTGATAAGCAATTTTGCTACTGTATGCAACATTTCAGATGTCCTCCTGGCTATTTATTATAATTCTCTATATTTTGCCTTTTCAGTTTGTTTTATACCTTAAAACAGTGTTTATTATTGTATTATCTGCTGCTTTTCTATGAAAATTGAATAGCAGTTGATGGAAATGTGCTTCCCTTTTTGCTCTGTGAAGAAACTAATGTTGGTGGGCATATGGCAGTAGCAAAGCTTGGGTCTGAGTTTTGATATCTGCTCAGGATATATTCCAAAGATGGAATTTTACATCTAACTTGTTTTTCAATCGTAAAGCTAATATAGCCTTACAGAAGTGGCAGGAAATACATATGCTCAAGAACATTTCATAATAGTTGATAACGTCCCTATCAAGAAAAGTGCCAAGGAGTGTTTTAAGATATGTCATTTTGAAAAGGTGACGGGCTTTGTGCGGTGTGTGTAGGTGTGATGACCAGTTGTCAGAGATTATACCCAGCTGCTTGAGGGAGTGCTGGCAGACACAGGGAAACTGTCACCTAATATACACACAACATTTCATGAGGGCAGCACCTTCAGGGAAAATGATATGTTGTTGTTGGCAAAATGGGCAGCAAAGTTTAACTTTCTGGTGCTCTTTCCCCCTTTTTATGATAGCCTTTTTACCCAAACTTAGAAGATCCAGTCCCTTGTGTTTCTAGGGGTTGGCATTGTGACATGCAGGGGAAAGCTATTGCCAACAATGCTGACATCCCGTATGGGTGCTGCTTTGAGTTGTCGCTGCTCCATTTCAAACCCAGCTGCTTCTTAACGCACCCGAGAAAGCCACGGAAGATGGAGGAGGTCCTTGGGCATGTGGGAGATCTGGATGAAGCTCCTGGCTCTCTTTGGTTATTGCAGCTATTTAGGAGTGAATCAGCAGAAGGAAGATCTCTCTCATTCCCTTTCTCTTTTGTCTCTCTGTAAGTCTACCTTTCAAATAAATACAATATTTTCTTATTCAGTGTTAAGTACTTAGATATCTATAGGATAAAGCCTATTAGTGCTTGCCTGGTATTCATTTTTCATCCTGTTTCATTTCAGATCTGTGCACTTTAACATGAAACTAGAATTTGGTAGCTTTATAAATCATAGAGTACTTTGGAAGTGGCTTTGTATAGCTCCTGAAATTAAGCCTACAAGAGTCAGAGGGCAGATCTAGATGTGACAGGCACACATTCAACTTCTCATCAGCATTCTATGGCATCACACTAAAGGAGCCATCATCTCATTTGCTTTCTTTAGGTACCCACTTTTCGCAGCTGTCACAATCTTTAATCTCAGGTTACACAAAGCAACATGCAATTAATTGTCAAATTGGCCATTTTGTCAACGACTGTTCTGGGTTTGGAACAAGATTTCAGTTATAGTGGATAAGAATGAGGGAAAACGTTGTTGCCATTACTTGTTTGATGGTCTGGTCTTCTAGCAAGCCCAGAGAGCAAGGTCTTGGCCTCATCTATGGATTGTTTTGTTCCAAGTGCCTGGAGTAGTGCCTTGAACCAGACATAATTGACAGACATTTGCTGATGAAGGAGTTTTATGAAAAATGAACACCTTTTCCCTGACAGGTACATAATACTGGAGTAGGAGAACACATCCAGGTTGAGAAAAATAGTCTTTGACTGGAGACCATAAAAGATATTTGGGAGGTGGGAAATTGAAAACTAGAACACTGAACAAATGGTTAAGAGGACGGAAGATAAGAGACAGAAGAGTTCAAGTAGGTTAGCATGCAAAATATATTAATGTCAAAGTATGAATTTGGATGTATGCTCCGTATCAGAGCACTGGAACAGGGCAGGTACTTGGAGGAAGAGACAGAAAGCTCAGAAAATAATTCAGAGGTGGCTGCCAGGATAAGGAAAAACTCAGCTACAAGCACCACTGCCTTCAAAGGCTGAGAACATAGCTTCTGAAACACAAATGTAATGCACTATCTTCAAAGGAGTAGAGCACTACATGTGGAACGCATTCTTGAAGGCCTAGTGTGCTTGGCTGTGTCACTTTTGTGTAAAGCTTGCTTTCTCGTGATCTTCCTATTCCACAAGGGTCTTGAAGAGCTGCAATATTCAGGAATAGTTATTTAGTTAGAAGGTGTTTTGGGGACTTGGATCTCTTGCGAACACTTGGTTTAAAGCCCCTTACTAAATAGGAAATAACAGGAAAGGAATTTGCAAGGGGTTTTGCCATGCTGCACTTAGAATGACAGAACTCTCTTTACCCTGTGCATCAGAGTGTCAGTGCAGTTTAGGAGTTGCATAGCTTCTGAATCACAGCCCTAGGAAAAGTGTTGGTTTTGGAGAGTTCAGAATTGAAAAAAAAAAATCCTGGCATCATTTTACCGCAACTTGTTATCAGTCTGCTGGAGAGTTTTCTCTTTGAAATCTTAATTAGTTGATCTTTCTGTCTCATGGAAACTTGGTGAAACTTTTGAGGTCCATACTTCTGAGAGATTTTCCATCTAGCTTGGCATCTTGGAGATAAAAATAAAATGAATCACACTGTCCATTTGCCTTGATTTCAGACATAGGTTTCTCTGATGGCTCTTTATTGGATTTTATTGAACAATGATTGGGAGGAGAGATGAAAGAGAATGGACTCAAGCCATTCCAAAGACTAAAAATATAAATAAGTTCAAGTCCACGGCAAAGGTTTGGTTGCTTTATTCAAAAATTTTTTCAGATCCCTTGAAGATTTGTGAGAGCAGCCAGTGTACTTCATATGAAAGAATAAGGTAATGGCATGTTCAGGTCAGAGTTGGAAAACATGCTCTGAAATACTTGAGGGAGAGGTCAGATTCAGAACAAACATCCAAATCTCATTACAACCAGATCCTAGCAATTAAAAATAATTACTGTCTTTCCTAGCTGACCTTGTGGGATACATAAGCTAGAATCTAGTCTAAATAAAGCTAAATTGGAGAGTCTAAATCTAACATCTTAAAGAAAAATGTGTAGTCCAATCAACTATAGTGACTAGATAATACAATTAGTGGCTTTGGAGAAGGATAATCAAAAGTTAAATGTATCTCTCCCTTATTACCCAGATATGCTGCTTCTGTAGCTTGTACTTTTTTAGGAGAGAGCTTGGGTGAGGAAGGATAGTGGGACGCTTCAGATAAAAAAGGGCATTTTATCATCGCAAGTGAGTACAGTACTGTACTGTCAAACCCTTACTCTTGAATGGCTGATATTGACTCTGTAAATTACAGCTCCTAGCCAATTCTTAGAGCAGAGTTCATCTTCTACCTTAGGAGATTCTTTTCCTGAGATGTCACTTCCACTTTGTCAAGAGCTACATTCTAGAGTTCGTTGTTCCTGTAGGCATTTTTCCCCCTGATTGTCCTACAGGGAATGGGGGCTTCTGCTCCCTCTAACCCAATTTAAACTCCAAATGTTGAGCAGGGACATATCATTTCTATGTAAATTAGGTGCAGGATTCTGTGTGGAGCTATGGAATTATGTATGCACTAATTGTGAATACCATGCTGCTTGCTTCTTTCAAAGGACTATCCAAATAAGGCTGCACGAGTCTCTAGATGTGATCACCCAGGGCAGGCTTCACAGTGCAGTGTTTGGTTGGATAACTAGATAGAGCTGCAGCAATTAAAGTACATCTGGGGAAGGTAGGAAAGCTAACATTCGGGGTTGGGGATCTTATCCTAATTGTTAAAAATTACATTTCTTTGAACATTTTTTGTGTGGCTTAAAGTGATTGTGTTTAGTGTATTCTAGTCAATATCCTTGTTGCTTATAGAGAGGCAAATATTATTAAGTCAAAAGAATTGATTTGCCTGGAGTACAAAATAGTCAATGTCTTAAGAGACCATGTGTCTCTGTTTTGAAATAAATTAATCGATTCTGGAATGATGTGCAGGCATTTTCTTAAACACATAAAAAGCAAGGAAAACAAGAAAACGATCAAATCCAACGTAGTTCCCTGCAGGAGAAAACAATAATCATCTTTCACAAGAATCTTTCCCTCTTCACTGACGAGCAGAGCAAATAACCAGATGTAATTCCCCCTGATTTATTGAAACATTTGTTCTATACGTAATTGAGGACCCGGAACATACGCTGCATTGAAGCAGGCACAATGAGGAAGACAAAATTTCCACTGTAGCTGAAGAAATAAGACACACATGAAAAATGAAATGTACGGCAAGATGAAGTGTGAAACAAACTGCACCGGAGTACAGATGAAAGCAAGGTTAACTAAAGATGAAACAGTAAGGAAAGATTGCATGAAAGGGGCAAGTTTGAGTGCAATTTTGATAAACAGGTTGGCTTGCAAGAGGCAATGAAGAAACCACTGATGGTATGAATGAGGAGCATAACACACAGACTCGCAGGGGTAGAAAAAAAGCACAAACTGTGAGAACAAGTCTGCATCCATCTTATGGAATAGGATTCTATTGGAGAATAGTAAGGGGAAGTTAGAAAGGGAAGCTAAGGAGTGATTTTTGAATTATGGTGTCCTAAGCATCATGTTTTCTAGAGAAAATTGAATAGTGGTTGCATGCTGTTTTGAATAAAACATTTCTATGAAGGGGATAATTAGGAAGTCATCACACAATCCCAAGTTAACATGACCAGAGTCCACAATTAAGTGTGTGTGTGTGTGTGTGTGTATGTATATATATACCAGATATGAATTAAATTAATATTAAATTAAAATAAATATTAATATATATATTAAAGCTGTTCCTCTTGGAGGTCACAGAATTTATTTTACACAGAACACTGATGCATGCCTCATAGTTAGGGACTTCCTAAGGAATGGCTATACTAGACATACTTGATGGGCTACGAAGAATGATACAAAAGCAAGGCAGTGAAATAAGTAATATATGACGAAGCAAGAAAATAAAATGTGAAAAGGATAATTAGATAGTTAAACATAAATTATAATCAAATAAAACTGGATTGAAATATAGAAATTTGTGAAAAGAGGGTTCAACTAAGGCAGCCTATAATGTAATTCTAGTAGGTATCCTAAACCAAAATGACAACCAAAGGTACCCTATTTTCTTCATTCTCTTGGTCACCTAATCCTGCTAAAGAAAAGGACGGTTGTGTCCAGTTTCACTTCGACCTCAGACACAGGATTAGAACGAGTGTTGGTAGTCTCTTTAGGAATTCCAGCTCCAGGAAGACTAAAGAATCATCAAAGCTACTTTTCTAGAGCCAGTGAATGCCTCCTCATGAAGCTGGGTTTCTTTGAGAAGAAATAAAATTTCCTCTATATTAAAAGTGAATTTACTCCTTGAGTTCTTGGCAACTATTAGCAGCCTTAAGGACACAATATCCTACTCAGGTAGTGGAGATACACTCAGCCACTCCAGCCACTGGGTGGATGAGGTTCCTAAAAATGTGGGAGACAATAAACTATCACTTTCGTGAAGCGAATCAGCATACCAACAACAACAACAACAACAACATGAGAATTGTTGTGCTAAGTGTTTTGCCTACATGGTCTCATTTTGTTCCTTAATTTCCATAGCACCAGCAATGTGAGTTTTAGTTTATACCATAGAGTCAAGAACCCAGAGTACACAGCTAAACCAGAATGGCACAGGCTAGGTTTAAAATCAGGATTCTGATTCTAGTGACTTGACAGAGTCTGTTAATGTCTGACCTATAAGCTACTACCTCATAACTGTCTTACTTCCTGTTCCCTCTTGCCTACATTAGCACTTCTCCCAGATGCTTCCTCATTTCAGGCTGTACAACCTCACGTACTAAACCAGTAAGACTTAACTGATGCTTGGCTGCAGTCTAAATTTGAAGTGGGCAATATATACTTAGTGTATTCTTTTTGGCTTACTCCTTGATTTTCTAGAACCTAAAAAAATCTGAGAATCTTTTCTACCATTTTACATGGTTGACAAAACAATCAATAGAGTAATTATTTGCATGTGATGTTAAAACTATATGAGTTTTAGTCAGTTTTGCCATAACACCTCCATGTTCTTTCCTGCTACTATAAGAGTTTAGTAGCTGCAAAAAAAAAATTATATGGCCCATAAAGTATAAAGAAATGTTTTCAAAGAATAAAAGAAAAGCATCAAAAAAATGTTCATTGTATACAAAATGGAGGGGAGTTGGGGGCCTATAGGAAGCTCATAGAAAAATGGAATTAAAACATTTTGGTATAGAAATTTTGAAGTCCATCAATACAGAAATTTCGTGGAAAGTGAATATAATAGAAAAACAATGCTTGTCTTTCAATTTTTTGGTACTAGAACAGAAATCTTTAACTCCAGTTTTCCATGTACCTTTTGAAACCCACATAGGAACAGATCCAACCTTGAGCCCCAGTTCTGCCACTCTGGAGCTGCAGGGCTCATTCCATCCAGGCAGTTAAACTATTACGTATTTCAGCTTGTCTCATTTGAAAATGGAGCAATAATCCTGAACCTGTAGTTCTGTTGCGGCATTTTATTAAAGCAAACAGTAGGAGCCCGTTATACAATGACATCTACCCACCCATTGATGGTGTTTTTGTGTCCCTCTGTTGTTAATATCTGCATGTGCGCATCAAGGGGTACTGCCATCTTTGGTGACAGTTGTCAGATACTCCTATATGAAGTGAAATGACATTGCTGTGTAGGCGATGCAATGGTGGAATGAGAATATACATGGTGAAATGTAAGAGTCATTTCCACCCAGGTGAGCCTGAGTAACAATGTAGCTTTGACATGTTGATGGATTAGGCAATTGCAGTCAGTGAAACTCGCTATTTCACCCACCTACACCTGATGGGATCATCATGAAATTTGATATCCAGACTTGGAAGACTGCAAAGTGAATTAGAAATACTTAGTTGAGCAAGCTATTTCATTTCCTTCTACCAACTTTTCAGATAACCCTGGTCATACATGGTATAGGGAAATGAAAGTAAGATTTTTGTTCTTGCATTCTAACAGAATATCTGAGTTCTAGTTCATTTCGTATTTTATCTGCCCTTTGGTGACTAATACTTAAAATATACCTTTAAATAATTTGGGTTTTTAATCCATCAAAGAAATATTTCTCTTTTTTTCCTCAATGCTCTTCGGCCAAAAAGATTACAAAACCATACTCTAGGAGTGTCCAAGTCAAGC
Source organism: Ochotona curzoniae (assembly GCF_017591425.1). Taxonomy (NCBI): domain Eukaryota; kingdom Metazoa; phylum Chordata; class Mammalia; order Lagomorpha; family Ochotonidae; genus Ochotona; species Ochotona curzoniae. The sequence goes on from NW_024466599.1 coordinate 64,991,947, forward strand.
CTTCTGTTGAAGCACACAGTGACAAGAACAACTTTAAGTTCCAAAAGCTGTCATTTTTTCAGGGGGAAATGCCAACATCTTGCAAGTTTTTTCCTTCTCCTTAAGTTTTATGTGACAATGGCCTCTATTATAAACAAGTAAGTGAGGGTCAACCCCTCACCTCCCCTTTCTCAAGCCTGAAAATTTGTCACACTTCATCCCACAGTCTCTTTTCCTTATATATCTGATTAGGCTCTCTTTGTTCAGTTGTAAAATGCCCTTGGGAATAGGTAAGTTTTTTTTTTTTAACTTATGTGTTATTCTGATGGAAATATAATCTTCCCCTAATTTCTCCCATTATAATGTGGACACATATACTCCCTGGGGCTTGAGGATTTTTCCATCCCGCCTTTCCTCCATCCTTTTCTCTTTTTCCTTCTTCTTCATCTTTTTTTTTTTTTTGCTTTTTATTCCCTTGCCTATACTTCCCATGCAGATTGAGGGAACAAAACACTGTCTTGTGTAGGGATGTTTCAAAAAGCAAAGAGGCCTGGTGTTGAAGGGAGTTTTGGGGGCTGAGCAGTTTCATCCTGAAAAATAAATTTTGTTAGGGGCAGTTGGCTTTATCAATGGGATGGCACTGTTTGTCCCAAGGGAAATTCTGGGAGAAGTTAAGAAAAAATTTGGAGATAAGATTGGGATAAGGAGTCAAGAGTTCAGTTTCTACAACTCTCCGACCCTATAGGTTGTACTGAAGTCATCTCAGGAGTGAGGAGACTGTCTCAGAAGGCATTAAGTGATGGTTCAGCATCATTTGGGAGACAATGAGGTCTGAGAGTATTTCAGGTCCATTGGCCTCCTCCTGTTTTTATTATGACTTAGCAAACCAGACTGTCTTTGTACAGTCATGTGGTTCAGTATGATGAGGAACAACTGTCTCATCTGAGGCAGTATAGCCAAAACACAGAGCTGGGCAGTTACTTTGCCTGCCTCTATAGCTGTGTCCACAGTGGCACTGGGGACTTGAAGTGTTGGAAGGGGAACCTGGTATTTGGACCACCAAATATGAGGATTGAGATGAGCAACTTCTGAAACAAAGTATAACTCAGGAATACCCTGAGGGCACCATTGAGACAGGCTTGCACCTGGAATAGAAGCATCTGGTTAGCCTGAGAACAAAAACATGAAGACTCTCTATAGTCTGTGTGTTACATCTTGCTGGTTAAGTAGTGGCTGGGCAATTAAACAGCTCTGCATCATGGAAGTTCTGATATGGTCAGGCACAGGGGGCAGGTGTGGGAGCAGACAATACAGAGTCCAGAGCCTCATTTCTAGTCCTAATTCAGCTTCAGCTCACTAGGAGATTTTTGGTAAGTTTCTTTACTCTTTAGACCTCAGATTCCTAATTTCAAAGAGAAAGTGAGGTGATTACTGTTGCCAAACTCTAGGAATTTATTTTCCATTAGAATAATTCATCAAAGAGTTCTAATCAGAAGCACATTTTCTCAGCTGCATAAAAGATTATCCTATATCACTCTCCCTCTTGGCCTCCTTCCTCCTGGTACCCTTTGCCCTCCATTCCACCTCAGGAAGCAAGCACTTCCATTTCAGACCTATTTTCTGGTGCCTTCAAAGCTACAAGGCATTCTTGACTTCAGGGTTCATGGCAGATACACATTGAGCACTGCTCTTTGAATTTCTTCCTCTGAGTCTGGGTCTCTTAAGCTTCCCCTTGGCTTTCGCTTTGTTTTTCTGGTCCTAATTTAAAAAAAGGTACAGCTCAAGAGCAAGTGTGCTGAAAAGCCAGAAAGCCTTTTTCTGTGCCGGTGGATCCCAGCTTCCGCAGTGCCCTTCCCTGAGACGCCCACATAGACTCTCACCTAGGATCCTGGGAGCGCTGTAGACAGGAGTGTTGTACTAGGAGAGTCTGTTTTACTCAAGCCATAACTCAAGACAAACTTAGCTGACAGATAACCACTTATTGTGAAAATACGAAGAGTAGTCAGTGCACAAATGCCAACTCTGATACTCACAGTTCGACCGCATTCCTGGGGAGGTCGGAGGGGATCTCTGTCACCTTGCTTTCTTGGCAGAGGCAAACCCTGTTAGAGCAGTGACAGAGCCGCTGATGACAACCAGAGCCCAGGCTCAGGATTGCCAGCAGGGCGACCAGGAGTAAGGCCATGTCTATTTCTCCATCCACCTGTTTTCTTCCTGCCTTGGTGGAAGAAAACCTCCACGGATTTCAGAGGTGCCACACAGTGCCCTGAAGAGAAGGAATCTGCCTAGAGAACTGATTGAGCCACGTGATGTACCAAGGGGTGCTTTTTTCCCCCTCCCTCTCTTTCTCCCAGCCAAATAGCAAGAAAAAAAAATGCAAAATTCCTGTGTGCCAGCAGCTGCTGCTGGGACAAGATAAGCTGCTCCTTATCCTTCAAGATTCAGTTTCTTACACTCTGGAGAAAAAGCCTGGATGTATGTGTGTAACAGTTTGTAACATTTCGTGGTAGAAGTTCCTGCTGGTCACCGTTTTCTTCCCATTAGGGTAGACGATTGACTTTTCATGAAATAGGGACCCAGAAGGTGTGTATCACAAACAGGTGTGTATTGATGGGAGCAGGCATGGAACTGGAGGAACTGTCTTTAGTGTCAGCTTCTTTCTACAGCCCACCTGGCTTAAAACCAGACCTCCCAGGTCACTTTCTGTGGCTTTTTCTTTTCTTTTCTTTCTTTTTTTTTTTTTTTTTTTTTGGTGGGTTACTTTCTTTGATCCTGTTCCTCACTGCAATAACCCAGAATGTGTTTTACTTAGAAACAGGCAGGTCAGTTGGTGAGAACCATGGGTGGATCTCTGAGGGTGCAAGGCATTTCGGATAATGTTATCTGCTGAGAGAATTGACCACACTGGGCGAGCTAACAAATAGAGCATGCCTCAGCTATCCTCATCCCCATCGTTTCTGACTTCCCTCGGTCTCTGAAGACTGCCCTTGCATTTGGCAGTAGGCAAGATGAATTTATTTAATGGTTGCCTCTAATTTACTTTAAAAGAGTCCTTGTAGGTCAGCTTCAGGTGGTATTTCTGAACTCCTTTTAGGTGAGGGATCTGAGGAATACTGGTAAGAGTTTTAGTAAAGTGGTTTTCTGCTTTTAGTTCCAGAATCTGTGAAGATGTAAAGGCAGGACATTTTCCAAAATTCTGCCTATGACTTATGATTTGAAAAATTTGCTTGAATACTATTTTTAGATAATGAATTACTTTAAATTTTCATAGAGATGCTAAAAATAAGCATCTAACCCAACCCTCCTTCCTTCTTGACCTCAACACATAATGAATGAATGAGATGATCAAGAGAAAAAAAGACAGCAATTGATTTTGGTGGTGAATTTATTCCCTGGCTTTTCCTAGGAGAAATTCTAATTCTAGGATTGGAAGGTAAGGTCAGAATGTATAAGAACTCCATATTGTTAATTTTGGCTAATGTGACAATTAGTTCGCTCAACACCTATTCAAAGGAAGCATAGTGTTTCAGATTGAGAAGGGTCTTAATTAAATAATGTCTAAGTTTACTTTATAATATTCATACTAATCTGAAAGATTTCTCATCTGTGCTTGAATAATTCTAATGACAAATTCACTGCCAGTTGAGTCTTCCAACCATCTATTCCATTCCACAAGCCCCCCACTTACATTTTGGAGAACTGCAGTTATGACAAAGTTAGTGTTGGCATGATCAAAAATCTTCAAGTTATGAAGTTATACTGTATCCACAACGTAAAGTGTAATCTGATAAGTATAGCAATGCACACTGTGGGAAGAATGGACATCATTCCTCTGCATCTACTCATCAGATTCTCCTTATCGTCTCTTACTGTTCCTGTGCTCAGAGGTGACCAATTGTCTGAATTTTATATTTATTCCTTTTGTTTTTATTACTTTATTTACAAACATATTTTGTCATTTAAGAGACAGAAGGAGTGAGAGCCAGAGTGAGGGAGGAAAGGGGCGGGAGTGAGAGAAAGAAAGTCAGGTACTCATAATAGCTGGAATTAGGCTGGGCAGAGCCTAAGAGCAGGAACTCAGTGCAAGTGAGCCATGTGGGCGGCAGAAGTCAGTTATGTGGGGCCTCACCGCTCCCTCCTGGGTCTATGTAAGCTGGAAATTTAAGAGTGGAGCGGAGATCGTAACCCAAGCACTCCAATATGGGACATATTGTACTGTTTAACATTCCAGTTCCAACTACAATTTATGTTTTCCTTCTCTGTTTTTCTTGCCACAAGTTTTGGAAAACTTTCCCTCTCTATTCATTTAAAAAATATCTCTGACTTCAATGTCAGCTCATTACCTCTCAATCTTTTTTTTTTAATGTACATAAACTAAATTTTCCTACATCTGCATTAGTTTCAGTCTACAAATATTGAGGCATAAATTATACTCGAGTTATAAATATTTCTGTTTTCCATTACTTTGGGGCTTCATTGATTTGTGTACTTTTGAGAGTTATAAACTTCAGAAATATTCAAATTCATCACATTGTTGACCTTTAACTCGGTTGTATACTGGTCAAATGCTGCAGTCTATCATGAGTCTGTATTACCCACAACATGTTGAGAGTTTTGAATGACTTGGTACATAATTATTTCTGCAAAAATTCAAAGGGAAGAGTATTTTCTGCTTATTTGTTTCCTGGATCTGTCTGCCTAACAGATTTAACCTATCAGTCTTTTAAAATGTTATAAAATACATTGAAAATTTTTAGTTTACTGAAAATACTTCAGAAATTTCTCTTGGGATTCCAAATGATGATGCTTATATAAATTATTCTGATGGTGCTATTATTTTTTTCTTTATTTACAGGTTATTTTATTTGATACATACACATTTAGATTTATTATCTTGTCAATATTTATGTTTTATAGCATCTTTATGATATCTTTTCTTAGTTTTATTCTATCTGATAGTACTATAGATTAACTTTTTATGCAGTAAGTACTTTCCTGAGTTTATTATTTTTTCTGACTTTTCAATCTTTGGATCCTAGGCTTTTCTTTTATAACCTCTTATTAAAATGATTTTATGTGTTTTCAAAAAGGTTTAACTGTTTTTTATTTAGTGAGAGAAAAGGAGAGTGTGAGGAAGGGAGCAAGCTTTGACTTGCTGGTTTAACTTCCCAAATGTCCACAACAGTTATGTCTGGGTCGTCTAAGCTGGAAGCCAGGAACTTCATCCAGGTCTCCCACATACGATGGCAGGGGGTCAAGTTCTTGGGCCATTTTGGGGAGATTTCCTTAGCATATTAGAAGGAAGCTGGTTCAGAAACAATAGATGGGACTCTGAAAGAGGAAATAAGTCAACCTAAGAAAAGTATTCAAGAAATAGGGAATACTATTGAAAGGCCAAATGTAAGTTATGAGAGCTCCAGAAGTCACGGAAAGAGAAGCTGTGTTTAAGGTGTATTCAAAGGGAGAATTTCCCTAGTTTGGAGAAAGAATTAGGAAACAAAATACAGGAGGGGGCACTGAACTCTTAGTAGGGTTGACTCAAAGCAATCTTGGCCATGATACATGATAATCAAGCTCTCTTCAGTTGAGCACAGGGAAAAGATCCTTAAATATGCACATGAAAAAATCAATTGACCTATAGAGAAATCCCAGTCAAACTCAGTGCTGACCTTTTAGAGGGAACTCTATAGGCCAGGAGAGAATGGAATGACATATTCCAAATTTAAAGGGGGAAAACTGTCAGCCCAGAATAACCTAGCAAAGCTTTTTTTGTGTCTTTGAAGATGAAATAAAATTCTTCCACAGAAAAGCTCAAAGAATTCATCTCTTCCAGACCTGCCCTATAAATGATGCTTAAAGATGTTCTCTTGACGGAGAAAAGGAATAGCACCTACCAAAAACCAAAGGCAAATGTGGAGAATGTCCCAATAAAACAAAAGAAGACTAAATCAAACAATGAACAACCATTGCTAAAATGACAGGGCCAAATTACTACCTTTGCATATTAACCCTGGAAGTAAATGGCCTAAACTCATCAAACATCCTAGATTACCAGATTGACTAAAAAAATCCCTTTATCTGTTGCGTACAGGAGAGACATCCCACCAACAAAGATATGTGGAAACTGAAACTGAAAGGATGGAAAAAGACACTCCAGGCTAGTGGAAAAGAAAAATGAGCTGGTATAGTCATCCTTATTTCAGGATAATATAGACTTTGATGTGAATAATATTTAAAGAGATGGAGGAAAAACAATATATAATAATAACAGGACCCATTCAACAAGAACATATCACCTTTCTAGTATCTTAGAATGTTTTCTTTTTCATTTCTGATTTTACTTGGTTTTCCTCTCTAGCTTTTCTTTGCTAGTCTGGCTAAAAATTTGTTCTACTCAACTTTTAGAAAAGTGTCTCTTGTTGCAATTTGTAGTTTTTTAGTTTCAATGATTTTATAATTTCTTACTTCCTGTTCATTTTTTTAATAAGTCCTTCAGATGCATCATTAGATCATTTACTTGAGATATTTTGATTTTTGTAAGCATTTGATGTTGCAAATGTCCTTTTCAATACTATTTTTGCTACATCTCAGGGGGGTTGACATTTTTGTTTCCATTTTCATTTTTTTAAGTGTTTTTTCATGTTAATTTCTTCAGTGACACACAGGTCATACAATGATATCATTTTCTTCAAGAAGGTTTTCTATTTTCAATTCTTCATTGACACTGTCATTCAGTAGCATGTTATTTAATTTCATGTTGTAAATTTTCTACTTTTCTTCCTGTTGATCTTGTTTTATGGCTTTTCATTTAAGGGGACATATAGTAACTGTGTAATCGAAACTGTCATATCCAGATATGAAAATTCAATGCAGTATGCATCTCTGCTTGCAAATCAAAAATGAACTTCCCATGAAACTGTTAAATATATCTTGACAGTAGGACTCTGGACTCCCTGCCTTTGTCCATACCCACAATGTCAGGATACGCTTAAATAGTGGAATGACAGACTTATGTCTGTTTATGAAGGACTATACTATTGAAAATCAGTGGGGGGTGGGAGAAAGGGATCTAGGGAAGGAGCCTATGGAACTGTTTTATAAAATAATTAATTGATTTTTAAAAGTTTTTTTGTTTCTTATTTTTGTGACTGTTACATATTCCCTTTTTACATATACATTGGTTATTTGCTTTATTTCTCCTTCCATTTAGTGTCTTAAAGCTTACTTATTTTCGCTTTATTTGAATGTGCGAAATAGGGATAGAAAGAGATCTTCCAGCTACGGGTTCACTTCTGAAATCCATCTCACATCTGTACTGATCCAGGTTGAAAGCAGCAGCTGGAAATTCAATCTGGGTTTTCCGTGTGGGGAGCAGAAAGTAGTTGAGTGGTTGGGTAATCACTTTCTAACTTCAAGATGCACATTAATAGGAAGCTGCATTGGAAGTAGAACCAAAATTTGAACCAGGCAGACCAATGTAGGACAAGAGCATGAATCACTATGAATCACTGGGCCAAATTCTCCGCTTCTCTTTTCCCCCTGGAACATGTCACTGGTGTGTCTAAGAGCTTTCATTATTCTCAGCTGTCTTTGAAAACACCATACTGGGCATCTTTGAGAAGCATAGGTCGTAACTTTAAAAGCTTTAAAATAATTAAAGATGTACAATTTCAATAGTATTCTAGTACATTTTGAACAGATTCCAGAAAAATGTCCTATTTGGATCATCTGCTGATCTGTGTGAATATTCTTTCTACAGCTCAATGTAAAGTCAAAGAGCTTGCCCAAGTACTCAATACTTGCCAATCTGCTCTTACGAGCTGGTAAGGAGCTGGCTCCAACCCTCACTGGCTATTTGGTATCTGTTGAGTCATTTTCTTACTTACCTTGGTGGTGCACAATTCCTTTAGCATTCTTACTGTATAGTTCTGAATGAGTTACAATTTGGGGGATCTTCCCTTTAGAATGACCTCCTATCTGGGCTGCTCTAGCTCAGTGACTAAGCAAATGGTGGTGGTGTTGGTTGTTTAGCTCCATAATGAGTTTGGTGAGCTTTATGAGAGTCTGATCAGACAGAAAATGTTTTAGAATGTGATTATAAATGTGTGGCCAGAGCTAAGAAACAGCAGTCTGGAGTTGCATCCTTCAACTAGAGAGAGAGGAAAGGCTCTCCCACCATAATCAAAGCAACTGAGCCGAACAATTATGGCAGCAGTGTTTGGCACTAGTATAGGATGCTAAAGGGGAAAATGCTGTTTCTAATATAAAATGGGATCACATGAAGAAAATGCAGCTGTATCAGTCCCCCAGTGGTGATACGCCTGAATGAAATGTCTTATTACAGTGTTCCATTCTGAAAAATGAGGTGGAGTAGTCCCGCTGTGGATCTCCCATCTGACTTTCTGGATCCTTTCATCCTGTCACTAGCTTACTTTGTATATCCTTTACTTTAGTTTCACAAAGAGCTTCCTCTTGAGTTTGTTACCAGTTCCCCCTTGTCTTAGAGAGAGGACACTCTGCATTGACATTTTTTGGGGGCTTGCTCAGATTTTCATGTGGATTTGTTAGCAATCAAGAACTATGTAAACCTCAGGTAACAATGCTGACTAGCATGGATTGCTTCATAAATCTGCATCCTTAGAATTCTACTAGAAAGTCAGGGCCTATTTGCACTTATTTCACCTTTTAGTTTCATAAATAACAAGCTCTCCTGTCTCACAGATGAGCTGCTAGCACAGCTTTCACACCATGCTCCTTTAAGCAGCCTTTGTCCGCTGGACTTTGATAGCCTCAGAGACATGTCGATAATTTTTCACCAAGGAAGGCTTGTCACAGGTCAGAAATCTCAAATGGCCTGTAGAGGAATCTGAAGAGTGAATTTTCAGACACACTATTCATCCCCAGGAAGTCACATGAAGACACAGTCTCTGGAGTCAGTGGAGGAACATGTGTGTATATTTGGAAAGAAACTTTTCCTGGTGGTGTCCAGTGTGGGCACATAAAGATAAAAGCCTAAGCGTGTGATCATAAAATGAGTTGAGGAAGCTCCAACCCTTCTACCACGAGGAAAGCTGGCCTAAAGAACAGGAGATGTTTCCTTTCTTAGGTGTTCAGAAGGATTTTGGTATGTAACAATCCCCATGCATCATAACCTAAGTTTTTTTTTAAAAAGATTTATTATTTTATTATTTTTTCATTGGAAAGGCGGATATACAGAGAAGAGGAGAGACAGAGAGGAAGATCTTCCGTCCGATGATTCACTCCCTAAGTGAGCCGCAACGGGCCGATACTATGCCAATCCAAAGCCAGGAGCCTCTTCTGGGTCTCCCACGCGGGTGCAGGTTCCCAAGGCTTTGGGCCGTCCTCGACTGCTTTCCCAGGCCACAGGCAGGGAGCTGGAAGGGAAGCGGGGCTGCTGGGATTAGAACCGGCGCCCATATGGGATCCCAGGCATGCAAGGCGAGGTCCTTTAACCACTTGCGCCACCGCGCTGGGCCCCATAACCTAAGTTTTACTCAGGGTCATAGAGGTGAGTTCTTTTTTGGTTTTGGTTTAGGCGAATCATTTCAGGTTTAGCCATGTTTAAACTTGTGCCTGTGGTCAGCTATTGAATTGGTTGTGTCTCCCTGGGCTGTGATGGTTTAAGGACAGACAACTCAGTGCCATGCCTTATTCTCCAGTGGGCTAATTTTGTGATATTCATGCGGTGACTCTCAAAAAGGCTTAGAAGGACCACAATCCAGTTTTTGTTGTGATCTGTTTGTGCAAAATTACAAGACCAGTTTTAAGGACTGTAGAAACTAAGGTTTTGCTTTTCTTTTCTTTTTTTTTTTTAAGTAACATGTCACACTATAAAGTGGTGTGTAGACCTATCCCCTTTTGATAATGATAATATTTGGTTATAGATGACTAATAATTTAGAAGGAATCAGTGTTCATAATAATAGGTAATTTATCGATGTTTTCTTACTGTTTTCCAAAGCACAAGTTAGGTCAAATAGTTGAGATACTTACAATGATAGTGTGGAAGAGTCATTTTCCGCCTATAGTAATTTTTTTATGTTACTAGCTATGTTATTATTAAAGGAAGGAATGTAGTATAGGTTAGTATTTTTATTTATTATTTTTCATGATACAGTTTTATAGGCACAGGAATTCATGCCTTCCTTATCTTCCCTCCCCAATTTTACTCCCACCATTTGTACCCATGTTATCACAATAGTATAATCCCTTTACATAAATTATAAGCTTAGCTTTCTGTTATGTAAATGTCATGATATGGTGAGTATGTGAGAAGGTAGAAAACCTGGTATCATAAATTAAGGGTATATTTATAAATTTCATTGGGGGTCCTGCATACTTCCTGGTATGCTAATCTCGCTTTTATAGTTCAGATATATGTATGTATGTGTGTGTATATATATATATATTTACATATTTATTTCATACACAAATCTTTCGGTTAGTACTTTTATGATAATCACATCAAAATATGAGCAGAGATTTCTATTTTTCATTCAGAAATTTATTTGGGAGATTTATGATTATGAAATATTTTCTTTCTTTTCATACATTATTGTCTTGTAGTGTCAGGGCAGTTGCTGAGGTGAGTTTCCTATAACCTGCTATGATCTATATTTCATAATGAAGTACGCTGTAAGACTTAAGCAGAAATTAAAAGTTTCTTAGAATAGATGTCAGTGTAAAGGTATAGCTTATAATTCATGATTATTTGTAAAAATTACTATCTTTGAATACAATGTTGTTTTTTTTTAAAAAGGGGTTTGTTTTTAATATTTACAGAAAGAAGGAGAGACAGAGAAAGGTCTTTCATCTGCTGGTTCACTCCCCATGGGGCCATCCTTTAACTGCTTTCCCAGGTCACAAGCAGGAAGTTGGAAGGAAAGTGGAACAGCTGGGATCTGAACCAGCACATGCAAGGCGAGGACCTCCGCTCCTGGGCTACTGTGCCACACTTGAATACAGTCTTTCAAGTTAGCATCCTTAAAGTCACATTATTACCAATAATAATATAGATCCTTATATACATTTACATATAGATATACACTGGGCTTTTAAAATTGATATTCTATTACTCATATAAGCATAGGGGAAGTTTAGATGGGGTTTTGTAATTATAGCCTCGTTTAGCAGCTCTCAACCAGCCACAGAGGGTCTGATGGACCCACTGGTGCACTTTTCTCATATTGAAGCTGGATAGTGAGTTCATAATGTTAATGAATCTGAGAACTGCACATGCTATACACATACAATCTTGGTGCCCCTGCACTGCGGGCTTGGGATGAATGCTGCCAACCAAGGAGAGTAAGTTCATTGGATGCTGACAGTGGATGCTGAGGAGTACACACGTGCATACGCAGTGTTGGAAGGTAGTCCGGAGGAACATCACTGCAAGTGCTTTGGAGCTGATTGGCTGCATGACCATTCTTACATTTTAAGATTATTCATTTGAAAGGCAGAGCTGGAGAGAGACAGAGACAGACAGTAATTTTTCATTCACTGGGCCACTCCTCAAATGGCTGTAATGGCCACTTCTGCACCTGGCTGGAACCAGGAGATTCTTTTGGGTTCTTCATGTGGGTACAGGAAACCAAGCACCTGGGTCATCTTTGCAGATTTTCCAGGTGTACTAGTTGGGAGCTGGGTCAGAAGTAAAACTGGTGGAATAGGAGCCAGTACCCATGCATGATGCCATCACCACAGGCTGTGGGTTAAACCCACTATACCACAATGCTTTCCCCTCCGTGACCATCCTTTAGGGAATCAGAGGACCAAGCATTGTGCTACAGTTGGACGTTCTGGGCTTTGGTCATAGCTATGTAATACGGTGGGACTTCTGGAGATCTGTCATAATGTGATGCCCATTTCTCCCCTGCCCAAGGAGGGTGTGAACACTTTAGGGGCTTTTGTGAAGACAGGCTGAGGTGTACATGGGAAAGTCCCATGGGTCAGCCAGTGGAGAACATAAATTGTCTCCTCACAGCTGTTTTCATGAAAGGGAGAAGTTGATGGCTCATCCCTGCAGAAATGGTTTTCCAGTTTGCTCGGTGGCAAAGGAGTATACAGATGATTCTAGTCCCATGGTTCTTGGTCCTCCATGCTGCCAGCCTGGCCAGAGCCTGTCACAAGTGTGCCATTGTCAACATGAACCTGTCACATGCAAAATTGTTCAGAAGCATACTATGCCATGTTCATTGACCTGCGTTTCCCTAGGGGACCCATTCTGCCTCTGAGGACTGGTGGAGGTCAAGGCTGACCTGTTTTGGTTAGAACACAGATATGCCTTTCTTGACTTGTCCTTGACCAGTTTGGATAAAAGTGTATGGGCAAATTTGTATCAACAAAAATGTGACGATAAAAACTAATAATAGCTGGAAGGGAGGCATCTTGGAAAGCTTCTTGGGGAATTTGATACTGCTTTGAGCAAACAAAGTTGAGTTTGAAATTCTTACTATGGTTTAATCTCATAGAAGATAGCAAATTTCAGCCTCTTGAAAAATGAAATGGGATGAATCTGAATCCTATTCAGTCATGGCATATGATCTTTGGTTGAATCATCTCACTTTCATCATGTTGAAGTTTCAGATGAAGCAGAATTGAAAGGGAGCATGTTTAGGAGTGCAGATTCCCCAGTAGGAAGGTCATACACTTCATTTGTTCTGCCATGAGGGGCCAGGTGCGAAGAGACTGGGGAGGTAGTCTTTGATGTTATCATGGGGAGTTTCATGAAAATTCCAGACAAGTGTATTTTGTCAGAAATGCTTGCGTAAAGTCAGTGATCACATGCATCTACACTTGAGGCTTACTGCAGAATATGACAACATTGCAGAAACATAAGACAGAGAACTTCACAGGAACATGGTGCAACTAAAGAGTGGCATGATGGCTGTCAGCTATCGATATTCTAGTCCTTACAGAAACACTGTACACATGTTCTCCATAGTCATGAAGATAAATGGGTTTTCGGTTTCCCAACTTACCCATTTCTTGTACGCACTGAGATCTCAGCATCTGACCACTGGCTGGCTCAACAAAACTTTGTAAATGTGTGTATACAGCTTAGCCAGCATCTTGGGGTAGGGCCATTGTTTATAGAAGTACCAGTGTTAACTGTCAGCAACATGGCACTTCAGGCTGAAAATCCAAGGCCTGCTTTCTATTTTTACTCTTTGGAATGAAGAAAAATAATGCTGAGCTAACATTATTTATAAAATGGTTATAGACACGACAAGCTGAAATATCACTGCTTTCAGAGAAAAAAAATGTTTTGATTCCATGTAGAACCTTTTGCCTTTCTTCACAAGGATCTTCTGTTCTCTGTGGTCACCTTAGGCAACCCCAGTGCTGTGATCTTGGCTCCTACTGGGGTTGAGAAGGAGGGCTGGAGGGCCTGGCTCTCAGCTCCGCTGCATTTGGGAGGCAACGGATTGATTGATCAGAAGATACTGAAAGACTGTTCTGTGCATTGTAGTATGCAGCTCTGGATGCTGTGAACAAAATGGAGCATGCAATGGAGACTTCATTCTTCAAGGATTTGTCAAATCACAGAGGAGATAACAAGGCACATCAAACTAGGAAACCATTTGTAAGAAATGTATGCTCGCATACTCAATTATTCAGAGTTAAGATTTAGGATTTGGAACAGCTTCTACTTCTTCTATGTTAACTTAATGTCAGACCTCAGCAAAAATAGCTTACTTCTACCATGATCCTTAACTAATTATTTCAGGTAGCTCTGATTATTCTCATTGTAGATGGAAAGATTGAGGCCTAAAGAGAAGTGAAAGGAGTTTGTCCTAAATCATATGTCTGGCATGTGATAAGCCCAGAATTCAAATACCACAGTGAAAGGTTTCTATAACCAGTGTTGGGGCACTGTGGGTATGGCTATCTGAGAAAAAAAACGGACAGCCCTGGACAATGGATTGGAAGCAGTGGCTTAGACCGGCTGGTCGGCGTGCTGATGAGTGACTTTTTGCTGGGCAACACTCTGACACTTCCTGGAAGAAAGTGCTCCCTTGGTGACCTGAGAGACCGTGGTTCTTTATTTGTTTCTGCCAGATAGTCCTGCTTAATCACCCCAGCATTATTGTGGCCAACCTACCTGCATTAATGTTATATTTTTATTTTTGTGGCTCCAACTCAGCTGGAAATAGCTCAGCTTTCTTGGTGGTTTTTAGAGTGAGGTTTTCTAAAAAATGTTTCAACTAATATGAAGGTGGATAACTTTGAGAACGAAAGGAGTCTCATTAGCAATAATGCTAAGATAATTCAGGAATCTGTTCTACTTATTTCAGATCAAACGTTACAGTTATATACTATAACAAGGTACAGTTAGCACAGAAATGAGATCTACTTTATTAAGGAAAGACCATGTTTAGGGATGGGAGGAACGTCATTTTTTATAGCAATAGTAATCTCCTGTGTGACGTGAGGACATAGATTTGGCCAACATAGTCACTCAATTTTCATAACCCCTTTCTTTTTAAAAAAAATTTTAAAAATTATTACTTTATGTTTGACAATCTTTACATAGTTAATTGGGGTAAAAAAGTTTCAAGGGCTATAGGAAAGTGGGTAAGACTATTTCCATATTGTTTCCTTCATGTTTCAAGGTGGGCATATACCCCTTTCTTAAGTAAGGGCATCCCTGACTTCTTGTTTCAGGGTGACATAGGCAAACCTCTTGCTTATTGCCAAAGTTAGGACTGAAGACTATTCTAATTTCTAAGATTGGAATTCCTTGGAGGCCTTTTGTCTATTTTTTTGTGTAAATTTTATGAATGAATCACAAGCAGAAACATTCAAGTTTCCCATAACAGATAATCTGTCCAGAGTCTGGGCAAAGCACATTGTGCCAACTTGGCCTACCAGAGAAGACTTGGGGAAGGAGAAATGGGGAGGAGAAAGAGGCTCTAAATGAACATGACTCTGGTATCATTTGTTCTTTCTGACCTGATAGCTAAATGTTGCCTATGACAGTATTGATGATCAAATGATACATTGTCTTGTATTATAGCTGATCATAAAGGAGCAGGAACATGCTTCTAGGACCCCATGGGCAGGGGATTTAAATAACAGTGTCCATGTCTAACTTGGACTGGGATTGGCAACAAATTCCCCTTGTCTAAATCCTTAACATTTTTCATAATTAATGCCAAAGTTAGCACTTGCTCTGAAATGAGAAGCATGAATGGTTTTCATCAAATAATGCCTAATGAAAGAGTTTCCCAGAGATCCCCAGTAAGATCAACTTGTTTTTTGGAATCTCTTATGCTATATATATGATCATTTCACATGCTATTTTAGAACAATCATGTTGATTGTCAAGTTTCTCAAAATATTTTTAGTAAGTGTTATGTGCCAAGAAAATACCCCATTTTACTTTGTAGCTTTCTCTTGGGCACAATGCCATATCGGCCATTTTGAGAATGTGGGGCTCCAAATTCCCAGAGTAACTAACACAGGGAAGAATTATGGACCTGCAAAATCATAGGCAGAAAAATGTTGACAAGAATGTGAAGTAGAAACCTGAAAATGCAATTCTATTTAAAAACTTTTCTGTGATTAGTTCATTTAATTAGATCAAATAGGATCAGATTAAGATTCTGGTGTTACTGTACACTATACTGACATGCTAGGACACAGGAGTGAGGGTTCATTGAGAAAGTTCATGTCAAAGTCTTTGTACCATTGTCCCAGATGGCTCTCTCATCCCAACATCTTACTTTTATTAGATAATGTACAATCTAGACTTTCAAGATGCATTGAAATTAAAATAAAGTAATAAGTTTTTATGTAGAGAGTCTGTTACTTTGGTTTCATCTTCTCTTTGATGATGGAGATTAAAATTTTTTTTATATAAGTACAGTTGAATATAAACCTGGATATTTTTATAGTGGACTTTAAGGAGATGTTCTTTCAAACTCATTTGATTTTCTGATAAAAGCAATTAACTTCAGGATGTATCTGTTGACTTTGTGTGGTCCTTCATTTTATATACTGCCAGCATCCCAAATATAATGCAGACATAAACAGAAAACCATAATGACCACTCAGAAACCAAAGCAAACAAAAAGCTATCGTTGACATGTGAGGTAAAAGGCTAATTAGATTTAGAAAACATTTCTCTTTTATTTTAATTTCAAGTAACTATATTGGTATAGATACATAAATTTATTTGCCATAATAGAATCCTTCTGCATTAAAAAAATATTTATCTATTTAGAAAGATCTTGCATCTGTTAGTTCACTTTTAATATTGCTGCAATGGCTCATACTAGACCAGGCCAGCGCTAGGAGCCACAGTTTTCATCTAGATCTTCGATGTGGATGGCAGGAACCCAAATATGGAGCCATCTTGGTTTTCCCAAGTGCATTAGCAGGAAGTTGGATTGGAAGTGGAACAGCTGGGGCATGAGGTGATGCCCTCATGGAATGCTAGCATCACAGGTGGTATCTTTACTCACTACACCACAAGGTTGGCCTCAAATCTTTCATATTTATGTAGCTACTAACATCCAGTGTTAACACAGATGACATTGTGATCTCAAGAGTTTATAGAACACTCTCCAATGGTAGTGTAATTGTCCCTCAGCCGCACTGATGGCTGTTTGTTCTTTACCTCTATTGATATTTCCTATCTCATACACACTGTTCGCTGAACATCTTGAAAAGGTGCACTGCTCTGATCTCAGCTTAGAGTTGAGACAGACAGCTAAGGAGTACTGTCCTGTGTTATGTGAACTAGACCAAACAGGGAGCTATATTTTCCAGGCCAGTCTTCTTTTTCAAAGGAAAAGCTTACTTGAGATTGGCTAACACAAATGAAGGAGAATCCTCTGCTCTTCAAAGAATGTCAGCATTGATGGAAGTAATAGAAGGTTGCAGAAATCTGATGAGCTCCTCCAAGTCCTCTCCTCCACTTCTCTTGCATTTTTTGCTTCAAGCAGTAGTGTAGCTGGGCCTGTACAAGCAAGCTATTCCCAGGAGGGACAGTTTCACAGACTGTGGGATTACTTGGGTGGCTTCTTTAATGTCTTTCCCCACTCCTACTGGCCCATCCAAAGCTTTGTTGCAAGGTGCATGGCTAAAAAACTGTTTTTCAGACCCTACAACTTACTCTCTCAACTTTTCCCAATTTTGTATAAGCTTTAATAACTCATGTAATAAGAATTTTCTTCCCATAATACTTATTGTGCCTCTCCTTTGCTATCTGAATTCCTTTCAGACTGCTAATAGAGGATGTGGTATGAAGGCTCCACGGTGGAGTCAGGAAGATTTTTACATAAGGGCAAGCCTGGCCTGGAGAAGCAGGAAAGGGTAGCCCGGAGAAATTCTTTGCAGTATTTTGGAGCTTCTAACCATTCTGTATGGCCAGATCATAAGAGAAGTAGTAGGGGGTAGGTTTGGAGAGATTGGGTAGGAGCCATACATGAAATTACTTTATGGCTAATGGCCAAGGAGACTGTTTTATGAACAATGTGCCTTGTGCTTTGAAATGGCGAGCGTGATGATACTTTGGAAAATTTCTTTGGCAGACATGTAGAAAGTGAATGGAGAAGAAATGCAGGTGGACTCGGAAGAATTGTGATGCATCAGATCATATGAAAACAGAATGTAGTCAAAGCAGGAAAGTGTAACACCCTGTAACGAGTTCAGGGAAGGAATTTAAGAGACTCACGGGCCTGGCACGATGCCCTAGTGGCTAAATCCTCACCTTGCATGAGTCATATATTCCAAATGGGTGCCAGTTCGTGTCCTGGTTTCTCCATTTCCCACCCAGCTCCCTGCCTGTGGCCTGGGAAAGCAGTGGAGGATGGCCCAAAGCATTGGAATCCTGCACCTGCATGGGAGATTCAGAAGAAGATCCTGGCTCCTGGCTTGGAATTAGCTCAGCTTTAGCTGTTGGGGCCACTTGTGGAGTGGGCCACTTGTGGAGTGAACCAGCAGATGGAAGATCTTTTCTTTCATTCTCACTGTAAATCTGCCTTTCCAGTAAAAACAAATAATTTTTTAAAAACAAAAAAAGGAAAGAAACATGCTCAGAAGGTAGAATCTATGAGAAACGAGTGGGAATAGAGAGACAGGGAGAACATTGACAAAGAAAGTGGTCAAGATTGTAGGGAAATTAAATGAGAGAAAATCACTTTTTTTCAGTTGTGCTGATATAAGCAACCATAGGTGGAGTAGGCCTATTACATCTGTGTTACGATTCTTTCACAAACCTTCTGGTCATACAAACTTGAAAAAATGACATTCAGTTTACGTTGAACTTGCGTTGTTAAAATAATTAAGCAGTGGGTCTGGTGCTATGTCTTAGTGGCTAATTCCTTGGCTTGCATGCGTCAGGATCCCAAAGGGGCACCAGTTCATGTCCCAGCTGTTCCACTTTCCATTAGGCTCCCTGCATATGGCCTGTGAAAGCAGCAGAGGATGGTTCAAAGCCTTGGGACTCTGTACTGCTTGTGGGTGACCCAGAACCTTCTGGTTTCAGATCAGCTCAGTTCCAGCTGTTGCAGCCAGTTGGAGAGTTAACCAGCAGATGGAAGATCTTTATCTCTTCTTCTCCCTGCAAATCTGCCTTTCTAATAGAAAAAAATAAGTGCTACAAAAGAGAGAAGGAGAGAGAGAGAGAAAAGAAAAGAAACCAGTTTCCAGGTTCTCTAAGTGAGGCCTCACTATTCTCCAGAGGATGCAGTTCCTTGGGAGAGTCTCTCTGATGCTTTTGGATGTTGGAATTGTAACTACTGGCATCAAGCCACATACTGAAGGGGGTACAAGGCAATGAGGATGGGGAAAATCACAGCACTGAAAACCTAGAAGACAATCTTCCTAGAAAGTAGATACACTTAACTCTAACACTCTGCTACACTTAGGCGTTTGGTTCATACACTTTATTTTTTCACATTCTCTTGCTGTTTTAATGCATGTTATTCATTTGTTACATATTTTAAATTCAGGCTGTGTTATAAATAAGATGCAGCTTCCGTGGATTCCTTCCAGGAGTCTATTACTGAGGAGCTGTGTCCATATACCCGTATGTGCTATCTTTGCACATGGTTCCACAGTGTGTGTGTGTGTGTGTGTGTGTGTTGGTTTAAAGATTTATTTATTTTTAAAAGGCAGATTTACAGAAAGAAAGAGAGATAGAGAAGATTTTCCATCTGCTGGTTCATTCCCAAATTCCCGCAATGGCCCAAACTGAGCAGATCCATATGTAGCTGGGAGCCAGGAACCTCCTCTGGGTCTCCCACTTTGGTGGGGCCTTTTTCCACTGCTTCCCAGGCTGTAAGCACAACATGAACTTGTACCCATACGGGATGCTAATGTCGTAAGACAGAGGATTAGCCTGTTGAGCCATGGTGACTGCCCCTACGGTTCCATGTTAACCAATGGCTTACAGTGAAGGAGCTTTTGAGGGGACCAAACACTTGGACAAGTTATCAACCTGGAAGTGATAGCTCACAGATATCCTGTTAAGGGCAGCCCCTAGCACATGTCTTTCATCACCCCTCCTACCAAGACATGCACAGGCAAATGGCCACCCACTAGACTTTAAGTGTGTAGTAGAGCTTTGAGTATAGGGCTCACTTTTATTTGCCTTGATATCTGCAATCCTAGGCATTATGTATGGCACATGAAGATGACAAAAATCATTTCAATCTTAAAATGGGTCCAAATGCTTTATGACTGGAATTTTAAGAAAGTGTTTTTTTTTTCTTCAGACTTCTTTTCCAAGGGGTTCCCCAGTGAATTCTTAGATTCCTCAAACTAGTCTTGCAGTCATTTGGTACTGTGTATACTCACACAGCTCCAAGCCATTGCTTTCCTCCAAGGCCACATTATCTTGTTTTATTAGCGCTTGCTTCTCTAGACCGCTGGCTAGCTTCTGTTTGTGTGTCTCAGCAGTGGCTACAACTGGGGCCTCGGGCTTCACCTCTGAGCCAGGAGCTTGTTTTTATCTCCTCTCAGATGTGAGTACCCTTTTATTTGATGGTATTTCTAGAAAAGATAGTTGCAGTAGTCACCAATTTATTTTCCCTAGTCTGAGATATTTTATTTAGATAATTCCTTTTAAGGAACATGAATTATTAAGCCTATTGCCTAGAACACTTATCTAAATCCTAAAAGCCCCGGTCTGGCTTACCATTGAGTACAACTGATTTCCCTCCCAACCCCCAAAAAAGAACTTAAACCTGCACCATTTGTGTTTGCAGGCAAATGATTTTTCTCTAAGAACAGTTCGTGGCATTTATATTATTTATGTGTAGGTGAAGGGTCCTTTCTGATAATTTATGCTACATTTAAGAAGTGTTTTCCAAGAGATTGTAATAATTCTTATTAAAATATTACTGAAACATTCCAAGTTTATCTTTATTATTATTCCAATACAGTAAGTAGTTGGTGACTCAATAAGGTTTCTGTGTCAAACGTATTACCCTTGAGTGTTTCTCAGTCCATTTTCCAAGAGAAACTAGTATAGAATTTTGAGTTATCAGTATTATTATTGATACTTTTTTTTGAAGATCTTTTAAAATTTTTTGGAATGGCAGATCTACAGATAAAAGGAGAGACAGAGAAAGATCTTCTATCTGCTGGTTCACTCTCCAGGTGGCTGCAATGGCTAAAGAGCTGGGTTGATCTATCCTAAGCCAGAAGCCAGGAGCTTATTCTTGGTCTCCCATATGAGTTCAGGACCCTAAGGCATTGGAGCATCCTTACCTGCTGTCCTAGACCATAAGCAGGTAGCTGGATGGGAAGTGCAGCAGCTGGGACATGAACAGTGCCCATATAGGATGCTGGTGCTTGAAAGTGGAGAATTAGCTGGCCCTAATTTTGTTTTTTAAAATAGGAGGTACTATGTTAATAGAAATGCAAAATAACTATTCCCTCTTTTTGTTAGGTGTTTTCTTCTCTCTGATCACATTAGTTATACAAGAATCTCCTTTTTCTGTATTTGTTACTCAATTGAAGTACTTCAATATAAAAAGGTTTATTTTTCTTGAAAGATTTATGGTGAAAAAGTGAGAATGAGAGAGATCCTCCATTTCTGGTTCACTCCCCAAATAGCCACAACAGCCACAGTAGACCCAGTTCGAGGCTTGAGGCAGGAGCTACTTCTGGTTCTCAAACATGGACGCAAGGGTCACAGGCCTTGGACCATTTTCTGCTGCTTTCCCAAGCCATTAGCAGGGAGCTTGTTCAGAAGTGTCACAGTCAGCACATGACGTGGCACTCATATGGGATGCTGGTGCTGCAGGCAGAGGATTGACATGCTATGCCACACACTGGTCTCTGAAACAATATAATTACATAGTTAATTAGGGCACAAAGGTTCAAGGGCTACAGGAAAGTGGGTAAGACTATTATTTCTTCATCATTTTTTTTTCCTGTATCTGGGGCAAAGGGGGAGATAAAGGGAGAACCCCCCCCCCCACTCTCCCACCCATCCAAGGTGCCTGATGTGAGGCATGCTCCAAGGGTCTTGCTTAAGTGGTTTTGAATGTTCAACAGTTATAAATTGCTGCCAAACTCACCATTCCAAGCATGATAAGGTTGCTGAAGAATCCACTGATTGACAAAGTCCATCTTAGAGTCTCCATTTAGCAATGGGTTTTAATGAGCATGAACCAGGGGGGTTCCCAGACTTCTCTCTGTGATTTTGGGGACTTCCTAATATTTGGGCTACTATTTTCTCATGTACTCAAGGGAGGGGATAAATCTCATCTCTTTTACTAGGTATAGTCAATAAAAGACACAGAACTATTACTCGACATACTGCTGAGCAACTCGGGGATCTGGATGCTAAGAATAGGAGTTTCCATATATGTGGGAGAAGCACAAACAGAAGAGCATGTAGATGTGGTATCAGGGTCCAGGGGAAAGGGGTTGAGATGGATCCTGTACTTTTCAGCCATGATCTCAGCTATTTTCAGTTGTGGACAATCCTTGGAAGAGCTGTCCACTCTCTGCTAGACTAGGAAATCAGATGTGGTTCCTGTCTCTCAAACTTGAACTCATGGGCAAAGTGTCTAGTCCAAATGTTTCACCAAGGGATTTTTTAAAAAGATTTATTTTATTTTTATTGCAAAGTCAGATATACAAAGAAGAGAGACAGAGGAATATGTTCTGTCTGATGATTCACTCCCCAGGTGACCACAGTGGCCAGTGTTGTGCTGAAGCCAGGAGCCAGGAACTTCCTCCAGGTCTCCCACGTGGTGCAGGGTCCCAAGGTGTTGGGCCGTCCTTGACTGCTTTCCCAGGCCACAGGCAGGGAGCTGGATGGGAAGTGGAGCTGCTGGGGTTAGAACCGGCGTCCATATGGGATCCTGGCACGTTCAAGGTGAGAACTTCAGCTGCTAGGCCACTGCACCCAGCCCTACCAAGGGATTTTTAACAATGTGTATTACCTTTAAGTGGTCATGTGATGAGTTGTGTGTATATTTGGGGTCTTTCAGGATTACTCATTGCAGGAAATGCTACACCTTTTCTGTTTTTACACCAGTGGCTTTCATTATGTGAAAGTCAAATGACTTCAGAGAAAGATAGAAAGATAGACATCATCACTAGAGGAACAGTAGAAGAGGTCGGCCTGCAGAGACTGCAAGGGCTAGCACACACGTTGGACTCCAGCCATGAACTCTTTGACAGGCGTTCCGTTGGTGTGCATACCTTCCACAGATCTCGTCTTTGAACAGCTCATGCTGTCTCTGGCTATTCCGTGCAAACACGGACAGATGCAGGAAATGAGACCTGCTTCTGACAATCAGTGTAAATAATGAAAATTTCAATAGAGCTGCAATCATAACCTTCTTTTCAAGTAAACAAGACAGCATTACTGAGTTATCAAATAATGCTTAATGAAAATTGACACTTGAAGATTGTTTGTCGGCAATATTTTGGAACAAAGTGAGGTCTGTTTACTGTGAACCAGCAAGAAAAGCCTTGAAATAATTAATAACATGCTTATGCTAACAGGCATTATCTGAATTGCTGAAGCCAAAACACACACACTCACACTCACATCAACACACAAATTATTCAGTGTGGAACCTAACCTGTGCTCGTCTTTTCTTATTTAAACCAATACTGATTATCTAGTTTCAGTGGAACAACATCCTTCATCACAGTGGATTAGCATTTTAAATTTGACTTCTACATATTGTAGCAATTAAATATTTTTTAATGCATATGGTTGTTTCAGTTTAATCATTTTCAAAGGAATGTATGGCTTTAGTCAAAGAATAAAGGTATGCAAGTGTTCTTCCTCATTTTTTAAAAACTTTTATTCATTTATAAGACAAAATGACAAAGAAAGAGGAGAGAAAAAGATCATCTAGTTGTTCGATGTCCAAATAGCCGGAGCTGGACCAGGCCAAAAGCAAGACCCTGGGGTTCATCCAGGTCTTCCATGTGAGTGGCAGGAATTCAAGTACATGGGCTGTCTTCTGTCTCTCCAGGCGCATCAGCAGGAGAGCAGCAACTGCAACCCATGTGTTAGAGTTGGCTTAGTCCCATGCACTGCTAGCTAATCCCCATTTTTGTGTGTCAAAGGGATCTCTGCATCACTCAGATTTTAAAGGGAGTAAGGGTAGACTCCAAATAAAACTGTTACATTTGCCTTGACAGTAGGATTATCTATGCCTGCAATGTCATGATGCTCTTAACTGGCAGAATGTTGGACTTGTGACTTGCTGAAGGACTATTCTATTATAATAATATGAGGGAAAGCAGTGTGTGGGGGCAGAGGATAATGTGAGGATTAGGGGTGTGGCATGAGAGAAAATGTACAAATAGGTGACAGAATTGAAAAGGTACGGTGTTTAAAATAACTGCGTTTAAAAGCGAGCTTTCATACTTAAAACTGTCTAAATTTGGATGTGCTGTTTAACTGGATTGTGCTGTTTTCCTGGCCTACTAAAATGGATATTGTGATCATCATCATCATCTTCATCATGATTCTGTCACCTGTATTACGTAGTTACTGTAAGGAATAAGTGACATAATGGCTTCTCAGTGCAAGAATTTGTGGCATATACTAAGCCCTTAGCATTATCATTATCATAATTACATTATTTACTAAACTTCAATCTGAGACATCCAAGAGTTAGCAGAGTTACATATAATAATAAATGGCACTGCTTTCAAGGAGACTTAAAAGGTGGTCAAGGAGACTAAAGATGGTTTGGCTGGGGCAGCTGCAGAGATTACCTTCAGCTCTGGAGACAACTGAGGCTGTTCGTATCTGAAGGTTCTCTTCCTCTCCAAAAGCTTACAGTATGGATCAGGTTTAAGGAGGAAAGCAGTGGTTCAGTTTTCAATGTTGACTACTGGTTCCAAAACTTCCACCACCTTCTCAGTTTAAAATCCATGGGCAAGGAGGAGTTTAACAAAAAATTGATGGGGTTGGGGTGTCTGGCTGGCATTGTGGTGCAGCATATTAAGCATCCCACATCATCATGCTGGTTTCAGTCTTGGCCACTCAACTTCAGATCCAGCTTCCTATAAATATACCTGGGAAGGCAGCAAACAAAAATGGCCCAAGGTCTTGGATCTCGACCATCTGTGTGCTACCTATTGTGGATGGTGTTCCAGGCCCCTTGCTGTTTCGCTGGCTGAGCCGTGTCTGTTGCAAGCATTTACAGTGAATCAGCAAATGGAAGATAGCTCTTTCCCTGCTTTCTCTGTCCCTCCCTCCCTCTCTCCTTCCTCTTTCCCTCTCTCCCTCTTCTTTCTTTCTCTCTTTGCTCTGCCACTATCAAAATCTTTTTGAAAATTACTAGGGGCTCGTGTTGTGGTACAGCAAGTAAAGCCAGCACCTGCATCCCGTGTTAGTGCTGGTTTGAGTCTCAGCTGTCCCAGCTGTCCCGCCTCAGATCTAGATCCCTGCCAATGGCTCAGGAAATGCAGCTAAATATGGTCCAAGTACTCGTCCCTTGCACCTTTGTGGAAGACCTGGATTCAGACTGGCCCAGCCTTGGCCACTGCAGCCATTTGAGAAGTGAATGGACCACTTCTTTCCCTCTGTCTCACACTCTATATAACTCTACCTTTCAAATAATATAAAAATGTGTCATTCAAGGGAAAGCTCAGCTCTTCTGTGCTGCCTGACAGTTCGCTTCCTAACTCCCAGGCCCTGCAGCTCTCAACAAAGAATGTAGTGGATATCTGGAGGGTTTCGTAGTATAGATTATTCCTGTCATTGTTTTGTTGTAATGTCATGGGCTTCATCAGAGTACCCCTCCACAGTATTTCTCATAGAACTAACAGAAATCCTGATCAGCATCCTGTGGAATTCCTTCAATCCCAGCTTCCCTCCTACAATGGTTGGATCACAGATTTTTCTCAGATACAGTTTAGATGTCTCAGAGCTATCCATCAGGGCTGGGGAGAGGTAGGGTACAGAGAACATTAATGAGTACAGCTAACGTGGAGAGAAAGGAGACAGAATCTACAAGATAATCAAAAGAGAACAAAAAGAGTAGGCCATGTCAGTCTTACCAGCCACACAGAATGTTCACTATGTAACGATTTTAAGGAAAAACAACACAAAACAAATCCCAAAGGTGGGAGAACTCCAAGAGAAAGATAGCCTGATTTCTTCTTGTGTGGTTTGTGCTAAGACTTCCTGATCCGGACACCTGGTTAGAGTTGCATTAACATGTAGTACACACAGCCTTCCCTTTCCAAACCCACAAGACCCTCTGGATAGATTTTTCTTCTTTTTCTATTTTTCCTAGAACATCTCAAAGCCTTTCTGTGCTCCCAGAGAGCATGAATTATTCACTATTATAGAACATCAAGCTTCAAAGTTTATTTTTTAAAAAAGTAGAATTGCCTAAACCATCCAGTACATTACCTCTGCCTTTGTTTTCATTACCTAAACATTTAAAAAGACCACTTTTCACCTTTCTTCTTGGCCATCTCTTGACTGAGTTGAAGCTGCTTCTTATCACCCCTCTCACTCTCACCCCATAATATCTGAGGGGCTCTGTCTTAAGAGTGAGTTTTACTCCTATAGTCATATACCATATAACTATCCTTTTATGCATTTTAAATGACTCTATGATCACACATGGCAAGGTGAAATATTTGGCTCACAAAATATCAGGCCTGCTACAAATTCTTCTGATAAAAGATGTTGATGATCTTAGCATTTATTATGATTGAAGAACCATCCACAGTACCACTGAAGTAGTTGTATGAGCTTGGGCCAACTATGGAATTTGCAGAGCAGCTAATAATTCTGCTGCTGGTGAGTGTTAGAGAACTGACACATCGAGGCACCTGGCATAGAGAAAGCACTTTATTAGTGATATACTTTACGTAATCGGTGAGAATTGATGATTACCCACAATCCAAGTTGCTCCTGGTTTCAGCAACTGCTGCCTCCCATTGTAAAAACATTGTTTGTCCGCCACAGTTCTAGGCATGTGCTAGGAATATCCTAAAAGACAAAGGGAGAGCCGAGACTGAAATACAAACACCCCCCCTCAGGTGTGAGAAGCTCATTCATTTGGAGCTGAAATCATATCATGGCCACTTGGCCTTATGAGGCACCATGAATGTGCCCACCACTCTAGTCTTAGCAATCAATGGTTTCAGTAAGATAATGAATACAAAGCTTTTAGTCTAGTACTTGACACGTGATAAATATTTGGAAAATTTTAGCTTGCATGTGACTTGGGGAAAGTTTCTGTTGGACGGTGCTGGTTTAGTGTAGTGCTGATTCTATATTCATAATAGTAGGGGCTTCTGGGCCACAGGGCTGTTTTCCTCAGCCTCACGGGGTGAAGTCAGCTCTGCTGCCAATTGGTTGTACTAATCTGGATTCTCAAACTTAGTGTACAATCCTTATTACTTCACATTTGTGTTATGCTTGATACTGTCTGTTTGGAACATTTTGGGATATTTGTGATTATGAATTGCATTCCATCATCTTATTTTACAATTGTCTCATTAGTACTTACAGTGAATATTTTCCCCAGTATATATTAGTCATTTGTTTTTCGTATTGGAAATGCTGGTTAATGTATTTTGATAATCTTATGTGACCTTTTTTGCCATTAACATGTTGATTTCTTGAAATATATAAAGATACAATCTTTGTTCTAATCCCATTTATATTTTCTGAGCTATATTTCATTTTCTTCCAGGGGAATTATAATGAATATAAGTTCTTAAGGTTAATGTAGTCACTTTTTTAATGCAGTAAAATATTTTTCTTTTAGGGTCAATGCTTATTTCTTTACCCTGCAGTCATAGAGGTATCCTTCTACATTTTGCCTTTAACTCTGCGAAATATTAAGAATTGTTTGTGTGTGTTGTGGCCCTGGAAGTATAATTCCAATATGTTTACATGTATATATTTATACCCACACATATATACACATTTTTTTCTGGCATCCTTTGTTAAAGAACTCTTCATTTCTTTCATGCAATACTATATCAATGAACACAGCAAATCATGTAAACTAGTATGACTAATTCTGGTTTCTCTGTTCTAGTGCTGTATGAGCCAATTCTCATAGTTTCATTATTATAGCATATAAAATCTTTTGCTTTGGTAGACCAAGAACCTTTTTTATTTTTGCTTTTTAAAAAGTTGCTTGTTTATTTGAATTATAAAATGACAAACTGCAAGACATAAGGTGATGGGGAGAGAAGGAGAGACAGACAGAGATGGAGTGGGAAGAGGTAGAGATGGAGAGGCGTCTTTCACTCACCAGTTCACTCTGTTGGCTGTAATGTTCAGGGCCAGTGCAGGCCCTAACTAGGAGCTCTTTCACGTGGATGGTAATTAGGTGGTTCTTTGCCTTCCCAGGCACATTTGCATGCAGTTAGATCAAAAGTGGAGCATCTAGGACTGGAATTGGCACCCAATATGAGATGCATTGCAGGTGGGAGCATAATGTACCACAATGCTGGTCCAGAAACTTCTTGTTTTAAAAGTGTATTGGCTCTTCTTGGCCTTTGATCTATGACATGGATATAAAAACCAACTTTATAAAATTCATTTAAATTTTCTGAGATTTTGATGAAATTGCATTCAAAACTTTAGGTCAATGTAGGGATAAGGTATATGTCTTAATGATATCCAGTCTTCCAATCTATTATCATTGTATAACAGTGGTATCAAAGATCTTTTATTTAGTTTTTTTTCCCAGTGTCTTCAAATCACATTTTGTAAATATTTCAAAAAATGACTTTTATTTTTAACTGTGTTCATATATATAATTAGCATAATGTTACCATTTAAAATATTGATTCTTTAATTTATTTGAACGCAGCCAGGCAAAAGAACAGACAGACAGAGATCTTGCAACTGCTGTTTCACTCCTCAGGTACCTGCAAGAGATTGAAGCCAGGAACCAGGAGCTGAAGCTGGGTCTTCCACATGGGTGACGCAGACCCAATCACATGAGCCTCCTGGCATTAGCAGGAAGCTAGAATTGAGCGCAGTGTCAGGACTCAAACCCAGGTCTACCATTATGGGATGTTATAATCCCAGTCATATCTCCTAACTGCTATATTAAGCTTTTCCCACAAGGCTTTTTTTTAATGCATTTTATAACTTGGAGTAGAGAAATGCAGTTAATTTTATATATTTTTATGTAATTACATTTCAACATTCTTAATAATGCTAATACTTTAGCTATGGACTCTTTGGTTTTCATTATAGACAATGACAAAATTCTTTGATAATGATGTGTTTTGTTTTTCGTAGCAGTCCTTATATATTGTTTTATTTATTCTTATTTATTTGCAAGGCAGAATTATAGATAAAGAGGGAGAGATGGAGAAAAATAGAAAAAGGAAATTTCCATCTCTCATCTAATAGCTGGGTATTCCTTTTTAAAATATTTATTTTTATTGGAAAGTGAAATATACAGAGAGGAGGAGAGACAGAGAGGCATATCTTCTGTCCAATGATTCACTCCCTCGAGTGACTGCAATAGCCGTAGCTGAGCCAATCTAAAGCCAGGAGCCAGGAACTTCCTCTGGGTCTCCCACATGGGTACAGGGTGCCAGGGCTTTGAGCCATCTTCAACTGCTTTCCCAGCCACAGGCAGGAAGCTGGGTGGAAAGTGAGCCTGCTGGGACAGAACTGGTGCCCATATGGGATTCTGGCACATGCAAGGCAAAGATTTTAGCCACTAGGCTACCGCACCTTGCCCTAGATAGGCATTCTTGCTAGGACTGGGCCAAGCCCATGCCAGGAGTCTAGAGTACTGTCTGGATATTTCACACAGATGGCCATCTTCGGCTCTCCTAGCCAGCATCATAGCAGGGAGCTGCAGTGTAAGTGGAGCACTGGGATTCATATGCGCCCTCATGGGAGACTCTGGATTTATATGTGGCCCTTCAACCCACAGCACCACAATGCCAGCTGGTTTTTTTTATGTTTTATTTATTTGTTTTAATTGTTATTAACATTGTATTATGTGATACAGTTTTATAGGCACTGGGATTCTCCCCACCCCTCCCACAACCCTCCCTCCATAGTGGATTCCTCCACCTTGCTGCATAACTACAGTTCAAGTTCAGTTGAGATTCCTTCATTGCAAGCATATACCTAGCATAAAGTCCAGCATCTTATTGTCCAGATAAGTTCAGTGGCTTCTTGGGGAGACCTTCTCTGGTCTGAAAATAGAGCTAACAGAGTAAAGTTCCGGTCAGTTAAAAGCCCCAACAAAACATCAGCTTGTTATGGAATTAATTGACATAATATTGAGTAAACAATATGTTAAAAATAATGCAAGTTCAATTCTTCAAAACACCTGGGTTGTGACAGTATCAATGACAGGTTCAAAAAGTAACAAACAACCAAACAAAAATTACAGGTTAAATCAAGGCAAACATGTGGTATTTAACCTTTTGGGATTCGCTCATTTCCCTTAGCATTATATTTTCCAGTTGGGCCCATTTAGCCACAAAGAACTGCATTTTGTTTTTTTTAATAGCTGAGTAGTATTCCATGGAGTAGATGAACCAAAGCTTTCTTATCCAGTCTTCTGCTGATGGGCATTTCGGTTGTTTCCATGTTTTTGCAATTACTGATTGTGCTGCTATGAACATAGGGGTGCATGTTGGTTTGTCGTAAAACAGGTGTTTCGGATATATTCCTAGGAGTGCTATTGCTGGGTCATATGGTATGCAGATTTTGAGTTGTTTGAGTGTTCTCCAGACTGATTTCCATAAAGGCTATACCAACCTGCAGCTCCACCAGCAGTGGAGTAGGGTTCCCTTTTCCCCACATCCTCGCCAACAAGTGTCGTTGGTGTTCTTTTTTATGTGGGCCAATCTTACTGGTGTTAGGTGGTACCTCATCGATGTCTTAATTTGGGTTTCCCTTATTGCCAGGGAACTGGAGCATTTTTTCATATGTTTGTTTGCCATTTGGACTTGTTCCTTTGTGAAATGTTTGCCCATTTCCCGTGCCCATTTCTTGAGTGGCTTGTTTGTTTTGGTTTTTTGGTTGTTTTGGAGTTCTTTGTATATCCTGGAGATTAGCCCCCTATCTCCTACATAGTGCGCGAAGATCTTCTCCCATTCTGTGGGTTGCTTTTTTACTTTGCTGATTGTTTCCCTTGCTGTACAGAAGCTTCTTAGTTTGATGAGGTCCCATTTGTTTATTCTGTTCTCAACTGCTATTGCTTTTGGTGTCCTTCTTAGAAAGTCGGGACCTACTCCTAGGTCTTGCAGGGTATTTCCAACATTTCTTCCAAGAGTTTGAAGGTTTCTGGATGTAGGTTTAGGTCTTTTATCCATGTAGATTGGATCTTAGTGTATGGTGATAGATGTGGGTCTATTTTTTTGTTTCTACAGGCTATCAGCCAGTTGTCCCAACAACATTTACTGAAGGGGCCTTCCCATTTGCTTGGGACTGTCATTGGTCTTTTTGTCAAAGAT
Source organism: Ochotona curzoniae (assembly GCF_017591425.1). Classification (NCBI taxonomy): domain Eukaryota; kingdom Metazoa; phylum Chordata; class Mammalia; order Lagomorpha; family Ochotonidae; genus Ochotona; species Ochotona curzoniae. The sequence continues at coordinate 65,022,861 of NW_024466599.1, forward strand.
TAATTGGCTGTATCTGTGTGGGTTCCCTTTTGGTGCTTCTATTCTATTCCATCGATCTTCCTTTCTATCTTTGTGCCAGTACCAGGCTGTTTTGATAACCACTGCTCTATAGTATGTCCAGAGGTCCAGAACTGTGATCCCCCCTGCTAACTTCTTGTTCTTTAGGATGGTTCTAGCTATTCGTGGTTTTTTGTGTTTCCAGATGAATTTTTGAATCATTGTGTCTAGTTCCGTGAAGAATGTTTTGGGCAATTTGATTGGCATTGCATTGAAAGTGTATATTGCTTTTGGTAGTATAGACATTTTAATGATGTTGATTTTACCTATCCAGGAGCATGGAATGTTATTCCATTTTTTGAGGTCTTGTTCAATTTCTTTTTTGAGTAGTTTGTAGTTTTCTTCGAATAGGTCTCCCACAATGCCAGTTGTACATTTTTGTTTTTAATATGACCATTAAGATCTTCAATATGATACTTGATAGAATGTATTGAATCATGATAATTTGAATGTCTAGTGAGTCATGGTTTATAGACTTTGTCAGGCACACTTTTGTGAAAATGGACTTTATGAGGGGAAAAATTTATATACATTGTGCATATTAAATTTTCCCACTGTATTCCTCTTACTCCCTTGTTCCTATTTGTCCAATGTATTTTCATTTGGCGGGGAGTGAGCTCTTTTAATTTTTATAATGACATTTTCTTTTTTAGAATTATTTTTATTTTCCATAATACATTTTTGTGTAGGAATAGATTCCCCACTTGCCCACCTCTTTATCCCTCCCCATTTTACCCATATTAATACAATAGCACAGTCCCTCAGAAACAGTTTAAATTTAACATTCTTCTATTCAAGTGTACCCTGGTGTTGTAAGTTTGACAAAGGCAGAAAACCTAGCATCATATTATTGAGGTATATTTAACTGTTTCACTGGAGTTCTCCTGCTATGTGGGTATAGAGATGCCTATTGCAATGTACCTTCACTTCCCAATATGCTTGTTTGCATCGTACAGTTCATCTATGAGAATATATGCATATACTTGTTCACATGTTCTTTTGTAAAAACAAACAACAACAACAGAAAAACCCTGTTCATTTCCTTTGCCCTTTTATAACAGGATTGTTTTTTGCTACTTTTGAGTTTCTGAAGCTCTTTATAAACCCTTGATATTGGTGTGTAGTCTGTTGCATAGTCTGTAAAGATCTCCCATTCTGTTGGTTGCCTCTTTGCTTTGCTGATCATCTACGTTGCTGTACAGAAGCTTCTTAGTTTGATGTAGTCTCATTTATTCATTTTAGCTTTAACTACCTGTGCTTCTGATAACTTTTCTACGTCTTTACCAATGGCTATGTCTTGCTTTGTGCTTCTTATGCTTTCCTCTAATAGTTTGATGATTTCTGGCTTTGTAATTTTCATCACAGAATCATTTGTTGCTGAATTCTATTGAATATTGTAAGAGAACTTAACCCAAACCTCCCTAAATGATTCCAAACAATATAACAGGAGGCAATCCTTCCAAACTCTGTGAAGCCAGCATCACCTTAATGCCAAAGCCAGATCAGCACACAAAAGAACTACAGAACAGTGTCCCTTATGAACATAGATGCAAAACTCCTCAGCCAAATATTTGCCAACAGAATCCAATCATATATCAGACAGATCATTCACCCAAACCAGGTGGCATGCAGGGGTGGTTTAATACATATAAATCCATAAATGTGATACAGCAAATTGAAAAATAGAAATAAAAACTTACGATCATCTCAGTAGATGCAAAGAAGGCACGACTTCATTCTAAAAACCATAAGCAAGATAGACACAGAAGAAACAGAATCAGTGCAATATATGAAAAACCCAATGCTGGCATCATACTGAACAAGGAAAGACTGTAAGTTTTCCCATTAAGAGCTAGAACTTGACAAAGCTGTCCAGTTTTACCATTGCTATCCAGCATATTATTTGGAGTCCTCACTAGAGCTATTAGGCAAGAAAAAGAAACTAGATTAATTCAAATTGAAAATGAGGAAGTCATTATCTGCTTACACATGACATGATGGTATACATGGGAGAATGAAAAGACGCAATCAAGAGACTAATGGAACTCAGAGTTTGGCAGAGTCACAGGGTACAAAATCAGTGAACATAAATTGATGGCCCTAATATACACAAATAACTCCTTGACTGAGAAAGAACTTCTAAGAACGATCCCACTCAAAATAGACAAGAAGAAAGTTAAATACTATTGAATAAACCTAACTGAAGATGTGAAAGACCTGTATGATGAAAATTGCAATGACATATTTCAATGTATTTTATAATCACAAGCTTAACCCTTGCCCTTAAAAATATTAAACACTCTGAAGGACTATACTACTGTAATAATATGAAGAAATCAATGAGGGAAGGGGATTTGGCAGTGGGGAAGGGGAACCCTCAAAGCCTTTGGAACTACATTGTATAGTAATGATGTACATATAATATGCTAAATACTGGAGAAACCACTGATCCTTGGGAGTATAGCTAGGGGCTATAAACAATAATGAAAGTTTGCATATCAATTTTTCATTTACATTATATTCTTTATACTGTTTTAGTGACTACAGAGAAAAAAATGTCTTTTTGAGATTGGCTTATTTCTATCATCATTATGGTTTCCAATTTCTTCCATATTTTCTGCAAAAGACAGGGATGTCATTCTTTTCTAAGGATGAGTTGAATTCTGTCATGTGTATGTACCACAATTTCTTTATTCACTCATCGTTTGATGGACATCTGATTTAATTCTACATTGTAACTACTGTGAAATGAGCTGCTATGAGCATGAGGGTATAGGTACCTCTTTTACATGTTGATTCTATTTTCTTTGGGCAAATTCTCACAAGTAGAATGACTGGGTCATAGGGTAGATGCATTTTCAAATCTCTGAGGGATCTGCATATTGTTGTCCATCATGATTGCATCAATTCACACTCCCACCAACAGTGCATTATAGCATCTCTTTCTCCACATGCTTCTTAGCATTTATTATTTTTTGATTTGGGTATGAGTGCCATCCTAACTTAGGTGAGGTGAAACCTCCTTGTGCCTTTTATTTTCATTTCACTTAGAGCTTATGATCCTGGGCATATTTTCATATGTCTACTGGTCATTAGTATTTCATTTTTTGAAAAATGCCAGTTCATATGCTTATCCCATTGCTTAACTGGATTGCTTATTTTTTTTGTTAAACTTCTTGAGTGCTCTGTGTGTGTGTGTGTGTGTGTATTTATGTACACACACATATATATACATATATATGTGCATATATAGATACCTAGTTTTTTCTAGATCTTCAATTTGTTCGCATATAGCATTGTAGTAATTCTAGATGACTTTTTAATTTTTGTGGCATTTGTTGTAGCATTTATTTTCGTTTTAAATTTAATCATGTTAATTATATTGATTAGGGTCTTTTCCCTTTGCTGTATTTTTAAAAATAAGGCAATGTAAATCTTTTGTTTCATTTTTTTCAAGAAATAGCTCTTAATCTCACTGATATTTTCCATCTTTTCATACTTTAATTTTCTTTATTGAATTTTTAGCACTTTTTTTTTCTTACTAATTTCCACTTGGTTTGTGCTTGTTTTTCTTGATCTATGAGATCCATTGTTAAATAAATTTATTCAGTGCCTTTCTAATTTCTTGATGCAGGAGCTAATAACTACAAACATTCCTTTTACCACTGCTTTTGCTGTATCCTAAAAGTTTCTATATGTTGTGCTATCATCCTTACTTTTTTCTAGTTTTTTTTTAACCTATTCTGAGTTGCCGTCTTCATTCAGAGGAATGTTATTTAGTGTCCAGATGTCTACACATTTCCTAGAGTCTCTAAAATTAATTTCTATCTTCATTTGCATGGAAAAGAACATGGCACAATTTCATTGTTTTTGTTGAGACTGGTTTCATAGCTTATATAATCTGAAGAGAGTGTTCCATACATAATGAAAAGAATGTACATTCTGCAACTATGGGATTAAACACTCTGGAGATATGGCTTAGATCTGTTTGGTCTATGGTGAAGATTAGCTCTACTGTTTTTGATTTTTTTTTTCCAGTCTAATTGACCTGGCTACTAAGGAAAATGGGGTATTGAAGTACCTCATTAACTTAGCGGAGCCTTTGTCTCCCTTTAGACATAGTAATATTTGTTATAAATAGCCTTGTGCCCTGGCAGTGGGTGCTTGTAATTTGCTATGATCATATCTTCCTGTTGATTTGTTTCCTTAATCATTATACATCATTTTTCTTTATGTCTTTTTGTAATTTTGTGTTACAGTTGATTTTGTCTTATTAGAATGGTTACTACTACTTACTTTTGCTTTCTATTGTGGAATAATTTTGTCTATCCTCTCACATTCAATTTATATATATCTTTGTTGGTGAAGTATTTTTGGTGGATGGGTCTGGTTTTTTAACATCGATAATCCAGTCTGTATATTTTAAATGGAGAATTAACCCATTTATGCCGAAGTTCATTCCTGATAAGTAATGACTTGATCCTGTCATTTTTATAAGTGTTCCCATTGTTTGTTTTGAATTTTCTTCATTCTCTTGCTAGAAAGTTAGGCACATTTCCATTCTCCCATAATGATCACTTTTTTCCTCTTGCTTCTGCGTACATTTGAAGACTTTCATTTTCTGTTTATTTTAGAAGGCATTTGTTTCATATCCAGACATAAATGAGAACTTAAATGTAGTGTCCTGAATTGTCAGTTTTTCCTTTTAGGTGTTGGACTGGGTCCCCCCATTATCTCTTAGCTTGCAGGATTTCTGCGAAGAAATCACCTGTCAATCCAATTGAAACTCTTTTGAAGGTAATTTGGCATTTTTCCTCACACATTTTACAGTGTTTGTGGTCTGTTTTACTTCTGAATGTATCATCTTGAAGATCTTCTCTAATCAAGCCTATATGCTACCCGTTCTTGATATTCAAATCTTTTTCCAAATTAGAGAAATTTTTTTGTTTGTTTCACTGAGTAAGTATTTTAATCCACTCTATCTTTCCACACCTTTTAGAGTTTCCTAATCATGTATCCCAAAGATCCCGAATACTATCTTGGGCTTTTTAAAATATTTTTCTCTTTATTCCCCTACTCCCTCCCCTTTCTCTTAACATCTATTCAGCAGACTTTTTCATCCATGTCATGTATAGATTTCTTTAACTTATATACTTGCCTGTCTGTGTGTTTGGATAATCTTATGATCATTCTCTTGGATCCTTTTTCAGGCATTTTGTTGACCTCTTTGTCATTAATAATCAAGAGTTATGCTCCTTTGTGAAAGTCATGTTGCCTTGCTTGTTCATGTTCATGGCATTGCTGGATGTCCAGTTGTTCAGTCCAAAAATGTTTTGAATCTTGCTTGCCTTTGATGTCATGAACCCAGCATGACAGTAAACCTCACTGTCTCTACTGAACAAATGATTGACACATAATCCAACTGTTTTTTAATTATTTGGTGGTTATCACCAAGTTATAAGCCACTATAATATCTGACGTAATTTTCATAGTGTTGTCCTTACTTGTCACCATGCATGCTGTTTTGCCTTTTAGTCTAGCCAGATCATAAAAGTTAAAGTGGTATTACAAAATACAGGTGCTATTAAATCTTAATAGTGTCATTTTCCACTCTTTTAAAAACTGGTGCTTCTTGTAAAAGCTTTGAGTCCCTGATCCATCACACGTCCCTTATCCCTGGTCTCATGTCCTCCTCCTTTCCCTCAGGCTCATCCTACTCTGCATCTCAGCCACACCTATCCAGCTTGGTGGAGCCATCTAGGCACACACTAATCTCAGTTTCTTTTTATTCCTGGTTTTGTCTTCCTGGAATGCTCATCTAACAGTAAATTGTTCCTCCCATCATCTCCGTCTAGTCTGCTGAAATGTTTCTTTCATAGCCAGGTTTACCACAGCATACCTCTGTAAAACTACAAACTCTGCTCTTCCTCACTGGTTCCATGTCTCATTTCCTTTTTTGTAATTAAAAAGAAAATATTTATTTGAATTAGAGACACATAGACCTTCTAATTGCTGGTTAACTCCCCAAATGCCTGCAGTAGCCAGGACAAGGCTGTGCTGAAGTCAGGAGAACTCAGTCCAGGTTACCATGGAGACGGCAGGATGCAAGCACTAGAGCTGCGCCTCGTGTTTGCCAAGGTGTGCATTAGTAGGTATCTCGAATTGGGTGTGCAGCCAGCTCTCAACTTCAGGCACTTGGATATGGTGTTTTAAGCATGTCACCAACTATTTGTCACCACATTATTCATATGCTTAATTCTTTAATAATTAAGCTGGTAGAAATTTAAGTCCTTTTTTGTACTTAGCAGTCTTTGTCTATGTGATCAGTTAGTCTCTGAGATGTTAACACATCCTGTATGTTTGTCAGTTCTCACTCAGTACTTTCTGTTTTTGCTCTAGATATTTTCTGGTGTCTTACAGTGATCTGAACTATTTTCACCTTCCAGGAAAACTGAACCTTTTCCATTATAGAGTACATTCTTCAGAGTTGTTTTTATATGTATATAATGGGATTTTGGCATACATGCATATTCTGATACCTTTGGCTAATATTGTTTAGTACCTTTGCTTCATCTCCTTATTCTGAAAAAAGTATATTCATCTTTAATGTGAACCTGTTTATTCCTCCTCTTTATGCATTTCAGATGTTCTTTTCTTGGTTTATTGAATGAATACATTGTTTCCACCTCATTATCTACTCTTCCTCATACCTGTTTGGAAGATACATACTTGCATTTTTTATGAGAACAAATTTAATATCTACGCTTCCTGTAGTTAAGACTAAGAAAGACATGAAGAACCAAAGAACAGAAGGACATGAAGGCTTCTCGTATGAGACATCAGAAGGCCTCTTGGCTCTTGCACTCCTCCTACTCCGACATTTTTCCTCTGTGTATTTTATCCAACTTCCCCACTTGCTTGTGTCTTGCCTGCCTGCCTTGGTGTACATGTAAATTTCATAGGAATAAGAAGTTTTAACTGTTCTCTTTGATTTACTCAGCATATCATAAGCATCTCATACAGCTGTTGCTCGATAAACCATCTCCACAGTACACAAATAAACATACTTCAAATTTATTTAATATTACTGAGCAGCTTTTGAACCCTTTTATCTATCTTTCGCTTAACGTTTTTATTGCTTTGTATAAATGATATTCATTTCGTTTAAACCATAGCATTTTCTTTGCCCATTGTTCATCTGTATGGTAATTTTTTTCTCAACACCCTCTAGAAGCTTATATATGTTTTATAGATGGCAAACTCTGACTTTTGTTCATGTGAAATATTTTTCTTCGATTCCTGTTCTTGGAAGATACATTTTGATGCAATACAAAGGTTAGATGACAGTTTTCTCGCTATTTGAAATTATCTAGCTGTTTGAAACATTAGGTGTCAATGTGAACATTTATTTTTATATAGCCTGTTTTTCTCTGTAGTTGCTTTGAATATCTTCTGTTTGTCCTTATTGATGCAATGTACCTAAAAATGAATTTCTGCTTAAGTGGTTTAGTGATCTTTTTTTTTTATCTGAGGACACACTCATTTTATTAAATTTGGGAAATGTTCAGGAATGATCTTATTATTACCCATCTCCTAATTTCTCTTTAATCATCTTCTACTGTAGGTGTTTTTGCTCCACTTTAAATCCCTCCATCTCAGTGTTGTTTGCTTTGTTTAGTTCCATCACATCTGCAGTCCTATTACTTGGCTTCTCCTTTTGTTGTTTTAATGATGTATTTATTTTTGTTGGAAAGGCAGATTCACAGAGAGGAGGAGAGACAGAAAGATCTTCCATTCAATGATTCACTGGACGCATTGGCTGAAGCTGAGCCAATCAGAAGCCAAAGCTGAGCATCTCTTTTGGATTTCTGACACAGGTGTAGGGTCCGTTCCAAAGCTTTAGGCCGTTCTCTACTGCTTTTCCAGGCCAAAAGCAGGGAGCTGGAACTCAAACCGGCACCCCTATGCCACTTGTAAGGTGAGGAGTTAGCCACTGAGCCATCATGCTGGGCCTTGCCAGGCTTCTCGGTAGATGTCAGTAGATAACTGTCTTCTAATATTAACCTTTCAACTGTAGTTTTTCAGTGATTTTTCAGTTAAGTTCTACTTGAATGTTTATCAAATCACTCTGTTAATTTCTAACAGTCTCCTGCTCATTACCCTTATTGTTGTTTCCTCTTTGACTTCTCCAACATGTAATGCCTGTGTGCTTTCTTTTGTTTCTCTCAGTTGTCTTTCCACCTCTTGTGAGTGCAAAATACCCATACCAAGGTTTGCTTGAGTGTTGTGCTTTGATTCTGAAAGGCTCTAGGGATACTGTTACAAATCCAGGTTTACTTTAAACTAAAATATTTTGGTTCTATTTTTTTTCCAACTTGGAGAAAATGGTGTAAACCAAGATGGCCATCCACATGTTCTTAAGACATCCAGAACTAAGAACAAGGCAGAGCCTTTTTATTTGCTCCTTCTGGGTGGTTTTTCTTCTGATCCACCACATATGCCTCCTCCTGAGACCTTTACAGGGGCCCTGTGCTGCACACTCCTCGGGCTTGTGTAAACTTCCTGCTTTGTCTGCTGATGTCATTGACCGAATGGATCTTTACCTGGTCTCAGGTGTACCACAGCTGCAGTGCCTGCTTACCTCATCAGGCTCACATTCTCAAGTTTTTCTGCCCGTAGAGGAGTTTATTCATTTTATTGTGAGCATGCATTTGAACAATTCCTTATATTGATAGAAACTGCATTGTGGCACAGTATTTCTTAATATGTTTTTGTGCACACTTACTCTCATCAATCAAGGCAAAAGAGCTGTAGGACACATCAACTTGTGCATGAGCTCTGCGGTCACCCATGTGGTCTGTGATCATGTGAGCTCGTGGGGTCGTGATCACACTGACGTTTTCTCTCAGCTCTGTCACTTGGGCATTATTGTAATGTGCACCTCTATTCTGGCCACTTCTACCAATCCAAGCTAGTTCCTCCCATTGCAAAGGTTACACTGCATGGCTTCTGTGGAGTGTGATAGGATACCTGGAGTTAAATGATGAACCACTTAGTTCTGGATGAAGTAAGTTTGCTATATTACAGTGTCAAAACAACCAGCACTCTGGAGTCCCAGAGAGAGGGTTGTTTTCTCCTTTCACGGGCTGACTTCTTCTGTGACAACTCATCAGTGCGTGGTTAAGCTCTTCCTCCAGTCATCTCACCTAATGTAGCCGAGCAGGCAACAATGAGCATCGATAGGTCATCCCCAAATTTATATTCCTTGACCCTACGAATGTCTATTCCAACATTAATCTTTGAATGCCTCTCCTTGTACCTTATCATTAGAAGGTATCCTTTAGGCATGGTCTCTCACAGAGTTGTGTGTGTGTGTGAACACCTCCAATGATACAGAGTAAACATTATACAATTTTTTTTTTTTAATCTTAGGGCTTCATTTCTTCAGGGGCTAAAACTGAACCAAGATTCTCATGGTTTACTTGTTTGTTTCAGTCTCAAAAGTAGCCAGTACATGAGGAAACAGGCCAGGGAAGTCCCCAAATATATGACAAGAGAGAACACATATTCCTATGCTTGAAATATCTAAGACCTATCTTTGAAAGCACAAGAAGAGCCAGAAATTTTAGAAAAGCACAGGCAAAAACTGTTGGTTGCCATAGTCTAGTTATTTGTATTGTATTAGGATCCTGAGCTACGTATACTTTATTGATTAAGGCTCTCAAAAGATGAATTCCAGTTTACCTAACAAAAAGCTGTAAAAAAAATTGTTTATCCCTCCTAAGGCCATAGAAAGAGGCAAAAGATAAACATTACAACACTGAGGGCAGGGTATCGTGAATTTACAATCTGAATTCCAAAGAATGCAGAATTGTTAGATTGTCTTGTTAGGGAAATTTCAACTATTTGATCTTTTAGTTTATTCATTTTAAATCTGTCTTATTTTCTTACATTTATGACTTAATTCTACCAGTACTTACAAATACATCTTTTAGCATATATGCTATTTAAATTATCTGAAGTTTAAATATGATTTCCTTTTGCCCATATGACTTTTATTCATGGTAGATTATTGATTCATTTGTACCATAAGATGGGAATTGAATTTATTCTTGAGGGTAGTTATCTGAAAAACCCTGTGTGTGAGTTGAGTTTTATATTTTACCCCTGTGATAGCTTTGAATTTGTTTGTGTCAATCACTAGACAAATACTGTTGGCTTAAGACCAAACTTATGCTAATTCCTTGACCTGCCATTGTCAAGTTTTCAGGGATGTTCCTGCTAAAGTGAGGAGGGGTGCTTGTGTAGCTGTAAGAGGACAAAAAGCTGGTTGGTGATGTTCAGGTGTCAGAGAAGAGAGGGCCAGCCTAGCCAGAAATCCCCTATAATGATGTGCTGGCACTTTGAGGAGGATGCATCCAAAAGAAATTTATGACAGCATTTTTTACTTATGTGCATTTCTCATCCCACACAATCCAAGGATTGTTTGTTTAGCCTCCGTTCTTTCCTGCCATTAGACAGTCATCCAATCCTAATGAGCTGGCTCTGGCAAGAAACCTTAGAATACTCAAATGTCAACGAGGAAAAAAAAAAACTTTTTATTATTATTTTTTCGCCTTTGTTGTCTGCAGGTACCCATTTATTTAGTTTTTTCCTAACTCATGGGCAGAAGGATGGGCTTATTTTTTTTTCAGCAGCCCTTTCAGAACCCCAGACCACTCCTAAGTGGTAAAATCACCTCAAACTACTCCTAAATGAAACTCAAGAGGATACAAATAATTGCATAGCTAACAGAGATTTTTTTATTTGTCTTTATTTAGAAAAGGAGAGAGGAGGAGAGAGAGAGACAAAGAAATTAAAAAGCTGTTTTGCCCTCTGGTTTATACCCCAAAGGCCTGCAGCAGCTAGAGCTGGGGCAGCTGACACTGAGGCTAAGAATGCAATCTGGGTTTTCCAGGTCGTCATCTGTTGCTTTGGACAGTGTGCATTGGCTGAAGGCTGCAATGGAAGGTGGACCCAGGGCCTAAAACCAGGACTCTGTGCGATGTGAGGATCCCAAGCAACATTTCATGTTCGTGCTGCATAGGTTTTTAGAAGTTGCCTGTTTTTCTTCTTCTTCTTCTTCTTTTTTTTTTTTTTAAAGATTTATTTTTATTGGAAAGGCAGATTTACAGAAAGAAGGAGAGGCAGAGAAAGGTCTCCACACACTGGTTCACTTCCCCAAAATGGCTATAGTGGCCATAGCTGAGCTGGTCTGAAGCCAGGATTCTGAAGCTTCTGAGTCTCCCACATGGGTACAAGTCCCAAGGTCTCAGACTATCCTCTACTGCTTTTCCAGGCCATAAAACAGAGAGCCTAGGTGGGAAGTGGAGCAGCTGGGACATGAACTGGTGCTGTGTGGGATGCTGGCATTTGCAGCTGGAGAATTAGCCAGTGGAACCATTGTATAGACTCCAGAAGTTGGCTGCTTTCGTTATTTGACTCCCCGCTAGCCAGTATGATTCGTGTGTGTGTACTAAAATGAAATAGGATGTCATTTGACGAAGGCAGTGGTATAAAGTTATATGGAAAGCAGGTAATATATTTGTACTTAATAAAGAAACGGCTGCAGCACATGAACGTTGCTCTGTGAGACTGCTACCCAATCCTCAGTGATGAGAATTGTTTTTCAGATCTTACTTGTGACAGAACAGGAAGTGATTGAAGATGTGTAGGCAAGTAATGCTCAGTTTCAAAACTGAAAGACTGTGTACATCTCTAGAGCTGCTTTTCAACATGCAAAAGAGCAATTCTTGCAATATATCTGGGTGTTACAGAACCAAAGTTTCATTGAATAATTCACGCTGAGTTAGTATTTTGGGGGTGGATATACTAGCTCCTGGGGATAAGAAAATAGGAAATGATGCTAAGTTCCCTGTCTTGTTTGATTTCTGTCTAAGCCTTTCCTTCACCAGGTATCTGGTGCAGAATATTCTAGTGAAGGAAACATCTGAGGATATCATATGTTGACTATTTTATTTAGAGAAATTCAGTCTTTAAACATGGAGAATAAAGGATGCAAAGGCTGAGGGACTAAATATAGACAAAGGTGAGCAAATAACTTGGGCATTATGGGGGGGAAAGTAAAACATAAATATGGACTGTGATCAGTTAGCAACCAGTGAGGCATGGGAGAGCTAGTAGTTCCACATGGGATATTTGTGTGTTGATCATTGAACAAAAGGATGTAGCAGCCATGCCATTTGTTGGCAGAAGCAATGAAGAGTCAAGTAAATTGTAACTGTCACCAAAGCACAGATTTTAGTATCTCAGATTTATACTTGTGCTGTTTGTACTTTGTGCTATACTGGAATTGTTATATGCACCTGTTTCTGTCCATGGGACATTTGTCCAAGACGGTCTTGACAACTTAGCTGCTATTGGCCACTTAATGCTATAACCAAATACTAGCCGGCCTGGGAGTTGATCTTAGCAAGAAAAGGTTATCATCCTTCATTGCTTCTCTTCTTGATTTGCTAGCTCCTGTGTGGTTTTGTCCAAAAGTTTGCTTGCATTGCTCTCTTTTCGTACCTCATCAATGATGTGGGTAAGACTCTATGCAGCTTAGATAAATAGAAACTGGGAGTTGTTTATGCCTGATCACATCAGAGGTAAAGGTTGTAAATGTTAAATATGCAGTCCCTCGTCTGGTGATGCATGCTTTGTGTAGTTCAGTTAAAAGAATTATGGATAGGATGGGAAGATGGAGTATGTAGACTGACTGTTCTGCTATCTTCTTTTTTGGAGAAAATTTCTCTTTTCCAACTATATACTCTGATCTAATGGGGTTGCCTGTCACTCAGACTCACTGGCCATTAGGGCAAACATGTGACAAAGAACAGCAACTGTCATTTCTTTCCATTTATCTATAGCACTTGGTTGAACTAGAGCTAGAAGGGGCTTGCCTCTGAGTTCAAGAACTAGGAGAAATCAATTCAGTGAAATAGCACAATAAAGCTCCTTTAATGTTACCTGCTTTGTGTTAAATTATGTCTTTATAGATTCCTGATAGATATTAGTCATTTGAAGTAGATTGTTATCAGGCCCTAAACTTCAGAACTGATTGGTTTTAAGTAGACTGTGATGGATAAGATTGCCTCTATTGGGACTGTGAAAATTGCATTATTTTGTGATCCTATAACAGGTGGTTAATTCCCTCCTGTCATGTCTTGGTGTCATAGTCTATCCATATTTACCAAGACAGACCTTAGAAGGAAAGCTCAGATATGATAGGGTGTTGGTTCCTTCTGAAACTATCGGAATTCTAATAAGGAAAAAGACCAACAACCTGCTGTTATAAATAGAACCATGAAATAATCAGTGCTTATTATTGTTAGCATAAATCCCTTCCATTTGCCAGCAGCATCCTTCCTGGTCCTTTGCAAGACCCTGCCTCCTCCTGCATGAATGTATTTCTATTTATTCCAGAGGGTTCATCCATCTCCTCACGGCCTTTTCCTACAAATGTTTACTTAGCACCCTTTGTGTGCTTGATATTCAACAAAATTTCAGATGATTCTACTGAGTCCATTTCTAGGACATGACATTAGTACGCCAATTGATTACAGAAGATTCCATTTAGAAAGACAACTCAGAACTCTAAATCTGCAGCATGTCAGCAAGCACTGCCCTTGTGAGATTCCTAAATGGAAACCATAATTAGATGAGCATTTGGTAATACCACTTGGGCACCCACTATGCAAATTCATCATGATATTTGCCTTTGGGGAGCTCAAAGATTCTTAAGAATGTTCCCAACGGGATCATGGTATATCCTTAGGTTTTGAAGCTGAGTTTTTCTTCAAAGGGACTACATTCTCATTCTCTCCTGAAATCAAATAACGCCAAAGGAAAGAATGAGATATTTTGAGCTCCAGGGCAAATGCCAAAGTTACAGAATCACTTTGTGAACAGTGTGAAACCCTCTTTGTCATTGAATAAAGTTTCCTAATGGGATTTGTATTCAAATCTTTCTAACACACATTTCCTGCATTTCTATGCTCATAGAGTGAAATCACCAAGGTTGAAGTCTGATTGTTAAGTGAATTTTTAAATTCATTATTTGATTTATTCATATATTTGTTTACAAAATATTCATTGAACCCATGCTATATAGCAATTGTGTGCCAGGGAAATTCAGAGGTGACAGAGCTGACAGTGAAGAAATTTGAATTACAGTTCTCATTTTCCAATGAGTGACTTTGTGATCCTGAAAGAATTAAGAAAATGCTCAGAATATTATTTTTATTTATAGAAGGACTATATATTTTACAATTACAGAAAGGACCATGTAAGTGTAAAAATTATATAAGTACATGATCAAATAAATGGGAAAAAGATAAATGTAGAAGGAGTAGAAAAATAAAATTACCATCTGACCATTGCTACAAATGACCTCTATAATTATATGCTAAAACCAGTGGATGGAACTTTATGTAGGATAGTTGAAGAACCTCAAAGTGTTTTCTTCCAATATTTTTTTAAGTTGACAGATACAAATTGTAGTTTTGGATACTGTGTGATACTTCAATATATATACATATTGTGCAATATTCAACTCAGTAAAATTCTTCAAAGGTTTGTTCTTTGCAATGAAAACATTCAAAATCCTTTCTTCTACGGTAGTCGAAATACACGGTCCATTATCATGATCTGTAGTCACCTTACTGGGTAATGGAACCTCAGAAGTTGTAGAGAGATGGCTGCAATGTGCCTACAGCTTTGGCATTTCTTCATCTCAAATGTGAAGTTAATGGCTCCTACTTTAATTGCAGGTGGGTTCAGTCCTCCTTTAGCATAGAATGTGGGAAGCCCTAAACAACTCTTTTAAGAGGAGCAATCTGGCAGATACCACCTTAACTAAATTATCACTGTTCACATCATCAATAATCCCACAAAGCCCCTAAAATTTTGCAGTGAAGTAGGTCCTTCACTTCTGCAATATTTTTTTCCTCAGAATCATATCCCTGCTCTGCTCATGTGAAAACATGGGACAAATCCACATTGGTGGACATTCTGCTGATACAGGACCAGGATTTTCATATATGTCCCAGCAAACATAATTCAGATGAGTGTCCAGCGATTCCAAGTCACTGTCTAGTTCATGCCTTGTAGAATGTCAGCACTGTGTTCTAGCTCACAGTACAGTGCTTGATACATGAAAAATGCTCAGTAAGAATTGCTGGGTGAATTAGTGAATGAATCCTGTGCATTTTTTGTTATTATGGTTTTTTGATTTCTGATTTTAACATTTCTTCATGTCTATTAAGAATGTGAGGGGTTACAGACTCATGTGGGCCCCTGATTCCAATTAGGACCAGGGGGAGAAGATGCAGGTGGGTGAGATAGGTATTTCAATTTTCTCTCCTGTGTCCCCAGGTTGTGGGAGAATGTTTGTGCTCCATGCTGTCATACTGTGTCAGTGCCTGGAATGGAGAAGGTCCTTTGAGGCCCTGATGTGAAGAATGTTACATAAGCGTTGCTTGAATGATCTTTGCTATTCAGAGGGGTTGTCAGCTTTGTTACAGCAGAGCTGCAAAACTCTAAGGCCTGATGGCTGTCCTTGTGTGCCTCAGTGTTCAGAGGCTGGCCCAGAGTGTTATCCACCCTGTCCTTTCCATCTTTGATGAGGGATTTAAACTCTTCAGTTGGCTTAGGTGAGCTGGTTGTCTTGTCTTTTGTGTTCATCTGGGCATGCTCTCCATTCTGAGCTTAACTCCAGACCTCAGGGAAAAGCACATAGATGTGTGGTCTGATCCCGGAGCACACATTGCAGCACTGTGTCACCTCAGGTGTGGACCCTCCTGCATGAATTCTATACTGGTCAATAACTGGTAGGATTAGGATGCACTAATGGAAGTGAGCAGAGATTAAAACCCTCAAATCATGGTTAGGATATGAGAGAATTTTACTTTTACTCTGTTTAATAGGGTAAAATGAAGGTTTTCAACAGCAGGGGCAGTGGCCAAGGGAAATATCTAGCGACAAATTATGATTGAAAGCCTTAGGTCCCATCAATCAATCAGTGGCCTAGCGAGTCTGAGTTTTTCCCAAGGATGCTCTGTCTTGCCTTGGAGGGCCCAGAGCCTGGACACCTAACTGTCAAAGCTCTCTGATCACAGCCAGGCACATGTATGGCCAGGTACATGGTACCTTGCCTCTCAAAACATCTATGACTGTGGGCCTCAGCCCTCAAATGTGGGTTCCAGTGTCTGAATGGAAGCATGTTCCAGACCTCCTGCAGAAGGATGTTTCACTTGCTCTTACCTAGTGCTTGAAGTTGTTGAGATCGCTGGGGTCTTGCAGTGGGGAGACACAGCTGAGGACAGCCAAGGAGCAGACACAAGAAGTCAAAGCACAGTCTTAAGTTCTAGACAGGCAATTCCTGAATTTTAGAGAACTGATGGAGCTGTGTTATCTACTTCCTGACTGTTTGCCAGAGCTGGGAAAGCATGTTCTGTGGACAGGTGTTTGATAGGCCACTGACTTGGCATTTCTTAGTGAAGGAGCCTCTATTCTCAAGAGAGCCCTTCGCAAAGCTTGAGTCTGTTTTGGGGCCATTCTCTGAGGCCACACACAGTGCTGTAAAACAGTGTCTTTCTCCGTTTAGACAACACAAGGGAATTCGTTGTTACCTTGCCTTCTTCCTATTGATTTAACTTCTTCTGGTTTTTAACAAGCTGACCTCTGTAGGTTTGGCTAAGACCAACTTCCAGGTCATGACCATTAGCACTGGGTTGCAGTTTTCTGCAGAAAGCTCCTTTTTTCCCCAGAGATGGTAGCTCAGCTATTTCATGACATAATAGGGTAGAAAAGTGGCAGACAGACTGTCAAACCTGATGCAAATGATATTTCATGAAAACTGGCTTAAATTGGCTGAAGCTGTTTTTAGACAGATCAGTTGAAAGAGTATGTGGGGCATCATTTTGACTTGCAGGAACACAGTTCTAAAGAATTGGGTTTTTCATCTTATACTCATAGAGGTTTGTAGGTGTAGGCAGAGGCTGCTTAGGAAAAGCTGGTGAGGACTTGTTAATGTGAAGCTATGTAAATCGGGTACATGCTGCCCTGGGTTAATTGAAAGGGAAGTGTGAGCTAAGTGATGAGAAAGAAAAAGCCATATTGGAATGAGAATACTTGCATGCCCTGGAAAGATAAACCTTTATTCTACCCAGGCTATTTAAAAAGTGGCAGGAACTCTGCACCAAGACACAGGAGACTGGGCTCCTTTAGCTCAGTAGGATTCCTTTACAGAGGAAATGGAAGAGGCAAGTGGTATTTTGATGCAGAAGTTCAAGAGTACCACCCAGCAACTTGGAAAAGTTAGCTTTCTGAGGCCTCTGACGACTCATTCTCTTGAGTTTAGACAAATCACAGCCTCAAAATGGAATGGAAAAACAAATGGAAATTTGTAATGTATGTTATGCACACTACCCAAATGCCTTTCTTCTTCTTTCTACCCAAATCTTGGCAATGGTCATGTCTCTGTAATGGTCCAGTTGCCAAGCAAGTGTGGTTTCCTTTGCAGAGTGCTTCTGCCAGGCTGTGCCCCGCCCAGCTGAGCCCAAGACCACCTCTGCCTGAATAATTGTATGCTAGAGAGAGCATCTGAGCTGTACCCGGTCCATCTGGGGAGTCTGGGTTCTCTCCTCAAATGTTCATTTTCACTTTCAGGATTCAGAGACCAGTTTCTTTGCAGACAAGACACAAAAGTGAAGGTGTTTGTTTCCCATGGGTTTCCTGCTCCCTGTCAGCGTTCCTCCTACTTGTACACAACTGGAGACAATATAAAATAAGTCAAGTTTCTTGTTAAGCTTAGGAGGTTAGGTTCTTTGAAATCCATTTCCGTAATAATTTATTTATTTATTTTTTAAGATTTATTTTTATTATTTTTTTTATTGGAAAGGCGGATATACAGAGAGGAGAGACAGAGAGGAAGATCTTCCGTCCGATGATTCACTCCCCAAGTAAGCACAACGGCCGATACTATGCCGATCCAAAGCCAGGAGCCTCTTCCGGGTCTCCCACGCGGGTGCAGGGTCCCAAAGCTTTGGGCCGTCCTGGACTGCTTTCCCAGGCCACAGGCAGGGAGCTGGAAGGGAAGCGGGGCTGCTGGGATTAGAACCGGCGCCCATATGGGATCCCGGGCGTGCAAGGTGAGGACCTTTAACCACTTGCGCCACCGCGCCGGGCCCAATTTCCGTAATAATTTAGATGAGAGACAAAGTGCTGAACATAGTCCTATCACATTTGACTCAATGTAGAATAGATGTTGGGAATTTGTCTGAAAATCATTACTGTGTGGTTGCCTACAAAATCTCCCCTCCTCTTCCTTACACTGAACCATTCTCTTGGTTGATTCAGTATCCCTGCTTTTCCCTGGATCCTTTTTAGGTTATGGAGATGAAGAATTTTGGAGGCAATCAAGCAGAAGTATGGAGTGGCCCAAGCTATTTTTGAGGAGAGGATTTGAAGCATGTATATTGTATGAAATTTATGGTAAACAGGGAAGATTTTTGCTGAAAATTTTTAGAAATGTTGCTGTTGGTGAAAGTCTTTTTTATTTTGTTAGGGATTAGAGAAAAAATAAGAATGGGAGAAGGAACTAATTTGAATTTTTGGCGATTGGATCACATTCATTGGCCTGCAGAATCACTCTGGTGTCAAGTCATGTGAATCCTAAGTGTGTATCATAAATATTCATTCTAACTGCTCAGCCCATCCATATGTATCTTCCAGTATACATCCTCTGCTTTCTAGAAGAGACGGCAGAACATAAATTTAGTTTGGAACCTATTTGGGAAGATTAAAAATGGGAAGAAAATTCCTAAGTGCTTGGTGTTCATTATGTTAGTGACACTGTGCAACAGAAGATCAGAAATGGACTAAATCACACAAGCAAATCAGACTCAGAGGAGTTCAGACAAGTGCCTAGGGTCACACAGAAATCTGCAGAGGAAGTATTCAGTACATCCCTGCTTAGTCCTCACTTGCGTGTCTCATTTCATTTGCTTCTATACTGCACTCCTCAGGACAGAAAACCTCCACTCTTCTATGGTTTACTATTTATCCCATCTTTGGGATGATCAGTTACCATTTTCTGCTTCATTGATAGCCAAGCCCTTCATAAGAAGTCCCTAGGAACCTCTGCTTTTCTTCCATGAACAACATCAAAGGCTCATCCATCCCATAAACTTTATTTTCTAAATAGTCTTCAATCACTAGGAACATCAAGATGAAATGAAAATGAAGTTCATGTACTCTGGTTCTCTGGAGAGAGATGTTAGAATTTAGCTGGTACTTGGAATCAACTTTTGTTATTTTAACTTTGAATCAATTAAAAGTTCTCAGAACATGTACATATCGGAACCCTGGACGTATATTGGGTGGTGGTTCCCCATTCCTGGGAACTGGGACATTTGGGAAACTGGGTGTGGCTTCCCTCTTTATCTCTCCTCTTCCTGCAGAAACAAGAAGAATAAATAATAAATTTGGAAGTAATAATTTCACCCACTTATCCCTTGATCCTTCCCATCCTGATCAACCATGTAATTGACATGAAGAATAAAATAAATAAACAAAAATAACCCGGAAGAAGTTCCTGGATCCTGGCTTCAGATAGCTCTCACTTAGGGAGTGAATCATCGGATGGAAGATCTTCCTCTCTGTCTCTTCTCTGTATATCTGCCTTTCTATTATAAAAAAAAAAAAGTAAATCTTAAGAAAAAAAGTTAATCTCTATGTTACAGAGAATTCTGTATACCTGAACTGAATAGAAAGAAAAGTTTCCATGTAGAAATCAGTGAGCAAAGCAAAATTTATTAAGTTGGAAATCTCCTACTACAGCAGTGAGGAGGGGAGCTTCCAAGTGAGAAGACATGAAAAACTGTGTGTCAAGTTTTAAGCATGATTTGGGGCTGGGGAGGCGGGAGGGAGTCGGGGGGAGAGAGAGAGAATGAGAGAGAGAGAAAGAAAGAGAAAGAGGATGAGAACCACAGCTAGCAACTAGTTAGATTTTGGGGATAACGGGGATAATACTTACCCAAAGGACAGAGTCCTAGTCGTGTCTAACCTGTTCAGAACAAGCATCTGTTAGAAGGGTGTGACTGGTCACTTCTTACCTGCAAGCTCGGAAGAGTGATGTCACTATTGCCTTGCTGTGTTCATGATAAACAGGAAATCCAGAGGAATAGGGATCAGCACTTTTCACATGGCTGAAGGTGGAAGAGAAACAAGCCTGGTATGCCCTCTTAAAGAGACTCCTCCTTTCCACATTCCAATGGGGTATATACCTAACTGCCTAGTCGTTACTATTCTTATGTTAACACTAGAAACTCAAAGGAATGGATATTTTACCTTTTCAAAGCAGTTTTTGCAGACACTTTCCATGAATTTCCCCTTTTCTCATTTCATCAGGAACCTGGCCCCCATCCGCCTATTTGGTCATCTGACTCCTTACAGTGAGATGTAAAGGACAGTTGATCTTATTTTTTTAATGAGTGAATTCTGCATGCTGATTGACAAGCGTGGGAATGGGACTGATGGGCTATTATGTCCCAAACATAGTGAAGATGAATTTCTCCCTGCGCTGTCACACATTTACAGATGCTTACCACTACCCATCGGGACATTGTGCATGGGTAACAGTGAGCTGGACATTAGATTAAGGCAATCTCTGCTTTCCAATGTTATTTCTTGTTCTCTTCAGATGTACTGACTGACTGTGACTGTTTGATCTCTGCAGGGCTTCATGAGGTGACAACCCTTTTAGTAGTTTAATGCTTCTGTTTAGGGTAAGCCTGCTGTTTGAAAGGATTTTATGCGGCTTAAGCATTTAATCCTTAGCGTAGTGGGTAAAGCTGACACCTGTGGTGCTGTCACCCCTTGGGGGAGGGTTTGGGAGTCCTGGCTGCTTGACTTCTGATCCAACTCTCTGCTAATGGTGTAGGAAGGCATCCAAGGATGACTCAAGTATTTGGGTTCCTGCCACTGACCTAAGGGTTCTGCATGAAGCTCTTGGTACCTACTTTTGGCTTGGAACTGGTTGTTGCAGCCATTCTAGGGTAGTGAACTAGCAATATCCTAGAAGATTTTGCCTTCCCGCCTGTCTGTCTGTCTCTCCAACCCTAAAATAAATAAATCTGTTCAAAATGAGTGACAATACTTCAGGATCTGCAGTCATAAGGGAGGCTGTTTGGGGCTGTGATCCTACAGATTTTAGTAACAGGTGGAAGGAACGATTCTGTTTTTTAAATTTAAGTCTCCCACAATATCCATTGCATTTCTGTGCCTTGAAAATGTACGCTAATTTAAGGTAGTGATAGTGGCTGAGGCATGGTGCAGGCAGGTTAAAAAAATCCAAATTTAAGAAGTGTTCACCATGAGACCAAAGTCTTTGTGGGTCATGAGCTATGTCTCTTCGTCCTATATGCAGGCATCACTCTTGGGAGTCTGGCCTTACTCTGTCATTTGCCTCATTAACATCTATAATTCATCTGCTGCAGGTCACACATTCACCAAATTTCTGCCAGGTGTTTTTTTTATTCTTTTTTTTTTTCCTCTGGTGAATACTGGTGGACGGGTTAACATCAAAAGGAATTTTACACATTCAGAAATGACCCTCAGGCATTTAATATACTAACAGGGTAGGCCTCATTCAATTTCTCCTGTCACTACCTATCTTTTTCACCTAATGGCATCAGAGTCTATTTGCCAGGCAATTGCAGTTGGGACTATAGTTTTGAATAATATTACTGGCAGATGGGTTTATTCAGCCCCTGGGAATGGAATCATCTGATGGCTATCATAACACCACAGTGTTTGTTCTCTTTATTGTCAAAGTGCTTTCCCATTCATCTGAACCATCAGCTTTCCCAATTACCTTTCTTTTAAAATAGCAGCCATTGCCTCCATGCCCCTTGGGAACAGAAAGGTAGAGAGCCGGGTTTCTGTTCCTGTAGCCTTGAGATGCTGTGGGATGTTTTCTTGATGAGATCATAACTCCACCTGAAATGAAATTAGAGAACTTTTGCTCACTAAAGACAGGAGGAGACTTTGGCAGCCCATGTACACTGGTGTGTCTGTCCTTCTGTGATCTGCCTCCAGCCACTTGTTTCTTTCTATAGTGTTTTCTTCTCTGTGATGGGTATTGAGGAGTTCCCAGAGCAGACTAAACTTTCTTCTCCTTAAGTAGTTTGTCTTCTTTTTTTTTAAAAAAAAATTATTTATTTATTTTATCATCCCATGATACACTTGGTTAGGTGCTGGGATTTTCCTCCCCTCCCAAATCTCCTTCCTCTTCTGATTTCCCCTGTTAGTACAATACTGTAGTCCTTCAAAAACAACCGTGAGTCCATCATTCTGTTACTAAGTGTATCCTGACATTCAAGTATATCTATGGGTTACCTACTCTATTAGAGCACATTGTGCCAGTGAGTCAAATGACTAATGTGAGCTATGTCTTAAAGGATCATAATATAATAAGATTGCAAAGATGCAGTAACATACCAAGCACAGTGATGTGAGTGTGTACAATAAATTCTCAGTGTTTGTGTACGTGCCAACATTTTAATGTGTATTGCCAGGCTACTTTTGCTTTAAACTATTTTTCCTATCCCAGTTTACTTCTTTTATCTTTTTAACAGTGTCAGTCAAACCAGTATAACTAAAATATTCATCTTTTCCTCCCCTCTTTCACCTTCCCCTTCTAACCAGATGTTCACAGCTCCATATGATAAACATCTCAAAATATAGAGCCCTCTCTTCTGCATTGCCCCATTCTCTTTTCAACTGCATTGTTTCCTCCTGCAATTTCTATTTTAACAATGATTCCAAAATGATTGAGCTGGATAATTGTCCCTTAATCTGATTCATCTTCTACGCTGCTTCAAAAATTACAATTCTGATATCATTCAATATTGTGTGGTTCTTTAAATAATCATAGAAAAAAATGTTCAAACAAGGAAGCGAGGCACATGAGGACCTGTGACTGCAGATAGCAGCATTTTTCGGTAAATGGGCATAGCCTTAGCATGAACCCAATGTTAGCTATGAGCTCTGGGTGATAATCACATGTAAATGTTGGTTCATTATTTTAATAATTATACTCATCTGATAGCTGATACTGATTACGTGAGAGGTGGTGCATGTGTAGGGTAAGGGGCATATGGAGGAAATTCATGTAGCTTCTCAAATTTTGCTGTGAACCCAAAGCTCTAACAAGTAAATTTTATTAGAAAACAGAAAATGAATTAGAAAACTAAAATAGTAGATATTTTCGGCTTTGTAGGCCAAGGAGAACCTATTAATGCTCCTCAGCTTTGCTTCTCTAGTACAAACGCAGCCGGACAAGGCATAAAAAAATGAGCTCAACTGTGCTACAATAAGATCTTACGCACATTGATATTTGAATTTCATTAAATTTATGTTTGCCAGTATTTTGATTTTTAAAATCAATGTAAGAATATTTTCACACAAAAAATTCTTAGTACCTAGCCTGTATGAGATGTATGGCAGTCCAGACTTGGTCCATAAGTCACCCCCGATGTACACAGTCTGAACCTTGTTAGCTCCCTCATGCCCATTACTTCACTCCGTCTTCTTCCCAATCCTTTGTTTGTGCCACAGTGAACTATCTGCCTGCAGTACATCTCATATGGTTTCACAAAAGACCATTCAATACTGAATCTCTGAAAATCCTGTCATATCCTTGAAACTGACCCTTGGGACTCTTAGACTTCCTGTCCGGAGGCCATTTCCTTGTGAACACACCACTTCCTTGATAGCACCTTCTAAATGATCAAGAATAGTAAAGGGCTCGAGATTTTAGCCCATTGGAATTTACCCAAGATTAGAACTTTGTAAAATTCTTGCCAGGTTTGACTTTATTCTTATGAATACATTCTGTAATTTTTTGATAATTATTTTATCATGCCCCAGATTTATTTATTTTTGTGTTTTACCTTTATTAAGACAACAGATTCCATGTAGTCCACAGGTACAGCTCCAAGTAGACTGTACACTTTGCTTGCTCACTTGCTTCTGCATCATGTCTTTCCATCTTTCCCCTCTCAACAGTACATGCACAGTCATAATTAACAAATATATATATATATATATTAATTACATTGCATTATGTGACACAGTTTCATAGTATTATTAATTACATTGCATTATGTGACACAGTTTCATAGGCTCTGGGGATCCCCTATCCCCTCCCCGTACCCTTCCCCCATGGTGGATTCCTCCACCTTGTTGCTGTATTACATTTCAAATTCAGTCAAGATTCTTCCATTGCAAGCATATACCAAGCATAGACCCCAGCATCTTATTGTCCAGATAAATTCAACAGTTTCTTGGGGAGACCATCTCTGGTCTGAAGGCAGAGCTGGCAGAATATCATCCCAATCAATTTAAAGCCACAGCATAACATCAATGGCAATTTACAACATTGTGGAATTAATTGACATGGTATTGAGTAACCAATATGTTAGAAAATGCAAGTTCTTCACTGCATCCTGTGATTAGTTCATTGACATTTCAATTTTTTAAATATATATTTTTTATTTTTTAATATATTTTTTATTAATTATATATTGCATTGTGTGACACAGTTTTATAGGCACTGGGATTCCCCCTACCCCTCCCCACACCCTCCCCCCATGGTGGATTCCTCCACCTTATTGCATAACCACAGTGCAAGTTCAGTTGAGATTCTTTCATTGCAAGCATATACCAAGTATAGAGTCCAGTATCTTATTGTCCAGATAAGTTCAATGGCTTCTTAGGCAGACCTTCTCTGGTCTGAAGGTAGATCCAGCAGAGTATCATCCCAGTCAATTAAAAGCTCCAACATAACATCAGCAACGATGTATAACGTTATGGAATTAATTGACATAGTATTGAGTAACCAATATGTTAAAAATAAATGCAAGTCATAATTTTAATCCATTGTATCAATTGTTACAGTCTTACTTTGCCACTAATCATAATATGCGTCAAGTGAGAATTAAAAGGGTAACAAGAACCCATTTCCACTGGAGTGTAAATATGGGCTAAAAATGACAATCTAGTCCCAGTGTGACCATTTTATTCATGTTCTTTGGTGTCTCTTCCAGACTGGCTGCCACATATTAGAGAAAACGCATGATATTTGTCTTTTTTGGAACTGGCTTATTTTGTGAAGCACAAAAGTTACCAGTGTGCTGCAAAAGATAATTTAGTTCATTTATGTGTGTTGATTTTATATCTTTCAACTTTGCCACACTCTTATGAGTTCCAATATTAGTAGTCTTTTGGTTCCCCTTATAATGAGAATTCTAGTCAGTACGCATGGGTTATTCTGAAGTACATTTCAAGACTCCCTTTCCTCCCGCTTACTTGCTGCTGTACAGCTGCTAGCATACAGTTGGTAAAAATCTCTAGTGTTTTGGAATCCTGGGTGCTATCTTGTCACCTCATCTTGTAGTAGGAGTTGTCCTGTGTTTTGGGTTTTAGTAGATCTGTTTTTCAATGGAGTGATTTGAAGGGATTTAACAAGGGCAATGTTACTGTAGCCCTACACCCCAGGATCCCGCTGTTTAATTCTTCCACTGTTCTAATCTGGTTCAATATGACCCTCCATTATTTTTCATTTTCTGCATTTTGCCCCAAACCTCAATACTTCTCATGGGGCATAGCTTGTTTCCTTTTGTTTCTTTTCTTGTTTCTAGTTCAAGCACCTTTCCTGGGGTATAGCAATTTTATCAAAGGCTATAATGTATCACCAATGATATTATCTTAATCCACTGGATTTCTGTATCTTGTGGCATTTATTTTGTACTTATATACCCTCTTTTGGAAATACATAAAGTGTATATTTCAGTACCTTTCAATGAAAGTTAAAGTGTAGCTTAGAGGCAATGCCAGGAAAAAAACATGATCAAATTATATTCTATGCTATATATGCCTGTCTTTTGCTGTAAGTTAATGAATGGCCAAGGAATCTCTGAAAGGCAGTTGATGTCAGGAAATATGGTTTCTTTGGCTTCTGACGCCATTCTTAAAACTTAACCTCTGTGCAGCAGAAGCGTGATGGTTCTGTCAAGCCTCATTGATTTCCTGAAGATGAAAGTGCTCCATATCTTTTAATCATAAAGACACTTTAAAAAATACAGTCTGCTACAATATTATGGTTTTACGTTGCGAATGCTCTGAAGACATGTTAATGCTCTGAATCTAGTGGGTCAGGCTGTTCATTCTGAACTAGTGGTGATGCTTTATGAGAAGTATGACTTTATAGATTTTGTATTCCTTTTCCATGCTATCCTAAGAATTTATCACATATTTAGTAGATGAAATCATCATCATCTACTGTTCTTTAATTTCTATTCATTGGGTGGGCATGACTTGACCTTTGACTCAAGTCTAACAAGGTGAAAACCAAAATGTTGGCTGGTTTCAGTTATTTGTCATACAGAAACTATTTCCATAGTTCAGCCATGTTGTTGCCTGTATATAACTTATTGCACCTGCAAAATGAGGTATGAGATTGCTTACTGGTTGTGGTTGAAGATCAAAAATTGCTACTAGAAATTGCTTTTAAAGCCTTTGCATGTTTTCCAAATATGATAGGTGGAGTACATCTCCTGTTTCTAATCTATCTGACACTGCCCCTCTGCTTTAACTTCTTCTTCGTCTAAATACAGTTCTTGGTTCCTGTGATTAGATTTGGCCAACCAGATAATCCAGGAAATCTGCTTTTTACATTTTAAAAGATTAGCATATTTATTTGCAGATTAGTTACAGAGGGAGAGAAAGGGAGAGAGGAATCTTTCATTCCTTGAATCAATGTCCACATGGCTGCTGTGGCCAAGGCTTGGCATGACCAGGGCCAGGAGCTTCATCTGTGTCTGCAGCATGAGTGGCAGGGAACCACGTACTTGGGCTGTTTTCTGCTGCTTTTCCCATTATTAGCAGGGAGCTCGATCAGAAGTGTTTCGGCTAGGACACAAACTGGCATCCATACTGGATGGCAGTGTTGCAGGCAATGGCTTCACATCCTATGTCACAATGATGGACCAAAAATCTTTGTGTTTTAATGTTAGCCACTCTAATTATTATTTCGAAGTTTCCAAAACCCTTTTAATAAATATGAATCCAGGGGTAACTGTGTGGGTAACTTTGGAACAATAGTCTGCCTTACAGAAAGATTGTTACTGGAATTGTATGTGACACAGCAGTTAAGAAACTACTTGGGATTCCCAGATCTCATATTGAAGTGCTAGGGTGCTAGTCCCTATTCCTATGATGACGCAGCTTTTTTTTTCATATACATCCTAACATACAGTAGGTGATGCTCAAATACTTGTGTCCCTGCCACCCACCTGGGAGACCCGGATAATGTTCCCTTCTCCTGGCTTTACACTGGCCCAGCTGCGTTGTCACAGGCATTTGGTGAGTGCATCAGTAAGAAGACTGGTGTGTGTGTGTGTGTGTGTGTGTGTGTGTGTGTTTGTGTTTGCCTACTTTCAGATGAGTAAACAATAAGCTTAGATGTTTATTTCTCAATGATTAGAAAACAGCAAAAGGGAAAATAAATTTAATAATGAGCAATAACTTTAATCATATTACCTCCAGCATTAGGCTCATGAGCACTCCATTCCAGATTCTATCTCATACAGAAGGGAGAGCTTAAATGTGTAATGGTAATTTCAAGGTTATTTTATGGATCCCATTTTTGAGCAATGTGTTCCATAAAGACTGGCGACAACCCGAGAAACAGTTTTCCTTTAAAATTTTTTTTGCCTCTCTGTCACCATAAACCTAGAGGGAATGAGAAGATCCTTTTGAAAAATATCAGATCATATGTTCTCTCTGATATAAGGCAACCTTCATGCAAAACACAAGATCAACAGCCCTTTCAATACTGTTTTTGCTACATCTCGGAGGGTTTGATATTTTTGTTTTTATTTTCATTCACTCAAAAACATTTCTGTTTTTCTTATTAATTTCATCACTGGTGCATAGGTCACACAACAGCATTGTTTGCTTTGGGAAGGTCTTTGATTTTCTTTTTCATTCCTTCAGGGACACATTGGTCATTCAGTAGCATCTTATTTAACTTCATGTTGTTGTAAATTTTCTGTTTTTCCCTCTGTTGTTGATTTTGTCTCATGGTTTCTCACTTAAGGGGAAGTATAGTAACTGTGTAGTGGAGACTGTCACAATCGGATGTGAAGATACAATGCAGTGTGCATCTCTACTTCCAAATCAAAATGGACTCTCAATAAAACTATTGAATGTCTCTTGACAATAGGATGCTGGACTCCTGCCGTTGTCCACGCAGGACAGTCTTAAGTAGCAGAATGATGGACTTATGGCTGATTGTGAAGGACTATACTATTGTAATGACATGGGGGAAGTTAGTGAGAGAATGGGGATTTGGGAAGGGAGGGAAGGGAAAACCCAGAGCCTATGTAACTGTGTCATGGAATAATAAGATAAATAATTATGTTTTATAAAAGCCAGATCTTGATTCCAGTTAACTCAGAAATTAAAATCAATAGATAACATTGTTCCCTAGAGCATTGACTAGCCTTACTGATGAACCTACATGCATTTTGTCATATCTGACATTTAAAAAAATCTGTAAGGTGCGTACTGTTTCTGCTAGAGACACTAAAGCATCTGAGTAAAACCCCCGAACTTATACAAAAGGTGAGAGTATTCCATCCACCCATCCATGTATCCAACCATCCATTCAGAGCCTAGAGTTCAACCTGGGTTTTCCGCATGAGCTCTGGAGATCACTTACTACCTCCCAGGGTGTGCGTTTTAGGGAAGCTATAGCTGGAAACAGAGCTAGAACTTGAACGCAGATATTCTCATAGGAGAAGCAAGTTTCCCAAGCAGTATGTTGATTTTTGTGCTAAATGTCTACCCTGATAGCATTGTTTATAACATTTTAATTTGTATAAACAGAACAAGCTTCATGCATTTAGTATGTATAACTTTTTAACATTTATTATTATTTATTTGAAATACTGAGTTACATAGAGGCAGAGGTAGAAATACATATACAGAGGTCTTCCATCCTCTGCTTTGTTCTCCAATGAATGCAACAGGTAGGGCTGAACCAGGCTGAAGCCAAGAGCCAGGAGCTTTCTCCAGCTCTCCAACATGAGTGCTGGGGTCCAAGCACTTGGGCCATCATCCACTGAATTCTGAGGCTCATTAACAGGAAACTGGATGGGAAATGGGGCAGCCAGGCCTTGAACCAACTCCCAAAAAGGTTGTTGGTGTTCCAAGTGATAGCTTAACCGCTTCTGTCGCAATGCTGAATCCTATGAACAGCTTGAAGAGTATCATGCGAAACTTCCCGCCCCACTCTTCCCTCTCTGTGTTATTCCCAACCTTGCTTTCCTTATTTTCTCAGTTTTCCTCTAATTGTTATGATGCCATACTTTTTGTTTAGTTTCATCACAAGCTTAGCCCTCCATTAAATAAAGAAAGCAGTAAGGGCCCGGCTCAGTAGCCTAGCGGCTAAAGTCCTTGCCTTGCATGTCTCAGGATCCCATATGAGCGCTGGTTCTAATCCCCAGTTCTAGTCCCAGCTGCTCCACTTCCCATCCAGCTCCCTGCTTGTGTCCTGGGAAAGCAGTCGAGGACAGCCCAAAGGCTTGGGACCCTGCACCCACTTGGGAGACCTGGAAGAGCTCCTGGCTTTGAATTGGCTCAGCTCCATGCATTGTGGTCACTTGCGGAGTGAATCATCAGACGGAAGATCTTCTTTTCTGTTTCTCCTCTCCTCTGCATATCCAACTTTACTATAAAAATAAATCTTAAAAAAAATCAACAAGTAGTAAGAAAAACTACTGTTCATCAAGAGTATAGAAAAGGGAAATAAACAAAGAGGAGTTATAAAAGTTGTTACCTAGTGGTCTACTAATGTCACCTCTGTTTTCATCTCTTAAAGACCACTGCTTCCAACTGCTGGCTACCTCCATTATAGCCACTTCACATGCTAAAGCTACTATTTTACAGTCTTTCTCTCATCATTGTAGTACTGTCAGTTACTACAGTGCTAGAGGTGAGTATGAACTGCACTATAATTCTGGTTGCTTCTCAGCACTGTTATCTTTGTTAAGGTGCAACTTTAGGAGTTTGTTCTGCTCTCACTGCTTTCCAGCTGTCATCATAATGTTGCTATAACCTGCTTTCCCATCATTGTGAGCTTATGCCTTTTGAAAATGCCTTTTCTATCATCTCAGCAAGGTTTGAAAGGAGCAAGGGTAAACACTTGTGCTCACTCGCCATCTGCCATCTTCCACTGGCACCCAAGTCAATTGCTTTATTGATCGTGGTTGGCTGTGCTTTCAGGCCCTATGCAGTCCACACAGGGCAGATGGAATTGTTCATTCAGATGAACAAATAAGGATCAAGGGTGAGGGCAACTTCAGAAAAGTCTGCATTTACTGCAGGGTGCCAGAAGATGCTCTGGTGTTGAGTACAGATTTGCAGATGCAAATGTCAACAGACACACACACACACACACACACACACACACACACACACCCTTCTTCATCAGTAACCTTCAGAAGTGGCTGTAAAGCTACCTCTCATCCGACTTCAGCAAAGCCTCCTCAGAGGGTGAATCTGTGTTGGGGTGTGCTCTAGGCTCCTTAAGGAAGAGGATCAGAGACAAGATTTTCTAATTGTATCTCCTAAAGAAGCAGGAAATCCAATTAACTGTACAAATCTTAGCATTAAAGCAGGATACCCTAGGATTCTCTCCTCCATAGAAGCCATGCCATTGAGAGTCACCAAGGATTTTGAAGGCAGATTAGAAATAAATCTGTTACAAGAATAGGTGGTAGACTGTGATTTAATAGAAACCACTTAGCTCCTGTGAGTCTGTACTGTTCCTTCAGCTGATCGGTCATCTGGAAAAGGCTTGCTAAGCGCCAGTTCCAAGACTGGTAGAATGTGAGGTTCATGGTGTTAGAAATCAAAATGTGTGTAAAGTGGCAGCTACCCACAGTTCTTGGGATATCGTGGCCCTTATTAAATATTACTAATTTAAAAACAATGGCATTGCTCATTCCCAAATATTGTATTCTTAAGTGAGGTAAAGTCCATTTTGAGAGAATGCATAAAATGCAAGGATAGTGATACTTTATAAAACTAGTGTAATCAACACATAAAAAATAAATGATAACCTGAATTACACCCTGTCCATGCCTAAAACACTTGGCCAAGTTTGAAAGTAGTGTAAATAACTGTGAAGCAAAATATTCAAGGTGCTGCACATCATCTAGAGTAGTGGGAAATGGCAAAGACAAGGTAAGTATGTGGATTTTGAAGAATTCTTTTCTAATATGAAGTTTTTGTTTCTTAGTGAAACAGGAATATAAATCTGGGGCCACCAGACTTAAAAAGAATTGTATATGTCATTCTAAAATAAGCTATCTTGAATAGATTAATTGAATTATCGAGACAAAATTTACTTCTCCATTAGGTTTAGATAACATTTTAAAAATTTGAGACCCTTAGTTAATGATAAAATTAATATGCTCATGTAGTTATCTGGGAATATGGTGGTAATTTTGTATTTAAACTGTAAATCTAATGTAGAGGGGCCAATGATGTGCTGTCGCAGGTAAAGCTATTACCTATGGTACCAGCATCCCCTCTGGGTACCTGTTTGGATTCAGGGTGATGTATTTTTCATCCAACTCCATGCAGATGTGCCTTAGAAAGCAGTAGAGGATGGCCCAAGCCCTTGGCCTCTGCATCCACTTGACAGACCCTGAAACAAGTCTGGGTTCCTGGTTTTGGAGCAACCCAGCTCCAGCTGTTGAAGCCATCTGGGGAGGGAACCTGTGGGTGGAAGATACTTTCTTTCCCTCCCCCTCTCCTTTTTTTCTCTCTATAACTTTGCCAGATGAATAGCATAAATCTTAAAACACTAATGCAAAACACTGGAAAAAATTGTATCATGAATCCTACAGTGATAATTTAAGTCTTAAAAAACGTAGGCCCTCAAAGAAAAATCCTTTTTTAAAAGATTCATCTATTTTTATTGGAAAGGCAGATTTATGAAGAGGAGAGACAGAGATCTTTCATCCACTGCTTCTGCCCCAAATGGCCACAGCAGCCAGAGATGTACTGATCTGAAACCAGGAGCCAGCAGCTTCTTGCAGGTCATTCAAGCAGGTGCAGGGTCCCAAAGCTTTGGGCCATCCTCTGTTGGTGTCCAAGGCCACAACCAGCAAGTTGGATAGGAACTGGAGCATCCAGGACATGAACTGGCACCATGTGGGGTCCCAGTGCTTGGAGGTAGAGGATTAGCCAGTTGAGCTATTGCACTAGTACCAAATAAAAATTTCTATTAAACTGGTTGAATTACTGTGGTGGAGTTGTTTATTAGTCCTTATTTATCTACCCACTGTTTTACTGGTGTTGCGTTTCTCAGGCTCCTTTCCTGTTGATTTTAAGGAATGAACGCTTGGTGAGAGATCTTCATGGATTATTAGGCTGCAGATGGTGGTGGCAGCCACCCTGCTTCTATGGTACCTTTCGCTGAAAACTGGGCCATGGCTCCTGTTCACTGTCACCTTTATCAAATTCAGTCCATTCAGTTCTCGCAACGACACTCAGACTTCTTTGTCTCTAGGCAACTCTCCATCCTATCTTTTGTGCCCCTAGAACTTCCAGCAATTTCCTAACTAGCTCCTGCAGGAAATCTCCCTCTTCCCAGGCTATGTGGAATGTTTTCTCTTTACCTTTTTACATTAGCTGATAAAGAACATACATTCTTAAAACTTAAGTCGCAGTTTTCCTAGAGCCTTTGGTAAAGTATCCTATAATTTCTTTATGTTGGCTTAATGATTTTTTTTTCTGTAACTCTTGGCCCTTTCTGAATTTGGTCTCATTTGGAAATTATTTTCATATATGTGACCATATAGTTATTATTTCCACATGATCAGATTGTCTTCAATCTTATTAAATAACATTTTATTTACTCTGCTACTATGCAAAATGTTAAACATTTAAATTGCTTGATTTAGTTATCTGTTACAGCAAAACAAGATAATGGCCAGCTTAGGTGGCCTAAAAGAGCATTCATAATGTCATGGGAATTAACATGAACTAATTAAATTTTTTTTTGACCTAGACTATCCCTGAAGACAAATTATGGTTGAATAGGGCTGAGACCTCATGGAAAGTTTCAGTATATAGAAGACCTGCTTCTGAACTCACTCATCTAGTCACTAGTGTGAGGCAGTCACTCAAGTGGACTGTTGGGCGAGGGGCCCTACTTCCTTCCTAGCTATCATTCTGGTACTTTCTTGCCCCATGAGTTGCCCACCAGGGGAGCTCACAAGATGGTAGCTGACTTCATGGTAAAATATAAGAGAGAAAAGGTGGTGAGGGGAAGAATGATAGGCGTCTGTCTTCTATAAACTAATCTTAGAAGTGGCACCTTTTCTCTTTTTGGTAGATACAAATCACCACATGCATCCCACATTGAAGGGAATAGCAGTCACACAGGGTTGCATAGACTGGAAGGCAGGGGTATTTGGGACCATTTCAAAAGGTTCCAATCACATTACTTTCCTCTAGGTTTTTGCCTGCCCCAGTGTTTACTAAGATATTGATGAGAGTTGGGTTTTTATGAGTTATAGAGAGAGTCTTATTATTTTATTTCAGTGACTATACAAATAAACTTAGTTAGCAAAAGTATGCAGCCCAAGAAATTAAGCTTTCTTTTTCACCCTAGAACATACATGTATTTGAGATTGAAATCAAAACATCATTAGTATTTACTTGAATGTTTAACATAAATGAATCACCTTAGCCATTTTCTAATTTATCAGAGAATTTTAAGTTGAAAAGAGGGATTTAGGATCTTCAAGTCAAGATGACTCATGCCTTCCATGCTGTAAGTCATCCCATAATGGTCACAGAAATGGAAAACGTGCCACCTGCAGACTTTCAGATAAACCCATCTACGTCTGCTTCTAAACGTATCTTTCAAAATTGCATCATGCTTGCACTTCAGGCTCTTCCTTAAATCCTGATAAAGAGCAAAGTGCTGTCTGTGGATGGGGGCAAGTTTCTGCTGTTAAAGATGTTCTTATGGCAACCCCTGGGCTATTTCTTACAAGTCCTGCCATCGCTTTTATCATTTCAAATCTAAAAACGGCTTCAAGTGGCATCGTTAAATCCTCTCTATGAAAAGCTGAAATCTTTCAATAAGTCAGAATGAGATGCAGCTATATAAAGACACAGCAGTTATATGGTTTTCCAGGTAGGAAATATATTGGCCAGACTCAACTGTGTTACTTTTGGAGAGAAGAGGTTTTTATACAAATGAGAGATTTAAGCACAAAAGTTTTACTTATGTACATTTAAAAATTTGGCACAAGTCTTTACTTTGCACGAAGGCAGCAATGACACTACCCAAGCGTTGCAACTTAAAGTGCAAAGAGCACGCAGCAACTGTCCTGTTTTGCTGTGATAACTGATACTCCTTCACTCAGGATTCACTCCTATGGCAGAATGCACTGCCCCCTTTCCAAACACAAGTGTTTCTGAAAAGAAATACAGACAGACAAGTGATTTTTAAGACCAGGTATCTTTGGGTACATCAATCACATTCTTTCCATAGGTCTGTGCTTAACAGATGGCAGAGGTTATGGGCAAGAACCTGATTGCCTTCCCCAGGCAATAGAGCGAGCAGGTCACAGGGTACTTGGGTTACTAGGAGGGCAGACTGAGCACCACAGGGAAATGAGAATGTAAACCAGACATTGATTTGTGTGTAAGATCCCACGTAAAGTCTGATGTACACATTATGAAGTCTGATCTCTATGTCTGTTGTATGGCTGGCCAGGGCAGAGTTAGGATGCAGGTTCAGTTCTGTCTAGTTCCAAAGATAGTTTGTTCTCTCTCTCTCAACAATTCATTTTTACTTGAAAGGCATATTTTACAGAGAAAGATCTTCCATCCACTGATTCACTCCCCAACTGATCCAAAGCTGGAAGCCAGGGGCTTCTTTTGAGTCTCCCACATAGGTGCAGAGGCTCAAGGACTTGAGCCGTCCTCCACTGCTTTGCTAAGTCATAAGCAGGAAACTTGATTAGAAGTGGAGCAACTGGGGTTCGAACCTGTACCCATAAAGGACGCCAACGCTGCAGGCTGAGGAGCCTCTATGTTGGCCCCAAGCTAGGTTTCTTTTAATCATTTTTCAGAACAGTCCTAAGAGTAAAAAGTGGGCACCCCCCCAAAATGGAACTGGCTA
The DNA here is from genome assembly GCF_017591425.1 of Ochotona curzoniae. NCBI lineage: Eukaryota > Metazoa > Chordata > Mammalia > Lagomorpha > Ochotonidae > Ochotona > Ochotona curzoniae. Next base: position 65,058,241 of record NW_024466599.1, read on the forward strand.
CTTACTACGAGTATGTAAGTTAAAGGTAAAGATGAGGGAGATATCCCAATCTAGAAATGCCTGTTACTTTCTTTAGGGAATAAAAAACAAACAAACAAACAAACAGAAAACAAAAAAACCCAGCTACTTGCATTTGGGTCCAACTTTGTCTTTCCCAAGGAAAATTGTTTATGTACGAATTTTATTCCAGGACTCTTGGCCTTAGTTCTCGGAGCCTGAATCTTTCCTAAAAGTGCAAAATTTACCCATTTCCTTATAGGGAGAAGCAAGCAATGATCGATGATCATGTTAATAACCTTGAGACATCAAGAAAATGTTAAATTCTACTTATTGGCCTATAAATGAGGAAGCAAAAATATGCATCCTATATTTCAGAAAGATTTTTAGTTTGGTTATTTTTCTAAGCATTTTTGCCTAAATCCATTGGTGCCAACTCACATTTTGACATATTGCTGGATTAAAAAAAAATGTCTAAAAGCTGTTTGGCATGATTCTTGTCAATAAAGATTCCTACTTTTGTTCATTCAACAAGTTGGGCCAAAGTCTGGAGGTTAGAGATAGGGTGGTGAAAGAAGAAATCATGTGGAATAACAAAAAAAGACAGAAAATTAGAAGCCTAGATATAGTGTACGCATTCTTCGTATGATAAGAATGCAGGGAAATGAGAAAACACGAGAGCAACACAGTGTTTGGGTAAATTTGTATTTGACCGAAAAGAATAAGCTTTTAATTTTCTGATGAGGTTAAAATTTACTTTAAAAATGAACTCTTTCCCTTAACAGCACTGTCATAAACACATACATCCGTCTCCCCATGTTATCAGCCAGCTTCTGTCCATTCTTCCTTTCCTTCATTGTTTCCATCCATCTGTCCAGCTGTCTGTCCATCTATTCATTCATCCAATTCCCCATCCGTCCATGAATCCACGTTTCTATTCATTCAAAAAAAAATCTAGTGCTGACTTTATTCAGGAAAAGAAGTTGAGTTCTGTTAATGTGACGGTGAACCAAATGAGAGAAACTTATGGGAAGATTTACGTTTTTGCCAAGTTCAATAAAGAAAAATATCATAATTATTTAACAGATACCTATTAGAAAGGCTCTTAGGAAACATAAAAAAGGGAAAGCTAAATGAAAAATTAAAGTACAATGCAGGCTATGCTTCCATCCTTCATAGGGACCAAGGGTGAACATGAGATTGGCATCTGTAGAAATGAACACTAGTGCGGTGTGTTCAATGCATTGGAGTGAAGGTAGAAGTCATAGGAAGTTGAAGAGCTGGTCAGAACTCAGACTGTCGGAGTCCTGGGAGCCATGGTGACTGCAAAGTAAGGCACTGAGAGGGGCAAAGGAAATATTTCCACTTTGTGCTTGCAAATATACAGATTATATTTGTAAATATCATCCTGGCTTCCATGTGGTGAGTGAATTGGAAATGGAAGGGAGTAAAGAAAAACAACCTGGAGGCTTTGTGAAGGCATCGTGAGTCCTAGATCATAGATGTAGAGTCTGTAACACAAACTTGCATTTCCGTTGTACAAAGCACTTTCCTTTTGGCTTAGAGATATTCAATCAACCGAAAAATTGCCAAGCTTTTTCTGTGTGGATCACATAAACATTCAAAGCCAGTTTCAAGTTTAACCCACACTGGAGTCTTTCTGCATGTTGTTAACTCCTCTCCCATCCTCCTTTTGATTTTTTATTAGTATTTTCCCAATCTGTCTTGATTGCTCCAGCTATATATTTCTCATGCACCCACATCCAGCTCAAACAAGGATCTTCTCATTCTCTCAGTCATCCTAGTCAAAGAAAAAAATAGATAGAATTCACAGAATACACTAACTAATACAATAAATTTTCAGGGTGTAAACAGTGAAAGTACAAGAGAAGAAGGGATTCTTTTTGCTCTTCATCTTATAAATTTTTGTTAATGTAAAGAAAATGGATTTTATGCATTCCCTAGGTAACAGTTCAAGAAGACAATCACATTATTCTCACTCCCCTGCTGTTTCTTTCCCAAGACCCTCTTCCCTTTTTCCAATAGTGTTTGCATAATTTTAATGTATTCTATATTCATAGGCTTAATTAAATACTAACCATAATATTGAATAAGTAAAAGATAACAAAAATACATTTGCATTTGAGTTTAGACATAAGGTAAAAATGAAAATATGATCCCAAAATAACCACTTTGCTATGCCTTTGGCCTATTCTGTTTTAACAGTCAGAGATCAGAAAAAATATGATCAGAGGCCACTTTGCTAATCAGAATGGTTTCCAGTTGCATCAGTGTTGTTGTAAAAGGCAGGATTTCATACTTTTTTTTATGGCTGAGTAGTATTCCATAGTATGAAATGCCACAGTTTCTTCTATCCAGTCATCTGTTGGCAGACATCTGCATTGATCCACATCATAGCTATGGTGAATTGGTAGTGGTACAGATAACATATGTTGATTTTATTTTGTTTGTGTAGATTCCCAAGATTTTTTTCAGATCTATTTTCAGATCTCTAAGGAATCTCTACCCTGTCTTTCGTAATGGATTTACTAGTTACATTCCTACAAAGAAGTGATTTTTAAATGTCCAAGAATATTCTAGCACATTCGTCATTTAATAACATGCAAATAACAACAACTAAGTGATGAGAATTTTGCTTGCAAACACAAGGGTAATTGATGACCCAAGAGATCAGAGGAGGCAATTGGTTTAGGCAGGAGAACTAAACTTGAACTGGTTAAAAACAATCAAGGATCAATTCTGGTGACTATGATGGAAACAGTCATTTCTGCTCTACCTTAAAGGGATCCATCCTGAGTGAAAGAGAATTACTGATGACAAGAACGCAAACTGCCTACATATAATTGGCTTGGGCTATCTATAGCCAAACACGCAAGAGCAGGGGGCTTTTATAACAGAAGTCAGACAGTCCTGAAGGATGCAAGTGCAGGTGCAGGTTGCTGACAAGATAGGGACTCCGCCTGGTTTATAGATGTCTGTGCTTTTTCTATGTCATAAAGAGGGGTGTGGAACAGAAGAGAGGAAGGAAGAGCAGGAGGGGGAAGAAGGGAGAGTGAACATTTTACAATGTCTGTCCTTGTGGGAACATGAATTCCTTTAAGAGAGCCTCATCCTCATGAACTTATGGCAGCCTAATTACGCATTATGGGTCCCAGTTCCAAATATCATTATACTAGGGGTTAGGACTTCAATATGAATTTGTGGGAACACAAGTCAATTTATAGCAAAATGTTTCAGATTCTCACTGCATATGCAAACTTTTTACAATATGCATGAAAATGCATTTATATATCACATGAACTATAAATTTACTTAGATATATATGTCCCTTCCATGAAATCATATACTATAAACTCAACTGAGTCCTTTGCTAATTATTTTTATCTTTAGTAGCTGTTTAAGTGGTAGGTTCTTAGCTCATATTAGTTTAATTAAAATATTTAAATTTAAATTTATAAATCAAGCTGAAGGAATCATAATTCCAGACCTCAAGATACAATACACGGTATTATTCATCAAAATGGTCTAGTACTGGTACAGAAACAGAAGAAGATCAATTGAACAGATTAGAAACACCAGAAGGGAGCCCAAACATGTATAGCCAACTAATCTTTGGCAAGAAAACTGAAAAGAATCCAGGGAAAAAGTCTGGTCTCTTCAACAAATGTTGTTGGGACAATTGGATAGCAGCCTGCAGTGGTAAGAAGTAAGACCCCCATCTGTCACCTTAAACAAAAATCAGGTCTAAATGGATCAAGAACCTAAATCTGCACCCCAACACTATCAGACTATTAGAAGAAAACATAGAAAACACTCTCCAAGATACAGGAATGGGGAAAGACTTCTTGGAAAAGACACCAAAGGCACAGACAGTCAAAGACAAACAAATGAGACTACATCCAGCTAAAAAGCTTCTGTACAGCAACGGAAACAATGAACAAAGCGAAGAAGCAACTAATGGAATGGGAGAAAATCATGCACACTACACAACAGATAAGAGACTAATATTCAAATTCTAGAAAGAACATCAGAAACCCAGGGACAGTTAAAAAAAAACTCTGAAGAAATGGCAAAGGAAATGAACAGATATTTTTCAAAAGAACAAATTCAAATGGCTAACTGACATATGAAAAGATGCTCAGGCTCTCTAGCCATCAGGAGTTACTAATGAAAACCTCATTGAGGTTCCACCTAACTCCAGTGAGGTTGGCCTACATTCAGAACTCAACTAACAACACCTGCTGACATGGATGTGGGGGGGAAGGTACCCTCCTTCACTGCTGGTGGGGGTGCAGGCTAGTACTACCACTATGGAAATCAGTATGGAGATGCTTAGAGAATGCCAAATAAACCTCAAATATGATCCAGTTATCCTGCTTTTAGGAATATATGCAAAGGAAATGAAAACTGCATTTGAGAAAGGGATGTGCAATCCTTTATTTATAGTAGCACAATCTACAATAGTAAAGACATGGAAACAATCCAGATGCTCATCCAAAGAGGAGTGGTTAAAGAAATTGCAGTACATCTACTCTATGGAATACTACTCAGCCATTAAAAAGAATGAAATTATTCAATTTGCAACCAAATGCACCCAACTAGAGACCTTTTTGCTTACAAGAGACCTTTTGTTACAATAGTGTAGTCTTTCATAAGAAGTCATATTCTATCAGTCTCTTATTTAAGTGTACACCAACATTGTTGATACAGATAATGTCAGATAGTCCACATAGTTCTATTTAATTCTCACAATGATCCTGTGAGGTGAGTTCTGTTACACAAATTTTAACTGAAGAAACTGAAGCTCAGAGAAGTGAAGGTACTCTCCTGAAATGATCATGTGGATAGTTAGTGATAAATCCAAGCTCATATCTCAAAGCCTGTTTTCTACAATATAGTAAATTTGATTCCAAAGGGACTTACAAGACCACCTAAATCTTCAACACTCAACTAATATTACATTTCCTTTATGCAGCCTTCACCAAATAGTCTAATTTAATAAATCATCATTTCAAGAAAACTAATAGGCACTTTATCTTGTGTACCTGGATTTCTATTGCATTCTTATATCTAAATTATTTAATGCTTTCACTGTCCTCGTGAGATTAGTGGTACATTTTTACAGACAAGAAGTTAATTTCAGAGTGGTATAGTAGTTTTATTCAAGGTCACAGAGCCATAATGTTTTGGAAGAAACATAATGTCCCATAATGTTCAAGAGTATCAGCTGGTGCACCAGGTATGGCTGGATGGGGATACTACTTAGCATTTAATTAACTAATGCTTACAATAATTTAAATGAATTGATCCTTACCATTAAAAAAATGACATGATGAGCACAAACAGATCCATATTTAAAAAAATCATAAGATATTTAAAGTGAGTAGCTGGTGTAACTAGGACACATTGAGTAGCTTAAAACAATAAAAATTTATTTTATTACAGTTTTGGAAATTGGCAGGCCGACATTTCTTTTGGAGCTCCCAAGAGAGAATCTGATGGCCCATTCCAGCTTGCAGAGGCCGCATGGTGCATGGTGCTTCTTTTCTTCCTCTTGAATATCAGCAGTAGAGCGTATCCTAATCCTTTACTGTCCCTCATACCTCTCCATTAAAAGGAGCTTTGTGATTACCTGGGCCTACCTGGATAGTTAAGGGTAATCTCCCTATCTGAAAATGCATGATCACATTTACAAAGTTATTTTGCCAGATAATCGGTATGTGCACATGCTGGGGATTGCGGTAAATACTTCTTTGGGGGTTCAATGGTCAGCCCACTGCAGCTGTGATATATAGCACATTCAGCTATTCAAGGCCGGTAGACAGAGTTGAGGCCTGATTGTTCTGATTCATATAGTGAGTATTTGTTTTAAGAAACACAAAGTGTGAAAAAGGAAGATAATCCAAAGTTGGTGGGGAGAGATCTCTAATGGTGAGATTTGGGGTATTTCTCTCTGTAGCACATTTTTTTTTAAAAGGAATTCAATAGGTAAACAATTACCTATTGACTGAGGAAAAAATGCCCAGAGATATTTCTTAACAAATCCTTACTAGGGATAAAAATGTAGTACTCATACATTCTCTTTGAAAAATCCTTCAGTCACTGGAGTGTGATTGGTGGGCGCATGACCAAATGTAACGGTTGGACCTGCCCAGAGTCCTACTAGCTGAAACAGGCATGCCTGTTTACTATGTCGTAAAGGGGTGGCATCTGAGTGACACGGCTACTATGCTGAAATGCGAGACTGGGCATTGGGATCTTCAGTCTTAGTCCAGCACCCGCATGCATTCTGACTCACTGAAACTGAGGAATGGAGGGGAGTATAAAACAAGGTAGATTACACAGAGGCTGGTGGATCGTGTGTGTGGAAAGAGGAGAACAAATTCACTTCTATACTGCTTTGTTTCTTCTTTTAAACGTTACTTCTTTTTATTATCATTTTATGATTCAGTTCCATAGGCCATGGGATTTCCCTTATTCCATCCCCAATACCTCCCACCCCCTTACTGTGTACTCCTATATGGTTACTATAGCATGATTCTTAATACACAGACATATGTCCATCATTGCGGGCATGGACAATGACAGTACAACATCTTATCGTCAAGATATAGTAAACAGTTTCAATGGCAGTCCATCTTTGTCTGGAAATAGAGATGCATACTGCATTGTATCCTCACATCTGGATATGATAGTCTCCATTACACAGTTACTATACATGCTCTTAGATGAAAAGCCACAATACAAAATCACAACAGGAAGAGAAAAGAAATTAACAGCACCATGAAGTGAAATAACATGCTACTAGATATGACAGTCTCTGTTACAGTTACTATATATGCCCTTAAATGAAAAGCCACAAAACATAATCAACAGGAAGGAAAAAAAGAAATAAACAACATCATGAAGTTAAATAACATGATAATGAATGATTAATGTGTCGCTGAAGAAATGAAAAAGAAAATCAAGAACCTTCTCGAAGAAGGTGCTGCTGTATGATTTATGAGGCAGTGAAGAATTTAATCAGAATAAAGTGTTTTGAAGAGAGGAAACTAACAAAAAAAAATCAAAATCCATGAGATTTAGTTTCCACTGATCTTTGTTGGTGAAATGTGTCTCCTGTAGGCAACAAATAGATGGGTTTTGTTTTTTAATCCAGTCTGTTAATCTATGACATTTGATAGATGGGTTTAAGCCGTTTACATTCAGGGTTAATAGAAACCGGTGATAATTTGGTCCTGTCATTTTAGGAATGGGTTGTTCATTCATTACTAGGATGTTCTTCGTATTTGCCTTTGGTTTTGGTGGGTACTATTCCTTTTCTCTGTCAAGAGAACATCTTCAAGTATCATCTGTAGGGAAGGTTTAGAAGAGGCATATTCTCTTTTAACTTTTCTTAACTGTGGAGGAATTTTATTTCATTTTGAAAGAAAAGGAATGTTTTACTAGGTAGGTTATCCCAGGCTGACAAAGTTTTGCTTTGAAAATCTGGAATATGCTGCTCCATTCTCTTCTGCCCTGTAGAGTTCCCTGTGAGAGGTCTCCTGTGAGTTTAATTGGCGTTTCTTTATATGTCAGTTGATTTTTTTTCATGTGCACAATGAAGAGAGCTTGATTATCATATGTCATGGTGAAGATCACTTTTGGTCAAGCCTGTTGGGAGTTTTAAGCCCATCCTGAATGTTGTTTCCTAATTCTTTCTCTAGTTTAGGGAAATTTTCCCTTATTACATTGAATACACCTTTAATCCCAGTTTCTTTTTCTGCACCTCCTGGTACTCCCGTAACTCTTATATTTGGCCTTTTAATTGTGTCTTTCAATTCTTGAATACTTTTTTGTTTTTTTAGCTTAACCTAGCTCTTCTTTCAGCTTTTTGTTTGTATCTTCTGAATTTGAGATTCTTTCTTCTGCCTCCTTCATTCTATTTTGGAGACTCTCCCCTGTACTTTCAATTTGCTCGACTGTATTCTTCATTTCTAATATATCACTTTCATTTGGTTCATTTCCAGTGTGACATATTTCTTCAATTCCTTAAATGCCTGCTTTATGTGCTTCTCATTGTTGATAAGAACTTTTGAATTCTGTGTCCCCCATGTTTTCGATGTCTTCCTCACTGAACTCTGAGGTTGGCAGAGGGTTTTGCTCCTTTGCTGGGGAGTCTTCAATAATATTCATTGTGCCTCTGTCTCTTCTCTTGCTTTTGGTCATTGTTCTTCTGGTTAACAGATTCTTCTTCTTGGTGTATATTGCTTCATTTCTAAATAACATCCCACCCCTTGGTCATTTTTACATCTTCAAGACAATGATGGAGTGTTTGTGATGGCCCGTGGAATGAACTGGTGGGGCAGAAAGTGCTAGTGTTGATGTAGGAGCACATGCAATAATTTTTATCCTACCTTGAGTTCTATTTGTATGGTTAACATGTCTTGAAAGTTAAATGATTTGGGAAATGGACAGGGTTTCCAGATGTTGCACAGGATGCGTCGTGATATCCAAGTTCCATGTGACTAGTGACATTGACAGTTGCACTCTAAAGTTGAAGCTGCTGATCCCCTCCCAGTTCTGTAGCACAGGCAAAAGCAGAATGTTGAATTTTTGAGGCTGTAATGACAAAGACCAAACAAAACCGAGCAAAACATGTAGATGAACTTCAAGCATCTTAAAAATAGAGATGCAGAGAAAAATTACACGGATAAACAGTTGAAGAATGATTGACAAGAAATTAGTGTATCTTGATGGAGTTTTAAAACTATAACTTCAAAAACAGGAATTTTCTGAAGCTGAGTATCAATCAGATTATTGCATTTAAGACCTCGGTGTCCATATTTGGCTAACTGGGTAAGACACTAAGAAATGTTTTCTTACAAAGATATATTTGCTGCAGGTTAACACTTTGCACTTTGGAATAAAGTGACAGTTTCAGTGTATCTCCCTATGCATATTTACTCCTGCTCATCTACACTGACATATTAGGGCTGACATGTTAGAGCTGGCATGCGCTCTATTCCAAGGGAATTTGCATTTTAAAGGAATCCAAAGTGAATGATACTTCCTAGCAAACTAATGCAGAATTGCAGGTAACCATGGGGAGTGTATTTTGGAGAAAGAGGATTTCTTCCTGCAAATAACTACCATATTTTGTATCCTGGTATTCATACTGCTTTAGTGTCACATGAAACTTAAATCCAAGTTTCTAGAATGCATACAAATCTATCAATAGTGGACTTGGGATTGGACTAGTAAATGCTGATGAGTTATCACTCCCCAAGTGTTAGCATCAGGGCTGAATCGATAGGAAGATGACATGCAAGCAGCTGGAACAACTGCACCAGCATCAGAAGTGTAAAGGAAACAATTTGTCAAGGCCATGTCATAGACTAATTTATATATAAATAACTGATGATAGATTCTCTTTGACTTCCTCTTGTGTTAGAACTAAAAAGTCCCTGCCAGAATAACCAGTATGGTTGAAAGGAGTAAGTTAAAACAGCAATTAGATGGCACTAATATGGCTCCAATATAATCTCTCTTCTTGTTTCAGGTCTTTGCGTGCCAGGGTTCTTGGCCGCCATCCCAGGGCTAAATTGCATTTTGCAAGAGGCCATAGTACATTTGCCACTATATCTCCCATACTCATTCCAAGCAAAATCCTCAGTTCTAATTGAGTAAAAATGAAACTGAAATAGCTATGACAGAAAAATTGAGAATGTTATTTAGTTAAGATTGGTCCAGCTCAGGGAATTGCTGGTTCTGAGAGAAAAAATAAGTGAATAAGATAATTTCTTTAAATTAAAAAAAAATGATAAGCAGGGTAACAGGACAGCAAGGGATACACACATGAGAGAGAGGGAGAGAGAGAGAAATAGAAGAGGAAGAGGAAGGAGAGAGAGAGAGAGAGAGAGAGAGAGAGATTCCTCCTGTTGTTTTACTTCTAAAATATTTGCGATTATTGGGGTTGGAGCAGGCCAGATCTGTGAGCTTGAACTCCCTCTAGGTTTCCCACATGGGTTTGGGGACTCAAGCCATTATCAGGTGCCTCTTCAGCTAATAGCAGGGAGCTGGATCAGAAGCAGAGCATCAGAGACTTAAATAACAGGCTGCTAGTGTCACAAATGGTGGCTTAACTTGCACACACAGTGCCTGCTAATCTCAAACTTTTTATTGAAGCATGAAAGTTATGACATTGTTGGTTCTTACTATTTCATGTCTTCAGTCAGGTGGAATCAGTTTTCAGGAATTTAAAGGCTTTTTTGCTTTATAGAAATTAGACACATTTGAGGCTTAGTCGAGAGAGCTCTGATTGCATTCTTTTTTAAATTAATTTTTAAAAAATTATTGGTTACATTGTATTATGAGACACAGTTCTATAGGTACTGGGATTCTCCCCACCCCTCCCCCCATGGTGGACTCCTCCACCTTGTTGTGAGACCTCAGTTCAAGATCAGTTGAGACACCTTCATTGTAAGCATATACCAAGCATAGAGTCCAGCATCTTATTATCCAGATAAGTTCATCTACTTCTTGGGGAGACCTTCTCTGGTCTGAAGGTAGGGCCAAGGGAGCAAGATCCCGATCAATTAAAAGCCCCGGCAGCAACAATATATATCGTTATGGAATTAATTGACATTGTGTTGAGTAAACAATATGTTAAAATTACATGTAAGTTCTTAACAACCTCCTGCGACTATTTCAGTGACATTATAACAATTGAGGTACATAACAGTTTTAGAGGGGTATGCAGAGAAATCTTCATACCTTGGTGAGCAGTACTTGTTCTTTGTGTTCTACCTAGTAGGGTATGTGTGAGTCCATGACGACCAGTCTTTCTTTGTTCTCTGATTATCTATTCCTACTTGTGTGTGTTTGTGTGTGTGTGTGTGTGTGTGTGTGTGTGTGTGTGTGTGTTTGGGGGGTAGGTCTGGAGGGAACCTGTTGGTCATTGTAGAGGGTGGGGGCCCAGAGCTGGAACTAAGTAAGGACTGGAGAAGGCTCCTCTCCCTTGTCCCGAAGGAAGTTTATTGTTCTTCTGATTCTGAGGACCGCTCGTGGTTCCTGGCTGTTGTTCCGATGACTTTGGATCCTATGAGGGAGGACTTGGGCTTCTTCCATCTCATGTAATATGTCCAAAGAGGGGGGATGGATGTCCTCTAAGTTCTTGGCCTCTGAAGGCATTCCAGTTCCCCGTGTTCTCTTTGGCAGTTGTGATGAAGTCCTTGGTGTCCATTCTGATAGACCTTGGTGGGAGTCCGGGAGTCCTTATGATTGGGATACAAGCCTCCTCCTGTCCTGCTGCTCCGCTCTGGGGCTCTCCCCCATTCTGTGCACATGCCCCCCTGATAATAGATTATTAGGGTCGCTCCTGATTCCCACTGTATGTCTTTGTAGTTTTTACTATTGTCTAATGCTTTTCTGAATCTATCGTCTATAAGATGCCTGTCCAGTTCCTGTAGGTTACACTACACGGCTTCCTCACACATTCAAAGGAGATGAGAGATTTCTCTGTGCTCCCACCCACTTTCTGTGTATCACAAGGAATTGGGAGTGTATTGGATATTATAATCATTCAAAACACGTGGGATGAGATCGTATTAATTGCAGGTTCATCTGAGGAAGATTTACCATCATTGGAAATCTTTAGGGTTGTTTCGCTTCCCCAAAGCACTGCGGGTTCGGCATGAGGCTGTCTGAGCATCAGAGAACCAGAATCCCAGGGCTCCCTGGCTGGGTGGCCAGCAGGCCGAGCCTAGCGCTACCTGGCGCACCTGCCGCCTGGAGCGGCTCCCCATGTGGGCGTGGGAGCCGCCTTGGTACTTACCAGGTTAGAAGTGGCTGTACCCGGGGACCCCCAACCGCCACATGGCAGCAAGGGGACCAAGTCACCAGCACTCTGATTGCATTCTGCAGAAAACTAACTTGAAACTGTTCTAGTTTTAGTTCATCTATTCTTGTTACTGAGTGTATGAACTTCAGAAAAGGTTCCACAAAAATTTCATATCTCTATTTTTTTTAAAAGATTTATTTTTATTATTTTTTTATTGGAAAGGTGGATATACAGAGAGGAGAGACAGAGAGGAAGATCTTCCGTCCGATGATTCACTCCCCAAGTGAGTGCAATAGGCCGATACTATGCCGGTCCGAAGCCAGAAGCCTCTTCCGGGTCTCCCACGCGGGTGCAGGTTCCCAAGGCTTTGGGCCGTCCTCGACTGCCTTCCCAGGCCACAGGCAGGGAGCTGGAAGGGAAGTGGGGCTGCCGGGATTAGAACCGGCGCCCATATGGGATCCTGGGCGTGCAAGGCGAAGACCTTTAACCACTTGCGCCACTGCGCCGGGCCCCATATCTCTATTTTTTATCACATTGAGAATCCAATATAAATTTCCCTCATTTAAGTTGAAGTATTAATTACTGAAGAACATGTAAAATTATAAAATGATTTGAAGAACTTGAAATATGACCTGTATACATTTTAGTAATATAAACAGTTGTTTATCAACAGCATCTTCAAAATTTTGAGGAAGGCTGGAGGAACACTTAAGAAAAATGAGTTTATAGAAGGCTGCAGTATGCGTCTCTACTCATGAATAATAAAAGATGGACCCCTGGGTCTGGTGCTCTTCCCGATTTACAACACACACAAACATACAGACGCCGCACTACACCACACTACACCACACCAAACATAGACACACACACACACCACACCATACCACACACAGACACACCACACCACACTGCATCACACCAAACACAGACATACACAGACACACACACACCACACCAAACATACACACCCCACACAGACATACCACACCACACTACACCACACCACACCAAACATAGACACACACACACACCATACCACACCACACCACACCACACCACACCACACCATACCATACCACACCACACCACACCACACTGCATCACACCATAGACACACACACACACCATACCACACTGCATCACACCATAGACACACACACCACACCACACTACACCAAACACACACACATGCCACACACACCACACACAGACACACCACACTGCATCACACCAAACACAGACACACACAGACACATGCACACCACACCAAACACACACACCCCACACAGACATACCACACCACACCACACCACACCACACCAAACATAGACACACACACTACACCACACCACACCACACCACACCACACCACACCACACCACACCACACCATATCACACTGCATCACACCAAACATAGACACACACACACACCACACCACACTACACCAAACACACACACACCACACACCACACCACACTGCATCACACCAAACACAGACACACACAGACACACGCACACCACACCAAACACACACACCCCACACAGACATACCACACCACACTACACCATACCATACCACACCACACTGCACCACAGCACACCAAACATACACACGCATGCCACACACACCATACACAGACACACCACACCGCATCACACCAAACACACACACACACAAAATCCTTAAGGAAAAATTTTTTAAGAAGATGGACTTCCAATGACACTGTTAAATATATCTTGACAATAGGATGCTGCACTTGCTACAATAGCCTATTCTTATCATGTCAGGCTATACTTAAATTACAGAATAATGAATTTGTGACTTTTTTTCAAGACCTATAGTATTGTAATAACACATGTGAGATCAGAGGGGGTGGAGAGGATGGGAAAGATGTAAGGGGGAATCCTTGAGCCTATAGAATTCTATTTGAAAAGAAAAAACTATGTACCAAGAAATTTTCAGAGTTTCTATTCCTTTAGTTAACTCCAATTACATGGATGTATCTTGCTTTTACATTAGGCCGCAGTACAGTGGAATGTGTCTGTGAACTGCCAACTGCCAACATGTTATTGAGAAGTTGTGGAATACTAAACGTTAATGCTAACCATATGGGAATTGAGGAACATTCCAATTTCAGTTTGTTTCTTTAAAGATATTAAAATTAGGGCCTGGCACAATAGCCTAGTGGCTAAAGTCTTTCTCTTGCACACGCTGGGATCCCATATAGGTGCTGGTTCTAATCCTGACAGTCCTGCTTCCCATCCAGCTCCTGCTTAGGGCCTGGGAAACCAATTGATGACAGTCCAAAGCCTTGGGACCCTGCACCTGTGTGGGAGAACCTGGGGAGGTTCTGGGATCCTGGCTTTAAATTGGCTCAGCTCTGGCTGTTGCACTCACTTGGGGAGTGAATCATCAGACAGAAGATCTTCGTTTCTGTCTCTTCCCTCTATATAGCTGGATATCCAATAAAAATAAGTCATTATTTAAAAATAGAGTATTAAACTCTAGGTGGATGAACAAGCCCAGATAGCATCCAATTTGTCAAGAAACCATGTACTTATAGATTGTTTTATATACATGTTTTTTGGAAGTTGTTTTGTTTGAAAGGCAGCATGACACATACAGAAACAGAGGATAATATTCACCTGCTGACTCATTCCTCAATTGGCTGTAACGGCTTAGTCTAGGCCAGGTCAAAATCAGCAACCGGCAACCAAAACCTCCATTGGATCTTCCAAGTGGGTGGTAGGAGTTCAAGTCCTTGGACCATCGTTCCTGCTTTTCCAGCTACACTCACAGGGTGCTGGATGAGAAGCAGAGCAGCCAGGCCTCTGACCAGTGCTCTCCAATGGGATGCTGCTGTCCTTGGAGGCAGCTTGATCTCCGGCATCACTACACGGGTCTACATACACATTGTAATAGCAGTAGGAGTGGAAGTCTTAAAGAGATGGACAGAAAAGAACTGTTAAAAGCAGCGTATAGAGGAATCTGAGGCAGGTGAAAAGCATTGTTATGGCCTAAAAGTAGGGATATGGAAAAGGTTAGATAGTTTAGGAAAGCAACAGAGAATAAATAAAAGCCTATAGAAAAGAATACAGATGATGAAAAGAAAAGTGACTATTAGATGGGATTTTATGATTATGTTTTAATAGCCCCTATGTAATCAGATATGTGACTCCTCCAAGAGCCACACCAGTCGTGTGATACTCGTATTAAAGGAGTAAGAGTGATTTTTAAATCTATGAATTTCCCCCAAGCCATCAGGACTGCTGCGGGGGGGGGGGGTGATAATAAAGATAATAATAATTCAGTAATCAAATTTCCCATTAGAGCAGTGTTACTTTACATCCTAGTCATAGGAAGAATGTTCTTTTTTCCCCTGAGCCCAGACCATAGAGCCCAAAAGAGATCTTGAGTAGCTTTGCCTTATTTTATTTCAGATAAATTATTAATAATTTTGGAGAACTCTTTGAAAAGACTTAACTGCACATTCTAGCAGAAAAATAAAAATGAATTGTTTTAAAATATATTTTTAAACATTTATTTATTTAAAGATTTATTTATTTATTGGAAAGTCAGATATACAGAGAGGAGGAGAGACAGACAGGAAGATCTTCTGTCCGATGATTCACTCCCTAAGTGAGTGCAACGGCCAATGCTATGCCAATCCAAAGACAGGAGCCAGGAACTTCTTCCGGGCATCCCACACGGATGTAGGGTCCCAAAGCTTTGGGCCGTCCTCGACTGCTTTCCCAGGCCACAAGCAGGGAGCTGGATGGGAAGTGCAGCTGCCAGGATTAGAACTGGTGCCCATATGGGATCCCAGCGCGTTCAAGGTAAGGACTTCAGCCGCTAGGCCATGCTCCCAGGCCCAACATGTATTTTTATTATTATTTTTTAAGATTTACTGATTTTTGTTAGAAAGTCAGATATACAGAGAGGTGAAGAGACAGAGAAGATCTTCCCTCTGATGGTTCACTCCCAAGCAGCTGCAACAGCTGGAGCTGAGCCAATCCGAAGCCAGGAGCCAGGAGCTTCCGGGTTTCCCACACAGGTGCAGGGTCCCAAGGCTTTGGGCCGTCCTCAACTGCTTTCCCAGGCCACAAACAGGGAGCTGGATGGGAAGCAGGACTGCTGGGATTAGAACCAGCGCCTATATGGTATCCCAGCATGTGCAAGGCGAGGACTTGAGCCACTGTGCTATCGCGCTGGGCCCTATACATATTTGTATGTGAAAGAATTACTGAGAGGGAAACACAGAGACAGAGAAGTCTTGTATCTGCTGGTTCAGTTTCTGAATGGTCCCAGTACCTGAGGCTACATCAGTTTGAAGCCAAGAACCTGGTGCTTCATCCATAATCTCATATGTGGGTGGCAAAGGCCTAAGCATTTGGGCTGTCTTTTGCTGTTTTGTTTGGTACATTAGCAGAGTTGAACAGGAAGTGGAGTGGCTGCGATTCAAGCCAATTTCCCATATGGGATGCCAGCATTGCAGACAACTTACCCTGCTGCAGCATGACATTGACCCTATTTATATATATATAATATATAATATATATATACACACATATATAATATATATTATATTTATTTATTTGGTTCAATTTTTTGGCAATTATAAAGTAGATTCACCCTGTGTCATTTTAGATCTTAAGACAGAGAAGAAAATGGTATTTGCAAGGTGGAGTCCCCAGAAACAAGAATCTATAGCGTAGTGTTAATATAGAGTGGGGAATTCTCTCCAGAAAGACCAGCAGTACTGTGTAGATTCTATCAGTACTTTTGCAAGAGAAACACAGCATTTGTGATATTATTGTAGAAACTTCAGCCTAAAAACAGTGATTGGTAGAGGGGAGTAAGGAAACACAATCGGTAAAATTGTGCCCAAAGACTCATTCAGTTTATTTACAAGTTTGGAAGAGGCAGTTTAGAGCCAATGAATTAAACCGCTGTATAAAACAAGTTGGATTTGACTAATTTAGTGCAACTTATTCTTGATGTTTTTGGTCTCTTAGCTTATCAGTAAAAAAAAAAATAAAGAAGTGAGCAGACAACACAATTGAATGAACATCTGAAAAATATCTAGGTTTTAATGGCATGTCTGAAACAGAAATAAATTTCTGATGGTCTGAAATCTCAAATAACAGAAGCTTGAATGCACTAGAATAAATAATTACATTTAGTAAAAGAAATTTGCCTGGGCATATTCTTTAAATGAATTCCAGAGAATATTCTGATAGATTTGATAAAATAAAAATTGTCATATTTGGTAAAGCAAATCAGACACGATTAGTGATTTCAAAGTCTCAGAAAGCATTTATAATATATGAGACTGGTTTTGATATTAGCATGTATTTCTTAAAATATAAGGTATAAATATGAAGTTAACTTCCTTAATATTTGAATAAATGTAATACAGCAGTTAGAGGTGACAATCCCAAAAGAAAAAAAATAGCTATATAAGAAATAGTATCTAATATCATTAGTGGCCAAATCAATGTTAATTCAATTAATAACAAATGAATAATTTGGTTTTGAGATTAAATAAAAATATCCAATATTATTAAGCATATTGGGAAATGATAATCCCAAAACTGAAATTTTAAAAATAATTAAATTTTAGATTCCAGGATGGCTGAATAGAAGTTCTCAATTCACCATCTTTTCCAAAGGATGTCAAGCTAAATAGAGAGTTGAATTTTCAAGGTGAGAGCCAATGGAAAGCATTGAAAGAGAACAAGGGAGACAAACAAGATAGAACATGGCGAACTGACATGGGAGAAATAGAAGCAGGTGTACATCTTTACTAAACGGTAGTTTGAATATTAAATGGATTAACTTCTCCAAGTAAAAGATTTTGGTTTAATGGATAAAAAATCAGGAGCAACAATATGCTGTCTACAAAGAGCTCATCTCATCAGAAAAGACATATGCAGACTAAAAGTTAAGGGATAGAAAAAGATATTCCCGGCAAACAAAAGCCAAAAGTAAACAGGAATTGCCATTTTCAAGTCAGAAGAATATGGACTTCAGGGGAAAAAATGATGAAGAGATATGAAGGTCATTATAGAATGACCAAAGCATGACTTCAGTAAAATATGTAATTTTTCTGTGCAAAAAATGCTGTAGCATTTATTTGATAAAACATGCTTTTTTCTACCTGAAGGGCTAATTAAGTTTCAATACAGCAGTAGTGGGAGAGTCCAACAATGCATTCATTCTGGTTGGACAATTCAGGAAAAACATCAATCAAAAAACACTAGAGTTAAACTGTGAGTTAAGATACAGATGGATCCAACATGTATTTATAGAATACTTTATCCAATAAGTTCAGAATCTACATTCTGTCTACCAGTATATAGGACATTCTCTAGAAATGCATTTGTTAGGCCATAAAGTCTCAACAGATTTAATGAGAATCAGAAGAATACTTTGTATCTTTTCTGACCACAATGCAGTAAAAATAGAAATTAGCAAAAGATACTTTACAAATTCAGTAAATACATGGAGACTGAACAATTTGCTACTGAACAAATGAAGGGTTAAGAAGAAAGAAAATTTGAAACATGAAAATGGAAACAGACATATAAAAGCATATGCTCCATAGAAACAGCAATACTGAGGGAAATTTATGGCAGTAAGAACTCAGATTTAAAAAGGGAGAGATTTAAATAGAATGAAGTATCTCAAAGACTAAGGAAAGCAAGAATGAACCAAACCCATGATTAGTAGAAGGAAAAAATAAAAATCAGAGCAGAAATAAAAGAAATGGAATATGAGCATGCAATACATAACTCAGTGAATTTTTAAAATAGGTAAATCTTTAGATTTACCAACGAAGGAAGAAGGGAAGACTCAAATAAAATGAGAAAATAAAGAAGATGTTGCATTAGATATCACAAAGACACAGTGGATAACTAGAGACTGTTACAAATTGCTAACATCAATAAAATGGAAAACTTAAGAAGATACCATTCTAGACATATAACATACCAGTATTGAATAATGAAGAATCAAAAAAAAAACCATGAATACACCATAATTTGTAATGAGGTGGAATCATTACTCAAAAGTATCCCAACAAAACAGCACAAGATGCAGATGGCTGTACTGCTGAATTCTATCGAACTGTTAAAGAATTAACACCAGTTCTTCTCAGACAATTTATAGAAAAGCTGAGTATGAGGGAAGTTTCCAAAAACCATTCCACAAGCCTAGTATTACTCTGATACCAATGTAAAACTAAAATAACAAACAAGAAAACCGTGTACCAATATCCCCACTTAACATAGATGCAAAATTCTAATAACAACTACTCAAATCTAACAGCAGAACAAAAAGAGCACTCATCACTAACAAGTGAAATTATCCCAATCATGCAAGGATTTTTCAGTATATTTAGATTAAAATAAAAAAACCTATTATGCAAATCTGGCATTGCAGCCTAGTGGGTAAAGCTGCTGCCTGTAACACTGGCACCCCATGCAGGCACTGTTTTGCATACAAGTAGTTCTACTTCTAATCCAGTTTTCTGCTAATGGCTTGGGAAAAGCAGCAGAAGATGACCCAAGTGGTTGGCCCCTACACTGTGGGAGATCTAGATGAAATTTCTGGCTCTCGACTTCACCCTGGCTCAGTCCTGGCTTCCTGGGTGTTGCAGCCATCTTGGGGAGTGAACCAATGAGTGGATGATCTTTCTCCCTCTCTGTAACACTTTTAAATTAATGTGATCATTTCAATATATGCAAGAAAGTGTTCTATGAAATTCAGTATCAATTCATGATCATTTAGTTGTTTTTTTTTTTTCAAAAAATGTTTTTTTTTGAAAGAGTGGGCACTGAGAAAAGGAAACAGTGGCAGATCTTTCTTTCAAATGGCTCCACGGTCTGGGCCTGGTCTGGGGCTGGTTCAGGGTTAAAGCAGCACCCCAGAACTCCATTCTGGTCTTCATGTGGGTGCTAGGGACCCAAAATGCCCAGCTCATTCTTACATGCTTTCCTTGGTGCATTAGGAGAAAGCTAGATAGGAGATGGGCATATGTCAAAGAGGAAATAGAAATGACTTTATGAAATAAAAAAAATTGCATATCATTATCCATTAGGAAAACGAGAATTGAAATGTAGATAACATCTCATCTTAATTAAAATGACTGTAGCAAAGTAGTAAAAATGACATGCTGGTGAGGATGTAGACAGAACCTTTACACACCATTGGTTAGAAATATAAATCCTTATACCTGTTATATAAAACAGTATTGGTGTTTCCCTCAAAACTAAAATTATATCAGCCATATGACCCTTTTTCCCTTTTTTTGGGTGTATTTCCTAGGTAAATGAAGTAAACCATATAAAAAAATAACTTGTACTCCAGTGCCTGTTGCAGCACTGTTAACGATAGTCAAGATGAGATTAACCTAGGTGTCTGTTGATGGGTGAAAGGATAAAGAAAATACGGCATGCACATATAATGGAATAGTATTCAGCCATAGAAAGAATGAAATCCTGACATCTGCAATAAAATGAAACTTCAGAGCATTTTGTTAAATGAAATAAGCCAGACTCATGAGGACATATACTACATGTTTGAACTCACTTGTGAAAGCTAGAAAAGGTCATTCCATATGTAGGATATGATTCCTAGGGGCTAAGAAACGTCATGTGGGTAGATTGAAGGAGGCTGGGGCATGGATACCGGAAAGTTTTTATAAAGGAGTAGGAAGGAGAATCTCTAAATCTCCAAGTTCATAGAACAATGAGGAAATGGAATTGCTGTTTATTGATTTTATTACTATGTGCTGTATATATGTGGTCAAGTTTTCGGCTGTATCATAGCAAAAATTCAAGTATTACATGCTAGCCAAACATTTTAAAATGTTGATATTTAATACATACTATGTGTCATATTCCAGTTCACATTCTTTGTGTTTTCACATTTAATTTTCAGATCAACCCAATGAAGTTAATTCCATTTTATTTTTCTTTTAGATACAGAAACTAGGATCTGGAGGAGTGCAGTCAACTAGCTCAGCAACTTCAGAGAGGCAGGTAAGTCGTGGTTTGCATCCAGCATCTACTAAAATGCCATAGTCAGCTCTGGCTCTTCATTTCTTCATTTCTTTTCTAATGCTATTCTTACAATTTGGCAAGTACTAATTTAATCACAAAAGTTAAAAGCTTCATGTACTTTTACCTACAAATTCTTTTAAGAATGTAGTGATCTGAGAATGCAGAATCATCTTTTTAAACAAAATTTACATTTTATTTAGATTGAAATAAACTATGCAAAATTTCTTTTCTTCCCCCAAAATAATAGCAATATTTTCTGTATTATTTCTAGATAAACCACAAAACACTTCCTTTTGTAGGTTTTTCAGGTTTTGCTTGTAAATCAAGACAAAGCATCAGTCATGGAAAAAGAAGAAAAGAGAAGTCAGCTTTCGGTATCCATGACCTCCGGTCCTGTCTTAAAAATTAAACACAAATATTCAACATAAACCTGTTGAGATGTAGGCTCAACAAAGGGATGTAAACAACAACATCTAGATGTGGAATGACATGGGCAGGGCTTTCCACTGCTCACTTACTCCTTTAGGTTCATTTGATCAACACAAATTGATTCTGAAATCCTCATGTGGGAGATCACTAGCTTCCCTCTGGTAATTATCCATTACGGATTTTTAACACCTATTAGTCAAAACTCCTAGTAGTCTAAAAGTCAATCGTGGGCTTCATCGCAAATCTCTTAAAATCTATTCCTTTCCCCACACCTCCTCTATTTATCTCTTCAAAACATTACTAACTTCAACCTGACAAATGGATCCATAATAATAAATGTCTAAAATGACTCAGCTATTTCCAGAGTGCCACCACCAGAGACCCAGAAGCGGAACATGGCACTTCCAGTGCTGCTTTCTGGAAGAACTGAGAGGTTGTCCAAGCACGGGAGTTTTAACAGCAGCCATTTTAATTAGGGAGATTATCGATGGCTAATGTATTCAGTGGGAGGCCTACAGGCAGATATTCATCGATTAATTGGCTTACATTTATCAAGCGTAAGAGAAAGTCTATTTTTAAAGTCTCTAAATACTTTCAAAGGGTTCTGAATTATCTATAGGAAGCTCTGACTTAGTTGTATAGAGTTTGATGTAAGTATCCAACGTTAAGTCTAGATCATGTTTTATATCAAAATTTATATTAAGCAAAGCCAAGTTGCCTGACCTTTGGTCTATTAAAGTGTTCCTCAAGTATGCTTTGAGACGCTTTCGTCCATTTTCATAGTGCTCATTCTCAGCCTTCATCACAGAAAGTGTGCGCATTTCCTTCAGTAAGGCATACACATTAGGAAAAAACTTGACGTGAAGCAGATGGAGGGCCTCATAAATGGTGGACGGAAGCTCTACATCTTTGCCTCTGTGCTTCCACTTGCTTCTCCAACAATGAAGCTCGGCAGAGGGTGTGTCAGGATTGGGTAAGTCATTTCTGTACATGTCAGCATGGTGTTCCTCTGATGTGTTGAATTTGAGTTGTCCTGTGACCGAGGGTACCAGAGATAAGAGAATGCAGAATTATAATGTACAGATATCCTGTGGGCCATAGTGAGAATACAATTCAAGTAGCAAATAATACATAGTTAACAAGTTGATACACTTTTGGTTTGGCTGTGTAACATACACGCTGTCTCTTTAGTGATGACTTGTTTGAGCACTGTATCAGTTGCTTATTGGAAATTTAAGAGAAATTTTAAGTGGATTTCAAGCCATGTTTTACCTAATTCATTTTTTTGTCTTCTGTTATAGCTACTGCACTTGGTACTTCCTTAAGTTTGGTAATGGCAACTTTTGTCTTGAGCACATGAATTCTGTAGGCTGCCTTCAGTAGACTGTCTGTGCAACGACGCTCCATTACAGAAACCTATGGATCTATTGGTTCTGCACTGTTTATTCCTCAGGTCCCACATGCAATTAATGACTAACTACAACAGATTTACCCTCATAGTGATTAGTTCATGTATCCTACATTTGCCTCTTCGTTTCTTTATCATCCTGACTGCCTTCTCTCTCTGAGAAAGACACCACACTGATTTGTGTCTTAAGAATTTATCCATGAGACCACCTTCACCTATTTCATAGCTGGATTCTGACTAAACCAAGTCAGATCAATCCCTTGTCTCCTCTTAATCGTTCCCCCCAGTCCCCAATAAAGTAAATGCAAATGCCTCATCCTGACATTTGCAACTAGAAGTGCTAAAATATCTTACCTTTAGTCCCTATTGTATATGTTTTCTAGTCTTGTCATGAAAGAGATTGTAATGCTCACCAAATATCATTCTTTTCCCCCCTCATTTCTTACCTCCTGGCAGTTGGGCTGGTCATATGGCTAGTTCTGGTTAATTAGCTGTTAGCAGAAAAGACACGCGCCACTTCCATGCCAGGGCATAGAAGAACAGATGTGAGTTCTCCATGCTTCCTTTATTCTCTTGAAGGAATAAAGTGGCACATTTAAGACCAGTATACAACGTGGCAGAATCTGAGACTCCACTGATCTATGATGAATGTGCACTGTGAGCCAGAAGTGAATCTTGGATGCACCAGTGTTGTTACTTTCAGCCACTCTGGGGCTTCAAAGTTAGTTAGTTATCACATGTAACCTCGCCTTCCAAAGTTAATAAATCAACTAAAGTGGGTGAACTCGTCAATTCTGGCACCATTTGTGCTTTCTCCTATCCCTCCCTTTGCTTTTGTGTCTCTCCATTGGGAGCATTCTTCTCTAAGTGGTCAATGCTTCCATCCCTCCTCACATCACTCAGTGTGTTGACATCTTTCTCATCCTTCCAGATGAGCTTTTAGAAATACCCTGTCTGGGCACTGCACCTTATTTGTCCAATCAGATGTAATTTTCTTCTAATCATAAATGAATTGGTAGTTACTATTTGGATTGCTCTTCACAAATTCTGTCTCACCTCATAGTTCTGTACCTATTTTGCCTCTATTAGAAAACATGGTCTTTAGTAAGTCTGAATCATGAGTCACTATTATGACTAACCTTCACAGACCCTTGTACCTTGTAGTTTTGGGGTCAGTATCATGACACCTTCACAGACCCTTGTAGTCAATAGGAAAACCATTTGTGTAGCAATTGGAGGCTAAGAGTGTGAAACATCATTTAAAAATGTTTCTGCCACAGCAGCTAAAAGAATATGATTTAGAAATTTGGAGAACTAATATGTGTATGGCGGGTGTCTGCACAGATTCTGTTGCCTTCCTTTCCATTTCCATAGCAAAGCAGTAGACTGTCTTCTTCACCACTGTCAGCTCAGGACCTAGCACATTTCTTGTTACAAAACAAGATTTTAATAATAGGTCAGTAGGTATACGATATTTAGTACATAAAATATTATTGTACTAACAATGAAGGTAGCTGATTGTTTACATGACTTACAGAACTGAAAGTAACCCTTCACGTGTCCAGCGAGAGCTTAGAGCTAATGGTGACTTCACAATAGGGTAATAGTAACTCAGTTTTTGGAGGAGTTGTTATAGTTTGTAAAGGATTGGATATTGCCCACCTTACAGAGCAAGAAGTTGTATCCCAGGGAAGTTAAGTGGTTGGTAAAAGGTCAAACAGGTTGCTAACATCTGAGTTGTAAAGTCTGCTGTTATGAGATCTGCTGCTCCTTATGTTACTGCCTTTCCGTATCTAAGTTCAGGATAATGTCAGCTTTATTAAGCTTATGCAGTGTGTTACCTTGGCAGCACAACTAGTGAGTAGTGAAATCACACGTGCATACACTCACATTTGTATGCATACACACACAATTATATGAACCTTCTCCTGTTTGGGATCAAAAAGCCTGTGTTGGTTATGGTGAATGCTGAATTCTTCCATATCAGTGTTTGTGTTCAAGAATAAGTCAGTATACACACTCTGTAATTGAATGTCAAGAAATATGAAAATCTATTGTTTTATTGCTACTGTTCATTGATTTATTGAAGTGATTTATTGTCAATGGACATGCAGTACAACAAATCACTTTCCTGACACCATCAGCTGCCTTAACTAGGTTGTCAGTTCACGACATTAAAGGTAATGGATGGTGATTATTTTACAGTAATGGGTTTAATCAGTGCTTTGAATGACTTAGCAGTCATGTCAGAATAGAGCCAACTTATCATCCATCAAGGCAGCATTTTGTTTACCAACCTCATCTATAATTCATTTGATTGTTGAAGATCATCAACAAATACCTTTCAGGCAAAGTTTTATCAGAGATTGAAAATTGCACAGCTGCAGCTTGGTAAGTCATCTCGCGGGGCTGCCTCTTCAGAAACAGGTGGGGAAGGATGCTTTTGCCTGCAGCATCCTACCCTCCTCCCAGAGGTCAGTTTCCACCAATAGGACCTCCAGTCTTCTCACCATTTTTGTAGATTTGGTCCTTCCTCTTTCTCTCTTTAAACCCCTGATTCCCTTAGATCTTCAGTAAGCCAGTGAGGCTTTACGCACAAAGTCTAGGAAGGTAGAAATGGGGAGGCACACAATCCTATTGCTTGAATCAGCTTAATGCTGTTAAATACACGGTTCAGGCTCTGCTCCTTGTAATAAGTTACAGTAAACATCTGAGCTGATCCAGTCCTAAGGTTCCAACATGTTTGGACTAGGTTGCTGACTCAGTGGGGCAAATATGAGAGGAGTCTATTTTATAAGATTGTACAGCTTACTACAGGAAATTACCCTTTTTAAATTTCTTGAACATTTGACGTTTCTCCCCAGAAAAAGAAATTCACATGGAGACAACATTTTACATTTCATTTCATTTCCATATGAGTTTGCAAACTCTCTAAAGCTAGCTACAGCTAACAGGGTAAAGTGGCTAGGAGCTTGGATTTCAGAGGCAACACGCTTGGAATATCTGCTCTGCTTCTTACCAGTTGTGACCCCTTGGGCAAATGACTAGACACTTCTCCTTTAATCTATAAATGGCAATGATTTTACCTTTGTCACAGGATGCCTGTGAATATTAAATGAATTAATATAGGAAACATGCTTGGTACTACTACATGCCCAGAGCAAATGCTCAAAGAGTGGTTTCTCTTTTTACCATTAATTTCATGTATGGGAAGGGAGCATCAGAAAGCCAACATAACATTTGGCTTGGTGATGAAGCTGCTGACTGGGACATCTGCATTTCATGTCAATGTACATGGTTTGATCTCTAGTTAGTCTCTGACTCTAATGAAAACCCTGTGAGGAACGTTATGCCTTAGGTAGCTGGCTCCCTGCAAGCCAAATGAGAGATCTGCACCACATACTCAATTTCTTAGCTTTCCCTTTGTCCCAGCTCTTGGTCTCAGCTGAAGGCCTTTGGGGCATGAGCCAAAGGATGTGAGTTCTCTCTCTGTCACATACATACATAAGCATATACAAGTTAAAAATCCAAATGAAAATGGATAAAAAGCAGTAGTTGTTTGAGTTCCAGTTTGATTCTGCTGGCCTATATTTTTCCAAATATGTGCCTGCAAACACACAATTAAGAAAACAGGAGCCATAAATAAGCTGAAAGAGCTGATTCTGCCAACACTTGGTGGCAGGCTGTACCACATGTGGTAGTGTGTTGGTTTTCTGTATAACAGAAGAGGTGTTACATAATACACATCTGTGGCATCTCAAAGATCCCTGGGTGTCAGTGGGAGGAAGTAGATTATCATGAGCGAGAAGAGTGCTGATAAGGAGAGGCGGCCACATCCAACCCAAGGTTCAGGTCAACAGAAGCAGCAGTGGGAAATGAATGAAGCCAAAGGATGGGGAGGTACCGTGGACCCAGGTGTGTAGCTGTGAATTAGTGCATCCACCGAGGGAAACAGTATGGAGATTTCTTAAAAAGTAACAGACTGGCTGTATTATCCAGCAATGTTACTATGGGACATTTACCCTAAATACATGAATATGTTATATCAAAGAGAGATCTGTACTGCCGGGTTCATGATAATCCAGATTTGAAATCAAGTTAGATGAATGGATAAGGAAAAATGCTGTGTATATATATAATATAATATATAATCTTGTTCATTTATACAAAGAATGACATGCTATCATTTATATTACAACGGATGCTACTGAAAGACATCCTGTTATGTGTAACAAAATGGACAGAGAAAGACAAATATCACATGATCTCCATTACATGTGGGAGCTAATTTTTAAAACGCAATTAAACAGAAGCAACAAAAAAGAAATGCTTCTGTGTATCAATCTTGTCACAAATATAGTTTTGTAGAATTTGTTTTAGACCTTTGCCAAATTAATGACCTTTGATTACTTTAAAATTTGGTATTAGCAGTTGTAACATCTCCTCTTTTTATCTTTGATTTTGTTAACTTGGGTGCCCTGTATTTTTTTGTTGTTTTTTTTGGTCAGTTGAGCCAACTGTTTATCAGCTTTCGAAATTTACTTTAGAAGTATCTCTTGATAACTGATATTTTGTGTAGCATCTTAAAATTCTATTTTATTTAATTTTTACCTCTTTCCCCCTATTTATATTGTGTCCAGTTTGCTCTTTTCTAGATCCTTAAGACTGTTAGATTGTTTATTTGAAAGTTTTGCAGTTTCCTGATGTGGCACTTTTTGCTGTGAACTTTGTTTTTGCAGAATCTCCAAGTTTCATATTTTGTGTGTTTTTTTTCATTTAAATTCTAGTTGGAAGAATTTATCTTTTTTATTTCTTTTGCTCATTTCTAGCTTGAATCTGTCGTGGTCAGAAAAGATGCACGCTATGAGTTTAGATTTTTTGAACTGTTTATGACTTATTTTTATGTTGTAGCACATGATCTGACACATGCTCTAGACTAGAGGAAGTTCCATGGACTGATAAAAAAAAACTACACATTCTCAAGCTACATAATGAAGTGTAAAGCTCTGGTAGGTTCCTTTGCCCTATGATATAGATTAGCTGCTTTTTAGGGGGAGTGGGCGGAATGGTTGATCTGTGTTTTGATGCAAATGCAGTGATGAAATTCCACATTATTTTGGTGTTGGAATTTCTGCCTCACCTTAGATTTTCCAGCATCTCCATCTCTGCGCAAGTTCTTGTCTGTGTGTACATTTCTTTACTCCATTTACCTGCTTCTCTGTATTTTTGAATAACATTCTTTATTTTTTAGAACTCTTTTTCAAGCATTTCATCAACCTTCCTTTCTTCACAGTTTAGTGTTAATAAATGAATTATTGTGTTTCTTTTTGGGAGGCATTTTGCCTTTGTTGTAGATGTATTTTTGTGTTTCTACATTTTTCGTGCCTTTGGGGGAAATCTTGTTATCTCATTTAGAGGCTTTAAAAATTCTTTTTGATTGAAGGTTTTATTTCTTGGAAATGTATCTCTGGGGTTTGGTGGAGTATCTAAGGCTTACTCTTGAGGCTCAGAGGTGTGTTCTGAGTGGGGCCAGGGAGCTCTGGCTCCCGTTAGTGAGTGGGGTCAGAGTCCTGAGTTACATACAAACTGTGTGGTAGAGCACTTCTGATGAGTGTTGTTGGAGCTGGCTAGTGTGTTCACAGTCCTTGGCCTTCTCCACACTAGGGTGAACCATCTGAGCTTGCGGTGCCAGGGCACCTCATTCAGGCAGGTGCACCACGCAGAGTACCATGTCCTGACCCATCCATAAGACTGGTCTCCAGTGTTCAAGGGACTCTCTCTCTCTGTAGTCAGACTTAGTGGCTACCCGGGAACCTGGTCACAATCCACAATCCTCTCAATTTCCAGGATTTAAATCCAGAACTCCAATAGTTACAACGTGTGGGAGTTGTACTGCCCTCTGGTCCATTCCATGGCCCTTGCAATCCCTAGGATTTCTTCAGAAAATACCAGGGCTTCAATCTGCTTATTGACAATAAAGGAGAAAACAACTTTGCTTTATGCATAGGGATAACATTACCTTTCCTGTATATTTCATTATTATGGGCATAATAATGGCTGGGGATATGTTTAAAAATTATAGCTTCTTACAGAAATAAATTGCCTTAAGCCCCAGGTTCTGAGTGAGGTTAAATAATAGAATGACTAGGCTCACTTAAGGCATAAGTGTCTTGACCATCTGCTTGAATGAGAAATGAAAAAGGGCTCTTGAGTATGTGCTTTTACACTGAGCCCTTTGGTCCTCTTCTTCATGGTGACTGATTGATCTGTTTCAAAGCAGTCTTGGAGATTTCTGTCTTTTTTTTTTTTTTAAATTCTTGTCAAAAGATTGAGGCCTATTTACCAAGTTTGAGAGGTAAAGAGTCAGAGAGTGCCCTCAAGTGCAGAAAACAGGGGAGGCTGGACCAGGGCAAAAATCTGAAGCCAAGAAGATCCTACACCTTCCACACAGGTGTCAGGACATTCATTGCATAAGGCATCACTGCCGTCTTCCAGGAGGGATAGGAGCCAGGAATTAAACCCAGAGACACTGGTTTGGGAGCAGAGATCTCACCTGGTAGGCTAAACAACTACTCTGCAAGCACAGTTTTTGAGGGGAGAAAAAGTGACAGGTAGACATGACTCAGGTGAGAGAAGAACTGAGATAAATTGGATGATTTCTAAACAGAGTAAGAAGTTTCTTATAGTCAGTGATGTTGCATGACTGACTCAGTGTGGGCTTGGGGAGTCCACATTCCTTCTACTATTATCTAAATTCCTTGGTTCTACCTCTTTTATTTTACAATTGTTACATCTTTGAGGCAATCTCCATACCATTTCCTCATTGTACATTTGAAAATATCAACTTTTGTTTAAAGGATGAGACACTGGTGTGGTAGGCATTACACAGCAGTGCATCAAGCTGCAGCAGCTGAGTATACCCATATCCCAGTCAGCAGTGCCAGTTGGAATGCTGGTACAAGTTCCAGCTACTCAACTTCTGCACACGTGGAAGGCAGAAGAGGATGGATCAAGAGCTTTGGCCCCTGCCTCCTTCATGGGAGGCCTGGATGGGACTGGGCAAATGACCCAACCTGGCATAGGTCTGGCTATTGTCGACATCTGGAGATTGAACCAGAGGACGGAATAGTTTTTTTCATCCTTTTCGTCTTCTGGCTTGTGTCCCTTTTCCCTCACTAACTTTTCCTTTCCTTTTCTCTCCCCTCCAACCTTCCCTCCTCCTTCCATTCATCCCTCCTTCTTTCTGTTTCTGCCTCTCAAGTTGATGAAAATAAATGAAGAATTCATTTTTTTAAAAAAGAATTGGACCATAACCTATGAGGAATCTTTGGAGCTGCATTATGAATGTGAAATTCATTTTTCAAGTTTGCTCTTCTTTCTTTATCCTGCTTATATAAGCAGAATACATTTCATGTATCTCACAATGCAGATTTAGGAGCATAGCAATACTTCCCATGGTCAATTCATTTTTAGAGGTCTTTTAAACTTCCCACCTGCACAATAGGAATATGATGCTTGCTTGGGTTTCTTCATCCTGAATATTCCTGTATATCGTATCAATTGCCTACTCTGCCTTTTTGGGAAAGCAAATATAGTTCAGTATTCCAGCACTTAAAATACTTTTTGCCTCTGGTGGTAATACTCATTTAGTAAAATGATGCAATGCTTCTTAATAGGTTGAACCATATATTATTGCTGTGTTTGTATTGCAAAATTGTCAAATATCAGCAATTTCAAGTAGATCAGCCTAGTATCTCAAATAATTACTCTTCATGCATTCATGTTTATCTTTCAGTATATGAGTCTTCCCATATTCATGCTATTGCCCTGGGGAGAATTAATATCTTCATATTTTTTTCTGTTAATAGATATGAGTATGATACAGCTTGGGAGAATGATGCAAATGGTGCACACAATTATGAGCAAATGCTCATAATTTGATAGTGGGCATGTTGAGGGATTTCAGTGCTCTGAAAAGAAGGGAAGGCTTTGCAGACCACATCTAGAAACAATTGAGGGAAGGAGATTGTGACCAAAGCCAGGGCAGGAATGAAAGACTAGGTCCTGGGAGAATCCCAGGGCCTTTTCTCTGGAATCTGTTCTAGAAGTAAGTTCTGTAGTGAAGACATCTGTTGAAAGTAGGGAAACCCACACTCTGGGAATTACAGGATCTCTACCCAAATGTCACTTTCCTTGTTAGTAGTGCATCTATTTGCATGATGAAAACAGATGCTGTTGATTCTCCAATCCAAAATGTATACATGAAATCAATTTTTTTCATTCATTCATATGTTTGATTTGGCCCTCAACATTCACATTATAGTACAATCTTAGAATTCCAGTGGAGTGGATAAGATTAGATGTGTGTGGAATCCTTGCTGTGAAGGGTGCAGTGCCTCTGAGATCATGGTGGAAAACAAGGGGGAGAATATAACTTCTGGAAAGGCAGTCATGCTTTGCCTCCCTTAGTCATGCTACAGAAGGTGAACTGGCCACACAGTATAAGGCAAGGAGTGTGGGACGCAATAAGATGGAAAGAATGGGTGGTCTATGTTTCCTGTTTTTTTCTCTTTCTTATCAGTTTATCCTTTACACTTTGGACTGTTCACTTATGGACACGACTTGTACATAGAGCATTAGCTATGACAAAATGGTATTGAACATAACTGAGTTCTGCATGATCAGTTATCTACTAAAGGATTAACATGCTTATTTAGCCCTCAAAAAATGGCTGCAAAAGAGGGACCATTAACATCCTTATTTGTAGGTGGTCCCGGTGCGGTGGCCTAACGGCTCAAGTCCTTGCCTTGAACGTGCCGGGATTCCATATGAGTGCCAGTTATAATCCCAGCAGCCCCATTTCCCCTCCAGCTCCCTGCTTGTGGCCTGGAAAAGCAGTCGAGGATGGCCCAAAGCCTTGGGACCCTTTACCCCTGTGGGAGACCTGGAGGAAGTTCCTGGATCCTGGCTTCAGATAACTTGGGGAGTGAATAATCAGAAGATTTTCCTCTCTGTCTCTCCTTCTCTCTGTATATCTGACTTTGTGAAACAAACAAATAAATAAATCCTTATTTGTAGATGACAAAAATTCAGAGAGATTGATGTCCATGTCTCAGATCATACAGTAAGGAAGAGCAGAACCAGGCCACCTATCACTGTAGGTCTGACGGTACGATAGGTGATGTGGAATGGCCCTGTAGGCAGATGAAGACTTTTTCTGGACACTTCAGTGGTTTTTGGAAAAAAAGGAGAGCTGCACCTATAAGGGCAGGCAAGGCTGGCTCTGTATTCTCCAGTGTCTATGTAAAGAACAAACTGCCCATGGTCACTGTCAGGTAGTCTGCTTTATTTATTCCAAATTGACTGCTTGTCCATCCCCAGGTGATCCTCTTTTCCCCGCGTAGAGAGCTAAAATCTTTCTGAATAAAATAAAACGGAGACCTACAAGAACCCTGAGTCTTTCTCTTAGAGCGGGAAACACATTAAAACTTAAATATACTCATGTCCTTCACTAGCCTGATATTTCTTCTCCTACATTCATTTTGCTCACCTTGGAGATAGAATCTGAAAGTAGATTAAATAATTTCAGAACCTAGGTTACTATGGTGACCCAGGATGGAGTATACGATTTCTTCACTTCATTTGTTGATATTGAGAAGTCTGCTTATTTTTCCAGCTTTTGACTGAGGCATACAGTGAAATAAAAGGGGTAATGTGTGGGATGAAGTATTATTACAAACAGAGAAAATGCTGTTTCAAACTGGTCTCTGTCTGCTTCTGAAAGCCCAGGGACAAATAATTCTGTAGCTCGTGCTGAAAGGCCAATCAAGTCTTGGAAGGTTTGAATACTGACAATTGTCCCGAGCTATTTATTTATGGATGCCCACACCATGCTCATAGGTGTTATCACTGTAGCGCTGCGCACATCCGTAGAGGAACCTCAAGCAGCCTTGCTTTAAAATGTCACAATGGTTCCCCCCTTTCATATATCCATCTAAAAAATCTCATCTCAACTTTGTCATTAAACTGAAATGCCAAAATGTTGCCAGATAAAAAATACAGAATATCCAGTTCATATTGAATTTAAGATAAACAATGAATTATTTTAATGCAGTTGTACTCCAAGTATTATATTTATGCTGATGATTATTTATTAATTTGTATCCCAAAATTCAATTTTGACTTCTGTCCTATATTGCATTTGTTAACTTTGGTAACCTTTTCCCTTAACCCTCATCTCTATTTAGATAATGAACAAATGTCCCAAGTTTGTCTTCTCCTTAGTGGAACTACCAAATTTTCTCATCTAAACCTGTTCTCTCACAGTCTTTCCCAAATCAGTGAATGACCATCTCTCTGATTACTCAGGGCAGAACCCTCAAAACTTCTCTTTAATTATTTTTTTAAGATTTATTTTATTTTTATTGCAAAGTCACATATACAGAGAGGAGGAGAGACAGAGAGGAAGATCTTCCGTCTGATGATTCATTCCCCAAGTGACCGCAACAGCCTGGTGCTGTGCCGATCCTAAGCTAGGATCCAGGAACTTCTTCCGGGTCTCCCACACAGGTGCAGGGTCCCAAGGCTTTGGGCCGTCCTCCACTGCTTTCCCAGGCCACAGGCAGGGAGCTGGATGGAAAGTGAAGCTGCCGGGATTAGAACTGGCGCCCGTATGGGATCCGGGGCGCATTGTGTTCAAGGCGAGGACTTGAGCCACCATGCCATGCTGCCTTCTCTCTGCATACTCTACAAAGTCAAATTGTAAATGCTTTGATTCAATCTCCATTCTTAATTTTTTCCTGCACATTCATTGGTGCCACCTCGAGCCAAGCCATTTTTGTCATGTTGCCTAGGGAAGCCTCTTTTTTATCTCCAAAGTCCCATACTTCCTCTTGCATATTAAATTCTGATTAATGTCAGAAACCTCCGATTTTGAGTAAAAGCCAAAGGCTTGAAAATTACTCACAAGACTATGTGCCCAGTACTCTGTGCCCACAGCCATCTCAGCTTCATTCTCAAAGACTGCTCCACTGCGTGCTGCACTCCCTGCTGAACCCTTCACTGTTCCTCAGACGCAGCAGGCATGTTGGCCTCGGGGCTCTGCACAGCGCTCTTATTTCCTGGTAGTTTCCTTCCTTTGAATATGCATGGCTGTCTCCTTCGCTGTCTCCTTCAGCTTTCAGCTGTCATGCAAGGGAGCTGACTTCCCTGCTCTCCTTATTCCTGTTACAGTGGATTGCTTCGCTGTTCTGCATTAGCAGTGTTCACCACTTCATGTACATGTGCATATTTGTCAATTTCCTGTTGATCCCCTTGAATAGAAGAGTAATTAGGGCTGAGACTTCTGTTACAACCCCTGGACTTAAAGAACAGTGTATGGTTCCAAGCTGCGATCCTGTGAAAACCTAATGAACAAGTCAATGGAATCAACAGTTGTAGTGATCAGATGCAGAAAATGCCACTTAACCTACTGACAGATATATTTATCTGTATATAAACTTGAACGTGCAGTGTTTATATGTACTTGTGTGTGAGCCTGCAAGAGTAAACATCTTGTGTATATGTGAGGGTCTCACATACTTTTTTTTTTTAAAGATTTATTCATTTTTATTACAAAGTCAGATATACAGAGAGGAGAAGAGACAGAGAGGAAGATCTTCCGTCTGATGATTCACTCCCCAAGTGAGCACAATGGCCGGTGCTGCACCTCCGAAGCCGGGAAGCAGGAGCCTCTTCCGGGTCTCCCACGTGGGTGCAGGGTTCCAAAGCCTTGGGCTGTCTTTGACTGCCGTTCCAGGCCACAAGCAGGGAGCTGGATGAGAAATGGGGCTGCTGGGATTAGAACCGGCGCCCATATGGGATCCCGGTTGCGTTCAAGGTGAGGACTTGAGCCGCTAGGCCACAGTCTCACATAATCTTGTGTCATCAGTGAGTAGTATGCCATCAAAGCACCTTTCCTTCCCTGGTCTAGAACCTGGTGCTTCTGCTAGTGATCTGTTTCTGTGTAATGCATTGCATATCTATAACCAGGATTGGTTTTGTCCTACTTTTGTAGAGGAGGGTTTACGGAGGTGTGTTTTTTTCCCTTAGCACATTAAGTAATGCCTTCCTGTGTCATTTTTCAGTACTGATAACTGTGTATCTGGGCTATACCTCTTTTTCTTGGCATCTGCAGGATTCCTTTTAATCACATTCCCATTACCATCTAATTATGTAAAATTATGTCATATTATGTATAATTTCTGCTGGTAACCACAGGGTGGCATTCATGTTCTTTGCTATCGTTTTAATGACTGATGGATTACAAGGTCACTTTGAGTAGATAAATTGCCTATAGATTCTTTCCAGTGAGGTTCATGTCCTGATTTTTCATATTAACACGTGTAAATTACAGAATTTATTATACTCTGCCACCTGCACCTCATTTTGCTTCCAGCACCTTCAATCCCTTCCTACAGGAATCCAAGATGACTCTATCAGGTGGCCTTGTTTTAATATTCTACTCAAAGAGCATGTAATGAAAGCCAGCAGCTGACACTGCCTTGGTATTTGCTTCAACTCTGCCGTCGTGGGAAGATGTGCCAGCAGCCCTGAGCATAAGGCTCCGACTGAATGCTTGCTGATACCGCTCGCCTGAATAGCAAGTAGGATCACTCACCTCCACTGGTTTGTGCCAGTCCAGGTAGCTTCTCCAGGCTAGTCCTTGAGGCAGGAAAGCCATGTATTTAATATTTAAAGACTGCTTTGATAATGAAAAGTAAACATACCCACAATGCAGTGTTTTCCTGGGAACGTGCATGCCAGTGAAGCTTCTGACTGGGGTTTGGCGGTGCAGTGCGAACACTTCCTAGTCCAGGGCGAGTATTCATTTGTTCCTTCACTTGATTTTGTTTATTCATTCTCTTAATTACCACTTATTTCACTAATGAACTCAAGCCACAGCACATATTTTACCACATTAATTTCTCAATTATTATTTTGCCCAGTGGTTGAGAAAAGCAGGTTGACATTTATTTAACAAAGATTACAATTATTTGGAAATAGCACTGGCAGCAAACTATAGAGGTGAAATAAACATGGAAAGCGTTTGGCTAATCTCCGTGTTTTATTCGTTTATTTACACCCTCGCGGTAGTCCTTGGCAGTGACAAACAGAGTTGATTTCCAGCTATTCTAGAACACGAAAGGTGCTGACATGCTCAGTTAGTCCTGCGGCTCTGTGGGACAAGGCTTTTTTGGCCTTTCTCACTTTGTCCTATTACGTAGTCTATTCTTACAGTATCTTCTTGGAATCATTTTACTGGAACTACACACAATAAATTTTATTTTCAATCCACTTTGAAAAGTAGGATAACATAAAATAAACCTCAACTGTATTTATAGCGTCTACTGACCTGTTAAAATGAATTCACCAAAAAGTGCCGCTGCCTCTCTGAACACCTTAGTAAACTGTATGAATTCATGGGTTACTCACAGGTGACTGAAAGCCCTATACCTTCTTTAAGTCACAAATAGAAAATCGGCACACAAATCAGGGTGTCCATCCAGATGCATTAAGTGAGGCTTTAATCTTCGAACTTAAGCAAAATGCTTTTCTCCTCATCTGGAGCTTAGAAAATTTCAAGGAGCAGAGGGCAATCCATTCCATCTTTCTTACTTGCTCAACTGTTCCCGTATGTCTTAGATGCTAATTTCGGCCATTTAGGGATTGCAGTGCATGGAGAGAAGAGAGGTCATGTAAGAAACATTTATTAATTGACTGGTATTAGAAGAAAACTTTTCCCCCATGCTTGAGAGATAAAGATAACCCTTGAGTGTATCTATGCTTTGATCAGAGGCTCTCTGGCTAGGTTTTGAGGTCACATCTTTTTCAACTTGTTGCCCTGATGTCCCTTAGTTTTTGGTTATCTTTGGTACTCCACTACACATAGACCACATGTTGGATTGTAACTGCCGTGGATGCAAATATGTGAACTTCTAATGATAACAGCTGTGACTCTCTGCCTAACTCTTTTTTTTTTTTTTTTTTTTTTTTTTTTTTTTTTTTAATTGTTACTTACACTGTATTGTGTAGTACAGTTTTATAGGCGCTGGGGATTCCCCCCACCCCTCCCCATACCCCTCCCCCCATGGTGGATTCCTCCACCTTGCTGCATAACCATAGTTCAAGTTCAGTTGAGATTCATTGCTTGCAAACACATGCCTAGCATAAAGTTCAGCGTCTTATTGTCCAGATAAGTTCAGTGGCCTCCTGGGGAGACCTTCTATGGTCTGAAGATAGGTCTAACTCTCTGCCTAACTCTTATCATAGGTCCTATGGTCCTTGGCAATGATGTACTCTTCACCATCACTGGGGAAGAGGGATGGAGTTGTGGAGTTTCTTCTTAGATAATAAATCATACTATACTGCCAGGGGATTCTTCAGTTAGGATTTGATCTTCAGATTCTTCTAAACTAAGTTTGCACAATTTTTATGTGTTCCCCAACTACAAAGAATGTTTCTTGGGCCCAGCGCAATAGTGTAGTGGCTAAAGTCCTCATCTTCAATGCTCCAGGATCCCATATGGGCGCCAATTCTAATCCTGGCAGCCCCACTTCCCATCTAACTCCCTGTCTATGGCCTGGGAATGCAGTCGAGGATGACCCAAAGCCTTGTGACTCTGCACCCATATGGGAGACCCAGAAGAAACTCCTGACACCTGGCTTTGGATCAACATAGCTCCAGCCATTGCAGCCTTTTAGGGAGTGAACCATCGGACAGAAGATTTTCCTTTCTGACTCTCCTTCTCTCTGTATATCTGGATTTCCAATAAATATAAATAATTCTGGGCCTGGCACGGTGGTGTAGTGGTTAAGGTCCTCGCCTTGCACGTCCCGGATCCCATATGGATGCTGGTTCTAATCCCGGCAGCCCCACTTCCCATCCAGCTCCCTGCCTGTGGCCCAGGAAAGCAGTCGAGGATGACCCAAAGCTTTGGGACCCTGCACCCGCGTGGGAGACCCGGAAGAAGTTCCTGGATCCTGGCTTTGGATCGGCATAGCACCGGCCATTGTGCTCACTTGGGGAGTGAATCATCGGACAGAAGATCTTCCTTTCTATCTCTCCTCTCTGTATATCCACCTTTCCAATAAAAATTTAAAAATCTTTAGAACAAATAAATATAAATAATTCTTTAAAAAATGTTTCTCAAATTCATAGTAGTTTTAGACAAGTTTTTTTTTTTTTTCTTTTCTAGAGCTTGATTCCTTCCCTAGCTGAAATCTGCTTTGTTGCATTTTTCTCAATAGGCTCTTCCTATCGGCCAGTTGGGAAACAGGCGATCTGAAACACACTTAGAAAAAACTACTTCTTTGACATCTTTTGCATTTTGCATTTAATTTTCTGGTCTTCAAGCTTAAATCACCATGCATATATATTTTTAAAATATATTTATTTTTATTGAAAATCAGATATATAGAGAGAATGAGAGACAGAGAGGAAGATCCTCCATCCTCTAACTCACTCCCCAAGCGGCCGCAATGGCCGGAGCTGCACCGATTGGAAGCAAGGAGCCTCCTCCGGGTGTCCTACACGGGTGCAGGGTCCCAAGGCATTGGACCATCCTCAACTACTTTCCTAGGCCACAAGCAGGGAGCAGAATGGGAAGTGGGGCTGATGGGATTACAGCCGGCACCCATATGGGCTCCCAGCATGTGTAAGGAAAGGATTCTAGCCACTAGGGTACAGCGCCAGGCCCCATGCATATATTTTAAAAGTGTATCTGCAATTAGACCTTTAGAACTGCTATATTTTGTAATTCAAAATAGTCAACCAAGTAAGGATAAAATGTACAATTGTTTTCTAATCTGCTAGACTGCCCTGGAGTAACAATTTAGTGAGTAACTATTGCAACCAACCCCAGTATATTTTAAGATGAGATGTCGGGATGAACTTTTGCTCTGGAATCATATACTGACTGAAGCAGACATCTAGGAAGATGAGGAGGCCCCTGCCCCCTTGCGTAGGCCAGTGGAGTCGAGGACTTTTTGGTTAAAGCTCTTGGAAGAGTTTGCCCCTAGGAGTTGGAGAAGGTTTTCATATCATGCAGTTTTTCTGTGGTCTAAGGGTCAGCTTTGAGGCTTCTCAGTGACTCAGGAGGTTTTCGTTCCTAAAATTCTATTAAGGTGAACCATGACCAAATTTTCCACAGGCTCTTGCATGGAACAAGATAAATAAGTACCATTTAAGGTCAACATTAATTCTGTAAGCATTGTTTTAGAAGAAAATGTGAAGTATAGAGTCAAAGAACTGCTAAGTGCAGACTTAATGTGCTTGAGAAGCAGTGGAAACATGAAAGCAGAAAACAGATTAAAAAAAACTGTAGTTTAAAGCACCTTTGCCTGTCATCTTCAAAACCACGCAAGGCAAGATTCAAAATATTGGCAGACAACTTGAAACTGAAAAAATGATCTAGAATATTTGAAAGGGAGCCAATATATATAATTCTCAAACTGAGAGAGAAGTGAGCAATATTACAATTTGAGTAGATTTGTTTAACAGCACATAGATTTAGCCAAAGAGAAAATTGGTGATCTGGGAAACAGGTTAGAAGAAAAAAATAATAAAGAGAAATAAGGTGATTAAAAATTTAGTGGAGTAAGGGAAAAAAAGCTGACCCAGTAAATTCTGTAATTTATCATAAATATACAGGGAAGAAAGAAAATGGGACTATGACATTTGAAGTGGCAACTTCAAATTGATGAAAGATCTTCATCTGTAAATGAGAAAGTTAGCAAAACATTGTAAAACAAATAAAAACAAATAAGTAGAAAAATCACAGCATTGTCACAGAAAGTAAAATCAGAATGTCAAGAATATACCAGCATGTTTTTGTGTGTGTGAATACTCCTTATAAAACAGCAACACTTAGATTGAAAAACAATCTCTAAAAAGCACGATTACTTTTGAAAATTAGAATAAAGCAATGAAACATTGTTTCCAACATGTTCAAAGAATTCATCCCAGTGCCATATCCTTCAGTATTCACAGTGAACATGAAACCTGAATGCAACATTTAATTTTGAGCTAACACTTCATCATTAATAGTAATGGTATGAAGAACAACATTAAATGTATTAGAAATTTATCTGATTGCAAACATAGGATATTTGCCAGTTATAGTACACTACGTAGAATCAGCCTTAGGTGTTCGCACAGGCACCATCCTGGGGCTAATGAATCACTTCTGAATCTTTACAAGTGATCCACTTATGCATTAAAGTCTGGGTGGTGCTGTGTAATACACAGAATGGAGAAGAGCGTTTTGGTTTTGGGTTGAGTATGTAGATGAGAAGGCCACTGGCTGAGAATGAGAACAAAGGAAGAAGAGACTTAAAGAAACCAACCGACTGTTGAGTTTTAGAGTATAAAAAAGATGACAAAAGGACCAGGACCAAATCTTGGGGCATTCAGGTAAATGTGTAATGTTGCAAAGATTTACTAAAGAAATTTCAACCAAGAGGAGCTGTTTCACCAAGATGAACACAGGTAAATGACTTTTGTTTCTGCTATGAGGAATATTTATTGATAATAATAGCAAAGGTAGGAATACAGTCTTTTTGAAGTGGATCAAAGAGACAATGGAAATCAGAAAGTTCACAAAAATTTTTAAGGTCATTTTGCTGGAAATTTGATAAAGAGCATTTTCATTAAAGATTGGTCAAATAAAATCACTTTTTGTAATAATGGAGAGGGAAGATTTGAATCCACTCGATGACAATAATCCAACGGAAAAATGATAGAGGAAAGATGGAATGCTTTCAGTGGTGATGTCTGAATAGGAAGGAGCTACAGGTGCTAATGAGCCTTGAGTCTGTGGCAGGCATTGTCAAAAGAATTAGATATATACTGAGAAAAATCCATTTTATTCTGTAAATTCAGCACAAATAATGGGAAGAAATATGACTAAACTAGCAATTATGAGATTGTGTGCTGGTAATATATAGGAATACCAGGAATATTCTAGGAGTACAGAGTTCAGCCTTGGAGAACGAGGAGGAAAGGGTACTTTTCAAAGGAAGGACCCATCAATAGAATCTCAAAGGATACATCTCACAGTTGACCAGTTGTGGGAATGGCAGTCATAGTTCTTTCCTCAGTTCATCACTGCTAAGTTTTCCAGCTTTTTCATTTGTCACACTAAGCCTGTTTTTAAGCTTGCGCGCATCACCATCCAAGCACCTTGTAATACCTGCTATTTGCCTTTGCTGTGCTGTTGGCTTCCTGTGACATGGTGTTTCTCTCTTAGTGAACATCTACAGATCTCCCCTGCTTGGCTTGAAAGCTGTGTGTTCTCTGTAATGCTTCCTAACTCTACAAGACAGAATGTATTGCTTTTGCCTTGGGGTTTCTGGGACACTTTATGAGTGCTTCTATGACACGGTGTGACTTGTGACTTGCAAGAGAGAGTTAGCACGGTTGATCATGTAGACTCTTGTGCCAAGTTCCCTGGATTTAGATTGTAGTCTGCCATGCACAAGCTATGTCACCTTGGAAAAGTTCATCTATTGCTCTGGGTTCCAGAATCCTCCTTCCTAAAATCTGAGTCATAAAACTCACTCACTGGAGTAGAAAAGCAACAGATGAGAAACAAGGGCAGGACAACCAAGATAAACTTGATGGCCTTGGTGATTTTGATTCCTTGCTGGCCTGTCTTGTCTGCCCACCTTCCCAAGGGAGGGAGGAATATATTTGCTGGAGGGAACATTGGTCTTGGTTTCTATCTTTGAAAACACAACTGCACTGACTACAAATGATATATCTGAGGGGCAGTACATGTTGTTGTGGATAGTGAATGAGTTATTATTTTAAAACACTTAGACTGGTGGTGTCCAATACATGAAAATATTCTTGGTAAATTTTAGCTCTTGGAATGATAATTGTATGTATGTTTCCTTTATGATGATAAAGTGTCTCTTATTGATTTTTAATTCTGTTGTATTCTCCCACTCTTCATCCACCCACCCAACAGAGAGCTTCAATAATCTCATAAGGAAGTCATAAATGAGTGATTTTCCTTCACCCCCACCCATCTGGTCTTACATAAAGGCTGTTTATGGCTGTTTGCTTTGGTGAGCATAGGCTTCAACATAAAGCACATAGGGCACAGTGTTGTTTGAGTTTTTAAACTATTATCTTCCAAAGGTTTCTCAAATTACAGGGGTCTCAAGAAGGGCAGTCCTTAAGAGGTTAGTGTGACTTCAAACAAATCCAAGATGGTTTAGATCAAACTTCAAAAGCAAAAGCCTGAATTTTTTTTATGGTTGTCGTTGTTTAGAATTCTCTTCACAACAGCCATCACTCATGGTTAGTTATATAACCTCTGCCTGGAAGTAGGTTATCAGGAAACTCTTCTGTGGAGGAGAATGAAAACTTTTGATGACTGAGTGGAATAAGAAAGAAGAAAAAGGTGTGTGTGTGGGGGGGGGGGCAGGGGGAACATCAGAGAGCATGGAAGGAAGGGACACCCAGGGTAAAATTTCCAGATCTTGTCGTGCTTCCATGAAGGATTCATGCATGTTCTAGGGGAAAACATGGACCTGTTTTCTATCTTTGGGAAACTTAAGTGTGATGGTAGTGGCTTCCTTGAGATTTTAGAAAGGAAACCAGTTTTCTTCTTTGACAAGGTCTTTTTTTGTCCTTTATGTTGTGTTATTTAAGTGCCCTCTTCATTTCTGCCAATTTGCTTCTATGGACATAATTCACAATTTACAGGTTGTTTAAGTGGGTCTGGGAAGACACAGCAGGGATAAATTATGTCCTGACATGGATGATCAATAGCAAGGTTGCTCTGGACTATCCATCCTCCACTTCTCTGTTACAAATCAAGCTTTACAAGAGTAATAATATATTAAAAAAAAAAAAAAAAGACTTTAGCCTTCCCCTCCCAACCCCAAAAGTGAATGGTAGAAGAGAACTGAAGATGTGTCATTCCTTCTTTTGGGATATTACAATGAAGATTGCGGTCAATCTAAGAATTTTTTGTGGGGGGGGGATACTCCAAGAAACCTATGACTCATATGGTGTGTGGCCCACACACAGCTGTTGGCACTTGTTCATTCTCAGGGGAGCTGGAGGAACTGTGCATCCTAAAATTACTGCAAATAGCAGGGAAGAAAGAACTGGAAATTTTCTTTTTAGCAGGAAATGGAAGGGGGAGGATGGAGCAGAGAAGAGATGGTTGCTGAGATATTGCAAGCCAACACTAAGAATAGGAGATTGAAATGAATTCATCTCTGGCAGTGCAGGGAACCATCTCTGCAGAGTTGCATTAGGGGTACCAAGTCAGAGAGCAGGAGAACTGGACCACTGGAGACTGGGTCGTCCAAGGAAAGGGAATTTGCTCCATTTAGATGAACTGCCTTCTCCTCCATTTCTACCCCCTGTTGATCAAAAATGAACATGTTCAGATGCCATTCCCAGTTCCTCAGATTTAAATTTAGAGGCAAAATAAAAAGGGTGACTGAGACCTCCACAAAGAGAATCAAAAGAAGAGAATAGAAAAAAAGGTAACTATGGATACAAAACAGAGGATAAAATCTAAGATGATATACCACAGAGAAAAAAACTAAATTTAACAGATTGAATATTGAAAAATTACTGATTATTCATTAACTATTATCTCAATTTCTGTGTGGCACAATGAGGGGAGAAAACTTACAATATTTTTCCTTCAAAAATTGCAAAGTTAGAAGGTAAAAATAAAGCTTATTCATTCAACACTATTGGTCTTCTACATTGGGGAAGTGGTTGATAAAAAGTCACAATATGGGTGAGGCTAATTAATCCTTGAGAATGCAGCCATGTTTGCCATCTAAATTAATTTTGAAGTGGGGACAATCTCGGATGTACCTAGTCTAAAATTTTGATAAATAGAAATTGAAAAATAAGTTTTCAATTTCTGACATGGTGTAAGTTAGCCAGAATAGTGACAGGAAATCACCTCTGTCCTCTGGTCTTCAGACAAATGGTTGCTACTTAAATCTTTGGGAGGGCAAGGTGTAGTAGCCTAGTGGCTAAAGTCCTTACCTGGCATCCCCCTGGGATCCCGTATAGGTGCTGGTTTGTGTCCCAGCTTCTCCACTTCCCATCCAGCTCCATGCTTGTTACCTGGGAAAGCAGTAGAGGACAGTCTAAAGCCTTGGGATCCTGCACCCATATGGGAGACCCAAAAGAAGTTCTTGGCTCCTAGCTTCAGATTGGCTCAGCTCTGGCTGTTTTGGCCATTTGGGGAAAGAACCAGCAGATGAAAGATCACTTTTTCTGTCCTTCTCTCTGTAAATCTGACTTTCCAGTAAAAATAAACAAACCA
Source organism: Ochotona curzoniae (assembly GCF_017591425.1). Lineage (NCBI taxonomy): Eukaryota > Metazoa > Chordata > Mammalia > Lagomorpha > Ochotonidae > Ochotona > Ochotona curzoniae. The sequence goes on from NW_024466599.1 coordinate 65,102,334, forward strand.
ACCTTTTAAAAAATAATAGATCTTTGGGATTTAATTTACCAACACCAAAGATGACAAAACGGGGGAGCTATAAAGTGGCTATCAAGCAGGACAGCTTGAAGCTCTGCTTATAAGCCTGATGTTCCAGTTGGCTTTGTGGGTAACAGGGATGCAATCTAGGTAAATCTTGTCTGACTTTTGCACATACATGCAGAAATTAGAAGCTGTAGGAGCACAGAAATGTTACATTTACAGTTTAGAATGTTTTTTGAGATACACAGAGATTTAGTGCTCAAAGGGTAGCAGTTACTCATGTATTAATTCAAATGGCCGGAAGTTATAGTGTGATGATATGAGATAAGAAGCGCTAAGTAAATTACGTAACAGAATAACTGGGTATGCAGCTCAGAATCTTGGTCTGTCTCTGAGATCAGAATAATCTGATGGAAATAAAGATACAGAGTGGCTACATTTCAATAGCTGGAGAGAGAATCTTTCTGAAGATGGGCTGGTAAATATGGGCCACCCTTTGAAGAATCAGAAATACCTAGTGAATAATGTAACCTTGCACAAAAGGCTAAACATCCTGTCTCTTGACAATTTCCTCAGCTAGACAGAAGACATGAAGCAGATGACTATCCAGATAAATATTGCATATAGTAATTATGTACGAGCTATAAATATGGTGAGTTGATGTTTTCTGCCTCTAGGGAAGTGCTGTTGAAATTGGGATAGTGATTTTGATGAGCAGGGAATTAAAATTCAGGAAACTGAGTTTAGAATTTTAAGTACTTTAGAGATTAGTTCATAGTAATACTAAAATGTTATATAGCAAGAAGGGGGATTATCTGTTCCTGTGTCATTCCCATGAGGTTTGCATGTGAAAGGGTTTAGTTTTTCCTGCCTCTTGTTTTTAGTAGGAGGATTCCTTGGAATGTGAAGTCCATCTATGTTAAAGTAGTTAGCTATGGGCAGTCTGGTTTCCTTTTACATTGCTTAGATATTTTACTGAAATAATACAATTAACTAGAAAAAAATAAAACATTTGACTATATATATATATATATATATTTTTTTTTTAACTAAAACTTGTTCTATATTGTGAGGGAAGTTCCCAAACTAAATCTTGTGCTATGGGGAAAAATTCTAAGAACACTTTAGAATGTTATATCTCTGCTTCGTGATTTACGTTTTCTGCTTTGTGAGCTGTGATAGAAGTATTGTTTCAGATATGAGGACAAAGTGCAATATCCTACTGTTTGAGATATATATCCCCAGTGCAAACATCTGGACTGTTGAATGGCTGAAATTTAGGTTAACTGCTTACTTTCTCTTATCTTCGAAAGAAAGACAAAACACAACACCCATAACCCTGTGCTTCACGTTGTGTGACACTAACAAGTCAGTCATGATTCTAAGAAGTGACTGCTTCATCTTTGCAAGGGATTGCTGTTGGCACCATGCTTTTCTCTGTTGCGGTTGAGTCCAGAATCTGTAGGGAAGGGAAATGGAACCCTGAAGTCACACTTCCATAGCCTTCTACTGGAGTGCTGTGGATCTCTATTCAATCACACTACGTTGTTTCTTCTTCACTTGCTAGTTCAAGTGTAGATAGTTTAACATAACATTTGACTCCATTTATAATATGGTTCCAACCACGCAAAGCCTTGTGATTCCTCTCTGTGTGCTGATTACTCATTCCTGCAATGCACCCAGCCTGCCACATGTTTGTTTCTCCTTGATTTCCAATGCTTTATCTTCTCTGACTGGAATGCCACTATTCTGTTTTACTCCTACAAAATCCAAGAGAGGGACTGCTGTGTCTCACCTTGTTAGAAGAAAATCGAATTGTGGAAAGCAAAATGGAACGATATGTTTGTATTACCTGTGCACCAGCTCTAAGGAACTTAGTGTAGAGAGATGCTTCATGCTTGGAAGAGAGAAGATCTAGTACCAGGCTCACTACAAGAAAAAAAAAAAAGCTAAAAAATAAATGAGCCTCCTCATGAGAGGAAGCTTAGTGTGTGCACTGGTGCTCAAAGCTGGGGGAACTTGGCTGAGCCTCAGGACCTATAAAGGTCCAGCCATCCAGCCAATGCTCCTACATTGAACATCCGGCTTTGTGTAGCTTCAAGTGTGCCCTGGCTGCTAGCCTCAGGTGGGCCAGCAGGGCACTCCAATGATTTTGTGAGGTCCAGAGACTTTGGGACCCAGGTGTGACCAACCTGTATCTGATCTGGGGACTAAGGAGTTGGCTTTATCAATATCCTCCAATTTTGAGTGACAGCAAGTGGCCAAGGGGTTTTCTTGTAAATTAGTGCTTGACTCATAAGTCTAATGGTAGGAAGATCTTAACAGTTTCTATCCCTAGCTGGTACCTGTGCATGGAGTCTGAGTTTGTCCTTATACCCAAGGCCTTCACAGACCCATTTTGATATGTAACCCCACCAGCCTCTGTCAGGCCTGGTGCACACAAGGTCTGGTGACTGTAATACCCTGGGATGATACCACTGGGCTTGCCTGTATAGCCAAAAGGGCTTTTCCTTTTACTCTTCCTATGATCTAGGGAAAATGGCAGGCCAGTAGCAGTTTTGGAACTCAGTCCCATGCTGGCAACACCTGGTTGTGAGTGTACTCTAAACACCCTGCCTGCAGGCAGGGCCTCTGGATTGTCAATGCCCGGAGGAGTTTCATGGTCATGACTGAACAGTCTTACACACCAGCCCGCTTTACCAGGGCCCAATGCAGCATTAGCCTGTGAGACCAACTCAGCAGCAGACAGAACTCAACCCATTTTAAAAGCAGGAAACATTACTTAGAATTTCCAGAAGGAAATCCACAATGAGGCCAGATTACTCAAACAAAGCCTTCCGTGCAGAGACGAGAGTATACTTCAACAAGCATCAGACACTTCCAGGGAATTAAGAAGTCACCAAGGAATAAAACATTCTTCATAATAGCCATTGTAAGAAACAAAATTCAAGAGAAAACAGAAAAAAATACAATATTTTGAGAGCTAACAGAGATACGGAAACAAAAGTTAAGCAGGGACCTGGCGCAATAGCCTCGTGGCTAAATAATTGCCTTGCATGTGCCAGGATCTCATATGGGTGCTGGTTCATGTCCTGGCTGCTGCATTCCCCATCCAGCTCCCCACTTGTGGGCTGGGAAATCGGTGGAGGATGGCCCAAAGCCTTGGGACCCTACACCCACATAGGAGACCCTGAGGAAGCTCCTGGCTCCTGATTTTGGATCGGCTTGGCTTGGCTCCAGCTGTTGCAGTCACTTTGGGGGTGAATCAGCAGATGGATATTTTTTTCTCTCCTTCTCTCTGGATATCTGCCTTTGCAATAAAAATAAAGTTTGAAAAAAAGCTAAGCAGATATCCTTCAAATGAAAATATACCAAGTGAAACTGAAGACATGATAGAAGTGGTCTTTCTACTTTTTACCAATTAAATTTCGTCTAGTGGGGCAGGAAGGCTATGATTATAAAGTGAATTTTAAATTTAAAAAAATTAAAAAATAAAGGAAAAAGAAAATGTCCTTATATTCTTAAAATTGTATTATGAACTATATGAAACCTGTTTCTCTATAAAAAGCTAGAAAATAGGATTGGGGATGTTTTTATAAAAACATTAAAGGTTTAAAAGCATACAACTATCTTGACTGGACACTGTACAAGGCATATATGTAACTGAATATCATGTAACACCCCATAAATATGTATAGCTTTTGTGTTTTTAACATAAAAGTTACTCAGTAGAATCCTTTTTTTTATCCTATAGAGCTTCTGATTTACATGATAAAATTTTTCCTGCCTGGTTAGCTATGTTAAAATTTGACACTTAATACAAAAAAACATTGTTATTCATCAAAATTTCATGGACCAGAAATTCCAGAAGGATTTGACTGGAAGGGTGACCTCCAGATTTGGGACTCTAAGATCGTAGCTCACATGGGTGTGGGGTGCTCCGTAGCACCTCTGCTTCTCCATGTGCCTCCTCACCCCAAAGAGCCTCCTACTTAGCTTGGATTTTTTCAAGCTGGGCAACACTGGAAAACCACTTTCTGCACTGTGGTTGAGTGATAACAGACAGGGAAAAGTTTATGCTGGGCCGTTAGGGATGCCCTTGATCTGGTATTGACCACTTCCTCCACACACCACTGGTCAAAGCAATAAAAGGAGCCCAACTTGATTCAATAGGGCAGAGGGATAACCATCTCTTAGCAGCCTGTGACAAGACCACGCTGAAGAAAATTATGGAAGGGGAAGCATGCATCTGAAATATCAATGCCTAACAGGACCATGTCATAAAAGTCAATTAACCTTCTAGGAATGCTCAGTGTCTCCCTGTGATAAAGCATATTCCAAGGGAAGCTTATTTTGTAGCCTGTGTGCTATAAAGATGGAACTTCAGGTGGAGAAAGAACCCCAAGCCTGTCTGTTCTCCACCTAGATAATTTGATCACATGTATTGCACTTAATGTAAAACAGAATCGCAAGTGTCAGCTGCAGTTCACATCATGTGTATTTACCTTTGCAAATACACAAATGAATTGTAAATCTCACTTCCCCACAAGGTGGCTTTAGGTAAAATCATGGGCACTGGATCTTCTCTGAGGTACAGCAAAACAGGATGGTAGAGGCAAATAGAACAATGTTTTTCAGTTAATAGGTTGAGAAATTGTGGGTTAGGGTCTCTCCTTAAAAAAGAATAGAGTAGAATATAAAGCTTTTTTATATGTACTCAAATGTATCTGGGTGTTTTGCGCATGTGTGAGAGTATGTGTCCTGGTTTACAAAGCAGACTATTTCTAGCTGTGAGCCACAGTTAGAATGTTTGAAAGCCACTAAAATAGAGTATCAGTGTCCTCTTGTGAACCCTCTCTTTGCCAGTTTCAAACACAAAACATGGCACCAGAGGGACCATTGGTTTGATCCAGCATGGCATTTCTGATGTTCTTATGAGAAACATTTTGTTTGGGGCTCAGAATGACAAATATCTCAAAGTGCAATAGAAATATCATTTTCGATGAGAAGAGATTGCTTTGCAGACATGGTACAGCAAAATAAAATATCTCCCCATCCACATCCTATGCCCTCCATCGCTTATAAAGAGTTTTTATATAGGATTTTTTTTCTTCTTCCTCTTCTCAGCCTCTTTCAACCTTGTATTTGGGTGAACAGATTTCCCAAGAGCTTAACCCTGCACCTATCCTCTGTTGTTGACCTTGACAGGATATAAGGCACGGTGAGGAGTAGACCCTGCCGAGTGCTGGAATGAGCTCAGCTGTGCAGGGATAGCTGTATCTGATGGTGACTAAAGTGTTCCTATATCCCTGCAGCTAATTTTTACTTTTTAATCTAGAGGTGTTTTCTCAGACTATAATCTTCCACGTGTTACTCATTCTCCTCCCTTCCTAAAACATAGTTCACACTCTTCATCTCTTCTATACCCATAAATGCTGAACGGTTTATGTTACTGTTTTTTTTTTTCTAAATCATGTCCCTCTAAGAGTATAGTTTAAGAAACTGAACTTTTTTTTTAATGTGTGCTTTTGCTTAATAGTCAAAGAAAGACACCTAAGTTGGTGTGAATAGTTTTCAGTTGAAATTTGAAGAGGTTGGGGTTCACAGAGCTAAGGCTTCTTGTGTAAAGTCACATGTGTTAAGCAGCCAGCATAAGAAATGACTGGAAACTTTAATACTACACTGTGCTGCCTCTGGCTAGGAAAAAACATGGGTGTGAGCAAACTTCCTAAGACTGTACAATTTGCATTTTAAGAACTTTTCTTTGGTTTTATTTTAATTATTTTTTTCCTAAGAAACTTTCAGGTATTGCTACAGCTCTCAAAATCATGGGATAGTTCAAATTTTGCCCTACTTCTAGAAGTCAAAGAAACAGTATCCAATGATGGCCACGATATGTATGTAACATATGTGTATTCTCTGTTTTTACCTGCCGGATTTCAGTATGTACATAGCCACTTGGTTTGTAACTTTGAGTCCCCAAAGCACTGGCATGCTTTTTTTAAAAAGGTAATCCATGTGACAACTCTATATTCTAGAATACATGTACATACACATTTATATACATGTATGCACACCCATATATAGTTAGAAACGATATTGTTTCTGAATATGTAAAGAATAGATGTAAACTTGCTAGATTCTGTTTGTGGATGTGTATTTCCTAGGTACTTCTGGGCTTTTTTCAGTTCAGTTTAAGCATTTTAAATGCAGAAGTATTCCTCTAATGGATTCTGCACTGTGGGGTAAATTCTATCTTGTTGTATTGTCTAAGTATCTTAAGTATATAATAATACATTATTATACATTGTGATCCAGCACTAACATCAATAATTTTAAAATCAATATTTATTTATTTGAGAAAGAGACAGAAGAAGAAAGGCAGAGATCTTGGATAGGCTAATTCACATCCTCACATTCCCATGACTGCAGCGGGGATGGGCCAGCAGGATGCGCCAGCTGGATAACCTGAGCCTAAAATTGCATCTGGATTTCCTGTGTGGGTGCAAGGTTCCAAATACTCAACCCACATCCTGATTTTCCACACACATTATCAGAAGTAGAGTAGCCAGAACTTGAACTGGTGCTTACATGGGATGCTGGCATCTCATACTAATTTGCCCTGACATAATGCCAGTCTCCAATAACCTCTTCTTCAGAATAGTGTTAAAACTCTTATTTCCATGTAACATGAGGGATTCTTTATCTTCACTGTCTTTTATGTAATTCACCTTGTATGCAGTTTATTCATCCTTGTAGCCTTTGTTAGTGCACCTCACATTATAACCTGGATAAAAGTAGCATTGTTCATGTATTGGGACAGATAGCTTAATTGCAACTCGTATTTCACACATATGACTATGGTGAGTCTACAAAATGACAGCATAATCTTATTGCTATGCAATGGAGAGCTCCCACTCCAAAGTTCTAGTCTTTCCTTCAGATTTCTTTTCCCCTGAGAAAACTTGCATCCTCCACACATCACCCTGAAGTTCTCTGTCTATCTTAAGCAGCTTCTAGCTCTTGGCTGCTTCACCATCTGCCACTCACTCCTTGCCTTCTTGAGTGTGATTACCTTTACCTTTACCTGTGCCTTCTGCTCCACTATCTCCAGGCCATGGGCCATTTGCAAGTCATTCCCAATGACTCTGCCCTGTCCTTTGGAGGGGATATTAATTCTCTGAGTTAGTTCTCCTGAAGTATAGGCCAGATCCTGCAGGCATTGCAAAAAAATGCAGTTCCTTCAGAGTCCACTGGTAGATGACTTCTTGCCACGCTCCCTGATGTTCATCACATAATAGGAACTTGAATTTCATCATTTTCCTCCAGTTGGCAAATTCATCAAAATCTTGACCGAGAACAAGTTCACTGTTCCAGAAAGGGAACTCTTGCTGCCCCATTGGCCTCTTACAGCTAAAGGCACATTGCTCCAGTTCTTTGGATTCTTCTAAAATTCTGGAGCCTCATGAGGAGTTGGGCAAATGGTTTTTCAGTGCCCTTGTCTGGCCTGAAGTATGCTCCAGGCTCAGAAGTCCATCAGCAGGCCAGGAAGCTTATTCAGCTGTATACATTGAACAGATGTCCCGAAGAGTAGCTGAATTGCCACTTCATTTCCATTAACCTTGTTCCTGGCTTAGGACATGCCACTGGAAAGGGTTCTCCATTGTCTTTCCTAGCATTTGTTGGAAAGGACAGCTGTCCATGTAACTTCTAAGATTCCCTATCATGAGCTAAGCCAGGATTCTGGGCCAAACTCCCACATGCACTTAGACCAGGTAGTAGTAAATTTGCTGACAGCAGACACTTCTTACTGGTCATCATTCATAGTGCATAACCTATTTGGTAATGAGGCAGTAGGTGCTGGGGAACAAAGAAGAATAAGATTGGAGAAAAAATTCACAGCAAGTAGAATGACTTAATGCTTAAGAATCGGGGGAGGTTGCTTTTTCTTTGTGGTGGTGGGATTGTATGAAGGTACTATAGAAAGTTCATGGAGAAAATGGAATAGGAAAGTAAGGGCATTTTTGGTGTAAAAATGCTTTACGGTCATACCCTTTTTTGTAATATGCATTTCTATGAACTTTTTGAAGGCTCTCCATGTTTTCCCTGTTTTATTCATGTTTTCTGCAGCTCACTGTGTCTCTTTTACACACATACATACAGCCAAACATAAACAAGTTAAAAAATGCTTATCATCACACATGCCACTAGACTCACCTTTCTAGTTCCTTACTTTATTCCTTACTTATGTGATATTTATCATGATTCTCCATGGGCCTGTAGCTTTTTGTGAAACCTGCTGGGGCCAGCTCTGTGCTGTGGTGGGTAGAGCCATCCCCTGTGGCACTGGTGTCCCACATAGACATCGGTTTGATTTCTGGTTGGCTGTTCCAATTAGCTCCCTGCTAACGTACCTGGGAAAGCAGTGGAAGATGGCTCAGGTACTTGGTCCCCTCAACACACATGGGAGACTCAGAAGAGGATCCAGATTCATGGCTTTAGACAGGCCCCACTCTGGCCACTTGAAGATGGCCAACTAGCAGATGGAAGTTTTTTTTCCCCCTTTTTCTTTCCCTCTGTATCTCCCTCTTACTCTCGAACTCTCCCTTTCAAATAAAGAACTTTTTAAAATAAAAACTTAAGTGATTTTCAATAGGATTTAATTAGTAGATAAGAATTATAGACATACATAGTGCCTTCTCACTTTTGCTTCCTGTTAAAAGACAGTCATTCCCTTCTGTATGTTTTGTATTATGTAAGTTTTTTTTTTTTCAAAAAATTCAAAAAAATAGATGAAGATGTTTTTGCCCTCAAGGATATTGTAGCCTGATAAAGTGAATCAAACGTTCAGGAAATGAAAAGTGCTGGATAATAATAATATAATGATGGAATGTAAAGTAATAATCTAATGATGGAAAGGCAATACAGTGTAGATGGAACAGGCAGAGTCAGCAGTAGGACTATGATAGAGCTCTAATGAAAAGACAGTTTGGTCTAAGTGGAAAGAAGGTAAAGGGACATGATGTGGCTGGAAAGCAGAAGTGTGCAAAGCCTCTTCCTGTTTGGGGACGATCTGTTTGTGACCTCTTTAGAGCAAACATCAAAAGCAAAGGCCTGGGCCTATGGGTATGCCACACAGCCTGACCACATAGTGACAGCAAAGGAGAAATTCTTTCTTCAAAGATGTGTTTGTTTTTATAGGAAAGGCAGATTTACAGAGAGAAGGAGAGACAAAGAGAAAGACCTTCTGGGTGCTGGTTTACTTTCCCAAATGGCTGAAAAGCCAGAGCTGAGCCAATCCGGAACCAGAAGTCAAAAGCTAGAAGCTTCTTATGTGTTCCCAGGCAGGTGTGGGGTCCCCAGGCATTTGGCCGCCAGCTACTGTTTTCCCAGGCCACAAGCAGGGAGCTGGGAGGGAAGTAAAACAGCCGGGACATGAACTGGTACCAACAGGGATGCTGATGCTGTGGGCAGAGGATTAGCCAATTGAACCCTTGTGTGGACCCCAAGGCAGAAATTGTAAACAAGGCCAACAGGGCCTCCACACTTAGTTCCTGCACCTAAGGCTGTTTATTCTGATTTGGAGGATTTCAGGAGCAAGGTGTTTCCTTTATTTTGCTTGGCTTTGATATTTCAGTTCAGGACTACTGTAGACAGAGGCTCCAGCCACTGACATTTCAGGGACAGACAGGTACTGACAACAGGGGGATTGATTTCTCACAACTTACTAGAGTGCAGACCCCCAAATGAGCCTCGTTATGGCCCTATAATCTCCCACTTTCCTTTCAATTAAAGTGGGTCCTGCAATCTTAATGCTCATAAACATTTAATAAGATTCTACCATTCTTTTAAAAGCTGTTCATGAACGTGGGATTATAAATTTTATTGTGGTCACAGGACTATATATCAGGAAATATATAGATGAGCTCAATTCTAACCCAATACCATGGCCAATGAGATTAGGAGGGAAAGTGGTCTAAAACCTATGTCTGTCCAAGTTTTAACTTTTTACTGAAAAAAATCTGTAATCAACCTTTCTGAGCATTCTGCTTCACATAAGATTATAGTATATGCAAAGGAAATAAAAAATAATAGTATTCTTTACCCCTGAGAATTTGTTTCCTTTGTGGTGAGGATAGTTCAATGTAAATGGGAGAATTGTCTTTTATCCTTCCTGCTTCTAAATAGTAATATGTCAGCTGATTGGTTCAGCTGTCAATGGTTTTACAATTTTTTTCTCCCACAGCATAGTTTTACATATACCCTAAATTTTGAGGATCTTACTGCTACTTTGCAAAATGTATTGACTTATTTTTTATAGTACTTTTCAGGGGTAGAAATAGAAAAATCCCCAATTCGGATACAGCTTTAATCTAATGGATTGTGTGAGAGCTAATAGAAATGCAGGCATAAATTCAAAATGCACCAAAAGCATTAGGTGGGTGGTGGAAAAGAAATGTGTTTGTCACTTAGACTTAAAAAGCTTGGCATCCACACTTCCCAATGATAAGGTATGATATAGCAGGCACTTCCAGAGGTGCACAGATGATACGGGATTTTGGACTATTCCAGTTCATTTTTTGATGGTCTGCAAAATTTTGTTAGTGAGTCTGATGTTATTTGCTTTTTAAGTAATAAAGCTTCATGAATCAAAGAACCCAGGAATTCTATATACTGCTGAGACGGCTGGGATTAGGAGGTCTCCCCACTCTACAGTCTATGGCCATGCTTCTTAATGATTCTGGTTGTGAGAATGTAGGAATTACAATGATGACTTGTCCTGTTCAGATGATAAGCTACATGTTTGTTTATTTTTTGCTTTTGTTGCTGCAGTGTCCAGAAGTAACCCTGAGACAATACAAGGCTAGCATACATGTTTCTTGAACTAACAAAGTCTTTTAATGCCTCCTAGGGGTTCATATTGTGGTTGTAGGCTCTTGATTGATTTTAAAAATGCATAGACTGAGTGAAATAAGTATTTTAAAAAGACTACTATGATGGTTAATTTCGGTATGTCAATTTCACCTTAAGTTGTATCCAGATATTTGATGAAGCATTCTTTTAGGGTCAGGGCCTATGAGGTTGTTTTGGAAATAGATGAGTATTTGAGTCAGTGGACAGAACTTTGAAGATGCACACCCACTGTGGACAACCTTTACTCAATCACCCGTTGAGGATGTGGCTAGACATAAGCAGTGGTAAAAGGGTCCACTGACTTTCTCCGTGACCTTGGGCATCCATCTTCTCTTGTCCTCACACACTCAGAGCTTATGTTCTTTGGGCCTTTAAACTTTACAGCTTTTACCATTGAGTGTGCCTCTTAGAATAAAATCTGTCACTGGCTTTTCCAGTTAAGCTTGCTGACTGCTTATTGTGAAGTTTCTTTTGCTCCATAAGGGCATAAACGAATTCTAATTTATTTATCTGTCTGTCTGTCTACCTCCCTATTGGTTCTGTTTCTCGGATGGAGTTTGAATAATGTTAGATATAACTTACCTGCCCGTTGTGGCAGAAGGAGGCCTTCTTTATGTTAGCTCTGTATGATTACTGAGGAATTACAGAGTCCTCAAAACTCTATTCTTTTTCTAAAGTACTTTATTAATAGTCCTCTTCTGTCCTGGTCTCTAATCTACTCACTGAAATTATTACTCTGGTCATTTTTTTTTTATGTCCTAAGAGGACTGTAACACATTTAAGTCCATAATGTTCATATCCAGGACACTCAGTTGTAGGTGGTGCAGCAGAAAGAAAATATGCCACTGTGAGGAAGCTCCTAGAATCCCTGTGCGCCACAGCACAAACTCACCCTGTTGGTTACTGCCTGCTGGTTATACAACACATGGCTCCGGATCACAGCTTTTAGAATCTTTTAGTGCACCCCACTCTGGCGTGGGAGCCATCCCTTTGTGCTCTCATAAATTCCTAGGTATTCACTAACATTATTGCTTCTCTGTTGTAGGCTACTGACTTTATTATTACACATAGACACACACACACACACGAGATAGGTTTTGGCAGATCAGTGGGATACACTATATGTTACTGAATAACTAGGTGAGGTTGTTTGAAAGAATTGTACAGTGTAATTTGGCAATAGAAACATAGTTGAAGAATATCAAGAATGGAAAAATTTGTTCTGGATATCTCTTGGGTTTATCTAATTTGTAAAGATAGCTGAAGTTCTCACCTAGCATGCCGGTCCTGGGCTCTCCAGCATGAGCATAATGCACTGTGCTTTTCCATAAACTGCTTCCCTGATAAGATTAGAATAGCTCTTACCATTTTCTTGACTAGAGAAACATCACTGCCTCATATCTTTAAGATGCTCACAAACTAGAATATTCAGAGCCTGACTCAGACTTAGTTCCACTTTATCCTGTGTGAGCCCATGACTTCCATGGATCTTTTCAATGTGCTACCAATTATGGGAAAAGAAGGTATAATGAACTACACAGCACTGTACAGTACAACTCCTACACAATCCTGAGGGAAAAGGTAAACCTGTTTTCACAGGTATGTTAATACTTAGTTCATCATTATGATGTTTAAGTGTATCATAACATTGTAGACAGACAATGGTATAAAGTCCAACATCCTAATGTCAATATATATTTAACCTTTTCATTGGAGTGCATCTTTTATTTGGGAGTAGAGATGCATATTGCAATGTGTCTTCATTTTTTCGGTATGCTAATCTCATCATACAGTTCCTGTAGATGAATATATGTCTATACATGTTTACATGCATATCTATTGATCTGATATTTTGCATGAAGGCTGCCTTAGAACATATATATATATATTTTTTTTTCTTTTAGGATTGGCTTATTTCACTGAGCATAATAGTTTGGTTGGGACCATTTTATTGCAAATTGTAGAATTTCATTCTTTTTAGTGGCTCATATTTAATACTTACTGAGCCTCTTCTTTCCAGTTCTGTGCTCAGTGCTGGTTTATAAGTTGTGTGAGATTTAATAGAACAATACTATAAAGGTGTGTGACCTACTTCTGCAGCCCAGGCTTACAATATGGCCAGAGAGAGAGAAAAGTATACAGCCATGTGTTGATGGAGTCATTGAATGGCCCAAAGAATCAAGTTTTGTAAAAGTATGTTTAATTGTGAGTGATTCAGAAGGTAAAAGTCAGTAATGTTAGACGTTAACCATGCTTAACAGGTGATATTAGCATGCTCCTTTGTCTCAGGAACTTTCTAACCATCCAAACTTATTTGGCTTCCTTCCATTAGTGTCTCTCTTATGTATGCATCCAATCTTACATGGAAATTCACCAACAAACTAAAACGTGGATGTTAGCTCTTCTTTTTACTCTATTGCTTACCATATTAACAGGTAATTTCAAGGTATGTATGAGCGACATTCCCAAAATCTGTCCCCTTGATGTCTTAATTTATTCCATCTTAGTTACATTCAGAGCTATGCTCTTCAGGAATCGCTGCAGAGATCTTTATGTCCCTGGTGATATCAGGGAGTTAGCAAAGGCTGTGAGACAGAAGCAGAAGCAGTGGGGGAAATGTATCATGGGATAATGAAAATTCTCTAGAAGCACCGTGGGTACAGTTTCATCACTATCATTTACGGGTTGATCAGGATAATGAGAAAAAACTGGCTGTTGGACTAGGTAGTATTAATACTCCTGGTAAGGTCATGACATGCAAATTAGAATGTGCAACTGGTATCCTGCACAATGCAGTGTGCTGAGTAAACACTGCCAGGAAGGTGGCATGGACTGGACGTAGAGGGAACGGCGAAAGGAAGGCAACCTGCATCCATGTTGAACGTGATTTCTGACACATTCCAGTGGTAGTTAGCTAGGCAGCAGATTTTAGGAGATTATAATGAAGTCATCAGCCAACACCATAAAAACATTGGGAACACATCATGAAGCTTCTGGAGCACAGGAAACCAAAGCAAGTGTATAAATTGGGTAGAGGCAGGCAGAGGACAAAGCCAAATTGGAGTTGAGATGGGGACTAGAACTACAACTAAATATTTCTTGAGCATATGCTGGCCTTTGCTCATTAAAGAAAGAGGACCTGAAAATAGGACTCAAGAAAGAACTTGAGAGAGACAGAAAGGAATGTAGAAAGAAGGAAAAGGAAAGTTTTGGGGTGGTGAGAAATTTAATGGATTAAACCTAGACCTTGGAAGAGTTTTGTCACAAAGCAGAATAAATAGATGGAACGGACATAATGGCCTTAGCTGACCATGACCTTACTTGTGTTGAAGCTTTCAGGGCTACATGGAGAGGCAAGAGAGATTAGTTAAGGGATTTTCCCTAAATAGAGCAGGGGAGCAGCACCCCCTCCTGAATTATAATTAGACCCTCACGTGCAGTGATACCTTGGACTAATGAAATCTAAGCCTCGCTGTACTCACAGAGAAACTGAGGGATAATTTACTTTGTAAGTCACCAGAAGGCATTTCCTTTCCTCTCTTTTCCCTGACCTGCCTAAGGAACTATAATTATCAAACTGACCAAACCGAGAACAAAGATTGTTTTTGATGAGGCATATATAAAATGAAATAGATTCAAGGGCCCAGCAGAAGGGAGCTCGAAATAGCAATATTCAGAAAAGAGATGCTGCGGAGGCTCCATCTTTAGCCTCATGCATTATGCTTTTGTTTTAAAAGAAGTAGAAATCTAAGGAAGGAACTGGAACAATTTGCTCTGGGCTGGTGACAAATCCTGTGGGCTGGTGTGTGGCAAGAGTAGTTGCCATCTCATTGTCAGCTCTCTCTTGTCCTTTTTCTGATGTGTCAAGATAATTTAGAGACTTTTTCTTCCTAACTTTTACGAGATTCTACCCAAATATGAGTTGGGAAACTACTGTGTACTGGAAACAGAAAATTAAAAAAAAATCTAACATATTGCCTACCTTGGAGCAACTCATAGTCCAGAGGGGGGATGTGGAGATACATATATGCACATATGTGCACCCACGCACACACACATAGATGTACACACATACGTATGTTAAGATGCTGATTCTGTAACAGAGTGTGTACGTTGGGTACATTCCATGCGGCCTGTTTTAGGAGTGACCTATTTAACCCTGCCTAAACCAGTGTGCTCATCGGACTCCTTTTTACATGTAACATTGAGAGTGAACCATCCTTAGCTCTTTAATGACCTTCAGGCTATTACAAGTAGTACTTTTAAAGTGCCTACTTTTAAAGTGAGTCACAGCTGATCAGATTGTTAGTGCCGTGTCACAGTTAGACAGGCTCTGAAAGGGCAAATGAGTTACCTGCTTCAGAGTGGTTCAGAATCTTCTGGAAGATTCTGGAAACCACAGTGGGCTGCTCTACCCTGACGTTTACAGATCACACTCATGTGGAAGCCCAGAGGTTCCACTTGGAGAATGACTGCTCCAGTGTTAGTATCTGGTGGATCTAGGCTTTGAAACCATAAACATATAATACATAAAAATATATTACATGTGTGTAATATTGCAATTTTGGGAGAAGTATGATGTGTAAAGAAAATATATAGAAAGCCCTTTGGGAGATGGTCAGCCATAAACATTTTTATGCTCTAGAATGTGTCTGTAGAGAGAAGATTGAGAATTTGTTGAATTTTGGATTACAGCTGCAACTCTAGATTGCCTGCTTCCTCACTTTGAAGGCAAAAGAGACTTATAAGTAATAGAAGCTCAAGATATGTAAGCTAATAAGTTTTTAAAAGTGTGTTAATAATTTGTGTGTGGGGGGGATAAAATGATGGAATGGGTGAGTGCATGTGTCAGAGAAAACAAGCTCAACTGGCAGATACTTGTAATGGCTTGGACTAGGTCTCATTAAAGCTGGAATCCAGGAGAGCAATCCAGGTTTCCAGCACACGTGGCAGACACCCAGTGACTTCAGGCATTAGCAGGAAGCTGGAAAATGGAGCCAGGGCAGGTAGCTGGGGATGTGAGATGCAGACATCTTAGAGCAGCATTTTAAGTGGAAGGGTAAAAGTTAGATGAAGGAACGCCGCTGCTTCTAATTTCCACTTCTCTGAGGCATCACAGGACATGTTTTCTGTACAATTGCTTCCAGTCATGCAAAGTTTGGAATCTCATTGACTTGTATCCAAACATTTATGACTCAAGTAAAATAAGACAGCCCCAGTTGAATACTTTTTTTGGATAATGGA
Organism: Ochotona curzoniae; assembly: GCF_017591425.1. Lineage (NCBI taxonomy): Eukaryota > Metazoa > Chordata > Mammalia > Lagomorpha > Ochotonidae > Ochotona > Ochotona curzoniae. The sequence goes on from NW_024466599.1 coordinate 65,118,504, forward strand.
ATGACATCCACAGCATGAGATAAATAATACCTACTCTAACCTGGTCGCATTAAAATCTGGTCAGGCTAGAAAAAAGAGTAAAATTCTTTTCTTTCTATCCCTAGCCACTGGTCACTATTTCTTAAAATTCCTGTGTGTCCCATGCCCCACAGATGAACTGCTGCAATGAGCCTTTCACTGGACAGGAAAATCAGCTTGCTGAAAGCGTTGCACATTTGTATGAATCAGAAGGAGCTATTGCCAAGGGCTGCTGCAGGGGATGTTGGGAATTTGTGAACTGTTTCCTCTTTATTCTATACCCGGTTATTAATATTCCTGCCAGGACTAGCAGTGCCTTCCTGCTTGGCTCCCTTGGGTGAACTCTTTTCTCTCTCACTTCTTCCCGCCGTCTTTCTTCCTTCGTCCGTCTACCTTGATCTGTTTATTTCCTCCATTCCCATTCACTGTCTATTTTCCTTTGGGCAGTTGTCCTGAATTATTTAATAGTTGCTGCAACTTTATTTCGCTGTTTATTCCATCCCCCCTTTTTCTTCCTTTTTTTTTTTGTTTGGCTCAGTTTCTTTCAGCCCTTGTATGTAAGTCATCCAGCAATCCTCTTCTTTTGAAACCGCAAATCACAGTTGGGAGAGCATTGTTTGGACAGTAGACGGGAGCAATGCAGTTCTAGGTGGGTGGGCAGGGGAGGAGCACCCATCAGTGATGTGTATTCAGGTGGTTATAGATTTGATCATCAGTTTTTACCACCCGCCCCCATAGAACAGATTAAATATTTCAGTGTTCCCCCACTGTTATAGGTTATAGGTTTGATCGTCTTTCAGGGAGCGAAGTGCGCAGCTTGTACCTGGTACTGAAGAGTCATCTTTCCATCAGTTATGCTAGACCCCATAGAACTTCACTGTGTCTGCCAGAAAAAAATGTTAACTTTTCCTATTTGTCAAGAACTAGAAAAGTCAGTTTTAAAAGGATGAAATCCTTTTGTATGTAGCTATGCACAAATGAAGATACGCAAACATTTGAGAAACATGTAGTTTGTATTCTAGAACACTGCAGGATTGAATGAAGGAATTTCTATAGAACCTCCCTTCTCCCTGCCACAAAGTCTTGTCCTTGACACCGGCATCAAGGAAAAAAATACAGGTATTTATTGCAAAGCACAAAGCAAGGAATCAGGTAGGTTTTTTGTTTGTGTGTTTTGTTTTGTTTTGTTTTTACTTAATTCCCAGACTATATGAGGAACTAGACGTAAAGGTTTTTAGAAATTGCAGTTGGAGTTAAAAGGTGCATGATGTCCCGTCCATGTCCAAGCTCCTGATGGTCTCTGATGCTCGTGGTGCTCCTTAAGTCAGTCAAGGTTACTGTGTTCCTGAGGGAACCTCAATGATGGCAAAGTCGGGGTCAGTCTAGGAAATACATGCAAATGTGTGTTACTTCTGCTTGGGGCCGAGGTTCCTGGAGTAGAAATCTGCTAAGTCTAAACATCCAATGTCATTTATAGGGAAGGCAAATGACCTCATGAGTCTTGTATTCAGGGAGCCAGTGAGGACAACTCCTACTCAATTTGGTTTTAATAAGAGGATGGTTTCAAATTATAAGACAGGGCAAGGAACGTTGAAGTTACGAAAAGGGTACTGGGAGACCATGGGTGAGTGGACCTGAAGGCACGTTAAAGGAGGCTGGTTCCATCAGTCCTTGGGTTCTTTGGGAAGTTTCTTCTCTTGCTGCCTTCTCATAGTTTTATCTAGTTTGGGGAAGAAGGGTTGATGGCAAGTCGACATGGTTAGGTACAGAATGAGAGCCTCCCACCAACAAAAATTACCATTAGAAGGCACAAGGAAGAAGCCTAACGTAAGGAAACATCACTATAAGCATTTCAGTTTTCTGGAAATCCAGTTGGGGGTGATTCTCTCAGAGTAGAATGAGCTTATGTGGGTATTTTCTAAATCTCTGCTGCTCCTTTCTTCTGCTTGAGGAGGAATCTATTACATGCCTTGTGATGACCTTTTGTGACAGAGATGGCATCCCAAGGCTGGTGCGTGCTTCCAAAAGCTTTGAGGAAGGGCACCGAGCGCTCGCTTTTTGTCGGTAGCTGCTCACATTGCCTTTACTCAGGTGTGAAGCTTGTCACTTTAGGCAAGGCAATGAGCGACTGGGAGGTCTTCCACTGAGCAATACACAGATGAGAACGCTTATCTTGTGTCTATGTTTTACATCCATGGCTAAGTCTTTATGCACCGCCCCCCCCCCCCTTACAACAGATCAAATATTTCAGTGTTCCCTAACTGTGGCCCTTTGCAATAGCAGAGCCAGGTAACATTAATGAGCAGTTGAGGGAAAAATGGGTTTCACGGAGTAGAAGTAAATGGAGATGAAGAATGCTGCTTCATTACAGGACTTCACAAAATCTTTATATACTTATGGGCTGAAAGTAACAGGACTGCTTGAGTCCTCTGAACTTTGATCCTGAGAAAGGCTGCCTGACCAATGTGGAAAAGTAGTTAAGTGGTACAAGAGAAAAACAGATAAAGTGTAAGTCGAGGGTTACTTTCAAACTGGGAAAATGAAGGACTCTTCAGAGGAGATGGCATTTAAATTCAACTCCAAAGCATGGGCAAATTTTAGAATTAGGATTTGGGAGGGCAGAGTTTTTAGAAGAGTAGCACCTGAAAATACAACCAAGGACTAGAAAGAAAAGCTTGCTGAAATGTCAATAATGGTATATACGAACAGAAAATAGATCACAGTTCTGAAAGACTAGCCTTAGTAAAAGAGTTCTAATTTTTATACTATAAATCATAAGCACTTCCTCATTGTAGTCTTGAAAATATGTCATCTTGAAAATGACTAGCTGAGTCTAAAAGCTGGTCAAGGGCCTGGCACAGTAGCCTAGCAGCTAAAGTCTTTGCCTTGCATGCGCCGGGATTCCATATGGGCACTGGTTTTAATCCCGGCAGCCCCACTTCCCATCACTTCCCATCCAGCTCCCTGCCTGTGGCCTGGGAAAGCAGTAGAGGATAGGCCAAAGCCTTGGGACCCTGTATCTGTAATGGGAGACCCAGAGGAGGCTCTCAGGTCTTGGTATTGCTGCCATTTGGGGAGTGAATCAGTGAACAGAAAATCTCCGCCCCGCCCCTCTCTCTCTCTCTCTCTCTTTCTGCTCTTCTCTGTATACTGACTTTCCGATAAAAATAAATCTCAAAAAAAAAAAGGCGATGGAATGCTGACAGGTGCGGTGGGTCTGTTTTTATGCAAGTTATATTCCATCACTCTGGCTGGCTATTTTCTAGTTGAAAATACATGAGAGTGGTTATCCTAACACTTGGGTTTTATGGCCATTAAATAAAGATACACACAATATATTTATAATAACATCTGAGAAGTGGTAAATATCTGATAAATATGAACTATTCCTTTCTAGGAAAAGAGAAAAGTGTAAGTGGAGACCATAGGCACTCTTAAGATGCATACAACCCTGCTTAATTCTGTCTGCTCTCATCCTCATGTGGGAATTCCTTTATTTTCAGTTTCCTGTGATCCAAATTTACATCTGTATTTGCACCTTTTATGTGTGCAGATTTGGTTAGATCAGCTCTGATTTTCTACATTTTGTGGAGTGTCACTTTTAGTAATATGTGTCCTAAGCTTTGTTTTGTGTTAAGAATTGAACAACTGCCTCTCCTGTCACACACACACAAGTTTATTATGAAGCCTGTTGTAGCAATTTACAACAATACGCTTGATGGTAAATCCATAAAAGCAATTGATAGGCATAAAGAATTTTGTTATTTATTTTGAATTATTTTTCTGTAGGCAATCTGTGGTTGCAATTGATGAAAAGGAATGTTCCTTTTAAGTTGGATGGTAACAGTATATATTAGCAATAATTTATCAATAGTATATGAAAAATGTTGGAATAGTCTAAAATGGTAACTCTGCTGTTAACAATGTGATAGTTTTGGAATGACACACGTACATAAAATTTTCTTACTGTTATAGATACATATTTTTTACCTTTAAAATCTGCAAATAACAAAGCAAAGCAGACACTGTAACATGGGTTAATTTCTGTGACATCATTTCCACCGTGGCCAATCTGAGTAACAGTAAAATGTAGTAACTTAATTAGGAAGTGCTGAATTTTAAGAAATTGTTTTCAACACAATTTATAGAGTTGTAGATTTATTTTATTTAGTTGTATTGTTGTATCTAACAACCGACTCTTGAACTCCATGATCACATTATAGAAAGATTATGGGGGATTATCAGGTCACCAAGGTAGAGTCCTAACTAAAAGTGCTTGGATTTTTATTAAGACTAGATCATATGAGGTCACGCACAAGTGAGTCTAGGGGAAGTCTTAAGAGACTGCAAAAAGTTTGCTGAAGCAAAAACCTTTGCCATAATGCATCAGCTGAAGGTGGCATTTGTGTTTGCTGAAGATAGTGGTTCTGAAAAAAAACCCTCACTGATGAGATGGCAAAGAGTCCTTTCTCCTGTTTTTCCCCCTGCAGCTTCTTGCATTGTAAAGGAGGAATTTTCTACTTCAATTTTCCAGCATAGACCTGTCTCGACTGGAGCCATTTTAATTTGGTTCTGGAACACCCCTCAGTCCTGCCTGCTTTAATCTCATCACAGCAGGTTCCAATAACATTTCTGGGCTCACACTTCAGCCACTCAGCATCAGCAGCTTTAAAATGAATGCTGTATTTCACAGACAGGCACATGATTAAGCACTAAGTAAAATACCACGATTCGGGTCTTTGTTTCACGGGGTACTCGGATGGGCTTTCAGTTCCTGAAACAAATGTAGGCATGGCGATGTGGTCAATTCGCCAGCATTGCAATTTTGCTTAACTCTAGTTCTAACTTATGCCATCCAAATGAATCCTGTTTAGAAGATGGCAAAGAGTGGCTCTCAGCATCATCTCTAAAATCCTATATGTAAACGAAAAAAAAAATGTCATGTGAGGACATCATTTTCTCATTTTGATACGCTTTTATCATGCTGTCTGCTTTGTAAAATAGTGAAATCTTTCAGAGCCATTCTAAAGGCACAGGAAGTGAAATTGTAAGCCAAGCGTACCCTGATGAAATTATTTCTAATTACTAAAATTTGACTTAAAAAAAAGAGGGCACAGAAGTGGCTGTCCATAGCGCAGTGAGATGATGTAAGGATTTGTCCCTAGGTTCAGTTAGTTCTTGGCTTGCTCCCAGAGTGTTTTTTTAAAATTATGCAGTTCAAGCTTAGTGTCAAAATTCTTAAATCGCTGTCCCTTCAGGAGAACGTTTTTAGGTTTTTTTTTACTTATTTTATTTTTTATTGGAGAGGCAGAAATAGAGAGAGAAGAGACAAAGATCTGTGATTCACTGGTTTACTCGCCAAGTGGCAATAGTGGCCAGAGCCGATCGTAAGGCAAGAGCCAGCAGGTTCTTCTGCATCTTCCACGTGGGTGCAGGGTCCCAAGGCTTTGGGCCGTCCTCTGCTGCTTTCCCAGGCCACAAGCAGGGGGCTGGTTGGGAAGTGGAGCAGCCAGAATACAAAGCAGCACTCAGATGAGATCCTGGTGGCTGCAAAATAAGGATTTAGCTACTAGAATATTGTTTCAGGCCCATTAGAAACATATTTATAAGAGATTTCTATATTCGGTTGAAAGGTGGGAGATTGACACCAATAGAGGTTGAGAGTCAGTAAAGAGGGATTTCTTACCTGCTGGTTCACTCCTTCAATGTCTGTAGTAACCTAAAGCTAGGTCAGCCAGGGGCTCTGAACGTGCCATTGACCTTGTGGCAGGGGTCCAAGTATTCAGGCCATCTCCTGTTTTCCCAGGCATTTTTTAAGGGAGCTGTTTTGGAAGAGGAGAAACTAGTACTGGAATCCTGGCTAAGATATGGGATGCAGGCCTGGAAGATGGTGGCTTGATGTGCTCTGCCACTGTCCTGCCTGCTCGTACACAGGTGAATGTTCAAAGGCGTACTCCACTGCCCAGACTGTTTCCACTGCCTTCACTGGACTCTGCACAGCTGACCTATTTTTTTGTCTTGTAACATACTTGTGGTTTTGAGTTTGAGCTGTTTTTCTCAGTATATTATTACAAAGGCTCTTTTTTTGCCATGTCATTCCTGACAAAGACACTGTCATTCTTTATGTTACTGACGGCTCGTTGGTACCCCAAGCACCTTTGGAGCTCCTGTCTTTTCCCTGCTCCCATCTAATGCAGACTGTATCCCTCATCTTAATTAATGTGGATGGTAAAATCCTGTGATTGCCAAGGCAGTATAGTGATTTTTGAGAGCATTAATACTTACAATATTTGTTTCAGAGTACAGCAGGGATGGGTTGGCACACCATCCCATGCAGGTTGAGAAAAATAGGACAAGTGTGTATTTGACGATTTCAGGAAAATGGAAATTCTACGTTTCTCAGATCTACCTCTGAGAACATACTGAATGTTAAAAATACAGATCCACAGTTGCCTGGACAGAGCCACTGTATCCTTTCCCCTAAAATACAGTTTAAGTGGGAATTTTGATTAGTTTACTTTCCAAGTGAGTTTATTTACTATTAGCCATTCAGCAAATGTTTGATACAATGAAAGCCTTGGTTATCAACGAATGTACCTCTCCCCTATAGAACTCGAAGCTAGAGGGCTATGTAAAATAAGGAGCAATAGTCAAAGATTAGAGACAGGTATTTATTCAGCTTCCCAAATGGCTTTTCTCTGTTCAGCTGTATGCAGCCTTTTGTAAGCCTAAAGCACTGACTGGTACAAAAGTGCAAAATATCAACTGCCTTGCATCTCTTTCTGTGAATCTATAATCTACGCATCAGGATTTCTCTCCTGTATTACTGCAGTAGCTTTCTAATTTATCTTCCTGCTTCCCTTGTTGCTGTGCTAGAGTCCTCTCTGCATCTTCTGGATTGAGCATGCATGGACACAGGTAGGATTGTGTCACAAAATGTGCAACATGCAGTGCTGGCCTACAAAGCACTACATGGTCTGGCTCTCTCTGATCTCAATTGCACATTTCAGCCACACTGCCTTCCTTTTTGTACTTCTAACAGACAAAACGGGCTCATGCATTAGGACCCTCACATTTGGACATTCCCTCATGCCTGGGATGTATGTCTTTGATATTTAAATGATTGGAACATGTGTGTCACTCAGATTTCAATATACATGATATTACACAGCAGAGACTATTTGACCACTCTAAACATATTATCTGCTCAATCCATCTTTCTCATATCACCTAACATTGATTCTTTATATAACTAAGAGCACTATGTGATTTATTCTATATGTTTTTTATTTGTTGTTCATGAAAGATCAATTTCTCCTTGAACACAATGAAACTCAGTGGCAGGAAGGAAGTAATCTATCTTGCTTAATACCATTCCATTAGCACTTATACTGGTGCATGGCACATAAAAATATACTCAATATCAGCAAATACATGTAAGAAGTGCAGATATGCCATGTGCAATCAGAAATCTGTCACTGAGGTTTCATATGCTCTCTGTGCCCCGGTTATATTCCATCATCAAGATAATCTCTACCTGCACAACCCTCAGCTTCCTTCACCCGCTTTCCTTTCAACCATCATCTTCAAGTAAAACTGCAGTGTTAGACAATCCCACGTTCTTAGCCTGCAGAGGCAGATTAGTAGGATTATGCAGAAAACCTGTCCTGTGGTTCCACCTTAAACACAGGATCATATAGTTCAAATAGGATCTTGGTTAAGAGTTGTAATTGAGCTATCACATTCAACCATTGTTAAGACACATTTTTTCAAACTTATCATCTTTAAAACAGTTGTCGTTTATAGTCAACCTCTATCATTGGTCGGTTGCATTCTTGGGAGGGGGTTGGGTTGTGGCTCAACTGAATGGCAACTGCTTTCCATCTTAGTCAAATAATGCAAGGTCCAGTTTCTGACCTAAAAACCTTCCATTAACACCTTCTGGCAAACATCAAACTTGCAGAAAAGGCATCTGTATTCATACTCTACAGTCCTCCCTTCCAACTCTTTGTTTCCGCAGAGATCTTTACAAAATGCTTGGAATAAGTAATATTGTTATAGGTGAAAAATGAAAACACTTGAAAAGTTTGCAGCGGGCCCGGCGCAGTGGCGCAAGTGGTTAAGTCTCGCCTTGCACACCCAGGATCCCATATGAACGCCGGTTCTAATCCCGGCAGCCACGCTTCCCTTCCAGCTCCCTGCCTGTGGCCTGGGAAAGCAGTCAAGGACGGCCCAAAGCTTTGGGACCCTGCACCCGCGTGGGAGACCCGGAAAAGGCTCCTGGCTTCGGATTGGCATAGTATAGGCCCATTGCGCTCACTTGGGGAGTGAATCATCGGACGGAAGATCTTCCTCTCTGTATCTCCTCTCTGTATATCCACCTTTCCAATAAAAAATAATAAAAATAAATCTTTAAAAAAAAAAAGAAAAGTTTGCAGCGAGAAACATGGCTTCCAATCTGTCGCCTCTTCTCTCTCTCCTAAGAGGCAACTTATTTTATTAAATTAATGTGTTTTCCAAATGATTATTTATACAAATGAAATACAAAATTAATATTGTTTTTTATATCTTACTCAAACTGTCAATAAGCTCCATTATTTCACAAAGCAATAAATTCTGGAGGTCATTGCTTATTAGCGCCTGGAGTTTTCTAAATGATGACTCCAACTATATGCCACCCATAAAGCAGCTAGTCCATGGTCTCAGTGCCCTCTTCCAATGCAGTTGCTGAGTCAAAAAGGACATGCGTTTTGTCAGTTCAGATATTTAGAACAGATAAATGAGACCTGAATGGGAAATGGGATTCTTACAGATGTAATGAAGTTGTCATCACATCTTGTAGGATTAGGATGGTCCCTAATCTACGGATTGGAATTCTTAAAGAGACACATTTGGAGAGAGACATGCAAGAAACATTGTCATGTGAATTTGGAGGCAGAGATGGAAAGATGCGGCTATAAACCAAAAAATGCCAGACGAGAACAAAGGGTACGGGAGGGTTCTTCTACAGAGCCTTCCCTATGGCTCTGCTGGGATCTTGAGAGAAGAGATCCTCAGTTCGTAGCACTTTGTAACAAACCCATCCTGGGTTATATCCATGGACATACTGCCCCTTCATCAGCAAATGCAACTAGGGTGTGACTATTCTTTAGACTTACCAACAGGGGTTATTGTTAAAATTTGCATTGCTGCTCATCTGCTAGGTGGTTTTAATAAAAGCATCCTCAGAGTTCTAAGTTCTACTTTTCCTTTTGCGCGTTAGGATTTCTGTCACATTTGAGGTGAGTCCTCTTTAGGCATATTTTTCTGTTAGCTACTGTTATTTTTTCCAAATCATATTGGTTACTTCTTTATGGAATATGTCACAAATACAGTTTTCAGTATATCATTTTTCTTTTGAGATATTAATTAGTTACATTTATGCTTAGCCTATTTATTAACCTTTCATGCAGCTTTAGGAACTGGAATCATGATTAGCAAAGTTTTCTCTACTACATGTTTGTGAAGTAATCAAGAAGCTTTTCTCTTTATCAAGCAGTTCATTGGAAGTCTTGAAAGGATACGGTTGAATCCAACTATAACTTTATCCAGATGGCACGTAGTTTATTTCAACACCATTTATTCTTGAAATGCTACCTTTATGATAAACTGAATTCTCGTGTGTATTTGGATCTATTTCTGGAAATTTGATTCTGTTACATAGGCCTGTTTTTATACATAAGTGCCAGTAAGAAACCTGTTTTATTATATAGAAAAATTAATTTCACCTTTTTCTGATGAACTCATTCTGGAGGCTTATTGAAGCCACCCTCCTCTCTACTTTACCTAAATCATTTTTTACAAGCATCCCAATGAGCTTTTGTGGTTAAATAATTCTTACCTGAGTTCTTGCTTTAGCTATGGACTGCTCTTGGCTCCCTTCCCTATCACTGATCATTCATTCTTAGACCCCCTTTTTTTCATCTGTGACCCATTCCATGTCTCAGAGCTTCCTTTTGGGCTATGTTAATCACCTTCCCCATTCTCATTTTCTAGATGATTCTATTTAGGGATAGGGCATTAAATGCCATCTGGAGCATAATGACGGCCACATTTTACATCTCTAAGCAGGTTCTCCAATGTCCAACTGTTCATTCACTATTTCTACTATACTAAAGATTACTGTCTCTAAAGATGAATCAATGGCTGCCTCTGCCAAATATTCTTTTCAGCTGAACAGACCAAAAATCTTGGAGTAACCCTTACATCTTCTTTTACTATAACACCTCCTTCTAATCCATCAGCAAATCCTGACACTTCCAATTTCAAAAGAATTCTGGAAGCCAGTCACATTTCAACATCCCTGCTTCTGCTCCAGATGAAGCTAAGCTCATCCCCTGCCAGGATTATGGTACTATCCTTCTTCCTGGTCTCTCAGCTTCTCTCTGTGGTCTATTATTCAAACAGAAGTCAGTTCATACTTGTTTTCTGCTTAATATTTTCCATAAGGTTAACCCATATCACTGAGAGCCAAGCAAATGATTTATCATGATCCAAAGCCCTCTTTTTTAAAAGATTTACTTACTTTTTATTGCAAAGACAGATATACAGAGAGGAAGAGGGACAGAGAGGAAGATCTTCCATCTGATGATTCACTCCCCAAGTAACTGCAACAGCCGGTGCTGTGCCGATCCAAAGCCAGGAGCCAGATTCTCTTCTGGGTCTCCCACGCAGGTGCAGGGTCCCAAGATTTTAGGCTGTTCTTGACTGCTTTCCAGGCCACAAGCAGGGAGCTGGATGGGAAGTGGAGCAGCCGGGATTAGAACCGGCATCCATATGGGATCCCGGTGCGTTCAAGGTGAGGACTTTAGGTGCTAGGCCACGGCACTGGGCCCCAAAGCCTGTTAATATTATGATTTCCATAATGACCTTAGCTTGTACCCTTGGACACTGTCTTCTAGACTCATGCCTTTCTTGTAGTGCTTCAAACCTGCCAGCACATTTGCCAAACCAAAATGATTTTGGTGAGATGCAGAGACATCACAACAAAGGCTGACTCACTGCTGCAGATGCAGGGACGTACTGAAGACTTCATGCTTTTACTACTCAGGGCCTGGTCTGTCCCTCTAGCCTGCAGGTAAAGTTGAGGTAGAACTGAAATAACCTAGTACCATTATCTAACCTTCCTTGTCAGGTCAGGCAGTCACATATAGACAGGCGAAAACTTATTTTGATCCAATATGGGGCACTAAAAAGAACTGCCATTAGTATTTTTAAAAAAATACACATCCACTAATTGTGTTTATAATCAGGACAAAAAATAAATGTACCTTTGCAGGACGAAAGCCTTCACAGAGCCACCGCAGCAAGTTTTCCTGCCTCCTTCAGGTCTATCTCAGCTTGTCTAGCCTATCTGTGAATCATTCCACCTAGGTTAGTGCTGCTCCTGCTCTTTCCTTGTGGGGTTTCCTTCTGCCTACACTTGTTGCTCCTACACTAAAACAAGACTGGGGGATGAGGCCTTATCTAAATTCTTCAATCCTCTACTTTTAGTTTTCCATACCTGTTAATTTTACCAACTCGTAGTCAATCTTAAGGACCTAGGTGGTTGTGCTAGTGAACGGGACAGAACATGCCATGATAGAGGATAAAGCTTCTAGGGAAGAAGAATTGACTTGACTTTGCAGGCGCATGGCCATGGCTGTGTTTGTTCATTTCCTTTCATTTAGACTAAACCCATCTTAGAGCTGCATTCCACAGAGGTGGCAAGGAATGCAAGCTCAGTTTTCTTCGCCTGTTTGAGCATGAGGGAAGTTTTGCTAAGTTTCTCAGCTGAAGATTTCGTACAAAAAAGTAGTAGTTAGGATTCTAAGATTTACTTGGCTGCTCCATAAAGCTAGTCAAGGGCTGACATCCCTTTACTATAATGTGAATATCGCTGTCAGGGCTAATGATTATTTACTAAAGGGACAATCAAATAGTAAAACTATCAATAAAGCAATAAGGAAATAAACCCCGGTGCTTCTTCCACTCTCCTGTGGTTAGTTAGTTATTCTTTTCTGAACGAAGTCCACATTCCCTCACGTCTGTTTCCTGCGGCCTGCACCACAGTAAATGACACTGTAGCATAGGACAAGGGGATTTACTGTGCTTCATCTGTCACAGCTCTGCCCGCTCTCACATTACCCCGGTGGTTAGGCTCTGCTTAGGCCAGCTCTTAGCAGACATCCAAAATCTAGGTGCTGTCACCTTGACCTTCCAGCCTCTAGAATGGTAGGACATGACTTGTTATCTATCAGCCAGTCAGTTCAGGCATTTGTTCTACCCAAGACACTGCATTGCTACTGGTTCCTTCTTTCACATGTGCAGACTTTGACAGAATACTGGAACCCCCGGCCTTCCCAGGCTAAATGTGTCCATATGGAGCAGTGATTGGGACCCAGTGACTTGTTGAGTTTCCCTGAGCTCCTGAAATACTCTGCCATGATCTAGTTTTTAAAATTTTTTGTAACCGGTTCCAGACCAAGGTGATATAGAAGAAAATGCAAAAGGCACAGACAATAACTAAGGAGCACACTGGGAAAATACTTGGCTTCAAATTCTGGCTAAGAATGAACTCTGTGTATAGTACACATACCCTTCCTCATACTGCAGTGTGCCAGGCATGGTGGCAAGATTTAATCAGTGCATCCACTGATGTGAAGCGCTCTATGCTTTAATATGCACACATCACAGCTTTCAAATTTTGGTGTTGAAATTCAGTCTTCGACACAAACCTATCTGTCTCTTTCACTTGAAATGTGTTTCAAAGTATATAATAAAAGCCTACTGAAACCAGTAATGCATTTCCGCAAAATGCTGGTTTAACCCACACAGTCAATTCTTTTTACATAGATTCAATTTGTATTATTTGGGTGAAGGAAGTTTTCTCTGAGACTTAGCATAAGCAAAGTGCCAAGGCTGATGCTCTGTCTAAAGTTTTATGGGAACGTCACATAATCAATATCCATTGGTTAGGTTTGTCAGGCTTTGCCAGTCACTGTGTCTCTCTGTATTTTTTGGCTTCTAGCTGAAGACTCCTTGATCAGCAGTGTTGACCCTTCTCTATATCCTGGATCCAAGGAACTTGCTCTGTCTTGAGTGGGAAGAATACAGGGAGGTGCGTAGGGACCCTGGCCACAGAATTAGACTTCCTGGGCACTGAGCTGTAGTACCCATCCATCAACCCATGTTTTTTGTTTGAGACTCGTGTCTCATCGCACCTGAGTCTAGCACTGAATTTCCAGCTCTTTCTGCCTAAGTCCCTGCATAATTCTTAGATTCTTTAGAGAATGGAGACTCTCACCTGCTTTAGTTACTCATCTTTATTCCTAAATCCAGGGTTTGTCAACCTCAGCATTGTTGATATTTTGATTTCTTGATGAGTAGGGTTCTTAGAAAACATAAATTCATCATGCAAACAAAGGTATGGAATCTTAGAAATGTATTGAGGAGTAGGTAATTAGGGTAATGGTTGAGATGTATGCGTTTCATTTGGGGGTAGTAGGGATTGATCCTTGTTTGCATGTCCTGCCCAACACCAGCTTCCTGCCAAAGCAGAACATGAAGAAAGGAGAAAAACAGGAGATGGCTCAAGTAACTGTGTTGCTAGTATGCGTATGAAAGAGCTGGACTGCATTCCTTTTTTTTTTTTAAGATTTTTTTAAATTATTTTTTTATTGGAAAGGCGGATATACAGAGAGGAGAGACAGAGAGGAAGATCTTCCGTCCGATGATTCACTCCCCAAGTGAGCGCAACAGCCGGTGCTATGCCAATCCAAAGCCAGGAGCCTCTTCCAGGTCTCCCACGTGGGTGCAGGGTCCCAAAGCTTTGGGCTGTCCTCTGCTGCTTTCCTGGGCCACAGGCAGGGAGCTGGAAGGGAAGCGGGGCTGCCGGGATAGAACCGGCTTCCATATGGGATCCAGGGCGTGCAAGGTGAGGACCTTAACCACTTGCGCCACCACGCTGGGCCTAAAGAGCTGGACTGCATTCCAACCTTCAGCAAAACCCTGGTCACTATGGGCATTAGGGGTCTGGCCAGTGGATGGATCACTCTCTCTATCTTAAATAAGTTAAAACATTTCAAACAGTTATTCACTCCAGAAGTAAATATGCAGGAGGATTAGGGCTCATGGGAAACTGACAATTTGTGTATTCATGTCGTACTAGTGTTCCTAGTTTGCAGTGGCATTCTGCCTCTTTGTCCATTCCCTTCACCAGTATGTAAGTCTACATTGTGTAAAGCAATGTGCTAAAACTCCCATACAGCTTAGAGTAGATGATCAAAGCCTTTATGAAGGTGAAACGTTTGCTTGATCACTATGAGAAAATTGTGAGATAATTATCAGGATTGAATCAGAGATATATTCTAGGCATCTACTATGTGTCAGGGTTGGGGTAGACGATGATAGTAGTTTCTCTAATCCGGGATTTATGGACCAGGAGGAAATGCATATAATTAAATCATCACCACAAGATATGCAATTTGTAATACATAGGACTGTGGGAACACAATGGAATAAATGCTTTTTTTTTCAATTCACACATTTATTGAGCATCAATTACAGGCTAGACGAGCATAATGCTGAAGAAAAGTAGCAATAATAATAAATTAAAGATCAAAGATAAGAAAGGCATATATTCCAACTTTTTACCCTTTGTAAAATGGTTACTTTTCCCAGGAAAAGTAACAAAACAAATAAATCTATTGATCTCTGTGTGCGCCAGAATTTTTTAAGAAACTAAACTTTCTACCTGCTACTTGTGATTCTGATTTTGTTTGTTTACTCAATTAACCAAGACAAATCAAAATGATGGTTAAACACTTTCCCAACAATTTGTGAATTTTATAAACATTCATTTTTTTTTATCTGTTTAGTGGAGGGGTTCTAGTTAAGGAAGAGTTCCTATTGATAATGATATAACGTGATGATCAGTTGTCACCTAATGAATATAATAATGAAATTCTAAAAGTAACGACTTCAGTGTTTCATATAATGTTACATAATTTATCATAAACTTATGTAAATGAAAATAGAAATGTTTACTTATTAATGACTACTGAAACAGAGACAGAGAACCAGACTTCCATTGACAGAGACAGAGATAGAAAGAAAGACAGAGCCAGCCTTGGAACACAGAGAGAGAAAGAGAGACAAGAGACACAGAAGGAGAGCCAGCCTTGCCTTCCCTGAGAGAAACAGAAAGAGAGCCAGAGACATACACGTTGGAAAGGCAAGGCTGGCTCTCTAGAGAAACAGAGAGAGAGAGAGCGAGCCAGCGTTGCCTTGAGAGAGACAGACAGACAGACAGACAGACACACACACACACACAAACACACATGCAGGGAGCCAGTATTCCCTTGCAACAGAGAGAGACACACATACACAGAGACACAAAGAGAGACAGAGAGCAAGCCTTGCCTTGTCAGAGACAGAAACACACAGACCAGCCTAGCCGTGCCAGAGAGAGACAGCCAGTCTTGCCTTGCCAGAGGCAGACAGACAGAGAGCCAGCCATGCGTTGCCAGAAACAGACACACACGCACACACAGAGCCAGTCTTGCCTTGTCAGAGAGAGAGAGACACATACAGAGAGACACAGAGCCATCCTTGCCTTACTAGACACAAAAACAGCCAGCCATGCCTTGCCAGAGAGAGAGACAGAGAGCCAGCCTTGCCTTGCCAGAGACAGACAGACAGCTTTGCCTTGCCTTGCTAGATACAGAAACAGAGAGCAAGCCAGCAAAGTAGCACGAGTAAGAGAGCCAGCCTTGCCTGCCAGAGAGAGTCAGAGAGAGAGACCGAGAGATAGAGGTTGGCAAGACAAGGCTGGCTCTCTAGAGAGACAGACAAGGAGAGACAGAGAGCCAGCCTTGCCTTGCCAGAGAGAGACAGATAGCCTTTCCTTGCCTTGCCTTGCCAGAGAGAGTCAGAGAGAGACAGAGTGATAGAGGTTGGCAAGGCAAGGCTGGCTCTCTAGAGAGACAGACAGAGAGAGGCAGAGAGCCAGCCGTGCCTTGCCAGAGAGAGAGACAGACGGCCAGCTTTGCTTACCACAGAGAGACAGACTGAGAGACAGAGAGATAGAGGTTGGCAAGGCAAGACTGGCTCTCTAGAGAGACAGACAGAGAGATACAGACAGGCAGCCTTGCCTTGTCTTGCCAGAGACAGAGAGAGAGAGCCAGCCTTGCCTTGCCAGAGAGAGACAGAGAGCCAGCCATGCCTTACCAGACAGAGCCAGGCAGAATGACAGAGACAAAAACAGCAGGCCTTGCCTGGCCAGAGAGAGACAGAGAGAAAGCCTTGCCTTGACAGAGATAGACAGAAAGACAGACAGCGAGCCTTGCCTAACCACAGTGACAGAGACAGACAGAAAAAGAGAGCAAGCCTTGCCTTGCCAAAGAGAGACAGACAGAGAGACAGAGAGCCAGCCTCGCCTTGCTAGAGAGACACAGACAGCCTGCCTTGCCTTGCCTTGCCAGAGAGAGTCAGAGAGAGAGACCGAGAGTTAGAGTTTGGAAAGGCAAGGCTGGCTCTCTAGAGAGAAGCAGTGCCATCATTGCCTTGCCAGAGAGAGACAGAGAGCCAGCCTTGCCTTGCCAGAGACAGAGAGCCAGCCTTGCCTTGCCAGAGACAGACAGAGAGATACAGACAGCCTTGCCTTGCCTTACCAGAGAGAGCCAGACAGAAGGACAGAGACAAAAACAGCCAGCCATGTCTTGCCAGAGAGAGAGACAGACAGCCAGCCTTGCCTTGCCTTGCCAGAGAGAGAAACAGAGAGCAAGCCAGCAAATTAGCGCAAGAAAGAGAGCCAGCCTTGCCTTGCCAGAGAGAGTCAGAGAGAGAGACGGAGAGATAGAGTTTGGCAAGGCAAGGCTGGCTCTCTAGAGAGACAGACAGAGAAAGACAGAGAGTCAGCCTTGCCTTGCCTTGCCAGAGAGAGAGACAGACAGCCAGCCTTGCCTTGCCTTGCCAGAGAGAGAGTCAGACAGAGAGACCGAGAGATGGAGGTTGGCAAGGCAAGGCTGGCTCTCTAGAGAGACAGACAGAGAGAGACAGAGAGCCAGCCTTGCCTTGCCAGAGAGACAGACAGCCAGCCTTGCCTTGCCAGAGACAGACAGAGAGATACAGACCGCCAGCCTTGCCTTGCCATGCCAGAGAGAGAGATCAGAGAGCCAGCCTTGCCTTGCCAGAGAGAGACAGACAGCCAGCCTTGCCTTGACAGAGAGAGCCAGACAGAAGGACAGAGACAAAAACAGCCAACCATGTCTTGCCAGAGAGAGACAGACAGCCAGCCTTGCCTTGCCATGCCAGAGAGAGTCAGAGAGAGAGATGGAGAGATAGAGTTTGGCAAGGCAAGGCTGGCTCTCTAGAGAGTCAGACAGAGAAAGACAGAGAGCCAGCCTTGCCTTGCAGAGAGAGACAGACAGCCAGCCTTGCCTTGCCTTGCCAGAGAGAGAGTCAGAGAGAGAGACCGAGAGATGGAGGTTGGCAAGGCAAGGCTGGCTCCCTAGAGAGACAGACAGAGAAAGACAGAGAGCCAGCCTTGCCTTGCCAGAGAGAGACAGACAGCCAGCCTTACCTTGCCATGCCAGAGAGAGTGAGACAGAGAGATAGAGGTTGGCAAGGCAAGGCTGGATCTCTAGAGAGACAGACAGAGAGAGAAGGAGAGCCAGCCTTGCCTTGCCAGAGAGAGACAGAGAGCCAGCCTTGCCTTGCAGAGAGAGACAGACAGCCAGCCTTGCCTTGCCTTGCCAGAGAGAGAGTCAGAGAGAGAGACCGAGAGATGGAGGTTGGCAAGGCAAGGCTGGCTCTCTAGAGAGACAGACAGAGAGAGACAGAGAGCCAGCCTTGCCTTGCCAGAGAGAGACAGACAGCCAGCCTTGCCTTGCCTTGCCAGAGTGAGTGAGACAGAGAGACCGAGAGATAGAGGTTGGCAAGGCAAGGCTGGCTCTCTAGAGAGACAGACAGAGAGAGAAGGAGAGCCAGCCTTGCCTTGCCAGAGAGAGACAGAGAGCCAGACTTGCCTTGCCAGAGAGAGACAGACAGCCAGCCTTGCCTTAACAGAGAGAGAGAGAGTGAGACAGAGAGACACAGAGATAGAGGTTGGCAAGGCAAGCCTGGCTCTCTAGAGAGATAGACAGAGAGAGACAGAGAGCCAGCCTTGCCTTGCCAGAGAGAGACAGACAGCCAGCCTTGCCTTGCCTTGCCAGAGAGACAGAGAGCCAGACTTGCCTTACGAGAGAGAGCCAGGCTGAGGACAGAGACAAAAATAGCCAGCCTTGCCAGAGAGAGACAGACAGAGAGCCAGCCTTGCCTTGCCAGAGAGAGACAGACAGCCTTGCCTTCCCAGAGAGAGTGAGACAGAGAGACTGAGAGATAGAGGTTGGCAAGGCAAGGCTGGCTCTCTAGAGAGACAGACAGAGAGAGACAGAGAGCCAGGCTTGCCTTGCCTTACCAGAGAGAGTGAGACAGAGAGACAGAGAGACAGTGGTTGGCAAGGCAAGGCTGGAACTCTAGAGAGAGAGACAGAGAGAGACAGAGAGCCAGCCTTGCCTTGCCAGAGAGAGACAGACAGCCAGCCTTGCCTTGCCAGAGACAGACAGAGAGATACAGACAGCCAGCCTTGCCTTGCCATGCCAGAGAGAGAGACAGAGTGTCAGCCTTGACTTGCCAGAGAGAGACAGACAGCCAGCCTTTCCTTACCAGAGAGAGCCAGACAGAAGGACAGAGACAAAAACAGCCAGCCATGTCTTGCCAGAGAGAGAGAGACAGAGAGCCAGCCTTGCCTTGCCTTGCCAGAGAGAATCAGAGAGAGAGACTGAGAGATAGAGGTTGGCAAGGCAAGGCTGGCACTCTAGAGCGTCAGACAGAGAAAGACAGAGAGCCAGCCTTGCCTTGCCAGAGAGAGACAGAGAGCCAGCCTTGCCTTGCCAGAGAGAAACAGACAGCCAGCCTTGCCTTAACAGAGACAGAGAGAGTGAGACAGTGAGACACAGAGATAGAGGTTGGCAAGGCAAGGCTGGCTCTCTAGAGAGACAGACAGAGAGAGACAGAGAGTCAGCCTTGCCTTGCCAGAGAGAGACAGACAGCCAGCCTTGCCTGTGACAGAGAGAGTGACACAGAGAGACAGAGAGATAGAGCTTGGCAAGGCAAGGCTGGCTCTCTAGAGAGACAGACAGAGACAGAGAGCCAGCCTTGCCTTGCCATGCCAGAGTGAGTGAGACAGAGAGACCGAGAGATAGAGCTTGGCAAGGCAAGGCTGGCTCTCTACAGAGATAGACAGAGAGAGAAGGTGAGCCAGCCTTGCCTTGCCAGAGAGAGACAGAGAGCCAGCCTTGCCTTGCCAGAGAGAGAGACAGACAGCCAGCCTTGCCTTAACAGAGAGAAGAGAGTGAGACAGAGAGACACAGAGATAGAGGTTGGCAAGGCAAGGCTGGCTCTCTAGAGAGATAGACAGAGAGAGACAGAGAGCCAGCCTTGCCTTGCCAGAGAGAGACAGACAGCCAGCCTTGCCTTGCCTTGCCAGAGAGAGTCAGTCAAAGAGACCGAGAGATAGAGGTTGGCAAGGCAAGGCTGGCTCTCTAGAGAGACAGACAGAGAGAGACAGAGAGCCAGCCTTGCCTTGCCAGAGAGAGACAGACAGCCAGCCTTGCCTTGCCTGAGACAGACAGACAAAGAAATACAGACAGCCAGCCTTGCCTTGCCTTGCCAGAGAGAGATAGACAGCCAGCCTTGCCTTGCATTGCCAGAGAGACAGACAGCCAGACTTGCCTTACGAGAGAGAGCCAGGCTGAGGACAGAGACAAAAACAGCCAGCCTTGCCAGAGAGAGACAGACAGAGAGCCAGCCTTGACTTGCCA
Source organism: Ochotona curzoniae (assembly GCF_017591425.1). Classification (NCBI taxonomy): domain Eukaryota; kingdom Metazoa; phylum Chordata; class Mammalia; order Lagomorpha; family Ochotonidae; genus Ochotona; species Ochotona curzoniae. The sequence continues at coordinate 65,138,405 of NW_024466599.1, forward strand.
GAGAGAGACAGACAGCCAGCCTTGCCTTGCCTTCCCAGAGCGAGTGAGACAGAGAGACTGAGAGATAGAGGTTGGCAAGGCAAGGCTGGCGCTCTAGAGAGACAGACAGAGAGAGACAGAGAGTCAGCCTTGCCTTGCCTTGCCAGAGAGAGAGACAGACAGCCAGCCTTGCCTTGCCTTGCCAGAGAGAGAGTCAGACAGAGAGACCGAGAGATGGAGGTTGGCAAGGCAAGGCTGGCTCTCTAGAGAGACAGACAGAGAGAGACAGAGAGCCAGCCTTGCCTTGCCAGAGAGACAGACAGCCAGCCTTGCCTTGCCAGAGACAGACAGAGAGATAGAGACCGCCAGCCTTGCCTTACCAGAGAGAGCCAGACAGAAGGACACAGACAAAAACAGCCAGCCATGTCTTGCCAGAGAGAGAGACAGACAGCCAGCCTTGCCTTGCCTTGCCAGAGAGAGTCAGACAGAGAGACAGAGAGATAGAGGTTGGCAAGGCAAGGCTGGCTCGCTAGAGAAATTGACAGAGAGAGACAGAGAGCCAGCCTTGCCTTGCCAGAGAGAGACAGACAGCCAGCCTTGCCTTGCCATGCCAGAGGGAATCAGATAGAGAGACAGAGAGATAGAGGTTGGCAAGGCAAGGCTGGCTCTCTAGAGAGACAGACAGAGAGAGACAGAGAGCCAGCCTTGCCTTGCCTTGCCAGAGAGAGAGACAGACAGCCAGCCTTGCCTTGCCATGCCAGAGAGAGAGTCAGACAGAGAGACAGAGAGATGGAGGTTGGAAAGGCAAGGCTGGCTCTCTAGAGAAATTGACAGAGAGAGACAGAGAGCCAGCCTTGCCTTGCCAGAGACAGAGAGAGTGAGACAGTGAGACTGAGAGATAGAGGTTGGCAAGGCAAGGCTGGCACTCTAGAGACATTGACAGAGAGAGACAGAGAGCCAGCCTTGCCTTGCCAGAGAGAGACAGAGAGCCAGCCTTGCCTTGCCAGAGACAGACAGAGAGATACAGACTGCCAGCCTTGCCTTGCCATGCCAGAGAGAGAGATCAGAGAGCCAGCCTTGCCTTACCAGAGAGAGACAGACAGCCAGCCTTGCCTTGCCTTGCCAGAGTGAGTGAGACAGAGAGACCGAGAGATAGAGCTTGGCAAGGCAAGGCTGGCTCTCTAGAGAGACAGACAGAGAGAGAAGGAGAGCCAGCCTTGCCTTGCCAGAGAGAGACAGAGAGCCAGACTTGCCTTGCCAGAGAGAGACAGACAGCCAGCCTTGCCTTAACAGAGAGAGAGAGAGTGAGACAGAGAGACACAGAGATAGAGGTTGGCAAGGCAAGGCTGGCTCTCTAGAGAGATAGACAGAGAGAGACAGAGAGCCAGCCTTGCCTTGCCAGAGAGAGACAGACAGCCAGCCTTGCCTTGCATTGCCAGTGAGACAGAGAGCCAGACTTGCCTTACGAGAGAGAGCCAGGCTGAGGACAGAGACAAAAATAGCCAGCCTTGCCAGAGAGAGACAGACAGAGAGCCAGCCTTGCCTTGCCAGAGAGAGACAGACAGCCAGCCTTGCCTTGCCTTCCCAGAGAGAGTGAGACAGAGAGACTGAGAGATAGAGGTTGGCAAGGCAAGGATGGCTCTCTAGAGAGACAGACAGAGAGAGACAGAGAGTCAGGCTTGCCTTGCCAGAGAGAGCCAGAGAGAGAGACGGAGAGATAAGGTTTGGCAAGGCAAGGCTGGCTCTCTAGAGAGACAGACAGAGAGAGACAGAGAGCCAGGCTTGCCTTGCCTTACCAGAGAGAGTGAGACAGAGAGACAGAGAGACAGTGGTTGGCAAGGCAAGGCTGGAACTCTAGAGAGAGAGACAGAGAGAGACAGAGAGCCAGCCTTGCCTTGCCAGACAGAGACAGACAGCCAGCCTTGCCTTGCCAGAGACAGACAGAGAGATACAGACAGCCAGCCTTGCCTTGCCATGCCAGAGAGAGAGACAGAGTGTCAGCCTTGACTTGCCAGAGAGAGACAGACAGCCAGCCTTTCCTTACCAGAGAGAGCCAGACAGAAGGACAGAGACAAAAACAGCCAGCCATGTCTTGCCAGAGAGAGAGAGAGACAGAGAGCCAGCCTTGCCTTGCCTTGCCAGAGAGAATCAGAGAGAGAGACTGAGAGATAGAGGTTGGCAAGGCAAGGCTGGCACTCTAGAGCGTCAGACAGAGAAAGACAGAGAGCCAGCCTTGCCTTGCCAGAGAGAGACAGAGAGCCAGCCTTGCCTTGCCAGAGAGAAACAGACAGCCAGCGTTGCCTTAACAGAGACAGAGAGAGTGAGACAGTGAGACACAGAGATAGAGGTTGGCAAGGCAAGGCTGGCTCTCTAGAGAGACAGACAGAGAGAGACAGAGAGTCAGCCTTGCCTTGCCAGAGAGAGACAGACAGCCAGCCTTGCCTGTGACAGAGAGAGTGACACAGAGAGACAGAGAGATAGAGCTTGGCAAGGCAAGGCTGGCTCTCTAGAGAGACAGACAGAGACAGAGAGCCAGCCTTGCCTTGCCATGCCAGAGTGAGTGAGACAGAGAGACCGAGAGATAGAGCTTGCCAAGGCAAGGCTGGCTCTCTACAGAGATAGACAGAGAGAGAAGGTGAGCCAGCCTTGCCTTGCCAGAGAGAGACAGAGAGCCAGCCTTGCCTTGCCAGAGAGAGACAGACAGCCAGCCTTGCCTTGCCTGAGACAGACAGACAAAGAAATACAGACAGCCAGCCTTGCCTTGCCTTGCCAGAGAGAGATAGACAGCCAGCCTTGCCCTGCATTGCCAGAGAGACAGACAGCCAGACTTGCCTTACGAGAGAGAGCCAGGCTGAGGACAGAGACAAAAACAGCCAGCCTTGCCAGAGAGAGACAGACAGAGAGCCAGCCTTGACTTGCCAGAGAGAGACAGACAGCCAGCCTTGCCTTGCCTTCCCAGAGCGAGTGAGACAGAGAGACTGAGAGATAGAGGTTGGCAAGGCAAGGCTGGCGCTCTAGAGAGACAGACAGAGAGAGACAGAGAGTCAGCCTTGCCTTGCCTTGCCAGAGAGAGAGACAGACAGCCAGCCTTGCCTTGCCTTGCCAGAGAGAGAGTCAGACAGAGAGACCGAGAGATGGAGGTTGGCAAGGCAAGGCTGGCTCTCTAGAGAGACAGACAGAGAGAGACAGAGAGCCAGCCTTGCCTTGCCAGAGAGACAGACAGCCAGCCTTGCCTTGCCAGAGACAGACAGAGAGATAGAGACCGCCAGCCTTGCCTTACCAGAGAGAGCCAGACAGAAGGACACAGACAAAAACAGCCAGCCATGTCTTGCCAGAGAGAGAGACAGACAGCCAGCCTTGCCTTGCCTTGCCAGAGAGAGTCAGACAGAGAGACAGAGAGATAGAGGTTGGCAAGGCAAGGCTGGCTCGCTAGAGAAATTGACAGAGAGAGACAGAGAGCCAGCCTTGCCTTGCCAGAGAGAGACAGACAGCCAGCCTTGCCTTGCCATGCCAGAGGGAATCAGATAGAGAGACAGAGAGATAGAGGTTGGCAAGGCAAGGCTGGCTCTCTAGAGAGACAGACAGAGAGAGACAGAGAGCCAGCCTTGCCTTGCCTTGCCAGAGAGAGAGACAGACAGCCAGCCTTGCCTTGCCATGCCAGAGAGAGAGTCAGACAGAGAGACAGAGAGATGGAGGTTGGAAAGGCAAGGCTGGCTCTCTAGAGAAATTGACAGAGACAGAGAGCCAGCCTTGCCTTGCCAGAGACAGAGAGAGTGAGACAGTGAGACTGAGAGATAGAGGTTGGCAAGGCAAGGCTGGCACTCTAGAGAAATTGACAGAGAGAGACAGAGAGCCAGCCTTGCCTTGCCAGAGAGAGACAGACAGCCAGCCTTGCCTTGCCAGAGACAGACAGAGAGATACAGACTGCCAGCCTTGCCTTGCCATGCCAGAGAGAGAGATCAGAGAGCCAGCCTTGCCTTGCCAGAGAGAGACAGAGAGCCAGCCTTGCCTTGCCAGAGACAGACAGATACAGACAGCCAGCCTTGCCTTGCCATGCCAGAGAGAGAGATCAGAGAGCCAGCCTTGCCTTACCAGAGAGAGACAGACAGCCAGCCTTGCCTTGCCTTGCCAGAGTGAGTGAGACAGAGAGACCGAGAGATAGAGCTTGGCAAGGCAAGGCTGGCTCTCTAGAGAGACAGACAGAGAGAGAAGGAGAGCCAGCCTTGCCTTGCCAGAGAGAGACAGAGAGCCAGACTTGCCTTGCCAGAGAGAGACAGACAGCCAGCCTTGCCTTAACAGAGAGAGAGAGAGTGAGACAGAGAGACACAGAGATAGAGGTTGGCAAGGCAAGGCTGGCTCTCTAGAGAGATAGATAGAGAGAGACAGAGAGCCAGCCTTGCCTTGCCAGAGAGAGACAGACAGCCAGCCTTGCCTTGCATTGCCAGAGAGACAGAGAGCCAGACTTGCCTTACGAGAGAGAGCCAGGCTGAGGACAGAGACAAAAATAGCCAGCCTTGCCAGAGAGAGACAGACAGAGAGCCAGCCTTGCCTTGCCAGAGAGAGACAGACAGCCAGCCTTGCCTTGCCTTCCCAGAGAGAGTGAGACAGAGAGACTGAGAGATAGAGGTTGGCAAGGCAAGGCTGGCTCTCTAGAGAGAAAGACAGAGAGAGACAGAGAGTCAGGCTTGCCTTGCCAGAGAGAGCCAGAGAGAGAGACGGAGAGATAAGGTTTGGCAAGGCAAGGCTGGCTCTCTAGAGAGACAGACAGAGAGAGACAGAGAGCCAGGCTTGCCTTGCCTTACCAGAGAGAGTGAGACAGAGAGACAGAGAGACAGTGGTTGGCAAGGCAAGGCTGGAACTCTAGAGAGAGAGACAGAGAGAGACAGAGAGCCAGCCTTGCCTTGCCAGAGAGAGACAGACAGCCAGCCTTGCCTTGCCAGAGACAGACAGAGAGATACAGACAGCCAGCCTTGCCTTGCCATGCCAGAGAGAGAGACAGAGTGTCAGCCTTGCCTTGCCAGAGAGAGACAGACAGCCAGCCTTGCCTTAACAGAGAGAAGAGAGTGAGACAGAGAGACACAGTGATAGAGGTTGGCAAGGCAAGGCTGGCTCTCTAGAGAGATAGACAGAGAGAGACAGAGAGCCAGGCTTGCCTTGCCAGAGAGAGACAGACAGCCAGCCTTGCCTTGCCTTGCCAGAGAGAGTCAGACAAAGAGACCGAGAGATAGAGGTTGGCAAGGCAAGGCTGGCTCTCTAGAGAGACAGACAGAGAGAGACAGAGAGCCAGCCTTGCCTTGCATTGCCAGAGAGACAGACAGCCAGACTTGCCTTACGAGAGAGAGCCAGGCTGAGGACAGAGACAAAAACAGCCAGCCTTGCCAGAGAGAGACAGACAGAGAGCCAGCCTTGACTTGCCAGAGAGAGACAGACAGCCAGCCTTGCCTTGCCTTCCCAGAGCGAGTGAGACAGAGAGACTGAGAGATAGAGGTTGGCAAGGCAAGGCTGGCGCTCTAGAGAGACAGACAGAGAGAGACAGAGAGTCAGCCTTGCCTTGCCTTGCCAGAGAGAGAGACAGACAGCCAGCCTTGCCTTGCCTTGCCAGAGAGAGAGTCAGACCGAGAGACCGAGAGATGGAGGTTGGCAAGGCAAGGCTGGCTCTCTAGAGAGACAGACAGAGAGAGACAGAGAGCCAGCCTTGCCTTGCCAGAGAGAGACAGACAGCCAGCCTTGCCTTGCCAGAGACAGACAGAGAGATAGAGACCGCCAGCCTTGCCTTACCAGAGAGAGCCAGACAGAAGGACACAGACAAAAACAGCCAGCCATGTCTTGCCAGAGAGAGAGACAGACAGCCAGCCTTGCCTTGCCTTGCCAGAGAGAGTCAGACAGAGAGACAGAGAGATAGAGGTTGGCAAGGCAAGGCTGGCTCGCTAGAGAAATTGACAGAGAGAGACAGAGAGCCAGCCTTGCCTTGCCAGAGAGAGACAGACAGCCAGCCTTGCCTTGCCATGCCAGAGGGAATCAGATAGAGAGACAGAGAGATAGAGGTTGGCAAGGCAAGGCTGGCTCTCTAGAGAGACAGACAGAGAGAGACAGAGAGCCAGCCTTGCCTTGCCTTGCCAGAGAGAGAGACAGACAGCCAGCCTTGCCTTGCCATGCCAGAGAGAGAGTCAGACAGAGAGACAGAGAGATGGAGGTTGGAAAGGCAAGGCTGGCTCTCTAGAGAAATTGACAGAGAGAGACAGAGAGCCAGCCTTGCCATGCCTGAGAAAGACAGAGAGCCAGCCTTGCCTTGCCAGAGACAGAGAGAGTGAGACAGTGAGACTGAGAGATAGAGGTTGGCAAGGCAAGGCTGGCACTCTAGAGAAAATGACAGAGAGAGACAGAGAGCCAGCCTTGCCTTGCCAGAGAGAGACAGACAGCCAGCCTTGCCTTGCCAGAGACAGACAGAGAGATACAGACTGCCAGCCTTGCCTTGCCATGCCAGAGAGAGAGATCAGAGAGCCAGCCTTGCCTTGCCAGAGAGAGACAGAGAGCCAGCCTTGCCTTGCCAGAGACAGACAGATACAGACAGCCAGCCTTGCCTTGCCATGCCAGAGAGAGAGATCAGAGAGCCAGCCTTGCCTTACCAGAGAGAGACAGACAGCCAGCCTTGCCTTGCCAGAGACAGACAGATACAGACAGCCAGCCTTGCCTTGCCTTGCCAGAGTGAGTGAGACAGAGAGACCGAGAGATAGAGGTTGGCAAGGCAAGGCTGGCTCTCTAGAGAGATAGACAGAGAGAGAAGGTGAGCCAGCCTTGCCTTGCCAGAGAGAGACAGAGAGCCAGCCTTGCCTTGCCAGAGAGAGACAGACAGCCAGCCTTGCCTTAACAGAGAGAAGAGAGTGAGACAGAGAGACACAGAGATAGAGGTTGGCAAGGCAAGGCTGGCTCTCTAGAGAGATAGACAGAGAGAGACAGAGAGCCAGGCTTGCCTTGCCAGAGAGAGACAGACAGCCAGCCTTGCCTTGCCTTGCCAGAGTCAGACGAAGAGACCGAGAGATAGAGGTTGGCAAGGCAAGGCTGGCTCTCTAGAGAGACAGACAGAGAGAGACAGAGAGCCAGCCTTGCCTTGCCAGAGAGAGACAGACAGCCAGCCTTGCCTTGCCTGAGACAGACAGACAAAGAAATACAGACAGCCAGCCTTGCCTTGCCTTGCCAGAGAGAGATAGACAGCCAGCCTTGCCCTGCATTGCCAGAGAGACAGACAGCCAGACTTGCCTTACGAGAGAGAGCCAGGCTGAGGACAGAGACAAAAACAGCCAGCCTTGCCAGAGAGAGACAGACAGAGAGCCAGCCTTGACTTGCCAGAGAGAGACAGACAGCCAGCCTTGCCTTGCCTTCCCAGAGCGAGTGAGACAGAGAGACTGAGAGATAGAGGTTGGCAAGGCAAGGCTGGCGCTCTAGAGAGACAGACAGAGAGAGACAGAGAGTCAGCCTTGCCTTGCCTTGCCAGAGAGAGAGACAGACAGCCAGCCTTGCCTTGCCTTGCCAGAGAGAGAGTCAGACAGAGAGACCGAGAGATGGAGGTTGGCAAGGCAAGGCTGGCTCTCTAGAGAGACAGACAGAGAGAGACAGAGAGCCAGCCTTGCCTTGCCAGAGAGACAGACAGCCAGCCTTGCCTTGCCAGAGACAGACAGAGAGATAGAGACCGCCAGCCTTGCCTTACCAGAGAGAGCCAGACAGAAGGACACAGACAAAAACAGCCAGCCATGTCTTGCCAGAGAGAGAGACAGACAGCCAGCCTTGCCTTGCCTTGCCAGAGAGAGTCAGACAGAGAGACAGAGAGATAGAGGTTGGCAAGGCAAGGCTGGCTCGCTAGAGAAATTGACAGAGAGAGACAGAGAGCCAGCCTTGCCTTGCCAGAGAGAGACAGACAGCCAGCCTTGCCTTGCCATGCCAGAGGGAATCAGATAGAGAGACAGAGAGATAGAGGTTGGCAAGGCAAGGCTGGCTCTCTAGAGAGACAGACAGAGAGAGACAGAGAGCCAGCCTTGCCTTGCCTTGCCAGAGAGAGAGACAGACAGCCAGCCTTGCCTTGCCATGCCAGAGAGAGAGTCAGACAGAGAGACAGAGAGATGGAGGTTGGAAAGGCAAGGCTGGCTCTCTAGAGAAATTGACAGAGACAGAGAGCCAGCCTTGCCTTGCCAGAGACAGAGAGAGTGAGACAGTGAGACTGAGAGATAGAGGTTGGCAAGGCAAGGCTGGCACTCTAGAGAAATTGACAGAGAGAGACAGAGAGCCAGCCTTGCCTTGCCAGAGAGAGACAGACAGCCAGCCTTGCCTTGCCAGAGACAGACAGAGAGATACAGACTGCCAGCCTTGCCTTGCCATGCCAGAGAGAGAGATCAGAGAGCCAGCCTTGCCTTGCCAGAGAGAGACAGAGAGCCAGCCTTGCCTTGCCAGAGACAGACAGATACAGACAGCCAGCCTTGCCTTGCCATGCCAGAGAGAGAGATCAGAGAGCCAGCCTTGCCTTACCAGAGAGAGACAGACAGCCAGCCTTGCCTTGCCTTGCCAGAGTGAGTGAGACAGAGAGACCGAGAGATAGAGCTTGGCAAGGCAAGGCTGGCTCTCTAGAGAGACAGACAGAGAGAGAAGGAGAGCCAGCCTTGCCTTGCCAGAGAGAGACAGAGAGCCAGACTTGCCTTGCCAGAGAGAGACAGACAGCCAGCCTTGCCTTAACAGAGAGAGAGAGAGTGAGACAGAGAGACACAGAGATAGAGGTTGGCAAGGCAAGGCTGGCTCTCTAGAGAGATAGACAGAGAGAGACAGAGAGCCAGCCTTGCCTTGCCAGAGAGAGACAGAAAGCCAGCCTTGCCTTGCATTGCCAGAGAGACAGAGAGCCAGACTTGCCTTACGAGAGAGAGCCAGGCTGAGGACAGAGACAAAAATAGCCAGCCTTGCCAGAGAGAGACAGACAGAGAGCCAGCCTTGCCTTGCCAGAGAGAGACAGACAGCCAGCCTTGCCTTGCCTTCCCAGAGAGAGTGAGACAGAGAGACTGAGAGATAGAGGTTGGCAAGGCAAGGCTGGCTCTCTAGAGAGACAGACAGAGAGAGACAGAGAGTCAGGCTTGCCTTGCCAGAGAGAGCCAGAGAGAGAGACGGAGAGATAAGGTTTGGCAAGGCAAGGCTGGCTCTCTAGAGAGACAGACAGAGAGAGACAGAGAGCCAGGCTTGCCTTGCCTTACCAGAGAGAGTGAGACAGAGAGACAGAGAGACAGTGGTTGGCAAGGCAAGGCTGGAACTCTAGAGAGAGAGACAGAGAGAGACAGAGAGCCAGCCTTGCCTTGCCAGAGAGAGACAGACAGCCAGCCTTGCCTTGCCAGAGACAGACAGAGAGATACAGACAGCCAGCCTTGCCTTGCCATGCCAGAGAGAGAGACAGAGTGTCAGCCTTGACTTGCCAGAGAGAGACAGACAGCCAGCCTTTCCTTACCAGAGAGAGCCAGACAGAAGGACAGAGACAAAAACAGCCAGCCATGTCTTGCCAGAGAGAGAGAGACAGAGAGCCAGCCTTGCCTTGCCTTGCCAGAGAGAATCAGAGAGAGAGACTGAGAGATAGAGGTTGGCAAGGCAAGGCTGGCACTCTAGAGCGTCAGACAGAGAAAGACAGAGAGCCAGCCTTGCCTTGCCAGAGAGAGACAGAGAGCCAGCCTTGCCTTGCCAGAGAGAAACAGACAGCCAGCGTTGCCTTAACAGAGACAGAGAGAGTGAGACAGTGAGACACAGAGATAGAGGTTGGCAAGGCAAGGCTGGCTCTCTAGAGAGACAGACAGAGAGAGACAGAGAGTCAGCCTTGCCTTGCCAGAGAGAGACAGACAGCCAGCCTTGCCTGTGACAGAGAGAGTGACACAGAGAGACAGAGAGATAGAGCTTGGCAAGGCAAGGCTGGCTCTCTAGAGAGACAGACAGAGACAGAGAGCCAGCCTTGCCTTGCCATGCCAGAGTGAGTGAGACAGAGAGACCGAGAGATAGAGCTTGGCAAGGCAAGGCTGGCTCTCTACAGAGATAGACAGAGAGAGAAGGTGAGCCAGCCTTGCCTTGCCAGAGAGAGACAGAGAGCCAGCCTTGCCTTGCCAGAGAGAGACAGACAGCCAGCCTTGCCTTAACAGAGAGAAGAGAGTGAGACAGAGAGACACAGAGATAGAGGTTGGCAAGGCAAGGCTGGCTCTCTAGAGAGATAGACAGAGAGAGACAGAGAGCCAGGCTTGCCTTGCCAGAGAGAGACAGACAGCCAGCCTTGCCTTGCCTTGCCAGAGAGAGTCAGACAAAGAGACCGAGAGATAGTGGTTGGCAAGGCAAGGCTGGCTCTCTAGAGAGACAGACAGAGAGAGACAGAGAGCCAGCCTTGCCTTGCCAGAGAGAGACAGACAGCCAGCCTTGCCTTGCCTGAGACAGACAGACAAAGAAATACAGACAGCCAGCCTTGCCTTGCCTTGCCAGAGAGAGACAGACAGCCAGCCTTGCCTTGCATTGCCAGAGCGAGTGAGACAGAGAGACTGAGAGATAGAGGTTGGTAAGGCAAGGCTGGCGCTCTAGAGAGACAGACAGAGAGAGACAGAGAGTCAGCCTTGCCTTGCCTTGCCAGAGAGAGAGACAGACAGCCAGCCTTGCCTTGCCTTGCCAGAGAGAGAGTCAGACAGAGAGACCGAGAGATGGAGGTTGGCAAGGCAAGGCTGGCTCTCTAGAGAGACAGACAGAGAGAGACAGAGAGCCAGCCTTGCCTTGCCAGAGAGACAGACAGCCAGCCTTGCCTTGCCAGAGACAGACAGAGAGATAGAAACCGCCAGCCTTGCCTTACCAGAGAGAGCCAGACAGAAGCACACAGACAAAAACAGCCAGCCATGTCTTGCCAGAGAGAGAGACAGACAGCCAGCCTTGCCTTGCCTTGCCAGAGAGAGTCAGACAGAGAGACAGAGAGATAGAGGTTGGCAAGGCAAGGCTGGCTCGCTAGAGAAATTGACAGAGAGAGACAGAGAGCCAGCCTTGCCTTGCCAGAGAGAGACAGACAGCCAGCCTTGCCTTGCCATGCCAGAGGGAATCAGATAGAGAGACAGAGAGATAGAGGTTGGCAAGGCAAGGCTGGCTCTCTAGAGAGACAGACAGAGAGAGACAGAGAGCCAGCCTTGCCTTGCCAGAGAGAGACAGACAGCCAGCCTTGCCTTGCCTTGCCAGAGTGAGTGAGACAGAGAGACCGAGAGATAGAGGTTGGCAAGGCAAGGCTGGCTCTCTAGAGAGACAGACAGAGAGAGAAGGAGAGCCAGCCTTGCCTTGCCAGAGAGAGACAGAGAGCCAGACTTGCCTTGCCAGAGAGAGACAGACAGCCAGCCTTGCCTTAACAGAGAGAGAGAGAGTGAGACAGAGAGACACAGAGATAGAGGTTGGCAAGGCAAGCCTGGCTCTCTAGAGAGATAGACAGAGAGAGACAGAGAGCCAGCCTTGCCTTGCCAGAGAGAGACAGACAGCCAGCCTTGCCTTGCCTTGCCAGAGAGACAGAGAGCCAGACTTGCCTTACGAGAGAGAGCCAGGCTGAGGACAGAGACAAAAATAGCCAGCCTTGCCAGAGAGAGACAGACAGAGAGCCAGCCTTGCCTTGCCAGAGAGAGACAGACAGCCTTGCCTTCCCAGAGAGAGTGAGACAGAGAGACTGAGAGATAGAGGTTGGCAAGGCAAGGCTGGCTCTCTAGAGAGACAGACAGAGAGAGACAGAGAGCCAGGCTTGCCTTGCCTTACCAGAGAGAGTGAGACAGAGAGACAGAGAGACAGTGGTTGGCAAGGCAAGGCTGGAACTCTAGAGAGAGAGACAGAGAGAGACAGAGAGCCAGCCTTGCCTTGCCAGAGAGAGACAGACAGCCAGCCTTGCCTTGCCAGAGACAGACAGAGAGATACAGACAGCCAGCCTTGCCTTGCCATGCCAGAGAGAGAGACAGAGTGTCAGCCTTGACTTGCCAGAGAGAGACAGACAGCCAGCCTTTCCTTACCAGAGAGAGCCAGACAGAAGGACAGAGACAAAAACAGCCAGCCATGTCTTGCCAGAGAGAGAGAGACAGAGAGCCAGCCTTGCCTTGCCTTGCCAGAGAGAATCAGAGAGAGAGACTGAGAGATAGAGGTTGGCAAGGCAAGGCTGGCACTCTAGAGCGTCAGACAGAGAAAGACAGAGAGCCAGCCTTGCCTTGCCAGAGAGAGACAGAGAGCCAGCCTTGCCTTGCCAGAGAGAAACAGACAGCCAGCCTTGCCTTAACAGAGACAGAGAGAGTGAGACAGTGAGACACAGAGATAGAGGTTGGCAAGGCAAGGCTGGCTCTCTAGAGAGACAGACAGAGAGAGACAGAGAGTCAGCCTTGCCTTGCCAGAGAGAGACAGACAGCCAGCCTTGCCTGTGACAGAGAGAGTGACACAGAGAGACAGAGAGATAGAGCTTGGCAAGGCAAGGCTGGCTCTCTAGAGAGACAGACAGAGACAGAGAGCCAGCCTTGCCTTGCCATGCCAGAGTGAGTGAGACAGAGAGACCGAGAGATAGAGCTTGGCAAGGCAAGGCTGGCTCTCTACAGAGATAGACAGAGAGAGAAGGTGAGCCAGCCTTGCCTTGCCAGAGAGAGACAGAGAGCCAGCCTTGCCTTGCCAGAGAGAGAGACAGACAGCCAGCCTTGCCTTAACAGAGAGAAGAGAGTGAGACAGAGAGACACAGAGATAGAGGTTGGCAAGGCAAGGCTGGCTCTCTAGAGAGATAGACAGAGAGAGACAGAGAGCCAGCCTTGCCTTGCCAGAGAGAGACAGACAGCCAGCCTTGCCTTGCCTTGCCAGAGAGAGTCAGTCAAAGAGACCGAGAGATAGAGGTTGGCAAGGCAAGGCTGGCTCTCTAGAGAGACAGACAGAGAGAGACAGAGAGCCAGCCTTGCCTTGCCAGAGAGAGACAGACAGCCAGCCTTGCCTTGCCTGAGACAGACAGACAAAGAAATACAGACAGCCAGCCTTGCCTTGCCTTGCCAGAGAGAGATAGACAGCCAGCCTTGCCTTGCATTGCCAGAGAGACAGACAGCCAGACTTGCCTTACGAGAGAGAGCCAGGCTGAGGACAGAGACAAAAACAGCCAGCCTTGCCAGAGAGAGACAGACAGAGAGCCAGCCTTGACTTGCCAGAGAGAGACAGACAGCCAGCCTTGCCTTGCCTTCCCAGAGCGAGTGAGACAGAGAGACTGAGAGATAGAGGTTGGCAAGGCAAGGCTGGCGCTCTAGAGAGACAGACAGAGAGAGACAGAGAGTCAGCCTTGCCTTGCCTTGCCAGAGAGAGAGACAGACAGCCAGCCTTGCCTTGCCTTGCCAGAGAGAGAGTCAGACAGAGAGACCGAGAGATGGAGGTTGGCAAGGCAAGGCTGGCTCTCTAGAGAGACAGACAGAGAGAGACAGAGAGCCAGCCTTGCCTTGCCAGAGAGACAGACAGCCAGCCTTGCCTTGCCAGAGACAGACAGAGAGATAGAGACCGCCAGCCTTGCCTTACCAGAGAGAGCCAGACAGAAGGACACAGACAAAAACAGCCAGCCATGTCTTGCCAGAGAGAGAGACAGACAGCCAGCCTTGCCTTGCCTTGCCAGAGAGAGTCAGACAGAGAGACAGAGAGATAGAGGTTGGCAAGGCAAGGCTGGCTCGCTAGAGAAATTGACAGAGAGAGACAGAGAGCCAGCCTTGCCTTGCCAGAGAGAGACAGACAGCCAGCCTTGCCTTGCCATGCCAGAGGGAATCAGATAGAGAGACAGAGAGATAGAGGTTGGCAAGGCAAGGCTGGCTCTCTAGAGAGACAGACAGAGAGAGACAGAGAGCCAGCCTTGCCTTGCCTTGCCAGAGAGAGAGACAGACAGCCAGCCTTGCCTTGCCATGCCAGAGAGAGAGTCAGACAGAGAGACAGAGAGATGGAGGTTGGAAAGGCAAGGCTGGCTCTCTAGAGAAATTGACAGAGAGAGACAGAGAGCCAGCCTTGCCTTGCCAGAGACAGAGAGAGTGAGACAGTGAGACTGAGAGATAGAGGTTGGCAAGGCAAGGCTGGCACTCTAGAGACATTGACAGAGAGAGACAGAGAGCCAGCCTTGCCTTGCCAGAGAGAGACAGAGAGCCAGCCTTGCCTTGCCAGAGACAGACAGAGAGATACAGACTGCCAGCCTTGCCTTGCCATGCCAGAGAGAGAGATCAGAGAGCCAGCCTTGCCTTACCAGAGAGAGACAGACAGCCAGCCTTGCCTTGCCTTGCCAGAGTGAGTGAGACAGAGAGACCGAGAGATAGAGCTTGGCAAGGCAAGGCTGGCTCTCTAGAGAGACAGACAGAGAGAGAAGGAGAGCCAGCCTTGCCTTGCCAGAGAGAGACAGAGAGCCAGACTTGCCTTGCCAGAGAGAGACAGACAGCCAGCCTTGCCTTAACAGAGAGAGAGAGAGTGAGACAGAGAGACACAGAGATAGAGGTTGGCAAGGCAAGGCTGGCTCTCTAGAGAGATAGACAGAGAGAGACAGAGAGCCAGCCTTGCCTTGCCAGAGAGAGACAGACAGCCAGCCTTGCCTTGCATTGCCAGTGAGACAGAGAGCCAGACTTGCCTTACGAGAGAGAGCCAGGCTGAGGACAGAGACAAAAATAGCCAGCCTTGCCAGAGAGAGACAGACAGAGAGCCAGCCTTGCCTTGCCAGAGAGAGACAGACAGCCAGCCTTGCCTTGCCTTCCCAGAGAGAGTGAGACAGAGAGACTGAGAGATAGAGGTTGGCAAGGCAAGGCTGGCTCTCTAGAGAGACAGACAGAGAGAGACAGAGAGTCAGGCTTGCCTTGCCAGAGAGAGCCAGAGAGAGAGACGGAGAGATAAGGTTTGGCAAGGCAAGGCTGGCTCTCTAGAGAGACAGACAGAGAGAGACAGAGAGCCAGGCTTGCCTTGCCTTACCAGAGAGAGTGAGACAGAGAGACAGAGAGACAGTGGTTGGCAAGGCAAGGCTGGAACTCTAGAGAGAGAGACAGAGAGAGACAGAGAGCCAGCCTTGCCTTGCCAGACAGAGACAGACAGCCAGCCTTGCCTTGCCAGAGACAGACAGAGAGATACAGACAGCCAGCCTTGCCTTGCCATGCCAGAGAGAGAGACAGAGTGTCAGCCTTGACTTGCCAGAGAGAGACAGACAGCCAGCCTTTCCTTACCAGAGAGAGCCAGACAGAAGGACAGAGACAAAAACAGCCAGCCATGTCTTGCCAGAGAGAGAGAGAGACAGAGAGCCAGCCTTGCCTTGCCTTGCCAGAGAGAATCAGAGAGAGAGACTGAGAGATAGAGGTTGGCAAGGCAAGGCTGGCACTCTAGAGCGTCAGACAGAGAAAGACAGAGAGCCAGCCTTGCCTTGCCAGAGAGAGACAGAGAGCCAGCCTTGCCTTGCCAGAGAGAAACAGACAGCCAGCGTTGCCTTAACAGAGACAGAGAGAGTGAGACAGTGAGACACAGAGATAGAGGTTGGCAAGGCAAGGCTGGCTCTCTAGAGAGACAGACAGAGAGAGACAGAGAGTCAGCCTTGCCTTGCCAGAGAGAGACAGACAGCCAGCCTTGCCTGTGACAGAGAGAGTGACACAGAGAGACAGAGAGATAGAGCTTGGCAAGGCAAGGCTGGCTCTCTAGAGAGACAGACAGAGACAGAGAGCCAGCCTTGCCTTGCCATGCCAGAGTGAGTGAGACAGAGAGACCGAGAGATAGAGCTTGCCAAGGCAAGGCTGGCTCTCTACAGAGATAGACAGAGAGAGAAGGTGAGCCAGCCTTGCCTTGCCAGAGAGAGACAGAGAGCCAGCCTTGCCTTGCCAGAGAGAGAGACAGACAGCCAGCCTTGCCTTAACAGAGAGAAGAGAGTGAGACAGAGAGACACAGAGATAGAGGTTGGCAAGGCAAGGCTGGCTCTCTAGAGAGATAGACAGAGAGAGACTGAGAGCCAGCCTTGCCTTGCCAGAGAGAGACAGACAGCCAGCCTTGCCTTGCCTTGCCAGAGAGAGTCAGTCAAAGAGACCGAGAGATAGAGGTTGGCAAGGCAAGGCTGGCTCTCTAGAGAGACAGACAGAGAGAGACAGAGAGCCAGCCTTGCCTTGCCAGAGAGAGACAGACAGCCAGCCTTGCCTTGCCTGAGACAGACAGACAAAGAAATACAGACAGCCAGCCTTGCCTTGCCTTGCCAGAGAGAGATAGACAGCCAGCCTTGCCTTGCATTGCCAGAGAGACAGACAGCCAGACTTGCCTTACGAGAGAGAGCCAGGCTGAGGACAGAGACAAAAACAGCCAGCCTTGCCAGAGAGAGACAGACAGAGAGCCAGCCTTGACTTGCCAGAGAGAGACAGACAGCCAGCCTTGCCTTGCCTTCCCAGAGCGAGTGAGACAGAGAGACTGAGAGATAGAGGTTGGCAAGGCAAGGCTGGCGCTCTAGAGAGACAGACAGAGAGAGACAGAGAGTCAGCCTTGCCTTGCCTTGCCAGAGAGAGAGACAGACAGCCAGCCTTGCCTTGCCTTGCCAGAGAGAGAGTCAGACAGAGAGACCGAGAGATGGAGGTTGGCAAGGCAAGGCTGGCTCTCTAGAGAGACAGACAGAGAGAGACAGAGAGCCAGCCTTGCCTTGCCAGAGAGACAGACAGCCAGCCTTGCCTTGCCAGAGACAGACAGAGAGATAGAGACCGCCAGCCTTGCCTTACCAGAGAGAGCCAGACAGAAGGACACAGACAAAAACAGCCAGCCATGTCTTGCCAGAGAGAGAGACAGACAGCCAGCCTTGCCTTGCCATGCCAGAGAGAGTCAGACAGAGAGACAGAGAGATAGAGGTTGGCAAGGCAAGGCTGGCTCGCTAGAGAAATTGACAGAGAGAGACAGAGAGCCAGCCTTGCCTTGCCAGAGAGAGACAGACAACCAGCCTTGCCTTGCCATGCCAGAGGGAATCAGATAGAGAGACAGAGAGATAGAGGTTGGCAAGGCAAGGCTGGCTCTCTAGAGAGACAGACAGAGAGAGACAGAGAGCCAGCCTTGCCTTGCCTTGCCAGAGAGAGAGACAGACAGCCAGCCTTGCCTTGCCATGCCAGAGAGAGAGTCAGACAGAGAGACAGAGAGATGGAGGTTGGAAAGGCAAGGCTGGCTCTCTAGAGAAATTGACAGAGAGAGACAGAGAGCCAGCCTTGCCTTGCCAGAGACAGAGAGAGTGAGACAGTGAGACTGAGAGATAGAGGTTGGCAAGGCAAGGCTGGCACTCTAGAGAAATTGACAGAGAGAGACAGAGAGCCAGCCTTGCCTTGCCAGAGAGAGACAGACAGCCAGCCTTGCCTTGCCAGAGACAGACAGAGAGATACAGACTGCCAGCCTTGCCTTGCCATGCCAGAGAGAGAGATCAGAGAGCCAGCCTTGCCTTGCCAGAGAGAGACAGAGAGCCAGCCTTGCCTTGCCAGAGACAGACAGATATAGACAGCCAGCCTTGCCTTGCCATGCCAGAGAGAGAGATCAGAGAGCCAGCCTTGCCTTACCAGAGAGAGACAGACAGCCAGCCTTGCCTTGCCTTGCCAGAGTGAGTGAGACAGAGAGACCGAGAGATAGAGCTTGGCAAGGCAAGGCTGGCTCTCTAGAGAGACAGACAGAGAGAGAAGGAGAGCCAGCCTTGCCTTGCCAGAGAGAGACAGAGAGCCAGACTTGCCTTGCCAGAGAGAGACAGACAGCCAGCCTTGCCTTAACAGAGAGAGAGAGAGTGAGACAGAGAGACACAGAGATAGAGGTTGGCAAGGCAAGGCTGGCTCTCTAGAGAGATAGATAGAGAGAGACAGAGAGCCAGCCTTGCCTTGCCAGAGAGAGACAGACAGCCAGCCTTGCCTTGCATTGCCAGAGAGACAGAGAGCCAGACTTGCCTTACGAGAGAGAGCCAGGCTGAGGACAGAGACAAAAATAGCCAGCCTTGCCAGAGAGAGACAGACAGAGAGCCAGCCTTGCCTTGCCAGAGAGAGACAGACAGCCAGCCTTGCCTTGCCTTCCCAGAGAGAGTGAGACAGAGAGACTGAGAGATAGAGGTTGGCAAGGCAAGGCTGGCTCTCTAGAGAGAAAGACAGAGAGAGACAGAGAGTCAGGCTTGCCTTGCCAGAGAGAGCCAGAGAGAGAGACGGAGAGATAAGGTTTGGCAAGGCAAGGCTGGCTCTCTAGAGAGACAGACAGAGAGAGACAGAGAGCCAGGCTTGCCTTGCCTTACCAGAGAGAGTGAGACAGAGAGACAGAGAGACAGTGGTTGGCAAGGCAAGGCTGGAACTCTAGAGAGAGAGACAGAGAGAGACAGAGAGCCAGCCTTGCCTTGCCAGAGAGAGACAGACAGCCAGCCTTGCCTTGCCAGAGACAGACAGAGAGATACAGACAGCCAGCCTTGCCTTGCCATGCCAGAGAGAGAGACAGAGTGTCAGCCTTGCCTTGCCAGAGAGAGACAGACAGCCAGCCTTGCCTTAACAGAGAGAAGAGAGTGAGACAGAGAGACACAGAGATAGAGGTTGGCAAGGCAAGGCTGGCTCTCTAGAGAGATAGACAGAGAGAGACAGAGAGCCAGGCTTGCCTTGCCAGAGAGAGACAGACAGCCAGCCTTGCCTTGCCTTGCCAGAGAGAGTCAGACAAAGAGACCGAGAGATAGAGGTTGGCAAGGCAAGGCTGGCTCTCTAGAGAGACAGACAGAGAGAGACAGAGAGCCAGCCTTGCCTTGCATTGCCAGAGAGACAGACAGCCAGACTTGCCTTACGAGAGAGAGCCAGGCTGAGGACAGAGACAAAAACAGCCAGCCTTGCCAGAGAGAGACAGACAGAGAGCCAGCCTTGACTTGCCAGAGAGAGACAGACAGCCACCTTGCCTTGCCTTGCCAGAGAAAGTCAGACAGAGAGACAGAGAGATAGAGGTTGGCAAGGCAAGGCTGGCTCTCTAGAGAGACAGACAGAGAGAGACAGAGAGTCAGCCTTGCCTTGCCTTGCCAGAGAGAGAGACAGACAGCCAGCCTTGCCTTGCCTTGCCAGAGAGAGAGTCAGACAGAGAGACCGAGAGATGGAGGTTGGCAAGGCAAGGCTGGCTCTCTAGAGAGACAGACAGAGAGAGACAGAGAGCCAGCCTTGCCTTGCCAGAGAGAGACAGACAGCCAGCCTTGCCTTGCCAGAGACAGACAGAGAGATAGAGACCGCCAGCCTTGCCTTACCAGAGAGAGCCAGACAGAAGGACACAGACAAAAACAGCCAGCCATGTCTTGCCAGAGAGAGAGACAGACAGCCAGCCTTGCCTTGCCTTGCCAGAGAGAGTCAGACAGAGAGACAGAGAGATAGAGGTTGGCAAGGCAAGGCTGGCTCGCTAGAGAAATTGACAGAGAGAGACAGAGAGCCAGCCTTGCCTTGCCAGAGAGAGACAGACAGCCAGCCTTGCCTTGCCATGCCAGAGGGAATCAGATAGAGAGACAGAGAGATAGAGGTTGGCAAGGCAAGGCTGGCTCTCTAGAGAGACAGACAGAGAGAGACAGAGAGCCAGCCTTGCCTTGCCTTGCCAGAGAGAGAGACAGACAGCCAGCCTTGCCTTGCCATGCCAGAGAGAGAGTCAGACAGAGAGACAGAGAGATGGAGGTTGGAAAGGCAAGGCTGGCTCTCTAGAGAAATTGACAGAGAGAGACAGAGAGCCAGCCTTGCCATGCCTGAGAAAGACAGAGAGCCAGCCTTGCCTTGCCAGAGACAGAGAGAGTGAGACAGTGAGACTGAGAGATAGAGGTTGGCAAGGCAAGGCTGGCACTCTAGAGAAAATGACAGAGAGAGACAGAGAGCCAGCCTTGCCTTGCCAGAGAGAGACAGACAGCCAGCCTTGCCTTGCCAGAGACAGACAGAGAGATACAGACTGCCAGCCTTGCCTTGCCATGCCAGAGAGAGAGATCAGAGAGCCAGCCTTGCCTTGCCAGAGAGAGACAGAGAGCCAGCCTTGCCTTGCCAGAGACAGACAGATACAGACAGCCAGCCTTGCCTTGCCATGCCAGAGAGAGAGATCAGAGAGCCAGCCTTGCCTTACCAGAGAGAGACAGACAGCCAGCCTTGCCTTGCCAGAGACAGACAGATACAGACAGCCAGCCTTGCCTTGCCTTGCCAGAGTGAGTGAGACAGAGAGACCGAGAGATAGAGGTTGGCAAGGCAAGGCTGGCTCTCTAGAGAGATAGACAGAGAGAGAAGGTGAGCCAGCCTTGCCTTGCCAGAGAGAGACAGAGAGCCAGCCTTGCCTTGCCAGAGAGAGACAGACAGCCAGCCTTGCCTTAACAGAGAGAAGAGAGTGAGACAGAGAGACACAGAGATAGAGGTTGGCAAGGCAAGGCTGGCTCTCTAGAGAGATAGACAGAGAGAGACAGAGAGCCAGGCTTGCCTTGCCAGAGAGAGACAGACAGCCAGCCTTGCCTTGCCTTGCCAGAGTCAGACGAAGAGACCGAGAGATAGAGGTTGGCAAGGCAAGGCTGGCTCTCTAGAGAGACAGACAGAGAGAGACAGAGAGCCAGCCTTGCCTTGCCAGAGAGAGACAGACAGCCAGCCTTGCCTTGCCTGAGACAGACAGACAAAGAAATACAGACAGCCAGCCTTGCCTTGCCTTGCCAGAGAGAGATAGACAGCCAGCCTTGCCCTGCATTGCCAGAGAGACAGACAGCCAGACTTGCCTTACGAGAGAGAGCCAGGCTGAGGACAGAGACAAAAACAGCCAGCCTTGCCAGAGAGAGACAGACAGAGAGCCAGCCTTGACTTGCCAGAGAGAGACAGACAGCCAGCCTTGCCTTGCCTTCCCAGAGCGAGTGAGACAGAGAGACTGAGAGATAGAGGTTGGCAAGGCAAGGCTGGCGCTCTAGAGAGACAGACAGAGAGAGACAGAGAGTCAGCCTTGCCTTGCCTTGCCAGAGAGAGAGACAGACAGCCAGCCTTGCCTTGCCTTGCCAGAGAGAGAGTCAGACAGAGAGACCGCGAGATGGAGGTTGGCAAGGCAAGGCTGGCTCTCTAGAGAGACAGACAGAGAGAGACAGAGAGCCAGCCTTGCCTTGCCAGAGAGACAGACAGCCAGCCTTGCCTTGCCAGAGACAGACAGAGAGATAGAGACCGCCAGCCTTGCCTTACCAGAGAGAGCCAGACAGAAGGACACAGACAAAAACAGCCAGCCATGTCTTGCCAGAGAGAGAGACAGACAGCCAGCCTTGCCTTGCCTTGCCAGAGAGAGTCAGACAGAGAGACAGAGAGATAGAGGTTGGCAAGGCAAGGCTGGCTCGCTAGAGAAATTGACAGAGAGAGACAGAGAGCCAGCCTTGCCTTGCCAGAGAGAGACAGACAGCCAGCCTTGCCTTGCCATGCCAGAGGGAATCAGATAGAGAGACAGAGAGATAGAGGTTGGCAAGGCAAGGCTGGCTCTCTAGAGAGACAGACAGAGAGAGACAGAGAGCCAGCCTTGCCTTGCCTTGCCAGAGAGAGAGACAGACAGCCAGCCTTGCCTTGCCATGCCAGAGAGAGAGTCAGACAGAGAGACAGAGAGATGGAGGTTGGAAAGGCAAGGCTGGCTCTCTAGAGAAATTGACAGAGACAGAGAGCCAGCCTTGCCTTGCCAGAGACAGAGAGAGTGAGACAGTGAGACTGAGAGATAGAGGTTGGCAAGGCAAGGCTGGCACTCTAGAGAAATTGACAGAGAGAGACAGAGAGCCAGCCTTGCCTTGCCAGAGAGAGACAGACAGCCAGCCTTGCCTTGCCAGAGACAGACAGAGAGATACAGACTGCCAGCCTTGCCTTGCCATGCCAGAGAGAGAGATCAGAGAGCCAGCCTTGCCTTGCCAGAGAGAGACAGAGAGCCAGCCTTGCCTTGCCAGAGAGAGACAGATACAGACAGCCAGCCTTGCCTTGCCATGCCAGAGAGAGAGATCAGAGAGCCAGCCTTGCCTTACCAGAGAGAGACAGACAGCCAGCCTTGCCTTGCCTTGCCAGAGTGAGTGAGACAGAGAGACCGAGAGATAGAGCTTGGCAAGGCAAGGCTGGCTCTCTAGAGAGACAGACAGAGAGAGAAGGAGAGCCAGCCTTGCCTTGCCAGAGAGAGACAGAGAGCCAGACTTGCCTTGCCAGAGAGAGACAGACAGCCAGCATTGCCTTAACAGAGAGAGAGAGAGTGAGACAGAGAGACACAGAGATAGAGGTTGGCAAGGCAAGGCTGGCTCTCTAGAGAGATAGACAGAGAGAGACAGAGAGCCAGCCTTGCCTTGCCAGAGAGAGACAGAAAGCCAGCCTTGCCTTGCATTGCCAGAGAGACAGAGAGCCAGACTTGCCTTACGAGAGAGAGCCAGGCTGAGGACAGAGACAAAAATAGCCAGCCTTGCCAGAGAGAGACAGACAGAGAGCCAGCCTTGCCTTGCCAGAGAGAGACAGACAGCCAGCCTTGCCTTGCCTTCCCAGAGAGAGTGAGACAGAGAGACTGAGAGATAGAGGTTGGCAAGGCAAGGCTGGCTCTCTAGAGAGACAGACAGAGAGAGACAGAGAGTCAGGCTTGCCTTGCCAGAGAGAGCCAGAGAGAGAGACGGAGAGATAAGGTTTGGCAAGGCAAGGCTGGCTCTCTAGAGAGACAGACAGAGAGAGACAGAGAGCCAGGCTTGCCTTGCCTTACCAGAGAGAGTGAGACAGAGAGACAGAGAGACAGTGGTTGGCAAGGCAAGGCTGGAACTCTAGAGAGAGAGACAGAGAGAGACAGAGAGCCAGCCTTGCCTTGCCAGAGAGAGACAGACAGCCAGCCTTGCCTTGCCAGAGACAGACAGAGAGATACAGACAGCCAGCCTTGCCTTGCCATGCCAGAGAGAGAGACAGAGTGTCAGCCTTGACTTGCCAGAGAGAGACAGACAGCCAGCCTTTCCTTACCAGAGAGAGCCAGACAGAAGGACAGAGACAAAAACAGCCAGCCATGTCTTGCCAGAGAGAGAGAGACAGAGAGCCAGCCTTGCCTTGCCTTGCCAGAGAGAATCAGAGAGAGAGACTGAGAGATAGAGGTTGGCAAGGCAAGGCTGGCACTCTAGAGCGTCAGACAGAGAAAGACAGAGAGCCAGCCTTGCCTTGCCAGAGAGAGACAGAGAGCCAGCCTTGCCTTGCCAGAGAGAAACAGACAGCCAGCGTTGCCTTAACAGAGACAGAGAGAGTGAGACAGTGAGACACAGAGATAGAGGTTGGCAAGGCAAGGCTGGCTCTCTAGAGAGACAGACAGAGAGAGACAGAGAGTCAGCCTTGCCTTGCCAGAGAGAGACAGACAGCCAGCCTTGCCTGTGACAGAGAGAGTGACACAGAGAGACAGAGAGATAGAGCTTGGCAAGGCAAGGCTGGCTCTCTAGAGAGACAGACAGAGACAGAGAGCCAGCCTTGCCTTGCCATGCCAGAGTGAGTGAGACAGAGAGACCGAGAGATAGAGCTTGGCAAGGCAAGGCTGGCTCTCTACAGAGATAGACAGAGAGAGAAGGTGAGCCAGCCTTGCCTTGCCAGAGAGAGACAGAGAGCCAGCCTTGCCTTGCCAGAGAGAGACAGACAGCCAGCCTTGCCTTAACAGAGAGAAGAGAGTGAGACAGAGAGACACAGAGATAGAGGTTGGCAAGGCAAGGCTGGCTCTCTAGAGAGATAGACAGAGAGAGACAGAGAGCCAGGCTTGCCTTGCCAGAGAGAGACAGACAGCCAGCCTTGCCTTGCCTTGCCAGAGAGAGTCAGACAAAGAGACCGAGAGATAGTGGTTGGCAAGGCAAGGCGGGCTCTCTAGAGAGACAGACAGAGAGAGACAGAGAGCCAGCCTTGCCTTGCCAGAGAGAGACAGACAGCCAGCCTTGCCTTGCCTGAGACAGACAGACAAAGAAATACAGACAGCCAGCCTTGCCTTGCCTTGCCAGAGAGAGACAGACAGCCAGCCTTGCCTTGCATTGCCAGAGAGACAGCCAGCCAGACTTGCCTTACGAGAGAGAGCCAGGCTGAGGACAGAGACAAAAACAGCCAGCCTTGCCAGAGAGAGACAGACAGAGAGCCAGCCTTGACTTGCCAGAGAGAGACAGACAGCCAGCCTTGCCTTGCCTTCCCAGAGCGAGTGAGACAGAGAGACTGAGAGATAGAGGTTGGTAAGGCAAGGCTGGCGCTCTAGAGAGACAGACAGAGAGAGACAGAGAGTCAGCCTTGCCTTGCCTTGCCAGAGAGAGAGACAGACAGCCAGCCTTGCCTTGCCTTGCCAGAGAGAGAGTCAGACAGAGAGACCGAGAGATGGAGGTTGGCAAGGCAAGGCTGGCTCTCTAGAGAGACAGACAGAGAGAGACAGAGAGCCAGCCTTGCCTTGCCAGAGAGACAGACAGCCAGCCTTGCCTTGCCAGAGACAGACAGAGAGATAGAAACCGCCAGCCTTGCCTTACCAGAGAGAGCCAGACAGAAGCACACAGACAAAAACAGCCAGCCATGTCTTGCCAGAGAGAGAGACAGACAGCCAGCCTTGCCTTGCCTTGCCAGAGAGAGTCAGACAGAGAGACAGAGAGATAGAGGTTGGCAAGGCAAGGCTGGCTCGCTAGAGAAATTGACAGAGAGAGACAGAGAGCCAGCCTTGCCTTGCCAGAGAGAGACAGACAGCCAGCCTTGCCTTGCCATGCCAGAGGGAATCAGATAGAGAGACAGAGAGATAGAGGTTGGCAAGGCAAGGCTGGCTCTCTAGAGAGACAGACAGAGAGAGACAGAGAGCCAGCCTTGCCTTGCCTTGCCAGAGAGACAGACAGCCAGCCTTGCCTTGCCATGCCAGAGAGAGAGTCATACAGAGAGACAGAGAGATGGAGGTTGGAAAGGCAAGGCTGGCTCTCTAGAGAAATTGACAGAGAGAGACAGAGAGCCAGCCTTGCTTTGCCTGAGAAAGACAGACAGCCAGCCTTGCCTTGCCAGAGACAGAGAGAGTGAGACAGTGAGACTGAGAGATAGAGGTTGGCAAGGCAAGGCTGGCACTCTAGAGAAATTGACAGAGAGAGACAGAGAGCCTGCCTTGCCTTGCCAGAGAGAGACAGACAGCCAGCCTTGCCTTGCCAGAGACAAACAGAGAGATACAGACTGACAGCCTTGCCTTGCCATGCCAGAGAGAGACAGAGAGCCAGCCTTGCCTTGCCAGAGAGAGACAGACAGCAGCCGTGCCTTGCCTTGCCAGAGAGAGTCAGACAGAGAGACCGAGATAGAGGTTGGCAAGGCAAAGCTGGCTCTCTAGAGAGACAGACAGAGAGAGACAGAGAGCCAGCCCTGCCTTGCCATGCTAGAGAGAGAGTCAGACAGAGAGACAGAGAGATAGAGGTTGGCAAGGCAAGGCTGGCTCTCTAGAGAGACAGACAGAGAGAGACAGAGAGCCAGCCCTGCCTTGCCAGAGAGAGACAGAGAGCCAGCCTTGCCTTGCCAGAGACAGACAGAGAGATACAGACAGCCAGCCTTGCCTTGCCATGCCAGAGAGAGAGACAGACAGCCAGCCTTTCCTTGGTAGAGATAGACAGAAAGACAGACAGCCAGGCTTGCCTTGCCATAGTGACAGAGACAGACAGAGACAGAGAGCCAGCCTTGCCTTGCCATAGAGAGAGACCGAGAGCCAGCCTTGCCTTGCCAGAGAGAGACAGACAGTGACACAGAGAGATAGAGTTTGGCAAGGCAAGGCTGGCTCTCTAGAGAGAAAGACAGAGAGAGACAGAGAGCCAGCCTTGCCTTGCCAGAGAGAGACAGAGAGCCAGCTTTGCCTGGCCTTGCCAGAGAGAGTCAGAGAGAGAGACCAAGAGTTAGAGTTTGGAAAGCAAAGGCTGGCTCTCTAGAGAGACAGAGTGCCGGGCCTTGCCTTGCCAGAGAGAGACAGACAGCCAGCCTTGCCTTGCCAGAGACAGACAGACAGCCAGCCTTGCCTTGCCTGAGACAGACAGACAAAGAAATACAGACAGCCAGCCTTGCCTTGCCTTGCCAGAGAGAGACAGACAGCCAGCCTTGCCTTGCATTGCCAGAGAGACAGACAGCCAGACTTGCCTTACGAGAGAGAGCCAGGCTGAGCACAGAGACAAAAACAGCCAGCCTTGCCAGAGAGAGACAGACAGAGAGGCAGCCTTGACTTGCCAGAGAGAGACAGACAGCCAGCCTTGCCTTGCCTTCCCAGAGCGAGTGAGACAGAGAGACTGAGAGATAGAGCTTGGTAAGGCAAGGCTGGCGCTCTAGAGAGACAGACAGAGAGAGACAGAGAGTCAGCCTTGCCTTGCCTTGCCAGAGAGAGAGACAGACAGCCAGCCTTGCCTTGCCTTGCCAGAGAGAGAGTCAGACAGAGAGACCGCGAGATGGAGGTTGGCAAGGCAAGGCTGGCTCTCTAGAGAGACAGACAGAGAGAGACAGAGAGCCAGCCTTGCCTTGCCAGAGAGACAGACAGCCAGCCTTGCCTTGCCAGAGACAGACAGAGAGATAGAAACCGCCAGCCTTGCCTTACCAGAGAGAGCCAGACAGAAGCACACAGACAAAAACAGCCAGCCATGTCTTGCCAGAGAGACAGACAGCCAGCCTTGCCTTGCCAGAGAGAGTCAGACAGAGAGACAGAGAGATAGAGGTTGGCAAGGCAAGGCTGGCTCGCTAGAGAAATTGACAGAGAGAGACAGAGAGCCAGCCTTGCCTTGCCAGAGAGAGACAGACAGCCAGCCTTGCCTTGCCATGCCAGAGGGAATCAGATAGAGAGACAGAGAGATAGAGGTTGGCAAGGCAAGGCTGGCTCTCTAGAGAGACAGACAGAGAGAGACAGAGAGCCAGCCTTGCCTTGCCTTGCCAGAGAGACAGACAGCCAGCCTTGCCTTGCCATGCCAGAGAGAGAGTCAGACAGAGAGACAGAGAGATGGAGGTTGGAAAGGCAAGGCTGGCTCTCTAGAGAAATTGACAGAGAGAGACAGAGAGCCAGCCTTGCTTTGCCTGAGAAAGACAGACAGCCAGCCTTGCCTTGCCAGAGACAGAGAGAGTGAGACAGTGAGACTGAGAGATAGAGGCTGGCAAGGCAAGGCTGGCACTCTAGAGAAATTGACAGAGAGAGACAGAGAGCCAGCCTTGCCTTGCCAGAGAGAGACATACAGCCAGCCTTGCCTTGCCAGAGACAGACAGAGAGATACAGACTGCCAGCCTTGCCTTGCCATGCCAGAGAGTGACAGAGAGCCAGCCTTGCCTTGCCAGAGAGAGACAGACAGCCAGCCTTGCCTTGCCTTGCCAGAGAGAGTCAGACAGAGAGACCGAGATAGAGGTTGGCAAGGCAAAGCTGGCTCTCTAGAGAGACAGACAGAGAGAGACAGAGAGCCAGCCCTGCCTTGCCATGCTAGAGAGAGAGTCAGACAGAGAGAAAGAGAGATAGAAGTTGGCAAGGCAAGGCTGGCTCTCTAGAGAGACAGACAGAGAGAGACAGAGAGCCAGCCCTGCCTTGCCAGAGAGAGACAGAGAGCCAGCCTTGCCTTGCCAGAGACAGACAGAGAGATACAGACAGCCAGCCTTGCCTTGCCATGCCAGAGAGAGAGACAGTGAGCCAGCCGTGCCTTGGTAGAGATAGATAGAAAGACAGACAGCCAGGCTTGCCTAGCCATAGTGACAGAGACAGACAGAGACAGAGAGCCAGCCTTGCCTTGCCATAGAGAGAGACCGAGAGCCAGCCTTGCCTTGCCAGAGAGAGACAGACAGTGACACAGAGAGATAGAGTTTGGCAAGGCAAGGCTGGCTCTCTAGAGAGAAAGACAGAGAGAGACAGAGAGCCAGCCTTGCCTTGCCAGAGAGAGACAGAGAGCCAGCCTTGCCTGGCCTTGCCAGAGAGAGTCAGAGAGAGAGACCAAGAGTTAGAGTTTGGAAAGCAAAGGCTGGCTCTCTAGAGAGACAGAGTGCCGGGCCTTGCCTTGCCAGAGAGAGACCAACAGCCAGCCTTGCCTTGCCAGAGACAGACAGACAGCCAGCCTTGCCTTGCCAGAGAGAATGAGACAGAGAGACCGAGACATAGAGGTTGGCATGGTAAGGCTGGCTCTCTAGAGAGACAGGGAGAGAGACAGAGAGCCAGCTCTGCCTTGCCAGAGAGAGACAGACAGCCAGCCTTGCCTTGCCTTGCAGAGAGAGTCAGACTGAAAGACAGAGAGATAGAGGTTGGCAAGGCAAGGCTGGCTCTCTAGAGAGACAGACAGAGAAAGACAGTGAGCCAGCCTTGCCTTGCCAGAGACAGACTGCCATCCAGGCTTGCCTTGCCAAGGCAGAGAGAATCAGAGAGAGAGACAGAGAGATAAAGGTTGGCAAGACAAGGCTGGCACTCTACAGAGACAGACAGAGAGAGACAGAGAGCCATCCTTGCCTTGCCATGCCAGAGAGAGTCAGACAGAGAGATAGAGAGATAGAGGTTAGCCAGGCAAGGCTGGCTCTCTAGAGAGACAGACAGAGAGTGACAGAGAGCCAGCCTTGCCTTGCCAGAGAGAGACAGACAGCCAGCCTTGCCTTGCCTTGCAGAGAGAATTAGACTGAAAGACAGAGAGATAGAGGTTGGCAAGGCAAGGCTGGCTCTCTAGAGAGACAGACAGAGAAAGACAGTGAGCCAGCCTTGCCTTGCCAGAGACAGACAGCCATCAAGGCTTACCTTGCCATGGCAGAGAGAGTCAGACAGAGAGACAGAGAGATAGAGGTTGGCAAGACAAGGCTGGCTCTCTACAGAAACAGATAGAGAAAGACAGTGAGCCAGCCTTGCCTTGCCAGAGAGAGACAGCCATCCAGGCTTGCCTTGCCTTGCCAGAGAGAGACAGAGAGCCAGCCTTGCCTTGCCAGAGAGAGACAGACAGACAGCCTTGCTTTGCCAGAGACAGAGAGAGTCAGAGAGAGAGACCGAGAGATAGAGGCTGGCAAGTCAAAGCTGGCTCTCTAGAGAGACAGAGAGATACAGAGAGCCAGCCTTGCCTTGCCAGAGAGAGACAGACAGCCAGCCTTGCCTTGCCAGAGACAGAGAGAGTCAGACAGAGAGACCGAGATAGAGGTTGGCAAGGCAAAGCTGGCTCTCTAGAGAGACAGACAGAGAGAGACAGAGAGCCAGCCCTGCCTTGCCATGCTAGAGAGAGAGTCAGACAGAGAGACAGAGAGATAGAGGTTGGCAAGGCAAGGCTGGCTCTCTAGAGAGACAGACAGAGAGAGACAGAGAGCCAGCCCTGCCTTGCCAGAGAGAGACAGAGAGCCAGCCTTGCCTTGCCAGAGACAGACAGAGAGATACAGACAGCCAGCCTTGCCTTGCCATGCCAGAGAGAGAGACAGTGAGCCAGCCGTGCCTTGGTAGAGATAGATAGAAAGACAGACAGCCAGGCTTGCCTAGCCATAGTGACAGAGACAGACAGAGACAGAGAGCCAGCCTTGCCTTGCCATAGAGAGAGACCGAGAGCCAGCCTTGCCTTGCCAGAGAGAGACAGACAGTGACACAGAGAGATAGAGTTTGGCAAGGCAAGGCTGGCTCTCTAGAGAGAAAGACAGAGAGAGACAGAGAGCCAGCCTTGCCTTGCCAGAGAGAGACAGAGAGCCAGCTTTGCCTGGCCTTGCCAGAGAGAGTCAGAGAGAGAGACCAAGAGTTAGAGTTTGGAAAGCAAAGGCTGGCTCTCTAGAGAGACAGAGTGCCGGCCTTGCCTTGCCAGAGAGAGACAGACAGCCAGCCTTGCCTTGCCAGAGACAGACAGACAGCCAGCCTTGCCTTGCCTGAGACAGACAGACAAAGAAATACAGACAGCCAGCCTTGCCTTGCCTTGCCAGAGAGAGACAGACAGCCAGCCTTGCCTTGCATTGCCAGAGAGACAGACAGCCAGACTTGCCTTACGAGAGAGAGCCAGGCTGAGCACAGAGACAAAAACAGCCAGCCTTGCCAGAGAGAGACAGACAGAGAGCCAGCCTTGACTTGCCAGAGAGAGACAGACAGCCAGCCTTGCCTTGCCTTCCCAGAGCGAGTGAGACAGAGAGACTGAGAGATAGAGCTTGGCAAGGCAAGGCTGGCGCTCTAGAGAGACAGACAGAGAGAGACAGAGAGTCAGCCTTGCCTTGCCTTGCCAGAGAGAGAGACAGACAGCCAGCCTTGCCTTGCCTTGCCAGAGAGAGAGTCAGACAGAGAGACCGCGAGATGGAGGTTGGCAAGGCAAGGCTGGCTCTCTAGAGAGACAGACAGAGAGAGACAGAGAGCCAGCCTTGCCTTGCCAGAGAGACAGACAGCCAGCCTTGCCTTGCCAGAGACAGACAGAGAGATAGAAACCGCCAGCCTTGCCTTACCAGAGAGAGCCAGACAGAAGCACACAGACAAAAACAGCCAGCCATGTCTTGCCAGAGAGACAGACAGCCAGCCTTGCCTTGCCAGAGAGAGTCAGACAGAGAGACAGAGAGATAGAGGTTGGCAAGGCAAGGCTGGCTCGCTAGAGAAATTGACAGAGAGAGACAGAGAGCCAGCCTTGCCTTGCCAGAGAGAGACAGACAGCCAGCCTTGCCTTGCCATGCCAGAGGGAATCAGATAGAGAGACAGAGAGATAGAGGTTGGCAAGGCAAGGCTGGCTCTCTAGAGAGACAGACAGAGAGAGACAGAGAGCCAGCCTTGCCTTGCCTTGCCAGAGAGACAGACAGCCAGCCTTGCCTTGCCATGCCAGAGAGAGTCAGACAGAGAGACAGAGAGATGGAGGTTGGAAAGGCAAGGCTGGCTCTCTAGAGAAATTGACAGAGAGAGACAGAGAGCCAGCCTTGCTTTGCCTGAGAAAGACAGACAGCCAGCCTTGCCTTGCCAGAGACAGAGAGAGTGAGACAGTGAGACTGAGAGATAGAGGCTGGCAAGGCAAGGCTGGCACTCTAGAGAAATTGACAGAGAGAGACAGAGAGCCAGCCTTGCCTTGCCAGAGAGAGACAGACAGCCAGCCTTGCCTTGCCAGAGACAGACAGAGAGATACAGACTGCCAGCCTTGCCTTGCCATGCCAGAGAGTGACAGAGAGCCAGCCTTGCCTTGCCAGAGAGAGACAGACAGCCAGCCTTGCCTTGCCTTGCCAGAGAGAGTCAGACAGAGAGATCGAGATAGAGGTTGGCAAGGCAAAGCTGGCTCTCTAGAGAGACAGACAGAGAGAGACAGAGAGCCAGCCCTGCCTTGCCATGCTAGAGAGAGAGTCAGACAGAGAGACAGAGAGATAGAAGTTGGCAAGGCAAGGCTGGCTCTCTAGAGAGACAGACAGAGAGAGACAGAGAGCCAGCCTTGCCTTGCCAGAGAGAGACAGAGAGCCAGCCTTGCCTTGCCAGAGACAGACAGAGAGATACAGACAGCCAGCCTTGCCTTGCCATGCCAGAGAGAGAGACAGAGAGCCAGTCTTGCCTTGCCTGAGATAGACAGAAAGACAGAGAGCCAGCCTTGCCTAGCCAGTGTGACAGAGACAGACAGAGACAGAGATCCAGCCTTGCATAGCCAGGAGAGAGACCGAGAGCCAGCCTTGCCTTGCCAGAGAGAGACAGACACAGACACAGTGAGATGTTGTTTGGCAAGGCAAGGCTGGCTCTCTAGAGAGAAAGACAGAGAGAGACAGAGAGCCAGCCTTGCCTTGCCAGAGAGAGAGACAGACAGCCAGCCTTGCCTTGCCTTGCCAGAGAGAGTCAGAGAGAGAGACCAAGAGTTAGAGTGTGGAAAGGAAAGGCTGGCTTTCTAGAGAGACAGAGTGCCGGCCTTGCCTTGCCAGAGAGAGACAACAGCCAGCCTTGCCTTGCCAGAGACAGACAGACAGCCAGCCTTGCCTTGCCAGAGAGAATGAGACAGAGAGACCGAGACATAGAGGTTGGCATGGTAAGGCTGGCTCTCTAGAGAGACAGGGAGAGAGACAGAGAGCCAGCTCTGCCTTGCCAGAGAGAGACAGACAGCCAGCCTTGCCTTGCCTTGCAGAGAGAGTCAGACTGAAAGACAGAGAGATAGAGGTTGGCAAGGCAAGGCTGGCTCTCTAGAGAGACAGACAGAGAAAGACAGTGAGCCAGCCTTGCCTTGCCAGAGACAGACTGCCATCCAGGCTTGCCTTGCCAGGCAGAGAGAATCAGAGAGAGAGACAGAGAGATAAAGGTTGGCAAGACAAGGCTGGCACTCTACAGAGACAGACAGAGAGAGACAGAGAGCCATCCTTGCCTTGCCATGCCAGAGAGAGTCAGACAGAGAGATAGAGAGATAGAGGTTAGCCAGGCAAGGCTGGCTCTCTAGAGAGACAGACAGAGAGTGACAGAGAGCCAGCCTTGCCTTGCCAGAGAGAGACAGACAGCCAGCCTTGCCTTGCCTTGCAGAGAGAATTAGACTGAAAGACAGAGAGATAGAGGTTGGCAAGGCAAGGCTGGCTCTCTAGAGAGACAGACAGAGAAAGACAGTGAGCCAGCCTTGCCTTGCCAGAGACAGACAGCCATCAGGCTTACCTTGCCATGGCAGAGAGAGTCAGACAGAGAGACAGAGAGATAGAGGTTGGCAAGACAAGGCTGGCTCTCTACAGAAACAGATAGAGAAAGACAGTGAGCCAGCCTTGCCTTGCCAGAGAGAGACAGCCATCCAGGCTTGCCTTGCCTTGCCAGAGAGAGACAGAGAGCCAGCCTTGCCTTGCCAGAGAGAGACAGACAGACAGCCTTGCTTTGCCAGAGACAGAGAGAGTCAGAGAGAGAGACCGAGAGATAGAGGCTGGCAAGTCAAAGCTGGCTCTCTAGAGAGACAGAGAGATACAGAGAGCCAGCCTTGCCTTGCCAGAGAGAGACAGACAGCCAGCCTTGCCTTGCCAGAGACAGAGAGAGTCAGACAGAGAGACCGAGAGATAGATGTTGGCAAGGCAAGGCTGGCTCTCTAGAGAGACAGACAGAGAGAGACAGAGAGCCAGCCTTACCTTGCCAGAGAGAGACAGACAGCCAGCCATGCATTGCCAAAGAGAGAGAGAGTGAGACAGAGAGACAGAGAGATAGAGGTTGGCAAGGCAAGGCTGGCTCTCTAGAGAGACAGACAGAGAGAGACAGAGAGCCAGCCTTGATTGCCAGAGAGAGAGAGACAGAGAGACAGCCTTGCCTTGCCTTCCCCGAGAGAGAGTCAGTGAGAGAGACCGAGAGATGGAGGCTGGCAAGGTAAGGCTGGCTCTCTAGAGAGACAGACAGAGAGAGACAGAGAGCCAGCCTTGCCTTGCCAGAGAGACAGACAGCCAGCCTTGCCAGAGACAGAGAGAACCAGGCAGAAGGATAGAGACCAAAAGAGCAGGCCTTGCCTTTCCAGAGAGAGTCAGAGAGAGAGAACGAGAGATAGAGTTTGGCAAGGCAAGGCTGGCTCTCTAGAGAGACAGAGAGCTAGCCTTGCCTTGCCAGAGAGAGATAGAGAGCCAGCCTTGCCTTGCCAGAGACAGACAGCCAGCCTTGCCTTGCCAGAGAGAGCCAGCCAGAGAGACAGAGAGATAGAGGTTTGCAAGGCAAGCCTGGCTCTCTAGAGAGACAGACAGAGAGAGACAGAGACAGCCTTGCCTTGCCAGAGAGAGACAGAGAGCCAGCCTTTCCTTGCCAGAGACAAACTTAGAGATTCAGACAGCCAGCCTTGCCTTGCCATGCCAGAGAGAGAGAGACAGAGAGCCAGCCTTGCCTTGCCAGGAGAGAGACCAAGAGCCAGCCTTGCCTTGCCAGAGACAGAGAGAGAGACACAGAGAGATAGAGTTTGGCAAGGCAAGGCTGGCTCCCTAGAGAGAAAGACAGAGAGAGGCAGAGAGCCAGCCTTGCCTTGCCAGAGAGAGACTGACAGCCAGCCCTGCTTTACCAGAGAGAGCCAGACAGAAGGACAGAGACAAAAACAGCCAGCCATGTCTTGTGAGAGAGAGAGACATAGAGCCAGCCTTGCCTTGCCAGAGAGACAGACAGCCAGCCTTGACTTGCCTTGCCAGAGAGAGAAACAGAGAGCAAGCCAGCAAAGTAGCGCAAGAAAGAGAGCCAGCCTTGCCTTGCCAGAGAGAGTCAGAGAGAGAGACCGAGACATGGAGGTTGGCAATGCAAGCCTGGCTCTCTAGAGAGACAGACAGACAGAGAAAGAGAGCCATCCTTGCCCTGCCAGAGAGAGACAGCCATCCAGGCTTGCCTTGCCATGGCAGAGAGAGTGAGACAGAGAGACAGAGAGATAGAGGTTGGCAAGACAAGGCTGGCTCTCTAGAGAGATAGACAGAGAGAGACAGAGAGACAGCCTTACCTTGCCAGAGACAGACAGACAGCCAGCCTTGCCTTGCCAGAGAGAGTCAGACAGAGAGCCAGAGAGATAGAGGTTGGCAAGGCAAGGCTGGCTCTCTAGAGACACAGACAGAGAGAGACAGAGAGCCAGCCTTGCCTTGCCATAGAGAGACAGACAGCCAGCCTTGCCTTGCCAGAGACAGAGAGAGTCAGAGAGACCGAGAGATAGAGGCTGGCAACTCAAGGTTGGCTCTCTAGAGAGACAGACAGAGAGATACAGACAGCCAGCCTTGCCTTGCCAGAGAGAGACAGACAGCCAGCCTTTCCTTGCCAGACACAGACAGACAGAGAGATACAGACACACAACCTTTCCTTGCCATGCCCGAGAGAGAGACAGAGAGCCAGCCTTGCCTTGTCAGAGAGAGACAGACAGCCAGCCTTGCCTTACCAGAGAGAGCCAGGCAGAAGGACAGAGACCAAAAGAGCAGGCCTTGCCTTGCCCGAGAGAGTCAGAGAGAGAGACCTAGACATAGAGGTTGGCAAGGCAAGGCTGGCTCTCTAGAGAGGCAGACAGAGAGAGAGA
This sequence comes from Ochotona curzoniae, assembly GCF_017591425.1. Classification (NCBI taxonomy): domain Eukaryota; kingdom Metazoa; phylum Chordata; class Mammalia; order Lagomorpha; family Ochotonidae; genus Ochotona; species Ochotona curzoniae. Next base: position 65,173,176 of record NW_024466599.1, read on the forward strand.
CAGAGAGCCAGCCTTGCCTTAGCAGAGAGAGACAGTCAGCCAGCCTTCCCTTGCCTTGCCAGAGAGAGTCAGACAGAGAGACAGAGAGACAGAGAGATAGATGTTGGCAAGGCAAGGCTGGCTCTCTAGAGAGACAGACAGAGAGAGACAGAGAGCCAGCCTTGCCTTGCCAGAGAGAGACAGACAGCCAGCCTTGCCTTGCCTTGCCAGAGAGAGTGAGACAGACAGACAGAAAGATAGAGGTTGGCAAGGCAAGGCTGGCTCTCTAGAAAGACAGAAGGAGAGAGACAGAGAGCCAGCCTTGCCTTGCCAGAGAGAGACAGACAGAGACACAGAGAGATAGAGTTTGGCAAGGCAAGGCTGGCTCTCTAGAGAGACAGAGAGAGAGGCAGAGAGCCGGCCTTGCCTTGCCAGAGAGAGAGACAGACAGCCAGCTTAGCCTTGCCTTGCCAGAGAGAGTCAGAGAGAGAGAGCAAGAGTTAGAGTTTGGAAAGCAAAGGCTGGCTCTCTAGAGAGACATAGTGCCGGCCTTGCCTTGCCAGAGAGAGACCGAAGGCCAGCCTTGCCTTACCAGAGAGAGCCAGACAGAAGGACAGAGACAAAAAGAGGCAGCCATGCCTTGCCAGAGAGAGAGACAGAGAGCCAGCCTTGCCTTGCCAGAAATAGACAGACAGCCAGCCTTGCCTTGCCAGAGACAATGAGACAGAGAGACAGAGACATAGAGGTTGGCAAGGCAAGGCTGGCTCTCTAGAGAGACAGACAGAGAGAGACAGACAGCCAGCCTTGCCTTGCCTTGCCAGAGAGAGAAACAGAGAGCAAGCCAGCAAAGTAGCGCAAGAAAGAGAGCCAGCCTTGCCTTGCCAGAGAGAGTCAGAGAGAGAGACGGAGAGATAGAGTTTGGGAAGGCAAGGCTGGCTCTCTAGAGAGACAGACAGAGAGAGACAGAGAGCCAGCCTTGCCTTGCCAGAGACAGACAGACAGCCAGCCTTGCCTTGCCAAGAGAATGAGACAGAGAGACAGAGAGATAGAGGTTGGCAAGGCAAGGCTGGCTCTCTAGAGTGACAGAGAGAAAGACAGTGAGCCAGCCTTGCCTTGCCAGAGACAGACAGCCATCCAGGCCTTGCGTTGCCTTGCCAGAGAGAGTGAGACAGAGAGACCGAGAGATAGAGGTTGGCATGGCAAGGCTGGCTCTCTAGAGAGACAGACAGAGAGAGACAGAGAGACAGCCTTGCCTTGCCAGAGAGAGACAGACAGCCAGCCTTGCCTTGCCAGAGATAGACTGACAGCCAGCCCTGCCTTACCAGAGAGAGCCAGACAGAAGGACAGAGACAAAAACAGCCAGCCATGTCTTGCGAGAAAGAGAGACATAGAGCCAGCCTTGCCTTGCCAGAGAGAGACAGACAGCCAGCCTTGCCTTGCCTTGCCAGAGAGAGAAACAGAGAGCAAGCCAGCAAAGTAGCGCAAGAAAGAGAGCCAGCCTTGCCTTGCCAGAGAGAGTCAGAGAGAGAGACCGAGACATGGAGGTTGGCAATGCAAGCCTGGCTCTCTAGAGAGACAGACAGACAGAGAAAGAGAGCCATCCTTGCCCTGCCAGAGAGAGACAGACATCCAGGCTTGCCTTGCCATGGCAGAGAGAGTCAGACAGAGAGACAGAGAGATAGAGGTTGGCAAGACAAGACTGGCTCTCTAGAGAGATAGACAGAGAGAGACAGAGAGCCAGCCTTGCCTTGCCAGAGACAGACAGCCAGCCAGCCTTGCCTTGCCAGAGAGAGTCAGACAGAGAGACCGAGACATAGGTTGGCAAGCAAGCTGGCTCTCTAGAGCACAGACAGAGAGACAGAGCCAGCCTTGCCTTGCCAGAGAGACAGACATGCTCAGAGACAGACGAGCCATAGAGTTGCAGGCAAGCTGGCTCTAGAGACACAGACAGAGAGAGACAGAGAGCCAGCCTTGCCTTGCCAAAGAGAGACAGACAGCCAGCCTTGCCTTGCCATGCCAGAGAGAGTGAGACAGAGAGACAGAGAGATAGAGGTTGGCAAGGCAAGGCTGGCTCTCTAGAGAGACAGACAGAGAGAGACAGACAGAGAGAGACAGAGAGCCAGCCTTGCCTTGCCAGAGAGAGACAGACAGCCAGCCTTGTCTTGCCAGAGACAGAGAGAGTGAGACAGAGAGACAGAGAGATAGAGGTTGGCAAGCCAAGGCTCGCTCTCTAGAGAGACAGACAGAGTGAGATTGAGAGCCAGCCTTGCCTTGCCTGAGAGAGAGAGAGTGAGACAGAGAGACAGAGAGATAGAGGTTGGCAAGGCAATGCTGGCTCTCTAGAGAGACAGACAGAGAGAGACAGAGAGCCAGCCTTGCCTTGTCAGAGAGAGACAGACAGCCAGCCTTGCCTTGCCAGAGAGAATGAGACAGAGAGACAGAGAGATAGAGGTTGGCAAGGCAAGGCTGGCTCTCTAGAGAGACAGAGAGAGAGAGACAGAGAGACAGACAGCCAGCATTTCCTTGCCAGAGAGAGACAGAGAGAGTGAGACAGAGAGACAGAGAGATAGAGGTTGGCAAGGTAAGGCTGGCTCTCTAGAGAGACAGACAGAGAGAGGCAGAGAGCCAGCCTTGCCTTGCAGGAGAGAGAGAGACAGCCTGCCTTGCCTTGCCTTGCCAGAGAGAGTCAGACAGAGAAACCGAGAGATAGAGGTTGGCAAGGCAAGGCTGGCTCTCTAGAGAGACAGACAGAGATACAGAGAGCCAGCCTTGCTTGCCAGAGAGACAGACAGACAGCCTTGCCTTGCCAGACACAGACAGATAGAGAGAGAGAGAGAGCCAGCCTTGCCTTGTCTTGCCAGAGAATGAGACAGAGAGCCAGCCATGCCTTGCCAGAGAGAGACAGACAGCCAGCCTTGCCTTGCCAGAGACAGAGGGAGTCAGACAGAGAGACTGAGAGATAGAGGTTGGCAAGTAAAGGCTGGCTCTCTAGAGAGACATACAGAGAGAGACAGAGAGCCAGCCTTGCCTTTCCAGAGAGACAGACAGCCAGCCTTGCCTTGCCAGACACAGAAACAGAGAGCAAGCCAGCAAATAGCGCAAGAAAGAGAGCCAGCCTTGCCTTGCCAGACTGAGTCAGAGAGAGAGACCGAGAGATAGAGTTTGGCAAGGCAAGGCTGGCACTCTAGAGAGACAGAAAGAGAGAGACACAGAGCCAGCCTTGCTTGCCAGAGAGAGACAGACAGACAGCCTTGCCTAGCCTTGCCAGAGAGAGAGTCAGAGAGAGAGACAGAGAGATAGAGGTTGGCAAGACAAGGCTGGCTCTCTACAGAAACAGATAGAGAAAGACAGTGAGCCAGCCTTGCCTTGCCAGAGAGAGACAGCCATCCAGGCTTGCCTTGCCTTGCCAGAGAGAGACAGAGAGCCAGCCTTGCCTTGCCAGAGAGAGACAGACAGACAGCCTTGCTTTGCCAGAGACAGAGAGAGTCAGAGAGTGAGACCGAGAGATAGAGGCTGGCAAGTCAAAGCTGGCTCTCTAGAGAGACAGAGAGATACAGAGAGCCAGCCTTGCCTTGCCAGAGAGAGACAGACAGCCAGCCTTGCCTTGCCAGAGACAGAGAGAGTCAGACAGAGAGACCGAGAGATAGATGTTGGCAAGGCAAGGCTGGCTCTCTAGAGAGACAGACAGAGAGAGACAGAGAGCCAGCCTTACCTTGCCAGAGAGAGACAGACAGCCAGCCATGCCTTGCCAAAGAGAGAGAGAGTGAGACAGAGAGACAGAGAGATAGAGGTTGGCAAGGCAAGGCTGGCTCTCTAGAGAGACAGACAGAGAGAGACAGAGAGCCAGCCTTTATTGCCAGAGAGAGAGAGACAGAGAGACAGCCTTGCCTTGCCTTCCCCGAGAGAGAGTCAGTGAGAGAGACCGAGAGATGGAGGCTGGCAAGGTAAGGCTGGCTCTCTAGAGAGACAGACAGAGAGAGACAGAGAGCCAGCCTTGCCTTGCCAGAGAGACAGACAGCCAGCCTTGCCAGAGACAGAGAGAACCAGGCAGAAGGATAGAGACCAAAAGAGCAGGCCTTGCCTTTCCAGAGAGAGTCAGAGAGAGAGAACGAGAGATAGAGTTTGGCAAGGCAAGGCTGGCTCTCTAGAGAGACAGAGAGCTAGCCTTGCCTTGCCAGAGAGAGATAGAGAGCCAGCCTTGCCTTGCCAGAGACAGACAGCCAGCCTTGCCTTGCCAGAGAGAGCCAGCCAGAGAGACAGAGAGATAGAGGTTTGCAAGGCAAGCCTGGCTCTCTAGAGAGACAGACAGAGAGAGACAGAGACAGCCTTGCCTTGCCAGAGAGAGACAGAGAGCCAGCCTTTCCTTGCCAGAGACAAACAGAGAGATTCAGACAGCCAGCCTTGCCTTGCCATGCCAGAGAGAGAGAGACAGAGAGCCAGCCTTGCCTTGCCAGGAGAGAGACCAAGAGCCAGCCTTGCCTTGCCAGAGACAGAGAGAGAGACACAGAGAGATAGAGTTTGGCAAGGCAAGGCTGGCTCCCTAGAGAGAAAGACAGAGAGAGGCAGAGAGCCAGCCTTGCCTTGCCAGAGAGAGACTGACAGCCAGCCCTGCTTTACCAGAGAGAGCCAGACAGAAGGACAGAGACAAAAACAGCCAGCCATGTCTTGTGAGAGAGAGAGACATAGAGCCAGCCTTGCCTTGCCAGAGAGACAGACAGCCAGCCTTGACTTGCCTTGCCAGAGAGAGAAACAGAGAGCAAGCCAGCAAAGTAGCGCAAGAAAGAGAGCCAGCCTTGCCTTGCCAGAGAGAGTCAGAGAGAGAGACCGAGACATGGAGGTTGGCAATGCAAGCCTGGCTCTCTAGAGAGACAGACAGACAGAGAAAGAGAGCCATCCTTGCCCTGCCAGAGAGAGACAGCCATCCAGGCTTGCCTTGCCATGGCAGAGAGAGTGAGACAGAGAGACAGAGAGATAGAGGTTGGCAAGACAAGGCTGGCTCTCTAGAGAGATAGACAGAGAGAGACAGAGAGACAGCCTTACCTTGCCAGAGACAGACAGACAGCCAGCCTTGCCTTGCCAGAGAGAGTCAGACAGAGAGCCAGAGAGATAGAGGTTGGCAAGGCAAGGCTGGCTCTCTAGAGACACAGACAGAGAGAGACAGAGAGCCAGCCTTGCCTTGCCATAGAGAGACAGACAGCCAGCCTTGCCTTGCCAGAGACAGAGAGAGTCAGAGAGACCGAGAGATAGAGGCTGGCAACTCAAGGTTGGCTCTCTAGAGAGACAGACAGAGAGATACAGACAGCCAGCCTTGCCTTGCCAGAGAGAGACAGACAGCCAGCCTTTCCTTGCCAGACACAGACAGACAGAGAGATACAGACACACAACCTTTCCTTGCCATGCCCGAGAGAGAGACAGAGAGCCAGCCTTGCCTTGTCAGAGAGAGACAGACAGCCAGCCTTGCCTTACCAGAGAGAGCCAGGCAGAAGGACAGAGACCAAAAGAGCAGGCCTTGCCTTGCCCGAGAGAGTCAGAGAGAGAGACCTAGACATAGAGGTTGGCAAGGCAAGGCTGGCTCTCTAGAGAGGCAGACAGAGAGAGAGACAGAGAGCCAGCCTTGCCTTAGCAGAGAGAGACAGTCAGCCAGCCTTCCCTTGCCTTGCCAGAGAGAGTCAGACAGAGAGACAGAGAGACAGAGAGATAGATGTTGGCAAGGCAAGGCTGGCTCTCTAGAGAGACAGACAGAGAGAGACAGAGAGCCAGCCTTGCCTTGCCAGAGAGAGACAGACAGCCAGCCTTGCCTTGCCTTGCCAGAGAGAGTGAGACAGACAGACAGAAAGATAGAGGTTGGCAAGGCAAGGCTGGCTCTCTAGAAAGACAGAAGGAGAGAGACAGAGAGCCAGCCTTGCCTTGCCAGAGAGAGACAGACAGAGACACAGAGAGATAGAGTTTGGCAAGGCAAGGCTGGCTCTCTAGAGAGACAGAGAGAGAGGCAGAGAGCCGGCCTTGCCTTGCCAGAGAGAGAGACAGACAGCCAGCTTAGCCTTGCCTTGCCAGAGAGAGTCAGAGAGAGAGAGCAAGAGTTAGAGTTTGGAAAGCAAAGGCTGGCTCTCTAGAGAGACATAGTGCCGGCCTTGCCTTGCCAGAGAGAGACCGAAGGCCAGCCTTGCCTTACCAGAGAGAGCCAGACAGAAGGACAGAGACAAAAAGAGGCAGCCATGCCTTGCCAGAGAGAGAGACAGAGAGCCAGCCTTGCCTTGCCAGAAATAGACAGACAGCCAGCCTTGCCTTGCCAGAGACAATGAGACAGAGAGACAGAGACATAGAGGTTGGCAAGGCAAGGCTGGCTCTCTAGAGAGACAGACAGAGAGAGACAGACAGCCAGCCTTGCCTTGCCTTGCCAGAGAGAGAAACAGAGAGCAAGCCAGCAAAGTAGCGCAAGAAAGAGAGCCAGCCTTGCCTTGCCAGAGAGAGTCAGAGAGAGAGACGGAGAGATAGAGTTTGGGAAGGCAAGGCTGGCTCTCTAGAGAGACAGACAGAGAGAGACAGAGAGCCAGCCTTGCCTTGCCAGAGACAGACAGACAGCCAGCCTTGCCTTGCCAAGAGAATGAGACAGAGAGACAGAGAGATAGAGGTTGGCAAGGCAAGGCTGGCTCTCTAGAGTGACAGAGAGAAAGACAGTGAGCCAGCCTTGCCTTGCCAGAGACAGACAGCCATCCAGGCCTTGCGTTGCCTTGCCAGAGAGAGTGAGACAGAGAGACCGAGAGATAGAGGTTGGCATGGCAAGGCTGGCTCTCTAGAGAGACAGACAGAGAGAGACAGAGAGACAGCCTTGCCTTGCCAGAGAGAGACAGACAGCCAGCCTTGCCTTGCCAGAGATAGACTGACAGCCAGCCCTGCCTTACCAGAGAGAGCCAGACAGAAGGACAGAGACAAAAACAGCCAGCCATGTCTTGCGAGAAAGAGAGACATAGAGCCAGCCTTGCCTTGCCAGAGAGAGACAGACAGCCAGCCTTGCCTTGCCTTGCCAGAGAGAGAAACAGAGAGCAAGCCAGCAAAGTAGCGCAAGAAAGAGAGCCAGCCTTGCCTTGCCAGAGAGAGTCAGAGAGAGAGACCGAGACATGGAGGTTGGCAATGCAAGCCTGGCTCTCTAGAGAGACAGACAGACAGAGAAAGAGAGCCATCCTTGCCCTGCCAGAGAGAGACAGACATCCAGGCTTGCCTTGCCATGGCAGAGAGAGTCAGACAGAGAGACAGAGAGATAGAGGTTGGCAAGACAAGACTGGCTCTCTAGAGAGATAGACAGAGAGAGACAGAGAGCCAGCCTTGCCTTGCCAGAGACAGACAGCCAGCCAGCCTTGCCTTGCCAGAGAGAGTCAGACAGAGAGACCGAGACATATAGGTTGGCAAGGCAAAGCTGGCTCTCTAGAGACACAGACAGAGAGAGACAGAGAGCCAGCCTTGCCTTGCCAGAGAGAGACAGACAGCCAGCCTTGCCTTGCCATGCCAGAGAGAGTGAGACAGAGAGACAGAGAGATAGAGGTTGGGAAGGCAAGGCTGGCTCTCTAGAGAGACAGACAGAGAGAGACAGACAGAGAGAGACAGAGAGCCAGCCTTGCCTTGCCAGAGAGAGACAGACAGCCAGCCTTGTCTTGCCAGAGACAGAGAGAGTGAGACAGAGAGACAGAGAGATAGAGGTTGGCAAGCCAAGGCTCGCTCTCTAGAGAGACAGACAGAGTGAGATTGAGAGCCAGCCTTGCCTTGCCTGAGAGAGAGAGAGTGAGACAGAGAGACAGAGAGATAGAGGTTGGCAAGGCAATGCTGGCTCTCTAGAGAGACAGACAGAGAGAGACAGAGAGCCAGCCTTGCCTTGTCAGAGAGAGACAGACAGCCAGCCTTGCCTTGCCAGAGAGAATGAGACAGAGAGACAGAGAGATAGAGGTTGGCAAGGCAAGGCTGGCTCTCTAGAGAGACAGAGAGAGAGAGACAGAGAGACAGACAGCCAGCATTTCCTTGCCAGAGAGAGACAGAGAGAGTGAGACAGAGAGACAGAGAGATAGAGGTTGGCAAGGTAAGGCTGGCTCTCTAGAGAGACAGACAGAGAGAGGCAGAGAGCCAGCCTTGCCTTGCAGGAGAGAGAGAGACAGCCTGCCTTGCCTTGCCTTGCCAGAGAGAGTCAGACAGAGAAACCGAGAGATAGAGGTTGGCAAGGCAAGGCTGGCTCTCTAGAGAGACAGACAGAGATACAGAGAGCCAGCCTTGCTTGCCAGAGAGACAGACAGACAGCCTTGCCTTGCCAGACACAGACAGATAGAGAGAGAGAGAGAGCCAGCCTTGCCTTGTCTTGCCAGAGAATGAGACAGAGAGCCAGCCATGCCTTGCCAGAGAGAGACAGACAGCCAGCCTTGCCTTGCCAGAGACAGAGGGAGTCAGACAGAGAGACTGAGAGATAGAGGTTGGCAAGTAAAGGCTGGCTCTCTAGAGAGACATACAGAGAGAGACAGAGAGCCAGCCTTGCCTTTCCAGAGAGACAGACAGCCAGCCTTGCCTTGCCAGACACAGAAACAGAGAGCAAGCCAGCAAATAGCGCAAGAAAGAGAGCCAGCCTTGCCTTGCCAGACTGAGTCAGAGAGAGAGACCGAGAGATAGAGTTTGGCAAGGCAAGGCTGGCACTCTAGAGAGACAGAAAGAGAGAGACACAGAGCCAGCCTTGCTTGCCAGAGAGAGACAGACAGACAGCCTTGCCTAGCCTTGCCAGAGAGAGAGTCAGAGAGAGAGACAGAGAGATAGAGGTTGGCAAGACAAGGCTGGCTCTCTACAGAAACAGATAGAGAAAGACAGTGAGCCAGCCTTGCCTTGCCAGAGAGAGACAGCCATCCAGGCTTGCCTTGCCTTGCCAGAGAGAGACAGAGAGCCAGCCTTGCCTTGCCAGAGAGAGACAGACAGACAGCCTTGCTTTGCCAGAGACAGAGAGAGTCAGAGAGTGAGACCGAGAGATAGAGGCTGGCAAGTCAAAGCTGGCTCTCTAGAGAGACAGAGAGATACAGAGAGCCAGCCTTGCCTTGCCAGAGAGAGACAGACAGCCAGCCTTGCCTTGCCAGAGACAGAGAGAGTCAGACAGAGAGACCGAGAGATAGATGTTGGCAAGGCAAGGCTGGCTCTCTAGAGAGACAGACAGAGAGAGACAGAGAGCCAGCCTTACCTTGCCAGAGAGAGACAGACAGCCAGCCATGCCTTGCCAAAGAGAGAGAGAGTGAGACAGAGAGACAGAGAGATAGAGGTTGGCAAGGCAAGGCTGGCTCTCTAGAGAGACAGACAGAGAGAGACAGAGAGCCAGCCTTTATTGCCAGAGAGAGAGAGACAGAGAGACAGCCTTGCCTTGCCTTCCCCGAGAGAGAGTCAGTGAGAGAGACCGAGAGATGGAGGCTGGCAAGGTAAGGCTGGCTCTCTAGAGAGACAGACAGAGAGAGACAGAGAGCCAGCCTTGCCTTGCCAGAGAGACAGACAGCCAGCCTTGCCAGAGACAGAGAGAACCAGGCAGAAGGATAGAGACCAAAAGAGCAGGCCTTGCCTTTCCAGAGAGAGTCAGAGAGAGAGAACGAGAGATAGAGTTTGGCAAGGCAAGGCTGGCTCTCTAGAGAGACAGAGAGCTAGCCTTGCCTTGCCAGAGAGAGATAGAGAGCCAGCCTTGCCTTGCCAGAGACAGACAGCCAGCCTTGCCTTGCCAGAGAGAGCCAGCCAGAGAGACAGAGAGATAGAGGTTTGCAAGGCAAGCCTGGCTCTCTAGAGAGACAGACAGAGAGAGACAGAGACAGCCTTGCCTTGCCAGAGAGAGACAGAGAGCCAGCCTTTCCTTGCCAGAGACAAACAGAGAGATTCAGACAGCCAGCCTTGCCTTGCCATGCCAGAGAGAGAGAGACAGAGAGCCAGCCTTGCCTTGCCAGGAGAGAGACCAAGAGCCAGCCTTGCCTTGCCAGAGACAGAGAGAGAGACACAGAGAGATAGAGTTTGGCAAGGCAAGGCTGGCTCCCTAGAGAGAAAGACAGAGAGAGGCAGAGAGCCAGCCTTGCCTTGCCAGAGAGAGACTGACAGCCAGCCCTGCTTTACCAGAGAGAGCCAGACAGAAGGACAGAGACAAAAACAGCCAGCCATGTCTTGTGAGAGAGAGAGACATAGAGCCAGCCTTGCCTTGCCAGAGAGACAGACAGCCAGCCTTGACTTGCCTTGCCAGAGAGAGAAACAGAGAGCAAGCCAGCAAAGTAGCGCAAGAAAGAGAGCCAGCCTTGCCTTGCCAGAGAGAGTCAGAGAGAGAGACCGAGACATGGAGGTTGGCAATGCAAGCCTGGCTCTCTAGAGAGACAGACAGACAGAGAAAGAGAGCCATCCTTGCCCTGCCAGAGAGAGACAGCCATCCAGGCTTGCCTTGCCATGGCAGAGAGAGTGAGACAGAGAGACAGAGAGATAGAGGTTGGCAAGACAAGGCTGGCTCTCTAGAGAGATAGACAGAGAGAGACAGAGAGACAGCCTTACCTTGCCAGAGACAGACAGACAGCCAGCCTTGCCTTGCCAGAGAGAGTCAGACAGAGAGCCAGAGAGATAGAGGTTGGCAAGGCAAGGCTGGCTCTCTAGAGACACAGACAGAGAGAGACAGAGAGCCAGCCTTGCCTTGCCATAGAGAGACAGACAGCCAGCCTTGCCTTGCCAGAGACAGAGAGAGTCAGAGAGACCGAGAGATAGAGGCTGGCAACTCAAGGTTGGCTCTCTAGAGAGACAGACAGAGAGATACAGACAGCCAGCCTTGCCTTGCCAGAGAGAGACAGACAGCCAGCCTTTCCTTGCCAGACACAGACAGACAGAGAGATACAGACACACAACCTTTCCTTGCCATGCCCGAGAGAGAGACAGAGAGCCAGCCCTGCCTTGTCAGAGAGAGACAGACAGCCAGCCTTGCCTTACCAGAGAGAGCCAGGCAGAGGACAGAGACCAAAAGAGCAGGCCTTGCCTTGCCCGAGAGAGTCAGAGAGAGAGACCTAGACATAGAGGTTGGCAAGGCAAGGCTGGCTCTCTAGAGAGGCAGACAGAGAGAGAGACAGAGAGCCAGCCTTGCCTTAGCAGAGAGAGACAGTCAGCCAGCCTTCCCTTGCCTTGCCAGAGAGAGTCAGACAGAGAGACAGAGAGACAGAGAGATAGATGTTGGCAAGGCAAGGCTGGCTCTCTAGAGAGACAGAGAGAGAGGCAGAGAGCCAGCCTTGCCTTGCCAGAGAGAGACAGACAGCCAGCCTTACCTTGCCTTGCCAGAGAGAGTGAGACAGACAGACAGAAAGATAGAGGTTGGCAAGGCAAGGCTGGCTCTCTAGAGAGACAGAAGGAGAGAGACAGAGAGCCAGCCTTGCCTTGCCAGAGAGAGACAGACAGAGACACAGAGAGATAGAGTTTGGCAAGGCAAGGCTGGCTCTCTAGAGAGACAGAGAGAGAGGCAGAGAGCCGGCCTTGCCTTGCCAGAGAGAGAGACAGACAGCCAGCCTAGCCTTGCCTTGCCAGAGAGAGTCAGAGAGAGAGAGCAAGAGTTAGAGTTTGGAAAGCAAAGGCTGGCTCTCTAGAGAGACATAGTGCCGGCCTTGCCTTGCCAGAGAGAGACCGAAGGCCAGCCTTGCCTTACCAGAGAGAGCCAGACAGAAGGACAGAGACAAAAAGAGGCAGCCATGCCTTGCCAGAGAGAGAGACAGAGAGCCAGCCTTGCCTTGCCAGAAATAGACAGACAGCCAGCCTTGCCTTGCCAGAGACAATGAGACAGAGAGACAGAGACATAGAGGTTGGCAAGGCAAGGCTGGCTCTCTAGAGAGACAGACAGAGAGAGACAGACAGCCAGCCTTGCCTTGCCTTGCCAGAGAGAGAAACAGAGAGCAAGCCAGCAAAGTAGCGCAAGAAAGAGAGCCAGCCTTGCCTTGCCAGAGAGAGTCAGAGAGAGAGACGGAGAGATAGAGTTTGGGAAGGCAAGGCTGGCTCTCTAGAGAGACAGACAGAGAGAGACAGAGAGCCAGCCTTGCCTTGCCAGAGACAGACAGACAGCCAGCCTTGCCTTGCCAAGAGAATGAGACAGAGAGACAGAGAGATAGAGGTTGGCAAGGCAAGGCTGGCTCTCTAGAGTGACAGAGAGAAAGACAGTGAGCCAGCCTTGCCTTGCCAGAGACAGACAGCCATCCAGGCCTTGCCTTGCCTTGCCAGAGAGAGTGAGACAGAGAGACCGAGAGATAGAGGTTGGCATGGCAAGGCTGGCTCTCTAGAGAGACAGACAGAGAGTGACAGAGAGACAGCCTTGCCTTGCCAGAGAGAGACAGACAGCCAGCCTTGCCTTGCCAGAGATAGACTGACAGCCAGCCCTGCCTTACCAGAGAGAGCCAGACAGAAGGACAGAGACAAAATGCCAGCCATGTCTTGCGAGAAAGAGAGACATAGAGCCAGCCTTGCCTTGCCAGAGAGAGACAGACAGCCAGCCTTGACTTGCCTTGCCAGAGAGAGAAACAGAGAGCAAGCCAGCAAAGTAGCGCAAGACAGAGAGCCAGCCATGCCTTGCCAGAGAGAGTCAGAGAGAGAGACCGAGACATGGAGGTTGGCAATGCAAGCCTGGCTCTCTAGAGAGACAGACAGACAGAGAAAGAGAGCCATCCTTGCCCTGCCAGAGAGAGACAGACATCCAGGCTTGCCTTGCCATGGCAGAGAGAGTCAGACAGAGAGACAGAGAGATAGAGGTTGGCAAGACAAGACTGGCTCTCTAGAGAGATAGACAGAGAGAGACAGAGAGCCAGCCTTGCCTTGCCAGAGACAGACAGACAGCCAGCCTTGCCTTGCCAGAGAGAGTCAGACAGAGAGACCGAGACATAGAGGTTGGCAAGGCAAAGCTGGCTCTCTAGAGACACAGACAGAGAGAGACAGAGAGCCAGCCTTGCCTTGCCAGAGAGAGACAGACAGCCAGCCTTGCCTTGCCATGCCAGAGAGAGTGAGACAGAGAGACAGAGAGATAGAGGTTGGCAAGGCAAGGCTGGCTCTCTAGAGAGACAGACAGAGAGAGACAGACAGAGAGAGACAGAGAGCCAGCCTTGCCTTGCCAGAGAGAGACAGACAGCCAGCCTTGTCTTGCCAGAGACAGAGAGAGTGAGACAGAGAGACAGAGAGATAGAGGTTGGCAAGCCAAGGCTCGCTCTCTAGAGAGACAGACAGAGTGAGATTGAGAGCCAGCCTTGCCTTGCCTGAGAGAGAGAGAGTGAGACAGAGAGACAGAGAGATAGAGGTTGGCAAGGCAATGCTGGCTCTCTAGAGAGACAGACAGAGAGAGACAGAGAGCCAGCCTTGCCTTGTCAGAGAGAGACAGACAGCCAGCCTTGCCTTGCCAGAGAGAATGAGACAGAGAGACAGAGAGATAGAGGTTGGCAAGGCAAGGCTGGCTCTCTAGAGAGACAGAGAGAGAGAGACAGAGAGACAGACAGCCAGCATTTCCTTGCCAGAGAGAGACAGAGAGAGTGAGACAGAGAGACAGAGAGATAGAGGTTGGCAAGGTAAGGCTGGCTCTCTAGAGAGACAGACAGAGAGAGGCAGAGAGCCAGCCTTGCCTTGCAGGAGAGAGAGAGACAGCCTGCCTTGCCTTGCCTTGCCAGAGAGAGTCAGACAGAGAAACCGAGAGATAGAGGTTGGCAAGGCAAGGCTGGCTCTCTAGAAGACAGACAGAGATATAGAGAGCCAGCCTTGCTTGCCAGTGAGATAGACAGACAGCCTTGCCTTGCCAGACACAGACAGATAGAGAGAGAGAGAGAGCCAGCCTTGCCTTGTCTTGCCAGAGAGTGAGACAGAGAGCCAGCCATGCCTTGCCAGAGAGAGACAGACAGCCAGCCTTGCCTTGCCAGAGACAGAGAGAGTCAGACAGAGAGACAGAGAGATAGAGGTTGGCAAGTAAAGGCTGGCTCTCTAGAGAGACATACAGAGAGAGACAGAGAGCCAGCCTTGCCTTTCCAGAGAGACAGACAGCCAGCCTTGCCTTGCCAGACACAGAAACAGAGAGCAAGCCAGCAAATAGCGCAAGAAAGAGAGCCAGCCTTGCCTTGCCAGACTGAGTCAGAGAGAGAGACCGAGAGATAGAGTTTGGCAAGGCAAGGCTGGCACTCTAGAGAGACAGAAAGAGAGAGACACAGAGCCAGCCTTGCTTGCCAGAGAGAGACAGACAGACAGCCTTGCCTAGCCTTGCCAGAGAGAGAGTCAGAGAGAGAGACCGAGAGATAGAGGTTGGCAAGGCAAGGCTGGCTCTCTAGAGAGAGAGAGAGACAGAGAGCCAGCATTGCCTTGCAAGAGAGAAAGACAGAGAGCCAGCCTTGCCTTGCCTTGCCAGAGAGAGACAGATGAGAGACAGAGAGATAGAGGTTGGCAAGGCAATGCTGGCTCTCTAGAGAGACAGACAGAGAGAGACAGAGAGCCAGCCTTGCCTTGCCAGAGAGAGACAGAGAGCCAGCCTTGCCTTGCCAGAGAGAGACAGAGAGCCAGCCTTGCCTTGCCAGAGAGAGACAGACAGCCATCCTTGCCTTGCCAGAGACAGAGAGAGTGAGACAGAGAGACAGGGAGATAGATGTTGGCAAGGCAAGGCTGGCTCTCTAGAGAGACAGACTGAGAGAGACAGAGAGCAAGCCTTGCCTTGCCAGAGAGAGACAGAGAGCCAGCCTTGCCTTGCCAGAGACAGACAGCCAGCCTTGCCTTGCCAGAGAGAGCCAGCCAGAGAGACAGAGAGATAGAGGTTTGCAAGGCAAGCCTGGCTCTCTAGAGAGACAGACAGAGAGAGACAGAGACAGCCTTGCCTTGCCAGAGAGAGACAGAGAGCCAGCCTTTCCTTGCCAGAGACAAACAGAGAGATTCAGACAGCCAGCCTTGCCTTGCCATGCCAGAGAGAGAGAGACAGAGAGCCAGCCTTGCCTTGCCAGGAGAGAGACCAAGAGCCAGCCTTGCCTTGCCAGAGACAGAGAGAGAGACACAGAGAGATAGAGTTTGGCAAGGCAAGGCTGGCTCCCTAGAGAGAAAGACAGAGAGAGGCAGAGAGCCAGCCTTGCCTTGCCAGAGAGAGACTGACAGCCAGCCCTGCTTTACCAGAGAGAGCCAGACAGAAGGACAGAGACAAAAACAGCCAGCCATGTCTTGTGAGAGAGAGAGACATAGAGCCAGCCTTGCCTTGCCAGAGAGACAGACAGCCAGCCTTGACTTGCCTTGCCAGAGAGAGAAACAGAGAGCAAGCCAGCAAAGTAGCGCAAGAAAGAGAGCCAGCCTTGCCTTGCCAGAGAGAGTCAGAGAGAGAGACCGAGACATGGAGGTTGGCAATGCAAGCCTGGCTCTCTAGAGAGACAGACAGACAGAGAAAGAGAGCCATCCTTGCCCTGCCAGAGAGAGACAGCCATCCAGGCTTGCCTTGCCATGGCAGAGAGAGTGAGACAGAGAGACAGAGAGATAGAGGTTGGCAAGACAAGGCTGGCTCTCTAGAGAGATAGACAGAGAGAGACAGAGAGACAGCCTTACCTTGCCAGAGACAGACAGACAGCCAGCCTTGCCTTGCCAGAGAGAGTCAGACAGAGAGCCAGAGAGATAGAGGTTGGCAAGGCAAGGCTGGCTCTCTAGAGACACAGACAGAGAGAGACAGAGAGCCAGCCTTGCCTTGCCATAGAGAGACAGACAGCCAGCCTTGCCTTGCCAGAGACAGAGAGAGTCAGAGAGACCGAGAGATAGAGGCTGGCAACTCAAGGTTGGCTCTCTAGAGAGACAGACAGAGAGATACAGACAGCCAGCCTTGCCTTGCCAGAGAGAGACAGACAGCCAGCCTTTCCTTGCCAGACACAGACAGACAGAGAGATACAGACACACAACCTTTCCTTGCCATGCCCGAGAGAGAGACCGAGAGCCAGCCTTGCCTTGCCAGAGAGAGACAGACAGCCAGCCTTGCCTTACGAGAAAGAGCCAGGCAGAAGGACAGAGATCAAAAGAGCAGGCCATGCCTTGCCAAAGAGAGTCAGAGAGAGAGAGCGAGAGATAGAGTTTGGCAAGGCAAGGCTGGCTCTCTAGAGAGGCAGACAGAGAGAGAGACAGAGAGCCAGCCTTGCCTTAGCAGAGAGAGACAGTCAGCCAGCCTTCCCTTGCCTTGCCAGAGAGAGTCAGACAGAGAGACAGAGAGACAGAGAGATAGATGTTGGCAAGGCAAGGCTGGCTCTCTAGAGAGACAGACAGAGAGAGACAGAGAGCCAGCCTTGCCTTGCCAGAGAGAGACAGACAGCCAGCCTTGCCTTGCCAGAGAGAGTCAGAGAGAGAGACAGAGAGATAGAAGTTGGCAAGGCAAGGCTGGCTCTCTAGAGACACAGAAGGAGAGAGACAGAGAGCCAGCCTTGCCTTGCCAGAGAGAGACAGACAGAGACACAGAGAGATAGAGTTTGGCAAGGCAAGGCTGGCTCTCTAGAGAGACAGAGAGAGAGGCAGAGAGCCGGCCTTGCCTTGCCAGAGAGAGAGACAGACAGCCAGCTTAGCCTTGCCTTGCCAGAGAGAGTCAGAGAGAGAGAGCAAGAGTTAGAGTTTGGAAAGCAAAGGCTGGCTCTCTAGAGAGACATAGTGCCGGCCTTGCCTTGCCAGAGAGAGACCGAAGGCCAGCCTTGCCTTACCAGAGAGAGCCAGACAGAAGGACAGAGACAAAAAGAGGCAGCCATGCCTTGCCAGAGAGAGAGACAGAGAGCCAGCCTTGCCTTGCCAGAAATAGACAGACAGCCAGCCTTGCCTTGCCAGAGACAATGAGACAGAGAGACAGAGACATAGAGGTTGGCAAGGCAAGGCTGGCTCTCTAGAGAGACAGACAGAGAGAGACAGACAGCCAGCCTTGCCTTGCCTTGCCAGAGAGAGAAACAGAGAGCAAGCCAGCAAAGTAGCGCAAGAAAGAGAGCCAGCCTTGCCTTGCCAGAGAGAGTCAGAGAGAGAGACGGAGAGATAGAGTTTGGGAAGGCAAGGCTGGCTCTCTAGAGAGACAGACAGAGAGAGACAGAGAGCCAGCCTTGCCTTGCCAGAGACAGACAGACAGCCAGCCTTGCCTTGCCAAGAGAATGAGACAGAGAGACAGAGAGATAGAGGTTGGCAAGGCAAGGCTGGCTCTCTAGAGTGACAGAGAGAAAGACAGTGAGCCAGCCTTGCCTTGCCAGAGACAGACAGCCATCCAGGCCTTGCCTTGCCTTGCCAGAGAGAGTGAGACAGAGAGACCGAGAGATAGAGGTTGGCATGGCAAGGCTGGCTCTCTAGGGAGACAGACAGAGAGTGACAGAGAGACAGCCTTGCCTTGCCAGAGAGAGACAGACAGCCAGCCTTGCCTTGCCAGAGATAGACTGACAGCCAGCCCTGCCTTACCAGAGAGAGCCAGACAGAAGGACAGAGACAAAAACAGCCAGCCATGTCTTGCGAGAAAGAGAGACATAGAGCCAGCCTTGCCTTGCCAGAGAGAGACAGACAGCCAGCCTTGACTTGCCTTGCCAGAGAGAGAAACAGAGAGCAAGCCAGCAAAGTAGCGCAAGAAAGAGAGCCAGCCATGCCTTGCCAGAGAGAGTCAGAGAGAGAGACCGAGACATGGAGGTTGGCAATGCAAGCCTGGCTCTCTAGAGAGACAGACAGACAGAGAAAGAGAGCCATCCTTGCCCTGCCAGAGAGAGACAGACATCCAGGCTTGCCTTGCCATGGCAGAGAGAGTCAGACAGAGAGACAGAGAGATAGAGGTTGGCAAGACAAGACTGGCTCTCTAGAGAGATAGACAGAGAGAGACAGAGAGCCAGCCTTGCCTTGCCAGAGATAGACAGACAGCCAGCCTTGCCTTGCCAGAGAGAGTCAGACAGAGAGACCGAGACATAGAGGTTGGCAAGGCAAAGCTGGCTCTCTAGAGACACAGACAGAGAGAGACAGAGAGCCAGCCTTGCCTTGCCAGAGAGAGACAGACAGCCAGCCTTGCCTTGCCATGCCAGAGAGAGTGAGACAGAGAGACAGAGAGATAGAGGTTGGCAAGGCAAGGCTGGCTCTCTAGAGAGACAGACAGAGAGAGACAGACAGAGAGAGACAGAGAGCCAGCCTTGCCTTGCCAGAGAGAGACAGACAGCCAGCCTTGTCTTGCCAGAGACAGAGAGAGTGAGACAGAGAGACAGAGAGATAGAGGTTGGCAAGCCAAGGCTCGCTCTCTAGAGAGACAGACAGAGTGAGATTGAGAGCCAGCCTTGCCTTGCCTGAGAGAGAGAGAGTGAGACAGAGAGACAGAGAGATAGAGGTTGGCAAGGCAATGCTGGCTCTCTAGAGAGACAGACAGAGAGAGACAGAGAGCCAGCCTTGCCTTGTCAGAGAGAGACAGACAGCCAGCCTTGCCTTGCCAGAGAGAATGAGACAGAGAGACAGAGAGATAGAGGTTGGCAAGGCAAGGCTGGCTCTCTAGAGAGACAGAGAGAGAGAGACAGAGAGACAGACAGCCAGCATTTCCTTGCCAGAGAGAGACAGAGAGAGTGAGACAGAGAGACAGAGAGATAGAGGTTGGCAAGGTAAGGCTGGCTCTCTAGAGAGACAGACAGAGAGAGGCAGAGAGCCAGCCTTGCCTTGCAGGAGAGAGAGAGACAGCCTGCCTTGCCTTGCCTTGCCAGAGAGAGTCAGACAGAGAAACCGAGAGATAGAGGTTGGCAAGGCAAGGCTGGCTCTCTAGAGAGACAGACAGAGAGAGGCAGAGAGCCAGCCTTGCTTGCCAGTGAGATAGACAGACAGCCTTGCCTTGCCAGACACAGACAGATAGAGAGAGAGAGAGAGCCAGCCTTGCCTTGTCTTGCCAGAGAGTGAGACAGAGAGCCAGCCATGCCTTGCCAGAGAGAGACAGACAGCCAGCCTTGCCTTGCCAGAGACAGAGGAGTCAGACAGAGAGACAGAGAGATAGAGGTTGGCAAGTAAAGGCTGGCTCTCTAGAGAGACATACAGAGAGAGACAGAGAGCCAGCCTTGCCTTTCCAGAGAGACAGACAGCCAGCCTTGCCTTGCCAGACACAGAAACAGAGAGCAAGCCAGCAGCGCAGAAGAGAGCCAGCCTTGCCTTGCCAGACTGAGTCAGAGAGAGAGACCGAGAGATAGGTTTGGCAAGGCAAGGCTGGCACTCTAGAGAGACAGAAAGAGAGACACAGAGCCAGCCTTGCCTTGCCAGAGAGAGACAGACAGCCAGCCTTGCCTAGCCTTGCCAGAGAGAGAGTCAGAGAGAGAGACCGAGAGATAGAGGTTGGCAAGGCAAGGCTGGCTCTCTAGAGAGGGAGAGACAGAGAGCCAGCCTTGCCTTGCCAGAGAGAGACAGACAGCCAGCCTTGCCTTGCCTTGCCAGAGAGAGACAGATGAGAGACAGAGAGATAGAGGTTGGCAAGGCAAGCTGGCTCTCTAGAGAGACAGACAGAGAGAGACAGAGAGCCAGCCTTGCCTTGCCAGAGAGAGACAGAGAGCCAGCCTGCCTTGCAGAGAGAGACAGAGAGCCAGCCTTGCCTTGCCAGAGAGAGACAGACAGCCAGCCTTGCCTTGCCAGAGACAGAGAGAGTGAGACAGAGAGACAGAGAGATAGAGGTTGGCAAGGCAAGGCTGGCTCTCTAGAGAGACAGACAGAGAGAGAGAGAGAGAGCCAGCCTTGCCTTGCCAGAGAGAGACAGACAGCCAGCCTTGCCTTGCCAGAGACAGAGAGAGTGAGACAGAGAGACAGAGAGATAGAGGTTGGCAAGCCAAGGCTCGCTCTCTAGAGAGACAGACAGAGAGAGACAGAGAGCCAGCCTTGCCTTGCCTGAGAGAGAGAGAGTGAGACAGAGAGACCGAGAGATAGAGGTTGGCAAGGCAATGCTGGCTCTCTAGAGAGACAGACAGAGAGAGACAGAGAGCCAGCCTTGCCTTGTCAGAGAGAGACAGACAGCCAGCCTTGCCTTGCCAGAGACAGAGAGAGTGAGACAGAGAGCCAGCCTTGCCTTGTCAGAGAGAGAGTGAGACAGAGAGCCAGCCATGCCTTGCCAGAGAGAGACAGACAGCCAGCCTTGCCTTGCCAGAGACAGAGAGAGTCAGACAGAGAGACAGAGAGATAGAGGTTGGCAAGGCAAGGCTGGCTCTCTAGAGAGACAGACAGAGAGAGACAGAGAGCCAGCCTTGCCTTGCCAGAGAGACAGACAGCCAGCCTTGCCTTGCCAGACACAGAAACAGAGAGCAAGCCAGCAAATAGCGCAAGAAAGAGAGCCAGCCTTGCCTTGCCAGACTGAGTCAGAGAGAGAGACCGAGAGATAGAGTTTGGCAAGGCAAGGCTGGCACTCTAGAGAGACAGAAAGAGAGAGACACAGAGCCAGCCTTGCCTTGCCAGAGAGAGACAGACAGACAGCCTGCCTAGCCTTGCCAGAGAGAGAGTCAGAGAGAGAGACGAGAGATAGAGGTTGGCAAGGCAAGGCTGGCTCTCTAGAGAGAGAGAGAGACAGAGAGCCAGCCTTGCCTTGCCAGAGAGAAGACAGAGAGCCAGCCTTGCCTTGCCTTGCCAGAGAGAGACAGAGAGACAGAGAGATAGAGGTTGGCAAGGCAATGCTGGCTCTCTAGAGAGACAGACAGAGAGAGACAGAGAGCCAGCCTTGCCTTGCCAGAGAGAGACAGACAGCCAGCCTTGCCTTGCCAGAGAGAGACAGACAGCCATCCTTGCCTTGCCAGAGACAGAGAGAGTGAGACAGAGAGACAGGGAGATAGATGTTGGCAAGGCAAGGCTGGCTCTCTAGAGAGACAGACAGAGAGAGACAGAGAGCCAGCCTTGCCTTGCCAGAGAGAGACAGACAGCCAGCCTTGCCTTGCCAGAGACAGAGAGAGTGAGACAGAGAGACAGAGAGATAGAGGTTGGCAAGCCAAGGCTCGCTCTCTAGAGAGACAGACAGAATGAGATTGAGAGCCAGCCTTGCCTTGCCTGAGAGAGAGAGAGTGAGACAGAGAGACCGAGAGATAGAGGTTGGCAAGGCAATGCTGGCTCTCTAGAGAGACAGACAGAGAGAGACAGAGAGCCAGCCTTGCCTTGTCAGAGAGAGACAGACAGCCAGCCTTGCCTTGCCAGACACAGACAGATAGAGAGAGAGAGAGAGCCAGCCTTGCCTTGTCAGAGAGAGAGTGAGACAGAGAGCCAGCCATGCCTTGCCAGAGAGAGACAGACAGCCAGCCTTGCCTTGCCAGAGACAGAGAGAGTCAGACAGAGAGAAAGAGAGATAGAGGTTGGCAAGTAAAGGCTGGCTCTCTAGAGAGACAGACAGAGAGAGACAGAGAGCCAGCCTTGCCTTTCCAGAGAGACAGACAGCCAGCCTTGCCTTGCCAGACACAGAAACAGAGAGCAAGCCAGCAAATAGCGCAAGAAAGAGAGCCAGCCTTGCCTTGCCAGACTGAGTCAGAGAGAGAGACCGAGAGATAGAGTTTGGCAAGGCAAGGCTGGCACTCTAGAGAGACAGAAAGAGAGAGACACAGAGCCAGCCTTGCCTTGCCAGAGAGAGACAGACAGACAGCCTTGCCTAGCCTTGCCAGAGAGAGAGTCAGAGAGAGAGACCGAGAGATAGAGGTTGGCAAGGCAAGGCTGGCTCTCTAGAGAGAGAGAGAGACAGAGAGCCAGCATTGCCTTGCAAGAGAGAAAGACAGAGAGCCAGCCTTGCCTTGCCTTGCCTTGCCAGAGAGAGACTGATGAGAGACAGAGAGATAGAGGTTGGCAAGGCAATGCTGGCTCTCTAGAGAGACAGACAGAGAGAGACAGAGAGCCAGGCTTGCCTTGCCAGAGAGAGACAGACAGCCAGCCTTACCTTGCCAGAGAGAGACAGACAGCCATCCTTGCCTTGCCAGAGACATAGAGAGTGAGACAGAGAGACAGGGAGATAGATGTTGGCAAGGCAAGGCTGGCTCTCTAGAGAGACAGACAGAGAGAGACAGCCTTGCCTTGCCAGAGAGAGACAGAGAGCCAGCCTTGCCTTGCCAGATACAGACAGACAGAGAGATACAGAGAGCCAGCCTTGCGTTGCCTTTCCAGAGAGAAAGAAAAAAACCCAGCCTTGCCCTGCCTTGCCAGTGAGAGACAGACAGCCAGCCTTGCCTTGCCTTGCAATAGAGAGAGACAGACAGCCAGCCTTGCCTTGCCAGAGAGAGACAGAAAGACAGACAGCCAGCCTTGCCTTGCCTTGCCAGAGAGAGTCAGACAGAGAGCCAGAGAGATAGAGGTTGGCAAGGCAAGGCTGGCTCTCTAGAGAGACAGACAGAGAGAGGCAGAGAGCCAGCCTTGCCTTGCCAGAGACATAACGACAGCCAGCCTTGCCTTAACAGAGACAGCCAGACAGAAGGACAGAGACAAAAACAGCCATCATTGCCTTGACATAAAGAGACAAAGAGCCAGGCTTGCCTTGCCTGAGATAGACAGAAAGACAGAGAGCCAGCCTTGCCTAGCCAGTGTGACAGAGACAGACAGAGACAGAGATCCAGCCTTGCATAGCCAGGAGAGAGACCGAGAGCCAGCCTTGCCTTGCCAGAGAGAGACAGACAGCAGAGAGGGCAGCAGCTTGCCTTAGCCAGAGAGAGAGACAGAGAGCCAGCCTGCTTGCCAGAGAGAGACAGACAGAGCCAGCCATGCCTTGCCAAAGAGAGTCAGAGAGAGAGAGCGAGAGATAGAAGTTGGCAAGGCAAGGCTGGCTCTCTAGAGACACAGACAGAGAGGGAGACAGAGAGCCAGCCTTGCCTTGCCAGAGAGAGACAGACAGACAGCCAGCCTTACCTTGCCTTGCCAGAGAGAATGAGACAGAGAGACAGAGAGATAGAGGTTGGCAAGGCAAGGCTGGCTCTCTAGAGAGACAGACAGAGAGATACAGACAGCCAGCCTTGCCTTGCCATGCCAGAGAGAGAGACAGAGAGCCAGTCTTGCCTTACCAGAGAGAGCCAGACAAAAGGACAGAGATAAAAACAGCCATCATTGCCTTACCAAAAAGAGACAGACAGCCAGCCTTTCCTTGCCAGAGAGAGAGTCAGAGAGAGAGACCGAGAGATAGAGGTTGGCAAGGCAAGGCTGGCTCTCTAGAGAGAGAGAGAGACAGAGAGCCAGCATTGCCTTGCAAGAGAGAAAGACAGAGAGCCAGGCTTGCCTTGCCTTGCCAGAGAGACAGATGAGAGACAGAGAGATAGAGGTTGGCAAGGCAATGCTGGCTCTCTAGAGAGACAGACAGAGAGAGACAGAGAGCCAGCCTTGCCTTGCCAGAGAGAGACAGACAGCCAGCCTTGCCTTGCCTTGCAGAGAGAGTCAGAGAGAGAGACAGGGAGATACAGGTTGGCAAGGCAAGGCTGGCTCTCTAGAGAGACAGACAGAGAGAGACAGAGAGCAAGCCTTGCCTTGCCAGAGAGAGACAGAGAGCCAGCCTTGCCTTGCCAGAGAGAGACAGAGAGCCAGCCTTGCCTTGCCAGAGAGAGTCAGAGAGAGAGACAGAGAGATAGAAGTTGGCAAGGCAAGGCTGGCTCTCTAGAGAGACAGACAGAGAGAGACAGAGAGCCAGCCTTGCCTTGCCAGAGAGAGACAGACAGCCAGCCTTGCCTTGCCTTGCCAGAGAGAGTCAGAGAGAGAGACCAAGAGTTAGAGTGTGGAAAGGAAAGGCTGGCTTTCTAGAGAGAGAGAGTGCCAGCCTTGCCTTGCCTTGCCAGAGAGAGCCAGACAGCCAGCCTTGCCTTGCCAGAGAGAGTCAGACAGAGAGACAGAGAGATAGAGGTTGGCAAGGCAAGGCTGGCTCTCTAGAGAGACAGACAGAGAGAGACAGAGAGCCAGCCTTGCCTTGCCCGAGAGAAACAGACAGCCAGCCTTGCCTTGCCATGCCAGAGAGAGTCAGACAGAGAGACAGAGAGATAGAGTTTGGCAAGGCAAGGCTGGCTCTCTAGAGAGAGAGACAGAGAGAGACAGAGAGCCAGCCTTGCCTTGCCAGAGAGAGACAGACAGCCAACCTTGTCTTGCCAGAGACAGAAGGAGTGAGACAGAGAGACACAGAGAGAGAGGTTGGCAAGGCAAGCTGGCTCTCTATAGAGACAGACAGAGAGAGACAGAGCCAGCCTTGCCTTGCCAGAGAGAGACAGAGAGCCTGTCTTGCCTTGCCATGCCAGAGAGAGTCAGACAGAGAGACAGAGAGATCGAGGTTGGCAAGGCAAGGCTGGCTCTCTAGAGAGACAGACAGAGACAGAGAGCCAGCCTTGCATTGTTAGAGAGACAGACAGCCAGCCTTGCCTTACCAGAGAGAGCCATTCAGAAGGACAGAGACAAAAACAGCCAACCATGCCTTGCCAGAGAGAGTGACAGAGAGACAGAGAGATGGAGGTTGGCTAGGCAAGGCTGGCTTTCTAGAGAGACAGAGAGACAGTGTGCCAGCCTTGCCTTGCCAGAGAGAGAGACGGAAGGACAGAGTGTAAAATAGCCAGCCATGTCTTGCCAGAGAGAGAGACAGAGAGCCAGCCTTGCCTTGCCAGACACAGCCAGACAGAAGGACAGAGAGCTACAGTTAGGAAAGGTAAAGCTGGCTCTCTAGAGGGACTGACAGACAGACAGTCAGAGACTCAGACTTGCCTTACCAGAGAGACAGAGTGCCAGCCTTGCCTTGCTAGAGAGAGATAGAGAGCCAGCCTTGCCTTGCCAGTGACAGGATGCCACAGACAGAAGGACAGAGAGAAAAACAGCCAGCCATGTCTTTCCAGAGAGAGAGACAGAGAGCCAGCCTTGCCTTGCCAGGCACAGCCAGACAGAAAGACAGAAAGCTACAGTTAGGCAAGGCAAGACTGGCTCTCTAGAGGGACCGACAGACAGACAGACAGACAGACAGACAGACAGACAGACTTGCCTTAGCAGAGAGAAAGAGACCCAGCCTTGCCTTGCCAGAGAGAGCCAGACAGAAGGACAGAGAGAAAAACAGCCAGCCATGCCTTGCCAGACAAATCAGACAGAAGGACAGAAAGCTACAGTTAGGCAAGGCAAGAGTGGCTCTCTAGAGGGACTGACAGACAGACAGACACACAGAAGCAAAGAGCCAGCCTTGCCTTGCCTGAGATAGACAGAGAGCCAGCCTTGCCTTGCCAGAAATAGCCAGACAGAAGGTCTGAGAGCTACAGCTAGGCAAAGAAAGGTTGGCTCTCTAGAGGGACAGATAGACAGACAGACAGACAGAGAGCCAGCCTTCCGAGGCCAGAGAGACAGAGAGCTAGCCTTGCCTTGCCAAGATAGGCAGACAGAGAGACAGAATACAGAAAAGGCGCCTCCCTTTCTTGTTCTGCCATGCGGAGACCCATACTGACAGCCAGCAAAGTAGGCAGAGATAGAGAGCCAGCCATGCCTGGCCAGAGAGGGAGAGACAGCCAGCCAGCCTTACCTTGACAGAGAGAGTCAAACAGAGAGACAGAGAGATAGAGGTTGGCAAGGCAAGGCTGGCTCTCTAGAGAGACAGACAGAGAAAGAGAGAGTCAGGCCTTCATTGCTAGAAGAAGCAAGACAGACAGAAGGACAGAGACAGAGAGCCAGCCTTGCCTTGCCAGAGAGAGCCAGACTGAAGGACAGAGAGATACATTTATGCAAGGCAAGGCTGCTCTCTAGACGGATAGAAATACAGACAGACAGAGAGCCAGCCTTGCCTTGCCATAGTGTGACCCCAAATGCCAGCCAGCAAATTAGAGAGAGACAGACAGCCAGCCATGTCTTGCCAGAGAGAGAGAGAGGAAGACAGACAGAAAGCCAGCCTTGCCTTGCCAGAGATAGACAGACAAACATAGAGATACATATTGGCAACGCGAGGCTGGCTCTCTAGACGTTGAGACAGACAGACAGACAGAGAGCCAACCTTGCCTTTCCACAGAGATTGACGTACAGACATAGAGATACACATTTGCAAGGCATGATTGGCTCTCTAGAGAGACAGACATCGAAAGAGAGATCCAGCCTAGCTTTGCCAGAGAGAGACACAGTGCCAGCCTTTCCTTTCCATGGAGACACCCAGAGAGGCAGCCTGCAAAATGGAGAGAGACAGAAAACCAGCCTTCCCTTGTCAGAGAGGGAGAGGGATAGATAAACAGACAGCCAGTCTTGCCTTGCCACAGAGTCAGACAGAGATACAGAGTGATAGAGGTTTGCACGGCAAGGCTGGCTCTCTAGAGAGACAGTCAGAGAGAGAGAAAGCCAGTCCTGGCTTACCAGAGAAATCAACACAGAGAGACAGACAGAGACAGAGAGCCATCCTTTTCTTGCCAGAGACAAACAGAGAGATAGCCAGCTTTGCATTGACAGATAGTGATAGACACACAGAGAGAGACAGATTGGTTTGGCAAGCTTGATTACGAGAGACAGACCGACATAGAGAAAGAACCAGGCTTCCCAAGCCAGAAAGGCAGACAGAGACAGAGAGAGAGAAAGCCCAGGTGATGTAATGCTGTATTGTTCAACCCAACTCCTAAATAATACCAAGGAAAAACACTAAGAACATTATTATTTTTTTTCCATTCTATAGATAAGTCATAAAACATATAAGGATTCCTTGGCTTGCCTGGGTTTATATAAAGTACGTTTACTTGCAAAACTGGGTTGTACACTGGTTCCTTATTTCTGAGTCTAATTGGAGAATTTCTACTAACATTTCATATATTTTTGTAAAAATATTAAATATTAGTGTCCTTTTTAATTACTGGTTATCAAACGTCACAGTTTGAGATAATTAAGCATTACTGAATATCTACTGGATTTTCACATAGGATGGCCTCCTACAAAACAAAATTTGTTTCTTGAAGAATGTTAGAATGCAAATGACAGATAAGCTCCCGTATATAAGAATACAATGATTAGAAATTTGGGCATGAAAACCTATTATATGTCCCAATCAATGTAAGTACTGTTAATCATAATTTACTAGACAGTTATTCTAGCTTTGGTTGTACAGTCAATGTTGAGTCAACAAGAGGATAATCAAATGAATCAATAGAACAAAACGGGACACAAAAATACAGTCATGTATCTATGTAGGCTTACGTATCTACAATAGTGTGACAAACACAAACAGTATCGATACAGTTGGGAAGAAAAGTACAGTGTTCTCAATAAATGTGCTTATTTACATGGTTCTTCACATGCCAAATAGACATTTGAGGGTCGCACACATGATGGAACTAGATAAGAACTAGATAAGAAAATATGCACAATATCATGAGATGTAAAGAAAATCAAAACTTCAAATCCAGAGTTATGATAATACCAAGAGCTAGATGCAGAACAACTGAACTCCTTATGGATGCTGTGATTGTACGGCGGTACACTGCTTCGGAAAATCTTAATGCATAATCATGCCTTCATGCATGCATTTAGGCAATTTTGTCACTGGGTAAACACCATCGCGTAGTCTTGCACAATCTTAAATGGCTACAGCATCACTAGGCAATATGATTTTATGGGCTTACCATTAAATATGCCGTCTGTTGTAAGGTTCACGACTATACCTACTGAAGCAGAATACAGACATACAAAAACAAAGTTCACAATAGCTCCAGATGCTCAACAGCTCAGGTGGGCATCAGTGACAGAATCATTAAGTAAGTACATTTTAGTCTACTCACAACATCAATTAAAAAGATTCCTGCTCCTGGTGGAATTGTAACTGCTTATGAAGACTTGTGACATTCTGGGAAAGATGAATTGAAGTATGGAAATTGGGGGGGGGGGATGGGGATCCCAGACCATACATACAAAATCCCAGATGACGCACTTGTCGGGGGCGCCTCTGCCGGACGGAACCCTGCCGGGGTCTCGGCCACAGTCCCCGCCTCAAGACTGGCGGGGGCAGAGACCCTGGCCTTGGGCGGCCAGTGCACCAAGTGGTGCCAGGCTCTGCCTGCTGGCCGCCCAATGGCGAGCTCTGGGGTTTTTGGTGATATGAAATAGCTGCTTTGGGACACCCAAAAGTAAGACCAGCGTTAGCGTAGGTGAGGCACTAATTTCTGGTGATTCCTAAGAACCGGGACATGAAACCTTAATGCAAGTGTGGGACTGAGAGCTGAATGTTCGGACTAAGCAAACCTTAGTCCACAAACATGATTGGAACACAGGGTTCAGCTCAGGACATGCCCAGCATGGTTTTGGCTCCAACTGGTCCACATTAAGCACAGAGTTGAGCCACGGTGTCTAAGGCAGGGGTCATGACAGGTGGATGGGGCTGCGGCAGGGTCTGGATACAGTTGTCGTCTCCCTTGGCACAAGTGTGGACTGGAAAAAGACGTACCAGGCCAGGCCAGACCGTAACACCTTCTGGTGCTTTGGAAAACCAGGGTGGATGTGGGATGGACTAGGCTAGGTCCCAACCTCAACTGAGCCATATACGAGCTATATGGGGGCGTGGACGACCGTGGCTGGGCTAAAACACTCTACAGCAAGAACCAGAACGGGATGATGGCCAGTTAG
Source organism: Ochotona curzoniae (assembly GCF_017591425.1). Classification (NCBI taxonomy): domain Eukaryota; kingdom Metazoa; phylum Chordata; class Mammalia; order Lagomorpha; family Ochotonidae; genus Ochotona; species Ochotona curzoniae. The sequence goes on from NW_024466599.1 coordinate 65,201,634, forward strand.
GAAAGGCCACTGTTCCTGCTAGGACAGGAGGCAAACTGGCACATGGACCCACTGGTATGCGTGAAACCTGGCACATGGAGGGGTTCTGATGGAGGAGCTCACGTAACTCCTCTGGCAGGACTCAGACCCTGCAGGTCAGCGCAAGGAACATGGAAGGTAACAGCCAAGAGGTCATAGAAAGTGTCCCACTGGCATGCATTTGGCATGGGTCGGGGGCAGACCAGGCTGAATCTGTTCATGTCATCCACTGGTAAATCTGATCGCCAGAACAGAGTGTGGGTTGAACCAGGTCTGGTCGTGACAAAAGCAACACACAAGTTGGAATGCCAAGGTGAGGTAGCCTGAGCCGGATGCAGCCGCAGCACCCAACCAGCACATGTGAGAACCAGGAAAGGAGGAGGCAGAGCTGACAGGGGAATAAGGGGTGGTTCCCTAGCTGAACACCAACTTACACTGAGGAACGTGAGTTGGGTAGGGGGTAGACCAGACCAGGCAGGGACACAGCACCTGTGCACCTCATGTGGACCAGATTGGGTGAAAACCAGGCTGGGCTGACTATTCCCACTGGTGCAAGCTACAATCAGAGTAGGTGAGGGTTGTTGGGGCTTAGTTGTAGCATCAGCTGGCGGAAGCTGGTACAAAGGGTTAGACACGTTGAGTTGAACCACAGGGCCAACTGGAGAGGGCACAACTAGAATGGGAGCGACCTGGGAGGGAAATAGTGGGCTCCTCCCTCGTGGGTCATCACCTTCCACGGAGGGCATGGGAACTAGGACAGGGGCTGGGGTGGCTAGACAGACACCCAACAACATCCGTTAGGGGTGGTAGGAGGAGATGATTGGATGGAAGTAGGTTGCAACACCTGTTGGCAAGTATATGAACAGAAGGGTATTTGGGACAGACTGGGCTAGTATGCCATACATACTGGCAAGCCAGGGTAGGGGGTGGGCCTGGTTGGGGTTACTGTGGGCTGCCCTGACTGGGCTGCAACTCCTACTGGTACGTGCGAGGGACAAGTGCGTCCAGGGCGGAACCAGGCCGGAATGCAAGAGGACACGGGTGGAGACAGAAATGACCCAGCAACTGCAACCACCAGCTGATTGGGGCAATGGACTGTGCCGGGCCCTATGCTTACTAGATCATGCAGGAATCTGGACTGGGAATACCTCAAAATTTCTTTGAGGATCTCCCCAGTCGAGACACTGGACTCAGAGTCCTAACCAAGAAAAGACAGAACAAGTCAATCAACAACCTCAGCTATCTGTTGGCAGCAAAACACAGGGCAAATGGACTCTAGAAGGGACTGTGTCAATCAATGGACTCTTCAACGACCACATCGTGCTTAGAGTGGCGAGACTGGCAGCGACCCATGAATGGTGAACTATTGGAACCACTTGATCGAGTATCTCAGAGCATGCCCCACATCCAGGACTTAGGGTGGGTGGGAAAGTGGGTGGGGCTTCTTCCTCTATATCCCCCTTTAGGCCTTGAACCTTTTTTACCCCAATTAAATTTGTAAGGATTGTCAAAATTAAAAAAATAAATTTAAAAAAAAAAGAGATACAAACTGGGGACTTGTGTGTCTAAAGTAGCTCACAAGATAATCCTGTCACATGATAACTACAGCTGGAAGAGAACTTTAAAATGACCAAGCTTCTCTTTCTCCAATTTCTGCATTGTTCACCTCTCTAATGTAAATAGATGCTTACAGCACTTACCTAAGTGTCAAGGAAAAGCAGAAGATTGCTGATGTGGAGCGAACATCCCAAAACATGGATGAGGCCTCCACGAGTGACTTGATCCCTGGCTCTCAACTTCTAATTATGTAACTTGCTATCTGTGCCTTGTACAGAATATTTGTGTAAACAGTAATCATCATTATTATTGAGCATAATGTATACATAATATTCAACTCCTACAAGGTTACCTATATTGCGTGTTTTCTTTTTATCAGAATCTTGCATATCTTCTCTACAATAGTTAATGAAAAAAATGCTATATGACCTTATTAATAAAATAAAACTGTAACTGTGACTAATAAAAAAAAAACCCCAGATGATACAAAATAAAAATTTTTAAAATGTTAAAACAAAATTCTGTATCTGTTTCTTTGTGTGATTGTAAGCAAGTATACATATATAAAAATTCATCAGGTTTATATGTAGGAATTATGTAACTTATTGTATTATGAATGATGCCTCATCAGAGACATTCGTGTCTTGATTTTAGGAGTTTGTTAAGTGTGTTACCTGGCAGAAGGGGGTTTTAAAATGTAAGTAATGTTAAAGACAATATGGGAATGGGGGAGTGTATACTGGGCTCCGGGTGTGTCAAATATAATCAACCACGGGGGCCTTAACTGAAATTTAGTTTGCAATTTGCATTAAGAAATGGAAATTAGGGCCCGGTGTGATAGCATAGTGGTTAAAGTCCTAGTCTTGCACGTGCCAGGATCCCATGTGGGTGCCTGTTCTAAGCCCGATGGCCCTTCTTCCCATCCAGCTCCTGCTTGTGGCCTGGCAAAGCAGTCGAGGATGATCCAAAGCCTTCAAATCCTGCACCCGTGTGGGAGACCCGGAAGAGCTTCTGGCTCCTGGCTTCTGGCTTCACATTAGCTCTGCTCCAGCCATTGCGGCCGCTTGGAGAGTGAACCATCGGATGGAAGATCTTCCTCTCTGTCTTTTCTCCTATGTGTATAAAAATAAATAAATAAAAAAATTGAAATTACTCATAATTTCAAAATTTGTTTACACAATAAATCTTTTATTTCAATTTTTTACTAACTTTGTAAAGTGGTGCCCTAGTTTTTGTGTTTGACAGCATGTTTTGATGCTAAGTGAAAACAAATATATTTTAAATAAAAGAAGGCATTAATAGCAAAAGGTTTGAAGGTTCCTAATCCTTATTTAAAAACATGTATTTGTAAGGTTTATACAGAGAAAGAGCAAGAGAGGGTGACAGAGATGCTTTGAGATCTCCAATGGGCAGCTTTGTTGCCCAGGTGCCAGCAGCTGGGCTGGGCCAGGCTGAAACCAAGAATTGAAACCTCAGTCAGGGAGTTCCACGTGGGTGGCAGGGACCCCGTCCTGGAGCCCTCATCTGCTGCCTCCCCGCGCATGTACCGACAGGAAACGGGATAGAAAGCAAATCAGCTGGCATTGAAAACAGGTACTCTGATGCGGGGACGAGCATCACAGGTAAATAGGCCCTGCATTAGATATCTGCCCCTCCATCCTTCTTGCTGACGAATCTTAAAGATATTCACATCTACTATGCTACTTCCCCTATCCCTGCTGCACTCACAAACCACTAGTCATCTTTGACCTGACGTCCTTACCAGGTCCTGAGTTCCCGGAGAGAATCTGTCCGCTACTGTGCGTATCCCAAGCGTGTCCTTATGCACACTGTACATACCAAGTGTTCTGTGCATGTTTGGTAAATTAGCTCAGTTTGAACCATGTCTGCACATGGGAGGCAGAGGCCAGGATAGGCAACATCCCTCTAATATGCTCTCTTAGCCTACTTAGCAAGCTTTCTACTGGCAAAGATACAGTAACATTAGTGGATCAGAATAATGAGGCTCAGTTTGTTTTAAAACAGCAGGATGTCATCAGATGAAACATTTCCATATCACTGTAGATTAAATAAAACATTGACCATTTCATGCTTTTTTTTTCCCTGGTAATGTTGCTTTGTCCTTCACATTAGTGATTTGTTCCACATGGCTACTCACTTAGGATAATAGCAGGCCAGGAGGCCTGAGAGAGACAGGGCCCCACCTGAGCGCTAATATTCCATTACACTGCCTTGAACTGTGGGCCTGGTAAAACTGTCAGTATCTTAAAACAAAGGAACTGTGCTTGATTCTGGATATTAGGAATTCAGTGACTGCAGTAGCAGTGATCAAATTATATAGCAAGGGGAGAGGCACGGCTGGCTATAAAGGGAGGCCATGGTCAAAATGAACTGTTTTCTGTGTCCAAACAACAAATATTTTTCAGCACCTATTATGTGAGCAACTCTGTGATAACTACTGTGGGGGGATTCATATGGGAGAGAAGATAGATTGCTTTGACTTCACAAGTTTACAATACAGTTGGGGAAATAAAACATTTAAGAGAAGTAACACAGGAATGGGACCAGTTCTTGCTATAAAAATTCAGAGGAGAGGGCATTTCACTAGGCAGGCTTTGGGGAGTTGGCAGGGAACAGAGGCAGGAGCAAGGCATGGCATTAAAGATGGAAAGCTAAGGATGCTTGATAGGGAGGCTGTGCACAGAACACTCGGGAACAATTCCCTGCCCTGTTATGCTCAAGGTTTCTGAAATGTGGCACTAGTGACATGGTAGCCTGTGTGTGGGGCTGTCTGGGGGCACTGTAGGATGTTTAACAGCATCTTTGATGTCAACCACCCAGACACCAGTTACTCCTGCCCCCTCCTTAGAATTTTGATAACTGAATGTCCTCCAAAGAAGAAAACTGTCCCCGGTAGAGAGCCACATACTGGAGCAGAAGTTTGCAGAAAGGAGGCTCTAGAGTCGCATTCTACACACACTGAGAAACCACTGCAAACGTCAGCTGGGATGAATAGCAGGGTGTGAACAGTTTAAAGGAGATCTGTCTCAGTAGCGTACCCAAGAAACACCAGAGGAAGGAATTCTGGGTAACAGAAGACAGACTGTAAAGCTGCCGTGATGGTGCAAGGAGAAGGGTCACAGGCAGCGGCCCCAGAGAGGTTCCAAGTAGCCCTCACCCACTGCACCATCTAGAACTCCCAGTCTCACATGGCTTTTTTCATCTGAATACCAAGTTCTCTGAGCCCCATTTCCCTTTAGAAATATGAAGCAGCAGAACTCCCTGTACCCATTTATAGGCTTCCTTGGAGAGAACAGCCACAAACTGTTGATTGTTAAGGCAGACCTTGGCTTTGAACACCCCACAGCCTGTGGTGGGGGAAAGCGGTGTAGCAGCACAGGACTCAAGACAAGCTAGGCACCATCCTTCAGGAGAGAAACACAGCAGCAATTGCTAAGCCTTAAACCAGGTATGCCCAGGTAATTCTTTTTAGCTACAAATCTATGCTGTCTATAAATACCAACTTTTTCTACATTCTTTAGATGATTAAAGCATCCAGTTGAATAGGGAAAGAAAAGTTGGGGGAGGAGGAGGTGTTTAAAAGGCTCTTTCCTAAGTTCACTGTGCTGTGCTGGAGTATCTGAAATCCCACTGAGGATATACTCACAGAATCCTCGAGAATATACAGATAGAATCCTAGAGATTTCCCAAACAGATTAAAATGCTATAAAAACATACACCGACCACCCATTAAAATAATAGTAGATAATACCTCTTCCTTCATGCTTGCCTGCAGTTGCTCAGAGCAGGGCCTACCATTAGAATGATTTGTCAAAGCAAAGGCAGTTTCTCAATGTTTTCTCATGTTCCATGTTAAAAATACAATCTACAGAGAAGTGATGCATCACCCTGGAAAACCAGTTGAGCAATTAGAAAACCTAGATTGAAATCCAGCTTTCCCACCATCTAGTTTTATGACCTTGGCAGACTCAATTACTTTATGTACTATAGTTCTTCGCTTATGAAATTAAAACAGAACTTGCTTACAAGGATTCTACACAAAATTTATAAATTCATAGCCGAAAGAAAGTCATGGAATGATGAATTTTAACGAAATATATAAACTCTTCAGTATTTATTTTGGTATCTGATTATCTTTGTCGGGTAATCGCTAAGAAAACCCCTGGCACTGTGAAGAATCACCATCTGATTTAGTATTAGCGGTTGTGCTTAATGTGTTGTTTGGATGAGAGCAGAGTTCCTGTCAAGTGTAGATCATCCAGGAGTCAGCCATGAGTAGGAAAAACACACCCTGTGGTCAGTCCTAGGTAGGATACTGAGTCTATCCATGAACCTGCTTTGCTGAGCCCCAAAAATCCTTCCTTATGAACCAGAAGGTGACAATTTCCTTTCTTTTTATAAGGACTAATGTTTCCACATCATCTGCTGCAAGCTCTGGCCCAAAGAGAAGTTTAGCGTTCAATTTACATGTCTTGAGAGAAGAGATGTCACCTACATGAGGTCACTTCCAAAAAAGCAAAAAAATTTTTAAAAAATCCTGCGAATTTCTGGCACAGAAGTTTTAATCCTACAGCTAAGTGCAAAAATATTTCCATGTCAATGACAGCCAATACAGAATGCTGGTCAGTTACCAATGTGTATATTGAATAATTACAGTGGAATCAAGGAGGCAGAGAAGGTTGGAGAAAGAATAGGTAGAGCATTCCAGAATAAAGACTTCCATTCTGATACCTGAGGAAGAAGCATATCTGTAATGCCTAAAACTCTTTTTGTAATTGACTACAGAATGCACACATGCTGTCAAAGAATTTGAATTATTTTTATGCAACTGCTTTCTTCAACTATCATTGCTCCCTCAAGATTCATATCTGCAGTTGATCTGCAGACAGTTGCAACTAACATATCAGAGCTACAGCTCTTATTGAAAAATTCCTCTCTGCAGATTACTTTCTGACACTTAATAGCCTAATGCCAGAAAGAAATGAAATCCCATTTTGCATCTGCCTCTTTAAATGTGGGTTTTCCACTCTCATAATTCCGAATTCTGGGTTCAAACATATCACCCTATAGCAAACAAAACATTGGATTAATGACCTGATATTATAAGCAGAAACAAAAAGGAATTGTTCTGAGACACACTTAAGTACAGTAATACCTAGTGGGAGAAAAGGGTTTGATGTGTTGCAGAAAAGCTAGTCTCACATTTGTTACCAATGCTATAATTTTGGAAAGTGATAGAACATTCTTCCATTTACTAGCACTATGAAACTATGGATGCAGTTCTTGTTTAACCCTGATCAATTGTGATTGCTGTAGCATTGAAAATCAAAAGATAGACCAGTCCAGATGTCTGTCCCTTTTTGCACTCTCTGCTTCTGACTAAGCTTCCTAACAATTAAGATTCCATATTACCTTTCATACAAACCACCCACACAGTCAAAACCAGGTCCGCAGTGAGCCTCTTCAGCCCACTCCAGGAACGTGGAACACCACAAGGAATGCTTTCTGCCTGCATGGTTAGTATGAAAGAAACCCAACCAAAGCCTAATTATAGACCAGTTAGATAATTAGCAGAGGCAACTGGTTCTCTTCCTTAGAATCTTTTAACTGCCACAAAGCAGTTTGGTAAACTTCTGAAACTCATTAGCCTCCTAAACAAAACACAAACTCTGTAAAACACTTTTGGGAACGAGATGATTTAGCCTTGCTCATGTTTTTGGGAGAGAGGGGAGTTAGAGTGGGTCTAAGGAGACAGACAAGAATGCAGGAACAGAGAATTGACTGCAACCTGAAAGGGGCTGGAGGTCTTTGGGGGATTGACAGATATAGCTTTCCAGTCATGCCTTGCATTTCTGTTTCATTGTTTTGAGTGGCTCATCATCTGCCCTTTAACTACCATGGAGATAGTTCAGTGCAAACCACAAGCAGTAAGCTGATAACTACATGGAAATTGCATGGAACGGATAGAAGCTATGTTTGACCTCAGACTATCCTTTTGCACACCTTAGTCCTTCTAAGGTGTGGAACCTGAAGAAGGACATTCAGAATCTTGGCTACTGAGGGAGACAGAGCCGGTTGAACCTCCTCTGAGAGGACAGGAAGGAGATGAACGAACAGGAAACCTGCTGGGTCACAGCTTTAGATAAAGGACCTGCTAGAGCAACAACTTGCGTATTGGGAGACTGTCCCTTGCTGTTGAAATGTAAGTGCCTCAAGCCTCCTCCCTGGATGCCTTGCAACAACCTTTTTTTTTTAAAGTCTGATGCTGTTGATAAACCTTGGCTATTGACCATCAGTCAGTAGTCCACACGTGTTGTTATTGGCTGCGTGCACCAAGCCCATCGCTGCAGGACAATGAACAGGAACCAATGACATATAAAGGATGGTGGGTAACCCCAGAGAAAGATATTACCTGAAGATTGAGGTATTGGGGATTCCCTGGAGTCCAGGCATACCTATTACAATGGTGATAGAGACATAAAAAGGAAAGGTTGCACTAGACTATGGTCTCCACTAATGTGAGAAGCTATCAGAAGACAATAAGAGAGTACTTGTCTGCATGCCTGTAAGAACTTCTATAAAGCTGGTAGGAGCAAAATGCGCACTAAGATTCTTGCTCCAAATGTGTTGAGCCTGTGCTGTGGTTGCAGATTCCTGCCTTGCATCATAGAAGTCCTGACGCAGAGTCAGACTTCCATTGCTGCAGTTCACTCTCATTGGAAAACCTCCATAGTATTTAAAATGCCAGTTCCTTTAAGGCTTATATTTCCCTTAAAATTCTTCCTTAATTGCATGGGTGGGGGGAGGGGCAGGGGGGAGGAGAAAACCAGACATTTAAGGATCAGGATTGTTTTAAAATGAACTGCATTAGCAGTACAGGGGAACATTGGGAAGCTGTCATTCACACTGAGAGACATAGCCTGAAAAAAGGATGGAGAAGACATCAAGTATGCATTTTAGCGTATCCTTGGCAAAGGAACCAATCATTTACCAACAACAGCCACCCGCCAACCAACAGAACAAACAAACTGAGTAAGCAGGAAGGAACACAAAGTGTTTCTTCTACAATTACTAAAGATAAGGGTTTCTCTTCTGTCACTGCTACTCAGCACAATTTTGGTAGTGCTAAAGAGAGCAAGGAGGCAAGGAAAAAGTCATCCAAACGGAAATCTCTGCCGACATTATCTTACATGTAGAAAACCCAAAAGATTCCACATGAAGAAAAAATGTTCCTCTGAAAAAAAAAGGATACAGAGTCTACAGAAATCAAACATGTTTTCTAGGATGGATATCTGATACTCACATAGGATGCCACCAGCTTCCTGCAGCAGGTGATGGTTCAAACAGTTGGGTTCTTGCCACCCAGGATGGAGATGTGGCTGAGCCTCTGGCTTTACAATGGCTCATTCCACCTGCTTGGGGCATTTGGAGAAGGAACCAGCAATGGGCCATCTCTGCCTCCACTTTTCAAATAAGTAAAACATAAGAAATCAAAAAAGACAAAATCTACTTTTATATGCTAAAAATAATGATTTTTTATTACTTTTCATTTGAGATATTAACTCATTTTAAAACAATATCAAAATGCAATGCAAACTAATAATTATATAGAAATATAATTCAAAGTCACGTGTCTGAAATTAAGACATAAATAGGTTAAACGACTCAATACTGTTGAAATGTCAATAGTATCTAAAGTTGTTATGGAATCAATGTGATCCTTATCAAAATCTCAACAATAATTTCCTGTAGAAGTAGAAAAACATACCACAAAATTCATATGGAATTTCAAGGAGCACATAGAACATGGAATAAAGATTCTGGAAATGAATCCTTATTATATATTATCAGATCACTTTGGATAAACGTGCCAGATCTCCAGAGTAGGGAGATTGCTACTGGAGTCACAAGAACTGTAAAGATTAGGTCTTGATGGGTCTGATGCAGTAGCCTCATGGCTAAAGTCCTCACCTTGCAAGCACCGGCATCTCATATGGGCACCAATTCCTGTCCCGGCTGCCCCACTTCCCTTCCAGCTCCCTTCTTGTGGTCTGGGAAAGCAGTTGAGGATGGCCCAAAGCCTGAACCATGCATGTGCTTGGGAGACCCGGAAGAAGCTCTTAGTTCCTGGCTTCTGGCTCCTGGCTTCAGATCAACTCTGGCCATTGTGGCTACTTGTGGAGTGAATCAGTAGCTGAAAAATATTTATCTCTGTCTTCCCTTCTGTCTATAAATCTGACTTTCCAAGAAAGATAAATACCTCTTTAAAGAAGTCTTCACCTCACATCAACACGAAAAGATAAGTCAAAACTGACCAAACACCTAAATATATATGAGTTAAATTTAACAATTCTTAGATGAAAGCTTACAAAAAGAGCTTCAGACCAATCGATCTGGCAATGGTTTCTTTAGCATGACATTAAAGACACAGGCAACAAAAGAAAAAACTAGAAACTTAAGCTGATCAAAAATCAATTTTTTTCCACAGTAAAAGACTCAATTAACAGAGTAAGAAGCAATCTATAAGAGAAAATATTTACAAATTACATATCTGATGAAGAAGTAATTCCCAGAAAGCACTGAACTCTCCATGTCAACAAGGACAGAACCAAACACAGTCAACATCACTGGGATTTAGGATCATGCAAGCCAAAGCAATACGATACCATCTCCCACTCTGGCTGTTACAAGAGAAAACAGAAGACAAGTGCTAGCACAGCTGTTGGAAACTTGAAAGTTTGTGCATTAATGGTAGGTATATAAAATAGAGCAAACATTGTAGAAAATAGTACAGGTGGGTAGTCAAAATTAAAGATAGAATTATTTGCTTTATTAACCTCACTTTTGAGTATATACAAAAATTCAAATCAAGGATTTAAACAGATATTTTCATACCCATATTCATGAATTATCATAATGGCTAAAAGTAGAAGCAACCCAAACACCCATTTGTAGATAAATAAAATATGGTATATATGAGAGGTCTTAAAAATGCTAATAGAAACTATACATTATGGAAATAATTTGCATGGATTTTCCATTTTTGCACAAAAATATACTCATATATAACTTGATAAAGCAAGTTAGTGTAACTAAACTGTTATATCATGTCTGAGCATGATCTCATTTTGGGGAATTAAGAAGACTACGACATGAATTTGAAAAGAGCCTCTAAAACAGCAATATAAATTTTGATAAAACTGAAGCAAGAGCAAACACCAGATAGCGAAACTTGGATGGGAAGATGATACAAGTCTTGATGCTTGCAATGACATCAGCAGTTCGCACAATGAACCATGCACTGATAGACCATCTACAAGGACTTGCTCATTCCCTAACTGACGAGGCTATCATTAACAACAAATAACCAACAGTGCACACATAGCAACTTGTTTAGCTTACACCACTGCAACTGAAAATTTATTACACTTGGGTAGACCTGCTGCTCAATGCATATCCAAACTATAGTGAACAGATCAGCTGCAGACAGAAACAGAGTTTTCAATAACTATGTCAAAATCTTGAAGCATTTCTTGAAAAAAAAAAAAGGGAACAAAAATGAAACATGGCCTTCTTAGTATGACCCTGAAGGCAACATGCACTCAAAACAATGGATGCTAAATGATATCATCATAAACAGACCAATCAGCTCAAGCCAACTGATTGTGGCAGATACTCATGACTTTCAACTTCCTGCAGGGCCAAATGAGAATGATATCTGCTTATTATGAGAGGGCTTTTCTTTTTTTTTTTTTTGTTACCCAAATTTTTGCAGGAAAAAATGTTGAGATAACTTCACCAAATGTCTGTCTCCGCCATGACCATGCTCTGGTCCATTTTTCCAACATAGCAAAGGCAATTTTGCCAGAGGCTCAATAGGAAATCATGACACATTTACCTTACAACTCATATTTAGCTCCTTCTAAAATGTTTTTGCCTCTGAATCTTAAAAACGGCAACCTTTATGGTCTGTTAGTAATAACTTCAAAAGGCTGCATTGGTAATGTTAAATTCCTAGGATTCTCTATTCTTTGAGCATGAATTACATGGCTAAGATTATCACTTATAAACGTGTCTTGAATTTGATGGAGCTTATAAAGTTGATCTCTTTGTATCCTTTAATCAATTCGTATGGATGCTTTGAAGCACCCTCCATATGTGTAATACTTGCCTTAAGAACAAAACTGTGGCAGACATGTGGTATTAGTTTATGCCTGCATCTCCTAGTTTAGACCTGAGGTCAGTTTTAATTCCATGTTTCAGCTAATGTATGCTCTAGGGAGCAGTAACGATGGCTCAAAATTTGGGCCACTGACACAGCAATAGGAAGCCTGGATTAATACCCTGGATTTGGCCTTGGCCTTGGCCTGGCCCTGCCCTGCTCTTGGGCAGGGGTTAGGGGAGGCTGAGGAGTGAACTAGTAAATATAAACACTTTAGGCAGATAAATTAGTTACAGATGATAGAGACATACAAAGATGTAGCTTACATACATACATGACAGATTTCTCTGTACCTTTCAAATAAAATAAGCCCAAATGATGATGAACATTTCAGGAATAAACCAAAAGAGGGAAGTGTTCTCCTTTCCCTTTCTGCTTCTTATATGAAATAAAAACATCTGATGCATGCTACAATATCAACGAGCCTCTCATTCTTCTACATTAAATAGACCATCTATAGAAGGAAATCTGATTCCATTTATACACTATCTAAAGCTTTCAACAAAGTAGAGAAACAACTGACAGGGGACTAATATCTAGTATTAACTAAGAGCTCCAGAAACTCCATGACAGTGAAACAAACAACCCTTTGAAGAAACAGGCAAAGGAAATCAACAGACATTTTTCAAAAGAACAAATTCAAATGGGTAATAGACATGAAAAAATGCTCAGGCTCCCTAGCTCTCAGGGAAATACAAATGAAAACCACAATGAGGTTCCACATAACTCTACTGACATTGCCCTATATTCAGAACTCTCTAACACCTTCTGGTGTGGATATGGGAACCAAAGTATCCTCCTTCACTGTTGGTGGGAGTGTAGGCTAATACAACCACTATGGAACTGAGTATGCAGAGTGCTTAGAGAACTGAAAAAAGAACTTACATCTTGGGAGATCTAAACAACAATTCCACCATAACCTACAACTCCAAGATGGCAATCTCATGTGCAGTAGAATCGATCCAGTGAGACTCAGGTAGAACCTATCAGTGTTCCACCTCTCTGAATTCATATCTGTCAGTGCAGAATCTCCTGTGTGCTCGATAGTCACCTATAGGACTCTTGCAGACTTCCTTTTAAGTTCTGGGATTAGGACTTTTGCTATTATGAACCTTAGAATCACTAGAATTCTACCAGGGTTGGAAAGGCATGCAATGCAGTACAAGCTAATACACACAGACCACTGGAAAAAATGCGCAAATGAGTGGGTGGCATGAATGAAAACATTGCTAAGAAGATATGAATCATTAAGGAGAACCAAGTGGAAATTTTGCAGATGAATGCTTCATTCAGTGAAATTAAGAGAGAAAAAACTACCATGGAGAGTTTCAGCAGTAGAATGTAGCTGCTGTAGAGAGTAGAGAGAAGAATTTCTGATCTGGAGGGGAAAACTGTTAGAGTAACCCAGTCAGACAAAAATAAAGAGAAAAGAATTAAAACAGCTTAAAAAGTCTATGTGGAACCTAAGAAACCATTAAATGACTAATTATATTATAGTTTTTACTGAAGGTATGAAGGAGGAAAGAGATGTTGAGAGCTGGATAAATGACGTAATAGCTGAACATTTCCCAGGTTTTGTAGGAAATATGGACACCCAGATACAAAAGATCCCAATAAGACTCAACCACGTCTCCGAGGCACAGCGTAGTCAGAGTCTCAAAAGGCAAGGATAAGGAGAGAATACTAAAGACAGGAAAAGTGTCCAGTTATATATAAAGGAAAATCAATTAACTGCTTACACACACAGAGAAATAAAGTTTCAAACGAATGAATGATGCCTTAGAAAAGTGAGCAAAACGAAGTGTAAATTAGCAGGAGGTGAGAATTAACAAGGATTAGGGCATAAATAAACGAAATTGAAACAAACAAATCAGTTAAAGAAAAGTTCAACAAAAAGCTAGTGTTTTGGAAAGTTAAAATAGACAGACCTTTAACCAGACTAGCAGAAAGAAAAAGCTGAGATAATACAGTTAGAAGACATTATAACCAAAACCACTAAAATTATAAAGGATCATATTATGATGAAAAACCTATATGATAACAAGCTGAAAAATCTAAAATAAAAAAAGGATTAATTCCTGTGTATTGCCTGCCAAGATTATGTCACATAGTAAATCTAGACAGATCAAGAGTAAGCAAAAAGACTGGAATAGTAATTAGTAAATAGTCAAGGAAAAGCCCAGGACTATTGCTGAACACCCCAAACTGGATGGAGGCATTGTTGTAGAACCCCAAACTAGGCTTACTTGATGGATGTACAGAATCCCTATCACTGAACAGCAGAGTGATAGAACATTATGGCCCACCTGGAGCAACAGACTGGTGGCTAAATCCTCACCGTGCATGCACCCAGATCCCATATGGTTACGGCCTCAGCTGGTTTCTTGTTTCCTTTATCTCTCATCTAGCTATGTGTTTGTGGCCTGAGATGGCAGTGGAGGAAGCTCCTGGCTCCTGATTCAGATCAACTTGGCTCCAACCATTGGTGCTGCTTGGGGAATGAATCAGTGGATGGAAGATCATTCTGTATCTCCTTCTCTTGGTAAATCTGACCTTCCAATAAAAATACATCTTTTTAGAAAGGAAATATAAGCCTTACTGCAAAGTTCAGAGCAGGGAGCCAAGCAGCTAGGGTGAAGGTCCTTACAGGCAGAAAATTGGGTTGAGAGTCAGTAATATAGTGATGTTTAGGAAATTTGCAGTAATCTGGCGGGCTCCATCCAGCCCATGACATCAGTGGCGGTAGTCACAGGACTTCATTCCAGACAACTGGCTATTAAGGTTCTTATCCATTAGAGAAACAGATGGCTCCTGAGCATCACTCCCTTAAGTCAGAGAACTTTTTCTGCTAAGAAGCAGACAGGATGGGACACCTGTGCTAAGGGAGACAGACTAGTACACCTGGGGCTGGATCTTGCTTTTACATCGTAGAAGTTTGGCTTCAGGACCTGGTGGCTTTACTACTGAATTCTACAAAATATCTATAGAGGAAAACTCTCAAATACTTCTCAAACTATTCCAGAATATTGAACAGAATGAAACTCTGACACAGAGTTTTATGAGGCCAGCATCACTCTAATATCAAAACCAAAGACACAGCATTTACAGAACTCTGCAGATGTGCATCTTTGATGAGCATAGACACAAAAATTCTCACAAATGTTAGAAAACTAAATGTAAATCCTATCAAAAAGACACACAGGCAACAGCACGGTAGACTAGTGGTTAACGTCCTTACCTTGCATGTGCCACAGTCCCATATGGGTGCCGGTTCTAATCCCTGCAACTCCGCTTCCCATCCAGTTCCTGCCTGTGGCCTGGGAAAGCAGTCGAGGACGGCCCAAAGTCTTGGGACCCTGCACCCCTGTGGGCAGACCTGGAAGAGGCTCCGGATTCCTGGCTTCGCATTGGCTCAGCTCTGGCTGTTGTGGTGGCTTAGGGAGTGAATCAACGTATGAGAGATACTCCTCTTTGTCTCTAATCCTCTCTGTATATCTGCTTTACCAATAAAAATAAAATATATTTAAAAACATACATAATAATCGGTTAAGACATCCCAGAGATGCAAAGGTGGCTGAATATTCACAAATCAATAAATGCCATAACTAATATCAACAGAATGAAGAACATAAACCATATGCTTATCTCACACAGAAGCAAATGATAAGATTCAATATCTCTTCATGAGATTTCTCCACAAATTAGGCATAGAAATAACATACCTCCAAATTAACACATATATGACTAATAGCCTGTATCATGCTCAGTCGAGAACATCTGGATCAATTTCCCCTCAGACCTGGAACAAAACAAGGATGTTCCCTTTCACCACTCTCATTTAAGATCGTACTGGAATACTAGCAATAGCAATTATGAAGGAAAGAGAAAAAAGGGAGGCCCATGTCAAAATATATATCATCAAAAAGGCTGTTAAAACTGAAATACCAATCCAGTAAAATTGAAGACTACAAAAGAAAAATACAAAAATAGTAGCAGCAGATGATGGCACAAATGCTTGGGCTTTTGTCTCCCATATGGCAGAACTACCTGGTTTAAACCTTGACCACTGACTGAATTTGGAGAGGGAAACTGCTGATAAAAATCCTGTGTGTGTGTGTGTGTGTGTGTGTGTGTGATTCTGACTTTCACATAAATAAGGAAATCTATGAGGAACAAAGTACAATGAGAAATCGGCTCACTCCTGTCAGAATCGTTCTTACCCAAACGAAGCCACAAAAGCTGCTGAGCATAGAGAGAATGCAATTGATGGAAATGTAAATCGGAGCAGGCACTGCAGAAAACAGTATGGAAATTTCTTACGGAGACAGACTTGCCACGTGATCCATTAATCCCACTACTGGCTATAAAACCAAAGACATGGCCACTTTCAATCAAGTGCACTATTATGTTTATGGCAGCACTGTTCACACCAGCCAAAACAGGGAATCAACTTAGGTGCCCATCAGCAAATGGATGGGTAACGGAAGTGCTTAGAGCTGTGTCTCTAAATATACCTATACACACACACACACACACACATATGATTGTTCAGCTATAAAAAGAATGAAATTCTACCATCTACATAAAAACAGATGTATCTGAAAAACATCACACTGAATGAAATAAGCCAGGCACAGAAAGCTATCCTTTCTACCCTTTATTTGTAGGGTATAAATTTAAAAAATATAAGAGATGCTTGTGTGCATCAATATGGCTGTAAAATCGTTTTGTTCTGCTTGTTTTATAAGAGTTCTCAAACCAAATGTAAACAAGGCTGTGTACACTCCCAGCACACAAGTTTAAACCGCAGTTTTACAAATGTGATTATTTTAAATTTTATTGTCTATCAATAAAATAGACATCCTTTCATTTGAATTCTGTATGGTCCTTGCCTTTATTCCTATAGAACTATGATCTTTTCACTATTTACTTGTTGAACTCCATTCAGTACTACATTAAACCTCTGATATTAACATAAATTTAAAATGTTGTCTCCAAATTTAATGAAACAAAAAATGACAGGAGGATAAAGTGACGGTAGGAGAAATGTAAGAAAGAAAATATTTTAAATTCTTAGAACTACACCTGTGAACGACATGGAACCTGTTTTCTGTATTACATTATTAATTATTGCAATCTTTGCATTATAATATTAATATTACATTAAATGAGAATTGATGAGTACAGTGTTGCAGTGATTATCCAGCATTTGCTGACCCTGAGAATCTAATGTATTTCTTAAAAATTTTCCTTGAGGGCCTGGTGCAATAGCCTAGTGGCTAAAGTCCTTGCCTTGCAATGCACCAGGATCCCATATGGGCTCCGGTTCCTGCCCTGGATTCTCCACTTCTCTTCTATCTTCCTGCCTGTGGCCTGGAAAAGCAGTAAAGGGTGGCCCAAGGTCTTGGGATCCTGCACCTGAGTGGGAGAGCCAGAAGCGACTCCTGGCTCCCAGCTTCAGAATGACTTAGCTCTAGCTATTGCAGCTACTTGAGGGTGAATCAACAGAAGGAGCATCTTTCTCTCTGTACCTCTTTCTGTAAGTCTGCCTTGTCAATCAAAATACATCTTTATAAGAAAATAGCCTTAAACATTTCTTTAAAAACTTATCAACATAAACTTGTAGAAGAAACTTTTTTATAATTTATATAATATATAAATTAAGTGCTCAATAAACTTTTCGACTTTACATAGAAATCAATTATTTAAACCCACATAACTTCACCCAGGAAATTTTCAAGGGAAACATGGTCTTTCTCTAATGAAGGTTTTTATCAAAGTATAAGAAAGAAGGCATTTTATACAACTGAAAAGAGACAACACAGTAAAATAAAACTGAATATAATTCTACGGATTCATGAGGGCACTTTAAAAATTTCCTGGAAGATGGCATTCGAAGTTAAGTATTTTGAAGCAAAATATTTAGAAATCCCTTAAGCTTTTTCATAATACTCATTTTCTATGAATTTTTTCAAATACCCTTATACACACACACACATATATTTCAAAAATTCTAATTAAGATACTAAGTATCTGGGGATAAATGTTTATATGCTCATTGTAATCAAGAAAGATTTATCCTAAGAACAAAATAGTGGTTAAAGTCCGCAAAACACAAAGTGACTGCTGCAGTCTCCATTAGAAACAACCTGATTCAAAGAAAAGCAACAACAACAACATGTTTATGTTGACAGAAAAAAAAAGCAGTTGGAAGCTCAACACTTTTATCATTAAGAAAAAAAAAAAACTCACACTTTCAGAAAACCAAAAATAGAAGGTAATTTTCTTATCATTGTAAAGGTTATCCCACAAAGGCCTACAGTAAATATCATGTTTAATGAAGACATTTTTGGGCAATTCCATGTCTGGGATTTAACAAGAATGCTTTCTAATTAAGAATTTTCTTGCCCTCCCCTTGGCCTTAGCCTTCCTGTTTGCATGTGGACGAGAGAAGGCAATTCAGAAGGCATTGTAGACAGGCTTGCTACACAAGCGCCGGGCCAGCGGCTGCCAGGAATGGAGAGGGAGGAGAACAGCAGAGGCGAGCTGCTCATTCTTGGTCTGTTTCTGTGGCACTGGATCACTCGCTGCCTGTGCGCAAAGAAGCAATGTACAAAGGCCTGGGTGATCGGACCCAACACCCGGAACAGGTCTCAAAAGCAACAACGCCTTCACACTTAGGGCTGGAGGAGGCTGTGCTGGCTGTGCCACAGCAGCTCAACTTCTTTCCTCTGTTGCTTCCTCTTCTTTCTTTTCAAAGGTGCCTACTCTACAGTGAACACCTTGAACTCTTACTATTGTCATTTGATCTCTTAAAGTAAACCCAGTATGTGGTACAAGTCAACAAACATATGATAATATGCAAAGGAAATATAATGTGATTTCTAGTAGATCGGAAAGATTACTGAGTAGAGGACCAATATTGTTTAGTAACAAATGTTCTTGCTATGCTGGATTAACAATATGTATGTTAACTTTTAAGAAGCCTGGAAAACATAGAAAACCTATGTTTGGAAAGAATTAGCTGAAAAGACAGTCAGGACTTAATGAACAAGGATTTGAGGAACACGCGAAGAACCCCAGAGTCCCACATATGTGGGTTTGTACCCTGGCGTTGCAGTTTACTGGCCTTGTAAATCATTGATAAAATATTTAACTCAGAACAGTTTGCTAGACACAGCTTAATATCTAGAAAGTATTGCTTTTTTCCATAACAGTTAACTAAAATATAAACTTTATGCACAATGATGATTATCAATAATATGAAAGAAACAAAATCTTTAAAAAGTTGTATAATACTTCTACCTAGAGAGTTACAAACATTTTAGAGAAGGAATTTTGAAAAAGCTATGGAAGTGCAAAAATACACTGATTTCATGGTTGGGCAGACTCAATAGTGCACACACTAAAAGCACTGCTCGTCAGAACCCTACTCCATTCCATTTTAAGTGGCCTGGAAGTTTTGCTGTTGCCAATATGAGAAATGACCTGTAAAACGGCAATCTGATGGTGGCATTAGGTTTAAATGAGATAATCACACAAAGAGGTCATCATAGTGCCCATCAAATCTTAATATGCAGCAAACGCTAGGTTTAAAAATTGTTAGCAAAATAATTACTGGTGTCTAAACTGATCCTTGAGAAATTTTCCAGGCATGCATAGAGAATGAGGCAGAAACAAAGCATTCCAAACAGTGGGCAAGGGATAAGCAAAACCCCAAGCCATGCAGCAAGTGTGGGTATTGTCATTGAAGCCACAGTTAAATCAGAGTGAGAAGGTAGCTAGAGGCTGGGTCCACCATATTCCCACACACTTATCATGAATTGCTACTTGCCTTATTTTAATTATAGATGAATGATCTTTTCCTTTCAAAACTCAATTCTAAATCATCTCCGATATCCTTGAACTTTTGCAACAGTGCATCTGCAAAGAGCTGGTTTAATTTGTGGTTAGGATGCTTGTAGAGTAAACTACACAACTCCTTAATAAAAATCACGCTTTCATTCTCAAGATTTAATGATGGTAGAAGATGTTGCTTTGGTTCTAGAAGTCCTTTTTCATTTGATTGCACAGGGGAAGACGCAATCTAGGAATAGTCCATCCCTTCCAGACCCACTGGAACCTTCCCACGTGGAAACCTCTCCAGGGATCTAGAGGTTTCCTTTGGAGTGCAGTTGGAGAGAATAAGAGCAACACGCCCGTAAGACTGAATTTGGCTTCCCAAACTGTTCACCTTCAAAAGGATTCAAGGGGATCGTAGGCTTTTAAAATAAATATAAGGTCTCTTACAAGAATATGCCCTTTAAAGCATTTAATGGGCGGGGGGAGAAATAGATTACTAGATAAAGATTAATGTGTTTCATTTTTCTTCAAAGTTCTATTTTGCAAGGATAAACAAACTGGGAAAAAACGCTGCCTGGACATGATCTTGTATTTTCTTCCTGGATAGCAGAGAATACAAATTTCAGACCTGATGTCAAAATCATTCATCCTGGTAGCTCGAGGGAGGGGAGTAAGATCCCCCATGCTTCATTTCTATTCTAACCATCAAGTCTCCAACAGTTTCCCCTTAAAATACAAAAATGAAAATAAATCACATTCAAATGCACAATGAAAGAAAAGATCTGGTTGGCTTTTGTTATTTTTTTTCCTCATAGCTCTAATATGTCTGGGGCTCTTTTTTCACAAGGACAAGTGTTCACGGTTCCAAAACACAGTCAGTCTCCGTCTCAGGGGCTGGGCAATTGGCAAGATGCCAAGCTGCCTTTGGAGAGTAAAACAAGGCTCAGGCAGGGCCAGGGCACATCAGCATCTGGGCATAGGCACTACTGGGGAGGAACCGCAGTCTGGCTGCCTTTTACGAAGGGGTGTGTCGGTGTGCCATGGCTGTTTTGGAGGAATTACTCTGAAGGCCCACATTGCCCTACTCTATTCTCACCAACTTCTCAACATAAATTACCACTTAATAGGAGACAGGTGACACTCAAGAAGACTGTTCACAGCTTTACCATGTAATTTTCACAGCACCTTCTTGGCACCTGGGCACTATCCTAGGGCATACATGTGGAGCAAGGGCAGCTAGACTGGGAATGCCACTGGAGTGCTGGGCAGTTGCTGAGGAAGCTCATGCCTCCTACATCCCCTTAGGGATAAGAGTGAGGTATTTGCTTTGTACCACTGGACTTAAATTTTTCCCCTACAATTTTCTTCCTCCATCCCTCTAGTAATTCCTCTTACCTTTCTTTATTCTCTTCCCTTGCTTCCTCTTTTTATTTCTCCTCTTCCTTCATTTCTGTAAATGAAAGTTTAAAGAAAAAATGTAGATCACTATATTACTTGGCAATAACAGTTAATTAAAAAATAAAAACAAAAATGGTTCTTAAATTTCAGTTACATTCAGCTGCTGGCTAATTATCCAAGCTTGAGGCTTAACCTTTTTTGTCGAAAACCAAATCAGAGGGTTTTGTGTTTGATGAAATCAGAACAGCAAGGGAATAGTTTTGTTTTTCTTTCCTCATGATGATTCAGGACCCTGTGCATGTGACACATGAAAGTTTGCATTTGCTAGCTGTGGACCAGAAAAATACTGAACTGAATAGTGTTTAAATCATCACGGTCTGCAAGCCAGCTCAGGCCAAATCTGTATGCTTACTTAGCAAATGCTGACTGAGCAGCGACTCTATTGGACCTGAGATGCCATGGCAAACAAACTGGACAAAATTCTCTCTCTTGTAGAATGACATGGTGAGCTAACATGAGACTATACAAATGATTTATAAGTAAAATCCGCAGCCAGTTAGAGGGAGATTTACACAATGCAAAAGACTAAAGGAAGAATTAGGAATGGTAATATTGGGCACCACTTGTAAATGATGCAACAGGCAGCAGGTACGCAAAGGTCAGCGTGCATGTCCTCACTGCTGAAGGCAACAGTAGGACACTGGTAGACCCCAAGTGGACAAGAGGGATCCTAAGAAAAAAAGGAGACAGGAAAGCTAGGACGTTACAGAAAGATGGGGGTGGGGCAGATTATGTGGTCACAGGGGTCACGCTCGGTTTCACTCCCGCAAAATGGAATTACTTCCTGACAAATTTTTCCCAGAATGCCTGCTATTCTCTTCCTGCTCTCTTCTTGCCTTAGGAGTGGCATCACCACACCCATTCCTCCTCATGTGGGCTGCAGTTTCAACCCAATTTCCTATACCATCTTGTTCTTAGCAATAATTTTGAAAAGCATAGCCACAGGAAGTTATAGGGCTGTTATCTTTGCAAAGTTAGTTGGTCATTTTTACTGCAGCTTCTCTCGACTGCATCTGTGCCAGTTAGTTAGGTCCATGCCCTGCTATTATATCCTAAGGCAGAGTTAGGAAGAATAAAGCCCTTTTGCAGTTTCTATTTTCCATATCCACACTAGGCTACATGAGTTGGTTATATAACCAGAAGGATAAAGGCGGGGAAACTGTATGGAAACTTGTGCAGAAAAGGCACATTAAAATAGCACCAAATTTATGCAGAAATATAACAGAGGTAAAACTATATGAGTCAGAGTAGAGCAATAAACTTTGTGGATTTCTTGGTTGAGAAGAGCAAACTCTTTGCAGAGAGAAAAGAATTAGATCCTTACAGATACTGATTTTTCAAGGATTTGGGCAATGGAGTTCTGGCTGCATGTTAGTGATGGGTTTAAAGAGACTTGTAAGGCTCCCATAGTTTGCAAATTACCCTTTTTAAAAAAAATTACATTGAAGATGAATGGAAGAAATCGTTTACCAAATGCAGATTATCTGGGAATAGTGGCTTATTGCATCATAATCATCAACTAGTCCCACATGTAGCATTAATCTATTTTATTGATTTCCAATCCACTGGAGATCAGACCAACATACTAGCCTAGATGAAGAAAAAATGAAAAATTAAGGAAAAACTCAGAAAATGAAACTCTACTTTCATGTCACTTCCTATTGGGAATCAAGGGCCAGTGTGTAGTGTGCATCGCTTTTAAAATGGCAATGGCATAAAACAGGCTTCAAAATACATGTTTGGACGATTTACTGAATAAACAAACAGTGAAAAGTAAGAATAAAGAGAAGGCATGGTATGAATTCCTCCAGTGAAGATACTCTTCTGACTAGGGGGAAAAATAGTTACATGGGTAGGGTTTTGGAGGTCAGAACAATGAGGTGAAAGGAAAAGAATGACAGCAGATGAGAAATGAAAACCAAAAGGAAAGTGGCAATTTAGACACATGTCACTTACATAATGTGCCCAGATTAAAGGATACATGTTGAGCAGCCTACACATAGGACATTGATACCAAGAGCCAAAGGGTGGGTCAGGCCTGTGTGACTGCATCACCATTGCCTCAGAATAAATAGGGTTATTTGATCTTGGTATGCTCTGGGAGTCATTCATGTTTGCTGAAAGGGGGATGGAGAGAGGCACAGGTACCTTAAAAATCTGCTTTGCCAGTATTTTTAAATAGGCTATTAAGTTGAAGACAGAGCACTTGCCTGGGTTTTTAGAATTATAGATGAGGCTGTCCTATCTATAAGGCACATCTAAATTTACACTGCGGTTGGCATCTATATACATGGAAATAAATCCAAATAATCTGGGGACCTTTAAAACAATGTAGGTTTTTCAGATCTACTGTGAATTTCATCTACGAAATATGATTTTCTGTTTTATAAATAAATATGTCTGAGTGCTACAGAAGTTGGTGTCTTAACACTAAGACACTACTTGGGTAAGAGTCATTTTTGGCAAGTTTCTTTGAGTTATACAATTTAAATTTCTCCTTTGAAAAATGACTGATTTTTACATTGTAAATAATGCTACAACAGCCAGTATATTACTACATGATTAAGATCAAGTTTTACCTTGCTATACACCATTTCTATATTGTGTGATTAACATGTTTGATGCAAATCATTCCCTATCTCAAGGGACAAAATTTAGTGGCCAAAAGCTTAGGCTTGGCAGTTGGGCTTTAAAAATTATGGAGTGTCACCAAAGAGGCAGTCTTACATAAAACTATATTTTTTGCAAATCTATGGAAAAAACCTGGATGCACTTCAAAACAATTTTAACCAAAAAATAAAGTTGTTTCTTCATTCCATTTTCTATGAACTTCTGGGAATAATCTCTTAAGTGCTGAGCAATTTATCCAAAGTCCCTGAGACGGATTTGTGTGTGTATATAGTATTTTTCTCACCTGAAAAAAAAAGGAGCCTTAAAGCCATATCTATATCAGACAGTTGGTAGGAAGATTAATACAGAATGACACTTTTAAGGCAGTCAGCACAGAAGCTGGCTGGCTGCCCAACACAGTCCTGGCTGCCTCCAGAGTTCGAACTTCATGTTCACATCTGCTGCATTGGCATTCACACATTTGAATTTACCTGAGCTTTCAATGTACAGGATGAAACTGTGCCTTAGACATAGAAGAAACATGCAGCTAGAAAGATCTCTGGGGGAGGTATGGTTGGAGACAGTTTTGAGGAAAGCACCAGGAAACCAAGTTTCTGAGAAACTATGTATTTAGGGTCACATGGTAGGAGAGAGCAAGTTTGGCTCCGCATTTGGATATGAGATGACATTCAAGTCCACTTCCAGGAAACATTCTCCAAATTTCTTTCTAATACTGGCATTTTAAAATTTAAAGGAATAGTTAAATAACCAGCTTAAGGTCATAAAGTTAGTGACAGTGTTAAGATGAGCTGAATCCTAATATGTTCTACAAATGTTTGATGTAATCAGAGAAATAACTGCAGCAAAGGCAGTTTTCAAAATAGTGTTTCATAGTTTTAATTTTTAAGTCTGTGAAAATGGCATAATGTACTGCTCTAGCCTCTTTGCTTGGCTGTTAGCAGACAGTGTTTTGAATGTGGGGCAATACAACTATGGTGGAGATTTCTGAAAGTGAAGTAAGAGAATGCCATGTCATGGAGTGTGTTCCAGAAGAAAACAAGTAAGAGCCATTCCATCTATAGTTCTGCTTTTGGATTACTATTTTTAAAGCATTTTCTTCTACAAGCTCTTGTTCTGTATTCTGAGTATACATTTACACATGACCTTCACACCTAAAGAATAAAGAATTGTTCTGTACCTTCTGCATGCAAGTTACACTCAGAAAAACTACCCTTGCAAGACACCATCTTCAAACCTGATTCACAAACACAGAAAGAGATGTTTCAACAGGGTACAACTTTGTGGGAGCAGATTAGGAATGTTGGATGGGAAATAGATGTCATAAATGTAAGAAGGGCACCAAAAAGACCTCAGAATTGCTTTTTGTTTTCTGCTGCTTGGGGGGTGTGCAGTACCTTTTTTGTGAAAAGGTATTAGTAAAAACAAAACGAATTTGATTCAACTATGGACTTTGGTTAATAATAATGTATTAATGTTGACATAATCACTGCGAAGCATTCATCAACCTAATGTCAACTATTACTATTTATTGAAACTCAGTTGAGAGCTTATGGGAACTCTCTGCCTCACCCATCCAATGTATTTACAAATCTCAAACTATTCTAAAATAAATTTATTAACAGTTAACAAGAACATGGTGCCTAACTGCGAAATGCTTACTGTCTATTGGGAAAGACATACTTGGGAGAAGTAATAAATGGAAGTGGTGGAGTAGCTAAGAGACTATTCGGTAGCACTGCAAGAGATTAGGACACTTTAGAGTAAGATGATAGCTTTATAGATGTTGAAAGATGAGATTTTAGGGTTTTTTTAATCCAATGAGCAGTATCAGTGAAAATTTAGAAAATCATGCCGTTTCACACATCTCCAGACCGCTGGCGTGCAGTTGCATAAAGGAGATGAGCATTTCCAGGTGGAGGATCTCTACCCATGCTTGCATTTTCTTACCAGAATAACGCATACAACATCATATTTACCACATATCCAGAACTTATACTGAAGTTATGATTTGGGTATAGAAATATTTAATATACATCTTTACAAGTAGTAATTCATTCCATAATATCAAATTAAAAAGAGAAAAATCAGTGGGAGGGAAGAGAACTTAGGACAGTACTGAGGAGTTCCAGAAATTACTGTCAGATCAGTGTGATATGAGCTTGCAAACTGAATGGGCAAGAGTTGCTAAAAGCATGGAAGGTCATCAAAAAAAGCTGGTGTCATGGAGGTCATTGGAAGAGATGTTTCAGGGAGAAAGTGGCCAGTGGGAATATCTGTGAGAAAGGAAATGAGCATTGGACTTACCTGGGGTATTAGTAGAATGGAAGCCTTAACTGGGCATTGTTGACCTTCTGCCCCAACCCCTTTGTGTCCCCTTACCACTGGTGCACCTCACCCTCACTGTCTGCTTTTGTTCTAACAGTTCCACTTGTAATTATCTTTAATGGACCTACCTCAGGCTATATGTCACCTAAGCCTCCACATAGGTTTTGATTCTGGAAACCAAAAATAAATCTTCATAGAAAAAATACCCATTTGCAACAGGGGTAGGTGAGAAAGGATTTGCCCTTTCCAAGCCTATGGGGGTAGTTCTATGGAACTGAGTCCAAGATTTCAACATATAAGGTACTGAGCCACAAACCTTACCTCTATAGTTGACAACTTAATGACTAATATTAAGGGAAGCAATGAGATTCGAAGTTCCTTTTTTATGAGAGTGTATGTGCATGGAAGAGATATAGTAATAAATATGTTTTCATTTATATACGAGTGTTGGAATATACAGAGATCATGGCAGATCCTAAATCACTTAGTTTGCAGAGAAAGGAAAGGTTTACAGAGAGTTGGATGGATGCATATGCAACTCGAGTTACTCATGTTGCACAGTAGAGAAAAAGATGTAGAGTTTGCAGTAGACATGTGGTACTTATGTAAGCACACCTACTTGCCTGAACATCATAGGGTAGGTTGCATTATCACTTTTAAAAGGGGAAACTTTAAAAAGAGAATGATCTCATTTCAGAGAGAATTCAGTTATCTGTAAGCATTTGGCAACATTAGCTTCAATTGTCTAGCATAATCATACATTTTGATCTAAGTTCTCAAAATATTAGTTTTCAGAATAAGATCTAATCATTAGCATTTTAGATTTATGATGTTCATTAGACTATGTTAGAGAGTTTACTTTTCAGAATAGAATGAATCAAAGACAGCTTTTAGATAAAGACTAAGCAAGCATATTAGTCTGAAATAACAATGACAGTCTATGGCAACAGATAAGCCAATGAAAGTGTTTTCAGGATTAATTTTTACATATGATATACTAAATTAGCTTATGCACTTAAAAGAATCATCATGTTATGGATAGAGAGTGTACGTTAAGTGTGAGGATGGTTTAAAGGGCTTCAGGGTGAGTAAAAAGCAGAATGCAGTAACAGCAGAGGGCATGAGGTCACACATCAACAACTTCCATAAACAGGCTGCTTGGAAGTTGCACAGGGCTGGTTAGCTGAGTGCTGCTGTGATGTCAGGGGACATAGGATTATCAGTTGTCCCATCTTTGTGTTGCTGAGTCTTTATCCCACAGGAAAGCTTCAGTTACACATAGGCATAGCAGTTACCCTTCTCTGTTTTCAGTTGGAATGATTCTACCCAGACTCCACAAGCTCAGTAGTTGCCATGGACTGGACAAAGAATGGCCACCCTCTGGAAGGCAGCTCACTCAGAGGCTAGTCTGTAAGTCAAAAGATACAGTGATGCAAAAATAATTATGAGGATGTTAATAGTGGTTTGGAGTATTTGTCAGCTAATTAGATCATGTGCTTATAGGCTTTCTGGGAACATTTTAGATTTTCTAGGTGGGATACCATGATGAAAAAGATAAGCAGCAAAAGAAACATTGGGATTTGTCAGAGATCTCAGTTTCCAAGGCTGCTGGAGCCTAAATTCCAATTTCCTGTCTAATAGTACAAACTGTTAATATTTCTTGAGTCCTTTTTTTCTTTGTAAAATGAACGGCCCAATACTCAAGGAAGGTTCTTGTATCTAGAATAAGGAACACATATCTAGGTTTAATCCTGGTTCTTTTCCATAATAAAAACAATGAATGAGTTTTGAACAATGAATTAAATCTCAGTAAGAGTTTCCTACAAAAAACTAGCTCACAAAAATACAAGGAAAATTAAATAATCTAATGTGAATGGCCATAGACATAGGCCTATTGTTCCACATTATGGTGTGCAAAGATAGATCTATGCAGCAAAATATACACTTGGGGACAACCAAGATGATGGAATAGGGCAAAGACATGTTAAAACAGATGGAGACTCACTAGACAGGGTAAAGCAGAAAGGACATATTCCAAGAAACAGGAAAGGACAGGCCAATGGCAGAGGGGAAACTGAAGACTGACAGACACAGGGAAGCAGCAGAGACAACAATGTGATGTTGCAGTAATCAAATACCTCAGTGGTAGTCAGTGAACAGCAATCTGAGCTCCAAATATGGTTGGAGCTTCACTAGTAGCCAGCGGGGAAGGGGAGTCCACCATCAGTTCAGGAGGTGAATCCAAATAAATGCTCATCCTGCTGATTTATTTGGTTTGAACAGGAGCAGAGAGAGAAAGCAACAGACCCAAAATATGTGGTATGGGAATAGGATAGATTTCACAACCCAGCACCCACTCCCATCAGAGCCATATTGGGTGCCATTTTGTGTAGGGAGGCAAAGGTTATAGAATGGTACTGTGCATACACTAAGTTGGGCGCAAACTCACTTCCAGTTAAGTGCAATGCACTGGTCCCACAACGAAACTAACACGAACTTTGGTATCCTGCGGGTCAAAGTAAGTCCAGGTGGTCCTTAAACCTAATATCCAGCAGACTCCAGCAAGATCAGCACCACCAACAACTTAGTTGTTTAGGCTACCTGGTGTCTCCCTAATTCTGGGAACTGCTCAAACTGGAAGTGGGAGAAAGGTTATATAAACAGCAGTACAGCATTGGATCACAGGAAGTGAAGATAGGTGAGCCAAGAGCTGGGCTATGGAGACCACGGTGGAAGCCTAACATACTCGCTAGAGGGACTGGCACAAGTGACTGCAAACAAAGAACCAGGTACCAAAAGCAATAAGTAAAACTGAACTCTAGACCTGTAGATGATGCAGGTTAGAAACTAGTCTAGGGAAGAAGAATCCGCTAAGCAGAAGTACAATGACAAGGAACAAAAGAAGAGACAGAAGCACAATAAATATTACTGAAGAGTTCCCTGCAAAGAAGCAAAAGCCTTTGCCAACTCAGAATTAAGTGAGGAATATATCAAAGAAATGGCAGATAAGAAGCTTTAAAACAACTTTTCAAGTTCTTTAACAATGAGAAGCACATGACTAAAGGAATATGTCACACAGGAACTAGCAACACAAACAAAGTCATGTAGAATTATTAGAGATGAAAGACACAATGGAGCAAATAAAAAATTCAGTGCCAAGTCTCAATAATAAATTGAAAGAGGCAGAAGAAAGGATCTCAGATTTGGAAGATATTTCTTGCCACAATGGGGAAACAATCAAAAAGCTGGAAGAGGAACTGAGTCAAACTAAGAAAGGATTCAAGAATTAAGGGACATGATTAAAAAGCCAAATATAAGAGTTACATTAGTTTTAGATAGCACAGAAAGAGAATCTGGGTTTAAAAATGTTTTAATGCATAATAAAGGAAAACTTCTCTATTATAGAGAACGAATTAGAAAACACAATATAGGAGAGGTACAGAACTCCCAATATGGTTGACCAGAAATGATCTTCACCATGACACAGGATAATCAAGCTCTCTCCAGTCTAACATAAGGAAAGGACCCTTAAACGTGAATGTGGAAAAAAAATTAATTGAAACTTAGAGGAATGGTAATCAGGCTTACAGCTAACTTCTCAGAGGAAACTGTACCGGCCAGAAGAAAATAGAGTGATATATTACAGATTCTAAAAGCAAAAACAAAATTTGTTGGTCCAGAATAATGTACCTAGCAAAGCTTTCTTTTGTCTTTGAAAATGAAATAAAATTCTTCCACAGCAAAGAAAAGCTCAAAGAATACACCTCTTCCAGACCTGCCCTACAAATGATACTTGAAGATGTTCTCTTCACAGAGAAAAGCAATAGCATCAACCAGTATCAAAGGTAACTGAAGAACACCCCAGTAAAACAACAACAGAAGACTGAATCAATGAGCCAAATTGATTGCTAAAATAACAGGACCAAGTCACCACCTATTCATATTAACCCTGAATGTAAATCACTTAAACTGTTCAAACAAATGCCATAGATTAGTAGACTGGATCAAAAAACAGAACCCATCTATCTATTGCCTACAGGAGACACATCTCACCAACAAATATCAGTGGAAACTATTATCTCATGGATTTTGATGTTTTGTTTTTATTTTCATTTCTTCAAAACAGTTTTTCTTCTCATAAAAAATTCTTTAATAACTCACTGGTCATACATCAGCATTATTTTCTTCAAGAAATTTCTTGATTTTCTTTTTTATTTCTTCAGATACACATTAGTCATTCAGTAGCATGTTATTTAACCTTATGGTGTTGTAAATTTCTATTTTTCCTATTGTTGATTTTGCTTTGTAGCTTTTAAGGGGATGTATAGTAACTATGTAATAGAGACTGTCACATCCAGATGTGAGGACACAATGCAATATGCATCTCTACTTCCATATCAAAGGTGGACTCCCAAAGAAAGTGTTAAATATTTATTGACAATAGGATGCTGGACTCTTTGCCACTGTCTATGCACACAATGATTATGAAAAACTATACTATTGTAATAATATAGGGGAAATTAATAGCAGAGACGGATGGATTCTGGAAAGGTGTAAGGAAAACCCCAGAGTCTATGTAGCTATATCATAAAATATTAATAATAAAAATTGAAAAAGATGCAGACTTAGGAAGGATAGCATTGACATTCAGTAAGAAAGCAGGGAAAGATAATCCTAGTAAAGAAATGTTACAGAACTTATGAAGAACTAAAGATCAGTATGGGTCAAGTGTGTGGTAAACATGTTTAACTTCCTTCTTTTATTTTCCATGGGCTTGAGACATGCTTGTTCTAAATTTTCTAAACTATTGAATGCCCTAAATTCCTAAAGGCTAACATAAACGGTATATATCTGATCTATTTTACCAAAAAAAAAAAGACAATGTAATACCATGTGAGTTATTCTTTCTAGCAGCAAATTTTATATATAACTGAAGTTGGATAGAACTTAATTTTGTACACATTAGTACATTCTTATTTTAATCCTGGTGTAATTCTTAAGAAGAAACCAAGAGATGTGAAACAGCATTGGAAATGTTTAAGGCCATATTTTTTCCCTCCTAAAATTGTCATAAAGATTTGTTTGTGACTTGTTATTGTTTACCTAACACATTTACCGAGTGGTTTTACTTCTACTCATATTTCTTCTCTAACACATAAGTAAGAACTTTTGATTTGGAAGATGGGTCTAGAACTAACAACTGTAAAACAGAAAAGAAGATCTAACTATACTGGAGATTTGAAGCATCCAAGGGCCAGCTTAGGGAAGAATATACTGCTTATCAACTGTGTACCCACTGCAATTTAGACACTTCGGTTCCCCCTTGGCTGACTGGACTTGATACAGACTTCCAAAACTGAGAAGTTAATATGGGCTTCTCAGTCTTCATCTAAGGCACTCTGAATTCTAGATGTTCCTTATAAGGTTATTGTTGGATATTTTTATCCCCCAAATTGAGATTATAACGATTGTTGGCGAGGTGGAAGTGCTGTTCATTCAGAAAGAAAAGACGGCAGAAAAACTCATTATAAGCCAGCAGCACAGCGGTGTGGAATATAAATTTCAGGCCTCGGGCAAATTTTTGCAAAGGTTTATCTCCTTGGCATAAAATTTTTCTCCATTGTATGAATCTTTCCTATACACTGTACACATCTTATACCCTCTGAATGATAGAACTTAGACCTAAAAGTTTCATCTAATTCACTTCTATCTTGGTTTGGATGAGATAACTGGAACAGAAAGAAATACCATGACATCACCCAAGCATTTGGGGACAGAAGCAAAACTACATGCCACAGTCTCTGCCTCTCTCCCACACTACCTCTAAAGTTGGCTCTCCCAGTTCTTCCGGGCACCAAATGTCTACTCCATCCCGCCCATCCCGTTGTGTAAGCCATAAATCATCCCAAAGCAAAAGTAAGTTCAGATGGACTTCTCCTTTAAACAAGGAATCTGCATGGAAACAGCCCAGACTGCCAGCTCAGCCAAACAGGAGATTGTAACCTGCAGCATCTGTTTACCTCTGGGGACTGTAAACTTTCTTAAATCTTAAGTGAAGTTTGTGATTCACTGTTTTCTCAATAAAGAGTCTTTTACTGTCATGAAACAGACTAAGAACTATAACTCTAGCAAATGAATCATACACCAAACCCTTGGCTCTTCTCTATTTAATGAATGGCATTCCTCCCACTACAGCCAATGGGAATACGATGTTCAATTAGATACAACAAAACCTTTACGGACAAATACAGATTTTACTTCATGGTTTTTCCAGTGAAACGTCTGGTTCCCAACATTTCTTGCAAATCTATACCAAACTTGATTCTCATGGTAAATGACACCTTGATTCTAATGATGATGCATGCCAGGCACAGGAAGGAAAAGAGGAAGCCACATCAGCTGCTCAGGCATCTGCGGATTTAGCATCAGATTTGTCAAATAAGGCCTGCCTCCACGAAGCATTTCTGGACAATTCTTCTGAAACCAACAAATCTCATTTTCCCTTTAACCAAAAACTTAGCTCTTTTCTACTTCATCATGACACAGAAAACAGTTTATCTTTTATCTGTAGGCAAGACAGTCCTCTGCACAGCCAATTAGTTAAACACACAAACTAACTGGATTTAAAGAGATTCCAGAATAATTTGTACATCTCTCGTTTAACACAGTAGACTGGGGCCCAAGTCACTTCCCTCTGAATGCCTACTTATCTTACCCCACTTTACACAAGCAGAAAGGTCAAATAAAACTACCAATTCAGATTTTGAGTACAATACCAACAGAAAAAGTATTCATTTTAGTAAAATCACAAGAATAAATTTACACTAAGTACAACTTGGTTGGATCAGAAGAAATGTTGGTAGTGACTTGTGTAGGTTGGAGTCTGCAAGCACCCTGTGCTCTGACATGCACATATCTGGACCCATAAAAGAAACTATATCTGCATTAAGCTCAGAAAGAGAAGCATCACATTAACTTACAGGTATGCTATTAGTTCATTCAACAAGTGTGTGTGTGACACATACTAAGTGCAAGGATCGTACACATCAAACAAAGCCAAAGTCAAACAAAATTGTGATAGCTGCAACCAAGAGCTAATAATCCAGCAATGCTTACTTACCTCTGCTATTTACTGAACACTTACTATATGAGAGAGAATCCCTTAAGCATACTAGCTAGGAGAATTTAATTGTATCTTAATCAAAACAAGTATTTTTGAGGGAAAACTTGTTAAGCATATTGATCTTAAGCACTTGTTCAGGCTGTATTAAATTTGCTAACATGAAAACCAATAATAAGGAATATGACAGCCAAAATTGAATTAAGGATGGAAACTGAATTAAGAAAGGAAGAAATGCTTGCTATTCAGTGTGAGGAGCAGGGATCAGAATCAGTCTATAAACTATTAATTATCCAAGACCAGGAAAATACAAAATTTACAAAGTGCTTAGTAACTGTCACAGGAAGTGTGTGTATGCAAAGAGTAAGTTATGCAGACTTAGCTAACAGCTGCACAGAGCACTGCCTACCTTGTCCACACTGTGCTTACTTTGGCCCTTCTGCTCCTCTGCTGAATCTTCCCCCTAGGAGGGCAAAGAAAAGATACACATTTTAGTCACCTCCTGCTGTAG
This sequence comes from Ochotona curzoniae, assembly GCF_017591425.1. NCBI lineage: Eukaryota > Metazoa > Chordata > Mammalia > Lagomorpha > Ochotonidae > Ochotona > Ochotona curzoniae. Next base: position 65,235,339 of record NW_024466599.1, read on the forward strand.
CTTACTCTTTGCACCAGATCAAATCAAATAATGAATGGGCAAAAGCACAATTCACCAAAGAACAGAGAGATGTGGCAAATAAGTCCATTAAAATATGTGCAAAAGGTTTAATTACAAAAGAAATGCAAACTGAAAATTGATATGAGGATTATAGCTAAGATCAAACAACAAGCACAAATATCACCTGGCAAAATCAAGTGCTGGCCTGCATGTAGAAGTGCGGATCTCTAAAAGCTCAGAACTGGGAATGCAAAATGGTACAAGCACTTTGGAAGATAGTTTTGCATTTCCTTTTAACATTAAATGTACTCACTGTATGATACTACAGCAAATTTCTTACTAGATAATTATTCAGGAAAGTGGAAATTATCCACATGGCCATCTGACTAAAAGTATTACTAGCAGTTTTAGTGCATCAAATGGTCAGTGGTAAAAAAAAAAAATCTGCACTGTGGTCTAACATGGTATATCATATATAATTAAAATGATTTGAAAAGCACTACAAAAGAATGTGTTCCTGATATATGCAATGAAATGGACAAGTCTCAAAAGAATATAGCAAAAAAAAAAAAAAAGGCCTGACACAAGACTGACATTACATGTACAGGTCTAAAACTGTGGCAGTGGTGCTTGGGAACAGGAGAAGAAATTGATTTGAAAAGGAGATGAGGAAACTTTTCAGGATGATGGGCATGTATTACAGGTTGACAGTCATGGTGGTTCCATGACTGTGAATATTGGAAAATGGATACTTGAGCAATAGGCAGCCTTGAGGCGACCATAGCCCCATCTCAGCTTGATTAGAACCTTATGAGAAGTTTTAGCTAGAACCACCCTACTAAGCTGCTCACAGATTTAAACGATAGAAACTGTAAGATCATAGTAACTTCTAAGCTACTAGGGACTGGCATTGTGGTTTAGCAGGACAAATTGCCACCTGAAGCATCCTGCATGGACATCAGTTCAAGTTCAAGCTGATCCACTTCTGATCCAGCTCCCTGCCGATGAGGATGCTGGTTATGGGAGATCACCCCTGGATCTCAGCCTGCCTAGCCCATGTGGGAGGCCGTAGGCACATGGCACACTGTGTCCCTAAGGGGGGCATTTGACAGTTTTGGCTAACCAAGACCCCAACCTGGCCTATTCCCTGGGCATACAGCAAGAGGGATGGGCTGCACTCCCATCTCTCTTTGCTGCCTCTTTAATGAGCTGTGCTAAGACTTCCTTTGTACACAACTCTAGGAAGCCAAATGTTACATTCTTCTGCTTTTCAGCAGGTGAGTTTGCATTGAGACACAGTTTCCTTTGCTTCCTGACCTTTAACTTCACTGGAGTGTCCAGATAGACAGACGTATCAATTAGCCACACACAATGTCATTGTCGGGTAGAAGTACTGTTGGAACCACCCTTTTGCCTGCTCCCTTTTCTTATACTACATAACCTTGTGACTTCACTCAAATAAACAGACATCATTCACCACCAGTTTGTTGAACATCATGATTAGCAACTCCTGTCCCCTTATTAAACTATGATAGCATTTAACATTTCTAATTAATTACTAAACCCCATTGATTCTATTTTGTAAAAAAAAATCTCTGCAGTTCATCTACAGTTCATCTCTTGTCTGGAACTGTGCAGTAGCTTCTAGCTGTTTTTACTGACTCTGGTTCTAGCTCCATGTTATAGTCAGAGTGGGCACACTCACATTTTTTCCCACTTAACAAAAGTCCAGGAAGAGATTATTCATTCATTCATTGGTTCACTCTCCAGATGTCCACAATGGTCAGAATTGGGAATCAAGAACTCAGTGCAAATCTCTCACACATATGATAAGGGACCCAAGTTACCAAGCCATCACTTGCTATCTCCAACTATGCGCAGCAGCAAAGTTGGATCAGAAGCAGGTGCTAGGACCAAAACCAGGCACTCCAATTCGTGATGCAGGTGTTCTAAGCAGCAAATGAAATACCCACCTCTCATCCATTTTCATATCAGTTGCAAGGTTTTAATGATTTTATTTCCTTTTACATTTTAAAATGTCTGCTTATTTATTTCTTTGAGTGTCAGAAAGAGTGGGGAGATCTTACAGAAGGATATTTCATCTCTGGTTCATTGCTCAAATACTCACAATAGCTGGGAGTGGGCCAGGCTGAGAGCTGGGATTTGAACCTTCATCTGGGTCTCCCACAAGGGAGACAGGAAAGGAAGCACTGGAGACAAAGCCTGCTGCCTCCAAGTGTTTCCGTTAGTAGGAAATGGAATGGAAAGCACATCCAGGACTGGAACCTAGACATGCGGATTTGGGAGGCAGTCATGTCAAGCCACATGTCACCCCTGGAGGACTGGAAGCAAAATCAGCCACGATCCTGACCTGCTTAGCAGGATATTTGCTGCCTGTTCTGACACTGAAGAAGAAACTGTGTTGCAAACATTGAAAGAAGGTTGTATGGAATACTTACTGCAGCTGGTAGCCAGGCTTTGCTGTAATTTGTGGTTGTGAGGTTACACATGATGTTTTTTACTTTACATGTAGGTTGAAAAACATGCTTTGAGAGTCCAGTGCAGTAGCTTAGTGGCTAAAGTCCTTGCATTGCACATGCCAGGATCCCATATATGTGCTGGTTCTAATCCCAGCAGCCCTGTTTCCCATCCAGCTCCCTGCTTGCGGCCTGGGAAAGCAGTTTAGGATGTTCCTGCACCTAACGTGAGAGACCCAGAAGAGGTTCAAGGCTGCTAGCTTCTGGCTTCAGATTAGCACAGTTCTGGTCATTGAGGCCACTTGGGGAATTAAGCAAGAGATGGAAGATATTTCTTTTTCTCTCTCTCTCTCCCTCCCTCCTTCTATCTGTAAATCTACCTTTCCAATAAAAATAAGCAAATCCTTTAAAAAGATCAGCCCAACAAAAGTCAATCATTAAATCTCTTGGAGTAAGAATAAATGCATATATAAGCCAATGAATGTTATGTAGTAACTCTACAGCATTATTGTAGCAACAGTTGACTAACAGATCTTGGTGGGTAATTTGTGCCTTCGACCAACAAGGGGCATCTAAAAAACTGAAGGTATTGGGGAAAGATAATGAATTCATATTTGGACATAAAATGCTTAAAGTACATATTGCCAACCAAGGTGTTTTTTTCTTAACTGTAGATACTTGATCTGGAATCTAGCAATAAGAGTTGACCATGAAGTATGCTTTTACAATCATTACCACATGCATAGCAAATAATGAAAGCATTGAAAGAATGCGTAGGATTAGCAAAGATGCTCATACAGGGACCTAGAAGCCATCTCCTACATAGAGCTCTTTTGAACGAAGGTACATTCAAAAAAGCGGTCTGTCTAGGCTGAAAGCACAGGATATAGCTTGAGAGTAGCTTGCTCTGTACCCCTAGTTTGGAGACTAAGCTCAGGAGCTGTGTCTTAGGTCCAGAGAATGTAACTCATAGCTTCTCTGAGACGCCTTCCAGACTCCCCACACATCTCCTCCATTGCTCTCAACAGCAACAGAATTAACAGCAGGGGACCATGAAACCCACATTATACTGTGCCTTCCCAGGCTGAATACATTTGCCATTTCTAAAGTTGTCATTATGGAAACACATAACAAGTTGCAAGTTCCTTCAGATTATCAGGAAGGACAAGGAAGGGCAGAAGAGTTCTTCTCTGGTCAATGATCCATGCAGTTTGAACAATATCCATTGTAGGCAAATTCAGGGCAGAGATAAGTTGAGATGTACAGTCAGGCAGCTCTCATAAATGAATTTAGTTCAAGCTGAATTAAGGTGATCTGTGAAAATGTGTTCCAAAATGATTCTCTACTGTATTGGGGACACCAATCATTCTGAAAAATTGGCTAAGCCTTTTTGGTAAATGTTGCCATTATATCCTTGTAATTCTATACAAGTTAAAATTAGAGATCTTTAATGAACTTATTGAAATAAGGAGCACTAGATGTTATTTGATATTTGCTGCCACTTTCCAAAGGCAAAAAGATCTCTTCATTTTATTTTAGCTGGCAACTCTCAGCTCTACTGTGAATGGGTAAAAATACTGTTTTGTCAGGCATAGAAAAAAATAACCAATGTGTTGAAACTGGGCATTACAAATGATTGTTCCGGTGATGAAGTGTGATAGCATTTGGAAGAGTCAGGGTTTTTTTTTTTCCTTGTGGAAAATTCTATCAGCAGCATTTTCAGATTTTATGGGATGATGTAACTTATTGCTTATTGATCAATCTAGCCCAAGTAAATCATTGAACTACATGAATTTTTCTTCATTGTGCTCTTCAGAGGGTCAGGGTTGGGAGATGTTGAGGCGGCAAGGGAAGACTTTCTGCATAGAACAATTGCATCTGGAGCTGATCTGAAGAAGCATGATTTAACTAAGAGAAGGGCTTCAGTCCCTTGGGAAACCTAATATTAAGCATTTTAACATTTGGGGATCACTGTAAGATTTATCTTTGGAAAGAGACCACATGAATAAGTGATGGAATTGATGCAATGGTTTGGAAAGGTGGGTCAGTTAGAAAGCTGCTATAACGGAATGGTTCAGGTGGCAGATACTGGTTATGTTAGTGTAAAGCTGCTGGCTATCCCAATGATGCACTTCAGAGATAACCAGTGGTCATTGCTGTAGGCCTTGGAAATGAATTTGGAATGAAGAAAGAAGTGGTAAGAACCAACACAGAAGGCTGACGAAACCTCGGAGGAGGACCAGTATCTACTGTGTAGTTGTTTAAGGTACAAAGTAAGGAGGATGAGTGAACGAACATTAATTTGATTTTGAACATTTTGGGAATGAGCTAATGTTGAGACTTGAATTGCAAATGTCAAATACAGAACTAGATTGCCAAAGGATGTCTAGTCTGGAGATACAGAGAAGATGAGCTATGAGAGAAGGTGAAGGTAGGAGTCAGTGAGCAGGAGACAAGGGACAAGGAGATGTTTCAGAAGCAAAGGGACAGTGTTACAAAAGCAGTAGTGTTTAGCAGAGTCAAGATGATGTTTACTGAGATGGAAGTATTTTGTGAATCAATTTAAGAAGAAACCACAATAATGTGGTTGTAGCTAGTGAGTACTTGGGACTCCTTGGGAAGCTTATGAGGCAGGCAGTCTACAGAAATAGGGTGTTAGAAGAATTAGGAGGCAAATGCAAGGGCTTTGCTTTTTATTTATATAGAACACACTTTATTGTGCTTAGAACTAAACAGGATGGTAATGAAGAGGTGAGAGAGAGAAATTATTCTGAGAGTGATGTAGTTAAAAACCTAGCAAGCAAGGGCTCGGGTACAGCAGGGAGTATATACTAAAAATGGACCAAATATCAGGTCACTGGAAGACGAAGGGGTCAAGGAAATGGATGGTCATGGTGTTGGTAGGGAATCCTATATGTGGATGATGAAACTCAGATGTATAGCACTGTTTGGCAAGGACAGAAGGCCTGTGGGGAAACTGCCACTGTCAGCAGCTGGGAAAAGGACCTAATCAGGAGGTATTGCTGTATGGCCCAGAAATTAAAGCAGCAGGAATTTTCATTCACCAGTGGAAAGCTGGGCTAGAGCATAAGGAAGAAAACAACCCAAATTGTGAGCCCTTTCCATGGTCTCAGTTTGAAAGGGCTGTAGGAGAAGTTGTGATTCTTCAGCTGAACCAGACATGCTGCGGAGTGCTCAGAGACTGAAATCAGTGCTTAGTGGAGCTTTTGTCTGATGTGGAAAAGCAAGTCCATTGAGGTTAGTGGAAGGCTAGGCACTGCCAATGGTAACACTGAATTTTCTCACAAAATTTCATCACTAAATACTTAGAATAACATACTAACAGGAAAAAATACATTTAAGTTTGTCTAAAACATTTTTTGGGTCAATTCCAATAAAATTTTTAGATGAGCAAGTCTTACGTCTTTTCAGGGTTATACTTAGGAATCAAATTGTTTCTGACTTGGGAGATTACTGATTACATAATTTTTTTAAACTTGTGAATAATCTGGACCAGGAATTTCGTATATGATTGGGATATCTTGTAGAGCACTGGGTCCACACAGGGTTGCCTAGATTCCAATCCTGACCTTGCTTCATGCTAGTGCCTGTTCTGGAAAGCAGCAGGCTATGGTCCTGGCGCTCTGGTCCCCATTATTCACACGGGACTCCTAGAACTAGTCCCCAGCTCATGAGTTTTCTGTTCCAGTCTGGCTGCTGTGAGCATTTGGCAGGGTGTTGGACTGTGGGGGTTAACAAGTAGATGGAAGATTTCTCTATCTTCTCCCTCTTTATAAGCCTTGCAAATAAAGAATAAAATGATCATAACTTAATTTACCTTGGATATTGTCCATTGAACATTCATTTATGCAGTTGCAAATTTTCACCAATGAACTACTCTAATGATACAAGGATGGCGGGTACTGTCCAAGCAGCAGGTAAAATAGCTGCTTGCAATGCCAGCATCCCCTGTTAGAGTGCTCCCTCGAGTCCTGGATCTTTCATTTCTGACCTAATTTCCTGCTAATTCACTTAGGGGATCAAGGGTGTTCAGGCACTCACTACCCATGTGGGAGACCTGGATGGAGGTCCTAACCCCTAGCTTTGACTGCCACAGACCTGGCATTTGGGCTGTCCAGGAACATAGAACCTTTCCTCCGTCCACCACCCCCACCTCTCTGCTTCAGTCTACCTTTCAAGTAGATGGCCATAAATAGGTAATTGAAAAATCAAGGATATCCTTTATTTGGATGTTTTCAGTTTACACAATGCCAGTGTCCATGGTACATTGAGATGTAAAAATGCCAAGGTTGTGCTTCACACTAAGCACTTGTTGGAGGGTCCAATAGCTTTCACACAACAATCGGAACCTCAAGAGCTCTTCAGTCAACCAGACAGGAAGACTTACAGCCAAGTGTCCGAGCCCAAAAAAGCACACGTTTTGTTATCATTACTTCTATTCTATATCTATCTGCATTCATCTCTCTGGAATATGCCCAGCTCTATTTTGGGCAGCTTAGAAAACCTTATCTTCTTTTCAGAGAATTGTTAAAGGAATGAGAGATATTGAGGACTAGGCTATTGTAATTAATAGCATTTTTAAGCATTGGAAGCAAACGACAAAATTTCTAGAAAGCAGTTATCAATTGAGCCAAAAATGGAACAAATAATTTTTGGATTTCAGTTTGCCAGCTAGCTTTTGGTTTTAACATATCATGCCATTTTCATTTGCATTTCAAATGCCCAGAAGTATTTTATTCATAGACACCTATGTTGCCAACTATATTTTTATAATCTGGCTTCATTTCCCCCCCCACCCCTTTTCCCAATACATAACAAGCATGCATGCCAAAAAAAAAAAAAATACAGAAACAGGCACCATCCCTGTAAGACTGGCTCCCCAAAGCTAGAATCATTACATAGTTCCTGAAACTTCTATTCCAAACTGGCCAGGAGGAGTAGGAATAGAAAGGATGTGCTTCTCAGAGAAGATGCTCATTTTCCAATGTGCCTGATTAGAGCCATCTGCGTGGCTCCCCTAGCACATTCTAATGCAAAATAGCCTCTTCCCTTGTTTATTTTGGAACACAGCTGTTGTCTTAATTGAGCCTAACAGATAATGGAAGCCTTGTTGCCTCACTCTGGCCCTTTCCAAACAAACCATGTACGGGATTTGGGGAAGATAGGAGGGAATCCTCTTTGCACAGGAAATCTGAATGACTGTTTCATTTCCCCAAGTGTATTTATCTGTTTTGTTTAAAAGGGGAAATGGAAAATATGGGTGAGTGTATCTGTGGGCACACATAAGTGTATTCTAGTTTTCCTGGGGACTTACTTAATACCCGATTTTCCTGTAGTCTTTTGCTAGATTCTTAGAATCACATTGTTTTCATGTGAAATCCCATGATTCAGGCTGAACTTTTCCCTTCTCCAAGCTGCAGAAGGCAAAACAATAGTGAACAGATTGTATCTTTTCTCACTACCTACCCATTCCTCTCTCCCTCTCCTGATACATGCTGGTCTGAGCAAGTCAAACTGTTTTAAATCCTATGATTTCTTTGAACTCTATTTAAGTTTCATTATGGGTATTTCAGACTTTCTAAATCTAGGATATGTGGAGCATGAAACAATCTTATAAACCCTCATTAAGAAAAATATAACTTCATAAAGCTAGCAAATAGCATCAGACTTTCAAAGTCTAGAATAAAAACAAATTATTTTTATTAACTTTAAAAACACCTCTATAAAACCTCTCCTTTCCTATGTATTTTGACTTCATACTTTTTGATTACCTTTTACTCTGATGAGTTTGTAACATTCTTTTCCATTGGGGGAGTAAAAAGGCAATTCAGCCTTTCCTCTAGGTACGGTTTGGTTGTTATTATGCTTAGTTGTGATACACAAAAACATGTAACTTCATGCACAATTGCACTGTAATATCACTCTAAGTCTGTGCTCTATAAACAGAATACGGAAGAAATTCATACTGTATTATTTCCATCAAGAATGAAAAAGAAATGTACAGAATTTCTACCAATATAGGCATATAGGTCTGGAGATGATTTTTTGCCATAAACCCAAACACTGGACAAAATCCATTAGGCGGCATTTTCAGGCACTGATGGTAGGACAGACTGCAACCCCAAGAACAGGGAAATTCAGGATATGCCTTATCTTGATCATGGCTCTCTAGAAGGGAGAAATGCTCTGATTTCAGCACAGAGGTGAGTCCAAACACAAGCAATGTGATTGCTATTGCTGAGATGAGAGGGTACAATTGTACAAATTGGAACTTGTGTTCTCTGATGGGGGGTGGGTATATGAAGGAGAAAATTATACATACATGAGTAGATGGCAGAAACGTGTGTGCATTTTCCTATTGCACTTCTACTGAAACCTGGGTGGCACACACACTATTTAAAGCTCTTTGAGTCTTTACAGAAACCACCTACAGGAGAGTGGAAAGTGCTGGTGGTAATAAATGTTCTGGTCCAGCCAGAAGAACAAGACCCTGTGAACATCCAGTTATTGCTTAAGGAAACCAGAAAGGTTGCTCTTTCTCAGTAAGAACAACACCCTAGATCAAAGGCAAATCAAAGGAAGCTAAACCCAATTTTGACAAGATCATGTAGAATTGGAAAACTACAAATAAAACAAAACAAAATTAACTTATTGTCCAAAGAAAGCAAACAACAAAACAGAAAGTAACTCAATAGTCTGCAAAGCAAAACGTTGCAATCCAGCCTCTAAAATACGGTTCAGTCTCTAAAATATGGTTTTTCCCCTCTGCTTATTTTTGCGATGCAGTGGGTTAATCTGTCATCTGCAATACCAACTTGATGTATACATACCTGTTGGAACCTTTCCTGGCTGCTCCACTTCTGGTACAGCTGCCTGGGAAGGCAGAATAAGCTGCGAAAGGACTTGAACAAGCCTAAGAAATTGGGCCTGTGTATTCATATGATAGATCCTGGCTTCAGGTGGCCTAGCCCCAGACACTGCTACTATTTGGGGAATGAACCAGTGGATGGAAGATCTCTCTCTTCCTTTCTCTCTGTTTTTTCCCTCTCCTTATTTCTGTGTGCTTCCCATCTACCTCCCTGCCTGGGAGTAGAGGACTACTCAAGGCTTTAGTACCCTGCACCTGCTTGGGACGCCTAGAAGATGCTCCTGACTCTTGGCTTCAGATTAGCTCAGCTCCAGCTGTTGTACAGTTGGTGAGTGAATCAGCAAACAGAGAAGCTTTCTCTCTCTGTGTCTCCTTCTCTCTATAAATCTGTCTTTCCAATAAAATAAATAAATTTTTAAAAATATATTTTCCATTTATTAGGCTACAGTTTCAGGAAGTAATTGTATTTCTGATAACAAAACTCAGTCTTCCAAATGTCAAATAATATGGGAATTGATAAGTCAGCTTTTACACTAATATTTGTATGAGTTGACAACTTAAGTGCTATCCAAAAATTTTTATTTTTCCTCAGTGCAGAGATATGTAGGGAAAAAATGTACAACAAAGGAGGGCACACAACTAAGTGGGAAAGCTAGAACCTAGCAGAAAGCTAGTCTCCTTTCTTTTAATTTGTGTCATCCCTAGAAAAACAACAAAGTCTTTCTTATTATGTCTGGACTGAATAATCAGTTCATGTACCCTTCACATTTAGAACATCCTCTGAGAATGTCATTGTTTAGGACCTATCACTTTATGCAAGCAAAACTCATGTATTTGGCTAACCTCAGTGAGCACAGTATTTTTAAGACATGGAACTAATAAAATCCTTGAGCATTTGTGAGTCTGACACGGTGAACTGCATTATTCACTCTCATGTGTGATTAAAATGAGAATGAGAAGGCCAACTCAGAAAGCATGGTTAAGTACAGGGAAACCTGCAAGAATTCTGGGTAAATTTCCCATTTATCTGCCTGTCTCTCAGGGTGTCCACTGCTTCAGTTCCTGGAAATCTGACCAATTCACCAGTATCTTTATGTGGTTCACTGGAAAATACCCACATGCAGGAAATATTTTTCAAGATGAGAATACATTCTTGTCCCCAGGGAGACAAGGAAACAATCACACTCCCAGAATGCCCTAAAACAGGTAAACTGAGCTATTAATACATCTGAGTACAGCATGCAGAGACTACTGTGGGAACTAAGGCAACTCTTTTGCGGTAGGCAGCTGGCTTCCGAAGATGGACTCCATAGCTTCCCTTCCTTTATGCCTCTCTCCGGTTCTTTACCATCCATTTCATTCTCACAGCAACCATAATTTGTAACTTAATGAAAACAAAAGCAAAAAGATCATGAAATATTTGAAATATTACAGTAAAGGAAATATTGATATTGTTGATTGTGCTTTTAAGGGACATATTTAAGGATTTTTACTATGAACATTCATCATCGGTGGATAAAAAACACATTAATACAAAGCCACACACAGAACAACAAAGAATTTGGAACAGCAAGTTATGATTCATTTTGCTTGAAGTAGGTTGGGACTTAGGGTAAAGCAAGGTTCATTTCTCTTTGAAAGTGTGTGTGTGAGAGAGAGAGAGAGAGAGAGAGAGAGAGAGAGAGAGAGAGAGAGAGAGAGAGACTCCCATGCATTGCTTCATTCTTAAGCATCTTCCATTATAGATGAACTGGGCCCAGAAACAGGAACGGAGAATGCAATTCAATTCTCCTATATTAAAGGCATGAACTGAATGACTAAGGATATCATGGGGCCAGCGCATTGGCTTAATTGGCTAACCCTCAACCTCCGAATGCTCCCATCCTAAATGAGCACCAGCTGTGTCTTGGCCACTGCACTCCCATCCAGCTCCCTGCTGATAACTCAGGAAAGCAGCAGTGGACGGCCCAAGTCCCTGGAATCCTACACTTGCATGGAGGACCTGGAAGAAGTTCCTGGCTTCAAATCAGATTCGTTCTAGCTGTTGCAGCCATTTAGGGAGTGAATTATGGTTGGATCTTTCTGACTTTCCTTCTCTAAGTCTGCCTTTCCAATAAAATACAAAATCTTTTTTTTTTTTAAATCATCACTGCTTTGCAGTCTCTGCTTAGGCAGGAAATGTGAGAAACTGTAGTTGGAAGTTGAATTCAGGTCCTCTCCTGTTACCTTCGGGCATCTTCACTATCAGGCTGAAAGCCCGCTTCAACAGCTTGGATTCTGGTGGTTAGAGTGTCCACCATGTCCTGAGGACCAAGCTCCGGCCACATGCTGTACCCAACTGCGTGGTGCAGTCCTCTCTGCAATTTCCCACGCAAACTGCAGCCATCTTGGTGGCAGGGCTTTGTTTAGTACTTTTTGGCTTTCAGTCCCATGAGATGCCTTTGCTCAGTCCAGCTTTTCTCTTTGTAAGATTTACTTATTTTGGGGCCTGGAGCCGTGGCCTAGCAGCTAAAGTCCTCGCCTTGAATGCGCCAGGATCCCATATGGGTGCTGGTTCTCATCCTGGCAGCTCCACTTCCCATCTAGCTCCTTGCTTGTGGCCTGGGAAAGCAGTCGAGGACGGCCCAAAGCCTTGGGATCCTGCACTGGTTTGGAAGACCTGGAAGAGGTTCCTGGTTCCTGGGTTTGGATCAGTGTAGCACTGGCCATTGCGCTCACTTGGGGAGTGAATCATCGTACGGAAGATCTTCCTCTCTGTCTCTCCTCCTCTCTGTATATCTGGCTTTGTAATGAAAATAAATCTTTTTTGAAAAGATATACTTATTTTTAATACAAAGTTAGATTTACAGAGAGCAGCAGTCTTTCTCGTAATGACCGCATGGGAAAAGTTGCCGAGCACACTGATTCCATCAATTATTGGCACATGACTTGCACATGTCTCACTGGGATGGAGGGTCTGATCCTCCGCCTTCCTGCTCTTCCTGTGTTTGGCAGAGATGGGCTTCACAGGCAAAATCAGGTTTGAACTGTACTTCATGGTTGTCCTGGCATAAGTTATCAACTCCCTTAATCATAGTTTTGTCACAAATCAAATTGCCATGCTGATATTATCTATACTACTTAAATTATAGAGATGTTGTGAGTAGTTAATTATAATATGCCTATAGCTATTTAGCACAGGGCATAAAGCATAATAAATGAATGTATCAATGAATGCTACATATGGCACAACACTATCATACTTCAATAAATGTTATTCAAAATCAACTAGGCAATAACCAAATTACGACTGCACAGTACACTACTTGTAGGGGAAGTTATTTTAATCGCCCCAAGATGAAGAGGCTACCTGATAGATTGAGAAGGAAACCAAGGGCAAGCAATTTCTACAGCTCTGACTCCCGTGTTTTTGGAAGACGAAAATCTCAAGTCTCACTCAACACGGGCTTGGCTGTGTGGGAGTGACACCCCGAGTTGGTGAGATTTGCCACTTCTTGATGTACAAACACAAAAACACAACTACATAATGCAGTGTGGAAATTAAGTATGATATGCTATTTCAGTTCTAGGCACATTAGTGGAGATGGAAAATGTTTTCACACTTAGATGTGTTCAATGGGTGATAAATAGGGTTAATGGATTGTGACTGAAATACTCCTGCCCTCTTAAATCTTCCAGGAAGCTTTTAAAGCTGGTAAATACATATTCTTTATGATAGCTTGCTCCAGTCTGTTCTAATTCAGTTTCAAGCTGCTTAGGACTGTGCAAAATGCAAAAAACTGCTTGCAGAAATATGCAAGCCCTAACACCTAAAAAGAAAAAACAAAAACAAAAACAAAAAAATCCACTGAAATTGGTGCTTTCAACCATTGAGCTTACTAGAGTCTCTTGAAGTTTTGTACATTGGCCACTAGCATGGTGTTAATCGTCTTTTAAGACTAGAATGCAGGGTCTGTATTCTGCATGTTTACTCTGGAAACTCTGGAATGCTCAAGGCTGTGTCTTGAATTGATCTCTGTAATGCTTCCTGTAATGGGAAGCAGGGCAAGGACTGGGGGACATGGGTGTGGTCATAGGGTGCACTGTAGAGTCTCCTTCTTTACCATACTCAGCCTTGAAGCCAAAGGCACAAAGCGCAAGCCAGCCCTATCACACTGTGTAGCCTGGCTTCCTCAGTTTAACTCCAAAACACCAACACATGCTTCCGGGACGAGTGTTGTGATACAGTTGTCTTGACCAAAGTATTCTGTGAGCATCTGCTGTGCTGTCCTCTAGCAATATTGAAGAAATCATCAGTGACAGGAAACTGTGGCTTTGCCAACTCAGAGGGATGGGTCAGACATAGGGAACAAAGAAGAAATCTGAGACATAACCATTTTTGCCAAGAGGCTGGTGAAGCCAAGATGCTAAGGCTGTAGAAGAGGAGAGTAAAATTTGGGTGACGTTCACAGTGACGACAACGTATGCAAGCTTTCTAATGCACACGACCTTAGAGGGCAAAAGGAGAACAGCTATCTTTCAACCAACATCCTGAGAATGCAATCATTGTTTCCCAGGAGGACCAATAAAGCCATGTTATACAGATCTTGAATTTGGGTAGAAAAAGTGGGCTGAAGGGGCCATCACTGCCAGGTAGCAGATTAAACCACTTCCTGCAATGCTTGCACAGTATGTATGTGTGCTAGTTTTAGCTGTGGCTGCTCCACTTCTGATCTAGTTTCTGGCTACAGCACCTAGCTAGCATCAGAAGATGGTCCCTGACACCCATGTAGGTAACCTGAATGGAGTTCAAAGCTCCTGGGTTCAACCTGGCCTAGCCCTGGCCATGAACCAGTAGATGGAGGATGGCTTTCTGTCTGCCTCCCTTTGTCATTCTTTCAAATAAATAATCTAAGTCTTTAAGGAAAAGAGAAAAAAAAAATCTGGGCTCAAGACACTAACTGAATGGCTTCTGTTTTGCTTTCCAAAAATCTTCCTGCCTTGTGATTTTACTTAAAATCTTTTGAAAAGATTTAATTGTAACTTTTGATAGCCGAATTTGCATCACAGGATTTTCTATAAAACTCTATTTCAATAAGAGAAATATTTTATACATTTAAAGTCCTAAATGCTGATTATCTATATTAACACATCATTACTTTTTTATTAGACAATAACACAGAGTTTCTCTTTAAAGGCAGTTCAAGTTCAGAGACTTTAAATTAACATGAATAATACTCCCCAGTGGATGGATTGTGTAAACAAGTTTCTTCAGTCCTTTTTAAACCTTACCTCAATATATTTTCTACAGTACCTACATAATAAATGAAAGATATCCTAAGTAACAGTATTCATAAATTGAATTTTTTGTTTTATGTTTTCTCTCCAGAAATCTAGAAAACATTTCTAAGATAAGAATGCTATACAGACAGGTGGTTCTCACTTCTTTTTTTCCTTTTCTGAGTTCAAGAGACTTTTCCCTTCCCTACCAATATTAGATTTATCAATATTTTATTTTCTTAAGGACATGAGTACAAAACAAAAAAATCAAATTGTTATTTCCAATTTGATAAGAAAAAAATCATTTCAGAATCCATCTTTAAGGTTGGAAATACACAGTGACTGATTTTAAAAAAAATACAATTGAAAAATACTTGAAATCTCTCTTATGTCCTACCAGTGTCTAGACTGGAAGTATCTGCATATCTGGCCTTTGAAACCATTTCGATGGCTGCTCTGATTTGCTCAGTTTTCTAGGACATCTCCCAACTCAAATTTCTCCTTGTCGCCTATGTCCAAGGAGCTATACTGTCTTCAGAAGCACTGGGACAGATTAGGCTATAAAATTCATATTCCCAGAAGCTAGTATCCTTTGCTATGGCATTTCTTAACTTAATTGATTTCTCACTGCATTGGGCATTTGACAGCTGCATGTTTTGCCTTGTATGTCTTTCCTTTTAGGCACAGAAAGCAAACCACTCAGGATAATGGAATAAAGTAGCATATTAGAATCTACAAGCATATGTGCATTTATTGATAACAATGCTGCAAAGAATTTAAGACATTTAAATCAATTGCACATGTATTCACCATATAATTTAATTAGCACTTATGGAAGGCACCATTAGAACTCCTATTATACTGTTTCCATTACAAATAATTACAAACAAAAAAAGTACTTTTAGCATTAGGGATGGTGTTCTTTTTGTGAATGCAAGAGAGCGATTTGTTTAAAAGCTTTGCTGACGTCAATATGTGCAGTAGCTATTTGTCATTTCAGCGAAATGCAATCGATGTATCTTTGCCAAAGGAAATAGTGTTTGTCACTATATTGACTAAACATTTTTTTCAACATAATGAAGCCAACAGAGCTAAATAACCTCTATCTCCTAAAACTGCCTGATTTTAAAATCAAACAGGACTATCAGGAAAAATCATGAGGATCAGTGGCTTGAGTATTATTTTGGACAATGGTAATAATTATCATTATTTCATGCCCACTGGTTGCTGAGTGGAGAGTAAGATTTTACATATGAAGTTGTTCTGATTCTTCTGAGTAACCCTAAATGTTATCAGGATACTCCATTTTCCTCATTAGGAAGCTGAAGCTCGGTCAGTTCCTTTAGTGAATTATCCAGGGTCACATTAGTGGCATCAAATCTCAAATTGTATCAGAAAGTGCACAAGGAGATGGATGTTTCTCTACTGGTTCAGGTAGCAGTGAAGGTGCTCATATCTCTAACTTGATTCCCAGATCTCATTTCTGACTCCAGAATCCTTGCAAATCCAGGGTGGTGATGACACAAGCAGTGCAATCCCTGCCACCATTTACAACCAACTGCCTGGCTTGGTCATGGCCCAGACCCATGAATTGGGGGTATCTACAGAATGAGCAAGTGACAGGAGCTCTCTTTCTATCTCTCTTCTGTATTTCTCTTTCTACCTCTCAAGTTTTAGAAACTGTGCATATTATTTGCAGTATAGCATACTGTCCTCACCAAGTTATACTGATTTTGTGTTATATGTAATATTTCAACATAATCTCCCATTGCATTTTATTTTCAAAAGTCAAAGGAATAAAAGTTTACAATACTTTGTACAAATGATCACATGAGCAGCTATTAATATTCATAGCCATTCAGTTTTCTTCAACATTGCAAATATTGATTAGCCAAGTGAAAGCATGGAAAACCAGAATCTCCCTCAAATATTTCCAGCGAGAAAAATAAAATGATTTTCTTTATTCTTCTCAGAGACCAAGACATAGTCAGATGATCTTCTGAGCACTTGAAATACAACACAGAGGATCCTCACTCCTGCAGACTAATACCGATTGAAATAAACGGCACAGAACTTTTGTTATATTTTGTTTTTGGTGACATCCCAAAAGTGTTATCAGGGCTCAACTGCAAATTATGAAAGTGATAATCCATCAGGAAAAAAAAAGTATGAAGGGAGCATTTTTAAGTGGTATGTCAATCTTTAAAGGTATTCTACTTTAAGCACGTGGATGATGGAACAACTATTTCTTGGTACCGCTGGACTCCCCAAAAAGGTAACAGAAAATCAACTACAGGCAACTAAGCAACTAAAACCCAAACTTAAAGCTTAGAGGGATTCCTTGGTAGATTACAAATATGTCAAATAAAATTGCTAATTAATAGACAATCACATCGCTAAAGTAATCATACATCTGACAGCTTTGTCCAGAGTTGTTTCCATTTCTGAATGTAAAACCATTCCTTATGTTGTTGCAAAGTGTCATGTGTCTGACATTCTACACTGTGAATACACTTTCCTTAGGTCTAGGACTTCACCTGGAACTCAACATAAAAAAAATGCTATCAGAACAGATCAGTGTTTTTTTCAACTGGTATAAAGTGAATAAAAGTGTCTTAGAAGTGTTTTATTTTTTTTATTTTTTGGTCCCCCTCTGGAGAATCACAGTCTATCAGCATTATAAAGCCTTAGGAAGCTCTATGATAAACGGGTTTAAATTTGCTTAACTGAGAGAAACAATTTGAGAGTTCAGTGTTGATTTCTGATTTTTAGCACTTCAATATCCTGGAGAAGAATCGTGGCAGAAACAGACAAACTACCCAAATGTCAATTGCCCCAGCTGTCAGCACCTTTATGGTTTGTTATAGCCACAGAGGGCTTCTCCAAAGGATTGACTCTTCCTGGTGCTAAAGATGGGCGTAGGTCCACATTCAAGGGCTTGGTGATGAAGGTGGACATATAAAAACTTAGCCATTATGACAGAATGTGTGACAACTTCGACCTGCTGTACATCATTCAAGGGACTGAGTGAGGTTAGGCTTGAAGAGGAGTTTCAGCTTTCTTAAATTAATTCTTCTATCCTTCCATTGTTTCCACAGAGCTGATTTGTTTTATTTTCAGCAAAAAGGAAGTGTGTGCTCTGTAGCTGGTCAAAATGCTCAGAGAATGGCTTCAACAATACCTACTCTTGTGAGACACTGAATAGTGTTTTTAAATAAAAATCATGCACAGAAGCCCACAATTGTACCCCAAATCCATTTGGAGACAAGATTAAATGAAATCATAAGACTGGACTCCGGGTATAAGAGGATTGGTCACTGTATGAGGGTAGATGGGAAAGAAAAAGAGCGAGCAGATGGGAGGGATAGAGAGCTAGCTCCTTCGTCTCCACCTGCACTCCAGGAACTTACAGGCCTGAAGAAAGGCAATCAGCACTCGGCAAGTAAGAGCTGAGTTAAAGCCAGGAATAGAGCCCTCACCAGGAACCAGATTGTCCTTGGCACCTTGACCTTGGGTTTGCCGGCCTTCAGAGCCGTGAGAAAGTAAATTTCCACGGTTTCAAAAAGCCAGCCTATGGGATTTTGTTATGGAAGCATGAGATGAATTAAACTGAGCTTGTTTGAAATGGAGAGATGGCCTCTTCCCTGTCAGAGTTTATATTTGGCTAGAAACTGAAAACACTGGCAAGAGCCACATCAAGAAGGGACATGTTCCAAAGGCATGTGCTGCATGTGAGTAGGAGGGAAGGAAATTAAGATACACACACATATCCCACTTTATTTTAGTATGATGTACCAAGCTTATTTGATAAGATATTTATAATCTTATTATCCAGAAAGTACAAAATAAGCATGCTGGATGAGAGACATAAGAGGAACAAAATATTTCTGAGCAACAGTAAACGCCTACAGAGAGCATATAGCAGTTTGGAGGGTGAGAGTAAAGTAGGGTGAAAATTGGTGACATAATCTTTAGATTTAAATAAGACAGAGCAATTACAATGAACAGAAGCCACTGCACCTAAATCCAGAGTTGCATTTACATAGAAATAGGAACATTTCATGTTCAAGAAATGTCAGTATTCTACAAATATAGAGCTTCATCCATTACCACCAGAATTATTCATTGTACTATGATTCAACAAGGTGAATCTACTGGGCCCGTGTTAGGACTACCATCCCCCAAGTGGCATTTAATGTATTTTTAAGTAATATCTTTGTCCATCCAAAAATAAGTCTGCTGAGAGTAAGATATGGCCAGAAAAAATTGCACTGATCCTTTTCGAGTTCAAGTGAGGTAGTGCAAGCCATTAGAACATTAGGGGCCTTTACTGTGTGCTCTCATTTTCTTAGTTATTTTAAATCTAAATTTTGTACTTGAAAAGAATATTAGCACCCAATTTCTCATTCTCTGACCCCTATTCCCACCCAGGCCATTTTCTCCTCCTTCTAATATCCACATCAAATTCATTCTTCAAGTCTAACC
Organism: Ochotona curzoniae; assembly: GCF_017591425.1. Lineage (NCBI taxonomy): Eukaryota > Metazoa > Chordata > Mammalia > Lagomorpha > Ochotonidae > Ochotona > Ochotona curzoniae. Next base: position 65,254,449 of record NW_024466599.1, read on the forward strand.
TGAGACCAATTTCTTCTAGGACATCTGTGTCTGTGGCTTTTAAAGGATTTTCTAGGGGAGTGCATTCCATTTGAGTATATGTGTGTGTGTGTGTGCATGTGTGTGTGTGTGTGTGCGTGTTCAAATATCCATACACATTCTAACTTGCCTGGCTTGGGGTTGAGGGTGGATTTCAAAATTCATCCTTGATTTCCTGTTTCTAGTTTCAATATCTATGCATTCTAGGGTCTTTATGGTTTTTCTTTACTACCTTCTCTCTATTGTATATCTGGGCTCATATTAAGCACATTATATTTATCTTAACACATGTGACTCCACATTTGTTAAGTCACAAATTTTATCTTCAACAGTGATCATTCAAGTTTTATAACTACTTCTGGATCTTTAATTTACAGTTTTTCCTAATTTCCTGATATTTGTCACAGCATGATCTTATCTTTCATAACATGGCATGATCTAACAGGAACTTAAGAATAAAAGAACAGGGTAAGTTCAACGAATAATAAAGAAGAAAAATGTCGAAACTAATGACCGAGAATGGGATTTCAGTTTTAAAACATAAAATTAACCCGATGCTAGAAAGTAAGAATATGTACATATTTGAAGACAAACATGCCCATACGTATAACTCACAAAGAAACTCTGAATACATTATTTTGTGTAATCTCATTAAGGTTTCATAGGGGAAAAAAATCTTTCTCAGACATTTCAATTTTCATTTCATTTCTAGAACCAGTCTTCTGTTTGTCCATTTTGTTCTCTTTATTTCTTGGTGGTGACTTTCTTAAATAGTGGTGGTTCTTGGCTTATTCATGTCCAGGCATGACCTGGGTTGCCGGAGCCTAGAAGCTTGATATTGCCCTGAAGGTTCTACCCCTTCCTTCCTCAGGTTTCCACTCTGAGTGGAGGGGTTCAAGCAGATTCCCGAGGTGCACACAGGCTGTTTCCCTAACATTCTAGACTTGAGGTGCACCAGCATAGATTTCTGTTTTCTACATTTCCCCACTATCAAAGCAGAAGGTGATTTATTCTGGTAGTGGAGATTTTACGTGTTTCTTTCCTCACAAACAGTTGCCTTTTGCTTGCTCCCTCTCCTCTCTTCTTTCCTTCACTCTCTCTTTTCTCTGTTTTCCTTCTCTCTCTCTCTCTGGGTGGGTGGCTATGTGTTTCACAGAGACCGTAAAGGCAGCCTTCAGACATTTTCAGATGGTTTAATTTTTGGGCTTCAGACTGGGGTAAAATTCTTCCATGCCTGCTACTATTTGTGTTTGTAGATGTCATCCAAAACAATGATGGTAATTATAGTTATTTAATAAACAGTACTGAGGGGTTGCTCCAGTATCACTTTGTTTTGTTGTTTGCTTATGTACATTTATTTTGATCCTGGTATGTTTTCCATCTGTGATTGTGTTCATGATCTTCACTTGTTTCCTTAATTTCACTGGGATACAATCTACCTGTTTTATGTATCACTGCTTTCTTAGATTTTCCTGTTTTCCACATCTTATGGACCCCCATCATCTTGATCTGGTGTTAAGAACATATATATTCTTACAACTGATTTTATTTTGAGTTGAAAATCTAAATGAGAACATGGCACTTGTTTCTATTCACTAAAATGTTATTATCCTGATATACTTAAACAGTAACAAAGAAGGAACTTTCCAGACACTTATTTAGACTTGGTTATGTCTTAACGCTACATGGAGAGCATCAGGCTGTTCATTGCTGGGTTAAGATGCTTCTACTCTCAGGGGTATGTGCATTTTAATAGAGAACTCTAAAGGCACAAAAGCCTTCAGGACCAGAAGAGATTAATCTCTGAAAATAAATTTTGAGATATTATGGCAGAACTCTTGGGTCAAAGGAGGATTTTTAAGTGACAGGCTTCATTCTACCTTCTGATTACATCATCTATATCATAAGACAAGCTGCACCAGAAAGAAAAAATCCTGTAGCCCTGCATTTCCCATTGGAAGTAAAATCTTGTTTTCAACAGCCAGGAATATCAAAGGGTCATCAAAAGCATTTCAGGTTATTTACATACGTTGAAAAACATATGCCATGGCCCATAATATTTTTGATATAGTAAATTATTACCTGGAATGATAAATAGGCTAGTTAGATTATTTTAGGAAATGTGCAGCACTGAATGAAATCCATACCTGTGGACACTGAAATGGTTACTTATAAGGCATTAAGCATTTTGGAATAACTACTAGTCTTGATGTTTGTCAAAAATAACTTGGAGTTTTAAATTTATTACTATTTTTTGACCTGAACAGGTGCTTCTAGTTGGGCTGCATGGTTGCCTTGGGGGAGGGATGCACACAGTGGGCCTTCAGGACCCCCTGCTTGCAGGCTTTTCTAACAGGTGCAGGTTAAAGCTGAGCACACTGGCACCCTAGGAGGAGGAACACTCAGCAGGCTTCCCAGAATGCCCCATCCTGAAAGCTATTATCATTTTTTTTGACCTGCCCAGGTACCTGTAGCTGGGCCACATGGCTCCCCCTCTGAAGCGCCCTGGCAGCCTGGGTACCAAGGTGCTGGGTGAAGCCCCTCAAGCTGCCCGGGGACGTACCCTTATGGTTTGAAGAGTCTTGATTTACAGGGGAATGATGGGATCTTACTGGTGGTAGTGAGAGAACCTGTGGTTTTTATGTCCAGGTTAGGAATTACAGCTGAGGGACTTCCATTAACAAGTCCACGACATGCGTATGTAAGTAGGGGACTGACGCCAAATTGGTTTGGAGGGGAGAACAAGAGAATTGAGTCTGATAGCAGAATCAATGGGGGCAATGTGGGCTCAACCCTGTGGAACTGTAATTTCTGCTGGCTCGCCCAAGAACTGCGGATGGGGTCAGGCTTTGTTGAGGAGTTAAGTGGGTGCCCCAGCTGAGTTGGGGTTCCCACTGGTGAGGATGAGAGTAGGACTGGGGACAGCAGGCTTCACTGGACATGACTACAGCCTGCACCAGCACAGGTGGGCACTGGGACTGTGGAGTGTCAGATTGGGATAGACTCCAACCCCACTGGTATTCAAGAGAGTAAGGTTGGGTGTAGAACAGTCCAGGCTAAGTTTTGACTTCCACTGAACCATATAAAAGCTGTGTCTGGGTGGGGACCAGGTAGCACTGGGCTGCAACAACCAACAACAAGAACCAGAATGGGTGTGACTGTTCTTGCCAGGGCAGGAAGTGGACAAAGTCATCCTGGGCCAATGATCCACTGTTGTACATGTTTACCACTGGGAGGAGACTCGATGGAGGAGTCTGAGAAACTCCTTCATTGGGACACAGTCCCTGCATGTGAAGATAAGAAGCAAGGCAAAGCCAGGTTACAATACCTGCATACATGTGGGTCAGGTCTGGGGACAGACCAGTCTGGGTGATCACATAACACCCACTGGCAGATTTGAGAACCAGGGCAGGGGATAGGACGAGCCAGATCAGGCTGTACCACCAGTCAGTTCATATTAAGATAAGGACAGCAACCAGACTGGGCTTGGCTAGGATGCAGCATTCACCAGCAGGAGCTGGAGCAGGGGCACACTAGACTAGGCCAGGCTGCACTTTTAGATTGCAGAGGCTGAGGTTAGGCAAGTCATGTCAACCTGGGTCAAGTAGGGGCTGGGTTCATGAGTCCCAGGAATGGGGGATCTGACAGGACTCAGGTAGCTTAACTCAGGTCCTGGGGTCCACTTGTGTGGTGGGGGCCTGGTTCCTGAGCCATGGGGACAGAAGAACCACTAGAGCTTGGGTCGCCCGGCCCAGATCCTGGGGCTTGCCAGGATCCAATGGGGATCCAATGGGGATCCAATGGGACTTGGGTCTCATGGCCTGGATTCTGGGGCTTGTCTACTAGGTGGGTGTTGGGTTCATGAGCCCCAGGATTTGGGAGTCCAGCAGGCTTGGGTCTCTTGGCCTGGGTCCCAGGGCCTGCCTACTAGGTGTGTGTTGGGTTCGTGACCCTTAGGGAAGTGAATTTGGTCATGCTTGGCACGCCCAGCCTGGGTCCTTGGACTTTCCTGCAAGAACATGTCCTATTTAATGAAAAAGGACATGTGAACAGTGAACATAGGCCCTATTATAAAAGAAGAATATGGAAGCTCATTTGGTAGCAGAGAAAGAACAGAACTGGACAACTACCCCAAACAAACAATGAAAACAAGAAATCTTGGTGAACGGAGCCAATGGACATTGGGAGGATGACATCATCCTCGGATCGTTGAAATTGGCAGCATTTCAGAACTATCAAACCACTTGGACAGAACCCTTGGAATATGTACACACTGAGACTCTGGGTTGATATGAGGTGGCGGTTCCTCATCCCTGGGCACTAGGATGTATGGAAAATCATGAGAGATTTCCCCCTTTGTTTCTCCCAGGAACAACAAAAGGAAATTGCGAATTTGGAAGCAATGAGTTCATCCAATTTTCCTTAAACTTTGATCTTCCCACCCTGATTCACCATGTAATCATTAAAAAAAAGAATTCATTAAAAAATTTATTTGGAGTTTGGCAAATGACCAAAATCTCAAATTTCCACAAATGAAAGTATGATTCTAAAACATCTACCCAGAAATATGCATCTCCATTTGAAACACTGTGGATAAGATAAATGATATGCCCAAGTTATTGTCAACTTTTAAATTATCCAATAGATTTTTTTGTTTTGCTAAGCCATGTGCAAGAGTAATGAACCCTAATTTATCTTTATTCCAAATTTCCATGTATATTCTATTCTAAAACCTACCAAGCAGGTGAAGATGGTAAATAAAATTTTCAAATCTTAGAATTTATGAAGTTATAGACAGTATGATTTTTTGTTTTTCCTACTTTGAAAAAGTAAAATAGTTGAAAAAGCAAGGAAATGAAAGAAATAAGATCTTAACTACCCAGAGAACCCAAAATAGATATTATTGATTTAGTCGAAAGAAAGAGTGAAAGTGAGAGGAAAGGGAAAGAGGGAGAGAGATGGAGATATGCAGTGGAGTGGACAGAGATCTTCCATCTGCCGTCTCGCACCCCATAGGGCTGCAACCCCTGGCCAAAACAGCAACCAAGTATTTATCCATGCCTCACACTGGGTCATGGAATCCAAGCACTGTGTCATGATTCAGCACTTTGCAGGTGCATGAGCAGGAAGCTGGATGGGCAGATGCGTAGTCAGGACTCAAGTCAATACTCTGATATGACATGCTGGCATCACAAGTTTAGCCTGCCATGCTAAAATGCTATCTGCCAAAATGAAATGTTGACACCCACAAAACTGGAAACATTGCTCAATAACTGTGTAGATATGCTGTTTTGCAAAATAGCACACATTTTCCTAACTTAGCCAACACTGACGTATTTATTTGAAAATTAGGCTGAAAACTGGATAAACAGGCTTTAGTCACTTGTCACAGACTATTTTTACATCTCATTAACATGTGCGTATACTATGGGTTCATAAAGATAAACATTGTGGTCATCTTATGCAATCTGTTGTGTGAAATCTGAGTCTGACCATGCTATTTTTCTATTTACATAGGTTTAGAACAATAACTCATTTTCATCACATTGCTATTAGTACAGTCTCCTCTCCAGGAACAAATGAAATATGTTCAAGCATAAAACACTTAAAAATAAGACTTTGGAAACATAGTTCCTTGTAGCTTACAAGATTTTTACCTACCCAGGCTTTTTTTTTTTAACTCTAAGAATCATTATTCTGGGATGTCTGGAAATAGCAGATGTCAAACATAAGCAGAAACTCATTAAGTCATGTGTCACAGAAAAGAGCAGGTGTGCCCTCAAGGAAAAAAAAATCTTGTTTTCATGCAATTATCTTTTTTAATGAAAATAAATGAAGGGGAAAAACTCACAAGACCATATCAACATCAGCATCTCTGCTCTCTTTCCCTCTCCCAAACACTGCCACCAAATCCAAAACAGCTCTTTAACCTCTTCAATTTTTCAATTGTCTATTAAATAAGCACTCTCAGGAAAAGTACTGAAATCTGAAAATACTCTTACTGATTGAGTTTCAAAAGCAGTCATTCTGCCTTAAAAGAGTAACTTTTCAAAATTAAGAATTTAGCAGTCAGTAGAGTTCAAGAGGATGGGAGAACAGATAAAAGAAGTATTAGAAATGCAAAGAGAATCTTAGATAATAGATGTTAAGAGGCCTTTCTAAATACAGTGTCCCCAAATGTGTTTGATACTATAATTCAAGAGATCAGATGAGGAGGTAATTAGAACATTAATAAAATTCAGACATGTGGATCATAGGCAAGGTTGAAGTTTTTCATAATCACACTCTTGCTCCAATTATATATATAAAAAAGAACAATGAAAAAATTACAGTGGTTTGGTGAAAGTGTAAAAACTGAATAAACCTTGCAAACCACATGGCTGACACTGTGGGAAATTCAACAGTGTCAAAACTCAACGAGCCCGTGAATCTGCTCACGAGTGTGGTGAATAGGCAGGTGCTAAGGATTATGCTACATATCTTTCCTGATGCTCTTAATACTCTCACCTTTGTGCAGCTCTTCTTCTACCAAGAACATTTTCTGTCTCTAGAACACTTATATGCTATCACTCTCTATTCACTACTGCTTCTGGCTATCTCCATGAATAGTGTCAATACGGAGAGAGTGAAAATTGATGAGAAATCATTTCTTAGCCACTGTGCTTCTGTGGGCATTGGATTATTAGCATATATGTTTATTGAAAAGGTAAGCATGTAAATTGTAAATAGATGAGAATTACAGAAACTAGAAAATAAAGGGAGCTACAGTAGTGTGGTTAGAAAAGTTGACAATAAGCTCAAGCTTTTTGTTTTGCAGGGTAGGAGACAGAGACACAAATGGGAAAAAGACAGGTCCAGGTAGATGTGGGGGTGGATTAGAGCAGGATGGGGCATGGGAAAAATATGTGGAAGGGAGTGGAGAATCAAATCCCAAGAAACAAATCCAAATACTTCCAAACTGTGGAAGTATGAAATAAATGCTTTTAGAAGGAAGACGAGGCTCAGCTTTCAAAGATGTCTATAACATCATGGCCCTTCTTTAAGAGGTCTCATGTGACTCCTCACTGTAACTGGAACAAAGCACAGACAACGTACATAATTATCTAGTCTTAGGGTGTTCTAGCATCTACCTAATGTTTGGTTATTAACTCCTATCAATTTTATTTTCTGTTCATTCCAACAAAACCATCGGTCCTCTTATTTCCAGGCGCTTTCCACTAAATTAGCGTTTTCTTTCAATGGGAATGTTTTTTTCTTTTCCACATTTCAGCACATCTAATTCCTTAATATTCCAAGTGTTAGCCCAGAATTTCTCTCTGAGAATCCTTCTTTTATCAATCGTTCATTCTCTTTGCCCTGTTAACTTTTCTTTGTACCACATCATTGTTTCTTAAATCAACTAGTTCAGTGTTTCCTCTCCTACTACAAACGTGGATAAATGTGATTCCTATGAGATAATAGACCTGTTACATCTTGTCTACTACCAGATCTCTTCTACCCACCCCACTTTCTAGTAACATAAAGTGGTTGGCTTAGGAAATATTTGTTATCAGTTTTCCAAATCATAACCTAACAAAATAATTTTGTAACCGGAATAATTTTCTACTAAAACAATGTGCCTAATGACATGACTGATTTATATTCTGAAAGCTTCTTCTCCCTTCCTAGACTTCTAAAGTTCATGAAATGTTATTCATACAGCATGCTTTGGTACCACTAAACTAGCTTCTGAGTGAGGTTGGAAGGTTTTATCCTAGCAGAAGCCACAAGAAAATATGATTCCATAAAATATCTGACAAGGGCAGTAGAATTTTAAAATCATTTTTTTAGGAACCATAACAAATGGTAATTTGTTAATACAAAAAATTGCTTGGATGAGGTTTTTGAGCAGTAGGGTGGTGTCATCTGGGTAGTTGAAGTAACAGCTATTAAAGCTGAGAGAAAATAGAGCCTGAGAAGGACTAACTGACTGAAGCCAAAGACCAAGACTCAAATCTGAAATCAGTAAGGATGGAGTTATCTGGAATAGCAAAGTGCTTATAGGGTCTGGTAGACATGTGGCTTTCTAACAAAATCCAGCAAGAGTGCTTCTTCGTCTACCTACCAGAGACCAGCATGAGTTTTACCAAACAGAAAACAGAAACTAAATCAGAGAAGTTAGTAGGACTGGGAGGCACCTTACCACACTCAATAATTAGAAATTACAAAGATCTGCAAAAGGGCAAACCAAAAGTTTGTGATTCCAAGAAGTCATTAAAATATAACTGTTACATACCTAAGCAAATCTTGCCAACATAATAGATAGCGAACACACCCAATACATCAGTGGATTCTCTCGACCTTTATCAATTAGAGACTGCTGTTGCACAATTTATTGAATTACAAGGAGGTAGCAAGCAACTACATCAGTGTTTGAACCTGATGTGTGAAATGAATCTATGCTATTTTAAAAAATATTTTTATTGAAAGGCAGATTTACAGAGAGAAGAAGAGACAGAGAGAACGATATTCCATCTGCTGGTTAACTTCACAAGTGCCAGCAACAGCCTGAGCCAAGAGCCAGAAGTTTTTCCTGGTCTCCCAGTTGGGAACACAGTCCCAAAGCTTTGGGCCATCCTCTGCAGCTTTCCCAGAACACAAGCAGGAAGCTGGATTGGAAGTGGAGCAGCAGCTGGGACATGAACTGGCCTCGACATAAGATCCCTACCATGCAAGGCGAGGATTTAGCCATTAGGCTATTGTGCCAGTCCTGAGTCTGTGCTCTTAACATCTACACTTAGAAACTTCCTCTGTAAGATGCTCAACCACAAATATTCACAAAAAGAAAAGACAGAGAAGGGATCCAGGAAAACTGCCAAACATCCAATATCACTTGCCAAGTCATGGATGACAACTGAGAGTGCAACAGAACAATTTTTGCAATTTAAGATATCTGTAAAGTAGGGATTGCTTTTTTTAAAATCTCAAAGTCATTTTTCCATTACCAGGACTTCATAGTAAGAAGAAAGCAATAAAAACCATTCAAACTTGCATCCTGATGAAATTGACTATTCAATATGATAATCTGCATTTTAAAAATTATATCCTCTCATGAGATTTTGAAACATTGCCATTAATTCCTTCAGAAGAAGTCGTTGGAAGTGTAGACTGATGGCGTTTAGATAGTGGAAGAAAGATAAGGACAAAATGAAAGCATTGCACAGTAACACTTCCTGCTTTTTTTTCTAGGTACCCTCCTGTCAAGTGAGTTTGAACACTGCATTACCTCTTTCAGGTTGAGGAACTTTGTAGCAAACTGAAGGTGTATACTAAATTCTAACTGCATATTTGGCAGGTCCTAGTTTGTCCTTTGTAGGAGTAAGTGTCCTGGGGATAGAAAACCTGAATGAATAAAATACTATGCTTTGCACAGACAGTTGGAAGCCAACAGCAAGCCTCCCTGCATGTTGAGCGGCACAAACAAGATCACGCTAAAATGAATGGACGTGGCTTTTTGAGTAAGTTCTTCATATCGAAATCACATATATTATGGATTTTTTTCTTAACGATGAGTTGATATTCTGCTTGATATTTTAGCATGTCACTGTGACTTGTGAACTTATAAAATAGAAAAATGGAACTACTTGGCAGGGATCCTTGGAACACAAGCTATTGCTGGAAAAATCCAAGAAAACAAGCAGATCTTTAGTTGAGAATAAACTTCATTTTTTATGTATCTGTTGGCTTTGAGAACATTTTCATTTCATATAATACCATGTTCATTGGTCATATGTATTTATTAAAAATTTACATGCCATTGGACCTATGTTAAACAGAATTGTCAATATCAGTCATCTCCACCTATGCGTAAGTGTTTAGGAGGAATAGTAGCAAGACTATTCTAAGAAAGTCAATACTGTAATTATAAAGTATTTTAAGTTCTATCTATTGATCTGGATTTAATGCCATACATATGATGCATCTACACATTTTATACATATATATTTAATATATATCATATAATTTATAATTGGATAATGGTGATTTTGATAATAACACTTCATAGTGTTGACTATAAACCCTAAGTGTAAGCATTAGAGGGATAACATTTTTATATAATTAAAAATGATTTTTATTATTTTTTATAATACAGTTCCATAGGCTCTGGGATTTCCTGTACCATTCCCCAAGTAAAGGGGTAATCTTAATTTAAATATTTTCCTCTGAGATTAAGGATATTTACACAATTGTTTCATTATTTAACTCAAAATGATAAAACTGGAAATAAGAAGAGGATTATGTCATGTTTGCCTAGTGTTAGGTTATATTCACAGGACTATGATAGGTATTTAATAAGAGCATATCTAGATATTATCTTAAGTATTTTCATGATAAGACTAAGATTTTCTTTAAAAAGTTTAAAATGCCTTTATTTACATTGTATATGAAAGCAAGCAAGAAAGTGTAACTGGCATCAAGTGCTGGGAAGAGATAACCCCAGGAGAAATAAGCATGGAGAAAACGAAGGAAAGGATTGTTATTCAACATGTGTGCCTTCGAGCTGCATGATACTGAATGTACAAAATGTGAGTTTCATCGTAATTAGTGTAAGATAAGAAACTGGTATTTGTTAATCATAAAATTTTTGGATACTTATCTGAAATTCATGTCCATAATCTGTGTTTTCCAATAGGCAAAATGGTATGGGAGAAATAATTTCTTTTAAAATTGTCGATAGATTTGCTGTGTTGCAAATGGGAAAGTGGATGAATCTATATTCACAAAGTAAGAACAAACATGGAGGGAAGACAATGGACACACATCTGTAAACTTGGAATTTGGGGTTGGTTGCAAATGCAAGATCGAGTTTAAGATCATTTCTCATTTCATCAAAATGAATCGTAAGTCTAGATTCTGAGTACTTTTAAGGGGATATAACAACCTAAAGTATGCTTCAAATCTTTTCACTTTCTTCTATCCTGATACATTTAGTATGGCTGGAAGGCTCTAATCGGGAAAAGAATGTTTCCAAATTGTAGCTCATTGTATCAGTAGACTAACTCCCTCTAAGTGTTGGCAGGAGTGTGTGGCAAGCTTTTGGCCTATAGTCCTGCTGCTGCCAGGAGAATGGATTCAAAAAGGAAATGTGCCTTTGGAAGGCGGCCTCTCCTTGTTCTTTTGCAGATGTCAGGTTTCATTGGGTTAGGATGGTCTTTTGGCTTGGAGGCCCACAGCGCAGATAAGACATGGAAAGGAACACTAAATCTTTGAGGCATTCCATTAAATGTTTACTTATTGTTGATGTGTGACTCTTTGGTTCTTGCAGCTTTGAGGAGGATTTCAGGGCAGATTCTGGAGATGATAGGACTCTATTCCTTGAATCTTATCTCTATCTAAGCAGGCAGCTTTCCTAGATTTATTTTGGGGCAAGGGAAAAAATGAGTCAAAGGTGAAAACTAGCATAAAAATGATTTATTCTAGTAAAGCCTAATCAACGCATCCCCATCACTCTGTCAGCTGTCAGAAATGCCACTGGCCCTTTTATTTACTTGTTTCCATACATACTCCTAGAAATCATCGATCTTTGCAATTGGCACTCAATTAAAAGTTGAAGGGAAGTGGCTGGTGCGAATATATGTATGAGTCTAAGAGTATATATGAGAACATGTTGCAGTATGTGTGTGTACTGGCATATGTAAAATACACACACATTTTCAAATGTCTTTTCCCTTTATGCACATCTAAAATTATAGCATACTCTTTAAAAGAGACCCTATTATTAATACTTCCAGAAAAAGGTGGGTTTTTTTTTTCAACAAGTGAATAACCTGCCTTTTACAAAAAAAAAAAAACACTTTAATTTTATACAAGCAAACAGACAGATGTTCTCCAAAGTCCTATGAAATCAGTGTCTTAGGTCTTCACCTATGTGAGAGCTCTGAATGACCTTTCTGCACAGGAGTGTCATTCAGAAAGCTAGTGAGATTTCTGTTCCTGCTCTGTCCATCATGGGCCTGATTCCCTCCCTTCTGTAATCTGCACAGTAATTGGTAATATCCTTTGGGTATTCAACAGCATATCCTGGGTAATTGGTAACATGGAGCACTCAACTGGGTATCTCTTAATATAAAGGAACTTCTTATAAATCACAAACTCCACTAGAAATCCCCTTTCAAAGAAGAGGCTTAAATTAGTTTTCATTCAGGATAATATATATATGATGAAGGATTTCAAGTGGAATTTCCATAGCCAAGGCAAAGTCATGTTCAGTACAGGAACCGCACATGAGACATGAGTCAGATCTGGGATCAATTCAGATGGGCTTTCTCCAGAGCTCCACCAAACTGAATCCTTGGACTGGCAAGATTTACAGCATTTCAGAACTATCAAAACCATTTTAGCAAAACCCCGTGAGCAAGCTCCATATTGGAGACCCTGCGATGACATTGGTTAGCCGCTTTCCATCCCTGCATAATGAAGCAGTTAGAAGGCTGACTGTGGCTTCTCCCTTCTCTCTCCCCTTCCCTCAAGTGCAAGAGGAAGAAAAAAAGAAAATTTGGAAACAATGGTTTCACCCACTTTGTCCTAATCCTCAACGCTTCCCACCCTAATCAACTGTGCAAATATCATCAAAAAATAAAAAAAAATGTTTAAAAAGAAGACTTATTTAAAATAAAAAAAAACCAGTCATTGAAGAAACAAACTGTAATAGAACTTAATTCACCTCTCTAAGGAGTCTGTACTTGAGTTATCTTGTACTTGCAAAAGGTACCAAGAGGCTATCATACAGTTCATCAGTTCACAGAAAATGCATTTTATAAAAACATGCATATATTTAAAACTTTTGCACCTAAGTAAACTTATGATTTAATTCCATTTTCCAATAATAATATATGTGATGTTTTTATAATAGGGTGTAAAGGTATATGATGTCAAGCCTAAGTAATCTGAAAACTGAACTGAATATGTATCCATACTTTTCTGTGTGCTCAGCATGAAAACTCATCCAGCATCTCCCATGTGTCTGTTAGGACAGAGACTTGGAAGAAAGGGTGGGTCTCAAGAGTAAAGTCTGGGTTTTCTTGAATCAGGAATAGAAAGGTATTTTACGTTGGCCAAAAAGAAAATCATTTACTAATGGGGGTCTTCTGGATAATAGAGTATTATAAAGATAGAGATAAGTGATACTTCAGGAATTTCAATAGCAAAACAACTTTGAAGTGGGATAACTGGCAGAATTTGCTTTGTGTGTGCTTCTGGGATGAATATGGAACAATAAACATGTTAGTTATATTTACTCCATTCTTATACTTGTGTCTTCCAGAGGTAAGATATCAGACATCTTAAATATTAAATACTAGTACATGAATATTAAATAAACTATGACAGTTAGGCAGTCACCACCTTCCTAAATGAGAGAAACGGACCCAGTTTGGAAAGGATTGAAGAAAGGATATCTAAGGATGGTTTGTATGAATGTGGTTGTTGACAAGGGAATGTGATGCCTATCAGAGTTATGGGAAAGTGGATGTACAAACCCTCTGTGAGGCTGAAAGCGAACTACTGCAGTAGCTCCTCTATTAATGTGCTACAGCTGTCAGAACAAAATACCAGTGATGGGATAAACAACAAAAATAATTTTCTCACAGGTCTGGGGGCTAGGAGTTCTAGATTAAGATGTCACTGCAGTTCATTTCTGTTGAAGTCTCTCCGCTAAGCTTATGATCACCCTCTTTACATCCAATGGTGCTTATGAATCATTGCCCTTCTGTCCTTTCTTTACTTCCAGTTGTACTGATACTAATCCCTTCTTTTTTGGGGCCCCCCTGGGAAACTTAATTACCCATTTAAAGGCATTAAATACTGTCACAGTATGAATTCCTGGGAGCTAGGGCTGCAATGCTTAAATTTTGGAGGGATGTAATTCATGCCATAGTGTCCACTTTACCTATACACCAAGTACTTTTACAAAAACTGAGGGATTAACATGCTCTTGATTACTCATATAGACAAATACCCACTCCCTTTCTGTTTCTCTTTAATGATTTTAGTAATACTTGCAGTAAGATGCTGTATCTGGAATATCATTCTATGTATTTTCATTCCCACCTGCTATGCTATTTCTACTTTTTGTTTTATTAAGTCCTTACTATTATCTAACTGTATCATAGTTCCCCAGTCAAATAGAAATTACGAGACAATGGTGCTTATTCATAAGAGAAGATGGAGACATTTTCACTTTCCAGAATATATTTTAGGTAAAGGTTGCTGTGTGTTCATTGAAAAAAAAAACATGATAACTACATGTACTTATATTAAACCACAATAAAGAGGAAATGAAGGGAAGCTGTCTAAGAAACCAGAAGTACCAGAGAAGGCTTCATAGAAGTGGAGGTACCAGAGTTGGGTTTAATACGTGAACCAGTAACTTTCAATGCCTCCTTTATATTAATCTGTGAGAAAGAAAGACTGGGTCAAGTGTGAATCAGGTGCCAAGAACTAAGTCTGGGTTTTCCATGTATGTAGCAAATCCCAACTACCTGATATTTACCCATGCTTTCCGGGTATGCATGAGCAGGAAGTGGAAATCAAAGCCGGAACCCTGAATCAAAACCAGGAACTCCAATGGGGGATGAGGCATCTTTATTTGGATAAACGCCCACTCCATGAGAAGAGACTTTTAATTTTGGTCTGTGGTAAAGGCTGAAACAGCACACAAAATTCAGGAAATAATGAAGATTCACTTTTAATTATCGTAGGGTAAGAGTGATCCCATGAAATGACAGTAACTTCAAGCTGTATTTTGATATCATTTTTTGTCTGTTTAACCTTGTGGTTTTTGCCAATATTAGGCAAGGAAAAAAGAAAGGAATATCATAGAAGCCTTTATGGGCCACAAGTATGATACAAAAAGTTACTTTGCTGCTTGTGAGACCTATAGCCATATGAAAGCACCAGTTTCTTTTGTGGCTCTCGTAAGTCAAATCTAGTTTCTTGCTAACGTGTACCCTGGGGAAGGAAGCATACAATGGCTCAAATCTTGGGCCCCTAACATCCATGAACTTCCTGGTTCCAGCCTGGGCCATCCCTGCCTGTTATGAGATTTTAGGAAGTGAATCTGCAGTCAGATAATTCCCAGTTTTACTTTCTCTGTCATTCTTCCCAAGTAGGTGAAAAATTCACAAACATTTTTAAAGGCCTTTTTAAAGAGAATACTTAAAAAGTTCATGAGAAATACAATCGAAAAAGCAGTTTACATGGATGCAAAAATATTTTGAAATCTATAATTTCCCTATTATACACATTTTCCATGAATCTTTTGAGGATCCTTTATATAAAGCAGAAGTCCACAATGTTTTCAAGGGCTTTGCACTCTCAGCAATAAGTAAAGTAGCATGACAGTTATCAATAGATAAAGCAAACAAAACACACCCCTCCAGGAGGCTCAGTTCTGTTCCAGGATGGTTTATTTACAAGAGGAGGCAGTGAACAAGTCAGTGTATTGGTTGTCAGTCTCTGGTCTGGAGGACGTTGAAACAGTAAGCTTTCAGGGAGCATCCCTGAACAGTGCCAAGTACGATATCAGAACACCCCCAAGAGATCCATGCACTTGTGAAATCCCCTTGAAAGATAAAAAGGGAAGGAAATAGTATGGCAAAGATATGATAAATAGGTTGAGTTTTTTTTTTTAATGCAGAATTAAATGGGTAACATTACATGGGAAAAATAAGCTCTAACTGACATGAGAACCCAAATTGATGAAGACCCTGCATGGAAAAAAAAAAAAGCCAGCATATGAAGAGCAAAGTCTTGAGACAAATCGAAGCTGATGGCAGAACAGGTCTAGAGGTGTAACAGGGGGTGATGATACGAGCCCATTGCCATGACAGGGCTCAGCCAGGCCATTTAGGCTTTTATTCTTCTGGGACTTTGACACTGGAGTTCATCAGCCTCATTGAACAAGGCTTGATTTCTCCTTTTAGCAGCTGCATTAGATTTCTTATTCGTTATCTGATCTACTATTCCAACCCTGAGAGGCAGACGGGAAAGTATGAAATGATGAGGGTAGACAGGCCCCTGAAGATATGTGTGGGTGCCTCCTCAGCACCAGGCTGATGTACACGGCTCACTACTCCTGAAGGCTTTCTCTATGCTGGTGAGATACAGATGATCCCATGGGCACAGTGTGAGGTCTACCAAGTATCAAGTTTTGCAGGTGTCATTAAGGTAATGTTCCCAGCCGATATAATGAATGCACCCAGCGGGAGAGCCAGAGAAATGAGTTTACCAATGGGATTGTTGTAGTCTTATTATCTAGCTTAACAATTTGGGATCACCAAATCACATATCATCATAACTCTCTTCCTGCCAATGTTTTCCTCTTCCCGTTCAAGACCTGCCATTGAATCATTTCACAGTAGGCTTTAATGACAGTGTATATAGGATTCACTGTGGCTTTATAACAAAGCTGCAGCTGCCAGGCTTGTCTGAAGAATTACAGAGTCTCTTTTTCAAGCACAGTGAAATGAATATCACATCAAAAATAACACCTAGGATTTAAAAGAAGGCTGCTTGGTTACATGTTGTAGGAGCCAGATTCTCTTTCAGGTTCCCTTCCTGGGTAATTCCTGATGTCTCTGACAACACCCTCTGTGTGAAGCAGATGAGGTCAGGGTTTACTAGAGTTGAACCAACTCTACTGGTGGTCTCCATCTTCAGGGAGCACAGCTGACTGACGCAGGTAGCACACGGCTCTGGGCCTCACATGCAAGAGCTGCTCCGTAAGGGGGAGGCAGTTTGGATGGATAAATAATTCCAAATTTCCTTTTCACTTCCTTTGGGAGGTAGCTGGCGAATGTCCTCCTCTTGTCATTTCCTCTCTGCCTTGCTAACTACCATATGGATTGGGTTATGTCCCAGAAAGGAATTTTATTTAGCTATATGAAAGCTAGGCAGCCTACTTTTTTTGTTTTTAGTAAAATCTGAATCATTGCTATGGAAATATTTTGAATTGATAGGCAACTGGATCATGTTTCTTTACACTAGCCTGCCTACAGGCCATGAACTTGATTTTTTTAAAGGAGATTTGTTTTGCTGATGTTGTAATCAGTATTAATCACAAGTTAAATTACTTTCCAATTACACAAGTACCATTGTGTGCCTGAGTGTTTTTGCCATTCTGAGGATAAGCACTGATATGGGCTCTTCTTTCTCTAGATCTCTGCTTTTTCCATGGCTAATTAAAATCTTTCAAATACAGGACTAAACCCAATAAATAATTCATTGTATATTTAACAGACAAGCTATACTATTCACTTGTTGGAGGTACAATTAAAAATACATAAAAGTTTAATTCATGTTTAATTGGTAGGTTCTGCCAATTATGGCACCAGTGTACTCTCTTCCAATTTTTAACTTCTACATTATTTTTCATTAAAAATGTTAAATTAAAAAAAATTGTCATTAAGCATTAGGAAAAGCTGTCATTGAACCTAGCAGGTGGTATCTATTAGCAAAGCTAAGATCACTTACAGAAAATGTTCCAATGGAATTGCTTCATGACATCAGTATTAGGCAACACACATACCCTATAATATTTTATGCTAAAAGATCAAGAATATGTTCATGCCAGGAAATTGGGCAGTATCAAAATGAGAAAACTACAGAGAAATTAACATGAGGTGATGCTTGTAAGACAGTGAAATAGGTAAACTTGAAAAGAGACAAATGTCCTGTAAGATCCAGAATTACTCAGCTTGTTTTAAATCATTTAGTTGAATAGCAGACACAGACAGATCTCACATCCGTTGGCTCACTCCCTAAATAGCTGTCTTAGTGGGGATGGAGAGAAGGTAAAGCCAGGAGCTGACAACTCCATTAGGCACTGCCATGCGGGTGATAGGAATCCAGTAAATTAAGTCAGCCCCTACTGATCCCTCTCTGTCCCCAGTGTACCAGTGGAAGGCATTAGAAAGTGGAAAGGAAGTAGAGCCAGCCAGGACTTGAATACAGGCCCTCTGTTATAAGATGTGATTTCCACGCCCCTCAGCTTCAAATATTAGGGGTGTTATCTACTGTATATTCCACCTTCATGACTCTGTTCTTCTTCCAGGATGTCTTTCATAGCTAAGACTACATTAAATCGAGGCTCATGTAAAGTGTGTGCCTTCACTCAGAACCACAAGAGTTATCTTTAACCCTTTCTGATTAATGACACCAGAGGACTGGAATATCATTACTATTCACAAGATCAAAGGAGCTGGAAGTTACCATTCCCTCTCCTTTTGCTTTTATGCAATTTATATACATTTTTAAAATTACATATTTATATGAGACTGAGCATGTTCTCTTGTACTGGTTCACTGCAATGGCCAAGGCTGAGCTAGGGCTGGAGCAAGGAACTTGATTCAGGAACCCATGTGAGATATGGAAACGTGATGGCTTCGACCATTACCTGCTGCCACTATTGCAGAACAGTGGAAGGCTCGCGTTGGGAACTGGGGCCAGGAACTGAACTACTGTTGAATGCAAACATCTTAAATACTAGATTGTGATCTGCTCCAATTTCTGTATGTTCTATACATCTTGAATTAAAAGCCCGCACTGGAAAATTGGCAAAGGATTTTGTACTAGAAATTGAGGAAGATGTATCATTAACATAAGGGAGGATAGAAATCACAGTGTTTCCAGTAATCTAAATTGATACATAACTCCACAGTTTCTGGTTTTATTATGCACAATGTGTTCTTCAGTACTTAAGCACTAGTGGGTCCTCAAATTATAGCAAAACTTTATTACATATGTCGACTCATCTTTCAGGCTTTCCTGTCTCTTTCATGAGAGAGCTCTATTGGGAGGAACCCTCAATATCTCACAGCCCCAAAATGTCATCATTACTTTCCCTTTGAAGGTTTTCAGGGAAAGAGAACTTGCTGTTTTGTAGACATTACATCCCACTTACGAATAGCTTCAATTTTAAGGGAAGTTTTCTCTCAATTTCCAGTTCTTATCTGGGAATCAGGACTCTAGTAGCAATGAGGCCAGAGTTTTGTTACTGTGCAGCGGGATCTCTGAATCACCGCAAATCTAACACGGTAGAGAGAATGGTTCTTCCACATGTGTAAGGAAGAGTGCTGCCCTGTGCATTGCAGGACCCCTGGTTCTTACCTACTAGATGCCACTACCACCTCACCCAAGCCATACATTACTGACTACCTCCCTCCTCCCCAGAATTTTATAACAGTAAAAGTTCTCTACTGTGGAAAGTAGAAAATAGGGGAGTATCACTACTTTATGACAAAGTTTGATTTCAAATTTGAGCTTCTATTTTTTATGATTTCATATACTCAAACTCTACAGAACCATGTGAAACGTGCATGTAAAAAACACAGCTCAGGGCTGGTATTGTGCATGGGCACAAGTTCCATTTTCTTCCTGCTCCACTTCCTATCCTGCTAATGTGCCAGGGAAAGCAGCAGAGGGTGGCCCAGGTGCCTAAGCCTCTGTTCCCATGTGGGAACCATGCATGAGATTCCTGGTTTCAGTCTGGCCCAGTAGGGAGTGAACCAGCACAACTTCAAAAATTTTTCTCCTGTCTCTCCTTCTCTCTCAGTAATTCTGCCTTTCAAGTAAATAAGATCATTTTTAAAGAGCTGGCTTTCAGCCATTGAAGGTAGGAATTGGGGTCCCTTCTTCTAATGGAATGTGGGGTATCACCTGATGCCACTCAAAGGACCTGCCCTCATACTTTCATGCTACCATGTGATTACAGACTGGGATTCTGGAACCAATCTGTAAAAGTTCCTAAAATTCTATGACTGGTGTATTATGCAACAAAAAGATTAAAGATTAGACATACAGCATCTCTGTCATAATGTGGCCTGGACTATGAATTCTTGAATAGAAAATTTGGATTTTGCTGTTCAATTTTTTGCTGATTACATATCCTGCTATCTTATCCTCCCCTATCAACTTTGAAAATACATGTGCATTTTTGTTAGAGTTGTTATTGGGCTTGGGGGAATCTGGGATATTTTTTTAGCAAATTATTTAACTGAGGAAGGATCTACATTTTGACTAGTCTTCCCAACCCTATTTTGTTCCATGAACACTACTATTTTTAGTGATCAATTTTGTGGAATGTAAAGCTTGTCAGGATGTGTATATTGCATAATAGCTGTTATAACTTGTAGTTTGAAAAAGTCAAGTAGTGCCAAAAGGCTTATAAAAATAGTCCTGGATTTCTATCTCAAAATCTTTAGGACCTTTTATTTTTTTTTTTATCACCACTGTTCTAAGATTTCCTGATGTGCCTTTTTGTGGGTCTCTTTTCAATCATGTTGCTGGATACTCAGTGGGTACTTTTAATCTAAAGTTATAGGTTTCTCACTTTAGGGAAATTTTCTTGTATAATTTCTTTGATAATTTTCCTCTCATCATTCTTGTCTAGAGCATCTAGTCATAAAATAAAACTGGAAGAATGTTTAAATGAAACTTCCATCATTACGTAATCCAAACTACAAAAATAGAAATGAAAGGAGAATGATGTTACACGTTAGTTTCAGAGTTGGCATATATTTGTTGGAAAATCTAACAAGTATATTGCAAGTTTAACTACAACTTTTAAATTTTCAAAAGCTGAAAGACAACTTAGGATTTTTCAAAAAGCTCATTATTTAATAGTGCTTTTCTTTTATGAAGAGATCAGTTTGAGATTAAAGAGTTGCTAGCAAAAAATGAAATAGGAATGTATGTGCATGGAAAAACGGAGTGGGTAGCCAGCACACATGCAATGGGCTCCTTGCCAGCTGGGACTGCCACGTCTATGTTGGTGAAGGTCTGAGTTGATGTCTAACAGCATCTCCTACCAGGAGCTGCCTCTCCCAGGGAGCTATGCATGCATCTATCTCTTGTGACTCAGAGTTCAGACAATAATGGACTGGCATGCCTTTTTTTTTAAAAAAAAAAAAGAAAGAAATCTTGCTTGCCACAAAGTCAGATTGATCCAGAGCACTAGCCTTGGACCCAGACAGGAAGTCATCTCCTATTTGCAACTTTACCTTGCGGGTTCCTGGGGGAGGAGATGCAACCAAAAAGAAATGGGTGATGGGGGACAGTGCTCTCTTGGGCAACAAAGTTTATTTCCAGGGTTTCAGTTCTTATACCCTTAGTAAAACAATAGTTCAAACACAACTCAAAGTTAGGTGATGTCTGGCAGTAGAGAGTTCAAGGAAAGCTAACAAGGCACCTTGGTCAAAGCACTATTGAAAGAGGGAATAGATAAGGAGTAGAGCCTGCCTTTGGTTAGCTGACTAGACAGAGCCCAGAAGCTCACCTATCATCAAGGAGAGCACGAAAGCATATCCAAGGATTCATTGAGGGGGCGAGAGCATACTTTGGGTGAAAGGCCCTCCACCTGCTCTCAACAGGATCCCACGGGCCTCTGATGTCCCAGCTACCCTGTTTGATGTACTCTGACACCCACTGAGCCTGGATTTTTGTATGAGTTTCTTGCTTTGCACTTTCTTGATTTCAACACTCATGAAAGCTCTCCTTCCAACTACAACTTCAAAAATGAGTTCTCTTAGATGCTAAGACAGCAGTTGGATTTCTGGATCCAAGATTTTTTTTTCTCTTCTTCACTAATTCCTGTTATGACATCCTGTTACATTAAGGTGATATTCTTTCAGGTTTTATTCTGTTTTCCACGTCATTTCTATTTCCTTTTCATCTATTTGCCTAAGTCTCTCTTCTTTTCCTAAGAAGTCACTCACTTGTTCATCTATCCGAAGGGCAAACTGACAGAAGGAGGGTGGTGGTAGATGAGGTATCTTTTAATCCCCTTACTCACTCTCCTAATAGCTACAACAGAGAGCCAGCACCTTCATTCCAGCCTACAGGTGGAGTCAAGGTCCAAGTACCTGAGTCATTCTCTGCACCTTCCCCGGATTAGAAATCAAATGGGTGAGACACCAATCCGTCCGCCTCCCTGGGCTCCTAGTGTTGCAAATTATGACTTTATTGGTGCTACCACACCCACTGTAGTCTCACCTTTACAATGAAAGTCTTCCTCAAATTAAAGGCAATACCTTCCTATATATGATGAAAGTATATATATTTTAAAAAATGCTTCAGAAACTATAGTTTCAAGGAGATAGAACCAATAGGATGGGAGGATTAATGGAAGACAGATGTAGCCTCATTATTTTTATCTTTCCAGAACACCTTTGCTTTTTTAATATTCCTAACAGCAAATATTTTGTATAGAACACGTATTTCTACAATATCATATTTATTTGGAAAAAACTGTTACCATGCTGTCTTTCAGTACACGTCTAAGCAATCTGACAGTATGACTTATTTCAGTACCATATGAATCTGTGAGATTGTGCTGTTACCTTCTTTTACAAATGAGAAAACAGCCCACAGTCACTTGTTCCAGGTCCAAAGCTACTGAATGGCACTGCTAACTGCTGAATTCAGAAAATATTACACAAAAGGCTTTGTTCTTAGTGTCTTATATTATGCTGCCAGTGCAGGATCACTTGCCATTGTGCCAAATGTTCAGTATGATGTGGGGTTATAAATATGACTCTGTTGAAGGTGTAATATCTTGGCCCAACTGTTGTATTTTGAAGTAAATCTCAACAGAAAGGTCTCACCAGATTTTGTTTAAATTGTTCTTGTGGCTAAAGTTTTAAGTTGGGCACAGTTGTTTTCCTTGAAGCTTAACAGCTGGTTAGAGAGCAGTATTAGAACAATACAATTCAGAATGAAAAAAATAAAGCCATCTGTCCATATCAGATAGTACCTCAGAGCTTTTAAAAGTCTCATTCAGGCTAGACAAATCAACTGATTTTTTTTTAAAGGACACGACTTAATTGGAATACAATTTACATTTATTATATGAGTAAACTATCAAAAAGGTATATACTCGAGTGCCACCTGATGCACTGACAGTAAATGAGAAAAAAATCAGTGTATCAATTATACTAATGTTTATTCTTCTGTTTGATCAATTCTCTCCATGAATACATCTGGCCACTCTACTCAAGTTGATTACTGTTCTCCTGAAGCCCATTCCTCTGAAAGTGATCTACTTCCTGTCAGTACTGAGTAATTTTCATTTCCTAGAATTGCATAAAAATGGGATCAAGACTCATGAGGTACGCACCTTTTTTGGTGAGTCTTTTATTCCCAGAATAATTCTTCCAAGAATCATTCATGCTTTTGCTAGTAGTAATGATTTGCTTCTTATTACTTAGTAGTGTCCAACTGTGTAGATACCATACATTTGTTGATCTATTTCTCTTTTGCTGAATATTTGGGTACTTGGCAAGCTTTAGGTTTTACAAATTTGCTTCTAGGAACATAGCTGTGGAAGTTTTTTTGTAAGCACATGCCTTTATCTCACTTGGGAAAACACCTGTAAGTGGAATGGCAGGATCATTTACTTTCTGATAGTGCCAGGACTTTATCTGAAGTAGTCACAACATTTTGCATGCACATTAGTAGTATATCAGCACTGCTATTTTTCACCTCTAACACTTAACATGCCCAAAGACCTTAGACATGCTGATCCCTTATAGCAGTTTTTAACTAACACTTGTCTTTTTGTAATGACTAGCAATGAGCACTATACCTTCTTCATCTATTTATCATATATATATCTTTTGCAGTGAGGTGTTGGTTGACATATTTCTCACACTTAGCTTTGATTTTTGACCACTGTTCTTTATATATTTTGTATCTACATTCTTTATCAGATAACATGCCTTGCAAATGTCTTTTTCTAGACTGTTTCTTTTTTATTTCCCTTACTAGTACTATGCAGAGAGTAGTTCATCAATGTAAATCAGTTAAATTTATAAAGTATTTACCTGCAGAGTAAAACCAGAGAAGGATAGCTACAGATCTGACTTTATGTCTCTGATACACAATCTGTTTTATTTTCTACAGACCTATATTCTGGGGCATAAGAGTCTCACTCGAAGGTGCACTCTCATCCTGAGGCATCTCCCTGAAAGCAGGCCCTACTTCTCACCTTCTGGAACATTCCACTAACACATTGCCTCAGAAGGTCAATTTCTGAGGAAGTTTTGGAGAATCCCATGTGGGTTTTTGGCTATGAGTCCCACATAATTTCTTAGTCCCTACTTCATTATCCTCTCATCCATCTTTTTCCATAGGATGTGAAACTCAACCCACTTCTATCTCCTTGGGAAATTATGAATACTCACTCTTCCTTTTTAGATCAAGCCTGCCAGCAGAGAAGTTGAATTTCTGTTTTCTTGTTCCCAGAGTCCTGTGGTAAGCACACAAACCCTACTTATTTTAAGACATTTAGTGCTAATCACTATGGGGAAACAGATGGTAACAGCAAAAAATAACATTACCAGAACAGTCACAAAGGTTCTAGAGGTTTTACAAAAATGGTTCAATTGTATTTTCTAGCCCATGTCTCTTGAATTTCCTAAAAGGAAAAATAACCAGTAGTAGGCCTGTGACACAGTGGTGAAGTCACTGTTTAAGGTGCCTTGTAGCCTACAATGGAGTGTGTGCTAGATCCTTCACTTTTCTTTCTTTCTGAATTATATTTAATAGCTAGATTTCTAGAGAAAACAAGAGACAGAGAGATGGAGGGAGAGAGAGAGAGAGAAAGGAAGAGAGAAAGGGGCTGGTGCAATGACTGAACTATCTAATCTTATGCCAAGTGCCAATAACCCTTATGGGCACTTGTGTCCCTTGTGTCCTGGCTGCTCAATTTCTGATCTAGCTCCCTGTTTATTGCCAGGGAAGGCAGTGGGCAATGGCCCAAATCCCTGGGACTCTACGCCAGCATGGAAAACTCAGAAGAGGTTCCAGATTCCTAGTTTCAGATTGGCTCAGCTACGGTCATTGCAGGCACTTGTGGAGTGAAACAGCAGATGGGAAATCTTTCTGCATTTCCTTTTCTTTGTATATTGACTTTTCCAGTAAAAATACATAAATCTTAGAGAGATTTTCTACCTGCTGGCTCACTCTCCAAATGGCTGCAACAGTTGGGTGGAGCCAATCTGAAGCCAGGAGCTATTTCCAGGTCTCCTAATAGGTCAAGGGCTCAAACACTTGTGCTATCCTTTGCAACTTTGTCAGGTCAAAACTAAGGAGCTGTAGTGTAAGTGGAACAGGCAAAACATGAACTGCCACCCATTTGTGATGCTGACAGTGCAGGAAGAGGATTAGTGTGTTAAACCACTGTACTAGCTCCAATCATTCACTTCTGATTCAACTCCCTACTTAGAAAAAACCTAGGAGGCATCAGATGATGACTTCGGTACTTGGGTGTCTACTACCCACATAAGAATACAGAGTTCGAGGCTCCTGGCTTCAACTTGGCACAACTCTGGCTATTGCAGGCATTTGGATATCTCAAGCACATTCTCTCTCCTTCTCTCACGCTTCTTTTCTATTTTTCCAATAAATTAAAATGGCAATCAATGACATTTTAAGGAATAAATAAATAAATGGCCCATTGTTTTCTGTTTTCATTGTTTGCTGGTGAGGCTCTTCATTCATTGAGTAAAGGCAGGGTTCTTTTTTAATTGCTGTTTTCTAAACAGAAAATGCATAACGCCCTGACAGTTCAACAAAGGCATGTCCTATATTTCCCCTATGTGGGAAGTTGTGTCTCTGCAGCTATTCAAATCTGTTCGACAGTCACAGTTAGACTTTGTATATTTCTTTAGAAAGCTTAGGGTTTGTCCAGTTGAATCCACACTAGGCAGTGCTGAGGAAATAGTTTAGATCCACAGTCCTATTGAGTGAGCTTTTAGAGGCACAGAGGTTACAGAAACATTTTGAGTGGTATTCTAGGCCAGCACCATCATTTCAATCACCTAATGAAAGAGAAATGTTTATGAAAATATAGTAATGTCCCCAGGATGACATTGTGATGGCCACGAGATCTCAGATACGAGGAACCAACACAGTGCTGTACAGACCTAGAGGAGGTTCTTACATCCCTCCTCCACTGTGAGCTCTTCCGCAACACCTGCCTCTCCTGCTCCAAGGCAAGCTGAGAGACAGTGTTTAGCTAACCGTCAAGTTCATGGTAAAAGAGAGGGAAGCTCATGGCTCAGACAGCTGCACACATACATGTAAAATCATCAGTTGGTTAGTTCTAGGAGAAGCTTGTATGCAGAAGGTAAGCTTAAAGTGTTCATCTTTAGAGAAAGACAAAATTATGAAAAAGGACCCAATTACACAAGATAACAAATAGAGTTTGCCAAAAAAAAAAGGTGCCATGTGTTATTCCCCTATTCTTATCTCATTTCATACTCACAATGATTTCACACATGATTACCTCTATTTTATGAGAAAGTTAAATCAGATGCTGAGAAGTTAAGCAAAGCCAACTGCCAATTGTCAAAAGCCAAAAGCCAAATGCTAGGTAGGTAGGGAAGGCTGAGGTAGGATGGAAAGATGGGAACCCATCAGTCTGACTGGAAGCCCATTCAGACCATAACCACATGGCATTATGTCTTTAATAGAACAAAAGCCCTTGGAGGAGCTTAGGGTGTATCACATTATAGAAGATAGTTCTCAAGTTCTGCCTTCCAGTTCTGAGCAGAAACAGGTTCCATTTTGCATCTTACCAAGCTATTTTCGATATAAGAAGATATTTTTTCAAGGTGGTGTCACCATTACTCTCCCCACCCCATTCCCACCACAATAAATAAGAATGCATGAAGCAGAAGACTTTACAAGACCCAACCACCCGATTTCTAGCCATACACACATTTAAGGGGAGACAGAGAGATTTCCTCTGACCTACAGTTCAGAAAATGGAATTGAGTTGCCTCATTACAAGAGACCAACCAACCTTCTATGAATATTTTACTGATCATGTTTGAATGAGGGCCACAGCAGCACTGCCCCCTCTCCATCAGCCAAGAGAGCTAATTAGGCTTGCAAGTCACATTAGTAAACTGGAAAAACAGAAAGCCACTTATGCTTCTCAAGCTACTCACTCCCATGCAGAAAGACCTTAGCATCAGGAATCTGATTGTTTAAGACAAGAATTCTTTATTCAATAGTTCGTTGTTGTTTCAAGATTCCAGTGAGCAAGGAATTAAGAGGGAGGAGGGGAGGAGACATTTCAGCAGGTAGGTTTGTTTTAAAATAGCAGAAACCATAACCAACAGATCACATAAAACAAACAATCAAACAAACAAAACAGTCTTAGATAAACCTCAACTACCAGATTTGTAACAGGGAATTAGACCAAGTATTCCAGGGGTCTCAATGTTTTCCTCTGGTGCACTCCTTTTAGAATGGTTGTAAATCTAGCAAGGGGGCTATTTGGCAATGTTGGAGACATATTTGACTTTCAGAGCTGAAAACTCTTGGCATCTAATATTTTGAGAGCCAGAATGTGGCTGAACATCTTACAGCAGCCCTTCTCATAACACACACCAAAGAATTATTCAGTTCAAAATATCAGCAATGTTTAGATTCATAAATCCTGTGAATATGAAAAAATCATCAATCAGTACCTTCCATATACTTAGCTCTCAATAAACATCTGTTATTTCTTTTATTAGTAAAATTGCACCAGTTGCTGCAGCCACTGAACCACCGACTTTGCTTCTGGCCCAGGTGCTTAGCCAGAAATTCAATTTGTCTCTATGTACTCCTGTTTCCAGAGACAGGCCTCTACAGGGCTTCTGTCTTGGTCACACCCGCTCAGACATGAGGGCTGGCAGATCTGACTCATGGGAGTGGGATTTCTGATCATGCCTGTGCCACAAAAGGGAACAGAAAAAATAGCATCTGCCTTTCACTGCTTTGGTAACGGCAGGTCAGACTTGCTTCTTACAAAGCTACTATAATGTAGGGGATTCTCCAAACATATAAGAAGTAGCTCAGTTGGGGGGGGGGGGGAAGACAGTCCCAATATGTCTGAATATTGTGCTGGCAACTTGGAAATATAGTTTTATCATCGTGGGAATCATTCAGAGAAAGGAAAACAGTAAGCTTCCTGTGTCATTCAATACAATATGACATGCATATTGAGAAGGGCTACTAGAAACAAACTAGGAAAATCAGTGATCTTCTGTGCATTAAACTGAAACTATTAGTTCTAAAGTTAATCTTAATAGTCCAGATATCACATGGTTTCTTGCAGCCTGTATTTTAGACTCTTGGCACTGCTTTATACCTTGACAGCTTATTCTTCTGATTTCTGTGGTACCTGTACTGATCCCTTCCGTATTCTCTTCTGTTTGTCTCTTAAATCCTAGTGTTTTAATCCATGCTTTTCTTATTACTCTATACATAATCTGGTTGATCTTTTCAGCGTCCATAGATTCTACCACTGTCTCAGGCTGGATCATATTTATAAGTAAGGTCTTGTTGTAGATCTCTCCCTGAACAATGACTCATAGTGCTTACTATCTACTAATCATTTCCACTGTTGACTGTTGAAGGCACCTCAAAGGCAGTCTGTATAGGATGGACACCATTGTTTATAAGTCAACCTACTCCTCTTTTCCTCCATTTTTCAGCCCTGTTTAATGTTGTCAGTATTTACTCATATTTTCCTGTTCAAGATTTCTCCTCCTTTGTTGCTATGTCCAAGCAGCAATCAATGCCGGTCACTCTCGCCCTTTTAATGTTTTACATCTTCTCTTTCCACTCTTACAAAACTGTTCCTTTACACTTATTATAACTCACTTTAGCAAGTTCCTTGAAATCAGGGATGCTTATTCAACTTTATTTGCACAGAACTGATAACTGAGACACCTGCCTTTGTTAACATAACTGTAGGGAAAAGATCGTATGGGACTGGTATTATGGCATAGTGGGTTAGGCCATTACCTTACACATCAGAATCCCATATGGACACCAATTTTAGTCCTGGCTCCTGTACTGCCAATCCTGCTCACTGTTTCTGTGAAAACAGCAGAAGATAGCCCAAGACCTTCGGGCCCTGTACCTATGTAAGGAACCTAAGATTTTCCTGGCTTTGGTCTGGCCCTGCCTTGGCTTTGAGGGAATGAACAGGAGGGAATCAACCCTGGCAATCAATGGGGTGACAGATGTTGCAGCCAGATCGCCCTCACATCCACCCCATCTCTCTGTAACCGCCTTTTTTTTTTTTTAGTAACAAACTTAAATATATTTTTGAAAATTCTCAAACTTTTTTAAAAGTAGCATAAACATATTTTTGAAAATTCTCAAAAAAACTATTGTATAGCAAATACTTCAGGAAACTAGTGTGCTCATTTTGGGAAATAGCTCTGAATATGTATCTTTTTCACAGGTACAAGAAACTAGCTAATCAGAAATATTTTAGCATTAGAAGCACAATATCTGTATGCCCATTTAGATAACTATGTCATTAATTTTACCGAATCCCAACCATGTTTCCATCTGGAACAACCTAGCTTAGAGTCAGTCCCCAACGCCTAAATTGCCCTTTCCTAACCTCTCCTTGTAAGACTGGTAAGATTTGATTAATATGGTTTTTGCTCTTGTTGCAGTAGATTTAACAAATGCAGTTTGATCAACACGTTTCTTGGAGGTCTATGTGGAGAAGTCCCAAGAAGGCACAAATTCTTACATACAATTTCTTACATACAATAGAAGCTAAATAAAAATCTAGCTTAATAAATAGAAAATTGGCAGACAATTATGTCATCCACCTATCTTCTAAGAAAATAGATCTTATCTTAGATATTGTTATCTTAACACAGCAGGAGGAAAGTTTTGGAAGCGATATATTAGACTGCATGGAAGGTTTTGTGGAAATACATTTATTTCCAGACTCTGAAGTTTATCCATGAATTATGAACAGGTTTTTCATGTGTCAAAATTAAATTAAAATTACACGTAGCTATCTGGCACAACAGTTAATTAAGCTGCTGCTTCTTATATCCCTCCAATTCAAAATGCCTGGTCCAATTTCCAGCTCTTCTGCTGACTTCTGCTCTACTCTGATTCTGATTTCCCTTTTACTCACTCTGAAATAATTCTAGATATTCCTAGCTGGCATCATTTATCTTTGCGTTATCTGGGCCCTTGCTATGCCCAACAAAGTTTGCTCTTGTTGCTCTTTCAAATCCATTGTTTCTGTATTTCTCAATTCCATTTTTTTCTAAGAATTTAACATTGTCCTTAAACCTTTAACATCGTTTAAGGTCTGCAAGTTCTTCTAATAAACTAACACATACACACTGAGGCACTCTTTTACACTGGAGACATTTGGGCACAGGCATGTTTTCTATGTGCAATAAATGCATGACACAACAATGTTCACTGAGTGAGTTACTCTTGTGCTTTACTGAGATCAGGGCACAGGAAGAGAACAAATGCTTTACCTTGATTTTCTGAAAGGAATTCTCATGAGACATGGAGAATCTGAACACACAAATACTAATGGGATTTACTATTACCTCTATGAGTCATTTATAACATAAGAAGTCAAGGACAGAGCAAATCTCCACTGAATCATAAATGCAAAGTGGATGAGTAATCTGTCTGTGGAATTTGTGAAGTTATTACTCTCCAACCCCACTCTCTACATAGATCTAAAAGATGCTTCAAAGATCTATGTCCTGAAGAATGACAAACTACCCTCTGTTACAAACTTCTAACACATTGTAGCTGCTGAATCTTCAGTACTAAGTCTAGGAATGACAAGGTTCCACCTGTCATTCTCTTATTTACATAATGCTCTTACATTAACATTATTCAGCAGTAATACTTCTGAAATATATTGCTTATTGGTTATGTAAAGGGTAGCGCTAGAGTTTACTGAGACTCTAAAATCTATAAAACAGATGTACTTTCAAGAATCTCTTGATAGATGGAGGAGGCTGAAAAGCTAAGCTATAGGAGAAACAAATGAACAGAATTAACACTTTAGAACTGTTCTTTTCTAGGGTGCTTCTCCTTACTTTAAACAGACTCACCACTAACTTAGGAAAACATTATTTCGCATTTTTGGGGGGAGGGAGGCTGCAAAAAAAAAACAAAAACCCAAGCACTCTTATTTTGTTTAAAAGAATAGAATATCAGATAATTCTTGAAATGGAACATCATTCTCAAGATTTTCAGGATTATGTTTAACAAGCCAAATTATGAATAAAGTTCCCCACTGATAAGCTCAGTTTGGCCTTGCTCACTTAGCCAGGGTGTACAAAAGCTTTAATTTCAGTAATTATTTCGTATGGACAATGTTGAGGCTTTGTCCTCACATGAATGATCAGTCTCAATTCCTTGTTTTTGAGATGAGACTACTACTTTGCTTGCAAGAAAACTGTTAGGAGCCAGCAGTAACTAAACCACTGAAATATTGTCAAGGTTGATGATGCTGAATTATATCTTAAGAAAGAGAACACATATAGAAAAAATAAAGGCCTATTGAATGGCTGAGTGTGTGGTACGGGGGGGGGAATCTCAAACACATAATGGGAAAGAAGTGATAGAAAAATGACACTAATGGCAGGCCTTGAAGCAGATAGAAAAGGCTGTGGAAGGAAAGAAAGCAGCAAAGAGTTTTATAACAGGATGCTTTTTAGAGTAGAATTTATTTATTCCTAATAATAGAGAACCATACATACTGAAATATGCCTATTAAATAATTGTAATTCTTTTAAAAATATATAAGTACAGTGAAGATACACATCAAAGCAAAAATTACATCTATTACTAAATTGCTATTGTTGGTTCAGGAAACTAATTTCAGATTTACTCTGGGTATTTTTGAAAACATTTTCAATCAAGTATAGACTTACTTGTGGATTTCTGTGGACTTTTACATTTAATCTTGCATGATATTTTCAAAGCTAGATACACACTTACTTCATTAAGTGCATTTGCTGAAGTTCTACCTAAAACCTCATAGTTTTACCTTACATTTATTATTACTGTATGCCATGTGTTTGTATACTACAGCGTTTTTTTTCCCTGAATTTTTATTGAGAACAGAATGTGACAGAAAGAACTAAAAAACAAACTTTGGTGATAAATAGTCTGGTTTTGACTTTCGCTTAGAGTTTTTGATCTTAAGCAATGTAT
Source organism: Ochotona curzoniae (assembly GCF_017591425.1). NCBI lineage: Eukaryota > Metazoa > Chordata > Mammalia > Lagomorpha > Ochotonidae > Ochotona > Ochotona curzoniae. The sequence goes on from NW_024466599.1 coordinate 65,286,510, forward strand.
CTAACTTCTCTTGAACCTTCACTTCTTAAAATATAAAATATAAAATGAGTATCACTGTGGCTACTTTGCAGTACTATTTTCAGAATAATTAATAATTAGAAGTGTGAAGTGCTTCAAACATCCCTGGAACATAATGGATGCTCAACAAATAATGGCCCTTATTGTCAATATTGCTATTAGCATTGAACTTAATACAATATGGCTTTCCTTAGCAATAAAGAGGAGTAATGATGAAACCATCTCTCAGGTGATGGAGGAATTCCATGAAAAAAAGCATGAAAAATAATTTCAAAAGGAATATTGCAGCTTGATTTAGTAGGATTGTGCACTCAAATCCAGCCTTTTAACCAGTGGGGTATCCAGGTACAGATTAAAAATCTAGAATTAGAGACTGTTCTAATGAAATCGATTTCTATGGAAATATACAGCTAGTTTTGCTTTTCTCCCAGGTTAATCAACTCCAATACTGCTAACCATTCCCTATATGGTAGAATGGTTGCGCATGAGTCCCGTGACTCTCCCTGTAGCTTTCCATTTACAGCTGTAGATTTGTTTAAGTTGGTAAGATGATCTTATTTCCTCCCCAAGAAGCCCTACTCCAGCATACAGCATGGCTAGTTCGGAACAGAAATTAAAATTTGAAATTGCCTAGCCATACACCAGAAAAACAACAGAAATACTGTATACCTAGATCTTGGTTGTAAATCTGGCAAAATAACAAATGGCTAAATCTTTAATAGAGATCCATAAAATACTTTGGTAAGTATTTTATTACTGAAATTATATGTTTATATGTACATATCTGTCCCATCCTCAGAAAGATTTAATCTTTCTGTTACCAATCAAAAGAATCAAAATGAGGGTACCAATGGGTCATGTAGCATTAGAGCTGACCTGGGAAGACATGCACTAGCCATGGTGTCTATCCTCCACACAGCATCCCTGGCTGCTACTTCTTGGTACAAGTGCTAGCTGATAGCAGGATGATTTACGATGAGCCAGTCAGGAACTTCATTCCTTTAAAGAGAAGAAAAACTAGCAAAACCAAAAATTTTAAGCAAAACAATTTTTCAAGTCATTGAGAATATGTTTTACTTTTAGGAAAAATGATCTCTTACTGGAGGAAAATGTTCTTGCTCTGAATTTTCTACTTTTTCTAGAATATATAAAAATTGTTACTTGTTTGGAAGTGGATTTTTGCCCTTTTCTTCCTAGGAATGAAGTGATGTTACATTTTTTCAGTATATGTAATAATATTTTAAGCAAATATTTATATAAAAAGACTGATTTGCATGTGTTTCATATGCACAATTTTAAGAATATGACACTTCTCATTTCCCTCCCTCCCATCCTCTCATCCTTTCTTCTATTGTTTGATTTTTATAATTACATATTTCAATTTATTTCATAATCACAACATTAATCCTTCACTAAAGATAGAACTTTACATGTACTTAGTAGAAACATCATTGTTTCTAAGGAATATAAGACAAGGAAATGAAAAAAACCCCAAATCTCAAAATGTCAATTTCAAATACATGCATCACATTTATTTTTTGTATTTTATGTCTAAGTAGCCACAAACACAAACCAGAGAAAATACATAACATTTGTATTTGTGGGGACTGGTTTATTTTTCTAAACATAAAGTTTTCCAATTACATGCATGTGAAATAGATTATTTTTATTGCTCAGTATTATATACATATACGCATTTTCTTTATTCAGTCATTGGCTAGTAAATGTGTGTGTTGATTTCCTACATTAGCACTTGTGACTTAGGTTTACTTAATATTGCTAATGAAGACTTCTCATGGCCTTGCCACCTATCAGTTTTCCAGCTAGTTGTCACAAATGTCACCAGAGTGATGACCACAATTTGAGCCTGGAAAACTTACAACTAGAGTCATTAAGATACATTAATAAAAAAAAAATCTTTATGAAGTTATTTTTCCAATAGGTCCTTTCCCAATTTATCAAACTGGAAGAAAATTATTTTCTTCATGCATTCATATTCCATTAAAAGTATGTTCAGAAATATTAGAAGTTTTTACTCTCCTCTGATTTATTTTGCCCTCTAATTTACTGACTGGGTATTTTTAAACTCAGAAAAGCATTTCCTCATAGTTTTGGAGACTGGAGTCCAAGATCAATAAGGTAAACATTTGTGTCTGGTAATGCCTCTCTTGATTATAAAGGTCACTTTCCTATTATGTTTTAATATAGCCTTTCTGCTATGTGCAACTGCAAGGTGTCTTAGTAATACCAGTCCTATCATGTTAAGGCCCCATATTATGACCTAAATTAACCTTATTTACACTTAAATAGGTCCCGGCTCCAAACATATTCACACTGGGATGAGGGTGTTAATACACGAATGCTTTGGAACACTGTTCGGAGATGCACATTCCTAGGATGAAAAGGATGTATAGTGGTTCCAGACAAGAACTTTCTTCAAGCCAAGGGGAGAGTCTCTGCAAGAGAATCAAGCCTCCCAACACTTCGGTTCCAGACTTCTGGCATCCAGAAATAGTTCAATATACTTCTATTGTTTAAATTGACCGGTCTGTAGCAATGTTCTAGGATAACCCCAACAAAGTAATACAATGCATTTCCCATGGTTTCACAGAGTAGAAACTGTCAATGCTAATCTCACAGTTATTAGCTTGAGATACATGGAGTGTAGCTGGTAGGAGTAAAGTAAAGCAAGCCAAGTCGCAGTCTTCTGATACTGGTCTATTATTCTGTTGTAGGCTAAAGTACTGATAGACATCCTTGTTCCTACCAAATTTTATCCATGATTCAGGGAATTTCTGCCATGGGAAAAAGACAAGTTCACTGAAAAGCCAGATGGAGTCCTACATGGTCAAGTCAGAGAAGAAAGGATACTCTGAATGGTGAGTATGTGTAATAAGAGATGGGACCAGAGGTAAGGTTAATGTAAGGATCCAGAGAACATAAAGAACTTCTGAAATAAAGAAATGGATAAGAGGCCTACAAAGCAGTCAATCAACTAAAACAAGAGTAGTGGAAGACAAATATATGTGTATTATTAAGAATTTAGAATTTGTGAATAACAAAGGATTTGATCATGCAAGTTGGTCAGAATTGGAAAATTATAGATTAGTAATTACAGATTAGTAAATTACAGGTTCAATATTCCAAATAAATTTATTTCCCTCTTTCCAAGATAAGATACCCCATCTACTGATGAGGTGAACATACGTGGATTTTGGTATCTGAGTAACTCTTCCTGCTTTGGTACACTGGTTGACACAAACCTCCTTCATTACTGAATAGTAAAGCCGGGACTGATGCTAAACTCCTGTGGAAGTAGTAGGAACTGATACAAAGAGGAAATAGCATGCCTTTTATTCACTTTAGTATAAATCATATTGACAGTAAATTTTGTAGGTCTCCATTATTTAAGTCTGATATAAAATATTTTCCTACACTATCCCCTTTGTCAAACGCTTTTTTTTTTCCCTTTAAAAATCCAGATGTCTCCATCTGATTCTGCAGACTTATCAGTCTTCCACTTCAACGTGTTGGATATCGTACTCCCAGAGTAGCTTTCTTTGTTTATGGTCATGGGTGCTATGATATTAAAGTTGTTTGCTTTTGCTAAAGTAAGAGAGAAAAATGGAGTGAAATCAACCATGGTTTTTCTTTAATGCTAGCTTTTTCTATTTAGAAGATTGTTACTGATGATACGGCAGAAAACATATTGCTATATTAACAAGGTCACTCAGTCACAAAAATCCCATTAATGTGCAAAATGACAGGATCATGCTGTGTGGTGACCACTAAGTCAAATTCTCACTTTGTATTTTTAAGATTCCTTGTTCTAATCACAAAATGGCAAGGAAGCTGAACAGAAATTCAGAAAATACGCCTGACTCTGTAGAAAAAGAAAATCATGTACTATCAGCACTGACCATAATCTTACTGCTTTTCACTATTTCACAAAAACTGATGCTAGCAAACTAAATTATAGAAGACTGCTTAGAATGTATGGTCATAAAAAACTTAACTATGGAAGTATAAAGGAATTTGCTGAGTAGAAAATTCCAAAATAAACATGGATAGTCATATTATCACTGCCTTTTTTTTTGTCATAAAGGTGCCCAAGATTGATTTGTGATTTAAATGATACTAAATGAATTTCAGATATAATTCTCAATGTAATGAAACCTATATTGATTTTTACCCAACACTAGCATAGGAAATAACAATAAAAAGGGTCACTATAATCATATCCTAGAGGAACTAACCATGGTCACTCCGGTCAAATTTAAATGTACTTTATTGGAATAGATTAGGAAAATAAAAATAAAGATGACTTGATTTAATTTAAAGAAGGGAACAAATCTTCCAGGTTTATGGCATCATAAATAGCTGTGGATGTTTAACACCCCATGAAGAAGCAGCAAACAATAAAGACACTTTATTCAGGATTGCAAAACCAGTACACTTGGGCAAGGGTCTTGTCATTTAGAGTTAGTGTGTTGTTACCACATTTGTAGTGTTAAACGGCTGTCTTTGGTCTTTCTAAAAACATTTCCATGCATATATTACAGAACATTTGATTTGGGGGTTTTAAACACTTACGAGTGTAATCTGACTTTATAGTGTTATAACAGACTGAAACTTAAGTACATAACTTCTTTAATCTTAATGCTTTATGACCTTTTATTGAATACTTGAATATGACTCATACTTGAATAAACTCTTCTTGTATGTGGCAGTTAATTAATTGATTGCATCCACTACCCACCTTCACCTCATCAGACTGAAAATTAAGGCTACACATTACTTGCTTTAAGGTTGATACCAAGTAGGATCACAAAGCCCTAAGGTTTTTTTTTTACCTTGATTTTCCACTCAATGGCACATCCAAACAAACCCCTGTTAGTTAAATTTGTAGCAACCCTGCTGTTCATCCAAATGTAATTAAAATTCATGGAATGAGACAGGCAGGCACAGTGTTACAACCTTGTTTATCTTCTCTAGCTCAGCTACTGATATATCTATCCATGCTTTCTTTCATGAACATATGATAAATCAAACAATTCTTGTTCTTCCCAACTGGAATATTGCTACATATCCTAGAAATCCACTGAATTTGTGTCCATGAGCTCATGCTAGGCTCAGGACCATCTGCATCAGTAATGCTGCCTTACGCCACTTGCTCCCTCCTGCAACAGCCCTGTGTTTCATTGTTTTTCTATAGTTTTAGCTTACAGTAAGGCTCTCAAGATGAGGAATTCCAGTGTATAATCTGCTCAATTATACTCACATAATAATGTCCATTATATGATCTTTGTTCTTTCTCTGGGTCTCTCACACACAAATGCCAAATAAGCCTCAATTCGAATGTCCTTTGGTGAATAAGAAACTACAAGCAAAACTGATAACTACTTCTTTTTTTAGATTTTATTGTTGGTGATATTTACATGGTTAATTAGGGTGGGAAGGGTCAAGGATTGGGGTAAAGTGGGTGAGATCATTATTTCCAAACTTTCTTTTTCTTCTTCCTATATCTGGGGGAAGGAAAGGGAGAAGGGGAGAAGCCACACTCAGTCTTCCAACTGCCTCAGTACCTGGATATGGAAAAGGACCACACAATGTCACCCCAGAGTCCCTGATGTGGAGTATGTTTTGAGGATTCAGCTCAAGTGGTTTTGATAGTTTTGAAATGCTGTCATCTTGTCACTCCAAGGTCCACTGGCTGACACAGTCCACCTTAGAGTCTCTATTCACTGAGATATTTGCTGCCAACACATGGTAGTGGTGGTTGACCAATTTGTTCTGCCCTCCTTCCTATGCTATGATACCAGATGTCCTCTGCAGGTTCCAAAGCACTGTCATATCCTCCATTTGCTTCTGGGTATGCCATCCACTGCTCCATCTAATCCACTAAGAAGTTCCAATTCTGACATATGCACTCCATGGTCAGTCCACAGGTCCTACAAATTTCCCCAGGCTTGAAGTGCTGAGTTCAGCAGTTCAGTTGGGGGGATCACCAAAAAAATTGTTTTGATCCCAGACCTGAATCTCATGTGTGCTTTTGCCAGTCAGGCTCAGTCCATTATCCTCACCAGTCTACACATACACTGGTATTTGCAATTGCTGGGTCAGTTATGTCTCCAGCCCCAACTCTTACATAAAACAATCGATGTGGTGGTCCAGCCCAGCTGTGCCCACCACACATTCAGGCCTCAGTTACACCAGCAGGAACTACAGACTAGACTAAATGAACCACAATAACCCCTACTAGGCCCACTAGGTTCCTCTGCTTGCCAGTATGTGCGGCAGACTTGTCCAGTCTGTTTCATTCCCATTTTGCTCTCCTACACATAATTGGGCTTTGGAGCCTAGCTCAACCCTACTGAACTCACTATCCAGCTCACACATGCCAGCAAGAGTCATCACCTGTCAAGAGTCATCACCAGGCCCAACCCCTAGTCCTGGTTCTCATATAGTCCATCAGCGTGGTACCTACAGTTTCCCCATTAGGCCAACTCCCACTCCTGGATCTTGTACTTTCCAGGTGATTCTGTGGTCCATCCTGACAAGACTTGTCCCTAGTCCCAGCACTAGCCACCTGATGTCACAGCAAAACTGAACCAGCCTACACTTACTCTGGATCATACATGTACCAGCGGATACAGTCAGTTAACCCAGCCTGGCTTTCCCGCTAACATAGTTCACTTGCAGGCCACCAGATGTAGTATCCCTGCTTAACCTGGTCTGTCCCCAGTTCCAGTTTGCATACTCACCAGTGGAAACAGTGGTCCAGTAGGAGAACCACCAGCAACCCCCATAACCAGGATATCATGCCCTTGCCCAACACTGGCTCTTACAAGTGTTGGTGGGTGCTGTGGCCCAGTATGGCATGGCCCATCTCACCTTGGTATTTGCTGCAGAGTGCTATTGCCTGGCCTGGCCAATCTTCCCCCAGTTGCAGTTCATGCTGGTGGGTCTTGCTGCGCAGCCCAGCCCAGCCAGCCCCAAATTTTGGCCCTAATGTGAACTGCCTGGTGCTGTGAACCAACCCGTCCTCTCCTGTGTTCTGTCCTGATTCTTAGATCTGCCAGCAGGTGTTATGAACTGGCCCAGATTGACCTGTCCCCAGACTTAACCAACATGTATGCTGGTGGAGCAGAGTAACCTGGTCTGGTCTGGGCTGCTCCTTGCCTTGGTTCCTGTGCTCACCTGTCAGGACTGACAAATGAGTTCCCCAAGCTCCTCTAACAAGTCTCCTACCGACGGCTTATCTTGCAAACTCCAACAGGTACTTGGTCCACACTCATTTAGTCTGCCTTGTGCACTTGCAGAAACAATAGCCTTGTCCATCTGGTTCACACCCCTTCCTGTACTTACTACTGGGTACTGCAGCCCAGGCACACCTCCTCCATACTCAAACATAGCTCTCATGTGGTTCAGCAAGTATTAAGGCCTTTCCCAGCCAGTCCTACAGCCACCCTGGCTCTCACAAGTCTAGCCCAGTCCCGCACACCCCAGACCCAGTCCACATCGATGCTGAGTGATACTGCAGTCAGGTCCAGTCAAGATCACTGCCTTCATTCTAGCTCTTGCAGACACCAGTGGAAACCACAACCCAGCCAGAGCATCCCCTATGCTCCCCAACCAGGCCTGTTTCTGGCTGCAGATCTTATGCTAATGCACTGGTCTGATCCATAAAGTTCTCCCACCTTCTCCCTCTGAACTACTTGATCTCAGCCCCCTCAATTACCTACAAGCATAGTGGCCTTGTATATGGAAGTGTCTCAAAAGTCATTCTTTATCTGCAACATATTCCCTCAGTGGTCCTCCCTCCCACACATTTCCTTACCCCCTTCCCTGATCAATCCATGGTACCTGAGCCAGGAGCACGAAGGTTCCCCAGCCCAGTCTTCCAGTGGGATGGTATACTGGCCTGGAGTTCTACCCATCCACTAGGGTCCCAAGTTACTGGCATGTGTGCTGGCCTGGCACCTTATCTCTCTACACCCCCAAGATCTGGGCCCATTTAAAATTACCCAAGCCCAGTGCAGGCCAGCATGCTAACTAACCTAGGGCTCTCCTGCCCACTCCTGGACCCTGCCGAGGATTACCCCCAAGCATGCGGAGGTAATCCCCAAGTTTGCAACACCTACACGGATGTGAGCCCCCAGGTCCACAGGCTCCTTGCCATCCCAGCCAGAAGCCATCAAAAAGTTCAATGTTGACTGATAGCTTCTACGTGTAAATACATGGCTCCTCTGCTCTCCAAAGCTCTAGCCAGGTTTGCCTACTGGATCTTTTTTCTCTGATCCTACATTTTAGGATACTGTTTTCATATTTCTAATTTTATTGTAATGTTTTTTACATCAAGTTTAGATGACAAAATAAACAAAATAGAGAAGATTTGTACTTGGAACTCTATACCCTGTGCGAGACATCTAAGAATCTCCCAGTTTCTGGCTCCTGGAACAGGTCAGCTCATCTCTGGCCATGGTAGCCACTTGGAGAGTGAATCAGTGATAGAAGATCTTTCTATCTCCCCTCACTGTACACCTGCCTTTCATAAAAACAAATACATATATGTATATATATGTGTTATATATATATATATACACACACACACACAGATTCAAAGGTAAAATAAAAAAAAACCTGTTGATTATCACAATATATTACTTTGAAATTTGAAAATTTATCTTTTTAAATGAATTCACTATCAAGAGAGAGGAAGTTAGATAGAGACAAAAATTGAAAATTTAAAAATAAAAATGTGCAAGAACAGGTTATTTTACTCAACTGATTCCACCTATGTATAAAAGGGATAGCTTCATTGCAATGTTAAACAAAGCATGAAGAAGGGTGGAGTTTGGCAAGCTGAATTTGGAGAAGAAAATGTTTGAGGTGGAATGAGCAAACCCAAGATGGAAGATGACATATTTACTACTTAGCAAACAGAATGATCCCAAAGACACGATGGTAAATGGGACTGACTGATCTTGATTACCTTATTCAAATAAAATACATTAAACTAACCATGAATTCACAGAAAGAAAAACTGTAAAACTGGTAAATAAATTCAGTAAATAATTTCTAGAGAATGATACTATAAAGCTCATGCAAAGATAATTGAGATGAAATACAAAATTACTGGGAATGAAGAGGCATATAAAAAAATCACAAAACCAAAAGAGGTTTAAATGAAAATAGATACCATCTGTTCAACTAGAAAATAAATCAAATTATAAAATGTAATAATTAAATAGGGACATGTAAACTCAGAAATAAGCCTACAGACTAATAGAATTTGAAAAATAATATCCAGAATGAAACTTAAATGCACATATTATTTTAATACTTTATAAACTTGGCAATTAAAATCAGTTACAAATCAAAAGGTTATTCAATATCGGGTGTAGGAAATATACTTTAATTTAAAAATACATTATTTTTTCATTATTATCTCATTATTTTTTGTATTATATCATTTTTCATACTAGGCACCCTGTGGGAAATAAGCAAAACTTAAGAAACTAAATAACAAAAGAAGTTAACGTATAATTATATATATTTGGCATTAGAAAAAGGTCATTTTGAAAATGGCCCAACTTCTACAATATACTATTAAAATTTGCATTTAAAAAAAAGCAAAACAATAAGGTCTTAGAGAACAGAACAAAACTTGCTTTGTAAGAATTTTTGAGAGGCCTGACACAATAGCTCAGTGGCTAAATGCTCACCTTACATGTCTTGGATCCCATATGGGCACCGGTTCCTGTCCTGGCTGCTCCACTTCCCATCCAGCTCCCTGCCTGTGGCCTGGGAGAGCAGTGGAGGATGGCCCAAAGCCTTGGTACCCTGTAATCATGTGAGAGACCCAGAAGAGGCTCCAGGTTCCTGGCTTCAGCTCAGAGCTTCCAGAGCTTCCAGCTCAGCTCTGGCCATTGCGGCCATTAGGAGAGTGAAGCAACAGAAGGAAGATCTTTGTTTCCCCTCCCCCCACCATCACCCCCGCCCCGTGTATCTCTGACCTTCCAGTAAATAAATTGAAAAAAAAAAAAGTAAAAGCCATTGATAGCCTATATTTTTAGATAGTTAAAGTCTACACTTTGTGTATTACCATTAAGCATGTACACACACATTTTTTCCTTTTCAAGAAAATGGTTTTGGAATACATGAGAATGTGTAGCACCATACTTTCAGGGGTTGTTTGCGTGGTCTGTGACTGGGATATATGTGAATGTTCAGGCACATGTATACAAGTGTACATACTCCCCTGTCCATCTATACATATGTACCCCGGTGGGTGTCACAGCTAAAAGAAAACAAATAACATACATAGAAGAGACTTATCTGAGAGGATATTGGATGGCTCACATACTCCTTAGAAAGACACTAAAATGAAAGGTCAGAAACCCGGACAGGTTAAACAATGCAAAGCACGGCAAAACGATTCATCACTGCCTCTGAAAACCTCTCACTGCTGTAGATGCAAACAGTTCTCTTTGGTTCTTGTTGATCTGCACTGTGTCTGATTGGCCAAATCTGCTTGCTTTTTTGTTGTTTGTTTTATTATAATTTGTTTTGGATCTTTGCCTTAGTTACTGCAGAGGTAACGAAAACAGCTATTCAAATCCAAGGTCCATAGCAGAAATCAATTTTGAAACAACAAATTCTCTCTCAAAAAACAAAGAACCAGGGCAGGCATTTGGCACAGCCCTTGAGTTTTTTTTTTTTTTTCCTTAATTACTTTAAAGGCAAAAAGACAAATTCCAGTGTGACCATACTGGGGTATTTTGTTCAAGTTCCGGCTGCTCTGCTCCTGATTCAGCATTCTTGCTAATGCACAAATTGGGAGGGAAATGCAACAGCTGAAGTACTTGGGTCCTGATATGCTGGTTGAAAATCCAGTGTGATTTTGGGCTGGTGGATATGTTCTGGTCCACTTCTGTGGAAATTTGGTATAAACTAGTAGATGCAAGATTATTCTTTACATTTGAACCTTAAAATAGTTGAGAAAAATAATAATCTAAGAAACTAGGAAGAATCATGGGTTTTTCAACTTGAACGTTAGTGTTCCGTGTGTTTGTATATTTGTATATTTGTTAGAATTTGCTGTACATGAAACTAACCTGTTGGTGGCATTCTGTCTAAAACATATGGTACATTTATTTGAAAAGTGTCAATTGAGTAAACACCAAATATATAGCTATGTTAAACGAAAAAGATTTCTTTGCATGTTCAGGAGTGTGTAGTCTGAAAGGCTAGAGCAGCCCATCAGGGACATGCAAGAAAATTAGATAGGTATGTATAGCAAGCTTTGCAATAATTTGTACCATTAATGATTTCTGGAGAAATCTTGGAAAGACACAGAGTTAAGTAATTAGAAAAGTGCAGAAAAGTTCAGAGAGAAAATACTGAATTGAAATGGACTTTGAAAGATGTACCATACTTGTTACATGTTGCCAACTTATTGGTGTACATGTACAAGTATGTATGGGAAAGTATGTTTACACTGGTAATTAGAAGGGTATCCTTATTCAAAGTAGAAAATATATTTCTAATCAGTTGTGCTGTATTTTAATTAACAGCTAATTTCTTGTGCAATTCAATTTTTCTCAAATACTTTTATTTTTATAAGGAAGTACTGAGCTAAATAATTTTTTTTATTAAACTGTAAATGTCTTGATCAAGAAAATATACACAAGTAGTGTAGACAGTATAAATATGTGTATCTTGTTAGGGTTTTAATTCATGTCTATTTTCTAAAGATTTTACTTTATGCTTAACTTTATCATTTAAAGTGATTTATATACTGTGTTTGAATGAGACACACACATGAGATAGAGGAGGGAAGCAAGAGGGAGCATGAACGCCTGTCGCTAATTTATTACTCAAACACCCCACATACTCCACAATGGACTGGGCTGAATACAGAGACAGGAACCCAATGCAGCTTTTCATCAGGAGAGGCACTAACCCAGTTTCCTGCCATCAGCACTGCTTCCAAGGAACTGCATTTAGCAGCATGCTGGGGTTGGGAGCTGTAGCTCATCATTGAACCCAGGCACTTAAAAGGGGATCAAGAAATCTTGGCTATCTTAACCACTAGCCAAATGCTCAACTGCTATGTTTGGTGTGTATGGGAATGTGTTAGTATTTGTCTGTATTGGTGTAGACGTATACATACATTTCCTTTAAAATGTACAGTTATTGAATTGATGAAACATCAATTATTAGCAATATTACAATCTCGTCAGTGTACTTTATTTGTCCTACTTGTCAAACTCTGTAATTGCTGCTCTTAAAAAAATCATGACTCTCTCCAATTGGTTAATGAGGCAAACAGACTGATCTCCAGGTGAGATTCAAATCCAGGACCCTCCCAGGGCCCACGGACTGAAGTTATTTATGAAGTTACTTTGTCACAGCTTTCCACTACCAGTCATTAAATGCATACTATATTCATGCTATGCCCTCCATTCTCATTGTAACTATCAGATCTCACCTAGGTAACTTCGGTCATCTACTGCATTTTCTCTACTACTTCCACACTTTGATCAAATACTCGGTTCCCTCTCTCATTTCTCCCAGTTACATCCTTTATTACAAAGTATGACATGGCTTATGCATGTGAGGAGCAGGGCCACAGTCAGTGTCACTGTTTTGTCTTAGCTTTTCCCCCTTTGCCTTTATTTCCTTGTATAATCAACAATGGTTGTTCAAGGTTTATTTTCATAAATTCGTGCCTTGCTCTTTGTGATACTGCTGTGAGGAATTTTCTACTCACACTAGGACTAGGTCTTGATCACATGCGTTTAAATTCCAGCTCAAGTTATAAATTTTACTTGTAGCTATTTCTCATTTCTGATAGAAGCTATTCCATTATATTCACTAGGTATGAACTGGTAATATTTCTGTTGTGCCTTTATGTCTATCTTCACTTCTCAGACACCTTATGCAGATAAATGGTGTAACAAATACCGATCAAATAGGAAACTAAACATTGAAACAGAGCACAAGAAAAAATATTGAAAAATCTGCAGATATTTATTACAATTTATGAAGTTTTTTAAAGGGTATGTATTGAACTTTCATAAATCCAACACTTAGTTACAACAATTATTAATATTTTGTAAAGTTTGCCTCATTTATCTCTTTTTGCATTTTTCCTTGGCTGAAAAAAATCTCACTGAGTGTCAAATACAGCAGGTTACTTCATTTACATATAGCAGAATCTGTTTTTACATGCTTATACAGGCATGTTTTTAAGAACTAAAGTGCTATTGTTGTATCTGACGAGGAAAACAGTTCTTAGTGTCATTTAATAGCTTGTCAAAAAAACAAATTTCTTGAATTATCACCAAAAATGCCTATTCAAGACTCAATTTATATTCATTGCACTTGTTCTTTCAGTGTCTTGATTATATTCTTTGCATAGCTCATCCATTTTTGCCTGACTTTTCTCTCATTCTACAGAATTTTTGCAGCAACTGCATAAGTAATATTTAACATTATGAATTTGGGGGGTTTCAATTTAGGGTCATTTGACTAACCTGCTCCTGTCTAATGTGAATCAAGTTAGCTGTTGATCCTGATTGGATTTAATTCTAAGGTGGTAATTTCTTTGCTCTGCAAGAATGCTTTGTAGGTACTGTGGTGTATCAGAGTGTCTGTTTATTTCACCTTTTTGACACAGAGACTAATTAGTAGAGACGGGTTCTGGCATTATAATTCCATCATGATGAATTGTCTCATAACCTTTCATCTAACGTTTTCATTAATTTATGATCTCTGTTGAAATTGATTATTTCATTAGAAGTTGAAAGAAAGATTTTCTATTTTACCATTGCTTCCTCATTTCAGATGAGGTTCTTCAGTTATGGAAATTTTCCTCCAGCAGACATAGTTGGCTCTTTTGAAATGTATGGAACACAGGGTCATGTCTTTTCTTGTACAGGCCTATGGTAGATTTGTTGTCTCTGTCTTGCCAATGACATCCAGTAAGACGGTTTCCCCTTTTCTGTCTTTAAAATATGGCTTAACAACACATTTTACAGTCACAATTTTTTTTTTATCAGTTACACTTACCAAATCTTTTTATCTTGTTTAGACCACAGGAGGCTTTTTAGTTATTCTTAGAAACTTTCCTACATTTTACAGGAAACTTAATCTCAACTTAATCCTGTATATTTGAATCTCAGGCCTAAAATAAGCCATTGATAAATTCTGGGTGCCAAGTTATCATTGTTAATGTGATGTCATGAATCCTAGGATTTTCCTGTGGAAAAGTTAGAAATATATACATATATACAGAGAGAGAGACCATGCAAGTCTACTAAAATCCTAGCCACTCCTTTAAGCGGGTGGCACATGAATTGCCCAGCTACTTTCTAACTGGTTGAGAGACCATCCATGGGGAAAGTCTTCCCCGGAGGTTCCCACCCAGATAAGAAGGTGTCAGGGAGTGTTTAAAATTCCAAGACCTTTCCAAAAATCTCGGTGTCTCTCCCTCTTTCCTTTTAAGAGGCACCCCATCTCCTGGCTCTCTCCCAGGAGGGGCTCTCTCCTTCCCTCTTTACATGTTCACCTGGTCTCTTTTGCAAATAAAACTTCTCTGTCTGCAACCAATTCCCAGAATTTTAATTTCTATATTAAGTTGAAGAAAGAACCCACTGAGATTTTTGGCTAACATGTTTATAAAGCAAAAATACTACAATTGAGAGTTTACACTGATCATCTCAACTCATTTCAGTGGTTTAACTTAAATTTCTTTTATTTCCATTGCAAATATATTTTCTCTTCCATTTCAAACTTTTGGCTTCTAAAAACAGTATATAATTTCTAATTTTTATTTTTCTACAATAAACATAAAATAGATTCAAGTATTATCAGTGTAACTAGCAATTATTATACCGTATAAGGAAATTTAGCACATAGGGAAAATTGGTTATATAAAAACAAGGTAACGTTTGATTTTACAACACTGTGTCTAAAGTCAGTTGAAATAATTTTTATCTCCTTGTGCTTATACTGAAAGCTGATGAACAACCAAAGTTTCAGTCAAGTATTAAAGAAACCATAATGGCATTTTTTTTACATAAATAACTCAGGAAATTTACCTTCAATATCTCTCTTGTAAGAAAGCAGATGAGGATCTTTGCCACTGAGGCAAAATAAAATAAAATAAACCAGGAAAGATTTAGAATCCAGGAAACAATGCATTAACTTCAAGGTCATGAAAAAGAGACTTCCTCATAAGGCAGGCAGTTCTTGAGACCAACCAGTGCACAGTGAAAAGGCCTTAGTCAGAGACAGCTATAACAAAAATCTACATCCCACAGACACTTTCAGTAGCATGTTTGAGATAGTGAGCTAATTTAAAGATATAACAAGGGAATAATATAGAAGAAATAGAGAAGCATAATTAGAAAAACCAAATGCTCTGTAAGAAAGAAAATGTGACCACAGAACACTAATTGGTTCTGCAGTGAACTTTCCCAAACTGATAATAATTTGATGTCGCTTAATGATTTCTAACTCTGAACATTAACATGCAAAGAAAATTAGATAAAAGTATGCTTATAAAAAGGAATATAAATATTAGCAACTATGTAAGACTTGTGGTCACTTCAGAAAGATCCTGAAATAACGAAATTCAGAGATAATTTTGCTCAATATTTTTTAAATATCCAAGCTTCTTCATAATACATGTGTTTTCATGAACATTATGAATAATACATACCAGAATTTAGGTGGTAAAGAGAAGAAATAAAAGTGAGTTAGGTGAATTGACATCCTCATCCTATCATGAATGAAGTCAAGAAATGTCCTCCATGAAGTCAACAGTAAGATACAGCGTATTTTTCAAATATGCAAAGTAGATTCAAATCAGAAATGATCAAAGTGTGTGCTATCTTTGTGGGTGCAGAATTAAGACAGTGTAGGGATGGAATAGGTGACCAACTTTGCATTTTCCTTCTTGCAAACCAATTCTTGTAATGAACTGACTTATTTGTGAGCATGGAATACTTGGATTAGCAAGTATACTATTGCTATTGAAAATACTAGTACTAGATGACTGAATTACCTCTTCTAAAGAAAATTCTGCTCAATATGTACAGGGCAAAATGGTTCAGGGTTTGAAACAAAAGGTAAAATGATTGAGGACAGTGTAAGAATGGGTAGTAAACAAAGATCAGGACATAGAAATACCATCTGTGAGCTATTGGCACGCCTAAGTGAGTAAGGATTAATCATTTAAAGCAGACACAAATCCCTCAGGTTTTCTCTCAGATAAGTAAGTTTATGTGTATATACATCTATATATGTATAAAACCATCCATGCCATACTATTCGATAGATAGGAGTTGTCTTTGCTGAGCTACACCTCTTATATAATATATCCTACTTTCCTCAGTTTAGATCTTTTTTAAAATAAAGATCTATTTTTTACTGTCAAGTCACATATATATATAGAGAGAGGGAGAGACAGAAAAATCTTCTGTGCATTGAGTCACTCCCCAAGTGGCCAGAACGGCTAAAGATGAACCAATCCGAAGCCAGGAGCTCTTCCAGGTCTCCTACGGGGGTGCAGGGTCCCAAGGCTTTGGGCCGTCCTCGACTGCTTTCCCAGGCCACAACGAGGGAGCTGGATAGTTAGCAGGGCTGCCGGGATTAGAACTGGCGCCCATATGGAATCCTGGTGCATGCAAGGCGAGGGCTTTAGCTGCTAGACTACGGTGCATGTCCTCTCACTTTAGATCTCATCATAAATCTCACTTTATGTCCCAATAATCTATCCATTCTTTCAGAAAAGTACATGTTTGTATATGTGTGCGTGTGAATACTTAGGAAACAAATATGAAAACATGGTAACACTGTTATATATACCTATTGATTCTTTTAAATGCTTTTTCTATATAATTTAGGATATTTTGCAGTAAAAAGACAAAAACAGTTTAAATGGAAACCATAATCATAGACAGCACATTTACATACCAAATAGAATTCTGCTAGTAAAGATAGAAATGAATTATTTTTATGAAAACCAAATTCTATAAAAAGCCATATTTGAAGACAACTACAGATTTTTAACAGAGCTTTAAAAATTGAAAAAGGGAGCTAGACTAGAACAAACAACCTATGAAGCTATGTTTTAACTCAACCAGTATGGACAATTGTAAGAAGACATTAAGAGAGGGCAACTGAATTACTGGCCTCCAAACTCCAACCTTGGGTTGAATTGCACCATCTGTGGACTGACCGTGCAGTGCATGTGTCAGAACTGGGTTTCCTCAGTGGAGCAGTGGATAGAATACCCGGATGGAGAGTATTGCAATCCACTGGGGTCTGCAGAGGACATCTGGTACCATAGCAGAAAAGGAGAGCAGAACAAATTGCTTAACTGCTCAAGCCAAATGTTGACAGCAAATTTCTGGGCAAATGGAGACTCTAAGGTGGACTGTGTTAGCAGACAGACCTTGGAAGGGTTTCCTTATCCTTGGATTGGCAAGACTGACAGCAATTCAGAACTACCACAACTACTTGAGCAGGCCCCTTGGAGCAGGCCTCACATTAGGGTCCCTTGGATGGCATAGCATGGTCATTCCCTATCCCTGGGTCCTGGTGTGGCAGTTAGGTTGGGTGCAGCTTCTCCCCTAATGCTCCCTTCCCCTAGAAACAGAAGGGGGGGGGGAGGAAACAATGGTCATGCTATGGCCAAATATGTAAACATCATCAAAAATTAAAGTTAAAAATTAAAAAAAGCAAGAGGACAATGGGGAACCTTACCAGTGTGGAGCCATGGCCAGCTGCAATCCTGTTAGAATGCATCAGGAGCCCATTGGTAAAGAAATGCATAGGCCAGGAACTCTCTGATGCTCAAGGTATGATAATAGACCAAAGAGAGGTGCTGCTCCTGCATGCTGTTTAACTCAGTAGCCTGCTGGAAGAAGTCATTGTCACTGACTGATCCACCTTGCATACTTGCAAGGTGCCACACCCTGCCTCAATCCCTCCTTCTTTGTGCCTATGTGACCTTCAGTCTTTAAAAGTCTTTTGCTGTTAATAAACTTTATTGGCCATCGGACAGTAGTCTGTGTGTATGACCATCAGTTCTGTGCACCAAGTCCATCACTGCTAGCGAGCCAACAATCATCTCTAGAACTTCCCTTTCTTAGTATCAGATTATGTATGTAAATCTGGGTAATATATCATGCCTATATAAAGTTGGATAAACGAAACTATGGGCCCAAGAATTTTATTGAGAAAGAAGTAGGCTGCTGGAGGGAAAATGGAATGTAAGGAAATACGGCTGTCTTTTTCAAACCATGCCTAAAAAATACCTACAATCAGTTCCCTTCAAAATAATGCAATTTTCCTCTCTGTTTCTCCTCCTCTCTGTATATCTGACTTTGCAATAAAAATAAATGAAGCTTACAAAAAAGAAGTAGACAGAATGAAACACAACCCCAACACCCCTCCCACATCATACACAAATTAAAAACACAGAGAAAGAGACGTAAGTGTCATGGTTAAAAAAAAAACCCAACCAACAAACACACAAACACAAAAAAACCACAAACAATCTAGGATATGGGTAACTAGCAGAACAAGGTGAGAGAAATAACAGGGAACCCAGTATTTGAATGATTAATAATCTGTCATTTTCCTAAACTTGTAAGATACCAACCATGGAGTCCAGGACTACCATTCTGTAGCAAGAAAAGGACACCTGGCAGAGCATGGCAAAACAACCCAAAGTCCAAGTACAAGGGAAACATGAGAGAGGCCAGAAAAAGAGAGGTAACACCTAAAGAGAAGAAATAACCTGATCCACTGATTTCTCAAAGAAACAGCAGAAGGCAGGTTATAATAATATCCTCAAAGTGGCTGATGGAAAAAAATGGCAAAAATATCCTGTAAAAATGAGGATGAAAAGATATATTTTCAGAGTCTCTAAAAACTGTGACAATTAATCATCGGCAACCCACAACAAAGAAAATATGCTTCAGGAAGACGTAAAATGATCCTGGTTGGAAGCTCGGAGTTGTAGGCATAATGAAGAACAATAAGAATAAATTGGACAAATAATTAAGTAAATACCAATAATATTTTGTGAATTTAAAATAGAGAATTTAAATTCTGGAAGCCATTAGTACTACAGTCCTTTGTTCCGGAGAGCCCATTCATTTCATTTCAACATAGGCCTGATGTATGAGTTTAGTTTTTTGCATTTCCCTTTCCTGTTGCGTACTGAACTTTGGAGTTTGTTATCCCACAGCATCATTACACTGACACGTTCTTTCCCCTCAAAACCTCTCTGCTGTTTTATTCTAGGACCAAAAGGTGCCACAGTAGAGAAGATGCCACATGTCTGCGCTGCTTTATTAACCATCCCGGCACTTCATCTCACTGTTTCAAATATGGTCTGCTTCCTCTAAGTACTTCCAATAGTAACTCTGGTCTTTATTTACCTGGTCTGCAATTACCAGAAATGGCTTAAGTCTACTTGTAAATTAACAATTACTTTTCTTGCTGTTAAAGTTTTTTTTAAAACAGATCAGTAAAGTGAAAGAAACATAGACCACATGGCCAAAACTTCTGAAGCAATAAAAAAGGAGAATAACATAAGGTAAACTAGCTGAAGTAGAATAAAAAAAATGTATTGGTCAATATCAAATTAAAACCTTGCAAGAAGTAAAAAAGACGATAGAGTTGAAAATTAAATCCAACTAAATATTATGTCTAGATATTATGTATGAATGAATCACTCAAGGTTTTCAAAAATTGAAGAAACATGAAGCATGCAATATAATTTGAAGGAAGAATTAAAATATTTGTTATTTAAAATGAGTCAGGATTTAAAACAAAACACTACATCGCTGTAAAGTGTTCTCTTTAATCAAGGACTTTTCTGTAATAAAGCCGGGTTGCAATTACATATTACATGCTCCAAATATTTAAATGTTGAAACCTTCTCCTCAGTTGTAACAGAATTAAAAGTATCATTTTGGAGGTGACTGGTCTCTGCAAAAGATCTCTCATGAATGGGCTCAGTGCCCTAAAAGAGTCTACAGCATTCTCCTGCTCTTTTTCTGCTGTTTGAGGGTACAAAGAAAAGTCTTCCCTCTGCAAGCTGGAAAAATTTGTCCTTGCAAATTCCTTGATCTCAAACTTCAGCCTCAAGAATCTGGAGAAATAAATGTTTACTGCTTAATTCACTTGATTTAATTCGATAGTTAGCTATAGCAGCTTGAACTAAGACTAAGATAAAGACAGAATTAGTAAATCTTAACTATGCTAAGACACAGAAGGAGAACTGTTTGACCAAGAAAAAAATGACAGTAACATAAAATAATGAGATTTTAATGTGTTTTCCTTTCTTTTGTGTCAAAGCTATATTTTTCCAAAAAGTACAAAAAGAATGTGGGCCAGGGACTTTAAAACTTCGGAATTTGTCATTGTTGGGGAGCTCTAAATATACAGGTGCCTGAGCCCACCTTGACAGATTTGGTTTCAGTTGTCCTGGGTGGTTCCTAGGCATTGTTGGTTTATAAAAGCCTCCCAGGAGATTGCCAATGTGTGGCCTGAGTTAAAAGCTAATGAGGTAGAGGTAGAAATATGGCAAGTTATTTTAACAAGGCTATTATCACACTATTTTTTGAACTCTGTTTCTTCCAAAGAATATCTATTTTAAAGGACACCTGCGAACTACAAAAATTGCTCACCTATAAAGACACAAATAATCCTCAGCAAAATCTGCAATGTAAAAGTGGTAGTTTACATTTTCTGGCAACATGATTTAAAAACCTAACAAGCATTGATTCAAAGAAAAATCTAAACTGACAATTTCTAGATAATACTGATGAATTATGACTGTTCAACTCTTTTAATTACTATAAATACATATAAAACTTTTGCTTAAATACACATAAATATATATTTCCTCAGAGAAGAATTAATATTGCTTAATTGTTTTATCTTCAAATAAGATAGGGAATGTGGAGAAAACAAAGAAGCTAGTAATTCACTTTTTTTTAGATGGAGGGACTGAGGGTAAAAAATGGTAGCTGGTTGATTTCTGATCATCTATGCTTTTAAGTAAACAGACTAAAAACAATTGTGGGATGAAGAGACAACATTTGCAGAATTCTTTCAAATGACTATCACTAGCTAAATTGGTAAAGTAAATAAAACACAGAAATATGACGCTTGAAGGTTTTAGCTGATTCCAGTGTTACTGCTACGTGCAGTAATTTGTGAAATCCGCTTACAGAACTTATCCATTACACTAGACCTGTAAATGTTCCACTCTATCTGGGAAATCTGTTTTCAGTGTCTCAGAGTTTTTCTGCTTGGTCTGAACACTTTGCAGTCCCTCTACCCTTGGAACGCTCAGTAAAGTACGCCTTTTATGTAAAATGTTCCATTGGGTGGGCATCTGACAACCCAATGATTCATATTAGCTTACAAAATAAATAAAAATAAGGCAACTGATATCTTAGAGACACTGGAAATAGAATATTAAGCATGTCAAGTAAGAAGAGCAAGTTGCTGACACCAGAACTTAATAAGAGATCAGATGTTAACTATGGTAGTACATCCTAGAGTGCCTCTCCATTCTCTGATGAATAACCAGTTTAGTGAATGACTCTCTTGGCACTGACAAGCCCTGCTGAAGCCCTTTCTCTATGGAGACATGCAGCTTGCCCACGCTTGGGTGACACCCTTGGACCTGAGTGCTGGATTCTGCACGTGCAGGAAAGCAGGACTTTTCAGGGTGCACCATTCCCCTTTCTTCCCAGTATGTACTCTCATTCCCCAGTGTCTGCTGGCTTGTCCAGGTTTATTTACCACTTACTTACTCCTGGCAGGAAAATGAACATATCAAAGAAAACAGGAAGAAAACAAGAAGATAGGAAGAGAAAATGAGTTTGTAAACAAGCGAGGGAGAGAAAAACACCCACTCAAATCTCATGAGTATAAAGTCCTGTATTCAACTTCACATAACGGAGCAACAAATGACCTCAGTAAAAAAAAAAAAGTGTTAATATTAAATGCCAAACATATCACAAATTTCCATAAATAGATAAATCATTATCTAATCTCATATTGGAAAAGGCAATTAAAACTTTATAAAGAGGAATAACTGTATATGAAGAAATTTGAAATAAATATGAAAATATTTTAGAGTCTCAATTTTATATTTGATACATGGACAAGATATATTTCTCCAAAAATACAAATTACTGACATTAATTTATGAAGCAGAAGAAACGGTACAGACATTCTAGCAGTGAAACTTAACCCATTTCCAGGGATGTCTGCATTTCTCATGACTTCAAGTGGAAGTCATGGCTGTTCCACTTGAAATGCAGCTTCTTTCACTTTGGGAAGGAGCAGGTGACGGCTGGAGTGTTTACTCCCCTGCTGTCAATACGGAATGGAAGGATGGAGTTCTGAGCCCTAGGCTGCAGCCTGGCCCAACCTTTGCTGTTGTGAACACTGGGAGAGTGAAAATGGAAGCTTTCAAGCTTGCTCTTTCTCTCCTTTTGCCTTTCAAATGAATAAAAGGTAAGTAAAAATTTAAAAAGAGGTAGACAGAAGAGTTAAGAAATAAAAAGAATAGTAATAATAGCCTTGAAAGAAACTGAATATTCTGAGATGGAAAAAAAAGCAAAATAGTCTAGCACTTAAAAAATTTCATTTTTAATAGATATCAGTTAACATATACCTTACCTCATATATTTATTACTTTTTTATAGTGGGGATCCTTAAAATCAACTCAGCAATTGTCAAACTTACAATATATATTTGTATGTAGAGCATATGAAATTTGTATGCCCAAGAGAATCTGCACATCAAAGTTACTTAAACACGACTGAGATATGAAATAAGCCTAGTGTTCTTCCAGCGAAGCAAGGATGGAGAAGTTACAGCATATACACATAATGCAGTACTGCTGAGCCTTTGAAATGAAGGACATCCTGTTATTTCAACAACTCAAATGAACCTAGAAGAATTGTGTTACATGAGATAAACCTAGCTTTCCTTAATACCAAAAGCAAACATCAACAAATACATACTGATAGATTTAATTATCTAGGACAATACTCACAATTATAAACTTTAAAGGAAATATGGCTGGGAAACATACCATTTGTCATTCACCCAACAGTGCCTTCAAATGAGCAATATGGGAATTGCCCAGCCATTTCTCAGTGGGTTAGAGACCACCAACGGGAAGGGTCATCTGCAGGATACTACCCAGATAAGAAGGAGTCAGGGAACCCTTAAAAGCCCAAGACAATGTAGATAATCTTGGTCTCTCTCTTTCCTTTCAGGATACACCCCATCTCCTGGATCCCTCCTGAAAGGTATTTTCCACTTCTTTCCACATTCAATTGTACACTTTGCAAATAAAACTTCTTTGTCTGCAACCAATTTCTGCCTTTTTATTTCTATCCTGAACTGAGGGAAGAACCCGGAGTGTTGCCAGTAACAGAACTCAAGGTCTGGGACTAGTTCCTATTCATACTCTGAGCTAAAAGTACTGTTACCATTCAGAGGATCAAATATAAAACCAGGTGGTGAGGACTCCTAAAGCTTCCTCTAGTTCTATTTATTTGAAATCAGAAACACTCCCCAAAAGGTCCAAATTTTTCCAAGTATCTTAACTGTGTGCCAGAAGACAGTTCAATGTGTGAAAGTTAAGATGCTTAAAAATTAAGTAACATAAAACAGTAAGTTGTATATTTAACGAGTTTATATACTGCTTCCCAGTTCACAGAGGTTCTTGCAACATAATCTCATCCCTGGTGATAGCTTCTTTGTATTGAAAATGAGATGTCTACATTAAGGTTCTCTACACTGGCTACTCCTGTTTCAGCTAGCTTTATGCTAATATGTCTGGCAATGGGGACAGAGTACCAAGTGTTTGAGAGCCCTATACCTTGTGAAAGAGCCAGGTCGAAGTTCAGGCTGCTGGCTTTGTGTGGCCATTTGGGGCGTGAACACTTGTTGAAAGCTACCTTTCTTCCCCTCTCCTTCCTTGCCCTCTGTTTCTCCTCCATTATGTTGTCCTGCCTTTCAAATAAATATATTTTTTAAAAATGAAAATATCAATAAAACAAATCACATGAGGAGAAGAAATAAAGACCATCATTACTCCACTGGCCAAGAAGAGTCTACAACATCATTTTCCATGCCTTCATTATTAGATATTCCTCACAGTATTAATGCTTGATGTCCAACAATAACCATGGACATTGTAAGATGCATGGTATTTTGCTTTTTCATTGTTTGGTATTTGATGAAAGTGGTGTCAAAAATCCTTCTGCACTCAGAGCAGGTCTGTTTATCAGTATCTTCCTAGGTGCCACTCCCTGTTCATGTTTACTGTCGATCATTAATGAAGCTATGGGCTCAAATCACACTTGAGGCACTGTCTTATCTCTGAAAATAAATGCTGATTTTCTTTTTTACATTCTTAATAAACATCCTTCCCACAAGATAATGGCTTTATGTAGAAAGAAGGAAAATCATCAATTGCTTCTCACATCTTTTTTTGTGACATGTAAGAAAGACAGGAATATTAGAAAATAAAGCAAAAAATATAGACCTCTTATAAAATTAAGCCAATTTTAATCAACTAGGGTGTTTCCCATCCAAAGTTTATCAAGTAACGCATCCTCAACATGATATATGTTCTGCTTACAATCTGCCAGACTCAGTGTAATTTTTAATTCATAATTAATTTTTTTTTCAATGAGAGATGCTGGGGAATTTAAAGTTAGAATGGGGCCCAGCGCGGTGGCGCAAGTGGTTAAGTCCTCGCCTTGCATGCCCGGGATCCCATATGGGCGCCGGTTCTAATCCCGGCAGCCCCGCTTCCCTTCCAGCTCCCTGCCTGTGGCCTGGGAAAGCAGTTGAGGACGGCCCAAGGCTTTGGGAACCTGCACCCGCATGGGAGACCTGGAAGAGGCTCCTGGCTTCGGATCAGCATAGTATCGGCAGTTGCGCTCACTTGGGGAGTGAGTCATCGGACGGAAGATCTTCCTCTCTGTCTCTCCTCTCTGTATATCCGCCTTTCCAATACAAAAATAAAAATAAATCTTTAAAAAAAAATAAAAAAAAATAAAGTTAGAATGAAAAAAACAGGTAGGAGGGACACTGATATTTTCTTTTAAGATTCATTCAGAAAATCTTTGCATCGTAGCAGAATGAGGAGAATCAGAATGTGATTGTGAAGAATAGGAACTCAATATTGACCTCTGTGTAATGCCTCAGAAACAACAGCGAGAGGAAAACTATCCGTCACACTCATCCAATCCACAGTACACTTTTTTTGAAGTAACGGGAAGAGCTTTAGCCCAGCCAACCATCAGAACAGGATAAAGTGAACACAGTGAAGCACACTATGAAAGTATGAGACACAGTTTACCATAACTGTTACCCATAGGCTGTCAGAAGCAACAGGACAGAGGGAATAAGAATCCAAATTTCTGTAACCATAAATTACTACACAGTTTTTCATTCCAAGGTGTTTTAAAAATGTACATCAAAGTCTACTAAAATAACATTATCTAACAATCAAGTCAAACAGAAATAAAAAACCTCGACTGCATGTCAAGTTAGTGATACAAATCACAAATATAAGAATTTTTAAAAGCGAATTTGGAATCTTAAGTTGATGTATCACTTTAGCTGAAAACATTCTAAAGACAAGCAGAACTATAAAAAGCAATCTTGGACTTTAGTCAGTAGTCTCTTTGAGAGTGGTGACACTGATGCGGTTATTCTGAAGCTACATATGCTATAGATTTGTACATCTAAATAATTAGAAATGAAATTCAGTTAAGAGAAAAAGATAAAATGCTTAATCCAAATATTGAATAACAGTACTATAATATAAATTTAAATCTAATATATGTATGAATTCTGGATTTTCTTCTTTCCAGCAAATCTTATTTCTAGATAATTTCTTAAAGCAATGGCAACTCAATAGCAATGGACATGTCTAATGACCTATTATAGCATTAAAATAACATAAGAAAGCAGTTCCATAGAGAAATGAATGGGTCCACACAATAGTGAATAATAAGTTGGATTAAGTTGGAGTGTCTTCATAAAACAAAGTAAGAAAACCATCAAAGAAAAGGAATTGTGCATAAGGGATACAACACAAGTACAGAGGGAGTCTCCCTAAATGTCAGACAACTGTACAAGAAAAGGAACAATGACACACGTGCATATAATGAAGCTCAAACGCAAAGGCATGGAAGAAGAAACATCAAAAAAGAATACCACACAGGAGCAACTAGGTATCAATTCCTTTATCAGAAAGATGATGAAGGAAATGTTTCTATATGTTTGCAATTTATTGAACTGATCAAGCAAATACGATTTTCCTTCACTATTATATAGAAAGAATAAAAACCTCAAAATTTTACCTCCATACTTCTTTATGTGACAACTAATTCTGACAATCATAAGCAGACTAAGGGATTTGATAAAAGAAAGTTGATATTTAACTTTACAATGATGGTATCAACCAATCACCACCTGAATCCATACCATTTTCTCTTTCTAAAAGACAGCAAGAAGTACCTAGCACCATTTCAAAAGCATTCTGGTTAAGACAATCAAGAGGAGACAAACACCATGAATACAATTAAGATTCTCACTACTATCAATTTATAGATACAATAAGGTGTGCAGCAACAATTCAAGCCATGATGAATGAAAGTTAAGATACAGTTCAAAGGGGGGCTGATTCAGAGCTCATGTAAAGCTAAGATCACTAAAGATGGAAAAAATCAAAGTACTTGCTGTTGAGTGAAAGTAGATGGAATTTGGTATCATCAAAGAAAACACTTTTAAAAATGGTACAAAAACATAGATATTAGTGCACCTATTAGGAAACCACTTGGGTTGGAAAATCCCCTACCAGATAATCTGACTGTAAGCCCCTCCCCTCCTGCTTATGCAGCTTCCTGCCAGCACTACATACTTCCGGGAGGCAGCAAGCAATGTTCAAGTGTCTGGGTGCCGGCCATGTTGTGGGAGATCTAGATTGAGATCCCAGTTCTCTGCTTTCCACTGGCCCAGCCTAGGTCACTGTAGGCATTTGGGGAGTAAACTGATCAAAGAGGGGTCTCTCTCTCTCGCTCTCGCTCTCTCTCTCTACCTCTCCCTCTCTTTCCACCTCCCTTCTAACCTCCCTCTATCCCCATCATTCTTTTCCTCTAGTAGACATCCCCTTTTAACATTTAATCTATGTGACTAATACGAAAAGGTTGAAATATTAACTCTGTATCTGTTCAACAATAGGATCATTTATTTAAAACCAAACCAAATTAGTAAAAACATTAGGTCTTACTTCGATTTCAAGCATTGCAATAGGCCCTAAATACATACAAATAAATATTTTGTAGAGTTTATAGCAGAGAAGAAAATAGTGGGATCACAAAGATATGAATATTTAAGATGCTCGAAATCAGTTTGAAGTGAAGGGAAAACATGCAGGTAACAGTCTGGTAAACTATTTTTTAAGAGCAAAAAAGCTTTGAATAAACAAAAGTGTGCCATAGAGAATCTACCAGGAAGTTGCCAGGGGGAACTGATTTGATCAGTGTGGCCAGAATTGTAAAGAAAGAAACCAGCACTGAATGAGACATTACTAAAAGACAAAAAAGATCTCCATGATGAAAATTACAAAACACAGTTGAAATAAATCATAAACAACACTAAATATAATATAGTCCATGGACATGATTGGAAGAATCTCACATCACCTGGCCTGGGTATTTTGGCCTGCCTGCACAGTGGGTGCCAAGTCCATGAGCTCTGGGGGCAGTGGGTCTGGTGGGGCCCAGATTGCCTGACCTGGGTCCTTAGACCTGCCTGCATGGCAGGCCCAGATGCACAAGGATGATAGCATAGCCCACTGGGGCCTGTAGAGGAATCTGGGACCATAGCAGAGGAAGGAGACCAGAATAAATTGGACAACTACCCCAACTAAACAACGATAGCAAGTATCTGGGCAAATGGAGACTCAAATGTCAGCTGATGGACCTTAGAAGAATTTTCTCATCCTTGGATTGGAGAGATTTGATAGTTCAGAACTATTAACCACTTAAGAAGATCCCTTGGAGGGCCTGGCGGCGTGGCCTAGCAGCTAAAGTCCTTGCCTTGAATGTGCTGGGATTCCATATGGGTGCCGGTTCTAATCCCGGCAGCTCCTCTTCCCATCCAGCTCCCTGCTTGTGGCCTGGGAAACAGTCGAGGATGGCCCAAGGCTTTGGGACCCTGCACCCGCGTGGGAGACCCAGAAGAGGTTCCTGGTTCCTGGCTTCAGATCTGTGCAGTACCGTTGTGCTCACTTGGGGAGTGAATCATTGGATGGAAGATCTTCCTCTCTGTCTCTCTTCCTCTCAGTATATCTGACTTTGTAATAAAAATAAAATGAATCTTAAAAAAAGAAGAAGAAGAAGAAGATCCCTTGGAGCATGCTGCACACTGGGGATCCTGGGTTGATACTGGGTGGCTGTTCCCCATCCCTGGGTACTAGGGTACTAGGGTAGTACACCCATCCTAGTAGGATGGGTGTGGCTTCTCCCCTTATCTTGCCCCTCTCCTCTAGATACAGGAGAAAGAGAAAGAAAATTTTAAAACAATGATCTCACTCCTTTCCCCTTGTTCCTCCACACTCTGATTATGTAAACACTGTCAAAAAATAAAAATTAAAAATAATAAAATACTTAAATAAATCCCTTTCCTTTTGATCTTGCTATTATTGTGAGTTCTTTTACTTATGTTCAATATGAAGAAAGGATTTGAGTAACATACATATGGCTATGCAAGATGGCATACAGATTCTAAGTAATTTAAAAAAGGAATGATTCTACTTTGGTATATTCAGTAGTACAAAGATTAAATAATAATGTGGTAATAAAATATATCTTTACTGACATATATATATATTGGTATCCCTGGTCACATATTAGATACTATTCATTTCACCATGTGATTTCCATATGAAATTAGTGCTTCTGTAAATCATTATAAGTCTTCTGTAGCTGAAAACATGGTCCTCTGACCTCTGAAATGGTCATCCAAAGTGCCTGCATGATGGGCTGGTGAGCAGACTCCAGGTAGAAAATCCTTTTTCAGCCTATTAGCTCAGCCTAGCTAATGGAGTTTCCTATTACTCTGTCCCTCGGAGCTCTACACTCCCTTCACTCTACTGCCCACTCTGGCTCTACTCCCAAGTCACCAAGCACAAACAGCAAAAAGCACTACGATCCTAATTGAAACGACTGACTTTCTAATTTTGCATGAAACTTACATGGAGAAACTAACAGCCCCGCGTGACTCCACAGAGTATCGTAATAATGCACAACATAGCCAAAAAGAAATTGTTTTTTTTTTCCCTAATTGCCCTTCATGCGAAAATGAGAAAAGGCTTTTAGCTCACTAACTTATTGAACAGTATTATGTACACTCTAAATTTATTACTCTAGGCAGACTTACAGTTTTAAACAGAAAATAAATGTTTGCTTGTGAATGAGAAAAAAAACAATAAATGTAACTGTCTTTATGGACAATGCCTGTAAAAAAAAATCCATTTTTAAAATCCAGTGACAAATTATACATTCTCAAATTTTTCTTGATAAAAAGTTTGGAAAAGTGAGGGAAACAGAACTAACTAAGCTAGTATTCAGTACTCTGACTTCTGGACCATGTGAGGGCAAGTAATCATATATTTTTGGTTAATTGCTTCACACATATTCCTGGTTTTAACACTTCCGCAGTAAATTAGACAAGACTACTAAATGTGTTAGTGGAAGTTATGTCAAAGATCATATATTTTCCATTTAGGCTTTGCACTGCTACAGTTTCTTTTAAGAAAAATAGAAAAAGGAATACAAGTGAAATCAAATGTAAAATATCTCTTTACTTACAGGTTTTTCAAAGTAAAGCTTTAATTTGGCCATTGCCCTCATTCATGTTTTAAATTATTATTTGAACAGTTAGAAACGATTTCCTATCATGTAATATTGATATTTAAACTTACTGCAGCCTCACATATGGTCGTTTGTTCCTTGCGAGGCCACTAAATGCTGGTTTATTCATTTGAAAGGCAGGGTGAGAGCAAGACCGACAGCAAGACAGAGACTGCAAGGTAGATCGTTCATCTGCTGCTTCATGTCCCAAACAGCTACAACAGCCAGGGTGGAGCCAGGGCTAAGCCAAGAGCTCAGAAATCCATCCAGGTTTCCCATGTGGGTGACAGGGACCCAGGTACTTGAGCCATCACTTGCCGCCTCCCGTATATGTATTAGCAGCAAGCATGATAGAAAGTGGAGGTAGGTCTTGATGCCCAATCCTTTGACATGTGATGCAGGCATGTCAAGTATGGTCTACTCCCCTGAAGCACTACTTCCAATCCACTATGAGGCTTTCATTAACTTTGCTTGAGGATAGTGGAGATTACAGGGGCCAATGCTGTTGCTCTGTGGGCTTAGCCTCTTCTTGTAGCACCAACATCACAGCTGGGTGCTAGTCTGTGTCCCAGCTACTCCACTTGTGATTCAGCTCCCTGCTTAAGGCCTGGGAAAGCAGTGAAGATGGCTCAAGACCTTGGTCCCCTACACCTGTGTGGGAGACCTAGAAGGAGCTCCTGCTTTTGGACCAGCCCAGTTATGGCCTTTGCATTCGTTTGGGGAATGAGCCAGTAGATGGAAAATATCTCCCTCTGACTCTCCTCTCTGAAATTTTGCCTTTGAAATTAGAATAAAAATAATTATTTTAAAAGTAATAATCTTGGTGATTTGGAAATAACAGAAACTGTGATAATCCCCATCTTAGGCCCTAAACCTATATTGTAAGATACATGAAATTTGTTTAATTTATATAAATAATAAACATGACCTCACCTACATACATGA
Organism: Ochotona curzoniae; assembly: GCF_017591425.1. NCBI lineage: Eukaryota > Metazoa > Chordata > Mammalia > Lagomorpha > Ochotonidae > Ochotona > Ochotona curzoniae. The sequence goes on from NW_024466599.1 coordinate 65,317,472, forward strand.
ATGCACAAATACCTATAGACTATTACTGTGATTCAACCATGGGACCAGGGACTGTCTTGAAATTAATTTTTGTGTAACCTTCACAACATTCCTATAAAATTATAATTAACCCTTTCTGCACATGGGGAAACAGAAACCTAGAGTAATTAACTAACTTAACAAGCATCCCAGAGATAGGAATTCCCACACAAGCACCTGGTTCCAGTACCACATAATGCAGTACTTCACAAAGTTAACCAAATGCTGCTTTCTCTTCAGAACCTTTTACAACTGGCTTTATATTCTACTTAGGAAAAAAGGCAAAGCCTGTATTCTGATCTGAACACCTTGCTCTCTGGCTGTGTCTCCTGCCAGCTCAGGCTCATGCTCCAAAATGGCTTCCTTCTTACTGTTACTGGAAGCATTCTCACACCCTTTTCACTGCTCCGCCTTGAGGCTAAGCCAACATGGCCTTGTGTGGTTTTGTGAGGCTGACTTCTTTACCTCATCTGTACCAGTGCTCAAACCACAAAGAAAATTTTCTCAACATTCCTTCTAAGTTACCATTTTTGTCCCTGCACTAGTGGTATTTTTGTTTTTGGAGTTTGCTATTTGACATCTGATTACATACAGCAACAGCAAAAGCTTCAAGGGAAAAGGGGCTTTGTTCCTTGCTGCAATCCTACTGCCTACAGTGCTGGAGGCACATAGTGGATTTTCTGCTAATTGTGGAAAGGTGGATAACAGTGATGGCAAGCAGGGCGGTGGGTGGCAGGAGGTAAAGGAGGAGGCTAACAACTCTACCAGGCAATGGGCTCTTAAGGTGCTGAACTACACTCTGACTTTCTTTTGTTCCCCTGCTGACTCCCATGTTTTACTTGCTGATTAAACAAATATTATTCCAGATGTTCATTTCATAGATTCTCATTGCTTTCTTTCCACAAACTTCTCACTTTTCCATGGATTTAAACAATCACATTTACTTAGATGATCCTCATGGTTTGGAAAGTCCTGCCATCCTAGAAGTTAAAGCTTTTAAGTCTTAATACCTCCTTTGTCTGTAAACACAATGAGCTGAGAGGTCACATGCTCCTTTCCTCCCTGAAAATGTGTAAGGATGTTTCATAAGGAAGGAACTCAACCTCATTTTCATCCTCCTGCCCTTGCCACAATCACAATAACGGACACACCATGAGTGCTAAGTAGCTTGGAAACTGTTCTAGAGGTTTAATGTATGATCTCATTTGATTCTCATGTATACTTCACGGGAAAGATTATTTATTATTTCACTTAAGGGTATATAAATCTTTCTGCCACTGCTTAGATGTTGGAATATTGAATAACCCCTATACTTGAGAGAGATTTGGTAAACTCAGTGAAAATGTCTGCAGTAACACTGGAGGGATGGAACCATTTAGGCAGTCAAGCCCAAACCTCAGTATCTCAGCTCAAAGCCTGAACAGACTTCTAAGTGAGTAACAAAATATAAACAAAAGACAAAGAATAAATGTAAGAAAAAAATTAACCATAATTAAGAAAAAAATTTATCAAAGCACAATATTGCTGCATATATACACATACATTACAGTCATAGGTAGGTAAAACTGAAGAAAAATGAAATCTTTGAGCATGGCTTTTTAATTTCATAGTCTAAACATTTCTGGGAATTGCTAATTTTATTCTTTGTTGAAACCAACTGCAATTCTCTCCAAGGTTGTGTGTGTGTGTCTAGCTTATAGAAACCATGTAATCACTTTCCAGATGTTTCTTAAGAAATGTCCCAGATGGTAGACACTGTCTGAAAGATCCAATTTGGGAAATATTCAGAATTCTTATTAGGCTAAAACTTCTGTCTGTACTATTTTTTCATTGTTTTGTATATTTTCCTGCCTAATCTTTCCTTGCTCTCTTCTGTTCTACCTCTGTGGTCTATATTCTGTCTCAGCTTTCTCAAGCTCCATTTCTATCAGTGTAAGTTTCCTCCCAAATCATTTCCATTTTCCTTCAAGATCAATTCTACTATTGGCTCCAAATAGAACCTTTGTTAGAAACCCTTGTTTTTTTCACTCTCAGAATAACTATAGTGGTTTTAACTGTTTTCATTAACCTCATATTTGCACAGACTGATCAACTGTTATCTTTCAGTATTTCATAAAATAACAATCAACCTTAGCTATGGCTTCACCCTAAATTAACCCTGTCCCATTTTTTTTAGTTAGTGAGAACATGCTCTAATTCTCCATATAAAGACAAAGATAATTATCCTGGCCTTAAGGTCTGTACTCTCTGCTCCTATTTCATCTGAGTTCATGTCTTTAATAGAAATGCGTAACTTTGTGGGGCTTGTTTTTTTGGGGGGGTCCTACGTAGGTTTATTTTCAAAACCACATGCAAACTTCTCTGAGTAACTTGATGTCTTTTCAGATTAAAAAGTGGTGGAGAAAATTAGACTGTGGTGTTTAAATAAAATGGAAATGTCAGGTATTACCATCACGTTGCAGGAATTTAACACAAGCAGACAACAGTAACCTGGTTTCTTGTCTCACATGAAAGAAGAATTTTCATGGGGACAGCTTCAGTGTGCAAGACAAGATTTATTTAAGAAAGAGTGAGAAAAGGAAGCTCCTGTCTGTAGTGACAAGAGGGGACTCCAAGGGAGGAAAAGACCCAAGGAAATTTAAGAGAGAAAGAGAGAGATTCCCCTGCCTTGGCGACAGGACAGGGCTCCAAGGACGGAAACATCCAAGGGATGGTATCTTCTATGTACCATCTCATGGAGGGGGATATAGCAGAGAGAGAAGAAAAACTCATTCACAATGGGTTGTGATGTAGGGCATCAGAAGGATGGGTCTGTTCACTTCCTCCTTCCATTCTGAAGATAAGCTGGGAGTCATTCAATTCTCAGAGATGGGAATTGATACGTTGATTCTGTCCTTTGATTTTCCCTCAAGGGGAGAACATACTTTTGGAAGGCAGGGAGAAGCATGATTTTGCATATTAAAAGGTAATTTCACCAGGGACCACAGTCCCTAACTGCCTCTTGGCCCATCTGACTCCTCACAATGCTAGAATAAAGGTGGTTTTATGCTACTTCTTCCAAGGAATCAACTGCATGCAACTGAAATATCCAAAAACAAAGGATGAAACCCCTCCATATCAATGAAACAAAGAAAATATCATCACACCAAAACACAAAATGCAGATATCTTAAGTAAGGCAGATACTGTAACAGAAGGGAATTTATCAAAAACAACTTCTGCCTACCAATTTTGCTATTATGGTTCTCTCCTAAACATCACAGTCAAAGTATGCTTTTCATGTTGGAGCAGGGAGTGGCTCAGAGAGATTGCCTCTCCGCAGATTTCAATGTGAACACTGTCACCATATCAAATCACCTTTTCTAGTGCGAAGAAGACCAGGTGAGAGAACAGAAGGCCCGTTTTCAGGGTCTATTACAACTAGAGCCATTGAGGAAGAGGGAAAAGCAAGAGCTGCTGCAGTCTCTGTAGCCAAAACATTTCAGGGTGTAGCTGTCACCAACAAGGGAGGCGGAGAATAATTTGAACAATATATTTTACTGCAAGTAGAACATTTTTCTTTAAACAAAATTCCCGTGTTTACAGGTGGCCAAGCTTTGGTTCCTTTCAGGTAAGAAACAATGTCTCACTTTTCTGGATGAGGATTTCTACTTGACTGTTCTCCTACTCTACTGCCTGGCATGTTGGCATGGTGCTTTCCATACAGTATGCATCCATTCAGAGCTTGTATCTAGCAGAAGTGGCTTTACCTAACTGCTTATAGTGAAAGACTATCAGGAAGTACACTCCGGGTAACTATCATGTCCTTTCCTCTTTTTTCCCTCCTTTCCTTCTTTCCTCCCTCTTCCTTTTTTAGCATTATTTTCTTCTCTCTAAAAACCAATAAGATATAATATATAAAAGAAAATATATATGAATTTGACTTCATTTAAAATAAATAAAACAAAGAATCATAAACCTAAAATGTGCTTAATTGCTTTTAAATAAACTTGGATTAGATTGGGGTAGCTTTCTAACTTTAAGTTTGTCAAAAGTAATTTTGTAAACCCAGTGCTAACAGGGATATAGAGAACTGGGTACTGTTAACTGCATCACTAATTTTTATAACCATGTTAGTAATATTTATGAAACATTTTGATATATGCAATATTTTATATCAGATTTCCATATTTAGAATAACAGTGTAGTGTGTCATATAAATTATCCCCTCCCAAATCAATAGATATTCATTTTAGCATAGCTTTGAGAAAAAAAAAAACACAATAATCTAAATGTTCATAAAGTGAAAATTAGAAATAATCTAAATAATTATCAGTAGGGACATACGACTTAATGGCAGATCATACATTTTAAATGCATTTAACATATTTATGTGCATATAATATTTTGTATGATACATAAAGTGAAAATGCACAAACATATTAGGGAATATAAACAATTATTTTCAGGATATACAAGCAGTCTGGAACAGAGTTTAACTTTGGAGATCCATGATAAAAAAAATACTTCCTATTTGTATAGTTGTATGAATCTTTAAAACATTGTTTTCATTTTAGATTTTTTTCTGTGTAGAATTTCTGGGTTACAAGGTCTTCTGTCTTTAAAAAGTTAGTAAGAGCTATAAATATGGAGATATTTGTTGTATTTGTTTGAATATACATTGTCATACATAAAAAGAAATTAGGCAGAAAAGAAAAAAATTCAAATAGGAAATGAAATTATCATGGAGTTCTGTAACTAGAATCATGGTCCTTCAAAACTATGACACACAGGAAAATAAAGAGAACCCAGCAGAATTTGTTCCTACGAGGTCAGAGCCGATGAATACTGAATCTCTGGAGACCATGTTCACTTGTTACTTCTGGTTTACCTGACATTACCACCACAACAAAGATGGGTTGTGTGAGGGAGTATGTTCGGTAGCATCAGGTTACTGTTCTTAAAACACTGAAGTCTAGATTACACATTTTACTTATAGTTAGTTTCATGAACATCCTGCTGAAAGGAATGCACTCTGTATGATACTAGGTGTGAGCGCCCACGTGGGGTTAGGAAACCTTTGCACCGACTGAAAATCTGCTAGGTACATGTGTCCTGCCCTACAGCCTCATCTAAGAACATCCAAGCAGCAATGCTTCCCAGTTAGCTGGAGCACAATCAGTTTAGCAACATTCCAGGTAAATCAAAAACAGAAAGAAGTGGTACATCTGAAGGGAAGTTCACATTGTTAATAAAAATGGGAAAAACTTTTCTAGTTAAGCTATTTCAATGCTTTCATTACATACTGAATCGCATTTGTTTCTGAAGAATGAGTATGCTTTTTGTAATTATGACTAATCCTTGTGGTGGTTAACTTCATGATTTTCTTTAAATAATTTCCTTTTGCTAAATCAAGTGCATGAGTCATTAGAGAAACAAAATTTCATTGCAAGCTCTATGTTGTCCTGACAATGAATCTGCTAAATACATTGCTTTGGCAAAAATGAGACAAACAAACAACGTAAGAAAAACCCTAATAGGTAGGAGAAGCAAACTGAATTAGGATAAGTAAGGGAGTACACCAGATCCACACAGTGGATGCGACCACCACCTGAAAGCCCGAGACTGCTGATGAGTCCAGATAACTATGAATCAGATTGCACACTGCCTGAATCAGAACATATGGCTGTGGTTCTGAAATGCCAAGAAAATCATGCGTCTGTCTGCATATATTCTCATGTTTTACTCAAAAGCTTAACCTACATGTGACCAGCAGAAACATAAGAAGGATTTTGCTGCACCATGCTGACAGAATTCACTACAAAACCTGATACTCTAAACAGAATCATCAGGAGTTGCATCAAAGTAAATTTCAATCTGATGCCAAAGCTGCAGCAGCAATTCAAACATGTACACTTCTTTGAAAGATCATGATTGTGTACTCATACATATGAAATGCTAGCTACCAGTAAGACTTCACTGGTTGAGTTTTCTCTTGAAACAGAGATATTTTTTGCTAACTGTACATTTTTCTGTTTGGTTATTATTAGTTTATATTTCTAAGCACAGTTTTCTCCAACTGCTTTAAAACACTTCCTTTGATGGAGACAAATGGATTGTGACCTAATCCTCTTCAAAACAATGAAATGGGTATTCCATCTGCTCCCTGCCCCCCTGGCTTGTACATTTCCCCTCAGTCTCTTTTAGTGCCACTCCACTGTCACTGCACTTAATGTCTCCAGTTGCTCAATCACCTTGTAGCCTCAATCATCAATAATTCACACTGGCAATAGCTCAGAACCCCCAACTCTCTCAGTCACTTTAGCTTTACCCAAATATCGCTGTTCATTGTCTCAGCTTCCCAAGATCCCCTTGCATTAAAACAAGCAGCAGCTCATTTCATCCAGTAATGATAACATTTAGGGTGAAAGGTTCAACTTATTTTTTTCTGTAGGAGACTTAGATTTTTTACAATAATGTTGCATTACAAACTATCACCTGGGCCTTTTGGCATATAACAATACACATTTGTATCTTCCTCGGGCCCATCAGCTAAAGCCTCCTGATTTAGGGGAGGATTAACTTGGCTCTGGGCTCCGGTCAGGTTGAAATCCACTCCATACAACTTGTTGTGTGGTTCAGATTAAAGAAACTAAAGAAACAAAGGCTACTGCGGACATGGACCTCTTGGGACAAAGCCTAACTGTGCAAATACATTTGAGGTCTTGACTCAATTCATAGCCAGGAGTATTTCTTCTGTGAAAGCACATCCCATAGGGAGGCTTTCTTTGGATGGGATCTGAAAGCAACTTCAGCCACTGTAATGCACAGCTACATGGCAGGAAAGAAGCAAAGAATTGAAAATGTGTGACTCTTTCAAGAGAGTATATATTTTTTTATAAGGATTTTACTAGATATGACACTCGTAGTTGAAGTCAAAAATAGAATCTATGTTGGCGTAAACCTGTTACATTGCTGATTTGCTTCTGAATTGTCTCACATTGAACACTATGAACACATCCCTATGTGTTCTGTCTTAGCAGTCATATAAAAGGAAACAATCTAGTACTGTATGTTGCCCACTGTTTTAAGTGCTTTATATACATTTGCTCATCAAATCACTGCAGTCATTGCATAAATGAATGATACTATTGGTTCACTGTGAGAAGCTAATAAAATAAAGCATGGGGAGACTAATTTTCTCAAGGCTGCACATGTATATCATCCTAGCTACAAATCCTGGACTAGCAACTGAGAAGCTGAATATGCAAAAGGGCATTGGTTACAGAAAATATAAAACTTGAGCTCAATCCCACTACCTTCAACAACATGCCCCGCAGAACAACCCATGATCTGCACTAACCACTGGAGAAACCAAAGTGCAATAAATAGATGGCAGAAATTCAAACAGCCATCTCAAATACCAACCAGTGAACAGTAATCCTAGAAAGAATTGTCTCAACATTGCTAGGATTCAATGAATAATTGATAGCTTCTCTAATTTTTCCCTCGACTCACATTTTAGATCAACTAAAAAAAGGCCACATATGTAATCACACAGCGTTTGATATTTCTACTTTTCTTGTCTACAGACACTCCCTGCCATCAGAAACTTCAAGTACTGAGTCATTATTATTTTTTTTTTTACTACGAAGCTTTCCTTCTCCTCCGCTTGCTTCAGAGTCTCTGCCAATTCAAGAGATGGACTCCCTTAAGTTCTGACTAAATAACCTTTGTTCTTCTCATTTTGGTTGGTTACCATTTATTTTCATGTAATCATAACAATATCATGTCTAATAGCTACTACTTCAGAAAGGCCAGTCATTTATTTCAATACTTAATTTTGCTTGTATGACCCCACTACTGCTTCATATTTCATCAAGCATCTGCATGTAGCCAGGGAAAGTTCAAGTTACCAATAATCATAACAATAATTTTAAAATTAGGCATATTTTAAAAAGCACTTATAAATACCACATGCTATTAAAAGCACTGCATAGGTTGATACAAACTTAAATTCACTGTATCAGTTGGTTTATAAGAGAATCCTCACTTCACTGATGAAAAACAAAGGCTGAAAGAGAAATTGTTCATGTCCACACAGTATGAATACTGCACGAAAAACTGCACAAAAAACTCAATGTCTGACACAAAGAAATTCAGTTTCCTAAATACTTAAAAAGAGTAAAAAGAATATGTCTACTGATCAATAAGCAACACTCAATAAAACCTATAATGGCTCTGAAAAATCTACTTATAAACTCGCTGGAATTTGGAGTTCCTCAGACCCTCTTTTAACTGCACAAATATTATTTGTGATCACATGTGTTTTTGATATGTGTATAACTAGATTTTTCATTTAGATAAGGATATTTCAGGATAGGCTGCTTGTATCTTTTTTTCCAGGGCTTAGTTTAATTATGTAAATGATGTGACTACGTAATCAATCATAGGGACAGGCCCAGATTTTGTGTTGTTTACTTATCTTGTGTCTGCTAAATCTGCCAGTTACTGTAGGGAGCTGAAGCTGCATCCTTCACCAAACCCAGATCCAAAGGTCTATCATTCTCCTATCAAATTGACATCAAACTGGGGATGACCATTATGCATAATTCATGAAGTATTATTTACAGGATCAAAACACTCTGATGAATCAAATGTCACAAATGATCAGTTTTGAGTCTGAGTTGTGCCAGAGAGTAAACATTTACTGGGGATGGCACATCCCATATTGTAGAGCTCATTCAGCCTGCCTTTTCTGTTTCAGATTCAGGTCCCAACTAACGTGTCTGGGAAGGCAGTCGATGGTTGCTGTGATACTCGAACCCCTGATACCCACATGAGATCTACATGGAGTTCCTGGTTCCTGCATTTTTCCTGTGCCAGCCTGACCTTCTGAGGAATTAATGGATGGATGATCTATTTTTTAATGTTTCTCTCTCTCTCTTTTATTTCTGTCACTTGGTCATTTAAAAGCTTAAGTAATTCATTTAAATAATCATTTTTGACTCTATAGCAGAGTTGACATGTAGACACTAATCTTTATGTACCTATGAGTTAAAAGGCACAGCCTATCATCTTCAGGTACCATAAAATAAAGGAATTTCACTTGTAAATAGTAAAACCATGATATGAGGATATGTTCAGGTCAAGAAAAAGCATTTAAATATTTTTAAAAGTCTCCAAGGAGAATGTATCATTTGCGGTTATGAAAAATGGCTAAAGGTCTAATTAAGGATAAGACATAAAAAGAATATCTCAGTGTTGGGAATAATGTGGATGAAGGCCCAGAGACAGGAAACAGCAAGGCATGCAGAAATGAATGGGCATGTATCTTTAGCACAACTGAAAGGTTTATTCAAGGAAACAGTAGCCCTTATTCATGTCCTCTGCGATTTACATGAAGAGAGTCTGATATTTCGGGAAGGATAAGTGTAATGAGAAAAAAAAAAAAACAAGTGCTTTTTCCTCGAAGCAAAATTTCAAAATGGCAGTCGTACAATTTACATTTTTAAGGGAGGAATTATCATGGCTAAATATCATTGTCTTTATATGTGATAATGTCTGTTCATGTGACAACACGGCATTTTATAAATAACACGTTGTACCATTTTGCACTCTTCAGAAGGAAATACGCCTGCTCTCCACTTCATTTTTCTTGGTACTTCCTTACTTTATCTCACAACAAATTATGCAGTAGTCTAAGAAGTATGCCCACAGTTTTTTTTTTCTTTTTTTGCTCCCCAAACCATGAAAAGAGTATAGTCTATGTAATAAACCATTGAATACCCAAGTCTCTTTCTGAAGACACAAGAGGATGCTCACAGTTCCTAATACAACAAACCGGAGGATTTTTTTCACCTTTCTGCCAGTTGTTAACACACTAAGACCATCTTTTTTTTTTTTAAGATTTATTTATTTTCATTATAAAGTCAGATATACAGGGAGGAAGATCTTCCATCCAATGATTCACTCCCCAAGTGAGTACAACGGCCGGTACTGCGCCTATCCGAAGCCAGGAACCAGGAATCTCTTCCAGGTCTCCCACGCGGGTGCAGGGTCCCAAGGCTTTAGGCCGTCCTCGACTGCTTTCTCAGGCCACAGGTAGGGAGCTGGATGGGAAGTGGAGCTGCTGGGATTACAACCAGCGCCCATATGGGATCCCAGCGCATTCAAGGAGGACTTTAGCTGATAGGCCACGCTGCTGGGCCCTAAGATCATCTTTAAATTGTCTTTAGCCCCTTTTTCCTCCTATCTGGGTTATGAAAAACCTCTGGTCAGGCTTCTCTCTCATTATATCTGCTCTTTATCTGAATGTGGTTCTAATCTCTGGTACTAACACCTCTCACAAATGTAAAATCATATGAGATATTTCCATCAGTCCAGCTGCTGGCTCTTATTACCCAGGAACAGAGAGTGTATGGATACCGACAGCCCAACCAGATGAGGCCTTCTCCATTCACAAAGCATATGTGGCAGAAGGGAAACCCAGACTTAATCGGGGCTCAACTTATTGAGGCTTAGGGTGAGCTTCACTCAACATCTGTAAATGACTGCCTTTCTCCAGAAAGACTTGTACTATATTCTGAGGTATGAGGCTAACAGGGTACTGTGGTTATTACCAAAAGCCTATAGTCTAACCAAGAGCAGAGCATGTTGTATCACAATGATGAATACCACAGCAAAATTTTCAGAAGGGCTATGTGACTTCAAAGGGGAAGACTATTCTCACTGAGGGCCAGCTGTGCTTTCTACGAAATGTGATACCGAGGGGCAGGTGTTGTGGTGAAGTGGGTTGAGTTGTGTGAAATGTGACACCGAGGGGCAGGTGTTGTGGTGAAGTGGGTTGAGTTGCGTTTTACACTGGTAGCCCAAACTGGAGCATCAGTTTGTTTCACTTCTGATCCAGCTCCCTGCTAATCTACCTTAGAAAGCAGATGAATGGCCTAAGTGCGTGGGCCTATGTCACCCACCTGGGAGACCCTGATGGATTTCCCGTCTCCTGGCTTTGATCTGGCACCAGCCATAGTGAGATAATCTCTCTGTCACTCTGCAAATCTGATACATAAAAACAAAAAGTAAAAAATATGCAGTTCTGGACCACTGTCCTATTGTTTGGGCAGGAATCATGCCTCAATAAAACTCCACAATCAGACACTGGGTCATACGTTTGTCAGTATCATCTATCACTGTCAAAGTCAATTTCATCTTTCCCAGGAGTCATTTTATTTCTCTTGGGTATACCTGATCCTAAAGCTCTCAAGCAAATCAAAAATCAGAAATACAAAATGACTTTCTAGATTAGACTGATTTCAAGGTTTTATTTTTGCTTGTATTATAACAATTCTATTTGTTTGGATAACTGAAGAGAAATAAGCTAAAACATAATTAAGCAAGCAATGATGCCCAAAGACCCTGTCCAATACAACTTTCTATATCTCTCTTTTCATAGTAAATCTTTAGCTTGCCTAAAGTCTCTAAGAGCACTTTAGTGAGGATGAGATGGAAATTTCTCATTTACTATCAGTTGTTTTAATTAGTCCAACAAGTATTGGGATACTGATGTTACAAAATTTAACTTTCAGTTACAGCTGACTAAAGTCAGGCTGGACAAGAAAACTATCACAATTTGTAATAAAACTCCAACATTTCTTACTGTATGTGTATTAGTGATAGGTTTCATTTGGTTTCTCCATCATGACCAATTCAAACAAGAGCTTATTTCCATCACTCCACACATTAAACCAATAGACTGTGTCCAATACAATCATTTAATTTTAACTGATTATTTTTTAAACATAATGAGCTGCACCAAAGGTTGTTATTCATATGCAACAATCGCAAATCTTCCTGAATATATTGTGAAGGTGAAAGTAACATTTTGGGTGGTTTTATTTATGGGACATTGCTGCTATGGTGAGGTAGAAATACAGGAAACAAATTATTTCAGCAGAGACAAATTAATCAAATTATGGGTAAACAATTCATGGAGAACTTGGTTCTTATAAAAAACAATGACTCCGAAGGAAGTAAAAAACACTGAAAGTTAATTTTTCAGTGTTAACATGAAATAGTCTCACATATAAATTTTGGGGATTACAAAGAGTATTTCTTATATTTTAAATTCAAAGGTACCAAGAATCTTTGGTTCCATTCATTGTTTGGCTAAGAATTGTTCATCAAGCTTCAAAATTGTGGCTCCCTTTAAATTTATAGTTTAAACAACTAAGCATATTCTATAGACTAGATAATGAAGAAACCATTGTACATTTTATATAGATCACTTAAAATTTTTAAAATTGTTAATTACTATATCGTGGTTTTCTATTCATAGAATGTTAAGTCACTGTAACTGTAGTCAGAATCATATCAATTCCTGTTGCTTTTATAGGCATTGGGGGAAAACAGAGGATAAAGTATTTAAGAGGCTGTATCTTCATATTGCTAAAATATGGAGAATTAAGCCTAGCTCATCAATGAGCAAACATAAAAATGATCAACCATAATGTGGTATCAAAAATGAAATGCCAGCATTAGATTAACCTCATTCTTTTTTCCAATTTCACCTTTCTCCATGGACCTCTCAAACATGTGTGTAAGTTTCAATGAGGTATAAATTTGCTTAAAATCTAGTAATATAAATACTTTCCCAGATTCATTATCAGGGAGCTGGATTGGAAGTGGAGCAGCCACACCTGCACCAGCACCTATATGGGATACGGGGCTGCAGGCGATGGTTTTACTAGCTATGTACAGCACCGGCCAAGATCCACCTTCTGCTTCTGCTGAACTTGGAAAAGAAAAGCCACCCTGCTCCCCTTCCCTTCCCCATTTTTCCAATGACTAAACTAAAAGGAATCAAAGGGATACCAATTATAAAGATAAAGTCAAATTATCCCTGTTTGCCAATGACATGATTGTATGTACAGCAGAGCCAAAAGACTCCACTAAGAGACTACTGGAAATTTTATGAGAGATACCTGAGGTACAGGCTAGAAGCTCACCAAAAACCAAAAGCTTTGTGTACGCAGGCAATACCAAGCCTGAGGGATATCTCCTAAGACCAGAGTCACTTATGTTAGCCACACAATTTTCAATACCTTGGAAGAAATTTAATTCAGGTAGAAGAGTTCTACAATGAAAATTATAAAATAAATGCCTATACTATGCAAAGCAATGAACAAAATTCAGCCTGATTCTAATAATAATAATACCAATGACATTTGACCTAGAAGAACTGACACTATTACTTAAATTGAAACCTAGAGATTACAAATAACTAAAGAAATCATAGTCAAAAAAGTATTAGACATCATAATAGCAGATTTCAATAGCTTACACAGGGCAATTATCAAAACTGCCTGGCATTAGCACAAAAGCAGACATGTACATCAATGGAACATAATAGAAACACCAGAAAGCAATCCACATATCTACAACCAATATTTGGTTAAAATAAATCCCTAAGAAAAGGAAAATTCCTTTAAAATGTGAACTATCCAATTGATAAGGGACTAATATTCAGAACTGATGAGAAGCGTAAGAAACAACAATCAAAAAAAAAAAAAAAATCGGGCCCGGCGCGGTGGCGCAAGTGGTTAAAGGTCCTCGCCTTGCACGCCCGGGATCCCATATGGGCGCCGGTTCTAATCCCGGCAGCCCCGCTTCCCTTCCAGCTCCCTGCCTGTGGCCTGGGAAAGCAGTCCAGGACGGCCCAAGGCTTTGGGACCCTGCACCCGCGTGGGAGACCCGGAAGAGGCTCCTGGCTTCGGATCGGCATAGTATTGGCCCGTTGCGCTCACTTGGGGAGTGAGTCATCGGATGGAAGATCTTCCTCTCTGTCTCTCCTCTCTGTATATCCACCTTTCCAATGAAAAAATAATAAAAAATAAATCTTTTAAAAAAAAAAATCCAGGGCCTGGTGTAATAGCCTAACTGCTAAAGTTCGTTCTGCTTCCCATCCAGCTCCCTGCCTGTAGCCTGGTAAAACAGTCAAGGACGGCCCAAAGCCTTGCAACCCTGTACCCGTGTAGGAGACCTGGAACAGCTTCTGGCTCCTGGCTTCGGATAGGCTCAGCTTGGAGATTTCTCAAACGTCACAATATTCATCTACTCTATTATCCAGTCACCTGACTTCCAGAAATTTATATTACCATGTCAAAGAATTATCTGTACCCTCTCATTTTTTACACCTCAATTTATAATAGCTAAGATATGGAATCGTCCCAGATGTTCATCAACAGATAAGTGGATAAAGCAGATGTGGTATATTTAAGTATGATATATTACTCTACCATAGAAAAATAATGAAATCCCATCATTTGCAACAAAATGGATGAAAAAGGAAACCATTATGTTTAATGAAATACACCTGCTTATAAAGATATATTTTCCATAATATGTGGCAATAATACATGGTACAAAAATATTACATAAGTAAAAATGATAATTTGATATTTAATTATTTGCACCTGTGTCTATACTGTTGAGAAATAGTGGTTCTATGCTGGCATTTATTTATTTTAAGATTTTATTTTATTTTTATTGGAAAGTCAGATAAATAGAGAGAGGAGGAGAGAGAGCAGAGCTTCTGTCTGTTGATTCATTCCCTAAGTGGCCTCAGTGGCTGGAGCTGAGCCATTCTGAAGCTAGGAGCCTCTTCAAGGTCTGCCATGCGGATGCAGGGTCCCAAGGCTTTGGACGTTCTCTACTGCTTTCCTGGATCACAAGCAGGGAGCTGGATGGGAAGCAGGGCTGCCAGGATTAGAACCGGTGCCCATATGGGATCCCGGCACAGGTAAGATGAGGACTTTAGCTGCTGGGCTACCATGCTTGGCCCTTATGTTAGTATTTACTGAATTCTTTATTAGAGGTTTAATTTATAGTTATGAAATAAATAAAATGTATGCCAATGCAAAAATTGAAAACAAATTCAAGACTAATGTAACTGGTTACTACCACCCATAGGGCAGATGAAGATAGTGTACCTGAGTGCTGGCATTTGAGAAGTCTGCCTGTGGAAACCTCTTTTACTGTCTGTCTGCATCTCACAAAGAGGGTTTTTATTTATATTATAATAGCGTTCACAGTGGGCGTTTAGCGTAGGAGTGAATACACTTTTATCCCATTTAGGAGAGCTAGGGTCCAATACTCTGCCCTAGCTCTTGGCTTGAGATTCTGCTAATGCAGACACTCTGAAGGGTCAGAAAACTCAGTTCCTAGCACTCCTATGGCAGAACTGAATTCTTGGCTTTCGACTTCAGTATTTGGGAGGTAAACCAAGAGCCTGTCTCTAAAACAAATATCTTATAAAAGATATCAAGATCTTAGCCCTGCATGTATGCCTTCTCAATGCAATGGACACACATATGTACAGAGATCCATATATACCTGTAACTAATTTAGAATCAACTATTTTTTCTAGTTGTATAACCTTATTTATGCTGCTGCTTCCAATTCTATTGTAGTATATTTAAAAGGCCATTTACATTCTTTCATCCCCACTTTTGTAATTGTCTTAGTAGTGATATACTAGTTCCCATAGCTTTTTTAATGTAATTATTAGAGTGCACAGAAAATAGTTAAAAAATTTTATCTGTACCACATAAGAAATATCTATAAAATTCAATATTTGTATATGGTATTTACATGAAGCATAGCATTAAAATTACTCACACTTTTTGCCCATTGTAAATTTATTAACATAATTAGATTTGTTACAATGTTTATCTCACAATCTCATCTGATCTTGTTTGTATTTTCATTTATGCATCAATCTACCCATTTCTGGTGAAATATTTAGCTTTTGTCATTGAAACCAAACATTGAACATATACACCACAAATAAGTTTTATTAAAACAGTGTTCCAAATAAGAGCGGGGTATTTGACCTGGTGGATAAGATGTCATTTCATACACCCATGTCCCATATCAGACTATCTGAGTTCAAGTCCCAATCATGGTGTTTAATTTTAGCTTCCTGCTAATGTAGACCCTGGGAGTCAGGAATTGATGACTCAAACTGTTGCATCCTTAATACCAACCTAAGACACACAGATTAAATTGCTAACTCTTGGCTTTGATCTGTCCTAACCTTAGGCACTGAATATATTTGAAGGAAATTTACAGGAAAATAACATTTCTGCCTATTCTGAATAAGAGCAGCTGAAAACCTTTCCCACACTCCATGCTGATATCAAAAATGGGTAACTGCTATCCTTATCATTTCTCTTACCTGTTCTTGCCTATACTTTATCAATCTTAAAGAAGCCAGAAGCTTCTTAAGTTTCTTCCTTGTGGGCACAGAGTCCAAAGGCTTTGGGCCATTCTCCACTGATTTCCCAGGCCAAAAGGGAGCTGGAGGGGAAGTGGAGAAGCTGGGACAAAAACAGGTGCCCAGATGGGATGCCAGCACTTGCAGGCAGAGGATTACTCGCTTGAGCTATTGTGCTGTCCCTTGGTGGGTTTTTTATTCTGTTTATTAACCTGATTCTGCTCCAATTTTTATCTGCTTTATCCAAATATGCTTATAAGATTTATAATAAATCAGATCTTCCTCTTTTATTCCTATTTTTTTTAAAGATTCATTTATTTTATTACAAAGTCAGATATACAGACAGGAGGAGAGAGAGAGGAAGTTCTAATCCTGGCAGCCCTGCTTCTCAACCAGCTCCCTGTTTGTGGCCTGGAAAATAGGGGATTGCCCAAAGCCATGGAACCCTGCACCTGCATTGGAGACCTGGAAGAGCTCCTGGCTCCTGATTGGCGCAGGGCTGGCCGTTATGGTCACTTGAGGAGAGAACCACCAAATGGAAGATCTTTCTTTCTGTTTCTCCTCCTCTCTCTACATATCTGACATTACAATAAAAATAATTCTTTAAAAAGCTTATTAATCGGTTCAGTAGCTCATGTTTTGCTTAGGACTTCTGTACTAATACTCATTAGATATTCACCTAGGCATTTCCTTCCAGTGCAGTTCTTGTCTGTTGAGGCATTGTTCCCAGACCTCCTTTTTCTCTGAACAGGAACCTCAGAAAATTTGCAATTATAGATTTGCCTTTTGTTCCTTAAAATAGAAATCTTCTATACCACCAGAATGTATTTTGAAAGAAACTAGAAGGCATCTCTTTGAAACAAAATAAATAAAATGCATATATGGATATTCCCCACTATCAATAATCAATGAGAGATAATACTTGGTATTTTGACACCTAGTGCTCGAATCGATGCGGAGCACCACAGTGAGGTGCTGAGAAAGCTGCTTTTACTTCCCTCAAATGTTGTGTTTCTGGGCCCAACTCCTTCTTACAGGATTCATCCCAAGGCGTCTCAGGGTCCTCAGAGGAACTAGGGTCTGTTTGTACTGAAGCACAGGTCCGGTGACAGACTCCTGGTCCTGTTAGCACGATTCTCCCCGTCATCGATGTCCATCTGTTTTCCAGGGCAATCCTTGCTTGGCCTGCAGATGGGCTCTGACAGTGGCTTCAGGCTTTGCTCCCTGAGCAGTCCAGGAAATATAGCGCAGCTTTTTGCAACAGAATTCCTTTCACCTGCCTTAAGGTGACTGTTGAGCAAACTATTTTCTTCTCCCTCATAGATAACACTGAAGAAGTTTTTGCTGGAAAACCAACTTCTTGGCATTTTAAACCTTTTACGGATCCTTCAAAGCAACATTTGAGCTAAGGGGGACAAACTAGTTTCTACTTTTTCTCAAAGTCTTGTTTAGTTGGTTCTGTACCTGGCTGTTAGATACAAGACTTGGTTTAGACATCTGAAATGCCAGACAAAACTGAAATAGAATCTTATTTTGACATTGTGTTATTTTCTCTTTTCTCTCTCAAATAAATTATTCATAAACACAGTAAGAAAGAAATGGAGAAAATACTTACATGCTACATCTGTCCAGAATCCTGTGACTTTGCACAGAATACAGAGGTTTAGAACATCCTTTATTTTTCTGTCAGGCTATATTTCAATTTTGTTTTGATTCTCAGTAGCCATGGATTTTGCCACTTTTGCTTCTTTATGGTCTAGTTTAAGGTAGAGAATCCCTGTCATGTGGAGACTTATCTGGCATGGATTCAAAATGACCCCTTAGTTTGAATTATTATTTTTTAATGTCCCTTGACCTTTCTTTACACATTTTAGGGTTTTCCTTTTTTAAAAAAAATCATATATATTCTCTAGTTTTCAAAGGCAGAGACACGCAGACACAGAAAAGTGGCAAAGAAACCACCTGCTGCTTCATGCCCGCATGTCTGTGACAACTAGGACCCAATCAGTTCAAAACCAGGCATCAGGAATTGAGGCTGTGTCTCCTAAGTGGACATCAGGGAACCAATTACTTATGGCAGCAGGTACTGTCTCCCAGGGTGTGCGTGAAGCTGGAACTGGGAGCAGAGCTTGTACTCAAACCCAGCTACTCTAACTGTGCCATGGCTATCCTATGCAGACCCCCAAGTCCGTGCAGCCAAACACTTTCCCTCATATGGGGGTTTTCATGAAGCAAAATTCCTATAAAACAGATTTGTCAATTTTCATGATTGTTACAGAAGAAATGTAAGATATTAATTTCTCCTTAAACTAAACTTTGAATAGCTTTTTTTACACCTCAGTTCATTTTTGGAGGTACCAACTACTGTTAGATTGAATTTCCACTGGAAAACTCTGTCCTATTTTTTTTTTCTTTTGTAAAGACTTATTTATTTATTTTTAAAATTCCTATGGAAAGGCAGACAGATCCACAAAGAGAAGGGGAAAGAGAGAGAAAGATCCTCTGTCTGCTGGTCCACTCCCAAAGTGGCTGCAACGGCCAGACCTGAGTCAATGTGAAGCCAAGGAGCCAGAATGTCCTCCAGGTCTCCCACACGAGTACAGGGTTCCAAGGCTTTGGGCCGTCCTCTACTGCCTTTCCCAGGCCACAAGCAGGGAGCTGGATGGGAAATGGACCAGCCAAGACATGAATCAGCCCCCATATGACATTCTAGTGCTTGCAAGGTAAGAATTCTGCCACTAGGCCATCATGCCAGGCCCTGTTATAATGTTAAAGCTCACCATTTAGTTCTTTTAGAACATAAATGAATATTCAGCCTAAGTTCTGGTTTTTTTTTTTCCCATTTTTTGATTCATCACAATTTTTTTTCCAAGGTACATTGCAGTAGCCACCCATACTTTCCAGTAAAATTAATGCATAGATGAGTTTTCTACCGCTGAATAAATGCATTTCTCCTGATGGTGATCTCATTCCCTAAAGCTTTAACGCACGGTACATCTCCTGAAACACTCATTATCTGGAATTATTTGACTGCATTGTGAGTGTAATATGTTTTAAGTGTCTACTGGCACAGTGGATGTACGTGACTTTAAAATGACTCAAAATGGTTCTTCAAAACTTCATCTACAGCAATTTCAACTAGAGAATTTATGTTTCATTTTCCAAAATGTCTTTAGGAAAGGTTTCTTGAAGCAAAGAGGAAACTGATTCTTACACTGATCATCAATTTCTAAAACAAATCTGTGGAGGATGAGGGATTTCACCTCTGTACCTTGCCTAGCTGCCATGTGCCTTGACTCATCAGGCCTTCGCGGTTTCCCCTTTTTCTTCTATGAGTAGTTCATGTTGGGTTCAGACTGACCATTCCCTTCGTAAGTTCACCTCGGGTCTATTTTAATCACAACAGCAACCATGAAACTGATAAATAAGAATAAATATAGATGAGGCGAGTCAATATTTACTGAATTATCTACTGTGTGCCAGGAACTAGGTACTTTACATTTATTGTGAGATTCATTTTCAAACAACCTTAAAAAGTAGGTATTATTATTATCATTTTCCTGTTTTGCTCTTTGTATTAATGAGGATCTGGAAGCTTGTGCAGAGTTTCACATCTAGTTAACTTCTTCAATTCAAATTCTAAAATACGTTTTCCATCCTTTGAATTCTACATTTCTAGAGAGCCAGCACCATGGCTCAAAAGGCTAATTTTCTACCTGCTAGTGCTGGTATCGCATATAGGCACCAGTTCATATCCTCGTTGCTCCGTTTTCAGTACAGCTTTCTGCTTATGGTCTGGGAAAGCAGTGGAGGATGGCTAAGACCCTTGGAACGCTGCATCTACATGGGAGATCCAGAAGAAGCTCCTTGTGGCCATTTGGGAAGCAAGCCAGCAGATGGAAGATCCCTCTGTTTTACCTTCTCTGTGTAAATCTTCCCTTCTAATAAAAAAATAAATAAATCTTCAAAAAAATAACAAATCCAACTCTGCATCTTTAGCCTGCAACAGCTTCATTCACTTCCAAGGTTCCTTCTTACGGTCTGACCAAATGGAACAATCTGCTCATGACACCTCTTGGGAGAGCTTGAACAAAAGGACGCTAACTTTCCTTGCCTGAGCAGAGAGAAACTAAGACTCAAATGGTAAAGATTACCAGGAAGCTAAGAAGCATTCTCTGGCAGGTACATACTTGCAAACACGTACACATGTCACATCACCCCACAATGCCAGTGCTTCAGAATGAATGTGAATGGATCTACGCTCAGTATCATGGCCAAAACCCAAGGCGGATAGCATATTTGGACTATAAAAACAACAACAAAAATTCTGATATCATTATTATTTTCTGCTTAAATATGCAAATATCTGTGCAAATTATACTTACATTCTCTTCTTGGGTTTAAAACAAAAAATTTTTTTGAGTTGGTTCTTTTTTTTCCTTTTTTATTTAATTAATTACATTGCATTATGTGACACAGATTTATAGGCACTGGGATTCCCCCCACTTCTCCACAAACCCTCCCCCATGGTGGATTCTTCCACCTTGTTGCATTACCACAGTTCAAGTTCAGTTGAGATTCCTTCATTGCAAGCATATACCAAGCATACAGTCCAGCATCTTATTGTCCAGATAAGTTCAACAGTTTCTTGGGGAGACCATCTCTGAACTGAAGATAGAGCCGGCAGAGTGTCATCCCGATCAATTAATTAAAAGCCCCAACATAACATCAGCAACAATTTATAAGGTTATGGAATTAATTGACATAGTATTGAGTAACCAATATGTTAAAAAAATGCAAGTTCTTAACCACACCCTGTGACTTCTTCATTGACATTTCAATTTTAGTTTATATACAACCAGGTTCTATAAACATTAAAGTGGCTCTGGATTACTATTCAGCTGTCTTGTGTCTATTTTCATTATAGTACTTAGCATTTTCTAATGTTGAAGCATAATTTTGCTGAACCTGGCTGCTTTTCGGGTAGTCTAGACTGGCTTATAATTCTAACAAGACATATGTTAACAATTTAGGTGCAGAACAGTTTTAGGAGGGGTGTGCAGAGAAATCTTGGATACCCTAGTGAGGAGTAACTAATCTTTGTGTCCTACCTAGTAAGGTATGTGTGAGTCCATGTTGACCATTTCCTGTCTGATTCTAAGCTTTCCTTGTTGTTCTCGTCTATCTATTCTAGATTTTTTTTGTTTGTTGTTTGTTTGTTCATTTGTTTGTTTGTTTTGAGGGGTTTCCGGAGCGATCCTGATGGTCATTGCCAGAGAGGGTGGGGACCCAAAGTTGGAACCAAGCGAGGATCAGAAAGAGCTCCCATCCCTATTCCCGAAGGCCCGGCGGTGTGGCCTAGCAGCTAAAGCATAAAATTCTTAATAGTCTATATAACTACCTCAATTTCAGTAAGCTAAATCAGACTAAAAGAAAGGCATAAAATGAAGGAGCACTAAATTAACAGGCACATGGGTACTTTATCAGTTCATAAAAAATGGAATTAAAGATAAATTTTGGTGCAAATTTTAGAGTCCTTTTTTTTTTTAAAAAAACATATGGGATCCCAGCATGTTCAAGGCGAGGACTTAAGCTGCTAGGCCAGGCCGCCGGGTCTAAATTTTAGAGTTCTTGGGATGTGTATTTTCCATGAATTTTCTGAAGCTTTCCTGTACTAATGAGAGTTTCCTGAAGGGCTATATTAAATCTTAAGTCAGTTTTGGAAGGTGGATATGGAACCATAAGAAACATCTATAGGACCTTTTGAACCATTTCCCCTTTAGTTAAATAATGAACTCAAGCTGTCTATATAATGATTGTTCACTTAGAGATTTTATATTATTTATCTATGAAACAAAATATATAAACGTCCCTTTCTCAAAATGCACACACTTAAGCTGTAACTGAAAATTTAAAAATGAAAAATCAAAAATTGAGAATATATTCTAACAGAATTTTTCATCAGATAAAGGCTGTAGTTGCAAACATCATAAATGTCCAGCTCGTCTATTGATAAGAGAAATAATTCTATAATAGTTTTCTTTATGTTTCTTTTAAAGTTTTATTACTTAACACATTCTACCAACAATGTCCCTAAATTTAATAGTTTTAATATCAATTTTTGCAAAAATCACACTATGTTTTGGGTCAAATTAAAGAAGTCAAATTAAAGAAGAATATGCAGCATTACATACAAATAACATTCCACTCAATTTTTATGAGAATATCAAGTTTAAGAAATAACGACAGCCCTAAAAATGTATTACATTTATACCTTGCCCTATATCTTGAGTCACTGTTTCCCATCTGTCAAAATTTTCTAGCTACTGAAAGATAAAGGCTTTGTTGCTATGGTAATTATTCCATCACCTAGGTGACAGTACTCCAATGATGTCATTGTTAAAGTGGTCTAATTCAGAAACACTTTTAGTTTTAGGTATGGAAGGGAAGAGAGAAACCTGATTATTGCTCTAAAATTGAGAGGATCAAAAAATGTTTTTTAAATAAATATGGTGATCACAAGTGAGAATTTGAAGATAAAATGCTAAACTAAATTTCTCTAATTATGTTTGCTTTTTATTTGGGTCAATACATTCAACAACATTTCACAAAAATGAAAGAAGGGGGTTGAGGAGAAAACAAAAAAGGATAACAAGGTATTCTACTGAAGAATGGAAATGAACCTCATCTTAAAATGTTTCCCTTAACTATCTTTTCAGTTGAATCATAAAGTTATCAAGATAAAA
Organism: Ochotona curzoniae; assembly: GCF_017591425.1. Lineage (NCBI taxonomy): Eukaryota > Metazoa > Chordata > Mammalia > Lagomorpha > Ochotonidae > Ochotona > Ochotona curzoniae. The sequence goes on from NW_024466599.1 coordinate 65,340,487, forward strand.
ACGCTGTAAATTTTTCTCTGTGTTATGATATCATTCTCAAAGCTATACACCAAGAGATAACGAGAGAATATTGAAAAAGAGAGGAGAGCAGAATTAGTGAAGAATGGAGCAGAAAATCACAGAAAATGCGTTTTAAGTCACTGTTCTGAATATGAAGAGTCAGAGAAAAAAAATGTAGGAAGCAAGACAGGTGGATGTGAGCTTTAGAAATGTGTCAGACTTCAATAGGACCTGTTGAGAGGTGCCTGCTCTGCACCCAGTGCTATTTCTGTCTCATCTGAAGGACTCTCAGATGTTGACAGAGACACAGTTCATGCCACCCTCCATGCTAAGCAAACAGGCAGCACTGTACTTATCATTGTCAACATAAAGAATGTGTTTCTGACACTTTGGGAAAATGAGCTGAGAAGATGCTACAGCCAACCATACTCAGAATTCCCTAGGCGACTACCTGCTAGAGAGAAGCTATGGTAACACTGCCCTTCCAAAGATGATGAAGTAGTTTTTCAGGTATCTTTTTTCCCTCACTTCTCTCATGCTCTGCTCTTCTCTGCTACATGCAAGCATACTTTTTTACCTCACGTACCAGGGTTGCATTATGAGGCCTGAAGAAAACCGAGGTATCTAATAGCATAATTCATACAAAAGGCAGATGTTTTAGAGAGATTCTCTCTCCTGAGGAACCAGTATGTTTAATGCTCTTTTGCCTATGTGAATTCACTTCAAGAGCAGAGGTATTATCAATTAACTCAATGGTAGTAATCATTTCACAGTTTATGTTCATTATCATGTCTAGGTCATATATCTATATCTATCTATCTATCTACCTATCTATACACACACACACACACACAATTTTTATTGCCCCTTATATTTTTGTAAATCTAAAAAAAAAAACACCCTAAAATTGAAAGATAAGTGTATACCCTTTAGTATTCTAGTATCATTTCAGTGTTTGAATTCCTGCTAATACCTTCTAGACTGTGTCTAACAGGGCAGTTAGGAAGAATTCATCACACCAGGAGCCAGCTCTCTGCAAGTTGACCAAGTTGACCTGCTGCATTCAGAACATGTAATTGCACAAACTTCAGTGAGCTTAATGGGCTCATCTCTGTGGATGAATGCATTTAGTCATTAGAACATGGAAACAGAAATGTGTCTCCCCAAAATTGAAATGGAAGGCTGGGGGTGAGAGGCCTGGCTTCAGGAAGAGAACACTCCTGGGGTCTTCAGAACTCAGACTCACAGTCACTGTTCTCTTTCTGTCTAAAGGGAGAGGGGGGTTAATTTGCCAACAGATGTGCATACATTCCAGTACTCGTGGAATTTTAACCAAAATACGAGAAATTACAAACTCAACTAAGAAAGCAAAAACTACCAGGCAGCAGCTCGCTTTTGTGAAAACTGGTAATGGGTCTATTAATTGTGGTGTTTTAAACCAATTCCCAGAGCTAATGTGAAAGTCATTCTCTGATTAAAAATTAGCCTTAATTCAATTAACATCTTCCCCTGTCTTGTTCTTGCTATGTACAACATGACGTGACTTGACACTGCAGTTAGAAGATACATTTTACAGGAAAATGTGCTTGCTCTACAGTGCCTGTTCCTTTCAGATCCTAATCAGTTTTTGTTTCCCCAAGGGATGGAGGAGGACACACAGCCAAGGCTGGAATCTAAATTTCTAAAAGCCCAAGATGTCAGATGGAACCACCAACATCATACATCAAGCTCATTAACAGTATCTGATAAAGTTTATCTGCCTCATATCACCAGGGAGGCACTTGCTGGCAGGCCCTTCCAGCGAGAATTTTCAGTGGATACCATCATTAGAAGTCAGTAAAATAGCCATCCACAGGACAGCTTGCAGCACTTGCTTCTGTATCATAATTACAGAAATGATTACAGTAGCAAATATGAAAAACATTGCAGTTAGGCATAATTTCTACAACATGCAATCTAATTTACCAGCAGTAAAAACAGTAATAAAGCCATTGCCCAGTGACAGGACAAAGCAATTTTCAGTCAAGATGCTTAAAAATAACGTAAGTTTTCCTAGAGCTGGATTCATTGCTAACATGGTGGGCTGAACCTCCTACATCGGAGAGCTTCATCAAGACTTGGGCAGTAGCTGTGTTAACTAACCCATGATTCTAATGGATTTTTCAGGCATAATAATGGGTTTTCTGGATTCTCCGAAAAGCCACAGCTTTGGCAAAAGTCAGTGGCTGAGGATAAGTAAGTCTTAGAAGGCAAGCATTGTTTGCATGAGGTAGAGAATGTAACTATGGAAAGCAACAGGATGCCATTCCTTGGATCCCCATTTCTCATGCGGACACACAGTGATCCTCTTGACTAAGCATGTCAATGCTCCTCTAGCCTAGTGTAAATTCTTGGTTGGAAGACTGATTCATGTTCCACTCTCTCCACTCCTGCAGAACCCTGCACCATGTATGAAACACAGTAAGTACTGCCTATGTTCATTAAACTGACGGACCTTACATGTGAAGTTACAGAGTACACATTTTCTTCAGATGCGCCAAAAGAAAGAAAACCACACACAGTATTTGAACTCATCTGAGAGTGAATTTGTTATCCCTCTTGAAACAGGTATGAGAAAATACACGCTGACAGGTAACCATGGAAAATAACGCTCTAGGTGTGAGGAAGTAATTTGCCCTGCTGTGCATCTATGGAAATGTACTTTGTTCTCTAGATATCTTCCCACTCCATTAATGAAATGGGACTGCTGTTTACACACTCACACACACACTGCTGAATTGCACTTTATAACAAAATTACCTGGGTACCTAGACATACCACCACCAGGAAAACCTGTCCAGCATGTACCCTCAGGCTTACAAAGACTGTTCCTCATCACACGAACCAGTAATTTATCTTTTCTTTTTAAAACCTAGATCATAAAACTTACTTTTGCATAACAGTATCAAAATAGGAATCTTTTTCATCCACTCTAAGAATATAAATTAGCAATGGAAAACTAAAAATATTTTTTAAAACCAGGGTATTCCACACTTCTATTGATGAATTCCACTCATCAACAAGAGGAGGCAGGGCATCTTGGAGAAAAATTAGTTCTAAGGCTAGGGAATAGAATATAAACATAAGGCACAAGGAGTATTTTGTAGGGTCAAAAACCATGGAATTGTTGTAAATGTAAATTTTGTGGGTATACCAAGGGGAAGAGTGGGTAATATGAGAGTTCAAGGTCAATAAAATCATTAAACTGAAATACCGTTACAGAGAGGAGATGTGATAATGGCTGATAACATGAAGGTAATATCCTGAAACAAAGTTATGAACACCCCCAATAAAGACATTTTTTTTGAGAAACTGGTAAAATCAGAGTAAAGTCTGAAATGTTGTTAATAATCAAGCAACAATGTAAGTTTTTAAATTTCGCAGCTGTATCATGTTAATACAAGAATATTAGCACTAAGGAAACTCCAGAGATACACAGGACTCTACTATTTTTGCAAGTTTTCTGTCAATCTAGCAATATGAAATATTATGACATTTATTGAAATTACATAATAAAATTAAAGCAGGGCAAGCATGGAAAGAAAATATAATTATAGAAATTAATTACTACTTATTAAAGTAACTTAACAAGTTTTGATAAATAAAATCTTTGCTTATTCCCTACTATGTTGAATACATATATTTACATATATTCTAAGTACATAATATATTAACCTTCAACCCCATTTAAGATATCATATACACATCCCATTAAATCATTGAGGCTGTAATGATTTGATTATTAAAGTGTACAGTATGCTTGATGTCCTGATGCCAACATCAAACAGTTTAGCAGGAAGAAAGGCTTTATTGTTTCAAAAATAGCCCATGTCAGGTGGCCTGCATCTAATTAAGGAATTCAAAGCAACATAAACTCAGACTGAACCCACTATATGGCTGCAGTGCATTGTAAATGCTTCATACTGGGTTCACACAATGAATTCTCATGAGACATAAGAGTCAAGAACAAAAACTGCTCCCCAACTTACTAGCAAATCTTTAGTACTCTTTTAAAAAATGTTATTGTGCAAATTTAAAATATCTGATTCACAAGGAAAGGTCTTTTCAACTGATTAAAACGAGTTTCCCAGGGCTTCTGGGGAAGAGGACAAAACTACCCCAGAAAGATGACACTGTAGCTGGGATATGAAGGGTAAGTAAAAGACGAGAGATGTTGAGTGAGAATGATTTGTGAAGAGGTAACAAGGAAAAAAGCAGTACTGGCAGGAATCAGCTCAGAAAATGTAGTAAGTTAAAGCAGTGCTGGCAGGAAGAGAGGAATAGGTGTGTTTGGGATGAAGGATGCACCTAGGATGTGCAAGGGTATTAGGCCAGACAAACCTCCTAAGTCATTGTGAATTATCTTAGGTACTTAGATTTCAAGATAACTATGAGCAAAACTGGTAATGATTTTAATTACATTTAGAAAATGTGTATTAGAAAAGTTTCTAAAGCAGATGAGGGGAGATTGAGAGGGAAGCAGTAAGGCAGAGAGAGAAGACAGACATGTTATATGGCAGTTAGGATTAATTCTACAGGCAAGAACTGGATAGAGTATGAATAAAGGAAGTGGCAATGGGTGTAGAAAGCAGAGGAAATAAGCAAAGGAAGAACTTAGAGTAATTCGTGACTAGGAGTTCAGTACCCATGATCGCCTAAGGTAACTCCTTAACACCTGGCATGGATGACTTGACCGAAAACACTGGAAAAAAAAAAAACAGTGAATATAGGAGGAGATTTTTAAGATGACGGTGAGTTATGTTTCAAACAATGTTTGTACAAATTCCAGGCACATTCAAGCAGAAAACACAGTTGAACACTTCTCATGTTGATCAAGAAATCCAGTAAAAATCAGTGCATTGAGAAGCTATTTACAGAAAGTGCCCCATGAAGCCAGCATTGTAGCATGGCTGGTTACGTAAAATGTGAAGTGTCAGCATGCCATTTGGGATCTGGTTCAAGTTCTAGCTGAGCTATTTCCAATCTAGCTTCCTGCTATAGTACCTTGGAAAGCAGTGAAAGATGGTGCCTGGTGCTTGGTGCCTGGAAGGCACGTGGGAGATCTGGATGAAACTCCTTGTTGCTGTCTGACCTGGCCCAGCTCCATCCATTGCAGTCCACTGAGGAATCTCTGTGTGTGTGTGTATCTCTTTGAATAATCTAAAACAAATAAAGTCAGGTCACCCAAAGAAAAAAGAACAAAAAGGAGTTAACGATAGAAATATGGTGAACACCAAGCTTTAAAGGAAAAGAGAAAGAGGGTTACTTAATTACAAATGAGAAGTTACAAAGAAAAGTTAAGAGAAACCAAAAGAGAATAGCATGGTATCAAAATACAAAAAGAGGAGCAAATTTTGAAAATGGAAGATCCGTGTCATGAACAGAGTTAGATTCCAGAGAGGTGAAACAGACTCTAGTTAAACTGCTCTCCAGTGACATGACATTGTTAATACTATATTGCCTGGTTTGTGTTTTTTAAAAACATTTTTGGTTATTATTCAAATTTTGAAATTGCTGTCAATCTGAATTGTCACTTAGATCAGTCTTCATGACTAAAGAATGAATTAACTTCATTATTTGTCTCAACTCAGTCACTGCACATATTTTATTCCTAGTGGAGGTATGTGAGAAACCACATGGTAATTCCAAATTCCCATTTCTTTGCTATGCTTTTAAAAAGATCTGTGCAAAAGCTGAAAGGTGAACTTACAGTTTAAATCATCCAACACTAGGATATCCTACTTTGTTACTAACTGTATTTTAGTCATACATGTAAGTATGAATTCTGAATCTTACGCCTAAAGATATCACTAAGTAGACAGGTGAACCAGGGAAATCACTTTCCTTTCTTCTGTTTAAAATCTATTTATTTGTTTAAAAGGCAGAATTAGAGAGAGAAGGAAGGAGGGAGGGAGGGAGGGAGGGAAAGGAAGGAAGGGGACAGAGAAAAACTCCATCCACTGATTCATTCCTCAGATGGACAGACCAGGCTAAGGTCAGACGCCAAGAGCTTGGTCTGGGTGCCCCACATGTGTGGCAGGGGCCCAGATGTTTTGGTGATCTGATGCTGCTTTTCCCAGGTTATTGGCAAAAAGCTGGATCAAAGACCCAGGACACAAATGGGCTTATATGAAATGCTGGCATTGCAGGCAGTGGATTCCTGTGCTGCTCTACAAAGCTGGTCCTGGAAACTGATTTCTCTAAATGTTTCAGTTAATGAACATATGAATGGAATAGGACTTTTGTGATGTAGATGGGTTGAGACAAAGTGTGTTCCAGGATAATGAAAGTAGGATTCACTATTGATCTTCCATGCTGAGCTATTTAAAGATTATTATTATTATTATTATAACACATCCACATATCCTTTTACAAAAAGCCTATCTTCTAAATGCTTTTTATCTTTTCACTTATCCTCCTACTCTGGGCAAGAAAGTATACCCCTCTCTGTATCTTTTATACTTATAAACTTCTGTCTTATGTTTGTTTTGAAAAATTATTACAATATTATTAGTATGTTATAATATATGCATACATTATTATACAGTTTTGTAGGTATAGGGATGACCCTCTCCTTCCCTCTTCCTCTATCCCCATTCCCCCCTCAGTTATTTCCACCATATTATTACAGTAATGTAGCCCTTTAGTAACAGTTACAATTTGACATTCTGTTATTTAAGTGTATCATGGCATTGTAAGTATAGGCAAAGGTAAAAATTCTAGCATCCATTGTCAAGATATATTTGACATATCCAAATGAGATTTGCCAGCCTAAGCTAAGTCAGTATTGTAACAAATGTATTTTGCAATGATCAAATTTCCCAGTTACTCCATAGGCCTTTAATTTGAAATTATGGATACTGCTGTTTTCTTTCCAGTTTTCAGCTAACTTTGGTTATCTTTATGAAGAAACAGTATTTGTTGGAGCTTTTGAAAATACATACTAGGATATGTGTTCTTTCCCTGTGCAAGTTTTCATTTGGGAAACAATTCAGACTTTGAGAACACTGGATTAGCAGGCACAATTTGACAATGTTTACAGAATCTAGTATTCTGAAAGTTGTTGAATGGATATCTCCTTGTATCATAGTATTGTGTGCTGTGTGTATATCAAGCTGCTTAAGTGTTGATGAATTTGACATGATGAATTGGTATCATTCGTAACATGTCATATAAGTGGGCAATAAACTTCAACAACAGTGCTACTTTCAAGTAAACAGTGGAATACTGAATAGGTTAACAGGGTAAACTACTTGAAAAAATTAAATTATAATTCTTGATCCTTAAATCAGTCAAAACCTTAGTTCCCCAAATCTGAAATAACCTGGCCTTATCTGCTGAGAAATAGTTTCACATACCCTAGTTCTAGTTTGACTTTGTTGAAATCTAGTCTAAGTGGTTAAGATATAAAATACTATTAGATCTACAATGTTAAACTAAAGGAATGAGATCAAGTTATACTGATCATTTGAAGTATTAGAACTAGGAATCAAGTTACTCTTATTGGTTGAGTTACCTTTGCGAAAGCAATGCATAAGATTCTGTGCTGAAATACGCAGAAAACTAATGGTGCTTATGTTCTTCCTTCACACAATAATCCAATAAAGAGACTCATATAATACAATACTGATGACCAGGGATACCACAAAATACTGGAAGAATCATCCGGAAAACAAGCTTGTTTAATATTACTTTGTCCAGATGTTATTCTCACTTCCAGCATATTAACTGTAAACTGCTCCAAACAGGTGGTTCAAAATTTGAAAGAATTAAATGAAATACCATTTCCCAGAAGAAGTAGCATATATGGGAATCTCAGTAATTTAAGACTACAAATTAGAAAATTTATCAGAGATTTATCCTAGCTCCTTAGAGCAACACACCAGCAAGACATATGACAATAGAATCAGATTTAATTTGGGGATCATTGCTTATCATTACCACTTGCTTCTTTGTGTCTCTCATCACACTTTGTGAAAGGAAGCACTGCCTGATATTCAAACGTGCCGTTTGATTCTGAGGATCCACGGATGTTAACTGAAAATCTCACAGGGAACATTTTCTGTATGCAGTTTCCAAAGAGGAGCGGCAATTCTACATCTTCCTGAGAGCTTATTCAGCCTCAGTCCATTTCAAACAAGGAAAGAGTAATTGACATTCCTATCTCCTGACAGCTTTGGCTGTTGGTAACATGACTGTCAGGCACACTTTCTTGTTGCAAGGTAGGAGGTTCTCACACTTGTCCATACTCAAGCTGTGCTACATGACAACCTCAGAACTTAAGGTAATGTGTAAGAACAAAAACATCAGTAAAGCAAATGTTTTCCTTTGTGACTGGACACATTCAGAAGCTTCCATATATCATCAGCTGTAGATGGCTTCCCAAAGTGTGAACCCCTGACCTCCCATCTCAGAGCATTTGGAGGACTTGCTAACAACACTGGGCTTGAGGTTTCATTTCATTTCTATTAAATCAGATATCCTGTAAGATGAATCCATATAAGTGAAATTTATTGGTTTTGAATACCTAATTAAATGAAATTAGGAAAGAGTTAAAATCCCTTGAAAATCAACTACATTATTTCCGAAGAAATAACCCCTTAACTACATTGCAGATGAATCAAACTGAACAGTCTCCACAGGAGAGTTATATTTTTTTTTTTTAAATAAAAGCATTAGCAGACTAAGGGAACACAGTAGAAAATTTCAGCATATAAATGTGGTTAATCACTACATCAGAGGCTTGAAGCATTTGTAAATGGAAAGCAAATCTAGCCCTACACTAATACCAGACCAAAGCAGCTTTTGCAGACAGAGCTTGCTTGCCAGGCCTCGTGTCGGTCTCTATCTTGTATTTTATAGCCATTCTGTACCCATCAACTCCTGGTGCTGGCTTATGACTGTAACCTATTGGGATTTTACTGTTGATTCATAAATAATATATGAAACAATATATTCTGAAACTTACAGTATTTATAAACTGCTTTTGAAAAAATATGAATTTCAAATTATTTTAAACCATATGGAAATAAATTTCACTTGTTATGCACTGATAAATAGGCCACGAGAACTGGTGAACATCTCATCATTTCATCACATTTCAGCAAAGCCAGGCTAGGTAAATGCTTTCAGATAATGGAGATTTAATAAGTAGCAGAGCACATAAACTCATCCTCAAAGCTAAAAGCTACAAGTGAGGTTCCTGACGCAAGCAAAGAATGGAAGAGATTGCTTTCACTCTGACATGCCAAATGGAACTTGCAAGTAAATACTTTACTCTTCAATGAAGGGGCAGAAATGAAAAGGAAAGCAGCAACTACAATGGGCACATAGAAAAATTTTAGTTAAGTAAGAAAAACTGTATGCAATAATGATGATGAAGAAAAGCTCTACTGAAAATATCAGAGAAAAACTTTAGATTGTGCATTCTTTGTGTCCTCAAGGAATGCAAGAAATGACACCATCTGAAACATAACACACCATACAGAGTAACACGGAGTTGCCAGAGATACAGTAAATTCACTTAGGCAAGTTCATAGTACACATATTAAGAATAAATTCATGTTAACAAGAATTAAATAATAAAGACTCAGTGGTTAAAAAACAGGAAAATCCTTGAGAAAGGAACTTCTCATGTACTCTGAACACATTCTCTAAGTCTTGGAGAAATCAGTTACATTAAACACAAAGACAAAGATTCATGCAAAGTAAAAAGTCTTTGATCTGCAGAGTTATCCTCATGTATTTTCTCCTAGAGGGTAGCAAGTTAAAGCAAATGTGGCTTTTCACTTGCTTTGTAAATAAAGTTGCATTAGAATGTGGTTTCATTCATTTTCATCTTGGTTACAGATGCATGCATGTTATTGCGGTAAAAACTGAGTACCTATGACAGATAAATTAACTAAAAGCTTAAAGTATTAACTGTACAAGAAAATGTTTGCTGCATCCTATTGTACACCCATAGACACATGGGTACATTGCTAACACTGAAAATCCCTTAGCTTTTAAGTCTCTGGCATTTCCTGTTACAAACTACAAAAAGGCACCGGAGATTCTGGTGACATCTTTCTCACCGAGTACAATGAGCACATTAGCACCAAGGTACTGAAAAAGCATGGTGCCCCTCAGAGTCAGGTGCAATTGTTTCCCAGAGAGATGGAGGAAGAAATGGAGAGAGATGGAGGTAGGGGAAGGGGGAAGAGGAGAGAGAGGGGAGAAAGAAAGAGAGTCAGCTGTCATTATATGGAGGTAAATAGTGAAAGTAAACTTCTCTTTCTGCCAGCGAAAAGAAAAATTGCTTCAGATGGGTACTTTTTTCCTAATTGGTATATAGAGGAGAGTACATTTGAAAATGAAGAATGACATTCCAATTTGAGAAGTTCCAGTCTAAACTAACAATATCCTGTGGTCATTCTTTAGGGTTCATTTATTTTCTGTTTAGGACTTACAGGCATACTGCATGAAGATCTCTGAGGAAATACCACTCTGTACATATTTTTCATAATACTTCTGTGCATATAAACAGCTTTGGAAAGAACATTGTGATAAAATGTGTTCAAAGGGCAATATCAAGAAAATGGTGGAATAGGAGGTCCTTGATCCTCCTCTGCCCCATAGACAAAAATACACAGAGCATTTTTCTTTGTGAAAAATCTAACATAATTAGAGCAGTTATGAAGATCCCACACATCACGCAAGCATGGATCCAGCTCGCAGGAAAACCTATCACTTACCATAGTCTCTACTTTGGACAGCTTGGCATTAAGGAAACTGTCCAGGGGATAGCAGGTGGGCGTATTGAAGACAGAAACAGAAGGTCAACATCCTGACCTTTACGGGAGATGGCTGGCTGAGGGATTAGTGTTGGTCTAGGCAGAATCCAAACACCCAAAGATAAAGGTGTCAAGAACAGAAAAGTGTTAATGAAAAAAACGTCTATGGTTTGAATTAAGTCACAGGAGTTCAGTCCTCGGCTCAGTTCAGAATGAGTAGGAGCAATCCCAGACCTGCATCTTCCACTTGCAGAGGGAGGGAGAGCGAGCGAGCTTGAATGTGCCATGTTTCACTTTTTCAGTGGTAGACTACCCAAGGGGTTAGTATCTGTCTCTCCTGTCTCAGAATCCTGATGGAACCCCGCATGCTCCTGATGCCTCAGGGATACTGGGAACCAGAAAGCTGTCAGCTTTAGTGTTAAAACAGAAATTCCACTTAGGGCAAAGAGAGGCCAATAGGATTGCACCAACTCCCCCTTAACAGGGAGAGAGAAGACTGGCTCTTCCAGGATTACCTGAGGGTCTTGTTGGACTCACACCATGGCAGCACACTGTAAACGTAAAGGTAAAAGCAAAGGAGTTGAAGATCTTGGTGCAACTCCAGCACATTTTTAATACCATAAACAAACTAAAACATTATCAGTGTATAAAAAAGAGGGAATAAGCAAATCCCAGGAATTACGAATTTATGCACACAAGGCCAGAGAAAACACATCCACAAAAAAGGTTTAAATGCCCCCCTAAAATATTTAGTTAGATTGATTTGTGAGTCATTGAATGAATGGATTCAATGCATTAAGACAGAGAAGTGGCTCTTTTGTTCAACTCTGTGCATCTTAGAAGAAACCACAAGGTACCCAAAGAAACAGGGAAATACACTGCAAACAAGGGAACGACAGAAGTTTACAAAAACAAACACTAAAGGAAATATCTGATTCGTCTAACAAAGAATTCATTGTAACTGTTAGAGTACTCAATAAAATCATAAAGGTACAAATCAGCAAAATGAAAGGAAACTATAAAAAATTCAAGCAGAAATTTTTGAGGTACAGAATATAGTAAACAATTAGGAAATTAATTAGAAAGTTAACTACAGATTTGACTAAGCAAAAGAGAGAATCAGTGAATCCAAACACAGTTCATTTGGAATTATCCTGTTAGTACAGCAAAAAGAGAAAAACAAAAAACTGACAAAAGCATAACCAACTTGCAGCATATCATTAAGTAGACCAACATATGAGTTGTTTTAAAGAAATTCACAAATGTAACGTGAATATGTAATTCATAGATTTCAAAAAGTCTCTTACACCAAAATAAATCTTTGGTTTTTATTTGCTATGCGCTTTATGATGTATTCTCATACTCATTATACAAGTTCCAGAAGAAGAGACAAATGAGGAGAAAATTTGAAGTATATTTCAGTATATGCTGAAATTTTCTCTAATCTTGGGAAGGGCCTCCATACTCAAGATACACTATGGTGTGTAACTAGAAGGAATCAAATCTATAACAAGGAGCATTGTCATCCATATCGCCAAACTCAAAACAGAGCGTTATGAAAGCAGGAAAATGCAAGTCATCATATACAAAGACTCTCATAAGAATTCCACCAGATGTTATCAATAGACATCTTGCAAAACAGAAAACCTGGGATTTTACATTGAGAAATTTAAAAATTTTGCCAACCAATAATATTACATATAACAAGCTGCCATTTTTCTGCAAATACTGTGTTTGTCAAACATTAATAAATGTGTAAGAACTATATACTATTTCAATTATGACTATTTTTAGATTTACTTCACATGGATGAAATTTTACAACTTATCATTTGATTACTGTTTATACCCCTTGCCTAATTTCTTGCTGGACAATGAGTTTTTTTCTTTAATGTGGAGCTCTTTATTTACTGGAGCCATTAATATTAAAATGTAATCTCAATAATATTTTAGAAGATATAAATTTTAAACATAAAGGAATAGTAAAGACTTTTCTGGATAAATAAAACGAAGTAACTCACAACCATTCTGTTTGTTTGTCTAACAAAAGTTCTAATGGCTTCATTTCAAATTTAAATGAAATGATGCGTATACCAGCAAAAAAAAGCAGTTGAAGTTATAAAGTTTACTGTCGATGGTAAATCTGTATTAAATACTGTGATGTCTGAAAGCATGCTTGAATCACTTTTAACTGCCATAGAAGACAGAAGTGTAAACAATTACAAAACAACTATAACTATAAAATATGCTAATGATACACAATAAAAAGGATGTAGATTAACAATATAAAAGATATGACAATTACAAAATGCAGCGGAGAAAAGCAAAACGGTTGCGTACCAATACAAGTGATGCTGTGTTGTAAAAGATCAAAATAGATTCCTGCGTTTTAGATAAAGCACTATATTATCCATAAAGAAAATAAACAAAGCAGATACACAAAAGAATATGAGAATGGAATCATAAAATGTCATAATGAAAATATTAATAAAACACACACGCATGCACATACCCCAACAGAGCAATTAAGAAAAAGTGTACAGACAAGTAAGAGAACAGCAGGAAAGAATTAACTAACTAGTAACAGTAACTGTTCCCATAAGTAATTATTTCAAATGTAAATAGATAAAAAGTACATGGAGTAGCTGAGAGGTAAAAACATTAGTAACATACTCTCACTATATACATTTACAAGAGCTTCAGTGTAGATTTCAGCATATCCACAGGCTAGATTTCAAGGGAGTGAAACATGGTATCCTTGGAAAATGGTAGTCAAAAGAGAATAGAAGTAGCTACATTTCCATCAGACAAAATGGACTTTACTAAACAACTAACTAAACTAACTAAACAACTAACTAAACAACTAAACAAATAACAGATATGTAACAATACAAAGGTGAATTTATCAGCAAGATCCAGATCTTACTAATATGCATAAATCCAATTTTAGAGGATCTCCGTTACATGAAACATATATTGGCAAAGCTGAACCAGAAACAGAAACACAATACTCTGAAGGCACAGGGTTGCTTTTTTTTTCCTACTTCATGTTCGTTGAATTTTTTACCTAATGGGTTGTTAGATTCATGACTATAAGAGGAACTGCAAGTATGCATTTGCAAGAATCTAAAGTGAAATAAGAGAGGAGGAGGATGGGTGGCAGTATTCCTATGTTCCTAAACCTTCATTGTGAAATACATGAAATGTTGTCACTTTATAGAAGCAATAACAATTTAAACGTAATTGAAAAGATTTTCAATATAGCACTTGGAATAACTAACAGAACATCCATACAGAAGACCAATAAGGAAACTGAGAACCCAAAGCAGAAATGCAACATTCTGCTTCAACAACAGGAGAATACATTATTTTCAAACAATGTGAAACATTACCAGGCTAGATAATGTATTAACAAATTTAAAAAGACTGAAATTATACCAAGTTTGTTTTCTATCACAATGGAAGCAAATTAAGAATTAATAACACAAGGGAAACTTAAAACTCAGGCACATCAGGCACATAGAAACTAAACAACACATTCTTTAAAAAAGCCAAAGGTCAAAGCAGAAAACAAGGTGTGTTTTTTTTTTTTTAAAAAAAAATGAGATTTACATCAGAAGGGAAAACAAAAAATTCACAAGTACATAAAAATTAAGCAATACGTTCTTAATAAAAAATGAGTCAAAAGGAAATCGAAAGGAGTATTTAAAAAATCTCCACACATAGAAAATTTATAACAGAACAAAATGCATGGGCTACAGAACAAGGAGATTAAGTAGAACATTTATAGCAGTAAGTTCTTATATTAAAAATAAGAAATGTTATAAACAAACTACCTAACCTTGTAATTCAAGAAAACAAAAGAACACAAAATTAATCACTAAGCTAGTAGAAAGTACTGGAAAATAAAACCAGTACAGAAATCAACAAAATAGAGAAAATAGGAAAATACATGAAACAAAGGATCTCACTTTTAAAAAGTCAATAAATGTGATAAACCATCAGCTAAAGAACCAGAGAGAAAGTACTTAAGTGAATATGATGAGCAATTAAAGATGAGATACCAAAAACTTCCACTATACAAACAGAGAGGAATGTTAAAGACTAAAATGTACAAACTGGTTAGCCAAGAGAAATTGATAAATTCCTAGAGATACATAATACATCCAAAATTTTATTATGATGAAATGAAAAGTCCAAGCAGACTACTATATACTGAGCAGATTAAATCAATAATGAACAAACTCGATAAATAATAACCCAGAATTTAATGGCCACATAATAGAATTTCATATAATATTTGAAGAACATTAAACGTTCTGAAACTCTTTAAAGAAGCCTAAGATGAAGGAATATTTCCAAATTCCACCAAATAGTAGCAAACTGAATTCAGTTTCCACACTGTGTTCCTGTGGAATTGATCTTTGGTTTAGTACACAGAAATTCATAAATCCAATATACCACATTAATAGAAGAAAAAATATACAATTCATAGGATCATTTCAATAAATGCAGAAATTTTGTGCCTTGAAAACTGGGGCAGAAAAAAGAAAACAAGAAGTAAACTATGAATTTATCTTAACGCAGAGATGAACAGATCTTGCACTTAGAAAGCTCTAAAGACATCAACAAGGCATCAGACTGAATTAACGAAAAAAATTAGCTAAGTTGCAGGGTATAAAATCAAAACATTGTTTAGAGCTCTTTATATTTCTGTTCAATTGTGATGTTTTTATTCTCAACACCTTAAGCGGGACACTAAGTGTTTGAATTTGAGCTAAAACACTAAGGAAGAAGGAAAGCAGACAAGAAGGAACGGAGAGGTGGGCAGGAGAAAAGAGAGGAAAGAAGGAGAAAATGAAAACAAGGGAACGGAGACCAGGACCAAAACTAAGATCAAGATCAAAGGATTAACAGACAAGGGAAAGGAAGGGAAGGCAAGGAAATTTCACAGGAAGGAATGAAGGAACTATATTTCCCAAACTGTTATCTAAAAGCTACATTTAATCTGGCTGGGTTAATGTTAATATTGTAATTAAAAAGAACAAAGCATGATGACTTGTGGACAGCACACGCTGCATTCATCACAGAATGAGCTCTGTGTGCTGAGGGGCCAGAAAACCAGAGAGCTCGGCTCAGGGTGTAAGAATTGAAAACAACTCTTATGTTTCTTCAGAGTAGCAATTTATATACAAAGGAAGTTTAAAAAACCAATCCAATTGATAATACCATTGAAAGTAATAATTGAGAATAATATTCATGAGCAAATTTTGTTCACCAAAAAGACTGAATGTGGAAAGAAGTGAAAGAAGATTAAGTAAATAAAAATGTATCCTGCTCACAAACTGGAAGAATACTGCTATATATCCATATTAGCAAAAGTGATCTGCAGAATAAATATGACACATAATTATCTCCTAAGAGTGTTCTTTTCAGAAATGGGTAAGTCAGTGCTAAAATTTACATGAAACTAGAAGTGACACACATACAAAAGAACAAAGCTGGAAGTCTCACATTTCCTGATACCAAAATATATTCCAAAGTATACTAATCAAAACAGTATGATAGTGGCAAAAAGACAGATATACAACTTGGGCAAGACAGAAATCCCAGAAATAAACCCACATTTATATTCAAATGATCTTCAACAAGAGTACCAAGAGCACACCTGTAAAAACAATCTTCCAGAGGTGGAAAGGGACTTGGAGGCTAAGCAGTCATGTTCAATGCTGGCATCCCACATGAGCACCTGCTACTATCCCAGAAACTCATGTTATGTCCCAGCTCTGTGCTGCTACACTTGGAAAGGCTGGAAAATGGCTTGAGAGCTTGATCAGCTGTCACCCAAATGGGAGATATGGATGGAGTTCCAAGCTCCTGGCTGTGGCCTGACCTAGCTCTGGGCACTGGGCCCATTTGGGGAGTGAAATCACAGATGGAAATCCTCTCCTTTCCTCCTTTCCTTCCTTTCTCCCTACCCTCTCCCACCCTGGCACCCAAAGACTGCTTTTCAAGCAAACAAATAACTTAAATCTGCTTTTGAGGTTTCTTCATTGAGTGGAGAAAAGTGAATAGCCACCTGCAGAATGAAATTGGACACTATTTTACACCATCCACAAAATATCAACATAAATCATATTAAAAACCGGAAGACCCAAAACTATAAAATTTCAAATGAAAAACATAGTGCAAAAGCTATATAATATTGGTAAGGTCCCTCTGTCCAATGATTTGAGGGTGGATATATCAATGAATCCTTCGCTTCCTTCCAAGACAGTTTCCAATACATTTGCTCTAATCTCAGTCCACTCGTTTGTGTTGATATAGGGTGGTAGAAACATTGTCTTCCATCAGTTACCTTTATTTATATTTTTATTCTTTTGTCAGGCAGAGACAGACAGAATATTCCAACCAGTGGCTGACATCCCAGATGCATACAACAGCTAGGACTGGGACAGGTCTAAGCTGGGAGTTGACTTTCACAGGACCAGGTATTCACTGTATCACATACTGCGTCTCATACAACTATGAGTGGGAAGCCAGAATCTGAAACTGAGCTGGGTCTCAAACATGGGTATGCAAATAAATGACTTGCTTGTCCCAAAGATTATCTGGGCCACTGTGCTAAACATCTGTTATGCCTTCATATTTAAATATCCCACATGTATCAAGAGAACAGCAACTTGGAAGCATTTCCCTTGGTGATGCAGACAGTTCCAAAGTAGTTCCAGCTGAGAGTTTGTGGGTGATACAGAGTCATTTCCTTTTCATCAATTTTTAAAAGGTTTCATTTATTTTTATTGGAAAATCAGATGTACAGAGAGAAGGAGAGACAAGAGAAAAGATTGTCCATCTGTTGATTCACTCCCCAAAGTGGCTGCAATGGCCAGAGCAGAGCCTATCTGAAGCCAAGAACCATAAGCTCTTTGGTGGTCTCTGCATGGTTGGCAGAATCCCAAGGATTTGGACCATCCTTGACCATTTACCCAGGTCACAGGCAGACACCTGAATGGCAGTGGGGCAGCCAGGACAGGAACTTGTGCTCATATGGGATCCCGTGTGCATGCAATGTGAGGACTTTAGCCACTAGGCTATCACATACGGCCCCTTCCTTATCTCTTGATGTGATCGCTTGTGTTGGAGTTTGGTCTGTGAGAGGAAGAAACATTTTACTTTTTGGAGAGGCAGGGAGATAATATGTGGATCATGACTAAGAGACATATTTTTCCCATAGATTTTCATTCTACCCTGTAAATGAAGCAGAACTTGGTGAGTCACATTCTTACACAGCTAGACATTTGTCTAGCATTCTTTTGCATCTGATTGTAAATTTATTTGGTATTTTGGCCTTCATTACAAGAAATGAACCTATGTCTTCACTAGTAAAATATTTTTAAAAAGTAGATGTCTACGTGTATTTAGCTGAAACGTTTTTCCACTCTTAGCCTACATTTTCAGGATCCTGCTATTTAAATCTAGTAGAATACTTGAAGCTATTAATTTTGATCTGTCCTGACAAATTCTGATTTGAAATAGATGCAATATCAAGCCTCATCTCTACGTTACTGTGGCGGAAACTTTCTCTACCGCATTTCACTCCTCAGCATTTACAATCCCCCAAGACTGATGAAGTTTCAGTTGTAACTTTGCTGCCTTGTCTCCCTGAATTTTGAGAAGTCTTTACTCTCTTCATGGTGCTGAATATGACAAAACTATAGCATACTTGAGCTATCTGGGAACAAGACCACTGGCATTAAAGAAAAAATTCCACAGCAAAACCCTACACTCATCCATTAACTTTTTTTTTTTTTTGCCTTTCTCAGTCTCTGATGAGGTGGAAATAACATTACTTTCGGTGTTGATATTCTAATAATATAAAATTCATGTTGTATTACAGTTCAGAAAAGTGAATTTTATCAGGAGAATAAATGACTTTATATAACTAAATTTAGATCACTATAGAAAGATGATCTGCATATTTGGTTGGGAGGTGAACATTTCAATTACTGAACTTGATCAACAGAAGAAAATTTAGTGTTTAAATTTTTCATTACATACAGAGCTTCAAATCATTTATCTTTAAATCTTCCCCAAATGAAATTTAATATGCCAAGTTTTTTATGTGGTTTATTCTTTTCTTCTAAGATCATTTCTACTATCTCAGTAGATAAAAACAAATTATAAGGTACATACAGCTGATATGTTGAGCAGACTCCCAAATTGGAATTATGACCATGTTCTCATGTCAGTTTAGCTCTGTTTCTAATACATTGTACAGGCTTGAAAATTCTCACGTGACTTGGCATGACTCGCTGTTTTCCCCTGTGTTTCCCATTCTGGTTTTAATTGTTACTGTTTCCTTTTGTTTGTTTATTTTTTAACTCAGTATAACCTTTCAGAATCTCATTTCTTGTCCTTAGGTTGTCATCACGTGCATTATATGGCTCACCACATTTGAGGTACATGCACATGGTAGCTTCAACCAGGACAACTGACTGAGCATTTGTCACATACTGAAGGAGAAAGACATGAAGAGATGAGCTTTGACACAGACTCTCTAGATTATTATTATTATTTTTTTTACAAATGTATCCTTTGTAGGTGTTTTGTATTAATAAGGGCTATGTTGTGTAATAAATGTGACAAATTAAAATAGGGATCCCTTTCCATCCAAGAAATGTAAACCTTGACTTACCACCACTCATCTTATTACAGGTTAAAAAGTAAACAAACAAACAAGCAAAAAACCTCTTGCTTCCTAAGTATGAAATAAAGTATCTTAAGTTTCCTTTATCATCGTAACTATCCCGACTAACTTCACCATTTGGAAAAATGTAATATGCTCCGCGGAAGCCAAGATGGCGCCCGCGTCCAAACAAGTCTCAAGTATCGCGAGGCCTCGGGAAAGAAAGGAGCACTCGTTCTACCATGGGAAGCTGGGCTCAATGTTGAGTGATGACCTGCCTCTGCTGGCCCCACCTGGGGCAGTACGAAGCTGCCCACAGCTCTTTCCCTCCCTATCTGCTTGCTAATTAGCCCAACACTAAGCCACCAAGATGCTCAGGGAAAAGCGGCTGCTGTGCTTAGGTGGATGAAGAGGGAGGGAGGGAGCACCTCATTGGGAACAAGAGGTGGATGAAGAGGACGTGTCTTCTCTATTGCTGCCTCCCTGCCGCCGAAAGGACCCACCCTGCCCTCAAGGGTAGCCCCATCACTCCCGACACACCCAACAGCATCCACATTTCTGCTTCCTTCCTGAATGCCCCTACCTATGTCTGCCTTGCTGCTGCGATGCTGGAAGCCTGACCCTCCTGCCACCATCTACTTCCATTATGTGCCCCAGTCAATAAAGTTTTCTTCTGAGCCACTAAAAAAAAAGTAATATGCTCATGGCTCATGCCATTTGTTTATTCCTCTCCCATATTAAGCTTCCTTTCCTCATGTATTCAAAGAAAACAAAATTTAGGATTTTCTTTCCACTCTGTCCATATTCTTGGAAGTATCAGAAAGCCAGAAATGGAATATTTTGTGAGTAATCAATAAATCAATCAATACTATATATTTTCAAATGAGGGTATGTCAAATTACTTGTAATAATAATAAGCATTACTTATATCTAAGAGGAGGTATAGCTCTCACTAATAATTAAAGCAACTTTCAAATAAAGCAATATAACACAGACGCATATGCTTACATTTATTGTTTGTATCTTGCTCTCCATCATCCATCTGCCTCTTAGCTTCCCCTGCGCTCAGTCTGCTCTGGAAGGACAGTGATTTATTGAGCCCCTTTCCCTTCTTGTTTGGTTAGGTTCCCTGACATCAGGAAGTTCTGCATGTACAGGTATCTAGAAAAGTATTAGTGCTTGGCTCTTTTTGAGGCCTAGACTTCACTGTCTACAAAGTCCATTATAATTTTCTGATAGCCTACATTATTAATCTCATGCTTATCATTCTTATTTATTAGGTTTGCTTTAACCAACTTTAATTACGGTGTATTTTAGTGTATTGTTTTTCCATTATGAAGTCTTTCTGGGAGACTTTTATAAAGGAATGAACAAAAGGACTATTGTACTGATTCTAAAATTGATATTGTGTCGTCTTTGATTTTTTGAAAACAGAATCTTTTTAAAAAAATTGTAGAATCTGTCTAATTTTAAGACATCCCCTCTACCATGAACTTGACTTTGTATAGATCATCTAGAGTTATTAAAAAACGCTTACATATACACAAAGTAACAATTATTTCTACTTTGAAATTTAAGCTCAGATTTTTTTTAGTTTTCCTTCTTTTTCTTTTATCACACAATTCCACAGCCTCTGAGATTTTCCTTTACCCCCTTCTCAAATCCCTCTCTCCCAACTAATTTCCCTCAAATTATTACAATAGTATAGTCCCTTCATAAGTCCATCAATGTGGTATTCTAGTGTGTCCTGATGTTGCCAGTACAGACAATGGCAGAGTTCAGCATCCTACTGTCAAGATATATCTAACAGTCTCATTGGGAGACTGGGAGCCCTTTGATTTGGAAGCCAAGATACATACTGCACTGTATCTTCACATCTGGATATAAAAGCCTCTATTATGCCTTTACTATAAATCCCCTTATATGAAAAGCCATAAGACAAAATCAACAATGGGAATAACATTAACAAAAATTTACAGCATCACGGATTTAAATAATATGCTACGGAATGTCCAATGTATTGATGAAGAAATAAAACAGAAAAAAAATATTTTTGGAAAAAATGATGCTACTCTATGATCTATGAGTTTATGAAGAATTTAATAAGAGAAAAGAAGCTACTTTGAAGAAAAGGAAGTAAAAATAAAAATATCAAAACCCATGGATTGCAGCAAAAATATCATTGAAAGGTTTATTGATCCTATATTTTGCATTAAGTTTTCCTTTTTTCAGAGAAAATATATGATATTTATCCTTTTGATATTGAGTTAAAATGGTAGAATTTCATTCTTTTGAATGGCAAAAGCTTAGTATTTTTTTAACACTCAGGGTATGGGCTGGCACTGTAGCACAGTCATTTGAGCCAACACCTGTGACACTGGTATCCCATAGGAAAGCAAGTTCAAATCCCAACTCTTCTTCTGATACAGCTCCCTGCGAAAGCACTTGAGAAGGCAGCAAGTGATGCCCTGAGTGTTGGTGCCCCCATGAACCAGGTGGGGGAGTCAGCTGGAGATCTATGCTCCTGGCTTCAGTCTGGACCAGCCCAGGCTCTTGGGGTCATTGAAGAAGTGTTCCAGATTCTCACTGTGGAATACCTTCTCTCCGTGTTGTTTATATTTCTCCTGTCCTTGCTTTTACTCTGTCTTTAAATAAATAAATCACTCTTTTTATTAAAAAATACCCAAGTTAAAAATCTGAAGAAAATATTCAATAACAGAAACTCTAATAAAAGCACACAAGCACACACATTATTAATCCTTTGTTCCCAAAACTATCTTTTAATGTAAATATATATATATAAATATATATATAGAAATATATATAGAAATATTTAAATATATATATAGAAATATTTAAATATATTTAGAAAATATATATTTATAGAAATATATTTCTATATATATATATTTCTATTTCCCCTCTTAATTTTGCTTTAAAATGTTAGGATTATTTGAATAAAGAACCATTTGTCAAACTGCATTATTCACTGTTTCTCTAGTTCCCAGCTCAATTCCATGCTAAGAAAGTCTTTTAGATGACATTTCTGGAGGACAAGTGCATCTGTTCTAATTCAGCTAAAGGCAAACTAATATATCAGCTTTCAAACAACGAATTATTTACTTCATGCAACACAACAAGCAGGGTAGCAAAAACTGTTGTGAGCAAGCCACCAAGATTCATGTAACTAGAGAATAAACACATGTGGGAACAAAATGTAGTGACTGTAAGTCAATGAAACAGTTACAGACACATGGAGTATATATCACTAGTTGCAAAAAAGGATGACGGTTAATTTACTGAGCAACTACTCTGCTAGGATGTGTACTAAGTTCTTTGAGGTTGCATTACGCATTGCTCACAGCAATTGTGTGAGGCATGTGCTCCTATTATTTCCATTTCACAGACTCAGCAATAATCAAGAGGTTATATAATGTGCTTTGCTAAAACCAATCCAAAGGGTAGAGATGGGACTGATTCTCTGAACTCTTAACTTCATAGTAACCAAAAAAGGAAAAAGAAAAAGTTGTTTGCCTAGGTAACCAGTAGAATTATAAAACTAAATGATGAATTGATTCAAGCATATTTGAATCATAAATTTATACAAGGACTTTAAACAGCAATCGTATGTTATAATATACTTCTGAGGGACACATTTTTTTCTCTACTTACTATTTGTTGAATTCTTCAGTTAGTGAAAGGTTACACTCGTGATCATAAAGTAAATTGAATGCATGTCATTGTAAAATTTTTAATAAAAATTTCTCTCTCTCTCTCTATATATATACACATATAACAATCAATACCAACTTACAGGTTTTCAACTCATAGGAACTCATAGTCCTCCACACATTCCAGTTCATCTTTGGTTAAAACTGTCACTCACTCAGCCCTATTTTCTAAGTGTCTTAAAGTCTTGATGTATTAAGGCATATGCTATATAAACATTGACAAATCTAGTGTGGCATGAGATTGAGATTTCAAATTTGAAAATCTATGCTAGATAATTTTGCAGGCTAAATCAATAAACTACTGTTCCTTAATATGGCAAAAGTTACTGTGCTGTGTTTTCAGCCACAATTCTGAAACAGCATCAGTAAACATGATTATATTATTAATTGGGTGCATAGAAAACATGGAAACAGGTATATGAACACTAACAATTTACTGTGTTAACAAAAATCCATTTTGAAAAAAATCAACAATGTATCTTAAATTGTCATGACAGTGCTATTCAAATGAAAAGCAATTCATGAATGATGTAAATTTCATGCAGATTAAAAGAAGTGTGCAAAACATGAAAAGATATGTTTCTTTTTTTTCTGACTTAATCTACTTGTACTTCAGAAATCTAATATTTAAAGAAGAAACCCGTAATTTAATTGTCACTGGCACGGATAAAAATATGGGAAATTCCTATAACTGTTTTTAGTTAGTCACTGCTGATCAGGAAGTCTTAACGTTGATGACAGAAGTATAAATATTCATAGGAAAAATGACAAAGAAAATAGATTTTCACCATGTGATATTACATACTGTGAAGGAACAAAAGAACATGAGACTGGTTCATTCACCATTAATTCTTTCAATAAGTTTTTATCAAGCACTTTGCTATTAAACACCAGAGGCCACAATCTCCTTGTGTCTAGTATCACTTTTAAAAAAAGTAAATGTCTCAATTAATCATGCAAGTACAAATACGATTAACTGCTCAAAGGAGATATTAGTGTTAACTATATGTGTAATAAGGGAGTTTAACTATTGTGAGACAAGAGACCAGGGCATGGCAGGCACATACGAGATAGACTCATCAGTCAAGAAATTTTGGGCCAAGATTTGAATAGACTAGACAACTTCCTTGGTGGAGGAGGTAGGCAGTCAGTTACATTGGTAGTTTGACATTCAAAGGCATACAGAATTGTATGGGTGTAAGATGTGGGAGAATCACAACAACAGCCTCTAACATTTGTACAGTACTATTTCTGCATTATGCCATTCACATGTTAAAAGCCTCATGCATATCTCTACTCACTTATTTCTCACAGTAACACTCTGAAATAGGATTTATGCTTTTCCTCTTTTAGCAGTGAAGCAGGAGAGCAGAATAACCAGGGTGTGGCAGAGCAGGTCTGTGCCTAGGCTGTTTCTAGAAATCACACTGATTCCCATCCACCCAGTACAGGTAGTCAGCAGTGACTTGCCACCCTTCATGTTTCAGCGCCACGAGTTTTCACAGTATGGAACATATCTGCCATAATGTCTAGCATGATGTGTGGTATATGGAACAAGTAACATGCAATGATTAGCTTTACTCTACAATCAGCCAGAATTTGACACCCAAGTCCACTTTCTATATTCTGTGGGGAGTAGGATAAGTTTCTCCCACTCTGCAAGAATTAATCAATAGCTATAGAATTGGAATAATAATGATGCCTTTATTGTAGTACTAAAGGGAAGATTATGGAACTAAGTGCTTATAGTAAAAAAAAGAGGAAGATCTGAAATTAAAGATCAAGCAATATATCTCAATGAGTCTAAAAGTCAAGAACAAACCAAACTCAAAATAAGCAGGAGTAAACACAGGATCAGAACAGAAATAACTAATATTGCAACTAAAAAAAAATGAAAAAAGATCAATAAAGCAAAAAATGACTTTTGAGAAGATACAGTAGATAATCCTCTAGTCAAAGAACAGAAAAATCCCAAACATAAAATCAGAGATGAAAATGAAAACAACTGTCATCATTAAAATACAAAAGACCATAAGAAACTATTGGCAAGAACTATAAGCTAATAAATTGGAAAACCTTGAGGAAATGGATAAATTCCTATATATACAAAAGCTGCAAAAATTAAATTAAGAAGATACAAATTACTCCAGTAGGTCCATAGCTAGCAATGAGGTTGAAGCAGTAATTCCAAGTCCTACATCAAAGAAAAATGCAGGATCACAGTTTTACAACTGATTTCTACAAATCACTAAAAGATGGAGTAACTTCATTTTCCCATCCAGCTCCCTGCTTGTGGCCTGGGAGGGCAGCTGAGGATGGCCCAAAGCCTTGGGACCCTGCTCCTGTGCGGCAGACCTGGAGGAGGTTCCTGCCTCCTGGCTTTGTCTCGGAGCAGCTGCAGCCATTGTGGCTGATTGGGGAATGAATCATCTGATGAAAGATCTTCCTCTCTGTGTCTCTTGTCTGTATATCTGGGTTTCCAACAACAACAAAAAAATCTTCAAAAAAAACCCACACAATATATGAAAAATCAGTGTGAAAAATGCTAATGTAATAAGGAAATATGAAAAATATAAGGCTCTAAACTTAAAACCTGTTAGCTCTTGGTTTTGACAAAGCCTTAGAGACAGCACTGTGATTTCTATTTTGTAGACCACTTGGTGCAAACAGTCACTGAAACTGTATTATACAAGAGGCAGCAACACAAAACAAAACAAAATTGTATAATACTGCAAAGATACAACAGCAACAAACTTGTTTAAAGATTCAGCTACAATAAAGAAGAACTTTAGAAATCATGCCAGCACCCTTATTGTACCTAGGAGGAAGCTGGCATGCAGAACAGAGTGCTTGGCTAAAGTCAGTTAGAGCCCAGCACTAGGAAAACACAAGCCTGAAATACTGATTCTGCTGTAGCTTCCCTGACAATCTAATTATTTCAGGGTGTCCCATATTTTGATTGATTCAAATCAGAAAGATCTTATTTGGTATGCAGTTTTCACTCACAGATGTGAACAAAAAGATTCTAACCTAGTTCCCAACACATGTGTCCATTCCAAGTGAAGTAGGGGATGTTGGATGAATTATGTCAGCAAGGAAAACAATACTAATGAGAAAAAAATGTTTGGTGGGGCAAAAAACTAACAAACCAAAAAAATCATTTTCATGGAGGTGGGAATAGAATTCAGTGCTGAATGCAATGCAAGACAGAGGAGAAATAAATTATACATAAAGGCAGTTCCTATTGATTGTGCCAGCAAATATTAGTGAAGCACATTGACAAACAACCTTTTAAACACATTTCTCTGTTCTTCCTTAAGAAAATACTCCAGGGGTCTGGCACTGTATCCTAGTGGCTAAAGTCCTTGCCTTGCATTCACCAGTATCCCATAATGGGCATCAGTTCGTGTCCCACTGGACCCACTGCCATCCAGTTCCCTGCCTATGGCACTGGAAACCAGTGGAGGGTGGCCCAGTGTGGAGAACCACAAGAGGCTCCTGGCTTCAGATTGGATCAGTTCCTGTCGTTGTAGCCACGTGGGGAGTGAATCATTGGACAGAGGATCTTCCCCTCTGTCTCTCCTCCTCTCTGTATATCTAACTTTCCAACAAAAATAAACTAAAAGGAAAAAAGAAAATACTCCAAATCGTTGACTTGCAAGGAATGGAATGTGGGTAAACACAAAGGACTTAATTCACTGCAATTTGTCAGAAAGCAATTCCATTGTTACTAAAGATCCATCTGGATTTTTTAAAATGTGAAAAGCAGGTAAAAAATGCTACCTAGTGATCATGTGACAATTTGGTTAAATACAGGCACAGACGATGCAAGAAATTCGCAAAATTAGTATTCCCTCATGTTGGATACCTAAGCAAAGGAGAGAGAAAACAACGCAAAAATAGATTCTCTGCAGAAACACGCAGGGTGTTAATATCCAGTGCTACCTCAGGTGCTGAAGAGCAGTGAGTGGTGATTCTGAATCAAGTGGCAAGTTGTTTCAGAGCTCTTCTTGGGAGAATATCTAGCTGTGAAGTGATGGGCTCTCTTCCAATTACAACAAAAATGCAGAATATGTTCCATTACATTCATATTCATATGGACAATCTGGAATCCAACCTTCAAAAGCAATTTGGAATACTCATACCCAACTCTTGTATTTTCCCCAGCGTGGACAATCTTCCTGTCATGTCAGGAAAAATGGCTATCAACTCCACCAGGCTATGTAGATTATGAAGTATGAACAAAAGGCAGCTTGCTGCCTCACTACAATTCTAATTACAGTCCTATAGTCATGGGTGACCACTGATGCCTCTTGCCTGTGTTTATAACATTCCAGCCAAGTCCCTCAATACAACAGATAAATAGGAAATAGGTGGAAAAAAAAAAGGACCACCTGGGTGACAGATGAGCAAGGAAATAACCAAGGCAACTAAAAGGAGATACATTTGAAATTCTAAAAGAAGCAAAAAAAAAAAAAAAAAAAAAAAGAACCCCCACCGCCAAGGAGGGACGCAGTTTCTATCTACCACCAAATGTTTGGTGCAGTTCTTTTGTATGGGAAATGTCAGTGATTCTAATCTGCCTCCCTAATTATCAGCGTCTTCATGAGCAACCATTTTAGGAGGAATAGCATTAGCCAAATCACTCATGGATAAAGAAGGAGATAAAGACATATGCAAGTAAGATGAGCGTATTAGCTGGTTTGGTTAGAAAAAAAAAAGTGTCTCTTCCTCAAAAGAAAAGAAACTGTGCTTCTGTGTTTTATTAAGGCACCAAGGGGCTTTTATTCTATACATCAGACTATTCTTTGAAAATAATAGTGAACTATGATTGCCATTTAGGACACGTCCTTTCCCAACTTCAGAATGGTAATCAGACTTGCTTATGTGTCTTGCAGCTACCAAATATGGACAGGAACACAAGCATTGATTGTCCTCTCTATTTTATAAAGTGTTCATATATATTCCAACACAGTATTTTTTGATAATCATTAATTAATAATAGAGTCAATAATTCTAGAAAATAAAATAAATCTCCTACTTCAATCACATTCAAGCACGTTTCAAAGAACTGTGACAGGTTATTCTGATTATTTTGTATGTGTACCTGTCTATTACTACAAAGCTAAAAAGAAGACACCAATTTTGGCACGAGTGAAGAATGCACAAACTTTTGAGGGTTCAGTTTGCAAATGACCAAGTATCATTGGGAATACTGAAATCTGGATGACTTCTCTGTGTCAACAGACCAGGTTAATGTTGACATGCAAGGCCTTAGGCAGAGAGCCAAGACAAAATACAGAGTAGAAATCAAAGAAAACTCTTTCATCAGGAGCTATATAAAGAACTGTTGGGATGTGGAGGAATGGGTTTCTGGATTACAACACTCTGCTTTCTCTAGAAATCAAAGCTAATTGAAAGAAAAGATGGGTAGTGATAAAAATAGCTTTACTGTGAACTGCTGAAAGATAAATCTAGGCACATTAAAATTTAAAGAGTTTTAGCCAACAGTAATTCATGAATCAAGTAGCCCACGACCTCAAGAAGTCCTAGTGTTCTGTAAAAGGTCCTGAAGGGAGGGAAGAAGGTTTTTATAACAGATGAAAGACAAAGGAAACATTTTTGTAGCCTTATTTAGATTATTCCAGCACAAAGTTCCTAATCAGAGGTTGAATGGTTATTTCTGATTGTTTAAGCGTATGTTTTACTTTAACCATTACCACTGAGCTATGTTTCAGCTGATACACACAAATATGGGTCTCTGCGAACTGTAAAGCTTGTCTCATTCCCAATTTCAGGGATGGAACACAAAACCTACAATTTTCTGGAACACATGCTTAATATCATAAAACAGAAATTTAAATTTCATATAGTTTTAATAGTATAGGTAATATTATGTGTAATTACATGCAATTGGACAAGCATCCTAATTAATTTTATAGTTTACTGGTTACCAAGTTAATTAGAATATCAAGAATCATGAATGTCTTCTCCATTAAAAAAACAGTAAAAAATAAAACTTTATGAAAATAAATTTCTTTTTGAAGATCTATTGTGTTTCAAGCACTATCTTGAAGACAGAGATGATTTTGAGATATTACCCATACTAAAAACTCTATATCAAATAAGACTTGCATAAATGTAGTTAAACATGTTTAGCACAAGAAAGTGCTTAACAGAGGTTGTGCAAAAGCAGTCAAAAGGTGGAGGCAGGGAAAAGAAAAGGAAAACAAGAGAGAACCTGAGATCTGCCTAGAATTTCAATAAAGTTTGACGTAATCCCTCAAAAGGCTTTGGACAAATAAGCTAAATATCACAGATGCAAGGATAGTGACAGGAGCAGAAATAGCAATTAAGGCAATAACAGTATCCTTTGGGAATTCTTTTGGGAATTGCAGATAATGACATTATTAAATGGGAGAATCAAAGTCAGGGTTTTAAAACAAAGGTCAAGGTGTTGAGGCAAGATTTTAAAACAGACTTTGTCCCATATCTGTGCTGCTGTTATTACAATTCTATTCGTTTGATTTGTTCAGCACTTTTATCAAAAGTACTTCAATCACTTGCAAAGTAACAGGTGAGGATTAAATGTTCCTATTTATAAGTGACTAACATGTACCATACTTTAAAGTGTAAGTTCATGAGGAGCTGCCCTTGGACATGGTGGTTCTACTTCTTTGATGTGGTACACTTTAGAGTCATCCTCCTGGCATTCACAAGGTAGATCTGCATAGTATAAGTTGATGTGCATGGTAGTTACATAGATAGATAAATATATAGATATATAGACCTATAGTACTTTGTTTAGGACCTATGACTAACCCAATTGTTGGCAAGCAATCATTGCCTCAGTAACTGTTTAAAAGAAGCAAGATTTCAGCATCCATGATGCAAAAGAAGAACAAGAACCTGTCTCCACTAGTGAATTTTTGACCAAAACTTAAAGATCAGCCTTACCAATTTGAAGAGTATTTCACATTAATGTAGATAAAGTTTTTTGCAGAAAACGTTAAGTCTTTCCTTCCATTCTGCCAAAAAGATTCTCCATTTCAAAGTCACCTAGCTCCAATGGCCCTTGTCTACAATACCTGGAGATCTCTTCCTCTCACTCCCCAACAATGAGATCAAGGACACCCAGTGAACTGTAATTCAATGACCAACTGCTTGGTTGGAGTACATCAAACAGCAAACCATCAGACAATTAGCACCTCTCCCATAACATTTGTCACTGTGGAGGATGATACTGCTTTAGGAATGTGACTTCTATGAAATAGGGGGATTTAACTCTTTTATTTTCTTCTGCTTAGGACTCAAAGCATCAACTTCATTTGCAAACAACCTCTAGTATCCACTCACTGCCCTAAGAATAATAATATTGGACTGATCCTATAGATTTCCTCCATCACTGAAGATACAGCACTAGAGGACCCTGAGCACTTAAAGTAAAGGAAGCAAAGATCTTTGAAGGAAGGAAAACTCAACACTTAAATCTCTTAATATTAGTTGTATGGGGAGCATGCAAGGGTTTTGCACTTTTAGAACAGACTGAGACATATCTTTGGAACTCCCAAATGAAATGAGGTTGCACTCTGGTTTATAACATTACTAAAAAATTCTCCTGTAAACAAGAGGAAGACGTGCATTGTTGAAATCAAGGAAGCCAGACCTGATCAAATGTGGATTGTGTAAAGTATCAATTATATGGTGAATGTTCAGCAGGGATGCAGTATGTGGGAGACCAGCAAGGAAGGCACTACAAATATTCACGAGTGGATCAAGCAAAGTGGTAGTAATGGGGACTAGACCAATACTTCCTCCTTGAGTATACGTCACACTGTCAATGCATATCCTATTTTGGCACAGCATTTAAAAAAAAAAAAAAAACTTTCATCTGAGAGGTTGGCTCATGGTTGAATGGATAGTTTATGTAAAGGAAACAAATGAGGTCCTGTATAACCATTAATATTATGATAAGGAGCTTTACTCTCAGGGCAGTGTCAGACATGCTCCTCCTCTTGACTTCGTACTGTGTAAAGAGTCTGAGATTTATTTTAAAAGAAGTACGAAGTCAAGAGGAGGATCATGTCTGACTGGTTATATAGGAGGGACCAGGGCTGGTCCCAAGCAAAGAACAAAGTCCTCACAAATCCAACATGCTATGTATATCTTAGGGCAACATTTCTTTAGCAAAGATTCCAATTAAAGTTATTCTTTAGGTGAAAGGTGGGAAGGGAAGAGCAAGTACAATTTAACCCACTTCTCCAGTACATGCTGTGAGAGCTACATTTTCATGTCCCCAAATAATGAATCAAAAGTATTGAATTTATTTTTCTGGCAGTAGGAGGCCTAAGTACTTCAATGCAGCTGTCTTTTTATATCAGCAAGATCACTGAAATTGTTGTCATTCATAGAATATCTCATTTGTTCTCCCTCTCTAATAAATTTTCTGAATTTGGTCTAGCTTTTTTCCTCCCAGTAAAATAGATAAAACTGTGTTGAAATTTCTCTGTTTAGACTGCGATTTAGTCCTGTTTTAGGAAACAAGAACACATTCAGTTCTACAAAAAGCTTGGCATTGGAACAGTAGCTTTTCAGTCAAGGACTACACTGCAGGTGATTACATAATTACATTGCATCGATTTATTCTGCTAACTGGAAAACAGTTCCTCTGTTTTGATTTTTTTAAAAATTATTTATCATTATACCTTCATGGATCAGTGAATCATATAATTGCAAAGAGACATTTTATCAAGCCCATGTAAAGGTGCTTTAAATCTTCATGAAAATTTTATATACTCGAAAACTATTCATGGATTTAAAAAAAAAATCACACCAAAATAATCTTATCATCAAATAAAAATTTTTGGTGACTTTTTGAAGTACTCTCTGGTATACTTTTCACTTCACTGTGACACTTCTAGGAGGAGTAAGAGGATTTTCCTCAGCAACCAAAGAAACATGCTATTTTTGGTTTTTGTCAGTTAGCAATGTATGCATATTTAGAACAAAATATTTTCTTGTCTTGCTTCTATAATATAAAAGTGGAAAGGTAGTTAGCACCCAATTCACCCAATTCATCTTATCCTATCACTTTGTCTTTTTTCTTTTCTTTTTTTTCTTTTTTTTTTTTTTACTATGTGGTCACTAGTGTTCAGGCAGATCCATATTATGGGGAAACCATATGCTGATTTGCAATAGCCTATTTTCTCTTTTCAGAGCTGAGCCCACCGCATTGTGAACACGTAAGTCTCAGCATCCTTTACATGCATGTCAAGACACCATCACGCAGGTGTTCAAATGTGGCGCTCCATGCATGACGACATGACAGGTAATCTAAGCCATGTCTCAAGCCCCACGTAAGATGAACCCAAACACAAGAAATGTATCGTGGAGTCTTCACAGCATTGTCCTGTTTCCCTCTCAGCGCTCAGTATGGAGATACCTTGGAACTGACGCTGAAATGGCAATTTCCTAATATTCATGGCAGAAATGTAAGATCGTTTAAACAATCAACTCACACTAAAAATTTCATTTTGATATTATAGTGGATTTTCCTTCAAAACTTTTATATAGAAGAAACTTGATTTTAAAATGTGACCATAACTACTCCTTTGTTAATGTGTCTAACAAATTTTTTATTATTCTCATATTTTCATGTTTGGTTTTTAAAGAAAAAAAAACTTCTGTTTTGATTCAATGCCTAAAATGAGCTCTTTCTTCCATATTGTAAAGAATATATTTCATGAACTAGTGTGGAGTACTGAGAATTCCATATTTTTAAGCCATAAATATAATTCGGAATTTTTTAAGCTCTTTTTTTAAGTTTTCTAGAAAATTTATTTAAAATGCCCACAACCATATTTCAAGTCATAGCCTCTTTCCAGTCTCTTTTCCCAAGCAAGTGCTCTGACTGCTAATCTAAATGAAAAACAGAGTCAAGCTACATCAAAAGTATCCAAATAAAGAGCAGGTTAGTCATGGATCAAGAAGGAGATGGCTGAGACGATCTGCTGGGTCCTTCACAAGGACTGCCCATTCCTCTCATGACCCCTGAGACATGGAATCTGGCCTTGGCTGGTCCTCACAGTCAGGTTTATAACAGCATTGTCAACCTTCTCCTGGCCTCAAAGTTTTGGAAGCAAAGCCTGGGAAGCAGAGGTCGGAGACTCACAGAGAAGAAAATGAGTGTGAATGTAATGAGAATTCCCAGGTACCTGGGAACAGGAAGAGTGAGGGGTACACAGGGTCCTCTGTCTCCCCATCTAAACACGGTAACCACAAAGCAAGGCAATTCTCTAAAACTCGGATTGCCAAAGGCATTTTTCAGATTCATTTTTAGCACATGGCATGACAGCCCACTCAGTTGTCATGACAAACATAAAAGAGAATAAAATACAATTTCAAACCTGTGTAATTGTTTCATTTTAGTTCTCCCACCCCACTTCATGATAATGCAAACCAGGCTCTCACTCCTCATTGTGATCATGTCTTACTCACACTTTGACTTTGACGCTTCTTATAATTATTGTATCAGACAAAGTGACACCTTATCTATAAAGCGAGAATGGTAACAGTATATACTTTTAAAATTACTATTGTAAGGGTAATGACTATATTCTACTTAGTACGAAAGTGAACTTATTATATGTTATTCATATTTCTAACAATAGTTGTATTCATGACAATAGCTATCTAATTAGAATAATGATAACTGCGTGATATAAACTGACCAATGTACTTATGTTTTATGTGAGTCAGAAATTTTGCCTTGCACTACAGTGTCTGTCATTAAGAAGTTGAAAGTCCTTAAGTCTCTCACTGACCACCACTATGTCCTCCGCTTATAACACGGAAGGTTAGTTTTAGAATGATCCTTAAGGTCACAATTGTATCTAATATTTCTCTGCCTTTGATTTTTAACAGCAAATATTTTCCACCATACCAAGATCTACTCTCCAAAAATAACTTTCTTACCAATCCATAATTCAGAAGCAAGCTTTGCTTCCAGGAACCCATCTGATGATTTGATAAACTTTATTTCCTTGTCATGAAATTTTTGGAAACATATTTGATTCAGTCAAAGCACATGATACCTGTAGGCTCTGATGGGGAACTTGGGAAGCAACATAAAGGTGCCACACAGACAGGATTGGATGAGCAGGAGTAGATCTGGTGACCTAATAGTATCTTTACATTCTGTAATCTCCAAGCACCAAACCCAAGTTCATGTGTGGTTTTGGGCATTAGACAGACTTAGGATCCCAGAAGAAAACTGACTAATGGCACAGATGAGAACTGGGTTGCAGTCAAAGTGTTAGACTGGAATCAGACATGAGGACGTTTCGAAGTTAAGTAAAAGCTAAAGCTGTGTTCTGGAAACCACAGTCACACAGAGAACACACATTCCAGGAGCAAATTGCCACTGATAACACTATGACACTGAATCTGGGATTCCAAAATTAGAAGCAATTTGGATGTCACCTTTGTTTTAAGAGACTATTCACATATGAATCATCACGCAAAACTTTATGCAGTAAATAGCTGAGCCAATTAAATACAGAATTTTGGGAAAACAGAGTAAGAATATAGTACACAGTCTTGCTTGAGGCTAGATAAAAAGAAAAATGTATAGAACATGAAAATACTTCACATGTATCGAGTCCTCACTACAAGTCTGTCCTTTTGCTCTGTGGCCACCAGAAAGTAAACTGGACAGCCCAGAAAGTAGATGTTCTGCATTCTGAAAGGAGATTTATGACAACATTCAAATTACAATCATCATTGTGGTCCCTTCACCATCATGTGCAGGTGGAGATTTCAGGAGAATGTTTGCTATCTTTGTTAAAACCTCATAAATGCTTAGTGTGCTTCATGATCATGTGCTAAGGAAATACAGAATATTAATGAATTTCAGAAAGAAAAGTGACAGGATGAAGTAGAGTAACTTAAGGCAGAGGGATAACGTGAAACATCTGCAAAATGTTCCTCTGTAGCTGCAGCCTATGTCATGGAGCTCCCACAATGTCCTCCTATTCAGGGGAGGGCAATGTGGGGGAAGCAGATGAACCAACTGGAAAGAAAACCATTTTTACATAGCAATCAGCATGGCTCTTTATCCGAAAATACTAACAGGGAGTCAGTCAACACTTGATACGTGAAAACAACATGTGCAACACACGCAATACAAAGAACGAAGATCAACACATAGAATAAACTCACCACAAGAGTAAGAGAAAGGAACTCTTGAGAAGGACATTTGCAAACTCTGATTAATATACATAGGAATGTTATATTCAAATTGTATTCAAATAAACACATCATTTTAAAAACAAAAGTTGTTGAAAATGAAAAATATGCTTGTTTAAAAGCATAAGCAAAATAGTTTAGTAATCACAAAGAAATATCCATCTTAAAAAGCATAAATTTCTAATTTTCAAGAAAAATGATAAAGCTCAGAAACTAATCCTAAAAGAACAGTATCTATTTAATTGTGAAAGGAAGGGAAAGCCTACAGAATAGATGCAAATAAGTTATCAAAGAACTGAAGAAAAACTATGGAGATCAAAACAGACCTAAAAATATTCAAAAGCAAAGAATCTGCTGAGTGATCAACAAACTAAATTACTAAATTTACTGAGTTCTTAGTAAATCCTGTATTAGTGTTTAGAACAATTCCATGATATATTGTAATATAATCTTCTTCAGCCTTAATGCTAAACACTGTTTTATGATTGAATAAAATCTAGCAAGGTTTGATTTGTAGCAAGGTTTGATTTTATACAAGGCCATACAAATTAATAAATGCCACACTCAGCTTTTAACCATAGTCTTATGGGAGAGACAACCCACTCAGTAACAAATGGACTAGAGAGGGAAAATGACTTATATAATTGTGTCAAGGATAAAGAGGTGGCACTTAAGAACTTGCAGTGAGGACATAAATTACTATGAAAGGACATGAATCTGAGTTAAATCAATTTTCTTCTCAACCTACTAGGTATTGAACAAGAAATTCTCAATGCAAGTAAGTTTAGACCCTGAATGCCCAATTACTTAATATCCAATAGGACTACCAGTTCTGTTGAGAAAAAAAGATACTCTGAAACATACAAACACTAAAGAATTTATAATTCGTTAAAATGATAACAAATAACAATAATATGAGATTTCATAAACATTAGGAAACATCTTTGAGGGTCAATGAACTTTCAGGATTACATTAATTCACAAAGTAGACTGTACTGAGTCAAAATCAAAGGAAATCTTCAAGGACAAAGTTGATCCTAATTACTGAAAAGTGCCTTTACGTTTCTTCTCCCCACAAAAAAAGAAAGCATGTCAATCAAAACTTCATAATCAGTGGCACTGTGGGGCTAAGTATTTAGTGCTTTAGTGTTTAGTAGTTAAAGTCACTGATTAAGATGCCCTTGCTGTATTTTAAAATGCCAGAGTACAAGTCCTGATTCTGGTTCCTGACTTCCTGCTAGTACAAATCCTTAGTGGCAGAAATGATGGCTCCTGTGACCGATTCCTATAACCCACGTGGGAGATCTATACTGACATCCTGGATTCTGACTATGGCCTGAACCAGTCCCAACCTTTTTAGGAATTGGGAGGGGGCAGGGGAAGATGAGTGTGAAGAGAAATCTCCTTTCTTTTTTTTTTTTTTCCATATAATAAAATGGTTAACAGAAATTTTGAAAATGATGTTATGAGGCAAAAACCATGATCCTTGCATAAAGGAAACAAAAATGTCTACCTAGGCTGTTGTGGTCATTTAAGAAGTAAAACAGTGGATGAAAGGTCTCTCCTTTTCTATGACTCTGCCTTTCAAATAAAAACAATAAGAATAAAGGTTCAACTATTTTGAGCAATTTCTTGGAACTCTGAGTAAGAGAATTTATCTGTTGTTTGCTGTGGGAATTTGAATACTCCTCATTTAGTCCAGTTTATGTTGTTTCCATATAGATCAAATTATATCACATAAATTTTATATTTACACAACCATATATATTCAATTCAATGAGGACCAATGCCTAGAATAGCACCAAACATAAAATAATGACAGATTTACTGCAGAGAAAATTAATTTATAAAACTTGACACCACAAAATAATGGCATTTTTAAAAGAAAGAGAAGGTGAAAAGCGCAGGTGTGGGGATCCAACTGATGCGGCCCCTAGAGGGTGGACCCAGAAGCACAGAGTAAACAATAAGACAGAAAGTTCTAAGAGCATACATGCAAAGAATTAAAAAGAACACAATTTAGAGAAATTGGAATGTGTTGAATGGGAAGGACGTAGGGTAAATGTGCTCAATTTGTTTGAGTTTTTCTTTAATATCAATGAAAGAGAACTGATAGTACCTACAAGTTAAAAAAAAAAGAAGTATTAATAACAGAATTTTATAGCAAATTGGTAAAAAAAAAAAATGGAGAAAATGGAAGAATAAAATACAAGGAGTAGGGATTCTGTTATCTGATCCTTTTCTATGAACACATGGGCCTTAAAATTTCTTTGAAGGATCATAGCTTATTTTTGATTAAATACAAAAGTATGTTAAGATAGTGCAGAAATGGGCCCAGCGTGATAGCATAGTGGTTAAAGTCCTCGCCTTGCATGTGCCAGGATCCTATATGGGCACCGGTTCTAATCCCAGCAGCTCTGCTTCCCATCCTGCTTCCTGCTTGTGGCCTGGGAAAGCAGTCAAGCATGGCCCAAAGCCTTGGGACCCTGAACCTGTGGCTCCGGGCTTTGGATTGGCTCAGCTCTAGTCGTTATGGCCACTTGGGGAGTGAATTAGCCAATGGAAGATCTTCCTTTCTGTCTCTCCTCCTCTCTGTATATCCACATTTCCAATTAAAATAAATAAAT
Source organism: Ochotona curzoniae (assembly GCF_017591425.1). Taxonomy (NCBI): domain Eukaryota; kingdom Metazoa; phylum Chordata; class Mammalia; order Lagomorpha; family Ochotonidae; genus Ochotona; species Ochotona curzoniae. Next base: position 65,378,587 of record NW_024466599.1, read on the forward strand.
CTTTAAAAAATAGTGCAGAAAAATGAATGGTGTTATAGGGATTAGTAATTATGTGTACTTTTCACATGAAGTATAATCCATCACTGCTTTTTGACATATTTATTAGTATAAACAGGACATATTTTGATGCATTTCATAGCTGTAGTTCCAACAGGATGACCACACTTTGGTCATTCCCCAGATCCCCCACCAGTTCCCTTTCCTACAACAGTATTCACACAGACTGCTGATTGGTTTTATACTCCCAGACTCAATTTTCCACTACATGTAATATTGAACAAGTACCTAGTACAAAGACCGCAAGGTCACATTTCCACTGGAGTATAAACATGAACTAAAATGTTAATCTTATCCAAAAATAACTAGGATCATATCACACTAAGAAGCTTCTCTACACAAAATAAAATTGTCAAGATATTGAAATCATGCAGCTGATGGAAGATTAACACCTGTAACATATAAAGAACTTGAGAAATTCATATGTCAAAAATTCAGGATAACGGACATGAACATTTTATGAAGCATGGAATACAAATGGCCAGTAGATATACGGAAAAGATGGTCAGATTCACTAGCCATCAGGAAAATGAAAGTTATCATTGTTTTTACGTTGCATATAGCTATTGAAAACGTCTATATCACTAATTTTTACAGTTTAAACAATGATTTTACTTAATGTTTATGAACTAGTTAAAACAAATACAGAAGATAGGTTTAAAAGTAAAGAAGTCTAAATTTTCACAAATCAATAATATGTAATATTATTCCCTTATTTCTCCCTTTGGCATACCTATGTTTCCATTCTCATCTGAATTATATTAGCACTGCTGGCTTTCAGAGAAATGTCACATTAGAAACGAAGAGGTACTTCTGACTTGTTTGACTTGTGACAGTTCTGAAGTTTTCATTAGTTTAAAGAAACTTAGTTGCGTGCCACAGGTAATTAAGAGAAAGCTACAATCCATGCAGAGAGAGGAGACACTCTCCATAGTTCCTATGAATTCTATTTTAGTTTTTAAATATTTCAATTTTAAGAAAAGTCCTTGTAAGAGGTCTAAACCATGGGAATATTAAGTCTACATTCAAGAAAAACTTAGTGATAATCAGAGTTATAAATTCAAACATTATGCAGTGGTAACTTCGGATGTATGTTAGCTACACAGAAGCTGGGTTACATCACTGAAAGTCTCACTGATACTGTTAGATTACTCTTATTTCCCATCCATACTTTATGCTAACACTGTACTTTTAGTTATACTAATAAATAAAATGAATTGCATTCCAAAGACAATCATTATAATGCTTCATTGTGAAATCTTTTATATAGTGAATTAAACAGAAGAATCATGTTTGCAATGACTGTCACATGATGCAAAGCAAAACCTCCAGATTCAGAGTAAATTATGCAGAAATCTAGCACATGGAACATGTTGTTTATTGCCAGTATTACCAAAAATATTCCGTAAGTCTGGCTCTTTAACTTACTGACTGAATTATATGTCATCATGTTTCCAGTGGGGCTAGCCTGAAGAAGAAAATGCCACTCTTCTAAAGTGGTGGCAATATGCAGAGACCTCACTTTAATAAAGCACACTCAATTCAATCCGTTCATTTATATGTATTACCTGCCAGATCCCCTCAAAAACTATAGTCATCCTCTGAAGGTTGCATAGCATGCAATAAAGTATTCTGAGGTCCAACTTTTGCAACACTTGCATTTAACCAAGTTGTCTCTAATGCTATACATTTTATGTGATCTTTCTGACCAAATTCTTCATCTCCTTTATTTTCTGCAACAGGTAGAATAAATAATAAACTATTAACAGTAGATAAAAGGAAACAGAAGCAGCCAACCAGTGCTTTAGTGTAAAGCTAGGTTAGTACAGTCAATGTCACAGGAAGCAGATAGTCAAAAATGTTACCAGCATTGATGGCCCTTCAAATACATAAGGAGATTCATTGTGTTGTAAGTCATTATCATAACGGTCATACAAACAGAAAGACCAAAATAACTTAGTAAAAAAATTAATTTGTAAGTTTTAATTAAAAAATTAACAAATTTAGCACTATGGAATTATTGTTATTAACAATCTTGTGTCATCTGAATTTGTATTCTACATGTTCTTGATACAAATTGATTATGGAACTATGCACACCCGAGTCCTTTGAAAATGTCTAATTGAATGACCAATGCATTGGTTAATCTTATGCATGTATGCTTATCCTTAGTACATCAAAAGGATGTTAAAATGATTTTGTTCTTTATTTATTATCAAGCCTATATTTATATTTCCTTGCAGTAAATGCTAGGTTTTGAGCTACAGGAGAATCTAGGAATCTCTAAATTCTGCCTTCCTACTCTACAATCTTAAAAATAGCATTTAATTGCATAGCCTCTTACTTATGGAAAATAAATACAAAAACTATCAATGCTTCTAAGAAGCTCAACACGTACCGTTTGTGCATATGGTTGTTATCCAAGGGATTCCCAGAATGCAAGAGATTGGTCAGTGTGAAGAGTTAGGCACAAAGAGAAAACTCCTTTATCTGCAAGGGCAGGGGCTATGTACTCGAGGACACAGGGAATACATGAGCAGAAAAGTAAAACTAGGGCGAGATGCATTGAAAACCAGGTGACTGGATGACAAATTCGTCCATATTTTATATTTAATGAGTATGCTAAACAGACATCAAGAGCATGCTAAATATGTTTTAAGATCATATATTCAGCAACACTGAGTTCATAGAATGTAAATCCACATTTCAAAAAGTGCCTTCTTTATTTAATCAACTGCATGCCAGTTTCTGAAATGACTTTGCTGATATTTCCTCTTTGTTGTCTCGATGAAAATCACAATAATAATTTATTATTTATATTCTCAGTTTTATGACCTATTGACAAAGCTTTCCCTTTGTTTCTACCCTCAGCTGCTATAGTAGTGCCAACTTCCAAATCAAAGCTATCTATCACAGCCCAGAATGGACTCCAATCAATGCCAATAAATTTTAAAAGGCAGTTGCTATGTTACAAGATTATTAATTTTTAAACAGAAAAATAATACAGTACAAAACTACAGCCCCCAGGGCCACTGTTAACGGTATTCACAGTATGGTGCTTTGTTTAAGAAGAAATCATTACACTCCCTTAAATCTGAGTTTGTTTTCATTCAAAATAAATAATACCAACTATATATTCCTTTTCCATCAGTCAACAAGTACTTATTGAATTCCAGCTTTGAACAAGGCAAAGAATTAGGCTTACTGTGGGTTTTAGGAGGGGAAAAAATAAAACAGAACATAAAAATAATGCAATCATTTTGTAGAGAGAAATCCCGTGGTTGAAATTTTCAGTGTACAAAAAACAATACAATGACAGTAACATTCTAGTGGCAACGAAATTCAATGCAACACTTTGGTCAGGAAGGATTCTACTGGCCTACAACCTGAACTGGATTTCAGAATACTTCAGGTTTGGATCACTGCAAACATTGAGGGATGGTATTGCAAACTAAGCTACTAGAATGAAGAAAATCATAAAAGAGGAATAACCAGGACATAGTGAAGGGGCCAGTACAGATGGAATGAAGGTTAATGAATAGGAGAAAATGGCGAGGACTTGAAAAACATAATTTGATAAGGAATGGTGGGAAGTCTCCAACTTTTGACTAAAAATGGAAGGAGCTCCCTGGATTTTTGTTCCGCTGCATGCAGCAACATTGATTTGAATATTTTAACCTTTGTGTTTCAACTGGCATTTACAATCTGTCTAGAGTTTCTAGTCAATTTGTATGATAGCTGCCTGTGCTACACATAAATAGTAAATAAATTGGTAATACTGGATAAATCTTCAACCAAATGGTATGATTGCATTTAAGAATGACATTAGAAAAAATTAGTCAAATCCCACAGTGGAGTGACAAGGGATGCCTGTGATGGTGAGAACTGAGTCTAGAGCTAAGCATCTAAGAAGTAGGTTAATAATTCTGTTCTACTAATAAGCAACTTCTTTTTAAACCTTATGTATCTTTGTGTCAAACTTTAGGATGTTATTCATGGCCCCTAAAGGGCTCAGACAATTTTGATTCTGTAAAAGTCCAGGGTTCGACCGCACAGATCTCCCTTTATCTTAATTACAGTGCAAGGTAACTTGATAACTGTAGCCTCAGACACCTAGACTTTGTCTTACCAGACTCTGACAAAATAAAGTCAACCCTATGAAAATGGACTTGTTCTATTTATTGCATCATTTTAATGATATGATATATGCCAGGCTCAGCAGATACTTTTCATCATAGCTCTATCTTGTCTAGAATAACAATCATTGGACTTGATGGCTAAAATGGCGTCTTTGAGAGCTTTTAGCACATCACCAAAATTCAGTCAACTATTAATTGTATCTATTGCATATTACTTAAACAGAAATTTAAAATGCTGGAACAGCACAATGCAGATAAATCTTACCTTGCAACTTTGTATCATTCTCATGTACAGATGATTTCCTTACCTACATTTAAACCTGGCTTTCTTGCAGTACCTTGATTCCACATTGCCACATGTGTACTGCACTTTTGAAGCTTCTCTCTTATCTCAAAGACTGAAATAAGGAAATTATCTGTCCTCAAAGAGCTCCTGTGTAGGTTGAGGTATAACATAACATGCATTTAAATAGGCTGCCACTGGAGTGAGTGTTCGTATTCTTTCCAAATTCATGTGTTGTGCTGAAATCTTAACCTATAGGTGATTGTATTATTTGGGGCAGTGAGATGTGACTGGGAGCTTTGCTGAATGGTATTAGTGTCTTAACAAAAGGCAAATCAGTGTTATCTCTCACTCCTTTTGCTAGATGAAAATCTAGCCAAATTTGGCAGTCTAACATTTAAGATTACTCTCCCAAGAACCTGGTGATTTGGGTAATATAATCCTAGACTTCCCAGTCTAATCTGTGGGAAATCATTTTTTGGTTCCTAAGCCAATAAATCTGTAACATTTTGTTGCAGCAGCCAAAAAGGATTAAGAAAAAGTACATGTTCTATTATCATACAGTGATGCGATCATATTCCCATGTGGCTACACGTGGTTGTAATTTAGATGGGTTTGTTAGAGAAGGCCTCTTAGATGAAGTGACAACATATGAATATATTGAGAGAAAATGACATGGAAATATCTAGGGGAAAACTTATCGAGGTGAGCAATCAACATGAACAGAGTCTGAAATGAGATGTGCTTCATGAGTTTGACAACAACATGGAGGACAGTGGGAACTGGTAGTTCTGAGTGCACTAAATCTTAGAAAGAAGGAATAAGCATCAAGGCAAGTACCCCTAAGTCTTTCAACCATGTTACTTATAAAGACTTCATCCATGTACCATCACAGGAACTTCTTATTGGCTCATCCAGCCTTTCATAAGAGCTCCTATATAACACCATTACACCATCCATTTAAAAGTCTGGTTGTTATATTTAAGATGTTCCACACAGTTCCACATATGCTAACATATACTTCAGGAAGATTTAAGAACTTAGTTTAGATCATGTTGAGCAACCCCCTTATGAATTTGTATAAAAAATTGGCTACCACACACACATTTCTGACTTACTTAAACAAAAACAAACACAGAAAACGAGAGAGAGAGAATAAAGGAGAAAAAAAGAGAGCGGTGGAAGACAGGGAGATAGGGAGAGAAGAGACAGAAAGAAAGAGAATCTCAGCCATTGAGTCAATTCCCCAATGCCTGCAATAGCCAAGACTGGAACAAGTTGAAATCAGGAACCAGAAAGTAAATCAAACTATCCTGCATGGCTGCCACACATCAACTACAAACTACAAAGCAGCTTCTCCATGTTGTATTAACTAGAAGAAACCTGGAACAGAGAAAAGAACCATGATTCAAACCCAGGTACTTGGATGTGGGACCCAGACATCCCAAGCTGTGGCTTAACCATAACACCAATGCCTACCACACAACTTTCACTGTCATCCTCCATGATCTTTAGATCATGGGAATTGGATTCAAGACTTACCCCAATAGAAGTAAAAGTCTCTTGCTTAAAAGGGTTCTGTATTTGCATACAGTCTATGCAAATCTTATATAATTTAAACTGCTCCTGAAATACCTATAATTAATAATGTAAATATTATAAACATGGTTGCTATACTCTATTATTTGGGTAGACAATGGCCAAGAAAAAAAAGTCTGTACATGTTTAGGTAAGGTACTTTTTTCAGAATATATTTTATCTGTGGATGGTTGACCCATGGGTCAGAAGCCTATGATATAAGGAACCAACATGACAACTGTTTTCTGTGCAACTTCTTTGATACAGAAACATTAGTTTGCAAATGTAGAAAAAGGGTTAAGATTATTTACTATTTTTAGTATCTAGCATACTACTGAGTACCATAAAAGATTATGACACAATAGAATTATCCATTTATTCTTAAAGTATGATTCATCACAGTTCCCTGTCTTCTGAGGAATCTATGCTTTTTTGTGAAAACTTCAAGCTGGCAGTGATTAAAAAGTGTTAAAATCTCTATGAAAAGTGAGCCATGAAAACTGTTATTTATGTATGCATGTAACATTGTCATTTCTATGACCATGTAGACCTTCAATCATATATAACTGACTTTATATAAACATATACTTGAAATCAATTTTTAAATTTTTCAAATGATATCTAATATTTTCAGTAGATGACAGCTTTTAAAGCATGTTAATGTATACTTCAGAGATTCAAAGCATGCTTTGAATTACCAAAGAGATGTTTTGTGATCTTGGAATGAGTTAAGAAGCTTGTCAGACATCATGCATCTATTTAATGACAAGACACATGAACTACAGGCCATTGCACTTTTCACTGCAAACTAGAAATAAACTGCTTCTTATATTATTCTGTCATTTATCACACTACTTTTCTTATTGGGAGATAAAACAAACAGATTAACAGAAAAATTGTCTGCATTTTTAGCAGATTGTTAAGCAATTGTCACATGGATCAGTACTGTGATTCTTACAAACGGAATTGAGTAGGGGAAGCTCTTAGTAACTGTACTGATGAATGAGATTGCTGCCACATTTTTCCAATTTATGTTCTTTAGATGTGTTTCTACTCTTTTTAATGACTGAAATTTCATCAATGTTTTCCTACATTTGCTGAATTGCCTGGCCTGGGTCCTGGCACCTACCTGTGAGGTGGGTGCTGGGTTTATGAGCCCCAGGGCTGGAGGAACCAGCAGGCTTGGGTCTCTTGTCCAGGGTTGTGGGGCTCACCTACTAGGTAGATGTCAGATTTGTGAGCCGCAGGGGTGGGGGAATCTATTGGGGCTTGGGTCACCTGGCCTGGGTCCTTGGGCTTGCCTGCAAGAACATGTCCTACTTAATTAAAAAGGTGGAGCAGTGGACACAGGCCCTGTTGTAAAAGGATAATATGGAAGCTCATTTGGTGCTGTAGCAAAAGAAGGGAAACAGCAAATTGGGCAACAATCCCAAACAAAAAATGACAACAAAAAATCTTGGTGAATGGAGCCAGTGGGCATTGGGAGGGTGACATCATCCTTGGACTGGTGAAAACAGTAGCATTTCAGAACTATCAACACCTCTTGGACAGAACCTTGGAATATGTACACACTGAGATTCTGGGTTGATAAGAGTTGGTGGTCCCTCATCCCTGGATTCTGGGAAGTGTGGAATGTCATGAGTGATTTCCCCCTTTGTTTCTATTCGTCCCCCAGGAACAAGAAGAAATAAGAAATCTGGAAGCAGCGAGTTCACCCAATTTTCCCTAAACCTCAATCCTTGCCACCCTGATCCACCATGTAATCACACACATTTAAAAGACAAAGTCCTGGGACCAGGACAGTAGCTTAGCAGCTGAAGTCCTTGCCTTGCATGCTCCAGAATCCCGTATGGGTGCTAGTTCTAATCCTGGCAGCCCTGCTTTCTGTGCAGTTCCCTGCTTGTGACCTGGGAAAGCAGTTGAGTACAGCCCAAAACCTTGAGACACTGCACCACTGTGGGAGACCCAGAAGAAGCTCCTGGCTCCAGATTGGTTTAGCTCTAGCCACTGCGGCCACTTGGAGGGGGGTGGGGTGAATCAATGGACAGATCTTCCTCTCTGTATATCTAACTTTCCAATAAAAATAAAATAAATCTTAAAAAAGAAAACAAAGACCCATAATCCTCTAAAGTTTTATTAGGGAACTCAGAAAAATGTGCTTTTGGCTACTGCCTGGATACATCATGTCAAACATTGTGGTTATACCCTAGAAATAAGTAATAACATTGTGGAATTATCCATGTACTTCTTGGCAACAAAATGCATCTCGTGTCAAATTAAAGTAGCTAACCATGATGGATGATAATAAAGGGAAGATCTGGGGGAATTGTTTATCAGTTGTTCCCAGAATTGCCTAAACAGAAAACAAGCAAACACTCCTTTCTTATCATATATCATATGCCTAAAGTACAGCCACCAATGTGACTCATATTTGAAAGTTACATGAATATCTCCAAAGCAGAGCTAGATGAACTTTGCTCATGCTTAGGGAAGCGTGACAAATGGGTGAGTGGCAAATAAGTTGAAGTCCAAACCTAGTCCTTATTCATTTCTCCCAGTATAAAAAAGCGTACCTTCATTATTGGGACCCAGTATGTATGTTGATAAACACCTGTTCCATTTATTCTGCAAGTCATAGAATGGATTGCAGTGATTCCTTTACCTGCTGTTTACTTTCAGGTGTCCTGCAATACTGTCAGCTTTGCACAGCTACGTCCATTTTTTTAATGGAACTTCTTGCCTTTTATTCTGTAGCACAAAAATATGTAATTCCTACTTATTCTTGCATTTGTTTCCATCTGTCTACAAAGTCTAAAAACAATTTTGACTTTCATGTTAAGCCCTATTGAAGTTAATAATCTCTTCTAAAAGATCTGAGATCATATCCTAGGGTCTCAGCTCACTGAACAAGTCATTACACTCTTGAAAACACCATTTCCATTGGTCATTAAGGCCCCTGTGAAGAATATATGATATTGGTAAATCCATCAAAGGGTAGATCAATAACTTGTGATGAATTCACAGTTGATATCATAACTTTAGGAAATTATTAAAGACACTAAAACTCTTGATTGAGCCTTTGATTATGTAGCTTTCTATTTATCTTTCTCTGCCACACATCTATCGTTTTGTGTTTTTCCATAACCAAACTGCATTTCCAGTTGAACAGAGTATTTTGAGATACATTTATTAAAGTCTTTATTTTAAGTTGTTCTGGCTTTTTAAAAAATACACTGGGTGGTTTAAAGAACCACAAGTTTATTTCCCTATATTTCTAAAGTTGGATGTCTGAGGTCAGAATATTAGCATGGTGAGGGATATGTTCCTTATTTATATACAGCTGCTTTCCTATTGTGTCTTTACACACACGCACACACACACACACACACAAAGGGGAGGAAAAGAGGTGGGGCAGGGAGGGAAGGAGAAAAGCAGAGAGGAACGGAGAGAGGAAGGGAGGGAAAGAGGTGGGGTAGTGAGGAAGCCAGGCTGGGGAGGATGCAGGAAGAGAGACTGGAAGGAAAGGACAGAGGAAGAGAAAAAGGGAGGAGGAAAAGAGAGCGAGAGGAAGGAAGAGAGGAAGAAAAGGAGGAAGAGAGGGAGGAAGAAAGAGGAGGGACAGAGAAAATATCTGGGTCTCTTTTTACAAAGATACTAATTCCATCATGTCACAGCCTATCTTATCATGCATGTGAAAATAGTTACCCCCTTGGAGGCCTCATTTCAACTACAGTTAACATCAAGGCCTAGGGTCTCCACATACAAATTTGAAAGAGATGCAGATTTAGTCCATCATGGAACTGTGAAAGTTTCAATACACTTTATTATTTTTTTTAATTTTTTTTTTTACAATCTTGACATAATTAGGGTAAAAAGGTTCAAGCCCTACAGGAAGATGGGCAAGACAATTAGCTTCATATTGTTTCCTTAATATAGCTGATGTAAAAGGGGATTTTAGGGGAGAAGCCCCACCCAGTCTCCCACCCACCCCAGGTCCCATATGTGGGGCATGCCTCGAGGGTCTTGCTCAAGTGGCTTTGATAGTTCAACAGTTCTGAGTTGCTGCCGCTCTCACCACTTCAAGCATGATGAGGTCGTTGAAGAATCCACTGACTGACTTACTCCATCATAGAGTCTGTTTGCCCAGTTTTTCACTGCCAACATATAGCTGAGGTGGTTGATTGACTTGTTCTGTCCTCTGTCTTTTGGTGGTTAGGGTTCTCAGTGCGGAAGCTTGATTGGGGGGATCCCCAAAGAAACTGTCTGAGGTGCTCCCTACCAGATTCTTGTATGTACTAGCAAGCACAGGTTCCAGCACAGTCCATTGCCCCGATCAGCTGGTGGTTGCAATTGCTAGGTTGGTTCTGTTTCCATTCCTGTCTTCCACTGGAACCAATGGATGTTGCAGTCCAGCCTGGTTCTGCCCAGCACATACTCGGCCCTTGTATAAACCAGTGGGAGCTGTAGCCTAGTCAGAGTGACCCACAATAACCCCCACCAGGCCAGCCCTCTGCCCTGGTTTGCCAGTATGTCTGTTAGACTAGTCCAGTCTGTCCCATATACCCTTCTGCTCTCATACATGTCAGTGGGTATTAAAACCTTGTTCAATCTAACCAGCAACTATCCAGCCTTCACGCATGTTGTTGGGTGTCTCTCAAGCCACCCCAGCCCCGGCCCTAGCTTTCATGCCCTCCTGTAGAAGTGGTAACCCAAGAGGGAGGAGCCCACTATTCCCCTCCCAGGCCACTCCCACTCCCGGACTGTGCACTCTCCAGGTGGTTCTGTGGTTTAACTTGACTGAACTAGCCCCAGTGCCAGCTTCTGCCAGCTGATGCTGTGGCTAAGCCCTAACAACCCTCACCCACTCCAATTGTAGATTGAACCAGTAGGAATAATCAGCCCAGCCTGGTTTTTCCCTGATCTGGTCCACGTGAGGCGCATAGGTACAGTAGCCCTGCCTAGTCTGGTCTGTCCCCATCCCAGCTCATGCTCTCCAGTGGGAGTAGCTGTTCAGCAAAGGAACCACCCCTTATTCCCCTGCTGGCTCTGCCCCTCCCTTCCTGATTCTCACGTGTTATGGCTGGGTGCTGCAGTCACATCTGGCACAGGCAACCTCACCTTGGCATTGCATGATGTGTACTGCTTTTGTTGCGACTGAACCTGGCTCGACCCACACTGCACCAGTGTTCAGATTTGCCAGAGGATGATGTGAACTGATTCAGCCTGGTCTGCCCCTGACCCATGCCAAATGCATGCCTGTGTGTAACTTTCCATGGCCTGTTCTGGGCTGTTTCCTTCCATGCTTCTTGCACTTACTTGCAGGGTCTGTGTCCTGTCAGAGGGGTTGCCCAGGCTCCTCCATCAGAACCCCTCTGAGTGCCAGGTTTCACACATACCAGTGGGTCCATGAGCCGGACCTACTCAGTCTACCTCCTGTGCTAGCAGGAACAGTGGCTTTTCTTAACTGGCCTTCAACCCATTCTGGTTCTTGCTGTTCGATGTTTCAGCCCAGCTATGGCTCGTCCATACCCACATATAGCTCACACATGGCTCAGTTGGGGTTGAGACCTAGCCTAATCCATCCCACATATACCCTGGTCCTCCAGAAGGTTTTGCAGTCTGATCCGGCCCAGTATGTCAAGTCCCAGTCCACACTTGTGCCAAGGGAGACTACAACTGTAACCTGATCAGAATACAGCCCCATTCTAGCTCGTGCACCCCTTAGTGAGAACCTCCACCCAGCTAGAGTGTCCCCTTAGCTCCCCAACTGGCCTGTTCCCAGCCAGTGTTCAGCATGCCAGTGGTTGCCCTTACTCAGCTTGGCACAGTCCGTCATTTGTCGTGACCCCTGCCTTAGACACTGTGGCTTAGCATCCCTGGCTCACGCAGACCAGTTGGTGCAAGAACCTAGCTGGGCATGTCTTTTGCTCCATCCTGGTTTCTAATTGTACCTGTGGGCTAAGTTTTGCTCAGTACTGCCCAGTGTGCCCGTTCCATCGCCTTTTCATACACTGACAAGCTGTTGGAGCTACTTTGCCCAGCTTGTCCGACCCTCAGGTCTGGACCACCTGTTCACCAGTGGGAACTATGACTCGCCAGGGCAGTTTCCCAAGTTGCTCCCTTTGATCCCCTCCCAGACCTAGTTCTCATACATGCCATTGGGTTTTAGTGCCTGGTGTAGTTTGGCCTTCCTTTTGGGCTTGTATGAGCTGGTGAACGTAGCAGCCTGGCCCACCCCACACCCTATACAGGATGCACATTCGGTTGCTGCTGCCCTGACCAGTCCAGACTGTTGTCAGTTCCTTATTCTGTGATTAATGGCAGGCTTCTTCGTCACACCTAGTTTAGTACATCACCACTCCATTTCTTGAAGTAACCTGTGGGGCTAGATTTTCCATAGGCTTAGCCCACACGTCCCCCACAGAGTCTTGCCCCAGATATGGTTCTCTAGCGTGTTTGTTGATGACATAGCCCTGCTTGCTGTGACCGGTCTCTGCTGGGTCAGTTCTGTTTCCAGCCCTGTCATCCACTTGGACCAATGGGTATCATGGTCTAGCTCTATCCTACCCACTTCATACTTGGTCCTCATGCAAACCAGTGCGACCTGCCAGCCGAGGTTGGGGGCATAACCCCCACCAGGCCTGCTCCCTACCCTGGTTCCAATGCATGCAAGTATGTACCACAGGCTTGTTCAGTCTGTCCCACCTCCCATTAAGATCTGGTACTTGTCAATGGGCACTGAAGCCTAGTTTGACCCAATCAGCCTACTATCCAGCCCGCAAACACACTGGCAGGTGCCTTTCTGTTTAGCAACCCCTACCCCTATTCTGGATTTCGTGCTCTCAAGTGGGAGTGGTTAGCCACGAGGGAGGTGCCCACTATCTCCCTAGCAGACCACTTCAACTTCTGGATTGCGTACTCTCCAGGTGGTTCTGGCATTCAACTTAACAGTATTAGCCCCTGATGCCAGTCTCTGCCATCTGATGATGTGGCAAAGCCCTACCAACCCTTGCCCACTCTAACTTTGCTTGCACCATTTGGAACAGTCAGCCCATTCAGGCCCTTCCCTGATCTAGCTCACATGAGGCCCACAGGTGTTCCCCTCACCTGTCTCAGCCTTTGCATTCATTGCTGTGGCACAGTATCCCTGCTTCCTGTAGACCAGTTATTGTAAGAGCCTGGGTTGGAATGATATGTGCTCCATCTTGATTTCTATTCTTTTTTTTTTTTTGAGAGTTGAAATTTGTATGGCCCTGCCCAGTCTGCCCCCTTCCAGTTGCAGCTCAACCCACTCCACATCCTGTTTTAGGATGCTCCTTTGGGTGATGCTGCCTTGACCTACCCAGAATGCCATTGGTTCCTTCACCCATAAGTGATGGCAGGTGCCATGGTCACTCCTAGCTTAGCCCCTCGCCACCCAAACTTGTGTGCTAACCTGTGGGACTTGTATTTCCAAAGGATTAGGCCCATACTTCCCCCATAGAGTTTACCCCTGGACCAAATTCTCTCGCATGCTGGTAAGTGTCTTGACTCTGCTGAATGTGACCAGTCCACTGCTCCACCACCCAGTAAGTAATGGTGCCAGGTTGACAGGCTCCCATCCATAGCTTTGGTGTGGACCAGCATGTGGCACTCAGTGATGTTCTATGCTAATAGCCCTTCTCAGGTTTCCTAGTTTGGCTGGTGATTCACTCTGGCTCAAATAGCTCTTATGGACACTCCCCTCCAAACCATCAGGTCTCAGTCCCCACGCTTACCCGAGAATTCCAGGAACCTATAACTGGGAATCACCCAGAATTCATCTCTCACATACACTAAAGCTGGCATTATTCATAGGAGTCCCTAAGTAGTAATTTCATATCCTAAAACTCCCAGAGCTTGCCGCTGGGCGGCCAGTAGGCAGAGCCTGGCACCCATTTGGTGCACTGGCTTGGAAAAGCCAAGGACTCAGTCACTGCCTTTCAGCAGTGGTCTTGGCCTGCTGAGTCCCCATACTGGGATCCGGCCCAGTAGGGGTGCCCCCCCAGAGCCGTCACCCTGTGGGGGGCTCCAACCCCAAGGCCCCAAATCCTTCCAAACTCCTCCCGGTGCCGGCTTTTGGTGGCAGGGCGGTCAATACACTTTAAAAGATTAGTTTGGAAGCATGATAAAAAAAAAAGATGTCTACCAGCAACATTCTGAATAATATTAAAATTCCTTCATAGAGCAGATGCCAGAGGCCAGTTCCTCTTCATACTGATGACACACATTTCCATCTGTTAATTCCCTTAAAAGATAATCATTTTGTATGCATGGTATAATTATCAGTAAACATGCCTTAGACTATTATTTATGGCTTGTTCCTATCAAATTTGCCATCTGCAAATCCCAAATGTATACATGGGTTTAATAGAGCCTTCAAAGACTCATGGTACATATAAAATTACATGAGGAGTAACACAGGTATATAATTCTAATTTGAAGTGTACAACCATGTGGATACTTCAAACAGTTCATGGAAAATGAAATCAAAACTATGAACTAATTTTTGCAGGCAAAACTTTTGATCCAAAATACATTTTTCAGAATATATGGCCAATATGTATTTCAAGATTTATGAATAAAAAGTATCTATCAACATTAACTTATACTTTCAATTCTGTTTTCCATGAATGTTTCCCTGTCTTGTATTTACCTTGTTTTCTATAACCAAAGAATATGATTACAGAAAATGAATGTTAAAGTGTGAACTCAATTTCTCAATTATGCTATCCAACATGGTTCAGAATTACTGTAAATGTTCACATATTCATGCTTTAATGATTGTTACAGAACTAACATTTGTGCTTTGTTAACAAAGAAGAATCAAAACCAGTGCTGTGGCACAGTTAGCTAAGCTGCTACCTGCAGTGCTGATATCTCCATTTGGGTATTGGTTTGGGACCTGGCTACTCCACTTTCTGACCCAACTCACTGCTAATGTGCCTTAGAAAGCAGCTGAGAATGGCTCAAGCGTTCAAGTCTCCACCGCCTTGTGGGGAGATCAAGAAGCTTCTGCCCCCTGGCTTCAGCCTAGACCAGAGTCAGCTGTTGCAGACATCTGTGGAGTGAAACAATGAATGCAAGACCCAAACCAAGGTGAATCCAACATTCTTTGGCAGTCAACTCTTGAAAGTATTGTTTTCACAAACCTTGCAATGAACAGCTTGGAGTCATCTCTAGAGTGAATGACTCAGCAGATGTTTTAAGAGTTTCCATTTTAATTATTTTAAGGCAAGATTTAAGGCCCCTATTTATGTATAATCTTCAAATTTAGGCTGACATATTCAACTAAGTCTATGATCTTCCTTTGGCACTATCGTGCCAGAGACCATCATTTATTTCACACAATTACTTTGACCCAAGCCTTGAGGGCACACTTTCTTACTCCTCCTGACAGTCTGCATATCAGAAAGCGAATATGAACAGCTGACCAAATGTGCTCCATGCTACACTGTATTCACAGAACAGGAATAGGGGAACAAGAACTAATTTCCTAAAAAGTAAACAAATTATGTAAATATATTATAAATATCTCAGAATCAAAGAATATCATCCTAGATCTTTCTTATAAAGTACCTGAATCTGGGAACAACATCAAAGCTCAATAGCTAGATCTTAGGCTTACATGCTCTAGGATCCCATATGGGCACCGGTTCATATTGTGGCTGGCTGCTCCACTTACTGTCCAGATCCGTGCATGTGGCCTGGGAAAGCAATTGAGCATTTCCCAAAGCCTTGGGACCCTGCAACCCTGTAGAAGACCTGGAAGAAGCTCCTAGCTTCTGGCTTCAGACTGGCTCAGCTTTGGACATTGTGGTCTTTTTGGAAGTGAACCAGCAGACAAAAGATCTTTCTCTGACTCTCCTTCTCTCCATATATCTGATCTACCTTTCAAATAAATAAATAAATAAAGTACTTGAATCCTTCGATAAACGTACATGTATTTTCAGATACTTCTATTATGTATTTTTATAGAATACATAGACAAATATGGAGCTATGTATGTATACTATATATGCATATATATACATATATATTTACACAGTTAATTATAATTGAATAAGAGTTACTATGTATTTTTGATACCTGCTTTTTCAAAGGTATTTTAGTAATATGGATTCTTCTTTTATAAAAATTTAATGATCTTTATTGTAAGGTTAGATATACACGGAAAAGGAGAGACAGAGAGGAAGATCTATCTACTGATTCACTCCCCAGGTGGACACAATGGCCGGAGTTGAGCCAATCTGGAGCCAGGAACCAGGAGCTTCCTCCAGGTCTCCTGCGTGGGTACAGGGTTCCAAGGCTTTAGGCCATCCTCCACTGCTTTCCCAGGCCATAAGCAGGGAGCTAGATAGGAAGCAGGGTTGGGAGGATATGAATTGCTGCCCATATGGAATCTCAGCATGTGCAAGGTGATGACTTTAGCTGCTAGGCTACAGTGCCAGCCCCAGCAATATGGATTCTAATCTGTCATATTTCATAGGTATGATTCAATTTCACAATGTATTGCATTTCACAAGAATGAAGCTGTAGGCACAGCTTAATTATACTTATAATAAACTCAGCTTTTTATAGACCAATAAATCCTAATTCTTAAGACAGAAACATGAGAAGTTACATTCTTGAATTACCTAGTTGTTTTCCTCCAAAATAACTATCAATCTTTATTTGATCAATAGTCATAAAATGTGTATCCATTGGGTACTTCAAAAAATTTCATGAAAATTTTAATTAAAGTTTTATTTTTGTTCAAATATATCTATGATATAAATATAACTAGGATGTAAGATGATACTGCTTCTTCTACTTTGAGACATTTTTATATTTTATATTTGTAAACAGGGTGATGATAGGATCAGGAACACCAGCAAACAAAACCCTTTTCAAAATGATATAATGTCATGCCACCACGAGCTTCAAATGTCACTTTGTACAGGGTTAGGAACGCTCAGTTTTGTCAAAATAAGTCTGAATCAATAGCAACACAAGAAGCTAAAGTTGTTGAGTGAGGTCACATTACCTGTATAAATTAGATGTGCTTGGGGGAGGTATTAATTCTTTCAAGTTGGTAGGACAAATGTCATGCACTGAAACAATCATTTCCCAAATGCTAGAGGCCTAAAAGTGATAACACAGTTGCTAAAACAGCTGCATCTAATTGATGGTAGAGCTTGTGAAAAATCATTGATCACTTGCCTTTTGGAACATAATGTGCATTATTCACACTGTGAAAAGAGAATAGAACGAGACTGCCTCCTACCCTCCAGCAGTTTGTAATCAAAGCATAAGCCAGTGCCTACTTCTCTTAAGGACTCCAACACCACACACATTTTCAAGAGAATGTGGCCCAGAGGTAAGACAAAACATTCTCATTGCCAAACTGTAAAAGGAATTGGTGACATGATTTCAGAAATAAGATATGCACGATCTGGTCCACAGCACAGGTCAGGACTGACTCTACTGGTAGCTCTCTCGAGCACTGAGCCAGGGAGGAGGCAATCAGCCCTGCAGCTTTCAACCAGCAAGAAGCTGTACTCAAGGAGTTTTCACTCCCTTGGGGAAGCCTCACATTCACATGATTAGTTGTTATCATGGAATCCAAATGTGTTATATACTTAGCAAAATTTACTGTACCCATACGTCTCTGGAGAACTTATTTTTTAATTGTAAATTTTGATCCAATAGGTCAGTGATGGCTCAAAGAGTCTGCATTTTCAGCCACTGCAGCTGAAATCGGCATTGCAACAGAGGCCACTGAGAAAATTTTTAGGGGAGTGCTAAGGGAAGGTACAAGAAGCAACGCCAACTGGGGAAATGCCTAGCAAGATGGAAAATCTAGTCTGAGCCCGTAAAAATTCCATATAAGTCAACGTGGGTTTCAAAATAAGATTCAATACTCTAGTGAGAGGACACCAGATTCTATGCACTCACAATAGTCAGTGTAACACACTGAATCTTACAACAAGTCATCTGCTATTGAAACCTTTTGTATCCATTTTTCACAAGTAAAAATGAAACAAAATCAACAGAAATGGAAAATGGAAGGCCATGCATATGCCTATTTCAGAATATCAAACTTGTGAAAACTAGAAATAATATAATCTCAAAAAGCATAAGTGATGACTTATTTTCAATTTGAGTTTTTATCAAGTGAACTTAAATTTTCTTGGATGTCACTTAGATGAATGGGCAAGGCAATGGAATTGCAGATGGATTCTGTGAGATTTATACATTGTATGCCTGTCATGGAAGGAAAGTGAAGGCCAAGGACTTTGATTCCATTGATCCAGGCACCAATGGACCTATCTGAAAATGAGCACCTTGAGCAATCCTGTACACAGCCTTTAACTGTGCAGCCGGTGTTGACACCTGTAGCTGTTTAATTCTAGCTGAGAGAATCACTTTGCTTTCAAGGTATCTGGCTTACACCAGGGATGATCTCTCCATCATTAAAACAACTGGAGAGGTTAAGTCATGTCTTTCCATCAGATAATTCAGGAAGAGGACAGAAGGTTTGGATGCCAGGATACCATTTTGGTTTACAGTACCTGTGTGTGTGTGTGTGTGTGTGTGTGTGTGTGTGTGTGTGTGTGTTTTAATCTCCCCCAGTCGCCCAATACCAATGGCTTAAGCTGTACTGCCAGTACCATGGCAGCCGGCCACTGAACACAGCACCTGGATAGCAAAACCTGAGCCAGAATACATGAGCCTGCAAGGGACATCTCCTGCCAAGGGCTGCCACTACAATCGACTGGGAGGGAAAGCCAATTAAGCATTCTTAAATAGAAAGTCACTGAGGACTCTCTACAACATTTAGCTGTAATTCATTTGATGCATCAGTTGATTATTAAAGATGCATGTCTATACAGACAGACTTGCACATGTATGAACGAATGATTATGGAAGAACAGAAATTACCCCTCCACCCTCCCCATCACACACACATATTAAGTCTGTCCATTTTGTAATCACTACAAATAGATTCCCATTACACTGGAGATTAGCAGTTGCTCATTTCCATTTATCAAATTAGGCATGAGGAGATCAAACCGCTAGTGCATTAGCTCTCCCTAATACCACTGTGCCTTCACGCTTCAGAAACTGCCCTGGCTCTCCCATCTAGCAAAAACTACTTTGATCTCCACACCCAAGGCCCAAGCAAAACCTTTATATTGTGAAATCTGTGTTTTCAAATGACATTGGAATCCACTTTTATGAGACAATCAAATGATACATAAACAAACTTCACATGTTACAAAGAAGTGTTGAAGGTCAAATACTTCTGGTAGTCTTGTGGAAAGGGGGAGTCAAAGCCTAGACAGGTGAATGCTCAAATTTTTCAGAGAAAGAAAATCTGCCATTTCACTTAGTAGTCTTATACTAATGTCTACTATTTTAATGTCAGAGCTTATTTATTGAGTATACTTCAACCATTTACAAAGGAAGATATTGCCTACAGAGAGTTTTGCATATTCTACTTAAAATCCACAAAATTGTGGATTACAATACTGTCCAAAGTGTGTTACATATTTTAAAACAGACAATTTCTCTTAAGATAAATACTTTTATTAGCAGAAAACAGTTACAGGCCATTCATATACAAATAGCTAAAGCTTCCTGAATCCATTTCTGAGTATTTTCTCAGTTTGTCCTACCAAAGCATTTATCCAAAAAATGTCAAAACATAATTAAAAGCCCTCTTTACTACAACAACCATTCTAGGGATTTTTTAAAGCTTGGTTTTTCCTGGGATGTCATGGAACAGGAGGTATATTTGAAAACAGCCTAGGTGTATTGAGAGATTGGGAAAATGAAATTTACTATGCTCTTTGACAACTGAGTCTGTTAGACATTGCTTTCCCTTTCAAGCAGATAAGCACTGTATAATGTATCTGCAAAATGCAAGATCTTTTTAAATAACAAGCTATGAATAAGATATTGGAACACTGTTGCAGCTCTGTGCTTTATCATGAATTTTTAAGAATATGCACGAGGCCTAATTTGGTCACTTATTTTTTACCAAAAACATAAAAATAGGAAAAGAGCAAACATGGCAAACATGGCAAAATAACCTAGTCTGCTATCAACCAGGAGACAAAATGCCTACCAGCAGTAAAGTCTCAGAGACTATTCCCCAGCTACAGTATAAGGGACAATATCCATAAGACCTACATCATAGTCCTTCAGAGTTGTAAATGCCTTGGAGCTACTTTTCTTTTACCATTGGATTTACTACTCATTAGTCTGTATTCATATGTATCTGAATATATCCGCTGATGGCTGCTTATCAAAGCTATGGGGATGCTAAGATCCTGGAGATATAACTGAACAGAAAAGATCATTATAACCAACCATTAATATTAAAGCTAAAGACTAAGATTTAAAAATATTTAGATTAAGGTTAGTTTGAGTGGATCAGGAATATCTGAATAGCAGACTCTAGCTTACCTTGACAATATTTGATCCGAAACCACCAAAACACAGAGAAGATACTAATGAAGTAATTCACACATATTCTTTCATTTACAATGGTCACAGTACTATGTGGTAATAATCAAAAAATGGAATTCTGTCTAAGTGAACATTGTGCATACCTTAATTTGGAAACACTCATTGTGGAAAAATGCAAGCAAATCATCTGAGCCTTCAGAGGGCTGTGAAGTACTGGGTGTTGGAGGTCTAACCTTGATGTTGATCGCTTTGAACAACTTGTAGTTACTGGAAGTATAGAGTAGCTGCAGAAATGTCTTAAAATAGGACAAAAATTAAGTATGCCACATCAATTCATAATTACTTTGACAAAAGATTTCTCTGTAGTATGAAGTGTTATTTGATAGCATCTTACCTATTAAACTGTCCTTCAAAATTGAAGCCAATCAATAAACTCAAATGCAGCATCACTGTATCAATTAAGTGTATGTAATATTCTAAAAAATTTGTCATCATTTCACCAATATTCAAAGCATCCACACCTTGAGCAGACATTATCTCAACATACCAATTCCTCTGTTCATCCCAAAGAATGTGAACATCAACAAATGGGATGCACACTACAAACTAAAGAATAAAATTCATACAATGATCTCAATAGGCTCAGAAAAACCATTTGATAAAATACAACATCCTTTCCTGACAAAAAGCTTAAATAAATTTAGTACAGAAGAAACATTACTCTGCACAATCAAGGCAATATATGAAAAAAGCCATGGCCAGCATCATTTTGAAAGAGGACAGGACAGAGGTATTTTTACTTAGCTCTGGTACCAGATAGGGGTGCCAAGTCTTACTAATGCTATTCCACACAGTCTTAAAAGTTTTAGTCAGAGTCATTAGGCAAGAAAAAACAAACCAAAGAGATACAAATTTCAAAGGAAGAAGTCAAAATACAATTCACCTTAGCCAAAAGGACAATAAGCAATGGAGAGTCAAGCAACCCCTTTTTGCAGATGATATGATTTTCTATATAGGAGAAGAAAAATATTATTGGAACACAGAGCTTGGTTATGTTGCACACTGTAGATCACAACACACACACACACTATCCTTTATTTACACAGACAATTTCGTGGCTGAGAAAGAACTTTAAAGATCATTCCCATTAATAATAGCTACAAGAATTATACCTTGGAACAAATTTAAGCAAGAATGTAAAAGATGTCTGCAATGAAAATTATGAAACATAACAGAACATGGAAAAGTCTGTCGTACTCATGTAGTGTAAACTTAATATCACCAAATATGCATAAAATGTAAGCAATTTACAGATTCAATTTCATCAAAAATAGCTATAACATTCATTTCACATCTACAAGAAATGCTAAAATTCATATGGAAACACAAGAGGTCCAGAAGAGCTAAGGTAATCGTAAACAACAATATAAACACATGATTTCAAAATATATTACAGGACAGGTACAATCAAAACAGTCTGGCACTGGCAGAAAAAGATATATACGGAACAATGGAATACAATAGGAATCCCAGCAATTAATCCACACGTCTATAGCCAACTAATTTTTGGCAAGCGAATCAAAATCAATCCAAGGAGAAGAGGATAGTCTCTTCATCAAAAGGTGCTTTGAAAAATTGAAGCTATGTGTATGAAAATATGAAATAAGACCCTTACAATTAGATTATTTATCCCTTAGGGAAAAAATCGAAATTTATTAATGATCTAAATCTACCATCTGATAACATCAAATTGCTAGAGAGAAACATTGGGAAACTTTGTAATAAAACAAAGTCTTCTTGAAAAAAAAACCCAGATGCACAGAAAATAAAAGCTAGAATAAACAAATGAGTTTATACCCAGCCAAGAAGGTTCTAAATTACAAAGGAAACTGTCAACCAGATTTGAGGTGATCAACATAATGGGAGAAAATATTTGCAAATTATGCAATTGATAGAAAACTAATATCCAGGATCTAGAAAGAGCTCGAAAAACAGCAGCAGCAAAAACAATTAATAAACGTTCAAAGGATGTGGATAGGTATTCTTCAAAGGATAAAATTCAAATGGCCAGACTTATGAAAAAAAATGTTTAGCTTCACTAGTTGACAGTGAAATGTAAATTAAAACCACAATGAGGTTTCACTCAACCCCTCTGGAATGTCTATCAAACAAAACTCACAAAAGCAATGCTGGCAAGGATGCTGCAAGGGAGGAAAGGTACACTAACCCACTGTTGGTAAACTAATGCAACCATTATAAAAAAACAGGATGAAGACTCTTCAACTCGGAAAATAATTCTACTACCTGGTCCAGACATTCTGCTCCTGGGAATGTATCCATATGAAATGAAATTAGGACATAAGAGAGTTAGCTGTACACCTACATGAAGAGAAGCTCAATTCCAACAACCAGGATATGGAATAAACCCATGTCTGTCAACTGACGACTAGATAAAGACAATGTGGTACACTCTATGAAATATGACTTAGTCATAGAAAGAACGAAAGTTTGTCTTTTGCAAATAAATGGATGCAAGTAGAAATCATTATGCTTTGTGAAACCAGTCAGCCCAAAAATACAAGCATGTTTTCCCTGATCTGCAATAAATACATGAGTACAAAAAAAAAATAAACTATATGAGAGTCACCGCCTGGCATTGTTTGCAGCATTTGTACGTACTACTGTGTAACAGCAGGATTTTTCCCCTACTCTACTATGGGTTGGCATCTTCACCTAACAAAGCATTCAGTGTGTGACTGGAAAGCGAAATGAAAACTGTAAAAATAAAGGGGAAAAAAAGAAATAAGTCAGGAGAAGGGAAATGTGAAAACAACATGATCTTTTGCGTCTCTCCATTAGCACTCCTGAGCGACAAAGCTGTCACTATTTTTAACACAATTGTATTCTGTGATCAGTAGGTCTCAATCATCAGCTTGAAGTCTTTATTAAACCACATATAAACAGATGCATTATCATTCAGGAATTTTATTATTGTTGTTCCAATTATAGAGCCAGCCAGTCTGTAAGGTTTCTAGGTATTTTGTATTGGTAAATAGCCACTGGAGTCAATTTAAAAGTCACTAGCAATATTGACCTCTAACAAGAAGACCAGCTTATCCTCTGAAGATCCGCAGCTAGACCTTGACTTGTTCTCCATAGCTATGAAAATGCTAGAAAGCATCTTCTTCCAATGTGTGCACTGAAGTTTGGGATTTGTGTAATCCCCTTCATTCACAATTTCACTTAGGTCCTCTGGATAGCTTGTTACGGTTTCATCATCAGCACTTGCAGCCTCACCTTTGTCTTTTATGTTACAGAGGTAATTTTCCTTAGAACTTATAAGCCATTCTTTCCTTTCCTTGTTCAACTTTCAGAGAGTTAGGCCTTTGCTCTGGTTTAGATGTTAGCTCTAGGGACTATTGTGGCTGGTTTGATCTTGCATGCAGAAAACGAAAATCTTCCTATCACTGAACAGACTATTTTGTTTTGCTGCTATTTCTGTATCCAGTGCAATGTACTCTTTATTTCCTCCAAGAACACTTCCTGGGTATTCTCATCTTAATTACTGGATGAAGGAGATGTGGCTTTTGGCATTTCCCAGTTTGACATGCCAGTTTGCTTTCCAAATAAGTAAGTTTTTTTTTTAACCAAAAAAAAAATGTGTGACTCTTCCTTGCACATGAACACTTATAGGCTATTACATGGTTGCTGAACATCCTAATTTAAATAGTTGTAGTTCTGTCTACAACAATAGGAAAGTCTGAGAGGGTGAGAGATGATGGAATCAGTGGTAGGAGGTCAGCCACAGAGCTCACAATATCCATTAAGTTTGCTGTTTTATGTGGGCAGTAGTAAAAACCAAGATGGCACAACAGATCACAATAGAAGATATAATAATAGGGAAAAAGCTCATATCATTATAAGAATTACCCCCATTTATACAAGGACAAGGACTGAGAGCATGCTAGAAAATGGTATTGACAGACTTGATGCAGGGTTGCCACACACCATCAATTTGTTAGAACCGCTGTTACCTGCAACGTACAACAAAGTGATGGGTGACAAGTGTTGAAGTATACTATCATATTTTGATTTTCATAAGATACAAACATGCAAAAATGAAACAAACATCTTATTGCAAGTCAGTGTCAATATTAAGAAATATGTAGACTATAGCAGAGAAAATGGCTATGGAAATCAAATACAGGGCTCCAGATTCCACTCTGCCTGATAAAAAACCTAGTGCATTGGTCAAGTGATTTTTTTTTCTCGTCTTGAAAATCACAAGGCTAGTGTCTCACGCTAGCTGAGCAGATTAAGTTTCCAGATGGGATCTGGAATCTCCTGTCAGACCTCTGGTTTCAGATCCAGCATCTTCACTTCTGACCCAGCTGCCTGAAAATGTGCATGGGAATGCAGCAGGAGATGGACAAGCACTCACCCCTCTGTCACCTGCAACAGTGAGGTGAGTGGTTTCCTAGGGCCCTGGCCTCAGTTCATTCCAGCCCTAGTCATGAAGACCACTTGCAAAGTAAATAT
Organism: Ochotona curzoniae; assembly: GCF_017591425.1. Classification (NCBI taxonomy): domain Eukaryota; kingdom Metazoa; phylum Chordata; class Mammalia; order Lagomorpha; family Ochotonidae; genus Ochotona; species Ochotona curzoniae. Next base: position 65,403,658 of record NW_024466599.1, read on the forward strand.
GCAAATGGAATACCTCTCTATCTCTCTCCTCTCCCTTCTTTCTCATTCTTCGTTTCATGGAGATAAATCTTTTTAAAAACAGAAAGATCAGAGTATATTCTGGAAGGTATTTTTAGTGTTATATAAGTAATTCTTGAACCTAATGTCTTGTTCTTGCTTTCACTCACTGTGTTTACCTATAGAAAAGAATGGAATCATCCATGATTCTTTCCTAGGTTTATTTTTATCTTTTAAATAACCAGCTTATTATAAGGTCTGCCTTAGTCCTGCTGTCTCCAAAATTCATTGGTAGAAGCTTAATGTGAAGTGTGGCATATCCAGACTGCCCTCAGGCATTCTTATTTAACATTCAGGTGCCCCAAGTGGCACTTAACCCACCATGCGACAGCATCTTTCCCTGACCTTTTTATTGTCTCACTTTATATTTCTACTTAGACTGTCAATGACTCCTGTAGCTATACAGAGAATCCACATATATCCTGACTTCTTAATTCCAGAATAATCAGCAAGATTATTGTCAATTTGGTAATAATAGTAAATAATAACAATAAATAATAATAAAGCTTCTTGCCTAGTCTCCCTAGTCCCTAATTTGTCATATTCATTGTGAATTTCAAAATTTTTCCCTACTGCTTCCCTGTCCTCAGTCTCTCCCTCTTCTAAGACATTCTCTCTCTCTGGCTATTAAAGTCTTGCTTTAAAAATTAACCTGGGGCCCAGCGCGGTGGCGCAAGTGGTTAAAGTCCTCGCCTTGCACGCCCGGGATCCCATATGGGCACCGGTTCTATTCCAGCAGCCCCGCTTCCCTTCCAGCTCCCTGCCTGTGGCCCGGGAAAGCAGTCGAGGACGGCCCAAAGCTTTGGGACCCTGCACCCGTGTGTGGGAGACCCGGAAGAGGCTCCTGGCTTTGGATTGGCATAGTATCGGCCTGTTGCGCTCACTTGGGGAGTGAATCATTGGACGGAAGACCTTCCTCTGTCTCTCCTCTCTGTATATCTGCCTTTCCAATTAAAAAAAATAAATAAATAAATAAATAAAAATTAACCTGAGCATTCTTGATGCACACATCCCAATTTTAAGCTCAAATTCATCTCCCCACGGAGGGGCCTTCCATTTACAAGAATATGCCTAATACTTTTTCTTTTATGTATTTTCTCCATGTTTTGTGCCCATGAAAACCTCACCAAGGCATTCACTTTTGCTTAATATGTAGTAGAAATCCCCTACTTACTATTTAATACAATTATATGATTACCAAAAATTGTGAATTTAAACAGATTTGGGTAATATTGATCATTCTTATGTGTTCAGATCCTAGCATGGCATCTAGCTAATAGAAGGCATATTCACATTAAGTGAACTTGTAGCTAATTGAAGAGGCAATGAATATAGCATGACAGCATGCACAGATTTAAAGTGTTAAACACTAAGAACCTAAAATGCGAATTACTTTAAAAATTGTTTGATACTGTTCTAATGCAATCTGTGGTACAAACACAGAATTAGAACTATAAATATAGATCTCTGATTCACCTATCTATGCACTCTCTTGTCCTAAAATAAAGCAGAAAAAATATGAAGCTTCTGCAGGAAGACATCAATACAGCTGTGTTGAATTCTTAGTGCTAGACCAGTGCTTCCCACTCTGTGTATTAGCTGCCCTACATTGTAAATCCTGCTCTGGCTCTTCATTATTCAGATGCCAACAGAATCATTTAGTACTTCTGAATTATAACATGTTAATCCAAAGCCAATTTCACATTTTTATATTTATTTTGCATGTATTCCTTCTCAGTAGTTTTAAACATTTATAAGCTGCAGAGAACCATACACATTTATATAACTGTCTCTGACTTCAAGGGCACGGATGTGCCTTCCATTATCACTACACATCCACATTAGCCCCTCAGACGATTCAGTGTACTGTTTGGTCCAGGTGTAGTCTTGTAATATTTGCTTTGAATACATGGCATAATTTTACAGTGAGATAAATTTGCAAAAGACAGCTCCCAAGGGCGTAACTAGCTATGCATCTCACAAACACGTTTGTGGTCATGTGTTTCAGGGGAATGATCTTCAGCTGGCAAGTTTTTGCATGCATGTTGTTATTTTCTTCTTATTTCATAGGGATTTGTAGTATTTTTCTAACTGAACCATTTAGGGGGCTATTGCAATTTCTTTTTCATAAAATTCTGTTCTGCCAACACCTGCAGCGATACCGTTAGAAATCACCCTTAAAGTTCCCCCAAATGTTCTGATGGATGCTGAGTCACTTGTGGGACAGACTGTGCACCAGATGAATTCTTGCCTGATTGAGAAATGAGTTGATCAGTAATGGAGTGAAGTGCTAAGATTTCTAAGTTTTCTATAATTTCCTCTGTTTTCTCTTACATCATCATTATGAAATCACTGAAGGAAGAGAGCACATTCCATTCATTCAGTAAATATACCTGAATATCTGCTATCCAGCTCCAGCTCCCATCCTGGTCTTTAAAAACAGGACAGCAACCATCATCATAACATTTTTACTTGTATATTATTCTAAATTATGGCTTTGAGAATTGTCTTCATAATTTTACAAGAAATCTTTCAATAACTTAACAGTAAGGAAGGCCCATTTGACACAAACCCCACAGTGAAGTTATTATGCATTTTTGTTTTGTCTCCTTTTTTTCTCCAATTTGCCTAAGTGTGATGAAAGAAAAATCATTGTTCTGCCTTATAAACTGCTAGTTATAAAAATTCAGAGACAGAAAACCTAAAAACCAGAAACTGAGCAATTATGACATATTTAGGGGGAAACTATTATAAATGGTTCATTTAGCTACCACCCTATTGCTTGCCAAGTACATACTCCACCTGACCACTATTCCACTGTGAGGTTGAAGACAAATACCAAGTGAAGAAATCCAATTCTCAAAGCATTCAGTTTCATTTTTATAATTTGCTCAGCTACCAAATTGAGACCAACAGCATGAATGGTATCTGATCATTACAACAACCAGGTCATACAAAGGGAACTGGACATATTCTGCCACCTACTACCTACTGTGTCAGTTTCAATAACCTCCATTTTTTTAAAAAAGAAAGAATACGCAAAACAGTAAAATCTTGTCTGTGCTCTCTGGCCTCTGAGTTGAGAAGTCAGCAGATGGTTAATGTTGCGTCATTACAAGCCCAATTTCCTGGGATGGCAAGGCAACATTTGGAAAGTCTAACAGCAGGAAAAACTTCTTCTCATGTTGAAAGAGCTGGGAATTATTGATTCTTTTTAAATTAATTAATTAATTAATTAATTAATTATGGTCTGGGGATCATGTATGCTGAGTTGCCTGAGCAGGTCCCATTTAGGATATTCTTCATCAGGCAATAGGCTTGATTGCACATTGCATTTTTTTTGTATTTCTCATGCCCTGAGAATCATTTAAGAGAAAGCTTCTGGGTTTATTAACAAATGTAAAAGCTCAGTAACATGAAAAGCAGTGTACAGGTCCCTTGGTTTCTCTAGATCAAGGCAAAATTACTTTAGCAGATTGTAACACTGCTTTCATTGTGGCATTCTTGTGGTGAAAGAATGACAGTTACCTTTCTCCACGTCCTTTATCATGTTCAAACTCCTCCACTCCACATTTGTGGTCTCTCACAGCTTTGAGCCATTCTTTTCATTATAATTTTCCACACCATGTTATATACCTTTGACTTTGGAGATGCCAGGTTTTTAAAGAAATATATGGCTAAAATGTGCCTGTATTCCTGCCTTTTTAAGGGAATATGGTTTCAATTCCCAAGGTAACATTATTTATGTTCCATATACTTGAATATTCAAGTATATACTGTCTTCTAACCTTCCCTCATTGCTTCAAGTATGAAACCTTCAGGAATGGAGTAAGAATAAACTTACAGCACCAGAACACTTCAAGCTATGACTAGCTCCCTCACTTCCAACCATGTGGTATGGTTATGTCATTCTGCAAATATGAGCCAACGGTTTATCATCAGTAAAACCAGGCAATGATTCCCCCAGCACCATCCAAAGACAGGATAATGCTACAAAGGCAACCATATTCTTCAGAGTCAAGCCAAATTTGTTTCTTGAGAAAACTAAACGTGTTTAGTATATACCAATACTCCTGAACTTTTAGATAAATATTTGTAATGGAAGTGCAGCTATTTTTCCATGTCTACCTCATCCATGAAGGTATAACTAACCCAACAGAATTCTGTCCAGTCATTTCTGCTTGGTGAGATTCTTCCCTATTTCTTGTATGTGGATGAGATCCACACTGGTGCAAGGTTATATGCCCTGTCCTGTCCTCTTTCCCTAGCCTCTCCCTATCCTACTCCATCTCCTCTCCTTTTGCTTTCTGTCTCTCCCCTTAATGTTATGAGATGGAATGGCCTAAATAATTCTGAGCTACTGGAAGCCACCATTCAAGATGTGCAGAGATAGCCTGCTAGAAAATGATGAGCTCAATTCTCTTTTTTTCTTTATACATGAATGATCTAACCTAACATGATGTTATTATTCTCTGACCTATTTACCTAACTTGATATATTTGTGCAAAGAAAATTTGTGAACAAAATGGGTGGACAAATGTAAACACATGTGGGTGTTCATTATAGCAAGTATTTGTAGTGAGGTTCAATTATTAACCTGAGAGGCCTGGATAATTACATTTTTTGTACATCAGATTGATCAAATATCATGTTCATATTATATTTATAATTATCAACTTAAGCAATATGGAAGCTTCAAAAATTGAATAATACATAAAATAATCAGGATAAAGTGAGGACAGGCATAAAATCTAGTAGCAAGTATTTTGAGTGCTGCTTTTATTTGGAAGTATCAAAATCATCACTTCCCTACATGGTCATGACACACTTCAGTATCAGAATGTTCAAAATGTAACTGTTACTAAAGGACAATTCTACTGTAACAATATGGGGGAGCGGATGATGAGAGGGGAAAAGGGAGAAGGAGGTAGGGAAAGGGGCATGGGACTCTGTACTTAAAATACTGTATTATGGCAAATTACTACAATAAAAATATATTTTCACAAAAGTGTAGATAAAAGAGAAATTAAAGAAATGCATAAGTAGAAATTTTTAAAAACCAGAAAGCTGCCCATATATAAACTCTTTGAGGGCAAGGATTTTTTTTTTATCTGTATCATCTCCTTTAATGGTCTAATCCTAAAGCCTACTCAACTATAGGGCATATAACAGATACTTGATTAATACTGGTAAGTGAAAGAATAAGACTTTGTGATGATATTGTATATGATTTCTCTAATTTAGTCAGTTTCTTTTCCTTTATAATTATTTCTATAGGATGAAGAAAGCATAAAGAAATGTATCTGTAACTAAAACTCTTCTTGATTCTTACATGGACATTTCTTGGGCAACTTTATACCAGGGGAGAGAGAACACACTTCAATGGCTATGCACCGTATTTTCTTTTTGTTACAACACCTTATATGTGGATAGCATTAGTCTCAGAGAAGAAATAGCATGTTTAATGTTCTCAACATTTTAATCTCTCAGTTTTAGTTATGGATAGGCAATCCATTTAAACATGTCTTAGAAAATGAAGTAACAATACACTGTCAGAAGGGAAGATCACATAAGGGCAGATAAAATAAGATTTTAAATAGCAGGTGGGAGACGGAGGCCAGATTGGGCACAACACCCACATTATCAATTATGTCAGAAATCTTCTAGATTTATGAAAGTGCTGTACATGAAGAACATCTTCTAAAAATTTTAATATAAAATCATCAAATCATATTCCCTTGAGGGTATTTAGATTAGTATATTATTTCTCCTCTAATACTTAATATTATGACTAGGATAATTGATAACAAAACAGTATCAAGGCACTGAATTGTATTGTCTCAATTAATGAGAGAATAATCTTTCCTGTTTCTGGATGCTGATGGGCTGCACTGCATGATTAGTGTGCAGGGACAGGTAATCAGCATTACAATCTCATACAAGGATGGCCTTTTTACTCTTATAGATGTAGAAGTAAATGACAGGAATGAGATCTCTTTATTATTAATTTGTCTGAGTGTTCTTCCCTATCAACTTTCGATGAAGACAAAGTTTAGTCCTCTTCAAAAGCTGCTCTGTGTAACCCTGGGTCAAACAAATGACAAGTGTTACCACAAAAGAGCTGTGTATGGGTTTGCATGTGTGTGTGAGAGAGAAAAACAAAGAGAAAGTGCAAGAGCAAGAGGGATGGAGGAAGGGAGAGAGAGAAAAGAAGAAAAAGTAAAAGAGGAGGAGGAGAAGGAGCAGAGGGTTGCAGTGAAGGAAGGAGGGAGGGATTAGAAACAGCAGGCAATGCTAATTATCATCTTAATTATTACCTACACTGAGCAGTACCCAAAGACCAACATTAGAAACACATCTCACTGAAAACTTATTCAATCAGTCTCTGAGAATAAAGTTCTACATCTTGGGATATCAGCAAGTAAGGGTTAAAAATGCATGGGGTACTAAGCAGTAATGACCTTGCACATTTTTAAGCAACAGGTATTTGAAAAATGGAGAGCAATTATTCAAATTGAATGCATTGTCTGAGATTTCTCATTGTAAGTAATGGGAGCCTAATATTTTCATTTTATTCCTAAGATCAAACTTAAGGATTTTTTTTTTGTCCTATTACTTTAACTTTCATAAGAAGCATGTCTGTGCTTTCAAAGTTGTCTGGGGGTTACAGTATGAAACACAAAATTTTAAAAAATGCCAAAGTACAGCATGATTATAATTTTTAGCTTAAGACTTCTCTATAGAGTTCTAGAATCCCCTGACCATGCATGAACATCCCCTTGAGATCTAACAGGGCACAGACAATAAGAAGAATAAATTGAGTATGGACTTCAATGAAATAGCTGGAGAAACAGAGATGAATACTGGGTTCAGTAAATGCAGGTTGCGGATGCTCTTGACAAATCAATTGAACGGGGAAGAAGGGTAAAAGTCCAAATGGCCCTCACTGGCATTTGTTAGTTCCATTCCTTGTTTTATGCTTGCTTCATGAGGGTGTGTGTGTGTGTGTGTGTGTGTGTATCCATCGCACATTTCATAAATTTTATGTACTTTGTTTCTTTTATCGCTTTTTTGCTGAACTTAAAACTCTAGAAAGATTAAGATTTGGACATTTTCTATTTTTAAAATATCTCTTGCAACTAGAACATTGCCTGGCTCATGCATTAGGCACTCAATATATTATGTTGCATGACTGGTATAAGGAATTTCACTTCTTAATATAGCAATCTTAAAAAAAAAACACTGAATGTTAACTTTGACTTTTCCAAATAGTTGCATTTTTAAGTTGCTGAGGATGAATTTATGAGGTTCCTATCAATTTTTTTTTCAATAGAAACTGCAACAAATGGATAGTATGAGGTTGTTGTATTGAATGCAACAGTAATCAGATTTAGACTCTTCCAGGTAGTCGTGAATAAGATAACCTTTTAGACTATCCTGAGGCATGGTGCTCTGTTTGCAAAGTTGCCTTGCTCCAATACACTTATGTGCACCCACTCCTTCTGTCATTGTACTCAGTATTGATTTGTACATTGCCCAAATGGAGCATTCTATGACTAATACCTATTCCCACTCATAATTCACTATTTATATAAAATGTGAGCCAATTTTCAAGGGTTTATGTGATGAAAGGACTATAGACAATAAACAAGGACATAGCAGCCACCCTTGTAAGTGAAGAACATTAATGTTTATTATCTTTATTGCCTATTTTTAGATTCCTCAGTTGTATAATAGAAAGGCGGATGGTGGCTGGGGGGCTATTGATGTTTGAAATATAAATGGGATGGGTTACTATGATTTGGCTCGAGTGGTACTCGGATCCTTAACTTTGCCTATTTTCCTTCATTTTTGTAGCCAAGTGTCTATGAATGATGTTAAATACATCATGCCATCATGAAAATGTGCAAGGAGAAAATAGACCAGCAAACTCTCTAGAAAAGCCTGTCCTAAATTTTTCCATTAACAAAAATCCCCTTAAATTATTTTAACATACTTATTTATTAAATACAATATTTTATGTCATTATATATAAAATACATGTTGTTGCAATTTCATACTTAACATTTTCCTTTGGTAAGCATCACCTTATATTTGGGGCTTTTAAGCTCCTCCCTTCTACTTATTTTTAAATAGGTAACAAACTACAGACTTTCACTTGTTCTGTAGGATACCAGAACTTACTCTTTATTTCTGTTTTTGGTGAGCAATGTTAAATGCCCTTTATTCTTTGGACAATGCTCATACGTGGGAAATGTTCTTGCTGAAAAATATAATGGTGAGCCATTGAAAAAGGAAGCAATGCACTGGAATAGTTTTAAGGACAATGCAAAGGTGTGTGATAGATTTTGAAAAATCACCTGACCTAGAATTAAATAGCAAAGGTGATTCATGCAGAGATATACCAGTTTTCATACAATTCCAAGTAATAGATTTGCAGGGTTTTTTTTTTTTTTTTTCTATATTGTGTTTAGATCCTCCAGTTATATCTTGCATTCTGGGGAAAACAACAGCCAGGAAAAAGGAAGGAAAGTTAAGTTCTCTTACTGGTTTCTGTCATAAACCATCAAATGTGACAGACCTGACCTTCAGGCTTTCTGGTCCTTAGCTGGTTTATCTACAAAATGTCCTTCCAGTCTAAATTCCACAAACACGTGAATGCTTTGCTGAAGTATTGCGGAGGACTTCTGCTTCCACCAGTAGAGGGCAGTATTACCTAGATGAGAGCTCAGCCTTGGTTCAGGACAGATGGAGCAGCTGAATTCAGAATATAGAATGAGAAGCTACCTACTGCTCCCAGTCTTGAGTCACCAGACCACAAACGCTTCTCCACAAAATAGCAATCTTAAGCAAGTGTAGAAATGTACTCCTCCTCAATCTTTTGCCACGATTCCCAAAATGGCCACATTACTCATTTCAATTGGAATATGAACAGGAATTTAAACTCCTGCAATCTGTGTTGTTTTCTGAAATTTAAAGTTTGTTCTATGAATACATTCATTTATATAAAATACAGCAGCTTGTCTATACATATTTGAACATTTCAAAATTACAGTTGAAAGTAGCAGATTCTTCCTCCTACAAAAATATTTAAGAGGTATTTATAAAGTTTGATCATGTTTAATATCATTTCAAGAAGAAAATTTGATTTCACTTTTTAATATACAAATAACCAAAGCCACTGGCTTGTGACACATCTCATTTCAAGTTCTCAGTGTACAATGCATTGTCACAATAAAAGGTGACGGGAATCGTAATCAGGCTGCAAAGCTCACAAAGCTCGTGAGGTCATTCCCTATCTATGAGGGTCAGACGTTTCACAAACGCATGCCCAAGCAGCTAGCTCTGCTTGGTGGGCCAAAGTTAATGTAGATGAAATAGCTGCAGGATTAGATACTTCATAATGTTGCCGTTTGCACTACTAATTACTCAGTAGGGGACATGAAATATTTCCTGAATAACAGACACAACATATGAAGACATCAGCATAAAGCATACTGTCAGCACTTGGTACCCACGGGTCTAATTCCATGACTTCAACTAGCAAAGGATCAACCATATTTAGTAAAATATTATATCTGTACTTAATATTTACAGACATTTTGGGGCACTATTCCCTAAATAACACAGTATACCTCTTCATTCATATTTATAGCACTTTACACTATAAAGATGACTTAAGGTATATGAAAAGAGTTAAACAGGTTATATGCAAACGTAACATTATATTCTACAATAGATGATCATCAAGGGATTTGAGGGTATATGTAGATGGGTCCCAGAACCACTCCCCTGAAGAACCTAGGAACCAGAGGAAAGATTAGGGTTGTTAGAAGAGCTACCGTTTTCTCTCTCTCTCACATACACACTCATACACACACACACACACATACACCACACATGAGAAAGAGAACGAACTTAGGTAACATGCATAGAATTAAAGGAGAAAAGGCACTGTGCACAAGTAAGATGTTATTTTCTTCACCATTACAAGTTGGGCAAGGGGGCAGGGGACAGGAGGATCCAATCTCCTTGAGGCCCTGTCCTTAGTGACCTGAGAATGGCATTTTCTCAAAACCTTTCAAATGCAGCTATCTCCTTGGCCTTTATCAATGATAGAAGGCTTACCAATCCCCCTTTTTTCTCTGAATATATATGCCGAAATCTAAAAGTTAGCACAGGAGTTATGTAATCACAGGACTCCTATGCAGGGATGATGTAATCCCACCTGGGTCCCAGAAAGCACCTTGCATTGTGTTAGTCACAGCCCAGACAGCAGCAATCTGTCTTTTCATGAATACACCTCCAAGGCTATTCCTGGCTATGAAGCTATTCTTTTTTAAGGGGAGTTAAAAGTTTCTCATATCAGGAGAAAGCCTGGCTACTGCAGAGAAAATAAAATCATGTTTTTCCCTACCCCCACCCCATTCTCTTGTGCCTGCAGCAACTGTAAGTGCAATAAAATGTGAGAGTGTGAACAAATTGCTATGGCAACAAAGTGTGCTCTAATAATGAAGATGGTATCTAACAAGCGGGAGCAGCTAGAAATTTAAGGAGAAAAGAAGTACACCTTGAAAAGGCAAGAAAAAAAAAAAAACATTAAAAGTGGAGAGTTTTCTGTTCTCCAGCCTACATAGAGTGGATCGTTTGGAAAAGCTGTATTTGTGTCTTAGCTAACTATCTATTAATGATACTTAGGAAAACAAAGTTTTCATAATATTTTCTAGGGGATGTAGCTACCAAAGAATCCCAAAAAACAGGCACAAGAAGCAGAGTCCCCTCTTATATAGAAACGTGGGGACAATGGCAGTTAGTAAGACAATATGCCTGATTCTGCATAGCTAGATTCTCTGTATCTATGTTTTTTGGCAAGAAAATTGTGTCCTCTTTCACAATTGAAACAGAGGAATGACTCCACCATGGATAGGGACTTGGAAACAACCCAAGCTCATCATGGTAGAACGAGGACCTTGAGGACTGTGGGAGAGATCAGTAAAAATTACATGTAAAGAAGTAATCTGAGAAGGCTGTTCCACATGTTGAAATAAATTTTAAATTAAGTTTATCATTCAGAACTGGCTAGGGTGCGCTGTATAGTAAGTCAACCCCAGGATCTTGGTGGTCTGTGCCACAAGATTTCATTCTCATCCAAACTGTCAATCACAACTAAAAGGAATACCCGGTTCCATGTCATAATCAATCTAGGAGTTAAATTGAATCTTGTCCATGTCAGGGCACGGTGAAAAAGATCTGAGAGTCAGAATGCACATGCTTTGCTGTGAAAGTGACAGATGGCACTCAGTTATTTTACCCGTTAACAGATTTCCCAGAACCATCCTATACAATGTCAAGAAGCTGGAAATGAATGATCATCTTCCCATGTGTCTAGTAAAGGAAAATGAGCTGCAGTTACAGGTAATCACGACTGGACCAACGTGAATGCACAAGGAATCTTTATATGGATCATGTACGGCAAAGCATACACCTAAGACACACGTTCACATTCTCTAATAGGCAATAGGCTACACAATAACACACTAAGTGTTTTTATTTCCTCTAAGCATTTGTATTTATAAAGAAGAGATCTGAGCATCCCAAAAAGCATCGGTAGGGAGTAAGAGTAGTCACCAGGACTAACACTCCAAACCAAAGTATTTCAAGTTCTAACCACCGGCAAGAGTTCGGTGACAATTATGCTGGATTGAGCAATGAGGCCCTAATCTCAAGATCAAACAATGAATAAAAGGATAACATTATTAGAATCAAAATGCTGCCAGAACCCTCAAGGCTGTTGTCAGTAGACACGTTTATTATTCCAGAGTTTTGGTAAAGTTGTTCCAAATGTACAACAACAAATCAAAACACATGTTTTGCTTCTTTGTCTTACTGAAATTCTTCAAGCTCAGGTCAAGCCCAGTGTTATACATGACATTCTTAGAACTCCTCACAGCATTTAGAACCAGTATGTGTTTTCATTTTTATTGGAAAGGCTGAGAGACAAAGAAAGGTCTTCCATTTAGTGGTTCACATCATTATCCTTCCTGAATACTTACTAGCATGAACCTTAATCTGAAATGGAGCAGTTGGGCCTCAAATTAGGAAAGTAATATAGTATGGGGATATCGCAAAGGCTGATTGAACTGCTTGATCAACCATCCACCACAGTATGCACTCATTTCTAAAATAGCAATGGTTTTCTACAATTCTACCCTTTGTACCAACCAAACAACTCACACATACGTCAACATAAGCCACCCAACATAAGCCTAGTGATGGTTGTAACCATGACTTTCCTCTTTTGCAATTTTCTCTAGCACTTAGCACAAGGCCATTAGCAAAGACAGAAGGCAATGCATATTTGTTGATTATTCAAGTAAGTGGAACAGAAAAAAAATTATTGAGAAAAATGGCTCTGATTAACGTAATACAGTCTGGGTAAATGTGCTGTCACTGAAGTTCTATTTCAAGGGACAGTTCTCTGATCTGGAGTTTACTGCCACTTCAGTTCCTTCCTCCTCCTTCTAATGAGGTAGGAAACACAGTAAACAAGAGAAAGTAAGTCTAAGGATGAGAGCAATATGGCACAGGGAAATAAGAGCCAAAGTAGGAAGCTGGCACGGGGATTCTAGCCCTGGTTCAGCCACTCACTAAGTATGTAAAGACTGAACTGAACCTCCTCATCTATAAACAGGAGAGGCTTGCCATTACCACATCTTGTTTACAGAATGCTTGAGACTTGAATGCAAACATATAAATAAAAGGAATCCAAATTTTGAAAAGATGCATTACAAACCTAATTTTAAAACGGCATCATTAAAAGAAAGAACTAACTTGGGCAATGTCTTTTGCACCAAGGGAGGAGTATCATGAAGGGCAGGGACTGTGTGGTGAAGCCCTGGACAACACATGTTCCAGAAGTCTTTGAAAGCATTGCATCTAATCACTACAAAGTCCTGTGGCTAATTGCAGGGGGCTTCTCTCTGGGCACTCAGCTGAGTTTGTAAAGTGTCCTATTTATAACTCTCTGAAGCTTCAGTCCTGCACAGAATCCCAGGAACTAGGAGCGTGATCTGATTGTGACTGTAGATTGCAGGTTGATATTGCCAGGCTGGTGGTGACTTCTAACAAAAGCAAAACAGCAGGTGTCACAGAGAAGAGCACTAAAGCTTCCCACAGCTCTAAGAGGGCCTGCCTCCTCTCCTCCTTCCTTCTCTTCCTCCCTCCCTCTTACAGACAAAGCAAAAGGCGATGGCTGGAATCAGAATAAGCCTGCTCACCTGCAAAAACAGACACTGGCTTGCTCACAGAGTCCTAGGCTGTAGTAAGGGAATCAGTGGCAACAGTAGCTCAGAGGGGGGTGAGGGGGGTGCTGAAGCAGAAGAAAGGGAAATAATGAGAGTCCTTCCTGAACTCTAGGGATTCTGTGAAGACTGCTAATATGTGAGCCCTGAAACGCATCCCACAGGGGAGCTGTTATGGTGGGGAACATAGCAGGCGCAAGTGTGAAAGCAGGTCACCCAGGTTTGAGCATAAGGACTAACTGTATTTGCTATATTGTAGGCTTCCTGGAGCATTAACCTTTTCACTGAACAGTGAACAGGAACAATAACAAAAGCTTCTTCAAAGTATCATTGCAATAATTCAGAAAGCAATGAAAGGGCCTTTCCTTTAAAAGGCAGAATCAGCAGATAATTCATAATTTATGGAAAGACTTTCTACCAGCATGTTACCTCTCCTCAAGAGAGCCCGAGAATGGGAATGATGAATGGCTGTGACACAGAAGGAAACAAACAGAACTGAAGAACTTACATCCAGCATTATCACAAACTCTAAGATCTGAACAATGGGAAGGCAGCTTTGCAGTCCTATGATTTTTATCATGAGAATTCAGAGACTGTGTTTATGAAGATATCACAAGATGATCATGGTAGTCCTGCTACAACATACGCAAGTTTATTTGCCCAACCCATCAGCAGTGTGCTATCTTACACTGAAAAGGTTGTTAATCAGCTGATGCTACAACAGAGCCATGATCTCAGGCTATTGAGTAGGCCTGATAAAATCACTACCTTGCTTACAGTGCAAGAGTACATTACAGCCACAGAAAGGAAAGTAACGGCGGGAGCCAATCAGAGGGTGTGAGTGAAGAGCCACTTGGCCAGATGTGGCTGGCTTTGAAGGGGAACAGGGGCCAGACGCCAAACAATACAGGCCAATTCTGAAACCAGGAAGAAGCCAGGACACAGACTTTCAGGTCTTTTCTCTAGCTGAGCCTCAAGGCTAGAACAAATGCAGCTGCACAAACACCCTGACTTTAGACCAGTGAGACCCATTTTAGATTTTAAATACACACAATTGAAAGAAAACTATTTTCTGTTCTTTTAAACTGTGGCAATGATAGAACTACAATGAAAAAAACCAATACAACTCTCAGAAAGGTATTTAATGTGAATTAAGCTCTTCTGAATGTTACCTTGAAGGTTTGTATATAAGGTGAGTTTGCAATTTAAAAAAATGCTTGCTTCACAGACTAAATAGTTTGAAAGACCTACCAGAATTTCCCCTCTTTATTTTGTAGATACAGTCTTTCTATAATATGAATCTGATCTTGACAAGTCCTTGCTTAAAAATATTTATTGACTTCACATTGCTAAAATAGTATGTTGCAATTTTATCTCTGATCTAATTTCTTCATACTTTTCCAGTTTCATATCCCTTAAGTATTCCATATGCAGACTGAAATCTAATCATACCAAAAAATGTTTCTGTTGTTGAATGTGCTGAGATTTCTGTATCTCTATACAGTACATTTTTTTACTTAACATTTTTTGTCTTTCAGTATATAAATTGATTTGCATTCCTGCTTAAGATACTACTTCAAGAATAAACCTCTTCTAGGTCTTTTCTGTAGACAAGATATGACCTAGATTCTGTAAACAGGCATTTTCAAATTTTATATCTGGTCAACACTTGACCTGCCCACTTTATGGGGACAGCACTGTCTTGCTGTCTATTTGGGTAATTTGTCATCATGCATTAAATTGCAGAGAGAAGAACATCCAATGTTCTCAATGCTGCTTCTGATCCTCAAAACTCAGCAGGACAAACTCCCCGTTTACGTACATCAAGTCCAGGGCTAGCAAGTCATCTGTAATTGATACATCTTCCAGCACTGAGGTTCTTACAAGTATGAATTTTGAGTGTCACATGCAAAAAGAGCCATAAAACAGGAGGACTGAATAGATTGCAATGGTCAGCAGGCCAGATCTTGTGCTGCACCACCTAGGTTGGCTTGATTTCTGCCCATTTTCAAGCCTGGTGGGTCCCAAATCATCATCTCTCACTATCTGCTCTCATCTGGATGTTCTCTTCACATGTGATTGTTGGAACTGAATCCATAATGTGATGGTACTTAGGAAGCAATCCTTTTGGGATTTGACTGGGTATGAAGATGGGCTTCTTGTAAAATAGAAACCAACAGCTGCCTAGCTTCTTGCACTACAAGATCCAAAGAAAAGGAAGCATTTATAAGCCAGGAGGAAGACTCCCACCAGATTAAAGTGTCCTGAGCCTTGACCCTGGATTTTCCACATATCCAGAACATTGAGAAATAATTTTCTGCTGTTTCTAAGTGATTGTGTGTGTCAATATGAACTACACACACACACATATCAATATATATCAACTGAACACACACATATTGATATGAACTAAGATGCGATCTTTCCAATTTCTCATTCTTACTGGTCATTATTGATCAGCAATCCTTTCTCTAGTTTTCCACAGCACATTACATATGTAATACAATACTTGAGGAATTATACCAACCATTTTCAGTCATGATTTTTTTAGCTTTTGACAACTATAATGGAGTTGAAGCAGTTTTGGTCATCTCATGGCCAAACTGGATATAGCAAAAATGTGCTTTATCCTAACATTTCAGTTACATATTTTAACATGGAATGACCCCTGAAATTTCTTAATATGATGTTGAAAATACATACACAGAAAATTTAGTCTCTTAAAAAGATGCAATGTGTGAAACCAATGAACAAAGTATAATACGACCTGGAGAAGTAACTGAAGGATGCTACAGATGACAAAAGAGCAAGACAGGAGTGTCAAGGAGAAATGGATTCAAGCTTTGGATACAGTTTGGGCTTGGTTTCCACGTCACACATAAGGATATAGAAAGTTGCATGTGATAAATAACAAACCATATTAAGAAATTAAGAACTACATGAACTTGAGGTCTTAAAGTCTGACATCATTTTTTTAGTATTAAGTTATGAGATAAATACAACAAAATCAAATAAAAACCTAAAATTTTGTATTTTATCTGTTTTTAATCACCAACTTTGTCTATTCATCTGATATTTCCAGTCTTCTGAAAATTCCTCTCCAAAAATCTCTTTTTGAAAATATTGCCACTAAACCAATAAAAACAGAGATCAATCTTTATGAAGTAGCAAAACGGGAGATTTGTTTTGTCCGTGCTCTTTACCTTCATGCTCAGGTTGAATCAGACATAACTGCCAGGTTGCAAAGCAAAAAAAAAAAAAATTATCTGGAGAGGTTAATGATTGATTTTCTGATCATCTGTGAACCTTAGTTGCCAAACCCACACCTCTACACACAAACAGCAGCAGAAATAGTGTTAGCAACTCTATATTTTGTATAAATCATACACATTTTATCACCAGGAGAGGGTCAAATTAATGGATTTTTTATTCATTTCACATCCAGTATAGGCAATAGCAAATGAATAGAGAAAGTTGGTGATTAAAAATTGAGCAGCTCCAAGATACCACAAATGGTAAGGTATTTTTTCAAATACTGATATTTAGAATTTCAAAAGAAATAACAAATATCAGGGAGTTTTTTTTTTTTTGCTCCTTTTCTCCTGAATATTCTAGAAGGAATGCGACTATACCATTAGAGAGAATTTAATGGGCAGAAATTTTTCCATTATATTGCCAGCAAGCCTTGTAAGCTCTCGTATGTTAACCTTGGCCACGGGTTTAGAACTCTTCTATAAATATTCTCCTTTCTATTTCTGAACTTACTATTATGACATAATGGAAAAATATAACCAAGACACACAAAGCACCTATTTATGCATGTGTGTTTATATATGTATGTATGTGGCATAATAACAATGACAAACACTTAGTGCACACATTTTAGATGAGTGGAGAAATATTTTATAACTGCCATGGTGCCAAATCCCAAAAGCAACTCAGCCATTCATAGATAGGAAAAAATGAATATTGCTCATCTCAGTACATAAGTAACTCAGAGTTTTACATTCTTTTCAGAATCCCAATGGATGTTGCTCATTTCAAATTACCTAGCTGAAATGCACTAAATAAATGTTCAGTTTGCCTATATTCCCCATATCACTTTCTAAAGTTTTTAGATTTATTGGATTTTCCTGCAGCTGCCTAGAAATAGTTGTTCATCACAAAATAATGAAGCTTTCATCATGTAACTAGTTAGAGATCAGTTCCCTAATGCGGTCTGCCTGCAGTGCTTTCTAAAGCACGGCTATCAGGAAAAGTGCCCATTGAATGAGCCCTTATCTGTCATTAGCTGCGGTTGAGCCACAACCGCTTCAGATTTCTAAATACTATAGAAGTATGTTAGGCTAACTGAACTCAGGGAAGCTTTTTCACAAGCTCTCTTTTATTCTTCAAGTGTGTAGAGGGAGCTATGTGTTTTGTGTGTGGGTAGACAGAGTATATTTCTCTTGCTCTCACACACACCTAAATACACAAAAGAGTAAAAACTGAATGAAAAACAAAATTAAAAGATGAGTTTATTTTGATGCAGAAAATTTTGAATTCCCTGCAGTTTTTTCATACTGTATGATTTCAGTGAATACTTTGAGACACTACATGTGATATCAGTGTTGTAGTTTACAAACGATTTCAGCTTTGTGGTAACTGCAGTCACTCTCTCTTCGGCGTCTGTTATAGAAGAGTGAAGGTAATGAAAATGAATTGGTTAAAATAAAGGTAACATCCATCCATCCAGTTCTTAATGTTTTAGAAACTTCAAATCTACATAAATTATTTGGCTGGCATGTCTGTTAGCTTTAACTAGATGGTAAATTAAAAAGTTTAAGA
This sequence comes from Ochotona curzoniae, assembly GCF_017591425.1. Classification (NCBI taxonomy): domain Eukaryota; kingdom Metazoa; phylum Chordata; class Mammalia; order Lagomorpha; family Ochotonidae; genus Ochotona; species Ochotona curzoniae. Next base: position 65,421,843 of record NW_024466599.1, read on the forward strand.
AGTTTCTATGAACAGCTTAACAGCCTCCCTTTCTGCTCTGTGTAAGTTTTCTGCCAGTGAGGAAGCAATAGCAGAGACATTGGAGTGACATTTTCTCACTGTTTCTTCCTAGGTGGCATGTTCAAACTCTGAAGATCATCCAACATATTATGCTTATGATGCCAAAGGTTTAATTTTACATTTGTGTTCACCCACAATGGTTTTGGTTTACATCAGTTCGTCCTGTGATCAGAAATTTAATTTCCCTTTTAGAGGTCTGATCATTTCATGCCAAAATATTTTAAGTTGCTAAAGAAATTATTCAAACATTTTTATAAAACCAAAACCCTCCATTATCTAAGAGAACAATATTGACCATCTACTCAATTAACAATTACTTACTATGCATTCACCCCAGGTAAACATAAAATCCTCCAGTGATATATGTCTTTAGTCTATGATGAGTCTAACCTGATTGTACTAATCCATTATGTAACAAATGAAACAGTGCTTTCAGAAAGAAAGAAAAACACTTATGGTCCTCAACAAACCATAAGAGTAAAGTGCCAGAAATTTCTGGCTTTATGGCCTTGAACAACTTATCAAATATTTGTAAACCTATTTCTTTTTTTTTTTCAAGGTGCAACTCTGTAGCATTTATTTACCAATAAAGCAATTCAGGTACGAATCTAAGATCTCAATTTGTACACGCAAAAGTAAGTTTTATTTTATATATTCTAAATTTCTATCATAAGCCTTGATTCTATCCACTGATTAAACTGAGGATTCATCAATCAATGCTATATTTTCTTTTCTATTTTTTTTTTGAGAGTTACATTTGCTTTTGTTTGAAAGGGAATATTTACAGGGAATTCAGAGTTATTAAAAACCCTATCCTTAGGAGTTGGCTCTGGGGCATAGTAGGCTATCCCTCTGCCAGAGATTACATTGCAATATGTGACACAGTTTCATAGGCTCTGCGAATCCCCCAACCCTCCCCAAACCCTCCTCCCATGGTAGATTCCTCCACCTTGTTCCTGTAGTACAATTCAAATTCAGTCAAGATTCCTTCATTGCAAGAGTATACCAAGCATAGAGTCCAGCATCTTATTGTCCAGGTAAATCCAACAGTTTCTTGGAAAGACCATCTCTGGTCTGAAGGTAGAGCTGCCAGAATATCATCTCAATCGATTTAAAGCCACAACATAACATCAACAACAATTTACAACATTATGGAGTTAACTGATATGGTATTGAGTAACGAATATGTTAAAAAAAATTTCAAGTTTTTAACCACATCCTGTGACTACTTCATTGACATTTCAATTTTAGTTTATACACAGAACCGACTGCTACACACCTTAAAATGGCTACTTAGTTCCAACTTTGGATCCCCATCTCTCTTGCAATGACCATCAGGGTTGCTCCAGAGCACCCCACCCCAAACACACACACACACACACACACACACACACACAAATTAGAACACAAATTAGAATAGATAGGCAGAGAACAACAAGGAAAGCTTAGAATCAGACAGGAAATGGTCAACATGGACTCACACATACCTTACGAGGTAGGACACAAAGATTAATTACTCTTCACTAAGGTATTGAAGATTTCTCTGCACACCCCTCCTAAAACTATTCTGCACCTCAATTGTTGACATATGCCTTGTTACAGTTATAACCCAGTTTAGACTATCCTAAAATCTGCCAAGTTCAGCAAAATTATGCTTCAACACTATAAACTGCTAAATACTAAAATGAAAATAGACATGAGACAACTGAATAGTACCCTGTATTTAGCTGTTACTCCATCCAGATATCGGGGGTAATGAAGAGTGATAATGCTCTCCTGAGGAAGTCAGCAAGCCCCACTGAATCTATTTGTTATGAGGGATTCTATAAAGGAATGGTTTGCAACCAGGTAAAAACCAGATTCTCTGTCAGGATGTGCACCTGTCTTTTTCCTCTTAGAGCATGATTATTTGTCCCATGATTACTGGCCATGCCAACAAAATAAAACAGAAAACAGAATGCCCTTGATGAGCTGGCTAAGTCAAATTCAGCTCATGAACTGCAGACACCTTAAAATGTTGCTCCAATGGCAATCAAATGTTTGTAATTCAGAGTTGTTTCTTCAAAAGTATTCATCAAAATATTCATGCAAGGAGTGCTTCAGCAACTGAGTGTTCTTTATAATAACCAGCCATCCCTCCTAACATGGCTTAAAAGGAAAATTGATGCTATTACCTCGTTCAAAAGATGACGAGACAGAGGAAGGTGGATTTCCTTGACTAAGGTCACATATTAAGTCAACAACAGAAACAGTCTTAGAATGAAAAGCAACAGTAAACATGTACTTTCACCAAACAGTAATGACACATAGATTCTAACACTATTATCAGACATTGTCTTGACTTCAAGCTTTAGTACATTTAGCTGTTTTTGAAAGCTATAAGCTTTATATCCTTCTACCCACTTAGATCAATGAGTGCTTAGAAACTATAAATTTATACTTTCTTGTGGTTAAACTCCCACTAACTCTGTTAGTAAAGTAGCACTCTATCTGGTTAGATTTCTATGGTCTAAAAAGGGGCGAGACTGAGCAACATGTTGGTATAGCATGTGGACAGGTTTAAACTGACAGAGAATCATTAGCCAGGGTTAAGCAGAGAGGATAAATTCCATGAAATAGAGGTCAGGCCAGTGACAGAGAAATACCTGGAGACCCAAGGGTATGAGTAAGCAGCAGTGTTGCAGTGAACAGATACCCTAGTGGCAGAGTTCTACTGGCAACCAGGTAGGAAGGGGAGTTCACTAGCTCAAGAGGTAAACCCAGACAAAGAACTGCCCATCCTGCTGATTTGTTTGATCTGACCATGAGAAGAGACAGAGTTGCAGACTCCAAGCAGTGGTGCAGGAACAGGCTGGATTTCATTGCCCATACCCCATCAGTGCCTCTTGGGCACCATTTTGCATACTGTAGCAAAGGCTGAGGAACCTGAGGTCAACAGCAAGCTGTGCATGACCTAAGCCAGGAGTGAACTTGGTTACAGCTCAGCACATGGCACTGCTCCCACAGGAAAAAAGTATCAACTGGACACAGTTTGGGGTTCTACCCAAAATAGACCTGGGTGGCCCCCAGACCTAATGATCAGCAGGTTCCTGCAAGAGCAGCACCTAGCGATTTAGGACATCTGGCATCTCCCTAATTCTGGGCATTGCGTGAACTGGGAATGGAAGAAAGACTGTGCACGCAATGGTGAGGCCACAGCGTAGACTCAGGGAAGGGAGACAGCGGTGAGCCAGGAGCAGGGGCTATGGAGACTTTGGTGGACGCCTTACACAAGAATTCAGACCTGCAACTTACTAGAGGAACTTGCACGAGTGAGAAAATGAAGAACAAAGTACCAGATGCAATTAGTAAAATCAACCTGTAGAGCAATGGGCGACACAGCTTAGAAACCTGTTCTAAAGAGAATAACCTGCTAACCAGATACAGTGACCAGGAACAGGGGAAGATACAGATAAACAATGAATATTACTGATACCTCTTCTGCAAAGGGGGGAAAAGACTTTGCTAACCTCAGTTAACTGAGGAACGCATGAAGGGGGTGGAGGGGTGGATTAAACAATTTTCAACTTTTCAAAAAGCTTCTTATGAACAGCAAGAAGCACATAAGGAGTTCAAGGAATTTAAGGAATATGTTATACAGGAAATAGCAGCAATAAATCAAATGAAAGATATGGTAGAAATTAAGAACATAATGGAGGAAAATAAAAATTTAGTGGAAAGCCTCAATAATATAATGAGTGAGGCAGAAGAAGCAATCTGTGAATTGGCTTATTAGTCTAATACGCCACCATGCTGGTCCCTTTGAATTGGATGATATTTCTTGCCACAATGGGAAACAATCAAAAAGCTGGAAGAGGAACTGAGTCAAACTATGAAAAGTTTTCAGGAATTAAGAGACACTATTAAAAGGTCAAATATAACAGTTATGAGAGTTCCAGCAGGTGCAAAGAGATTAAAGATTTATTCAATGAAATAATAAATGGAAACTTCCCTAATATGAAGAACAAATTGGGAAACAAAATACAGGGAGGAGAGAGGGGATGCACAGAACTCCCAACAGGGTTAGCAAAAGCGATCTTCACCATGACACATGATAATCAAGCTCTCTTCTTTCAAACATAAGGAAAAGATCCTAAAATGTGCATGTGAAAAAATCAAATAACATATACAGAAGTCCCAATTAGACTCAGTGCTGAATTCTCAGAACAAACTGTATAAACCAGAAGAACAGAGTGACATATTCCAGATTAAAGGGAAATAATTGTCAGCCCAGAATAACTTACCCAGTTAAGTTTTTCTTTGTCTTCGAAAATCAAATAAAATTATTCCTGTGTAAAGAAAAGCTCAAAGAACTTGTTTCTTCCAGATGTTCTCTTGACAGAGAAAAGGAACAGCGCCTATTAAAACCAAATGCAAATGTGGAGACATCCCAATAAAATGATAACAAAAGAGATGATATGAGTCAATAAGTACCAGAGATAGAAAAGGAAATATAACAACAGATACCTTGGACATACAGAGAATTATCAGGAACTATTACAAGCAGCTACATGTCAACAAATCAGAAGCCCTTAAACAGATTGATTTGTGGACACAGACAATCTACCAAAATGAATCACGAGGCAGTTAATAATCTAAACAGACCTATAACAGAACTGAGATTGAATCAATAATTAAATCCTTTCCAACTAATAAAAGCTCTGGACCAAATGGCTTAACTGCTGAGTTCCACCAAGTGAAGAAGTAACTACAATTTTCCACAAGCTATTCCAAACCATAGAAGGAAGGCAATACTTCCAAACTCATTCTATGAAGCCAATATCACTTTAATATCAAACCCAGATATGCAAAAGAAAAAGAGAGCTACATCAATATCCCTGATGAACATAGGTGCAAAGAATCTCAAAAATACTACCCAACATGATGCAACAATACATCAGGAAGATCATTCATCTGGACCAGTTGGAATTTACCTCTGGCATGCAGGAAATAACACAAATAACTCCATGGCTAGGAAAGAAATTTTAAGTACAGTTACCATTAAAATAGCATAGAATAATATCATACATTAGAATTAACCTAACCAAATATGTGAAAGACCTCTATGAGGAAAATTATAAAACATTTCAAAAGAAAGAAATAACAAGACAGTAAAAGATGGAGAAACTTACTATGTTCCTGAACGGGCAGAAACAGCATGATCACAATGTCCATATTATCAAAAGTAATATACAAAGTAATCACAATCAAAATCCCAACAACAACATTCTCAGAAATAGAAAGGATGATGTAAAAGTTCATCTGGAAACACAAGAGACCACAAACAGACAAAGCTCTCCTGAAGAATAAAAATCAAGCAGGAGGAATCAAAATTTCAGCCCATGAGACATACTACAAGGCAGTAGTCATCTAAACAGTCCAGTACTAGTACAGGAATGAAGATCAATGGAACATAACAGAAACACCAGGAATGGAGCCCACCCAACTCTTACTCAACAAGGGAACTGAAAATAATCCAGTGTGTGGGGGAGAGGGAGACTTGGCACGGCAGTGTAGTGACTAAAATCCTTGCCTTGAATGTGCCAGGATCCCATATGGGCACAGGTTATAATCCTGGAGGCCCCACTTCCCATCCAGCTCCCTGCTTGTGGCTTGGGAAAGCAGTCGAGAATGGCCAAAAGCCTTGGGACCCTGCACCCATGTGGGAGACTCAGAAGAGGCTCCTGGCTCCTGGCTTTGGATCAGCTCTGCCCCAGCTGTTGTGGCCGCTTAGAAAGTGAAATCATAGTAAAGAAGATCTTCCTCTCTGTCTCTCCTCCTCGCTGTATATCTGACTTTCCAATAAAAATAAATAAATCTTAAAAGAAACTAATCCATGGGGAAAGACTTATCTCTTCAACAAAATGCTATTGGGACAATTGGAGAGCAACCTGCAGAGGTAAGAAGACCCCCACCTGTTGTGTTATACAAAAATCAGATCTAAATGGATCAATGACCTAAATCTGTACCCAGAAACCACCAAACTACTAAAGGAAAACCTAACAAGCACCTTCCAATAGATATAAAGTGGGGAAGACTTCTTGAAAAAGACACCAAAAGCACAGGCAATCAAGGCCAAAATAAACAAACGGGACTACATCAAGTTGAGAAGCTGCTGTACAACAAAGGAGATGATCAACAAAGTGTAGAAGTAATCAACAGAATAGGAGAAAATCTTTGCACACTACACAACAAATAGGAGACTAATATCTAAGATTTACAAAGAGCTTCAGAAACTCAATGACAGCAAAACAAACAACCCAATGAAGAAATGGGCAAAGGAAATGAACATTTTTCAAAAAAGCAGATTAAAATGGTGTATACACACACACACACACACACACACACACACACACACACACACACACATATAAATGCTTAGGCTCCCTAGCTGTCAAAGAGATACAAATGAAAACCATGTTGAGCTTCTACCTAACTCCAGTGAGATTGGCCTACATGCAGAATTCCACTAAAATCATGAGCCGGCATGGATGTGGCGAGAAGCGTACCCTCCTTCACTGATGGTAGATTAGGTTAGTACAACCACTATGGAAGTCTATATGGACAGTGCTTAGAGAACTGTAAATAAATCTATCATATGACCCAGTTATTCCACTTCTTCGAAAATAACCAAAGGAAATGAGATCTGCATGAGAAAGAGATCAGTATTCCTACACTTGCAGCAGCACAATCTACAATCACAGAGACATGGGAACAACCAAAATGCCTGTCTAAATAGCGGAGGTTAAAGAAACTGTGGTACACCTACTCCATGGACTACTACTCAGCCATTAAGAAGCAAGAAATTCTACCGTTTGCAACCTCAAGACCCCACCTTGAGACGATTATGCTCAGTAAAATTAGTAAATCTCCAAAAGACAAATAGCATATGCTCTTTCTGATATAAGGTAGCCTTCATGCAAAATACAAGATCAGTAGGCCTTTCAATGCTGTTTTTGCTACATCTCAGGGGCTGCGGTATTTTTGTTTTTATTTTAATTCCCCCTCAATTTTTTTTTCCTTATAATTTCCTCACTGACTCATAAATCAGAGTTACATCACTTGCTTCAGGAATGATTTTGATTTTCTATTTCAGTTCTTCAGTGACACATCGGTCATCCAGTAGCATGTTATTTAACTTCATGTAGTTATTACTTTTCTATTTTTTCTCCCTGTTGATGATTTTGTTTCAAAGATTTTCCTTTAATGGAATATATGGTAACTGTTCAATGGGGACTATCATATCCAGATGTGAATGCACTGTGCATCTCTGCTTCCAAATCAGAGATAGACTCCTGATGAAACTGTTAAATATATCTTGACAACAAAATGCTGGTCTATTTGCCATTGTCCATAGCTATGATGTCAGAATACAGTTAGATAGTAGGATGATGGAGCTATGACTGTTTGTGAAAGAGTTTACTACTGTAATGATAGAGGGGGAATCAGTGGGGTGGTGGGGATATGGGAATGGGGAAAGAGAAATCCCAGAGTCTATGAAACTGTATCATAAACTAATAAAATAAGTCTTAAAAAGCAAAACATAATATTGAGCAGTGGAGTTTGAACATGGACCTTTTGTACACTTCGTGAGCACCCTGATTACTGAGATGTGCTGTGTGATTCTGAATTCTCACTTTTCTTATTACACAGCTGGTATGTGGTACTGGCTTTAATCAAAAAAATTACAGCTAAACATTTCATGTCAATGTGAAAACTGGGTAATGATAAAAGAAGCAGACTGTTTCAGCAATTCATTTTGGTTACCTTAGGGACAAAGTCTCAAATAAAGATCAGAGATCACACCTTGAATAACTTCCAAGATGTCTTTAGCTTGACTTTCCACCTATCTATCTTACTGCAGTGATCAATGCTAAAAGGTGGAAAACCTCTTCTTCTAACCCACAGCATCATCCGGGAGTAGACTGCAAAGCAGCAGCCACGTTCACGTCCCCAGCCAGGCTTCAAAGCACACCAGTTAAGGCATATGCACACAAACTGAGCCCCTTATTAGTAAACAGGAGACAAGGAGATTCCACTTGAGTTCTACGTCAATTTGAACAGAGAAACCACCTGTGGAATTTTAACATTGAAGGAAATTAGCCTCAGATTTCCAGGTAATAATTTAAGTTACAAGAACCTTGCTCCATACTAAAGCGGTACAGTTAAAATGAATTATAACCTCAGACTTCATTTCCAAACATAGTTCCCATTATTCTAGTTCATATTCACCACGTTTTCTGTAGGCTATAACTCAAAGTCTTTCAAAGTCTTCCTACTACAGAGTCATCACCTCAGCAGTTCTTGCCATTCAAACTCACTGTACCTTCATTGTTTCCACATGCATCTTGTATCTCAGTGAAGGGAAACTCAGTTTCTAATATCACTAAATCAGACCACTACAAATCTCCAGCCATTCATGAACCACTTTTCACACTCACAATCATACCTGTGAACAAACCCAGAGTTCATCCACTTCTGAGCCTTCCCATTACAATCAAGCATGTCACATCCTCTTTTGTTCTATCGGTATAATTCCAAGAAGTAAATCCTATTTTACTTTTATGCAGGTACCTGCTTAAATGTCACATTCTCCATGAGATTTATTTTTACATTTTCTCTATTGTATCTATTATCAAATGCATTACATACTTTATTTTCCTATCTCTTAGGATCAGAAAAGAGGTCCTCAAAGTAGGCAGGTTCATGCATTTTCCTTGTTAAGCTTCTCAGTCCCTAGAAGAGAGTCATGAGTATACTAGAATCTCATTAGACACTTCTATAATGGTGAATAAATGAATAAAGTCACTTGACATTGCTGAGAAACTTCCTAAGCATCTCAAAGAATAATTGAGTCCTTTCTGCTTTGAAGGACTATGCTTTCTGGAGTGTCTGGCACACAACTCCGAGTTCTGGGCAGCGAGAAAGATGAAATCATTTCAAAGAAATGTTGCTGTTACTATCAGATCCTGGTTACATTTCCACAAACACCCTGTGGGCACAGTTAATCTGAGGTCCCTTTGAAAAAAATGTCAATTACCTCTCAGTTTCTACTTTACCCAGTGCCATGACATACTCCCATGATTAACTTTCATTTCATTTTCCATAGATCCAACTTTAGAGTCAGCATTTACGCAATTCAAACAAATTACTAAAGACAACATGATAATCTGGCAGAACTGTCTCACACTCACATGTCTTCCTTTTGAAGTTAAATCCCCTCTGCTCTCATCAGATTACTTGAGTAGATTGCATGTGATGTTTTATTGGTTTTGTTCTCTTTTTTTAGTATGAACATTTCAGTGTATTCTAATGAGAGGTGAAATAGATTTGCTAATGACATGAATAATTATAAATATAAACATTAGCTGGTTATGTGACTACTGGGAGGATGTTCAATAAAGAAGCAAACCCAGTGGAAACCAACAAAGAGAAAAAGCAACAACTGTAATCAAAGTCTTTCTTCCCTTCTGGCAATGCATGCTGGGGTGAGGTTTCTGATGTGGAACAGAGGAGCCAGCAGTTAAGAAGGGAGGTCATGGGCTAAGTTTAAATTTGACAGAGTTGGTAAACAGCTGATGGAAGATGGATACTGGTAGTGTTGGACATGGAATGATCCATTTGGAAGAGCAATTCAATTAAGTTTTAAATGACTAAGATGTGTTACTCATTACAAGATATTGTGGTGGGCATTTCAAAGGAAACCAGAATAAGTATCATTTCTTTTTCAAATAATTTTCAACTTAATATGGGAGAAAAAATACAAGTGACTATTGTCATGCTATGGTCACAAAGTGGCACATAGATGCAAGCACAAGTAGCTATCAAGTTTAATTGATGAAGCGATCATAATTTACTTATTTGCTGAGGAGTTGAACAAACAGGGCAGGAAATGAATGTGACTGAATGTACATTTTCAAGAATAGGCTTTGTACTTCCACAAAGAGATATCTTAGCATGAGGTCTACAATATGAATGAGATTTTAACAAAGCAGATGCAACCACAAAAGGTAGAAGTAAAGTCCGAAGAATTCAGAACACATTACATCATCCATTGTTCTTAAGCACAAGGAAGTGATGACAATAGTATGACATAGAGGTGCACGTCAATTATTTCAAAGTATCTCTACACGTCAACCTGTATATTTGTGTTTAATTCTATGGGAGACTAGGAACCATACAGAACATAGAGCATAAGATGGGGACATTGTAAGATCTTCTAAAGTGAAAATGTTTTGTTTCAAGTGTTCAGGGAAGGAATAAAAGTGTTGCCTTTTCTTAGTGTAAATTGGCCTCTTCAGGCTACTGAGTTAAAAAAAAAGACTCTGCACTGATACTCAAAGACTATGGAATAATTTAGTTCGAAATTGTGAGTTTTATCTGTAAGGCTTGAAATGAAGTAAAACCTCACAATTATTTTCTTTCCATTGCAGAATTGAGGAAACTGAGGTAGAAAGAGATTATGTATCCTACCCTCAAATCACACAATAAATGGCAGAAGAGACAGAGAAGAGAAAGAATCAGACACAGGAGACTCAAACACTCATTCCTCTCAAATATGGCCTTGGGTAAATTAATTTTAAAGACTGGAAATTAAGATTAATTAGTTGAATCAATAGAATTTCCAAATATACAGCTGAATATTTGAGTAGTTTTAGCCTTGCTATATTGAATAAACAGTTCTAATCAAAGTTTTCATGGAAACAATTCATGCATGCACCTCTTTCAAAAACAGTGATTGTTACTGAGGAATAGGGGTATTTGAAACATCCCCTATTCCTTATTTTTATAGTAGAAAAATCTTCTTATTTTTATAGTAGAAAAATTCTCTTCCCTGAAACTCAGTGAACAGCAAGTTGATTTGGCTTTGGAAGCTGTGTAAGAGTCATTCTGCAACCTTTTAAGAGGAACATTCTCATTAATGCAGCTGAGGTGTTCCTGTTTGCTCCATTTAACAGCGACTCAGCTTTATCCTCACTCAGTGTGTGTGAAGAAGTCAGTTATAAGAATGTTGTAAACAACATTATTTATGAAAAAAGTAGCATAATATATTCTTTCCAGTCCATCATCTTATGTACCTGCATAAGGATAATCACAGCTAGAAATAGGTTTAAATTTAAAATGACGTCAACCACAGAAAAGCAAATGTAATCGTTTCCCTTTATTCTTGATTCCAAAACCAGGAAGTTGTGATTGCCCTAATTTATTTTCCATCCCTTTTCCTGGCCAGCTTATAAACTTCTAAGAATGCATATGTGTTCTTTATTTGTACTTTGGCCAGTGTACCTACAAATACTTGGGGTAACAGCCACGTCTCCACTAATAGTTTTTCATGCTTTATGAGAGCTAGCTAGACCACTATAAACATTGTAGTCCTTTATCTAAATGTACTCATCTGGATACATTTCACTCCTGCAGTTAAGTTCTCAGAAGCAGAAATCCGTACATGTATATTATTTTATATGCACATATAGTTTGTTAGTTTCAAAAGTCGGGATATGCTAAATTTATGAGGAATTGCTCGCTCCAGAACTTTGGGAAAACAGAAGGGATGGGAGGGAGCTTGGAGGAGGGGGAAAGGAGACCACAGTGCCAACTAAATTATATCAAGAAACAATAAAAATAAGTAAATAAACCTTTAAAAAATAAAAAATGTTATGTCTGCATTATCATTCTTCAATACCTACAATTCAGGTACATAGAGTATCTTAGCCTGATACTAAGTATCTTAGTATCTCATATAGATGAGAACTAGCCTCTAGCGTAAGAAAAAGTGTGTGGCTGACCTTAAAATTTCATCCCAAGTGAAAGAGGAAAACAGTGAAGGTGGGAAAGGAAAGAGAAAACATCTGAGTGCCAAATGATAACATCATCCTGATATCACAGGAGCGTCCTTAAGTGTGGGTTTTACTTCAAAACTTATTCAGATACAAATCAAGGAGCTGAGTTTTCCTATTTCCATTCCATTCTCGGTCATTAGCTAAGTGCAGGAACAGCTGTTGTTCTAGGCAGGAAAGAGATTTTAGAGTCACCAAGACAGACTCAAAATAGCCAGAGGTGCAAGCAATGGAAGTCACTGTCTAAGGAAGTTGGGAAAAGGGTACAAGGAGTGCCTGTCCATCTGACAAAGTATTGAGAACATTCAGTATAAAGGCCAAAGCAGTAACTAGAAGAATGCACATGTATGCCTGAGAGATTTTTACATTAAAATCCAAATAAAATATGAACAGTGAAATGTACAATGAAATAATATAGCAATACCCAAATTTCATCCATTTTTTAACAAGTGGTTTTTTTTTGAGTTTCACACATTTTACCCATTGGTAGCCCTCACACAATATAGATTAGGTCTACTAGCAAGTGGCTAATGTTGTAGAGGGGAAGTAGAAAAAATAATTGAAAGATGGAACAAAATGTATATAAGCATGATGGTGAAGGAATTCCATAGGTAAGAGGTATATGTAAGAGAAAGAAAAAAGGATTTTAAATTTAAAGAGCAATTTTAAAAACGTCTATTAATCTAAGTCTGGTAAGAGATGAGTAAGTCTATTACATTAATATCTGGGGAAAGCTGCTCATAGAGAAAATAGTGCAAAGTACAAACAAGGATTAGATGTACTTGCTGCGTCTGAAAACCAAAGTAGTACTTGCCTCCTGGCCTTTGATTAAGATCAAGTGAAGAACAGAGTCATGAGGTTTTATGTGGCTTGGGCTGGTTGAAATAGGGCTAATCATAGACAACCAGATTGCCAGAGCTGAATGGACTATCACAAAAACTTTTGAAGATTTTGACAAATGAGATATAGTATGACAACACTTTTAAAAGAAATATTCTGATTGCCTTGAGAAGAGATTACAAGGGTACAAGGGATGGCACTTTGGCCGAGCCTGTGAAGCCATTGCCCACAAAGCCACCACACAAATGGGAGCCAGTTTATCCTCCTACTGTTGCACCTCCAATCTAGCTACCTGAAATGGCCTTGGAAAAGTAGTGGAGTTCCTGGCACCATGTGGGGTGGCCATCTGGGGAGTCAAACAGTGAGTGGAAGATGGTTCTCTGTATTTCTCTCTCTCTCCCCCTCTGTAACCCTGATATTCAAATAAATACATCTTTTTAAAAGGATATTAGAGTACAATGAGCAAGGTTGGAATAAGGAGATTAGAGAAATTACTGCAATCATTCAAACAAGTGGTAATAATGAATGAACCCATGAGAGGTGGGTGAGAAGTACTGGACTGTATTATAAATGTTGACAATGGAATTCTCCATAATACTAAATATAAAAATATGAGGGGAAAATGAGTGTCACAGAAAATTAAAAGGCAATGATCACTTAGATAATCATTCACTCCAATACCATGCAAAACTGAATTTTGCCTCCTCGCCCCACTCAAGTTTACATTTGGAACAAAATCTGCATGAGACCATAGTGTGTATTAAGCTTTACCAGGAGATAATTATGATGAAATGAATCCCTAAGAATGGAACTCTAACCCGCTCTCATTAACACACTGTAAAAATGACACAAAAGAGTTGGATCTCACACTCAGTTACTGTCCTTTACTCCTTTGCCTTTTCCCCATCTGTCTGTTCCTTTCCCCACTTGCCCATTTCCTTCTCGCACACATACTGCCATGAACATTCACAAGAGAGGACATACAAGGATTCAGTGACAAGGTAGGTTTTCACAAGCCAGGAAGAAAATCACCTTCAGAAACTGAGACCACGAGACCTTGATGTTAGACATTCTAGCACACAGAGATGTGAGAAAAATAAATTTCTGATGCTTAAACTTCCAGTCTGTGTTATTTTGTTCTGACAAGTAGCTTGAGCAGACTAATTTAAGCCAATTCACAAGGCAAGGGGCCCAATCAACTTCTCACCACTAAGGAAATCATTCTCTGTGGGAGTAAAGTCTGGAAGAACTGGGGTGGACATTTAGCCAAGTAGTTAAAATGCTGGTACCGCACAGCAGAGTTCTTGGATTTGATCCCAACCCCTGGCTCCTGATTCCTGTTATCTCACTTTTTGGGAAGCAGTGATGATGGCTCAAGTGCTTGGGTTCATGCCACCCACAGGGAAATCTGAATATGTGTTCCCAGCTCCTGGCTTCAACCCCAGTACACTTATTGTAGGAATTTGTGGAGTGGGATAGCATAAGGCAGCTATCTTTCCCATAAAAAAAGTGTATTAACGTTTAGAAAATTATAAAGACATACAATTTGTCATTAGTACATACAGAGAAATTTGAGTCAAAGTTTCCATATAGTTTCTATACAGGCATCATTCTGTACTTTCATACTCAGCCCATGAGAGAATAAGGATAGGAAAATAACAAAATAGTGTTGATAACCTCAACAGGCTTTACTGAAGATGCAATGCTGGCATCTAGTACATATTTTCCACTTGACAATGTATCAGGCATTACCTGTGCTCCCCTGAGATGGACTCGCTTTAGTGTGTATCACTGCTGGCCTCAGATTGGCCTGAAAGTGAACCCTGAGACGTTGTGGCATCCATGCTTGATAAGCCTCCTCCAAACCTGTCCAGATAGCAGGGAGTCACAGGACTGTCTTGGATCTTACAATTGGCTGCTAAAGCCCAGCCATGGAAAGACCCCTTTTCCATCATTAAGCATGTTCCTATGGATACAGTCTCTAGATTGCCTAAGCAACAAGTAGAGGTGACTATCCTAGTATGAGGGGCTTGCTTTGGCATGTATGACCATGAGCATCATCATGGCCTAATATTTACTGCAAGACTGTACATGGATGGCATGGTGACTAACATTTGGGAGTAACCCATCTACTACCTACATGCATAGCTAAAGGTCTTGCTGTATCATCCCTCTGATTGGGCAGACATCACAGTTAGTTTGGGACTAAGTGCTAGGCCAATAAAAGCCAAAACTAAGCTGATCCAAATGGTCCCTGTCCTTTGATCTGTGTTCAGACAGCTCCCATGGAACTGCTTCACTGATGTTTCATGGCCCCAGAGGAGCAGTTTTATATGCCAATAAGTTATTACCAATAGGTTCCAGTGTGCTTTCTCGACTGGTTAATCCTCTACCTCCAAGCTCTGACACCCCCTATGAGTGACAGTTTGTGTCCTGGATGTTCCACTTCCATTCCAATTCCTGGTGCATAACCTGGGAAAGCAATGTCAGATAGCCCAATGTCTTATGACCCTGCACTCATGTGGGAAACCAGGAAGAATCTCCAGGCTACTGGTTTGGGACCAGCTCAGCTCTGTGGCCATTTGGGGAGTAAAGCAGCAAATGGAAGATCTACCCAATAAAAAAATAAATAATAATAGTAACAATAATAACAACAACAATATTACCAGTGCCTGGGTGATCTAGTAACAGAAGCAAGGCTACCTTAGCAGCCAACAGAGAATCACAGTATTGAGTTTGGTCCTATCCCTAGACTGCACTGATCTTGGTGAGCTGTGAGGTATGGATATTATCTACAATGTCATTGGTGGACACAGAATGAGTCTTAGCCTGCGTCCAGCATATGAAGAGGCTTGTAGGTTATAGATGCTCTCCAATGAAACAATTTCCTAGTTTATACTGAACAACACATCACCTGTAAATTTGGAACTAATTTGAATTTGGGTTTGAGAAATGCTTTAGGACTGAATCATAAAAGTTTATCAGACTCCTTCATCAAGGGTTCTAATTCTGAAAGGCCAGAAATATTCATAGGCCTTTTTGAAAATAGTTCTCAGAATTACTAGAAGGACAACCACAAATGAATTAGATTGTGATTTAAAATACTTAAAGGCAGATATTACCAAGAGTTTTCCAGGGAACCATGATCTCAGTTACAGCACAAAATTAGTTGCTGGATGTCAACCATATAGAAACTGAAAGAAAACTGATTTGAAATCTAAGTCAACACATAGGACCAATCTAATCTTCTAACAGATATTTGATGGAGAGATTGAAGTAGTTAAACAAAATCAAACAAATTCTAATGGAAGGTTTACTAGGTGAAAGTACAACTGATGGAGGGCATCAGTAACAGAATGGATGAAATAGAAGAAAAAGTTAGTGAGCTCAAGGATACACTATTTCAAAGCGCATAGTAGGAGCACAAGAATCAAAATGAAGAGAAATAACAAAAGCTAATGAAAACTTTGCAACAGCAGTAAGGGAAAAAATGCCTAAGTCACTGAGATTCAAGAGTGAGCAGATCACGCAAAATCTATGGCTGGGAACAACTCCCTGATTGGGGAGTTGTGAGAGTACACCCTTGCTGGGCTGAGGTTCCTCACTGGTGAGTGCAGGGGGGTTATGTGGGGACTGCATTATGGTCTGGATATGGCTGCCATATCTCTTGGCACAAGTGTGAACTGGGGCTGAGCAGACTTAGCCAGGCTAGACTACAGCACCATCTGGTGCTCTTGAGAACTAGGGTAGAAGTAGGACGAACTAGGCTAGGTCTCTGCCCCTACTGAGTCATGTGTGAGCAGTGTGTGGATGAGGACAAACCTTTAGCTGGGCTGTAACATCCAACAGTAAGAACCAGAATGGGTTGAAGGCCAGTCAGGAAAGGCCACTGTTACTGCCAGGACATGAGGTGGACTAAGTAGGGCTGGCCCATGGACCCACCAGTATGTACAAGATCTGGCAATGGGAGAGGTTATGATGGAGGAGCTTGGGAAACTACTCTGTCTGGACACAGTCCCTGCAAATGAGCACAAGAACCACAATAGGGACCTACCCAGACCAGGCCAGGGAAAGGTACCCACCAGCATACATTTAGCGTAGGTTGCGGGGGGTCAGGCTGAACCAGTCCACATCAACTGCTGGCAAATCCAAGCACCAAAACAGTGTGGGCTAGGCCAGGTTCAGTAGCAACACATACCAGTACACATTACAGCTGGGGTTGGTGTCTGGTAGGCTGGGCTAAGATGTAACCCTCACCAGCGTCAGCCGGAATCAGGAGTGGGCCAGGCCAGGCCAGGCTACAGCACCCGCTGGCAAATGTCAAGGCAAGGCAGGTCATGCCAGACTGGGCCTCAGCACCCAATCAGTACATGTGAGAACCTGGAGGAGAGGGGCAAAGAGGAACATGGAGGGCTCCCCTGTTGGACCATCACTCCCACTGGGGAGCATCAGTTGAGATGCGGACAGACCAGATCAGGCAGGGCTACAACACCTGTGGACCTTATGTTAGTAAGATCAGGGAAAAGCCAGGCTGGGCTGATTGTTCCTATTGGCACAAGCATAAATCAGAAAGGGCAAGCATTGGTTGGGCTTTGCCATAGCATCAGTTGGCAGATGTTGGCACTGGGGGCTAATTCTGTCAAGCTTAACTGCAGAACCACCTGGAGAGTGCATGATGGAGAGTGGGCCCAGAAGAGAAATAGTCTGCACCTCCCTCTTGGGTTACCACTCCCACTGGAAAGCATGAAAACCAGGACTGCGACAGGCATGGCTGGACAGAAAGGCATCTGCCAGCATGTGTGTGGGCTGGATAGTAGGGCTGGTTGGGTACAACTAGGCTTCAATGCCCATTGACATGTACGAGAGCTAAATGGGATGTGGGTCAGACTGAACATTGCTGTGCTACA
Organism: Ochotona curzoniae; assembly: GCF_017591425.1. Classification (NCBI taxonomy): domain Eukaryota; kingdom Metazoa; phylum Chordata; class Mammalia; order Lagomorpha; family Ochotonidae; genus Ochotona; species Ochotona curzoniae. The sequence goes on from NW_024466599.1 coordinate 65,439,526, forward strand.
TACTGGCAAGCATGGGAATCAGGGTAGGGGTCAGGCCTGGTGGGGGTTATGAGAAGTTGCCCCAACTGGTTTGCACGAAGGCTGAGAGTGAAGTGGACAGAATCAGGCTTAACTGCAACACCCATTGGTTTGTGTGGAAGACAGGGCTGTAAACAAAACTGAACCAGCAATTGGAATGACCAGCATGTTCATAAGCTTGATTGGAGCAATGGACTGTGCTGGACCCTGTACTGGCAAGCACACAGAAGAATCAGGTCTGGAGATCACCCCAGATGAAATTTCTTTGGGGATCCCTCCAACTGAACTGCTAATCTCAGGATTCCAACCATGAAGAGACTATGTCAGCCAGTAGATTCTGAAGAGATTTCATCATGTGTGGAATGGCAAGACTGGCAACAATTCAGAACTGTTGAACTATCATAACCACTTGAACAGGACCCTCAGAGCCTGCCCCACATCTGGGACCTGGGATGGTTGGGAAGCTGGGTGGGGCTTTTCCCTTTGTTTCTCCCCTAATCCCAGATACAGAAAAAAAAATAAAATTAACGTGGAAACAATGGTCTTACCCACTTTACTATAGCCCTTGACCCTTTACGCCCTAATTAACAAAGTAAAGATTATCAAAAAAGAGGGAGCAAATAATGCTAAAGCTTTAGAAACCATATTCAAAGAGATAATGTTAGAAAACTCCCCAAACTTGGTAAAAGATTTAACTAAACCTCACCAGCCTGATCCAATTCAACCAAGTTTACATGAAGATGTGTAATCCACATCTCCGATGTTAAAGAAAAAAAGGATTTTCAAACCTCCAAGAGTAAAGAAGCAGGTCTTAAGTCTAACAGTAGAAACTTTCCAGACTAGAATGAAGTGGGATGAGACAATTACAGCAAAGAAGGAAAATAAGTTGCCAGCCAAGGATGCTGTACCCAGTTAAAATAGTCTTCAGATATGATGGAGACATAAAGGCACTATAAGCAATATCAATAGAAGTAAAATTTAACATCAAAAATTGAAAATATAGGAAGGGAGAACAAAAAGCTCTTTATTTGGACTTCTTATCACTTGTTTCATATACATATATCTTTATATATATATATAGATATATGCACATATACATATATACTTGTATCATGTACATATATATCTTTATGAATAATGTTGTTACTTAAAAATAGTTTGATATAGCCAAAAAGTTTCTTGTAAACCCTAAGGAAACCACAAAAGCTTTAACAGACTTAGCAAAAGCAACAAGCAATGAATCAAATGACACCATTAAAGAAAATCGCTCTCATATAAATGATGATTGCTAAAGAAAGAAAGGAACCACAGTAGAATATAAAGCAATTATCAGAATAGCAAGCCTTCACCTATCAGTAAGCAATTTAAATGCCAATGGACTAAAATTTCCTGTTAAAGGATGCGTATTGAATGGATAAAAACAAGATCCATTTTTATGATGCTTGCAAAAAACTTAGTTCACTTCTAAAGGAAACATATAAACTGAAAGCAACCAGATTGGATAAGATATCCTAAGCTATTACAACCCCCCAAAAAGCAAGAGTAATTGAATTTCTATTCAGCATGATAGATTTTTAGACAAAGGCAATGCAAATTGACAAGGAAAGTCACTATATAATGACAAATGATTCAGTCCAGCAAGAGGAAATAACTTGCAAACATATGTTCACTCAGTAAGGAGTTCCCAGATACGTTAACAAATATGAGAACACTGAAAGGAGAGAGATTTCAATAAATGGTAGTGGGGGACCTTTAGATCCCATGTCTAGAAATGGAGACGTTAACTAGACAAAAAACTGAAGAGGAGAAGCTGGGCCAAACTGCATTGTAGAGCAACTGTAACAAATGTGTATCTATAGAACGTTGGTTTTTTTTTTAAAAATAAGATTTGTTTATTTTTATTTGAAAGGCAAATTTACAGACATAGAAAGAGATCTTCCACTGCTGGATCACTCCCTAGATTGGCTTAGTCTGGGACTAAACCAATCTGAAGCCAGGAGCTTCTTCCTAGTTGTGTGTGTGTGTGTGTGTGTGTGTGTGTGTGTGTGTGTGTGTGTGTGTGTGTGTGTTAGTTAGGGGTGAGGAGTCACAAGGAAATGAGCCATCTTTTACTGCTTTCCTATGGTATAAGTAAGGAGCTGGATGGGAAGTGAAAGAGCCATGACACAAACTGGCACTCATATGAGACGGCAGCACTTGAAGGTGCCTATTGACCCACAGCCCCAGCTCTTCCAGCCAACAGCTGCAAAAATGCACATTCTTCCCAGCAGCACATGGTTAAACTGCATCACAGACCAAATGTAGTAAATATACATCTACAGAATATGTTAGCAAACAGTTGCAGAATACACATTCCTCCCAATACATGGAACATTCTAGAGGATAGATAAGGTGAGTCACAAAATAAGTGACATCTAATTGAATGGGTTAGGAATTGGAATAAGGACAGGAATAAAACAGAAATAAGTCTGGGCATCAAGATCATAATGCAATCAAGCTAGAAATTAATACTATGAAACAATTTGGCAACTATATAAAAGTATAAAAGTAGGCTACTCTCTCCTAAGCAATCAAAAGGTGTGAATGAAGAAATAGGTTTAAAAGTGTATTGAAAATAAAAAATTGAAATGCAACACACCAAAATCCATGTGATAGGGAAAATTTATAGTAATTAATGACTGTATGAAATATCAAAAGAAAACAAATAGAAAGGTATCAATGAACAAATATATCACCATAATTATGAAGGAAGCAGAGAAAGGTAAGAATTTACAAATCCAAACTTGGTAGAAGAAAAGAACTAATACAACTGAAAGGAAAAATAAGAGAGACTTAAAATAAAGATTAAAAAAATAATCGATGAGACAAAAAGCTGGATCTTTGAAAAGATAAATAAAATTATACTCTTTAGCTAGATTCAGAACAATAAAACTCAATTCCATAGAACCAGGGATGGTAAAGGAGACAACAGAAATATGAAATATTATTAAAGATTATTATAAACAACTATATGGTAAATGAACAAATTTTTAAAACATCTACTTTACTAAGCTTCATCTAGGATGAAAGAGTAGTAAGACAGACAAATAATATGTATTAATATTTAAAATCTCACATTCAATCCACTGTATTGAGGGGCAGGGAGGGTATAAAATCAGCAACAGCTCATAAAATATCCAGGCATGATCTGATGAAGTTCCCCCTGCACCTGGTACTCACTAGAAAAAAAGTTCAACTAGCACATAGGAAGTACAGGCAGTTCCAAATGTGTATTGCATTTTTGGGACCATTAATGTTGCTAGTGTAACCTCAGGACTAACTTACATTCATTACTGGTATCTGGAGAGCTCTCACTGCATTGAAGAGAAAGAATAATTAAAGCAGCATGGCAGCAGCTCAAATCCTAGCATTTATATCAACAAAACAGATATATACCTCAATACCAGGAAGTGAATTTACATAGCAGTAAGCAGATCTATTCCCAACTAAAAGGAGGACTCCCAGTGAAACCGTTAAATATACCATGACAACATGATTCTCAATTTTCTTCCTTTGGGTATACGTACAATAACTTGATGCACTTTAAAAAGCAGAAAAATAAGCTTTTAACTATTACTGAAGGACTATACTACTATAACAATATGGAGGGGAATGAAGATAGGAGAAAGAGGAGAGGAAAAGGGGGAATCTATATGTGTACAAAATTGTACCATAAAAATAAAAATTATAATAAAAACTAGGAAAAATAAAGTAGGAGTCTTTACCTGTATTTAATAATATTACAAGGCTACAGTAAATAAAACAGTATGTTTTATGTATGTATTGCACAAAACAGATCAATACACGATGGAAGAGAATGGAAATCCTAGGATTAAACACAAACCTATAATTGACAAAAGTGTTAAGAAAACACACTTAAAAGAGGGTAATCTTTTCAATAAAGCTGCCAGAAAATTGTATATCCAAATGTAGAAAAATGAAACTAGACCTTGCAAATAATTCATTAGTATCAGCTAAGACTAAGAATAGAGAATATTAATATCAGCAAAGCATAAACAAATCCAAGACACAAAATTTTGAAAAAGTAAGGATACAACCTAAACATAGGCTGAAATAATTTCATGCTATACTTCTGACAAGCACTCAATGTTAAGAGTACATAAGAAAATTAAACAACTCAATAATGAAAAATCAACTGACCCAAATAAAACCAGTCAGCAGATTCAGACATTTCCCAAATATTCACACAAATATGGCCAACAGGTATATAGAAAAATATTCAGTATCAACAGTCATCAAGAAATCCAAGTGAAAACTACAATAATATCTTAGAAGTTAAAAACACTGGACAAGGCCAGTTCGCTGTGGTACTCAGACTTGGACCAAACCCGGAGCTGGTGCCAGGCAGGTGGGGCAGGCCTGACAGGGTGTGGGACACGGAGCTCCACAGTGCTGAGACCTGGCAGAGTGGTGAGGCCAGAGGGCCTGAGCACTTGCTCTCCTGTGCCGGACTGCAGTCATTGGGCTAAAGAGACCTTATTGCACAGCTGGAATACTGAGGATCAGGATATTCCTCAGAATAAGATTCTAGAATCCCCATGACTGCCAAACGCTCCAGAGAAGAGGGTACCATGGTCAGGAGAGGGCCCTGACAAGTCTTAAACTGTAGGATATCTGGAGATATTTAGAACAACAAATGAGGGCAAGATGACAGAATAGGGTGAGGACACATTAAGATGAACAGAGAAGGACTGGTCCAGAAGAAACAGAGCAGGCATGATCCTGGAACATAGGCAGGGCAGGCTGACAATAGAGGGGCACCTGGAGTTCTGTAGACACCAGGAAGCAGTAGAGACAGCAGAGCCATGTGGTAGCAAACAGCTACTCCAGTAGCCATCAGAGCTCCAGGTGGGAAAATGAGCTCAGGGGATCCCTAATCTAACAGCATGGAGAGAGTGGGGAACCTTTAAGAGGACATTAGGTCATGAGGCAAAATGGATCACCATCATCATAACCTGTTAGCTGGGTTTGATAAAAGGGTGCACCTGTGTTAGAAGGATGAGTTGAACTGCTTTCTGTCCTCCTTGCCTCTCCTTCCCTCCTGACAGAATCACATGCCTTTTCACCTTCCCAAGTGTGGTGATACAGCAAGGAAGCCCTTACCTTACCACACCCAGTCCCTCTGATTCTGCATGGCCCAGTTACCAGAATTGTAAGAAATCAATGAATCACTTAGTTTCAGGCATTCTGTTACAGCCACACAAAATTCTTGACAACTGGTCAGCAGTAATGCCGACTATTTTGACTCAGAATGCAAAACACACCGAGTCAAACAGAGAGGGACTGAAATTGTGACACAAAACTACATGTACTATTTAGCAATTAGTTTATGAGGAAACAGTTCACTTTAGGACTGGGAATACTCATTTAAAAACAAATGTTTTCAATTCTCCAGATCAAGAAGAAAATCAGCTATGTATTTGCTTGTCCAAATTCTCTTAGAGTCACTCTTATGGACTTATATCAATAATTATTATCGATGGTCCATATGGTTTCTGTTGCTACTCCTCAATATTATTATAACATGAAATCAGCCACAAACAATGTGTACACAAATGGACCCAGCTATATTCTACTAAAGCATTTATTTAAAAACAGGCTCTGGCCTGAACTTTTCTCAAAGGCCGCCATTTATGAATGTCCTATTTTAAAGCAACTGGAGTGCCAATCTTAGAGTTTCAGCACAACAGCTTTTAAAAGACTTTCTGGAGCTAGAATACTTGAATTGTTGGAAGGGAAAGAACCAATGAAAATGCAGACACAGCTCAAGCGAAAATGTGGAGCCATCAAATCTGTGTAGATAAATTAAAAAATTAGATCCATCAAAAAGGAACAAGTCCACCAAACCCATGAGGAACTAAACACATGAGGGAAAGAAGTAATCATTGAAAACAAAGGCATGATGGGCAGAAGCAGCACCCAAGCACATTCTATCTTAGCAAGGATGGGACACAGTGATCTTAACTACACCCAGGATCAAGAAGATACTTTCCCCCTACTTTCTATCACCATTAGACTACAGAAAAGAATGGTTACTATTATTCTTCTATCAGAAACTAGCAAAAAAAAAACACACACACACACACAAAAACCCCAAAAAACATGTTAGGGTCCGACACAATAGCCTAGTGGTTAAATCCTTGTCTTGAACATGTTGGGAATCCACATGGACACCTGTTCATGTTCTGGCTGCTCCACTTCCCATCTAGATCCTTGCCTATGGCCCAGGAGCCTCTTTGGGATCTTGTAGGCGGGCACAGGGTCCCAAGGCTTCGGGCCGTCCTCGACTGCTTTCCTGGGCCACAAGCAGAGAGTTGGAAGGGAAGTGGAGCAGCCAAGACATGAACCAGTGCCCATATGGGATCCTGCACTTGGAAGGCAAGGATTTAGCCACTAGGCCATCAGGCCAGGACCGTATCCAGTGTGTTCTGAATAGATCTGCCTGAGCAATCAACTAGAAGAGCATTCATTTTATTGTTAGTTTTATATCACTCATATTTCTGAAAAGATTTTTATACTGATTTTACCCAATATACATTCAAGCATTTAAGAAAAAAAACTCACTTAAGTAAATGTGAAAGATATAGGAAATGATTTTATGCACAAGACACTCAAAGAACTGCATCTTCTGGTTACAAGCAGCATTTACTTTCATTTTACTTATCCATATCAGTAGATATACTATTTAAAATTGGAGTCTGGATTCAAAGCACTAAATATGGGTTCTGGTGGGTGAAATAAATTAAAAACAGGTTCAGACAAAAGCTGTTGAAAGATCAGCCAAGGTTGAGTAGTCTTAACCTCTGAATGTAGAATAAGACTTATGGGACTTTAAAACAAGCCCTGACATTTGATCACATTGTTTTGTTTGAACAAAGGAGTTAAAGAGGCCCAGAGTGATGACTGTTACAGGAACATGTACATGTGTTGCTACTGTCATTTAATGTCTAGATGCCCTGCCTCAGGTGAGTCATATTTGAATATTTATGATTAAAATTCATTAACAGAATAACTTGAATGTATTTGTACACTTGCTATTTATCAAACTTAGCATTTCTTAGTGCTCACCTCGTGGCATTTAAATCACATATAAAAATGTATTCTCTCCTCTGATAGTTTAATAGGGCAAAATATGATTTGAAGAGTACCCTGAAATTTAAATGTACCAATATGTCAGAGCCTTCAGGTTCCTGATTAGACCATTACACTCTGCACATAACCTCTTACTAAACTCATTCTTTTGCTATATAAAAACAGTAAAAAGCTTTTGAATTTTGAACCAATGAAGCTCTGTAAGCTCTTTGAATTGCAAGCCAGAAAATAACAAATCTTATTTAATTAACAAAAGAATGAGCTAGGGATGAAAAATATGATGTTAAGACAGTAAGAATTGATTGGAGCTCCCTTTTCAGCTGTAAATTTGGTGAGTTGATGCTGCTTTTTATACAGGCAACATTAATTATTGCATTCCCATAACAGATTCTGAATTAAGAAAGAATAAGCTGAACAGAGTAGGGAGGCATCTGTGGCTGCATTCCATTGCACCAATAAAATAATTTTATTGAACTCTATTCACACGCATACTTAGAATTTAAATCCAGAAGATCTTACAGACCTGCATTCATTAAACATTATGCACCATTTTATATGAAAATGCTCATAAAAGAATAGTGAATACAACTAGGTAATAATTTAAGCATGACTTTGGCACCCCATACAATCACTCACTGTGTTTTCAACTGAGTCCTTAGAACCACTTTGCTTTTACATTCTGCAATGTCAGGATACACTTACACAGCAAAATGATGGACTTAGGACAATTTTCAGACTGTACTACAGTAATAATATAGGGAAGTCAGTGGGGGAAGAAGAGTTAGGGTAAAGGAAAATCCCTGAGCTTATGGAACTGTATCATAGAAAATTAATTTTAAAAAGGGAAAACAACCATAAAATTTACCATATTTAAAATCTTGCTAACACCTAGTTCCTATTTAACAAAAGGGAGAAAAAGGATGAAAAGTTTACAGAAGTTTGTCCTTTCCTGGTCCATGAACCTTTGTTAACTTGTGATAACATGATAATCTCCAAAATCTGATCACATTTCCACTGTCCTTTGTCATCTCTTTTCCCTGTCATATTCATTCTTCTGTCAAAACCATAGTACCCTCAGCAGATCTCCATCAGACCATCTCATCCTGCTGGGATGCCATCCAGATGTTGATTTTCATTAACTCTTTATAATTCTTAATCTCTTCATTCCCAAATTGTGCCCAATTTTAAAAGGTGTTCTAACTCTGTGAGATACACACAAAATATATTTTATTTGTAGTCACTATTGTATTTGCATATGACTTTTCTCAGTTTGCATACTTGCACACTATATTGGCTCTGTCTTTATCTAATTAGTCGTTGCTACGGTGTCATCATGGTAGCCTCTTCTTCCCACACAAGCAGCCTCTCTCTAGGTTGTCTCTTCATTTCCTGCTATTCTCCACTTACATACTTTCATTTAGACTGTTGTATCACTGTTCTCTCCATTACTGCAACTACCATCACTGGTGACTGACAGATGAACATTTTCAGGAACTCTACTGTTAAACTTGCAGGATCCTCTATACCAGGTGTGTGGATTTAGTAACTCCAACAGTAAACTTACTACTTTGTCTCTTCAACAAGAGCTTTTTTTTTTCCCCTTACACAGCTTCATTTTTATTAGGTATAGCATCATTTTACAGGAACACAAACTCAAAATGTAGCATCCTTTTAAACTTGTTAACCACTGAAATGAGTGAGATTTATTAACATTTATTATGTATTTCAACTGGTACCATATTCCCTTTAAAAAAATTGTTACCAAAGACTTCAACACTAGATTTTATGACTTAAACATAACAAAAATGTATATTATATTTTCTCACCTTAAAATATCCATAAATCTGACTAAAATTTCTGAGTTGAAGTTATAACTATAGGAGCTGGTTTTAAAAACATATAACATGGATTAAAATAGGAAGAATTCTAAAAAGTGTATCTATTAATAATGGTTATTAAAATTGCAATATCACCTCACACAATTATTTCATGGATAAAGTGTTGCAATTCACATACAAATTTATAGTCAGTTTTGTTAAATTTGAAATGTGACACCAGTTACAGAAAATCACAATAAAATAAGTAACAAATAAAATAAAATATTAGGATTATATTGACCTACTAAATGAAATGGAAATGACTTAGTCTGATTGTCTATTTTTCTTTAACTTTTTAACCCTGTTTGCACAACTTACACACACACATTTGCTCTTCAATGATAAGCTCCCATGAAAATTGCATGTAGCATTCTGCCATGTGCCTGAGGTTGCCATGCAGTATGGACAGTGAGTACAAGATATTTCGGATTAAATTTTATAAGGCAGAAAACCATTAAGTATGAGTAAAGGTCAAAGACATGGGAGATAAATGTGGATCAAGGCAGTGGTGGCATAGTAACGTCACACTCAAGAACTAAAATTTGAGTTATGGAAAATGGCACCAGATTTATCCAAAATATTTATATAATATTGAAATCAATGTTTGGAATACAAGATAAATTGAGCTAATTTCACCAAGATTCCTTACTCAGTTGAATTTGTCCATCTTTGTGACCAAGACTTGTTACTCACTCCGCCCATAATTCTCCATGTCTTTAACTTTTTTAAGGAGGCCTGTCAAGGTCAAAAACATTATCTTTTTAAAATTTATTATTATTATCATTTTATGATACAGTTAAAGAGACTCCTGGGATTTCCCTTTTCCCCTCCCAATTCTCCCCCACCAAGTTTCCCTATATTATTACTCAAGTTTAGTTCTTCATACACTGTCTTATGTCCATCATTGCGGGCATGGACAATGGCAAAGAGTACAGCATCCTATTGTAAAGATAGAGTAAATAGTTTCATTGTGAGTTCTTCTTTGGAAGTAGAGATGCATACTACATTGTATCCTCACATCTGGATATGTTAGTCTCCATTTCACAATTACTGTACATCCCCTTAAATGAAAAGTCACAGTACAAAATCAACAATAGGAAGGAAAATAGAACTTTACAATACTATGAAGTTAAATAACATCTTACTAGATATGAGTCTCCATTACACAGCTACTATACATCCCCTTAAACGAAAAGCCACAAAACAAAATCAACATCAGGAAGAAAAAGAGATTAACAACACCAAGAAGTCAAGTAACATGCTATTAAATGCTTATGTGTAGCTGAAGAAATAAGAAAATCAAGAACCTTCTTGAAGAAAATGATGCTACTGTATGATCTATGACTCACTGAATGATTTAATCACAAGAAAGTGTTTTGAAGAAATGAAACTAACTAAAACAAACAAAAAAAAATCAAAATCTATGAGATATAGTTTCCACTGATTTTTGTTGGTGAAATGAGTCTCATGTAGGCAATAGATGGGTTTTGTTTTTTATTCCAGTCTACTAATCTATGACGTTTGATTGGGCTTAAGCCATTTACATTCAGTGCTCATATGTATGAGTGGTACTTTGGTCCTGTCATTTTAGGAATGGGTTATTCATTGGTTTAGTCTTCTGTTGTCATTTTACTGGGATGTTCTTCCCATTTGCCTTTGGTTTTGCTATTCCTCTTCTCTGTCAAGAGAACATCTTGAAGTATCATTAGTAGGGCAGATTTGGAAGAGGCAATTTCTTTTAACTTTTCCTTACTGTGGAAGAATTTTATTTCATTTTCAAAGACGAAAGCAAACTTTGCTGGATATGTTATCCTGGGCCGACAATATTTTTCTTTTAGAATCTGTAATATGTCACTCCATTCTCTTATGTATCTCTTTTTCAATATTAGCATGCTCATTATATCACAGTGATTTGAATACATATTCATACTTGTTTTGGGAAAATTATTTGTAAAGAATAATGACTCATAACTAAATACAGTAGCAACTTACACTTTTCTTAATGTCAAATATTTTATTTATAGAGCTCTTGTTCTAAGACTGAAGGGAACTGTTTTTGCTTATTCCATGCATAATATTCATTTATTTTGTTTAATATTTAAACAGTAGCATCTCCTACAGTGTTTTGGAGGTCCAAATGAAGAATGCCTAACCAAAAAAAGAACTGATTTACGAGGAAGTTGCCTGGGGTGGTATTATTCAATGAATGATTGGTACAGCAGAGAACAATGCCATCAAATAAGCTCTCTTCTTCTAAAAAGAGATATGCACACATACACATTTGTAATGCATCAGTAATTATAAGGCTGCTGTTGTGCATCACGGAGGCTTACCATGTAGAGTTGTAAAGCATGTGATTTCTTAGTTTTCTCATAAAAAAATGTTCACCTCACATAAATACATTAATCTAATATGTAAAAAAATCAAAGCAAAAACTGCAACTTATATGTTACATTGAATTTACAGACACAGGGCGATAGAAGTTAATATTTTTATTAAAAATCAATATTAAGGAATTTTATTCTGTTATCTAATATTCCTGCTACAGAAACAAAAGTAAACTCATTCCATGTTTCAAAATAGTATCTTTTCATTTTACTCGTCATGAGTCAACTCTCCTGATTTAAAATTAGAATTTAAATTCCTCTCATGGATTATTTTCAACACACACACAAAATAATGGTTTTCACCGAAATTAAAGTTTTGCAAGCCTCATTATTGTTTGTGGACCATGTTTAAGAATAACATCCTTTAAAACCACTGCTTATATATCTATCATATTGAAAATGTCTTTGGCTTTGCTAGTAGCTGATTGTTGTTTCAATGTTGTCAACGATTACAGAATCCCATACTAATACAGCAATAGCTCCCCACCAACACCGTGTGCCTCAGGAAAACAAAGAGATTGCTTGACCTGGAAATGATCTTAAAAATTAATTGTATAAATGTGACAATATGAAACTGAAGTGAACTCAGTTAAACTTTAATATTTCATTGAAATATTACACACATTCTAAGTAACAAATTTGTAACATGGATAAGTCTCATACAGCATAGATTTAGAATATACTTCCCATCTAGACTAATTCCTAATTCTTCATGATTTTAATGTCTTCTCTAATCAATGTTAGTATTTCTCCCATTACTGAAAATAGGTTTTTTTTCTATTTGCAGAGTAAAATGCAATCTCCACAGTTTGACAAGTTAATTGCACATTTCCTAAATCTGCTTCTCATGATGCTGCACCATATCCCTTACTTATGTCTCTCCTGCTTTTGCTATCTCCCATGCCCTCTCCCTGAAAGCTCTTCAGTTCCACGGTATCATTTTAAAATACCCAAATCAGCCTTCTGTTTTTGAAAATACATTTTAAATAGTTTTCTTGCAGTCTTTTCTGACCTAAACCAGCTGAAATTTCTCCATTTTCATTTTTTATTTTTTGTTCTGAAATTGGGCTCTTCAAAAGAATATGTTTCTATGGAGAAAAAAGTTTCATGGAATCAAATAAAAAATCATTTTTCTTTGTTTTAGATTTTGTAACAGGTTTGTTTTTTAGATCTATTTTTTATTCTTTTGGAAATTCAGATATACAGAGAGAGGGAGAGAAAGAGAGGAAGATCTTCCATCCATTGATTCACTCCCCAAGTGGCCACAACAGCTGGAGCTGCAAAGAGCTGAAGCCAAGAGCCTGGAGCCTCTTCATTCTCCCATGCAGGTGCAGGGTCCCAAGGCTTTGGGTCATCCTCCCAGGCCACAGTCAGAGAGCTGGATGCAAAGTGGGACTGTGGGGATTAGAACTGGTGCCGATATGAGATCCAAGCACATGCAAGGCAAGGACTTTAGCTTCTAAACTACTGTGCTGGGCCCATATTTTGTAACAGTTTTTAAGACATGCACGCACGATATATGTACGCATTACAGTGTGAAGCTGGATGCCTCAAACATTTCTCCTATATATTTTATGTAGTACTTCATATCACATTAATTTTTCTCCTTTGTTTAGATATGATTTTTTTCTGGTATTTAATAGAGCCTCATGACATACTTGCAATTTCAACACTCCCAAGGTTATAGCCTATGGAAGTAAGAATAAGGCCATATGCTATTTACATGAAGTACTTGTAGGTAAGGCATCAAATGTAACATTTGAGTGTTTTATACAATTGCATAAGCATACATTATATATACATATTTTTAGGCTTATTACACAAACCATTTTGATGAATCACATAAATCACTGTATGCTTACAACATATTCAAATAAATCATGATTATCTAAAGCAATTAAGGTAGGACAGTTGTAATTACATCTTTTAAAACAAATGAATTGCTGGGTGATCTATCACTTTATGGATTTTGGAGTGAGGGGGCTCAACAGCAAAAGCTTAATTTTCCTTATGATACCAGAGAAATATTCATTTTCTCCGACTCAAAAACCAGAATTTCCTCCTTCCCTGACAAAGCAAACACATTTCTTAATCACAATCAATTTCTGTTATAAATGCAAGGAATTCATCTTTAAAGTAAAGATGGTTCTGAAAGCCTTTTCCCAATTTTCTAATTATTATATTATATCCTATTTGTATCTTCATAAGATTTTTAAAAGTTTTATGAAGTATAAGTTTGGAATATTATGGCAACCTCTTTAAAATCACTCAATCATTTTCATGTACTTTTCTGTGATTTAATAATCCATCTTAAATTCCTCTTTTCTGATTTCAGTCTGTCCCAATCTTAGCCAATATTTTTAACTCATATTTGGCTAAGATCATCTCGACCCAAGCTTATGAAATTTGCTATGATATAAAGTACTATCCTTCCCAAAAGTGCTTTAATTCCCAATTTTCCAGGTACAAGTAGTATTACTGCAGATAATGCATTTGTCTTCAGTTTTGTCATTTGGCAGATAAGAAATAAAAAACACTGAGAGAAGAATATAGCAGAATTCCTCAAGAACTTATTAAAAGTCCTGGGACACAGATATGAACTCAGTAAAAACTAGGTCTTCTTTCAGATTTGATAGCTAATGACAATGTTTAGATAGCCTTGTATCTTCCATTTTTTATATTTGTTCCTTCATATAAGGAAATAATCAAGGGCTATTTTGATATGGTCAAACACACAGAGGGGAAGGTGCCTGGTTGAGGGGAAGGGGGCGGGGATGGTAGAATGGGGCTGGCTCAAGGACCTGGGTGTAGAAATGGTGATTGTTGGCAAGCACACTGCCAAGTCGAGAACACAGGGAGTTTAAGGAAACTGATTATGGAGAGTTATCTTTAATGTGTTCTGAAAACCCAGGAGACAAGTTATTTCAAGGTCAGTTTCAGAGGTGAAGCAAACTTCCAAGAACTCCCAATGGTCAATGCTATGCAACTAACAAAATCAACAGCAATAACGCTAGATTTTAACACACAGCAGAAAATAAATATCCAGAAGTGCTTAGTGCAATGAATAAACAAATAAATGAGTGATGGATCTTGCCTCTAGCAATTATTACTGTCTTAAGATCTCAATTAATAAATATCGATAAAATAAGGAATTTGAAGGTATTTATTAATTCCAAGCTGGAAAAAATCATTAACTTTACTCAATAGTCCACCATAATTTTCTTAATATCAGATTTGGTATTAATATCATTAGTAATAAAAAATTGAAGTTATGGCCCTTTGGTTATGATGTACTTAGTGGAGTATATCACTTAGGTGGTTATGTTGTTACTAGAACATACCAATCTTCAATACATGAGACAATGCTGAAAATTCCAAGTGAAGACTTTCTTCCAGGTAACTGCTTTGCACTCAACAAGTGTCAAGGTCATGAAAGACAAAGAATGACTACCGAAACAGTATAATCCCTAAGATATTCACAAGATCTCATGAGGCTGATTAAGTAGTACAACATGTTTGACTGTCGGCCACAACATTAGCACCCATGTTGGAGTGCAAGTTTGAGTGTTGTCTGCTCAGGTCCAATGTAGCTCCCTTCTAACATAACTGAGCAAACAGCAGAGAATGGACCTAGTCTCTCATCCCTGAGTAGGAGACCCAGCTGATTTTCCATGCCTATGGTGTCAGCCTGGCCCAGGTGTACCACCTATAATTTTTTTTCTTGCTGTCCTAACCATTTTCAGACAATATCAATCTCTCTCTTCCTATCCATGTTCCTATGTCAGCCAGCAACTAGGTTTTTCATAACTAAAAAAAAAGAAAGAAAGAAAATTGATAATGGACTGCACATTACTATTCATATTATTGTGTAACAGAGAAAGAGTATTAATGGGGAAGAAAAAGGCAAAAACTAAAAATAAAACCCACTAAGGAACATCTATACCAACATTAACTGATCATAGTTCCACACTATGTAAAATATGAACATTATTAGAGCCTGGTGAAGGGTACACTAGAACTTGCTAGGATATTTTGCAACTTTTTCTAAGTTAACAAATATTTTAAGGTAAAATATTTTAATTATTTTAGATGAAAAATATAAATTATGCTTGATTTACTATGATATTTTGATCCTGGAAAAAATATCTATCATTCATTATCCTTCACTTCTCAGACATCATGCCTATTTATCATGGAACTAAAAAAGCTTAAATGTTAGAGTTAGCAACTCACTTGCATGGACCTCTCCAAATTCCCTAAATTAAAATTTATAATGTTCCATTCTGGTTTTAAAAGAAGGGCCCTGCCTCTTTCTCATAAGATTCAAATCCCATGCAAGAGCTGGCTGCCTCCATCCTTTAGCTAAGGAAATCATAAGACTAGTCGCAGTCTATTAGTTCAGAAGAAGACGGTGTCTCGGCTCAAACAACCCACTGGTGGGGTCAAGTGCCATGGGGAATGGCACCCAAAGGGCCGGGACCAAACAGCTTTCTACATTGTAAAACCGTGTATGACCTCAATAGGAAGATGTATAGGTGCTCCTGCAGAGATCCCATCATTGGGGAAATCACAAATCATCAACTGATGATTCTTGACAGTAAGACAGGCAGCATTTATTTGGATGTTTTCTTATGCCTGAAGGAAGAAATACATAGCAACAGGAAAAAAGGGAGATAGAAAGTATTGGCAAGAATCAGGCAAGATTCCAATTAGACGCTATAGAAATGCAGTTTCATGGAAGATATGGAGATCTAAACATAATAGGACACTCCAGCATATGTGTATCAGATGACTGAGTGTATAGATGGTCTCCATTCTTCTCAGAATGAGGATTTCTGTAAGGAAAAAAATTCATCCTAATCTCTGAAAATGGGGTTTCTAACATCTTTAGGCCCTGGCCAGCACAGATGCGCAAAATACAACAACAGATATTTAGGAAAGTTAACAACAATTCAAAACACATAAAATCTGCAAGATTATGACATATTTGTTCAGAGAAGATGCAGAATTATTGTAATTATTGATCAGCAACAATCACTGATTAAAGCTCTGGCTTTTGCTAAATGAAGACAATAAAATAATAGAATGAAAATACATATACATGATACGAAGCTTGTTAGCGTGTAAACACCACTTTAGAATCTTCCATCTGTACTTGTATTTTTTCTATACACTCCTGTTTTATCTTTTTCAAGATCTCTTATCATTTGAAACTCTAGCATCATGGAAAAGAATGGAGATGCTTATGAAGACATTTTAAGTAAAATAGTGGCACTTTGAGATGTAGCAAGGAGTCATAAGACATAAATAAGAGAAAAGTATACTTTATAGCACATTATTAGCTTCAGCTACTCTGCTTTATATTGTTTTTTTTATACCTGACATAATATGAACTTCTTAAAGATGATTATAAATGCTTAGACACCTAGGCAGACATCAAATGATTTAATACAAAAATATTCCTTATTGATACATAAACTTGGCCACTGTCAACCCTGAGGAGGGACAATCAGATACAAAATGACAAGATTATTTTATGACATCTGGAATGTATACTGAAACTGTATTGCTCACAACAGTCAGGTTTTGAATGTCAAATACTTGTGTCAGAAAAGTGAGTTCCTCTTTAAATGGTTCCCTAACTTACATAAGGGATTAGAACCACAGAGTTATCTTGGGTATCCGTAAACAAAGGGTGTATCATCCAGAGCACGCAGAATTCACTGTTACCTGCTGACTACAATTTTCCTCTCTTCTCTTGCTTCAAACTTAGATTCTGCATGCCAAATTCCATCACAGAGAAACTTTCAACTGTAGTCAACTTATAGAACCTGACAGAAGCCAGTTTACACAAAACTGCTGACAGATTTAAATCTCTGACACTGCTAGTGGGTACTATTAACGATGCTGAATCCATTTAAGTGACAACAGACGAAACACACCATGCACAATCTCTGCCTACCTCCAACAGAAATCAAATACACAGAGCCCATAATCAAGCAAGGCTAGAGATCATGTGCAACCCGCCCACAAATGAGTTAACAGTGCCTGAGGTTCCAATGAATATCAATGTCTGGAAATTCTGGGTGATGAATATTCTTCAAGAAAAAAACCCCAAGGACAAATTCCTGGAAACTTATGCTGTAGATTTTCTTTAGTGATTTCCCCAAGTATCCCTCTAAGTGGACATACCAGGGCTTAAGCAATCTTTCCAGCCTACTGGCACTTAGCCTTTAGGTAATAAAAATTCTCAGATTTATTTTTTTCCCCCACAAATTTATAAATGATGTAAACCATGCATCCTTCTCAGCTATTTTTTCCCACATAAGATATATGTGGGAAATATATGATGCTCTACATTGACAACTGATCATTTGAGAAATAATTGTTCTACATAATGATGTAAATGTAAGAAAGAAAGGAATTTTGTTTTGCTGTACACTATTAAATATAACCTGCTTAAATGTTGCAGAAAATGGAATTACCTCAAGTGGACGTAAATCAGCATTTGTTAATAGACAACTTACCTTCAACAATATTTAGTTTTAGAAATTCTCGAACCATCAAAAATGTGAATAAATTCTTAACATGCAAAGTAATTAATGAGATCAGAGAAATAAGATACACAAAGCATAGCAGTGTTTTGTTCTTCTCTCAGTTTTTACATTGTGTATATGAGCAATATGAGAATTTTCTTGGTACTTACAGGTCGCTTGCGTCTGGCTTTCTCTGGAGATGCCTCAGAAATCTGGAAACAGATCCACCATAGGATGCAGTCATCCCACTCCTGAGACTTTCCCTAGAAGAAATTAAATCAACATAAAACACTTATCTATTCCCTCTCATATGTAACAATTCACAATAGCTAGATATGGAATCAATTCAGGCATACATTAAGTGCTGACTAGAGAAGGAAAATGCAGTGTATATGCACAATGAAATATTACTCAATCATAGAAAATGAAATCTTGTTTTCAGCAAAATGGGTAAACAAGACCACTGTGCTTTGTGAAATAAGCCGGTCCCAAAAAAGTAAAAATCATGTTTTCTTTGATATGTGGTAGGTAATACAGGCTAAAGAAAATGCTTTAAGGATGAAACTAACATATTATAACTTGATTATTGTTTAAGGCTCTCATAGAAGCTGAACTTTATGGTTAGTAATGCATTAAGTCTGGTTGTAAAGTCAATTGAAGGTGCTACTAAAACATTAAGGAAAAAAGAGAAAGGCTAGAGGAGAAAATGAGGTGTGTTCATTTTCTTAGAATTGCACATGAAATTTGTAAAACTTGGATATCCGAAACTGATTTTTAATTTTTCAATTATATCTCAGTATTATTTAGGAAATAACTATCTCATAGTGGTTAGACTTTATTTACTATCTGACCATAGATCTCTGTGCTGTTACTAGAGAATTAAGTGACCTTCATTTGCCCAGTTTTACTCTGATATGGGACATTTAATATCTGTGATAAATGAAACTCATTACAATTAATTATAAATCAATTTTAAGAAAATGCATGATGATTACCTACCCAGCCATCTATTATCAGGAATGCTGTGCCTACTGAGAAAATACATATCTGTTTACTTTCATTGTTTTCAAAAATATTCACTATATATACATATATTTGTGTATGTATCCATATATAGTTTTCAAAAATCTTCACAACTATATATGTATATATATACACACATATGTAGTGTAACTATACATACACTAACCTTAAAGTGGCAACTACAAAAGATCAAAGGTCTTCTGTATCCACATGGAAGCATATGCATTTATAACAAATGTAGAGTATCTATAGCCATTTCTGGAGTACAGTGGGATAAATAATCCACGTAAACATTTCTAGAATTTTGTCAGATGTGTGTCTGAATGTGATGTTTAATTAAAAAGGAAGAAGCAACTGGATGTCAGATATAAAAGACATAGGTTTTAATTGATACATCAACGCAAGAGTTTCATTCTGCAGTGGACAAACAGTGCTTTCAAGGTTTTCAATTCGTTTCCCTAAACCATGGTACACTGAAATACATTCAATGTTCCTGAGTGGGGAAGGAGACCCAAGGAATTGTCACATATGAGCAACTGGGAAAAATGGACTAACACATTGGAGAACATTATGAAGGTGGAAAAACAACATAGATATCAGGGATAAGAATACCAAAACATTAGCAATTTGGATTTGATACTTGGCTGTGCTGATCTTGCATTTTTCTCAAAGAAATCACTTCTCAGACTGCTCCCCCAACACTCCCCTGTTTCCTCTTAAGAACTGAGAACACCAACTTTCTTGTAGAAAATCGGTTAGGGGATGAAATGAGACAAGGTATGGAAAGTAGTGAAGTACATTACTTAGGGAATCAGAAAGCTATACTCACAGATATGATTAGGTATCTGCAAGCACACAGATCTCATTTATCCTCTCATTCCACACATGGCTGTTTCATTTTTCTCTCTTCGACTTGATTTCACTTCATAAATCTCTCCTTCACCACCCCAACAGATGTGCTATTTAATCAAACCAAACCTGTCTAATTCTACTGTATGTTATAAATCATACCTAACCTGTCGAAAACTGTATAACATATGATGGCTTCCCATAAGCTTTTCAAAATGAGTAAATTCAAGGCACTAATTGAAAACGAACTTGCACAGCAGCACAGGTTTGCTGCTGCTTCTCCAGGGGGAAGGCTGAGTCTCCCGTAAGTTAAAGCTCTTCACCTACAGCACATAAAAATACAATAAAACAGCAACTGAGAAGAAAATACAAGTGTGTGGAGCCATGTTTCTAGAATGATGTCTAGGTGCAAAGTTCATATACATGCAGAAAGTCAGGTCACTGTATTAACTAGGACTACTCATGTATGAACTAACATCATGACAAATTAACAAGAGCTGGAAGAGCACTCCACATCTCTTCCTCGTATTTTCAGGGCATGTTGCTTTTAAAGTTGGCAAGGCAGTCACACTAACTGATAAAGAGGTTGTCTCTCTTGAGGGAACACCGGCTTATACCCTGCTTCCCTTTCCTGCTGTGCAAAGTCACAATATAAAAAAAAAATTTAAATAGCAACAATATTCACTGTTTAATGAATAATTCTTGGTACTGATGAATACCATAACATACTCCTTAGACAAGCAACATACTTTGGGCCAAAAAACACAATGATACAAATAATTTTATTAGAATGTTTTCTATATACACTTGAAATGATTTGGTTTAAAGTCAATAAAATCATTTAGTAAAAATCCTAAGAATACATTTGTTCTTTTTAAAAGGGAAAAGCATGTCACCAATTTCAAATTAAAGAGAAAATAGACTGAGGTGTATTTCTGCTTAAGTCTAAAAAAGAAAATTCTCCATCATTCGTATTTATACTGAGCTATGTATGAAACAAGTTGCCTCAATTTTTGGAAGAGAATTACAAGCAATAGGGCTTTAAACTGGAGATTTTTAATGAGATTTTACTGAAAATTCACACTCTCCTTAGCCTGGCAGAAACATTTTCAGTAAATGCATCAATTTAGGCAATTTTCTAATCTCATTATACCTTTTGTCATGAGAATGATTTATCAGAATTGCAATGCCTAGTGCTATATATCTTGTGAAATATAATCATCCAGATCAAGACAACATCATCATTTGACTCTTTCAATACATGATATTTTCATTAGCAGTGGGATATTCATCCCTTCCTTTCTGCTCCACAGGACTATAAATGGAGGGGCCAGCCAACCACATCTCACAATATTGAAAAGGTCAAAGAAGTACAATATACAGCTATAATTTACAGAATACTGCTCACGAAGTATTAAAACTCTTGACATCTTATTTATGTACAAAGAAAATAATGAAATCAAAAGGCAGTGTGCAATGGTAACATCATTTCTATGATTAAGATAATAATGAACAAACATTTCCTTTGAAATTAAACAGCAGCAAGCAGAGAGATCTTTTTAGATTACTAATGATAAAATTAAAGTTGCATTTCTTTCAATTGGGGTGGTTCAAGACTTTACAATGTAGAAAGCAAAAAAAAAAAACAAAAAAACAAAAACAAAATACTGGTAAGCAGAGGTATAATGTTTTTTTTTTGCTTTGTTTCAGAAGAAACAAATTTATGATCTAATTGACAGTGTTGGGAGAAGATGTCTCTAAGAATAATTTTAAATGTGACATGGCTCTTTTAATCTTACTGGGACATATCTACGATCTCGGGGGGAAAGACATATCTACAAGTTTTAGGCCCTCAAAAGTCCTCCTTGAGCTGATGGGTTGTATGTCAGGACGAGCATGACTATCTCATTTAACTGATTTTGTAAGAAATGCCCCAGAATTTCAAAAATAAGAAATTCAAGCACAAATCCTACCATTTAGAAAAAGAATTTAATAAAGTCATACTTAAAATCCTGCACTGCCAGTTTATTGTCCAGAATGTTCTGAAATCCTACAAAATCTATTATACTTATTCAAGATCATTTCTCGTCACACATTATGCAAGGTGCAGTAACAAAAACAAGAGTGGACAATTCCAAAATTTAACTTTCTCTTCTTTTTCCTTGTTTTCTCATCCTTTGTAGCATTCAAACACCTCCATGAGCCACTCACATCCTTCCTGATGAGTCATGTCAGTCAAAACATCAGTGTCAATCAGTTTACGATTCCATGAGAAAACTCTGAAATGGATCCCGTAGGACATTTCCATGCAAAACCTCACTTTTCCATCTTCTGTCACAATAGCACTTTGCCTTTTTAAGGAAATATAAATGTTAATAAAATTATGGCCCTTCTTCTAATAACATTGCATCTTCCTTATTTAAAAAAAATAAAATATATAAAAACATTACCATTGATGTTAAAGCAATAATGTGTCTAAATTCACTACATTATATCTTGTCACATATTGACATAACCAATTTATAAACTAAACCCAAAGTGAGACAGAGAAATAAGGAAAAGAAGAAGAAAAATGAAATGCATTAAGGAACAAAGAGCAGCATGGAGGAAGGTAGTAATGAGGGAAGAGAATGAAAAAAGTGATGCCCCTGGATTGATTCTGTTTCACTGGATATGTAATCACTTCTCTTGAAAGATCAAATTATAGGTCATAGCATTATTTCATTTCCCAGAAAAGCAGTCATTCTGGTATGTGTTTACACTCCAGTGCAACTACAGTGTTTCTCATTTTTGTTTGTTGAATATTATGATTAGTGGCAAATTAAGCCTGTAAACGTGGAGTGAGATAAAATTATGTTCTGGCAAAAATTGATAAATAGGGGACAGGGATTGGGCAGTATTGAAGGAGAGAAGGTAAGTGGGGGAAAGAAACAGGCCCACCTACTTAGAACTGTTTAGAAAGCACAGAATCTGTTCTTTATTATATTAATAATTTAAGAAAACCTGTTCATGCTACTAAAATAAATAAGGAATTCCAACTCTGATAATGTAGTGGACAACTGAAATAGATAATATACAGTGGTCTAGAAATACTTAAACATACCTTGAGTATTGTACTTTGTGTGGGAAACACAGCAGTTGAAATTATGTGATTTCCCTCACAGACTGTAAACCCTTACTCTGTATTAGCAACCACAGATCCTTAGCTACTACATCAATGTCTTTAATGTGATATGTATTTAAATAGTATGTACTATGTAAAAGAAAAAAGTTCTATAAATGAGTGTGATGCTCTCTCCCTACACACCACTGTATATATTTTTCTCCATGGAAAGTATTTTTTTTTTATAGATCAAATAGCAATTCCTTGACCAAAGCCCAACCGATCTGCTGCATCTTCCACATTCCCTGCCACTGTCTTCATTCTTTCCTCTATGCTCTCTTTTTATTTGTGTAGAAAGCAGAATTCATGGAATTATAGTCTGGATTTTATTTCTGTAACAATTCAAACCATGAAGCTAGGTTAACCTTCTCAAATCACTAGATCTACTTTTTATAGTGATCATGCTTCCAAGCTGCATATAAGAAGCTAATTATGCCTGTTGTCAAACTCAGCAGACACCTTTTGCTCTGAGTCTGTATTCGAAATATTATGCCATCACTCAAGCACCATGTCTACATCCGAGTGACAAAATTCACCTAATGAGACCCACAATGACATTTTCCCCCTATTTTCTGATCAAGATCTCATCTCCCTGATCTCACAGGGCTTCAAATCAATTTTGGTCTTCCACAGTCTTGAACCACATACAGCTGACAGATTCTGACTTATTTCATGCACCTTTTCTTGTTGGGCTTTATCCTGGTTCAACAGAGCTATTTACCGTGTTGTCTTTTCGACAGATCTGAACCGTGCAGCTAGTCCTGACTTCAGTTTGAAGAAACCCAGAAGATACAGGATAATCCCCTAACAGACATATGTTCTTTTTTGTTTCTCTCTAAAATATCAGCATTATCCCTTACACAGATACAGTCTCAGAAATTTTTACTGAATTAAATCTGGTACTTCAGGATGTCTTCTTATTTAAATAAAAGGTCTTCATACAAGCAATCAAGTTAAGTGAGTTCATTAAAATGTACTCTAGTTCAACACAATTGTCCATACAAAAAGGGGAACTTTGGAAATGCATGCGCAGAGAAGGGAGTTGTTTCTAGGCACAGAGGAGAGACCTGGAAAATTACTCATAGCCAACAGAGGAAACCAACTTGGCCAATACCATGACTCAAAATGGTTAGCATAATAACTGTCAAACCACACATCACTGTTGAGAGCTGCCAGTCTCCCAAACTGTGTTTTGGCAAACCCAGCAAAGTAGAACCAACTCCCATACATCTTCTAACATATCAAGTGGAGACAACAATACAAATTACCTCATGCTCTTTGTGCAGGTTGACTGAGACAGCACGTCAAATGTTTCCTGCAGTGCTCAGTATACTCGGTGCGCTAGTCACCGAGTTACTATCATCACCTACATGTTTAACCAGGCAATGCATTCCCTATTACCCTATTGTTAGAAGGATTTGTTCATTAATCTTCACAGAAGGTTAAAGTATATTTTTCCCCTGATGGTGGCAATGTTCATTCCACCTTACATTACAAAACGTTTTAGTCATACATTTCTGACTAATCCATAACCCTATTTATCTATGGAACACATCCAAAAAAGCTGCAGTAAGAGGTGCTTTTAATAATTCAATAACATCAGCCACTAAATGATATGTACTTAATTGCTTTATATTCTAGTTTTATATAAAATCTCTCAAAATTAGTGCTTTGAAGAGTGTGCCTCATTCATTACTCAAAATCAGTTCATAGGATAAAGAAGAGCTGGTTCA
The DNA here is from genome assembly GCF_017591425.1 of Ochotona curzoniae. NCBI lineage: Eukaryota > Metazoa > Chordata > Mammalia > Lagomorpha > Ochotonidae > Ochotona > Ochotona curzoniae. The sequence continues at coordinate 65,464,264 of NW_024466599.1, forward strand.
GATGTATTTTAGAGATGTTATGTCAAGAATTCCTCTAGTAACACTGCAAGTTTATGATAATAGAACCTGATTAAAATGCATTTTAAAGGAATGTAATAAAGAGACTGAAGATGTCTTGCTTGAGGTATTAATAAGGATGACCTAGTTCACTAAAATGGAAATTCAGAAATGTACTCAAGAGTATCAAGTACTGGGAATTTTTTTTTTTTTAAGTTTTGTACTAGTTTTGAAAATCTAGTGGCTTTAATCAAGTTTAAAGTTTCCCCTGGCAATCACAAATGTTTGGTTTGGTAGTAGAATATTTTTCAGAAGTCCTAAAAGCTTTGGTTTTAAGCTAATACAAATATTATAAAATATAAAATATATATAAAATATAGTGGACTTTTGGAAACGTGTTCTAGACATGAGATACAATAATGTGTCAGACTACTTACAATGAGGAAAGAAGTCATTCCCTCATCATACGCGCTTGTTCTAGGTCAGTATAAATAGTACATCCATTTCCTTGTTTGTATTTTAGTGTAATGATATCCAATACATTTGAGGATTGTTTCAAAGTAATAAATAGGATAATATAAAATTTTCAGATTGTTTTATTTTTAGGTAGGTAGATATGGCTTGTTAGAGCACAGTCTAGTGCTGACATTGTTACACTACAACAGCTCAACATCTCTGATGTTTTAAAAATATAGAAAAAAAACCGTATGTATAAACTGTTATGAAGCCAAGTTGCCAAAATTTTTTGGTGGTTTAATTGTAGAACATGAAATGTCCTTGACCGCCAAGAGAAAAATATATATCAAACATAAAGTGTAATGCAAAAATATCAAAGTTTGATATCTTAAAAGCATGTGTTTCATAGACATTACAGAAGACCAATGTGCCATCTCTATGTTAGGATTTCACAATATTCCATAATCATTTCAGAAACCCCCATAGTAAGTCTTGACCAACTCTTACCCAATCCCAGCTTTACTCACTTCCACAGAAGTCTGCTTTGATGACCTTGAGTCTTTTCCAACTTTTGTGTTCTCCCAGTATTTCCCTCTTAGAATCTGTGAGCATGATACTCTAATCTTTAAAAAAAAAAAATTAACTGGTTTCAGATTCAAACGGTCATTGTGTTTTCAAATGGTCATTGTGTTTCCATGTTAGTGCTTGCATAAGAATATGGATAAAAATTCAGAATGAATTAAAGGATAAAAAATTATGGTGGGGAAGACATTTCTTGCCAGAAAATCGATGAACTAATTAATGAATTGAGTACATAAGTGAATTACACCTCGATTGGTACTCTGGTTCACATGATTAGCTAAAGGAATGAGGAGAGAATAAAATAATGAGATATAAATGACTTATATAAATGTTAGAACTCCTTGCTATTACTATTGGATGATCCTTTTAAAAACTGAATCTTCTTAATTATTTGGTTAAAATATTGTTAACCGATACAAAAATTGTATCTGAGGTACCGTGTGTTGCTTTAGTACATATGAACATTGTGGAATATTCAATATTTGAAATAATTAGTTTGATGGTGTCACCAAGATTACTTAATATTTTAGCACTGAAGTGAATACCAATAAATGCTAATCTTTCCTTGAAAATCAGTAACATTTTAATTTAATTTATACCAGTATTATTCAACTTCGATAACATCCAATGAATGTCAAGCATAGAATATTTAGGTAACAACATAACTGAACCTTTTAGAAAAAAATCTTTGTATAACAAATTTCATATATTTTATATATATTTTCCACCCTATCATTCCTCATACAATAGCATTCTTCCTACTTCCCTTATTTTTCTTCCCATTTTTGCAGTGACAAACTTTCAATTTATTACCAAAGGTTAGCCCTACAGTAAATGCAGAATTCAAGAAACAGTAAGTAGAAACACCACTGTTTCTCAGGAGTAACACCTATCAACACTCAAATCTAAAAATGTCAATTGTGCTCACACACATCATACATTATTTGCATTGTATACATTAGTTGCCACAATCACAGAAAATACATTTGTCTTTTGGGAACTAGTAATTTCACTAAGCATAATAGTTTCCAGTTGCAACCATTTTGTTCTGAAACGGGATTTCATTCTTTTTAATGTCTGATATTATTCCATTGTGTATATATAGTGCCATTTCTTTATATAGTCATAACTTCACAGACATCTGGATAGGTTATTTATCTTAGCCACAAGAGAGGATATAGATAACTCTTCAATATACTGATTTCAATTTCTTTGGGTAAATGCCCAGGAGTAGGTGCTGACATGGTAGCTCAATAGGTTAATCCTCCACTACAAACACCACCAACACATGTGAACACCAATTTGTGTCCTGGCTGCTCCACTACCTGACCCAGCCCCCTGCTTATGGCCTTAGGACAGCAAAAGAGGATTGTCCAAGTGTTTGGGCCTCTGTACCCACATGGGAGACCCAGAGGAAGCTCTTGGATTCTGGCCTCAGATTGGCTCAGCTCTGACTATTACAGCCACTGGGGAGAAAAAGCATATGAATGATCTTTTTCTGTCTGTCTCTCTGTAAATCTGCCTTTCAAATAAAAATTTCTAAGAGCAGAAAGACTGGGCATGTGGTAAATCTATTTTCAGATCTCTGAGAAATCTCCAAACTGTCCTCATTAATGGTGGTGTTAGTCTACCTTACACCAAAATTGTCTAAAGTGTTGTCATTTTGAGAAAATGGTCAAAAAAGTAAAGAGTAAAACTGAACAGAGACCCAGGTGACAATTAGTGACTGATACCATATGGTAAGGGACACAAAAAAATGTTCAAAATCAGTCATGGCTGATAGGGCACTGCTTTATAATTTACATAGATCATACCTGAAGGTATAGTTCAGAAATCTCTCTTTTTCTGTACTCTATGATGGTGCTATATGATGGAGAATGTAGGTTTAGCTGGAACTACCCATCCAAGGATTTTTTTAAGTGATACACATTAAGAATACTTTATAACTTTTTTCTTCAAAGGGTCACGTTTAGTGTTCCTCTGAAACTATTCTCAAAATACACATTATTGAAGTGCACTGCTCATAACTTATAAACATGGCATTTGTGTGTATTCTGATACAAAATGAGCAGCACTTAATTCAGCCTATTATGAAAAAGCTTGATGTAATCACAAGCTGAAAAGCTAAGATTCAAGTTGTGTTGATTTGATTGACATTTGGCACAATCTAATTCTCATGCATTATTTAGATTTTGTTTACCCTAGAGCTTCTAAGAAAAATAGTTGTTTTTAAGCAGAAATTTAGACATTGCACACTTGAACACGAGATTAAGAAGGAAAATTGTCAGAATCTGCTGACTGATAATCATGGAGATTTTCACAATGGGCATTCCTAAGTAAAATGTAAATATTTTGAGGATTTTGCTTAATGATAGCATTATTTATTGAGAAAGATGCACAGAGACAAAAAAATACCATGAATCTAATCTTTAACTTCTGTGTTGTGCCGTATTTGTGTAACACTAAGCTATATAACTCCAACAGACAACAAAGTGGATCAGTCTTTGCATCCAGGAATCTTTGCCTGGAGAAACAAACTTGGAAAGCTTTCATTTCTACTTGGTAATCTATATAAGGTAATAGGCTGAGATTTCCTGAGTCAGTTATTTACATATGAGCATGGGAGCACCTGGATGTGGATGTGTATATATGTACATTCACATGACAATGTATGAGCAGATTTTAAAGCATTTCAGTTCTATATGAAAGGTAAAGTCTGTTTTATTACCAAGTCAAAGCATTGTATAGTCAGAAGCAGATTTCATATTTGTGCCAGATCCTGTCACAGAACTAACGCATTTTGGGTTTCTTATGTAAAGGGCATATATTTGGATATTCTCCATGTTCCCCTTGGATAACATTTTTGGTTTATTCTCAGCTGGCACAGGATGGGGTTGGGTACCGAAAAAATAAGTGATTATGCCACTGGGACTCGGCCTCACACTCTGACTTAAGGGTAGAGAGAGAACAGAGAGAGAGAGAGAGAGAGAGAGAGAGAGAGAGAGAGAGAGAGAGAATGTGTGTGTGTGTGTGCCTTCATATGATAAAACATCTCCTTATATGCCTGGATAAGAGTTGATGAGTTTCTTCTCTGAACAAAGAAAAGTTGGGAAGGTGGTGTACTCAGAGGGAGGATTCAGAAGTTTCATATCTCTTACCACATACTATGGTCTATATACCCCTCTTTGGACTATCAACCTGTACCATATGCAGCAGTAATTGTTTCCCTCTTAGCCTAAGCAGTGGCTTACAGGAAATAACTTGCAGTTGATCAAACAAAATTACGGGTAAAAACCTAGTACTTCTGATCGACTCCTATTGGGGGAAATCTCTTGTAAGACTGAACACTCAGTAACTGGGACTTGATATAAAATACAAGCACACAGCATTGGGATTGAACTGCAATACAGGGTATCTACTTGGCTTCTTCTGGAGAACTGGCTGTTTTGTGGGAAATCTCCTTCTCATATTTAGTTATAGGAGTCACCTGTGCTGAGTAACAACACAATAAGAAAGCTTACTTTGTGAAAACAAAACAAAGATTAGGCAAAAATGACTCTATAAATCAAAATTGATTCAGAGATTCCTTCCCAACTGGGCCATCAGTCTTCATCTAGGAAATTATTCTACTTAATGCTTTGAATTTTTTTTTTGTTTATAATTATTGCAGCAGAGTTGGGTTTTCATTTCCCAATACAGCTCTTCAAAGATTTTTAGCTCTGTTTGTTCACAAGGTATGATAAACCAGCTTTCCTGGGTGACAAGACTAGCACCTAGTTTAAAAGGAACATCACTGTGAAGAGTCTTAACTTCAACTAGGAACATCCTAATTACAACCAGTTTCAAGGAATTATAAAATGTTTTTGCTGATGCTGAAGCATGATAAAATCAAATGATTCATAAACTATAATTTTAAACCATTATTATATCAATATTTGGATTATACGTTTTTACTTAATGACTGTATAATTTTTTTTTTAAATTCCAGCCACAGTTTGGTTGCTAAAATGCTAGGCTAGAAAGAAAAGAAGGCTTTAGGACTTTTATCACTGAACAATGAAGGGAGATTCAGGCAAAAACTGTTACCTAGATTGTTTGAATGTTTCTGATCCCTCCAAAATTCATGTTGATTAATGAATCCCTAAATGTTTCAATACTATGTTGTGGGACCTAATATTGGGTACTAGACATCTCATGCATAGTCTAATACTGCTAGAAAAATGGTCACTGGGAGAGGGCTCTTTTGCTTCTGAAGTCATCATTAGAAAGCCCAGACTAAGTGCTGCTGACTTAATGTTGGACTTTCCACACTCAAGTATTCTGAGAGAATAAACTTTATATCCTTATATGTTACTCAATTTCAGGTATTCTGCTTTATTAACACAGCAGGTACTAAGATATCTAGTATGCATTTGCTATATAAAATAACCTTTCCCTATCTAATGGTTTCATGCATCCTCACAGAATACACACATCAGAACACCAGTCATTTGCTCTACTGTCTTCTAGCTGTACATGCAGTGATGAAAGATATGCTAGCATTCTGACCAGTCTAGTTTCAAGATGATGCACATACTCTGAGAGTGAGATATTTATAACATTTATGAATCTGGCAAAAATATATATATTATTAAAAATAAAGCTGCCTTTGTTAAAGCCTACAATATTATTAAAACATTTCCCATCACCATATATCTACAGTGCAGAAATAGACAAGTAGCAAGTTCTCTTAGGAATTCTCCTTTCTCATATTCATAGAAAATTCACACTTTTACACAGAATTTGTTTGTTTCCTGTTCAGGCTGGATTGTTTCTTGCTCTAATTCACAGACAGTCATTCAACTGAGTTCATGCATAACTATATATCCTGGACCTATGGTAATTTACATACCCTTTACTTACACAAGAAGCTGCAGGTCAAACTGTGCTTGGGGACAGAGAAATAGCCTCTACACCAGTTCTACATTCACAGTTTGTGCCATTCTCAGAAATGTTCAGTGGGCTCTTAGCTTCATCTAGAAATAAAAAGCTGGGAATCGGATGCAGAGAGAGAAACTTTACTTGCAAGGTGACCAGGTGAGTGATGAAAGAAGAGGGAGGGGGAAAGCAACTCCTAGGAGAGTGCCAGGAGGTGAGGTGGCTCTTGAAAGGAGAGAGGGAGAGACACCAAAAGTTTTTTGAAAGTGTCTTAGGATTTTAAACGTTCCCTGATACTTCCTTGTCTGGATGGGAACCCACAGGTAAGATATTCCCCAGTGGTGGTCTCCTAACCAGTTAGGAAATGGCAGGGTGACTTTTGTGCCACCCACTTAAATGTGTGCCCAAGATTTTAGTGGACTTGGATGGTCTCATGTGCCTATACCACTTTACAAATAGCTGTATCTGTGACAAGACAAGGTACTCTGCAGTGTCACCAAGGAGACATGGTAATGTTATCATCAGGCAGAAAACAGTGTATGTTGATACAAGGTAACAATATCTCCCTATAAATTTCCCAAAATGTTTAGTACATTGATATGCATGCAATAATTGCTTAAAGCATGGCAGTGATACCATATAAAGATAAAGACAACAGGAGCTGGCAGGCTCCAAATTCAAAGGATAAAAAAAAAAACTGGAAAGACTAAAACTTGGTTTGCACAGTTTTTACATGTTGAAAGATGATACTGTAGCCAATAAAATATACAAGCGTTATTTGTTAATCATTTCTTTTAAATGGAGCTCTTCCTAGGAGTTTTCATGTATTTGTCCCTTAGACTCTCAAATACATGATTAATTTCAGAAAATGAAACTTGACAGTGAATCACTACCTGAAGGAAAAGCAAAAGATCAATTCCCACTTTGAATGACAAAAAGTTCCATTGAATTCTTATTCCTTCTCCTATTCTCTTAAGAATTTTTGGTTTTCCCCATAAATTGTTAAAATTCCTTGATCCTGACTACACACATATTATCAATATTTATACTTAATAGGAATTTTTAAATTATACATATTTTAAAGTCATATTGATTCTGGCAACTGTGCAATCTGCACTGTAACATGAGGGGACCACGTGGTATTCTGAGTTGACATTCTAACTTCTGAATGAGTAGATGTATGAGTCAATTTCACGGGAGCATGTGGGAACGTACAATCACAGCTGATTGCTTTCCAATGAACTCCTGTATACCTAATGAGCAAGCCAATGTGATGCTATTTGTCACAGAAAAACATATAAATAGAATACATTGTCTATTACTTAAAAAGATGTTCACTCTACTCACTCATAAATTTTGTTTTCAAAGTCAAGTCATTTAGTTCACGTATCAGAGAAGTAAAAACTTCCCAAAGGAGAGTGCAAAGGTATTGAAGGATTGAGGTATTTTGTCTTCATGAAACTGTTATGAAAATAAGAATTATACCAGCAAGAGGTATGGGCAACCAAAAGGGAAACAATACTTCTTTTGCTTATTTCTATGTCCACGTATATCTTTATATGACAAAGTACGAGTTCATTAGCAGGTACACTGGGTTTGCAGTGATTCTCTGCCCAGGACTTCAGTAGGCTGAAATGCAAGTCAGAGTTTCCATTTAGAGCTCAGGCCTTTCCTAACTCACTGGCTGTTGGTAGAATTGTTCTTCTTACGTTTGTAAAAGTGAAGTAAACAGTGCTTGTCGTTTGAAAGTTGGGGAGTTGCTCTGATATCAAAGAGCCTCTTAGAAGGTTCCATAACAGAGAAACTGCCTCTCCATAAAATAGGATTTAGTGTAATGTAGACCAGCAGATCCTCTGGTGTTTCTTCCTGTTTATTTCCAAGGGCTTGCCAGATTACTTAATCTACAAGACACCTTTTGCAGTTTCACTTACCAATGTCACAAACTGATATCCCTTCATACCCAAAAGTCTACCATACTCAAGATTGTAGAGGGTGTAACAATAAAGACGCAGATATTGAAGACCAGGTATGGAATTATGCCTATCAGAGACAGAGAATGGTTAATATCCGAGAAACGGAGGAAACAAATAAACAAAACAGATAAGTAAAAAGAGAAGAAAATGAGGACTATGAAAAAGACTTTCCAATTTGAGAGAGGTAGCTTTAATTCCCCAAAGTTTAATAAGAAAAATGTCAAGAGTTGGAGGCAGAGAAAGGTGAACAACGGCAGCCTCTAAGGGAGACGGCGCAGAAGCAAAATTAATAATTACCTGAGGCATGATGGTGCCTTGTCAAAGAAAAATTAAAGAAGTCAGAGTGTTTACCTAGTGATCTCATTGGGAGCATTATTTTTATAAAATTACTGGGGATAACTCTGAAAGACACGTTGGCAGTAATTCAACATCTGAAGATTAAATAGGAGTCATAGAGGTGGGAAAATGGAAGATGTTTTGAAAGAAATATAGCTCACAAGAAAAAAGAAATTTCCAAATTGCTGGTTTGACTATACAGAATTATAGTGTTAAAACTTTATGAATGCTATTCAGAAATGAAATGACTGCTAGAAAAGACAAAAGTGAATGACTGAAAAGGCACAAGCAATGCCTTAGTTTCAACTACATAAGAAAAAGCTGGAAATGAAAACTAGAAGGGGAAGAATTTAGAGACAGTTCAAAATGTCCTACAAGACAAGGCATTATTGTTCATGACATTGACAGCGCGTTTCCTGGCCACATGGGAGATACCCTAAGAATTCTTTCAGCCAGTTTTACAATTTAGTTGATAAATGACCCACCAGAGGTTAAAAAGATTTACACTTATGTAGTTACTTATGGATATATGGAGAATAAAAAATGTACATGTGTAACATGGAATAGACTGTCTGTTCAGTAACATATGTAAGGGCACACATACAAAAAACCCACAATAGACCATAGAATAAAGGGGAAATGTCCACTTATTTTTCTAAAGGACACAGATTATCTTGATACCATCTTCCTCTCATTTAACTTAGAATACATCTAACAGAGTACCAAGCTGTTCCAGGGAATGATAATATCTACAGATCGCTAGCCACTGGAAGGAGACTGAAAGAGAATCGTGTACTGTGGAATCTGAATAGATTGCAGGTCCAGGGAGAGAGTTCATGAGCTAAGAAACTGATATGATGGATATCAGAAACTACACAGAGACTTGAGCAACAGTGACACAGAAAGGGAAGAAACAGTGGCAGCGAAAAAAATTAAGGTCTAACTGAACACCATTAAACGATATGCACGGAAGCAAGGTCAGTAGGTTTTCTGACAATAATACAAAACACGACCAATTTTTTAAAACAAATAAAGCGACTATAGAAAAAACAACAACAAAACATTTCACAGGTAGTATTCTAGCCAACGGCAGGTCCTTGCTGAGATTGCTTCCTGCTTTTGTTCCCCTGCCAGCTTCCACTTCTGCCTCTTGAGCTGGGGACCCCAGTGCCTTCTGGTAGTCCTAGCTCTCGTAAGCTTTCCAGCCCTCTCTTTCCTTGGACAACAATAAATATAAACTCAGATGACTATCAAAATTACTCTTAAATTGGTTTTGTTATTGTTGGAGAGGGACCTGGTGAACTCATATAATGATGTTGATTGATAAAGCTGAATGAACCTTCCTCTCAGAAAACTACATTCTATTACGGAGGAAGTATTTTTAAAGGTGGAGTTTTTTTTTTTTTTCAAGCACCAACAATTAATAAATGGCTGATGTGGCAGCATGGATCTTCCCACTTCTATTAAAGTTAAATTTATGTATAAGAACTGGGCCACTCTGCGGATACAACTAACCACATAATTTCTTACTGGAAAACTTTACAAATTATGTGTCACAGGTCTAGACCCTAAAGATCACTAGTTATATTCATAGAACAAATCAAGGCTGTGCTGTTAACGACACAGCTTCATTTCACATCTTGTTTTCTGGAACACACTTCACAAGAATTTACTGATGGATCTGCCATATTTTTAACAGTAACCTTGATTTAAGGGACACAGGTCATGCCTCTATGTTACACTTCTGTCAACCATTGAACTTAGAATCTAGCAACTTTGCAAGGAAGGCAGTTTGGTGTAAAACTAACATACTTTATTAACTCTAAAACATAACCTGTATTTATGCTCCATGATTTCTGAAAATTGAGAGACACTGTAGAACACAGATGGCATCATAGTATAACAGCAAGAATTTTTCCTTAGTAGTGGCAAGCACTGCAATTACTAACATCTTTGATTTGAGAAATGTAACCAAGTAAAAAAAAATACAAAAATGCTACACTGTAGTTAGTAAAGAACAAAGAAAACACTACAGGAAATGAGGACAACTTTATAGATGGCTTGTTTCAAGGAGAGCACTGGTGAAAGATCAAAAAACTTCACTGGGCAAGAGGGAAAAAGAATTGGGAGACTGTGGTCACAGTGAACAGAAAAGATTTAAATACTGATATAACTTAGCAACTCAGTGCACTGTTCATAGAAGACTTTGTAAATACTCATCCTGGCATAGTAGCCTAGTAACTGAAGTCCTCACCTTGCAAGTCAGGGAAACCAAACGAGTGCTGGTTCTAACCCTGGCAGCCCTACTTCTCATCCAGCCCCCTACTTGTGGCATGGGAAAGTAGTACAGGATGGCCCAAAGCCTTGGGACCCTGCACCTGCATGGGAGACCCAGAAGGAAGCTCCGGGCTCCTAGCTTCAGATCAGCTCAGCTCTGGCAGTTGTGGCCACTTGGGGAGTGAATCAGCCAATGGAAGAACTTCCTCTCTGTAAATCTGACATTCCAATAAAATAAATCTTTAAAAACAAATCTTAAAAACAAGACTAAAATTAATAAAAAACTGGAAATCTGAATTGTAAATTGATAGTAAAATTCTGTGGGTGATTTGCACTGATGGCATCCAAGCACTAACGGGGCACTAGTTATCTGATGCTGTAGGCTTAGTGTAGTTTTTTCAAGTCTCAATGATAGTGTGCTAGATTTATTAACTAGCTTCAAGGGGGCTTGCCAAAGAGTTAGAAATAATCCAAGTTGTCATCTAAGTCAACTCTTCATCCCTGATTCAATGACTCTTCCCCCAGTAGCAGGCAAGTGGCAATGTCTCAAAGGAATCCAAATTCCTCTGAATAGAGTCCCATTATTATCGGCTTGTCTTATTATGCCCTAATTGTCATAAAATGTTCCTGATAAGTTAGAGGAATTTGTTTATTTGCTTCATTTGTTTTTGACAATAGTCCTATAATATTCTTTTGATTACATTATTTTGTGTTCAATTTAAAATTCAATTTAAAAACTAGTGTCTTGTCTTTGTATCATCTCACTAGATTCAGATAATGTGCCCCTATCAGGTCGCAAGTATACTGAGCAAGATTGTGTTGCATCATGGCTAGGATGCCATAATTTATTAGAAACTTAAGTTGTTCCATTGCTAGAACAATTCAAGAAAGTTCCCTTTACACTATTTGAGAAAAACTAGAAAATTCTATACAAAACAGGTGTCAGTCATGGCCTTTTCCATTTGGGTAGCTTCCCACCTACTGAATACTCCTTCTCCCCAAAATAATGTCTTACTTGGCCTTATTACATTACTGATTTTAATTTCTGAGATTCTCCTGCAGGACAGTTCAGCTTAAGAGTGCATTAGTGTCCTAATATCTCAGCTGTATGCTACATTTATTATGTATCAATTTTGGTTCATTAAATTGGAAAACTTGTCAACACATCATAGATGTCTTAAACTGTTAGCAAAATTACAGCTAAACTAAAAGGCAGTAAAGTAATATTAGACACAACAAACAGCATCCTAACAAAATATTATATGCAGGCACAAAGCAGTAATCTAGCAGCTAAATCCTCACCTTGCATGTGCTGGGATCCCATATGGGCATTGGTTCATGTCCCTGCTGCCCCACTTCCTTTCCAGCTCCCTGCTTGTGGCCTGGGAAAGCAGCTCAGGATGGTCCAAAGCCTTGGGACCCTATACCCATGTGGGAGACCTGAAGGAAGCTCCTGGTTCCTGGCTTAGGATCAGCTCAGCTCTAGGTGTTGTGGCCACTTGGGGAGGGAATCTGCAAATGGAAGATTTTTCTCTCTGTCTCTGTAAATCTTTGAAATAAAAATATATAAAGTTATTATATATACGTACATATATAATATACAAAGACTATTCTTTTTAAATGTGAAGGAAAAATGACATAAGTACTAAAATTTATTCTCAAATTTGGAGAAACAATGTAGAAATATGGCGAATGAGAGAAACTGCAAAGACAGAGCTGAGAGGAAGAGTTGAAGGGGTGGGCACTGGTGGTAAGAATTAAAGATAGAGTACAAAGTCAGATCAGACTGTAGAGAGCTGTATATTACCTCACTTGGGTATTTACCCATTAAGTTTCCCTGACCGCTGAAAAGGGAAAGGCCATGCAGAATCTGACCAGGGAAGTTAACAACTGGGGTGCACTCCCAGAAGCCAACTGGAGAGAAATCTGCAGACGGGGTCAGGGGGGATTCTACACTAGTTGCTGCACAGTGCAGCAGTGCGGTCAGTACAAACAGCAGTGCGTGGGCACATTGACCAAAGACACAGACTGGAGGGGATGCCAGATTCTGGGAGCAAGATGAGGGCAGGATCCAGCAGCCTGTGCAGCTGGTGGTATTGCTTGAGAGATAACCTTGCAATCCTCAAAGACTTACGGTGCACAACTCCAGTGGGAATCTCACAAAGGAAAAGCACATTGCTTTCTTTCCATCTGCCCACGATGGCACCTGGCAACGAGCCAGGACAAAGTGTCACCTTGACTCAGAGAAAGATTGTTGAGCATCTAGTATGTGCAACCAGGGTACTTTATCAGAGGGATAAACCCACATTTCCCACCGATTTAAGAGTTTGAGCTGGAGAGTTTGCACGAGGTTGGGTTCCCATCTGATACGTTCAGATCTGTGTACACTATCAAGGGTTCTGAGGCTTAAATTGGCAAAGCAGTACACACAATTAGCTGGCTCTATGAATGTCTCTCTTCTGATGGGGGATGCAGTGGACTTACACGGCTGAGTGGGTCATCTGCTCTCCATGACCTTGGAGGCCTGGTGGGCTATGAATGTGTCGATTCTGTGCTGCACAGCAGTGAATGAATGAAACATAGCTGGGTCTCTGGTTTCAGCTGAATGGATCTTCCTAAATACACAAGGTAGGTCACTACTAAGGACTGTGTGCTTACACTGAAGGACCCACAGAACCTTTGTGCAGTTAATGCATCTGCTGGTGGGAGTTGTACCCACAATGGGCTGGGCTCAGGCACTGACTACCTTGGAGAAAGGAGGTAAGGCACAGCACTGGGTGTGATTAAAACCTCGCCTAGTTTGCAAGAGCATGGTTCTGCACTTCTGTGCCACATGTAAACACGGACCAGAGCTCCCTCACCCCACCCAGCACACAACCACTGCTTTGTTCTGCTATGTGAGCAAAAGCCGGGAACTAGACTGCTTGAAGATCTGAAGAACACAATGGGCAACTGGATAAATGTCAACATTACTGTTACATGAAAATAAACAGGAAAAGGAGGTTGCTGGAGAAACTTGGAAATCAATCGCGTACTAAATATTCAAACCTTGTTTTCCTGTTTGTCTTTCATATAAGCATTAGCTCATAGATAAAGTGCTTATCATGTAATCAGGGTCCTGGCCAGTTTCTGCTTTACCCCATACACAGGCCTAAGGCAATGAGACCTTTCCTGGATTTTTTTACCCAAGATAATTTTATTTCATAAAACTATGGTGCACTGATATTTACTTATTAAGCTGTCATTGGATTCTTGATTAAATGATATTTTGATGTTATATATCTCCTTTATCTTCTCTTTCATGATTTGAAATATGTGAAATCTCTGCTAAAATCTCAACTAATTCTGGGGCTGTATCTGAAATTCTTTTCTCAATTTCCTCATGAACATACTTGCCTCTCTTTGTTCTATTTAAGATTTCAGAGCAAGTCTTAACTAGATTTTTACATCTCAGTTGCACAGTATTTTTCTGTACATGGAAATCTTACCACTGCTGTGAGAAAAGAAGTATCATTTACTTAAAAAAAAAAAAAGATTGAAGGACAGTACAACCTTCAACTGATACTTAAGATTTAGAGACAAGTTTAAATTCCATACATAGTTTTTTTAAAATGAAACCACTTGGCCAGGTATTTAGCCTAATGGTAAAGACATCATTTAAGATCCCTGCATAGCATACTGGAATACCCAGGTTTAATTTCTGACTCCAAGTTTGAATCTAGATTCTTGGTAATGCAGAATTTAGGAAGTGGCAGTGATGACTCCAATTCAGTTCCTGCTCCCAGGCTTGTATCACGTCCCAGCTCCTGGCTTTGCCCTGGCTATTGAAACTATCTGGCAAATAAACTGGTGGAAGAGAGCTCTTTTTCTCTGCATATCTGTGTCCGTGTGTCTGTCTCTGCCTATTCATTTTTTATTCTCAAATAAATAGAATGAACTCTTTTATTCATTAATGTAACACATTGCAGTACAGCAGGTAAAGCTGTAGCCGGTGGTGCTGGCATCTCATGTGGGTGCCAGTTCATGTTTTGGCTGCTCTACTTTGATCCAGCTCCCTGCTAATGGCCTAGAAAAAGCAATGTAAGATGGCCAAGGTGTTGGGCCTCTGTCACCCATGTAGGAGTCTGGGATGAAGTACACGGCTTCTGGCTTCAGCCTGAAAGAACGCTAACTATTTTGGTCATCTGAAGAGAAAATTAGCCAATGGCAGATCACCTCATTCCCCTCCCTTTCCATCTCCCTGCCTCTCTCTCCCTTTCTCCCTTTCTCTGTAACTCACACTTTGAAAATACATCGTTAAAACGAACACAATTTAAGTAACTCTGACTCAATCACCAATTAAAGCCCAGTTTATAAGAAAGCAACATCTTCATTAAGTAATTGTAAAAATACTTAATTCAGACTTATAATGGTAGACAGGTGTAATGTATTTAAAAACTACATTATGTACTTTGTTAATTCTCTCATAGTTCTTTTTTCCTTATCTTTAATAATTTCAGTACTGTCAATCACTGGCTGGAATTCCATCCACAAAACAAGCTATTTTCTAAGTATAGCAAATTCTGCCATTATAAGTAAATAACATGTTTTCTCTGACTAGTTTGCATGATGGTCATATTCTATAATCATTTCCTTGCCACAAAATGCAACTTTCATACTCAATTTCAAAGGTTTTTATCCTACAACAGGGAAGCCAGATGTAGATACCCAGTCCCGTGAAGGTTCCCTCTACTCTTACAGTTTACTGATCACTAATCACTTAAGTTCTTAGATGTACCTATTCATGTATCTTGCCTGACTCTGTCACAGAGAAAACTCACTGTTATACAATGATTCTTCTACAAACATCAAACTTATTTAAAAGCCATTCACTGAACACACTGCCTTGCAATGATGGGTAAGTACAAGTAAACAGTTATGTCATGTTAATAGTTACATTATGGCAGTAGAGTTCTTGTCAACCCCACTATGTGTTTTCCATCCAAGTAAGAAAAGGAGCGGGGCAAACCATTCCAGGGGTGTTGATATGGCTACCAATTTCAAGACCTACTGCACTCACCAAGAAATGCATATACTTGGGATTTGAGGGTGTGAAATGCTCAGTTAACACACATTAAGCTGGAGTACCCTGAACCTTGATGGCAATCCCATCCTTAGATCTAGTTGAGATTGTTATTGGCTTGCATTATACACTTCAGAAGCCTGCACATTATAAGCACACATTCACAAAGTTCCATTGAAGATAGATGAGGGCATTTCCCATTGAAATTTGGAAGTAGCCTAGGAGAATCTAATCTACAAACACAAATTTTACTTCTTACAATTAACGTTATTCAGTGAGGTGGTATGGGTGTGGGGAAGCAGCTGTAATCTCCTTCTCATGAAGGCTTATGTTGTGCTACTGCTTACACTGGAGCATAAAACTGCCTGGTTTAACAACATTCAAATTAATTAGCCTGTCAAAAGCATTTTGCCAGATCGCACAAATCTAATAGAGTCTTGCTTAACAAAGTGGTATTTGCCAATAATACCTAACATTCTTTCACGTGGTTCTATTTGTAGAATTCCAATAGGTGGTTCTGAACACCCACACACTATGAATAATATTCCTAGCAGTTACACAGAAAGCTGAGAAACACTCTTCAATTAAACAAATCACATTTCCCTTATTTATTTCTATGTGGGTTAGAAAGAACAAATATAAGCTCAATGTTATTTTTCCATTGTCGTTTATATCCACACTGAGCAACAGAATTACAAATCGCACTGCTTGTATTATAAAAGTTAACAGGGCTAAGTATGAAGAAAGAGAAACCTTGTATCGTATTGGCTGGAATGTAAATTAGAATGAATATTATGGAAGCAGTTTGGAAGTTTCCCAGATAATTAAAATTGAAACTACCAAAGGGTCCAACAATCCCACTTCTGATTTTATACACAAAGGAAAAGAAATCATTTTGCTGAAAAGATACTGCATTCCCATGTTTATTGCCAACAGTTCCCACAATAGTTAAGATATGGCCTTAAAGTGATCATCAACAACACTACCATTACTAGCACACACACAAGCAGAGAGATTTACTTTTCAGCCTTAAAAAGGAACAAAATCTTGACATTCTTGATGATGTGGATCAATCTGAGGCACATTATACTAAGTGAAATTAGCTAGGCACATAGAGGCTAATATAAATAAGTAATGATATTACTTAGATGTGGAATCCAGAAGAGTCAAATCACATAGCAGCTGAGAAGGAGGGCAAGGGGTGGCAGAGGCTGGGATAAGGGAATGGGGGAGTTGCTGGTTGAGGGATACACTTTCAGGCAGACAGGGTGAGTAAGTAAGTGTGGTTCTACTGTACAGCATGGCGATTCTGTTTAATAATTATGAACTACATGCTTGAAGAATGCCAAGAGGTTAGATCTAAAATACTTTGCACACACAGAAAAAAGGTATAATGGATATATTTGGCTTGATTTCAAAATATATGCATTGTTAAAATATCACATTATTTACCACAAAACAGGTTAATGAGTTTTAACTACAACTTTAGATTCTAATTAAATATTATTAGTAATATTTGCTTAAACTATACTGATCAATTTTAATCATTTTTATTTTCTATTTTAGAAAGACTTGTTTGAAAGGCAGAAACAGATACAAAGGAGAGATAGAGATCTTCTATCCTCTGAGTGATTCCCCAAATGGACCCAATGGTCATGGTTAGGCCAAGGATAAAATATTTAGCCAGCAGCTCCAAGTGGGTCTCCTATATGGGTAGCTGGGGCTGAAGCACATTGGCCCTATGTGGTCCTTTCCCAGACTCATTAACAGGCAGCTGGATCAGAAGTGCGGTGTCCTTGCGGCAGGATGGCAGCACAGACATTGGCTTAACACATTGTACCGCGATGCTAGCAGCAGAAAAATCATTTTTAGATTTCAACATTTTACTTTTATTTTACATTAATTCTGAAAATGTCAAAATGTTAACCCCTTTGAATTTTATGATTTTTATTACTAGTCTTACAAAAATGAAAAAAAAATACTGATTATATCAAAAACTATTTTGCTGAGAGGTAAGAAAAATAAATTTACTGAGGATTAATAACGCATATTTCAAACTTTTACTTAGTCAAATATTGCTACCTTAAAATAAGATGACTGAAATGGCCAAAATAAATTCACCCACTATTAATATTTTAGTACCAGCTTCCCATCTGCCATACTTGAGTAATGATTCAACAAAGGGCCTCCTACAATCTCTCCCATTCTGATTCTTTAAATACTTCTCAAAGTGTTCAAAATCAAGGCTCATATGCAAATACGATGGTCATGCTAAGCTCTCACTTTTCACTTTTACTTTTTTATTGCAGGACAGGTCTCAATTAGTGGGAATATGTTTCTAGGCTCTTAAAACTCTCCAGCCAAATCTATCTTTCTAGTCACTGCTCCAGCCACTTGACCATGAACTGTAACTCCGTCATATTCCTAGTCATTATTACCCCACTATGATACTTCCATACCCCACGCTGGATTAAAATCTCCAACGTCTACCCTAGTGTAGAACAAAAGCCACCCCTTTAAGCCTCAGACAGCAATTGTCCTCTTTGTTTTCCTACACCCCTCCCTGACTCTGTAGGCCACAGATTCTTTCTTCATTTGCAATTCCTGACACTATACAATTCCTTCTCGCAGTATTTATGTTGGATTTTAACTGTTTATGGATTTCCCTTCACAGCTAGGCTGTGAGTTCCTGAGGAATAGAGGAGGACACTACTTTATTCATTTTTATGTGCTCAGCAGCGAGTAGAGCACCTGGCATATGTAGACCCAATAAATGTTTGTGAAATTGAATCGACTCTTCCAAGGGACATATTGGCTTAAAATCATACCACGATAGACATTACTAATATAAGTCTTTCCTGAGGGCAGAAGGTTATTTTTTTTTCTAGGAGAGAGTGTAGAGAACGCTTCAGGGCAGTGAAGGTGAGAGAAATATACAAGATATTTTATGACACTTCCTCTCAGCAGATATTTTCAGTTTTAGAACCTAATTATATACAGTGTAGAGAAAAACATCATTTTATTTGTTTTAATGTTGATGTAGTAGTTGGCCAGCAGAGGGAGAAAATACAAAGAAAATACAGGCTGTGAAATTTAGCTCTCTCCATTAAAAACTATATATTTTTAAATTTTAGCTCAGTGTATGTATGACTTGGTCCAATAATATGTGGTTATCCAAATCATCTTTGCCAATCCTCCAAATTTTAAAGCCTTACCCTTATTTTTCTTTAGGTTGAATGAACTCAGCAGTGTATTTTACTTGAGAGCCAGCAAGCTCTCATCTGAAATTAATAGAAAATTATGCCTTTCAGTGAAAGCTGCAATTTCCAGATGCTCATTCCTTCTCTCATTGCACACTAATGAAATGAACTGGAATATTTAGGCACTAGATATTTGGTTGCATGTGTTTGAGGGACGTTAGCCAAGATTTGATGATGCAAGAAGTAACTGGTTTTTCCTTGCACAACAGAGTTGGAGTTAAGAGACTGAAGGTAGTAACTGCGTAGGTAGCATGTGGCTCTTGATATTTTCTTGTTAGGTAATGTATTCTCTGTGTGTGTGTGTGTGTGTGTGTGTGTGTGTGTGTGTGTGTGTGTGTGTGTGTGTGTGTGTGTGTTTTCCCAATATGTTTAACTAATGTATTGTCTGTTTAATGAAAGCATAAAATATAGAATGCAGACTAATGAATCAGGTAAAAAGAGGATGATTATTCACAAAAATTGCATTATTTCCTGTGCAATATAATTCAGAGTTCTCATTAGTGCATGTCAAATAAAATAAGATCTTTGAAACAGGATAAGAATTCACACCAATACAAAAACACCCCATGTTTAAATAGCGCAACTTGTAAAGAAAATGGTAATTCTGAGAAAATGTGAGCAGCACTTACACGTAGTCTGTAATAGATGTCTCACTCTCCAGTTCAAAATCTGCCCATTCTTTCACTTCATTAGCTTGTCAGCTCATCTTTCAGTACTGTCTTCCTTGAACCCATATTTCAAACCATAGTAAGAGTTGTTTAACATTTGAAATAATTTTCATTTAGTTGAGAGAGAGACAGACAGGAGTATCTGCAATGCCCTGGTGCGCTCCCCAAGGGCAACAGTTAAGGCTGAGCCACAGTGAAACCAAGAACTCAATCTGTTTCTCATAGGGGTTGCAGGCATCTAACCTCTGAACTGCAGCCCACGGTCTCTGAATGTACACAACAGGATTGGAGCAGAGATTCAAACCAGGAGTTCAGTTACAGCATGCATGCATCCCAAATGGTGTCTTAATTGCTATCACCCAATACCTACCCCACCCCAGGGGGCTTTTTTTTTCATTTACTTTTAAAAGCAAACATGAAAGGTCCAATTCAGTTGGAGAAAATATATTCCAATTAGAAGCTCTGTACATTTTACTTAGTTTCTTCCAAAGTAATATTTTGCAATATTAGTGTATTACTACAAAAAGGATATTGACACCAACATAGTCAAGATTCAGAATTTGTCCGTTATTAAGCCTCTCTATTTTAACTGTTGTGGTTTACATGTATTTCTTTCCCTCACACATCCTTAAATCTAGTTTCCATCTTTCCAACTTTGTCATGTCAAATCATATGCAGTGCAAACTTTTCTCTTGTGCTTCATTCTTGAGAGATTTATCCAGTTATTGCTCATTCTGAACAAAGGTGAAAACATTTGCATATAGAGTTTTATTTTAATGTAAGTTCCCCCCCCCCCACCGGAACAAATTCCCCAGAATGTCACCTATGTGTCACAGTGAAGACACTTGGTTGTTTAGCTTTTCCATAATACCTGTGATAGCTTACATTCCTTCTAGCAGTGTACTAGTAATCTATGAATTGCCACAAACATTTGGTGCTGTCAACTTTTAAATCATTTTGATACATTTGTACAGCCATCTCATTGTTTTGGAAGGCATCTCTCCCTAACAGCAACTCATTTTGAGCATCTACTCATGTGCTAATCTGCTGTTCATCAGCTACTTATCTCTGCATTTGCTTGCCTACTCATCAATTAGGTTATTCTTTTACTTCTAGGTTTTAAAAGTTCATTATATATTCTAGATACCAGTCATTTGCTGGATATGAAATATTTTATTCTATTTACATTTCCAGTCATTTATGATCTCTTATGAGGCAACTTTCAAAAATATTTGATGATGTCTAATTGAATTTTCCACTTATGGAAAATATTTGTGGAGTAAGTTTTAAGAACTTTGCCTATTGCTAGATAAAAAGCTTGTAATCCTATATCTTACCCCTAATAATTTTTAAACAACATACTTTCTTAACATAGTTTTTACTTGAAACGTGGAAAGGGAAAAAGGGTAGGGCAGGACAGGGCAGGACAGGGCAGGACAGGGCAGGTCAGGCCAGGTAAGGGGAGAGAATGTGGATTCATTTCCTGTCTGTTGGTTCACCCTCTAAGGGCCAGCAACAGTCAAGCAAGGCCAAGGTGAAGGCTGGAGGCTGGAACTCAAACCAGGCCTTTCTCAACAATGTCAGGAACCCAATTACTGAACCATCACTGTTGCCTTTCAGGATACAGATAAGCATGAACTTGGATTCCTGAGTAGATATGGGCCTTAACAGCAGGTACTCATATGGGTTGTGTTTGTCATAGTTGCAGCACCAAATGCTTGCCATAGTTCAGACTTTAAAGTGTTGTTGTTTTGTTTTTTACATAAGCTTTTTACCTTAGAATAGTTACACACTTGGAAAAAATGTGTATTAGAAATAGTTCTCATAAACTCCAAGAGCATGCTTATTCTATGGTTAACATCCCATTATGTTTGACATAATTAATGCTTCTTGAACAAGATTTAAGATTTGGGTAGCTTTTATCTACGTATGTCAAATTTCTCTGGCATAATTTTCTGAAAAGAGTATTCTCCATTGTACTGTACGTGTATTTTTTTTCCAAAAAAACAATTTAGTATATCATTATAGAAACGTTTCTGGTTGTCTTTTCTGCTGCATTGCTCTTTATGTCTAACTCTTGGCCAATGCCAGTGTTGGTTATTTTAAGTATACAGGTTTAAAATTTTCCCAGTAAACAATGGGTGTTGAAAGGAATGGAAGGATGATATGAAGTGAGGTGGAGAAACATGTAAATTATTTGGGCTTTGAAATGCTAAGCAGATTAAAAAATATGTCTTGAAGAAATGTAACTGAAGATAGAAAGTGATAATTCACAAGGAGGAGATAGAATTACAAGTTCAGAGAAACAGGTTTCAGGAGCCAACCACCAAGACAGAGTCTACAACATGGAAATCCTTTGGACAGATCATGTAGTGATGCATTCACTCTGAATTCAGGCTTTTTAAGTAATTCACTCGTTTTAAATACACATGGTTGTCCTATCAGGTGCTTTGTATTGTAACAAAAATAAACTGAGCATATGACCTTGGTATCCAAAATAGTCAAGGGTACCATCATTGGCCACATAGCCCAATTCACCAACCTGATGGTTACCTTCTAGTGCCTTCCTCCCACCACAACCTACCCATGCTCAATCAAAGTCTTTCCTTTTTATCTCACTGTCCCCTGCACCAGAATCATAGTAAACTTTATATATTGCCACCATGCACACTCACGGACATGGATACACACACAAACACACACACCTTCATTTTATGCTCAGTGATATGACATGTGAGATCCTTATGCTTACAATGACAAATTGATTCACATTCTCCCTACCAGCATTCTAAACTCGATTTTGATTGGATTTTTACCAATGATAAAGATGAAGTTCAGCATAAAATACCTTTGCATGTATGTCTAATTATCAACAAACAGGATAAACAACTCAGTTTGGAGTGATAAGAAAAATTCAAGCTGGGTTAGCAAATACTGGAAATACCTCAGAGGGGAGTGTGTCATTCACCTCAGACTATGATAAAAATGGAACAATACCCTAGTCAATACCCCATGAAGCTACGCTATTTACTACATCACATTGTCACTCTTTCATTAGTTGCTTTTTGCTTAAAATTAAGCAATTTATATTTGTTTAAAATAACATTTTATATCATTGAAATTTATTAAATATCATGGATATCTAAGTTGAAAATATTCACTGGTATATGGCTTAAATTTAGCTTTTGTAATAGTAACAATTTCCCAACCATATATAGTGTGTGATCTTCTACTGTATGATCAGCTTACTCATTAATGACAAAATATTGAGAACGACAATGTCTCTATCATATATAATTTGAATTAGTGCATTGCCCTGTCATGCATAAAATACTTTACTACCTTGAAATAAGTCATTTTCTGAACAAAGCTTCAGGGAAAATACATTGTTACAATTTCCAAGTTCAATCTTTGTGATTGTTGGATAAGCCTCTTATATGATGATGGTAGCATCATGAAATAAAAAATTAGCATCTTACACAGGCTTTATAGAAAAACAAGTTGTCTACATAACAACATCAAAGTCACTCAATCTAGAAGGTTATCATGATTTATAGTTCTGTAATGCAATGTTTATTTTGATATTGAATTTTAAACTAAATGGCAGTTTGGGGGTTGGTGGAAAAATAGGCAAAGAATCTATACAATAGTGCATGTGTAACAGTGATACGATAAACATAGTTTGAGTGTGGAAAAAATATGGAGCCAGCTGTCTCTTATTAGTGAAAGAATCTTTTCAAAAGTTTATAAATTAGGAAAGAATAATTTAAAAGAACAACACTAGACACCCTTCCACCAATAGAAAAAAAGTCAGAGAAGTTTAACTGGAACAGGTATCCATAAAGAAAGTTCAGAGACCGGCATCGATGAAGACTGAGGAATGCGATAAAGTTATCTGTAATTCTATAGTTAGAGCAGCACAACCTACAAAAGGAACAACATGGAAATAACCCAGATGCCAAGTAGAAGAGGAGTAGATAAAGAAACTGTAGTACATCTACTCTAAAATACTACTCAGTCATTAAAAGTAATGAAATTCTACCACAGGAAACAAAATGATCCCAACTAAAAAGCAATATGGTCGGTGAAATGAGACAAGGACAAAATATCTCCAAACAACAAGCATGATATATTCTGATATAAGGCAAACTCCCCACAACATACAAGATCAGTAGATACACAGGTAAGCATGTGTATACATATATTTACCTAGAGAATCTGTAAAATGAAAGCAAGTATACTATGAAGTGGAGATACAGTACAGTATGCATCTGTACTTCTGAATTAAAGATGGACTCTTAATGAAACTTTTAAATATATAAATACAATAGAATACTGGGCTTTACATCATTCTCTATACCTACAATGCCAGGATATACTTAAATAGCAGAATGATGGACTTGTGAATGTTTTTGAGGGACTAAACTGCCATTACAAGATAGGGGTACACAGTGGGAGGAATGAGGACAGGGAGGGTATAAAGGGAAATCCCTGAGCCTATGGAACTGTATCATGGAAAATAAAGAATTGTTTAAAATACATGAATGAGGATGTGAGCATTTCTCAGACCTTCCAAGGCCTCATACAACATGTTAGACATATTGCTATTGTTCTAAGAATAGGAGTAATGAATCAGTAATTACTACACTAGTACCTGATGATAATACAACTGTGTTCAAATGCGATTCCAATGAATATTGCACTATTCCTGATTTTTACCATCTATTTTATGAAAGAAAATTGTTGATGTGTGCCTGTATTAGAAATTCTGATTATATTAGAAAAGACAGAACACACATGAGGTAATTTCTTAAGAACAAGATTAGCACACTGGGAATTAATAGTTGCATAAAATGTCTGTACTCCTGAGTAATAGCAGAATTTTCATTTTTTATTTTGCCATTTTCTTTTTATCTCTCTTTTTCATCTTCTTTCCTTACCATGATACCTTTATATATCAGAATGTTAAGCTTGTTACTATGGAGTATATGAATATTCTAGTACATTAATTTGGAAAAAAAACAAGAGGTTAATATGGAGAAAATAGGTCAAGAAAGGAAGAACTCCCGTCTTTTCAATCTGTACAGTGAAAAATACGAAATGTACTTTTTGTGTAAATAGAAACTTTAAAATATGTGAGAAAACATGTTAAAAATGTTAATTTGGTGCACCTACATGTAAATATGAAGCTGAGAAAAATATGATCAGTGCACAACATGGGTGGCTTGTATTTTGGACTAGTCTGTATTATTGGACAACCACGAAGCTAAACACAAAGACAATATTTAAAGAAGCAGTCGGCTTGAAGAGCGAGCCATCAGAGCTCTGCTTAGTTTGAGTATTCTTGAACTGTATTCCTGAACACTGGCTAAAGAAAGAAAGCATTCATTTTCATGTGTGTGGTGTTTTGTAATAAATCAGTGAAGTTTACTTTTCTGACAAAAGTATAATATTTATCAGATATATATCTACTTAATTTTATATTCCCCACTAATCTTTGATATTTCTGTTAAATCCTTTCACTTACTAGGGTAAACTAACATGGGATTCATGCAAATTGCACCAGTTAATCTGAAATTTTACTGGACACATTTGTCCATGATTTCCATCAGATAATGTTTAGTGATACACTATAGATTCACTATTTAAAATTATTTCAATTATTGGTCTCATATCAGCTAAATACAGTTATGCTTAAAACAATCACTACAGGAAATTTATTGGAAATGTATCAATCAGGAAATTGAAGCACACAAAATGTTGCTACTCAAATGCTTCAGCAATAACAAACAGCAGACAGTCTCCAAAGTAATACCCTTAGGAACCATGCACTGTCCATCATTCTGTTTCTGGTGACATTCTTGCTGTAGAATGTAGACATTGCCTGCTGCTTCAGCCCAACTCACATTTGAGTAGGACTGAATCAGCAAAAAGCAGATAAGAGAGGTGAAAAGGTTTCCCATCTCTTTCCTTCCCTTTTGTATAGCATGAAACTACTCCTTAGCCCTTTCTCCAACCTGAGACAAATACAGGTGCTAGACATTCTGAAGATTATACATTTAGTGAACAAGAGAAAAACACATTCAAGTTTTTGCTCCTGGACGTTACCCTGTGAGTGATCATGTGTGTCTATGGGTTGATGACTATACACACTTAGTGTGTAAAATCAAGACAGTGATAATGTCTTAAGAGATAATTATTTGTATTTGAAAGGCAGATTATCACATAGAAAGAAGGAGAGACAGAGAGCGACAGAGAGAGGGGATGGGTAGCCATCTTCCATCTGCTGGTTCATTCTCCAAATGCACAGTGGCTAGAAATGAGCCGGCATGAAGCCAGTAACCAGTAGCCTTTTCTAGGTCTCCCGGGCGGGTTCATGGGCCCAAGGACATGGACCATCTTCCACTGCTTTTCCAAACCATAAGCATGGAGGTGGATCGAAAGTGGAGCAGCCAGGACAAGAATCAACATCCATATGGGATGCCAGCACTGGAGGTGGAAGATTAGCTTATAATGCCACTGAGCCAGTCCTGACAGAATTTTTAAGAACATTCTCACTAAGGAGTTACCTTCCAGACTTTCTTGGATAAATGCGTATATCCCTCCAGCACCATCATGCCTGAATAGCCTCAGTGACTCTGAGAACAGCAAACAGATCTCAAATGGAGAAACGTGAGGATTATGTACAGAAAGTGCTCCCCAAACCAGATCAATAGTAACTATGCGCCCATCCTATCATCAGAATGTACATTCATTGGTCTCCTCACCAAACACTAAAGTCTATCAACTCACTTTATTCCTACATTTTCAATGTCCTCCCATTACAACAGTTCAGAAATATGAAAATGATTAGCATTCCCTATGAAGCAGTGGATCTAAAGTTTATAAACTGATATTCAAATCTACTTATGGATAGGGCTGTAGATTAGTCAAGTTAATATCTCTTTGGCATTCTGAGTTATGACAAACTCAGAAGCAAAATTTTTTTTTAATTTCATTACTATGAAGAGAAAAGATTTCATGTATTTCATAGTGTTCAAAGATGATTATCATATGTTTTCTCCCTACCCCTCCCTGTCTCAATCGTTCTCTTTGACATGTTTCTTTTAAAGCTCATAATGAAGCCCTTAAAAATGGTGGGGGCACATAGCACCACAGCAGTACACCAAGTTTTTAATCAACTGGTTCACTAGGCACTCTCATGTGTGTTTAAGGTAGACTGAACAGCCTGACTGCAAAGACTGGATGTACTCTGAGAAACTCTCCCAAATCCATCTGGATTGTTGGTCTTAGCTCTTCATCATTATAGCTTCTGCAACAAGAAGGTTCAAAATGGCATCTTCACTGAGCCACCTGATGTCTAAAAAGAGATCACTAAAACAGCTGGATCTAGCCAGGTTTATTTTTTATCTTACAACATTTCCTAGACTAGCTTTGACTTATTATACACAAAATACCAGACCCAGAGAGGATTCATATACCCAAGCAGTAGTTTTCATTAATGTGATCGAATAATGGATAGGCAGAACTAGGAAGATTTTTATAAGCCTTCAAAACATTATTTCTGTTGCATATTGTCAAACAAGCCACCAAGGTTAGCACATTTCCTAGGAGAAGAGGAATGATATTTTACATACATTAGGTAGAGTAGCAAAAATTTGCATCATCTTTCAAGAGGTATTTACCCAACAAAAATACAATGGCAAATGTAGGTAGAAAAACCAATGCACACACATACATACACTCACGCACACTTCATTCTATTCTCCTAGGTATTTTAGCAAAGGTACTAAATACTTCCATTCCCATTTTCTCCAGCTGAAAAGTGATACATCTGTCTTTTTCTGTTCATCAGAAACAGTAACAATACAAAATATTTTTAAAAGCATAGAATATTATGCTACTGAAAGAAATAATCACATAAAGAATTGTTTCTGAATCCAACATCGCTTTAATACCAAAGCCAGACAGGCACACAGAGAAAGGAAACTGCAGAGCATATCCATGATGAACATAGATGCAAAAACAAAAAAGACCAGCCAACAGAATCCAATATATCAGACAAATCATTTACCCAGATCAGGTTACATTTATTCCTGGCATGCAAGAATGGTTTAAAATACACAAATCAATAAATGTGATACCCCATGTCAATAAAGTATAGAATAAAATCCATGTAATCATCAATAGATACAGAAAAGCATTTGATAAAATGGAGTTACACTGCATGCTAAAAACCCTAAACAAGATAGGCATAGAAGGAACATACTACAACATAATCAAATCAAGTTACAAAACTCCAATGCCAGGCTCATATTGAATAGGAAAAGGCTGGAATCTTTCCCACTAAGATCTGGAATTAAACAAGGATGTCCACTTTCACCCCTGCTATTTAGTATAATACTGGAACTCCTCTCTAGAACTATTAAGCAAGAGAAATAAATGAATTCAAATTGGAAATGAGGAATTAAAATTATCTCTGCTCAAGACAACATGTTTCTTTACACAGGAAAGTCAAAAGACTCAATCAAGAGACTATCAGAACTCATAAGAGTTTGACAAGGGTAGCAGGAGACAAAATAAATGATCATATATCAATGGCACAAGTATACACAAACTTTTTTGCTGAGAAAAAAAAACTTGTAAATTCATTCTCCATTAAAACAATGGAAAATTGTAAATACCTTAGTATAAACCTAATCAAAGAGTAGAAACCTGTATTATAAAAATTACAAAATATTAAGAAAGAACTAGAAGACATTAAAAGATTGAGAAATTTATCATGTGCCTGGATCAGTAGAATCAACATATCAAAAATACATATTACTAAAAATCACACATTTAATGTGATTCCAATCAAAATCCCAACAATATTCCTCTCAGAAATAGAAAAGATAGAAAAATTCATCTGGAAATGCAAAAGACCCTGAATAGGAAAAAGTAACCTGAAGCCAAAGCAATCACAATTCCAAACCTTGAGACATATTGCACAACAGTGGTAATCAAAACTGTCTGGCACTGGCACAGAAACAGAGCAGATCAATGGAGCGAAACAGAGAAGATCAATGAAACAAAACACAAATCACAGAAGGGAGCCCAGACATGTACAGCCAATCAATCTTTGACAAGAGAACCAAAAATAACCCAGGGGAAATCCTAGTCTCTTCAACAAATGTTGTTAGAACAACTGAATATCAGCTTGCAGAGATAAGAAGCATACCCCCCACATCTCACCTTACACATAAATCAGCATTAAATATATCAAGGATATAAGTCTTCACTCAGAAACCACCGAACTAATAGAGAGAAACATAGAAGCTCTATGCAACATACAGGCACTGGTAAAGAATTCTTACATTCTAAGTCACCAAAAGCACAGGCAGTCAAGTCCAAAATAAAAAAAAAAGAAAAGAAAAGAAATGGGGCTACATCAAAGTAAGAAGCCTCTGCACAGAAAAAAAATCATCAACAAAGTGAAGAAGCAATCAACAGAATGGGAGAAAATCTTTACACGCTACACAACTGATAGGGCACTAACATCCAGGATTTACAAAGAGCTTCAATGACAGGCAAAGGAAGTGAACAGATATTTTTCCAAAGAACAAAGTCAAATGGCTAAGGGACACAAAAAATGGCTCAGGTCACTCACTAGCTAATAGATTAATGCAAATAAAAATCATATTGGGGTGCCACACAACTCCAGTGAGAGGCATACGATGAGAACTCTACGAACAATACTTGCTGGCGTGGATGTGGGGAGAAAGGTGTCCTACTCCATTGCCTTTGGAACGTATGCTAACATAGCCATTATGGAAGACAGTATGGAGAGTGCTGAGACAATTGAAATCTGATTTACTGTATGTATGATCTAGCTATCCCACTACAGGGATTATAAGCAAAGGAAGTAAAATATGAGAAAGCAACTTGTAGCCCTATATTCACAGTAGCATAATCCATAATAGTGAACACTTGGAGACAACCTGGAAGCCCACTGAAAGAATGGATAAGTAAATCAGAGCATCTCTACTCCATGCAATACTACTTAACCATTAAAAAGAATTAAATTCTACCGTTTGTAAAAAATGGTCCTACCTCCAGACTATTTTGCTCACTAAATAAACGAGTCCCCAAAACACAAACACAATGTACTCTTTGATATAACTCTCACGCAAAATACAAAACAACCTAGTATCTAAATCCTCGCTTTGCATCTGCCAGGATCCCATACAGGCACGGGTTATTGTCCCAGCAGCCCCATTTCCCACCCTGCTTCCTGCTGGTGGCCTGGGAAAGCAGTCACGGACAGCCCAAAGCCTTGAGACCCTGCACCCGTGTGGGAGACCTGGAAGATGATCTTGGTTTCTGGCTTCTCATCAGCTCAGCTCTGGTAACTGCAGCCACTTGGGGAATTAAACTAGCAGACAGAAGATCTTTCTTTGTGTCTCTCCTTCTCTCTGTAAATCTACTTTTGTAATTGGATAAACAATTAAATCGTATTTGAATTAAACATCTATATATGTCAATTCTCATAGATGAACTGCACAATGGAGACTAACATATCAGGAAATGAAACATTTGCCTACTATGTATCTCTACTCCTACAAAAAAAGGAGGACTCACAATTAAACTATTAAACCTGCGTGGTAGCCTAGTGGCTAAAGTCCTTGCCATGCATGCACCAGGATCCCATACGGGCATCAGTTCATATTCCAGCAATCCCATTTCCCGTCCAGCTCCCTGCTTGTGGCCTGGGAAAGTAGTACAAGACAGCTAAAGCATTGGGACCTTGCACCCACACGGGAAACTCAAGAAGCTTCAGGCTGCTGGCTTCGGATTGGCTCAGCTCCAGCAGTTGCAGCTGCTTGGGGAATGAATCATCAGACGGAAGATTTTCCTCTGTCTCTCCTCTTCTGTATATCTGACTTTCCAATAAAAATAAATATTTGAAAAGTATTAGACATACATTTAAAACATGATTCTAGATTTTCCGCCATTGCCTACGCCTACAATACTATGATATACTTAAATAGCATAATATTGCACTTAGGACTGGTGTTGAAGGAAAATGCTACTGTAATAATATGGAGGAAAACAGGTGGGCGAAGGGAGATTGAGCAGACAGGAAGAAGGGTGTAGGGGGGATCCCCTAAACCTACAAAACCATATCATGGAAAATAATATTACAAAAATAAAACTCACATACATACAGATTTAAATATTAACCCTGGCTTTCATTTTCATTGTGCTCTAGGCAAACATCTTGAATCCTAGTTTACAGCCCTCATAGTAAATTCTGTTTAGCAAGTTTTGCATGGTTCCCTTTTCTTTTTTTCTCCAGTATTGTATTTTATCAGGATTTCCTTTTCCTTAATGATGTTAATTAATTAATTTATTTAAAAGACATGGAGATGAGAGAGAGAAAGAGAGAGAGATGGGTCTTTAAAATCCTGGTTCATTCCACAAATGTTCATAATAGCTAGGGTGAAAGACATTCAGCAGACACTATGTGAGTCTTCCGCTTGGGTGTCAGGGACACAAGGACTCAAGCCATCATGTGCGGCATCCTGTAGTGTGCAGTAACAAGATGGGTGGGAAGTGCAGTTGGAACTCATCTATTCACTCTGGTGTGGCAAATCCAAGCAGTAGGATAAACTGCCATGGCATAGTGCTCTCCCTAGTGCAACTCCTTCCACACAATATATACAAAAAATACTAGCATACTGCTACGATATTGTTCTTAAAAAATAAGAATTCATGACTTAAACTTCTGGTAAGCTAACCTGAGATACACGGATAAATATCAGATTCTACTCAGCACTCTGGAGATGTCACTATTGCAAAGGCAATGTGTTATAAGGCTTTTTTACCTACTCTTAATTTTTCCAGTCACCACACAGTACATTTCTTGTTACCGAAGGCCAGCAGTAGGGAGGCTAAATGTAATTAAAAGATTGATCTCTTGGAAACAATGCTTAATAACAGACAAGAAAAGGGGAGAGTGATTTTGCATTTTCAAAAACTGTCCTCAAGTTAATTTAACCTGAGCTGTGTGTGAACCATCTAGAGAGTCTAATCAATAATATTCAGGCTGAAATCAATGAACCAAAGAACAGAGGTGACAAACTCTGGCTGATCAGTTCAACGAGATCAGTGAGAGGCTGGTGAGAAGAAACACTTGGTGGAACATCTACTTCAAATCTCCAGCCGCTACTGACATGTGCAAGGGCCATCTTCTATATTTTGCTTGTTGTCAAAACAGAAATTCGTAGGAACACTAAGAGTCTTTAAAATGTTCATGGAAATGCATATTATGAAAAAATGATGCATGGATTTAAAAAATTTTCTGTGTCATATAGATAAAATTCCACTTTTCATGAAATTTTTGAAGCACCTTCAGTAAGTGTTTGTTAATATCTATATTTGCAAATATAGTTAAATGCATATATGCATTTAATGAAAGAAGAATGTGATTCAGGTCAATTTCATGCCTACTCCCATTCCTCAATAAAACTCCAAATACATCCTGGATATTCATCTACTACGTTCATTATTTCTTTTAAAAAAAAAAAAAAAGATTTATTTTTATTGGAAACGCAGATACACAGAGAGGACAGAGAGGAAGATCCTCCATCTGATGGTTCACTCCTCAAGTGGCCGCAACAGCTGGAGCTGAGCCAATCCGAAGCCAGGAGCCAGGAACTTCTTCCAGGTCTCCCATGTGGGTGCAGGGTCCCAAGGCTTTGGGCCACCCCTGACTGTTTTCCCAGGTCACCAGCAGGGAGCTGGATGGGAAGTGGGACCTGCTGGGATTAAAACTGGTGCCCATCTGGGATCCCGGCGAGTGCAAGGCGAGGACTTTAGCCACTATGCTATTGCGCCAGGCCCACATTCATTATTTCTTGACATCATCACATTTTCATGATAATCCTTTGAATCTCTTTATCTTATTTGCATATGCTTTTTGGTTAGTTTTTCTATACATGTGAATTTATCTGATGCTCTCAATCTCTTAGCATTGATGATCAACTTTTTTCATAAAATGTATCACGTCAAAATTCCTTGAGAATAAACCTGGTACAATATGTTAGTCATTATTTTGTTTTCTCAAGTACCAAAACTACAATATCTTAGGCATTTGTTTCTATCCATAGTTTTTTCCCAATGAAAATTTGCTAGTGCAATACAAAAACACACAGAACTTCTACTCTATGGATCATTTCTCACAAAAACAAAACAGAGATTAACAATTTTAAAGAACTGTGAATGGTCAAATGACTCTGAAGAAAATGTGAAAATGTATAATCCTATAAATGATTCAAGCCCATAATAACCTCTATAGAAGTCAAGGGAAACAAACAAACTCCTGGCCCAAACATTCTGTTGATTTTTGCTAAGTCATATGAAATGTATATAAACACCGTAAGAAATATTTCAATACCAAAATCATCACATAATATGGGTTACCTGACCTTGTTTTCTTTATTTTGATTTTAGGGTGGGTGGAAATTTACTTTTGCTCAAACAGCTTTCAGCGAAACAGAAACATTTATTTTTCATGTGAAGTACAACATGCACATTAGAACACAGTGCATCAAGTAAATCATTTACGTAGGGATTTGTATGGCACCTTAAATCCAATTCGCGGCAGGGAGTTTGAGTTTAGCTGGGAGCTGAGAGCATTTCACAGAACGACCTTAAAGAAATTCACCAGTCGCAACTGGAATGCCAAGGGAGCTGGGGGAGTTAAATCCTACTTTTTGATTGATTGAGGTCTGAAAATGTAAAATTCACCACTTCTTTTTTTTTTTAAGAATAGTAAACAGGCAGTTGAGAAATTCTCCTAGGGATTCAATAAGTTCTACTTACAAGAATTTAGTAGGATATGAGGTGATTAAATAATTATAAATTTATAATTTATTCACTGAGAATATTAAAATACTAAATTTCTACTTCTTAAAAACTGGTACAATATATGAGAAATGTAAGGGACATACTTTACAAGATCCTCACCTTATATCAGGATATAAAATTAATGAAATTCAATACTGGTCAAAGATCTGCTCTATCTCTATGGAATATACTAAAGAAATGAGATTGTGCTTATTTACAAGAAATGATGAAGTCTAAACAAAACTAATAGCTTTGACTTTTTTGACATATTATTAACATTCTTAAAAGTGCTTCTTTAGGATAAAATAATCAAATATATTCATTCATATTGTTAGTACTGTGTAAAATATTTAAATAAAATATATGAAGAAAATGAATTATCAGTTTCAAAAAATATTTCCCATGCTTAAAATTGCGTCACTGGCACAAAATTCACAAACATTTAATATATAATACTTATCTATGTATACCTATTTCCTCAATTACACGATATTCATAGAACTCATTGTGGTCTGTTGCATGTGAGTTGGACAAGCTCCTTTCACGTATAGGTTGTGTACATTCAGAAGCACATCTCAATTTCTCTGAAAATTCAGAAACTTCTGTTTTGTCACCTACTTCAAAATGAAAAACGGGTTCAGAAATGCAACTTTCTCAATGTTTGCAAGCTACTGAAAGGTGGAATCAGTTCCATGGCCGGATCTAGTTCTTTCCCCATAGTTATTATAAACTGAAAATTAAGAATCTGAGTCCCTGTTTTTGATATTTTTGTAGATTAATACTTAATTTCAAATGTTCTCTCATTTCAGGATTTACCTATTTCTACTATACAAACTATGTACTACTTGATCTGATTCTTTACTTGGATTTGAAGTATCTCTGCCTGGTGAGGTACATAAATCTCCTTTGTTTTGTAATAGTGATCCACTGTATTTTTTCTGACTCTTCAGGGTACTGTCTCTACTAATTAATCTATCTCAGAGTGTAACTGAGTACAAAATTCCTAGTACATAAATGTTGCCCCATGTACTACAACATCTAAGTTAAAAATGAAAAGACCTTATAAAACTAACCTTCGATAAAATCAGTTTCAGTCATGATTTTTCAACTCCTAGTGTTACAATTCCTGGTCCCCACTGCACCTAACCACTATGCACTTTTAAGCTATCCTGTTTCAACAGGCTCTGTATCAAAGGGGCCCACGATGGATATGAAAACAACAAAGGAGGCACTATGTTTCCAAGATCTGCTTCATGGAAATTTTCAATGAAGAAGTATAACACACACAAAAAAACTCAAACAATGGAGAATCAGTGGGAGAGAGAAAACAGAGACCTCTCTGCAGGCAGGCTTGCGGCACTGTGAGGCCAGCTGCCGAGTGGAACCACCCTGTGGCCACCTCAATGCAGGAAGAAGTCACAGTGTGCTCTACTGTCTGCAGTTTTAGCTAAGAGGGAATTCCACAGTCACTAGGGACTTCTATTTTAGCCTAGAGATCAGACAGGCATCTGAGCACTGCCAAACACGGGTAGGGAAGCTGGATGGTTTACTTCCTTCATTTCCTCTGCTCTCACACTGACAGGTAGTGCCACAGTTTGGAGCAAACGTCCTGCTGCACACCTCTAGTTTGCTTCCATCAGCATTTAAGTTAATGACAGGGCACCTTGTAGGGCAAAGAACAAATCCTCTGTATCCTACAACTGTGGGAGTATTTTGTCCATTAGCCTCAGAGCTAAGCTCACACTCTATGTGAGCTAGCAGATTGTGTTTAAGCTTTCCCAAAAAGAAGCCCATAAAGAAATCCACCACCACCCTGGAGACACAGTAATAACCCCAGTATATCCTGCAACAACCAGAACCATAACAGTTTGTTCCAAATTTCTCAGTGTCCCTGTAATCTACCCAGTGGACAGATCGACTAGTTATAGTACTGGAACTTTCATTTTAAAAAGGAATGGACTCTCCATTCAGGACTTGATAAAGGGTCAACCTGTGTCAAACAGTTCTGGAGCCACAGCAATTGGTCCCCTCAGTCTCAGCTTCACTCAGGCTTGCTAACACAATGTGGGAGCAGCCACCTGTCTCCTTCTGCACTACTAACAAAGCTTTGACTAGCACATTCACTAGATAAACTGACACTGAACTCTGAGTGCATCAAAGACGTGTATCCAAGGCATCCCTTACTCAATTCACAGCCACACTTTTATTCCTATGAAGTGAAGCACAGAAGACCGCATCTGACAATGAATAAGACAAAAGAAATCACAGAAACTACCAACTGGGATCACCTAGAACCAAAACCAAAGCAACAAGCCAAGTGATATGCTGTATTCCAGCTATAGCAGCGATTCTGTTCCCAATCAAACTTGCTCAATAAAGAAGGGACAAGTGCAGCATATGGCTGGACATCAACAGATGGACTCAGGAGACAAGAAGAAGCAAGGCACCATGGTAAGTCTAAGAAAACACAATTCTTCAGGATTAGATCCTGTATCTACAGATACAAAATTCAAAACAATGATTTTAAGGAAACTCAATGAAATACAAAAGATTGCAAACAGATTAAAAAAATAAGAATTTTTTCAAGAACACACTGCATCATTAAATAGTCTCTTTCTATACAATAGCATTATTTCCCATGTCTAACCAATTAATGATCCACAAACCAAAATGTCTTCATGCCCCCATCTCTAACCAACCTAGCCTGATAAACACCATTCTGCTCTACTTTCATGGTATCAGCTTTTGCAGATAACACATGAGATCCAGTATACTTTTTTGTGTGTGTTTGATGTGCATCACCTCACAAAATGATCTCCACTACTGTATATATTGTTGCAAATGGTTAAGATTTGATTTTCTGGATAGTCTTTCACTGATAAATACAATAATACACAAATAGACAGGTTTCTCATGATTTGGAACAGTTAGTGTTCTTTAGAAGTCCAGAGTCCTCAAGCAATTCACAGAATCAATGAAATCCTTATGGAAGCCTCAAGAGCAATATTCACAGACCATGAAAACACAATCTTATCAATCTTAAGCACACAAGGACCCAGGGAAATAGCCTAGTGGTTAAATCCTTGCCTGGCATCTACCAGAATACCATATAGGCACCAGTTCTTGTCTGTGCTGCTGTGCTTCCTATCGAGCTCCCTGACTGTGGCTCTGGAAAGCAGTCGAAGATGACCCAAAGCCTTGAGACCCTGCACCCATGTGGGGGACCTGGAAGAAGCTCCTGCCTCCTGGTTTCAGACAGGCTCAGCTCTGGACTTTGCAGCCTCTCGGAGAGTGAACAAGTGGATGGGAAGATCTGTCTGTCTCTCCTTCTCTGTAAGTTTGACTTTCCAATTAAAATAATTAAATCTTTTTAAAAAGCACAGAAGTTTTAACCTCTGCAAATGAGTCATAAAAATGAACAAAGCTGGAGCATTATATCTCCTGACTTCAAAACACATAACAAAGCTATAGTATTCCAAAACATCACCATGGTACAGAAAAACAGTATTCTAAAATATCACAGAACTGCACAAACAGATCGTTGAATTAGAATAGAAAGCTCCGAAATAAATACATTCATTTATATCCAGCTGATTTTAAATAAGTTTCCAAAAACATAGAAAGGGGAAACTGCATTCTCTTCAATAAACAGTACTGAGAAAATTGGGCAACTAATTAATGCAGAAGGATGAAATGAGACTGTCTCCAACACAAAAATCAAACACAAAAATTAAACACAAAAATCAAAAATGGTTTAAAGACTTAAATTTCCACAACTATGAAACTACAAAGAAAACATAGGGAAAATGTTTCATGACACTGGTTGGTCTGGGCCAGGATTTTTCAGACCAAACTTCAAAAGTTCAAACAACAAAAGTTGAAAAATGGGCAAATGGGAATAAATCAAACTAAAAGGTTTCTGTAAAACAAATAAAATCAAGAGAGAAAGAAGACAACCTATACAATGAATGAAAATATTTGCAAAGCATACATTTGGCAAGGATCTGATATCCAAAATATAAACAGAACTCAAAACATTTAAAATGTAATCTATCTTTTCATTTATGTCCAAAGGCTGATGTATTTGCATATGTACATATGCACATGCGTGCACACAAACACACAAACGAGATGAGCTAGACAGGTATCTTATATCTACTGATCTGCTTTCCTGCTTTGCCAAGCTGCACCATCCAGACTTGCTACATGGGGCATCAGGGCCAAAGTACTTGGGACATCATCTGATGCCTTGCAAGCACATTCACAGAAAACTCAATTGGAATTACAATAGACAGAAATCAACTACAGATGATGATGTTGGAAATGTTCATCCCAAATGGCAATTAAACTTTACTAAACACCTCCAAAAACCTAATAGCAAACAAAACCAAAAATCAAATAACTGTTTTTCAACTGGAAATTTTCTAAAACAAGACACATGATTGTCAAAAGTAGATAAAATGCTCAACATTGCTAATGATACCACAGAAAGTATCATTACACCCCGATATAGCGAAAACAATATAAAGAAAAGAGACAACAAGTATTGTTGAGCATGTGGAGAGAGGAGAATCTTTGTACACTGCTTATGGGGGATTTTAACATTCCAACAGCTATAGGAACAGTATGGATTATGTTCAAAGACTTAAAGTAGTACTGATACATGATGCAGCAAACCCATCACTGTGTCAAAGGAATAGAATCGGTGTGCTGAAAGGGTAGCTGTGTTTCCACATTCATCACAGCATTGTTTTCAACAGCCAATATACAGAAACAGCAAAGTATCTAAGAGATAAATGGATATGTAAAATAGGATAAATGGAACTTTCATTTCCATTTCAAAACAGACTTCTATATTCATCCATGTGAATGCATGTAACCATAGTCCATTTTCTGTGCTGCTGTAGACATGTCCATTGTGTAACAACATGGAATCTTATTTGGATTTTTAATTTTTATTTATGGATCACATGTGAGAGTCAGAAGGACAGAAAGCTCCTATCCACTGATTTCCTCCCTAGATCTTTACAACTGTTAGGATCAGAGCAGGCTGAAGTGAGGAGCCAGGAAGTTGGTACAGGTCTGTCCTATAAATGACTACTTGGATCATTATCTCTTGCATCACATCAACAGGAAGCTTCAAGTGCAAGCAGGTGCTTTGAACTCCATCATGGGAAGCAGGCATCTCGGCATATTAGCTGCTGCTGGGCCAGATTCCATGCCCATGTTATTGAATCTACGATACAAACCAGTATTTACACTGTTGCTCAGTTAGTCATCATTAACTCAAATGTTACGATATTCCTGTGCAGGCTTCCTAGTGGGCATTTATAGTAATTGTTCCTGGGTAAAGAAAGAGTAAGATTACTCTGTTACAGCATGTCATCTTGGGAAAAGGCATAAAACAAGTGCAATACAATGCTACTCTCATTTGAATTAGAAACCCAACTTTCTTAGTTCTAATATTTAATACCAGGTGACAGGTTATCATTTTCAAAATATGAGAAAACGAGTAGACAGAATCACATCCAGATGTAAAGCAGTTCGTATTTCCACTTAGGTGGCACAACCGTATTGTATGTGATCATAAACTAAGTGTAATTCACATGATTCAGGCAGGAGCATTAGAACATATGCTAGCCTGCCATCTTTGTACAGCCACAGAACAAACAACCTAGGAGAGATACACTCTGCAGTTATCAATCTATGAGGATTCTGAAGCAGAAACAATTGCATGCATTCATTGTTGATTATAAATATTTATTCAATATTCTCATGGTGTTTGAACCTGGATTCAGGAAACAGCAAAATGAAAATTTTTTAAAAATAAAATCTGAGGCTGGAAATCCAAGGAGATTCAAACCATGAAGCTACAGACAGGTATCAGAACATACAAGCAAGTAAGAGGTGACTCACTTCAAAACAGGGTACTCAGGGATAAGTAATCCAATGGCAGTTTAGGAAAAGCCAAATACTCAGATAATTAGTGCAGAATATCCACCACTAGTCAACAGACAAAACAGCTTTCACAAGTGGTACATGGAGAAAATCTTATTCACCTAAGTGCCTCTTAAAAAGAATACTGCGCTTATTTGAAACTTAAACAATAGCAAGTGCTCTAGGAAGCAATTATCAGATTCTAAATCCATCTAAAATCAGTGACACAGATTTTAAAGAAGGAATGAAGTCAATCACTCCTGATCACAGGAAGAGCGTTTTCTTCCTCCTGAAATGCCTTGGGAAAAAATCTGACAAAGAAGCTACAAATGACCTTCAACACATTCAGGTTGAAGAGGAGAAGAGGAATGAAATGTAGAAGCCCAAGTAAAATCACAGTTCATTCTGATCAAAAGGCCATGTAATTTTTCAATGTTATAAGAAAAAGAAAATAAGGCCATCTTCTCCCCTGCCTGCATAGCGTTTGTCTTTAACGATAAAATGCTTCTTTGCACTTCTTATGCTTCCCTTTATATCTTCATCTCCTGGCTTCTGTTAGTATTCTTCTTGATTGGAGGTATGGTTTCCAATCAGACATGAATGTAGATAATCCTCAAGGTTCTAACTTTGGATTTATCTTTCACATATTTTTAAAATTTGATTAATAAGTACCACTTATACATTTTTAAATGGTACAGTAGTTAAAATTTATATTTACAGCATAAACTGAGCCCACCAGAAACTTTCTTCATTTCCTTATTTTTTCTTGCATTTGGGAACTACCACCTTCTGTCTTTCACTTCCTTATGAAATATGTAATATAATATTGTACACTGTATGTAAGCACAGCAAGCTGCAGAATACTACTATGTTCTGGTATCCATTATCCCAATCATCTATCTCCAAACCCTACCCAGCTTCCAGATCAGCTAATCTTTTCAGCTTCTAAATGTAAGATCAAACATGCTGGTATTTGTCTATGGCTCATTTCATTTCACCAAACAACCAACCTGCAGGTTTTATTTTTTACTATACTTTCAACTGAGAATGAGTTTTAAAATTAAAAACTGCAAAAGAAGACATCAACAAAATGAAGCAGCAGCCAATGGAATAAAATATTTCCAAATTATGCAACTGACAGATGATTAATATCCAGGATCTATAACGCACTCAAGAAACTGAACAAAACAGTCAAGAAATAGGCAATGGACCAAAAAGGGAAATTTTCAAAAAATTAAATACAAATCAATGGATAGGGGAAGATGGCCGACGTAGGAGGAAGGCTGTGAGTGAGCGTCTAGTGAGAGAGGGATAGAACGCTACAGAAGCAGCAAAGAGGAACAGCAGGGAACCGCAGGGAGAGGTCCGTGAAGCTCCCTGGGACAGTGTGGAGCCAAAAAGATCCACACAACTCGGAAGAACAACGAGAACGGAGCAGGGCAAAAGCAGAGAAACCAACATCCCACGCCAGACCTGCTGAGTCACTTTTGAAAACGGCCTGACGGGAGACGCGGCCAGCTCGGAGGCGGGGAGATCAGGGGGATCGTCCCCGGTGGGAGGCCCTCAACAGCGGCGGAGGCAGACTGCAGCGGCTGGACGTTTGGTGAGGGGGGGGGGGGGTTGACGTGGCAGCCTTCGCATTCCTCGACCCCTGCTGAGGTTACAGCCTCTGAGATCGCGGGGCAGGCAGCCTGAAACTGTCGGGTCTTGGCCTTGGGAACTACGCTCAGTGGTATTGGTGGCTGAAGGGGCCCTGGGAAGGCGCCTCAGTTGTTCTTGCACTGAGGGGGCCAGTGCGGCTCGGTGCGCAGAGACAGCTGGCAAGGGTCTGGAGTCCCCCACACCCCGCCTGGTGGAGGACCGGGAGGACTCTGAACGCTGCACCGAGCGGACTGGGCGGCCCCGCCTGCAGCAGCCGCCTCCGCAGCGCAGGTGTCAGGTGTCAGGAGACCTCTGAGATTTGGGAAGTGTAGCGCTGTGTGTCCCTGACACGCAGGTACCACTCCCATAGAGTGAACTGCTCACTCCTCGCCTACCATCCCGCAGTTCTGAGTGTGGGCGACCCACCAGGAGAGCTCTGAAAACTCCAGCACCATACTCACACGGTGCGAACCTGCCGTGAAGTCATTATAACAGGGCGCCTGGGCCACTCCTCCGCTAAGGGCCTGTGTGGGGGAGCCACACGGGAGCAGGGGCTCTGAACACCCACACACCACGAGTGGTGGATTCACTGCACAAGAGCCACGCCTGGAAAGTGCCTCACCCACAGTCCCGTGTGTGGGAGACGCACCAGGTGGGCTCTGAAAGACCCTGCAGTCCCTGACACGGAGAACGCAGGGAGAAAGCACATAAAACCTTCTAAGCCCTGTGGATTCCCGTGAAGGGGGCACACCCAGAGAGCGCCTCCATCCCTCCACGCCCTGGGGTGTCACACCTGTAGAAGAGGTGCCCAGAGTGTGCCTGGAATCCACTGGGCCCCCAAGGTGGTGCTCTACAGCCCCGGGCCCTGAGAACGCACCAACGGTGCCTTGAAAACTACCACGCCTGGCAACACCACGCCTGCAGGCTCCAATCTCTACAGGAAAGCACCTGACGGCCCCTCAACACACGGGTCCATTTGCCCCACCAGAATACACCAACGCAATGGGAAAAACCACCAGAAAGAGTTGTGCTCGAGATGAAAGAGCCAGCACCCCACCAAACAAGGGCCAAAAGCCATTATCAATATCGACGATACGAGATGAAGACATGGAAGTGTTACCAGCAAAGGAATTGATGAAAATAATGCTAAAATTTCTCAGAGACGTGGACACAAAGCTGGAAGACTTCCAGAACCGCATAATCACCGAAATACAACAAATCAAAACCAAACTGGATGCCCAAGATAATAAGATTGAAAGCCTCATCAACAGAATAAATGCGGCAGAGGAAAGGATCTCTGACACAGAAGACACACAAAATGAAGGTGCCCAGCGAATTAAACAGCTGGAGACAAACCTCAGCAAAACTAATAAAATGATGCAAGAGATGAAAGATTACCTTAGAAAATTGAATATTCGGATCATCGGCCTCCCCGAGGGA
The DNA here is from genome assembly GCF_017591425.1 of Ochotona curzoniae. Lineage (NCBI taxonomy): Eukaryota > Metazoa > Chordata > Mammalia > Lagomorpha > Ochotonidae > Ochotona > Ochotona curzoniae. The sequence goes on from NW_024466599.1 coordinate 65,506,700, forward strand.
GTAGAAAGAGAATCTGGGATGCAAGCAGTGCTTGATGAAATTATACAGGAAAACTTCCAAAACACTTGGAACACGAATCCACCCCGCATACAGGATGGACAGAGAACTCCCAACAGATATGATCCAAAGAGATCTTCACCCAGACACACGGTGCTCAAGTTCTACTCCAATGAAGACAAAGAAGGAATCCTGAGACAAGTACGAAGTAGAGAAAAGATCACATACAGGGGAAAACCCATCAGAATCACTGCTGACTTCTCCGAAGAGACCCTACAAGCAAGGAGAGAATGGACAAAGATCTTCCAAGTCCTGAAACAAAACAACTGTCAACCAAAAATAATCTACCCAGCAAAGATCTCATTTGTATATGAGAACGAAATCAGATACTTCAATAGCAAAGAAAAACTAGAAGAATATGTCTACACAAAACCAGCTCTGCAAAGTCTCCTTAGAAATGCGCTAGTCCCGGACAAAAAGGAGGCAAATCACAAACAAAGTTGGCAAATAAGAAGGTCTCCAAACTAAAGGCCACACGAACAAGACAATTACATAGGCAACAACACACACACAACACAATCACATGGCAGGACAAAATTGCAACCTCTCAATTTTAACTCTCAACACAAATGGTCTAAATTCACCAATCAAAAGACAGAGATTAATAGAATGGATCATCAAACAAGACCCAACCATCTGTTGCCTACAAGAAACGCATCTAACCAGAAAGGATGCAAAGAAACTGAAAGTGAAGGGATGGAAAAAGATATTTCACGCCAATAGACGAGAAAAAAAAGCTGGGGTAGCTATCCTAATTTCAGACGAGATAGATTTCATTCTAACTAACATCAAAAGAGACAGGGAAGGCCATTTTATACTGGTGAAAGGAAAGATCCATCAAGAAGCAATCACCATCATTAATGTTTATGCACCGAATCTTAATGCACCTACTTACGTAAAGCAATTACTTACAGACTTAAGGGAAGACATAGACACCCGCACAATTCTTGTAGGCGATCTCAACACACCTCTAACAACAATGGACCGGTCTACGAAACAAAAACTCAACAAAGAAACAACAGAGCTCACACAAACAATAGAACAACTGGACTTAGTAGACATATATAGAACTTTTTATCCTAAGGCCACAGACTATACCTTCTTCTCAGCGGTGCATGGCACCTTCTCCAGAATCGACCACATGATAGGACATAAAGCGAATCTAAACAACTTCCAAAACATTAGTATCATACCATGTACCCTCTCAGACCACCATGGGATGAAACTGGAAATCAACAACTCAAAACTCCCCAGGAAGTATAGGCACTCTTGGAAATTGAACAATATGCTATTAAACGAACAATGGGTCAGAGAAGAAATTAAAGATGAGATCAAAAAATTTATGGAAACCAATGAAAACTCTGATACAACATTCCAAAACTTGTGGGACACTGCCAAAGCAGTGCTACGAGGTAGATTCATCGCAATCGGAGCGCATGTCAAGGCCCAAGAAAGACGCCAAATACAGGAACTAACCTCACACCTCCAGGATCTGGAAAAACAGCAGCAGAAGAGTCCCACGCACAATAGGAAACAAGAAATCATCAAAACAAGGGAGGAGATAAACCAAATAGAAATCAAAAAAGCTATACATAAAATCAACAAATCAAAAAGTTGGTTTTTTGAGAAAATAAACAAAATAGACACTCCACTGGCCCGATTGACCAAAAAAAAAACAAGAGAAAGTGAGAATCAATAGCATTAAAGATGAAAAAGGCAACATAACAACAGACACTGCAATCATTAAGAAAATAATTAGAAATTACTACAAAGAACTGTACTCCCACAAATTTGAGGACCACCAAGAAATAGAAAAGTTCTTGGACTCCCACCACCTACCAAAACTCAGTCCAGAGGCAACTGCAGAATTAAATAAACCCATAACCGAGGTAGAGATTGAAACAGTCATCAAGGATCTCCCAACGAAAAAAAGCCCAGGCCCAGACGGCTTCACTACAGAATTCTACAAAACATTCCGAACAGAACTAACCCCAATCCTCTACAAGCTCTTCAAAACAATAGAGGAGGAAGCAACCCTCCCAAACTCATTCTATAAAGTCAACATCACCTTAATCCCAAAACCGGACAGAGAACCATCAGAGAAGGAAAACTACAGACCTATTTCTCTGATGAACATTGATGCTAAAATTCTCAACAAAATCCTAGCCAATAAAATTCAAAAAATCATCAGACAGATCATTCATCCGGATCAAGTAGGATTCATCCCTGGAATGCAGGGATGGTTCAATATTCGGAAATCCATAAATGTTATAAACCATATCCAAAAACTGCAAAACAAGAACCACATAATAGTTTCAATAGATGCAGAAAAAGCCTTCGACAAAATCCAACACCTCTTCATGCTAAAAACTCTAGCCAAAGTAGGCATAGACGGGAAAATCCACAACATAATCAAAGCAATTTATGAAAAACCCAACGCCAGTATCATACTGAATGGAGAAAAGCTAGAACCCTTCCCACTGCGATCTGGAACAAGACAAGGGTGCCCGCTATCACCACTGCTATTCAACATAGTCCTAGAGGTACTTGCAGAGGCCATAAGACAAGAAAAAGAAATCAAAGGCATACGTATAGGAAACGAAGAAGTCAAGCTTTCACTATATGCAGATGACATAATCCTATACATAGAAAAACCAGGAGACTCAATACAGAAACTGCTAGAACTTATACGAGAGTTTGGCAGAGTGGCGGGGTACAAAATTAATGAACGAAAATCAACAGCCATAGTGTACGCAAATAACACCAAGATGGAAGAAAATCTAACCAACAGGATACCATTCAAAATAGCTGAGAGAAGTATGAAGTATTTGGGAATAAATCTAACCAAAAGCGTAGGAGACCTATTCGAAGAAAACTACAAACTATTTAAAAAGGAAATTGAACAAAACCTCAAAAGATGGAACAACATCCCGTGCTCCTGGATAGGCAAAATCAATATCATTAAAATGTCTATACTGCCACAAGCAATATACATTTTCAATGCAATTCCAATCAAATTGCCCAAAACATTCTTCACGGAACTGGATACAATGATTCAAAAGTTCATCTGGAAACACAAAAAACCACGAATAGCTAGAACCATCCTGAAAAATAAGAAGTTAGCAGGGGGAATCACAATCCCGGACCTCTGGACATACTATAGAGCAGTGGTTATCAAAACAGCCTGGTACTGGCACAAAGACAGAAAGGAAGATCAATGGAATAGAATAGAAGCTCCAAAAGGGAACCCACACAAATACAACCAATTAATCTTTGACAAAAAGACCAATGACAACTCAAGCAAGTGGGAAGGCCTCTTTAGTAAATGTTGTTGGGACAACTGGCTGATAGCCTGTAGAAACAAAAAGATAGACCCACATCTATCACCATACACCAAGATCCAATCTACATGGATAAAAGACCTAAACCTACATCCAGAAACCTTCAAACTCTTGCAAGAAAATGTAGGAAATACCCTGCAAGACCTAGGAGTAGGTCCCAACTTTCTAAGAAGGACACCAAAAGCAATAGCAGTTGAGAACAGAATAAACAAATGGGACCTCATCAAACTAAGAAGCTTCTGTACAGCAAGGGAAACAATCAACAAAGTAAAAAAGCAACCCACAGAGTGGGAGAAGATCTTTGCACACGATATAGGCGATAGGGGGCTAATTTCCAGGATATACAAAGAACTTCAAAACAACCAAAAAACCAAAACGAACAAGCCACTCAAGAAATGGGCACGGGAAATGGGCAAACATTTCACAAAGGAACAAATCCAAATGGCAAACAAACATATGAAAAAATGTTCCAGCTCCCTAGCAATAAGGGAAATCCAAATTAAAACATCGATGAGGTACCACCTAACACCAGCAAGATTGGCCCACATAAACAAGAACACCAACGACGCCTGCTGGCGAGGATGCGGGGAAAAGGGAACCCTACTCCACTGCTGGTGGAGCTGCAAATTGGTACAGCCTCTATGGAAATCAGTCTGGAGAACACTCAAACAACTCAAAATCTGCATACCATATGACCCAGCAATAGCACTCCTAGGAATATATCCAAAACACCTGTTTTACGACAAACCAACATGCATCCCTATGTTCATTAGAGCACAATCAGTAATTGCAAAAACATGGAAGCAACCAAAATGCCCATCAGCAGAAGATTGGATAAGAAAGCTTTGGTTCATCTAATCCATGGAATACTACTCAGCTATTAAAAAAAACAAAATGCAGTTCTTTGTGGCTAAATGGGCACAACTGGAAACTATAATGCTAAGGGAAATGAGTGAATCCCAAAAGATTAGATACCACATGTTTGCCTTGATTTAACGTGTAATTTTTGTTTGGTTGTTTGTTATTTTTTGAACCTGTCATTGATACTGTCTCAACCCAGATGTCTCGAAGAATGGAACTTGCATTATTTTTAACATATTGTTTACCCAATACTATGTCAATTAATTCCATAATGTTGTATAATGATACTGAGGCCTTGTTGGGGCTTTTAACTGACCGGATCTTTACTCTGTTAGACCTATCTTCAGACCATAGAAGGTCTCCCCAAGAGGCCACTGGACTTATCTGGACAATAGGACACGGAACTTTATGCTAGGCATGTGTTTGCAAGCAATGAATCTCAACTGAACTTGATCTATGGTTATGCAACAAGGTGGAGGAATCCACCAAGGGGGGAGGGGTGTGGGAGGGGTGGGGAGAATCCCCAGCGCCTATGGAGCTGTACTACATAATACAATGTAAGCAACAATAATAATAAAAAAAAAAAATTAAATACAAATGGCCAAAAAGAGATGAAGGAATGAATGCTCAGCATCACTAGTCCTCAGGGAAATGCAAATAAAAACCACACTGAGTTCTCACATCACTCAGTTAGAATGGCTATCATCAAAAAGACCAAAACCAAACAAAACAATAAATGCTCGTGAGCATATGGCATAAAGCTATCCTAATCCACTGCTGATGGAAATGTAAACTAGCACACTCATTAAGGAGGACACTATAGATTCCTCAGAAATCCTAAAGTAGATCTACCATACCACTCCTGGCAATCTACCCAAACAAAGGGAAAACAGCATACAAGAGTTCTAGTAGCTGAAGTTACAATATCCAAGACCCAAATGACCATCAATGGATATTGGACAGAGAAAATACGGTATATTCGCACAGCGAAATTTTACTCAGTCATAAAAAATGAAATCCTATCTTTTCTTACAATGTGGATGCACCTTGAATCATGCTCAGTTAAGTAAAGACAATAACAAAAGGACAAATACCACCTGATACATGGTAATCAATACATAAAATTAAGGAATTAGCTATATGAGTAAAACTGGCAATTTGAGATTTTATTGTTTATAACCTTTGTCTACACTCCTGAAGAACACATATGTATCAGTATTTGTTAAATAATGTACCTAGTGAAGTGTTAAGCCTATGACTGTGAAGTGAACTGCAAATATGCCATCATAAAATTTAAATTAAATGAGGGAGGTTAGGTGGGAGATATGGGCAAAAGGAAGGGCAAGACAAGAAGTATCACTATGATTCAAAATATAGGCTGTAAAATACATGAAATTGGTTCACCATTCATTATATATGATTTAAAATATAAGACCACATAATTGGTAGTCAGACATGTACAGATAAAACTCTGGGCCTCTCCTTACACAAGTAGAAATGATAACAGCACCTTTAAGCAGTTATGAACATAAATGACTGAAATCGTGGCAAGTGGTTTGAACCATGCCAGGCAGACAGTGTGATCAACCATTTGGCCATTGCATGATGATGGTGAGAAGAGGTTCCACTTACTGCTGCCTTTTGTGACTTTACATCTTGGTTATCACAAGAAGAACTTTTGATTCTGTGTTTTCAATTTATCAGCTGTAACCTTAGCCCTAGACTGAATTCCACAAGCCCCTCTACCACAATCTGAAATCCTTAGACTTTTTCTCAGCTTCACTTTTTCCATGTGTTCCATTTTTAAATGACACGACAATTTGCTCCATTCACTCAACCTTAAAACTTCTTGATCAACTGAAATTGCTCATAGTTCAGCTTCCACATTCCATCTGTCTCTAAGTTCTAGTTGCCTTTTTCAGAAATGTCCCTTGCATGTAGCTGTTTTTCAGTTTTCTCATTTACTGAATTGAGACACAGTCTGAGTTAATGCCAAAGCCTGTGAATTGATCTTCTTACCTCTCTTTCCTAGTCTTAACACTTATGCCAACCAAATAGCAAATCATCACGTTGAAAACTAATCTTCCCTAATCACTCTTTGTTTAAGTTACGCCAATTACTTAGCATGATTTAGGAGTACTTTAGCGTGTTTTTGCATTGTATTAGCTTTGCTTTTCAAAAATTTAATATATTTTAACATGCCTTATTATCTAACGAAAAGGTGAAACTCCATGTTTTTCTTTCATAATAATCAAAGCCTTCTCAGCTTCAGTCTTGTACACTGATCAGAACATCCAGACATACCCCAATTTTTTTTCACCACCATGATTTTGTTGACTAGAATACATCTCTTCCTTAACCTTTTGCATCAAATTTTGGCCTAACATCAAAGGCCCAATTCCAATTCCTTTTCTATATAAAACTATTTTCTTCCCCCAGCACTTCCATTTGATCCAGAATTTCTTTCCTTTCTCCAATACTAGCACATGTTTAAAATTGATTAAAACTGACATGCTGTAACCACAAGAGTTTAATATCCTTCAGCCAGAGCTAAATATCTTAGGAATGTAACTCACATTTATGTAAAATATCCCTAAAATATGGCAGATGTATGCGGTTGTCTGGATCTCTACATAAGAGGGATAGCTCTCCCATTGCAGCAGGAGTGACTGGAGCTTAGAGTCGACCTCCTTGGTGTGTGCTGTGAAGGGACAGAAGAGATACAGTTTGGGCTTGCTGTATCCAGCAGGTCACTGCAGCTGCTACATGGACCCATGCCCAAATTGAAAGTGAGAGGTTAAACAAGGTGTCCACACACACTACTTGGGAAGGAAGGAAGGAGAGAAGGAACGGGGGAGGGAGGAAGAAAGGGAGGGAGGAAGGGAGAGGAAGGAGAGAGAGAGAGAAACAAAAACAAACAAACACCAACCAAATGCATATGTTTCTTGAATCTGTATTCATTTGTCCTGTGCTGAGGTCCACCTACACAAGACCAACTGTGAAGTGCACCCTAAAATGTCAATTTCTAATCATAGGGCTATGGAGGAAGGGATGCGAGGATGAGCAATCTGTGCCTTTAATAAATTCCTGCATACCGGGCCCGGCGCGGTGGCGCAAGTGGTTAAGTCCTCGCTTTGCACGCCCGGGATCCCATATGGGTGCCGGTTCTAATCCCGGCAGCCCCGCTTCCCTTCCAGCTCCCTGCCTGTGGCCCGGGAAAGCAGTCGAGGATGGCCCAAAGCTTTGGGACCCTGCACCCGCGTGGGAGGCCCGGAAGAGGCTCCTGGCTTCGGATCGGCATAGCATCGACCGTTGCGGCTCACTTGGGGAGTGAATCATTGGACGGAAGATCTTCCTCTCTGTATATCCGCCTTTCCAATAAAAAATAATAAAAATAAATCTTTAAAAAAAATAAATTCCTGCATACTATATGTAATTATGAGTAGTACCCTAATTCACAAACCTATCTTTGAGGCCATTACTACGGGTATTAAATTCATCAGCAGTGGACTAGTTTTTTGGTCCTATTTCCACATGTAACTGTCAGAGTTCATGTGCCTCATACATAGTATAAGCTGAAAAAAAAACTGCCAGATTTATTGTCAAATTCCATGTTTCAGTATAACAGAAATAATTATGAATTTGTTAACAGTAATACATTTTTATTATGTAGCAAGCTGTGGAAAACATATATGAAGATTCAACATAGTTATAGAGCACTTGGAACAATACAGTAAGATAGAAATATGAAAATGTTCAAGACATGACACTGCCTTTTGTCATATGCATGTATTAACAATTCAATGTGTACACCGTATACATATAAAACACATTAAATGTATTTCATAGATATGCATATATTGGAATGTGTCTATATGACTGCATGAGAGGAAAACCTTGATGCAGAATCTATGCTCCTTATCTGAGGACAATAGCAGGTATATTGACCTTCATTTTGAAAACATTTTTCTGGTTGTGTGAAGGTTCCAAAGTTAAGGAAAATTTACCCATCTTCAAAGAATCCTTGAAGCTTAGAGATGGTGCCAATCAAGTAGGTTCTTATCATATTGCTGTTGATTTGGTAATAATATTTAAGCTCTGTGCATTGTGCATTAGAGAATTTTCTTTAAGGTGAACAACAAGCAGTATATTTTTCACAATAGAAAAAAAATTTCCTGAGAGTTTTCAGTAGAGGAAGAAACTGAAATTCTTACTCTTGAGTCACTCTGTACTTTGACTTAAGAATGGAATTTTTTTTTTATTCCACTGGCAAGCAAGGAGAATTCTATTTATGATGAGGTAAAACATATTATATGTTAATCTACAAATACAAAATTCAAAACTAAAAGGTGCCAGATTCAATAACTTATTAAAATCTCCCCTTTGCAAAATCTACTCCAAGAACAGTAAAAAAAAAAATGGCTAGGCAAACAGCAAAACAAAACTAATGAGAGAGGTGGCAGCAAAAAGTTGTGCAAATAGAGAGCAAAAAGATGAATGACCATTAACCTAGCAAAGGCGAATGGAGACGCCTCTGACTGATTATGAAAACTATAAGATGCATCACAAATTGTGCCAAACCTCTCAAAGTGTTCAGAGAACACACATTTGAAATATCCTTGGAAGAAAAAACTGAGGTTGAAAACAAATGTATAGGGCCCAGCGCAGTAGATACCAGCTAAAGTACTCCATATGGGATCCCATTTGTGTGTCAATTCTAATCCTGGCAGCCCTACTTCCCATCCAGCTCTCTGCCTGTGGCCTGGGAAGGTGATCAAGGACACCCCAAAACCTTGGGACCCTGCACCCACACAGGAGATCCACAGGAGACACTGGGCTCCTGGTTTCAGATCTGTGCAGCTCCAGCCCATGCAACCACTTGGGGAGTCCATCAATATGCGGAAGATCTTCTCTGTCTCTCCTCCTCTCTATATATCTGGTTTTCCAATAAAAATAAGTCTTATAAAAAAGAACAATGTATAGATCTAACTGTTAAATGAGATCCCTTAATTCTTGTCCTCAGCCTGCACAATAGGAAATTACTCCTTCCCAATTCCCACATAAGGTAAGAGTAACTTATCATCAGACAGTGCAAGTTGGAACACTGTCCCACAACACTTAGAGAAATCAGCTTAGAGTACCACCCAAGTTGTAGAGCTTTAGCTATGAGCTATAAACCAAAATCTAAACAGATCATCAAGACAAAAATAGGAATGACATGCTGATGCTTTATGTAATTTGGATTAAATTCGAAACACTTTGGCAAATAAAAGTAGCTAGTCACATAGGTCACATATTAGTCCCATTTTTATAGAATATCAGATTCTGGAAGGAAGACAAAATACTTAGTTGCTGGTTTTGGTTATGGGGTTTATTTTCTGGCTCCATATTATAGAAATAATTTAGAGAGGAGTGACTTACATAATTCTAAATGTATTAACTAGCATTGAATTGTTCACTTAAGATGCCTAACTTTACATTAAATAAAATGCAAAAGAAAATTTTAATGAAATCCTTATAAAAACAATCTAAATAAAAAAGATAATGGGATTCCTCAGAGGGGATCGCCAGGGTTAGTGAATTCTCAAAAGTAATGTTGGGACACAAAATTGAACAAATTTTCCCATTCAGAAGTGGAGCACAGAAAAGATACATTGGAAAAATAAGAGTTCTGGAGGAAGAAAAAATATGTAACAGAAGAACATAATCAAAGACCGATTTAATTTCATAAGGAAAGAAGTTATCAGCAATAAAGAGGCAATATAATATATGCTTACTCCAACCTAGGACACAAGGAGAAAAATACATGATGCTTAGATTGAAAAGTTACATAGAAAGAATAATTAGTAACAACAGAAAAGAGAAACAAGGAAATCCCTATGTCTTTAATTCTGAAGTAAAACTGATCTCACCCTCATATCAAATTACCGGGTATTTGTACTGAGGTAAGGACATTTTACCAGCATAAATCAAATAGCTTCTTCATTGCATCTTTTTCTGAAAAAGCAGAATCAAGGGGTGAGCTGGCACTGTGGCATAATGAGTCACATCACCACCTTGTGGTTTATGGGGTCAAGCAGAAGGAGGTGATGCATATCCCAATGAGCTCTGGTTCTGGACCTGGTTGTTCCAATTCCATTCCAGTTCCCTGCTAATTTGGGGAAGCGGCGCAGGACAGCCCAGCGTGTAGGGCCCATGCAGGAGACACAGAAGCAGCTCAGTGTTTCTGCTTTTCACAGCACCAGCAACTGCAGCCATGTGGGAAATGAACCTGTGAATGGAAAATATTCTCTCTCCCTCTCAATCTCCTCTGCTCCCTCCCTCTCTTTCCCTACTTCTTCTTCTCCCTTTTTCACTTTGTATAATTTTGCTTCTCCAATAAACTATCTATTTAGATATTGATATAGATATAGATACAGATAAATAGATATAGATACAGATACAGATATAGATATAGATATGAAGCAAAAGAGATGCTTTGTAGCACAATAACCTAAATAAAGAAAAATGTCAACATGAAATTCAGATAACTGTGTTACCAACCTAAACATGTTGAAGGCACAGGAACTTTCAGGCTGACTACTATACAACTGACTTAACAATAGCTGTCCTCAAAGATGAATCAGCATTGCTGATGATTTTCAGTTTCTTTAAAATACTTAGTGAATTGTGAACAAAGAAATGAATCAATGATAAGTATATAAGATAATGAATCATTTTTATCTCATGGAAAACCAAAAGATTGAGTTAAAAATAAACAGTAGACTATGGCTTACTGTTACACAGAGCGTGCAGTGAATATAATATAGGACAGCCTTTTGACAAATGTAAATAATTTCAGCAGGTTGGGGATAAGATGCATGGGTGGCAGTGGAACCAGCAAGGACTGAAACAGAGAAGAATGCTGCTTTTTCCTGGAAAGCAATGAAAGTAAAACATCAAAGTCAAAAACAGCTAAGCGGTATGGGCACTGTCTTTCAATGGCTCGAGAGGGAGAATACAGAAGAACAGGGGAAAAGATCGACTGATTCCACCGGTAATGAGTAAGAGCTGGGGAAAGCAGCATGCTTTCATACTGGTGACCACCAAGACCTTATGTTCCCCTTAAGTTAGCACAACTCTAGACCAGCTTTATTCTTCACTGCAGGCCCCAGCTTCCGTTTTCCTAAAGCATTATGTAAGAACATTTTGAACCATAAATTTTTTCTCTGTCCTGTGGAGACATGCATCTGTTGCAGGCCAGGAATATCACCCACAAGGACGCGGGAAACATCCTTTGAAAGAACAAGGATTACAAAGTGACTATGTCTGTTTTCCAGCCTCTGTGAGAGGGCACCAGCCTAAAGTTCATAAGCCTCCATTAGTCAACATAGATGATCTAGGATTAGTCTTCCATTTGCCTTCCTCACATACTCTCGTTAATAACCTAGCATGAGATTGAAAAACTCTTCCTTCAGGAATGGACTTCCATTTCTCTTCCCTGACTATGTTAATGACTTCAGAAAGGAATGAAAGGATAGGACTAGGGATAGAGAATAAAAAAAAAAGAGAATAAATAGTGTGCGTTATACATATCGTCAGCCTTGGCCACTACGTTAACAACCACTTCATCAAAGTATGACCTCAACAGTACCTGTTTTTTTTTTCTCTTCTGAAACACCAATTTCCCCACTGTATCCAACCATTCCAACCAACCTACCAGGATGTCACTGCATGAAACAATACTGCTGAAGATCTTCCTTCACCTACTGCCCCGTGATTCGTTTATACCTTTCAGCCAAACTCCCTGTTGAAAAGATTGCTTTTTCTATTTACTTTCCTTCAATTCCCCCTTATTTTAAACTGGGCTTGATTACTTTCCACTTTGTCTACCATATCTTGTCAAATTTATCCATCATCTCACGTTGCTCAACCCAGGGCCTAATTCTCAACCCTCATCTTCCTGTCTTTCTACATCATTTGACACAGTGGTTCACTCATTTCTTCTCTCCTAAAGTATTTCAATTACTGATGTCCAAGAAATCATCCTTTAAGTGCCTCTAATATGTCATGTGGGGGTTCCATTCCTCTCTTTCACTCTTGATTCACTGGTTGAACTATACCTAGGCTACTCCTGGAATCTCTTCTTCAGACTTTCACTATCTCAGCAAATGGCAGTGTTATTCTTGCACTTACTCCAACCAAACTTTTTGCTGTGTTTGCTTTATCCAGTTCTCTCAGATGTAGTCTTAAATCAACCTACAACTCACACTGTAGTTCTCTTAGGAATATGTCCAGGTGCAGGCACTGTGGTGTAGCAAATCAACCCTCTGGTTAGCATGCCCACATTGCATGTTGGAGTCCTGGCTGCTCCATGTTTCTGATTCAGCTCCCTGCTAATGCATCTAGGACACTGTAGCTAATTCTTCAGGGACTTGGGTTCCTGCCCTCCAGGTGGGAGCCTTGACTCACTCCTGCCTTCAGCCTGTACAAGCCCCAGAGATGATGGATTTTGCAGGAGAGAATCAGCAGAGCAAAGTTCTCTCCATTTGTGTTTCAAGTAAATAAACTTATCTTAAACAGTATGTTCAGAATGTAACCATATTGTTTAACTTCTAGCCTAATACTTCAAACTACAATACTTCCCACTTGGATTATTACAACTTCTTCGCTCACTTCCATCTTCCTTATATTCCTACAATACATCATCTATGAAAAAGTCAGGGAAAACATCTCAAAATACAAGCTTTATGCAAATCCTGCTTTCCAAATCTTCACTTGATTCCCACCTCACAGAACAAAAGTCAATGTCCCTACAAAGACTCCCCCACCCTCCACGGTCTTATTTTTCTATTACTCTATGCTTTTCTGAACTACTGTAGCCACAGTACTTTCCCAGAGTTCCCCAATATTATCCAGAATATTCTTTCCTGGAATATTTCCTCGTGTTATTCAGATACTTCCATAAATGTCATCAAATGGCAGAGACCCTCACTAAGCAACAAATGTCTTGAAAACATAATGAAACCTTGTTTTCTTTAAGCTAGTCACAAACTATTCAAGCAAAACTTATCATGCAAAAACCAAAAACTCATAAAATTACTCAAATTCCCATCCTTATCCATGAATATAAGTATGTCTAAACAACTAAAATGTTCTGAATAAAATTGATCAATTTGGTTTCACATAAGTAAACTTCAAATATTAAAACTTGAAAAAATGTTCAACTTGGTTAAGAATTATGTGTGTCTAAGTGTTTTCAATGCACTTATTTATCATGAAGATAGATATTGTTGCTTTTATCTTCCAATTTTTTGGAGTTATGGAATTCATATTATCAGAGTTTAATATTTGGTTTCCATTATACAACTTTAGTTCTCATGGCTATTTAGTGTTAATCCAATTTTAAATAGATTCAGTACTCTCTCTCATCTTTCCAATTTTTCAATTCCTGATTTTTAAACTTCTGATCTTTTAAGGGATCAAATATCCTCTTCTTGCTTTTTGCCTTTAATGTAACACAAGGCCTTGGAGTTTATATTTTGTGTTTTTACCTGTAAGAATATTTCTGTACTGATCTTGTATTTGAACTCTACTCGTATGTTTCTTGACTATATTACTTTTGAATCAGACTTATTTTCCATAAGCTATGCAGACATTTCTTTGCTATATTCCACCAATGAATGGTATGGTTGAAATTCATTAAGCCAACCTAATATTCCCTGCTTTATTTAATTATACTCTTACCTAGAGACTAAAAGATTAATCAGAGTAACTATAATATATGTTAAGGTCTATTATTATGCATAAGTTTTCCTACATTAGACTGCATTTTTCTGGCATTAAATTTTCTTCATTTTAGGAAAGTCTCATACTTCTGATTACTATTTTTTCTATTGATTTTTCTGCTCAATGGACACATACTATATTATTATTTTTAGTTGCTGTTTTCATATCTATTGTACTTTCTTCAATTCATTAGTTGAATATTTTTCCTCGGCATTCATTGTGATTACCTGAAGCATTTTATATATGTAGTCAGGCCATTTCAGCTCCATCGAGTCCATTATTTGTTTCCAGTTTATTTATCAGTTTGGCTTTTCAATTTCATTTCCTAGCTCTGTAATTTCCTTTGTAATTTCATCCTGAAATGAATTTTTCACGTTAGCAGATTAATATTTCCACTAACTTGTTCAACAGCATGAACACTTTACAGAGTGCTGTCCTGCATATCATGTACATGTGTCCCGTTTTACTTCTTCCATGGATTTTTATTCTATTTTTCTTTCTTCCTAGGCAGATACTTCAGTTGCCTCCTAATATTCATTTTCCTCTTCTCTGCAAGTGACAGTCCAATTCAGGGTCATGGCTGCTGGGAATAAGGTTTGCTTTTCCAGCTTCCTATGTAGGTCATTATGGCTATAAAATTGTGTCCTGGCCATTTTATGAGAAAAGGTGAACAACATTCTATTTAGGGAATGCAGCCTGCTTCCTTTCTCCCTTTTGAAATATGGACATACAGCTAGGATATGACTGGTTATTTTGGAGTCCTAAGCCAATGTTTAGACCTGGATGTCTGGTTACAGTGCTAGCACCTTTTTGAAATCTGGGCATGTAATATGGACTCTTTCAACCTGAAAGAGAAATCATTATCACAAGCCTTACTTAAGCTTGGTGTTTGTTGAAGGTAAAATCATTTCTAATTAGCAGTCTTCTTGAACTTTATCTTCTATCCTTACTTCTTTTCACTTTTTCTAGTCACATTTGCATAATTTCATGTCATTTTTCTTCACTTTGCTCATGTGTGGCACCTCCAGCCTGACTTATCAGCTGTCATGTTCTGTCGGAGATTCCCTAGTCCTTCCTGAGGCCTCTATGACTCCCTCTCAGAGCACCAGTCCACACAGGGCTCTCTTTGTGCTCATTCCTCCATAGCCAGAGAACTGGAATGTGCATATCGAAGTTGGAACAGCTGGGGTGCTGGGACTTCCTGAAAGGGGTAGGCAAGCATGGCACTGAAATACTGGCTAGCAGGAAGTCACAAGTGAATCACTTAATTATGCTGTCACTTCAGCAAATAAAGTGCTAATAAAACATTGAAAAATGAATGATTTACAGAATTGTATCATAAAATTCAAAAATCCAAAATAAAAATTCAAAAAATGGATGATTTAACCAATACAGCTTACTGAAATGGCTCAACAGGCTTTAAGTATTTTTTTTCTTAAAAATTTTCTATTCCTATGTATATAAATTAACTCTAGTCACATTAATTTGTGTCTAGTATCATCACACCAGTATGTTTTGATAATCACAAATTTATCATATGAGAAAACTAAAGTACAACTATTGTTAAAAATTCATGAGGCCTATTATACTTTATGCAGATTAAGTCAAACTATTTTCAGAATTCATTCTTATATTTGGCTTTCACAAATATCATTACAGATTCATTTTGGTAACTGTAGATTGCATTTAATTTAACAAATGCATGGCATTTTATTTATGCTATTCGTTTCTTTGATAATGTTTATAGCTATATTCACATAATTAGTATACATAACTTATATATTTACAGGTTTATTTTTATACAGTGTGTGTTGCTATTATGAACACTATTTTGTACTTTATACATCTAGTTACTATATATTAAACTATTAACTATACAAATACACTTGCATCAACCACAATACTCAACTCTGATATTTTGTTTGTCTTTCTGGACTGTGTTTATATCACTATTCCTTAACAATATTTGTATTACTTTTTACTATATGAACTAGAACTAGAGCTAGATCTATTAATTTAATTCAATTTGCACTGTTTCTGGAAGTTGTTGGGTGGTAGGAGTCTAAACACTTGGGACATCAAGAATATTCACAGGAAGCCAAATAAGAAATGGAGCAATTGGGAGTTTAATCATGTACTCACTCTAACATGGAAAACAGGGGGGGCCTAGTCATCAACTTCATCTACTATGCCAAATATTCATCTCTGTATTGCTTGTTCTTTCCTTGCTTTTCTTGATACTGTTATAGTAATATAAGCTAACACTTTAGGGGTAATTGTTACGTGTCAAGAACTACTTCAAATACATAAGACTACAGCCAATTGTTCTTCCCAGAGAGCAGAATATTTGCCACACATAAAATTGATACCTAGGATGCAACAGTTAAACTAAATTTAAAACTTCCTGCTTTCATAGAATACCCATTATGTTCATTCCCACCTTTAGAAATGAGAAGCTAATGATTTGCACAAGACAGAACTAGTAACAAGAATAGGCTGGAATTTAAAACCAAGGAATTAGACTCTATATTAATGTGTCAATTCCTTGAAGTAAAAAAGACTGGTCTACCTGGCTTTATTAATTGTTTCCTATAGCCCTGTGTTGTTACATTGGCAAGAGGTTGAAGGGAGCCATAATTAGCAGAGCTGTTCATGGTCAAGATAAACAGCGGCAGTACAGTGATGTCAGTAAAAATTGTAGTGAGGAACACAAGTCAATGTGATCTGAATCCAATTTTTGAAAGAAAAGGCTAGAAGATTTTCTTTCAAATGGTATGTTAACTGCATGTGGTTTGATAAACAAAAGCCACTGAAAGTGAGAAGGGAGGTTAGCTCCACCAATAAGCCACTTAGGTCTGTGAGCTGATACCTATTTTAAGGATAATTAACTGCTACCTTCAAGACAGAGGGCTGCATGTCATGGGGACGTAAGACATCCAAAGGCAAGAACTGTGTTCTCCCACAAGACCTGGAGTTAGCAACCAGAGTGATATCTCTTCTTTACATTTCAAAGGAAGAACAGTAAGGTCTTTGAGCAAACAGTTTTGGGTTGAGGCTTTCTAATTGTAAGGGTAGAGAAAGGATTTATAGTTGCAAACTTTCCAATGTAATTGTTCCAAAATAAAGTTCAACGGCCAGTTAGGTTTTGGCTAAAAGAGCAAATGCTGGCAGTACCGAGCATCCTTAGGCACGCATTTTAAGGACACATTCATCAGATGCTTAAAGCCTTGATAGAATTTGCCCATCTCTTCGTTCAGAGGTTTGGGCAGAGTCATTATGAACTGAGAGTGCTGTGGTTTTCAACACTCACAGATGTCAGATAGTGGGAATTATAGGGCAGTCTTTTGGGGTTGGTAACTACTTGAATGAACACTATGCTTTGGTTGAGGCAGAGTCATCCTTGCTCCTTGCTTGTAAGACATGGAGAGTTAGAGCTGATTACATATACACACATACACAGACACATGTAATTTCTTCAGTGATGCTACTTTCTAAAATACATCTTATTTTTCTGTTGCTATGGAATCCTACCTTAACTATCTTGGCTCTCTAGATACTTAATTTTATCATTGCATAGCCATAATCTATTTGTATTTTATATTTTTTCATATAATTGGAAAGAAGAAACTGCATACTTGAGTCTACCAACTTGATCCAGTTTTTCTTGTTATATAAGAAGTTAGAAGTTTGCCTGTGGATGTTTGTGAGAGGTCTAAGGAAAACCAGCTTCTTTGAAAAGAAAAAAAAATCAATAGCTTTGGAAGCATCCCAATATTTCACACTGGAGAGTCCTGCCCATCATCCCTGAAGTCCAAGCATTCCCCTAAGGAAAGCACTGCAGGGAAACCCTCTTCCAGCACCAAATGGACCACTCAGTCTAAAATCATTAGGAAGAATCAGTAAAACCTGGTAGGAATTGTATCTTCCGCACACTCAGCAACCCCTATGTCCAGAGTTAGACAGAATAGTGTAAGGATAATTAGGGTCATGGTTACTGGTGAAATAGTCTGAAAATTTAGACTCTTGGTTCTTCCCTGTTTATCTTTTGAAATTCCTCCTGTCTCCTGGTTTTCTCATAAGGATTAAAACCAACTGGGAAGCCAGATGTTGCCCCATCCCTCTTTCTTGAATTTCCAATTTTTTTTTTCCACAAAGAACAAAATGGTGAGGAGGTTTTTTTGTTTGTTTCTGAGAGAATGTAAAGGGCGTATTTGTACAAAACAGACCAGATCAGAGTGTCAACTTGCAGCTCCCTAAATTTTTACAGTGGAATCAAGGATATGGCGCCTGACATTCCAACATTCCAGTTTGTGATGAGAATTTTTTTTTTGAAGCTTTTTACTTCTTTCTACTTTGCTAACTTTCTGCCCACCAGAGATATAAGCTGACTAGTTTTTATATCTTCTATCTCGGGTCTCAAGGGCACCTATAAACTCTTCCCATAGCTCAAATTTTTAATCTGAAATGAACACTTGGGACTGGAGAGTCACAGACGCTATGAGCATGTGGAGGCAGGAACAGCTGAATCCTTATCTCCGACTCCCTATTTGTCTTCACTGCCTAATCTCTAACAATTTTATGGCATTTCCTTAACATATACAATCTGAAATTCTGTAATGAAGAGCAGAAAAAAATAATTGTCCAAATATCCTACTCAGAAACTTTAACATAGAGCCACTTGTACCCTCTCCCTTGCTCCCCTGATTCAGAATTGGATCTGGTCGTCTTAAACACACGCTAGATTTTTTTCTTCCATAGAAAGTCTAGATTCTTCAAGTTTGCAGATCTTGGTAATACGACGGGTTTTTTTTTTAAATTTATGAAGACTATGAACGTGAATAAATATTCAAACTATATATCTGTATGTTGATTCAGCTATGTCCCAAATATCTCTTAGAGGAAAAAAACTTTCCTTATTTTCTAACTTTTTAAAATTCAATTTTATGGTTCTCCCAAATTCAGCAATATTAACAGCTAATACGACACCTGGGGGAAAGAAGATAAAAATAAGAACCAAATAGCAATTATTGATGACTTTAAATTGTACTTAGCTATATATGTTCTATTTATGTAACAGCAAGCATTGATACAATACCACATCCATTAGTAATTAAAATTTTTTCTTTGGTTTTTGACCACATAGGAAATTTTTATAAACCATGGCATCAAAACTCTAAAGCTTGCACTTAAAGTAATTAATCTGTAATGCATATTCATATTAAAATGAGTCTGATAATATCTACCTGCTTCCTCTGATAGCCTTTTCCTTGATCTGTTTAGGTCTGGCTTCCTCTCTGATCATGACATCTAAACAACAGTGATTAAAGCCTCTAAAATTCTTGCAACAGTTTTCTAAAATCCATGTGTATATCACATATACTTTTCAGTATTTCTCTGTATTTTTGCCAAGGTATTCTCACTCCAGAAAGTCAGTCTTCAAAATCCATGCTATGGACTTTCACCATCTTTTCTGAATCATGAAATCTTAACATTAGATATTTTTTCTACTTGCGAGGAAGAAAGAGCTGGTTTCTAATGTCATTAATCAGATAATAAAATCCTAACATGGTACAGAACTCACTTTCTTGATTGAGAAACCCTGTATGATCTTTGTGTCTTGATTATATTCCTATTATTCCTTTTTGCTAATTCAGTAGCATTTGCAACATAACTGCTTCTCCTCGTAAGGAATTATAGCAGCTAGGAAGAGGGTAAAATATAGTTTTATCTTCATAAGCACTAAGCACAGAAGGACATACTCTCTGAAAGCTATCCCTTAACTACAAAGGTGAATCCCCAATTTATGTCAATATCGATTATTTCATTATCCTGAAATGTAACATCTTATCTTCTCTCTCCTCCCCACCCTCTATCCTTCATTATCTTTTCATTTCTCCCTACTCCCCTTCCTCCATCACTGCCCCCGCTGTTGTGCCTTTCAAATGAATAAAAATCAACACAAAAAACCTTGCCTATTAAATGTCAAAATTATGTGAAATATTAAACCACAATAAAAATTAGAGTACATAGAGAAAAACTATTAAGTGAACAGAAGCAGCTTCTTAGAAAGTTAGCAGCTCCCAGCTTGTGGCCCGGGAAAGCAGGAGAGGACGGTCTAAGGCCTTGGAACCCTGCACCCATGTGGGAGACCCAGTCCCTTGGAGAATAAACCAGTAAATGAAAGATTTTGTCCCTTATTATACTTCTCTCTGTAAATCTGACTATCCAATAAAAAATAAATATTTTAAAAATCTTCCAATCTTAACATTTAAACTGACCCAAAATGCAATTTCCAAGTCTCTGTATATCTCTTTCCAATAAAAAAAAATCTTTAAAAGAAATTATATTTACAGTGGGTATTCTCATCTATCGTTAACAGATACCGAAAAAAAAACAAAACCTTAATGAGTGTATGCAAAAACTGGTAGAATTTGGAGGTGACAGTAGTAAGATACAAGATCAATTCACCAAAATCATTTGTATTGCTATTCCAACTAACTACTCATCAGTTACTGAGAAATAAATTTCAGTTGAGGAATTCAAGAGCCCTACCCTGAGAAAAATCTGTTGAAAAACACACAAAAGCAGAAGAAATACCTAACATTCTTTTAATTTGAAAACTCCATTAGTATTAACATTCAATTATCCTAAATATAATTTACTGGTTGAATGCAACCTAACCAAACTCTCAGGTATCATTCTGTGGAAATTGGCTGAGTGCAAAATTTATTTTTAATAGGGCCTGGAATACCCTGCTTCGCTCAAAAAAGACTTGTGAATTTGTAGGCTTCTTTGCCTGGTTTAAAGATTTATTATAAAGCTGCTACATTGATCGGGACAGGAAGGCACTGGCATAAGAGGAGATATAAAGAACAGTGCAACAAAATGGGAAACTCAGAAATAAACGAATATATATATATATAGCCAACCAGTTTTCAACAAAGGTATCCATACACCTCAGCAGGAAAGATACTCAATTCAGGAACTTACCGGTTTACGAGTACAGAGGCAGTGAGTTCAACCCAACCTCACAACATAAACGAAGCAGTTTTGAGATCACTTATGGGTCTGTTAGCTGTTGACGCTTTAAGGCAGAATCACAGGAATGCCAACACAATATTATGTAGAAATGTCCTAGGCACACAAACACCAACAAGAAGTAAAGGAGAAAAAGATGTTAATTGAGCTCTACTAAGACTCAGAATTCCTGCTGATGGAATTGCTATTAATGAAATAAACTTGAATCACAGAAAATATTTTTAAACTACATTATAAAAGATTTATGTTTAATATTAATAAAGTTGTATAAATCAACAATATAAGAACCAGATTTCAAATAGGACTGTGATCTGATTTTTTTTTTAAGAAAAATATGAGCCAGTAAACACAAAACATGCACTACATCATTAGTCACAAGGAAAATGCAAATTACGGCTTTAATAAGATACTGTCTCATAGTCACAAAAGTGGCACAATTTAAACTGATCAAGTGAGGAGAATATGAAGCATTTTGTGCTCTCACATATCATAGAGGGGAGTATAAAATGAGATGTTTACTTTGCAAAGCTGTGTGACAGTTCTTTATAAATTTAAACATGCACCTTTCCTATAAACCAGTTATTTCATTTCTAAACACTGCTCCAAGATAAGTGAAACATGTCCATACACACACCAAAAAAAGCTCACAACAGATTTTTATCATTAAAACCTGAGGAAAAAAATATCTATCAGCCCTTTAGGATGTTCAAACCACAGAAAACTTCCACAATAAGTAAAACAACTTTTGATATATTTAATGAGATGGATGAATCTCAAAA
Source organism: Ochotona curzoniae (assembly GCF_017591425.1). Lineage (NCBI taxonomy): Eukaryota > Metazoa > Chordata > Mammalia > Lagomorpha > Ochotonidae > Ochotona > Ochotona curzoniae. The sequence goes on from NW_024466599.1 coordinate 65,528,544, forward strand.
CCATCAATTTGAGGAAAATAGGCCAAATCCAAGAGTAGGTGCTGCATGTTTACACATAAAATAAAGTCACATGTAATCTCTGGTGATAAAAACTGGAAGTGGAGTTAGAGCTGGGAGATTAACAGGAAGCTATGATAGAACTATTTCAAACTATACTGTTGGTTTCCCAGAGGAACACACTTGTCAAATTTGTCACATCTAATACTTGAGATAGGAGAGCTTCGTTGTATGTAAAGTATCTCTTGGTTTTTAAACAAAATATAAGGGCATGTGTTGTACCATACAAGTATGTAGGTGTCGTCACCTACCAAGGTAGCATCCCATATAGGCTCCAGTTTCAGTCCTAGTTGCTCTACTGCTGATCCAACTACCTGTCAAGGACCTCAGAAGGGTAGGGAAAGAAGGCCCGAATCTGGTCCCCTGCCATCTATATGGGAGAGCTGGATGCAGCTTCGGTCTCCTGGCTTCAGCATGGCCCAACCTTCGCTCTGTGGCCATGTAAGCAGTGAGCCAGCAAAGGGAAAATCTGTCTGCATGCCTGCCTCTCTCTCTCTCTCTCTGCAACTCTCACAAATAAATAAAACTATATGTGTATATACATAGATAGATAGATACACACAAATATGTGTGTGCACGTACAAAACTTGCTAATGGAAAACTTGTAAAGTATTTTGAGGGAAACTCAAAAGGCAACTATTATAATCTCCTGCAGAACACAGTCCTTTGTCAACAATTCAAATGTGATTCTAGGGTACCTAGCTTTGGGTAGGCAAGAAATTCCTGAGTGAAGGTGGTCACATGCAGTGACCAATATAGCTTGGCCAGTGATGGCCAAGGCAAAGATACAAGTTGATTGTCTTCTATAAATATGAGTTTCCTCATACACAAAATTAACATGAATGTTACTGGACTTCACCTTTAAAAATACAAATTTCACATATAAAGACAAATAATATAAATAAAACTGCTTTAATTGAAGTAGTAAGGGGTATTATGATGAAATCCATTGTAGCCTCCCTATGGTGTTTCAGTGGTTGCTAATAAATCTATGTAATCACATGATTCTGAAGATTATGCAAAACTAAGATACTGAAGTGTATATCTTTGTAGTGTATATCTATAAAGATACACAAGTTCAGCTGAAAATAATTAATGTGCCATTCATATGTAATGTACCCTAACATATTCCTATATTTCTGCTATGTTTAACACAATATTTTTATGAATTCATGATATCCAAGCAAAATTTTAACTGCAACAAAAAAAGGAGGAGCTACCACTGGCCTAAAGCACTACTAGCTACATTGCTTGTTTGTGTTGGGGAGGTTTGGCAGTCAAAGTGATAGGGAACCTCAGGGTCCCTGGAAGGGAAAGAAAAACACAGAAAACATGACATTCCTCTTCACGAGCCCTGAGGGAAGGGGACGACAGGAGACAAGGGGAAACACAGTGTAATATTCAGATGTTGTCATGTCTGCCTAAGAGATCTGATTGAGCACACTGCATACTTTTGTGCAAAATAAGCTTCTCCAGCATTTGTTTCCTGATTGGTTCATGGGACAAATCTTATTAGCATATACTTTCAGTTACCTGATTGGTACACACAATATGTAGCTTTCACACATATTTTCAGTTGCCTGATCGCGTGTAATCCTTGTCTCTGAATTGGTTGTTACTTGGTTCCTCCCCTTACTCGTTAAATCTACATACTTCTCAGACAGGGGCCAATCAGAGACGATCACTTTGTGTATAAAAGAGCCAATACTGAAAGCTTTTCTAAGACATTCCTCCCTTGAAGTCCTTGTCCTGATTGCTATGACAAGTCTTGATTTCAACAAACCTCATTTTGCTCACTGCCGCTGTGCACATAAAAATTATTGATGTGAGACGAGAACTAACACTGCCATCACATTCCCACAACAGAAGTGTACCTCTAAACTCTATTTTTAAAGGATGTGTTAGTAATATTCTTACATTTCTGAAGGATTTTCTTAAAAACAATGGATAAAGAAAGTGTAATATTTTTAGAAGGCTAAAAGGATTCTAACGACCTACCTGACAATGTTTTTTTCATTGAGACAAACAATGCCATGGTACAAAATAAACTATGAGTATAAACAAAAAGTTAAATCCTGTTATCTTAAATTAGGAGCACATACTTCAAATAAAACATGAAATATGTACACTGCATTATGGAAATAGGTTCACTGTCAAACAGGCCATTAAAACTGTAGTACATTGAGTCAGAGATACATTCATTTTCTAAAGCTGAGATGAGTAACAAGGAGACTTTCTTCCTTTCCTTTGATTGGAAAAAATAAACATTTGTGATAAAATGTACTTCTCTTACAATGCAGCATATATTTTCAAACAGCACTGACACATCTCTGTTGTTCAGTCTGTTACTAGAAAAAAAGCCTACTTCCTTTCTCAATACATGGATAGCTAGTTCAGTTGCAAATGTTCATAAAGAGGCTCTACCTGAGTTAATTTGCCATTTAGAGCCATGCGTGTGTGAAGAAATCCTTGTAGTAAACAATATGTATTCCACAGTAAACACTATATTATCCCCAGGCCAAATGATGGACTCAACTCAATAAATAAAAGCCCTGGCAGCAATTCTTTTCTCTCACAATTAAAAACTAATTATTGGTTGAAACTGAATAGTGTGGTAAATTTCATTCACTATATGCCAAAAAAAAAAGCAAACTCTAGAAACCTCATGCATTTGAGAATTTGTTGTCCGTTGTTAATTGACATAATCTTTCTTAACAATGCCTTTTGAACATTTCACAAAGACACTTACAGCCCAGGATCAGGAAGATCATTGTTAATAAGTGCAATTGACTAAAATACACACCACAGGAGACTCTCATTTCTCTTGTCAGGGTTTTAAGACAGCAAACATCAGGGATGCTATTAGTAAAGGAAAACAAGTTTTATATTCTTAAGACACAGCCTACAAATCAAAACTCTAGTTTCTACTATGAAATTAAAACTGAAGATAGCAGCAATATGACCAACTAGAAAGTGTTCTATTAAGGGTTAAAATACATTAATAATCTATCTATTTATACAAATACCAGTAGTTATTATATATGTTATATACACCCTATTTTTTACTTTAACAATCACATGAAGTAAGCAGTGTTTATGTATGGTTGTTATGAATGCCTAATTTTATGTGTTCAACTTAGGAATAATCCATAATAAAGTTACTATTAAAACTGGATGTTCTTCCATGAAAGCAAAGGCTACAGTAGATAACAAGGGATATGAGATTATTATATATATATATATATATATATATGCACAATAATTTACAACTGAGAACATGACCCAATAAATAATCCCCAACAATGTGCAAAAGCCCCAGAAAAGAAAAATAAAAGCAAAGCAATCATGGCAATTTAAAAGTGATGGTTGAACAGTGAAAGAAAGTTTCTTTAAGTTCACTACACTGAAAATAATTGCACTTGATTGTCAGAATTGGGCTACAAATTCAGTCCCAACATTACCAGAGATTAAAGCAAAGACAGAAAGTAATTACAAAATTCAGTGACATTATACAAAACACTAATGGAGAAAAAGCTCATTTCCCCATGGAACCTCATAAAAGTGACTCCTCTTAAATGAACTTGTAATGTTCTTTACCAGTATGTTATGCATATCCTTTTAACTTCAATCCTAAATAGTTTTCCAAAGTGTATCTCCATGAAACTAATCTACTTGAAATCAAACAATGGCAAAGGTCTAGAGGTATCTACAGTCTATTTTAACACATAACCAAGTTTTGAATATATAATTTAAAAGACTATCATGTCTTTAGGCTGGTATTTTTCATTTATTTGAGAGGCAAGCAGTGATAGAAGAGATGGTGGGATAAATTGAGCAATAAGGAGGGAGAGAGTGAGGGGTGGGAAAAAGAGGAGAAAAGTAGAAGAGGGAGAGAGGGGAGGTAGTTGGAGAAGTTTGAGAAAGGGATAGTAAGAATGGGAAAGGATGGAGGGATGAAGGGAGGGACAGAGACATGATGAGGGAGGAGGGTGTGGATCACCTGGTGCCACTTCATTCCAGAAACAAACAGGATGAGCAAGGCTAAAAGCAGGAGCCAAGAACTCAGTTCTCTCCAAAATGGGTGGAAGAGATCCAATTACTTGCTGCCCCCCTAGGGTGAGCATTAGCAAGAAGGTAGAACCCAAAGCAGATGCCCAGCACAAACAAGGCACTGCAACAGGGGATGTCGGTATCCAAAGCAGTGGCTTAATCACTGCACCAAGTCTCCAAGATCAGTTTTCAAACAGTATCACATGGCACTCCTGGCCTCTTTCATACATGTGGGAGAAAGGCTAAGAAAGAATGCCAAAATAGGTGTGATGTGATGCTGAGAGTTCTGCTCCCGGTTTTCATATAATAACCCCTTAGTAATGACACTATGTCATTACCTTAAACAAACACTATAGTGGAAAGGAAAAAACAAAGACTTACTCTATTTTAAAATACAATAAACATTTAAGTCCATATAAAATACAAGTAACAATCACAAAAATACAATAATGGCTAGCCAATACTACAAATTTTGTAATACAACTTTAGTCTTAAAATTAGCATAGTGCATAATTGTTCTGATTGGGTCGCAAATCAGCTTCTAATTTTATGAGAGTGAAAGCAAAGACAGATATCAAAAATGCAAGGTCAATATGAGCCAATATTGTCCTTCCCTCAGAGGTTGCAAATATGTAAAATAAAGAGAAATATGAATTCTTACAAGCTACTAAGCAAAACAGAAAACAGTATTAACATCCCATGTCTACTATGGAAAAACATGACTGTCGGAAGAAAACACAAAAAGGCATAATTGTGGTGATGTGACATCAAGGTTGTTTTGTCATCTCTGAACGTATGTTCAGCAATTTTGACTGAACAGTTTTTTATATAAAATTATTATTTTTGTAGGTATAGGGATTTCCTCCTCCCTTCCCTTTCCTCACTTTCCATCATTCCCTGCCACAATCATCTCCCATATTATTACATGACAAACATTTAATGGCAGTTTAACACTGCTATTTTACTGTCTCATGGCATTGTAGGTATAGGCAATGGTAGAAAACCTATCAAACTGTCAAAGTATATTTAATAGCTTCATTGGGAGTCCTCATTTTTAAAATGCCTTACGCAAACATAAAAGTCTTAATAAAATAGTAATTATTAAGTCATAGAAAAATTATTATAAACTAATGTCAATAATTTCTACTTGGTTATGAAGTGGTCACTCCAAGATCCAAAGCCAAGCAGCAGTTTTAATCACTCTTAATGTAAACCTTAACTTTCTTTCTGACATGCCCTATTAGTATATTAGACAAAACTGCTCTTGTCTCCCACTTTGCACTATGCTGTAATTCTCAAAATGTTGTCACATCCATTTTCTGATCCGAGATGCCTCTGATAGGACACTATCCTTGTGCTGCACTTTGGTCTGACTGTGACTATTCCATGGACCTGTTTGACAATTGCCACCACTTACAAGGATTTATTATCCTGTTCCCTTGTCTCACTGTCTCCACCTCTCCCTTGGCTCACAATTCTAATCCACAGAATTGAGTCATCAAGATTTCAAAAAGGATTTGGGGAGTCTTAGATTTCATATATTCTATACATTGTTACAGTGAGAAACAAACTAACATATCATTCTAATTTGATAGAGCATTTCAAGGCATAATAAAGCTTATGAGTGGCAAGCACTACAGAAAAAGTTTTTTTTTTTGCCCCCAGACATGGTATATAAATGTAAAAGACATCAATGGCAGTATGAACCAGACAAATATTTTATTAACCCTGATGTGAATGATGAAGCCATAAAATCTCAAACTATGATTATAACCAGTATTTCCTTACTGAGAAAATTTATACATTTATAGCTCCCAGCTTGGGGCCAGAAAGCTAGGTCTCTAAGTGGATTTATGGTATGCTACAGGACAATAGAACTCACATTTGAGAGGAATATAGGGAGCATAAAAATCTTTTGTATCCAGTCAACACTTCAGAAGTTTCTTTTGAACAGAAAATGGATATCTTCGTACCAGTACATTTCTAAAAATTTCAATGTTAGTTCAACTTCCTGTAGGGATTGGCATAGCCAGAGAGTGATGGGTCATGGCAGCATTCAAACTTAGCGATTTATCTCCCTAGAAGCAAAAGCAACAAATGTTCAGTTGACTGCTTACTTTCATAACACAAAGTATCTTTGCAAAGTGACAAAGAAAAATTTTGAAGACAAAGGTAAAGGTGTTGCAGAGATCTGAATATATAAGACTTAGCTAAAGGTGTGACATGAACTTGTTTTTCTTACAACTCAGGTGAAGAATTTGGCAATTATTGACTTTTAATATCATGAAATGTGTTGGTTCAAGAATTATTACAGTATTTCTGAGATAAGTTATTTAGTTTAATTGTGGCCTTTACCTCTTTAGGGATTAAAACAGATAAAATCCAGTTGATTTCTTGGGTAAAAGAAGGCATCATGGAAATGAGTGGAAAGCAATTTGATTATACTTTTTTATCTGGGTTTTCAACAAATTTTTTTTAGAAAAGTAAAATATAAATACTTGAATATTAAAATTAAAGATACATAATCTTAGTGCCAAAATTAACAGATAACATTATAAAATATGTTAACAATTCCATGAGCTACTAATATTCTAAATAATTATTTATTAGATCTACATTGGCTTATTTTAATGAGTCAATGGGAAACTTTAGAGGGAGTGACTCAAACTTGACATTTTCTTGATCACAGTAAAGAAACTAGAGAGAATTTAGAGAGCATAATAGCCAAGGGATTTTGGCCAAGTATAGTGGCAATCAGGTGTCAAGTTCAAATGCCTTGGCTTTAGTTAGGTGACTGTTGTCACTACTCTGTCACTGAAGGCTGGTTTTCACTCAGCACCTATTAGAACATTAAGGAAGAAAATGGCTCCATGGGATATAGACCCACATGATAAATGCTGTGGGAGATATCCAAGTGAGAAATGACAGGGAAACTTACAATCTCAAAATGGTTAATCTTTAATAGTGTGAGACCAATGTCTACCAAATTAAGCAGCTATTATGGGGGGCGGGGGAGGGAGGAAAGGCAAAATAAATTTTAAGGTAATTGTGAAAATTTATGCCCTGAAAATGTGTTCAGCAGAAAACATTAATGTTACTGTGATTAGATTTGATATTGCATTATCTTTAATCAATGCAATACTTCCGCCACTCCATGCACTTTCAATCTCATGATCAACACTAATTGAAATTCAAGCTGAACAAAATAGAATTTTTATGTAATTTGTTATTCACATTCTCATATGTCTTATGATGAAATTGGTAGAAATCTAGCTACAAAATTAACAAGTTCAGTGCTGAAGCTGATTTATGAGAATTTAACCAGACAGAAGAGTAGCTTAATTTTGCTTCACTGTTCTTTTCTGCCATTGTAGTCCAACCACTGAGGAGTTAGTATTTGCTCAGTTCTGATGCCAATTAGGCCCTTTTCAAAGTGAATGAAGTAAAAAAAATACTAAAAGAATAAAAGTTAAACAGCATAACTGAATAGTTCTTATTGTCAAAGTTGGAAGATGCTACTTGAATATTTAACAAAATTAGGTGTCCAACAAGGAGCACGTAACAATTATTCTATAAAAATCATGATTAGAGACAAATATTGATACAATTCGTATACAACAGCAGTCAGCTGGCAATCTAGGATTTAAATTACTTATGATCATCCACTTCCTCCATGCCAATTATAAAATGTTAAGTATATTCCTGGGGAGGAGAAACCTGGAGATTCATAATGATATTTATAAAATACTTTACAACAAGTAGTAACCTTAAAAATTATCCAGTGTAGCAGAAGCAGGCATGTTATTTATTAAACCCAGTTCCATTTTCCCAGGTTTGATTTCTGCATGTGAGAAGTTTCCCTGCAGTCCTTATATGTGACTGAATTCTAACCAGAGGACTGCAAATGAATATTACATCTTCTATTTCTAGACATTCTCTATAAAAATACATCCTGCATCTAATAGTCTGTGGTCTCTTCTTCTGACAGATTACTGAAATGGGAAACCACTGGTCAGTGGGGTTCTGGAGCTGGATTGCACTAGCCAGCAAGAGCAAATCAAAGAAATCAATAAATGCTACACATCAAAGACAAGCTGGCTGGCAGGCATTCTCCTCGCGCTCCCTCTTGCTATTACCCCTTTCCTTGATCTTTCCTTCTTTCTTCCTTCTGTCACTCTACTTTCAGAGCACAATGGTTTTATAATCCCTTGAAGATAGGAAAGCTAACCTGGAGAAGAATGCTGAATCTACTTGTTATGGAAAAAAGACCATCTGACCAGTAACACTGTGTTTGACTGTAATGTGAGTTAGATACAGAGCACTCAGGATTGCTTATTCAGAACAGATTTCATGTTCTTTGTCAAAGCTAATTAATAGTGTCTCTTTTTTTTTAAGATTTATTTTTATTTGGAAGTCAAAATCTACAGAGGAGGAGAAACAGACATAAAGTTCTAATGCCTGCTGGTTCAATCTCCAAGTGGCTGCAATGGCCAGAGCTGAGCCACTCCGAAGCTAGGAGCCAGGAGCTTCCTCTAGGAGTCCCACGCAGATGTAGGGTCCCAAGGTTCTGGGCCAATCTCAAGTGCTTTCTCAAGCCAGAAGTAGGGAGCTGGATGGGAAGTGCAGCAGCCAGGATATGAACCTGCGTCCATATGGGATCTTGGCACATGCAAGGCAATGACTTTAGCTACTAGGCTACTGCACTTGGCCTAATAGTGTCACTCTCAAATTTCAGAAAGGATCGTAGGTCAAAAGATGTTCATTCTTGTATGGCAGGGCCAAAATATTTCTTGTGGTAAGACACTGCCACATTTTGTCAGCAATATTTTTACTAGATAAGTAGCTCAGGCCAGCTTCATTTTACTATGTAGAAATTGATGTTTGATCTTCAATTAGGGTATTAGTCGCTGCTATCACATATTTGTAAAGTAAGGCAAAGTGAATATTCTGCCAAACTTCCATAGGATCTATCTTCTTCCATAGGATCACATGTCCATTTGCCTTGGAATCTGCTGCCTCCACACTAACTGTACTTAAGGTTCCAATGGACTTCTGAGACACTGTGTGACTTAGGTATCATTACATCCTTGTGTTCTGGGTATTTTCTCAGCAAATGTTAACTGAGGAGAAGATAAGATGATCTAGATGTGCCCTGGGTGGCCAGATGAGATTTATTCAACAAGCCTCCTTAATGTTCTGGGAGAATTTTGCATCTCAGTCCAAAGGAGATTCACTGCTTTGAAGTGTTGACAAATCACAGCCACTTTGCGTAAGATTCAGCCTAGTAATTAAGATGTCTGATGTCCCCATCAGAGTGCCTGAGTTGACTGCTAGGCTCCAGATCCTGATTCAAACTTGCTTCCAACTAATACGAACTCTAACAAGCCATGTTCGTTCTCAAGTGATTAGGCTACGCCCACGCCCATGTGAGCACTGACCCTCCGACGCTCCAGACTGAGGTCTCACAGCAGTCCAGGCTGCTAGCAAGTCACTTCTCTCTCCTTCATCTCTCAAACACAAAATTCAAAAACAAAAGTCACATATCTTTACATCAATTGTGTGTCCCCAAGCATTCACCTCTAGCAAGTATATATTTGGAACATTGTTTTACCTACAACTGAACAAAACTACAGCTATATTTGGAGCACACAATCATTTCTACTTGTACATATACAACCCACATCATGTCCCTCACGCAAAACTTTTGAATCTGAAAGCTTGTTTGAACTAAACCACGATGCGCACTGTCCAGTTTGAGTTCCAGTGGCTTTCCACTTGTTTAAGCGACTCCTTTGATAGGAATTCAGCTAAGACTACCAGCAATCTGTCTCTACATTTCCAAATAGTTACAACTTTAATCAAACATTCTTTTTATTATACATGATTGGGTTCTTATGGGGAAATGTTTTCAGTACATGTAATACCATTTAGGCAAAATTATTGTGGTTAAGGGACACTGAGTAAAATATCTAAGTTTCCATAGCTAATAAGAGCAGAATTCACGTTAAAAACACACATACATGATTGTAAGTCCACTTCTTTGAGTGCAGCAACAGGCTGTCTTCCCTGATTTTTTTTCTGATATCCTAGTTTCTCAACTCTTACCTGCCCTATTTTAATCAAATTGGCCATCTATACTATGTATTTCTAATATTATATCTTTAATTCACACGCACGCTTAACCATCATACATTTTTCTCCCTAACAACCAATACCATTTCTATTAACCTAAATCTTTTTTTTCAATATGGAGAATGTTCAGATCATTGAAAATTTATTCATCCTATGACCCAGTAATCCCACTCCTGGAAATAAATCCAAGAAAAAGAAAACCTACATATAAAAAACAACCTGTATCTTTATATTCACCAAAGAACAATCAACAATAGCAAACACATACAGACTACATGCCCATTGAAAGAGGATTCCTAAAGAAAATGTGATGTATCTACTTTGTGGAATATTACTCAGCCATTAAAAAGAATGAAATTCTACCATTTGCAATAAAGTGGTTCCAAGTGGAGACTAGTATTCTCAGTGAAATAAGCCAATCCCAATAGGATAAGTATTATATGTTCTTTATGTAAAAACAAAACAAAAAATATATAGGTAAATAAGTATACATTTATAAACAAATAGTATAATGGAAACTAGAGTACTAGGAAACAAAGAAGAGTTGCACTATGCACCTCTAGCCCTAAATGAAAGAAGATTTCCAATAAAACTTAAAAATACCTTCACAACAGGATTTCAAATTATCAACCTGAATCCTGAATACTTAATTCAAGTGCCCCCCTGCACTCATGAATACTTCTTGATTACTTCAATGATGTCTAATGTATCCCAATACTAAATGCTTGTACCTAGGGAAAACTGGATTTAGTAGTACAAAATCAGTAAGGATAGCAAATACAAACCAACAAATTGACATCATCAATGGAAAGAGCCCTTGTGACATCTTCGCATTAATAATATTACCTTTCTTTGCATTTTTAGCATAATGTTATTCTGAAAAGTATTAAAAATATAAATTTCATAGAAAATCAGATTTTAATCCTTTAGATGACAAAGTTGCAGAGACTAAAATTTATTGATCACATAACTGATTAAGCTACAATGAGCATTAAATTTCCATATTTTGTATTTGCCCCCCTTCCCATTATGTTAATTATTTAGCTATTTCTTTCTAGATTTATCCTAGATAGACATCTTAGTTAAGTTTATGACATCTGATATTTTTTAGTACCATGTTCTTTCACATTTTATAATAAATAATGCAGGCTTATACTTGATAAGTAACAATGAATTCCTTCACTGAGAGAAGAAGCAGCACCAATTCTTTCTGTGGTTAGCGAGAGAGAGTGACAGAGAGAAGAAACAGAAATATTTTCCCTATTGTGCTAAGCACTATTTATCTCTGCTCCATGCCAGGACTTGTTTACCTCAAAGTTTTGTCCTGCCACTGGGTCCAGATCAATCACCATGGGCTCCCTGCTAATTAGATGAGCCCAGGAAAAGAACAAATGCTCTGGGAGGAAATATCACCTCTCCATGCTGTAGGCCACTACTGAGGACAATAAATTATCAGAATCAAAAATGACTCATTAGAGAAGTTTATCATCTAGGAAGCAACAGCAATAGCCGAAGACACTTGTACAGTTTCAGTCTCTGATTTTATTCATCCTCCTTTTTCACTACTTGTTTACCTTTTTTTTAAACTTTAATTTAGTAAATAATATTTAGGACAGAAAATTATTTTAGTGAAACAATTCTAAGACTTACCTGTGTTTATCTTACCAGAAAAAGAATAGAATTAATGGGATAAACATGCCAATATCGAAAAAAAAATCCTACCAAATTAAAGAAATATCCTTATGTAAGATACTAATAATCCATATTAAAAGTGTTTATAAATAAATGATAAAATTTAACCAAAGTTTCTTGCATTCTATTAGGGAGTTATATTTGATAAGCTTCTACTTCTATGCTATTATCTTTCCACAATAAACTCAATATAAACACATGCATGAGAAGAAAAATGTATACAAAATTATCATTCTAACAAGAAAGTGAATTAAAATGTCAGATTGCAAATATAAAATCAGGGGTTACAAGTGAAACCTTTCTGCTCCTCCAGTCAATCAATCGATTAATCAATAAACCCTGACATATAACACTTAGCCTGAAAGAGAAGAATGCTGCATATGAAATCTACAGCAGGGACCTTTGTTGTGGCACAGTTGGTTAAATACCTCCCAAGACACCCCGTTATCTTGTACAGGTGATTATCTCAGTCCTGTCTGCTCCACTTCAGATTCTACTGCATGCTGACATGTAACAATGGCCCAAGGATCTAGGTCCCTCCCCCTTCACGGGAGACTTGGTAGAAGACCCTTGGCCAAACCCAGGTCACTGACGTCATTTGGGCAATGAACAAGCTGATGGACACTATTTGTCTGTTTTTCCCTCTCTTTATCTCCCACCTCCCTCTTAGTTAAACTCTGCTTTTGTGTCTTTCTTTTCTCCCTTTGAACTACAAAAAGAATGAATCTTTTTTAAAATATGGCAAACAAAATACTATTTCATACTCACAAAATTGTAACAGACAAATACCAGGGAATGTGGAGGTCAGAACTATTAAATATTTAATGGTAAAATTACTCTGGTGTATCATTGTTTTCACACATTCAAGATACATATGCACTGTACCAGAAATTGAAGTTCTAGATGCACCTGACAGTGTCTATTACACGGGCTCTGAAGTATAAGGAGATATGCACTATTTCTGAGACATTGGTGAAAGTCCAACTTCAGCCTGTAGCTACTGGACATGCACATCATGATAGAATAGTCCCTGACAAACACTTAAAGGTTTTTCAATCATCCTTCAAATTATAAAGCTGATTTTTCTTAGGCTACTGATAAATGGAACTGTTCCTATCATTCTGAGTGGGCAGCAGTGAGCCACACTCCTACACCCAGCTGACCACAAGTGGCAACAAACACTGTACCATGTGCTGTGTTACTAAGCTATGGATGCTTCATGACCTATGTATATTAAATGTATTGTCAGCTTGTACTTTTCAAATTATGAGTTTGCTGGGATGTAAACTTATCATAAATTGGACTTTGCACTTTGCAATGTATTCCTGTTCAGTGAATTAGGCTATGCTGACACATTAAAATAAATCTCCAATACAGACTGAAAAAAATCTAAACAAATAATGAAGTTTCATTTCTCCAAAGGATGTTAATATGAAGAAAATATTCTTTAAAATATAAACTATAAAAATCACTTCCAATAATGTGGACATACAAATTGTAGTCTAAATATTAAAAGGACCCGAAAGATATAAGTCAACTTAAAAATATTAACTCAGAGAGGGAGAATGGGAAAAATGCATTGTAGGACTCTTACTGTATGCTTTATGTTCTTTCTCAAATTTCATAAGTAAATGTTGACATGTATTAATTTTTGGTGAAGTATTTACTCATAAAACAAACAAGTGTTCAAAATGAGCTCAGAGAAAGTTTAATCTTTTTTATTCAAGTATGAAGATGAACATTGAGGTAACAGTTGGAGTGTATGATCTGGGAGATACATACTAGCAAAACTAGAAAAAGAAGTCCACATTTCCTAACTATTATATTCTGTTTCCATCAGGTTACAGAATGAGAGTAATATTGTTTTGTATAATATCCTAAAAGATATTTTGTCTTGTACTCATTTTTAACTTCTCCCTTTTGATAAGACTCAGAATTTCAAATGTTTCATTCTGAATATTATAAAAGAAGTAGGCAAAAGGAGGGAATCCCTAAACCTAAAAAATGCATCATGGAAAATAATAGAAGCAATGTTTAAAATGTCATTCACCTGCCCATCCTTCTTGGTGTGAGAGTCCCTGGATTCCAGGGAGTAAAATGGTGATTAACCGACTTGTCATCACACGTCAGTTTCTTATGCACAAACATTCAGTGTGTGCTTGATCATACACATTTATTTCAGCAGTCGGATGAGCATGCTTTGAACCTGTGCCATGTGGCATGCCTTGTGCCATGCACTGGGCTGTCATACATAAATGGGCGCAGCCCAAAACTAAGCATATGCTCTAAAAAACTTGCTAAGATACTCACCTTAGAGTTCCTGCAACCATCTCTAACCTATTTTAACTGAATCATTCCCTACACACCCCAGCAGTGGACAGCACAGGTCTCTAGTCAGTGATGACCTAAACCTAAAACAAAAGCAACAAAAAAACCTATTATTGGCATGATTTCTCCTCAGATAATCAATTAGTTGTGCCTGATTTTACAGCAGGAGCAATTTTAGAGCACAAAGAAAAAAGCACTCAATGCCAAAAGAAAATTCTTTGTGTATTTTTCTCCACCTGCCTCTTTAAAAACATTTTTAAAAATTAACAATGAAACACTAATAGCAGTAACACAATCATTAAGACAAAATCTTTACTGAAGTAGAGAACTAGCATATTGTAAATAAGACTGTAAGTCAAAGTGCCATCCAAGTGTTGATTAGCATTTTTTAAATTTCCCTTTAGTTGTTACATTTTCAACTCAATACAACCTAAAACTGACTGACACAGCTACAGGGAAAGTTCTCCAACACGCGCTAAGCTGAGTGAGAGACTCTAACAGACAGAGATAATGGACTGAGTCCTTCATTTTTCCGCCCATTCTCTTACTTGCCACCCACCAAGAGATTCCCTGATGGCTGTGGTACCACCAACAACACAAAGAAGAGTCTATCCTAAAATGTTTAGGGACAGTGACATTTCTGCTGAGAAGCAGAGGCTCAAGATCATGGGCAAAACGCCACTAAATTCTCTCTATGTCCTATCTCATGGTTCCAAATGCAAGCATCATCATGGGAAACGTAGCAGGGCACAACCAGTTAAATTCCAACTTTATGGAAGAGCACAGAAAAGGGAGGTTCCCAGAACTGTCGAATATTAGAAGCATAAAGCAGGGGGTGGCATTTGTGAAAGTGATGCTCTACGTTGTTTGTGAAATTTCAGCCTCATCTCCAAGCTTCCTATGTGTGTTTATATAATCTTTCTAAATAGATTTCCTGTATTTTACATTCTTTTAAGAACATAACAGTCCTTTCCAACACCTCTTTTATCTTTCAACATTTGTGATAATATGGTTCCATTTATTTTACAATAACAGCATAATCCTATACTAAAAGGATGATCCAACGGGTAGGAAGTAGATCATTGTTCCCCAGGACTATCTACTGAGCTGTACACAATAATCAGGATGTCTTCTGTACCCATAAACATTACATTTTTAGTACTCCATACACTGGCTATCACATATCAGAGGAGAAGAATTATTTGTGAAGGATAGATCCTTTCTTAAGAACTATAGGCCTTGAATGGTGAATCCATGGAACCTGTTGAGTAACACTGCAAAAACATAAAACAAAACTAATGTTGAAACTACACTCACAGATGACCGGTCAGATCTTGTGGCCTCAATCTAATCACATGCAGGGGTGGCTGATAGTTTATTTTATTCTAAATAAATCTTAGATTTTCATACCATAGTACCCAAAGTGCTTAGGAGGCAAACTAAAATTACTTAGTAAGTGAAAACCAGTTAAAGACAAAGTCAGTCAATTCCAAGATGATAGAGAGGTTGGAATTATTATACCAATGGCTCAAAAGTGCTGTAAATGTACTTACTGACTGCTCTCAAGAGGAATAAATAGCATGTTTTGCAAAGAGGAGATACCAAGAAGACCCAAGGCTATGTGTGTGACAGACATAGAGGTGAAGCTGCTCCCGAGGCCACTTATGTTACGTGTCAGGACACTTGGGTTGATTCTCGCCACTGCTTCTTAACTTCAGCCTCCTGCTATCAAGCACTGAAAGGGATGTTTTAAGCAAGGGTTTCTGCCTGGACTAGACTTAGTTCCCAGATCCCAGCCCTGTGGCCCTTTATAGAATGTTGGGCTCCCATCCTTCTCCTCTCCCTTTCTCCTACAAAGGAAGGATCAAGAAAGAACAGCTATTTTCAACAAAGTCAATAGCAAAATGCAGATCACAGACAAAGATTTAGAGAACTTCAAGAGGGAGGAGACAGTGAAATTAAAGACAGGTCAATAACAAACAATTCTGTATTCAGAACAACTAAGAAAAAATAGAACAAAATGAGTCAGTGAGACAACAAGTCCAATATTCATGTTTCTATATGTAAAAGAATAAACCATACAGTAGGAACAAACATATTTCAGAAAATGATGACTGAAAGATGTAGTTAGAGACCATTGCCCTAAGTGAAATAAGCCAATTCTCCCATAGACAATTCATATGTTTGCTTGGATTTACGACAGCTTTCCAACTTTTCTAAAAGATAAAGTTACCAATATAAATTAAATGAGCTCCAACTGTTTAAGCCTCAAATAATGCATGCTCACATTGAAATTCAACTGCTGAAAAACAATGGAAAAAAAAGATAAAGACAATCAAAGAAAGGTGTCATATTACCTAGTGGGTAACAGTGCTTCAAATGGCTTTGGCTTTCTAATCAAAAAGTACGGAGCCAGAAGAAAGGGGAAAGATATTTCTAAAGTTAATAAAAGATAAAAGCTTCAACCAGGGACTCTGGATGCAGAAAATGTTTTTTAGAAATGAAAGTGAGAAGAGCATATTCTCAGGCATAAGAAATTTAGAGAACTATCAGCAGCCTTACTGAGAAAAAGTTGCTAATAGTAATTTTTCAAATAGAAGTGAAATGATTTCAGAATGAAATTTAGCAATTCAGGAACGAGGAAGGAATGCATAAACAATGTGCTGGACCATATAATAGAATACTCCTCACATTTTATATGAGATAATGTAGCTTACCAGCCACAATTATAACACTGTCTAATGCTATTTCTAATAAATAAAAGATAACTACAATATTAAGAAAGAAAACATAAAGGACCTATATACTAGTAAGTTTTCTCCACTGTAGTTGCATGACTGTTCAATCAAATGGACTGCAAACATTTATAAAGCATATTTTTAATTCATAGAACACAAACATTACAGAGAAATAGGTAAATGCACACTACATATTCAACACTGAAATATGCCCAAATAACAGCAACAAAAAAAAAAGCAGGAAAGGACTACCATAGGAGTGGAAATCAGTTTAAACAAACTGCATACAACTGAGACGGGCATTGTGGCCTGCTGGTTAAGCTGCTGCTGGCTGCACAGACACCATGTGGCAGAATTCCTGTCTCAGTTCCGGTTCAGCTTCCTATCTAGCTTCACAGTAAAATGTGCCAGGAAGGAAGCAGAAAATGCCTATATATATACTTAAGTAGTCAAACAAATCAGGCCTCAACAAAAAGAAAATTACAAGGACAAAATGAACATTACAGATTGGTAAAAAGGTTGATACACAAGAAAGATTAAGCAATCTTAAAGGTGGTCTCAAAAAACAATAATACCAAACAGTATGCATGAAAATTGACAATTAAAACCATGAAAAAACAATCCAAATTTGTCCTTAAAGACATAATTCTCTTTCTCAATAAGTATCACTAATAGGAAAACCTTCAGTATGATCAGTGATAATCTGAAAAATACCATGAAATAACAGAACCTAACTGATAGTGTGTAACAATGACACCATCAGAGAGGCCTAGGAGATGCATCAAAGGAGCAGGCATTAAGGGCCAGTGGGTTTAAGCTGCTACTTGGAATGTCTAAACCTTAGCTCAGAGTGCTGGTTGGAGCCTCAGATACCTGTTTTCCATCTGTGTATCTGAGAAATGGTAGTTTATGGATCAAACACCTGAGTCCCTGCCTGGGAGCTCCTGGCTTCAGCCTGGCCTACCCTAGCTTTTGCTGCCATTTTAGGGATAAGCCAATGTACAGAGAAGCTCTCCCCTCTGTCTCTTCCATCGCACTGCCTTTCAAATAAATACATAAATATATCTGAAAATTCAATAAAATAGATTGTAATCTGGGGTACAATGCAGTTCTACTAAATTTAAGTCAATCTAGATACTATAAAGCATGCACTGTCAATGTAAAAAATTGTAAATAAAAACATGAGAACACAGAAATTGAAAATACTTCAGAAAATCCATAGTTCAAAGAGGCCACATGGGAGGTGGCCACTTTAATCTGAATAAAAATGAAAGTAAAATTTACCAATGTTAAGAGAGAATTTAATTTGTTATGCTAGAAAACAAGACTGATATCATTAATCTAAATTGACACGTATAAACAAAAGCAAAAGAAAACAACAGAACTAATAATTACAATAAAGGAAATAAGTGAATCCGAAAACTAATTATTGGAAAACATCAAATAAATTTTATACTTCTACAGTAAAACTGGAAATGAAGAAAATTACCAAAATTGTGAAAAAATAGATCACTATATATTCTATAGACATGAAATGATTAGCACACTCTTTCTATCAGTATACATAAATCTGACAAATGGGATGAACAGATGCATTTTTCAAAAGCCAAAGACTTTAACATGAAAGAGATGACATTAAAAAAATAAATAAAAGAGAACTGTGGGAAGAACAGTTTCCTCAATAAATGATTCTGCAAAAACTAGATTTCCATACATAGAAGCTAGTAACAAGAACCCTATAAATATATAACCTATATGAAAAGAACTCTGAACATAAGCCTTAAAAGCATCAGCTTACCAGAGAAAAACATGGGAGAAACACAGCAAGACATGGGCACAGGCAAATAAGTTTTGCTAGTACCACAGAAACACAGGAAAGAAAAGTAAAATTAGATGGGATCACATTAAACTAAGACCCTGCTGCGCACAAAGGGCAACAGAAAGGAGGAAATATCTGCAAATTATATAACCAATAAATGATTGATATTCAGGATATATAAACAGGTAAAGAAACTCAACAACAGAACAAACAATCTAGTGAAGAAACAGAAGATTAACTGGCATTTTTAGAGGATGAGACACAAACGGTCAATAGACATGTGAAAAGATGCTCAGGGACACCAGCCATGAGATAATCACAAATAGAAACAGTGTGGCTTTACCTCACTTCTGTTAGGATGGCATAATATATATGTCACATATATAGTATATATCATAAATACTGGTGTGGATGTGGAGGAAAAGCATTATGGAAGATAGTATGCATATTGCTCAGAAATCCTGAAACAGTTCTATTATTTGCATTACCCAGTTAATTCTTAGGAATTTACCAATAAAAACCAAATTAGTACATCAGAGTTATCTCCACCCCCACGTTGATGGCAGTTCAGTTCATCTTAGGAGATGAGGGAAATCAATCTAAATATTCATGATGCATGAAGAAATTGGGGGATACATACACAAATGAGTACCACTCACCGATAAATGAATGAAATTCTGTCTTTTGCAACAAAATTGATGCAATTAATGCTTATGGTTAATAAAATAAACCAGCTCCAAAAGACAAATATCATGCATTTTCAATGATATATATTAACAGAGTACAAAAATGCAAAATTGACATTTTCAGATCTGATTACATTACAATTCTTGTATTTGTGGAAACATTTTTTTCTACTCACTACTTACTGAATTTTTTTTATTTAGTGGAGTGTTTAGCTATAATTTTAAAGTAAATGAAGGTTAGGGTTACGTTTGGTCATTCCAAAAGGTACAAGAAAAATAAGAAAGGAAGAAGAACTGTGTGCATGAGGGAGGCAAGGAGGGCAAGATGGAAGTACTCTTGTGTTTTTAAAATCATATATATAACACTTGAAATTTGCTCCCTTAATGTAAATTAAACTTAAAGGAAAATAGACTGAACACTTTCACAAGACTCACATTTTCATCCTAAAGTCAGACAAAAATAGTGTCAAAAATCCAACAATATGCTGCTTCTTACTAAGTTAACTCTTCAGCAAGTATTTTAGATACTATATTTTCACAAACTGTTAGTAGTCTAATCCAACAATATATTCAAAGGAGCAATTAAATGTGCTCAAATGAGACTTAGCCCAGGAATTAGACTTTTTAAATATTCAGAAATCAATCAATGTAATTTACCCTATTAACAATCCAAAGAAAACAGATCACATAATTTTATCAAGTAATGCACAAGTAATTTTTGAAAAAAAATTAAGTATCCACTCATGACTCTCTCATCCAGAGGAAACTTCTTTAACCACTTAAAAAAAAACTCATAAGCCTATCCACACATGAATATGAATGAAAATATTCAGCACATATTTTTATGCCTGGCTTGTTTCAACAAACCTAATCTCCAGACTCATTCTTACTTCTACAAATGATAGCATGCCCTGCAGTTTTTTGGCTGAACAAATGTTCCACATTTCATTTACTCATTCATCCACTCACAGTGAGGATAATTCCATGTTTTGGCTACTGTGGGTATTGTTGCAAGAAACCTGGCAATACAAATATCTGAATATAAAAGTTGATGAGTAGGAGACAATGAAATGGTGGCTACTAGAGGCTGAGGAAGCTGGAGTGGAAGGTTGTGCAATTGTTGGGAAAACTATACAAAATTAAAGAAAAAGGAACACAGAAGTAGGAATAATGTATTCAGGAGACCTGTTGTAGAGCACGGCGATGAAAGCTAATGACGATGCAAAAGGTGATTGAAAGGGTTCACTGAAAATGGGATTAAAACATGTCTACGTTGATGGGAAATATGTTGCTCCCCATATATACTAGAGGGATTCAAAAAGTTCATGGAAATAAATATTGTAAGACTATAGATGTACTTCCACTAATTCTGCACCAAAATACATTTACCTTTCAAGTTTTCAAAAATTTTTACAAGTTCACAGTGTAGTTTCAATATTGCAACAATGAATCTTTATGAACTAAAATTACAAAGTATAATACCACACACAAATAACTGAATATAAATATAAACAATATTTTTGTGAAACTTTAATACAGTAAGTCAATGAACAATTAAATGAATTTAAATACATGAGAGTGTTCCTTACAGGAACAAGGAACCAGGCTAGACAAAACCCTGAAGAATGAAGTTTCATGAATTATATTTAAACAAAAAGTTACCATATTTTTCTAGTGATTGAACTGGTGAAATAATGGCAAGGCAGTAGAAACTCAGGCCATTGAGCAGAGAGGAGATAAAAAAATGTGGCCAATTGACTTCTGACAAAAATATGTAATTAATGGAGATGTCAACTTTTATAAAAGGCAGTGCTGAAAAATCGAGCAGCCACATGAAAAGAAAGCCTTGCTGTAATCTTCCCTTATATAAAATTTGACTTAGAAGAGATCACAATTCTGACTACAAAACACAAAATTATCAATCTCTTGGAAGAAAACAAAGGAGAGAAATCTCTGCAAGCTAAATTAATCAATGATTTCTAAGACACTGTACCAAATGTATAATCCACAAAAAACAAAACCAAAAAATATGGAGCCTCATCAAAATCCCTTTTTTAATAGTCTTGAAAAGAGCAAATAGAGAAAATATTTGAGTACCATGTAACTAAATAAATGGTATATATCGATATAAATAACTCTGAAAACTCAAACATAAGAAATGAAAATGTTGGGGCCTGGCGCAGCAGCCTAGCAGCTAAATTCCTCACCTTGAATGCACCTGGACCCCATAATGGGCTACCGCACATCCCATCCAACTCCCTGCTTGTGGCCTGGGAAAGCAGCTTAGGATGTTCCCAAAGCCTGGGATCCTGCACCCATGTGGGAGACCCGGAAGAAGCTCCTGACTCCTGGCTTTGGATCAGCACAGCTCCGGTTGATGCGGTCACTTGGGGAGTGAATCACCACAGACGAAAGATCTTCTCTATCTTCCTCTCTCTATATATCTGACTTTCCAATAAAAATAAACCTTAAAGAAAAAATGAAATGAAACTTTTTCCAAAGACACCTAAGCAGGGAAAAAGGTATGCTGATATTGATTTTGGAAAAAGAGCAGAAAAGTTGAAACAAGAGCAGAAGAAAAGTTGCCTTCCCAGGGGAAAGCTGGAAAGAGAAGTTGGCAACGGAAAGTCTACAGAAAGTATAACACCAGCAGGGGCCGTGGTGGCTCATGCATGACTAGCGAATTTTCCTGGAGAGATAAATGCATGGTACCCACGGCAAGTCTTCCCTTGAGAGCTGGCAGGGAGTAAATGCCCATTTAAAGCTGTGAAGTTTTCCCTTAGCCTTAGTCCATCACCCTCACACTCAAACACCCTTGGACTCAAACAGCCAAGGCAGAGCATCAACTAGCATCCTGAGATTGGATTATTGTTTGTAGCTTATTTCTATAGCTTGAGGATCAGTTGTCTTTTTCTTCTTCTTTTTTTTTTTTAATTTTTACCCAGTAGAGCGTTAAAATGATGATTAAGTGAAATAAAAATACAACATTGTAATAGTAAGAAAAAAAGGCGGGGAGTGGAGAAGGTGGTAGGTGGGGTACATGGGCAGGAGGGAAGGTAGGGTGGGAAGTGTTAATTAAGCTCCTAAATCTGCACTGAGATATGTGAAATGTGTCCACTTTTTATAAATGATTTTTTTAACATTTTAAAAGAAAAAATGCAGATGCATGATGCCTTATCCAATGCCAGTTAATTTGGATATATCCATATGCTTAAAATATATCCCCATGAGAGACTAGGTACCTAAGTTTTAGGACCCAGAGCACAATGGAAATGTGGGTACCCTTGATGAAAAGGCCATAAAGAACTGTCTTTAAAGACACACAACGAAGATTTTTCTTTTCTTGTGTAAACATTAAGTTTCTCATTATGCTTTCTGTTTGTTATTCAGTGCCATAGGAAATCATTAAAAAGTAAAATTCTAGGGCCTGGCACGATGGCCTAGTGGCTTACGTCCTCTCCTTGCATGCGCCAGGATATCACACAGGTGCTGGTTTGTATGACAGCAGCTCCACTTCCCTTCCAGCTTCCTGCTTGTAGCCTAGGAAAACACTAGAGGACAGCCTAAGGCTTTTGGACCCTGCCCCCCACGTAGCAGATTGGGAAGAAGCTCCAGGTTCCTGGCTTCAGATCGGTTCAGCTCTGGCCACTGTCACTACTTAGGGAATAAATGAGCAGATGGAAGATCTTTCTGTCTCTCTTCCTCTCTATAAATCTTTAGTCACTGTTTTAACAATGTTGAGAATTCATTGAACACTGTTTCAATCAAGCAGGCAAAAGTAAAGAAATGTATAAAAACTACTGATATTTGAGGAAAACAGGTAAAGGAATTTGGTGTATGCTTAATATTAATAATTGAACATCTTCAAGTTCTGAAAGCCTAATCATGTCACCTTTACAACAGTGTCATAACTGACAGACTTATTAGGCACTCCGTAAATTTAGATCTTTTCATAACATCTGAATGTGTGGATAGCATGGATGGAAAGTGACACAGGACACTGAAGTGGTGATGTCAAACACTACTGACTTCAGTATTATCAGGAATTGTTTTCCTTTCCATACTCATCATGAAGACTCTGTGACTCCAATTTTAGTACATTATTACTGTTAGCTTGAGGTATCTGAGAATGAGAGAGACCGTCTCTAAGTTCAGGCAAAGGATTTTATTGTTCGGGGGAGAGTGTGACAGACCACTCCCCGGCAGGAGAAGGCCCAGGTTCACTCTTTCATGGTGGGATGACTGTGAGAAGCAAATGGCTGACCAGGGATTACAGAAAAAGATTTATTTGTTTTTATTGGAAAGGTAGATCCACAGAGAGAACGAGAGACAGGGAGAAAGGTTCTCTATCTGTTGGCCTTGTCCCCCAAGTAGTTGCATTGGCCGGGGCTGAGCCAATCCAAAGCCAGAAGCCAGGAGCTTCTTCCAGGTCTGCCACCCAGGTGCAGGGTTCCAAGACTTTGAGCCATCCTCCACTGCTTTCCCATGCGGGAAGCAGGGAGCTGGAAGGGAAGTGGAGCAGCCTAGACATGAACTAGTACCCGTACAGGATACTGACACATGCAAGGCAAGGATTTTAGCCACTACGCTGCCGTGCTGGGGCCACAGCACTGGGCTTTCACACATCTTAGGCATAGGGAATAGAGGAAGGCAGCGGCTCCTTGGTTTGTGCATCCATCTGACTTGTACCAAGCAGCATTCATGATGGCAGGTGTTGACCTTTTGCACAGAGCTAAGGTTAGGACGATTTGGCATTCCAACATTCCTGGATGGGAGGGTCAGCTTGACCTGAGCAGGGTGGTAAAGTCACTTTTTCTCTGTCCCACATAACAATTATGTGCCAATGGCAGATTTATATTGCTTATATGGGCGTGCACACACGTGCACACACACGCACGCACACACACACATGTCTAGTCTATAATTATCAGGAACTATTTACCTTTCATCCTCCCCCACACTGGCTTTATTAATCCAAAGATATTTAGGAAGCGAAACCTTAGACACTGAGATTACAGCCTGACTTTCTGACAGGATGTTCTCACAAAGCACTAATACACTGAGTTTCAGAAAGGAGTGCTAACACCCACCTTTTCTCATTCACAGCTAACATTAACTGAACATCCCCTGCAGCCAGGAAATGAGTAAGGAAATACCTAACTCAGTAGGAAATCAGACTTGGGCAGTGAGATTGTCTGCTATGAAGGGTCCATGATAAGATTGTTTAATTTAGCATTCTCTTATGCAGGAAACAGTATTACAGAAAGAATTCTATATAATTGGATTTCAATATTTCTTCATTTCTGGGAGGCACTGAATAAACTAATTTCTTTCCTCAACCTCATCTCTATTTTTTGGTTTTATATTTCCACATTTATAAAAATACATGTAAAATTTAATCACATGTTTACCAGCATTGCTATTACAAGTGAAGGTAATTACTTAGACACAGCACTTGCATATATCTTCTGAAATCCATTTGAGTTATAAGAAAGTCAGAAACTCCCAATTCCCTACCACTTGGAATTCATGAGTATTCAAAATAATACCAGCAGTATTTTTTCTTTATCCTTGGTCCAGAAAAGAGATTATGTAATATTTCTGGCTATACTTTTTAGTGGATTTCAATTTCTTCTCCTGTGTGCTAAAGGATATTTAGAACATAAGATTAATCTTCTTAGGGCAAAAATACACTTGCTACTACAGGACTGCAAAGTGGATCATCCAAACAATTGGAAAGCATGTGCTCATCTCAGATCCTGGGCACAACTCAATGAGCCGCACTTCTTTGTTAGAAGAGCAGGATGTGGTTGGCCAAAGATCTACTCAATTGTATTTATTCTTTAAAACATTGAGATGATTCAAGATTACTTTAGTAATTGGAAGAAATCAAATGCAATTTATTGAGGATCATTAGTTCAAGTATTGTGCTAGCCTGACCAGTGTTGATTCAGAACCAAAAATATCCAGCCAAGAATGTTGACTCATCACTCTGCGTAATGCTTACCCATCCCATGGGGTCACAGTTCACACCAAATTAAATTATTTTTGCCCACAGTAAGGTCAAAATACAAACTTATGTAGGTTATTAATAAGTCAAAATGTATATTGTAATCAATAAAAAGCTACTAAAATAGCAAAATAATACTGACTGATGAACTGAAGGAGGCAGAATATAACTTTAAAAAACATTAATACACAAAAAATAACCTGCAAAGTGATGACATAGGTACAAATCCTTGACTGCTGTCCCAGGCCACAAGCAGGGAGATGGATGGGAAGCAGAGCTACTAGGATTAGAACCTGCACCCATATGGGATCCTGACACATGCAAGGCAAGGACTTTAGCTGCTAGGCTACTGTGCTGGGCCCTGAAGGCTGTATTTTAATTGGAAGATATAAGTAAGAATACATTAAGACCAGTGGGTTTGAATGCTATAAAGAAAAAAAAAAGCTTTTTAGTTGTTTGTTTTTGTTTGGTTAATATAAAGGTGGTTAGAAAAGTCCTTCCTAAAGATACAATTTGAGAACAAAGACCAAAATAAAATGAGGCAAAAAGTACTGAGGACAAAGTGGAGTTCACAGAGCAGGAAGTGTTGCAGTAAACGCAAAGGCTGAGATGGAAATACCACTTGATTTCTGATGAAAGGTAAGCGGGCATGATGGCTGGTGCAGGCAGCTCAGGACTGAGTGCTAGGAATAATGATGAGAGGAGACAATGGAGTCTGCAGACATCACACATTGCCATAAGGATTTAATAAGCTGGGATTTTATTCTGATATGAGAAGAATCTACAGGATTTGGGGCATGGGAGTACTCAAAAGAAACTGCATTTCTTAATATGAGAGACAGCGGTGGGGCAGACAGATGAGCTCCCATCTACTGTTTGCTTCTCTCATGCCCAGAACAACTTGGGGCTGATACCACCCAAGGAAGCTCTCCCACATCAGTGTCAAGAATCCAACCTCATGTCTCCAGGAGCTGCGTTAACAGTCACCTGTATGTAGGAACCAATGCTATGGCTCAAATCCTGGTACTCACATAAGGTGTTATTCAGTGCATGCCTTAATTTAGTTTGCTAACTACCCATTGCTAAAATTGTATTTTTTAAGAAACATTCTTCCTCCTTGGAGAGACTAGATGGTGGAAGAACAAAAGTCAAAGTTAGAAGACCAGATACAAAACTACTTTGGTATTTCCACTAAAATGATAATATTCAGCTATCAGCAAATTCATGCAGAGTAATTAAGTGGTGATTCTATTTCAAAGACATGCCCTCACTGGACTTGATTGGAATTGTGTGAAGAGAAGAAACATTGTGAAAGAAGAATCTAGAATGAATCTAAGACTTTTGGGGCAAGGGAAAGGGAAGGGAAGAGAGGATAAATGATTTTCAATTTGTCAAGGGAAATATCATTTCCTGCATAAAGAAACCTAAATATAAGCAGGAGAAATCAGTAATGGCAACTGGAGTATGACAAACTATACAGGTTCAGTTAAGGTGAGTGGTTTGGCTCTAATGCATGCACTGCACAGGCACTCCCCTTTATATATATATATATTAACTTAATATATATATAGTAATGGAATATGAAGCAAAGACATCAGCTGAGATTAGAGGAAGATTGTTAAATGCTTTAAAAATGAGAAGGTATAGAAGAAGTGTCTCAGGAGCTGAGACAGTGAATTAACTTCAAAGGTATGACAGGATTTGCAGTCACCTTAACAACCAGGTTGAAGGTGATGGCTGCGATGGCTCTATTGAAGTAACACTTCACAAGCAAGAATGAGGAGGGAAGAGTATTCTCTCAATGGTTCAGAGGGTCCAGTGGACCAACAAGAATGTTGAACTATAGTCTACAAGGGTGAGCTTGGCTGTGGGATGTTTCAAATTGAAATTATGGTAAGAATGCAGAAATGAGGAGCTGATGGTTTAGAAAATAGCATAGCTGGAAGCAAGCAGACTCAACATATACAAAGAATCATTTTGTGGATACTAAATCCGTGAATTATAGTGGGAGCAGTGACGCTAAAGGAGGATTAAGCAGGTACTAAAGCCTTCAATGAAGGGAGTGGGAGCAATTATCTAAAGGACAGCAGACCACTGAAGCAAAAAAAAGGCCAATGGGTGCTCTCAGATTGTATGCACTACAATAGAACCTGCCCATGAGGAAGGGGGGCAGACGGGAAGGAGCAACGGAAACAGAGGAGGAAACCTCTCAGACTGCAACTCCAGTGTCACATGACATGAGAGAAAATAGAATCATTCACAAATACAACAAGGGCACACACAGCTCACGCAGGATAATTGGATTTTTAATTAGGGCCCTAAATGGAAACTTTGGAGAAGCAACTGAAGATGAAGCGGGCTTTATTCCTGACAGATCCTATGTTATGAAGGAAAACATCAGAGCATTTAGTCTGGGTGTGAGTCGGGCTCAGAGCAGAAGCTCAATGAACTCCCCCTGTGTTTAGATGCGGAAGGGGTTGCACAGAGCAGAGCGTGATGGAAAGAGTCCTGATGATCTTTTGCTGGCAAGTGGATAATCCACTTGATTGTGTAGCTGCTTTCAGGCACTTTGCCAAGAACGTGAGCTGTGCAGGAAAGAGCAATTGTCTTCCCAGGAAGGATGTAGCAACAGGAGGTGTGATTTTGAAAGGTAGTCCTGTCCCTTAACGCATTTTAGAGATGTCTTCTACTACAAATGTGACCCCCCCATTAAATTTTACTCTATTAAATATATAACTTATTGTATGCTGAAAAATTCTAGATTAAATCACCAGAGTATATTGAATGCTTTCCAAATTCCTAATTAAAGAAATATGATCATTCTTTTCATAATTACATTTCAGTCAAATGAATAGAACATTTGCTCATTGTTACCTCTATTTTGCCTTGATCATCTATGATTATTGTAATTTCTAAGCAAATTACTTAATGTAATTTGGCCCCTACACTTCCCATTTCTTAAGAGGGCCTGGCGGCATGGCCTACTGGCTAAAGTCCTCACCTTTAACACGCCAGGATCCCATATGGGCACTGGTTCTTATCCCTGCAGCTCCACTTCCCATCCAGCTCTCTGCTTGTGTCCTGGGAAAGCAGTCGAGGACGGCCCAAAGCCTTGGGATCCTGCACCTGTGAGGGAGACCCAGAAGAGTTTCCTGGTTCCTGGCTTTGGATCGGCACAGTACCGGCTGTTGCGGTCACTTGGGGAGTGAATCGTCGGACAGAAGATCTTCTCCTCTGTCTCTCCTCCTCTCTATATATCAGACTTCGTAATAAAAAATAGATAAGTCTTTTAAAAAAAAAAGAATCCTAGGAGTTTTCTCCATGTGTTTTCTCTAATTCTGCTTTTTCAAATAGAAATGGACTATGATTTACAGATTCTGACTTTTGACATCATATCCTAGCATCTTACTCTAATATTAGCCATGCTTTATTATGCTAGAAATTTAAAGCAATTGGACCATCACAGTGGCGTAATAAATCAACCCTCCACTTGTAGTGCCAGCATCCCATATGGGTGCCAGTTCTAGCCCCTGTGACTTCAACCCAGTTCCCTGCTTATGGCCTGGCAGAGAAGTGAAGAACGGCTCAAATCCTTGGGCCCCTGTATCCGTGTGGGAAATCCAAAGGAAACTCCTGGCCTCATATGGCTCAGCTCCGACTGTTGTGGACATTGAGGGGGTGCATCAAGGAATGGAATCTGTCTCTCAAAAATAAGTTAATATAAATAAAAGATGTAAATTAAGCATTCTGATCAGTTAGAAGTGATTCCAGGTGATTATTTTAAAAAATGAAACAATCAGAACCAAGGTAATAAAGAAAACAAAATGATGACTAAAAGCACTGTGCAAATAGAACTTTGCAATCATTCTGAGGAGTATTTACGTACTTAGAGCACCTTCAATCACTTTTACCTTGATGTTCTAGTGGAGCAGAGGGCTTATCATGCAGCACAGTACTAGCAAGCTCTGAGAATACACTATCATATCTATGGATTTCCAATGTGCTATTTAAGATATATTCATTTTTATTGGAAAGGTAGATCTACAGAGAGAATCAGAAGCACAGAGAAATATCTTCCATCTGCTGCTTCACTGTCCAAGTAGTCGCAGCAGAGCGACTACTGAGCACAGCTGAGCAGATCCAAAGTCAGAAGTCAGGAGCTGCTTCTGGGTCTCCCATGTGGGTGCAGGGTCCCAAGGCTTTGGGCCATCCTCCACTGCTTCCTCAGGCCACATGCAGGCAGCTGGATGGAAAGTGGAGCAGCTGGGACAGGAACCTGCAACCACATGGGATCCCAGCACCTGAAAGGCGAGGATTTAGCCACTGAAGCATTGTGTCAGGTCCCTCCCTCCCCTCATAAGCTATTTTTATCATAAATTTAATGTGCCTCAAAATTTTTCGAAAATCCTTTGCTTCCAACATCAAGGATATTTGCTTTCCTAATGGGTTTGATTTCTTAAAGTCATAGAGTAGTTAAAGTATTTTTCCTCTTACCCACTGCCCTTACCTGCCTGCTCCAACATACAGCATTATATCCAGTTTTGTAAGACTTGCAACAGATAAAAAATTAAACACAATTTTCACTTAGGAAAAAATAATGTTTGAGTTTAGGGAGTTTACAGAGTTAGCTCCCATCTGCCAGTTCACTACCCAAATGCCCAGAATAGGCCACATTGGGTCATTCTAAAGCTGAGGAGGCAGGAAACAAACACGGGTCTCCTATTTCGGGGACAGACGCCAAATCACTAGGCCATTCCTTGTTTCTTGTTATAATACATATTATCAGAGTGCTGGAATTTGACGCAGAGAGGACTTGAACCCATATACTCCAGTATGGGATGTTAGACTCACTAGCTAGGATACTCAATGACACCAAACATCCATGCCTACATGCCTTTTTTAAAACTATATGTCACACAGACATGGTGATCCCTACATGCATTTTCAACTATGTTTCACACATATGGGAATTAACAGAATCCTTCCTTTCTGATGACATTTTTACTCACTTAGCCTATTAAAGCTGATGCTGTGTAATAAAAAGTCATCCTGCATATTCTTCTCAAGTTTTTTACCTATAATTGTGTCTCTTCTGTGTAGAATTCATGAGACCAACACAGTAACCTAGAGACTAAACCCTCACCTTGCATGCACTGGCATCCCATATTCTATCCCCTTCTCTTGGTATATCTGTCTTTCCAATGAAAATGAATAAAATTTCTGGTTGATTATTAGCTTTTGTGTCTTTACATATAATTTTCCTTCTCTCCTTATTCCAAATTTTTTCTATATTTTTTCTATATTTTCGCCCTTCACTGTATTTAAGAGTATTTTCAACTTTTATCTGATTAACTGCACATATGTAGGAGACAGGGGAGTGATTTCTGTATGTTTTTTAAATTGCATACTCCTTTGCAATAGACATCATTCCATTTATAATGTATCTTAATGATATTTTAGAGACTGACCCATACCCATATAGCTAGGTTTTTTCTTATTTGTGTATAGTATTCCAATGTAGGTATCTACTATAATAAACTTCTTGTTCTCTAAGATGATTTTCAATTTGGCTTCCAGTATTGAAGAATGTTCTTTATGTTTCTTCATGCTAATTCATAAGAATTTCTCTGGAGCATGGCTACCTAGGAGCAAAAGTATAGTGTTCCAAGAAGAACAGAATTCAGTTTCACTAAGTACTACCAAATTTTCCACCAAATGACTGTATCAATTATATTCACATCAATGCTAACAGCATGCTAATTTTAGTAATTTTCTATTTATAACAGCATTGTGTGTGAATATTATTTTAATTATTTCGACGAAAAACCTTGATATTAGAGCTCCTAAAACTTATTGCGGACATAGATATTTAAGGATTCTGTTCTGCTTTTCATTACTCAACTTTACAGATCACTTTTTTTCCTATGTTCAACTCAATCTGTAATCACTAAATTCTTTCAATCCGTGCTTTAAAATTTATGAACTTGCTTATTTAGTTAAATAGTCTTTTAGACTACAGTCTCTATTTGGATTATGGTCATTAGCATTTGAAAATCTAGAGGTTGTGTTCAGTTCCTCAGTGTTAAGTACGAAGTGGGACAACTTGAACCATGACAGAAGTTCTAATGATAGCAATAAAGAAACCATCTTTGCCACTTACAATAAAACATGAAGCAAATAACACAAAGGATCCCAACTTTTTAATCCTAACTAATGAAGAGCAAAAGTGCTAAAAGCCTGAGATGTTCAGTTTGGTAAGGTATCATTTGAGGGCTTATGGTCTCCTGGCACTGGTTTTTATTCCTAAAGGCGAATGCACTTTTAAATTGAACTCCTATCTCAATTTTCACATTTAAAATTCCTGAAATAACAAGTCTATGGCAACACAACATTAAAGGTTGCTTCCTTCATTTTGGCTCATGATGTGCGACTGATATTCATATATAATATTACTTATATGAATAGCTAAAAAAATTGGGTCAGGTTTTAAAAAGCGGAGATTCAAACACTGCCTACTTATTATTTTAGGGAATAACTTTTTTACCATCACAGCTTCAGTAATAAGTCTTCTAAGGACGATTACAACTCATGTCATTTTGATTCATTCATGATATGGTTCTCAATAATAGCAAAAATTGTTGTTAAGGCTTGAGACATAAAGCTTCATAAATTTCCAACTCGGATAACTCCCAAAGAGCCATAAATTTTAGGTATCTGAAATCCCTTATCCTGCCACTTCAAATACACGATGGGAGAAGAGTTCAGTAGACAGGGAAGAATTTAGAGTGAACTTCACAAAATAGATAATCAGTAAATACACAGAAGCCCCTTATATCCTATGTAAGTACCTGGGGGACAGTGTTGTTGATTATACATGAACATATTTATGGCCAACATGAGAATGTTAGCATCTACACAAAGAACAAGGCACAGGCTTTGGCGTCATTCAATTCAAAAAATGTATTTTGTTTATTTGCAAGGTAGACATGGAAGAAGATATTCCATCTACTCATTCACTTCCAAAATACCCACATCACCCGTGGCTGGACCAAGAGAACCAAGAATTGTCTCTAGGTATCTCACAAGTAGCTGACTATGTGCATTAGTAGGCAACTGGATCAGAGGAGGGGACAGATGTTGAACCCTTCTACTGGATGTAGGCTTCCCAAGCATTTGACACATCTGTCCAAATCTAACTTCTGTGGCACAACCTCAACCCTTTGCTCACTTCCTAGAATCTGTGCTCTCTATGTCCAAGTGATCCACCACTCATCAGGAGTATTTTAAACTTTCTGGAATATAGGAAGCATTTTGTTTAAGTCTCCATCAAGAATTTAAAAGAAAAAAAAATGATACCTTGAGCAATTTTAAAGCTTGAACTATACATAGATGCCTAGGTGTCTGAAGTGCAAATCAGGATTATATGTATAAAATAGAAACAGAAAGCTATGCTCCCACCACTAGTCACATAAGATTCCTTCAGAATAAAAGCAAATTTGAACTCAAGTATTGCAAAATATGGTAAAGACAGCTCAACAAGATAAAGCAAGCAAACAAAAAAAGTAGAATGAACACACTAAGATGTTTTAATTAGCAAGCCACCAATTGTAAAAGATCATGAAATACATACATTTTGAGCAATGAGGTTTTTTAGTTGTTTCTAAGTTATTTACTATTATTTTATGATACAGTTCCATAGGCTCTGGGATTTCCCATTCCCTTCCCCAAGGTCCCCCTACCTCACCCTATGATTTCCCCTCTAGTACTACGAAGGATGGTTCTTCATGAACAGTCATAAGTCCATAATGCCACTATTAATGTGTTTCCCAACATTGTGGGCATGGACAATGTCGAAGAGTCCATCATCCTACTGTCATGATATTTTCAATTGTTTCACTGGAACTCCATATTTTGTCCAGATGTAGAGAGACATACTGCACTGTGTCTCTACATCTGGATATGTCAGTCTCTGCTACAATTCTATTATACATCCCTTTAATTACAGAGCCAGAAAACACTATGCACAAAGAGGAGACAAACAGAAAATTTTAATCAACATGGAGTTAAACAAGAACATGACACCAAATTACCAAGGCATCACTGGAGTGAATTTCCCTAGCGGTAAGGGAAATTCAAATAAAAACACTGAGGTTCCATGTAATTCCAGTGAGACTGGCCTACATTTAGAAAACCACCAACACCATTTGCTGGCAAAAATGTAGGGAAAAAAGGAACCTACTCCACTGCTGGTGGGACTGCAGGCTGGTGAAGCCAATTTAGCAGTTTGTATGGAGAATACTCAGACAACTGAAAATTCAACTACCATATGACTCAGCATATCACACTACTGGAATATACCCAAAGGATCTGATGTATGAGAAAGCAACTGTGCTCCTGTATTCATTGCAGGACAGTCAATAACCGCAAAAACACAACAACCTAGATACCCATCAGAGGAGGACTGGAGTAAAAAACAAAACTGTGGTACGTCTGCTCTATGGAATATTACCAGCTATTAAAAAGAATGGAACACAATCATCCGCAGCCAAATAGGCCCAACTGGAGACCATTTGCTCAGTGAAATGAGCCAAGCCCAAAAGGACAGGTATCATATGTTCACTTTAAAAAGACTACTTACATAGAAAATACAAAATAAAGGAGAACAAGCACACACATGTCATCCCATAAGCAATGAGTTTTGAAAGAGCTAACCTAAGAAATTTGAACATGTAAGGAAAGTTGTAGAAATAAACTCTCATCTGACATTACAGATTCAATTATTATTAATAGCCTTTGTTTATACTTGAGGAAAGTGAGTTTTTAAATTCTTGTTGTTATCTGTTAAATCTTTGCCTAATGGAGTCTGTGGCCGTAACAGAATGAAAGTACACCTAGTTAAAAAAATAATAAGGAAAAGTAAGCAAGCAAGCAAGGTAGGTGGGCAATACAGGCAGACGGGAGGGTAGCTTTGCAAAGTACTGTTATACTTCAAAATCTGTATTGAGAAATGCAGGCATTTCTCTATATATAAAATATTTAAAAGCTCATTAGGGGAAATAAGCTATTAACAACTGAAGAACCAATGGTAGACCAATCTAGATCTGTGGGAGAAAATAGCAGAATAGAGAACATAAGCTGAACAATTTCAAAATCTTTAGGAGATCAATGTGATTCATGGATGTTGAGAAACGTAGAATAGAGAGAAGAGACAATGATGAGGAAACGAGAAAAAAATGCAGTGTAAATCTAGTAAAAATTCTACAGAAAACAAAACACAATGGGGGGAAGGCATAATTTGAAAGATTAACTGAAATAACCACTGCAACACACCTGTTTCGTAGGTATTCAAATGATGCCAACTCCCTTCCCCTTCTTTTATGTCTTGCTTCCTAATTAAAACCAAATGAAATTAAAATTTACGATTACTTTTATTCCTTCTCGTAGAGTCTGCTCTCATAGTTTATTCCCAACATTTTACATATGCCTCTTGTTCAACCTCATAAGCATGCTACTAATTTGCTTTATTACTTCCATTTATCTGAGGAAGAAACTAAAAATCAGAAGGGATAATAATGCATGAAATCACACAGCTGGGAATCAAATCTCATCTACTTCACTCCCAAGCATTGTTTAACCCTCTTTGTTATGATATCGCAATTTGCAATGTCTTACTAGTAACTATAATAACCAGGAAGAAGATTATTTCAAAAAGAATTTCTTAAGGAACTGGGGCTTTTAGTTTAAAAAGAGCTATGCTCTTTACTGGACATAAATATATGAAACGAACATAGATATGTTTATCCCATGTTGAATTTAGATTTTTTTTCTAACCTTCTATTCAGCACTAACTGGAAAAAAAATCACTCATTTTCAAGATAACATTTAAGAAATATTATGCCTGAGGCTCTTTTCCCCCTAGTCTTAACATCCAATAAGCAGAAACTGTAATGGATTTCTTGGCATCCCCTTAGCCAGTCAGCAAATGCTACGATAGTTGTGTCCTGGCTTGTTTTCATCACTCCTCAGAAGCAGTTACATTTTCTTTTTCTGACAATGATCTCCAACTGAACTCAAAACAAAAGGCTTTGAAACCATCTACAAGCTCATATGTGTGCACGCCCTGGTGTATACCATTCTACTCATATTTTTTACAATACTGCATAACAATTACATCCCCCAAATTGTGATTATTAATGATTAATTACAGCGAATCTAATAAGATTTTTGAATTTCCGGAGCTTACCATCAGACAAGATGACAAGAAAAAATTTAAGAAATGAAACGTATTACACATTTCAAGTAAGCAATATGAAAGGAACCAAACCTACTGACTTTAAGATCAGCTGTTTTTTAAAGATATATTTTATTTTTATTGCAAAGTCAGATATACAGAGAGGAGGAGAGACATAGAGAAAGATCTTCCTTCCGATGATTCACTCTCCAAGTGACTGCAATGGCTGGTGCTGCGCCAATCCAAAGCCAGGAACCAGGAGCTCTCCGGAGTCTCCCACTTGGGTGCAGAGTCCCAAGTCTTTGAGCCATCCTCAACTGAAATCAGCTTCTTTTTAAATAAATTATTAAATGTCACCTTTCTAGCCACCAAAAGTAAATAGAGGAAGTTCATATGTCCTAAAATATTTACCAGATCAGGGGATATTACAGTTACGAGAATGATAGCAACTCAATCATGTTTTTATACAGACCAACCAGCTTCATTGGATGATCACAAAATACCATTAGGCAGTCTCATGTTTAAGCATAGGCATCTCAGAATGCAGCATTTGAACAAAGGCTGAGATATCCAGGTTTGATTTCTTCTTTCCTTAGCCCCTTTAGCTTTCTTGCCATTACCTTATTTTAGCCCATCACAAATACCGTTCTTAATCATGCTTTTTAATCATGAGCCATTCTCTTCATTGTCATGTGGCAGGGATGGTAGGTGCTCCTTGCCAACTCCAAATCTTTCCTACCCAACTTTCTTATAAGGACATATTTTCTGTGCAGTTCACCCAACTACACGTAACAAAGCAGAACTTGGAATCTAATCACCACTCTGATTATTTGTTCAATACACACACACACACAATTTTAACAGGCAGGTGATGTGCTAGACTCTTAAGCTGAAAGCAACATAGCATAAAAATAACTTGTAAGACATTGCACCAGGAACATTTAGAATCTAAGATGCCAAACAGGAGTGACCAACATGCACTTCCTACTCCATGGTGAAATGAAATAAATACACAGCTGTGCTTCATCCTAAGTGCCCAAAGAGGAATCCGAAAACTCTGCAAAGGAGAGGGTTAAACACAACACAGACATGGGATGCCAGCAGTGAGGGAGGAACAAAGTCAAGTGACAACCCCAGCCCATAAGTGGCGAAGAATCCTCACCGCCAAGGAAGGCTGCACAGGAGAGCCTTGCACAGCTCAACGCCACAGACACAGTGGCAACCACAGTTACAGCAACGATCTGCAGCCATGATGGTCTAGCAGCAGCAAAGGCGCTACTTGGAGCATGCACACATGGTAAGTGTAACCACAAGCCCCAGAGCCCAGATGGTGGTAGTGAGCCATTATCTTAAGACAGGAGACACTGTCAGAGCCCACACTGCCTTAGGGGAGAGAATTCCTGCAGTACTTCATCCCTTGAACCCCAATGACTTTTGACCACACTAGCAAAAGAGACTGTAATCTCACAAATTCACACACCTGCAGTCCTTTGCCACATAAAGGACCAGGGGTTGCGAACAGCAAGGTGTTCCTTCCCCCTCAGGAGTGCAGCAGCACAGGCACCTGCCTCTCAGACTCACTTGGTCCCCACCTGACTCCCCCATGCACTTTGTTCTGTCTGGTGGCAGGGCTTACCTCCTCTGAGACCGACATGCTCCAGGAAATGGCAAGCCACAACTCAGTTCAACAACCTCATTCTCACTTCTGTCAAAAAGACTGCTGCTGGGACAGATGCGACCTCATCAGCACTTTGGGCCTGTGATTCCCCTCATCCCATCCCTGGGGCTGGGCCACTGTGGGTTGTTGCTAGGTCCACATCATCCCAAGGGAGAGGAGCACCCTAGACCTCCACCACTGCTGCCACAAATCGCAATGGAAGAAGGTATAGAGAGACGGCACTACAGCACTGAACCAGTCCTAAAACTAAAGTAGCCAACCAAACTGACACCCAAAATACATCTTCAAGCAAATACACTTTACTACAAAAGTTGAGCTTTTAAAAGAAGAGCAGCTAATTCATCAGATGTGCAAATATCAATATGGTGACACAATGAAAAGGCAAAGCAGTATTAAGCCTCCAAAGCAAAAACAGTAACACTTCATCTACAAACCCCGAAGAAAGGGAGATTTAAAAGTGTCAGATACCGGTGACAGTGCAATGGGTAAACGTCACCACCTACAATGCTGCTCTCCCCTATGGGTGCTAGTTTCTGTCCCTGCTGCTCAGTTTGCAGTCCAACTTTCTGTTAATGGACCTGGAGGAGCAGAAGATGATCCATGTGCTTGGGCCACTGCACACATGTAAGGAAACTTCAAAAAGCTACTGGCCTGGCCCATCCATGGCTCTGTAATCATTTAAAAAGTGGACGAGAAGATGGAAGATTTCCTTTGCTCTTTTTTTTTTCCGCTTTCTCTAATTCCGACTTTCAGATAAATACTTTTTTTACACCATCTAAGAAAATGATTATAATTCAGTGAATCAAAATAATAAATACCACTGTAAGCACCAACAACAGACTTGATTAAGTGGAAGAAAAACTGAACTTGAAAACAAATGATAAAATATCCCAGGCAGAGGAAAGAAAAATAAATTTCAGCAGCCAGCTTTGTGCCAGAGCAGGTTAAATCATGGCTGGCAATGCTAGCATCCAGTAACAAAAGCACTGGTCTGAATTTCCGTCCGATTCCCTGCTATTGTGACTGGGATGGCAGCACTAGGTGGCCCACATGCTTGGACCCCTGCCACTCAAAGCCTTGAGTTCCAGCCTACTGGCTTTGGTCTGGAAAACCCATTGTGATCATTTTGGGAGTGAAGTTAACAGATGGAAGATTTGTTTCTCTCTGCCTCTGTGTCATTGTGTCTTTCAAGCAAGAAAGAAATTAAAAATAAAAAGGAAATTTAAGAGTGAAAATAGCTTCTAAACTTCCATCCAAAGAACAAATATGAATTTCATGGGTTCATGAGTAAAAGTAAAAGCATAGCAAACCTATTCAAGGAAAGAATAGCTGAAAACCTCTGTAATTTTGACAAACATTTGGGAATCTAGGTATAGATGACCCACAGGGCCCAGGAACACTATAGCTAGAGAAGATCCTGAATTTGATACCCATTATGGTAAAATTCTCCAATGTGTAGCACAAACAGGAAAGTGAGAAATCTGTAAGATAAAAGCACAGACATATTTAAGGGAACATCCATTACACTGCTAGGAAATAATTCAAGAAGGAATAGAATAATAAATAGTTAATTCTCAGAGAAAAAAATAATAAGTTTGTTAAAAATCCACAGCCAGCAAAGCTGTCCATACATGAAGGGGGGATTTCTAGGACAAATTAAGACCTAAGGAAAGTCATCACAGATCAGTCCTATGAAAGGTGTTCAAGAGAGTCACACAGAAAAGCAAAACAAAGAGAACTCCCATCACACACACACACACACACACACACACACACACACACACACAAAATGTGAACATAGGGCCCGGCGCGGTGGCGCAAGTGGTTAAAGGTCCTCGCCTTGCACGCCCGGGATCCCATATGGGTGCTGGTTCTAATCCCGGCAGCCCCGCTTCCCTTCCAGCTCCCTGCCTGTGGCCCGGGAAAGCAGTCGAGGATGGCCCAAAGCTTTGGGAACCTGCACCTGCGTGGGAGACCCAGAAGAGGCTCCTGGCTTTGGATCGGCATAGGATCGGCCGTTGCGCTCACTTGGGGATGGAAGATCTTCCTCTCTGTCTCTCCTCTCTGTATATCCGCCTTTCCAATAAATAATAATAATAATAATAATAAATCTTTAAAAAATGTGAACATAAAAAATCCACTAGAAAAGCAATACAAAAAACTAGAAGAAAGCTACACTCCATCAATAAAGTAAGCTGAGATCTGGTTCATGGTCCCTTTTCCTTCCTGGGGCAATGCTGTCTTATGACTTGGCTTTGAATAAAAATTTGTTATGCTTGCATTTGTTTCCTGGCTTTTTATTTCTATACTAAGAAAAGAACATACCGAGCCTTGCCAGTAACATAAACCACAATGATAAATAGGAGGATTAAAAGTACAATAGACTCTCAAAATAAACATAACAAATTTCCAAAGGACAAGGCTGTCATCAATTACCCTGAATCAATAATTACCCTGAATCTAAGTGAATCAAAGTCACCAAGTACAGATTAGCTGAATTCACTAAAAAATCCTGCCTATAGGGCCCAGTGTGGTAGCCTCGTGGCTAAAGTCATTGCCTTAAATGTGCCAGGATCCCATATGGGCGCATGTTCTAATCCCAGCAGCCTTTCTTCCCATCCAGCTTCCTGCTTGTGGCCTGGGAAAGCAGCCGAGGACAGCTCAAAGCCTTGGGACCTTGGACCCATGTGGGAGACTGGGAAGAGGATCCTGGCTCCTGGCTTCGGATTGGCTCAGTCAGCTTCAACCATTGTAGCCACCTGGGGAGTGAACCAGTGGACAGAAGATCTTTTTGTTTCTCCTCCTCTCTTCATATCTGACTTTGCAATAAAAATAAATCTTTTTAAAAGTCCCTGCCTACAGAAACTCTAGTAATGACACGTACAGGTTCACAGTGAAAAGATTGAAAAAATATTCCATACACAGACACATGAAAACCTAAAGTGAGTAGCTATATTAACAGCAAACACCTACTTGAAAACAAAAAAGCATTTTTAATAAAACTCACTATATAATGATCAAGAAGTCATCACATCAAGATGTGATGATTGATAAAAATGCACACATGTCATGCCAAAGCACAGAATTTTTTAAAACAAAAACATCTTATAAAAAGGGGCATTTCAATGTTTTACTTTTATCAATGTACAGATCATCCATGAGAGGAAATAATGAAACAGCAATATTAAACCATAAATACTAAAACAGATTTTTGTTCATTTGAACTAACAATAAGTAAAATTAGTTTATCAACTTGATAAGAATCAGATTTGTAATATTTAACAAAATAACATTCCAAAATATTGTTATTTCTAAGCAGAATCCTATGAAAATATAATCAGAGAAAACTTAATATTTGCTCATACATCAGCTTAAACATAATTTTCCTTTTTGCTCATTGATAAATATTGGTAGGCTGAAACTGATTTTTTAAAAAAGTAAATTATATTGTTTAACAAAATGGAAACCTTAATTCGTGAATATTTGTATTTCAATAATGTGCACATTTATACCTGGCTCCAATATAAGATTATCCTTTTAGTGTGGTCACAGTCAATAAAATTTTAAACCTCTGTGTTCACTGCTGCTCATGGATTCCCCCTAAGTGGAGGTTAGATGAACTTTATTCAACAGCAGTAACTGAGGGACGGCTCAGTGATTCAACACTTTTGCTCAACAGATCTTCAGTCTATAAAGGAAAGATTACGGACCTTGGTCTCTACCAATCTGACAGTTAACATGAAATTATTCAATTCAAATTAACTAAAAGAAGGATATCAGTGAGCTAAAACTTTTACTTCTTTTGGTGTTGGAGTACTGTTATGGCAGACTGTAAAAATATTGCCTGTTGAAAATTTTGTGGACCTCTACCTCATTTATCATTTGAGGCACATTTTAGTTCATCCATGGGTGCAGGACCTTGTCTTTCTTCTCCATCCATTGTACCCACCACGGTGTCTACCATTAATTAAATCCTTGTCAAATGAAGTTTCATTCAATCATTCCATTGATTATAAATCCTTCTTTCAACACAAAGTGAAACATTCCAAGCTACCTAACTCATTTCTTAATAGTTTATGTTGTTTTAGTTTAGATTTCAGTTCAAAACCTGTATGTCAAAGTCTAAACTTAGGTTTCAGTGTAGAACAAACATACAGAGATGTGCACTGCTCAATACAAAGGCCATTTCCATGGAATACAGAGCTCCCAGGTAGCGCAGGCACCTAGGACACATCAGGAAACTGATCAATGTTTGCGGACTTTTGATTTGACAGGTGTTTAGAGAGCAAAGGCATTTAAGTATTCCAATCTCATTTTACTATTACATCATTCCCCCAGGGAGAACATGTCTCTTCTCACTATAGAACTAATTTTCTGCATTTGAATGTGCTTGGAATTTTTAGCTGATTTAGTAAATAAAAGTGTGAACTGTTCCTAATAGTCCTTTTGTCAAAATTTCTCTAAAATAAAAACACTTAGATATCATCAAAATTCTTCCTCTGGTTCCTAAATCAGTTCTCTGATGTTTATTTTGCATAACGAGGTCATTAATTTTGTCTAGCCACAAGAAAAACAGGAGAAAGGAGTGTAGCAAATGTTACTCTGCACCTTCCAGTGGGCAAGATAAACAATTCCTTCTGCTGTTTTATCTGAAATTAGCAGAAATGGTCCCTAATTCTGACCACTAATTGGAGGTGAATGTGACTGACCTAGCTTATGCAGAAACCACTTACTATGCAAGTTTAGAGCAGACTGGAAGAGACATGATACTGAACAGAAATCACGAAGAATATGTGACATAAAGCAGAAGTTCTTTATTTTTTATTTGCTAAGAAAAAAAAGTGCAAAGTAGGACATTTTCTGGTCTAAAATATTTTACTCAAGGAAAAAAAATATCATTCTCTAATTTCTGCTCAGGAAGTGTTATGCTTTTATTGGCCAGTCTTAGGGAACAAGAGAAGGAATTTAAACAACACAGATTCTTGCAAGTTTTTCAAATCAGCTCAGTGATATCAGTGAGACATTTGGTTAGTGGAAATTTAAGAGACTTGAAATGTAAACATCAGTGGAAAGTTAAGTTGCACAGCTATATTTAAAATTTCATTGTTTAAGTAAAATATTTGTGTCCCTTTCCTAGAATTCATGCTTTGGGACTTTATTGCTTTATTTGTTGTTGTTTAATCTGAGAGACAAAACTGCTATTATTGTGTACTATCCTGAAGTGTAAAAACCAGGTTGGATCAACTGGGCTGAAGTTGGAAACTAAAACTCAATTCTGGTACCACATGGATGGCAGGAAGCCATCACCATGAGCCATCACCTGCAGCCTTTTGGGGTGTGCGCTGCCAGGAAGCTGGACTTGCAAGTTGGAGTCAAAAATCACACTCAGCCACTCCAACATGGCACAAGGGCATGTTAACCACCCAAGTTAAACACCAAACACTCTAGCACGTTGAAGTATTAACCTCTATTTTAGTGGATGGGTCTTTTGGAGATGATTACATCAAGGTACAGGCACCCTTACTGCTGTCAATATCCACTTATGAGAGAACTGCAGGTGGGGCTGAGCTACTGCTGTGTGTTGCTGAGCAGATGAATTATGCTGTCCAGACCACAGGAGGCTGAACTGATAACCTTATCATCAATGATCCAGGATGACTAAACAGGACAGCTCCAGGAAGA
This sequence comes from Ochotona curzoniae, assembly GCF_017591425.1. Classification (NCBI taxonomy): domain Eukaryota; kingdom Metazoa; phylum Chordata; class Mammalia; order Lagomorpha; family Ochotonidae; genus Ochotona; species Ochotona curzoniae. The sequence continues at coordinate 65,571,647 of NW_024466599.1, forward strand.
TAACAGGAGATAACCTGCACTCCCAGAGGAGAGCTGGAGAGAGATGAAGTGAAATGTCACAGATACACATGGATAACTGCAAGAGGGCAGCACCACAGGAGACTTGCACAGCTGCAAACTCATCTTCCTTGGTGAGCTGAGAGGCAATTGCAGCAGTTCTAACACTGCCCAAGTGAGAACCTGTGGACCACACTTCACCTGGCTTGGAATGTTATCTGGTGCCCCCCTAATTCCATGAAAGGAGACCACACTGCCTGTTTCCTACCTTCCGTATGATGGCTCCTGCCAACTAAAAACAAGAAACACCACCTCCATAATGGTGTTGTACCTAGAGCTTGCCAGGAAATTAGGGTATTTTATCAAAGGAATAAATGTTCAGGCCAATTGCCTTTGAGACTGGCCTGGAAGGCTGGAAAAGCGTAGCACACCTACTTAATGTTCTGAGACACTGTCCCTCCCCAGCTCCATAATGGGCTCCTGTATTCAGATTGCCAAAGCTGAACATTGACAGGCAGCTGGCTCTGGCAATGCCTCAATGTTGAAGGCAGAGGCTCATACAGCTAGAGCAGATGCACTGCTTCCCATGGCTGAAGGAGCCCTGTGTGCCATGACTGCAGGAATTCTGAAACTGAATGACAGGGTGTGGGGTTCAGCTGGGAATCTGGGTATCACTGGGTCTGGCTTCAGGGGCTAGCAGTTCCCTGAGTGCTTCGGGCGGTCAGGGCAGAGGGTTCTGTGCACAGGCTAAGGACTGCACATCTTTGTATGGTTTCTGTTCCTGTGTGGGTGGGTTGTGTAGACACTGTGGGCTCACTCCACCTTTACAGACAGGAGGTGAGGCTGTGTCCATATCTGCCTACATGATCATAGTCTATGGCTCTACAGAAAAAAGAGATCAACCATGCCAAATGCAGATGTCACCAAGGACACTTGACTGAAGCTTAAGCACTGTGCTGAGTGGGGCTTCCTGGCCCTGCCAGCACAGGCAGTTTGAGAGCCACTAAAGGAGCAGATATATCACTAAACTACAGAGCCACACTTCAAACACAAAAGCCATCAGAGGCCAAAATCAACAGGTTTTCTACAAACGCCTAGAAATAAACATAGAAACACAAGAAACATCAACACTACCACTTCCTAAAAGAAATGCACCTCAACAACAGCATATAAAAATGTTTGTTAACTACACAACTGAAAGAGGATTAAGATCCAGCTTCTATCAAAAGCCTAACCCAGCTAAGAAACTGACTAGACATAAATAGGCATTTTTCAAAGGGTAAAAATGAAATGGCCAACATGTACATGAAAAGATGCTCAGCATCATTAACCCATCAGGGAAATTGCAAATAAAAAACACTATAATGTATCACCTCACTCCAGTTAAAGGGTTATCTTCCAAAAATTAAAAAAGATGCAGGTCAGGATTTAAAAAAAAGATATTCTAATACACTGTTGGCAGCAATGCGAGCAAGTACCATTATGGACGATGATACAGAGGTATGGAGATTCCTCAGAGATCTGAAAACAGATACTCTATGTGACCTTTCCATCCCCAACCCCACCCCAGGAATTTAACCAAACAAAATGATATCATCATTTGAAGCATTTTCTCCATCCCATTTTTATCAGCTCAATTCACAATAGCCAAAAGAGTGAATCCACTCAGATAGTCAACAACTGATGCCTGGGTGAAGAAATTGAGGTATGTACACAAGGTGGATTTTGAGAACCAGCCATGAAAGAAATGAAATCACTTTTTTTTTTCAACAAAATGAATGCAACTGGAAAACAATGATGCTTAGAGAAATAAGCCAGTCTCCAAAAAAGGCAAACATCATATATTTTCCCAAATATGTTGTAACTAATATACAGTATACAAAAAATGCACATGAATAAAACTGGTATTTTGAGATTTCTTAGAGCACCTAATTTATACTCTTGAGAAACAGTAATTTTTGTAATTACTACATGTTGAATTCTGCATTTACTGGACAGGTTAAGCTTATAAAATAAACTCAAACAATGCTTAAAAATTTTAAAAAGAAAGGAATGAGGGGCGAGAACAGAAGCAAGTGTAGGAGGGTAAGGGGTATCCTCATGCTCTTAACTGTTTGTTCACCTTATATATTTTTTAAATAAAATAAATAAAAAATAAACAAACAGAAGGTCCTACACAGAACTGCTTGGCTCCTTCTACCAGGCGCAGCAACAGTGAGAATACCTCGTCTTTGATATAGGCTATCAGCAAATATTCAGTCTGCCAGGATTTTAACCCTGAGCTTTCCCAACCTTCAGCAGTATAGGAAATACGTTTCTATTGTTTACCAAGATGCTTGGTATATATTATTGTTATAGCAGCTCAAGCAGACTAACTAATGCACTAACAAACTTCTATAGTATAATCATGCACAGGAAGATCTTAAAAAATAAAGAAATATAATAAAAGAAACTTTTAAACAGCACATTACTGTTGGGATCATTCCCTATTCTAGTTTTCCTAGAATGCAAACACAGAACCTATGGAAAATTAAAGTAGAAAAATCTCAAATTGAAAGGTTAGGATAAATATCCCCGTCACTCTATTTAATGCTTCTCTTTTGGAAGTTTACTTTCACAGCTAAGATAAGAAAGTGAGAAAAGGGCTCAATCTTACCCAGAAGGTAGCCTAGCCATAAAAACCCTTCTATATTCAAGCTTGCATGAGCCCCTTTCTGTGGTGTAAGGGTAAGCAGGTTTCCTTCCTTGCTACAGTTTCCCAACGGGGTGTGATATAAATGCCCCCAACCCTAACCCATGGAAGACCCAAAGTTTTGGATATGAACCTAATGGAAATGAGGGCCAAGAATTTGCAGTGCTTTTGCCTTTGGCCCTTGCTGCTGCTGACGGTGGCCTGCAGAGGTGGGGTGAGGAGTCAGCACTCACACATACAGGATCTGGGTCCTTTGTGAAATATTATTCCCAGCCCAGCAGGGACCCAGCCATTCTCTGCATCCTTCTCTAACACTGTCAACATTTTCTAAATTTCCTCTTTGCTGTCTCTTAAATGTTTCAGCATAAAATTCAAGCCCAGAAAGGAAACAATTTCTAGTTTGTCATAAGGGGGCTGTTTGTAATAGATAAATTGCCTAAAAGAAGAGCACGCATTCCTGACAGTGTCAGTTTCTGAATATTATTGCTTTTAAATACAGGCCCTTTTGCTATTTTTAAATGTGTTACAAATGGTCAAGGGATATAAATGTATTTGAGGGAGAAGAGGACACTCAACTTTTGCGTTATTTCTGCAATAAGTACTTTGTATTTGTAAAACTTGCCAACTTTCATCTCCTAGCCCCCATGAAAAATAAGAACTACATTAGAGAAATGTTCTATAACCAGAGTATAATACTCCTGAGTGAATTTTTTATTTAACTTTACACACAAGTGTTAAGCACATGTATACATTTTGTATACACATGTATGTTCTCAGACTATATACAGCTAAGCACATAGATATGTATATGCACAGCAATAAGGAAGCACATAGGACATTTCACACCCAAATATCATGATTTATATTTTAATAAATATGGAGAAATGTGTAAAAATAAATCTTAGAGTTTCACCGGAAAACCATTTCTTCTAAGCACGAATTGGCTCTGAGCTAGTTATAGAGAACACCAACCCCAAGTTGACAATGGGTAACATGAGAGCTTTCTAAGTGTGAGCTACAGGAATACATGTTTCACACACGTTATTTAAATCTTTCAACAATGTCATAAGGTATAATCACTCCCATTAGCCATTATGGAAATGAGGCTTACAGAGAAGTAACCTGCTCAAGAAGCTAAGGGCAACAAGCGAGGGGCCAAGAACAGAAACGTAATTCTTGAAGCATAGGGTCTAAGCCAGGTTGCTCTGCTTACAAGTGATTTGACCCAGTAAATCTTTATTTTTTTCTTTAAACTGAATCTCAGGTTTCTTTGAATAGAAAGGTTCTATGAGAAGTTAGTAAGATCACAGGAAGGTGATATAAAACTCTGTCACAATACAGGGAGCTAAAATGTAAGATGGCTTTACTTCCACACTAAAACACCATGATCTCTTGCCCTCTTCTGTGAATTTTTTTATTTACTCATTGTTGTCTCTTAAACTTTCAAATTTACCGTGTGCCTCCCATCTCAACAAGTAGGCAACTTATGAAGAAAAATCAGATTTGGGTTTGTCTAAAGAGTCTTTCAAAAAGTTCTTGGAGAAACAAACAAACAAAAAAAGCTTGCCGTTAAATTCTAAGATTTGTTCATTTTTATTGGAAAGTCAGATAAACAGAGAGGATAAGAGACAGAGATGATCTTCCATCCAATGATTCACTCTCCAAGTGACCGCAACAGCTGGAGAAGAGCTGATCCGAAGCCAGGAGACAGGAGCCTCTTCCAGGTCTCCCACGTGGGTAGAGTAGAGTCCTAAGGCTTTGGGCTGTCCTCAACTGGTCTCCTAAGCCAGAAGCAGGGAACTGCATGGAAAGCAGAGCTGCCAGTATTAGAATTTGCACATGGGATCCTGACACGTTCAAAATGAGGACTTCAGTCACTAGGCCACCACATCGGGTCCTAATGGTAAGCTTTGATGATGGTATATCATGCCTTAGCAGGTAAAACATGCATATGGAATGCTGGTATCACATATGGGCACTGGTTCATGTCCTGGCTGCTCCACTTCCTATCCAGCTCCCTGCCAATGGCTGGGAAAGGCAGCACAAGATGGCCCATGTATTTGGGGCCCTGCATCACATGCTGGGAACCTGGATGAAGGTCCTGACTTATTCCCAGGCTGAACTGGCCACTGTGGTCATTAGGGGAGTAAACAACCAGCAGATTAAACATTTTTGCCCCTTTCTTTCTCCATAAGCCTTGCAAAACAAATGAACAAGTCCTTTTTTTTAAAGGTAAGGATTTTTCATTACAACAATATTTTTATAGTCATGCATAGGCTTCTCATAATAAGCAAATTTCATAAAATTTTAGAAATATCCTGTACATAGCAAAGCTTACATTGTCATTTGCCAACAGTGAACCTGTTCGGCAGGAAACCAGGAGATAGAGAGCAAGGGGTTTATTTGCTCTATTGATACACTCTGCATTGCTAGGTTCATTCTGTATTCCAATAACCTTTCAGTGGTACACATTCACTTTGAATTTAAGATGATGTGGGGATTCTGTCAGGTAGGTAGATCCCGCTATTCTGGATACAACTTTATCACTGTATTTGTTCTGGAAACAAATTCAATATTTCCCATCTGCTGAAGATGCAATTAAAATCTACTTTAATGCTGTCCTCCTTGTTAGGGTTATTACTATGTAACTCCTACAGATTTATCTACATGCAAATTTTACTGAGTTCAAATAAGGGAGTCAGCACAAACAATTGGGTTCAAAATACTGATTTTAAAACACCAAGCAGTGACAGCCTCTATCAAATATGTCAACCAATATCTGATGTAATCAACTGACTGGAAAATAGTCCATGTCTGCCTAAAACTGTTTTTTGGCTATGTCACCTTTTCAACATGCAACACTCTCAGTGGCATCTAGCATGCTTTCCCTTTTCTCACTGGGCACTCAAAAGTACACATTGAAAGATTTAGTGCATTAGGCTAACTTGATGAAACTTAAAGTTAAAAAGATCAAATGAACAGGTTTTGAAGTCATAGGGAAACTGCCTTTTCCCATCACTGTTCTACAAGTTCCTACTGTGTAGGCCTCCTCTGGCATGTGCTTAGCATGCTCAGCAGCAATCTTTTCAATGATGCAAAATGAAAAGGCTGTAGACTGGGATGGATCTCAAATTAGAGGGCCCAGTCCTAGTCCCAACTACTCTATTCATGATATAGCTTCCTGGGAGTGCACCTGGAAGACAGAAGATGATGCCTAAAAAACCCGTGTTCCTGCCACCCCAGTCACAGGCCTAGGTGGAATTCCTGCTCCAGGACCTTCCTTGGCCAGCCCAGCCTCAGCTGGCATCTGGGGAGCAAACTAGTCAACAGAAGAGCTGTCCTCTATCACCCTTTCAAAACAAACAAACGATGTATACTCTAAGAAAGGAAGGCTATGACCTGTTATGTAAGTTGTTATTTTTTAAGTAAAGATATTTTGATTCTTGTCTAAAATTAACAGCATTACTGGGTATTAGTTTAACATTTCTAAATATTCAAAATACTTTTCAATCTGTAAACAACCTTAGGAATTAGGACATGTAGTTTTTAAACTGCAATTCATAAATGTAAAAGGTGTTGACTGTGCCAAGATTTTCAGTTAGTGTGAAGTCTGACATGGGTCTGATTGATTTTGGCTCCTGGGGCATTGGATTTCATTCCAATCCATAATGTTCAGAAGGATTTTTTCTAGTCTTCAAGGACATTTGTACACTGACGTGTTTCTGTGTGCATACCCAAATGGAAGGACTGCAACAACAGAAAGACAGGAAGCTATTCTGGACTAGTAACCCCAGGGGAACCCCAGGCTCAGCTGACTCCTTCCACAGCATGGCGAAGAAGTCTTGCCACAAAACAAGTCCATTACAGAACAAGACATCTCTCTTCAGTGGCACCTGGGTACAGGTGCTCAGGTCACCCTCTCTACACAATCTGTGTGTCACCCTCCTTTTTATTATGAGAATTTCACGGGAAACTATCAGATAAACTATGTGGTGAATTCCACATAAATTCCCTTATCCTATCACAGCCATTAGGTGACAAGTAAGAATAACACACAACGTCTCTGTCCTTGGGGAGCAGAGGGTAAAGGGGCAAGCAGAAGAGCACTGACACACAAACTAGCATGAAGTTGCCCCAGTTTCTCATCTAACTGCCATGCAATTGTAAGAATGGAGTTTGCCTCAAGATAATGTGGAGAGAATAAACAAGCAAAATGTCATCATATTTATGGTATCCAAAAGAACAAAACAAAATGTAACTTATTTTCCTCTTTCTCTTTTTACCTTGCTACTAAAGGGTAAGAAAAAAAAACTAATAATTAAGGAAGAACAACATCTTTGTGTAAGTCTATATTTTGGTAGAAAAAAATACCTGAAAATTATTTTTGAACAGAATTCATGGGATCTATGAGAAGCAAGGAAGGTGAGGTTTTGTCGAGAGTTTATAAGATTCCAGGAGAAAAGTGACCTGCAAGTGCTACCAAAAAGTCCCCACATGTTTTTTTTCTTTTATTCATGTATTATCTGGGGAAATTGAAGTTATTTCTTAAATTATTATTATTAATTGACAAGAAATAGAAGCCGTTTTAACAAAAGAAAAGTCCAGAATAAGAACAATGTTAAAAAGAAGAGTACCACAATGAGAATGCCACGTCAGGTACAGACGCTAGTAAAATCGGGAAGCTGTGGCACGCTCACAGCCTTCCTGGCAGAGGTGAGCAAGGAAACGCTGCCAGAGCCGAGTTCACAGAGGATGCTCGAAACATATAACATTTTCTCTGAAGAGCTTTCCTTTTCATATTTTTTAAATTAAATGCATACAACACCATGGTGGATACAATAGATCAATGTATGAAACTAGCCTTTTCCTCATAGTTTTCCATCTACTTAAGATACACGAAAATAAAATGAAAGATAAGGCAAGAACTGAGTGTAGAGGATAACTTGAGTAAGACTATGTCTTTCAAATAAATCGCAAATGCAATGTCAGATAGTAGCTGGACGCTGACAGTATCAGTGCTCTGCTGCGATCACCGCCATGTTTACCGGGGAGCAAAAGTCTCCTCTCAAAGGGTAAGTGTTCTAAAGTCTTTTCTCAAAGTCTCAACCCTTCCAGTCCCGTCTTCCTCTAGAGTGCAGGAAACTAAAATCAGATGCCTAGTTGATGCACCTTCTCAGACTAGTTTGACCTCCATAAAGACAAGGTTTGGCATCGCTTCTACTATTGCAAATTCTCTGCATAACAACCTTGATTAGGCTCAGCATTCAGGTGTAGAAGATCGTGTTAATTACATTCATATGGCTAATAGACATATGCAAAATTGCTTATGCTCCCTAGCTATAAGGAAATGCAAACATAACACCACATTGAGACTCTACTTAACCCCAGTGAGCTAGGCCTACATTTGCAACCTACTAACAGCACCGGCATTGGTATGCATATGAAGAGAAAGGTACCCTACTCCAGTGTTGATGGGAACATTGGCTAAGGCAGCTGCTGTTGAAGTCAGTATAGAGAGTGCCTGGATCCAGTTCCCTATACACTGCTAAGGACTGTTATGCTCAACACACACACACACACACACACACACACACACACACAGTGAGCGAGCAAGCGAGCCCTAATACCAGTGTTTGGAGATGAGACTGTTGGAGAGCCATTAGAAACAGGGGTGTCGGGCCCGGCGCAGTGGCGCAAGTGGTTAAAGGTCCTCGCCTTGCACGCCCAGGGATCCCATATGGGCGCTGGTTCTAATCCCGGCAGCCCTGCTTCCCTTCCAGCTCCCTGCCTGTGGCCCAGGAAAGCAGTCGAGGACGGCCCAAAGCTTTGGGACCCTGCACCCGCGTGGGAGACCCAGAAGAGGCTCCTGGCTTCGGATCGGCATAGTATCGGCCCGTTGCGGCTCACTTGGGGAGTGAATCATTGGACGGAAGATCTTCCTCTCTGTCTCTCCTCTCTGTATATCCGCCTTTCCAATAAAAAAAATAATAAAAATAAATCTTTCAAAAAAAAAAAAAAAAGAAACAGGGGTGTCACGAGGGTGGTGCCCACGTGGTAACGATAGTAAGAAATGTACAGACTGTGCACTCTTCCATGTGAGGACATAACCAAGACAGCTAAGAAAAGAGACTTCATTGGGCCGGGCACAGTAGCCTAGCAGTTGAAGTCCTCACCTTGAACACACTAGAATCTCATATGGGCACTAGTTCTAATCCTGGCAGCCCCGCTTCCCATCTAGCTACCTGCTTGTGGCCTGGGAAAGCAGTCAGGGATGGCCCAAGGCTTTGGGACCCTGCACCAACGTGGGAGACCCAGAAGAGCTCCTGGCTCCTGGCTTCAGATTGGCTCAGCTCCAGCCATTGTGGCCACTTGGGGACTGAACCATCGGATGGAGGATCTTCCTCTCTGTCTCTCCTCCTCTCTGTATCTCTCCCTTTTCAATAAAAATAAATAACTCTTTTAAAAAAATAAGAGACTTCATCAAAAGTGAAATCAGCTGACATCTAGATTATTGAAATCTCAGTATAATTGTGAAAAACAATGTGTTTCTGTCACTAATACCCTCAGGTTATGTTTTGTAATGGTAACACAACCTAAGATACATATGGCTTTTACTCTGCTGCAAAAGTCCAATCAGCATTTTCTAAACATGCACTGTGGCTTTGCTTGTACTATTCCTTCATCCTTGAGCATCCTCTAGGACCACCCCCACTTGAGCAGCTGTATATTTTGTCTGGTAACACTATTCACACTCCCAAACCAGCTTACTTAATCCCAATAAGCCCTTCTCCAATCCCTTTTGACAGAACAAATCCTCCCTTTAGTACTTTTCAAGTAGCTTTATTAGAGAAGTATATAGTCCATTTCCCCAGGGATTTGGACTGATTCATCATGCCTCAACAACATCTGGCACGTAGTGCTACAATACAGGAGATTTTCAATACATTTGTTACATAAATTCAATTATGAAATAAGGCAATGTGTGTTGAAACCAAGAACCCCCAAAGAAATTTGCATTTCTGGAGTATATCGTTTTAAATTTTATTATTTCTTACGTTGTCTTATTTTGAAATATTTCATATGAATTATAAAAGAATAAACTAGTTCAATGAGTGCACTTTTACTACTTTGAGCAGTCTTCCTACTCACTTCATGTCAAGTCTATGTATATACATGATTTTAAAAGCATAAGTACATACATTCACATCACATAAATGAGAATTCATGATAAATATAATAAAATGAAGAAAGGGTGTATTATGAATGGTTATGACTCTATTAAGAAATTATGAAGATGTAGATATAGGAAATAGTCATTTTCGTATTGATGAAGTTTCCTAATTATTATTTTGACTGAAACTAGAGCTTAACTAGAACTGATATTACTTCATGACATTGAATAGATAAAACATCAGATGTTTCAAAAGATAATGATACATATTCCCAAAGTTATTCCCGGCAGCCAGTTACTTCTGTGTGCATTAAAATGTGCTCATTTCTCCAGCATCGAACAGCTCAAGCTACAATGGACATCTTCTGTCCAGACTAACATGCCCAAAAAACCAAAGATTTAGCTGCCAAGTCACTCGGAATCAGAATTTTGCAAGTGAGAACCTTCTATATTAGCATCTCTCAGGGTGATTAGTAAAATGTAGGTAGCTGTAGGCCAGCCAAGACCTGCTAGATGGGACCTTAGAGGAGTGAGTCAAAGAACCGGCTTTTTAATAAGTTCTTTGGGGAATTTCCAAACATGATAATATTCCTCTGAATGTCAGCAAGACTTGCTCTCATGTTTCCTTCAGATCTTTATTGACATGGAAAGGTATTTTCTGTCGCCTCAGCTGAGAATTGCGGCCTTCCATCCCCAGTTCCACTTTCCTCATCCCCGTTTCTTGCCTCAAGAATTGATGACTATCAGATATACTGCTTAGCTATGGGTTTGTATACCCTCTCCCTACCCACTTTCCAATAACGAAGCTATGAGAAAATGTGTTTATACAGCTATATTGTTCACCGGTGTATAGCGTATACTTGGTAAAGTTTCTGAACAATATTCAATATTTCTTAAATAAATCCCTTGCCAAAGATTTTTCAACTTTTTCTCCAACAAAAAGAATTTCCAACTATTTCCTTAAAAGAATACAGTATAAAATTTGCACCTAAAAACATGAGTTTCCTTGAAACATGCTTTACTTTTGTTGTTCATAATATAACCCACTAGAAAGCAATGTTTTCAGTTGCCCCATCATTGCTATCTTCGTATACTTTACTGATGCCAAAATCTTGAGTCAAAGATTGGGTGAGAACAAAACAGAAAATTCAGAAGTGTCAACATTAATAGTGCAATAAACAGTATTTTGCTAAGAGCTGCCCTAGAATTGATGGCACAGTCTGATTTACATATCATTTACATACTCCTACACAATCTAATTTTAGTGCAAATGCATATGTGGTCTTCCAACTATTTCATGCACCTGGATAGAGCCCCTAGGAAAACTCAAGAAATGTTCTCTCAGTAATGTTTAATGACTGCGTGGACTGGATAGCAGTAGGTACTATACCTGGCATGCATTGCAAGGTCTGCTACTTTGCTACTAAAACAAGTTTTTTCACATGTAATATTGCTTTGTAGCTTTGGCGAGCTACCAATTAGAATCATGTACCTCAATTTGCCTGATCTGTAAGTTAGTTTGTAATTGGTCTGCTGCTTTGCTTCACATTAGTGAGTAGTGTTCCTGAGTTTTGGCAACATATAAAGCAGGCACATGTATGAATCTGAGGCCTATAGGCACTACCACGCATGAATTCTCCCAACTCAGAACAATGGCCACATGTCATTATAAAACACCAGCCCGAACAGCTTAATGGGTCATTTACACCCTACAGTTAATATGGGTTTTTATTAAATAGAGAAGTACTATCATCAGTAATTTTGTCTCTGTTGCTATTTCAAGATCATTCATATAAACAAAATTAATAGAAACAAAAGCCATGGCAAATTCCTAAGGCAAAGACCATAAATGGTAGAAAAAGGGGTTAATTACCATCCTACAACAGCACTGCTTGTTTTAACCTTCCATTTGGGAGAATAAGTTAATCTTGTGGGGAAAAAAAGCTTGTGTTTCTACAGCCCTTTACCATCAATATTTTTCAAGCTACAGTATCCCCATGGATCGTGGTGACAACAGATCATATGGATAGAGTAACATTACTACTCTAATTTTTTAAGCAAATCAGACTATTTATCACATTATACCTAACCATAGTTTATTTGAGAACTTCTGTGGCATCACACTGGAAGAACTGCAGAGAACACATTTTTTGTTATACCACTGGCCTACTTGAACTATTTTGTAAGGTTCATTCTGTAAAAAGTTTGGCCAATGTGAGAGAAGGCAATGGGAAAAAAAAAAAAAGACATCTTCAGGAGATGCAGGGTTTCCCAAAGAACAAACACCAAAAAATGTTGATGTGAGCAACATTTCAACGAAGCTTCCTGTATACTTTTAAGTCAAGACAGCTGATGTGATGTAGTTTCTAGAAAGAAACTTCCAGCTGCCAGCATCCACAGAAGCTGTATCAATCCTTTTGAGCCCATGCCACCCAAAATGTGGTCTAAAAACTGACAGCATTAACTCCATTTGGGTTAGAAAGTTAGAGTCTCTAGATTTAAGTCTTAATCAAATTCTATGAATTAAAATCTGCAATTTAACAAATTCCTCAGGTGTCTACATAGACATTATTGTTTATGAAGCGATTTTTTGTTTTTGTCTAAATTTTGGCTGAATTGAAATAAAACAAAAGGAGCTCACACTGACTACCAGGCTCTCAAAGAAATAAACCACTATGAGGGAAGATCAACCAGGGGAAACATTATCTTCAGATCCTCAAGGAAGACTGTTTCCGGTACTGGACACAGAGGATACACCATGTAGGTACTAGCCCTGAAGAACACAAGGCAGCAACTGCAGCATTACTTAGCAGGAAGGGAACAAGCACATTGGAAACTTTAAACTTAAAAAAAAATAAAAACAAACAAAACTTGATCATTCTAATTTTTTTATGACCCATAATGGCTATACCAACCCACATGCCTATCAATAATGTATAAGAGTTCAACTTTTTCCATTCTCTTGCCAGAAACTTTTTTTTTAATCCATCCATTTTAGTGAGTATGAGGTTACACAGACTTATATTTGCATTTTATAATTAACAATACTGAGTTTTAATACATCTGTTGCTCAATTTTACGCAATATTTAGAGAACTATCTATTGAGGCCCTTTTATCCTTTTCCAAAACATATTTTTCTACCATTAAGTTATATGAGTTCTTCATAAATTGTGAATATTAACTACTTGTCAGAAACAGTTTGCAAATATTCTTTCCTAATCCATAGGCTACCATTTTGTTGATTGCTTCCTATGCGGTGCAGACTTCTTAGTCTGATGCAATCTCATTTATTTATTTTTGCTTTCTATAGCCCAGCTTTTGGTATAATATTTTTAAAACTGCTGCCAAAGCCAATGTCAAGGATCTTTTCCCCAATGTACTCTTCTAAGAGTTTTATGACTCAGCAATCTCTCTCCTGGGCATCCACCCAATACAAATGAAATGGTCCCTCTTAAAGATGTCTGCACTCTTGTTCAGTGAGTGCAGCCCTGCCTCCAGGGTCGCCGCTTTCTCCCTGAACGCCTCTCTTCCCACTGTCAGCCCACAACTTCTCTCCTGGTCAGAAGTGAGGAAGCTCCACAGGGTCTTGGGCTCACCCTGAGTCTTCTTGCTGCCTGAGCCCCATGCTGGCAACCATATGCTGTGGCTGTCTTCTGTAAGTACTGCCTGCCTTGAATCTTGCTTGGCACCTGCAAGATGAGCCCAGTTTTTCCTTGTCAAGAACAGCCAAGCACCTTGGAATGTGAGATGCTATTTCTGTGATGTTGAATTGACCTTCTCTAGCTACCTTCCCTGAGATGCTCCTAAGTGCCCCATATAAATGTCTATTATCTTCAGAAGCATCCATGAAGAATAAAAAGGCATGCCCTTATCTCAGTCCCAGAACAGAATGTCCATTACCATTAATGATGATCATAACCTGAGAAAGGAGTCAATTGACCTCTTAGCATATGCCCTCCAGCTACGTAATCAGGCTTCCCAGGGGACTTGCTATGCATTTGACAGAACAGGATTAACTCAGCATAAAAATATTCTCTGGCCTAGTTGAACTTTAAGTAGAATACAAAATGACCTACTTTGACAATATATTTAACTTTTCTCACAGCTACTACTTTTTCCAGCTCTTTCGTTCATTACCTTGCCAAAGTGTTTCTGTGAGAAGATTCTTCAATCTTGCATCCACACCTGTACTGAGATGTTAGTTTTTTGTTTGTGTTTTTTTTTTTAACACCACATTATCAAGAAACAGCCACGGCAGGAAGTAAGCAGGAAATTAGAATCAACAAGAGATGAAAAGCAAATCTAAATAGTTGGAGAACAAAATCTGCAAAAACTCAAGTTGGCAGACCTGAAGGTATGCTAGGACACTAGGAGGAAGCTGTCCAAGAAGTTTCATTTACAAAATGAAGATCAATGCTTCAAACAGAATCAATTAAAGTCTCATAAAAGAAGCACTTTCTATTAGGTAATTTTAAAAAATTATTTTAAATTTCACCAATTGAGCCTCCAAATCAGAAACATTTTAAACCATTTAAATGGGCAAACAAAACAATTTTATGTTGACTGGTACTTCTGTGGTTTAATCTTCATCAGTCCTCATTACACGCTTTAGTAATTCTTCAACAGTTAGACACTATTTCCTGTATCCATGCTATCATTTGACTATTTGTCCCCTAAATTCAGGGGTTTGAAACTAGTCTTATGCTAATGATACTCACAAGCCAAAACCTTTCTTCTTTTCAACTCTTTTGTATTTCTTACAAACTTTTAAACAAAAATGACTGAAGTACTACCTTTCCATTCACAGACTTGACATTTATTTCTTGAATAGTACTCCAGCACACACAGGTAGGCTTATAATTTTGTTTCCCTGAAGCACAGCTGGGGATATCCAGCCAAAGATTCATATAAGACTCATGAAATCATTGGTTCTGGCCCCACCAATCCAACTGCAGGTGTAACTCCAAATTCAGTCATGTACAGCAGGCTAATCCTAATGATATTAAGCAATATCCAATGGCCCTTCACAAGAAAAAAAAAAAGCCCGTCATTGCTCTGCCCTTCTCTTCCCACTCCCAATGCGACCTTAAAGAATGGTGTTCTTTGGCTAACAAGCCTAGAAGAGAGTTTTCTCCCACCAAGTTGTTTGGTTCTAACCTACTTTTAAAAGAGAAGCAGTATATGCAGGGTTGGCAAATAGAAGGAATGAGAAGTTTACAAGATTAAGCTCAAGCCACTCTAACAAGAAAACTTCATTTATAGTGTTCAGGGCTGACGCCTTTAAAAGGAGTTATATTACATTACGTTGTGTGGGTAGAGTCCTTATGATTTTTAAATCACAGAGCTTTATAGCCGACAGCAAAGACATGGACAAGTAAACCGGGCTCCTCTATTAAGCCATGTGTTGCTTTACACCTCTTCAGGAATCCACCAACCAGAAAATCACTTCCAGATAGGAAACAACCCAAATGGAAAAACCTATTGCTCCTGCTTGATCTTGGAGTGACCTTCCACAACAGTGACTCAAAACAAACCACTTTCCTTTATAATTAGGCACATTACTTATTTTGATACAGGGGTATAATTCAGATTAACACAATCATCAAATTTTTGGAGAAATGGTAGGATTTTAGAATAATTGGTATTTCTCTGAGTCACTTGTCAGATGTGCTAAACTCACATTTAGGCTGTAAACAAATTGCAAACATAACAAATCGTACTTAGGATTTTGTGCTATGATATTACTTTAAAATATGGGGCGGGGGAGTCTAGATCCTTGAACACCATCATAAATTAGTTATTCTATAAATAGAATTCTCTAAAGAACATCAAAATATTCAGATATATCTGGGGAAATTACTACAATAAATCACCTAGCATTCACAATTAACAACTAATCACAGGTTGAATTTTGAAAAGTTTTTACTTTAATATTTAAAGCTATGTGTATTCCCAATTCTTGATGCTATCACTCTTTCAAAAAATTTTATAAGCAAAATGCCAAGAAATATTACAATGCTAGCTAGTGACAACCAAAGATATATAGGAACTTTGAAAAGCATAATTTAAACTATGGCAAATTAAATTAGCAGAGTGGAAAGCTTATACCCTATACATAAACCAAACTGGGTTTTACTCATTGAAGCAAGAGAGAATAGCATGAATCAATTCTGAAATGACACCTCATCACAGGAAGTGAACAATTTTAAAATTTTATGGACTAGTCACAGAAATCTTTAGGTTTTGATATAAGCAGATTTGAAGGTTTAAATTGATTGATTTCTTGAGATTAGGATTTATGCAACAAGCTGCAGTTCAGAGCTAAGATAAACAAATGAAAGCAGGGTCTTAAGATACTCTGGTTCCAACTACACAGCTGCCAAGAAGGGTTAGTCTTCCCAGTTATCAGCAGCATCAGCCAGAACAAAGGCTTGGTCACAAAAGTAATCACAATTCAGATATACAAAACTGTAATATTTTCTACATCATCTTAAATATTTTGAAGCCAGACCATGAATAGGTGCTTTGTTTCTTTGGTTAAAACAAGAATTTGTAGATCATCTGATATAGTAGTGGTGCCGGAAAAAAACATTTACAGCTGATTATGCACATAAAACAAAAATAGGTTTAACTTTGTAAATGCTTTGAAGCCACATATACAATTTACAAAACACACGTCCAGTGTCTATTTGCTTCTACAAGGAAGATTTGGGGGCAAACTTCTTCCATTCCCAGGTATATTGCACTTACTTTCCAAACATTATTATCCAAGTCCAACACAAAGTTTTAGCAATAACACAGGTATGACCTTGGCTGAGTTGAAGAAATATTCAAGCTTTAGGTGTTCCATTATAACATGGATACAGTAGTTTATAGCTCTCAGATCTTAAGGTTGAGTCTAAAATACTATTTAAAATTTCAGGAGTCACATTTCTTTTCCAGGAAATAGATTAGATTAGATTAGATTAGATTATAATTAAACATGAAGAGCCTCACTCATGTGTCCAGAATTTGAAGGTGGAAGAATACCCTTATTACCTTTCCCAGCTTCACCACCCTCATTGCAGCAGTGCTAACTACAACAATCATTTCCACAATGTATAATACATTGCTCCATGAATATGCATAAAGAGTCCATCAGTATTTCTACTAGGTAATTCTTCAAGAATAGCATATTATAACTTCATTTTGGAAGCTTGTAGGCAAATTCATCAGTGAGACATTCTCCAAAATGAGTCTATGGGTCTTTGCTGAAATATGACAATTATAATGCAAACACAGGTAGGTAACCCTAAGAGAAATAAGTGAGAGCTTTGCGACCTGTAAAAATACAGTGGGGATGCCACCAACCTAGTGATGTTTCACCAGCTAACTCTTCTTTGAGGAAAGGTAGTTCCATGTTTCTAGATAAACAGTGTCCACCTAGCAGGTTACAATAAAGAAAGCTTTTATCTATTCAACCATTAAGCTAGTGTTTGATTATGTTTTACACATATACTCACATATTGTTATCCCTGGTTATAACTTTTATATTATTAATGAATACAGCTCACAGGGCTATTTAAGGCACACAAAAATTCCAATGGAAAGTAAGGATTTGAAATGATCATGCCAATCACAATCAGATTTGCACTCTATCAATTAGACTTTTTTTATACTGGACTAGAATAGCAGAATTAGCGATGTCTCTTACATCCCTTTCAGCACAAACAGGGAGAATAAAGCCATAAAACGGAAGTGCCTTTGGGAACAAAATAATCTTTTTCAGAGCTGTTTCAAGACAATGCTAGAACAATGAGTACTCAAGCATCGGAGTAACCCGCATAAAAACATGCAAAATCAAGTTTCTTTATTTACTTTATTCTGCCCAGAAAGCAACACACTACTTGAAAGGAAATGATCACATGAACTCTATTTGGAAGTGCTGAAACGAATTCTGAACTTTTGGATCTCATTGCTGTTTGATTTTGTTGGATGGTAAGGCATATTCTAACAACACAATCATGCAAAATCCCCTACCTTCATTCATATAAAATGGTGGCAAATGTGTCCTCACCATGGTGGGTAACTTCACACAGGGTGTAAGGAAATTTCCACTTCAAAGCCATTTGTCCCTCAATCAAAACAACTACAATTATATTTATGCAATTTATATGTAAATATTCTCAAATGTTTATAGTTACATTTAATTGAATGTAATTTTGCCACTTTAACAAAATTCCTCCAAATCTGATTCTAGGGGGTTATGAAAGAAAAAATGTGCTCTTGTTGATCTGTAGAAACATTACTATTACATGTGTGATTAGAACACCTAGCTGTTTCTAGAATATCTTCTATTAATGAGCAACTCCAAGGATGCAACTGTACAGTCACCCTCTTCATACCGGAAAATGGTCCGGTTTTGATGGTGAGGGTAGGACTGCTTTAACCCTGTAAGAGATCATTTTCTGAGTGTGGACTGAGATCTAGCCAAGCGGCTCCTGGCGCACTCCCTGTGCTTGCCCTCATCTATGATTCACCAGACAGCCACACAGGGATTTTTCTAAGAGAATGTCGAAGTACGAACAACTCACGGACAATTCTCAGAGGACAGCACAAACAAACTACATGAAAAGTAGGTATCAATATAAAGTTTGTGAGTGGCAAGACAAGGCAAAGTTTGCACATTGGACAGAAGCCTGATAAGAGCTTATACTGGTCAGTTTTCAGAACTCAATTTTGAAACTGAATCAGAAAGCTACACACTGTCCACTTCATGGTCTCTATCCACTTCCAGAAGAATCCTCTTGCTTATCAACGAAAAAATAGTAGAGTCCAATTTCAACCAAGAATTTACAGAAATATCTGTATTTGTACTAGTCATCCACTAAATATCAAACCATCCCCAAATAAGTGATTTTCAGCCCCAAGTGTTTTTTTTTTTTTTCCATTGTTGCTACAGGGTAGGAACTTGAACGTGGTCTCCTTACATGCCTGATAGGAAACAGCTGCTGCGTTTCACCGCTTGCCCGAGAGAACAGCCCTGTGCAAGCTCCCCGACACGGCTTCACCAACACCCTGGGCTTCTCCAAGCCATGCGTTCTAGGAAGCTTGCACAATTTTCTTCTCAGGAATTTCTCAACTTTCATGTCTGAAATACTCCTAGCTGCCTTTAGTTAGCATTCCTTCCCCTCGGTGTCTCTCTCCCCTCCACTCGTTTTATTAAAGCAAGAACCCAAAGACTCAGAAAGGTACATGGCACATTGCCTTCAGGGGCCCTTAGCCAGGTCACCGGGCCAGGCAGCACACTGCCCCGTCAGCACGCTTCCCGCTGTCCTTACTGCAGGCTCAAGGACTGCCAAGATCACCACAAAATGTAACAAGCGATTGCCGCCATTATTTCCTCGCTTCCTCGCTTCCTTCTCACCGGAGGTACTTCTAAATCCGCATTTCTCCTAACAGGCGGTTGCACGCACTTTAAGCTTTCCCCGACACTCTCCTCAAAGCTCACTAGCCAGTTTTTTGTAAAAAAAAAACCACTTGTCCATTTCAGTTTTCCACATAGCCCAGCATGTAGCAAATGATCGTCCCAACACCAGTAGCTTCAAACAACACTGACTTACCAGTTCGGTGGTTCGGGAATCCCGGCACTGCTTGGTGAGGGCCTCCGGTCAGGTGCTCCCACCAGGCCACGAGGGCGGTGTCCACTCGGGCCGTGCGTCCACTCGGGCTGCGGGGGCGCCATCCACCCACGCCGTGACGGTGGCGTCACTCTGGCCGTGCGTCCACCCGGGCTGCGAGGGCGACGTCCACCCGGGCCGTGCGTCCAACCGTGTCGCGGGGGCGGCGTCACTCAGGCCGTGCGTCCACTCGGGCTGCGGGGGCGCCATCCACCCGGGTCGCGGGGTCGGTGTCCACCCACGCCCTGAGGGCGGCGTCACTCAGGCCGCAGGCCCCTGGCCAAGCGGAGCTCGGGAAGGAAGCACTTCCGGCTCCTCCCACGGCTCTCGGCCGGCTTCAGGCCCACAGGGGCGCATTAGCTGTAACAATCAGTGCCTCGCCACCTGGGCCTGGCAGCTGACTTCACTCAGTTGTTTGTGAGAAAGAAAACCCGTCTCAAGAGTTAAATCAAGGGAGCCTGTATTGTGGGTAACACCGCCCACATGGACAACACTTCTGGTTCCGGCTGCTCCACTAGTAATCCAGCTCCCGGTTTATGTGTCTGGCAAAGCAGCAGCAGATGGCCCAAGCGCATAGGTCCTTGCCATCGTGAGGGCACGCAGATGGAGCTGCGGGCCCCGGCTTCGGCCTGTCCCATCCTTGGCGGTGGAGGCCATCCCTGGAGAGAACCAGCAGATTGAAGGTGACTTCCTCTGTCTCTCCCTCATTCTCTGTGACTGATTCTCAAATAGGTTCATAAAATAATAAGAGGTAATAATCTGCTTCTTAATTTAGTGTGGAAGTCGTATCCTCTGACTGCTGTTTAATTCCTCTGCAGTCAAACCCCTTGGAGCAGCCCCCATTCCATGGCATGAGACTGACTCCACCAGGGCGGGAATATGAGACGGGGCACACCACTGAAGCCAGTCCCAAACCCTGTGACTAATTGTCGTATCACAAAAAACATGTCTGCTGAGAATAAGGACACCTTCAATAGGTGAAACCTAAATTTCCTCAAGGCAAAATAGAAGTGCTAGAGTCGTTTGACTACAATCAGAACCAAGAGCATGCGACTCCCCTCTTGTGTTGCTTCCCCAGGAGCTTGAGCTGAACAGGTGCAAAAGTCAGCCCACCAAGGTGAGTTCTCTCAGCTGAGTCTTCTTGCATCTACAAATTGTGGAAAACTTCCTCCCTAAATAAAGAAACCTGAAATGAGCAAGCAAAGTGAATTTTAGGAAAGGGACTTTAGCAAGGAAAAACCACTCCAAGGCAATTCTGAAATAGAGTCTTAGTTCAGGAAGTCTATGCGTAGTTCTGTGGCTTACGGCTGGACGCAGATGTCCTTAGAAGGGAGAATGGACAGGTGGGGTGAGATGTTCAAAGGACTGATACTAAGTCAGGCAATGTCTTGAGAAAATGTCATGCAGCCTCACTGGTATTCATGTAAGTTCAGGGTTGATTGCTTCCATTTTTTTTTTTCTTTTGACCCTTTTTGAAGACAAATTATTAGTCCCAAAAACATAGACCTGTATCTAGAAAGCTGCTTGCCAGAAGTATATTTTAAGACCACGGAGCCAGGAACCCTTGTTTCAATCCAGCTCTACCACTCGCCACCTACAACACATTGATCAAGTTACTTTAAATGCTCTATACCTCAGCTGTTTATTTTTCAGGGGCAGTAAACACAGTGCCTGTGCCATATGGTGGCTTGATGATCAGATGACTCCTGTGTAAATTACCTGGTATAGCATTAATAACTAAATAAATGATACTTTTTTATAGTGGTTGAGTCTTATTCTTCATATCAAACATGATTTTTCATCCATTTTTTTTAATCTTACCATGACATGAGGTAAATCAAATTAACAAAACCTAGCTGTGTCCATGGTGAATTTATTCCAGGTTTCCCTGAAGACAGAAAAATCTGTGGATACTCGAACCCCTTACATAAAATGGCATAGTATTTGCAAATAACTTAAGCATATCTTCCTGTATACTTTAATATCTATTACAATATTAAAGAATTGTTAAAATAATCCCTGGAAGTAATGTCCTACTATTCTATTGTAAATGCTATATAAATAGGCGTTCAGTGGTATTGTAAGTGGTGTAAGATACAAGGACAAGAGGAAAGAATACATGTTCATTACAGATGAAATCTCTCCTTGAATATATTTCATCCTTAGTTTGTTTAATATGGACACACAGCAAGGTCAGCTGTATATATACGAACAGAATAAAGCACCAGTGTACCTATTATCTGCACGTTATCATATGAGGAATATTTCTGTAAAGCAGTGTATGTCTGGCATGGACTAAATTCAGTGTTGGCAGTTGGCCCTGGCTGTTCCTGAACGAAGCTTCCCAGGCTGCAGGGTTGGACCCTTCCGCAAAGCACAGCCCATAACCGTGTTTGGCTCTTTGAAGCTTCAGCTTTCTCTTGGCTTGGGAGCTCAGAGGTTTTCATATATTTTAGAAAGTTCTTATTTATTAACAGATGACTTCTATTAATTTGTGGAGAAAATTAGATATGATGACAGCTAATCCCCAGACCTTATAAGCTGTCCCTGCATAGACCTAATAGAAAATCTCACTCCTTGGCCTGTCCTCTTCAATTTTTTCATCCTGTAATGCTGTTTATAGTGTGATATCACAGTCAGTAAATTTTTCACTTCAGGTCTTGGCAAGAGGCCAAGTCACTTGCTCAGGCAAAAGAGAGCGAGAGAATGGTACATTTGGAGTGGAGGTATGCTGGAGGCCACTGTTGCAATTAGGTAGATGAATGACCAGGGGGTTTAATTAGAACACTCGGTACACACTCGGTATCATTATTCTAAGAAACGATGCTCACAGAGTGGGGTGGTGTAAGACTACTGGGTCAGTGTTCTGCAGATCTGTAAGCACAGTTCCTAGGCTGGAGCCATCTTCGTTCTATTTATTTATATGCCTACAATTTTGAATAGACAAAATCACTCTTGATTAACCCCATGGGAGAGTTCTATCATCAAATTAATGTGAAAGCCAGTCAGAGGCGGAGACGATTATGAAGATGACCGTAACTCCTAGTTACAGAGAAGTTCTACCTCCAGCGATCCGGCTGTCTGGCTGCTCCTCCTGGGCTAGGACCGACGCTCTCCACAGTGGCTGCAGCTTTCGGAAGATTTCCTTGGCATTATGCTTGCAAATTCAAGGGCAAAACGTTATTTCGCTTCTCCAAAACCAAATCTGGAACCAGTTAAGCACATAAGCAGACTAATCTGTTAAATGAAATAGAAGGTGATATTCAAATTAAATCTCTTCATAACGGTCATGTTTTCATTTTTTCACCCATTGGCTGGATCAGCTTTTTTATCTTTGAACATCAATGCTGCAATTTTACCACACTATGCAAACTGATAAAAATAGAAAGGGGTCAAATATGACTTTATATTCAGTATGAAGTTTTATCTAGATCAGAGTAGAAGTTCCAGAGCTCATAGGATACATTGCATACCTTTATATAAGAAACCAGAAGATATTTCTAGACAAGATATTGCAAAATACCGTTTTTAATGTTTTCATCATAAAAATGTTAAAAATTGGGCCCAACGTGGTAGCCTAGTGGTTAAGTCCTCACTTTGTGCGTACTGGGGATTCCATTTGGGTGCCGGTTTCTGTCCCAATGTCCCTGTTTCCCATCAAGCTCTCATAGTCTGGGAAAGCAGTTAAGCATTGCCCAATGCCTTGGGACCCTGTATCCATGTGGGAGACCAAGAAGTTGTTCCTGGCTCCTGGCTTTGGATCAACTCAGCTCTGGCCATTGCAGCTACTTGGGAAGTAAACCAGAGGATGGAATATCTTCCTCTCCTCCTCTCTGTGTATCTGACTTTCTAATAAAAATAAATAAATCTTTTAAAAGATGTAAAACATTGGGCCTGATATAGTAGCCTAATGGCTAAAAGCCTCGCCTTGCATGTGCTGGGGTCAATATGGGTGCCAGTTCCTATCCCTTTCTGCTCCACTTCCCTTCCAGCTCTCTAATTGCAGCCTGGGAAAGCAGCAGAGGATGGCCCAAAGTCTTGGGACCCTGCACCTGCATGGGAGACCTGGAAGAAGCTCCTGGCTCCTGGTTCCTGTTTTGGATCAGCTCAGTTCGGGCCGTTGCAACCACCAGGGGGGTAGACCAGCGGATGGAAGATCTTCCTCTCTGTCTCTCCTTCTCTCTGTAAATCTGACTTTCCAATAAAAACAAATTAAGCTTTTAAAAAGGTAAACATTTATTTACTATGATTTGCATAATATTACATCAAAATCGTAAGTATATACAATTTTATACATCTGTTAGAAATTATAAAAATT
The DNA here is from genome assembly GCF_017591425.1 of Ochotona curzoniae. NCBI lineage: Eukaryota > Metazoa > Chordata > Mammalia > Lagomorpha > Ochotonidae > Ochotona > Ochotona curzoniae. Next base: position 65,595,485 of record NW_024466599.1, read on the forward strand.
AAATTAATGTAAGCTCTCCAATAGGTGACTAATAACAATAGGGCAAAGTAAATTTCATCCATTATATGGGCTTCTTGAACAAGCAATACATGAAGCAATATTCCTTTCTACATTCTCTCTCTGTAATAAAATTTGCTAGGCACAAACCTTCTGAAATAGCACTACAGAGACTCAACAGAGGCCTATCTGTTGCATACTGAGGCAGAATTTATAGAGATTCTTTTGGGGAAGCTATCTTGCAAGGTAGGGTCTTCTAAATGCTCGCTAGAAATTACATGGGATCTTCTGCCCATTTTGACCCACCCACTTTCAACCTTTAACCTCAAACTCTTTCATCTCCTTGCCTAAAAAGATGTTCTAAATCTTTCTGAAACCTAAGGACACTTCATCCCTTGCAGCCCCACTGGAATAGAAACCATTGTTGATTAATATAATGGTGGTCATTTATTTAAAACCCCATCTATATTATTAGCCTACTACCACCAATAATAAAAGAAGATAAGTGACCCAGAATTTACAGTCTGGTCCATTAGCCAAATGGTAGAGTCAGGTTACAGTTTATAAATGGGTTATATTTTCTATTTTTTCCAAAGCACTGCCCTCTAACTGGAAATGTCTGTGAGGGATAGAGAAGGAGATAGGAGATACATACCCACACCACCGTCGCACTTACAAGGCTTTTTAAACGTGTTCTCAGGTGAATTGTGATAATTGCCCTGTCAATGGAAAAAAAGAGTGTTCCTAGGAGGGTAAGATATTTATGATCTACTCTTATCAAAGATAGTATGCCTCTCTTTGCATGCAGGCCCACCACCCTTGAACAAAGCTGTCACCTAATCTCTTTCTGTATTTTTCAAAGAAACTTGTTTAAGAGTAGACAAGTGTTTCTTTTCGCCAGCCAATTATTTACTGTTGGAGTTGCAAACCACGCCACTTCTGTTCTTGGGGTATACAGAAACAGTTCTTAACACAATATTCATTCCAGCAAGATGTTCTGCAAAAACAAACAATTCAGAGTTTGTTTGTAAGGGAATTTTTCAAATGTGGTAGGTAAATCTGTTTACATCACTACTGGAGATTCTTAATAATTTAAAAGGGAGCAAAATATACTACAGTTCTGAGAAGGAACAGAAAATCAAATCATACACAGTAAATTAAGACCCAGGAGGAAAGTTTGGAGGAGCAGGCATTATATATACAATAAAAGAAAAGCAACTGAGTAGAGTTTAAAGAAAGGTCTCTAAAACTATGGCATTCAGCTAGAGAGCCAGCCTACACCCTGGGTGCTCGTGACTATCCAAAAGTGAACCCACTGTGGCTCTGGTACACTCTGGGGTAACTGAATGACCCCACAGACAACTAACCAAAGCATAATGCTTAGGATCTGCAGTGTTCTAACAGGTGTAGTACGGATCCTTCAGGCAAAGAATGTGATCCCAACATGACAATAGGCCACCATTTTCTCTTACTTATTGTCTCAGTTGTGCCACATTGGTCCACTGCAATAAAGCATACACACAAACTAGAAATGTTCGTTTAGGCTACCAGCATCCTTTCTTACCCTGACCTGCAGGGATCTCCACAGTTTGGACGCCCATTGCTTCTGCATGCCCTCCTTTTCTGTTTCCTTCACTCACTGTGCTACAGCCTTGCTAGTTCCAAGCATTTCTTCTTTTCCACTCTCTTTCTCTCTCTTCTCTCTCTCTCTCTCTCTCTCACACACACACACACACACACACCTTCAAATGCAACCCCTGACAGCAGGGACTTTGTCTTACTCATAGCTACATCTCAAATAGTATCTTCAAGATCAAAAATATCTGTTGAGTAATTGAACTTCTGATTTTGCTTGCAGTAGAATTGAGCATTAATGATTATTTACAAGTTTGTAAAAGGACAGGCATATTTACGCAGGCTTTGAAAAATCAGATTTTTTTCAGTAGGAAGAAATGGAAGATTAGAATAAAGGAAATAAAAACCTTCCACTGTTGAAGAGTATTGGTGGCAGGAAAGATTACTATTTGAAAATAATGAGAAAGTCAGATTGATGGGAGCACAGAATGTCTGAAAAACAGCAGTACAGCTAAAGACAGCGCAGTAAGGTGTAATTGGATCAGGGATAACTCTAAATACTTGAGGACATTGTCTCTTTAGCAGCGAAGACGACTGAATAGCAGCAGTTCTTTTGAAAATTTAATGCTGTCAGAAGCATGTAGAAAATTGAGAAAAGAGAGATGATTAGTGAGTCATTAGCATAGTTTAAACAAAAGTGATGTTCCAAAAAAGGCCATTGTAAAAATGAGATGAAGATATATCAGAGGATTATGAGGCTTGGGTGTCATAAAGCTAAGGTTTTACTGAGAAGACTTAAAATCCGAGGAACTAATGTTACATTACAGTGAAAATCAACAGAGAATCCTGTTTCTGAAGCAGTGCCCTAAGGCTTCCTAAATAGCAATCCATGATATAGTTGAGTCGCCTAATAAATAAATAGAGATTAAATAAGAAGCACGTCAAGAACTGTGAATTCCACATTTCTAGGGGCATAAGAAGAAAAAAATGGAGAAAATGAAACTAAGCACAGAAGGCAAATGAAAAGAACTGACACATATTTGAGAATCTAGGGGAGGAAAATTTATAATACAAGACCAAGATGACAAAACCAAATGAGGTAGAAGTCAGTGGATTTGGTAAGTGCGCTTTCGCTGGGAAAACTTCACGTGGCCGTTTGTGTCAATGCATGGGGTAATCGTGAGAAAAGCAAAGCATAGTATTGAAAATAGAACAGTAGAACTGAGTCAGAAGTAAGGAGAGTTTTTTGTTTTAGTTTTTATGATGGACCATAGTACCAGCCTATTTTGAATAAAAAGTGTGCTTATGTCTGTCATTTACTAATGAACCACAGAAGATATGATAGGATGATTTGTAAAATAAATAAGAAGACTTGAGTACAATTTATAGGATATTTTCATTTTTTTTTTCTCTGAGTAATGTGAGAAGTAATAGGAAGGTAGGGCCTCTGGCACCTGGTGAAGTTAGTTTTGGAAAATATAAAACCTTATCAATGTTTCACCCTTCCAAGAGCGTATCCTAACTCAGTTCCCTTGAGGAAAGCAAAGGGACAAAATCAAATGTCAGTCCCCATCTCTGAGCTGTTGTCATTACCAAAGCGAAGAGAATGGGAGGCAGGGGTCACCAGTCACACCCTAGTTTCTGATTTCTGAGAAATTTCTATATTATCTTCCATAGTGGTAGTTTACATGCCTTGGTCCACTCCAAGTATCTCTCAATATTTATTTATCATTTGTCTCCTCTGCACTCTATGTGAGCTGATGCCTCATTCGAATCACTCACTGAATATCCTCCTGACACCTGGCATAGGTCCTAGTGCATAAAAATTAATGAACATTTGACGGCCTGGCACAGCAGCCTAGCGGCTAAAATCCTCACCTTGCACCTATGCTGGGATACCATATAGGTACCCGTTTTAATTCCAGTAGCCATGCTTCCCATCCAGCTCCCTACTTGCTGCTGGGGAAAGCAGTCAAGGATGACCCAAAGCCTTTAGGACCCTGTACCCATGTGGGAGACTCAGAGGAAAACTCCTGGCTTCAGATTAGCTCAGCTTCTGCTGTTGTGGCCAGTTGGGGAGTGCATCAGCAGACAGAAGATCTTCCTTTCTGTCTCTCCTCTTCTCTGTATATCCGACTTCCCAATAAAAATAAACCTTTAAAAAAAGGAATGAACATTGGAGTGGAAAGGAGGGCAATAAAGGCAGTGCCCATCAGATAAGTTTAGTCATCTATATAAATTAACTTGTGAAGCATTTTCTAAAACAAGCATATCTTCACCTTTTTATTGTTACAACCCAGTTCTGGTTCTTGTTCCATCCCACTAATTTTTTCCTAATGAAACCAAATTTTTCTACCTAAACTGAAAATCAAATATTTCATTATCATCTGTAAAATAATCTACAAGCTTTCTATTGCACGTAGAATTCAAACTTCCTCCCAAGAGGTTATGGTCATACTGATATATAATCGTTGCTGACTTCCATTGCTTCATTTTGCATCACTGTCTCCATGATCGAACCCATCACCCTCATTATAAACGTCGCCCATACTGAATTCTACTACTTACCCATGCTCTCTCACTTCTCAATGACCTCCTGGAAACTTGCTGCCCAACTGCTTCACTTTAATAGGCTTATCCTTTTTTAAAAAGACTTAATTTTTGGAAAATCAGATTAATAGATAGAAATAGATAGAAACAGAGAATGAGATTTTCCATCCACCGATCATTTCCCAAGTGGCCATAATGCCCAGAGTTGAGCCAGACCGGAACCAGCAGTTTTATCTGGATTTCCCAGATAATTATCAGGACCCAAACACTTGGGCCAGCCACTTATGGTTTTCCCAGGCATGTTTGCAGGTAGCTGCATTGGACGTGGAGCAGCCAGAACAGGAAGTGGGATGCAGAACATGAACATGTTGGATGCTGGCATCACATATAGCAGCTTTACCTACTATGCCACGATACCAGCTCCCAATCTTGCTTGTCCTTTAGATCCCACCTGGAATGTTGATGTCTCCAGGCAATGCTGCACGGACTACACCACCCAAGTTACACATCCTTCCTAAATCTTCTCAAATGTTCTCGTATTTGAGATGTTTCTTAGTTGTAAACAACAGGACACACTAGATTGCTTAAGCAAAATATATTAGGATAGAGAGCTCTATTAAAAAAAGAATTTATTTGAATTTACTGCCCAGCTGCTCCTGAGGAAATCCTATCACTGCTTATATTACTTGAGTCATGGAAAAAGACCGCTGGTCCTGAATATTGCAAGCATCCAAAATTCTATCCTTTATTGCAGTTAATTAAAGGTTTACTGCCTCTCTACCACCAGAATAAATCCCATTCAGCATTTCTTCAAACTAGTCTCTTCTGAACTGACCTCCTCTGCAGATCTGGTTGGTGAACCTTGATGCCAGGCAAAAAACTCTGGCTGATGGGAGGCCAGGAAAGCACTTTTCTAGCTTGTCACCTAGGGGAAGCAAAATGCCTGAGATGTGTTACGGCATTACCCAACTGTACTCTCAGCCCACTCACTCATAAACTCCAGGAGTCAGGGGCCATGCCTGTCTCATTATTGTTGCTTCGCTCCCAGTTAGCAGAGAACCTGCCTGGTGTATTGTAACTGCTAAAAATATTATTTATTGAATGAGTGAATGGGTTATAATTGGGGCTTGAAGATAGTTTGGAACAGCTGTTAGGATTAAAGCGAGGAATTGTAATTGGGAGTCAATTAGAGAAGGCTCCAAGAGGTGCTGACTTGCGTTTTCGATTCTGCCAAGTTGGAAGGAATACATTCATGGTGGAACTAATCATGACTGTTTAGTGAGTTTCTCAAGTGAGGCTAAAATGCCTAAAAGAAGAATTTAGGGATCTACAGCAGTCTGTGATTGGAAATGGATTGGTGGACAGAAAATGGAAGGTGGTTTGAACTCAAACCAAGCAAAATATTCATGAAACAACTGACCATGAGATTTACATTGCTTAAGGAATAAATTATCTTGGAAAGTAGATGTATTGTCTGTGAGAATACAGAAAATGAATTTAGACAAAGGGACTAGGAAGCTGGCTCACTCTTCTTTCCCTCTGTCCCCCTCCTGCTTGTTATATGGCTAATTCTATCACACTTCCCATTCTGTCATGGCTTCTTCTATGCACCATTCTTGATTCAACTAGGTATGCATCCCCAGCCTCACTCTGTGTCTCCCTCCTTCTGCTACACCCCATGGATACCATTAGTGCAGTCCTCAGGACTGCTTCTCTGTTTTAGACCCAACCTGTTTGAATTGAAGCTGATAGCCTGGAGGCGATGGAATACATTCAGAAATGCTATCAAGGATAAGCCATCCATTTGGCTCCATGGATGCTAAGCTCAGCCTGAGGACCAGAACCTTGTCTCCACTGTCAAATTCACAAAGGCATCCTGTGTTGATCGCACATTGAGCATTTTGAGCCTTCTGGCCTAACCTTATGGCTAGCAGTAAAACTCATGTTGATTTTATCTGATTTGAGGTTGAACAAACTCCACCCTTGGCATTTCATGCCTCAATCACTTTGTTGTTCCTCTAGAGTCAAGTCAGTCCCCGTTGCAAGGCCACCTCCTCCCTCCATCATAGCATCTTGAAGAAAAATTCACGTGATTCATGGAGTATATTTAGACTATGGGTAGTTAGGCGAGATCTTCAAAATGTTTATGGAAATTAGAATTGAAAGGGATGTTTATTTGGGCACAAAAAAAATTATTGAAGTCCATGTTATAAGGGCTCTTTACAACATTCATGGAAAATGCGTACTATGAAAAATCTGTTGTGATTTTCAAAAAGTTTTTGTATTCAAAGTAGCCTTTTCATTCCATTGTTCACAATTTTTTAAATTTACTGGTAAACAGGTCGGAGTTTACCAAACTAAAGGAATATGTAATATTCAAACAAACATCTCAGTCATCCAAAAACACTTAAATAAAAGACACTTTTCCTGCAAAAATGCAACATGGTAAATATTTTAGTCTTTGTGAGCCACATGCTGTCAGCCTGCCACAACCACTCACCTCTGTCCTGGCTATGTGAATGCAGCTGTAGTCAACACGAAAGCCAACCAAACCAGGCTTTGTTCTAGTAGAGTTTACATTAAGAGCAAATCAACTAAGGCTTGGTGCAGTCATCAGATTTACATACACAAAACATTTACAGAGAGACCTCAACTTGTAATGAAAACAAAGAGAAACAAATTTTTGAGTAAAAACTTGAAATCCATGCCATCCTTACACTGGGTTCACATTTTATGTCTATGACCACCAGTCAGCTTAGTGGATGATCTGCTCTAGAGTGGTACAGTTGTCATCTTATTTCTCAACATCTGTCCAGAGGTGGTATTAATTTCTGCACAGGTTTTATCAGTTCATGCATATGAAGTGTCAATGGCTACACTTAACTTAGCAAGGAAGCGTTGATTTCTTACAGAGAAGGAAACTAAAAGTTGGTGAGCAGTAACGTAATGAGATTTGTGATGTGGGAAGGGAATTCAAGGTTAAGACTTTTTAAAAATAAAACATCTTTTAAAATTTTCATGTAATATTTATATTTTTATTAGAAAAGCAGAGAGCGAGAGAGCAGGATAGAGGGAGAGGGACAAATACAAAGGAAGACATTTGGGCATTTTCCATCTGCTGGTTCACTCCTCAAAGGTTCAGAACATGTATGTAGGACTGAACTAATCTAAGGCCAAGAGCACGATCTCAATCTGATTCTCCCCTGTGTGACAGGAACCCTGCCCTTGAGCCATCACCTATTGCCCTTGCAGGATATGCAGGCAGAAAGTTGGATTGAAGAAAAACAACACTTGGCGTAACTGAGAAGTTGATAAATTGAATAACTGTGAAATCTGCCTGTATCAAAGTTGATTAGTATGCCTATTCAGGTGCACACTAGCCTTGCTGTCTTCTCTAAGAACAACAACAACAAAAACAACACATTCACAGTACATTATCTTAACATTCCAGGTCTGTGTAGCTCTGAAATTTTTTCATCATAACTAGCCTAATATTTGGACACAGAAGAGAGGCCATTTGCAAGAAGTAAACATTTTACTTTATTACCGATGCACATCAGAATATATCAGAAAGCCCCCATTTGCTGGCTTATTAAATTTACTCTCCATGCATTATACTGGAGTACTAGATATAACATTTATATTGAAAATATAAAAATGTCTCACAGCTGCCTTGAAGTAAATCAATTAAAATTGAGAAACAAATGACACAAATATGATAACGGAGTATTTTAGCATTTTCCTAGTATGTTGAAAAGACTCAGTGCTAGCTCCATGTTTCGCATTGTGCAATCGGATAGAAAAGTCATCTTTTCTAAAGGGAAGTAGTAGGAAAGGATTAGCACATTTGTTTTCACTGTTTTCTTCTTCAAAGTGTACAGATGATATAAGATTTTCGTAATCAAATTTCCTGAGCCAGTAACTCCTAATCCATTTGTCTGCATTCATAAAAGCTGACTGAAATACAAGAATGATGAATTAAGGTATCTATAAATAATGTTGAACCAATTTCATTATGTTGTTAAAACACAAACAGTATTTGCTTTGTCAATTATTATTGCTAAGGAGCTACTGACAATAATTTCAAAAGTGGTGGAGGCAATGTAATGTCATCCCATCTAGGAATAGAGTAGTTGATTCCAGTGTTGCGGGGCACTTGAACTAGAACACAGCTTACATGGCACTGAGCACAGGATCCATGGTGTACCTAGATGAGTTATACCCATCTGATGTTCACTTATGTCGGCCATTCAAGGCACCTCTCAGGTCTGCCGTGGTCTAAACTGCAAACACATTGGGGCCAACTTGGGCCTGTGGACTGAAGGAATAGTCAGTAAAGGACAGGTCTCTTAGCCAGATAGGCATGGCTTTTAGGTTATAATTTCTGCATGTTTGTTGGCTTGTTTTTTCATTAGTTTGTTGTGAAATGGGACAATATATCATATTTTTAAAAATCTCAAACCAGAAGAACTACCACATAAAAATATGATTTTCAATGGTTTAGATATTACAATTACTTTGTATTAAATTACAGAAAACACAAGGTTTTAGGGAAATTTTATTATGATTTATCATTTCAGTGCATTTTCCACTTTGAATTTTGAAGAATATTAACTTAAATCTAACTGTGAATACTAATTTGTCCCATGATTTAAAATAAATGTTGTTACTGTACTTGTAGAATGCTTCAGCATGTACCTTACTACCTTTGCATTTTATTGACTGCATTTTTGGTTTCCATGGGAACAGAAGACGAGAAGTTAATTAAGATCGGGAGGTTAGAACTGAAGAAAAATAGAATTTTCAACACAGTTCATTTATCATGTACATTTAAATTAGTTTCTTTAATAAAATATCTATTGCAGTAGAATAGTGATGGCTGAATCACTTCAATAAAAACAAATTATACATGTTAAAAGTTTAGCATCACTTATTTGTACTCAATTCATTCCATTAAGAGGCATTTTGGCTTTGGTAATCAAATTAACAGAAGTCTTTAATAAAGGTTACCATGTCTCAGAAGCGGCATGCTAAGACTTTCAGTTTTAAGCAATGTATTTTAAGCATTCTAATTATTTATTAAGGATAAGCCTGTGATTTTTATTAAATAATTGTCAGCTTGTTCCAGACCCACCCTCTTACATGGTACTCTGGTTTTGGACTGTGCAAATTCCATTTGTCAGTTCCCAGTGACTTCCCTGGTTCTACCAGACAGTGGTAAATGTAGAAATGAATGGACAGGAGGATGGGACAAGAGACCCAGTTCTTTATTTGACTTTCTATCAGAATAAAGTCAGTGATGATAGTTCCTCAGGAGAGCTGTTTGGTTCAAGTCTCTCACATGCAACGCCTGTTATCAGTTCCTATAGATCCCTAACTTTGAAATGCCTAGTGCATTTTGTGTCCCTAGCTTATTAATACTGCATGATTGGTTTTATTTTTAATGGTAACTTGAGTTTTTTTAAAGAATTATTTATTATTATTTGAAAGGCAGAGAGAGAGAATCTTCTATCTGCTGGGTGATGTCCCAGATGGCTGAAATGGCTAGAGTTGGGCCTGATTGAAGCCAGAAGCCCAGAACTCCATCCAGGTCTCCCCTCTGGGCCGCAGAGTCCCAAGCACTTGGATGATCGGCTTCTTTCTTGGGAACATTGATGTAAAATTGGTTTGAAAATGGAACAGTTGCAACTTGAATCACTGTTGTCTATAGAATGACAGTATTGCAAAGCATTGGCTTAAGCAATATTGCAATCTGTGCCATAATGATGACTCCCCCACTTCCCACCACCCATGATTGTTTTTATATGTATAAGTAGGTGACATCATAGTGTAAAAGTGTATAAAAACTTTGTGTTATAAAAAAAAAGGAGGGGAGGGTTTTGGCCATCAGTTAAGATGCAGTTGAGACACCTGCATCCCCTAATGCTGTTCCTTAATTTAAGTTCTGATGATCTTCCTTCTGATTCCAGCTTCTTGCTAACACACACCCAGAAAAAAAGCACATGATTCTTCCAAAGCCTGAAGCCTGGAAACCCATGTGGGCAACACAGACGGAGTCCACGATTCTGCCTTTGGCCTGTCCCAGCCTGTCTATTTTAGAGACTTAAGGAAATGGAGATCAGCAAATGGAAGTTTGATCTATGTATACTACTTTCAAATAAAGCATGAATAATAATTATTATTTTTAAATATATTGGGAAATACAAGAATATGTATATATTCACTACCATTGCCTCCATATGTGCTAAACTCAGGCTAACACTTTGTTTTTATTTGCTATAATATTTTTTCATATGTAGGTATGCACATTTTTCAGAAACAAAGTCTATCATATTCAATATCTGCTGTTGTCTCCTGTGGGATATTTTTTTTTACTTTAAATCAAAACTATATTTTTATGTTACTACAAATTATACATAAAACATCACTTGAAATTCTGTGAACATTCTATAGACTTTTACTATTACTCAATATTTAGACATTTGGATTGCTTTCAAATGATTTAAAATTATAAATAATGCTAACATAAATATCCCTGTGTTGCAAGTATTTTTAATACTCAGATTCATATTCTTAAGATATAAACTTTGTTTTTAATATTTATATGCAAGTTTTAATGCAGAAATGCAGATGTCCTCAAAGTCTGCACACTTACATGTAATTCTGTTGTCTCTTGGGTTCTAGTATTGACTCACAAAACATTCTATTTTGTGCTTACAAATAGTGTGTGTATGCATACACATATGTGCCCCGCTGTGTGTGGTTTTCTGGACTCATTTTCCCTATACTAGTACTATAGCTAACAGTATATGTAAAAATACTGTATACCTCAGTAAGGGAGTAGTCACACTAATTTTGTTCAACTAACATAAATTCATATTCATATCAAAAACATAACACTGAGAGGACATGCCTCATGACACAGCAGGTTAACACTCACTTGGGATACACACAGCCCATATTGAAGTCCTAGATACTCACTTCCATGCAGCTTTTGCTTACATGACTGGGAAGGAGTAGATGATTGCAGAAATATTTGTGTTCTTGCTACCAGTATGATACATTCAGATGGAGTTCCTGACTCATGTGTTTAACCGACCCAGCCTAAGCTTTTGCAGGCATTTACAGAATGAACCAGCAGATTAAAGATTTCTCTCTGTCTCTCTGAGTCTTCATTTTTCTCTTACAAAATATTATTTGCAAGGAAGAGTGACAAACAGGGGAAGGGGAAAGCTGGTATCTTTTAGAACAGGACACAATGGAAGGAGCCAGAAAAGGCTGAAAGCAAGAACCTGACCTTCATCTGGGTCTCCAAGGTAGGTACGACTCAACCATCAGATAAATAAACAGATAAATGATACATCTTTTAAGTATATATAACTAAGTATGTGTTTTTGTATGTTTTCCTCTGAATGGTTTTAGCACTGCCGTGATGCAAGATATTATTTTTATGCAGTGGGAGAAAGAAAAATACTATTTTGTGATTTACTTAGTATAAGACCATTTGGATAATGAAATGACTACTATATTTAAATGATGTATACAAAACAATGTGTTCAATGTAAACCAAATCAATTAATGTCTTAATTTTTCAGATGTCTGAATGTATATTCTATAACCATACTCAAGGAAGTGCTATAAACGTAAAACTACACCTGTGTCTACATCTATTATTCCATTTATAATCCACAAAGCCTGGTATTGGCACAAAATAGACATGCAGAACAACAGAACAGATTAGCAATACAGTTGGTTGTGGATGAATTCTTACAGCTACAACAAACTAATCTTCAAGAAATGAGCTTAAAATCACTCCCTTGACAAATGACGGACTCTACAACAGGTGCTGGGAAAATTGAATCTTGGCATGTAGAAATATGAAATCATCAACTCGCAATGGATCAAGGACATAACCGCAAGACCTTAAAGCATCAAATTACTAGAGGAAAATACTGCAGAACATTGGCATAGGCAAGGACTTCATGGATAGGCCTCCAGAAGCACAGGCAATAAATGCAGAAGCAGGCAAACGGGATTACATCAAGCTAAAGGGACATGTGCACAGAGAAGGAGATCCTCAACAGACAACCGATAGAGTAGGGAAAACATGTGCAAACCATAAGTCTGATAAAATATCAATATCCAGAATACATAAAAGGCTCAATGCAAAACAACAACAACAAACAATCCAGTTAAGAAATGTGTGCTAAGGATATGAATAGGTAATTTTCAAAGACCAAAGAATGAAACACAAACGGCCAACACATGAAAAAATGCTCAGGATCCTAGCCACTTGTGAAAACAAATAAAGCCCCCATTGGGATCTCTCTGCACCCCAGTTAGAATAGCTATCATCCAAAAGCTTTAAAAAAAAAAAAAGCGGGCCCGGCACCGTGGCGCAGTGGTTAAGGTCCTCGCCTTGCACGCCCGGGATCCCATATGGGTGCCGGTTCTATCCTGGCTGCCCCACTTCCCTTCCAGCTCCCTGCCTGTGGCCCGGGAAAGCAGTCGAGGACGGCCCAAAGCTTTGGGATCCTGCACCTGCGTGGGAGACCCAGAAGAGGCTCCTGGCTTCGGAACGGCATAGCATCGGCCCGTTGCGCTCACTTGGGGAGTGAATCATTGGACAGAGGATCTTCCTCTCTGTCTCTCCTCTCTGTATATCTGCCTTTCCAATAAAAAAATAATAAAAATAAATCTTTAAAAAAAATGCTAGTGAGGATGTGGAAAAAACGGACTCTAATATGTCACTGGTGTGGATGTAAAGTAATAAAACCTTTATGAAGGAACAGTGTGAAAATTCCCTAGAAGTCTGAAAGTAGGTCTACTGTATGAACCAGACATCCCACTCCTGGGAATTTACCAAAAGGAAACGAAATCAGGATATAAAAGCATTATTTATACCACATTTATGCCAGTCCAATTCTCAACAGATAAGATATATAAAAATAGATAAGATATATATAATGACATTGTGATAGGTAGAAATAGTCATCAAAAGAACAAAATTCTGTTTTTTTGCAACAAAATTCATGTCCACAGAGACCATTATGTCATATATTTTCTTTGATTTGTGATTACAAACTTACAGAATACAAAAAGTAATGTAAATGAATAAAGTTGACGTATTTGAGATTTGATTGTTTGTAAGTACTTTTTCTATAGCCTTAAGGAGCAGTGTTTTTCCTACCTACTACTTGTTGAATTAGATTCCTTATTTAGTGGAGGATTTAACATGCCATTTTAAACTAAATTAAAAGAAAAATAAGAAAGGAGGAAGAATGATGGCTTAAGGTAAGGAGGTAGGGTAGGATGGAAGGTACAATTATGCTAATACTCTGTGCAAAATATTTATTTGCTCCCTTTGTATAAACAATTTTTTTTTTTAGGAAAAAACCAGCTTCCTCCAAGATTAAACAGCCTGAAGAACAGCCTGAAGAATGTAAAGCACAGATTACTATTCCCCTCAAAACCAATTCCAAGTGAGAATCCGGAAAAATAAATTACTATGGGGCAGGTTGGCCTTCGCCACAGTGGTTAAATTTCCTTGTGTAGTATCTGTGCTGCATACCAAGGTGCCTGAGTTCAGGTACCTGCTTCACTTCTAATACAGCTTTTTAAATGTGCACTCTGGGAGACAGCAAGTGGCAATGTCAATTCCTGATACCCACAAGGAGATCTGGATGGAGTTCTGGGTTCCTGGTCCAGCTTGACCCTGCTCTGTTACTGTGGAAATTTGGAGAAACAGAAGAAGCTCCTGGCTTCTAGGTTTGGCCTGGCTACCTTGACTATTGCAACCATTTGGAGAACAGATGGCAAATCAATCTCTCTCTCTCTCTCTAATTGTACTTTTGAAATTAATGCATACACACACAAATATATTTTTAGAAAAGGAAGATGGGAGAAAAAAGGAAGATGGGTTAAAGACCTAACTGTAATACCTGAAGCTATGACATTGGTAGACAAAAACTTCAATATGTTGGTAGAGGCAATGAGAGAAAAATCATGGACAAAAGAGCAAAACCAATGTGATTATAACAAATTCAAAAGCTTTGGCACATCGAAGGAATCAGTGGAGCAAGATGCATCCACACAGATAGAGAACATATTTGTAAACTACTTACATGACTAATTCATATATAGTGTACATCAAGAATTTTTAAAAAACCTGAACATTAACCAGAAACCCAGGGTATACAGGATTCACATTAAGAAATCTAAACACTGAGCAACAGTAATAACAAAAGTCCAAATCCAGTCAAAGATTAGGCAAAGAATCCTACAGACAATTTTTAAAAGAATAAGATGTAAAAAATGTGAAGAAAATCCCAGTAAAATAACAACAGAAGACTAAGTCAACGAACAACTTATTGCTAAATGAAAGGGCCAAATCACCACCTGCTTATATTAACCCTGAATGTAAATGGTTTAAACTCATCAATCAATCTCATAGATTAGTACACTAGATTAAAACACAAAACAAAACCCATCTATTTGTTGCATCTCACCAATAAAAATCAGCGGAAACTGTATCTCATGCATTTTGATGATTTTGTTTTTAATTTCATTTTTCAAAACACCATTCTTCTCATTAATTTCTTCACTGACTCTTAGATCATACAGTAGCATCATTTTCTTCAAGAAGGTTCTTGATTTTCTTTTTCATTTTTTCAGCGACACATTAGTCATTCAGTAGCACATTATATAACTTCAAGGCATTGTTAAAAAACTGTTTTTCTTATTGTTGATTCTGTCTTTTCATTTAAGGGGATATATAGTAACAGTGTAATAGAAACTATCATATCTAGTGGCATGTTGTTAAACTTCCTAGCATTGTGAATTTCTGTTTTTCTTCCTGTTGTGGATTTTGTTTTGTGGCTTTTCACTTGGAGGGATTTATAGTGACTGTGTAGTGGAGACTGACGTGCAGATGTGAGTATATGATGCAATGTGCATCTCTACTTCTGGATCAAGGATGGACTCCCAGTGAAACTACTGGGAATTGTGCTGTTGTAATGACATAGGGAGAATTTGATCAGGGGAGGGTTGGTCGGCTTGGGGAGAGGGTAGGGCATATCCCAGAGTCTATGGAACTGTATCATACAATGACATTAATAATAAAAAACAAAAAGAATAAAATACAGTCATTAAGTGCATGAGAAAACAAAAAAATGTCATCAGCCATGAGGAAAATGCAAATCAAAACCATAATGAAGTATCATCACAACCCTGTTGGAATGGCTATCGTTAAAACATCAGAGTAACAAATGCTGGTGAGGAAGTGGAGAGAGGCAAACTCATCCACTGTTGGTGCCAATGTAAATCAGTGCAACCACACTGGAACATAATACAGATATCTTACAAAACAGAAATAGAACTTACACATGATCCAGCAATCCCATTACTGATTCCAAAAGCAAAACAACACAAGACAAAAAACATGAAATCACAATACCAATAAGACACTTATTCTATCGTGTGCATTGCATCACTGTTCACATTAGCTTTGATAAAGAATAAAAGGTATCTACTATCAGATGACTGAACAAAGGAGATGTGTCATAGCTACACAGCAGCATATTATTCAACCATAAAAATAATGAAATCCTGTCATTTGTAGCAAAACTGGAGGGTATTGTGCTATGAGAAACTACTTGGACAATTCTTGCATGTTCTCCCTCATCTATGCAAGCTAAGAACAAACCTCAGTCCGATCCCTGAATGGAGCTAATCAAACAGAAGGATTGAGGGTGTTTGGATAATGGGTACAAATCAAAATTTGATTGAAGCAATACATTCTTAGTGCTACAAAACCAGGTGAGTTTGCAACACCCTGGTATATGTTCTATCAACATACAAGGATAAGATTTTCAGTGTCTCCAATTATCAACTAATGTCTAGGCAAAATATTGATGATTCTGCTTTTATAAGCATAAATATTCTGTATGAAAATATCACAACATGGGCCATAAATATGCACAATCATTGATAATAGAGTAACTTGGAGCATAGCAAAAGCTGAACATGGCCTAAGTGGCTGAAAAGATAAACAATAATTTGTCATGAGTGGCAGGTAAAAATAAGGTGTGTGGGAAAACTGGCAATTCTGAAACTTGTTTTGTCTTTAACATGACTCCATGTATGTTCATTTCAGGAACATGAATTGAAAAAGCTTTGTACACTTTTGACCATTCTTGTAGTTATAGGCTTTGCTTAGCTATTTTCAATAGAGGCTTTTGAACCATCAATTATTTTTGTTCCTAACCATGAAAGTGAACTTGTGGGACTGAAGAGCAGGGCTTCGCCAGATGTGCCCCTCGTCTTGACCTTCTTACATGCAATAGGAATCTTTTTTTCTGGATTTAGGCCTGATAGCAGTGCAACAATGGTTCTGCTGGCTCTGCCAGACCTTTGTAAGGATATTGGCCTTTTCCATTTTTTTTTTTTTTAAATCTGGGAGATGTTTTCTAGCATTATGTGGAGGGCATTGGTCTTTCTTTAAATAGAATTTCCTTTCTATCTCATTTCCCCACCTTGTCTTCACTCATAAATGACTGACAGAATCGTCCTTGCTCTATTTTAAGTCAGTACCATTTGATCCTTTGCTTTACTGTAAGTGGTTTCTCATTTCTGAGCCATGACAACTGTGCTACTTGATGCCTGCCTATTTTAAATTTTCTTGTATTGTAGTCTGTATAGGGAAAATATGAAATGCTGTTCATTAACTTGATAGTATTTTGAATGTTGGCATATTAACATCTCTAATACGCCACCAAGTGCCAGTGTATTATTAAATGCTAAATGAGTTTATTTTAATTCTATCTGAATTCTTCATTATTGAGCAAATCATAATATTTTAAAGTTATTGAGACTTTTTTCATGGATGTCTTCAAATTCAGCAGTGAGAGGTGCATGTGGTTATTACATAGTACCTAGGAAGAGGGAGGAGCAGGCAGAAGCAGAAAGCAAAGCAAAGCACGGATGAGTTGAATACAAATTTGTCAAAGGTATAAGGATGCTCAAGGTGATTGAGACTCTGTTAAAGCTGCTTTTTTCATCTTGAATTAAGGTTCTGCTGCATTTATTGTTGCTTCAATTATTTTTGGTGGAAAGATGTGGAGGTGCAAGGGTAAGATCTAGAAAATCTTCCCACTCCCGAATAGAAGAGCTCCATCTCCATTACTACACACTCCAAAAGGCAAGGTCTCCAAAGAATGACTATTTTAGCCCTAAAAAGCAATCCTGAAGCTATATCCGAGTGCAATATTTTTTCTTCCCACAATAATATTTCACAGTGAATTTCCTGGTAGTAGGCTTTATATTTAAAAAGTTCTGTAACCGTGAGTCTACCCTCCTTTCTCTTTCTGTTTTTTTTCTTTCTCTTTCTCTCTCTCTCCCTCTCTATACACACACACACACACACACACACACACACACACACACTCACTCATTCACTCATTTACTCATACAAACTCACACACATACATCAAGAATGGGTAAATTACTTAGTGCCAAGGACTGAAATTATATCACCGTGTGTTCCTCTGGCATAGAAGCATATCCTTGTAAAATAGCCAAGTCTCCTGTATCAAAAGATGACTCTGTCCATAGGTATCAAATTCCTACCAATGCAGGAGTTCAGAAGATATAAAGGTAAAGTTCCACATTGAATGGTAATATGGATTGGGAAAAAAACATAACTTAAGTAAGAAATGGCAGCAAGAGATCACAATTTCCTAACACATGAGGTGCTCCCTTTGCATAACTTTTCCAGTAATACATAGATTCTAAAATGAAAACTCAGATAATGTCCCAAATGCAGTGCTAATTTCTATTACTTGTCTGAGAGATGAAAACAGAAAAAAAGAGAGAGAGCGTAAATGCATATCTTTCATCTGTTACTTTACTCCTTGAATCCTCACAACAGCTAAGGCTGGGCCAGACTAAAGCAGAAGCCAGGAGCTCAGTGTAGGCCCACCATGTGTCAATAGCCCAGCTACCTGAGCCATAATCTATCTGCAGGCACTAGAACTGGAAACAGGAAACAGGGATGTGTTATGATCCTAGACACTCCTATAAGGAATGAAGGCATCCTAAGCAGCATCCTAAGTGCTATGCAAAAGCCCACCTCTTGAACTTTTTATAACATGATCTGGGGATTTGCTCCCATCTTTTGTTTATACACATGAGGGAGCATAGCTACTGGGTCATCTTCTTTTGCCCCTGTGCTATGGTCATGTAAGTCATGTGCTTCCCTCTGACATGCACATTACATGAAGATTCAGTAAAGAGTGCTGACCTCAATCACAAGGCACATTTTATATCTATAACGCAATTCAGTAAGACAAAACATGAGAAATAGCCACGTGTATCCTATGACCTTCAGAAATCTCAGAAGTGGGTAATGGAATATCTACATGATTTAGGTAGAAGTTTCAAGTGAATTTCATTTGCATTCCAAAGGACTCATCCAGAACATTTGGTTGACATCTCCAGTAAGAGTGACAGATACCAAGGAAAACACTTAAAGCTGAGGTCTGGGGGCAGGCATTGTTTGGTTGTCTCAGATGCTCCAATTCTGCCCTGGCTTGGAGTCATCTGAGTCAGTCTCTGTGGCTTTAAACTAACTGAACACAAAGATGTGGAATGGAGAAACCACTGAAGCAGAAGATCAAGTTAACCAGAACTATGAAACAGGGGCATGTTGGTTGGCATTGGGTTTGAGCAGGAGGAACTGTAGCCCTCAATCAAAGAATGTGAAATTCAGAAGGAGACCTTCAAGAAAACATAGGTGAGAAAAGACAGAAGTTGTTTTCAGACCTAAGTTTTAGTAGAAATGTGTAAATAGAAGATTTTAAGCAACAAGCCAGCACAGATAAACTCTGGGCTAAAATGAATTTTGCACTATTGTCTGAAATATGGGCTTCATCGTTATGACACCCATCAGCAAGTCCTACATAAATGGAAAAAAACCAACTGAAAAATGAAGGAAAATACATTTCTCTCTAAAAGCATC
Organism: Ochotona curzoniae; assembly: GCF_017591425.1. Taxonomy (NCBI): domain Eukaryota; kingdom Metazoa; phylum Chordata; class Mammalia; order Lagomorpha; family Ochotonidae; genus Ochotona; species Ochotona curzoniae. The sequence goes on from NW_024466599.1 coordinate 65,614,623, forward strand.
CATGAAAATTTTTGTTCTATGGTTTGAGTTGTGACTATATAATTGTCTACACACATAAAAAATAAAATGGCCTATAACATACAACATACGATATAATTTAATCAACAGAAGATGTTAATGGTTTATCTCTATCAAAGAAAGAAGAGGAAGGGAAAGAGTGAGGCATGTTGTAGAGCCTCAGTCTGACCTAATCTGAATTTCCCAATACAGACAATAACTAGACACCACTGCTCCATGCATCCTTTTGAGCAGCTGCTAATAGTGGCAGGGGGAGAACTAGTACCATGGCATTCTAGATTAAGTTTCATCCTGCAGTACTCATGCCTCATTTTGGCATGAGTTTCTATCTCAGCTGCTCCACTTCTGATCTAGCTCCCTACTGGTGGCCTGAGAAAGCAGCAGAGGATAGCCCAAATTCTTTGGCTTTTATACCCATATGGGAGACCTTTAAGAAGCTCCAATTGGACCTGGCGCCATGGCCTAGTGGCTAAAGTCCTTGCCTTGAACGCCCCGGAATCCCATATGGGCACCAGTTCTAATCCTGGCAGCTCCACTTCACATCCAGCTCCCTGCTTGTGGCCTGGGAAAACAGTTGAGGACAACCCAAAGCCTTGGGACCCTGCACCCATGTGGGAGACCCGGAAGAGGTTCCGGGTTCCCCGGCTTCAGATCGGCACAGCACTGGCTATTGCAGTCACTTGGGGAGTGAATCATCGGACGGAAGATCTTCCTCTCTGTCTCTCCTCTCTGTATATCTGACTTTGCAATAAAAAAAAAAATAAATCTTAAAAAAAAATGCTCCAATCATTGTGGCCATTTGAGGAGTGAACCAGTGGATAGAAGGTCTCTCTTCTTTGTGTGTGTCTCTTCTTATCTCCGTAACTCTGCTTTTCAAATGAAAAAAAAAATAGCTAGGATATGTGTACATTTACAAAGATCATATTACTAAGGATGGTGTACTGGATAGCTAAAGCCACAATAACAGAAGTTGTTCAAAGACATTCAGTAAAGACCTATCTGATATGTTGAACTTCTTTCTTCATTTTTAAGATTTATTTAATCAAAGTAACAGAGCAGGTTTACAGAGAAAGGAGATACAGAAAGAAAAAATCTTTCATCCACAGGTTTACTCACCAAATGGGGACATGTACTGATCCAAAGCTAGAAGTCAGTAGCTTCCCTTGGGTCTCCCACATGAGTGCAGGGCCCCAAGGTTTTGGAACATCCTCTACTGTTTTCCCAGTCTGTAAGTAGGGAGGTGGATAGGAAGTAGCGCAAGTGGGACCTGAAGCATATAGGATCCCAGTGCTTGCAATGTGAGGTTAAAACCACTGAACCATTGTGCCAGGGCCTGAACTTGATTTTCTCAACAGAATCTCAACAAAGGGTAAAAGAGCTATATATATATATCTATATATATATATATTATAACTTCTTTGAGATTTTCATCACTAAAATTGTGATTTTCATCACTAAAACTAAAAGTATGAAAACTTATGAGGCATTTGTCAGCATGGGTTCCAATTCAAACCTTACTGATCCAGGATCTGCATTTTAAGGGAGTTAACAGATAATCAAATACACATAAATGTTAGGAATGAAAATTTGGAATTATGGTTATTTGAATGAGTATGTTTTATTTAATATCAAGTTTTTGTAATTTTTAAAAGATGTACTTTTTATTCTGCCAGTGTTACATAGGGAGAAGGAAGGAGAAAGGTTGATAGATAAATGAATAGATAATAGAGGAGAGAGAAGAGAGAGAGTGAGAGAGACCACTTATTTGCTGGGCTCAACTCTCCAGATGGCTTGGGCAATATTCTGCTGCTTTTCCCAGAATATGAACAAAGATTTGGAACTGAAGTAAAGCAGCTAATGATAAACTGGTGCCCATATAGGACACTACCACTGCAGGTGGAGTTTTACTCCACAACATCAGCCCACAGTTTGACTGTTTGGCTTATGTACAGTCATATATTAATATAGTGTATTTTTTTGTCTGCCAGATCATGTAACAAGGATTTTGGAAGACAAAATCATTTTTTAAGTTGAAAGGGAGAGAAAGTGGGAGAGCAAAAGGGTGGGAACAAGAGATACAGAGAGAGAAAGAGAGAGAGGGAGGGAGGGAGAGAGAGAACAAACATGAATAAACCATTGAGGGAGAAAGAGGTATAGGTAGAGATCTCCTTCCTGGTGGACTCCTGAAATACCCACAGCATCCAGGGCTATGTCAAATCAAAGTAGGTTTCCCACATGGGGAACAGGAACCCAACTACCCGAGCTGCCACCTGCTGCTTCCCAGAGTACACATCAATAGGGAACTGAAATCAAAACTAGAGATGGAGCTCAAACTAAAATAAACTGAAATGGGATGTGGATAAATCAAACTATTATCATCTACTACGGCAATGTTTACCACTAGAAGATGTTTTTTAAAAATAAGTGAATTGTTATCCATCTATTCCTAACAATTAGGCAAATTCCATGGTATTAATGAGGATTTAACGAGTTATGGTGAGGGTCACCATCACGTAGACCATCGCAGTTAGGAAATTTGGCCACAGTTCCTGTAAAGTTGCATCCGCTGTGTAATGGACACTGATTTTAGTATGCATCTTCTGATCAAATTAAGATATTAAGATATTTTTCACCAACTCAAACTATGAAGGAGAGTCTTAGTAGTGTGAAAAAGCTGTTGACTTTGATTTTTGTCCTGTGAGACTTCATTTTGTTAGAATGTAGCAATAAAATAAAGGAACAATTGGAATCCCAGTGTATGAATTACATTCCTTTTTCTTTTCTAGGAAAACTAGAAGTGACAGTGATGAAAAACACCATGAGAATTATTATAATAGAGATTGGAAAAGGGATGGGATGGAATTGATGTGTAAGTATAACAACATTTTTTTCAAAATGTGACCTGCATAGCACATCATCTTAAAGTCTCATTTTAAACTAAACTTTCTGGATTAGATCTTTACCAAATCTCTGGAATTGTACTTAACATTCATTCTTTCATAGCTGTAGGCAACTGCCTAGGTTGCCTTGTACCTAGGCAAGTATTACATTGGTGGGGAAAAGAGCAGTCAATAGCTGGCAGGCATTCTGGGCATGGTTAATGCCAAATTTGTATTAATTCTACCAGTGTGCCAACAGAGTTGCTTATTCTTCCTTCCTTCCTTCCTGCCTTCTTTCACTTTTTTTCCCTTTTTCTTTCCTTTTTTGTTGTTGTTTGTTAAAGATAGGTGCAAAAGAAGAACATCCGCCTGGGATATGCCACACTGCACCATGACAGGGGCATCTCAGGTTGCCCAATGGCGGTCTGCAGACGTATTGGGATGGGAGTGGCTGAGGGCATGTTTGACAGAGGAGGAATGACTTCTGGGTACTTTCACAGACTGTGCCACTGCATTCACAGGCAGGCAAGAAAGTTGAGACAGAGTGGTTAAGAAAGGGGAGAATGGAGAGCATGTCTGGGTTACACCATAACTCTTGCTCAAGTGGAAGGCCTGAGTGGGGCTAAACAGCATTGTTTGCTGTACATACTGGGAAGCACAGAAACCGGAGAAGGAGCGGGACTGGTAGGGGTTATTGTGGATCACTCTGACTAGGCTTCAGCTCCCAATGGTGTATACAAAGGTTAAGTGTGTGGTGGGCAGGATCGGGATGGGTTGCAACACTCATTGGTTTGTATAGAAGACAGGGCTGGAGGCAGAACTGAACCAGAAATTGCAATCACTAGCATATGCATAAATTGATTTGGGTGACAGACTGTGCCAGACCTTATACTGGCAAGCACACACAAGAATCAGGTCTTGGGTCACATCAGATGAAGTTTCTATTGGGATACCCCCAACTTGATGGCTGTACTTAGAACCCCAACCATGGAGAGAATTACAGGTTCCATGGTCTGACTGTGGAGTGCATGTGTCAGAGCTGGGCCTCCCCACTGGCTTAGATGAAGCAGTGGACAGCATATTCACATGCACATGGAGGACGTAGCAGTACATTGGAGTCTACAGATACAGGAAGCAAAAAAAGAGAATGTGGAAATGCTGATCTCAGCCATCTTCCTGTGATCCTTGACCCTAATCACCCTAATCAACTATGTAAAAATCATCAAAAATAAAAATAAGTTAAAAAATGAAATATTCTGTATGCTAAGCCCCTTCCGATGACAAATCGATGCTGATTTTTTAAAATCAAACTCTGATATAAAGGTAAAATGATGAGCTTGATCAATGATCCTCCTAAGTTAGTAAATTAGTTAACACGTGGACTAAACATGCACTATCAACATTGGCAATATAATGTCATTGATAATCTTGTTGTGATCATTTCACTGGAGTTATACACGGGGAAACTGTTTCCAGAATGAATCCAATAGGAAGGGATAAATGAAAACATCTTTTAAAGAATCCTGAAGGGATGGATTTAATTAGTGAATGAAGACAATGTACTGTCAGCAACATGCTATGGCTGTTGCCATTTTAAGAACATGTGGAAGCATGGGGGGAGAAACTTGCAGAGATACTAACAGAAATAAACTATTTTAATGGGGGGGGATGAGACTGCACACATAAAGAAAGTGTCCATCAATGCAGGGCAGGCACGATTCCTGTAATTCACATGGAGGCAGAAGGTGATCTTCAGCACGGGTAGTGTGGCTGAGTTGGTAGTGGGAATGTGCTCCAAATCTATTTCTGCTCTCTTCTTGCATTTTAGGTGTTTTTTTTTGTTTGTTTGTTTGTTTGTTTGTTTGCCACCAGCATTGCGGTACACTGGGTTAAGCCTCTTTCTACAAAGCTGCTATTCCATATAAACACAGGTCCAAGTCGCTGGTCTCTGCTTCTGAGCTGGCTTCCTGTTCATTCACCCAGGAGAAGAAAATCTAAGAATTCGGGCCTTTAAACTCACTATGGAGACCCAGACTGAGTTTCTGGCTCTTGGCTCCAGCTTAGCCCAGTCCAGCCATTGCTGTTATATGGTAGTGAATCAGTAGATGGAAGACATCTCTCTCTCTCTCTCTCTCTCTCTCTCTCTCCCTCTCTCTCTCTTTCCATCTCTATCTCTCTGACTGCCTTTCTAAAAAAACAAAACAAAACAAAACTATCTTTTAAATATGACCCATAAGGTGGCTCAACGGTCTAATCCTCTGCCTGCAAGCACTGGCATCCCAAAAAGTTGCTGGATCTGATCCTAGTTGTTCCATTTCCAAGTCAGCTACCTGTTTTTAGCACAAAGAAAGCAAAGGAGAATGACTCAAGTCCTTGGGCCCCAGCACCCTTGTGGGAGTCCTGATCAGCTCAACTCTGGCTGCAGTGGCCATGTGGGGACTGAACCTGCTAATGGGAGACCTCTGTCTCTCGAACCGCTTTTCTAGTCTTAAAATGCTGGCAGAACACCACAGAGGGCAAGACAAAGACAGAAAGAGAGAATTTATTCTGCAAAAATGACCTCAACAGCCAGGTCTAGGCCAGAGCAAGGGGCTCAGATAATAGATGATGACATGGGCGTACAGCGATACAGCGATAGAGATTTGCTGCTCAGAGAAAAGCTGTGGCTTCAGAAACGAATTGTAATTGTGGTGGTGAGGCACAGAAGCTCTGAGTTATTTGAGAAGAAAATGGGGATGAGGCCGTTAACATATGACATTGACCCCATAATTTCTTTCTTAAACGACTATAATACAGTTGTAGGCACAAGCAAACAGATGTTATCAAAAACAACATAAGAATTTCATTGGCTGCTTTGCTGTTGGAGACATGTAAGCTAGAGAAGAACGGATATCGCCTGGGCTTCTAAAACGCATTCAAATTTTTCTTTTCTCATCTTCAAGAAATTAATATCTTTATCACGCTGGCTAGAGTTGTTCAGGTAGTATGCAATGAAAGAGGTGATAGTTAGGTTGTGATCCAGTTTCTGGAGATCTGTCAGTTTAATTTTGATAAAACTAGAAAAGAAAATCAATTTCGGTAAAAATAAATGTTAAAATAGCTGGAAGAAAAAAATAAGAATATTCTTTGCTCCTGCACTTTGGAATATCATATTTTTTTTTGTAATTTGTGATTTTTTTTCAAGTTAAAAGAGAACGATAGAAGTTTGGGTGAAAGAGCAGTATAACTGTATATATCCATCCCAAACACTCAGAGCTCTGTTCCAATGCCAGTACCATGTACATTAGTGTTTGTTCTTTGTAAATCACGGAGTACTTGTAATGCCTGGATATGTAATAAAATTTAGACATAAGAAACTAAAAACACAAATTCCCTGACTTTTATAGGTTAAGCATTTAGCAGAGTCCTTTAGGAAAATCCTAAATCACAATGTAATGTGATATGATAGTTACTAGCATCCTAGAAATATAGTAACTTCTTATGGAGGAAATATGGCTATATACATAAAACTTCGTTCCTGCATATTTACTTCAATTTCTAGGGGCTATACTGGAAGATATAAAACTGTAAATTTGCCTTTATATCGCTTCCTTAAAGATGAGAGCATAGAATGACTATTTTCCAAATTTCTGCTTCCTCAAGCAGTATATCCAACAGCTGAGCATTCTTACCCCCCAAAATGCATCTTTCCAAGCCTCAATATAATGTTATCTCTTTAAAAAGGCAGAAAGAACAAATAACTATCTTCCGTTATTTCATCTAAAACACTACACAATGTCTACAGCATTAATGTTTTTCACAAAACCGAAGTGATTTCTATGGGAAGGAATTGTGGCATTTGCATTTGTGTTTTACTTTCTGATACTTTCATTGTCATGACCTTGATGTCTTCTCTGTGTGAGTTTGCCCTGAACCTAATTTTCTAGAAAGTGGCGCTTAGAGAGCAAGGTAGATATTCTAAGGCTTTATTAAAAGGAAAAAAAAAAAATCTCAATATTAGAGTGAGCAAAGGGGGCCATAACTCAGGGAAAGTGAGCGAGTGAAGGTCCATGTGGCATTAATAAGCTGCTGCCATTTTATCCAAAAACTCATGTCAGTAACACCAAGAGGCCATACAATGCCACCGCCCCTTGTGAAGGTCTGTCCAAGCAGAGAAAGAGGCAGTATTTTTCCTGGACAGATCCTTCCCACCTTCTGCTTCTCATTGATCCAGAGTCAGCCCCCTGAGCTTCAATTTCTGTACACTTCTGGGAAACGCATGCAGTTCTTCCAGGAAACTGTTGGGAAATCCAAGCCCCGTACAGTTAATTGGGCTGCAGTTTGGCCCTAGAGAAGTTAAACAGCTTTTACCACATCGAACATACGAAGCTGCTCTGAGGTTCAGGTTTATTTCCCCCAACCCCCCAGGAACAAACTGAATCAACTGGCAGTGTTTAAGACGAGGCACTAACGCCAAGAGCAAAAGCAGTACAATCACAAGGTAACTACCAGTAGGAGAGCTTCCTCTAAGAAGCGGGACAAACGGCTCTCAGGACAAACACTGTGGATTCTATAGGGAGGCTTTCATAACCTGGATCTGACAGAGTTCATTTCTTGTACTCTTTACATATGCTTAAACTCTTTCTTGTAATAGCATCCCCACAGTGTGTAGGTGAAAGTCTAATTCCTGAAAGTTTGGCTAAATGGAATATTTAAAAATACACTGGAAGAGGATTAGCAAAACAAACTCTCTTCTGATAGTACAGCTAGATCTGGGAATGTAATTGATATTTTTGATCTCCCTCTTCGGCTAGTGAGATTTTTCTTGAACAGATTTGATTGCTCCTGGGCCTTGTTTACTTGCCTGATGGGATCACCGACCCTTCATCTCCAAACAAGGTCTGTACTCTTACTGGTGTTAGCATTTGGGGTTGGTGGTTAAGGCAACTGTCTATTACAGCTGTCCCTGCATTCTGAAAACCAGGAGACAGTCAGCAAGTCCCCAGTTCCAAATTTACTTCTGTTTATCTGAATCATATAGATAATCTCAGCTCATTATGGAAATTGTTCATTAGTCCAGCGAGAGCAGAGTCACTGTTTTCATTCTGGTCTGCTGATGGTAGGCAGAAGGCAATGACAGACACAAATTAGGTGAGGAATAATCCCATATCTGTTGAAATAATTCCTCTATCCCATTTCAGGATCAAGAATATCTAATTTGGCAAAAGCTAACTTTGAAGGGAGGGAAGAAAACTTTTTTTTTTTGCAAGAGTGACACAGATGGTAAGAAAATTGGATCTTTCCTAAATATCTGGTTCTCTGTAATATGTACCAGTTGTCAGTTCAGTGAATATATTGTGCTCTATAGGACAACTTTTTAACACACAAAATGTTATTCCTGCCCTGACAAATAAGCTATGCTTACAAAATGTCATTCCACTAATGGCTGCTTCTGAGTGATGTAAGGTTAGTGAACCCCATACTTGTAATCCATTTTCAAGCCTCTTTGCATTACAATGTGCTCCTTTGTCTAATAAAATATTGCATGCAATAGTATGGTGATTGCTCTGGAATTCTTCAAGTCCTTAAGGGGCACCTAGTAAGAAAAACAAAAATCTAAATCAATGCATATATTGATTTTTGTCACACTGTCTTCTTTCTCCAAGGTACGAGGCAGTCAACCTATCACTGTGAGATGGGCTTGTATCACTGAGGATGGTGACATTTTGAAGGGTCAAGGTTGGAAGCAGAAAATGAAAGTCTGTACATTTATGGTGATAGTTTATCAGACTTGGTGAGATGAGACTCTTTATTGAGCTAGGGCTTTGCCTGTAATAATTCTCTCTGCAGGCGCTTATATCACAAACGCTGTTGTTGCCAAGAGGAGGCTCACAGATAACCATAACTGCACCGTACTGGCAGCTGATTGCTGACAAAATCATCTGATTTATTGTAGTCAAAAACCTAAATGCAAAGATCAATGCACCTTTGGCTTTTGTCTCCACGTGTATCCTTTTAATACTGCCTCGTACTTTCTTTCCCTTGTCTTCATTCCAGGCCTTTAACCAATCTGCTAAGCCATTTGTTCCACAAACTGGAATCAATATATATGGACATACCACCTTCTCCTACATATTAATGCAATATTAAGTATGCTGTTTGCAAATTTACCTACTCAGAAAACTACAACCTTTCTCCATTGTCCTTTAGGGCCACTTTGAAAGTGGCGCAATCAGTCCACTTAAACATGAACATGACCTGAATACTTTCTCCAGCAGTTGGATGCAAGAAGCCTGTAGAAAATCTTCCTCTGAAGCTATGGATTTGAGGAGAAGATACCAGTGTAACATAACAAGTCGCTTTTTCATGTAATTCATTTACAATTTCCGGTGTGGCGTCAGCTAGTTCTGAACGTGTGGCTTGCATCCTGCAATGAGGTGAATGGTCTAATAACCCAGTTCACACTGCATCATTTCTTCATGGCTCATGACCTGGTGCTCAGTGTCTGTCAGGCACTGATAGGCAGAGAGCTGTTACTCCAACGGAAAGTATTTCTCTACCACAGAGGTGTTACTACAGAGCCCCACAGTCTGTGTTACAAGGTGTCCTTTACATTACAAGGTGTGTGTCACCATGCTTACTGTTGAATCCCTAACAACTTCCCTGCAGTCGACCAAGTCATTACAGAATTGATCTCCTACCTTGCAGTACCCATAATTTAGTAGAGTTTAATATTGTCACTATTTTCTTCTCTCCTCCAGTCAAATTAGCTTGATGCTACCACAATACACTTCAGAATGTCACAACAATGAAAATTGCTACCAATTCTGTAATGAGGGAATAGGAGATTCAATCCAATTATGATATAATACGGTGAAAGAGTATAGATTTAAAAATTCCGGAAATCTCATCTTTTGCAATAAAATGGTTACAACTGGAAATTATACTGGTTAGTAAAATAAGGCAGTCTCAAAATAACAAATCTCATAGGTTTTCTCTGATGCGTGGCAGAGGGGCACACAGAACACAAGCAAAAATGAATGGGACTGAAATACACAGCTTGGGATAGGATTATCGTTGTTAGCTCATGTTTATACTCCAGCAGAAATTTGACTTTGTGATCTTTTTACTTGTGGAAGATTATGATTGGTGACAAATTAAGGCTATGAATATAAAGATAATTTCTTTGTAAATACTGTTGAAGAGTGGGAAGAGAAAGAAGGTTATTGGGAAGCAGCTGGGGAATGCAGGAGGTACGTTTTTTCTTGGAACAGTAACTATAAAATGCACAAAATCTGTTCTTTTTTGTATTAATATATATTATATAAAATATACACATATATGTAGACACACACTATGACACACACACACACACACACAATGTCAGAGTTTGTAATTGAACTTCCCTACTAAAGATACCAGACCTTACTGTAATTGGAATTGGGTTCAACTCCTAGATAAATTCATGATCAAGTTTTAACATTCAATATAACCAGTGGGTTTTAGCAGGGATCAAAAAGTGAATTACAGAGGGCTGTAAAAAAGACCCATTATTCTGGTCTGTTTCAAGTGTTCGATACTGACAATAATCTCCATAACTCCTCTGTAGATGCGGCATTACTTCTAATTTCCTGTCAATTGTAGTAGAGGCATAGTTTCAGGAACTTTATTTTCCACTATCATCTTGACATTTACCTTACAGTTAAGTGACCCACTATGAGGTCTTCCAGCTTCTTCACTCCCAACTAAACCATTAAAGGTCACAATAAGTCTGTCACGATGGATCTAAATACCAATTAGACTAACTAGGTAAACAGAGGGGCTGAATTTCAATTATTATCTGGCTTTCAAAAACTCCCACTCAGAAAATCATATGGCATTTTTTAGCTCCCTAATATCAACATCATGTCAGACCCACATTCTAAAAAGTCTCAAAATTTCCCCCCAAAGGACGTCTAGACCAACAAACGTCCAAAAATCTGCTTGGGGAGATAAGAGGAATGTTTACAGCAAATGCTTGCACTTTTTTAAAAGATTCATTTATTTTTATTTGGAAAGTCAGATATACACAAATAAGGATAGACAGAGAGGAAAGATCTTGAGTTTGATGATTCAGTCCCCAATGGCCGCAATGGCTGTAGCTGAACCAATTCGAACCCTGCAGGCAGGTGCTCTTCCAGGTCTCCCACATGGGTGCTGGGTCCCAAGGCTTTGGGCTGTCCTTGACTGCTTTCCCAGGCCACAGGCATGGAGCTGGATGGGAAGCAGGTCGGTTGGGATTAGAACATGCACCCATATGGGATCCTGGCACGTTCAAGGCAAGGATTTTAACTGCTATGCTATTGCGCCGGGCCCAAAAGCTTGCATTGCTTCTGAAGTTCTCCATGTACCCTGCCCTCCCTTTAATCAATACTTAGGAAGAAACTATTATTTTTTCTATCCTACCATTTGGTATTAGTTTATCTGCTAATAAAATTTCTTTTACTTATATATTATATGAATGAAATTAAGCCTGCCATGGCTAGCTCTCCACATACACTGGCTCTAATAGCCATTTTTCTGAATTTCTAAATATTCAGGTCTTTTTCCTGCTTTGGTTGTGTTGTCTGTTTCAGTAGTCCCAGCTAAAGTAGCCCTGCCTTGCTTGACAAACCATTCTGCAGGAACCCAGGGATGTCCTAAACCGAGGAAGATGCCAAAGCTTGTATAGGTGGATACTATAATTTCTCCTAAACATAAAACATAAAAAGGTACTTCAAAATACACGTGGAAAATGAAATTCTAGTGTTGGCACAATGGTTCAACTACCTAATCCTCTGCCTGCAAGCACCAGCATCCCCATGGATGCCGGTTCGTGCCCCAGCTGCTCCACTCTCCATCCAGCTCCCTGCTTGTGGCCTGGGAAAGCAGAAGAGGATGCCCCAATTCCCTACGGCCCTGCACCCACCTCGGAGACAAAGAAGAAGCTCCTGGCTCCTGGCTCCTGGCTCCAAATCAGTTCAGCTCCAGCCAATGCAGCTATTTGTGAGTGAACAAGCTGATGGATCACTTTTTTTCTCTCTCTGTAAATCTACCTTTCCAATAAAAATAAATAAATCTTTTAAAAAAAGAAAATGGAATTCAAAGCTGAGTTTATTTTGACAAAAACGTTTTTGAGTTATAACTTTAGTAGGCATCTTCAAAAATTACAAATGTGTATTGTGAAAACAAAACAAAAAACTATACATGTTTTTCTTAAACTGCACAAAATAGACATCTTTAATCACATTTTCTATAAGTTTTTGAAATATTGTGTACCTGTCTCTGATAAAGTATAGCTTATCGAGTCAGAGACTAATAGCAATATATAAAGCTAAAGTACGACAATTCAAAATGTTCTATAATAAAATTTATGAGTCTGGTCTCTCTGTTTTGAAATATGTGATTTCACTACTCTGATTTTTTGGGAGCATATCAGTGCGTCCAGTGCCAGAGGAAGTGAGGAGAATGATGCAGGCTCTGTGGCGTTCATGTAGGACACCACGTAAGAGTTCTTGGGACACAAGGACTGTCGTCCCGAAACTGTGACCTGATACCTGTGAACACTCCTAGGTGCTTGGTCAGCAGATAGTATCTAATGCACACATACATTGGACAAATGGATGGTTCACAACCCATGACAGATGGAGCTAGATGCTGTGACATTGCATCACACTGTTAACTCTGAGTTACAATTTACAACTTTTGAATTGCTCTTCCTCTACTCGCTGCAAATGCAGACACTGAGATGCTCAGATTTCATAAGAGGCTACATTCAATGTTCCCTGTTGTGGCAAAAGAAGGTCTAGTCACATCCCAATGACATCAGTGAAAGTGCCTATGTCTGGAACTTGACTAAAGCTGGGCTGTTCACCCCCAAGCTGTGCCTGGCCAGTGCTGGGTTCAAGGCTGGAAAATAAAAACTGCCACGCTAAAAGGACAGTTATGCAGACATAGATCAATGAAAGGGTGCAGCCAATATTCAGATGCTGAGGAGGTAACTTGGATACTAAGGTGAAGATTGACAAGGTCTTCAAGAAACTCCAGGTGGACAAGGCAGAGGTTCCTGGGTCTTAGACCGAGAAACTACCAAATGACTTCAGGTCAAGAAAGAAATCATTAAGACCCTGTCTAAAGAAATCAAGAAATAAAACTCCCTCTCACCTGTCTGCACATAGTGAGCTTGGTGATTACAGTGGACAATCACTGAAAACAAAACAAAAACCTTTATCTTAAAAAGATACAACCAATTGTTTACTTCTGGAATCTCCTTCTGATATTTCTAGACTTTGACTGACTGTGAATAACTGAACCTACACAAAAGCAAAAACTGTGTATCAGAAGGAGCTACTGTATATTGTCTCTCGTAGTTGCATGCTGCCACCAGACCATCACCACTCCAATGCTCTTTCCATTGACATCCAGAATCCCAATTCCATAGTAACACAGATACAGATCCACAGAGCTTGGCACTGACAAGCTTTGCAAATGATATTTTTCATTGCCTCAGTGAAAACAGTATCTATGGGTCCTGCCTGAGGGAGCAGGCAGTGATAGTTCCTTAGTTAGGTTTACCGTATAAAATTCATCCCAAGATTGAGACTTGTAATTTCAATATTATATTGAGTATCTTGAAATCTCCATCCAATTTGCTACAAGTTAACAGTTTTATTGTCCATCTTCAAGGAGCTATCAGCATCAAATGACCTAGCTAGCATTAGTTGTGTTTACTTGAATATTGATCCATTAGAGGGTAAATATTCAAGAATCAAAGAATTTTTCTCTACCTAGATTTAAGTTCCAACATTCCAGAATAACATGACCCAAACCCAATCCCAAACTACAATCCTAACAATCCCTGTGGAGCAGATACTCTCATTCCTTTGGTCAATATACTCTTCATTCCTGAAACCATTTTTCTTACTGACTTTAAAGTAAAGTAAATGAGACTAAGATCACTTTATATGAGGACATTAAGATATTTACAAAGAGGGGAAATAGGTTCTCTATAAACAAGAGATTTTGGGTGTTTCGTTCAATGAATTTGAAGATTTAAGATTCTCAGGCTCATAAGCTAATAAACTCATTTCATATTTGAGGATTCCATTTTCCACATTTCAGAGGTTGTGCTTTTTTATATATATATATATATATATATATATATATATATATATGTAAATATATATATTTAGCTCTGCTATCAGTGATCAAACCCTGGGCCTTACTTTTAGTATAGAACGTTCTGTGCAGCAAGGGAAAAAGAAACCTTTTTAAGCAACATATCTAAGATTTCTGGCTTTCAAAGTAGACTGCGGTTTGGCCTCCAAATAAGGCAAACAAACTATCTAAACCACAGCCATATAATTTCTACTGCTCCTTCACTGGTAAATTCTATTTATCACCAGATCTCTCCAGGCTGTTCATCAGAACTTAAATTAAGCATTGACAAAACTTTTCATCATTTAATCATACACTTTTTTGCTTTTGTGTTTTTCATTATCAGTGGGAAATACAGCTTAAGTTCCTAGTGTGAATTATTACGTTATGCATTACCCCAGGATTTCTAGAAAACAGACTATGAAGGAGCCACTGCTATGGCAATGCTGACATGTCCTATGGGTGACAGTGCAGGACCTCACTGCTCTGATTCCAATTCAGCTTCCTGCTAATGTGTCTGGAAAGCAGTGGAGGATGGCCCAAGTTTTTGCCCCCTGCACCCATGTGGAGGATCCAGAAGAAAGTCCTGGCCATTGGGATTTCTTTGTGCATAACCCAGGTCATTGCAGCCATTTGGGGAGTGAACTGGCAATGGAATACCTTTAGGTCTTTCCCTCTCTCTTTGCAATTCTTCCTTTCAAATATACAAATAAGTATCTGTAAAAAATAAAAAGAATTGAGCCTGGCACAATAGCCTAGTGGTTGAAGTCCTTGCCTCGCATGTGCTGGAATCCCATATCTGTGCTGGTTCAAATCCTGGCTGCTCCACTTCCCTTCTAGCTTCCCACTTGTGGAATATGGAAATGACATGTACAGCTGTTGCCTCTTCTCAAATGAAAACCTGGAAATGTAATCCTTGCCACTGAGGTTCTCATAGGCAAGTGAATGCAGGGAATCCACAAGCAGCGAGAGAACCATCATCTGCTTTACTTCTTCCAATCGCAACTGCCACTGCTTTAGTGATTTGTCAAAAGTGGATTCTTCTTAAAAGCGTGATGCCTTACAAAAGCTGGAGAAGAAGAAAAAGATCCAGTACCTAACACCTAATAAAATCTAATTCACCCAACCACGGCAGTGCCAATATAGCAGGGAACAATATTAAATAAATAAAAAGATGTTATAGAAATCTCTGCAAAGTAAAAGCTAGGCCATTATTAAATTTTTTCAGAATATCCACTGTGTACCAAAAAAAACCACAAAAGGTACATGTACTATGAAATGATAGCTTTCCGGAGGCAAACTGGTAAAAAAAAAAATAAGTGTATTGACAAATCACAGTGTTATTTTTTATTTTTGGAAAATAATCCTTTGGCCTGTCATAAGAAAGTAATTGTTTTTGTTGAATCACTCACTTAATGAGAAGTATCCATCTTATTCCTAAAGGTCTTTTTCCCTTTGCTTTTACCACTGATAGCAACAACCTCTGGTTCAGCCTCTCCCCTGAAGTAAATTTGAAAAGAAGTATTGGTTGTCTAAGCCAAATATAACAATAACAACAGAGTAAGTCTACCATGTAGCAAGGAGTACGGAGAAGGTGTATATTAAATACAAGATGGATTGCATAGCTATTTCTGTGCTTATTATATGTTGAGTGATGAAACAAATTCTGAGTGAATTGTGAGCAGATCAACAGAGGCATGACAAAAGGGGGCTGTCCTTGGTATTAGCTAGGAGGACACAACGTGTGTGACTGTGCGCCAGCTGTAGGAGACGGCAGATAAACACACAGATTTATATAGAGATAGCATAATGCTGTTTTAGTCATTCTCACCAAGTAATTCAATTTTGTTTTTTTCCTGTAATATTTACTTCCCTTAAAAATGTCTAGTATGTGAAGGTGGTACATTTTGATAATTAAGATAACACAAATGAAAAGCAACAAGTCATTTCCACCATTTCCAGTCACAATTCTATTCAAAAAGTCAAATATGTTAATTTTGTCTGGCAATGTGTTCCCATTTCTAACAAATATGCTAATAAGAATTTAGTCTATATATTCGTTTTTACATTATCAATGGAACTGCTATTTTTTTGACAGATATCTTAGTATACACATGTCAGTATGGGCACCAAGGACTATATCCCAACCACCAAGGAGATCACAGGGAAATGGAGTGCCCTCAAGGTTGAGAACTCTGAGATCAATCATTCCCTATCGCATCTCCCACACGGGATGGAAGAAGCCAAGAACCCTCCTCACAGGGTCTCATGACATCGGAGCAACAGCCAGGAACCCTGAGCAGTCCTCAGAAACAGAACAGTAAACCTCCTTCAGGACTCGGGAGAGGAGCCTTCTCTGGTCCTTACTTCGCTCCAACTTTGGCTCCATACCCTCTCTTGTAATGACCATCAGGGTCGCTCTGGAGCCCCCAAAATTAGATCAGATAGACAGAGCAAGACCAATAAGGAAAGTTTAGAACAGAAAAGAAAAAGTCAGTTTGGACTCCCATACACCTTACTTGGTAGGACACAAAGATCAGTTACTCCTCACTACGGTATTGAAGATTTTTCTGCACACCTCACCTAAAACTGTTTTGCTCAATAGTTAACATATGGCTTGTTAAGAGTTATAAGCCTATTTGGACTATCCTAAAATTCACAAAGCTCAGTAAAAACCACGCTTGAATACTATAAGCTGCTAAATATAAATATGAAGAAAAAAAAGACATGAGGCAGCCGAATAGTACCCTATAACCATTTTAAGGTTTATATGAGTTGGTGATGTATAACCTAAAATTGAGACGTCAATGAAGTAGTTACACGATGTGGTTAAGAACTTGCATTTTCTAACACATTGGTCACTCAGTGCCATGTCGATTGACATCATGATGTTGTAAATTTTCATGTTTCTCCCTGTTGTTGAAGTTGTGTTGTGGGTTTTCATTGGAGGGGATGATATTCTGCCAGCTCTGCTATCAGATCAAGGACGGTCTCCCAGTGAAACTGTTGATTTATCTGGACGATAAGATGCTTTACTCCCTGCATGGTCCATGTCCACAATGACGGAATTATGACTAGTTATGAGCTGTACTGCTGTAATAATATGGAGGAAATCAATATTTGGGGGAGGGCTTGAGGAGGCATTGGGGGAATCCCAGAGCCTATGGAACTGTGTTATAAACAAAATTAAAAAAAAAAAAAAAGAGAAAGACATATCAAAACACAAAAACAAAAACAAATAAATAAAACAAAACCCATTTGTAAAGTTAATCATGAGTATTTAATTTGTATATTAATTATTTAGGTAAATTTTAAAATACTGAAACCTCTGCTTCTTATTCTATTTTGTTTTTCTTGACTGTAGTCTATATTTTACTCTTGCCTTTTTTCAGTTTTAGTTTTTAAAAGATTCCATTCAATCCATAGTTACACTTCTGAGAATATTTGCTCTAGTCTCTTTATCCTGATTCTCTGTGCCACCTGCTCATCCTAACTTCTGATTTCTAACCTTTATTTTCACATTGTCAGAATATCTTGACACAGTCCTTGAGATAATCTAAGAAAATTTTGAGTGTAATAAAGATTTTTTTTAAAAGGAATATTACCACATATCTTTCTTTTTCTAGTCATCAAGCCGTTCCTCAATGCGCAGAAGCCGGAGCAATTTGGTTTGATTGGCACACTGGTGGATTCCTCTGGGGAGATGAAAAAGAACTCATCTTTTTGATAACTTGCGTCTTACTAGAAAAAGCCTGTTCCATTTCAGACTTCAACTTAACCATGACTGATCAAGAAACAGGAGGACATATACCTTAATAACCCTCTGTGATTAAGCTCATCTTATTTTCCATTGTGGCTTGAAAGGAAAAACGATACACAATCATAGCTTGTTTTGTCCTCCTCCTCCTCAGTTGTTCCTTGTTTTCAAGCATGCACGTTTGAAACTATACTTTTAATACTACTATAGTAATCTTCATTTAGATTAATATTTCCATTCTGTTCTGCAATAATGGAGAAGTTAGATAAAGATTTTTGAAACATTGATTGTATAAGGTGACAGACCAGAACCGATGTTGGTATGATCAAGTTTAGGAAAGTTGTGTTCACTGCAGAACCCAGGGCGGGTCTACGATGATTGCTGTAGCTATGGATCCGATGTGCAACCCCATTGCTACTCAAACAAAAAAAAATCAGAGTTACATGAAATGAAATTTTCTTGCTTCTGCCTCATCTAATATTTTTTTTTTTAAAGATTTATTTTTATTATTTTTTTATTGGAAAGGCGGATATACAGAGAGGAGATACAGAGAGGAAGATCTTCCATCCGATGATTCACTCCCCAAGTGAGCCGCAACGGGTCGATACTATGCCGATCCGAAGCCAGGAGCCTCTTCCGGGTCTCCCACGCGGGTGCAGGTTCCCAAAGCTTTGGGCCGTCCTCGACTGCTTTCCCAGGCCACAGGCAGGGAGCTGGAAGGGAAGCGGGGCTGCCGGGATTAGAACCGGCGTCCATATGGGATCCCAGGCGTGCAAGGCGAGGACTTAACCACTTGCGCCACCGCGCCGGGCCCGTCATCTAATATTTTAATGCATGCAAATTCTAGGCTTTTTCTTGGAAGATGTACTTCTCAACAACAATGAATATCTTTTCTCTGTTTGGTTGGCATTTCTTGCTCGTTGTTGGGATCCTGGATTACTGGTTTCAATTTCTGTAGTTTGTGTCTTCCCTTTTTTTTTTTTTTAATTTTTCATCCTCATTTTGCTAAAATCACTTGTAAGAAATAGCCTCAGAAATGGTTCAGTTCAGTGGCAGCAAAATTTCAGGAACTTATACAGCTATGTATTCTTTTATTTTTCATTCAAATCTGTTGACTAACTAAATGTAAAAGGCCTGCACAAAACTAGTTTTCCTTCGGTGCAGTTAATGAGTAGGTATGCTTTATATGCCAGCATTTGTTTTGTTAATGAAAAGTCTGATGCCAGTCTGATATTTTTCTTCATATTTGCAAACCCGTTTTTCTCTACTGTTTAATTAGTTAGGATTCTTTCTCTCCTTGGGTCATTTATAAAATTCCCCCAATTTTGTTAAGCTGTTAACTTTTCCTATTTAAACATTTTTAGTTCTCAAAGAGTGCTATCCTTTAATATGCACATCTTTAATTTTGGAAGTTGTTATTGTTTGTTTCCTTGAAAAGTACCTGTTTGCAGCTTCTATGTTTTCCCTTTGTAGAATTCTGATTCAAATGGATTTTGAAGTCTTAAAAAATGGATAGGCAAAATTACAGTTGTTTTCTAATCACAAAGAAAAATTCTATTTACTATCTCATCAGCGTAACAGAAGTTTCTGGCTTGTTTACAAAAGTCCTTCTTGGGAAAAATTATTTCAGATGTGCTTAGCTTTTCCTGTTGTGATTCAAAATTTATCTCCTTCAAATTAATCATAAGTTGTATCTGGTTTTTACATGTATTACAGCTTAGAGATAATCGAATGTGTTGATTTTCCATTAAAATGCTGTGATTCCTTATTAGTGGCAAAATACATCCACTGTACTTTTGTGACTATTACTAATCTTGGAGGAAACTGACACACAATTCCATTGGACAATAAAAAGACATTTTGTGATGGTTTGAGTTGGCTTGCATGTGCAATTTCAATCACACTGGTTTCTGAGAGGCCAATCATGTGTAATTTAGCAGAGATTGTAGTGTTGAAGTCTCTTTCAGACCCCATTTCCCATACTTTCAAGAATGCTTGTCTACTTGATAAAAAAAAAAACACATAAAAAGGAAAGGAAAAGGAGCATTATCTGTCTTGTTTCTTAAATTAAAATGAATATATAATGCTGTTTTGTTTTTTTCTTCCCATAATGATGGGAGTCAACCAAGTGTCTGAAGGGAGCACATGTCGAAGAGAAAGTAAATTTTCCTGTTTTAGAGTCATGTACACCAACTACATTATCTAAGCAGTAAGCCAATGCAATCATAAGCAAATATCCTTGAGACAGGCAATTTAGTGCTAGCTTATGTTTGTTGAAAGTCCAGCCTTTTCAGAATGGAAGTTGATCGGTAGTTTGGGTGAACACTGATTTACAATGATACTTTCTTTTCTTTTCCCCCCTCTCTTCCTGTTGTTGTCTCCCTTCTCTCTCCCTTTCCTTTTTCCTGTCCTCTCCCTCCCTTCTCCTACATTCTCCCTTCTCTCCCCACTCTCCCTTTTCCCTCCTCTTCCTTCCTTTCGTCTATTCTTCTCTGTTGCCAATGAAGTCATCTTGACTGCAAATCCAGTGTGCTCCTCTCACTGTGCCATCAGTATCATGACTCATTCAGCTGCTCCTCTCTCTTACATCATTTTGGAGGAGAGGAGAGAAATAGATGAGAATGGTCACAAAATATTGAGTCCAATGAACTCATTTGAAGTCCTCCAAAAATCCTATTGAATTCCAGTTACTTCATATTTCTTCTTTTCCAACTCAAGTAAATCCAGAGATGGCAACTAGAATCATCCATAAAATAATTCTCAAAACCTCCTTGAAATGTACAAAGATTGCTTTAAAATATGAGATGAGGACTTAGGAGATAATAAAAGATAATAAGGCTTAATGGATTTGCCCTGATGAATCAGAGGCTCCACCACTTTATTTCTACCATCATCACTTTGAGATAATTCCATGATGGGATTAGGATTGTGCTTGCAAAATTTACACTGGAGCATTTTATTGATCACTGTATGTGTAGCATTCATCTATAATGAGTACAGTACCTTTCCTCTGTGGCAGTCTACAAGGATAATAGAAAAATTAGTAGTAATTACAGGACATGTATGAGAGCTATAATAATGCACATTAAGCGTATACTGTAGATGAAGGTGAGGAGTCCAAGAGGAAAGATGGATGAAAAAACATCTTGGAGAGATGAAGAAATAAAGTGCACCTGGTATATGCAGAGTTGGTCATCTCATCTCTACAGCCTAAGCTCTTGGGTTGTCCACTATGATTACCTTCAATGAAGTCATTCCACCCATTATGACCTTTAATGTGAAGCAGTGGTCCTACTGACTCATTTACCTAGAATTTCAGTAGAGGGCTTAAAGTTCAGTGATGGGGGTAAATGGGAAAAACACATTCATAATCAGTCACTAAATTTGAGAAGTCAAAAGTCTTGGGAAAGATCATTTGCTATTTTGCGTTTTCTCCTTGTGTCATTTTTCTTACAGTTATATTCAGAAATGGGGACACAGAAACAGGAAAACATGCTCTCAGATTATTTCACCTAGTCTCTGAATTCATATCCAAGTGATTTTAGGTAAAATTTTCCAGGGGAAAATTATCAAGGAAATATAATTTAGGTCTCTAAGACTGAAGTATGAACTGGAGAGCAGCATCCCGTTTACAGAATAAAGACTGTAAAAAGAAAATATCAAAATATCTGACACCAGAGATTCTTCCTTTCAGAGAAGATAATGACTGTTTGCTGCCAGTTACAAACAAAGGTGGAACTCTGCCTGATGTCATTTCAATGGAGGATGACTTCAAAGTCCTTAGAGAAGTATTTTGCTGTTGCCACTTTAAATTTTTAGGTTTATATTTACAAGTGTTGATATTCTGTGTTTTAGCTCTAAAGAATATTCATTTTAAAAATTATTTTCCAGTGCCCAGCACAGTAGCCTAGCATCTAAATTCTTCACCTTGTACGCATCGGGGTCCAGTATGGGCACCGGTTCCAATCCCAGTGGAACTGCTTTCTATCCAGCTCCCTGCTTGTGGCCTGGGAAAGCAGTCGAGGATGGCCCAAAGTCTTGGGACCCTGCTCCCATGTGGGAAACCCAGAAGAAGCTCCTGGCTCCAGATGGGCTCAACTCCAGCTGTTGTGGCCACTTGGAGAGTGAATCATCCAACCGAAGGTCTTTCCTCTCTGTCTCTCCTTACTTGTGTATATCTGACTTTCCAATAAAAAGTAAAAATAAAAAATTATTTTCCAAAGGGTAGAGTTCCAGAGAAAAGTTAATACTTCAAACCAACCAATTCATTTCATTTGACAGCTTTTCTAGTCACCACTCTCGAATCCTTCAGATAATTTTTTTATGTCAGTCATTCTCACTTCTTTCTCATGGCTAAAAAAAATTCCCATTGTTCTGTCTTCTCATGTAAATAGGGATGACCACAAGACCATTTCTGATTAATTAGATGTAAGTAGGCATCCTCTCCATGGAAGACTCAGGAAACAGTTTGAAGTAGATAGATTCAGCCCTCCTCCTGCCTTCATACTCCTCTTTTTCATTCTGCCCAAGCCTAGACACTGTGCCTAGAGGCTCGTCAGTTATTTTGGAATCATGAGCTTAAAATCCACAAGCAAAAGACGGCAGAACAGTAGGATGGAAAACACAACTACACCTGCCATCATCTGCGGAGTCTAGAAACACTAGAGCCCATGTTTACATATGGCACCGAACAGGACAACCTTGGATTACTTATACGCTCCTTCTGAAGTAGTCAGTACGTAGAGTATCAACATGTCAAATACATGACAGAAGTCCTGCTTGAATATAACTCAATGAAGATAAATCAGATTTTAAGAATTCTGAATAATTTTGGCAATCAGAAATGGTCAGTTTGCTGTTGAGTAAGTCACTGCACTTAATTTGCAACAAACTGCTCCCTGAGTTTAAGCAACATCTCTGGACCTGTCAATGATATTTCTCTTGACCTTGAAAGCATGTGAAAGACTTAAGACACAGCTGCATTTTACTTAGAGGATCCGTAAACTTGGCTTTCTTTATTTATATGCCTTCGCAGAGACCTCTAAAGTGGTAATCACAGTCTCAGTAGCCCTCCGCAAGACAGGAATTTCTGCAGAGAAGTCAACATTTCTCAGAAGAGTCTTCATTCTTATAGACAAATAGCACGCTTGAAATAATCTCTCCTCCTCAATTAGTAGCAAAGTATAGGGGCCATTTTGGTAGGAATGGGCATCGTTGAGCAACTTGACAGTTCTCTGCTTAAATGATCATAGCTGTTTATACTTTTTCTCTTCAGTGGGAGCGAGGCAGCCTCTCTCAACACACCTCCGGCGGAAGACGTTCAAGCTCGCTCACACATTGTCAATCTGAACACCATACTCCACTGGACTCCTTCTGGCTCTCCTGCTGCTGGTGTTTACTCACATAGCAAAGCCCAGACTTCTCCTATCCTGTAGGTGCAAAAGTGAATCTGCTCTTTAATGCTCCTTGGGAAACTTCCAACACTATGTCTGTGTTAGCAATACCAGCGCTTACACAGCTTGTCTTCATCTCACCAGAATAACCTGTTTCATTCATATAAAATACTGTCTTAAACTGGAAATAAGGCTTTGTGGCTTTCTTGCCAGGGAATTCTCTCTAGATTTTAAACCTAGAGCCATTCTAAGAAGTTGAATAAGTGCTTAGATTCCCTTAAAATAAAAGCATTACCAAATTTTTCAGTTTAGGGATAATTTGGGCAGAGTTTTTCTCATTCACTTACAAAATTATAATACTTCCCAACTACTGAATATCATTGTGTTAAGTAGACTTTCACTAAAGTTTTCCTTGAATTCATTAATGTTTTATTTGAGTAAAGGTGTAATTTTAAAAAAATTGAGGACTCATGGGGAATTAGACATGTTCAAGGACTCCAACACAGAGACAAATGACTATGCATGACGGACATGGTATTTGCAAAACCCGCCTTACCCAGTTACAATGACAAGTATCCTAAGGACCTGGTTAGGTAAGGATTTCTTCCACTTAATCTATGTCATGAGAATTAATGCATGTTATTTAATATAATTTCCACTACTTTTATGAAAAGACTCCTGTCAATCCCTATCCTGTATTCAACCCAGCTAACAAGGCTTTGCCTGTTTTACTAAATTGCTTACAGTTTGTAATCATTCAAGAAAATAGTAGGTAGAAGCAATTACTGATAGAAATGCACTCCATCTTTTTGGATATGCCGGTATAGTCTACTTTTCTAGCTATTTCCTCAGTCTGACTGCTCCAGCCCTTCTTTTTCTCCTCCATAACCTTCAGTCTAATGCTCTGTGCCTTCTTGCCTCCTTGCAACCCCGTTTCCAACATTCTCTAAGGATTAAAACTATTACTCCCCTCTCAGCACCTACAGAATGCAGATCACTTGGGATTGGACCTGCCCCAGCAAACCTCAACCTACATTTGCATTTCAGGTCTTGTACTTGGGACTATTTTGCATACTTCTCTATGTGTTTAGTCATAATCCCCCTTTGTATGTCCTCTCAAAGTTTGCCCTGTGATTGTGATAACCATCTTCCAAGTCTTTATGCTAAAACCTAACCCTCCATTATGTGAAAGCATAACCCAGCCTGCTATCTGCCTTAGCACAGAGTATCCTTGACTGCTTGTTCATGAAAAGAAAAACCGACTTAAGAGTATGGTTCATATGACTTTACAAGCTCTAGTTGCTGGACTCAAGGAATCACTTCCTTCTCTAATAGTTTAGAACCTCCCTTGATGGCTGGTGTTTACCTGGAGTAATTTGGGTGGGGGAATTGCATATTGACCATATATAAATTTATATATATATAATATATATATATATACACACTCAAAATTATTTAATTATCTATATTTAAATCATCCATGGACTCTCAATCAAGCTCCATGCTAATGTTCCTGGAAAAGCAGCAGAAGATGGCCCAATGAGCGGCCCCTGCTCCCACATGGGAGACCCAAACTCAGGCTTTGTGGCTATTTGGAAAGTGATACTTTTTTTCTCTTTCTCCTTTTCTTTCTCCCTCTTCTTCTTTCCTCCTTCTGTAACTCTGCCTGTCAAATAAATAAATCTTCTCCACCCCCCCCCAACAATTCACATTTTGGACTTCCAAAACATTCCTCAGAGTTAGGTTAGGAGTAGGAGTTTTTTTGTTGTTATGTTTTATATTACAAAGTCAGATACACGGAGATGAGGAGAGATAGAGAGGAAGATTTTCCGTCTGATGATTCACTCACCAAGTGATCGCAACAGCTGGTGCTGTGCCGATCCGAAGCCAAGAGCCAGGAACTTCCTTCCAGGTCTCCCACACAGGTGTAGGGTCCTAAGGCTTTGGGCCATCCTCCACGGCTTTCCCAGGCCAGAAGTAGGGCGCTGGATGGGAAGCGGGGCTGCTGGGATAGAACCAGCACCCATATGGGATCCTGGGGCGTTCAAGGTGAGGCCTTTAGATGCCAGGCCACGCTACCAGGCCCAGGAGTAGGAGTTTCATGGTGAGACAGATTCAGACCATGTTGTTACTTGTGACCCCACACAGTTTATTTTCTTCTTCTTAAAGGGGGGATAGTAATAATAACATAATAGTAATATAGTACACATGAAATTACTGGAACAATAGGCAACATAGTGTGAATAGCCAATGAATGCTGCTTACAGTTACTTATAGTCATGATTTTTTCCCCTTTCCTATTGCCTTACTTTTATTTGTGAATATCTTATCTCCCAAGTTCAATGCATCCTTTACTGGGGTCAAGGCTTCTCTCCTGAAATTCTTTCTTTCCTAGTCACATCTCTAGCTCAACCTGGGATACAAGTGCTCAAGGACTATCTGTTGATGGACAGAGATTCTATGTACAGTGACAAGTGTCATTACCAAAACCAAAATTGGCAAAAACAATGTTGCTGTGAGTTCCTAATGAATTGAAACTTTGTGGTTCTCACATCAAAATTTCTGCAAAATGGAAGGCACATACCCAAGACAAGAAACCCTTATTTTTCAACCAACTGCTCCAAGCTAAAGTCAGTTTAAAATAGATGATGAAATGGGAAACCACATTAAGAACTCATTTTATTATCTCATCATCTCTACCAAAAGTATGTTTACCTACAACTATTTACTATGCAGCTTTTATATAGTAAGATCCACATCATACTGCTGTGTATATAACACCAGATGATAGAAGGATCTAAAACAGGCCATCAGAAATAATACTGAAAAAATCAGAACATTTCAAATTACAATTTTTTTGTGCATGTAATAAGTATCACTTTAAGTCTACAGGTCAAAATAAACAGTAATATCTTTTGGTAGATAAATTAGGAGGAAATAAGAAACTCTTTGGACAAGAAGATGTTGCTATGGGAACCTTAATATTAACAAATAGAAGTCTTTGCTTTGCCAGACATTTTCTATTAACTTTCCTTCAAACTTTTATTTAAGGAAACTAAAAAATTCTTTCGCTATGTTGACATAAAATAAAACAATTGTAAACTGCTCTCTAGCCTTCTATGATCTGTGCTAATGATCTCTCCTGTAAATGGGCACAATGGGTAAGCAGCCTTTGGGATGCCTGTATTCCATACTGGATTGCTGATTCGAGTGCAGTCTGCTCTGCTTTTGATCCAGTTTCCTGCTAATGCACCTGGGAAGCAAAGGCTGATGGCCCAAGCTTTAGAGTCCTCATTGTGCTTGTTGGGGTTTGACTTGGATGTAGCCCCAGCTTCAGCTACTGTGGACATCTGAGCTGCAAATTGTGTGTCTCTGTGACTGTACCCTGTATTTCATATAAATACATCATAAAGTTTCTAAGACAATTTTTGTTCTACATATTGTTCCACTCTATGGAAATTAATTAGGTTAACACAATGGTGGGGGTGCAAGGGAAACTGTTTACACTTGATTTGAATTCCTTTCCACTCAGAGGCTATGGAAGTGAGCTAGAATAGGGGCTTACGTCTTTGAAGCAGCCAGATAACATGGTGACAAAAATAGCTTTTTCAGTACACAGAGATAGTTTGAAATATTTCTTTAGCACAGAGTTATCTAACCTCACAAATCAATGTTGCTTGAGGCATGAAGGGAGTGTCAGAAATGAACCCAGAAACTCTTACCTCTGTGCTTTGTAGATCTGGTTTATTTTATCCCCTCACTAACTTAAATGTAACTCAGTCACGTATGTTTCTGGGAAGCTGAACCTTAAGAAGGCTTAATCGTCTTCTGCATTGCAATCTTATCTACCTGCTTCAGTTTGTACCTTTGCTCCTCCTCTTCTCTGCCAGCCTATTCAGTGGCAATTGCCTTTAAAAAATATATATATATATAATATACATATATATTTAAATATATATATATATATATATATTTATTTATTGAAAAGGCAGATTTACAGGACTGAGAGACAGAAAGATCTCCTATCCACTGGTTCACTCCCCAAATGGCTGCAATGGCTGGAGCTGAACTGACCCAAAGCCAAGAGCCAGGAGCTTCTTCCAGGTCTCCCACATGGGTGTAAGGTCTCAAGGCCTTGGGCCATTCACCACTGACTTCCCAGGCCATAAGCAGGGAGCTGGATGGAGGAATGGAGCAGCCAGGATAGCACCTGATATCCATTTGGGATCTTGACACTAAAAGGTGGCGGGTTAGATTGTTGAGCCATGGTGTTAGCCTCAGTGGCATCTGTCTTTATAAATGATTTTCCCTTATGTTAGGTCACTGTACTTGAGCAGCATGATAGAGGACATACCCAAAGTAAGTAGTCACTTTTTGAATAGGATCCTGTGATGGAAAATCTGCCAAACTGTACATGAGCTTGCTTAGATCAGGTGTTTGCCATTTGTTATGGCTTTCCTAGAGCTTGTCTCATCTTACCTATTGCAGATGTTTCAACTGTGATGCCTTCAGGTGAATGACTAGTGCATGAAGGGTAGATGCCATCCTAAGGGTGGCATCTGAGACGTGGGCCTGGTGGGAGTTGTCAGGTCAATAGGACTTGTTATGGAGGGTGATTTTTTGAGAGGACCAATCAACTGAGTTTAACTTTTGGTAAATGTTTTCTCTCTGCTCCCGACTCACCATGTGATCATTCATCCATGTCTCCCAACCCCACAACCAGCTAGCCTCTTAGACTGTGAGAGTATCTGATCCTAAATTGAAGCCTCCAGGAAGATCCAAAGGACATTTTGGGGGTATTGTTGGTAAGCAGGTTATATATTGTGGGAAGCAAGTTCAACTACTACCTTTCATGCCAGCATCCCATACAGGATACATGAGTTCAAGTTCAATTTGTGCTGCTCAGTCTAGCTCCTTGCTAAAGTACCAGGGAAGGCAGCAGAGAATGACTCAAGTGCTTGGGCCCACACCACTTATATGAGAGAACCAGATGGAGTTCCTGGATTTTCCTTTGGTTCAGTCCCAGTCCAGTAGTTGTGGTCATTTGAGGAGTGAACAATAGATTAACTCTGTCTCTTCTTTGTGTCACTATGACCTTCAAATAAAAAACGTGTAAAAACAAAACAACAAGTCCATTTTCCCCAAAAAGCCCCTCTGAGATATTTGAAATAAGATCCTGAAATGTGAAGTAACAGAAACGTTTGGTGTTGAGAAGTTGGATCATGACCATCACCATCAAGTTCAGGGTCATACTCCTGAAGATGCACAGGAGACTTGGCAATCTGGTTGCTGGGGAAGGTTGGCGGAGTTACAGGAGTAGGTTAGAGAAAGCCTAGGAAGTTGTGAGCTGACCATCACAGGCACAGAAGTCCAGAATGCTCGTAGAATGTACGCAGTCAAGGCCAGGTTGGCAAAGTTTCTGAAGGAAATGGGAAGCTTCTTAAGAATCAGACCAATGGGCACGTATGCTGCTCGGTGGAAAAGAACCTCAGATGCAGTGTGCCTCTAGCCTGTAACTTTATAGAGGGCTATACTTAAAGAGGGTGAATTAGGTTGTTTGGCAGAAGACATTTTAAGGCAGCATAGGACTCAGGATGCATGGATTTTAATACTGTTCTTAGTACTTTTTATGCTCAGGGTCAGGAACCAAAGGGAACAGAGCAGAAAGGAGAAGGACTCAAGATAACGCAGTGTGTTTAAGACAAGAAAACGACATGGAGAAACTGCTTAATAAATAAATTTAGGCAAAAGAGAATAATGTACTAATGAGCAAGACAATGGGAGCGAGGCTCTGCAGCAATTTCAGAGAGCCTGAGGCTGTCCTTGTCATTGCATGCATGTCAGAGGGGCAAATACGCGTTCATGACCTTCCAAGGTGGAGTCTGATCAGAGAGGAGACTCAGCTTCCTCTGTTGACCTTGAACTACCCCTAGATCCTTGCTAGTGAGGCCAAGAATGGCTGCAGCTCCTGCTAATCTGACTCTCTAGATCTCTAGAACCTGATTATAGGCATGGCCGCTTTCACCGGGGGTTTCAAAAGCCTGGGAGGCCCGGAAGAATTGTGCTAACAATATCAACTTAGGTATCTTCAGTTTTTTCTAGCTTCTTGCACCTCACAGAGATTAAAAAAAAAAAAATCCCTACAGACAGAGTGTAGTACAGGAGTATCCTAAAGCACACAGCTTAAAAGTTGCCCTGAGAAAATGTCCTGACTTCCTTTATAATAACCAATAGCTTATCTATTTCCTTAGATTAAAATAGTTATGCAAGAGATTATTTTCAGTATCAGTTTAGCAATTAATGACCACATTGCCTAGTTTTGTAGATTATTATTCCCTCTAAGTAACTGTATTTGAATATTTTGCTTCACGTATTGGTTTAATTCATCACTAAAATGTTTGACATCATCTACAATGGCAGCTTAAATTTTTATTATAAATAAGATGTATCATTTAGATCATCAATATATTAGTAAAGTCATGTTGACTCTCAATGTAAACTCACATTTATCATTTATAATAAAGAATCAGTTCATAAAAATATTTTCATAAAACTTTGTCGAGAAGACAAAGCTTACAGATTCAGTTGCCTGGGGAAATTTTTGTTTTTATAAGTTTATGTTCTTTCAAATTCATTAAAGCATCTAACAAATGTAAAAGGTCATACATCATTTTGGATGTAATACTGTGTGTTGGGAACAAGTGTGGAAAATCACTTTAATAGAGATCCTAATGCACATTGTTTTATATATATATATATGGATATCTGCAATATTATATATAAGGGTCTATCTATGATATATACAATATTATATAAAATATAGAAGGGTTATGGATAATATATTATGTATTTATGTATTTATATACACTACATATACATATATATGAGTAGACAGATGCATTTGAAATATTAGTGGGTTCTATTTACCAGGGTCTTTTTTTTCTCTTTCTAGACAACCTTAAGGTATGTTCGTCATTTCTGGTTTTATAGCTCAGTTTGCATTTAATTGTTATTTAATACTAGATGTTAATTTATACCTCACATCCATCTGCCACTGAATCCTAGTGAGCAATATTTCATCCGGATCTGTTTTAACCCTGTAAATCTACCCATCTTTATTTCTAATTCCAGATAAGACCATTTAAGGTCACTTAACTACTGCATTTATAAGAGGATTACTTTGAAAATGTAAACAAAACAAACCAAATTTAAACAGAATCTGTAAGCTTGCATTAGCACATTTCAAAAATGAGGGTCTTTTATGTGAAAACAAAATGGCAAAGAGAGAAATATAGAGTCAGATACATGAACTAAGATCTCTGTTTTGTTGGTTTAATGCCAGATGCTCATAGTGTTTGTGACTCTGCAGGCTGACATCAGAAGCTGGGAACTACAGCCGGGTCTCCCACATTGGTGGGAGAAAACACAAGTACTTGAGTCATCTCATGATGCCAAGAAGCACATTACCAGAAGGATGGAACTAGCACTAGGGCTGGAACTTGAACCAAGGCAAAATGATGTGATGTTGATGTTTCAAGCAGGACTGGACTGTTACGCTCAATGCCTGCCCTAGGGTTTTATTTGATAATGTTCTCATATAGATGAAGGCTTATTTTTGTCCTGGGTCAATCCAATAATCCAATTCTTCACCACAAAATGAGTATATTAATCAGATCTGAAGTTGTGTATATGAAGTTCTTCCTCTTGTAAAATCGCTCAAAAATAAGGGTAGGCATAAACTCAGTGCTTGGGACACCCTCATCCCATTTTGGAGTATTCAGTTCAAGTTCCAATTACTCTACTTGCAATCGAGCAACTTGCTTAATGCATGTCCTGAAGACAGCAGGTGATAACTCAAGTACTTGGATACCTATACTGAGTTCCAGACTATAGGCTTCAGATTGGCCTGGTCCTGCCTGTTATAGACACTTAGGGAGTGAATCAGCATATGGAAGATTCATTCCTCCCTCTGTTTTTCTCTCTCTCTTTATCTCCATCTCTTTGCACTTCAAAAGGAAAGGAAAATAAATAAAGGAAAATAAAGACAAATTGGCACAATGATGAACTCACACTGATAGTACCCTAAGTGGAAATATAAGGATATGAATTCTATGCATCCCCCATTCTTGAATTGACTGTTCTCTTAAACCTGTTTAACTGTACCACTCTTTAGTTACCAAGATGCTTAATAAAACATTACATAAATGATATGTTGTATATATACGTGTATATCTATATATAGATACAGATATATAAAAGGTAGGCAGCATGTGTGGTAACACTTGACAGTACCTAACGATGGTTTTCAAAAAAGTAAACCTTGTCATATCAATCAGCTGTGCATTTGTAATGTTTTGGGACTTGAATTATGTAATAAGCGATATACTGTCTTGCACTTCTCTAGAGACATATTAACTTCTGCAGTAGCTTTGTTGTATTTGAGAAATTGTTGAAGCAAGTTTACAAATGAGGAACCTGAAAATCAAAAGAAGATCCACCAAGTGGCAGAGTCAAAACTTGATTAATCTGTTGATCCTTTTAAACCAAAAAGTCAATGAGGCAATTTATCTAATTAATAAACTCAATTTTGCAAGTCCTATTTTTCAACTTGCCTACATATATTTTTCTGCTCCAATAAGGAATGGTATAATTTATTATAGATAATTAATAAGATAATGGGAGTGAGATATTTTGAAAACTGCGATACACTATAAAATATGATTGTTCTAAGGGCGTGTTTCTTATAATGATAGCCTTTCGTATATTTTGACATTTTTCACTTTTTGTCAAAGATCAAAAATCCATAAGGATTCAATATTTCTAAATATAGAGCTTCTACAAAAATAGAACAGAGAAAAAGGATGAGGCTGCCCAGATACATTAATTCCAGTAGAGTAGCCATTAGAAAAAAACATGCTGTCTTTAAGATAAATAGAATCAGGGTGAGATGGAAACATTTACTGGCAGTTTAGTTATCCAGAAGGCAGTTGTATGGACTACATTTCAACCAAAAATTTGTATCCTGGACTATGGCCTTTACTGATTTTTACATAAGGGGATTCTTGAAATTCTACTGGGGAGAAAAATCTAGAGAATCCTCATATGATGATAAATGTTGTAGCACTTTACAAATAAGCAAGAGTGCTAATATATCACAGGATTTCCTTATATCAAGAGATTTGGGAAATAAGAAGATAGAGTTAACGCATACTCTCCTTCCCCTACAGTTTCTCTTAACCTAAGTGTTATCTTCATTTCTCATAGAAAATGCAGAGATGAACTGAATTTATTAAATCAGAAGTACTGAAATCTAATGAAAGCATCCAGAAAGGCAGAGCCACATATGAGTCTCCAAGGAAATAAGAAGAGCAATGTAAAATTGCTTTCCCATTCTGATGCTTGTGATCTAGCTAAGGCATCTAATTCCTTGTTCTTTTCTTGCTGTTCTGATTCTGTGTATTTTCATCACTACATATTCCCCATGTTCCCAATTGATTTGCTACTACCTAAACTGTAACTCTCTCTTTGTCTCTCTCTCTTTAAACTATTTAATGCTTTTGCCGATTTAAAGTATGTATTTCTTTTATTCTAAGGAAGAAAAGCCTTATTCTAAATAACTCCACAAATCACTTAACATGGTTTTAGATTTAGCATACCTTTTGGGTTTTACATAATCTATGTTTAATATCTGAGACTATAATTTGGGCTTGAACAACAGCCTGGTGAATCAAAAATCCCTACAATGTCACTTCTTAAGTTGATATGATCAAGTAAATCATTCATTTTAATTAGTATCTTTCATCCAATTGTTTGCATATATATATATATATATACACACATATAAAAGAATGCCTTAAGATATGGATCATAATAGTAACAACCAATCAATAGTAAAGATAGGATGATCATTTGCATAAGCACAAAGGGTTCTTTACCAAAAGGGTGAAAGGTTTCTTATGAATATGGGAAGAAAGTACAAGAAGAAATATTGGCCCTTTCGTAGCAGGACCATGTGAAAACCATTTGAAGCTTATGGAAAGAAAAACCAAGCATCACTTATTTATTTTAAACACACTAATAAATGCATATAGTTGATTTTTTAAATTAAATGAACTGACTTTGAAGGAAATAGGAAAAAAGTGATTTCAAAACTACAAACTCTGTATTTTCTCCACCCAATCAAAGTTCTCCAGAGAAGGCAATTTTTTAACTCAAGAATTTGAATGATTGCTCTGATATTTTTAAATTCATGTTTCTAAATACCAATGCTTTCCTTATTTCTTTGTGTATACTTTTTAGGCATTATTTATCAATGTCATCTGGTGAAAAGATGATACCACTATCTGGAATTTCCCTTCTCTCCCCTACCTTGATATTTGAAAGAAACAACAATCCAGAGGACAAAGCAGCTATGACTAGAGGCCAGTGCTTGAGGAACAGCCCCTGAGGCCGCAGGAGAGAGGTGTAACAGCTGATAGAGAGGGCAAGGAGGAAAAGGTGTCTGTCTCAGGCTCTGGGGCGAGGGAATTCCCTGAACAGGACGGGTGGCAGTTCACCTGCACATACTTCTCACTCAGGCGTTCCACCTGCTGAATCCTGCTGACACAGTCCAGCAGCTCAGTGAGTAGTGTTGCCTAGAATATTGGGCTGGAATTGCACGGAGGCACCTTCCTCACTCTTCAGAGCAGGGGTTATAGCAGGGAGGCACCCTCTTGACAGTGGAGCTACTTGCCTTCTCTTTCCAGAAGCACTAGAAACATTCCTGTACTCCAGCAGGATAGATAGAACCCCATGTGTAAAGCAGGGCTCAGCAGGGCTGTGGCAATCCTAGAGCCCAGGCCCACATAGCACCCTGTGATGTGGTAGGAATGGGGACCGGGCAGCTGGCATAGCCCTTAGTGTTTCCAGTATTCTGGAAGTGAGAAATGAGGTCTACCCCACCAAGGCTACCCTCTTTTCTACAGCCTCTCCTCTCTTGGCCACTTGAAAAAAAAACTGCAAGTTGCTGCTGGGTTCCTGTATACCCACCCATTCAGGGTATGGAGACTCAGTGCTTCCTGCACATTGGGAATGGGTTTCTGAGTGAGGTTGGATGTTGCACGAAGAGTCAGTCAGTACTTTGAAGGGTGTGTACAACAGGGTAGGTGAAGTGCTCTGGTAATGCAAGCTCACTCTAAGCTGTGAATGAGGCAGTTCACTCTGGTCCAGAGAAAATGGGGAAAGGTGCTCATATCAGATGGCTGCAACATCCCCTCTTCCTGCTAGCCACAGCCAGATGCACTTGACCATCCTCATCTTTGATGTACCTCTGAGTTCTAATCCTACCCACAAACAGGGTCCTGAGCTTATTAGCCACACCGATGGAACCCAAATACAGAGAGCAGACAGAACCTCAAATAGGCATGGTCGGAAAAGATCCTCACCTCAAAATATGTTCGCAAAATTTCAAACGTAAAACATAAAGAGAACATCTTACAATGTGCAAGAATAAAAAACCAGATATGCTTTAAAGGAACTCTATAATACTGACAGCAGGTTTCACAAAAACAAAACCAAAAACCTGTGGTAGAGAAGAGAACAGAGAAATACAGTCCAAGCTGTAAAAACAAAACAAAACAAAACAAAACAAAAACGTGGGAATCCAAAATACTTTACCCAAAAAGGCCACCATTCACAAAGGAAGGTGAAATAAAGACCTTAGAAGATAAACAAAATATTTTAGAAGCTGTAAGCACCTGGCCAGCCTTATAAATAATATGTAAGTGTGTGTTACATACAGAAATCAGCATCATAAAAGAATGTGGAGGCAGAAAACCTCCTGGTAACAGAGTAAATGATATTCAAAATAAAGAGTAGGAATATTTATGGGAAAAAATGACAGGGCCAAGTCTGCTTATCAATAATAGCCTTGAATATAAAAGGACAATGGAGAAATAAAGAAGCCCCATCTATATACTGTCTTTAAGAAACACATTTCATAAATAAAAACACACAGACTGAAGCTGAAATTATGAAAAACAATTTCCAACATAAAAGGAAATTGAGAGTGAGTTGCAGTCATGATAGTCATATATAAAAATCTGCTAAACAACTCAAAGAAGTTAACTCTGTAATCCTTAAGATGACATAGAAGAACCAGGGATGAGACTGAATGAGCACCGAAGAGCCTCCCAACAAAGACCAGGACGGAATGGAGGCTTCTTGAATTTTTGCCAAATATTTTCTTTTTTTTTATTATTATTATTTTCTCATTGGAAAGGCGGATATACAGAGAGGAGAGACAGAGAGGAAGATCTTCCGTCCCATGATTCACTCCCCAAGTGAGTGCAATGGCCGATACTATGCCGATCCAAAGCCAGGAGCCTCTTCCGGGTCTCCCATGCAGGTGCAGGGTCCCAAAGCTTTGGGCGGTCCTCGACTGCTTTCCCAGGCCACAGGCAGGGAGCTGGAAGGGAAGCGGGACTGCCGGGATTAGAACCAGCGCCCATATGGGATCCCGGGCGTGCAAGGCGAGGACCTTAACCACTTGCGCCACGGTGCCAGGTCCGCCAAATATTTTCTAAAAATTCTTCTTAACCTATTCAAAACAGTTGAAAATGAAGAAACCCTTCACAATTCAGGCAGGTCAGTCTCACCTCAACTCCAAATTCAGACAAAGGTATAACAAGAACAAGCGAACTATAGACTGATATCCCTGATGAACACAGATTAAAAAAAAAAAAAAAACCTTAGTAAAAATTAGTATATAGAAGCCAAAACAAGGAACAGAACACATCATTCACTCAGATCAAGTGGGTTTGATTTAGGGATGCAGGATTGCCTCAACATACACATCAATACAGGAGGTCCATCATACTAGCACACTTAACAATAAAAATCATATGATTATCTCAATAGATGCAGAAAAAGCATTCGATAAAATGTGATATCTTTTCCTGATAAAAAAAATGAAACAGCTTGGAATAATTGAGTCTGGAAAGAGGAACATACCTCACCACAATTGAGGCAATGTATGACAAAAGACTCCACTAACAGATTATTACAAAATTCATAAGAAAACTCAGCAAAACTGCAGGATATAAAACTAACAGAGAAATCAATACCATTCGTACACACCAACAACAATAATATTCTGCTTGAGAAAGAATTTGCAAGCTCTATTCACACCAGCTCCAACATTTTTAAATACCCCAGGTAGATTTAATCAAGGATGTAAAAGGTATCCACAGTAAAAAAAAAAAAAAAAATGTTATTAGAAGAAAAATAAATGAAATCTTTGTGTTCACGGATCAGAAGAATTAGTATCATCAAAATACATACTACTTAAAGCAATTTACAGATTCAATACAGACCCAATCAAAATTCCAGGGATATTCCTCATAGAACTAGAATAAAAAATTGTAAGATTCCTTTGGAAATACAAAAGAGCCTGAATAGACAAGGTAGTCTTAAAAAATAAAAACAAAGCTAAAAACATCACAATGCCAGATTCAAGACAAACTACAAGTTGTCACAATCAGAATGCTGTGGTATTGTTATTACCACAAAAGGAAACATGCAGAACAGGGTAGAATAGGAACCCTATACATTATCACACAAATGTTCCAAAAATCATTCCTGGGATAAAGAACAGTGTTCAACAAATGGGTTTGGAAAACTACATTTGTATATGCAGAAGTTGGAAACACTCAAACATCAGCCCAGAGTGAATCAGTGACCCAAACTGAAGCTGTCAGGTGACTACAGCTACTAAAGGAAAACAGGTAAAATGCCCCCAGGCTTTAGTTTAAGCAAAGATTTCTCAGATAAAACCCCAGAACAGGTAATAAAAGAAAAAACAGAAAAATGGATGCAATCGAAGATCATTATGCTAAGGGAAATAAATCAGATGCAGAAAAGCAAATATTTCTTATTTGTGAAGGTGAATACAGAAGGAAAATATAAAAACTGCATGGATGTAGCATCCTTGGGTAATTAGTCATAAATGCTACTTTACTGAATCATTAAATTTTAATGAACATACCCTTTTTCTCACATTATGATCATTTTCATGAATCCCACATATTCTGTAATATTAATATATCCAATTTGCAAAAAAAGAATCTATGTATTTATATCTACATTTGAAGTAAATTTGTCAAAATTTTATAAAATTACAAAATAAAGTCAAAAGGAAGAAATGACTTTTGAGTTAAGGTGATTGGAAAATGTATTTTGCAAATATTCATATAGATATTATCACCAACAAATTTATACTTGTGTTTAGCATACTGAATTTTGCTAAATGCTTAAGAGATTAAAGTGAATGTATTTATTTTTAGCAAAATAATTTATATGCTTATCACTTTTTTTCACACCCTAATATATTTATCAAGTGGCAAGAAATATTTTTCCAGCCACTCAATACACCAAACACCTATCAATTAATTTTACAACTGGAGTCTTCCCTCTTGCTACCCTCAGTCTGTCTGTTACATCATAGACTGATGGTTCCCCAGCCCAGACACGTCAGTGTTCTAGAATCTCTGTTGGCCGAAGTGTTGGGTTGGACATTTCCCTCTTCAGTTGTACTATCTCCTTAAGGTGACATGCTTGCCAAATAAGCTATAGCTTTTATTTATCTTGGATTAGAAATGCATTTAAGCTTATATGATAAAGCTCTCAGGTAGGATAAAGCAGACAGATTTCCCTAGGAGATGCAGAACCTGAGCCCCGCCCCAAAACTTGGACGGAGCAATTAGCCCAGACGTCCACAAAGGAGTCTCTGATTCCTTTGCTCTGCTGTCAGAGCATCGTATTCATAGAAAGGAAGGAAGAGGCAGGCCAGGGAAATGTGCTTATTCTCATAACCCACAACTGAACCACATAATGAAAGATCTTCCCAGATCTACAGGGAAATAAGTGGAATCCTGCAAAATGATTTATCTGTGCTTAAGCCTTAGGCCTCTGGTGGAAAACACTGCTCTGCTTTGTAAGAAGTGCAGTGCAATCCCCCAGGCCTTTGCTCTATCTTACTCTTTTCCTCAATTTAGAATACCCGTCTGTGTTCCCTCTTCATCTTTCGGGAAGATTCCGCAAGCTCAGGGCCCAGGTTCCAGGTTTCTGCTCATTCTCAGGGAAAATTAACCCTCGATGTCCCTGTCCTCCCATGCCATGTTCTTTACGTTTCTGTAGCCAACGATTTCAAACACATGCAGAGACATTTAATCTTCTGCCGCCCAAGAAAATATTTTTCTTTCCTTTTACGAAAAACAGTGAAATAAATGAAACACTGCCTCAAGGTCAAAGGATCACTGTTTTGAAAACACCTTACGTCCTAGATTTAACTCACTGTCTTTTGGATATGCTCCAAATGGTCAAAGATGGTCCTTCTCAGCTGCCCTCTGCATGTGGGAGGTCAAGTCCCAGTCCATACCTGCCTGTGACCTTTAGCTGAGGCCTCTGGCCTCTGCACCTCTAAGAGGGCTCTGCATAAAGATTTTGAAAACATGTTTTTGGAGAATGTAACCTTCTCAAAGAACATCCTTACCAACGACTGTCGAAACCAGCACTCGTCTTCCTTAATTACATACACTCTAGGATTATTTGAGCCAACACTGGAGGCTTTTATATGTTTTGGGGGTGGATGTATCCTGAAAGCACCATGCATCCTTGCTTAAACAACATGTAACCTTAGAAAGGAGCACAAAAAAACAATTCAGTGCAGGTTTTCTTTTCAGTCAGTCTGACAGTTTTGCACTCCTTCTATAGTAACCTGGACCTCGCTGCAGTCATCTCTAGGACCTTAGAGAAAATCTGAGCTCTAGCTCCGCAGCTCTCAGGCTTCCTGAACAGCCCTCTAACACCATGGTAAGGTGGCTTCCTGCGACACACCCTTCACTTTCTTATCTGGGCCCGTTTGCGGTTGTGCTGCTGCCTCATCCTCCACTTCAGTGTTGACTTCCCTTGTGTTAACTTAGAGAGGAAGCCAAGGAGAGACCTCTGACCACACTACATCCACCCTGCCACATCCC
This sequence comes from Ochotona curzoniae, assembly GCF_017591425.1. NCBI lineage: Eukaryota > Metazoa > Chordata > Mammalia > Lagomorpha > Ochotonidae > Ochotona > Ochotona curzoniae. The sequence goes on from NW_024466599.1 coordinate 65,653,837, forward strand.
TGCTGGCTGCTGGAGTTGCACTGATCTGATTTGCTTCACTAGTTTTAAAGCTGTTTTTCTTTCCCCATCCCTCCCTCCTTCTCCCCCTCTCCCTCCTCTCTTTTCTTCCTTCCCTCCCTCTCTTCCTTCCTGCCTGCCTTCTTTCCTTCCTTCTTCCTTCCTGCCTTCCTTCTTTACAGAATACGGGTTCATGAGAGTGTGAATCTTGTACTTTCTATTTCATTTTTTGCCTTAAAGATAAGTAAACAAGAAAAAAAAGTAATGAAAAAATGTAATTCTTCATTTTCCCTTTTCTATTTCAGTAAAAGAGATCAACTGAGAAATGTTTTGACTGATACTAGCATTGCACCTGTCAGGATACAAAATAAGATTTTTTTTTTCTCTAGGTAGAACAGGGTGAGGGGTGAGAGTATTTTAAAGATTTCCATCCTTGAAGACATAAAAAAAAGGAAATTTGTCCTGACCTTAAAGAAATTGATGGATAACAAAAATAGTATGCATGGAAAGATAACCCATATTTTTGTTAGAAATAATGCTGTTATTCTTAGATATCAAGGCTTCCATATATAAATGGCACCAGTGGTTTACTTTGTAACCTTTATTGCTCATTTAGAATTACTATTGTTCCAGTTGCAACCACACTATCATATAGTTTATTCTTTCATTTATTTTTGTGTTCACTTTAGGGATATGTACTCACATTTAGTGGAATATTTGAGGTTGCTGCAGAAAGTTTATATTAAAATCAGAATTAAAAATGCTTATTTTGATGTCAAAAAGGTTTGAAACCCATGCATCAGTTTTTCATAATAAGCATTTTCTAGAAACCCTTTGATGTTCCCTTTTATTGCTGAATAACTGACTCGACTATTTTTTTTTTTTTTTGAGCACTCTTGCACTTTATCATGGCATTGTAAATATAGGTAATGGTAGAAAATCTAGCTTCCTATTGTCAAGGTATATTTAACAGTTTCATTGGGCATCCTCCTTTATTTAGGAGTAGAGCTGCCTACTGTAACTAATCGCCCCCTCCTGGTGTCCGGGTCTCCATTATACAGGCTCATGTATGTCAACCCTCATTTGCACCTTCCTGCAACTCTCAGGCTAGAAAATCAAAACTGTTCCAACTTCAGTGGAGCTTGGCATCTACACATGATTTAGATTCTGTTAAGAAGACAACACATTCTGGAAGATGAGACAAACCAATCTGAGACGATGACCCTGAGTAAGAACGCCAGACGAACAGACTAAGGAGAGTATCCCACTCATTCCACAGAAGCCGGGGTAGACAGTCTGTAGTTTTACCCTAGCACTCTCAGCACAAACAGCTGCAAGAATCCAGAATTTCCTCTGGCTACTTTGATCTAGATAGGATAATGGGCATCTTACATGTGTAAAACATTAAGTGAAACTTCTGTAAAGGAGTTCTGTGGCTAGGCTATTGCTACTTAGAAGACAGTATATGATAATTGAAATGGAATTTCTGATTTTTAAAGATTTATTTATTTTTATTGAAAGGCAGATATATAGAGAAGAGGAGAGAGAGAGGAAGATCTTCCATCATTGAACATTCCTCAAGCAGCTGCAATGGCTGGAGCTGTGCTGATCCAAAGCCAGGAGCCTAGAGCTTCTTCCAGGTCTCCCGCTTGGGTACAGGAACCCAAGACTTTGGGCTGTCCTTGACTGCTTTCCCAGGCCACAAGGAGCAAGCTGGATGGGAAGCGGGGCCACCGGGATTAGAACCGGCACCCATTGGGATCCTGGCGTATGCTAGGCAAGGACTTTAGCCACTGGGCTATAGTGCCGGGCCCAAATTTCTGATTTTTAGTAGGAACATATGGTTGTCAGTTTGGTGTAGGACAACCACAAGTATTTAATTACTCAGGGCAGGGTAAGTAGTTACCATTCAAGAAGTAAGCAAAAAATGAGAAGACTAATAGAGTAAAATAACTGATGAAAATGATATGGTTCTGAAAACAAATTTTCTTTAATCTGTGCAAACAATAACAAAAAATAGTAATGCAAGATCCAATGGCTAGCAACCTGACTGTGGCCCTTAACTGGAGGCTACAGGTGGATGACCCGCCCTCCAGAACAGAGTCAGTCTCTGCATAGACATAGAGTCTAGGACCATTTATTTAATCAAGGTCAGTCGCATTTGAGAAATGCACAAGATCCATCATGAGTACATCCAGTAAATCTTGTCCTAGACTTCCTCCAAGGAAATTACTACCCTTTACAAGGTGAAATGTGAATAAGAAAAATGAAAATATCCATATTTTTGTGATAGGTAGATTTATTGATCACAGGAGTTGAGCCAGCATTAAGCTTTTAGCACACAGATTTACTTTTGACCTGACAGTCATGATGCGTATGGATGGTAAATGTATTCTGGATCTAAACATTGAATCTATCAGCTGTAATTGTGACTATCTTACCATTTCTGAGTTTTAATTAGAAGAAAAGAAAAACAAGGCAATATCTGGAATCCAAATATTTTTTCCCAAGTGAGTGAAAGCCATTTTGATTCAAAAGCGAAATAAATACCTTCGGAACGTTTCTTCTCTACCAAAACTTACAGCCATAAATAGAAGCTTATTACTGGGTAATAAGGTAATAAGTGATTAATATAATTATCCAATATGTGAAAGATTAAGAATGATGGTGTTTAAGGCATTGTTGTGATTGATTTTTTTTGGTCTGTGTAGAAGTTAGGTGAGTCTTGTGAGATGTCAATAACTTACTATTTATCTTTTCTTATGGTAATTTTTACTGTAGCCATATTTCTCTATATGCTCTGAGTAAGGAAAAAACTCATAAGTCTTGCCCCTATTAACTGGCATTCAGGTACTTATTCGGTAAATTTTTTATTTTCTTTTTTTTTATTCAAAGACCACAAAAATTATTTGTTTTCAACTACCAGTCCAGAAGCTTCCCACTGTTACTCTTCCTGGAGTTATGTCAGTACTTACTTTTGAATCATCATTTAATCATTGGGGATGTGGTTCATCCCATTATCCTCTAAGACTTCAATCTTGTCTATTTTTATGGATTACACCACACTAATAGTATCTGTGAAGTACATTAGCTGGTACCAAGACAACTGGTAGGAAACATCCATCACAGAAAGTTTCAAAGATATAACCTCTCCAAAACTTAATGATCTGCCCCTTTAGTAAGATTTTTAGAAGGTTAATATAGCATGGAGATAACCTCTCTGAAGTCAAAAACAAATTTCCATGATGTCTGCCCAAATAACCAAAAAAGGATTTCTTATTTTGATAGTGTAGATACTCTATATCATATCTTCACAATTCTTCTGAGGAATTTAGCAGTTAGACTAAAGACTGCTATCTTGAAATGGGGACCAGAGAAAAAGCTCAAAATTGCTGAATTATGAAGGAATCTCTGCCTCTTGGTGCCTGGGGTCCAGAGGGTTTTGATTAGGTGCAATATACCATGTGAGATAAAGTCAGCTAGGAAATCATGAAACAGGCTTAGAGTTTTGGGGAAAAAATCATTAGTCCCTAGGATACCACTAAACTTGGGAAAATAATGTTCATCTGACCATGTTAGCTTGCAACCTGAGATCCCCAGTGTGATACACTAAAAATGTATTTACTACTGCAGAGATGGAGGTAAGCCCAGATCCTCACAACCAGGAGATATCACATCCTAGACCCCCTCCCCACTCCCTCCTTCCCCTAGACACACACAGTCATGCGCAACATTGTGTGAAGAATAAGAATGTTCCAGATAATTGGAACTGCTTAGAGGCTAAATATGGGCGTGATCATGAGAAAATTGAAACTGGTAGGAATGGAGAGAATGAGAGGCAAATAGAAAAATAGAACTTGCATTATTTTTAACATATTGTTTGCTCAATACTATGTCAATCAATTCCATAACACTATATATTGTTGCTGATGTTTTGTTGGGGCTTTTAACTGACCGGGATTTTACTCTGTTAGCTTTGCCTTCAGACCAGGGAAGGCCTCCCCAAGAAGCCGTTAAATGTTATCAGGACAATAAGATGCTGAATTTAGTGCTGGGCATGTGCTTGCAATGAAGGAATCTCAACTGAACTTGAACTGTGATTATGCACCATGGGGGGAGGGTTGTGGGAGGAGTGGGGGAAACCCAAGCACCTATAAAACTGTATCACATAATACAATGTTATTAACAACAAAAAAATAAAAATAAATAAAATTTTCACATTAAAAAAAAATTCCTCACCTGAAAAAAAAAGAAAAATAGAAAAAAAAATTAGTAGATATCAGGATATGGATCAGCTCTGAAAACATACCAAATTTTTATGTATCTAAGGATGGCAAATGAAATACAGTGAAAGCCTTTATCCTAAGAATAAACATCATGGTATGATTCCACTTGAGTTATAAAACAGGCTACTCTTGCTGTAATCTGGGACTGCACCAGAGGGGAACGTGAGACCTGTGATGGGACTGATTTAGTAATGGAGAAATGAGACAACAATGCACTGGATAAGCTGAGCTGTCCTGAAATAGAGAAAAATGAATTACTTCCGGAATTATTCTGGAGAAGAATGCAATGGGTGGTGATAACATTCACTGATATCTGTATCTACCATCTAGCTATCTATCTCTATAATATGGTATGTATCTGTTTCTATAGATGTACACATATAGATATATGTATGTATATCACAGCGAGTGGAGCAGAATTTTGCTTTGGGTATGGGTAATGGTATGGTTTAGCAGAAAAATGATGTGTCCAGTTTTGTATATGGTGTGATGAGTAACATGGCATTCATATGGAGTTGCTTCATAAGAAGTCCAATACACAGATATCCAACAGGTTTACTACACAGATAATTATTTAAGTCATTGGTTACAAGTGCCCATTAATGAATGAAAGCGAATGAAGCTGTCCAACAAGAGTAGGCATAAAGTATAAAGATAAAAGGACCTACAGATGATCTTTGGGGTTGAAGGACAGACTGGATTGTTTTAAATTAAGAATTAAACCACTCGCTGGATTACTAGGACAATACAGAAGATATTGGTCTTTCACTGAAGACTTCCAAAATACAATTCTAATGTAAAATGTTGTGAAATATATAGAGCTATATTTAGAGAAACATGGATGTGATGTGTAGTAATATTGAAATCATTTTTTGCTGCTAACCCAAAGCAATAAGAACTTTCAGTTCTTTGAATGAAGTTTAAAAAAAAAGAAGATTTAAACAGGTACACGGTAGATTTTTTAGATAGACTAGGGATGTTAAAGCTGATCAAAAATCTAAAAGAGATCATGAAAAGTTTTGTATTTAACATGCATGATTATAGAGTCAGCTCGGCAGTGTTTCTTCATAAACAACTGTTCCAGCTCACTATTTTGGGCAATTTCATCTTACTCCCTATGGGATTATCCTGCATGAAAATCCATCTGAAGGCTTCCCAGCACCTGCAGACAACTCTGTGCAGTGTAATAATGGCAACGCATGATATTCTTACTAAGTCTCACAACGTCTACCTGAATATGCCATGTCAAAACAGCAGAAGGACCCGTGTGAGTTTTGCTGCAGTCCTTTACCTCAAAATCAAAATTAGTGGTCAGTGTCATAACATGAGAAAGTAAAAGAAAAAAAATGAAGCACTGTTACAACAAATAGATGACTTCTACTTAAGAAATATTCAGTTTAAATTTGGAGTCTATTAAGCTTAAAATGGCTTCCTGTCATCCTGGTATCTATCTTCTAGAATTTTATTGAGTTGGAACATCTATATTAAAAAAAAAAAACTCAGTTGCAAAGAAAGTGCTATGCAATTCAGATTCTGATACTTTTTTTCAGGATTAACAACTTTTCCTCAATTGATAAACACTTCAGTAAAACTAAGACTACATCATATACCCTCTAATGCAGGACATTGCCTGTGCTAAATATTAAATAAACTGTTCATAAAGCATCTGCTGAGTTCATGAGAGATATATACATTTCTCATGTTATCATCTGGTATTTGGCAAAATTCCCTTGAGGTTAGGCTGAAATAGGTACTGGCACATACATCTTACGGAAGACAAATGGTGAGACCTTTCAGGATGGGGGATGGCAGACAACCGTTTTAAAAGAAAAATCTTGCAGCCAGTGGCAGGTTAAGCTTTAGCAGAAGGACATTTCCAACAAAAGGAAGGATCTAGGTCCACATGGGTATGAGGAACATCTGACTTTCACAATGATATTTCACAAGAGGGTTAAAGATGAGTTGGATCTTAGAAGAAGAAATACACATCAAGGAACAACAGAAGGTTACATTAGCAGTTGTGGTATCAGGGCCTGAATGAGTTCTGTCTGTTGCTACTTGTGTTACTGTGAATATGCTAACTAGTTGCTCCAAACTTCAGTCTGTTGCTCTAGAATGTAGAGATACCGTGAAATAGTCACAATAAAGGTGCAGTGCTGGCTGGAGAGAGTGAAGGCGCAGACATCAGCACTCTTCCCTCTATTTTGATGACTGTTCTCCGAGAAGGCAGGCATGAGGCCAGGGGACAGGGAGAAGTTGACCCTGGAAACTCTAGCTGGGGAAACAGGATTCCACTTACTGAAACATGAGGAGCATTTCTAGGAATTTAATATGTGATATTTTTGGTGCATCTGTCAGTCTGGCCATTTCAAACCAAGTCAAAGCATCCTTTCATTGTTCTTGGAAATATAATTATTCTCCCGTCTACAAAGATACTGTGTACCATTTTCAGTATACATTCACAGAATCACAGCCAGCTTCTCTCTGATTTTTCAGCTTGGTGGAATAGCTTTTTATTTTTATGCTGAACGGTGTGAAATGGTCTTTGTAAGAGTCACTGCTATTACTGGCTTCACTACTGGAAGGCAGGTTACCTTTGAAATGGTTTTTCTTGGACAGATTCCTAGTGATGTTCCCCCAAAATGTGGCACCAAGAAATCCATACCTAATAAGGCTTTACGATGATGAAAAAGAACACAGACAGCTGGAAATCACTTTGTTCTGAGCAGCTTAGCTCAGCTCAGAGCACAGAGCTTCTGAAACAAGACACAGGCTTCCAACCACAAACTGGCAAGGGATTTTGATTCAGGTCAGTGCCTGCTTCCCCTTCTACCTTATTAAGGATGAAAGAGGAGCAGCATGTATGGAGCAACCGTTTGTTAACCACTAGGTGATTTGGGGCATTTTGGCGAGAGAAGAGGTCTCTTGGCTCTGCAACAATTACCGGACAAGGTTGCCATCATCCTATGGGCTATTTCAGCTTTTTATGTATTTTCTGTTTCCAAATATTTCCTTCTGGAAAGCATATTTTGATGCCCAACAGCCCAGTTCTTAAATACACACAGGATGTTTCTGGGAACGTGTGCTCTTTGGAGAAACTATTTGAAATGTCTTCTTAACATACATTTACTCACAATGGTACCAATGGGCTGTGTTGGGTCTCTAATGAGTTCCACACTCCAGTCCCAAATTTTGAAACATGCTGGAAGGAGACCCCACCCTAGTGTTTTGCATTACATACTTATTTTCAAAGGAGGAAGCCATGCATCCAATGCTTGAAGAAATTCTCTTTCAAGATTATGTCAGAGTCCTCCTGAGCTTCCTCGGCAACCTCTGTAAGTGGACCGCCAGAGGACTGAAGGAAATCTCCAGGGTAGTGAGGAATGCTCTCTCCGTAACAGCTAATTCATAACGTGTGTGTTCACAAAGACTCGCATGTATTATTTAAGGAAATCTGGTCACTTGAAACATCCTTAATATTAATCCAGATGCTACTTTGACTTATGTTGAAAATCTCATGGGCACAAAAGGAATAATGGGTGTGCCAAAGCCAATTTTCCATTGCCTTTTAGTGTTGATTTTGTTAATATGGTGAAAGAGGCCCAGTGCTCCACAAGAAGCAAATAAATAAGATTCTAATTATAACTTCTCTTGATAGACTGATTATACGTAGATTTTGTTGGCCATTCATGTGTAACAGTCAGGAATGAGTAAATCTTCACAGCTTAGCTTGCCCATAATTCCATTAAACACTGTCATTGGAGATTCTCTAGCAAATTAGGATTTAAGCACTGCAATTTTTGCATTTATTTACTCAACCAGTGAGTGAAACAGAGTGCTTAGTGAGGTTGTGTACTCACTGCAGTTTTTTATGTCTTATAAATATTTCAGATTTATGCTATTTAATGTAGTAGACACTAACCCCATATGACTATTTAAATTTAGACTAATTAAACAGAAGTAAGTTAAATTAATTAAGCTTCTCAATCACACAGATACATTTCAAGTGCTTAGTAGTCACAAGTGGATAAGTCGACTGTATTAATTGGCACAGAAAAAACATCCCCAGTTTTTCAGAAAGTCATTTTAGACATCTCTGTGTCCCACATGATTCTCTCTGTCACTGAGTCCTCTTTGGGAAAACAATCAGAAGGTGTAAGACAGCAAGGTGCTCCTAACTGTTTAATGAAGCAGTTACCACAGGACAAGAAAATGTGAATTTTTAAGTTAATGCATTAACCGTTGGCCATCCCTGGGTGGAAGCACAACTGGAAGACCAGTACTTAATTCTACAGAATTCATTGATCTCTGATATGTAAACAGAGCCTCCAGAAGAATCAAGCAGTTGATGGATCTCGGCTTATGGCTTTCCACACACAGACAACAATACACCTCGGAATACAGTTGAATAGTAAAGGTTTATGAAACTCTGTTTCAGAATGCAACAAAGGAAGACTTGGCAATTCCGGATCATTTTACATCACAGGGCTATCCTGTACCCCTGTGACCTGTCCACTTACACTTTTCCAGTGCACAGTACTTTCCTCCTGTCTCTTAGCCTTTCTTCAAGCTCCTTTCTTCCCTTAACGTTTTCCCTTTCTCTCTCCATATAGATAATGATATATGTAACATATTCTATATAATATATATACCTCAACTCTCAATAAATTAAATAAAAATATATATCTGAAAAGAAGAATTCCTGAGCATAAAATGTATAAGGATCCTTTTTCCTATTATTTTAAATTTGAGAATCTATAAACCATGCCCCATTGGGGCTGGCACAATTATACAGGAGGCTAATCCTCCATCTATGGTGTTGGCATCCTGTATAGGTGCCAGCTGGTGTCCTGGCTACTCCACTCCCAACCCAGCTCCCTGCTTATGGCCTAGGAAAGCAGCAGAGGATGGCTCAAGTCCTTGGTCCCTGCATTTATGTAGAAGACCTAAGAGAAGCTCCTGGCTCCTGGTTTTGGATCAGCTCAGCTCTGGTCATTGTGACCATTTGGGAGTGAACCAGTGGACGGAATACCCGTCTCACTGTCTGCTCTCTGAAAAAATTTTTTTTAAATCTGCCTTTCAAATTAAATCAATAAATAAATCTTTGAAAGAAATAGTAATATCAAATCCCTATCTTTTTTAAAAAACATGTTATTACATATCTGTACATAATCAACTTAAATGCCTGTGTCAAAGTTGGATGTGAATAATGAAAAGGTCTTTAATTATCACATCCTAATGACCAAACTGTGAAAGTATTCTCAGTGTTTTCCAGCTCTCTGTGTGCCCCTGTTGTGGCTGGGTGTGCGTGGAATGCGACTCAAAGCCTTTCCTAAATTGTGTAAGAATGTCCTGACATTTAAAAATGTAATTATAATTGTTTTTATGTATATGCCTATGGAGAAAAACATTGTTTTAAAGACGTATGTGATCTATGTAATTTTGACACTGAAAATCAAGAGATTTTCTTCTGGGAAAAAAAAAATTCTCCTGGGAGTTGTCCTGTGAAATATATCTGAATAGACAATTGAATAATTGTTGTCTAAAACATTAATAAGATGAGGTTGTGTAGCTCCCTGGATTCAAGCCTTGCTGACCATTGCAGCTTCCTGGAGATGCACCTGGGAGGCGGAAATGATGGCTCAGGTGCCCAGGGCTCTGCCACCCACCTGTAAGACTTGGATTGCGTTCTGGCCTCCTGGCTTCAGGCTGGTGCATCCTTGGCTACTGTAGGCATATGGGGAGTAAATCAACAGATGGAATTCTCTTTCTCTGCTTTTGATATAAATAAAAGCACAACTTAAAGATTTATTTTCATTTTTATTGGAAAGTCAGATATGCAGAGAGGTGGAGACCTTAAACAGGCGTGAGGCTCTGGGCTCCTGGCTTCAGATCGGCGCAGCTCCAGCCGTTGGTCCACTTGGGGAGGGAATCAACAGATGGAACTTCTTGCTCTCTGTCTCTCCTCTTCTCTGTATGTCTGACTTTCCAATAAAAATAAATAAATAAATCCTTTAAAAAACAAAGTCTACAGTATGTAACACATAGCATTGCTTGTGAAATTTCAAAAAGTGAGGTAAGGTGTGAAGACACATATAAACCAATTTTTACTATGTTCAAAGCTAAAAATTCATATATATTTCAAAAACATATTTTTCATTCCTCTTTAATAAACTATAGGTATTTTCTATGCTTATTTTAAAAATTATATTTTTTGTATGAATACTGAGTTAGAAAAAGAAAAAGAGAGCTAGTAAGAGCATTCTTTGCTGGCCACTCTGCAGAGCTTCTTTCAGGTCTCCCAGGTGGGTGTAGGGGCCAAGGACTGAGCCATCATCGGCCACTTTTCCAGATGCTTTAGCAGGGAGCTGGATCAGAATTGAAGTAGCCAGGACTCAGGCTGCCATCTATGAGATACAAGTGCTGAGATGGTCGGCTTACCCCCTAGGCTACAGTACTGACCCCAACAAGATAATCTTTCTATTCCATATTCCACGCACTAAAGTTTAAATGTTGGCATCTGAAGTTACAATTATGCATGTCCGTATACATTCTAATAGTCTTTCAGATTTGTTTAATATGTGTTATAGTTATGGCCGTGTGTGTGTGTACATGTAAAACGTAGTAAAACGTACTGTTTTACTAAAGTCTAAATACTATTCTTTTATTAATGCAAAATTCCCTTTTAGGTTAATGTTAAATAGCCCTGTTCTAAAATCTACCTTACTGGGTATCTATGAACTCCAGTGTTCCTTTTAATTTGAAGAAAAAATATATTTTTCCATTATTTAACATACTCCTATCTTTATTTTCATATTTAAAGTGTTTTTTAATGTATGGCTGGGTCTTGATTTTTTATCCCTCACTTCTATAATCTCCGATTTCCCATTGGTGTGTTTAGATCATTTGCATACACTTTTACAATTCACATGAATTGACTTACACCTTTACCTCTCCAGGGTGTTTTCCTTCCTTTTCCTACAAATAAGGAAAATTTTTAAAAAGTTTTCAGCCTTTCTCCATTAACAGCTTACTAAGTATATCTATTCTTTTATATATTCTGCTTATGACATGGTACCGAATGGTATACATGCTGTTTGCAAACAGGAACCAAAACCTCTACGATCGGTTTGTCCGTGGTGAGTGAATTACATAGCTTGCCAACACAGATCTCTCCATTACCCCATATCAAAGACTTTTACAAACTGTTCATATTTTATGTACATGTTTTTCTGTATATGTACATAAAATATTTACATAAACACAAAATGTTTTTCTGCTGATTTATCATCTGTGCTATTTCTTAATATTATTTATATATATGGAATTTTTCTACTTTGATGTTTGCTGCATCCCTAATAATATTTAACTAGATGACCAAATTCAGGTGCACTATCAATTGAATTCCTTCAGATATTTGGTCTAACTTTTCTGAGATGAATTTTCATTTCTTTCAGATTATTTGTTTACTGTATTTGAGAGAGTGAAAGAGAGAGAGAAGCTGCTCATGTACTCCCAAATGCTGAGGAGTTAATAGGTCAGTCCACATCTCCTATCTGGGTAGCAGGGACCAGCTACTTGAGTGAACCAGCATTCCAGGTTTTGTGTCAGCAGAAACTGGAAGGAAGAGTTTAGTGTGGACTGAAATCAAGCACTTCTATTGGGATGTGAGACTCAAATGCTGGGCCAAACATCCACCTTTATTTTCTTTCAGAAACATTTTCATTAGTTCTTTCATGAACTGGGCAGGGTACTAATGAGCTGAGATTATAATAAGTTATATGCGGGACATGTTTTATATTCCATGGGTTTTGTGAGTAACAGCTCACATCCTTATTAGAGAAGGTTCATCTTCATAAATTCACAGGGAAGTCATTTTCTTTCAACATAGCCGAGACAAGCATTTCTCAACCATCTATCTTTGATATACGGTCTCTTTTGTGTATTTCCCTTTACTTTGTTTTAAAATTAACGGATAAAATTGTATGTTTTTACTATCTACAACATATTGTGTTGAATTACACACCTTGTAGAATGACTCTATCACGGTAGCTGGCAGGTGCATTGCACACATGGTCATCATTTATATGGTGGGACTCGTTACTTCCCCTCAGTTAGTATTTTAAAAGAATACCATGCAGTATTAAGTACAACATTCCTCTCGAGTTTATTCCTTTTACTTAACTGAAATATTGTCCACAACTATTCTCCTGGTAGACAAGAGGAAGTAAAGTTTTACGTTTAATACTTTAAGTTGATATTTCACCTTGCTCTGCTTCTAGATTGGGTCAGCTGACACCTGTGCAGTCCCTTAATGTGCAACTCTAAAAGCTGAGGTCACAAGAGATTGAAAGATGGTCCTTCAAAACTGCCTACCTCTGTCACCTCTTACATGCCAAGTTCACGGTTTTACACTGATTTGTTCTTTGGAGGATTTTGTTGGGCTATTTTTCTCACCTATACATTTTAAACATTTTTTTTGCAAAATTTATTTCCTTTTGTCTTTTAAACAGTTTAATTGTTTTAGAGTTCTAATATGCCAGTTTACTGCAGACAAATTTTTTTAAAAGGATAAGTTGTAATCAGATGCTCATTTTGGAAAAATTACTAAGGCGGAAAGCTGGGAAAGATGATATGGAGGGTCAGCAAATGATGGTAGATAGGAAGGTCTTTTTTTTTTAAATGGTTTCAGAAACCAATCAAGACATAATGACACGTTACAGTAAAGGAATAATGGGGATGGGAGGTAATGGAAGAATTATACACTTGGTACATACTATGAGTAGAATAGATGATCATTTTATCCTTATGATTGTAAGATTTGATCAGTTATCTTGAATGACTATAATTTTCCTAGCTTTTTGCCTTGTACACTGCAGTTCTTGAAAATGACTTTCATTAAGATAGGCCATTTTGGGATGATCCAGGAACACTGTTCCCCTGCGCCCCACATATATGTTAAATTTATTTGGTCTGATCAGAAATAGAACTGAAGCTCACATATAGTATGAGAAAGAGAAAGAGAGAGATTAAAGAACATGTTTGTTCTTGTTTTCACCTGTCAAAATTTAACCAACTCCAAAGACAGAGAATGGGGGAAGGGTCTAGACAACGATAGGAGCACATCTTGTGATCCAGCAGCTTAAGCTGCCTTTGAGATGTCTCTACACTGTACCAGAGAGCCAGTTCAAGCACTGCCGGAGTCCAGCTCCAGCTGAGTTCGGAGCTCGAGAAGGGTGCGTGAAATAGGCGTAGAGAGACGAGATGGACCACTACAATTCCGGGATCATCATGGACCATGCGAGAAAGCTGTCTGCTTTATTTATACAGAAGCAGTCACAGCTCTGGCACACACCTTTTACGTCATGGTGTTGCATCCACTCAACCATAGAGTGCGGCCCCAAAAAGGACAATTACAAAGTTGTCTTTAGGGGCAGTTTGACACAGCTTCAAGGGGGGCATAATTTAAAACAGCTTGAGAAGTGAGTGATGAAGGATTACAATTCCTTGCTTATCTCAGCTTGCCAGCCCCCCACCTGCTCTCCTCAGGCCTGGGCTCTAACCTTGGTACCGCCTGCGACAACCAGACCCCCTACCTTGAATTATCTGTGGGTTAGTAAGGCTGGGGCCTTGGTTTATGAGGATTGGGGTCATTGGCATTAGTTGGACATTGGTCCTGTAAATTCACACCATTTGTTAACTAAGCGAGTAAAGCAGGAGTTATAACAGCAAAAAGAACTGCAGTTATCAATGAGCCATGTTTACTCTATTTCGGTTTCAACTCTACAATGGACCAGGGGGTGTTTCCAAAGATAACTCTGCAAATTGCTTCACCCTAAGACAGGGAATTACCCATTCTGACGTTGCAGCCGGGAATTCCTCAGTAGACAACACGTATCAATCAGTAATACGCTCCTGCTACAATTCTGATTTTACAACTTATCCATCACTTATTGGGAGAAATACATCAGAAGAGAAAAGCATAAAGATCTAAGACAAAAAGTTTCAGATATTAAATCCCCCTATAACTGCAGGCTCTACAATCTCATAAACAATCAAACAATAGTCAAAAGTATATTGTTATGATATTAGTAAAATCGTCCTATATTTCCTCTAGTTAAAAAATTATGAAAGCAGTTAAAACAACTACATTTTCTATGTTATGTTCTAAAGAATTGTAAGGACAGATTAACCTTTAAGGTCACAGTAACTATACATATATATATATATGTATATATATTTTTTTTTTTTGCCATAGCAGGATAACCTTTTAGGTTTATAGTAACAAGATGGCCTTTAGGGTCCCAGTAACTATATTTTTGTTATAGCAGTTTCAGCCGATACTCTCATCAGTTCCATTAGTTTGTAAAATTCTTATCAGGCAATTTCCCACAAGGCATGCTAAATGTCTGGGCTAGATTACAGGGCAATGGGTAGACACACAATAAGGTGTCCAGAAACGGCATGGGTTTAATTGTACTCTTGCAGCAAGTTAAAAGCCCACTCACCAAGATATTATCAATAACATTGACTCTCAAGGCCATGTTGGTTGCAAAAGCCATCTCACAGGGGCAAACAATGCCTCAATAGATTACAAATTTCTTAGTGCGGTGGTTGAGTGTCCACACAAAAAAGGGGTTGAAACAGCGTCAAGGTGGTCGGAAAGAAATCAGCCGGGGCCCTGCCAAACAGCTGGAAGCTCCCCAGGCCCTGCCAAGCAGGGGAGCTGTTCTCTTCTCACCTTCGTGTCATCCACACCTTTCTGCACGGACCCCAGCAAAGTTCTAACTGCTTTGCTTCTGAATCAGTTCCCTACTGATGTGCTTCAGATGGTGTCTCAAGTGCTTTGGTTCCTGACACACACTTCGGGAACCTAGATGGAATTCTTAGCTCCTGTCTGGCCTGGCTCAGACTGAGCTGTTTTTGTGATAACTTGGGGATTGACTAAGGAGATCAATGACCTGTTCTCTCTCTCTCTGGATTTCAAATAAATAAATCATGTATTATAAAGGGGAATAGAAAGACTATGTGCATGTTATGAAATAGCTATGCTTAGAAGTTGCTTTAAAATTTTCACGGACCACTTATAAATGTAAGAGGCTGCTTGCAACACGGACATCCAACACTGGCGAGCGGGTTGAGTCCACACTGGTCTGATTCCAGTCCAGCTCCCTGGTCATGCACCTGGGAAAACAGCAGAACATGCTCCAAGTACTTGGGACCCTGCCATCCATGTGGAACATCAGTATGGAGTACCAGGTTTGTCCCAATCCTGGACATCACAGCTGCTTTGTTCATGAGCTAGCAGATGAAGATCTTTCAAACAAAAAATACATTTTAAAAAAAGTGTTTAGGGGCCCGGCGCCATGGCACAAGTGGTTAAGGTCCTCGCCTTGCACACCCAGGATCCCATATGGGCGCCGGTTCTATCCCGGCAGCCCTGCTTCCCACCCAGCTCCCTGCCTGTGGCCCGGGAAAGCAGTCAAGGACAGCCCAAGGCTTTGGGACCCTGCACCAGTGTAGGAGACCCGGAAGAGGCTCCTGGCTTCAGATCGGCATAGCATTGGCCGTTGTGCTCACTTGGAGAGTGAATCATCGGATGGAAGATCTTCCTCTCTGTCTCTCCTCTCTGTATATCCGCCTTTCCAATAAAAAAATAATAAAAATAAATCTTTAAAAAAAACACAAGTGTTTATAATTTTGACAACACCATTTGTTTTCTGCATTTAACTCTTTGGACCAAGAGTAAACAAACCATGAAGGAGCCCTTCAAGTAAGTGAATGCAAGCAATGGTGTATATGAGATTTATCTGACCGTTAGGAAATAATTTAATGAAGTAGTAACTATCTCCCAGTTGATAAAGCATAATAAACAAGTTAAAGGTGAAAATTCTAGATTGATTGCTTTTATACCATTATAAATTAGCTTGTTTTGCGTTTTTTTTCTTCTCACAACCTTTATAAATAAGAAATATTTCTCATTCCACGTTTTTTCCTACTAATTTCCATTGGTTAGTTTAAATATCTACTTTCTGTTGTTTCAGGAAATAGCAATTCCAGAAATTTTGTGTTCCAATTAACACCAAAAAAGTCTATGAAGTTTAATTAAAAAATAAACAATAGTTTTATTCATTCTACCAAATTTCAGAGGCTAATGTGCCAGTTACTTTGCTGTAACATTAGTGTCATGCAATCCTAGACATGTTTCAAAGTTCCTACAAGATAAGCAAGCTTTTGATTTTGCATATGTTGACTGATAGGAAGTAGAAAATAAGCATTGTGATCATTTCTTCTCCATTTTAGCATTCTGGATTAGTTTAAGCTGTTTCTTTCAACACGCATTTTCAGCCTACCAGGACATCCAACTATAAATTTATTTGTTTCTTCTTGTGTTTAAGTGTAATCTGTTGGACTACAGTAAAAGATATTGCTGGGTCAAATCTCATTCATTTACAATCTGTTAGTAGCTTTCAGGGCATTAGGCAGAATGATTTTTAAAACAAAAAATTAATCAGAAACTGAATAAAATTTTTCTTCTATTAGCCAGTATGTACAGAAATTCTAATGCTGTATTTCTTGATTTTTGCAAATTTCATATTCCTTTATATTTTATTAATATTTCATACTTTGACATGTATGTTTCTCTTGTGTAATACTATTTTCCATGTTATTAAAACTCTGATGTGTTAGAAGGAATACCCTTTCCCCATTTGAAAAATAAAAGCTAAGATTGCAAATGATAAGAAACAGAACTAGAGGAATAAATACTGGTACACATAAATGGGACAACAGCTCCCATAATGATGGAGGCTTAGAGGTCTCGCTTCTGCCATCTGTTGTTTAAAGATCCAGGAAAGGTGCTGATGTAAGTCAGTCCAAGTTTAGAGGCCTGAGACCCAGGGAAATTGACAGCATAAACGCCACTCCGAAGACCAGAGAGGTCAAAATCAGATGAGATGTTCCTGCTCAAGCAAGCAATTAAAACAAGTTGATCTCATCAAAAAGGAATTACACAATAGCAAAGTTGATTCACACTAATATCTGAAACATGCATCTGCTATAAATATGCTCAAATGGCCAGTGAAATGGGTCTGAAAGCCGATACAAAAACCGGGAGGAAGAGAGGAAGCTGCAAAAGCAGAGGACTGCTGATGAACTCAAATCTTCCAAGCAGAAAAGCAGGCTATACACCAAAAGAGAAACATGGAGAAATCCAAAAGAGCACGATGTGTTTGATATAAACCCAAACAGTGTCCAACTGCAGACGTCATAAGCACCTTAACAAACACCCCCATACTTGTCACTGTGGTGGTCTGTTATGTACTTTCTTCAGTATCCTTGTCCAGGATTGAACTGATGAGTCAGAAAGGATATTAAGAATCCTCAGTGTAAAATAATACTGAAAGCTTGTTGTAATTAGTGTTGCACAAGTGTTCTGACTGTACCAAGTACACTTTGATGCTCTTCTCAATACTAAATTACAGAACTACTACTTCTCATGAACAGTATCGTTTTACTTCCAATTGTTTTCAATTTCACATTAAAATTTTGTTAACTCAAAAAGAAGCATTGTGACTAACATAGATGCATGAAGTTTCATGTATCTAGAACTCAGTTGATGACAAGATCATGGTCAGGGTGTCTGACCCATTATTTGTGAACTTATAAATCAGCATCTTTTTTATTGGGAAGTCAGATATATAGAGAACAGGAGAGACAGAGAGAAAGATATTCCATCATTGATCCATCCCCCAAGTGACTGTAATGGCTGGAGCTGTGCCAATCTGAAGCCAGGAGCCAGGAGCCTTTTCCAGATCTCCCACACAGATGCAGGGTCCCAAGGCCTTGGGCCATCCTTGACTGCTTTCCCAGGCCGCAAGCATGCAGCTGGGTGGGAAGCTGGGTCAACAGGATTAGAACTGGTGCCCATATGGGATCCTGACGAGTTCAAGGTGAGGACTTTAGCCACTAGGCTATCAAGGTGGGCCTGATCAACATCATCTTTAAAAACAATACATCATTGCAAGAATGTTGATGATTTTCATTTTGTAAAGCATTTCTTCTCAATTCACTAATATTAAGGAAACAATTCAATAAGGAAAGTGTCTCAATTCCTGCAGTGCTATCTATGATGGTCAAAATGTAAGAAGGGATCTAGGTGTATAGCAATTACTGAATTCATTATGTATCAGTACAAATAAAGCACAATAGAAACAAAGATAACAACTATTGATAAGGTATATGAGACTGTGAACGTGCTGCAACTTTTAACACAACTCTGAAGGAATTGTGGAGGTGTTAGGAACAAGTGAATGCCATTGTTCTTCAAGGAAAGCATTATACCCAGTTGTGTAGACAAGAGAGCTGCAAAATGTTCCTGGAATATCCTCATTATCTTTTAAATTCTAGTCTCCCTTTAAAAAAAAATACCTTTGTATTACTGAGAAGCGCTACTCACTGCCTTCTGGTCATCTTTAGGGGTGGGCATCCTTTTCCTCCCTGCTACCACTTTCACTAGTCTATCCCATCTTATTAGAGAACAATTCAGTCTTTGTTTTCAAGTAGGCAGCCTCTAAGAATAGTGATTCATGAAGGTAGGGCACCACGACTTCCCTGAACATGAGAAAATGAGGTTACCTGTCACAGAAAAAGGCTAGCCCTTGAACGATTCATATTATTCCAATGGGAGCAGTGCCTGAGCCCTGACTTCTGGCATCACAGCCTTCCAAAGAGGGTCTCCGTGTTGGCTGATGCTTGCTGAGCTCGGAACATTGCTGCAACCACACTGCATAACTATCTCCCTTGGCCAGGCTGATGGCTTGGCTCCTTGCCTGCTTTGCCAGCCAGCAGAAGGGCACAGCCAGCGCAACCACCTGGGTGTGAGGTCAGAGCAGTGATTAAGAAGCCCTACAGACACAGAGGCGAGTTGTTCCTCTCCTCTTCAGAATCACTCAAGTGGATCACAAGGAGCACAGTGGGAGAGTGTCAGGTGTTGATTGGAGGCGGTACCCCCAGGCTCACAGTATTGTCATCAGAGATTTCCCTCAATCACTCAAAGGAAATGTATCAGACCAGGGATGAATTGTCAGCACTTCACGAGTCAATCAGGGAATCCTAAGGAGAAAGGGATTTTTCCCCCTTTGGCGAAAAGCAAATAATGCCCCCAAATTTTCTCCATACAAAGAAAAGAAAGAAGGCATCTTCAGTGTGGAGGGACTGCAGTGAGAGAACTACAACCTGCCGCCACCCCTGAGCAGTGCTACAAAAGGAAGCACAACTTTATCATGGTCCTCACATCCTGGCCGACGTTAGCTCATTTCCTGGCATTTTAATCTTTGATTCATTGCTTTTATGAGTCAATGGGATGCAGGAGGCACCAAGAATAGTCAAAGAAGTGCCTTGTTTTCTAGGATGCATGCTTCAGAAGGGAAGGGAAACTATTGGTTGTCTTCCCCTCAGGTGTTTCCAGAGAGCCAGGAACATAGGTTTTTAAGATTTGCTACATCGAACATGTTACTGACTGCACCACCCTGGATTCAGTTTGACCATTTGGTTTTAGTAATGTATCAGGCAAAGCTTGTAATTGGAACAAAGAAGAAATGGAACCTTAACCCCACACATCAGTCACTTAGAATGACGTGAGGTGAGAAGCAGAGAAAAAAATGCAGAACATTGGTTAGTGCAAAGAGAAACGGAAGTGCATGAGAACACAATGACAGCATGTCTCCTTTTCTGGGACCCGAGACCCAATACGTTGGACACGCCCTTCTCCATCCTATAGCCAGGAGGAAGACCCAGAGAGGTCCCCCTGCCCAGAAAAAAAGATACCATCTGAGGGTACTGTTTGTTCTTATTCTCAGAGGTCGTGGCCTCTGGCATGCTCACCTGGATACAATTCACCTGAGCCTCATTTCTTGTGTTGGTCCTTCCGATGATTGAACTTATCAGGTCCTAATGAAACACGTTTCCACGTTGGCTTCGGATGTAGCAGGTTCTGGTGATGTCTGTGAAACCATCTGACATGGCCTCGTTTTACTGAACTTAAAGACAAGATAGAACATATCTTTCACTGCAGGCATTTTCTAATATAGGCTGCTGTGAGTCTTGTCCCTTCCTTGTGCCAGATTTAATTAAACTATTGCATCAACATTTTGTATCTCTGCCAAGGATCCCTAAGGCTAGTTGCAGCATTTTTAATAAATTGAATAAATAAATGACTTGGTGGGAGGGAAGGGCAAAGGGCAGGAAAGTTCTAAAAGAAACTCAAAAAGGTTCTTAGCTCAAACTAGAAGATGCAGCATGAGCAGATTTCTTCCAGAGATTTTTCAGGTTATGATGCAAGTTTTCACACTGCCTGCCTTAGAGAAATATTAAAAGGAATAAATAAGGGCCTGGCATCGTAGCCTAGTGGCTAAAGTCCTCCCCTTGAACGCACCAGGATCCCATATGGGAGCGGGTTCTAATTCCGTCAGCCCTGCTTCCCATCCAGCTCCCCGCTTGTGGCCTGGGAAAGCAGTTGAGGATGGCCTAAAGCCTTGGGACCCTGCACCCTTCTGGAAGACCCAGAAGAGGCTCCTGGCTGTTGGTTTCAGATTGGAGCTGCTCTGGCCATCACAGTTACTTAGGGACTTAGAGAGTAAACCATCGGAAGGAAGATCTTCCTCTCGGTCTCTCCTCCTCTCTGTATATCTGACTTTCCAATAGAAATATACATATATTTTTAAAAAGGAATAAAGAGAAGGCAAAAATAAAGCAGTAAGGGGAAAGTTGCTCATAGATACTGCTCTCAAAAGCCTCAATTCTCACAATAAAATGCCAGGAAATTAGTACTTTGTGGTAGGTTTGTACAAATTGACAGGTTTCTCTGTCTCTTAAAAAAAAATTCCTTCTCTCTCAGGAAGGAAAAAGTTGATTTTTGTCACGGGCAGTGGTGGCTTTTAATTCTTGCAAGTGCACTGGTGTGTCCTTGAGACGCTCGTTCAGGTGTCCTCAACTCAGTATCAAAGCACACATACGGCAGGGACTACAGTCCACACTGTTTCACTCCGTGAGGTTGTTAACGCTGCAGTACACATCAGCCTTTACAAGCACAGAGCAACTACAACATCACAATTCCATTTATTGCTTCTCAAGTATTGCCTCGTTTAAAAAAAAAAAAGTTTTACCATCTGTTCTGGCTTAAGCTGAGGCTGAATTAAGAGGATAAGCTGTTGCTTCTGTAACTGTAACTTCATTAATACCATTTTAGAAACAGGGAGTGGTAAGAAAGTAAAATAAATCTATAAAAGTCTAAAAGGATCAACCACAAGAATTCTTCTTTGCCAGGTGGTATTTTATTTGAACTTGGCCATGAAGGCTATTTCTTTATGTCTCACTATGTTCCATGGAAAAGAAGCTGAAATGGACTCATCAAAATATTAGATCATTTAGCCAATTTTTTTAAATCAAATTTCCTCTGAGTTTTAACATTGCATTGTGTTCTATGGGGCTTAAAAGACATATTTGAATTAGTCGTTGCCCTGAAGGAATGCGCATTGCAAGCGGGGCGCTTAGGCATCTGTTTCTGGAATAACACTCTCTAGAGGCGAAGACAGCCAAACACCCTAAGCAAGGCCAGGGCTGTGGAACAGGAAGGGAGAGGAGGTGTCAGCCCTTCCCTGCTTATGCCCATACCATCAGCTGTAGGCAGCATATCTTTAGGGATGCTATGTTACTTTTTGATATGCACAGAGCCAATTACTTAAGTTCTTTCATTTTCCATGATAAACCAAAGAGGAATTCTGTTTACAGCTTCAGGAGCACATAAATCAGTTGACTCCATGGGCACAAGGAATTTTAACAGGTATCTTATGTGTTCTGTCTCAACATTTGGCACCCATCAGAAATATCTGGATCATTTTTATTTTACTAATTAATACATATACTTATTAAGTGTAAGTGAACTCATTAGAAAAGAATCTTTCTGGACCCAAGACCCAAGGATGAGGTCTGAGCATGAGTGGTCTGACGTTGCCTGGCCGGGGACTGACACAGCTAGGAGCTCCCTTGGAATACCCACATCGCAGAGCGAAGTATCAGCGTTGAGCCCTGGGTCTGCTTGCTCTCCAGCTTTGGGTTGATGCACATCTGAGAGGCAGCAGGGGGTGCTCAGGTAGTTGGGTTCTTGCCATCCACTTCAGGGGATACAGAGTGAATTCCAGGCTCCTGTCCTTAGAGGGGCCCAGTCCTGCAATTGGTGGGCATTTGGAGAGTAAACCAGTGGCTGAAACAGTCTCTCCCTTCTTCTCCCTCTCTTTACTATTAAAACCAAAGGTTCACTAAGTAGTTTTAATGAATTCTAGGAACCCCTGTGTTAAGTAATTATTATAAAACTATCTTGTTAAAGGTTTATTTATATAAAAGGCAGAGTATGCAGAGAAAGATGGAACAATAGAAGACAAAGAGAGAGAGGGGGAAAGAGAGAGAATCTTCCACCTACTGGTTTAGTGCCCAAATGGCTGTAAGGACTAGGGTTGTGCCTGAAGCCAGGAGCCAGGATCTTCTTGCATGTGGGAGCCGAGTCCCAAGAACCTGGTCCTCCTTCTGCTTGGTGCGGCCATTACCAGGGAGCTGAATTCAAAGTGGAGCAGCTGGGACTGGATCGGCAGCCGTATGGGCTGCCGGCATCACACAGAAAGGCTTTTACCTGCTAGGACATAGCACCGGCACTACTCCAAGCCCACAGTCCGGATTATCCCTTTTTCTCTCAAATTTGTGAGTTGAGGTTTTCCTCTTAGGAGTTTACAGAAATAAGATAAATCATCCCAGCCACCTCTTAATCAGTGAGAAGGTATGAGAGTACTTTTCACTTTTAGCCTCCAACCAAACAGGCTGTTGCTTACCTTAGAACATTCTCTTTGTAGCAGCACTTGGATCTCCTATGCTCTCTATTCCTCACACCCGCAGGAGCGCTGCGTCTTTGCGAAATGCTCACGCAGGAAGTGTACGCGTGGAAGGTCCCTGAAGCTTAGTCCTAATAAGACAGCATTTCTCTGTAGCTCGGGCAATAACGACCACTCCATTAGCTTCAGGTGTCCCAGGTGTGGCGATAGCTCCTCAATCTAAACTTCTGCCTTTGGGGTGGGGGGGAGGGCTCGTCACTCAGATGCAGCCAGTTGTCTATTTGCCATTTCTACTTGAATAGCTACACATGTCTTTAATTTGGCTGGCTTGGGGGTTCTTCCATTTGAAAAAAAAAAAAAGAGAGGAAAAAAAAGCGAAAACAAACCAAAACTGTTTCTCTCCTAGAATTCTCCCCTTTAAAACAAATTTCTTTATTTTCATAGTTTCCGATGCTCAGAAAATATCTTTGTTCTTTCTCTTGTTATTCTTCCCACCAAATCCATTAGCTAACAAATCCACATATTAGTACTATAATATATGCTGAATCCATTCTTTTCTTCATATATCCACTGTCTCCAATGTAACTGCATCTACTGTAACTACTCAAGTTTACTCACTAATGTTGTGTTGCTAAATTAGAATAAAATATAAACTACTTACTATGGCTTGCAAAGCCTTACCTAGGCGGGCCCACGCTTAGCTTTTCCATGCTACCTTATCTCACTGCCTCTATTCCCTCGTGCTTCTCTCCCAGGCTTCCATTTCTTAACATCTCCCCGACGTTACCGGCTTTAGGTGCTTCGGTTGTTTCTCCAGGTTGAAAACCCAGCGGAGAGCTATTTGCATGCATGAGTATGTGCATCCTTTCAACATTAGGTCAAATGCTCTCTCCTCAAAAGGCTAAGCGAGAGTCTGGCGCGATGGCCCAATGGCTTAATCTTCACCTTACATGCGCCAGGATTCTATAGGGGCACTGATTTCTGTTCTGACTGCTCCACTTCCCATCTGGCTCCTTGCTTATGGCCAGAGAAAGCAGTAGAGGATGGCCCAAGGCCTTTGGACCCTGTACCCAGCTGGGAGATCCTGAGGAAGCTCCTGGCTTTGGATCAGCTCAGCTCCAGCCATTGTGACCATTTGAGGAGTGAGCTAGCACGTGGAAAATCTTTGTCTCTCCTTAAATCTGATCTGCCTTTCCAATAAAAACAAATCTTTTTTTAAGGCGATTCTAAGTACAGCTTTTGCCCCCTCTTATATTACCTTCCAAACATGCCTTAGTAGCAGGAGAGGCATGGTGGGAATAGCAACTACACATTGGATTTGAAAACAAACAAATGTTTATATCCACCATCTAGCTTTTAAGAAATACTGGTCAGGAGTAGATGTTCAGTGCGATAGTTATGATGCCTGAGCTGTTGCTTTCCATATGGGAGTGCTTGCTTTGCATCTTGGCTTTTCTGCCCTGATCCAGCGTTCTGCTACTACATGCCTCGCAAGTCAGTACTGGTAGAATTCTGGCTGGCAGCACACGGAAGCTCTCGCTCTTTCAAATATTATGTGTGCGTATATATACTTAAATGTCTGTTGAATTTTCTTTACAGGGTCTTTAGTGACTCAAATCAACATCTTGGCTTCTTCCCTCTACATTATACAAATATTAAAGGTGAAGTGTGTATTCCTAGGAACTGAATCGAGGATACACAGGTTCACAGTCAGTAGACAGAGACCAAATGGTTTCTCAAACAGTTGTGGCAACTTACATTCCCATTAAAAGTGTTTAATTGCTCGTTACCTTCATCAATATATTATTGTTCACTTTTTCATTTTACAGTCCCGCAAGTAACAATGAATGAACGTGATCTTAACTCTATTTCCTTGGTTACTGGTGAAGATGAATTCATTTTAATATTCCCACTGGACATTTATCTTATATTGTGCAGTGCCTGTTAACATGTAAGCTGTTCTCTCATTCTAAAGGTTTAATAATTTTTCATCAATTATTTGCTTTGTAAAGTTTCTTCTAATGTGTAATAAGTCCTTTCACATTTTAACATTTTGTAAAAATTAATTAAGTGAAAGTGTAATTTAGTAAGCTTATCATTACTTTTACTTAGCTTTTGTTGTTAAATCTTTCTTGAAAGAATGCCTTAAAAATCAGGCAGGTGCAACAGTATCCCACTCTATCATCTGTACATGTTTTCCTCTTTGGGCTTTTGCGTTTTTACCTTTCATGAAGCAGGGATTGATTTTTTTATATATGACAGAAAGTACAAGTCCAGTTTCATTATTTTGCCATGTGAACAGCCAGTTGTCTAATAGTAAATTCTTTTATTTGCCTTGGATTTCAAATGTCATTTCCCTCAATATTCTTGCTTTCAAAACATTTCTGTGTGTTACCTTAGTTCATTGCTGTTTCTGCCTTCACCAAGCACGTGTGCTTACATTTAATTACTTTATATTGAGCCTGACAGAGCATGTCAGCCCACCTGACTCACGAATCTCTGAGTTCTATTCTCCCCTATACTTTTCATGTTACCTTTATTTGTTTTTATTTTTCTGAGGATTTATTTCATTTTCTTTGTTACAGAGAGAATGAGAGACAGAGAGAAACGCCTTCTATCCACTGCTTCCCTTACAAATAGCCCCAAAGGCCTGAGCTCAGCTGATCCTACACCAGGAGCAAGGAGCCTCGAGCCGCCTGTGATCCTCAACATGGATGCAAGGGCCTAAGGCCTTGGGACACGCTCTGCCACCTCCCCATGCCAGAAAGGACAGGGTGACAGCTGGATTGGAAGTCAAGCAGCCTGGACAGGAAGTGGTACCCAAACAGGGTGTGAGGACGTGAATCAAGCCGTTGGCTCATGGTACTTTCAGAGTCAGCTTATCAACACCACCAGCAACAATAGCCACTCTTGGGACTTGGATGGAGAGTTATGCTTAATTTGTAGATAAATTTGAACAGGATTTTTTTAATGCTTCTGAATTATCTGTGATACTGAGTTCCAGTCCATTAATACCATATAGCTTTCCTTTCCTCAGTTTCATTATAATATCCTTCAAAGTATTTTATAATTTTCCTCATAAAAATTTTGCATAATGTATGTTAGATTAATTTTTGCTTTCATCTTGACGCTATTTATATTGTATTTAATGCCACTTTTCTGTTTATTGTTCCATAGAGATGAAGTTGAATTATACGTACTTATTTTATATCCAGAAATTATTAGTTGTAATAAAGCATTACAGTATGCAAATGAGAACATTTTGTTTTATCTTTGTCGATCCTTACATGGTGTGTTTTATTTTCTTAGCACTTCATGCTGTTTAGACTTTCAAAGGAAATATGATAGAAGATACAACTGCGTTGTACCTAATCACAAAGAAAATGCATTGAGCATTACAGCATCACGACATCCCCTGTGATTGTTACCCTGTGTTTCACTTACAGATTTAAGAGCACAAGCATCCTTAAAGAGATTCAGAACTACAATAATGTTTCTATTTTCTGTCTTTCAGGCAATCAGTTGTCTAATACAACTAATTCTTTTTCTTTTAAGGATTTATTTATTTTTGTATTGGAAAGGCGGATATACAGAGAGGAGGAGAGACACAGAGGAAGATCTTCCGTCCAATGGTTCACTCCCCAAGTGACCGCAATGGCTGGAGCTGAGCCAATCCGAAGCCAGGAGCTTGGAGCTTCCTCCAGGTCTTCCATGTGGCTGCAGGGTCCCAAGGCTCTGGGCTGTCCTCAACTGCTTTCCCAGGCCACAAGCAGGGAGCTGGATAGGAATCAGGGCTGCTGGGATTAGAATCAGCTCCCATATGGGATCCTGGTGCGTTCAAGGTGAGGACTTTAGCCACTATGCTATTGTGCCAAGCCCATCTAATACATTCTTACAGAATACTTTGGTACAAAAGTCCTGAAGGTTGGAACTGATGAGTCTTCAGACATGTTTATAATAGCAAATATCATATACTGAGTTCTTTGCGATTTTGTGTGTAGGGGAAGTGTCCTGGGCTAAGAATGTAAGGTCCAATGGTTAATCCACCTCCTGCAAGTGCTAGCTTCTTATATAGGTGCTGGTTTCTGTCCTGACTGCTCCACTTCCAACCCACCCTGCTTCTGGATGGAAAGCAGTGGAGGATGTCCCAAAGCCTTGGGTCCTTGAACCCATATGGGAGACCCAGAAGAAGCTCTTGGCTCTTAGCTTGGGACAGGCTTCACTTGAGCCATTGTGGCCACAGGAGCAGAGATGCAGTGGATGGAAGATCTTTCTGTCTCTCCTTCTCTATGTAAACCTGCCTTTCAAATAAAAAATAAATAAATCTATTTACAAAAATTGTTTAATGTAGTTCTTCTGGACTACTAAATGAAATGGTTACTGCAAGTCATTTGAACTGCATTTAGAATATATATAAAATTAGGAGACATGCTATACAGGTAGCTTTGGCTACAGGAAGCAATTTTTTTTTAACGCAGATAGAGACAAAAAATA
The DNA here is from genome assembly GCF_017591425.1 of Ochotona curzoniae. Classification (NCBI taxonomy): domain Eukaryota; kingdom Metazoa; phylum Chordata; class Mammalia; order Lagomorpha; family Ochotonidae; genus Ochotona; species Ochotona curzoniae. Next base: position 65,681,495 of record NW_024466599.1, read on the forward strand.
TAAACAATGTGAGTGACTCAGCTTTCCATTCGACTCAATGAGCATAGTCTAGAAAGAGCATACAAGGAGCACGCAGACATCTACTTACTAATCAAGCCTGGTTCTGCAGAGTGCTCCTTGCCTTCCGATTTTGCAGACTGTAGCTTCCTATTTCCGGCCTGTATCAGACACACTGAACTTCATCTGGTTCTTCCTATGTGCCAGGCTTCTTTCTATAAGGCGCTTATCATTCCGTAACAATGAACTCAGTTTTCACAGAGGTAAGTCCATATTCATGGCTCACATGTGCTGATCACTTAACTTTAGGATAACTTGTTTTACCAAATACTATACTACCTTTTAATACAAGTAATAATTACAATATTTTATTTGTATAGTTGTTCCTTGATTACTGTTTTTCCCCAAGGGAAAAAATATCAACTCTATGTTGGCTCAGAGTTTATATCATGGGATGCTTCTTTCAGGGAATAGCACATGGGACATGTTTCACAAGGAATCAAATGGATAGATGTTTAAAAGCAGTAGCCTTATCTTTTGTGAGTGTAAAAAATAATTCATGGGGCCCGGCACCGTGGCACAAGTGGTTAAAGGTCCTCGCCTTGCACGCCCGGGATCCCATATGGGCGCCGGTTCTAATCCCGGCAGCCCCGCTTCCCTTCCAGCTCCCTGCCTGTGGCCTGGGAAGGCAGTCGAGGACAGCCCAAAGCTTTGGAACCCTGCACCCGCGTGGGAGACCCGGAAGAGGCTCCTGGCTTTGGATCGGCATAGCACCGGTCCGTTGCGCTCACTTGGGGAGTGAATCATCGGACGGAAGATCTTCCTCTCTGTCTCTCCTCTCTGTATATCCGCCTTTCTAATGAAAAAATAATAAAAATAAATCTTTAAAAAAAATAATTCATAAACAATTACTATGTAAAAATTGCTCTAAAAGTACAATCCAAGGGATAGGAATAGTGTGCTGTACCAATTTGCAAATAATAAACATGATTCTAAATTTCACATTGATAAATACTTTTTTGAAGGGCCTAAAAATTGAATTTGTGTTTGATAAAATCCATAAACACTTAACCATACACCAAGGCAGAACAAAATAAGTGATTATTATAAGCATAAGCAAGGTCTGTGGAAGAAGTTATGAAATCTAATTGGATTGATTAGACAAAGTCTTATGAAAAATAGTTAAGGGGGCCTTGATAGAGGAGGGTGAAGTAGCAGAGAGCCTGATAACGTGATGCCCAAGCTAAGATCAAAAAGTGATCAAACTTGGAAAATTGAATCACCTTGACAGATGTAGGGATACAAAGGCCGAATGAATGTAAAGTGTGGGCATTATTTTTCGCAGTAGAAGGGCATCATTGAACTTCCTGGAGCAGGAGAAAAGTGCAATCAGAAGCATGCATCATTGAACACGGATCAGAGAAGGGAAGTGTGCTGGAGAGAGAACAGTTATAATGGTGTTATACATGTCCAGGGAAAAACAGCATCCACACAGGTGGATAATTAGAAGTATTCAGGTAATAGACAACAAAGAGGGAAATTTTTAAAATCCCAATAGGGTGCCATGGATAATTTAGTGCACCTTTCTATTATCACATTCTCTGTGCCTATAAGGGGAATAATATTAACACATGGCTTAATTCATTGCTATGTATTTGTTAATTTTATAGACATCTAATAAGATTTTAAGAAAAAATATAGTTACTATCCCTTAGGTCTACCATGGCAAATACTTAGTATGTGTTAATTGCATTATCACCTTAAAACACCGGCGACAACTACATCTGAGATATTAGACCATAAATTACTGTCAGTCAGACATAAAACCCTTGCTTATCTTCTTACTGATTTTATAACTATAATTGCTTAACTACATCAGAATTAATATGTAAACACTAACCAAAAAAAAAAAAAAACCCACCACAATGCTAGGGCTGATCCAATTGCTATGATTCATTTATTCATTCATTCAAAAGTGTCCTGACTAGCTCCTGTGATCGCCCACTTACCATCAACTTTCAAGCACTGATTTTATCTCACACACAACAAGCTTTTTTATTTGGAGAAACGGCATTCAGTGGCAAGAGTATTTTCACAACACAAGATGCCTAAGATGTGCTTATTATACTTGATCTAGAACCACTCTGCCTGCTTTATAAAGGAGCTGTTAGCAAGCAGTGAGCAAAGATTTATGTGTATATGTCTCCTAACGTGCAGTTTTCTTCCTTTTACTTAACGATAACCACACAATTAAAAGTAAGGTCCTTTTAATAGTCTATCCATCATTCTTACATACTGATGACCTCCATATGCTTAAATTTAAATGCTTTTATTGGTGAGGACCTTGCTGCATACTGAATGTGTAAAACATATTTTCAAGGAGTTAAATCAAATATTCCAGTCATTCATTCTCAAGAGTGTAGAAATAAGGGTCACCAGATGTGAAATTAACTAGTGTTCAGAACCCGAACTTATAGAGCAAGGTTAATTTTTCACAATATTGATATAGCTGGATATCTAGTTTCAGGAAAACGCAGCTCATGTGCATTATAATGGTACAATACTTCCTTGATGTTTTTAAATACTCACTGAACTACTCATCTTCAGTAATTTCTTGTTGCTTGCATTCAAAGTGTATCTCAGTAGTTCTCAAACTTCTAGGGAATGCTGGAGTCTTGACAATTCAATGAGCCTTAGGAAACAGTATTAACAGGAGAATGATCACCCATACACGCTTGCAATTTATTATATACTGATGTATTTTAATATATAAAATCAATGCATATTCTAACCTGATAACTAATTGCACCCTGGGCATCTATGCCTCTCATAGTTCAAGAATCCTGAGATTTCTCAGTCCACTTACTAATATGCTTTCAACGGCTGCTGGGTTCATTATACCACACTTTCCTAATGTAAGGCAAATTTTAGCCATTTCAGGAAATGGGTGGTGTTGCCTCTGTTGTGTTTAAAAATCATGATTTAGTACCCCAGATCATGTTTCTAAAGCAAAATAGGTACAAAATGGATTAAGTACTCACATTCAAGCCTTGAATTATTGAAGAAGATGAAGGACCAAACTATGATTTTGTATCAGAAATTATTTTCAAAGGGTTTTAAAAGTTACCAACTAATTTGATTTTTAAAGTGCTGTTTTCTTTGTGAGATGCAAACAAAATATGGCTATATGGAGAGAAAACAGGAATGTTCCTTTACACACCTTTTTTCCAGATTAACATAAACTAGGCAAATACTCCATGATATTTTCCCCAGGGATTTGTTACTTTAAATAGTATTACCAGAAATTACTTTTTACTTAAATTGTACTAAGGCACAACCTTATTTTTTTTTTTATTATTCTTACTACTCTATGAATTTGGAATTACCATCCTTCATTTACTAAGGTGAAATGTGAGAGTCAAAGAAATTGTATAAACCATGGCTAGTTCATGATGGTATTGAAAATCAACCATAATTTTTCTCACTTGACTTCCATTGATTTTAACAGATAAAGCCATATTCCTTAAATCAGTGTCTTGACCTGGTTTTCAGTTAGTCCTGCGAATTTACGGTTTCAAGTCCATTCCAAGTGAGCACATGAAGAGAGGTCCATTTCATGGCTCTAATGTGTCAATCATGAAATCCAATGGAGAATCAACATTTTCCTCCTGCTTATCTTCCTTTCACAAGTAGCATTACTTTCTATGCCACTTCATCACAAAGTGGTGTCGCATAGAATTTTTAAAATCATTAAATTCACACTTGTATTAAGAAATATTTTATTAACAAAACAGTAAATTCCACTTGCTTAGCATTTCCAGTAATGGGGTAAATTGGCCTTGCAACAGAAAAACAAAACAAAACAAACCCCTTAGATACCCAGCCACACGAAGCACTAGAAGGGTAGGGTCTTGTGGCCTTTCCTGATGTCATAGGGATTGACCACCTCACACATTATCATAGTATTTTTTTTAAAAAGGCAACACATTACATGGATAAAAAAGAAACCTACTCAATCATAAAAGTTACACTCTAGAGATGTAACCAAATTTATGCCAGGTAAGTGTGAAATCTTTTATTAATTGCAGGTTATGTATGGAACCCTGATATGTTTTGTATGAAGATACTTTAATTTTATTCAAGTCGTTTTCTTTCCCTAACTCATGTTCTTTTCTTTCTCCATTCAGAAAAAAATTACTAGATTTTGTATAGACCAATTAACAACAAACAATTTATAATAGAAAGATTATATAGTTGCATGAGATTTCATAATTATGCCGGAAAGAACCACTGCTATCAATCTCAAACATCAAGTTTCATACTTACACTACTGGAAAATGTCACTAATCAAATTATTTTCTAATAGACGTCAGAATTTCATTCGATGGAAGTAGCTCAACTCCAAAGGCCAAAGCCAAATGGAAAAGCAACCACATTTTTAAAAACCTCAAGCTGTAAATTTTTAAATCCATTTTTTTTTTAAATTTCACTGGCTTTCCCTGAGTAAGATTAAATGAGAGGGGGGAAAAAAAAAAAAAAAAAAAAAAAAAAAAGACCTGTGAATTCTTTAACCTGGCAAGTTTAAGCAAATGTAAAACTTAAACCTGAATTACTGAATATTGAATTTTTGTTTCACACCATCTGACTTTCTGGATCACACACAAAAAAAGGCCTTTTAGATTCTTCATGTGTGACAAATTTTCTGCAACCAAAGGTGGTGGTGATTTGCTATGAATCATATCTCTCTAAGGCGCTTTATGTCTGAAACGCAGGCCGCTTCTTGGCTTTTTTTCTTTATCAACGACAATATCTCAAAGAATATTTTGCATTTTTTTGCTTTTGTTGGTTAAAGCTAATTTTCAATATATTTTTCTTCTTTAGTGAAATTTAATATAATTTTCGGTTCAAGTAATGTGACCAATATTTACCAAAGAATCACTTTATAAATTGATAATGCGGTTTTTGCACTACCTTGTCATATTGATAATTTATTGCTGTGAACATCATTGAAGTAATATGCAAAAACAAGTGTATAATCTCTAACTTCCTACAACTTAATGTATGTTAAACTAAAGCTATCTTTAATGATATATATGTAAGACCAGGAAAGTTAAAGTAGTCAATCATTAAAAGATAGAGAATGAATGTTTAAAATGGGTAGTAATACAGAATTAAAAAATTATTGAAAATACTTTCTTAGTTGAGAAAAGTGTTTACTTTCCAAAAATGTTTATCATGCACATCAGGTTCAGAGAATATGTGTCTGTATATATTACTTTATTGGAAATAAAGTTTTTAATTGCAGCAGCCAGAGTTAAGGTATAGGTTAACCAATTTCTGTAACCTGCTCACATAATAATTCATATTCATGCAGCAGTATACAGTGATATTTTATTTGGTAGACAAAGGTTCCATTTCATTAGGGACTAAAATTTTCTCAGGGCATCCTGGGAACAAGATCTCAGTGAAGCAAATCACCCCATTTGTCATCAATACCTTGGCACAACTGTCTTCCTTTCTGTTTTTCAATTTGTCAGGAAATGGTTACTATCAAATGCACATTTGGGTCTCCATTCTGTATTTTGGCTTCCTGTGTGTGTGTGTGTGTGTGTGTGTGTGTGTGTGTAATGCAATATAACTGTTTGGTGTGCAAATATGAGTATCTGGGGGAGAAAAGATTATAAGATACATATGTATATATTTTACTTTCTAATTCACACCTTCCGTACAAATACTAAAACTTAACTGCAACAGAATGAAGGCTGTACATGAAAAAAAAAAAGCAGCTGAGTCTTTTTTATATACATTCATACATATCTTCCTTAGAATAAACACTACACTGTATTCTTTAAAAAATTAAGTAATTGTGGCAATTTATAATGGTGGCAAAAAAAAATCAACTGAAATAATTGTTCCTCTGATGTCATGAAACTCCCTATACTTAGCAACACTTAGAACGTTGAATTTTCCAAAAATGGCCGAAGAGCAGAGATATATTTTGCGTTTTTCTATACAACAGGCTATAAAACATCACTTATCACAGTCCAGAAAGCACACAGAGATGGATTTTATATAAACATATGTAATAACATAGTAAGCGTGCATGAAAATTTCCAATGATTGCCTCTATGCCCTCATTTGCATTTTGAAATTTTAGTGTGAAAATCTGCCTTATGTTTCACATCTTTGAAAATAAGGCCTCCATAATTGTTTCCTTTCCTCCCAACAACCAGAAAGGGGCTTTTTGAATGTGTTCCTACACAAGTCTTCCAAAAAGCCAGTACTTCATTTCCAGCAAGTTCCCACCACTGCTACAGTTGCACCAGGCGGCAAACTCCGAGGTTTGCAGCGTTGAGTCACTCGGAAGGGACAGTCTTATCAGCAATCGGACTGACTTCTCAGGAAAGCGCTAGCACTTTGGCTAAATCCAGGATCGTAGGTAGCTTCTTTTTTAGTGTTATGTTTTGTGTCGTTTTTGTGTTGTGCCTTGATGTTGTAATACTCCTTTGCTTTATGAATGCGTGCGGTCATCACTGTCTTTTAGAAATGTTCCAGCAACATAAAGACAGGCAGAGTGGATGAAAACACTGTGGATGTTAGGGAATTGATTGGCCCCTGTTTTTTTGTTTTTTTCTTTTTTTGAGAAACAAGAGCATGAGATACTTGTTTGTTTTTTTAAAAACAGTCTTTCCTTCCTGATTGCATTCCCTGTCTTCTTTTGTATGTGCTTCGTAAAAAGGAAAGTAAATAAGTTTATATTATGTCTCAGATAAAATGACGACTATTTCTATACACGTGTCCTTCTAAGATCTCGGGATCAGACATAATACTCTTTATCCTTGTTTTTCTTGTTTTTGTTGGCGCTTTTCGCACTGCTGGGCTGTTTCTCCTTTACGACAGCCCCGTTGGACTGTGCGGAGTTACTGATGTAGTTTCGACTCTCGTCCACGTGGTAGGAGCCTTCATCTCGGTTTCTGTACTTGTACATGGCATAGAGGAGGATGAGGATGCATAGGGCGGCAGCAGCTACGATCCCAACGACCATGCCTGTCGTACTGCTTGACTCCCGAATCACTTCCGCCGAGCCTGGGTATGGCTCTCTCCCACCTGCCCGGGTTGGGTTGGCTGCAGGAAACAGGAAGAGAAACGAACAGTAAAGCATTATTAACTTGACTGAGTGCCGTGGAGCCACATACAATCACATTCGAATAGGTGTCAGTACCTAATGGGACAGTCCCTGTTGCTAGGAAAAGTCTACCGTTGCTGTGTGGAGCAATCACCACAAACCAGAGACTGCGCATCAAAGTGCTGTGAGAGATTTGCTGCCACCTTTTCTCTGTCCCAGATCAATTCTGTTAATAAGGTCATGTACGCAGAACATCACAAAAGCTTCAGTGAGCTCTAAAGGGTGATTGATGTCAGTGTGGTGGGTGAAAAAAAGTGAATTAAGTAAAATCACAGAGCACAACAGCTCCACCCTATATAATCAGAAGCAATCATTTTAAGAATCAAGTTGATGTTGCCACAGGACACCTAGGGCTAACTTCAGACTGAATAAGGTCCAGTAAATACAGAAATATGTGATAAGTCATAATGCCTTGTGTAGAAATTAGTATTGCATATTGATAATTAAAATTTTTGAAGAGTCAGCATTTTGAAGTATAATTTTAGTTACAGCATCATCAAGTTCTTATTTCCTTTTCTGTTTAAGATCTATTTGTGTACACATCATGGGAACGTTTTATTTATCCACTGGCAAGGACCGAATAATGTCCAAAGCTAAACTGAGCACTAGAAATCTAGAAAATATTATTTCTCAGCTTTCAAGATCTTCCTGATTCGTTTCAAGATAAAACTCCTCACCAATACAGATAATAAAAGAGTGACTGACCTAGTTATGTTCGGCTAAAAAAAAAACTCTGATTCAATCTTTTCAAAGTATAAGTAAGGGTCTTGGTGGGGTCAAAGTAAAGGGCTTTCAAGGTGCCTAATGTCTTCTCTACGGCATTTTCTGGAACTAAAATTAGCTATGGGTGATGAACAAAAGGCCTAGGGTTTGGCTGGTAGAGGAGGAAGATGGGGGTCAACGAGGTCTCTCAACAGTCTTTTAATGTAAAAGAATATGACTCTATGGAGGACAGATCCTATCCTGCTGTTTTAACCCGTGTCATTTTTCTCTTTGGTTTAGGTTTTCTGTTTTTCCTCTTTCATTTCTTCTATAAGATATTAGTTCTCTGATACAATTGATTAAAAATTTTACAACTTTTAAGATGCCATTCTCTATAAACCATACAAAATAAATGTAAATGATATGTAGACATTGTATATATTGGATATGTATACATACATATGTGCTTCATGTGCAGGAATATTTCAACATTTACTCACATGAGATATATATGTATATCTCTCAACACTTAGACACACACACACACACACACACCTCAACAGCTGCAATTGAGCAGATGCAGGAGATTGCAATTGTGCTTTTATTTCACTGCTACCTGACATCATTCAGTAACTGCCTTTGCTGACATCAGCCACGTTTCTTCTGCCCAAATACTCATTTCCTTGCTCTCGTTTCTTTTCTTTCCCCAAATAAATATTTACAAATATAGCCACTCACAAATCACAGTGCTCAGAGTCAAAGTGGCAGTATGCTGTGCTTTGCACTTGGAAAAAGTAGCAGGTAAAACCTATGCTTAAAAAATCACCGCTTGTTTTATAAAACCCTGTGTAAGGTTGCTCAATAAAAGGCCGTGGAGTTACTTCTGGGACCAGGGTAGGAGCTGACAAAGACTATAATCCACAGTATTTGATTACAGAAAATTAATTTCCTCTCAAAGGAAACAGAGCTTAATGCAGTCACTGTGTCACTACCTGACAAACCAAAGGCAGCCCTTTCTCTTTTAAACACAGTTATCTTTGCCAAAGCATGCCAATTAGCTCAGCTGCTAATTTTCACTAAATAACAACTTTGTGCTCTTTCCTTTGGCAGATCATTCTCTAATCACAGTATCTTATAGGGCTAAAAAGGAATCTTATTTAAATACTACCTAAGTCATTTTCCCTGTTGCAATGCTTTCATTGCAGGCACATTTTCACAATTGTCTCCCTTGTCTGTCAGAATAAGGAGGACAGAGATAGCAATCTTCACCATTCTGCTCATGATAAAAAAATGAGAGGATTTCTTATTTAAATTTTCTTTACCAAGGATATTCACATTTACACACTCATTTAGGAACTGGCATCATCAGTGGACTACATTACCTATAGGTGTTAATTTTATGCACTCAACTCTCAGATGTTTGCAAAAACATGCAGCACACCCACAACAAATGGGTGCTAAACCTAGGATAAGACTGCAAAATGTAAAGCAAAACCTGAAATATTTCAGTTTGTCTTACAGGCCTCCCAAAGGAAAAATAATTTTTGGTGATGCCAGCCAAAATGGTGTTTAAGTTGCATTGGTTCTGTAAATATCTCCATGTAATGCTTATGTCAGGACTCTAAGTTTTATAACTTAAAAATAGCATGCAAAAACTCTCAAACTGAAATCTAATCTAAAAGAACAAACATTTTATCTCCACCCCACTTCCCAATTTTCACTAGAGATTCTATACCCACTCAACTGGCAATCTTTTGGTTTCTTTGGAATATATAGTTGGTTTCTTATATTTTTTTTCTATTTGTGAATCAAGTCTAAATGATAAGTGGTATTTCTTTTAGTTCTTTAAAACACTGATGGGTTAACATGTGAAAGGGACAGTCAGTCTCTCTCTCTCTCTCTCTCTCTCTCTCTCTCTCTCACACACACACACACACACGGGGAGATTTATTCTTCCAGCTGCTGATTTATTGCCCAACTGACTGTGATAGTCAGGAGTGCCAGCCTGAAACTAAGAGTCATGAACTGCAACCAGGTTTCCTAGGTGAGTGATAGAAGCTCAGTCAAGTAGTTGGACAACCATCTGCTGTTTCTCAGTGTACTAGTAGGCAGCTGAATTGGGACCTGGGTAGCTGGGCTTCAGCGGGATATGAGCCTCCTAAGTGGCAGCTTGATTTGTTACATCCATTGCCTGCACCTCTGCATTTATTCTAAGAACAAAACTATTTATGTATCAATGGAACAGCTTTTCCAGATCTACTATAAAAAGCTAGGGAAATTTAAATAAACTTATGAATTATAAATATGGCTTCACTCATCATCAATGCTTTGTTTACTTCTAAAAAAAATCTGAAAAAATTATTACTAAAATAAATACAAAGAAACAATAAATGGCCAAGGCTAAATGTATTCTTATGTCATTTGTATAAAATTAGCATAAAAGAGAGTAATCTCTTAGCCATTTATGACAATACTAAAAAAGAGAAATCCAAAACTAATTTTCAAGTTACATGGGTCTTAGAATTTGACATGCCCTTTAACTCCATAAAAAACTAAAATTAAACCATTTTAAAATACAGTCTGAAGTAGACTGTTGTGGTATCGTGTGTGTGTGTGTGTGTGTGTGTGTGTGTGTGTGTGTGTAGGCTGGATCTCGGCTCAACTTCCAGTCCAGATTCCTGCTACTGCTCCTGGGAAGCAGTGGATGATGGTCCAATTGCTTGTGCCTCTGCCCCTTTATGGAAGACCTGACAGAAACTCCTGGCTTTGGCCTGGACTAGCCCCAGTGGTTGTGGTCATTTTAGAAGTACAGCAAGTAGACAGAGGGCTTTCCTTTCTCTCTCTATAACTCTGCTTTTCAAATAAGCCAATAAATCATTCTTCTTCTTAAATGAAATTTATATTTCTTGCTCCTTTTTAAAAAGCTTTATTTTTAGTTGAAAGACTGACAGAAAGTAAGAAAGGAAGGAGAGGGGAAGAGAGAGACAGGTATCTTCCATTTGTAGGTGTACTCATCAAATGGCTACAACAGCCAAGTCTGGGTCCAGGCAAAACCAGGAGCCAGACACTCCATCCTATTCTCCTACATGTATTAAAGGCCCAGATCCGCGGGCTATATTCCACTGCAGGTACGTTAACAGGAACCTAGACAAGACACGGAAAAGCCAGGACTTGAACTGGCAATCCAATCCAAGATGCTGGCATGACAAAAGGTGAAATAACGTGCTGTGCCACAACACCATCTCCAAGACATTTTAAATTCAAGTAACGTGCAATATGATGTCCTCAGCAGTGCTGAAACCTGAGTAAATGTACTTGAGTTGACTCTCAGTCCTTCTCTTGTTCATTGTCCCCCCAAGTTATAAAATCATCCAGAAAAACATAAAATAGAGAGCAAGAAAGAAAAGCTAAGTGTTGGGATGTGCATTGGTTAGCTTCAGAACTTTGAAGACTGAAACACGTTGACTCTCATTTTTGTTTAAAACTAAGTTCATGCAACTAATTCATTATGTTGAACCCAGAGACAGAAGGAGTCTGGACTAATGAAGACTTGACTGGTACAGATGACAATCACTAGCAAGCCAAAGCATTGATTATCCTTCCTTTGTGATGAAAAATATACAAATATTCAGATTTGGGGGCAGTCTACATATTTTAATTTGAATCAAGGTCACTAGCAGGGGAAAAACAAAGTGTACAAACTGAAATCTAAGGTTGTCAAGCTCATTTGTGGCTTTTTCCAATGACTCATATGGAAAAAAATAATCATGAATTTTACATAATTTATGGAAATACTACGAAGAAAGTAATCACTTATATAATTCTATCTCCACAGTCAGGAAACTTAGGCAAGAATTCCCATTTTCACATACTCCTCAGAGTGAAATGAAATTCAGTGTAAACTCCTCATCTGCTCCATATGGGAGAATACATGAATAAAGTAATGAGAGCAAATAAGCTTCATGGTTTTTCAACGGAAACAAATCAGAAACTTTTGATTGTGATAGTGTTGGCAATGCAGTATTAGAATAGCCATTACCTTTTCATATTTTTTTTTCATAATTCTCCTATTAAATATCTATGGGAAAATTCATAGGGTTATGTTAATTTAAATTCTCTCCCAGCTCTCTCTCTTTCTCTCTATCTCTCTCCATCCTAATATCGAGCTATACCTAATGGGTTCCAGAGCTTTTTGGATGGTCTGTTTTGGCCCAGTTGTTACATCTAAAACCTGGTATACTAGCTTCATAAACTGTTCATTTTCTAGTATCTGACTAATATTATGATTAATCAGGTATGCAGAAATTTTCAAGTGTTGAAAGTTATTAGTATTTCTATATTTTACTCCAAACCAATTTATTCAGATCAGGTCTTACTCCCCTATAGAAAATGCACAATGCAGATGGCATATTCCATTGTCACATAAGGAGAAATTCATCTGTTGCTCCGTATAAAAAGTTACAAAGTTAAATCTTTAACAATCTTCTCCTCAAGTTTGCTACATGAATTACCTTACAGCTTGACGGGAAAGAAAATGATTCTGATGTGCCTTCATCCTTTGATAGTCCTGGGTACCATGTCTGTGAAAGACATATTTCTCCACAATAGAAATTAACTGGGATTCACTTAAGAATCTCCATGGGACAAATATGTTTAAGAGACATAGTGGGCTAGAGTATAGTAGGTACGTCATGGCAGGTCTCACCTCTTAGCAGCAAGTCTGGTCTTCTTCATCCTTTTGCTATTGTTCTTCACACTCTTCCCTTTCCTTTTGTCCTCAGGGCTCCCTCTCTTACCCCTGCCTTAAATGTGGAGGAGGGTCCCCCTCCCCGAGCCACGTGAGGATCATCAGAACAGCAGAGGGATGGCCCCTGCCTTGGGGTGCATGGGTTCCCAGCAAGGTACCAGAATGTATTGGCAAATTCCTAATTTCAAGTCGCTTTGTACAATAAATTTTACCGGTGAAATAGTTACTCCTATTTGTTTCACCAGAACAATCTATGTCTTTGAGAGCTGCATGATTATTTTAAAATCTGACTTTCAAACTTGGCTTTCAGGTAAAATTAAATGCTTTATCTATATAAATATTATGTGTGTACTCATTAAAAATCTTGTTATAAATTTGGTAATATGAGGTGCCTAATTAAGCCTTTCTGGTTCTCAGTTGGAGCCTGTTTTTATCAGTTTGCATTTTTTGCACTTATTATGTGTTAAAAGGAAAAATAAAAAACACAGTTATTTTGGCAAAGCCATTCAAATCAAGTTATGAACTAAGCATTTACCTTTAAGGTAAATTTTTGAATATTAGCAAAATGTTGCAAAAAGACTTCACTTTGAAATGAGAAGCTTTTTATATCCTCAGTTATGCATTCTGGCATGGCAAACAGCAATCAAATATGGTTATTAAAAATAAAACTTCCAGGCCCAATGCAATAGCCTAGTAGCTAAAGTCCTCGCCTTGCACACAGCGGGATCCCATTTGGGCATTGGTTCTAATCCCAGCAGCCCTGATTTCTATCTAGCTCCCTGCTTGTGGCCTGGGAAAGCAGTCAAGGACAGCCCAAGCCTTGGGATCCTGCACCCATGTGGGAGACCTGGAAAGAAATTTGTTGTTTCATGGCTTTGGATTGGTTAAGCTCTGGCCATTGCAGCCACTTGGGGGTTCCTCTGTCAACAGAAGAGCTTCCTCTCTGTCTCTCCTCCTCTCTGTATATCTGACTTACAGTAAAAATAAATAAATCTCTAAAAATAAATAAATATTTTAAAATGAATCAATAAATCTTTTTAAACAAAAATATTTCAATAAATCTTTTAAAATGAGTGAGTGAATGAACGAATGAATGAACGAACAAACAAACAAACAAACAAGAAAATAAATAAAACTTCACGTGCCAGGCACGGTGACCTAGTGGGTAATGTCCTCGCCTTGCATGCATCAGGATCCCACATGGGCACCAGTTTGTGTTCTGGTTATTCCCCTTCCCTTCCAGCTCCCTGCCTGTGGCCTGGGAGAGCAGTCCACGATGGTCCAAGGCCTTGGGACAAGGCACCCATGTTGGAGACCCAGGAGAAATTCCAGGTTCCTTGCTTTGGATCAGCTCAGCTCTGACCATAGCAGCCACTTTGGGAGTAAACCTCTCTGTCTCTCTCTGTAAATCTGACTTCCCCACAAAAATGAATAAATCTTTGAAAAATAAAACTTCTCTTGGAAATGTTTTTATTTAAAACTGTATTCATATACAATGCATGTACATTTTAGGGGGTACAGTGCAGTATTTCAATACATGCCTGCAGTGCAAGTTAATCAGCATTAGCATTTCCATGTTATGAGTTTTCCCTTAGGTTTGCTCCCAGCTCTTTCTATAGTTGGATGGCGTTGTTGTGAGCCACAATCATCCTGCTGTGTAACAGAACTTGTTATTTTTTTTTTGATACCGTGATCTCTTTGTCCAAATTTTGCCTTATGCCCTCTCTCTCCAGTCATCTCGCCTCGGGTAAGCACTGTTCTGAATGCAGGTTGACTAACAAGAAACTGATTTGTGTTTCCACAATCTGCATGAGAGATGGTGCTCAAAGTATCAGTTCTTGGGATGGTAAATCATGAATTCATGCGTAGTTTAGTCATTTGTTTTCACTGATGTCTCCTTCAGCTGTTCCCGTCATCACTTGGATTTTACTTTCATAGAACTATTTTGTATACCGGAATGAACTCTTCTCCCACTGTCAGCTTTCGGCTGTTTGCAACATTAGGTTTCAGGTAAGATTGTATTTTCCAGGTAGTTTTCCAAACTGCTTCTATCTCTTTGACATAGGCTGTTGATGTAATTATCAACTATTTTCATGTCTTCAGTATAGACTATTAATATATAGTTATGCCACCGATCATGACCTTTTGACATCAATAATGAAGCAAGCGTCGTTATATACTGAAAAAGCAGCTTTGGGGCTTTGAGAAAGCAAATTGTAAGGAATTAGCATTACAAAGTAATAATAATGAGAAAAAGGTATCACTGGCCAAAAAAAAAACAAAAAAAAAAATGCAATGTGAACATAGATTTCAGACCAAGGGGGGTATATAATGGACTGTAAACCCTGCAGTACTCAAGATGCATTATTCTGTCAGATAAGAATTGTTGGGTATCCTGTTTTTACACAAATTATTTTAAAGTGCTCTTGGCAAGATACATTTATTAAATTTTATTTCACAAGAGACTGATCAGATTGTTTTTAATTATAGATTCAATCAATTTTTAAATGTCTATCCCTACCCAATCTGTGAAAAACTAGTTGTGTAAGATCATCTCAATAGATCACCATCCTATAGCATGTCTTCATAAATGCGGACATTACTAAAACACTGTGCTAGTCTTGAAAATATCTTAGATTTAAAGTGAAAGATTTGTCTTTTCTGTCATGGAGTTTCATTACTATTATGAAAAGAAAATTGGAATTGTAGCCCATTGGGGTGTTTGGGAATTGAGAGTAGCACTCGTTCCACTCTCCCCAACTCCTCCGACCCCGATTTTTCTTCTTCCTTGTGTGTGTGTGTGTGCGCGTGTGTGCTTCAAAACAACCAGAGGAACAACTACAGTGCAATCTTTCAAAGAAGAATGTTTATATGTCACTTTTATAGAATGGAGGTACACAATGATTTCATGACACACACTAATTTCAACTTAAGCTGTAGTTTTATGAAAAGCAATAAATGCCCTGCACATTCTGACATGCACACCTGCAGGTCAGACGAGAGGCTTGAGACAAGACATGTCAAATATATATTAGTTCTTCCCTGGTGTCTCGGAGAATCAGAAATAACTTGGAAATCAATAAGCTTTGCCATTGCTTTTTCATTGCTATTTTCCTCTGCTGCTTTCAAACCACTAATGCACATGTTGGAAAGGAAGTTCAGGGGCCACTGTTCTGAGATGGAGAGGATTGTTGTGGTCTTCAGGAATCGATGGCACTGTAAGGGACAGCCTGCAAGGCACATGAGAACTCTGCATGTGCCTGTACGATGGACAGCCCTAAGAACTACACTCTACAACCTCACTTGTCACCACGTTAGACAGGAAGAACAAAGGACAATCGCATCCTATATGACACCAATGACAAACAACAAAGGAACATACAGATGCTCCTTTTCCCTGCGGTAAGCCACAGGAACACGGCAACCACAGAAAACCCTGTTCTGCAACAGTTCTGCTAGACTGTATGTCCACAGCTTCACTATCTGCAAGCTTCATGAACTTTTAATGCAGTCACTGTATCCATAACTTTCTATGGAAACATCGGGACAGTTACTAAAATGCTAGGAGTCTGCTACAATGGCTTTTTGCCTTCTCTCACAGCTACCTACTAAAATCCATCTAGCTTTTCTTTCTTATAACAAGCTACAGTCAAAATATTACTGATTTGCTCAAGCGCAAAACCCTTATCCTCCTGCCTGTGTAAATAGTTATTGTTCCTCAGGATTTAGTTTAAATGCCCCATATTTTGTGACATCTTCTCTAATCGCCTCCTTATGTCAACAAATACATAGTGTTTCTGTAGTAGGCCTTGGAAGAGGTATTTGATTTCAAAATTGTAGAAGTGTTCAGCAGGTAGGAGAAAGTGGACTTTTCACATGTTGTTTAAGAAGTACTTTTAATTTTAATTCATTTCAGTACTTCCTTGGTCCTCATCTCCACAATTTCTTCAATAATAAAATTAAATATGAAATTGTTTTAATCAAGCCAGAAATCGCTAATCCTCTGCAGATACACTTAGGATCAATGTGCTTAAGGTATAAATATTTCTGATATCTAAAGCACAAATGTTTTTGATTCTGCATTTCTTCCAAATAATACGCTGCTGAGTCCCAATGACTGACGTCATGAAGCTATTTAAGGTTAGTCAAATCAGCAGTCTTCACTGTGATTCATTTGGATACATGACTTACATCAGCATCATTTGACACAGCGCTACAAATAGTTGACAGTTAAGTTGGGGCTCTTTTCTCAATTCATCAGAGTACTGCAAAAAGTTTCTAAGACACTTTTTGGTGTAGTTGCTACTAGAGTGAAAGTTGTCATCATTCAGACCAAATGTCCCATAATTCTCAGGCAGAAGAAAAGCCACAGAGGCCATAATTGAGAAAATCAGTGTAAAAGCTGGGTACCCAGAGCCTTTGTATGAATTTTTCATCAAAATGTATTGCATTTCAAAAAATGCAAGGGAAGCTATATTTTGAAATGTAGATGAGACTCTTTATTACTGATTTCTCTTCAACTAAGCTTCTGGATGGCAAAATCGCTTCTCTTCCTGGGAGCTCATTTACTCTAACACCCAGAAATATGTACACCCAGAAACCATTTTTCTTAAAATGCATTTCATGTTTTACCTACAGAAATTTGAACAATTTATCTTTACTCTAACTCTGCAGATTATTCCAAGAAAATCTCAGGATGTGGAACTAGAAATTTTTGGAAAACTGGCTTATGACACCAATATCACAGCTAAAGCAGCGTGGAATGCATATGTGTGTGTGTTTGTATGTGAATTTTAAAACATTCCTTTCAATTCTCTCAGATGTTGCTAACTGGTCCCTTTTATCATGGATTTACATTACAAACCTGGATTTTAAAGAGCTCCAGGATCACAATACCTTGGAGTTAGAGTGTATCACATTACCAGAATTCTTTTTATCAAATGTTACCTTGATTTATGCTTACATGGCTCTTTGAAATTTTTTATTAATATAAAGAGAACAGATTTTGTGCATTCTCTAAGTAACGTCCCACTATCCTTGGTCTCCTTCGCCCCCACAACATCCCTCCCTCTCCCCTCTCTTCATCAGTTTTTGCAAAGATATGTTAATCCTCTGTATTCACAGGCTTATATTTCTAATACCAATAATATTCAACAAGCAAAACGTGGGAAGACCACAGTTTTACAGGAGCAGAAACACAAGCCAAAATGACAATCACACTGCAGTTACCATTTCAATCCCACACATTTGTAATGCATCCTACATTAGCTGCCACACATCAGAGAAAATACATGTCCTCTATGACATGACTTAATTCAGTAAGAATAATGGCTTCCACCTGCATCCATTTTGAGGTTTAGATGATTTAGGTCTGTTTTTGGATCACTTAATTTTTTTTCTGATACACAATATAGTTACTATGGTTTCTGACAATAAAGCATCTAAATGTCCTTTCTAATCTTAATTAGCAGCTGGTACTCTTAGTAATTGGGGGTATTTGGTAGACTCTGCACTGGGTACTTTGCACACATTATCCAAGCATCAAACACCCTGTCATGAACCACTCTGGAGTATAGCTATTCACATCTCAGGAAAGGAAAGCCACTCTCAAAGAGTTAACGTTTGGGCACATCCAGACCTATCTTTGGCTACTAGAGTTTGATAAATCCAATATATATACCTGCTTTTTACAATAGGCACTTACAGTTCCACACAATATCAGGAAAGCAGCAATAAGAAACTAGGACAGGTATTAATCAGTCAAAATATACTGCTGCTAACCTTCCGACCTGGCAACTGGCAATTCATTATTCCCTCATCGTGATGCTTAAATCCTGATCTTTTATAGTTACGTATCAGATCAGATCAGTCAAAAAAATGTATATAGCCCTTTTTCTTCTTATTTTGTCATCTAAGTTCATAGAACTTCCATTCATCAAAAGGAAGTCTTTACATATAGCCACTTCCATGGACCTGTGTCCTCAGTAGTATGGACATAGCTTGGTTATAGCAGACACCCAGGCTTATTACCTTGGAAACAATAACTTTGACCAACTTTTATAGTTTCTTTCTAGAATTATTCTTTCAGCTCCTCCCCTTCCTTCCTTCTCTCCTCTGGAATTTCATGGTGAAGCAGCCTTCTGCTGCAGAAATGGGTGCTGGGTCCTAGGTGCACTCTTCCTCAGACAGGTGAATGCAGAGCATCTTTCAAAGCCCAAATGATTCTGAGTAATGGCACAGCATGCAGTTTTCTTGAGTCAATTCACTTTGGGTCATCACTTTTGTATTCCTGTCACAAAGGTACTGTTGTCTAAATTATCTTTTTTTTTTTTAAAGATTTATTTTTTATTATTTTTTGATTGGAAAGGCGGATATACAGAGAGGAGAGACAGAGAGGAGAGACAGAGAGGAAGATCTTCCGTCCGATGATTCACTCCCCAAGTGAGCGCAACGGGTCGATGCTATGCCGATCCGAAGCCAGGAGCCTCTTCCGGGTCTCCCACGCGGGTGCAGGTTCCCAAAGCTTTGGGCCGTCCTCGACTGCTTTCCCGGGGCACAGGTAGGGAGCTGGAAGGGAAGCGGGGCTGCCGGGATTAGAACCGGCGCCCATATGGGATCCCTGGGCGTGCAAGGCGAGGACCTTAACCACTGCGCCACCGCGCCGGGCCCCCTAAATTATCTTTGATGGGAAAAGATCAGATTCACTTTGGCGGAAGTATCGTCGCTAAAGGGCAAGATTAGACAGCTTCCTCCTTGAGTCTATTCGAGGGAAGCGATTCCTCGAATTAGGACATATAGAAGGCCAGGTACTTGTCATGTGGACATGAGCTTGCATGGGAGGACACAGCCAGTGAAACGGGCTGATCAGAGTATTTTGAAGTGTCTTAAGAGGAAGAACAAGAGGGTTAAAATAACAATTTCCTTCCAAGAAATCTCTGTAGGACACAGGGCTATGCACCCTATATCCTCCCCCCACTACCAAAAACATAAGCATAGATGGTAATGTGCCCTTCTGCAACAGAGCCAAAGCAACATTGTTACCTTACTGGTTTCACAGAGGTAAATGAATGTATCTCAGAAAACGTTCCAGATACTAAGGGCCAGTTACTGGCATTTCCCCTTATAGACTACGGAAAAAGATTTATTTTCATTTGTGTTATGGTGTGGTCCTTAGTTAATCTTCTATTATTGTTATGAAAGCCATCTTACATTACCTAAGTATCTGTGCAGGAGACTATGGTAAGCACTTTATTTCTCACACATCACCTCCCTTTATCCACAATGTATTTAATATTGTTCATGTAATTTTACATATGTAACAAATTGAGAGGACAAAAGCTCACTAATTTGTTTCTGCTTATCTACTGGGTAAAGAAAATGAGACTTCAATTCAGATATGACCTTTCAACTTTACTCACTTGCACGCACCATTTCAGTGTGTGCTCATGGATGTGGTCCCACCAGCACTTCTGTTTCCCCTGATCTGTTGCTTTAATGTACTTGATGACCCCTGGCTGCTGCCATCTTTCATCAATCATTCTTTAATAAGCTAACCTTATCTTTCCTATTTTATTATCAATTCCAGGCTTCTGTTAACACCCAATTGATGGGCAAGAAGCTACTAATGATAAATGAGTCAATCGCGTGTCAGTTCGTTGAAATGAGATTGTCAGCTAAAGTGAAATGTAGCATTTACTTAAAGCACATGGGCTAACAATGAAAGTTTATTTACTGACCATGAAAGTGGCATTAGCCCAGTGAAATTAAAGATATGCTGACTTACCCTGAAATCATTTGACAAAATAGGATTATATAACGTACCAAGAAAACTCCACAGAAAACTGATGTTACTAAAAGAGGTATTTGGTAACAAATTATAAGAGAACATGGCATTATTCCACTGAAATTTCATGTTTTCATAAGAGATAGAATTAGCTTTTATTTTTCTAAATCTATACTATATTTCTCTCTTCAAGGTTGGTGAATACTTTATAGGATTGAAATATATCTCATTGTCTCTTTCCAAAGCACGATAAGACATGTGTCACATTTTAGAAAGTCTTTCATGGTATTTCAGCACTTTCTAATAAAGACTCAGAATGAGAAGCAGGTTATAAATGCCTTAAGGCTGGATTCATGCAGGCTGCCTTCAATCTTAGTCTGAGTCATTTCTGAACAGATTTTTCTTTTACTTACTACAGGAGGATTTTGTATTATCAGTCATCGATTTTTAACTGACTTTCAAGTAAATTTAACTCAGTAAAACTCACTTACATGCTAAGCAATTATTATAATCAGGTATTTTAATAGTGCCCATTCTAACACCAAAATGGCCTGTGCTCATTTTTCATTAATATCAAATCTGCATGCCTTATGAGGGAATCTCACTACAAGACAAAATAATGCATCCACTGGCGCAAAACCAATACTGGTAGCAGTAAGCCTATCACTGGATTTATCATAATTATCTGTC
Source organism: Ochotona curzoniae (assembly GCF_017591425.1). Classification (NCBI taxonomy): domain Eukaryota; kingdom Metazoa; phylum Chordata; class Mammalia; order Lagomorpha; family Ochotonidae; genus Ochotona; species Ochotona curzoniae. The sequence goes on from NW_024466599.1 coordinate 65,702,600, forward strand.
AAACCTTTAGTATGTGCCAGATAAGCATTAAGTAAGCCTTATCCTTTTGCAATAATTCTTTCTACATTTTTTTATTATTATCATTTTCCATGATATGGTTTTATAGGTTTAGGGAATCCACCTGCCACTTCCTCTCTCATTCCTGCCCTGTCCCCCATATCATTACAGAAGTATAATGCTTTAGTAACAGTTTCAAGTTTAGCATTCTTCTGTTTAAGTGTATCAGGTCACTGTAGGCATAGGCAATGGTAGAAACTCTAGTACCAAATTGCCAAGGTGTATTGAAGAGTTTCACTGAGAATCCTCCTTTAACTCAGTAGATATATGCATCAGAATTATCTTCACTTCCCAGTAACCTAGTTTCCATTTTACAGTTCATCTTTGAGAATATATGTATATACTGTTTACCTATGTACATATTTGTTTTGTATTTTGTATGAAGGTGGCCCTATATCAGAGAGAATGCATGGCATTTGTCATTTTGAGACTGGCAATGCCATATTTCTATTGTCATTATACATTTCACAGGTTAACAAACTGAGCATCAAAAAGACTAAGCAACTTCCTCAATCTCAGCAGTGGGTTATACCTCAAAGTGGCTGTTAGACTAAAGTCCTGGCCACAACTAATATTCATTTTCTTTTTCATACCATATCACAATTCTTACAAAATGTTTTGAGTTTTCCTAAAATGTGACATGGACCCATCCAATATAATGCTTAATTTAAAGATCACAAAAGGGTAAAAATAGTTCAGGTTAAATATAAATTCTAATATTGCAAACAAAACAAAATCAAAACAGCTCTTGTTTATTTGTTTTCCTGTTCCTTTCCTCCTATAATAAATCTGAATGAATGAAAACTGGTTGCTGGGAAAGTTGACTTTGGATGACCAAACTACAGATATTGCATTCCCTGCCCTTCCTTAGAATAACTGCAGTTTCAAATCATTCCTTTGTTTCTCGAATATGTAAATATTTTTAAAGCCTCTTGCCAATTTTATAACCCAGGACTGACTTAATCAAGGGTCTAGGACCTGTAATGTAACCTTCAGGGAAGGCAGAGCCACTCTCCTCCACTTTCCCAGTCATAAATGTACCTCAGGACATGAGCTTATGAGGTCACGCAAAAGGGAAAGTTTCTGTTCCTTTGGGTGAATCCATTTTCAACACAATCAGCCCCAACTTCTTCCATCCCAGTTAAAAATTCACTAGCCAGCGCCAGCATCGTGGCACAGAAGCTTAAGATGCAGACATCCTGTATGGCTCAGTTTGCAGTTTCCACAGCTCCGCTTCCAAGCCAGTGTGGGAATGCAGCAGAGGCAGGGCTGGGCGCTAGGGCCTGTGCACCCATATGGGAAGCTTGGATGCAGCTCCTGGCTCTGGGCTGGCCTCACTCCAGTGGCTGCGTCATTCGGAAAGTGACTACAAGTCAGGAAGTCTCTCCATCTCTCCCTCTCTGCTTAACAGTGACTTTCAAATGGATGGATATAGCTTTAAATTAAAAAAAAAAAACCCTCAATAACCATTTTTATCAACAGCCAACTAGCTAGACTCTGGATGAATTCTGATTTTCCTCTTGTGATAGTCTTGAATATATTCCTAGATTGTTTAACTTTCTTTAATGTAATTTATTGGAAAACTAAGAAGGATATCTAGCATTGGTCTTTTTTTTTAATCGTACCAGTGTAATACTTATAATGCAGTGTTAAAGAGGATTAGATGTTATGGAAAAAAGGAATGTCCTAGGCCAACATATTGAACCCTGAATGCTAACTAGTGGGCCAATATCCAAAGCCCAGCTTCCCTGTGGTACACTCTAACAATTAGCTGGGGTGACTCTGCCCACCTGCTAATTAGGAAATACTCTAATGTCCTCCAAAATGGAATGCTTATTATTGCTGTTTTTCTGGCTACAGTTCAAAATCCTCCATTTTAACAGCAATGTGTTGGCTACAAGTGGCTAATTAAACTCACTTTTGAAAAATCAAGTAATACTCAATTTAAATGTATAACAAAATTCTCTTCCATTCAGCCTCTAAAATGTGACCAAATAAGTTACATATTCCTTCAATTGATTGTGAGTACATATTTAATGAAAAGATGCACCTTGTTCAATATACGTATCTTTTATACCTAATGTGGTTAATGGCATCGGTTTAATAGAAATCTTTTGATCTTTTATCCAAACAGCACACTGGGAAAAACACTCAAATTACATAGTAATTGCAACAAATTTAGCCTAATGAATAGTAATTCATGTAAAGGACCTTTTGCCATCATATCTAAATTTCTGCCTTGGAATCATTTAAATGAACATCTGAAAATGAATCCTTTGCTTTTGAGGCTGTCCAAATTTTAGAGAAACAACTTTCTGCATTCCAGGAAACTAAAATGCCACATTTTCTAAACTCAACAGCTCACGAACTACCACATATTTCACTGTGTAACTTAATCTCTCTGAATCTGATTAGTTCGGAAAATATCCCGTAGTGCTGTAAAACCATGACATAGGATAATATTTGTAAACAACTAAAAATAATAATGAAAACAGGATAAGTTTTACTAATCAATCACAAGTTAACATTATCACCTCTCCTTACTCACGGAAACCAAACCCAAGAGCAATGTGACCCACCTGACTGGGAGCCAACTGTTTGAGTCTGAATGGCTTTACTATCCACCACGTTTCCACCGGCCCCACCGACGTTTAAGACATTGCCACAAAAAACTGGGTAATCTTTTCCTTCTGTGACTAACCAGATAATTTACTACTGAATGAGCCTTTTATCTTTCTAGACAAAGGTTTAATTGACTTGGAAGTGGCCCAACATTCTATTAGCTACCCAACCTGCCTACAACATACACACAGAGAATTGATATATTATTCTTAGCTCTTTCTTAACACAGCTCCTACGAAACAAGAGTTTCTGCTCCCTTGGTAACAACTAACAAAGTGGAATTATTGAATAGGAAACTCTTACATCAAAGAGGAGGATAATCTTCATTCATGGTTATGGATATTAACATAAAAATAATCTGCTTGGGGGGACCAGTGCAATGATGGCATAACAGGCTAATCCCCCATCTGCAGAGCCAGCGTCCCATACAGAAACTTGTTCGAGTCCTTGCTGCTCCATTTCTGATCCAGATACTTGCTTATGACTTGGGAAGGGAATAAAGGATGGCCCAAGTACTTGGGTACCTGCAGCCATTTGAGAAACCTGGAAAGAAGCTCCTGGCTTTGGATCAGCTCAAGCACCGGCTGAGGTCACTACATTTAGGGAGTGACCTCATGGATGGAAGACCTCTCCCTGGCTCTCCTTTTCACTATTCAAAATCTGTCTTTCAAACAAAAATAAGTCAATCTTTAAAAGAATCATTTGTTTCAACCTTCTTCTGGAATTTTTAGAATGAGTTCTATTTGGAAGGGTTCCCCCACCAACTAGGATTCCTGAGATAATTTTAGGTCACCTTGGAACATAAGTGGTTTTTCAGGGTTGTTATATTGTCAAGTTACTAAGTGAATTAAAAATGTAGGATTTGAAAAAAACAATCTGCTTTTCAGACTAATGTCCATGTGAATAAGCATTGAAAAATAAACTTGTATGATGAGAAGATTTGTAATAGCATACATATATTACACATTACGAGCAATCTTAAAATATGCTTTCCAGATTAATTCATTTATGCAACAGCCTCATTTTTTGGTGGCTGGTAAAGCGAAAAAAGAAAAAAAAAAACCAACCAAAAAAAAAAAAAACCCCAAAAAAACGATGAAAAGGTCATCCATCTGTCATGTGCCTAGGCAGTTTAAATCAAGCGTTTTAGGACAACAGTGCCCTGTGTCCTAGTTACAGATCACTGCTTCTGATTTCTACCTATTGGCTAAGAGTCAGAGCTCAATCAGTCCTCCTGAGTAGCATATATGCCCCTTTATATTCTAAAAACTGTTTTTATCAATGCAAGGCTAGCATCCAGCACTCTCTGGGAGCACAGAGTGATAGGAATCAAGTATAATTGAGTTTCATGTCTTCATACCCAGGAGCCTGTCTCTGGACCAGCCTCAACACATACAGCTCTCATCAGGAGCTCTGAGTGGTGTCATCAGTTGCCCGCCAATTTCCAGTCAGGAAAAGTAACAGTATTATATAAATGGGAAAAAATGCTTGAATGTTCTTTTTATATAACTGATTTGAAAAAATAGGAAAGTTGCCATTTGTGTTCTACTTTTAGAAAGGCAAAGAGAGTCTTAAATACATTCACTTGAATTATCCCAACAACTCTGAAACACAGGTGATATTTTAGAGTCACCGGTATATAAATAAACAGATAATCAGAAAAACAAATTAAAACAGAATGCATCTTTGATGGAATGAAGGATATCCCTTGTTAGGATTTACCTCCATGTATCGGCTTTCTATTTTTTCTCTTACAGCTTAGAACACCAGAGATGTGGAATAAAATTCTATAAAACCTCATAGGGGTAATACTGGCAGCCTAGAAAATGTACAACTTTGCTCCTCAAAAGGAGTGTTGAGTGGCGCCATACTTCAACTAATATGTATTAAGAGGTATAATCTATTGGTCCTTAAAAGGCAATTTTTTCCCATTAACAACCTGAGGAAGACACCTAAATCATGAGTGAGCCCATTTCCGGAGATAAGGGCAAGGTTCAGAGTGACAAGAATACACTTGTACACCTCTCGGCAGACATCTGCTCCCACTCACTCAGGGCATGGTGAGTGAGCACAGCAGACAGATCCATTTCTGAAAGTGTTCCTCAATGTTTCCTTTCTAAACTGTCAATATTCCAAAATAGGACTAACTAATACTTGGAGTGCTTTTTCAAAATCAAGATCTCATTATATTCAGAATCTAATGATATCTGAAAAATAATTATAGTCCCTAATATTTTATATTTTTATTCAAGATGAACAGCAACTTGCAAAAAGAGATTTACGAAAGCAACACATTAAAGTTAGAGAGATCTGCAGGGGAGTAACCTATAATGAAACAGTGTTCAAACAGAGTGAAAAATATACCTCTATTCCTTAACAAAAATTTAAAAAGTTGGAAAATAGACTGATATTGTTTGTGTGGAACCTGTCACACAAAGAGAACAAATCCTGCTAAAAGGGCAATATCCATGAAACATTAAAGACAAGCGCAGAAAAGGAATCACATGGAAAGACAATGCAGAAGAGGTTTGAGAAAATGCCAACAGAAAAGGGAAACTATTCGAGGTATAAATTAATCAAGACCAGGATCAGCTAGATCACAAAACAAGCTTATAGCAAATGACCCATTTGTTGCAACAGACTCTGAAGCACACATTTGAATGGGAACAAATGAAACGAAACCTAAATGAAGGAAGCCTCGAAGCAAAGGATAACAAGGTGAACTGCGTCTGGTAAGACTGTCAAAGTAGCTATTGGAAGATAGAAGCTGCTTTACTTGTATTTTGGGCAAGAGACTGGTTCAGGGAATAGAAGTAATGTTTATGGAACATGCCCATGCAAGAAACAAGGCAATCTGGGGTTTCATAGTGTGGACCACAGGTTATGTATTAATGAACCAATAATGGATGAATAAACAGGACTTATTCAGATGCAAGATGATAAAGACAGAAAGAGTTTCTGGAGTACAGTATTAACAATCTGCTACTAACTTTCCACTGTTATGAAATATGGCAAGGCAAACAAATTCAAGCGACTGGGAAAAAAAGAGGGAAGAGTAGAGTGAAGTGGTTATCTGCCTTTCTCTTTTCCTTTCCCCTACCATCCTGGCCTGTTCCTAGCTGGTGCTGTGGAGATATGGAAAGCCAATGAATTAGGCTATAGAGAGTGGATAATAAGACCAATAAGCAGTGGCTGGAAGAAATGAATAATTTCAGCTCAAGAAAGAAAACAGTTACAATTTTATGAGCACACTGATATACAAAGTATTCAATGCCAGAATTCTGTATAAAAAAAGATGAAAATCCATACTCAGGCTACAAACATGAATTTACTCCAAAGGAAAAAATCAGCAACTGCTGTAATTCATAATAACCTATACTGTTTTAATAATGTATAAATCCCTGAAAAAGGCCAGCATTGTAGTACAATGGGCAAAGTCATCACCTGTGATGCTGGCATCCCACATGGATGCCTGTTCCATGTCCTGGTTCCTTCATTTCTGATCTAGCTTCTTGCTAATGTCCTGTGAATGTAGTAGATGATGACCCTAATTATGGGTCCCACCCGACGAGGTCTCCCCGACCCTCTCTGTACAGATGCCTTTCTAAATAAATAAATATTAAACACGATACTGAAAACATCAAACTCCTTCAGGAAAATAAAAATTTGAAAAACAAAATTAACTATAAATGCCCCTTCCCACCACACATACCTGACTTTATCATATGAGCAATATCTAATGAAAAAATACAAGAAAACTTGAAACAGAATGTGCTGGTTTGAGATATTAACCACAACAAAAACTGGATGTGTGAGCCCAAAAGGAAATGCAAAAAGAAAATCTGAGGGTGGAGAAAAACAAAGATGGGATTGATACATCACAATGACAAAGACATCAGCAGCTGTTTTAACAACACAAAATGGGAATATGAATGAAACACAGGATGCACCTTGGCCAATAGGCCCAAGACAGTGTCATGAAGTGAATCTGTCTGTCCAGAAACCCAGAATGGAGTACTGAAAACAATCAACGAGGTAAGGGAATTGGACAGGTCATTATCAGATATCTACTCATTTGGTATGGCGGATGATTCTGAGGGCTGGGAACATTGAATGGTGGTGTGGAGACTAAAGGAAAGGGCATGAGAGCATCAACAGCCTGGATCCTCAAGCCCACTTTGGCTCGGCTGACAACCCAGTGTGTCATCCTCACTTGCATCTGCCCTGACCAAGCTGACAGTTAGCAGCCACACTAGTTGGAACTGTCACTGTTCACGAGAAAGGAAAACCAGTTACTGTGACATGAAGGTCTGGGGCGGCTCTTGGGGAGACACAATTAGAGGTCATGGACTAGTCAACAGGGTTAGTCTGTATCTACTTCACTAATAAACAAGGAAATTATTGAATATTAAGAAACACCACACTATAAAGAAACTAATGGAAATGATCCTAATACTCGTATTGTGACTATTTAGAATGAATCCAGAACATAAGTAATTTATTTTCTGTGTTCACAGCCTCCCTTCATGGTATAAGGGCTGTATAGAAACAGTAGTTATGTGTCAGTCATAGCAGAAGAGATGCAAACATATTATAAAAAAAGGAGGAAAAATTATGCACAGGCTACAAGTAAAATACATCAGCTTGCATTTTAAGGAAACCTGGCAACACTGAAATATTTCCCTCTTAAATGTATCAAGGACTCTACCTGCTGTTTGTTTTACTATTGCCATAATACTCTCACTTCCAAAATTCAGAAATACATCACTTAAGAGAATTTGCTAGCAGAGTGAGTGGTAGGTCCCTTTTGTTGGCAGAAAGGTCAAATAATTTTCCACAATGTGCTGCAATATTTTAGCCTTACAATTTTACTCTCAGTGACCCAAGGGAAAGCCCATTATACTGTTATATACAAAACCAGGTTGTGAGCTAATGGAAAGAGCACAGCGAGGTAGCAGACCCATGTACTGCTTCCAATCACTTTTTCCAAAGTACACATACTTACTGGGCTTTGTTTTTCTTTTTTCCCCTCATAAACATGGAAAAATTTATCTGTGTAACATGTAAATACCCTTTTCATACAATGAACCATTGTGCAAGAATATAAACTTACACATTTAACATGGAGGACTTACTCAAGGAAAACAGCATGCAACAAAATTTACAGTAAAGGCAAGGAAGTAAGAAAAAAAGTCGACTAACCTAACCCACCTGAGCTCGGCTCACAGGGGTCAATGTCCTCATCATCGCTGGGACATTCTGCTGAGGCCACGAGGATGTCATCTGTGGTCTGTGGAGGAAGCACATTCAAGAGGTGAGTCTAAACGTCGCAACAGAGTGTGTCGTCTATGAAATTCAACTACTCTCACAGAGCTGGGAAGCAAGGCAAACTCAGTATTTGCTGGACCAAAGATGCAGAGCTTAAACGTGTCAACTTATGACAGCCTTCATGGAGTATCTGCAGTTTTGTGAAAACTCAATTATGCTTCATTTCACATGCAGACAGAGAAATTGTGAGAGCAAGCGTATAGATAAACATCCATTCTACTGCAAAGAGAAACTGCGCCCAGGAACATACAGATGTTGAACGCAACCTGGCAGAAGCAGATGATTTAAAATTTATTACAGCCCTAGAGTGCTACAATATATGCATCAGTGGGCTTTATGCAGTACTTGTGCTTGCCTTCCCAAAAGCAGAACAGCCGTAATCTTTTCTATTCACAACCTGGTCGAGTTTGATGAACCGCTGAGATACAGCTTGTCATTTTTAAGAAAAATAGATTACATAGAGAATTAGATGACTCGTTCATTGATGATAAAGAGAAACAACTGCAGTTCACTTGTGCAGCTTTCACACTCCCTTTCGTAACGTTCAAATGGCAGACACTGTTTCTCAGTGGTCCTTTAGATGGCTTTTTTTTTTCAGAAGATGTAAAATAGTATTTGGAGTGGCATGGGGGGAAGGTATTTGCGGCATTCTAGTTGCTTCATTACACTGACAGTAATGAACTATTACAGTGGTAACCATTTCTGTAATAAAAAGCAAGTGTATGTACCTCCTGTTAGTCACATAATCAATGCATTTACAAGCACCAAGGTGGTTCTTCATCACCACTTACAAGACACAAAGGGGGTTTACATTAGATTTGGTTAAAGTTCAGGTAAAACAGACTTCAAGGTACAAGAAAAATACCTGATGAAATCACTCTGAACTATGGAGATGAGAAACGGTTAGAACACATTCACAACAGTAGCATTCCTATAGTTCTCATTCAAAATGGGGAAGAAAAATAATATCAGTCCTACTTCAAAAAAAAAAGCACACATTCAGTCCGATTTTATTAAAGAACTCCTTAACATTATCAGAGACGGCAGTATAGATTTATTTGAAGAAGTCTGTAGCACCTTGAAAAAATGAATACAAAGAACGGACCACTTTCATGATAAGTATTAGGCTTAAAGCTATTACACATGCAATGTATATAATTGTGCACACAGCATTTGGAGACAGGCAGTTGACACAGTGGGTAGCAGGGTACATGGGGTTCCCACATGCTAAGTCAGAAAGTCTGGGCTCAAGCTGGCTCTGCTCCCATATTAGTTTGCTGCTAATTCCACCTTGGGGCACGACAGATGATGGCCCAAGCATTTAAGTCCACTGCTTTCCTGATGGGAATCCAGGATTAAGTTCTGCCTTTTTGGCTTCAGCCTGGCCCAGGGCTAACTGTTGAAGGCATTTAGGGAGTGAAGCAGCAGATGGGACCTGTCGAACTCTGTCTGTGCTTGTCTCTCTGCCTCTCAAATAAAACAGATACACAGATTTAAAAAAAAAATACAGGATGCATTTGAGAGCTAATGATTCACAATGTAACTTTAAATATCAAAATGTGATATGGCATATAGAGATAATTTCCACTCTAATTCTGAGAGCGTTGAGAAAGTTTCTGATTCATTCACTTTACTGCTGTTATTTTAAAAGGGGAACTTAAAATACTACTTTCTGGAAGTGTAATGCCTGTGAACCTTATCATCAGCTGGGATGACAGTCATGTATTTACATTTTATAAAACCATCTAAAGGGCTTTATAAGGATAACTTAGTGGATTATGTGGCTTTGCAGGTGAGTGGCTCCAACTCAACCCATGGGGATGATGAGTTTCATTCTAGAGCCAACACCTTATGGAGAGTTATTCTCATTTTCTATCATGGCAGATTCTTTAAAATGAATTTCAACATTACAAGATAATTTCTCATGTTCCCTGCAGAAGGCTAAATGCAGCAACGTCACAGACACGGTGTTACCGCTGCGGATACTGCCCTGATCTTCCTGAAGGGGAGGATCATGTGAACGAAGTAAAAGAAAAATGAAGTTAATGACACTGCCTCTTCCTCTCTCCTCCACTGGAAATACTTGGCAATGTCTAGAGAAATTTTAGACTGTCTCAGTTGAAACGAAGGTGCGCTATCTTTTACTTCCACTTCCTATCAGGCAAAAATGAGAAGACCCTGAATATTTCAAAGTGTTCCTGACAGCTCTACAGAGAAAATCATCGCCTGGCCTGAGATGTCAACAGGGCTGTAGCTGTGAAGTCCCACTGTGAAAATGGGAAAGCATGCCCTGTTTCTCTCATCTGACAAAACAGAGAACCTGGAAGCACTTCAGATGTCAGAATAAACCCAGGACATCACAAACACCTTGAATAGAATGAGATCATACTTTTTTTTAAAAAAGGAATCCATATTATCAACATTGTATTTAGTATTTCATGAAAATAAGCACCAATTCAATCTATTCTGTCAATATCTGTAGGTAATTCCCTTGTACATAAATCTGAAAGTTGTATCTGCAGACTATTTTAAACTTAGTGCACATGCTAGTATTCACATCAAAACATATATATGTATGTGCATATATATGTATATATATCCGTGTGTGTGTATATAGATAGATAGATATAGTCACACTAGAACTCTTTTGGATTAGGCTTCCACCTCTTATTGTCTTGGCTCAAAATATAACAAAAGCAAACATCGCATACAAATCATTTGGCTGCTTGCTAAAGTCTCAACCTACACATGTGTGACTGAAAGATGATGTTTCATGTAGAATAAATTATTTAGGCAATGTAAGTCCAATGTTGTTTTAAGATCGTTTTCCCTTGGCATACTTCCACAGAAAACAGAAAATGTTAGAATATTCTTAGTATTACCTTTCCCAAACCATAAAGCATAACAAAAAATACCGTTCAACTGTACCTCCATAGCACTCTTGCAGCAGAAAAAAAAAAACCACCACATAAATATGGCTCTCTTATAAAACTATACTTTAGTTTTAACATACTTTTCCTGATGTAATAAACAGACTTGCGCTTTGCATATTTTTCTTTTAAAAATTAAAAACTAGCAATTGGTTTGTGAATAAAAGATCTCAAATCAATAGATGCCTTGGCAGAAATCATCACAGTATGAAAAAATCTGAAAGTGGCTCAAGTGTAAAGAAAAAAAAATCAAATTTCATTTTGGAGGCTGAATTAACTGAACAATTTTCTAGCCAGTGCTGTGTAATTTGAATTTAATTCACTGTGTTTGGGCCTGCCTCCCCATGGCTTACTGCTGAGAGAGAGGTAGAAAGAAACTCAAATATGTCACACTAATCAACTCCATTCTTTAGTATACTTTTCCCTGATGTTTATAACCCTTTTCAGAGAAGAGGCAACCTGCTGGAACAGACAGAACAGTGATCAAGCAAAAGCATTAGCTTTGCATAACAGTCCATTTAGATAAGTGTGCCTAATTGTGCATTAAACTACTCACAGGTCAAAGTGCCATGCTGATCTTCCCTGACTCGGGCTGGTTAGTGTGCACGTGGTAGGCATCTGTACTTTTCAGCTGTCTACCATAACTGAAGTCACCGTAGCTTTAGGGAAGAAAATGACTCGGAAAGAATAAAGGAATACAGGCACTGAAACTCAAATCTATCACAAAATATGAAGAAAATGCAGCGCATAGGGAAAGCATAAGAAAGACGTTTTCAATCATACCAGCGTGTCTAACAATTCAGAATCTTAACAAAGGAGTATTTGGAGTTTCATGAATTAGAGAAGCCCTGATGTATTTTTGCTGAACGTTTCTCACAAAGTGCTTTTTCCCCATGACCATTATTAATGCAATTTGCTACTATCTGTGCACTTGCTTTCTGCTTTTTTGCTTGTTTTAGGATTTTTTCTGGTTTAAAAGTCAGAATTAAGAAAGAGGGGAAGAGACAGAGAGAGAGAGAGAGAGAGCACTTCTATCCACTGTTTCACTCTATACCTACACAAGGCCATCCCTAGATCCCTAGGCCAGGCTTCAACTGGTGCTTCACCCACGTCTCACATGTGGAAGGCCAGGGCCCAATCTTTTGGCCCATATTCCACTGCTTTTTCCAGGACATTATCAGGGATTTGGATCAGAGGTGGAATAGCTGGGACTCGAACCAGCGCTTACGGGGGATGCTGGTGTTTCAAGCAGTAGCTTTAACCATTATACCACATCAGACCCTTGCTGTGAATTTTAAAACTACAGTCTGACTGCACACCCCTACGTGATGGAGCAAGTTATGTAATGAGAAGGTAGCACATCTCAAATGTAGTATCATCTATGTGATAAGCACAGTTTCTCTAGACATGATTCCCCAAAATAAACAGCTATGCTGAAGACAGACACATTCTAGTAACGACATTTACAGGAAAACTCTCACTTTGTGAAATGAACAGATTCCAGCTGTGCGTACACTATGAGGCCCGCCATGACTATGGTGCCTACCAAGATGGCTTTGATTTACTCTAAAACTGTAATTGAAGCTGCCTTTCTAATAATCATCATCTATACTTCTATAGACCCAAATATAGCAACAAAACAAACATAGCTGGGAGTGGGAATTTAGCCTGGTTATTAAGATGCTCATACTCCCTGTGAGAGGACCTGGGTTTCACTCTAGCTCTGTCTCAACTTGCTGTTCCTGTATCCCCTGTAGGACGTGATGACGGCTGAAGAGGTGGGGTTGTCATAGGAAGCCTGATATGAGCTTGCAGGTGCCAGCTGTTGCTTCATTGTCTGCATCGAGGTACTGAATCTGCCAATGTTAACTATGTCTGTGTCCTGCACTTGTCACTCTGTCAAGTGCATAAATAAAAATTGTCTCAAATGGTGGTGCTCATATACATAATAGTATTTAGTATAGATAACAGTATTTAGTATAGATGTTCATGGTTAAATTTCATGCATAATCTGGAGGTTGAGTGTTGTGTCAGCTGAAATTTGCTGAATTGATGGTCATTGCTCTTACTGATATTATTCTCTATGTGAAGCTTTTCTGGATGAAATAGTCTTCACCAGGGAATATTTAATAGTAGGTAAACTTCCCTGAAACAAAGCATTCAGAATTAGAATGACAAATTTCATGAGTAAGATACAACACATTTTGCTGACACAGAAGGAGCGAGGTGATAAATCATATTTGTCACTAAGATGAAAAACTTCAGTCTAATGATATAGCTATTATATACATACATGTATATTTTCCTAATTTTTCAAAGTGTGGTCAGTTTTATCAAATGAGATAGAGAAATTAGTTGGCAATTTTAGTTTTCAACAATCCCATTAAGGATGGAAAAGGAATTTAGACTATCTACATACAATGTATGGTAGTTTCCATGGCTTCAATCTCATTTTGGTTCTTACTTCAATTCTTTTTCTAGGGAGTAGATGCTACTTACAGATGTCAATATCTTGGCTCATTATTAGTGAATATAAACAAAACAAACTGAGATCCAGTAAGTGGAGGATGGATTTTACCTCCAGCACATGACTAGCATAGATAGTGAAAGCCAGTTGTTCACCAATATAAAGCATGTCCTGTATTATGTATTTTCTGGTGGGCACAAAATATGGATACTCCCAATGAGGGCACAAATATTTCTACCCACAAATAATGTATTATTACCACTTCTCTAAAGCAGATGAACGAATAACTTATTGACCAAGTAACAATCAAGTAAATCCAAAATGCACTTTCTTTTTCCTTCAAATTTAACATTGCTGCTGTATTTATTGCTTGTTTAATGTCTACCAACAGCATCTTTATCAGGAATGCAGCTAGAGGTGCTATTATTCTAAGTGTTATACTGAAGTGTCTGCTAACAATCTACCCAATTTGAATGTGTGAGTTGGTTTTCATGAATATTTAGGGCAAAGCTTAAGCATCCTCCAAAATAGCAAGCTTTCACATTTCTTTAATGTTCTTTTCCAACTGATGTCTTAGCCTAATAAAAGAAAGTGACCATAAATCAGCTGTCTCTGGGAAAAGGACAGACTAGTAAGTCATTCCGTTTTCCTCAAAATTTTCTCCATTGTTTAAAATGTTGGCAATGGTTTCAGATAGTCAAATTGGGTTTGAGTAAAAAATTCCAACATAGTAAAGAGATTTATGTTTTTCTCAATCCAATATTCATATTAATCAATTCAAATTAATAATAAAATTCAATAAAAGATATATGCTGTCTCTTTTATTACTTCTTTTCAACTACTTCTATGTCCAAATGGCATTTCCACTAGCATCCCTGACAATGGAGGAGGACTGTCAAAAGCAGTTACAGCGAGCTTTAAACTATGAGGATTACCACTGACTAGGATGTGGGGAGATAACTCCACAAAGAGCATGGTAGAGGCATTAAAACAGAACCTAGGACATGGGGTGACCAAATGTGTCCTACCAATCTTTGTATTGTTTTGGGACACAGCAATTTCTAAATAATTTTAGCCAATTCCAAAGTTAACAAATACTGACAGATGTTGACAAATGCAAATCTATGCTTCTAGCTGTGTCAGTGTGAATCTCTCATCCCACTGTTGTGACTGAATTGCCCAATTAGTCACACAGATTGAATTGAAAATCCTTTTGGGTAATGGGAGCCAAAAGAGACTTTCTGGTTATCAAATTCCAAGGATGGAGAATTTCATCTAGTGTGACACCAAAATCTAGGCTTTCTTTGTTGGCATATAACATATATTAGGAAACAGAATCATGTTTTATTCAAGACTCATCCATTTTCCTAAATTGAAGCAGATGTTCTAGTCTTTAACCCAAGCTCTTCATGATCCATATTAGGAATCTTGAGCTAGAAATGGATTTAATGTTAAATTTTCTGACCATAATTATAATGCTAATTAATAACAAAGCTATGAGATGATTCACACCCCTGAAGATTGATTGTCTTCTATCCCAGATGACTTTGATATGTTCATCCATTCATCTATCCATTCATCCACCCAATCATCAACTCAAAACCATCTTGTTATTTAAGGGTTTTGAGGTAATTTACAAAGTTGCCTTATAAAATGAATTTAAAATTAGTAAAACAATCACAAAGGGAGAGTATTACATTTTGATAAATAATCATGAGGATTAGCATGAATTAGCATACTCCATACAGTACACACATTCAGTTACTGTATGTGTACTGTAAATGGGGGAGTAAAAGTAATGCTAGAGTTTTAAAAAGCAATTATATAATTCAAATATGGTCATAAGGATAGTTAATTATAAATGGAATCAGCCCAGTGAGCTTTGCATTTACTTGAAAATATTTTCCTAAAACATATTTTTAAATTTCTAACTATACAGCTTTCATATACAACAATACATTTTTTGTAAGTGTAGGTGCTCTTCTTATTTCCTAAAATATTTTTAAAGACCTTAAAAAATCAAGCTTCCAATTTCTATGTAAAAATGCAAAACCAAATTTTTGAGTAAAGAAGAGAAATGTAAATTCTTGAATCTTTTCCTGCATTTTTACATCCTTGACTTCAAACATTTCAGGCTGTGCAGCTACAAAATTAACTCCATGGATTCTGCACTCTTCTCACTAAGCCACTGATTAAAATCTACACAGCTTCTGAAGTCAGCTGATTAACTACTGTCTTAACAATACAACAAAGGTTTTTAACTTTGCCATTTTCATGTAGCCACTGCCTGGATTTTGTGAAGTTAGTCCTAGTACATATCGGGAATTAATAAATAGAAATGACTTTATAAATAATAATGGTTGCTTCTTCAAGAACATTTCAGATGCATTTATTGATCAAGTCAGTCCCATTTGCATAATGACTCTGAAATTGCAAGGCTTAGAAGGAATCATGAACAGACAGTTACATACAACGTTTCTTTGAGACGTTTCTGACAGCTCATTTAGGGCACATGCACTACAAGACAGGCAGCGACGTTCCATGCCTGCCGCAGTGGAGAACTTAGCACAAAAGCTCTAAGTCTCCACTCCTGCTCATTTGGTATAGCAAAAGGTGTACGTTATCTCTCCATCTAGAGTTGACTGCTAATTCATCGTCTGTCATATTCTGAAGTGCATAAATGAACAGAGCAACTGAGAAAATCAGATCCCTCCGCATACATTGCTAATTAAATGATAGAGAGGAAAGGACAAAGATCTTCCAAGGGTGGCAGTACAGTTCTCGTTGTGGTGTTTACAGCTGCAGATAGAACTGCAGAATCCTCAAGTTTCTATGTGGTGTGCTAACATGATAATGAATTTATAAGCTACTGGGGAATATTTTCCTAGTGCTTTGGAAAAGTGGAGATATTTGCCTTTCAAATTAAAAAAAAATTGTGGATTTCTATGAGGTGTGTTTTATATTTTATGCTTCTTTGTGGCTGAATTGATAGCATTTTAAAAAGTTTATAGTCCTTAACCGTATGTATAAATAAAAACACTGTGTAAGTGATAGCATTTATGAAGCAAAAGGTTTGAGACTGAATTAACATAGTTAAGCCAGGAAATTATCTGGACTTTAAAAGTAGAAATGTTACACATGAATTTTCTGGCATTATTATACTTTAAATCATCTTTTCTTCTTTTCCTTGATGGTTTTCCATTCTATACTCACTGTGTCTGTGACAAAGCATAGTTGTCACAATTGTTCATTTATAACAGTTCATTAAACCTGAAAATAAGAGTAAGCACATATAGATTATTTTCTAGGAGTGTGACTCCTAAAAGAGGGAGATGAGAATTGTGGTAAAATCACACTCTTTCAAAGATTTATCTGCTTCATCACATCTAGAGAAGTGACAATGAAATTTTATAACTGGCTTCCACTTTATATCCCATGGCTGGAAATTTATGATAGAGCAACCGCAAAAAGTAATATTATCTTTAACTGCAAGGGAGAAAGACTGAAATTTAAAAGCAAGGAAGAGATAAAAATCCTTTGCAAAAGCATTGGCCTGCTTATTTTCAGAAAACATTCTTGTCTTTTGGTAAAACAATAAGATGAAATATAAGTTTTCAAAAAAAAAAGATTGATTACTATTCTTTTTCCTCTGCAAGTTATTTGCTCAGTGCTGCTTGGATGTCCCAAATCCTGTTGCTATATTTTTTTTATTGTAAGTATATTTATTTAATTGAATAGTAATTATGCCTTTATCACATTTTTCCTTCAAAATCTAACTACAGGGGAAAGCTTCAAATTTTACTTGAAAAAGTTGCAAAATAATAATAATAAGTTCATGCTGAGAGGATCATCAAATTCAAAATACAAAATAAGCATAGAGTTGAATAAGCTCATAAAATTCTTATCTTTCAATTCTTCCAAGAATTCATCCTTTCATTTATTCCTAATACTGTTCTGAATTCTTCAGGTTTATAGTCAAAGTAGATACAACACATGACTTGCTGAGTCAGATCATTTACAATATAACAGTGCACCTTGTGCAATTTATTTTGACTTTTAGGGTGTACCTACATTTTCATAAATACATAATTTGCATTTCTACATGTAGAAATTTGCATGACATAAAAGGTTTTTTTGTTTCTGCAAAAATGTTTTCTGGCACAAGGAAGATGCTCTGTATGTATTTTTTGCCTGAGTTTTTGGTAAGACATGTCTTGACACTTGACTTCTAGCTCCCCAGTTCAAATTATTAAGCTGCCTATTGTCTGTCGGCATAATTTTTCCAAATATGAGAGGAATTCAAAAAGTCCATGGAAAAACAAAATTACACATGATTTTATTTTATGCATAAACTCTCTGAAGCCCATTCGGCTTCTTCATAACAGGCATTTCATGAGCTCTTTGAAGACCTCTTATATTTGTCTATGGAGGACAGGGAATTGGCAGCTTAAATATTCTCGAAGATAATCAAGAGAGTTGTGTTGGCATTGTTGTAATTGAGATGAACACTTTGTGACCAGATTTCCCCATCTTGAATCACACCGGGAACCCTCAACGTCCATTACAAACTCTGCTATGAAGAGAGAGTTGTTGAGAATGGCAGGGGTATGAGTGAAAAGACCAGACGTGAATTCCAGCTGTGCTGACTCACAAGCTGTGTGACCTTGTGTGCGTTTCCTATGTTGCCTGTGTTTCCTCTTATGTTAAGCTGAAGTTAATTACAGAAATCTGTAGGAGTATTATGAATGTATTCCAGGCCCAGCTAGCCATACTATCAAGCATAGGATAAGGTGGTATTGGTAAGGTATTTACACAGCTGGCTCTCCAAATGAGCAATTTTGTACATTTTCCTACTACATTCTCATGGCAATGCAGAAAGCAAAAGAAATTTTGCCAGCACTAGACTCCATGGATCTTTACACATAGATACTCCTTTCACAAAGAAAATGCCATTTGTTGATTTAAATTCACAATTCCATGTTTATACATGCCCTAAACAGGAAAAAAATTGATTTGAGAGAATGCATTTGGAGCATTATAAGATTGTCATACATCAAAAATGCAAGGAGCATGTTTTCCCTAGTTGCATGATGTAATGGAACATTGGTCACATTCCCTCTGGAGGTCCTAAGAATTCTCTGCTCTGATCTACCATTAAGGCAGAGGACTGCAAACTTGTAGGGTCAGATATAGGTCAGAACTGCACGTACTCACTACACAGCTCAATGAAAGCTTCAGGAACAGATCCCCCTCTCGTGACTTTCCATCTGGTTGGCATCATATTCCTCGTTTTGTTCCCAGTTTCATGTTTGGGTAGAGCCAATTTAAAAACAGCACCAGGAATGAGTGACTACGTTTCTAAAGTTTTTCTTAAATCATTTGCCTTTTTAATTGAAATTTCAATCCATGCCTTTGAGAAATACTGGAAATGGTGCTCACCGACATCACTCATTGCTACCAGGTTGAACAGCACTTAGCAGCTGGTGCGAAGTCTATCCAGGGCCAAGTGAGGAACACATGGGTAGAGGCCGGGTGAGACTTGTGATAATTGCCTTTGATCAAGAATGAGGAGTTTCATTAGAGAGCCTGGCTTTGTGCACACATTTCATTCGATAGCATCTGTTGCTGAACTCCTGCAATGCGTATTTGAGTGTTTTATTCAGTAGTGCTAAGTCTAGCCATCTCTTTCTTGGTCACCATTCACATATTTTTCCCTGTTTGACCATTACAACAGGATCACATGTAAAACACTTCAATCTCCAGGCAATTACCACATTCTCCTTTCTTTCCACTCTGCAATTTTGAATGTGTGATATGTCCTGTTCACTCCTGATACATTTCCTTGAGGTTGCTATCACGTCTCTGTCATCTGAATGTACCCTTTTCCTCTGCTCACTGCCCTGCAAGCCTTGTCCCTCTTCTTCCTTGAATCTTCAGTACCAGCATGGATGCTGATTCAGGACCAGAAGCAAATGTATTCGCAACAAATATGCCATTGACCATCATGAGAATTTCTGAAATCATTTAAATCTGGGTTTTTTTAAAAACAAAGTTCAGAAGATCAACTTTCCTTGATGATTTGGCATTACTGTGAGGAGTATCAGCCCCAGCAACAAAACGGTGTTGTCAGGTTCCTCACGGTACAACTGCCTCTGTTTCACAATGCTCCAAACCATCCCACTGTTTGGTTTAGTCCAGCTCTTGGGTGCTACAGAACCCTCCACCAAAGCTTCTGGCTTCAGATAAACCAGACCTGAGAGCTTCCTCCAAATGCAAAGTACCTCAGAAGGAATCATATTCATTTGTGACTCTTCCAGGAACACTTTGACTGTGATAATTCTGAAATAGGCTTTTTGGCTCATTGAGTTCGAGACACCTTATTGAAACTAGGTTCTAAATAGCTCAGCTTTTATTTCCAAGATCTAGTCAATCAGAAGCCAAGCCTCCTTTTGCACTTCACTGTTTACTGGAAATGCATCTGAGAGGATGCAGTTCAATAAAAGGTGACTGCCTTCCTCTCCTGGATCATCTTACCACCTAAAATAATCAGAGGTACGCTGGCTTATACTTCCAGGTGTAAGCTGAGTGCAGCCAGTCAAGGATTCCACATTGTTTATTCAGAGCTTATCCTGAGTAGCAAAGGGGATACTTCCCTAGCTAGGCATCTATTTTCCTAGGACCAGCCATTTTCCTGACACGTTAAGAATCCTTGTGCTAGTTATGGGATATTATACTGCTACTGCTGCTGCTGCTGAGTGATTGGACTCATGGTCATAGCTATTAGATACACCTGACTATAAATTTGGGCTCTGTCATTTGAAGTTACAGGAACTTGGGTGATTCATTTAACTTCTTATTTGTAAAATGAGAGGCATACAGTCATAGCAATGTGATTATACAAATTAAGAAAATCATGATAGATGATATGCTTAACACTGTTTCTTGTACATAATTAATTTCAAATAAATCTTAGCTATTAACACCTTTATCATTTAGTAAGACATGCACATATGTTACCTTCAGTGTGCCAGGAGGCAATACGTTCTTGTTAAAGTTGGAAAACACTTACATTTCCCCTTGCCTGCAGTACTACGAAGTAAAAGGGGCAAAAAAGCTAAACATTGCATGAAGAATGCAAATGTGCTTTTTTCCCCTTAAGTGTTCTATTTTGCTTTTCAACTTTTAAACTCTGCTTTATTTTAAAATATACTCCCAGTCATTCCAAAGCATTTTTAAATTGGAAAGCTTTCTTTTTCTTTCATAAAAAGCTAACCGCAGGTGCAAACCCAAGGGAGATAGACCTTGGAAATTTTAAGTGCGTTGCTATGGCAATGGTTTGCAAGAATGTGTGTAAGTTTCTTTTTAGCTCTCAAGCATTCAGCCAAGTTCATATGCAGAGGTTCAAATCACAAGGCATACAATGTTTGCAGTCATTGTGTAAGGCTTGAGCTTAACTCTGTTACTTACAGCAACTAGAAACCAGAAAAAACACCATTTATTTTTCTTTTATAGATTTGTTTCTGCAAGAATAGTGGTTCACGGATTCATTATCTGCTCCAAGCTGATCAATCTCATCAACTGACTACTCCAATAACTGTGTATATAAAATCAGAAATAATCATTTCCACATTGTTGCAAATAGAGTGACACATTCCATATGAAACAGCTGTAAATTTTTCTACTGAATTTCACCAATCGAAACTGACATATCCTTTAAGAAGTGTGATGATTATTTAAGGACATTGTGTGAAAGCAAATTTTAAGTCTAATGAATTGTGGGGAATCTCCTTAAAGGGGTTTTGTCCTATATTGCAAGGAAGAAAGTATAGAATTCCAGCCATTAAATACAGAATTAGCCCCACTCCCCCACCACTAACATCAAAACTACATGTAAAATGCATGATTATTTTTCATCTCATAGGAATCCTTCCTATCTCAGTTCTTTAATCATTTATTTAATGATTCAAAATTCCAAACACCTAAAAATGGACTTATGAGTCATTGACAAGATCTGCAAAGATTTGTGACTAGAGCACCATTTCTCCCATAAAGAAATCTACCAAAAAAAAAAAAAAACCTGCAACTGGAACGTTTTGAAGCTATCTACATGGCATAGGAAACAATTAATACCAAATTCTCTCCGATATCAACTTTTCTGTCATCTAAAACTAGGACCGAACAAATTAAATGAATATGTATAATTAATTCACCAGCAAGAAACAGCTGCTTTCTGAGGGTATATTTTCTTTGATATTCCCAGGGAAACACTTTTGCTGCAGGTAACTCATCACGATTAAAGTGCCTTACATAAGATGAAGCCACAGAAGATCAAAACATCTCCTGCCACTGATTACTGATAAAATCCTTCACCAAGGATTATTAGCTAACCAAAACCTGGCAATAACTTAAAACTCACTATACTGCTTAAGTTTGACCCATTTTCTAAAATGCACACATGCAAGCACACACATCCTCTCTGTTCTCCACACAGCTTGCTTTAAAAGCTTGTTTATATACACTGAAAGTGAAGCGCTCCTCACTGCTTGCCCCTTCCCGACTTCATTCTAACAAGCCAACGCTGGAATTAAACATGTGATAACACAACAATCATTCAGCTATGCAAACTGTGAAGTGGATCTAAGGGGAAACAATCCAGAGAACACGACAATCAGCAGTTGTAAGTTGTAATGAGTATCTGCATTAAATCACTATTAATCTATTGAAACAAAAAAAAAATAGATTTGTTCTTTTGAAAACTATTCACTGAAATTTCTTTGAAAATAGGGCTAATCAACAAATGAGTGTTTTATATCTCTGATTTTACTAGGGCTGAAACAGTAGAAAACACTTTAATTTCATATCCTTTGTCAATCAATCATGTTCTCTCTTTTTTTGTTTGTTTGGTTTAATCCTGTTCTCTTTTATGGTCAGATTTATTCCTAAAGATGAACAGCTCCAAAAGTATTTCCAACATGGATATGGAAGGTGTTGTTAGTGAGTCAAATCATACATTGTAACGTTCCAGTTTCAAACTATTTTCCCCTAGTCCAAACCCCAGGAATTATATAATGTTATAATTGGTAACGAAATTTGAACTGATGTGCATTATGGGTACAACGTATGAAGTCCCTGCTTGTGGTCTAGGCATACTATTTAGAGTGCTGGCTTTAGTCCCAGCTCCTCTGCTTCCTATCCAGTTTCTGGCTAAGGCACACTGTGGAATTGAATTCCATCAGTTACTACACATTCACAAGGATGAGAGGTCTTACTCAAAGTTATAGAAGAAAATACACCACAGGTGATGAGCCAAGAAAGAAACAAAGGGTGGCTCTTTGGTCACATGTTCAAGTGCTGCTTGGTCACATTCTAGCCAATACTTCATGGTGCCATGGTGAAAGAACTGGCAAAGAAGTGTTTGGTCATGAGACCTCTTAATACTCAGCCCTTCTCTCTCCCCACTTTGAGATGCACGATGTGTTAAAGCTGTGTAGAGTCTGAGAATACCTTAAAGCATTTTAAGGTAACTGTGTTCTGGAAGTCAAAGTTATCATTATGAGATTATGATAACAGACAAACCTCTGCTGTGTGTATCACTTTCATTTTCTAACTCCTGTTTTTCCTAAGTATCTATGGAATTCAAGTGGGCATTAGTAGTCTGTGTTCAGGCTCTGATAGCAAAAACAAAACAAACCAGAACTGTAATCCCTATAATTTTCACATTTTAAGAAGTCCTGAAATGATCAATATCAAATTCTAAGTTTGTCTCATATCTAAGAACATTTTCACCTTACATATTTCCTATTATAGAAACTAGTAAATTACAGTACTCTTTGTACACAAATTGAAAATCTCCACAAAGATAATCTGTTCTGCCCTCTAATTTTTTGTTCTTTAGATTGGCCTACTCATGTTTACAGAAAAATGCTTACAAAGTCTTATTCACCGAGTACCTCACTTGACATTTTTATGATTTGTCCTGGCCCCTAGGTTTGGATTGGCTCAGCTCTGGCCATTGCAGCCACTTGGAGAGTAAACCAGCAGATGGAGGATCTTTATCTCTTCATCTCTCCACAAAACTTTTCTGTGATTTCAATAAAAACAAATAAACTTTAAAAAGAGAAAATTCCATGAAATCTTAGTTGAAAACTTATTTCAGAATTCAGGTAATAGGATTTGATGAACTGAAAATTCACCTACTTTTCAGCTACTTTTCTTCAAAAATATTTTAAAAGGGAACAAACCTGTTTTTTCTCTACAATTGTATGATATTAAGGATCTGTCTATGCCACTAAGGATCTGTCATCTTACAGAGTGGTAAATGAAGTATCAGAAATGTAAGTCACTGGTCTTCAACACACCAATGACAGGGAACTATCTTCAGTGCAATGTGTTTACACAATTTAGTTGAAAGACATGTTTTAAAATTAGCAAATGAAAAAGTAAAGGGATCTAACCTAACTTCATGATTAGGTCAACATTTAAGAGTGCAAAGAGGGCCCGGCGTAGATCCCATTTGGGCGTCAATTCTAATCATAACATCCCTGCTCCCATCCTGCTTGTGGCCTGGGAAATCAGTTGAGAATGCCCCAAAGTCTTGGGACCCTGCACCTGCCTGGGAGACCTGGAAGAGGCTCCTGTCTCCTAAGTTTAGACTGGCTCAGCTCTGGCCCTTGCGGCAGCTTAGGGAGTGACTCATTGGACAGAAGATCTTCCTTTCTGTCTTTTCTCCTCTCTGTATATCTAACTTGCCAGTAAAAATAAAATAAATCTTTAAAAAAATAGTGTAAAAAAAGAATGCACAATATCTGGTATCTTTATGTTGTTTGGGGGAAGAGAAAAAAGAGCATAAGAAGAGACAAGTATAAACCAAAAGTACTGATTTTTACATAACATTTTTTACTCATACACGTCTTATGCAATCTTTTAAGGTAGAAAGCCTGAGTAGCCCAATTAAGAACTTCTTATGGGTAAACAGTGGAAACCAAATCAAGTGACACTAAAAATGTATTCTGATGTAACTCTATGGTGTTTATGATGTAAGAACTGTAACAACAAATCACTTATCAAAACAGAGTAACTGGATGCTAACTGACAAATGCACAGTGACTTTGTGAACTACAGATATTAAGAGAATAGGGGTGGGCAACTCCCTATAGTATCTACTGACCATTTCTAGAATATTAAAATATTCTCTATGGAGACTTTTATCTTTAATATTAAAACATGAAAATATAAAAATGACCTGATGAAATTCCTCAAGTCACAGAGAAGTTACTAAAACTATACTTACAAAAATTCTGTTTTAATAAAGAAAAAATTCTATTTCAAACATGAAGGGAAATAAACAAAAACACCTCAAAAGTAACCTCTAAGTTTAGAGATATAAGGTAATCAGAGGATACTTTAAAACATTTTAGTGGAAAATGGAACTAAAGATTAAGTTTACTTTGGTGCTAAATAATTTTGAAGTCCATGCACAGTGTTTTTATAGTATGCACGTTCAGAGAAGGTCTGAAGCTCCCTGTCTTGCCCTAGGTTTGGATGGTTTATCTCTGGAAGAGGTCTCCCATTGTAGTGTTTATGATCAGTCAGCAAGTATTCTTCCACTTACTCTCATCTTCACTTTAAAGCTTCTTGTCTCTAACTGATACAAAGTTGATGAATTCCCTACTGGTTTTCCAAGTAGAAACAGACTAATGTCAATTTTTATTTTGTTAATACAACAGTCACCTTTTGCTTAAAATGACACCTTTTATTGAAACCAAGATCTTGCAGGTTGCATGAAAATCTACCATAAATACTCTGGTTATTTTGGATGCAATGAAGCAGTGGCTAGAGCTTACTTTTTGTAATGTAATCAACTACTATTGTTTGATATTTTTATACTGAGGTATTATTTCAGTCAGTTTGCATAACCTGCTCATATAATGTCTCCATATTTTAAACTATTTACTGAGAAAATAGTACTGAGAATCACTCCAGTGACAAAATATATTGCATCCATCATTGCTATTATCTCTTACTCAAAACTATTTCACTCAATGCCAAGCACTTGCTTCTTAACCACACACATTCATTCCCTGGGCTCCCAAAAAAGAAAATTAAAAGAAGATAATGAAGGAAACATAATTTTGCATACTGAAAATAATTGCTAGAATATTTTAACACATTTTGCTATTGGAGAAATGACTACATATTTAAAATGATTCTGTCTGTGAAAGAAATCCTATTTCTTTTAGAGGGTGGAAGGGGAGGCAAACACTTAACAATCATGATTAATTTTAAAGAATAAGAAAATGAATACACTTAGTATATATGCAGATGATTCTTAATTTAAAAGGTCACACATTTTTCACATTAGTTATTATTCATAAAGAATGAAAAACTGCTTTTAAGACGTCAATATGATGTACTCAAAGCATGCAGAACAGGGAAGAAAAAAACAAACACCAACATGAATTTTGAAGTAGCTACTTGGGACCCTGTCCTTAACAACACCTTAGAGTCTGGGACTACTTTTAAAGGTTAGGTAGGCCACTTGCATGATCTGGATTGGAATCCTTTTTTATGTTGTGACTAGATCACTATGGCTGTTCAAACAAGAATGACATTATCATATCCTGTTAACTGATGTTGATGCCTCCTCTCTCTAGTCTACCATAAACTACATTACACCCGGATATCAATGCTATGGCATAAGACAGCCCAGCCCTCGTAGCTCCTCCAGTTCTACATGTGTTTATCATGGGTGTTCAGAAAGATTGGCGAGGCAGCAAGTGCCTTAGTTTCCTATGAGTCATCCAGTGGTGTTTAGCAGAGTTCTGACACATATTGGTCATGAGCAGATATTTAACAAAAATTTTTTAGGTAAGTTTAATATTAATTTATCAATTAATTTGAATTTGAAAGAGAGATAGCATAGATAAAGAGACATCTATCATGTCTTTAACCTTGTCTCAGATGCTGGCAATAATCGGCCTGGAATGAGCTGAAATCAGGAACCCAGAATCCCATAGGGTCCTCCTCATGGATGACGGGATGTGAGTGCTTGAGCAATCATCTGCTGTCCTTCAGTGTCCACATCAGCAGGAAGCTGGGTAGAAGTGGAGGAGCTGGAACTTGAACCATGCACTTAGCTATGGGTTGTGCACACCTCACAAGGTGAATTAACCTTTGTGTCAAACACTTGTTTATAGCAAATCTTATCCAACAAACACAAAATACTAAGACGCGTGTTTACTATTGCTTGATATTATAATTTTCAATATTTCAAAGACATGGTATATTTTCTGAAAGTTTCATAATCTCTCAGAAAACACAAGCATAAATATTTCCTGCCAAAATTTTCTAATTTGTCATATGAATCTTTCATACTTATTATTTAGCCCCTGTATATTTAGCAATTTTTATACAGACAAACATTGCATACAAATGTTACATTTCAGTATGAAAACACTATAGCCTTACTATAATCCTAATGGGTGAGAGATCCATTAAATCTAGCTCTGCTAATGGAGGAAGCCAACATACATAATTGAATACAAGGATTTTTTTTTAACCAAAGGCAGGGTGTGGGGTGAGGGGGGAGGCAGGCAGAGTGAGCAAGAGCCAGTGATTCAAAAACCACATTTAGTTCTTTAAGGTAATCAATTATGTAGATAGCTCACCCATTAGTGATTGAAAATTGACTTCTGAAGTAATAGCTGTGTAACGCTAAAAGAGTGGCATTCAAAAAATCAAATGGCATTCAAAAAATCAAATGCTACGTACATTTTTTTTTTTTTGCTGTGATAATGAAGTAATATGGATCAAGGTCTTGAAGGTAACCCTAGATTTTTATATGTAATGTAAATACAAAACATGACATTATTATATGCATTATATTTTTTATGTGACCTACATTATAAGCAAATTCATTTTACCGAAAATGGAAATTCATTGAAAAGGAATTTTGCTGAATAATAAGATATTTGCTTATAGAGTTCTTAATTTTAAAAATGTGAATTCAGCAGAGGATCAACTTTCTCCAGATAACATTAAACTCCCAATTTACTTAGAAGTAAATCTAGACCATGTACTCACAGTATAACAATTTTGGTCAACAACCTAAAATATGTTCAGAAGCAACACTGTGGCATCTTCTGAGATGCATTCTATTTTAACAAATAGCACTGGAAACAAAAGTAAAAGCATTTGACTTCAAAATTGACTGTTTTTAGCAACTGATTTCCTTGATTCCTCCAAACCTATGCTGAAATCATTCATTCTCACAATTCTAGATAGTTTTTCATCTGTGAGCTGAGAAGTAAAGCAACAGAGTTTATAATAAAAGACATTGCAATGGAGTTGTGTGAAAAGAGAGAAGACCAGTTGATCCCTTGTTATCAATAAAACAACTGTAGATCAAAAAACCAAACAATCCTGAAATAGAGGTATTGTTGGTTTTTGGAAAACAGTTCTGAGATTTCAAACCAGGGTGAAAATTCAAGGAACAAATGGAAATACTTAATGATAATGACTCAGAATTTTTACGACACAAAAGTAGAGAAAGCCTCTCATATAATTTGCTTTCTTAGGACTCTTAGTTTGAACTCAAATTCTGCAGAATTTGCTACCATTTTCCAGAAATATGAATGCATTTATTACTGCCCAGGACACTCTAATTATACTGCATACCAAAATTTCATATGTACTCCACAGTAGCATGTTTAACTCTGTTCTCTGTTCCCAAGTGAGTAAAATTAGCTCCTTCATGAGATTCAAATATTAGCTTTCGAGTAAATGTAATTAAGACAGCAGAAAGTAAAACAAACTTTCTCAATCAATATTGATGGTTTTAACAGAAATCAAAGAAATTTGAGTACAAATCATGCGCCACAATATGAAGTGTTAGTATTTTGTGCTGAAATTTCTCTGCTAAATTTATATGAAGTTTTACTGAGTCAAATGAGATGTGCTATTTTGCCCATATTTAGGTTTTTAAGTCCATCTATCACAGCTCAAGCCAAACAGGGCTGAAACACTTGGAGTAGGGGAAATGGAGATCAAAGAGAAGACTAACAAATGAAAGCCACCACTAGCTTTAATTATAGCTAATATTCATTTACACTATTCATCTAGGGATTTTCCTAGTGATCCTAAAGCTGAAATTCAGAGCACTAATTTTGACAGGGAAATTCATATTTCAAGACAGCCATTTGCCAAAGGGGTCAAAAATGTGAGTTCTTTAAATATTTAAAGTTAATGTAGACAAAAGCCTAAAGCGCTTAGCTTGATGCCTTTCTTTTCCTTTTGAAAGGAGAGCTTTCCCAACAATTATCATTCTGCCTGCTGCATCCATCACAGAGTTAATTGTACTTGTGGTTTACAAATGCATCATCCAGATGCTGTGGGATGAGCACAATGCATAAATTAAAGGAGCATGGAGGCACCCAGAAACATTTCATCACAACTCAAAACGTCTTTACTATGCAATGTTACATCACTAATTATTTTATAAATATGAAAGCGGTTTCCCTCTTGTGACCAAATACTTAATACCACTTCACGGCTCTTCTGGTTACGTCTCACTTTGCTCAGAGAATTTGGCTCTTGCCTTCCTAGGCACTCTTGACTGTACACTCAATGCACCTAATTGTGCTTTATCATTTGGTCATTTTGCTTCAACAATAGCAGTCAACCCTCAAAACTTAGTTATTTGTTCATAGTTCTATTTTCATACTTTATTTTTTTAAATAGAACTGGAAATTTGCCAGGTGAAGACTGGATACATTCCATTATTCTCCAAGGATAAAGTACATAATAAATGACCTACAGAAAGGAATAGACATGGAACTCATGCTTCAGCTCTGGGAAAATTAATACAAAAGACTTAAGCTGTCTCAAATTTACCACAAAGTGCCAAAGTAAATACTTTCTTCTGCTTTTTAATGTCACAGTCACAATATTCTATAAGCAGAGGTTCAACAGGTCAAATCAAGACACAGAGAGTATAACACTTCCTTAGGATACTGAAAATTGCCTATAGTAGACATGATCTACCAACCAAATGATGGGTGAGCAATCTGTGACTCACAGATCAGCCCAAAGGTGTGCATTTAAAACCTTGTGTTTTATTGGTACAATTTAGCAGCACGATTTTGGTCCAATTAATTTGTGTCTTAGAATATAAATCATATCTGGACTCAACTACAATTTTATAAAAATCAGCAAAAGATCAGAGAATTTAAAAAAAAAAAAGACAAATTTTTACATTCAGTTAGTCCGATAACTTTTCTGAAAAAAGGTAGTTTCTAATTCTCTTGGAGGTGAGCAATGACAGAAAGCTTTACATCAGAATTTGAACTGGACATTAGTCAAGGACCTATGCCTCATGGTAACAATCAAAGAATACTTAAATAAAACATCCAAAAGTCATGTAGAAATGGGTATCTATTTAAAAGCCAGAACTAAGAGAACAGATTAGTAAATATGAGATCTTAACGTTTGCAGAGTCTTACTCAGGGGAAAGTCCAAGAAACGCAATAGATGCTGAAATCACCCAAGTCCTGGTAGTAACGCACAACTCAAATAACACAGTAGCTTCATTTTCCATTTGCTGCTACTTGTCTTGAGTATGGTAAAGGGGAAAACTTACATACAATGACAAACAGACAACACACCACTAAAGCAATCTCTGATCATGGAATTTCTTTCCTAATCAGGGGCTACCTAAAATTTAATGAAATAGTCAACATAGATATGACCTCCTATCTCACAATGAAAGAAAAATGAGATGAGAATTTCCTTGAAAAGAGAAGCCAGGTTTCTTTTACTATTAAGCCCAGTTCCTCCCTCCTCCATTGCCACCATCATCCCTCCCCCCTCCTGGTTCTCTAATCTGCAAACCCTTCTGTTCTCCATCTGCTCCACCCCCACCTATTGTCTTCACTCACTGCCAAGCATGCCAGTCCCATCTGGTCATACTCTTGCTTATGCTCAGTCCAACTCCCAGAGGCCTAGGGAGTGTTGACGGAATGTCAAGGCGTTTTTGTTCTTCAGGAGAGTACAGACTAGCTAGAAGTGTAGCAAACAATTTCCCAAAGAAGTCACACATATATGAACGTGCACATGATTTCTCGCATACGTAAACAGCAATTTTAGAACCTTCTTCCAGTCTAAAAGAGAAATGTTTCAATCTCTTCCTTCTGGATAACAATGCTAAACATTTAGATCTTAATATTTTTGAAATCACCAGAATGAATATATCAAAATCCGTGAAGTTTCATTACCCCAGACATGCATTTTTTCCAGTAAGCAAATTTTTATAAATAAATGTTAGTCAACTATCATGAACTATTTTCATTAATCAGGCATAATCAGTGATCACGATCATATTTTCTGTTGTACCAAACATGCACTTAATTCAGACACTGTGCCTTTACAAATTCCCAGCAAGATCCCACTCTGCCGCAAAAGCATGCATGGTCAGAATCTAAACACATTGAAGGCAGAATGTCATCAAGTCATTAACAAAAATAAAGCAGTCTGGCAAGTATTGAAAGCAGCTTTTATTCATGCTTTTACTTGAACCAAGTTAATACAGACATATAAATGCAAATACACACATACACACACACGTACACATTGTTTGTTTCTGCATACAAGCATGCTGAAAAATCTCTGAAGCCCACCACAAGCAGCAGACAAATCCAGAAGCAATCATGCTCAGGGTTTAAGGACATTTTAAAATTTAAAACAACCTTTCTACATTTCATATTCAAGCGTGCAGAAATTTGGCATGCAAATTCCAAAGAAACATTTTTAATATAAATCTTAAGAATAGTTTATCCGAAAGAGTTTCTTCTCATTTGCATTCTTATTGTTCTTAGCTTTCTGGTATCTTAAACCCTGCATGCTGCAGATCTAAGCTGTGCTCAGCAGCCGCTGTGACAGAAGAAGCTACCTGCGAGTTTTCACAGTGCCATCTCATATCCATGTCTGTCTGGCTACCCTGCGTGCTTAGAGCTTTTTTCTTAATTCTTAATGGAAATCCTAGGAAATTTAGTCCATCCTCTGAAATCAATACTGGTGACAGGAGAGCTCCCTGACTCAGTGGGAGATCAAGATGATAAATTGCCTGCGCATCAGCCTGGCCTATCAGTGCCCTGCACACAGATGGGCGAGAAAAGACACAGAAAAGGTTCTATCAGTCACGTGTCACCGAGGAGCCAATGGCGGCCGCGCTGCTTCAGGAAGGGATGCTGCAGTTCCGTCCGCAGTTGATGAGGCTGCTGGTACACAGCCCAGCCCGCGCCCCGCTCAAAAAGTCTCAGCCGCTTCTGCTGCTGGATTTGCCTGCTGACAGGGACTGCGGAGGGGAACTAACCTCTCTCTTTACAGCCCTGACTCAAATAAAAGCTTATTTTCATGCGCAATTAATTTATTCTATAATCCTTTAGAGTCCATTATGACAATCAGAGGGAAGCTATGTTTTTTAAACACCTTCAGTTCTTTGATTCTTATGTGCTTCTTTCAGATGATAATCATATTTTTGCTTAACATGAAAATATGAACTATAAACTGTGCAATTAGCATGCAGCCTTCAGAGCTGAATCTCCTCAAAGCTTGCTAATTGTAATTATAATTTTATTTCCAAGTTAATGAGTGACATTTTTGAATGCATGTTTATAATGAGTATTTTTTATGAGATGACTTTGTGCAGGCAATTATGCAACATCAAGAAAGACATTTTTATGTTTTTTTTTTCCTATTAGGACAGTTCCTCTTTAAACAATTTAAATGCCAATAAATACACCATTTCATCAATCATTAAAAATGAAAACAAACACGTACCAAAGTACACATATTCTGCCTCCCAAATCCTGGAGAACAAATGTGATATAAATATGTGCTTTTGTGCATCTCCTCTGCAATTTACAACTAATCCTTGATGAGCAAAACGGCACCTCTGGAATGCCATATGGAATTATATCTCCCAATACATTTGCTTTCTTGGATCACATGGTGATAACAGATATGTTGTATAATTTTTCAAGGTAACCGAGATGATCATACATACAATCTGATAGGGGACATCAAAAATGATGATCCCATCAAACGTTGCAAAAGGCATCATCACAGAGATTTTAAAGCAGCCCAAAGCTCAACAGAATTTGAATAGCTTACATAAATAGAATTTGTAAGAGAGGAAGTACCCTGTGCACTTAAGTTTATTGCTTGTCATTGCTCAATTTTAGTGAACCGTGCATTTTCAAAGTTTAATTTGAAGACTTTAAGAGTCACTACTTAGAAAAAAAAAAAAACCTGGGAGTAAATGTTAACAGGTGTGGCATTGCAAGTAAATTACAACAGAGCTACAGAATGCTGAAACTCAGGACTCACTTTACCTTGGATAGGATTTTATAAATACATTCCTAAAACACTCAAGTCCGTCAACAATTTGGCAATTTCTTCTCTATCTC
This sequence comes from Ochotona curzoniae, assembly GCF_017591425.1. Classification (NCBI taxonomy): domain Eukaryota; kingdom Metazoa; phylum Chordata; class Mammalia; order Lagomorpha; family Ochotonidae; genus Ochotona; species Ochotona curzoniae. Next base: position 65,735,467 of record NW_024466599.1, read on the forward strand.
CTGCTCCCTCTCAACTTGGTGGTATTAAAGATAAACAGAGCATTTTTCAATTTCTCTAAAACATACAGTTTTGTGCTGTCTCTATCATTTCAGTTATTAATCCAACAGCCTCATAATTCTTGACAAAAACAAGTGAAGGATAGCCTCTGTTCATGCAAAGAAAACAGGTGAGCTGAAGGCCAGAAGGGAACTGCTCAATGGAAGTCCAGAGGGGCTTAGCTGAAGATTTCTAGCTTATAGATCTTTCATCTAGGAGTTATATAACACTATGATATTACATGTCTTACAAGCTCTTTCACTTAGAGCTGGGTGTTGTAGTATAATGAACTACACGATTGCTTTCAGTGACTGCCTGCTTTGAGTTCCAACTACTCCACTTCTCATCCAATTTCCAGGTAATGAGCAACCTGGAAAGGAGAGGATGATGGAGCAAGTACTTGGGAATCTGCCACTCATATAAGAGACCTGGATGGAATGGCACACTCCTTGGTCTTGGCCAGACTCGGGAGATGTGGGCATTTGATGTGGGCAGTGAATCCTTAGATGAAAGATTTTCTCTCTCTCTCTCTCCACACCTCCTCTGTCACCCGCTCAAATAGTTGAAAATAAAAAAAAAAATTTCAAAAAATCTTTATAATTCAGAATGATGATTTGCCTCACTACCTCTGATATTTAGAGGCAGGCATGTACACAATTGAAATAGTAAAATAAACTGTCTCTTTACCCAGACCAAAAAAAAAAATAATTTTTCTTCAGTTCCATATCCAGCACAAACTAATTTCATCCAAAACACAGAATTTGGTTTATATATTAAATTTTTGATCCTTGTTGTATTGCTCCAGACTTTCACAAATTCAAAAGACAGAAACTTTAGAAATTTGTTGACTTGGCCAAATCAAATCAAGGGCTAAATATTGCATTATTGAAATAATTTTTTTTAATCTCATATTCAAGTCAGTGGTTTAGACATGTGGCAGAGTGTGGAGGTATTTCTGTTTGTCATTTTCTGTTGCTATTGCTACCAGTGGGTAGTAGCCAAGAATGCATATATATAGATTATGCTAATTATATATAATATAAATAATATATTTACATATCAACACGTATATTTAATATATAAAATATATAATATATACATATACATTTAAGAATGCATTTTATTTGGAGAAGTATTACTATAAAATAGCAAGAAAATAAGTATAGATGGAGAACAGAAGACTAAGGACCCTGCCAAGACACCCTGATCTCTTTATAGTTATTAATTTACAATGAAAAAGAAGAGACCACAAAGGAGGACAAAGAGATTGCAGAACAATCCAGGGTGTGGTGACAAGGATGCCATGTGGTAGACTGTTAGAGTACAGGTTGCTGAATGCTGCTGCTAAAATAAATGATATGAATCTCACAGCTTTTTTTTTTAATCAAATAGCAAAGTGAGATATTATTCTTCTTGAAATGCATGGTCAAAATGACTAGAGGCTTTTATTCTTACCCATAATATGTGCATTTTCAAGACATGGCCAGAAAAGGGAGGAGAAGAAGAGCTGTGAGGAGAGAAGAGCAGGGAGCTTTTGTCACCCCTAGATTACATTTCTTAGGTTGAAAAGTGAACAAGTACTGTCTTCCACCACCTTATATCACACTTGCAGATGAGGCAAAATGCCATTATGTTTGCAGAAATTGCCTACAGTCCTTGTCCTCAGGCTCCCATCAAGCCTTTCTATGTGTGGTTGAGGTTTCTGCAGCACAGTTCTCAGGATCAGGGTCTCTTGACTCTGACATGCGAATTCCCATACTTCCCCGTGCCTGAAGTACACAGCACAGCAGGGTGCAGCTAGAGGGCCACCTGAGACACCAGGACATCGGAGCAGCCTGGAGCCACACACATGCTCTGGAACACAGGGAACGCTACAGGAAAGGAGCCTAGTTAGGGCATAAAACAGAGCGAGAAGACAGAACACAATAAAGAGAAACAGAGGCCATGGTTATGATAAAAGACAGCCATAGATTCAGAGATATGATCACATATCCTGTGGTGTGGGAGAACATTTCATGTCACTGTTTTCTAAAAGGTGGATATATTTTTATGACTTCAAGAGGTTTTACAGCTCAGTTGGTGCAAGTTCATTTTATGCATGATGGATTGTGATTGGAGAGAGATGAAATCACTTGGCTTAAGTTACACGTCAGTGACAATCCTTACATTACATTCAATATAATTTTCAAGTTACAAGACACATTGCAAAACCACAATTATTAGCTGGAGGAAAATTTAATTGGAGGGGAGAAATTAATGTCAAAGAAGGGGGAACAAAAAGCTATAAAACTGCCTATCACTATCATGAATGTTGGCTTAAGGCAGTAAGAGCCTCCACTATCCAGGAAAGAGTGTATAACCTTGTAAAATATGTCAATGAGTATTTACAGGCTGTGAAATACAAAATGAGAAGCTTTGAGAATTTTCCTCTCAGAAGAACTGATTATTTTTTTTAAATGCAAATTCTCTCTTGCCTTTGCATCTTAGTCATGTTGCACGGGAAACAGAAGACATGGATGATTTTTGAAATACATATGTCAGGACATTAGATTCAGCTGAGACAAACTATAGTACAAGGAAGTAGTTTGCACTTTCTCATTTTGTTAAGGCAAGGTAAAAATAGTAGTGGAAAATCACAGCAGCTGGTCTTTGCTTTAAATTTTTATTATCTTTTTTGTTTTGTCCCCTTGGCAGTGGCAACACTGGTTGAGGCTATGGGGTAACACTAAACTGTCAACTGCTAATTTAATATTTATAAGTATTCTTTAGGGCTAAGAAGGGAATTAATGTTCAAATGAGTACAATTTCACATCATCTTATACTTTTCTTCCTGTTATTTTATTCTTGTGAGTTTAATTTCGTTTTACAGTTACTATTTCTCTGGGAATGTGTTTCAAGAAAAAAAAAAACCATAGCTTCCACATAATCTTTCCAACTAGTACACTATAACAATTATTACACCAATGCTAAAAACTAAAAAAAAATACACTCAGAGGTACTGAAATAGCATTCACATTTATGGAGCTAGGAGCTGAATATCTACTGACTACATATTAAACGATTCTTTCCAAATTGTAACTACCTCTTAGAGCTCTAGAAGTCTTGCTAAGTGTGCTATACACAAAAATCAATAAGGAACACAGCAAATATCCAGATTTCTGTCAACATCCTTAGAAATGTATTCCATTTCCGACTTACATAGGTATGTGTCTGCATTGTTAATAAGTATTCTACCTCTATACTTAAGTACCTTGAGACCATCTTTGATTTTTCCAATTCAGAATTTTTCTTTAGGAAAAGCATGTAAATTAAGGTTTCTAAGGAATAGAAATGGGAAATACATATACGGTGGGAACATGCTTATCAAGAAATAAATTCGAATAGAAGGCAGCTTAACAGCAGAAAAAAAAGTGATTTAATCCACAAACTGAATTTTATAAAACAAAGAATATCATCATAACACAGATATTTGAGCAAAGAAGATTAATTAATGTGCACAGAAGAAATGTGGAAATAGTAGTATTAAGAAAGAGATGACCATTTCATACCCATAACCAGGCATGGTCCTGTTAGGTGAATCCATCCCTCGCTTTATTGCTATCGTTAGAAAACCTGAATGTGCAGATAGCAGTCAGGATTATTTTGCACATTACAGGGATTTGACTGAACCGAGGTTAGCTTTCTAGACCTCTTGAGAGAGGTAAGTTTTTTCTTTATAAGATCAAAACCAACTGAATTTAGATCAAAGTTACCCCAATTTTGATGATAAATCTACTAAAAAATCCACAGTGCTTCACATAGAACAATGATTCTTGCAGACAAACCAAGAATGCACCATGCACAAATCCTCTGGTCACTTTTTCTGATCATTCCTTTTTAGGTTACAGAGTTTGAGATCAAAGCGTAAGTGTGCTAGAACACGCTGCTTTCAGACTAACCTCTTTAGGATTGATACTGACACTCATGGCTTCATCTTTCACATTTTCTGAAATGTGGAGCATCTGACATGCTCGTTTTACTTTGATAGAACTATGGCTAATGATCCGTTTTGATTCAACTATAAGACCTGAGGGACAAAGATAATAAGAACTAAATTTTTCAGGGTATCATGAGGAGGACAATGCCTTTTACTAAGCCAAACATGGGGAACAAATTATTTTTCGCAATTCGTGGTCAAATTCCTTAGACGATAAAAGAGGAACAAAAGAAGGAAGTAAAAGAGGAAGGCTGGAGGAAAAGAACACAAACCCTTACATGTAGTATATGTACATTAAGAAACAATTCGTAAAACTTTTGTCAGTGAGTACAGCTTTCAGTCTGAATCCACTTCTCCCCGTCTCCCCTCTTCATCATGCACTACACGGTGATATTTAAGCAGCAAGAATGACCTAGAAATGAAATCTATTCAGAAGGTCACCAGTAAGCCCTTAGCCCACTGCATGAACACAAGCCTATGCTCACGTAGAACCCAAGACCAGGAGTGGATATGGTTCATGAGCACAAACGTGAAACCAGAGTTAGACAAAAATCTCAACTTGGATTGAAAATAGCAATGTTCTACACGAAAATTCCATCAATAGATTCATTTTTTTCCCCCTGTGGATTCGGTATTTCATGGCAGTTGTTTTGAAATTCAAGGTGCCCAAGAATCAGGATGTATAATATAAAATGCAAAGTTTCTGGACCCATCTGATTTAGGAAATTATAATTTCTAGCCAACAGAGGAAACTGCATGTGGAACATTTACTCCAGGTCAGTGTGATGCAGGTAGCACGGGATCTTATTTTGCTTTGTACACTCTGCTTGATACGGTCCCCTCATTCGTCACCTTTCCGCCCTATGTGACAGCTACTGGGCATGCTGTATTATCCGATTCAAGCATTACAACACAAGAGGCTTACAAGGTTAATCTTGAGAAAAATTAGGAATGATGGGATAGTTGGACTCTGAAAATACTTCCTATAATAAGCTGCATTTAAAATTATGTCTTGAAAAGCTAATTATTATGGTCATGGCATTCGGCTTAAAATTGCTTTCCTTTAAAAACAGTATAAATGATAGGGTTTTTAAAAAATTTTTTAACTAAGGGGCTTACAAACACATGTATAATAACAAAAATGTAACTGTATTAGTAAATGATTTGGCCACAATAAAGTAAATGTAAATATTTTTCAAATTACTCATTATTCCAAAACTGAAACAAAATATCTTGTCATTACTGTTGTGGAGGCTGTTGCCTGAATTCTTCTGTCTTTATCAGTTTATTACTTCATCTTAAATAACCGTGATCATAAATGTCCAGTTTTGTATTGTCTTGTAAGTAAGTATGGTGCAAAACACATTTTTCTTCTTGATTTAGAAATGATCAATATTACAACAGCAATATGGTAATGAAACATATATTATAATTTACATAAATATTCTGTAATTTTTATAATGGGGGACATTTCTGGTATGTATTTCTATTACAAATGATACTTTCCTTCCTTTGTATATTTTTTATAACAAATTTTCACAAGTGAGATTATGGGACCAAAGATATAAGTGTTTTTATAGATCTTGAAACAGTCTGCCAAACTACTTTTCAAAAGGCTTGTTCTAATTCTCACGTTGTCTCCAGTATGCTCTGTTCTATTATATCTTCGCTGGTGTGAACATGTTGTCTTTCCTATCTGGGGATGCCCTTTTCCCATTTTAAAAAAGTTCTGGTACACTCCTACACATTGTGTTGCACCAAACTTAAATGCTATTCTTTCTTGCAATCTTCCCAAACCTCCTTAGCCAGAGTTACTCATTATTTTCACTGTGTTCCCATAGTGCTTTGATATAATGCCATATTTAGCACTTATCAAATGGTTCTACATTTGCAGTCATGTTCATCTTCCCTTTTCTTCTTTCCAGATTATTAGTATCTCAGAGGAAGAGCCTTCTTCCACTTCTTGGAAAACAGCCTCGAGCACAGAGGCTGGGCACACTGACAATTAGTGAATTCTTCTTAACCAAGTGCAGAATAAATGGCTGTGTCAGTATGAAGCCCAATCTATCAAATGGCTGTATGCATGGGTAAAACTGCTTTCATTCACCAACTCTATTGTAGGCCATCTTGTCTAAAGAGCATTCTGGTTTTTATATAGTCTTTTATAATACATGCATATAATTCACATTCTGGCACACAAATTTTACGTATTTTGTAGTCTAAAGCTTCCATCATATGTTTTTTTTTTTTAATTTGATGATCTTTACATAGTTGATGTGCTATAGGAAAGTGGGTAAGGCCATTCTTTGCGCATTCTCTTTTTTCCTTCCTGTACCTGGGGGAATTCAAGAGACAAAGAGAGAAGTCACAGCCATCCTCCCAGCCACCCCAGGGTCCCCAGTGTGGGGCGTGCTCTAAGGGCACCGCTCAAGTGGTTTCGACAGTTCAACCGTTCTGAATTGTTGCCAATCTCACCATTCCAAGCACAATAAAATCTCTTCAGTATCTGCTGGCTGACATAGTCCACCTTAGCATCTCCCGTTGCCCAGATTTTCATTGCCAACATTTGACTGGGATAGCTGATCAATTTCTTCTGTCTTCTGTTGTGGTACCAGGTGACCTCTACAGGCTCCAATGTACTAACATATCCTCCATGTCCACCTGGATAAGCTGTCCACTGCTCCATCTGAGCCACTTGAGGAGGCTCAGCTTTGACACATACACTCCTTGGTCAGGCCATGGAACATATAATTCTCTTCACTGTTGGGATTCTGAGTCTGGCAGTTTAATCGGAAGGATCCCCAGGGAAATTTCGCCTGAAGTGATCCCAGACCAGATTCTTGAGTGTGCTTGCCAGTACAGGGTCTGGCACAGTCTGTCACCCCTATCAACCTTTGCATATGCTGGTGGTTGCAACTGCTGGGCCAGTTCTGCCTCCAGCTCTGTCTTCTATACAAATCAGTGGGTGTTATAGTACATCCTGACCCTGCCCACCACACACTCAGCCTTACATACACCATTGGGAAGTGAAGTCTAGTCAGAGTGACCCACAATAACCCCCACCAATCCTGCCCCTTGCCCTGGTTCTCATGCTTGCTAGCATGTACAGCAGACTGGTTCAATCTGTCTCTCATCCCATTGAGCTCTCATGCATGTCAACGGGCATTAAAGCCCAGTTCAACTCAACCACTCCACCTATCCAGCCCCACACCTGTGTCAGTGGGTACCACTCTCTGTCTAGCCATGCCTGCCCCAGGCATGGCTTTCATGCTCACCAGTGGGAGTGGCAACCCAAGAGGGAGGTGCCCACTGTTTCTCTACTGTGCCCACTCCCACTCCAGGATCATGCACTCTCCAGGTGGTCCTGCAGCTTAACTTGACAGAATTAGCACCCCTGTGCTAGCAACTGCTAGCTGATGTTGTGGCAAAGCCCAATCAGCCCACACCCACTCTACTTACACTCCACCAGTAGGATCTGTCAACCCAGCCTGGCTTTTTGCTGATCCAGCTCACTTGAGGCCAACAAGTGTTGTACTTCTGTGGGGTCTGGTCTGCCACCATGCCATCTCATGCTATCCAGTGGGAGTGGTTATCCAGCAGGAGAGCCCTCTGTATTCCTCCTACCAGCTCTGCCCCCTCACCTCCACTCTTGGGTCTTGCATAGCTGGTTGGTTGCCTCGGCCCGGTCTGGCATGGTCTGCCTCACCTTAGCCTTTTCCAGTGGGTGCTATAGCCTGGCCTGGCCCAGCCCACTCCAAATTCCAGCTCATGCATGTGGGGGCTATAGGCTAGCCCAGCCCAGCAGGCACCCAGTCCAAGTCCCCTGTGTACTGGTGTGTGTTGCGACCAAACATGGCCCGACTCACACTCCATTCTGGTGCTTGCATTCACCAGTGGGTTATATGAACTGACTCTGCCTGGTTTGCTTCTGATCTGTGCCACATGTATGCTGCTGGGTACTGTTCCCTGGCCTTGTTTGGGCTGCTCCCTATCATGATTCTTGTGTTCATCTCTATGGGCTGTGTTCTGACAGAGAAGTTTCCCAGGCTCCTCTATCAGAACCCCTCCCAATGCTAGATCTCGCTCACACAGGTGGGTCCATGAGCCAGCCCTACTCAGTCTACCTCCTGACCTAGCAGGAACAATGGCTTTTCCTGACTGGCCTTCAACCCATTCTGGTTATTATTGTTGGGTGTTACAGCCCAGTCTAGCCTGGTCCACACACAGACACAGCTCACACATGGCTTAGCAGGAGCAAAAACCCAGCCTAGTCCATCTTATACCTAGCCCGGTCCTCATGAGCACCAGCGGGTTCTGGGGTCTAGCTCAGTCGAGCGCTCTGAGTCCCAGTCCATACTTGTCCAAAGTCTGCTGCAGCCATGTTCAGACCAGAATGTGGCTCCCATTCCAGCCCCATGCTTACCAATGGGAACCACAACCCAGCTGAATATTCACACTAGGAAAACAATGAGGGCATTTAAATTTTACTTCTGATTTTCTGATTTTTTTTTTGCATACTATTTACTCTGTCTCTGCTGAGGTGTCCTTTCTGTGAAATGAAAAGATTGAATCAATTTGGTTAATCAAAATGCATGTAAAATGTTCGCTAGAGGGAAGACAGTAAATTAGTGGGGAGAGAAAACCCTGAATTCTTCATATGTAACAGAAGAAATGATATATCCTTTCATGAAATTTCCATAAAGTATGAATGAGCACACTGGCAAATCCTTTGCAGACAATAAATAATAGCAACAATTGTTCATTACTAAAATGAAGAAGTTACTTCTAGGAATTCCACTTATTACTTCAATTCTAAGTCTATATAATCTCCTTTTAATATAATTCACTTCTATGGGAACAATTAGCATCCTTTGTGCAAAGACAATCAAATGTTTCAACTTGGCAAATACAGTTCTTAAATTTTCTTTCTTTACAATTTTTAAATCTATAGTCTCATGCTAAGTCTGGGGAAAATGCTATATTTTATTTTGGAATGTAGTAGATTTTGCCTGCACCCTTTGCAAAATGCTAGGCTTTATGTCAGTTGTCATCTATCCATGAGCTCTAGTTAGATCAACTGAAAACAATAGCCATTAGTGTGTATTGAATTTAGCCACTCGTATAAATGGCACAGTAATTGCTTTAGAGATATACCACCCACTTGCTCAGTGACAAATAAGACAAATGAAGTTCCCCAGCATACCATACTGCCAGGCATATTCCAACAAAGCTGGCCATATACCACTGAAGCATACCATAATGAAAGAGCATGAGAGTGAGGCTATTATAGGCATAATTTTGACTCTGCACTGATTATTACTTAAATCAAACAATAAGCTTAGTTATTAACTCAACTCTGGAAGTGAAACTATTATTGATAATATGCAGTTTACAGTGCATTTAACATAAGATTGAGACAAACCAATATGCAACAAATGATTGTAACACTCCATGACCTAAAAAACATAGGCTTGATTAGTGGGATCAGATGCTCATCCCTGAGAAGAAAATATATGATATTCTACAGACCACTACCACATAAGAACAAGAAGACATGACATAAAATTGCAGGAAATTTAGAAGGATGTTCACTTAATGAGACCTGGATCTAAATGAAGTAATAGTTTGTTCAGAATCCTACAAAATAGAAGAGGCACATGTTCATCATATACAATAAAACACTTCTCAAAGTAGCACTTCTCAAAATTTTGGACTTCTTAAAAATTGTTAGAGACTTTCAAAGGTATACTGCTTGTCTAGGCTTTATAATGGGTATTCATTCTTTTAGAAATTAAATATAGGTCTGTCTTTGTGATTCAGTGGGTTAAACCATCCCCTTCAATGCCTGCATTCCATCTGGCATAGGTTTGTGTCCTGCAAGCTCCATATACAATCCAGCTCTCTGCTAATGTGCCTAGGAAAGTCATGGAAGACAACCCAAGTGTTCAAGTCTGAGCACCCACTTGGGAGCCCTGGAGTTCACGGCTTCGGTCTGGCCAAGCCTTGGCCAATGCAGTCATGTGGGGAGTAAACCAGTGGATGTAAGATTTATTTTTACCTTTCTCTTTGCAACTCTGCCTTTCAAATATATCAATGAATCTTCTTTAAAATGAACTTAAGTGTGAAAGTAAATATTTAACATCTCATTTGAAAATGAAAAAATAAAGCTATTAATTATAACATACATGGAAATTTTAAATAACTCTCTTTGAAAACAAATAGTTTTCAAAACAGTAGTTATTTGAAAGGCAGGGTCACAGAGAGAGGGAAATGTAGAGACAGACAGAGCTTCCATTTTCTGATTCACTTCACAAATGATTGAACAGTCAGGGCTGGTTAAGGCTGACACTAGGAAGCAGGAACTCCATCCTGGTCTTCCATATGGCTGGTAAGGACCCGTACATTGGACCACTGTCCACTGCCTTCCCAGGTGCATTGGCAGAAAACTGGATAGGAAATACAGCAACTGCAACTCAAATTGTCAATCCAATATGCTATGCCCTAACCGTAACCTTAACCCTAACCCTAATCAACATCATATCCTGAAGTGCCACAATGTACAGTCCCACAAAACATAAATGTTTAAAGAATATTATTAAATATCTTACAAAACCATGTAAATCTCTTGTTAAAGACACATAGATACTGATATCTGTTTCTGCAACCTGTTGCATGTCACAAATCTCCGAAGAACCAAATGTACTCTGATGAAGGATGGAAAGTATAAAAATGTAACCTGAGTTGCACTGTTGTTATGAGAATAGCCTTGCCCTCACTCAAAGTATTTGGCAAGTTTTGCCCACACTCTGTTCTTAGTTACTCAGGGCTACCTGGATCATACTTTTAGAACTGCTCTTTTATTAGAGACTGCATTACTTATTATACATTGTGATATGGTAGCGGAAGCACAGTGGTTTCAGCATCTCAGATCAGTCCGGGTCTCAGTTACTGTGCTTCTGATCCAGCTCCCTACTGATACAACAGGGAGGCAGCAGAAGGCTGTCCACGTGCTGAGTCACTGCCATCCACGGAGGAGAACCAAATAGATTTCCAGGCCCAGTCCTGGCTGTTGTGACCATTTCACACATGAGTCAGTAGATGGAAAATCTTTCCCTTCCTCTCTCTCTTTCTCAACTAGATGAATAAATGTATATTTAAAATAATTATATCATGATAACTAATATACATCTATATTCCATTAGTGCTTTCCTAGTAGAATGCACCTTAATGGAGTAGAAACCAATGTGTCATAAATCTTAGTTATTATTTTGCAGCTTGTGGTAGTACTGCCAGGAACCACACCATATATTAGCATGTAGTATCAATTAATTCATCTATGGATGGACTTAAAATCCATAATGTCTTGTGGCCCCATTAATGACATTTGAAATGTATGATATATTACTACCTATAGGGCTTGTTGGATTATGGACCTCTTAAATCAACATCTACCTCAACAGAAAGAGAAGCTCCCTGTATCTGAACTTCTTAAAGACGAAACAAAATTATTTTCCTAGGCAGCTGTGACTTTAGAAAGAGACAAAGGTAAAAAGAGAAGCTAGAATTTTATGCAAGTTGTTATTTTGTTTCTTTTTCCATTGAAAATTGGCCTTGACATATGAGCTAAGCAGTATTTGAATGACTGATAAACTTGTGTATTTCCACATAAGTTGTAATTTTACAATAACTAAACAATTTAAACCTAATAATGCAGAAGAAAATGATAGTTTGAATTGATCAGAAGCTACTGTTTCATATTATTATAAATGGAAACACAGATGTAACAAATAGGAACATTAATAATTTTTTTGTGTTTCAAAGTCAGATTCTTTGAGAGATACTCACATAGTAATTGGGAATTAAAGATTGTACAGTCACCCCTGTGAATTGTTGCAAAATAAGATCTTCAGGAAAATATATATTAAGGAGTAAAATAATCTTCCTAATTTAAAGTCTTTGTGACAAAACAAATAATTTCTTTGACTCCCGCAAAATGGTTCTATTATCTACTAATCTGAGGAATTCATGGAGAAAGATTCAGTGCCTGCCATTGCCTCGGTGATCAGAGAACTGTTTTGACTACACTGTCAGAAAAACAGTGTATTCTGAAAAGGGGCCTTTTCCTTGTTAAAATCTGGGTTGATACACAAAATAGCTGCTAGTCTGAGAAATAAAAAAGGAGGTCACACAGCAGAGTTGACTCTCTTGAGTCGCAGGACAGCACACACTCCTTGTCTTCTGCTCTAACGTGTCTACATTAACAAAACTCATGGTTGAATTACAAAGCACAGAGCCCCAAGGCGTAGAAATTCAGAAACCAGAGTTCTGTTAGATATTTTATTCCAAATCCGTTTTGCTCTTGACCCACTAAGTTTTTTTAAAAGTGTTCTAAGCCTGCCTATTCACTTGTGAGCATGTACAATGCATTGAACTGACACTATACAGGAAATTAAAAATGACTGCCTTAAGATTTTTTAACAATTTCCATATAAATGTTCAGATAAACCATTCGACACTCTGGGTTGAATTTAACAACTTTATCTACTTCGTTCTCTGCTGATAACGATGCAGTAGTGAATATGCCAACAGGCTCTCTTTCTAATGAAGTACACCTTCAAATTAGAGAAAGTGGAAAAATGAACCATCAATTAATGAACTGATGTCAATATCCTCCCGTCAGGTATGACTAGAAACACACCTTCAGCTGAACAAGTTAGATTTTTAAATGATTGTAGAAAAAAAAAAAAGAATGTACATCTGGAAGGACTATGAAGAGAATCAGAGGGGTTTTGGAAAGAACATTCCAGAGTTTGGACTTATACTGGATGATTCTGGGGAGTGTTGAACACAGCAAGGCTTTCTTCTGATTGGATAATATCAGGATGTGGTAGTTATACTAGGACTGAATATTTCAAGAAATCTGATCCATAGCTATAGGACATGTAAGTGTGAGAATGAAGCCATGATTGATAGATAAGTAGTAGTAACTTCAACCAAGAGATGACCTGACATTTGGACAGTTGTGGATTGACCTTGGCTTTTATTAAAAAAGGTATGAAAAAACCTGGAGGTTTGACATTGGCTTTTTAAGTATGACAACAAAGGCATGATCCAAAAAATAAATAATTGATAAGCTGAACTTCATTAAAATTTTAAAATATCCTTCTGCTTTGTAAGAGACATTATCCAGGGACTTAGATACAAGTCACAAAGAAAAAAAACATAGTTGCAAATGACATATCCAATAAAGAGCTGCTGTCTAAAATGCAGGAATAATTCTTAGAGCTCAGCAGTAAGAAAACAAATGACTAAATTTACAAACAGAACAAGGATCTCAATATATAAGTAAGACAGATGAAATTCAGCAAATGCGAAGGTGTTCCATATAATATATTACAGGGAAATATAATTTCAAAAACTAGAAGCCACAACAAATCTATTAGAGTTGTCAAAATCTGGAACAAGAATACTATAAGGACATACAACATGTGGAATTCTTGCTGATAGGAAAGTAAAATGGCTCCAGTTACTTCGGAAGACTATCAGTTCCTACATTAGTAAACATACTGTAAACATATTATCAGATAATCACACTCCTTCAGATTTACCCAAAAGAAGTGGCAACTCACATATATACAAATCCTGTCCAGAGATGTATCCATCAGCTTTACTCATACCTGTCACAGTGTGGAAGCAACCAAAATGTCCCTCTGGAAGTGAATGAATAAACTATTGTACATACAGTGGAGTGTCATTTAAAAAATTAAAAAGAAATGAATGCGTAAGCAAGCCATGAAAAAACATGGGAAAAATATTTAATCATGTTACCAAAGCGACAAAAAGCCAATCTGGTAAGGTTGTAAATTGTATTGTCCAACCGCATGACATTCTAGAAAAAAATGCCACAGTTCTAGCTGTTCAGAGTGGTTTGGTAAAATGAATAGGTAGAGTAAGTAAAATTTTGGGGGAAGTGATTATACACTATATGAGAACATAAAAATGAGTATATATCATTATACCTTTGTTAAACTCCCAGAATATTAACACAAAGAGTAAACTGTAATGTAAACCATGAACTTTTTAAAAAAAAATTTATTAATTTTTATTGGAAAGGCAGGTTTGCAAAGAAAAGCAGACACAGAGAGGAAGGTTTGTCCATTGGTTCACTCCCCAAGAGGCTGCAATGCCAGAACTGAAGCCAGGAGTCAATCTGAAGCCAGGAGTCGAGAGCTTCCTCTGGGTCTCCCACATGACTGCAGGGTTCCAAGGCTTTGGGTCACCCTCTGCTGCTTTCTCAGGCCACTAGCAGAGAGAGCTGAATGGAAAGTGGATCAACTGGGACACGAAGGAATCATATGGGATGCCAATATTTGCAAGGCGAAGATTTATCCACTCGGTCATTGCACCAGGCCCTAAACCACAAACTTTGATTATCATGTGTTACTGCAGATTCAGCTACTGTTGTACACCTGACATGCAGAAAATGGAGATTCTACATCTGTTGGGGCAAGGACTTTGTGGGAAATCCTAATATTTTCATCATAATTTTGTTGTGCTGCTTCCGTTCCTGACTGCCCTGCTTCTGGTCCAGCTCTCTGTCCACGTGCCTTCATTACTTCAGTCCGTGCCACTTACGTGGGAGATCTGGATTGGAGTTTCTGGTTCCTGGGTTCAGGCCAACCCAGTGCCAGCTGTTGCCGGCATTTGTGGAGTGAATCACCAGATGGTAGATCTCTCTCATCTCTATCTCCTCCCTTCCCACCCACCGTCCCTGCTTCCCTCCCTCATCACTCTGCCTTTCAAATAACTATTTTTACGTGATCAGTGATGTTTTTACCAAAGCACCTAAAAACTCTAAAGGCCATGAATTTTATCTTCAAATACTTCTGCTATGGTGTCAAACCATATCTCATCAACTGTATTGAATGCTACATGTACATATTTCAACTGGCTCTTAGAAGAAAGGGCTGTGTTGACATCTGTTGCCTCAAGTCTCATGCTCATCTGAGGGTATCATCTAATGCCCTGCCCCTGTACCCAGAAAGAACTATCCTCCAGAACAATGCATCAACAAAGTCACCAAGTACAGGCAGGTAACCACTCTTCTAAAACACACTGGGACTCCTTTCCTTTTACAACAGGAGTCCCTCAAAAAGTAGTAATGAAGTATATTATGAATGCCTTTCTTATTATGATATAAGGCTTCATTACAGATAGCCAGATTTTTTTTTTCTCCAAAGTAATAATGACTCTTCAGAGGACCCAAGGAGGTTTCTTTCTTTTTTTTTCCCACCTTTTGGTCCATTGAGTAAATATACCAATACAAGACACTAAAGGAATGATTTTAATCCACAGATATCACAGACATTGACAGAATACAATAACAGAATATCCAACAGCATTTATTGTATCCAATACACTTAGATTCTTGAGGGTTAGAATATATTGGATTTGTATTAGTAAGAATTCGGGGAAAATACAAGTAACTCACAGAGCCTATGCCTATCACCTATGATTATGGACATCAAGTTGTGTCAAACCATCATAACCAAGGGGACTGCATCAAGGAAACACAGATGTACAGCATGGCCATCTGGAGGTCCAAGGGGCTTCCTAAGCCCTCAATCTGCACCTTCTGTGTGTCTTTCACATTCATTGAAATTTAAACTATCTGACGATATGAGCAAACTACAAAGTACTTTGCTTTGTATAAGGCAAAACTTCAGAGTGAATTTCTAGAAGTTAATAAAGAGTTTAGCAGTGTTTTTTCACTATGCTCACAGCACCATGTAAGAAAACCACTGACATGAAAGAAGTAGGATTCTGCCACACCAAAGCATCACATTCAGTGTTGCCAGAGAATGAAATATCGACACACTTAGGTATACTTTAATAATTTCACCCAGCTCAAAAGAATGACTGAAACACTCCTGGGTAACATGAAAACACTGAGGGAGAGAGAGAAAATGATCATTCTTTCAAATCTTCACACCTTCGATTTCTTATAGCTAGGAATACACATTTTTCACAGTGATTGAGGAAGGTGGTAACACCTGTCAAATCTGTTCAGTAAAGACATAAAACTCAATTTTAAGATCTCACTACAGGAGAAAAATGGGAGACAGGCAACTTGTAATTTCTGCCAATTAAACATTCAGGAATAAATAAACAAAATGAATACTTAAAATCATCCTCCTTGGGCCTTTTAAAAATTGAATTTCTCTACTTTAATAACGTTGTCATAGATAATTACAGGGATGTTGGAACTAGTTTCCTCTGAGTCCTAAATTTATCTTCTGAGAGAAAACAAAATCTTCCAAAACGTAATCATACAAAAAAATGGTAAAGCCTACTATTTCCCACACCATTTTCAATAATCAATATATTTGAATAAAACGAAAGAAAGCAGCATATATTTCAAGTATGGGCAACACCCTGCAGGGTAGTGAGAAAAGACTGACAGGACCTAAATGTGTGTCCTCTTGAGTCTTTTGAATCTCCTCAATTTCCAGAAATTCATTAATTCCTTCAACAAATGTTTGGTGAGCACCCACAGGAGCCTGGAGCTCTGCAGAGATATGAGAGTGGGCCTAATGAGCAGCAATCAATGGAATGCAGAACAGATCCTTGAGGATGTTATGGTTAGAAGGGGGGGAATACATACTGTTTCCAGTTTTGTATAAAATTTATTCGTGTATGAGAGTCATGAGAAATAAAAATACAGCATTATAAAACTTCAGAGGAAGATGAAACTGCAAGGAAGGTAAAACAGGAGGAAGTGTAGAAGCAGGTGTAACTGACTTGGCCCCTAAAACATGCAAGATCTTTAGATATGTAGAGGAAAAGATGGCACTGATACCCCTGCTAAGAGTTCAACACACCATGGAGATGAAGACTCACTATTTCATTGTATTTAATTTTTTCCTTTTTTTTTCCCTCTCAACCTGAGGAGGCTATACCTAAAGGGAGGTATAATGGAAATACAGTGGAAATAAATATGTCCATGGGCAAAAACAGAGAGAAGTAAATCCCCGTACTTGCAATATAAGGATGGTCTAACAGCAAAATGACAGCATGCCTCCACACTGTTGGGAGACTCCTCAATGGCAGTATGATGGACTTCTGAGGGTACTCAAAAGACTGAAGAGAACACTGGGGGTGGGAGAGAGAAGGGGAGGGGAAACACCCATGCCTATTACACTGTGTCATAAAATAAATAATAATAAGATGGCAGGGTCAACAGCTAATTTAGTTTGTTCCTAACTAAGGGCAGTCAGCAATGCAAGTAGAAAAAGGCAATGGACTACTCATCTCTGAATTATAAAATGTTAACCTGAATGACAAAATCTTGACAAGTAAGATTCATTTAGTAATTCTGATGGATGGGGGAGCTGTGGTGTGCTATCCTGAATTATCTGGTGATCTCTTTGATATCACAAAATAATTTCTAAAAGCAAGAGAGAGACAATCAAAATAGAAGAGGGAGCTGCAACAGAAGTCAGTGTGGTACAAGAAGAGCTCATCTAGTGTAGGGTGCAGACAGTATACCGAATCTAGAAAAGGAATGTGACAGATTCTTTTGTAGAGTCTTCCAAAAAATGGCATCCCCATCAAGCCGTTTTCAAACTCCTGTTTTTTTAAATGAATGCTGGACATTGGAAAACATGTAAATGATTTGTTCTTCTGTGGAGGAATTATTTAATCAGCTTCCTTTTGACATACATTCTTAGAAGAAATGATTTTGCAGTAAGAATTACTGACTGAAGTGTCACCTTTTAAACTGGTTGTGATGATTCACGAGCAAGTTACGAGGATATAAGTGATACATTTAGTTTGGTGCCAAGCGTCTTTTGAAACTCATAATTTTCCAATACATATCTTCCATGGACTTTCTGAAGTATCCTTAGGTATGGGTGGATTCAAGGATGGGGCAAAATATGTTCTGAAGGGAAATATCTTACCCCAAATTACTTTGTTTTGGAAGGATACTTTTCAGAGACTACTTGCTCAGTTCCACAGATATTTGCTGCCTGAGAACGAGCCAAGATTCTTAAGTCACTTAGGATTTAACACTGACTTGGTCTTTAAGGCTTCCTTCCATATAAAGTTGTACAGTTTCCCAAACCACTAGTTAATTAGGAATAATAGTCCTAAAGTATTATTTTCCAATAAGTGTGTAACTTTTATGACTCTTGGAAGTGTACATGTAGAAATCCAGCAGATTTCTATGGTTCAACTTGAGAATGGAGACAGGTTGAGGGTTCTATTTGCTTGGGAACCGGGGATGGTGCATGACAAAGCGGAAGATGTAGGCTTCAGTCAAGGGCAAACAGAGCAACTTTTGCTGGTTTCCAGTATTGGGTTGGCCCAGATTATCATCACTTCAGGGAGTTTTAGAAAATGCTTCTTCATTGTTTTTGCAGGAAAACACTCTGGTCAGCAGAATGACCTCCACAGACAGGAATGGCATGATGTTTAGCCATCAGGCAGATATTTCAGGGGCAATAGGACACTGCAGTGCCTGGGTTTCTATCCCAAAGGGCAAACTACCTAGGTCAACCACAAAGGTGAGAACAAAACAGGATTAAAACTTATAACTTCTGCAAGCGCTGAATAAATGATGTGTGTCTCCCCAGGCTAGGGTTCCACACAACTGCATAAAACTCTTTCACATTATTTAATATAAGATGCCTTCTAAGTTCAATGGGATATAACATCTGTGGTGAACTCTAAAGCTGTATAATTGGAAGGAGGACTTAAAAAGACCTTCTTCCCACTGGCTCATTTCCTAAATGGTGGAGATGGCCTGGGCTGGGTCAGGGCCAAGGCCGGAGCTAAGAATTCCATCCAGTTTTCCACATGAGTGTCAGAGGCCCAAACATTCAAGTTGTCTTATAATGTTTAATGGCAATTGATTCAAATAGATATATGCTTAATTATGAAAATTGCATAATTATTTCCTTCTAAAATATATAAATCCACAACATATTCTTGGATACTTGCAACAAAATATTAAACTTCTTCCAAAAACATCTTTTTTTTCAAAATCTAGTTTCTTATATCCAACAAAATGTGAATCGAAGCATACATTCTTTAGTAACAATTTAAAATAAAATGAATCAATTTTGCTGAGAATCATTCCAAAATCCATTATTCACTCCCCTGCATTCCTAATCAAGGCACTGAACATAATTTCACATTTCATTATTATGAGTGATAATATTCTATGTCGCTGTAATACAGAGACCCTCAGCGACTACTCTGGCATGCTTGACCACACAGAAAGTGGCTGATATGATACATTTTTCCATATAAATGTTCCCTGTTTTTTCCAGGGCCAAGATACATGTTGATGGCCTTTCCTGGCTATTCCAAGTAGTCAGCCAGCCAACTTTAATAATCCTAACTAGTAAAAGCAAGATATTCTCAATTTATCAAAACTTGGGACATTCCCTTGTATTACATACTGGTCCAGTGCCTCTCAAATTTGAAAGGACACAATAAATTGGGGATCTTGGTAAAATGCATATTCTTACTTGGGTTCTCTGGAATTGGCATTAAAATACTGTGCTTCGGTTCTCCCTTAGGAAGCTGACAAGATGGCAGAAAAGGGAACCTTCCACAAATTCACCAATGGGGCGTGGACCTTGACTAGTGGCTGGGCCTGTCCTACGAGCAGCTGATGCAGTTGACATGGCGAGGAGCAGCTGAGGTCTGCAGCAGAAGCAGCAATTGCTCCTGAAGCACCTGCCTAAGACCATGTCTGTGTATCCTGGGAAACTACGCCTTGCTCAAAATGGTTGTTTTTCTTTTTTTTATTTTAACTTATTTTGTTTAGATAAGCACATTTCACAATACAGATTTAGGAACATGGTGATGGTCCCCACTGTACCTTGCCTCCTGCCTGCATGCTCCACTCACCCCTTTTCTTCCTTCCTTTTTTAAAAAAGGATTTTAAAATAGCATACTTCCAATGTAAGCTTAATACCTCGTTAGGTAAAGAATTTAACAAGTAGCAAGGAAACAGAAACCCAGTATTCCTCAGGAGTAAATAATGGCTGTAAACCGGAAACAAATCTAAAAATGTTAATCTTGCTCATATGCATGAAAAATTTCTTTGTACTCTGTGTATCAGTTTCCACAGATCAGGGATTACATGATATTTGTCATGTTTTTAATTGTGTGGATTTATTAGATAAGCAACCGGTAAGTGAAACACCAGTATAATAAGTTTCATGCCGGTGTGAATTTCTAACAAAAGGTCAAGCATTTACAGCTTCTGCTTCTTTGTGCTGTACATGCTCCTTCCTAGATTACCTGCAAAACACAGACTCACACACCTAACAGAAAACACGCACCCACAGGCACACAAATCTACGTGAGTATCAGCTTCACGCTCCAAAACCATCTTTAAAGAATGGAGGGTCTGGAACTAATTTAAACTAAGATGTAAAATTACTGTGCAGAGTTTCAAGTGCTATTTCCTCTCGCCACTCTGACAAGGGTTTGAGCTCTTGAACATGAATCAAAGTCTACGTGCAATGAATTGAAGCTACAGAAGATTTTTGGATGATGATGTCAAAGGTGTATTTTAATAAATGCCCTATGGCTGATTCCATATTTTGTTATGGTAGCAAAGACTAACTGCTTGTATGCTGCTTGGAAGAAATAAGGGGCACAGGAAATGCCTACTAAAAGTCAAAGCAAAAGTGCCATAGACAAAAAATAGCTGTAGTCAAAGCAAAAGAGGGACCAAAACAAATATCTATTTGGTAGTTTATTTTAATCAACATTGTATTTCTTTCCAATACCACAGAAGATTTATCATCTAGTTAGCAAAGAATAAAGCAAAATTCCAATTTCCATTAAACATCTGTGTAATTAAAAGAAATGGAAATTATCTAGTGGCAATTTAAATATATAAGCAAAATGATTAATGATAGCAGACATCATGCTAGCTTTGGAGTTAATACAATCCAATAACCATAATTTAACGAACCAATCTGCTATATACTGCACACCTTCAACCAAATCTGTGATTCGCTACCTAAAATTTTGAAAGCAACGTATAGCAGATGGTTAGAAGGAAAAGGTCAGATGTAAAACAAGAGAGTCATATAATTTAGAGATTTATATGAAGTCATTCTGTTCCATCCGATGCCTAAATAATAGAAAATAAGAGGAAAAATAACTCTCTATGATATTTCAGAGTCCAGAGGCATTTTTCCCTATCAAAGGATATCAATGTGATGAAAAGCTCAAAAGAAGGTATGTGGATCTGCCTTCTCTGACCCTACAGATTATTCACTGTGAAAATAGCTGGAAATCAGCTCAGAAAGCTGAGCATAAAACTGGCAAGCAAGGCACTGTGGAGCCACAGACAAGCTCTGGCTGGGATGTAGCACAGAGAGCTGCAAATTAAGTTTCTACATTTGCTTTCTCGGTCATCCAGGGGCTGCTCAATTGTGAAAGTCAGACAATAGTACCTCGATTTCAGATAAGATAAAAGTCATAAATTTGTTATTTTCTTTCAATAACAAAACAAACCCAAGAAGTCAGCACATTTTGCTGCAAAGAGAATAGATACAAGCTTGGCAGTGTTTTATAAAACCCAAGGTGTTGAATCAAGCAGAACTAAGTTTGAGTCCATCCAGACAAAGCATTGCCAGACTACCTAACATCTCTAATTTTAGTTGCTTTATCACAAAATGGGAACGGTTAGTTCTATTTCATAGAGGTTATAGGATAAATAAAGTAACATTTATAGGTTATTTAGCAAAATGACCAGTCAATAAATATTTTTTATTACTAATTCTATGGAAGATAATCATATTCACATATAAATTTTATGATCTCTTTTAGCATGTCTGAAAATTAAGGAATGAATTAGATGCATATTAAAATTCTGTAATCACCAGAGACATAAATGCACTAAACTCTATATAAAGTACTTTGAAAATACCATAAGAGAGTTGAGTTATTTTCACAAAGAGACATACATATGTCAAGGAAATGGGCTCTGAAGCCAGTCAGTTATGCATATCTCTCTTTTGTTAACCAGCTGGGTGCTTTTAGTAAGTCTTTTTTTTTAATATATTTATTTATTTTCATTGTAAAGGCATATTTACAGACAGGAGAGATAGCTCTTTCACCTACTGGTTCACTATCTAAATGGCTGCAACAGTCAGAGCTGAGCTAATCCGAAGCCAGGAGCCAGAAGCTTCTTCCAGATTCCCCATGTGGGTGCAGGGTCCCAAGGCTTTGGTTCATTTTCTGTTGCTTTCCCAGGCCATAAGCAGGGAATTGGCAGGGAAGAGGAGCAGCTGTGACATGACTGGAGTTCATATAGGATGCCAGCATTTGGAGGAAAATGATTAGTCAGATTGCCATCACATCAGACCTGATAAGTCAATTCTTTAAGTGACTGTTTCTTCAACTATCAAGTGAGAATGGCAATGGTATTCATTCACGGAGTTGTGAAAATTAAATGGATAGAATCACATTGGAGATTGGAAGGCAGGCATTGTGCGGTTCTGGGTTAAGTTTGTTACTTGGGATACCCACATTTTATATCAGAGTGCCTGGGTTTGGTTCCCATCTCTACTTCTAATCCAGTTCCTGCCACAATGCGCACCCTGGGAGGCAGCATATGTTGGCTCAAGTACATGAATATTTGTCTCCAATGTGGGAGACCTCAATAAAGTTCCTGGTCCCTGGATTGGGCCTGGCTCAGCCCTTGTTATTGGAGGTATTTGGAGAATGAACCAACTGCTGGAAGATTTCATACTTGATTTCTCTTTTTCTTCCTTTCTCTATCTTTTAAGTAGACAACTTAATTCACTTGGAGATTGATAGGGATAGTGCTATGACCAATGGGTTAAGATGCCAACTGTGGCACTGTTTCAAGCCCCGATTGCATCACTTTTGATCTAGCTTCCTGCTGACTTGCTTGAGAAGTGGCTTGGCCTCTGTGCCCACCTGGAGACCTGAAGGAGGCAACTCCTCAATTTGGGCCAGTCTAGCATTGCATGTTGTGGCCATTTGGGGAGTAGGCCAGTAGATAGAAGATCTCTCTGTGGGCCTCTCTATGTATTTCTACCTTTAAAATAAATACTTTTAGTCATTTTTTTAAAAAAGAGAGATTGGCATATATAATATTTTATTTAATATTAATATTACCTTTTTAATTATACATGTTTTTGCAAAGAGACCCCAAGTGACCTCTAATAACGCTTCCCCTATCTCATGTTGTTGTAATCCTTTCCCTTTGAGTGTGGATAGGATATATGACTGGCATCAATGACAAACAACTGATTAGGTAATGTCAAATGAATGTGGTCAGGAGCATTTTCTGAGGTTTTGATGAAACAAGTGGTCATGATGCCAACTGTCAACAGAGGGACTCCAATGACAGAGAAGTGCAGGTGGCTTCTAAGACCTGTGGACTTCATACCTACAAACACGACGCCATGGGGTCTTACCAACAATCATATAAGATTAAAGAGGACCCTGAAGTTCAGAAAGGAATGCAGCTCAGACAACCCTATGATTGCACTCTTACGAGGGTTAAGCAGAAGACTCAATCAGCTACACCAGAACCCTGTCTCACCAAAACTTTGAAATTTGTGTTTAAAGCTTCTATCTTGTTTCTTGTTTTAATTCGCTCAATAGGAATAGAATATATATACACACACACATATGTATATGTATGTATGTGTGTTTACATATACATACACACATATATACACATATATATACACACACACAAGGTTCAGAAAAAAGGAGGGGAATATGAAGAAGTTTATTTTCTACTAATCTACCATCATGCTTCCAATCTTTAATTGTCCATTGCTTATTCTAAGTAGAAAAGCTTTGTCCTAGAGAAAGTATGATTCTGTTTGTCCTTGTAAAATGCACCGAGGTCACGCAGGTCTATCTCTGGTCTAGATTTGCCCTCGAGGCTTCAGTTTGGTTTCTGACCTTCAGGAATGGCATGGGGATTACAGTGTCGGTGTTGATCATTTTTCCAGGTTCATATTCCAGTGCAGAATCTGCAAAAGGGAAGGACTAAAAACTGCTTTCATGAGTGAGCATACTGGAGATTAAGATATTATTCCTTAGCATAAAAAGGTACCAAGTATTTTGGCAAAACTCATTCAGTATATTACAACTGGCTTTCTGACTAGCTCCCATTGTCTTTGTCTTATCTGTCTACTCTGTGCTCTCTGCCATTCCAGAAAATCAGACCAGGAGTCAAGGGATGTAGGTACTGATTTAGGTTTGGCATATGGTTGATTGCATGACTGACAGTGATCAAGTTGAGTCAGGTCAATTCTACTATACTGACTTCAAGGGGCTGGGATTAGGAGAAATAGATAAATAATAAATGAAAGTGAAGTCCTAGGAAAAGTTACAAGAACAGAAACAAATAATCTATTACATTACAAAAGAGTCTGGGAACAAGCAGGAATCTAGGCAAGCATTGTTAAAAAGTCTATACTGCTTTATAATATCAGAAGGTCCTTTCAGAGTATGCATTTCAAAGCGCAAACACGTTGATGGTTTAGTGCACTAAACACAAGCCTGATAAGTGCTCACACTCTTCATGGAACTTGAGGATTAGAAAGTAAATTACACCAATCACGTAGGAATGATGGTTCTAGGCTGTTGAATTGGGGTTCTGAGGCTCAGTGGTAACCAGAACAATGAAAAACTGCTCACCAATATATGCTGCGGACATAGAAGAAGCTAGTGAGTCAAGTAGCAAGTAAGCCACACAGCTGATGGCCTTAATTCAAATTTGAAGGTTTTTAATTTTTGTGCCTGAGAGATCAGAGGCTAGGTGGGAAAAATCGCTTATAAAGTTTAAACAATTAGTTGCTTTCAACTTTGGAACATAATTAAAAAGGCAATTTGTACTTTTGCTTTTTCCTGTTAAGTATCTCTATTTGTAATGCTAAACACGAATTTTTGCTACTTCAAAAGCTGCTTTATTTCTTCATTGGTGATGTCTCCACTTCGGCAGTGTGAGGAAATGAGTGTCTAATTTTGTCAATGCAATATTTATTCTCAATCCCCGTTTTAGCCATTCCTTTGTATGTGAAAATTAGAAAAAAAAAAGATCTTTTGGTCATCTCCTTGAAGCAATTACTCAAAGAACAATCTGCAGAATATTCAAAATAAATGAGCCCAAGAATCCTTCTTGAAACCAGTGCATCCTTTTGTTTTGTTTATTAAGCTTGTTTTTTTCTAAACTTTAAAACCAGAGGTATTTATTACTTTTTACATGCTTACTTTAAATTTGTCAGTATGGTGAGCTCTCAGGATCATATGTAAACAAACACTTATCAATATTCCCTGAGACTCATATTTTGTAGATAGAAGATAGAGTATGTGTTTTCATGTTTTTCAAGATACGACATCGACAAAAGGGAACATGTCATTTCCCCATTACTTAACAGACTCCCCATCTTGTAGATGAATATTTATTGAAAACACCATCTTCTAGAAACATACAGTGTAACAAGTTTTGTTATGAGGAAAAGAAACAAAGTCAGAGCATGGTAAATTTGGTGACAGGAAAGCGGACTAATGCGAGAGTGTAAAAGCATTTACAATGGAGGGTAGTAGAGACACATGAAAGATCGGTTATATACGAAAAAACAATCTTTGGTATTTGCTCATGTCAACTTGGACATGGCTTAAAAATGTGGTAGCAGACTATTTTTATTCATTTTTAAAAAGAATTTATTTTTATGAAAGGCAGGGTTATGGAGATGGGGGGATGATTTACCCATCAAGTGGCAGCAATGATCACAGTTGGACTGGTCCAAAGGCAGGAGCCAGGGATTCCTTCTGGGTCTTGCATGCAGGTGTAGGAGTCCAAACATGTGGGTCATCTGCTGCTGCCTTCCCAGGCACACCATCAGGTAACTAGACTGGAAGTGGAGCAGCCTGGATTCAAATGTGCACCCGATGGCATGCTGGCATCAATGGCAGGAGCTTTACCTGCTATGCCACAGCATCAGCCTAAAAGACTAATTTTGTGTAGTGGGTTTTAATTATCAAGCTTGTCTCACTCATTTAGATCTTTCCCCCAAATTGGAAGAGCTATTCCAGACCATCTCTTCTTTCCTAACTTGCCTTGCCTCTGAAAGAAATAACCTGAGGACAAGCCTAGTTTACAGTCACTAGTTCGTAGTCAGAATGTAACAAATTTGATGTTAGGAATCGCAGTTTAGGCAGACAATACTATGTGCAGTTTCCTTTAATTTGTATCTCCCCAAAATCATGACAGATTATTCATTTTCACTTCTTCCTGCATACATCTAGTAAAAATGCAAATTTAAGTAACAGAATTTTTCAAGGAAGACAGAGCGAGTCTCAACACTATTGCTCATCTTATTACTAAAACTCAGGAAACATTTTTTGGATGCCACAGATCCTTACTTGAAAAAAAAAAACCAGTTGAACATAACATCATGGGAGGACCATAATGCAGAAAGAAGTGGGAAAGCCTGCAGTACTATAGCTAGGAAATAACACACAGTAATCGACAGAACAACAAATGCTTCAGGAAAACACCATTGTTACCAGTATGCTACCAACTATTATAAATTTATACATACACTGCCACAAAGAAAATAAGTAAAGCGTTATTAAAATCAACACATCATATTCTAATCAAGTGTTAGACAAAAACTATTCTCATAACTGTCCACTACAAAATAATAATAGAAAGCTGGTTAGAGGGAAAAATATCACACAATCAAGCCATCCAGAACAATGATAAGGTATATTGTGAGAAGCAGAAAAGATTACTTTATCTGCAAATAAATCGTCATTGCTGATATTTGAGAGGACGGGGACTCGCTTCACCTCTGAAAAGAGTCTGATGGTTTTCTATTTTACCAGCTCACTGCTTTTCTTTAGGCTACAAATAGCACTGCTGACCTGCAAATCTGTGAGAATACTGCCTGGTGTCTAATGTCTTCAGACTTCATAACACTGAACGCATCACATAGTCTTCACTAGTATTGTCTTTCAAACGCTAAAAAAAAAAAAAATAACCATGAAATTGCTAAAATAAAATCAAAGCGAGCAACAAAGCAGATCCTTCCAGAGCTTAAGCTTACCAACAGAATTAGTCTAACGTCTTTTGGAGAGTAGTAGTAGTCTCTAAATATCTCTCTGAAGTTGCTCACTCTTCTGCCTTCTAAATTCCCTTGCACCAGCATCTGTAGCTTTCAAGCCAATTGACAAGCGTTGGCCTTCATTCATGCTGAGTTGTTTGCTTAGAATGCCCTTTTGAGATTTTCCACCTCATTATAATTTACTGTTCTTTCATTGCTAGAACTTTTTTCAGCATGGGTTGATCCGTTAGTGTTACTGGACTCTATTGTGCACTACAGAGAATGTCTGCAAAGTGTAACCTGCCACTCGGGTCAGTTATTGCGATAACTCAATAAACACATCCTGAGTGAAACTGGAAACACAGCTTCATTTTTTTTTTCCTGAATCATCCAAGACTAGCATTGTTCTACCAAATGGATCCAGACTTTGGAAGTACTTGAGGACATGGATCTTTCTCAGTTTGCCTCTTTTCTCTCTGACATCTACTGTGTGCCCTCATCCCACAAACTTAGCTCCCAGACCTGTTGATTAAGCAGTGTTACATCTGCCTGAAGAACACTGTTACTGCTATTACCCTAGTTGTAATTTTCATTATGTCTTTTTGGAACTGCTGTAATCATATCCTTAGCTACTGCTCAGCTTCTAGTCTTTCACTAGTTAGACCATCCTGTAATCAGCTGGAGGATTCATTTTCCCAAAACACAGCCCCAATTCCATTCTCTGTCTTAAAACATATTTGTAGCCCTCGAACGTCTATCAACAATCCCAAATTCTTTATCTAGTTTTCTATTCCTTACCTACCTACCATGTGCCTTTGCAAATCGGTGTTACATAGTTCCCCTTTATATGTTTGTGCCAGTCATCCCCCGAGCCACAGTATGGGTTGCACCTTTAATCTCATATATTGTGCGTTTCTTCTTCTCTATCAGTTGATACAAACACCTATCAAGAAACCAGTGAGGGCCAGTGTGGTAGCACAGTGTATTTAGCCACCACTTGTGTCACCAGCATCTTATACAGGAGTGCGATTCAAGTCCCAGCTGCTCCCTTTTGATCAGCTTCAGGCCATTGTACTTGGAGACAGCAGATAATGACTTGGGCCCCTGCCGCCATGTGGGGGACGTGGGAGGAGCTCCTGCATCCTGGTTGCAGCCTGGCCCCGCCCTGGTTATGTCAGGCAATTAAGTGATAAACCAGTTGGTGAGAAGTTTCTCTCTCTTTCTTACTTTGTTTCTTTTTCCTTCTCTCCTACTTTTCCTTCCAAATGAATCAGGAACAACAACAACAACAAAAAAGAAATGTGAAATGCCATTTTCCACAACTAGTACTTCTAGTATATCATCTTAACACTTTAATGACTAAAAATGTGTGAACCCATTTTACTGCATCTGCATAATCTGCATTCATGACTAAAACTGCAGAACAAATGACAACTCATACCTTGCATATTTTTGTTTTTGCAGTTGGCTCTTCTGCACTGTAGATATGAAATAATAAAGTTTTACTATAATTTGTTGAACAACATAAAAACTTTTGAAGCAGAAGTACTTGTCAATCAAACAGACTAACTGAAGAATCGTATGTACACAGAAGAACAGGAAATTTCTGCAGGAGGCAGTCCTCCAACATCCTTTAAAACTACTTTTCAGGTCTACCAAGAAAAAGGAAAAAAAAAATACTAATATGCCCCAAGTGTGAAAGTGAAAAAACACAGAGGAGTATTGCTTTTTTGTTTGCTTGTTTTTCTTTTTCTTTTTTTCTTAACATACTCCTCCTTTCAAGAACCTCAAACTAGGTCAGTCTTCTTACAGGGCACTTTCAGGAGAAACCAAAAGACCAAGCTAGCTCTAAATGTATTTTACATACCTTCATGTCACTAACACAAAATATTGCAAAGTATTTTCTGCTCTTAATGAAATGAGCACAATTTTGGAAAATGAAGGAAAAATAAAATGATCCATTGTTCCTATTTTACAGATATCTAATACATGGAGATCACAAATTTTAGGTTTGTTTTGGTTCATTGGTTGGAAACAAGAGCTTCTAATTTTGGGGTTCCAGCAACAGTTATAGATACATGATCATTTTCAGAGAGCACAGGCTAAACATTATTCAGAAAAATACAGTTTTAGTTGATGTAAAATGTTAATGTTCTTTAAAAATTACCTTTATGAAAATATATATTTTTGAGCAATTTGAAAAACAATCATAAGGCAAAAAGGCAGAAACACTTGATCGTGATTAAAAAATAAAATTCACATACTGGATTTTTTTTTCTGGAACTTAGTGCTATTTTTCTGAAACTTAGTGGTATTTCAGTTTGTACAATAGGTAAAGTTTTTTTTCTTCTGTCCATGTTTTAAGTACAAACAGCCAAAGTGGTGCTCAGATCAGGCTTTTATTGCTAGCTAATGCTCACACTATGAGCTCTTTATTAAACAGAAGCATCCAAGACGGATAACGGATGATTAGGTCTTAAAGCTTGGAATAAAATTCCGTCCTTTTATTGTAATATTGTAACGTGTTATTTAAAGCAGCGTACTTGGGAGAATGCAAGGGGCACAGTTAACAACAACATAGGAAAAACAGGAAGAAAATGGCAGTATGGAGCAACCGAGGACATATAGATTTCCTAAAACTCCTTAGTGGGGAAGAGAGCTCTTTTTAACCCCCTGTTTGTCAATAGAATCTTAAACTGACCTTCCCCCAGGCAATGGTTTTGCTCTTGTTATGAACCTTTCATACTGAGTCCAAGATCTAACAAGGATTGATGACAGAATTACCCATTCTCTTTGAATTTGAATGGCTACCAAATGAAAATAGACAAGATTTTTAAGCATTAGGATACCCAATTGATTGTTTCTGTAATATGGACATTTTAACACATACTATCCAGCCAGCCCCCTGCCCTGCCCTGATCAATAAAGGCTCAATGACTGTTGGTGCATTGACTAAACATGATGGTGACCCGGATTAGGACGACATTCCCATTAAGGAAGACTGCCAGAACTCACCATGCATTTGCTCCAAAGTAATGGCTAGAATACCCGAGAACTGAGCTCTGAAATGAGTTTTAGCTCTCTTGGAAATTTTCTTGGTCATAATTATCTTTCCTTACCCTTGACATGTAGAAGAGACAATGCCTACTCAGTTTGGGGAGTACAGAAAGTTTGAAGCACAAGAACTGGAAGCTCCTGGAGGAGGGGATGGCGCCTGATAGCTATCATTATTAGTCTCTATTAGCCTTAACCTTCCTTCCTCCCTATAAACATCCAGAAGCTATTCAGCACACCGTGAGAGGTATGGACACAGTCACTCAGGCACCCAAAGTATCTGGCATGGGTGCACAAAAGTAGGGATTGAATTTTTTGTCAACAATGCATATAGGGAAGAAACATTCAGATTTAGGTTTGGAATTTTGTTTCTGTGAACCTAATGATTTCACAAAGAGTGTAAGATCACTCAAAACTGAAGCAATGAGGTGAGTTTACAATATAAAACTCACAATGACACCTGGGTTAGGTGTGTATGGTTTGCGAAAGAGTGTTATTAACCTCAATTATAAAATTTTCAGGAGAGCCAGTGAAATTCCTCATAAAAACAATGACATTAGCAACTCTGAAAGCTAGCAAAGCCCTGTGAACCAGCTCACGATAGCTGCAATCAATCACCTTACAGGTGCCAATGAACTGTTACCACAAAAGCTGAATTAACAGTTGAGATTTGCACCAACAGTTAATTTCTCCTCCTTAAAAAAGTGAAGCACATATGTCAATAACCAGATACCCATGGAGTATACTCTACCACGGCCAGAATAGCTATTACGGTTCTCAAAGAACAGCTGTCCCAAGCGGGACTTCAGTAACTATCGCCAGTAACTCTGAAGTCACCAGACTCAGAAGATTTTCCTTGAAGAGATGAGAAGAATTTCAAAGATCAGACTCAAGAACATTAAAGAAAGAATTCTCGAATGTCTTCATTTAGTCAGTTACATCAGGGATAGAGCCATGGTAACGCAGGGCTTCAAAACTTAAAAGATTGCTTATTTGAAATATATTGGCAGGAAATGGGTTCCCTATCTCGAGTATAATGAATCCCAGAACAAACACATGCTATCCTTACTGGCTGCCATATGAGTTGCCCACATAGTCTTTTTCCCTCAGAAATGCAAAAATGCTTTTAAGAATTTTGCGCCTACATAGAGAAAATTGCTACTGTGTACAATTAGCATATTTACTAAGGCTTGTCATTACTTTTGGTAATTAAAATTTTACAAAGAGAGAGGTATATCCAATTCAAGCAAATTACACAGTATAGTAATACAATCATAATAGTCACTTGACAATTATTAGAATGTACTGAATTCGTCCTTACAGTAGCTTAGGAATAAGATCACTGCCGTGCTTTCTATTTAAATATGTTTTATGCACAGAACATTATAATTACATTTGCATAACTACAGTAATCAATCTAAAATTATGGCTGAATTTTTTTATTTTCCAAGTCACTATTCTTTCTAAGACTTCAGGAGCTTACAGGCATATTCTAGGTTTGTGGATGATTATTCTAATTTGTAAGAGGACTAAACACATTTTTCCATCCACTTTTCCTACATCAATCATTCTAAAGATATAGAAGACATTGCAGAAGTAATTTGCCTGCCCTGACATGAAAATAAATGGCTTAAATTTACTAACTCTACATTGTCCCTAAAACAAAAGAAATACACAAGTAAAGCAAATAAACAAAAACATTCAGATGTGAAGAAAGGAGAATATAGAAAGGAGAATATATGTCACATGAGAAAACTCATTTGAAAGTCAAACATTCATTTCTACATTTAGATGTCTTGTACTTACTGAGATAAGTTGGGGTGGTTGAGCTAATTTCTGTCCCATCTTGAAAATATTAGAAACCATAAATAGGAGATTTCTCTTGCATATTCTCCTTTATTCCTGTGGAATTGAATGGGATCTTTTCTGAGGCCTGATTTTACCACTCTATCCTTTTATAAAATCCAAGTCAGAGCTGACTAACGTAATAAGCAGACCTGAAAACAGTCATTTGCAATCAGCCTTCTAGAATCCTGCAGCAGGAAGCTATCTCTAGAACTTCCTATTACACTCTTCTGACAAGCCTGATGATAACACCCCCCAGAGACCCTAACTGTGTGGCCCAGGTCTCAAGAGGACAGACACGGGGTACAGCGGCAGAGAGCTGAAGTTCTCAAATGCAGTTTGCCTCTGGTTCCGCTGCAAGGTGATTTTGGTTACCATGCTTAACTCCTCCAGGGAGTGACATCTTCTGGGGCCAGGCCAGTACAAAAGAAATTCTCAAGAGCCCAGACAATATACATCATTCCCAAGAAGCACAGCATGAGATCACAAGAGAAAGAAACCCTACAGCATCTCTTTAACACAAGATTTCAGAATCATTTCCATGTGCAAAGATGTTAATCCTAACAGGCTTTTCAAACTATTTTGGTAAAATTGGAGTTTTGCTAGTTTTTGAACAAGGAACTGTTCTAATGGCCAATTAATCTCGCGTGGCAGACACAGAGAAATAAACATGATCGGTGTGTAACAGCAAGGGCCACATGAGGACCCAAGGGATTATGTATTGACTTTAGAAGAGAAGTTGAGATAAACCGAAGACAAACATTAAATCAGCAGTGGAATTATAATCTTATTTGACTATGCACTCAAGTGCGTATTTATTAGCATAGATAATGCCTACCTATGAAAAATGGAACCCCTAACAACCTACACTTATATTTACATAATTTTATAAAAAATAAGTCCTTGTTTCATTATTTAGAGGCTGGTCAAGTTATTAAGCCTATGGGAAAAATTTTAGCTGTAGACTCATCCATGTTCGGAACATATGTGACTCCAAAGTGATGATATTTCTGATTCCCTTAAGATAGATGATGTATCTTTTACTTCAACATAGAAATACATCATTAACAAGGCAAAGAATCACAGAGTACTGGAAGAGGGTGGGTATTAAGCATTACATTTAAAATGTTTATATTTTTTCACATTGTTTATTAATGGAAATTGAGGCTCAAAAACATGAATAACCCAGATACGATTACAGAGCTATTCAGGGCAGTTATAGGTCTTGAACTAAACCATTTTCCCCTTAAGATATTGCTAAATTTGAAAAAAAATAAGCTCATGTGCATAATGACCTATGGGATCAATATGAGGGAAAGATTAATAGAAGTGTTGGCATTTTCTTATTTCTAAAGGGATTATACCATTCTTTTCTACCTTTATGGTCTTGATAAAAATATAATCTAGTCAAAAAAAATGACTTGGAGGGACTGATGTTCGGTGTAACAGATTAAGCTGTCACATGTTATGCCACATCTCATTTTGGAGTGTATGGTATGGTCTTGCCTTTGCTTCCAACCCACATTCCTGCTAATGAGCCTGGGCATCATGGTGTCCATTCAAAGCTCGTAGGAGGCCTGAATATATTCACTGGCTCCTGTCATTTGCCCGGCCCAGCCTCTACTGCTGTTGACATCTGAGAATTGAAACAACAGACAGAATATCTCTACCTTTCTTTTACTTTGCCTTTCCGATGCTTATGTAACATAGACAGACACATATGCATAAATATCCTTTGAAAGAATCACATAGGAGGTTTCATACCCTGGAGTCTTTCTCTTGAAGAGAGCGATCACTGTGACACAATGGGTTAAGCTGCCATCCCACATGGGCATCTGTTCCAGTCCTGGCGATTTCACTTTCAATCTAACTCCCTGCTAATGTGCCCGGCAGAGGAAGAGGACTCAATAACTAAGGACTCTTGGTACTGGGGGTAGACCCAAGTACATTTCCCAGCTTCTGGCTTTGACCCGCTCGACCATGGCTGCTGTGGCCACTTGAGGAGTGAGCCAGCACACAGATCTCCCTCTCAGTGCAACTCTCTATTTCAAGTAAAATAAACTGTTGATTTTAAAAGAAAGAAAAATCATCAATAGCAAGGATATGAATTCTTTAAAGAATTAAAAAAAAAGGGGGGGTCAGCATTGTGGCATAGCCAAGTAAGCCAAAACCCATGGTGCCAGCAGCCCAGATGGATACTAGTTCAAGTACTGGCTGATTCAAGTTCAATTCCGCCCTCATAATTCCCTGAGAAATTAGCGGAGAACAGCCAACGAGCTTCAGCCCCTGGATTACATGGGAGACCTGGAAGAAGCTCCCGGCTCCTGGCTTCAGACCAGCCTAGCTCCAGCTGCTGTGAACATTTGCAGAGTGAATCAGGAGATGGAAGCTCACTCTTCTCTCTCACTCCCCCTTTCTCTTTCTGCCATGTTACCTTTCATGTAAGCAAATAAATCTTAAAAGACAAAAATGAAATGAGCATGAAATATTTTTGAAGGCTATGTTTCACATATTACTACTATAGTTTACAACTCTATTTACATTTTTATATATCCTTTTAAATCTGAGATTGTAGTGGAGAACATGGATTAACACATTTTTAGCAAAAAGCAAGTTAGCTGATCTAGCTTGTTTATGACAAGGGAGTTGTAACACATGTAAAATATCAATTAAGTGTCATCTCTTTACCATTTCCATCATGCTTACCCCACAAGTTATTTCTGGATTTCAATGTTCCTTAGAAAAGAAAGCTGCTGAAAAGATAACATGAACTAATACAGATTAGTTATCTTTGTTTGAAAGGCAGAGTCACAGAAAGGGAAAGACAGAAATCAGTTTTCCATCTGTTGGTTCACTCTCCAAATGTTTGCAATAATCAAGGCTGAACCAGGATGAAGCCAGGAGCTTCTAACAGCATTCATGTCTCCCATGGGGGTGGCAAGGGCCCAGGAACTCTGGACATCATCCATTATTGTCCCAGATACATTAAAAGGAAGCTGGATGAGAAGTGGGGCAGCTGTGATTCAAACCAGAACCCCATGGGATGCCAGTGCATATTCCAGGCAGCTTGACTCCACCCATTGCACTAAAATACTACCTCCGACCAAAACCACATTATCTGAAACTTTTTAAGATTAATTTTTAAATAGAAAGGCAAATATACAGAGAAGAAGAGACATACAGAAAGATCTATCATCACCTGGTTCACTCCCCAAGTGGTCGCAATAGCTGGAGCTGAGCTGATCCAAAATTAGGAGCTAGGAGCTCCCTCCAGGTCTGTCACATGGGTGCAGTGTCCCAAGGCTTTGGGATGTCATTGACTGCTTTCCTAGGTCATAAGCAGGGAATTGAACGGGAAGTGGAGCAGCTGGGATGCCAACTGGTGCCCATATGAGATCCAGGTCGATGCAAGGTGAGGATTTAGACACTGGGCTATTGTGCTGACCATATCTGACATATTTTACCATGAGAGACCTTTACTTAATAAAAATCAATGTATTTGAAAGGAAGAATTATAGAGTGTTTACATGCGAGTATGGCTGCCATGGCCAGAGCTGGTTTAGGCTGAAGCCAGGAGTCCAAAACTTCACCCATGCCCCCCATACGGGGTGGCCGGGATCCAAGTTCTTACGCCATCTTCTGCAGATTCTGAAGGAGTATGAGCAAGGATCTTGATCAGGAGTGAGGCAGCCAGGAGCTGAAGTGGAACTCATGTGGGATGCTAGTCTGTAGAACTGCCAAGTACTGGCTTAATCCACTGTAATAGGACACTCTCTCAGACCTCTCCACCTCCATCCTACAGATGTTGATATTTTGCGCCAAATAGGTATAGTCTTAGATGGTTTTAGTTGCAGCTTCAGGTGGATCTTTTCACAAAATATATCTCCAAATTTATTCTTTGTAAACTTATGAAACCAATGAAACTGTACTAGGGATCAGGCTCTATAATGCCATGGCTAAACATACTATTTCTAAAAAGAGAAACTGAAAATTAACCTCTTATAATTTACATGTTAGTAAATGTGAAAAAGTCCATTTATCTTTATCAATGTCTCTATAATGAAGTCTTCATGAAGGAAGTTTTTCTTTGCATGTTGTTTTGTATCAGAAACTCCAGGGAATCGAATGGACTGAATGCTTGAACGCAAGGCCACACGGGGTCTTCAATGTATGCTCTGGTTATGGAAAAGGCTGCAAAGACTTCTATAGTAGAGTCCCTGCCTACAGGGATCCAAACTGCAAATAAATCCAATCATCACAACGAAGTCTTCTGCAAAGCTGTATACTATGTCCCTAACAACAGTCACTCGGGATTATGACCTAACCATGCGTGTTCAATAACATCTTGGTCTCAGATTCACTGGTTCTGTTTTGTGCTATTTAGCCGTCTCAAGCCATGGTATTCTTGTGTTGTATATTGTGTGTGTGTGTGTGTGTGTGTGTGTGTGTGTGTGTGTGTGTGTGTGTGTGTAGTGTTGAATCTGCATGCTTTGACACAGCCAAGCCAAACTCTTTTTTAATCCAGTATGTAGGTTCAGCGTAATTAGCGAGTTAGTTGGGTCGAGCTAGGCTCTAATGTCCATTGATGCGGAGGAGAGCCGAGTGCAACACAGACTGGATTAGTCTGCTGCACACAGCCACAAGCACGGGAGCCATGCCTGGGGGCAGTACTGGTGGGGGTTCCTGGGGGTCACTCCAACTGGGCTACATTTCCTGCTGGTGTCAATGAGGGCAGAGTGTGTGGTGGGCAGGTTTAGGATGGGTCACAGCATCCATTGGTTTGCACATGAGATGGGGCTGGAAACAGAACTGACCCAACCACGAGTATGTATACAGGCTGATGTGGGTGATGGGTTGTACCAGACTCCACACTGACTGGCACATACAACAGTCAGTTCTGGGGTCACCTCTAGTGAGGTTTCTTTGCAAGTTCCCCAGCTGGAATCCTGGACTCAGAACTCCAACTATTGGGACAATCTCAGGAGCTGTGGTCTGACTGTGGAAGGCACATAGAGAACTGGGCCCCTCAGCTACTAAAGATGGCACAGTGGACAGCATGCCCAGATGCACATGGGGATATGGTAGTTCACTGATGCCTACAGAGGACATCTAGTACCTTGGTGGAGAATGGAAGGACAAACAAACCGGACGATCCTCCCAGCCAGGTGTCATAAAAATGAAAAGAAACAGATTTTTAAAAATCCTTATGTTTTGGAAAAAATAAAACAAAAGAATGAGAAAGGGGCCTGGTGCAGTAGCCTAGTGGCTAAAGTCTTTGCAATGCACGAGCTGAGATCTCATAGGGACACAGGTTCTAATCCTGGTGGCACTGCTTCCCATCCAGGTCCCTGCTTGTGGCCTGGGAAAGCAGTCAAAGACAGCCCAAAGTGTTGGGACCCTGCACCCATATGAGAGACCTCAAAGAGAGGCTCCTGGCTCTTGGCTTTGGATCAGCGAAGCTCCAGCTTTTGTGGCTGCTTGGAGGCGGGGAGGGGTGAATCATTGGATGGAAGATCTTCCTCTTTGTATTTCCTCCTCTCTGTATATCTGACTTTCCAATAAAAATAGATAAATCTTTACCAAAAAAAAAAAAGTTGAAAGAAAGAAAGACCAAGAAATGAAAATGAGGGTATTGGACTTCTAGTGAAGAGTCATTAGGTTTAAGTACTAGTAGCGGTATTCAGATTTAGTGAGCAGGCATAGTCACTTCATTAAGAATAATAGCCTAGGATCCAGTGCGATAGCCTAGGAGCTAAAGTCCTCACCTTGAATGTGCCGGGATCTCATATGGGTGCCATTTCTTATCCCAGCGGCTCCACTTCTCATCCAGCTCCCTGCTTGTGGCCTGTGAAAGCAATCGAGGATGGCTCAAAGCCTTAGGACCCTGCACCCGCATAGGAGACCTGGAGGAAGTTCCTAGCTCCTGGTTTCAGATTGGTGCAGCAGTGGCCACTGCAGTCACTTGGGGAGTGAATCGTCA
This sequence comes from Ochotona curzoniae, assembly GCF_017591425.1. Lineage (NCBI taxonomy): Eukaryota > Metazoa > Chordata > Mammalia > Lagomorpha > Ochotonidae > Ochotona > Ochotona curzoniae. The sequence goes on from NW_024466599.1 coordinate 65,773,491, forward strand.
GACGGAAGATATTTCCCTGTCTCTCCTCCTCTCCATATATATCTGACTTTCCAATAAAAATAATGTGTTTTTTTTTTAAAGAAGAACTGCCTATGGTCTGCCATGCTAGCTCAATTGATTAGTCCTCCCTTTGCAACTGCTAGAATTCCATAGAGGTACTGGTTTGTGTCCCTGCTACCCCAAATCCCACCTGCTCCCTGCTTATGCCTGGGGAAGCAGTAGAGGATGCCCCAAAGTCTTGGGACTGTGCACCTGCGTGGGAGACCTGGAGGAGGCTGCTAGTTCCTGGCTTTCAATCAACTCAGTTTTGGTCATTGTGGCCATTTTATGAGCAAACCAGTAGCTGGAAGATCTTTCTCTCTGTCTTTACTTTTCTCTGTAAATCTCCCTGCCCAATAAAAATAATAAATGATATCTTTTTTAAAGTAATAGCCTAAAAATGCTGTTTGAGATAAAGTAGTTACCAAGTAAACTTCAACTTCATCATGAATAAGGATAATGGTTATTATTAACCAAGTGCTTGGTGTATGTTGGTTATTCAAAGGATGTTCTATTATCTCATTTGTTTTGCAGGGTTTCTTAACCTGAAAGAAACTGTACATTCTGTACTTAGAGGTGCCTATCTTTGCGATGGAGGATTGTCCTATGTACTTTAAGTTCTTTATCCCTACTCAGATGCTGGCAACTGTGTCCATACATATATACACACAAGTTTTGCCAATCATAAATCATCTCCAGATATTGTCAAATATGCCCCAAGGGCAATTTTTCCCAATTAAAATGACTGATTTACATTCAACAATAAGCTATGATAAATTTTACTGATTTTTCCATTACCTTCTCTTATTGACGAGGTACAATCCTATGAAACAGTCACGTGGCCACTAGTGGTACTTCAGACTGCCTTGAATTCCAACACCTTTAGTCCATGGATTGATTTTATTAACTTTTATATGAGATCCAGAGAGACAAAAGGGATTGAACTATTTGAGCCATCAGCTGTTGACTCCTAGGATATACACTAGCAGGAAGGGGGGACTCGATCATTCCCAACACTGGATGGCAGCATCCCAACATGGGATGGAGGCATCCCAACACGGGATGGCGGCGTCCCAACACGGGATGGAGGCGTCCCAACACGGGATGGCGGCATCCCAACACGGGATGGTGGCGTCCCAACACGGGATGGTGGTGTCCCAACACGGGATGGAGGCGTCCCAACACGGGATGGAGGCGTCCCAACACGGGATGGTGGTGTCCCAACACGGGATGGAGGCGTCCCAACACGGCATGGCGGCGTCCCAACACGAGATGGCAGCATCCCAAGGGTGTCTTAACTGCTACTATTCCAAAATGTGAATCCCTATGGCCACTGCAGTTCTTATCCCTTACAGTCTATTGCCTCGCCAAGATCTTCTGAGAGAAAAATTTAACAGAAAGCCTTTTAAAACTAAGAAATAATTCATATGAATTAATAGTGTTTTTGCTAAAATATAAAAAGCTGCATGGGACTTCTGGTTTTAGGCAATGCTATTACACCAACATAGCCAAGATTTCTGTCATTTCTAATCTAGAGAGTGGCTGGCTTTCTCTTCTAATGCTATTTCTGTGGTATCTTCTATGTAACACTGAAAAGATTCTGTTATATCTGAGACCTTAAGTCAACATCAGAGAAGCTATTATTATTTTTTAGTGTCTTTCTTGTCATTTCTCCTAGGAATTGGCTATGTAGGATACATAAAAGGTCCCTCCTTTTCCACAATGACAAAGCAGTGCAATTATTAGAACACATCTTGTACCTTCCACACATCCCACCCCCCACCAGCTTGTGCAATATGCCTACCTGTCCTAGCACAAGAGAATATTTTCTTCACACTTTATGATCAGAGCCGTTTCCACTTCCTTTAATAACATGTGAAAAGCAGGGGGAAAAGAACGCCAGGAGAGAGAAAGGTCTGCGCTTTCTTTGATGTGGAAGTTTTGCAATCACGTAGTGAGAATTCTTCTGAGCACATGTCACCACAGGCAGGCAGGGGGATGCAGGGGAAGTGAAGAGGAAGGCATGGGAGCAACATAGAAATGATAATACATGGTCGTAGTTATGGCTCCACTTGACTTAAAAAGTAAACAGATGACTAGTAACGGGGACGATGCCATGGGGCAGGAAGCAGGACGCGTGACACTGTGTGATCCCTGACCTCCTGTCAGTGTGATATGCAGGACAGGCGCATCTTCGAGAAGGCAGCAGGTGAGACAGGAAAAGGAGGATTACTGATCAATACAGGTAGAAGTTTACAGACAACCCCAAGTATGTTCCCTGATGCTCAAAAGTTTTACTTGTACAATTTCATTATTCACTGGGGACTCTGTTTTTATTAGATAAATGGAATCCTGTTGTAGGATTCTGTGAGGCTTATGTCTAAATCTTTAAGCAGATTTAACAATATTCATTACAATATAGACAGTACACAAACACTGCTCAAGATGCAAAGTCTCAAGTGAAAACTGTGTAATGAAGTTTCGTTTCCCTATATTTGTGAATTTTCATGGATCATTATAATAATACAAATATGTATTTTTTATTTTAAGGAGACTGAAACAGAGACGAATAAAATTTCAAGGACCACAATAACCAAGTAGGTAAAACTCAGAAGTTCAAGAAGCTAATGAGGGGAAACACAGAAGGTACGATGTCCTTCCCTTTCACTTTTTGTGGTTTTCTCTGAGTTCCAGTCAACAAAGATTGAAATTATACAAGGAAATCCAGTAAGATATTTGTTTGCCAGTGGTGGTCCAGGTGAAGTAGAGCTAGGAAGCTATTTTGACAAAATTATCAAGAGAATTTATCCCTCCATGCTGCAGTCAGGTGCAATCATTCCAAGTCATCCTACAACGATGTGAGGAAGCAGGTACTTCCACCTCCCTGTGTTCAGAACATCACAGGTGGCACATCAACCATGTACCTGAGGAAGACAACAAATGGCTTGTCAACACCGGCTTAATCTGCCACCTTCTGGACTACTTGTGTTTGTTCTTTTTCTCCTGTTTGGGAGATGGAGGATATGTGTCAGCTCAGAGTCTTAGGCATAACACTGGAAATTGGTATTTAATCAACATTTTATATGGCACAATCTTACCTTCCATGCACTATTATTTCCCTGCCCTGTGGTGAACACTCTGGGTCCCTCTAGCTGATAACTGTGACATGAATGGGAAGCATTACTATGTATGCATTGTAACGTATCTACTCTAAATCCTCTGAAACATCGGACACCCCTTCCAAATAAACCATAACAGCCCCCAGGACTTATGGTCCAAATATCTTCTACTCCTTGTCTCTATGTAAACAGCAATGTAATAATACAGGGAATTAAAATAATAAAAGCTACAAGAGAATAAAAACATAAAAGAATTGGAAGGCATTCTGTGTTGAGAATTGTATTTTGTAAATCCCTTTAGTGTTAATTTTGCCTTGCAGTTAAAATGTAATAGTGAAAGAGCAAACTATTACCCAGAGTATCCTCAAGAATGGCTCAAGAAACTTTAGCTCATTTGAAAAGAAGCAAAGGTTTCAGTAAAGCTGATACTCTTGGTAAAAAATTTGAGAAGCAAAATGCTCAGAAACACTTCTCTCTCTTCCTGTTACTTAAACCCTGCTATCTTTTATGACTCACCGTTTATAAGATTTTATGGTTGGAAGGTAGTTATTTAAATAGCTAGTGTATAAATACAAAATGAGAAGCTCTAGGGTTTTTGTTTTGTTATATTTGCATTTAGTTTTTTTTTGTAAGTCCCCTGCAACATTTTTTTTAAAGATTTATTTTTATTATTTTTTTATTAGAAAGGCGGATATACAGAGAGGAGAGACAGAGAGGAAGATCTTCCGTCCGATGATTCACTCCCCAACTGAGTGCAACGGCCGATACTATGCCGATCCGAAGCCAGGAGCCTCTTCCGGGTCTCCCACGCGGGTGCAGAGTCCCAAAGCTTTGGGCTGTCCTCTGCTGGTTTCCTGGGCTACAGGCAGGGAGCTGGACGGGAAGTGGGGCTGCCGGGATAGAACCAGTGCCCATATGGGATCCTGGGTATGCAAGGCGAGGACCTTAACCACTGTGCCACTGCACCGGGCCCAGTCCCCTGCAACATTAAAGACTTAGAACATCCCTGATTTAACTCTAAAGGTCGCTACATTTTCATTTAGGGAAAGATTACATTAATTCTCAGGAACTCTTTCTCAGACACTTTGTAATTTATTGTGACTCTAAGATTCTGAGGAAGGATGTTATATTAAGAAAGAAAGATCGGGCTGGTGCAGTAGCCTAGCAGTTAAGTCCTCGCCTTGCATGCACCGGGCTCCCATATGGCAGCTAGTTCTAATCCTGATGGCCCCACTTCCCATCCAGCTCCCTGCTTGTGGCCTGGGAAAGCAGTGGAGAACAGTCCAAAGCCTTGGGATCCTGCACCTGCGTGGGAGATCCGAAGGAGGCTTCAGATTGGCACAGCTTCAGCCATTAGGGCCACTTGGGGAGTGAACCAGTGGGCAGAAGATCTTCCTCTCTGTCTTTTTTCCTCTGTATATATCTGACTTTGCAATAAGAAAAACACAAAAAGTAAAATAAAATAATAAATGCATCTTTAAACACACACAAAAAAGAGAAAGATATCAAGCTAGATGTGATAGATGCTTGGTTTTCTATATGGTAAATTTTATACAGAGTGTATTGTTAATGCCTTCCCTGTAGAAGTTAAAATGAAAAAGCTCCAGGTGAACTGAAAAAGTTAATAAGCTTCTCAAAACATTCTGAGTATTAGAGAATTCCAAATAAAGAAATAACATTTCCTTATAAACATTTTAGTCATAGCACCAGTCCCAAAAATTGCTTCTAGCATTTAAGCCTAGGCTTTTATTCAGATGAGCATGTATAAAGTTGGTTTATTATTCTGTTTGGACGTCAATGAGCTATATACTTAAAGAAATACAAGCTCTAAATGCTTGTCAAATTACCAACTATGCCTTCCTCCCACCCACAGAGCAAGCAAGAACCTCTGGTAGTCAAGGAGATCTTTGGAATATTCAATGAAAACGATCATGATAACAGATGGGAAGACAGGGGACTAATTCCAAATATGGCTTCATGACACAATGCAGTGACCTCAGCATTTAATTACTTGCCATATTGTAATGGTTTTGCACTACCGTAATTTCTTCCTCCTGATTTCTTACATCTTTTGGAGAAACTAAGATAAAGTTTCATGTAAAACTTTGTAAAGTTATGGTATGTGGTATCTGAAAATTCAGACCATTGACTTGATATGGAAAATTTGTTTTCAGAGACCAAGGCTATGAGCTCTTCTCGAGCATTTCAAAGGAAGAATTTCATTCCTGAGTAATCCTGGTATGTCATTTTCTGTCACATCTTTAGCAATAGACCAAAGCTCACTATTTCACCAACATGCAATTTCCATTTTATGTGGAATGGACTGAATGTTAGCACTGCAATAAAAAAAAAAAGAATGGGTATGGGAGATTCTGTTTACACCAATCTTAATATCCTGTTGTGTTTCAGTGAAAATAAAGAGAACAGAACAGAGGGAAAGAATGCACTGGCAAGTCTGAAAATATAGGGAAAACATTACTGTAAAATATTTAATAGGTGAATACAGATGAGGGGATTGCTACAAAATCAGGAAGTAAACTAAAAGTTTGTATTACTTAATCACTCCCTCTGCTTGCAAATCCTTCCAAAACATTACCTCATCTACACTTTATATCATCCCCAGTGTGTAGCGCTCAATTACTCATTATATCCCTTTACACAGTGGAGAAATTTGCTTTGATTCAACCCTAATTGCAAGTATAGTCCTCTCTTAGATTAGCACTTGGCTACCTTTATTGGTTTTAGTCTAATATCTATAACAAATGCAAGGACATGGCTGTGTCTCTCCTCTTTTGAATTCTACATATGTAAAGACTAAGTCTTACCAATGATTACAAGGCAGTTTCAGAACGCACAGTACCTAATCGAAAGCTAAGTCCATACTTTGTTTGTATTCATGAAAAACTTTGCAGAATGGGCACTCATCATTTCACAGTCAACACTCAAGTACCTGTGCCAACAAATTACTTATAATTTTGTTTTATGATGAAAAACAATGTATAACCCATATTTTATAATCAAAAAGTAATTATATATGATTCTGTAGAAGCACTTTTAATATCTTTATGAATTTCTTATTTGGTCTTATTTGTTGTTTCTTTCCCTAATTAAACTATTTTAACACCACAATATTACAGAAATTTGTATTCTTTCACTGTTTATTCTAAAATACATAATTATATATATTGGAAGCATACTTATGACACACTTTTGATAGTAAAGCATGTTTCCACTTCTGATTATTAAACACAAACTCTGCCTGGGCTTTTTTTCCCAGTAAGGCTCACTCTTAAGAGTATGATTGTAAATAGCTCTCAGATCTAAATCTAATTCAGACATTAACCAGTAGTGAACAATTAATATGCAAGCATATATTTACTTGATAATTTTGTATAATAAATATCCTTAAAAAAGAATACTTGTACAGAATTTAAAATATTAAAACACTTTAGTTTATTGCCCAGTAGTCCTTTGGGGAAACTTCACATTTACCTGCTTGAAAATGACACAGAGACAGGTGAGAAAAGAATAATGATTTATGTGTCTGCAGTCTGAATAGAAAAACATTCTCTCCCTTTCTTTCTTCCTTTCCCCCTCACATGATGCTGATCTGAGATAAGTGCTAGACTTGCAGGTATAGGGTATTTTGTGTTGTGCAACGATCAAGTTGTTTTGGATTTTATACTTCTTAAGATGTCTATGAAAGATATCTAAGAAATTTAACTGTGTATTATGGAAAAGCTCAATATGTCTGGTACAGCGGATGGAAAGGAATTCTGACTTGGAAATATGCATAAATATAATTTACAAAATCACATGTAAAGATAGACAGGCAATAAATGTATTGTCAGTTTTCATGGATAACAAGATATTTTACTTTTCCACTGATATCTCCTATGGAATATATTACAGAGTTAACAAATGCTCTCAGATTAGATATGCAGAAGTCATTTTTTTAATAAGTGATTTATTAGAGAGTCAAACGTCAGTCACATTTTGCTACTGATAATTTATGGAAACAAGAATATTAGCTATTCCTTAGTAAATTGTTCTGCATTGAATCCCTAAACTTTAGAATTCCTGAAATGTGTACAATAATCCTAACAATTTCAAAGAACTTTTAAAATATAATGTATCTTCATTTTTAACAGATGCTACATCATCTATTTTAGAATGTTCCATTTTTTATAACTCTACAAAAAAAAATAATTCAGATGTCATAGTTATAAAACCAATGCTAACAGGCAATTTAAAAAATGCTAACCATATTTTAATTTTATTTCAACCTTGGAAACCAACTCTTAAAAAAGTGGAACCTTGCTGAATTCCGATTTTAAAATCCAATTAATTCTTACAATGAATACCATTAATTCCCTTATATGACATTTTTCGCCCCTCAAAATATAAAGTGTTCATATATGTATAAAAAAGTATACACACACATACATATATATCCTAAGTTATATATAACATAAAAAAATAGAGGACAAAAAAATCAAGATGGTGGAATAGGGTAAAGTCACATTTAAACAAATGGAAAATTGTTAGCCAGGGTAAAGCTTAGAGGGTATATTCCAGAAAACAGGAGAGAATAAGCCAACAAATGGCAGAGGGGCACCTGGAGACTGACAGACATGGGATAACAGCATGGACAACGGTGTGGTGTTGCAGTGACTAAATACTCCAGTGGAAGCCAGCAAGCAGTGATCTGAACTCCACCAGCAACCAAACATCAGCAACCAGGTAGAAGACAGAGTTCGCCCAGAGCACAGGAGGCAAGCCTAAGCAAAGAACTGCCCATCCTGCTGATTTGATTCAATCAGGAGCAGGGACAGAGCAGCAGATTCCAAACAGGCTGTGTGAGAACAGGATGGATTTCACAGCCCAAATGCCCACCAGAACAGCATCAGGCACCATTTTGTGTACGGAGGCAAAAGCTTTGGGATAGGACTGTATATGCTGAGAGCAAAAGTAATTTCTGGCTCAGTACACTGCACTGACGTGGCATCCTACAGGTTCCACTCAAAAGAGGTCTGCACAACTGCCAGCAGAAATGCACCAGTGGCACATCATTTTGTACAGTGTGGCAAAGGCGGATACTGGAGGGATAACAGTGATTTGTACATGCACCGAGCTAGGAGCAAACTCACTTCCAGTTCAGTGCATTGCACTGGTCCCATAGTGAGAAAAATACTAACTTTGGCATCTATCGGATCACAGTAGGTCCGGGTGGTTCTCAGATCTAACATCCAGCAGGTTCAGGTAAGATCAGCACCACCAACAACCTAGTTACTTAGGACATCTGGTGTCTCACTAATCCTGGGAACTGTTCAAACTAAGAATGGGAAAAAGGCTGTACAGACAATGGTGCAGCCACAGCATGGGATCACAGGAGATGGAGAGTGGTGAGGCAGTCGCTGGGACTACAGAGACGTTGGTAGAAATCTAACACAAGAGCCCAGACCTGAAACTTACTGGAGGGAGTGGCACAAGTGACTGTAAACAATGAGCCATGTACCAACTGCAATAAGTAAAACTGAACTGTAGACCTGTGGGTGACATAGCTTAGAAACCTGTCCCAAGGAGAAGAATCTGATAACCAGAAGTACAATGACCGAGAGTAAAAGCAAAGACAGAAGCACAGTGAATATTACTGAAGACTCCGTTGTGAAGGAGCAAAAGCCTTTGCCAACTTCAGAGTCAACTGATAATACAGCAAGGAAATGGGGGATACAGAATTCAGAAAACTCGTTATAAAGCTTTTTATCAACAATGAGAAGCACATACAGGAGTTCAAGGAATGTAAGGAATATGTCTCACAAGAAATAGCAATACTGAAACAAAATCAAGTAGAATTATTGAAAGTGAAGGATGCAATGGAGCAAAGTAAAATTCAGTGGAAAGTCTCCATAACACAATGAATGAGGCAGAAGAAAGAATTTCAGAACTGGAAGATAGTTCTCGTCATGACAGGGAAACAATCAAAAAGCAGGAAGCAGAGCTGGGTCAAGCTTAAAAAAATATTCAAGAATTAAGAAACACTATTAAAAGGCCAAATCTAAGAATTACAGGAATTTCAGAAGGTGTAGAAAGAGAAGCTGGGTTTAAAAATGTATTTCATGAAATATTACGGGAAAATTTTCCTGGTTTGGAGAAAGAATTAGGAAACAGAATACAGAAGGGGCACAGAATTCCCAACATGGTTGACCAAAAGTGATCTTGGCAACGACACGTGATAATCAAGCTCTCTTCAATCGAACATAAGGAAAAGATCCTTAAATGTGCACATGAAAAAAAGAATCAATTCATATGTAGAAGAATGGCAGTCAGACTCACAACTGAGCTTTCACAGGAAACTCTACAGGCCAGAAGAGAATGGAGCCACATATTGTAGATTCTGAAAGGAAAAATTTGTCAGCTTAGAATAACTTACCCATCAAAGCTACCTTTTGTGTTTGAAAATGAAATAAAATTCTTCCACAGCAAAATAAAGTTCAAAGAATATGCTTCTTCCAAAGCTGCCCTACAAATGATACTTAAAGATATTTTCTTTACAGAAAAAAGTACCCACCGCTACCACAGGCAAAGGTGAAGAACATCCCAGTAAAATAATGAAAAAGATTAAATCAAACAATAAAATGACAGGACCAAGTTACCACATATTCATATTAATCCTAAATGTGAAAAGCTTAAATTCATCAATCAAACATCATAGATTAGTAGATTTGATTCAAAACAAAACAAAACAAAACAAAACATGTTTATCTGTTGCCTACAGAAGACATATCTCACCAACAAAGGTCTGTGGAAACTATATCTTTTGGATTTTGATGTTTCTGGGTTTTTGTTTTAAGATTTATTTATGTTTATTGCAAAGTCAGATATACCAAGAAGAGGAAAGATAGAGAGGAAGATCTTCCATCTGATGATTCACTTCTCAAGTGACCACAATAGCTGGAGCTGAGATGATCCGAAGGCTCTAGGCTTCCAGGTTTTCCACATGGGTGCAAGCTCACAAAGCTTTGGGCCATCCTCAACTGCTTTCCCAGGCCAGAAGTAGGGAGCTGGATGGGAAGTGGGACCACTGAGATTAGAACCGGTGCCTATATGGGATGCTCATATAGGCAAAATGAGGACTTTAGCTGCTATGCCATTTCACCAGGCCCAGTGCTTCTGTTCTTAGTTTTGTTTCTTTAAAATAGTTTTTCTTTTTTTTCTCTCAAATTCAATATGACTTATAGGTGATACTGTAGCATCATTTTCTTCAAGAAGGTTCATGATTTTTTCGTTTCTTCAATGAGACATTAGTCATTCAGTAACATGTTACTTAACTTCATGGCTTTGTAAATTTCTATTTTTTTCCTGTTATTGATTTTGCTTTGTGGCTTTTCATTTAAGCGGAGGTAAAGTAACTGTGCAATGGAGACTATCATATCCTGATATGAGGATATAATGTATTAGGCATCTCTGCTTTCAGATCAAAGATGGACTCCCAAGGAAACTGTTAAATATATCTTGACAATAGGATGCTGGACTCTCTGCCATTGACCATGCTCACAATGATGGACATATGACTGTTTGTGAAGAACTACACTATAGTAATAATATGGAGGAAATCAGTTGTGGGAGGGGATTTGGAGAGAGGATAAGGGAAATTCCAGAGCATATGGAACTGTATCAAAAACCATCATTAATAAAAATTGAAAAAAGGAAAAGTAGAACATTACATGCAGCACCACGTCAAGGTTCTTCTGAAACAGTGGACATGTACCAAATAACAGGGTTTGGTACCAATTTGAACCTTAATAACATCACTGCCAGACTATTGCATTTGAGAGACTAGAATATATTCTTCCCTCCTGAAATCTAAGGAACATAATTAGGGTATTATAAAGTAATTTCAAGTTCTTTATTTTTTAAAAGAAATGTTACATATTTTATTGGAACTTGCATTTTCATTTCACTGTTCCGCTGAAGTTTGTGATGAATCGTGATTACAACATCAAAGGATGAAATGTTTGGTTTCTATTCAGTGACCTGAGAAAGTATCAGCTACAATTCTCTCTTACAGAGTAGTTAGAAACAAATCTTCTAGTGACACCAAATTCCATCTCCAGTGAATGTTGAGATTCAGTCTGTACATTTTTTTTGTTCCAAATTGTTGCTGAAAACAAGTAGTACTACATCATTCTGTTAGTTTCCAGGGAGCCAAGTGTCCTTTCTCACCCATACCCAGGGGATAAATGAGCATACACTAAGGCTTGTGTATTACAGGAGTGCTGTGTCTCCCTTGACATATGTGCATTTGCATGTCAGACTCCACGACATAGTCTATAGATTCTATACAGATTCTACAAAAAAGGCCATCAATCATCTAAGAGCTTCTCTCACCCTTTTTTGGAAAAGAAGCTGTGCAGCTTTATCTGGCTTATTAAGTTTAGGTGCTAATTCCTTCTAAATGAGCAACTGATTAAGAATAATTGCATTCAAAGGTCTTTCAATCACTCACCTTTTCCAATGTCATTTTAAAACTTGTAAGTTATATAGAAACACTGATTAAGTTTAGTTGCCTTTGTACTAAGTCCAACTATAAACGAACCTGTTAGGTAGCTAGGTAGACACTTTCCTAGCTACCTAAGTTTAGATACTTTCCTAAACATTTAACTAGGCCTGTAATCAAAAATGAAGGGTTGGAATACAAAACAAATAGATTAAATTTTAATAAAAATTAATTCGATGGGATAATTTCCATAGCATTGTTATTTTCAGGACCAAAAGCACTTAGACATTTATTCTGCCTTAGATCTTATTCAAAGACACGTACATATTGAAGTAACAAAATTATACTGAGGAGCACTATAGTGACCCCAAATATATCTTAATTAAGTAATGTCACAGTGTCATACATACTTTTCTAAATGTCATGTCACAGTGACATAAGTAATTTTAAAACATGTTTATATAGGCCATACAGAAATATTAAAACAATGATACCATTACCCTAACTTCTAGGTTAAGATTTTGTCATCATAGACACTATTATTATTAATATTATTATTATTTGCTGAAATGATGTAGTTATCCATCATTCTGCTGTCTTCCAAGGGGCTGTGTGCCCTCTTTTCTTCAATGATACCCAGGGAAGAAACAAAGGTTAAGGACAGTGATTTGTAGCAGGTGCTAAGGCTAGCTTGACTTATGTACATGTGGGTTTTGGGTAGTATACTATAATAGCAGATCAGAGTAGAACTGAGACAGTAAACTCAGTCTAACAGAACTTTACGACTTGACTACTCATCGATAACACCTTTCGACACAAAGGATATATTTCAGTTCTACGTGTTTTTCTAAAATGACTAACACATAGAAGTATCGTTAGCTTAAGCTTGAAGTAAAAAAAAAAAAATTATGCCCTGTTTTGTCAGGATACACTTTTAGCACCCTTATATACATGACAAAATTAATGTAAACATATACAGATAGTCTATCTAATAAGACAATTTGAAAATTCTTCTAATCAAGTATAGGGTATAGTCAAAAATTAAGCTGTCAGTGGGAAAAAGTGTGTTTTATTCTCATCTCTGAAACTTGCTTGGTCATCAGTATAAGCCGCTCAATTATTTAAGTTACTCAATTATAAAGTGAACACTTTGGATTAGCTGGATGTTTGAGATCTACAGTAGTTTTAAGATAATGTGTTCACTAGCATTCACTGAGCCTAAATATTAGCAAATGTTGTCCTAGATTCATACAATACCTGAGAAGATACGGTCAAGGCCTGAATAAGTTTATAATTGAGTGAATTGATAGTGAGTAGGGTGCAGAGTGTGAAAAGGACCAAAAAAGTCATTTTAGAAACATGATTCTCATTGGCATCCTACACCTAATATGTTCCTTCAATCTAGTTCTATAATAGATACAAGCAACTGGTGTTCTATCATAGACTTGCAGCCAGTCCCAGGTGATTATAAACAATTGGAGAACAGGCACAAACATATGTGAGCAGAAAAATGAGGTTATATGTAAAGCTTTTGTATAAAGACCAGTCTATACATAGACATGAATGTGGGGCAAGAGTCAGACAAAATGGATTGGAACTTGTATTTAGGCAGGTGCAGAAATTAGCTATAAATGTCATTAGGAATTGTGGCTGCTGTGGGCAGTAGAAGTCATGATCTTCATGAAAGTGGCTAATGAAAAGCAGGTAGGGTTGGGTAAAGGTTAGAAGCAGAGTATGTGAAGGGAAAATATTACAGGGCCATATAAAGGGCAATTCGAAAGTGGTTTGAGATATCTATATATTTAAAAATCTGGCTAGAAGTACTAGCTTCCTGAGCATCTATAAATGCCAGGACGGAGGTGTATATATCATTTCTCGTAATTTTTTATAATTACCTTGTGAATTATAGTTATAATTTCCATTTCGGGGATGCTTAAGCAGATCAAGCAGATCAGGAAGACCACCAGCTAGTCAGCTGGAAAGCTAAGATGAGAAGAAAAGGCTCCTCTGTAGCTAATACCTGCTCCCTCTTGAGGACTAATTTTACTAACATTCAGAAGAGTGCCTTCCATCTTATGTGGCCCTATATTAAACCTCTCCAAACTGGGGACATTCATAATGTTGTTTTGTGAAATGGCTACTGCTTTTTTTTTTTCCATTGGCTTAGTAGTCAATATCAATTTCTATATCTTTAGTATCCAGGTTCATGGCTTGCAGATGTGGCACGATGAAAATATAAAATAAATCATAAGACACTAAATCATCAAAAAGGCAAAGATTATTGATTTCCATTTACTATTGTGGGAAACTCACTTCTCTGCCATCCCAACTCCACTTTATGCCTACACAAGCAGAGAAAGATTTATTTAACTTTAGCATCTATTTAAACATTGAAGGGCACACTTCCTGGAATATCTGAATTTTTGTGTTTTCAACAGACGTTTCTTATCAAATATGGCCATAAAAATGCTGTTTTCCACGTCAGGAGGTTTGGTTTAGTGGTCTGGAGGGCTTAGTTTGTCATGTAAATATGCGCTATTGTTCAATACCAAAGGAATACTTCTTCCCTGCATAGGGTTCAGAATGACCGTTTATTTTACATATTATTATTCATGTTATTAAATCTAGCCACGTGAGATGAATTTAGGGAGAATATTTAGTTAATTGCAGACCATACAAGATGCTCTTGTCCCTTAAACTGTTTAATAAGAGTTTAAACAAATCTCTAACTTTTGTGGAATTAAAGAGAGAACATTTGTCCTAAAATCCACTAAAACTGCATACACGCAATTTTAAAAACTGGATAGCAGAAATTTAAGAAAAGATTTAGTCATTCACTTGGTGTTACTATTTTAACCCAGGGAGGTAGATTCTTTCTCTTCCTGTTTAAATTATGGCCATGAGAATAAATCCCCAGAGAACGAACATGAAAAACAAGATAATTTGAGAACAATTCACAGCAATCGAATGATTTAATAAAATTTATATGCTACCACTTGTTTTGCCCTTCCATCCTCCATTCTTTTAAGGTTAATTTTAATTGAGAACTAGTGTGACACAGAGAGAGAGAGAGAGAGAGAGAGAGAGATACAGAGAAAAAGATCTTTCATCTGTTGGTTTATGTTTCAAACAGCTGCAATGGCCATGGCTGGTCCAATCCGAAGCCAAGTGTCTAGAGCAGCATTTAAGTCTACATGTGGGAGGTAGAGAGCTGAAGTTACTGAATCACCTTCTGCCCTTCTGGTCACACTAACAGCAGCTGCTGGATTGGAAGTACACCAGCCAGATCTCAATCCGGCTCTCTGATAACAACAATACTGACCACAGCTTAACTGTGCATGAAGCTTACCCCCTCTTCCAACTTTTGTCTTATCTGAATTTATTCTTTATACGGCACTCACAATCTTCTTGGATTATAAGTCAGATCATGATATCTTCAGCTTTTCCTCCCTATTCTCCCCATCCCTGAAATAAACATAATAATTGTGTCCCTATCCATTGTCTACAGGACTTTGCATAATTTTACCTTTATATAACCTAAGTCTATACATAGTTTAGTCTCCTTTTATACAGGCACCATTTCTACCCCAAAACCTTTAATAAAGCTACTCCTAAATCCCAGGATAGCTTCTGGTATGCCTGTCAGCATCCTAATTGGTCTCTTAACATTCATTGCTATAGCAGTGGAACCAATGACTCCTTCTGATTAGGTTATTCATTTGACATGGGCTGAGATTGTTCCTTCAAGAACTTCGTGTTTACACCCTTAATGCTTTGAAAATGACTTGGGAATAATACTGATGTCACAGGATATATGTATGTGTGAAGGAGGCTGGGAAGGAAAAAAAAAATACAGACTGCCTTTGCTTTTCCATAGCTCAATAGTCTTATTTCTGCCCTTGGCCATAACCATATAAAATGTTTACCAGTTTTTCAGACAGCTTGGTCAGATTACATCATTAAAATGTTCCTCTTCCAAACCATTTTGTGGATATAGTGATGGAGCTTTTATAATCCTGTAAATATAGAGATTTGTGTGTGTGTATTTCTTGTTTAAGATTAGTTCTTACCTAGTGTTTCCAGCCACCTAACAAAGAGAAAGCTATGCAATCAACACAGTAGATCAAGATTCTAAAATAATGCTTTTTCATGTTCAGATTTCCAAACATAATCTGACTGACCTTAAAAAAGACTAAAGGCATATCCAGTGTCAGTTCCAGTGGAGAGAAAAAACAGCAAAAAATTACATCCCACTGACTGTTACATAAACTGCTGGTATTAGTACAAAGACAAAGAGATTGGACTATTTCCAAAGAGAACATGTCAGAAAACACAATTTTGGCCCTTTCCTCTGTGCACTGTTGAGGGAAGGGCAGTGCCTGGCTTGTAATGAGCATGTCAGTCATGCCATCATATAACATGTGTATGTATATATCACACACACAGATACCTAATGTGGCAAATAAGTAATATGAAAGGATATGATTTAAGGTCATTTGGCATCTACAAAAGCACTGAACTTGTTATTTCTCCTTTCCCTACTATTTACATATGAAATATGCAAGGCTATCATGGTTACCTCATTGTTCCCTTAATGACAGTAATTACAAGAAGCAAGGTGAGATTCATCAAATAATCTTGGAATCTCCAACTGTGACTAGTTGAGAAATGAAATATTAACCCCAACAAGAGATGTGCTGAGTTCAAATATAATCAAGACATAGACCTTTTCATATATTTTGCAATACAATAAGTGAATAGAATGACCTGTGTATCTTTGTTCCCTCAACATTCATATGGCCAATCCTAATCCTTAACCTACAGGTATTCAGATGAGAAATATTTAGGCAATATTTAAGTCATAAGCGGGGGGGGGACCCTCACGCATGATATTATATCATTACACAGGGTTAAAAGGAAGAGAATTCTTGCTTTCCACTATGCAAATGCATGGCAAAAACAAGTCTCTCTATGAACTAGGGAACAGAGGAGAACTAGATATCAAATCTCCTTACAGCTTTGAACATAGCATAGAGAATTTTGAAAATGTCTGTTGTCACTCAGTCACCTAATTTACAATATTTTTTTATAGTAGACCCAACAGACCCACAGGGTGAGGCAGCTGTTGAAAACAAAACTGTGCCTCCCCCCAAAATTATATGTTAAAGCCCTAACTCCCTCTGTGACTCCATTTTAAGACAGCACCTGCATGGGTGAGTAAGTCTACATGAACTCATAAGGATGGAGTCCTAATCTATAAGAAGACTACTTCTCACTTGTTCCCTTCTTACCACTCATAAGCAGATCCTAAGGAAAGAATATTGGTCACACAGCAAGGGTGCTGAATGCCTGAGTGTCCAACAAAGAGTCTCAGAATGCAGCTTAATTCATTGGTAATGGAAACATGTATGTACCAAGCTCTGTAACTGATTAAATATTTGCTGTTAAATCATCCAGTCTATAATATTTTCTTATGGAAAGCCTGAGCAGCTGGTGATAGCAATACAGCACAATGGGCTTTGAATTGAGTTTGCACATACATAAAATAAAGGTTCTGCTACCCATAAGCTGTGTAACTTAAAGGTATGTCTTATTCTTAGCATTAATAAATGGTAAAATGTTACAAAAAATGTTTTTCTCAAGATGTTCTTGAGAAGTTGAAATGAGGAAAAGCAAAGCACTCCACACCAATGCTACAAATGCTCAGAAGATGTAAATTCAAATGAGTAACACACAACTCTGGTTGACCAGGCATTAAGTGAGTGGCAAACAAAAAAGTATGGTAGGGTTTTAGAGGAGAAACAGATATATGTGTTGGAAGAACTTAAGAATGACTAAGACAATCTCAGTATTGCCCTCAGCTTGATTAGATGTTAGGTGCTTCTCCTTTCTTACAAAATGTGTTTCACAAATTTTAAAACTATGATACATTTCTCTGTACCCTTTGAAGTGTACTTAAATCTACACAAGGACCTAGGAACCACCCATTTCAAACGTAATTGTCAAGAGAGGGAGCATTCATGTCCCCCTGCTCCGTGGGAGAATAGTTGTCTGTCTTAAGTATAGACCTAATCACTATAACGTTTCTTATCACAAAGATATGAAAAAGTTTATTTTCCCTTTAAAAATGGCCAATCAACAAACACAGGTGGCCTATGATTGGATGGTCCCACTCAGTTCTCAAAGAGAGCTGATCATAGTCTCCTTTATTGCTTTAATTCCAAATAAAGGTTTTTCTGGTCTACAAAACTTGATCTAGTGTATTTTAAATTTTTCTATTTTTTTTTTAATATTCTTTACATAGCTGAGAGGGATGCACAACCATGTGGGCCTCGGATTCCATGGGAGGGTCAGGTACCAATGCAGGAGGAAGGGGTGGGGGCTGGCTGCTCCTCACTGTCAAACTACATCAGCATCCAGGGATGAGGGATGAGGGATGCTCCTTTAATGACTCCGTAGAGACCCCAATGTGAGGAAGAGTGTCCCAAGGGTGTTACTTGAGTGGTTTGATAGTTTTGAAAAGTTATTGGTTTTGTTGCTCCATGGTTGAGAAAAACTTTCCAAGGTCTATTGGTTGACATGGTCCATCTTAGTACAACCACAGACCCAGCACTATGTTGCTAGCTTAGCCAAGAGAACTGTCCACCCTGTTCTGCTTTCCATGTTCAGATGAGGCAGTCAACTCTGCTGCCCTAGATGAGCTAGCCATCATATCCTCCCATGTGTATCACTGTTCATTGCACAGGCATCAGCAACTTAGGAGGTCAAGTCTAGTTATATGTACTCCAATGTTGGACCACACAACCTGTGATTTTTCTTGTGGCCAGGGTCTGAGTGCAGAGGTCTAGTTGGGAAGTCCCCTAAGAAAGCTCACCTGAGGTAACCTAAAACTTGACTCTTGTGTGCACCATCAAGTGCAGGATCAGGTTTGGTCTGTTACCTGCACCATCCAGTGCACTTACCAGTGGACACAAGTGCCTGAGCAGTTCTGCCACAGCCTCATATCTCACACAACCAATAGGTGCTGCAGTCCAGCCCAGCCAGCCTGTCATAGATCTGTCCTCATGCATATCAGCAGGTGCCACGGCCTAGTTGGGATGACCCCTAATAGCTCCCACCAGGCCTGCTTATAATCCTGGTTTTTGTACGTAATGGCCTCTGCAGTGGCCTAGCCTGACCCAGCCCATATCCCATCTGGCTCTTGTGTACACATGTGGGTACTGCAGCTTAGCTTGGCCCACCATGCCCCCACTGCCAGAATGCACAAATGCCAACAGGTCAACAGTTGTAGCCTTGTCCAACCTGGCTTTCACCCAGCCCTGGTTCTTGTGCTTTCCAATGACAGGTAAAACCCAGTAGATGAGTGACCACAGTTTTCATACCAGGCATGTTCCCAGCTCTGGATCTTGTATCTGCCAGCGAGTACTCTGATCCAGTACTCTGGATCGAGTACTCTGATCCTGATATGACTCACATCTAGTCCAGGCACTTGCCAGCCAGTGCTGCGGCCTGGTCTAGTTGGCCTGCATCCATTCTGGCTCTCACATGTGCCAACAGGTATAGCAGCCTAGCCCAATCTGGCCTACTCTTAGACTGGTGTGGCCCCAGTGCCAGCTCTCATGCTCACTAGAGGAAGTAGGAGTTCAGCAAGGGAGTCTGCAAAGCTCTCCTACAATGCCCGCTCCCAACTCCAGGTCTTGACTTGAATGTACCAGGAGGTACTGCTGTCCAGCCTGAGTAGCCCATCCCCAGTCTTCACATTCACTAGCGGTGTGAATGTTCACTCATTCACATTCACAACCTGGCTTAGGCTGCCCTGTCCCCATCCCAGCTTTTGGCAACAGTGTCCAGCACATTTTAAAAAAATTGACAAGAAATATCCACATGTAAAATACAGCTAGGAATATGTGGTAAAGTGTGACTTTGCATATATTTTGGTGTGGTTAAGATACTGATTAAGACACTTATATCCTGTAACAATGACTGGGTTGAATTCCCAGGTCCAGAACTTAATTTCAGTGTTCTACCAACTCAGACACTGGGAGGAATTAGGTTATAGCTCAAGTAGTTGGCCCCATGACAGCTTCAACAGATATCTGAATTGAATTCCTGGTTTTTAGCTTTTAACCAGTCCAGCCTTGGCTGTTGCATCCATTTTAGGAGTGAATTAGTGGATGGAAACTCCATCAGTCCGCTTCTATCTCTGCTTTACAAACAAAAAGTTCACATATGTTATCAGTAACCACTTAGAGTATGTGTGTCTTTTAACATTTTCATCCTACTTGAACGAATCTCTCTCTTTTTCTCTCAGACAGACAGACACACACAAATGCTGGTGATCCATATGCTGGTTCATTTCCCAGAAGGCCCATAACATCCCAGACAGGACCAGGCTGAATCCAAAAACACAGGTGCTCCAACAGGGTCTCCCCCCTACTGGGGACAGGAGCCAAAGTATTTACTCCATCGCCTGCCACCTCCCAGGATACATTAGCAGGAAGTCAAGCAATGTAGCTAGGACTCCTAATAGGACTTGGGTGCCTCAAGTGATAGTCTAACTCACTGTGTGACAGTGCCCACCCCATTACGGTATATCTTAATCATTTACTAAGGATTATACCTGCATTGTACCTTTTCTCGGATTTATCTATGTACTTATTTGAAAGGCAGAATGACAGAAAGAGCCTGAACTCTTCCACCTGCTTGTTTATTCTTCAAATGGCTGCAATGACCAAGATTGAGTCAGGGCAAAGCCAGCAGCCTGGGATGTTATTCAGGTCTCTCAGATGGATATCCAGGATCATTGTCTGCTACTACTTTGCCATGTTCATTAGCAGAGACCTGGACTGGTAGGAGGGAAGTCTCGACTTCAAGCATATATGCAATGCCAGTACATACTACGAACACACTTGGTGTCTTAGGCCAGTTGTGAGACTGTAAACCACTAATTCCATTATGTGGTGGATTGTTGTGGATGTTATGTTGGGGCTTTTGATTGGTCGGGATGACACTCTGCCGGCTCTACCTTCAGACCAGAGATGATCTCCCTAAGAAGCCGTTGAACTTATCTGGACAATAAGATGCTGGACTCTATGCTTGGTATATGTTTGCAATGAAAGAACCTCAACTGAACTTAAACTGTGGCAATGCAGTAAGGTGAAGGAATCTACCATGGGGGGAGGGTTGGGGGAATCCAAGTGCCTAAAAAACTGTGTCACATAATGCAATGTAATAAAAAAAAATTATTTACCTATTTGAGAAGTAGATGGAGAGAATAAATGAATGAATATGAATGAGATATCCAGATGTGAAGATACAATGCAGAATGTATCTCTACTTCCAAATCAAAGATGAACTCCCAAATCGTTAAATATATCTTGACAATAGCATGCTGGACTGTCTGTCATTGTCCATTCCTACAATGTCAAGCTACACTTAAATAGCAGAATGATGGACTTATGACTGTTTATGAAGGACTACATTATTATAATATAGGGGAAATCAGTGGGTGGAACTGGGGGTTTGGGGAGGAGAGAAGGGATCCCAGAGCTGATGGAACTGCATCATCAAATAATAAATAAAAGTTAAAAATAATAAAATAACTCAAGAATTCCATTGCCTCATTCACTCTCCAAATGTCCAGAGGCTAAAGCTGAAGCCTGGAGCCAGGTATACAATCCAGGTCTCCCATCTGGACAGCAGGAACCCAAGTACTCGAGCCATGATGCCTGCCTCACCAGGTCTTCATTGGTGCTCACAGCCACCTCTGATACAGATGTGGATATCTAACTGCTAGCAAAACATTCATTTTCTTAATGTGCATCATCCCAGCAGTTACTTAGCATAAAGTAAATGCCTTTTGGATTTTACATCTAAAAATTCTATATTAACATTTTACTCTAGTCTTAAATTTATTCCCAGACACCTGACCACAGTTAATTCATTGTTGGTGGAATGGAAAGATGGAAAAGATGAATGAAATACTACCTACTATAGGATTGTTTTCTAAAGAGTTCCAACAAATATAACATCTGGACAAATATGTAAATTGTGTCTTTTCAACTAAGCAAATGTAAAGTTACATAAATGTAATACCCAATGACTCTAAGAAGAATAAATATTATCACTCATCAATATGACAAATATATAGCATTTTATAAATCTATGCAAAGCAACAAAACAGCTTATTTGTAAGAACATGTTGTTCCATCTCAGGTTATTTTGAATATACTAATAACTTTTATGTATTTTTTGAAAAACATAATATGGTTTTAATCAAGTATAATGGGTTATAAATAAAATTTTTAAAAATCTCAAGTGTTTATTTCTTCAACTTGTCTTACTTATTAGTTGTGGATTTTTGTGGAGTTTTTTTATATATATACTGAATTAGAATTTAGACATTATAAATGAAAAAAAGTGCTTTTATCCCTTTAGCTTTTGAGTAACTTCTTTCAATATTAGGTACAGTTATTTTGGCACCAACAGGGAGGAATTTAGAAGCTTTTTAACCTAATGAAGTTGAAAGGAGCAAACAAATATTATTTTGTCCATTTTCTTGTTGCCAGAGGTTAATCATTTACTTCTCTGTATACCTAATTGTATTCTTAGTAAAATATGAGTGCATATGCATCTGCAATGCAATTTGTTTGGTCAGATAAAATAACCAGGTATTGTAAAATGCTACAAATGTGTCTCAAAAGACTCCTGGGTAATGGGTTTAGACATAAAAGGATTAAGATCCAGTGCTATGTTAATCATAAAGTTATAACCACTATACATATAAATATGCATATATAAAACTATATATATACAGACAAGTATACATATAATCACTACAGCTTTAATTTGTTGTATGTTTAAATTAGGTAGAAAAGAGGGTTTTGAACTTCTCCAACACAAAGGAATGGTAGTATGTGAGACTATGCACATGCTAATCACTCCAATTTGAACATTGCACAATGTCAACAAGTTAAACTGTACACAACAAATTGCCAATAAAAACTTTTGAAGGCATAGAAATAGCGCAGTGCTGGAAAGATTGGAAAATGAATCCAGCATTAGAAATTTTACAATAGAACTAATATTTTTGGGGGTTGGAACTTTCAAAATTTAGTCCCACAACAAACATGAAGCATTAATCTGAGAGTTAAAGTTAGCTCAAAGTATGCTTTAGATTGAAGCGTGTTTGTTCAAAATTCATAGTGAAACCCTAACTCTCAAAGTGACTATGTTTTTAGATAGTGTGTCATAATTTTACCTAATGTCCTAAAGATTGATGCTTAATCACACCAGAGAAAGAAATGCAGGAAATTTCCCTCTCTGTGTAGGAAGGGAAGGCCACAGAGCCATGAAGAGAAGCCAGGAAGCAAGCCTGGAAAGAAACCAGGAAAGGCGGGCACCTTGAACTTAGACTTCCAAGCCTCCAGAGCTGTGAGATAATGAACTTCTGTCTGTGACTTTGTGTGCACCTAGTTTGTGTCCACAAAAATTTAAGCAACACGAGAAGATAGGGACTTGAGCCATTCTGTTCACTAAATTTTTGTACTGCCCGAATCAGTGCTTTTCTAATAGTAGTTGGTTTACATATATTAACTTGGTAAGTGGTTGAATTAATATAAAGATTTGAATGTGATTGTGTATGTTTCATAAATATGCATATATCTATATTTCCAACATATTTCACATCATTCGAAACTATCTTTTCTGTTAGTATATGTGAATGACAGTTCACTAATCTCTACTTGGGCAAATTTTATAATCTCCTAAGTGGCTGTCCTTCATTAAACTGTAATTAAAATACTGAATTTATTATTTTACATGGAAGTAAAAGTTTTGTTTATTTGTCTTACAGTTGAAGTCAGATAACTTTCTTATATTTCGTTTTTCCCATTTCCTCGAACAACAATGAAGGATATATGATATTAAAGTAATAATATTAGATTGATTTCACATTGCACATAGAAATGAAAATTAATGTAACTTGATTATTTGCAGTATGATGATGGGCTAGATATTGTAGAATCAATCAAACATGTGGGTAATTTCCAAAACACCTCTATAGTCTTATGAAATTATTCTTAATATATGTATTTGAATATTAGTATTTTTAAATGATCAAGGAGTTCAGAATGCTCAAATTGAAATTACACATTTTCTAATTTTAACAAGGTCAATTTTTCTTCCAATATAAAGTGGAGTTTCATACTCTTGACTCACTGGGAAAAGAGCATAGTTACTATATAAAACATTTTTAGATTTAACATATATATAGGGTGCTATATCTGTCAAATGGTTAATTAAATACATTTTATAGGAATGAATGTCAAGAAAAATTAAAAGTAAAATTTGAGAGCTATATTTCAATCCAGATAATATTTTTATCTTCAGATGGAACAAACCATGACCTTCTTTTAAGTTCTGGTATCTCTTTTTAAGCTATAACTTGAATAAGAAAAGTTAATTAAAATATTAAAATGAAATAAAAATTGTGACAAGAGCAAAGTATACACTCAGTCTAATGTGCTCTAAAATATAAAATGATGGCCATAGTATGGGTATGTTTGCTTATTTCTGACACAAAAGCATTGATTATGTCAGGCATTTTCTATAAATAGGGTCTTCATAGAATACAGCAAATAAAAATATGCATAGATTTTATTTTATTGCACCAAAACAAACATAGCATTTAATGCTATTTTTCATGGATTTTTTTGTTAAAGTATCTGTGGTGTGTGTGTGTGTGAGAGAGAGAGAGAGAAAGAGAAAGTGAGAGAGAGAGAGAGAGTTAGTTGCACATATTGGCCACTATGAAATTTATGAATCTCTTTTCTGGATCAGGAATGTGTTAGATCTCAAAATAGACTCATGCATCTTGCGGCAGAATGATCTTGGAACAACATTTGACCAGCAAAGTTTGCTGATGAATATCCCTAGGGATAAAATAAGAGAAAGCCACTTGAAAGCCAGGTGCACAGAATGAAATTGACTAGGGAGATCACCCATCTGCTGGTTTACTCCCCAGACACCACTAACAATCATAGGGATAGGCCAAGTGGAGATCAGGGATAGTACACTGGATCATAGGGATAATACACTGGAGTCAGTCTTAGTCTCCCACAAGAGTGCCAGAACCCGGGTACTTGAGTCATCACCACTACCAACCAAGGTGCACAATGACAAGAAATGGCAATCCGTTGGGAAAAGCACAAGGAATCACACACATGGTACTCCGCCATGGGATGTAAACATCTTAAGCAGTGACTTGACTACTGCCCAGAACATCCACCCCTAACTGCAGGATTTAAATAGTATCTGCTCTCTGCTGAACAAATCATCTCTTTCGTTACTGCATATACCCAGGAAGGAACTGATAGGATACATTTATCCAGGGGCACACACTTAGGAAACTGTTTTCAGAGGCAAGTGCGTAGAATGCAAGTAGCCAGTAATTGAAAAAATAAACTAGAATAGACAATTTCCTATACAGTTAGGTGTGAATCTAAAATTTGTTCTTTTATTTCTAGTGTGTTAATCTTTGAGCTCTTTTTAGTAAAGCAAGCTTTAATTTTGTTGTGACTACCTTTAAAATTACTACAAAATATAATATTAAGGGCCTGGCGCAGTGGCCTAGTGGCTAAAGTCCTTGCCTTGAATGCACTTGGATCCCATATAGGTGTTGGTTTGTGTCCTGGCTGTTCCACTTCAGATCTAGCTCCCTGCTTGTGGCCTGGTAAAGCAGTCGAGGCCGGGAGTGAATCATAAGACACTGTGGTCCTTAGGGAGTGAATCATCGGACGAAAGATCTTTCTCTCGGTCTCTCAATCTCTCCTCTTTTCTGTATATCTTCTCTGACTTTGCAACAAAAATTAATCTTTAAAAATATGTATCTAATATTGAAACCAAATTTCAAAAATCTGGAAAGTTGGAATACGGCTACTAAAACTTCTCCTTTCAACAATGCCCTAATTTCTTTCTAATATTTCTGATCCTTACTGGAACAAATGGAACTGGGATAGCAATACAAAAATACACTTGGCTTTTCATTTTGGGTTTCTTTATTGGTGAACAGAGTTATGAAGTTAGAAACATAAGACTTTCCTTCTAAGATTTCATTAAAGATAAGATATCGCAGTGATTGAAGGCTATTGTGCTGGCTTACCCCATCATCTATTTCTAACCATCAGAAATGAACAGCACAATAATGCAAAAGAACTGATTTCTTATCGCAGAGTCATTGATAATTTTTTCTATTTTTCTTGGAGTTTGAAATGATTATTACCTACCTGAGAAGATTTTAAGATTCTTCAGACTTCTGTGAGTACAATAAGCTAGCTAGACACTCAAGGGAGCAGCAAATGCTTCATCAGATTAAATTGATGGGGAGAAATTAGAAGCTTGGTATTTAGAAATAATAAAACCCATGTGATGCTTCTTCATATTGAGAATCTCTTGGTAACTAATTGGGGATCAGTAAACATCTCATCAGTCACTTTAATATGAAATGAAGTTACTTGAAACAAAAATGGAATTCTTTACTGAACAATGGCTAAAGGTCGTACCATTCCCTATCAATTCTTCCCATCATAGCAGTAATCCCAATGTTCAGATTCAGTTGTAAGCAGGATAAAATGCCCTTCTGTCTTTCCTACAGAGAATCCACAAAACCAAAAAAGAACAATTCCTCTATAAACACTTCACAATGAAGGGGAAGAAAAAAATCAGCAAAATCAAGAGTTTTCCACAGTGTAGTGGAGACCAGAAATGCATGACAGACTGGCAAATATACTATGCATTACAAGTTACAGCTATAATTATGATGAAGATAGATATCTAGGAGTCAGTAAAAGTCAATCTGGAGAACATGAAGTACAAAATCGGCAGAAAAAAAACATATGAAGATGTGCTTGCATCCCTTTACTCTACAACACCGCGGTGTGCATTTGTGATCCTCATTCCTGGCTCTCTATACCTCATGTAATTTCTCCCCCTTTAGTTTGGACTAGATTAGCAGCAGTCTTGGGGAATATCCCTTCTAAGGTCAGTTTATAAAATATGCGTGGCTTACTTTCATCTTACTCATGTTCTCTCACTCTCCCACTCTTTCCCTCCACCTCTTTCTCATAACCTTGCCCTGGGAGAAGCAAAGTGTTAGCTTCAGGACACACTCCTGTGCCCATATAGAAGGAAACAAGAACTGCAAACAACCATTTAAGTGAATCTGAAAGTGGATCCACCCTCTTCCCTCAGTGAACTTTCAGGTAAAACTGCAGACTACTCAACAGCAGGATGGCAGCTTCAAACATCTGTGGAGCCAAAAGAACAGATTCTAATTCTGTCCACCTCCCAGGCTCACAAAATTGTGAGATTGTAAATTTTAGTTATTTTAAAGTGCTAATTTTAGGGCTATCTTTTTATACAGCAATAACTTCATTAACCATTTAAAATATAAAACACAGCAACTTTTTTTTTAATCACAAAGCAAAGACAACAACCTCAAATATGTGTAACTTCTAAAACCCCCCAAAACAATCGCCAAGGAAAGGGGATATTTTAACTGTGACAGCTATGTTTCTGGTACTAGATTACGGTGTCCAAAACAAAGTGTGCTACCTGCACACTATAGCAACTTTCAACGTGGTTAGGAGTCTCTGCCTCTCTAAGAACACACCACTGCAGACTTCTACTTGGGAATAACAGTTAGAGGTGAAAGATCTCTTTGGTTGTAATGCAAGGGGAAAGGAAAAAGCAAAGGTTTGATAAAATTCAAAGTACAAGGACTGGGAATTTAAAGATATAATAAAGCCAAGAAATTGTGCAGGCAAAAAAGAAGATGTTGAGGAACTCCTTAAAATGAATCTACAAAGCTAAGTATGACCCAAATACGAAGCAAAATCAAATGGTATGATTTTAAAGAACTTATGGGATGGAAGGGACTCTAATTCTCTTTTGAGTTTTGAGTAGACCAGTTATTATGATACTGAACCCAGAAGACAGGAAATACCATCCTAACCCATCACTGAGCCTGGCATTGTATGATATTTACACAGCAACAATCATTTAAACGTTATTACTTTTCCATTCCAGAACCCTTACAGATAAAATATGGAAGACTGTGTTGTATTTGACATTCCTGGAATACATTATGATGATGAGTCGTAGAAAAGAAGAGGGAAGCTAGGGGAACTATCAGGAACAGACTTATCCCCATTTTATGACTGCAATAGCTAATACATACTGCTGAAAATGAATGGAATGAGCAATGGAAGCATAAATATCTTTTTAAAGTAAGAGAGTATACAGATACACATGAGATGGGAAGAAAAGGAGATTAAAATTTGAACTACCCTCCAATTTTCCTCCTGAGACCACATGAATACTGCATAAAAATGACAAATGGGAGTATAAGCCCACCTTAAGAGATACGAACTAATTATCAACAGGTATTTTCCTCTTGAGACTAAGACTAAGGCAAGGGTAGAAAGAGGATGGGTTGAGAATTGTTGCAACTGTGTTGTATTTGTTTTCACGTGCTATTGTGGTCTTAGGTGCCTAGTTCAGCTTCACAAGTTTGGAATCCAAACCTCTCCCACCAAGGTAATCCTTTCTGCCCACCTGTGAGTCAAATGATGGGCATCTACCATGCGCTGAAACCTGAGGTTGAGGGTAGTGGTATTGAGTTGTTGTGTAATTACGCCCCTTTTACGCCCCCATAAGAGCTCATGATGGGAGTGACTTTCTTGGTCGTGAGCTACCACCACTCTCACACTCAGACTCTAGGTCCCCAGAGCATCAGCTTACTTTTGGCTTCCTTTGGACAGCCTCAATGACAGAGGCAGCTTCTGAACATGGCCCACGCATGTCTGTATTCCTCATTCTCTCTCTGTTGACTGTTTGAGTGAGTCAGCGAAGATGCAAATGCTAAGAAATTTTGTATTTCTAGCTTCTATATTTTAAAGAGTTCCAGGAGAGGTGAGGCTTAGCAATAATGGGATGTGGACAGAGAAGCCAGGAAAACGTTAATGTTTACAGTTTTGGGAATGTGTCCAGGTTGTTCACTGCACGTCTGTTAGGATAATGTATATTGCTGGGAAAGGTAGAACACAGGTTAAGAAGTGGACTGATTTCCCAGTAATCATCATTTCTTCCTCCCAGGATTTTGATTCAGACTGGATTGCCATGGGTGTCTTTTCATTTGCTAACTTCTGTTACTGCCAGATGAATGACTGCAGCTAGTATTTAGGAAGGTGTGATTTCAAGCATGTTGGTGCTTTCTAGAGTAATGGACATTGCCATCATCGCCAAGCTTGGCTAATAAAAACTCCTTACACATCTTACACTTGTGTCTGGCATGATCTCTCTCATATTCCACAGCAGTGCTTGTGTTATCTCAATAAAAATCATTTTTTAAATTATTCCATTCACTTTGCATACATACCTCTAAGCAGAAAAGTAAATTTTGTTAGCATTGTGTTACTAGTTTCCAAAACTGTAAAAGAGCAGGGTATAACTAACATCATTATTTTCCATTTGAAGTACCACCCAGACAAAAAAATACACTGTTTTCAAATAACCTGCACAGCAATTTTAAATGCTTCTGGCATTTTCTAGGATTTGTCCATTACTAGGAATTCACTCCACCCCATGAATTTCATTTAAATCTTTATATCTAATTAGTCTGATATCAGCATTTCCCTCTAGTCTTCTTTTCCTTTATTAGTTGTTTGAACCCAACTCCCTTCATAACGCATCTATAAAAATGTAGCTTTTTATGTGTTTCAAGGCTACAATGATTTTTTTTTTCAAAACGATGTAGCTTTTCCCTCATTCCAGCAACAGTCCATTTGTAAAAAATGCAAACATGCAAAGCTTTTCTTGTAGTGCTGTCAATTGCTACTGGTACAAACAGGTTTTCTAGTAGGTCTCAAAGCATGAGGTGCCCTGTTGTTTCCCTGGAAGTTTTATACACTTTTTCAAATCCTGAAATATGAGTAGAGATAGCAAACAATGAGACATATTAGTTTCAAAAGTAAACTCTTGACACTTCAAAATGGGCCTACTTATGATTTTTTTTCAAAGGTATATTTATTAACTTAAAAGGTAGAAATAGAAAGACCACGTATCTGCTGACTTACTCTCCAAAAGACCACAACAATTTCATCCAGTTCTGTCTGCAAAACCAAGGTGCCTAAGCACACAGGTGTTTTCTATTGCTTTCCCAAGCACATTAGCAAGGTTTTGGATTGGAAGCAACCCCTGCTTCTGAAGTTATTATTTATTTATTGTTTTAGTTTGCAAACCAGGATTTATTTATGAAAAGGGGCCATACTGACAGGATGGGGCTCCAAGGAGAGGAAAGACCCAAGGAAATCTAAGAAAGAGAAAATCTGCTATAGCAGCAGTTGAAGGCTCCAACAAAGGAAAAAAACCTGAGGAAACAGTGGAGCTGGTGTCTCTTACATACCATCTCAGGGAGGGCATTCACATGAGTCACCCAAAGTTCAGAAAGAAAAAATTCAACCTAGTGTTAGCAATCTGTGGCTCTCCACATCTGGCCAACAATGGGAGAGGTCAGTCGTGGTGCAGATAACAGAGATACTCCGCAGTAGAGAATATGAGAAAGACTAACAGTGGTACAAAGCAACACCAGTGATAAAACAATGTTCCAGATGGAATGGTCAGCATATGTCTACTGCGTCACTGAAATATCAGGAAAGAAGATGAAGCTACTTAACCTGTGGGATGGTGTTTTATATCTGTTACAGATTAACTGAATTATCTTGTTTACAAAGTTAAGAAATTTTAAAATATAGTCCTTGCATCTTTATGCATAGGTAACTTAAAAATACATTGAATAGTGTATATTTACTACACAAAATTAACATCTAAATTTATGCTATTGGTATTCCTTATCTAAGGCCAGGAAAAAAAGTCCAAAATCACAATACTTTATGTCCTTTTCTATTTTAGTGACAACGACTGGACCTTTCTTCCTAGCATTATGTGAAGATTTTCAATAGCATACATTGAAATGTTAACTTTTCATCTTGCATGTAAACAATGCAGTTATTTTTGAGTGACCCATAAATAAAAAGAAAAAAAGATCCAAGGATTCCATTTGTAAAAATTCTTGAAATATTTATTAATTTTACATGAAATTAGTGCTATCAAGAGTTAGGGGGGAGAGAAAGATGAATCTTCCAACCCACTGATTCACTATCCAGATGTTCATAACAACCAAGGTCCAAAGATGGGAGCCAGGCGCATCTTTAGGGTAACCCACGTGGGTGCAGGGGCACAAGGCTGTGAGTAATCCTCTGCTGTGTTCTTGGGCATATGAGCATGCAGCTAGTTTGGAAGTGGAGCAGCTAAGACTCCAACCAGTGCCCATATGGATGCTGGTGCTGTGGGCAGAAGATGAGCTCAATACACCACTGGACCAGCCCCAGAGGACTGTATTTCAAAACTCCTTAACTTTGTAGATGGGATAAATTAATTATGGAAAATATTTATTTTATCTGAAACACATGGAAATAGAAATGAGAAACACACACAGGAGAGAAAGAGATAGGAAATCTTCTAAAAGTTGTTTCATTTCCCAAATGACCGAAACGGTTGGAGTTGAGCCATGCTGAGCCCAGAAGTTCAGAACTAAATCTGAGTCCCATAGATAGTTCTCAAGATTGCATACCAGCAGGGACTAGAACAGCAATATGTTATAACTCAAATTCAGGCACAATGACATGTGATGTGTGCATTCCAATCTCCATGTAAAACGTCTGCCCAGAAATGTTAATTATTCTATTCCCCTTTTTATATGTAAGCTTCATTTTATGTAAATATTGATTCATCCAGCAAAAATATGGACTTGACATCTCACAATATTTATGTCAGTGCTGGGTTATGTACCCTGTGTGATCATTAACTCACTCCCCACAGAACCATCTTCTAAATCTTTACTTTTCAGCAAGAAGTGTGTTAGGTATTGCGTGTACAGATAAACATGACAAAGGTCTTGACTTCAAGATGCTTGGCAAAAAGAAAACCAAACTGTGATCTCCGATAGGTGGATAATTACCTATCTCCTAAGATGAATGTTTATTCATGTGTATTTTCAAAGTGCTGGGAAAAGAGAAAGTGTGTTGTACCTAGAGTTGTTCAGAAAAGCATCAAGGGAAATGCATGACTTAAAATTCTCTCTTTTATGAAGAAAGCTTTAGCTCTTGATGAGTATCTATAAATACAAAGATTAAGGGTACACTTTCAACACAGGAAAAAAACGGTAGCATAGTTGTCAGAAGGGTAGTCTATCTAGAAATGAAAGAAGTTGCAATTTGTTTATTTAATTGCTATCAGTAGGATGACAAAGGCAAATTTCAGACTGAATGTTTTATGCTTCCTTTTCATTCTCGAGTCAAAAGTTTCAAAAACCAAAAACAAAAGACAAGAAAGCAAAGCTTCAATGAAAAAGCTTAACAAAAGAATATGGACATTAAGCACAGCCACAAAACTGATTAAACCAGATCTACCATGACAGTAAAATTTTTACTTTGGACATCAGAAAGCTATCAGTTTCTCATGAAACAATTGAAGTATTCAGGTTCACTGTAATACCTTACATTCTTTCCTGTGTCTGTGACTTGCTTTGTTGACTCTGTCTAAAATTATTGCCAATTGCCCATAAAGGAAATGTATGGAAAAACCAGACACAGAAATGTCACCATGGAATCTGAAAGAATCTTGATGGATCTAATGTCCAAAAAATGAGATTTGAAGGAGAGAGCTTTCCTTAGAAATTACATACACACACACACAATTATACTAATGCATATACACATATATCTACATGTATCCATGTGTTATATAAACATATGCACATACACATGTGCAAATGTGTGTCCAAGTATATACAAATGCATATACATTATTCTTTCTTATGAAAGAAATGTCTACCCTCTTTATATCTATGAAACAACCACAGCCATCAATCTGTAAGTGTATAAACACTTTTTGACATATCTGCAAAACAACAGTCTTGAAACTAACTGATGGGATATAGAAAATATTCAAATAAGTTTACCTCAATTGCTCTGGGACCAATTGTAACTGATTTTTTGCACTCGAGTCAATAAATATTAGAGATCTCATTATAAGAAGCATACCATAGCACAACAGCCATTTGGCAGATGGTTTAGTTAGAATCTGTACTTGAAAATATTTGTTACTCAGTTCTGGGACAGTGCTGGTCCGATTAGGCTTCTTACTAGAGAATCCATTGGCTAACACGGCTACTATTTTCCTGCCAGAGGTTTTGTATGATTGTACATGTATTGCATCTCCTAGAGTAGATGCACCTCTGTCAACTGCATCATTTGCAAGTTTGTCCTCCCATTCTGTTGAGGTCTTTCCATTGCAGTGTGGAAGCTGTAATGGCCTGTGCTTTTTATTTTTTTCCTCCAAGAAGCATTTCTGCATGCCTCTGTCTTGTAGAGTTTCCCACATGTTTTCCTCTGGTAATTGGATGGCATCAGGTTGTTGTTTCAGATCTCTACTTCATCTGGCATTGATTTTTGTATACAAGGTAAGGCAGGAATCTTGTTTCATACTTCTCCACATTTAGATCCAATTTTCACAGCATAGTTTATTGAAGAGATTAAGCTTTCCCTGGATTGATTTTCGCTTGCCTGTCAACAATTAGTTGGCTGTAGCTGTGTGGATTAATTTCTGGGATTGTTGTTCTATTCCACTGTGCCAGTGCTAGGCTATTTTGATTATAACTATCCTGCAGTACATGTGGAAATCTGGTATTATTATGCCTCCAGTTGATTTTGTGCTGTTTAAGATTGTTTTAGCCATTCTTACTCTCCATATAAATTTTAGCATCATTTTTTCTTGATTTCAGAAGCATGTTGTGGGTATTTTGACTGGGATTACATTTAATTTGTAAACTGTGTTCAGAAAATGGATATTTGGATTATATTAATTCTATCAGTAACAAAATGGAAGATTTTTCTAGTTTCAGTCTTCTATTTTTTAAAAAATTTATTCATTTTTATTGCAAAGTCAGATATATAGAGAAGAGGAGAGACAGAGAGAAAGATCTTCTGTCCTATGATTCACTCCCCACGTGACCGCAACAGCTGGAGCTGAGCTGATGCAAAACCAGGAGCCAGGATCTTCTTTCTTGTCTCCCACATGGGTGCAGGGTCCGAAGGCTTTGGGCTGTCCTTAGCTGCCTTCCCAGGCCACAAGCAGGGAGCTGGATGGGAAGTGGAGCAGCTGGGATTAGAACCGGCACCCATATGGGATCCTGGCGCATTCAAGGCGAGGACCTTAGCTGCTAGGCCCCAGCGCCGGACCTGACTATTGATTTTTTTTATGTTGATTTTATATCCTACAACTTTGTAACACCCTTCTGAGATTCAACAATCTGTAGCTACTAGAGTCATTTGGTTGCCTCAGGTATAAGAATCATGTCACTGTAAATAGCAACAACTTAACTTTCTCTTTTCAATTTGCATTCCTTTGAATTTTTTACTTGCCTAATCATTCTGGCTTAAATTTCCAGAGCTATACTGAATGGCAGTGATGAGAATGCTCATCCTTGTCTGGTTCTGAATGTTAGTGGAAATCTTTTTAATTTTTCCACATTCAATATGACTGAGTAACACGCTATTGAACAGTGAGTTATAGAAGAAATTAAAAATAAAATTCCTGCAAATGAATTAAGACGACAGCACAACATGTCAAAATGTATGGGATATAGTAAAAGTGGGAACTTATAGTTAAAAGGGAAGTTCATAGTAATTAGTACCTATATAAAGAAATTAAAAAGACTTCAAATAAATGATCAATGTATCCCAAGGACTAGAGAAACAACAATCCCAACCCCAAATTATTTGGAGGAAAGAGATAATTAACTATAAGAGATAAAAGTGAAACCTGAAAAACATGATACATGAGATTAGCGATTGAAGAGCTGGTGTTACGAAAAATATAGCATTGGGCCCAGAGCCAAGATCCCCCATAGGTGCTGGGTTGTGTTCTAGCAGCTCTGCTTCCCTTCCAGCTTCTGCTTGTGGCCTGGGAAAGCAGTCAAGAACGGCCCACAGTCTTAGGACCCTGCACCTGCATGGGAGACCTGGAAGACACTCCTGGTTCCTGGCTTTGGATTCGCTTAGCTCCACCCTTGCGGCCACTTGGGGAGTGAAACCCAGTACTTGGGAGTGATCTTCCCCTCTCTCTCTCTCCTCATAACTGTATATCTGACTATCCCCCCCTAAAAAAACAAAAAAAAACCAAATAGACCTTAAGAAAAAAGATGAAGAGAGAGAAATAACATCGATCTCTAAGTTGCACAACCAGTAAAAAGAGGAAGAAGATCCAAATAAATAAATTAGAGCTATAAAAAGAAATTTAACACCAGAGAGCATGGAAAAGAAAGAATTATCAGAGATGAAGCTTCAGTGAGCCATACATATTGTTGATTCAGAAGGCTGGACATTGGTGATCATCTAAGGAGTCTGTCCTTCAAGATAAACTCATAGCACATTAAAGCGGGGAATACACGTGTGCGTAAGTGCCTTTGAACAAACTATCTGACCCGTTGGTACAAATCACAGCGGAAGAGACTAAAAATGTTAAAAGGCAAAAATTGATGAGATTCTGAAGAGATGCCATACATAAAGGCACAGCACTGAACCTGCACCTGAAAAATGTTGATGACACAGCACTGGGTAAGTCATTTACCTTTTCTAGGCCTCAATTTTTCCATGCGTAGAATAGGAATATTATAACAAGTTGTACATGTTACACTTCCATCTCTACATCAGCCTACATACGTATTTTGGGATTCTATTACAATGCTGATTTAATTAAAAGATGTTTCCCAGAAGGCAGAGGATCACAGAGATTAGACCTAAATGAGGTGAATTTTGACATCAATTCTTTTTTTTTTCTGGATTATAATTATTTAATAGGGCAGTTACACAGGCACCATCCCTGTCAGGTACAATCCTGCTGAACCAAAGAATATGCCTGCATGAAAATATTCTAATATCTATTCAAAAGAAAATCATAATTTATGGTCCCCAAAGCAATGGATGTTCTATTTCCTCTCCTTTCTCTGTTTTTTTTTTTAATGCAGATCTCAACATTCCATGGTCCTTACTTGTTCTCTACGTTCTTGATTATTTTCCTGTAGCAAAAGATAAATTTTTATCCAGATAGACCCAATTTTACTCAGTGTTGAACTTCCAGTAACTAGAAGACTGTGTAGGAGGCAGTCAGTATCCAGTCTATGTGCAATATGTGAATGATAAATTAACAGTAGAAGAATATAATTGCATAGGGCAAGCTTTGTCAGAAATCTCAAAACCAGGGTTGCCTCTACCAACAGAGCACATCTTCAGGCAAGAAAACCTCCACAACCCCCAAAGAAAGTTCAATGTGAAGATTATTTCTTAATAAAACCAGTTTGTTTGCCAGGAATTGTGGGGGAAAATGCCTTCTAAGTATCAGTGGCTTGCACACAAATTATACTCCTCAACAGGCATCATTGGCTTTGCGAGGACATGCCTTTGCACACATTTTAAATCTACACTTGTTTTAATACCCTATATATCCACTAAAATTTGCCATTAGGAAAAAGCACCTAAATTTTAAAAGAATTCAGCAGGATGACTGGACTAGGGAAAATAAAATTAATTATTCATGTCATCAAGATTATAAAAATGCAGAATAGCTATCAAGAACACGCATAATTATGAGTAATGTGGTTATTTTCTAATAATGAAGTCACAGCAAAGGTTAATTAATATTTCTAATAAAACAAAATTTGCTCCTTGAAGTTATAAATTATATTTTGCTAGCTGTAAATATTTTTCATGGAAATATTTTGCTTCTGTTTCTTGAATAAACAGTATTCATTCTTCATGAGTACCGTGAAAGCCCTCAGGAGGCAATAGCAGTCTCCATTATATTTAACCTTCTTTTCTTGCTTGGACAATTGTTGAATTTCTTCTCAGAAAACTCCATTGGGAATAAAATACCACTGACTTTAATCAAATGTCTCAGATGTAAACTAAATATGCCTCTCACAATCTACAATTAATGATTTTAATTCTCATGTCTTTCTGCACTGAGTAGGTTTCCTAACTTGACCCTTAAAAAAAAAAAAAGATCTAATTGGAACCACGGATTAATTTCAATACATCAATGTATTTCACCCATACTTACTAATTCAAACTCTAAAGTCCCTCAATCAAAAATCAGAATCTGTTGAAAGCTTATCATCTCTCCTTTCTGAAGAGTTTTAGAATGAGATTAAACAAGATGAAAAGGGCTATGCATTCTATAACCCAGGTAAGGCTATCAGAATCCAGTTTTTGCTCTGAATGCAAAAGAGAAGGTTTAATTCTTGTTGTTTTCATGAAATGTGACTATCTTGCAAAAGTAGTTCTTATGTATGGTACAAAGTTATATTATAGTACAAACTACAGACCAAAATGGGATGTTTTTGACAGTCACAAAGTCAGACTATGAATAATGAATATGAATATGAGATACATGCAGGACCATCCAGGGTCCCTGGGATGCAAGGTCCTATGAAAAAAATCAGAGTTAATACATTTGCATCGTAAAATAAGTATGATTTCAAACTCAGTGATTTCAAACTGAGTATAACTTCGAAGTTTCTTAATCCAATCCACTTATTTTAAAGATGCGACCAAGGTACAGATGAGGTCAACCCAACTGTTCAAGCTACAGTTTGAGCTAAGTGATTGTGAATGAATCACTTTCCACTGATTCCCCACATTCTATTACACAACACACTCTTGTTAAGTGAAAAGTACATTACTGAGACTGTGTGTCTTGTTCATTATGCAACTGGCTTTTTAAATAGCCTACAACGAAAGCACAGAGAAATCAAAGAGTATTTCTGAATCATGGGACCTAAAATATGCCACGGCTCCACTTTCCTTTCTGTACAGACTGGTAACAAAGGGGATGAATGCTACACTTTGCAGGCTGGCTTACTCGTGGTCATTTACACAGAGATGCAAACACACTCTCAGTGACTTCCAGGTTATTCACCAGTGGAGAACAACGAGCAGCCAAAATTCTTGCCTGGTGATCTTCCCTGATTCGCTTAGAACTCTCCATCTGCCAAAGAACTGGAGGCCATCAATTATTATTATTTTTTTTTCTTCACAAAAAATTGCTTTCTGAGATGAACTTTTATGAAGTTTCTCAAAATTTGAGTAAGTCTTAAGAAAACATTTGGAAAAACAGTGTTCTATAGAACACATTTTTATCTACATTACATAATCTGTATAAAAGCATCAGCAATACTTTTCCACTCGCAATACAAAGGAGCCATTCAATCAGAACTGTTTATAAATGTTTGTTATTTCAAAATTTAAATGCTGTTATTCTAAAGCAATTATAATTCTGAAAACCGACCATTCAGAGAAAAAAATACTTCCGTTTTATCTTTCAATAGAATATTTATTTTTCTAAGAATGTAAGCAGTATTTTATGGATACTGTCATCCGTGAATATTACGAAAAACAAACAAATATATATATATATATATATATTTCTCTCCTACTATTCTCCCTGCAGGATGGCTGAACAAACATCATCTCCTCTATTTGAAATGAATCCAATCTAATTCTGTTTGTCCAAAAATCTGTCTCTATAGTTCTAAAACACGCAATCACCACAAGGTACATTGCCACTGTACCTTAAGTGGCTCAGTGCTATTACTGAGGAAAATAAACTTTGATTGGGAAAACAGTAGAGCACAGCTTTGGAAAAAATGACATGACCCCTCTGGTACACTATTTAGTAAGACAGCTGATCAGAGCAGGCAGGAAGAATCAAGGACAGGACTTAAAAGATGCTTCTTCCAATTTGCATAAACTCATCTAAAGGTTATAATTCTGAAATCAGCATCATCAATCACTTTTCTATTTAAACTTCCTAGACTTGAAGCAATTGTTACAAATATGCTATATGTATATATTAGCATGTATGTGTTAGTAATCTAACATGTATGTGTATATATGTAACAACATATATATATGTATACTAAATATATATATATATATGTTAGTAATCTCTTTGTATTTGTGACTATCTTAAAAATAAGTTATGCATTAGGAAAGATTAACAATAAAGTACTGTTATACTAAAAAATAAATAAATTACTTCTCTATTGCAGTCCACGTATAATAGACATTATTACTTGTAATTATACACCTATATCTTTCATAAAATAGAATATTAAGGATTGTTGCTCCACTTTAAAACATTCTTGCCACAACTAAATCTCCATGCCAATAAAATATGTGTAACATATTATTCCAAAGTACTTGCTTGTTATTGGGCTGTTAAAAATCTAAAGATTCAAAATACTGTGCTCTAAAGGAGCTTAGGAATCTTTCAGATAATACCTCCTCAAAGGAGCCAGCTACTAACTGATCAGTTCACCTGCATCGATAAGATGGCCATTCATGCAAGCATTTCCATTAAAACACATTGCAAGTGGGAAAGAGCTTTTGTTTGCTATTACCAATATAGTACCATCCCCAGAACCGTGTCTGATAAACAGGCAGCGAGCAATCAGCATACATTGGTGAACACCCCATGTTGCAGCCCATTTTAACGTGTGACCATATATGCATAGGAAAAAAATAAAAAGAGAAAAAAAGTATGTGTATAGCATGGCGTATTGAAAATATGCAATATACACTGTATCAGATTTACAAATTCAAGGATTTATGGTTCTTCTAGTCATCACTCCTTTCTTTACATTTTTCCATCCTCTATTCTGATCTATTTTTGTCTTCTATTTTAAGAAAATTAGAATCCACTATTTTTCTTCAGGTTGATTAGTAGATAAGTGACTTATACCAATACTGCCTTCTATTCATTTCCTTTCAAATGTTATCCTTGGTCTATTTCAAGCCATTGAAGTAAAAGCAATTTTAAAATAATCATCATCATTCTTGTTTTTGTAGAATATAGTTTTCTAGAAAAAGTAAGGATACTATATATTGGAAAAACTTTACTTAGCACCCACTAAAGACATTCACCTACTCACTGTTAAAAACAAATCAACAATGTAAAACACAAAACCTTTAGCCAGGAACGTACAATCTGAATGCATCAACAAACTGAATATGTAAACAGATGATATATTTCAGCTAGGACCGAACAGAACTAAGTAGCACTTTCACAGCATCTAACATCACTACAGCACTACACAGTATTTTCTTGCTTTCAAATAACACCAAAACTGAAACCAGTGTCTTAAGCATGGTAGATAATCAATAAATCTATCCTGGTTGAATTAATGCAACACCAATTTACATAAACACCATAGTTAAAAATTCTATTTAAAAAAATTAAATTTAAAACAGAAGCTTCAACAACAAGCTTATTGAACTGAATTCTGAGCAGCCATTCACATATCAAAGTTATCTTAGACCAAAACAGTATTTAAGTTGCACATTCTAAGCATTTGTTCTCAGATAATCTAGCAAGTTGCTTTTCTTATAAATCCTCAGAATGTATTTGACATTCACCATGAGCACCACATGACTACTAGTTCAAAATGTCAGCCTTTCAATTCACAACAGAAGCATTGTGGACAATGACTCTTTCAATATCAATTTTACTTTTAGCTTATTTTGAAAATAATCTGAGCTTAAAACAAACAAGAACTTTGAACTATTTCATTAATTTACCTGATGACTTAACCAGCAAAGCATAAAGCCTGTAAAATTAGCAGACAGTCCCCATCAACATGGGCTAGATCAAGGTTATTAAGACTATCAACCAACAGCTAATAAACCAACACCAAATCACTTCTGAGTCCACAAAGCCTCTAACGAACAGCATCACGCATTTGATTTCAAACATATATTAACACGGATCAGAAAAGACACACATGCTGAAAATCGCATTTCCACAAGCAGAGATTGAAAATAAGGAAGTAAAATCCTCATGCTCACCTGGCTAATCGGCTCTTTCGTAGGGGGCTTTCCTCTTCTGGCTGTGCTGGTAGCCAGGGTCGTGGTGGTCTCCATAATTGATGTGGACATCTCTGACTGCATGGCAGTGGCTGTAGACTCAGTTGTCATAGAGGAAGGCACTTCACCAACCAGTCTCACATTCCCCACTATGGCGATGTTGGCATCGTTTTCGGCTGCCATATTCAGAACTTTCAAGCCATTGTAGTAAAGCCCAGAGAGCTGGCCCTGGAAGGGCTGGCCCTGCTCTTTCCCGCCAATTATTATGGTTGCTTGGCTATTGAAGATTGTGAGCTGACGCCCTGTAAAAATAATATTACATACATGCAAAAATGTTGGTTGTGAATTCTACATTCTACAAAGGATGATAAAACAGATCTTTCATGGGGTGGATAATGAGAGCAATAAACTATAAGAAAGGCATTTGACTCATAATTCATTGCTTATAAATGAGGTGTCCATGAAATGCATCATTCTCAGCAATACTTGTAAATTCTCAACTTAGTATAAATGTAGTGCTTTTGCTAAAAAACCAATCAAAGATAGGGAATTGTACAAATCAATTTTTAGTGGATCCCTTTCCCCTCAGGATCTGATAGTGTTGGTCTGTTAAGTCTAAGTTGTTAGAACAAATAAGTGTAAGACAACTAACATCTCAAGTATTTGTCATTTGGAAGTTATCACTGTCAAAAACTGATCTACAGCAGCTGAAATCTAATTTAAAATTTTATGACAGATTTCACAATTCACGTAGTATCCACATGTATGTATATGCTATTATTTAGAAATGTTTATTTTTTTAGAGGCAGTGTCCACTGTTATCTGAATTAGTCTATTTTTCCCACAATCACACTAAAAGAAACGTGTGGTTTACACTGAGCATGTCAGAGACAAAAAAAGTTACAAAAAATTATTTTTCTGATTGGCTTTCAGCAAGTCTATCAAAACAAAACAAAATGAAAAAAAAAAAACATAGCTTCAGATGTAAAAAGCAGCTTCAGGAATGATACACAAATCGATGGAGAAATCATGGCACATTTCCATCAAACAGCAATCCTTAGCAACAGTACCATTATCATCAAATTGAGTATCCAGTTTGAGCAGATTGCTTTCTGTTCATAAAGAGCATGCACACAACTTTAAGTTCAGTTTTAATCAGGGCGTGTTCCCAAATGCTTAGAAGGTTGCAAACGTTAAAGGGACTTCATTTTGCTTGGCAATCCATATTGCCCACTATTTAAGATTCCTAGAGTTTAAACAAAGAGGTTTTTTTTTTTTTCAGGACCATAATAAAGATATCAGAACTATATATATTTTAGTTAATAATTTAGAGGCTGGAACATGTAATATAATCTATGAATGATTTATCATTTTGGGTTAATGCTTGCTGTGAGTACCTTCATCGATTGAGTTAGTGGATTATATTTAACAGTCCCTTTAACCTTAAGTTAACTGGGTAAGATTATTAAACAGCTGGTACATCTAAAAATGTATAGAAATTATTATACAAGGTATGCAAATATCACTATCTATATTTTACTGTTTTAAATCTGTTTTTAATTTAGTTTTACGGAAAATTTATTTTTTATGTTTATTAGTGTTACAATGAAGTACTACTTGGTTATGTTCAAATTATTTTTTTATTTGAAGTTTTAATCAATGTTTTTTACCTTTGTCGAGTAGCCATTCATCAACTACTCGACCAAGTCGATATGGAATTCGCTGTCTAGCAATCGCCAGGCGCTCGTTATCATTGTTTCCTTTAAAGTTTAAAGAGACATTTCATTGGTTAAAATCTGTAAGGTCAAAGGTTAAAAGTTAATACTTAAAGCTTGAGCTATACAGTTGCCA
Organism: Ochotona curzoniae; assembly: GCF_017591425.1. Taxonomy (NCBI): domain Eukaryota; kingdom Metazoa; phylum Chordata; class Mammalia; order Lagomorpha; family Ochotonidae; genus Ochotona; species Ochotona curzoniae. The sequence goes on from NW_024466599.1 coordinate 65,816,039, forward strand.
CATGATTTTTTGAAATTTGGAATTTTAAAAAGCTCTACCTAGAACATTTCATGTTTCAGACTTGTCATTCATTCATTTATTTTATTTTAGCAAACAAAATTATTCCTATGTTAATTGAAAATTAGAAATCTGCATTTGAGCTAGGTTATTAAACTTATGTTATCGACAGACCCAAACAACCAATTTAAACAGCATATAATAGCTTTACAAAAAAATGACCAGTGACCTCTGGGTTTTGTCTTTTTGATGTTTCTTATTAACTAGTTAAACATGTTCAGGTGAAACAGGTTTAAGTTCTCAAAATACATTCAACCTCTTATTCCATATTAGAACCTCATGAACATCCATCTCAATACCATCTTTGGCCTAGCATCCTTTATCTCCTATTCAGAAAACAGAAATTCTTATTCATATCATTTAATATAACCATAAAATCCAAACAGTTCTTGTGTCTTCCAACAAATTGGTTTATCAATCACTTGGACATCACAAGAGAATGCATCTTTCGTCATCCGAATGTTTTACAGGAAAAGGCTTTGACAAAAGTGTCCTTCAGTTTCACTTAAAACTTACATGTGAAGATGTAAGCAGTTGCAAAAAGCTGCATGTATGTTCTGTACACTTAAATACCTGTTTTTATTAAGTTGTTATACAAAAGGGGCATGACGCCTTAAGATACAGTACAAGCCACAAACAATGGTCCTTATTCATAGCTTTACACTAAGCTGCCTGCTAGAAGTACTATTTAAGGTAACCTTGCATTGTGCTTGCAAGTAAGAGTGTTTTCTTGACCTACAAAGCACTTAGGAAGAACAGGTGGTGACATCTCAGTGCTCGGCCGCGCACGTGTCAAGACGGGTTTTGTGCTACATGAAATTAACTAACAAGGAACATTGAGCTATGACATCTTTGGAATAACTCACACGAATCACTCCAAAGGTGAAAAATCCTTGAGCGGCATTACTATGTATATAAGAAAGAATGGTATATGTTTCTAGGGAATATACCAAACATATCTTTTTTTTCTTTTGCTCAGAAAAATGTATATGTATTTTCTTATACTAGTCTGTACTTACTACAATAAACCACATTACCTTGATCACACACCTAGCTTCAAAGGATTTTCTAGACACATCAATTTATCATTTGAACAGTGACTGAAAATAATTCACACATTAGTGTTTAATTTAAAATGCAAATATCAAAATCAAATAGAGCTTAATAAAAATACTGGTGTGTATTTCTCTAATATGTAATTATTACAACATTGTAACCTTTCATAATATGGAAATATATTTTGGGTAAACTAATAATATTTAGAAGGTCTACAAAAATTAAATTCCAAATCTATCTGTATTTTTGAGCCGCACGTACAACTTGTATTCCTTTTTTAGGTATTTGCAGTTACCTATACTTGGAAAAATACAGTAAAAATGTAGTATTGTTTATCATTTGACAGTATGACTACTAGTTAAGTATACACTTTATCTCATATATGATTATGTAATACTTGTTAAAATGTATAATTTGAAAATTAACATAAAATATTATTCAAAAACATACCCTTAATATCTATGTTTCTATCTCACCAAATATGCATACTATAGGTGTAACAACTGTACAACTCCTCATGACTTTATGATTATGTGGCTCCTCGAGCTGTTTTATATGCTAGAGTGTTCCCCTCATCAGAAATGACCCATAGTCCATCAGATACCTTCCAAATCTCGGTTGTCAGCACATTTTTCCATATTGCTACTTCAGTCAGCCTGCCATGCAACCCACTCCATCTCCACACATCAGCCAATACTGAATCTTGGTGTTACCACCCCTTCACATCCTTATCACGTCTTTAGGGTTTTTTAGGGTTTGTCTTTAGGGCAAAAATCTCATAAATTTAAGGCGATTTATGAGTTCATTCATCATCTAGTAACTTCCTACCTCTACAGCCCCATCCCATGGCCTACACTTCTTTCCTCATCTATATTTAAACTCCTAGGACTATGTTGAACTATTCTATTATGTTATCATTGCCAGGTGTGCAGCTTCCTTCCACTCCTACCTCATGCCGGTATTTCCTTAGCTCAGCCTTTGTCATTCAAGGAATCAGAGCAGGACATCTGACTGACTGATCTCATGGCTAATGAAACTGCTCTTTAAGCACAAGTACTGATCTTACAATTGTGTGTTCAGTAAATATTTTTCTTTAAAGTTTGAAATACTATTACTGAATCCCTAGTGCTCACACAATACCTATCAACTAATCTCCTGCAAAATACCTCTAGAGTGTGATACAGGAGACCTTTCTTAAACATTTTAGTTTTGCGAGCTTCTGTGGCAGTCGCACAGCCTAAAAATTTTCAATGGAAAATAAAACAAACAGTAATGCTCAGAGAATACATCACATAAAGGTACGCACCCCTTTAATTTCACATATTTCAATGCTAACTTTGTGTCCCTTGATGGATTGCCACTGATTTGAGTGTCTGTATAATCAATCACTTCCTTGAATAATAAAAATGTCCCAAAGTCACAAGATAACTAACCATAGTTACTACTGGTATGGGAAGGTATGGAAGAAAGCTAAAATAAGACAGGTGGAGAAAAATAAAAGCTTGGCATATTTTGGGGAGAATTGTGTTTTAAAAAGAGAATATAAAACACAGGTAGACATACATATTTATGAATACACAAAATTTGTCCCCGTACCTTGGACAGTGTGCCCCATACCTTTGATACTAACAAAAAAGACAATATGATTGGTAAAACCAAGATTTAATTCAACAGTAACTTCTGAAGAACTTAATGAGACCCAACTAAAGCAGTAACTGAAATGCAGCATTCGTAATGAACGATAAAGGAGTGACTCAACAATAACCAATACCACCAAGTGGTCAGTAGAAACAATCATAAAAACACACCGTAATTTATGCAAAAAAACCACACCTATATCACATAAACAGAAACGTTCTCTCATCACCTCTGAATGTCAGACGCCCACTAATTTCAAAGAACGTAGTGGTTTAACCAAAAGACTTCATGATGCTTATTTTAAAAATCACTGCTTGTTATTTATTTATTTTATTTTATTTTTAAAGGTTATTTTTCACTTACTTGAAAAGCAGAATGAGAGAGAAGCTACTCTCCATCACTGAATCTCTCCTCAGATACACGCAGCAGTTGGGACCGGGTCAGGCTATACCAGGAACCCTGAACTTCATGCAGGTGTTCCAATGGTGGCAGAACCCTGAGCACTTGAACCACTCTTTGCTACTTTTCAGACTGTACATTACTAGGAATTTGGATGGCAAGCAGAGGGGCCAGATCTTAAGCCCTGGCACTGTCTGTAATGAGGGCATCCCAAGCAGAAGCTTCGCCCACAGCACCAAATGCTCATTAAAGGTTTATTTTATTTTTTTGTAGGTGTAATGAATGAGGAATCAGAGGGTACTAACTTCAAGTCACTATATGTGTTCATTATTATTTGAATTATTTGTACTCCTAGAACAGCCAATGATATTTCTGTAATAAGCTTACATACAAATACATCACTAACCAAATGATAGTATCTAAACAGAGTGCAGTGACTATAGGTTGTTAGTAACAGACTCCTAAAACCATCTACTATTGGGTAATTGATATTTATTAAATAATTTCTCCAAATGCATTTCATTTTATTACTAATTTATGGTGATACTTGCAAAACTGTGATTTTAGTCATTATATTTGATCTTACCCATAGCTCACTATACATCTAGACCTTACTTTCAATATAAGTAGCATAACATAACCCATCTGATTTTGAAAAGCCAAAGACAAATATAATTTTAATGAGTTTTCTTTTCATGCATGAGATCTAACATCAAATGTTGAGACACAAAAACATTACACAGAGCTTCTGCAGATGATTTAAGGCAGCAGGATGAAACTGATGGCTGAAATTTAAAAAGATGTGGGATATATCTGAAATTCAGATCAAACCAAACGCAAATCTTTGGGAGCAGACAATCCTATTTTCAAATGTTTCAAATCAGAGCTGAAGATTAAGCAGTAATGACTAGTTTCTATAAGATCTATTCAGATTACTTAAAGGGTCCAAGGAAAATTCCAACTTTATCAGAAAGAATGAGATTGAACTATGGCAATGTGTTAGGAACTTAGATTAGGTTTAAGAAAAAAAAAAACTCCTCATTGAATACTACACACTTCATAACTGAGTTTCATATTTAATTTTCTGATTAAAGGAAAATGGGAATTTTCTTTGGGCCTCTTTCCTCTCGAAGAAATTTAGTATGCATCACACGTGTTTTTAACTCTAGTAAAAATGTCAGTGACCACACAGCTGTCCATGTCTCTGTCAAAGTAGTTTTCAAGAAATGAAACTGAACATCAAACTTGGTTTTGTTTGCCTTTGAATTGCTGTAAGATGAAGTATTTTTGATAAGAAAAAAGCCTTCTCTACAATAAAATTACCACAACAACTTGATTGGAGTGGCCATTTAGGTATAATTTACATAAAGTAGTGGATATTCAGAAAAAAAAAGCTCCAGAGATGCAGGAGAAAATGTGGTTATTCACACTTGAATGTAATACTTTGTACTTCAATGAAATCCAAAATGATGTCATTTTCCTCCTCGATGCCCTAACTCCTAAGGTGTGATTCCTAACGTGCTGGCATTTGGAGATGAGCTTTTTGTGTGTGGTCGGGCCGTGAAGGCTGCGCTCTCATGAACAGCAGGGATGGCTTCAGAACTTCATTGTCCCTTTTACCAAGTTAGAAATCAACAAGAAGATGGGCATCTCTGAATTAGGAAGCAAATTCTAATCAGGCAATGCAAATGTCAGCATTTTCATCTTGGACACCTTAGGATTTGCAAGTGTGAGAAATAACTCTGTTGTCTACCGGCACCCAGTTTATGATATTTTATTATAGGTGGCCATATACACAAAGACATCATCCATATATAAAACCATCTGGACACCTTTTAGTGCACTATATGTGAACCAGCAGATTTTAAAAAATTAACAGAAATTTCAAGGAATCAAGATAAACAGTAAGGAAAAGGAAAACCCAAACCCTTGAATTAGAGTTACATTTCATGGCAGCACTACAAAATGGAAATGAAATTTTATTAATAAGTTCATAACTATTTGTCAGGTAAAGCTAAAAATTGTCACTGATGTATACTTTTCCTCTTCCCATCTTGGATTTTCAGCCTTGTCGTCCACTTTCTCCTATCAGTGTTTGATCTGATATAGTAATGTCCTTGGAAAAAAATTAAACACCACTGTAATGAACTAGACCCACAATTTTAATATGAAGGTTAAAAAAAAAACAGAAAGATACTTGTTTCTTTTGATGGCATCTTCTTTCTAGTTTTTAACACTGGGGAAGGGAAGAGAAAAGGGTTCTTGATAACTCTACCTACTTCAAGACAACACTGCAAATCTGCCTTTAAAATTTTTAATTTTGAATGAAAACATGGAATTTGGATATTCCTAGAAGCACAGGTAAAATGTAAGTGCAATATGCTTTTGTAAAACTACCTGTTGTTACGTAGACCATTCAAATATAGTAATACCTAAGTTAGCTGATAATGATTATTCCACATAAGCACATTTTGAGTATCAGTGATGACATTTAAAGAACACAGTTTTGAAAACAAATATAGCTGTGCTAATGAAAATATTTGTAGAATAAATTACATTGTTCCTTATATCATTAACATTTGTACATAAGAAACATGCATTTCATCTTAAGTCACTTACTTTTAACCACTTGAATTCTGTCACTCTGTCCTTTTTTCTATTCCTTTCGCTAAGCAAATTTATTTTGAACATGAGATTATTATATTTTTTTTTGCCTTGCAAGTTCCCTGCATTTAGGAGCATCTCTGACCATCTCTGACACTCATATTTATGTACATGTATACACACACACATTTGTATGAGTCTGGCTAGCTGATCCCTTCATCAACATCAGCTTATATATCCATGAAGGATGCAGTCTCTGTATCCTCTATCTTCTCATTATGGATTCTTGGAATGCTTAATAAAATATCTAAAACTGTGCTGATACGAGTTCACAGCATTGATCCTAGACTGCAGGTTCCTTGGAATCAAAGGCGATGCTCTTCTTGCTCAGTGTTGTATTTGTTGTAACACCATGCCAGGAACCTGGTAACTGCTTGCTACATAAGTCCTAAGAAATAGCTGAACGCACTTGATGTATTTGCTACATGCTATTGCAATAGTATTTCTTATTTAACTCATAATGCATAAAGTTTTATAATATCCATTAATACTATATGAATACTTTTATACATTTATACGTGTATATAAATATGTATATGCTTGTACATATATCCTGCTACTCTGACTTCAATAATGTTTGCTGTTGCACTAAAAATAGAGCAAGGCAATCTGTTAAATAAAATTATTATGATTAAATACAAGCCAGTGATTCGTGGCCTCAAACGGGTTCTTATATACTGCATACACATTGAAATTAGGGCTATTTTTTCCTACCTAATTGCACAAAGAATAACGATTGATCTGGTCAGAGAGAAATTGCTGCAAATGCTTCATTTTCTAATGAAACGTGTATCAGAAACACAGTCTTGGACTCAATGAACCTTCATGAATATGTATAGTTTCCACAACAATCCTTTTCTATATTAACTTTAATGATAATTTCTTTAAAATCAGTTGAAATACACTCTCTCCAAGGAACTCTTGCCTGCAAAGTTCATCAGTAATTTAGCAGTGGCTTTAGGAGAAAAACTGCTTTCATTTAACCAAAACATAAATGATAAAATGTTGGAAATTAGAATATCAAGTGGTTGATGCTATGGGTCTTCTAGTCTTTGGTAACATGAAGGCAGGGGCCTTTGAGAGTGTACTCAACTCATGGAAGATACACAGAAATCATACCTCAAATGTTTTCCGGACTTCCAAAAACTCACTGAAACATGAACCCATACTACCAGCATCGGAGAAGCATCTAAGGGGCTTCACTTCTGACACAGGATCAGACTAAGCCAGTCAGCCTAAATCCAAGTTTCAAGAATCCTGGAAAATCCAGTTTTCAGTACGAAAATTGTCTGTAGATAAGTGAGTTAAAAATGCATAGAACCAGCAGATGGAAATAACATATTCAGTGGTGGCTTTTTTTTTCTTTCTGCATTGTATCACTTGCTTATAATAGCTATCTCATTGATCACAGTATTGGTGCTAAACTGTAAGTAGCTTTTATTTTAAGTATATAAAATCTGAGGCTCAAAAATTTTATGTGCTTAGTGAAGCATTTGTATAAAGAAGGGACCCTTGAACCCAGATACATCTTACCCCAAAGCTATTGGGGGACAACAATTCTTAAAATCATGTCTCATAACAACTTGTTTCATAAATATCTAACATCCTCTCCTTTAATTATCAAACATTAAACTTCCCCCAATCCTTGAGGATTCATCAGGAGGATCCATTTATCATCTTCATCTTATATACTAAGTCAGGAAGCAGAAGTAACTAAAAGACTTATTTTAGGAGATCCCTTGAGATGCAGTATTTCATTCTCGTCCTTATAATGATGCCCTGCCTTTTAGAGCATTTTAGATATAAAACGCAATAGGCATTCCTGGTCTAACTCATAAACTCGTTCAAGCCCAAAGCTTTTTAGTGCTAACCTTCTCAAGAAACAAGTTGGATGAGGAGAAAATGTCTTAGTTTCAAACCAATGACAACTGTATACCATTAGTTTTTGAGAGGAGGGATTGTTGCCCCCCCCAAAAGTTTTTCTTTGTATGCACACTTCCATTTTCTTTTTTGTGCATCTCTTATCTCTGCTTTTCCATTTATATACATAGCCAGACACCAACTGTCAATCGCTTTTAATAGGAAGACCCCTAGTGCTTCTTTGTTGCTTTAGATACTGAGTTACTGAAATAAATACATTAGCACTGACTATACACTCAGAATTGCATTAGGTGTACATCATTACACTATATGGGCCATTTCATTGCAGCACTTATACATTGTCTGGATAATAAAGGGGCCAAATAATGAAAATTAAAGATGAAAAAGATATAAGCTTTAAAATAACAGATGCTGTTCTTCTGTTTCTACAGACCACTCAGGGCTCCCGGCTGTTGTTCCGATGGCTTTGGGCTTCTTCCATCCCATGTGGTAGATCCAAACGGGGATGGATGACCTCAGAGTTCTCAGCCTCCAAAGGCACTCCAATTCCCTGTTTGGGACTAGGGAGAGGAGCTTTCTCTGGTCCTTACTTAGTTCCAACTTTGGATTCCCAGCCTCTCTTGCAATGACCATCGGGGTCGCTCCAGAGCCTCCCACCCCAAAACAAACAAACAAACAAACAAGCAAACAAAATTAGAATAGATAGAGAACAACAAGGAAAGCTTAGAATCAGACAGGAAAATGGTCAGTGTGGATTCACATATCTTTGTGTCCTTACTTGGTAGGACACAAAGATTAATTACTCCTCACTAAGGTATTGAAGATTTCTCTGCACACCCCTCCTAAAACTATTCTGCACCTCAACTGTTGACATATGCCTTGTTAAACCTATAAGCCAGTTTGGACTATCCTAAAATCTGCCAAGTTCAGTAAAAATTATACTTCAATACAATAAACGGCTAAATACTAAAATGAAAATAGACATGAGACAGCTGAATAGTACCCTATAGCCATTTTAAAGTGTATAGAAGCTGGTTGTATATAAACTAAAATTGAAATGTCAATGAAGTAGTCACAGGATATGGTTAAGAACTTGCATTTTTAACATATTGGTTACTCAATACCATGTCAATTAATTCCATAATGCTGTAAATTGTGGTTGATGTTGTGTTGGGGCTTTTAATGGATTAGGATGATATTCTGCCAGCTCTACCTTCAGACCAGAGATGGTCTCCCCCCAAAAATTGTTGAATTTATCTGGACAATAAGATGCTGGACTCTATGCCTGGTATATGCTTACAATGAAAGAATCTTGACTAAATTTGACCTGTAATATTGCATGCAACAAGGTGAAGGAATCCACCATGGGGGGAGGGTGTGGGGAGGGGCTTGGGGAATCCCAGAGCCTATGAAACTGTGTCACATAATGCAATGTAATTAATAAAAAAAAGAAAAATAAAAGAAAATAACAGATAATATTCCAAAATAATGCAATGAACTGTGTGAAGTGTAGCTGCCATTGTAAGTCCAGAGAAAACAATGGATTAGATTTAAAAAAATGTGTGATGGCACACAGTTTTACCAAAATTACAATAAATCTTGATTTCATTGAAATAACTAGACAACAATGTATTGTAAAGTGTGCATGAATCCACTACTGTGGAGTATAACTGATAACTCTGTTAATTTCATAAAGAGAGTAATCTCATATATTCTTTTAAATTAATATACTCTCCAATAGAATATATGAATAATGACTAAAATATATATGTCATAAAGCATAAAGTAAATAATATGCACATAGTTAAAATAGTATAGTAAACTATGATGTCAGTTTCAAGAATGTGAAGGCAATTTATAAAAACAAAAATATTTCTTAGGTTGGGGAATCACAGGTGGTCATGTTTCAGATGTTACTTTAATGTTATTGACACTGTATTCATCCATATTCCAGTTTTACTCCTATTCACATACATATCTTCTCTAATTCAATGTTGTATCTTAACTTATTGCTACAGCAAGATGAGGTGGCCCAACTCAAGGTTCATTTCAGCGCATACTTAACTTACAAATCTATAAACAGAATCCGAATACTGAATTAGTGACTGATACTTCAGATAACATCCAAGCTCCTTATGTGAAGCAGTAGGCCATTCTGCATAGTTAAACAATATCTGGAATTGAAATCACCAGACTGTCTATAGAAGGGTTTAGTGGTACTCTGGGAAAGAAACTAGAAGTATAGCGCATATCTAAGTTGCTAAGAAATGTTCTCTCTTATGTACTCTCTGCTGATTTACCTTAAAAAAAGAGTAACTCATTACACACAAAATGAGGAGGAAAGACACTGTGGCATAGCAAGCTAATCCTCCACCTGTAAGCATGGACATCATATGTGGGTGCCAGTTCAAGTCTTGGCTGCTCCACTTCTGTCTGATCTAGCTTCCTACTTATAGACTGGGGAACGATGGAGGATGACCCAAGACTTTGGGCCCCTGCATCCCTGTTGGAGGCCAGGAAGAAGCTCCTGGCTTCTGGCTTGAGGCCAGCTCAGCTCCAGCCCTTGTGGCCATTTAGGGAATGAACCAGCAGATCAGAGATATATTTCTCTGTCTCACCTTAATCCTCTGTAAAAATCTTCCTTTCAAATAAAAAATAAATATTTTTAAAAACAGAAGTCCTTATTTACATCAAAACCTTATATAAATATTTTTATCAGATTAATTAGAAATAAAAATCTTGCACATTTTGGGTTTCATTGTCTTTTTGGGATGAGCAGCAATTTACAATCTCTATGTTAAGTCCTTTCGTTTAAATATATACTGACTTTTTAATTGGAAAGTCAGATTTACATAAAGAAGGAGAGACAGAAAGATCCTCCATTTGCTGGATTATTCTCTAAATGACTAAAATAGCTGCACATAAGTTGATCCAAAGCCAGGACCCAGGAGCCTTCTCTGGATCTCCAACCAGGGTGTAGGGTCCCAAGGCCTTGGGCCATCCTCTCCCACTTTCCAGGTCATAGGAAGGGAGGCGGATGGAAAGTGGAACAGCTGGGACATGAACCAACACACATTCATCCTGGCAACACCACAAGGTGGAAGATGAGCCAGTAGAGCTATTTTGCTACTCCCCTTACCACCAAGTCTTTATATGCTGTTTGTTTTCTATGTCAGGAGGCTGGAGTATCATATCAAAAGCCCAGGAACAAGAAATAAAAAGCAATGTCAACAAACAGAAAACAAAACAACAACAAAAAAGGCATACATTAAAAAATTAAAGGTCACATCGCTATGCATATTAAAAAGTTATTCTGTGTTTAGCTGTGTAGCATTTAAGGAAGAATAAGTTAACAGTTCAAAAAAAAAAAAAAAACCAGATTGGGCTTCTGATCAACAGCACTATATAGTGAGAAAAACAAATATGAAATCTAAGTGAAGCCCCATGTTACCTCACAAATGGAATTTCGCCATTTTGCCAGAAAGCAAAACTTGTGATCACTTTCTAAATCATGTCATTAACACCTTTGCTTATTTATCTTAGTAAAGAGATGCCTTGTCCTTATATAACACATCTTCTAGGTTGGGTTTTTTTTTTTTTTCATTTTTGGAAATCCGAGAATGATGTGGTACAGCCGAAATGTCTACAACTGGTACTGATCTTTTAACTGATTCTTCTAAACACCAAGGCTGGTCTATAGAAGGAGCAATAAATGAGTGCTTCATGTTCAGTCCATTACAGCCCATAAACGCTACTGGAAAATTTCCTTGTCTCCATTAAAAAAAAAAGTCAATTTACCATGGCATTTTAATTACATTTACCATGCATTTCAAATTACCTCTTCCACTTATAATTGAAATGCAGATCTTTTTAAATTCAATTAGAAAGGTGGAGTTTGTCAAATGTACACAAATTAAGATAAAATGTTTGGAAAGTGGAAAAGGTAGGCTGGGAAAAAGCTTTCGGGTCATTGCTGGCCCTCTTTGGTTTTGTAAAATATAAAGCTTTAATTTATTACCTTTGATTTTTCCTTCTGTAGACAAACCAGGCATCATGCACTTCAAATTCTAAATTAACTTTCTCCTGAAAAGAATGTATCTTCCCTGCCAGAGATTGTGTTTTAGATGTACGTATTTCTGTAGTCAGATTCATAGTGAAAGCAGGACTTGGGATAAGAAGTATATTGCGCTCTAATTCACGAATTCAGACCATACCTTTACTATTGATTAGTATGTAACATTAAATAAGAAGCATACTGCTCTTGAACTTCGGTTTTCACATTTACAAGGTATTGAGTTACTTCTAGTAATACTAGATGTAACTCTCTGTGTAGTGCCAGCCACATAGAGAGAACTAAACCAGTGGTCATGACATTACGGCTATGTCATTGCTTATCAAGTATCCTTGGCCTCATATAAAATATATGGATAGTTCACCAAAAAAAAAAAAAATGTTTCATGGGAAGGAAATTAACCAACTTGTGAAGAAGAGAGAAAAATCTATCTATTTTTCTTTCTGAGGATGAATAAATGCCAATGAAGCAAGCTTTATTCTCTGTGTATATCCTGAACCCCATAGGTGCTTCATCAAACTCACTGCATTTCACCCCAGGGAATGTCAATCTAATTTTGAGAGGTTTATGCAAGGCTAACCCTCGGAATGGAACCTATGAAACAGCTGAAATGAGGTCATTAACTGGAAGAGCCCACACAAAAAGAAAAAGCCAAGGACATATGCCCCTGGGGAAAGCAGGGACTCAGGGGAGCACCATCTGTTCTGTGCCAACAGACTGTGATAAAAGCTGCTTCCAGAATACGTTCGATGGCAGAGAGGTCTCAAGCAAGCATTTTAATCTGTACACGAATGTTTGAAGAAGATCCACTTCAAACAGAATTCCTTAAATTTTTCCCCAACCACGGAGCGGTACCAAAGATGGGCCACAGAAATTGCCAACAGGAGCCGACTCTGGGGAGTCTACAGCCAGGCAATTGGTCCTGCTATTCGTAAAATGATGTTAGGGGGCGGTAGGACTTCTTAGGTTCTCTCCTATTCCAAATGACCTGGGAGCTCGGGCTTCAGATAGAGTAGTTGTAAATAAAAGCATCAGGCCATTTTGTTAAGAGTGTCTGTAGGTTGGCAGGAGGGAATTAATTTCACAACGATTTAAAAACTAAAACATCATATACATCTCTAGCCAGACAAATAGTTTTACTTGGCAGTGAAATCTTTGACTTGCCATGCTCCTTTCCTCCCATTATTGTTTTTCTCGTGTTTTTTAAAACTATGTCATTGTGCTTTGACAATTTTATGAAGGCTTTCATTTGTCATCTGCAGAGACCTTTATAATTAAACCATTATATTTTCCTGATATGTTTGATGTTGTAAGTGCCTCTGCTTTCTTCCTTCTGCTCTTCAGACACACACACCTCTCACTACCTAGACATCTTTCTTGGTTCTTCCTACCCACCCACCAAAGACTGTCATGGCTTTGACAGTCATTTCAAGAGGAGAAAGGCATGCATAGCTTAGAGTTCAGAATATTTCTGTTTTATAAAAAGTTAGCTAGGATGGTTAACAGTCATTATGCTGGAAAAGAAAAAAAAAAGGGTTTTCTCTTCTCCATTCAAAATCATTAGCACTGAAGAAGAAAGAGCAGAAAACTTCAAGAGGATGTTTGAGTACTTGTAGTTAATACCTGCTCTCCCCAAGCATCTGTTGTCCAAAATTTACCCAGCTAAGCCTTTCCTTGGATTTCTTAAACACCTGTGCTTAACGGAATGGTACTATGGGGACTATTTCTGGTCCAGGAGAGATCCTCAAGAGAGTGCTTATCCAATCAACTTCTGGCTAAAGCAGCAGGGGGCCCATTGTACCTCCCAGCCTGGATGGAGATCACCAGCTTAGGATGCAGCATTCTAAAGCGCAGTTGCTGCATGGGAGAAAGAGTTCATTGCTGTGAGCTTCGCCACTGCTCTCATTATTCCCTTTCAACTTTAAACGCCACGTGATTTCTAATGGCTTCCTAACTGCAAAACAAAAATGAAGAGAAGAGCGAAACTACAAATAAAGCCAAATTTTAATTGATGTGCGTTTAGTAAGGACATCTGAACTTAAATCTACTCACATGTTCTCTTACAATACAGCACAGTATAGCTGTGTCGGACTCATGGATAAGACTAAACTAATTTCACCAGCTCTGGCCTAATTAATATTTCCTATCACAATTTTCCTAAATTATTTTAAATACAAGTAGCTTTGTTATGACTTTGGCGTTCTCTACATAAGAGCTCTTAAAACACTTAGGAAATTATCTGGATTGAATTATGCTCCTTCCTCCCCCCCCCAAAAAAATTTACATGGTGAAGACTGAGCATCCTCATACTGGGAATGTAACTGCAATTGAAGGAATTAAGTTGAAAAGAGTGTCTCAATGTGGACCTTAATTCAATCTGATTGCTGCTCTCATAAGAGGAAGAGCTTGGGACACATCAAGAGACATAAGTATTACACACACAGAAGAAACACCACATAAAAAAACAGTGAGAAAATGTCTAGAAAACAAGACTTAGAAGAAAGCAAACCCACAAACACATTAGACGTTCCAACCTCCGGACTGTGAGATGGTAAATTTTTGTTACTTAAACCACAAGTCTGTGGTATTTTGTTTTGGCAGTCTTAGCATAGTAATATTGCTAATTTACCTATGGACATTTGTATTAAGATATTTTTGACAGTTTAAAATAATGTAGAAATGAGAACAGATGGATTTGCAAAATATCCATATCATATCCATTTAAATTTAAAATGTATTTTTTTTATCTTGCTGTAGAGTTGAACTGTAGATTCTGAACTGAAATTCTGGTGGTTAACACAACTATAAGACAAACCCTATAAATTTGTATTTTTGTATTTCTTATAAATCAAAGATAGTCATGAAATTGCAGCTTGAGCTACAGTTGCAGTTAGGTGTACAAAATAACTTTTACGAAGGCAGTTACTAAGCCTCTACATCACTAAATGAAATTCCTTAAATTGGAAAGAATTATATGTTACCACCATGTAATTTACTCCATGATTTGTGATTTCTTCTGCTTCGATTAATGCAGATAACTAAAATACTATAAAAAAAATTTCATGTTAGTGTTAGGTTTCTAAATTAATGACTAAGTCTTGGTACAAACAAAATAACACATCACACAACCAATCTCCATTTATGGCGATGAAAAATAAGGTGAAATTCTATTATGGAAATGGATGCCTTATACAATGCAGTAAACACTGTGACATAACAACTGGTTGATTTTGCCAATTTCCAAAATTTTAAACTGATTTTAAGTTCTGCATTCACACAACTTAAGTTCTCAAATTAGAATGTCTTTACTCAAACTGATTTAACGTGTCTGTTGTGTTGTCCTCTTTGGTATTGATCATTAGGAATATTGCCAGGTCCAGGCTCCATTCGGTCAAGAAATATCTCATGAAGCTGCCCTGAAGAAGGAGAGACAGCCTTTACTGAGCGGCCCAGGGACAGTGAAGCCTCAGCAGGGAGACAGCCATCCCGGCTGGTGCTAAAATAGAAGTACCTGTGCTTCATGTGGAAGGAACGGTCTCATGATCGCTCCTTACTTCCCAAGAAACTGGACTGCAGTGCTAAACTTTAAAATCCATCTTGGCCTACTTTTTACTTGAAGTGATACTTGGGAGATGATAGTGGGCAATCCCATCCTTGTCACTTGGTTTCTGATGGTTATGGACCCTCCCTACTTAGAGAGAACCTAACTTTCAGTCTCAGCATCCGTGTCCATCCAGCTCCTCTTGCTGGGTCGCAGTCTAACTAACTCACAAAGCTACCGTCACATGACTTCTGAGGTTTTGCTGCATTCACAAGGGGAAATAAGAACACCACTGTGGCTACCTATTTTCATGAGAAAAAAAAAAAAGAAAAATTTGGAAGAAATGCAAGATAGAATCAGTATAAGTCTGGATTATGAACAAAGCACTGAGAGCATCATGTCAGGCTGATTAAAAAAAACCAGAACAGAAACTGAATATGTTAAAGCAGATTAGAAAAATGGAGTGGATGAAATAAGAGACTGGGACACTGTTGCCTCAGTAAATCACTAAAAGTCTTTCTTTAAGACCTGATATAGGTGTGCAGTTCTGATTACAGTACCTTGGTGGACAAAGCCACAGTCTCAGTTCTCACGTGATAGTGAGATGATAGTGTACTGGAGCCAACACATGACTTTATATCACTCTCTGGTCACAGTGCAGGAAATAGGCTACAGGAACCCGAATGAATGTTACAAGCTAAGCAGCAACAATAATCCAGCTTTAGAGTTTGCATGCAAGCTCTTACCCATTCATGGATGTATTATGAGTTTTCTATTTCAAGCAAAAAGAGACACAAAAATAAGGTGTATTTGCATGTCATAATAACGAAGAACTTAATGGATCTTATTCCCAAAGTGGTTTATGTACTTTTGTTTTTGCTTTTTTTTTCATTTCTCATTTTTCTTCAGCTGGCAATTTAGGACTCTAGAAAGACTTGTGACTTGGAAAAGATGAAGAACAGGTGAGATCTGAGCTCTACCCCACACCATGTGTGAAGATCTGTAGAGGGATCGGCACGGAGCAGCACCCTGCTAATCCTCAGCATACGTCAGC
This sequence comes from Ochotona curzoniae, assembly GCF_017591425.1. NCBI lineage: Eukaryota > Metazoa > Chordata > Mammalia > Lagomorpha > Ochotonidae > Ochotona > Ochotona curzoniae. The sequence goes on from NW_024466599.1 coordinate 65,832,401, forward strand.
CTGCAGAGCCAGCATTCCATATGGGCACTGGTTTGTGTCCTGGATGTTCCACTTCGCATCCAACTCTCTGCTAATGACTTGCAAAAGCAGTGGAGATGGCCTAAGGCACTGGGACACTGAACCAGCGTAGGAGACCTGGAGGCAGCGCCTGGCTTCAGATTGGCTCAGCTCTGTATGCTGCAACCATTTGGGGAATGAACCAGTGGATGGAAGATCTTTCTGTCTCTCTATGTAAATCTGCCTTTCAAATAAAAACAAATAAATCTTCTAAAAAGAACTATGCATAAACTTCAGAAGAGTTTTTACAACAAAATAATCTTATTCTTAGTTTTAAAAATTATTTGTGCAAAAGGCCGAAACACACATACAGTGGCCATGTGGCATGCTGGCACCACAGGCAGAGGCTTAGCGTTTCAGATCAGCTCAGCTCTGGCCATTGCGGTCATTTGTGGAGTGAATCAGCAGATGGAAGGCCTTCTCTCTCTCCATCTCTCTAAAATCTGCCTTTCAAAAATTTAAACAAATCTTTAAAATAAATATTTAGAGAAAGAGACTGTAAAGTCTATTCAATTTTATACAAGTTAGAAAATTTTAGGTTCAAATTCCCATATTATACTAGGGGACATGTCAACAAATGTTTTTATGATTTCTGTCTATAATATGGGGGTAATCTGTGAGCATACCTGTAACAATGATGTAATGTGTCTTATGCACTTGAGATCATTTCACACAGTTTTCAATATGTTAGGGAAACTATTCTTTTTATAGCTCACATAGTATTACAGATCCTTGCATATAGAAATGTCTGCAGGTAGAATTTTGTTCAATTCCTATCTAGTGGAAGAATGTTTGATAACTTTGACAGACTGGTCACCTGACCACTTCGGATTAGAGAAGCATATGAAAGAAAACATAAGATCATGGCCAGTGGAAATGTGTTTTCTCATAATCTAAGCAACAAAGTGTAATTTCTCATATGTTATTTCCTTTTAAAAATCGATGCAAAACAATATAAAATAACTTCAGAATGAATTATGGACAAATAAAATGACCTTGTTTGATAGGTCTTGATTTGGTTGCATATTGAAAAATTCTGATTTCATCTTATCATATTTTTTAGCTTAATAAGTTAATACTTCTAATGTGGAAATCAATAGAAACAACAGTAATGTTTAAAATATGAAATGTCATATATAGTTTAATAAAACTAATCCTATGCTTTTTAATGTAAGTGTAAGAAATTGATAATGTTTAGAAAAATTAAAAATAAAAATATGATGATTTAAAAAATTATATTCATAGATTTGTCACAGAAATGATCAGGTAATGCATGGTGGGCACATACAACTACATTCAGGAGCTATGGAGCAGCAGGCAGTTGGACATGATGAACTTTTTCCTGAGAGTCTACCGCTGACAGGACCGTCAGCTCTACCCACTGCACAGGGTGCTGCTCCCCACCAGCCAACAAGGTATGCAGGCTGGGATGGATGGTCAAGACAGATTATGTCAGAAATAAGACTCATGTGCACTGTGGTACTCCAGTTCGTGGTGGCACCAAAGGCCAGCGTGTCCTGTAGGATGATAACCTACTCAAGTCCCCCTGAAGCCTTCAGTTTTCATTTACTGGGGAACGAGAGGTGCACCAGCCACCAGCACTTTGTGTACAGAATGTTTGCTGAGCTGGAAAACATTCCACATAGACATTATTCGTGGTTAGCCTTTGTCATTAATTCCATAAAGTTTCAGAAAAAATTTTGATATGCAAAGGATCACCAAATGAGTGCTAAAGCACAGGGAAATGTATGGGCTCATGGGTTCATGGTGTAAAATAGATTGTTTAAAAGAGGAAAAAAATAGACTCAGAACAATTAAAAATTTAAAAATAAGATTCTAAAATTTAAAATATCAGATCTATGAGAAGGGTCTTGATGCTTACTATTCATCTCTCTTTACACAAATTTAATTGCTCTTTTAGGTCACTTGGATGAATCACTTAAGACTTGAGGGACAGGAAAAAATATGATGAAAACAATCATATGAAAATAACTATCTTAACTATACATCAACTTGATTAAAATAACACAGGCTGGCAAGGAAAATATATTGTGTTTAGTTGATATCAAGAAAAGAAACCCAGTTGTGTAAAAGAACACACATTGTTGAAATAATAACACATACAGAAGATGAGGAAAACTCAGAGGAAAAAAAAAATTAGTGAGACCTAGTGACTGTATTAATGAGATGAAAATCCCAACACATGGGCTTTTAATCAGGAGAATTACGGCATCCACGAAACAAATCAGGAATTCAAGAGGGTAAGATTGCTTAGGGAGTTACAATTTAGTTACAGGTAGAATTTGGTTGCAAAACAAACTAAAATATTTGTACAAACCATACTCACTACCTGTTTGTTAAGATCTCATTAAAATATAGAAGCAGTGGGCATTCAGCCCAGTCGTGAAAATTATTATACCTGCATCAGAGTGTTGGGGTTTAATTCCTGGTCTAGTTCCCTGGGGAAGTAGTAGTGATGGCTCATGTAACTGGATGTCTGCCACCTAAGTGGGGAGCTACACTGAGTTCCTGGTTCCCAGTTTCAACTTAGTTCAGACCCCAGGTACTGTGGGCACTTGGATAGTTAATGAACAGATGGACAAGGATAGCTGGCTTGCTCTCGCTCTCTCTTCATAAAATAAATTAAAATTAAATGCTACCAGCACACAACTGGAATTAATTACCTCAGCTTAGTCCAGATGACCACAGATAATTTCACTTTTGTTTTATTCTGTGCAGAAATTGGGCTCAACTTTTTTGGAGGGTACAGAGGAACTCAATGTGGAAACTCAGATAATATCACTCTCTGTAGGATATCTTGAACCTCTCGGATGAAACATTCTCTTGCCATAGGATAAATGCTCCTAAGGAATCCAGGGCTTCCATGATTAGGTTTATTACAAAGGTGCCAAAAGTATCCCTGCACAGAGAACCAGACTCTTCTGTGTTACTTTGGAATGTATTTTCATTCTGTTCTTTGGTTCCTTCCTACCAGCTTTCCTGGAATGGACATTTCCTTCTAAGCCTATACAGGAAATTGTTATTTTTCTCTTATATAGAGAGCTACAAGCTTAGTATTTGTAAGCATCAAATCTGTTTCTTCCCCATTTTTCTTAAATGTTTTTCTGCTCTAATCTTTATACTTTGTGCTATGTAATCTGTGATGAGGTATTTTAAAGTTTGTGGAAAATAGAATTAATGGATAAGTTTACTGTAATGCAAAGCTCTTTCAAAACTCATGCACTTTTCTCTTATGCATTTTCATAATGCATTTTATGAAGCTTTTCCAAATGCATGGATTTTTTTATTAAAAATAATTTTCCACTTTTAAGGGTTACAGTGTGACATTTCAATACAAGTACACTAATCAAAAAGGGTCAGTTAACATTTTTTTCCTTCTTTGTCATTACAGTGATGTGGCCTTAGAGCCTTTTTGTTTTTTGCTAAGAAAACATAAAATTGGATTTTGTCAACTACAATTCTATATAGCTCATAAGCAGGGAGTTACACTGGAATTGAAACAGCTGGGACATGAACTGGTACTCCAATGGGATGCTGGTCCTGCAGGCCAGAGGATTAATCCTTTGAGTTACCACACCAGTCTGCATATCTTTTCTAATAGCTTTCTAAAGTATCATAAAGTGAATATTTGACAAAAAACGAAGTGAACCTATTAAACAGATTTAAGATATTGCAACGTGATTAAGTAAGAGGTTAGAATAAGATTTATGTTAAAAGATATCCAACTTAAAATAATATTTCTTGCAAAAGCAAAAATGAAGGAAGTCATTCATTCACCAGTCCTCTCCCTAATATTCATAACAAGGTAGGTCACTCTAGCAAGCCAGAATCCTATACTCTACCTGGATCTCCACCCTAGGTGGCAGAGGCGCAACCATTTGAGCTATCATCCATAATCTTCCCATGTGAATTAAAATGAAGTTACACTGGAAATAGAGAAGGCAGAACTGGAACTGGTACACCATACAGGATGCTGACAGTGCAAGTGGTGGCTTAACCTGCTCTACCTGCTTGCTGAACTTTTTAAAGCAAAAACAGACAAATGGGATTCTGAGATGCTAAGAAGCTTCCATACTGCAAAGGAAATACTCAACAAACTGAAGAATATTGGAGAAAATATCTGCAAAGCATGTAACTGATAGAGGATTAATATCCAGTGTCTACTGAGAGTTCAAGAAATTTAACAAAAACAAAACAAACTATGCAGTTAGAAATAAGCAAAAGAACATGAACAGGTAGTTTTCAAAGGATCAAATCACATGGCTAAAGGACACACGAGTAAAATGCTCAGCATTATTAGCCAGGGAAAAATGCAAGCAAAACCACAATGAGGTTTCATCTTACCCCGTTTAGAATGGCTATCATCCAAAAATCAAAGACAATAAATGCTGATGAGGATGTCGGGGCAAAGGCATCCTAATCCACTTTTGGTGGAAATATAATGCTGTACCACTATTATGGAAGACAATATGGAGATTCCTCGGATATCTGAATGATCTGGTGATCATTCATATAACCCTCCCATCCGGCTCCAGGGAATTTACCCTAGGCAAATAGACTCCTCACATGAAAGAGCTAACTGTGCACTCGTATTTGCTGTAGCTCAGTTCACAATAATTAAGACATAGAATCAAGCCAGATGTCCACCAAGTGATGACTAGATAAAGAAAATGGAGTGTACATACACTATGGAATAGTATTCAGCCATAGAAAGACTGAGACCCTGTCTTTTTCAACAAAATGGATGCAACTGAACACCATTATACTCAGGGAAATAAACCAGTTTCAAAAAGACAACTTTCATATATTTTCTTTATGAGGTAAACATTGAATGCAAAACAAATATTTAAGGAATGAAATGGACAAGTAGGGTTTTTTAAAAAAAACACAAGAGGGAAAAACAAAGATTTAAAATTTTATTAAAGTTACTTTTTTGAGTTCAGCTTGGAGGCTTTTTCTAATTAATATGTTCAGCTTCCCCAATATGACAGGAGTGCAACAATTTGATTCTTGCCTCTCTGGGTAAAAGATAAACAGTAGTCTCATTCCACCAGAGGCGTGGTGTTTTACAGGTAAAGAGAAAAATGTTCTAGCTTGCCTGGAGCAACACTTTACATAGCTGTAACTATGAATAGTGCTAATTTTCTCTCTTAGAATTGTGCTTGTTTAAGTGGTAATTTTTATGGTCTCCTAATTACTGGATATGACTGTAACAATTTGAAGAAGGTGTTGAAGGGCCGTACTATTGTATTAATATGGAAGAAAACAGTTGGGGGAAGTGGGAATGGGGATGGTGGAGGGGGAATCCCCGAGCCTATGGAACTATATCATGAAATACAAACATTTTTAAAAAGAATTTGAAGAATTAAACTCTATTATTGGTTATAAAGGAGGGCAAAGGGTCTACAGAGCTGGACATGCTTAGTGAGCAGGAAAAGACAGCCTTTAGGGGACATTAACAGTGCCTGCATGACCTGAGTACATGCTGAATTTTAGTCCCTACTCATCATTCTGACCAGAAACTGATAGAACACTCAACCTGTGTAACTCTACACACTGACCGTATCTATCAGCGGCACTGTCTCTACAATGTTCATTTACTAAGATCCAAAGTATTCGCCAACGCCAGCCCACGTGTCACTCCTTCCATGAGTTCATCTTGATTACACCCCACTTTTCTTCAGTTGTTTATAGAAAATAGTTTCTTGGCTGCTCATAGGACCTCAACTTTGTCCTTCAAACTCATGTTTCTGTGGTGTCCTGGCTGTGGGTTTGAGGATGGCACAGGAGGACACAGTGATTGCATGTCAGTATGAATAATTTTAACTTTTCATACAGGCTTATCTGATTCTGACAAGATGAACGGGCTTCCAGAAGCAAACCTGGTACTTGACTCTTATCACTGAGGGGTATAAGTGAATGTCTGAAAGTGTGAACAGCACATAACTGCAGATAAATGATGTTCCTTCCACAGATGCATACCTATGAGGGACTTTACCAGTTACACTCATTAGGAGATTGGCAAAACTAATAAGATTGAAAAAAAAAGAAAAATAAATTATAATAAAATTGCCAACATCACTACTTTTGAGCATGTGGGCCATTATTAATGCAAATTAGAGTCACCATAGTATTTTGTGCTACCATTTACTATCAGCAGATATGATAATTGAAACGACCACCAAGTGACAAATGAGTGGATAACATACACAACATGGATATATGGGCCAAAGTGATGGCTTGGGGTAAGAACAGAATTGAGCAGAATGGTGAGATTTCATCTCAATACTCAAAGTGGCAAGCAACTTAAATTTCAAAAATGGTTTACTTCTGGAATTTTCCATTTAGTTGTTGAACTGTGTTTGACCACAAATAGGTGAAATCTTGGAAAGCAAAACTGCGCATGGGGAAGATCACTGACTCACTAAATTGAGAAAATGTCTATTGCAGCTTTAAGATTGCAAAAAGCTAAAAATATTTTTGCCTGCTACTAGCTGCTGTGCAATCAATTACTCATAAACTTTAAACAAAATTATGAGGTAAGTACTGTTATTATTCCCATTTTACAGATCAAGAAACTAAGGAATAAAGCCAAAGGCCACACATCTAATTAGTGTGTCCATTAAGTCTTGAAGTCTGGAGCTTAAGCATTCTCTGCTAACCTTCACGTGTCATAGTTTTAATCTTGCATTAAGTCTAAGGCGTGTCAAAGTTTAGTTATTTCATGTGTGGTCTCTTTTTTTTTTTTTTTTTTTGCTGTTAGAATGACTCTGTAATTGAGTTTATTCTGATGATATTTACATAGTTGATCAAGGTAGGAAGGATCCAGGGTTCGGGAATGTGGGTGAGACCACAGTTTCCAATTTTTTCTTCTTCTTCCTATACCTGGGGGAGGGAGATAAGGCGAGAAGCCATACCCAGCCTCTCAAATGCCCCAGTACCCAGGGCTGGGGAAAGGCCGCCTGATATCAACCCTGTCTATTTCGCTGATCCAAGCATGAGGAAACCCTTCCAGTGTCTCTATTTTGTACAGGACATATAGAGCTTAAAAATAGAGGAGTGATCAGGGTTTACACGCATTCCTGCCTTGAAAGAGTAAACAAGCAAAAGTGAAGGAAATAATTATGAGCAGATCCCAAATCCAAGAGACTTGTGAGTGATCCTCAGAGATCTCAATAGAAAATGCCATGCTCACTGCTGTACAGATCTGAGCACAAGGTAGGCCCACATGTGGCACAAATTTGTGGGAATCAAGCATAGAATTTTCTAAACTGCATCTAAGAGGAAAGAAGAGGCAAATAGAATAGGCAGCTCGTAAAATACTTTCTGAACTTACCTCAGTAAGCTTTGTGGTACAGGAGGCTAACAAGTAATCTAAGCTTTCCATGTTTATTCAGTCTTGCAAAAGAGATATGGTAGGCTTCCTTAGACAGATTTTGAATGTTCATGCACTAACTCATGTGAAAGAGTTATCACAGTGTCCAACACGCACTGTCTAACATAAAATGCTGATAGTAGAACCTATAATTGACAGGAATTTAAAAGGGCCCTGGGAATATCTGGTACAGCAGGAGAACCCTCTTACCTCTTCATCAGTCTCATTTACTGAATCAATATGATGGATTTAACCTTCTATTTGAACTCCACTTCCATAAAGCTCCAGCTTCCACTAATTATCCCTGGCTCTACTTTCTACTGTGATTTTTTGACCATTCTGGCCTCCTTCCAACAAAACAAACATTCACATTTAAAAAAAAAAGCTTATTTTTGTTTGTTTCTGCTGCACTCAATAAACTGCAGCCTCATCCAAGTTTTCTGCCAAGCTAAGCAATAAAAATAATAAATTGTAGGACTGAAAGCTCTACTTGGACTTATAAAATGTTCTTGCAAAGGTGACCCTGAAAAATTATTATAGTATATTATCAATTAGTTGACACTACTTAGAAAAATGAAGTTAAATTTTCCTTTAGTCGGTGTGGCTTTTTATCTCATAAATCCAGCTAAAATAATTCTTAGGAAATACATATGGTAATATCTAGACAGACTGATGTTAGCTGTATTCTCTTTTAGATTCTCAATGGACATTTAAAATATTCAGACCACCAAGTATAGATAATATGTCCAAGATGAAAAACTACTTCAATAATATGTAACATGGGAAAGCCAATTTCAACTTTCCAAGGTGCAGGGAATTCAGTTGTTTGTTTAATGTAAACAAATTCATAATGCTGAAAAACAAAACTGCTTTTAAAATGTTTAAGATCTAAGTCTGTCTTTGGGAAATATACTACACATGAGGCTAAAAATGGCACAAAATATTCATCATTATAATTTACATTTTTTACGTGACCCATTTAAAGGTTTCATGCTTTCATATTGACTATGTCATCCTGTCTTAATCAAGACCCAGTTAGAATATTAGATTAAGTTACATTTTAGCATTGTTCCAGAAATTAGTTTATGATCCTTACTAATAAATGTACTTATTTTGATAATCATATGAATATTCCAACATCTGTATTTTTTCCCACAAACACATTTGACTTAAAAATTCCACAATTTTTATGATTAATTATTGTTTTTAAAGATAGTGTTTCAGAGAACAGAATACAATACGTTTTTAGGTTAAAAAAAAAACAAAACATTTTAAGCCTTTTATTTTGGAAAAAAATAAGGAAAAATTACTAAAGAAAATTGATGAGAGCTCCACACGACATTCACACAGCTTCCGTTATTGGGTAAGGTAAGCAATCACTAAGCAATTCTCAAAACCTAGTTTACTACAATAACTCCTAGGCAATTTTCAAAACCCAAATGATTAACAAAAGCACTGACTTTGATTTTACTAATTTTTTGCTAACGTCCTTTAACTATTCTAGGATTTAATTCAGACACCATATAGCTTTAAATTGGCCTGTCTGCAAAGTCCCTCCAGACATGTCTGTGTCCTTCATGTAGGTAATACTTATAGACAGTTACTGGGTAAAATAGCCCCCAATTTGTGTTTGTTATGATCAAATTCTTGTTGAGCTTACCCAGATTTCCAAGTAAGTAAGGGACCTCTCTTAGTACATCATGTCTTGACACACATAAAGTTAACATTTATTCGTACAGGTAATATTTAACTCAATCATTTAGGGAAGGTGGACTGCTGAGTTTTTCTGCACAAACTATTTCTTGTTGAAACAGATTCATTTAGACTACAAAATTACCTACTAAAACTTGTACCCACTCAGTGTAATATCTATCGGTGAATCTTGACTTTTTACTTTTATTGCTTTGGACTGATAATGCTGCTTTTCTATTTCCTTCATCCTTCTGTGTTTATTAATTATAAATCTGTACTTCTCTGTATTTTATTTTTTATGGACATATCTAGCTACCCAATATTTATTTGAAAGACAGAGATACAGAGATAGCTTAGGGAGAGAGGGAAGGAGAAGACTTCCTAAGCCATCATGACTGTCTGGTCTGGCCCAAGCCAGAGGCAGCTACTAGGAAGCCCATCTGTGTTTCCCACATGGTGAGAAAGGCCCAAGGACTTGGGACATCTTCCACTGCTTTCCCAGATGTATCAGCATGGAGCTGGATCAGAAGTGGAACAGCCAGAATATGATGTCAGAATTGCAGGCAGCACCTTAACACATTGCACCACAATTCTGGACCCCAATCACTTATTTTTATTAGCAATGGGTTCATTCCTGATAATCCAATGCTACTTCTGCTTAGTTGATCGAACTGGTACAATTCTACCCACTAGGAGTTCATTCAGATAAGTTTCTGTGCTGTTTTTTTATACTTCTCTACTAAACATGAACAAAGTATGGCTTAAAGTTCAAATGTAGCCTTCTCTATACAGACACTGCAGAATATTCATTTGCCCACTATCTCTTGCTGTTGTTAAACTATGATAGCATACTTAAGTATTTATTACAGCTCATGTGGTCCACAAAATAAAAGATGAAAAATATTATCTGGCCATTTATAATGGATATTCATTTTGAAATATTGTTCTTAAAAATCATGAACTGTGATACTGGAGTCTGCAGAGTTCACCTGATACCAAAACAGAGGACAGAGGAGAAACTGATCAACTACCCTAGCCAAGTGTTGGCAGTGAATATCTGGGCAAACAGAGACTCTAAGGTGGACTATGTCAAGCAGTGTATTCTAGAGAGATTTCATCGTGCTTGGAATGGCGAGATGGGTAGTAACTCAGAACTGTTGAATTATCAAAACCTCCTGAGCAGGACCCGCAGAGCATGCCCCATATCGGGGACCTGGAAAGGTTGGGAGGCTGGGTGTGGCTTCTCCCCTTATTGCCCTACTTCCCCTAGATACAGGGAGGAAAAAAGGAGACTCTGGAAATGGTGAGCTCACCCACCTTCCTGTAGCCCTTGACCCTTATCACCCTAATCAACTATGTAAAAATCATAAAAAATAAAAGCAATTTTAAAAAATCATGAAATGTGGACAGTCACCAAAGTACATCTATTGGTCATATTTGAGGTTGTTTATAATTTAGGACCATGAATATTTTTCTATATACATATTTTCCAAAATTAACTTACTTAACCTTAAAAATTGGAGGAGTTTTTTTTTTTTTAATACCAAGACAGAAAGTGATTTCCAGTATTCTCCCAAACTGGATCATACCTAAACACTGAAACATAAACAGGAAGAAAGTGATGGTGAAGTAAAAGGTAAAAATTATATAACAAAATTATTTAGCGAGTTCTAAAGTTTCTTGTATATTTGAAAGAACTTCACTAAGTGGTTCTCAAAATCATGAAAAATTAGTTTCTGAAAATACTAGATTAACAATCATTTCTTGAGCACTGCTCTTTCATCACCACACTTTACAATGCTCAGAATCACCACTGACAGATCCACTCCAATGGTACTGCCTACAACACACTTGTAAGAAGCTTTTTGTGCAGTGCACTAATGCTGTACTAATATTAAGCATAGTATCAGTGCTCAAATATACATGTTACAAGGATAATGGCATTCTTAAAATAATGATTCAGAGAGCAAGTTTCCTAAATTAGAAGTAGCAAAGATGGACTTATCCTATTAAAGAAAAAAGAATTTGAGCTAATAAGACTACATCCAGAAGGCTATGTCAGTGGTTTGAAAGATCATTATTAGAAGGTTAATAAAGAGTAGCTGCATTTCACTGGAAGCACATGTCATTTGGAAAAGAATGGTTTCTCTCTTGTATGTTCATTAAATATAATTTACCTTTTTTCTCTACTATCTCAGCACTCTCAAATATCACCCAGAGAATTTCTGAGACTTAGGAAAAAGGACCTATGCATACTGTGCTCAAATCTCTAGAGTAATACGCATCATTTGGTGTGTAAGTGCAGGTAATCATGTTTTCTAAACAGTATTTATTTTATTTCATCACACTACTACAGTGCTACATATTCAAAGAAGGTAAAGAAAGACTGACCCATGCTAATATCTCCAAGTAAAGAAAGGTAGGAAGTTCTTGTATTCTACATAAGGCCTTTTCCTAATTTTTCAGATTATTTCTGCTTTTCAACCATAAGCACTTACTAATACATTTTTTTTTCTGAGATAAAGAATGTACAGGACCTAAAAAACAAAAAGCAATAGCCTGCTAGAGTGAAACTGAGTTTTCGGAATTGTTTTTTGGCTGATGAATACTATGCCCTGTGAGAATCCCATACACAGGTTTTTTGGGGAGTAGAATACTGATAGGAGGCAGATATACTAATAGAAGACAGATATTTTAGTTTCCAGGGTAAGAGAATTAATGGAAATCACCCCCAATAGGCTTCACTGGTGAGTTTCTAAATCATGATCTTGGAAAACACTCTTATAAATAGATCATCAATAATGAAACAAATGGCAACTTACAGCTAAATTCCAAGACTTTGCTTTATGGGATGGCCCAGTTGAGCCTTGTTATTTTAATATTCTTTACTGTTCTCGCATTATGAAGCATGACCTCTTAGAAAATATATGTATGCATTGACACTATGATACCAGATTTTCTAATTCACCTATACCTACAATGCCATGATACACTTAAACAGCAACGTGCAAACTTGGAAGAGCTATGAAAGGACTATGCTACCGTGATAATATGAAGAAAATGGTGGGAGGGGGAAATGAGATGGGAGCAAAGGGAGAGATAAAGAGGAATTCCTAAACTTAGACCGAAGTGTCATGGAAAATAATAACAATTAAAGTACAAAAATTTAAACATATATAAGCATTAATAATTAAAGCCTAGAACTTCATCAGAAGAATTTCCACTTTGTCAGAAAATCAGAAACAAATAATATAGTTGCCTTTTCTATAGGTATACTTTAAATGGAACATGAAGTCTCTTCTATTGAGATAGAATTTTTCTCCCAAATAATTCTCAAGTATTCTAATAGTCTAATTTTAATGGGCCATAGTTATCTACTTAATTTTACAACATTTCTCAAATGAAGTTAAAAGGACCAGTGTCTAACAAATATTGTCAGGTGAAGAACTTGATGAAGGGACTGACTCTGCGATTCTGTGGGTTAAACTAGCATTTGCAACACCAGCATCTCATGTGGATGTGCCAATTTGAGTCCTGTTTTGTTTGTTTGTTTCCAGTCCAATTTCCTTCTACTATTCCAGGGAAGGCAGCAGAACATAACCGAAGCCCTTGAGCCCCTGAGGCCCATATGGGAAACCAGAATAAACTTCTTGGCTCTTGGCTTCAGCTTGGCTAAGTCCTGGCTGTTGCAACCATTTGGAAAATAACGTAGAAGATGAAAGATTTCTCACTAACCCCTTCTTTGTCTTTGTCTCACCAACTATCTTTCAAGTAAATACCTAAATAATTCTTTTTAAAATGAATTTAGAAAAAAACTACATTCTCACAAGAAAATTATTCTTGAATCCATGTTACTACTAAATATTTACAAAATAGTTTTAATAGTGGTAGTGGGATGGGTTATCATAAGAAACAGTTGACCCAGACTAAAACTCAGTAAGGAAAAATGTACCAAGACAAGTTGGAGCACACACCTGGTGAACTCTCTTCACCTGGATTTGCGTCAGACAGTACAACAAAGTGTGTACAGCTGGTGGACAAGTATCTCCTGATGTAGTTTTAGTCCTGACTTTAACTAGTAATCTTTAGTGAAATGATCCTGAGTAAATCAGCTGTCCTCACCAAGTCTCCCTTTGCTATTTGATAAGTTGAAGAGCTGGAAAATGTAAACTTGGAAGTTCCTCCCCTCTTTGACTATAAGTAAGGGAGATCTAAAGGACGTTACCACGGTCAAGCCTAGGTTACACACACACTCAAAACATAAAGTCTGGAATCAACCAACCCATCAGTAACAACGCAGGAAACTCAGACTGGCTTAAACATGCAATCAGTGAGATGCTGATAAAGTGAAATTAGGGGCAGACTACATGGGTGTGCTGGATGATATCACATCTGGCTTCAGCCCTTGATCCGGCATCTGCCGAGGGAAACAGTCAATGGGAGTGATCCTGCCTGTCTGCTTTTCAGTTTCTCTGTCTCTCAAATGAATTAGAACATAATAATTTGATCAATTAATCTAAGGACAATATGTAGAAGTTAAAGGGCAGTAATCAACATGGTTTCTAGAAATCTGAAATAGTTTACTAACTTTCTTTGATTAAGATGACCAAAGTTAATACTTATAAAATTATAGGCAATTTAGGGGGAGACAGGGAATCTCAGATTCTATCGAATTGTATCATAAAATCAAAATTAAAAATTAAAATTAAAAAAAAAAGAAAAATGAACTTAAAGGGTGAAAAAAAAGAGGAGCTGGCACTGAGAAATAGTAGGTTCATCTTCTAATTGCTGCACTGGCATCCCATATGTGTGCTGGTTACTGTCCCAGCAGCTCCCTTTTTGATTCAATTTTCTGCTGATGGCCCAGGAAACCAGCTCTGCGCCCATGTGGGAGACCCAGAAGTGCATAGCTCCTCGCTTCAGATCAATTAGCTCTAGCTGTTATGGCCATTTAGGGAATGAACTAGCACAATGAAGAGCTTTCTCTGTCTCTCCTTTTCTCTGTGTAGTTCTGCCTTTCGAATAAAAATAAAATAAACGTATTTGAAATATTGAGAGCTAATATTTGTAAAATCTTCCGGCCAAATCTCATGGTCATACTAGAGTTTTATTGCCTGCATGGAATCTTCTCTGACTTTTCCTCCCTTTAAATTGTTTCATCTCCTAAGGATTCAGTGTCGTATCATTCTAGAATATGTTCTCCCTTCCTTAGACTATAAGGCAATTAAACTCTGTACTACTAACTTTGACAGTTAACTCATATTACTTTAAAATTAAAAGTGGTCTGAATCTTTTTCATTTCCCAATCAGACTAATTGTTCAGCAGGCAAAAACCATGTTTGACTTTTCCAATCATTCCTACAGCAGACTTTCATTTCGTTGGTTTCTAATGCCAACTGGTGACATTCCGCAGCACTGAACTATTCAATCATTAATGGTGAAGAGAGAAAAAGACAAGAGGTGAGAAAGAAAAGGGAAAAGGGGCCTATTCCTCCCTTTACTCAGGATCCATGTACTTTCCATCCATAGTCTTTAATTTCTCATTTTGTACTTAAATGCTTTATCTCTTTTTTTTAAAGATTTATTTATTTTTATTTTTATTGGAAAGGCGGATATACAGAGAGGAGGAGAGACACAGAGGAAGATCTTCCTACCGATGATTCAATCCCCAAGTGAGCACAACGGCTGATGCTATGCCGATCCAAAGCAGGGAACCTGGAGCCTCTTCTGGGTCTCCCACGCGGGTGCAGGGTCCCAAAGCCTTTGGGCTGTCCTGGACTGCTTTCCCAGGCCACAAGCAGGAAGCTTGATGGGAAGTGGGGCTGCCGGGATTAGAACCGGCGCCCAGATGGGATCCTGACGCGTTCAAGGTGAGGACTTTAGCGGCTAGGCCACTGTGCTAGGCCCTAATGCTTTTTCTCTAAATGGACTGCTTAAAAGCTTCTTAAATTCATTCTCTGCCTTTTTCTTGCTGAAAATCCTACCAAACGAACACTACCTACAAAGATCCAAGCCAATATCACTACTTTCTTCAAAATCTTATCGTATCAATCATTCCAAAATATTCTTTTTCTTTGGACTCTATTTTCCAATTTTTGATACACTGTGTTCTTAGCAGAGTATTATATAATGCCTACATGTTCCCAGGTGATATATTTTTAAGTAGAATATTTTACTTATCTGTATAAGCAGACTCTAAGCCTGGCATGCTCCTTTTATGTAACACTCATCTTTTAAATTAATTGTTCACCAGATGTTAACAGGAATAAAACAACTATTTAACCTCAGGAAGATAAAAGCCATCTTTGGCATGCTGTAGTTTGGAAGTGAGTTCCAAGGTTATTCTTAAAGGTAACTGTTATTTACCTGGAGCAACCTAGAGTCCGGTAAGCAAGATGATGCTAGGTTTTGTGGATTAATCTTACTAGGGGAGGCGGAGGAGGTCTATTTTGTTGAGAATGAAAATTTTGCTATGTAACTGTAATTAGGGACAAATCGGAAATTAATGATGCGTTGTGTTTTACAGCTTTAACTGGTTAGACAAAGAAATGGGTTTTTCAACTTTGAATGGGTTGCGAAATATAATTCCTGTACCTTTGCTCTGTGCTCAGAAAAATAATGAAAACCAGGACTTCTATTCATAAAATTCAATATTTATTTTGAACTGTGAATTGGTAGTTAATATGAATATTTTCTATACCCTAAAAGCATAAAACCTACCTCTGCTAATAAGTTTTCTCTATGAATGCCTTCCAGACAATTATAGGATAATACGATTGGTCAATGCATTAGATGCTTTTCATTAAAGGTATAGTGTCGCCACCAGATGAATTGCTTCATATAAAAGCACTTACCACAAAACCCCATTATGGAAGGTTAAGTGCTATAGTTAATTGCTAATTTCAACCCTTATTACCTGTATTTTGCAGTGCAGGCACTTTAAAAAGAACCAAATATAATCTGTTGGTTCCTGCTTCTCTGATTATAGGAGTTGGTGGTAAATGCATTAGTCCAGCTGTTTTTCTAATGAATAATAACCAACGTATTAAAACAAAAATAGCCACAGCACACACTGATATAAGAGACATACACCGCACCTGGTTATTGAATGCATATTTTAAAAATAATTTTGCTCTAAAAACTTCAATATTGATAACATATACACTTTACAATTTGTATTCAAACTTTGTGGCATGGTATAAAGTTGCAGATAAATTTCCAAGCAAAAAAATATTCTCGGGCCCGGCGCGATAGCACAGTGGTTAAGGTCCTCGCCTTGCATGCCTGGGATCCCATATGGGCGCCGGTTCTAATCCCGGCAGTCCCACTTCCCATCCAGCTCCCTGCCTGTGGCCCGGGAAAACAGTCAAGGACTGCCCAAAGCTTTGGGACCCTGCACCCGCATGGGAGACCCGGAAGAGGCTCCTGGCTTCAGATTGGCTCAGTTCCAGCCATTGCGGCTGCCTGGGGAGTGAATCATTGGTAGGAATATCTTCCTCTCTGTCTCTCCTCTCTGTATATCCACCTTTGCAATAAAAATAAAATAAATCTTTAAAAGAAATATTCTCTTGGCTTAGTCCCTAGTCACACTGGTAAACATACAGAATATATTATTCACACTGGTAACATGCAGAATAGATGATTAATAAAATTTCTCATGACACTTACATATTGACCATTAACTTGTTACATGTATATTTTGGAATGCCTCACATGTTCTCTGATTTTTTTCTCAAGATGGACTGTTTTTTTTTTTTTTTCCTATGAAGCATTCCTTAGAATAAATGCTGCTTGGCTCCCTCTTAATTTATTATGATTATTGAATCACTTATTGATGATTGGACTTCCGGAATGCTTGATACATATTAAAGGTTTGATTTAAATTATTTCTAAAGATTTTCCCCAGAATTATTCAGATACTGTCAGTTTCTTATATTTCTTACAGCTTTTAAAGATTTATTGGAAAAATAAATTTATGTCAAAAGAGGGAAAAAGAGTGAGAAGCACTTCAATTGAGTGGTTCTCTTGGAAACTGACTGGGTTAGGCCTAAATCAGTCTGAAACTCAACCTAGACCTCACAAGTGGGTGCTGGAGTCCCAAGTACTTGGGGCCAACTTCCACTCTTTCCCATCACATGGCAACAGGGCACTCTATCAGAAGTGTGGCAGTTGGCACTCAAACAGGTCACCCTGTGGGATGCTGGCACAACCAGCCCCTTCAGTTTTAAATATATTTTGCATTATGTTTCTTATTCTGAGCATCCATTTAATTGGAAAATATGACATCTGCACTAGATTACTAATCAGAAACTCCTAAAAATCTTTTTTTTTAAATAATTAATCAATACTACCCCAATATCAGTTAGCAGTATTCAAACTGGAAACGAGTTTCCTCCAAGAAGACAGGAGCTGTATCTTTGTAACAGGATATTCATTACATGTTATCTGGTTCATGTACAACTAGAATATTACTAATCACATTTAAATATCATAAGACTGTGAGACATAGAAATTTCAAAAAACATAAAATGTTAGCAAAACAACATTTGAAAACCTCATATTGATCATCTGTGCTTGAAAAATATTATAGTTTCCTCTCAGACATACACATATTAAAATAAATTGCAAGTATTGATTATTTTAACTTAGTTTAACCTAGACAGTCTGAAACTAATTATAACGCATTTTTATTTCATTATGCCCCATAGTTAACTTGTACTAAACTTCCTAAGTTTTCAGAAATGAGGTTGATCGCTGTTGATAATTGTGCAAAATTTAATAAGACAGTGTCAGAGAATTATTAAACAAACCTAGCCTCCAAGACCTAGCCACTGCTCTATCAATACAAGAGGACTCATTTTACATGCCTACAGTTCACTATGCACAGATGACAGCACCCCCTGACAGAGGCCTGGATCCCCCACACACCCCTTATTCCCTTCCAGCATCAGTTACGCTTCAGAACTGGCTAATGCAGATTTCAGGAAATATACCAGTTTATTTTTCTATAATCCCACTGCAATTGTAGTTTTGTTCCCAGCATATTTACACTAACATTTCAGTGAATGCAGTGACTAGTAAAACATTGTGTATATATTTAAGTTACTTTACTACCAGATCTTCAATCTCTTCATCTTATGATAGACAGTCACAGGTGGTAACAGACTAGCTATTTTTACACAATTGCAATGTATAATTATAAAATTCTCAAAACAGCAATTCACCAAATATTTATTGTCTACCCTTTGCCAGTATTACAAAAGGCACTGAACACATTAATGCGCTTGTGTGTTGCTGCTGAATTTTGCCATTCTGCATTTTTTTCCAATTATATTTTATCCAGCAAGAATTTCCAGGGCACCAGGCATACAGAATAACTTGGCACCAGGGCTTGAAATGAGGAAAAATATAAATCAGAAACCAGAGGATTTAGACATTTCATTCCTCGATGGATACTTTGTTAATAAAATAGTCATTTCAACCAATTCTACCTGATCAGAAATAATCACAGTACTGGACTTTAGATAAATAATAGTTGTCATTTTTGTTGATCAAAATTAAATTTTCTTTTATACATTTACTTTGTATTGAAGGCTAACTTGTAGACGTTTGGAAAAAAAACATTGCTACATCTAAACAGAAAATAGAAAGAAGGCTGACATGTTTAGTAACCTGTATCATACTAAAATCTAGATAATAATTGCAGTAAAACATCTTTATGTCCATATCAAGGATTCTACTTTACAATAACTCATGTTGTTAATAGTGAATACAGGTGACTGCAGGCAACACTGGTTTGTATTTCTAAACCACCACATTCATTTCTATAGCATAGCATTGACAAAGCTCCCGAGCAATGAATACGGTCATTCCTCTATTATCAAAATAGTTGACGTTCACTTTATAGACTTAAAAAAAAAAAACAAAACACACCCGCATCCAACACTCATCAAGAGACTCCTTAGTCCTATGCAGGTGAAAATAAAATTTCCATACGCCTTCTCATTACTGCTAACTTACCCTGCCGTTCCCCATTCCTCCACTTGTGAGCCTTTCCAGTGCTTCCACCATGCCTGCTTACTCTTAATATTTTTCACTCTTCAGATAAAGTGTAGTAGTAAAACTTCCCTTAGTTTTAAGTTTTAATTTTGTGTTACTTTTGACAAAGCCTTTCCTCCATTCAAAGGCAAGGAGTTAATATAACAATCTTAGACATAGTATGACTTTTTTATTTGTGCATTTTTCTGGTTTCAAGGATGTCCTAAATTTTGTAAATGACGTGCACCTTCAAGTTTGCCTGCAAAATGCTATACATATATATATATGTATATATATATATACACATATATATATAATAGCATATAATATTTATATATATGTATATATATATTAACCAGAACAGTTTAGGACATCATTACATTCAAATGACTCTACAGTCCAATAAACACTTGATGAATTCTCAGAAATCCACATTTTGGTGAAACGAACACAAAACAGTTTTGTTGTCTGAATTTTTTTCCAGAAAAATCTTCCCCAGATACACATTCACTTGCTTACCTGCAGGATAGCGCTCAATCACTGGCCAGCTGTCCACCTGTAACGTGGCATTGCCACCACTTCTTGTGAAACGGACCACATGGTATTTCCCATCATTAATGATTGCATTAGACTCTTCAATGGCGATGTCATCTGTCCCAACATTAAACTTAACTCCAATTTTTCCTTGGTGCTAGAAGTGAGAAGAGAATGAATAAGAGTTGCATCAACTTGGTGTGATTAGTCAACACTCAGCAACAATTACCTACAAACCACTGTTCAAGTACATGCTTCAGACAATAGCTTCTTTCCTCTTATTTTATTTATGAAAAATGACAAGTGGTTGAAGCAAGGTTCTTGACATTTGAGCAAACTGGGCACATCTCCTTCATGAATACTGATATTGCAGAAGACACATTTTCAAGGGAATTTTGCTACCACATTCTTCCTGGAGTTTGCCACCAAGAAGGCGTAGAGTGGCGTGCCTAGAAGGACTTTCTTTCTTACAGTTCCTTTAATTCCTTCTCCCATTTCACAAGAAAAATGAGACTTGAAATGATTCCTTTTTAATAACTGGTGAATCAGAGCAATGAAATCTGTTTAAAGCCATTTGACAAATGTTCATACTATAGAAAATCATTCTAAAGAGGCTGCGATGCACAATTACATAATGAGTAATTTCTTAGTCATTGTTCACAAAACCATCAAATCCTAAGAGTCTGAGACCTTTTCAATTTCTTTTAAAGATGATATGATATATGATGACACAGGAGGGCGCAATGACTTGTTCAAGGTGGTATATCTTAACAGAAACATACCAGCACTAAAATTCAGTTCCTTTATTCTCACATTATGTTTAAGCTAAGGTGAAGCAAGGGCGTGCTTGCCTAAAATCAAGCCTTTCTCTAAATAATGCAAAACAGCTTTCCAAGTCATTCAAAGCACAAAATTCTTACTGTTAACTTTAGAATTTCATAATACAAGCTGGCAAAGAGAAACACATGCTTATGTCCTCGGAGAAGCACTCTGTAATAGCAGGGCTGTCAGCTCCACCGTGAGCTCGGCAGCTTCGGAAAGCATTGGGATTTGCCCTTAGTCAAGAGCACAAAATACGTGCGCCACAGGCCCTTGTCAAGTCCACAACCCCAAACTGTCTGCAGCTCGCCTCTCATCAGACCTCTGTTGAGAAGAACAACATGAGGGGCGTGGGGGTGAAAGGACACACTCTCTATCCTTTACTGTAGAGCTTTCAAATCAGAATATTAAAACCGAAGGTCCCAGGCTCATTCGTAGAACCTTTGCATTAAACTGGGCAGCAAGAGTACGACATGAGCTCACACAGAGACTCCTTAGGAGAAAATCTTCTCTCGAACTGCATTAATTGAAGGAAAGTATTCAAAGTTATTTGTGAGATTGTCTGTTATCTCAAGTGTAGACATCCTAAAGATTTGTTTCCAGAAATCTCACTATAAGCATTATTCACAGGACTTCTTTTTTATAAGAAATGACTGTGTCTCTTATTTTTTGATTATTTGGGTTGCTTTAGGCTGATGGAATTTTAAAAAAATTCCTAACTTGTTTCAACATGACACCCACATTCATTTAATAAACATCATACCTCATAAGATATTAAGAAATTTTCCTCTCAAGTTGCATTGTGCTTTAAAAAGATATCTAGTGCATTCATTCAATATTAAATAAGCTAGTGAAAATGAGAAAATAGAAATTCTATTAAAAGGAGAAAATATTGAGTACATATGAAAACATATGGATCAAAATGAAAATCTAAAGTCTTCACAGATTTTTTAGATAAAATTTCCATTTTTATTAGAATTCTGCTATTCACCACCTGAATAAAAAAAAAAATAAAATGCCTCTCAATGACATTTATTTATGAGTAATGTTCATGGGAAAAAATGATGGAAATAAAAGTAAGTTTAGGGGAGAAAAAAATCTACCACAATTGTATGTAGCTATTAAGATTGTCCTATTCACTTAGACTCTGAGTTTCCTAATAACTGCACAGTGTCAATCATACCGTTTTCAGTACTTTATAAACATGTATGCGAATAACACTCCCAACACTTCCACAATGGGAGTAATATCTTTTATCTCCATTTTACAGATGAGGAATTTGTACAGAATGATTAAGCAACTTGACGAATAGGGTCATGCAGCAAAAAGAAAAAGCTGTGCTAGAAAGCCAGACAGTGAGACTGTGCTGTCGCCCACAGCCTGGGCTGAATGCAAGATCACCAGGCCATTTCAAAACTGCTGCTGACAGAATGGGTAAATTCAGCTCTCCTGTGCCACCAGGCTGATTTTTTTCTGCTTGAGTAGGTACACCTTGGGGTCTTACATTATACTTGGAAGTTAATAGGTCTGTATCAATCAAGGTGTGCTTAAAATAATTTTATAATGGAAAGTTAGAAAATGATGTGTGAGTGTAATCGAATGTTAAAATAGATTCTTTTTTGCAAGAGCTTCAGCAGAGATCTTGAGATGATACGATAATAAATCAGGAAACAGACTGTTTCCACTTTACAAAATGAGATATGTGATCATATCAGACAGACTGGCAAAAGCAAGAACAGTTTTTAGGGCCCTGAATTAATTACTTCTTTCCAGTCTATCAAAAAGGCAGAAAAGCCAAGAAGAGATTCTTAATTAGAAGACTTAGAATTTGGGATATCATATGATTTGGGCATACCTGAATAGTGGGAGGTTACTTTCACATTATCTGAAGTATAGAGGAAAGGGACTTTAATATCAAAGACACTTTGATATGTATCTTCTCACAGTGCTCAAGGTAGTTAACAAGCTGGGATTTGGACTGTGGGTGGCTGATGCCCTGGTGTCAGAATGAAAACATATTGCCGAACCAGGGGTCAATTTGGTGTCTGTGTTTCTGAGGACAGACAAGACATGAGCATCACTCCAGGACTGTGGGCTAGAGGGTCAACACAAAATTGTGCTACCGTTTTAGTCCGCTTATAGCATAGGCCCGCATGGTGAAGAAAACTCCGTTCAAAGAACTTCAACTTGCAGTGATACTCAGAGCCTGAAGGCAGGAATCCTATTGGACCATCTCAAGGAAATACACTTGCCTTCTTCAAGGGAATCTTGGCAACAACAACAACAACAACAAAATTTTTCCTAATGATGTGTTCCTGAGCCCTAAGAATCTATTTAAAAAGTCTTCAAAAGGCATCCCTCGAGAGCTTTACGCACAGGCCAAACTGAGCAGGGTAATTCCTAGTATATTAGATCATATCCCACCATTGCTCTTTTCTACCTTCTCCATGGAGGAATGATGCAGGAGGAGGAAACAAAGTTACTCAAGGAAGTAATAGTTTAACTGAGAACTTCCAGGAAGCAAAACCCGGATAATGCTGAATCAGTTGTAAGTACTTACTGCAAATAAGTGAACTAAAATTATTTTCTCACGTTTAAAACTGAACAGGTAACTTTTTTTTTTTCACTATCCAAACAAAAGTGAGCAAAGAAATATTGGGACATTTCCTGAACTTCCATGGGGTCAGAAAGAGATATTCCACAGAAGAGATTGAAATTCCTATGGTACTCAGGGAAGCACTGCTTTCACCTCAGGATGTATACATGTTTTTGACTACTGGGTCGCCCACCGACTTAGGGGCTTCTATTGCACATACATTCCTTATCAGGACAAAATGACGAAAGTTCTGCATGTTTTCATATAGACTAAATAGTCTATTCTCATCTGAGTCCTAATGACTAAGGAGGTACAACTTCTGTAAGTAGAAGTAATGCAATGTTAATGCTAAAACCTGAGCCAGACTCTGAAATAACAGCCTTTACGTCACCCGTATGAATTCCTGCACCATGGGAAGCAATAGGCCTATTTTCTTGGATATAGAAACCTTCAGCTTTCATAGGTTTTATTTATCCCCGTACAGATACATAAACAATTAAGGAACGACAGGGGGAGGGTCTGTGACACTCAGAGAGCTCTTGATTTCCAAGCGATGATCATTCTGCCTTGGATATGTTGATTTTCCTCACTTTACGGTATCTTTGACATCTCACGGATTCAAACTCAGAACAGAATTATGTATCACCATAGCACAGTCCAACAATTCAAACCTTTTCAACCCTTTCCTAAAATGCATCAAGGTCATGAAAAACATTTTAGTGTGATAGCCAAAGGATCATTTCCCCTGAAACAAATAACTTGTAAACACAGGTAAGGAAAAAGTATTTACACTGAGCATATTTATAGGTGCAATATTTATGATTCTATCCTCAAATTGTAAATATTCTCAAAACATTCTCATGTTAAAGGACAGCAGTCATTTCAATTATATAAACAATAAAACTTGCTAAGTTTCTTGCCAACAGATAATTATAATTTTAAAGGATTCATTTTAAATTCTTATTCTCCAGGATTAAACATGATTGTCTCGGCAAATTCTCATGAATATTGCATTAGCAAAATCAGCACCCATTCCACTGGACATGTACTAATCTCCCTGTATTGTATCTTCCTTGAAATAAGTAACTGGCTCATAGGATAATTTCAAAAAATCTACTATGAGAATATCAGTAATGAGGCATTTATAATTTAATGAAGACTTTCCATGGATTCATTAAATAAGTAGTGACAAAGGTAATTATTGATTTTTTTTCACAAAAGCTCATGCCTGAATAAAGATTATAATATTAAACCAAGTGAAAAGGAAAATCATGAAATATGACACTAGGAAGATACTTCAAAGCTCTAGCAACTAGCATCACAGTCAAATGTGCCATCGGATTCTTTTTCAAATAACATATTCATTTGAAAAAAAAAAACAAACACATTTGAACCACGGTTGAGGTTTTACTTTGTACTCCGTATCTTAGACATATTTTATCATTTAAGGAAGGCATTTATATGATACACATGGATATATTTTAATCTGTGTGCATGTAAAATGGGTAAATCTGAATATATACATACATATATATGTATATATACATATAAAGATTTAGTATATGCATGAAACACAGGAGCTTACATATACTGAGGTTGTTAAACAGCTGAATTGAACCCAACTATTGCTAGGGAAAAGGCCAGTGAAGAAAAAAATGAAAAAAAGTTTACTCTTTGTTTATTTGTTTACAAGACTCATGTTAAGTAGCACCTAAGAAAATAAACAAGTATGCCACGCAGGGGCAGGGAGGTAGACTGGCACAGAGCCCTGCTTATGCTCTATAATATTCCATCAAACAACATGATGTGGTCCTGTGCTCCAGGGCCCAACTTTGGACACAATTCAAAACTATCTTCAAATGCATGCCCTGGTTGTACTCATTTCAGAATCAAACTTAACTTCCACAGTCCAAATTTGCATTGCTGATTGACATCAGAGTCAGGCTGAAAGCATTCTTTTGCTCTTCCCAAGATTAATCCTCACCAGAGAACAAGGGTTTTAAGGCACATGAGGGACTCTGGGATCTGCATTCACTACTGGTAGAACAAGCGACAGAGTAGACAGTGATGGAAAGCTACCTGTTCTCTCAATTTATAACAGATGCTCTGGAGCACAGCACGGTGGCCTAGTGGCTGGGGTCTTCACCTTGGATGCCATATGGGCACCAGTTCTAATCCTGGTGGCCCTGTTTCCCATGCATCTCACTGTTTGTGGCTTGGGAAGGCAGTAGAGGATGGTCCAAAGTTTTGGGTTCCGGTACCTCCTAGGGAGACCTGGATGAAGTTCCAGGCTCCTGGCTTTGGGTCGATGCAGCTCCAGCCACTGAGGTCACTTGGGAGTGAATCATTAGTTGGAAGATCTTCCTCTCTGTTTCTCATCCTCTCTATATATCTGACTTTGCAATATAAAATAAAATAAATATTAAAAACAAACAGAAAAAGATGCTCTGATCTAAACAATTAATCCTAATACATTTCCAGTGGAATAACTTAGATGTAATAATGGCTGTTTGGAATTGCTTACCAATTCATAGCTACTATAATGTCAACAGGTGGTTTAGTTTGGTTATTTTGACCTGGCACCTCTCCTTTCCCTTACAGCACCATCATTTCCAGAACAAGAAGCTCCTGCTGTACTTTCCCAGACAATTCACATTGAATATTATCTTTTTATATACATTCAGTTAACAAATAAATATTGAATACGTAATGAGAATCCTGCAATGTACTATGTGTGAAGGAAATACCAACATGGAAAGTGTGCTTCCTGCCTTAGTGAAATCTCTTGAACTAAGAAGGTAAACCATGCATGCGAATCTAACCACAAATGAATAAATGGAGCTGCACAAGTACACGGGAAGCAGAAGTCTGAAGGGTATCAGGAAGATCCAGCTGTGTGTCAGCAGTAGGCCAGCAATTGGACAGGTATTACACTACTGACAGTATCCAAGACATAACGCACAAATTAAAAAAAACAAAAAACACTAAGTTCCCTCTATTTTTCACCCTTCTTTTCAGGTACTAAACACCAAATTGATCACTCATGGCCGAATACTGAGCTATACTCAGTAATCTCATCTAAAATGTCCAAGAACACCTGAACGTTAAGTGTCATCAATTCTGTCACTTAAGAGTATTTCATCTATCCCAAATCACAAAGTTAATATATGCAGGCAATAGACCCCAACCAAATAAGTAGCACTCTCTCCCAGAGAATGAGTGTAGCTGTGCCAGTGCTGCATAAAACAGTCCTGAAGCTACAGCCTGCCTAGAGGACTTGTCCAGAGCAAGGGGACACAGAATGTGGTCTTTTCTGTGAAAGCTAGGTTTCTATGTATTACAGCTCCGGACCATAAGGAACTACAAATGGGAAGGAATTTGAAGCCACCTGAGAAAGATCTCACATGGGGCTAACACATTTTTTTTTTAAAAATAGCATTTTTATTTCCGAAATAATTGTTCATTAGGGAAAGTATATCCATCCTAGTATGTCTCCATGAAATTTTCTTTGTCCTGAGTATGTTAAACAACAGTTGCAATCCTGTGGCAGTCCTCCTTTGCACAGTGATACAGAAAAATTCAGTGATCCTAGCCTCTTGTGAACAAGAGCCATCTCCTTAAGACCACTAATTCTGTTTTCCCTCCACTGAAACAAAGGCAATAAAACAGAAGTACTACTTTTTAAATGTGCAAACAATGTATTCCATTATGAAGTGAACTCAAGAACTTGACACTGACTCTGTGGACCCTGAAACTTTGTTAGTTTTTCACAAGTAGTCCTTCTGCTCTGGATACTTTGCCGCCTGGTGTGGCATCACAACACACTCCTTGGGCTATTTCCTCTCACACTCACATTGGCTCCATTCAAGTTCTGTGTGAAGTGCAATGACTCGATGTGATAAAGCCTGATTTTTAGTGTTATTGTTGTTTATTCTTTTGACATTTTACTATTGGCAATTTTAAACCCGTTGGCTGGATATTAAAATAGCTTTGTTCACATTATATGGCCATTTAGGAAACTGTGCAATAACCATTGTGTTCCAGGTGTTGATTAAAACCATAACCTTTGGTTTTCTGCTTCTCTCTGAATCTGTGTATTTGGGCCATTACACTGTTCATTACTTCTACCAGGCACTGGACAGGAAAAGGACATTCCATTAAATCATTACATTGTTGGCATTTCCATGTAAAAATGGTTTTCTTATAAAAGATATTTGGGATTATTTGTGCATTTCATTTACTTGTGTATCCCGGGATCACCATTTTCACAGAGATCTGACTTTATAATTATAGTCTGACTCTAAAGTTCCAAATTTCCAAAGCATATAGCCCAACATTTTTCATACAAATAGACAAAAATACTTCGACAGCAATTCCACCCTCTGCATAGTAAATGTTACCTCTGTAATGTGGTTGTGGCAAAATAAAATTAGTTTTCTTATTTAAAAAGACATGTTGGAAATATCAAGAGACAAATGAATTAATTTTAATAACTGTTTATAAGCCACATATGTGTAGGCATGAAAGCATACATGTACATGTCTGTTATTATATATACCACATGTGTGTGTTTCTACTATTATATGCATATAATAGTATTTTACTAATAGTATGTAATAGTAATATATACACACATATATATATGAAGAGAGAGAGAGAGCAAACTGAGAATATAAAATCAGAATGAAAGAGAAACTGTTTTAAAATTCATGTGAAACATGACTTAGAACCAGAAATATACTAGTGAGGTCAATTTTAAGGCATTTTTGACAAGCTGACTTTTTGATAATGTTCTTAGTTTTCATCAGCCCTCTTCCTAATTTTTTTAGAAAGATTTATTTATTTTTGTTTTAAAAGCAGATTTGGGAGGTGAGCCAGCAGAAGGAAGATCTTCTCTGCTTTCTCACCTCCCAAACAGCTTCAATGGCCAGAGCAGAACTGATCCAAATCCAGCAACCAGGAGCATCCTCCAGGTCTCCCATGTGAGTGCAGGGTCCCAAAGACTTGGGCTATTCTCTACTGCTTTTCCTGGCCATTACCAGGGAGTTAGATGGGAATTGGAGCAAGCAGGACACGAAGCAGCATGCATAAAGGAAGCTGGTGTCAAGGCAGAGGGTTAGCGTGCTTTGCCCCATTCCTTTCTCTTTCTTACGACTGAGGGCCAGGACTACCCACCTGACATTTGTAGAAAGAGAAAATGTGTGCATTTGGCCACATAAATGCAGACAGAGAATGTTATTTTCTTGAGAATCAGCGGTGCTCTACTATCCCTGGAGTGGTAAGTAATAATCCCTGTAGCCATCAAAAATAAATCCATGCTATGTGTGTAATTTTGTCACAACAAAGTTTACAAAAGGGAATATTGACTTTCCAAGGTTGAAATTCTCAACGATTATGACCTTTCTTCATCTTCATAAAACAATAATACTGCCACAAAACTAATGTCAAGAAATATGTATTAAGTATAATAGCTTCAGTGCATTAAAAAAAAAACACTTCTATTCTCCATGATTCATTTACATCACAAATGTGTGCTGTTGGTTATATGAATACATGTGTTTATTCATTTTCCTCAACTGCATGTTTTTCTGACATAAGTAACACTAAAATAAAATATTATACCTATTACTGCATGTGAAGGTTTTAGTATTTTCCAGAATTACTCATTTATTTATTCATTCATTCAAAAACAAAAACTCAGACTTTTTCCTACACACCTGATAATCTGGTAAGTTCTGAATAAAGTATGGTTAACAATGTGAGATGGCACTTGCTGCAGTTATAAGGATTTCAGTTTAAGACCTTATACATTACAATTTATATTTTCTGATGGAACACAATAAATCTCAAGGAGGCAGAGAATCAGGAATCCCTAGAGAATGCGAGTGATTAAGCAAACCTGCTTTAAGCTGAAAAGGAAATCAATGATACATGAAAAAATTTTCTTCTCAGATGAAACAGTATGTGCACAGGTATGAAGCAGGGAAAATATGCATGTACGTGACGGATGCTTTTATTTACAAATGCAGCTGCAGATACAAATATATTAACTCTTTATACAAAAATGATATTCAAATTGCATGTAAATACCTACAGGTATTATCTAGAAAATGTCCAGGAAATAAAATTGGTTATGGAATTAAACAAAAGCTAAACTGTATCATTTGTGCAAACAAAGGAATTGAAAAATAGTTGGCTAAGCAAGCTAAAATGCAATCTAAAACTGCAAAATTGTTGATATCAATGTGGAGCCTAACAGTATGCATCTTGACATTTATCTAATTGTTCCTATGTGTCATTCACCAATGTGCTTTATGAAATGCAATATATGAAACACTTTCTGTATCAACAGGGACTCACAGTTTGCAGAAGTCACTTGCTTCCACAATGTCAAGAAAAGGATTCATCATTCTATGCTTCTATTTCAAAGCTAATGTTTAGTTCCTTTCCGGAATGGAAATGTCTTGTTAACTCATTTCTCTTGAGAGTCCTTTTATCTCAAGATGTATCAAGAGTTCTCCATAAAATTTCTACCTTAGAAATACTGTTTGAAATCACTTGACTAGTTTTTCAAATATTTTCCAAAAATTAGTGGAAGAAACAAAACTTTTCACCTAGGACCCTCTTACCTTCCTGTTACCTGCAAGAGCAGGTGGACAGATTTCAATGTCTGTGTCTCAAAATGCAACCTACTGTGAAGTGATCAAGCCACTTCAAACAAGAAAAAAAGTCTTCATCCAGTTCAAATTATCAAAAAATTTTGAATAATTAAATCCAAATATAGATTTGTCCTACAATTTGACCAAGAATGTTGAAGGCAAACATACACAGACTGCTGAAATCCAATGTGTGAATAGCTTGGACTTCACTTGAGCATGAATAAAGATGCTTTTGATACTGTAATTATTAGATGTCATTCCTTCTCACTGCTCATCCTGAAGAGTCTCAGGATCTTTGGAGGAGACATATGCACAATGATAAAGGAATAGATACAGTCTGAGAAATAAGTGAGCAGAACCAAGTGAATGGTTATTTACCAGAGGGATACGTTTCTAATTTCATGGTCTCTCCTTCACTGGTCTATCACATCAGCATTTCTATTACTGGACTATATTCTATTTTACCACAAGACTTCTGCTATTCTTTCTACCTTGTTAAAACTTCCCTTGTGCCCCCATCCCAAAACCATCAGTCCCTTATATTTTCTGTAGAAAAGAACCTTGAGAGCTTTAAGATGGACCAGGGCATCAAATCTGTTGAATAAAAGTATAGCATTTACTTAAAAATGTGCTTTCATGAAATAAAAAATCATTAATGGTCAACCACTGGAATTCCGAGTACTTAAAAGTCTGGGCTGGTAATAAGCAAAATAATAATAATAAAAAGAAGAACAAAAACAACAACAAAAAATTGTTTCTCTTTCTTTTGATGAGCAGAATTCTTTAGTGAATCAGGGAGCAGCACTAAAGGCAAAACAACTGGGATCCAAAATGGAACCCATACGCGATGCCAGCATTGCTGGTGGCAGCTTTATCTGCTATGTAACGAGCCAGTCTTCATAATTTTTTAAAAGATTTATCTACTTCTATTGGAAAGTCAGATATACAGAGAGGAGCAGAGACAGGGAGGAAAATCTTCCGTCTACAGATTCACTCCTCAAATGGTGGCAATGACCAGAGCTTAGCCAATCTGAAGCCAGGAACCTGGAGCCTCCTCTGGGTCTCCCATGTGGGTGCAGGATCCCAAGGATTTGTGCTGTCCTTATCTGCTTTTCCAGGCTACAAGCAGGGAGCTGGATGGGAAGTGGAGTTGCTGGGATTAGAACAGGCACCCATATGGGATCCTGATGTGTTCAAGGTGAGGACTTTAGCTACTAGGCCACTGCACCAAGGCCTTGGTCTTCATAATGTTTTAAAAGGATATTGAATAGTCCTATTACATGAAATCTTTAAATAATTTAAAATAAATGATATAAGCCATACTTATGTAATACAACATTGTAATGTAAAAATAATAGAAAAATGTTTGGGTATCTGAAACAAAAAAGAAGAATCTGTCTACTGTAATATTTTGAATTCCTTAGTTTCAAATCGTTATTTTAAATGTTGTTAGTTTTATTTCTTTTTCTATCCCATTTAACCTCTCTTTGTAATAAACACTATTTTAAAATTTTCCAGTGAATGTATCAAGTTTTATATTTATTTAGAGATATTTTTCAAATTTAGCCTCTTACTTATTGTCTTCTAAGTCTAAAAGCATAGGCCTAGTAGTTAATGCTATATTTTTCATTTGAGCTGATTATTATGAATATTCTGAGTATGACAGTGCTAAATGAATGCAAGCAATCATAAAGATACCAGTGCTGTGCTGAAAAATGATCAACTACAACCAAAAAAAAAAAAAGGAAGAAAATAAGAAGAAAGAAAAATGAAGAAAAGACAAAACACTTTCCCATCAAACTAATAGCATGCTTTTATGTCAACAAAAAGAGAAGTATATTGGCTCTGGTTTCACTCCAGCTAACAACTAACAAGTAATAATCTTATGATCAACTCACAGCATTTAGCAATTGTATTTGTTGATAGATGAATAAGAGATGCAGCAAGCAAGTAACTGAGGACCAAGATGCAAAGAATGCAAACCCTGTACAATTGGTTTGGTACCATTAAACTTTCGATAAACTTCCCTAGTCAAAATTAGACTGTTAAATGTTCCTTTGAAGTAATGATAATGTAATTTTCTGCTTTGGTTAATTTTATCAGCTGTCTTGAGCTTTGCTATCACAATTTATTTTATACAAGGAAAAAAATGCATAAGAGAAATTTATAAAAGCAATTCCACGATAGATTTAAAGTAATTTCTTAACAACATTTAGGGGGGCATGGCAGGTTAAGTCTCCACCTGTGGTGCCTGTATTCCATATGGTTGATGCTTTGAATCCCAGCTGCTTCATTACCAATCCAGCTCCTTGCTATTGGCCCGGGGAAGCAGGGGAGGATGGTTCAAAGTCTTTTGGCTCCTGCACGCACATGGAAGAACTGGAAGAAGCTCCTGGCTCCTCCTTCAGGCCAGCCTAGCTCTGGCTATTGCAGTAATTTGGGGCAGGGGGTGGGGTGGGGAGTAACAGCAGATGAATCTATACATCTCTCCTCTCTCAGCAACTCTGCCTTTCAAATAAATAAGTACTTTTTTTTTTCTTTTTAAAGATCTGCTTATTTAATTGAAAGGCAGAGTTAGAGAGGCGTAGAGAGAGAGAACAAATGAGAGAAAGATGGGTCTCCCATTTCTGGTTCACTCCCCCGATTGCTACAAAAGACAGGGCAGGGTCAAACCATGGTCAGGAATCAGGAGCTTCATTCAGATACCCATGGGTGGCAAGTACCCAATCACTCGGACCAACCAACTTCTGCTGATTTTCTCAAGCCATTAGCAGAGAGCTGGATTGGAAATGGAGCAGCAGAAGCATAAACTGGTGCTCATATGGGATGCCAGCACTGCAGGGCTAGCTTTGTCTGCTATACCAAATTAGCTCCTGCCTCTAATTTTTAAAAGTATTTCACAGATTTAAACAGTCTCTTCACATTTTATTTTTAATAGATTGTTGACTCATCATTGAGCTAAAGTCTCAATGTTGAACCTGAGTTATAACAGCTGAACAATTTCCATATTTTTCTATTTCTGTTTTTTTCAATTATTCTATAATGACTGTTCCGGCATTAACACAGGCCACCAAGAGTTATAGCAGAAGACTTAGAAATATAGATATTAATATGTATATTTATATGTCAAAATAAAGTATGTATATATGATTAATGCATCCTATAAAATTGAAGATATTATGCATGATTGATATAACATATGTAAATATGCTATACATATACATATGAGTAAGCATACATTATCTGAATTTTGATGCAGTATTTAGGCAAAAGTAGGCAACATACATATTCTCAAAATAAGTTCTCCAGAAGGTAAGATGTGAGCCCAGTTTTACAGTTCAACTGATTATGCCTTTGCCTGCAATGCCAGCATAAGATATCACCAACAATTTCAGTCCTGGCTGCCCCTGTTCTGATCCAGCTCTTCATTACTGTGCCTGGGAAAGCATTAGATGAGAGCCCAAGCACTTGGGCCTTTGCCACCTATCCAGCTGATCTAGATGGAGAGCTTCAGGCTGCCCATTTCAGCCTGGCACATCCCTGGCTTTTGTGGTACCCGTAGGAGTGGGGCGTTGGGAGCAGACGGAGAGATGGCAGATTGTTCTTTCTGTTTCTCTCTCTCTCCTACTCTCTGCCTTTCTAATACATCTTTCAAATAAAGAAATTTCATGGAAACCTGCAAAAGTCTTTTAACACCAAATGAACCTTGCTATACTTATTCTTTGGTTGCACATGTATTATTATAGAAGATAATCTAATTCTCATTTTCTGATTAGCTGAAGTCCACCTGGACTTTCAAGGATTTTGTCTTGTATAAAAAGCTGATCATCATTGCACTAGACATCTTACTTCTTAAAAAAGATTTATTCATTTGAATTGCAAAGTCAGATGTACAGAGAGGAGGAAAGACAGAGAGAAAGATCTCCTGTCTGCTGATTCATTCTCCAAGTGGCTGCAATGGCTGTAGCTGCATCAAGCTGAGGCCAGGAGCCAGGAGCTTCATCCTGGTCTCCCATGCGGACGCAGGGTCCCAAGGCCCTGGGCCTTCCTCGATCACTTTCCCAGGCTGCAAGCAGGGTCCTAGATAGGAAGTAGGGCCTTTGCGATTAGAACAGGCACCTATATGGGATCCAGGCATATGCAAGGCAAGGAGTTCAACTGCTAGGCTACCACACCAAGCCTTAGACATATAAATTTTAAAGAAACTATTAGAGCAGCTTTTAAAAATTACTACTGTTACTCAGTTTCTCAATATTCTTACTTTCCTATCATGAATATTTACACGTGCTAATATTAAAATAAGCCATCCTTTTTACATTTCATCTTTATATTTTGCCTTTGTTTTGGACATCAGCATAATATATCAGGAAATAGAAATGAGAGTTTTAGCACAAAAGAGAACAGCACTTAGATATTAATAGTTGTAAAAGTAACATCACTAGATATGAAAATATCGATTAATATGAAAATGTTGGTGTTCAGAAAACTGTTATAAAAATTAGATTATCTAACCCAACTGCACAGATCGCAGTTGGAATAGCCAAAACATACAACACAGTACCTAGATTAAAATAAGCCAAATACAGATTTATTGAAAGTGTACAGACTTTTATAAGATGATTCTAAATGAGGATTGTATGATGGGTACATTGAGGTCTGCTATTTTCTTGATTTGTGATAGATAATTTCTACATTACAAAGAGTATTTAAAGGAAATCTGAAATCAGGAGGACAGTAAATTTTTTTACCTAACTATACTTGGATCTTAAGTACATAGTATACTCCCTTCTTTTCAGTTCTGTAGTTCTTAGTTGTCTTCCTTGTTTTAATATACAATAATATATTCCAAATCTTGGTGATTCAATTTATGATAATGGTTGGACAATACATTAAAAGTCCAGGAAATCACAACCAAAATTTTTATATAGACTTGATTGAAAATAGCATAGTCTGTCTACATACATGTGTTATAAAATTGTGTGTGTGTTTTGTATGAGTGTGTAGGTTGTGGATTAAAATTTTTTGTGTGCAGGCTGTGGGATTCTTCTTTGGTTAGCATATTATCAGGTACCGTGTGCTTTAAGGAATCCTTAAAAAGAAGGACAGTAAAGCAACCAAGTGCGGATCGTTCCAGGATACTGAACTGCCTTGACAGCAATTACTGCAGCACAGAGCGGGGCAGACCTTAGATTCACAGTTGATGTTTTCCATCAGACCCTACAGCTGCATTCCTGTTGGTTCAGGCCAAGGGAAAATATTGAGAGAGCACATATGAATCCAGGGAGTAAAATTTCACTTATTTGTAGAGTGGGTTTATTTTCATGAATTGATATCATACAAATGAGGTTTTTCCACTGTAATGTGACCTATGAAAAAACAGTCTAGAATGCATGGCTTTATTGTACTGACATTAACTTCAATGCATATGCAATCGTATTTCCATAATATTGATGTCAGTCTCTCTCTCTCTCTCTCTCTCTCACACACACACACACACACACCTGTGTTTACTATGTGAAGAGAACCATTGTTAAGAAGCAGCAAGATGGGACGGGAATACGTGAGTCTAAAAGACTGTCATGCTTAGGCTGATATAAAACGTAAGGAAAAAAGAGGAAAACAATTACCCAGAGAGCATCACATAGGACTCCAAACCCAGAAATGAACAGTGTTGGGAAAGGAAATCTTACATTTGCATAGTCTTCAAGATAAAAGTTCATTTTAAGTTAAATTCATTACTTAATAAGTGGAATGTGGATGTGTCTTTGTGCATGCACACTCAGGTCAAAGACTTAAGCAACAAAAATTTGATCAAAGGCAACGAATAAATGAAAAATTCAATTACAGGATCTCTTTTTTTGGCTTGTTTCTCCAATGCTGGTAATAGTAGTTGCCAAATATAATTCAATAATACAGACGAGTGGATACTCTCTATCCAGGATTTAATTTAGACTATACAAAAGATATTATTTTCCTTCCCTGTACCAGTACTTCTGTTCCTTCATGGGTAGTTGAAGGAATGCCCACAAGTACTTTCCTTTAAGAAAAAATGAGTACTATGAAAGATTTTTTTTAAAAATGCTTGGCATATCACTTGTTTTCCAACAAATCGATGGACTTACATTATGTATAGTGCTTTATTTACATTCTCTTTGCTCATCCATTTAATATTTGAAGCTGCAATTGACTACACTGGAGACCATAAACATAGGAAATCATGAGATTTAGTCTCTTCTATGTTATTTCATATTGTATCAATGTTGCACAAAGGGCAACTAGAAAAAAAAGAAAGGAATATTGCAGATGACTGATAAAAATACCGAATAATGAAAATCTTGGAGTTTAGAAGTGATCTGAGATCTATCCTCTCAACTGATACAATAAGCTTTTCCAAAATACCTCTAACAGAGTATCACAGTGTAACAGAGTATTCAATGTGAAACCGTCTAGTGATGTTATGAATTCTCAAAGCAGCTCATTCCTTTTGAACTTGATACTCACTCCTCTTTATTGGGTCTGCACTACGTTTGGAAACAATGTAATCTGGACCCTATTCCTACATGACAAACTTTCACCTATTTAGAAAGAGTTATTCAGGCCACTTTATTCTGTGAGAAAATTATCTTAGAGTCTTTAATCTATAAGTGAAGTTTTCTGTAATTCTAGAACATCCTATTTGTTAATAAGCTTATATTTTCATTCTTGTCAATACAACACATTAACTTGAATGTGACATGTTAGAAACAAAACAAGGAAAATCTTCCTTAATGCAAACATTATTTTTCCATGAAAATTGAGTCCATTTAATGACCACGTACAATAAAGTTCTCACACTTCTGTACTCTTACTTGCCATATATCTTCCCTCTTCCTGTTTGAGAATGAAATTGTAGGTCTTCAATGACCCCCCTCTAGTTCTGCTATTTTTGTTGTCTTGGATCAAATCTTTTTCCTTTATGGAAAATATTACTTTCAATCTCTGCGGTGTGAGAGACACTGATGGTCTTATTTATCCTAAGCTTAAACTTCCTCAGATCCTTCTTTACTCTGTTAGACCTATCTTCAGACCATAGAAGGTCTCCCCAAGAGGCCAATGAACTTATCTGGACAATAAGACGCTGAACTTTATGCTAGGCAGGTGTTTGCAAGCAATGAATCTCAACTGAACTTGAACTATGGTTATGCAACAAGGTGGAGGAATCCACCATGGGGGGAGGGGTATGGGAGGGGTGAGGGGAATCCCCAGCGCCTATAAAACTGTACTACATAATACAATGTAAGCAACAAATTAAAAAAAAAAAAAAAACTTCCTCAGATCCTTGATAACCATTTCAGAATGAAAATCATTCAGGTGGATGGAGAAGAAAAAAAAAAAACCTAAGCAGGAGGTGAATAGCTCAGATTTATTGATATACCTGTGACATTACACGGTTCCTTAACCAGATGGGTTCCTT
This sequence comes from Ochotona curzoniae, assembly GCF_017591425.1. Classification (NCBI taxonomy): domain Eukaryota; kingdom Metazoa; phylum Chordata; class Mammalia; order Lagomorpha; family Ochotonidae; genus Ochotona; species Ochotona curzoniae. The sequence continues at coordinate 65,869,645 of NW_024466599.1, forward strand.
GTTCGGCCATCTCTGGTAAGCACGCACAGACCCCTGTTACATAACACATAGGTCCATGCTTAACTTGCTCAGAGCACTCTTCATTTCTAAATTTTTTAATTTTGCAAATACCCTTCGAAACACTTATTTGCAAATCTGTCGGGCTGCAAATTCTTGTGAAAACAGAATTTTTTTTTGAGATTGCATGGGCTTTGTCACGGGTTTTATTTCAAGTGTAAGGCTCAGGTGAAGTGAGCCTGACCATGTGTGCCCCAGTGTCATATGGGGCAAATTATTTGCTTCCTTTAATAAAACAGTGCACAAGCTCTGCTTCAGGGCTCTAGTGAGGATAACAAACTGAACATTAGTAATACTTATCTAAACAAAGAAGTGCATGCACTTGGAGAAAATATTTACAGAGATATATGTGATTTTAAAAACCTGTTATCCAAAACTACAAATAATTCTTAGAACTTAAAAGAAAATTTTAAAAATGGATATTCATCTCAGCAATAAACACAAACACACACACACACGTATCTGAGACACTGATAACACAAAATGTTGCTAAGGACACAGAACACAGAAACTCTTGCTCACTGCAGGTGGGGTTCCACACTGCTACGACGATTCGGAAAATGGCTTGGCAGTTCTCACTGAACGAAACATAGTCTAACTATCCTACGATCTGGGGATATGCTGTGATACGGAGTTTTACCACACACCAGAGCAGAGTGACCACTGGAGTCTCTACTACCCTGTTTCTGATCCGTCTCCCCGATAACATAACTGAGAAACAGTACATAATGGTTTAACTACTTGGATTCCTGCCAGCCACTCAGGTGACCCAGTGGAGTTCCTCGCTTCTGGTTTGGCATGGTCCAGCCCCTGCTGCTGCAGCAATCTGATGTGTGAAAACTGATTTTTCTTCCTCTTTGCCTCCTCCTACCACCTCTCTTGAGTTTGCCTTACAAATTAATATCCAATATGAAATATCCAGCAGTCAAGATTCTTAGATTCACCCATTCAGCAGAAAATGTATGTGCACACAAAACTCATATGTGGTTGCCTGCACCAATTTTATTCACTATTGTCAACATTTGGAAGAAAGAATATGCCCTTCAATGGGGGGAAGACACATAAACCTTGATACAGCCAAACAATGGAATGAAAAGAAATGGGCTATCAAGTTATGAAAAGATAAGGAGGAAAAAGAAATGAACCTTAATAAGAACATCATCTAAAATCAACCGTTGAATGATCTCAACTATGATGAAATCTAGAAAAGGTAAAACTGTGCTATCATTAAAATTTCCAGTGGTTGCCAGGAGCTAGGGAGAGAAAAGAATTAGTAGGTAGAGGGGATTTTGGGGCATTGAGATCACTCTCTATGATGCTGAATGGCGAATACAGGTAATTCTAAAAGTGCTAAAATCCATGGAATGTACAACATGGAGAATGAATCCTAAAATAAACTATGGGCTTTTGATAATGATGTTTCCATAAATATTCACCAGTTTTAATGAATATACCGCTTTGGTGTTGGATGTTGACAATACGAGTGACTGTACAATTGGGGGATAGGATACATGGATATTCTCTGTGTCTTCTGACTTCTGAAATGGCTCTAAAATTATAACTAATTTGAATGTATATTAAATATAAATACATGCGGGTTCACATAAGAATCAAAAATTTGAAGATGTCCCAGCTTGGACAGAAACAACATTTCTTGAGGACCAATTATGACTTTGGAATGTAAGCATTTGGCTTTTCTCATCTAATCCTCATGACAAAATAATAAAGGTAAAGATGTTATTAGCTCCTTTTATAAGTAGCATAAGACATAAAATAGTGGGTCACTCTTTCAGTGTCACAGAACTAGTGTGGGATATTGGCAGATATGAGCCCAGGCCATCCGACGGCATGGCCCAGAGTGCGACAATACTCCATACTATCTTACACCATATTCGAAAAACAAGGAAAATTAGAGTGAACAGAGCAGCAGGAAGAGCAAACCCAATGCAGAGAACTCATATTAATTCCTGGAGACTTCACAGCTATTTATTATGCTCTATTTATTTTCACTTAATATTTCCTTAAAATGGCTATTTCATGTCCAAAGTCAAAAAGGAGACATTATTTCTGTAATATCAGAATCATATTATACAGGTGTACTTTTAATTAACTTATAAGCAGTTTTCTGATCAAGAAACTTAGTATTGAGAAGCAATTTTATAGGGTCAATCTTGAGCTAAGCAATTATATGTGTTATCTTTATAACACTAATAGTTAGATACATTGCCTAATTGATTTTTGAACCTTTCAAAATGTGCCTGAAGCCACAGCTTGAAATTCTCCTAAGACTCAACCTCATTTTATTGTGACTAATAATTTTTAGCACAAGGTAAATGTATTCAAGAATGAAGGAATAATTGCATGATTTAAAAGGGTAGTGTAAAAAGCTATGCAATTTTTTGTTGATCTTCCACCAGGCTGTCTGCAGCAACTGAAGTTTATCAGAAAGATTTATGGCACAGGATTGCAGTCTTTAATAAATGACTTTGGGAAGCTGGGAAAACTCACTGAAATTGAAGTTATTATGTGAACCTCACAGGGGTAATTAGAGATGCAATCTGAAGTGTTAAGTCAGCAGCAGTAGCAAAAAAAATTATCAATTAAAAACTTTATTTATGTTGATACGGTTGAAGGAAAGAAAAGACTCCAGTTAAAAGTTGTACATTCAAATATGAATGCTAAAAATTAGACTTTAAGAGTATTTCCCAGTCCTCAAGGGTTTTCAGTGGGGTCAGATCTCTACTGTAAAAGGATCCCCAGAGGAGTTCTCAGAGCAAATAACCAGGATTGCTCTGCGGATCTGATACAGAAGCATCACTTCAGGTTCTACACATGCCGAGCTTCAATAGACAAGTGGAGCGTGCGTCCTCCCATGCCTCCTCTTTTGAGGATGAGCAAAATCACTCTCCAGCTCTATTCTTTCACAATATCATTTTGAAATGTTTGGAAAAATTGAGTTAACAACTTTTTAAAAATGTTGTCATATGAAAAATTAGCTCTTCTTCTAATTACAGGACTCTTGCTAATGATATTGATGCTATTAAGTATTTCTGAATGATGATGCTTGTTTTCTGAGATGTATATACCTATAAAAATACTTAAAATTCATTCATTTTTCTCACATTTAATTAGGGAAGGTAGTGCAATGTCAGAGAAAACCCATGATTTTCTTAACTGACTCACAAAAAGCAATAGAAAACTGCCCATGTTCATGTGTGTGTGAGTGTGTAGAAGCTTAGGATAAAAGGCAATGGATATTTTCAGAATGTTTGTACGAATGTACTTGTCCAAGTCTACTTTGGTCAGAAAATAAAAACAGAAAATAGGCATACACTGAAAGGTTTTCAGGCCATAAGCTGCTGCTTTCATCTTGAAAATCGAGGACCAAAAACAATAAAAACTCATCAGATTTAGGGAGTTAAAATCGATCATCAAAATCTTCAAAGGATTGTGCAAAACCACACTAAGCTTTGAATTATAAAATTATTAGGGATACCCACAAAGTCCTTTAAACCCATAATTTAAGTATAAACTCTGAAGAAGCAATAAAAGTATTTATGTGCTGCATACCTTCCAGCCTGAAAGGTTGAAGGCAGTGCTTAAAGGTACGCCTTTAATAACACAGGTATACAGAACAAACACCAATGTCAAGATGGATTGTAAGAACAAGTGTTAAATGATTATACTTTCCTCCAAAAATTATTTCCTGCTATGTGGCTCAAAACAGAATATTCTGCTTTAGAAAGTATTTTAAGTATTAGGCTAGAGTGTGTATCTGCACTGAGCCACCAGAGTCTCACTGGGTACTTCTCATTGATTCAGTGAGCCACATCAGGCTGTCAGGAAAGAAAATTCAACTGTAAATTTTGAAAAGAACGTGACCCAAAATATATTTTTCAGCATTTCTAGCCTACAAAGAAAATTCCAGAATTGGGCCTTGGCCTCTACTGCTAACAACTTCAATGTAATTACTTATCCTGCTGTTGTCTAGACTATGATGGCATTGGTAGAATACTTATTTAAAAATCTGCTGAAAATAAACCAAACATAGTGCTGATTGTTCTTTTATCCTCTGTAAGAGCTATGTCCTCTTCCAAAAGGACAGGGTTATGGCTTAGCAAATGAGTAAGAAAGTAAAAGTGTTGATAGGAAAATACCCAAGTCAAGTCTTAGCAAAACAGAATGTGTCTCTATATGTAAATATTGACAAAGCAGGACTGCAGGGCAGCAATGTCCAAACCTTCATGTGCCTGTGAATAAATCCCCTGAGGATCTTGTTAAAATGCAGATTCCAACTCAGTGGATCTGAGGTAAGACCAATTCTGCATTCCTCACAAACTCCCAGGTGATGCTGAAACTGTCATTCTGGATCACAACGTGACAAGCAAGGATATGATGTACAGTGAGTTTCATAGATAGACTCAATGTTTCTAAGAAAGCTCTAAATAATTTGAGTCTAAATTATGTGCATGGTCACCTTATCACAGCTTCCTAAAACCACAGGTTAAGCATGATAAATATTTTATGACCAAAAATCAGAAATTTGACTTTAAGATTCAAATTGGTGTTTTTTTAAAACTGGAGAACAATCTTAATGAAAAATTAGTTTTCCTTAGTAAAATTCTCTTCTCTAGCTTTTATCCATAGTACAATCAAAAAAGAGAGTATGGCTGTGTGCTTGATTTCATTGTCTGTAAATCTAAAAGCAGGCTATTTAACTGTTCTTAGATTGTGTGCCAATGAAGAGCTGAGCCAGTCATCTCCAGAAGCGTGAGCATCCCCAAGGAGTTAGTGACTACTGAGGTAGTCAGACCTTGGAGAAGTTCTTCCACTGCTTACAGCACAGCTGGAGATGAACTCTGTGGGACAGACACCAGGCCTCACCTTCTGGAATGTGCTGTAAGTAATCAACAGGAAACAGTGCTTTGCACCCAACTAACAGTTTCATGCCAAACTTATTTTTTTTAAATAAAGACTACAACTGAAAAGGCACAATACTTGTGTATTAGCTGGTCATTTACCTTCAGTCTCGGCTTTTCTTACGCCAGTAGGAATTAGAACAGATGTTTCATTTCTATATCATTCTGGGAATTTTGTGCTACTCACCCAATCCAATTTCTACATAATTAATTTGAAAGTTAGAAACAAAGACTCCATCATTTTATGTTTACTTTATGCTTTGCTGGGAGTCTAATTAGCATGCACTTCCCAAAGCCTGCATGCCCTGATAATACTTTATTTAAAAGGAAAGGATATACATCATCCTAATTTACTCATTATCTTAGAAGATGCTGCTCTTGTTGCATGAACTCCCAAAGGAAAACACCTTACAGCCTTATTTTGAGAATTGCAAGTCAAGGTCACAATTAAGAGTGAATAGAAATCCTTCAGAAAAACCTTTATCCTTTATCAGAGCTTGCTTTGTCATGCTTAAAGCCAGTGGCAAGGATTAGGGAGATGCAAAACCTTATTGTAAACAGAAAAAGATTCAAAGGAAGATTCATTTAAAAAGAAAGCATCATTTAAAAGTAACATGTAAGGAACATCTCTTCCAGGTTTACTGGCAAATGCAGTGAAAGTAAGTAATCCTAGCTCAAGAGATTTTGTTTAAAAATCCCAGTTTGGCTAACAAGACAAAAAGAACTACAATCCACAGATGGATACGAAGCCTCTTAGTTTTCCTACATTTCCATGCAATTGCCCACTAACCATTCTCTGTTTATTTTTGAGTCAATTTTAAGATTCCATTCTTCTATTAAGTTTCAACTAGCTTTTAAAAAGAATTATCAAAAAAGTTTTTTTGGCAAGTATTATAAGATTATGTTATAAAGAAAAAGGAAAAAAAGGAAGTTCCTCTGTGTGTTTGGTTCCAGGCTGAGAAGGACCTGTGTACCCAATTTGTTCTTCTAGGCTCCTCATATGTTCTTGAACAGCTGTTAATACATTCCTGACCTACTGTTGATCAAGAATTCAAAAATAAAGAGGAAAGTGGAATGATAACACTATGTTAACTATTTTCACTGCATCTCATGTTAGCACAACTTCATTACATTTTTAATTGCAGTGTGCTTTCAGAGAAACTATTTGTAAGACACAGGAAAATATCAACCAAATCTCAACATTTAAAAAAAAAATGGAGGGAGATGGTTTTGACTATTAAGCTAAGCTGTTAGACTGTCCACATCTGGAGCAGGCATTATGCATTAAACTGCTGCCTGTGAAAATGGCATCCAAACAGGCATGAGTTTGAGACCCAGCTGCTCAACTTCTAATCTACTCCCTTGCTAATGCTCCAGTGCAAGATGTCCCAAATGTTGTGCTCCTTCAGCCTGGAGCTATTTGGAACATTGGCTAGAAGATGGAAAATTCTCTCTCTCTCTCTCTCTCTCTCTCTCTGTATGTCTCTGTGTAATTCTGTCTCTCAAATTAATAATTAATTAATTGTAGAATATGCTTGTATCCCACATCAAAGTGCCCTTGGGTTGGAATCCTGGCTCCTGCTCCCGACTCCAGCTCCTTGCTAATGCAGATGCCGAGCGTCAGGAATGACAGCCCAGGCAACTGAGTTCTCATCTCCCACATGGATCCTGAGTCCTCAGAGCACACATTTGACCACAGTGGCCACTGCAGACCTTTGGAGAACATACTAGCAGTAGTGACTTCTCTTTTTCTCTCCATGTATCTTACATACTTCTCAAAATTAACTAAAAAAAAATGCTCTATCACCTCTTTATAAAATTTGAATAGGGGACTCTGGGAAATGAGCATGGATGTAAATACCTACACATACTCATAACCAAGTATTCTCAGCATCATGCAGACACACATGCATTCAAACACATGCATTATACTAATCCAAAGTATAAACATTCCTTCCTGTTCTTAGATTGTGATTTATACATAGATACATAGGTCACTAAAATGCCTAACTTTACAATAACATAATATATTGAATTAAAAATAGCATTTACTCTCAATTCCCCTTAAATATCCTTCTCATTTTAGAATTTATTGTTATGCAAGGAATATATAAAAATTTTGTTTTCCTATATTGTTAACCACAGCATGATATATATTCCCATCCTTACTCAGCAACTGCTGAAGTTAGCTTTCCTTAACATATTAGAAAGAGATGATGGGTGACTTAGTTAGCATTAGTTCAGGTTAACTGGCTAAAATGAAGCTGTAATCAGCTGACTATACCTGAACTTAGAGTGTAATACCAGCAATAGGAGATATTGATCAGTAACCATGTATAACATGCTAGAAACTATTTTGGGAGCTTATGTATCTCACCTTATTTAATCTTTCCAATATTTTTTTAAAGGCAGCATCCTAAGCCTCATTTTACAGAAACAAAACTTAGGTGCAAAAACTTGAAAGGAACAACAGCTAAGCAGCGGTAGAACTGAGTTTTTGCATTTTCTTTGTGTAATTCCAAAGTATCTTTATGTAGTACATCATAATGCTCACCATAAAAATCTCTTAATTAGAAAACATATGGAAAGCCACAAAAACGAGGGATAAAGACTATGCTCCTTTTGATTAAGATAAAAGAAAATACCTTATTGCTTTTTGTTAAGACTTAGGAGGAGCTGAAGCAATGGTATACCTAAAGCACAGTTAAAGTAAATGATAGAGAATAGGCATTTTGTAAAAATAGCCAAAGGTAATAAAGCCACGGGTCATGTACGGTACAAGATGAGACAGCACGCCACAGGGATGAACAGCAATGAGGTCTGCCATGGCAACACTCTTCAGATAATCCACTCATCAACAAAAATCTTGGGAAAGGAAGTGCTACAGTCAACACGTTTTCATTTTTAAAAAAGTCACTTTCAGTGATAACATATTCTGAACACAACTAAACACAGTCCTTCAAGTCTAGACAACCAACCTGTAATAGAACGGGTACACGTGCTGTTTAAACTGCCCTTCAAACAATCCTCTTGTTTACCAAAATCTATTCACACTTGTTGAGAAGCAGCTCTCCTCACTTATCTGAAAGTGACAATGAATCCAAAGTATTTTCTCTGTGTTACCGGAGGTGATAATGGAGACACTCCTACAGCCACCACAGGCTGAAGACACCTTCCCCATGCTCTGCGGGGCAATGGCTCATTTTGCCAAGTAAGAATCCTTCCCTGAGGACTCAGACTGCTGAGGTCCACAGCAGTGCGTCACACGTGGCTACTCATGATCTCTGACTGGCAAGACATTCACTTTCCAAAGATGGCCCAGAAGAACTGTAATCCCTTCCTCACTTGGATTTTCGCAAAACCTGGGGGCACTGTTCTTGGTGTTCGGCTGTTGTGAAGACATTCTGATCTCATCCGACATGACCTGCTCATATGGAAACAGCTAACAGCAGACGGCCTGTCCCAGTGTGTTTGGAAAACTTTGCTAGGACAAAGGCCCATTTCCAGTTTTCAGAGGCAATAATTCTTCCAAGGACTCCAAATACCCATTACATTGTCGATTTATCTGGCCTATTTTTATGATCATTAGGTTTGAATACAAATTTTAAAAGAATACAGAGTGTCTTTATTAAATCTTTACCTAGCAAATAAGCTCGGAGCAAGTAGTCCTTTTTATTTTATGAAAAAAAAAAGATAACTACATTTTCATAGTGCTTAAATCTTAGTATTTTCTAAATAATTCATTTTGCTAATTTTTGATTGACCTTCAACAAATTTACTATGTCATACATTTGATGTTCCAAGGAGAAAATGATAATGTAGTAATGCAAGAAGTTATTATAGATTTCTGAGCCCATTTCTCATCCTAACAGCTCATATTTATTATTATTGTCAAACCAATAAACTATACCAAACTTAATTTTTTAAAAAGATTTATTTATTTTATTGGAAAGGCAGGTCTACAGAGAGGAGATATATAGAGAAAGATCTTCTGTCTGCTGTTTCACTCCCCAGTTGGCCATAATGGCTGGAGCTAAGCTGATCCAAAACCAGGAGCCAGGAGCTTCTTCTGGGTCAGTTTCCCATGCAGGTGCAGTTTTCCAAGGCTTTGGGCCATCCTCTACTGCTTTTCCAGGCCACAGGCAAGGAGCTGGATGGGAAATGGAGCAGCAGAGACACACAAACTAGCATCCATATGGGAACCCAGTGTGTGTAAGGTGAGAATTTTAGCCACGAGTCTACCATAGCAGGTTCTTACCTATGATTTTAAACAAACTATTTTTATATCTCTCAATCTTTCTCTCTTTTATTAATCAGCATTTTTTGTTCAAAATGAGATTTTCGTTATGCTTGAATTTTAGCTCCCACATATAAGGGAGAAAATGTATATCTGGCTTATTTCACACTGTGCATTAGCAGAAAGCTGGAGTCAGAAGGCTGAGCTGGGAATGAAACCTACTTACTACAAAGTGAGGTATCTGCATCCTAATCAGCTTTAACCAACAGACTTTCTTCCAGATGGATTTTTTTTTCAACAACAGTATGTAAAGAATTGGATAATACCAAAGTCATATGAATTTAGAGTACAGTAATAAATTTGGACAAATCATCAACAGGTAACACTAAGAGCTGGGTAAAAGAATGGGAACTTCAGGAATAAGATTAAAAAAAAAAAAGCAGCAGCAAAGAGGCAGATCTAAGGTCTAGAGATTTCTAATAAAGATCAAAAAAATGAAAAGGAACCAGAAAAGAAATCTGAGGAGGGTCCTCAAGAAAAGCATAACACAAGAAATCGTTTGGGTCCAGAAGCAAGGTAAATGTACTGAAGAGGAGGAATCATTAGCCACGTAAACTCCTGTTCATAGTCCATGAAGGTGAGAACGAAGTATTGGCACTGATGGTTACTGATGATCTTAATCAGAATGCGGAATCGATTTCCTAAACAAATTTGTACTCGTAACAACCAGAGCTTGTCATGGACAGGCAATGCAAACTCTGAGTTACATTCCAAAGCTGTGTGCATATTTGCATGTGCGGATGCAAATGTATACACACGCACACACCCAAACACCCTGAACAGCATTTTTAGTGTATTTTACTCATATTTCATAAAATTTCTGTTATTTCAGTATAAGTTATAGGTGACTTTTGAATTAACCAGATCAAATTACACAGCCAGCAATCGTTAAAGCTTCCAGTTTGGGGACTCTGACGAATGCACACATTTTCATAACACCAGCCTGGTAGCGAGACAGAGTACTTCTGTCACCCTGCACCGTTTTGGTGCTACTTGTTGTGATCCACGTATTCCCTCAGTCTGGTACCTAACAACCTGATTCGTTAGACTTTCCTTACTGTAGTTTTATCTTTTCCAGAATGTCTTACAAATGGAGTCATACATCTTATTTAAAATTGTGTCATGATTATGAACCAAAACTAGCTTAAAGTGTTTGAAATTCATCTTTCGCTTCCATTAAAATAACTTCAGTCTTGGGATATTTTTCAAACACTCCATCATGATCTCTTAGCATGATCTCAGCATGAAATGTTCCTTATCTCTGTGAGGTTGCACAGCTATTGATTTATATCTCAGTATATATTCATCATATTTCTTTTTTAAAATAAAATCAACATTTCTTTGCTCTTATTACAGATGAATATATGCGCTAACCAATGCAAATATACCTATTTTCAAATGGTCCTTATTCTTTGGAATTCTAAATGCTTCATACTATCATATTGTAATTGTGGATCTATTGAGAACATTTTCAAATCACACTATTGAAACTTAGCACTCCTAACTTTCAACAGCTGTGTTTGAATATAAAATGAGTGGACTTCAATAAAATTGAATTCATCTTTGTATCTATTTTTTTTTTAATTTCAAACATCTTAGTAGCACAAAAGTGTATTTGCAGAGATTTCTCACTGATGGAGCCTTTAAACATGTAAGATTATACATTTGGCCTGGACCAAAGATAGAGGTTGACAGGACATGAAATCCATGGGCTAATAGAGATCTAGCTATTTCTTTTTCAAGACATTTTATCAAACTGAGCCAGAAACTGAGAAGACAGATGAAACTGGGACAACTCAGTGACAAGAGAGCAAAGAAAAATCATGTCTCCTTCCATAAAACATATGAGCTAAGATTGTGGCTTTAATATTAATATTCTCTGTTACAGTTAAGCTTTAAAGTTAATGAAATTCTCACTTGATCTAGGAGCGTGAATATCAAGTTGCAGATGGGATAAAATTAGTAATAAAGAAAATGAAAGGAAAGAAAATGAAAATTTCCTATAGAGTTTACACACACACACATACATTTTTATAACAGGTTAATATGAAAAAACTTGGATATATTCTGGAGATAACCTTTTTGAAGCAGTTCAAGGTATTCATCATTTTACTGCACTTTTTGTGTGTTATAATCTAAGTAGGGTTTTTTTTTTAACAAAATGTGGCTTTTTGTTTTTGGGAAATTATGAGTGACCCGTTTACTGCATTATGAAAGAGGCTGTTTTATTTAAGAAGCCATGGGAACAGAACAAAGCAAAAGAACAATGTAATAAAAGCGTATTCCATCCATTTAGGCACTAAGGCTGACTATTAAAATGCTGCCACTAGGCAGGCTTTTGAACATATGCCCTTTTCAGCATACAATTTTAATACAGAAATTGACATATTGGGTATGCAGCACCATTAGAACATTGCTCTTCCTGCTATGGCTGTGTTTGATTGACCTTGAATAAATGTCAGGAAAAACACCTTTCCTGTGCTGTTTCTGACTATAATTCACCTTCCTTCATATTTAGCTATTTCTCCAGCATTTATAACCCGTGCACTGTTTAAGTGGTAGGTACAGGTACAATACAGTAGATAAAAGAAAATTCATATTGTTATATCGTAAACCTAAGGGAGATGTTTGGTTGAAAAAAAAAATTTGGTACTGCCAGTACAACTGAAGCAGTCATATTTCCCATAGACTTCCAGAAAATCAACTATAGAAGGGCAACTAAGAAAACAATGAAAACAAAACAATAGGAGGTGAATAATTTTCTGACAATGGAGTCACTATATTCATTCTCAGCTTACATTAGAAAATACTTGAAGAAAATGGAGCTCCATTTTCCTTTCCTTTTTCATTTTTTTCTACAAGAAGGCATATCATTAACATTAATAGAAACTATGTTCACAAGAAGTCATTATCATTAATGGCAATTCAACACAGAAAAAGCCCAAGACTGGTTTGTGTTATTTTTTAACATTTCTATATTTTTTCTATTCCATAAAAGATAGAATGGGAGGATGCTAATCACATTTTTGCCTCAGCTCTTTAAATTATACATTTCATTAAATTATATTTATTAAACTGTAAGTTGAATAGCACAGGAAAACTCAAGCTGCAATAATATTTGCTCTCCCAATAAACCACAAGCATTCACAAACCATATGTCTTACTGAAAGTCACTGGGCAAGTTATATGACTATGATTCCAATAAGCACCCCGTTTCTGCATCCAGTTAGGCTGTCTCCCAGGAGTTGAAATGATTAACAGTAAATATAAATTTAATAGTTGTGCTTTGCAGTTCTATAACACTTCTGGCTCCCCCATTCACTGGGGAGATGGGAGGAACGAGAGCCAACCAACTCAACACAGGACGGTCAAAGAATCTGAACTAAAAGGTGGGAGAACACCTACAGGGTCAGATCAAGTGAAAAAAAAAAAGAAATAAAAACACATTTATTAATACTCATTTCACCTGTGCATCAAAACAATGTTCTGTTTTTTCAAATGAACAAACTCAAAGCATGACTAAATCACAAGCAACTTAAATAAATCTTGGCACTATTGCTTTAAAAAACAGAATCTCTTGTAACTGAATTTGGTAAAAAATGTATTTCTTTTTTCTTTCTTTTTTTTTTGTTTGTACTAAAAGTCAAAACTGAAAGTCTGATTTATTTTATCTTATTTTTGGTAAATTTTGGTCTTTCATGATACAGTTTTATAGGATCAGGAATTTTTTCTTCCACCCTCCACATTCCTCAGCAACCCCCCTTCCCAACTGATTTCTCCTTTATTATTATAATAGTTTCAGAAAAATATCTATACTTCAAATACAATTCTGTTTAGCTATTCAAATTCCTAAGAGATGAGCTTTCTAAATATTTACCAAAATCTTTCATATCATCATCAGAGTTCCATGGAAAACTGGCACCAAGTGTTGGTCCAAGATGTGCTTTCTGGTACATAGTTTACAGTGTATTTTGTGTTTTACCTCCCAATACAGGAGACACAAAAACTGCAAAATAGCAAAGACGTGGAGTCTATGACAAAGACATATAAAGTCTTTGTTTCTAATCCCACAAGAAACAACCTCTTAAAGAAAAAGGCTTAATTATTTATTTGAAAGGCAAAGTTATAGACAGCAAAGCAAAGATACTTCCTTCTGTTGGTTCACTACCCAAATGGCCACAATGACTCGGACTGGGCCAGACTGATGCCAGCAGCCTCGGCCCCCAGTTGGATCTTCTAGTTGGATGGCAGTGGTCCAAGAGTTTGCACAATGTTCCAGTGCTTTCCCAAGTGCCTCAGCATGGAGACGGATCAGAAGTAGAGCAGCCGGGACTTGAACCAGGACTCGTGTAGGATGCAGGTGTCACAGGTGGTAGCTTAACCCACCATGCCAAAACGTCAGTCACATTTGGTAAGTCTTAAACCACACAACTTAAAGTCAAAGCAATAAAATGTAAGAAACAAAAGCTAAAAGGATCAGGAAGAGAACAGTTTGCAGTCTAATCTGATGACACAGGGCTCTGATCAATCCCTCCTCCCCACTCCCACCACGGAGCATCAAGCACACAGGGACTTTAATAACTTTTGTTGAATATTGTAACTGTCCTTATTTCATCATGTATTATCCTTCCACACTAGTCCCTATGTAAAATGGCTGAAAAGTGGTTGCTTGTTTGAGAGGAATATATTGTTGCCATGGAGCATAATCTCATTATGATTGCCTAGTGGATATTTCCAAAGAGTATCCCAGAACACAAGTGACTGTTCTAAACAAAAAAGTTCTTAATAAACACAATATTTTTTTAAATAAATAAAATTTTCAAGAATTATAAACAAATTGACGTAAATACATTTCTGTGGTCATAATATTCTGGAGAAATACTGCTATTATCCCTGTTCTCTTGGGTAATACCACAATATGTTTATCAAAAAGGGACATGATCTTACAGGAATATCTTAGTTTTATGATACAAATTTGAATAAAGAAGCATTTTTTTTCTCGAAGTCCAATTAATCAGCTTCCCATTGTTTAAAATTCTTACTATTTTTGCTTTAACTTAATAACTGGATAGGCTCTGAATACCTCCTATTCTCTCATGAAGATGGGACATAATTTAGTGATGCTGAGAAGTCTGTTGCCTTGACTAATTTCCTCTAGAATATAATTAAAAGGGTAATATTTTCTCCACACAAAGAAGACTGGGAAAATTTTACATGTATTTAATGTAAATATGTCTTTATTGATACAATATGAAGAAAGCTAATTATCCCTAGAAACCATGTTCAGGAATTTGAGCACCACTGAAACTCGTTTTTAATTTTGCAGGACTATCAGATTGTTTGTAAGCAAACATTCAATGGGATAAAGCGAGATATGAGTTCCAATCATGGTCTCAATATGATGTTACACAACTTTATGCAGGTGTTTAAATCCTAAAGGCATAAGTTAGTAATCAGAGGATGAAAGTTAATCCGTGATATTTAGGAGTCAGTAAACTAAGACGGGTTCTTAGGTCTGTGGAGGAGTGATCTCAAGACTTAACAATGTCGTGAGAATGTTGTTCTATGAAAGTCTGAGTTGGACCTAGCCAGTCTCCGCTGCTTCCCGGCTTGTGATCATCTTGTTGCATGTTTTCTGTCACTGCCTCTAATACCCTTACTAGTGGCCAACCAGTGATGCTGTTTGATCTTGAATTTGAGTCTCCCAAGCTGTGAACCAAATCTTTTCTCATTATAAAAGTAGCTGCAGGGCCCTGTGCTGTGACCTAGTGGTTAACGCCTTGCCCTGAAATGGCTGTGATTCCATATGGGGGCTGATTGTGTCCCTTGCTGCTCAACTTGCCAACTCCCACTTCCTACCTGTGGCCTGGGGAAAGCAATAGAGTATGGTCCCAGTCCTTGAATCCTGCACCCATGTGGGAGACCTGAAAAGAAGCTTCTGGTTCCTGGCTTCGTATTGGCTTATGAAATTCCAGCTGTTGCAGCCACTGGGGGAGTGAACCAGACGGAAGATTTTGTTGTCTTTCCTCCTCTCTGTAAATCTGCCTTTCCAATAAAAAATAAATAAATCTTAAAAGAAAAAAAAGTAGCTGTGTCAGATATTTTGCTAGAGTAACAAAGAGCTGAGGAATATATTCAATTTTCAATGAAAAGCTATAAATACACTGTTTTCTAATGTTCAGGAGAATGGTAACTTACATGGTTATTTCTTGACTTAATTAATCATGAATATCTCCTCTGGAGCATAAAGAGGCTGTGCCTTAAGACTGATCCAGTCATTCGAACACCACTGAGAAAACTTCACTCTATTTGTGTGAATAACAGATTGTAATTTTCATTGGCACATTTCTATCTTAAAGATAAAGCCAAGCTTAGTGTGACAATCCCTCTGGAAGGCTGGGGTGTGACTAGTTGCATCACGCCCCTCAGGTAGCTGTCATTAAGACGGGCACACAGCCCTTGCGGAGGACTCGGGCATCCTTGTGATCTCTAAAGTGCTCCGCAGAAAGCTGACACTGAGTTCAATAGATGTTTCTTCAATACAGGAAGAAGTAAGTTTTTCTGGTGCCACTTAAAGTGCAGGGCAGTTTGCATCTTCAAAGCATTTTATTCACATTAATTCAGCTATTTACATTCTGCTGATGGTTAAATGGTGGAAAAGGGTAAATGGGCTGTTAAAGGTCTCAGAGAGGAAGCCCCTGCCTGCCAGGAATAGAAACTGCTAGCACCGCTTGCCAGTCCTAAGTTCCTTGACTTTTACTGGGGGGAAAAAAAATAAAAAGGACAAATATCTCTTAGGGAGGATGATGTAGGTGGTGGTTATTCCATAGTCAGGAGAACAAATATGCTAGACTAGATGATGGCAACAGGTCTAGCAAACAGGTATGAACAAACAGGATTTTGCTTTGTTTTTCCTATTTTCAATTTATGTTAACTTATATTAGTATTTAATAGGTTTAATGTGATGTGTAGGCACAATTCTAAGAGTACAACGAAATGCCCTTCTCCTTCCTCTCATTTTTATGGAAATTTGGATGAATGCAACAATTTTGATACTCATTGAATATCTCTTTCATATAATTATATAAAAGCATCCAGAAACCATATGTCTTTCAACCAGGAATTAAAGCTTATTTTGCTATTGGAAAGAGAGATAATCATATATTGAAAATAGTAGTAAAATAATAATTCAAAAATGTACATCGAGACTATTTAAAAATCCACAAATCCCTATTCCATGTCCATGTCTACATGGAGAGCCGCATTAGCACTGTACATTAACACGTGGGTTTCTTTGTGAGATGGCTTGCGTTCCCAAGCTCTTGTTTTATAGGAAAAATAAATGTCTGACTTTCCTGTGAATTCGAAGAAAAGGAAATGTGATTTTTTTTGGGGGGGGTCATGTTTTTTTTTGTTTTATTTTAGCAATCAGCTGTGTTTCTACTTCTTGAAGACCTGCTACTTTCTCAATGTGGCTTCCTTGAAAGAAAAAAAAAATGAAAAAGTCTAGTTTCTATATATCCTACGATAAAGCAGGGAGACGCATCAAGAAGGCACTCTATGGATTTCGAATGATTGGCTGTGTGAACGCTTTACCTCTCCATCTGTTCTCTACTTTGCTACCATCTCTGCAGATAGGACAAAAAGGATGTTTTCCTTTTATTCTCCAGGCAACACAAAAGAGGACTAAAAAGGAGCTTATTTCTATCCAGTTTATGATTTGTTATGGGCAAAGTACTTTACTTAGCTTAATAGTAGATGTATTTTAAAAGATGTATTTATTTGTTTGAAAAACAGAGCAAGAATAAGAGAGAACATGGGAGAGAAAGAGAATGACCCTTCTATCTGCGGGGGTGAGAGGGTTCATTCCCCAGATGGCAGTAAGAGCCAGGACTGGGCCAGGCCAAGGCCAGTAACTAGTCCTGATCTCTCACAGGAGGGCGGGGGCCTATTTTGCACGCCCATTAGCAAGAAGGCAGATGAGCAGTCAGAACCATCACAACTCAAACCAGCATTCTGGTATGGGTTGAAGGAGTCTCAAGGTGTGTGTGGCTTAAGCTGCTGTTTTACAACGTCCGCCCCTAAAACAGATGTATTGGAAAGCAGGAAACGGAAGTTTTAAACGGAGGTTGTTCAGAAGCATGACCAAGAGCAAGGACAGATTTAATACTCATACTCAGTGGCCAGCTTGCAGATGCAGGGAGCAGAGATTGTTTAGAGAAACATGAGATAGCAAATCTTTATGCAAGTAGACTTGGTTTGAACTAACCGGAGGCTGACATGTACAATAAGTCGCTGATGTAAAGCACTGGCTCAGGGTATGGCTGAGTCCACATAAAGTCTTTGTCACTAGGATCCGTAAAGTAGCTGGGGAAACAGCCAATTACTGACAAGTAAGCAATTCAGACTGCAAAAGAAAAATTAATCCAGGAGTACTTTTTAGATCAAAGCAATTACTAAGAATTCTCTAGGGGAAAATAACTCTATTGAAAACTTGGGTAGAACAAATATGCCACAGGTACACCACACCCATACCTCCATTAGCCTGTGTGGGACCACATGACTACCTCTCCAGGTGCACAAGGATCTTTGGAATTCCTTACAATTTTGAGCTTCTGATCCAAGGTGACAATTAAAAAAAGAAGAGGAATTAATCAGCTGGTGATGTCCTGTAAAAGGCAAGTGAATTAAAGTTACACACAAAGGCTAAGGAAATGCTCTGTTCGTGGGCAGGTGAAGAAAGTCTTGCTCTACGTGGTACCTGTAACTGAACACTCATTAAGTCTTGGTTTCCAGGGCAATAAGGGACTTAGTTATCATTTGCTCTGCTACATGTTATTAACAGGTAAGTTGACTGGTGCCTCAGGAATTATGTCCCCAATTTAAGTAGCAAAGAGAAGCTAACAGAACATCTCTGCCGTGTCTCCTCTGAACTCCTTTTTCATACTGAAACCTCCAATGAGGCAGAATGCCTATAAAAGTTAATTAGGACTAAACACAGCTGGGATCGTGTTTAAATCCCTGGAGCAGCTGCATCTCTCACTTGCCTACTTACTCGAATGTAACTAAACATGCAGTGAGACTTGAACAAACATATTTCTTGAGATGAAATGTTTATAAATATGGAAACCATACCCCCTCCATGAAAAGAACTTCAGGGTAGTGCAAGTTAGGCAGTCAAGAATACAGCTATGGAAAATCTTGTGTGTGGTCTGCTGTAAATTTGGGGCTATCCATTTGTTTGGAAAGCAACAACAAAGGTTTTGAGGAATAGCTGTTCATGCTAATGATAAGTAGAATGGAAGATAAGACTTCTCTTACCACATAGCTAATAGAAATACATGGCCATCACTAAAGATGTTCCATAAGACCTTTTGAAGAAAATTCAAGCAGTGGATATATGAATGAAATTTCTTTACAAAGTCTGTATTGTCAGCGAATGGATTCCAGCACACAAGATGCATACCAAAATTCTATTAAGAAAACCAGTCTACTTTGAGGAGGCATATGATAACAAACAGGCTAAGTATTGATCATCAACATCTGAAATAAAAGTGCAGATCTCTAAAATCAGAGTAGCACACTGAAGGATATTTCCAGCTCCATCCCATATGTGAAGCTCAGAAACCATACTTCGTTCTTTCCCCTATCAGAAATCCAGGAATTTTTCCTGTTAAATCTTTTAGATACAAATATTACTTATTGAAGTGTACTTCCTGGACCCTACAAACTCAGGCTCAGGTGACACATTTTGCGGTACTGTCACTGATGAATGATTCTGGTGCATTAGAAAACTTTTAAGCAGGGATTTATCGCCTAAAGCATGAACGCCTATACTCTATTATTTAAAATGTTAGAACACAAATAGCACTTCATCCTACAGCTACCTGTTTCCCTGTCTCCTCCACCAATTCCTGTGGGACATCATCCCTGTCTCTTTCTCTGCTACCTGTTGGGCGTGACCAAGAGCTTGTCTGCCTTGGTCTAGGGTGTGACCCTGTATATACAATGTGATCTCTGATATGATTGGAAGGTCAACGGATTAAGCATACCTTTCATTCAATCACAGAGTCATTACTGGGTGAAGAGATTACCTGAAAACACCCTCTTGCTCTTCCTTTTCTTAGACCTTTATAAACCTGGAACTTGGGCTGAATCAATGGACAATCCTCACCAGCTTGTCCCTCGTGTTTCTTGTGGCCAAAGAGCACCTTTGCATCACCCTTGGTGACCCCAGGGCCTGCTGGCAGGTCCAGAAACATTCCCCGAAAAATTCCCATTAAGTCAGTTGAGTGTTTTCAGACGAGAAAATCAAAAGTTTTACATCCAGAATGCAATGTGACTTTTATTATACAGCTTCTCTAGATAATCCTAAAACTACCTGCTTTTGTTTCAGATTAGGTCAAGAAGTAAATTGTTTCATTCACTATTCATTCACATACTTCATAAGGAAAATGCCAAAATTGAGCAGAAACGTATAGCAGAAATAAGTTTCCACAAATCATCACAAGAGATTTAAGTAGCAGTAACAAGGTAGGTAACAGAACCAAGAATTCAGAGACATCTTCTGTTTGTAAACACTGAAGCGGAAAAACAAGCATCAATTCTTTTCTTCTAGAGTATAAATAAGCTCATTACTACTGCAGAATCAAAGTGAAGGCTATAATTTTTCAGCTGTGGTCTTTTAAAATTTCATGCAGAAGAGAAAGAGATTTGTCGATTCACACACACTGCCTTGTAGTAAAAAAAAAAAAAAAGTTTAAAAAAAATGTTCCTGCAGGAAAATGGAGACATAACACAGATCGTGCAAAGCTACATAAAATCCTGAACAATGCCACCCTCTCCTATTCTGTGCACATGTCATACATATCAGTGAGAAGAGAATGGTTCACAAATGCAGCCCCAAGGAAATGCCCTACTTTTCTTAACTGCTAGGTCTTCAATACAAAAGATCTTTATTCTCTTCTTTTTTCTAACAATATCTTCTTGCTAAAAAAAAAATGTTGAATACAGACATGGTTGGAAATTTAATTTCCAAATTAAGTTTCTCTTCATAAAATTTATATATTTAAGTACTGGATTTGTTATGTAACTGCGTAAGGACAACACAGAATATGTTTTCCAGAAATGAAGGCAATAGGGGACTTATAATATGAGCAAAAACGTTTTTACAGAGAAATAATATATTGTTTAAAATGAGTTGAATAAAGTTCCTTGGTAACAAACTGATTCAATATGATTATTCAAGAACTTCTAAATAGAAAACTTCATTTTGCCAAAAGGCTTAGCTAAATTATCAGAGAGATAACTGGATACATCTTAATTTCTTACTTCATTTAATATTATTACAATATTTTCATATAATATCTAGTGTTCATAATTTCTCAAAATCTTGATCATTTACTGCTTTGTAACACAGACAATTAATATTTCCACATCTCTTTATGAAATAGTGTAAAGAAGTTCTGGCACAACTAAAGGTTGCTTACAGCATTTTTCTGTATTTTTAAGTCTGATTTATTAAATTTTGAGCTATGAAATACTATGGGAAGGCTGAATATCATAGTAATAATACCTTAACTGTCAAAAAATTCATTTCTAGAAGAGAAAATGAATAAAAACAATTGTTTGCTTGCCATCATCTCAGAAGCAGAAACCTAACAGAATACAGAATATTCCTTTGCACACAACAGCAAATAGATCAAAGAAACACCAAAAATTTGAGGATATATGCAGATTAAACTGAAGAAAAATCTAAGCAATCACCTTATACAGAAATTAGCTATAAATGGATCAAGGATCTAAATCTGCACCCAGACACCATCAAATTACAACAGGAAAACAGAAGGAACATCCTACAAGACATAGGCATAGGGGAAGATTTTGAAAAACACAACAAAACCACAGGCAATTTAAACCAAATTAAATAAATGGAACTATATCAAATTAAAAGCTCATGTACAATATGGGAAATGGGAAACAAAGCAAGGAGGCAACAAACAGAATAAGAGAAAATCCTTGTATACTATGCAGCAGTTAGAGGACTAATATCCAAGATCTACAAAGATCTTCAGAAATTCCACCACACCAAAACAAACAACCCAGTTAAGAAACAAACAAACAAACAAACAAAACCAAACCATAAGCAAGGACATGGAAACAACCCAGCTGCCTGTTGATGGCTGAAGAGATAAATGTGGTGCAACTATTCCATGGAATTCTACTCAACCATTAAAAAAAAAAAAAAGATGAAATCCTACCATTTGCAAGAAAAGGGTCCCAACTGGAAACTTTTATGCTTAGTGAAATAAGCTAGTCCTAAAAGACAAACCATGTCTTTTCTCTTAAAAAAGACAGGCTTTATGCAAAGTCTGAAATAAACAGATACATGGATAAACAAATATATTCATACATTGTTGTAGATGAACAGCACAGCAAGACTAGCATATCAGGAAGTTAAGATGCTCTGCAGTGCGTGTCTCTACTCCCAAATAAAAGTAAGACTCCCGAGGAAACATTTAAATGTACCTTGACAGTATACTAGGTTTTTAACCTTTGCCTATGTCACCACATACTTGAACAGTGGAAAGTTAAACTTGTAAGTGTTACTAAGGGATTATATTATGGTGATAATATGGGGGAAATGGCAGGAAGGGAGAAGCAGAAAGGGAAGGAAGGAATGAGCCCCCAAACCTATAAAACTGTAGTGTAGCAAATAACAACAATAATTATCTAAAGAATCAATCTCTTTCTTTTGGAATTACAAACAGCAAGGCATTTATAGTTTATATCAAACGAAGGCATACATCAAAGGAATATAAGAACGTGTAACCCTGCCTGTCGAAGACTGTTTTTACAACTTTGGAAAGTAAGATCCAAAGCAACTGAATTTTATTTACTTGTGATAGCATCTGTTATTTTGCCTGATTTTATTACTCCATAATACATGTATGTATCAAAACATCACATTGCATCTCAGGATATATTTTTTATTTATAATTTTAAGATGAGGAAAGAGAAAGCATTGTGTTAAATCCAACCATACCTTGACATGAACACCCAAAGCATAATTATGACCCACAAAGCATTTGCACTTCGTAGTTGGCTGGCATACACGTGTGGAATGGTGATGTTCAGTGTACAGTGGACATTTTGTAAAGATTATGGCCAATACCGATGATCAGTGCATGGAAAGTTCACTGATGAAGTCACTGCACTGAAATTCCAAGCAAATCCTTCCCGACTTAGCCAGACTCTTGCTCTACTAACTGTGACTGCATTTCCCAAGTGTGTCTATCAATCAGAATTAAAAAGTCGAAATATAATAACTTTAATTTCTTTCTAAATCTGGAGTCAGGACAAAACTTTTAAGTCATTATTAACTCATATTCTACCCAGAATAAAGCACTCAATTAGTCAACTCAACTCTTCTTAATTATTTCCTGTGTCAAAAAATAGCCTGCCTGCCACTCATGGAATCATTCAACCAGAGAGGATGGTACACTCAAATTTGATTGAGAGAAGAAGAGATATTAGATTGTTTGTGAACTAATTCTTGAAAAGTAACTCTAAAAGGAAGAAAAAAAAATCTTTTGACTGCCATCTCTGTGTCTACCTTTCCTAAAGAACATGTGTTTCAAGCCAGAATCTAAGTTTTGTAGATTTGATACATGTACATCATTTCTCTTCCTTGTGTAAGATGAGCTATTTTATTTTCTCAGGTCAATATATAACTTGGACTGGTCTGGATGATTTAGACGTCAGTTAAACACTTTTGTCCTAACATTCCACAAAGTATTTGACGGACTCATTGAGGAAAAAAAAGAAGAAGCATTCATTATTTTCCTGTGAATGAAAACTAATTTTATTTCTGAATTGGTTGCCTTTTTACTTATTGCAACAGTTAAAATCCACTTGATCCTCAGATTCCTACATTTACCTGACAGCTTAAATTTGCATTTGAAAACAAATTTATAAAAAAAATATAGACGAGGGCCTGGCGCAATGGCGCAGTGGCTAAGATCCTTGCTTTGCACACCCAGGATCCCATATGGACGCCGGTTCTAATCCTGGCAGCCCCGCTTCCCTTCCAGCTCCCTGACTGTGGCCTGGGAAAGCAGTCGAGGACGGCCCAAAGCTTTGGGACCCTGCACCCGCATGGGAGACCAGGAAGAGGTTCCTGGCTTCGGATTGGCATAGTATCAGCCGTTGCGGTCACTTGGGCAGTGAATCATCGGACGGAAGATCTTCCTCTCTGTCTCTCCTCTCTGTATATCTGCCTTTCCAATAAAATTAAAATAAATCTTTTAAAAAAATATATAGACATTGGAGAGAGCACCATATAAGATGTCTCTAAATTTTAAGCAACTGAGTGTTAACAGATGATATAACCATTCTGTTATCCAAAATTTTAAAATTCTCTGCGCAGTGAAAATAACACGAACTTGAAGGAGAAAGAGATTCTGTACTGTTTATGAAGAAATTCTGTGCCTTGCAGCAGGTAGAAAAAGGCAATTCAATAAGACATTTGTAGCACATTAATGCAGATCCTTAAGTTTATTTTGTGGTTGGGAAGAAAGGGAACATGACAATAAATTCAGTATGGCTTATAACAGACTTCTCATTCCTGTCTCTGTCGGCATCTGTTCAAGACTGAAACTCCTTTGTTTCTCCTCACAGACTTTTGCTTAAACTGAGTCTCTATTGATTCAAACTTTGAAGAAAATACATTTTCGGAAATTATTATCATAAGGCAAAGAATTCCTCACACTGTGTCTTAAAGCATACATTTAACAATGGTCAATTTGTGAACTACCCTGCCCCCTGATTATAAGACTTGAAGTCATGTCATTTTCTTGTTTCATTCTTTTCCACACTCAACAGGTCCCCAAAGAGCCATGTGCTAAAGTTAGGAACAATAGTCCCATTAGCTTGCCATAAAAGCAAAGTGATCCATGTGTTTAATAACATAGAATGTGAGCCATAAAAATCGGATTCCATAATTGAGAGTTTTTTTTGAAATGTGGACCAGAGAAATCACATGAAATGTGCCAGGTTGAAAGGTGAAGATAAAGAGTCCACTTTATAAATGTCTAAGTTCTCAGTCACCAAAGGAGATACTAAGGACATAGTTTATCATGTGAACTAAGGTAATTCAATCGTGTAGAATGATGAAAGTGGCACCATTAATCCAAATATTCATTAGTTCCTCACAAGGACATGAACCAGATAGGTTTAACACTTATCACTGCGAGGTAAAAATAGGACAAATGTAAAACAGTGGAAAAGTTCTCTTCAATATTCAAGCAGATGAATCAGTAGCCTGCCAGTAATGTTACACATTTTAAAAAAGAGAAGGAACTCATTATCAGCAGAAATGACTTTGGTGAGTATTATTAAACCTCAAATAAATTTGGACAGAATTTGTCAAATAGGGTATGGTTGTAGAATTATAAATATAATTGGACATTTTCAATTTCATATTTATACCACTCGATAGAGATTATATTAAGGACACATTTTCTTAAAGTTCGTTCTTTCTTTGAAGGGAGGAGAAAAATAGAGGATATGAGGACAGCAAAAAGAGAGGACAGGGAAAAAGAAAACAGGAGGGGAGGGAGAGGGATTGGAAGGGAGAAAGATGGAGAAGGGTGACCTTCCATTGCATGCTTACTGTCCACACAGCTGGACATGGTGGGTCTGGCCCAGCTGCCACCAGGAGCCAGAAACTCCATGCAAGTATTTCACATGGGTGTTAGGTATTAAAGAACTGGGCCATCCTCTGCCAACTTTCCAGGCACAATAGCATAGACTGGGATCTGAAGCAAAGAGGCTAAGAGTGGCATCTTCTCCCTGATATGGGATGCCGGCAGCACACACGACAGCTTAACCTGAGGTGCCACAATACCAGCCACACAGAAAAAGAGACATCGAGCAAAAGGTACAAAATTTTCTGAGTGTAAGCCTTAATTTTTATTAAGAAATTATGCAGGTGGAAGCTGAAAATACTAGTGTCTATTAATATATTTATTTGAAGAAAAATAAGGATTTTTACTCCACCATATATAGCATAAGAGATTTTTCTGGCCCCTAAGGCTTTGTACATCAAGATAAGCAATATTGAAATTTTTTTTTTTTAAATCAGTGAAGGCACATGTTTGCCTTTCCAAGGGCCCAGAGGCACAGAAGTTTTCACTAAATATGGTCCAAATATCATATGCAACATTAACTTGTATTTTGGAAAAAATACAAATATCTCAGACCTGCTAATTCAGACTTCAACGTGTGATCAAAAATCTTACATTTCCAGAACTTGACCATACATTTTTTCCATTCCTAAAATCTTAACTTCTGGACAGGATCAAGTCTAGAATGTTATTAGATAACTTGGGACGTTTAAACAGAATTTGAGTCCTTCTTAGCAATGTTATTGAAAAACCACTATATTTGTCTTTAACCTCCTTTGTGATACAATTCAAACCCTTCCTTCCATAGGAAGTCCTTCATAATTTTCCAAGCCCATACTAATCACTCATGCATGGAACCCTTAGTCACTACCACGCAGTGAAATTTTTCTTATTACCCTTCAATCTGGGTTAATTTCCTCCAGAGTGTTACATGTTTGTCCATAGTTAGGGCAACAATCATAACTTTAAGTAGCTAGAGAGGCCAGGCAGTAATTTTCAGTAGAAAAGGGGAGAAACAGAGACAGCTTGCCTATCCAATGACCACAGTAGTCATCCAGTTCCATTCGATTACTCTCCTTAAAGAATGCAGCCTTTGTCATACATTCTCAGTGTTTTTTTTTTACATGATACAATCCATATCTTGATTTGCAAATGAAATAACTTGATATTTAATTACTGACAGCTAGTTTAAAATATTTTACTGTGGGGCCCTAGTGGCTGAAGTCCTCGCCTTGCATGCTCCAGAATCCCACATGGGTGCTGGTTCCTATCTTGGCCACTCCACTTCCTTCCCAGCTCCCTGCTTATGGCCTGGGAAAGCAGTTAAGCCTTAGGACCCTGCACCCCTGTAGGAGATCCAGAAAAAACTCCTGGCTCCTGGCTTTGGATTGGTTCAGCTTCAGGTGTTATGGCCACTTTGGGAATGAACCAGTGGATGGAAGATCTACTCTATTTCCTCTTCTCTCAGTAAATCTGACCGTCCAAGAAAAATAAATAAGCCTTTAAAAAAAATATTTTACTGCATAAGCAGGCACAATGCAAACAAACAAAATACATGTTGTGCAGGCTTCTGACTCATAGTAAATCAATTTACCACATCTAACTTTGTTAAGCTAAAATATTACAGAAAACGTGTATGTAATTTCACACCTCTCTATGATTTACAACGATGCAATACAAATGTGGAAGTTCCATCTCCATCAGTTCCAGGTCCTTATCCCTTTAAAAGGAATAAATATACAGAATGAGAGGTATCTATAAATAATTCAAAATCTAATCAGCAAGAGGCAAATCAACTCAATTTAGAGGGCAGTGACTGAACTGATCCCAAGAATTACAGAGAGCGATGATTAGATGTAGATGTTACAGGAATCCATAGAAAAGATAGAATATAAATTAGATCACAAAATGTGATTAAACAAATGAGTTGACACAACCTTGCGAAGGAAGGCTTTAAAATTCCCTAATACTATAGCATCTTATCAGACTAGTCATATAGATTTTAGAGATATGGGATTTTCAATAGTTAGAAATATTAATAACTTGAAAGAAGGAAAAATCCAGAAAGTACTGGATTTTAAAAGGAAGTTTAAGGATAACAGACTGAATATAGTCAAGCATGTGAAAATAAAAATAAGCTTAAGTCCAAGAATAAAATGTGTCCAAAAAAACAAAAAGGGCATGTCATTGGAAATGCCCATTTACTGCTCATCATTGCATTTCCATGAAAAAAAAAAGGCTTTTGCTTTATCCTTTGTAAGCCTCAGTATTTAGCATTTCGTATCATCCATTTACAGATTGAAAACTAGCCACAAAACATGGGCATGGGAAGAGAAAAGGAAAAAAACAGAACAGAATGAGAATGCAAATTAATCTACACAGGGTGGCAGAAATACTGTCTACATAAATATACTAAAGGACATGTGGAAAAGGAACATTGATCAATTAATCTCATTAGGGCTACCATTCAGAAAATAATGCGCTTAAGCACAGTGGAGAGTTTAAATAATCTGAAAGAATTTTATAGTCATATAAGAACACTCAGACAGAGGATCATCCTATTAAGGGAATTTAGAGACACTCTAGGCTGGGAGACACTAATTTAAGTATAATTAAAATCAACCCAGACACTAAACATAAGAGAAGCTATGTAACTTTCGGAAATCCATTATTATCTAAGAACAGAGTAGCAAATGTGTAAACACCCCAAAGCCAGACTAATTCCCCTTAAAAGCAAAACAAACCAAAAAAACTCTTCCACTCTGCATCACTCCCTTTTCAAACATACTTTCAAATCTTAAATCTGGTGTTCAACAGCCACAATCCGGCTCTACCTTGGCCTTCAATCATACGTCCCAATCTTGCAAGACACTGCTGATCACATGAAGTATTCTGACCTATTTCCTGTTGTGGAAAGTTCTGTACCCACGCTCTCCCAAATCCCGACACTTTAAACCTTCATCTTCACGATCCCCTTCCTCCTTCGGAACCAGCTACCTTTCAGAATCCTGTATTTCAACATAGTAATTTCTTTTTAGGACAGCAATTGCTGTTTGTTTCACATCAACTATAGCAATGTGGGCCCTCATGTATTTCTTAATCACATAAAAAAAGGCAGTTAGCCTTTCTCAGCTTCTCATCTGCCCTGCAGGATCTTTGTTCACCATCAGTATTTTTTAATGTACCTTAGAGAAAACAGGGTTTTCCTGGAGCACACGCTTGGTATTTTTATTTTTAGTGGACTTACTGATTGACCTGCATCTTTTCAAAACCCTCTTTGATCTCTATCAGTTCTAATATTTCTCCAGTATGATGCTATCAAAACACAGTACTATGTCCTGAAACTAAGGCTATATATCTCACTTCTTCCTTTTGGTCCTTAGGATGGTTTTCCAGAGCAAAGCATTGTGCCTGATTCTTTCAATGAACATACTTCTTTTGAATGAACATACTTCACTGGAATCACAACACAGTTATCTTTCAAACTTTAGCCTCAGGGTATCTGGAGGATGATGATGGCCCAGGAGGCATGTTCCGACCCATGAAATCCTCAGTTTCCGCCCTTCTTAACTCACTTATTAACACAGCCACTCTCTTTTCAGCCAATGAGTTTCTTTCATTCTTTTCTTATTTCCATTAGTTTCAAGCTTTACCTGAGTTTGACTTCTCCCTGCTCTGCCTATATCTTTGCTACTTTGCTTTACATATGTAGGCATTCAAAGCCCTTATGAGTTTTGTTGGCTACCCAGCCTGGATGACAAATTGGAAACCTATGATGAAAGAAGTGCCGTAGGAAAATCCTGGCAGATACTGCCACCTTCAGGGACTGTAAGAGTAGCATGTTAAGTATCATCTCCATTTCATGAAAGAAGAACCTTAATTATCTTAGAGTTGGAATAACATATATTTGAACTATATGGATAGGAGCAGGCCAATTTCATTAAGACTCGAAACTTTTGATTGGGAATTCTGCATAAATGTGTGTGTGTGTGTGTGTGTGTGTTTAATCATTAAACTGGGTCAGTAAATTAAGTTCTGCAAGAGAAAAATCACTGAAACATTGTGCTCTACCCTTTATATTACTAACAAACGTTTAAAATATTGATCATAAAAATATTAAAGCACATACTTCCTTTTGACCTTATATTGGTTCTGGAAATTGATGTGACAATGTATACAATTATGACAGGATACATATCTATGTCAAAGTCAGTATTATGGTATGGTGGGTTAACCTACTGCCTGCAACACCAGCATCTCATATGTGTGCCAGTTCACATACCAGCTGCTCTATTTCCTATCTAGTTCACTGCTAATGACCTGAGAAAAGTATCAAAAGATGGCACAAATTCCTGAATACCAGTCACACACGTGGGAGACCCAGAAGAAGATCCTGGCTTCAGCTTGGTCAAGCTCAGACCATTGCAACCATCTAGGGGAACAGCCAGTGGATGAAAACTCTTTCTCTCATTCCCCCTTTCTTATGTCACCCTTTCAGCAAAAATTTGTTTTAGAAAGAATACATATCTGTAGCAAAGATATCTATGGGTTTGAAGGTTTTTTGGTATATCATCCCAAACTAAAAACTCAATTTTAATTATTTGTAATACTCTTGAAATGGTTATATACAAAAAGCTTTATTAAGTATGTAATGTTGGGTAACTTAATATCATTGTTAAAAGAATGTTTAGAGAATTATTTAGAGAATACTATAAAGTATATATTTTACACATTTTTACATTAAGTTGTAAAAGCTGACATTTAAATTTTATTTTAAATAATTTCAAACATATAAAAAGTAGAAAAGCACAAACACTCCTTTTTACCAGTTTAGCCATTAATATTTGTTGTTATTAATATTGTCTCTATTTCTCACTTCCTTTCCCATTCCACACATACATGCCCACACACATTCACACACACTTATGCATAAGGAAATGTCTTTTCTGAGCCATGTGATGATAAATTAGATACACTGTGAAACTTTATACATAAATATCTATGAATTAGTTATCTTTACTAAATAACATAGTATCTGATCTTATAATCCACCATTTATGTTTCCATTTTGTCTGTTGATCCAGAAATATCTTTGAGACCATTTTCTCCCCTGTAGGACATTACCTAGTTTAGTAAATGATTTTTCTAAGTCCTTAAATCTGCTTCTCGGGGCAATGGGAAGGAAGAGTTTCTGTTTTAGGCATTTGGGCTGTCAGATGCCTATAAGTCACTCATTCCATTGTAACTTTCTACATGATTATTCTGCTACCAGCCAAGGACACTGGAAAGGAAGGAAGAAAAGAGAGAGAGACAAAGACCAAAAAAAAAAAAAGAGTCTTCCAAAATAAAAATCAAAACAGTAAACCGATCAATGCCTACATGTGAGTTAAAAAATACTCCTTTTCTGATTATTATTGAAATAAAATGTTTATTTGTCATATATTTTTGTTTTTTCATCATTAACTATTTTTCTCAGAGGAAATGTTCTTTATTCTCTTACTTTGAATTAAGAGCCACTTAAGGCCAAGTCTATCTTGTTTCTTACACTCCACATATGTTCTTCCCTTGACTTTATTTTATTCCCCTGGGAGTTTATCCAATAGTTCTAGCTGAGCCTTTTATTGCCTTCCCAATACCACATCATGAGACTTCAAAAGCAAAATCACTTCCAAAAATACAATTTCATTTTCTCTGAGTTGTCAAAAATTTTGGACATTGTAAGATTAAATCTAGAACAACCTTTTTGTAAAATCATGCTTTGGAATTCCTTGGCACATCTGATTTAGGCATAGTACTTTCACTTGACCATGACTTGAGATGCTTGGTGAAGTGGATTTATTAAGTTAAACAAATGAAACCAACTGGTACTCAAAGGCAAATTTATTTCTAGTGTAGCTCAGGAAAAGTTTACATATACAGGGAGTAAGTTGTAAATTGGAAAAAACCATGAGCTAAGCTGAATGAAGGTTGATCCCCTCCACTCATACCCAAGGATTAGAATGGGCAAAGAGGCAACGTTTCAATAATTTTTCTTAACATTTATAGATAAATGAAAATCCAAATAACTGAATTTGAAAATAAAACACTTTGTTGCTTTCTATATGCAGGATCTACCTCTGGGCATTTACATTCCTAGAGTAAAAGAGGGAAAAATACAATTGAACAACAGATGGTATATTTGAAAAAGTGACTCTGAGATTTTGCTAAGCTTACTGCTGTGCAACTGATTTTAATATGAAGTCATATGGGGAAAGGAAATCTTCTCCACATAATTAAAACCATTCTAGTGATACACAATTCTCTCACATGCAAAATTAGGAAATTGGGTTTAGCTCCACCCAAGTTACAACAAATTCCAGAAAATGCAAATAGAAAACATTGGAAGTTTTCTGGCTTCATGGCTAAAGTCTGTTAAAATGATATGTGCATGTTGTTTGCCTTCTATAAAAGACATCCTAGTTTAAAAATTGATTATGAGTGTGAAATGGATCTTGGGCTGAAGTGGGATATCTGTGAACTTGGAACATTGTCAACTGTGTAGAGGTCCACACATTCTCCAGGCTATGGCTTGGTAGCAAGGTTCCTGCTGATTTCCAGATGTTTCCACTGTCATAGCCATTTCAGTAACATCTAAACTAGTGGATACATGTTAAGCAAACAAACTCAGTATGCATGCTGATCTGATACTGTCCATACTATACTACTACTACTAATGTAAAACTTGGAGGTCATCTGCATCTCAGACACCAAAAGTGTTATAATAATACTGCAGGATATACAGTATCACCAGTTACCAAGTT
This sequence comes from Ochotona curzoniae, assembly GCF_017591425.1. Classification (NCBI taxonomy): domain Eukaryota; kingdom Metazoa; phylum Chordata; class Mammalia; order Lagomorpha; family Ochotonidae; genus Ochotona; species Ochotona curzoniae. Next base: position 65,901,404 of record NW_024466599.1, read on the forward strand.
GTCTAGCCTCTGCGTTTCTTACTTTCAAATGTAGGGCTACTAGTAGCTTATACTTCATGAAATCTGTACAGTCAATAGAGGTTTAATTCAAGCATGACACTGTTTATTAAATGTTAGTTCATATTAGTACTACTATACAAATACCTGAAGGGGAAGAAACATATGTAATTTTCCTAAATTAGAATTTGTTCATGTTACCATTTCATCAATGTTATTTTTCTCCTCCTGAACACATGGTTAATAACACACACGCACCTGCACATCCTAGGGACCGATATGCCTTCTGTAATGCTTTCAGGATTGGCATATCCCTTTATGTCTCTGACTATCTCATGATTGGGAATTACAGTCAGAAAATGTTCTTGATGCTAAATTCACACTGTCAAAGGATGGGCATAAGATTTAATCACGTATTTAGTAGCAATGTCTTGTCTCTTCACATGATAAAATATAAAACCTTTAAAATCAGCCATTTAGGGCCCAGCATAATGGCCTAGTGGCTAAATTCTCACCTTGCATATGCCAGCATCCTATGTGGGTGCCAGTCTGTGAATGGGTTGCTTCACTGCCCACCCAACTCCCTGCTAAAGCCTGGGAGAGCAGTGGAGCATGACTCAAGGCTTTGGGACCTTGCCCCCACATGGGAGACCTGAAGGAAATTCCAGGTTCCTGGCTCCTGGCTTTGGATAGACTCAGTTCCAGCCACTGCTGCTGCTAGCGGAGTGAACCAACCAACCGCACATCTTTCTCTCTGTATCTCCTTCTCTTCATGTACCTACTTCTCCAATGGAAATATTTTTTAAATCTGCCCTTTAATTGTCATCTGAGGACTCAAATGATCCCCAGAGACCATAACCCTAGATATGCAGAGACAGATGACTGACCCAGAGAAAATGTACACTGACATGTGTCAATTGTGAGGTTCTGGGAACAGAAGATTAAGTATGCAATGCATAGATTCACCTCTATGCTCAAAGTTGATCTGCCAAGTTCATATTAACAATATGGTCTCCCTTTGAACATAGAAGTAAGTACCGAAAATGCAAGTCGTTCAGAAAAGCATGGCTCATGCCCACAAGAAAAAAGCAGAAAAGTGGAAAGTCATTGCTAAAAAGAGATACCTTATTTTTAAAATATAACTTCACAGAGAAATTATGAGAGATATTGATGTCACAAAACAATAGGCATCACTGACTTCATGGAATCCATCTTAAATCTACTGGTGCTTGTGAAAGGAATGAAGACTTTCAGAAATGAATGAGACAATAAGACAATAGGTGGCCATCTTGTGAAACAGTTTTACCACCCAAGAACTTGTTTGTAAAGAAGTAGGGATCTGTCTATTCCAGAACTCACCATTACTGAGAAGCAATTCAAAGAACCCATGCAAGCATGTGTTTGCAAGACAAAGGGCCTATTAAGGGGAATATGTTACCCAGCAGTTAAGGCTTCTGGTTTTTTTTCACATTTTACATTTATTATTATTATTATCATTTTATGATACAGTTCCATAGGCTCCTGGGATATCCCTTATCCCAGTCCCAATTCTCCCCCCCCCCACCTAGTTCCCCTATATCATTACTAAAGTATAGTTCTTCACACACAGTCATATGTCCATCATTGCGGGCATGGACAATGGCGGAGAGTCCAGCATCCTATTGTCAAGATATAGTAAACAGTTTCATTGTAAGTCCATCTTTGTCTGGAAGTAGAGATGCATACTGCATTATATCCTCACATCTGGATATGTTAGTCTCCATTTCACAGCTACTGTACATCCCCTCAAATGAAAAGTCATAATACAAAATCAACAATAGAAAGAAAAATAGAAATTTACAATGCCATGAAGTTAAATAACATGTTACTAGATATGACAGTCTCTATTACACAGCTTAAAAGAAAAACCACATGGTGTAGTTAATTTTTTTTCTTCCTGATGTTGATTTTGTTTTGTGGCTTTTCATTTAACAGTTAAGGCTTTTGTTAAGAGACCTGCGTCCCACATCAGTATATCTCAGCTCAGTGCCGATTTGGGCTCCTGACTCCAGCTTCCTGCTACTGCAGACTCTGGAAAGCTCAATAATGGCTCAATGGTTGAGTAACTTGCCACCTACATAGAACTGGATTGCATTCCCACATCTTGACTTCCCTGGTCAATGTCTCATTGTTTTGGGAGTTCTCTTTTTCTGAGTGTCTTAAATAATGTATTTTTAAAAATATTGGCAGCAGGACAAGCTGGGTGGATTCCAGTCTTGGGGCAGGGGGCGGTCTTAACCCCTCCACAGGGTGGCACTTGTGGGGGGCACACCTGCCGAAGGGAACCCCACTGGGGACTCAAGCCAAAGCCCCCACCGCAAGGCAGGGGCTGAGTTCTCGGCGTTGGACAGCCAGTACACCAAATGGTGCCAGGCTATGCCTGCTGGCTGCCCAGTGGTGAGCTCTGGGGTTCTTATGATATGAAATAGCCACTTAGGAACACCCATAAATAAGGCCAGCTTTAGTGTAGGTGAGACACGAATTCCTGGTGATTCCCAGGAACATGGACATGAAACTTTAGGGCAAGCGTGGGACTGAGACCTGAAAGTTTGGACTGCGCAAACCTTAGCCCACAAGCACGATTGGAAAACAGGTTGGAGCTCAGGACATGCCCAGCTAGGTTTTTGCACCAACTGGTGTGCATGAGCCACAGATCTGAGTCACAGTGTCTAAGGCAGAGGTCGCAACAGGTGAATGGGGCTGTGTTCGGGTCACGATACAGTTATTGTCTCCCTTGGCACAAGTGTGGACTGGGCTAAGATGCACTGGGCCGGGCCAGACTGCAACACCTTCTGGTGCTTTGGAGGACCAGGGTAGATGTTGGACAGACTAGGCTAGGTCTCAACCCCAACTGAGCCATATACGAGTTATATGGGGGTGTGGACGAGCCGTTGCTGGGCTGAAACATCTTACAGCAAGAACCAGAATAGGATGAAGGCCAGTTAGGAAAGGCCACTGTTCCTGCTAGCACAGGAGGTGAATTGGCACATGGACCCACTCTATGCACGAAACCTGGTACTTGGAGGGGCTCTGATGGAGGAGCCCGGGCAACTCCTCTGGCAGGACACAGACCCTGCAGGTTAGTACAAGAAGCATGGAAGGTAACAGCCAAGAGGTCATGGAAAGTGTCCCACTGGCATGCATTTGGCATGGGTTGGGGGCAGATCAGGTTGAATCTGTTCACATCATCCACTGGTAAATCCGAATGCCAGAACAGAGTGTGGGTTGAACCAGATTCAGTTGCAACAAAAGCAGCACATAACATGGAATACCAAGGTGAGGTTGCCTGAGCTGAATGTGACCGCAGCACCCAACCAGCACACACGAGAATCAGGAAGGGAGGAGGGCAGAGCTGGCAGGGGAATAAGGGGTGGTTCCCTAGCTGAACAGCTACTCCCACGGGGGAGCGTGAACTGGGAAGGGGGTAGACCAGACCAGGCAGGGCCACAGCCTGGTTTTCCCCTGATCTGGTCCAGGCTAGGCTGATTATTCCTACTGCTGCAATCTACAATTAGAGTGGGTGAGGGTTGTTGGGGCTTAGCCACAACACCAGCTGGCAGAAGCTGGCACTGGGGGTTAGTTATGTCGAGTTGAACCACAGAACCACCTGGAGAGGGCATAATCAGGGAATGGGAGTGACCTGGGAGGGAAATAGAGGGATCCTCCCTCTTGGGTTACCACCCCCCACGGGAGGGCATGGGAACTAGGACGGGGGCTGGGGTGGCTAGACAGACACCCAACAACATCCGTGAATGCTGGATAGATGAGATGGTTAGATGGAATTAGGTTACAATACCTGTTGACATGTATGAGAGCAGAAGGGAATGTGGGAAAGACTGGACTATTCTGCCATATGTACTGACAAACCAGGGTAGGGGGTGGGCCTGGTTGGGGTTATTGTGGGTCGCTCCAACTAGGCTGCAGCTCCCACTGGTTTATGTGAGGGCTGAGTATGTGCAGGGCAGAACCAGGCTGGATTGCAACACTCATTGGCTCTAGTAGAAGACATAGATGGAAACAGAACCAACCCAGTGATTGCAACCACCAGCTGATCAGGGCAATGGACTGTGCCAGGTCCTGGGCTTGCAAGATTCTGGACTGGGAATACCTCAAAATTTCTTTGGGTATCTCCCCAGTCAAGATGCCGGACTCAGAGCCCTAACCAAGAAAAGAAACAACAAGTCAATCAATAACCTCAGCTATATGTTGGCAGCCAAATACTGGGCAAATGGAAACTCTTTGAGGGACTGTGTCAATCAGTGGATCCTTCAACGACCTCATCGTGCTTGGAGTGGCGAGATTGGTAGCGATTCATGAATGGTGAACTATTGAAACCACTTGAGCAAGTATCTCAGAGCATGCCCCACATCCTGGACTTGGGGTGGGTGGGAAATTAGGTGGGGCTTCTCCCTCAAAGTCCCCCTTTACAAGAAGGAAACAATGTGGAAACAATAATGTTACCCATTTCCCTATGGCCCTTGAACCTTTTTACCCCAATTAACTAAGTAAAGATTGTCAAAATAAAATAAAATATATATATAAATAAAATGTAAATATCTATATACAAAGAAGTAAATTAGATGAGATACAATCATCTATAATAGTGCTGCTAAAACAAGTTCATTTTGTAACACTGTGTATATTTTTACTAAGAACACTTATAGCAATTTTTTAATCCCCCAGCACACAGAGAAGACTGATCCAAAGATAGCAAAACACCCACTGTTGGCCACATAACATCTAGAAGAACAAAAATAATCATAGCTTATGACCAGACTGATGGAGTCATAACAGTGAATTGGGTAGGCTCCCTCAGGAAATGGCCCAGATTCTTCTAATAAGGCTGAGAAATGGAGGAACAGCGGTCCACTTATTGGCGCAGAAAAAAAAAATATAGAGCTCACAATGGATGATTTCAAGCCTCCTCCTCCCAGGAAGAGGTTGATATCCTAAACAAGTCCCAGTAGGACCCTGGAACAGGCAAGACAAAGTCACCATTTTGCACAATTTGGCTGAGATAATTTGTTTTGAAATTTAAACTTCTGTGAGGTTCAGATGTACAGTTAAAAATTAATGTAAATTTTCATTGCATGGTCAAATTTTCTTTTTCCAAGTTACAGTAAAAAAACATGGCAGCACTCTGATAGTCTTACTAATATAAAACTAAACTTGTTCTGTCCTTGAAGTTTGCCTAGAGAGAAAATGAGATTGATTAGACTAAAAGAAAAGAGGGAGGGGTGAATAATTTAATAAAGTGGTAATGTGCAACTTGTTTCAAAACATTTTTGAGTTATTTCAACTAATTCAACTTTTATGAATTTCTATCCCTTTTATAAGACTTCAAAATTAAGTGTCATAGCATCTTTAACTTCAAATTAAACAGCTAATGCTTTGAATATCCCCTTCCTTCTGCCATAGCTACTCTTTTATCTCTTATGCTTTCAAACATTAGCTTTAACCCAGTCCCATTTACACACATGAGCTCCATACAACATTTACCTTCATACAAATCCTTCTTTTAGACTGAATACCAATGTCCTCATCAGAACCATCTCATTTCTTAAATCCCGAGCTTCACCCAACTCACCCAACTTACTCTTTGTCACCACCTATTTTCCTCATATGCAGTCCATCTTCTCCATACTACTATCAGACACATTGTCCAAATAAATGATTCAAGCCATTTTCCTGTCTCCAGCCTTTGTAGGACATCCCACAGTAATCTAAGTGTAAAGACTCAGTCTTTTTGCTAGCAAAAATAAAGATTCAGTCTATATTCACTCCGGGCAATATAGCAGCTACCAGTTCTATGTAGACTTAAGTCAATTATTTTATTTTAATTGATTTAAGTCTATATATACTTATATATAGTCTAGTTTTCAATCTAATCTACCTATTATTTGGATATTAGAACTGCATTTTAAAAGCACTTATCTCAGTGTCAAGCTACAGTAAACTTCAAAATTGGTAAGAACTGATTAGATTGTGTCTACCAGGAAGTGAAGATGCTGCAGCAGGCATCTCTACTCCTGAATAAAAGGATAAAAGGCGGACTCCCAATGAAACATTTAAATATACCTTGACAAGGGGATATTAGATTTTCTACCTTTGTCTATACCTACAATGCCATGATAGACTGAAATAGCAGAATGTTAAACTGGTAGCTGTTAAAGGGACTAAACTACTATAATAATTTTGGGGGTGGATGGTGGGAGTGAAAGTTGGGAATTCCTATATTTACATAACTGTATGCTCGAAAAAATAACCACAAAATTTTAAAAGTAAACAAATAAACCTAGTTTTGAAATGAACAAACATAGCAGTAGTCTTGCCAACAGACTGAGTTCCCTGCGCCCAGCCTTTCATTTCATGATCACTTTGAAAGACTTAAGTCTATTAGCCACGTCATTGAATTTACTGCTTTCAGATAGCTATCTGCATCTCAGCAAAAGCACTGCTGCCAGGGAGATTTATAATTCCAAGAGCTCCTTGAACCTCAATTGGGTCTAGAACTTAAACCCTTTTTATTTATTAATACCTTTCTTCTTCTGTTGGTGAATTTCTCCATTACTCTTGGGAAACACTGATAATTCTTACCTACAAAAATTCAAATATTTTAGAAACAATGGTTGAATATTTTCAGGAGATCAGAGTCATGCTCAAGCTACAATTCAGTGAATTGGTCTGAAGTTAATAATCTTTTTTACTAGTTCGTTTATCAAAGAGACAAGTGTGACCATGGATGCATTCTGGCACACAGCCTTGAAGCATAAGCTATATTAATTAATTCCTATTTAAGCAGGTTTCAACAGCACTTGCACTGAACACTTAAACCTATATAAAAACAATCTTGCTGTTTTAAGTTCAAATGAGAAGTAGTAAAAAACATGACCTAAAAATGTTGTAATGGGTATTTGAACAGAATTCTATTTGCTCTCTATATGAAAATAAGCCCAACTGTTTCTACAAAATAATAACCTATTGCTATTTCCATGATCTGCTAGTTTCAATGCTTTTTGAAGAAGCAAAATATGAGAAAACTAGAAAAGTCCATGCCACACACAATATATGTCTATACTTGTATGAAATATTTGCAAACTATGCCTAGTCCTTATGTCATGTACTTGACAAAAACTCTTTAAATAACTATGTATTACTGCTAAATATTCTTATACAGGTGAAATTCCAAAAATTAATTATATATTACTTGAAGTTTTTAGTCTTTAGAAACACAGAAAAGACATCAGGTATTATAAAATAATGGAAAACCATTTAGGAATAACCTGTTAGACATCAACTTATTTATCTATCTGTGTTAGTCTTACCTGATATCACATTTTCTGAATTTCTTAGAACTGTTCCTACTTCTATAGTACTTATTCCTTCCCATGCCTCCTCCCTGTGGAGCCAACAGAACCGTGTGCATACACTTCCGTGAATCTACAGTCATGGCCAGGGTGGACAGAACCAGACCTAGACTTGTACTGGCCAAACATTGTACTTTACCTCCAGTAGCACATTTGATTGATCCACCTAGTTGCACTTGGATCTGATACCTAGCCTCAGCCCCTTCCCAGAAATTTGGAATCCAGACACTACTCTCCAAAATACTCAGAAGCATTTTCCCAAAGGGACTAAAGATTTATGGGACAGAACTTGAGACGCAGAAACCAGATTTTTCTAATTAAAAAAAAATATGAATGTAAAGTGAAACAGTATAAAGCTGACAACCTGAGAAATACCAAGAGAAAATCCGATTGGCTCCCAACGACCTGAATCCCTAGATTAGACTGTAACATTCTTCTTTCTTGAGCTCAGTTATTCAAGTCATCCTACCACCAGAGATCCAGGCTTCCTCTTTGCCTGCGGGTTCGATGTCTGGCCTGGACGTTAAGATGCTGAGATTCACACACCCTGCATTTGGTAGCCTGGCTACCAAGCCCTGGCTCCTACAAACACCTCCCCTGGAAAGCAGGAGGTGGAGGCTCCAACCATTGTGTTTCTGCCACCAAAGTGTTATACCTGGATTGAGTCCGTAGCCTAGCTTCAGCCCAGTCCAATCCAACGTCATTCTGTCTTTCAAACAAACAAAAATTCAATATATATATTTTAAAGATTTATTTTATTTTTATTGGAAAGTCAGATAGGAGAGGAGGAAGATCTTCCATCATTGATTCACTCCTCAAACTGCCACAATAGCCAGAGCTGAGCCTCTCTGAAGACAGGAGCCCAGAGCCTCTTCCAGGTCTCCCAGGCGGGTGCACGGTCCCAGGGCTTTCGGCCATCCTTGATTGCTTTCCCAGGCAACAAGCAGGGAGTTGAATGGGAAGTAGGGTAGCTGGGATTGGACCGGGGGTCCATATGGGATTCCAGTGCATACAAGGTGAGGAGTTTAGCCACTAGGCTACTGGGCCAGGCCCTAGATAGATCACCTTAAGTCACTCCCTGGAGACGAGATTACAACAGTGGAAGGCTACAACAGCCTCACCTCTGTCCTAGCACTTACATGATCAGAAATCATAATCGGCAACAGAACGCAGTCCCCAGTATTTGAAGGACAGGATTCTATTACATATAATTACCTCCAGAAGTTGTGTGTAATCTTGATAGAGACTGAGTGTTGGGGGCAGTGGGGCACAGACAGATCATAACACACAAAAAGTGCAGTAAAATGATGAATACCTTGAACTGCTTCAAAAAGGTTATCTCCAGAATATATCCAAGTTTTTTCATATTAACCTGTTATAAAAATGTATGTGTGTGTGTGTGTGTGTGTGTGTGTGTGTGTGTATAAACTCTATAGGAAATTTTCATTTTCTTTCCTTTCATTTTCTTTATTACTAATTTTATCCCATCTGCAACTTGATATTCACGCTCCTAGATCAAGTGAGAATTTCATTAACTTTAAAGCTTAACTGTAACAGAGCCCAAGGCTGCTTTGGTAGTAAATGCAGTATTCAGGTCAAACGGTAAAATGTGTCTTGCCTTCCAGTTCTCTAAACTGCATGAGCAATGAGCAGCAAGCATTTGAGAATACATTCACCTATTGCTTTGTTTGGACCCTCATCTACACATTTGTGTTAAATAAAAACTGCACCAAAACAGCGGGGCTACTGACACCAGAATGATGATGAAACCAGGTTTTATTAGAGTCCGCAACGGAGTGGCCCGGGAAGATGCTCCAGACTGAGGAGTGCCTAACGTATGTAGTGGTGATGATGGAGTTTGAGGTAAACGTATGCATTGTCTTCTGATTGGTCGGCTCCCTTAGAATGAATCCTGGACAGCTATTCTTGGCTGGAACTTTTGGTGGCACCTAGGGGCTTTCTGCCTACCCACTTCCCCTGACTCCCGCCTCCCTAACCCCCACACCCTCAGCCTTCCGGGCTAACGATTTGCAGGTCCCATCACCCCAGGAAAAACCTGTGACCAAAGGACAGATGTAAGAAGAAATGAAGGAGAAAGACGAATTTCAAAATTTTAATTAAAACGTTGATGTAAGTATTCATGGAGTTCAAATAGTTACTTGCACACGCTGCTCTGAGGAGTACAAACTGGCATGGTGTAAATCTATATGACCCTCCTGTGGAACAATGAATAAAACATGTCTGGGCCTGAAAGATTTAATATTCTCTTTGATCCCATTTTTTTCCCCTTCCAAGTATTTATCTTAGCAAAAATATATACGTATGATATTTTATCTAAAAAGTATAGTGATCATCTTGTCTTTTTATAAAAGTAAAAAATGAACTTTTTAATAGATACTTTTAATAAATAAGCAATAGACATATAATGGAGCTAATGGCACTCCTGTAATTATGGCAGTATTATGCCTCGATTAAACCCATTGCATGTTGATATATACTAAATACACATAATATCAGCAAAACAGCACATATACATTGGTGGTTTATCTTGTGACTGGCGTACCCTTGTGAAAGACTGTAGGGTCACATGTCACAACCCAAGAAAAAAATCAAATTAAAAATATAAAATGTGTTTTACTGACTGTATATTGCTTTCACACCATCAAAATTCTAAATTGAAACAGTACAAGTGAAGGATTGTCATACATACAACCAATAAAAATGATGGTAAGAATTTGCATAGTAGCATAAGCAGAAAAACATCTTATGAGATCAAATATGTGTGTGTGTGTGTGTATTAAAGAAAATACCTCAAGTTAGTGAACATGAAGATAAATGTATCAAAAAATAAATAAATGTATCTGGGTTTACAAATAACATTCATCTTCTTCCAGATTCTGAGATCATTGACAACTTTTACTTTTGGTTTGTGTGCATTGCATTCTACTTGACTTCTTCAAAGATATATATTAACTACGGAATAAAAAAATAAGTTTATCAACAAAGATAGATTTTTTAAATGGAAAGCCATATAAATGTAGTTTGGGTGTAATACTACTCTTATGAAGCTGAGTGTAAGAATCTCTCTTTGGATAGTCATTCCAAGGGTTATTATGTTTTTGTGGATGTTCCTGGATACACAAGGGAGGCACAAGGCTTAGCACCAGAGTTGTCATTTAATGGTTGACAGACTGGGGGAAATTACTGGTGCTAATATCTCTTATTCTGCTCCCTATAATGAAGTATATACCAATGCCTTTTTCCCTTGTATAATCAAGTATAACCATGATATACAAATATCACATGAATGTTATCTATAATTTATACTTATAAAGCAATAATATGTTTATATTAAAATAGTCACTAAAACAAGAAGGTAAAAATGATCAAATAAGCAGAAAGATTCAGCAAATAAAATGAGAATCTATCAACACACAAAAAAGTAAAGCTTTACAGCCTGCTAGTTCATTTTTTTGGAAGAGAATCATAAGAATATTGAAAACAATGATCAAATTCCACTTTTTTTCCCTTAAAATCTGCGTGTGAATTCTGATAATAATCAAAGCACTGGTATCAGTTTGACCTCTGTACATCAAGCGGAGCAAATGCAAGGCACCAAGGTCTAAAGCAAACATCCTTTTCCTTAGGCATTGTCAGAGAATCGCAACAGTTAAACTTTTCATTGAATGCTCATTACATGAACTGAGTAACTTCTTTATGTATAATCTCAGTTAAGCCTTGGAACATTCTTATTAGGTAGGAATTATTAAATAGTTGGTTCAAACGCATAGATGTCCTGATATGGGGTGAGAATACAAACAAGCCCTCATGCTAGTCTCTCCTGTCAAGGACTTTATGTAGCTAACATGACTGGCTACTCTGATGGTATTTGTGATGAATAACCTATGCGTTATTTCCCTACAAATATTGACATTTTGTAGTGAAGACAAAACACACAAGTATTCCTAGAGAAAAACCAAAGTAAGATAATTTTCATATGGATTTCCCGTTAAGAGTAGTCACATTTGCATCTGTATTTTGCTCTTTTTAATCAGTCATTCAGATAGAGTGGCATGTGTCAGATACTTCGGTAAAAACTATAGATATTGGTTTTCATAATATAGAAGTGTACTTATATATATGTAATATACATCATGGACAGTTTTATATTAAACTGCACATTTATTTTATTCCGGTGTAAAAACGTGATACTTAAAGGCAGAATATGATCAACTCAACACTAGATGAATTTGACATAATACTTACTGAGAGGCAGTTTTTGAATGAATGTTCAAGTTCTATGTTTACGAGCATTTATTTCAAGGTGTGTACCTAACAGGGATGGCACAAGAAAGATGGCAGAACGTGGTCCAGCAGCAGAAACAAAGGTCACGCCAAAGGAAAAGTAAGGAACAGGAAGTAGGAAGGCACAATTCAAATAATGTCAGCCAGACTATGGTGAAGAAAAATTCAAAGGTCACTTGGACAGTGTCACTGCTGACTTCCGGAGAAAAACTTGTTTTTGTTTTTGTTTTTGTTTTTGTTTTTGTTTTAAGTGAATACTGGACTGTTGAATGTGAGATGTTTACAGGACATTTCTAGATGAGGTTAGCAGTGGGAATGTGAGTTCTGGAGTACTTTCAGTAGGTGTAACCTTCCAGGCAATGGATGAGAGGAGCGATGTATAGAGTGTCAGGAAAAGAAATAAGGTTGCTGGAGAAAGAAACTTCACGATCATTCACAAGGAATGTATGGGGTAAGAGGAGAAACACTGGCCTAGTAAAGAATTAAAACATAAAAATCTATGTCTTTTCTACAATGTATTACTTATCATCAAGACTGAAACTTAATATATCATGCACTACATTGAAATCTTTTCTTCTCCATGTATCTGTGCACCTCTCTTCAGAATCGTGAAAAATTTGAATACAGTATTAAGTGCCCAGAAAAATATTCTCCAGCTTTAATTCCTTTTAGGGAAGCATATTCCTGATATTTCATAGACGTGGCTTTTCTTGCATGCCTTTTCACCAGGAGAAATTAAAATGTGTTGAAACAGGATGAGGTTTAGCATAACTGAAAGATAAAGACAATTTTCTCAACATAGTCAATCCAATGTTCATGTCTTGATCCTGATTTTTCGTACACAGCAAATGATTCAAAGTGCCTCGTTGATGATCATGACTCAAACCTCAAGCTTCTCAAACCTCAAGCTTCGTGCTGCGGGAACAAAGACCACTTCTTTGGATACCAAGTAACTGGATGCTAATTATGGCTCTATTTCCAAAGTAGCTGCAGATTTTAAAAACATAATTTTATTCATGTTATCACCAGTGGGATATTGTTTTCAATTGGGGTAACATTGATTGAAGACGTTGGGCTCCTCAACACAGAACAGGTTAACAATCACTTCTCCTCCCTCTTTCGGTTACCCTGTTTATTACAAGCAAAGACCTCTTCTGGCATTGGGAAACAAACATTCCACTCTAAAAAATACTATTACAATTCTATATGGAGAGTTAAGTCTTCTTTTTCAGCTGAAATAAAAACAGCCAAGGATAGGGACACTGAAGGATCACCTACACCTACCATTCATCATAGGCAACTGCCTTCCTCTAAATTTACTCAAGCAGAAAATAAACAGCTGTCAATGTCAACCAGAGATAGAAAATGCTGCTTACAGAAAAAAAAAAACACCTCTTCTTAGTTTTCCTAAAAGTTAAAACAATATTCTACAATTTTTACTGAAATAGCAAAGGGGCCACACTCGCTAAGCTCATAGTCATAGAACTGATCAGTTGCTCTTGCTGTATTTCCAGAATTTTACGTTGATATAACCAACAGATGCTCAAAAGTAGCCTGAAAACCGAGAGTGACAATCATTCTGTCTCTGATCTTTGGTGAATTATTTTGAAGTTTCAAAGCATGATTTTGATAAAAATCTCTAGATGTTGACTCTCTGAAGGATTATGTATCATGACTGTATCATGTGTCAAATTCCAAGGTCTCCTTCCACAAACCAAAAGTCTTCTCAAAATGGAGTCCTAAATTACTTTTATCTATAGTCTCTAAATAATCTCTGGGTAGAAAATTTACAATAAGGAATGTGGCTTAAACTCTGAAGTACTGCTCAAAAAAGACCCACAAGGATAAAGGACTTCCCAGTGTGTCCTCTATAATGCATGTCAAACACTATCAACAAGTCCTTAGCTAAAGTTAATGATCTTGATGGTAACGGTCAACTGTAAAAGCAGCGATTTTAAGGATGACACAAATAGCACATATTCCAGAATGCTGCTTAATCATAAATATAACTGGGTGAGATTATCTATTGGTATTTTTGTATTTAAAATTAGATACAATGAAGTTTTTTTGGCGTGGAGAGATAGATTTACATCAGAAAGCAGCCTGTTACCTCATAAAAAGTGATCATTTGATTGCATATAAGCATGTGTGTGATGTCCAATTTTAGGTATTAGACTATTGATCAGAAACCTCTACTGTAATAGCAGTTCAGGGGAAGAGTTGGACTTGTTATGTCTCATTTCAATTTACAGAACTTTTTCTAGAAATGTAATCTGTCATAATCTGTCAAAGCTGCGAGGACAGTCTGCAGTACTTCAGTGCTACTTTACAGCTAATGTCACCACCACCCACCACCCATCTGCGCAACACATTTAACTTCACAAAGAATATTTGGATCCATTATCTTATTTTATCTTCAAAATGGTCCTGTAAGTGGGTAGAGCAAGGACTCTGAACTGAATTTCACTTATGAGGGAAATGAGGTAACAATGCATTTATGGCAAAATCTGGACTAGAATTTAAATCACTTAGCTCTAAACTAACGCATGTGCTCTGAAGAACAACTTGGTATTTGCAAATACTCAACTCAATGCACAGACCCAAGCCCCGTCATGATTGTCAGGAAAACTCTCACTGAAGATACCTCTGGAATGAGGAATAGTGTTGCCCTATTCTTGCTTCTTAAGATGAACTGCTAACCAAAAAGATAGAATGGAGAAGATTTTATAGGAAAATTGTTTTTCACCCCTGATCCAAATAGTCCCTTGTTGGTGAAATATACTAAAACACTCAGCAAGTGTTACAGCATCTGGAATATACACAATAATTCATTTATCTGCATTAACAGTGATAGGTTACACAGGCCATTATTATATAACATTTTTTCTCAACTTTCTCATTAGTTAGTCATATAAAGAAAGACTTTGCTAATTTTCACTACTGTTTAATACCAAATGCAAAAGCTGCTCAGTAAAACTTGTAGGAGAAAAGGAAAGGAAAGGAAAGGAAAGGAAAGGAAAGGAAAGGAAAGGAAAGGAAAGGAAAGGAAAGGAAAGGAAAGGAAAGGAAAGGAAAGGAAAGGAAAGGAAAGGAAAGGAAAGGAAAGGAAAGGAAAGGAAAGGAAAGGAAAGGAAAGGAAAGGAAAGGAAAGGAAAGGAAAGGAAAGGAAAGGAAAGGAAAGGAAAAGAGAGGAGAGGAGAGGAGAGGAGAGGAGAGGAGAGGAGAGGAGAGGAGAGGAGAGGAGAGGAGAGGAGAGGAGAGGAGATGGTGAGAGTAATTGAAGAAGGGAGGTAGAGAATATTAAATCATTCTTTATCAAATTAGTAAGCTGAATGAATGTCCCACAAATCTGAGTTCAAAAGTTTTGAAGTTATCAAAAGAAAAGATTATCTCGAACACAAATAAGATTAAACGAATCCAATCATTTTTAAAGATTATCAGTAGTTTGCTAAAATTAGCATCAACTTTTTTGTAACAATATCACTAAAAATTAGGCAATATGACCAAAGGTGTACCCCAACTGTTGCTCATTCAGCCAAATTCATTTCTATGTTTTAGTTTCAAGAAATAGATCTATCATTCAGGGCAATAAAGTACCTTAGGGCCAAGCTGTGCTTTATATGCTGTTAAGAATAAAACACTATTACTGGCACTTGTATCAGATAAAATTGCTTTCTTTGGCAAGCTAAGTTGTAAGAGGAATATGAATTTGTGAAAAGTCTTCATAAACCCTATATAAAATCAGCAATTTCCTAAATGTAAAACTCTTCTTACAAACATTGTCAGGATAAAATTTCATCTTAAAACAGAGTGATTGTCTCTATTTCCTATGATGTTTACACAGCACTCCTGCAGAAGTACTCCAAGAAGAAATAGAAAAAGAAATCAATAGCAACATAGCACTGTGAAATAACCTGTGTGGCAAGAAAGGAACCAGAAGATTAAGATAAAACCATAAAACTATGAAATAATGAAAAGGCCACCAGACTCCATAAAAAGGACTAAAAATGATTTCATATGTATATTACGCAAACCCACAATAGGCCAGAGACTTTTTTTTATCCTTCAGAAGACACATTGTATGTAGTAATTAAAACTTTGTTCTACTTCAAAATGCCAACCAGGCTGGGCATTGTGCTGAAGAGCAATTAAGACTCCACTTGGGATGTCCACATCCTGTGCTGGAGTACTTGGGTTCAATTCTCCACATTTCTTTTGATCCAGCTTCTTGTTAATACACAAAGTGGGGGGCAGCAAGCAACAACTCAAAAACTTGGGCTCCAGCCATGTATGAGAGACTCTGACTTCCTGCTGGTCTCCTAGCTTCTGTCACACAGCCCTGGACGTTCTGGCTGTTGTGGAAAGTGGAGAGCTGACCTCTCTCTGTCTCTCTCCCTTCCTCTCTCCCTGTCAAATGCATTAAAAAAAATGCCAATTGCTGATTACACATTCATGGATACTTTTACTAACTTTAGGCAAAATACTTCTTTATAGGAATTTCATCTTATTTTTTTCTTTTTCAAAGGTTTTTAGCAATTATCTAAAGATTGAAATGTACAACCCTTGACCAATTCTAACTTAAACATTGAGTTAAAATGAAACTTCAAATACTGAGCAGCAAAAATAACACTGACCGCAGATATAGTCACAGACAATGTAGAATCTAAGCAGCGTGCACATTGTCATCTGCTTATCTTTACTCCTTTAGCCTTGCATTCCTCTAATGCTAACTGGTTGAAAGTAGCTGCTCCAATAGTCATCTATTATAAAATGTCAGACAAGACACACCTAAAATCAAATAATTTACATTACCCATATTACAAATAATTTCCCCTCCCAAAACAACTGCCTCTGTAACTTGTAGAAATATAAAGCAGCAAGTGGAAAAGAGATCTACTTGAAAATCTCAAGTTTATTAAGTCTGTGAGGTTTTGCTAACATGTTTTACTTTTTTAGCCTTTTGGGCCAACATGCTTCGACCTCAGTGTTATCATCTGTGTTAGGACTTAGCTATGGAAGCCTGTGTTAAGTTGTTTTACAGCTGAAAGTTGACATTGCTTTGTTGTTTTATTTGCAAGCACAACTGCAAAATTCTGTTGCACAAAATATCAAAAAGAAATGGCATATTAGGAACATAATCAAGTCCAGTGGGTCTTTACTATCCCTTGATGAATTTTAACACACACACTGATTTCTATCTTTTTAATATAGAAACATGAATGGCTAACACTGTACAAACATGAAGCAATATATGGGCTGAACCAAATTCATAAGCAAAATGACAACAGGAACACAACTTTTTTTTTTTTTTTTTATCTTACTGCAACTACCACTTGAAGCCATGTTGAGAATTTGGATGAGCAATCATTACTTGTTCCTTTTGGAAGCAAGTCCATGCTACTGATTCTCAAAATCTCTCCTTCTCTCTGGCATTTTGGTTTATCTGCATTTCTGTTTTGAAACTCACATCATAGTAACTTGATTTTTTTTTTAAGTTAATAAGATTAATTTGTCATGTCACTTATACAAACTGGTATTTATTGTAACTTTATCTGATAAATTGGACTTGTTTAAATTAAGTCCAGTTAAGAATTTAAATAAATGAAAGTCATTTTGCAAAATGATAGAAATAAACTACTTCAAAATAGCAGTAGCAAAAAAAACCGCTCTCTACTCTGCACATTAAAATGATTAATTTGCTTGACAGGACATAGTATGATTCACCCTGAAGCCCAAGGATTTTCAGTTTTGTATATGATTCAGAAGTTTTTAATGAAACTTGGTGGCAATAGGAAGACTATAAGAAATACGGAAAGTCACCTCTTCCTGTCTCATTAATTAATTATATAAGATGATGCTATAGGGGCCAATATCAAGGTGAAGCAAGCTAACACTACTGGTTAAGAACTGCTTCAAGGTTTAGTTGCTCCAGCTCCAATTTGTTCCCAGCTAATGCTCCTCAGAAGGCAACAGAAAATGGCCAAAGTCCTTGGGCCCTTGTAGCCATATAAGAAACCTTGATGGAGTTTCAGGCTTGTCGCTCCTCCTAGCTCAGCCCCAGACACTGGGGTCGTTTGGATAGTGAGCTAGTACAGGGAAGATCTCTTTATTCCTGTTTTTTTTTTTCCTCCTATTCCCCCTCTCTATATTACTTTATCTTTCAAATAAAAACAATAAATCTTTGAGCTTGCACAGTGGCTTAGCAAGCTAATCATTCACCATATGATGTGTCCATATGGGATGCTGACATATCACCTCTGATCCAGCTCCCTGCTTGTGGCCTGGTAAAGCAGCAGAAGATGGCCCAGTCTTGGGGCACTTGCACCCAAGTGGACACTCCAAAGGAAGCTCCTGGCTTGAGACTGACTCAGCTCTGGCCATTATGTCCATTGTGGCCATTTAGGGAGTGAACCAGCTGAAGGAAGGCCTCACTCTCAACCTCTCCTTCTCTCTATAAATCTGTCCTTCAAATAAAAAGAATTTAAAATAAGTAATTTAAAATATAAAGAGACTATAATTCTTGACAATGGTTTTCTTTTTTTATATAAAAATTTATTTACTCAAAAAGAAGCACTTCAGAGACAGAGTGAGAGAAACTCAGAGAGAAATCTTTCATCTGCTGGTTTGCTTCTCAAATCAGTGTCTCAGTCAGGACTGAAGTCAGGAGCCAGGAGGCTCTTCTAGGACTCCCATGTGGATGCAGTAACCCAAGGGTTTCAGGCATCATCTTCTGCTTTCCCAGGCACATGAGCATTAGCAGGGAACTATAGTAGAAATGGAATAGTCAGGACTCCCACTGGCACCCACGGGGGAAGCAGGAGTCTCAGACAACGATGCCACTGTACCAGCCCCAAAGACCATTTTCAATCAGTATCTATGGAAACATAGGATGTGATCAACAATTGAGCATGAGATTATCAAATAGGACTTTTTCTATTGCCCCCTTTTTTTCTTCAACATAAGCACCAGTAGAACAAGTAAGACTTTATATTCTAAATGATATGGACATAGGCAGATCCCAGTTAGGGGCTATGATCAACTGTAGCTCCCATCCCTTAAATCCTCTACTTCCTTAATTTTTTCTAGACTATCTAAGGTGATTTAAGACTATGGCAAAAAGGAGATCCCAATAGGGAGGTATTGATTTTTTATTTCTTCCAAAGTATAAAGATTAAATGAGAGGGAACTCCAAATTACAGACATACTACAGGAAGCTGCTTGAGGATGTTCACATGTAACTTCCAGGTCTCCATGTTCGCTGTCATTGGAGCATACAGAGCCAGTTGAGGAACTTCAGCTTCCGTTTGATATGTAAACAACCCCCGTGGTTTTGAGCTACACATGAAGGAAGACAAGTTTCTGTTTTCCCCTTGGGAAGTTCTGAAGGCAACAGGCTCTTTTGCAGAGTCAACAGAGTGGAAGAACTTAAGGGGCAAAGGCATAAGGAGCCTTTTATGCCAATATCCTCCTGCAGTTGTTGAATTAGACCCTAATGGCTAGCTGGCCTTCATGCAGAGGAGCATGGAGTAAAAGGTGTGAGCGTATTCTAGGTGATATTCAAATGAGAGGACTTCCATGGGAGAGCAAGAATAGGCCATTCATAAAAAGTACAAGGAGTAACACATGTGATGTTTTTACAGATTTCAAAATCAAACTATCTGAGTTCAATCCGAGTTCTTACAATGTTTCCGAGTTCGTTGTCAATTCACTTAATATCTCTGAGCCTTTGATTTTTCCCCTCTGTCAAATGAGATCTGTAAGGTATACTCATGTGATTTTTACAAAGAATAAACTAGAAAATGCACTTAGAAATTGTTTCAAATTACTGTATTATACTGTTTTCTTTTACCCATTTATTATACCCAACTTTTTTTTTTTTAAGATTTATTTTTATTATTTTTTTTATTGGAAAGGCAGATATACAGAGAGGAAAGACAGAGAGGAAGATCTTCCGTCCAATGACTCACTCCCCAAGTGAGCGCAATGGCCGATGCTATGCCAATCCAAAGCCAAGAGACTCTTCCGGGTCTCCCACGCGGGTGCAGGGTCCCAAAGCTTTGGGCTGTCCTCGACTGCTCTCCCGGGCCACAGGTGGGGAGCTGGAAGGGAAGTGGGGCCGCTGGGATAGAACCGGCGCCCATATGGGATCCTGGGCGTGCAAGGTGAGGACCTTAACCACTTGCGCCACTGCGCCGGGCCCTATACCCAACTTTTCACCAGTCCTCTAATATCGTACCATGCTATATGCCTTCTCAGCTCAACCACAGTGTGTACAACTTGATGTCTTGGACATCTTCTGGAAGTTCTATAATAAGCAGAATATACTCATGACTTTAAGCGACCCTTGCTATTGTACAATACTCATTTGAGAGGGCTGGAGCCTGTGAATATGGTACATTTTCAGGAATTTGTATAAAATTACATTATTCCTATTATTTTTATTTCATTTTCCATGTGCTTTTAAAAATCATCTTGAGTTTTGTCTAGAGAGATTAATTGGGTGGGGCTAACCTAACTACGTAAGTTCATTAAACACAGATCATTTTCTTCAGATGGTGACAAAAGCAAAAGAAAGATAGAAAGGGCGCAAAATGGAGGGATCCTTTGCGTCTTCAAAAATGAAAGAGGCCTTGTGTGTGTTGGGTGCCAGGTCCATGAGCTCCGGGGGCAGCTGGTGCAGCAGGGCCCAGGTCACCTGGCCTCAGTTATTGGGTCTGCCTGTGTGGTGGGTGCTGGGTTCAAGAGCTTGGGGGTAAAGGGTTGATGAGGCCCGGGGCATCTGGCCCAGTCTTTTGGGACCAAGTGCAAGAACTGGTCCTTCTCAAGATTCAAGATGCAGTAGTAGATGGTTGGTCTAGATTTACATACAGGATATGGCAGCCTGTCTGGGGCCTTCAGGAGACATCTGTTACCATAGGAGAAGAAGGAGAACAGAACAGATTGGACAACTACCCCAGCCCAACAATGACAGCAAATATCTGAGCAAATGGAGACTCTAAGGTGAACTATGTCAGCCAGCAGACATTGACAGTGCTCCCTCGTCCCTGGATCGGCGAGATCAACATTACTTCAGAACTATTAAAACCACACACTTGGTAGAACCCTTAGAACGTAAACCACATCAGGAGCTTGGATCAATAGTGGGTGGCCATTCCCCATCCCTGGATACTGGGGCCGTTGGGAAGTTGGGTGTGGTTTCTCTCCTTGTCTCTCTCCCCCACCCCGGCCAACCAGGTACAAGAAAAAGAAATGGAAAACTTGGAAACAATGACCACAACCACTTCTCCCTGACCCTTGATCCTTCCCAACCTGATCACCTAGGCAAGCATCATCTAAAATAAAAATTTTTTTAAATAGATGAAGGGGGACCATGAGCACAATGGGAACAATGTGTAGAATAAAGAGAAGGCCCTGAAGAAAAGCAGCAAGGGCAGAAGCTTTAAACTACAGCCTCACAGTTGTAAGGAACAATATTCTGTTGACAGCCCAAAAAACAGGGGAAATAATTTTCCCCAGAGCTTCCAGACGAAATTTTTCCCAGCCTCCACTCTACCCCAGATGATGCCTTGAACTCAGCCAGTGAGGGCAAAGGGAGAGAGGACTCAAAAGGCTATTCAAACTTCTCACTTACAGAACTATAAGGTAATAATTTAATGCAGCTTAAGCTGTTACATTTGTGGTCATCTATTATGCAGTGATAGAAAATGCACATAGATTTTAGGACCAAAAGTGGAATGCTTTGAGCAGAAAAGGAAATCAGAGCGATCCAAAGTATAAAAAAACAAATTGCAGCCTTGGAGGCAAAGAACTGTGTGTAAGAATGGGAGTGTTATTAAGAATGATACTCCCACAAATATCACACATTCTCTGATCTAAGGCAACCTTCACACAAAATGCAAGACCAAAATATACAGGTAAACATGTATAGACATATATGCACCTAGAGAAATTGTGTAATGGAGGCTATCATACAGAGAAGTGAAGATTTATTACACTATGCACCTTGTATTCCCCAATAAATGAAGGACTCCCAAATGAAACTTAAATATATCTTAACAATAGGATGCTGGGCTTTCTATATTATCTATATCTACAATATCATGGCACACTTAAATAGTAGAATGATGGACTTATGACTATTGTAATAATGTGGCAGAAAACAGTTTGGGCAAGGGGGAATGAGGAAAGCAGAAGGGATAATCCCTAAGCATACGGAACTGTATCATGAAAAATAAAAACTGAAAAAAAGAATAAATAGAAAAAAAAAGAAAAAAGAATGCCATGCCAGCTGACAACTAGCAAAGGAACAAGGATCTCCTTCCTACAGAATTCAAGAGCTAAACACTGTTCACGGTCTGAAGGATGCCAAAGGCAGTTTTATCCCCAGACCAATAAGATTAAAATCCAATCCACCAGGCAGCTTAGTACTTATGAAGCCCTATGCATAGCAGTTTGAACCCATCCAGACTTCTGGCCTAGAGAAATGTGACCTTAAATAAGTGTTGTCTTAGGGTATTAACTCTGCAACAATCTATCAGGCAGAAATAGGAAACTAATGAGATGCCACAACCTATGTTGCATACAAACTTCTAGTAGAAAGAAATTACTGATTATTTATTTGCTGGGTTTCTTCATTTATTTGGGTGGAGAGAGAGAATTTTACACCTGCTGGTTATCTGCTGATGGACAGAATGTCCAGTCTGAGCTCAGTCAAAGCCAAAAGCCTGGAATTTTATTTAGCTGTCCAGGTGTGTGCAGCATTCCAAGCACTTGGGTCATCCTCCACTAATTCTTCCAGGACATCATCAGGGATTTGGACAGGAAGTGAAGCAAGCAGGACATAAAATGGTGCCAACGTGGAATGTCGACATCACTGGCAGTGGCTTTTCTCGCTAAGCCATGACATCTGCTTGGGCTCCTGCCACTCACATGGGAGACCTGAGTGCAGTTCCTGGATCCCGGACTCAAGCTGGCCCAGCTCTAGCTGTTGTGGGCCTTTCGGGAATGCACAGGGGGTTGTAACACAGTCTCTCTCCCCCTCCTCCTTCCCCACCTCCTCCTCCTTCCCCACCTCCTCCCTTCTCCCCCTCATTACCTCTCTCCCAAATAGATACAAATAAATAAATACATAAATTAAAATTTTGGTGTAGTGCAGTAGAGTTTTATAAAAGTTGCCTTCAATTAACATGGAAGCTTAGCACCAATATAAATGATATAATTCTGGTTTTCTCACAGGCTTATAGCTTGCACGCTTACCACAATAAAATATGTTTTTCATTTTAAAATGTATATTTTTAGAAGTCTTAAAAGGCATTGGTCAATAACTTGGAAAGGTTTTATGGCAAAGGTATGGCATTCAAGGTGTCTCAATACTGAGTACTAATGTCTGAAAATAAATAACACTGATGAAGATCTAATTGAAACTACAGTGATGATCAAATCTGCTCTCTGGACTCTCCCTCCATGCACTATAATATTCTTTCACCCACTGAGTAAAAAAAACATTCCTTTCACTTTAATTATCCTTCCTTGGAAGAAGATCTTCTCTTTCAGTGTAAAGGCAGAAAGTAAAGGCGATCTCATGTGGGTCTGCTTCCACCATGCCTGGTAGCTTACAACATATATATTTTTTTAACATTAGACTATTTTTAAGATAGAACTGCTGCACTGGCATCTGGTATTATTAGCAGCCACTACAAGGTTAAGTAGCATTGGGAAATAAAATGTCTTGTCTTAGGGGAAACAATAGTTATGGAAATGATCCTGTGATCACCAACTGTTCTCTAATACATAAAGTATTGTCAAAGAACGAACTGAAAAATCACTGTATTAAAATACTTATCTCACAAGAACTTTTAAGAAAATGGTTTTCAAACATAGCTGCACATTTGAATTAGCTAAGAATCTTGAGCAATTTTTGACTTCTGAGTTTCAACTCAAAAAGTCTGAGTTAACTGATAGGCTTAAGTATAGTAACTGTTTCAAGAGATCCCCAGTTGATTTTTACATATGAATAACTTCTATTTATCGACTAGTCTTGCTACACATGCCACTGAAATGTTGCCCCAAAATATATATCGATTCTCTCCTAAGGAAATACAACCATGTGCCCATTTACATTCTCCACTAAAAGAAGTAATGTCTAGAGATCTCTCAAATACCAAAAATCTGTCAGTATTTGGTCTGAAAATAAAATACTCCTATCTCAGTGTTCTCATTTTCCCAATTTTCCTTTCTTTCTTTTTTTTCTTATTGCATGAGGGAACTATTGTGTTTTGAATGTAGACTGAATTTTGCTTTAAATAAGAAAGGTGTGTCTGTTTCAGGACCATGTGCAATGGTCTGATGATGGTAGGCAGTAGCCCCTGGATGCTATGATGGATTGAGAGGACATCCCGAACTTTACTAACATTCAGTACAAATCCTGAAAACCGAAAAAATTAATAATTACAGCTTTCACACCAACTCCAATAGGCAGTACAGCAAACCCTTCTTTTCCATTAGTGTGATGAATTAAAGCTACAAGATGGGAAAATACCCAACTGAATGTAGCTTTACATTTCACCTGTGCTGAAAATTGGGTAAACATAATTTTACCTTTTTAAACGTCAGGCTTCTTTAAGGTCACACTGTTACAAAGACGAGAATGTAGACCTCAGTGCAGAAAGTACAATTATAAAAGAGGGAATCTGGGCCATTGCAGTAGCCTAGTGGCTGAAGTCCTTGCCTTGCATCCACTGCGATCCCACTTCCCGTCCAGCTCCCTGCTTGTGGCCTGGGAAATCAATCCAGGACAACTCAAGAACTTGGGATCCCGCACCTGCATGGGAGACCTGGCTCTTGGCTTCAGTTCAGCTCAGCTCTGGCCGTTGCAGCCACTAGGGAGTGGATTAGCAGACAGAAGATCTTCCTCTCTGTCTCTCCTCCTGTCTCTATATGTGATTGTCCATAAATAAATAAATAAACAGTTAAAAAAAGAGGAGGGAATTGAATTAATGGCCCTTTTATACATTTTCTTTTTACCTTGTATTTTATTTGGCCTTACCTTCAATGTCTAAATGATGATGAACCAATTGGAACACCTAAGGTTTGCAGAATGTTCTGACCCGGAAGCCTACGTCAGGTTAGCTGCTGTCATGCTGATGGATATTTAACATAAATCACAAGACCAGAGGCCCAAGCCCCATTTTGCCATGTGCCTGTGACTGGGTGGTTGACAAGTGCAGGACTTAGTTTAAATGCAGTCCAAGAGGCAAGTCTGCATGTGCAGATTTGAACTAACTAATACAGCCAAGATTCTCGCTTGAATTTCAAGGTAGCTGACCATGATTTTCTCCTCCTTTTTGTAACAATACAAATTCCATACAGCTTCCCTCTACCTCAAAACCAGCAGTCACTCGATTTTAAGACATTCAGATAACAGTGAATGGAAACCTTGCTTTCATATCAAACAGAATGTGAAATTTCCTACACAGTGTGGAACTCTAAGGAGAGTCAGAAGCAAACATGACCTTTAAGATAGTAATAGCTTACATTGGGAAAACATGCTGTTATGCACCTAGCATATATTAAATTATTTAACTTTCTGTTCTTCGTGTTTCATATTATTTTAATGCTATAAATTATGTATCTGAGACACACAGAGCTCAAGTGACATGAAATTCACACAGAAAGTAGAGGAACCAAAATTCAAACTTAGACGCTAAGTCCCAAGTTTCCCATTCATCTAAATCATTGCACTATACTGTAATTTTTTTAATAAGAGGTCTTGAAAGAAACACAAGAGATCATTACCCTACAGGGAATAAAGAATCCAGGAAATTTTATTAGGTGAGCTCACATATTAGTTCATTAAAAATTATAAATAAAAATTTCATGTTTGAGGTGAATGAAGGACAGGGAACTGAACTACCGGCAAGGGTACAGTAAAAACAAATCAAAGCAGTTTAAACACTGACTTTTGCAGTGTATATTGGTTACTTGAACATTGATAAAATATTTAAATCAGTGGGATAGCATTAGGAGGTCAACTGAGAGCTCATTACGACAGTCTTGCTGTCGTTCCCAGCTTCTGGACATTATTCTAAAAATTAGAAACGCTCATGTTTTTGCCTATGGTTCACAAACATTTTTTTTTACATGGTTACTTCTATGCTGATATGTCTACGAATAAAACACGTAGTTAGTGGAAGAGAATTACAAATTCATTTTGCAATAAAGGATAATGAGGATACTCCCACTGGCTCTTGTGAAAACTATTCTATGAGGTAAATGTAACAGGATGTTTCTAAACAAAGTAATGGTGCTTTCTGAAAGGCTGAACACTGATTATTACTCTTAATCAGTAATGGTTTATGATATCCACATTTTTAAACTCTCTACTGTTTTGAATTTTCATTATTTTGCTTGTCTTTACCCAGTTTTAAGCTTAGAGTTACAAGGGAAAAAAAAAACCCAGGAAATCTCATTCAAACAAATGTGTTGAGTTTAACAAAGACTTGGATGACTTTGAAGGGTTAGATCTTCTTGAAATCTAAGGAACAGCAAGGGTCCTAAAGTAATTCTACAGAAGATGGAGATGAGCCAGGTTCTAGAACAGAAACATTTACTACTGATTCTGTCTCAGTCCCTCCCACCCCCCTCACTTCCCAACTTAAAAAAAAAAAAAAATAGAAAAACCTACAGTACAATCGTCAATTCTAGAAAAACTGAGCTACTTGTTGACCTCTAACTTTCAGGAAATTCACTTTCCCTAGAATTTGTTTGCTTTAGTCTCCAATCCTCAACGAATTACCTACCTCTTTCCCAGATCTTGCATGTGTACATAAACACATAAATTATCTACTGTTCCCCATCACTGTAGGCTCATGTCCCTGTCATTGTGATTGCATCTTGTAGTCCAGAAGATAACTTATCATGGGGCAAACTCCATGGAATGAGCACATGTCACCTGGAGCACCAATACCTAAAAGCACTCATTATAAAATTCAAAATGGACTCATCAGAAAATACCCTAACCCACTTCAGATAACAAAGGAAAAACAGTGTGGGAATCACTTTCAATAAAAAAACTATTTTCACTAAATCTGATGAAGGAAAGGTGTTGATTTAATTGAATAGTTTTGCTTCCAGTTTAAAATATGCTAACTCTTCTCTATGATAATGCATTTAAAATGTTAAAGATTAGCTTGTAAGTCCATCCGCAAAATAATGAGGACACCAATGATCTAAGTTTCCTACTTTGACTTTGTGGTTTTCATATGGCAGCCAAAATGATTTTGAAAAAAAGGCAATGACCTTTTAGCCCCCTAACACTCAGCTTAAAACCCTGAGTCAATAATACAACCTGCGCTTTTCTACTAATCACTTGGCTATGCAAATTATTTTAAATCATGAGGAGGTAGTGTTCACCCACATTCATTGTGGATCTGTTTTTATATTAGCTAGCATGCCCCAAAGGAGTTTCCTGCTGTGTATTTTGTACTGCTACTGTTTTATATTTTATGTGTTTGCATTAATGTTTTCATTTTCATATATTCATCCTTAGGCCATTTTATGAAGGTCATGACTTTTAAAATATAGTCGATATATTAAATTAATATAAAAAAGGTCATGTAGCAAGTAGTTCTAAATCAATTCTTGAGTTCCCTCTGTACATTCAAACTTTCCAATATGGTTTATTTATTACAGGCAGTGCAGAGCTGAGTCTAAACTCTGACCATCTGTCAGATTAATATGCACATGCACTGAGTGTCTTCCTTAAGATGATGGATCCTACCACAATCCTCCAATAAAAGAATAAATCAATCTCCTTTCCATAAAAAAGAAACAAAAACCACAACTCCTTTTTAAAGACAACATATATATAAGCTAATGCTTCTCCCTAAATGGTCCTTACAGTTAAGCTACTATTTCATCACCTCCAAAAACCTGTTCTGTATTATACAAGTGGGAGAAATATGATGAGGTTTAAAAGCGAGGAACAACATAATGTACATTAGAAATGAATGTTCCAGAATCAGTCAGTCTTCATTTCACCCAGGTTGATCACTTACTGCTGTGAAAAGTCTGTTCTGTTTATTTCACCTATTTGAGCTTATGTTTGCTCATTTCATAACGAGGCAACAATGCTGAAAGTATTTAACACTCAGTTTATTATTTAAAAATCTATTCAAACTTTGAGTTATCTTATTCAACACATGTTTTGATGTTTAATTGTTCTTACTGGCCACCCAAGCAGTATGCCATGTTTAAATTCTGATTTAACCAGCCACTACACTAGTCACATTAGCATCACATTCATACCCTATTAGTATCACTTCATAGCACAGCAGTTAGGAAACAAGGTCTGCTTTTAAATCTTAAGCTCTACTGTTTATTAGCTATGTTTCATCTAGTAACTTTCTTAACATCTCTATAGAAGAAACAACATGAAATGCTTTATAGTATTATTGAGGGTACTAAATAAATTAATACTTACTTAGTTTTTAGAAGTAACACAAGTATTTTGTAAGGATGTGACAGATGTTTACAGCTGTAATTATCCAGTGCAGTTCAATAGCAAGAGTGCTCAAATATTTTACAAGCTAGAATAGATTAGGCTAGCAGTTAGCAAAATAATGCTAACATTTGAAATCATAGTAACGATTAAAGTAGTAATGCTACACTTAATTCAGATGTGGCATACTATCCTTTGCTTATAATTTTTCATATACTAGGCAACATAGATGTTTTAGTAGCACTTAAACATGTATAGGCTATTGATTATTATCTTCATATTATATAACAGGATCTCTTTTTTTCTTAAGTGAAAAGACTCCAGGGTATGATACCTGTGTCTTTGTAAGGTTTATTTACATTTTTTACTTGAAAGGCAGAGTCAGAGCAAGACAGACATATCACTGCTTAAATGGTTAAAATGGCTGGAGCTGAGCCAGTCCAAACCCAGAAGCCTCTTCCAGATCTCCCACATGGGTGCAGGGGCCCACACACTTGGTTACCTGTCACTGCTTTACCAGGCTGATTAAAAGGGAGTTGGATTAGAGGTAAGGTAGTAAGTTCTCAAACCTATGCCTGTATGGGATGCTGGCACCACAGATGATGTCTTGGTCTAAGCACCAAAATGTAGCTGCACATTTGAAGTTCACGAAGAAACTGATCTGCTGAGATACACAATAGTGAATCATAGAACCTTTACTCCCAACTGGAAATGGTCCTCCTGATGCAATGCCTACTGTTACAGGGCTTTCCAATGGTCAAAGAACATAAAACCAGTGTACATAGTGTAGCAATATGATTAGAATACCCTTGAGATAAGACAAATGGCTGCATTTTAGCATGTAAAGCTACTGTCTGTGATACTTGTATCCCATATAAACACTAGTTTGAGACTTGGCATTAATGCACCTGCGAAAGCTGCAGAAGATGAGCCAAGCCCGTGGACCCCTGCACTCATGTAAAGAGAACCAGAAGCTGCTGGCTTCAGCCTGACCCAGTGGTCATCTGGGGAGTCAACTAACAGACGGAAGATCTCTCTCTCTCTCTTTCACCTTCTTTGTAACTCTGGCTACCAAATTAAATAAATAAATAAATAATAAACAATTTTTAAAAAGAAAAAACAGTGATGAAGATCAAGAGCAAAATGCTTGATGACTGGATAATTCTAGAGAAAATATGAGTAGCAACTATTAAATCAGTACAAATCATAACATTTACTACTGAGATGTATTTTAAGATTAACAAATTATCTTATATTCCTGTGAAGAAAAACTGGTTTTCCCTTTCTCTTGACACTTAATACTCTTGTTGTCTCCCAAATACAATAATATTAATTTGTAGCTGGATAGGGCATTTTGTAAATTAATTACTTTTAAGAATCTCATTTGAGTTTCCATTTTACTCAAGCATTAGGACTTGCCAAATCTTCTTTCCTTGTATCAGTATAAATGAAAATTATACGGAAGGAATATAGACAGACATACACACACAAAAATATATACATATAAAAATACAAGTATCCATCCAAGAGATACATTATAAAAAATATAATGGATTACTAATTTTTTCAAACTGCAATAAACTTATTCTTTAGTTTTATCTTTCTTATATATACATATATTTAATTTTTAAATTATATTTTTGACAATCTTTACATAGTTAATTGGAATAAAAAGGTTCAAGGGCTATAGGAAAGTGGGTAACTATTATTTCCATATTGTATCCTTCATGTTTAAAAGGGGGGTATTAAGGGAGAGGATCCACCTAATTTCCCACCCTCCCCAGGTCCCGCATGTAGGGTATGCTCCGAGGTTCTTGCTCAAGTGGTTTTGATAGTTTACCAGTTATAAATTGCTGCCAATCTTGCCCCTCCAAGCACTATGAGGTCTTTGAAGAATCCAATGATTGACATAGTCCATCATAGAATCTCTGTTTTCCCTGTAATTCGCTGCCAACATATAGCTGAGATGGTTGATTGACCCGTTCTGTCTTCTCTCTTTTCTTGGTTAAGGTTCTGAGTCCAGCATTTTGATTGGGGAGATCTCCAAAGAAACTTTGTCTGAGGTGTTCTTGGACCAGATTCTTGTATGTACTAGCAGGTACAGGGCCTGGCTCAGTCCATCGCCCTGATCAGCTGATGGTAGCAATGGCTGGGTTGATTGTTTTTCACTCCCGACTTCCACTGGAACCAATGGGTGTTGCAGTCCAGCCTGATTCTGCCCAGCACATTCCTGGCCCTCACATAAACCAGTGGGAGCTGCAGCCTACTTGGAGCGACCCACAATAACCCCCACCAGGCCCGCCCCCTACCCTGGTTTGCCAGTATGTGTAGCAGTAGTCCAGTCTGTCCTACATCACATTCCACCCCAGCCCCTGTCCTGGTTTTCGTGCTCTCCCATGGAAGTGGTAACCCAAGAGGGAGGAGACCAGTATTTCCTTCCCAGGCCTCTCACACTCCCAGATTGTGCACTCTCCAGGTGGTTCTGTGGTTTGACTTGAAAGAACTAGCCCCTAGTGCCAGCTTCTGCCAGCTGATGCTGTGGCTAAGCCCAAATAACCCTCACCCACTCTAATTTTGTTCGCAGCAGTAGGAATAATCAGCCCAGCCTGGCTTTTCCCTGATCTAGTCCACATGAGGCATACAGGTGTTGTAGGCCTGCTTAGTCTGCTCTGCCCCCATCTCAGCTCATGCTCTCCAGTGGAAGTAGCTGTTCAGCAAAGGAACCACCCCTTATTCCCCTGCCGGCTCCACCCTCTCCCTTCCTGGTTCTCATGTATAGTTTTATTTTTCAATGAACTTTTTCATGTACCCTTTTTCATGCTCACAAGTAAGTGCTGACTGGGTATACTTTCAAACATTATTTAGGTATTCATTTATTTATCTATATTCATCTATAACTAAGAAAAACAATTTAATTTCATATATTAGAAAAGCACACCAGGCAGCACTCAATTCAGAACTAACATCAGAGTATACAAATCCAAACAAGTCAATAGAAATACCAATCCTCCCACTGACATGGCACCCTTCCACAGTCTCGCTTTCCTTGTGATTTTTTCCCCAGCTTAGCAGTTTCATGTGATTCTCTATTTCTTTCCTGCACTATGTCTCTTTTCAGGGAAGTGGCTCAGGAATACACTCTGGGCCAAAGAAGCCCTCTGAAAGCATTCAGCTTGCATTCCTGGCCTACTAAATTCTTCGCTAGGTGCTTCTAAATCCCTTGCTAGGTGCTTCTAAGTCCTATGCTACGTGCTTCTAAGTCCTATGCTAGGTGCTTAGAGCAAATTCTTGGCTGCTCGAAAAGCTGTGACTTCACAGACCCTCCTGGGCCATTAAAAAAAGATTGAGAAAAAATAAATACCAAAAGCTCTTCATCTCCTATCTCCCAAGTTAAGAAAAAAGGTAAAAGAAAAACTGTCTGATCTATGTGTTTGGGGCAAATGCATTGTGGTTTCTTATGTTTCAGCTCTAAGTGAAATTTTACAAATCAATTTTTTGAGGGGTGTCTGAAAAACTTAGAAATTTGCAAGTAAACCTCCCATTAGGCAATGTAGCAAGATTCCCAATAGCTGGTAGTTTAGATTAGGGGTTCTCAAACTCCTAGAGTTGGCATGTCGGGACAGGTAATTTTTCGCTCTGGAGGGAGGTTGACTGGAAGATATACAATCCCTATCATTTAAAGTTTCTATTTCTCAGTGTATTTCCTACGAGAGTACAGCAAAAGCAATGTGAATCTGAGGTTCTAAGAACTATTTAATGAGTTCAGTTTTATACTCACTGATTCAATTTGAGCTACAATTCTGAAAACAGCTTGCCTCGCTAACCTATCTTTGGTGATGCCAGCGACAGCTTGCCTGGAAGGGACTGCATGAGACAATCTCTTCAACACGGTCTGCCCAATCTGGTCCATTCATTGTTGTGCCCAGATAACTTTAAGTTTGGGTAGGGTTAGAAGTTGTACTCAGTATTTCACAGGGTGTAGGGAGGACAGTTCATGGTAAATGCCATTTTCACTAAAGAGCTGATTTTTTTGTATTATTTTTGTTTTGCAAAATACAATATAATTTGAACATACTGCTCACACTGCAGAAAGCTGTGCCAAAAATTCTTTTTCTCTCTTTTTCTCCCTCTCTTTCTTACTCCTCACACACACAAACACACAGAGATTTATAGCACTAAACCGAGTTAAAGGGGGATGTATTAGGCATTTACTGTTGAATTTGAATTGCAAATGACACTTTGGAACAGTTAACACATTTTCTGGATCCTAGCTTGAAGTGGGACAAAAGAAGAGTTATCAGTATATTCCCATGGAAGCAAACCTGCCATGTTCCTTATCAACATATCCTATTTGTATAATAAATGTCATACAGTATTAATAGCAGATTTAGTTACAATTTACACCGAGATTCTCCAGTGAAAGGGCTTTGAGAAGCAAGTTAGTTGGTTACTATGAAACACACAGGTAACAGCAGGTGTTCTCAGGATTATGGCAATTCAAAACAGAAGTCTTATATGAACTCACCGCGTCTTCCACTTCAAGTACCCTTTGTGAATGGAAATAAAGGACAATGCTTAGCAGTATCTTCTTTTTCATTTTAAAAACAAAGAAAATACAGAAGACTATATTTCCAGGCAACAAAGTCCAAAGGAAACAATCTCAACGTGACCGTGAGTGGGATAATTTCCCATTTAGGGAAATTAATTATTTAGGATAACAACTGAGAAAAATGGCTTTAGAACTAAGTAGTATTATGTAAGCACCTTAAATAATACTAAATTAATACTGAGCAGTTTCCTGCTTACTGGAATGGTTCTGTATTTCAGCACACCTCACAGGGAGAAGGCAATGGGTGTGAAAATAGGAAAACATCCCAATGTGGTTATATCAGCATATTAGCCACAGAGAAATAAAATAAATAAATTCTGGGACTATCTGACGTGATTTGTTGACCAACTGTGCGCATAATTACTACTTTTGTTTCATTAATGAGAATCACCTATTTTCTTTTGTCCTTACGCCCTGAGGTGAGTTTCTGAATATCACATTCAAAGAAGCAAATTAGACCCACTGAACTTGGGAGATCATTTCTTTCCCTACTCTCTTCCAAGGTTGCTTTCTATTTTCTGCCTGTGTTACTGATTCTATGGCAACATGCACAAAGGTATTAATCAGGAGGACGGGATCTTTTGTGAGTGCAGTAGACCTCATAAAGTACCTCATTATAACACACTCCCAATCTCTGACCCCAAATAATAGCAGTCCTTAAATTACAAGTAAATTAGATGTTTAAATGGTTACCACAATTTCATAGTACATACTGGAGCACTCTTTACAAATTCCATAAGAGTCCTTAAGGAAAAAAAAAAGAAATGTGAAGAACAAAAAATGAAAAGCAACAGGCGCTTAGAAGTAAGTAACCCAGAGGCAGACATCCAGGCAGACTCAAAATGTCTAATGCCCCTTCCTCCTTTTGCCTGCACTGCCTATAAATACTCAGTTTTCTTTGTCATGCCACAATCCTATAATTAAACATCGCATGTCATTATTGTAAGTCATAAAAACCTTGTATTATTTCTGTTTTCAAGCAATTATTGAGCATAGTTCAGTTTTTAATGATGTAACAAATTCTGGTGAGAGTTCTTGAGGCAGAACTCCCCTCCCCTGTTGACGTTTCTGAAAATGTGTACAAGCCGCTGTACCATCCCAGTGTGTTCCTCAGAGTTTGTGTGTTGGGAATCCAATCCCCAGTGGAAACGTTCATAGGTGGGCTTTATGAGAGTTATGTAGATGATGAGTGCTCCAAGTTTTTGTGAATGGATTAATGCCACTGTGAAAGAGAGACTCGTGGGAATGAGTAGATTTTCTCTCCTGTTATTCTGCGGGACAAACAGCAAACAGTTATTCTGGAGGACACACCGTTCAAGTTCGAGGCATCACCTTAGAAGCACAGGCCAGGCCCATACCATACACGAGATGCCAGTCCCTTGATCTGGGTCTTCCCAGTCTCCAGAACTTTGAAACAAATGTTGGTTATCAAGCACCAGTTTCAGGTACTTTATTATTGAAGCACAAATGGACCAAAACACTCCCTTTGAAAAGTCACATATCTTGATAATTTCAAGAAATGGAAACCTAGGTAAGAAAGGTAAGAAAGTGCTTAAATAATTGTCTTCAATGAGAATTTTTTGCAAACAAATTATTGATGTTCAAAATAGCACTATTTTTTTGTATCTTAAGATGAATTCACTTTCCTGTTTTTTATGTTTTCTACTTTTTCTTTGTCAGGTATATAGTATAATCCAACTGTTTTAGCTGCATTCTTCATGACAATAAAACAACTTCAAGGCACTCACAATAATTTATTAGAAGTGAGTGTCTTAAGGCCTGCCTGAGTCCTTGGCCCCTATTAGCCATGTGGGAGATCTGACCGGAGTTTCAGCCTTCAGCTTGGCCCAGCCTCAGTTGTTGGTGGTCATATAGGGAGTGAACAAACATATGGAAAATCTTTCTGACTCTTTATGCCTCTCCTTCCCTCCCTCCTTCCCTCTCCGCCTTTCAAATAAATAAATAATTAATTTAAAAAGGAAGTGAATGCTTTAATAAAAGTATTTTCTGTCTACATATGCATGCCACAAAGACACAAGAATATTTAGTAAAAGCAAGAGGAACCATCGATACACATAAATTGTAATCAATGGACAACTCAAATGCCAAGAATATGAGTTCCTGAGGCAAAACCCCCGATTTTTTTTTTTAATCTTTGTCTTTTTTCTCCTTGCCTTAAATACAACAGATGCTCAACAAATTTTGTTTGAAAT
The DNA here is from genome assembly GCF_017591425.1 of Ochotona curzoniae. Taxonomy (NCBI): domain Eukaryota; kingdom Metazoa; phylum Chordata; class Mammalia; order Lagomorpha; family Ochotonidae; genus Ochotona; species Ochotona curzoniae. The sequence continues at coordinate 65,936,432 of NW_024466599.1, forward strand.
ATATGAACAGAATAAAAAAAAAAAAAAGATAGCAGATAAGCTGTCCTGTAGAGAACAAAGACCTGTCCTGTAGAGAACAAAGACCTGAGTGCCAGTCCTCCATCAGCCTCACAGGAGCCTCATCAAACGAGAAAATCAGTTACTTTCCCGTGGTCCTTCATGTTTCATCGGGAAAGAAATTCAGTGTCTCGCCCTTGCAATGGGAGGAAGATGGATATGCTAAATTCTAACCATTCATCGCCAAGGTCAAATTTTTAATTTTAGTCTGATACACAAATTATTATTCTCTGACAATATACTGATTGTGTCTATCACTTTATTTGTTGGAAAAAGAAACAGGCCAACTAGTGGGAAATGCTGAGTAAGGTGTGCTTCTCAACACATCCACCTTGTTGTCTTCAATCCACAGGCAAAACCCTCTCCATCACCTAGATGACTTTCCAGGTCATCTTGGAAAATGATTACAATATCGCTCTGTGAACTTTCCCTAGAATTACTAAAAAAGGCCAAGCACAGGCCTTCACCTTTTTTTTTAGAAACATCAAGCTAAAAACATTTTCTAAAAGTTCTTCAAAAGATGATTATAAAACTGTCATTAACTTTTGAACTTCAAAAGCTATGTTTTCCATATACTTTCTAGGAAGTAACAGAAAAGGAGAATCAATAATAAAAATACACCATCTCACATCTAACTATTAAAAAAAAGACTTTGATGGGTGCCTGACCTGTGGCTTGACAGGTTACTTTATCACTGGCACTGTTGGCACCTGACCTGTGGCATGCCAGGTTATGTCATCACTGGCTCTGTTGGCATCTGACCTGTGGCATGCCAGGTTATGTCATCACTGGCTCTGTTGGCATCATTATGGGACTGACTGCTCCATTTCCCACTTACCTCCCTGCTAACGTGCCTGGGAAAGCAACGGAAGATGATCTAAGTCCCCGAGCCCCAGAACTCATGTGGGAGACCTGCAGAACTGAATATGTATCATTTATTGGAAAATAATAAATGTTAGATCATAAGAAAGTGTCTATGAGTTTTGATAAGCCAATTGGTTTCCCCTAAATCCCAAAATGATGGTTAAGTTTCATTTCCCTTCTTACACTGCTTGAATTATTGAATTTTTCTTTCTCTCTGTCAACCCATTATCCTTACTTTTACCTCTATTAAATACAGGCATAAACCTAAGTTTTTTGAAATGTATTCCTTCTCATATTGCTATATTGCTATAGTATTTGCATTGTTTCTCTGCCCAACTACCCCCATTTTTTCCCTCTTTATGGTTGATATCATCATCCCATTCATGCTGGAAATCCACACCAATTAATAGCCACATTATTATAGAGCTCAAAGATCTGTATCTTTATTGTATAGACCAACTGATATAAAAGAGAAGCTCTTCCAAATATGACTCATAAATTCCTACATTTCATAGCTATTTGAGAGCTAAAATGCATTTCTTAGGAAACTCCCATTACAATATTTCATTGGGGAATAAAGTACAGTTAATATATTAATTAAATTCTATGCAGCAGCATAACATGGTGACATCCAAATAACCTTATCATAGATTGTTTATGCTGAGAGACATTAAAATACAGTTCTAAAATGGATGCATACCATAAACAGAATAATTTTGTAATTAGGAATATGCTGTGACTTATATTTCAACCAGTTTTAGAAGGTAGTTAGAGGTGAGGATTTTATGAAATGTAATTTTGGAAGTGAGCAGAAAAGAAAATGCAGGGGATAAAACTCATCAATGTGTGTGCGGTGTGTGGACAGCACTCAAATTGTCAGAAGCATCTGCTCTTCAAGTGACACAATAGAATAAACATTGGCAAGTGAGATTTGGAAGTTAATTTCAAAGGTTTATTATACTACAGGGCTCATATTTAGCAGCTGTCAATTTGTTACTGACAACTGTAATAAAAATCAGCACAACCTGAAATCTTCTCTTGCCAAGGAGACAGATGTTTCTGAATATTGGAGATTTTCAGGCATGTCGTTCTGTTTTTTTTGTTTTGTTTTGTTTTAGCAACCATCCTCTATTTGAAAAATACATTATTTCTATTTATCATAAATCATCATCTGATTGAAAACATTTGATACCATTAACTGCCTTTTGAAAAACATAAGTACACAGAAAAGTTTTGCTGTTCTTGTAGTTGTAGTAATGTTAGGCAGTGTTTTCAACCTGGAACGGCTCTGATAATTAACAGGACATTTAGCAACATCTAGAAACTGTGCTCTGTCACTATTGGTATTCACTAGGTAAAGTCTATTGTTTAAATGTACTGCACATCCCACAACCATGGGAAGGATCATGTCATTTTTACAAGGCTGAGAATCTTCACTTTGTTGGAATGGATATGAGAAATGTAGACTACAGATGGGTTCACATCTACAGATTTCCCAAGCCAAACATTCCGTGAGAAATATTCTGGTAGAGAATTTCAGGCAGGCACTGGTTTTGCTTCAGGAAAGTGTCATCTGAACGACAGAGTGAAACTCCTTAGCTTGACATTTTAAGTAAGTACATTTGCAGTGATGTAATTAAGTTTGTGTCAGCACTTACGCTGAACATGTTTCTATGTACAACATTTTACTACTCAGCTACAAAAATGAATCTTTTACTAAAATTGGACAGCATGATTCTTTTGGTGGTAATTATTTTCTAGATGCGCTTTTGCTAAGATTATAAGCAGGCTTCTTAATTAACTATCAATGTTAAAAAGTCAAATACAGTTTTATCCCCAGCTTTCATCCCATCGCTATCTTAAATTGAAGGCACTTATAAGAAAATACTAAGCATCTAATAGCCACTTGCAGATCACAACGAAGAGCTATCTATCAACATTTTGAGTGTCTACTTTCTAATATTGAAAAAAATGTTTATATCTGGTTTTCCAATCATCTCAATAAAAATCGTATGTAACAGGTAAAAATGCTTACAGAAGGAGTACTACTTACCTCAAGAAAAGTAACTGAACAGGGAATAATGTAGGTGGTGAATCCAATGCACCTAACCCTTTCAGCTAAAATGAACATTCTAAGCCAAATTATCTTAGGCAAATACATAATTAAGAATAAACTTACAGAAGTCATACTCAACTATCAGCATAAAATTTTTCATTTGAATCAGGAATACACTTGAATACTCTGTTCATACATTTGGATTTCTGGGGTAATATCTTTTCAAATAATATCAATACTTAGTGGTTATGAGCGGTGACTGTATATGTATTTTAGACGTGCTAACCTGTTTAATCCTCCTAATGACTTTATGCTGTAATTACACTATTATCCACAGCAAACATTGTACCTGAGGTAAGCGGATGTTAAACCATTGGTCACATCTCACAGCCAGTAAATGGCACAGGTGGGACTTGCACCAGGGCAATCTGGTCTGGCAAGCCCTCCTGTGTAGTTCTGTGTAGGTTTCTTCTCATGTTGATCACGTGGTATTTATTCTCACATCATCTTAAGGTTGTCTAGGCATTACAGCCTCGCAGGAGACCAAGCTTAGGTGAAGTTGCAGGTTAAGTTTAAAGTGTGAAATAGTATAGATAAGACAAGAAGAAGTCTTGACTCACAGACCCAGAGAATTGCTTCCCCCACAGCTAGAAGACCAAACACAGAACGGTGTGGCTCTCACAGGACGGATCTCTTGATTTCATGTCTCATGCTACATGTGTTACATCATTAGCGACGTTTTCCTTCTCTACAAGCAGAGGCTTATCTTAGATTATTTAGAGAAAGGTATTGAAGCGCATGAGTTGAAGCTCTATGACCTGGGAAGATATTCAGGCCACAAAAGTTGTTTTTTTTTTTCCCGTTGCATTTGTATGAAAGCAGAGATAGTATTAATAATACAAAATGGGTTAAGAATGCATCCTAAGTATATTATGCACTGTTCTAAGGAATACATCGATTTTTATGAATATGTTCTAATTCCAAAGATAATTTTGTCTGGAAGCTACACACAGATACATAGACAGAAGCAACTGAGACATCAAACATGTAAAATTGGGCTGACAGGCAGTTTCAGGTATTAACCTGAGGACTCATTGTTAGCAAAACAGTTCCTTTAAAAGTAAAACAAAAAATGTCTGCCTTCATTGATTTATGTCCTTCAAAATACTTTTTTAAAAAGAACTTTAAATCCCTAATATTAAACTCTCCAAAAATTATTAATTTTAAAAACTCTTCCTATATTTTGTTTTAATATACAAATTCAAAGAAAGTTACAAATTATACCAGGTCTTATATCCTTCACTCAGTTTCTTAAAATGAGAATATCCTGCATAGCTATGATAGGTTATGGGAATAAACAAAATAAAAGTGGTCCAAGGCTTATTCCAATTTTGAAAGTTTCACATGCATTATTTATGCACATGCACAGTTCTATTTTAATCTTATTTCTCACATAGATGCATTGACCACTAGTATAATCAAAATACAGAATTCATTCTACAAGTATAAGAACATGTCTTGCCACCTCTTTGTAGCCAACGCAACCTCTTTTCCTTCTCCATTCCCAATTAGGATCAATTCACTAATTTCTATTTTAGCAATTTTGTCATTCCAATAATAGCATTAAATGGAATCATACTTATGTAAATTAATGTGATGAACTTCATCACTTAGCATAGTTTCTGGAGATTAAGTTGTGGTACGATATCAGCTATTTGTCCTTTTTATTGTTGCACAATATCTGCAGTATAGACACACTGCAGTATATTGATTTTTAAACATATTTTTGTTCATTTTTTGGAAACAGCATTCAAAAATAACAGCACTGCATAAAAAGATGCATTTAAATTATAAAAATGCATTTTTCATATGATTTAGAGCCAAAAAATGTTTACAAAGAGCACATTTCTATAAAGTTGGAAAAATAACATTCTAAAAAGAGGACTTTATCTAAAATAGAATCCAGTTTCTAAGTTCTGAAAATGTCATACATCCTACTTAGTAGCTTAATTTGTAGCCAGAAAAATTATGCCTGCATTCCAAAAAGATATGATAAATTATTTTACTGTTACTTTTGGTACTTATTTATATATCAGACCAGGTTAAATTATTCAATGTAATAAGAAATATGCTAAAGAACATAGAATCTTATTGCTGATCATTAATTATTATTTTTTGAATGTATGAAATCCACTTTTAAAAGAATGAGTATATATTGTAAAGTAACTTTGCTATTATTATATCTCCTTGAGGATAAATTCAGAACATAGTTTAATGAACAAATTACTGTGGTTCCATTTAATAAAAATACCGTGTAACAACTTGGACTGATGAAAAAGATGTGCAATTTAATGATATGGAAATATATAAGCATTTCTAAGTTGTTATTATTTGACATAATGGATTACAAAATAGTTTAAATAATTAAACCTCTAGAAAATAGTGCAAAGTATCCATCTAGGCATAAAGCTGAAAGATTAGATTCTTAATTTTACAGAAGGAAATTCCAAAGAATTTGAAAGGGTTGTTCAGCATTCTACCCTTGAAATGCTTTAAAAGGGACTCAAAATTATTCCTATATGTAAGCTTAGTGCTCACAAAGAACAACATTATTCTTCTATGACAGAACGAGGATTCTTGTACAATAATACTGTTTCTCTAATTTAAACTGTTTCTCTACTTTACTACAGTTCATCTGTTAGTATGATTTTTCATAAAAACAATTACATAGTTGAAAGTCGTTCATAGCCTCACCATTGGCAGGAAGTAGCAGCTAGAAAACAGAAAACAAATATTCTCAAAATCAAAATGGTACAAGTTGAGAGTCTCTATGCTTTAGTTTAATATTTAGGAAAGCATTTCAAGGATTTAGATGCACTGGCACTGCTCATAGCTTATATTTGCTTCTTGCTTTAATTATGACCAAATCAGCTGTTAAAGCATTTAGAAGTTTATCATTGCTCCCTATTTCTTACTTTACCAAGACCTTCAGCGAGCAGTGTAACCGTGGCATATTACTGGCTGACAGAAGGGCCGACTCTGGATAGGCACGCAGGTTCACCTAACCTCTCTCTGCTCTCCTTGCTCCACTGGCACGAAAAAAAAAATTCTTACATCAGTCTTCTGATCTTCCATCCCTAGTAAAATCTGTATTTTTAAGGACCTAACAGTTCTAATTTTGTTGTGATTAGCAATCTTAATGCTTATATATTAGGCATCAGGATTAGTACTTCAAAGATATCCATCATAAAACTTCTTTTTTTTTCTAAAGGTTTATTTTTAATTGGAAAGTCAGATATACAGAGAGGAGGAGAAACAGAGAGAAAGATCTTCTGCCTATGGATTCACTCCCCAGGTGATAGCAATGGCAATAGCCAATCTGGAGCCAGGAGCCAGGAGCTTTTTCCACATCTCCCACACAGGAACAGGGCCCCAAAGATTTGGGCTGTCCTCAACTGCTTTCCCAGGCCACAAGCAGGGAGCTGGATGGGAAGCTGGGCGCAGGGATTAGAACCAACGCCCATATGGGATCCCAGCACATGCAAGCCGAGGACTTTGACCGCTAGGCTGTTGTGCTGGGCCGCATCATAAAATTTCTTAATTAATAAGATAGTCATGGAATAGTAAATCAAATACTTGCATTTTAATTTCTACTCAGTATTTTATATCCATTATCATTCTGAGACCACTGATCCATCTCAAGGATGTATTATCCTTTAACTTGGGTAGAATTACTGTCTACCTGTTAAAGTCTCTAACTACTTTTATCTTAACCTGAACTCTGTAAGTAGAAGTGCCTTACTCATCCATTTACATGTCCTGCCACAGGTCATACTATCTTGAGACACATGATCTGGCTCTGACTGCACAAGGAAAGAATGATTGTGATGGACATTGATTAGATTAAAAGCTACTTCAGGGCCAATATTTGTCTGAATTTTCCATTCCCTGTGCTTAAACCATTTTCAAATTTACCCAGACCTACACTCATCATCCACAATTTAGCTTGAGAGCTGCAGCAATTCGCTAGTTTTCCAGCAGCTAATCGAAGACTCTAGCTTACACAAAAATCTCTGTGTGCTTTAAGCATAACTCACTACTGCATAAGCTTTCTCTAAAAGGCTAGTAGTACATGCAAATTACAGAATAGAAACCCATAAATTCTCTATATTATTATGTGAAAGGTGCCCTACAAATCTGTTTCGAATTATAGCAAAAGCTTAAAAACTTGCTTTCCCTTCTTTTTAAATTATCTATCTATCTATCTATCTATCTATCTATCTATCTATCTATCTATCTATCTATTTATCTATCTGTTTATTTATTTGGAAGTATGACTTATAGAGAAAAAGGAAGAGACAGAGGTCTTCCACCCATGACTTCATTCTTCAGATGGCTACAACAGTCAGAGTGGGCAAGGCCATGGGCAGAAGGCAGGGATGTCTTTCAGATTTCTCACATGATTGCCAGTGGCCCAAACACTCAGACCATCTTTCACCACTTTCCCAGGCCATGAGCAGAGAGCCTGTTGACAAGTGGGACAACTGGGACACAAACTAGCAACTTATAGAATTCCAGTGTAGCTGGCAGCAGCTTCTCTTGCTATTCCACAATGCCTTCTCCTTTTCTAATTGCAAAAACAGTATTAGCAACTACACATAGGCTACCATTCTAAATAGCTGGCATTTGTCTTTAACAAGACAATTTTTGGAAGCCAGAATACTTGATTTTGAGTTTTATTTCTGCTCTATGGTATTGCATAAGTTACTTAGATTCTCTGGGATTTTTTTAAAACTCAATTGGAAAACCTAGGCATATGGTTTCCATGGCAATGGGCCTTTCAAAGATATTTTTACAAAAATTCAAGATGGATTAGAGGTTCAGTGACGGCTGTCTGAAGGGACATTCACGTACTGTCCCATTTCTGTGAGATTTCTTTGCATGCTGTACCATTTGTCCTCTCTGTTATTATTGAAGATCAGTAGATGACTTTCAATGTTTCTACACTCCATCACTTGATGCAGTGAAAGCAATCACCTTCACTCTATGATCAACGTGAAGCCATCTTTGGGGAAAACTCAAGAGTCATCAAATTACAGTTTACACGGAGCCATACTGAGAAAGCACTGGATAGTCCATGGAAGGCTTTTTCACCTGAATTGTTAAACTTCAAACACATCCTGGATTGAGGTTGCTCAAGCAGTTCTGCCCTTACCCATGCATAATTAAAATCATCCGTATTCAGGAACTTATCAATACACAGCTGAGACAAGATGAGAAGCTGCCTGGACCCAGCCACACCTCAGCCAGATCACTCCACAGATCAATTCCTGGTATCCACAGAGGCAAACTGAAGTGATTGTGTGTGATCACACTGCTCTCTGTTTCCCTGTTCCATTATGCATGATCTCTGACTGCTTGTAAAACTGCAGTGTTTTACTACTGATTTTGCATTTTATGCTAAACTTAGACAGTCACTGCAATGTTGTAGGGTAATCGGTTACTATCTTACAAGTGTTCAATATCTCATTTTCACTTTTCCTATCAATAGTATGCGCCAGAGAGTGAGGTGCAATGGAGGCTTTCAAATGTTAATGAGTCTTTACATCATGGGAAAATAATCTGGCAAGAACATTCTTTCCCACTAGTGTTAATTCTCATCCCCCCGCTATTCCCCAGTGTGGCATATCCATGGTTACCTTCTTCTGTGCAGTTAAAAACTGGCAAAATCTGTGCTTGAACAATCACAAATCTGTTAATAGAAGTAACAATGATTCAACTCTCAACGTCAGGACAAATAATATAGATGATTTTATGATGTAATATTTGCAAAGCTTCCAGTGTGATTCTAGAGTGAGAAGTAAGGGCACAGACATGTGTCACAGCAAGGCAAGTGACTATGTGAGAGACACTGGTATCCTAAGGAGACCCCAGATTGAGTCCTCTTAATTCAGCTGCTTGCTTTGTCTTGGAACAGAGTCCTAATGGAGTTCCAGGTTGTCAACCATGGCAGCCATTTGTGGAATAAACCAGTGGATGGAAAATCTCATTTTCAAGCAATCAATCAATCTCTCTCTTTCTGGCGCCTTCTTTTCTACCTCCCCAACTTCTTTCTTCCTCACACATTCCTCTGTATTTAGGGATGCGTAACGGAAGAGTAGTGGAAACTGTTATGTTCAGAGGGGGAGACAGAGAGTAGCATGTGTCTTTGCATACAAAGATGAACTCCCAATGAAATGGCTGAAGATGTCCTGACAATGGGAGCTGGCCTCTCTGGCACTGTCCATGCCTACATTGTTGGGAGACACTTCAATGGCAGTATGATGGACTTAAGAATGTTCATGAAAGACACCCACTGTGAAACTACAGGGGAAATCAGTGGTGACACAAATGGAAAACCCCAATGCCTATTAAACTGTGTTGTACAACAAGATTAATAAAAAGTAAAATATGTACAAAAAAAAAAAAACGGTGTGGCAGACCAGCCTTGTGTGGCATAGTTAGTAAAAGCCACTACTTACAAAGCCAGCATCCGGGGGGCGGGGGGGCGGGAACGCCAGTTTGTAACCAGCTACTTCACTTAATATCCAGTTCCCAGTGAATGGCCAGGGGAAAGCAGTAAAAAATGCCTCAAGCACTTGGGACCCTGCTGTTTTCCCGGGAGAACTAGAAGAGACTCTTGGCTCCCAGCTTCAGACTTGTGCAGTCCTTGCTCTCGCAGCAATCTGAGGAGTGAACCAGTGGATCTCTCTCCCCTGTATTGAAGTAACATGTGCATTATACCTACTAGATTTCATTGTAGTGAAGATAGTATGATTAAGAAATGTGATTCAAGGAGAAATAATCCTTCAGGCAATGTGCTCAGTTTTGTTTTCTGGGGAAAACAAAAACCTAAATAGCTTTCCAGTCTATTTTGCTGATAGTGCAGTGGCTACCTGACTGGGAATCTGATGGTCTAATTCAGGTTCATTCCTGCGCTAATATAGAGAATCTATATTGAGTACATCAGGTCATCATATACATTTAAATCAGGTAGTTTTGATGGAACTCAATTTCTCCATCCTAAAATTTAAAAAATATATATACTATGGGCCTAGCCCGATGGTCTTGTGGCTAAAAGTACTCGCCTTACATTCGTTAGAATTCCATATGGGCTCTGGTTCTAATCCCAGCAGCCCCATTTCCCATCCAAATCCCTGCTTGTGGCCGGGGAAAGTAGTCCAGGACAGTTCAAAGTCTTGGGACCCTGCATCTGCATGGGAAACCCAGAGGAGGCTCCTGACTCCTGGCTTCAGATTGGCTCAGCTCCAGCCTTTGCGGCCACTGGGGGAGTGAATCATTGGACAGAAGATCTTCCTCTCTGTCTCTTCTCCTCTCTGTATATCTGACTTTCCAATACAAATTTTAAAATAAATAAATTAAGAAAAATATACTACATGGTTCCTAAAGTCAGTTCTAGCTCAAAAAATTGATGAGTCAGAATCACCTCTAAATTTGCTTAAAACATAACAGTCTTGAAGTCTGTTAAACAGAAATATCACTTTCTTTTTCTCACAGATACATTTTCTGATGTTCTGATTTTTAAAGTTTCGATATCTCATTAATTCTAAAACTCAGATTCTGCCTCACTATGAGTATTGTCTAAAGACAATGACAACAGTGACAAGCGGCACGCTAATGACTGCCTGTAATCCTGTGTCTTCCTTGCATATTTTCATACCATTTAACACAGGCCCCAACTGAGCTACTTCTCGATTCCAGACACAATTCTCCCCTGAGATTGTCATCAATAAATAAAGAGACACGCTGCTATCATAGCTGCTTGACACCAACAAAACCCCTCATTAGCTTGTGGACTGCAGCATAAGAAAATGAAGCTATTTTAAGTGTCTTCTTGAAAGGCTAGTCACAAAACTGAATCTTGTTTTTTACACATTAATGATTGCAAAACTCAGTTTCAACTGAAAAAAGTTATCAAAGGAAACACCATATACTTATAATCCTTTATTATTTATATTCATTTTGTGGCCCCATTTTTAGTTTGCATCTGTCTGTAATCAATTTTTAAACTTTGGAAATTAATACTTGCAGCAATATTTGCCACTGAACAGTAAAAAAAAAAAACAAATTCCAATCAGTTATGAAGACAAACTTCTTAGCCATTGCCTCATGGTTTTCATATAGCTGCACTAAAATTTTCAGAACAGTATCTTCCTATTCATTTTAGGAATAATTTCCTGCCATCACTACACTTCTAAACCTGAGCATTCTTTTGAACACTTAAAAACCCAAGCCTTTAGAACATGCAGGGGCACTGCAATCACCAAACAGGAATTTATATGTTGTGGCTTTAGGCATCCTGGGAAGTATAAAAGTCTCAAAATAATAAAGAATCCAGCAGCTGGTGCACTCATTCAGATGGAATCCCCAGACTTAAGCAAAGCTAAGGGCCATCAAGATGGCCTACACCTGTCCGAGGTAACACAGCCAGCCCAGAGTGCTTTATGAAAGGAGAATTTTTCCTGCCCAGAGTTATCAGAGAACATCCAACCTGCTAAAATCTTAGCCACACTTCAAGTGGGGGGCACGAGAATTGCCTAGCCATTTTGTAACTGGTTTGAAAGACCACCAGTGGGGAACAAGGTCTTCCCTCGAGGTTCCCACTCAGACAAGGAGGGACCAGCGAACTCTTACAATCCCAAGACCCTTCGGTGTGTCTCCCTCTCTGCTTTCAAGAGGTATCCCGTCTCCTGCTGTTTTCGAGGAGGTACTTTCCCCTTTCCTCCTTTCTACATTCAGCTGGTCACTTTCCAAATAAAATTCTGTGTGCAACCAATTCCTGCCTTTTTATTTCTCTATCAAGCTGAGGAAAGAACCGCCTATGGAGAGTTTCTGGTAATATTATCCCTACTGCATTATCATTCAATATATTTTCCCATGACCAATTATACTTTATAACTTTCCTCAACCTCATGGAAACTATGATGTAACTAAAGAATTACAGTTCTCATTTTTCCTCAATCTCTTGAACTCTATGATACATCTAAAGAAACATACTTCTTAGAAAGTAACCTTGGTTACTAAAGAGAATCAATCAATTTCAAAACACAGCGACAATTTCCTAAACTCCCAAACTCTAAGCAAAAATCATCACTCTGTTTATCTGCTCCCAAACTCTAAGCAAAAATCATCACTCTGATAGATAAAGGTACAGGCAAAATGGCCTTTTAGTATTTAGAAGGTTATTAGAGTGAAGTGATGAAGAAAGAAAACCCAACTCCAGAGTATTCCTTAGCTAAGTTCATGTTAAAATATTTCATGCTTGAATCTTGCATGGTGTTGTGCTTTAATTATATCTTCTAAACAACACTCTTAGGTGAGTGAGAGTGCGAAGTATCTATGAGAGCAGAGGTATATTTCCAAAGAGGAAAGGCCTGCCATTGCCACAGAATCACAGAGACAAAGTATACGGCAACATCCCCAGTAGCTGCTCATGCATGACGTAGCTGGCTACTGTGTCATCCAAACAGCCAAGAATGCCTGGTGCTCAAGTCCCAGTTGGGTAGAACAACAGCACTTTTCCAAGTTACTTTACAAATATCTCAGAGCTTCCAATTAGTACCTGTCTTCACAATACACCACCTTTTGCAGAAATATATGCAGAACAACTTCAACACACATCAGTTGGTTGAAATAACACCCAAATCCTTCTAGCCATAAAGGCTTGAGTTAAAACTCAGATTTGCACAACCATTATGACCAAGGGTTTCTTAAATAGCATTTCCTTAAATGGTACTTTAGAAATCTTATTTGGAAGTCAGACTGACCTCAACCTCGTTCCTCTAAGAGAAATACATTTTTTCCCTCTCCCCAAAAATATATAAATTACCCTTGAGGATGCTAAAAGATTATGACTTGTATTAAGGAATAAAACAAGTGCAAGAAGGAAATACATCTTGCCACAGAATCACCTCTCTCTCTGACACACACACACATATGCACACACAGATAATAACAAGTGAATAATGAGTATATTAGAGTATTTATTTAGATTTCCTGTTATAAGCCAGAATCTTAATGCTATTTTAATGAAGGATATGTCCATGATTCTTTCCAAGAGTGGCAAGAGAGCATGCAATCACATTTTTATAATTTATGATATCACTCTGAGGTATAGAAACAAGCACATTAACTAACTCAATGATAAAAGATGACTTACTCTGCTTTCCCTAAAAAGGAGACACATTTCTCCCTAAGAGATTGCATTAAACGCCATTTATTCTCTTTGTCTGGACAATCTCATAAAACAAAAGCGGAAAATCCATCCTTGAAAAGCAGACGTTAGAATACAGTAATTTTATTACTGTTTTTGAACAAATTTTTCTGACTTCCCTGCAGCCTTCTATTATGATTCACAATGTCTGCAATGGGGAGTGGATGACTGAAGAATCCATTAAGAGGCAGTTACTGTACTGCTGGACTCAGCTAATAATTCCTGTATTTTTCATTTTTATGACTCTATAGTTCACGAATGACAATCTACTCATTACCTATTGTTATAAATATTTTGATTTAGCAATGGATATATACATCAATAAACAATACCTACTGGAAGCTTTCTGCACTGCTTAACAGCCAATAAATGTGTATCACAGCATTTCCTGCCTCTTAGAATTATTCCTTGTGATTCTAGGTGAACTGTTAACCTTAACTATGGCAACTCCTTACAAACCTACCATCATTTCCGACAAGGTGTCCGATTAATTTTTCAACTATGAAGCAGCATGCTAAGATATCCATATTCTTTCATAGTCTTCACTCCCCAACAAGAGAGAAAGAAAAAGAAAACCTAATTGGCAGGCAAAACTTTTACATAACATAAGGAATCAGTGTTCCAGGAAGAAGTGTGACAAGGCTTCAGATAGTTACACACCATCCACCGAGAGTAAATGGAGAATGCTGAACAGGTTCGCATCTGTGTAACCCTTCTCTGAAAACCTCGTAGCCTTTTTCCCCAGTAGCTAACAGTAATGGAAGAGCATCCAATGTATCGCAGGTATTACAGCAATTTGGAACACTATCATCTGGTTTCTTCTAGGCCATTTCTACAAGAAGCAAATATAAACCAGATGCAATGCAGGAAATAAAGTCTTAGTGCAGCGAGTTATGCTTTTTAAGTCAGAAGAGAAACTAAGTTTCTGGAGATCATGAAACTTAGATTACATTAATAATCCCTTTATCCTCTTTCTCTCCCCCTCCTTTTTTTTTTTTTTTTACCTTTCTATTAGTCCCAGTTAAGTAAAAGTGTACCATCTAGAAGAAAGCATTTAGGATAGTGGTTAAGAGACCCGCGTTGTACAATTGAGTGTATGAACTGCATTTCTAACTTCAGCTGCATGCCAATGCAGACCCCGGAGAAAGTGAGGCACAGCTCAAACAACTGGGGCTTTGCCACCTATTTCGGAGCCCTGCACTGGTTTTCCAGATTCAAGATTCGACTCTGACCTAGTCTTGGCCATTGCAGCTATTTCAAGACCAGCCAGTGAATGGGGGTACACTCTCTTCTCTCTCTGCCTTTCAACACTATAAAGAACTTTTAAGAATATAATGCACTGCCTTAACAGAAAAGCTGCAATATCCGTTTTTTGGAACCTCCCCTGTTTTCTTCCTAGTCCTCCCTATTACTAGGTCTTCTCTGATTTTACAAGTAAGGCTAATTCCCACAGATAAATTTCTCAGGTTAGTATGTTAATGTCCATTCAAGAGTTGTTTTCAAGATACATCATACTACATAAAATAAGTAAGTGAATAAGTATTTAATTTTCTACTTATTCAAGTCACTGTCCAAAATGCTACACTAAGAGGTAAAAAGTAAATTCACTGTCATGTAAAAAGCAAAAAACACTAGGAGGCAAAATACAACAGTGGCTCTCAATCTTGGGTCTATGACAGAACCACACAGAGTTCTGAAAAACAGATGACTCTAGGACTCTGCTGCATCTCATTAAGGTAGAAATCAAAGCCTGCAATCGATCCACTAATTTTGTACTTCTCTCATTCTCTGACCGTATCAATCCTTTTATAAAGATTTATTTTACATTTGTGTTGCAAAGACAAATATAGAGAATGAGATACAGAAAGATCTTCCGTCAGCTGGTCCACTCCTCAAGAGGCTACAGTAGTCGGAGCTGAGCCAATCTGAAACTAAGAGCCAGGAACTTCTTCCACTTCTCCACATGGGTGCAGGGTCCCAAGGCTTTGAGCCTCTACTGTTTTCCCAGGCCACAAGCAGGGAGCTGGATGGGAAGTGGAGCAGCTGAGATATGAACCGGTGCCCATAAGGGATCCCAGCACATGCAAGGCGAGGATTTAGTCACTAGGTTATTGCACTGGACCCTATATTAACTGTTTTTTTTCCCCTGAGCTTATAATTCCTCTATCCATGACATCTAAGAACAAATCTACCTTTATCGAAGACATAATTATTGATTACCTCCTCAGGGCAAGGCATGGTGCCTCCTATTTTCAAGCCAAAGACATTATACATATAAAGCAGTTATGTTCAATGCAGTTACTATGTCTACTATATTACGACTGTTAGTATATACAAAGGCCTCAGAAAGAAAGGGGGGATGATTAGTTGCAAGTGAGTGGCTTTTAGGTAGAATTGAAATAAGAAGTTGGCATTGAACTGCAGTAGTAGTCTTAAATGTGATTCGTAAGATGTAAGAATTAAAGATGGTTTGATCCAAACCTCTTCTCTGACACAACTGATGCTTTGTGATTCTGTGATGTGATAGTCATGTTCAAATGTGGCATAACCAACATATTTCTAGCCTAAAAGAAAAAACAAATAATAAGGAAGTGTTTGCATATGTGTATATGGAAAGATTTTTGAATACTTCAAGTATTAGGGGTCAGTATTCTGCAGGTAGGTTAGACTGTGGCTTGCAAGGTCGGCATCCTTTTAGAGACCCCATAGGTGGTCTGCACCTGATTCTGGTCTGGCTCTGACTTGGTTGGTGTGATCTTTATGGAAATGGGACAGAAAAGAGGTTCTCTCTGTTCAAATAATCTTTAAAATTAGCTGAAGTTTGAGAAATTATAGTTAGATGTAGATAGAAATTAAGAAAGTAACCCAAATGATTTTAATTGTATAGAAAAAATTCACACCTAAATTTTTGGTAGCAACTATCAGAAGAGTAATGTTTTGAAAATTTACAAAATAGAAGATGTTTCTGTAATTTTGACTGGCTACTTTTTTTGGCTGGAATCTAGTTTTAATTTCCACTCATCGTTTTAGAATGTGGAAAGAGGGAGAGAGAGAGAAAGAGAGATAAGAGAATCTTCCAATCAATATCTCACTGCTCCCAAACCTGCCGTAACTAGGGCTGAACTAAGCCAAAGCCAGTAATTCAGAACTCAATCTCCGTCTCTCCGTTGTAAGGGTTAAAGTACTTGCTCCACCACCCCCCACTGCCAGCTAGGGTACATATTAGCAGAAATTGGAATTTGAACAAAGCCATCATTCGAATTCAGGGACTCCAATATGGGCTATTGTTATCTCAAGAAACATCTTAAACTTTCCAAATGGCTTCTCTTGAGTACGAATATGAAGTAGTACTAATCCTCATGGAGACTTTCAGATTTTTTAAAATTTTTTTTTCTTTGCTTGGGTGTATGTGTATTTCCTTCAGTTTACGATTTGTTTGGTTTAACTGTACAACACACTTTAACAAGCTGAAAGTGTACTGGATAAAGTAAACAGCGGGACGCAGCTGGAAGATTTAAAATGGCTAATGTCAACGGCAGGACGACTCAGAGTTCTCAGAGAGGTCAGCCCAGAAAATGGCAAGGAAGATCTCTCAGAGCCTGAGTGGGGCAGACGGACAACCGTGCACAGCCTGAAGAATCCAGACCTTAGCGCAGAGCAGGAGCTAATAAACCTATTGTCAGACCTTCCGATAAGCGAATTAAAGTCATAATTGTGTTCTTAAGGTCAAAGATTGAAAAACCTGGTCTCTTTGGACTGAAGTCAAGGAGGCATAGCTATTTCCACCAAGTTCCACAAAGGCAACAGCAGCCAAGTTAAATTGCCCTAACTTTTTCTTAACAATCCAGTGTCGAAAACATGAACCCTGAAAACCCTATAGTCTTCTCCACAGAGTACGGTATGGTTGTTCAATTCCCTGAATGATCCAGTGTTTCTACCAGAGGCCATGCTTGAAGGGTTCAAGTGCTTTAACATCAGTCAACATTTCCCCTTTCTAGCGTAAGTGAACACTGCAATTCTATTTTAAATCGTTACTTCTTTACCATGTGTTTCACATGGCTTTGTCTCGAAAGTAGGTCAATTCTCCCTTTATCCTTCTGATATTCTGATCCTGTCATCTTTGCACATAGGTGCAATCATGCATACAGCTATACTGGCTTATTAGGGGGATTCCTTTTATGATTCATGAGAGACATGACAATGTTGTGCCAGTCTGTATTCTGAGGACAGCTCTGCTCTGTCCGTAGAAAAATCTAGGCTTCTGTCTGCTTGTGTTACACTGTGTATGCATTATATCTTGTAGCAGCATTTCAAATAACGAATTAAAAGCGAACTGTATATTTCTTTTCACCTTTTCATATTTAGCCATTTCATCATAGAAATTTAGGCTTTCCTAATCGCACGAGAAGAAGTTGGGTCAATTTTCCTTGGTAAAAATAATTCTAAATGGGCCTGGCGCGGTGGCACAAGTGGTTAAAGGTCCTCGCCTAGCACGCCCAGGATCCCATATGGGCGCCGGTTCTAATCCCGGCAGCCCCACTTCCCTTCCAGCTCCCTGCCTGTGGCCTGGGAAAGCAGTCGAGGACGGCCCAAAGCTTTGGGACCCTGCACCCACGTGGGAGACCCGGAGGAGGCTCCTGGCTTCGGATCGGCATAGCATCGGGCCGTTGCACTCACTTGGGGAGTGAATCATCGGACGGAATATCTTCCTCTCTGTCTCTCCTCTCTGTATATCCGCCTTTCCAATGAAAAAATAATAAAAAATAAATCTTTAAAAATAATAATAATAATAATTCTAAATTCTGGAGTATTAGAAAATAATAAAATCTGGCAAAAATCATGTAAATACTACATGAAATAATTCACACAACCTGTTTTCCACAAACACTCCAATTTCTAGTTGCAGTTACACGGGTTTCCAGTCAAAGATCATCACACCATGGAGAACAGTTCTCAATAATCAGTCCTTACTCTCATCAGTGCAGGCAACAGCAACATCAACTGTTCATATTACTGTTAATTTTTTAAAGCAGCACTAAAAATTGTGTAGATGGTATACTTCAATTATATGAAATTAAAAGTTTAAAGAAAATCAACAGATTAATTATGAGTGACAGTATCATGACTATCTTCTTCCTTGTTATTTTTCAAAAATCCCCTTTAATAAGAAATGCCTTATTTTGGGGACTGGCATTGTGGTGTAACATGTTAAGCTGTCGTCTGCAGCACCAGCTTCTGTTATGGTCACCAGTTCAAGGTCCCAACTGCTCCAACTCTGATTCAGGTCCCAACCAATGCGCCCGAAAAAGCAGCAGAGCTCTCATCATCTACGTGGGGGACCTAGAAGGAGCTTTTGTTTCCTGGCTGCTGCCAGGCCCAGCCCCACCCAGCTATTGTATCTATTAGGGGAATGAACCAGCAGATTTAAGAAATTTCTCACTCTCTCTCTCCAATTTTGCCTTCGAAATAAATAGGCAAATCTTATTCAAAAAGAATATATTAAAGTACAAAGTGATACATCCTCAATGGTAAAGATATGTATGTTTATGTAAAGCATGTAAGCAAAAGGATATCAAGACCAACCTTTGATTTCAAGTGTGGCTGTGAGCTCTCTAGGTTTCAGCCTTTCAAGTTGTTTACTCACATGAGAGCAGATAAAGTTCACCGTGAAGTAATGTGTAGTTCCCTGGATATAGTGAGAATACCAACCTTCAAAAGATGTCTTAAAAATGAGAACTGCACGGGCCCGACACAATGGCGCAGTGGTTAAGGTCCTCGCCTTGCATGCCCAGGATCCCATGTGGATGCTGGTTCTAATCCCGGCAGCCCCGCTTCCCATCCAGCTCCCTCCCTGCTTGTGGCCTGGGAAAGCAGGACGGCCTAAAGCTTTGGGACCCTGCGCCTACAAGAGAGACCCGGAAGAGGCTCCTGGCTTTGGACCAGCATAGCATCGGCCGTTGCGCTCACTTGGGGAGTGAATCATCGGATGGAAGATCTTCCTCTCTGTCTCTCCTTTCTGTATATCCACCTTTCTAATAAAAATAAAATAAATCTTTTTAAAAAATTTAAAAATGAGAACTGCTTCATGAACTGATAATTTAGCTATGGACATGAGTGGGGACGTCTCTGAATTTGTCTTGTAATTTGGTTGTGTAGTTAATTTTGGCCACCCAATGGATATGAATACATGTAATTTCAAATATTTAAATAAATCTTGGGATTGGATTGTTTTGGTCAAGATAAGGTGTGAAAATTAAATATACTTTGTGGTCAAAAAACATCCAAATGGCAAGCCGATTCCATACATGCAGGCTACATAAGAAATAGACTACAACCAGAGTTTCAGTTCTGTTACTTCTGCTGCTACTGTTACTATATGATCGCTAACCTGTACCGAACATTATACTAAGCCAAGTTGCATTTACTCAGTTTTATATGAATTATTCCATTTGTATCTAATGTTAATATATTTGCAGTATTATTTGACAATAGTTATTATTTAAATGGCAGATTCTTTTCTTAGAGAAAGCAGGAGAGACAGACAAGTATCATCCATTCACAATGGCCACAATGGCCAGAGCTAAGCTCATCTGAAGCTGGCAGCCCAAAGTTTCCTCCAGGTCTCCAACAAGGTGGCAGGGGCTCAAGTACCTGGGCCATTTTCCGCTGCCATTTTTCCAGGCCATGAGCTGAGAGCTGAATAGGAAGTGGAGCAGCAGTGACATGAACCACTGCCCATACAGGATGCTAGCACCATAGGCAGCGGATGAGCCTGCTGCGTCACTGTGCTGGCCACTGAAGTATGAATAATACACCAGAGATGAGAGAACTGTTGCTTAGGGTAAGTACATCAATGAGATCACATGCAGTTAAATACCAGAGTTGAAGTGAGAACTCAGATAAACTGAACTTTAGGATCAGGCAATGGATTTTCACAGAAATCCTGTGCCACATATAAACAAGAAGGTATAAAGAATGAGTGAATTATGCCTTAACAAAACCATTTAAAACCAAAAAGTATTCCATCACCACCCAAATTGCTGAAAACTTTTCATTTGCAAAGTTTTCCTGAGCAAATGCTGATGTGTGAACTAATAAAAAGTTACATATAATAACTGACAGACACAAATCCACATATACATTTTTCCTAACCACGTCCTTGAAAACCAATATAAGGGCAGATTCCTGTAGCTCATTAAATGATTTAATTCTTGGCATTTTAACTATTTCCCCGGTGAGAGTATGTCAGAAGATAATGAGATCTCAGAGGACATCCTTATTATTATATTTTTCTTTCTAGTCAGTTGAAATTCTCCTGACTTACTCTATTTTTCCTTACTGTATCTCTTTGGACAGCCTTAATTCACTCTCTTCTATCTCCCATCTAAACATGAGTTTCGATAAACCACATCCACTGCAATAACCACAGCTTTCCACAGCATCTGTAAAAACACACAGGTTTCCCAGTAAGTGGACATGAAGGCCTCTCAGACTAAGAATCTGAACACTGGGGCCCGGTGCGGTGGCGCAGTGGTTAAGGTCCTCGTCTTGCACACCCAGGATCCCATGTGGGCGCCGGTTCTATCCCGGCAGCCCCGCTTCCCTTCCAGCTCCCTGCCTGTGGCCTGGGAAAGCAGTCGAGGACAGCCCAAACTTTGGGACCCTGCACCCGCGTGGGAGACCCGGAAGAGGCTCCTGGCTTCTGATGGGCGTAGTATTGGCCGTTGCGCTCATTTGGGGAGTGAATCATCGGATGGAAGATCTTCCTCTCTGTCTCTCCTCTCTGTATATCTGCCTTTCCAATAAAAAAATAATAAAAGTAAATCTTAAAAAAGAATCTGAATACTGTATGGAAGATTTCTATTTCTTCATTCTGATTTTAAGTAATATTTAAAAATTTGTCACTTGTTGAAATGTTAACAAAATACATTATACGAGTATATTTAATGTTGTATCTATTGTTAATACAATGAACCAGATGTAAATATACATAGTGGATCTGAGTCCTGCTTATTTTAGCACCATGTGACAACATTCATTTTCATTCATTGTTAAAAAACAGTAGCTGGAACTATTTTTCCAAAGAAATGAATTCAGGCAGGTATTTTAGATGCAAAATCCGCCATGCATTTTCTGATGGAAAATCACCAAGATTAGTCAGTGCAGTAGATTACATCTGCAGGGAGACAAAACTACACTCAGCAAAACTACCTCTACATTCTACCTGCCCAACGTTAAAATCAAGCATTCTCGGGTTGGGATAGATGCACCAGCGGTGTCAGCAGGACAGTGCTGTTAGACTTCTGTTGAGATGCTTTTCATATTTACCTACCTTGTCATAGGATGATTTAAAACAAAACAGCTATTTAACTACCTTTTGAAAAATCACTTGTGGGTACTAAAAACAAACAAAAAAATTCAGGTATTAATGGGTATGCAATTACTTTTAGTTACCGGTATGTATTATGTTCTGTTAAAATGGCATCATATATATTATTTTTTCAATCTCATTTAAATAGTTTGGCATTATTAATCTACTTTTATCAAACCAAAAAAAAATCACAATGGAACAGATGTTAAGCTATTTGCTTTAGGTCTCCTGGCTGGCACATGACGGAACTTGAATTTGAATGAAGCAAACATTAGACTACAAAAGCCATCTACATTCTTTTCAAGTGCTTCAGTGGTTGTTTAAAAGCATTCTGATTACCAAAGAGTCCAAATAAGAACAACCATCCACCTCAGTTCTAATAACTGCCCCAATCTTTATTACACAGAATCAACCATTATATTTAATAAAACTCTCTTAATAATACCTTCCTTCCAGCTCACATTTTCTCTGTAACTCTAGATCCTTTCTATTTTTTTTAAAGACTTACTATATTAATTGGAACAGCATAGTTACAGAGAGGAAAGACAAGGAGAAAGATCTTCCATCTGCTGATTCACTCCCCAAATGGCCACAGCAGCCAGAGCTGAGCCAATCTGAAGCCGAGAGCCAGCAGCCTCCTCCCAGTCTCCCACACACATGCATAGGGTCCAAATGACCTGTGCCATCCTCCACTGCTTTCCCAGGCCCAGCTAGGTTGAAAATAGTGCAACCAGGATGGCATGTGATGTGGGCCAGAATCCATATAGGATGCTAGCACTTGGCAGTCAAGGATTATTAACCAATGGAGCCACTGCATCGGTCCTGATCCCTTCTAGTTTATTCACCTAGGGTCTCAGCTGTAGCCTTCCAGGATAGGATGATATATAACTTGAGAAGTCTTCCTCTTCCTCCTCCTTTTTCTTCCTAGGCTGTTGTGAGAGCAAACATTTCTTTGGTGGACTTGATCAGCAGAAGTACTCGGCTCAGCTGTGGCTGCTTTCCTGGCTCGCAAGGTAAAGAAGAATTCCAACTGCACTGTGCCCAAACGCCACTGTCCTTGTTAAAAGCCCTAGGCAGTTTCCTTCAGTGACAGGCTGGATTCCTACCTGTCCACTCTCACAGCTTTTCGGTCAGTAATGTATGCTACAAGGGTGTCTCTTCCCACTGGACACACCTCCTGCAGATCAGCATGGTGGGCTCATGTCCAGCAATCTTCTGAGATGTCCAGTGAAGACACACATTCAACCTCATTTCAGCAAACACTGACTATATAGATTGCTCCACTGCTGCTAGTCCATCTGTCAGCCCCTTGAGGAACCAAACATATCAAAGTAGGAAAATTTAAAAAGTAGCATTGGTATCTGTATTTGATTCTCATGGACAATCTCCCTAAGCTTTGTCCTATTGTATACCTTTTTAGCTTTGAGAAGGGGATAATAGCTTTTATCCATGAAAATCACATTCACTAAAAAGTCATCTGTGCAAATTCTAACCTAAATTTGCTTTAAGAGAAGATGCACTAGTGGAAAATCTTGGCTCCTGTCCATTAGCAACGGGCATCATATAGACAATCTCTTCCTTGCAGCTTTTAGAAAATGTAGGGCCTGAAAAACTATGATTTTTTTTTTCTGGAGGGCCTGAGCTACATTCAAGGACAACATAAAAAAAATCATTACTTATTCAATTATATTTGACTATAGCATACGTCTTTTAACTTTGATCCATATTTTTAAAAAATGAAACAAGTATCTTTCAAAATCTGCTGGTTTTTCTATGTTAACGTATTGGATGATAAAACATGTGAGTCTCGGTAACTGTCATCCAAGATGTAACAAAAGCTGAATAGATTTCTCATACTAAGCACATTTAATATAAATAGTAGCTATCATTTCCATGTCAAACTAGGAGAAAATGTCATTTTTGTCTCAATCCATTCCATTTATTTCTTTATTCACTTTTCCATTTATTTATTTAATTTATTTACTTTCACCTCAATCTGTTCTGGCCCAATCTTCAATACAAATAAGTAGGAGAATCCAGGCCCAGATTCCAAATTAGACCAATGTTATGACATTGTGAAACATGCTAAATTTCCAAGGAATGAACCATTTGAAGTATTTCTATAGCCTTCAGCACTGGATTACTCTCTCCCTTTCTTTGATAATGAAACTGATTTCCAAGAAAGTCTAGCAAATTTACTTTCTTTTATGTCACCTTAGGAGAGGGAGATAACTTTGACCCCTGCAAGTGTGTCAGCATTCAGGATCTGCGACATTAACAACTCCAAGAAGTCAAATTCAAAAGTCATCAACACAGAATAATGATTACAGTACTGTATAATTAGCTCATGTGGGTGGCCCAGTTGAGTTCTAAGCTCTTCATGGCTTCAGCCTGGCACAGCCCTGTCCATGGCCACCAGTTGAACCAGTGGAAACTCAAATCTAATAAGCATCTCATATCTATTAAGTACAAAATTTCAGAGCTATAGTTCAAATTTATTTACTTATAAAGGGTTTTTGTCCATTTCTATTTACAAGGCATAGGAATGAAAATAGATCAATGCTTTCTCTTTGGAACTTCTATTAAAGTCTATACAGGGTCCAGCACAATAGCCTAGAGGCTAAATCCTATATGGGCACTGGTTTGTGTCCCAGATGCTCCACTTCCCATCCAGCTCCCTGCTTGTGGCCTGGGAAGGCATTAGAGCATGCCCCAAGGCCTTGAGACTGTGAACCTGTGTGGGAGACCCATAAGAAGCTCCTGGTTTCTAGCTTTGGGCTGGCTCAGCTCTGGTCATTGGGGCCACTTGGGCAATGAACCAGTGGGTGGAATAACTTCATCTCTCTTTCTCTCTGTATATATGCCTTTCCAATAATAAATAAGTAAAATAAATCTTTAAAATCTATGGCAGCTAATTGCCACAAAGAATGCTATTCTATTCTATTCTCTCTCTGTCTCTCTCTATACACACATATATAGGCATGATGGCATGGCACACTAATCCTCCACTGGTAGTGTAGGCATCCCATATGGGCTCTACTTAGGGTTCCACTTGCTCCACTTCTGATTCAGCTCCTTGCTTATGGGCTGGGAAAGCAGCAGAGAATAGCCCAGGGCCTTGCATTCAGAAGAAACTCCTGAGTTTGGATCAGCTCAGCTGTGATCATTGTGACCATCTGCAGGCATTTGAGGAGTGTGGATGGAAGTTCTCCCTCTGTAAAGTTACCTTTCCAATAAACATATATAAATCTTTTTTTTTTAAATGAATCAGATGAGAGAGGACAATTTAAATGTTATATTCTGTGAAAATTCAAATTTATGTTTATATTTATGTTTATTGTGTATTAATAACTATTATACTGCATTGCACGTAATGCTCTTCCAAGTAGCAATTATAATGTGGTATAATGCTCAGTATTGTAGTACAGTATGCAAAGATACTGGCTGCTCATGCCCCGATTAGTGATGAATCCATCTGGCTTCTCCACTTTTGATCAAAGTCCTGGTAATGGTCTGGAAAAAGTTAGCCCAAGTGCTTGGGAGCCTGTCATATGGGGAACCCAGATGATGCTGCTGGCTCTTAGTTCTGGCCTAGGACAGCTTTGGGGTGTGAATCAATGGATGGAAGGTTTTTTTTTTCTTTGATTCTCTTTTTTTATAATTCTTTCAAATAAATATGTATTCTCTAAAAACATGTTTTAGCACTGTTTATCTTTGAATTCTATACTTCTTCTGTATAAACCTATAGGTGTTGGTTTGTGTCTCAACTGCCCCCTTTCCATCCAGCTCCTTGTAACGTTCTGGGAAAAACAGCACAAGATGGGCCACGTGCTTGGACCCTTTCACCCCCACGGGAGATCCAGATGAGGCTCCAGGCTCATGGAGCTGGCTTGGCTGAGTGCTGGCCATTGCAACTATATGAGGATATATCAGTCATTGGAAGATAGCTCTTTGTCTCTGTCTCTTCCTCACTGTAACTCTAAGATTCCAAATAAAAGAAACCTTTAAAAAGTCAGCATGTCAAAATCTTATATAGTGTCCCACAAATATGTATCATTATTAGACGTAAATTTATAAATTTATATTTATATTAATTGAATTTGAATTAATTTGTGTTAATTTTAATTTAATAAAATCGTATCATTAAAAATAACCACTTGTGCAAATGACAGCTCTTTGAATAAAGTAAAAGTCTAGTCAATATTCGGCAGTGAGACGCAATCCCAAGTTCATGAGTGTATTTTGTGAATGAATGCACTTGTCTTCTCCTGATGCGTCCAAGTTGTAAATGTTTTAATGAAGACTTGCATATTGAAAGTTCAATATAAAAATGACATTTCACCATCAAACTTTATGTTTGGTATATTAAAACACTCTAAATCATGAACTTGTACTTCCTAATTAATATGATCCAATTTCGATTTGCTAGCACTCTTGGAAATGAGGAGATTTGTGACATATTATTCTAAAAATTGAGTCTCATTAATATTTAATTGCATCCATATTCACAAGTATTAATTAGGAGTGCTTTTCTATGAGATGGAGCTATTACTGGAAAACCAGGAATAATTTTGTAGTTAGCATAAAAAGAACTGTAATTTTAAATAATCATCGAGACTGATTATTGACTGGACCTTGCAAAAGTAATAATGCACAGACTGTATAATGTCATTGTAGTGACAGCTTATAGTCAATTAATGACAGTTTATCTTTGCAGTCAAATATGAACATGTATTCCCAGGTGCTTTAACTTTAATAAACACTTCTTTAAATATGTAGTAAAGCAATAGTCATAGATTACCATTATAACATTATATAAAGCACAAGCAAAGTATAAATGCATTTCTATTAATATATTATACATTTATTTTAAGATGCATTTCAAATATGTATTTAGCTATTAAAATAAGACATTTTGTCGATGCCTTCAGGTTTATGGAACTTGTGGTTGTGCCTCATAAAAGAACACATTCAAGAAGTTTAATCAAGTCTCAATACAGAATTATGAGATGTTCCTAAAATATAATATTGATATATTAATAATGTGTGTTCAAAATTTTTTGAGTAAAAATTATTCACATTTCTAAGTGGTTTATGATAATGAAATTTGGGACTAATGAATCCATTTTAAAAACCTCAAAAGTAGATATTAGATTCCAGAAATTCTTATCTTCAAAGACAATTTATGAATATTCTTCTATTACATAAGGAGGTCCAACAGCTTGATGTGATGATATGAATTCATGAAAACCTCAAATCAAACAGGCATATGGTTTAGTGAATACACACATACACAGGTACACATCCATGTTTTCATTTGTATGTTGCATCTGTAACTTTTACATCAAGTTTAAGACATCCAAATCCTAAATTTGATAGCATATTGGAAGTCAGAATGACAAAATAACATTTGTAGCCAAGTATTTGTAAAATGAAAATATTCAGATAAAAAACCCTCAAACTTCTTCAATGAACCAATTTTCTAACCTAAAAAATGGTTATTTCCATACTATAAAGGCAAAAAATCTATTATTTATTGTGCCATAAAATAAATATGATTACATAATTAGGTATATTTCATGTATTGTTTTCTTTCTTCCATATCCTGCCACCAAGAGGGAACCAAAATTTAGCACTTCTTGCTAAATAAGTGTAAATATCACAAATGGCAATTTTTGTTATTTGTAAGTTTGCTTGCAGCTCTAGCATCAAAATCGACACAGGAGGTTGTAGTGGGACAAGGGCAGAAGGCACTGTTTTCTCTTTCCTTTCCTCCTTCCTTTTTTTGTTTGAAGTAAAAAGAGAAAGAGAAATAAAAAAAGACAGAGTGATCCCCTATGTGTTGGCCCATTCTTCAAATGCCTGCAACGGGCAGCATTGGGTCTCGTCAAAGTCAGGGAGGCCAGAACTTCATCATCCACATAGGTAGGGAGATGTAATTAATACAGGCATCATATCTTGCCTTCCAGTGTCTGCATTAACAGGAAGTTAAAATGGAGCGAAGAGCTGAAACTTGAGCCTAGGCATGGCAATCTAGGATGCAGCTGACCTAAGCGGCAGTCTTTACCTGCTGTGCCAAATACCCTACCCAATTATTCTTAATAAACAGAAATATACTGCTCTAATAGAATCTGAAGGTTCTTTTTCTATTAAGCCATTAAATGTTTTCAATCTGTCCAGAACTCACAAGAGAGACTTGCGATAACTCCCTGCCCTGGAGGTGGCTCATTCCAAAGCACTAACTGTTGGCTAATGTTAGTGTCATTAGTACAGAGGAGATGATCACATACATCTTCCTAAATATTAAAACATCCTGAAATTGATTAGTTGTGCTTTGTAGTCTTGTAGTAGTCAACTTTCACGAAGCGAATGTTGCTGACATAATTGTGAAAGCTTTATATGCTTGCTTTTTGCATCTTGTTTAAATGTGGAATTCAATTTTATATTCAATAATTTAATCTGACACTTCATTCTCAGTTGAAGTATCCATAGCCATGGCTCCAATCCTCAACTGATCTACAAACTAAGTAAGACTATGTTCTGCCTTTTATTTTAAAGTATTGGATAATCCTACTAGGTTCGGACAAGGACACAACTCTTGAGGAAGCACAGGGAATCTGTGTGCAGTCAGCGCTGTCCCTAACGAGACAGTCATTCATCTATTTCAAGTGGCATTGCATGAGAGGCAAACCAGACCCTCGAGAAGAAACCATTTTAGTTATCTAGGATTCAATCAGTAACTTTAGCTTTCTGCCTTTCAATTAATTGTTAAGTCCCCAGTGTTTTGGATGATGTTTGCTTAGTGTGAGGTTAGTTTTAACATTAGCATGATTAACACAATAAACAATAACAATATCATTTTTAGCAGGTGCATTAAAGAACTCCATTATCTAGTTAAGGAGTTGCATTTTAAGGTGATACAAAGCCACTTGCCATTCCAGACTCTTTTAAAATTTGAGAACCCTAAAGCTTTTGTTCATGCAAAAGCCTATCATAGTCTACATTATATTTGACTAATGTCTGAGTGAGAAAACAAAGCTATTTCTTGCATGAATTTTGGAAACCACTCAGCTTACTGGTGTACATGACATTTTTCATGTAATAAAATATATACATATCCTATTTAACTTGATCTTCAAAATAACTCTGGAATGTGGAAAGTGAAGCATCACTATTCCTATTTTGTAAGCAAAGGCAAGGTGAAATAAAATATGTATGTAGTATGACTGAGGCTCATCTTCATTTTAATATAGCTAAGCTATTGATTGGTAGGCAGATAATTACCTGAATTCTACATTTCACAGATATGACATACAAGGCTGTAATACAAAAATCATTTCAAATAATAACTTCATACAGTTAACTGTCTATATTTCTCCAAGAGTTGGAATTACTTTTTTTCTTATGTGTACCTACTTTATTGTTTCTTACAATTGTTACTTCAGCTTTACATACCACCTCCATTCTAATCCAAATGATATTTCCCTACCTGATTAAATAGCCTGCCCTCTTTATGATACTTTCAAAGAAGAAAGCTATTACACACTTTTAACACTTTCTGGAAGTAAATAATCCCATACATGTGCTCTCTTGGGAGACATTTTAAAATAAATCCAAGCGACAGATAATGGAGCCATGTTACAAGGTTGATGTGCTTCTTTGAGTTCAACAAATAAATCCAATTCATATCACCATGGTATGCTGTCAAGTATGAATATGACAGTTCCCACTGTCCAGGGCTTTCTCATTCAAGTACTATAGTGGGAAAGAATGCATAAATAAAACTATAGTGGAAAAAATAATCAGAATAGAAGCAGAAGAACCAAATTCTGATCAATGTACTTCCTCTTACTACTCACACCATCTACCCTTGCTAGGCCTGCCTGTGCTTATTCATTAAACATTAGCAATCAAATCACTTCCCCGGGGTTATATTTGGTGAATGATTAAAAGGTACTTGGGATTCCTGCATCCCATACTGGAATGTCTGGTTTGGATTTCCATTTCCCACTCAGCTTCACGAACAGTTTCCCACTAATGTGTAGCCTAAGAAGGAGCGAGTGGTGACTCCAATGCGAGCGTGCCTGCCACCCACACGGGAGACCAAGAAGGAATCAGGGCTCCTGGAACTGGTGGCCCCCTCACAACTGCTGTCAGTTTGGGGAGCTCCCAATGAATGGAAGGTCACTTTATTTGTTTGGTTCCCTCTGTTCTTGTATCTGTCGTTTGAATAAATAAGCAGTAAACAAAACTTGTCAAGAATAGAGCAATAATAATAAAAGCACTTCTTGTCAGTTCTGGGGTTGTTTTCACAGACTATGCATACAATTTTTTCAACTATAAAACATAGTACAGGGAAATACATTAATACTAGAAAATTCACGATCACGTGAATTTTGAAATTAATTTTGTAATGTAGAAATTACCAAGTCAAACTTTCACTCAGCAGGCAATTGTATGCATACATTCTCCATAATAGTAGTACATATTCTATCATTTACCTAACCATTAAATCCTCTGTAGCATGGAATCTCTCTAAAAAATCTTAATAATCATATAATATACATATTTCTTCTGGATCCTCAGTTAATATCCAGATGGTTTGAATATAAGAGCAACTGAAACAAAGAACCTTATTTTGGAAGCAACAGTTATATTAATGGTATAGTTGAAAGCACTTAAAATATCAGGTACAGGGCATGCATGATAGTGTAGTGGTTAAAGTCCTCGCCTTGCACACGTAAGGATCCCATATGGGCACTGTTTCTAATCCCAGCAGCCCCACTTCCCATCCAGCTCCCTGCTTGTGGCCTGGGAAAGCAGTCGAGGACAGCCCAAAGCCTTGGGAACCTGCATCCATATGGGAGACGCAGAAGAAGTTCCTGGCTCCTGGCTTCGGACCGGCTCAGCTCCAGCCATAGCGGCAACTTGGGAGTGAACTATCAGACAGCAGATCTTTCTCTCTGTCTCTTCTCCTCTCTGTCTATCTGACTTTGTAATAAAAATAAATAAATCTTTTTTAAAAAGTGTTTTAAAAATATAAGGTACATTAGACTGGAAACACATTTAAATTCTTAAGTTGGCTGCTTTAATCATATTGCATAAACATTTAGAACATGTAACTTTCCAATAGGTTAAGAGAAATAGAATTTTATGTCAGAAACGAATATGGAAAAGCATCAAATCTAATTAAACTGGAAAGGTATATCTAAAGAATTTTAAAAATGGAAGTTATAGAGCACAGAGAAGATGGTGCCCCAAAACTTAAATGCAAAATTAACTAAAAATCATCCCCAATATTTTAAAATTTTGATGATTATAAATATTATACTGCTCTTTCTATTTTACTCACCGACACCATAGAAAGGTGGGTCAGTTATTAAAATTTTGCAGCGCAAGGAGATCATATTTACAGGCATTGGATCATACATCTTAACTACTTAGAAGCTAGAACTGCAAAACAAAATGACTAGTTTGTCACTTTTTAATTTATGACATCAGCAATTGAAGAGGTCATTCAAACTGGACCTTTTATTTTTCTTTTTTACAAAATGGAAAAGAAACTGCAATGCAAAAATCAATATAAGAAGAAACATACATAGTGCTTCGTGGAGCTCAGAACATTGCAACCTTGGGGAACAATGCCTTTCAAACTAATTTTTTACCTATGCTAGTGGAGTGGAAAGTTCAGTGTAGGCACTAATGAACTGTGACACCAGATTAATACGATTTCAAATGTGGACTTCTGACTTGGAGTAACTCCAAACATGTACAGCTACCCTGCAAGCAGATCATTCAAGTCCAGGATAATCACAGCTTCTAAATTGCACAGTGTACACTGTGAAATAGCATTATTATTTTTAGAGGGTAAAAAAAAAAGATCTATGACAGAATCTTTTTTACGTGTTGTCAGCCTCTAAAAAAGATGTGGCTAAAAACAGCTTCTTGGTAATATTTTGAGGGGTCAAAAACAATGACCTTGTCATGTTCTTGGCAATCCTGCAGTAACACCTGGGTCAAACTCTAGTGAAGATTAATATGGTAATTAAACAGGGTCAGAAGTGTTACTGTAGCAAAAGAGATATAGCATAAACAATGCCTCCTATCATCACAGACATGCTCAATAATTTATCCCCTAAAGCTTGACTAAGAGAATTACAATGAAGTTATTTTATAAAGTACATTTTGATAACAGTAATTGCAAAGATGGTTTGAAAAGTAGATTCCTTCTCAGTCACATTTCGAAAGCATCACTTTTGAACAGGATGCTCAATGTGCCTAGAGGGCCTTGTGGGAGAACATGAACATGAAGCATGATTCCATACCATTGCTATCCCCGTTTCTGTACGCACTAAATTGATTGGAAGCAAAGTAATTAAAAAAAAATAACAATCTGTAAAAACTTCCATTTATCTGTTTGGATCTATATTTACTGGCCTGGAAAATCTTTAAGCATATAACTACATAAAGCACCCTCTATAAATAGGGGCTTCAACTCACAGTTTGGATATTTCAGAAATGCTGTAAGAAACACACAGACTTAATTACAACAGAGAACCCAAAGGCCTGTCCTTGGATAGCATGTGTATTCCACGGTTCTGGGTAACACACTTGTAGCCAGAAACCTGGTTGAAGGTCATCTTCACAACGTTTACAACCAAGCCCGCAATTTTTTAAACAGAAATTCACAGTAAAACTCTGGATATTATATAGTGTGACATCACTTATATACTACATATATACACACATATACATATTTCTCTGTAGCATATATATGCTCATGCATATGTATATATACATATACACACATGCACTATATTTATGTGTGAATACTGTATCTATATCATATAGATCTTGCTCCTGGATATTTCCCTTTTAACCATTGATTCAGAAAACACTTTCCAATGCCTACTCCAGACCATGTTGAAGGGCACGCGATAAGCACACATACCGAATCATATCTAATGTTAGTTTATCTTTCCAAGTTCTCCCCGTTTGTTAAATTTTGTCTGTTTAGCTAACTTCTCACACAAATATGCCCAAAATAAGTCCTTTGGAAATCTGTCCAATGGATGTCACGACAAAATCCACTATTCTTTTTTTTTTTTTTTTAACATTTTTTAGTAAAAGATTCAGCATTTCTATTACTGTCTTTATTATGGCAATTTTTTGCTTCAAATATCTGTTTTATTGAAGTTTATTGAAATATAGTCAATATCTCACCCGCATTTATATTCCATGATACAGAAACCTTCCTGTGTACTTCAAAGCCCTGAGGTAATGATTCATGAATTAGTGATTCTCCACTTTCAGTAAAGACTAGATGTCAGTTATTTTGTGGAAATCTTTCTGGAAAAACGCACTTGCTTCTGACATTGACTTGATCCTCTCCATCAGATTTAGGTAAGTCTTTCAGAATGAAGTAATATCCATAATTTTATTTAATTTTTTGTTTTATTCTAGAAACTTTGATGGTAACTATCCTTCATTGGCTCAGTTTTGTTTGCTTATTTTCTTTTTTTTTTTTTTGAGTAAAAAATGTACCAATAGTCCTAATGTTTATATTCTCTGTTGCCAGTGAATTTAGAGGTTGATTTTATTGCGATGTTCTGGAATTACACGACCCCTGTGACAAGTTTTACTCTGTCACATTATGGTAAATAGTTACCACGACCCAAAGATTGTTTTGACTTAAAGCGACCTTTGACACTATGATGTAACACATGTTGCCATTTCCCATGAGGCTCACCAGAAAACAATTGGCTCCCTGCAGCTATCTGTCATCAAAATTACCGTAAAATCTCTAAAATGATGATGTGTAACTTGTGAGGTCTATATAAACTACACCATTTCAAATACTGTCTGTCCAAGAACCTTTTAGTTATATCCAAATACTCTGATTAGTATCTAAGATTTTCCCCCTAAGCATAGAAAGAATTCATAACCAGAATATGTCTTTTCCCTCAAATAACTTGCCATCATGCGAACTTATACAAATGTGTTATGAGAGTAGGATTATACAGCTCTACTTAAACAACTAAATAAAATGTAACAATGCCTATTGGGGTGTCTAGATTCTTAGTATAAAATAATAAAAGCTGAAGGCTCCATTTCACCAGTGTACACAACATCTACTATCCTGGATACACAGAACACATACTTGTTGTTCATTCCCATTGTAAAGAAAGCAGACATAGAACTAATCACCTAGGAATATCTTTCTACACACAGGCTTACAGTGAATTGTAAGTCCCACTGACAGCAAGAATACCCAGTGATAGTACCTGGAGCTCACTACCCCACAAGAGAATTTTGCATGTGTTGGGAAATACTTGATTTCCAGTACTCTGCAAGAGAAAGAAATTATTTCTTTCAGTTGTGCCAACACATAGGACTTCCCTGAATTCTCAGTATGGATAATTGAGGAAAAGGTAAGTGTGTATTACAATCATGAAAAGACAAATGGCACAAACAACTGAATAGATATTAGTTCATGAACATGTTAATCCTGCCAAAGGAGGTGGCTTGATAAGACACGGAAAGCCTTGCACTGCATATACATTCTTTCATCCAGATAACTAACAAACAAACAAACAAAAAACACTAGAATATTCATTCCATGGGATATGGCTAGTATAAATCAGATTCCAGACTAGTACAAAATCCTTGCCACATGAAGTATATTGGAAACACTTTAGCTTTCATAGAATGTATCCAATCTCAACAGTTTCACAGTTTTCAACACAGGTGCCTAGGATCTTTGTTAAAACCCATTTCAAATTGCCCACTATAAAATCCACATATTTCTGTGGGTCTTAAATTAGCTTTAGAATCTTAAAATATATTTAGTTTCAAAAAGCATATCAGGTGTTTATTTTCCCAATACAAACAATTATACAGCTAGAAAATAGTTCCTGGAAATCTCCAAAGAATTGATCTTCAGAGAATGAATATTACAATACCAAACAACCCCAAATTCCCTTGGGCCCCTCTGCTGACAAGAGTTATTCCTTGTGAAGCAAGGCAACCAAAGGGTTTGTACACAAACCACCACAATTAAATATCTTGCCTCTCATCGAACTGCTATTTGCCGAGAAGCTTCTTGCTAGAATATTCTTGTTTTGTCGGATCTGATACCATGGCTACATCAAAGGGCTTCCCCCTCCATTCTGTATCAGATCCATTAATTTTATTGCTGTACAGTTATCTATGTGGTGTGTTTCACCCCATCTTGCCCAGTTACTTTTACTTCAGAATCTCATGGGCTTTGCATCCTGAAACCAAACAACCTGTTGGAAATAAACAGCACAGAACAGACTCTTATTTGGTTGCTGCCTAACAGATCAAAACACAGTAAAATTGGGGATTATTAGAGACGGTTTGGGGATAGAGAAATAAACCAGAAACTGACTGTTAAATGGGACTCCCTGCTGCTCAGCACCATGTGTGCAGGTCACTTTTTTGTTCAGCTGTTAAACATGTTAGTGAATAGAATACATGAGAAAGCAATTGTCTTATCAAAATCTTCTCAGCATCTACTAAATTCCTGGGTTAACATATAGCATTAGATAAAACATGAAACTCCTAATTTTAATTTTTATTAAGAAATCAAATTATTTAAACTTCTTATTTTAAATTTTTACTCTTTGTCATTAAAATTTAAGGCGTCTGTGTCTTGAAAACAATTTTAAAAGAATCAGGGAAAAGTGTCCATGTTTGAGAATATACAGCCATATAATATTTTTAAAAATTGGTAAGCCAGTCTAAATGTTCCCAGAATTTTAAATGCTGTTCTTATTACCAGCTGTGATCTAGCTTACAATGGATGCACAATTACACACAGAATTTAAAGAACTTGGCTGGATGCTTCCTTATCCTCCTTCTGAACATTCTCTTCAAATTAATCCTGGCTATTGTCAAATGCCACAGAGCATATGAATTAGACCCCAGATGCCATCCACTCTCTGGGCTCAAGAACTTTGCCTTTTGAGTAAGCTACCCAGAGGTAAGACATCTATACCTTACTAAGCTCGTGATGGCACACCATATCTGCTATTACTCTGCTTATTAATATTCATCACAATAATGTTGACAATAATTCACATTTAAAAGCCTGTCATGTTTTACTGCTGTTCACAAGTCATGGGGACTCCATGATTCAAATAAAAAGTGACCAGACGCAAAATTAAGAGTTACGGAATGTGCAGAAAGTAAAGCACACAAAGGCAGACTCAGAAACAGAGGTTGCTTTCCATTAGGAAGTTGACTTCTTTCTTGCCTCACTCTTCCTAGAATACTGTGCAGTCACTGCTCTATGGAAAAGAACTATAGGATGCAAAAACTTGTCATACACTCTCCTTGGCTTATTGTTGTTCTAGCAATGGTGTCACTAGAGTAGGAAATTTGTCACTGAATATAAAATGGGTTTAGTATTACTTTTGTAACTCTGAAATTATTTTGTTAAGGTTTATTTTATTTTCATTGGAAAGGAGTGACAGAGAGGAAGATCTTCAGTCCAATGATTCATTCCCCAAGTGAGTGCAACGGCCGGTGCTACGCCAATCCAAAGCCAGGAGCCAGGAACTTCTTCCAGGCCTCCTACATGGGTGCAGGGTCCCAAGGCTTTGGGCTGTCCTTGACTGCTTTCCCAGGCCACAAGCAGGGAGCTGGATGTGAAGTGAAGCTGCCAGGATTAGAACCAGCGCCCATATGGGATCCAGGCGCATTTAAGGTGAGGACTTTAGCTGCAAGACAGCGCCGCTAGGCCCGAATTCTGAAATTATTATATGTAAACACATTCAATCAAATACATCACAAAGAAAATCTTTCTAGGGGAAAGTCTTAAGAAACCGCAAGATTGGGCCTGACAATGGTAGCCTAGCAGCTATACACCTCGTCTTACATATGGGCACCAGTTCATGTCATGGCAGCCCACTTCCCTTCCAGCTCCTGCTTGTGGCCTGGGAAAGCAGTTGAGGAAGACCCAAAGCCTTGGGACCCTGCACCAACATGGGAGACCCGGTAGAGGCTCCTGGCTCCTGTGTTTGGATTGGCGCAGTTCTGGCCATTGCAGCCTCTAGGGGAGTGAATCATCAGATGGAAGATCTTCGCTGTCTTCCCTCCTCTCTGTATATATGACTTTCCTATAAAAATAATTCTAAAAACAACAACAACAACAACAACAACAACAAAAAACCCAGTAAGATCAGGCCAGTGAGAGTGGCCTAGTGGCTAAATCCTTACCTTGCATTCACCAGGATCACATATGGGTGCTGATTCATGTCCCTAGCTGTTTCACTTCCCTCCTAGCTTCCTGCTTTTGACCTGAGAAAGCAGTAGAGGATGGTCTAAAGCTTTGAGATTTGTACCCACAAGGGAGACATGGCTTCTGGCTTTGGATAGGCTCAACTCCAGCCATTGCGGCCACTTGGGCAATCAACCAGCAGATGGAAGATCTTTCTCTCTCTCTTCTCTGTATATCTGACTTTCCAAATAAAATAAAATAAAATAAAATCTTAAAAAAATAACAAAGTCAACATGTGTTAACATGCTGAAACACTCCTGTTTGTGAAATCCTCATATACTGACGGCAGTATTCAGCAGCGCTGTGCTGTGGAAGGACAAGTTTTCACCAAATACAGTGGTTCTATTTCCAGGAATCAATGCAGAATAAATATATGTTGTTTTCTGATATGTGAAAATGATATTGTAAAATGCTTAAATGATCAGTTTATAATAGTAATTCTTCATTAATAATTAAAATACCCATCATTAGGTAATGGTTCAATAAACTATGGAATATAAATAGAACAGAATACTAGGAGGTAAGGAAGAGATTATGTGCTCTGAAAAAGAACCATATCCCAAATATAATAAATAAAAATATCTACATATGTATATATTTATTCCTGCCCCAAAAAGCAATTGTATATATGTACACACTAACTCCAAATCAGAATTTTAAATAGTAAAATATGAATGTATTATACACCTTTTGCTCATAATTGTTACAGTATTCAGATTTTTAATTACGTACTCTCATGATCTGAACTTTAAAATTGCTAAAAATCAACAATTTCCTGAAAAGCAAATGATATTGTCCTCCATAGGCCAAAAAAGCACAATTCAGCCTCTTCCCATCAGCCTGTTGTACATTATCAGCCTTGCAGACCAATGTCTATGCATCACTAGTCTACTGAAATCAACTCATGTCTAGACAGAAGAATTTTTCAAAGCCAGTAAATATAAAGGAACAGATAAATAGCAGAAATGCAGTCTACTGAGAGGAAGGGATTTTTCCAACAAAATTGCTAATGATGAAGCTATTTTTTTTTCACAGTATATTCCTCAGAAAAGAATTAACATCCAAAGAGCAATATCTAAATAGTGTTTAAAATAACAAAACATATTCTGCTAACTCCCTCTATTGTAGCTTCTTACAAATGACCAAATAACCACCAATGTTGGATTAGGCACTGTGAGGGATGCTAAAATACTTTTTCTTTCTATGATCTGAAGTATCTCTGCACTGCTTGTCTTCCAAAAAGAAAATGAACTCTGAACACTACCAGGCAACTTCCTGATGCTATTCCACATTTTGTTGCAACAATTTCAACCCCATTTCTCTGCTGATACCCTTGGGATACAGAGTCCCAAAGCCCATTTTTCCTGCTAATTAACAACAATGAACAGGATGACATACTTTTCCATGGACACCTTTATCAAGAAAGCAGTCGATCAGCAGAAGCCACAAGAATAGGCCCATTCCCCTTCCCCTTCTCTTTCTCCTTC
This sequence comes from Ochotona curzoniae, assembly GCF_017591425.1. Taxonomy (NCBI): domain Eukaryota; kingdom Metazoa; phylum Chordata; class Mammalia; order Lagomorpha; family Ochotonidae; genus Ochotona; species Ochotona curzoniae. The sequence continues at coordinate 65,974,844 of NW_024466599.1, forward strand.
TCCTTTTCCTTTCCTTTCCTTGCCATGCTTAGACACACAGAGATTTCACCCTATTGCTTTACAAAAAGGAAAAAAAGTAGGTCAATCTGTCTAGGCTTTATGCATTGGTGTTACAATCTGGGGAAGGGCTGGAAGTTGCAGTTTCAGAGTTTTCACAATAGTGCAGATTGTTTTCCTATTCATCTCCCGATAAGCATTATACACTTGTGTCAGGGTTAGATTAGCCCTGCAATTAGGCACAATTCAAAACATGGCAATGAAACCCGTAATTCAATCCATAAAAGGTATTTCAGTATAAAATATCCCTTGCCATGACTCAGAGCTTTATTTTTATTTTGTAAACTTACATACAGGAACAACAAATGTTTCCAGCTTGTGGTGTGTTTAAGAAATGTAATCACATAACACACCATAACGTGCCCTTGGTTTAAGACTGGTAATTTGAGTTGCAGTATGGATTGGAACAGTAGCTGGGCTAGCCAGCAATGTTCCCTTTAAGTAATAAAGAAAATCAAGACTTTGAAGAGACAGAGAATGCTTTCAGACCTAGGCATTTATGAGTATCTTAGGATATGCTAGTCACTTCAGTATAAAATTCAGTTTTTATCATCCTCAAAAATGGAGATAACAATTCACAACTCAGTGGATTATTATGAATATTAAGCGTATATAATTATCGGGCAAACAGTTTATATCAATATGTGGAATGTAGTAAGCATATAATATGTGCTAAACAACATTTTGCAGCTACTGTTTTTTGGAAAGGTAAATAAGTTAGGTAGGTGTGACTTTAGTGAGGGACTTTCACCATACGGGAGATAATTAACCACTAACATTTTAATAATTTATACATATTAATTAAAATAATGGTTTAAAAAAACTCTTTCAATAAAGCAAGAGCCAATTTCAACTCCATCATGTCAGTGAGTGTCACAATTTGGCACAGCTGGAGGTCAAATTTCCAGGATCCTGGAGGTTGATGATTTCCATTTTTCTAATCAATTAGCATTGATTGCCTTGGGAAAGCTTTTTTTTTAACACTTTAATCATATTAATTTCTTCTTATCAAGCCACAAAGTGAACATACCAGAGATGTTTTCTTCTACATACTTAAAATAATAAAGACAGCAGATAAGAAGCAATCTTAGGCTGTCTCTAAGAAGTGACCATCCATGTATAAGGTTTTAAACTGGAGATGAAACTGACCAATGTTGTAACTGAGAGATGTCCACCTTACTTAAGAGAATATCCCATGTATCGTGAGTCCCGTTCCTGATAAGCATTAGTGTCTGGCTTCTTCATTAAGCATGTGAGCTTCACTAGCTGTAAATGGGGAGGCTCAAAGGAGCATCACATGCTTTCACCTTCATCCTTTGGGAGTCTGTCTCCTACTATAAAAGGAGCATGTCTGGAGCAAGCTGCTCCATTACAATTGGAAAAAGCAGACAGCCAGGTAGGCTACCAGGCAAAAGAACAGGAGGAGAGTTCATCTACTTCTTTATTTACTTACTCCTTCATCAATAAGCACTGACTACTTCTCTATGAAGCACCAAGCTGGTGTGTGAAAATATAGCAACATGAAGTCATTTGGTCACTGACCTTACAGAGTTCACAATTTAATGGGCTGGAGGATAACAAGAGGTAATAGCTGTGACTATGCTAGGACAGAGCAAAGTGCTATGGCAGTAGCAAGAGGACATGATTTTTTTTGCCCTAGAGGACAAAGACAGCCTGTTTCACAAATACATAAAATACATGTCCCAGACCTTGAGAAGGAATAAAAATGCATGAAGTTAGGAGGGAGACAGAAGCAGGTGGGAATCGGAGGAGGTAAGCATATTCCAAGAGCAGAAGTGGCATGAATACAGTGGCACTTACGAGCTCCATTCTTACTGTGTCATTACTTACATACTTTTAAATCGTAAGTATTTTAAATTGTGCTTGTTTACTTTCAAACTTCTGTTTATATATGTGTGTGTATGTGTATGTGTGTATATGTATATATAACAGAAGTTTGAAAGTAAACAAGCACTATGTGTGTGTATATATATATATATATGTATATATATACATACAGAGAGAGAGAGAGAAAGAGAGAGAGAGAGAGGAGTCTAGGAAATAAGCCCATATTCAGTTCATTGTTGCCCAAGTAATGAGTTGGAGTTTTGAAGCACTTGGAATCTAGGCCAATGATTCTCTATCAGAACAGGCTTATGTGTGTTTTACCAGAATCCTGCTTCAAGGTATCAATCAATAAAAGGGCATCAATAAAATGCAAATATACTAATGGTTGTTTGTGTATTGCATTTCCAACTCACCCAGTAACTTCTTAGTTACCCACTGACTCCCAAGGGAGACAATCTTGACCGAGTGACACTGATCTACTGCCCCTGAGGGTCTTTAAAAACACACGTGCAAATTAAGTTGGCAGAAACCTAGAATCCAAAAATTATTTCAACAAATACTGATATCCTTTTTGCTAGATTTCAGACTTATGATCTCTGCTGCATTAACGATTCCAACTGCTTCTCAGGAATTTCTCTTGGAAACTTTCAGAAGCTTACCACATTCATATGGCAGCCAGAGAGGTCAAACTGAAGATGTATATTTGGGATTATGAAGTCAGTATGCAGTAACTAAAAAGTTCAGGGCAGAATTTTAGGAATGATAAATTTTAAATGCCAAAGACTAAAGCCTTGCAAATAACATTTTTGTCTACCAACGTCATATTCCCACTCTACATCAGGCAGGGAGCCTCAAAGGGACAGGTGTGGAAGGAAGTATCTATATTCCTTGATGGGAAGAGCCTGTCATAGAACGAGCTTCCTAGAAGCCTTGATACAACATGTTCTTCCATGGCTGTTGGTCTGATCACCACGAAGGCTCTCCTTTGTCAGTGGAGGGGATAAATGGTTTGTCCAAAAGTCTACATGAAGACAGACTCCCTTCTGTCTTACTAACACAAGATTTCCCCAGTCTTGCACAATACCCCCTAAGAAAAACCCCTAAAAATTTTACACATAGCATTTGACAGCCCTAAAAATGAATGTTACCATTAGAAGAAGTTACTCAACTTTCACAAAAATTATCTTTAGCTTTTTACTTCTTAATCATATATTGGCTTATTTATGCCTGCTATTATCCTGAGTATACCTTAGTATATTTCCCTCACTTTTGCCCTCCCACTGTGGAATTAAATTCCCAGCTCTAGTGTGTCCACCTCAGGATTAAAAGAATTCCAACGATGTTGCATCACCATCATCTTATTTCTGGTCTTTACTTGACATATTTGCTATGATTTTTCCATTTTTAAACAACTACTGTGAAATTTACTCTAGTCTTAATTGTGTGTGGGCATTCATGCATACATTGAAAAGAATTTTGCTTATCAGTGTGCAAATAAGATTTTATTCAGTATGAAATTCCCCACGTAGTTTTTGCCCTTTCAGCAATGTCTATACTTCTTTTTTTCTATCAGTCTCTATTGTTAAACACCTGTCAATGCCTATGTATTTAATAACCAGTTTACACATGGTTAAAGTGCTGTCCATCACCTCTGAAACACACAGACAGTGCCTAGATTATAATAATGAGGTGCAGCAAGGTAGCCTAGTGGGTGAAGTCCTCGCTTTTCCCCATTCACAGGAATCCTATATGGTGCTGGCTTGGGGCTGGCTGATGACTCAAATTGCTAATTTTCTACCTACAAGCATTGGCATTCCATATGGGCACCATGTTCCATCTAGTTCCTTGCTTGTGGCCTGGAAAAAGAATAGAGCATAGCCCAAATCCTTGGGATCCTGTACTTGTATGGAGACCCAGAAAAAGCTCCTGGTTTTGGATATGCTCAGCTTTGCTCCAACTGGAAGATCTTTCTCTCTCTCTCCTCCTCTTCTCTGTAATTTTGACATTCCAATAAAAATAAATTAATCTGTAAAAAATATAATAGGGAACATATGGGTATGTTTGGAACATAGGAGGTTTAGTAATTAGTTCTCTGGGAATCCCTGAATTACCTACATAAGTAATGCTTAAATTTCAGAGGCAGCCAAAGATTGATACCTGTGGGCTTGGCACGATGGCCCAGTGGCTAAATCCTATCCTTGCATATGTCGGGATCTAATATGGAAGACGGTTTCTGTCTCAGCTGCTCCACTTCACATCCAGCTCCCTGCTTGTGACCTGGGAAGGCAGTAGAGGATCATCCAAAGCCATGGGACTCTGCACTGTTATGGGAGGTCTGAAAGAAGCTCCTGGCTGGATTGGCTCAGCTCTGGCCATTGTGGCTAGTTGGGGAGTGAACTAGCACATGGAATAGCCTTCTCTCTCCAATCTTTCTGTATATCTGTCTTTCAAATTAACTAATCAATCTGTTAAAAAGAATTGATTGTGGTTTAAAAGCTGCTGCATTATGGAGACGATTCTTACACAGGAACAAATGCCTAATCGTGAATTGTTCAAATTACAAACAGATGATCATTAATGGCACACTGGTTTGATCAAAAGGTGTTTTACTTGAAGCTAAGCTGTTGAAAAATAGTGCAGAGATAGTAAATAGAAAGGACTCAAAGAAGTTCTATGTTTTGTCAGTGTGCCATGAGAAAACAGAGCTTGATAAAACAATTAATTACTTAATATGTTAGAATGTATTTAGGCTGGTGATGGCTCAACTGGCTAATCCTCTGCCTTCAAGAACCAACATACTGTATATACACCAGCTTGTGTCCCAACTGTTCCACTTCCCATCTAGCCCGATGCTGGTGGGCTGACAGACCAGTGGAGGATGGCCCAAAGCCTTTGGACCTTGTAGCCATGTGGGAGCCCAGGAAGCTCAGGCTCATGAGTTCAGATTGACTCAGCTCCAGTCATGGCGGACATATGCAGAGTGAACCAGCAGATGGAAAATTTTTCCTTCTTGGTTTTTTCTTTCTCTTTATAGTTTTGCCTTTCCAATTAAAAAAAAAAAATAGGGGTGGAGGGAAGGGCAGGAATAATGGCCCACAATAAAACAATGAATTAGGGAAAATGTTGATCAAAGAATCTCTAGACAAGATTCTCTCAATCCAGACAGTTTTCTGAGCACGTTTATGCAACTCTTCCAAAGAAAATTTAGGCCATAACTTCTTTCTACGTACTAACTAAGGAAAATACATGCTAGCAACACCTAATATCCAAAGAAATTTATTTGGGTCCAGTGCAATGGCTCAGTGGCTAAATCCTCACCTTGCACACACAGTATCCCATCTGAGCACCAGTTCATGTCCTGGCTGCTCTATTTCCTATCCAGCTCCCTGCTTGTGCCCTGGGAAAAACAGTCGAAAATGACTCAAGGCCTTGGTACCCTGCACTTGCATGGGAGATCTGGAAGAAGCTCCTGGCTTCTGGCTTCTGGGTTCAGACTGGCTCAGCTCTGGCTATTATAGCCGTTTGGCAAGTAAACAAGCAGATAGGAGATCTTTCTCTGTGTGTCTCTTCTGCTTTCTGTAAATCTGAGCTTCCAATAAATAAATAAATAAATAAAAATATCTAAGTAAGAGTGAGAAATTCACATAAGAGTCAAAGGAAAACCTTGACAACCGAGTAGCATCACAAAAATGTGAATGCTAACACACTTTTTGGGGCAGGAACTATAAATAGAGTTCAAAGAGAAATATAATTTAAAAAATAGGTTAATGTATTTTACTGGAATAAGAAAAATAGAGAACTGAGAAAAATGAATCATAAAAGGAAAATAAAGGTAAAACCAAATATTTTAAACTTTTGTCACACAGCTTCATCTGTACATGACTGGAGGTATAAATGCACTTTAAAACGATCAAAAAAAGCCATTCTTCAGATTAACACAATCAAAGAAGTAACTTGGCAAACTAACTAATTAAAAAGATATTTCAAATTGTACACACTGGAGGGTAATGGAAGGCAAGTAGATCTAAGTGAAAAAAAATACGTAAATATAAAAGGTACAGGTGCAGGCAGAAATAACTGCTATAGGCTTCCTATAATCTCACTTCAACAGAAATTCTGAAAAGCAAACAATTCTAGAAATCTGGAAGGCATTTCAGAATGTTTAAATGATGCACCAAAAATGCCAACTAATAAATTTGAAAATGCAATACTGAATTAAACTACACGGGGTAAAGATGAAAAAAAAGAATTTTATACAGATTCACTCACTTATTGTTCATCCACATGAGACTATTTCCAAATATCTGGAAAACCAATAAAAATGGGACCACCCTTATTCTTCATACTGCAGAAACATGGGTACGGTTTTGTCATACATTGTGAAAATGCTTTATTCCTTCTGTGAAAATCTAGAAAAATAGGCCACATGAAGTTTAATTCATGTAAGAAAGAGGAAAGGAAAACATCGACTGTATGTGATTTACACGATAGAAATCAAATATTAAATGGCAAAATGAAACCCCTGTGGTTGGAAATAACATTTTAGGGGGAACATAATTACAATTCAGGAAAAGCCTGGTAGGGGATAATTTGGTTTTATCTTGCTGATATAGATATATTCTAACATGTAATTAGACTTAAAAACATGTTTTCAAATCGAATCTTAATAGAGCCACATGATATATTGAAAACAAAGAATGAAAGAAATATGAGAGACATTTACCATGTCACATGTATAATGTTAGGGACGTGTAATATTTGCTATAAATATACTATGTTTTTAGTGTTTACTAAAACTGCCAATCAAGAAGCATATCTATTATTATTATTGTTGTTGTTTTAGATAATGTTTACATAACCGATCAGTTTGGGAAGGATCTAGGGATAGGGAGAACTGGATGTGATCATTGTTTCCAAACTTTCTACTTCAAGAATTATATTTCTAAATCAAAATAAATCAAATGCTTGGTTTCAGAATAGTAACTCTGGTCCAGCAAATTATACAGAAGAAACCCTTAAAGCAAATACGTATAACAATTCAGTAGTGGAATTTGCAATGCTGTTTCATGCTCCTGTGATGAAAGGATTTGAAAGAATACACTTCATTCATCCACTGCTCCAACTGCCATGACATTTCTTCTGGTCAGCAACATTACACAGGTTAAATGCATGGCAGTGAATGAGCTACCATTTTCAGGGGCTTTCATCTGTAAACCAGGGACAGCTTAGGCAATTCCCAACTAAGTTCATTAAGAGCAATGACAGCTATTAAAAAAAAACAAAATGCAGTTCTTTGTGGCTAGATGGGCCCAAATGGAAACTATAATGCTAAGGGAAATGAGCGAAACCCAAAATGTTAGAGACCACATATTTGCCTTAATTTAACCTGTATTTTTTTTGATCCTGTCATTGATACTGTCTCAACACATGTGTTTCAAAAAATTGGACTTGCATTATTTTTAACATATTATTTACTTAATACTATGTCAATCAATTCCATAACACTATATATTGTTGCTGATGTTTTGTTGGGGCTTTTAACTGACCGGGATTTTACTCTGTATAGCTTTGCCTTCAGACCAGGGAAGGCCTCCCGAAGAAGCCGTTAAATGTTATCAGGACAATAAGATGCTGAACTCAGTGCTGGGCATGTGCTTGCAATGAAGGAATCTCAACTGAACTTGAACTGTGATTATGCACCATGGGGGGAGGGTTGTGGGAGGAGCGGGGGAAATCCAAGCACCTATAAAACTGTATCACATAATACAATGTTATTAACAATAAAAAAAAAGAGCAATGAAGAAATACTTGTCACTTTGCCATAACATACTTACTATAAATAATCTAAAATGCCTGAGGTTGAAGATCTCAGTTGATCTACTTTTATTAATCCGCTCGGGATTGTCCAATCCCTGACCTGCCTGATATAACCTCCCATGAGGAGGAATTGTCCTCCCCAGAGGAGAGCTTTGAAATGAGTGACCTTGATATAGCCATGCCCCTAGCTGCCAAGTAGGGCCCAGAAATGGTCCTAATGGGGGACAATATGAAGATGGTAGCCCTGGAGCCATAAGGCTGTGAGGAAGATGATCCGTGGACAAACATGTTCCTTGTGGCCACCAATGACTTTATAGGGGCCAGAAGTACACCCTCCCGGCCAGCTCCAGATACTCATGGGTTCCCTGCTTCACCCCCAGAGCCATACCTCTCCATCCCCTCCTCTGTGACAAGTTACTTGTTCTTCCTGATCTCCATCCTGCTATTTTTCAGTTTTATGTTCCCTGTACTTCAATAAAATACAGTTAGTTGTTGCCAAGTGTGGAGAGCCTCATTCAGTACTGTACGAGTTCCCCAGGTCATGCCCATCCTACCCTACTCTCACTGCAAAATGGAGACCGCCACCTGGGCGGGGATCCTCCGGACAAGGACCCCCTCCTCAGCCATAGCCAGAACTGTCCATCCATCTTTGTAAAGGGAGCACTGACTGTTGGTAAAGCCAAGGAATACACGGGTCCAGGAGATGATGTTTTGGGCAGCCTCAGAGCAGCCTCATGCTCAAGAAACAGGAACTGAGGTCAGTCAGAACAATGGACCCAGCACAGGTGCTTCTAGCACAGCCTCAGTGGCCTGATCTGTGTCATGGAATGGCACCACTGCCCTCAGTGGGACAGGGAAAGCATATACAAACCTCCCTGCACACAACAGGACCTCCAGCTCCCTGGATGAGGTGCACACAATGGCATGACAAGGGTGGGAGGGACTTCAGGTGGTATATGGGTCATGGGCACAAGAGCCTTCACAGTCCCTGTCGTTGCGCTCACCGATGGCGCACTAGCAGAAGCAAAGCAAGGTTTCACCCAGTGGCTCAGGCATTTCTGTAAATTATACATTATATCAAGGAGATCTACTTTGACGCTTAGTGTGGCCAATATGGCCTGCTGTGCGTGGCCTGAGATGCAGCGCTTGTGGCTGCAAAGTGTAACACACATGAGGATCCCAACGCAGTGATCCCCAACGCAGTGACACAGAGTTTTGCTGAATTGGTTTGTTTTTTCAAGATGATCAAACTTAGTCCTTCTGGTCAGTGTAAACCTCTACTGAATTTATTGAAAATCCTGGAAGTCAAATGCAAAATTAACAAATGAATTAGCAAAAATTATGAAAAGAAAACCTCATACGAATCTGTATTTACATATTTTGATGTTTGACGACATCCCAAAATATTTTAGGACTAACTTCATGTTTTCTAACAGGAACTAACAGAGTAACTTCATCAAATGTCTTCTGGGGCATGGATACTATAGGGCTGAACGGACAGGGCTAGTCAAAAGCAAAAAAATGTGATTTCTTGCTGTGGGAGATATAAGCTATATCTCAAATATTTAAAAAGGGACTGAAGAGTTATATGCCTCTTGAAACTTTAAACGTAGTACTACAATGGTAACATCCCTTTAAAGACCTTAAACAGTAGTCATTGCCCTATGCTCTTTGTTTAATTTCTCAACATACTAATATAAGAAAGTATTGGTATATTATTATATACAAATCAGTATCTCTTACAGATTTTTTGTGTTTCCATGACAAACGAAATAAAGTACTGCAGCATATTCATTAGTGAGTCTTTGAATATAGAGGTAGAAGGAACAGCCTTTGAGCTATAAAGGCAATTATACCAACTTTAAAGGAAAATAAAGTTCCTCATTCAGGAAACCAAGTATTATACACTGAGTAAATTCCTGTGGGAGGCATAGAGTTTGGAGACAAAGGAATAGTTCTAAGACACAAATGTCAAAGATTCATAGTGCTTTCCTGACATATAACAAAATGGTACAAAATGGCACAGAAATAATTTTTAAGCATTTTCTTCCATATATTTAAATAGTTTTAAGATTTCTTTACTTCCCTTTTATTTCACATAACTTTAGATATTTCTTTGCTCTTTTAAGAAATGAAACCAGAAAGTCCAGACCTTTGCATGTCACTAATTACAAGCTTATGCTTCTAATCAGATGGTTTAATAGCACCTCCTAGGCAATAATTTATTTTGCCAATTTCCCCCTCCCCAAATCTCTGATTACATAGAATTCTAAGGATGTCACACTCAAAAAGCAAAACCAAGTTTTCTGTTGTAAACAGCACCCTGACAGCAGTGATGAACATAAACTCCTAATCACCTCTAGATTATCTTCACATTCCAAATATTTAAGTACCGGCTTCTGAGATAAAGAGATATCCAAGAGGAAAATTCCAAATTATTTATAAAATGTGAGGAGTGAAACGTAAATGCTGAAGCTTATTTAAAATGTACTCACTATATGCAGTTCTAGGTAGTCACCCAGGCCTGAAGAACTGTCCACTCGAACCAATACAGCTTCTTTCTGAACAGTGCTAAAACCAATGGCAAGTCGGTCTGCGCGTGTACTGGGTCTGTCGTTAGGAGGCCACTTATAAGTGATTTGTCCACCACCTTTGCTAAAGATATACGTTGTCCCAGCTAGAAAACAAAAACAAAAAGCTCAGTTAGTGCAACAATATTAAGCTCATGCTTGCCCATGTTTGTCATACTGATATAGTTGTGTGGTTCTAACTTTATGCCTGTAACTAGGGCAAAGAAATAATAGCTTCCAATCAAACATCCCCAAGAGGGAAAACAGTTTTTTTGAAAGAATAGCTTAGTTTTTAATATTCTCATTAAATTTATCAGCAGGTACATCAGGATAAATGGTTGATCTTTGCATCTTTCTAATGAGTTGCACAAGCATGAAAAATAAAGGGACTGTTTCCTCCTGCCAGTTTTGAAGAAACAGCTAAATACTAGAGGCACCCCAAAATCAGCAGAAACATATGCCAACTTGATTTTGAGTCAAGAGCTACATGTAGGTATAACACAGTATTAAAACATGATAAAGAATATTTCAATGAGCATATCAGAAATGAAATTTCTAACAGATAAAAGGTCTATATACGTTTGACAGGTAATAACTAATGAAATCAATGGTCATGTCAAAAAATACAGATAATAGATTTCATTCATAGAAGTCAGATCATATTTGCCAAGCAACATCTAGCAGCTTTCAAGCTACTGACCAATAGAAACAGATCCATTCTCTCCTCCACCCCAAAAGACTGTCTAGTTTTACAACATTGGGAATGATATCTAGGTATCATTCTATATAAATTTTACTTTATGGCAGTGATGTCAATAAATTATCCATCGCTGCTTAGAAAGAATTTTGTTTCAAAGAATGGTATTCAGTGTCTAATGTGCTGAGGGGCCATTTCACTGCACCCTGATCATCTGTGCAACAAAACAGGGGCTGGTGCCATGGCATAGCACCTGAGTTGCTATCATCCCATGTGAGTGCCAGTTCATGTCCCAGCCGCCCCACTTTCAATCCAGCTCCCTGCTTAAGACACAGGAAAGCACCGGAGGACGGCTCAAGTCCTTGGGCCCCTGCACCCATGTGGGAGACCTGCAGGAAGCTCCAGGCTTCATGCTGGCTAAGTTCCGGCCATTTCATAAATTTGTCAAGTAAACCATTAGATGGAAGACCTCTCTCTGTTCCTATATCTCTCTGAAAATCTACCTTTCAAATAAAAAAGAAAGAAATGCAACAAAATGAACTCCTAGAGCCAGAATATTTCTGAGTCAGAAAATTCTTCATGATAAAGGGGACTAAAGATTGGTGACTTTACAGATTACTAAGAGTTACTTGTTTCAGTAAACCCCATGTCAATAAAAATAAGGAAAAAATCATATAAAATGGAGTTTTTTTTTTTGAAGGCAGGATATACTAATTATTTCTGAATGCTTGTTCTTTTGGAATAATTTTATTTTCCTTTTATTAAATCAATTCTCTAATATTTATGTGCTTCATGTAAAGTAAGGAAAGACACTAATACTATTTAACAATAGAAAACCTAGGGGTCAGGTGCGGTAGCCTAGTAGCTAAACTCCTTGCCTTGCAAGCACTGGGATCCCATATGGGCACCAGTTTGTATCTGGGCAGCCTCACTTCCTATCCAGCTCCCTGCTTGTGGCCTGGGAATGTATTAGAGGATGGCCCAAAGCCTTGGGACCCTGCAGCGCAGGAGACCTGAAAGAAGCTCTGGCTCCTGGCTTCAGATTGGCCCAGCTCCAGCTGTTGTGGTCACTTGGGTAGTGAGCCAGCAGATTAGAGATCTTTCTGTCTTTCCTTCTCTTTGTAAATCTGACTTTCCAATTTAAAATAAATCTTAAAACCAAAAAAAAAAAATCAAAAACAATATAAAACCTAAAGCTTACATAAGAATTCAGATATTTCCTTCCCAAGCACCAGTGTGAGCCACATTAGCTCACACTGTATTTTGAATGAGAAAATCATTTTCACAACCATCTTTCCCACTATTTCTCTACTTCTACATAGGCAGTGGTAGGGTAAATATTACTTCCATGCTACAACTGGAGGGATTTCGTTATAAGGATTCACTTTTTCTACAATCTTACAAAGTTGGTTAAGTGGCAAAGCTTGTAAAATCACCTACTATATGAAAGCCATTCCAGCACATACATTCTTGTATTATTAAAATATTTCTATTATCATAGCAAGACAGTAAAAAAAAAAAACTTATTTGGATATGTCAGCCTGAATTTCTCAAGGACAACTGTTATCATATTCTAATGTCTCATAACCATAAGGCGACATTTTGCAACTGAAATCATATATTGTCCCTCTACTTAGAATTTCAAAAACAAAACTAACATAAAGATATAAAATAGCAAAACACCTAATACACGTAGGCTAATGTTTTGTGAGAGTATACTTCCCAAACTTATTGAGCAATACAAGTTTCTAGCTGTTCAGTTATAGAACTTGAGAATAAAAATTTCAGACTTATATTTGGTAGGGTAAGTAACAGCACAAATATCATTGCTTCATATTTGATTTCATATACAATTTCACTCTTCTCTATAAATGTTAGACGGTTGTAACCTTTATGCAATGAACTCATATATCCTCTTACAACGACTTCATGGTTCTTTGTATTTGATGCAAACAAAGCAGAGCAGTTTTACTAGCAGCTATGAAAGATCGCAATTCATTCTGCTTTCTGCTGAATCCCAGGTATTTTGGAGAGATGTTTCCTTTAAATTTGCTTCTCGGTGTGCAGTAGTGAATGGCTGGTGCTTAGCAACATATTTTCATGATGAATAAGAAAATTAGATGTCTAGCTCCCCCATGGTTCTCTTCTATCTACTTCCGTAAGTATCCTGGATTCCATATTTTTTAGATTGCTTTACATAGAATTGGAAAAAACATCCTCTATTCTTAAACCCTTCTTTCCAAGCTAAAAATAAATTACATAAATAATCAAATGTAGGTCAGGGGTCTACTTTATTCAACATGAATTTTTTTTTTCTGGACCAAGATTGTGATGTAATTACTGAGCAGAATAGTTTAGAAATTTAGAGCACAACCTCAGCGATGAGACATACGTAGGTTCAAATTCCAACTATATAACATACTAGCTAAAGATGTTGACCAAGAGGTGTATTCAAAATCTTTGATTTCTTATCCAAAAAATGTGGATGTAGCAATATTCTCTTACAGAGGTTTTATCAGAATTGTCTATTTCTTTGCATTGTAGTAAGTGCCTAAAAAGTTTGAGAGAGCACAGATGTGCATATCCATTATAAAGTAAAAACTAAAATTGCAACATTAAATAATTAATTTAAAAAGCTTTTAGAAAATTTGGATAAATTTCAAAGTTGTTTTCAAAATAAATGACTTAAGAAATGGACATCTTTAGATTATAATTTTTATTATTTTTTCAGTTTTCATTATCTGAATTAATACTTTCTCCATGATAATTCATGATATCAGCTGTATCAGCTGTGTTTACTAATAATTTACCCTTATGACGATACTGAATTCTACCACATAGGAAATTTTACGAGAAAAAGAGCATCTCATCACTATAAGACATCTATCACGGTAGTATTTATAACATGAAGCACAAAAGTTTAGCTTCCCCTTTAAATAAAGGAGAATTTCTACATGAAGTGAATGGCAAACTAGCTTTCTGCTGGAAGCGTGATGGAAGCATGTTTTATCATAAAAGTGAAGTAGTAGTGGCATACAATGCTAACCATTCTACCAACACGCAGGGAGTTGTGAGCAAATGTGTTGTGTTTGTTATTTATGCATGCTTGTACGTGGCAGGCACTCACTCATCAGTGCCGTGACTCCTAATGGACTGACTGCAAATTTTCTTGACATGCATGACATCCTGCATGTATGGATGACTCAGGATTAAAGTGGCGTGTGGCAGTCTCCTCTTTTAAGCATTGGGGTAATATTACCTACTCTAAATTTATTAACAAAGCTGCCTCTATAAAATGCAAATTCAGCAGTGAAAACATACTTCACAATAAACACTAATAAATGTTATATATGTGCTACTATTTTCTTATGTTTGAACTGTGATGTTACAACATAAAGTATTTTTTAGGATTTACTGAATATAGAATTTACAGCTGTACAGCTCTTTCTTGCTAAACTTCACTTTCCTACATGTGGTCACTGTAGCCTCATTTCAGTTCCCCAAAAGCTAACATATTTTCCCAAAAGAACCAAAACTTTCTGAAAAAGAAAACCAACCAGCATGTACAGGCCTGCTCAATCACTGCTTGCTCTGAATCCTTATGAACATTCCTAGTTGAACAATAACATAATTAACTTTTTGAATAGCCTGGCTTCAGACCTGTAACATAAGTGCATGAAATGAGCACAATATTATTTTGAATCCTATAGTCAACATGAAACATTCAGGCCATTATGTTTTTATTACATGTAACAGTCAAAGTTTGCCAAGTAGTCAGGTGGAAACAAAGAAAAACTACTGCAAGTAAGAGGAGCTTTCATTCCTTCCTTTAACCCTGTCGAGATATTGTTACTAGATTTATGTATTCTGAACATTTCTGCCTATGTGAAAGCAATCTTCAAAGTAAAGCAAAAGCAGTAAAAAAAAAAAAAAACTATTTTCTATGCAAAGGTTTTAGATCAGGATAAAATTTCCCTCAAAAAAAAAAAAAAACTTACTATTCACTAAAGAAAAAAAAAATCACAACTTGTTAGAGTCTATTGTCTTTCTTAATCATTGCATGCCAGCTTCTAAATTTCCAATAGGAATATTAATATTCAGAAAAGGTTTATATTCCATTGTAGGAGACTGAAGGAATCAGAATAATAGCAGTTCCTATCTCTATACTACGTAAACAACTCCAAATCTAAAAGTTCATAACACAGTAACAAACATAGCAAAGAGACAGTCCTCAATGCTGCATGCTAGCCACGTGACTGCAGGATCCCAAGGCCTGAGGTCATCCTCTATTACTTTCCCAGGCCCAAAGCAGGGAGCTGGATAGGAAGTGGGACAGTCAGGACACGAACCAGTACCCAAATGGTAACCTGGTGTGTGCTAGGTAAGGTCTTTAGGCACTAGGCTATAACCCCGGGCGCCAAGAAAAATATTTTTTAAGAGTATAAAAGAAGCAGTATCAATTCCTAGTAAATTTGGAACATAATTACTCAGTAAAAGTATCAATCCTTCGATTTGCTTATTTCAAAAGTTTATTGTGGTGCTCACTTTAGTAGAACATATATTAAAGTTGGAACAATACAGAAAAGGCTGGCCCCATGTAAATATGACAAATTCATTAAGTATTCCATATTTTTGTATATAAATATATACATTTCTGGACAAATACAGAGGATGGGATTACTGTAATTCCTTTACTTTTTGCTCACTAAATATAAAGCACGATCCTACATTTTGACAGACGGGAAAGTATACAACATAGCTTTAAAACACAGTTTTTGCCCAACTCTGTTTCTTCAATCAAACGTCAGCTTCGTGAATTTGCCTTTCAGATTTTCCTACTTACAGCCATAGGTCATACTGCATCAATCTAAGCTTTAAAGATTACACTAAGCGATTATCTTAGTTATCTGAACCCTTCCTATCACTCCTTTATTTAAACCTGTCACATAAATTAAGACCAGATTCTTGTTGAAAGAGTCTCTAATCACTCTCTAGTCAAATGTTTTGCATGGTTAAGCTAATTTCTACCAAATTAAGAATCCTTAGAGTGACATTTTATATGCTTTACAACTACTCTGTACCTCAACCAAACTGGAGTACCCGATTGTCTATCCAAGCACTCTATCTTCTTTCTGGAATAGATAAAATTTAATACGGCTCTGTAAAGATTACACAAATTTTCCTAGCCAGAATCTTGATCAGGAAAAGCATGAAAGGGTTTCCAGGAATGGGAGTATATTCACTTACAAAATGGAAGCCGGTTTTCTAAGTAGTGCATTTCAGCACTATTATTTCCTATTGTTGCTTGAATTTAATCCCCAGTTAAACACAGCGCTCAGCTCATGTAGTAGACATTGAGATTATTCCAGCAAATAATGAAAAGGGATTAGAGAAGATTTCATTTCTCAGTGTATGAAAAATTCTATCAAATACCTAATTTCCTTTAGCAAGGAGGCACCTAACTTTAAAAAACATAGAAAAAATGTAAGAAAGAAAATACATTAAATAAAAAGTGTCTAAATAATACTATGTTGTTTACCACCAACCATTTTACTCTGTCATTAACAGAAATGAGACCATAAAATTGGCGTAAGCTTAACAGAAATAGTAGCAATAACACAACTAAAAGCAAAATATAAAAGATCTTCAAAACGTTTATAGGAAGTTAGTATTGTGAAAACTGTGCATGAATATAAAAAAAAATTGGAGCAAAAACCACATCTTTTAATGCCATTTTCCACTACTTGAAGTTTGAAATAGCCTCTCATGTGTAACTTGGTTTTATTTGTATGTGCATTAATTTCTTATCTCATATCCTCTGAAACAGTTTATGAAGATGACAAGAACAAAAATCAGTTTATTTTGTGAGGTACCAAACTACATACATTTATATCACAAGTATTAAGTGCAAAAAAGATGGAAAACTTTCTTTGAAAGCAATAATGTATATTTAACAGTTAAAATCCATGATGGGAAGTAATAATAAAATTAATAATAATAATAAGTGTGAATGTCACAGCATAGCAAATCAAGTCACCATTTGGAGTGGCCACATCCTTGATTAGTATGCTGATTTGAGTCCTGATTTCTCTATTTGCTAAACAAGTGCCCTTCTAATGCATCCTGGGATGCAGCAGGCGATGGCTCCAATGCCTGGATCCCTCCTATGTACATGGGAGACCCAGATGGAGCTCTGAACTACTGGCCCTGGCTAGCCAAATGACTATTGCAGGTGTTTGGAAAGTGAATCAGAGAAGGAAATACCTCCCTCTCACCCTTTCAAGTAGATGAAAACATTGTTTAAAAATTTAAAAAGAAAAATATAAAGATGGGGGAGTGTTTGAACATGTGAAGATCTTTAACCAATGAAGCTCAACAAAGAAAGTAAATTTTAAAAGGGATAGATTTTTTTAAAAAGATCTTTCTCTTTTATCACTCAAGTGGAGATACGTAACTACAAGTGAGAATATTTTTGAAAAGAAAATAATTGAAACATCATAATGTGGATTAAAGTATTAATCAGATTTGGAAGAAACAGTGTTAAACTTTTCTTCTGGGTTCAATGTGATGGCTCAATTAGCTAATCTCCCCCTTTGCAAGCTCCAGGATCCCATATGGGCACCAGTTCATGTCGTGGCTATGTTCCTTCCCACCTAACTCCTTCTTATGACCTGGGAAAGCAGTAGAGGATGACCCAACTCCTTGGGACCCTATACTCATATCAGATACCAAGAGGAAGCTCCTCACTCCTGGCTTCAGAGCAGCTCAGCTTGAGCCACTGCAGCCATCTGGGAAGTGAACCTGCAAGTGGAAGATCTTTCTGCCTCTGCTTGCTAGAAATCAGTCTTTCCATTAAAAACAGAACATCTTAAAAAACAAACAAACAAAAAGCCTTTGTTTGTGCTGGGATCCTTCACAGAATTCTCGCATCCTGGGATGAACTGACAAGATGTTTCCCCTGTGCACCTCACATTTGAAAACTCAGATCCCCAGCATGAAAGATTTTCAAGGTCTAAACACAGGTTCAAGCTTCAGTGCCTTCAACAAGCTTCTCTCAGAATGGTTGAGAAAGACCACTGAATAAAACAGAGACCACTAAGCCATGAAACAGGCTTCAAGCTTAACAACAATCAAACATAAGATAATTTTTAAATGTTTAATTCATTTCAAGTCGGTCATTGCATTGAAGTTTGTACACATGTGTCTTTCAACTCATGTAAGGTTTATGGTTCTTTTTTTTTTAAAAAGATTTATTTATTTTGTATTGGAAAGGCAGATATACAGAGAGAAGGAGAGACAGAGAGGAAGATCTTCCATCCAATGATTCACTCCCCAAGCGACTGCAATGACCCGAGCTGAGCTGATCCAAAGCCAGGATCCAGGAACTTCTTCCAGGCCTCCTACATGGGTGCAGGGTCCCAAGGCTTTGGGTTGTCCTTGACTGCTTTCCCAGGCTACAAGCAAGGAGCTGGACGGAAAGTGGAGCAGCCGGGATTAGAACCAGTGTCTATATGGGATCCTGGCATGTTCAAGGTGAGGACCCTAGCCACTAGGCCACCACAACAGGCCCAAGGTTTATGGTTCTTATGGAAAAGAGAGGTCATTTCTTAAACAGGATAGTCTACTTGCTGCTATAATTAACAACTAGAATTAACTACTAAGACTTTTTCTTCCTGTTTTTCATAATTCTTACTTATTTAGGGATGACATGACTTTCTAAATTCATGGTCATATGACTTCTGAATAGATGTTACCGAAGTTAAGATTTCAGTCAGATGTGTAACAATAGTGCTATCAAAATGCTACATTTAACCACCAGAGCAGTATTTTTGGAACAGCCAGCAGTATAAAAGTGCTTTGCGAATATTAACATATTCTAGCAAATTAGTTTGCACTCATTATCATAAGCAATTACTTACTGTTTAGATGCAGCTCATTTTAAATTGGCAAGCAATTTACAAGAATTAAAACCATAATATAGAGAGCTTTCTGAAAACCCAAGAATTCCTGGGATAAACGACGTTGCTAGGTTCACAGAGTTTGCACTAAAACATGGTTATCCCTTAGATATTTAACATTGGAATAATATTTGGCTGATGACACAGGCTTTGAATGTAAGTCATTTCCAATCATTGTGTGGATACCATCAATGGAATTGTGCTTGTCATACATGAGAATCTAAAACATGAAAGCTGGGTCTGTGGTGACAGCTGTGGTAGCAAGGCCCTGGGACTTTAATAACTCATTCTACTGACCTGAAACTTTTAACAAATTTCTGTTGTGTTGGTTACTCTCTTCTATTCTGCTGGTGGAACCTGCTGATGTTCCCTACTATCCTATGTACCTTTTCTAATAGCAAAATTGTTCGGTGTCAGTTGGCAATACAGCTACTTGGCAAGAGCCTACATTTCCCTTTCTTCATTGGCAAATGGAAAGGGCCACTTAAGTACATATTAAAAAAAATGTTTTTAATTAAAATTAGAAAGAAATATGCTCCAAATATAGCAGTGTTTGAACTATAAAGATCTTTAACCAACAAAACTCAGCAAAGATAGCAAATTTTGTAAAGTGATATAGAAAGAAAAAATTCTCTATGGAAATCTTACTACTTTACATCTCATGTGAAGAGACGTAAACATAAGTGAGACTATTTTTGAAGTTGAAATGACTGAAACGGTGCAGTGTCAATTAAAGCGCAAGTCAGACCTGGAATAGTTAGAGGACACATCTGTCCTATAGCCAGAGATGCTCCAGCCTGCAGGCTCCTGCTAACTTTCCCTTTTCTTCTTGCTGAATAAATACATATACTAAGCCGGACAAGTAGATCAATGAGAGGGAAGCCCTAGTTTAAGAACTGCATCCTCCGATCACTGAAATGTTTGAACTGTTACTTTTACAGCCTTTAAAACAAAACCACCAACATTTTTGTGTACATTTTTTTCATTATTTTTACAGCCATGTAAATTTGATATAGAATTTGTAATTATTGCTATATTACACATTTATGCTAGTATACACCCAGGTAAAATTATTTGTTCAACGTGACAAAATTAATATGGAATTTTCCCATCATTTCCACAAAAGGTTGGTAAAAATCTAGTACCATTAAAAAAACAGAGAATGTAGTACCATTTTTAAAGTAACTCAGTTACTCACTCTCCTGGAAAATTACATATGTTCACAGCTTTATAGCCAATTTCTCTTTTCCAACACCAAATGGCACACATGTGCACAACAAGGCAAAGGATGCTCTGTATGCACTGATGCGAAGTGATTTTTTACTACCCAAACACATACTACTCATCTTGAATATGGAGATTTTACCTTGCAATTGCAAATACTTTTTCTTCTCCCTTTGAGAATTAAATCTCTAGTCTCACAACCCAAAGTCTTTCTCAAGAGAACATAACTATCTTATAGTGTTTATGGATGCATAAGAGCCTATCTTCTCTACATATATTGCAAACCGAGAGGGCCAAATAACACTGACACACTCGCAACATTCCTACCACTGCCCACCAGTATCCTTTCACTAGTATGCGCCTGGGTATTGAAATCTCCCTCCTGTTATTTCAGTGGAGTTCACATCAGTTATTTTTTTCTATTGCAACAGTCATGAGCAGCGCTTTCTGCATTTTTAACTTGTTGTATTGCGTTTTTCCTTTGATACATACATCTCATTAATCATGTTTTTCTTCCAGCTAATCTAACCAACCTCAGAAAGAGCAATGTTAACCAAGTTCATAATTAAAAGTAGGAAAGCCTTACTTCTTCTGAAACGGTCATTCTAAAAAAAGCAAACAAACAAAACTCCATTTATTTTTTCATAGGAAAAAATGCTCAGGCTCCCTAGCTGTTAGAGATATACAAACAAAAATTACACTGATATTCCTCCTAAGTTCCAATGAAACTGGCCTATATTCAGAAAAATGCTAACAATACCTACTGACACGGATGTCAGCAGAATGGCACCTAACTCTACTGTGGATGGGAGTGCAGACCCGTGCAGCCATTGCGGAAGTCAGTACGCAGAGTGCTAAGAGAACTGAAAATGGATCTACCTGATTACCCAAGCATCTCACTTCCCGAAATATACCCAAACGGAGTGAAAGCTGCAAAGAAGAAAGTGACCAACAACCCTGTGCTTAAAGTATCACAATGCACAACAGCAAGAACATGGAAACAACCCAGATGTCCATCAAAAAAGGAATGCATAAAAAAAACTGTGGTACATCTACCCAATGGAATATTACTCAGCCCTTTGAAAGAATAAAAGTCTACCATTTGCAACTGAAGACCATTATACTCAGTGAAACAGAGCCAGTCCCAAAAGGTCAAACATCATAAATTCTTTCTGACATAATACTGCAATCATGCAAACTGTAAGATAAACAGACATTCAGATAAACATGTACTCACATATTCTCATAAGGCTAGCATTCCAGGAAGTAAAGATGAATTGACTCATTTCTACTCCCAAATAAAAGGACTCCAAACAAACTTTTAAATATACCTTGATGATATATATGCTAGATTTTTTATCATGTCTATAACTACAATGCCATCACACTTAAATAGCAGAATGTTGGACTTTGAGCTGCTGTTGAATGACTGCACTATTGTAATACTATGGTTAGAAATTGATGAAATGGGGGGAGAACGGGCAAGTGGAAGGGGAAACCTACACCTACAAAGCTGTACCATGGAAAGGAATAAGAATGAAAACACAAAAAAGGAAACAGATCATCTGTGAAGCTTAGTGAAAAGTAGTTTTGAGGAATCTACATCAGTGTTCTGCAGCAACATGCTGAGTAACAGTCACCAGGAGCAATGAGAATAAAGGTTACAATGTTCAAAAACAAATCAATGAGCACTTAATCTCCACTTACTGTCAATAATCATAGCAAAAAGTAGTTTTTGCAATGAACACTACAGAGCAAATCCTACTTCCTTTACATTAGTTTTATATCATTTGTCATTAAGTTATATTGTATCTTGGGAATGAGTTCATTTTCATGGTTCCTAATTACTTCAAGGCCAAGAATGTCACTAGCTACTCAGCATAGCATTTATTATGCTGAATGAAATATATAATCTTCAAATTTTTTTCAATGATACCTTTGTTTTCATCTGATATGGTAGAATCATCTGTCTGTACTATACCTAAAGCGAAGGATTTATTTATGGCAAACTGAGCAACAAACAAAAATATTTTCTTCAAGTAAGATGTGAATTTTTTGACAATTTAAAAATTTCACTTCACTAAATTTGCAATCATTTTTATTGCTTTATCTTTACATTGGTATAAAAAGCATATTTATTTATCATGTCCAATTCTAATTGGCAAATATTTTTCCTTCATCTACTTTACTATATGATTCAAGGTGCTGAATCCCAAAACAGTACAGCAAGCTTCTTTTCCATTCCCGTTAATGAAACAACACAACACCCACACACTACATTCATGAATAAGATGTATATTATGAATTCAGACTCAGAAACAGAGTTTCCATTGTCACTCTAAAGGGCAATCACCCAACACTCAAATGTGTCTGTACACATAAAATGATAATCCATCTAGAATAAATGTGCATGGGAATGCCCGAAATGGCAATGCACCTTGAACAGATAGCCTTGTTGTTCAGTCTGGAGTAACTAGTACTCACGCCCTTTGTGATTTCGGCCATAGTTTTCTGATATCATATTAAAAGATGCTCCCACCAACAAGTATAGGGCTTACAGTAAAACAAAGGGAAAGCTATGGGGTTATCACTGGGGAAATGACATGATCAGCTTTGAATTTTACTACATTATTGTGACTTCCCTGGAGAAAATGGGATGGATAACAAAGAGCTGAGGCAAGGAACTTCTTCAGGAGGTTTTTTTTTTTTACAAAAAGGGGAGTAAATTATAATGACCTGCATGAAAACCATAGTGTTATAGGGGGTAGAAGAACTAGACAGGTGTGAAAATTGTAAGGATTTTTGATGACTAGCTGGAAATGAAGAAGGAAAAAGGAAAAAATAATCTGAAACTAGTCCTAATTCTGATCTGGAAAAGGAGTAGATGTTGTACAATTCACTGAGATAAGACACATCAGAGAAGAAACGAGACTTGAGAAGAATATAATGATTTTTTAAAAAGATTTCTATTTATTTTTATTGGAAAGGCAGATATACAGAGAGGAGAAGATACAGACATAAAGATCCTCTGTCCACTGGCCCACCCCCTAGCAGTCGCAATAGCTGGAGCCTCCTGCAGATTTCCCACATGGGTGCAGGGTACCAAACTCTCGGGCGATCATTGACCACCTTCCCAGAGCACAAGCATGGAACTGGATGGAAGTGGAGCAGCCAGGACATGAATGAACGCCCACATGGGACCCCAGCCACCAGGCTACTGTGCCACATTCTATAATGAGGTTTTATCTTTGATTTAGCCCCCTTCCTCTAGGTGAGAGTACAGTGTCATTTTTATAGTCTTGTTTTACCAATGAAATATACAAGGAAAATGTTTTTGTGTATTCTGCTTAATGACCAAGCAGATAAGTTAGATGGATGCTCCAATAAGAACATGTCTGTGCTTTTTCTTAAAGCAATTTCTACAAGACTGAAATTGTAAATGAATCTAAATTATATCTCTTCATTTCCCTCAAAATAACATGAAAATATAAAAGAGATTTAAAAAAAGAGCTTATATGAAAAACTATATTTTTCATCTGAACACATGTCTGAACACATGCACTGTTCCTTTCTTATGATAATTTTTAGAAATTGGTTACAGACAAAGGCATTTTTACACTAAGTTGTCCAGGGCATGTTGCGTCTTGATCAGTATTTGGTTAATTTAAATGTGCAATTGCTTAGTTACTTTGCTGTACTTATTTGTTTTGCTTTCTGTGGTCACGAAGATTTTATTCATGCTTTATGCAGAGCACTTAAGTAGCTTATTTTGTTGCATTGTCAGTTATGTTTCACTGATAAGCAATAGGATCAAATACATTGATATTGGCTGAATGTAGACTCAAACCCCAGGATACACAAATGAAGTTGGGTTAATTGTATTTCTTCTGCTTTTCAATGGTGCAATGAGAGAAGTTATGGAAGCCATTGCTGTTGAAAATTATGCTCGGGCCCAGCACGATAGCGTAGCAGTTAAAGTGCTTGCCTTGAACGTGCCGGATCCCATATGGGCACCCGTTCTAATCCTGGCAGCTCTACTTCCCATCCAGCTCCCTGCTTGTGTCCTGGGAAAGCAGTCAAGGACAACCCAAAGCCTTGGGACCCTGCACCCATGTAGGAGACCCGGAAAGAAGTTCCTGGTTCCTGGCTCTGGATCGGCATAGACCGGCCATTGTGGTCACTTGGGGAGTGAATCATTGGATGGAAGATCTTCCTCTCTGTCTCTCCTCCTCTCTGTACATCTGCCTTTCCAATAAAAGTAAATCTTTAAAAAGAAAGAAAGAAAAGTATGCTCAATACTTTGTCATCTGCATTCACCCTCAGTGTAAGATTCCTTAAAGCCTTCCCCCAAAGTAAGTCTAGCAAGATAGTCTGTTTCATAACTATTAACTTGATCTATTGGACCCTTCTGTCTCCTAGAACATAATGGGCATGACCACAGGTAGACAAAATGATGCACAGAGTAATTTTTCTTCAAATGAAAAACAGTAACAGTATAATGATTGCTGTCAAATAAAACATTTGCTTGATGTTTGTCAGAAAACTGTCACATAGGATGTGAGCCTCTATTCAGTAACGATGCACATTTCACCCATGTTCACGTGCACAACTTCACAACATGCACATGGTAGCCCTTCCCTGAGATGCAGAAAATCATTAGAGCTGGGGTGAACAGGCAGAGTTGACACATCATGGTATCTACGATTCTGTGGAAGACAATCATGCCCCTCAGTGGGAAGGTGGTACGAAAGATGCTGAAATTAGCTTGATTTCTTTTTCAACTGCTCTAGAGATACAAAAGAAGTTCAAGATATTTCTTGGAAAGAAAAGGGTTTATACAGTTGAAATAAGATAAGTCGTATATGTAAGCTGTGGAAATGAAATTCCTGCAAAGACAGGCAACATCAGAGCAGTGTTAATCAAAGATCCATGAAGAACTAAACCTCAGTGATGTAAGCCATCTTTCTGAAAGCCAGAGCTCAACAAGACAGAACTGGGGCTTAAAGAAGTGAGACATTCAAAAGCCTTGGGAAATCAGTCTCCTCTCGTACTGTACAGATGCTATGAAGGACAGACTAACTTTTGAGACAGGTTAAACTGGAACTCAAGAGAGAATATATGGTTAATGAATTGCATATACAATCTTTCTTTTCAATAGAAATCTTCAAAAATCCTTAAAATGGGTGTCCGGTTTCACTGAAGCTTGCCAACACTCATTCCACCCCTGCGCCACACTGATTTCAGATCATGATAGAAACACGGAGAGTGCTAACTAAACTATTAGCTCTTTTCACTAACTTACAAAGCTTTGAGGATTTATATTGCAGAAACAACCCCTGTTCTAAGGCACAAAAGGATGCAGGCTTCCAAAGAAACACCGGCAGTTACATGCACAGTGTCACAGGTCAAACCTGACCCTGTTAATGAAATCATATGCACCGACTCTCAACATGGTAACGATATTTTCCCAGACTTTGATCAATCTATGGAACGAGGAAAGCCTCCAAGGTAAACTCAGAGAGGTTCACTTTTCCTGGAGTAAAAATAAAAGGTGACACAAATGAAAGCCCTCGATGGTTCTCTTGAAAGCAGCATGGTTACCTTCTCTTCAAATGACTGTGAAGCTAATACAGAATAAAGTGCTGAGCACAATGGAGGAGCTGTTAGAAAGTCAAGAAGCCTACAGTTAATCACAAGAGATAAGCAAATTCACAGGAACACGGATGTCCTACTCATTATTGCCTAAAAGGAAGGCATGTATGCAATTGAAAGAAAACACAGTACACTCAGACACACACATCAGTCTCTACAGATTGTTTTCTTTTTGAGAAGACGTGAGAACAACGTAGAAAAACATCAAAGCACAGGACTTAAAAAAAAAAGTAAGTCTAATAATACGGGACCGCCATTGTGGTGCAGTGGTTAAGCACTGTGAGCTTCCTGTATGAGCAGGAACTTGAGCCCTGATTGCTCTACTTTTGATTCAGTTTCCTACTAATACACCAGGAAAAGCAGCAGCAAATGGTCCAAGTTCATGGGCCCTTATCAACCACATGGAGAACTAGATGAAGATGGAGGCTTCTAGCTTCCACCTGGCACTGTTCTAGCTACTGTGGCCATTTTAGGAGTGAAACACTGGGTGGAAGATCTGTTTTCCTGTTTCAGTCTCTTTCTCTCCTTCCTTCCTTTTTTTCCCTTCTCACCTCTTCCCTTCCAACCCTCCTTCCTCTCTCTCTCCTTCCCTCTCCCATGTGACTCAAATGAATACAATTTAAAAAATGAAATACATCATCTCTAACCAGTAATCCATGTAAGTTACCTACTCTATGATAAAATGAGTGTAAATGAGACTGCTAATGAGTGCAGTTAAAAAGCTATCATGCAATGTGGAGGCATTCAACCTTCAATTAGAAAAGTTTGGAACTAGTCCTAATGTGTTGCTTGGTGACTTTGCCAAAATTATTGAAACTATTCAACAATTCTCATTTTCCTTTCTTGAAAATTAGGGGGTTTTTCCAGATCATCTCAGGGATCATTTCCAACTCTGCTCTAGTAAAACTGATGTCAACCTTGGACATGATCCCAAAGTAAACTGGAGGAAGAAATGGAAAGTTACACCTACCAATGAGACATGTTAACAGATAACATGCAATGATTTGTTTGGATCAGTATTTGCTACCTTTCCATTTGACTTGAATCGATTGTGGTTTTTTAAAATTTTATGATTTTTAAATTTTAGGATATTTTATTTCATGTAATAATTCTCTGTATGGTCATAGAAAATAAAGACATATATATAGTAAAAAGGAACGGAGTATAGACTAAGTATTGCTAGAAGTAACTGTTTTTATTTCCTGAAGTCATACACCCCACATGACTGATCTATCAACTCCACACTAGATCAATGTAACACAATTTCCACAGAAGTTTCAGTCTAAAACAAGCCCTGGGCTTATTAAAACCTGATTATGTAATTACTGAAGGTTTCTCATCTAAAATCTATAATTATTGCAGTTCTACTGAAAAGGCTGTGTTAAATGTTGTTAAGCAAAAAACACCCTGGTTGATTTGTTTTGTGAATACATGTTAAGATGATTCCTACTTAGAAAAGAATCATTCCACACTGGAATTATTATGAACCATGGCAGGTTCTATTGTCATAAACATGACTCAGGTATAGAAAGGGATTCATTATCTTCTTCTAACATACATTTTACATTGTAAAAATAAGATGATTAGTTGGAATACACTCTATAAATACATGCACAATGGCATCATTTAATTCTTACTTTCTCCATCTTTCTAGTTAACAAAGATCAGACAATTCATCAGTTACTAGATAATCCTCCACACATTTATCAGAAACACACCACCACTTTATCATCTGTTGCTGATATTCAGATATTTCAAGGTTTTTTAGCAACTATTTAAAGTCTTTATTGATGCCCACTAACTTGTACATTGCCCAATCCCTGGTACCTGTTGAAACTGCATTGAGTTTTCTCTGTATACTGTAGAATATGCTATATGATAGCATCAATTTTTTTCCATATTTTTCACATGTTTAATACTTCATTAAGTGACAAAATCCACAAACAGCAACTAGAAAATAGCAATACTAATAAAGGAGAGAGAAAAATAAAGAAGAGAGAAAAATAAGTACACAAAACTTTTAAAAATAAGCATACACAAATTTAAAAAATAAAAATCAAAGAGGAAGACAACTCTACCATTTGACAGGTATATAAACAAAGGTCATACACATAAAGAAAACTTGGTTTATACACATTTTGGAAAACTATTCATCAACACACTAAGAATAAAATTTTGTGCTTTATAAGTAAATGCATTCAGTTGGAAACCATTATGCTTCATGAAATAAGTCAGTTCCCAAAAGGCAAATATCGTGTATTTTCCCTAATCTGTGGTAACTAATTCATGGGGGGGGGGGGGAGTAATTTATATGTATGAGAGTAGCTAAATGTATTTTATTATATTGCTTTTTTCTTTCAAGCACTTTTTGCAAGCCAAGAGACAAAAGGGTGATCAGTTTTTTAATCAAAATACACACATAAAAAGAGAGAGAATGTTCAAATGACATGTTTAAGGACCTAAAAACTGGAAGAACAGCTGGGGTTCCTTCACTGACTTATTTTTTTTGGCTTTTAAGTCTACCCTTCAAACAACTATGCCATACAATGCAATAAAATAAAAAGATTTGGCACCACACATACATTCAACTAATATCAGAAAAAGCTATTACTTCTCAGCTTTTCGGCTAGGATCAAGTATAGAGTAATTGACTTTGTTCAACCACTTGGGTACTCCAAATGAAAGATTACAGATCACAATAGATTTCTAAGCACCTGTGAAAAATTTTGATTGGAAACATTCATATGTCTCACGTGACAGATCTTGCTAAAGTTTGGGATAAAGTATTAGTTTAACCCTGAAAAGGTGAAAAGTCCAAATAGTACAGAAAATAGATGCTCGGAAGCAGTGAAGAAACTTTCAAACACAACTGCTGGTAGAGAAAGAGAAGCAACACAAAAAGACTAGCAGAATAAACGCAGTGACACTGGACCAAAGAGGCAGACTATGAATCCTTCCAGAGTATCTATTGCTCAGGTCAACACACCCAGTTAAAAACACAGCTGACTAGGTGAGAGTCAATTACATTTACAGATGTCAACATAAGTTTGTATCATTCTATTGATTGGTTATTTGACTTGGAAGCAACACAGACCACAGTTGGTCTAGAGGTTGCACTCTTGGTTTGGAGACCATTTGACCAGTGAAATCAATCGGTTATTTACCACTTTAACCTTTCTGAAGTTCAAAATCCTAAGGGTCCTTAAGATTTAATAAGCCTGGGCATCCAACTGAAGTTTACAACCTAGCTTTTTCCTAATACACCAACGTGTAGTGATTACTGACTCATACTGTAGAACCAGTAAAAATGTTTGTCAACTAAGGATATTACATCAGGGGCCCACACTCTGGTATAAGGGATGAAGCCATAGACTATGGTGCCAGCATCCCACACAGTGCTGGTTCGAATGCTCTATTTCCAATCCAGTGCCCAGTTAATAGCCTTAGAACAGAATGGAGGACAGCCCAGATGCTCCCAAATGGGAGAAATGCAAGAAGATCCTGGTTGCTGGCTTTGGTCTAGTCTAGTTTGACCATTGTAACTAACGTAGGGCTTTAGCAGAAATGGAAAATATCTCTATCTCTCTTCTTCTTTTTGTTATCCCATATTTCGAATAAATGAATAACTTATTTTTAAATTTTTTATTGTAAAATCAGACCTACAGAGAGGAGTAGAGAGAGGGAGGAAGATATTCTGTCTACTTATTCACTGCCCAAATGGTCACAACAACCAGAGCTGAGCCAATCTGAAACCAGGAGCCTGGAGCCTCCTAAGGGTCTCCCATGTGGGTGCAGGGTCTCAAGGCTTTGGGTCATCCTTGACTGTTTTCCCACGTCACAAGCAGGGAGCTGGATGGGAAGCAGGGCCACTGGTATAAGAACCGGCAACCACATGGGATCCCGGCACGTGCAAAGCGAGTATTTGAGCTGCCAGACTACTGCGCCAGGCCTGAAATGAATAACTTATAAAAGGACATTTACATAGTAAGAAACACTTTTAATTTAGCTTTTCGATATTTAGATTTACATATTTTCTCAAAAAAAAGTGAATACATAGTTCTCTGGTGATGTGTAAAATAAAACTAGCTCAAATCCAAAGCATACCCACACATACTACAGAAGAAAACAGGATAACACAGTAGAACAGTACTACCTCTCTAAGAACTCAATAACATTCCATATAAGAAAGGCTACTCAGTATTTCTCCAAAAACAAAAACCTTTTTAATGCAACATCCCAGAACAGATGACAAAATAATCATTTCAAAAGAACAAAAAAATATAATCATACATGAATAAGAAAAAGCAGGAGATACAAGGAATTCCCATCAGCAAAAGGAGGTAAGCAGCAGAAAAATAAGACATAGAAGTAATTGTGAACCAATACTGGAGGTTAATGAAGTCACTGCTAGGTGCTCCATCACAAACATGATTGTGTTTAGTTGTATAATAAAATGGAAAAAAAATTCTCTCAGAACACTGCAGCTACATTTCAATTTTTCTTCACAGCCTTAATGACCAGTATACTGTGGATATTTCCAGTAAAAAATTATCTTGAGACCTAGTCATTTTGAAACAAGCAGAAAGAGACCACAGCCACTTTCCTATCAAAACTATATAGCCATTTTCTTAAAATAATAACCTTCATCAACATCAGGGATGTGGGAGATGTGAACAGATTTTCCAGCTCATCCTTTGGCTTGGCTCTACCAATGGCTACTTACTGTAGCCAGCTACATAGTGAACCAGAAGATGGGAGATTTCTCTCCCCTTCTCCTCTCTCTCTCAAGATGGAAAACATCTCTTTGTCTCCCAATGTCTCCATCTCTTCACACCTATTTAGAACCTTTATTTCTACCTTCATCTCAGTGTAACTTCACTGTATAAATAGAGAAAACATTTACATGAAAAGAGAATGCAACAAGCAAATATAGCAGTCCTAGAATGTAATATTTATAAGCAATTTTAGAGAAAACTAAATGTCTGAACTGATACCATCCAAAAAATGGCCTGAAGAGAAAATTTTTACTACCTATGGTAGCCCAAATCTCCTTGAAAACAATGAAAATTTCAATTCTGTTTATATTCAAACATCTGACATGTGGAGTACAATATCATGAGAAAGAGCAGAAATTATTCCATTCTGAGGGTTGTATTCTATCCTAGGAAAAGGTCAACTTGTCAGTTTTATGTTTCTTTGTATTGGGAATATACTTGATTTTGGTAGAAAAGACATGGATGAGTAGAATTATAGCTGGAAAACAAAATGTTTTCTAATGTGGTCCTGAGTTCTTAAAAACAAATAACTCCCTGATAATTCAACCTTCTATATCTGAAAAGTAAATGAGAATAAGTCTTCTGTTTGAGAATAATCCTTGTGAAATGACGTTGGAAGAGATCAGTGTAAAAGCTTTGTAATACACAAGAGACTCCATTACTACACTGTGAAAAAAGCAATATTTGGGTTAAATCTTAAAAACTTCAAGGTCTGGACAGTTCTAGGCTCTGGTAACATGTTATTATTTCCTGAACAGAATACACCAGAGTCTGATTCTGACTTGTTCTTCTGACACTCCTTCCAACAGTAATATGCAAAAAAGAAAATCACATGAACCAAAACCAAGATACAGCGCAATCCTCCAGGTACTAATTTATCCTAGAGAGCAGGAATATCACTATTGATAAAGTAGCTGGAGACCACTCAGCAATTTTTATTGCAATGCATACAAATATGAAGATGCTAGTAAAATTTCCTATTAAAAATGTGAAATAACATTTCTATTTTTACAAAAGTTCAAGGTCATCTTGCCATGCCAAAAGCAACGCTTCATGGAGGCTAATGATTAAAAATAATTTGATTGCATAAGATAATACTTCCTTTTAATTCTTCAAATGTTACAGGGTAGAAGAGAGTAAAAGCTCAGAAACTGTCAATTAAATAGCTATCTGGATGAGAGGAAAAATTTTTATCTCATTGAGTTCAGCTTTTCAAAGAAACACTCTGAAATGCAGAATGCCAATTAAAATGGATCTGCACACTTATCACAAAATTAAAACCAAAAGCAAGTAGGGATATGAGGTTGAGGTTCTTGATGGGGACAAATGGATTAAAAAAAAAAACTTTTCCCCAAGAAGAATCAAAATGTAGTTTGGTATGAGAGTGGTTCTGTGTGAGAAATGGGGAAGAAGCAAGTTGTTTGTCAGTAATATTGGTCAAGGTGACTTCCGACCCTGCCTATTTTTCCATATTTTTGTCTTTCCTCAATATTGCTTTACCTAACAGACTGCTCCCTGGCATTTACGAGTCTATCATGAAAACGGATGATTTCTGGCAGGCAGACACAAAAGGATACATTTGGTATTTTAAAAAAGCATCAAAAGAGCCTAACTCTATTCACCAATGTCAAAATTGCTGAATAAATGAGTAAAGAAATCATTGCTTGTTCTTCCTTATTGTCAAAAACCAATGGAATACTTGGCTTCATCTCTGTGTACAGCTAGTGCTGCTACCTAGGGAATTAATTATATGCCTTGTGCACACCTTATGATCATGTCTCTTAAAAGAATTCCCACAGCAATCCTTTGCAAAGCTCCACTGCTATTCTGTTTCTTTCAGGCTAATGTGCCCTGCAAAGCTGTAAAGAAAATGAAAAAAAAAATCAATTTTTTTAAATTTATTTACGAGAGAAACAGATGAATAAACTAGATAGGAAAACCTAGGAGAAGGTAGTTACATACAAGTACAAGTTAGTTCTGTCTCCAACTTCACGTCTGCTTTTGACCAATGGCAAATGAATTTTCTAGTCTGTCCTTCATTTTGAAGAGTGTAACTGTACCAAGGCAATTCCTATACACACACTGTAGGTACTAAATACATTACTACTATGCTCCTTCAAAAAAAAAATGAAGATCTCAAAAGAAGAATGTTTATAGTGTACATATTTCTTCAACACAAGACAGGAACATCCATTACAAAAATGTCTCCATTGAAAACTGAACCATAAACATCCGAGTGAGCCCCCAAACTGAGAGTTAAAAGCCATAAAGGTATCAATCCTGTAGCTTTTGCAGAAGGAGAAAGGTGCTTGTGGTTTGTCAGGGGCCCATACAACACTGGTCTGCAGCCTGAATCACCACAACCTTGGCACAGCTGGCAGTGGATTATTAACAGCTAATCAGGAGCCAGTGTGGCGGCATTGCAGCCTAATCCTTCGCTTGCAATGTTGAGACCCTATATGAGCACTGATTAGAATCCAACTCCTTATTTATGACTTGGGAAAGCAGTAGAGAATAGCCCAAAGCTTTGGAACCCTGCCCCTGTGTGTGGGAGCCCCAGAAAAAGCTCCTGGCTCCAGGCCACATCAGCTCAGCTTTGGCTGCTGCGGCCATTTGGGCAGTGACCCAGCTAACGGACAATCACTCTCTTTATAAATCTACCTGTCAAATAAAAATGTTGAAAAAATAGCAGCTAATCAACAAATTTTATATCTAATATCCTAGTACATGAGCCATTCTAATGTATGGGACACACCTCAAAAATTCTTGGAAAATTGAAATTACAGGATACATTTATATTTGTACAAAGATTTTTGCAATGCATACATTTTTGTATCATGGAATGTACTGTGCATGAATTTCTTGAAGACAAAGGTTAAATAATGTATATAGAAGGGACGTAGTAAGAATAATAGTTGTATCAATAATTTCATTGAAGAAGCACTTTTAGGACTGTAAAAATGTGGGTCACTTAATTTAAAGGACAGTATATTATGTGAATCCTAGCAAGACAGATTTGCAATGAAAGAAAAATTCTATGACTGTAGAACTGAACCACCATTTCAAAGATGCATTGGGCTTATTAAAAAAAAAAGACAACTGCATTGATCTTTTCATAAGTATATATCTAATTAGTTTCTTAAGAACACAAATATTTGTTTTCTTAATATTATCATCCCTAGGTAACAGTAACCTGAAGAACAAGCATTGAATTCATCAGTGGGAAAGATTTATCTTTCTACATCAGTCAATGATTTAGTTTTGTTGTTGACAGGAAACTTTACAAACAGCTGGTGTATTTAGCATACAGTCCATTGCCACGGAATAAAACTGAGCTCACAGACTTGACAGGTTGTGAAGGTTCATTAGCCTGGACTCTCAAAATCCCAGGGGTGATTGCATCCTACTCTTAATTCCTATGGCACACATCACCCATACAGTGTCTGGAGCAAATCGTTAGCACTTCAAACGAAGCATTGCCTGTGAATCTTCCGTCTTCCAATTGGCTCGTGCTCTTTGTCTCACCTCCTAATTATCCTCCAGAACTCTTTACAGGTAGGAACAGTTTCACCAAACACATTTATGTATGTCCCAAATCCCCTTGTAAATTACTTGACATACTATAGGGGTGATAGCCAAAGTTTGCTTTGTGTGCCAGTTGCAAACACTGCTGTATTTGTATGTTAAGGCCATATGGGTTCATGTCGTTAAAGGTTGACATGAGGCTAAGAGAGTGACATTAGGAAAATTATATGAGGGCCCAGTGTGATAGCATAACCATTAAAGTCCTCTCCTAGATTATGCCAGTTCTAATCCTGGCGATCCCGCTTCCCATCCAGCTCCCTGCTTGTGGTCTGAGAAAGCAGTTGAAGACTTCCCAAAACCTGGGGACCCTGCACCCATGTGGGAGACCTGAAGAGGCTTCAGGATCCTGGCTTCAGATTGGCTCAGCTCCAGCCATTGCGGGCACTTGGGGAGTGAATCATCGGGCAGAAGATCTTAGTCTCTGTCTCTCTTCCTCTCTGTATATCCACCTTTCCAATAAAAATAATAAATAAATCTTTTTTAAAAACTATACAAGATGTTTCATTTTTGTTATTTATTTCATGAAGGGGCGAGGGGAAGAAAAACAATCAAGAACAAGTACAGAGCTCCTCTCTGCTGGTCCACTTCCCAGACGCCCCCAACAGCCAGAGATGGTCCAGGCTAATGCTGGTAACTGACAACTAACAGAGCCTGTCCAGTTCTCCCGCACAGGTAACAAGAATCCAATGACTTGGGATATTACACGCCACCCAGCATAGAGTGTGCTAGCAGGAATTCTGATGATGTGCAGAGCTCAGACTCAAACCCAAGCACTCTGGAATGGGATGCAGGCATTCAACTGGAGTTTGAACTACCAGGTCAAACATCTACCCTAGGGTTTCCAGGAGACAGCACTGGAAGCTCTATGTTAGCCTCAAACACTGTGTTCTTTGGATGTTACCTAGAAGGAGAGCAGAGGGAACGTTTACTAGGAAGAAAGTTGCACTTGAAATATAGAGCATAGATAGGCTTCTGAGAAGGATCGGTACAATCGGTTTAAAGAAATCAAAGAGTCAAGAAGGAAGGGGGAATAGAGAAATTACACAGGTTTGTGTGAACATTCATGACATTTGACCCAGTAGAGAATATCTAAAGTTCTAAAACAAAACTGTCAACTGGTTTGTGCAAATCAGTTCCGTTTGCTTTTATCTCTATAAATAGTAGTATATTACTATCTCCACCTAGTTCCCATCAATAATATTTACCTATGTTGAAAAGGGAGCTATGAAATTTGTTAGTGAGAATCAGTTGCCAGTATTAGAGAGTAACATTACCCTAATTTAACTAAGGATAATCAGTGACTGAATATAAATATACTTCAGCTCTGAAATGAATTCACTTTGCTTGGCTATAGAGTTAATATATGATAGTGATTGTACAAGAGAAGGGAAAACCGAGTTGAGACTCCAGTTCTTGGAAGTCTGGTGGCTTTGCCTGATACCTCTTGGGGTCTGTGGTTTTCCAACTTGTCTAAAGGAAGATACATCATGATCTCACTTTAGCCTTAGAGTCTTAGACTATAAGCAAGATCATGAAGCATCTCTAAGAAGAAATATGGCAGGATCTTTAACTTGAGTTATACTTTTATTTAAAAATCATCGTAAAACATTTGTTCAACCAAAATAGTTACTATCACGCACATTAGAAATAAAAAAGCAATTACAGGGAACAGTGCCATGGCCTTGGTAAAGCTGCTTCGTGTGGCACTAGCATCCCATGTGAGCACAGGTTTGAGTCCTGGCTGCTACACTTCTGATCCAGCTAGCTACCTGCTGAGGGCCTTGGAAAGCGTGTGGGTGACCCAGGGGAATCTTAATAATCCTGGCTTCAGACCAGCCTACCTCCAGTCTTTGCTCCCACTTGGAGAGTGAATACGTAGCTAGAACATTTCTGATTCTCTTTCTCCTTCTCTCTCTGTAACACTGCCTTTAAAATAAAATAAATTTAATAAAAAGTAAGTATAAAATAGTTTGTGCTCCATCTGGCAACTTTGTTCTTTATATCTATGGCCATGTCTATGTATTTACATATGTTTACTTTTAAAATACTGAAACAAAAATCCTATCTCATTACCAGAGTTATGGGAGATTTTCATTTTCTTTCATCTTTTTAAAGTTTCACTGTGTCAAATATCTTCATATAAGTGTATGTTAATTTTCTAGCTACCAAAAAATACAATAAATATATTTTTTAAAAATAACATTCCTTCTCCACCTCCTAAGGCTTGCTATTTTTTACACTTTTAAAACTGCAAATGTTAGTTAATGTTAGAACTTCAAAAAATAACTACTGATGTGTGGGAACCATGGGCTTTGCCAAAAGAGTGTTTAACATTAAGCCTTCAGCAATGGCCAAGCTCCAATTTAGAAAAAGACTTGTGTCCCTTACATCTCACATTTGTCATTCTTTATATTTCACCCTTCTGGGAGATGCCAGAGAGGAGTTCTGATTTCACTTGTTGGATATACAAGAATAAAACCGCAAAATCAGAAAGTCTAGTTCCGTGTGATACGAATTCCTTTGGCTTGTTCCTCAAGACACACAGAATATTCTGCCATGTTTGTGGAAGGAAATATATGCTTCAACTTACCACTGAACATGACTAAAGAACTGTGTGGGAGAGTCCAAGATATCATATAGCTTGATAGGTATAGTGAGAGGAAACTAAAAATTCCAGGAGGGGCCAGTGTTGCGCACAGTAGGTTAAGCCACTACCTGTGGTGCTGGCACCCCTGTGGACGTCACTTCAGGTCACAATACTCGGCTTCAAATCCAGATTCCTGCTAATGTGCCTCAGAAAGCAGCAGAGGATGGGCCAAGCCATTGCGCCTGGAGCCCCCATCCTCATTTCAGATTGGTCCAGCGCCAGCAATTTCAGCAGTGTAGGGAATGAGCTAGCACAAAGAAAGATATCCGTCTCTGCTTCTTTGTCCATAACTCTGTCTTGCAAATAAAAATAACTAATCTTTTAAAAATTTGATTATATGACACAGTTAGAGACCATCATGGTTTAATTAAATAATTGCAGCATGAGTGTGGGCAAAGCAAATGTGAAATAAAGACTGTTTTTCAGGTATGTGAAACTGAAGTAATTAAAGTTGTAGTAGCTAGGTTGAAACTATTTCCGGAAATTATTTTTTCAGTGTCATGGGAATTTGCATATCTTAAGTACTGTTAGTTTATATTTGTATTTCTCCAAACTACATGGAGAATTTAGACTCTGACTAATTCAATTTCTTATTAAATCTTGTTTCAAAACAAAAACACAAACTTTACCCAGCAAAAGCCAAAGAATTCAGCATAATTTAGAACTGTCAAAACTTTGCATTAAATAGATTCCTGCCCCTCATTATACATACAAGTATATAGGCACCATGAGATCTTAATATTCAAGTAAACTATACATTTGCATATACATATAAATATGTAGTTAGCTTAACACATATCTCTAGTTATAACACTCAGACAATTCATGTAGATGCTTATAATCTATATATATACTAATATTTATTAATTACATTCTTATAATCAGATGGTGTGTATCAAAAGCATCTCAATAATAAGAAGGCTATGAATAATTAGTATAATAAAACATTGTGAATTGTGCCAGACAATATTCTGGCAAAACACAAAAATATTAATGCTTTGCACTTAGCTGTTGAAATAGCCTTTTAAAGCTGTTAAAGAATCTGTTAATTTTACTCAGCTAACAATAATAAATAGTATCACAATCTAAATTCAAGCATGACAATATTCTGTATGTGGTATTCATGAAGAAAATTTTATTTTCCTGTTACACAGAACTATAAGCAAGAATCAGTAGAAGAAAATCTGATAATAATTATTCATTCCTCTATTTCCCTCAACATCCAAAAGGTCGCTCAAAACAGCCATTTTTTTTATTGATGTGCTATAACTACATGATATTTTAGGAACAGCTATTTTCATAAAATTATTTTCTATTAGCTTCAAAATTACTGGGAAATGGTGCTTTCTGTCTAAACCATCAATGTGTTCAAATATATTAGGGTGAGTTAGAACCCAATGAGATCAAATGACACATTTTTACGAAGTTTTATAGGTCACTGGCTTGCAAGCACACAACTCATTTTAACCAGTGTTCACCCATCAATAGAGAAACATTTTAATGAACATGGTATTTAAATTAATTTTAGGTTATTAAAATAAATTTGGCTTTCTATAAAATTTAAAGCTTGGACATTCAGTGGAAATCATTAAATAATGAGAATACTTTTCTCAAATAAAACAAGAAATGCAACCTACCCATGAGAGAAGCACTTCAAATTAGCCAAAGAAAAGAGAGAGAGAGAGAGAGAGAGAGATCTACACAAAGGAAAGTGGTAGTTCTAGAGGCAAATGACAGTATATACAAGTTAAATTATACAATGACAAGGCTCAAATTGCCTGGAAAGAGAAAATTGAGTATAAAGATGTATGTCTGAGTCACTGACCAGGGGAACTGGGTCTGAGTCAGCAGACAGACAAGCTGTTGATCAGGAAACAAATAGCCAATACAGGAAACTTGTAGCTACCCACTTTGTTTCACCAAAAGCTCACAGCTGTCTACCATGTTCAAACAGAAAACACAAACAAAATCAGAAACAACCGTTTGCTGTGGACCTGCCAAATACCAGCCCATGGGAATGGAGACTGAGCCACAGGACATGTATGTAGTTAAAGATGAGAAGACAATAGATAGAAATGTGACTGATTTTTTCTTAAGTTTACCATTCCCATATTACTACCCAATAAAACTTGATGCTGAAAGTAACAGCTCCTATTGAAAAACCAAAGTTAGAAAAGAAAGTAGCAAATATATGTGACTCCACCCATCCACCCAAAATAATTGCCAAATAAATAATGAACAGCAGAGAGTCACACAAAAGTAAAGCTTATGGACACTGAAGTCTCTAGGAAAAACAAATAAATAAATATTGATTACTTGAAAAAGCATGTGAAAAAGAGATGGATAACATGACTGATAAAGAATATGAAGACACATTTATAGAAAGTGGGAATGAAGAGAAATAAAACTGACAAAGTAAAAATATTAAATATTGCTAACAAAGAAGATATCATTGTGGTATGGCACATTAAGCCACCATTTGAATTGTCAGCATTCGTTATGGGCACCTGGTCAACATTTGGCCGATACACTACTGTTCCAGCTTCCAATTACTGCGCTGGGGAAGACAATGGAGGAGAGCCCATGTGTGTGGGCCCACGCACCATGTGGGTGACCAAAATGGAGGTTTTAGCTTCTGGCTTTGGCTTGCTTAGCCTCAATTACTGTAGCCATTTGGCAGCAAATCACTGGATAGAAAATTTCTCTCGGTCTCTCTTTGTCTCTAACTCTTATTTCAAACAAATAAAAGATACCTTAAAAAATTACTATCACATTTCATTCTTTATGTATCTATATGGCAATGAATACACGGATCGTAACATGATACACCAACCAAAGGAATAATTTTCATAAGTTACAGGATATAAATGAGCAAAATTCCTTAGAATTAAAATTGATCAAACCATCTACACATAAAAAAATGTATATACTACAAACTGAAAATAAATTTTAAAATAAACATCTACAAAATTTCTATCATAAATAAACATGTTTTATGACAAAGAACACGACAAGCCCACATTCACCAAGTAAAAGAGCTACACTGATCATTCTGCAGCTTCAGAAATCACAGACACATTTCCAAAGATATAAAATCTTTAAAAAGGAATACCTGTAACATATAAAATCAAAAAGTTCCACATTAAAGAAGGACCAATGAAAGCATTTAAGGTATCACCGACAAATATGAAAAAAAAATGTGAGATTGGGAAATATTCTCTGAGAGAAAGTGTGTATATAAGCAAAATGGGGGAAATTTTATATACAAAAATGTCCACAGATTTTTTGTCTAAGATTTTAATCATTCAATTCCACTGGAACACATTTATGTAACATAGCCAGAATAATTCTGTGAACCCTGCACTGAAGTTAATTCACAATTTCTTTAAACAGTTGATTAATTTTCCATTGATTTAATTTCGACCATTTGTACTTCCTAACCCTAAGATCACACAGAAATCTTCTACCACCATTTGTTCCAAAGCAAGCTGGATTGATGGACTGGGTTGCTTCTATAAACTCACGGGCAAAGAGGGCGGTTGGTAAATCAGGTATTTTAAAATTGTTAATGTGTAAGTCTCTTTTTTAACAGCCCCTTATTAAATTTAAAATTAGTCTAAATGAGCTATTTACAAGTATTCAATGCTTAACACATTTAGGGATGTTGTAACCTGTAAGAAGAAGCTACTTAATTTTACGAAAAATGTGGACAAGAAATCAAAAGTCTCTGTTAATGGCCATTGGTAATGAGACTACAAGAAATAATCTGAAAGTACGAGAAAGGATGGTAGGTAAAGGAAGTTAGCATCCATACAAACCTGAAAATGTGTCTTCAGTTTAGTACAGATGCAACCTCTATTTAAAAAAAAAATACTTAAACAAGCACATGACACTGGAGTCCACAGTCTACAGATCAGCAAATGATAGTAAAAACACCTTCCAATCTGTCGTAACACAAGTCAAGGCTGTTGTTAGCATGCCACCTTGTCTAAGAGAGCTTTGAAACCCACAATCCAACTGAGTATAAGTGAAGCACATCAAAATTTAAAAACAGGCTTCAGTGTAACACATTTCTTCTCCGTGTGCTTTACTTGGGATAGAGATGTGGAATGTATTACAAATTGACGCCAAATAGCTTAGAAGACTTCATATGTTTTGAATGACAAGGTATTGACCACAGTTTCTGCAAAAGAGATTGAGCAAAAAATAAAAACAGACTCTTCAAACACCAAGAATATCATCACTCCATTTGTTCTGTTCCTTTGGAGGCCCTATGTAATTGAAAATGCAGTTACTGGACAACAATGTTATCTTTTACAATGAAACACCAAATTTAGATGTCAGAGTGACAGTTGAAGAAAATTGCTTGAGTGGAAAATAAATGAACAGTCACAGAACAGACCAAGTCTGCTTGCCTGTGTTATTAACAAGAGGGTTGATTATTACAGCAAGATGATTCAACTTATAAAAATCCTACGAAAATCAATAAAGACTTTCAAGCTGCAGTGTCACAAAGATTTGATTTGTCAAATATTAGTCTAATTTTCTTTGTTTCATACATGCAGTGGCTATCTAAAGATATTAAAGACAAATATCCATGTAGAAATTTAAACGCATCCTTTCTATTCAAAGTTTCAGCCAGAAAATGAATCTGTGGGTAGTGAGCAAGCTTCACTTTCAATAGCATGGAAGATGTAATTCTTTCTCTAACACATCACAATTTATGATGCCAATTAATTGAATCTTTGAGTCTCTTTTAATTCGTTCTCATTTCCAATCACCATCAGCCTGGGTAGAATTTATTCCTTGAGTTTGGGAAATTACAGAATGCTTCCTTGCTTCCAATCTGTCTCTTCCAAATTTAAAAGAAACTATCGAATCCTGGTCTCCCGGATTCCTGCCATTTTGTTATTAACATACTAAACAGCAGAAATCAATTTGTTCTGTAACAGTGGAGTCAAAGGTCATGTTTGTTTAATGTACCCTGAATGCAGCAAAATGAATCGAATTAATCACCGTTTTTCAGGATGAGGGTAACTATCGCATTATTGCCCATCACTGCCTAGCAAATAAACACATCCCGCAATTTTGCTGGCCAATTTCAATCAGAAAGCTGAACTGCAAAATGAAAATACTTAAAGGAAAATGGCCAATGTGCTCATGCAGTGCTTACCACAAAACAGAGAGGTGAGTCACTCAAAATAGCAAATAGGTAAATAAATAAAAAGGCACTTTGATGCCTCTTTAATTCTAATGGAGTGGCAAGTGTTTACTTCTTGATTTTTGTGGCCTCAAAGGCCACCCTAACAAAGCCACACATCTGTCAACAACAACAACAACAACAACAGTAGTAACAAATAAAGGACCTGTTAATTCTATTCAGAAAATACATACAGTTGAAGAACTACTTGGGTCCAGGGCCTGTTCTTACATTTTTTTTTCTGCATGGAAAAAAAAACCTCAAAATGAGTAATATACTCCACAGCTCTGTTGGTTTTCTGCGTAATATTGGTAGCAAATATTGGTTGGTCTTGCTAAGCCTAAACTTGACAACCTTTCATTTCATTTTTCAGCCTTGCAATTCAAAACAAGCAGTGCCTATGCCACCTTGTTTTAAATACGAAACCTCAAAGAAAAGTTAACAGATTAACCATTTTAGAAGGATAGTCACATTTTTTTTTCTTTTTGTTGGACTGAGCACAAAATTTTTTTGTTCAATGTTATATGCTTTCATACCTTACTCTCGAAATTCAGATCTAGAGTTGGATAACATTACCAGCCTTCACCTTATTTTTCAGGTTTTGATACACATTTTTCTGTGTAAAATTTATCATGAACAGAA
This sequence comes from Ochotona curzoniae, assembly GCF_017591425.1. Taxonomy (NCBI): domain Eukaryota; kingdom Metazoa; phylum Chordata; class Mammalia; order Lagomorpha; family Ochotonidae; genus Ochotona; species Ochotona curzoniae. The sequence continues at coordinate 66,017,516 of NW_024466599.1, forward strand.
ATACATATAGCATACTGTAAGATGTTCTATGCAGTAATAAAATGATTAGCATTTTTAAACCAGCTTATACCACAGAACTCACTCTGCGATTTCCCACATCAAACACTATTGCTCAAATACATTGACCATGGATAGGGTCTCCTGTGAAAAATATCTCAAACTGAAAAGTCTAAGAGAAAAATATGGGGCCAAAGGGTCACCAAGGGGCACTATATTTTTGAATAAGAATTTCCTGTCCTGTTTTGTATTTACCTTTTGTACACAGCAGCTTACTGAAGCACAGAAGCTCTTATTTCACTCAGTCTAGAGAAAAGAAAAAAAAAAAACTCTTCTACAAAACCATCAGATATGAAAGACGAAAATGAGCCCTCCAGAGAAAATAAGGTTTTTATGTTCAAGCAGTGTGGATAGGCTGGTGATAAATGAAAATACAGTGAGACATTGGGAAAAAGGCTGAGTTAAGCAATGTTTGAAATCTTTGGAAAATCCAGCAAGAAATTATTCCAACTGCAAAATATTTTACCTATGTTCCACTGACTTGACAGATCATTTTAAGAATCTAGAAGAGCTTTAATTACAAACAAAATGTTCTGAAATAATTCCCAAGAGAAAAAATGTCATGCTTATCCAATTACGCCAAACAATTGGGTCACCATTTTAACCAAATTGAAGCATCTCTGAACTTAGGCTACATTTTAAGTTTGAAAGAGTATCTATTCACAGAACCACTGTGATATTTACAGCAGCATTTTACAGCTGATATCAGCAACTGTGTTCCTATCCCCTTGGAACTGTACCTTCAATCAATGACCTGTCAAAAGCAGGAATAAGGGTGTAAGTGTCACGGCTGATGTCTCATTGACCAAGTGACCTATCAACTGCTTGCTTGTTGATACAATCATTTACAAAACTGCAGTGAGATACAGGCCATCAGATAATTCTTGGGGAAACATACACAATTTAAATAATCATAGTTTTTAACATTCCAAAGTGTATCAATATAGTATATATCTTGTAATGATTAATATTCAACTTAATTCGCTAGCAGAATGCTTTTAACACCACCAAAATTTTCAAAATAGGAGAAAGAGCTATTATAATTTGTTTGCATCCTTGGCCTTCTTTTCTACCTAATGCCAATGGGTAAGAATTATTTTTATTTATAGGAAATAATTCACTAGTTAGAATATTTACATGAAGAACATGTGAAACTACTCAGATGAACATTTGCAGCTTAAACCAACTTTAACTGCATTCTGTTTTCTTCTAAATGATGTCACAAAGCTTTCAAAGTGCTTGTTCATGGACTACTTTGAATCACAAAATATTTGTTTTGTAGCTCTTACTATTGAAAAGTGCCAAAATCATCTTCACATTAGTAGAGATAACAAATTAGTAAATGACTCATAAATTACAATAGAAAATAGAGAAAAACTGAATTAAACAGTCTTGAAAACATCATCATTTCAAAATAATTTAAAGGGGCATTAACACTGAGCCACTTTAAATGTTATCTGTCCTGAGTTTTAGTTCAGGTTCCCCTCCAATTAAGAAAAAAAAAAAACACTTTATAAAAAAGCTCTCTTAAATAACAGATCTATTAGAAGTCAGCGATACACTTTGTATTATTACTTGAATGCATTATTACTTCACAAAAGGATTCTTACTATTTGAGGTCTAACATTTCCTGAGAGTGTGTGAGGCTACCAGACACACACCACCATCACACATGTTTACGGATCACTTTGACCTTTCTCTTTGGAGTCCAACAGGCTGGGGTCAAAACCCTGGTTCTATCCCTTACTCTTCATGTTATCGCAGGTAGCACTAAACCTATTGGGATCATCACCTTCTCATCTGAAAATACAGATTCCAAATGTGCTGAGAAAACTGCAGGAAATTCTACAGGTTATGTGATAGCTGTGGCCACCCTGTTAATTTTAAAAGCATAGAGTATTATCATTCAGATGTGGTGAGGCCCTGTGAGAGGTAGATTAGGCTCTCCAACTCAAGAGTCTCCCAAGCCCGACATGGACACAACATGCTCTTACAGACACTGTTCTCAAGGAAGGAGAACATGATAGGAGAAATCTTGTTTTGATGTTATTTTTGTTATTGTTTTTATGTTTGTGCTTGATTTGGCTTTTAAAAACTGGGGTTTAGAACTCATTAGGAACAAGTTTGGGATAGAATTTTAAAATGGACAGTTTGAGGGTCATGTTGTCATGTTGGATGGGAACGAACACCAACTGCATCTCCACTCTTCTACGTTAAAATACATAATTGTAAAATAACAGCCACATATCAAGTCTTTGTTTCATCTTTTTGTTGTTGTTGTTTGGAACATGAACATGCAATAGAGAATACTGGTGAATGAAAATGACCTCAGCCTCAGATTTAAGTGTTACCTTTCATAACCAAAACAAATCTCCTCATGATTCCCAGGGACTGTTGAGTACTCAATGACAAAGTATATAGGAACTATGTTTGCTATCTTGACAAATGTCATATAAACATTAGATACTATTACATTATTGTCTAAAAAATGCCACCTGCCCTTGCCCAAAGAAACAAAGTGTAAACGTTTCCTTTCACAATTCATGAGCTTTGGAATCATAAACTATCTCTAGTTAACCAAGGAATCCATTTGCGGATTATTCAAATAAGATCCAATCATCTGTAAACCATTAGGTGGGACAAACCCTTGTAGAATCTGAATTTATTCTATGGTCTGCAAGCTTCAGTGGTCAGAAATATAAAGCAATGATTTCTATCAGTACTAAAACTCCAACCTCTCTTGCAAATATTAGGGTAAATGCATGAGTAAGCCAGAGTGTGAAATTCTGGTCTAAATAATATTTACGACTATTGAAAAATTAATTCCACTGCTGCAATAAAGTTAATCATTTTTCCAAGCCAAGCTCTACTTCATACCTGAGGCATGAGGTATTTATGTGTTTAATCAAAATGTTTTATTAGAATTAGGGCTATTACTCTTTGGTCCTAACGTTTTCACCATCTGTGTTATATATCAAAATTTTGGAAGCTCAAAGCAAGCAGCTAAAAGCAAAATCCAAGATTGGGGCATACACAGAAATTTTGTCACAGAGCTTAATGTTCCATGATAAGGATTTTCAAGTATATCACGTAAGAGAGCAGATACCAAATAGTTTTACCTCTAGGAGTTAACATTTCACTAATATTTAATTTTATGGTTTAGACATCTGAAAAGGATATTTTTAAGGCATTAATCAAAACATTAAACTAAGATGTCATGTAAAACTAGGCATAAGTGATATAATTCTGGTCATATTATTGACTTTCTATTTTGTATTATTTCTTTCCATAATGTGAAATCAAGTGAACTCTTTGATAATATCAACGGATTTTATATAAAACCCAAGATAAATAATTCACAATTGGATGACAAATTGAGAAAATACAATTAGTGTTGGTAAGGTAAACACCAATACAGGTATTTTGAATGTTTGGGCAATTAACCAATTATTATTCACCCAGATCTGACTTTGAAATCAAAGTCATTTTCTGTAGGAGGACATTGTGACCCTGTGAGGTCAGAGAGCACAGGTTTGTAGTTCATTGGACAGTATTTGCATGACAACAACCAAATGGCTACCTTTTGTATAAACAGCATGTAAACGAGAACACCTGGTGGAATATACAAAACAAAAGGAATTCTGATCAAGAGGAGGGAAACAGTAGGGACTCTCAGTGTAAAAAGTCTGAGGCCCCCAATAAACTTTGGCTTTGACCATCAGTCAGGGTCCATGCATGTTATTATCAGCTTCGTGCACCAAGTCCATCCCTGCGGGACAGCGACAATTTTCTTTGTTCTAAAGTAGACAAAATAGAATTTTTTTTACAATTTTTGGTTACAATTTCCGTTGCTGAGTGGAAAATTTGTTTAAGATTTTTAAAAAATTTTTATTGCAAAGTCAGCTATACAGAAAAGAAGAGAGACAGAAAGAAAGATCCTCCATCTGATAATTTATCCCCCCAAGTGACTGCAACGGCTGGTGCTGCGCCAATCCGAAGCCAGGAGCCAGGAGCTCTTCCAAGTCTCCCACACGGGTGCAGGGCCCCAAGGCTTTGGGCCATCCTCGACTGCTTTCCCAGGTCACAAGCAGGAAGCTGGATGGGAAGTGGAACTGCCGGGATTAGAACCAGTGCCCATATGGGTGCTTTCAAGGTGAGGACTTCAGGCCTCAGGCCATGCCGCAGGGCCCGGAAAATTTGTTTCTAACTAGGAAAAATAAGATCATCTGCATGTTTATTTTTGAGAGCTGTATGTAAGCTCTGTGAGGAAGAGTACTGTATGTATGTCCTTTTCTCTCTGTTACAGTGACTGACAGAATGGCAGGCGATAGGAAGGAGATGAATCAATACAGGAAAGCATGTTGCCTCCTCTGCAAGCACTGGGATTCCCACATGAGCGCCAGTTTGTGTCCTGGATGATCCACTTCCCATGCAGGTCCCTTTTTATGGCCCGGGAAAGCACCAGAGGATGACATAAAGCATTGGAATGCTGCACCATGTGGGAGACTGAGTCTCCTTACTGCTGACTTTGGATTAGCTCAGCTCCAGCCATTGTGACCATTGGGGGAATAAGCCAGCAGACGGGAAGATCTTTCTGTCTTTCCTTCTTTCTTAAGCTGGCTACCTAGTAAAAATAAATACATATTAAACGAATAATTGGTCTGCTTATAACTTTGAATATTTTTTTGCCTAATACAAATGATATCTTGAAAAATGATTCAATGACTTCCTTTTTCTGGAGCAGATTTCTCGGGCTTCAATTTGATCAAAGAAACTGAACTTAACATTCAACATCCACTACAAAAGATGGAAGACTGCAATGACAGGATCCTTCATTAGCTGTTCCTTAAATGCAAGCGTATCGGGTGTCCTCTTCAGTTGGATTTGTTTTCCTTACCTTGTTCAAGTTGCCCTTTTCTACCACTCATAATCATTACTTATTTGAATAAGAGAATATTGTTTAACATATGCTCTGCCTGTAATTCTAGTATTTTTCTGCCTGAAAACCTTCTATATTGCAACATGTATCATCCATGGCTCCACGCACACAATGTTTGTCTCTATATCTACCTTCATTACAAACTACAGGCTCATTTCTTCTGGAGCTGCAATAAAACTGGAAAAGTGAGTAGTGCCTTAATCAACCAATATTTCTTCCTCTTCCTTCTCCTCTCCCTCCTTCCCCTTCCACATTCTCATCCTTTCCTCTTCCCACTTTCTCTATCTTCTACTTCATATCTAGTCATATCCTTGAGGTAAGAGCTGATTTCCTCACTCCTCCCACACCAACCCAAAGATAAGAGGTGTGTAATGAATAGCATTATAGGTTTCAATGAAATTCAGTTTTCAAGTCGCACATTTAAGAAGTAATTTCCTTAAGAATCAGCTGATCATATGTCAGAGTTCTGGTACAATGGCCACTGAATAGTCTCACCTAACACCTATTGATGAAGAGTAGTCATAACATTTACATGAATATTTCTGTTCCTTCAAAAAGGTTATTTCTCATCACGTCTCCAGCCCTGCGACCGTTATTACACCATTCCAGACATCTTACCCAGCACTTCTTCCTTTACCACGTAATGAAGCTGCAGTCAACTAGCAGATCATAGTGCAAAGCTTACCCCTCTATGGAAGTCTTTGCTTGCCTGGTATGCTAGCTTGCACAGCAATTGCCTTGCACATTATGTGATTCTGCAACATACAAAATTCTTCCTGTACGACACTTAAGATAGTCTCTAAATTATTACATGTCTCCATTATTTTTATAATGTTCAATAGCCTTAAATCTCCTAAAAGGAAAGGAGTGTGTTTTCCTTTCTATCATATTTCCAATATTTAGACCATGTCAACTATTGAACATATTGTAGTCAGGAATACCTTCTCTATCATGATTGACCAACGAAATTACAGTCTCCCCTTGAGTTAATGTGATAATCATAGAGAAATCTATGGGACAAGGCCAGAGATAATTCCTGATATTTTCAGAAGAGTTGTAAGGCACAGTATTTTTTTTTTTACTTTTGCAAAAATATCATGCAGTGATTTAAGTGTTTTAGATTTTAAAAATAAAGCTGAAATATTATTATGAAACATTTCAAAACTTTAAGGTATCTCTTGCATGTTCCTTACTAGTGCATTACTTAAGACTCAGAGTGTTGCTAGTGTCCAAGGCCAGCAAAGGTACCATACAGGTGCAATATTTGAACCATGATCTGCTGGACAACAGGAATTTCACCTAGTGATGGAGGAAGAAGCGCTGAGTGAGATGTTTGGGCCGAGGGTGTAACATGGTCAGGGACCGTGAGGTATAGGAAAAATAGCACCACAAGTAAGGCCCATAGAAAGATTTCTTCAAAAATCACACGATTCACCATTCAAAAAGTAGAATTTCATTTGGAATTCGATCACAAAGTCTATTTTTAAGATAAAAAAAAAAAGCAAAGCACAATAGAATGAAATATGCCCAGGTTGAAACTATGAGAAATAATGTTCTTGGAGAAAGTAAATGTATGAGAAAATAGTGCATAGATTTTAGAAATTGTTGACACCAAAATAATCTCTTCATGTTCTTTGTTCATAAAGTACTTAAATAGTCCTCTTATTGTGGAGAGTAAGAGAGAAAACAGATTAGAAAGTACTACTTAGGGGCCGGTGTGGTAGCCTAGTAGCTAAAGCCCTCATCTTGCACGCGCCTAGGCATATGGGCATATGGGCATATGGGCATAGTTCATGTCTAGGAGGCTCCACTTCCCATCCAGCTCTTTGCTCGTGGCCTGGGAAAGCAGTTGAGGACAGCCCACGGTCTTGGGATCCTACATCTGATTTTGAGACCTGGAAGAAGCTCCTGGCTCCTGCTTTCACATCAGCTCAGTTCCAGCCATTGCGGCCACTTGGGGAGTGAATCATCAGATGGAAGACCTTCCTCTCTCTCTCTCCTCTCTGTATATCTACCTTTCAAATATAAATAAAACAGATAGATAAATACATAAATCAAAGTACAACTTAGAGTAGCAAGGATAAACATTGTAATGAAGGAAGATGTTGCAAATCTTACTTAATATATAAAAGGCAAACTGATGCCCAAACACCAGCTAAACAACCCAAATCAACAGAATTAGAAAAATCTCTATTACATTATCATTGAGTAAATTCGAAAAATAGAAACAAAAGCAACAGCTATAAAATTGGAAAAAAAAAAAAACCTTCAGAGAACTCCTACTTGCAGGTGTACATTATTTCAAAAGAAAGATGAAGATTAGAGTTGGAAATTCAGTGTTCTTTTAATAACAGAATGATTTTCAGCCACAAAGAAGTAGCATGGTGTGTCCTAATAACCTCATAGGCTGTTGCTGCTTTTTCCTCTCCTTCATCATTATTACTATTATTTCTCTTACACAGCATAGACAACATTGATTGATTTTTAAATCAACATAGTCATTTATAGTATTAGACATTCATATCAAAAAATATGTTGTGCAAATGACTTCATGACACAATTGCAGTAAGTTTGAAGTTCAAAACTTACTCAATACCATATACAAAATAAAAATAGCACAGAAGTAAGGTACTCAAATGCAATGTCTGCATGTCTTTGTACTTAAGTCTCACATTTAATATCACTTCCTATAATATTTTGAATTAAAAACAAATCAGGCAATGACTTCTCCTTCTACATTCTTACTCACAAAATGATGGGACAAGTATTTGTAATCCTGCTGTATGAATTTTAATATGCCATTAGCATTGGAAAGTATGAAAGAATTATATGGGAAGACAAACATAGTTTTTTTTAAAGAGTTTACTAAAGAGTCAGATGGACATATGGCAAGGGAAGATTATAGACATGATATAGCAGGCAATAAATATGAAAGAAGGAAGTTATAAAGATGAAAGACCCAGGATAATTCCTGGGTTTCTGACTGGAGAACTATGAAGAACTCATAACAAATTGAGACTAGGGAATGTAGAAGAAACAGAATTGGATGAAAGGTTAGTGTGCTTTTGGAAATGATGACTTGTAGCATAATAATATGTATTTATTTTATTTTTATTTTAAGATTTTTTTAAAGACACAGTGACAAAGAGAGAGAAAGAGAATCTTTTATTCACTGATTTATTCTCTACTTGGCCACCACAGATGAGATCAAGCCAGTCCAAATCCAGGAGCCTAGAATTTATTTAGGTCTGCAACAGGAGAGACAGGTGCTCAATGAACTGCACCATTTTTCATTGTTTTCCCCAGCACATCAGCAGGTACTGGGTTCCTGCAGAAGCAGAACAGTCCCTCTCAATGGGATCCTGACTTTACTAGCAGCAGTTTACCCCCACGTACCACAATGGCGGTTCAACTGAGAAACCACTGTGTGGAGCCAATTGCTATAAAGATCATCATACACAGAAATGAATAAATCACATAGCTCTAGGGTTACATAAAAAAGTCAAGAACTAGTCATCAAATGAGGTGAAATTTTATAAATCAGATATTATTGATTAAGAATCGTAGTAGAAGATGCCCACTAACGATGTGACCAACATGTCTGAAGCTGGGTAACTGCCCCACAACGGTGATAATCTGCCCCGTAACGGTAAAGCTATACTGTTGGATCATTAAACAAGTTGTGACAGTGCTATCACTCCCCTACACCCATACCATTTATAGTAAGATCTCTACTTGTTCACTGTTTATAGAAATCTGTGGAATAAACCTGAAGATTGAGGCTCTTATCAGAATCCAGGATCTACATGATATATCTGCCGGAGCTCTATATTATTTGGCTTCTTTCTGTCAACATGAAGTGAATTTCACTATGATTCTAAATGAAATTTAATGTTAGCTATGAATTTCCAGAGTAAGCTCAATTAAGGTCTTACATCAAATTTAAATACTCATTATACATATATGCACTACAAACACATTTATATAATTCATAAATAGCTATGTATATTTTTATCCATGAAACAGACAGTGCCTCATTGCTATTGATTACAAGGAGGATGAAGACAGTTCAATTCAGTGCAGAGGAAGGAAATACGGTATCTTTAAATTCCATAATCAGCTACCCTTTGGCAAACTGATTTCTTTTTTTGCAGGTAAAAAGGCAATATTCAGGACTCTAAACTTCAACTAGTAATAATGTTTCCTGAACCAATTCAGTCATTGTTAGCACTTACAGGCTAAGAAACAATTAGAAATTTATTATTCAGTGAAACTGGAAGATGGATTTGGAAGACAATTAAGCAGGATAATTAAGTACAATAGTGAATAAATGGCTTTCAGATCTGCTCTGAATAAACTTTGCCAGATATTTTCTTTACTAGACATGTATATTAAAATGTTTCACTTTGAAAGTTCACATTAGGAACTCAGAAGAAATTAACAGGTGAAACTCCTTAATGGAAATAATCAGTGACACATGAATAACATTTTTTTTTCTCCTAAAAGAGACGCTTCATATGGCATTACACTATTTTTCATTTACCAATAATTTATCCCAAGTTGAAGATAAATAAAAGCAATTGATTCAGGTGAGGTTTGCTTTATGTGAGTCTCTCTGTACACAGCAAAGGGGTGAGAAAAAAATACAGAATAAATGTCCCACTTTGCTCCAACTATTGTTTTTAGAAGGTACATGCGGTCCCTTTATGATGGATATACCAGCCGTATGCTTTTCTGTCATTAAATTTGCCGTGCTTGAATACCTCTCTGGATTAATAAACTATGTAAACAACAACTGGGAGAAGACAAGCGATATCATAGTTATCTCCCTGTTCCCTGGCCAACAGGACAAGGAAATCCCTGTGAAGGAAGCCAAGGCATTAGATTCACACAAAGGAACTAAGGCAGGGTGGCTTCCTTGGCAGGCACTGATAAGCTACCGCCCTGCATTGTTTTTGGAGTTAGGAAAGCTAGTTTAGGTCAGCACAGAAATTGAATGAGATTTTAAGAAATAAACAACTCTGACACAATCAGATTTGCTCTGGACAAAGAGGGGCCAAGGCAGGAATGCAGCTGTTCTAGAAGGCATTGTGCTATATGCAGTTGACAGACTGAATAATGACAGCTTTCGTCCAATGAGGCTGGCACAGCAACGCTTTGTAGGGCTGCATTCTATCTCAGAGCCAGTTTGAGTGCAGCCGAGGTACTCTGACCAGTCGAATGGGGACAATGTAGCCATGCAACACCAGTATGTTTCTATTTTCAGAAAGATAGCAAAGGAAAACCCGTCTGTGTAATCATGCCAGTGTGTGCGTATTGTAGGAGGAAAAGGGATGTTTCATTTTGCTCCTGGAGCTGAATCACCAAAGTGGAAAGAAAAAAGAAAAAAATAAGCCTCTGAATTAAGGCTAGGGGGTGGAAATCTGATGTTAGGAAACATTAGCTCACATGCTTTCCCACTCCCAGGAACGAGACAATTTCAACAAATAATCTGGTTTTGCTTTAGTTTGCTTTCCCAGATGCACACAGCTACTAAAGCATACTTCTTTCTCTAAGTAGTGCAATGAAATATGCAGAACTATTTTTAGAACAATGGAAGATTTTAGTTTTTTTTTTAACGTTGTATCCTCAGCTGCTTGCTTGGGTGTCCACCCTATGTTAAGCATCAGAGGGTGTTTGGCCAAACATACAGGAATTTATGAAACAGCCTGTTCTCTGCCACGGTAACTGGATGTTTGACAGTGTCTGTGCAACACAGCATCTCGCCTCCAGGGACTCATTCATCCCCGGAATTTAGGTACCTGGCAGGGGCCATCTTTCTGAATATATGGGGGTTTCTCCAATACACACTCAAACAAATTTAGCCATGCTGGGGGCCTGAGGAATTTTCAAGAGGGAAATGTCCCTACTGTCCCAGACATTGTCCTGATATTTTCTCTATAAGTTCAATGTCTCTAAATAAATCCACATTGAGTTTTATCTAAAAAAGAGCAAGTGCAGCTGTTGTGTCAGAAACTTGAACCACAGGAACAATAAATTCTAGCACCCTGCTTCTCGTAAACAAAAGGACCAACAAAGGACCACTGGCATTTAGCATACAGAGACTCAGGCACTTTCCCAGCAGCCCTGCGTGGTTCTCATGCACAGCATGGAATTCCACCGCTATTGATTAAACTTGAATGGCACACAGTAAATGCTTTACCGTGGGAGCAGAGATAACTGACCTGTCTGATGGCTCGTGGATGATTCAGCTCTGCAGCCATTCCTTAGGTTTATCTGCTTTGGACTTGAAATTCCTAGATGCTGACTTCTTTAGTTAAATCAAGGTAAATTAAGGTTCTACACCCACCTCTCCTTTTTCTATTGCCAGTTGCCATTTAAAAAAAAATTTAAATAGTTTAAATGTAACATATCAAAAATGTTATCATTTTAATATGTAATATTAAACATCTAATAATGAACTTATTTTGGTCTTTTTTGTTCTGTTTATTTTTACTTTTTTTTTCACTTTTTACCAGATTCACTATAGTTTGTAGATACAATTATAGGACTACAATTCAGCCAGTGCTGTGGTGTAGTTCTGGCTGCTTTACTTCCAATCCAGTTTCCTGTCAATGTACCTGGAAAAGCATTGGAAGATGGTCCAAGTGTTTGCAACCCTGCACCCGCATGGGAAACCCAGAAGTTGTTCCTGGCTCCTGGTGTCAGATTAGCCAAGTTCTGGACATTGTGACCTTCTGGCTGTTTGCTTCTTCCTCTCTCTAGAATTCTGCCTTTCAAAAAAAAAATAAATAAGTATTTTAAAAAATATTATTTTCCCTGTTCCTCACCCCCTCCTCTATCTCTCTTTCGAGAAGTAATTTTTATATTTGTAAATGTTTGACAAGGAATCAAAATAAATACCTTTGCGACAGAAGAAACTGAATTTGTAAAGCATTTATTTATTTATTTATCTGGAAGGCAGATTTACACAGAGAGAAAGGGACAGAGAATTCTTCCCATTTGCTAGTTCAATGTCCAAATGGACAAAATGGCAAGGGCTGCACCAGTTCAAAGCTAGGCGCTTCTTCTAAGCCTCAGATATGTATTCAGTGTCCCAAATTCTTGGGTCATCCTCTGCCACTTTCCAAGGCACATTAAGAGGGAACTGGACTGGACATGGACCAACCACGATACAAATCAGTATCCATACAGGAGGTTGGCACAGGAGGAGGCAGCTTAACTACTTCACAATGGCCAGCCCCCCAAAATTTAATTTGTATCCAGAAACAAAGATACTGCAAAACAGCCACACTCATTTACATATTGGCTACAGTTATTTTTGCCCTACAAAGGTAGAAATGAGGAGTTGCAACAAAGATATGTGGCTCAAAAGCACATTATCCGGTCTTTTGGAGAGAAGAATTTACTGGTCCCTGACTAAAAGTATTAACTTTTGACAGATTCTGAAACGGATGTTGTCCTTGGGTATTTCCATCATGGATACCTCATTCCAGGCAAGCGGAAGGCAAAGATCCCATTTGCTGGAGGTTGGGGGGTGAGCTTCCCCACAGTCTGTGCCTCTCTGCTCCCTTGCCCTTGTGATCCCGCGCAGGGTTCCAGATCTGGAAACAGTACGATCAGTATGGAGGAGGTTTCCATGTCAGCCTTTTTACTCTTGGGGCAACACCGATCATTTCCTAGCACTTGAGTCTGCTGTTCCCAAATAAAAGCAGCACAGCAGAGCTCTGGGTGGGCAAAACAGGGAACAAGACTGCCAAATGGTCCCTTTGGAAAGCAGCACTGACTTAGCTAACATGACGCTGAAAGTAATGTGACAGATTGTTTTTCTCAATAACACCAGAGAACTAAGAAATCAACAGTAAGTGCTGTTCCCTTCAGAGGAGTCAGTTTGAAATTTGTCCGGTGAATCTGCCAGTGCTCAAAACACATTTAGAGGGTACCTTTGACATTGCTGTCAGAACCTCTCCTTTGATTATCTGCTTAATAGTCTCAAAGATGTCAAATATTGATCCATTACATTTGAATTCAGTTCATATTTTTCTAGTGTTAAGTCACTCAGAATACAGTAAGTGAGTACAAGAATCACTTTGCCTGGAGTAGAAGGCAACCTCAGTAAACATTAGCAAAGCAAACTGAGCTGGCTTATGCAACCCAAAGACACACACACACACGCTCACACCTATTGCCCGTATCACTCAGTGCACACAGACTGGTTCCTTTTCTGAATGTCTGCATGATGACCCCATCCCCCTTTCCATTGCCTTGCTCTAGCCCCCAGTCTGCCTCTTGACTCCCCACCTATTCTGACATATTGGCTGGCTAATCTGGACTTGAGTGCCGTATGTCTTGTCCATTTTTCTGGCTAGTTCTGATTGATGTACTTTGTCAGTTTTGAAAACGTGAAAACCAGCAATCACTCTCACATCAGAGGACTTTCAACATCACTTGGGGGTGGGGTGTGGAGTAGTGGACGTATTTGTTTGAAAGAGTGACACAGAGAAGGGAGACATAAAAAGATATACTAGTTCGTGCTTCAACTGGCTGGAGCTCCCTTGGGTGGGCCACGGCAAAGCCAGGAGCAAGTGGTTCCATCAGTGTCTCTGACATTTGTGGCAGAGATCCAAGTCCATTACCTAATGCTTTCTTAGGAGCATTAACAGAGAGTAGCATCAGAAGCACAGTAGCCAGCACTTCAACACATCCTCCAAGATGGGATGGCCACTGGCTTAATCTACCGTTGGCATGACAGTCTCCAAAAGTTAATTTCATACTGAAGAAATTTTCTGAAAGAGGTGGCATTCGAATTTCACGGGCACACCCTGAGCCTTTGTCCATCAAAGGTCACACAGAGATACCAGTAGGCAAAGCAGTCCTGAACACAGGAAAGGTGAAATGCCGCAGTGATCTATGAAGCTATCCAACAAAGAGATTCCATCTGTTTAGACTGTCTGTACTCCATCCAGCTAAAACCTGATTCACAGATATGAGCAAAATGGAAATGGAGGAGACACAGACAACGAGAGGGTACTAGGAATAAGTAGAATTACTAGAAATAAAGGTACACCCTCACAAATCAGTGGAGAGAGAAATAAAACACCAGAATGATGCTTTTCTGGGTAGTGGGACCTGGTAAAAACGATCAGATCATTAAATTTGCTTTACTTCAAGTAGTGTTACTATGCTTTAGTTCTTGGTTATGTTTTCCTACATTTTCAAATTCTCACATTCACCTAAATGGGTCTCTTTGTATCCTGGAAAAGCTTGTGTTCTCAGAAATGGAACCGATTCCCTATTCACTTACTACCTTGGCACTGATTTCAGGAGCAGAGGATTCTAACACTGCTTTGAGTAGCATCAGTATCTCTGCAGTGTCTGTGATCCCAGCTGACTTCCTGAAAGAATAACATTCATTTGGAACCTTTGATAAGCTTTTTCTAAGAGAATTCCATCACAACAGCCAGTTCCACTGAATGCATTGACTTACGGAGTAAAATAAGAGCAAATATGTACAGAATGACATGATCCACTAAATTAGCAGAGAACTATCTGGATCAGATTGAGTAGAAAGAATATGGCTAAGCAAGGTAAGTTTGGATTTGCAATCTGATAATTTTAAATTCTGTTGTATAAATAAAACACCTTTCATATGCATGGATTATAAGGTTTATCTTACTCTGCCCTTGCCTAATTTTCCAAATTCAAAGACAGACACTTTGAGATTCTCAAAATGACTGATTTCTAAGGCAATCTGACAAAAATAACTTGAAATTTCAAGAAGGATGGAGAATTACTCTCTAAAGGCTGAACATATCAGAGGCATACATAAAAGAATTTCTCACAAAATTGCAGTGCAGAACACTTCATGATTAACTGAGACAATTATAATTTTTAAACACTGAAAGACAACTGCAAGAGAGGATCAACCATCATTTACTTATCAATGGCTCATGAGGTTTATCAGAGCAAGTCCCATGGATTTAAGTTAATTCAATAGAGCATCACTTTTAAAGTTGATTTTATCATAATATGCACAATGTGAAATGATTGCTTCATAAACATCTGTAGTAAGTATGTAGATACTCAAAGAAGTTTCTAAGTGACACAACATTTCCAGGCCAACTACGTTCGTAACACACATGACAACCACATGAAGATGAATGAAATGCTTAGTTTCCACCACTATTGGTTATGCAATTATTTTAGAGGAATCACAGATGCAATAAGATAATTAGCATGTTCATATGGTATCCTGAGCCTTTGTGACCCATGGATTTACTAACAATGGAAACAACAGAGAAATAAGTAAGGAAAACTAATATTTCAAAGATTTAATTTAGTTTTCACAGAGCTGTCGTTAACATCTTTGATTTAAGCTATTAGTTTGGGTGAGAATATACACAAAAAGTAAGGTTGACTAGTACCTAATTTTTTTTTCTGCCTCAATTCACAAAAGTATCTTATGAATACATATTTTGCAAGCATGAGAATGAGAGGCCACTGAGATAATGTCCAATTTGTACAAATTAATATGAAAAGGACCCAAGTTCAATTTCCAGTTTGCATTATTTAAAAACTGTCTTTCAGTTCAGCCTTGACATTTCAAAAGTGAAACCTCAAGTGGAAAGAAACAAGACACACCAACTGTAAACTTACTCAAAATACCACCGAGCCCTGAGGCAGGCATACATAGGACAGCAGAATAATTAAAATCATTAAGTGCAGGCCTGGCGCAATAGCATAGTGCTTAAAGTCCTCACCTTGCACACCCTGGATCCTACACAGGTGCTGGTTCTAATCCCGGCAGCCCTGCTTCCCATCCAGCTCCCTGCTTGTGGCTTGGGAAAGCAGTCGAGGACAGCCCAAAGCCTTGGAACTCTGCACCCGCGTGGGAGACCCGAATGAGCTCCTGGCTCCTGGCTTTAGAATGGCTCAGTCCAGCCGTTGCGCTCACTTCGGGAGTGAACAATTGGATGGAAGATTCTCCTCTCTGTATATCTGCCTTTCCAATAACAATAAATAAATCTTTTTTTTTTTAAAGATTTATTTTATTTTATTTTTTATTGGAAAGGCGGATATACAGAGAGGAAGATCTTCTGTCCAATGATTCACTCCCCAAGTAAGCGCAACGGGCCGATAGTATGCCGATCCAAAGCCAGGAGCCTCTTCCGGGTCTCCCACGCGGGTGCAGGGTCCCAAAGCTTTGGGCTGTCCTCGACTGCTTTCCCAGGCCACAGGCAGGGAGCTGGAAGGGAAGAGGGGCAGCCGGGATTAGAACCGGCGCCCATATGGGATCCTGGGCGTGTAAGGCGAGGACCTTAACCACTGCGCCACCACGCTGGGCCCAATAAATAAATCTTATAAAAAAATCATTAAGTGCAGAGATTCTAATGGTATTGTAAACTACTCATAGGCACAAAATGGGGCAGGGATGGGTGGGTAATTTTCCCCACAATGCTGAGCAAATTTTTCTAAAGAGTTAACATTTAAACTGGGTCTTTAAGGGCGGCTTGGAGTTCAGCCATGTAAAATGGCAAAAGGTGCAGCCACAGTAATAAATAAATAAATAAATAAATAAATAAAAGCAGATGAAATAAAAACCAAATAATTTGGGAATTAAACAATTCAGTGTGGTTTGGGAATAATTTTCTACCTCATCTCTCCTTTTCCTCATCAGTACATCTCTAGCCTTTCCACATAAGGCCAATTTGCAATATTAACATAAGACTTTGTACAAAGAAGTGATTTGAAATGGCAAAGCATAAAAAGTAAAGTGGCTTTATGTGTTAAGGTGTCACCAAAAAAAAAAAAAAGGAACATTGGGGACAAACCCCTTCTCCATTCCTTTTACAAGAATCTCAAGATTAATTTTTCAAGATTTATTTTATTTTTTTATGTGAAACAGCTACAGAGAGGAGGAGAGACAAAGTGAGAGCTTCCATCTGCTGGCTCACTTCCGAAACGGCTACAATGTCCAGAGCTGAGCCAAACTGAAGCCAGGAGCCTCTTCCCAGTGTCCCATGTAGGTAAAAGCGTCCTCGACTGCTTTCCCAGGCCACAAGCAGGGAGCTGGATGGGAAGTGGGGCCACTGGGATTAGAACCAGCACCCATATGGGATCCAGGGTGTGTGTGTGACATGGAATTTAGCTGCCAGGCGACTGCATTGGCCCTAAATTTATAAACTTCTTAATAGGCTAACCAGAATCACCAACTTAAAATGTCCATTAACACTAAAAATGATTTTCATGAATCAGTTGCGTTTTTTTTTTTTCCTAAGACAAGGATTCTACATGCCATACACCAGTTTTCTCCTATTTAATGGGTTTCTCAGACCTGGATTTTGCAATTTCTAAGTATACAACCTTAATCATATATTACATAATCTATTCACGATTCCTTATTTCACACATGATGTTTGTGAAATGAATATAGCTTAGTTGTCAGTGGACATATCGTTTGTTTCTTGCAAGATTCTTAAACTGATTTTCCTGATTAAGTGGTAGTTCCACTGGAACTCCAAGTCACTCAAACTTTCCTTTTGAAATGAACATTTATTTCAGATAATACATGCTCTCCATGGGTAGCTTGTCCACTTTTCAAATATAATGATCCTGTCTTCTGTAGACATGAAATTTTCAAAAGATATTGGCATAATGCAGGGGGAAATGCCATCCTTTTACGACGTTCAAAATTGATCTGACCCTTGAGCTAGCCCTTTGGGGGATTGGGCTACATAATCATGTAGACACTTTCAGGAAATGGCTTATTGATGGATTTTTTTTTTATACACAGAATTTTTCACACTTCTGGCTGTCTACAATTGCACCCTCTTTTTCAATACGTTTCCAAAGTAGGAAACTATCTAGGGAAAAGTGCTGAACTTGAGCCTCAGAATGAAATTATTCAGCTGCATTACACTGGTTCTAATGATAAATGCTGAGCACATTAACCCCATTCCTGGATCCAATCCTTTTGGCGGATTTTTTGTGATACCCACTTAATACAGTGATAAACACAAAAAGTAATGAAGTTTCATACTCTAGCCATAGCCTAATACCGAAAAGTAAACAGATTTCTAAGTTCATTATCCTTTTTTTCTTTTTCTTGAGAAACTGGTACAATTCTTGCTCTTCGTAAGACTTCAGTAAGTCCACATGTGTTTTATTTCCAAGGAAATTCTATTTACCAGTCCATCTTTATTCTATTACAATAAATTAAGAATGGGCTGGCACACTGGCTAGAACCAGCAACTTCTAGGGCTGGTTTGTATCCTGGATGTTCCACCTCCAATCCAGTTCCCTGATGGTGGCTTGAGAAAGCAGCAGAGGATGGTCTTGGAATGCTGTACCTGTGTGGAAAACCCAGAAGAGGCTCCTGGCCTTGGACTGGTTCAGCAACAGCTGTTACAGCCATTTGGGGAGTGAACCAGAAGATGGAAAATCTTTTTGTTTGTCTCTCCTCTCTGTAAATTCACCTTTCCAATAAAAAGAAATAAATCATTTCTAAAAATGTAAGAATTCCATATGGTTAGGCACGGTGTTTCAACAGGCTAATCCTCAACTTGCAGCGCTAGCACCTCAAATGGGTTGCTGGTTCTATTCTGGGCTGCTCCGCTCCCCATCCAGCTCCCTGCTATGATCTGAGAAAGTAGCAAGAATAGTACTCATCTGGGGATACTTAGAAGAAGCTTCTAGCTTCTGTTTCTCCTCAATGTAAAAACTGCCTTTCCAGTCGAGGACAGCCCAAAGCTTTGGGACCCTGCACCCGCGTGGGAGACCCGGAAGAGGCTCCTGGCTTCGGATCGGCATAGCATCGGCCGTTGTGCTCACTTGGGGAGTGAATCATCGGACGGAAGATCTTCCTCTCTGTCTCTCCTCTCTGTATATCCGCCTTTCCAATACAAAATAATAAAAAATAAATCTTTAAAAAAACTGCCTTTCAAATACAAATGCACAAATCTTGAAATACCATGAACACAGTACAAATACTGAGTCCAGTTTCACACGTTTTCTTACTATAATAGTAAATTGTCCCATGTTTTAAAAATTTGAGGGGAGAAACACAGTTAACACTTACACCCATATAAGCCAATAGGAAGTAGTCCAACTAAACATGTTGATCTTAGTTCCAGTCGTTTTGAAATGAATGAATTTTATGTAAAATTACTTCCTTAGGCTAACCAACAGTATCATTCACTAAGCCTTTATCAACAAATCCAAACTGCAGAAATTTGTGTTTAGGCAACAGATTCAAGTAACAGACCTCAAAAAAAAAACATGAAGACGATTAGGAAGACCACTGATTCAACACCCATCAATACGATTCCTCAAACAAAGCCTACCAAATGGGCATTTGTGAAGTTCATACTTTTTCTAATCCTGAGTATGAAATAAAGATAGCAAGACATAAGGCAAGAAAAACATTAACTTCTAAAGGACGTGTTACAAAGAAATAGCAGAGAAGCTTTCCAGTGAGAGATGAAATGTCAAAGGATGCAGTATTTGTAAATGGAAGGAAAACAAATAGAATATAAAAAAGAACTGTTGATTTTGAAGTGAAAAAAAAAGAAGCTTTATGTTTTAGAGTTGGGGAACATTTTTTTTTTACAAGAGCTACTTGAACATTTATAACATAATTCACAGACCATACAAAATTACCATATTAAAAATTAACCTGTTATAAATTTACTGAATTCCAAATCCCACCTGTGGTTGCCTTGGCAAGGTCAGATCAAATGATTTTGTAGGCTTTATATCAAGGGATATAATGCCTCCCATCTCCCAAGGGATAGATGTCTCTCATCCTGTTTTAAAGCTAGATTAAATATTAATTAAGATCATAATAATCTTACTTTTGCCACAGATATCACATTTGTGCTTATTCTGATATTCATGAAAATACTAAAGTATTCTATTCCCATGTATTCATGTTCATTGTGGAGCAACCCACCAGCCCTGGGTAGGAAAATCATTTCTCTTCTGATTCTACATGGATTTATGTGTGACAGAATGACAATCATCTGCACCTCACAATCTTTCTCCTTTGCTTCCCCTGTACAGGTAATACTCTTGAGTTGGGTATATCATCATCCAACACAAAGATGGCATCTTCCAGTCTCCCTTGGAGCAAGGTGTGGGCATGTGACTAAGCTCTGATCAGTAAGAGAGGAGTATAAGCTATCAGCTCAACTTCTGAAGTCATGCACTGAAAGGGGAATCGTGCATTCTCTATGCAACAGACATCCTGAACCAAGAAGAATGAGAATAACAGCATCAAGGCTAATGGAATGAAATAAGCCTGATACTGAAAAATTGGTGGGCAATTTTCCTAACTTGAGCTGTCCACTGTAGGTATGCACTAATAAGAATATAGAGACCATTGGGCCAGATTTCTGGCAGAGCAGGTAAAACCGGTGCCTGCAACACCAGCTTCCAATGTGGCTACTAGTTTGAGTCCAGTTGTTCAAATTCAAATTCAGCTCCCTGCTAATGGCACAGAAAAATGCAGCAGAGGCTCGTCAAAGTGTTTGGGCCTCTGTTACAACAATATGAGAGACCCAGAGGATGCTCCTGGCTTTGGCCTGGTTCAACCTGAGATATTGAAACTTTTTGAGAAGTGCATTAGCAGATGGCATATCTCTTCCCACCCTCCATTTTTTTCTCCCCTTTTCTCTCTCTCCCTCTCTCTTTATAACTCTGACTTTAAAATAAATGTTTCAAGAAATAATATTTGGCCATCACCTTCCATGGGAGGGCACAGGAACTAGGACAGGGGCTGGGGTGGCTAGATAGACACCCAACAACATCCGTTAGGGCTGGTTGGATGAGATGGTTGGATTGGTTGGATAGAATTAGGTCACAACACCCGTTGGCAAGTATATGAGCAGAAGGGTATTTGGGACAGATTGGACTAGTATGCCATACATACTGGCAAGCCAGGGGGGTCCCGGTTGGGGTTACTGTGGGCCGCCCTGACTGGGCTACAGCTCCTACTGGTACTTGCGAGGGCCAAGTGTGTCCAGGGCGGAACCAGGCCGGAATGTAACACCCATTGGTTCCAGTGGAGGACACGGATGGAGACAGAACCGACCCAGCAACTGCAACCACCAGCTGATCGGGGCAATGGACTGTGCCGGGCCCTATGCTTATTAGAACACGCAGGAATCTGGACTGGGAATACCTCAAAATTTCTTTGAGGATCTCCCCAATCAAGACACTGGACTCAGGGTCCTAACCAAGAAAAGACAGAACAAGTCAAGCAACAACCTCAGCTATCTGTTGGCAGCAAAATACTGGGCAAATGGAGATTCTAGAAGGGACTGTGTCAATCAATGGACTCTTCAACGACCACATCGTGCTTGGAGTGGAGAGACTGGTAGCGATCCATAAATGGTGAACTATTGGAACCACTTGATCGAGTATCTCAGAGCATGCCCCACATCCTGGACTTAGGGTGGGTGGGAAACTGGGTGGGGCTTCTTCCTCTATATCTCCCTTTGCCTCAGATACATGAAAGAAGCGGTATGGAAGTGATGGTCTTGCCCACTTCCCTGTAGCCCTTGAACCTTTTTTACCCCAATTAAATATGTAAGGGTTGTCAAAATTACAAAAAAAATCATTAAAAAAAAGTAATAATAATTCAGGTTTTGAACTTCAAAATGGGGTAAGGGTATCTTAACCACTAGGCTGAATACCCATTCCTTCAGTCACAGACTTAAAACGCAAAGAATCAAAGTGAGGTATGCACAATACCAATTTGTTCTGTGATTTATAAGAATCCTGCTAAGTGCCAAGAATCAAGTGATAGCTGGAGGAGGTGTATTCAAGGATGCTGACATTATTTCCCTCAAGTGATGAACTCTTTAATAGAATTCCTTGACATATTAGGCCTATTGAGTACAATGGCACAAGTAAACCATATTGTCAGTGGAAAATAGAGAAGGAAAAACTGGCATAACTAAGGAAATTGGTTCAAGTTCTGTCTTTTCCAACCAACATGATTTTTAGCATTTCTGTTAAAATATCTCTTTGGAATGTTTCTTGCATCCCGAAGTATCACAGAATGAATCCATACAGATTCTCTTCCCATGGATTCAGGTTTTTAATTTTTCAATAATGAATAGCCACTTTGTTTTACATAAATTTAAGTTTCAGAAATGAGCCAAATCCACAGAGATTTCACATGCTCATAATAAAAAAATTAACCAAATACTATATCATAGAAGCAAATAACTATAGATTCAAGACAATTTGACAATTTCATTGACAATGATGGATCACAAAGTTCACCACACCAAATGTCAACAATGTGTTGATTGATCATTAATGACTAAGACAAATCCTATTAAGGTGATGTCTAACTGCTATTCTCTAATTTGCAAAATAAATTACAGTTATGATACATAAACTCAGAAGTTTCATTATCAGCCTTCTGCCAAAATTAAAATATATTTGTGCAAACAGGAACACCAAGCATATGACTGAAATCTTGTTTTAGTATGCCAGTTTCAAAGAAAACTCACTTTACGTTGAAATTTATGCTTGATAATGCTTTTAAGCACCCCTATGTGTTGTTGTTAGCTGAATTTTAAAAGGAAGGAGGTTGGAATGATGGAGAATGCCTATTGTCAATGTGAGAAATAAATCTGTATTCATTTATTTGCTGTAGTTTATCAGATCGTCCATCCAGTCACCCATTCATATATACTCCATACTTATTCTATCAAGAATCAGGAAAGACTTACTTAATCAGAATACATAATTTCCCTAAGAACACCATATATATGGATATGTATATATATATGGATATACACGCACACATTATTTCTTTTTATTTTGGGAGGTACAAATTGGTCTTCTCTAGATCTACTGGAGTAAGGTACATCTACTTTTCTTCTTGGCATACGGCACTCAACAGCATGTCCAATTTGGTCATGGTGATTTAAATCTCTAATTTCACACACCAATTTTCACTTATCCATGAATCAATGCATACTTAACATTCATGTTTTCAATTTTTGAAAGAACAAATGCTGCTAAGAATTATGAGTTGTCTGTGAAACTATAGCTATTATTTCTCTTAGTATCACAGCCATTTGAACTGACTAACTGAAACAAAACTTTTATTAACACATTTCCTTGGGGTCATATTTCTCTTCTTTAGCTTTCTATTCTTAATATTCAAGTAAAGTTGTAATCATACATTAATCATTTGTTTATTATACTGTCTACTTCTGCAATTGGTTATTCTTCTAAAAAATAGCACTTTAAAAAGCAAGCCTTACACACTTTCTTTTGTAACTACCCTCTGTAAGCTTCTCATATAAAAACTTACGTAAAGATAGTTTAGATAAGCAGGCTATGCTCCAAAAATCTGTATCATGACAAGTTCATGCACCTATTATTGTCATTTGTTATTTTTATATAATTCAGGTAAAAGTTATTCCATATACATTTATCTACATATTGTTATGACACGTACCATCTCAGTACATCTGTTAATTGAAGTTTTTAAAGTCTATACTGTCTTAATTTGCAATATGTGATATTCAAAGAACATCTCTGCAGAGTCTTCTGCTGAAAACAAATGTACCAAGAATTATAATCCCAAAAGCAATTGTCTACATAGCTTCAGATAAAGGAGCACTTTACAGATCATTACAGTAATGTAAACACACATAACTTATCCCAATTAGCCGAAAGCCCTGACAAACAAGATTGCAGCCATAGATCTATTAACAAGCAGTAGGAAAGATAAGACATGCTGAGAGACCGGTTACATTCATCACAATTATAGAAATGAAAAACTATTTTGGACTGTTATCTGATTTTGGATAGAATTATTCCTTTGAGCTGGTGCACAGAAATAAATTCTTTGAACCAAACTTTAGGGAAACAAACCTAAAATGTACCCAGAATCCTGTATATAAACTAAGTTTTTCAATAAAACACATTAGGGCTCGAGGACAATGTTGTCTATTTAATAAATGAAAAAGGATGAGAGGGTTGCAAATTGAGCTTGCATTTGTATTACCTATGATACGTGAGAGCTGAAAACATTTCAAAAATTAAGGAGTCACAGGCAATGGTAGGAATGAAATACAGATGTAAGAAGTACTTACATCTTCTGTATGTAATGAGTCAAAAGTCCCCAGGAACCAACCAAACCCATTTTCAGCATTAGTGTTCAGGGACTTACTCTCAGTTTTTGTAGCCGAGTAAAGAGGTATAAACAAAAATGTTCCTCCTTTCTACATGAATCCCAGAGGATAGTAATTTCATGGAGTTACAAAAGCAGATATTGTTAATTAAAATCTGTTTTCTGTACGTCTTAAAGTTTCCCTCCATTTTTTGTCAGAGGCTTTATTGAGAAGAATGGATTCTAAGTCTTTGTATAAAACAAACAGGACTTAGTGATCAATGAATGCTAAATATATATTCAGCATTCATTTACATAAAGATACACATTGGTCAAACTATATTAAGCGTTCACTTGGTAAAATTAAATTGTATCTTATTACTACTAGACAAGACAAGTAAAAAGTGTTTTACATATAATTTTAGAAACTCAAAGTGTTGAGATTTTTTTTAAGAAATTGAAATGAGTTACAGAGCTTCCTTGACTTAAATAATAATTTTCCATAAGGAATTAGCCAACACAGTAAACTAAAGGATATATAACTGGTGAATCTTTTCAAATCTAATCTGTAAGTGTGCCTTAAAATATCAAAGGCCACAAATCAAGTAATTATTAAATTTTACAGAAAAAATCAGTCTGTTGATATAAATCCAATAGCCAGATTTTAAGTTAAATGATAATGACATCCCAGTGATGAAAATCTTTTTTAAAAAATTAGATTATAAGCATGAATGCAAGGAAACAGATTCAAAATTTTTCAAATCTTAATTTAAGCTGTTAACAATTAATCTTAAGTAATGCCAGTAATTTCCTTCAGTGATTTCACACCAAATGGTACACTGACTGGTAAAAAGCACAGACCACAATTTTATGAGAAGGTCTCTTTGTGGCTTGTTGTTTCTTAATATTTTATGAAAGCACATGCTTTGCCAAATCAAAATTGTATTGTTTTCAGGGAACACAGGATAAACCAACTCCTCTGAATTGAAATCAGTTGGTCCTGCCCCAGGAGCCATAGTGCAGGAGGAGGAGAGGGGCAGAAAACTGTCTCACCAATTTCCCAGCCCTCCATGAAGAATGTTTTAAAAAGTGACATTTTCCTTCTTTCATGATCAAGTAAGTCCCATCTTGATTCTGCCCCCTCCTTTGCCACTTCTTCTTGGAAAACTGGCCCCCATTTGTTGCCTCATGGCTTTCTTATTTAAAATAAAACAGGACTGATGCAGGTAGCCTAAACATTATTGGATTACTCAAGAGTGGCAGATATCTGAAAAATAAACCCCCACACTAAACAGGAGACAACCTGCAGACTTTTGTCTTATAAAACAATTAGATGACTATTGTGGCTTTAAAATATTGAAAATGGGGGCCCGGCGCGGTGGCGCAAGTGGTTAAAAAGTTCCTCGCCTTGCACGCCCGGGATCCCATATGGGCACCGGTTCTAATCCTGGCAGCCCCGCTTCCCTTCCAGCTCCCTGCCTGTGGCCTGGGAAAGCGGTCGGACGGAAGATCTTCCTCTCTGTCTCTCCTCTCTGTATATCCGCCTTTCCAATGAAAAAATAATTAAAATAAATCTTTAAAAAAAATATATTGAAAATGGGACACTGAAAAGCAAAAAAAACATGGTAAGAAAAGTTTAGGACCAAACAAATCTGAGCTCCTTCAGTCACTGCAATTTTGGACTTCAACTCTTTTACCAATAAATTAGATGATATTTATTACAACACTATCCACGCTAATTATTCAGATCGAAAGCATCCATGACTTCTAAGATAACAAACACCCCTTTAATAATCCAGTCTATAGCAGGTGCTCAGGTGTGCACGTTGAACCTTTGTCTTTATACTTGGCAAACACCCAGCTCAAAAATAATTCCGTCATGCAGAAGAGAAGCTATTTTATGGATAAAAGATTATGAATTTCACAGCCGACTTGACATCTACTCAAGCCAATAACATTGGCTTCTATTTTGCAAGTAGGATTTGTTCTGTCAATGCAGATTTCTCAGTACTTTTTTTTCCCCCAAAGGCCAAGTCAGATTTCAAAGAAACATTTACATTTTTTAATACAAATCAAGGCACTGATTACATTAGCTTGAGTTCAGACTGGATGCACTGTCTGTGCTCCTCTGTACTTCAGCTGAAATGAAAAATGCCTTCACTTATAACTTCAAATATTGTTTTTAAATTATAATCAAAATGCAGACACACTAGATGGGGTACTAAAATCTAGGGCTAAACTGACTTTTGTTGTTATTTTCATAGCATTTGTATAAAAATGTCTTGGAAAGGGTGTATTATTTTAAAACCAATGAATTTTTAAAAATCCTGTAACAAAATAAACCTATCTTTTAATTCTACTTTCCCACTACCTTTTAGAAGTATGTCTGTACATAGTATTGAGTATCTTTTTAATTTAAAAAAAATTATTTATTTGAGCTAGAGAGGCAGATTTCCAACTCAACTTCCCATATACATGGAATTTCTGAAGCTGGGACAGATCAAAATTAGGGAGCTGAAACTCACCCAGGTCTCCCAGTTGAGCCCTTGCGTGCTGGTTCCCTGTGTGCACATAGAATCTGAGTATCTTTATTGCTTGGACACACTTCCATGTCTTTGCAAAAAACATTTTACTTTTCTAAATAACATGTAACACTGATGCCATCAGTATTAGATAATGAGATAATGCATGCATGAAAAAGAAAATGAAGCATTGTCTGCCCTACTAAATACATTTTTATTTCTTTTACTTGGTTTCAAGCTTAAAGTCAGGATATATTTTGAAAGTTTAAGGAGTAGCTGGCAGTGCTGCATTAGCTACTGACGTCCCATAGGTGAACCAGCTGAACTGTGGCTGTCCCATTTCCAATTCCGCTTCCATGCTGAGCCTCAGAAAGCAGAAGAAGACAACTTAAACACCTGGGCCCCTGCCACCCACACTGAGAACCAGATGGACTTCCAAGTTCCTGGTTTCAGACCCAGCCATTGCAGGTATCATGGAGTGGATGGAAGCACTATCCCTCTCTCTCTTCCCCCTACTTTGCATTTTTTCCTTCTTCTCTCACTATCACTCTGCATTTCAAACAAATTTTTCTTGAAAAAGAAAGCTTGAAGATCTGTTAGATTAGTAGAGATCAAAAAAAATGCTTCACTTTTCCATTAAGGGATGTTCCCTAATTGGGAGGATTTCTAGAAGCCTGAAAGGAAATTTAACAATCACTAAGTTGGAAGAGTCCCTTTGATAGTAAATTTTAATTGGTCTTACTTCTGCCAATCTGAGTAAAAAATGAAGTGGCTACAGAAGAAATAGTAAAAAATATAATTGCTTATTCTGAATATTTAAAAATCTAAGATCTTGCTGCATACCTGTTTTATACTCTAAAATTTTTCATCTTTGAAATGTAATTGGTGATCGGGATCAATATATCAAAATCTAAAACTGTATCTATAAAAATATTATCAAGGTCCCTGCATGATGGCTTAGTGGCTAAATCCTTACTTTGCATTTGCTGGGATCCCATAAGGGCACCTGTTTGTGTCCTCGCTGTTCCATTGCCCAGTCAGCTCCTTGCTTTCTCCTGGATTGGTATGGTTCAACTATAAAATGGGAATAAATCACTAATCTTTGGAACTGTTAAAGAATAAATGATATAAACTTATAAAAAATGAAATATCAGACATGTGGCAGCTGCGGATTAAATATTAGCTACAATTGGGCCCAGCACAGTAGCCTGGTGTCTTAAAATCCTTGCCTCACATGCACTAGGGATCTCTTGTGGACACTGGTTCTTCGTGCCCAGTTGCTCCAATTCCCATCCAACTCCCTGCCTATGGCATGGGAAAGCAGTCGAGGATGGCCCAAAGCCTTGGGACTCTGCACCCATGTGGGAGACTCAGAATAAGCTCCTGGTTCCTAGCTTCAGGTCAGCTCAGCTCTGACCTTTGTGGTTACTTGGGGAGTGAATTAGCTAATGAAAGTTCTCTCTTACTGTCTCTCTTTTTGTCTATAAATCTGCCTTTCCAATAAAAATAAATAAGTACTTAGAAAGATACTGACTATAATTTTAGGACCCAATATAAAGATAGCTCTGTATTGAGAATATTAAATAAAAACAAGGTGTTTTCCCAATATATCACAGGTAGATTTTTAATCCAAGATTCTTTCTCACCCATAAGTTTGACACATTTTGTTGTACTTTTTACTAAAAACTGTTCACTCTAGTTAGATTAGCTTAATCTTAATTATCACTTGGAAGTCAAAATTGCAGAATATAAAAGAATATATTCTAAAGATTCCCAGTTTACCAATACTCCAGCATCAACATTTTTTAAACTATCAAATTCTTACTAGGGCATGCAATTTTTCCTTTAAGTCAGTGGGAAATCAAAAGTTTTGATTCACACTGATACATCTGCAACAAAATGTAAGGGAATCTACATACAGGATATGAAGGGTTGGACAAAATGACCTTTTAGTTCCTTTAATATATCTGGGAGCTAGGTCCAGAATGCAGCAGTTTATGACAAAAAAAAAAAAATAGAAAGAAATTCCAGATGTAAGTGGTAAATTCCCACTTGTATCCAGTGCTTCAAATTGTATGGGATTTGAGTTGCTTTCCAAAGGCAGCTCCCATGCAGGACAATCCTTTATTTATTCACAGGATTGGGCCAGATTTTCCACCAAGAAATGCAAAGATATGATGCCCTCTCATCGTTTAGATTAATTTTCTTGTTTCCTTTGATACTACACCAAGGGACACTTGCCATCTGCCTTCTTGGAAATAATTAATTGTACTTGCTCAAATTAATGTCTTCCAAAGTCGCCTCTAACATCCTGCTTTAAAGGCAGTCCTCTAGGCATAAGGCCAGAGAGGGGAATACAAAAACTTCACATTTCTATTTACAAACAGGATCCTAAAAATAGAACTATGCTGAAAATGGACCATATGACATGTCTGCTTCTTGGAATGGACCCTCCATTTGAGCTAGGCACCTAAGGATTGCATCTAAACAACACCCAGATCATCATGGATGGTATGTGTGCACTGACCAGAGGAAAAAGCAAAACAACAATCAAAACCCATCTGCTGTTTCAATAAGCATTTTGTTAGCTTTACATGC
Organism: Ochotona curzoniae; assembly: GCF_017591425.1. Taxonomy (NCBI): domain Eukaryota; kingdom Metazoa; phylum Chordata; class Mammalia; order Lagomorpha; family Ochotonidae; genus Ochotona; species Ochotona curzoniae. The sequence continues at coordinate 66,046,770 of NW_024466599.1, forward strand.
AATGCTGACATATAGCAAGAACTCAGAAAATCCATTTTGTTAATAGTAATTTGCCAAGAGAGTCAGCTTTTTACGAGGGTTTCATGTCACGTAGCATATAAATAAATTTGTATATATCATAAACAATTTTTTCTCAAGACTTTTTCATTTGTCACTAGCAGATTTTGGTGATTTACCCAGCAGGACACTGCACTGTCTATTACTCCTTAAAGAAAAAAAATAAAGATTATAAGCTTCTGTGTACCTCTGGTTGTGGTGTTTTAGGCCCTGTAATTGTGAAGTTTCTAGCTTCCAAGATGTGCTGACCAAAGATGAGCTGAATAAAGCCAACACTGAGATTTGTGAAAGTTCTTCCCTAGTTGCATGCAATCATGGTTCAATGAAGGATTTCAATGCTGGGAAACCAGGTACTACTACAAATTTATGAGCCATTTGGGGCTTCCATTTTTCATCTATTAGAATAATTATGGGGCTTAAAGATAATATACAAAATAATTATGAGAGTACCAAGCAGGCAGTAAATGCTCAATCAGATTTCACTGCTGTTTCAATAACTGTCATTATGGACAATCTCACACTTACTTCTGGTTTTGGAACATCAGTTTGCAGTGCAGACACTGATCCTCAGGGACTGAAGGACTAAGTGTTGGTGCCACAACCTGTCTGACAGCAGTTTCTGCTGATGTATTTTCAGAACACAGTTTGAAGACTTCACTGACAGAGCAGAAGGAATCACTTTTCAGTTAATGCAGAAGCAGAGATCTACCAAATTCATTAATTTTGCACACTGCAATGCTAACATCCAGAGTTTTGTGTTCTGGCACTATAAAAATACTGAAAGTTGAAACACAGAAACTTTCGGGAAAAAAAAAAACAACGGGGAAAATAAACTATTCCTGCTATATGACAGTATGTTTTTCTTTTCTTTTTTTTTTTTTAAGATTTACTTTTATTGGACAGTCAGATATACTGAGAGGAGGAGAGACAGAGAGGAAGATCTTCCATCTGTTGATTCACTGCCCAAGCAGCCACAATGGCTAGAGCTGAGCCAATCTGAAGTCGAGAGCCAGGAGCCAGGAGCCTCTTTCCGGTCTCCCGCATGGGTGCAGGGTCCCAAGGCTTTGGACTGTCCTTGACTGCTTTCCCAGGCCACAAGCAGGGAGCTGGATGGGAAGGGGGACTGCTGGGATTAGAATCGGCACCCACATGGGATTGTGGCGTGTGCGGGGCAAAGACTTTGGCCACTAGGGCCAGGCAGTATGTTTTTCCACTCCTGAATAAAAGGAATACTCCCATTGAAACAGTTAAATATACCTGGACAATATGATACTAGATGTTCTACCTTTGTTTATACTTACAATCTCATTATGCACTTAAATATCAGAATTTCAAACAAATAACTGTTACTGAAGGATTATATCACTAAAATAATTTGGGGAATTTGGTGGGAGGGAATGTGGAAAGCGAGCAGATTGAGGGAAGAATCCCCAAACCCACAAAACTCTATCATGGGAAACAATAATGTCAATAAAGAAAAAACTGAATCTCTTCCTTAGTTTTATTTAAAATGTTAATATACTGATCATGACAAATACTTCTCTTCCCTGTCTACTGTGTAAAAGATGTTCTCAGGACATTTGGGAAAGATGTGAAAATACAGATGTGGCCTTACTGGGCATCATGCCATTAAATTTGATGGGGAGACAAATTTTATATACTCAACTCAAACCTCATGTTTCAAATCAAAGAATAAATTCTGATCTGTCTTCAGTTTGTGAATTCTACAGATTTTTTCAGAACTATTTCAGCATTTACTCTGAATCTCTATAATTATACACAGTTCTGTACATAAGGTTTATCTCCTGATTTGATTTTTTAAAAGAACATTTGTAGCGATCAGGTCCAAAGACCAATAGACTGGTTTACTTCCAAACAGAAGACAATCCTCCATCAATCAGCTTTTAAGAAGCTCAGAGATTTGGGGTTGTTAGTTACCACTGACATTTTGTCTTGAGAAAGGAATAGCTCTTGTCTTTGCCATGGGATTCGAAGTTTGCTCCAAGGACTGATACTATAAGAATCTCCCTGGAGGTGGGAGAAACAAAGAATCTTACGTCCATGTCAAACCTATGGAATGAGATTCTGCATTTTGGTAACATGTCCTCTGTGCTCTTTTTTGGTTTGAAAGACATTAAAACAGCTCATCTCGTGACATTTCCTTGCTCTCACGTGTGTCCATTATCTGGCTATCTCAAATTAAGTGATTAATTTTCTTCCGCTGGTTGTTTATCTGAGCTCAACTGTTGTCCACTTTCCTTGTCATTTGAACTACAGTGCATTAGATATTTTTTTAGCAGCATTTTGCTTATCATCTATTATTATTTTCAAAAATTATCCTATCACCACATATACCCTGAGAACTCCCTGCAAACATAGTTCACTGTTCTAAGCTATAAGTAGAATAAATATTTAATAGACATTTGATATTAATAATGCTTTTACATTTCAAAAATCAGCTTACAGCTATTTCTTTAAAACGAAGATGTGGCACACTATAGTTTTATTCCTCTGCCTTCATCCTGGGCTATCAGGAGGCAGCGGAGGGGCCCAGGGAGGGACGCGATACAACAGGGGAGAATGCCCATCTTTTTTTGTACTGTGTGATGCCAAGCAATAGTCGAAGCAGTGGGCATACTCATGCATTAATCTGATTAAAACTAGCTGTTGTCCACTTCTGTCACAATTAGAATAACTTAACTGAGAACTTAATTAGTTAATCATACAACAAATAAGAATCTTTTTCTTCTAATTCTCCGCAGAGAAAATCAGATTTGCAACACTGTAGGAGGGAAAAATAACCAGCTATCACTCAATGTATTTCGTGTGGAATGAGATTTTAAAAGAAGCGGTGATGCTCCTTTATGCCAGTGTTGCTTGATTTGAGCAAAGGATTTTGAACTCTGAAATTACATTTTGTTACTATATGAATTCCAGACTGCTAGAATGAAGTCCTACGCAGGCAAACGTGCAATAATACTATATGTCTTGTTCTCAGATTACTTACTATAGAACAACTAATCAATTACAATATTACTTGTTATTTCTTCAAAAGTTATTTTCTGTTTTTTAAAGATTTATTTTTATTATTTTTTTATTGGAAAGGCGGATATACAGAGAGGAGAGACACTCCCTAAGTGAGCGCAACGACCGATGCTATGCCGATCCGAAGCCAGGAGCCTCTTCCGGGTCTCCCACGCGGGTGCAGGGTCCCAAGGCTTTGGGCTGTCCTCGACTGCTTTCCCGGGCAGGGAGCTGGAAGGGAAGCGGAGCTGCCGGGATTAGAACCGGCGCCCATATGGGATCCCGGGTGTGCAAGGTGAGGACCTTAACCACTTGCGCCACCGCGCCGGGCCCCAAAAGTTAATTTCTAAACAATGTGAATCAATGTACTACTTTCAGAATCACTGGAGAACAGCCTGGAATTTGATCTACAAAGTACATTATCAATTCAGTATCCTGTAATTTGTTCAATATATGTGTTCCATTTTTTTCCTAAGGATAACATTTGTGTGACTATTAAGACCTCTAGGTAAATATACAAATACACAATATTGTAGCTCTTTCAAAACTTAAATACAAAAAAGAAATAAGCTAAGGAAAGTAATATTAAGTTTCCTATCATATAGGGATTACATAGCAGATGTTTCTGACTGTCAAGGGTTGCCTCACCCTTACATATGAAACAAACCTCACCTCAAAGACCATTTATGCAAACCACAATAGAATTCTGTAATAGCCACTTTAACAAAATATCTCAATAACCGTGTAGGATATCAAATCTCTCAGATTTGATGAATTACAAGTCTTTATGTAAAAATGAATGCTGATTTGAATCTATAAAGAAATGTACTGTAACAAACTATGGAATCTAACTTTTCTCTCCCTAAGACCTTTAAATTCCAATGAAATCAAAAATGAAGAAGCTGTGTGTTGATGATATGAATGTGGATGAATCACAGGGGCAACCTTTGGCTCCTTCCCTTATCAAAGACTGAGGCACAATTTATGTCACTCAGCGTTACTAGTGGAAGCAGTGGAAACTTGGGGGGCATGGTATTTGAGGGAAGGCAGCGTTCTAATTTTCAGCTGTAGAAAAGTACTTTTCATGATTAAAAAAAACACCAGGATGATCATTAGGTACAGACACTGCTTGGGGTGTTCACACCCTAAACTGGGGTGCTTGGGTCCTGATGTAGCTTCTTTGCTTCTCTATCCAGTTTCCTGCTGATCTGTATCCTGGGAGAAGTAGAGATGACTCAGGGATTTTAGTCCTTGCCGCATAAAGCTCCTGGTTCTGGGCTGCAGCCTGGCTCAGCCCTGGCTATCGCAGGCATTTGGGGAGTCCATTTGTGGATAAGATCTCTCTCTCTCTGTCCTTCAGAACGTTGAGAATACATTCATAAAAAGGGGGCCAAGCACAATATATCTAGAAATTTGAAATTAAAAATTAATCAAGGGCCTACATGATATGGTTTATACAGTAACCTAAAGTCAGAACAGTGGCCGGAGAAACATTTTCACATCTTTAAATTAAAAAAAAAAGACACAAGTAATTTAAAACGTCAATAGAAAATAGCATTAAAAGCTAAAATTGGGGTCCAGCATGGTAGCCTAGTGGGTAAAGTCCTTGCCTTGCAAAAGCCTGGGATCCTATGTGAACACTGATTCATGTCCTGGCAGCCCCATTTCCCATCCAATTCCCTGTTTATGGCCTGGGAAAACAGTCGAGGACAGCCCAAGGCCTTGGGACCCTATACCCACGTGGGGGACCCAAAGCAAGTTCCTGGCTCCTTCCTGGTTTCGGATCGGTTCAGCTCTAGCCGTTGCAGCCACTTGAGGCAAATCAGCTAATGGGGACTCTCCCTTCCTCTCTGTCTCTCCTCCTCTCTGACTTTCCAGTGAAAATAAATAAATCTTTTTTTTTTTTAAGAAGCTCTATGAAGTGCAAAAAACTTGGAAATCCAATAAGTCTTTATGAACTTTTCCAATATTTCTTATCTATGCTGATTTTAATTTTTTTTTGCACCAGAATAAACTTATCTTTTAAGACTTACTTTCCATGAACTTTTTGAAATAACTTCATGTGTCGTCATATTTATTCACTAGTACTTGCAAATAGTAACTGAACTAGACTGCATCTATGACTCTAGTTACAAATGGCAACTCTTGCAAAAGCGGAGTAATGCCATAAAAATCAAAAGGAATGCAGGATGTCAATAAACACCAGCTGCTGCAAGTGAACAAGGTTTACATAGCGAAGTTTAAAAAACGACTGCAGTGAATTTGCATTGCCTTTGGAAAATGGTTGGAAGTCACCTACCAAAGTTGTAAATAGCTGCATCTTACACATTCTAAATTCCACTGTTGACCCCTGAGAGAAATGTGTATAGGGGCGTATCATTAGGAATACACAACAATTTTTAGAGTGCCACAGTTACAATAAATGCAGACTATGAAAACATAAATTTCCAGTAATTAAAACGTTAGTTAAAATAGATTTTGTAGGCTTAGCAACTACCATAAGACAATAAAGATATACAGTTAGCCCCAGAGCTATATCTAAACTTTGAAAACAAGTTTTAGTGAAAAGAATACATAAAAATAAGCTAAATTCAAAGCAACAAAACAAAACAAACACACACTGCATCAGTGTTCAGTAATCGAAACCAGGACAATGACGATAATCTCTTCTCTGTAAAATGAAAAAAATGCCTACCTACTTGGAAGGGAAGAGAGATGGGGAGTTGGTAGGTGCAGAGGGAGGGAAACATTTATCTCCTTGTTTAATCCCAAATACCTACAACAGCCTGGCCTAGGCGTACTCCAATGAGGAGCACAGAATCCAGCTGTCCAGTGTGGACGAGGAACCAAGGCACTGAGCCACCACCTGTTGCCTTCTTGGATATGAATTAGCAGGGAACTGAGAATTGGAAACATGGCTGGAACATGAACCTGAGACTCAGATATGGGATGGGAGTGCACCAAACAGCATCCTAAGCCCGGAACCAAGCATTGTTCCCTTCTGATGTGCTCATTCCTACTTCTCACTTCCCACTCTTACCTCTCACAATTAAACCATGATAGTTAATTCCTCACAGACATTGGTATTTTTCTCCCAAATGCTTAGAATGATCCATTTATGCACATAGTATATCTTGAGGCTCTGCATAACACAAACCATTGAAATGCAAATGAGACCAAAGCCAGGGCCTCTGAGGCACTTTCACTGACTGGGAAGCTATGGTTCCTGAGATTATTTTTTGATAATTTGTTCTGTGGGTGCCGGTGGGCTTTAGAAAACTTAGACATAAAAGGAGCTGGGAAGACTCTGAAGCAGAGCAGGAGCTAGACACTGCAGTACAGAAGATATTCAAAAGGACGACACCTTTGACAAGCAGAGGTCCAGACCAACCAGCTCAATTAGACAGAAGTGCAAACAATGATGTCAGACATCAGGATTAGTGAGTTTTTTCATGTCCCCAGGAAGAAAAAAAAAATACAGGTGAAAAAATGTCTCACACTTTCTTGATTTCACCTGCCAATCTTGCACTGTACAAATACAATGAGGGCATGGAGACTTTGCCTGGCAGCTATCACATGGCACTCTGTTCAAAATGATTTATGCATTAGCACACAGTTACAGTAAGCAGAGAATTTGTTAGCATTAGAGTACAAAATGTAGTTTAACCAATGTAATTTTGATGAAAATAATGTACACATAATTTCTTGGTCATCTGAAAAAATAGACAAAGCATATATTAATGCTCAAGACAAAAGCTTCAGTATATATATAAAAAGTTGTTTACCCAATACTATGTCAATTAATTCCATAATGTTGTATATTGATACTGAGGCCTTGTTGGGGCTTTTAACTGACCGGATCTTTACTCTGTTAGACCTATCTTCAGACCATAGAAGGTCTCCCCAAGAGGCCACTGAACTTATCTGGACAATAAGACGCTGAACTTTATGCTAGGCATGTGTTTGCAAGCAATGAATCTCAACTGAACTTGAACTATGGTTATGCAACAAGGTGGAGGAATCCACCATGGGGGAGGGGTATGGGAGGGGTGGGGGGAATCCCCAGCGCCTATAAAACTGTACTACATAATACAATGTAAGCAACAATAAAAAAAAATAAAAATAATAAAAAAAAAAGTCTGCTTTGGAAAGAGCCTTTTATTTCCTAGCAGAAGCTACTCTTCTTATGCGGTTAATGAAGAAATGCTAAGAAATGACATTTTCTGCAGAAACATTGCCTGCATCAAAAACATAAAATTTCACTTTTATCCCTTTCCCATGGGCTCCTTATGATTTTGGGTAGCTGAAGGTGAGGATAAGGGAAGGGTCCACCTGCTTTAAATAATGAAAACACAATCTCTGAAAAATCCCCAAAAAACCCTCTATCCTATAACCTTTTCTTCCCTCCACAACTCAAATCAGAAGCAACTGGGTACAATTGAAATAAGTAACTTCCTTTTCATCTTTTATCATACAGCAAGCTATTGCAGCCCTAATATTGTAGAAGAAAAAAAGATTATTCTATATAAATATATCGGCATTGAGATCAATTGTGTTTTTAATTCATATTTTAAAAATGAAATGCTTATTTGCATTCCTAAAATGGTTTTAAAGATCTATCTTACTTCAAAGAGTTATATAGAGAGAGGCCGTGAGACAGATCTTCCAGGTGCTGGTCCACTGCCCAAGTGGCCACATGGCCCAAACTGGGCTGACCTCCAGCTAGGAGCCAAGAGCTGCTTCTGGTCTCCCACACGGGTTCAGGGTCTGAAGGTTCTGGACCAATCTCCACTGCTTTCCCAAGCAATGGGCAGGGAGCTGGATGGGAAATGGAACAACTGAGACACGAACCAGCACCACACATAGGATTCTGGCACAAGTGAATAATTAGCCCACTAGAACAACTGACCTGAAATATTTATTTATTTCTGTCCCATCAAAAGTCCCATCTGCCTCAGCATGATGGCTTAGTGGCTAAATCCTCACCACACACACACACACCAGGATCCTATACGGCTGCTGGTCCCTGCTTGAGGCCTGGGAAAGCAGCAGCAGATGGCCCTAAGCCTTGGATCCTACACATATGTGGGAGACCGGGAAGAAGCTCCTGGCACTTAGCACAACAATAGTTCCAGCTGTTGTGGCTACTTGGTGAACTGGCCATAAAAGAACTTTCTCTCTGTATCTCCTTTCCCTGTAAATCTGCTTTTCCAACAAAAATTAATAAGTCTTGAAAAAATAATAATAAAAGTCAGGATGGGGAAAAAAGAAAGGATAACAGGTAAAGAGAGTGAGAATAAAATTAAGACCAAGATCTGGTTCACTTCCCAAATGCCTGCAGCAGCCATGGCTGGACCACGTGGAAATCAGCAGTCAGAAATGATCTCAGTCTCCCATATTAGTGACAAGGGTCCAGTCTCTCCAGAAATGTTCAGTAATCTGTACTGGAAGCACTATAATATGCAGTGTATGTATCCCAAGGATTGTGTAGCCAGCTGTGCCATATGACTGCTCTGAATGTATTTTTAAGATTGTATTGTTTCCAGATTAAGTGTGGTTTAGTATTATATTAAGGTGTAAACAAAAACACACTACTATTTTCTTTGTGAATGAGTAAGAAAAAGTCCCTCCAGACCATGCATGCCCTATAACAGGTAGATGCCTGCCAAGCATAGGAGAAAAACATTCTATATAAATGGTGAACCAATCATAACTGCTAATTCCATCACTTTTAGATAAACAGATGATGCATTTTCTTCAAGGTGCAGTTCGGATTCTTTAAAAAAAGACTCCAACAACACGAAGCCATAACAACTACAATAAAACCACAGTATGGCCTCTCTTTTCTGCTTTCTCGCTAAACTATGTGTAAGTTCTTTTCCTGTTTTAGTATTTAACTGCTTAACAATTGTGGTTCTGGCAACTAAAACTGCACAGACAGCAGATCCATTTTTCTCAGAATCTAGTGAAACTGAACAGGCAATTAAAAGTTACTGAACTGCAAGGTAAAATTACTTCACCGTTCTGGCACTGAGTGACTAAGGAGGGGAGACAATGGAAATCATATTTAGAATTAAGATAGAATGCCTGAACATAGTTGTCTGCTCTACTAAAGTGCATCTATAAACATTAAACATAATCAGCATCACTTCAATCATGCTCTTTGCTCAGTTAGATGGAAGATTACACAAACCAAATGTGCAATATTCAAATCTGTGGCATTGCTGGTTAACAGAAGGCATTTCCCTCCCAGCCTACACAGTGATCCAAATTTTGTCCTGTACAATCAGTGCCCATCGTGCAAATAGGCTCCACTCCAAGAGCCCATTTGTAATATAGTTGTTCCCAGCTTTGTATTACTTTCCCCACAGAAATAACATTGCAAATGGTGCTCAAGTTCCAGGTTAGTTTATCTAAGACATTTTAAAGTGTCATCACAAGTCACATGGAAAATAGTTAAGACAGTGATGATGATTGTTTGAAATTTGTGTCCAAAGATCAGCCCTGGAATTCTGTTCTGAAATTTCTTCCTGACCTTGGAGACAAATGGTTGAATGGGGAGGTGGGGGGACAAGATTTAAAGAATTGGGAATTTAAGCTAGAGGGACTGCAGCCAGAAACCCAGAGAAGAACTGACAATGAATTCGGAAACCAGGAAATGGCATGCGGTGGAAGAGGTCTTATTACGATTTAGAATTTCTAAAGAAGGAAATAGTAATTGGAGTATAGAGGAAAAGGGACTTCTCGGGGTATCCTCCTGTATGCCATGACTTCAAGCTCCTGGTTTGAGGCCAGAGAGGCATTTTGCCAAGATGAGATGGAAGTAGTAAGATGTGTCCATCCAACAGGAATATAGTCCATTACCTGTCTCTCCACTAAAAGACCCTGCCAACTATTTGAGCTTTGGGAAATAGTAGGACATCAGGAAACCAACTTAGATTGAAAATGGGAATTTTAAGGGCATAACAGAGTAGCTGAAGTATCAAACTACAAAAGAACTGAGTAAGAATATATAAGATAAACAAAGAAAAAATTGACACATGAGACCAGTAGTCAAGGATCATTACCCTTCACCTTCAGCAACATACTACAGTAAGCAATCTATGAGGAGGACCCCTGCAGGATCACACACTCAATAACTAGGGAATACACATAGCCAACTCAACAGTTGGTGTTGTTGGATCAAATAAAGGCCCACTCTTAAAAAGCATCATTCCAGTGGCATAGGTAAGAACAAATACACTGGAGATAATGAGGCAGCAAGATGAGTATATAACAAATAGATGTTGCAATATAGAATTCTTATTTGATTGGATAGGGAAGATGAATTTAAAGAAAATATATGCATCCCTTCTGCAAGAGGGACAGTGATACTAATCAGAAAGTCTTAGGTGAACTGAAAGGGGTTAATGTTGAAGCCAACATTTACTTTGAGTTATTTCAAATAATTTTTTACTGAAACATAACTTTCAATATAGTAAGAAAAAAACACCATACAAACAAGGGCCAGGGTTGTCATATAGCCGTTAAAACCACTTCCCACAACGCTGGTGTCTGATGTAGGAGCCAGTTCCTGTCCTAAATGCTCCACTTGTCATGCAGCTGCCTACTAACTGCCTGAGATATGTAGCTGAACAATTGTTCCAACTATTTCAACTGTCCACACTCATGCCGGAGCCCCAGATGAGGCTCTGGCTTCCTGGCTTAGGCTGCTGTGTCCATCCACAGTGTGAATCAGAACAATAGAAGATTGTTCTCTCTCTCTTTTTCTCCATTTCTGTTTTTAACTCACAAATAAATAAATCTTTAAAAATACGAATCTGGGAGATACACGTGACCATTTTGAATGATTATATCAGAGCCTGTTTGCCATCAATACGAATAAAACGCTGAAAGAAAAATCTTCCTTAAAGCCACTTAAAACTGGCAGATAAAGTACAGAAAACAAATTAAGAAACATGGAGAAGATAATGAAAATGTCCAACATTCTTGTAATCACTACTCCAGAAAAAGAGGGACAGGAAATGGAGAAGCTAGTAATGCTACATAATTAATCGCACAAAAATTTTGATAAAGGAACTCAGTAACAAATCTATACAAACACAGGATAGCAAAATATGAGCATTAAATTAAAAATATCTTTAAATCTGTTGTGAAGAATAACAATAACTGAAAAAAAAGTGATTAGATTTATAACTGAAGTCTCAAAATTTGTTTACAAAAGGAAGTCAGAGGGTAATAATATTTTTAAAGAATGAGAGACAACATCTGTTTTATTACCATCTTAATACCCAGTGAAAGAATCTTTCAAACAACTAGAAACAGAATTTACCACCCCAATGTCCTCACTAATGAAACTTCTAGACAATATACGTCAGAAAAAAAATGAAAGTGGTCCCTGAAGAAATGTCTAAGACAGAAAAAGAAAACAAAGAAAATAACAATCTTTTAGATAAAGAAAATGTTACTTTTGAGTGGCATAACACACTAATCCTCCATGTGCTATGCTGATATTTCATATGCATACTGCTTAAAGACTCTGCTGCTCAACTTCTGATCCTGTCCCCTACAGACGGTCTGGGAAGACAACAGAGAATGGTCCAGGATCTTGGGTGCAAGCAACCATGTGGGAGACTTGGAAGAAACTCTTGGCTCCCGGATTCAGAGGGGTTCAGTTCTGGCCATTGTGGCCGGCTGGGGAGTCAAACAGCAAGTAAGAGCTTTCCTTCTGTCTCTCCCTTCCCACATCCACTCTCTTTAACTCTGACTTTCTGGTAAAATAAATGAATCTTTTAAAAAAAAGAAAGTGCTACTCTTCAAAAAATGTTAATAGTATCTAATTTATAGGCCTAATAAAAACAAAACCAAAGCCTCAGTGGCATGTGATTTTGAAAGAATCACGAAAATAATTGAAGCATACCAATGTCCTTTTATTATCTAGAGAATTGTAACAATTAATTCTCTAATAAATAACTAAATATTTATGCTTGTTATATAATTATCTCAATTTAGAAAAGCATTTAAGGCATCAGAATGTAAGCTATAAAGGTAAACATTATTTGAACATATTAAATTAAAGAACTGCTTTTCCCCAGAAGATATACAATGCAGACTACAAAAAATAATTAAAAAGGGAATTTGCAAGAGTCAATAAGGACAAGACAATCTAATGGGGAAAAGGGTATAAATCATGAATATTTCAAAGAAGAACATTTTCAAATCTTTAGGATATTGGTGACAAAATGCACAGATTAATTAGTTAACCAGGGGAGTTCAACATCAACCACAAAAGGACATTAAGAAGGACAAGAGTTAAATGTAAATGGGTATACACAGTACTGGAGGTCACTATGCTCCAGGAGACAGAGGGAGAATAGCCAGCACGTTACTAGGAAAGTTAACACGTACAATCTATGTGTGTTTTTCATACTCCAAAAATACCACTTCTGGGTCTCTGCACTAGAGAAATGCTTATGCATGATCCAAGAGCACTATTCAAAATCAAAATTCAAAACCAAATTCTAAATCACCCAGATAGCCAAAGATAACAGTGGCTAACATTTGTATTTCATCATTTAATACAATGATGCTGAGCAACAGGCAGGAATGAATGAACTCAATGTTATGACAAATTTCATCCAAATTTGAGAAATAAAAAGATAAACAGATTATTAGCATGAAATTCAGAATGTACATATTCTTCGGAAATAAGAACGGCATATACAGTGCTATCTCTCAGGTACCATTTCTCTTTCCATCCTTCTCTCTCTCTCTGAGATATTTCCCACAATTCACTTCCCAAATATCCACAAAGAAGCAGGAAACCCAAGGAGAGAGCCAAGAGCAGACACTTATTGCAAGATTCTCCGTGTGGATGGCAGGGACACAAAAACTTCAGCCATCATTGTTACAGTTAGGGTTAAGTAAAATCTGTAGCTCGAGCCAAGAATTGAGCCCATGGAACCCAATATGGAGCGCTAACACTGAGCCAGGGACTTCACCGTAAGCTGATGTCCTGCAGTACTTCAGACGTCCGCAGTTTTTGCTTCTTAGACCAAGTGCTAAGCAGAGTAGTTCCCAATTCACTATTATATTTTTATCTATTCGGGTATGTTATTAACTTTTTTAACACAAAATTTCCACTATTCAGCACATTTTGGTATTGGCAATTATTATACAATTCTTAGAATTAACAGTTTTAAACTACAAAGAATAGCTTTGATTTTAAATGAATTTAAAAGTTGGTATATTTATCAAAATCACGTAGGGAAACACTGCAAAACTGGAGGATAAATTGAGGACACTCAGATTCAAATATTTTCATACTGTCAGTGGAATAGTAATGACTTTAGTTTCACCCACTGAGAGTTGAAAGTGTCTGTTTAATTATTTCAGTTTGTGCTTCTGTTTTATAGCATTTCCTCATCATTAATTATATATTGCAGTTGCATTATGCAAAATGAAAACAAATAAAATTGGAAATGCTCTGCTTCATAAAATGTAGCATAAAGTTAAGGTGGCTCATAGTCATTTTTGAATAGCCAATATTGTTCAGCCACCACACTGAGATGCAGTTTTGCCAACCACCTTTAACTCACAAATGTCTGAATTTGTCATCCAAAAGACAAGACGCAACTGTCTTGACTGCAGCAAAATTCTTTATCATCCAACCAGAAAGCCTTCTTCTCTATTACCTGTTTCTCCACCTCAAACTTAATAATCTGTGCAAAATGATTAAATTCATAACATTAATTTGCAAAATGAATGGCCCAATTCACCTAATTTTGAAGTATACATCATGTCTTACAAAAGTACTTACAACAAAGAAACTGTTAGAACCGGTCAGTGAGAAGGAAGTGGTTCCTTGAATGTGAATGCAGACCTGAGGCCCAGCAGAAAGAATTTGTCCAGAGACACAGCTTTCATAATACTCATGGAAATCCTTCATTTCGAGCACAAATTTCCACTCCTACTCTTTATCCCCCAAACTCTAACTTCATGACCAAATCACCCTTTTCCATTCTAGCTTTCTTCATGTCTAAATCAAGCTACCTATTTCTAACTCAGGAACTCATGCAGGATTTCAAATCCCCAAATCACAAATTATGTCACCTAGAGCATGTTAACTTATTCTAATTGAAGTGCTTAAATGGGGGCTTTTTAGTGTTTATTTTTAAAAAGATGTATTGATTTTTATTGAAAAGGCAGATTTACGGACAGAAGTAGCAACAGACAGATCTTCCATCTGCTGGTTTACTTCCCAAATGGCCACAAAGGCTAGAAAACCAATACAACGCCAGGAGCCAGGAGCTTTTGCCTGGCTTCCTACATGGGTTCAGGATCTCAAGGCTTTGAGCCACCCTCTGATGCCTTCCCAGGCCCCAAGTCGAGAGCTGGATGGGAAATAGAGCAGACAGGACATGAACTGGCATCCATATGGGATACAGATTCTTAGAGGTGGAGGATTAGCCAGTTGAGCCAATGGCCAGTGATTAAATTAGATTAGGTCATTGGGGTGCAGCCACAAAGACTTCTTTTGGCTTTTATGGTACTACCTAGAGAGAGAAAGATATGCATGCTCTTTGTGTCTCTTGTTACTTGGTACTCTTTGCAATCAGCAAACAGGTTATTGCCAAAGGAGACATCTCAATCTTGTTCATCCAGAGCCATAAAGCAAAATTAATTTTCTTTCTTCCTAAAGTTAGTTTCCATAAGTATCCTGTTGTAATAAGGAAAAATTAATACATAGATAAAATATGGAAAACAATATTAAAATTATCACAGTATTTGGCAATGATGTTGGCATAGAAGTTCAAAGCTTGTACAAACCAATGTGAGCAGGAGTATGTAATAGGGGCTTCCAGGATGAAGCAGGAACAGAAGTAAGATGTAGGGAAGAACTGAATGGACAAAAGGTAAAAAAGGTTGAGGAAGGAGAACAGTATTTTGCACAATGAAAGTAGAGTGAATAGGTGTGTGAAGACAACCAGGGCCTGTGCCCTTGAGTTATGGTGGGCACTGATGCCAGTAGCTACTCTCATAAGGAAATGAAGAATACCAAAACACCCAGAAATCTGGCTGGTTTATTCACTAAGCTAATGGAATGTGCATAGAATGCCATCCGATTCAAGCAGCAATGGCTTAGTCCTCTTCATAATTTACTGGAAGCGTAGACCTTCTGTCATGCCAAATTACTTCAGTACTAAAGTTGTGTTGGAAAATCTGTGGTGACAAATTAAGTTCTTTTCATTCTGAAAGAAGTCAGGAATTCAGGACTGATTAGTAACAACTAGAAAGCTTACAAAACAAGGAGAAAACCACTACTCTTCAAGGACAGAGTCCAAAAGCCTGATCTCACGGACACAAAAACATTCTTTGGCTTGCAGCCTTGTACAGTTCGGAGATGGCATGGTGAACAGAAAAAACAGAACGAAAGCAAGCCACTGGAATGTGTGACTCCACCGAGGAAGCAAGAAAGCATCCAGAAACACTCTGAAGGGCCCATGGAGCTACCAGGGATTGCCAGGAAATATTGTATGTCCCTTTAGGGCAAGGAGTGGACTGAGATGTGCTCACAAAATTAAAGGTCCTATCTAAGATACAAAATCATTAACTTTTTCTGTCCTATAGACCAGCAACATGATCAGTATCTTTGAACTTGAAAGAGTTTAAACAATGTACAGATTTGTAAATTTAGGATGAGAATGAAGGAAACCTTTAAAGTGGTAAAACACAGATTTTGTTTCTGCTAAATAGGAGTACTCTTCAAGATAGAAGGATGGAATACTGGTTATTAATCAAAAGGCAGCGAAAGCTGAAAAAAGAAAACACGATGTCTTTTGTTTGCTCTCATTTTAAACTTGGAAATAATTTAATGGAGAGTGGGGATAATTATCCTGAGTTTTCAGCATTTTTTTATTTGAATTGTATAAATTTTATTTTTGATAATTTTCACATATTTGATTAGGGTGCAAAGGATCAAGGGCCAGAGGCAAGTGTGTGACAATTGTTTTGACATTTTCTTTTTTCCTTCCTGTATCTGAGGAGAGGGGAAAGATAAGGGGAGAAGCCACACCCAGCCTCCCAGACATCAGTACATTTAACATATATATTCATATATATATGAATAGAAAGCACTGTTAAATATATATATACATATTCAA
The DNA here is from genome assembly GCF_017591425.1 of Ochotona curzoniae. Lineage (NCBI taxonomy): Eukaryota > Metazoa > Chordata > Mammalia > Lagomorpha > Ochotonidae > Ochotona > Ochotona curzoniae. Next base: position 66,063,014 of record NW_024466599.1, read on the forward strand.
ATATATTCATACATGTATAAATGAATATACACATACATTCATATATATTCATATGTAATATTCCATTCCAGATCATATTCTATTATAATAAGAAAATAACTAGATCAAAGTAGTTAAATCTACGGAAACATATGACAGAAGCCAATTGATTTAAAATATTGTCTCATTTCATTCTGCACCTATCATGCTATGCATTATTATCTCACTCTTGCAGCTGAGAGTTAGCCAATTTATAACTGAAATTAGCAAAGTCACACACACATCATTACTGAGATGAAAAATAAAAATCAAGTCTGGTACGTAGTTCTCATTCTTGGTCATGGGCCCAACACAGAAACACTCAGAAATGTCCAGGATAGGTAAATCTATGGAAACAGAAAATAATTTCAACCTGGGGGAGGAGAAGAAATGAACAACACCACTAATGGGTTTGGAGGACTTCTTGTGGGCAAAGAAAATGTTTAAAATATAGGAGTATTGGGGTGATGATTTCACAATACTGAAACTATAGAAAAAAAGCCCACTTAATTTTAGGCTTAATTAGGCTAATTGCATAATATGTCTCAATAAAACTACTGTTAAAAAAAAAACACGAAAAGAAATAGGTCTGATTCCTGTGCTTGTCAAGCCAGATCTGGGCTAAACATATGAGCCGAGTACCAACTGTTTGCTCAAACAAGTGCCAAGCTGAAGGCCACCACAGGATCACTAAGCTCGCCTATTTGTTATCTCTGGAACAAAAGAGGAACTATCTCAAAATGATCACTTAAAATTGATTTCAGAATGCTCTGAATTGGGTGTGTTGGGCTGGGGTATGAGTCAGGGTTTATGTGTGATAATTTGACCCATTAAAACTCCATTTACTTGCTTCTGATCAACTGAGGACAATACGTGTGACCACTGGAAGTTACCTTTTTCATTGACAAGAACAATTTGTTAGATTAAAATTTGTTAAGGGGCTATTTTAGAATAATACTAATGATGCTCCTTTTAAAAATCTCTGTCATGGGCCTGGCGCCGTGGCGCAAGTGGTTAAGGTCCTCACCTTGCACGACCAGGATCCCAGGGGGATCCCATGTGGGCGCCAGTTCTAATCCCGGCAGCCCCGCTTCCCTTCCAGCTCCCTGCTTGTGGCCCAGGAAAGCAGTTGAGGACAGCCCAAGGCTTTGGGACCCTGCACCCGCGTGGGAGACCCGGAAGAGGCTCCTGGCTTCTGATGGGCATAGTATCGAACGTTGCGCTCACTTGGGGAGTGAATCATCAGATGGAAGATCTTCCTCTCTGTCTCTCCTCTCCGTATATCCGCCTTTCCAATAAAAACATAATAAAAATAAATCTTTTAAAAAAAACCTCTGTCAATATATGTGATCCTAAGAATGAATGCCAGATATAAACTTAAAATCGTCCCTTGCCTTTGCCAAAGATTTACTTTGCAAAATCAATATGCTTTTTTACTTTTCCCACTAGATTCCAAACAATGCATCCCTGATTTTCTTACTGAATTCTAAAGTTGAATTTAAAAAATGATACTCATAGAGTTAAATTGAGATATTACTGAGTACTAAAAGCTGACATTGATTATAGCTTTATGCCATTCCATATTAATCACTCCACTTAAAGTTCAAAGCATACTGTAACGATTTCTCTCCAACTCTAATTTGGCATTATTTTTCACTATTAATTCTATTTTAGGAAAGTTGAAATGATTTAGTTGTATGACAGGCTCTATTAGAATTAGTATAATGCAAACATAAAAATGATTAATAACGTTCTTCCAAAATTCAGCTCACAGGTCACATCCTTTATATACTGGTATCAGAAGTCTTCTTCCCTCAATTAGCAAACCAATACAGGATTACTGTACCCTATTCAGTTGTCCATTGCCTGTCATACATGGCTAATATAACTCTAGTACTCCAAATGTAACACACTGCAGAATTTTCTGGAGTGTGACTGTTTCTTAAACTATAAGGTACATAGTCGCCCTCTGAGCTGCTGATGTAGAGTGTGTTACTGGGAAACAAGAATTTACATTTCTAACAAGTCCCTGGATGGCACTGCTGCTACTCTGGACATCACACTTTTGAGAACCGCTATGCTTAAAGTCTTTTGCTTTCAAACTTTGTCTTTCATTGTCAGTCAAGGAAACAGACGTGGTGCCTAGCACATATCGGACATTAAGCATGTCTTCCTGAGTGAAAGGATGCTTAGGGTCCCCTGCAATGTTTGAAGAAGAACCAACTCAAGAAGAACAACACTCTGATGTCAATTTTGAGAAATCAGCAGATGGATGACTAGTGGAAAATTCCATGATAGTCTTAATTTTTATTTAAACTACTGTGAAGTAAAAGCATCCTGTTCAAATAAAAATGCGGTGTTTCAGATCAGTACTTTATATTTAGCTTCCTCTAAGTCCTTTTCTAAAATATCCTAAGTACATCTGCTCATTAAGCCAAAATTTATTAAACATGATATAAGTATTCCAGTAAATTAGAAAACATGCAGAATGTTAAGTTGGAGAACACACTTTCTTATTTTAATAAGAGGATCCAAAAGTTAGTTTTGATTCCAGATAAGTAGAATACCAATTGTTAAGACTTAGTTGTTTGAATTAATGGAGCTTTGGTTTACTGGGGAGCAAGCAATTCTCAGTGCGAATCAACTTCCAGTAAGATATAGGATTGAACAAGATACTAGATGCAGGAAGACACACAACAAAATTCATGAAATGATCTCCACAAAGGCCACAGGGGCTTCCATCAGGTAGCAGCAGGAGGCTGGGGACATTAAGGAGGAAAAACTGCAGTGCTGCAATTTATTGAATGCAAGGTCAAAGAGAAAACAATTTAATAGAAAGAGTTTGAGCTTTTATGACCAAAAAAAAAAAAAATGAGGGTACCATTTAAAAGCTGGAAAAGTCAAGAATACAGAGTCAATTTACTTGAAGCAAAAGCATCTTGAATGCCAGCTTTTCCTTAGTCACAGTTCCTCTCACACCAGCTGGCCACGGAGAGACTGTGGTCACTCTTGTCTAACATTTGGCATTTTCTTATTTAACTAGTACTTTGAATTAAATTAACTTAGGGCCTGAAAAATCTGGATCTGACCCTATAGGAAATTTTCTGGTTCTCGGAAAGGTGTGCTCAATTTATTCTTGGACTTTGATGTACTGCCCAGAAATTGAGGTGGAAAATGTCCAGCATGGGTCTAAAAATCCAGAACAGTTGGGGATAGGGAAGTTAATGAGAATGTTGCTGAACTGACTGAAAAAAAATAGAAGGTAGACAGAGGGAAGAAGGTCCAAAATAGCAGTCTGCATGCTGGTGGTGAAGAGAGGAAGACGAAAAGGGAAACGGGGAAAAGCTGGAATAATCGGAATGGAAAGAAAGCCAGTGTGGCTTAGAGAGACAGATGCCAAGGAAAAATAAAAAAGGTAAGGATACAGACTGTTCCTTGATGAGACAACTAAAAGGAATGGATGTGGATAGAATGCCAGGGACTCTGCTGTCTTCGGCACACAGGTCCTGCACATGCGTGAGAATGAAGTTGACCAAGCCTTTCTGCAAGACTCACTGGGCAGCTGGAGAATAGTGGCTTTCCTAACTGACTGGAGAGGGCTGAGACTAAGTTCCAACGATGCTGCAGTGACAATCACTTTACCTATCTATTCAAATACTGTAAGAAGATGAGTTAGTGTGACTCTAATATTCAGACAAGAAAGTTTGAATTTAAAGTGGGAATTTAAATTCCAAGGTCGCCAAACACTAGTCTTATTCCAACAGCACATCTGAGCAGCAATGTATCAGTCTGTCCCCCTACTTTCGCTTACAGTGTTCTTCAGACTAGTGTCTAAATTTTAGAATCAAAAGAGGCTTAGCTCTAATTTCAGAACTGGCTTTTGAGGTGGCATTTCAACCCAGAGATAAATGCCATACACAAATACACGTGGGGAAACAGACTGCAGCTTTACCAACATTTCATCCTTCATTTTAGAAGTAGCCTCGTCATAGTTGTGGGCATGTTAAAAACTTTGATGATAACATTACACTTTCATCTTTTCCAGTTTTCTAATCTGTAGGTTTTAGTAACATGGAAGGAACACATTAGCAAAAAGTTTCTAATTACGATGTTGGGTGGATTTACATTTTTCAAGAAAAATACAGAATGAGCATTTTAGTCTCCTTCATTCATAGTGTTTGTCATCTTTTATCAAAACAAAAAAGTCATTGTTTCCTTAATTTGATGGGTTGACTTTTCATATTTCAAAAATAATTTTTTCATTGTCCAATATGAGCATTTAACACATGGATTAATGTATTATGAAAATCACGCTAAAATGGACTGAACAAATGCCAGCAATTATTACAAAGCAATTTCAACTAAAACTACAAAACCATCTTTGCAGCAGCAGCAATTTTCTCAAATGATAAATTTTGCTCCATTTTAGAATAATTTTCTGCCTTAGATGTTTATTGCAATTATTATACTGTGATTTCCATATCCGAAGACAGCAAGAAACTTAGTACATCTAACATTAAGAAAAAAACACTTTTCCCTAACTATGTTAACTTCCTAGAATAACACCTTGCCCACACGCGAGTTGCACACTGACACCTACGGCCTCAAGGTGCACACGGAAGAAGCAAAGCGGATACACTTTCAGAGGCCTAGTGGTTATGAGACAGGAACAGATTTAGTTCTGCTTCAGTGTTTCTTTTGGAAACTTTTGTCAGCAGATAAATACCTGTTTTTCTAAAGGTTGCTTCTGTATACAATAATTTATAAGTTTATTGCCTTTTCTAATCATTTATAGTTGATGTTCTCTTAAACATTATATATATATGTTTATATATATTATATAACATATTTTATGATTTTTTATATATATATATATAACATATTTTATGATTCTAGGGCTTCCTTTTTACTTAGAACCTTTAGCTACCTAACATCAGACTGTTATTAATTCCATAAGGACCAGCCAGATTGGCCAATGTTTAATAGCAGCAACTACAAAAAAAAAAAGTGTGAACAGTGATGTGAAACAATTGCAACTTCCACATATTGTTGGTAGAAATGCACAAAATCATATGATTACCTTAGATGCCTATGGGGCAGTTAAGCAAACACCAGTCTTTTCCACTTCCAGAACACATGCAATACCTATGAAAATATGCACAACTCATGTAGAATAAAGAGCTACAATCATTATCCAAAAATTATTACCAATCTACAGGAACAAAAGGAACATGCCATGAAGCTAACTGAAAAAGCTTATAAGAAGGCAATCTGCTAAAATATAATTGGAAAATCAACATACAAAAATAGTCCAGCATGGCAGAAGTCTAGAGTGTATAACAGTTACAATATGTTTTCTGATTATAGTGATAAAGGCTGAAATAGTGGCTATACTCTTAGGCAATGAGTATTCTGTAGGAGACAAGGTATAGAGTCACATGGGAGAGACTCAATTTGATAATGGATACAAAGACCTGACAGATAAATACAGCTTTTACTTGATACAGTCTATATTTTTAAACATACACATTTATATTTAATGATCATATATCATAGCAGAGCTCATAAAATGCTTATGTGCAAATAACCTAATATCAAAAACTCAAAATGGTTAGTCAAATTGTTTGGTCTGGATGGAGTATCAGGTCATCTCTGCAAAGATACAGTTTAGAAGGACATTAATGTCAAAGAAAGATGCTTACTAAATATTTTCATGTCAAAAAGCTTGTAAGACAGTAGGAAGATAAGCAGTAAGGTAAGTAAGTAGTAAATAAGATAGTAGCATGTTAAAAGTACCTTAAAAATACCAGATACTGGCCAAAGGAATCTTTGGTTATTGTGATCATGGGCAATATCTTTTTCTAAAATTTCTATTTTCCCCATCTTCTATCATTATAATGATAATTGATAATAATGAATGCTTGAAGATTTGAAGTAGCTCTAAATATTTTTGGAATTTACACAAAGTACTTAAAAACACAGCTTCCCACCCCCCCTTTTTTTCTGATGGACTATTAAAACAGACATGTCTTTTTGTTTTAATCTCACATGACCAAGAGTTTCCACATTAGAAAATCCATCCACCTGAAGCTTATTCCCCACTTTGCCAACTCCGACAATTTTCTCTAAATCTCAAAAATCTCCATGGTAATAAAAGTAAGCAACAGAACATTACCAGCTGTCAGGTTAACGGTGCACCCAAGTTACAGTAACTCTTAGTTCTAGTAAATCTCAATGCATAGAGTTACTAAAAAAGAAAAGACGAACTATAAACACAAAACTTGTTTGGTTTCCCAGAGCTTGTTTGTTGCCATGAAGCTTACTTGATTTACAACTCTTCCCAGACCATGGCTTGGGGTTGGTTAGGCTAGACTGAGTAATAAACCTGAGAGAAAAGCAGCACGAAGCTAGGAAACAAACAAGGCAGGCTCCTCCTAGAGCCAAATCGTCATTTGTAACATCAGATTTGGGAACTGCCTACTTGTTGAAACATCTCTTGGTGCTCTAAGGTTCAGATGCTTACAGGTGTGTTTCTCTTTCACAAAGCCACACACAGTGCATGACAATAATCGAATAATAATGCATATTATTAAAACAAAAGTAGAGATGATGTCAGAATCAGACAAACGAAAAGGGAGTTCATAAAATATTTAACACTTTAAGAACAGCAAACATAAAAACAAGATAAATTTGAAGAAGACATTACCAAATCCAAATTATGTAAGCAGAAAGCAGTGACGTATATTATATACTAAGTGACAGCGGTATCAGAGCTTCCTGGGTTAGAGAAAAAAGTGCTCAAAATTCAGAGATTTTTTTTGTTTTTGCTAAAGAAACAATAGCGTAGTTGCATTAGTCTACAGTAATCTGCTCTAGGAGTATTGAGAAGACCAAACAACTTTTAAGTGACAGACAAAAGGAGGCCAAGAGCCAAGTTACTTAAATTGTACATGTATGCTCACCTCATTGTCAACATTACAAATGCAGCAAAAGCAAACAGGTAGCTACACTCAGGAACATTCTCGAAACAATGACTATGACACATTAAAGGCCAACCTTGCAGTCTCTATTCCATACGAACACATTCTCTGTGTAAGCGTCCTTCCTAACAGAAAGATAGCAGCTATTTATCCATATCCTTGTTAGCATTTATCAACAGGAATTGATCATTTTCAGGAAGATACCAAGCTTGTGGGTCTTTCTCACATAATTCTCCCTAAACCCATATAGCCTGCATCTTCTGGATATAAAATAAACACTGCTAGCAATTGTTTACTGGACGATATGTATTGGGCATCAGTTGCTTGTGGCCTGGGAAAGCAGAAGAGATTGGCCCAAAGCCTCTAGAGCCTGTGCCAGCACTATAAACCCAGAAGAGGCTCCTGGCTTCAGATCCACTCAGTTCCAGCGGCTGCAGATTTAGTCATTTGGGATCATTTTAGGAGTGAAGCAGCAGATGGAAGATCTTTCTCCCTGTCTCTTTCTCTCTATAAATATGGCTTTCCAATAAAGTAAGTCTTTAAGAAAAAGATGCCAGCTGAAAATGGGATAGGTCTTTTCCTCCAAGTGTTGTGAAAGAACTATCTGTATTATAATCACATAAGCCGAATATTAAAAATGTCAGTTTTGAACCCTACGTCAAATGTATCAAATGAAATCCACAGGGCTGTCACCCTTTTGTTTGCAGTTTCCATAAGCTCCTAGGGAATTCTGACAGAGCTTAAATTTTATGAATCAACGGCATACAGCATTAAAACATTATTATTTCCCAAATCATTGGATTACCACATTATTACAATGTTTTTACTCTCCAAGTATAATTTGTATAGCACATTACAAACATTATCAAACTTATTTCTTACATAACCTGGTTAACTGAAGCAATAAGGACAGAGAATGTCACTCTGATCCCAATTGAGGGAGGTCATCTAACCAGGAACTGGGGTTCTAGCACTCTGATTTTCATGTTGTCCTCAACTTACAAAGAACTTAATAAAAGCTAATACAAGGGGCCTGGCACTGTGGCCTAGCAGCTAAAGTCCTCACCTTGAACGCGCCAGGATCCCATATGAGTGCTTGTTCCTAATCCCGGCAGCTCCACTTCCCATCCAGCTCCCTGCTTGTGGCCTGGGAAAGCAGTCAAGGACGGCCCAAAGCCTTGGGACCCTGCACCCGCGTGGGAGACCTGGAGGAAGTTTCTGGCTCCTGGCTTCGGATCAGATCGGCGCAGCACCAGCCTTTGCGCTCACTTGGGGAGTGAATCATTGGATGGAAGATCTTCCTCTCTGTCTCTCCTCCTCTCTGTATATCTGACTTTGTAATAAAAATAAATAAATCTTTAAAAAGAAAAAAGCTAATATGAGAGACGGCAATGGATCGCTAGTGGTGGACTCACATTCAATGGGAGAAACACATCAGCATGCAGGATATATATATAGCTCAAAAAAAAAAAAAATACCCTCCCGTCTGTGGCTAGTTTAACACTAACGTGATTAGCTGACTATACACACCAGTACTGCTGCTTCCATTTAAGCAGATGAGCCCATCTAAGAATGTCTATAAATGTTGAATGATTTCTGAATGTTTGTCAGGCAATATGAAAACAATGAACAAAATACCAACTGTCCTCGAGGCGTTTAATAACAGGGAAACCAGAACGCTCACTTGAAACTCCGGGGAGTGTGCCACAAATGCAGGCAGGATTTTGGGTGGATCTCAGCTTTACCTTGTAGCTTGCTGGTGAGTGCTGAAACACCTGGTGGCTTCAGGGCACTGCTGACCATCTTGCTAGTTAACCCTCATACTAAAGCAAGCAAACATTTCCAGAGTAAGACACTCTTGGCAAAATGTTTTTGTTAGTCTTTGAAGATTCAAATCCTTCATTTAGCCTTTTATGAAATACCTCATTTTTCTGAGTGTCCTTTAAAAATTCCCCAGATATGGGTGTTTCATATTTATAACAAGAAAGTATATCACAAAACATTAAGGATGGGCCCGGCATAGTAGCCTAGCGGCCAAAGTCCTTGCCTTGAACATGCCCCGGGATCCCATATGGGTGCCAGTTCTAATCCCCGCAGCCCCAATTCTTATCCAGCTCCCTGTTTGAGTCCTGGGAAAGCAGTCAAGGACAGCCCAAAACCTCGGCACCCTGCACCCTGCACAGTGGAAGAAGCTCCTGGCTTCTGGCTTCGGATCTGCTCAGCTCTGGCCATTGCAGCCACTTGGGGTGTACAGAAGATCTTCCTCTCTGTCTCTCCTCCTCTCTGTATATCTTTCAATAAAAATAAATAAACCTTTAAAAAAAAAAACCTAAGGCATTTCAATACATTACTGCATTAGCTTAATAAACATGACCGAAGCCTGTTTTCTAGGATCGTATGTACATTTTTAAATGATCAGTTTTTCATTCAAATCTTCACATTTCTTACAGCCAAACCTGAACAAGCAAGAAGAGGACAAAGCTATCACACTAACAAAACGCATTAAAATCAACCGGTAACCAATAATCCTCACCATGTCATCAAATATCACCTGCCTTTATTTTCAGAAGGGGCTATCATCTCTTATTTCTGTACCAGCCTACAGTTCGAACGACACTGGGCCCCGCCTGTTTCCTCCCCAGAGTCTCTGCAGACTCATTTTAGCTCTACAAACCCGCCTGATGTTTTCCAAGGACAGTTTACAAATGGCCTGTACTCACCCAAGTAGAAGAAAGAAGTCACTCCGGACTCCAGGACATACTGAACATACTAAATTAAAGTCTCGGTTCTGCTGGTTGTAATTGGTACTAATCCAGGCCACCTGCAACACGGGGTGGAGCGTGGCCTAATTTACAGGGTGCTTAGGGCTATCACATGAGACAAAGCATAATAAACCACTTGTGTGGCTGATGGTTGTGGAGGATGGGGAGAAAAGATGGCTCTTACACTGTTAGGGAACACTGCAAGGCCTCCCTGAGGTGTCTAATAGAATACCAGGCAGGCGGACTCGGATTGAAAGCCCAAGACTGCAGAATGGATTTGCCGGTCTCTTTGAGCCCCTGGGTCCGCAGGCAGGAAATAAGACAATGCCCTACTCCAAGCAGGGGACAATTGTTAAGTACTTGTTGATTGATTGGGCTCCCCATTCTTGGCACAAGTGGGAACAGTGATTTGCCAATAGAGATTTTGTAAACACCCACATTATGGTAATAACCTAAATATCTGCATATTGTGAAAAAGAAAGCTGAATGATGCAATTATGTAAAAACAGTCAGCTCTCTACAGGACTAGCTTTTACCATTCCCTTACAGATGTAGAACTTTAACATATACAAGCAGGAATGGAAGTGTGTTGTGTGTGTGTGTGGGTGTGTCTGTCTGTCTCCCTGGCAGTTCCCACATAATGGCTGGAGAAGACAGCAGAGGACAGCATTCTGTATTGCTTATCCCTAAGGTCAGGAAAATAGATGGGTCCTCCAAGTAGCATACACACTCTCCAGAGCCATTTGTATGGCAGTTAGATCCAATTTTCTGGGGTTATTAAATAAGTTGAATTTGCTAGCCTTGCATTGTTTTTAAAAAAGTACAATAGGAGGGAATGTCCTGTACTCATTCCATTTGCTTGTATAAAGTGTCTTTCTTGTCAAAATTCTTCCAAAGTTTCCCGTCCTCGTTGTGTTTCGACTCCCAAAGATTACCAGGCACATATTCTTTTGGGGAACCTCTTTCTCAAACACCAGGCTCTCCATCCGGCTGGAAAACACTATAGAAAGTATGAATGTGTAACACGGAGTCAGGCAATGCTTTCTGCAAGACTACTCATGGCCATTCTGTTACGTAGAAAATCACCTCCTTCGTTTTAAGATACGTAGTGAGGAATTCAAATCACCTGACTTCACAGATTAACTTGATTACGGACACAGACACAATCAGGACATGGGGATGGAGGATGTAACGAAGGCAGTAACGTTACTCATGTTAGTTTCTTAATACATCAGACTTTCACTGAATGGCTCTGATCCTATGAACTCCTAACTATTGATTTCACCTCAAAGATTTTCTTCACACTTTGGGGAGGGAAGTTATGGGTCTTCGTGAAATGGCTATCCCAAGGTATACATCAGCCTAATTGATCACACAGCTGAAATAAATTTGATTCCAAGTAACACCGGTTTATACTAAACAGTATCTTGTTAGAAACAGAAGGAAAGTTCAACTATGGATTTACGTTTCTGTTAAAATGTTCACTTTAAGAATTTGACTAGCTATGTTTTCAAAACAGCTGATTAAATTACACTTGCTGGCCACTTTCATTTGCTATTCTAAAATGCTTGCATTTAAAGACTTGACTATCGAATTTGGCTATAACATAAGCATCAGAGCGGCTACAGTAAAAGAAGGGACAAGAAGGGATGTTAAAGATCCTGCACCAGGAAGCACTTTGTCTTTTCCTGAAGCATCTTTCAGTTGCAATGGACTCAGGTAAAGATAGCTTTGTATCAGTGGACATTTGCAGAGGCTGGCTGGTGGAGGGCGCGAACAGAAGGGGATGATTGGGTAGAAGCATTTTCCTAAGTTTCTTCTCATCCAGACAGCCTTAGCTCTCCTAACTTCATTTAAGGAAACCTAATCTAAAATTCTGAAAGAATTTACTGAAAGAAAAATGCCCAAGACATAGCAATAGCCTTGACAGTTCAACCATACTATTGTTTTCTGGTTTAACTCCCACATGGACTTAGGGCATACAAATTGTTGATTTTGTACATAATCCTATCATCCTTCTTGTTAATGTCTACATCATCCTATTTTTTTTTGATGAATCAGATGCCAGAGGAAGGAAAAATATTAATTTTTACCTTTTGTATTTACTGGAGAATGCTACCGAACTAATCCAGAATGAAAGGAATTCAATCTCTTTTAAAAGACTCAGGATAGTTCACTTTATAAAAAAAAGTGAGTCATTTTTGGGGTTTTTTGTTTTTGTTTGTTTCCCTTAAGCAGAAAAGACCCACTGTTTGGGGAGAAGTTCATCTGTCACTTGAGAAGCTGCCTGTGCCTGGTGCATGTGCAGAGTAGAAAATTTTCACAGCAATCCTATCTGTAGCTAGGATGGGCTCGGTTTCACTCTGCAGAGAAAAGAAGGTTCAGAGAGGTTTCGAAACCTATCCAAGGTCAGCTAGTTAGTGGATATAGTGAGATCTCTAATGTAATCCTTTGTCCCACAAGGGAATTCACAGATTTCCTGTGTTATTTTAAGCAGAACGCCAGTAAAGATGCTGCAACAAAAATCCTGCCGTTACATTGAAGATACAAAAGGATCTTTAAGGAAAAAAAAGTATTTTGCCTTCCTCTCTGAATGTTGGCACAATTTACAGACTGGCTTTAAAACCCAATAGCGATGAGTGGTAACAATGCCTAAACTATTTATGAAATCATATAGTAGTATTTATACATAATAGACACGATTTGGTTTTTTAAATCTGCAAGACTTCATAACTGACAAGCCATAATTACAGTTAAGACACTCATATTAGCTTATTATTTATCAGGGATTTTTTTTTCTATATATGCTGCCTTTAGAGCCATGGAGCTTTACTTCATCATTTACATAAGAATTCTTTTCATCTTAGGAGAACATATTTTCGTAATCAGACTCATCACAGTTGTTTTCTTTTCATTGTAAATCACAGTTGTACTTACAAATTAGTCTATTATCACAGCAGATTATCAATTTGGTGGGGAATATATTTGCCAACCAGAATAAAAGTAGTTAATAAACATTAATAAGCATCTTAAATAAATCATTCTGCTATTCTTGATTAGATGGTGAATATCAAGCTCCATAAATCAGTCCAAGGAAATAAAATGATGAGGAAGGGAGGCACAGCAAAACCTCCTGAGGCTCTGTGCTACCTAAAAACCAATTGGAAAATAAGGCTAAGCTAATAAACCTTAGGAGAAAATGACTTGTTTGGAAAACAGACAAAGTAAATCCAGATGGCCATCCCCGGTTGGTTGGTTATTGACCACTGGCGATAAAGAGCAAAGCAGCCACAAAATGCCCCAGCAGCCAGGATCAGTTACATCTGCTGATAGCAGAAAGCGGACGTTCAAGAGAACAGACCTCCAAGTAAGCATGTTTGCCGTTAAACCTAGGAGGGCCACACATTAGTTTTGTAAACCTATTTCTTAACCTTCCTGTGCCACAATATTCTTCCATGTGAAATAAAAGATTAACAGTACCTATTTCCATACTCCAGCTTTGAGGATTAAATGAATTTATATGTCGTTAAGAGCTCAGTTCAGCAGTTAGTCTACAGTAAGGACTTAAGTAGTTGTTGGATAAATACACGATGTAACTGTCCCTTTACTACTGTTTCTAACATGGTCCTACTTTGCTTGCGCAGCTTAATATGAGAGGGAATGAAGAAAGTGAGATACTGCCACAACACTATTAAGCAAGAACTGACTCAACATCCTTTGTAAAGAGGGCTGAAATTTCCATTTCTTTCACTAAAAAGAAAAAAAGTTTTGCATTTAAGCATAAGGCTTCTGGGATGTAAGTTTTGTAATTGGCAAATCCTGATAGTTGTGCTGCATTTCAGTTATTACAAATGCACTCAGTCATTGATAACTTGAGTGCATCCTAAAACGCAAGGCTTTTGTGTAAAGCTGAACGTGAAAAACACTTTATTTAGTATTCTTCCTGTTTCTTTGTCCATGAGTGGAATTAGAAATCAGAATCAGTGTCTCACCTAGGACAAGTCCGAAGTAAAAGAATGAGTGCGGAAATTGACTACAATATTTGCATATTTAACGGCATGTCCAATTAACTACTTTGCTGACAGAGATTAATTTGTTATTCATCCTATTGCAGCATATGTTAGTGCCTTGACAGCAGACATGAAAAATGACTGATACAGCACATTGCAATTTTGAAAATGTTAAGTGTAGACTTCAAGGAAATGTAGCCTACAGCTCTGAGAAGAATAACTCCCGCTCAGTGTTGGAAACATGCAAACCAGAAAATGATCACTTTTCAGTAACTATAGAGGCATAAATATCCAGCATGATAAAAAAAATGGTCAGAAATCAATAAGAAATATAAAGGAAACAAAATAGTAAATATTATAATAACCAAATTGTAAGTTCAATTTCTATATGCCTCTTTTAACCAAAAATTCATAGATGTGTTTAAAGATACCATGCTCAGTATCATGTTCCTGAAGCAGATTGCAAATAAGTGATCAATGAAAAGGATAACCACACAGAATGACTTCGAGAGACAAGAACTACAGTTACTACTTTGACAAAGATAAGAATCTCAGTTTTGAAAGCGAAGCCTTTAGGAAAACTACACACATCTTCAAAGGTGCTGTTGAATGTACAAGTTAAAGTGCCCAATCAGATTCTGTGAGCATCTTGCTGGAGGGCACCCACAGTGGCCCACTTATATGTACTCACAGTATCACAGTCACACACAGTTACTATGCTTTATATCCTGTGAGCGTGCACACTCTAAAAGGCAACTGAGTCTTAATTTAAAAATAGATTTAGAATCCCTAAAGTACTACTGTATTAAGAAACATTAAAATATTGTTTTCATCTAGTATCTTTCAATTTTGTACTCATTCTGAAAAATATGTCATGATGACCACACGGTCATTAATAGCCAACACAGGCTGAACCACACCAACTTTAGTCCAGTGGCAACACAGATTATCAAAACAACCATGCAGAAGTAATATTCAAATCAGCAAATTTCATTTATTTATATGTGACCAGATATTACAAATCACTCTTTTAATGTTTACTTGAACGTTTTGCTTCTTCCTAGTTAATAATTTTAATAAGTATAATACTTCCAACAATTTTAGTTATTTGTGAAACAATATACCAAACATATTAATAAACACATTCTATCAAAACCCTGCTCAGATAACTTAGGTTATATTACATACAACATTTAAATTGTGGATCCTACAGCCAAAAAATAAAGACTCTATGTTTTGAATTTCAAAATAAAAATGGCTATAGAACTCATAGCAATTTCATGTAAAACATAACACACACATATCACATTCCTTGAAAATACTCTGCAGAAACACCTGTCTCTACTGCTCCAATTCTGATTATTCAATCATAGATATTAAATCCAATTACTCAGTACAGGAAATTCTGCTGACCTGCCTGTCCCTAGGAATCATCATTATTTACTGCTAAAGATTTAATTGTAATTGTCATTATTTGATTGACATTCATTATATTAGGTATGATCCATTTGAAAATAATCCTCATTTATTAATCCATATCACCTACTAGTTATCAACCTGGCATGACACCAGAATATTTGCTAGAATTCTGTTCACTGAGATATAGATGTAAATTTTAAATCTGTATCCACTTGCATATCTTTTAAAAAAGATTTATTTATGAATTTATTCTTTTGAAAGCCATAGTGACAAAAAGGAAAAGAGAGGAAGTACTCTAAATTTACTTCTCATTGGCTTGTCAGTATAGGAACTAAGGTAGGCCAAAACCAGGAGCCAGGAAATCTATTGTGGCCTACCACATTGGTGGCAGGGGCTTACATACCCTATCATTTATGATCTTCCAAGGGCATTAGCAGGAAGCTTAGTCAGAAGCAGAACACTGGGAACTTGACCCAGCAACTTAACATGGCAAGTCTGTGTCCTAAACAGCCCATGATCTGCTGCATTAAAATGCCAATCGACCCTGAGATTCTTTCAATGGTATGAGTAAGCTACACTTGTTCATCTTGTTTTTAATGAAGATATAATTCTTAAAGAGATCAATGGGAAAGTTGTTGACAGTGTGATGAAGTTCAGCACTTCCAAAACCAAATACAGTCTCTTTCTGTCTTTTTTTTTTCCCCATTGTGCCTCTAATCATATTGTCCTGGAAAACAAAAGTTCTGAAGCTACTTGTTATTTCAGCGACTCTGGAAGAATCGCCAGTTCCCAAAATCTGTTTCATTGTCTGAAAATGATGACCACAAGTCCTTCCGGGGTTGTGATAAAGACTAAATGCGACAGCTCACATGAAGATGCTGTGAAATATACACTGAGAGGTAACTGTGCTCACTCACGTCGATCAGTGGTTTGAGGGAATGCATTGTTACGGGATTTACACGAAAAAATCCTGTATTTTGTGAGAGACTGCTATTTTAAAATGCTACGGAAATCTAAACCCAACACAGAAAAGAAAGGACTGGACAGAAAGACCAGATGCAATAAGCACATTTTTGTAAGAGACCTTTCTTGCAATCAGAGCTTGTAGGCAAACACCAGACATGAATACTGGGACTGACCTCTATATGATGGCTCCCCAGTCTTAACTAAGCCACCTGTATGTCAAGAAGACAACTGGATGGCTCAAATTGCTGCAGTAATTTCTCTAGCTATACTATGCTTAAGATCAATACGATCCCAGAAAAAGACAATAAGTGCAAGTGGTTTTTTAAGACAACTTTATGATTAAAGGAATCTTAGAACTGGAAATGATCTGAGAGTTCTGCTAATCCAACAATTAAAACAGAATATAAATGACAGAAATACATAAAGCCCAATATCACTGAGATCATTAACATGTCAAAAAGTCATAGTTTTTAATTAGGAAAAGACACACAGGGTAGAATAAATGACTCATTGATGGCTAATTCTGATGATGAAAGCAGTAGTGCCATAGCAGTTTTTGCTACATGAACTGAGCTTGGTTACCATATTTTCTTCTTGAAGGCCAAGCTTCTAGAGGCTGGAAATCACCTTTAAGACTATTTTTGGCTATTTAATGTACAGCTTCAAGTAGATGAGTTAGTCCTCCATTATCGGAACACAGTTTCCGTGACAGAGTATTTTAGACGAAGAGGGAAATGACTTTACAGGATGTGAGTTCTACTTCATGTCTACTACTGATTTTCTGTGACTTTATGGATCTAGATTACATAATTATGTAAATATACGATGTCGCTTCTAAAAAAAGGAGCAAAATACGCTCCTTAATGCAAAAGGGAACTGGTGATCAATATGGTAATAGAATTCTAGAAGTCACTTAGGTAGTAACTAGAATCAGGACTAGAACACAGCTCTTTTGGGTTTATTTGTTTTTTAAAGAGCTGTTGTTGTTTATTGGAAAGGCAGATTTACAAAGAGAAGAAAATACAGACAGAAAGCTTTTCTGTCTGCTGGTTCACTCCTGAGATGGCCACAATAGTCAGAGCTGAGTTGATCCAAACCCAGGAGCCAGGAGCCTTTTCCAGATCTCCCATGCAAGGGCAAGGTCCCAAGGCTTTGGGCCATCCTCTGCTATTTTGGGAAGTGGGAAGTGGAGTAGCTGGGACATAAACTGGTACCCCTATGGGATTCTGGCCGTTGGAAGGGCAGGATTAAGCCACTAGGCTACAGTGCCAGGCCAAGCTATCTTGGTTTTAAGGCCTGCACTTTCCACTATACATGGATACTCTTTTGAGTTTCTTTGAGTTATTAAAAAATAATTAGATGCCTATTCTACTCTGGGCACTTTTCAAATTCATGGTTTCATTTATTCACTGAATTGTAACTTCTTATATGAGGACACAGTATTGAACAGAAGTAGCTTAGGAAATTTAAACAATGGTAATAAGTGACCATGGCCAAATTTTTAGATATGTTTCTGAGAATTATCTTTGCCAGGAGATTATTTATACATTAATGTGATTTTCAATCAATGAATCTTCCTCCTTAAGTACATTTGTAAAACAAGTTTTACTAGTATTTGGAAAATGAAAGTTGTGTGTTTTGTAAGAAGAAATATGTGGAGCCCGGCGCTGTGGCCTGGCAGCTAAAGTCCTCGCCTTGGACATGCCAGGACTCCATTTGGGTGCCGGTTCTAGTCCCGGCTGCCCATCCAGCTCCCCGATTGTGGCCTGGGAAAGCAGTAAAGGACAACCCAAAGCCTTGGGACCCTGCACTGGCGTGGGAAACCTGAAGGAGGTTCCTGGCTCCTGGCTTCGTATTGGCGCAGCACTGGCCATTGTGGTCACTTGGGGAGTGATTCATCGGATGGAAGATCTTCCTCTCTGTCTCTCCTCCTCTCTGTATATCTGACTTTGTAATAAAAATAAATAAATCTTCAAAAAAAAAAAAAGAAGAAATATATGAAACAACTTGGTAAAAAGCAGTTGCGCAGGAGCTCTTTCTACAGCCAAGTATTAAAAGGCCATAAAAGGTGGTATAGATAAAATTCCGTTTTGATGTTTTTATGAGATAATATCACACTAAGTCCAAGATGATTGCTATATGTGCATAAATTTTATGATTTTTGCATTTGTGTTTGGAGATTGCCTAGAGAGATAAAAAAAAAAAAGTTGATTTAAGGATTAACTCATTCTAACAATGGCTTAGATTTTCTATGGCTAAGTTGTAAATTTCTCAAGATTTGTCCTGGATGTCTTGGCTTTTGACTCCTCACCCTTAGTGCAATTCCTTCCATTTTTTTCTGGGCTTCCATGAAATCCAGAACACAGACATAAAAACACGTGGATAGTAATTATCCCTGATACATTTTCTGAAAGAGTGAGTAAATAAATGAATGGACAATGTAAGGAATAAAGATACTGAAGTGTAGGCAACCTAAACTTCACTAGGATGCAGCATTGTTTGGCTTGTACATGACTGAAAATGTTAACTGGCCATGTTATTCTAAGCAGCTTTTTAATGTATCCAATTTTGCTTTGAAAAGTCAAAGTAAGGAAGAGGTGTCAAGCAAGATTGCCTATTTCAGCAGAATATTCATAACCAAAATCATTCTGGGTCACTCATGAATTAATTACCACACTAGCTGATTTTTGTTCTTTCACATAAAGCATCTTGTATAAAGTTTTGCTTACTCTTTGGGTTGCTAAATAAAAGAACATAGGAATTGCCCTTCAAACACCAATCTCCTGCCAAACCTCCTTAGCCAGAATCAATGCAAACATCTTCTGGAATATCAGACAGGTGTCTCTCACCATTTTTGCAGTCTGTCATGGCTGTTACAACACACTAGAGGAAGAACTCGGGGCCCTGTTTCTTGCATAATTTCCTCTCCAAGAGATCAACCATTAAATCACATGGAGGACTTCCTCTGTTCCAGTTTCAAAACCTCTGTGTGCATGGAATTGCTCTGGGCTATGGGCCACAAAGCTTCTAATTCCAATTTCTCCTTCACTCTGTTGAGAGATCTGGCTCTATTTTTTTTCGGCCCAACTAGTCACATGGCATATCTCAATCTCCCTGCATGGAAAATTACATTCCAAGTCCCTGCAAAACCCACCACCACTTATAAGTCTGGAATCTGTACTGAAAGTGTCTCGAAAAGCAAAATGTTATACATTCAAGACATAATTATTATCTTTATATAACAGCACTGGGATACTTGAGTTACAAACCACGCTTTTTAAAATCTGTTAACATTTGCTTCTGAGAAAGCCCCTTTGCCCTTTAATAGTTATAAACTAATCAAGGCGACATCATTTCCGGAGCTAATGTTTGTGGGACAGAAAGGGCTAGCATCGGTGTGCTCAGATGTGGGATGGCTTTTTCCTTCCTTTATCTCCTGAAATGATCGATAGGCTTTGAGCTAATTTTCCAAAGTCTGGTACTTAGGAAGGCAGGGAGCTGGGATGAGGACCTGAGCTTTGCACTTACATCATTCTGTGCTCTGCACATATGGCACGACACGAAAGTCACACTGGCTGAGCACATGGGTCTATTCTGGACCCTCGTTGGCTTTAAGTGGCACTCGTCATTGCAAACAGGCTTGTTTTCCATCGTTTACAGTCACACAGTTCTCTATGTATTTAGGGAAGGAGAAATGATGTTCCTATGAAAATAGTTGTACCATTTTCTTTTCTAAGTACATGCAAAACAAAGTGGGGCCCTGCAGTGTTCTCAAAACCCGCTTCTCATATGCACTTAAAAAGAATCCTCATCATAATCTCTGTAACTGGGTCAGCTCGCACAAAGACACCCGGGGTAGCCATAAGCACTTCTGCACCCCGTAAACCTTGTAAGTGACACCTCATAATAGTGCAAATGAAGCATAGCATGATGAGAAAATGAAGAAGAATGAACCTGGATAGTCAACCCAGCAGACTGCAAAACACAGAAGGAGACTCGAATCTATTCCCTAAAATATAACACATACATGTCTTCATTTACACATGGAAGCATGTATATGTAGTCCCTATTATGAGAAAAACAAAAGATGATTGCTGCAAATTCTACTGGAACCATGCAGGCTGGTTAACTGGGGCATCTACACACATACATTTGTAGTATGCTCAAATTTTGAACTACACTAATTTTCACCTTCCTAATTTACATGTGGGAATTGAGCCTGTTGGCATTTATCTCTCTGTGTTAATTTCACTCTCCTCTGCTAGGCTCAAAGATTCTTTTCCTGTGAGCCCTTTGTCCCTCACATTAGCTAAATAACCAGGGAACTTACTGACCCAACAAATTCAACATCACCTCTTTCTTTTTAGGTTTCCTTTTAGCTCTCGCCCTGCCTGCGCTTCTCTCAGCCCCTCTGCACTGCCTCCTCACCCTCAGCTCTCCGTCCTCCACTCTCAGAGGCTTATTTTTCATCCTAATGTGTCTCGATTGTGCTCTATAGAGTTAATTTTCTCTTTTCAAAGTAGGAAATGGGTGGACTATGGAACATTCACACCTAGCTTTTTTCCCCCCGGGAGTGAACTGTGGTCACTGACTGGTAACTTTGCTGTGTTGAATTAAGACAGAAAAAAAAAAAAGAAAAGAAAAGAAAGCAGGAAACCTTTTTGAAAAGAATATGTAGTAAGGGTAGTTTTCACACACAAATACAATCACACGCCAGAGCCTGCAGAGACAAAGTTCTCTAACCTGAGTGAGAACAACCACTGCTGTCACACAGTCCTCACTTTTTTCTTTCTCAGTGATTACCTTCCTACACACACACACACACACACACACACACACACACACACACACACACACACACAATCTCTGTATTCTGGACGGAAAGCAATGTTCGTAAAGACCAGCAGACGGCGCCCGACAGGGTGGGAAAGAGGAAGGGTGCTGATTCTGCAGCAGGGCACCCCCCACCCCTTCCCACTGATGTTCTCATTGCCCAATGTCTCCAGATAGTCTCCCATTTAACTGCCTAATCCCTCAGGAAAGGCAGGGCTACAGCACGGGAGAATATGTACGTGCCATTAATAGTCAAGCTCCACCCGCTGGTACAATTAGATGACCCACTGCCTGGCATCCCCCTTTCTGGCTCACCACACCCGCCCACCCCCACTTTCTGTCTGCCTCTCCTGTGCCCTGGCTGCCTGCCCTCCTGCAGCTCTCAGGGAATTCTGCACAGAGAAAGGGCAGGGCGTGAGGACTGATACCAGGTAAGGGGGAAGCAGCCAGCTCCCAGAATTCTGAGAGGGAGTGGCAGCCAGAGCTCCAGACGGTGGGCATCTCCTCACTGTGACTGGTAGCTAGGAAACTTGGGTTTGGGGCATGGCTCCTGCCTCTGTACTAGTGATTCCTAACCTAGGAGAGTCTTGAGGCCAAACGAGGGGAGGGAGGGAAGGCACCATGTCCTAGGACCTGTCTGAAGTACCTTCTACTTCACATCCAAAGACGCGTTGCCCGGGAGACCTGGTGTCTTTTCGGTTACACTGTGCCCTGGGGTCTCATTTCTAAGAACTGCGCCCAGGTAGTAATCCTGCCCCCTGGAGGAGGGGCCGCCCTGGAAGCACAGGCGCTGCTGGTGAGAGAGTAATTACACGGTGAGAAGGTCTCCAGGGGTATGTGAGGTCTGAAAGGGGAACCGACCCTAGGAGCACAAATGAAGACGTGTACCCACAGCCTTCAGTGCACTGTCCTCAGGGTGAAGGGACCTTGAGAGTGGAGGAAAGGCTCTGAAAATGATGCCATGCCTTTGGTGCCTGCTCTATCTATCTATCTATCTATCATCTATCCATGCATGCCACTCAGGGCATCTGTAATTGGTATTCATCTGAAATGGCATTTATCACATTGTTGGTATTCTCTGCAGACAAGAACCCTGCAAACCAATGCTTGTCCCTACACATCACTCTTTACAATGGACTTGGAGGGGAGAACAGCTTCTCTCCAC
Organism: Ochotona curzoniae; assembly: GCF_017591425.1. Taxonomy (NCBI): domain Eukaryota; kingdom Metazoa; phylum Chordata; class Mammalia; order Lagomorpha; family Ochotonidae; genus Ochotona; species Ochotona curzoniae. Next base: position 66,085,167 of record NW_024466599.1, read on the forward strand.
TCTAACTTCTCCTCAGGGTAGACCCCTTGGCTTAGTGCAGGAAATACTGACTCAAACAAAACCTTGCCTGCCTGGTAGGAAGCCTGCCCTCCTTCCTCCTCAGCCTTTAGACATAAAACCCAGGGAGACTGGTTGGTGTAGCCAAACCTCACTCTGTTCAATTTAGAATAAAATTGAGCCACATCCTCAAGCGAAGAGAAAAGCACACGTGTTTGGGTCCACGGAAGAGGAATGTTATGCATGGGTCCCTTCGGGGCCTCAGGTAGGGTCAGGCCAGCCCTGGAGAGGGTGCCTCGGTTATCCTGCAGCCTTCTCCAATGAAGGGAGGAGGCGTGGGCAGAAGGGACCAGCCTCCTGTTGAGTGAGTCCCAGGACCACTTCTCTGCCTCTGTAGTCTGGGCACACTTTGGAGGAATGTGCGGGCAGGAGCCTCTCCCTCCCCCAGACTCGGGAAGCTGGGCAGGAGGTGGGGCACCGTGCACAGTAGACAAAAGGTTCTGCAGAGCCCTCCTCTCCAGTACTCAGGTCCCCCGGACTGAGCATCGGGCCACCCAGTGACCTTCCGGTGAGCGACAGCCCTCTTCCCCGGCTAGTATTTTTTTTCCCCCAGCTAGTATTTTTCACAGGTGCCCACGTCTGTGTCGCCGCACCTTGAAGGGGAACGCCCCTCCCGCCCTCACCACCAGCGCCCGCGACACCTTCCCCCATCCGCTTCTATTGTCTTCAAAGAGATAAGTGGATCCCACAAACACACCCAAATGCGTCTCCCTTTCCCTGAGTTCCCAGTTCCTCCGAGCCGTAGGGGCCCTGAAGCGAAGGCAGGGTTGAAAGGGGCGACACGAGGGGCTAACCCGAGAGAACTTGGCATCGCAGACCCACCGTGTCCACCTCGCAAGGATGCCGGTGACCTGTAGATTGCAATAGGCACTGAATGATGCTTGCTGCTGCCATGGAAATGGTGGATGTGGTGCGCTCCCAAACTGGACGCCCCCCATGCCACTCCTAGGAGGCCGCTGAGGGTGAGCGGAACTATCCAAAGCAGGGCCAGGCGCCCCCCTGCGCCGCCACCGCCGCCGCTGCCTCCGGGCGAGCCAAGCTCGGCACCGCACCGGAGCATCCTCCGGTCCATAGCGGGGCGCCCGCAGAGGGGCAGCCGCAGCGGGAGGCAAAGTTTGGGGCGCGGGGAGAGGAAAGGGTGCGCGGGAGCGGGGCACGGGCTGGGCTGCGGGGCCGGCCGCCTCACCGCGCCAAGGCACCCATCCTCTCCCGCCTTCGGACAGTCTTCTCAGGGTCCGGGAGTCCGCCGTGCCGTGCGCCCCAAACAATCCGAAACATAGCCGAGGCAAATGCAGCTGGCGGGAGGTTCGTCAGTAGAGGTAGCTCCAGGGAAAAGCAGCAGGCGCGGTGCGGGGGGCTGCACCCGGACTTCCAAGGCTCCAGGCTCTCCGAGAGCTACTCCCCAAGAGTTGCGGGCGCGAGTGCGTGCCAGAGGTGGGGAGCCAGGAGATTGTTTAAAGCTCCTTCTGAAGGGTCCTCACTTCTACATGACAGCCATCCGGTACGAAGACACTAGATATATCCGTTTAGCATTGTGCGCCGGGACTGGGGAGGCCACTTCGCCGGCCCAACCTCCTTTCAAGGGAGAAGCAGACCCCATGGAAGCGAGGTACCCCTTCCCTCCATGCAGCCCTGGCCGCTTCGCCCGCTCGTGCCAGCCTCCTCCGGGCAGCGCGCGGAGCAGCGGCGCGCATCGCCTGCTCCCGAGGCAATCTCCGCGTCCGCCGCCTCCTGACACTGACGCCCGGCGAGGGGTTCAGAAAGAAGAGTGCGCTCTTAGCCAGGAAGCAGGAATCGAACGAGGAGAGAGGGCTGAGGAAAAGAGGAAGCAGCCGAGCGCGCGTGGGAGAAGCAGAGAAAGGAAGGGGGGAAGAAAAAAGAAGAAAAAGAAAAAAGAAGAAGAAAAAGAAAATCACACACGCTGGCGAAGCAAGGGGCTCTATGCAAATCTGCAGTCTCCAAACAGCAAATCACCGAGGCTCGGATGCAATGCAGAGGACGAGCCTATGTAACGAGGGAGGCAGGTCCAGCTTCCCGCAAAAACCGCCCTGCTCTGCCGCTCCCTCGCGTTCTCCACACATCAAAGGGACACGTGGACTGCGATGCCCGCAACACCTAAAACAGCAACTCTGCTTCCTCAGACAGGTGATCCCTCAATCCGAATTATCAGGGCGCACAACACCGCGCCTCTACCCCTATGGTTTAGCTGTAACCAGTGTCTTGAGAGCTCCCCAGAGGAAAAAGATTTCAGCTCTTTTTATTGGACCAAACTTGTTCCACCAGGAGTTCAAACCCAAACTACTAAATATGGCCTGACATCATCTACTCAGGCATCAGTTCTGATGGACCTGTTCATGACAGATGTGTCTCCTGACAGAGAACCCTTCACACTCATGTAAGGCAGTGGAAGTTCCGGGGACAAAAACTCAGGAGTGGAAAGGGATGCATGAAGGGAAGAAGTCCAGCTTGTGTGATCTTCCTGTCTCATAAGGAAAAACAAAACAAAACAAAACCACTAGGAAACAGCATTCCTAGATCTAAGACCCCAAGGAAAACCGGGCATCCATCTAACGCTGGTGACACCTGCACACTGAGCAGGAGCCCGTGTGCTCCAGAGAAAAAGCAGCAAAGCCAACACACACTGGAAGGGTAGACCAACAATGCAAGCGGGCTTGGGTCCCAGGGTCACAGTCACCGCAGGCTAGAAGTTATCTCTCAGGACAATAACTGAACCACTTCCCACCCCCTTTCCAGAAACACAGTAAAAACGATGACCTGTCCAGCGGCTGCATATTTTTAAGTCTTTATGCAAAAGCAAACAGTTCTGAATACACAGTTCTCACCAGCTTCTCACCTTCTATGTGATCAACCAACAACCTGCAAACTCCTTTGCAGAAAAGCAGTAATACTGGGAGGGTTTGACTGAAATCATCAGCTCACTCAAGCAGTCATTTACACTGGAAAATATGCTGATGCCTGCTATGTAAGCAGCCAGGGCCCCATATCAGGTGGGCAGTAGTCATCCAACGTCTGATTCCCGTCAGAGTTTGATTTTAATAAAGCTGCAATTCCTTAATGGGATGGTACCTTGTCTCTTTGAATCTCCTGTGGATTGATTCCAGATTTTCCTCAAATCCTAAACTCCACAGATGCTCAATTCCCTTCTATAAAATGGTACACGATTTGCAAATAACCTCAATACAGTCTTCTCTATATTTTAAACCAACTCTAAATTATTTATAATAAATAATACTATGACAATGTTACGCAAATGGCTGTTATATCATTTAAGCAGCAATGACAAAAATAGTCCGCACATGTGCAGTACAGCTGTAATTTTTTTAGAAATGCTTTCCATCCATTGTTAAATGAATCTATGACTATGAATAGTCAGCTTTATTACTTTAACTGAAATGGTGTAGTCTTGCTAGAGGTGTTTTAATTGGCTTGAATATGACATGTCTCCTAACCTCCTTCAGCCACTCAAAAGACAGAATCCAGATTCAATGTTGGTCTGCTTTTGCCATTGTCCCTGGCTATTTTCTTACTTTTGGTTGATGTGTGTGTGCTTGTGTGTGAAATGTGTATTTTTAATTCACTGGTAGGAATGTCAGTACTCATTTTTAAAACATCCAATTGAGCTTCAAAAGGGAAATGAAAGTCATGCTGACATTATGTCCTGAAGACTACATCTCTGCATTCTGAATGTGACTTCTCACATGTCAGCAAGGAAAGAGAACTGGATTACAAGTTAGCAAACCTCTGCTCCACTCTCTGTGTCACCAATTACTGGCTATATCACATCAGTTATTCAGCTTCTCCCTGAGGCTTTGTGGCTTCCTTTATAAAATAGTCATGTTCCTATTTTTCCTAACAATGCCACGGGGCATAAAGGATATAATGTAATATTTAATGTTAGAGTACTTTTTAAAAGATCAAATGTTCCTTACAATTAAAGTATGAATTCCATCTCTCTTCTCATCTATGTAATCTATGTATTTGAGCTGATTAGCACGTTCAGTGCAGTCAGCTCCCTTTCACCTAGAAGAAATGTAGGGTGTTTCATTCTTCTACAATAACCTCATTTATGTTGCTAATTTGTCCTTTCCCCTTTAACTAGATTGTAGATTCCTAACAGGGACAGGAATTGTCTTCGTTCGTACTCCCTCTAGTGCCCAGTATATGTGAAACATAACTTTGTCTCTTGGTATAAACTTCTCATTTACGGTAATGATGGTTTAAAAACTCACCATCAACACCGAATTCACAAATACGAATAATGAATTATCACTCCTTAAGAGGAAATGCAGGATTACATTTCCAAGAGCTTTTGGTCAAAACATTTTGAACAACTGACCCATACATAACCTTGTTTCACATGAATTTCTGTTTAAGTATGTATTATTTAATATATACTGTTAATTTTTTAACACTGAATTCATGGACAGTAACACTCTCATTCATGAATATAGCCTATTTAAAATATGCATTTAATGCATGCATTACAGGATTCTTGTACTTAAGAATATAAGTAGCACTGGGACAGGAGACTTAGCAGTCATTGTAAGCAGCAAAAAATCATCAATAAAAAGCATTAAAACATGACAAATGTGGTAGTAAATAGATAACAAGCAGAGTACAGGTTTACAGTAAGAGCCAAACAAGGAGAGTTGCCTTATTCAGCCTTACACAGGCACATTTGAGTCAGGGACTAAAATTTTTTGTCATCCTCCTAATATTTATTAATGACTGGCAAACTGCCATAAGTATTAATTTGGTATTACAAATATCCTTTAGTGAATCTGTGAACAATAAATGCGTAGAAACAACCGTGTTTGCTATCTCCTAATTGCTCGGGAAGGATGGGATGGGAGTTGGGAGAATGGTTTGTATAAAGTAAAGCCACAGGATCAGAGTAAATGTGGAGGAGTCTGAACTTCTTTCCTAAGTGAATTCAATGAAGAACAGGCTTCCCCGCCTGCCTTCTGTTGTCTGGGGGCCTTGAGAGATAAAAGTGGGGTTAGAGAAAGAATAGGCCAGAAATCTTAGTTTTACTGCAGTCTCAAGAGCTGAAAAGAAAATATTTATGACTACTTCGGAAGAAGAGATTGTAGTTACAGTCTTTCAGGCAGATGCCTAGGGCACCTTGGCAATACTTTAGAAGGTTCCAATGTGGATGGCATGATACTGATGCTGCAGCACTTGTTATAAATGGTTGCAATTTTGTGGAACAGAGAGTAATTCTCTTTTCACATGGTGAAAAAAAGTCTTGTGGTTAATCCTCATGCCTAGTCTGGATGAAGAAAAAAATAAAAACTCTGCTTACTCTTTAATTAGAATCTTGTTGGCTTGGAATCATATAATCTAGGGAAACTGAGGCAGTATCGAATAAACCTTTTAGATAAGTAAAGCATTGGTTGGAAGAAACATGATGTTTGATTACTAACAATTCATTCCTAAATGTTTCAGCGCAGACAGTGTGACAACTGTGTGGGTTAGCATCGAATTCTACCACATTCATTAGAATAAGTGCATTCATCAGGATTGATGTGCCAACTTCTCAGTCAGATTTATAAAACTTGGAGGTAGTTTCTAGAAGTCTTGATGTATTATCTTTGTCCATCATGATGAAACTTTTCATATTAGTTAGAATATATGCTGCAAACAGGTGAAACTATCAGGTTGTCAGTTAATGTAAAGGAATTTACGAGTGCGTACTCTTTGTTGAAATTCTTGATATGCAAGATATCTGGATTAGCCAAAATCATTTATAGACACACTTCTACTTGAACAGATTACATGAATCTAAGAGGCCTTCACAATGAATAATAATAGTTAACACATAGTTGACCATGCCCATACTCTTAGAAATTTGTTTATTAATTCCCGTTATCCCTAAAAGAACAACATCAGGTAGGTACTACTATTTAGCTCCAACAGTTCTTAGTCAACTAATTCTGAGAGCTGGCGAGCTGCCCATTGAAATACTATCATATTGGCTCCAGAGAAACAATTTTTGCTATACATTTTTCAGATTCCTAAAACAATGAAGGAGAGGTTAAAATCGCTTAATCTCCTTGTTAATACATGTTTATTTCTATAGCAGAAATTGGGCTTCATTCATTATGAAGTACATTCATTATGATTGTGCTTGTAGGAACTCTTACAGGAGTGTTAGTCTTCACATGCCACTAACCCTGAGTACTGAGACCTAGGAGAAAGAACCAACAATTGGGTCTTTTAGGTTCAGTTGAAAACTGAGGAAAACAAAGAAATAAACAGAGGAGGAAGTGAGAGGAAGAGAAATGGAAGAGCAATGCTATTTCAAATTATTTTTCATATTCTAAAAATCAGCCCTTCTGTTTCAAGAAATGGGATGGGTGTCAGGAATACACTTTCAACCTTTGCATGTTTTTCTTAAGCTTCATTAGAAATCCTCACAGCCCGGTATTAGGCTTTTAAAATAAAAAAGTAGACACTAAAAGCAGCAGAGGGAAAGTACATTAAAACTCACAGGCAGCACTAATCTTTTAAAAATTAAAAATGAAGAGAGTGTCCATCTTGCATTTTGCATTTCTATAGGAATCAGCACAAAGAAAAGCTATGCAGATGCTCACATACCCATCTACTTTCCTTCCTGAGTTGGAGCTACACAGAGAATAAAGAGGAAAAGTAAATCAGACAGATCTTTTAGAAAAGAGATCATTGTAAAGAGGAACCCTATTCTTGCTACCTCTCTGGGTTTGTGCAGGTCCTTGAAAGTATTCTACAAGAACAGGAGAACAGAAGAGTGTGCAGTGAGGCCAAATATAAACAAACAAATAAATAAAAGTCTAAAAATATTCCTGGAGATTCAATGCAATCCTTTATTATTCAGATAATAAATACGTGTTACAGAAAAGTAACGTTATTTATGAAGCCTTATCTAAAAGTAAACCTTCATTTTCTACCACTCATAACCCAGTCCTAGCCAATGCTTGGTGAGTTCAGTCAGTCATTATCCAGAGCCTCCATCTTTCTTTAACAACTCAGAAGAATAGGTGAGGATGCTGTGTAAGCCAATGTAGTATTCTATTTGTTTATTCAAATTAAATTGCAACTTGGATGTGAAGTTAATTGTACAAAACAAAACAAAAAAAGATTCATTCAAATCAATGTCAAGGTTGTGCTTAGAACTGAAGTATTTCATGATGCTAACTTTTTTTTCATCCTATTTGATAAATATTTCACTGGCAATGTCCTGCATCAAACTTGATGCCTAAGCATAAACCGTGTTATAGATATTTTACTACAGTTTTATCTTTAAATTGGCTGGTCATCAACCCAATCAATTATAGTCACCTTATATTGTTCCTATACCTTCTTTTCTTTAAGTATTATTTATTTTTCTTGGAAAGGCAGATTTACAGAGAGCAGGAAAGACAGAAAGACCTTCCATCGGCTGGTTCACTCCCCAAGTGGCTGCAAGGCCGGAGCTGAGCCGATCTGAAGCCAGAAGCCAGGAGCTTCTTCCGGGTCTCCCATATGGGTGCAGGGTCCAAAGACTTTGAACCAACCTTTACTTGCTTTCCCAGGCCACAAACAGGAAGTTGGATGGGACATGGAGTAGCCAGGACACAAACAAGCACCCATAAGGGATTCCAGCAGATACAAGGTGAGGATTTCCACATGTTCAAACAACTTGCGTTGCTGATACACTCTTCCATGGGTTTTTGCTCTTCTAATGTGCCTGTGCTCTCAATGTCAGGGCATTACAGGTATCTGGAGTACAATACTATGCACCTAAATCCGTGTCTTACTGGTGTTATTCATGTGACTTTGGGCTTAAAGGCTCCCTGCCCTGATGTCCTCATTTGTGAAAAGACTGCATACTTGTTTATAATTGAACTGCAGCAGGTTTTTTTTAATACTAAGAATCAAATAAATATGTTACTCTATATGCATAATACATACTTTAGCTAGTTGCTAAGGACTTAAAAATAATGACATGTTATATGGTTTTTATTTTAGCCATATTCTAAACTTCATAGTAAGATTTGCCTACTTGCCTAATTATTTCTCTCAACACAGGTTTTTATCACCTCTGACATATGAAAATCCTTCTTATTAAGCTCCCAACCCATGACCATGCTGGCTCTAGTCACAGCCCAACACTAGCCATGGTGGGAATTTGGAGAATGAACCAGATAAAGGAACTCTCTTATTAGTTCTTTTTCCTTATTTTCATTCTTCCATTCATTCATTCTGTCTCTTGGACTTTTTTAAAGTAAAAATTTCATATAAAGACAGAATTTTAAAATGAAGTTTATGTTTTGTACAAGAACATTTGGAAATACGTATAGGTTTTTACATCAGATCCATTTCTACAAACTTTGTGAAGACTCCTCATGTGAATTTTTTTTTGGTACCATCTGAAAATTTCTCTTGTTAATGTGATGTTTTACAAAGAAAACAGATTTATTCTAGTTTACAAGTTCAATTCTAGGAACATGACATTTTACCTTTTTATTTCCCGTCATCCCTTTCCACCTTTCTCTGCTCTTCTTCCCCCTCCCCCTTCCTCCCTCTCCTTCTCACTCATTCTCCTTTTCTATCTTTCCCTCCCTCTTAGTTTTATAGATAAGTTAGAGAAGTGTCCATAGCTTTTTGAATCATTGTCCAAAATTAAGGTTCTTTCTAAATGATCCTTATAGATTAAACACTTCCAAATAGGCTGCTTTTTTGTATATATGTTTTGGCTTACTTAATTTTTTGAAAAACAGAAATACAAAAAGACTCAGACATAGATCTTTCACTCATTGGTTCACTTCTCAAAGATCTACATTAGCCAGGACTAGGCCAGGCTGAAGCCAGGGGACTAGAACCTTCCTCTTCTCTTTTATTTTATTATTATTATTTTACTTCTTTGACAATATTCATGCTATTCCTTTGTAAAAGCTTTTTTTTTTTTTCCCATGGGTGCAGCATCCCACTCCTGAGTGCTACCTCTAGTCTTAGGTGCTTTGGGCTTAGCTCCTCACTCATGCTCCTGGGAAAGGACCAAAAAATGATCCAAGTAATTGTGCACTTGCCTCCTGCATGAGATCCAAATGGAATTACTGGCTCCCAACTTCAGCCTGGCCCAGAGCTCGTCCTTGCAGATAATCAGAGAGTGAACTATTTGATAGCATGCTTTGTTGACTGGCACCAACTTCATTATAAAAATTCAAAAAGGGCCCAGCATGATGGCTCAGTGACTAAATCCTTGCCTTGCATGTGCCAGAATCCCATACAGGTGCCAGTTTGTGTCCTGGCTATTCCATGTCCCATTGAGCCCCTTGCTTGTGGCCTTGGAAAACAGTAGAGGTTGGCCTAAAGCCTTGGGACCCTGTACCCATGTGGGAGAGCTGGAAGAAGCTCCTGGCTCCTGGTTTTGGATCAGTCAGTTCTGGCCAATGCAGACACTTGGGAAAGCAAACCAGTGGACAGAAGAACTTTTTGTCTGTATCTCCTCTGTATAAATCTGCCTTTCCAATAAAAATAAATCTAAATATAAATAAGTAAAGGACAGCACTATAGCAGAAATTTAATAGAGTTGTGCTGGAATGAGTGAGGGAAGATTAGCTTTACAAATTAGGGAAAATAATAACTTAGTAGTTACAATTTCATAATTGCAGGTAGTTCAAGTGTCTTAAAATATTTATTTCAAGATGAGTAGATATACTCTATTTTTAAATGATAGGAAATTTTTTTGATACTTCCATTAAAAATATAACACCTCAGATGTTTTGAAATATCATTAATGGATGGGGAAAGTTAAGATGGCCAACCACGGAGGATTGGTGTAGGGGAGAGTACAGAGAGAGAGGGACAGAACTGGGCAGAGGAGAGAGCAAGAAGTGTAGAATTGCAAGGAAAGGTTTCCAAAGCTCCCTGGACCTCACAGAACCAAGAGGATCCGCACAACTCCCAGGGGCAGCCCGGAAAAAAGGAGAGGGAAAAGTCCCTCAACAAAGCATCCTACACCTGGAGAACTCGAAACTTGGTGAGTCACGAATCCAGGTGGGGGAAAAGCCGGTGGGAGCCTGAGCCAACCCAGAGCAGACAGAAGGAGTTGGAAGGATCTTTAGAACTACAGAGAGACAGGCAGAGATCCCACTGGCAGAAGCAACAGACCTCAGGAGTGCCCGAGGTCCCAGTAGTGGAGGCAAAAGTGAATAGGGGGCAATCCAGGCAGAGGTGGCAGCGCGCTCCCACAGAAGGAACCGCCTTTGGAGAAGGAGCAGTGGGGAAGTGAACATGAGCACAGGAGCTGCGCACCGAGAGCACCCTGAAACTGTTCCCCCTGCTGGGGCACTGGGCCTGACACTGCTGAGGGTTGTCCAAATTCTCTCAGGACAGAGAGACAAGCCCCCAGGCTATGAAGTTTCTCTTCTGCTCTCTGCCCCTGCATACTTGGGTCAGCTGCATAGCCAACAGACCGCAGGGGAACTCAGCGGAGGAGGTACAAATCCAGGGGTGAACAAAGCTACCCAACCCCCCATCATTGCTTGCTGTGACCCATAGAGTGTGGAGAATTAAGCTCCTGCCTGCACACCTGCTCTAGGCTACTGCACTGAGATCAAAGCCTGTAGACAAGCAAGTCAGAGACTAAAATCCCAAAACGTCAAGAAACCACAACGCAACGTGGAGAAGCATTGGGAAAAGTAATGATGAAAGAACCAGCACTTCCCCTCAAAACGACCAAAACCAGTCTCAATCTCTGAGTTGCGAGATGAAAACATTGAGGAGCTATGTACGCACGCAGGGATGGTTCAACATACGGAAAGCTATACATGTGATACACCATTCCAAAAAAACTCAAGAACAAGAATCAAATTCAAATGCCTAAAAAACACATGAAAAAATGCTCAAGCTCTCTGGCAATAATGGAAATTCAGATAAAACCAACACTGAGGTTCCACCTAACGCCCGAAAGAATCGCCCACATACAGAAAACTACCAATAACACCTGCTGGCAAGGTTGTGGAGAAAAGGGGACCCTACTCCACTGCTGTGGGAATGCAGGCTAGTGCAGCCACTATGGAAGTCAGCATGGAGAAGACTTAGACAATTAAAAATTCACCTATCATACAACACAGCATTTCCACTTCCAGGAATATATCCAGAAGACTTGTTATACGGCGAAGCAACATGCACCCCAATGTTTATTGCAGCACAATCAACAATCGCAAGAACTTGGAAGCAACCTAAGTGCCCATCAACAGAGGACTGGATAAAGAAACTGTGGTTCATCTACACTATGGAATACTACTTGGCAATTTAAAAAAAATGAAATGCATAACCTTTTGGCCAAATGGGCCACACTAGAGACCATAATGCTAAAGAAAATGAGCTAATCCCCAAAGGTTAGGTATCATATGTTTGATATCATATCATATCATATCGTATCGTATGTGAATCTTATTCTGTGTTAATCAATGTTACTTCATACTTGTACCTAACAAGAACGTGTGATGTAAGTCATTAATTAACCACCCACAAGAGGCAGATTGTTTATAACCACCTGTGATTGTCAGTGTCCACATATAACTGTTATTGGTACGGCCCATAAACAACAAAGGCCTACTCCTCAGTGTACCTATATTAGGGCTCCAGGATACAAGAATTAACCTACAACGAAAAGCTATTCTCCTACATGGCTGGGAGATACTCCAGTGGAAGCATGATGGAGTTGGGAAAATTCACGATGGACACACATTATGATTCTAGAGAAGAGAGCAGTGGGGAGAGGAGGGGAGAGCCCACCGCCAACTAAATTGTATCAAAAAACAATAAAAATTATTTTAAAAATATCATTAATGAATTTTTTTTAAAAAACTGTCATTTTGTGAAAAAACTATTTTTATCACTTTTTTCTCCGCTGTTGCTAAGATCATTACCCTAGAGAACTGTGTGTTTATCTTGACAGATGTTCCTAGATCTTCATGCCCCTATAGAATTGTTTCTGGTTACATTGAGGCATACTAGAAAATATAACACCTGCAAAGTAATGAACTTAGTGCATTCTAAATAAAATAAACCATATAGCAAGCAGAATTAATCCACTAATGTCTTCCTAATGAAGCTTTCATTAGGCATATGGTGAGGTCTTCAATGCTTAACATGTGATAGGTATTAAAACTAAACACACCAAATAATTTTTTCAAAGCATCTAATAATTGTCTCATATTCTTTTCAAATAAACTAGCTCATGCTCAGATTGGTTTCAGAAACTAATCAAAGAGAAACAGGAAGTAGTTTTCATTTTCAAGAATTTTTTATTCTACTAGAAGAAATAAATATCTCATTTATGATTGTCCTTTAATAACTAGAACTGAACTTGCTGTTCTCATTTTTAAGAGAATGGAAAACTTTAATTTTTCTGTGGTTTTGTGTAAAATTTCAAGCATTAATAAAACTTATAAGACACACATTGAGAATGAAATAGTTTTAGTCCAATTCATACTGGTTTGCTTTAAAACTAACCCTACTACATGGCAGAGCAAATAAGCTTAAATTGTGGTAAAAAAAAAAAATGTCTTAATGGGCATTGGAAAAGCAACTTCAAACAAATAAAATCAATGTCCCTTCATATAAACAATCTTTTCATTTACCATTTGTCAAAGACAAAATTCAAAGGATCTTGCCGGAAAACCCGCCTCTTTAGAAAATCACCAGTTTGGGAGCATATACTGTTTCATTCCAGCTAGCATTCAATGATAGAGTATTCCAAGTTCTTAATTTTTCATTTGAGTTTCCTTTATAAATTAACCTCCTGCCATGGTATAATCACAGTTGTCAATTGAGATTTGAAGATCTTATCCGCCACACACTTTACTATTATTATTATGTAAATTGACTCATCTCAACTACTATTTTACTGCCAAGTTCAGAGGAGGCAAGCAAGCGGACCTGGCAATAAAAGTAAAGGTGGGTCTTTTCTCCATCAGCAACAGGAGCTGGAAACAGAATGAAAGCAACGGATCATGAAGAAAACCAATTTCCTACTTGAGGGATTAGACAGTACCCTCTTTTGTAGTGTTAAATCAAAGTTTTAGTTATCTTTTCAAGTAATACTGATTTCCTTCTATTTACATAAATAGTTTATACAGAAACTGCATGAGACCGCCAAACACTATGCTCTCAACCAATCAATAGAAGAGACAAAAAAAAATTAAAATTCAAAAAGTCTCCTTTAGGATGTACTGCTTTAGCAAGCTTTGACACAACATAGGGGGAAAAATTAAACTGCTACGCAAGCTGAAGATAATTAGCTTAACAAAAAGAAACTTACAATGATACAGGAGGCTTTTTTTTCCCCCCTTTCTTTAAAGAAAATACAGGTGATTTTTATTTTAAATCCACTCTCATTTGCTAGCTTTGGAAAATAGTAAACTACGTAAATTTCAGCGAATGTTTGCTTTGCATTTCAGGTTCACTATATCAACCACCGCCCACAGTCAGCAACAAATTAAGATTTGAGAAACTTTACAGCAGACAGCAGTGCTCAGGAATTGCATGTGAACATCCTAATCAAGTTAATAATAAGTCTAGTAATAATTTCATGAAAAAGATGTGGGGACAGAAATGATCCCATTTTCCCAGTCCATTTTCTTCTAAAGTTCTATTGCTTTTATGACTTGTATTTCAGGAAGCGGCACACTTTCCATGGAGAAAGTGTCATGCCACATAAGGACAAGAAGTCTCCATAGCTAAATAATAGGGTTGTAATAAAACATTGTGATTCTTATAAAATTACTAATTTGACCAGTTCGATATACATGTCTAAAATCCTACCCTTCACGTTATTGACAGATAACTGAAATAACAGTGGGTGATCAGTGGACAAAGCTCTGGCTATTAGTTTCATTTCCACTTTGTCAAAATAATCATACTTTTAAGTCACTCTTAACTCTAAATCCTATAGAATCAAAAAGAACAAAACAAGTATATTAACACAGCAGATATTTTCTCTACAAAGAGAGTAAGATTTTCCAATTTCTTTTAAAGATTTATTTATTTATTTTTTTATTGGAAAGGCAGATATACAGAGAGGAGAGACAGAGAGGAAGATCTTCCGTCCGATGATTCACTCCCCAAGTGAGTGCAACGGCCGATGCTATGCCGATCCGAAGCCAGGAGCCTCTTCTGGGTCTCCCACGTGGGTGCAGGGTCCCAAAGCTTTGGGCTGTCCTTGACTGCTTTCCCAGGCCACAAGTGGGGAGCTGGATGGGAAGCAGGGCCGCAGGATTAGAACCAGCGCCCATATGGGATCCTGGGCGTGCAAGGCGAGGACCTTAACCACTTGCGCCACCGTGCCGGGCCCAAGATTTTCCAATGTTACAATAATTTACAATTTTACAATTTGTACAATAACCTATTGTACAAATTAGGAAATTGTGAAAATGTGGAGGAGTGAGTGACCATGCACAGAAACCAACTGAGAAGAGTTCAGAATTATAACCAAACTGACTAATATTTGACTATTGTTATCAAACAATCTTGAAAGAGAGCTGAAGTCATTTACTGTGAGTTAAGTGGGATTTAGAGGAGTAAATGATGTCACTTTAATTCAAACTAAATTCCTCAATCCAATAAATAACAATACTAATACTAAATTGGCTGGATAAATTCAATATGAAACCACTGGGTTTACTGAACAAAACAAAACAAAAACACAAAAAGGAGTTGGATTGCTGATGGATGAGAAAATGAGCAAATGTGTTAAGTGTTTTTGGATATAAAACGCTAAAAAGACATGATTTGTAATGAGATTCATATCCAGCACTGAAGAACTTAAGTCTTCATGATTTACAAGGTAGTATCCATATAGAAACACCAAGATTCATTTTTTTTTAAAAAAAATTTATTAAGTTTTTAAACATAGTATCTTTGAAGTAGTCCTGTCCTTAGCTCACTTGGCCAAATCATCAGCCAAGAAAGATAACAATATTCAATATTGTGCTGACTCCCTGGTCAGTAGAGCCATTATGGGGTGGAGTCGGGGCTTGAAGTACACCTACAAGCAATATGCCCCATGAAACTTACTTGCTTTCCCAAATTTCCTTGCAGTTAGGAACCCTTGTGACCAATTTAATTTTGAGAAAACATGAATGGAAACCATTAGCAACATTTTGTTGTTGTTAGTTTATTTCCTTTTTAAAGATGCACCTGAACACCATGGGCCTCTGGCTTCTTTGCTGTAAAATCATACTTTTTTTGCCTGAACTGAAAAGTTCATTATCTGGGAAAAACCCACCTGAGAATCATCAGGTTTCAATTACATGCCAAAGATGGAGAAGCAAGAAGATCGAAGCAACTTATATGTATGGTGTCTACCTGCAGAAGTCACAGCAGCTCTGTGTCACTTACCTCTGGATTTCCTACTATGCTTGAAAAGTAAAGTGTTTATGCTGATGTGCCAGATTGCTAAGTTTTGGAAACTAATTACCTATCTCATGGATGCAACTAGTTTCTTGGAAGGGTGATCCCTCAGGTGACTCAGCCACCCTGGGTTTCCAGGTATCTAGGGGAAACAATTATCTTTTGAGAACAAATGTGACATGCTTGGGGTTTATCAAAAACTGCATGTATTTCTGGAAAGTTACCATACATTCTTTTATGTGAGAACTGCTAACAATAACTATAAAAGAGCTTACCCAAGGCTCTTATACAGAGGGAATGCCTTCGGATGAAGTATACTGCATACTTGACAAGAAATGCCATCCAGTAACATTTCCAGGCGCTTGGGGAAGCATAAGAGGTCGAGAACATTCAATTTCTAGCGATTTAGAATTAGAGCTTGCCACATCACAATCTCAACCAGTATGTCTCTGTGATGAGCTAGACTTTTTAGTACCAAGCACATCTTTCATGGTCATAAACCAAATGTGAAAAAGTACAGGCTGCTATATACTTTCTCATCTTATTTATCTAACAACGTTTGCTAAATACCTACTTGGCAGCCTGATCCATACCAGGCCATGGACTCTTCCAGAAAGAAACAAACAGAAGTGTGGTTCTGGTTGAGGAAAAATTCCTTAGGTTTTCTGCCTCCTCAACCTGAGTTGGGCCAGCTCTAATTCTCTCTCAAAGTCTGGGCAACAATGACATGTGGTTCATGACCCTTAGAAATTGTCCTGAAGAAGGAATTTAGTCAGCACTGAATGTTCTTGCTTCACCTACCAGTTTCCTACTCAGAGTGTCAAAGCAGCCCTCTGCACATCTCAGACAAGTTTATTGAACAGATGCTTACCACTGTTTTGGCAAAAGTTGTGTATGGAGTTGTTAAGCAGAAAATATTGATCCAAAAAAAAATTCCCTTGTATTTCATATTCTGCCATTCTGCAAGGCAACTATTAACTTTGATGTATACAGGCAATTACCTGAGTTTCAATTGCCCTAACTCTGGGGTACCACATCATGATTAAACGCATACAAGCAACAAGTTCTTGACTTGGGCAGTCAAAACCACTGTAGCATCCAATTGATAGTTACATTGCCTATCCAAAGAATGTCTTTGTCATTGCTTTCTACGCAAACCAAAGGCCTGATAAATACTTTCATGTAAACTTGTTGTTTCTTCTCTGCAAAGGTTGTTCACAAAAATGAAAGCAAAAGTAATCCAGAATCATTTCAGAGTGTCGAGATAGGAGCCAGGATTGTTTAAGTTATTACTCTTCAGCTGCTTATTTAGAATGTTAGCGATAGAATCTTCCACCTTCTGGTTCACTCCCCAGATAGTCACAACCAGTCAGTACTGGGAAAGTTGGGCAATCCTTAACTGTCTTTTCATAAACCATTGTCAGGGATGGTGAGTTGGACATGGAACAGCAGCTGGAAGTTGATCCAGCCCCTCACCGTTATGGCAGAATCACAGGAGGTGGCTCTACCAACTATGCCACAATGCTGATTAAAGCATAGTAGAGCTTATAAAACATATTTGCATTTGGCAGGACATCCTCTTGATTAGAGTCTTATGTGGTTTAGAAAAATTAATAAGAATGAATATAAAATGTTGCATGAAGGGTTGCATAAGCACAGAATGAGAGAAATATAATTTAGTAGTCATTAGTGGAAAAAATAACTCATAGGGGGTGGTGATAACTGAAGAGACAATTAATAAGAAGTAACAGTTTGATATAGCTGTTGAAAAATGTTTTTATAAATTGAATTTTTGCCCAGGCAAAGGACAAAAATTTTAATAATAATCTCCACCAATGGTTTTAACTTTCTATGTGCCCCATTATAAAAAGCCCATTGATAAAATGGGCAAAACAGCTGTATTTATTCTGCAGTGACAGATACTTAGGGATATATTATAGATAGATAGAGTGTTCTATAATATAATATAGAAGACTCTCCCCCCACCTCCCGTCTCTCAAACACTCCAAGAGTTTTCACGAAGAACAAAAGTGGGTTTATTGATTAATTGGCATTCTCACATCAGGAAAGGCCAAAGGGTGGAAAGAGATTAATAAGGAAGCAGACACCAACATTAACATACATATTTATAGAAAGGGAGAGAATGGGTATTTGGAACTAATCTACATTCCCAGAAGGGAATTTCCTATTTATTCCTCTTTACTGGAATCTTACCTTTCGACTTGCCTTTGGATAAAGAAATGCGGGAGTTTGTAAGAAAAAGTTAGCTTTAGGTCTAATAGTCAACCACAAGAACAGGAAGTTGATTCACATACCAGAAGACAAGGGAAGGAGCACAGAGACTATCCTGTGACATATTTGTGTGATCTCATAGGAACTTAAACAAGCCCCAGTTCTAAATAAATATGCTCAAATAATATAACATGTCAGGCTGTTACTTCTATGTCCTGAAAAAACATTGATGCACAGCTACCCTATGTACTTTCAATCTAGAAAAGTAGTCAGTTTTTGATGATCTTTTTGATTTCTGACCATAATATCCCTCCATAACACCCACTGTGGTCTCAACCTCCCACACGACTGAGGCCATCTGGTACCATGAGAGCAAGTGATGCAGAAAAAAAGCTCTGAACCATAACTCCAGGAAAAGTGGAAACTTGTAATGACCAGTACGCTCTCCCAAGGATTTCTGTCAGTCTGGTGCTTCATAAAGAGTATGGATACAAGACACAACTGTAATCTCTCAATTCTGACATAAAGGAGAGAGGGCAAAGGGTCATAATATTGTGGGATGAATGGAACTATTTAGAGACTATAGATGAACTGTCAAATGGAATGTATAAAATAAAATAACGAGTGTGATGGGGCAGGTGGCATAACACATCATCTGCCTGCAGTGCTGGTATCTCATATGGGAACCCATGCATGTCCTGGCTGCTCCACTTTCTGATCTAACTCCTTGTTGATAACCTGCAGAAGTAGCAGAGGACTACCCAAGACTTTGGACCCTTGCCCTCACATGGGAGATCTGGAAGAAGCTTCTGGCTCCTGGCTCTGGATCAGCTCAGCTCTGGCTTTTGGCAGCCATTTGGAGAATGAACCAGCAGTTGGAAGACTCTCTCTCCCCTACCCCTCTCTCTCTGTCTCTCAAAACTGCCTTTCAAATAAAAATAAAAATATTTAGTAAAACAATGACTATAAAATAAAACTATTCCAGTTCCTGAAAGCTTACTTAATTCCTACCTCTTTCATAAAGATTCAATTCATCCACTCACTTCCTCTTTTCTTTACTTGGTGCCTTTCTCTTGATGAGCTTCTAGGTGCTGTGTATTGCTAACCTATTTCTGCAAGTATAGACACTACCTCTCTAACTCTTCTTCAACCTCAGTAGGGCAGGACTGAGGCTCCTTTCAAATGCAGCTGGCTACCCACCTATAGGACTGTCCCATAAAGCCAGCATTTATAGTGGAACTTCAGCCTAGATTTAGGGAATTTCTAAGGATGATTTCGAGAGCCTGCTTTATTAATTAGAGCTCAGGCAATGCTGGCTCTCTTGAGTGTCTGCCAGCCCGAAGACAGGCACAGAGCAAGTGCTTATGGATGTCTGGTGCTGCTTTTATGGCACTGCTTTCTGGCACGACTACACATTGAAGAGACACAGAGACGTTGATTCGCTCAAGGTGCCCTCCCTCTGCCACTCAAGAGTAACTACGAGAAAGGTGATGTCCTTCCCAGGTGAATCTCTGTATCACCTTTCAAATTTGTTTACTCCTACAGCACTAGGAGCTTCCTAGAAAGCACCATGAATAATTATGTACATTTAAGATGATTAGGAGGAAGATGGTGGAGAAGGACAGGAAACCATAGAACGCTGGCACAGAAAACCCTTGGGAAGTTCAGAAGTGTTAATGGAGTTATTGCTTTAACCCTTTGCACTGAATCTCTGCTTTTCTGTTGCTATGAAAAGTACCTCTCTCCCCAAACACACATCTCTGAGTGTACTAAAACAATGTTAGGTGAACTGAAGACAAATCACAAATGATTAACCTATCACACATCTGTCATATGATAGCAAGGAAGTGTTGATCATCATATTTCCTCCTAAAATGAAGTTCAAGGAAGTCACTTCCATTTTGATTTTCACATCTATTCATGTATATGTTTGCATGTCTAATTACTTCACATTGATTCAACTCAGCAATGATCTCTGGCAATTAAGGGCAGTGTTAATGAGCTGTAAAATGAACTCACCCAAGTACCCATGACTTTCAATTGTCTGTTATTACAAAAGACCTTTCTCATCTTCCACTTATTTCCAACTCCCACACAAACCTTCTGCACTTGTATTTTGTTTTTACAAATTCAAAAGCCAAAGTTGGAAACTGCGACTTGAGGACATGTTGCTTATAGCCAAAACCACAGGAAACTGCAATGCGATTGCCTGTATTTTTCAGGCTTTAGTACTTGGAAGTTTGAGAGCCATTTGGTTTTCCATTTCCTTTTGGCTCCACAAAATGTACTTAATAACGATTTCTAACAAAGACATATATTTTATTTTATTAAGAATAGAAAGGTCTCCCTGTATTGAAAATTTTCTAATCACTATGCTTTAATTGTGAAGATAGGGTGACCTAGCTGGATTTGGTGATTTACTCGTGGTTGAAAAGCTAATCAAAAGCGGGTTTCATCCTAGATTTGATGTCCAAGCTTCAATGGGAAAAAGGCGACTCAAAATTTTATAAAAATCCTAAGTGTCCATGTGTTCCTTTTTATGGAGAAAGAATAATTTCATGCATCTCAAAATGGTTAGTGTTCTAACTAACTTGTAAACTATTTCATGTTTATAAAATGTGCTAAAATATTTCAAGGCCAGTTATCCACACTTCCAGCCAAAGGAAGAATCCCTTGGATAACACTAAGGGTGAACAGCATATTGTCTCTACCTGGGCTCCTCGGATAACTGACCACCCATCAGCACTCACATTCTCATGGTTCAAATTCTGACCATTGGAAAACAATGTTCATATTGCTACACTGTCCTTTCTATGCTTCCTCAGTGGTCTAAGTACTTCTCTTTGAAACTACAACATACAAAGACACTTTCACTTGCTCAAAGCATCCTTCAAGTGTTTGAAGAAGACTGTTACATCCCCTTGAATGTATGCTCCAACGGCACAAGGGCCTTGTTGCCTCAATACTCTGGACTTCTTTCTAATCTCAAGATATTTATTGCTGAGAGGAACGCACTTCAGTGTGTCAGCAGTCCTTGAAGAGCATGTAAGCAAAAACTGAAAACATTTCCTGTTGGCTGTCTCCCTGGTCCATGAGCATCTCCTTTTGGGATGTTTTGCCTTTTTTGCTTACAGGTGCTGACCATGTATTTTACGGTCCAATTTGGTTGATCAGAAGCTAATGACTTGTAGAGGTTTTCCATCTATAAAGAATACAGCGAGAAATCAGCATTTGGGTGCACACATTCAATTCTAAATACATTTTCAATGTGAGTAGTAATGATGCTCACACAAGTAACATATTTAAAATTTCTATAAGAGAAACACTATACACTTTTTTTATTTGCATGAAGAAGCCAACACTTTTCCAGAGGTTGAATCATAAGTAAAGACTGGAACCCATCAGATTGATGATAAGAGTAAGGATAAATTAGAATATAAAGGGTATCATTTCACCTCTCAAAAAATGGTCCTCACATTTACTTGATTAAAAAAAAGCTCCAAGAAACATTTTCTTGTCATCTAGACAGCCTACACTTCAGTAATGTAGCAACAATTACACAGATACTTTAAGCTCAGAAAATGAACACAATAAAAAAATCAGCCCTTTCCCTGATCCTGAATTGACTGCTGATGCAAATATTTTCCAAGAACAACTTTTTTTTTTTCCCCGCAAGTACTGTTAGAAGCAGCATTAATCCTACGAAAATCTCACTGATGATGAAAACCCTATGGATAAATACATTTCAGAAACATCGCTTCTGCATCTTCAACTTTATGATTCCCATTGTAAGTTATGTCTTGTAAGCTGCCCAAGTCCCCATTTTTTAAGACATCCAGTAGCATCCTACAACATAATTATTCTTCAGACCTGCTATACCACAATGATTGAATTAACCGCATTTCCGAGAAATCTCTACCTTACAATCCTTTAACAAGTCTGAGGGCATATGACTGAATAGTACAACCCACTCTTCATGACAGGATATTCTGTCTGGCTCCTTATAAGGCAGGAGGAGTTGGCAATTAATTAGGTTAAGACATTACCTTGAATTACCTCAAAACAGGGCAGAAAGTCTGGATTAGAAATTTTTGCTGATACTCCTCTTTCAGTTCCAACAGTTCAATATCCAAATTACTCCCTCACCTCATCCCCTTACTTGTAAGATGTTGTAGGAATGATCTTGCAGATTCCAACATACAAACAAATCACACATGCACTTAAAGCTCACAGTAGGTGTTTTTTTTTATTTATTTACTTAAAGAGCTGAATGACAGACAGGGAGGTTGGGAGCAGAAAGTTTTTCACATCTCTGGTTCACTCAAAAAAGCTTGTAAAAGCCAGAGCAGTTTTAGGCCAAAGCCAGGAGTCAGGCGCCAGCATTGTGGCAGAGCAGGGGACGCCACTGTCTTTGAGCTCCTGCTGTTTCACTTCCAATCCAGCTCCCTACTAAGGATCTGGGAAAGCTCCCTGCTGAGGATCTGGGAAGTTTGTATAACAAGTATTTGGGTGCTGGCTCCTGACTCCTGGCTTCAGCATGACACAACCCATGTCCTGCTACTGTGGTCATCTGGGGAGTGAACCAATAGCCAGATAATCTCTCTCTGTGTGTATGTGTGTGTCTCCCCTTTTTATAGCTCGTTCAAATACATACATATGTGTCACACAATATAAAAATAATATATATAAAATCTTAATGGCTGGAGCCAAGAATTTCATCCCTATGTTCCATGCGGGTTTCAGGAATCCAAGTCACTGGGCCATTATTTGCTGACTCCAAGGAAGGTTCAAAGCAGAGATGCCAGGAACCCAACTGGAGCTCCAATATGGGATGCTGGAGTCCCACCGACAGAGTCTTAACTTACTGCACCAAGGGCTATCCCAGAGTCCTTACGGTATAAGCATTCATACTGAAATATGCTAAGGAGAGTGGGGAAATGTCATATGATTCCTCAAAATAATCTAAATCAAGGACAGGTATGAAAATGGTTAGGATTCTAGAAAAATCCTTACTGGCTTATGAAATAAATGTTAGAATTGGGTAATGAATTGATGTGCATCCCCTTTACTTTCTTGTTCTTTTCCTTTGTGTATGAATGATATATACTGTGGTTAAACTTAAATAACAACGAAGCATCAAAATTCTACACAGGACTTTCAATTCGCATACATAAACTCAGACATAAGTTGATGAGTGGGCAACATTTTTACGACATTGTCAAAATATTTGCTATCATACCTAATAGATTTTGCTTGAGTTACTATTATAAACTATCACTCAAACACACAGGATTCCCAGTCACATTCTCTGTCTGGTTGAGTGACTGACCTTATTTGACTAAGGACAAATTATTAAAATCATCATATTGTAACTACTAATTGTATGATACACTGAATTGATGAATTTTAATAGTCACTATTTGTTATGGAAGGGAGAATTAGATTCAGTATTTTAAAGTCACATTTTAAATTCACATGTGTGGAACTGTAAATAATTTTAGTTTGAATCCTAGTAAATGCAACAAGTTTTTGTAAGCGCCTCCTGAGTTTAAGAGGCTTGCTTTTGACAGATTTTTTTAAAGTTATGGAATGCAGCCATCAGCAATCTGTGGAGAAATGAAATGCTGCAAGCCTGTTTTTATGCAGCTGGGATCAAGTAACTAAATGGATCAAAAGAAATAATTTCTTTGAAGAGGTGGCTGTTGACACCCGTGCCCTAAAAATAAGTGCAATTTTGTGCATACAGAAACGTGTTTACATCTCAGTGCATGTAACTATGGATATATTTTCCATATATACACATGCACTTAAAATATGTTGGATGGCATTCTGAAAATATTTTAATAAGCTTAAGGTTCACATTACTAATATTAGGACAATTCATGCTATCACTTGGATAACTGATATAGTTAGGACAAATATATCTTCCAGGCGTAGCTTACCAGGTTAATCACCAAAACAACGACTACTCTTCAACAACCAAATCTTTGTGTAAAATTACAGTCAAGAGCATTCTAAATGTATTTTGTTTGATTTTCAGATTTAATTTAATACCTAGTTATTGTTAACCATAATTTTACAGATTAAGAAGGCAATTCTTTGAATTTTAAGTGTAATTGGCATAGGTTATGGAGCTAATACATCTGTACATTAGAATCTAATCACCTTGGGCCTGGCACCGTGGCCTAGTGGCTAAAGTCCTCGCCTTGACTGCGCCAGGATACCATATGGGCGCCGGTTATAATTCCGGCAGCTCCATTTCCCTTCCAGCTCCCTGTCTGTGGCCTGGGAAAGCAGTCGAGGACAGCCCAAAGCCTTGGGACCCTGCACCCACGTGGGAGATGCAGAGGAAGAGGTTCCTGGCTCTTGGCTTCGGATCAGCGCAGCATTGGCCGTTGCGCTCACTTGGGGAGTGAATCATCGGACGGAAGATCTTCTTCTCTGTCTCTCCTCTTTTCTGTATATCTGACTTTGTAATAAAAATAAATAAATCTTAAAAAAAAAAAGGAATCTAATCACCAAATTATATGCTACTGGTTTCTGTACATGGATTCTTACCTACAGAAAGATGTCACAAAAGAATGTCTTTTCAAATCTCTTTGTATGTGAAAGTAAACTTTCTGACTGAAAATGTGGTAAGTAAAAGACAATTGAAATAAAACAAAGCACGCTGAAAACTATGGAGTTCAAGTGAATGAAAATGCCAAGATATCGAAGTAAAAGTATGAAATCATATACATTTTTTTCTATCACAGCAAAAAAGTCAAAAAATGAAAAATTCAGAGAGAGCACTACAAGATACAAGAAGAATGGTTAGAATCTAGGTGCACAAATGTACATTGTTTTAAGAAATCCTCTTTAGATTCAGAAGTGAAAAATGCATACAATTCATTTACAGATAATGATAAATACATAAAATGCTTGAAATAGAATTGTGCAGCTTTAGCTCAAGAAGACACCGTGTTATCCAGATGAGTTACACTCTGGTTCAACGAGAAGCTCTGCTCCACACTGCACGGAGGATTTTAGTTTGGAAAGCATTACACAAAAAACAAATAATATGAGAGGCTGGTGCCGTAGCACAGAAGCCAAAGCCTCTGACTTTGGTGCTGGCATCCCATATAGCCACATATTTGTATTGACTGCTCCACTTTCAATCTGGTTCCCTGCTTACTTGCTAGGAAAGTAGTGGAGGATGACTCAAATCTGTGGAGCCCTGCTCCCATGTGGAAAAGCCGGACGAAGCTCCTGACTTCAGATAGATCATCCCAAGGCTTTGAGGCCCTCTGGGGAGTGAACTAGCAGACAGAAGGTCTTTTTCCCTCTGTGAATATGCCTTTCAGATAAAAAAAAAAGAAAAAAGAAAAGTAATAACATGACTAAAATTACCCTGAGTATCATCTATGGTTAATATAAGAAGTGCAAGCTAGAAAAAAGTTTTTATGGTAACAGCAATATATTAATAACATATTGTGAAATTGAACATTAATTAAATGCATGTATTAATAAAAATGTATACATATAAATTAAACACCTTAATGTGAGTGGGATCTCGTCAATGACTCACAGGTCATATAATAGCACTGTTTGCTTTAAGAAGGTATGTATCTCTACTTCCAAATCGAATATGGACTCCCAATCAGACTCTTAAGTATATCATGACAACAGGATGCTGGACTCTGCAACAGTCCATACCTATAATGTCAGGGTACACTTAATAGCAGAATGATGGACTTACGATTATGAAGGACTATATTGTTGTAATAATACAGGGGAAATCAGCGAGGGAGGATAGGAGGGAATTTTGGAGAGGGGAAAGGAAATCCCAGAGTTTATGTCTCATGAAACAACACAATAAATACATTGAAAAAAGACCATCTTTTTATTTAATTTAAACTTTTGAATCAGCTCCTTGATAATGGCCTAGGCAAAACAGGGGAAAATGGTCAACTGTTTATCCATTGTCACTCCCATGAGTGACCCAGCAGAGGCTCCTGGGGGAAGTGAGCCAAGGGATGGAGGATTCTCTGCAATCTTCTCGACCTAAAGATACGGAGGGAATGACCTAAGAGGTTCTTTTTGTGACTCTCAAAAATTCTTACAACCTCTCTGGAATTTGATTCTTACATCCCTAAAGTGGAAAGTTGCTAAACTCCACATGGTTTTCTAAAAAACAAGGTGAATTAATAGCAGATTAAAATAGTGTTAATTTTTCTCTTGGTTATCACAAGTCCAGTTTTTGTTCCATCATTTTCTGACATAATTCATTGCCACTACATATGTAGGAGATGTGTAAGTGAATAAGTGGTAAGACAAAAAACAAACAAGCAAAGAATCCACATATATTTTACAAAAGCTCACTGGTAA
Source organism: Ochotona curzoniae (assembly GCF_017591425.1). Classification (NCBI taxonomy): domain Eukaryota; kingdom Metazoa; phylum Chordata; class Mammalia; order Lagomorpha; family Ochotonidae; genus Ochotona; species Ochotona curzoniae. Next base: position 66,111,228 of record NW_024466599.1, read on the forward strand.
GGGAAGAGCAGAGTGAATCTGAATCTAATTCCAAACAATAAGAATTTGAAAAAAGAAGGATTGCAACTCTGCAAGGTATGGTTTGTCTTTTGGAGAAAGGTAAGCAACACACAGCAGTCAGCACTCCTCCATGGGAAAAAAAAGTTTAAGCTGAATGACTGAATCATTACGTGTTCTGAATTTAGGTCTCTGCCAAGGGACAGAGAATGCTGTTTCCCAATCTCTTAAAATCAAGCTTGGGAATACAAATGACAAAGAACACAGAATCACACATTATAGGTTACTGATTTTGTGGTAAGCTGCACAAGCCATGAAAATATGCATTTGGCAATAATTCTACTACCAAAAAGAACAGACAGCAGACTAATAACTAACCCTTCTTTTAGGGGATGCTCTTGACGTCTAGGCTGTTAACCCTGAATGCAGTGATTTGGGCTCTTGACAAAAGGTGAACGTAAGAGAGAGAAAACACACTGATAAATATAGATGGTTCATTCATAATTACATGATCCCAAAATTAAGCAGTTTATTCTAAAAGGTGATGATAAATTTGAAATCTGTGGAAAAAAAATTCAAGACCAAACCAGGTAAGTATAAGAAAAAAACTTTTGCCGATTTGTAGCCAGACTAAGTTATTTCCAAAGAAGGCAAGCTTACCTCACAAACTCACTGCTGCCAGAACTCTTTGATTGAGAATTTAAAAATGCCTTGTGGAATCATTTACTTAATGTAAATAACCCTAGATTTTTTTAGAGATTGCTGGCACTGCCTGTTCATTGGTATAGTCCCATGACTTGGTGGACTTTCATGAAGTGTGTATCAGGACATTTTAGCTAAATGAAGCAATGTCCATAATGTAATCATGAAGAAAAGAGGAGGAAAAAGGGGGGAAAAAACTATGAAAAGACAGACAGCTATACTTCTCAAAGGAGACAGAAGAGATGAACAGAGACCAGCTAAGATGGCATTCAAACTCATCTTTGTTTCATACAGGTCAATTTTCTGAGCACATTCACTTTCTATACCTAACACACCCATACTTTCCTAGGAATTTTGTAGAGAACAGCTGGAAAGACAAGAGGATGGAAAATTGAACATTAGAGAGAGACTGACAGGGAATAATAACAGCAAAACAGACAAACGCTACAGTGTGTGACTGTACAGGCGAAGATTTTCAACCTCCCTGAGAATCATCTAGCTTGCAGGTAGGCTATTGATTGCTAGGCAGAGCACCACGGCTATAAAACAGACCACTGAGCTAGGCAATAAAAAGGAGAGAGAGAAGAAGAGGTCTAATGTCTTGTTTATGTCCCATTTACAGCATCTTTGAGATGCTATGCAGTCCCACAGCTGGCTTTAGTTCATACGCTTTTTTGATTAAGGCAATATATACCAGAACAATCTAATATTAATGTGTGATTTAGAAAAAAAATTAGGGGAGTATGGAAACAAACAATAACAGGATAAAAGACTTTCTTAATCCCATTTTAAATGCACACTTTATTATAAGTCCCTAAAACATTTATAACTCATTTTAAACACCCAATTCTAAACTATTGTGTTTAGTAACACTAATCCTTGTTTATAGCCTAACCCTTTGAGAATAAGATGATGTTTCCAGCAAATGGTAGTAGCAAGTTTTATTAAAACAATTCTGATTACAGATTTACAAAAACCTTAAATGAAAACATGAAAATGACTAGGATAATATCCAATAAGAAAAAAAAAAGCTTTAATTAAAACAAAATGTAAAGCTTGACTCACAAATCCTCTCTGAAGATAGCATAAAATTTTGAAAATTAACCTCTTCTTAAGATTTTAACCGCTATTTCCAATGCTAACCACTGATTTTGTGCTTTGTAATTTTGCCACTGTGAAACCCAGAAAGCCTACAGAGGATAGGTAGTGCGTTCAAATTTACTAAAGCACACAGCTTTCCACTTTGTAGGGAAACGACTGGTTATGTACTTTTCAAGAAAATTGTTTTCCTTCAGGAGTGTCCATTTTAAATCTGCCTGAAATACTGAATAAAGTATCATAACTTTCCTAACTGTCTGATGAGCCAAAATTTTGTCTGCCACTGTTTCCAAGGAGCCATTGTTTTGGAAATGCTTTGACCAATAATGGTGGAGTGGTTAAGAAATTTGGAAGACCAACATAGTTCCAGATGAGTCATTTGCTATCTGTCTGAGCCCATTTTTTGATCAATAATCGGGGGGGGGGGGAACCCACACTAGAGACTGTATGAGAATTGAATAATGTACCTTGTGTGATGCGGTAGCACCAAGCCTGAAATATAATGTGCATGCAATACAGGACAGCAATTTGTAACTATAATAAGTGATTGCTAGTATAAATAATAAAAGCCACACATTACAACGCAGCTTTTTATCATCACAAAGCTGGACGTCTATCTCAGTTCTAAGAAAGGCCATTTTCTACCTGCTCTCTTCTCTGAATTTCTACCTATGCCATACTATCATCAAAAATAAATATTTCTTGTAAGCTAATAAACATACAGTATTCATTAAGCTCTCCAAAGGATATAGCCAGAATCAATCATTCTCTTATGCAGGTCAGAACCAGATCCTGTACTTCCTCACCATGGCAGTAATGTCCTATATTGTGATGATTTATATCTGACTTATTTAGAGCATTATATAGTGAGTGTTCATAGATAGGCCCTGCTGTATATCCTCAGCATTTCTTACTTGATATGCTCAACTTGAAGAGATACATTATGGGCATTAAAACAAATGCCCAGAATAAAACAAGCTTAACATGCTAAGAAGGAAAAAAAAAATGTGAATGAAATGGATTGAAGGCAAAGTAATAGTCTATCACCAATATATTGTTCTGGGCTAGTTCAAAAAAGCTTGTATATGAAGAAGTAGGTTGCAAGAAAAAGGGGAGAAGGAAACTCTTTTTTTTTTGTTAAAGATTTATTTTTATTATTATTATTTTTTATTGTAGGCCGATCCTATGCCGATCCGAAGCCAGAAGCCTCTTCTGGGTCTCCCACGCGGGCGCAGGGTCCCAAAGCTTTGGTCTGTCTTCGACTGCTCTCCCGGGCCACAGGCAGGGAGCTGGGTAGGAAGTGGGGCTGCTGGGATAGAACCGGCGCCCATATGGGATCCTGGGCGTGCAAGACGAGGACCTTAACCACTGCGCCACCGCGCCGGGCCCAGAGAAGGAAACTCTTGAAGGATGAATTACCAAAGAGTATTCTTGTTGAAGAACACCATCATTCACTGGTCTCAGAACATACTTCTTTTGTAAAGAAACTGACAAGTATGGCTTGGCATGGTAGCCTGGCAGCTGAAGGCCTCACGTTGCACACCCAGGATCCCATTTGGATACCAGTTTGTATCCCAGCTGTTCCATTTCCTTTCCAGCTCCCTAATTGTGACCTGGGAAAGCAGTAGAGGATGGCCCAATGCTTTGGGACCCTGCAGCCATGTGAAAGAAGCTCCTGATTCCTGGCTTCAGATTTGCTCAGCTGCAGCTACTGTGCCTACTTGGGGAGTGAACCAGCAGATGGAAGATCTTCCTCTCTGTCTCTTCACTCTGTAAATCTGCCTTTCCAATAAAAATAAGTAAATCTTATTTAGAAACTGACAAGTAGAAATTCAAATTCAGTAGAGGATTCAAAGAGGATTCAAGCTTTTAAGCAAGAGAAAAGTCTTCCTTGACTGTGGAAAAGAAGCTAGAGTAATTCAGAATGGCATTCAAGAGAACCATGCTCAGTGAAAGAAACTAGTTCCAGATACTAGTTTTGAATGAAGGAGGAGTCAAACTTGCTCCAAAAGCAGAAGTGGCCTCCGTGATCTTAATCAACTAGTGAATTTGTTGAAGTGTAAGTCAACTGATCATGTGGACTTTACTAAGTTGTATGCTCAGAGTTTTTAAGCTCTGGAGTAATGGGTATGTCCAGTAGGAAAAGCTGAACAGATTTAAGCTAGTGCAAGATCCTATGAAACCAAGCAGGACTTGCTAAATACCAGGCAGAGATGTCACTTAGTTTACCAGCCCACATTGTATCTTACATGGATTCTGAAAAGGAGATTCTGCAGGTCCTAAAGGAGCCATGGAAATCAGCTAAAGCTTAGAGTCTGTGGAGACAACAAGAACTGGAGTCAGTGCCTAAAAAGGGGGACAGCTGGGATTTGTCACAGGCTACAGTGTAAGAAGATCGATCTAGCCTTTTGATTAGGCAGAACGCAGAGTGGTTAAATCTCTAACCAGGATTCAGAGATCATCAAAATGCTCTTGTAACTCATACTTCAATGAAGATAAGAAACCATTCTCACTAGCACAATGCCTTACATTTGGTAGACAGTGCTTTCTTGCTCAATTAGTATGTTGTTACTCTGTTACTTCCTCATTTTATTTGCTTGTCTCTAAATACTTAATAATTTTTACTTTTGAAATAAAAATTTTATGATTTTGGGCCACCAGATCATAAATAACAATACCAGTTAGGTATTGTCTATCTTTGACAATCTATCATGAGCATTACGCAACACTAGTTGTGAATGCCAGGTGATATAGCAGGTGAATAATATATGTGTGAATGCTACAAACACAAAAACTATAGGAAAATGAGGAAGAAACTACTTTTCTGGGCATTATCTTTTTTTTGTTTTATTTTGTTTTGCTTTTTGAATGTTTACTAAGTGTTTCATGCAGCACCCCGGATCTATAGCCTATGGCTGGGAATGTCCTCCTAGACTGCCACCATTTCTCCTTAAGCATTGAAATATCATCAAAGTCCAATACAGAAAGCTGACCTGCACGAACCCATCTGAGGCTCTCTTTGGGTGGATCAGGTCTGATCCACATCTGGATGAAAAAAACTGAAGAGGGAGGACAGACCAACTGAGGAAGCCAGATGTCTCTGAATCTTTATTCTAACGGAAAGTGATGGATGGCCTTTACCGGTAATGACCCAAAAGGCCAGCCAATTTTCGGAAATCTTTCCTTTAGGAAGCCTTTTAGAGCTGCATTAGGCTGGTTCTACTGCTTTTTTTTTTTTTTTTCTTGCACTGGATCCATCTAACATTTACCCCCTTGGCACTACAGGCATTTGTGTTTCCTTGCTTTTGCTCAGAATTGTTCCCACTGATATATATGTTCTTGGTCACAACAAGCTGAGGGTATGCACTCTTTTTATTTGATTGTTTCAGGGTTGATCAGGTTGTGAAATGAACATATGAAGATGAATTGAATCCTGAGTTTCTGTGATGATCTCAGTCTATTTAGGATAAAAGTGTGATCTTAATTGATCAGTCAGTGTTGACTTGTCTTGAAAGATGTCCAGGAGTGTGCCTGGGACCCACAAATCACCCAGCCTGTTTGTTTTCTATTATGATTCATCGCCACCAGTTATCACAAGGTGAATAATAACACAGGGAAAAGCAAGCCAACGAGAAATAGCTGCTACTGCTGAGAGGCTATGTCAAACGGCCTAGGATTCCCCAGGGTGAAACCAAATGAGATGTTGAGTATTTTTTTCAATTGTGCATTGGGTGCACTTCTAACAAGTTTCCCATTTCTCTCTCAGAGTGAATAAATGAGGAAAGAACTGTTTCAAGAGTGGAAGAAAATGGGTTCTCGAACTTCTTAAAGATCACCTATCCTATGCATTGGACTGATCTCGGGCAGTGTTTGTTTTGTTGACTGTAAAATCTGAACTCTTGAGCTAAATGAAGTCTGAAGGGTTCTTTTAGCACTAGCAGTTAATGTTGCCATGATCCTCACTGATCACATTCCCTGGCAGTGTCTCACCACTGGAGAAACTACTGCACAAAAGAAGAGTTGGGAGACGGCAGCTTATCCTCCATCCTGAAGGCTTTTCTGTAAGGGCTGATTGAACGTGAGCCCGCTTGCAAATGCTGTACTTGCTTAGACCACTGCCCTTTGCCAGATTTTGCAGATATAAAGGGAGAGACAGACCCATCCCATGTAGTTTTTATTACACATGAAGTGATCATTTGGCATTAAACAGCTTACTGTTTCTATCTTTTGCCGCAAAGTAAACATGTCCCTGATAAAAAACTGAAAAAAAAAATCATCAGTAAACTTTCTTCTACCCAATAGCATTAACAAAATTAAGGTGGCTAAAAAAAAAATGCCCTTTCCATATGCATTATGCAGAGCACAGTTTACAGGGTCTGTTGTCTTCTTTTCTAATGAAATTTTCAGATTTGTGTATCCATCACCATTCACAGACAATCCTCAACTCCCAGAGAGACTTGGAAGCCCCACTTGCTGTGGCTTATCCTGTTATTGCTTTCTTTAATTTCAAGACTTTCACACTATTTCCACTCCCTCCCCCCCTTAACACCTTTCAATAACTTATTATTGATACATACTGGCGCCACACACAATCCTGTCTGTTTTGTGTCTCTTTCTCCACCTACACACACAGACCCGTTCCCTTTGATTCCCCAGGTTTGTCCCAGCTGCTCTTCAAATTTGTTCACCCACTCAGCTCTTGGCAACCTCTACATCAATGTCCCTTAATTTTGGAACAGTCTTCCAATCAATGTGTTTTGAGCCACCTCCTAACTTTAAAAGGAAATAAAATTCTTCAAACTCCATCTGCTTAGAGAAACCATCTAGTTTCAATGATCACAGCTCTCACTGTTTCAAAAATTCTTCCAATACTTTGAAAATCACTAATGCTATTTTGCACACATAATCAGTAAACACCTCCTAGCTTAATCTAAATCACTCCAAGGAATATCCAAAAAGGAAGTCTTCAATTTCCCTGTAGTTTTCTCACTTAAACATGAGGTGTTTTACTGCTGAACCTCAAGAAATGAATCTCCACAGCAGCCCCAAGCATCAGTACAAGAAAGAAACAGTGTTGGCAACTTTCTAGGCATTTCAGAGACCACACACTGTTCCTGCACACACAGTTAACAATTTAATCCCCTTCTTTCAGCATTAAATCTCCTCATGTCAGGCTCTAATAAACCAAATATTCTATAGACCACGGCATTGTTATCTAACTTAAATGACTTCCTTAATTCAGTACTGCTAGAAGGCATTTGAAAGTGGCAACTCCCCGAAGCCTGAGTGAGTTCTACATTAAGCTAATGAAACTCATGTATTCATGCTACCCGACCACGTCGAAGGTGTGTGGCTTGCACCTCAAACCAGCACTGTCAGTGAGTAAACTAGGAGTGGCAGTGTGCCGTTTTCGTGTTTCTTTCTCAAAGCTACACATTAGCGCCATTTTGAATTCTGCCATGCCTGATTCCCTTTCCAGGAACTTCTCCAAGCTCTTTCTCACACTGCCTGGGAGCTGCCTTTCCTGCATCTCAGTGATAACACCAACAACCCACAGGATTATTTCCCATTCAGTGCCACAATTTAAAGTTTTGATTAAAATGATAGAAGCCATGCCTCTAAACTTACAAAAATGACTTCAAAATTGAAGCATTAACATTATAAGAATTGAGAAGATAAAATTATTATTAAAATTCTGTAAATAAACTTTCTCAAAACACATATAAATAAAGGGTAATATAAATATATCAAAGTAAAATATGGGTGATATTTTGTCATTATAAGTAGTAACTAAATTCACACAACATTTATGTACCGATATATGTGTCTATTTAGTAGTTTTCCTATCCATGAGGCTATGTCCAAGACATTTAGTGCATAACAAAGTCAATGATACACGAAGCCCTCTAATTGGAGGGCTTTTTAATTTTAACTAAGTATTATGGCCATAACTCCTGCAATTTAAGGTACAATAGCATAAGCAGCACAAACTCCTTCCTATCAAAAGTTTCAGCATCCTCAGGGTATGGTTTTTTTTTTTTTTTGCTTTTCCTTAAGCTGAGCATTTCCACTTTCCCTTTAAAAGAAGCATATATAGTCTCCTTTTTATCATATCCAAATTGTCAGACTCATTATTCTTGTGTCTTAGGTCCATATTATGCAAAATAAGCCTTAACTGAATCAGGAAAAGTAATATCAACGACTCCAGAGTCAAGTTGGTACCTGGGGTAGTTACTAAGGACATAGCAACTGGGTAGCAGGTACAGCATAGATAGAGTAGACAAAGAAGTGACTCGTGTCCTCAGAAGGATTGAGCTAGACAGTACAATTTTCATAACAGCTACTCAGAAGCACACAGAATGTAAAATTTGTAAATTGATTATTTCTGAAAATTTCCGTTGAATCTTTATGGGCTATCGTCAATTGCTAAACAGGGGAAGTAAAACTGTAGATAAGGAAGGAATATTTCACAGCTATGAATACATAAATATTGAGCATCGGTCTATAAATAAAATCTTTCTGTATTTTCCAATATCAAATTAAACATGATATATAGTACTTTGATAAAAAATGTTATTTTAAAAACATCCGTTATGCTTGAAATACATACTCCCAAAATTAAAGATACTAACAGTGGTCAATGTCTATAAATTATTTGACAGAGATACACTTTAAAATCTTTCCACTTGATATTTAAAATATAATATCTATAACTGTAAAATATTGGAAAAATCGGACCTAATTGTTCCACAAGTCCAACGGCATTAGCTATTTTAATTTAAAAAGCTGAGCATTCACACAAAGTAATTTTGGCTAATGAATGTTGATGATAGATACAGGGTATATAGTTGCTTTTATATCAAGATCAAACTGAAAGAGCCCAAATCAAAGTAAGGTTATGGATTAATATGATTAATATAAACACGTATGCTCAACAGTCAAAGAGCCTCCAACTACAAGTGCTGAAGCAGAGAAAGAGGCAAATTGGCAGGGAGCTCCTGATAAAACCTCACATGTGGTTCTTATGTTTCCTGGTCATTTTAATTATGTATGATTTTAAGCTTCAGTGAAAATGGGAATGACAAGTACTGGTTTCTTCTGAGTTGGACATATATCCTCTAATGATGGGCTGAGATGTGTATAGTGAAGAATACTGGCTTGGTGGAAGAAATAGTGGATTCCAGCAGTAATGTGGAGTATGGTTTAAATAGTAGTAATGTGGAGTAAGAAATTAGAGTTAAGCTCTAATTTCTTTGTTTGCTTATATTTGATGCTAAACCCCCAGGGGTTTGGCAAGAAATTAGATGCTCTATGTGCACATTTGCAGCTGTTCATCACACAATGCCACATGAGAGCTATCATTGCTTTCAGTTTCTAATTGACAAAATTGAAGCCTAGTTGTCTGGCAGATAAGACCTCGAGTTCCTTCTAGAATTAGTATTTATTGATTTACTTTAAAGGGAATAGTTACACTCATTTTCAGTTGCCAAACCAAGCAGATAGAATCTGATTCATTCAAAAGTTATTCACATTTCCCATGAAAATGGAATATATAAGAGACACAAATATATAACTTACCTATTGTTGCTAATAAAATGACAGACATTTATATGAGGAATAAAAAGATTGTAGAAATTCTGGACAATTCTATCAATCAGAGCTAAAGCAATCTCCTTGATATTTTCCCACATATTTAAAAAATATATCCAATTAGAATGGATTTCAGGAGGGAAAAGAATGTGATAAGAGATATAAAACAAATTATCTGAAGAAAGAAAATCCATTTCTAATTGATTGGTACCAAATGAATTTTTTTGCTTTCTCACTAAGACACTGTTCCAAGGGACCTCGGTCCCAAGCACTTCAGGGAAGGGTGAACAGACCTAATAGCAGTTTGTTTCATTACATCTTCTTAACAACACAAGAACATGCTGTCCTTTAAAAATGCATAACTTTTTAACCTTTGCATTTTCTGTTTACTCAAGCCTATATAAACTTCTGCTAAGGTAAGAGAAATGAATGTCAAGTTCAGCTCAATTCAATGAGTTGTGCTAAAGGCTAAAATTACAGGAACAGCATGAAGACATAATTGACAGCTGAAGTACATGGTCCTATGAAGTTTCTCTTCAGGGAATCTGGGGTTGCTCTTAATGGTGTGCTCAAAAAAAAAATAAAGGTCCTGTTAATTTTCAAGATATTTTTAAACACTCAATTACTTTTAAAACAATCAACACCATTGTGAACTCCCAGGAGTCTCTGAATTAAGCAATGAATACCTCTGTTTCATAACATTTTACAAAACATTTACAGTGGACAACAAATATCAAATCCACTAGGAGCCTGGATAATGCAACATAAACCCTGAAAAAACGAGACTAAATATAATTATCCACAATTCTGTAATAGGTCTTAAAGGAATCAAATGAAAGAGTAGTCCATAGTTTTATCTTCCATGTGCCATTTCTGGTCAAACTGACCTCTGAAGATTAAAGATGCATACCGAATAAACCTTTGACGAATCAATCATGGAAGACAGAAAGATTAAATGTTTTGACCTGTACAGTAGTTTGATTGTGTCTCTCAAGTTTATGGAAAGTGTACAATGCAGCAGTGTTGAAAGAGCCCTCATAAATGGGTTGAAGCCGTCATGGAATCAGGCGAGTTACCCTGGGAATTCCTGATGAAGAGGCACTTCAGCCCCCTGATCCCCTCCTTCCTGCTCTGCCTGCACATGCATGTTCACGTGCTCCTGCGTTTTGGCCTTCTATCATATGACTGTACAGCCAGAAGCACAGAGAGAGGCTCTCGGCATGGGACTGTTCAGTTTCCAGGACTCTGAATTACCCAGTATCAATTATTTGTTACAGCAATACTACACAGATTAAAACAATCTGATTTTCAGTTATATCATTCATAACACAATGATATAAAATAGATTAACCATGAAAACCATATTAGAATTGCTTCAGTTGCACAAAACTGAATCACCCTATTCATATGTATGCATTAAACATAATTCATCTATAATTCGACTTAATTACAACAATTACCAAACATGACTCCATTTTAATCTTTTCGATGATCTAGAAATCAACCTTCTGTGAAGGACGTGCCCCCTGCTCTGGCAATATGTTATGTTATGCTATGTCATGTTATGTTATGTTATGTCATGTTATGTTATGTATGTTATGTTACATCGATGTCCTCAGCAATTGCAAAGGCTACACTTTTCTGCCCAATCTACAGAGTTTGCCTTTTCTGAATCTTGAAAGCGAAAATATCTTCCTGAAATGTTCCCTCTCAGAGAGCTGGCAGAATCTTTGACATCTGGCTTCTGGCAGAAGGAGATTCTCTAAGGACTGCTGTTGTTTTGGGTTTATAATTTTATGCCCCTTCAGTTCCACTCAATTATATTGAAGTTTGAGATATTTGTTGAAACCCATCCTGATAGTCTGAGAATGGGAGAGTATTCTTCCCTTACCACTTTCCAAAGGCAACTTTCAATCATTCTTTTATACTTCCAATTATTTGGAACCATCTCATTGGGTGCCTCCCACTCATAAGGGTTCTGTGACGGACTCCATGATTACATTAGGAAAGAAAAAAGCTTTGGTGCTTTGGGAAAACTACAGAGTGCTTAGTTATATGCACAACACACTAAACAACAACAACAAAAGTCGATCTTCGTGGCTACAAGACTTTCCTAGAAACACAGTAACTCACATTTTAAGAAGAAGGACATAGTTTCATATTTGTTGTCTGGACAAAACTCAGATTCAAGAAATATATAGTGGGCCCTCTGAAAATTCATGGAAAATGAACACTGTGAGTAAAACCACCAATGGATTTTCTTTTATATTCAGCTATTTTGAGGTAACAAATGTTAAAATCTGTTTGTGGCTTATTCATAGTGTCCATTGTCCCATTTTCAGAAATTTTTGAAGCCCTCTCATATATACAGATAAACACACATATAGTGTCAGTGATGTTTAATGTTCTCCCTAAAATATGCTATAAAAGGCGAACACTTTAGTCAAATGACAATTTCACGAGGTTTGAGTGACAGAACACAAGTTGGGCATTGAGTTCTTTTAAAATAACATACATCAAAGTATAAAGTATTCATCATAAAGCCAGCAGCATTAGTTTTTTCTCATCTCTTGAGTAGACTCAAGTGTACAAATTTATAACACTGACTCTTTCTCTTCCCCTTCTTTTCCCAGCTATTTCCACTAGTTTTCAAATTTCAGAAGCCTCTAAAAGATTGTTTTTAGTTCTGAGACTAGACAAGGTTCTCCCTATTACGCCCTCCTCTTTCTTGAAACAAATCCTAGAATTTCAACCTGACAAAATGCCAATTAAGTGTCAATAGCCATATTCCACACTTAAATATAATATCACAAAGCAGGTGACTTGCCTGCCTTCATCCCGACAATGGACTTATGAGAGCCACTGCAACAGTTTTACACGCTCTACTCATAATGCTGAAAAAGTCACCAAATTAGCCCAACTTCCAGGGCAGAACTTCATACTGAAATGGAATTTTAAATTCCTCATTCCTTGTTGGGTTTCTTCATTGCTAATTGGGAAGCCTGGTAACATATTTTATCAGAGTGTTAATTTGAGTCCCAATGACTCTGTTTCCTAGCCAGCTTCCTGCACTTGCATAGCAACAGATGATAGCACCAGTACTTGAGTTCTTTACACTCACATGGCAGAGTTAAACGGAATCCATGGCTCCCAGCTGCACTCTACCCCAGTCCCAGTTTTTGTAGCCAACAAGGGAGTGAGTGATCCAGAAAATGAAAAATCCACACCCCAAATCAGCATCACTTAGCCTTTTAAGTATAATTAATTAATTAATTAACACATACAGCATGGCTGGTTATACTTTATGACATTATTTTCTTGAAAATTCTAAGTTGACAAATTAAGATTTAATACTGTTGTGCCAAACTCCTATTTAGATACATTAATGACAGGTTAGCTAATTAGATATCTACTTCTTACAACAAGTTGACAGTAATTACCACCCTCTCTATGCTTTTTGTTCATAAATAGTAGTGGTGGAGTGTGTGGAAAATCAAGTCACTAGAACACATTCTTTTGCTACAAATGGTCCCTAGTGTGTTTCCCATTGCAGTTTTCTGCTAAGGTGCACTCTGGAAAGCAATGAGTGATGGGACAAATACTTTGCTCTCCGACACCCAGATGGGATTCCCAGATTCATCCCCTAGATCCTAGCCTCATGACAAATTCCTCCCCAGTTGCTAAAGACATTTGGGGAAGTGAACTATATAGAAGATCTCTCTAACTCGCTTCATCATTATCTCAAATAAAAATGAAAACAAACTTTAAAAAAAAAACATTGAAAATGATATTTGTCCTTTCGGGATTTACTTGTTTCACTGAGCATATGCTCTCTGACACAAGGGGACCTTCACGCAAAACACAGGATCAAGAGCGTTCAATGCTGTGCTTGCTGCATCTCGGGGGGTGTGATACTTTCGTGTTTTTCTTTTCATTCATTAATTTTTTTTTGTTTTTCTTATTAATTTCCTCCCTGAATCATAGGTCACAGAATACCATCGTTCGCTTCAGGGAGGTTTTCGATTCTTTCATTTCTTCAGCAATACATTGGTCATTCAGTAGCACACTATTTAATCTCATGTTGTTGCAAATTTTCTTTTTTTCTCCTTGTTGCTGATTTTCTTTTATGGCTATCCATCTAGGGGGATGTATAATAATTGTGTGGTACAGACTATCACATACAGATGTGAAGATGCAATGCACCTGTGCATCATCCCAACTTCCAAATCAAAGGTGGACTCTCCATGAAGCCGTTGAATGCATCTTGACAATAGGATGCTGGACTTTCTGCCACTGTCCATGCCTGCAATGTCAGGATACACTTAAATAGCAGAATGATGGACTTATGACTCATTGTGAAGGACTACACCATCGTAATGACTTGCAGGAAACTAGTAGGGTAGGGATGGGGTTTTGGGGAGGGGGTAGGGCACATCCTGGAACCTATACAATTGTTTCATGTAATAATAAAATCAATTAATTAAAATATTTAAAATAATCTCAATTACAGGACAACGGGATACATAAGCAATTGATAAACTCTCATAAGAATAATCATTACAGTTCTGAATCCTCTTTTATCCTTTGTTTAATTTCATTGATACAAATTCGGCAAGTCTTTTAACATTCTTATTTTAACTTCTAAAATATACTCAATAACTCCTACTTATGAAAAGACCTCTGTGATTCAGTATTTACTAACATAGAGAACTGGGACTTTAAGAACATCGGAGTGAACCACAGAGTTTATCGCATTTATTCTAATACACACTGGACAGATTTTCCCAGATACAGGAAATGTGCACATTGTTCACTTTGGGCTTCCCTGCAAAAGCCCGAGAAATAAGAAAACAGAACTTGAAGGCATTACAGATGCAGTAGGGAAGGTGGATAATGAGAATGTTGATTTAGATGAGTCGAATATGTTTATAAGTTTGCCAAAAACCTAAAAATAAAAAAAAAACAAGGAGAAGTATATGACGGTAGAAGTATATGATGAGTATGATAAATTGCAGAAATACAGAAGGTACCTGGACTGAGTGAGATTATGGATTGGGAAGGATAACCAAAATTTTAAAGTCCTACAGAATACATTTTACTGGAAATGAAATATTATCAACTAGTGAGTTTTTTATAATTAAAATTAGTTATACTGCTCTGATGGTAAGGTTCTTTTTTAAAGATTTATTTTTATTATTATTAGTTTTTAAAGATTTATTATTATTATTTTTTTATTGGAAAGGCAGATATACAGAGAGGAGAGACAGAGAGGAAGATCTTCCGTCCGATCATTCACTCCCCAAGTGAGCGCAACGGGCCGATACTATGCCAATCCGAAGCCAGGAGCCTCTTCCAGGTCTCCCACGCGGGTGCAGGTTCCCAAAGCTTTGGTCTGTCTTCGACTGCTCTCCTGGGCCACAGGCAGGGAGCTGGGTAGGAAGTGGGGCTGCTGGGATAGAACCGGCACCCATATGGGATCCTGGGCGTGCAAGGTGAGGACCTTAACCACTGCGCCACCGCGCTGGGCCCAACGGTAAGGTTTTAATAAGTTACACTTTTAAAATTTAAAGTACATTTTGATTTAAAATAGAGTAAAAACAACCCTCTTATATATATTTGTGACGTTACAAAATTTGTTTTAAAAATCCAAATTATACCATAAAAGCTTAAAGAATATGAGATAATATTGGCCTTTCTTAGAATGGAACTTTCTTAAGAGTTCCTAGTTTATTTTATTTAAATTCCAACTTTCTAGTAAGAAAATATGGTTTTTAGCAAAGGGATCCATGGGTTCTAATTCTTGATCTTAGATCGCTACTAATTACTCATTCACAGAGTAATGAGCCACAGAGAGTCTAGGGAGGAATGGGACAATTGAAAGCAATTTATTTGACTATGTTTTTTCTTTTCTTCTAATTATAAATGTATTCTGCTCGAAGAAGAATACGTGGAGAAACCACCTCACTTAATTTCTCTGATAAAACAATCACATGAGCAATTGACTTCTTTTCACTTGTAAACATCTGTGCAGATTAATTTTTGTTGCTACTTAATGAGGCAGATTATGAAATGTACTTATCCATTTATCAAAGTTGCCATCTATGATAATCATTGAGGTGTCTCTCCCGTGAATTACTGTTCATCACTGACAAACCCAATCACGCAATTCTGAAATGATTTGATCCACAAGGTTTATGTAGTAAGTGGTGAGAAAATACCAAATCATATTAATTAACAATACCAGAACTATCGAAAGTATTCTATAGGAGAAATCAAACTACAAGTACTTCCTCAAATAGGTTTTTTTTTTTTTATGTGATTGCTTTACTTGTCATTCTGATCTTTTGATCACTCCCATTATCCTGGTGCGTTTGATAGTTTAGATTATTTACAGAATACCATCATAGAAAGGCTCTTACTATAATGATGTGCTGTCAATCTGACTGTAAAAAAATTGTGAAACGAGGGCCCAGCGCCATGGCGCAGTGGTTAAAGGTCCTCACCTTGCACGCCCGGGATCCCAGACGGGCGCCGGTTCTAATCCCGGCAGCCCCGCTTCCCTTCCAGCTCCCTTTCTGTGGCCTGGGAAAGCAGTCGAGGACAGCCCAAAGCTTTGGGACCCTGCACCCATGTTGGAGACCTAGAGGAGGCTCCTGGCTTCTGATGGGCATAGTATCGGCCCGTTGCGCTCACTTGGGGAGTGAATCATCGGACGGAAGATCTTTCTCTCTGTCTCTCCTCTCTGTATATCCGCCTTTCCAATGAAAAAATAATAAAAATAAATCTAAAAAAAAAAATTGTGAAACGATAGGATTGTGAAGGAGGAATGGAAATACCAGATCATCCATGTCATGAAAAGGTGAGATATGAGGCAATCTGCATCGTTAGAAAATAAAAAGAAGGAGGCGATTTTAAAATGGACAAATTACTTCTAAATATAATTGATGGTGAATAAGTCTATGATCCATAGATAAATAATCATGTAAAAACAAGTTAGAAAGTAAATAGAGAGGAATTAAGATATGTAGCTCATACACTAAATCAGGCCAGAAACAAGCTGGTTTGGCCAAAGCACCATATTAAAAGCAAAATGAACAATTTGCAAAACTCAAGAAATTTTAGTTAAAATCTCCACTTCCTTCAGTTCTGAAGATGTGACAACTTCCTTAGTTTAAACAAAATATGAAAGAAAATGGCATAATTATAATACGCAAATCAAAGGCAACAAATATACCCCAAGATATTTTCAACGCAACAGGTGCCTTCTCCAGATAGAAGCCACTGTGCTGCCAGGATATTGTCATTTTCTGAGTTTTCTAATTTCAAGAGTCTCTTCAAAACAGTATAAATAAAGTATGCGGATTCCAGATAATTTCCTCCTTCAGGATACTTTATTTCTTGAGTTCACAAGACTACATATTTATTTTTTAATATCTTACTGAGAATTATTTTCAGCACTGAGTAACCATTTTAGAGAAAGTTAACAATTCCAAAAATATATCATGTCTCTACTCAGTCCATTCAGCTAGGTTTATGAGCTTTATGATAATCAAAATGCAGATCAATGAAATAGTCCAGGTAGGAAGATTAGAGGACAGTATGCTGGTTTCAAAAGAAACAAAACTGGAATCTGCATAGCAATTTAGGGAAATAAAGACATTTGACTATAGAAGACACAGGAAAAAAATGTATGAGAAAATGAGGAAGATGAGAAAATTGGATTGCTCTTTTACCTTCCTTTTAATTTTAATTTTTGTTAGCTTTTAATTGAGCCTACATATTTTCATTTATAGTAAAATCAAGGGCTCAATGCTTTACCAAGTAAATTAAGCAAGTATAAACAGCAAGAATATCCTAGTTTAGAGGGCATATATAGGCAACTAGTATAAATTATAATTGGAAGGGAGGATGACCATGTGACCCAAATCCAGGAAAAATTAAGGTAATTACCGATCATTACAGCTATTTGTAGTTTCACATTCTCAACTACTGGCTTGGCAGAAGCATAAAATCAAGAATGACAAAACTATATTGGCAATAATACTGAGCAACACAGGGCTTTCTTTCTTTCTTTCTTTCTTTCTTTCTTTCTTTCTTTCTTTCTTTCTTTCTTTCTTTCTTTCTTTCTTTCTTTCTTTCTTTCTTTCTTTCTTTCTTTCTTTCTTTCTTTCTTTCTTTCTTTCTTTCTTTCTTTCTTTCTTTCTTTCTTTCTTTCTTTCTTTCTTTCTTTCTTTCTTTTGTTTTTGTTTTCTTCTTTACGTGTTAAAAAATTTCAGCTCTCCCCTGTAATGGAGAGCATAAGGTTTTTCTCTTTGTTTCCAGTCCATCCAACTCAATATGATGTCCTCCAGTTGCATCCATTTCGAAGCAAATTATAGGATTTCATTGTTTCTGTAGTTGAATAATGTTCTGTTGTGTATATTTACCACACTTTATTTATCCATTCTTCTGATGATGGGACACCTTAGCTAATTTCACATTTTGGCACAACATGTTCACATTATTTGGTGTCACCTGTAATGAAACCCCTGGATCATATGACAAGTGTGTCTTTAGATTGCTTGCAAACACCTCCATCTTGCTTTCCACGGTGGTTGCAATATTTTACTTTGTACAAAGAGTGTAGAAGTGTTTCTTTTCTCCTGTTGCATAGGAACAATTTGATTTACAAAAGCGTGTTGGTCCTCCATTTTGTCATAGTAAATTCATTTTTCTTAGTATTTTATTATTCTCCAAAATGTTTTACATGGAGCTTTTTTTTTTAAAGCAGGAATAAATAGATTTTAAAAATAGGTTCTACATACTACTTCTTTCTGATTTTCTCTTTATGTGCGAATCTACAGTTACTGCTTCCTGTTGCTGACACATAGGTTTCCCAAAAAGAAGAAAATATAAGGGAGAATTATGTTAGATAAATCATAGGCAGCAAATAAGCCCAAGACATTTTCAAATTAACAAGGATCATCTCAAGAGGTAAGCCATTTAGTTATCTGATACCATCATTTCTTTCCCACTACGAGTAAAGCACTTGACACTTTATTTCCTCAGCTTTCCATGTATCATGAGCTTTGTTTCTCTGCCTTCATGATCATTAAATCTCCTCTGCTAGTCTTTGCTGACCTCTGACTCTCAGAATATCTAGCTTTCACCCCTTCTCTCAAACTAAACTGTCTTTTTAATTTTCTTTCACTGTTTTTGTTTTGTTTTGTTTTGTTTTAAGATTTGGTTATTTCTGTTTGAGAGGTTGATTAAGAGAAGGAGAGCTCTTCCATCAACTGCTTCACTCCCCAAATGGCTGCAAGGGTTGGAGCTGAGCTGATCTGATGCCAAAAGCCATGAGCCAGGAGCCTGGAGTTTCTTCCTGTGTCCCACATGAGTATAAGGGCTAAGCACTTGAGCCATCCTCCACTGCTTTCCCAGGCCTTAAGCAGGGAGTGGGACTGGAAGAGAAGCAGCCTACATGGGTTGCCAGTGCTGCAGCTGGGTGATTAGCTTGCTCTGTCACTGTGTTTCACCAACCAAACCCTTCTGGGGACATTTCATCTGGTCCTGTTGTTTTAATTCACCTATGTGTGATGTTGTTTAAGCTTATAATCCATAGCCCTCATTCTTCCTAAAAACCACATGCATTGTGATTCACCTAATTAACGTCTCCACTTGGATAGCTATCATCCATGCAGAAACAAAACCTTTGTTTTTTTTATGTCTTAAAACTAAAGCCTATTTAAAACACACACACACACACACACACACACACATACACACACAAATTCTAGTCATTTCCCCATCCCCCCACTCTTCATGAAAGGAAATCTCTTATTTTTCATCCTAGATTCAGGTTTTTCAAAGTGATATCACTATTTTGGCAACTGAGTAGGCTAAAGATAAATAGTATGCGTGCACCTCAGAAGGCTGTGGGAAAACAGAATAAAAACATAATCTTATTTTGGTATGAAAAAATTGAAAACCGCTTACTTTTTCTATAATACAAAATTTTCATTAACTTTTTGAAGTCCCCTTCCTACACTTCTCTTTTTCCCTGCTCCCCACATCTAATTTGTCAGTAAATGTTATCGGCTCTGCCAACAAAGCGAGTCTTGACTTCACTACTTTATGGCTTGAACCTTATTGCCACCGAAAGCTATGTCACCGTCATCTCTTGTGCCTCCTGTCTTACAGAGCATGCTAATGGCTTTTCCCATTCTTCTCTAAAATGTATTGTCAACACATTGTAAGGAATAAAAGTCGGGGCTGGAGCTGTGGCATCATATGTTATCCTGCTGCCTATAGTGCTAATAACACATTGGACTGCAGATTTGAGTCCCAGATGTTTCACATCCAATCCTGCTCCATGCTAACAGACCTTGGAAAGAAGAGGATGGCCCAAGTCCTTGGGCCCGAGAAGCCAAAGGAAATGCCTAGTTCCCATCTTGACCTGGGCCACATCTGACCATGCAGGTTGTGGGGGAGTACGTGTCAGGATGGATTAATTCACTGTCTATCGCTCACTCACTCACTCACTCACTTTCTCTCTCTGTCATTCTCACTTTCACTCTCCTTCTCTTTATCTCTGCCTTTCAAATAAATGAATAAAATACTTAAAAATATATAATAACTTCCATGATCAAAAAAATTAATGGCTTCCTATCACACTCAATATAATATTCTAAATTTAAAGCATTTTCCATAACCTAAAAGATTTGGTGTTGGGCCCAGCACCGTGTCCTAGCGGCTAAGGTCCCTACCTTGAATGGGCCGGGATCCCATACGGGTGCCGGTTCTAATCCTGGCAGCTCCACTGCCCATCCAGCTCCCTGCTTGTGGTTTGGGAAAGCAGTTGAGGATGGCCCAAAGTCTTGGGACCCTGCACCTGCGTGGGAGACCTGGAAGAAGCTCCTGGCTCCTGTCTTTGGATTGGCGCGGTACCGGCCGTTGGGGTCACCTGGGGAGTGAATCATTGGACCGGAAATCTTCCTCTCAGTCTCTCCTCTTCGCTCTCTCTTTTTCTTAAAGATTTATTTATTTTTATTGCAAAGTCAGATAAATAAAAAGAGTGTTTCCTCTTTAAATGAGATAGCAGCAAGTGGAGAGAATACTCATCACGCTTCACAGACATCCCAGAATGCTAAGAGTTAAAGTTTAGAAATGGGCCCAGTGTGGTAGCCTAGAGGCTAAAGTCTTCACCTTGCAAGCACCCAAGATCTCATATGAGCACCAGTTCTAATCTTGGCCACCCCACTTCCCATCCAGCTTCCTGCTTGTGTCCTGGGAAAGCAACTGAGCACAGACCCTGTATCCATATAGGAGACCAGAAGAGGCTCCAGGCTCCTAGTTTCAGATCAGCTCATCTGAGTCTGTTGCAGCCGCTTGGGGAGAATCACCAGATGTAAGGTCTCCCTCCCTGTTCCTCCTCCTCTCTGTATTTCTGACTTTCAAAAAAAAAAAGAAAAGAAAAAGAAAAGACTTACAAACTTAAGCTGCTTTTGGAAATAAAACAGCAACAGCCAATCTAATTATCCTTCCTTAGAAGGATGAACCTAGAGGAGAAGGGTAAGAAGATTTATTGACTTTGCTCACTTCCTTGAGCACTAGCAATTCCCATCACTGGTCCTCTCTTAGAAATGGCCTGA
This sequence comes from Ochotona curzoniae, assembly GCF_017591425.1. Classification (NCBI taxonomy): domain Eukaryota; kingdom Metazoa; phylum Chordata; class Mammalia; order Lagomorpha; family Ochotonidae; genus Ochotona; species Ochotona curzoniae. Next base: position 66,132,245 of record NW_024466599.1, read on the forward strand.
GTGTTCACAATCCCTGTGGAAGGGCTGGCGTTGTCCTGTAATAGCAAGTAAAGGCTGCATCCATGTGGAAGCTGGTTCATAACCCATTGCTTCATATACGATCCACACTCCCCTGCTTCCGGTCTAAGCGAAGTAGCCAAATATAATTGTTTGGGCACCTAACACCCACATGCAGGAAATCCAGAAGAAGCTCCTGGCTTCTGGATTTGGCCTGGCCCATCTCTGGCCAGCATAGCCATTTGCGGATTGAACCAGCAGATGGAAGATCTCTGTCTGCCTCTGCTAATTCTGGCTGTCCAATTTAGCTTTTTTTTTTTTTTTTTTTTTTTTTTTTTTTTTTTTTTTGAGGAGAGACCCTCTGCTGCTCTGAGGAGTGGTCTGGCTGACTGTACTATTTTCTGTCATTCTGGTATTTGGATGAAACTTTGGTTGACATACTTTATGGTTAACAGCTCAAACACAGTGAGAAAACTAATCAGAAAGGATAAATTAGAGAGGAATGAATGACAGTGTTCCCTCTGCCCAGTGTCTTGTGTGCGTTTTAAGATAGAAACATGCAATGCTGTTCTGTTAGCCATCACTCTAAGTGCAGATCTCAGTCTTCTAAAATGTTTTGGTTAATGAGAAGTATAAGCGAAGAATGACAATTAGCGCAATGGGCATTTATCGAGTGCCAGTATGGGCCGTGGAACCTGCTGAATGGATTGCATGTACTGATTCTTTTCATGCTAACAGCAATACGTACTGTTATTACATCTCTGTTATGGAGGGATGAACCAGTCTCCGACCAGCAAACAAATGTCTCATGCTATCTATTCTGCACATAGGAATCTTTCAATACCTTTTGACTTAAGAAATTTTGTCTAGAGACTCCTTCCTTTCTCTGTCAGTAAAACAGGATAGGCTCAGAGGAAAGCAGTTGTGTCTATGATGATGGGATCTTTTTATCTTTTAAAACTTTACTATTGATTTATTGCTATTAGCTATTGACCTATTGACATATACTTCTATAGTAACAGAAATATTTACAGATAACAAGTTGTAAAGGCAATTCCTATTGTAATAGAAACTTGATTCATCATCATAGATAAAAATTCAAAATCAAACAAATGTAATGTTCTTAAAGTGTACTTTTCACACATTTGAAAACAAGGTATTATAATTGCATCAATAATGGGAGGACGTTATGAAATGTTTAACCCACAAAGGAATGGAAAATCGTTACTCCTCTATGATTTCAACATACCACTTCATATACAAGCAAGACTGAGTGATCATGTATTAAGGAGATCTGACATTTCTCAGCTGGCTTTATAGGCTGTGTTTTCCTTTTATATGAAATTGATTTATTGGTAAGTTTCCTCCAAGAGCTCCTAGCTTATGTAAAACTATTCAGAAAATCCACATTATTTGCAATCCCCATTCAGGTCACTGTTTGTGTAGATTTGAACAATGCGTGATTTTTAAAGTTTCTCTCTGTGCTAAAACTTACTGACTATGGTACTCATTACCTTAGCACTCATCATTTTCTTTTGAGAAAGCTAATTTAGTAAAGTCAGGCAATTAAAGCACATTTGCTGAAGTGCAGAAATTTATGAGAATATACTGTTTGATTGCAAGGCCATTCACATACTAGCATCCTATTTGGAAAGAAAAGGGAAGAAGTAATATAGCAATATGTTTGTTGTGTGAGTCAATAAAAAAAAGAGATCTAAGGAAAATATGTGCTTGTGTGTGTGCGCATGCGTCCATACACCCATGTGGTAAGACGTAAAATATCAGACAACTGAATGTATGTTTCTGGAAATGTAAGTAACTTCTCGAAGTGAATTAAAAAGAGAAGTAGCTCTTGACATGCCTGAATCTGTATGTAACCATCTGTTCTGTGTAGAGAAGCTCAAGACACAGTTCCATTTGCAAGAATGTGGTCACTGGTGATAAAGGGCTCCACTTTGAGACAGGACTCATGTGCAACACACCTGGTTCAGAAATGTAATTTACATTGTCTAAATAGGTGGGTTCCCTTTATATTTTTTTTCTTCATCTGCTTGGTAGTGTAAAAGTGGTTTGTGATTCGATCAGCAGCCTGAATGTTTTCTTCTACTAGAAGGAGGTGGGAGAAGAGGATGCACAATCATGCACATGAGATAAACTTGCCCTTCTACTCAGCTGGAGTGAGTTATTGTGTGTCCGGACAAGCATGTGCATGACTATTTTTGGAATTGATCTGAGGCTACAATGGATTTTAAAAAGTGAAGCTCTCAAATACAGAATAAGCTTCCTAATTCCACTCTGGTTTTATGTTTTTTTTCTCATAGACTTTAAAGGGTTGAGTTCTTGCAGGACCTAAGACATTTTTAAACATGACTAATACACTTGATTTCAGGGAAAAGAGAGAAGCTGGTCCTAAATCTTGCAAAAATTCAATTTGACAAAAGAATGAAAGATAGAAGGAAATATTTCCAGTTAGTAAACACAGATACCTCCCATGGCAAAAATAGACTATTCATATCTCATTTTCTCATTTCTTGATTAATATTCTTGTGTTTTGTGAGAAAGAATTATAGATTTTCTTTTTGGTTTCTGCTTCTGATTTTGATTATTCTACATGGGAAAAAAGTATGCATCTCCTACTCCAGTTTTTGTTTCTTCCCATTGGGAGAGCCAGGATGGAGTAGATGCCCTTGGTTTTCTGAGGGATTTAATTCATGCCTATCCCTGAGATTCAGCTAGTCCACCTATGTGTTTCTCACAGATGTGTCAATTTGTCCAAATTAGTATAGGCTCAATACTGAAAAATTCTGCGTTCTGCAAAAATGCAGCAGTACTTCAATTTTGAAAAATTGTATATTCTGCAAAAAGTTACCACCACTTCCATTCTACGCAACTGTATAGTCAGAACATTTGCAAAATACTAATAATACTAATGCTACTACTACTAATAATCCCCCCAAAAATATTAGCACCAAAAGGCATTTCATTTCTAATAAATAAACATAGTAAGACTAGATCATTAGTCAAACAATGTTGTTCAATGGATAGGAGTGTCAGAAAAGTATTAAACTTATGAAAGTCAAGGGATATGAACCAAGCACATAAAATTCAGGGAATTAGAATCATAAATACTTGTAAAATAGGGTTTGTGGTCTAAGTACAACCACTAAAAAAATGGTTGCATGGATAACTCTGCTTCAGTCATCAACAGGTTGGTGTCTTCAACTAATTGAGAAGCAAACATCTTTTTGGCAATTACTGTCACATGCGGGGAAAACACATTAACATGCCAGGACAAATCACAGATTAAGTAAGCCTTGTATCCTTCATACTGATGCATTTCCTATATTTCAAGTAGGCGTGAATTTTCCACATTATAGAAATAAGAGACATAGTAAAACAGATTAAACCTAAGATAATAGCTGTTTATTCAATTACCCCCTTCCCTTCTTTTCTAATATTCAATAATATTCAAGTTGTTTAGAAGTCCAGCAGGAAAAATGGTGTTATTGAGGCTCTCTGAAACCCACGCCTAATTACATCAGCATAATAAAATGGATTTCTCACTGACAAAAGAACATTGGTAAATATTATAGAAACAACTAAGAGCTTACTATATCAATGTCTGAAACATGAGATTTCCACCAGCAGGACTGCAGGGACACCAGATCAGAGGGTTTCATGTACAAGGCCATTAAAAAGCTCACTCGGATGGCATTAATACACAAACAACTCTGTCATTTAACAGTCAATCCTTACATTTTTGAACTCGAAATACTAAAACTTTTTTTTTTCTTAATTTGGCCAAAGAGGAATGCTTCCTCTTTTGGGACAAAGCGATGTCCCATAAGAATTGATAAGTAATGAAGATGTGAATATATTTAAGAAGGCTGTCACTGACAGGTTTGCAATTGGTTATCAAAATGTGTTTATACCTCCCATGTGCATGGATTTTCCGTGAGACACTCTGGTGTACAGAGCTCTGTAATCGCCTCAAAAAGAAAATGTCACGCAATGAGTTCTATGAGCTGCAATGCCAGGTGCTTCCTGTAAGACTGAAATATTGAGGTTCTTTCCTAATCCTCAGAAATGTGAACTAATGATTTAATATCTCAAGCTGAAGTATTCTCCCGTGAATTTTTTTTCAGGTACTTTTGGCTCTGTAATCGGATTATTCTCAAATTAGAGACGAAACATTCACTTAGCCTTTCAGGCTCTTCATATTGAGTTTGAGAAGACACTAAGAGTTTCATGCTATTAAAATGAGAATAACAGTCCTGCGCTGTGGCCTAGCAGCTGAAGTCCTTGCCTTGAATGCACCGGGGTCCCATATGGGCGCTGGTTCTAATCCCGGTGGCTCCAATTCCCGTCCATCTCCCTGCTTGTGGTCTGGGAAAGCAGTGAAGGACAGCCCAACAGATTGGGACCCTGCACCCATGTGGGGAGACCTAGAGAAGGTTCCGGGCTCCTGGCTTCAGATCGGCACAGAGCTGACCATTGTGGTCACTTGGGGAGTGAATCATTGGATGGAAGATCTTCCTCTGTCTCTCCTCCTTTCTGTATATCTGATTTTGCAATACAAATAAATACAACTTTTTAAAAAAACAGGAATAACCTTGTAGAAAAGATTGACTTAATTTATTTGAAAGGAAGACTTAGCAGGAGGGAGAGAGACAGAGATGGCTCTTCCATCTGATGATGCATTCCCTAAACGGCTGCACTGGCCAGGCCAAAGCCAGGGGCCAGGACCTTCATCTTGGTCTCCCACATGCAGGTGCCCAAGGATTTAGACCAAATTCCATTGCTGTCCCAGGTGCAGTAGCAGAGAACTGGATGAAGAGTAGAGCAGAGTCCATGTGGGACACCAGTGTTGCAGGCAGAAACTTAACGTGAAACACCACAGTGCCAACCCAGGTAACACTATTTTAATATCTATGGTTTAGATGCAAAGTTCTGCTACGAGATTATTATTAATATTTCTGTTTGATGATAAATAGCCATATTTATATTGATTTGAAAAATCACTGTGAGGAAGTAACAGTAATTGCAGGAGAGTCAGAAGATGAGGTTCTGGCATTCTCTTGGAACTAGACTGGACATATACCTTTTAGCAAATAGTGTAACATCTGGAGACTCAATTAACACCTGGTGAGAGGGGAAGGCCAAGGCTCAGACGCAATAAAAACTCTGATTCCTTCCGGCCATACAAGTTCGATCACGCCATGCATTTTCATATCACACTTTCCAATACCTTGGTAACACACAAGACAGTGGGTAAGATGAAGGCAACAGGGACTCGTGTGACAAGTCTTCACTTGGCTATATATAATGGCAGCTCCTTCCATTCTGAGACCCATCTTTGAGAGAAAAGCTCTCACAATAACCTGTGATCTGTGTCTTCTTGCCTTCCAAATTTACAAACCTCTTTTCAAGGCAATGTGGGACACAACTAGGGTGATTATCCTAGAACATCGCTTACTGATATTTCAATTTCCTGTTTTCATATGCAAAGCTGAGAATGATCACAAAAACTAGCCAGTGGCTTTCAGCTTTCCGAAATGCCAACCAGAAGGTTTTATTCTTGGTGAAAAGATTTCCCTTTTTCAATTAACCTGGTCAAAGGAAAGGGTGAAGATTTCCAGCACAGGGGACCGAGGTTTGATACGGCCTGGCCTACAATAGCAGCCTTTGATCCTTACTGAATCTCTGGAAGTATTAACCCAGAAGAACTCGGATTGTTTCACTTCTCATACCTGTTCCTCTGTTTGGGAAGTAAAATTGATTTGCAGCACAAGAGAAGTAAGCAGGCATTCGCAGGTAAGTACCAAGGGATCAAAACTACAGAGCCTCCTACAGTTAATTTTTTCCCACTAATTTATTATACCCATTATCAAGAATACCTGCAAGACGAAGACTTATTTGTCACTTCAACTGTAATTTCACTGATTTTTTTTTCTAACTTAAAAATGCCTAGATGATTAAATATGGTGAACCATTTCCAATGATAAATATCAACTACCAATCTAATATGTGTGAATCAGGACCTAGTGGAACAGAATAGAAAAACAAAAATAAAAACAAACCTGAATAGAAGGCTGGGGAAGTCCTTATAGCCATGAGCAGCAAAGCTAAAAATCCTATGCCTTAACGCCCCCTGCTGGGAGATGCCGGAAGTGTTGCCTCCTAGATGCCAAATTTTGGTCAGGTCACACAAAGGAAGTCATTTTATTTTGAACAAAGTCATAATTTAAAAAAAAGTATATATGCTGTTTTGCCTACTTCTTTTTATACAGACATGATTGCACTTGGTAGGTGCCAGGGAGGGATTGTGTTAGTTGCTGAGGGTACTATAGCCTATTAGAAAAACCAGGCTTTGTTTTGGCTCTTTTACACAGAGCTGTGATTGTACTCAAACATCTTTAAGCCTCAGCTCCTCCTCTCTAAACTGCAATTACCGATAAGAAATGATTATCATACAATTATAACAGATAATAAATAGATAATATGTAGCTAATACATGATAATAAATGTGGCAAATTTATTACAGAGGCCTATTATGAACCAAGCATAAGAAAAGGTTACAAACAATTTTTTTTTCAAAAGGTATTTTGAAAACACAGTCTTTTGGAAAACAAATATTGATGTAAGTGTAGGAGTTAGAGTGACATTTCCATTAAGAATTAAACGCAGGCCAGCGCGACAGCCTAGTGGTTAAAGTCCTCGCCTTATATGCATCAAGATCCCATGTGGGTGCTGGTTCGCGGCCCAGATGCTCTACTTCCCATCCAGCTCTCTGCTTGTGGCCTGGGAAAACAGTGGTGGACGGCTCAAGCCCTTGGAACCTTGCACCAGCATGGGAGACCCAGAAGAAGCTCTTGGCTTCGGATCAGCTAATCTCTGCCATTACAGCCACTTGTGAAGTGACAAGCAGATGGAAGATCTTTCTCCCTCTGACTTTCCTTCTCTCTGCAAATCTCACTTTCCAACAACCAAAAAAAAATAAATCAGGGTTTTGTTTTTTTTTTTAGAAAAGAATTAAAGTTCCTTTAAAGCCATCAGAAGGTATTCCAGATTGCATACTCCAAGTATAGTTTAGAGGATCCGACTTTGAAATTCATACAACAGTACTAGTTTGCAAGGATTTACTTGGGTCTTTAATAACCAGATCCATGGCTCCAAGTCTTCATTTTACAAAAAATTTAGAATATGTACGCTATTGTTCTAAGACCCCAACAGGTCGCCAGAAACCTCTGATGGTACTGGAGTCTGTGTACAAAGTACCATGTTGTTTTCCAAGTGCCCCGAAGCATTGGCACAAACTGCCAGAGCTAATCTGTCCTTCTCTGTGGTGCTTCCTTTGTATTACCACTTCGTGCTCTGGGGCCGTTGCTAAGTAAGTAAAATAAGACCTGAACATAATCACTGATAGGCAAACAGTTGATTTGATACCCAAAGGAGCTACAAAGTGACTAGAAGTGACCGATGTACCAATGTCAGGCATAGATCATCTAGCCAGACCTTCCACACCTCAGGTGGGAAGCAGGATAAGCTATCATGGTTTCATCATGGGACACAGAACATAAAAAACTTAAGACTAGTGTATGTCTATTAGTTTCTCAGATTGCATTTGATCATGAGTGACTGAAATGGAGGAAAGTAAAACCCCAGTGAAGGTGGGGTGGGGGTGGGGTGGGGAGCAGTTCTAGTCCCTCTGCTTACAAAGGTCTCTTAGGATGGTGGCCAGAGATATTGCAGGTAAAGGCAAAGGCAATTCAAGCTCTACTTGCTTGCCTTGTGTCATGAATCCCTGGTCTCTTGCTAACCTCCAGATCAAATGCATCTGTACAAACTATACAAACTACGAGCTACTTAGAAATAAGCTCTCTTAGATTTCAACCCAGACTATTCCGTGAAAATCACCCAAGGTGAGCCATATATACATTCAAGTTTAAGAAACTCCACTCTAGGGGCTAGTGTTATGGCACAATGGGCTAAAGCTTGTAACTCCAGCTTCTCATTTATTTGAGTTTCAGTTCAAGTTTGGAAGGATCTGTTTCTGATCCAGCTTGTTGCTAAGGTGCCTGGGAAGACAGCAGAGGATGGCCCAAGTTCTTGGGTCCCTGTCACTTTTGTGGGAGACATGGACTGTGTTCCTGGTTACTGGCTTTGGCTCAACAATCTTGATGATTGCAGGCATCTGGGGAGTGAACCAGATAATGAAAGAACTCACTTGCTGCTTCTATCATCTCTCTCTTTCACTCTAGTCTTCAAAAAAATAAATTGTTAAACTCCAATATTTTCCATTTGGGCTACTGGCTCTCTGAATATATACTAGTTGATACTTAGCTAGTGTGTATGTATTTTTTTTTTTGCATTTGCCGTCATTTAACAACACACTGATACCAACTTGGGGAAAAAATGGTAATGGAAATTGTGGCTAAGAATAGCTAATTTTCCTGAACCTTAAAAAAGGCTACTTTACAATGACTTTTATCAATAATTGTTGATACTTCACATTTTATAACTTTTCAACACTGATTTTTTAAGATAGTTCATTCATATTTGACTATGTACTTGTGTTAGAATTATTAAATGCTCTGCTCAAAGCTTATTTTGCAGAGCACATCAAGCACATGACCTTGACACTTATCTTGGTCCAGAATTAGCCACATTTTTTTCAAACCTACTATGTTAAAGAGGGGAATTCTTGAAAAGACAAAGCAGATGTGGCATTATCAATTCCCCCCTCATCACTCTCAAATCTTCAGAGTAGACCCAGTGTCTGGATGCAGCTACAAGGTCAGATGTTTCTTGTAGCTTCCATTTAAAATCAGATCTCAGGTGCTGTTCTTTGACATAGAAAAGTGTTATTCCCGATGCTACTTGGAGGTACAGGCTGAAACTACATGCTTTCCAAGCACAGCCAACAAAGACTCTTGTGAGACGGAAATTCAGAGGAAAGGAAGGGAAAATGCCATTGTAAACCTCAGTGCCACTTCAGCTCACCTGCTGTTTTTGGCACAGAAGCTAGCAAGGTTCAAGAGGTGCAAACACAATAAGATGCCTCAAGGGCAATGCAAACTTCCAGAGGCTGTGAGAATTACTTAAAGAGAAAACAATGAAAACAAATAAAAACACTTTTCCATGGAATTCCACGTGGGTTCCAGAGCCTGAGTGCTTGGGCCTCCTTCCAAAGCTTCCTCAGGCACATTAGCAGGGAGTCAGGTCAGAAGAGGAGCAGCTGAGTCTATAAACAGCATGCATATGGGATGCTGTCATCACAGGCACTGGCTTTACCCACAACACCACAGTATGGGTTGCCAGAATTTTCATTTCCACACCAACTTCACATAATATCTTTTTTCTGGTTCTTATCTTTGACTAAATCTATGTCGTGTATCATTGAAACCACTACCTAAGAGAAGTGATAGAATTCAGAGAGCTAGGACATCAGCCAGGCTACCAGTTCAAACCTCGAATAAAACTAAATGTGTACTATTACTTTTTTCATATGAATTTATATGGTTTGATTTCTATATTTAGTGATTATCCTGGGAGACATTTAGACATTACATTCAGTATCAAGAAATTTAAAAAAACCCCAACGCTATAATAATATCTATTAATTACCAGGAAAATGGAAACAAAAGGGAAGATTGCTTTCTGGGAACACTGTGATGAGATTATTGTTATCATAAATAGATATCCCCTAAAAATGATCGAATTTTAGTCATTAAATTTTCATGGCAGTATTCCACTTTGTTAAATAACAGGAAAATCTAAGTTGGTGCCATAATATCTCAATCTCTTAAATTTAAAATTTACATTTAAAAAATTAATTTATTTTTATTGGAAAGACAGAATTATGGAGAAAAGAAGAGACAGAGAAAATGATCTTCCATCTGCTGGTTTACTTTCCAAATGGCCATGATGGCTGAAGCTGAGCCAGTTCAAAACCAGGAACTTCTGTGTTTCCCAAGTAGTTGTGGGATCCCAAGGCTTTGGGTCATCCTCTGTTACATTCCCAGGCCACAAGCAGGGAGCTAGATGGGAAGCAGGGCAGCCAGGACATGAACTGGCACCCAGTGCTTGAGTAGGGAGGACTAGTCAATTGAGTCACTATGCTGCCCCCCTCACCCCTTAAGGTTTAGCTTTAAAAACATATATACCATTTTCAATCCTTGCAGTAAGATATTTTAAAGCTCTTAGAAACTCCTTTCCTTTAACATTTGTAACCAGACTGTAACTTTTCTGTTCAGGAATATATGACTCCTCTTGGAAAATGAAACTATCATCCTCTTCGCATATCTAAATTACTCATCCTTCAAGACATATATAAAATTCTATTTCAACTCACTGTGTTCAGCCTGACTGATATTATGCACCTGTTAAAAACTAAAATCGTTGCATCTATACATGGCTGGCTTTCACCACAGTCTCACCTGTATCATTCATTCTCTTTGTGTTTGCCCTCCTTAGCCAATTAAACTACATGCTAGCTAAAGATAGTATATATTCTTATTCTTTCGGTGTTTTCCTTATGCACCACCGCTCTGCCAGTGTGGAAAATATTGTAACAAACAGACTAACATCGCAAAGCTCTAACATCCTATCATCCACAATGGTATTCTTACCAGAATGATCATATAAATTTAGGGAAATTTTTCAAAGAGCCACTGTGAAGAACACAAACCAGAATATAGTATGGAAAGTTCGGCTACGCTTGTATCTTGCAAAAGATCACACTACTAAAGACGATTGAGTTTTTACCGTATGCACAAATGAGCTACCTCCCTAGTCCTCACCACAATTACAGGCTCTAATTCTGCTTACATTTTACCAATGGGGAGATTTTGGCTGAGGAGATAAAATGCTTTCCCAACATTGTATGTGTAGGCAGGAGAGCCAGGGCTCGGTATAGCAGTCTTGTTTTGAGCTAACTGTAAGCACTGTGTGCTACTTTCTCTTGCTTTGTTGGCATTTTCAAGCGTTTGTCAAAAGAATGAGAGACACCACGTGTTAGCAATGAAAGACACACCCCTAAGTAGATCGCAAAGACTAGGTTCCCCAAATCTGTTTCTTTGTGTGTATGTGTGGCTGTGTGTGCACATTAGAAAGTAATTTATGTTGTACACCCCTCTCCCTAATTGAAAGTGATAGCTGGAAAACAGCATGATTTTATGTCTTTATGGAGTAAAAATCAGAGGTTGAGAAGTCAACGAATCTATTTCTATGTATCTATCGATCTCTTATATTTATATATTCTAAATATGACTTAGTTCTTTCATAATATCTTGCTTGGCCTTAAGCGACTAAGTTAAAAGCGATTATAGGGGTGCCACAATTGTAGTACTGTAGATTAAACCTTCATTTGTGGTCGTGGCATTCCATGTGCTGCCTCAAATTCTGGCTGCTGTGCTTCAGAACTTATCCATGACAGCGTGCCTAGCGCAAGTAATGCAAATAAACAAATAAAGCAGCAAATAATGCCCAAGTCTCGAGACCCTGAACTGACATGGGATACGCAGATGTTGTTCCAGATTACTGGTTTGGGCTAGCCCAGCTGCGGCTATGACAGTTCTTTGGGGAGAAAATCAGTAACGGCAAAACTTCTCTCTCTGTTTCTCACCTCTGTAATTTTGTTTTTCAGATAAGTAAACTTTTCTAAAAACAATGATGACAGGGGCCTGGCGCAACAGCGTAGCAATTGAAGTCCTCATTTTGAATGTGCCAGGATCCCATATGGGCGCTGGTTCTAATCCCTGTGGTCCTGCTTCCCATCCAGCTCCCTGCCTGTGGCCTGGGAAAGCAGTGGAGGACGGCCCAAAGCTTTGAGACCCTGCACCCGTGTGAGAGACCCAGAAGAAGCTCCTGGCTTCAGATTGACTCAGTTCTGGGCATTGTGGCCACTTGGGGAGTGAATCATCGGACAGAAGATCTTTCTCTCTGTCTTTCTTCTCTGTATATCTGTCTTTCCAATAAAAATAAATAAATCTTTAAAAAAAAATGATGACAGAAAAGGCCAATTTTTGTTGTTGTTGTTGTTGTTGTTGTTGTTACATGCGCAGCTGTATGGAGGCACATCCTGGTTTCTCTCTCTCATTATTTAGGGAAGAGGAAAGTTGCTCAGGTACAAGACCAACATCAGTACAAATCACAGCTGAAAGACAGATTTCCTCCTTTGCTTTTCTTCTGTGTTATCTCCAAGTAGTTTCCAATACTTAGCCCTTCCAATCAAACACTGGGGAACATATGTCTTTTGTTTTCCAAGATGGAAAAGACTTGCTAGCTTATGAAACTTACTCCCTCTAGAAACAAAAAAAACAAAACAAAAAAAACCTCACATGTCACCCACTCCAGCCTTAGAACTTCAAGGCCATCCAGATACCTCTTCACATAACAACAGTCCTTTCACTTTGCATTCTGTGGGCCTTGGAACTAAATCCTTCAGGCAAATAAAGAAATTTCTCTTATTGCATTGTTAGGTGATGTCATAGTTTAGGATAAAGTTTTTACCTGCATCTCCTGCTTGCAATTTGGTTTATACTTCTCCAAGCAACACTAATAAAGCACTGTAGTTAGTCATCCTCTTCCGTCCTTGGGACAGCACCATCTGGGCCAATCTAAGCCTTCCAAACAGCACATAAGCACACTTGTCCTTGAGCATTTTACGAAACACTGAGCTTAGACTAGAAAATCTACTTTTTAATTTTAGCTCTTCTACCATCACCTAGTTTAATTTCCCAGATTTTCCCCACGGATAAAATATTCAGGGAGTATTACATGTATGATAGTGCAGGATGCTGTGTCAACCCAAGTAATGGATTGACTTTCCTATTAGAATTACGCTGAGAGTGGCCATAAGGAACTTCTTTATAAGTTTACACATCATTTTTAGTAACAGGACAGAGACCAAAAGCCTTCTGTTTTATACCCAAGTCTCCTCCTGCTCTTCCCTCACAGTTAACCTCCAACTCTTGTTCCCTGACATTTCTTACATGAGCTGTTCATCTCTTTGTCCCAAGATCTTCTTTAAGACCTCTCTGCTCTCAGGCAGATGTTCAACGGACCTCTATTCTCAATTGACAAGTAGCTTTTAAATCTGAACAAAATAAAATTTAGTATACTTCTCCAAGTTGGAATTTCAAAGTTTCACTGGAATTAATCCCTCCTAAGCCCTCTAGCCTTCTCTCAGCTTTAGGCTATGATACTATCTTTCTTTTTTCAGTTTCTTTTTTAACTTTATAAAATACACATGTGATACTTGTCATCTTCTACCATTTACTATAAGTTAATTTTGTACCAAATTACCTTTCAGAAATGTGAAGGGCATCAATTGTACATGTGCAATGCATATTCTCTTATGTATGTAATGCTGTTGTCATCTCTTTCTCTTTTTATTTTGTTTTATGACACAGTTTAATAGGCACTGGGATTTCCCGCCTCCTCCCCAGCTTCCCTCCCCTTCCCACTAATTTCCTCTCCAGTTTTACAGTGGGTGTCTTTCACGAACATTCATAAGTCCATCATGCTACCACTGAAGTGTTTCCCAACAATGTAGGCATGGACATGTTGAAGAGTCCAGCATCCTACTGTCAGGACATCTTCAGCCATTTCACTGGGAGTCCATCTTTGTTCTGTATGTATAGAGACGTACTGCTCTCTGTCTCCCCCTCTGAACATATCTGTTTTTGCAACATTTCCATTATGTATCCCCTTAAATACAGAGCCAGTGTACACAGTCCACAATAGGGAGAAAAATAGTAAACTTTCATTAACATGAAGTTAATGGACAAGCAAGAAAAGTACCAATGCATTGCTAGAGTGGTAAAAAAAGAGTATCAAGAACTTCATGTATTGTCATGTCTTTCTAAATAAACTCTGGAAGCCAGGAACTATTTGTATGTCCATTCTTCTCACATGAATTCTAGCACTGTGCATAGGATATATATACAGAAAAATGAATTCATGGATAAAAGAACTCTACGGTAAAGTCATCATTAACTTGGGCAGATTGTTAGGATAACTCACAACAATTTCAGAAACAACAATAAGAGAAATACAGAAGAGAAAATTGTTCTACATTTGCCTATTAGTCTTGCAAAAGATAGACGCAGAATGTAAATACCACAGCATGTGAAGTTATAGCTAGAGGTCTTATGCACTTTCAGGAGAGAACAGAAATCAATTTACTGGCATCATCATCCTGTTCTTTGTAACTGAATCAAAAGAGCAACAAATTCCTGGCTTAAATAAATTATTAAGGACATTGATTTAACTGCCTGGACTGTGTTAAGTTATTCGTGAACTAATAGACAATCATTTGCATGTTTCCTTTTATGGAATTCAAACAAGTATTGGGATTTTAAAAAAAGTGTAGAAAGACATTTCTCCATCTCCATTTAAAAAGTACCTATTCATGCAGATAAATATTTACAAAGGATTGCAAGCTAGGGGAGCTTTTGATACTCTGGCAAAGAGATTTAATTACGGAGATCAGTTTTTAAGTTTAAATGGGAAAAATCCAGTTACCTGAATGAAGAATTAAGATAACAAATAATAATATAACTAAGATAATAAATGATATAATAAAATAACTTTTACTTTTAAACTCTAGTTTACTTGTTTTAGACTACCATAAAGATGCCTGTGCATATTTCCATAGACTAATTCTTGCATTTAGCTGGGGATTTGATCTTATCCTAAAAATGATACCAAAAAAAGTGTTAAACAACAACAAGAAAAGATAGTTATATACTCTTTAATAAAAAAAAAAAACAAACAGAAATGACCAGGATATGCCATCTGGATCATTGATAAATGTGTTTTTTTCAAAGCAAAATTTTAAAAAATACATAAATAAAAGGATTGGCATGGTGTCGCAGTTAGCTAACTGTCTGCCTGTGGCACTGACATAACATATGTGTGCTGTTTTGTGTCCCATCTGCTCCACTTTTGGTCCAGTTCCTTGTTAGTGGTCTAGGAAAGCAGAAGAATATGGTCCAAGTCCTTGGGCCCATGCACCTATGTGGGAGACCTGGAGGAAGCTCCAGGATACCAGGTTTGGATCGGCTCAATTTCAGCCAATGAAGGCCATTTGGGAATGGAATCAGCGGTTGAAGAATCTCATTCTCTTTCTTTCTCTCTCTCATCTCCCTATCTCTTGTATGTTCTTTCAAGTAAAAAAATCACCGAAGGAAAAAAAATTCTGAATATTACCCTTCTTTATCAGTCAAAATCTTAAGGATTTACACAATGTTCTGCCTCAAGCTATGTGTTATAACTGTTTTAAAAGTGTATGAAATCCTTCAGAAAAATATTAAACAATATGCTAAAAAATTAGAATGTGTACATTTGCCACTTAAAATGAGAACATTTCGGTTATACAACATTAGACAGTACACTTGAATTTCCAAAAATATTTCTTTTCAAATTCATTGTTTATAAAATAATACTTCTACAACCATGAACTGTAGAAATTGTGAAGACAGCCTTCTGCTGGAATTTTTGGGAAAGTTTGCAAGAATCATATAACATTCAGAAGCAATGCTGACATACAACAGAAAGCGTTTGTCATAAAATGTTGCTAAAACTGTTCCAATAGATCGTCCAGCCCGCTCCTCCACTTCTACTTCAGAACTGAAGGAGGAGCAACACAGTAAACACAATGCAGTGAAAGAGAATAATGCAAAACAAGGACAGACTTATCTTACTAGGAAAAAAAAAGAATGGATAATGAGTTTAAGCATGTCTTTGAATTTAAAGAGACAGTTATTACTAACAAAAAAACCTTTGTATAAAACTAAAATGATGAGAAACTTCACATTAAATAAATTACAGTTAAGGTTATTTTAGATGTAAGGATTAATATACACAGAGAACTGTTTTTACTTAAATTTCATTAACTAGAATCCAGCGCTACGGGGTAAGGTGTGCTTTGTCATGTACCATGTGGAATTTATTCATAGTACTTTCATCACATTTCATTGACAATGTACACCATGGACTGGTGAAAATATGCTGCTTTATACTGTGACCATTAGAAGTTGCAATGAAGGTATCCTTGCTCCACCATGGTATGCATGCTCTGTGGTGGTTCTGAACCATTCTGAAGAACCAGACAGGGATGCGTCCTGATCATTCACATATTTAGCCTGAGATGGCAGGTTAAAGTCATAGAAGACATAAGCAACACTGAACATATCATGTCTCAACTGTAATTTATTTGTGTAAAAATAAAAACAGTTTCAGAGTTTTAAAATCAGCCACTATTTCAAAATATTCATATACCTAATTGCATTAATGGCTGTTGAACTGTCTGTTCCTATTTGTATGAGTATGTGTTAGCAGTTATTCAGGAGCATAAAAACATTTAGAATGAATACTATTTATTATAGATAATCAAATCTATTCAATGTGATTATCAATATGCTTCAAAACATTTTCCTTCCTAACTTATTATGAAGCTGTTTGAGCCCACAATTACTTCTGATTCCCTTTATGTCTTGGCAATTATAAAACCTAATACTCAGAGTGTGCGTTTCTTAAGGGGGAACATGTATGTGTATACAAAGTTTTTTATAGGATCATTTCAATGTACAAAATGATACTCAAATAAAACACTCAAAGTTGTACATAATATAAAATTCTTAAAATTGAAACCATCATTTTATATGTATTGCTTCTTCATATTTCTGTTTTAGATAAGGGTACTGGAAAAATAAAGTTGAAAAGAAATAAGTATAACACAGAAATACTGTCTCAGATGTTTGTTTTTTTGTACTTAGAATGTAGGAAAAGAGGAACAGATGGAGAATTTAAAGACTTCTGGTGGGACAATTATGAATCAGAAAGTTGTAGGCCAATAGCATACACAATTCATTTATCCAAACAGGAAACAGTTTTGTGCCTTTATCTGGCAGCCTTCTCCTA
This sequence comes from Ochotona curzoniae, assembly GCF_017591425.1. Taxonomy (NCBI): domain Eukaryota; kingdom Metazoa; phylum Chordata; class Mammalia; order Lagomorpha; family Ochotonidae; genus Ochotona; species Ochotona curzoniae. The sequence goes on from NW_024466599.1 coordinate 66,149,171, forward strand.
CCCAAATGTGGATATCTTGGTGAAGAAATGTCATGATCAAAATTGGTTGCTTTCACTGTGTTTCCCTTCCAATGGAGGGAGATACACAACAAACACCAAATAAGATATTCAGTAAGAAGATTGATACTCTTTATCATGGGGGAAAATAATGATTAACAGAGAGAGAGAGAGAGAGAGAAAGAAAGAAGGACAGCCTCCTTGCAAGCAAAGGGAATGTTTGGGGAGAACAGGATGCAAAAGAAACCCCGTGAAGACCCTACTGTGACAGCAGGATGCCACACCTGCTTAACTAAGTTTTGAATTCCCTGATTCCCCTGATGGCCTTTCCAAATGCCCCAGGTTCAAAGAACCATTTCACTTACTACAGGGGAAATGATTTCATATTTCTCATTTTTAGAAGACAGAAATAACATTGAAAAGATTTTTTTGAAACCTTAACCCCTCTTTCTCCACAAAGGCAATAGCTTACTTTTATTGTCCTACCTAAAATACAGAGGGAAATGCCCAATGAAGCCACCTTGAGTGCGTGAAAAATTTGTGACTGCATTTCATTTCTACCTTCCGGAATTTTTCATAAAAGAAACTGAATCATTTTTCATTACAAGCAGATTCTGATAAAGGAAAGGTTTCTCTATATTATCTGTCTTCCTCCCTACTAGATCCTCAGAAAGAAGAAATGAAGGAAATGGAAGGGAAGGGAGGAGAAGGAAAAAAAAAGGAAGAGAAGAGAAGGAAGAAAGAAGGCATGCGAGAACCATGTGCTCCCAATCAGGTTGGCGACTTAATTTTAAAAACAGAAGCTTGAATTTGGGGTGAATATTTGAGTCAGCAGTTAAGAAGACATATTTGCTACTCAAATGCGCTGCCACAAAGCCTGGGATAAAGTCCTGGTTCTGCTTTGAACTCCAGCTTTCTGTTGATGGACAAGGTTGGAGGGGGACGGGTTTGGTGGGGGTAACAGATAATGGTTCACAAACTTGGATTCATGACACCCAAGCAGGAAAAACAGCTTGAGTTCTGCGCTCCTGGTTTTAACCTGGCCCTTCTCTGACTGTTGTGAGTGGGAGCAATAAAGAAGCAGATGGAAGATCTTTCCCTCCCTCCCTTTCTCTCTATCTAAAAAGACTAATTAATAAAATAAGAACAAAATTGTTACACAGAATTGTTAAATATGTGGAATATATCTGAATGCTATGAAATATTTTATTGGCTAGCAGAATAATTTTTTACTTCCTACTGTGACTCTCATTTTCTAAAATTTCCACTCAAGTATCAACGTTAAAAATTTGAAAAATTGTCCTAGCCTCAAGAAGGAAGCCACTGTTTTTCACAATGTTAATTTTTTAGGCTTTTTGTGTATATTCTGCCTTTCCTAAGAGAGGTGTTCTGTTTATTGGCAGGAATTCGTATCTTGCTTGATTTCAAAGACAAATATCCTGCACTTAGGACCTGAAGTCTTGACATAGATGCTAGCTATCATATTTCCACACGCATGTAAAAATCCTTCGACATATGAAGGAGACCTACGGAGTGGGGAGGATATGGTTGAAGCTTTCTTGAGACAGCAGTGTCTGATTTTGGACCTAGAAAACTAGTTAAAGAAATGAGGAAGAAATGCATTGAGGCAATATGCAATAAGTCCCAATGAGTTTGCAAATCCAATAAATGAAAAAAAAAATCTCAGGCAAATAAAGAAAAATGTAGAGTGCAAAGAAGGCACAGAATATAAATGGACTGTTAGGTGAAAAGGCAAGGTCATGAGCTTCTGTGAGAAATAAAGACTATCCTAATAGCTAAGTTGGAGTCCGGGTAATTGGGAGTTACAAACTGGCAAATTAAGTTACCCACTAGGACAGACCTTAGAGAGTTCCAACAGATTGACTGACTTACACAAGGTCAGGAGTCGGGCTGTTGCTGAATACAGGAATTGGGATGAAATCCTAGTCTACTCTATGGGTGGCAGGGTCCCAATTAATTAAGCCATCCTCTTTGACTCAGGGTTTGCATTGCTAGGAAAGAGAAGTTAGAAGGCAAAGTTGGGATTGGAAGTCAGGTCTTCTGATACAAAAACTAGGCATGTTAACCAGAAAAGTGCCTGCTCCCCAAATGGGCATTTCAGTAAGATTACTAATGTTACAAGATTCTATTTTGGTGGCCACTATGGTGGTGATATGATTTATGGCAGAAGCTGAAGGAAGTTTTTCCTACTGCAAAATTATTTATCAGATAAAACTGCTGACTGATGCAGTATAAACATGGAGAAGTAATCCTCTCACACCTTAAAAGAAAGCTGGAATATGCTTTGGTCCCTGGATGAGCAAAAATGAATTAGCTCTTTCCATGGGGTTTCAACAAAAATTAGCTTGGAATATGGTAGTTACACTACATGGGTGAAGTTGTGCAACCAGCAATCCATCCCTACATCAACTGGACCATTATAAGGTATTTCATTAGATTGGTGCTAGCCTTTTTAGTGATGCTGATTTATATTAATGCATGACACATCACATTATTACCCAAGTAATTGTTATCTATATGTATTACACTAGTGACATTCTGGGTATACCATTACATTTTTTGTCCAATTTTCATTACAACTCATTTAGAAAAGAAAAAGAGAGAAAAGAAGAAAAGTGGGAAGGGAGAGAAGAGAGATAAGAAAAGCAGAGAAGTAAGACTTAAAAGTACAAATTTGCATGGATACAATAGCTTGAATAATTAGAGAATACCTAAATTTTATTTCTTATAATGTATGATGATGAAGGAAAAAATTTTTTCAGTTATGAATACAAAAAAGATACATTACATCTTTTATTAGATTCTCTTATGAGAATTATTTAACTGTCTTGATGTTTAAATTGATACACTTCTTTTTGACACCTCAAATTTATTTGGTATCGGTAACTCTGTAGTTCACTCCAGGTAACACTCTTCTTGAACCTCATCAAATATATCCATACATCGCAGTGCCATGCCGCCTGCAAGCAGGCTAAGCTTACATGAGCAGTAGGAATCTATTTTAAAGAGAGTGATAACAACAGAGATAAACAGATTTTGAGAGAACTACATAACAGACTGATGCTAGCAGCAAGCATTCTGATTCCTCTACCAATACAGTTTGACTAGAAGAGGGAATGGAATAGATTATAATAATTACTATGGACAGAAGAAGCAGCAAGTTTTAATCAGAAGGAAATTTAAAAAAAAATACTATAATGGGCTCAGAAACAAATAATCCAAGCTATTTGTGTTGAAGCACTCTTGTTAAGAGTGCTTATTACTGAGTTTTCCTGCTGTCTTGGAATTGTTTGCAGATCCCAATGCAGAATACGGATTAGCCACTTGTTTTCCATGAGGCTTAGCTTCATTTATTTTCTGTGATTAGTGGACCTTTGGAGGTCAATTCATAGTATCCCAAGAAACAGGTTTTAGCATGCTGTGATAAGGAATATCCCATCAAACACATATACCTTCATGATTACCCAAGCTCCTTCTGTCCAGGCACTGATGAATCAACAAAAAGACTACTAAAAATGCTCAGTTATCTAACCTTGGTCTCCATTTTGCTATGGTGATTCAGTATTGGGTTAACCATACTTGATCATCCAAAAAGAGATGTTTATTAATATGAAAGATGGTATTATTAATAATTAGAATAATACAAGAAGAACATATCTGTATTCCTTTAGGAAAAGGGATGCATTTGGTCACCTAGGTCAAAACAGTTTTTGTTGTTGCTGCTGCATTTTTCTAATCTTGTGTCCTTCCATATTTTTATTCACATCGTATGCTAAATGATCCCTTGCCATTTGAAGGGGGAAAATACATTAAAATGATTTATGTCAAATGAGGAAAGTCTATTTCTTTTCCAGGTATTCATAATGTCAAAGGGTTTTAATACTGAGGTCATAATGTGCTGTAGTTCTATAAAGTTCAGCATTGTGTCTGTTGTAAGAAAAGCAATTAAATGGTTTTCTACTTTGCATGCTAAAATAGCAATTTTCAATTTCAAACCTGTTGTACATTTTAGTAAGGATATAATTTACATCCATTCTCCCCTCACCCTTCACTTTCTAAATGGAGCTACATTATAATATAAATTCATGCAATATTAGATCAGTAAGAGAGTAAAACCTTTCTTTTGACTATTAAGCAAAGAATACATCTTAGGAACACCATAAATCATGCTTGTCAGAATATTCAAAAGAATCATTCTGTATGGTTACCTTGTCTATTATTTCGAAAGTGCAGACATGAAACAATATAATTCAGTTGGGCTGCATGAATCTGATTTGCATAAAGCTGTCTCTTTTTAATCCGAGTTTCCACAAGATGAATATAATTAGCAACTTTCAATCTGTCTTCAAAACCACTGAACTATGTTGATGATCTACAGGATGACATCACCCATGTGTACAAGCTTACTTGGATTTCTAAACAGACTGATTTAATGGATTTTGTAGCTAAACAAATGTATATTGCAAGTAAAAAGAGACAAACTAGACACCCATGCACGATGCATAATTCATCATAAAAAGATCAGCACTGTCTCTTTATCTCATCTTCCTTAACATTGTCCCATAATGATACAGGTAATTCAAGCAGGCCACAAATGATTTTGTGTGATCAAAGCATTGGACTGTGATCACTGTAATGAAAAACAATCAAACTCTGTAGAGGTACCTGGTGGACACAATCTCTGTACGTTTTCAATTTGACCTCTTTATTTAGCCTGCCTTCATATGCCCTGGTTAAGGATCTCTCACATCCAGAATCACTCGATAAGATCACAGGACCTTATTTGGGCTAGGACTAGGATTTTTTTTTTTTTAACTTCAAGCATACACAATAATGAGAACCACCCACTTAACTTACTGGCTATAAAATACAGCACATAATTTATAGAGTAAGACATTAGTTACTGACAACCAATTTTTTTAAAAAAAATTATGCACATTCAAATATGTGATTCTAACATGTTAGAGAGCCTAATTGCACACAGCCTAATGTGATAAGACGTAATTTCCTCTAAAACACCAGTATGTGTTCTCATAAATTCTAACCATAGCCTAGAGTTAAAACAAAGATAAAACATTCTAATGAGGAAACTGCATTACAGTTCAGATGAATATTTTCCCAAAGAAAGACAAACCATGAAAGGAAACAATGTTTTTAATTAGTCTGCATTTGGAACTGGCTTTATTAGAAAAAAATTAGCAATTGCAGCAGCAAATATTGAGATTTAGAAGTGGAGAACTGAATTCACAAACCACATGATCAACTGCTTCCCTGTTGAAGTTACCATTTTTGTCAGATGCGTACAGTTCCATTTCTAGTGTGGGTTTCTGATGGTCTAGTCTATGTCTTATACTGAAAACACAAAACCACAGAAAAGTATCACATAGCTGCTAATGAATCCAGATCAGTTATTATCTAAGTGTAAATGAAGATTAGATTCATAATTGTTGTTTCTCAGAGAACTGTTGGTTTAACCACAGCAGAACCAGAACTACAGAACTACAGTGAGTAACACAATAAAACCTGTGATATAAGACAGCCCCCAGTGGAACTATGCAAGTCATACTCCTGGAAATAGCTTTAGACATAAAATACACACAAAATTTTCCCCAGGCTTGATGAACATTCTCAGTTCTACTGGATGTGATCATTAGTCTGTACACTAATGCTATAACTATGAATTGCTTTTCAAAAACATACCTCGATGCAGTACATTTCCTTTCCTAGGCAAACAACAGGAACTCGAGCCAGTTTAAATGGATTCAAATCTCATCTCCATGTGGCAGTTCATTTCCAGTTCACTGTCACATAGACACTTAAGAATGTTTTCTTCACCCACAAAGCAGTAAGCATTACTTGATTTAATTAAACAGATAACTTCTACTGACACCTTGTGCATACCCAGTTATGACTAAGCCTTGTCGAGAATTCACAAATGTGGTACCCAGATCCAATGAGTTTAAGCCTTGGATTTTTATTTATACTAAAACCTGACTAACTGGTACTAATAGAGGCTCTTCCCTCTTTGCTAAACTCGAGTTTTCTATCATTATACAAACCACTACCAGTGATTGAAGGAGCATCCCTCTTCCTAATTCATGCCTACCCTAACGTACTTAGTAAAAAGTAAGAAATTTGTTCACTGATGACATAAAACTTCCCTAATGTTCGGAAACAAGAGACTGGGTCTCAATAATAAGGGAAGTTTTGCTTGGAAAGATGTGTAATATATGCCATCATTTCAGGCCATATCAAGTATTTTTCTTCAAAAATTTTAAACTCCAAACTTGGTAACGAGAATGCAACTGCCTCCAGAGCCGTTTTGGGACAGCAATAATTAGCTTTAAAATATTCTGTCAGGATCCTGAGAAACAACACCAACACATGATTCATTTTATTATACACCAGTAGCTACTCACAACAACAGGGAGGCTAAGACTTTACCTTGGGGAAAATAACTTACTATAGTCATTTTTAGATCAATATCTTGCTTAGAAATGCAAGCCTTTGCTTAACCTACATGTTTAATGTCTGACAAGTTTCACCTAATGACTTGTTAAAATATCAGCATTCATCTCACCCGGTGAGGACACTGACTAACAGCTGTTATCTGGCTGCTGGCTTTATAACCTGCTATTTACTCTTTTTAGGTTAATGAACATTATAGTTTTTGGGGGTAAGTCTTTTGAGAAGGCTTGAGGAAGGGATTGGAGAGGCAGAAAAAAAACTGGTATTGTAGACCAGAATGAGTTTATGACTACTTATGTAAAACTTTATATATATACAGATTAAGAGTACAATGTGAAGCTTCACATCTTTTATGTTCTAGGCTTTGCTCAGATATGATTTTCTTCATGATACACCTAGCAAGTCTTTCTTTCCTCAAGGTGGATCTAAAGATTTCCAACCCAGGCTGTTGCATGCAGGATGAAGGTATATAAAGGTTGTAGGTTACCCCTGACAGGGCCACTGCAGCTGCCTGACACATCTTTTCAAGAAGCCCCACTCTTTCTAAGAGGCCCTTGAACATCACTTTTTGGATTTTGTTCAAAAGCAGAAAATATATGCTGTGAAAGATACATGCTGGGTGGACCAAATTGCGACACTTTTTGCAGAGACTTTTAAAATGTTTCAGTCAGTAACTGCATCCACGGCCTTGTGGTGCCATAAATGAAACAAGATTTATTATTGGAAACATGAGTCATGTGCTTTCTGGTAAAGCTGCCTTCTCTAATTTTCTAAGCTATAATGTTGACATTCCAGATTTTACTTATTTTTACCTGAGAGGCTTGCACGACTAACTCTGGTACAAAGACTAAATGTGCTAGTGTTTAAAGAACAGTGAATGTCACCAATTGGGTTTTTAGTTAGAGTAACTACAAGAGAATATTACAAGTAAACAGTATGATCCTTCCAATAAGGCCAAGAGTATAGATAGCCTTTAAAAACTTATGTTTACATGAAGTATCCTTATAGGGCACAATTTTATGTCTCAGTGTATTTATACATTATTTAATAATCAACTTAGGACATTTAAGTTACCCATCACCTGAAACACTTCTTTGTGATACTGTTAAAACCCTCTGGTTTAGCAATTATTTTAAACTGTACAACGTAACATTATTAACCAGAAGTAAGTGTTTATTTAGTAGTCTGCTGGAATATATTACTCCTCCCTGACTATGACTTAGTATCCATTGATCCCCGCCCCCCCATGCTCCTTCCCATCCTCTTCTTGTTCCCTGGCTACCACTATTCTGCTTTCTACTTTGCTGAGTTCAACATGTTAGATTTAACATAGGAATCAAGTCATGCAGCATTTCTCTTTGGGGCTTAGCTTATTTCACTTAAATTTGTGATCTCTAGGTCTATACATCTTGCTTCAAACAACAGACTTGTTTTTTTTTCCTTTTATACCTCATACTACTCTAAAGGCAATTCCACTTTTTAAAATCACTGAATGCGTACACCACCATTATCCTTACCTATTATCCTGTTGTTGCCCATTAGGTGGATTCCTTATCACGCTTCTTGTGAACAGGACTCCAGCAAACATGGGGATTAAGATATCTTTTTTTTATATATACTTACTTCATATTCTTTGGATATATACTCAGTAAAGTGATTGCTACATCATATAGTGGCTCTATTTTTAATTCCTTCAGGAACCTTCATGCTGGTTTTCATAAAGGTTATCCTAATTTATATTCTCACCTACAGTGTACAAAGGTTTCTCCTTTTCCACATCTTCACTAGAATTTTTAAACTCTTTTTCCTGGCCATTTAACTAAAGTGAGGTGATTTCTCATTTTATTCTTTATTTCCACTAACTTTTTATTAATTAAAACCATTATCATCCTGGTATCTACATTCAGATGAAGACAAAAACACCTTTTCTTAACCTTCACTGAATGCAACAAAAAATCCTATTTTTTATCTATTTCAAATGCATTTTTAAAGGCTTATGTATTTTGCACAAATTCTATAGCAACACAATGTGTTGAATCTTGCTTTCCACAATCACACCTCCCAATACACAATGACATCTGTTTGTGAACAGAGAGAAGTATCAGAGGCATAACTGAGTTCTAGCAGGACAATTTCCACATCTAACGTGCCGATTCTTTAGAGGTCAGGCTTGTAAAACTCTTCTCTTTCATTTTCCTTGAGGGTAGCAGTTATTTTTCCTACATTTTCCCCACAAAAAAATCTACTTCGAGTTCAGCCCCTGACCCATGCCAAAGAACAGAGAATGGATGCCCTAAACTCTCAAACATTTTTATAGTATGATACACTTTAAATGATGTCCATTTCTAGTGCCACCACCATAACTGACACAATATATTTTGTCTGATGGACACAGAATTGATTGAAATTTACAGTCCTTCCCTAAAGACTTGAGAGTTTAGAGCTGTGATTTACAAAGAAAGCAGTTACTATGTGCAAAAAGAGTGAATGGGATATTTGGATGTTTTAGTTATAAAATGTGAAGATAGTATGCTCCCTGCCAAGTGTGTAATTTCTTGGTTGCCTCATTCTTTACTACAAGAATATTGTATGTATTTTATAGTCAAGGACCATAAACTAAAAGGGTGCATTCTAAAATGTCCAGCACACTAAAGTATTGACATTGTCCAAGTCTGTTTTTATTATGGAAATAAGATGACTAGAAACATTCTAGTGTTTGCTCTAAGTTATTTCACAGTCCGCATAACAGACGCCAAATTAGTGGAAAACAACTAAGCCAGGTGACTGATAGCTCCTTTTGGATAAATTGTTAATATGAAGGAATGTGATGTTCTAATTAGAGAGAAAAAAATATTCAATAGACACTCTGGGAGAACAACAAGAAAAGCAACAATAGCAACATACCCTTCCAACAGCAGATCCGTATCCCTAACCTTTCCTGTTACATCTAGAAACCACAGAGATGTCTCCGTTTTGGTTCTGATCATGTAGTCTGAGTTTGGGTGACACATTAGGCTGGTTTTCAAATCAGAATTTTTTAATCCTAAAGGTTACCTTTCAGGACGATGTCAATAAAGTGCAGGATATTGGTGTCTTTGCTGTTATGTTCCTTTTCACCGAACAAGTTATGACGTTAAAACAAAAGCCATATGGCAGATCAGATCATTTTCAAGAAGATTCAGATTTAGACATATATCTAATCCTAATTCAGCAAAAATCCCTAATGGCTACCTGCCCTTCTGTCAGTCAGCACATGTATTTTCCTGTGGTTCTGTTGAATCTATGTCAAGAGTTAAAGCAATAGCTTCAAATACCTTTTTAAAATTCCATATAATATTCTTTCCCATTTTATTTACATACTTTTATTCAGCCATGCCTAGAGAACAATATTTATCTCCAGAGAGAAACCTCAGATCCAATACTGAAATGCAGAAATATCAAATGTGAAAAAATAATGCAAGGACAGTAGTCTTTGTGGGAGGCTAGAAGAATCTGAAATTCAAAGGCCTGATTTACTGCCTTACTTTTCCGCCTTCCAGAGGAAAACTTTTGATGTTTCCTTTCCTAAAAGAGCTTCAGATCCTTTAGTGAACTGCCATTCTAGAGAGACAAGAATCAGATGACATATGATGGCAAAGGCAAAGAAGGCATACATGTTCATGTAGAGGGATTTTAAAGCTTAGTTAAGAATTTTTATAAACACTTTTAAATGACCCCATTTTGTAAATTATTGTCAGTTTTAAGGCAGTTGAATACGTATTTAGTTTAATCTTTCTTAGGCACTCTGCATCACTGCTGTAAGCAGGCTGTCCTGAGTGGTGAGGACAATACTTCTAACTGTGTGTGTCTGCATATGTCTATATATAATATGTGTATATGCATATGTTAATATACATATTACTCCTGCTAAATTGTTTACACTCATTTTCTCCTTTACCGTGCATACAAATACGTTGAAAAGGGGATTTTTGCTAAATTCTTTTGACAGAACAAGGAAAAAACAAAGTTAAATAATTTACTCAACAGCATGAAGATGTTGGTATTTTATTTTTACATTTTTGGCGTTTGGACTTACATTATCACTGTCTTATCAAAATGCAATTTTATATGCATATATATTTAAATATATGTAAATAAACACGGATTATTTAATAAAAGCTATACTTACATTCCTATAACTCTTTCCTTATATTTTTCCTTATAGTTTCCTATTTTTCCATAGAAGCTCAACATTTCTACTTATACTCTTTTCTAGTTTTTTTTTTTACATTACATTTAGAAATCAATGAAAAAAAAGATTCACAACTCTTCAACTATTAGTCACCCGAGAAGTTGTGAGAGTGTAAAAAAGGACTTGTACAAAATAAAACAGTCAGTGGCTGGTTTTGTAGCACAGTAGGTTAAGCCACAGCTTAAATGCTGGTATCCCATGTAGGCATGCCAGTGCTATGGAGCCACCTGTCTGCTAACGCACCTACAAAGCAGGGAGGATGACCCAAGCCCTTGTCCTTGCAACCCTCATCGAGAAGCCAGATGGAATTTGGCACTCCTGGCTTCAGCCTGTCCTAGTCCCAACCATTCGAACCATTTGGGGAGTAAAGATCTCCTTATGGAAGATCTCTCTCTGTCCCACTCTCTCTGTCACACAAACAAAAACAATTAAAAAAAAATTAAGAAAAGGTCTGGGGTTGGATCAATAGGCTAGTGGCTAAATCCTTGCCTTGCATTCATTGGGATGCCATATAGGTGCTGGTTTGTGTCCCCGCCACTCCACTACTCATCTAGCTCACTGCTTGGGGCCTGGGAAAGCAGCAGGGGATGGCCCAAATCCTTGGGACCCTGCACCCATGTGGGAGATCCAGAGGAAGCTCCTGGCTCCTGGCTTCAGATCAGCTCAGCTCCGGACATTACAGACACTTGGGAAGTGAATGATCAGACAGCTCTTTCTCTATCTCCTTCTCTATGTAGATCTGTCTTTACAATATAAACAAATAAATCTTTTTTAAAAATCAAAGAAAATGTCTTTATAAAAGTACAAATAATACTCTTGAACATTTTTCTAGAACTAATTTTACTTCAAATAATGCTTCGAACAATAACAACAAAAAATATTTAAAAATGAATAATTGGGGCCTGGTGCAGTGGCGCAAGTGGTTAAGGTCCTCGCCTTGCACGCCCTGGGATCCCATATGGGCGCCAGTTCTAATCCCAGCAGCCCCGCTTCCCTTCCAGCTCCCTGCCTGTGGCCCGGGAAGGCAGTCGAGGACAGCCCAAAGCTTTGGGGCCCTGCACCCGCGTGGGAGACCCGGAAGAGTCTCCTGGCTTTGGATCGGCAAAGCATCGGCCTTTGCACTCACTTGGGGAGTGAATCATCGGATGGAAGATCTTCCTCTCTGTCTCTCCTCTCTGTATATCCGCCTTTCCAATAAAAAAAAAATAAAAAAAATAAATCTTTAAAAAAATTGAATAATTGAGCCAACTCAGTAGTTCCAGCTCTCGGGGTATGAGATTATGGGTTACGGCCCATCAGTAGAACTTCTACCACAGGGGTAATAGGATAAGAATAAAGAGGCGCAGTGATGACATGAAGAACTATTGAGTTAAAACTCGTAAAAATATGTGCTGCATTAGTTATCTCTTAAGCACTTCAATTAGCTATCTATCGTGAAAGGTGGCACTGATTTACATATTAATGTTCTGCATTTCGGCATGTGCCCTTTATGTTCACATACGACATAATACTCTGTCACACACATTCAACCTCCGTGACTCAGCCATTAAGCTGAAACTTGAGTGTGGGAGAAAAAAAGAAGCTTACTGAATACAGTTATCCCTATTGTTCTCCTCAGTGCTAGTGCTTTGGATTTTAAATCTTTACCTGTCATTCACTTTAATTCTATTTTTGTCAATTGGCCTATCAGTCATGATAGAGGGGTTAGTCTAGAGTGAGCTATGGGTTTGTATTCCAACTACTTTTAAAAATGATCTCAGGGTCCTGGGATGGACGCCTATGTGCAAATATTGGACACCAGTCTGTAGTTTAACTTTATTCTCAGTGTCTTGTGGGAAGGTAGATTTAAAAAAAAAATGTAAAAAGAAAATGTAAGGTGTTCCACGCAGTATTCTAGCAGTGTCAAATAGAACTTTAGTGGCAATGAAAAGAATTTTATTTGAACAGTCCAACACAATAGTCATTAGCTGCATATGACCAATGAATACCTGACACGTGACTTGTGTGACTAACTGGTCTCCAAATTTTCACTTAATTATAATTAATTTAATTTAAAATCACTACATATAGTCTCAGTGGTGCCTTGGCACAAGCTTTACTTTTAGACAGAGCATTTAAGAGCACAGATCTAAACTACATCCCAGATTGTAGATGTCTAAAGCTGCACCAAGAAAGCATATATAACCCCTGATATACATTCTACAGCTATCTGGACATTTTTTATTCTCACCAAAAAAAAAAAAAAAAAAACCAAAAAACTCTTGTATCAGACAGTCACTATTTCAAACTCTCTCCTATTCAAGGTTCTCACTCCTACTCAATCTCCTTCATGTTCAGAAACTACAACAGTGCCTTATCCACAAAGAGGTCCAAGACCATAGGATAATAGCAGTCAAGACACAATGGCTACAACCATGCATCAGTTTCTATCTATTCTTCCATCTACCAGTCTTCCTGTCAACAAAGTTGCTCACACTTGTACAAACTTTATCTCTACCCCTTTGACATCTTAGTTATTATGCTTTCTACAACATCTTTTCTCCTCTTCATTAGTTCTCCCTTCTCCCCTTCTGTATCTTTAATCTTCCACTACTCAGTGATTCCTGCACTCAAGACAAACAAGGTTAACAGTGACTGCTGGGTCACTCTGCCAGTTACACTCAAAATTTTCATGACTTGCCTGTTCATTTCCCTTGACATTGTGGGTTCTGTCTCAAGCATTTGTTTGACCAGTGACCTGACAATCACCTATTCCTATCTACATTCACAGACTCCCTTAATGCTTTAAAATATTCATTATCATTTGATAGTCTTCATCATTGTACTCTCTGAAATTTGGTATTATCATGTTAAAGGATAATCAACCTACATCTCATAGGCCGATACTAGCCACTGATTAGTTTTTATGACAACAAAAGAGCTAAAAAAATGTTATTTTTTACACTCTACAAAAATTCACATCAAATAATAAACACAGGAATGGTTTATGGCACACATTATAAAATTTACATTTTATTGTCAATAAAGTGGCATTGGAATGGAGCCATATTCATTTATTTACATAGTGCCCATTGCTGTTTTCACACATTTATAATGGAAGACTTAAGAGTTTCAAAACAACCCATGCAACTGACAAAAGTGAAAATATTTACTCTCTGGTTCTTTTCACAAGTTCTTCCACCTCTAACATGGACTTAAACTTTATTTACTTTTTAGATTTTCTTTTTCAGTCATCATATCTACTTCCCATCACCCTTATGCTGTGAGGTCATAATTGACGGGTAATGTTGCTAGTACTCTACCAGCACTTTGTATACGACTGACACCTGAGAGACATAAGTAAGGAGACTACACAGTTGCTAACATCTGGTAGTTTAAATATCTTTACCAAAAGCTTTGCCTCACATGGGTTAGTAATTTTTGGAGCAGTTTTTTTACTTCATTGCAGGGCATCAATACGTGCGCACCAAAACCATGCTTTCCTATCTCATTCATTACCTCCCAAACATAGCCGTTTCTTCCCTATGATGACTTGTTTCATTCCCAATGACTTCACCATTCATTTAGTTCAGAAAATAGCTTCCTAGTTCCTGAATTAGAATATCTTCTATTTAACTATTTTTATTTTCTTCTTCCTTCCATTTTTGTCACATTTTAAAAACACTCATCTTTCCAAAGAAGCACTCATATATTTCTGTCTCTAAGTCTAGCTGAAATTCAGAGAAGGTTCTGATCTTGTCACTGCTCTGGTCAAAAGCCCTCCATGGATGCTCGCTGCCTAAAAAGTAATTCCTATGCTCTACATGGTACTGATGAATTTTGTAATCAGGTGGACCTGGTAGTGAAAAAAAATGAACTACTCCTTGCCCCTCTACGTTCTCCCCTTCCCTTAATTTCAAACTGATTCCATCAATTACGAGTGTTTATTACCCACTCTCTTAGCCACTTTTTGCCTTATTTTTTATTCAAACTGCTTTACATAATTATTAGGTTAAATGTCTAATTTCTATAGCCCTACTGTAATCTCCTTGAAGGCTCATCATAGTCTATTTATAGAGAGTTTCTCACAGCATCCCACTCAGAGTTTAAAGAAGGTTTTGTTAATTGTCTTTCCAACAGCTAACGTCTCTGCTTCTTTCCTGCCAACAGAAGCACCATTTTGGCCAATTCTGGGAGGGCATCGGCTGATTCCCATTCTCTCCTCTCCAATAGCTCAACCAGAATTGATCTAAACCAGTTAACGCACCTGACACAGAAAAGGGAGCCTTCAGAGAAACATTTTCCTTCCTAATAAAAGTGGATACACAGGAGGAAACACCCATAACATTCCTAGGATATCTTCATCTGTCTTTTTACAACGAGAAAAAATAGTTATCATTTATAAACTACCAGATGCCAGAGTAGAGAACATTGAGCCCACGGCCATTGATGGCCTTTGAAATCATATTGCCTGGCCCTGTTAAAGCAACCAGAAGCAGGAATCAAAATTTATAGCTGCCTAAGTTTAAAGTTAATAAATTTTTATGGACTTTGGATGATGTAGTCCATGGCAGGAAAAAAGATACCCTACACTGAAAGGCCAGCCGCGAAGGACTTATTCCAACCAAGGAATTAATGAATCCTAGTGCAGTCTGATTTCTATACTTTTATTTGAAAGGCAGAGTTAAGAGATGAGAAGAAACAGAAAGAGCTGTTTCACTCCTCAACTGGCTACAATGACTAGAGTTGATCCAGTTTCAAGACAGGAGCCTCTTTAGGGTTTACCATGTGCATGCAGAGGCACAAGGCTATGGGCCAATCCTCTTTGGCCTTCCCAGGCTATAAGCAGTGAGCTGGACCAGAATTGGAATATCTGGTCTAGAACAAGAGTCCATATGGGATGCCAGCACTACAGGTAGAAGATTAGCTTGCTATGCATTATCCCAGTCCCTAATTTCTATATGTTTTATTAAGGCATAAAAAAGCCACCACTGTTCAAGCTACTTTTAATTAATTAATTGATAATGGTTTAGATATTTATGGGATGTAATGTGATATATCAATATATATGTACACATATACAATGTGTACTAATCAAATCAAGGTAATCACCATTTCTCTTTAATAGTACATGGCTTGAAGCTCCTTTCTTTGATGTATTCATAATATTCACTCTAAGTTAATGTAAATTACAGTCACCCCACCATGGTATATAACACTAAGAACAGGTTCATTCAATCTAACCCTGACTTGGTATCCTTTACTCAAACTCTGGCCATACCTCGATATCTTCCAGCTTCTACCAATCATTATGTTGTGTTCAGACTGTGTATTGTATTTTAAGCTTTGACATCTGAGGGAGAACACGTGATATTTGTCTTTGTGTGCATCTGGCCTATGTCAAGGAACATGCCCTTCCGCTTCATGCATGTTGCTAAAAATGACAGGATTTTATTTTCTTTTATGACTGACTAGCATCTACTGTGCTTCCATAACATTTTCTTTATCAGCTCATCTATTGATGGCTACCGTGGATGTTTTCATGTTTCAGGTATTGTGAGTGGTACTGCAATAGATACGGTAGAGTGACTTTCGCTTTGATCTAATGAGTTGATGCCTTTGGATTTACACCCAGTAGTGGGATCATATTACAGTTATATAACTAGTCTTCTAAGGAATTGTCATATTCTTTTTCCATAGCAGCTATCCTTATTTCATTGTGGTTTTGATTTGCACTTCCTTGATAACTAGTTATATTCAGCACTTTTCATATCTTATTTGTATGCCCTTAGTCTATTTCTTAACTGATTGGTTGCCTTCTTTTTGTTATTCTTCCTGGCACATTCTGGGAGTTAATATTGCTTAATTGGGTCTTCTATTATCTCCACAGTCTTCTGAGCCATCCATACATATTACAATTTAAAATTCATATGTACATTTATGTTGAATTGTGTTCTGCAGTGAGCTGTTGAATGTATTTTTTATCTCTTTGCACTTAGAATTTCATTCATTCCCATTTCTGGAAGCTTTTCAGTGGTAGAAACCTTTCCTGTATAAATTTTACTCAACAGAGAACACATTACAACTGTCTAAAACCAGCTCCTTGACTGAACACAGTAACAGATTTAAGGAGGAAGTAAAGTAGGTACTAGTGGGGAAAGAGGAAAAAATTGCCTTCTGATTCCTTCCCGGGATGTCCCCGACAGCAGAACTGTACGGAAATCATGTATCATTCTGACCAGGAAAGGTCAGATTAATAAAGGAAGTATAGAACTAAGAATGGAGGGAGAGAGGAGTGAAACAGAGACAGAATATTTCACATGCAAATGATGAACAGGTTGCAGAGGTCAGTTGCCTGATACTGAGGTAGCTTCAGAAATAAAACCAGATGGTAAAGCTTTGGATTTATTCCCTTGGCCACAAAACTCCTGCTAATTGAAGTAGCAACTGAACAAGCTGCTCTTTCCTTCCCCCAGTAATACTGATGGTATTCATGCTTCACTCAGGTTTTATCTATGATATGAAACACAGCCACACTTTCTGATGCCTCCTTGCTTCCGCATCTAAGCCATTGTCATCTTTTCCATGGTTGGACTTTCTTCACTTCACTTCTCCATGAAGGTAAACAAATGAATAGACTAGCATCTCCTCTTGGAGCTCCTTCCAAGACTGGAGAAGGAACTCTGGGAGGATGACGGTGGGCTGCTTTGAGAGATCATGGTCTTACTCTGAATCAGACACGTCACTCGCCTACTGACTAGACTTGACAGAAACATCACGGGAAGGTTATCTCAAAGGGATCTATTCTTAGCTGTAAAATGGCATTGACAGCCAAGCAGAGCACTTTCTTTCCCCTGTCTGTTCAGTTCATGGAACTTGAATCTGTGGGATGGAATTAGTATTTCCAATAGCTGCTCTGTGCTTCTGTCTTTTGGAGACTGCACTGTTCAGAGCCTCCTCACAGACATTCCCACAAGACTGCATTTCCCTCCTCCCGCTGTACAGATTTGCACTTCCAGAAATGGAAACCCATTAAAAGTGCTGAGAAATTTGCCAACCCAGTTTGCCCACATATTTATATATGTGTCAGGATACAGTAATGTATTTACAAAGGTTAAATCATCTGCTGGGAAAACTCGATGAAAATCATGATGTGTCATACTTAAAGAGTTGTGAGTACATACATATTTTAAAATGCAAAGTACATATGAAGGCATGTTTATAAGCTTACATTATACAAAAAGAAGACAATCTGAAATACTGGACATTTCACAAGCCACAAGGTATAATGTTGCTAAATTTAGAAAAGTGTTGGATGTTGGATATGTGAGTTTGATTCACTAAAATCGGTGCAAGTTCCACAACTACCATTTATTAGCTGTATGCTTACACAGTCTTCTAATAAATTACCTGTAAAATGGGGATGCTTCCTATTCTGCATGCTTCAAATATAAACACATGAACGCATATATATTAAAATACCTCATAGCAAGATATCAAATAAATAGAAGACACTTTGAAAGATGGCATTTTTAAATCATCAAGAACTTTGATTTCTGTCCTAAGAATTCATTTAACTTATGTTAGAATCATAATATCAGAAGTTTCAGGAAATTTAAAAAAATGTGGTCCAGGGGCCAGGATGGTGGTATATCAGGCTGAGCTTCAGCCTGTGGCACTGCATCCCATGGGGTGCTAGTTCATGTACAGGCTGCTCCACATTTGATCTAGCTCCTTGCTAATCGTCTGGGAAAGCAGGGAAGACTGGACTCCTGATTCCCAGACATGCACCAGTCCAGCTTTGGCCACTGAGACCATTTAGAGAATGAACCACCTCTCTGCATGTCTCTCCTTCACTCTCTGTAACTCTAACATTCAAGTAAAATAAATAAATAATTTTTGAAAATGTATTCAAACTCTATCATTTTAAACTTAAAGAAATAAGAAAAAGTTTACATTTATTCAATTTTAGGAAATAAAAACACTGAAGAAAAAATGTAAATTGAAACCTATTTTTTCAAACTTTCACTTTATTATTCTTTCTACTAAACATTTTGACTAGTAATGAATGCAGAAACTGTACTGACAAAATTTTATAAAATTAACCTTTTATTTGTATAGCCTCTTTAAATCCTAATGTACATTTTTTAAACTAAAGATTCTCATTTTATTATATCCAAGATGGGCTTCAAGGAATAAACCACTTTTAATTGGATATGAGGATTTTCTGAACAAAGATGATTAACAGTGCTAGTCATGGAATCAATGACTTGTACTGAACCTGTTGTGCTCCTTTTACAACTCACCCGATAGCCTGACTACAAGGAATTCTGTGTCTTTTAATAGTGCTCTGTACTATATATTTTAAAAAGTAGGACAGAGTGAAATTAATTTTGCTGGGGGAGTCGTGTGATACCCCTTGTGGTGTCTGGAGATGCTCTAGGGTACCTCAAAACTAGGATAAAGAATACATACATGAGATCACTCCATTTCCCAAAGTAATTTGTCTCTTAATAACAATCATAATTACCTTCTACAGTCTCCAAACCCTGACCCCGCTACTAGGAAAATTATTTGCTTTAGGTAAGATATCCATGGTGAAAAGTTCCCAATCGCTTGCTGCTACAGGAGACTCCTTCTCAAACCTTTCTCAGAAAATAATCCACACATTTATACCACATGTCATGGTTTCACATGAATATAAGAATATTTCATTTGCAAAAAAAAAATTATTACAGGAAAATACAGTGAAGCATAGCAATTTTTTTTTTTTTGCTAAAGACAAAAATAACATACCATCACATTATGGTATGTAAAAAAATCTACCTTTTCTAGGCATTAAATGTATCCATAAAGTACCAAGCAACCTTTCCTGTCCGCTTTGTACCAATTCTTCTCCCCTTCTATTTTCTATCACTATTACCAACTTGTAAGTACCATTCTTCCGTAAGCATGTCCAAACACAGAATGCGCTGGTGTTCCAATCACACAAATATTTCTAACACAAGTTCCAAAGTTGTTGTCATTTTAAAGCCCTTTTTCTTATTATTTGATAAGTTTTACTCTCAATGAAAGTAATTTCAGTGTAACTAAGCAAGAACAACCTCAATTATCACATCACAGCCAACCGGCCATGACATTTTCTACAAATAATCAGAAACACCAAAACAACAACAAAAATTTTCTACCATCTTACAGGGATTCTTTTTTCCTGGGACTGAGGAAAAGTCCAAAGGTCTTTCCTAGGAAGGTGAAAACTGAATATAGAAGAGCCCCGGAGTTTTGTGCCTCACTTTGACCGATTTCCTCATGGAAACACACCCAGACGGAGAAAACCAGGGGTAGGATTCATTCTACATGAGCCACTGTAGACATCCACAGCAAAACGTCCAGCAACGAATCTTTCTCTTTTTCTCCAGTCTGTCTAGGACTGGGAAAACCTTCTGAGACTGAGGAAATAGGGGAGAGTGGACTTCTTTTTCTGAACTGACTCAAGCACACCCACAGAAAATGGAAGGCTACTGCATAAGCACAGATGTCACTTCATTGTATTAACTTGGAAATGATCATGTGCCATTTTTCTCACATTTTTATTTGTTTAAAGCATTGGGAAAATAAAGATGTAAAATATATGTGTTGTATCCATCATAAATAATATATATATCCATCATATATAAACATATGAAAAATGATCGTAAGACCTAGCAGAGTATAAAAAAGCATTTAAGTATCTCATTGATCATCAGAATAAGGGTAAGTCCTACCCCTAAAGCAATTTTTGGTGCACATACTCTAAAATCCTACTAAATACCTAAGAAAAAAATAAAGAGCATTAAAGACCTTCTGCTTGATGATTCACTCCCTAAGTAGCTGCAATGGCTGAAGCTGAGCCAATCTGAAGCCAGGAGCTTCTTCCGGGTCTCCCACATGGGTGCAGGGTTGCAAGGCTTTGGGCCGTCCTCAACTGCTTTCCCAGGCACAAGCAGGGAGCAAGATGGGAAACAGGGCTGCTGGGATTAGAACCGGTGCCCATACAGCATCCTGGCAAATCCAAGGCGAGGATTTTAGCCACTAGGTTACTGCGCCGGACCCTAAACTAACTTCTAAAATGGATTTTCCAATGCCTCTCCTGTGCCTACGTCTATTTTGTTGTCATTTGTTTATTGCCTACTTGGCAATAGACTTTGTTATTTCCCTGATCATTATTAAAACTTGCTGCAGCTTCTTCAAGTTGATTGTCATTGGGGAACGATATCCGTATATAAAACAGTCCAGAAGCCACTTAGGATTCTAATATCTAGCTTCAAAAAGCAGTATATATCTATAAGACTGGTGACACTCTTGTTGTTAAACATGGTGAGAAACAGTAAGTACAGCATGGGAAACTGCAGCTTGGAAAGAAGCAACATAACCAAGTGCTAGTAGCTAGGTTACTGGACAGCATGATTAATAGATGTTTTGACTTTAAATCTTCCTAGCCACACCTGGAAAAATGTAACCAACAGCAAACATTAGATATCCACCAATATGCTGATATCAGGGACATAAGAAATAATACAATAGGACCAAGACCATTGCTAAGATCTGCTAGAGCAAGATGATACCCAACACAATTAGTGAATATAGAAAAACAGTTTTGAATGTTAAGTGCATTTTTTCCCATTTTATGTATTTATTTACATTTGATATTTTATTATTATTATCATTTTTATATATTTCCATAGACTCCTGGTATTTTCCTTATCCCAGCCCCAATTTCCGCCCCAACACCTAGTTGCTCTATATCATTAATAAAGTATAGTTCTTCATACACAGTCATATGTCCATCATGGCAGACATGGACAATGGCAGAGAGTCCAGCATCCAATTGTCAAGATATAGTAAACAGTTTCATTGTAAGTCCATCTTTGTCTGGAAGTAGAAATGCATGCAACATTGTATCTTCACATCTGGATATGATAGTCTCCATTTCACAGCTACTGTACATCCCCTCAAATGAAAAGTCATAATACAAAATCAACAATAGAAAGAAAAATAGAAATTTACAATGCCATGAAGTTACTAGATATGACAGTCTCCATTACACAGCTATTATACATCCCCTTAAATGAAAACCCACAAAACAAAATCAACATCAGGGAGAAAAAAGAAATTAATAACACCATGAAGTTCAATAACATGCTGCTAAATGACTAACGTGTAGCTGAAGAAATGAAAATCAAGAACCTTCTTGAATAAAATGATTCTTCTGTATGATCTATGAGTCATTGAATGATTTAATCAAAAGAAAGTGTTTTGAAGAGATGAAACTAACCGAAAACATCAAATCCCATGCGATATAGTTTCCGCTGGTTTTTGTTGGTTAAGTGGGTCTCTTCTAGACAATAAATAGATGAGTTTTGTTTTTTAATCCAGTCTACTAATATACGACGTTTCATTGAGCTTAAGCCATTTACATTCAGGGTTAATATGTATGGATGATACTTTGGTCCTGTCCTTTTAGAAATGGGTTGTTCATTGGTTTAGTCTTCTGTTGTCATTTTACTGGAATTTCTTCACATTTGCCTTTGGTTTTGGTAGGTGCTATGCCTCTTCTCTGTCAAGAGAATATATTGAAGTATCATTTGTAGGGCTGTTTTGGAAGAGGCAAATTCTTCTTTTTTTTTTTTTTTTTACTGTGGAAGGAATTTATTCCATTTTCAAAGACAAAAGAAAGTTTTGCGGGATATGTTATCCTAGGCCCACAATTTTTTTCTTTTAGGATCTGGAATATGTCACTCCATTCTCTTCTTGCCAGTAGAATTTCCTGTGAGAGGTCTCCTGTGAGTTCAATTGGCATTCCTTTATGTCAATTGATTTTTTTGACGTGCACATTTAAGGATCTTTTCCCTTTGTTCGACTGAAGAGAGCTTGATGATCATGTGTCTTGGTGAAGATCGCTTTTGATCAAGCCTGTTGGGAGTTCTGTGCCCCTCCTGGATGTTGTTTCCCAATTCTTTCTCTAGATTAGGGAAATTTTCCCTTATTATTTCATTAAATACATTTGCAAACTCAGCTTCTCTTTTTGCACCTTCCGGGACTCCCATAACTCATATTTGGCCTCTTAATAGTGTCTTTCAATTCTTGAATACTTTTTTTTGGCCTGATCCAGCTCTGCTTCCAGCTTTTTGTTTGCTTCCCCCTGGTGACAGGAGATATCTTCCAATTCTGAGATTCTTTCTTCTGCTTGCTTCATTCTATTTTGGAGACTCTCCATTGTACTTTTAATTTGCTCTACTGTGTTCTTAATTTCTGATACATCGGCCTTGACTTGCTTCATTACTTCCTTAAATTCTTTGAACTCTTGTATATGCTTCTCATTTTTTATCAGAATTTTTAAAATGAGTTATGGATTCTGTGTCCCCTATTTTCTCGATGTCTTCCTCAGTTAACTCTGAGGTTGGCATAGGGTTTTGCTCCTTTCCAGGGGAGTCTTCAGTAATATTAATTTTGCCTGTGTGTCTTCTTTTGCTCATTGTACTTCTGGTTAGCAGAGTCTTCTCCTTGGTGAAGGTTTCTAAGCTGTGTCACCCAGAAGTCCGCAGTTTGATTTTACTTATTGCAGTTGGTATACAAGTCTTTGCTTGCAGCCAAGTGCCACTCCCTCCAGCTAGTTCCAGGTCTGGGTTCTTATGTTAAATTTCTACCACAGTCTCCGTAGTTCCAGCTCCTGGCTCACCACTCTCTACTTCCTCTGATACCATGCTGAAGCTGCACTGTTGTCTATACAGCCTTTCTCCCACTTCCCATCGGAGCAGGTCCCAGGATTAGGGAGACACCAGGTGTCCTTTATAGCTAGGTTGTTGGTGATGCTGATCTTGCTAGAACATGTTGGCTATTAGGTCTGGATGCTACACGGATCTATTTTGACTCGTATAATGCCACAGTCAGTATTATTTTCCTACGAGACCAGTGAGATCCACTTAACTCAGTGAGTTCTCGCGAGCTCAGCACATGCGCAGTTCACTGTTGTCCCCTGCAGTCCTACAGCTTTTGCCACAGTATACAAAATGGCGCCTGATGCACCACTACTAGAGTTCTTGATCTGCTGCACTTCAGGTCTGAGGGCTACCTGTCTTGGGTGGAATGTGTAGAACGCCATGTCGATGCAGTTCACTGAGTCAGAAATGAGTTCACTCCCAGATCAGTGTATGCTCAGTCCTTTCCCATGCTTTTGTCTATTTAAGCAAAATGGTGCCCAATCCGACTTTAGGGGGCTGACTGGGCTGTGAAATCCACCCTGTTCTTGCACTGTCTGTTTGGGATTTGCTGCTCTGTCTCTGCTCCTGGTCAAATCAAATGGACCAGCAGGACGGACTGTTATTTGGGTTCACCTCCCAAGTTCCCAGTGGAAGTCCCTTTCAGCCTGTTTGCTGGTGGAGTTATGACTGCTGGTGGAGTTCAGATCTCCATTAGCTGAATGCTGCTGGAGTATCCATCACTGCAACACCACACTGTTGTGTCTGCTGCTTTCCTGTGTCTGTCAGTCTCCAGGTACCCCTCTGCTGTTGTTCTGTCCTCTCCTATTTCCTGGAATGTGTTCTCTCTGCTTCATCCTGATTAAATGTTTCTCCATCCATTTAAACATGTCCTTACCCTATTCTGCCATCTTGATTCTGCTAAGTGCATTTTTATGACTGTAGTAATAACTGAAAAAATTAGAGGGCTTGATATATAAGGCAAGTGGGAAAATCTAATTACTAGTAAATTCCATAAAATGTAATAGTTATGTGTCATTAGTATATTACTGGATGTTATACATTTACAATGCTATGTTATGAATATAATAAATGCTTTCTAAAAGGTCATTACATGTTAGATTTGTTGTATAACAAATTTAACATAATGTTACATATTTTAAGAATTACAAAAACTTTCAAATTAAAAAATCTAACATCCAGATACTTCATTAAAGCTTCATAGCCACTATGTTAGCAGAGCTTGGATTAAAATCTGTACTCAAACTTCAGCACTCACGCTGGATCATTCAATAATGACAGAGGTGAAGGAAAGAATTATGGAGGGAATGGCCATTCAACTCAAACTTACTAGTTACCAGGATTTACTTTATTTTCCTATGGGACCAGTGCGATCCCATGACACACTAGGGAACTTCAAGTGAAGACTGCAGTAAAAGCAAAGGCAACAATGCAGGGATTATGTGCCTAGAGTAGATGGGAGGAGATGAGTGACAAGGAGGATGAAGGAGAATGAGGCAAATAGTGAGTCTAGTTCCAGGAGACAGCTAATATTTAAAATCTCCAAGGAGATGCTTTACAGCTGTACTTTACGTTGAGATTGGATGTACAACCAGTTAAGATTTTAAGTCTGGAAGATGCAGTTTTCTGAAATGTGACCAAAGTTCCATTCTGTGATTCTATTTGGCTCTAAATCTTTATCAAGTACCCTCTCTGTATGTACTGGACTTTAAAAATCCATATTCATATAGCTTTTACACAATTCAGAGATATTTAAATTCTTGGATTCAAATTCCCTTGGATCTCCTAGATTTTTTTTTTCTGTTTAATTTCTGGATTTTATTTTTTTCATCAGAGTAGCACAGAAAACAATTTACACTTTAAGATTCTACTAGAATCTATGAATCCAATTCTTACAAAAATGACAAAATAGTTTTTTAAAATATAATCACCCATTTCGAAGGTCCTTGAGTTACAGATCAACTCTATAATTATTTCAGGGCAAAAGGGGCATTAGTGCTCTTTTCACTTATCTGCTTCTATTTAATTTTTGTCTCTCTTTAATCAGTACATTTGAAAAAAACTGTGTCATGAAATGCATTTCTGTGTGATGGGATATAGTTCTTACATGTTTTTCAGAAGAAAACTGTACTCAACTCTCCAATGAATGACTTGAAATGCTTAACAAAATTTATTTTGGTGTAGCATAAAAATTAACAGATACAGCTTTAATTGGGATAAATGGCATTTGTTATTCCCAGCAGTAGGTGGGAAAGACAGAAAAACAGTATGTGTTTCTCAAGAGTCTAACAGGAAAAGAATGGAGTTGTGCATTTTGGCCAAGACTCCCACTCCACGGAAACAACAAATTGTCTGTACAACTTGTTCTGTATTCTAATTTTAAAACTAAACTATTGTAAATGTAATTGTTAATGGAAGGAATGCAGAAGATACTATAAAAACACACACATTGCTATATGTTTTCTCCTATACTATCAAAATCATGGAAATTCAATTGTAAATTTCTAAAACATTTGCAAGAAACAATCGGTATCTGGTTTAGTGCTTTTTCTCACCATAAGGCAGATACACCTACCACCCAAGCCCATGTTGTCAAAAAGTCTAGAGAGAATAATGATATTCCAACTCTTTCTAAGTACTGTTGAACATTTACATCCACTGATAATTTCTTCCAGGCTATAACCCTCTACTCAGTCTGCAATGTACTCATTCGATGCTATATATATTAATCACTGTATAGGCACTGCCAACCTATTAAAGTGACTTATCAAAATTTTAATTATTATAAACAGGAATCCAAAACCATGACTTCTGAGATTTAAAAAAAAATGGAGAAACAAATGAGGAGGAGATATGGGGCAGGAGACAGAAATATTGGGAGTTGGGTTTAGGACATACAGAGATTCATATACCTGTGAGATTCATAAGTAGATAAGATAAATGCAATCATGATGTGAAAATTTGAATGCAATAAGTCAGAGCTAAGAATATAATTATCATTGGCAAAATTACAGTAATAAAAGATATTGAAATGTTGATATTATTTAGAGAAGCATATTAAAAGAAGAGACTCCTAAGATCAAGTCCTAATCAACATCAACATTAGGAAAAGTCACAAAGAGAGCAGAACCACATTGGATGCATGCTGTACCAGGTCTGTGAATGAAGCTTCTAGGATGAAGGCATCCAACACAAAACCCTGACGAGAAATTCAGATTAAAACTGAAACATATGACATAGATTTCATAGTGGGAGGGTTACTAGTGCTCTTAGAAGCAGTCATGTGGGCTAAGGGCTTCTTTTGGGACCCAGGTTACAGGAGGTTCAATCATGAGTGTAGGTGAATAATTGACATACAGAACATAAAACAAACAAGTGTGATGGTGGATGTTTACACAAGAGAAAGTCTTATTTCTCCTTTTATTAATACGGACTGCCAATATTAAAGATTTAAGGGAATAGGGCAGTATCTGAAACATGGGATCCTCTAGTAGAGAAGGAGGATGAAACACTAGAACAAGATTTAAAGCCCGGTATATGAAGGAACAAGTGGAAAAAGTGAGGTAGTTCCCCCATTGGCTTCTAGCTTTGTTTTCAAGCATGGCCTTTAGTCCTGCAGAAAATGAAGAGTAGGGAGAAGGCCATGTCATGGTTTGTGTGAAGAAAGCCCAAAAGGGTCTATAAGTTATCTTTTAGGCAAAGGCATAAAACAGTGTTTGGTAAATAAGTGACTCATGGTTCAGTTACAGTCTCACATGTACCTCTAAGGCAATACGGAATCTAGAAATCGTTTGACCAGCTCTGAATCTCAGCATTTCATTTTGTAAAAGGCGTTTATAGAGATCATTTGGAATAAGCAATAAATGATCCGTGTCACTGTTTTATTACAGAGCATAAAGAAGAGTTTCAAAATGGCAATTACTTCGCTGTCAGAAAGTATATATCTATGTTCATCAATCAAACACGTAAAACTTCATAAGTTTTCAGTATGCTGTTTGTGAAATCTGTCTGATACATGTAGGAAATTTGGGGGGGGGAGTAATTTTTCTTAATAGTTTGCCATTTGAAGTATAACCTTAATACTTACCTGCTTACAAAAAAATGTGCCTGGCACTTAATATTAGCAGAGAAATTCATCTGAATTTTTGGTATTGTAGATGGACTGCTTTTGAGGAGAAAACAACACTGCTACCCACAACATATTCATTAATAATATTCCATCACTTACTCCATTGCCTTGGCGACTTTCAGTGTACTTTATTAATTTATATTCAAAGATAACACAAAGATTTGCAATGAATCTTTACTCTCTGATGACAATCTTTGTCCTTTGCTACTTAAAAGTATAATGGAAAGATGTGACATTTTAGCCATGGGGCATCCATTTTCTGTCACAATTAAAATAAATAAATAAATAAATAAAAAAGCAGTAAGATTTCATACAAAACTGTGCCGTTAGGCTGCCTGGCTTTAATTTTCTGAGATGCAAAGGGATGCAATTAACTCCCTGATTGTGATTAGCCTGTTGGAATACAAGAACCCTCAGAAAATTGCAGCACTCACAGCACCCATAATGGCGTCATCTGCTCAACAATATTTATTTGTCTTCTGATTTATAGCTGTAAGATGAATCATGGGACTTATGGATTTATAATGAAGAAAGCCAAGTTCAAGACTGCAACCCTGGCTCCATTCTACTTTTGCTCCTGTCTTTTGGAGCTTTTCAAGGTAGGTATTATTTGCTAAGACGCAAACTCTCGTCTCAGAAGCAGCATGTGAGGGAACGTTAAGATAATAATAATAATAATAAATTAAACATATAAAAATAAATGATCAAAAAGCTACTCAATAGCTTAAAAATCAAAACTAACTTCTCTAACATATTATGAAAATGTCCTTAGTGAATATTTCAGAATTTTAATAAAGAATCAACAATAAAGAATCAACAAGAATCAACATGGTGCTGACCTACACTGGTGTCTGAGACAAAGGAAATACCAGCAATACCAATGCTGTCTTATTTAAAAGTCAATATTTCATCAACCATAGGATATTTTTGCCTTTTTTGTTTATTTCACATTACTCATTGAAGTATACTTTATCTTGATTACTGAATTTTGGATGTCCCTTCTAGCTTTGTGCCCAGGTGGATGGTTACCTCCTCACTTGCGACATGCTAGTCTCGGCGTTTTTAGTTCACTGCCAAAATAACTGACAAGCATCGTATCATCACTTGTTCTTCCAGCTACAGCAGAAGTACAGTTCCCTTGACGATGCCAAACACCTTTTATCCCATCACGTCCTCCTCATTGTTGTAGTTTCTCTAAAAGGCCTTACTCACTGTTTTTGTATACTATAGATTATGGAAACAAGCATCTGTGCTAGGAAAAATAAATAGTATTTGAAAGCGTTTTGCACAAATCCAGGGACCATGTGCAAGGAAGACAGTTAAAGGGATGTATTTCAGAAGCAAAAAGTCTTTCTCTGTATACACTTCGTAAAAATGTATACAGACAGTAGTTCTGTCGATTTCACTACTTGGAATGAAAATAGGAAAAAAAAATATAAAAAACCTAGAGACATACTACAGGGCAGTGGTTATCGAAACAGCCTGGTACTAGTACAGAAACAGATAAGATCAACAGAACAGAATAGAAACCTCAGAAGGGAACCCGCACACGAACAACCAACTAGTCTTTTACAAGCAAACTGAAAACAATCCAGGAAAAAGCCTGATTCTTCAACAAAAACTGTTGGAATAAGAGGTAAGAAGCAAGACCACCCCCACCTCTCTGTCATCTTATAAAAAAATCAGCTCTAAATGGACTAAAGACCTAAATCTGCACCAAGGGACCGTCAAACTACTAGAGGAAAACACAGAAATCACTCTCCAAGGTAAAGGAATAGGGAAAGGCTTAGGAAAGTCACCAGAAGCACAGGCAGTCAAAGCTAAAATAAACCAATGAGACTACAGCAAACTAAAGAGCTTCTGTACAGCAAAGGGAATGATCAACAAAGTGAAGAAACAACCCATGGAGTTGGAGAAAAACTTTACACACCACACAAACAATAGGGAAGTAACATCTAGGATTTACAAAAAGCTTCAGAAACTGAGTAACAGCAAAACAAACAACCCTGTGAATAAATGGGCAAAAGGAATGAGCAGGCATTTTTCAAAAACACACATTTAAATGCTTAATAGACATGAAAAATGCCCAGGCTACCTAGCTGTCAGGGAAATAAAATGAAAATCACCTGTGGTTCCATCTAACTACAGTAAGATTGGCCTAAATTCGGAACTCTGCTAACAACAGCTGCTGGTGCGGAAGTGGGGGAGAAAGGTACCCTCCTTTACAGTTAGTGGGAATGTAGGCAAGTACAACCATTACGGAAGTCAGTACAGAGAGTACTGAAAATTGATCTGCCATATGACCCAGCTATCCCACTTCTGGAATATATCCAAACAAAATAAAATCCACATATGACAAAGGGATCTACAATCCTGTATTTATACCAGCACAATCTACAATAGCAAAGACATGGAAACAACCCAGATGTCCATCCAAAGGAGTGGATAAAGAAACTATAGTACATCTACTCCATGTAATACTATTCAGTCATTAAAAAGAATGAAATTCTACCATTTGCAACTAAATGGCCCCAACTAGAGACCATGATGCTCAATGAAATAAGTCAATCCTAAAATGACGAATATCATATGTTCTCTCTGATATAAAGTAACCTTCACATAAAATACAAAGACAATTGTCTTTTCAATACTTATTTTTTCCTAAATATCATGGGTTTTTATTTTCATTTCTTTTAAAAAAGGTTTTTTTCTTTCTAATTTAGTTACTGACTCATACGTCAGTAGAATTGTTTGCTTCAGAAAGGTCATTTTCTCTTCCATCTCTTCCACGACACACTGGTCATTCAGCAGCATGTTATTTAACTTCAAGTTGTTGTAAATTTTCTATTTTCCTTCCTATTGTCCACCCACTAATCTCCAAAAATGGATCTTAGAATATGAAATTGACCATAAATTCCTACTGTCTTTAAGTGGCCACAATAAAATACATATGAAATTCAGGTTCAGTTTAACATGCATTTCTAAAGCCCATGAAATTCATATTGCTTTTTATCATATTATGCTATAACACACCAACAGGTTTTGCTCATTGAAGCATGCATGGTAACTACGCACATTAAAAAGAATCGTATACTTTCACCAGCACACTTAGCTGCAGGAAAAACAGCTATCAAAAATTATTCAAATGTGCAATCACTATATGTTTGTCTCCTGGAGTTTTTAGAAATTATGCAGTCCCATCCACAGTTCTTGGTCACTGTGAGACCATTCCATTGTCTTACATTTATAAAGTAAACTTTATTTGTTTATTTCATTTTATCTTTCCTATCTTTATTCTCCCCCTCAATACTTAGTACAATGTTAGTTCCATAACAAATACGGGGTAATATTTTGTTGCTGCTTTATTGGAAACTTCCCTCAAAGAGGAAGAAATCAAATTAAATGGCTGTGTGTGATTTTATAGAATTTTATTTTTCACTTGTTCTATATTTTTAACTGCTTTATAAGTATGTATTGCCAGGCCAAACACAATGGCTCTGTGGCTAAATCCCTACCTTGTATGTGCTGGGATCCCAGACAAGTGCCGGTTAACATCCTGGCTGTTCCACTTCCCATACAGCTCGCTGCGTTTGGTCTGGAAAAGCAGCAGAGGATGGCCCAAAGCCTTGGGACCCTGTACCTTCATGAGAGACCCAGAAGAAGCTCCTGGATCCTGCTTTACTGGCCTTAGCTCTGGCTGTTGCAGTCACTAGGGGAATGTGACAGTGGCTGGAAGATCTTTCTCTCTGGCTCTCCTTCTCCCTATAAAATCTCTTTCCAATAAAAATAAATAAATATTTTTAAAGTATCTAGCTTTAATTTTGTCTTGTAAAATGCTTTCATATAGTCAAGTCTTGGAACCTAATTATTTACTTATTTTATGGATAAGCCAAAGTGACTCTACCTTGTCTAGCTTGAGGGAAAACATCTCGTATATTTGTAAAAATAATGTAGTATCACATAATTTAGGGCATTCAGTATTTTGTTTTGTTAATGTTATGCTGCATTTTAGATCTCTGTGACAAGATATAACTATCATATGACATAAAGAAGAAATAATCACCCCAATGCCCGTTCTGATGGGACTGTGTTCTTATAACAAATTAATTAAGCCAAATGAAAACTCAAGATTTTTACTTGGTTCTTTCACAAATTTGGTAGCATTCTTATGGGATAGCTCAGGTTGAAATTAAATATAATGTATTCCTCAAAAACGAGTTGTATTTACATTCAAGATGTTCTTGGTCTCATCACTTGGTCTCTATTAAAATGCAGATAGCTAATATTCACCTTTGTGGGCGATTAGTAATGGGATTTAGAAAAGTGAGCCGGAGAGCATTACATAGTCACAGCTATTTTTAAAAATTCCCTAAATTTTCTATCTATCCTGCTTACAGCATTTTGCCATTGAAAATAAAAATCTCACCACAAATAAAATCAAGAATTTCACTAATTTCCATTCACTAGTGATGGTAGAAAGCCTTCCCATGGGTTGTTAAGTCTGAGAGATGTGTGAATAAACATGATAATAAGCAAGTAACGTGTTTCGTAAAATATACTGTGTTCATTTATTGTGACAACTGGGGTGTAATTATACTAGGAAATGGACTGCGCTTTAGTCAGTGAAAATCTGAACACCAGGAGACCCTTCTGTGTTACTCTTTCTATTAAACTACTTTTGAAGAGAAGGTGAACAATTTTAAAAGGAGAGCAATGTTCATTTTTATGGATTAGCGAAGCTGGTGCCAGTCAGATTCTGTTGGTGTTGACTACATACACCTCTCTGTTCTTTCTCATTATTTATGAGTATAGCACCAAAGAATATTGTCCTCCATTTTTGGGTAGTTATAATGCCTCAATTTATGTGCTTTACTGAAACTATTCATCTCAATTTCTTCTTCCAATTAAGGAAACAGGGAGAAGAGAGAAACAGATCATTGCAATGGCAGTATCTCTATAACGAGCAAGTAGACAAACAGGTAAAAAGAACAACAATAACCAATTTGTAGGAAGATAAGGAAACAAAGGGACCCAGGGGATGATCATGCTGCAAGTTGAGGAGCTGGGATAATGATTAAAGCATTAACGGGGGTCACTTGGAAAAGACAAAGAAACACGTAATTTCACATTAGGAAACCTGAGTTTCCTAGAGGGAACCGCTATTTGGAAAAGTGTACTTAATCGAATTTTATGACACTTTTATGAAAATTAAACTGCATTTTTTACTACTCTAATAGTTTTATTGCTACTGTGAGATGCATGTGTGCTGATAGGCCAAAAAGCATATGCAACACTTCACTAAAGAGCACCAGAGTGGATTATTATGAGTTTCCTTTTGTGCTTTGGAAGTTGACAATCAAGATCATAATTACAGGATTGGTGCCACCTGCCAACTCAGTGAAAAGAACCACATGGCTCCTCATAAAATAGGAGCCATTCTAACATTAAGAAGAAAATGAGTGTTAAAGCAAATTGGCCTTTAGGTACAGCCAATGCCAAGCTGAATGTTTATTGTTTCTTGAGGATTAAATGACTGACTCATGTATTATCCCATTTCATGGACTTAGAAAAAGCAGTATTTGCCAGGCAACACCTTGCTGGTTAAACTAGACTATCAAATTAAGTGTTCTACAGCCAAGTTCCTTGAGAAGAAGGATGCTGGATACACGTGTGTTATGGTTAGATTTGCCACAAATCTTAGATTTTAAAGACTATTCCTTCCATTTCACAGACGTGGGATTGCAGAAATCATTCTTCTCTCATACAAAACCATTGTACAGGCACAGTCGTAGCCTTCCCTACACCACTGGAGATTACAAAAAATCAAGGTGATAGGAACATAGTGACATCGATATTGATCTGCACAGACATTTCAAGAAGAATTCTGACATTAAGCATGTTTACACATAGCATATAATGTAACTTCCTGAACTCCTCAGTGGTATGGTCAACAGTGAGGCTCTGGCTGTCAAGGTACCATGTCGTTAGAATGCATTCTGGATCCGTTTGTCTCCACAGTATATATTTTTCACACTGTATCTTTCCTCATTTCTTTAAGTGGATTTGGTTACTACTGGCTCTGGCCTCCTTACATGCTTCTATCACAGGAGTGCTTCCTACACTTCAGCATGCTTATGAATCATCTGGAGTCTCTTGTTAAATGTGTCAGTAGGTATGTGTGTGTTGTGTGGGGGGTAGTCTATAAGTTTGCATTACTAACAAGTTTACAGCAGCATCTGATGACGCTGGCTCTCGAGCACATTCTACAAAGCGAGAGATTACAGAACTTTTGAAATTGTCATGTAATGATGCCTACACATCCATAATTCTCTCTTGTCTATTATGAGCTCCTTGAAAGCAAAGGCAAAAAAGCATATTTCTCTCTTTCTCTCTCTCTCTCTCTATATATATGTATAGATATATATACACATTATATATAATATATGATATATGATATGTAATATATATATATAATTAATTAATAGTAGAATGTCTACCAGCTGGGGCTACAGTAAGGATTTTCTCACATGTTATATTTAATTCACAAAATAACCCTGAGATAACATATGGAAATTGCTCATATTTAAGAGATAGTATGTAACATTTCATTACATATATACATGTGTAATGTCTAATCATGCTTATTATTCAATATCTAATGTTTATAGTTATAACACTATAGTTATAACCCTATTTTCATTTTAAGACATTTTTACGGAAATGTCTAATACATTATCAGTATCAGTAGTCACGTCCCTCACTTTACCAGAAAAGAAGCTAAGTCTGAGATAGGTTATTCAGTCAGGCTACGGTCACAAAGGTATGACGTGACAGACTACAGCTTCAAATTTATTTGTCTCTAAAGCCTGTATTATTTCCACTTCATCCAAAGACTGACCTCGTTCACGTTCATAAGCAGAGATCCCAGCAGAGCATCCAGTGTTTGAATCTGTGTCTTTGGGCTGGTAGACACTTCATGGATTTGCCTTTGCTTGCAGTCAGCTTGTGCAGAAGGCTGTCCCTGTTTTTCTCTATTCAGTTCAAGTTCACTACACCCTCCTCGCTTCCACTTAATCCTCCCCCTACTAGGTTTTTCATCTGTTCTGCCTGCACATGAACCAACATGATCATTCCCCACAACCAGCACTTACATTTCTCGTTAGTTGCCTTACTAATTTTACTTAACTCATTTTTTCAGTTTTTCACTGAGTGCATGCAAAGATCCGGATATAGGTCAAAGCACGTGGGGTAGGTCACGGAGCAAAAGCAAGTCGCACTCTGCTGGCCCAGGTCTTGGCAGGCAGCTTCTCAACTGACACAGCTATTGGGGTAGGCACTTTCCGTGCCTCTCAGCATTCTCTCCATCATGACTACTCACTCACAGTCTCAGACCCAGATAACCACCTATGCAGACACGTTCTTAACGTGTGGGACACTCCTAATCCCAAGAGATTTCTCCTTTCTCACAACCGACCCTGAGAAGGCGGAGTGCTGTTTTCATGTTTCTCTTCATTTCCCCCCACCACCATTTTAGGCCAGAAGCTGAGGTATGAATGTCACACACAGGGCCGTACTAGGTAGAAAGATGAAACTCATGCACAGTAAATCATAGTAGTTTGTAGTACAAGGAAATTATATTGTTTAGAGGTGAAGAAATTCTAGACAGAAAAGGCTTGTAATGACTAACTCTAGTGTTGGACACCAGACAAGGAAATTCAAAACTAGGAAAAATTACATACCTACAGTTTTATGACTAGTTTGGATCAAAAATATCCCAAATTTATGCTATGTTAAATAAAGAATATATGTACCTAACTATTATGATAAATGCTATTTCAATAATGCATATTTTATTTTCTTCAATTGTCAAATTTTTAAATTTATATTCATTTCAATGAACAACAGAAACTGTATAGATTCATTATAAAATAATAATTTCTTAATGTAATGTTTGTCAGCTCACCTAATCTGTTGTTTGATTTTTAATATGTTTACTTAAAACTTTAATGGACATATGGAAATTGCTCAGATTGAAGAGATAGTATGTAACATTTCATTCCATATATACATGTGTAATATCTGATCATGCCTATTTTTCAATATCTAATGTTTATAGTTATAACACACCCTATCTTCACTTTAAGACATTTTTACAAAAATGTCTAATACATTATCAGTATCAGTAGTCATCCTATTGTGAAACAGAGCCCTGAACTTTCCACTCCTATCTAACATTACCTAGTTCCCAGCAGCCAACATTTCCCCGTCTTGCCCATCCCACTTCCATCTCTGGCCTCTGGTGACCACACTAACTTAAAGAGCATTTTTGAAAACATGTATAAAGTGAACAAATTTTATGTATTCCACAATAAAGATTTAGGAACATTGCTTTAAAAGTCTATGAAGTCACTGCATGTACCCACAGTTTTCTTTCTCAAGCTATAATCTGTAAAGTTTCATTAGCTGTATTGACCACATGCATTAAAATGTGTCTGAAGAGGATCCAGGCCCCACATGAGTTATTCAGAACGCAAAATATAACTAAACTCGCTCTCTATCAGTCCCTCCTCATTTCTGCAATTTCTTACATTGGAGAAACCTACATATATCTATCCAAACTTTGTATGTCCTATAATATTTGGAAGAATGAATATGAGGAATCTAAGGATGGATATTTTCTCCAATTTTGAGAGACTATGTCATGTAATCTGAGAATTGTACACCACAGAATTTGAGTCGATTCTAACTCATACTAACATAACAAGAGAGGGATATTTATCCACTTCAGATATACAACTTTTGGAAGTGGGATCCCACACTTTTTATTGAGCCAAGTATATTATGTGAATAAACCATTTTAATATGAAAAACAGTACATATTCAATGAGTGGTAGTATCTGTGATCACATCAATAGTTTAACACCTATCATTACATTACTTTTTTTTTTGCTATCAGGAAACATTTTTTAAGTGCCAATAATATTTATATCTAGAATTTAGATAAATAAGCATACATGTAAATATACTTCACTAATAAAATCTCAACTTAAAATGCACTTAATACAGATAGATATCTGAAAGGAGCTAGAAATAAAAAGCTAAGTAAACCTGAAAGAATCAAATAATTGAAGTCTTTGCCCAGCGTTTCAGGATTAAAGTGTCTTGCTAAAAAAAAAAAAAAAGAGGGCAACTCATTAATCAAAATTTCTTTTTTTGAAACTTTTTCCTTTTTATAGGATTGAGCTAAAAGGTCTTTGGTAAAAACACAGTTTAAGATTAGAGTGGTATGACTGAGGTGTGGGCTGAGTCCTAGAAGAGCCTTAAACTTGAGTAAAAATAGGTTTGAGGGTTGAGGAAAATGAAGAGAAAGAGGACAAAGACAATGAATCACATAGCTTTGGAGATTTATAGAACTTGAAGATGAGCTAAATTAGCTAAATCAAATCTTTTACCTTAGAACCAGGAAGCAGAGGCCCGCACAGCTTGACAACCTGCGCAAGTTGGGGTCCCCCTGAAAATTCTGTACAGAAATTCTTTCACGAATGTAGTCATGATAATTCATTTACTAAATTCTTTAGGGAAAACATTTTGTATAAGATGAAATCAGGCCTTTTGCTCTGTAGAAAGCTGAGAACATAGGATATAGTCAAATATTCTTCAAATGTAAGGAAATGTCAAGATCATAATCACATTCCTAAAAGACAGTTCTGAGTCCCACTCTCGGAATTTCTGGTTCAGGAGATCTGGCATCAGACCAGTGAATGTGGATTTCTAGCCAATTCAGCGTCAGTTGACAACACCGCTCTAAGAACTACAACTTGTGAAGCACTATCCAGTACAACTTTTCATTTAAGCACTTCAAGTTGATTCAAATAGGTGAAATCTAGCAAGAGATTGTGTGTGTGTGTGTGTGTGTGTGTGTGTGTTAAATTTTTTTCTCAATCCTCCAAAATCCATGAACTACTTCTAATGCTGTCACCATGGACTCGACAGATTATACATAGCTGCAATGAGAACAGTAAAGCCTCATGGGACCCAGCATGGTAGCCTAGTGCCTAAAGTCCTCACCTTGCATGTGCCTGGACTGCATATAGCTGCTGGTTCATATCCTGGCTACTCCACTTCCCATAAAGCACCCTGCTTGTGGCCTGGGAAAGCAGTCAAGGATGGCCCAAAGCCTTGGGACCCTGCACCCATGTGGGAGACCCTGAAGAAGCTCCTGACTGCTGGCTTTGACTCAGCTGAGCTCCGGGTGTTGCAGCCACTTGGGAAGTGATCCAGTGGATGGAGGATCTTTCTGTCTCTCTCTCTAAATCTGACTGCAATAAAAGTAAAAAGTTAAAAAAAAAAAAAGAAGAGAAATACTTAAGGTCCTACTAAGCTAATTACAGATATAGTCTCTTAAAATATGGAATCCAAACAATTGGCATCTTAGCATAGCTTCATATGGAAATACTACCTTCAGCATATTTCCTATGGAAAGGAAAACAAGCAGAATATTTTGAGTTCCATCTATGTCACACCAAGTATGGCTCTGGCCCTTTCGTAGATGTTGTATGGGGAACATTTAGAGAATGATTTTAGGATACTGGTGGACTAACTCAACCACCTACACAATGTACTATTGCAAGAGAAATACTACCATTTTCCTCGATGCATTTAATATATTGTCAGAAAAGTACTTTAATACTGAAAAAATCTTAAAGCTTTCATAACAACAACAACAAAAACAAGCAATGTAGCATTTCCCATAATGATTTAACTTTTCCTGCAGGCATCATATAATTATTGGAAAAGTAAAGTGAAAAAAATGCATTTATTTGGAATTGACAAAAGGTTCTAGCATTTGTCTAATTTGATATGATAAAGTAGGATTTCAGTGCAGTTTGAAGGAAAAAATGTTCACTAAGTTTACCAAAACATTTATCCCCCATGATATGTATCATGTATGTCCAGACACATGCATACAAACACAACCAAGCCTTCCCACGGATACATACATGTACCCACATCTTTGCTCAAAGCATTTTATCCCAATTTATGTATGTTTATAAGTCAGCTGGGTGTTCACTATTATGAATGAATATAATGAAAGATGCATTACAGTAATAAAGCATAATAAAATCATTTCACCAAGTGTCATACCTTATCTACATATTTTAACAAGAATCACACAGATGAGCAAGGATAGACACAAACAGGAAAATCAGTTGATTAACAGAGGGTTGAGGACACCAAATTTCAAGCACTCAGCTACTAATTTATGCTAGACACTGTGAGAAATAGCAAAAATGGAACAGGAAGAGAAACAAGATGCATAACAAAATGCATACACAAACATGCACCTCTACACAGTAAATATTTGGTCTCAAATAAGAAGAAATCACCCAGATTTGAGTTGGGTCATGTCTATTGGCTGACAGGAATGAAGTGGAAATACAGAAAAAGAGAACATTAGACAAGGAAACATCAGGCAGACAAGGGCACAAAATATGCAGTGACTGGGCATGGCATGATAGGCTAATAGCAGAATCCTAGCCTTTCACACACTGGATCCCAGATGGGCACTGGTTCATGTCCTGGCAGCTCCACTTCCCATCCAGCTCCCTGCCTGTGGCCTGGGAAAGCAGTAGAGGACAGCTCAAAGCCTTGGGACCCTGTACCCCTTGTGGGAGACTTGGAAAAAGCACCTGACTCCTGGATTCAGATCAGTTCAGCTCCAGCCATTGTGAGCGAGCAGATGGAAGATCTTTTTCTCTGTATCTCCTTCTCCCTGTGTATCTGCCTTTCCAATAAAATAAACAAATCTTAAAAAAAAAAAGAGCTGATGCCAGGACACATGGAGGATAAAGCAGGAGGTTAGGACTGTATGCGGTGACAAAGAATGAGGACGACTGTAAACGTTGAATGGAAGTGCGCCGGAAGAATTAACATCAACAAAACCTACTAACATTAGGAAAGGAAGTATTGGGGTGGTAGGAAGAGAACTTTCCTGGTGATCTTAAAACCCTGGATGAGAGCCAGTACTGCAAACCTCGTCTGTTGGGCTTTATATCCCCAGTGCCTAGTCGCACTCTGCTAAAAATAAATGATCATCGGCATCATATAGCCTGCAGGCACCGCATTTCAGAGAAGAGGTTGTATTATGACTTAGGTAACAGCCTCTTGCATGGCATTCCAAAGATCGATTTTTAGTTTCGTGAGGTTTAATTTTAAGAAACGTAGCTTTGATCTTTAATATTTGCAACCACACTGAAAATGCTTCCAGGTTTTGATTTACAGAATTACCCTCACTGACAATAAAAGAAATGTGCCTGACACATCAAGATCTACTTTAATTAATTCTGCAATGTCTTCTGCAGCTGGGAAGAAATGTATTTCCCTGTCACTTCCCTGTTTATAATTTAGTAAAATGGTACACTTGCCCTGAACAGGGCCTAGGAGAACAGACTTAGGATGCACCCAGCATTAAGCAGCATGTGCCTAAGGTACATGAATCTGCGCTCTCTGCTCAGGGCTCCTTCCCTTAGGATGTTCAAGTGAGCATCAAAGGTTTACACAGAAACATAGCTGGGCATTCTGACATGACATCATAAACTAGTGAAGTCCTGCCAATGACTTCAATAGCCTTCTACTGAATTCAGTACCCAGCACTGATCGTAACATCGGTCCTACCCTGAGGTGCTGGGACCCAGATGAGGCCTCAAGCCCTTCCACACAGAAACACAGTGTACCACTCAAGAAAAGAAACTGTGAAATGCATTCTCTCTTTTCTACTTCTCCTTCCATCTTTTTCTCTCCTTAAAGGGTCACATGTTATGTGTGTATAAAGCGTTCACACCCACACAAAGACTGTTTCCATTTTTTCCTTCAAGTGCAGCCTCCCTCTTATTCACGACCTATTTTTTTTAAACATCCTTCTCTATCAGTTGATTTATTTTTTTGCGAAATGTGTTTCTTTCTGAAATCATTTCAAGTTGGAAAATGGCTTTGTAGCTTTCTGTCTTGCCAAATCCTGGGGAGATGAAGCCCTATGTTCTACAGACTTTTTTCCTAAGAGATGTGAATGTAGATCATTAGGGTTCATCTACTCCATGGAATACTACTCAGCTATTAAAAAAAACAAAATGCAGTTCTTTGTGGCTAAATGGGCCCAACTGGAAACAATAATGCTAAGGGAAATGAGCGAATCCCAAAACGTTAGAGACCACATGTTTGCCTTAATTTAGCCTGTATTTTTTTTTTTTTTTTATCCTGTCATTGATACTGTCTCAACACATGTGTTTCGAAAAATTGAACTTGCATTATTTTTAACATATTGTTTACTCAATACTATGTCAATCAATTCCATAACACTATATACTGTTGATGATGTTTTGTTGGGGCTTTTAACTGACCAGAATTTTACTCTGTTAGCTTTGCCTTCAGACCAGGGAAGGCCTCCCCAAGAAGCCGTTAAATGTTATCAGGACAATAAGATGCTGGACTCAATGCTGGGTATGTGCTTGCAAGGAAGGAATCTCAACTGAACTTGAACTGTGGTTATGCACCATGGGGGGAGGGTTGTGGGAGGAGTGGGGGAAATCCAAGCACCTATAAAACTGCATCACATAATACAATGTTATTAACAATAAAAAAATAAATAAAGATTGGGGAAATCAATACAGCAGGAGTGCATCCAAATTATAAGTAATTACAATTGAATTTGAATACACATTTACCTATGCTAATGATTTTAATTTTAACACAGACCAGGTAAAATGAGAAACATTTGAACTAACAACAGGTTAATGGCAAAGCAAGAGTATAGTCTTACTATGTCTGAATGCCTGCAGATTAATGATAAATGTTGCACCTAGTATCTGCAGTATACAATTACCCTCTAAAATACAGGACAGTTAGACAGGCATTTGTCTTAGTGGTTAAGCCACTGGTTAGAATGCCCACATCTTAGTGAATGGAGTATCTGTGTTGGTTTCCTGGATCCAAACCCTGATTATATTTCCCTGCTAAAACAGCCCCTGGGAGAATGTGAAGATGGCTAAAGTGTTTGTCAAGTAAATATTTAAAATAAAGCAAAATACAGGATGTTATTGCTGGGATAAATAGTATTCCCCACCTTGCTATTATATAGCAGAGCCAGTTCATCTATTCAGCTTGGACCAGCTCTGTGGTCTAACAAGTAAAGCGGCTGACTACAATGCCAGTTTGTGTCTCAGTTGCACCGCTTTTGATCTGCCTCCTTGCTGATAGCCCTGGAAAAGCCGCAAAAGATGGAACAAGTGTGTTGGTACCTGCATCCGTGAGGGAGACCTGCAAAAATTTCCTGGTTTTTGTCTTCAGATCTGCCCAGCCATTTGGAAAGTGAACTAGCACATATAAACACTCCTCCCTTCCCCCTTCCTTCTCTGTAACTATGCCTTTCACATACAATAAAGCCTTATAAAAATCAAAAAAACAAAATCACACATTCCATCATACTGTGAGCTAAAGGATCACCCTTGTATTTTACGCTGCAGCAGACTGCCGCCCGAGAGCTACAGATTCGTAACAGTACAGGACTTGGGAGCAGACCAGAATTCCTCCAATAAAATAACTCAACACTTTTTAATTGCTACAGTAAATCTCATTAAAGACACACAGTGCTTTGTTCAAGGAAAGAAAAGGATCACTGGGAAGGTAGATTTTTTTTCAGAATAGTATTTTATCACCTAAGATACTTCATAAGGCAATGATAATGTTGTTTTTATCTTGACATTTTCAGACTTCACGTATTTCCAAACAGCCTTCTTTCCCTTTGATACAAAAATATAAGGGTCCTTGGTCTTTATGGCTAACCGTGCAGTAGGATTTCATGTCTTGGGTTTCACCCATCCTCCTGTATTTTATGTATCTTTTAGAGACAATGCTCACCTTTGACTTTGATTTCTTTTTCATTTCTGCCTGAATTACTGTGTAAGGAAAAAAAAAACTGAGACATGATTAACACAATGTAAGACTCGGTAGACATTTGCTGTTCAGCACAAAGCTGAATCTTGGCTGCTTAGTTCTCAGGGTACACATTTTGACTCTGATTCAAGTAGAAGTACTTTGGAAAATACTTTGCTGATTTCATTATTAAATATCAAATTATTGTTTTTGAGAAACTGAGAAAGGCTGTCACAGAAAAATCACAGAAAATTCCCATCTCCGTTTCATAATCAGTACCTTTTATAATGGAACTGGAAGTTAATGACAGTATGCCTTCGACAGCTCATTTTTAGAAGTGGCAAATGAACAACTGACGGGAAGAGCATGTTTCATGCAGCATAATGTTTAAGAAAAATCCGAGAATTAATAGTCAGAAGTGCATGGGAGAAAGGCACACAGTTTTAAATTCTGCTCACTGCAATTTCTGTAAGAATTTTGTAGCCAGAGAATATGTCAGTAGCAATGACATCAAATTTATTTCTGATGGAGGGAACAGAGGTGCAAGGAAGAATAGGGACTGAGAACAAAGAGTTACATTCAAATTATCCTTAACTCAATTA
The DNA here is from genome assembly GCF_017591425.1 of Ochotona curzoniae. Taxonomy (NCBI): domain Eukaryota; kingdom Metazoa; phylum Chordata; class Mammalia; order Lagomorpha; family Ochotonidae; genus Ochotona; species Ochotona curzoniae. The sequence continues at coordinate 66,192,284 of NW_024466599.1, forward strand.
CTAATTGTTTCAGCTCAAAGAAATTACTCAAACTATCTCTGCCTCAAGTCTCAGTTTTAATTGTAAATATTTTTTAACAAAAACTTAAAAATATATGAAATGATTAAAAACACAAAAAGAAAATACAAGGTTTGTAAAATGTAAACTACATTCATATAATGCTATCCATATCACTAACATTAAAAGATATCACTGTGATCTACATGAAAAAATTTTATAGCTCTCCTATGCAGTAGCAAGAAATATTCACAACAAATATATGTATATATATATATATATATATACACACATAGACACAACTGATGCCTGATCTAAAATTTCTTTTCAAATCCAGCTATAATTACATTTTTAAAAGAAAACCTCAACATCTAAGTTAGTTATATTTTATTGTATACTTCTTTAAAAAAAAAACCACTTTTGATATTTTAATATAAAATGAGAGAATTAGTCAATAGTTTAGTCACTTCACATATCTTCTGGATTAATAACTGGATGCTCATTCGTTGGTTTTGGTTATTCGTTTATTTTGAAAAGCAGAGTGAGACAGATGGGCAGGAATCAGAAAGAGATCATCCATCTATTGGTTCACTCCACCTATTCCCTCAACAGCCAGGGCTAGGGAAAGCTGAAGCCAGGAGCTGAAATTCATTCCCATACGGGTATCAAGGACTCAGTTCCTTGTGTGCTCAGCTACTGCCTCCCAGCGTGTGTGTTAGTAGGAATCTGGAATTATGAGCAGAGCCAATGCAAGCACCACCCCGGCTGCCCTGGATGTGTACATGTTTTATTTTTTCAATTTACATTTGTCTAGTGTTATGCAGAACTCTTACAATTCACTATGATGTATCTTAACTTTGTTCCGAAGGGTTTTCAGATCATCATTTTTAGAAAAATAAAATCATTTTTAAAACATACAGGTAAATCAAAAGGCCTTAAGTTTAAAAGCTGAACATATCTAATCAAGGCAATATCCCCAGCCTACCTTGATTTCTGCTCCTTTTTATTAAGGCTGGGAAGCAAATAGAGAATAATGGACTCACAGAAAGAAAACCACTCAGATGGAAACTATGGCAGAGAGCACTGTGAAACAGTATCCCGTGAGGATAAGTGATGGAGGTGACTGCAGAACTTGCTCCCTGCTCTAGCTCTGGCTAGCTGGGCTCTCATGGAATAAAGCAGTATGATCTCCATATAACATCAATGTCTGCCTTGATATTAACATAAGACGTACAGTGACGGTATCAGCCAAGGAGCCACATTAAGATCCACAAAATTAGAATTTATGCTAAAACATTAAGACATCACTAGTAGGAAAATCCATTGGTAAAATGTTTCTAACTGGGCCTTTCTCCCTTGATTTTTTTTTAGGGTCCAAACTGGTCGCATTTAAGAAGAATACATATATTTATTCAGCAGCTACCCAGCTTGGGAAACTCTCCCAGACGATACAGTCACACAGTCATCTATCCCATTGTCTTGAGGTATTCCCATAGTAACCACCATTTATACAGACTCAGTCTAAAACTGCTTTGTTACTACCCAACAGCAATATGCAAACACCAATGTTTTTCTTTCATATACCTATTTTTTTTACAATATTTAGTGCCAATAATGCAAACACAAATAAATTGCTATGAAATAGTAGCAAGAAACACTTGCATTGCATGTTAACATTTTTCTATTACGTTATGCTTTATTTCCTTGCATTGTAGCCCAGGAGAGATTTAAGATGCTAATACTTTATATTTTCAGCTGAGACAGGTCTGAGCATGTTCCCCATAGACAGATCTCAAACATTATCAGTAAGCATATTTATGATTTGCATATAAGAGCCTAACTGCTAATAGTTACAATGCTTGGAGGATACAATGTTCCTGAGATTCATCACAGTCACAACGAATTGTGGACATAACTAATTGAAAAGTATTATTCAGACCTAAGTGGCACCAGTAGCAAATGAGTTCAGCTGAATGCTATGAGTGGCTCTCAATGAAGGAGAAATAATGCTACCTGGGCTCAAGTTATTTTTGCATATTTTATGATTCACTTATACTATCTCAGATATCGACGTAAAACACTGCATATTGATTTCTCTTTTCAAACACCAAAAGGTGAGAAAAAAGTCAAATATATGCTTAAATGTCACAGTAATAATTTCCAATCAAATTTCACCCTTATATCAGTGAATATTTCTAATTCCTACACAGAATGTACAAAAAATTACCATCAGAGAGGGTTTTTTTTCCCCCTTGATAAAGTTTAGGATTCTGAAAATAGTCTTTTAAGAACAGTGCTCACCTCTTTCTAAGTTAAAGCACCCAAGTAATAGCAAATGATGCATTCTTCCGTTATTGTGATTAACACCATTGAAACTGAATTGTAATTTCGCACATGAAACTTCCATGCTAATGTAATGGGACACTGCTACTACATTCACTGTTTTCTATGTGGTCATAGCTATATTCATCTTATCCAACCTGGCATTCAATCAGCTGAGCCACCAGGTGAAAGCAGCAAAGGATTATGTTGTAGCGCACTGACTTGATGATTGTGAGTGGGTGTGCAAGCATAATTAGGAGACAGAAAGATTTTATAGATGGGCATGTACTCTTAGTGCCGTGCAAAGAGTAGAAAGCATTCAATAAATGATTATAACCAGGAGAAAAGTTTCCAAATATCTCCAGGACACACTGACACACTGTGGCCATGAGGCTTTAGGAGAAGAGGCAATGGCAAACCCAAAGGATGGGAATCCTCTAAGGACAGACTACTTTCTAGGAAGAAAATGAAAACAAAATTACACACATAGTGAAAAGAAAGTAAATCCACGTGGAATGACAGCATTTCCCAGGTGGACAAATTAGCATAAACAATAGTAAGGAAAGGCCAATGATGTTCAGAAAGCCATGAATAACTAAATTGTAATAACACTGCACATAGACAAGATTATGAGCTTGGTGAGTGTGGAAATCAAGGTTGGGGTCAGACCACAAACTTCAGACAGATGAATCTGGAGCACACTGGCTACTTGGGACCTATCAGAATTTCCTTTGTAAAGTCCTTGCATCCAGTTAAATGTAATAAACAATTATATGCCACATGCTATACAAAACTGCATCCAAAAAAGAAAGGAATATGGTTCCCAGGGGGAAAAATATACTTTTATAATGGTATAAGGCCAAACGAAGTTAACCATAGGATAAATCCATCTAACAGAGAGGAAGAGGATTACCAACAGAGGGTGAGAGAAAAATCAAGAAACTATTACGAACCAGAAAAATAACTGAGGGTATCTTTGGTACTTCTCTAAGAGAACTGAGGAGTTGTTTGTACAGTACTCCAATACCTTACACCTTATACATACACACACAAACATAAAGAGAAACAACTTCTCCATAAGGGAATAGATCACTTAGATGCCAATTTTCCTGGGAAGAAAGGGTTTAAGTGTTTCGCAAACATATTTCTTAAAAAAAAAAAATAGCCTCTGGCATCACTTTGCATAAGTGCTTTTTGAAAGATTCCTTTTTGTTCAATTAATTAGTATGATTTATCCAAGATTACACTTACAAGCTGTAAAGTATTACCATCTTCCCACTCTTAATTATGTCTCCAGGCTAATATAAATAAGATTTCCTAGTTACTCTAACCCACTCTTTGAAACTTATCAGACGTATGACATTTACAAGTTCTATTTTGAGGAAGAGGAGTATCATTTGTAAAGCTGTGTTCTTACAACCCGATTGTTTTTTCCGTTGTTGGATTTCTATGATGTGAGAGGCAACTGAGCAAGGCATGAAAACTTCATTGAAAAATGAAATATTCTGAATTATTTTTATGTTGTCAGCTTCCATAAAGAAAAATAATTTATTAAAAAATATACACGGATTCTACTTGTGCCACCTATAGGAAAAGCGTAACTGAAGACAAAAGAGCTTTCATGACCCGTTTAAAACATAAGGAAAGTGTGATATGTTTAAAATAGCAATTATTAGTGGGTATTCTACAAACTGTAACTTACATAAAAATAAGATTGACTGCTTAATTCCCATCTCACCTACATCTCATCATTGATATTCTAACATACAACCAAGGAACCATTTCATATTTCCAGAAAATCCAGGAAGATGTAATGATTTAATCAAAATGCATGTATTCTGAGAGCTCTCCAAAGTTATTCTGGTGCTTTTTTTGTGCAAAAGGCACTTACTGAATGGCATCTGCTTATTTACAAGAAAATGACTAACAGCTTATCACCGTCATCACCATCGCTGTCACCAAAGAGCTTCATTCAGATCTGATGTCTAAGGTCAGAGCTGGACGTCCCTTTAGGTAAAATGCAACAGATACCTACAGAAAATCACATTCTTCTCAGTTAACTGGTATAGCAGGATGACAATGTGACACAACCAAATGGCAATTGTTCTCTAATAGGTGGAAACTGGGTAGAGAACGTTCTTTACCAAGATGAAAAATATTTTTATACCAAAAGAGCCCTATTAACTACCACATGTGATCATACATCTGTCAGGATCATATTCAGGATTAAACTTTTACAATAATAAAATCACAACAAATTTTCAGCCTTCTTGTCCTTCAATGTAAGCTCACATCTTTTTATACAAGAAAGTGGCAAATGCAGGAAGTTTGTATTCTGTGGACACATATGAACGCATGTATGCCATTCCTTAAAAAAAATACGTGTCACTTTATGTTTCTGTATTCACGAGGCTTTGTGTTAGGTTCTTCTTTATGAAACTCAAAATAGTGTTATTGACACTGACAGAATAGAGATTAACATTTCTCATAGCTACATGGTCATGAACGGCCTCTTTTATATATGACTTGGCTTTGCACTTTATTCATATTAGTTGCTTATACCTTCTAAAGCTAATATTTTAGAATATTGAGATAGCTAAAAATTTACCATATTTCAAGTAACAACGTATTTTTGTTTGATCTACTTGGTATTTTGTAATCATACATGTTGACACAATAATTTCAAATACACAAATGTCAAGACGAAACAAACTGCAGTCTTGCTGTAAATTCATATTTAAGTCAAACCTCTGCTTGAAATTCCAGACTTTGTGAAATATGTCATCCCCTAACTAACCATCCTAGAGCTTTAGTTTAAATATGTTGCATCGTTCACAACAATAAGCATTTACTGCATTCAACAACCAAGAGATTCTGTCAAGAATATTGTCTTCTCACAGAATGTGATGCTCTGTGTAACATGTTCTTATCAAGCTGCCAAAGCACTGTAAGGTGAGTGTATTTAAAGTTAACGAGTGCAACGTCATCATGTAGAATAGCTAAGTTCCATCTCACGGCTGTGATGCATCTTAGGCAGTGTGAGCTATGGTATGGCTTGGGCACCATGATATAATACGAATGCTGTGTTTCATTGTCATTCTTTTTTTAGACTAACAGGCAGGAAACTCATGGGAAAATATAAAGACAAGGACTTGATGCACAATTTAACTATTATTTTAAAAGGAAAAGACTGTAAGAAATGTAGAGAAAGAACACATAAGACCTGTAACCATCGCCTAAAAGCACAGACCTGATGCTATAACCTCATGAATTAAAGGTGCTTTTAAAAACTAGAACCATCATACATATGAAACAAGAAAACATTCGTCACACAAATGGAACAAAAGGATCACAAACAACTGAAAACCAAAGAATCAACACAGTACTTAGGGAACAATAGCTCTGAACAAGAATTCAGTGCTTTAAAAACACCTTTGCTTAACCAACCATTGCTTTTCTTTTGTCACGATAGTTCCACTTACCCAGATAAAGCACTAGGGCTCCAAGGTTCAGTACCCGGATATCAAATAATAACAGGAAATAACAGCAAATGTCAGCACATGCTCAGGACTTACGGTCATTGCAGAGAGGCCCGCTGAAGGAAGTCATGCTGCAGTCACAGCTGAAACCATCCCACTGCTGCAAGCACACACCCTGATTGGAACATGAGTCCTCTTGGCAGGTTGTGCTCGGCCCTGGGAAACAATCAAAAAGAAACTTGGGTTCTTTAAACCAATCAAAAGAATCATTTATGCATGAGCTAAATCACACATAGTAGTTGCCAACACCTCAAGTCACATGTGCAAACTAGTTTTGAAAGTTCTAGGTCACACACCTAAGTTAAGAACCGAGAAGCTATAGGTGAAGATTTTTTTTTTTTTAGTTTCAAGTGCAAAACACAATGTGTTATATTAATCAACTAAAAAAAACCAATAATCAAAGCAAGCACACAGCTTCTAGTATGATCATGGCAGCAGGTTATCTTGTTATATCACCAATATTCTCTGTCACCATTTGAGTTTTGGAAAATAAATGGATCTCCTTAACTCTCAACCAATGAACAGAGACACTATGAGAAATGGAGATTATAACTTCATGAGACTGAAATAAAGATTGGCAAATTAAGTGAGCAGAGTTGCACAATTGTACCCCAGAAGATCCACAAGTGTCCCTGCACAAATTATGAATAAAATTATGATTGCTGGTGCTTTGGATCGGTATGTTGGCAAGTATCAACTGGCATGCTTAAACAATTTCATGCAATTAAACATATAATGGAAAAGTCTGTATAAATGACATGCCCCCATTTAACATACAGGTAAAAAGAATGCTAGTCTATTTCTAAAGAATCATAAATAGAACACTGAAAAACAAAGAACTGATAAAAAAAAAACTATGATCAAAGCACCAGAGGTAATCACTGTACAAACATATTCAAGACTGAAAGCCTTTTATGCAAACTAGGCTACAGAATGATTTTTTTTTTGCATAATGTTCAAGAATGTTGACAAAAAAATAAAGTCTGAACCCAAACAACAATTACTGCAAAAATGTAAGAGAAAAAAAAAGTTACTGTAGGCTTTCCACCGTGTAAATGGGGTTTCAGTCTTGTTTGATACACACAGGGCTATCTACCTTGCAAGTCAGCTTTCATCAATGCAACTTTGTCAGCAAAATTAAAAAAAAAAAAAGCAAAATATAGTAAATGTTAGTAAGCAATACTGAAATGGGGCCAACACAGAAGAACGTTCAGATTCAAAAAAAGCATGCTGCTGTGGGAAGAAAATGCTATGTCGAGCAAATCAACATTAACAGCCATAAATCGTAAGAAAAACCAAAAATGAGAAAGCGGTAATTTATTAGAATTTTCCAGTATATCTATTTATATATGATGATTAATTGAGTGAATGACATGTAAAGAAGGAAAATTGAAAGGGCTTTTGTATTTTTCTGTCTTGCACAGATGTGAATTCATAAACAAAGTGACTGTGCCACTTACTTAGAATCTGCACCACCGTTTGTCACGTGTGCAAACAGTGTCAGCTATGGTCATTAGCAAACCAATTATGCCGTTCTGTTTTCCTGTCTAAGCCCTTCATCATTCTGTTGGAAATCAAGGCTTAAAACTGTGATGTCAGCCCTTCACTGGCAACAGATGAATTCTGGCATGCTACCACACCATCAAAATGAATATTATCATTTGCAATGCATGCAAGAAGAATGGAAGAAACAAACTGTAATGTAATGCTTCCTCAAAGTTTCTTAAGATTTCACTGGGGCGTGCTCATTCTTCCTCTAATCAGATTGGGTGTATACCACTGAAGAATGTCAAAGTTATGCTTGTATTTCTTATACCTGAATGATTGTTTTATTTTCTACACTTCTCGTGAATATTATAGTAAAACTTCACTAAGAAGGATTATCTTAGAGAGCAAAGAAAATGCAGTCAAGTTAAACAGCATCAGAATACAAATTAAAAGCATTTTCTAGTAAATGCAATTATTTAAAAAAAAAAAACATAGACAGCAGCCTAAATTCTATTAGTGGTGAGAGACTTTGAGGTGTGTTAGTGAATAACACAGAATTATCTGCAATTTGCCTATTATTAAATCTTCTTGTAAGACACTTTTTAAATCTGTACCTTACAATGTCTTTTGTATTATAACCTATTCAGTAAAGGTATTTTTTCATTAAAACATTGCATTTAGCCCAATATATGTGGACTTACTCAAATTCTGACACCACAGTTTTGCAAATCCTATTTTGACTTAAAAATCATTACATAAATGGATTTATTAAAACAGCAAAAAAAGGATTTTGTAAGGAGGAGTAGAATTAATAATAATCTCTCAGTTCCTGGAGACATGAATAGATCTAATTTTTTTTTAAGATTTATTTATTTTTATTACAAAGTCAGATACACAGAGAGGAGGAGAGACAGAGAGGAAGATTCTCTGGACCATGATTCACTCCCCAAGTGACCACAATGGTCGGTGCTGTGCCAGTCTGAAGACAGGAGCCAGGAGCCTCTTCTGGGTCTCCCTCGTGAGTGCAGGGTCCAAAGGCTTTAGGCCGTCCTCAACTGCTTTCCCAGCCACAAGCAGGGAGCTGGATGGGAATTGGTGCTGCCGGGATTAGAGCTGACGCCGATATGGGATCCCGGCACGTTCAAGGTGAGGACTTTGGCCGTTAGCCCACCGAGCCGGGTTCCTAATTTTCTTTTTAATCTACTGTATCATAAAGCTAGAAATGGCTTAGTTTTGCTGTTGCTGCAATCCAAGAGCATCTATTCACTTCTGTCTTGTGATGTTGCAGATTATGAATGTCAATTTTTTTTTTCAATAAAGCTTCTCAAACCAATTGACCATCACATCCTCCTTCCTGGGACAACTAAGGAGCAGGAGGTGGTGTCAGTCCACCAGCCCAGGTCAGACATCGTTGAGTATCCACCCGTCCCGTGGAGCATGGAAAACAGCAGTAATAAGAGCTCACAAAGACCCATAATTTGCTTTTGCCTTTTCCAAAAGTGATCATAAATTCAATTTCCACATGATGCTAAACTCTAAAAGCAGAGAAATTGCAATTCTAAAAATGGATCTGCCCTTATTGTAGAGCAATGCTCCTAATACTTGCCAACACTCCATGTGAGAATGAAGGCCTGTTTTACTGATATTATTGCCTTTGTTACCGTGACACTTTTTTTTTTAACTTTCAGGTATAACAAGAAAATGCATGTGTATGCCTGACAAGACAGGGTTTTTAAAGTACTCACCTTTTAATAACCACATTTAATCATCAACAGGCATTTGTACAAGACAGAGCCCTTGAATTTATTTTTCACTTTGGTTATATAATGTTTCTTTCATTTCATCATTGAATATCATTGGGAAAAAATCATAATACATTTGTATTAAATGATTAAAAATAAGCACATGTTTGAAAATGAGATGAAAATGAAATTAAAACTAAAATCTCCAAATAAAGAACAGAGGAAAGCAGTCAGATGTCTGGACTTCCATGTAGAAAAACTTGGGTTTGAAGTTTGGCTTATCCTCTTAGTAGTCGTATGACTCTTGGAGGATATCACTTAATATCTCTCTGAAACTCAGTTTTATCATCTAACACCAGTAATGCCTCATTTGTTATTTAGAGAATTGCTCTAATTTATTATCGCCAGTCCTTTAGCAATGATAGCTATTATAATTAATAAGGAAATATTTCTTTTCCACAAAAATTTCCCCTTTATTTGAAAGGCAGGGACACAAGCATCTTAATGTTCAATTTCACTCCCCAAAGCCATCTCTGGAGATGAATTAGGCTGAGGTCAGGTGTGTGGAACTCAAGCCAAGTTTCCCACCTGGGGGTCAGGACACAAGTACTCAAGACATCGTCGGCTGTCTCCCAGGGCGTGCATTATCAAGGAGCTGGTTAGGACTTAGAGTATCTGACACATGAAGTAAGCATTCAGATATGCGATATGCATTCCAAAGAGTGTTCCAAATGGCAAGTTAACTACTCTATCTAGTGTCTGCCCCAAGAAAAGCATTTCTCTAGCATACAAGGCATCATAGGGCTGTATGTTACAGTTCCAGTGTAAGGACTATCTGTAAATGTGCCACTGACTATGTAAGAGAAGATGTATGTACTTTGGGGAGCCTGCTCACTGGTTGATTCCCAGTCTCTATTTTCTGCCGCCTAAGCAAGAAAATGCTACCAAAGTTGTTACTGACAGTCTAGTCCCCAGACCAACATCAACAACATCATTTGGGAACTCGTTAGAATTACAAACTATAGGCTCCTATCTAGCCCTACTGAATCAGAAACTCCTCGAGCCGGTGTTCAATAGCTGGCATTTTAAGACTTTTCCAGATAATTCTAATACAGGCTCATGCTTGGGAAACATTAGGGATTAAGACAGGGTCTCTTCCCTAGCAGACATATACTTGATAAATAAAATAAACTTTCATCTACTGAAGTATGTTAGAAATGAAAAAACAGTAAATAACTATGGAGGGAAGAGCAAGAAGTTTTTTGCACATAAGGGACTCAGCCTTGCAGGTCTTTCAGGGTAGGAATGATTAAAAAATCTTGACAACATATTAGTTGGTTATATCAGATATAACACTGTGTACATCTTAAAAATGGAAGCTGAATACAGAATGCTAATTACTAAGGACTTGGTTGGATGGAAGAGATAAAAGAAATTTGGATTAAAAATATTGAGGGAGCTACATATGGTTCATTACTTGTGACAAATGTACAAATATGACACGCTAAAAGGGAATGAAGAGAGATTATATATATGCCACTACATCAAATGTTATGTTTTATCAATTTAACATTAATAGTAAAAATATCAACATCAAAAATATGGAAATCTAGTGATTCCAAAGTGGCTTAAACTGAAATGCCATGACATAGCAATCTAGAGATAATTTATCCAAAATTTAGTCACCAGAACCAAAAGTGTAAATCTCAATTGCAACTGTGATAGACATATCTAACATGCTTCCTAGGAATCATACAAAATAGACTTCATCATGAGTTAAAGCTTGCTAACTCACGTCTATTAAATACATTCAGATGATACAGTAGATCAAGGCCACCCTAGAGGATGTATGATTATCATCTTCACTAGATTGTATGAGAGATTATGTTGGAAAACACCACCAAATATCAATAACTCAAATATGCCTTGTTAATACAGCTTTCTCCCACTAAATGCTATGTTCACCCGCTAACATCAGCTGCTGGCGGTGGAGGTTTTGTGTATGCATGTCTTGTGTTCTATCTTACGGGTTTGTCTACCTCCACCATCTTGTACCTGTGAGACAAAAAGCAACTAATACAAAGGCCTGTTTGCAAAACACATGTAAGAAAAGCTTATAGCAACTTATTCTTTAAAACACAGTAAGTGCCTATGTCCCTACGAATTATATTAACTCAAAGAACCAAAATCGTTCCCTACACTGTTACTTCCATCTATCCAAGGGAATTCATCCACTTATCAATTTTGTATCATTTACTAAAACGGGAAAAGGAGGAAAAACAGTAATTTCTCTTAATTTTACAAAATTTCTATACCAACATATGAAGCAGAAAAATTAATTTGATAGCAACATTAAAAATGAATGGAATGAAGGCTTTTATCATGCTCTGGCAGTATTAAAACACAGCTTGAATTTCCCCTGACTTTTCAGGAAAACTTATGTTGCAGAAAGAAAATTATTTTCAAATAAAAATCCCCATATGCACAGGTTAATTGTTATATGTAATGGGATGACTGCACTGATAAGAAATGATTTATAATCTTGTGGAAGATAGAAATTCACATTTCTTTCCTCTTCATTTCCCTATAAGATTTTATTTTTTGAAACTATTTTTATAAAAATGGTCCACATTGTGTACATCATTAAAGAAGTAGCAATATATACTGAGATATACAATCATGACATGATTTAATTATGATTCTGGGCTACAGGGAGAATTATTTCAATGATCTCGGATGTTCAAGTAAAAAGGTCCCCAAATGTAAGTAGAAATAAGAAGAACACTCCTACAGATCATGGTCTGAAGGAGAGCATGCGCACACACAAAGAAGATATTTTAATACATTTTTTGTAGTACCGATTACGACTGTTCAGTAATGCAAGACGCCCATTTCTGCTAACACAAGCTGATAATTGACAAGACACATTCCTATTGCCAGATACATACAAATTAATTAATGATTTGAGAATACAGTATCCAAATTTCATTTTTTGTTAGACTCCGTTGAGTGAAGAGTTAACTAATCGATTAGTACTGGTACAAGGCATTTTTATGGTATAAATAGGTATCTATTTGATTTAAATCACACCACAACAGGTGAAATACTAATTTAATTAACTATTGAATGAAAAGAAGTAGTATGTAACAAAAAGCACAGATAGAACCCCATTTTACATTAGACACCAATGCAGGCATGCAAGCAGTCTGAAAACTTAAGATGTATGGGTACAAAGATTAAAACACGTGTAAGAATGCCCAATTCCTGATGTTCAACCAGTTAGAATTTTACTGGCTAGTGAGAACTGCTCTCACTTATACAGGGACTTGGTTAGGGTATAATGAAAAAGATCTAGTACCTTCACATCCTCTCTCAATTTGTCCATTGCAGAGGATCGCGTCTGAAATGAGGTCTGGAAGCCGTCCATTTAAATCAACTGAGGCCAGGCAGCCTTGAAAGCCTTCCTTGGCATGGACGAGTTTTGGCAAGGATTTGTATGTTTCCTTAGCCACTCCTCCTATGTACAAGTCACCTGTGGGAAGATCAAAGTTTTTGTCACAAAAGAAAAATGTTATCAACTTTAAACACACAGCAGGATGGAGAACAAAACTGGGAGGGTTCCTTTTCCTTATATGAATTGAAAAGCACATTTCTGACACAACACTTTACTTAAAATCCATTGGCACTAGAAGAAATTTCTGAAAGCTACTTCCAGAGAAAACTGAAGGAGTAGGTTACGATGTGACCAAGTGGGAAGAGGTGTCTACATGGAACCATGATGCTAACTCTCGCACTGAAATTTGAGCCCAGGTAAGTACCAACACTAAGGCCTCCTGAAGTCTCTCTGATTATTAGTACACTCATTCCTATTTTTAAAGAAAAAATTTTCATGTATGTGCCTTGAGAGTCAGAGTTACAGAGGAAGAGGGAGAGAGAGAGAGATCTACTCCCTGCTGGACCACTCCCTCAAATGGCCACAAAAGCCAGGGCTGGGAACAGGCAGAAGCCAGGAGCTCCATCTACACCTCTCACATGGGTGACAGAAACCCAGACACCTGAACCATCCTTTGCTGCTTTTCTGGAGCCGTTGGCAGGGAATTGGAAAGGAAGCCGAGCAGCAAGGATACTAACAGGTGTCTTTGTGATGCCACCATTGCACATGGTGACTTGCCATGCTATGCCACAGTGCCAGCCCCTAGTATACTAATTTCCATATTGAGAACAGTGCCATCTCTTCCATAGAACTGTTACAAACATTAAATCAAATAAAATATTTAAGGTGGACATAGTAGAGAGTCAATGGCATTTCCAAGTTTATCTGTTGCTTGCAGAATTCTGGGTTGTTTAGTTGTACAGAAGCTCAAGTTCTCTCTAATGTCTAAAATAATTATCCATGCCATCCTTGATTCTCCTAATTCCGTTCCCTTCCTCGCTGCCTAAGCCTGCCAATAACTGCACCTCACAGCCTTCTTCAGGTGGTTCCTCTTTGGGGAAAGTAACACTACTTCCAATCCTATGCCTTGAGAATGGTTACAAAGTTACTGGCTTATTTTCTGAATTTTATTGAAGACTCTCATGCAAACTTTGTCTCATATTTGTTATCTCCAAGTCTTGGTTTGGAATTCCCCAACTTTATGGAACACAGCTTTATATATATATATATATATATATATACAATGCTTGCAATTTACGTTGGGGTTTCCTTATTACATCTCATTTACCACATTTGGGTCACATTCAGAAGGTGTAAGTCACTGGCTCTAGTAAATGCTTTATCAATGCAGAAAACTGGGTAGTGATCCAAAAATTCCATAATAGACTGCCCCTGCCTACATGTTCTCAGAACATACTCTTCACTAGTTCTTAATGTTTCATGGCCATTTGAACTTTTGCTCTCACATTGACCATTGAATCCAACTTCATACCTTTTGGCATTTTTCCCCAAGATAACACAAAATTCCTGCATTCCTAATGTTGATACAGACCCCTCTGATCCACGAGAGTGGACAGAAAGAACTGACACACATACTATTTCTTGAGCCATGGATGATAATGCCATAGTCTGCAACCCAGATACACTACTGGCAATCAATGAATGACATTAAACTAAGCGATTAGCTTCCAAGTAGGGTAAAATTGTCAAATTTGAAAGTTTAAATTGCGATACTGACAATGAGGCTTGCACCAAGTCATTTAATTTTAAAAATCTAAGGACATAGTTCCCTTGACACATTAAAACTCTTAAGTCTGGTACCAAGATGTCACTGTTCCTACGCAAGTTAAACTAAAGTTACTAGATGTGCTTACTTCCTCCATCTCAAATAAGCACAAAATGTATTGACTATTAATTTTCACCTTTCATAGTGAAGCATAGCATATTTGGTCTAAGATGGAATACTGTTTTTGAGGGCCCAGCGTGTTAGCCCAATGGCTAAAGTCCTCACCTTGCACACTCTAGGATCCCATATAGGTTCTAGTTTGTGTCCCGGCTGCTCTACTTCCCCTCCATCACCCTGCTCATGTCCTGGGAAAGAAGATGACAACCCAAAGCCTTGGGACCCTGCACCCATTGCTGGCTTTAGGTTGGCTTAGCTCCAGCCATTGCAGCCACTCAGGAAGAGAATCAGCAGATGGAAAAATCTTTGTCTCTCCTTCTCTCTGCAGACTTGACTTTCCAAAAATACATATTTTTTCTTTTTAAACAAGAATGCTATTTTTGAAATACTAGTTGATTTTTTTTTTATTTTGAATTTTAGGGTACAATTATGCAGGGTCTGGGATCCCCTCCCAAAAACTACCTGATTTTTTTTCCCCTCCATGTTTCTATTCATTCCTTTTCTTTTCTCTTATTTGAATGCCAAGCCACTGTAATTTTTCTGTATCATAAAAATAACATGAATCAGAAATCAAAGACAGAAAAAAAAACTATTTTCCTATTTGAGGGATAAAGTCAAATCTCTTCAAGGAATGAAGCAAACAGAACATACGTATATGTGGAAACTCCTGCCTTCACCAGCAGAGCAAGCAGGAGAGGAAGTTGTAGGAGCATAGTCGTGCAATTGTAGTCATGGGTGAATGCCAGAAGACTCCATGGCTTTCTAATTTGAGGACATAGCCCTGCTGGATGTCAAAACCTCAGGTAGGCTTAGTGGGATAACACGGATCTGTGCGAAAGTTCTCAGGAGAAGCCAAAGGCCATAGTGGGAAACTAGAGAGGGAACGACTGAATGGTAAAGTCAGACATGCTAGGAGTTTAGACAGACCCACAGAACTCTCTGTACTCCACTGTGCTACGGAAGCAATCGAATCCTGCCCATGCTGGCACAGAGACAGTAGGAAAGAATATCCGACCTGAAGAGGCCATGCATACACAGCTGAAGATGCTAGGCAGCAATTCAGTGGGCACCTGACTTTTGACAACACAGTCTCTGAGATCAGTTTCCATGCCATCTCCACCTCCCAACATTTGTTAAAATGAAAGTCTCACCCCCGTCCAGTAATGTGCATATAAGAACAGGTAGGAAGGAAACTAAAATTGACCTTTTTAAGTGTCAGAGTTCAAAACAAGATGTCAAGATGAGTTCCAGAAATACAAAAAAAGCTACCTTTTTTGAACATTAAAGATGATGGCCTGGGATTTATATTTTTACATGTCAATATCAACACCAAGAAATACTGCCAGCTTTCATTTGCTGAACTAAATGTTAGGAAATTTCACAGCTCCACAAAGCTTATTGAATATAGTCATGGAGCTCAATGGGTAACTGAATGAGGGATTCTTGGGTGCTGCTTCAGATTTGTCAGATGTTGAACTTAATACTGAAAGTTATATATAAAGACCATATATTTAAGTTCCCTCCTTATGACTTGACAAAGTAGTGGAAGATGGCCAAGGCCTTCGAACCTGTACCCATATGGGAGACCTAGAACAATCTCCTGACTCCTGACTTTGTATCAGCTCAGCTCTGGCCATTGCAGCCACTTGGGGAGTGAATCAGCAGATGGAGGATCTTTCCCTCCATATCAGCTTCTCTCTGTAAATCTGCCTTTCCAATAAAAAGAGATAATAAATCTTTTTTTTTTCAAAAAGGCCACATATTTGATGAACAGTATTCTTCGTGCTTACAGACACTTTCTAAAGGAGTGAAATTGAGTCCTTATTTGTTTCAGGTTCACCCATGGTATTCACATGGATCTAAGCACAGTGCAAATTCAGAACCTGATGGACTGAGGCCACAAGAGAAAAAAATCAGGAAAGGGGAAGGATAACAGAATGAATGGGAAGAGAGCTAATTCTAGAGTGCTTTTCCTTCCTGCCCTCATTTCCTGCCTTCATCCCTCGTTATTCTAATTAGCAAACTTTCTACCTGTCAACTTTTAAGAGCTTATTGAAGAGAATGGATAATCTGCGTTAATTAAGAGCAGAAAATATCAACCCAAACAGGTGAATGAATTTGGCATTGTAAGTAGAGGATTCATTTTCATTTTCTTTACTGATGCTACACTTAGTATCACCACTTAGTAGTGAAAAATCTTTCTCATATAGCAGCGATCTGCAGTGCCTTGGTGAGTTTTCATATGAGGAGAACAAAGCAAACCCCTAAGTGGTCTAAGCCCTATGTACTTTCAGCACTTCATCAAAGATGCAGCTTCTCCTTTTGATCCATGGAGTGACGGGCTGAAAATGACCCATTAGTACTAATGGTTCTTTGCAAGCAAAGGCTCATGTGAAGGCAGAAGGCTTCTCAAGGACACTGTGTGTGAACACAAGTCACAAAGGACATCCACTAAGAGCCAAGTTTCCTGTAGATTTGAAGGAAGCTTGTCACCTCTTTGAGTGGCTGACTTTTATTCACATTCTTAGTAGGCCATGTATATAATCAACAAGACAAAAAAAAAGATTTGGGGACTATTCAGAAAAAGATAGAATGCATTTAAAGATAGTCAACCTCCAATACTTGAAGGATGATATTTTAATGGAAAGTGCAACAATATCTCTATCTCCAACACTACATACACACATGCATACCATGTTCCTTCAGAGAACGTTCTCCGTGGAGTGCTTGGAGGTGAGGGTGTAGTACCACTCTCTAGAAAATGTAGGAACAGTCAAAGGGTCTATTAGTTATCCACGCTACAAATCCTGGCTAACCTACTTTTTGGTTCTCTTCATATTGTTAAGTTATATAACTTCTTGGAGGGCTGCATACACTATCTGTGACACGGGGACACTAAATCTATCTTTGAGGCCATGAGGATCACAGAACATACATGTAAATCATGCTCTAAGCAGCAGGTACTCAGCACGTGACTCACACATGGCTGTCTGTATTGGAACATCCAGCATTTACTACATGCCCTGGTGTACAGGAGAATAAGAAGCTGTGTTTGTTTCCCTGTTGATAGTACTAATGAAGTGACAAGATGGCAAGACCATAAACCTCTCATGGCACCTATCTTGTACGACTTGGTCATTTAGTGCATTGTGCATTCATTTGATTGGAGCTCAAGGATCTCCTTTGCCATACCAAGTCTGACACCAAGCAACACTGGATTTGCTCACATAAGTGGGTTAAATAAGCCACAGAAGATGAGAGAAATGAAAGATGGTTGTGGACCTTGCTTGAGAGATAAGAAGAGCTGAGACCAGGATCAAGTACAGGAGACATTAATCAAGTCATATGAACGGAGGTATCAGACATGGAAAACATCACAGATACTCCATGAGACAAAAACCAAAACAGCATTCAAACAGGAGAAAAGGCCAGATGTGACCAGATCAGATCAGAGGATGTCTCAGTCTTTGATGATATGCTGCAAAGAATGTTGGCGAAGCAAATCCAAAGAAAAGCTTTTTCAGTAACACAACAGAATTGTGACAGTTGGCTAGAAAAGAAAAAAAAAAAAAAGCACAAACTACAAGTATCGGAAGCAGGTCTGGAGGAGGAGACAGGACTAACACTAAGCATCAAACCTGAGTAGGTGTGTCCTGTAGGGTTCCAATGAAACAAACCTGGGACTTAGAGGACAGGAGATTGGCTTTGGATAAACCCCTGGGAGCCATTGCCAATAGCAAAGACATGAAGGGGTAGGTAGTTTTTTCTTAAAACAGGGAGCATGGAAGCAGTTAAAGCGAGGACTGCACACTTTGCCTCCCAATAGTGGAATGCAAGTGTCAAGGTATAATTAGTCCTCTGACTCAGCTTTCCTGTTTATTCATATGCACAGTTTTGTGCCTCTTAAATAGTACAGTTTTATTTTAATTTTTTCTTAAGGTATGCATTAAAATTGCTTTGTAGATTTTGATTGCTAAGACTTTAGGGAAACTTAAAGAGGCTCCTGAAAATTCCTCTACCTGACATTTTGGGGAGCAAAAAAAACTGAAGTCCCATGTACTGGCTTCATTTCCCATGGAGAGACCAGAGAAAGCACAGTCCTAGCTCCTTCACTCTGACGTTGTAGAAAATTCAGAGGCAACTAACTTTTAATTTTTGTGATTGGTAGAAAAAGAACAACTGTCTGGGCTGACTTTTACCCATATCCTATAAAAGGGTGCCTCTTGTACCCCAGGGAGCAAACTCTGTTCCCCCAGATGTATCACTGTCTTTAGCCTTTTTTGAACAATCATAAAGAAGCATCATGTCAGATCTTATCCAGATATAGTAAGAAAGCTTTTGGTGTGAGAGACAATCTAAATACAAACTCTCTCAACAGCGGGTTGTATGCTTTGGTAGATAGAAATAAAAATGACCCATAATTCTTGGAGAACAAATTTTTAAAAATTTTCTGAGTATAAAACCAAAACTTTCTAATTCCTATGACAGGTTTATTTTAAATTAATATTAAATTAATGAAAGCAAAAGTGATAGGAAGTCAATGATATTTTCCTAGCATTTTTGAGTCGATGCGTAGGAAAACAGAAAGTGTTAATAACAAATGGCATTTAGTACTGAACACCAAATACCATACAAGATAAACTGTAGTACAAGTAAGGCATATATTCAGCATTGAAGTCAAAAGGGCTACTCTAGTTGATATCTTGCTCTTAGATAGAACATCTTTGTTTTTAGTGGATATCTATGGGAAAATGGATTAATTGTAGAAATGCAAGTTTGCAAATGTGAGTTATTACTTGTCTTTTAATGTCTACTCAAGTTAGTCTTCTCTGACACGTAAAGGGTTTTATCGTACAACAACCTATTTTCGCTTCTGTAAGAAATACATGTGAAAATGTTTCTTTAAGTTTGCTCTGGATTTCTAGGTTCAGACTAAAATGAAACCATCACTCACTCCCCCACTGGGAAACTACCTCCAGACTTCCTTGTTTTATAACTGTCACATTTCTAGTCTACTTGCTACCCTGATTGAAATATCAAAGTCATTTTTAACTTGATTCCTTCTCTCACATCTCCCAAGGACGGATGACTAGACTTTGCCATGACCTCTGACACCTGCCCCTCCATTTTCATTCCCACTTTCTCTTCTCTACCCTTTCCCCTGGACACATTTTCTTTTATTTTTTTCCCCTTTCTTTTCTTTCTGTAATGCATTATCTGTTGTTCCTGCCTCTATCCAGCCTCCTTAACATCACATCAGTCTCCCCCACTCTGTTCAAATATCTTTAATGCTCTTCTATCATCCAAATAAGGTCTAAGACAGTTGTAAGCAGATATGATCTGAATCCCCACACAATTTTAATCTTTTTTTTTAACAGCAGAGTTATATAAACAGAGAGAGAGAGAGAGAGAGAGAGATTCCATCCACATGTTCACATGCCAAATGGTCCCAGTGGCGAGACCTGAGCTGTTCTGAAGCCAGGAGCCAGGAGCCTCCTCCTGCGAAGATATAGGGCTCGAGGACTTGAGCCATTCTTGGCTGCTTTCCTAAACCATAAGCAGGGAGCTGGATTGAAAGCGGAGAAGCTGGAACACAAATCAGTGCCCTTGTGGAATGCTGAGTCTCCAAGCAGAGACTTAGCCTACAATGTCAAGGGCACCAACCCTTGAGCCTCTTCTCTGATAATCAAGTTCCCCAGTTGTTGGTGTTTTGATAGCTGATCTTTTCATTTATCTATCAACTCACTGAAGAAATTATCACAAATCCAAGCAACTTTATGTCCTCATTTTACTTGGGAGGCACTCAAGAAATATTGTTGACTCACTGCAAGAATGAATGAATTAGTAATGAACGACCAGTAAATTATCATTTAAGCAACAAGATATAGGTAAGGTGTTAGAGATACCACACTTAGATTTGCTCTTGGCTTATCTCCCCTGAGAAATAATGAACAAGTGGGCTGTATCATTGAGCAGTGGGTCAAGCCACTGCTTGCCACACCAGCATTCCATATGGGCACCATTTCTAGTCTTGCTTGCTCCACTTTTAACCCAACTCCCTGATAACATGCCTGGGATTCAGCAAAAGATGAGCCAGATTCTTTGGTTCCTGCCACCCATTCGGGAGGCCCAGAAGGAGCTTCAGGTTCCTGGTCCACGCCTGGCCAATGTCCGGACATTATTGCCATTTGAGTAGTGAACCAGTGGATGGATGACCTCACTGGCTTTTCCTTTTTCTCTGTAGCTCTGCCTTTCCAATAAATAAAAAAAAAAATTTAATGGATGAAGTTAACTGTGCAGAAATTTTCTAATACTGATTCCTTCCTTTACATTTATTTTTCATTTTATTTGAAAGGTAAAGAGAAAGAGAGATGGAGACAGACGGTCGGACAGAAACAAAATCCTAGATATTCTAACAGTATAAATACTCTGAAAGAGGCACTTCCACCCATAGATCTTAGCACTGCATCAAATGTACACCCGTCCTGTCCCCATCCCCACATTGAATCCAGAGGTCGAACCATTAATCTCATTAAGAGAATTTAGGACAGTAGCATTTTCCACATCTTGTAATTTGATAGAGTAATCCAGGGCCAATTTTAACACATATTCATGAGAGGTGGCAGTAGAGATGTAGAAACTTCTGGGTATCACTGCGTGGCAACCAGGCCTTAGAGTAAGTCCAAAAACCTTGGTGGGGAGCTAAAAATAAAGAACTCTATATTAAAATCACATTTATTTCTGAGATACTCCTCAACCATAAAATAGGATAGATCTTGGTTTTTTCCTGGCAATAACCTAGATAGAACGGGAGGTCATTATGTTAAGTGAAAGCCAAGCACAAACAGACAGGTTTCACATGACCTCACTCCTATATGGAGTCTAAAACAAGGTGATCTCATGGAAGTTAGAAGTATAATGATGCTTACCAGAGTGGGGAGCGAAGGGAATCTGTGGGAAGTGAAACTTCAGCTCCCCTTGGCCTTCCTCTGCCTTTAGGAAGTCTATCCTTCGCCATGCTGCTCCGTATGCAAATAGAACCTGAACCAGAAGCCTTTGTGGCGACAATGGGCACCATGTGGCTGCAGAGCACAGTCAATTAAGTGTGTGGACCCCTGATGCTCTGTCCTAGGGAGCTGGCTAGATCCATCTTCCTTTCCCACTAGCTGGCAGGATTCCCTCTGAACTAGGGCCTGGATAGCCACGGTACTCCTGATTTTAGAGCAGACTCTCACAGCCTGGCTCACACCACACAAACAAGAACACAAACTTTAATTTCATCAAAATCACTGAAAGAATTGAATTTAAATGTATAGCAATCTGTTTGTGAGTGAGTACCTCCTGATGGCTTGAATCCAAAGGCAGTGAGTGTCTGGCTTGCCACTATAACAACAGCAGCAACTAAAGGCACTTCTGAGATCCTCTAATCTTTTTTTTTTTTTTCAATTGCAAAATCAGATATATAGAGAGGAGGAGAGAGGAGGAGAAACAGAGAGGAAGATCTCCTGTCTGACGATTTACTCCCCAAGCGAACGCAATGGCCAGAGCTGTGTCCATCCGAAACCAGGAGCCAAGATCTCTTCCAGGTCTTCCACACGGGTGCAGGGTCCCAAGGCTTTGGGCCATCCTCGACTGCTTTCCCAGGCCACAGGCAGGGAGCTGGATGGGATGTGGAGCTGCCGGGATAAGAACCAATGCCCATATGGGATCCCGGCGCCTTCAAGGCGAGGACTTTTGCTGCTAGGCCACCCTGCCGGGCCAGGTCCTCTAATCTTTATTGAGCCCTTGCACGAATATTGTTCTGACTGGCTTTGGCCAGCTGAGCTGTAAGTCAAGTAAAAGCTATCATGGATAACTGTTACAAATAAAAACTATCATTCAAGGCTACAGTGTCAAAAAAAAAAAAAAAAGAAAGAAAGAAAAAGAAAAATTGCAGGGTTTGATTGTAAGATTAGGCTTTCTGAAACTATGTTCATTTTCCCTTACTCCAAGCTCCGACGCCACACCCCAAGGGGTACATGGTCCATATGTACGTAACTCCAGGAATATTTAGAGCAAAGTAACCAGAACAAGTATTATCATAAGTCCAGGCAGGTTAAAGGATTTGTATGAAGAAATGAGCCACCTGCTTGCTAACAGACTAATCGCATGTGAAAGAGTCAATTTGATGACATATATCAAAAACAGAAATTCTAACAAGATAGACCTGATATGCTGATGAAATCTGATCTTCAGATTTGTGATTTACTTTTCAACATTTTTTGTAAAGAGATAAGTTTGGGCGCAGAGCCATGGCCTAGTGGCTAAAATCCTCGCCTTGAAAGCACCAGGATCTTTTATGGGCACTGGTTCTAATCCTGGCAATCCTGCTTCCCATCCAGCTCCCTGCTTGTGCCCTGAGAAAGCAGTTAAGGACAGCCCAAAATCTTGGCACCCTGCACCTGCATGGGAGACCCGGAAGAGCTCCTGGGTTCTGGCTTCAGATCAGCGCAGCCCCAGCCATTGCGGTCACTTGGGGAGTGAATCATTGGACAGGAGATCTTCCTCTCTCTCTCCTCCTCTCTGTATATCTGACTTTGCAATAAAAATAAAATAAATACTTTTTTTAAAAAGGGATAAATTTGCACTCCCAAGTACCCACAACCTAATACCAACATGATGGAAGCCACTGGGAGGACTTTTTACTAAGGCTTGTGTTCAAGCCTCGATATTTTCTCATAGTCAGTTCCTGAAACTGAAAAACATTAATATGCCTACAGGACAAATAGAGGATGCTTTCCATTTTGAAGCTGTGAAATAAAATTGTCCAAAGAAACAGAATTTTTTAAGAAGTACGCTTCCAAAACTTACAACATGAAGACGGGCTTTATTTGTGTGTTTGGCCAACAGACTGTGGAAAACCTGGGAGGCCTGCTAACTGGGAAATAATAAAAGACATTACTGTAGGGATACATGTGGTAATCCATCTTCCTTTAAATGTAATCTGTTCCTGGGACACTGTAGCAGATGGGGTGTGAGTTCAGGCATATAAATTCTTGCCAAGCTAACTTCATCTCATGGCTTTACGTTGTTAAAATTACCTGAGGTGAAAGCCAGGTACAGATATTTTCAATTTTTTCCTTTTGCTCTCATCCAAGCGGCTGCCACTTTAGATACCTAAGACATCCTTTGCAGCAGCCAATCTTGTCACCATGACGTGTTTCATTTTCCACCTGCTGTTTGATACTCTCCAGGGCTGCACACAGGTGAGCCGTCTCTCGCCCTCATATATATATTGTTCCAACCTTCCTGGGCACAGCACCTCAGTTTGAAAGATGTTCTGGCAGCTCTTATTCCATCGCGTCCTCACAGCAGCCCAACACCATCACAGCCTCGGGGAGGTCACTGTTACTCCTCCTGGTGGGAGCTCAAATGACCCTTCTAGAAAGCTAAGTTACCTGTCCATAGCAACAGACCCCACACTAGACGGAGAACGGTACACCCGAGCACCTGGAGTTCACAGGGCCTCTTTCCCCACTTGACCTCATTTTCTTCTCTGTTTACGAAAAATCTTAGTGTCAGCAATAAACTAGCTAAAGGAATTCAGAAATGACCATTCTGGAAATTAACAAACTTACATAAGGCTGGGACTAATAATAGGTATGTGAAAAGTGTTATTTTTCACAAGCCTTTGCATAGTTCTATGCAACAATTTCACTTTCTTTTATTTCCCAAGTACGTTTTCTTATTTCACAGATTTTTTTCTTATTTAGAAAAAAAAATGAACTTTTTTTTTTTTAGGATGGTGAAGATCTAGTGGTGTACAGGGTAAGCATAAAAAGTATAAAAGAATTGTGCTTTTCTAGAATAATGGCCTGTTTAATACGGGTCAGAAATGGCACCCGTTCTCCACTCAGAAACACAAGACAAAAGAGGCTACAGGTACAGCGACTTTCTGGATAGCTTAAAAGGACAAAGTGGCATAAAACACACACCAAAGACTTTCACAGATGTGTCAAAGACCTTCTAAAATATTATAAGTTTCACAGTCAAATAAAAATATATTTTATCCTTAAGCATCTGAATGCCCCCATATTCTTTTTTTCCAAAAAGGAATTTTTTGGTTTGCCTCAATGATGGAGTCGTTTCACAAAGCTGATCAAATTTAGCAAGAATTAAGTACCTCCCTAGGACAGGGCTCCAGCTACTCTGCTTTCCCAAGAAGCAAATCGTTCTTGTTGTATTTTTCTTTTTCATTTGAAAAGGAGAAGTGGGTGGATGAGAGATCTTCCCTCTCCTGGTTCATGCCTCAAATGGTCTCAACCCCCAGTTTGGATAGGACAAAACCAGGAACCAAGAATCTAAGCTTGGTCTCCCACATGGGTGGCAACGAGCCAAATATTTGAGCCATCATGTGATGCCTTGCATGGTCTTCACTAATAGGGAGCTTATTGGGAAGAAGAGGAGCCACAACTTGCCTGAGGAAGTGTGATATGGGATGTGGGGACCTGCCGGACACCTGCCCAAGATGTTCATCAGGGAAAATGCAAATACTTAAGAGCCAAGGCCCTTCCTCAAGGGCAACTCTTGTTCTAAAGCTAAGAAAATGGATGGCTTTACCAGCTCACTGTGTTAGCAAGTACTTGCTGGATCTTGTAATGAGTGCTTGATAACCCTGTTTCCAATTATCTGATCTTCAGTGCCTAAAGAAACAGAACTAACATACAAGTTCTGCACACAGCGTAACAATGGGAAGCAAAAGCAAAGATCTCCAGCTTGTCTGCACTTTCCAGCAGTGTGATACCACTGTGATGCCAAATGGAGTGGCCATGCAGAAGTCTCGATAGCCCAGCATCACACAGAAAAGGAAATGTTTCATTTTATCATACGACATTTCACTCCAAGCATAAAATAAGTATTACCTTTCACTCTAAATATCCAGGAGGAATTGCTGCCAATACATTTGGAAGCATAGAAACACTATTTAAATACTGCTATCAATAGGGCTTTAAATTCTATTCCTACCTCAAGCTGGGAGAGAATAGGCTGTTCACTTAACATTTTAGGGAAGGTCCTAATAGGAGGGTTCTCCAGAAATTTCATGAAAAGTGCATATTGTGAAAAGATTTCAAAATATTTCAACTAAACTAAACTTAGCTTTTTATTCCGTTTCCACAAATTTTTTGAATTCCCCCATAGCTCATTCAATCTAAGAGATTAGGTGATCATATCGTAAAGATTAAGAGAATACAATATCAAAATTGAAGTTACAATTGAAGTGCCAACACAATCAGCATCTGACAACACATAAAATCAATCCCTGGATATAAAATGTACAAAGCAAAAGGCAAAGTCTTAGCTCTCTAGTCCTCACTCCCTCAGCTACTTCAAGACTGGGTTAGCAGTAACAATGGGGAGAGCCTGAGACTATTGTAGGACTAATTATTAATTATTACCGTACAGTGAATTTTTCACCATTAATCCCAAGGAAGAACTTCATTCTAGCCCCGAGCTAAGGGTCTCAAGAGATGCCCTGCAGAAACAGTTTTGAGTTTGAGGCAGTGGGTGGTTGCAGGACTGGGGTTGACAGGCTGAGAAACAACAGCATAGGAAATGGGCTGCATTTCCAGGGTTTTGGGGCAAATGATACATGGCAATTTCTCATGGGTCCAGGGAGAGGCTAAGCCAAGCAGGATCGGCAAGCAAAGGACACCGGCTAGCCCCACTCCAGGGCTGAGTTTAGAAGGCCCAGCAGAGGAGCCCTGGATAAGCCCCCGAAGCAACGTGACAGAGGTGAGAACTTGAGGGGTCTGCCAAACCAAGGCACTGATGTTGATGCTGTTCCCAGTAAACACACGTGGGAAAACAGAAGAAAGGAACGAAACTCAAGCCTGTCGGTCTCCTCCTGCTAAGGACTGGCCAAAGCAGATGGCAGCCTCGATGCTGACGTTCAACATTCTTTTATGATGAAATATAGCTGCAGGATTAGCTCGCATGTGAGTCCAGACTTTTTCTCTAAGTCTGTACATGGTCCAGACTCCTCAACTAAATATGCCTTAATGTGATGGCTTTAAGTAAAAATTAATATGGTGGATAGATTAACTATAACATCATGTTTCTTTAATGTGATATTTTCTTATACAAAAATTTAATACGGTCTCTAACATGCAGGTACTCAACAAACAACATGATGGGTCCAACTGTGATGATAGAGCCACAATGGAGGAAGATTATTATAAAACTAAAAACAAAAAGCAGAATCAAGCCACAGACCACTTCTATTGTGAAAACACTGCTTTCCTATTATCTTACTGCTGTGCTTGATTCAAATTTAAGTACGAGCAGAAGTGCAAACTAGTATGTCAAGACTTTCAACAATACGTGGGAGCATGCCTGTTAGACCTATAAAAGATCTTGCTATAAAATTAATAATTAGCACAAACAATATAATTTCGAGAATCTTTCGACTCCTAGGGGAAGCCTGCAGTGGGAAGCCTAAGGAAGCTGTGTTGGAGTAGTGGAGTTGGTGAGAGGGGGAGTGACAGGAGGAGAGCCAGAGGAGCATCTCCGACAATCAGACCAGGAGGCTTATTAAGTAGCAACAGCTCTCAGGCCTGGAGTGGCAGCTGAAGTGGTGTGGTGGCTAAAGTCCTCGCCTTACATGCACCAGGATCTCATATCTGCACCAGTCTGTATCCTGGATGCTCCGTTTCCTGTCCAACTATCTGTTTTTGGCCAGGGAAAGCAGCAGAGGACAGTCCAAAGTCTTGGGACCCCGCACCCACAAAGGAGACCCGGAAGAAGCTCCTTACTCCTGCCTTAAGGTCAGCTTAACTTAGGGCATTAGTGGGAGCGAACTAGCAGATGGAAGATCTTTCTGTATCTCCTTCTCTGTATATATCTGCCTTTACGATTAAAAATAAATAAATATTTTTAAAAATAACAACATTTTAAGAGACATCTACAAGTCTGGGGATACCAGGCAGTTTCTAGTGCCAAACAATGAAATTATCCTAGCATTTGCCAGCACTAGTTATATCCAGCCATGCTTAAGGGCCCTTCTCACCTGTATTTCTACATCCTGGAGCATCCAAAATACATCGGCTAACCTTGCATGTTGTGGTGGGAATCCACTGAGACTCCATGTGCAAATATTTTTAACAGTGCATGGGTCATGAACTTACACAAGTGTAATGGCTAAGATAAGCATTAGAATTTGAAATTATTATCATTCTTGTTCTAAGATGATGCTTAACTTTTCCAATCCTTACATTAGTTTCAAAACCCAGGACAGGGCTAAGTCTGTTGACCACATCAGCTGTCATGAAAACAAAAGAGGGAACTTGACCTTGAGCTAAGGTGTAAAGGGCAGGTGAGACACACATGACAGTGATGGAATGCGCCTAAGCACATACAGAAAAGAAATGGAATACAGATGTCCTCATCCAAGCCTACCTGGCCCTGAACTCTGCATCTTTCATTATCATGTACTGATTCTTCCATTGCCTTTAAGAACACCACAAGAATTAATTGCTAAGGCTAACAGCACGCCCCTTAAAAGAGGAAAGGCAACAGATACGGAAAGCCACATTCCTGTGGCTGGGATCAGAAAAGCATGCAAGCCTGCTTGAGCTGATGCAGCACCTAAGTAGGACTGGAAACACAGCCGGTGTATAAAAATAGTAGGATGACAGCAGTGCGTGCCATCACAGCCATACTTTCCTATCAGAGTCGGACGAGCGGAGCAGGCTTTGGAGCGTGCCTGCAGGGGCGAAGGTGACTTTGAACTAAGCCCACCCAAAGGCTCAGTCTATTCAAGTTCTGACCCACGGCTCGAGAGGAATTATGCAGCATCGGGGGGCAGAAGCCAACTTTCCTCTGATCCACATTGAAGGAAAGCTGTATTGCAGGTGAACCCTGATGAAATGAGACAACTGCCTTTGGGGACAGAGAGTAAACAACTGTAGCACTTCTGAGATGGTAGCCGGGGCCTCTCTGTCCTTTAGCGATCTGTGGGAACCTGTTGTGATTCCTGGTTATGCCCCAGAGGGCAATAGTCATGTGTCCTCCATGCCCCCGTGATCCCTGTAAAATGTGGGGTGCCTCTAACTGTCGCTGTTGGCTTTTGTACCGTGTGCCATTTCTGCTTGACTTCGCATCAGGCACGGTCCCTTCGTCCACTCACACATACATACACACAAAAAAATGCTGATGAGTCAAGTACTTATGATTTTCATCATTTTATGTTCTAGAACCATAGAGTGCCTAGTTTGCCACCATCTTGATGATTTTAAGTCTTACCCAAAGTCTTATCCAAAGCCCCTACTCCAAAGCAATGCAAATTCTACTCTTTAATTGTTGTATATCAGATCAAATATCATCTTCTGGGAGCTTTTAAGGTCCTACTTAAGTTCCAAGTTGTCTATCCAAATATTGGCTCAAGCAAATTTAGTCAACCATTATGTACAGGACCCTCTCTCATGTCCCCAAACCGCCCATCTAGGTGATAGCAAAGACATCTGTCCCAACCAAATCTATTCTCTCAACAACGTGAACCAGAAGGCCTAAACCAAGCAAATCCCTATTGATATTTTAGGTTGATCAGGGGGTGGTTGGAGGAGGCCACAGTTTGCAATGTTTTGATAGCAGAGGCTGATAGCTTGCAGAAAGGAATGAGAGAATGCTCATTGGGAACCCATGGAAGACAGCTTGTACCCCAACAACAAAGGAGGCAGCACTGTTGCCCAGGACTCACAGCTTTCCCCAGTATGGCTTCCAGGATGCCCAGTCAGAACCTTTCTGTTTTGTTACACTTGGGTTCTTTGAATTCTGTCACCTTCTCTGGCCCTTTTTCCTTTTTTCTCTGAAATTGCACTGAAAAAGTTCATACTTCCCTTATCCAAAGATTTTTTTTTCTACTTCTTTCTTTAGCCAAAAGAAGGAACAAGAGAACCAGGCCAACTGGGCATAGCTGATGGCTATTCTACACCCATTTTCCCTGCTGGCAGCGGGAGCGCGACCACGCAGCGCAGGACACAGCACCCCTTCACTCCGAGCATCCCTGGCCAAGAATCAGCATCCAAGGGCCATTTCTGGAAGAAGTCTGAGTACTCCGAGCAGTCAGCTGGACATTTCAGAGCTGAGCTCTAAGCCTGCTTGGGCACTTTACCCCACAATGGCACACATGCCAAAGTCCTCAACAACTTGCATTTCCTAATCAAAACTCATGGGGAACGTGAATAGTATCTTGTCCTGAACAGCCTGGGGATGCTGCGTTTGGCTCTCAAGGAGCCACTTAGCAATGGGAGGAATGGGGAAGACTGCTTCTTCCCATGTCTGATCTTCTCGGGGCTGTTGCAGGCATTCAGTCCGAGGCCTGTGTTGGTCAGAGCTTGGCTTAGTGTCTTAGGTTTGTGGATACTGCATCAAGAACCGTAAGCATCTGCGAACTGGAAGGACTGGGTTGTCTAAAGCTGCACTGGAAATGAAAGGTCTGGTCTCCATCCCACACTGCTGCTCTCTGCTCTCCATCTTGCCCCTTAACTGACTAGACCCATGGTCTCCACCAAGTCCATATAAGGGTGCAGAGTTTTCAGTGCTCCCCCTAGGCTGACAGTAGCAATCCGGCAGAGAGAGAGAGAGAAAGAGAGAGAGAGACAGAGAGAAAGCTTTCCCTGTTTAACTGGGAATCAGAAGAGCGGTATCTGGAACAATAGTTGTACGGCCATGCAGCTGTAACTCGCCCCAAGCACATTTGTTACCCCAAGAACAATAGTAACCACAAGCACCTATGTGGTAGATAAAACTGAAGCAGAAAAGAAGGAAATCTGAAAAGGAAAAAAGAGAAGCACTGCAGATAAAGGAATTGTATAAGGAATTTAAACTCTACTGCAAAGGTACAGGTTGGTTCAAATGTCATTGGGTAGCAAATAGATGACCTTTCAAGTCCCAGGTAGAGAGTGGATTCCAGACAACTGTGCCTGGGGAGGGAAGGACGTCTCCCTGAGAGTGGGAGGGGGTGACAAAGGGATTAAAAGCCTAACTGACAAAGGCTTGATAGTAAAGAGAATAGAATCGTGGTGATTTCTGCCAAGCCTGTGGATTCAATGGAGACATCAGAAGAGAGACAATAATTTCATGTCTCTAATTGTCTTCCAAGTAACAACCCTGTATTTCTGGCATGAGAGAAGTAACAAAAATGTCAACTCTTACTTTTAATAGGCTCACAGCTTTTCTGTCTTTGTTCTCTGCTACGGTGATTGTCTCCCTTTGTCCTTGAGCCTCAGCCCCTCCTCAGAAGGAATAATTGGAAAGTGTGTGTAAACTCCCATTTCCTGCTCTAACCCCGGAGTAGTTCTTCCCTGGCTGGCAGGGCCTTTCTGAAGAAGGAGATTATCCTGCTCCCTTCTGAGAAGCCCTCCAGCCTGCAGTCAGCTCCCCGGGAGATACTGGGAGTTCACCTTCTATGCCACGAAAATCCACATTTGTGTTCACAGCTAGCTGGTGTAGGGGCGCGGCTCTGGTGGCCTCTGAAGCCCACGCAAAGGGCTGAGCTGAGCAGCGCTGATCCACGCGTGCTCTGTCCTACCTCCTGTCGTTGGTGGAGTTTGAAAGTGAGAAGCAGGGAACAGCCCTAAGCAGAAATGCACACAGTAGCAGCCACAGAGGCCATGGGCCACAGGAGACCCAGAGGAGGCGAGGTCGGCAGCAGAAAGCGACACACAGGGCAGTGACAGGAGGCCGAGCAGGTGTATGGTCTGGGTCAGGGAGCAGTCGCTGTTTGTGACCAACGGAGCAGCTCAGAGTGCTGCACGCAGGAGCCCGGCATGACCCCTGGGACAGAATGTGTGTCTGTGTGCCCTCCCTGTTTAGCACCTGCCAGGCTTTCCTGTCTCTGTTACTTCCTAATGGGTCCTTACTACAGCCCGCAAACGGAAACAGCATTAATAAATCTCTTTTTTCCTTACAAGCAAAAAAGAATGTCATAAAAACAGCGTTAACAAAAGGACAACAACCGCCTTCCTTCTTGGTCGATGCCACATCTTGCTCAAATGCAAAGCCTACACTTTGGACTCTTTTTGGGAATGCATCCTGGGAAGTCATTGAACGATGTGGGCTTTGTGCATGGACAGTCATGTCACACGGGGCTGAATCAACAAGGCTTGAATGGGGAACAGGACTTTAGGCTGTGGCTTCTTCAATTGCCTCAAAGCACAGCACAAGGGGCGCGAGTGAAGGGGTGGTCCCGTCTTCAGCATCTTCAGTGTTGGAGCTGGAAGACACCTAATTAACTACTTCAAGATCAAAGATAAGAGATTAAGATACACTTCTTCTTCCAGGGTTTGCTTACAGATGGACACGTTTGAAAGGAAAGGCCTCCTTGAGCTGTTTCTCTCAGGGCTGAAGCAGGGATAGGAGAGGTTAAGCCAGAGATAGATAACAAGTGAAGGGATATGACCATAAACCCGCACACAGGTCCTGCATGGTAACCTAGTCACTAAAGTCCTCACCTTGCACGCGACAGGATCCCATATGGGTGCCAATTCTAATCCCTGCAACCCCGATTCCCATCCAGCTCCCTGCTTGTGGCCTGGGAAAGCAGTCGAGGACAGCCCAAAGCCTTGGGATCCTGCACCCGTGTGGGAGACCTGGAAGAGGCTCTGTGCTCCTGGCTTCAGACTGGCTCAGCTCCTGTCATTGCGGTCACTTGGGGAGTTAATCAGTGGACAGAAGATCTTTCTCTCTGTCTTTTCTCCTCTCTGTATATCTGACTTCCCAATAAGAATACACCTTTTAAAAAAAAGAAAGAAACAGCACAGGAGCTCAAAGCCTTTTAGGTCAAGGAATTTGAGGCTTGGAGAGAGAATAACTGAGGAAGACAAGACAAGGTACCACCTCGCTGACCCAGTTGAGGCCATTAATTATATCCACTGTTATGTAATTTTGTGAAGTGGCCACCTGAGGGCACTCCATTTTTTGCGCAGAGCAATCTTTTGTCCCTCCCACTTCTGTCCATCAAGCAATTTATTTATCCTCAATTTGCTGATAAATTTGGGTTAATATTTTAATGAGGGTTCCCACGGAAGGATAGAATACAAACAACCCTTCCTTTGCTTCTTTGTTCCTGAACTAGATTAATGCATGAACAAGACTGACCTCAATTCGAATCCCTGGGTAATCGCGAGATTCAATACAAGAACCTCATTTAAACCCATTTAGTATTTATTAGGGACTCAAGAAATAGCATCCCTTTTTTATGTGTATATAGAGGCAAATCTACAGATGAGGCAAATATAGGA
The DNA here is from genome assembly GCF_017591425.1 of Ochotona curzoniae. Taxonomy (NCBI): domain Eukaryota; kingdom Metazoa; phylum Chordata; class Mammalia; order Lagomorpha; family Ochotonidae; genus Ochotona; species Ochotona curzoniae. The sequence goes on from NW_024466599.1 coordinate 66,224,986, forward strand.
ACAAGAGAAAACGCACAGGAAGGAATTCACACCCATCCTTCCTATCTTTAAAGGGGGGCAGAAGTTTTCAAATGAACACAGAGCAGTGCTAGGGAGTCAGCTCTGAGAGCAAACGTGTGCTCTCTCCACTGCAGGGTGCAGCTTGTACATAACAGCCAAAGGGAGCAGAACACAGGCAGCTGGGAAACAGAGACGAAACAACACTGTATCGGCAGGGAGAGACACACAGTCCCCGCGCGCCCGGCAGTGCCACGGAAGACAATTCGAACAAGCTCGCCTGCACGGAATTCCTCTTCCACAAGAAGGGTCCGTCTTAGACTACCCCTCCAAAGCGGGGCATGGCAAGCATGCACCCTAATTTACAAGTTTCTCATCGAAAACGCTGCCTCTCATAGGCAAAAGCATGAAGGATAAACGTGGGATTTTAGATTTCTGAAAACAAAGAAAGCCTGCTTTCCAGAGCCAAGGGAGCAGGTTGGAGCCTTCCTGCTTCTTTTGCAGACCCACGCGCCATGGTTTGCGGCGTTATGCTGCCCTCTCGTGTCTCTTTCAGGTATAGCAACACGACAAAAGCAAACATCCTGAACAGGATAAACGCGGTGACATCAAGCAAGGACTGCTAAAACAAAAGGAAAACTATAAAATAAAAGTAAAACCAGGATTTATACAAAGATAAAAATTTGTTAAATTTTGGCTCGATACAAACTGCGCAATAGGTCAAGACTTTTTTTTTCACATGTAATCTAGTTCAGTGAGCGCTTGATGAAAATATTGAAACTTACTGTTCCCTGCATTTCTTTCTCAGTCACCTCAGTTAGTCTGAGGTGGAGTAAAAAAAAATCTTAATTGCATCAGTATCAGCGTGATCCTAATGTAATTAGGGTTTTTTTTTTTAAGTCACTATGAGAAGGACCAAACAGGGAGTGGAAATCATTTGACAATTTAAATTCCTTAAGCTATGAAAAAAAAATCAGGTTTCATTTTTCTTTCATTTAGATTGACTCAATCCCATGTGACTTGAAGACAAAAACGATGAAAAATTCAAACTAAAAAGCAACGACACCGTGGTAGCCAACTGTCCCCGTACGGGCGCCGCTTCCTGTCCCAGCTGCTCCACTTCCCACCCAGCTCCCTGCCTGTGGACCAAAGCCTTGGGCCCCTGCACCCGCGTGGGAGACCCGGAGGAAGCTCCTGGCTCCTGGCTTCGGATCTGCTCAGCTCCAGCTGTTGCACCTACTTGGGCAGTGAACTGGCAGATGCAAGAGCTTCCTCTCTGTCTCTCCTTCTCTCTATCCTTCTTTATCTGTAAAAATCAACCTTTCAAAGAAGAACAACAAATCTTTTCTTTAAAAAAAGCAACAACAGAAAGCAACACGGTGTGAAGTGGTCAGGCGGGAAAGTCTCGGATGTGCGAGAGTGAGTACCCTTCCTGTGGCACTGGGCTTCCTGCATCGCCAGGCTCTCCCTGAATCCTGCTTCCTCACAAAGCCTTCCTGGCCCTGTCCCTGATGGGACTTTTTCCGGTCCTGGCCTGGCCTGTGCACGCACGGGTCCACCCTCTCCTCCAACGAGAGCCTTCACTGGCAGGAACCCCAACTTGGAGAGCTCAGTCCTGCTAACCGGGGCGACCCCCGCAGCAGGAGAGAGACCAGCAACGCGGCGTCCGCGCGCCCTCTCGTGGACGGCGTGCGCCACGCGCGGGCTCCGGGCCGGCAACGCGCACACCCCGCCGGGAGAGCCTCGCTCCGCATTTAGGACTTGGCTCCTCGGTCTGCCACGGTCTGACAGGTGGCCCTGAGGCCCTCAGAGGCTTTAAGGGGATAACAGCTTGTTCACTTAGGAAACTCTAAACTGTAACTTGGCCATTTTCACAAATATGAGTATCTCTGATCAAACTTCAGCATTCAACTCCTTGATATGACATAGCACGTAAGAAATGACTATAATTTGGTTCAGAGCTTTACTTTTTTGTGTATCATGGGAGGGCTTTTTTTTTTTTTTTTCCTGAAGTTGACACTAGGTGACACAATTCACATTTCAATAAAAATCAGATCTGCAGGGTCCGGCGTGATAGTCTAGTGGTTAAATCATTGCCCTGCACACACCAGGATCCCAACGGGCACCAGGTTCATTCCCAACTTCTCCACTTCCCTTCCAGCTCCCTGCCTGTGGCCTGGGAAAGCAGTCAAGGACAGCCCAAAGCCTTGGGACCCTGCACCTGCGTGGGAGACCCGGAAGAAGTTCCTGGCTCCTGGCTTTCGATCAGCTTAGCTCTGGCCATTGCGGCCAGTTGGGGAATAAGGCAGTGGAGAGAAGAACTTTTCTCTATATAGCTCTTCTCTGTTAGAAATGCCTTTTCAATAAAATAAATAAATCTTTTTTTTTTTTAAGTCAGATCTGTGGCCTTCAATATTATGAAGGCACATCTGCATCAACTCCAGCATAAAGACCTGCACTACAGCACTCTCTCTTCCGCCTTGTCCTTCATGAGAAATTAGCAAAAGCATCCCTCTCAGGACACAGGCCCCTCCACGTTCAGGTTCACAGCCCTGGGTATCCGTCTGGAACCTCAGTGTTCCACGTGGCACACGCTCGCACCAAATATGCACTGCTTCTTTTCTAGACATGCTCATCTCTGAGTTGGTACCTACAGATTGTGATGAAATTCACTGACAGTTCCAGACATGGCATGGAGTTTCCCTGGCTGTCCCGATCGGCGCCTTCTCCCCGTCCCTTGACAATTACCATCGGAACCTGTCGCACAAAAAGAGGGCACCCTGGAAACAGGGACAGGGGGACGTCCCCTCCCCCTCACTCAGCGAAGAAAGAAGAAGGGGCTTGGCTTGCTAAACAGCGTTTCCTTTGCGTTTCATTCTATCCTTTTGAGCCGAGCCATTAGATTTGTGGGCACAAACAGAATCTCTTTGAAGTTAACAAGAGCGTGCTGTGAAGGGAGACAGCCATTACCACGCGTTTTCCGTGTTGAACAACTAAAGACCTGGGATTGCAACCGCATTCTGTAACTACAGGAAGCAGATGATTCTTCCTTCTTTCACCTTATTTAAAAACAGCATATTTCTCTAGGAAGTGTTCTGTTGACTTTTCTCCTTACAGTTCTCTCTCTCTCTCTCTCTCTCTCTCTCTCTCTTTCTCTCTCTCATGTATGTACTTTCTGAATCAAAGGGAGAGGTCCCATCAATAGAAACGAGTCACTCCTTCCAGGCAAAGCTGTGCCCGCCATACCTACGGAGCCTTGCGGCACAACAGGACAGAGCGACACGCTGAGGGAGGGGTGTGTGTCAGGATTTTGTTTTTCTTCACTGGAGCTGCAGCTTTTTTTTTTTTTTTTTTAATCCTTGGGCAACTCACTCAAACCTGAGATTGTCCACCTTCTGAAGAGCACGCAATGCCGCCCCCAGGGCCTGCTGCAGTGTCCCCACGAAAAGGGAATGGCCAGAAGGGGGAGGCGCTCTCAGAGAATCACAGGGAAAAAAACAAAACCCTCCAACAGAAACCTCCGGTATCTTTTCTGGAGAACTGACATGTTTTCAAAGCAGGAGGTTTTGCTCATTTGGGAACTCCAGTATCAATGAGGACGGCGTGCATCTGTTAAGATACTCCTACTGTTGATGAGGGAAGCCTCCCTGGGGGAGACTGCACGGGGAGTTACTGCGGGACAGGATCCCACGGGATGCTGGGTCAGAGGGCCACCTGGCAGGATCTGGACAAGCTGAGCAAAGGGGAGCGAACTCTGCATGAAGGTCCTTGTGCGTCTGGCCAGCCTTTAGTCCCTGTCAGCTGCGAACTGGTGGGACCAAAGAGATTTGTAAATGTCTGCTGTTCTTTATCATGTCGGTACCCAGAATAATGTTTTCCTCACGTTTTCTTCCCTCTTGAAATTTTAACCATGCGTGCGTTCTTAGGTGTTGCATTTTTTAAGCTACTATGAAAAATGCATACATTCCTGCCACATTAATGAGGAGCAGAGGTTCCTGTGTTGTATTATTAATTAAGTGCCAGAAACGGAGATTCTGGTCAGCCTCTGCAAAGGGGACGCTGACGGTCCCCAGGAAAGGGTTTTCCAAGCAAGTGAAGGCCGTGAGACGTGGCCCGTGCCTCCAGCTCAGCAAACACTTACTCTTGAGGTCTAAATTCCTGGCCCCCGCGGTGATCTGCGTTGTGATTTTTGTGTCAATCTTGACAGTGTGGAGATTGTTGGTGTCCCGCGAAATCATCACGTTGTGCCACTGATTGTCGTTGAGCGGTTTATTTGAGCTCCCTTTGATGAGGTTAGCACCATTTCCCAGGTCAAACACATAATGCAGGTACCTGTAAAAGAAAGACGTGGAACTGTTGATGGAGTCAAACAAGCTATTGCCAAGAGAGAGCCTTTATTTTCCAGGCGGGCGCATCATGACTAGGAATGAGCGTGGGCTACGGGCTACGCGGCAGCTCAGCTCACAGGAGGACCGCAAACCCTGTTCTGTACTTCCGTGCAAGGCAAAGCGCCTCGCTCTTCTCTCCACATTTCTACTCTGCCCTTCCTCCTTGGCTGACTACAACGAAATGGCAACGCTCAGGGTTGCTGCACCTGCCTTTCCTTACACCTGCAATTCCTGTCTTTCAAAGAGAAACGTGCACTCATGCCTCACGGTGCAGTGCCAAGGCCCCTCCCCGCCCCTGGCCTCCCCTGGAGCTCTCCTGAATCTGTGCACCTGCACACTGCAGTGTTTGTGCTGAACTGCTGTGTTCCCCCAGGGTTGCAGATTGGTGTGTGAGACCTGGGGTGGCTGGACTCTCTGAGGTGTACAGAAATGATAAGTAATATATACGCCGCTGACTGGCACATTATCTACCTATTGGTAATACTCAATTATATTCAGAGAATGAATAAATGGTCGCTGAACTCCAGAAAGAATACATCAATTTTCATCACAGTCTAAAAGACATTTCACACATCTATTTCTTCCTATAATTTTCAAGGAAATCTGATGGAAAATTAAGCTTTAGTTACGTGACACTGCGTGAAGCTGAAGCAATCTGATTACTTGAAAATTATTTATTACAGACTAGCCCATAAATTGCATAATTTTAATGCAACTTGTATAGTCATGAAAATCATTCAAAATGTAAGACTGAGGGTGGGTAGCATGGCTCAAGAGGCTAATCCTCCACTTTCAGGTGCTGACATCCCATCTGGGCACCGGGTTGCGTCTCAGCTGTTCTGTTTCTACTCCAGATCGCTGCTTGTGGCCTGGGAAAGCAGCAGAGGATGGACCAAAGCCTTGGGCCTCTAAACCCACATAGGAGACCCAAAAGAAGTTCCTGACTCCTGGTTATAGATCAACTTAACTCTGGCCTGTTAGGGCCACTTGGGTAATAAGACAGCAAATCAGAGACCTTTCTCTCTTTTCCTCTCTCTATAAATCTGCCTTTCCAATAATAATAAATAAACCTTAAAAAAAAAGAGAGAGAGAAAGTGTAAGACTCATGGAATTCCTACCACAAATTAGAAATAGATGTTAACTGCACCCTTCTGTTACCTTGTAAGAAAAACGAGTCTGCTGAGTCCACACAAATGTACCGAGAAATCTCCACTTGCTTCTGCTCACCATCTGACAGGCCAATTCATTCTGTTTAGCGCACACATTTAGACTGAAAAGCAACTTCTCAAAAGTTTCGTTTGCTTGCCAATGATCCTCCGTACACTTACCCTTTCACTAATTCAACCACAATGAAGTCATTTCCATCCCCACTGTTATACAGAATTAGTCCATCTAGGGATGTTGTCTTGAACTGGAAAAAGAGATGCATAGAAGTGTAGGCTTGCAATGTAGCTAAGGCAACATAGCTTGATTTGGTCTTGAAGGTGACAGGGTCTGCTATGATGTTCCTGAAGCCAAATCTGGCATTGAGCTCACAATAATCTATATCACCATTTTTACACAGGTCTATGTATGCCATTCCATTAAATGTCAGGCTCTGCAGGTGTCCAATGAAGTTGGAGGGAACAGAAGAAAGATATCTTCGTTCTGTGATGATCCCAGTCTCTATGTTATGGAACTCCAGTCTTGTATGGTCACCTGCCATTTGACCTAAAAGATAAAGTACAATTACTTTTTGTGTCTGAAAGGCATTTTCCACTTGAGACTGCCATATGGATATTGCATTTTAAATCTGGACATCTCCTTTATAGCAAGGATCCTTACAGTAAAATCCCCAAGGTGGTGTTAAAAGTGTCGGTGGGCTTACATAATCAAACCACGTTAGGTCAAGTTTCGTTTCCAAAACCATCTTCATTTCCAAAAGCTATCAGAATTTCAAAGAGGAAATAAAGAAAGAAGGAAGGTTGGAAGAGGAAAAAGTAATGATGTGAGGGAGATGGAAAGACAAGGGAAGAAAGGGAGGGAGCAGAAGGCTGAAGGAAGAGAAGAAAATGAGTAAGAACAACGATTACTTAAAACATCTTAATAGAATCAGTAGGTGCTGATTTTCTTTCCAGTTCTCCAAGCCAAAAATAAAATGTGACTGTGCATTTGTATACCCAATAGAAATAGCAATGGCAGATCACTGTTTGAATCATGACTTGAGAAAATGTGTCTCAAGTAATTGTGCAGTTCCCATCCCTTCTTTACTGTACTGGTAATGCCAACAGGTTCCTCACACCAGGTTCCCAAGCACCTTAGGTATTTGACTCTTACTTTCAAACTAAACTGAGCACAGCATTTTAATGAGAGGATATCTGAGCTTGAAGAATGCTAATAAAAATAAGCCCACATTTTCTTGAGGTAGCATGTGCTTTAAAGATTGTACCGCCACCTCCAAGCCCCAACCAATGGATCGCACAGTAAACTGAGCCACCACCACTCGCAATGCCACCATTCTATTTTGGAAGATTGATTCTAGTCCCAGCTGTGTCATTTCTGACCCAGCTTCCTGCTACTGCACCTGGGAAGGCAACCAAAGACGGCCCAGATACTTGGGCCATCTTTGTGGGAGATCTGAATGCAGTTTCTGACTCCTTGTTTTGGCTCTACCTATTGTAGCTATTTAGACAATGAAACAGTGGGATAGCAGATGTTTATGTCAGTGAATCTTTTAAGTAAAATAAAATACATACTAATTAAAAAATCTTATTGACACACCTGGTTGCATATTCATTCATCGCTTCACTATTGAACACAGGCACCATGCCTCTCTATCTCGTATTTCTCTGTGAAGTCCACTAAAAGTTGACCTAGTCACATCTTTACATTAAGAATGATCATTTCATCTGCTTGGAAGTTGAAGGTTAACAAAACAGAGACATCGTGGTGCTTTCAGTATGGTATTACACAACAGAAGTCATGGGAATTCTTGTGAGTGCTAGAAGTTTCATTCTCGCATCTTGTTCTTTTCTTATTAAAATACCACGCGTTTCCTGTAACTCAAAGGTATCGTTTAGGTTCCACTCAAGTTCTTTCAGCCAAGTTGTTGGGCAGGTTCAATACCCAATTTGTCATCATGCAAAAAGTGACTGGGCTCACCCGATTTCATCATCAGTGATACTAATGAGAATATTACTAAGTACAATTTTAGTCTAGTTCCTAAGAAAATACAATGATCTTTCTTCCCAGGTAAGACTTGAACATCCCTGCAACCAGTTAAATGATTCTCAGTTCTTTTGTCAAGACTGTAAAATACGAGGGGGCTTCAACATATTCATGAAAAAATGAGCATACTTTAAAAAATTCTTTAAAAGGAATATTCTCTCTCTTCCTATCTCACCCTCTCTCCCTCTGCTCTTCTTTCCTCTCTTTTTAACTCTGTCTTTGAAATAAATAAAGAACAAAATACCTGTAAATAGTTGTTAGCTATACATTGAAAGGAGTGCTGGGGTTTCAAAGTAAATATTTTGGTAAAGACTGGATTAGGCACAAGTGTTCAACAACTGCTAACCCTAAGGATTGTGGGATTTTACTATGTCTCTTCACTTACTTTATTAGTTGCAAAGAAAAAAAAGTACATAATAATTTGTCATGGGTTAAAAATGATTTGTCTCAAAAAGCATGCAGCTTTTCAAACTCTGATGTCTTAATGGTTGATAGAATAACTGCAGATAATTTGTCTGATGATGGCAACTGGGAGGTGTGTTAGTGGGCGGTCTTGAGGCAATTGGGAGCATATTCTTGGAATCCAGTTCTTGGGAGAAGTTTATTTCAGTCAAGCTCAGCATAGCTCCTCCCTCTTGTTTGCTACCTCACCACTGTCCCGGCTGCTGGTGCACCTGCCACGCCCATCCTCTACCAGCTACCAGACTATGGGACCTCCTGATCTTGTAATCTCCACTGTAATCTGAAAGACACCTTTTCTTCCTCAAAGTTCCCCAAGTTACTTTCACTACAGAATGACGAGTGGACTGATACAATAATGATAGTATTCCATGAATGAACTGGACAACGCATATACCAATAGAGCAAATTACACCATCAAATGAGGAGATAGCCTCTGTCTTCAGAAGGGATACTAGTCACAGTCTATAATATTGGAAATGTCGATTCATGAAGACCACAAAACTTGAATTTAATTATGAGGAAACGTCAGACAAACACACAGCTAGGGACTGCATTTACATCTGACAGGAAGAGGATTACATGCTTCAGAAACATGAATACAGAGACAGGGTTTTTGTTTTAGACTAAAGGAGACTAAAGAGTCATCGGAAGTAAATGAAGTATCCCCCTAGACAGCATGCTATGCGGGAAGGGAAAATGTTCATAGCATATGAACAATACAGGGCCAAATGACAAAATCAGAATATGAGTAATACTTGCATATATGCATATGTAAATTTATAAATGAAAAAAATGTACTGCATTAGCAACTTTTGCATTGTTATTTAAGCAGCTATCCCTATTCTCAGGAACTACTGGCGCGTTTAAGGGTGAAGAGGCATTTTGTATGTACCTTACTTTGAACTTGTTTTTCAAACAGTGAAAAAGTGAGAGAGAAGAGAGCACAGTGTTAAGGTAAATGATATAAAAATGGCAATAACCTTAGAGGTGTACCAGAGTTCTTTATAGTCTTTGTTTTGAAGCTGTTTGTAAGGATGAAATGACTTCCTGGTATGATTTTCAAAAACTTTTTCTTACTATTCTTTTGTTTCCATAATTGCCGGCTCTACTGTGCTTCTGGACTTAATGCCTCACTCTGTACTACCTAACACTGCTAGAGGGTTACGGTGCTTACTATTTATCATTAGCTTCTTTTCCAGCTTAAACACAGGGATAGCCAATCATCCTGGAATGTGAACCCCCTATTCCAGAAGATTAACTTGTTTACCTTAAAAGGCCTTTTCTAGACACATCCTCAAGGTCTCTATTGCTATACGCAGCAAAAATTTCCTGTGTGAAATTCTCTCCTAAGTCCTCTATCATTCACATTTCCCATCTCTGAAACAAAGTTCATTCAATTCTCTTCCAAACTGTGACAGCATAATTACTTAAATCAACTATTCAATTTCCCATATTGCCTTGCATGACAAATGATCACCCGAGTTTCATAGTAGGGTATGTATTATTCTTATAACATGATATTATGATAAACTCATAATGTGATATCCTAAAGAGTACTTACCATACAATCATCATCTTGTTTTGGTCTTAATAGGAAGCAATTGCCTATGAGTTAAAACCGACTAATTAAATTAAACAAAACATAAAACAAACTTGGATTGTCCCAGTTCTGCTAAAAATAACATTTCAGTAAAACACAAGTGATGTATCTCCTTGAGTGTAAATTCCCTAATCTACAGAATAGGGATATGGGTAACCCATCCACCCCACAGGATGCAGCGGTACTTGAGAAGCACTCAAAGGCTAAGGAATATTGTGTTGTGATTGTGATTCTGGCTTGATTTTCTTCCTCAGAGAATAAAATGACATAATACAGTGCTAGCCGCTAAATGCCAACCCATGTGTCACCTGCCTTACAGGCTTCGAGAGAGATTTTTAAAGGAGACAGACTTTCTGTGGTGTAAGGTGAAACATTTGTGCTTCAGCAGATATTCAGATGATTGTAAAAAAAAAAATTAAAGTTACAGGAATTGAACAAAAACTGTTTTTGGAAAGTCTTAAAGGACTGATGGAATGTTAAGCCAGTAAGAAATTTTTAATTTGGTGAATTCCTTGTTTATGTCAGTATTTCCTCATTGATTGGGCTGACCCCCTGAGTACAGTAATGCTGTCCAGATTTAATGTAGGACAGATACTTGACTCTATAAGGATCACCTTGTATGAAAGATGCACTTGTTGGATCCATACACTAAAAGAATTAACATGGAGATGTTCTATGAAAAAGAGGAAGGAGCCGACTATCTACTGGGTTATGTACCCAGATTTTCAAAGATAAAGGCTTGCTGATTCCTCTTCATTAAATTTTCCTATTTCTCCAGAGTAGCACTATTTTCAGCTCACTTCAGTTACAAATCTACAAATCAGGGGTTGAACCTGACACACTCAATATTAGACTTTAACCGGTGGAGCTAAATAGGCAAAAGTGAAAATCATTTCAACTGACAGAATGTCACTGTATTCATTTAGTTGCCTACAAGTTAAAACATAGAATTTGCTACAATTTGACATCAAGGCATATTAAAAAGAAACAAATTTAACAAAACAGATCTGAACAATGACTTAAATACTTTTATGAAGCACTAGGATATTTATCAGGTCACAAAATCATATACTGTCATTTCTTCTTGATTTATTGAAGATCAAGGGACCTATGTTGATCATGTGGGAGACAAAATGCTTTACAGGCTGCTGATTAAATGGAATTGTTATCAGAAATAGGGGGAAAAAATCAAATTATGTGTATAAGCTACATAGTATATCAGCCTTGCTTTATCTGGAAGTCAGCTGTGTGAGAGATGAAGTGTAAAGATTTAGCCTAAGAAGAGGTGATGGGGCAGGGACACTCACCTGTCATGGCCTGTTGGTCATCCACTGTCAACTTCAAACTTTTTCCTCGACGAACCACTCGCACTGTGTGCCATTCATTATCATTGAGGTTATAGCCGGCAAAAAGGGTCTCAGGACCTTTGCCTGTAAATATGCCAAACAGTCATTATGGAAGCTCAGACTTAGTCAAGCAAGCGAACCTCACAGAGAGTGAGAGAAAGAGCCAAAGAAGTGGGTGGGGGGAAAGCCAGGAGAGGAAGGGAAGAAAGGAGAGAGAGAGAGAGAGAGAGAGAGGAAGGAGAGCAGAGAGAGAGAGAGAGAGAGAGAGAGAGAGAGAGAGAGAGAGACTGGTTGGATCAGTTTTCAAGCCCATTAGAGTCATGGCAAGCAAAGAAATTGACAAATTAACAAACATTCAGATGTGACCATTCTTTTAAGATTCCTTCACCTTAAGCATTGATGTAAGACAGAATTAACCTGTTGTCATAAATAGGCACAGTCAATAGAGCACTAGGGAATTTCCAAATTTACACATACTTTTAAAAGGATTCCCAGATATCAGTGCTTTTACCAGCTTATCAGCATAGTGGCTAATACTCTTGTAATCGCTGACTTCCAGAATGCACTGACCACATGTCATAAGCAAATCATTTTCAGTGATTGCTGGCTAATTTCACCCCACCTACATGGAAAATACTAGCAGCCTATACAGAACCGATACACTAATTCAGAAAGGTGTTGAATTATAAAGATGACAAGTACGACTATGTCCCTGTTCATTCTATAAACAAAGCAAAGGAAAAAAAGTGCCTTTGGCAACATCTCCTAATCTGCCACATATAGAACTCACCGTGAAAACAATGACTTTTTGAGCCTATGTAAACACATTTTTTCTGTTTGGTAGAGAAATTTGTTGCTACCTTAACATAATTAAGGGCATGACATCAGCAAGCTCTGTGACTTCCAACTGACCGGAGCTCAAGTTGGAGAATCACAACTTTTTTAAACAAATACTTCCTGCAAAGCCAACCAAAGGCTAAGGATCACTGTTGGCCATATCACAAGGTAAAGAAATAGGCCTTGGAGGAAGAAAAGACAAAGTCAGAGGAAGCCTACCAGTCCAGACACATGAGATCATTGCATACTTCTGGAACCATGGGACATGGTCTACCCTTCTACTTGCTTTATTATGTACAAACCCTGTCCTTTGTTAATAGATCTCCAGTCTTCAATGGAGCCTGTGATATAAACTAGATTTTGCAGGATGAAATAATTCGGCTCTTTAAACTGCATCAGCTACCATTAAGAACAGAAATCAGCTAGTTTTGCTAAGAAGTTGAAATTATACATCCATGAATAAAAGGTACTCTAGACAGAAAGATCTTGAGAGATTGATCACTAAATAGCCAGAGGAAGTCCTGTTAGTTCAGCAACTGCAAAAATGCTTTCAGACCAAATGTTGAAAGTAAGTTCCAGGATCAAAGGGACTCTTTCTATTCTCAACAGCAGAGAAAGAAGTGTTTAATAACTCTGCGGCATCCTAGTGTCCCACTGGCAGCAAGGGTCGCCCTTGGTTGTGATCTTTGAAAAGAGAATATATCATTTTAAAAGCTATTTTTATAAGGAAGATCTTTTGAAGCAGCACCACTCCGTTCTTTTAATTTTAAATGTGTTTTGTCAAGGAAAAGAAGCATAAGGGTGATTTCATCATTATACCCCATCCTGGGCTTGATCTTGCAGTAAAGTCATTAGGTTTAATCTATGAAACAACTATTTCCATAACAACAGGCACAGAATCCAATTAAAAAATAACCCTTTGGTTCATAAAAAAATCTCTGTGGGCCAGCTTCAAGCTCCTTTCTTGCATTATTAAAAATGTGAACAGATTGATTTTGGAAGACAAGGTTTTAAAAATGCATTTAATAATTCCAGTTCAAACCAATGCTTCCCATGTAACATGAAATGCAACGGAAAGCATACTGGACTACAGTCGAGACTTGTGAAGCTAGTGATTGATTTGCCAGTTGAAAATCTTGGGATGGTGAATGTTCAATATATATGAGGTGCTGTATTTGTTATCTTGTTTCATCTTTGCATTGCTGTTAATTAGCAGATGAGGGAGTGAAGAACCAGAAACCCAAAATCACTCGTTTCAAGTTCACATAGCCAAATTACTGGCAAAACAGATTTCTACCCAGGGCTTGCTTACTCAAAGCCTTACTCAAATCCTCCGTGCTTCTTCCTGCGTGGTTTAGTCTTCTAGCTGTCAGATTCTATGGCTGATGACTGAACTTCTCAGTTTTCCCCATATCTAAATAAAAAGGTGTGAAAGCTGCTCTTTGCGCTGATCTGTGCCTTACCCTATAGAAGGATCACACTTTCAAGAAATCTTCCACCATTTCTGCAAAGAAATTCTCTAAATAATAAATCCTTTACCCAGGGTTGCTGAAATCACTGCTACTGAAGACAATATGGAAGGGCAATCAGTTTAGGGTCTGTCTGCACCCAAGTTCGGCAAAACCATAAAAATACGCTGCTTCTCTCCACGTCTCCCTCCTCAGCATGAGGAGTTAGAGTAGCTGACCTCTGGAGTCCCTTTAGTAATTTATATTAGTGCAGAAATCTAAAATGGAAGACATTGTTCCAGAAAAAAAGGGCTTACTTTTTGACATTCTGTGTGAGAGCCATTTTATCTTTTCTTAAAATTTTAACAGCAAAACGATGTCATTCGAATCACTAACCATCTGATTTTCTCTGGGACTTCATTTTTTGGGGGGGGAATATCAAGACAGGACACATGTGCTAGCATATTGCTTCCAGCAACAATACAAGCAATACTGAGTGTCTGTGTTCTCTGAATTTAGTTCAATGTTATTAGCAGGTGGTGCCATTCAGAGTTAAGTTTAAAAGAGTTCCAGAGTTCGGAGCCTCATAGTGGGAAGGAGAGATCTCAGTCTCTCTCTGCTATGTGAAGACAGAGTAAAGGGACAGTCATTTACAAGCCAGGAAGACGATGTTGACCAAGATCAAGAGGCCGATATTCCTGAACCTGGCCCTTGGACTTCTCACTCTTTGGAACAAGAAAAAAAAAAAAGTCCATTATTGAAGCCACCCAATCTCACATGTACTGTTGTAACAAGTTGGACTCATGCAATGTTTCAGAAACATTCAAAAACTGTCCAGCAGTTTTCAAAGCTAATCCTACCTGTTACGTTGTGCACATCGACAATGTACTTTTAAAGAGCACCGAAATCTGAATCTGTGATTTGGTCATTGACTGATGTATTCCTCTGCATCTAAGGTGGAAACTAGGAGACACAGAGGCCCAGCAAGGTTTTCCATGATTTTCAACGGCATTTATGCTAAGATCTAGTATAGCTGTTTCCTGACTGGTGATACTCTTTGAGTGGATTGATTATTCTATAGCTAAAATTTCTTAATAACCAGTGGAAGTCAAAATAATAAAATTTTCTGTTTTTCTTAAATTGAATTTGGGTTGTTTTCCTTTGACAAGCTGTCTACCCACAAATTCTAGGAAACCAGATACAGCCTTAAGAAATGTTATAGCTAAACTTAACATGAAGCCTGAGGCAGAGGAGGGAGTGTGTGTACATGTATGCATACCTCTATGTGTGACATTAATTACTCTGCACCTGCATTTACAGATCAATGATGAAGCTTAGTTATTGCTTTGTTTTGAAAAGTACTAGTCTCAGAGCAAAGGTTTTCTGTTTTCACTATGAGTTTCCATTATGAGTAGTCCAGAAAACTGGACTTTGGTCAACCATTAACTAATTATGTCATCTTTAGTAGATCATTTAGCTTCTGCAGTTTTATTTTATAAACAAAATGAACATATTGGATAAAAGCATAGAGAAGACACTCCCTTATAGTTAACTTGAGAATATGAGACAGAACACGATATCGTCGTGACGCTCTCTATGCGTGGGATTCTCACTGCTGTTATTGCTGCTGTCACCAGTTGCATCATTTTGATTTTTCCACAGGTAGATACGGTGCCGATATACCCTCAGCTTTCTCTTCTGGCCTCCATTACGTCATTCAAGTGGATCCAAGAGAATAACACTTATGTGTATTATAAACTGGTTTAGTACTTTGCAATAAGCAAATTCTGCCTGTGAGAGTAGCACCCTTGATGAATATAGCACATGATAATAAATGATCAGATTAGAGCGAGAGCCCGTTCTCTCTGTATATACAGGTATTCCTCTGTGTTTGTGCTAAGACTCTCAGGGCACGACACGGCAGAGCAGAAGTTTCATACAGTGATCTTTAAGGAACACTTTCTTTTTTTTTTTTAGTGATGGCAAATGATTTTCTCCACTGTCCAAAGTACAAAGGCAGGGAAGAGCAGTGCTCGAGAAAACTAACAGTGTTTCTCTGGGCTTTCCTTACTCCAGGTAAGTAAGCTTGTGCAATGTCAACATAACTGACTTTGACCGCAGGTATTTTTTTAATTGCTATTTTTTGATTAGTAGCATTTCCCAATCATAATCTTGCAGAATGACTACAAATGCTATTTAAAAAGAGAGACACCCTGTTATGAAAGCAGCAAACTAACTCGACCCTTACAGCGACTGTGGTAAGCCCTGGACTCCACAGAAGCTGCTTGGAAAGTCACTTGGGAGTACCATTCTCCATTTAGAGAAAGGATGATCTTTATGAAAAAAATCCCAAAATACACTTTTAGAAATCATTTGCAAACATCTCATTGGCACTAAAATTTGTGTTTAGTGCACAAAAATGATTTTGCAGCTTACTAATTAAAGATTTTTTCCAGAGTGCTACTTACTATGCACACAAACTTTAATATGCACTTCAAGTTTGCCTTTCTGCATATGATGGTCCCTCCACACATTCCTAACCCTCCCATAATCTCAAAGTCCAAACTTTGAAATCATCTGCAGATCTGGGAGGTCTTTTTTTTTTATGTCTCATGAGTTATACAACAGATTGCTATCCCTTTTTTGATCTAGGAAGGAACCAAGACTTAGGAAATTTGTTTCACTGCAGCAACTAGATTATCTTTTTCATGCTTTTGGCATGCTGGCTTTCCTCTCCAAGTAATTACTTTAAAACAATCTTTTGTCAATCATTTAAATTCCATTTGAAAGTATTGGGGGTGCATGTTAATGAGTAAATTTCCTTAATGAAGAAAAGGATAGCTGTCAAGGGGTATATGGCTAATTAATTTAATTCTTCCTTTTCAGAGATAGCTCTGTGGGAGATGAGGTAAAAAATACCCAAGGTTTCCTACCTACTTCCATTTTATGAGTTTGCATCCTGCCCAGATGGCATCATCTAATTTCTTACCAAAATCAGAAAAGGGAAAGTTTCTTTGACCTCTACATATTATATGTCCTTTCACTATTTTAGGATATATAAAATAATACCATCCCAAACACGATTTAAATATACCTTCCTGCTTTGGATAACAGTCAGTGACTTACGCCTAAATCTGATGCTAAATACAATTTCATGAGCAGTATTGAAAAGGAGTGCCCCTATGTACCTACCCACATTCAATTCTTGACTATTTCTTGACTATTCTGAAGAAGAGGAGTATTTTTCATTGAAAACCTTAAACCTGGGTGACAATCATAGAAACCTGGATGCAAAAGGCAAATCTTAAATTTTCAAATGGGTAAGGGTTGACAGTTAAATTCTTTAGGCTTTCTTCCCATCATTCTTACATGTGGAATAGTAATATCTATAATACCCATACAAACTTACTGGCTTTTTTGCAGAAATCAGTGTAACAACAACAACAACAAAAACTGAGTGCCCTAATCAAATGTCTGGCACTTGTGTGACCTCAATGAACATTAATTTACTTTCCTTGAGGCTTACAACAACAAAAAAAGCAAATAACAATGGCTCAATGGTTTGTAAATCACCACTCAAAAATGGTTGATTGTTTAAGATTATATATGTATCTATCATAAAGTGTACCGAAAAAATTTAATACATTCCATAATATTATGTTTTGAAATTAAATCATCCAAGGTCAAACTTTCTGAAACTGTTTTCATGTTACGCTAAGATTTGAGTGTTTCACTTTGATTATTCGATTTTCAAAAAGATGAACATAAGTTTAAAATATATTTCCAGGGATTCCAGCATCCTGTTGTTAAGATATAGTAAACAGTTGCATTATCAGATATAGTAAACAGCTTCATTGGACTCTCTGCCATTGCCCATGACTGCAATGATGGAAATATGATTACGTATGAAGAACTACACTATAGTGATGACACAGGGGAACTGGGGAGGGGGAATTGGGGAGCCTTTTTAACTGTATAATAAAATGATAATAATAATAAATTAAAAAGATTAAAAAAGAGACTCAGGCAAATTAAGAAGATGGTCCTACTATATATATATAGCATATATATATATATGCAATACAATACAATACAATACAAAGAAAGACACCTAAGAAACAAACTCACAGCTGCTTCTAGAAATGAAAATGCATGTAGCCAGGCAGAAACTGTGGAAACTCACACCCTTACCAGCTACATTGGGATTTTTAAGAAACACCACCAGCAGGGCACAGAGCTGACACTCACGGCAGACCCAAAGGAGATACCTCTCAGGTACAGGTCTCCCTCTAGTGGCACACTTTAAAGATGCTGACTACATAAATGGTACCTTGTATCTGTTCCAGTTACCCTCTTAAACGTCACATGCAAATAATTGCTCCTTTATAACACCATCTTGTTATTTCACTAGTTAATCTTCTTACTCAATTAAACAGCTTATTGAGCTTGATGATGTTGATGGTGTTTCTGCAAAACTACCGCTTAATAAACTGCACAGATAATCAGTAGTAGAAACCCCATATAATTTGCTTAATAGAAATAATTCATCCACAATGTCCATTTTATTAATACTTGGTTATGTTTCGTCATCTCCACTATCTTGGCTAGAATCTGCAACTGTGTGAAAGTAGATCCTCGAGTTTCTATAGTTGTGCTAGTAAAGAAAATTAAAAAAAAACATGGGCTTAACATAAGAATAGAATAATACATGACTGTTCAATTCTGGTAGGCCATAAAACTGCTCAGAGTCTTGTAACTGAATTCAAGAGCAAGGTTACGGCTCCATAGCATCTTAAAATCATAAATTTTTAAAACTGAATGATCTGGTTTTTTTTTCATTCCATTTAACTACCCTGATTCATTCTGTGTTTTATAGCATAAGTATACTCTCAATTAATCATCATTTTGAGCCAAAGACAGATGTCAGCATAGGGAATAGCCAACTCAGAGCCTGAAGGAGCTCACATTCTCGTAGTTCAGTGGTCAAGCAATTGAAGAGTCTAGACAGTAAATACATTCAACTACGCAGGTTATGTGGTTATCATTGCAATTACTGCAGTGTGCTGTTATAATGAGAAAGCAGCCGTAAAACACGTGCAAACTATTGGGCATGGCAATGTTCAAATAGATTTTGTTTATTAAAACAGGTGGCCAGATTTGAGGCAGTTGTTTTCAGGTTCCTGTAAGATACATAGACGATTTAAAATCTTCTCTCTCAGATTTTTTATTATATTTTTATATTATTTTTTTATATTTTTTTATATTAAAATCTTCTCTCTCAGATTTTTTTATATATATTTTTTTATATTAAGTGTTAATGAAATAATAGTGTAAAATATTCAAGGATTTGAGAGTCAGCAAACCTAAGTTTTAGATTCAATGTTGCCACTACATCTAATCCTAATCATGCTGATTATTCAGTTACTGGATTGTCCTGACATTTTCTTATCAGTAAGTAAAATGTGAGCAAAAAAAGTAATTTTAAGTGGCTTTAAGTGACATAATCGATTGTCAAGTCTTTCTGCTTGTAAAATCTAGGATGTATTAAATCATCGTTGTCTTCTGCACACTGAGAATAGATGCTTTCATGTAGAAGTTTGATTGCACGTGTGTGTGTGTACCTATGTATGCCGATTTCCCCCATTCTTGACAAGCTTTATTTGGCAGTTGACCTGGAGGACAGCAGCCTCTGGTGGGATGCAGGAGCCTGTGGGTAACTGGAAACGAGCCTTGTCATTGTCACAATGATGAGAAGAGTGAAGGGCCCTGGCAACGAGGCCAGAGCAGCCACAGCTTGATGCCTGAGTCATTCTGGCAGCAGCGCTTCCTCTACAGAAATAACAAGATGATGTGTTTCTCGGGTTGCAATTATGACACCCTTAGCTGACTCTTTGACTTTATCATCCGTTTTTTCATTTTAAAATAATTACTTTAAAATAGTATGGCCTCTGCATTAAAAAAAAAAGCATTAAATCCAGGATAAATGCTTCCATTGTATTAGTTTTTCAATTTCTAAATAATGGCCTGAGACATGAACCTTTTATTTCTTGCATGAATCAGCAAGAAAGCTCAATTATAATTTACACCTGCAGTGGAGGTGGCACTTCTTTGTTGGCTATTCCCCAACACTGCTGGGGGTTTGGCAGTTCGAATAATCTGTGGACCCACTGCAAAATGAAAATACAAGGTCTTTGATCAAAATTAGGACTCTCAAGATAATATCACAAGTGCATTAACCCACACAGAGGGTCCTTCTAGGTGGTGACCCATAAGTGGTCTCTGAGTGGTCTCACAGAATAAATTGCCAAAATTGCATGCTGTCAACAGCAACTCTGATTCGAAGTATAGGTTTTGTGCTTATTTATTTTTCAAGTTTCCTTTAAGTGAACACTATACACAGGAATGAGCACACAAGGCTGCAAGGAAAAGCTTTCATTTATCCACATCAGACACAGGGCCTTGGGGGTATTAGAGATGCTGCCTCAAACTTGTCTTGCTGGCTGGGCCTGGTGCCAGTCACGAACTGGGCTTGTTGACAGGCCCACCATCCCAGGATTCAGACAGCGATCCACCTGCTGTAACCTTGACTCCTTTTCTCTCCCTCAGCACTGTCTCCAAGTTAAGTGAGGACATATCCTTGAAAAATATTCAGAATGTCTCAATAAGGTGTTGGCTGCCTTTTTGCAAGTAGAGAGATATTTACAGAGGCCCAGGGGCAGACAGGTTTCTTTAGGCTAAAATGTAAGTAAAAATCCTTCCCAATTAAAGAAAAAAAAAATCCTGAGCAAATAATATATCGTCACATTAAGCATCTAAATTTTTTTTTTTCAAAACTGAACACTAACCACAGGGGAAAGGCATTCCATAAGCACACATTCTGAAATCAGCCTGAGTTTTTAATCCTATTGTCACACATTACTAGCTGTGTGACCTTGACCAATAACTTAGACTCTATGTGCTTCCGTCAGTACTGTCATCTCTAAACTAGTCTAATAACAGAAATATTTCACAATATAAGTGGATTTAACTTATCTTAGTCACTTACTACAACATCCACATGTGGAAGTCTGAATCATAGTAATGACAACTATCATCAGTATGATATTATTGTTCCCTTTTCAATGGGATTAAATTTTCTGAGGAAAAAAAAAATCCTCTATCCCATAGATGAATGGACTCAACATAACAGTCAGTAAGTAGTGGACGAATTTGTTTTGAGAGTTTTTTTTTTTTTTAAGTTGTAGATGAATTATTTCTTAATATTGTATTAAGGCAAAGAAGTAATGAAAAATAATTTTAGCTAATTTTAATGATGACATTTGTTAAAGATTGTCAACAGTAGAAACCTTCATATCCTTGTTTTCATATTTAATTGCATGAACTCAAGGAAAGCCTGATACCTGCATAACTCAACAGCGTAATAAATTGCTTTGGATGTTTTTTTCTGTTGTTGTTGTTGTTCATTTCCCATGAAAACAAACATAATTTTATATGCAGCTTAGGAAAGCAAAGCAACAGCTGGTAACTTTTGAATGAAGACAGCATTTTGCCTGGGAACTGAAGAAATCTAAGGGTTCATGAGGATTTAATTATAAAAAAAATGTGGAACTGGTCTACAAGGCACATAGATGGGACAGCTATTACAGACAACGTCTAGGAACTCTACTGCCATTTTCCTAAATCATGCTAAGCTTATTCCGTTATCCACAATATGAACTTCACTATTTATAGAAGCTTCAGTGTTGTTCCATTCCTGGCTAAATATCACAGCTCTAGGCAAATGAATAAATGCATTTTGAGTCGTCCGCTAAGATATTCTCAGCTTCTATTGCTCTGACATTGATTGTACCCATTTATGACAGGCCAGGATAAGTTATTCTGATATAAGTATTTTTCAAAGTGAAAACACACATCTTAAGCAAGATAATTTATCTCTCAAGAATATTTACAACACAGTAAAAATGAACACAAATTAAATAAGCTGCTTAAAGACTTTTTAAAATTACCTATCTTTAAAACTAATCTAGCTCATCTAAAAAGTTTAAGAACCATAAGACAATAAATCTGCTATGAGAAAAGTTAAAATCTAGACTGTGATTTTATTTTAAGAGTAAAACAACATCTTTCCAAGAAATGCTTATCACATAATAGAATAATTTTCAAGCATAAAATTAGCACTAATGACTCAGTGTGCTTTAAATAGGCATTAAAAGCTGAAAATGTATTCAGTGTTGTTGGAGTGTGAAGAGATGTATATTAATACTTCTTTGAATGTGTTTTAAGTAATACCTATACAATACCAAAATATCTGATGAAAACATATAAATACTGAGCATATGGCTATTTACAAATATTTAAACTGACATTTCAAAAACAAAGCTATGGAATGTAGTCACAAACTTTAAAAAAAAAAAACTTACTGTACCATTCCTTGTCTAGAAACACTGCTATAACAGTTGCAGAGCTTTCTTTCATGAGATCAAAGGACTGTACATTTTTGCATAATTCAAGGACAATGGATTTGCCTCATGCTTTAATTTCCATATGTTGTTCATAGAAACTGTCTACCAGTGAGTGTAACCCTGAATCCACAAAATTTAGCTCATCCCTGATATTATCAGAGTATTGTAACACAAACATTTCCAAAATTAAGAAGCAGATTAGTAAAACACAATCTAATTTCCTGTCTTCGTTAAGTTCCTAATTTCTGCTTTCTTGTCACAGGGAAACTATTGCAATGCTTGAAAATTTATTTTTCAGCATTTATCGTAAACAGAATGGATCTGTTTTCCTATAGAAAGGGCATTCTAATTATTGTGACAAAAATTATCTTGTCTGTAGAACTGAACTGTAGAATCTTACTCGATTTGGTACTTCCTGTTTATTCCCTCAGTGATCGCTTAAAGACTATAAATGAAAACACATAATATACATTCACCGACCATGTGAAAATCGGAATGATGATCAAACATATTTCCAAAGCCACGATAAAATGCTTTCGGTCTTCTTCATTTGCATTTAAGATTACGATTGCCATCATTGTGCTTTACCCTCTGTAGCTTATTTATTCGGCTAACTTTAAATCATTGACTGTACTACTGCAACACTCCTTCTGAGCACGTTTGAGCAGCTGGGACACTTTCAGAATCACCTCTTTATTTGAAATTATCTTTGGATTAGATTCAACCCAAATGAATGTTTCACCTTGTTTCCAGAAACTAGAAACTAATTTGGCTTATCTGAGGAGGCATTATCTAGGGGCTCCTTGGAGCTGGAAAGCCACATGAGTTATGCCATCACGTCTGTCCCTCACTGATTGCACTAGACTTTCAGTTAGAGCTGGTGGCAATCACTTACACCAACGTGTCAAGCAGCATCTTTCCACTGATGGCCATGGCAATCTCACTCGCTTCTGAAGAGCTTCCTCACAGACTCTTCCAATCAGTTTGCATTTGACAAGACTGTGATCTCTGATTAATCGAGATAGAATCTGATTTGTACATGTATCTTTCCTGTGATATCTTTTTTCAAACCAGCTTAGTGAGCTAGGACTGCTTTGTATCACTTTGGAGTAAAAATTGAGATAAGCCCTGGCTTAGATTTAAAAAAACTGAATGTCACATAATGTTTACTAAAGGTAAAGAACATGTTGCAAGAATTTTTAAGCAGCACATAACTTACAATGCCACAATTAAATTGCTGTGATTCTGTTCCCTATTTCACAGTTATTGTCTGCATTTTAAGAGCTTTGCATAATTTTGTGAAATATTTACTTTTACATATTACATACCTGAAAAATGAAAAACCTGTAGCAGCAATGACATTCACTACAACAAGATTTGGATTTATATTCTAATTTGGATTTCAATTTCCACCTGCACAAGTGACTACGTTTGCACTCACTAAAAAGTAAAACAATTCAAATTCCTTCAGATCCTGTAGAAGTACAGCTTCACTTGCAATGGAAATGTTCTCTTTTCAAAGTTGGCTGATTCTCTGACAAGTTTATAAATGGATTTCACTAGCTACAGATATTTTCCTAAGCAAAATTTAAAAGGAATATTGCTTACTTTTACCTTAAGTTATACACATCAATGGTGATTTAACATGATGGTTATCTATAGAAAAATGCAATTATATTTAACTTGCCTTGTTTTAATAGTATTGAGTGCAAAATATTTCAAATCTATATTTAGGTTGATCTGGGACATGTGATAGGATGATCAAGAATTCTCACAATTTTGTGAATGATACATAAAGAAAACAGGCAATTATCAACAGTCTGATGTCATGTACAGTAACATAATAGCTAATTTAAATGCTTTTAGGAATTGTCAATTTAGTTTTAGAAAAGAAGCTTTTGAAAAGATTTTCTTACCATCTGGGTCTTTATTCCTGTTGATAACAAGAAAAAGAAATTGATGAGGGCTCAGAGCACAACAAACATCTCAATTTCCAAATTCTTTACTATTTCCATTCATTTTGCTCTCAGATTTTAAAAGCCTTATCTGATAAAATGTCGAAGTGTTGAACCTCTGCTATGCTTGCATAGAAAGCCTGTGGAGGACACGGCCACTTTGAGGACAGTGTGCTTGGCAGCTCTTCTCTTCAGATGGCTGGATCAACAATTAGCACAGCCGATGGGTTCAACTTGGGAGAGCTGCCACCAAAGCCAAATTCTGGTGACTGGTTTAGGAAACTTCCTGATCTGAAAGCTCTGCACAATGGGGCAAGAACTCAATCAACTTGGATCTCTTCCTAGAGAATTTAAACACATCAGATTTTTAAAATTGACAATTGATGAAAGTGCAATAGAATGTTCAGGGAGATGCATAAGAAAGGCAGCAAAGAAAAAAAAAAAGGAAGAAGAAATCATTAATAATGGAAGAAGTGGAAAAGTAGAAGCTACAGGGAACCAGGAGCCAGACGATAGAAAGGAGAGAGGCAGCAGAGGGACCAAATGAAAACAAGAAAACATTTGCGTTGCAGTAACGATAAAACATCGAAGGGAGCCTTGGTGACAAGAGGAGTCTCGGTGAGGATCCCTTGTCATTAGACCCTTACTATGTGCTGCCAAACTTCCAGCTCTTGCACTCCAATCTTATCTCCTCACATGCTGACTGACTGTGGTTGATATTACTTCCTCACTCCCTATTTGTACCAATTATTTGTGCTTCTGTATAATAAGCTTTCATTAATTAAGGTGATATGAATGTCTACTTCTCAGATTTTTGAAGAATGTGACCCAGAAAACCAGTATGAATTAATATAAAATATTATTTTAGAAATTGAATTAATTTAGAAATAGACATTAATATTCATGAAAATTATTTCAGAAAACATGAACCCTAATTTCTCTCTGAAGTTTATGCTATAAATTTTGTAAACTATTTTTCATAACTAGGTACAAATTCCACAAAATCAATCACTATTGAAAAAGTATGGAAATTGTGGTCAAACATTCAGTCTAATAGCTACGACACACTACGCGATCCCATATTCAAACACTTAGGCTCTATACCCTGTTGGATCTCCTAACACAAATGTGCTACTGGTTCAGATCCCGAGAGGCTCAAACAATTGGAATCCATCAACCCACAGGAGAGTTCCACGTTGCATTCCTGACTCCTGAGCTCAACCTGGCCTAACTCCAGACGCTGCAGGCATTTGGAGAAGTCAACCACTACATGGAAACTCCATCTACGATTGCCTCTCAAACTTTTTTTTTTTTTGAAGAAACAGAATTACGTAAACCTCTTCAAATAGCCAAGCTCCATTTTCAGAGAAAATATTGCCAAATCCGACAATTAGAAAATAAGAGGTCAGATAACAAAATCAGTGTTTAATCCAGGATGAAATAATTTAAAAATCTTTCATCAAAATTCTTTAAAATCCTAAAAAAGGTTCAGGATCTGTATTTTTGACCACATTATTGAACACCATGTATGGTCTTAGTAATATAAGTCAAACTTGACTCCTTACATTTACTATGTTTTAGCTGTAGTAAATAGACAAAACCTTTATTATCTAAATTATGCATTTACCACAATACGTTGATCATTCTGCTAAATTATATGAGAAACTGCAATGCATGCTCATTATACTTATTTATATATTCTTTGTCAGACAAGCATCCTGCAAGATGAAAATTATTAACAGTTACCTTTTAAATAAAATTAGGAATAGTATACCTGTAGGAAATTTTCTAATCTATGCTTGTCTATGCTAGTGGCACGGCACTTTAGAACACTGCTTAACATTAATGCTGTCCTGGGGATTACAGGCTACCTGAGCACACATTCTTGAATACTTGCCAGTCTTTTTTTTTAATTGCTTATTTATATCTATCTGTTTGAAAGCGAGAAAAGGAGACACTAACTTCATTTCTTGGTTCACTCTGTCCACAACAGCTATGGCTGGGCCAAGGCAAAGACAGGAACCATGAACTCCATACGGTAGATAGGGTCACAACTAGTCTAGCCATCACCTTCTGCCTCCTGTGTGTGCATTAGCAGGAAGATGTATCTGAAGCAGAGCTTGACTCAAACTAGCATTGTGTTTGGAATGCATGCATCCCAACTGGCAGCTTAACTGTTGCATCTAAATGCCTGCTTCCTTGTCAACCTTTTTATCCCTATAGCAATTAATTCTGGTGGGCTTGAGTCTTTAGAGACACAAGAATAGAATGATGAAATAACCCACATGCAGAAGACATCATCTTCTTTAAAGTTACTAAAATACAATTTTATATCTTGCAATGAGTCATTATAAATTTATAAAAGCACGTTTATTAATGATAAGAAGTACCTGACTCACATTTTTATTCTTGATTTTCTGTACTAATGATAATATGTTGAAATGAGACTTATTGAAAGGTAACAGGGAGGCTGGGAAGAAGGGGGAAGTAAAGGAGAGGCAGAGGTGAGGCGAGAGAGAGAGACCTAGAAGGAGAGACAGAGACGAAAAGAAAGAGAAGGAGAGAGTGAAGAAAACAGAAAGAAAAATAGGAATGAAGAAAGATCAATGAAGGAAGTGGTAGATGCTTTGAAACTAGCTCTAACAATGTCACAAATAACAGCTACGAAGACGTGGTGGTCTCTAATATTTGGTGATAAAACAGAAATCCTCTTTCCTAGACTTCGATAAAAGAAATGTCAAGTTCTGCATGTTTCTTCTAAAACGTTTTGGATTCCCCTCACAATTTCTTAAAAAGTCATTGTTATAACCCAACGTTCAACAATAAAAGAGAATTTGATAAAAGTTAACTTGAGTCAACACTAGTCTTGATTTTTGCATTGGTTCAGGAACAACATTATGCTGTGGCAAAATGAATATGTTTTAGCCAATGAATTTATAACTGAGTTTGATTTTTTTTGTGTGTGTGTGGAACTCTTACTATACAAAATGTATTCAGTGGAACACTGCAGCACTTATATGTGCAGTTGAACAATGTGTGGATTAAAGTTGTCTACTCATGAGCCGTTCCAAAATGATTTGATTGGGTTACCAATGTGGGTATGTAAATATGCAAAGAGCACTCTTCATTACAATTCTCACACATGTGCATGTGTGTTTCTTTTAGATTTGATTTGAATTCGATATTTTGTGAAGATTTATTATCATGTGAAAAATTGTTTTTCCTTTTCAGTTGTCTGTTGTCTGTCACAAAACTGTTTCAACATTTTTATATTCTTCTTCTTCTGATTAATTATTTGCCAAAGTAGACTCTATAAGCTGTCTTTTCCTTTCCTTGTATATTATTCAGTTAAATAACATTAAGAATAAAAAATACTCTTGCATCTATATTTTCACCTTTATGTCTTCCACAGCTTCCATCCCTGGCCAATGGAAAGTATCGGTCCCTGAGAGACAGTGATAGCTGAACCTTCACAAACCAAGGGTTGATGGTACAGGAACAGAGGTGATAAACTCCCTTTCATGGCTGTCTGCACTTCAGACACCAAGAAAGAGCTCCAAACTAACCATTTCCTTCATGTTATCCAACAGAAGCCTTCAGAAACATCCTCATATCCCTCCAAGGACAGCCAAGTGGCAGTCAGAAGAAAACAATCTAATATAGCTTAGGTGCTGCCAGTTGACATTTTGCATCCTTTTATTGCTTTCCGTTTTTATCCACATGAAACTCTGGTGATAACTAATATCCAGTTGATCTTTTCATTCTGGTAATAAAATGATAATACCAAGATCTTATCTACTGCAGACATTCATCAAAGTCCATTTTCCAATAACACACTACACAGAGTGTTATCTCCAAGTCAAGAGTGAGGTTAAGTACTTCTCCTTAGATTTTTTCTTTTTCATTGCTAGGATGTCAGGTTGCAAGTAAAAGCTGAACTTCAGCCCTTGACAGTTGGTCTACATTAATGTCATCTTTTATTTTAATTGTCTCTGTGTCTTAGATAAACCACTTCCTGTGAAAAGCTCAAAGTGTTTATAAAGTCTGTAAATGATTTTAACTGCAGAAAACTTTCATGCATATGAGAAAACAAAGGGAAATGAAGCAGGGCAAAGATACATGTGAAGTGGAGAAATCAGAGGAGTAAGTCTTGGTGGAAAACAAAGAAGAGAGGGTTTATTGAAGAGATAAATGCACGGAAGAGATAAAGACACAAAGAAAGTCAAACAACGCAAATCAACAAGCCCCGGAGAGCATGAGATTATTAAAATCCAGTTTCATATGGTTGCAGAATGGCCCTAAGCCTTTCTGTGGGCAAGAAGGTCATTTTGTAATTATTGCATTGATTTGAAAAACGAAAAAAAAAAAAAAAGAAAAGATTAACAAAAAGGAAAAAACACACACAAAAGCCTCCCTGCATTCAATACGTAACTTAAGCAATGGCTCATAAGGACACCAGGATTTATCCATGGCTGATAGTACAAGCTTAGTTTCCAGATGTTTAATATATTTTAACTTTCGAAAATTATAGCACTGATCAATTTTAAGATTACCAAAAGAATAGAGAGATAAATTGGAGCAATTTAATTGTTTAATAAATGACTCTCAAAGACAAAATCTTCATTAAAACAATACAGAGAAACAAGCAGCCTACTCCCTTTGGATCTATTATTAAAAAATTATTGGGCAATGAATTTAAAAATGAGATTCTCTTGGAACTTCTGAGTCAAGTAAGCAAGATATTAAGATATGTGCCTGTGCAGACAGAAAGAATACAGAATGAGAGCAAGGTCCTGCACAGATCCTACTGAAAACGTAATAGAGAAAATTTCATAAGTAGAAAACTCCTTTGCATTCTTTATGCTTTTCAAATTATTTCTTAAGTCAATTAATACCACAGATCAGACAAGAGACTGTCAGAAACTCACCTTTTCATACAAATAACTCATGTGTTAGTCACAAAAGCACTTTGTTCTGCCTGACTTGAATTCTCTTGACAATAACTTGTTAATATTCTGCATTAATAAACATTTCTGTGATGAGGTGTTTTTTTTTCTTTTTTGTAAAGGAGCCTACAATTTGTTTTTATTTACCTATCGCAAATTATTGCTTTCCTTAGGTTAAAATAATCTATCTTACTAGCCTTATTCTAGCTACCTTTATCAAGGTATTCTTCACTGTCCAGGCAAGAAAATATAACACTATTAAAAATAGTGTTTCTTTTAGCAAGTTTCTAGCCAAGCATTGAATCATGATAGTCTGCCTTACTCAATTTTGAGGCAAATGGGCTGGGTCAAGCTCTTCTGACCCTCCCATTAACTCTATTCCACAGGACAGTGGAGATCCCGGGATAAAACCTCTCTATGCTCATTGTCTGGGCCACAAAAATTTACAAAAGCCAACCTAATCTAATTCCAAGTTGAGGGCTACAAACACATTTAGGCACCGATTTAAGCAAATGTATATCAGTGACTTCACGATCACACCCTCTGGAATCTGAAAGATCAAAACATCCATTTGATGCTGGTGTGGTCACTCAGCTGAGACAGCGCTGGCTCTCCTTTTAAGTATCCTATCCACACATAAAAATAAGCTTTTGATTTCTAAATGAAAAGAGGTTCTCTTCTTTAGTTTCAAGAGCTTTGACAGCTTTTTTCTCAAAGGGAGAAGTGGTGGCAATCAGGAATGTGACAGAAACAATCCATGGAATTCAAATCTGCCCTTTCTCAGAGGAATTTTCACCAAGGACTGTACCTTAGGTTCTCCATGGGAGCCCCTATCCTTGCATCTAAACTCCAGACACTGCAATGGCTAAAAAAGAAAAGAAACACATCTGCCATGTCTTTCAGTTCCGCAGGCCAGCAAATGTGCAGCCAGACTCTTTGGTCTCACTTGTCAGCCACTCTTAACTATCAAAGGCTGATACATCTGATTTTCTTTTCCACATTGATACAGATGTTGCAAGTGTGTGTACAGGAGCTTGTGGAAGGAATAACCTACTACAGCAAGCAGCAGAACAATTCAAAGTGGAGAAATTGGTCTAGGAAGTTTTTCATTCAAGCTTAAACACTTAGAGTTTAATATTAATAATCATTTATGTTATAGTTTATATCTTTCCTGCGGCAGATTTTCATAAGATATCAATGGCGGTATTAATCTCACAATACAGCTGATTTCTCAGGAATGGCACATTTTTTTCTAAAGTCAGTGCTGTTATATAACCGAATGAATAAATGTATATTCATTTTCTCATTTTCAGACAAAACTGGCTCACAAGAGGATTCATGCAATAAATCACTCTTTCATTAAACTGCAAGTTACACCGAAACACAGATATTCTTAATTTATTTTCCATTGCATAGGAAATGTATTGCAGATAGGAATCTCTGCTCATTCAATCATGGCATTAGCTGTTTGTTATTTGATATGTAAATTTCTCTCTTTTCCTGAGTCCACTCACTCTCTTTTAGAACACAGCTGATCTGCCCTCTACTCCCCAAATACAACGAAGACAAAAGGAAATGTCAACATTACCTGGTCTTTGAAAGTTCTTCCCAGTGCCTGCTGTCAAATTAAGGCATTTGCAGTCCTGTCCGAGATGTGCACTGGAAGCTCACAAGCCTTCATTTAACTCAATTTAAATATAATAATGCTCCTTAAAAAGGAAACATTTACTAACCATGAAAGACTTCTGTCCTCAAAGATATTTTTCTATGGAGTATTCTGGTGGGGGAGGTGGTGGGGAATGATCCTTAATATCAGAATCTCAGGATACAAGGCAACAGAAGAACCTAACCTCACAAGGGTAATTACACCATCAAAATATATATTTTAAGGAGTCATGACCATGGCTAGAAAACAAAGAATTACAATTTGGTTTAATTCCATAAATTTATAGACTTACACAGTTATATTTGTTAAATTTCAAAAATCCAGACTTCATCAATTGCTTCACATAAATAAGAGGAAAATGTTGCAGGAAGAGATATTTTCTCCTATGTGGATTTTTTGATATTCAAGAGGGATCAAGAAAACCTGTTGTTGCACCGAGGCACGGAATTGGCTTTGGAAGAGAGCATTTTATTAGCAGCCACTTACATATAAGTCCCTGAGCTAAAAGCTAAGAGGACCATGGCACTAGATGTACAAAATGTATATCATCGTCAGAATAGGAGAACCTTCAGGGAGCACACAGGCAAAGAAGGATGTATCCTTAAAAAATTCCACTTGTATGGGAGCTGTGAGAGATGATCTTTGGAAAATGATTTTGTGAGTTTTTTTTTTTTTTTTACTGCTAGTATGTTGGTTATATACACTGATTAAAGTGTTAGTAATCATGATTTAGTTATCTTCTTACTGCCATAATTAGAAAGACTTACTTTTATGCCACTTTAAAAAATTAAAAATTAAAATATCCATTGTCCCTTGTATGTATGTTTTAAGAAGTTCAACAGTGTTCAAACAGTATCTATTTTATCAGAAAATTGTTTACTCTTGAATGTTTAAGACCATTTCCTGCTCTTTGGAAGATGAAAATTATTCTTATTTGGAAATATATCCAATGAGTTGGAAGGCCGATTCCATGAAATTACATTTATCATTCTTTGAAAGGTATAGAAAAAAAACTAAGAACTATGAAATTAGAAGCTAATTAGAACTTTTCTTTCTTTTTTTTCCTTTTTTTGTTTCTACTTAAGTAGCAAATAACTGTGTACATTAGAGATTTCTTTATGTGGTCAGCAAAACCTGGAAAAGAAATCCTAAACATTAAAGAAATAAAATAGACATGTTCTTATTAATGCCACAACTCAAAATAAAATCACAGTCCTTGTCCTCATTCAGATCTCAAACAAAATTCAGTCCATGCATCTTTTCTGATTCTTCATTTTGCATGCATATCACAGATTGCAAGGGTTTTGGTTATTATTATATTTTTGCAGATATATGATCAGGATGTAAAAATTCATCATGTAAATGACATTAAGAGTCAATGAACAATTGAATGCACAACTTGGAAAAACATATTTCCCCATGTAAAAATTAAGCTGAGTTTGGAAAAATTGAATAATTTTCAAAATCAGATAAATTTCATATATGAAGATATACACACACATATACTTGAATTGGGAGATATAAATGAAAGTAATATGATATATTTTCTCCAACTGTTTCTGAAGAGAAATATGGGAGTTGAAAGTCTGGCAAAATATAAATGCCACCTGTCGTATCAGAAAGTCCATGGAGATGTTGGCATCTTTGTTACAAACATTTGCCACATCTTTTCTTACTCAGGAATTCCTGAGGGAAACACTTGTGCTCTCTAGATTTTAAAATGAATTTTTACAACCCAGATGATGGACTGGTATACTTTAAAGTTGAAGTCATGATTTTATAAACACATTTCTCTTTCTTTCTTGACTATCTTACACCATTATGGAGGAATAACAGTTTAAGAATTTTGAATAGGCACTTACTGGAATTACAGTTAATCCTGATACAATCTAGATGGGGAAGAATAGATGAAAAATGAAAATTTATCCTTCAAGGTAATAGCTGCAGACATCCAATAAAATCACAGTCCACCCTTCCGGGGACAGACACATGCAAAGATGGCCACTCCATATCCTTAATTTGTACATACTTCTAGAACCCAGATTTATTTTCATAAAACTTTACTGTTGGAAACAACAATAGAAGGTTTAAGAAAATGGCCAATTCAAACAAAGCTACATGGTGACAAATCTAAGTGACATGAAGAGTTGCCAACTGTCAAAGATGCCTGACTTAGACTGGATGCAACTTTCTCCCCATCTGTGAAAGAACATTGTTTTCAGCAAAATTTAAAAGTGCTCCGTCACAATGGGGTACAGTGCAAGCTCAGCTAGGCTCAGACATCTTGGACCTTCAAAATCTAATATCCCACAAAGGCCAATTGAATCCTTCAGAATCATGGTGGTTGAGTGGAGAGCAAGTCAAAATGATTATCATCTCACCCTAAACTTTTTGGTGGTTTTTGTTTTTGCTTATTTGGTTGCTTTGCTTTGTCCTTTTAATTTTCCTTGGGCACAGAAAGGAAATGGCAGATCTTGGCTGGGCTGCATACCTAGTACAACTTAGAGGAGGGAAGGAATGGCTGCGTGTCTCTTTCAAAAACCCTCTTGTGGCTAAGAAATAGTCATTCTTCATACTGTTTAAGCATATGCCTCCCTTTGGAGCTAACAATGTTATCTCTATGGAATAAGTGCTACTGTCAATACTACTATTGATTTTCTCTTTCTTAAACTTGCTTCTTACAAAAGCAGATGCTAAAAGCACAGAAAGTTTTGTGGGAATAAAAAGACTGTATGGACAACGGTTATTTAAACAGACTATGAGTACGTGGGATGTTTTGTGTTCATTTTCTATACGGATAAGATTTTTGTTGGCTTGGGTTTTAGTATTTAATGCCTTTGGGGAGCAAGACAAACATAAACCTAGATTCTGTTTCCATATAGCTGAGTTTGTCATGTGTCGTCAACCGCATCAGAAAAGTGGTTGCAAACAGCCAAGGATCATCACCTACATAGCTCTTTCTACAGAATGCTTTGCTGTTACATTTCCATGAGTGTTTCCATCTTAGCTAGCAGCCTCTTTGCTACAATAAGGCAATTCATTTTGACTGGAATGTAGTAACCTTTTGTTGGCAGTAGAGGGAACTCTAACAGAACAGTAAATATGTGTTGTGTACTCGAGTTTTTTAACCTTTTAACTATTATTTAACTTAATTTCATACTAGTGTTAATTGAATATAATTCGATGAAACTGCTACCAATAGAATAGTTTTATGTTTTGTTAGTCACCCTTCTGCTCAGAACAATTTAAAAGTTCAAGTGGGATTTCAACAAATGCCCTACCTAACTACATAATATTCTTGTAAATCTATGGAGTTTCAAACTTTAGTCTTCCTCCTCTATTTAATGAATGTCTTTGTGCATTTACCACTTTCAAGAAATACAGTAAAACCTCATTTAATTTTACTCCTCTTGTTTGGAGTTAACAGGAACATTGAAATTTATTGGGCAGAGTATTCAGACCTCATTTAGTATGAGCAAATATCACCCAAGGGGAAAAAATTAATGGATTAAGAAATATTTTAAAGGCCAAGTTCAGGAAGAAAACTTATTTCAAGTACTTCACTGTAAGTTGATGGCACAATTAGCATGAAACAATGAACTCGTCATTATGGATAATTCTTATCCACCCATGAAAATCAAAGTAATAAGTCCTTTTCTTGAGAAAATACGTTCAGCTATGAATTTGTGCTTTTATACGTGCTTGGCAATGATTAAAAGTGTATAACATTTTATGAAAGAAATCAACAATTGAGGCTTTTTCTTCATTCAGCCCGGCTACCTCCTACCCCCAATTCATCCAGGATGGTGAGGTTTTACTGTAGTGAGCCTTACACCTACCAAGAAGCAGGAAAGCATTATCTTTCTGTAGAAGAGCCTGTACCATGAGTGTTCGCATGGCTGTTTGCTAAGGGCCGCAGACTTTGGGCATTGAAGGGTTGTGATCGCTGCTTGACAGCAAAATATCACCGCACAGTACATCAAAACAGAAAGGACGGGACACCACACAGGTCAATTCTCAAAGGAGAAGCCCGGACAACACAGAAAGAAGAAATGCTGGTTTAGGTACCATAACGTAAATTGAAAATTTCATATATATATATATATATTAACTAAAATGCTATTTTTTATTTATTTGTAAAGATATTATTCATAGTTAATAAGACTGTAAGCAAATGCAGCAATTGGAATTTAGACTGAGGCATCATCAAGCCTACTAATTTTAACTTTTAATTAGCTTCATTCGTATATATATGGCTTCCCTTTTAAGAACCTTCGAGTGGCAGGGATCACAAAACAGAAAGTTACATCAAACACAATGAAAAGAATAAAAAAGATGTCTCAAACGAACTAAAGAAATTTAAAGGATGGAAATAAGACCATTGAGAGTTTTAACTTCCCATGGCAAACAGGCTACTTGATAGATGTTTGCAGGCAAAACTAAACAAAACGTGGGAGGTGTGAGTTCAGTGGGGAAGGCTGGTTGTTACCTAGATTGACCGTCAGTTTCACGCGGCCTGCATCCAGCTCCAGGCGCAGAGTGTCGGCCGAGTCTCTGGAAGTGGTCGCCATCAGGATGCCATAGGCACGCTGAGACCGGAACCTCAAGGACACGTCCTCCGCCTCTGTGTGCATCACCACTGGGAGCTGGATTTTCATGAACATGCTCCCATCATAGCTCAAGACTGTTGCCTCTGTAGATGAGAAATGGCTTTCAGTTCTTGGTATTTTACTGCCTTTATACTTTGAAGGAAAAAAAAATTATCTAGCGTCTCCATAGAACACAAAGTTATAAAAATCAGCTCATTTTCTTTAAAAATGATTTTTTTTTTCGCCAGAGGAAAAGGTCCTGAAGGGAGAACTCTGAAATATCTGCTAATGCTCAGGGGCAAAAGCACTTCTATATTTATTCCTACAATCTTTTCTATTACTGTATTCATTATGTTGGAATCTAAGTGTTTATACCAACGTCTTCCTTCTCAAGAGTATTAGCCACTCTGTGAGCTGGTGAGAAATACTATACACAGTTGAATCAATGCTTATACACAGTGAGGTCACCAACTATGAAATTAGCCAATATTGTCTCCAAATTCATCATCTATAACCTGGGAAAATGCTATTGAAACTGCAAGAACTTGGCCTGACCCAAAAACCCATGCTGCTAAGAGAAATTGTTTATTTCATCATCAGTGCCCCAAGCAGATTTTAAAAACAAATCTTTTATATATATATATATAGATTTATTTATCCTTATTGGAAAGTCAGATGCACAGAAAGGAGGAGGACAGACAGGAAGATCTTCCATCCAGTGGTTCACTCCCCAAGTGACCACAACTGCCAGAACTGAGCTGATCTGAAGTCAGGTGCCCAGAAACTCTTCTGGGCCTCCCACGCAGGTGCAGGGTCCCAAGGCTTTGGGCTGTTCTATACTGCTTTTCCCAGGACACAGGCAAGGAGATGGAAGGGAAGCAGGATTGCCAGGATTAGAACTGGCACCCGCATGGGATCCCTGCACATTCAAGGTGAAGACTTTGGTCACTCGGCTACCATGATGGGTCCTCCCCCAAAAAATCTTTAAAAAATGAAGCCAATATCTAATCAGTGGTGATATCGTATAAAAGGGTGGGGGAAGAAAATAACGTAGTGCATTGTCAAGCAACAAATGTTTTTATGCCACTGCGTGTAACACAATTTCTTTAAAGAGCC
Source organism: Ochotona curzoniae (assembly GCF_017591425.1). Taxonomy (NCBI): domain Eukaryota; kingdom Metazoa; phylum Chordata; class Mammalia; order Lagomorpha; family Ochotonidae; genus Ochotona; species Ochotona curzoniae. The sequence goes on from NW_024466599.1 coordinate 66,261,005, forward strand.
ACGAGCTGGAACTTAACTTCAAAGTTTATTTAGCAGTCAGGAGTAATTTAGAACATTATCCATGAGAAAAACCCTGGTGTTGTAAATAATAATAATAATAATAATATAACAGCAAGATATTCGTAAAAGAAACAGTAACTATGTTACTTGGATGTAGCTAAGGAGGCACCTTGCAAGGTGAGTTTGCCTGGCCCTCCCCATTCTTCCATGTAGCAGAAAACCACAGTTTCTATGTAAAACTCACTCCGAACTGCTGTCAGCTGAACAGCACCAACATGGCTGCCAGTTACATTCCTGTTATGACTTTCAGCTAACTACAATAAAATTACCATGGCAGATATTCCTAATCCCTGAAGCCATGACACTTCTGAAATTTTCAGGAGGACAGGGAACTTTGCAGGACTAAAACCCCACCTCAGACTCTACCCCATTTGAACAAATAATTAAAATTTGCCCCAGATATCACCCCTGTACCTCAAGGTCTTAGCATGGAACGACCCTCATCGAGGACAGCTCGTTCCTGAACGTGCTGTATATACTCTCCACTAGTATTTTCTTTGACTTTACAATCACATAAAATTCTGCTTCTCTGCTGACCTGCTTCTAGGCCTTGTTCTTGAATTCTTTCTTGCATCAATGATGAAAACCTGGACCCTGTGACCTCAAGATACCTTGAGTAAACTGAGGAAGAATGGGGTGGCAGTGAAGCAGTGCATGAGTGTTGCTCCGATAAAGTAGGCTGCATTAATAGGGAGCTGCTCAGCACTGTATTAAAAACATAAAGAAGTAATCAGCAAAAACTCTTGATGACAAACTAACTGCTGTAAGAAATAATCAGCATCTTTAGTGCTAAACACCATATGGCGGTGCAAGCTTTCAAAACAACTCTGAGTCATTTTGCTTTTCCATTGGTTCCAGTAACTCAGAATGCCATTTGATAAAAGAAAAACTACCTGGGACCGAAACAAACCAGGGAATTCTCAATTCTCTTGGCTATTTAGATGGAACAGCCATTAACTTCACTGTTACATCTGCACTCGGTATGAACACCGTATTTTGGAGTTGTGGTTCTACAAGTTTATCATTCAGAGATTCAGAAAAGGCAAGTACTGTTTCTAATAGATTGTCAGCATCATTTGTTGTTAAAAGGAGACTGAATATATATCCAGAACCTCCAAACGATGTGTGTTCCAAATCTCCTTCCCTGATTTTCTTCTCTGTTTCATCCACATCTTCACCTAAGGATTCTAGGTTAACATAATTCTTTCTCCACTTGTTTCCATAACAAAAATAGTAAAGGTCCAGTGCTCAAATTCCAGCTTCTCTGAGTTCTGTCGTCCAATTTGCCATGTCTAATCATATGCAAGTATGCAAATCTTACAGGTTCTAATTTCAAGCTGTTTCCTTCTCACTTATCTCACAAAAGGAACTCTGATTCTTCTCACTTCTCTCATTAGACTCTAAGAGCTGCCTCGCTGGTGTCCCTGTACTTATTCTTTCTTCCGAGACACACAACAGCCAAGCTTAACTTTTACGAAAATACATTGTATCAAATTGTGTACCTGTGTATAAAATACTTCTCTTCAATCATTTCCTAATGCAATTATAAAATCGGCACTCCTTTTTAATGAACCCTTCAGGCTCTGTGTAACCTGGACTACAGTCCTCTCCCTAGCATCAGGATTATCCCCTTTAGGGTAATTGAAGAAGCCGCAGTCACACAGACTTCATAACTTCCACAAGTGTTTACCCCTTCAGATCACTCTGTCTTGGAGGGCTTTACACTACATTTGTAGACGGTTGTTTGGGCATCAGATCATTGGCCATTTTTCGTTTCAGAAAGGCCTGCTCAGGGTCAGTATTGTAGCACCACAGGCTACACTAACACTTGGCCCACCCACACGCGATATACGAACACTAGTTCCAGTCCTGGCTGTTCCACTTCTGATACATCCTCCTCCTAACGTGCCTGGGAAGTCACGGATGATGAGCCGAGCATGTGAGTCTCTGTGACCAGCAGGTGAGACCTGGACTGAGTTTTCAGATCCTGGGTTCAATTTGGTCCAGTCCCAGTTAAAGACCATTTTGGGAACACCTCAGCAGATAGAAGAATTGTTTATCAGTTGGCCTTTTGGGTAAATAAGTAAAGATTTAAAAAGAGAGGTAAAAGGGCCTGCTCACTCCTCAAATTGTCATTTCAGTTTTAAAGCTGAAATTGAAATTTACCATTTCTTCTTGTTTGCATAGCATTGTCTTTGCATCCCATTAGAATGCAACTGTCTTGAGGAGAAGGACCAGTCTTTCACGCTCACTAGTCTCACATCACTGAGTGTCCCTGTGAAAAGCTGGGTCAGACACATAGTTGAAATTTCATAAATATCTATTGGGTTAATGATTGTCCTTGATAGCGAATCTTTTTAAAAGATCTTATTTCTGTTTGTACTTCAGGTTGACATACTCACCAAAGAAATTATGTGTTCTACCTAGTATTTGTTGAATTCAATTTTGATAACACATATGAGCTAAATATTTACTAAAGTCTAACATAATTTGATGGAAAGAAGCCATAATTTGACAGAAAAAGACAAACTAGGAAACACAGCTATCAAAGCAGAGACTCCATGACTAGGCACCCACCTGAATACTAAAGAAAAACCAGATCATCCTCTTAAAATTCAGTTGTTCTAATCATAGACAAAAGCTTCCCATGTAGAAAATATATCTACAAACAAGAGTTACTTCAGACACTTGAACTAATTAAGATGATTGTAAAGGGGAATAAACTCTAGAAAATCGTTCCTTACATATTCTTAAAAATAAAATAGGTTGTCAATTTTTCCTTGACTCAGTTGATAGCCAAGTATGGTCCCAATTGTAAAGAAATGAAAGTCTGGATAAAAGCTCAAAGGCTGAGCGCAGTGCAGTAGCCTAGTGGCTAAAGTCCTCGCCTTGAGAGGCTGGGATCCCATATGCGCACCGGTTCTAATCCAGCAGCCCCGCTTCTCACTCAGCTTCCTGCTTGTGGCCTGGGAATGCAGTTGAGGACGGTCCAAAGCCTTGGGAATCTGCATGGGAGACCCATAAGAAGCTCTAGGCTCTTGGCTTTAGATTGGCTTAGCTCTGGACATTGAGGCCACTTGGGGAGTGAATCAATAGAAAGCATATCTTCCTCTCTGTTTCTCCTCCTTTCTGTAGATCTGAGTTTCTGATAAAAAAAAATAAGTTATACAAACAAATAAAAAAGAGTTCAAAGGCCCTTATCAATTGTTCACTTGTGTTGGTATCATGCAGATAGGAAGATAAAAACATTAATTTCCTCTTTCTATTTTTGTTGTACAACCACTCTCTATTTTTCATCAATCCTAAAGACTCTTACACTCCTCTATCAAAAGTAGTTTAATTTGGGGCCAGCATGGTGCCATAACGGGCTAATCCTCCACCTCTGGCACATGCATCCTACATGGGTACCAGTTCATATTCAGGCTGCTCCACTTTCCAATCCAGCTCGCAGCTTACAGCCTGCGAAAGCAGCAGAGGGCCTTAAGACCTTGGGTCCCTGCAACCATGTGGGAAACTCAGAAGACGCTCCAAGGCCCCAGCTTCAAAGTAGATTATTTCAGCTGCAAACTAAGGCAAGCACGTGCTTTTAGAGACATGGATGCTTAGCAATGGGTCATGGATACAGCATGGAACTCAGACCAGTGGAGGCGTAATCAAGATCATTGGGCTTTGATCTTTCCCCAAAAAGCTGCAGGAATAAAAACAACCGAGTAAAGTAATAAGCCTTGAGTGACCCAAATGGCATCTTATGCACTTTTCAGTGTGCAAATAACTTGTTGATAAATTACAACTGAAGACGTAGCTGATTCCTTATTAGACTTAATTAGAGCAAATGGTTAATCAAACAGGAAAACAGAAAATACACAAGGTTGTAGTCTGGAGTTGCCAAGATCTTGGCAGACACCATGCTGACATTTTGAAGGTTAACCTATTTTGTAGTACATAGTAGCTTTACTAAACTTATCCTATCTCCTATAACACAAATTGATCATTTAAAAGGGTTCATTCCAGAGCGTTTCTTCCCAATTGGAAGGAAAACAGCTTCAACCTTGTCTGCTATGTCTCCTTTTCTCTTGTGGTTAAGTTTCAAAACTTTGCTTTGCTGCATTATTTGTTGTCACAGGTCTAAATTGTACACCTGTGCTCGGTTTTGCCGAAAGGCAGTCACATATTGTGATCAACGATGAAAATCAGACAGCAAGCCAAATTATATTGCTCTGACATCTGTCCCTCCACCTGCTAGAGTTCCAACACACGTAGAAAGTGGGCTTCTGATCATGCTAACGCTGTTACTGTACACACAACTGAGAATGATTCCATGTCCTCAGGTCTGCACAAATTCTCAGTTTTATAAAAGAAAAAGCAAAAGGGTAGTTCTCAATTTAATCACTCGGGCATTATTTTATATTACTCTTCCTAATAGAATTAAGACACATAAAAACATTATGTTATGTCTAGTGCTTAAGTTTGCAAGTATTCTGCTTGTTCTTACAAACCCTTTGCTTTCTTAAAGCAAAATTTAAAAATTTTTTAATTGAAACATTATTTCTCTTACTTCAGTGCCCAAAGACTTGAGCACACTTCTTAGTTACTTCAGATTGTCACCCTAAGTTATCGGTCTTTGCTCAATAATAAAAACTTTTCACATGCCACTTCTAACACATTTCAAATCTTGATCAACATTTACATGATCCATAGCTTTTAAAATCAGAGTGTGTGTGTGTGGTATCATGAAGTATTTTCTACTTGATTTGAAACTAAGAGGTCTGGGCAAGATCTTGTGCTAACTAAAGTAGGGCATAGCCGAGAACTGGACGGAAGCCAAATGTCGATTATCCCACATCTCCTCTGCTCTCAGGAGGAACCACCATAGGAAAAGAGAAATTAATCTTGAAAAGCAAAGTCTCCTCACAGAATGATAGTCCAGAAATGAGAATCCACATTCAACACAAACAAAACAAAGCATTCTTCTCAATACTGATTCACCCGGAGACAAAGAAATCTGCAGAAATTTCCAGTTGTCTGATACACAAAAGTGTATGCTGAATCACAGCAATGCAGTTTGTTATTATGCTCTCATTTTCAAATCTGTATACGTTGGCCATCCTTCCTTCTAATTATTACAGTGCAGAAATATCCCCCTTCCCTCCTTCTGGGTCAGAAAATGCTACAGTTTCTATTTTGGTTGTTGCCGTATGCAGTAGCAGAGTACCACCACAGGGTGGTACACCGAGCATGTTTAACCGGATGTCTCTGTAATTCATGTGACAATTGACTAATGCCCTTTTCCAGCATCACTTATTCAGGAAGCATCAGAGTAACTGACAGCATTCTGGATACTTAAAATTAACCCAAAATTTAAAACAAGCAGGTTTGCTAATCTCATATTATGCCTCACTGCATTGTACTTTGCAAGCATCATCACTTTTTGTCACTTTGCTAATTTTCAAAACTAGAGTAAACAAACTGGAGTCAAGAACAAGAATTGGAAAAGGAAGTTTGTACTGAATATATACCATAGAAACCACACTGTGCAAAGAGAGCCAAATTCTAATGACAGTTCACCAGAAAGGCGATCAGCTGTGAGCCTAAGATTCATGCATATATAATCATTACCTATGTGATAAAAATATTGATTTAGCTATTAAACTAGCTATGCTACCAAACATAATAGAATTTTGACAGGGAATTGAATATGGAATTATATTATCAGTTGATTATCACTTATATATATTGTTAATAATAGAATTGTAAGCTGATCTATTATTTCCTCATCAAGATAAAGAACTATAATCACATGTCATATTTTGGTTTTATATAACAACCACATTTCCTTTAGGAACTTTTTGATGAATTAAACTGTTTCAGGGATGAAGAAGTGGCAAACAAGTTAAGGTGCATAATTTAAAAAGAAACATGTGATTCGTGCTAACAGTGCAGTGCCATCTGTAGCATAGCATGAGAAGGAAATTAAACAGCATTAATATTTTTATACTGAATTTCAGTCCCACTGTGGAAAACAAGTGACAGTGGGTTTAGTGACTAAAGCATTTATGTGAAACACTGGGTCGATGGGAAGCACAGGCTCGGAACTCTTTGTCCTGCTGTTTCTTCCGTTAGCCTAGTGTGCACACCAGCTGTGACAGCCCTCGCCCTTCAGTTTTCCTTTAACTAAGCAGAGAATGGAAGCAAGCACCTGCTCAGAGCATCAACAGACACTGCTAAGCCTTATTATCAAGTAGGTAAATGAATCTCCTGTGATCGCGCAGACCTTAGCCAAAGGCAAGTACCTTTGAAATGACGGTACACCACTGAAAACGGTGTTATAACTTAGATGATTTACAGTCAGCTTACTCTTCTGAGAGGATATTGCTTCTTGGATAAGCTGACCTGAAGTGAAATGAGCGGGCTAGCTTAAGTCTCACCCAATAGTGTCAGAGAAGTCACAATTTACAGCTTAGCTGGACTCAAATACTAGTTCTTGGCATACATATTAGCACTGAAGGTCAAGGCTATGTCTAAAGTATCATTTTTTCTTTCTTTTTTTTTTTAACTGGTTAGTGCTCTGAACTTCAAAACAGTCAAAAATGACAGCAGTTATTGTCCATAATACATTCTAAGCTCGTATCATGAAGAGTAATAGAAAACTAAGTTTCTATTTGGCAGTGTATGTCAAGAGCTGCATCTGCCCAGATTCAGGCTCTCGGAAAGTCACTGTGAGGTCATGGGTAATCCATGCCAGGGATGGCTGCAAACTTGCAGAGTTTACTTCAGCCAAGTACACACTGTGTTTCAACGGTCAGCTCAGGCTCAAGGTTAACATTCAATACACTTTTCATCTTGGCAGGGGGAGAAGGGGTGGGAGTGGCCCTTGGATTTTGGAATCTTACCTCTCTCACAGGATCTGCCAAGATAACCTGTTCCGGAACAATCACAGACATATCTGTTCCACCCATCCCTGCACATGCCGTTATTTTTGCAAGGGTTGCTAAGGCACGGTTTTGCTGTTTCCCTCGAGCAGGAAGGCTTCACTCCAGCAGTACTTTGAACTTCAGCCATTTGTCGGATGTCCTTGCTCTGGCCATCAATGAACAAATCTCTGATGCAGCCCACGTAGCCGTAATTGAGCAGAGCAGTCCATACTTCGGTGGGGAAGACAAGGCCAGCCTTGTTCTCTGGCAAGCCCCCCAGGTACAGCTCATCATCCAGGTCCAGAATCTCACTCTCCCCAGGGGCAGTGTAGGGCGTGCGCAGAGTGTTGACAGAAATGGTACCTGTTGTAAGACAAGAGAAAGCAAAGGTCTGCACAGGGCGTACTGGGTTCCAATGATCACACCCTCTCTTTTCATCGGATTCCTCAGTGTCTGAGGCTTCCAAGTGAAATTAAGACTCTGGGGAATAAAGGAACCTACCAAATAAAACAGACCATAACAGAAACAATACATATAAAAAATTGATACATAACTTTATGCAATACAGTAAGAACCCTTTTGTAAGGGCTTGTTTTAAAAGCTCGTATGCATCTGCACCTAAAGAAAGATAATATGTCCCCCTCTGCAAATGACTTGCTTTGAGTATAAGAGTCTGATAAATTCCCCGTGTCAAATGCAAAGTACCTCACTCCTACATATATCAATCTATTGATCTCCATGCTTTTAGTTGCCATATTTATAATACAAGCATAATAATAATGATCTATCTCATAGGGCTTCTGTATTAAATAAAATAAACCTGTGCCTGACTTATAATAAGCAGTACGTAAATGCTTGGTACTATAGTTCAGTGACAGAATTAAATGAAACAAGCTGCCCTCATCTTTGTGATACACATTATTTACTCTTATAAATTAATAATACTCCTCATTCTAAATGTAAGGAGAGTAAAATACTGTTTTATAAAAAAAAATAGGAATCCAGAACCCAAGTATGAGAGTAACTTGAATCCATTAATAGAAAATTATTTAATGATCACAGTGACACACTTGTGGCATCTATGGAAAAAAGGAAAACGCAGAGACTGAAAACACATTCTTGATCACAACTTACGTTGGCAAGATTTCAAAATGCTAGGGGAAATTAATATTGTAAAATAAAAATACGCTGTTTTCAATTTTTTGTACCAAAATAAACGTATCTTTAATTTTATTTTGAATAAATGTTTAGAGGTCAACTTGCATTTAAGTCACCTTAAATTACATCACTGTTCTCTCTCCAGAAATATTTATAAAAATGCAAATAGGCACCTGGACAGGAATTCACAAGGACCCAATAGCACATTATCCCAGACCGATTTTCCAGGTCTAAATCACAAGGCAGATGAGGAGGAGTCCAGTAAGAGAGGGGGTTGGAAAGGCTTGATGTCATCGTAAGGCACTGACACCGGACAGAGCTTGGGACGGAAGGCAGGCCCAGAAGTAGAGATAAAAGAGGGGGAAAATGGGACAGGTAGGAAGTGGCTTTACAGAATACCCAAGGTCTGTGGCAAATGAAAGTACATAATGAAATGGAGACACTAGGATGCTGACCCCTCCACTGCACCCAGGAGCGTGTGGAGTCCAAGCTGAAGGAACTGCATTTGGTCAGTGTGATGGGATCTTTACAAAGGACGGGTATGGGACCCACTGACAGAGACTCCCCCTAGGGAGCCAAGTCATTATGAGGATACCAGACTTTTACAGAAAGAAATGAAGAAAGGCTTCTAGGGGAGAGACATTCAAAGGCATTGCTAGTTTTGCCTTCCAATAGAAGAAGCAGAAAGGAAAAAAAAATAATTCTTCTACTCACATTGATGCAAATGTCCAGGAGAAAACCCTCATTTTATGAACACAGGTGACCATAAAATTTGAAAAATAATGATGTCTCTTTTTTTGGAAAATAAAATACATAACAGACAGAATGGTGACTTTTTCCCTTCCAAATACAACAATGATTACATTCATTTATGAAAGAATTGCTTCGTGTACAGCATTGTCCGCACTGCTCCAAAGTGTACATTAGTAGGTGACCCCTACACTCTGCAGAAGCTAAATAAAATTAGAAAATGATGAGAAAGAAGGATTGGTGACAGCAGGAAAGGTAGATGTTTTAAAAACTACATGCGTCTTTTTGAAAGCTTAGTGAAATGACCACAATGACGTGGACTATACAAAAAAAGGAGAGGTTCCTCTCTTTTCCAGTTCTTCCAAGATGACTTCCTAACAGCGGTGGAATTTTTGGAGAGCTGTTAAAATACACCTTAGAGTGGATTTTCTAGAAGTTAAGCAAATGGAAAAATGTATTACAAGGAGTTGGGATACATTTTTACAATACATAATGTTTTGCCATGATTTCTACTTTAAAAAAAATTTATGGAATAAATGTGATTCAGTCTGGGAAATAAAGAAACACTGGGCAAATTGTATGATCCTTTTTCCAGATGCCGCAGTCTGATGGGAAGATGCTTGGAGGGTTCCTGTGGCAATGCGATTCTTGGGCTTGTCCAATCTGATGTACCCGTCTGCCTCCTGTGCCGTTTCCACAGCTCACTGTACTGTGTCTGTACTCTTGGGGAGCAAAACCGCTCTTAACTATTCCAGACAATCATCCACAAGCACGAACAGCTTGACAGTAAAGAAGGAGAGGCTGGGTCTCCTGGTTATTATTTGTGATGTGACAGTACCTGCTTTGAACAAGGTTCTATGTGAAAGCGCAGGTAGGTTTTTAAGAGATGGCCAGTATAACTTCATCCACAGAGTTTTCTGATCACAATTCACAAAGTCAGATGACAGTTTTCATACAGCCCAGCGCATACCACACTGGAACCAAAAATTTAACAACAACAATTTATCCCTTCTGTCTCTGAGGCATTCTGAAACTTTCTCACTGTACTCTTTTATTAAAACAAATTTAGAGCGTTGAGTGGATTTGAGAATCAGCTAACAGGTGGTAACCCACAGTTCAGGAAACATTTGTAAGAGGTGAGTGTTCACCATAGGAACTGAGAGGCCTGAATCCCACCTCAGAGGGAGGGCCTGGGTTCATCCAGCTCTGTTCCCAAACCCCTCCTCTTCCTACTGCCTGCCTTGTCATGCACACGTAGTTGGATCTCTGTCAGCCACATCTCTGTCAGCAGAAGAGTGAACTGGTAACAGTCTCTTAGGCTTCCGTCTGGCCCAGCGCCTGCAGTGGTGGAACACTGGGAGCTCTCAGGGAGCAGAGAATGCTGTTTACCTGCCTCTCTGGTTCTTACATCAAATTATAAAAATAATATAAAAAAACATTGTTTGGAAATTATTATAAAAAGCATTTCGTTTACTATCTCTTCATTAAACAATTCTAGAAATCTCATGGAAAGAGGAAACACAATACAAAAGAAAGAGAAATCTAATCCTAGACACACAGGACAAACTCCTGTCTCACACACAATACATCAAAATATTCCCTGAAATTGCATGATGGAATGGAGAACTATAAATCAAAAACTATTTTTCTCTGCATAAGCACTTGTATTTTAGAAGATATTTGTAAACCATAAAGGCTAAATGATAAAAAGAAGCAGCACATAAGCAACAAAGGAAACAATTACTTTGACATTTTTAATTTTATGGAATAAAAATTAATAGAGATGATAATCACTTCTTATCAATCAGATTGGTCTAGATATTTATATTTTACTCAATATATCAATAAACATCCTGATATCTATATATTTGAGAAAGGTGATTTGAATCTCAGACTTCATTCATGTTTTGCCTCACTATAAATGAGAGAGCGTGCTCAAATAAGAGTCATCATCAAATCTGAATTAATCTGAATCAATGCAATCCACATATATGAACAGAATGAAAATTTAAATATTAAGATTCCCAAGTGCTCATTTCATTATAATTGAGTTATAAGGATTGTGGTTACAAAAGAATACATCAAAACTTTGTTCATTGATAAGTACAATTGAAAAATTGCTACAGCTACTAATATAAATCAACAGATTATTAGAATTTTTCAAAGGCTGAGATGCATAAATTTGGAAATTAATTTTATTTTATTCCAAAATAAAATAATTTTAAAGATAAAAATCTTGGTATCCTTCTGTCATGTTTCCATAACCACAAATAAGATAATTCATCCAACCACCATCCAGCCCTCTCATGCTCTTTTCATAGTATGTCCAACTTTTCCATACTTTGAATTCCTTGCCACAATAGCTATATTGCTAATTCTGATAAATTAAATATATTCTAAAGATAACTTTGTATTTAAGCAGTTGAAATTTCTAGGTGACAGATAATTGAGAAATCTTTAAAAGGATCGTGGAACACATGTTTTATAAAAAAATTGTGCCTGGGTTTCAGAATTGTTTTTCACCAAAACTATCTTTTAGTCTCATTTTCCCATGATACTTAGGGATTTACTTATATTTAAGAATGCAACATATGCCACATTACCTTACCGCTTAAAAGAATGAAATTACAGCCAACAAATGAGTTTGCTAGTTTCTGAATCTTATAATTCTGATGTAAAAGCATTGGATAACATTTATTCTTAAGTCTATTTTAAAGACATGTAAAAATAAGCATAGATAATAAGCAGATAAGGTATTATTTATTTAAGACTATCTGTTAGCAAAAATTTTGTAAAGACACAACTGTGGCTGAAAACAACTTTTATTTATGAAATTTGAAATCAACTTTATAATTGGATGTGTTATTCATAACTTGCTAATTTTTACTGTTGTTTCCATCCAAACTTTCTCAGCTGTTGTACTTTCAGATAGTTTACAGGGTGAGAAGAAACACTGAATAAAGGTGAGATTTGAAACACATTAATTTAGTTTCAAGTTTTAAATTCCTAGGAAAAGTTGAAATTACTACAAGAGGAGGAATGGATATGTTGTGCTGCAATGGGAAATGATTTATCTTGGTGAGATGAAAAGAACGTTCCTTTTCTAGCTGTTCAACGAAACTCCTGGAAAGAATAGTCAGGTCATGGGTCTCCGAAGAAGCTGGGTGTTGTGGCATACTACACTGACCTATTGCTTCCGTTGTCTGCATCTCACACTGGGGTGTCTGGATGAGAAGCACACACCTCTGACCCACTGGCTGCTGATGCATCTTCTGGGAGGCAGCTAGGTGCTGATGATGGGCTAAGAGCTTATGTCCCTGCCCCACACAGGAGACCTTGATCACATCACAGCTCCTGGCTGTGTCAGCCTTGGCTGCTGTGCCATTTGGGCAGTAAACCAAGATTGGTATCTCTCTCTTTGTCTTAAATAAATAAATAATTTTCTCAAAATAAAGGTATTTGGCATACCTGTGGCTCTTATGTAAAATAAGTGAATTGACTAGATAGTACTAATGTTTTTTTTTAGTTAAAATAGAATAATTGTTTGATAATAGTTTCAGTTAAATGTCAATTTATCAACTATAATTCTAGTTTGCTGCTTCCATACAAAATCAGAATCCATGCAACTACAAATTTACTGGTCGAATATCCATTATAATGACAAATTCAAATTCAATTAAGCATCATTTTATAATTAATAAACGCAAAATACAATATTTGCCAATATAGTAGCTATAAAATATAAACTCTCATCTAATAGTTTAAAAATAATATTAACAATAAAAATTTTGTGGTAGTAGGATAATGAAATTTAAAAAATATGTTTCCCTTCAGAAAAAACAATGACATGTATTAGGTATACAAAAGAAACTTAAATAAACAACAAAAATTCTTATTCCATTTTTCTGTTTAACTGTTTTCTGCTTACTTGAATTCACTTGTAATTGGGGAACTTCAAGAACTAAACATCTACATGCATACATTTATATATATAAATGACAATAAACCTTAGAATAAAATTTCAAAGTTGGAATATTGTTTGCACAAGTTTCAGGTATTCCACAATGAGGGTCACCAGGATTGGATGTGGTTAGGGAACTGCCGATCTCCTACAGCTACAACTGAACAACAGAGCTCAGGTTCTCCAAGCCAAGCAAGCCTAAAATAGAGATTTGATACATAGACACAGCTTAATTTCTTAGGGTTCGACTGATGTTTGCCAAGTCCATAGGCTGACGTGTAAAACAAAAAGGCCAAGCTGATGATTCCCTATGAGAGATTAACTATCACGGGACATAGAGTAGTAGTCATTAAGGTCTGCCAATATGAGATGACAATGTTTAAGCAATGTTTACTTCTTCTTTATGAGGAGAAACTGTTTCAAAAGCCAGTATGGGTTTTTTTTTTTTTGTGCATAATGGATTTTTTTCCCCCTGCAACAGATCTTACCATGGGAATTAAATCTCTCTCTCTTTTTTTAAAATATGCATTTGTTTATTTGAAAGATGGAGTTACACAGAGAGGGAATCACACACACACACACACACACACACACACACACACACACACACACACACACACACACACCTCTTTCCAATGGTAGTTCTAACACCCAAATGGCTACAATGGATGGAGCTGGGTCAATCTGAAGCCAGAAGCCAGAAACTTCCTCTGGGTTCCCCAAATGGGTACTGGGTGCAGCACTTAGGCCATCTTCTGCTTCTTTCCCAGGCATACTAGAAGGGAGCAGGATGAGTAATGTAATAGCCAGGATACAACATGGGAGGGAGGCGTCATAGACATCAGTCTTACTCAATAAGCTACAGCACTGGCCACAAAGGAGTCAAATCTTAATCAAATGTGTGTTTGGGAAATGAGGGTTCTGAACAAGCAGAGTTCCATAAATAAGAAAATATGGAGTAATACTGCACAAGGATTTGCACAGTCCCAATTTAGTTATCTTGCCTCCATCTCTACTCGGAGGATAATACGCAAGTAATGGTTAGAAGAGGACTGGCCTCTGTGAATTTCTTTTCTCCGGTCATGTTAATACCTTTGAGTTATACAACATCTGGGGCTTAGCTAAGGTGCCTCTGTGAAGCTCTGATTTCACAATTTCCACAAAACCAATCCTGTAAAATGGACATTTTAGTAAAAACAAGTTTATGATATCATATTAAATGAATAGCCTGAAAAGTGTGTCTGTATTATAACTGCAACTATGTAAAATATGTGAGCATGATAGAAAAGGCTTGAGGAAAATATTCAAAAACATATGCTTTTTAAGTTTGGGGAACACAGTACATTAATTTTTATGTATATTCATAATATGTAAATACTAACATTAATAAGATGGCATAATACTTATATGCAAAATTGACACTATCTAGTCATTAAGTAAAATAACTGGTAGATTATGATGAGGCACTTCAGTATTGCCATTGATCAGTAGTAGTTTGAGAATGGATACAAATAAAGTGTTATAATTGTGTTATAATAAAGTGTTACAATTGTACTTAACGATTTTCTCAGTGTATCCAACATAGGCAAAAACAAGAGTGGAACAGGGTTAAGTTCCACTCTTAGTAAGTTCCAAACATAGTCAGAGGGGAAGTTAAAATCAAGACATATACAGAGAACTAGTGCAATGGTTGCTCAAGTCCAAATGTCTAAGTGTGGTGACTCATGAATGGGGCGCACAGGAATCAGTACTGTTAATACAAAGCTACAAAGTGCTGTTCACATCAAATAGCAAAACTCTAATTATGTGCTTTGGAGAAAACCTTGTGCCTTTCCACTGTAATTTCTAGTTCTTAAACTGGAACTCTGTGACTTCAATTCAAATCTCAATGGCTGCTTAGCTGTTAAATGTAGGCTTACCCATGAACAACTGCTGATATAATCTGCTGTACCCTGCTGCACATAAGTGGTGTTTGACAAGAATAATGAGTTTTCTCTTTGATTTCAATGTGTAACGATGGTTTGCCAAAAAAAAAAAAAAGTGACTGGCATTTTGCTATAAAAATACGTGAGAGGATACCCTTGACTGAGCCAAAGAACTTAACACAAATTTAAACAACATTCGTGCTCCAAGAAAAACAGTTATTAACCTCATCGTTATTTTAGTGGTATTCATACTTTAGCTCAACATCTGGGCAGCTGCTCTGTGGTAAGACTGGAACTAGAAGAGTGAGATAAGGGAAGTCTGACGAAAGAGGAGGAGCTGGCAAGTAAATATTGAGCTGTAAGTCCTACAAAGTTGTCAGCATCACAGACATCTTCAAACACACTGAATCAACTTAGAGCTTATGCTTGGTTAGTATAGCTAAGCCAGCCAAAGGCAGTACCAACTTTTTGCAGCACTGAAGTCATCCACTCTGGTCCACTAAATCATAACTACACTTTGAATAGTTCCTCCTGTGCTAGCACAGGAGCAGGATTTGAAATCATCCGTGCTGACTCAGCCTACGTGTCTTACTGCATTACCATTGGTCATAGACTGAGGAGTCATTGGAAGAGAGCTTATATTGTGTGGAGAGAACAGCTATGGCCAAACAGTGTTAATCAAAGTGGGGTAGTTAGAATACTTCTTTCTTACCCATTTGAATGAGGAAGTCTAGAAAAATACAAGATAAAACATCATTTTTTTTAAAGATTTATTTATTTATTGGAAAGTCAGATATACAGAGAGGAGGAGAGACAGAGAGGAAGATCTTCTGTCCGATGATTCACTCCCAAAGTGAGCGCAATGGCTGGTGCTGTGCCGATCTGAAGCCAGGAGCCAGGAACCTCTTCCGGGTCTCCCACACGGGCGCAGGGTCCTAAGGCTTTGGGCCGTCCTTGACTGCTTTCCCAGGCCACAAGCAGGGAGCTGGATGGGGAGTGGGGCTGCCAGGATTAGAACCGGCGCCTATGTGAGATCCAGGTGCATTTAAGGAGAGGACTTTAGCCGCTAAGCCACGCCGCCAGGCCCAAAACATCATTTTTTTAATTGAGTAAGGTGTTGACAGAATCCTTCTAATGAAGAGACCAAAGGTCAGGGCGCAAGCAAGATGGAATGCATGCTTCCTGTGGCCACATACTCCAGTTCTCAGATGGGACTTCAATATTTCATTCTTATATAACTCTTCTTCTACTAACATGTTTGGCAGATGATAGAAGGTTCTCATGAAGAAGCAGGAACAAAATTCCTATTACAAAAAGCTAATCATGGGCCCAGCACAATAGCATAGTGGTTAAAGTTCTTGCCTTGCACGCACCTAGATCCTATATGGGCACCAGTTCTAATTCCAGCAACCCCGCTTTCCATCCAGTTCCCTGCTTGTGGCCTGGAAAAGCAGTCGAGGACGGCCCAAAGCCTTGGGATCCTGTACCCGTGTGGGAGACCCAGAAGAGGCTCCTGGCTCCTGGCTTTGGATCGACTCAGCTTCAGCTGTTGCAGCCACTTGGGGAGTGAATCATCGGACGGAAGATCTTCTCTGTCTCTCCTCCTCTCTGTATATCTGCCTTTCCAATAAAAATAAATACATCTTTTAAAAAAAGCTAATCATTTTTGAACCACACTTTACTTTCTTAGGGTATCTTTTGGAGGACGGTACTATATTTGAAAAAGGATAGTACCTGTTATCCTATATCGTTTAAACTACTTCAGGTCAGATAATTTAAACAAATATTACTTAAAAATTGCACTTATAACTAACTAAACGAGTGCTATTATTGTTCAAATATGAAAACAACAGTATACCTATCAGAACATTAGCGGTTATTTTTCCCTTTACTTTTGTTATTTAATTATCTGTTGAGTCACTTCAATGCCCAAGAAAACACCAACGACTATGAACACGAAAAATAAACAATGTACTCCCTCTTCATAGACAGGTTTCTCTTACAGATCATTTAAGGGGTTTTTATACTTTAACTGCAGCCACCAAATTTAGTTTTAGCCTTCATGTCAATCAAGACAACCAAGGGTTATTTTGACATCAAATAGCTATGGCTCAGTTTCCTTAACATGGTCATTCAATATTGCAAGAGACAGAAAAAGTAACTCTTAGTTCTAGGTACACTTTACTATAACAACTAAGATAATGTGGTATGCAGTTTTTAAATATTCACACATATTGTATCTGAAGCAAAACAATAGATATTACCTTCATTAACCTTATGCCAGGAAATAGTCCACATTGCCCTCTTATCATAGTATTAGCACGTGTAAACACTATATGAAAAGTATTTTTCATATAGCCTCTGAATACAACAGATATAAAATGATTAAAGTGAATTATTTCATGAAATTCCATGCTTCTTGTTTTAACTGAGCTTTGAAACGTATACTTTCACTTACTCAAGCCAGAAATATCCCTTAAGTAAAAAGTACCTTTATACCAAACTGAGCAGTGTGCAAATACAGAACTTAATTAAAATACTATGTATGAAATATTAACAAGTACAGCTATTAAAGTTACATTAAACTCCCTCGAGATAGGCCAACATAACATAAATTATCTTTTTTTTTCCAATTTAGTAAAGGGCAGAATTTTGCTGTCTGAATGAACTTAAGTTTTCAAAATGTTTGTTTTACTTCACAAATCTGAAATTTTTATCAGACATTACCACTGAAATGTAACCAAGCATAGTAACTTAATATTTCCATTCTATTTCAACAGAAATTTTATGCTTTATTTTCTTTCTTCCATGTACAGAGCACTTTCTTAGAATTTGTTCTCACACTGAACGGAGCTTTGAAAATAAATTGCACATATCTGATCTTTGATGTTCTTCAATAAATCACAGAATAGTTACCAAACTACTGATATTTTGGATGAATTAAAGAACTTCAGCAGAAAAGAATCGATTTTATTTAGCTTGATGACTAAAGTATTCATCTGGAACTCCACTGGAATAATGAGATTATACTGTGTTTTGTGTATATGTTTATGATGGAAGTGCATACACAGATATTCATGCAAAAACACAAAGAAACACAGACAAGCACATGCATAAGCACACATAGGCATGCTTATAGTTCACACAGGAAAAGGAGTGGAAAGAATAGCCAAAACATGTGTTATTGTTACCAAATAACAGGTAATAGCAATTGCTTTTACTTTGTTTTGTATTTGCTTTACAAATTTTCTTTTATATTTTTTTCTATTCTGTTGTATTTTCTAATATTAACATACTGCCTTTTATGTTTCCATATCAAGAAAATGTCTCGATACTAGGTGATTAAATGCACTGATCTAAAATTTGCTTTTCTTAATTTTCCTAAAATGTCCACTTACTCTGTTATATTCACATTCAAGCAATAAAATCTGATATAAAATATCACTTATTTTCAAACTTTTATTTTAGATGTATCTTAAGTCCTACTGCCATCTGCAAACTAATGCTTCAAAGCACTCGCAGCCCATGCTAACACTGCTTTTAAAAATGAGTGTTCCTAAGTGGCACATTCACTGCTAACTCCATCAGACAAAAGCTGGAAGAGCCAAAAAGAAACTTTTTTTACTGCATTTTTGGGCTTCCCTCAATGTACATTTTTCACCTTAGCTCACAAAAATTAAGAGATATTCAACTGTTAGTGGATCGTTTCAGGAAATGGGAAGATTTAGGGGAACACATCTCCGGAGCTGTGGATCAGAAACAGTCTCCAAGATGGGGGGAGGTGGGGAAGAGCAAGCTCAGACCAGCGATCCCAACTTCCTTCAGTTCTGCACCTCACTCTCTCTTCCATGACAGTTGAGTGCATTTGTTCCCTTATTTCATTGGCTGAAAAAAAATAAAATAAAATCCTGCGGGAAGGTAAAAATCAATCTTCCTATACTGATCAAGAGAACAACAATATCAAATACAGAAAATAGGGAAATGGAAAGAATTTCACTGTAGAGAAAGAAAAACAGTGGCAAGAGAATCCATGCAAGCTCAGCCCCAGGATCTCAGCCCGTCCCTTCTGAAGCAGGACCATAATCACGGTTTACAGGGTCCAAAAGGAGGACTAAGGGTCGTCTGTCTGGCCTGTAATCCCCAACTTGTGTGACCATCAGTCTCCTGGAGAGTTCTGTGCAAATGAGGAACTCTCAGCCACATCTCTGGGTGACCAAGATGGAGCTGCTGGCTCCTGGCTCTGCCCTGGCCCAGGCCTGGCTGTTGTGGCACTTCATTAAGTAAGCCTGTGTGTGTGTGTCTCTCCTTCTTTCTCTCCTTCTATCCCTTTTCCCTCTCTTTCACAGTGGTGAGTATATGTGTGTCCCTACTCCTGTCTCCTTCTGCCTTTCACGTAAGATAAATATGCATTTAAAAAAGAGAGAGAGAAAAGAAAAAAAAAAGATTTCTCTGTAGCTGTGTATCCAGATCTCTCTGTGTCAGGCACTTTCTAAAATCCCCTTGGCTCTTCCCTACTCTCCCTCTTGTCCTTTCAGGATTCCAACACCTTAGTGGTCACAGGGTCTCTAACATCACAACAATCAACCTCTAAACTCCCTAAATCTCTCCCAAATATGTGACTTCCTCAAGGAAGCCTTCCCTGTCCTCTTTCTTCCTGTTTGGTTCTTAGAGGAAAACAGAGCAGGAAAGAAGCCAGGGGAATGAATTCTTGCTGCTAGATTTCCAAATATCTTCCATCAGAAGGAGAATCTGTTTGGAAGGTAGCTTAGCTTTCCCACTGTCTTTCAATGCCCTGTGCTAATTTAAAGTGTTTTTAATGGTGTGCCGTAGATAAAACTCTGTTGTACCAAATTAAAGACTTATTCACTTAGGAAGTTATTCCAGATGCCATCTGACTACTTGGGGTTTAACACCCAACCATGATGATTAATCAGTTCCATCTGATTTTTGTATGATTGAGAGACACAGGTAACAAAACAGATTTTTTAAAAACTATACAATTTAAAGTGATGCAGAAAAATAATGTTAAATGTATGGTGTAATTCTTAGAAACAGCAGGGAGTAGTGTATTACAGGATGTAAACAACATAGAAAAAATGCTAAATTACCTGATCGTCCATCTCTCTGGAAGTCCACGTGATACCATTCTCCGTCGTTCACTTTCTTCTGCAGGGCTTTTATCTTTATTGTACCTGACCCCATGTCCAGGAGGAGGTAGAGGTGACCATCCAGCATCTCGATAGCAAAAAAGTCAACTTTTATCATCTGTGGGTGCTTGGCATCTTTCTGATGTCTTGGCTTGCCATGACTAAACAGGATGAGACCATTTGGCTCTGTTGTGCGAAAATCAAACGATATGGACCCTGTTTTCTTTGCATTCCATTTAGGCAAAGAGATGAAAGACTCTGGGGTTTCAAAGGTGATTGGATCTAAAGTAGCAACATTCTCACATTTAAATGCCACCACTCCATGGATCTTCATCTTAGGATCTCCTTGTTTGGCAAGTCGAGACAATTCCAGCCGTACATCATTATTTTTATATACAACCTGTGTGCAGATGGATAACAATGAGAAGCTAGAATTCATATGTTCATGTCTGCAATTAACATCAGCTCATTCAACTTTCAAGCAAACCATGAGAAAGTACACAATATTTAGTGTGTTAAAAAAAAACCTTTTCCTCAGGAACACAAAATTCAAATATCCTGTGATTGAACAGTAACCAGACCAATTCAATTCAAACAGAGTACTTGCAGATATAAATACAGAATCACATAAACTGCCTGTGTTTAACTAAAATAACCTAAAGAAATGGTCATATAACTTTCATTATTGTATTAGAATTAACATGT
This sequence comes from Ochotona curzoniae, assembly GCF_017591425.1. Taxonomy (NCBI): domain Eukaryota; kingdom Metazoa; phylum Chordata; class Mammalia; order Lagomorpha; family Ochotonidae; genus Ochotona; species Ochotona curzoniae. The sequence continues at coordinate 66,281,622 of NW_024466599.1, forward strand.
AAAGACTTACATTTATAAAATAGTACTTGTTCATTGTCTATTTTTTAAATAAATACAAATATTGAGGCTATCTAGTTTTCCTATTATTATCATGAGTTCAGTTTTTATATACCGCTACCAACATAGGATCACTTTAATAGACTATATGTCCACTGTGCACAGGTAATTTATAACCAAAACAAGTTGAGATACAAAATTTATAAATTTATAAAAAGCAGTTAACTATTGAGATACTTCCAAAGTTTACAGAAAATGAAGAGTGTATCTTATGAAAAAAAAGTTTTTAAAAGCAATGTACTTTATTCATTTCACAGTTTCCATTAGCTTCTTGAAGTCTCCTCTGTCCTGCCCTGTCCTACATTACCAACTAAATCTGATAACTAATGCGGAACTCTCATGTGTGGAGGCCAGTCTTCCTCTAAATCCATCCAACGTGTATCACTGTGCTCCATTTTAGTTTTAACTTACAGAAGTTCCAAGCTAGAATTGTCCTGCACTTTCCTTTTCCAAGGCACTTGCTTTAATGTGACTAAAAGACACTTTTTTCTTGAGTCCAGACACATTGGTCATTGGTCAAATTTACTAGCAAGACTCAAAATTATATACATTGGCTATCACTCCAAGTTGACAAATTCACAGATATTTTGACATAAAGAAGAAAGTATGTCATTTTTAAACTTCTAAATTATATAAAAATTTATACATTGAATATTTACATTTTTGAATACACAGGCCATACTGAGTTAAGGGTGAATTAATTATCTATATTCATGTAACTATAAATTCACTTATGAAGAGAATCGAAACTTCACAGCATCCAACATCAACTTACTCTAAATTCATCTAGCTACATATAACAATGGGTTTATAAAATAGGAAACATAAGAAAGCCTATATTTGATTGACTAATGCTGTGATGCCAGCTAGACTAACATATACTATTCTTTCCAAATCTGTGGTTAATTATAGCACTGCAGCTGATGAGCCATCTGATATGATTTGTTAATACTTTATTATTCAGAGTGATGAGGAGTTCAAGTTCTGATATTGGATTCCCTAAGTTTAGATCCTGGCTCCAGCATTACACTGTGTGATTTCTCTAAGCCTTATCTTTCTATTCTATAAAGAGAAAATATTTCACAGGCTGGTTTAAATGATTCAATAAAAAATTACATGTAAGTCAGAACATTTACATAAGGAAAATATAACCAATAAAAAGCATTTTTGAAAATACCAACTATATCAAATTACGTGAAAATAAATACCATCTTAACATAAGCTGACACAGATATTTCAGTTGTAAATTAATTCATTATATGGAAACATTTAGAAATTAAACCCACACACATAACTGGTTTTCACATGTCATTTGTGCCAATGAACTAAGTCGCATTTTTCTCATTGCTGGGCTTGGTATTTCAGTTTATCTTTATCCTAAGGATTATTATAAAGAAAATCCCTTATTTTTCGAACAAGTATGTACAATGATTTAACAAGCATCCACTGACAACAAAAAGAAGAGAAAATGAACTTAAGCAGTAACAAAAAGGAATAACATTAATTCTGAGAAAATGCTCTTGAAAAGAGAAAGCACTACTAAGCCTTTGGGAAACTGATTTAGGATTTCTTTTCTTTAGAAATCTTTAGAAGTGGAGAAAATGCTTTTCGTGGATGACTTTCCAAGTTTTATAACCTCTCACCCGTTTCTCTCACGCTATCCAGCTCCATGATGTTTCTTTTATTTTTCTTGGTGATTTATGTATTATATAATTAGAGATGCGCCGGACACCAGCATTGATCAGGAATGGATATTTCCTAAACGAATGATGTAGATGGTTCTCTTGATCAATGCTAACAAGTCACTTGTACAATCAAACTGCTTTAATAGGATTGCATGACATGAACAAATGAATATATCAAATGATTCTGATATCAGTCACTACGCGTTTGAAGAATGTGGAGTTAGTGTAATTACAAGCAAAGATTTCAGTGCTAGACATACAAAATCCCTTAGAAGAATCAATGATTCTTGAAGCTGCAGGGGTAAAAAAAAGTAGAAATAATCCATTGTTCGTGTTTCTTAGGGCAGTCATGCACTCTCTTTCCATTCCCTTCTCCCTGGCCCTACGCACACCCTAGGAAATGAGTGAGCATCAGCATCTGCTTATGTCAGTAACATTTTTGTTTATTTCAGCCCAGCACCAAAATCAATGCCCAGCACACAGACGTCCAATAAATATTGAGAGCTGCATAAAGATCTTCCATTACTTTTTAAAATCTAGCTTCTAGATTATGATGTTGATCTGTAATATTACTTAGACATATGGTTAAAAAGCTGTAGCATATGGAATTGTGAACCAATCTCACACTTGGATGATCATTTTGGGTCTACTTTGCTAGAAAAATGTGTACTCTCCTGTACATTTCCAATTCACAAGTGATAAGCTGGGTTTGAACTTTGGGAAACTTCATTTGCAAGCTCTCATTTTAAGGTGTAAATTAAAGCTCTGCAGAGATATAAACACATGCCTAGAACTACGTTGAGGGTGAGCACAGTGTGTATTCTGTTTCCATTTGTGTTTATTCAAGGGCTACCAGAGAAAACGGAAAAGCAGTTTTGGATCTGTAGGCTTCTGGCTTTCAGATTTACACTACAAAGTCACCTGACCCAGATTTCATAATTATTCTATTTTCTAACAGTTAGACTTATTCTAAAAATGACCTGAATCTAGTTCAAATAGATTAATGAAAAGCTAGAAAGTATTCCATTTTAAAAAACAACATGTGAGCTGCTTTTGCCTCTTTCTAAACTGATTCAGTAATCAGTCAAAGGATTATTTTGCAAATCTTCATATATCTCTGTTTCTATTGAAGTCCATAATTCATATATTTCATTTAAAATCTATATATACTCCAACACCCAAAAAATGTCAGTATTATAACACAGCTTTTTGGAGCTTAGTAATATAAAGACATTTTTGAGGTTATTAGTTTTAACCTAAATGTTTCGTGGGAATTTATGTTGAGTATCGAAGGATATAAACCTAAAATATCATTGTTTCTTTTTTCTTTTTTTTCAGTTCCTTTATATTTTCAAAAACTTTCATAAGGGCATTTTCTCTTTCCTCCATATTTTCCTCATTCTGGGGCCAGTGCAATAGACTAGTGGATAAAGTTCTTGCCTTGCATGTACTGGGATCCCATACAGCCTCCAGTTATAATACCCCAGCTGCTCCACTTCTCATCAGCTCCTATTTGTGGCCTGGGAAAGGCACTCAAGGCCCAAAGCCTTGGGGTCCCACACTAATGTGGGAGGCCCAGAAGAGGCGCTAGGCTCCTGGCTTCGGATCTGCTCAATACGAGCCATTGTGGCAACTTGGGGAGTGAACCAGTGGATGGAAGATCTTTCATTCTGTATCTCCTTCTCTCTGTAAATCTGACTTTCAAAAAAGAAGAAGAAGAAGAAGAAGAAGAAGAAGAAGAAAGGAAAGAGGAAGGAAGGAAGGAAAGAAAGAAAATAGGAAGCAAAGGCAGAAGGAAAGAAAGAAAGAAAAAAAAAGAATATTCTTTAAATTTTTTTCCCCATTCAAACAAGTAAAAGTTTTAAAAATTATCTTCTCTGGGTAATTCTGATTTCAAATCTTTAAAAAACTGTTCCTCCAATCTGATTATTATCAGAATGAAGAATAACATGCTTACACCTACATATTCCAAGGCTTGACACTTGAGTTAGACAATCTCTTACTGTTACATTTAATTTTTTTTGAAAAATATTTACTGATTCGAATGACAGACCTACACAGATGAGAAAAATAGACATAAAGAGAAAGAACTGTTGATTCACTTTCCAAGAGGTCAGCATTGGGGCAGGCAAAATCCAGAGGACAGGAACTTCCTTCAGAACTGCAGGGTTGTGCATTGTAAACACAGTAGCTGGGACTCTGTCCAACACTCCAATATGGGATGCCAAACTTTCAAGTAGCAGCTTAACCCACAAAGGCAAAATGCTTTCACCTCTGTCTGGTCTTGATAATAATTTTGAAAATTTAACAGCAATGCAGGGGAACAAATAGGTTAATAAAAAGGAGTTTGTATATAAATGTTTTAATCTCAAGGCTATTGTCTAGATTACCTAAATACTTATGTCTTGTTCTCCGATCTTCTAGAACTGACATCTAAAAAAGAAAGGCATGTTACACATACAGATTCTTGGGTTTTCTCCCCCACCCTGTGACTTTGTGCCAATGTGCAAGTAATCTTCTGCTCCCACTCCTTTTCTGTCTTTTCCAAATGTGGTTTTTGATTCCAAGATAGTGTTCTGTGTTTTGAGATCCACTGAAACAGTTATCCATTAGTCAAAAGACAGTGCTCGCTGCCTTTCCAGGTACATGAATATGCCTCAGCTACGACATCTATCCATGGTCTGGAAACACTGGCATCTGATCGACGAGACTCTTCCCACAGAGAGTGGGCCTCAGCGATGTAAACTTTTCAGTGGCAAAACATTTGACACTCAAATATTGACTTTTTAGTATAACACAGGTTCCAGCTTAGAAACTGTATTCGCTTCAGTTAATTAACATGTCGTAATCAAGCTCAAGGATGTAGGGTGGTAAAACTGGCCTTGAAGTTAGCATCAAACACTGTGCATTTATTTTGACTTTGTTCTGACCTTTCTTCAGACAACCTGGGTGCTTATTTCAATCTCTCCTGGTTTTCTCTTTCATATTTGGAAATGAAAACAAATGAAGTGCAAGAATCTGGGTTTTCAGATTTCAGAGGGTATTTCAAATCACCCATTTGTGAACCTATGGATCGGGCATGCTCTCCAACCCTTCCAATCTGAATATCTTAAAAGTAAAACAGAATACTACCTACCGTATTTGGATTATTATAAATAGCATAGCATGTTTCAATTAAAGTGCTAGGCACGTAGCCTGGTACACACTAAGAGCTCAGGTAAATATTTGTTGCTTAATGTTATTAAATACTAATATCATTATTCCTACATTGAATAAAAATTTCACAATCTATTCCTCAACAAGAGTAATAGTGAGGGCCCGGCGGCATGGCCTAGCAGCTAAAGTCCTCTCCTTGAACGCGCCTGGATCCCACATGGGCGCCGGTTCTAATCCTGGCAGCTCCACTTCCCATCCAGCTCCCTGCTTGTGGCCTGGGAAAGCAGTCGAGGATGGCCCAAAGCTTTGGGACCCTGTACCGACATGGGAGACCCAGAAGAAACTCCTAGCTTTGGATTGGCATAGCATCGGCCGTTGCGCTCACTTGGGGAGTGAAACATTGGACGGAAGATCTTCCTCTCTGTCTCTCCTCCTCTCTGTATATCTGACTTTCCAATAAATAAATAAATCTTTTAAAAAAAAGTAATAGTGAGTGGAGCACACAATAGTTGGTTAGTCAATGTTAAAGGCATTAAATATAGTGTTGAGACTAGCAGATCAAAAGAAGTCAGCCGACTACAACTTCTTATGTCATTCTGATACTTACACTGTGGACTGAAGATACTACATGCTTTTTCCGTAGTGTTCCTTGCCCAAAACAAACAAACAAAAATTACATAGCAGTCTAGATGCTCTCAGTATTGGACTATGACCCACAAAAGTGCTTCTGTGGCATATAACAGCAATACAAATAGGCACCGGCACCACAAGAATCGGTGAGGATTTATCGGTTTCCTTTCCACCAGACCCTGTTGCAAGAATTTTATGTGTATTAATGTGTTTACTTCTTACAAGAATCCTAGGAAACAGGTAATACTATTCTATTTAAATCATTAAATGCATGGCGGCAGAGAGCTTTTGAATATCTCATTGTGACCATGGTTAATACTGTTTGAATATCTAATTATATTAACTTCAATCTCTGTCTTTATTTCAACAGGAAATTTCTCTAAGATTTGGTAGCAGTTGCTAGGCAGACTCACAAGTAAACAGCCAATGTACAGCTATTAAGGACACACAAAAGGACAAACTTACTGTGAGTTAGCATTATTCTAAAAAGCATTGTTTTTCCTCTCATCTGTCCTGGCCAAAATACCGCAAAGTAAATAATATATCAAATCTGAGAAGAGGAATTATCTATTGGCTGTCTATTAAAGTGTTTCTTCAAGTCCTGCATAAGCAGAGGTGCTGTTTCTGTGTTTCCTGGATGATATATTGTAGTTTACACAGCACTTATGCCATTTTGGGTACAACAGATACATATATCTTAAAAGATCATTAGGCTTAAATATTATCTTAGGGGAGTGTTTCCTTTCATTTTTTTATTTGTTTATTTTAAATATGCCTAATAATTTTATTCTGTTAGGATTGTATTGCAATATTTCAATAGTTTGGATTATGCTTTTCTCCTTTCTGTGATGTTTCTATGTTTCACCTTCTTTGAGTAGTACACTTGTTAAAAATACCGCTAGAAGTTAGAAAGTACAAGGGCCACTTTAAAAAGTAGAGGTAAATTGCATTGCTTTCCCATGACTTATGTAACAAAAAGTTCAGTAAAAGAAATAAAATGTATTTCAAGTTTTATCTCCAACATTATTAACTTATTATCTTGAAATTCTTTCTCAATCCAGATATTTCAATTCAATCAGATAAGCATTTGTTAGAAATATCCAAAGGTGAGAGACTCAAGAAAAAGCAATTTTAGTAACTTCCCATTGAGAATAAAAGTTTAGTTTTCTTAATGGCGCAGAGAGACAGAACTGGAGTTGGGGCTCCACTACAGAATCCTACCTCCATATTCTACTGTCTAGGTTGAAATCCATACTTTGCTTCCCATGCCAACTCCCTGCTAACGTATACTCTGGGAGGAAGCAGGTGATGGACTAATTCCTCGGGTCCTTGCCACCACTCAGGAAATCCACATCAAGTCCCAGGTCCCCCATGGCTGTAGTGGGTGTTTGGAAAAAAAGAACCAAAGAATAGAAAATTTCTGTCTCTCTGCCTCACCACCTTTCAAACAAATTTACAAATACACAAATAAATAAGTGATAAATAAGTACATTTCTCTGAAATATTAGCAATTGTTACCTATGTTGGTATCATTACTCAGGAGTACATGGGTAATTATATATGATTAGCATATTTTGTATATACATGTTGTGTGCGTGTGAGATGTCATACTTGATGGCACTGATATAGTATGCTTATATATTATAATAAATTCTATGTCCTTAATAAATAACTAAATAATATAAATACATATCTAACATACATAACCAAATATAAATATAATATACCAAAACATGTGACAGTTTCAAAGATTAAACAGAACTTGTTAAAACACACAGATAACATGACATATTTAATAGTAAAATGTCTCATCCTATCAGCAAATTGTAGTGCTCATAGGTCGGCACATTTCAAAGGACAGGGTGTAAAGTAAAACATGATCCTTTTATGACTGAACGAAAAGTAGAGAGGTAATAAACATTTACATTCATGTTTTAGACACCGGGGAGAGATCATTCTTACAGCAGAGGACAAGGAAGGTGGCCACTTTTATTTTTAATCATTGACATACTGTCCTGTCTCCCACCCAAGAGCAAGAGCCACTTATTTGTATGTGGGGTACAGGAGAAAACCCCCATAAGCAAGAACACAGAAAGTGTTGACCTGAAGTGCTGGGACTCTCATGCCACAGGTGTTTTCATCGGTAATCTGATTTGTTTGGGTGAGGGAGGTCTGTAAGAAGTGCATCACACTCATCTGATAGGAAATACCGTACACAGGGTAAACAGTGCAGAGAATGGACAGATCCTATGTAAAGGGACCCAATAAATCCACAAAAAGAATACTGAATTTAATGCTAAGAGCGATGTTCAAAATTTTTTAAAAATTAGAAACATGAGAGTGGGGAAGATTATTATTAATATGTAGGGGTAATGTATAAATAAAATTTCCAACTAAATATGTCATTTTCTGTATTCCAAAACGTTTGTCCTACACTGTAAAATGGATAACAACGTCTCTCTTTAATGTGAACTACAGATGTGATGATTTGAAACCAAAACATTAGTTAAAAATTGGGAAAAAGATAACAATATTTTGCTTATGCTATGTGGAGTAGTACTTTAGCCGTGTCCCAATTGAATACAACTAAATTCACTTCATTCATTAAATTAGTTAAACAGGAAAAAACTTCTTAGCTTTTCCCTCCCTTGTACCACCATTCAGTTGTCACTTGTTATTTTGCAAGTAAGTGCTGCTGTCACTTAGACAACATCAACCAAAGTTAGCTATGGAAGCTAAAGAACAGAGTTGTTCCAGAGAGGATGGCTCTACTTAATGGAGTCTTCAGAGGCATTTGAGGATGCAGCAAAAAAACTTGAGTTCCATTAAACAGTAATGCCTATTTTTCTCACATTAATGATTCAGTAACTTTCCAGAAAAAAAAATGAAAATCACAAATGCAAAATCATGAAAGATTGATGTGAAGTCTGAGAGGTGGAATTATCGAAACACAGTTTCCACTCGATCACTTTCTTTGTTTTCAGATGAGGAAACAAACTCAAAGCAAGCAGGTTGTTTATCCTGTTGCTTATCAATATCTGACAAAAATGGTAGAAAGTTCATGGTTTACATTCTTTCAGCTTTGTTGTTGTTGTTTTGATTATCTCTGCCTTAGGTTCTCAAGTGTTTACAAAGGAAGGGCTGCCCTCTTTTCAGCAGCAGTATAGAACAAAGGGAGCTGTGGCTGATTTGCAGGGTATTACAACCTCAAAACTGTGTTAGCATCACAATAAACTGATGATTAACTCCAGAAATAAAAGTCCCAGGGTGAAGGATATTGCAGTAATGTCTCCCTTCTACTCTCCACAGCATTTAGAAAGACACCAGAGAAAGGTAGCTAGAAGCAATAAACTTCAGAGTGTACTGCTATTTTGCAAGTAAGTGTTGGGCAGATTTCCAGCATTAGTTTTCCATGAGATAGCAAAACAGAACACACCATGCATTAGAGTTTAATTCCTCTATTCCAACCTAGCAGATACCCCTAATACGACAGTGCATGTATATCCTATCCAATTATTTTTAAAAAATATGTATAAGTCACTAGCACTTTATTTTAAAATATTCTGTGATTCTTAGGTTACACAAAAGCCAAACAGGTTTTCATTTGTTGAAGGGTAAAATTACTCATAATAATTTTCATCGAACACCTGTTCCTGGTTGACGACCACATACACAACAAAGTGTGCCCAGTACTCAAATGCTGGAAGGCAAATTATGAACCATCTCACTGATGTTTGCCTGCATCTAAAACTCATCCTGCTACCCAGGCCACTGCCAGTGTTTTGTCTCTGTCCCTGGCAGTGTGCTGAGGCAGATGCAGCACTCAATGAAATGTCCTCAGTTTCCTGTGCTGTGGTTGACTCCAACTGAGAAAAGGGGATGTGAAGAAGCCCACGTGCTCAGTTCACACGTTAGTACTTGGGAAGAACTTAGTGGTGAACGACTCCACTTCACTGGTAACTTTTAACACAGCTAGCAAAGTGGCTAATCCAGATCCTAGATTGTTATGTCTTGATTCATCAGTTTTCTCTTTCCTAGATGACTTCTGTAATAGCTATTAGCAATGGAACCAACTGCCTGACTTGACTTCTCAATCAAATCTCCACCTTCCAGTCCACTTAGGAATCCAGGGGACACTGCCATTAAGACAGCCACTGCCTTTTCACACCCACAATGAAACTTGTTCATGAGAATCAGTGTATAATTTTTTTATATTTTAATTTTATCAATAAAGGTGACACATTATAAGTTATGTACACATATGTATATGTCTACACACACACACACACATACGGTCTCAGGTTTGAATATCTACAATGTCAACTAACTAGTATACACAGTTTTATGTAAATTCCCAATACCCTCTAAATAATTTTCATCTTTTTATTTAAGATTTATGTAAAAGAAAAAATTACAGAGAGAACAAAATCTTCCTTCCATTGATTCACTCCCCAAAAGTCCCCAAAAGCCAGAGTCAGGCCAGGCAGAAGCCAGGAACCTGGAAATTCATCTGGGTCTCCCACCTGGGAAACAGGGTCTCAAGTACTGGGGCAATTTTCCAGTGCTTTTCCAGGTGCGTTAGCAGGTAGCTGGATTCAAAATGGAGCAACTGGGACTCCAGCTGTCACCCACAAGGAATGCTGGTGCTGCAAGGAGTGGTTTAATCCACCATGCCACAGCACTGTTCCCTAGTACTTTCCTTCTTTATTAGGTGATTATACTTTATTCTGCAGTTTTATTTAAATACAGTACTGAATTGCTACACTGTGATCTTACATATGCAGGCTCTCAAATGTTTGCATCATAAATGTATGAGAATAGAGTGCTTGCTATCCAAATAAATAAGAGATTATGTTTTTAGAAAGCAAAGAGGAATCCTGAGAAGTAATTAACCATCCTGAAATCTTAATGCTTACATGAATACTCCTCAAGCTGTGTGCCTTTATGTTTTATCTCTCATGAATTCTATATTTCAAAAGATGTCATCAGCCAAATAGATAACATTTATTAAGAAATACTAGGTTTTATAATTTAAAATTCATCAAAGGCTTCTTGGTGACAAAATGAGGTAGGCTCTGTCACTACGTTAAGTTGACAGAATCACAGCCTGATGCAAATACTTGTTGCTTTTTAAGCTTTTATACTAGGAGGGGTCCCTGGGGTTTGGTGAAACACTGAGCATATATAACTGTTGCTCATTTCTAACTGTAAGGATGCTAAAATGGAAAGAGACACCAGGTTGGAAACTACTAACTTTCAATTCTGACTGTGAAGCACTGGGGTATTTGTTTTTTAATGTACTCTTTAATTATTTCCTTTGGAAGGTCTCTCACTCCTCAGATGTCAGATGGGTTGTGCCTTTTGCCAGGGGTTGCTTAGTTAACTGTTTATTTAATGAATGGGGCTTTATGTGTAGTTGAATTTCTCATGGCACATGCTAGGAAATTCTTGGCAACATTTAAATTAGAGAACTGAGAAACATATTGGCTCCACGGAAGCTCCATCAGCTCCCAGGCAGGAGCGTGGTTTGTGCCAAGGTAAATGCACTAAAATAAAAAATACAGAGCTCAGATTCTCATACAGTCCAAGGACAACAGATTTTGGTATTCAAGATTAAACATTCCCCGGCTTCTCAGGTACCCCAAGAACAGAGTTGGGGGAAACACCTCACAATTCCAGAAACAATCAGGTATGGGGTCTTCCTGTTACAACATGCATACATGTCTTGGTTGTCTGTAATGTTAAAGTAGCTACTAGGAGAAATACAAAGTACTATCTGATTTCTTGTATTTCTTCCTTTCACAGATATATGTTGGTAATTTGCTGATGGGTATAATCCATTCATCTATTCCATTTAAGATATAATAAACAATTAAGCAATTCTTAAGTGACATAAGTGATTGTGGCCATCTCTGAACATCCTAGATCAAATATCTAGATGACTACATAACACAACACTGATCTGACCAGATGAGTAAAACTTGCAGAATTGCTCCCATGCATTTTTTTAAGGTCTGGGAACAGGAAAATGCCCTGATAAGTTATCTTGGTTCTGAAAAGACCTAAATCCCCAAAAAGACTGGTTTTCTTAACAATTCTAGGCAATGAGGAATTGGAAAAGATTTTATAATATTAAACACTAATTTGACAAAATAAACATGAGATTATCAACCATCTATCAGCGATGTAAGATGAATTGCACCAGCCTAATCTCCACTAAGAACATTTGCATTCTGTGTGAAATAAAGGCCATTTGCAGTCATCCCTTTCAGATAAAACTGTTACCAGTTGCCCCTCTCAGCATGGCACTCGACAGAGTCCAGATCCCAACTGTTTCCTCTGAAACAGCAACTCCCCACGTTGATGTCTTTGTCTACTGTTTCCACTTCCTTTGCTAACTGGCTTACTGAAGACTCCTGGTATTCTGAGCAACAAATGGCCTAGCTGGAATATTGGGCTTCCTCTGTTTACTGCCCATTTCTTGCTTTATTCAGAAAGCGAGAGTGTTAGAAACATCAGTACAGAGGTGCCCATCCAAGGCTATGCTGGCTACATGTTTTCCACAGCATTGGCTACTAACTTAGCTGTCTTCTATCCTGGCTCTGTGTTGGACAACTTTGCCAACAGACACTTCACCTGGATTGGCTATTGATACAATCACTGTGGCCAAAAATTCCCTAATTAGCTAGTGCTTTGTCTATGATGATGTTAGAGTGAATCATTACAGCAACAAAATCCAAACCTCAAGCAGCTCCCATGTGCCCCAAGTTTGGTGAGTCTCATTGCATAAAGTCCTGCCTTTCTCACCGTAATTACCCTCTTAATAGAGAAAGTTTAAAAACTTCATTCAAATTACACAACCAATAGATAAATAAGTAGATATCTCAATATTTATCAGACTCCAAACTCACAGATGCAGTTTTTACACATGTTTCCAATCACAGGGAATATGGGCACATTTTCTCAGCCCTATCATCGTTAGTTCAGTGTAAAGGGACCTTACCTTTTTCCTACTTCTCCTCCAAGCAGATCATTAAACAAATTGTGGTTCTCTTAATGCTACTGATTTAAAATTCCTTTTTCTTCCTTAATTTGAATAAGATATTAAGTAACCCATTCTAATTTATTGGAAATGTATCTATGAAAATAAATTTCAGCAACTAGAAATAGTTATATGGAGGTCAATGTTATATTCACTGGTAAATTAGAACAACACTATGTTAACAATTCTTAAGGTAAAATCATGATGCATAAAGTTCTTTATCTACCTAGGATAAAAATGCAGAGTACTTTAAGCGGCTTTACCCAATTAATCTGCATAACAAGTTCCTGAGATATAAGACCACCACAATGGTGCAAGAAGTAGATGGTAGCACTTATTGGATTAAAATGTCTTTGACACTGTGCAGCACAGTGATTGTTAAAACTGGAGTCTCCAGTTTACCAATATGGAAACTAGGACCACACAGTAAGTAGTTAAATCAAGTTTTAAACCAGGTAATATGCATGCAGGGTTCTTGTTTTTAAATAATATTATAGAATCAAATCAAATCCTTAGAAGAATAACTGATCTAACCTTATTCCTCGTTGACCATTTAACCTATGAACCTCACAGGCTTCTTAACTTTTCATAATAATAACTCCAAGAATAAAGATCCTGACAGGCCAAAATCTCAAAGATCAAATACATCTATCTGTCCACCTATCCATCTATCTACCCATCTGCCAGAGGCCAGCTCCGGCTGACTCGAGAGCTTGCAAAGGATGCGTGGATCAGCGAGACGATAGGAAGAGAAGATAAGGAGGAGAGGCAGAGGAGGCATGGACCATTACGGCATGATGCTCATAATGGACACCTCAGAAAAGTTGCCTTCTTTATGTATACACAAATCATCACAAGGTTTTGTACAACATCCAATTGTTTCATTTTTACTTCATTACAGAAGAATGATTACAAATCAATCCTAAAAAACATTATTATTATTTTACTTTAGAGAAAATATTTTCAGCAAGCAATTACTCATTCAAACTTGCAGTGACCTGGCAGAAGCCGTCAACTCCACGGTTGGCAGCACATGCGGTTACATAGTGACAAGTGGTTTACTTATATTCATATACTTATATTCAAAATCAATTTTTACAAAACACGAACTAACTATTATTGCTTAAAATACTAAGAGTACAGAGTTAAAAGAAAAGATCATAAGTGAAAGGAATTTGTAAAATCATATAACATAGATTCTTTGCTAAATCTTATAATCAAATCATGCATGAATTACCGTCACCTTCACCTAGTGCTGATTCAATTGTTTTTTGTTCTTTTGTTAAAGGGCAGTGAAAGGGATCAAGGCAACTCAGCCAATCTACAAACAGAGGGCCTTTACAAGAAACTTCCTTTTATCTTTATAAACTTTATAAACTTTCCTTTCTGTAATATGAGTGCCAATATAAGATAGAAATTTTTATAAACTGTTTCTTTCTCTAAATATAAGTGCCAATATAAGGTTGAGGTTTTAAGCCATTTTTGAGGGGGTTCACATTTGTTTCCCTTTAGAAGATGCCCCATATACTTTCTGCTTTCTGTGGCAAGAAATCAAAATGTGTCATATCATGTGTTGTAACAATTTGAGGCACATGGTAAACAAACTCTTTGTACCTCCATGATTGCCATCTGTTCCAAGATAGTATCAAGCCATTTCCTGAGGAAAACATTACTTATATTAGAGCAAACTTCAGGACAAAGGTGGGCACATAACAGGATGTTTGGAGACACTGTGGGCTCAATTGTACTATTGTATACTTTTAGCTGTGTGTCATAGCCTTATGTCCCTAAAGATGGTTTTTATAGTAACATGATCAATTTGAGGTGTTATACTAGTTATAGGAATCACTTCAAATTAGCAGAAAAACAACAACACTGTCAGGAGAATTTTATGAAACATCAGGGAGGTGATTGAGTGTCCATACAATGGGGTGAGGCAGCAATGAGGTGACCAGAGACATTCTGCCAGGCCTTGCAACGCAGCCAGCAACTTCTCCGTAGCCTTGCTAACTGAGGAGCGGTGCTCATCACACACCCATGCCATCCAACTCAACTGCATGGCTCCCCACACCCATCCATCCATCCATCCATCCATCCATCTATCCATCTATAGCTAGAGAGCCAAGGAAAGATCAAGAGATTATAGGTAATGACTGGTCACTGAGAACCTTTTGGGAGTCCATCATAACAACCTGTGAACAATAATCAATCTCCAACATTCATTAACCAGTCTATAGGTAAAATACAAAAACGAACTAAACCACTTGAAATATTTTATTACAAAATCTTGATGAATAAGTAGAAGCAATTAATCAGAATGCAGGTGCTGAAAGGTCAATAGCATGCGGCTGATTAGCCTCTGCCACTGTTAGTGGTACAGGTAGCACTGTACAAGCTGGTGTGACAAGAATCAGTTAAAGTATTTAGAAAAGGCTTCTCTATAGAAGTATAAGGCACCTTCAGGTCCTCTGAGTTTTAAACTGCTGTATAAACTCTGTCAAGTAGTTTCATTATGAGAATTAGTTCAGATTGTGGACAGTCATGCCAGAATAGCTCAGCCCTGTTTGGATCTTAACTGTCTTAGCTGTCAGATTATGCTATAGTTAGGCTATAGTCAATTTCACAATTTCTTTTTTATTTTTAATTGCAGTTATTAATTATATTTTCATTTATAAATAAATATAATTAAATTAGGAAATGGGAACACTGTGAAGGATTATAAACAAAAGAATAAAGAATGAAGAATTTCTAATAAAGCTTTGATTATTTGTATGACAAATGCATGGTCTCTCTCAAGCAACCACTGTTTAACATATACAAGCTGCTCATATACCTCTGGAGATCAGATTTAGTGTTTCATTCACAGCTTAACTTCAGAGAGAGAGAGCGAGCGAGAGAGAGAGCGTCTGTTTAATGCTGTAACGATCCTGCAGTAGAATGTTCACTACTGATGGCTTGTGGGACTTAACACAATAACTCTGTTTTAAAGCAGAAACAATGTAAAAGCAAGAAAAAGAAATCAAGTTTAGCTTATGGGATACTGTTAATACTGGCTTAAAACATGGACTTGAGGGTCTAGCGCCATGGCCTAGTGGTCAAAGTCCTCGCCTTGAACGCACCTGGATCCCATATGGGTTCTAATCCCGGCAGCTCCATTTCCCATCCAGCTCCCTGCTTGTGGCCTGGGGAAGCAGTTGAGGACGGCCCAAAGCCCTGGGACCCTGCACCCACATGGGAGACCCAGAAGAAGCTCCTGGCTCCTGGCTTTGGATTGGCACAGCCCCAGCGTTGCAGTAACTTGGGGAGTGAACCATCGGACGGAAGATCTTCCTCTCTGTCTCTCTTCCTCTGTGTATATCTGCCTTTTCAATAAAAATATATAAGATTATTGTGAGGTGGAGTCACGGGTGGAGAGACCCTGGAGAGGTAAGATCTGTATGTCACACAAAACGATAGGTGTTTCAGTGGTTTTGGTAAGTAGAAGGTACTGTTAACTGGACTTCATTCATTGACAGCCATTTAAGTGTGGTAAATGTAATATCCTACTCCTTCTGCTTCTTGCCATTGTATCAGTGAGCAAAAGCTTACTTTCTGTAAACCTGGGGATATTTCTTGCCTAGATGACTTAATTCAAGAACTCCCATAGGTCTTCCTGGGAGTCTTAGCTTTGCTCCACGGTTGAGTTGCACAAAGCGACCCAAACGCCCAGCTGCCATGCTGACATGTGTTCCCCTGGTCACACAGGGAAACAGATACAAATGTTGGTAGAATACAATAAGCCCTTCCAGACTGGAGGAAAAACAACCAAATGGACAGGGCTGATAGGCAGTAGGCATTCAGGTACTCTCACGTTCTAAGTATGGTACCACTTACAATGTTCACAAGATTGTGAGTCTTACAAAGACTCAATGTGCTATGAGGGACGATACATACGGTTTATTTTAAGTTAAATATGTTCTGTTCAGCATGGTATCTTTGAGTTTGGAGTAGGAGGAGATGTGTATCCAATCATGCTACCATAACCAAGGTAGAAATAAATCCATTGCAGGAAGTGGAATGGACAATCACTCATCAGGCACAAGGTGTAGCTGCCTAAACCAAGTCAAAATAGATCCTATAGCAAACAAAAGCTGTTTCTGAGAATTAAGTAAACTATTAAATTCTAAATCTGAATGCCAAACTGAAGAAGCAAAATGTTTCCTCTGGTCATAGTTTTAAACGTAAACCTAAAGACACGATTGTTAAAGAATGGAATAAACATTAGGAAATCTCTAAGGAATACACTTGCTAAAATTATACCACGTATAAAATGTTTTCTACTGTGATACATAAAGAAATAAAAGCACAATCGTATTACATGATTGATTTAAAAAGATAACATGAGTGAGTATTCAGTACAGTAGGTTTAAGATGTCTAATGAAACATCTGCATCCCCCAAGTCTGAGGGTTACAGCTTACTCCCGATTCTAGCATCCTTTGATGTGCTCTCTTTGTTATAGCATACGATGACCCAAGTGGTTGAGTCCGCACCATTCAAATCTGAGACCTGAATGGATCTCCTAAATCCTGGCTTCAGCCCGGCCAAGCACTGGCTTTTCCAGTATTTGGAAAGGGGATTGATGGATAGGAATTTTGTCAATCTGCCTGTCTGCATCACTCTGCTTTTAAAGTATACAATTGGAAAAAATACAAGGAATGAAAATCAATCATTAAGTGGGGAAGCTAAAAAATATATATCTTAAAGGGCCCAGCGCAGTGGCCTAGCAGCTAAAGTCCTTGCCTTGAATGCGCCAAAATTCCACATGGACATTGGTTCTAATCCTGGCAGCCACACTTCCCATCTGGCTCCCTGCTTGTGGCCTGGGAAAGCAGTCAAGGATTGCCCAATGATTTGGGACCCTGCACCCATGTGGGAGACCTGGAAGAGCTTCTGGCTCCTGACTTCAGATCGGCGCAGCACCCAATTGAGGCCACTTGGGGAGTGAATCATCAGACGGAAGATATTTCTCTTTGTTTCTCCTCCTCTCTCCATATATCTGACTTTACAGTTTCTCTCTGTCTCTTCTTCTTTCTATATATGTCTGACTTTGCAATAAAAATAAATCTTTTTTTTAAAAAGGCAAAAAAAATACATTCCTTAAATATCCAGGTTTTAAGAAGACCAAGAAAGAAATGACTTCCCCATTGTAAGACACAACGGAGAGAAAACATGGTACAAATTAAACAAGTTTAATCCTTATAATTAAAATTCCTGATTGTCCTGGCAATAGTGCCCGAAGTAACATTTTGTTCCATATTGTCTTTTGATTCCTCTGTTCACTAATCAATAGTTGAACACATTTGAGAAATATGTAGTCCTGCCCAGTTTCGATTCTGCTAAGGTTTCTGTTGGTTTTGTTTTGATTTGTTTTTAGTGGTGAGCACTGTGGCACCACATGTTAAGCTGAGCCTTGGGTACTGGGATGCTCATGTATCATAGTGTCTAGGATCCAGTGCTTCCTTCATTTCCAGTGCAGCCTTTTGCCAATGCACCTGGGAGGTAGCAGATGATGGCCCACGTATGTGAGTTCTTGACATCCACATGGCAGACCTGAATGCAGGCTTGGCTGTTGGCTTCATTTATTGACAGAAGCCCCAATTGATGAGAGGAAAAGAAAATAACTAGAAGAATCTGTACAGCTAGATATTTCATCATAGGGTAGGAAGTATTGCATAGCAGCAAATGACACAAATCACTCAAGAGAAGTTTCTACCACAGTGGAAGATAGACTCATTCAGATGCTTTGGGAAATAAGTGAAAAGAAAAAGAAGAGGAAAGGGAAGAAATAGGAGAGGCCCCCTTCTACCTGGAAGTGAAACTTAAGAGTGAATATCTAGATAGGACAAGAAAATTCAGAAAATACTGACACTGGTGCCACATTCAACCTCAAGAATCAGAAACCTGTGATTTTGGCTAAATGTTCCATGTATATATCTGGGCCTGGGACTAGAAGGGACATGAGAGTAAGGAGCTATTCCTGAGCAACCAGCACAGCAAAGTGTGGCACAGAGGCTCAAGGGATCTCCAAGTAGACCTAAAGACAATAGGAGGACCAAAGGGCCAGAGAAGCCTGAATTACACACTGGAAGCCTGCAGGAACTTGCAGTTGGCATGCAATCATAAAGTCCCAAAGCCTAAAGGTCATAAGCCTACACAGTGTCCAAACTAGCAGGAAGACAATTCTGTGAAGCATTAAATATCTGGCCAATGCCAATCAAGCAATAACCATGCTGTTATCCCAGATGTATCTGTAAGAAATCCTTTTCATGGCAGTCTTAGTACAAGGACATAGTTCTATGGTTTCCTTTTTGAACTACAAGGGCCCTTTATGTCTGATTTGACTTCTTCCACCTTTGCAAATACAGTTATAAATGTGCTTCCTCATATACACAAGCCTATGTAGGCCAGCTCTGATGAGTGTGGTTTCACTAAACTCAGTGTCAATGGCAATAATCACCAACACAGAGTAGTGTCAGTGTGTACCTGTGAGTATACACTGCAAACACTATCTGCAATTATTCTATCAGTTCTCCAGTGTGGGCTATTTTGCATCACCATCTGCAGACATAATAAAGTTTTAAGTTTAAGTAACTTCCCCCCAAATCACCTATGTAGCAAAAGCTAATTTCTTTCATCATCCTAATTCACAACATTAACAGACTATAACACTTCTGAGGAACTGACAGGTCTGTTTAAAAAAAGTTACCTTTCTGTTTCTGTATCTAACATTTATCTTTAGCGATTGTTTTTTAGTACACAGACGTATGGAGTGTCAAAGTATTGAGAATGTTCAGTTCTAGCACCAGCTCTACTACTAACTGCATGGACCTGGACAAATATCTTCTCCATTTTCTCATCTGTTCAATTGGAATAGCAACTAATAATAACTAATTAATTTTCTATACTGTAGTGTATTTATAAGATGGTCTTCATTGATAGAGAATGGGATAATATTTAGAAGTACTGTGACAAATTGAGTTTAAAACACGTTTTCACATCTAAAATTATGTCAAGTATGAAAATAGTTGGGGAAAGAATTTCCATTTGTGGACTTGTGCTCAGGAACTGGGCATGCTGTTGAAAAGATGCTGAGTAGCAGGAAATAGGGCCCGAGGCATTCCCAGACTGAAAGAAGGTGTTAGGCATTTAGCAGCTGATTCAATGTCACTAGAAACATGTAAGTAATATTAAGAATCTAAAATGAAGTGCATGGATCTGTACCTTGGCCTCAGGAGTAGAAACACAATGGGAAACCTCTCACTCATAGCTCTACATGACAGAGTGCCTTAAAATATGATAGAGAACTCACATTTCCTTAAATTTTGAATTTCTCACATGAATACAAATAATAGGATCACTTAGTTGGTATTTTATGCAGAGCAGGTATTGTTCAAAGGACTTCGTAGAGATATTCACCACTCATTTTTTGACAGTTTTATGGGATAAATACTATTATTATTATCCTCTTTTTGTATGTAACAGAACTTAGCACCAGAAGGCTGAAGTGGCTTAGTCCCCTCATGCACAATCAGAGGAATTGTTGCTAGAAGGCAGCTTTGAATCAAGACAACATGACTATATAATGTGTACTACTAGGTCCCAGTTACTACACACCATGTTGAGCTTGGGCTAGGACAATTCACAAGCTGCAAATAGCAGTGAATGTATATTACAACAAAGCTCCTTTTAAAATTATGGGTTCATTTATTAATTACTATTCTGAAACCTGGCTCTTAAAAATTGCTGGTCATTAAGTCAAACAAAGAATTAATTTCCCTAACAAAACCTTCCAATTTTTTTTGGAGATAGGATTATAGCACACACTGTTTTAGCGGATCTACCAGTGATGAGCAATTCACTGACTTACATGGACTGCAATAAGATTGGTTAAGGAAGAAAGCTCATACCTGAGTACCACATCCTATCCCTTAGTGCTGTTGTACGTCATGGAAACCTGGGCCTTCCTATTCATGTTCCTAGAAGGCAGCAGTTGACAGTGGGACTTCCTGGATCCTGACCTCAGCCTGGTCCAGCCACAACTGTTAAACTGTTAGAGGCATCTGGGAAGGAACTAGTACACTTCATTCATTCATTCTCTCTCTCTCTCTCTGCTTCTGGTAAATACATGAACAAATACTGAATAAAGGATGACTTGCTGAAAGGAGTTTGTATTTGTGTATTGTTATATTTGCAAGAACAACTTTTGAGAGATTTTCCCAGCATTTGCATATGGCACTGTACTGTAAGCCTTCAATGTTTGCCTTAAAGAATGTTTCATCTTCACTTCCCTCTGGCATGTCAATAAATGAAAACCAAAGAGGACATAAGAAGCCATGTGTGTGCAAAAATGACAATAAAATCAATCAACTTAACTTGCCTGCTAAACAATAGCAATAAACTGGTGGGTATCTTATGTTAACTTAAAAGTTCAAATAATTGCAAAAGGAAATTCTTCAGAATTACTTGATACACTGGCATTTGTCAGGGAAAAAATGATCTGAAGTGAAATTTGGATATGAACCACAAGCTTTAGTCTTCAAGGAGTTTTCCATTTCTTCCAGTTTGCAAATTCAGAAATTGAACAGTTCAGCATATTGCTTACAAAGAAATCTCCTCCCAAGGCTCCTTTTCTATGCAGGCAAAATCAAATTAACTTCAGACAGAGGAGGTTAGATGCATACATAAAGGAAGTATCAAACTGTAACATCATCTTGCTCCAGTTCTTTACTGTCTCCTAATATCTGCTCAGGAGAGAAATTCAAATATTAGCTTCACCCAAGAACACTCTGCAAAATCTAAAGAGAAGTATTATTTCCAAAAGAGAATGGCATTAAATGAACTGTTCCACTTCATTGTCAGGGTTCCATTGTTGACACTGCCACTCTCCAGGCTTTGATTTACTTTATGAGAGCCAATGGGATTCCTGACTCAATTCATAGCCAATGAGTTATGCTTCATCCTTGCCTTGCTCACTGGACAGCTACCTAAAGCAAGGGAGACCTGTGCTTTGGGTGAAGGAGCTGAAAAGGTATTCCATACATTTAAGCAAAGTACTTCCGTGTGTGCAGCATGTAAAATGCCCCAAAGGTGATACACTGTGTTATTAGAACATTTGCTCTGTTGTCTTAGAGCAATATATCACCATAATGCTTTGGCTCATATAACACATTGCTATATGAGGTACGCCTTGGGCATACTTAAAAGATCTGTTTTCAATATCTGTATTAATTGATGTCTATATCACCACTTGGTGGCTTGGAAGAAACATTTTGGTATGCTCTTATGGTTGATCTCTGGGATTTAGTCCATTTCCGTTTATGGAAACACCATGACAGCAGATAATTCTTAGTAGGAATGTTCAGTCATTGAGTTTTACCTGAGTGTTACACGGAATGAATGAAAAAGTCTATGTTTATGGCTGTGCAATCAACCCTGAAGTCCAGCCCTTGGCATGGGCCCTTATTCTTGCTCCATCATCCCCAAGGGGCATCATGAGGGTTAATATTAAATTTTGGGAAGAAACATGGGAGCCAGAAGGAAATGCTTCCAAAGGCAAAGATCTCTGGGCTGGCAGGCACTTCTGTTGCAAACCTGCATTTCTTTAACATACAGGCTGTGTGTGGCTGTTTCTGTGTGCCACAGAATTCTGACCTCTCCTTTCACTGCCTAATTTTGTTGGATGAAAAGCTAATGTTGCTTGTATCAAACTAGCAAGTTACAAATTCTAAAAATGCATACTAGACTTTCCCTTACCATACATTTTTATTTTTCAAAAATAATATTGCTAGATGTACATTCCATGAGGGCACAGCTCACATCTGCTTTGCTTGCCATTTTTCCCCAGTACAGTGGGTCTTGCCTGTACAAAGTATTTGATAAATATTTATCCAACTCATCAATAACCACGCTTTCTTTTTACAGCAGACCCTTTTCATCAACAAATTTTTCTTTGAGGGCAGAGCATTTTCTCCTTCAAATATGGTTGCCTTTTTTTCAAACTCACCAATTGACCTGAATCAAATAATGATAAAGAGGGTAATTCTTTCTTAAAAGCACCCTTTTATTCTGTTCAACTTGCTGAAAGTCAATCTAGAGAAGCCATCTTAATTTGTAACATATCAATCACACACAAACTCTCACACACACAGACTAAGAGAATAAAACAGGAATGAAAATATATTTTTGATCATCCCTTAAGAATCAAGAATATTTAAGCAAGATAAGACTATTTTAGCTATTTAGGTGCAGCTGTTTGGTCAAGTATTTCTAAAGATATATATGCTGGCATACATTCTATATTGTGGGGGTGACTATGCATAGAATAGTACTATTATCTATGACACAGAGAGAGAGAGATGTTTCAAGGCTGCCCATAGATGCTTGAAACCACCAAATCTTATATGTGTACACATGCATACAAATATATACACATATATATGTATTTTATGCATGTTTATTTGCACAAATACCTATAGCTTATGTTTTCCTGCATATATTATGTGTGATCATAAACATTTTATAATCTAGAAATTAGGAGATCAATATCATTGATAACAAATATTATAGAGCAATGATAAGGCCATATCATAACAGCATTATAATAGAAGTTATGCAAGTGTAATCTCTCAAAGTATCATGGCATACTATATTCAACCCTCATTTCATTCTGATAGTGTCAGATGACATTAAAGGAGACACTTTACAATTTCTCCCTAGCTTGTGTTTTGGAGCCATTACTAGGCAAAATGATTGATCCTTAGAATTCTACTACTGAGATGACTGATCTGATATCTAACACGGTACTAAATGAGTAATGGATAGGTAATATAGACAATGGGGATACACTGATCAAGTTGATATTTCACGTTCAGGATAAGTTGCAGTAAAATGGTCTGGGATTTCATCACAGAACTCAGAACAAAAGAAATCATTATCCTGGGATTTTCTACTGAATGTTTTTGGACTACTGAAATTGCAGAAAGCTGTACCATGGATCAGGATAGACTACAATGAACATGCAAATTTTGTATATTGTCTACAGAATTACTGTATTACTTTACAAACACACTTCATATGATGTGACGGTCAGTTACTCTAGCGACAACTTTCCTGACCTATTTCACTCTCCATTGCAGACTTTCTTAGTTATCTTTAACTATCCCATTTTTTTTGAAAGGCAGACTGACACAGGAAGATTGAAAGGGTGGATCGAAAGCGCGTGGAGAGAGAGAATGCATCTTCATTTTTTCTGGCTCAGTCCCCAAATGGCTGGTGTCAGGCTGAGGCTGAAAGCCAGGAACTTCATGCAGGACTCCCATGTGGACCGTAGGAATTTAAGGGCTTAAGATATCATCTGTTGCTTCCCAGGGGAATTAGCAGGGAGCTGGACAGCAAGGAATGAAACTGACATTTCAGTGCAGAATGTGGGAATCCCAGTGGCAAGTTAATACACGGTGCTACAACGTTTGTCTTTAGTTGCTATATTTGACAATATTCTCTCTTCTGAGTTTTATTAGAAAACAAAGATTAAAAACTCTAAAATTACTTTTTATATTTCCTTTTCAAATGAATAATTATACAATCCTGGTTACCTTCCTAGGGAATAATGTTTATACTCTATTTTACTCCTCATTATGTTATATCCCACAGATCTCCAAAATAATTTTGATTTTTAAGCTACCTGAAGAAAATCAGTTTCCTACTTGTAAATTCAATAGCCTCACTTTCATTATTTATCAGAGACACTTAGGCACACTTTTCCAAGATGCCTCTGCATTTCTTTTATATACTTTTCGATATGGATCCTACAATGCAAACACCGACTTTATTTGCATCCAACTTGGTTAGGGCATAAAACAAGGGAAGCACTTATCTAAGAGCATACTGACAGCTTCTATTCAATCTAAAATAAGTCTTTGCTCAACCCTTTTAACTTTACCTTATCAATCTTTTCCCTGGGATTTCCTCATGCCTCCCACTTCCCTAACCCCTCTGCATTGAAGTATCTCTTTTGTGGAGTTGTAATTTGTTAACAGTGTACCCCTATCATAACATTTATGATGCTCCATCTTATGTTTTCTGCCAATAAAGATATTATACTTCAGTTATATTCCCATATTCTCACTGAAAATTTGTGGCTACATTCTCGTTATAGCAAGTGATGTATCACTACCTATCGGTTGTTAATATTCTGAACCATTTTTACATCTGCTAATGTTAGCATATTTTCCACTTAACATCATTCTAGATCAGCTTCTTCAGAATAAGTAATGTCACCTGATGGATATCTTGAGATAGTGCATGAAAAGAAGATACAATAGCTTGCTCATTTTGCTGTTTCTTACAAGGAAAAGATTTGGGATCCAAAATAAACTGTTGAAAATCTGTGACCATAAAATAATTTTTAGCCATTATGATAGTAACCTAACAGGCTATTTACCTAAAAATAAAGATATTATTTAAGATATTTCTTAAAGAAATACAGAGAAACAAAACAAGACAGGGAGAGAAGGAGAGAGGAAGAAGGAGAAAGGAGGGAGAGAGAGACACAGAGCGAGGACCACTCTTATTTGTTGGTTCATGCCCCAAATGTCCCCAGATATTTAAGACTGATTATTGCCTTACCATTCATTGTCCAACTGCAACCATTGTTTAGTTTCTAAGACCACATAGGCCAAGGATTTCTATTTTTTTTTTTATCAAAGATTTAAAGAGTAACAGTGAGCAGTTTTTCAATGTGCAGCAAAGGAAAGTATTTTGAAAAAGAACTATCAGGGGCAGGCACTTGGCCTAACAATGAAGACACTGGCTTAGTTGTGTGTATCATACATTGGAGTACCCACGTTGAACTTGCATTTAGGCTCATTATTCAGCCACCTGTCAACAGAGACACCAAGAGGCAGTATATTGGTTCATAAGAGTGAGGACCATTTTTTTTTTCTTTTAAAGGACATTCAGGTACTTATAATCTCATTTTAAGCCTTATAAAATCATCAACTTAAAAATTTGCCTGCTATAGAATTATGTAATCTCAAATTCTAGCTGTCTTCCCATGGCAGGACCAGGCCAAATAAATAATTATGACTTACATGGCTCACAGGCTAGCTTTCCTCTAATCAGAGGACCCAGTTGGATGAGCTCCCAACTGCTGGTTCTGGACCAGTCGCAATCCTGGGCCTTGCAGACATTTGGGGAGAGAACCAACCAATAAGAGTGCTCCTCTCTCTGCCTCTCACTCTCTCTTCTTTCTCCTTGTTCCTTTCCTTCTCTCCCTCTCTTTTATGGTTTCTCTATCTTTTTTCAACAATAATAACAATAGATTAGGACATGCAAGGTTTTATTCTTATTACTGTAACTGAAAACTTGGAACAGATTTAAATATACCTACAACAATACACAGCAGCAATAGTAACAGTGCCTAGCTGATCTATAGCATGGTACTTTAAAAAGTTCATGGAAAATGAATTTCAAAGATAATTTACTTTGATGTAAATTTTTGCAATCCATAAAGTTTACGAGTCTTCAAGAGTGTTATGGAAAGAGCATATTTTAATGAAACTACATGTGAATTTTAGAAAATTCATACACATTAATGCATCTTTTAATCTCATTTTCTATGAAATTGTGAAATATCC
Source organism: Ochotona curzoniae (assembly GCF_017591425.1). NCBI lineage: Eukaryota > Metazoa > Chordata > Mammalia > Lagomorpha > Ochotonidae > Ochotona > Ochotona curzoniae. The sequence goes on from NW_024466599.1 coordinate 66,307,867, forward strand.
CTATGAGTGTGTGTGTGTGTATGCTAAATAGTATATGTTTAGGGAAAAAACTAAATATAACTCATTACAATACAAAATAATTATATTACTATAGGAAAGGTCCAGTGTTGAGGAAATAGAAGGGATTGTTAAAATACGTATTGACCAATAAGCTTGTCTATGGTGTACAGTATGTTATTATTTGAGTATTTATGAACATAGAGACATGGAGTCTGGCCTTAGTTCCTTAAATTCTATTTAGAACTATGTTAGAAAGTAGGAAGATTAACATCTGAATTTAATGAAAAGGAACCATGTTTCTTAATTTTATGAAACCTTAAAAATCTAACATTTGGTGCACCCCATTTCATGACAAGTTCAGGGAGAGTATAAGGAAGACAATGGGCCTGAACATCAACATTTCCAATATTCAATCCACTGTTCCAAGACCTTCTTGTGATTTTCATTCGTACAGCCCTCGAGCAAATTAAATATACTCTCCAGTTCTCTTTTTCTATTGTTTTTAGCAGGATAGTACCTAGGGCTCAGGGTAGCATTAGCTCCAGACTGCCTGCAATCATAGGTTCCAATGTACAACATGGTGGGGTCTGCTTAGGAGGCTCATTGTGAAGATGTATCTGGACAGAAAATCCATAACTTCAAAGAAATTCTTATTTTCAAATATTTGTTAAGTTCACATGTTTTTCAGACAAAGAATCCTGAGGGACTGGGTTTATTCAATAATCACTTTGGTACTATAATTTAAAATCACAGCACTACATCACAACTATAACAATGGCAAGACATTGTCATTGGTACAATCCACATATCTTATTCGGTTTTCTGTAATTCTGAACTCATGTGTGTATATACGTAGGTGTGATTTAATGTAATTTTGTCACATATGTAGGTTCCTGTATCTACTATCACAGTCTCAAGAAACTGTCTTCACTATATGTCTCAATAAAGTAAAATTTGTAAAGATGCGCCACTTATATTCTAGATCTTGATGGCTATAAGAGGATGCAAATCCCTTCACTGAAGTGATTTGGGAGTAATTAGAAATGAATTGATCAGGATTTTAAGAGAACTAAATCCACTTTTGCCAACTTACTCTCAACATGAGGACATCTGGAGTTACATGTGGGCTAGATATCATGAAACCCCCAGTTCTCACCTCAAGCACGTATCTCGTTTTCAGATTTATTTCCCTTTAAGCTTCATTTCCCACTTTGACATACTCTTTTTCAGAGATCATCCAAGAAACTGGTATTTTCTTGAAGTCAAATGATTGTAATCTAAAACAGCATAAACCCTATTCACCAAATGGTGGGTGAAATGCAATGAGGTATCTTGTGTCCTGCCAGCTTCTAATACAGGGCAAGTGCCACTTGATTTGCACAGCTTGAAGGAAACGGATTCCTTTCTACCATATTTGGATGTTAATCTTGGGGTGGGATTAACTTGACTTTGTTCCATTTGCTGCTTAGGAAAAAAATAGGAGAGCTTGTTTTGAACTCCTAAAAAATCACAGAATCACAGAATCCTGATCTAATCTGGATTGTTAGGATGGGGGAAGTGGGCCAGAGACTCACTGAAGGATAAATGCAAGGACAATCAGAGAGCTTGCTCAACTGTTTCCAGGCTTTTTCTCAACTGTGTCTGTAACATGAACAGGAAACTATGAGCAAACTTTATTAGCCAAAGGAATATCAGTTCAGGAAAAACAAATGCAGCATCAGAAAACCCCTTGCCTGACAGCATGTGTTAAGACAAGCATTTCAAAGAAATAAAAAATTTTTTTCTGCTACAAATTATTTATTTGCATAATTTTCTTTCTAGCACTATAACTTTCTCATTAGAACTTAGAATGATTCTTACTCTTCCTCATGTTGCTCTCATAATTTTACAATAATTAATTATATGGAAATGAGTCAATAAATACTTATAGAATTACATCATTACAAAATTTGACAACTCTAAAAGCAAACTCATATCTATCTCCTAAAAAGAAAAGTTATTTGTGTAAGAGAACTACAGATTATAAATTCAGATAGTTATTTGTTTAGAAAGGAAAGGAGACAGACTGGTACAGAGAGCTGGCCCATTATACTGGTTTAAATCGTCAAGCTGAAAGCAAGAGCCAGGACCTGAATCCAGGTTGTTCACATGACAGGCAGGGACCCAGCTACTCTAAAAATCACATACCACCTTCACAAGAATTCAGAGAGCCAGGACTCAAACTCAGTCACTCTGCTATGTGACACAGGCATCTCAAGTAACAATGACCATGTTGCCAAATACCCAGGGGGACTAACTTTTAATTTTCCCTTTGTTTACTGGCAGTATAAACTCTTGATATAAATCCCCCATACCATCCAAAGTTAACCACAAGAATCTTGGTTTTCATACTTAGAAAATGAATGCTTAAAATATTCTTCAAGATTCACCATATTAATGTGAATTGACCAAGTTTTGAAATATCTTTGTTTTGGTTGTTACTTACATTTTGGAGATTATATTGCTATTGTCTTCCCTAGAAATGAAATGGAAAAGCACAGTGTACAAGAAAATTCTTATTCACCGACTTCTTCACAAATGCTAGAGAGCTAAAGACTCAGAAGAAATGTGGCAAGTGAATGAAGGTTAGAAGGAGAACATATGGGATTGTGTGCTGGATAAAAAGCTACCTAGAGCAGCACTGAGTACATTCTGCACACCGAAAACTGAGGCTTCCCTCCTGTGTAAGTGAAAACTCTGATTCAGTGTGGGGTATTGCTGTCTGATTTTATCTTCCTCATGAACGTCCCCAAGCAGAACAGAATACATTTCTTGCTATGCTCCAACTTTCTGTGCTACTTGAAACATTACTGGTTCTAATCACGTGTTAACAAAAATACAAAAGGAATTTAGTGTAAATCTATACAGTCCCAAGATAACTCAGGAAAATACCAGAATGTTGCCAAATACATGATTGCATTAACTTAGCTGAACATTATATAAAGCTAAAAATATCGCATTTCTTTCATTGTAATATGTATTTCTTTCATATATTACGTATGTAATATATGTGTATATATACATATTTTTTTTGAGGAGAACGTTCTATGCTACAGCAAATCACTAGGATTAGGCTCCTCCACCAAAGGGTCTTGCTAGGTTCCTCTTCCTATAGCCATAATTTTTGTTCTATTGTGAAATAAGGGAAGCAGGTGTTTGGAATAGTGGTTAACAGCACTATGTGCATTTCTGGTCTCAGCTACACTCCCAAGTTGAGCCCCTTGTTAGTGGAGACCCTGGGAGTCAGAAGACAATGGCTCAAATATCTGGGTCCCTGTCACCCATGTGAGAGACTCTACACAGAGTTCCCAACTCCCAGCTTCAGCCTGACCTGTTCTGGACATTTGTGGTCATTTGAAGAGTTTACCGACTGATAGTCTCTCCTTTTCTCTTCCCTCTCTCTCCCCTCGCTCCTCTTCCTCTGCCTTTCAAATGAAACATATAAACACATTTTTAAAAAATAAATATATAAAATGTTATGATGAGACAGAATTTCTACAAGGGCAGTACATTTTTTTTTTGCATTTTTTTGTCTGCAGTATTTCTTGAATTCCAATCATTGCTTGCTATATATTAGGCACTGAAAAACAAAATTTGAAAAATTTGATAGTTAACAGGAAAAGTTTTTGTCTAAGTAAAATATTCTCATGCTTCTTATATCATATCAGGCAGCATATTTTATCTATTCGTGTCAAGACTGATAATGCCTAATATAAATTATATCACATTCATCTTTCCACTCCCACTTTTATGATTAATTTTCTGTTTCAAATAATTAAAATTTGAATTAATAAGAAATGATTATATTTCACTTCCACATCAGATATATAGGTAATATAAAGGGTAAATTTTTAGCTCAGTAAGAGAAAATAAGGGGATTAACTGAGTTACTGTTTTTAACAGATAAATATTCATTGAGTTATAAAACAACAGTTTTTGGTGAAGTTCCTTTTTAGTCGCAAAGGGAATTAGTAATGAGAAATGGGTTCAAATTGACTTTGAGAACTTTGCAACAATCACAATAATGAAAAAAAAAATCATGACTTACAGAAAAAAAAGGGACCTGCACGGACCTTTGGTGGAGGATCCTCTTGGGAGTGTTAAGAACTGAATGGGAGTTGGTCTAACCTGAACATCAAGACATTTAGTAGGGTCCAAACCAGAGTACACTTAAGAGCTTGAATAGAACAATTGGTTATCCATGAACATGCAGTTACTTGGAGTCAACCCAAGATAACACACTAAATACTATAGAACAGGCAGTCTGTGAAATGTGAGCTAGCTCATGGTGGTGAATGGTATCTTACATAAAAAAAAACTATGGCCAGTGCTGTGACACAGTGGATAAAAACACAGCGTCCGAGGACTCTGCCCCAAGTTGGAGTACTGGTTCAAGTCCTGGCTTTTTTGCTTCTGACCCAGCTTTCTGCTAACATGCTGGGAAGGTAGTGGATGATGACTAGAGTACATGTGCCACTACCACCACCTATATGGGAGACCCAGACTCAGATCTGGGCTCCTGATTTTGATCAGGCCCAGCCCTGGGTGTTCACATTTGAGAAGTGAACAAGAGAATAGGAGATTTCCTTTCTCTACTTCCCCTTTCTCCCGCTATCTGTTTCCTTCCTCCTCCCCTCTCTCTAACTCTCCCTCCCTCTCTACCCCTCCTTCTTTATATCTCTCTTTCTCTTGCCCCCCTTTCTTCTTCTTTATTACTGTCTCAAATAAACTGAAAAAAAACCAGAAAAAAATATCAAAATATCATAGTGAGTTTTTACTTTAACACATTATCATATAAAGTGCATACAATAATATCTTGTTTAAGTACAAGCCACTTTCTCAAAAATAATTCAGTTTTGTTAATACTAAGAATGGTTTTGTTGATCTTCAAAAAAATTTTGATGGCAGATAAATAATTTTTCAACGCAAATTTGCAGATTTTGTTGCAGATTTTTTTGCTATAAAAATAGGTAATGAAAAAAATGACTTAGTACATAACAACTAAGAAAAGTACAGAAACAAGATAAATTATGAAAGTAGGATTAAAAATTATAAAATATAATAAAGCAAAAATAGTAAAAAGTAAACAAGTAAGAATAGAGAAACGGGGAAATCCACTAGAAAAGTTAACAAGCAAATATGTTAACAGCTTTTCAGCTCTTTGCTAACCACACTTTGGTATAAACCAGAAAGGAAAGCAGATTATCTTACATATTTAACTTTGTATTCTTTCTAAAATTTTGACATGTAACTTATCCACATGAATAGCTCCAACATAAGAGAGTCTCATACATGTCACATACATCTCATGGAATGTGTACTGTATGGATATAAAACAGAAAAAAAGTGTCTAAAAAATAAACTTATGTTTTAATTCCATTTTCCATGAACTTTCTGATCTCTTGATTTCTTTCCATTTTGAACAGCCTGTGCTCAAGTTGTCCACTGACTTTAGCCAGGAAACCCGTGTACACTACTAACTTAATCAGTTGTCAATCACCTTCTCATACATGAGGGTCCAATTACAGTCATGTCAGTTGTTTTCATAAGGAGCCCATGCATTTGTACACATTACCTTTTTTCCTGTCTCTTGCCTTTTCCTTTTACCCCACATTTGTTCATGCAATGCGTTCACTTTTCCCCCTACCTTGTAGTCAAATTAGCCTTATCTTTCAAATCTCATTGGCACATTATGACTCAGAAGTATTCCCTGAAACACCACTCTGGCATCCCCCCAGCAACAAGGCTATATATCCCAGTCAGGGGACTTGCAATGGAATATTCAGATTGCCTTGTTACCTTCATGTTTGTACAATGAATATAAGTTGACTGGATGCATTTCTTGCACATTACCTTGAATATATTATTCATCAAATTGAGACTGAGTAAACTACCAAAGCTTATTAAGAACTTTCTATTCTAGCCTATGTAGTGAGGATATTAGCTCAAGGCTCACAGAATCTAGCAATAGTTTATCCTCAAGGTAAAATTTTTCTTAAGACTAAAAACTAGTATCACAATTTTCATCATCCTCTAGCAGTCACGGTTTATTCATACCTCTGGTATAGGTAAAAACTAAGACAAAGCTACTTACAACACAAAAATACAATTATCACGAGTCTCTCCTTTCATCATAGTTTGTTCTTTAAATCTCTGATTCTTGCCCTTCACCTTGACCTGAGAAACTGATGACATTTGCTAGATGTGGAATCAAACCCATAAAACTGACAAAGTTCTAAAGCTACTGTTCTCTTCTTGAGGGAACAGAAAGTCTACACACTTACTGCATTAAACATCCTGGAGAAATTGAGCTTATAAGTTCTGGTCACAGAATACTTTGGAAGCAGACCAAGAAGTAACATTACAGAGTTAACAGAATGCTATTTGTCCCCAGGCCCCAAAGTTAATGTCAAAGGTGGGTTTCTCTATGAAAGCTTTTTTTTTTTTTTTTAATTTTTGTTTCAGGCAAGGCAATAGATATACTTTCAATCCAGTATGCTAAAAAGAGAAAATATCAAGTTGATACTCAGCCTTATGTTCCTATATTTCTAGGCCTGTCTTAATTAAATAGTCTCATCCATACACACTGCAAATATATCTGTACTCATCAGCTAGTCTGGCCCTGTTTCACTGGCTTAGAAAATATAATCACTATCAATGTTCTTTTTATTTCCTACTGATTAACTAAAGCTTTGTTTTCAGGGTTTAACAATTTAAAAATTATTTCAGCTCTCGTCCTTAAAAAATGGTAAGGAATAGGCAGCTTGGAAAAAAATGTAAATACGACATGCTCTTTCTACTTGATCTGAATAACTTAGAGATGTGCAGGTGGTAGAGCAAGAAGAGTAAGTTTCCTTCTGTGAGATAAAGGGTTCTCCGGAATCTAACGCAAGGAAAAAATCAATGAGTCACCTAAGCTTGGAGTATATGTGGCCCATAGTGGTACTGTCATTACAATTTGGTGCTTCTTTTTAAATGGCATAACCACAGTATATCTACATGATTTTCATGGAAATATAAGAGTTTTCATTTTCAGTCATGCACAGAAATGATGACGCTAATCTATCAAACATGTAATAGCTGAGGAACACTGAATGTTCTTGATATTACAACCAATCACAGTTGGTCACTGCTGTCCGTCACTTTGTTTTTCAGATTTAAGAGGTCTGTGGAAATTACTGAGAAAAAAAATCACAGTGTCATGAGACTAAATATACATACCTTGCCATCTTCCAACAGATTCTGAGTGTTTTAAACTGAGAGATACCAGAGTGGTAATTAACCAGGTGGCATTCTGTATCAGATCTGGATTCAAGTCCTACATCTCCACAGTGTTTGGACAGCTTTAAGCAAATTAGGTACACTTTCTAAACTTCAATCCCCTCAAGTGCAGCATTGGAATAAAATATATTTCTATGCAAGGAAGCCAGTTTAAAAAAAAAACAAGTACTTTTGATTCTACTGTTATGAGATAACTTATACTGCCAAATTCAAAAAGACAAATATTGTGTACTTTACTGTTATATTGTCAAAGAAAAAGAAAGTAAAACAAGAAAAGGGGGTCTGCATTAAATTGTTACAGAATTTCAGTTTTGAAAAACAGAAAAGGTTGCACAACCTTTTGAATATACTACACATAATTGAACTGTAAACTTCCATAATGCATAAGATGCTAAATGTTACTCAGTTTTTTATAATTTAAATAACACTCAATAGAACTACAAAAACAAGTTTTTAAAAATGAATGTAATATATATTATTCTGAACATAGCATAAGTCATTACTCCTTACAAACCCAAGCTAGCAAAAATTAAATCAACCAAATTATCAAAAATGTGTCCTTGAGTACCAACCACACAGAAATTTCTTTGGATTCCACAAACAATGTTCTATCTCAGTGACTGTTCTAGTTGGCCATCAATGGGGTCCCAGTGAAGAATAGCATTAACTCATTCTGGTGACTCACTCATGTTGCCAACTATAATGACTGACACGATCCTTGTTTCAATGAAGCCTTCGTGGTAACTTGGGGAAGTGCCAATCTCCTTTAAGAACCCACTGAATTACATTTTGTAGCATCCATTAAAAACTCTTGGCAACAATTTTTAAATATCTACTGAGAGCAGAGCCAAAAAGATTTTAGGTTTGGTTTAAGACCATGGACTGATGAAGTGTGCTTTCTGGAACAAGAAATATTTTTTTTTCTAAAATTGGTTCTCATCCTTGTCTCTCTGACACATCTCATTTAATTTGTTCCATCTGTGTTAGCCTTTTTGTTGCTTCTGAAACACAGGTTCTGCTCAGCCTTCAGGGCGTTACACTTGCTGTTCTCTCTGCCTACAGTGTTCAACCACAAACATCAACTCTCATGTTAGTAGACTCCCCTATGCCCATCAAGTATAACTGACATGTATTTGCTCTTGTAGCTCAAGGATAGCTACGTAATTATTTTTCCAGATGCTAACAACCATGGATGAATTTATATATTTAAGAAATTTGCCTAGAGTCTGATTCCTTCCAGTACAGGATAAGTTCTATAGATGCTTCTTTGTTCACCACTCCATTTTACCTTGGCTCATGTCTGATATACAGTATGATTGCATCAAATATTTTTAATGTTTCATCCAATACAAAACACAATGATAGCCTAGCTGAAATTATTGTATCCACCAAGGAAACAGCTAAGAAAAACTACTTGGTGGTCCTCCAGACACATGGTCATTGAATCATTTGGTATAAAATTCAAGTTCTTTTGCATTTCTGTGGAAGTTCATCTATGTGTTTCTCGATCACTTCTCCAGTTGAATGGAGAGAGGGGTATAAGGGATGGTGGTAGAGTCTCATTCACTCTTACAAGCAATTTGACAGGCACAGGTAGTATTTAATAAAATGTAGTTAATCATGTATTCCTTTTAATATAGTACCACGCATTTCTTGTGATAATTAACTTTATGAAAATATTCCTCAGATTTTTGCTTTATACCAAAAAATCACATACAATTCTAATCCCAGCTTTGCTAGTGCCCGGTTCCCTGATCTAAGGCAACGCAGTCTTTCAGTGTCTAGCTCTAATGACTGCATTTCACTAAAACATCCACTTAACTTTCTCGAGTTAATTTCCTTAGCAGGGAAATGAGCATAAAAGCCTCCACTTTGTCTATTTCACAAAGTTGCCTTGGTAATCTGACTACTGGGACTCATCCGCAGGTAACATAGTAGATAATGTTGGTTTTTTCAAACATTATGAATTTCTAAAATGTACATGCCTTGAAATATATCCTTTGTCGGGGGTGGGGGCAGGGTGGAATATATTCAGCATATTAAATCTGTGATGTCATGCATAATATTACTTAAGTGAAGTTAATTTGAAAAAATAAAGTAAGCTTAAATATAAAATAATAAATAAATGATGAAAGTAATAGACAAACAATATACAGCATTTAGGAAATGATTTGTGGAAGTTAATTGTGATGATGTGTCAAGGTCCTTTCCAAAATTAATGATGTAAGGCAGGTGGAAGATGATTTCAGCATTTAGGTAAGTATAAGTAAAACAGATTAAAATGAATGTAAATGACAGATGATCCTATTAGGAAGTTATCTCTTTTTTCATGTTCGTTTCTTTTCTTGAATATCTATTATGTTTTGACACTAAATATAGAACCCAAATTTTATCTGTGAGCCAAATCCTTGTAACAATATTCATTGGAGGCTATGGCAGATCAAACGGACTGTTCCTGTTCTCTACAGCACACATGTAGGCCATACGTCAATTTCTGCTGCCTCTAGAACATGCTCCTGGAGAGGTAAAACTTCACATATGGCATTCAGAAATGCAAACCTTGTAAGTAAATATTCTTTTACCTGTTCCTCACGTATTGTAAGAAAAATGGAACTAAAGGCTTATTGATCAAACTCAAATAATAAAATAATAAAACTCAGATAATAATGGTAATACTAGGTCTCTTACGGAAAGCACTGGAAGGGGCCCAGTGCAACAGCCGAGTGGCTAAAGTCCTTGTCTTGAATCTGCAGGGATCCCCTATGGGCATTGTTTCTAATTTTGGAGGCCATTCATCTCCCTGCCTATGGCCTGAGAAAGCAGTGGAGGAAGCCCAAAGACTTGGGACCCTGCACCCACGTTGGAGATCCAGAAAAGGGTCCTGATTCCTGGCTTTGGATTGGCTCAGCTCGAGCCATTATCGCCACTTGGGGAGTGAACCATCGGATAAAAGATCTTCCACTCTGTCTCTCCTCATCTCTGTATATCTGCGTTTCCAACAAAAATAACTCTTTTTTTTTTTTAATGAGTGGAAGGATGTGCACTTCCTGCAATCACACATTCCACTGGGAAATGCACTGAGTACATCTAGTACACATGAAAAACAGCAGCAGTATGAGAAACAGGAAATGAAAACTCTTGAGAACTTACGTCACTTGCTTTTCTCTATCCACTCCTTAAAGGTGAGTATTGGTAAAAAGTGCCACTTCCCAAATAAAATATCTCTGTTGTATTTTTTTTACTTTCCTGTGTTCAACTAATTACCTGTTTTGCTCAGAGTCTGAATCTTCTCAAATTATTCGGGAATTCATTTTATTGGTCCTGCAATTAGGCAAGAATCTGATACTGATTAACTAGGTATGCACTTCACTCAATGGATTGACTGTAAAAAGCATCTGAAACCAGAAACTGATGTTTCATTCTCTCCCATATTCACAATGGCATATTATGTATTCTTTTCAAGTATATGAATAAATAAATCAAAATTAATAAGTACATTAATTGAGCTAGTGTCATATGGCAATTGATGTGCAACATATATCATCATCCAAGCATGAAGCACAGTGAAATAAATGATGACAGTATGCAAACTTTGAAAGTCTCTTATAAAGATTTACAAATGAAGTTTCAAGTTTTATGTACTAATTACATATAGTCTAAAATAAGAATGCTTAAATAAATTCTCAACTGGAGACCGTATCAAGGTAATATTTACTAAGATGGAACTTCACATGCTGCTTCTGTGGTTATGAAATACGCTTGTGTACTATTTACTTTGGTTGATATAGCCCCCGGAAGTGCTGATTCTCTACAGTATTGCCCGTTAGTTATTTTCTTTAATGCTGCTGGATGAATGAACAATCCAGAATATTCTGTTAGCATATGTAGCATTTCTCATTATCTCAGCACTTGTCTACATTGGAACAAGCAAGTACAGACAATGAGGGTTAGCTCACTGTTCTTTGTGTCCCTGTCCTTCACAAATTCACTTATTGATATCTTAATGTCAAATATGATGAGGCCTTTGGGAAGTGATTGGGCCAGGAGGATGAATTCCTCAGGAATAGAACTAATTCCCTTATAAAAAGGGTCCTGGAGAGTTCCCTTACACCTTCTGTGTGCGAGAACTCTGTCACTGAACCAAAAAGACAACTCTCACCAGGTGCTAGATCTGTGAGCTGTGTGATGCTAGGCTTCCAAGTCTCCAGAACTACAGGAAACTGTGTTTGTTCCTTAAATCACACACACACACACACACACACACACACACACACACACACACACACACACACACACAGTTCAGGCAGTTTAAGATATCCACCAAACTCTAAATACTCTATTTCTCTCACCTGGACTGAAAATACTATAAACTGAACATAATTTCCACCACATGAACCTATAATTCCGTGAGTAGTTTTGATAGAATGGCTGACATTATTTGTATAAATGTTAGTGTTCGATACGCTATAGAGAAGAAGAAAAAAATCGCCCACAGCATTTTAGGGTTTAATCGAAAATCTGGTGGGGAGCTAACGTACACCGTAGAGCTAGGTCTTTCAGGTCAAAGTCTAAAGTTTGTTCAACATCATATCCTCAGCTCTGAATTTGATTTCTAGAACATAGTAAGCTCATAGTTAATGCTTGATGAAAGCATAAAGGAAAAAAATTGATTCATAAGCTATAAAGGCTATTTAGTATGAAAAATCACTCTTCATAAAGAGGTCAAGAAAGGTTAATCATATACCATTTATCATATGTATATATATAGTAGTCATATACTGACTGTTAAGACTTTAAATAAACAACACATAATGACTTGAAGAAAGGAAAAAGTAGGACAAATAATGACAGTAACGTAAGAAATGTAGGTCCAGGGAACTTCCGGGTTATCCAGTTTTAATTATCATTATGCCTCAGATTTTCTTCCTCCTTCAAGTTTCACCAAATCTTATTCCAATTCTCTTTGCTATTTTGGTTCTCTCCTGCCTGCAATAGCCCTCCTAAAGAGACTGATGACAGTACGGTCTCTGTGCCATGCCCAAGAGGAGCCTGACCCCTACTGGGGACAGCTCAGTGGGTGCTGCCAAAACTGAGCCAGGAAAAAAAGCCCTGCTCTGCAGAAGGAACACAAGTCAGGCACTCTTCAGTAAGATTCAGCCTTGGCTCTCATCCCTCGGCCACTAAAGCTCTAATCTCGCACAATTACTGCATGTCTGAGGTTTCTAAAGCCATTTGTGTGGATTTCAAACAGTTCCTGTGCCAAATCCAAATTTTGACCTTGATTAAGCAAGCTTCAAATCCATTCCAGCCCTGCCCCTGACAGAGAAGCTCCAAGGGCACACAGCGAAAGAGAAAATCTGCATGGCTTCTTTAGCTTGGTGATCATTTATTAGGACTCAGTCACTGCACTCAAGTCTGCACACAGCATCTCATTTAATCATCATTATATACCTGCTGGCTCCTGAGGATTACTCCTGCTATCCTGAATTGCAAATGAAGAAACTTGTTCCAGCAATACAAGAAGTGAGATACAAAGTCAGACTTGCAACTACAGCCATTAACTTACATAGTCAGCTACGTCAAGGGCAAATGATACTAGGCACATCTTAAAAGGCACAAAACTAACACCTAAAAGAGGAATCCAGAACTAGTAGGACACGCTCATTCATATGCTTAGGCAAGCACAGGAGCTGAGATAGCTGTCAGGAAAAACAGCAATTCCAAAAGCAACTTAGTAACTTGGTCTCACTGCAGATGATGAAACCAGTAAGCGGATCCTTTGGGAAACCAGACTGCCATCACCTCAGTGAACAAACAAAAAGATCTAGTAGACTCCTCCAGAATTTATTTTTTACCAGGGTATTAGTTCACAGCATAGACTTGGTCACATAATTTCTGGCAATGAGCATGACTGTTACAGATACTTTAAAAAAATACAGGAACCTAGTTGAGGAAACTGGAGGCTTATAGTGAGCATCCCTGAGTGGTGTGAGTGCATGTAAGAAAAGGATTTAAAGAAAAGTCTAGGACAAAAAAGTGTTCTGAATGTGGAGAAGATCCGTGGCATCACAGCACTAAGAGGAGGAACTCTGTCATGAAGATGAAGAAGCTGAGGAGTTCCTAGGACACCCTATTTAGAAAGGCAACTTGTCCGACTGGATGAAAACCTACGTAAGGATAAATAACAACCAAACTTACAAAGCCACTGGCACAAGTACATGATCACGCTGGCCTTTTCCTTTCTACCTTGACATTCCATAATCAATCATTTCAAAAAGAAATTTTCCATAAGCACGTCATTCACGCAGTTCTCCTAGAAAATGTCTTTGGTTTTTAATCATGTGTTGCTTGTTGGGGAACTTATAAACAAGCCTGATGGCTGCAATGTGGCAGCTGGAATGATCAGAAACTGTGCCATTTGGTCCAAGTAAAGGATCTGCACAACACACTTAAAGGTAATGTAGTGATCAGAATGCACACATCGCTCATAATTTTCTATCTTTAAAATAATAGAAAACATGTACTTTTATCCTTGATATAAATAAGGACATACAGCTATAGATGGAGTAAAGCAAAACACTCTTTAAGTCAAACACTCTCAAATACAGCATTGATTTCTGGGGGCATATCTTCTCTTTGTGGGTAGTGATTCTAACATAACAGATTTAGATTCTTAATTATGTAATACTGTTTCCTGTCTTGCTTGAAAAGGGGAAAATCAACCAGTAGCTATTCATTTACTTAGTAAATCTGTCCATGTTTTATGAGATTAAAGGAGTGTTTTAAACAACTCATGATTTTTCTTCTTATAGCCAACACATCAATGCTATTCAAAACATACTATTGGATGAAACATAACATATATAAGAACAACAAAATATACTTTTAGAACTACTCACGTGGAATTTTAATTTATAATAACTCAGAGTAAAGGTAACACCAAGCTGATAAAGTAGATTTACATTTAGAAATATATGTTTAACTTTGCTTAGTTTTGCATTTTATATGTGACATCAAGGTAGATGAGAACATATGCTCATATCTGTGTGAACTGAAACTTCGCTCACAGGTATATAAATTTCTCTGCCCTAAAAACCAAGATGTGTATCAGAACTGTCTGGAATCTTCAACACCTGGAGCCCTAAATGAGTGAGTCATAAAGGGGTCATTTGCTTCAGACAGTTAAACATGGAAAAAAGGCCTCTTGATAATTTTATTAGACATGGTAATGTGTGCTGTCTTAAATGAGATTCATGAAGCCAAAAGGCAACGCTTGCTAATACATAGCACGGGATGTAGAGGAAGGAAGAAAAATTACACTTCCTAAGACCAACAGAAATCACCTAAATAACTGAAAACTGCTTAGTCACTGAAGATGTGAGAGATGTTGATGTTTTGGTGTGTGAACTTAGCCCAATCTCTTTTTCACCACAGCTTTTTCCCCTCCTTTATTCTTTCTATTCTTATTCTATCATTATTTCTTATTTTTATCCTTGTTCTTTCTATCTCAACAGCAGTAGGGACTCAGATGGCTGAGAGCTCACCTCTATACAACGCTTCAGATGGAATGCACTCAATTGTTGAATCAGCAGATGTGTAGTTTGTGTCTGCATTTCAGCACTTTCTGTGCACTGGCAGGGTTTCCAGGGTGATTAAAAACCGACCTCTGCTCTAACGGAACCAATGAGAACATGAATGGATCAACAGAATGGGGTGGGGAGGCACATCTCCACACCTAGGTCTGAAATGTTGGTACACTGAGGGGATCCAGCTTTGGGTATGTACCTTTTGGAGCACCTGATGACCATCTGAAATAAAATAAGTGTTGTGTAGGTATCAGTTTTTAGTGTCAAACATTTTGACATGAAAGAAAAATTCCACTTTAGTTTATGATTGATTTGACTAGATATATATACACACACATATATATTTACTCTGAAATTTGAAAAAAGGAAGGAATTCAGTCTGCTGAGTAATTTAAAAATTCTTTTGAGACAGAAGAGATGCTTTGGTTGATTCTGTATCTTGGTTATGATGACTAGCCTTGAAGTGGACATGAAATGTAAACATCACTTTCACCTGCTGATTCTACTTCTTTCAAATATAGCTCCAGAAGCAACATGGTTAGCTCACTAAACAGATCTATTTCTAGTTTTTCTTAGGAACTTCCATAGCATTCTCCCCAACAATTGTATCAATTTGCATTTTAGCTGTTATATATGCAAATTAAAATCCTGCTTTCAGAAATCGTTAAGCATGAAGAGACAGTGGGAATACATGAAGGATGGACAGCAGTATCAAAACACAGTCAACAAGTCATAGTGTTCCACCGCACAATGGAGCAATTATAGTTCAAAATAATGCATTATAATTGACATAAAGAACTGGAAGATAAGAGCTATTCAGCTCCAAACAGAAATAATAAGGAAATGGAAAGAATAGATGATTAGATTGGCTTACAGTGTGTATGTGTGCTGTAATATAGCACTGCATCCCCTAACTATTCGACCATTACATGTTAATCAAAAGTTTAAATGAAATTATTTAAAGAAAAAGATAATCTGGGAATTACTCAATTATGCCATGTGATATTTTTTTTGTGTGTTTGCAGGATACGGGGCACATTTTAAATTCTTTGATCATGACATTTGAGTCAGAATAAGAGAAAAGAAGTCCACTTTACATCATTCTAATTTGATTGCACAATCTTATCTTTGCTCCAAGGCAGAAAGGTTTAAAATTACAAGATGAAAAACAGAGGAACATTATTAGCATTGCTGGGTACCAGGGACATGTATGGTGTGAGTCCAGTGCTCATTGACAGACAGATGCAAGGTTAATGGAAACACACAGAAGAACGTCTCCAGGGAAGTCTGATCCAAGGAGACTGGAAAGGCTGCATCAGAGAATGCAAATCCCTTGGAATTCTGCCATGTGAATGGAGAAGTTGAGGGCTAAACTTCCCAGATTTTTTTCCTTTTAGTAAGTCTCTAGAGCAAAATTTGACTATAATTTATATCACCATTGTTAGTTTTGTGCGTTCCTTAAAATTTCTGTAACAGTCTGCTGTGGCAAAGACAAGTGAAGGTTAAACATGCTAAATCTTTACAAAAATATAAAGTCTGCGATACAAAAATAAACGACATATTACACAAGCTCTTATTTGACCATCATTTTTACTTTTTTTTTTGTAATAGTTCCATCTAAACTTCCATGGTGATTTCCTTTGAGAAAATTGACTCTTTAAAAGTATATTTCTTGCTAAATGAGAAATGACCAGGAGTTAGACACCTCCCCTCAGCAATATGTTTTCACCCATCTTTTCCTCTCATGTTAATTGCCAACTTTCTAAAATAAAATAATAAGTAAGTATCATATATGGTTTCTATTTCTACTCCATCTACGCTTCCCTAATCTCTTGCAATC
The DNA here is from genome assembly GCF_017591425.1 of Ochotona curzoniae. Taxonomy (NCBI): domain Eukaryota; kingdom Metazoa; phylum Chordata; class Mammalia; order Lagomorpha; family Ochotonidae; genus Ochotona; species Ochotona curzoniae. The sequence continues at coordinate 66,324,613 of NW_024466599.1, forward strand.
TGAGTTGTTAGAACTGCTCTTCCAAAGCTTACCCCTACCTATGCTAGACTGCTGTCCTTCCATAAGTCTTCTTCATCTATTACAATAGTCTAGTTGTCAGTGGAATTCACGACACATGCCAAGAGATTAAATTCATTACATATATTCGGATCATCTTTTCTGTGTTTTCTTGTCAACAGGCACCATTTCAAAACGTGAAAACACCCCTTTGCTATTCGACCATGATCACAGAGAACACTCATATTCAAAAGAGGTTATGCAATTTGTCAAAACTGCTGGACTCCGGATTCAAATGTAAATTCGTCTAATTCCAGATCCCTAACTCTCTTTTATTCCATGATTGTAATGTTCTGTTGTGCCCAGCGATTTCATTATAGCAACCAGAATAGTTTTAGCCAGACTAAAACTGAAAATAAAAAGCTTTGTATCTTGAGAAACAGATGGTGAACTTTGCCAGTTCTCCCTGGACCCATCTGTCTGCGTGGCTAGGCAGTCTTCAGGGGTTCTGACTAATACAGGACACGCAATGGGAATTCCCTAGTATTCCTGGAGGATGTATCTTATGGGACGATTCTTTAGGTCCTTACAGGGTGTGCAGGAAGTTCCCAGGAAATTGTTCTTAACGAGTAAGTGCACATGGTGAGAGCAGGGGTAGGTCTTTGCAAAGGACATAGCTCTAGTTGTTTGCGTCTTCTTGTAGCTACTTCAGGAGATGATAACCCTCTAGGCGTAGCATAGTTTCATAAACCTCAGACTGGTGTGTTTAAGGATATTCAGTCTCTTCTCGTCTTTGCTGTGGCTATTTCAGTATGTGAAGCTGTAAGGCCTTCTCTCATGCTGTCCTCTCTGTGGTCTGAGCTGCTACCAGCCTCTACCCTACACTGGTTTATGTCCATCCTCTTGTCACCCCTACCTTTTCCTGACTTTTCTTCATGACATTCTTCCTTAGTGTGAGTCTTTTCAAATTCGGATGATCCCAGAACACATTAGATTTCTGCAAATAAACATTCCCTGTCCATATCTTCAATACCCACCCTCCCACTGTGAGTGGCTCCTAGTTTCTCCTGGGCATCCATGCTGTAATGTATTCCATAGCAGCACAGAAACCTCTTTCTGTAAGTTTTACAGGCACTGCAAGTAAAGTTTTATTTTCCTCTCAGTAGCCAGTGCAGAATCAGATTTTTGCTCAGTGTTCAACAAATATTTGTTGAACAAACAGGTGAATTATTCTAAAGAAATGAATGTTTTTTTCTGTCTGTTATTACCTTGCCTGATAAGCGTGTCTACTTCCAAAGTGTCAATACCTGATGTGTGAATTTCCAGAATAAACAAATGAATGAGTTTAAAACAAAACTCATTTTGCCTATCATTATCTGATACTTTCCCTGCTACTGTCCTATTATAGAAGAGAGAAATAGGTTTTGGAATCACCATGAATGAATTTGAATCTTCATCTAATTTCTTATTTAAAAGGATGCAGTATTGGACAAGCTACCTAAACACCTTGAACTTTCCTCATAAAAAGTGAAATGTAAAAATTCTGAATAATGCCAAAGCATAATTGTTCTGTACGGTCACTGTATAAATTGGGCAATATACGTAGGATGTACCCATGTTAGTCATATACATTCTTATCACCTCTAATTCCTAACTGTCCTATATTCGATATTGTATACAAATTAATTACCTCAGTTACCCCTCAAGAAAAACATCATTAAATAGGTTCTTTTATATTCCTACTCCATCAATGCGGAATCACCGGGGCCAGAAAAAAAAAGATTTGCCCATGATTGCACCAAAATCAAATCCTAGGTAGTACCACCTTAGGGACTTTGCAACAAGCACCACACTCTTAGATTACTGGACTATTTATTGTAATCTAGGGAAACCTTAAATTGTGGAAATCACAAGGATACAAATAAAATGAGGCTTTAGAAGGTGATCAGTACTAACATAATAAACGCACAGGTTTACTGGTTGAAATCTGACTTGTCTGTTCAATGTTCACTTATCTCAGGATAAAGTCTGTGAGTTATTGCCAACAATTCAAGTGCAATGTACCTAATAAGCAATATTGACTCAGAGATTATGATATAAAAAGGAAAACAGCATTGGAAATGCTTTTAGATAGTCAAGGTGGACGTTGCATGAAAGGAATTTTAATACAAGAAGAAATGAGAGACATCCTTGTTTTACTGAATGTTATTATGAATCAACATCCCAGAAATCAAGCCATAATTTCTCCATCAGAATAGAAAATACATAATTGGGAAATGTGCCCTGTTAATTGGGGTTAAAGCAGTTGTAGTTGATGAAGAGGACATCATTAGCAATGCTTGGATGTTTTATACAAGAAGGTGGAAAATGCATTGTAATTCCATTGTGGGTAGAAATTCAATGCATTTTAAACAGAGAGTGAAGCGCAAATAATAGTTTTCAAGGTGGAGTTCAGCCATTTCAATAGTTACAAACTTAATCGAAGGCAAACAGAATGACAGATCAGAGTAGGGAGAACAATAAAATTAAAGAAGGCAGATCAATTGTATATATGAGCAACTAAGCTCTGGAAATTTTCTAGGCAGGAATTTAGATGAAATGAAAATGTTCTTGAGTACAAATGTGGGCATTGCTCAAACACAGAAAACTGATGAACAGCTCTAAAACACTAAAGTGATAGTTTTTTTTTCTTTTCTACAAAGGTAGGAATTAAGAATACAAATCACATGACCACAGAGTTAGAGCTGTATCATTTAATTATAGTTACATTCTTTGGTGACAGAAAGAGTATAACTTGGAAAGGTGTATTATGGTTGAAAACTGAAAATTTAGAGGCAATATTTCTTACTATAAATGCTAAATTTTGAAATTCATGCCAAAGGATAGTAATACATGTGGAAGACAAGTTTCATGGTACCTGAGGAAGATAACTTCACTCAGAAATAAAATTTCCAGAAAAGTCACTGGTGCATGCATGACCTTTCCCTAACATCACTTTACACATTTTTTAGTTCAATAGTGTGACAGGCAAATAAACCTAGATTGAGTTGAGCCTGCTTATAGAATTATGCAGTCATTTAGAAAACTAGAAGTAGGATAACATCCTTTAATATCCTAAGGTTATCTATAAATTAAAAATTGGAAAAAGAAATGCAAAATAATATTGTGGATACTTTAACAAGATGGCTATTATTGGCTAAGTTGTAGATTTCATTCAATGGTTCAAGGATACCTGGCAGATGAGAAACAGCTTCACAAAAACAGCAATAACTTGGAAAAAGTCATTCGCTCTTTGTATGTGTTAGTTTAGTCACCTGCAGGATTTGGGCAATTATTTTCATAACCACTATGATAAATGCTAGGTATTTTCTGCTGGTGTTAAAATATCGAGCTTAGAGTAACACGACTACACGAGAAAGAAGCTACAAGTAAACTCATCAGACCAAAGGCAGTCTCAGAGCAAACTGATTTTGGGAATCCAGTTCTTTGATCTGTCCTTCAAATACTATGACCTTAGATATAATGCAGGCCACAGACATTAATTTGTAAAACTTTCTCTTTTTGAATTTTTTAAAAAAACTACCTGATATAGAAAACTTAAGAGTACCATAGTGGTAATGTTCAAATTGGGCTAGCATTTCTAGTTCTTCAATACAGCTGGTTTTTATTTATTTTGAAAACCAAGAAACCATTCTTCTAATGATTAAAAATGTATAAAATGTCATAAATGTGTGTCACTATTCTACTGGAACAAGACATACTCTAATTAGTTGCATAAAAAACAATGGTTATGAGATTAACTGAGAATCCATGACTGTGACATTTAAAATGTCATTATAAGAAAGATGTTCTAAATGTCCATTTTTGGAAAATGCTTAAGTGCTGGGAAATGTGCTAGGAAGGATCTGAAATTTGAGACTAATTTGATTAACCTCCTATATCTTCATTTTTCACAACAACTTTGCCATGTATTACTATCTATTTAAGAGGACTTTTGTAGGCTTGCGTAGAGCAGATCTGAGAAAAATCACTTCAGTTTGCTTAGAGTTCTCCAGGTCTGCTGGTGTATCATAGATAGGAGTATATTTAATGTCAAAAGAGAACACTGTGAACTTCTTCTGCATTCTCACATCCTTAACACCTGCATTATTTTAGGACTATAGAGAGCTATGGAAGGAATCAGTCATGACATAGAAACTGACTGAGAAAATTCAAATCCGCATCAAGAATCATAAGACGCAGAGGTACAAACAGTAAAGCCGAAATTTATACCTTCAGTTCTACTGTCATTTTGATTAAGAATAAACCATTGCATCTTTTCCTTTTTCTCTAAAATTTCCACGTTATACAAAGTATTGGAAAACTACAATTGCTAAGAAGCCAGAAATTTCAGCCATATTTATTAAATTCATTTGGTATGTAGTAGAGAAAACACAGGCAACAAAACATATACTGGTTATGGGATCTTAAAATGTAATATTTCGATGCATAAATTAAAAAGAGGCTAAACATCTTCCTTTTAGTGCGTTCTTGGACAATGTTGGATGTCCTTGGAAATGTCACTGAAGGTTCAATCACATCATGTTTTCTTAAACATTGCTTGCTTTCAAGTCGTATGGTAATCCATGATCCACTGTATTTACTTTTCCACTCTGCTTATACTTAAAGCTTTTTGGTACTTTAAGGAACTATTTGCTTTTCTTATCATTATCATAGTGCTTTGTTTAGTACGTCATTGGTTTCAAAAGGCATGTGGGCAACAGGAAGAGACAAGAGAAAGAGGCAATGGATGAAAAAGTGTTAGTGCTTCCTCCAGCTACTTCACTCTCCAAAACTCCCCCAAACAGCATGGAATCCTCACAATGGGTGGCAGGGACCTCACTACACCTGCTGTTTTCCTGGATTCTGGCAAGAGAAAAAAAGCACTTTTTAATTCTCATCCATCTAGCTTCTGATTTAACAGTGAACCTGCATTTTGAACAGACATTGAGCTGTGCTGAAAAGCACACAAGGATTTTATTCTAACAAAGGCTGCTATTTGTCATTGGAAGCCACGCAGATATCTAGAAAGGTCTGTGATAGGATCACACTCAATAGGCATAATGGATTAAAAGAGCTTAAGCCTCCAGGAAAATATGCTGAAATAGATCAAATGGGAGATGCTGTCCAGAAATACTTCAAAGATAGAAACAGGATGACTCGGTGAACTCAGTGAGTTTTGCAAAAGGAAGAATCAAAAACACTGCCACAAGCAAAATCTACATATTTATATCTAAACAGAGCAATTAAATAAAAGTTCATTATTCTGCCCTTTAGATTTGAAAGGAGTATAAATTGAAAGTGGTGGAGGTAAGAAGGAAGTAAAAAACTAGCTCACAGAAATACAGGCTTTAACTGATCAGAATGCATGATTCCTACAATGTTGACCAGAACAAGTGAAGTGAAATGTAATGTCTTTTATTTAACCTCTAAGAGCTCTGGGTTTTTCATCTGTAATGGAATGGGATTAAGCTTTGTATCCTCTCAAACCCTCTTCAACAATAAAATTTAAGTTCTGAGTTAAGGTCCTTATTTTGTCAGTGGCTGAAGAGATAGAAATGCTATGTATTTGTAAATATATAAATACACAAAGCTATCATAAGGTGCTTTATCAAAATTCACTCAGGTAAAAAGGATCTAAGATATCAGACTGAATGAACTCAATTATATGAAAAAAAAATACATTTTCCACAAATGTCATTTTCCCCGATCAAAAACAAGGCAACAAACAAAATACAGTAGTTATAAACCTAGACTTTTTAAAACCCCGCAGGTTGAAAGAGATTCCTATCTAGGTTCTATGTACTTAGCTTTTTTTTCTTTTTCTTTTTTTTTTTTTCCTCTAAAAGAAAGTTGGGCAAAGCATCCAGAATCAGATTATCAAGAGGCAGCACAAGATGTAAAAGTATTCCTCTGCCCGGGTCCTCACAGCCTTTCTGAGCTAGAGATCAGCTTTGATGTTGGAGCCCAGCACTCTCATTAAGTTTTACAGGTTTCCATCAAACAACTTCATCACTTTAAACCTGTAGCAGGTCCCTCAGTCCAGTCACAGGGCATAAGATCAAAACAGACAGTGTTTAAAAAATTCAAAATACTGGATATGCCTCCTTTGCTGTACATCTCTCCGTATTTCTGCATTGGCACGGAATATCATAACATAAGCCTCTATTATAAAACATCTCATTTGAATGCAAGCATAATAAATCTACCTCAAAGTAACTGAATGCTTATTGCGCTCTGAGTTGCAGCACTAAATAGATAAGTCACAATCTTTCAAGAACACTGTCACTGCGATTTTCTAAAGCCAGAATCTTATATGAAACACAGAAAATGGAAAACAACTCTGAATAACATTCTCTATGTCTCTTTGGATGATGCATAGCAAGCACCACTATTTACAATGAATGGCTTAGAACATCAGCGTAGAATCTTGGGGTAGAATCTTAGAAAATTCCAATCGATTAAGCATTGCCAAAATCATATTGTAGTAGCAAATTTTAGGGTACCTACTTGTTTGATCAGTTTTTCAATCCCAAATCAGATCACTTCTTTCTATCGTTACTTAGCATTTAGATCAATATCTACTTTACAGTAGTCATGTAATATACTGTTTTGCCGAGCTAAAAAAATATTGATACTCTTTTCTACACTCGTATATCATTAGAATCTGGCTAAGGCAATGCAATTTGTCTGTGTTTGTAAATCCAGAATCTACTTAAAGTTTGAGATATGGCTGGCTCTCAATGAGATGTTATGAAATAAAAAACACATTTAGAAAGGCTCAATAGGAACTTAAAAGCAAAACAAAGACAAAATCAAGAAAAACACAAAAATCTAATTTTAAAATGGGTTTGAATATGCATGTCTTCAAAGAAGAAACACAAATAATCAGCAGGCATTTGAAAAGGTGCTCATCATAACTAATAATCAGAGAAACACAGATCAAAACCATGGTGTGATAGCACCTCCCTCCTGTCGAGATGGCTTTTAATAAAACACAAGTCTTGGGAAGGATGTGGAGAAATTAAAAACTTTGTGCACTACTGTGAGAATGCAGAACGGCACAACTTTTAATGAAAAACCATATGATCATCTCTCAAAATATTGAAAAAGAATTACCACACAGATCCAGCATTCCAATATGTGAGTACTTTTCCAAAAGAAACAGAGCAAGGACTTGAAAAAGATACTTTTACTCCCATGTTGACTGTTAACACCTCATCCCTTAATAGCTAAGATGCAGAAACAACTTAAGCAAATGTCGATGGGTGGTTTTCTTAAAAACGTGGGTTATATATATGGGCCAGGTGGTTATCCCATAGTTAAAATTCTGGTTTAGGTGTGCATGTCTCGGGGCAGAATACTTGGGTCAATAGTCAGCTTGGGCTCCTGACTTCAGCTTCCAACTAAAGCAGAATGTTTGAGGCAGGCTATAAAGTCTCAAGTAATTTGGCTCCTGTTATCCATGTGGAAATTCTGGATTGAGTTTCCAGCTCTCAGCTTTGGCCTCTAGCCAACTCCATCCATTGCAAGCACTGGTGTAGTGAACCAAAAGACGGTAGCTCTGTCTCTCTCTGTTTCCTACTCTCTGCCCGACAAAACAAAGAAAATTTAAAACTAATGGGGCTTATACATACAATGGAATATCAGCCTTTAAAAATAAGGAAGTCTTGTAGTATGACAACTACCCCAATCTGTGTAGATATTATGTTTAGCAAAATAGGTATAGCACAAAAGGATACACAGTGTAAAATTCCTACATGCATGTCTAAAATAGTTTAACTTATAGCCCAAAGAACAAAATAGTAGTTGCCTGGAACAGGAAGAAATGGAGAAAAGGACAGCTACTACTCAAGAGTTACAAAATTTCAGTAATGCAAGATGACCAAGTTATAGAAATGTGCCTATAGATAACAATAGTGTATTGTATGGTTAAAAATATACTAAGAAGTTTGATTTTGTGTTAGTTGCTTTCACACAGAATTAAAAACTAAAGTTCTAAAAAAGAAATCTTCCCCATGTGAGTATATTTATCAGCCAAGTGACATGCTTACCTTTAGCCAAACTACATATCAACTTTCTTTTCAGTTAACTCCTCCTAAGACTGAACAATACAGAAAAATAAAGCTTTGGAATAGAAAAAGCTAAGTATTGGAATTCAAGGATCCTAAATAGTACTTCAAGAAACACTAGTAAGAATTTTAAAAGAAAAAAACAAAAGCCCCTTTCCATTGCTTAAATTATATTTTTGGGTATCCCACCTGAGATTTAATTGCTTACTCTGTATTACTTATTTCAAAGACAAAAGGAAAAATTTAATACATCTGCTGGTCAAGTATTCAGAACAGAAAAAAAATGATCCATTTTCTTGAGTGGGAGTGGAGCACAGCAGTCGTATTTTCTGTGCTATTCTAATTTAATAAGACCTAATAACTGAACATGATGTCTAGAAGAAATAGCCCTTAGCTACAAATTGGGTTTAGGGTAACATATTGGGAAACCTATAAAATGCCACAAAATGTGGGCATCCCGAAGAAATTCTGAGGGCCTCTATAATGTCTCTTCAGATGGAAAATGACTCTTACACTCTTCCAGGGAACAATAGTGCCCCCATTTTTGTCACTTAAAAGAATTTCTGCTTTAATTTAGTCATCAAGAAAAAAAACAAATCCAGGCTGGGTGTGCTTGTTCAGAGAGGTGCAACTGCTTCCTCAGTGCCTGGAGGGGCCCTTTATAAAATCCTGGTTGCAGAAATCACATTTCTCAAATACTCAATGCATTGAAACTCCCAAGTCTCATTTATATCAAAAGAAGTGTTTACTTTAGGGAACAACCCATTATATTAGAAAGACATTAAAATGGAAAAATAAATACTTGGAAATCTGTTTCAGTTAGCAAATTTTGGTAAGGTAATATAATTCTATATTAATGAAGACCTAAAAAAAAGGAGTTTATGTGGAATCCATTGTAAGAACAGTACTATTCAGAAATGATAATTAAACTAAGTAAACCTGCACACAGTGATTTTCAGCATGTTGGTAAGGAAAAGAATTTTGCTAAGAAAGCAGTACTATAGAAGTCAAATGAAAGGAAGGGAAATCTCATTCAAAATTGTTATTACAACACACAGGAACTTTAATGGCCAATGGCTTAGTTCCATCTATTCAGATGCAAAGGCTTATTATTTGGAGGGCAAATGCATTCCCTCCCAGGACTACTGCTGTCCCTCTTTCGGATATTTAGGGTATAACTCTTGTGCCTGTTCTTGTGGTTTATGTAATATCCCTTCAGAGCAATCAGATAACAAGAACCTGACCTCCAAAATCAGAAAGAAAGGCAAACCCAGCACCTAAGGAATTTGAAGGGGTCTGATGGTTTCTTTGCAATTTTTGATACTTCAAGTTATAAAGGCTCCAGCCGTAAGCTCCAGAGTCACTACTGGGTTATCAGATGGTGCATTGCTTCACAGTTTACATGTCTAACATTCAGATTTGCATTGCAAGTGACATGTATACTTGTCTAGAATAAATGTCATTGGTTAGGGTTACATAAAACAACTATGCACTGTGAATACACTGATGTGAAAACAGCACAGCACTTTAGCTCAGTGACTGTCAAATTTTAAAGTCCATATAAAATCACTTGGGGATCTTAATAAAATGCAGATTCTGATTGAGTATCTGGCAGAGAGGGCATGAGTGTTTCATCTTCAACAAGCTCATAATATTTCTAATGCTACTAGTTTACAGCTCACCGCTAGGGTCGGAAGTAGGCTGTGAGTGGCTGATGGACTTATTTTCTTTCAAACTACCTAAAACCTAAAATAGTTCATTGCACAACCATGTCTAGAAATCTTTCCAACATAGACTCAACACGATTTTATAGTAGCATATGGATTAACTAACAGTCATTAAATAATATTTACAGGTAATTTCAAAGAAGCATGGATTTTAATTTTTTGATGACCACACTTCTAATCTTGGGATCCTTGAAAAAGAAAATGTCAATGAATAAAGCCAACTTACTCTTCAAATATTTAAAGTAAATATATAAGGCTCTGATACACAGTGTTAAATACTGGTAGACATTACAATAGTTTTTTTTTTCAAAGATTCATTCTATTTTTATTAGAAAGGCGGATATACAGAGAGGAGAGACAGAGAGGAAGATCCTCCATCAATGACTCACTCCCCAGGTTGCCGCAACGGCTGGCACTGAGCCAATCCGAAGCCAGGAGCCCCTTCCAGGTCTCGCACGTGGGTGCAGGGTCCCAAACCCTTGGGCTGTCCTCGACTGCCTTCCCAGGCCACAGGCAGGGAGCTGGATGGGAAGCTGAGCCGCCAGAATTAGAACCGGCGCCCATATGGGATCCCAGGCGTGCAAGGCGAGGACCCCAACCACTGTGCCATCATGCCGGGCCCTACAAGTTTCTTAAAAAGTAATGTTCAGCCAAATATGACAATGATAGTATTCTTAAAAATTAATTACTTGACTTTAACTATAAAACTTAAGAGACTGTTCCTCATTCAGTCATGCATATTTTTCTAAAACTTCAAAGTTCCCTAATTATCTTTATTTATTTGGTAAATCAGGGCATGCATGTTATGATTCAGGTCAAAATAGGAAGAAATCCTACTGGGCTTGGAGTCAAGGAACAGAGGTTTTCTTCTGACTTTTCCTATATTTTACTGATGTGGCCTTGATCATCTTAAAAATAAACAGTTAAATTGAATTGCTATTAATGAGATAATGCTTAGAAAGTATTATATTCTTATTTAAAATCAGGAAAATCCTCAGATTTGAAAGGGTAGACAATCATAAAAATGAAGAACCTCTGATTTAACAGTTATTAAGAGTTTCAAGACAACAAGAGGTAGAGATTACACTAAAACTAGGGCTGTTTGTGACCATATAGGTAATACGTCCATAAGCTAGCTGTCTGTAACCATAGCTAATTCTCACCATATTAATAGAGCTAATGTTCTGCTCAAATATTACAATCCAACCACTGCATTACTCTGCTACAATTTTACAAGTCTCACTTAATCCTTTAGGGGGAAAATTGGAGCACAAAACCACTAAACATATAACTACCGAGTCCTGGCAGCCAATTTTTGAATCCAGGACCCTGACTGTAAAGCCATTTATCTTCACTAACTGAGTAAGTACCCATGACAAGTTAGCCTAAACTCATTTACCTTCAGTAATTGAGTGAGCTACACATATCTCTGCTTGGTTCAACCTTAGAAATGTAGAATTAAATATTTGAATATTTGAAATCCAGGATCTTGATAAGATGAAAAACATCAAACTCATCCTCTTTTATTCCTGATATTTATAATCTGATGCATAGTCATATAACACATATGAAACAAAACTGAAAACTCAGAATCACCAATTTCTCTGTGTATGGAATATTTGCTCAACAAAGATAAAAAGTTTTCATTTTCCTATTACTCAAAATTATATGCTTCTGAATAACAAATTTATTTTCATTTCTACATAATTAATTTTAAATTTGTTTTACTAGTGATGATTTTCCTTAAAAAAAACCCCACTAATTACAGTGAACAGAACTAATTTTCTTCTAAACATAAGTAGTCTGATACAAAGAACAGAGGATGAAGGTAAATCATCTCATAATAGAAATTAAGAGGAAACAAAATACTCATTTTGTTTTGGAAGGACTGAAGATTATATTGTGTATGGTTTAAACTTGATAAAGGGACAAACTTGCATTTGGATGAACCTTTTTTTCCTTCTTACTAATAGTTTCCTTAGAAAGACTTAATCACAGTTTCTGCTATGATTCTATTGGGCCACTTGCAGAGTTTCCAATCTAATTTTGTGTTTCTTTGTCTCTCCAGATTCCTATCTTATTCATCTATGTGACCTCCATACTCAGTTCAGAGTAGGGCACATTTTAAATAGTGATCAGTCCTTACTAACTGAATGCACGTATGCAAATATTAGTGAATATACAACTAGTCTAGCTTAAGATATTCCAATGGACGCTGCAATTAACGGAACATGCCCAGTCTCAGACATTGCTCATTACTGCTTTCTGTAAGGCTGGATAAGATCATATTCTATAAGTCCTCAGATTTAAAATGTCATTGAATCACCTACTAGATCATGTTATGCTAGTTTAATATTTGAAAGCACTACGATTCATTATGCCAACTGCTGATATGGTTCCAGGCTATGGGGCATCTGCTGGAAATGATGGGAAATAAAAATCTGTGAGTCCCCTGGAAGGGAGTTTGCTATGTTCAAAAAGCTAAACTCCAGATAAGAACTCACCAGATGCTGTGTAGACTAAATGGCTAAGTTCCAGTTCCTTGGGGACCTGAGCAGATGGGTCTCTCTGAACCCAATGCCATAAAGGAGTATCTATGGCAGGAAGCCTAGTTTCTGCCCCAATTGTTTATTCCCCCTTCCCCTCAGGCTATAATGCACAGAAATGAACTCACCCTCTGCAAGTATATGAAGCTAATACTTTATAGAGATGTAGAAAGTAATTCCAAATATGTTTTCTTAACATGACTCTTTAACTGGTTGACTACACAGGACAGAAATTTATGACAACTATTATTATCTCATATTCACTGTCTTAAGGGAGAAATATTCTGAAATATATATATATATATATATATATATTTCCTGCTCCTTCCAGCAGTCATCCCTAAATGCACCTCTCACCATGACCTAGGCAGTGCTTTATTTTTTCTTCTCCCCAATTTCCCGTGAAGCCCATTACATCTAATTTTTATCTTCATAAAAATACTGAGAATTAAAGAAGTGAAGTGGCATTACGCTATGGCAGAGGAGCCATACAGAGTTCCAGTTAGGGCTAAGAAGTATGTGGATTGATTATTGTGGTTCAGATTTTTGGCGTTGCTACTTAATAATTATTTCACTTCAGGACAGTCACTGAACTTCTCACTCCTCCAAGTCCTTATTCGTCAATAGGGATGGGATTAGTGTATAACTGTTATCATGATCAGAGTATTACCTCTGATCACACAAAGCACTGGAGAAAAGCGAGCACACATCCTTCTGTGTAATTAATAGTAAAAGTAGTACTAAATATAAAAATTATTAATCCACCAGAAGATTTCCTTGAATTTTGAAATACTTTATATCAAGTTATCTCACAGAGTATCATCAACTTAGTTTTTGAAGTCAATTTCTGATTCACTACTTTCCTGATATACATAGATCCATGTTGTTTAAGGAATTCACCAGACTTATGGACAATGTGCACATACAATATTATCATTCTGGAATATATTATATGTTGGCTCTCTTACATTTCTAAAAAGAACTCTGCATTTTTTATATTTGTTTATTTGAAAGGTATAGTGACAGAACAAGACACACACACACACACACAAACCTTTGTCCACTGGTTTGTTTTTTCTTCCCAGCTGTCCTTAATAGCCAGGAATAGCTAAGGCTGTCAAGCTAGGAGTTGGGAATCATACTCAGAATTCTCACAATGGTGTCAAGAAACCAAGTACTTGGGGCCTGTTTCTTCTATGCTGCACTAGCAGGAACCTGGGTTGAAACTATAGGCAGGACTTGATCCCAGGCACTTAGCTAACCAATGTGGGGGTATCCTAAAATGTGGCTTAACTGGCTGCGCCACACACTATCCAAAAGAGCTCTGACTTCCAATACTCACACCTACAATGACTTACATAATGCTAGGCACTGTAAGCCTCTGGTGTCAGTGACAATCTGATGCAGGCCATGTATTCTGCTAGTAGGGGTACTCAATCCAGGGACGGGAACTGAAGTCTGGGTTCCAATCTCACTTCCATAGTCATGTGTTCTCTTGAGATCTCAGAGTCTAATTTGTATCGTGAGATTATAACTTCTGCTATATCATATGGGTTCTTAAGATGACTTCTATAAGTAAACTTACCTTATAAATACAAAGGAGGCCAGGATAATTGGCTACTATGCGCATTTTTAATGCTGACATTTTATTATAACAGCATTAAAATGCTTCTCAGAGCCTCGAGATCTGGAAGAAACTAGGCCAGGTCTATAATAAATCAGACTAATGACATAGCAGAATTTATCAAATGCTTTGACATTCCCTTAGACTCCATCTTGTTTTCCTGTTAGAGTTCTAAAGCCAAAACTATCTGCTTTCGTGCTTTGATTCAGGTTGAGGACATTTTTTCTGGACCTGAACTTTCATATATAGCAGTATAGGTCCATTTGCTGCTCTCCAGCTGGGCTACTAGCTGTCTCTGAGTCACCAAAGCAAGAACCTTTCTCTAGGTAGGTAGCTCAGAACAACTGGAAAAATTTCATTTATCCCCTGGGCAACATCCATGGGGCCTGTAATGACAGACTAGAGTAGTCAAAGGATATGGCTTAAATAAATACTACGTTTATTACAAGAATCTGGCTGCTATATGAATTAGATTTTTCCAGCTAAACTAACAAAAAAATAAACAGCAGATATCAGATTCAGTGTTGAACACTTTTGAGATGAAAGTTAGCCTGCAGACATAATTAGCTAGTTGGCCGACCAGAAACTAAGTCAGGTCAACGTGTGTCTTCATGGGTTAAAGGACTTCTGCATTTTCTTAGAGGCTATTAACCTTATGAGCATTACATAATTCATCTAAAAATGGTTAATTCAAGTGAGGACATGAAACATGAAATCAAGGTAGTGCATTCCTAGTTACATAATAGCATGGAAAGTAAAAATATCTGGATTTATATGTAATATGCTTAGGAAAATTAAAGCTCAAAGAAGGAGTATGGAAAGGTCAATGTAAAAATGTATTTGAAATGCTACGAACCAATAGATAGTCCAGGACATTGACTTACTGTCTTTCTTCTCGCACTGTATTGTCCTGGACTATCTATTGGTTGGTAGTGCGAGAAGAAAGGATGTAAGTCAAGGACCTCAGCAAGAAGAGACTGCAGAAATTAAAATCCCGGGGAGAATCTTTTCTAATCATGCTTTTGGAGTGCTTATGAGGAGGTCCCTACTAGCTAACAGAGTCCTCCTTTCTCTCATGTGGGATAATTTAAAGATATCACTGGTGATCTCTTTAGACATCCATTTCTCTAACAGGTCACAAAGCCTTTTAATTCAAATTTGGAAAAGGAAACTAAGTTGCAAATGCTGCCATGGACTTGTGTTTTCATATCTAAGTGGCATTTATGTTATTCCTCTCTGTGAAGACAAGGAAAATAAGAATGGAAGGACACTTGAGGACCCCAATCTGGTGAATGGATGCACCAAGCACAGGCATAAACGGAGAAGACTTTGTGATTGGGAGTTCTTTACCATCTAAAACAGGAAGGACAGATTAAAAGGGATTTGAACGAAGCAAACGTTCTTCTTTCCCGATGTTGACACGGATGCTCTGTGCAAGTTAGAGAGTGACCACTCCCCACAAAAGAAGGGACCCTACAAATCAGGAGTCAATCATTGCTTTCTACAGCATGGGGTGGAGGATGATTACATAAATCTAAAGCAATTAAAGACTCAGCTGATCTAATTAGGTTGATGACATTTTCAGTAGGGATTTGGTGCCATGTAGCATTTAACTCAGTTTTAGTTTTCCTCTAGAATCTTTCTTTTGGCTTATTCTGAGCAATTTTTAGTTGTAGGATTCTCAATTACCTCACACAGGCAGTGTCTTCCCTCAAACTGACAGCAAAACTTCAAGCAGGTACATATGGCTAAAAACAATCTTAAAATAAAAGATCGTAGGTGGTTTTAAGGACTATGCAATCCTTTCCACCTCCTCCAATTTTGCTTCCTTACTAACAATCCATGTTAAATAATGTCCACCCTGCAGAAAGCAAGATGATGTTTTAAAGCCTTTGCAGTGATACAAGAGACCCTGCGACAGCAGATTCTGAGTGAAGACTTAACCAGGGAGCTACATCACCTTTCTGGGTAGGTCACTGACAACAGAAAACAGCATGATCACCACACCGGGGTTGACACACCTATTAGGGAGACTTTCATCTTTCTTTAAATCTTCTTAAAATATCTGTAAAGCAAATCACTTAGGAATTATCCGAGATACTCTGAAACAACAGAACGTTTGCCAAGTGGTCTAGGGCATATGTGCAGGGCAGACAGCCACTCAGCATTTATTTCATCTAGCACCATGATCTCTCCTTCTGTAGGAATCTCTGGCTTCTGCTACAGTGGCAATTACTCAAAACTACGCCTTAGAAAAATTACTTTAAAATATTATAACTTCTTAAGCAACATAGTTTAGCATTCGCCTATCATGATCAGAGAAGTGAATATAGTAGGCAGAGATTTCTGACAAAGTATGATCAGTGCTGTTTTTGAAATGTCAAACTGTAAAACAATATGCTAAAAATTATTTGTTTTAAATGCAGAGTGACAGAGAAGGAGGGGTGAGAAAAAGAAAGAAATCTTCTGATTTGATGGTTCACTCTTCAAATGGTCACAACAGCCTGGGCTATGCCAAACTGTGGCAGGAGCTTGTATCTCCATCCTGGTCTTATGCACAGGTGGCAGGGACCCAAGTTTGGGGGCTATTGACTGCTTCCTTTTCAGGTAAAAAGTAGGGAACTGTGATCAGCAGTGGACAGTTGAACTGGCACTCCAATATGGAATAACAGCAACGCAAATCCTGGTTTAATCTGAAGTACCTCAACATTAGCCCCTAAAAAGCATACTTTAAAAGACCTGAGAATTTCATTGTTTTGGAACATATATGATTGGTAACTTGTTATTTATAAATTCTCTTTTTCAAAAATTTATACTCATGGACGTCACTCTCATGAACACTAGCACTTATCCAAAGACATTTTCATGTATTTACAGTGAAAATAGAGAGATCTTTTTGAAGTTCTTTGGCCATTCAACATTTCTTTTCATTGTAAACAAAGTACCAAAGAGAATTCATTAACATTTACCAAATTCTTTAAAATTATTTCATCTTACATTAAAATTTCATGATCACTTATATAGTGATTATAATTAAGAGTTAGTTTTCTCAAGTGGGGGTTGTGATGTAGCACATACAGTCCCTGTGCCTGTGATGCTGGCATGCCACATGGTTGTGGTTCACATCCCCTGCTGTTCTAGTACAAATGCTGCTCTGTGCTAATGACCTGGGAAAAGCAGCGGTACATAGACCAAGTGTTTGGGTCCCAGCCATTCATGTGGAAGACCCAGATGAAGTTCCTGGATCCTGTCTTTGCCCTGGCCATTGCAGCCTTCTAGGATGTGAACCAGAGGATGAAAGAACTTGCTATCTCTTGTTCTGTAACTCTTAAATAAGTAAATAAATATATCTTCAAAGAAGAGCTTTCTACAGATATTTCAAGTGACATATTGGGAAAGACTTGAATCAGTTCCAGTAAACAATACATCATACTGTTTTGATATACCGAATAATTTCATTTTGGATTGATCTTTATAGCACAAAGATATGAATTAGTGCAAGCTACAGGCTATCTCTCTACCTTGAGTCTCAACATATACAACGCAACAGTGTCAGCCATTCAAATGTGTTTCACCGGACAGGAATCTATATTTTAATTTTGGCTTTCCCCTTTACTATTCTTGGTTAAGTAATCTCTCTAGGTCAATTTCCCCATCTCTAGAATAAAGTGGCTGTGGTTGTTCAGCCTAATGGGTAAGATGCCCATATCCCACATTGCAACATCGACTCCATTCCTGCCTCTGGCTCTTGACTCTGGCTTTCTGCTATTGCAGACTTTGGGAAGAATAGTGGTGGCTCAAGAAAATGGGGTTCTGTGAGGGACCTGGCTAACATTCCTTTTGTTGAGTATTTGGGGTGTGACTCAAGAGATGGGAGTACCCATCCTCTATCTTCCTTCTTCCCTCCTTCCCTCTATATCGCACTCCTACTGAGTATGTATATGAAACAAATAATTTTATAATTTAAAAAAGAAGTCGATTGGACTTGGAGATTTTGTTTTGAATTTTTCTGTTTTTACTATTCCAAAAAGTTTTCTGTGACATTAAATGAGATGTTAGAATTTTCCTTTGAATTGACTCTACTAAAATGGATTAGATATGTTGAAAATAAAAAATGCAAGGGGCTAATAAAGCTGTAATTAGGTTCTATACATGTAATATGCTATAGGCCATGAGTTCTAAACAACATGTTAGGCAAATTTACAAAGACTCACTGCTAAGAGATGATCTGTAACAAGGGACCTGGCTATATCATTCTCTTTTCAATAGTGTTAAAAAGCTGGGTATCTGAAATAAAGTGATTGAACTCTGAATCTATGATTCTTGGTCATTATTTCATTTCAGGGATAGAAAAAGTGAGACATTCTAAATAGCTATTCAGACACTAGCAGAAACTATAAACTATCAAAAAGCTCTCCAACTGAAGTATTTTTGATTTATACGTCTATCATGTCTGTATTCTTGCACTTTCTAATGTATTGGGAGGATACAAAGTGGATGAAATGACATGAGTAATACACAAAATGCTGGCCGTGCCTGTTTGAAACATATACACCAGGCTGTGAAAGAGAGAGAAGTGGGAGCGTCTAATCAATGAAGAAATGTCATTTGTATCCAAGCCCAATAGAGACCAGAACATGAGTGAATGCCCTTTTTATGAACTAAGTAGCTGTAAACTAAATGTTACTCTCTCAAGACCGACTGACTTTTTTTCTTTTTCGTTTTATGATTTTTTGGGACGGGGGGGTGAGTGGCTGAAAGACCAACATAAAAAGAGATTGCTACCATGGCTTTAACATTTAAACAAAAGTTTTAACATAAAAATTTAAAGATTAATGGCATTAATCTGAAGCACAGTTCAGTTTACCACTATGATTTCAAAATAAAGGAATTAAGCACAGATTTATACGCACAAAAACTGTCCTTGTAAATACAGAACTACTACTCGTCTAACTGCATGTTAGAGGTCACTACGGAAATCCTAACATTTTTGCAGGTTGCCTAAAAGAATTCTCAAGCTAGATTTCCATTTATGTTAGAATCTTTGGGTTTCCATTTCCTTCTTTAATTTGAAAGATAATTAGTCTTTTCTTTTAATAGGTAAAGAAAGGCATTGGGAAAAACTGCCGATTGGCTGGGTTCACAGTGAACTTGAGGAATGCAATGTGCGTGTTTGGGGATTACTTTTGCCATAATCATCACTAGAAAGGAGTGTCAAGAATTTTCTTGTAAAATGTATTTTGTGCTTTTAAATCATGTCCCTCCTTAACTTGAAATGCTTTCTCTATCCTCTGCCCATCCAAATTAGAATCATTCTCAGATTCTCACATCTAAATCTGTGCATTTTCCTTGCCTGCTAGAACTCTCATTCAGCTCAGACACTTTCTAACTCAAATGCCATACAATTCAATACGTCATTCCTTGCACATTTCTAAAAAAAAAAATTAGTCAGCAACAAACTTGAGAATTTATATATTCTTCTATGACAAGGTGAATATGAGACATGACATATTAGGATAGTCTAGACCCAAAGCAATATGAAATTAGACTTTCTCAACTGAACTCCAGCCTTTAATATTTAGAGTTGTATGACTTTAGCTTATTGGCTTGAAACCTCAGTTTCTTTGCCTGAAAAATGCAATTAAAACTATTGTGAAGAAAAGGTATACTCTATGATAGCACTAATTGCAAAGTAAAAGTTCTGAAAATGTTAGTTCTATTATTATGACAATTGGTATTATTGCTTTTATTGTTTTGAATTGATTATCCCCTAAGGATCTCAACACAGACCTGTTTCACTGTATATATCAGTAAAGAGTAAAAATTACCCTCTGAGAGACAAATCAAAGTAAGAGGAGATTCAACCTTTCAAAAATGCATTTCATTGAATCAGTTAAGACTATAGCATTTTGGAGTTCTCATTAGCACTCTTCTACATAATTCCACACCTTAGGAAAGGAAACATCCAGAACAGTAACATCAACAGACACAGTCGGTGTAACACCACAGTGATTGCTTTCTCCAGATGCTTACCTGAATCAGGCTTCTATGGATCGAGGTATTTTGTTTAATAATAAACCAAAGTTTGTTGCTATCAATCAATGCCATGCATGGTTAATGATTAGAAAGTTTGAAAGTATTCAATCTTATGGTTTAGAGACCCAGAACACTAAATTACAGCCACACAATCTCAGAGGAACTTCTATTTGCAATATTGGAAGAAATTAGATTATGCTTGAGCAGAAAGATATACAATCTGCATATTCAAGAACTTCTTGATGCTTTTCTCCCCAAATCATAATACAATGAAATCCTACAAAAAGTCACAGTAGACAACAACAGCTGAGAATAATAAGGAAAATTATTGATATCATTTTAGCTTATGTCATCTTGTTCAGGTCAATATCTATTGAACTCACTAGACTACTAATGACACAGCTTACTTATCACTTAGCATACCTAAATTACAGGTGTAAGACATTTTATTACATAGACTCATTCTATTCTTGTAGTCTGTTTTTTTTCCTTTCTCCCTTAATATTCAAACAAGTCACCACTATATAGCTCACATGTAAGATATTTAAGTAAAAATGAATGGCCAAATCATTTACTTTAGCCTCATCATCTCTATTGGTTTGACTTTCTTTTATAGCCCATATGCAGCTGTCCATGTAAATCTCTATTTGAATTACTTACAGGCAAGTGGAGAAGGAAACTTGATTCCTTCACGTTGTTTTGTGAGCTGCTTCCCCTCCCCACCCATTCCCCAATCCTACATGAAAAATACAACAGAATTCTGAATTTAAGGTTGTGACATTTGACTCGGAAGACATCATGGCTTCTGCCCCGACTCTTTCAGTGTGGATCTGAAATGATGAGATCATGAATTAGGAAGGATTCTGGTGACCGCGATATTTACCTCTTTGAGACAGCCCATAAAGTTGTTACTGACTGGTGACCCTGGCAGGTCGGCTGTGCTGGGACTGCCTCCAACATAGAAAAAGTCATCAGACCCCAGCATGGTATAATCTTCTTGCGTGTAGCCGGTTGTGGTAAGAATCCCATCCACTGATATTGTCACCTAGATAACAAAGCACAGGGAAAGGACACGCTATACTCAGACCTAGATACTGTCATCCTGGGATATGCCTGTTTTGTGTTTTGCTTTGTTTTACTTTTTTTTGTTTTGTTTTGCTTTTTGCTTTTTTTTCTGTTTGAGTTTTTTTGTTTATTATTATTACTATTATTATTATTTTTAGACCTATGACGGAACCCATTTTCATGTCTGTTTGAGGTTTATTCTTGATTCTATTCAACTAGCCCTAGGAGATCTAAACTAGTTAGAGTTAACTGATTATTGAACTAGTGTCAGCATCATCCCTGTTGCAACTCAAAAGTCATTTAGCAGACACAAAAATGGTGTTAGTAAAATGCTTCCTAGGTTAGTTTTGCTGGTGTACATATTAGTAAAGTTTAGTTGTCTATTATTAACTAATCACAACGTGCACCTTGTTAACATAAAAGGCGCAAGCTATTTCCAGCAATGTCACTATTTGCACTATTAAGCAGCAATTGTTTAGCATGCAAGTGCCTAAATCCATGCCAAAGGGGAAGAAAAGGCAAAACAACCAGTGGAAGCGGCACACATGGATGTGCACATGCAGGAGGGACAGTACAGTTCCGAAAGGAAAGGAAAGAAAACAGGGAGAACCAAAGGAAAAGAAACAACTGCGTTGTGATGACGTAAAGATGAGTGGGTGTGGCATCCCCAGCATTCCCAAATCAAGTATCCATGCCATGCATCATGAATGGTTAGAGACTGGCTGAGCCTGCGGTCACTCAGGCCAGCCACCATTTGTCTTATTCCGTGTTAACCACAGCTGGATGCAAAACGTTCGAAACGTTAACGATGCCCCTACAGGTGAGTTAGGAAACAGAAGTTGACAGGAACAGGTAAAAAATAAGAAGATCAACAACAGATGGAAAGGAAGAGGTCAAAGTAAGCAGAAGAGTACCAACCGCAGTTCCTCTTTTGTTAATGATGTCTACAGTTAAAAGAAAGAAAGAAAACACACGGCAAACCCAAAATAAGAAACAATTAGAATGATATCTACCGAACAATGTAGTTTGTTTACCATAGCGTGTCCAATGCCTGAGTGCTTTGTGGAGAAGGGGGGAGAAAGGAAATTAAAAACTGTGAACAGAATAACGATCGTTACTTAAAAAATATGATGGTCTCTACCATGTTAGTACATTTTTTGATTCAGGTAACGGTTAGTAGAATGAAACATTCCATGAATGACATGTTAGTTATTAAGCATGTTAGTAACATAGAAAAAGGGCAAAAAAATTTTACAAGAAAAAAGCAGACTAACAAATAGGCCTCCCATAGAGGTAATATATATTTTTTCTCCTGCCATTATAGGTCATAACTTGCTGCTAGACAGAAAACAGACACATGGCAATGTTCCCTTTGTCCTTCTGAGTACATCTGACAGGCACTTTAAAAAGTCTAGAAGGGATTCAAAGGCCTACAGCTTATCGGCTGACCACTGCTACTTTATGCCCCATAATTGACCCTCCCCCGCCCTGGCCCACCCCGACCCCAGTAAATTAGTAAGGAATTGATTGGCATTGCCCTACTACTCAATTTTACAGCATACAAGGACTCCTCCTCAACTCCAAAACTTCCTTCGGTCATATTGATGGACTTTAGGGTCACAGTTGACTGCAATGAGACAAAGCAAAGATCCTGACACAAACAATGAGTAGAATGGATTTGTTTTTCATCTGTCTTGCCACACATGCACCCGGGCTGTACAGCAAGTTTCCTTCAAGCTATCAATTCGCTGCTTGTTTTGTAACCTGAGCAAAGGCAAATCTAGAAAGTGGGCTTCTCAAGCCCCACCCTTCCTTCTGTGCTTCTCTCAAATGAGCCTCCGGTCTCTTGGTGAGTATCTGAGAGAAAAATAAAAAAAATAAAATAAAAAAGGGACAACCAAAGAGACAGACTTTGAGGAAATCTGTGGTCTACAGCTGTACTGGTGGTGGGTAACCACCTCCCTGGGCAGGTGCGAAGCATGCAGGGCCCCTCCCAAGTCAACAAGGCATCTTGTTGGGGTCCTCTGTGTTGTCCTTGTCTACCTTAGCTAGACTACTTCATGAAACCTACAGCTCCTTTTGGCTTCTCTAGCTCAGATAGTTGAAGCCTTTTGGAAATGAGAAAGAAACGGTTAGACAGTCAACAGCTCAGAAAAGAGGGCCATTTTAGTAAAAGGAAAACCAGAGACAATCCGATCAGTCTGCAAATGTTCAGAGAGACAACAAATATATTAAGGATATTAGTTTGAGATAAGCATGTAGTACAAAAAGTGAAATAGTAAAATAAGTCACTGGCAACATTTCATGAAAAGATATACTATAATATAAAATTTCAAATAATAACCACAGCTAATCATGCTCAATATAGAATGGTAACCTATTCACTTCCATCTGTATATAAATACATATACTACAATGATATATCTCAGTTTAAAACATACAGTACAGCTGGACCCACAGATTGAATAAAGAGTGGCTGTTTTCCATGTTTAGAGACTTGTACATGAATTGCTAAAAACAGCCAGATAGGAGTGGGTACCTAGGTGTCATTTGGGGTTTAACTTAGTATCTGTGCTAATAGAAACATCTTATAAACATCATCTCTAGCAGATCCTTAGAGCTCGGGGACCTTTCTTGTGCCCATTGTTGGGGTGGGAATGGGGAGGAGAAAGGGACTGGTACAATCCCAAATCACAAACACAGGTTCGTTTGTTTGTTTTTGACTACAAAAAAAAGGAACTGGGATTAATGACCCCAATGTGCATGCTTCCAAATGATCACCATGAAAACTATCATTTAAAATCAAACAAATAAAAAAAACTAAAACAAACAAACAAAAAAAAACACAACAAGAAAATATCATACACATCATAGGAAGGGGAGGGCGCAGGGACATCCCGGCAGCCCCCTGGGAAACTGTCACATGACACTCTATCAAAATAGCCTTTGGGCCCCACAACTTTCTAGATATGCCCCTGCTCAAGCACGGCAGGAAGATTCATCTCAGAAGAAGAAAAAGCTAACTGTGAGCGACTCTGAGGAGCCCTGTTTCATGTGGTTAGGGTTTTCAAATACCACGCACACAGCTGCCGTGAGAAACAAAGCCAGTTACTCTCTTATCCACTGCACTGTTACCTGACGCAGATTCCTGGTGACTTTCACATCATGCCAGGCATTATCATTAAACTTTCCATTCACGGGTTCCACTAGTGCTTCAAAGGCCCCTGATCCCAAATTAATGACCAGAGAGACAGCTCCATTTTTCAGCGCAAGATTGACATAATCGGCTGATTTCCCAGTGTGAAGCATCAGTCCATTCCTCTGAAGGGTCTTAAAGGACAGAGTTATTTCATCGCTGCTGCTTTGAATCGGGTTCTGAGACAGGTCGTAGCAGAAGTATTCAGATCCTTTGAAAGTGGCAATGTATTCTTCTTTACCTAGAGGAAAACAGACACACAGCCTGGTCAGTAAAGAAATGCACAGTGCAAACTCGTAGATCTTAACAGAAGCAATAACCAATCATTGCCCCCCTCCAACCTCCTCATGCCACCTAAATTAACTTTGCCTAATTATCACTCATGACAAGAACTCTGTCAAAAAAAAAATCCAGCAGTGCTGTAGGTGGCAGTATATTTTTAAATAAACCTTCTTGGCTATCAACTACAGTAGCTAAAACTGACATTCTTGAAAATTCAATTAATTTTTAAGTATCACTGCAAGAGCTCTGATCAGAGAAAGCAGCTCCATGATATCTCCAGGGCACGAATCAGACACCACAAATACATATTGGATGGTTCCACTCTGCTGGCAACAGTGAATTCCAACATGTTTGCAACATTCTCCCCGTCCAACTGAGGAGTTATTTTAATTTGCAGTGAGAGATTGATATTCAAAGATCTTTCTCAATGAAGAACCAAACATTTTCATCATGAGTGACAGTAGCAAACTACCTAGTGAAGGGGAACTAAAAGACAAACGAAGGAAAAGATAAAACAGCAACAGGCTTTGGCTTACAAGTAAACTGATTTCCTACAGAGCATGTGCATTCTTTCTTTCTTTATTTATTTATTGCCTCCCTGGATAGAAGGAAAGCAATAAAGAGTCTAATGGAGTCAGCAGGATTGTTGATTCATTCCCCGGTCTCTCCAAGCAGATGGTAAAGCTGGGTTTTATGAGACTGGCAAGCATTCCAACACATCATCACAGGAAAAGTATCTTGATAAAGCCTCAACATTTTCTACATAACCCAGTCCTCACTTTAGCAGTAATAATGTGGATCCCACAAGATGCTAGACAGATCGCATAGAAACATGGCTATTTGGAAAGAGCAGTTTTCTTCCACTGGTGACGTGCATTTAAGTAAGGAAGGAGTGCAAGCCTAAAGATCTTTTGACTTTTAGCAATGATAATGTGTGCCAGGGAAAATGACACGATATAATAGAATTAGCTTGTGATAAACAATAAACAAAGATTGAAAGTTGTATGGGGGAACTGTAATCTGTTCCAGGGGTGACAGAATTACTATTATGTCCACTGCAAGATTCATATTCCAGGAGGCACTGCCATCTTCCCCCAAGCAATAGGTTTTTACTTCAGAATTATTTTCATTTGAATCTGAATTCAAAGAAAGGTCGCATCTCATCAGTGCCAGATGACCTGACTACCTGAATGGCAGAACTGCTGTAAGTTATTACACATAGACAAGTCACAGCCTTGCAAGACAGACAGCACTGACACTTTCACGAGAGACTGAATCCTGTAAGTTATTAACCATCACAAATAGACCAAATTGATCAGAACCACAAGAAAGATTCCAGTCCATATTAGGGGGGGTCCCTATCATTCATACACCAAAAATATTGTCTAAGCATCTCTCACCTGCTCAGCTGAAAGAATCCATTTAAACAGCTACACAAAGTTTGAGGCCTGAGCAGGTTTGGACCAGTTCAAAGGCTGAAGCTTTGTATCCAAGCAAACACACACAATTGTTAAGTCTGTGTGCAATGAGTCCCCCCAAAAAATGACTGTTTCGCTAGAAAACAGGGCTGAGCCACAAGGAAAAATAAAAAACAGTTTGTAGTCACTAGGAAACAGCTTTGAAGTCTTGATGTTTTTTTAACATGATGCTATTACATACGGATGAACATATATTACTCTTATTGTATGACTTAATTCCAAATTTAGGCAGTTTGAATTTGCATTAACTGCATACCCTGTTTTGGAAAACACTGTGGAATCTGTAGCTACCCAAGACACAATAAATTAAGGCATGAATATAAGCAGAGTAAATATTTCTTCTATGTGCTGTTTCATGAAAAAGTATGTGTGCTATACAAAAACACAAAAATCATTTCTATAGTCCACAATACATAAAGGACTGAATTATCCCTAACTTTTTTTTTTACTTTATATGGATTTTGTTACTAAGTTTTGTATTATGTCAAATCCCAAACAGCACAATGCAATTAGATACGCATTTCTGTTGAATACTTAAGTATATGTCTATTTTCAAATATAAGCCCCAAAGTCTTTTATAACTTTATTACATGTTAAAACCAATAAATAAATAAGATATAAGCCCTACAGCAATGTATGGGTCAAAGAACTTTATATGCAGAATATATAAAGAACTTCTGCTAATCAATAATTAAAATCCTTGACATGCCAAGAGAACAAATAGGACATGTGACCACACACTCCATTATATAAGAATATCCATATGAAAAATTACTCAATTTTATTATCTTCAGAAAAATAAAACTACAATCATAATGCTACACCTACACTTTCCATCAGAAAGAACAAAACGAAAAATATTGAAAAATATCAAGTATTGGTGAAGACAAGGAGCAGCTAGAACTCTCATACATTGTTAGTGGAGACTGCTTTGATCTTTGGGTATTATCTTTGAAAGTTAAACATGTATCTGCTTTACCACTCATAAATGCACCATCAAAAAATGCAAAAATATTCCATCAGATTCACAAATCAAAATGTTTGCAGTAAGATGGAGCAATCCACTATGGGAGGAGGGGTGTAGGAGGGGTGGGGGGACTCCCCAGTGCTTATAAAACTGTATCACATAATACAATGTTAATTAAAAAAAAACAAAGTAAGACTAAATAAATAAAAAAATTTAAATATAAAAAAAATGTTTGCAGTAACACTCTATATAATTAGCTTCAAACTGAACACCACTACAGACAACAATCAATAAAAGAATTGGATAAATAAATAGGTATAACATCAAACAGGTTACTAAATATATCATCAAGAGCTATATGCAGAAATATTGATAAATCTCAAAGTAATAACATTAAGTGGGAAAACAAATAAGGCCAGCATAGTGATGCAACTTATGATGTCAACATCCCATCTCAGAGCACCAGCTCAGATCCTGGCTATTCCTCTTCTAATTCAACTTCCAGCTAATGTAACTGGGAAGGCAGCATGGAAAACATGAATAGACCTCCAGGATCCTGGATCTTACTGGTTTCAGATCTGTCGAACATAGACACTTGTGAGAAAAAATGGAAGGTAATTCTGTGTGGCAGAATGGGGAGGGAGTGTGTCTCAGTGGACTGAGGTTCACATCAGGTTTAATTCTTATGTCCTAAGGAATTTAACAAAAAATCCAATCATTTGATTTGCCACAACTGTTTCATTTAGAAATAAATCCAGATGATTTTTATAAAGAAAAACAGCATGAAATTAAAGAAGAGTAGCAGTTCACTTTTTCCTTAGATTCTCAATTTGACACAAGCCTGTGATAGATTCTGAAATTTCCAAATACAGTTCAATATACGTAAGCACTGAGGTCACCTGCTATAGTTGGGTTACACTAAACAAACTTCTGTAAAACAGTCATTCTCCAAGGTTTTATTTCCTTTTGAGTAAAGCTCAAGACAACCAATCCAGAAACAACTTGCCAAGCTTTCAATCAACAAAAAGAGGGAGACTGTAGATGACACATTTTAGATCCCTAACTATGAAAGCTGAAGAAGACTTAACGCATTATGGAGTCCCAAATTACCAATGTAGTAATCTGGGCACTGAATTAATGGTTCTTCCTCTCAGTATCTATCCTTGTCTGTCTGTCTCTGTTTCTTCAGCTTTCAGGTAAGTATGTAAATAAAATGAGGCAAATGGTAAATCTCGTCCAAATTTGTTTTATTCCTGAACACAATGAAAACCCTTTAGAAAACAACAGTAGGAGGAGTGGCATGATTTATATTTCAAAATAATAATTATGGCTATGTTGTAGAAAATGACCTCTAAGTAGGCAGAGGAGTGGGAGCCATGGGGCCAACAGTAATGAAGTTATAAAACACAGAAGCATGGGCTACGAGCACTTCAGTAAGTAAACACTATAAGGCCTTTTTTTCATCAACAAATGGAAGCACTAACACCGCATCTCTATCATGTGATAGTTAAAGGGACTAGATGATGTAACACATGGGTAACAGATCTATTACATGGTCTCAATCTGTGGAATAAACCAGTGGCACAGAAGCACAGAATAGTTTATTTATGTATTATATTTCCTTAACCATTGGTTTCCAGTACAGACTTATTTCAATGCCCTATGTCTTAAAAATATTTGGGGAAGGATTAATGAATTTCTAGTCAACTTGACCATTAAAAGGTGAGACTAATCCATAAGTATAAGCTAACAATTTTTCAAAGAAAGCTTACAGATTGATTGATTTGAAAGCCAGAGAGTTAAATAAGGAGAAAGAGAATGAGAGAGAGAGAGAGAGAGAGAGAGAGAGAGAGAGTAGTGTTCTGTCTCATAGTCCATTCCCCAAATGCCTACCATGACCAGGGCTGGGCCACTCAGGTGGCAGGAGTCCAAAGCTCCGAGTCTCCCTGATAGGAAGCATTGACCCAACTATCCAAGCCATGCATGTGTTGCCTCCATGGTGCATGCTGGCAGCAAGAGAGAACCTCAAGAGGGAGCCAGGACTTGAAAGCAGGCACTGCTATGTGCATGCAGACATCCCAGGTGGCAGCCCAAATGCTGTCTGAACACTCCATTTGCTTTCTGTTTCACCGTCTTGGTCCTGGGATGTCAACCATCTAGATTCTTAAATGCTCCATGAGGTCTCCCACTGCAGCTAGCAATTTGAGACAGAAGAGAGAAACTCATCCTGATCCACCTGCTTCATTCTCCAGCTCTAATATTCACACAGTATCTCACAACACCTGCCATCTTTAATCCCCTGGCCCAGCAAGTGGTCCTTCCTGTAATACTGGCCAGATGGTTCAAACCAAAGCCTCAGTAGAGAGTGTACATGTCTAATAGAATTTTCAACATTCTAGCCACACCAAATGTTGTGAGTATATACTATGCTCGTAAATGCTCTCTTCCCGCTGTACCAAGTCCCTTCTTCCTAATTTGGAAAGGCATTAGGGCAGCAAGCTTGGTCTATTTGCAAAGTCATGCATCTGGTATACAGAACACTAGCTTGCATGCTTTCTTTCTTTCTTTCTTTCTTTCTTTCTTTCTTTCTTTCTTTCTTTCTTTCTTTCCTTTTTTTTTTTTTGCAAAGATTTAGGTTCTGTTTATGATTCTGCACTAGTCTCTTTCCTAATTCATCTTGGTAAACAAAGTAAACCCCCCCCCCCCTTTTCAGTGGTTTGCCTAAAACCTAATTATTTTTCCCACAACAGGAAGGTGATGAAGGTATTATCAAAAGAGGAAAAATACATGTATCTACAGATGTGGTTTGTCCTTTTCAAGAGATTTGTACTTGGCTTAAAAAATAATCCTTGCTTTTTAAGGTTTTCCCAATCTCTCAGAAATAAAAGTATTGGCCTACAAATAATGATGGTTTAGCTCTTTGCCTTTGGCCTCCCTGTGTAACTTCCATGTGCTTTATTTTTCTCCCTGGCAAAGTGAAATAACTGGACTGAGTAATCTCTATGGCTTCTTTCAACTCTAAAATTCTAGAGTTCTTTGAAACTACTAGTTGAGCGAGCTACTGTTTTATCAATTCTTTCAGTAAACATTTACTAACGCCAAATTCTGAGCCAAACTGTATTGATTTCCTGAAGTCAAAACAAGAGAACCTGTGAGAGTTAAAATATTTTTAAAGCATTCTGATGATTGCTGAGCTTAAAAGGAAATTTCTATAGCAACCTCTACCTCCTTAGACTTGTAGAGACAGTTTGCTTATTCTGTCATCTCTAAGAAGTAACAAAAACAAAAGAACATGGAAAGGCATTCATACCCTACCAGTTCTAAGCTTTCTGTGCTGATCAATTTCTTTCTTAAACCTGAAAAGAACAATTTCAGTGGGTTTTTCAGAGGTGGTAGAATGTGCTTAGGAACTACTTTTACTCCAAAGCTCTAGTTGCTTCTGTATATCAATATAAATACTGAAAAAATATCCTAAGAAAAAGCTAATATTACTAACTATAAAACTATAGGAATTAATTTGGAATTACGCATTCTTTTCCCCTAATAAAAGTATGGAGGGATCATCTGACAATGACTAATGTTTTCCTAAGCATAGAATACGAGTCCTGGGTTCAGTCATTTACTTTATACTTAGTGATAAATAAGTATAATAAAATAAAATTGAGCTTGAATTTCCTCCAGTATAATTGACATAGCCATTCTATCATGAACATACACAGATTTTTCAAAAACAAAATAAGGATTTGTAACATGACTTGGAATTATTGTTATTATTGTTCATTGTACAGCATCTTAAATCAACCCTCTTATCATAGAACCTTTGAAAGCATCATAAATCATTTTATAGCTCAGTACTTCTTATGACAGGTTCCTCATCTGATTTAACTGCTATTTTCTCAGTCTCTCAAAGAAGATACAAACTATTACCTTTCCAGATTCACAATCTTAAGTATGACGCATTTCACACGCTTTTATTCCCTTACTAACATCATTAGAGCTCTAACTAAATTAAACCACACATAATTCATCAGAAGGATTTTTGAGGTATCTCACAGAGTAGAAAATACTTAAACTGCCAAGTTCTTGGATAAGCCCAGCACCTCACAGCAGAGACTCCTCACTGAACTCAGATCCGGTGAAATGTACTCTTCAACTCTTTCAAGTTTCCACATCTCAAATGGATAAGTTTAACTCAACTGGTATTAGCAGCCTAGTCACAGGTTGGTCTTCTGTGTTAGAACTAGGGACAGGGAAAAAAGTATGCAATACAGCCACACAAGGGGAGTACTGAGAGAGAATAGCTTACCCATCACACCAGACCTGAGCAGCAAATTGATATTAGAACATAATATCATTCTCTCACAATAGCTTTTTCTATGTGCTTTGTTTTTATTTTGTTAGTTTTTTAAAGATGCCAGCATCACATCTGGAGAGTGCTGGAGCCAGCAGCTAAAGTTAGTCACTGAACTCAGGTGCCCTGAGATGAGACATGGCATCTTTCCTTTGAAGATATAATTATTTTTATTAGGAAAGAAGATTTACAGACAGAAGGAAACACAGTGAGAAAGATTTTCCATCTGCTAGTTCACTCCCCAAGTGGACTCAATGGCCACAGCTATGCCAATTCAAAGCTAGGAGACAGGACTTTGTTCTTGGTCTCCCATCTGGGTACAGGGTCCCAAGGTTTTGCGCCATGATCAATTGCTTTCCCACGCCACAAGAATGGGGCTGGATGGGAAGTGGAGCAGCCCAGGACCCCCTATGGGATCTTGGTGCATGGAAGGCGAGGATTTAGCCAGTGAGCTAATGCTCCAAGACTGAAAACTCTGGAGTTTGAACAGGACAAGCAACAAGACGATTTTCTCTGGCAATGCTTAGCTAAGTACAACGCAGACGATGATGGGACACAGAATGAGAAACTGAGTCTCAGGACCAAGTAAGCCCAAACAGGGATAATCGTCAGTTACCTAGAAAACATTTTAAACAACAGATTTCCAGAAGCCCAAAACATTTTATATTTTTTGTTTGTTTTTGTTTTAGTTTTAGTTCACATTTAACTCCAATGGCAACTTCAATCTGAAATTTGAGCATCACTTCATTTGCAAAGAACTTGGCCTTCCCTCACTTTGCTCTTCTTGGAAAGATCCCCTTTCCCATAATGAGTTAACACAAAATGTGCAATAAATTAGATAAGATAGACATTGATTAATAAAAAGAGCATATTTCCACTTTCTAGATTGGAAGTTGGTTTAATTGGCTCAGAAAATTCTGGCCAGATTGAAAACAGGAATCTACTATCAGTTCTAATTCACAATATATCTATTCATTTCTCACAGTGAGAATACTCCAGTCCCAAGAAAATAACACATTATACATTCATGGTCTGTGAAGCCCCACCCCTTTTTTTCCTTGCTGGTTGTGAATAAACCAAACACTGTGGTGCAGCAAGTTTTTTTTCCTTCTCTATCTAATTTGTCTTGATATTATAAGAATATTCTACATGTTTTATACCCCATGTATGAATAAGTTGGCTCCTCCTCCATTTCCCAAACCAGTAATTCATAAAGGTATAAAAGGTAAAAGGATCTTTTAATTCCAAGGTTTTCAAAATTATTTCCTATTTACTTAGAGCTCCTAGCTGCTATATTAAAGAGATAGAGATTATTCTAAATGTATTTCATAATTCATTAATGGTTCACCACTTAAAATTTGAAAAATGCTAATTTAATTCAATTCTTTTATTTTTTAGTTAAGATAACTGAAGCCCAGAGAAATAAGAGCCTTGGCAAAGACCACTGAGCTTGGGTCTGTCATGTGAATCTCTCATTCTAAATACCACAATATTTGTATTG
The DNA here is from genome assembly GCF_017591425.1 of Ochotona curzoniae. Classification (NCBI taxonomy): domain Eukaryota; kingdom Metazoa; phylum Chordata; class Mammalia; order Lagomorpha; family Ochotonidae; genus Ochotona; species Ochotona curzoniae. The sequence continues at coordinate 66,357,494 of NW_024466599.1, forward strand.
CATTTTGTTGCATTTTGAATAATATTTTGGATAGGTTTGAACAGAAACTATCTTCATAGCTTCAATTGGAAAAAGCTAGTCATTTTGGGCAGTGTCTTTCTTTAAATCATGATATCCCATAATTTAACCTCTTTATCACATAATTTTTAGCTAATCCAGAGAAAATACGTAAGATTACAGCATCAAAGCTTTCATATAACCAGAAACTACTGTCAATTTCACATCCATATCCTCAAATGAAATAATGATCTTAACTATCTCACCCTGTTTGCACTAATTTCTTCAAGCTTCTGAACAATGAAATCTGTTTTTTGTGGGGGCTTTCTTGAAACATACTTCTATAATAAATGCCTTTGCTTAAGCACTTAGACTTTCCTACTTAAAACAGATAATATATTCTATTTTAAATAGATAATATTGTCCATGATGTTAACAAAATCTGTGTCATCTTACAATGATATATATATGTATATATATATCACTTATTGAGATATATGAGAGAGCAAGCGAGCAAGAGAGAGACATGTTGATGAGATGATAATTAAAGGCTAATGTTAACAGTAACCAGGCATATCAATCTAAGATGAGGTGATAAATAGCTAATACCCATAGTAGTTGTCAACACTGAGATGAAACTAAGTCTTTTAAAACAGTGATGTCTGGGTCTCAGTTACCTCAGTATTCTCATTCAGTTGATATCATGTATCCTGAATATTAGGATTTTCAGAAACGTCACAGAATATCCTAATATTAAGAAATACTAGAGTTAGGAGGTGACAAATTACTTATGAATTTAACATGTTACCATCATGTCCTTACTACTGTGTTTATTTAGTTACAATTTTACAAAAGCTTGGGGTTCTCAAATTACAACTACCCTTCAGAGATGACATGGTATATTATAGCCCTACAGTTGCATTTTACTTTTATTACTAATAAGAAATCTGGCAAATTTCTCCTTAAAAGGCGGAACTTCACACATTCAGCTTCTTCCTTTCTCCCCTTAAATTGGAGCCCAGATAGCACGTTACCAGACCAGTTTAAGTCCATTTTTTAAGGGTCAATCACCAAGTAAAAACTGTATCAAAGCTAAAATCTATGCTTATAATACATACCTGCTTCTGAAGGACATCTCATCTAAGCAGCAGCATGGGCAGCAGATTTGTCATAGCAGATAGTCTTCCCGTATGGGCACCAGTTCAAGTCTGGCTTTTCTACTTCCAATCCCACGTGCTTGGGCCTCTTCAGCCGCATGGGAGACCTGGAAGAAGCTCCAGGCTCCCAGTTTCAGTCTGGACCAGTCCCTGATACGGCTGCCATATGGGGAGTGAACCAGAGGATGAAAAATCTCTCACTCTCCCCCCTCCTCTCTCTGTAATGCTGCCTTTCAAGCAAATAAAAATAAGCAATATCATGTTGTATCTTGGTACTGACTGAAGCAGTCACATTGGACCAAGCACATTGAAATTTCCACTTAGGTAAATTAAAAAAAAAAACAAAAACAAAAACAAACAAAACTGTCTTTTTATAAACTTAAAAATGCAAGTTTCCCAATGTTAGCATTTATGTATCTAAAGCTTAAGTGTACCTAAAAAATACTCACATGAATATTGAAAGAAAGCAAATATACCAACTCTTTACCAGGTTGTCTTATACAGTATTCTTTAGAAAGTGATAGAGAGTATATAGAAATTAAATATCCCACTATGAACATTAAAAATATGAATGTCATCCCCTAAGGAGAAGGCCATAGAAGGAAATTCTGAGGTTAAATAAATAGACAAATAACGATGCAGAGCCAGAGCTAGCTCTGAAATAGTTTATAAGAAAAGCAGACAGTCCATCCATCAGTAACTTCTCCCTGACAAGCTCATCTATCTTTAACAAGCTGATACATCTGTACACTGAGGTCTGAAATTTTAAGTGCCTAAGTCTCTCTTCCTTCTAACAGACAAGTGCACAAAGGACTGAATTCTGCTTTCCTTGCTGCTATACTTTAAAAACAATTGGCTTGGTATCTTAACCAAGCCAAATGTTTTTCAAAAGCCTCTTTACAAAAGCTTTTAGTAAATACCACTTGTGTTTTCTATATATGAATTTCAACCTGAAGACAAAAAGCTTCTTCTCCATGTTCCTCATTTACTGCTGCTTGTTTGAGCAACTTAAAAACAAATAAACAAAAAAATCCCCCACATGTTGGATGCTTGAGGGAGAGCAAATGGAAGAGCAGGCTGATAGCTCAAGACCGAATGGCCCAGGCTCCAACAGTCTTTATGACTGTCTTCTGTGAAACACTAATGCTTTACTCTGTCTAGCTGAGATTTAAGGAAGACAGCAGCAGTTCCCACCTTTCCCACCTCAGGTCAAAGTCCATTTTCTACTCTATCAAACAGCCTAGGAACACCAGAATTCTGTACAAAATGGAAAATGTTATGCCATTCTACCACATTCTGTGGGTTCTCTATCATGTGGGCTGCTTAGCAGATTTTAGGCATCTCATAAGGCAGAGTGGTTTGAAAGCTGAGAGGTTTTCTTGGTTACTGTAAAGAATAACTCAACTTTTCTTAGAAAAAGATCATGTTCGGCAGAAAGAATCTGCCATGCACAAGGTCATGGATCCTGGCTCTGTGGGTACTCAGTTATTCAGCAGAACAGCTACTCTAAGCCATGGAGGCACTTTCTGATGTTACTGCAAACGTTTCCTTGGGAAATTTCTCTGACAACAGCGTGTATGTACATTTTGCCCTCTCTCTGCCTTTATATTGGTATTTATTTGAAATGCAGGGAGAAATAGGGAGACAGACAGACCAACTGACACCTCCTCAGGCATGCGCATTAGTAAAATGCTGGAATCAGGAAGAGACAGCTCTTAGAGAAACCAGGTACTCTAACAGGAGATAATGGGCATCCCAAACGACCCGCTGCTCTCCCACACTCCTAAAACTGCTTGTCTCCTTCTCCAAGTGTAAACAGTGTCTATCCTAGATATTTCCAAGAAAATGCTTCTATACATCAAAACTTGCATATGTACATGCAAAAATTCACAAAGTTTCAAGGGTCAATAAATCTGGCATATTTCAAATTTTAAAATTGGATATACGGCTCACAAAATAAATCATGAAAGTTCTAAGGTATTAATTCATTGATTAAAGAACATTTATTAAGGAGTTAATATATGTGAAGCACTATGATAATCACTTTGGAGAAAATAAAGATTTAAAAGAAAGAGGTCAAAACTACAAGATGTTTATAATGCAAAGAAGACAGAGGCACATAAAAGATCATGGAAATTTAAAAGACAAGATTACTTCCAAAGTATTCAGATACATTTTGTCAAAAAGGCACAATTTGGATAACAGCTTTAAGTAGAAAAGATTTGGAATTAAGATGATTTAAGGAAAAGCATTAAAAGTCAGAATGTAAAAATTGAGTTCACTTCCCCCACCTTTTCCTTCTACTCCTCATCTTCTTCTCCATCTTTTCCTATGTCCTATTCTCCTTTCCTTTGTTTGCTATGAGCATCACTTTAAACAACGTAGTCTACCAAGAACTAGAGAAATTATTTTAATGGAAAAATATGGAGTGTTGAGTTTAGTTTGGGGAGAAATATTGAAAGGAAGGTTCACTACTGGATATTTTTATTCTTATTCCCTAGCAAACAGGCCAACATGTGTAGGGAAAAGCTTTCCTATAGAACAGTTTATTTTGCCTTGTCAAAGAAGATGTTGTTCTGGTTATTCTTTTTTTTTTTAAAGATTTATTTTTATTATTTTTTCATTGGAAAGGCGGATATACAGAGAGGAGAGACAGAGAGGAAGATCTTCCATCCGATGATTCACTCCCCAAGTGAGCGCAACGGGTCGATACCATGCCGATCCGAAGCCAGGAGCCTCTTCCGGGTCTCCCACGCGGGTGCAGGGTCCCAAATCTTTGGGCCGTCCTCGACTACTTTCCCAGGCCACAGGCAGGGAGCTGGAAGGGAAGCGGGGCTGCCGGGATTAGAACCGGCGCCCATATGGGATCCCGGGCGTGCAAGGCGAGGACCTTTAACCACTTGTGCCACCGCGCCGGGCCCTGTTCTGGTTATTCTTAAAAATGACTTTAAAATATTATTAAGATGTTTTAGACTCTTCAAAACGATCATGCTGGGGAGCAGTATTACGGCACAGCTTGGGACACACACATCCCACATCAAAGAGTCCAAGCTGTTACACCTTCAACTTGGCTTCCTGCTGAGGTACTTGGGAAGGCAGAAGAGAGAATGGTCAAAGTATTTTGGTCCCTGTCCCCATGTGAATCTGGAATGGAGTTCTTCGTTCCTGGTTTTAGCATGGCCTACTCCTATTGAAACCATCAGAAAGTAAATCAACATAGAGAACAGTTTCTCTTTCTGTTTCTCCCTCTTTCTCTGTCATCTGTCTTTCAAATAAAAGTAAAAAGAGCATACTGAATAAACAAAATGTAATTGAGAAAGCTTGATATAACACATGAGTGCCAACTTTTTTTTTTTGCTGAAAACAATGTGAAAATGTGCGCAAGGCCAGATGATGGCTCAATTGGCTAATCCTCTCCCTTGCAAGTGCCAGGATCTGATATGGGCACCAATTCCTGTGTAGGCTGCTCGACTTCCAATCCAGCGCCCTGTTTGTGGCTAGGGAAAGAGTGGAGGCTGATCCAAGGTCTTGGGAAGACCTGGGAAATCTGGAGGATACCTCTGGATCCCTCCTGGCTCAGTTCTGGCCATTGTAGCCATTTGGAGAGCAAATCAGTAGATGAAAGATCTTTCTCTTTCTGTCTTTCCATGTTTCTGTAAAATTGCCTTTCCAATACAAATAAATATCTTTTTAAAAATGTATACAGTGTATAACTTTAAAAATTTTTTCTTCTTGCTTGTTGTATTTAAAAGTACAATGGAGCAAATTATTTAAACATACCAATCTTCCATTCCCTTCCCCAATAAAATGTGGAAGAAAGTAGTATTTACCCAGACATTAATGAGTTGATGTTAATAATATTATCAGCATTGGGTCTGGCCACAGATATCATCCAAATCTCCTTAACATATGTTCTAATTTGTTCTTTAATCTTACGAATTAGTTTCATCAGATTTTTACTTCATGAAAAGTTGCTTTCATTTCTTGACTAACAGAACATTCTCTACACTCAAGATTATAAAAGTGCTTTTCTCTCTTCTAGCATTTTTATGACTTTACAATTCGTTTAGTGTTTATTTGCCTGAATGGCAGGTCAGTGAAAACAAATTTTATTTTACTTTTCCACTTGTATGACTATTTTTTCTGAAACTATTAACCATTCCACCCTTCCCTTACAGTGTTTAAACATCTTGTTCCTCAGATACCAATGCTTAGACACATTTCTCGACTTCATTTTCTCTATACAGCTTTTGCCAGAACAACACTGTACTACAGTTGTTTCAAAATACCTTTTATTGTTACGTTGATAACTCACCCAGATTATCATTTCCTCATAAGTTTTAATGCACTATGAAGGTTTACAGCTGCGGCTTAATTTTACACTCTTTATTGATCCAAAAAATGACACTCTGAACTGAAACTCTTAAAATATTTAATTTATCATACAGTCTAACTCATCCTATTCAGGGGTACAGAGTTTGCATTTTATTTGTATATTTTTGCAAGATTTTTTTTTATGCAAACCTTGGACAAAACAAGTGTTTTATGGTGCTTTCAGAAGCTGCATATTTCTAATATCATTACCTGGGGAAAAAAACCCTAATGATTTAAACATCTACATTAACTTGATATAGACAATGTTTTGAGCGAAAGCCTAGTAAATATTTTTTTTTCTTCTCAATCTAGCCTTTAATCTTGATTATGATAAGAGCCTGAATTATTAATAAATATATTGCTTTTTCTGGTCTCAAAGGGATAGCTTTTGTTTTATTCAGAAGACTTATATGTCCATGCTGCTAGTCATCAAGCTATTCTAATCTTGGATTATTTCTTGACTCAACCATTAAACTATGTTCTTTTTAATTATATTCACGACCAGGATACATGAGACTATTAAAAGAAAAGAAATAAATGAGCAAAAAATGGACAAAATCCATCTGGGAATGGGCATCTTCCCAATGGTTATCCCATGTTAGCTACAGGAAATACTAAGGATTCAGACAAATGGTTATAGGATGGAGTAATTCTTCCTCTAGCCCAGAGGAAGACAATTTGCTCAAAGTTCAAACTCCTCAGCGAGCCCTTCGTCTCCTATGAAGGAAAATAATTCTTTACCATTGCCTACCCACCAACTCTCAGGAACATAAAATTACTCATAAGCCACACTGTAAATCGCCACTTCCTTCCTGAAATTTCAGTACTGAAGTCCAGCAACTTAGGATGTTAGCCTTGCAAACCAACAAAAAATCTCTAACTTAAATCAATTTCAAATTTTGGAATTAACTACAGATTTGATTTACATTTTGATGTTGAATAGATACCATATCAAATACATTCAAATGTGACCCAAAGTAGACCTTCAGAGACAAATTTCAGAAGTCATTATTTTTTTCTTCTGCACATCAAAAAATGGATCTGTATGTCTTCAGTTCCAAGAGAAAAAAACACAAGGCATGAACAAATCAAGCTTAACAATGACCCTCCACCTTCCTGTGTACTGATGTATCAAGGACAAAAGTCTGGCTCCTGCAGTTATTAGAATTCCCAAACCCAGTCTTCACAGGGATCTTCAGCACTGCAGACTACAGATCAGTCTAGCCTTTCCACTTTGGCTCTGTAGCTGTTAAACAGACGCATTATCCTCAGGGATTCTGCACTATATTTCAATGGACCAGCTTAGCTTTGGCATCTGTTACAACTGCTCAGGCGACAATACCTATCAAAGTTGAAAATGACCCACAGGAAGTGCTATTCTAGCCCTTGCCCACTTCCCCATTTCTCTTAATTCCCCCACCCCTCTGAACATCCCAAGACTTTAAAATTCTAAAAGGCTCAGACTGCTAAAGAACTGGGTCTCTGCTATCTGTTTCTTCTGTCCCAACATTGATGGCTGGTCACCTCTTTAAATTCATTGCAAAAAAATTAAATGTAGGTATGGGTGTGCACCTCCTCTCTTCTCTGTTCCGTGACAATCTGCTAATATTTACCCTTTATTTGGTACTATTTTTCTTTCAACATAGCACTTATTATTGAATAATGAAACATTTACTTATTTAGGTTGACATCTCCTAGAATGTGAACCCTATGAGAGCAGGGGATGCTGACATTTAGTTTTCAGGGTGGTTATCAGGTGGATGATTATCAATGAACTGAGGGATTGCACATTATCTGATGCATAGTGAGAACTCAATAGATACCTACTAATATCTATTAATATCTACTCAATAGATATCTATTAGACCTAAGCATTTACTTTAAAATTTAAGTATGAGGACAAACACTAAATAAATTGCATCAAAATTTTAAATTGCATGTCATTATTATTTACTATTATTTTAGACTTCTTTTTCCTTCCTCCCTCCCTTTTTCCTTCCCTTTCATCCATCCTTTCTTTCTTCTTTCATCCTTCCTTTCTTCCCCCTTGCCCTTAGCCTTGAACTTGCCCTTGTTCTCACCTTCTTCTTTCATCCTTCACTCCTTCTTTCTCTGGGACTGGATGCCTAAACTCAGGAGCTGCATCTGGATCTGCCCCGATTGTGGCAGATACTCCAGCCATCACCCAAATGCCTTCCCTTGTACATTAGCAGGAAGCTGTTGCAGAAGTAAATGAGCAGGTCTCAAGCTAGCCTTCCAGCCTGGGATACGAACAGCACAAGCAGCAACTCAACCCACTCTGCCGATGCCTACCTCTTTATTGTGCTTAAAAGTAGAATACAATTTGATTACAAATGTAAAAAGAAAAGCTACACCCTGAATATAAGATCAGTGATGATTTTTATACTAAGGAAGGAAAACAGGCATTATTGCAAATTAAAGAAATAATTCTAATTCATTTATTTCAAGAGACTGACACCCCTCAAGGGCTTCCCTAACAAAGGAACTTTTTGGTTTTGGGACTTGATGAAAATGTGAAGGAGACACATTAGAAAAGAACAGGACAAACATGAACCTGTTCCCAGCCTTTCTCCCTAACATTGTATCAGCCACATGCAGTCCTGAATCTAGCAACAGTGTCACTGGCTGACACTGCATCAGGAGTAAGTAGAAGCAGGAGAATCTCTGACATTGGTCACTTTGTTTAGTGCCAGCTAGCACTTCTGCTGCATGGGGAAAGTTTAGGAAGTTTGAAATCCCTTTGCTGCTTTTCAGATTTTATAAGTACTTTGTGATACCCAAGGTCAAACTGAGGAGAAGCAGCTCTTTGCCTGCAGATCTGACAGCTTTGCACCCGAAGACAGAAAGGGAGTTAAAAGGCATCAGTTTGTTTTCATTCTACTGACAGACTGTCCAATAGAGTTTTAAAATTGAGATTTTGTAAATAATTAAAAGATATGATCCTTGAAAAATTTTTAAATAATTTATAATAGAACATAAGACGTTTTTAATCACTAAAAAAAAATCATGCTTTCACATTCTAATGATGAGAGAAGAAAAAATTGTTCCTATGTGGAACTAAATAAGATAAATGTAGAGTGTACACACTATATTATAAATCATATGCTTATATTCATGTAATATCTATGTCTAGGTAAACATACATGTAGATATTATACACACTTATACACACATAGAGATGTAAACAGTACATTTCTGGAAATAAACATCACAATACTATCATTTCTATGGTGCATGTTTGCTTACATAAGGACTTTCTCAGTATCCTTCAAATTTTCTACACTGACCATTCTTTTTTATAACCAGAAAAATTAACAAAATGGAATGATCAATTTAGCCTCATCTTGATATTTGTGTCAATTATTCCACATAAGTAGCTCCTTTCACAAGTCCAGAAAGATGCCAAAGCATATTGGGTTTGACTCAATGGCCACCAGTGACATCACGCAAAATCTCCCATTGTGAAGTTGTCCCTCTCTTTTTCTTCTTCTTCTCTCTTTCACATAAGACTGTATTCTCTAACAGTGTGGAGCCATTGGAAATGCTGAGAAGCTATAGATGAGCTCTTTAGTAGTAAATGCTTTCCATCGTGATTTTTTGGTGGGGAAAATTCCTTAGCAGATTCTTTCTGAGTAATGATTCTACCAGGCTGACAAAATGTAAAACAGAAAATATAAAACATGTTTATCTTCCTCTACCAAATAAAATTTGCATTAGCTATCATATTGATAAATATCACTTAACATGAAGCTCTCCTCCACCTGAACCTGTGTCTGGAGAGTGAGAATGGTTGTGGCCACAGCTCAAACTGACCACACTGGCATCACTGCTGCAAACTGGTTAAAGCCATCCCTGCTGCACCAGCATCCCAAAGGGCCATCATTTAAGTTCAGGCTGTTCTATTTCCAATTTAGTTCTCGACTATCATGCCCAAGAGGGCAGCAGAACATGATCCAAGTGCTTAGGCCGCTGCAGCCATGTGGGAGACCCAGGTGGAGCTTTTGCTCTTTCCTACTCCACTGTAACTTATCAAATTGGTCCAAGAAGCCAAGAACTTGTTCAAATTGACCACCCTGATTTCCTTCTGTGATCTTTGGTTCTTGTCTTTGTAAAAACACCTTTGCCTTTTGCAGCAGAGACCATCTTCCCAGAGGCTAGTCTCTTTTAAATAACTGTCTATCCACATAAATGCTCAAAACAAATGGTCTCTGGTTTGGGTATTGTGGTGCAGTATGTTAAGGTGTCACATGGTAGATCTGCATCCTGTATTAAAGCATCACAGGTAGGACCTGGCATGATGGGTCAGTGGCTAAATCCTTGCCTTTCACACACCAGGATCTGTATGGGAGCAAGTTCATGTGTTGTCTGCTCCACTCCCATCCAGCTTTGCTTGTGGCTCTGGGAAAGCAATAGAGAATGGCCCAAAGCTTTGGGACCCTGCACCCACATGGGAGACCCAGAAGAAATCCTGATTCCTGGCTTTGGATTGGCTCAGCTCTGGCTATTGTGACCACTTGAGGAGTGAACCAGTGGATGAAAGTTCTTTCTCTTTCTGCCTCTCCTTCTCTGTGTAAATCTGCCTTTCCAATAAAAATAAAATTAATCTTTAAGAAAAAAAAGTCACAAGAAGTGTAAATCCAAATTAAAATGCAGTTAAACATTACATTTGTATTTATCCTATCTCTGAATTTTAGCAGTCAAAATTCACTTGATCCCTGAAGGAGTCGAAGAGTTGCTACACTGTGCACTGCCCTCTGATTCTGCATATGTAACATCACCATGTACCATGACAGTAAGTAATCAAGAAATTCTTAATTAAGAAATTAAAAAAGTTTTATTTACATTATTGGGAGGGAATTAGAAATGTATTTCTAGAAAAGATCATGAATGTGGGGCCCATGCTTCACGATGCGGGCCCTTTCATCCTTGTTCCATGTCCCCATTAGAATGTGTTACTGGCTCCTCACACAGTGTGATAACACAGCACACTGCTTCTGGGGAGATGTCAACAGGGCTGTCCAAGGTTAATTCAGTTTCAGGTTCTATGCTCTCATTCCTGAATTCTCATAAGAACCTGTTCTGAAGTTTAAACACTAAATAAAAATGCTTCTAAGCAACAAACTTGACAGCAGACCCACCAATACACTTATCGCTGGCAGCCCAGAATTCTCCCCCTGCTTTAACGTCAGGATGCTTTTTCTAATCCAGAGGTCAGGACAACAAACACTTCGTGAGCTCATTATATGCAAGCCCAAACAAGTTGGAAAACAGGCTCTTTTCCAGATGCCAGACAATGAAGCCTAGGGTTTTTTTTTTGTACCTCAGTGGAATCTGAGTGATAAAACACTTGCTAATACAAGCTATTAAAACAAACCAACAAACAAAAACCAGTCTCTCATATTCTATTTTAAAACATTCTGTGTTCTTAATTAGCTGCTGAATTTTAAACTAAACTTATCAGTCAGGAAGTTTGAGGTTGTGTTTACCACCATGGAATTTGAAGATCCAGAATATTTGCAGATTACTGGTGAAAATAAATAAGAGACAATTCATATTACACAACCCTGTTGAACCAATTTTACATGAGAGGTAATGATCCAACACAAACCCATTTTTCTGAGGTTTTCCACAACTTTGTGAAATTGTGCATTTTATTTTACTATAGTATCTGACTCTGAGAATATTTTCAAAATTAGTAAGACACTAATTGATAGCCATAGCAACAACCCAAAACGCTGTGAAGTTCCATACATTAAGTCACAGGGCAGACAAATATTTCTCAAAAGTATTATTGTTAGGCTCATTGTTGTATGTTTGATTGTTTAGAAACAAGTGACCCCAGGAGTGGCCTAGCTCTGGGACTCCTGGCCCAGATTGTAGAGGCCACCTACGTAGTCTGGTCCAGGTCACTGAGTCCACTTGCATGGAGGGGGGCAGGTTAATGAGGCAAGGGACGGGGTGTTACGGCAGATCCTGGCTTGCATGGCTTGGGACCTTGAGCCTCCCTGTGAGATGGTTGCTGAACTCATGAGCCCCAGGGGTGGGAGTTCCAGCCTGGCCCTGGGTTTCCTGGACCTGATCCTAGGGCCCACCTACGTAGTAGTGGGTGTTGTGTCAATGAGCCCCAGAGGTGGGGGTATCTAGTGGAATCTGGGTCTCCTGGGCCTGCCTGTGCAGCAGATGCTAGATCTGTGAGCCCCAAGGGTAGGGGTTCCAGAGGGGTCTGAGGCTCCTGGTCCAAGCCACCAAGCCCACCTGCATGGGGGCCAGGTTCAATAGCCCTGGGTGTAGGGGTTCCAACATGGCCCAGGTCACCTGACTCAGATACATGAGCCCACCTAGGAGAACTGATCCTCAACAGTGTAGAAGATGGAGTGCTGGATGGCAGACCATGGTGCACTTGCAGAAATGGTAGCTCATTGGGGCCTGCAGAGGACATCTGGTACCACGGCAGAGAATGATCAGGACAGGATTAGTACAGCTTGGACTGGAGCTTTGGAAATATAATTTAAAAAAGGAATAATTCTGTGGGCCTAATTAACTACTGTTATTTTAACAGTACTACATAACAATAGAGAGCCTTATAAAAACAAAAAGCAGTAACATTATATGCATAATACACTCTAATAAAAAGATTATTCTGGAGTCTCAATAAACTACTCTGCCCACAGGACAGATATGGTAGCCAGGAATAACAGAAGATTATCCTGCAAATCTCTGTAGGCTGGATAGGTGGTAGAATCTGTCTGTACATGTCTGCCTTTTGCCAGAGAATTAACATAGAATTATATAATGCACAGCATCCTATTCCTAACATTTCTGAGGTTCATGCATGCCACAGCATAGCACGTGAAATGCAATATTTCCTTGTGTAGATGTATTATAATTTGCTCTTCTGTTCACACAGTGATGGGTATTTGAGTTTTCTACTTCTTGTGGTAATAGCGTTGCTATTTTATGCACATCTAGGTACAAGTTGCGATGTGGACACATGTTTTCATTATTCATGTGTAGAAACTGCTGTGTCATATGATGAATATGATAAATGTTGAGACATTTTAAGAAACTGACATTTTTCCAATATTTGATATTATCAGCAGCCACACATGAAGTTACTATTTTTCATTATCTCCTTACACTTGCCATTTTTTTTTACCTTTTTTCTTTAAAATTCATTTATTTTTATTTATTTGGAAGGTAGACAGAGAGAGAATGAGATCACCCAACCCATGCCATCCCATCCATTGGTTCACTCCCTAAATCTATCTCCTATGCAGGTGGTAGGGCCCATCATCTACTACCTCCTAAGTTGTCTGCTATCGGGTATCTAGAATTAGGAATGCAGTTGGAACTCTTACTTAGGCACTCTCTTGTAGGATGCCACATAGGCATCCCAAGCTGTCTTTAATGTCTACCCTCGTTTGTGTCCTTGATTCTAGCCATCCATAGAGTGTGAATACTGTCTTATTATAGTCTAACATACATTTCCTTAATGTCCTTAATGCTAATAATGCTGAACAACTCCCACTTAACTGTTCTGCTTTCCTTTTTTAGTTTTTTTCTTTTTTTTTAAACTATTCTTTGATGTTTCTGATAATCCACATAAACCGTGATGACTCCCGCTCATGAGTAATTAACTCTTACATGCATGGGGCTAGTGGCTAGAATCCAATCTATTTATGCTTATGAAATTGCTGATATCATATTTCTATATTGAGAAGAAAGCCATATTTAACACAGAGAAGTTCAAATTTCCTTTGATTTATTATATATTGTACTTATTCAAAATGTTAGTATACATTGATCATACGGGTTTTAAATAAATATGCTAATCATATGATCAGATGTGCTTGCTATTCTATTTCTCTTGATGAGTTGTAGGTTTCATTTATCCGGGAACACATCCAATTTAGAATCCAGCAGCCAACACCATCTCCTCCACCTGTATCTTTTTTTTTTTTTTTGCAAAAATAGCTGCAGCTGAGACCCAAAACTATACCACAGAACTCCCCCCTCCCTTTCTTCCCTTATGGCTTCTTTATCTGTCTACTAGAAAGTGGCCACTGGAATAACTCCATGCAAAGCTTCAAAGGCTGCTTAAACAAAAACTATAATCCATTTCACACTGTGCATCTGAGTGAACCTGGGGAAAGAAGAGAAAGCCAGAAAAGAGTGAGAAAGGTCAAATTAATTTGCAACTTGGAGATTGGTGTCAAATAGAAAAGTCTGGAAAACAGACTGTCCAAGTATAGTGGGGTGAACAATAAAACAGAAGCAACAAACAGAGTGAGTAAGTTGCAAACTATACTGATGCCTTGAACAGCATTATTCTGGAAAACAGCAAGAACTGGCAAATGACACATTCATCTTGTCCCATTCCTTCTGTTTTTCTTTTTTGCCTTTCAGGAAAAAAAAAACAAAACAAAAACAAACAAGAAAACACCTTTTACTTTTTCAGGCATTAAATATGAATGAAGAAAAACTTCATTTGATACATTTTTACAAGTATTTTGTATTTAAACATCTCTTTCCATGTGCTAAAACACTGTTTCTCTTACCAGATTTGTTAAAGCTTACAATCTCAGGAAAGAGTATATACTTCTATCTCAAGGACAGTTCAGCTTGGTGAGACTGCTGTGCTTGTTCAGATGTAACAAGTTATAGCTGAATAAATCAGTATTTGCTGGCTACTAAAAAGCTTTGCTGGTAGAGCTTAGTTTGTAAGCTGCATCTTTGCATCCTGGTAGGAACAGAGTGACTATGAATGGGGAAGAATTGTGTGGTTTAGTGTGTGTGTGAGAGAGAGAAAGTAAGAGGGGTGGAGAGAGAGAGAGAAAAAGAGAGAGAGACAGAGAGAGAATGTTTTTCTTTTAGGAGGGTGGAGAAAAGTGAAAAAAAAAATAACAAGTTCTTTGGTACTTGGAAGCTGAACAACATCATTCATGTACACACCTCATAAATATAGCTTATTCACATTATTTTAATTTTGCAAATTTTTACTTCTTTCTGATTACATCCATAGAAGTGATAATACTCTAAGAGATAATGTGAAAGAAGAAATTAGATCACTGGTCCTTGAAGAATAAATTAACACATACCTTACTTAAACTGAAATCACTACGGTTTAACTATCGATTCAACAGGATGTGAAAGGATTGACCTCTTCCAGGCTTTAGAAAGTGTGGGTGAAATCAGAACAAATCTGTCTGTTCTACCATCAAGGTCAATGCAGGATCCAACCACTTATCATTTCCTTTACTGCTACCCTTGCTAAGTCACCCGCCTTTCCCTGGGTTTGTGAAATTGCCTTCAGTCTAGTGTTACCCTGTCTGCCTGGCCTCGCCAGAGAAAAACAGTCCAATCACTGTCACTTTTCTCAAAAACTCAGGGTATTAAGTGGTCTTTTGGAGTTACAGAGGTGTTTGTGAAACATCCTTCATTCTACACGCTAAAAAGAAGCAGGCTGTAGCTAACAGTTACTGAAGAAGACAGGTCAACATAAATGAGAACAAAGTAAGTAAATATGTAGAGAAATCGGTTTTTACTGCTCTAGTGTATTAAGCTTCTAGATAGTTTATTGTTAGTTCTATTTTTCAATGCTCATCATCTCCATTAATTATCTGATGAATAACAGGCCACAGTTTCAAGCTCCTACCCTCCAGCCATACTCACGGGGTCACTGGAGCATAGCTGCAACTTAAAACTTATAACAACAATAATAAATAACACTAATGCTCTTGGAAATAATGCTATCTCAATCACAGCTGAAGCAAAACATCTATACTATCAAATATACAACCATTCAACCTGATAAGCTGCTTAAAGGAAACAGAGTTATTACAGAGTATTTGCCTTTGTTCATTTTCTTGATGCTGTAGAAAATGAAATTGAGGATAAATGAACAATAATTGAACATTACAGTGTTGTATCTGTTTCTAGCTTGCTTTCTCCACTTATGATAAAAACACTGCTCTAATATTTTAAAAAGCTACAAATCCTCCAGTGACTTCCCAGCTCCCTACAGGAAAACCAGAGTCCTTAGGAAATGTCACTGGTTCTGCATATTATACTCTGGCCTTCCATCTGTGAGCTCATCTTTCTTCGTTTTTTAAAGATTTTATTTTTATTGGAAAGTCAGATATACAGAGAGGAGGAGAGACAGAGAGGAAGATCTTCGTCTGATGATTCACTCTCCAAGCGGCCGCAATGGTCGTAATGGTCGGAGCTGGGCTTATTCAAAATCAGGAGGCAGGAGCCTCTTTTGGGTCTCCCATGTGGGTGGCAGGGTCCCAAGGCTTTGGGCTGTCCTCGACTGCTTTCCCAGGGCACAAGCAGGGAGCTGGATTGGAAGTGGGGCCACCGGGATTAGAACCGGCATCCACATGGGATCCCAGCGTGTGCAAGCAATGACCTTAGCCATTAGGCTACCACACCAGGACCTGTGAGCTCATCTTTCATATTACCCCAACAGTACCCGTCTTGCCCTAGTTATGACAATCTTCTTACTGATTCTGAAATACACTGGACAGTTCTGTGGTCCATGGCCTTTGCTGGCTCCTTCCTCTGCCTGAAACATTCTTCTCCAAGGTATCTGTGCTGCTTATTCCACCTTAAAGTCTCTCTTCTGATATCACCTACATTGTCATTTCCTTTTGTATTTAGTGACATGGTATTAAATCATGTTATGTTTACAAATCTGTTACCCATTTCTAACAGTGAAACATGAATGGAACATGCCTAAGTTAATTCTTTCCTTTTGTTTGGCACCCCCAGATCCCAGACAAATACCACCCTGAAAACAGGCAGTTCTTAAATGATTGCTATTCCTGCTGATAGGTCAAGCAGGAGTTTGAAAAGTCCATTCTTTTTCCATCCCTGGCTTTCAGTGCTTAAGGCACATTCTGGACTAATGGATATACACAAGATACAGGTTCTATGTTCTGACCTCATAAAGAAAAAAAAAAAGGAAATTGAATGTCCTTTTAACTCTTTTACACTTGGATTATCACCTTCCTTTAAATCACAGGGATAATCTGTTGACCCATACTCCAGCTCTAAACTATTATTATCCCCAATTGAGAGAGTAAGAAAGAAGTTGTAAGGTTTATTGAGCCATAAGTGGCAGAAGAGGGACTAGTAAACCCTGTTATTGGATTTCCTTTTGTATACTATCACAAGAAACTGCAGTGTAATGACAGTAAATTAGCAAATAGGAGTCCTTCTTTTCTCTAGAGATACTCCGACTTTATAATTAGTTTCTGAATAAAAATATAAGAATAGCTCCTTCATTGACACACTTTAGCGGGTTTTATTTTTTCTATTCCTTTCCATTGCTTGTTTCTTTTGGTTGGGCACAGAATGCAGGTTCCTGGCCTGAATCTTCACTTTACTTGATTTTATCCAATAAATGAAGCTCTTATGTTTGCATATTTCATCCTATGATTCAGAAGCCACACTCACTTTGCTTGAATTGTCCTCAACAAAACTATAGTTGAGGTAAGAGTAGACGCATATATCTTTACAAGGGGGAATGACCTGCCCAATGTAGCATAATTCAGAAGTCTCAGGACCAGGATATGCACATATGTGCACGCGCGCACACGCACACACGCGCACACACACACACACACACACACACACACACATACACACGGAGATGTTTCTAGTGTAAACCCGGTGTTCTTAACTCACTGGGAATGCATTCACTACTCTGGGGCTTTTTGAGTGGAGGTTAATAGATGAAAGGGTAGATTACATAATAGGACAAAATTTCTCTACATTATTCTAACTTCAAATGCCTTCTGGTAATATGTCACTTTGTACTGCACTTGCATTTTTGACAATTATTCTGTCACCAAGATTCAATTGATTTGGGAATTCTTCCCTCTCCTCTCCCTATCATCTCCATACTTTCATCGCCTTCTATTAATCTGTTTCCTATGTCTGTGATTTTCCCATATTTTCCTGTCTGCCAATCAGTGCCCCAGGGGAGTTCTGTCAGTTTCCAAATTCAGCGTTCACATAATCTCCTCTTTGATCACAACAATAAACACATTTTCACTTTTTAAAATATTTATATACTCCTCACATTTAGAGAGCTTATTTCCTCTTTTAGACCAGTTTAAGCATCATAAGAGCAGGTTTTACAATCTCACATTCTTTAGCATAATCGCAATATATGCTTCAAACACTGCCTTTTACACTGTTATATTTGAAGATTGAACCATGAACTTAAAAAGTTTCAGAGAATCATAGGCATGGACAAGGGATGGCAGGAAGCAAAAGTTTTTCCTCTCCAGCCACCTTCAACATTTAGGGACCTTTCTCAGTTCTCCATGTTGCTTTGTAGTTGCATACCACACAAACCAGAAATCATGACCCAGGACTATCCAGCACCATCAAGTACAGTAGATGCTCAATGAATCCATAACACATTGCCTCCAGCTCCCACAGTCCCAGAAATAAAGCAACAATATTTCTTCGGCCACTCCAAAGAGTAGTATGTATTCTGCCATTTTTGTGTTACTGTACAAATCCTAGGACATTCACACATATCTACAGACTTTATTATGTTTAACATGTTTGGATTCTACCGCTGAGCAAACATGTTCATTTGACACATTTGTTGATCCATTTTATTTGAATTTACAGAATAATTACTATTGCCCCAGGAAAAAAAGAGCCCATGTTTGATTAATGAGGTTTGAAAATAATTTCTTTGAGAATGTTCAATTCATCAATATACTATCTGAGGGCAAGCTTAATAAATAGAATGAATTCTACTTAAAATCAATTATAAAATAGGATGATCTTGTAATTTTATTTTTTTCATTTTATTGGAAAGACAGAGAAACACACATATACACACACTCCCAGTCCCAGATCTTACATCTAGTAATTTACTCCCCAAATGCAGGTGACTAACAGGGTTCAGCCTGGATGAAGCCAGGAGCTTGTAAATTAATAGTTAATTTGGGTCTCTCACATGAGCAACAGGGACCCAAGTACCTGAGCCGTCATCTGTTGCTGCTGTAGGTGCACATTAGTACAAAGCTGGATCAGGAAGTAGAGGATTCAGTTCTTGTACTGGGCACTTCCATACAAGAAGCAGGCATCCCAACCTGGGACTTCACTATGTGCCAAATGTATAGCCTAATTTTATTATTATTATTTTAATTAGAAACGCAGATTTACAAAGAGAAGTTCACACAGAAAGATCTTCTGCCTGCTGGTTCATCCCCCAAGTGGCTACAACGACTGGAGCTAAGCCAATCTAAAGTCACAAGCCAACAGTTTTTCTGGGTCTCCCATGCAGGTGCAGCGTCCCAAGGCTTTGTGACATTCTCTACTGCTTTCCCAGGCCACAAGCAGGGAGCTGGATGGGAAGTGGAGCAGCTGACACATCAACTGCTTCCATACGGGATCCTGGCATGTGCAAGGCAAGGATTTAGCTACTGAGCCACTGCATCAGGCCACTTTTATTATTTTAAAAAGGTTACTAATTTATTCATATTTTATAACATAAAATGTCTAGAAATACCAAACTTATTTGTGGATATATTTTTGTTTGGAGTATACATTCACTTATATTTCTCAAAAAAACAAAAGTTTTATTCTTAATGGCATGATAGTAACTTCTCCAAATTTCCAACTTTTTAAAAAACTTGTCCAAACACTTTTTATTGAAATGTGCTCAACAGTACATGGGCAGCACAAATGTATGAATAGGAAAAGAAAACCACATGCACAGTAATTTTTTTAAAGTGAAAGTTAATCTTGGGAAGTATCAGTTCTCCTCTCTCTTAAATTTCCATTATGGTTAATCTTCTTCCAGCCTAGCATATTTAAAAAGAGGAATATGAGAACTTCTGCCAAAGGAGCTTATAATTTTCAAGCCATTTCAAATTTAAAAGTTTTAAGCCTGTAGTTTTTCCCTTTCAAAGTTAGCAAATGTTTTAACGTTTCACAATGATTTATAATTATAACTTACACTTGGTTTTGTTTATTTTACCCAAAATTAAATTTATTAATACTATTGCATGTTTTGGAGGACAGAACATACTCAAGCTTTACACACTTGTCACTAAAGTTGTTCTGTGAGGGGCAAGAACAATGCTACAGTACGTTAAGTCTTCACTAGCAATGCTTGCATTCCTCTCGGAGTGCTGGCTTGAGTCCTGGCTGCTCTGTTTCTGATAGAGCTTCCTACTAAAGCTTTCTGGCAAGGCAGCAAATCATAGCCCACATACCTCTTCCATCTATGTCAAGATCCAGATGGAATTCTGGGCTCCTGGTCTCAGCTACAGACTAAGCCATTATGGTTATTTAAGGAATGCAGCAGAGGATGGAAATATGATTGCTCCCTTTCTCACACACTACCTTTCAATAAAGTAAAAATAAGTAGATAGAAGTTTCAAATATTGCTCCATAAGAGCTGGACTATTTCTTTGTTTTAGTCAGTGATAAATTCCAGCAGTTAGAACTGTACCTGGCACACAATGTTCTCAACCAATGTATTTTGTGAACAAATGCCTTCAGTCTACTGCTCTTGGGAAGGCGTCTGCCAGGCACTTTGGCAAGCAACATCAAATATCATGTCCTTTAACTATCAGGAACATTCCTTGTGTAGATGCTATTATTCTTAATTTACAAAAGAGGAAACACAATCAAGATAACACAACTAGTAGATTGCAAAGTTAGGATCAAAGCCTTGGTGTCTGTCTGTGAAATCTTGCCTCCAAAAAACTTCCTATCTGATGTGTTTCATCCAAAAGCACTGTCAGTCTAAGGAACATCAAATTATTTTCCTCTGTCCCAATACTGCAATAGGATCAGAAACAGCAGTTGAGGTAAAACTGTTTGGAAAAAAAAATCATTGTAAGATTGTGTTGCAATTAAGACCTTGTAACAGTAATCTTAATGAGTTTTTATGAGAATATGTTTCTTCCATATTGAAACAACAAAATCCATGTAGGAAGAACTAAAGACCCCTTGTGCAGATACCATAAAACTTGCAGTTAAAAGAGACTTAGTAACAGGAGCAGGAGCTTGGTTTGCTGGTTGACACTCATTTGGGGACTCTCCAAGAAGCAGCCCCATAACTTGTATCTGGCTGTCAGCCTCTGACTTTTATTAGGGTTCCCCAAAATCTTTGACAGTAAGTACCTACACATGTATCTCCAAGAAAAATATAGTGTCTCAACTGCACCGTGGGTAGTGGAATGAGTGTTGGGCATATACAGATAAAACAAAACTTTCCGACCTCAGAAATTACAAAGTGTCTGATGGTGTGTATGCCTGTAGATCTTAAAATAATTCTTCATGTGCTATAAGCTGTAGGGAGAAATATCTTTCCTATCTTAGGTTCAAGGCTTAGGCCTTATGTGAAGTACCAAATCTTTTCTATTCATCCTTCCCATATGCATACTAGTACCTTACACTTAGTCATTAAAAAAAAAAAATGAGAGCCATGAGTTGATTGGCTGAGGTTGCCAGAACAGAAAGTGACAAAGTCAGGATTAGAAGTATCTCACATCGCTTTGATATCAAAGACAAAGTTCCAACTCATCAGAAAAGAGGAAGTTACAGCAAAGTTTCACAGAAGATTGGCAATAAGATACATCTTTGATTCTGTCCTGCCTCAGGATTTTTGTCCATTTTGCTTTCTCAGTGAAGTTTCCATTTAACATGAGCTGCCTAGGTCTAAAAGCAAATTAGGTACATGAGTTTCTGTTTCCTTTTCCAGAAACCATTCATTTTATTCCATTTAGCAAATGTAAATAGTGTTTTGCTCTATCACATTTTCAACTATGGGTTTTTAATAGCCTCCACTTTTCCTTGCTTGTGCCATAAAGGTCCCCAGTAATTACCCATTGGCTGTTTAGACATAAAGTCCTAGATGCTTGCTTGGTCTTCTATTTGCCACATTGGGAAAATTCTATGGTAGAGTAACATGAGTGACAGCATCTGTAAGCTTTCATAAAATGATAGAGTAGGATTTCCCCTTCCTTCTGAAATAATTTCACTCTTTCCTGTCATGTAGAACCCAAAAGAGCATGATCCCTTCTTATGATACCTCTTTTGAAGACTACCCCAGACACTTTTACATTAATTAGAGACTAAAATGCTTGACATGCCTTTCCCCCAGGCAGGCCTGTTGTTATATTCATAAAGTGTTTCCCGAAGCCTTCTCAGACTTGCCAAGAATAGTAAGGGAACTGCATGGTCTGTCCATCATGGCAATTCCTCCTAATTGTTATTTGCATTATTCCTTAAGGCTTTCATTTCCTTCAGGGTCTGTGACAGTACTGATATTACAGCATACACAGCATATGTTTTTCAAGTGCATGTGGGTACCATGTATAAAGTCTATTTCAATTCCTCCCAACAGGTACCGAAATGTTACAAACTAAATAAAATGTCCTCACCATAGCTTGCATAACTCAGAAAAGTGTATCATCTGCAAAGTAAAGCTATAGATTCTATTTTGTCTTCAGTATTCTGAACACTACACCTGCCCTGCTAAATTAAGGGTTAGATCTTTGCACGGCAGTTAGTAGCCACCTACACAGAGTGTTTTGAGACATACAGAAATGCTCACCTTGTTCTAAACATATCCTCATTAGTACACCATGCTATATTTTCCTGTTTAAATTTTAAGCAGTAGAAATATAAATACTTAAAGTATTAAGAGAATAAGGGATGTTCCAGACGTTTTTGACAAAACAATCCTGCTAATTCTCCAATTTATACATTATGGAAAGACTTCAGGGTTTTGGATAGATAAATGTTGATCATCTGCTTTCTGAAGCAAGGAAAATTTGGATAGGGAGCTTTACGTGTAGAAGAACAAGATACACCCAAGCTAATTCTAGCAGTCAGGAATGAGATGCGAATGTCAGTAATGAAAGAATAGAGCTAGGATTTCCCAACCTTACAGAGAAAAACTCTTCTGGGAATTATGAAACCATTGATTTTTTTCATCCCACCAACATTTTTTTCCACTCACTAGCCCTGGAGTAGGCATCGGGGAAGACTTATTTAAAAAAAAAAAAGTGCTTTTGATAGATCATATCAGGATTCAAAGAAAAGACGATGAGTTACAATAAACGCAAACACAGATGATAGGGCCAGAGAGGAACACACTGCTGCTTCCCAGCGTTTCCTAGGGCTAGCCTTGCTATCACACTGCTGACTCAAACTGTTCATCCCATATTTTCGCTCACTGAAATGCCTGCCTCCGAAATGAACCTCCGCTCCTGCTTCGCAAACACTGCTTCATCTATTTTTCTAGACAATCACCTGCTCCTATCCAGCTTTGATACTTGTTTTCACATCTCTCTGGCTTTTAGATTTCTGGACTTTAAAGGATTTCTAGTCATTTTGTGTAAAAGACCCCTGGAGTGTCTGTTTTTCTCTGACATTGGCTTTTCAAGTTTTATCTCTGTTTTTTTCTACTGTTTGGAGTGTAATGACTTCCTATCCATGGTATCTGGGAGGGTAAAGAACTTATTTTAACCCTGACCAATGGGACACTTACAGTTTGAGGTGACAGAATTTATCACAAATACTTATGTCTTGATTTCCTATTTAGGTAGGTCAAAATGGAAATGAAACTCAAAACACATCTGTTTTACATTACCTCTGTTTGCACTTGCTGTTACATTTCTGTTTTTTCTCTTGGCTAATTTCTCAATTACTTGTATTTTTTTAGAAGATATGGCTCATTGGTACAGTAAAGTTAACATCTACCCATTCTGAGTTCTGGGAAAAAGTTGAAATGGAATTGCCAAAAGCAAGAAGATGATCATGTATTGATAATCCAGAATTCACAGTCTGTATCTATAATATTTCTTATGTCCAACTATTTCATTTTTAATGCTATAATTTTCCCTTCCCAAAACTATTTTTATGAGCATAAAGATTAAGAATATTTATAATATTTTAAGTTTTTCTTCCATTGGCTGAAAGTACTTAGGACCTCTTTCTCAAGAGCTGACACAAATTTCTGGATCTATGCATTAGAAAGATTCATCGTCATTGATCTCTAGGAATAATATTGTTTAAATGCCAACATGTACATTGCTCATTAATTTAATTAATTCACTCTTTAGTACACAAACATTTAGGAAACTCTACTTTAAAGTCACGCACTGTGTTTAGCCACTAGGAATATAAATGAGGAACAAACTGTCGTGGAGCAAAAAATCTATGGTGGACTTATGATACTCACACAATATACAAACAAATGATTTAAATGATTTATCTGTGGTAAAAATATTAAAAAGCTATCCTGAAATTCATATCCATTCCCCAATCAAAATGGTTCTGTCTCTCTCCAGTAAAGGAGTAAATAATTATTCAGAGAAAACTGCCTTAGCAATCTGTAACAAAGTATTCCAAATCTCTAGCATAGAAATGAACTCTTGAAAATTCATAACTGAAGAGATGCTGTCATGAGACATTTGTGCAGGATTGAGATGGAGTTTTCCACATTTTTCCCCAGTTGCATTGAGATTAAAACATCCTTTTCCAACTTTGGCTTTAGAATTGCCATGTGAATCCAAATGCAAATAATTTTATACTTTTGGAAGATTTCACAGAAACTATCTGTATTTAATTCTGGTCTGTACAATTACTTCATTGTCTGGATATAGAAAATCTAGTCATCTTATCTCAACCCAAAACTTTGTCATACGTTTAAAAAGCAAATACACTTTGATATTTACTTGGAAGCAGAGGTAAAGCTTTAGACTGGCATAATAGAAGACGGAGTTCACACTCTCAAAGAGGGCTGAAGTCATAGGATATATTTCAGTCTTGTTTAGAAATAAAAATAGCCCAATGTCATCAACTTATTTGCAGAAAAGTGATTCTGAATAAAAGGCAGACATACTTATCTTTCAATAGAAACTTTCATGTAACTTCTGTGTTTGTCACGTGTAACACTTTTACAGAGAAAAAAAAAACCAAATCATGCTACATTTCACTGCATCAAAACAGTGATAAACTGAAAGGATAATTAACTTTGTTCTTTTTACACGGCACAGATGCTTTGATAGATCCCAGTTTACTAGTGTCCCTACGGGCTACATTCTTCCTAGGTTAGCACAGATGAAGAAGAGATTAGACAATTTTTGTGACCTAGATTAAGGTCATCCTTTAATTACTATGCTAATTTCATGTGCTACATTCAATACACAACTTTCTCAGTAGCTAATATAACAGACTTTTAAGCATTACTGGGTGGGAGCGGAGAGAGAGGCATGTTTAACATAACCTCTTAATATACTTGCGTCTAATTTTAGAACATCTGGGTTCTTGTCCTATCTCTACTTTCTATTCATTTTTCTGCTGAAGTACATCCTGAGAGACAGTAGGTGGTATCTCAAAAACTTATATAGGAAAGGGGGTCAATTTTGATGTGTTTTGTGGTCTATATAATAAAAATAGTTCTTTTTCTGGTATTATTTAAGAATTGAATGGACTCCAAAAATATCTTTGGCTGGATCATATAATTTAAAATCTAGACCTAGAGGCATAGAACAAACAGTGTGAGAAAGGACTGTTTTCTATTCACTGCTCTTTCAGTAATTAACTGTGTATCCCTCCAGCCTTGTGTAAGTAGCTACTTGCAATATAGTTAATATTCAGTAAAAAAGCACATATTTAAAATGTACTATTTGGTACATTTTTGTAACTGTACATGCCCAAGAAATTACCAGCTCAGTCAAGATAATTAACATATCCATCATCTTATAGCTTATTTGTGCCTCTTTGTGACATTGCTATTCCTCTATCCCTTCTGCTATCACAATGCAAATTATAGATCACCCATCTATTACCGCAGATAAGTTAGCATTTGCTAAAGTTTAATGTGATAAGGCTAATACAGTATACTGACATTTTTCTAGCTTTTCTCAGACTGAATAGTTCTTTTGAGACTAATTTATGTCATTATGTGTAGCAAGAGTTTATTCTTGCTTATTGCCCAGAAATACTCCTATATATGCATATAAACTGTTAATACATGCATTTGTTCATCCAGTTGTTACCAGATGTTCTGTATTCCACTTGTTGTCTCTTTCAATTAACAAACAGAAATAATTACAATTTTTTTTTTAAATTTGTTTGAAAGGCAGAGAGAGAGAGAGGACAAGAGAGAGACAGAGAAAGAGGGAGAGGGAAGGAGGGAGGGGAAAAAAAGAGAGACAGAGGCAGAGAGAATGAATGAAAGAATGGATGTGTTCCATCTGCTGGTTCAATACCCAAATGGTTGCAGTAACTGGGGCTAATCCAGGCCAAAGTCAGTAAGCCAGAAATCCCCCCAAGTTTCCTGCATGGGTGGCAGGAACTAAAGAGCATAATAAAAAGCAGTTGATCTCCTGCTTTCATTCAGAAAGCTAAATGAGATGCAGAAGAGACAGAATATTAACCTGAATTGTAACTTGGGCTGAAGGTGTTCCAAGTAGTGTCTTAGCTTGTTGCATCACAATGTCAACCTTTACAAAGAAGATTTAACCATTATTGATTGGGGAGAGGCATTTAATGCAGTAGTTGACATGCTACTTGGGACATTTGTGTTCCATACTGGAGTATTTCTATAAAAATCTCAACTCTGCTCTTAATTCCAGCTTCCTGCTAATGTACACCCTTAGAAGAACCAGCTAATCTCTCAAACACTTGGGTTTCTGCCACCCATGAGGGAGACCCTCTTTGATCCCTGGGCTCCTAACTTTGGCATTTGGGAAGCGAAACAGTGAAATTAAGGAATCTCTCCCTGTCTTTCAAATAAAGAAAGTTTAATTTTAAAGTAAAAAAAAAATAAAACTAATTCAAAGCAAAGTTGGTTGAGCCCCTCAATTTTTAGTACATTTCTTGGCATATATTTGGAGCAAATAAATAACTGTGTAGAACTATGCTTTTTAAACACTTGAAAAAGAATACAGGGAATGAAATGGATCCATGATATAGTAGGCATGCTTAACATCTGTGAGAACACACCAAAATATTTTCCAAAGTGGTTACAGCATTGTACAGTCCTGTCAGCAGATTGTGAGAGTTCCAGGTCTTCCACATGCTCTCCAGCATTTGAAGTCGGAATACCAATATATGCCTATCTCCTCTGTAGAAACTATTTATTCAGAAATATTTACAAGCTGATGCCTTTCTCTGAATTTTAATTTTTAAATATTCTATATTTTCATTGGAAAAGCAGAGATAAAACAGAGAAAAGAAGACATGCGCATGCACACACACACAGATCTTCAATCTGCTGCACCCCAAAAGGGAGCGATGATCAAAGTTGAGCTGGTCCAAAGCCAGACGCATGGAGCCTGCACATGGGAGCAGGTGCCCAAGGACTTGAACTATCCTCTGCTGCTTTCCCAGACAATAAGTAGAGAGCATTGGAAGTGGTTGAGCCAGGATTCAAACTGAGATGCATTTGGGATGTCAGTACAACAAGAAGAAGCTTAGCCTGTTATGTCACCAAACTAACCCCTCTAAATTTTAATTTATATGACAGAAACTAACAACTAGTTTTTTTCCACTTGCATTATTTCTGAACAAAATTTTCCAGTCTGGCAAACATGTGTTTTGTGTCAATTAGGGTGCACAAAAAAAAAAAGATGAAGCACATTAATTCTCTAGATATTTATAGGCATGTGTGTTAATACATACATATGTATATATGCACACACATAAAAAGACGTAATCATATAGATTACATATAAGGGCATTTAAAATTTGTGGAAATGAAAATAAAAGTTCAATTTATTTTGGTGCATGATTTTTGGAATCCATGCACATGAAGTATATTGAAAGGCTCATGCTCATGGAAAATGAGTAATTTGAAACAGCTACACATGGATACACAAAATTTTAAAACTACAGACCCAACATTCTAGGTCAGGAAAGGTAGTGTATATGTATTAATTCCATGTCCCAGAGGATAATGCAATGGTTTTGTTATGTGTATGTGTGGATCATTCAACAAATTGTTGATTCTGGATTTAAAGAACATGAGGGTGCATGACGCAGGTATATGAGAGAGAAAGCCAGAGAGAAACAATTTCGTTTTGCTCCTAAATTTCAACAAAAAATGAAATTGTTTAGTTTACATAAGACCATTTGCTTTTTTAAAAATCCCGAGTTCTCCAAAGTAACTGGGATGCTTTGATCATTTATAAACTTGTAGTTCTGTTGTAAAGGCAAAAAAAAAATTATAAATGTAAACATAAAGTAATCCAAAAAGAATTCAGACAATTTCTTTCATTTTTGGAGAGTTAATTCAGTTAAGTAAACTGTACTTTTCTTTTTCTGATGATGCATCTGAATTGCACGTTATGAGCATGGTTCTGTATTCATCAGGGACAATTTCATAATTGCTATCTTCTGAGAAATAAAATAACAGAGGGCTGCTTCTATTAACATCTTCCAAAGTGTTACAAATAACACTGGGTGAATGAAGGGTTTCAAGTTATTAAAAGGACATAATATTGGTTACACACGCTCATAGAAAAAGACAGATATTTTTAGTGTCATTCAATGTATCAATTGCTGTGAAACAAACACCATTCTGCAAATGCTCTAGTGGAACTCACAGCTATTTTGCTAATTCCTAAGAAGCAGAGGAGATTGTTACATAATTGTGGCCACCAGTGAAGTTCACTGAAATACAAGGAGACTAGAAGAGGTTCAGGGAAAAATGGAACTAAATGATAAACTTATTTTGTGCAGAATATTTTAAAATCCATGCTTAGTATTTTTTATTCATAATAGGCATCTCCACAACTGTTTTGAAAACAGTTCTATGTGTAGATTTCAGATTTTTTTCTCACCAAAACAAAAATATTTTAACACATTTTAATGAATCTCTGAACTATCATCACATATATATATTTGAGATGACAGAGAGAGATTCAAATACCTCCTGCTCAGAAATTTTCTGCCAATGTCCATAAAAGTTAGCTTAGGTTGAAACTGAACAACTACAGACTCAGTCTACTTTTCCCAACTTGAGTGACAGCAGCCCAATCAACTGGTCTACTTCTACTACTGCTTCCCAGGATCTGCATTAGGAGGAAGTTAAAATTACAAGCCTAAGACAGGGGCCAAACAAGAGTGACTGAACATGGAATGTGGATAGCACATTAATATGACAACTGCTAGAGCAAATGGTCACTCCTGCTACCAAGAAGGCTTTTAGGAACAATGGGATGTGTGATGCATTTTGTATGCTATGTCTAGACTTGTTGTCTAGAGCATGCCTCATGCATTTATTAACCCTCTCTCAACTAAGGGATCCATTTACTACTCTCCAAGGGCCACACCTGATTTGTTGTTTCTGTACATGTTGATGTTTTCATGTGGTTTACACTGTATGATATGTGCAGAGAAATCTGGTGGTTATCTCAAGCACTTAGTGTTCCATCATTACCCTCTGCTCAAGCTTAAATGAAGTGTTGAGAATGTTGAAATATAGTTGATATGTAGGCTTTTTAAAAAGCTATTTACAACCCATAGACTTATTCTATTACTACTGTAGGATATCCTTGAGTCAAATATGGGTTTCCAGAAATTAATAGGTATATTCTTACACTAAGAAAGGGGAAATAATTATATGGTTTAGAAGAAAATGTCATAGAATCGCATCACACACCTTATAAGATTAATTCGTGCCGAATACTAGTTTGTGCCGAAAACTGGGCTGTTAGCCTGTGTTATCCTTGCCTCAGCTTGAGGAGCATGAGTGAGCAGGGACGTGTCTCATTATCTCACTGTTAACTGCTCGTGTGTCAGATGTTCAAAAGGCTAGAAAGCACAGAGACGCTTAAGAGACCTTAGTCTTTCTTCTTTCTAGTGCCAACACAGCTATCATCAAGCATATGCTTTAGAAACATATAAGCATGGAATTGGGACTGCAGGTAGAAATTTCAAACTCAGGACTTTTTATATTTTTGCAACAAAATGGATGCAACTGGAGATCGTTATACATAGTGACATAAGCCAGATCAAAAAGAGAAATATTATCTTCTCTCAAATTTGTCATAGCTAATATTTAGAGCAACCAAGGGAAATAAAAACCCACAATTGAATGTATGAAAGTAGAATTAACTTCCTCTGATTTGGTTAGTATACAGCCCTTGACCCTATTTCTATATAATATTGGTCTTTGTACCTTTCAGTCAAGCATTATGTTTAGTGGAGTATAAACATAAAATATAAAATATTTCATAAAAATATTTTATGAATAGTTATGAATATTATGAATACTATTATATTTTGTGACTATAAAATAAACTGAAAGACTGCTATTGCAAAAATTAAAAGAAAAAAGGAAAAAGGCAAGAGGAAGGAACGTAGGAAAGGAAGTATCACACATTATAGAACTCTATCTTAAAAAAAGTGTTCTTTTCATATCCATAAAAATATCTTTTTATAAAAGAACTTTGTTTTACAGTGAGAGGAAAGAAAGTGGTAGTAAATAAAGAAATGGCCAGATTCAAACCTTACTGAAGCATTGTAACCATCAAGCACAGCTGAATTTTCAGTGAAGGAACCGATGTCAGAAAATTCCGCCAGTCAGGGAATGAAACGCCACCAAATGACGAATCTTACGTCCCTTCTGGGAACTAAGGAAAAAGTGATCCGCACTAAGAAACAAGAGCATGGGAGCTGCGGTCTTTAGGAAATGAGTGTGGCTGGCTAGTCCGGACAGATTCCTCAGAAAAATAGCCAGAAGCAACTTTGGGTCTCTAAGCTACAAGCTCCTAGAGGACAGGTACATTTTGTATACAGCAAGAGGCACAGTACCTGGAAATGGTGGATTTTAGACAATAAATTAGGTAAGAAGCAGCAATTTTTAGGCCAAATTAGAGATTAAGCTTGATTTGTTTAAGGCTGTGAAAAGCTACTGAAAGCTTTTAGGTTAGAGAATATTACTTTATCAAAATAGCAATGTCAAAGACACAAAAAGCTATTTCATTCAATATTTTAAACTTACAAGGTGCTTCAACAATCACTAGCTACTGTCCTTACTTGTTAAATATAGTATTTAATGAATGATTACTTAGAGCTAAGGAAATGAATAGTGCAGCATTAATAAATCCCAATGTGATCTATTAGGTGTTGTGTGAATGTCGTCTGATTAAAGTATTACATAAGACAATATTTCTTCTATTAATTACTTAAAAACATTTTTCATCCTCATCCATAACTAAACTTATATTCCAGAGTAGAACCAAGGTAAACGAAAATTATAACCCTAGCATTTTTGTAGAGATGGGCACAGAAACAGAGACATTAGAAAAAAACAAAAATCAATTGACTTATCCACAGTCACGAAAAACAGCAGTCAGCAAGACTTCAGGCTAAAACAGGAGCCTCCCAAAAGGTTGCTGCCAGCTTAGCTTTCAAAGCTACTTCAAAAGAAGACAGTTTGTTACCAGAATGTTCAATACAGGATTTTATTTTTTGTCTTGGCCAAGTTATTTTTAAGTCTATAATATTACACAGGTATAGTCACCATTGTCTTACTATCTTAATTTCGTTAATCATTTTAAAATATATTCATCTGGGAAAAACATGAGTTTTAAGAGGAACATTACACCACATATCTAAAGTATGAAAGAAGTGTATATTCCACATTTTTTCTTTAAACTCAAATAAGAAACTACTCCCATTTGCATGTGGCCACTCCTTTGAGATTTCTCCTTTATAAAGGACTGCCCATATGGTTAACGTTTTACACACACATGCACACACTTGTTTAAGAAGAAAAATTAGGATTACAGAAGAATTGCAATGCCATGACATAACTTCTCATGTATATGGTTTAATAAAACTTACTTATTTGAAAGAGTTACAGAGACAGGGAGAGACACTAGTTCAACTCCCTAAATGGCAACAACGGTCATGTCTGTGACAGACTGAAGTCAGGAGCCAGGAGCCAAGAGCTTCTGCCAGATCTCTTTTGGGTGCAGGGTCCCAAGTGCCTGGACCATCTTCTACTGTTTGCCTTGGCGCATTAGCAGGAAAATGAAAAAGAAGGGAGCAACCTGGATATGAACTTGGACCTATATGGGATGCTGGCATCGCAGACTGTGAATGCACTAGGCTAAAATCCCAGCACCTTTCACATACAATCTTTACCCAGATTTTCCTGACACTATTGTCTTATACAATTACGAGATAATTACAAGAATAAAGCAATATGTTCCAGACTACTAATCAAATTAAAGACTTGGGATTTTTCCCCTTTTTCACTGATTTCCTAATTCTGACTGGGATCTAATTTACGATCATACTTTGCATTTCGTTTTTAAGTCCCATAGTCCTGGCTAAGGGAATAAGAAAGCATTTTTGAAGAGTGTTATTCAGTTATTTTGTAAAATGTTCTTTTAATTTTGTCTTTTTTTTTTTTTTACCAGATTGAGACTACATACTTTTGCAAGAACATAACAGAAGAGATATGCACTTTTCAGTAGATTAGGTCTAGAGGAAAAAGCTGTTGATATGTCTTATTACTGATCTTAACCTTAATTAGTTAGATCAGTCAGTATTTTCTGGATTTTCTGCATTTCTCTACTCTAAAATCTATTATTTTTCACTCTGTAGTTAATACATGCTTTCAAGAAAACGCAAGTGTGTTCTTAAATACTCAGCCACAAATTTTAGTGTCAATCCAGAGGATCTTATTGGCTTTAATTTCATTAAAAAAAATTCAGAATTCATAAATTCGAAATATCTATAGAAATATCTGATTTCTACAAACCTTATACCCAGTTTTTTTTTTCCCCATTGACGATACAAATAAATGTTGGAGAATTTTTCTTCAGCATAAGATTGTCAGTTACCATAGAAACCAAGTAATGACAGAAAAGATTAATAATACTTTACAATCTGTGCACTGCAGAAGGAACTTAATAGATTGTTTTAGTTTTAATCTATTTGGCTATTTGCACAAGAAACAATATGTAATGTTTCTACCTAAAATTCAGATTTTTCCTACTGCAGAATACAATGAAACAATACAATATTATCTGATATTCATCTTGATTTATTTTATATTACCAATGTTATTACTTTAAAATCATTTCTTTCACCCAATAATATTCATTACACCATATATTAAGCATTCACTATGCCTCTAATAATGAAAATCAATTTTTGCTTACTGCATGACTAACTCCTAAGCAAACATGCTACCCTATAGTAAAACCTGGAATGCATTTTGTTGTGTAAGGGAGCGGACAGACCTTGGGTAAAAGCTTCAATACTTCCATATGATGGTGCATTTTAAGTATGGGAGTAAATAATTAATGATTAATATAGACTTTTGCTAATTCAGCAGTATATTTTAAACATCAACATTTTTTGCTGTTCTGTTAATCTTACAGTTATACCTTCCAGCCAGGTTATGATAAACACAGACACAAGAAAACAAAAGAACAATTGGAATTTTCCAGTAGTTTTCATGACAGAAAGATACAATCACCATTACTTTAATTACTGTCTTATCCTTTTTAACTTTCATCTCTCAATTTTTATTTTTACTTATTTTTAAAGATTTGTCTATTTTTATTGGAAGGCTGGATAACAGAGAGGAAGAGAGACAGAGAGGAAAATCTTCTGCCCATTAATTCACTCCCCAAGTGGCTGCAACAGCCAGAGCTGCACCAATCTGAAGCTAGGAGCCTGGAACCTCTTCAAGGTCTCCCATACGGGTGCAAGGATTTGGGCTGTCCTTGACTGCTTTCCCAGGCCACAAGCAGAGAGCTGGATGGGAAGTGGGACGGCCGGGATTAGAACCTTTACCCATATGGGATCCTGGTGCTTACAAAGTGAGGACTTTAGCTGCTAGGCTACCAGGCCAGGCCCAATCTCTCAGATTTTTAAATTTAACCTCATCTTAATGTAAAAAAATACAGACAGATTAATGTGACAAAAATTAATGCTGATATCTTATGTATCTGTAATTTGCTCCATGATTCTTTAAATATATTATAAAAACTTAAAATCAAAATTTTCTTGTTCCTTCAATGTAGACTACCAGCTATCAGCTACTGATGCAACAGTTAATGTTAAAGAAATAGCACAATTTAGTCTACTGCAACTCTTTTTTGGATTGTATTTTTGTTTTTAAGATCTATTTATTTTACTTGGGAAGTCAGAGTTACAGAGAGGGAGAGACAGAGAAATCTCACATCCACTGGCTCACTCCCCAAATGCTTACTATGGCCAGAGCTGGGCTGGGGTGAAACCTGGCCTGAAGTTTCTTCTGGGTCAACCTCTTGGGGCAGATACCCAAGGACTGGAGCCATTCTTTGATGTTGGCCCCGTCCCTAACAGAGAGCATTGTCAGAAAGTGAAGCAGTCATGCAATGAACTGGCACCCATAAGGGATGCCAGCACTGGCAGGCAAAGGATTAACCTGTTATTTCCTTGCACCAGCCCTGATTGTATTTGCTTATCAAAGTAGCTTAACTGTTAAAACGTATCTGTAATTGTGATTTATTTAAAAGATGGCTAGTGTTTATGTCCTAGCCTTCATTGGTGATAAAGTTGTTTTGATCAAGAGCAGTTATATGTTGAAATTGAGATGTGAAGCGAGGTGCTTACACTGTGCCATGTGAGAACTTTTTCTGTGCATACATCACACAATGTCTGAACAGGATAAATATTTTTACAGTTTCAAACATTAATACTGTTTCCTAGGGTTTTTTGTTTGTTTTTGTTTTAATAAATATGTCTATTAAGTTTAAATCCCTGCAGGGATAATATGGGACTCCTTACAGATCCTTAGTACACCAAGGTTCAGAGCCAGTTTTATAATCATTTATTAATTTTTGTATCATGTCCCACTATTCCACTTTCATTCTAGCTCCCAGCTGATGATGGCCTGGGAAAAATAACATGTGTTGGCTCCTGGCCTTGGTCTGGTCCAGCTCTGGCCATTGCAGCTATCTGGAGACCTCCTGCAGTCTTTATATAACTCTCTTCCTCTTTCTGTGTAACTGTTTTTGTTGTTGTTGTTGTTAAAAAGTCTTTTAATATAACACAACAATAAATAAATCTTATTTTCAAAATTGTTTATTTAATAGAGCTTCAAGGTAAGATGTAAAGCAAAAACCAAATGGTTTTTCCATGGTGTACATTTTTCATGATAAAAAATTGTGCTGTTATTATCACATTTGCATGTGCTAAACAAATTTTAGGTGGTGATAGTGAAACTTTTTCCAGAAGTCCCAGGAATACAAGAGATTTCTGTAAAACATTAGCTATTAAATAAACAATTTTTTGAGTATCATTATGCATTTATAACTCAAACATATCTGTATTTGCAAAATATCACATTCAGACCACATTTAATGTAATGTAACCATCATTTGGTTCTGGCTTACTAAACTGGAAAATGGATCTATCTAATTAATGTTTCTTTAACTTGCATTTGTCTGAACATGTTGAACAATAAACAGTAATAGTAAGGAATGTGGCTTATAAAAGAGAAAACAAAAAAGGAAGCTGATGGCTGCAATTAAACTGCAGTATGGTTTAGGATGTATGTTACATCTCAGATTTGCCTATGTTGAATAAGAATAGATGAGAAAAAAATGTGTTTCTATTTTAGCCCCCAAATTTATCAGCCATATTTCATGTACCTTAATCAACAAATCATGTGTTTAAAAATATTTTAAATGCATTTTTAATCTAACACTTCTAACAATTCCAGCATAAAAACATAACTAGATCCTCAATCCTATATATAATACAAAATAAGCATAATACTTAAGACTGTCCCTAAAAGATATTTGCACAGAGAAGAAATCATGGCTGGCTATGAAAAATTATGAAATTTTAGGAAGGTTTGCTGCTTTAATGTTCATGGTAATCCTGGTTACCATGACACTTGTAGGAAAAAGTGCAAATACACAAGAAATAGACCCATCTATACACCCACCAACCCGTCCAGGCATTCAGCTCATATTGAAAGCTTTCTTCTTTTATGAGTGTCTATTTTAAGTAGTACAGAATTAAAAGATGGCATCGACTGTCTTCAAAAGATTCTGATTTGCAGAAAATATAAAATAGAATATAGGTAATTAATTACAATAACATGTGTTAAAATTCCTAAGATGGGCTACAGATGGCATAAAGACACTTGGGGAACAGGAATGAATTCTAGGGCTTGTTGTCTGTCGGGACAAAGAGAGAAGCACACCTTTTTAAGGACAACCCATATAAAATATAAGAGGATTTCACAGGAACGCAGCAGTAAAGACCTGTCATTTCAGAGGACTGAATATGAGTTACAACTGAGGACTCAAAAAAAGTACAACAAATGATCTTTAATAAGCAGAAGTTGAATCAGGGAGGACTCTTTCTCCTTTGCTATAAGGTCAGTGTTTACCATTGGGCCATGGGAATGACTTGAATGGGAGTGGAATATCACTTTGAGTTTTACTCAGAGTAAAAAATGGAATGGAGACAAGCAGGGGTCAGTGAGGTCGGTTGAGAGGTCAGTGCAGTAACAGAGTAATGACACTTCAGAGGGAGAGCAGTGGCACAAGGAAAGAAAAAGCTCTGAGAATGTTTTGTAACAACTGCTGAACTTTGTGGCTCTGCATATCAAGAACTACGAAAGTGGTAAAAACAGAATGGTTCATAGGTGGTCAACTTGAATGAACAGTAGCTCACTTAGCACAGAGTGTAAACAAAGGAAAACATATTTTGCAGCTAAGGCAATGAGTTAACTTTTATTATTATTATTTTTTAAATAAAGTTATTGATTTGGGATCTCCCCAATTGAACTGCTGGACTCAGAACCCACGGTCTGCCATGGAGCGCAAGTGCCAGAGGCGAGCCTCCTCAGAGGCTCAGATGGAGCAGTGGAGAGCATAACCAGATGCACATGGAGGATATGGCAGTCTATCGGAACCTGCACAGGATACCTGGCATCACAACTGAGGACAGAACAAATCAATCAACTACCCCGGCCATATGTTGGCAGTGAAAAACTGAGCAAATGGTGACTCTAAGGTGGACTATGTCAATCAATAGATTCTGCAGCGACATCATCATGCTTGGAATGGCAAGACTGGCAGCAATTCATAACTGTTGAACTATCAAAACCACTTGAGCAAGACCTGCTCCACATCAGGGACCTGGGATGAGTGCGAGACTGGTGGGGCTTATTCCTTTGTCTCCCCCTTTACCCCAGATCCAGGAAAAAAAAATGTGGAAATAATGGTCTTATCCACTTTCCTGTAGCCCTTGACCCTATGTAAAGATTGTCAAAAAATGAAAAAAAAAAAAAAGATAAAGTTATTGGTTGTGGGGAGGTGCTTGTCTGTTTGTTTAATCTGAGAAGCAAGGAAACACAAAGGGGGCATGGACAGACTGCAAGCCCTTTGTTTAGATGTTTCACATTCCTTCCACCCCACCTCACAAACGCCCATGATAATAAGGAATGCATCAGGCCAATGTCAAGAGCCAAGGATGCTGTCCAGGCATCCCACGTGGGTGCCAGGGATCCCAGGACCTGTATCTGCACACGGCCTCTCAGCGTGCACATTGCTAAATAAGCAGGAAGCCGGATTACAAGCAGAGGTGAGACTTGATCCATCGGACTGTCCTAAGTTTTTGTTTTAATCCACTGAGCTACAGCACCCACCCCATGATCTTAATTTTAAAAAATGCTTAGCTGGAAGAAAAAAAGAGAAGAAAAGGGAAAGAAAGACTAGTTAAGGAAAAAAAGAAAAATCCAGTCATCTGAAAACCACAAACCATACTGTGGGAATCAATGGATTTTAAAAAATTGATTGGCAATTATGTTTGCAGCTAACAGCTCTAACACGTTGTGTTTTAGGCTACTGATTTTAATAAAAATATAAGCAGACTTCAAAAAAGTAGCTAATTTATTGTATTAGATTATCAGTTCTTGCAAAGCAGTTTAATTTTGTGTTGTGTCAGAATACCAACTGGATTTAACTCTTCTTTATACATAAGCAGCACGATTAAATAAAAAGGAAGCATTAATATTTGGCCAGTTGGATGATGATGAGCTAGAAGGATCTATTAAAAACAATAGTGAACTATGTTAACCCAAGCTATTCCTACCCAATGTTAACATAATCTCAAATATGCACCAATTAAACCAATTAAAGTTTTCCAACATTAATTAGCCATTACAGTTACTGCAGCATAAAGCTAACACAACACCAATATAGTTTAGCTTTGGAACTCAAAAACACTATTCTCTGAAAAATCCTAATTTTGGAACTATGATAAGAGTAGAAAATATATGGTATTAGCTAAAGGTCACACGTAATCAGTAAACCAATATGCACTTGTGTCCCATGCAATGAGTTGCTAAGTGAAGGGTACTGCGCAGAAACACTGTTAACTAAATATAAGATCTAACCATGGAGACAAAACAGGCATTTATAGAAAAAAATTCTGAGGCAAGTCAGCAAGCAAAAAGCAGCATAGTTTAGTACTAAGAGCACAGATTCAAATGAAACCGCTTGAGCTAAATTTGGTTTTATTCCTTACTAGTGATGCAGTACCAGACAACATGCCAACATGCTTACCCTATTGCAGCCTGAATTTCTCATCTATACAATATCATCATACTTTTGTCTACTTCACAGGTTGTTTTATTTTTTTAAAGATTTATTTATTTTTTGGAAAGTCAGATATACAGAGAGGATGAGAGACAGAGAGGAAGATCTCCTATCAGATGGTTCACTCCCCAAGTGAGCACAACAGCCGATGCTATGCAGATCCGAAGCCAGGAGCCAGGAACTTCTTCCAGGTATCCCACAGGGGTGCAGGGTCCCAAGACTTTGGGCCGTCCTTGACTGCCTTCCCAGGCCACAAGCAGAGAGCTGGATGGGAAGTGGAGCAGCCAGGATTAGAACCGGCACCCATATGGGATCCCAGCGTGTTCAAGGCGAGGTCTTTAGCTGGTAGGCCATGCCGCTGGGCCCTACTTCACAGGTTGTTATAGAAATAGTAATACAGGCTGCATTGTGCCACCGTGGGAAAAGCTACCACTTAAACCGCCAGCATCCCAAATTGATGCTAATTGTGCCTTGGTTGTTCCACTTGTTTTGTTGTTGAAATATTAATTTGTATTTTAAAGGGTATTGTTACAGACTGATAAGAAGAAGCAGACAGAGAGAGAGAAAGAGAGAGCCAGAGAGAATCTTGATACCCCAGATGGCCACATTTGCTGGAGCTGAACAATGCACAAACATGAGCCAGGAACTTCTCTGGGTCACTCCTGTGAACATGGGCTCATGTACTTATGCCATCTTCCTCTGCTTTCACAGGCTATTAGCAGGAGGCTAGATCAGATGTGTAGCATCTGGTACTTGAACTCACAACCATATGGGATGCAGACACACAGACAGATGCTTAGCTTGCTACGCCATGCTGCTAGACCTGCTGCTCCATTTCTGATCCTTTCCTGCTAATGGTCTAGGAAAAGCAGCCAAAGATTGCCCAAGTACTCGGGCCATGTCAGTGCCATCCATCCATTTTTTTAAAATTTATTTATTTTCATTACAAAGTAAGATATACAGAGAGGAGAAGAGACAGAGAGGAAGATCTTCTGTCCGATGACTTACTCTCCAAGTGCGCGCAATGGCTGGTGCTGCGCTGATCTGAAGCCAGGAGCCAGGAACTTCCTTCCCGGTCTCCCATACAGGTGCAGGGTCCCAAAGCATTGGGCCATCCTCGACCGCTTTACCAGGCCACAAGTAGAAAGCTGGATGGGAAGTGGAGCTGCCGGGATCAGAACCGGTGCCCACATGTGATCCCGGCAGGTTCAAGGTGAGGACCCCAGCCACTAGGCCATGCCACCGGGCCCCATCCATCCATCCATTTTGGAAAATATAAACAAATCCAGGGCTATTGGCTTCAGCCTGGCTCAGTGCTGGCTAGTGTGGTCACTTGGGGGATGACCCAACAGATACAGGATTTCTCGACTCTGACTTTGAATAAATAAATAAATAAATAAATAAATAAATAAATAAATAAATAAATCTTTTTAAAAAAAGATAATCCAAGTAATACACTTTAGGCAATGCAGCATCAGCTATAACAGTGATGGTGGTGATGATGATGGTGGTGGTGATGGTGGTGATGGTGACTATCATCTCAAATCGTGTCACCATGATGAGGATATGCAAGCACTGAAGTGTTTCAAAGAAGGGAAAGGTCACCTTGGCCTGAAGTAGTTAGGATCTGGGCTCAAGACTGAAATGTTAGGTAACTGAAGAAAAAACTATGACTAAAGTAAAGGTTTGCTTTGGCGAGTAGTAGGTTCTAAGTAAACACATAGTCATTCATGGTTTACAGTGTTCCCATTCCACTACAACTTTGTGACTAAGTCAGCAGGCACTATCCAATAGGCAACACGGAGCATGATAAACCCAAGTATTCCTTTAGTCTTTTATTTCTAAAACATTCTTGTTAAGTCCATGCCTTTAAAAACATGAAAGTGTATGATTGGAAAAAACAGGAAATGAGCAGTTTGGGCCATTTTCAATATTTCTTTTTATTTGAACTCTGTGAACTATCTAGTGGCTATATTTTGATTAGTTTTCAACTGGCAACATGATGGATATTCTCTTCCAGAATATAATGCTGGCATGTGTCTGGGGAGTCCAATGAAAGACAGTGGGAAAAGACAGTGGCATTGTAACCTGAGAATATGAATTTCTTAAGTCGACACTAAGAAACTACTGTATTTCTGTCCTTTTTGCCAACTGGAGATTTTCATGTTAGCAGACATTAACCAAGCGACCTAACTCAATCACTTAGTCAACCAATTAATTGCATTGGTTGAAGAACTTTCACTGAATTAACTAATTATTTCTTCTCTGAAATAGTTGTGAGATTACATTTGAATTCTGACATTACGTTCCTTGAGCACTTAAAACAGATAAATGTTTAAGGCATGATACCCCGACCATAAAAATTTTTCTCAGAAAAATGTCCAACATAAACCTAAAGTAGATATTCCTTTTCTCAGTCAGTATTTGGAAAAGGAGTTTCCCTCCCAAGAAGGAGTTTCCTTCTGAAGCCCACCTCTCCTTTTTCCAGGACTTGGCGCATACTACAGCCTGTTTAATATATGTGCTTCTTCTAATATTTGTAAACAACATCTCAAAATATTATAATCCAGGACTACAAGAAAAGGCATTCTAAATATCATATTAACTTTTCTTTAAATTCTATTATCTTCACATAAGATTTTTTTTAATTGGAAAGTCAGGTTTACAGAGAGAAAGAGAGAAAGATCTTCCATCTGCTGGTTCACTCCCCAAGTGGCTGCAACAGCCCAAGATGAGCTGATCCAAAGCCAGGTACCCAGGGTTTCTTCTGGGTCTCCCATGTGGGTGAGGGTCCTAAAGTTTGGGGCCATGATCTGATTTCCCAGGCCACAGGCATGCAGATAGATGGGGAGTAGAGCAGCCAGGTCGTGAATCAGTGCCCATATAGGATTCTGCAGCATGCAAGACGAAGATTGAGCCACTAAGCTATCACAGCAGGTCTTGAGTATGTATCTTTGAAATGTCAAGTGAGTATAGGTCTGAGCTATTATCAGAGTAATTTTTCCATCATCCCTCCTGCTAATGACATTTATTTTAGAGCACTCCATTTTCTTTTCTGCCCAATGATTTTAATTTTTTGAGTCATCATTCTAAGCATTGCATCTGGTGTTTTGTTTAATAGAACAGATTTGTGGGGCAAGTTCACCAACACATTATGAACAAGTATTGTTTCGATTAATATAACATGAATACACAAGCATGCATTAAAATTTAAATTTTATTTCACATGCAAAAATGTTCTCCTTTATAGATTTTAGATTAATTCCACAGTTTGTTATTGAATACCTTTAGAAAATAGCCTATTATTCTACATGACATTTTTGTATAAATGCAATGCAGCTATATTGGAAAGTGCAAAAGCCATATTAAGGTAACTCCTTTCTTAGTAAATATGCATTCATTTTACATGTTATGCATTTATTTTGCATGTTTCAAAATTATCATATCTTACAAACCTGTTTTGAGCTGTCTACACTACCCTCCAACATCGGAAAACGAGTTTCATTTTTTCAGCACATTTTAAATTTGGAGTCTTAATGAATTGTCAATCCTACAACTTCCTCCTCAACTGTTCAGGTACCAAACAGATTTTGACTGCTTGCTGCTAATATGAGGGAACTTCAGAAGTTTTCTGGAAAACATATATTATAAATCTATGCACAGATTTAAATACTTTGCAGCAAAATAAACATATATTTTCATCTAATTTTCCAGAAATTTAATTTTTTATCTGGAAAGCAGAGAGAGAGAGAAAAAGTGAGAGACAAATCTCCTGTGCATTGGTTCACTCCTCAAATGCTCCCAACAACCAGGGCTAGATCGAGATAAGGCCACGAGAATAGATTTCCCTAGGTGTCTCCCTTGTTGACTGGCTCTGTCACCTGCTGCCTCTCAATGTCTGTATTAGTAGGAAGATGGATAGGAAGCAGAGTAGCTGGGACATGAACCAGCCACTTCCATCATTTCCATAGGAACGGAGGAGTACTTCCCGTGGTATCTTAACCACAATACCATAAGCCAGACCTCCCAAGCAGTTTTGGAGAACCCTCATTTTTGTCCCCACTTTATTTTCTCAGCCCAGTAAAGAGTTGGCATGAATAAGATGTGTATAAAAACTGGGATAGGAGAGACAACATCAAGAAACACGGAACATGTTGAGGAGATGGGCTACATGATGTATGAGAAGACATGAGAACTTATGAGCTCAGTTTTACGGATTTTAGTCCATACAGAGATCATGGTTAGAGGGATTCAGCAGTGTGACACCACGGGTCACACAGAGATTCTCTAGAAATTCCAG
The DNA here is from genome assembly GCF_017591425.1 of Ochotona curzoniae. Lineage (NCBI taxonomy): Eukaryota > Metazoa > Chordata > Mammalia > Lagomorpha > Ochotonidae > Ochotona > Ochotona curzoniae. The sequence continues at coordinate 66,399,970 of NW_024466599.1, forward strand.
TAAGAAACTGAGCCTCAGAGTTGATATCAGGAGTGTCGCTCTGGGTGACAGAGGTAGCTGGCTCTGGGTAAGCACATGTACACTTGTTATGGATTGGGACAGTGGGTACAATGATTTTGTCTGCAAACTGGATAACTGCCATAAGAGGTAGAGAGGCAGATTATCAAGGAAGAGAAAAATAATGGGAGTAGACATAAAGTAGAAACTACAAACAATGAAATAGCTTTTGAGTTTGGAGATACATCCCCCCCGTGAAGACTCTTGCACTATGAGGCAGAGATTGCAGTTCTCTCTTACTACAATGAGCTTAATCAAGCCAGGAGAGACTAGTTTACCTAGAATCAAAGAACACCAAGGAGCCATCATGTTTCTGTATAAAGTAAGGAAGACAAAACAGTTAAACTGAAACTAATCAAGATTTTTTAGTGTTTTTATTAGCTGTAAATATTATAAAACCTCAAACACAACACAATAAAGCTCACAGGCCACAGGTCAAAACCAAGTAAAGCTGATTTAGGATGATGCATTACTGACCATTCGTGGAAGTAAGACATCATAAAATAAATTCCTTTCGGTGACTTTTACAAGCCTTACAAAAATTTTAAAAATAATTAACATCGTCTTCATTTGGTTGAAAAAGAAATATACATAAAGGACATGCACCTTTACAGGGTTTAAATATATTTTCCTGAGTGATTTCATATGTGAATGTTGGAATTAGGCCATAGTTTCTCTTCAAATCCTGTACTAGGGTCTACATTGTGGCACAGCAAATTAAGCTTCTTTCTGTAACCCCAGCCTACCATATCTGGCTGCCTCATTACTGATCCAGCAACCTCCTAATGTGCCTGAGAAAGCAGCAGCAGCAATGACAACAACAACAACAAAACTCTGAGAGCTCGGGTCCCTGCTACCCAAATGGAGCACTTAGATTGAGTTCTAGATGTGGGTTTTGGCTTGGCCCAGCCCTGGTCACTGCAGCCACTCGGGGAATGAACCAGTAGATGAGAATCAATCTGTTTCCGTCTGTCTTTTTCTTGCTCTGGAACTCTGCCCTTCACATAAATAAATGTCTTTAAAAAAATAGCAATACTTAAAAAAAAATCTTGTACTATATTCAGTGCTACCATTACATATTTGCTTAGAAAATATGCATAAATAATTAGAAAACTTCTCAATAATGTTAGTTTCAAATTCAATTTAGGATAAATCATAAAGTTTATTATCTATCTCCTTTATGCAATTAAAAGAGCAAATAGAAAATGACAATGCACCTGACAGCTGATGAATTAACCTGAGTAAAAATTAATTATTTTCTAAATTTATTTGAACTTCTCCTTTTTAAGCAGTTATCACCCAAGCTACTTTCAGTTATACTGTAGAGACCTGGTTTGACACAACTTTAAGATTTAAAAAGAGACAAAAATTAACAGGAAATATTTTTTCTTGTGAGAGCAAGAAAATGAAACAGATATAGGTCAAATAAATTTCAAGAGACATGTTGTTACAAGTTGATGTAAAATAAAATATAGGAATAAAAAAATAAAATTTCAGTTAACTGGATCTTGTCAAGGATCTCCCCTAAGAACTGTAAGACACACACTACAAACTTTACTCTAAAATAATGCTCTGTATAATGTTATTAAGGAGTGGTTTTGTGAAACAGAAATCATTTTAACATAGGAAAAAAATTAGCAGATATCAAAACAGTTTTTCATAGGAAAAAAAATGACTTCTTTGAGATGACTTCTGGTAACATAAAGTTCAAAATAATGTAAAATAAGCACCCAATGGGAATAAAAAGATAATTTTCTGGAATTCAAGGCCGTATTATTCAATTCTCAAATTATCAAGCAACATTTATAAAAAAAATGATCTGCTGAGCCATCTCCTATCACAACCTTAGGCAAGAGGTTAATATAGCTGATACCACTGAATTTTCTAATATCACAATAAGAGTAAATAACTAAAATAAAATCATATTGTGTTTAAATAAAGTCAATTCAACTATAGTCTTGCTTCTTCATTACAGGCAACTGAGACTTCCAGAAATTCATTTTCAGCCTACAAACATGACATTAAAAAACAGAAAAGCTGGTCTTTCAGGTAATTGATTACTACCTATTCTTAAGTGTAAGAAACCAAAGACAAAAGGAAATGATATTTAACAACTCTGGCCTTTTTTCTATGCTCCTATTCTGGGAGTCAAGCCAGGTATTGGACAGAACAGACCATACTGCTCATGAAGACTGAAACACACATTTATGTGGGCAAAAGATATGATGTCATGAGTTACATAAAAGGGTACAGACTCAAGGATTTTTACTTATCTTAGGTACACATGAACTAACAAATATATCACTAAACTTAAGTTGCAACCACATTGATAAATAATAATAATTAGTATGTGTTTTGGTAAATGCTAATAAGAACAAATATACTAAACATAAATGTGTACATATTAATGTGGAACCAATATTATTCTATTAATCATTCCCCTAAGCTCATCAGGTAAAAAAAAGTGGAAAAAAGAAGAAAATAGGGGAAACAGGAACTTTACTTTCAACAAACTATTTGATGGTAATAAAAATATTTCACGGTGATGTTATTAGTATAAATAATCAAGACAAGTGGTTTGAATTTATGTAAATGATATTTATATAAATTTGACTTTTTGACAATTATATATATATAGTGGAATTATATATATATAGTGGCTGGAATTAAGCATGGTAATTAAAACTGTGTTCTGACATTTTTTGACTGAGTGATCCTGGGCATGGTACTTCATTGTTCTAATACTTATATAGTCTCATCTATAAAATAGAAGCTAATAATAAATAAACACACTAAATGGAATAGGGCAAGAACCAATGAATAGCAGCAGTTAGCCAACAGGGACTAAACCTGTTAACTCAAAGATGCTTTATGAGATCCAAAGTCACAAGTTAACTTTACAACTGCTTTGACTTCCCTCATCCACATCCGTACACTTCCTGCACAATACCACTTGACCTTAGCCAAATGGTTGAGAAGCAATGCCTGCAAATTATTGTAAGACTTCCTGTCAATCAGTTAATGTTATGACACGGTCCCAGAAAATAAACAAAACTGAAGACAATGAGTAAGCAAAATCATTTTACCTGCATTAGAGCTGTGTTTTTTTCACAAGGAAGCCTCCATAAATCTTTAGCCTATTTACAAATAACATAAACCCAAGGCATCTTCATTTTTTTTTCTGTTCCCTTTCACTATACAGTATCCTCTCATTTCTCAAAAAGAAGTAAGAACAGACTTTCAACACTGATGTAGGCAACACTCTCAAAATGATGGTAGTAAACTTTCTTGGCATATTGAGATTCAATAGACGGAAAGAAAATTATTCAGACCATGACTCCTTGATTGACACATGGAAGAACATGTAAGGTGACACTGTTTGGTAAGAGTTATCAATGGTATAGCTTGGAGTAGCTTAGAAGCACAAAAGGTAAAGCAAAAATGGATCATGGTGATATACAATATTCTCATTAACACCTTGACATTCCAGCAGGCAGAAATAGACTACAGTGCTCAATAACTGATATTTCCAGGAATTCAGCAAGATAAAATAGTACTTGTCATAGTCTAAGACTTTGGAGAGGAGCAAAAGTAATTTCAATGATGTACAAGTAATTTTTAAAGCCATTATAATGCTGCCTAATATGTAATACTTTTACACAAAAATTTTTACACAAATATACATATATATATCTGCCTACAGATACATAAACATCTACTTGTTTATTAATCAATCTTTGATGGTCTGTGAGGTCTAATTGCTGCTACAAATGGAGGAGGCCACTGGGCTCTGGAAACAGATCATATTTAACTTAAAGATGTTTATACCACTTACCCTAGTTTTCTAGAACATAGATATATATCGAGAGGTAAATAGAGGAAGTATCTAAATCCTGAAATAATTGCCATGAAACACCTTAAAGATATTTGTTCATTTTGCTCATGAAGTATTGTAGATCCTAGATTTTAATTGTATATGAATTTTAATTTCAGATTTTAAATGTATTTATTATTTTTTTTTAATTTTACATTCCAGGTTATCCCAGATCAGAAGCCAACAGTTGCTCTAGCATGAGAGTGATTTCTATAAGGCACAGTGGTGATGACAGCAAGCAACTGCTATCTTTGCAAAAAAGAATTTACAAAATTAATTTAAAAGGTAGTATATGAACTTTGAAAGTGTAGAGCTTAGCATCAGGATAAACGGCTTTAAATATCTCAGCAGTCCCAAAGGAATTACTACATTACACTATAGTGACTAATACTCATTATGATGACCCTGAATTATGAAAAATCAAATTAGCTCATGTTAGGTTCAAAACAACAAGTCAAATGTAGGCATTACTATCAAAATGGTTAAAGGAAAAAAAGCTTTGTTGCATTCAGTGGAAAGCATTAGTTTGAAATTTTCACTTTTGCTAAACAATTTTCCCAACTGACAAAAAGACATTATATATGCATTTACATGTTTCACTTCCTGCAATTTTCTTCTTTTATCTAAGAGACTCACTACTATTACAACTGAAAATTGCAAACATAATACAGTACGTAGCTAGTAAATTAAACTCACACTGATTGTTGAACTATTTAAATTACAGTTTAACTTTTGACCCATAAATGAGAGTGATCATTTTATAGAATTTAATAAAATTGTATTATTCAAAGCTTTAAAATATTAAGCAAGATAATACATTGTATTGGGTAATTTTTTATGATATTTGACAATTCTCCCAAATATCTTTTTTTCACCTGGAAAGTAGCCATAATTAACACACACTGAAAAATCTCAAAGCCACAACACAGGTCATGTATAATATACTAATGGACAGGTTAGGAGACATCCACATTGGTATGCGTTACCCAGATGCCCAGTTTATGCTCATACTAAATTGTTAACGAAAAAGCTTGAGATCCTATTTTCTGTGTAAAATTTTCTTTTATTTTTACTAAAGCTGAGTTGATGTCTGGTTTTCCAAATATTTTATAAATTTTATAAATTTTGCTTCCCTTCCATGTCTTTTTGTCCTTTCTACCTGGGTATCCTACAGATTTTTCAAACTGTTAGCATCCAAACTATAACCATTTCCTACAAACTACATTATTGACATCTGCATATCACTATCTCCATTGCTAACTCATGTAAAATATGTGTCACCTGATGCTTTTCATTCCTTAGTCCTTTGTATAAAAGTTTCAGCATTTTTTCTTTGCGGCTATTCATCATTTCCCATGCTCTTCCTCCATCCTTTACATCCTCACAAGCATAGGCTCCATTAAATTCCAGGCCTTGCGGGCCAGATGTGTTAAACTAGTGGCTAAAGTTCTCGCCTTGCACATGCTGGGATCCCGTATGGGCAGGCTGGCTCAAAACCTTGGGTTCCTATACCTGCATGACTGGCTCCTGGCTTCTAGTTTTAGATTGGCTCAGCTCTGGCCATTGTGGCCATTTGGGGAGTAAACCAGTGGATGGAAGCGCCTTTTCTCTTCCTCTCTTTTTCTCCATAAATCTGTCATTACAATAAAAATAAATAAGTGTTAAAAATAAATAAAACGCTAATTGAATAACTTGTTTCATTTCTTGTTTCTGACCTCAAAAATATTTCAGGAAGACCAACCATAATAGGTTTTCTATCAGTAACACCCAGTGTTTCTTTTGCATTTGGGAGCTAACAGCAGATTTATTTTAATATTTGGATTTCTAATATCATTAGGAGCTGTATAATCTTACACTATAGTTTTCTCCTATAATCAAGCTTCAGCAAGTCAAAAACGTATGTCTTTACTGAAACTTGGCAGACTTTTCTAAAGTACAAATTTCAAAAACTTACTTCCTCTCCCTCCCAAATGGATTCTCCTTTTGATATATATACTGTGCTGTAGAAATGCTGTGTTTCAGAGTCTAGGTGAACCTCATGACATTTCACATCTCCTTCCGCAAGAACAAACCCTTAAGATCTTTCATATTTAAATTGGCATTTAAAAGCTTCTGTTTTATTTTGTCAGGATGTTAACACCACACAGACGCACAAAAATGACTTGGTTGTCCACATTTGTAAATGCTAGATTGCAAATAAACAGATTGTCAGCATCTGGGAAAAAATACCAAAGTCCCAAACTGTGCTGGGCTTACATTCCTGTGCCACAGAAAAGAGGGATTTCAATGGTGAGTTTGTTGAGGAAGACATTCTCAGATTCACAGTCTTTAACTGTCTCCTCCACCCATCTACATTAGCTTCTGGGATTTTGACTCTGAGCTTTTTCCTCTACTTCATTTATTACTTATTTATACCTTAGGAAAAAACAATGTTTGAACTAAATGCTTCAGGACTGGGTTTAACATACGAATTGGAACTAAGACATCAGTAATGTTGATGAGAAAGGAAAAGGGAGACGAGGAATGATTAAACTGCTTTCGATGTGACAAGTGAATTTGAGCCATTTCACTATTGGGTGAGATGTTTGCCCTCCCTGCATCTCTTTAGTACAAGAGCTAGGCCTGTGATAGAGTAAAAAAAAAAAAATCTTATTTCCAAGTTATGCTAAGAAGAGCTGCATTGTCACTGGCCTGGAGATAACAGTCATCAAAGGGAAGCAGGCAATCCTAGAATATGGAGTTGCAGTTATATTAGCCAGAGTTAAACCAGTTTAGCCTTAAATATAAATTGAAATAATACATCCTTATCCACACTGACTCCCTGGAGATGCTATAACGCTCCACTAGCCAGACTTCATTCTTATCATCTTATTTTACGCATCTAGTTGAGGTTACCACTTGCAGTAAATTCCACTCACATTTCTTCAGTCTTTCTAAAATGAACTCCTTTTGGGGAAATAAAAATTATATATATATATTATATATATATATTCATACATATATATGAAATGGATACTGTGTTTCTACAAGATCTTGGCATCCCGACTTGGAAAAAATATCAGACTATTTACTCCAGGTCCCTGTATATCAGCAAAAGCAAAACTGCAAGGCTTATTTAATAAATTGAAGCAATTTAAAGAAAACAATGCATAAAATGCTACAAAAAACACACACATTCAATCTGTTAAGTAAAAATCAGCATCCAACTAAACTGCGGTCTCAAATTCAATTTCTTAGAAAGGCTGTAATTTTGCTTTGTCCACCATGTCTCAATTGTCTCCCAGGAAAGAGTGTAATAGCATTAAATGTCACTGGTAGAGACTGTTGCCAAGTAATGAACTGTGATGGGATGCTTAGATCACAGGATCTCTGTATCATGCGTATAATTGGGAATTAATGTCCCACTTTGTGGCAGCAGCTCTTTTCTTGAATTTCAGAAAAATAAAACCCTTTGGGGTACATGCAGTGGTGCCGCATGTTAATTCTTCACTCTGTGGAGTGTGCATTCCCTATGAGTGCTGGTTTGCATGTTCTCTGCTCTACTTCCAATCCAGCTCTCTATTCATGGCGTAGAAAAGCAGCGGAGGATGGCCCAGGTCCTCGGGACTCTCCACCCACATAGGAGATCTGAAAAGCTCCTGGATCCCATCTTCAGATAGCTCAAGTCTGATTCTTGCAGATATTTGGGGAGTGAACCTCTTTGTCTCTCCTTCTCTCTCTGTAAAAGCCTGCCTTTCAAAATAAAAATAAATTAATCTTAAAAACAAAAATAACTTTTTAGTTAAGCCTCAGCTCAGTTTCTAAAGTCTGTGTTGGGATGAGGATGCAAAATCCTACACCTTCATAATCAGTCTACATGTGGAATAGCAACTGCTTCAACTCAGAACTTATACCATTTAGCATTGATAGGAACAGAAAAATTTTTCATGAGAATAGTCACTGGTCTGTTTCTCCTTACAAGACCACTGTTAAAAAAAAAAACAATAATGGTGTTATTTACCATACACTTTCTAGAAAAGGTCAGGAGAGTATGTAAAGATGGTATCAATCACACTTCATGTACCTAGTATTTTCTGACCACGAAAACCAAATTTTTTGTGTTCCTGAAGCATATATTTAAGACCCAAATACAAGATAGGAATCCTGATAAAATATGTTAATACACACTTCCTGTCTCTCTACAAAGTATCATATCATCTTTTCTTTCTTTTTTTCTCAATGTTTAAGAGGTCATCTTTGTTAGCCTGCATTCCTAGCCCTCATTCTATGGCTGCTCTAATCATTTTCCTCTTATCCACGCCCCATCAGTGTCAGGCTTCCACCTGCCACTGAGATGTCAAGGAATATCTTTTTAGAGTTTTTGTCCTCGCTTTTGTTTGTTTGTTTGTTGTTTTTACAGCTTCTAATCTGCCTGGGGGTATGAAATCAGATAACCAAACTCATCAAGAGGAACATGTTGAATAAAAATAAGTAATGCTTAGAGTGGCATAAGAAATGAAATATGTAACTGCAAATGGCAGTTTTTTTTTGTCAAAATCACTTTGGATATGCAAAAGCTTTTCTTCACTTAATTCTAGATCCCAATCAACCTTTTAGGGTTGATGTTTTCTGCTTTTTAATTGGAAGATATTTCTACATTTTGTTTCCAAATAGTGCTCTATGGGGGACACAGATAGTTCTGAAAAGATTCTGGTAAGAGAAGCAAGGGACTCAACAGTACAGTTGTCAAGGACCCACATATGAGGATCTAAGAAACTTATTGGAGATCAAAAGCTTCCCTTTGATAGTCAACTGTCCTATTCTTTTTCTAGGGATGGGAAGAATGAAAATGGAATAACAGGTAAAACTGCAGGTTTCCTTTTGGAGTCTTAGAATTCTGCCTTTCACATTGTAACTGAATATTGGTCACACAAGGTAGACAACCTAGAAGAGAAATGTCGAAAAGTAGATACATTTTTCCCTTGTTGTGTTCATTCAATTTCATTTCCACTTATTCCTAGCTAATACACAATTAGTGTCACCAGCAAAGATCATTATCCCAAATTCTAACCATGTTCTTAAGAATAACCAATAAGATCTCCGAAATACTAGTGCGACCAGGGAATGCATATCCATATGCCACCACAACCTGGGGCAAAAACACAGACATAGTCATGCACTGTTTTGTGTTTGACTGAAGCCATCCTAATGACTTAGCATCAAACAAAGCCCTGTTTACAAATAGTATTCACTTATGACCTTATGACACATCTGCACTTTTTTTGTCCTCTTTCAGTGCTACTCTCAATGCTTCTGTTAAAGGGATTTCACATCTTTAAAATGTAGTGCACTATTGAGCTGAGAGTATGGAGAAAGTTTATTTGTTTTGCCTATTTCGGATTTTCTAAGACACAGTTGCAGTCAGAATTTTGCTGCAATCAATAACCCTTCCTCGGATTCCAACAAAGATCAAAGCAACAGGAGATGGAATTCCTTAGCTTGCTGGGGAGTTTATTTTCAATGTCATACTGAATCTTTTTTGTTTCTGTTGTTGTTTAAGGACAACCTACCTGCTGGATAGCAAGAGTTTCCATGTTATAAATACTCCCAGGAGTAAATCTATTTTAAATCCAGCAAAGAATATTGATAATCTAGCTCGTCCAAAAGATTAAAAGCTACTAAAAAACACTATGGGCTTTTACTGCTGCTAATCAGTTTCTTGCTTTCTGACATCAATGTTATTTTCAAATTTTTTTGTTATATACTAAGCTTCAGCTGCTTCTCCCAAATGCTGAAACAGATTCCCCACCACCACCAAAATCTGAACAGCTAAAATTAAACAGAAATATCCCTTGATTCTAAACAGTAGATTCTCTGTAATTGCATCTGAGTTATACAGACATGAGTCAAGGTAACCAATTTATTCTATTTTAGGATAAAATTTAATATAGACAGACTTACTACATTAAAAAAATCACATTGAAACAAAATATCATTGTAGACAAACAATTAGCTAATCTCCAAAGCCTTTACTTCTTTCTTACAAAAATGTTAAAGGCCTAACAAAAATAAGAGGCTTCCAAGCAAAACCAGTTTAACAATTCTATCAGCCTCCTCATAGATTTCAATCAACACAGCTACATCTCAAGTATGGGTAATCACTTGTAAACATCAAAAACAATTCTAGCTTAATTGTCATGTTTAGATGGATCTGTAACTATCCTTTAAATTCTCTGTATATCAAAGCCAACTCAAAATCACATTGTCTGTTATGCAATTCTAATTTCCCAGTGAAATATGACTAGTACATCTTTAATTTTTTTGTAAAGATTTATATGTTAATTTGGAAGACTGAGAGAAAAGAAAGAGGGAAGGAAGGAAGAGAGTTGAATAGAGTAATTGGAGGAGAGGGCGACAGCAGGAGACAGCATGAGTCAGAACCAGAGGGTAGAGAGAGACACACAGACAGTATCTTCTGTTGGCTCATTCCCCAAGCTAGCAGAAGCCTTGACTACACCTAGCCAGCAGGAACCTGGAGCCAGAAGTTTGTCAGGGTCTCCCACACGGATGGCCAGGACCCACATTAATTTGTGCTCTCCAAGGTACATTAGTTTCAAACTTGATGGGAAGCATGGGGTAGCTAAGGACTAGAACTAGAGATGGTGATATGGGATGTGGATGGTCCGGGAAACGGCGCAATGTACTGCAACAAACAACCCTCTCCTGTTAAGATCTAGACACTAACCTTCTCATGGATGCTTAGCTTTCCACATTGGTACTTTATTCCACACAACCACTTAGTAAAGAGCGAGAGAGCTCTTTCCTCCTCTGTATTCTTGAGAAGTGCCTAGAGGAGTCCATTCAAGACGGTCATCCACTGCTCTGGCTACAAAGAGTTAGTTTGAAATGAAGAAACAGAGGCTAAAATCTTACAAATCCTTTTGGGGTTTCTCACCAACATACATTCTCAATAACAATTACAACTAAAATGAAAAAAGTTGTTTGGTCTGCCCAGAATTGTAAAAATAGGATGAAAAAGCAGTATTATTTTTAAAACAGAATATTGTAGCCATTCATAAATATTCATTTGATAGCTGTTCTATAAATGCTTTAGCATGCAAATCTGTGAAGTTTTGATTGTGCTCTTTATATAGAGAATAAAAACCATGCAGAGGAAAAAAAAAAAATGAGCCCATTATCTAATGTAGCATAGCCTGAAGCCATAAGGCTCCTGCCCATGAGAAATAGGTGGGAAAAGCAAACATTTACAAGTTTCTGGATTCCTCTTTATCTTTACTCAGAGATATCATACACAATTACATTCACAGATATAAGAATGACTGTGATGAGAGTGAACTGTACTGTGGCTTTAAAAAGTGACAGAGAATGTAAGTTTATGTAGGTCTGTAACGCACACCTGTATTGAAACACTCCGTGGGTGGCACAGACATTAAAATCAGGGATGGGAAACTATAATTTCTTTGGCCTAACTGACAAATTGGAGAGGATAAAATTTGTAAAGTGCTTTCTCTATTTCTGATTTCCACAAATATACACAACCATCAAATTAATCATTAAATAATGCCTCCTGCTCTCTCACACAACTATTAAATAATCCCTCCTGTTCTCTTTTTCTAACCATGAAACCACTGAACCACTCGGTTGTCAGCGTCATCTGCATGAAAGATCTGTCACAGAGAAAATGATGTAGTAACCTCAACATTAAACTTTGGATGCTGCTTGAATCACTTTATTGCACTTTAGTGACATTTTTCTAAAGGCACTTTCTTTTAATATTTCAAATTTCAATGACTACAAGGAAAACATGACAGAAATTTCTAGTGGTCATACTCTCTTTGTAGGTAAATGCAGTCTTTAAAGGTGTGTGAGGAGTCTTGCGCAGTTGACTCATGAAATAAATTATCACTAAAAGTGAAATTCTTAGCTTAAAAGATAACAAAAAATGAATAAGAGATCTTCTATGGGAAAATAAAATCTCAGGAACACAGGATTGGATTTCATGTAATATAGTTCTTGAAAAATATCTTATTAAAAATTAAATGTAATAAATGAGTAGTATTTTTAATGAGCTTAACTCTGTAATACTAGGTTCGGATTGACATTTTTAGTCTTGATAACGGTACTGATTGAAATGTGAATCAATGAGATACTTAAATGTTGAAGTGAAAGAAATTTTTAAAAAAATTTCAAGTGCTCAATTTATTTCTTTAGGAAGGAAAAGAAAAGTGATCTTTCTTGCATGGAAACAATACAATACACAATACACCTGAGTAGTTTCACTTTGAAGTGCCACTGTTAAGATTTATGATGCTGTTTGATTCTTTTTTGATTAGGGTTGCTGCCTTGCTACCGCAGGATGATACGGCATTAAGTAGAACTGACACTGACAGAATGAACCAAAAAAAAAGGAAACGGAGTGCCCAGGAATCATTCTGCTCCTTGCTGCACCCATTCCCTAACTGCTGTCCCCAATATGTTCTAGTTACAATGGAGCAACAACTCCAGTGCATATTCAGGGCTACTTCCACTGAAGATCTACCTTTTGCTTACTTAAGCTGAGCAATAAATAAGCCAACAGCTCACAGTCCCTAGAGAGAAGACAAGACTATTTAAGTCAAAGCCTTAAAAAATACTGTGGCTATTACTCATATATAATCTATGCGGGAGTTACCTACACACATCTGAAAAGTCTTTTTTTTATATCCAATACTGAATCAGGGCAGCCTGGGAGACACATCTATAGGTAAAAATGAAGAACTAGCAAACGGATTCACTTGAGACCATAAAGGAGATATTTGATCTAATCCTTACTAATTCTTCTGTCTTATTTTCCAAATAAGCCTAGTTACCTAAGAAAATTTACAAGAATAGGGAGAGACAGAGTAAGATAGAAAGAGAGAGAGATCTTGGAACACATTATCGAATCCATTTTGTGAGCCAGGCTGTAGCACATAATAAAATTAAAATGTCTTTGAACATCACTAAAGATGGCACCAGAAAATTGTCCTGTTTTGAACATCATTCAATTTTTTAAAATCTCCTGGCTGTTTTATTATTGTTGTTGTTGTTGTTATTACACAAAAATTCAAATTGCTATATATTAATGGGAATATCTTGTACTATCTTTACTTTGTTCTGGATTTATCTTTTCAAGGTCAAAGCATTCTAGGCTGCGTACAAAGCTACTGTGCAGAAATTCTTTTTCTTCAAAACTTCTATTTCTGTTTTCATTCATGGACATGTTTAAAATTCTAATCAATGTGTGAAAAGCCATATCCAAATGCAATAGAACACAGTTAAAATCATTCATCTGACATTATTTTGTCCCTGTTTGTTTAATGACCCATCAACAAAAAGCTATTTTTGCAGTCTTGTTAGATTTGTCAGCAATAATGATCTGAGATTAAAAATTGGGGAGAGAATTTTCTTTCTTTCTCTTTTTTCCTTTGGGGAGTGTGAGTCACTCTGTTAGTGCCACATTTAAATAGCTGCTCACATTCTGTCTAATCTGTCCTTATCAGCTTTTCCATGTTAGCACAAGAAAGTACTATTCTTAATTACTATTTCTTCATCTGTCAGTTAAAATGCTCATTTTGTGAATACTGCCCTGACACTGCAATATGTGACAATATATGAGTTTCATATTTAATTACAAAGATCACCTGGTAAAGACACAAAACCATAAGTGAATTTTCTAAGTGGGAAGGGCTAAACGATAAGGGGCTATGCCACCATTATTAATGAGTATCATAGAAAATACCTACTGGGTACAAAGTCAGGCAATGTGCTGCTGGCCAGGCTCCGTTTCCTTAACTTTGTGCTGCTGGCTGTGCTGAATGCTGACAGTTGAACAGCTTCTGCTGGAGCGATATTTTTCATATCACAAACAGAATGCAGATTCGTAAGGCAAAAATCAACAGAGAAAGAAACAAGACATGTAAGGGGAAGATACTGGCTCTGGGAACAGATTTTTATTAAGGAAAAAGGTTAGAGCAAATACTCCTTGAATACCAAAACACTAAATAGGAACAGAAAAAGGAAAGAAGGCAGACTCTGGAGCCAAGATCAGAGGGTGCGAGGGTAAAGAGCAGTTCCAGCTGGCCGTGAGAGTCTGATGCTAAATAGGCTGTCCTGGCTGCCGCCTGACTTCTTCCAAGGTGTCCTTCAGAACACAGCCACGGTCCTTGTGTTCATTGTGTACAAGGGCTTTCATACTTTTTCCTGCCTACAAATGTAGGCAAATGGCAAAGATCAAATGAATTTATATAGAAAAAAAATGCATGACCATAAATGTAAAACATGCCATTAGAATATTGCATTATTAAGACAAAGGCCTTTAAATGAATGAACTTTCATATTGCTGCACTAAAATAGTGGTTTTATTATAACAAGATGTGTATTAAAGTAAGCAGGTGGAAAAAGTGACAACTAAGATTCAGTTTCTATATTACAAACTGAACTTGAAAAGGCTGGTGTATTCTCAGAATCACAAGTACATTTGTAATGTAAAAGTATACTTCTTAGCACTCTGATGTGAAGTTTGGGGACTAAAGTACGCATGGTTTAATAATTAAAGGTTAATGGTAGTTTAAAATAATGGGTACTAACTAAAAACATGTGAATCATTATTTAAATATTGCAAAACTTAGTAAATCAGTGTATTTGGAGAGGAAAGATCCCATGAAATTCAGAGAAAAAGGTGAGTCTACTTTGTGTCACATCTTGAGTTAGTCTTGACAACTTTCTTTTTCTATTAGCAGCCTATCTTCTTCTCTTAATTTACAAGTGAAAATTTAACAACTGAAATGGAACCACAACTTGAGTCAGCTTCTAAACAGTACACTATAAATAAACAGGGAAATTTAAATAAAAGTGGAGATCATTCTTGAAATCTGCTCATTGTGTGTTGATACTCTTCTGTATTTGTTGATTGGCATACTTATTTCTGGGGCACAAGTTTGGCCTAGTAAGTCATGCTGCCCATTGAGACCATGTGCTTATCCAGCATGGAGGGCCTGAGTTTAAGTTTTCCGTCTTTCCCACAATTCCAGCCTCTAATCCCAGCATCCTTCTAGCACATATGCTGGGAGGAAGCAAGAAAAGGCTCAAGCAGTTGGGATCCTGTCGTCCACATGGAAAGCCTGGATCAGGCTCCCCAAATCTGAATTTGAACTGGCCACTGGGGGGTGAAGCAGGGGATGTAAGCTTTCAGTGTCTAATTTCTGTCTCTCTGAAGGGAAGTTTTTTCAAAGAAATAAGTCTTTTTAAGTCTGAGGACTGTCTATCAAAAACTGAACATTCAAGCTGACTGATCTGTCTCTGTTCTTTAGAAAGTCAAAATCTGAAAAGTCTCTTTTATTTGGTTAAAATCAAGGCAGAGAGAAGAGCACCAAAAGAATTCTACCACAGGCCAATTCAACTGATTCATTTACGACTGATTAATTTGGAGGGTTACATGCTTTATTTTCTTGACTTTGAGGGGGAAATTAGATATTTCCTTTATCCCCAATCTACATATTTAACACAGAAAATGTGCTGTGGAATAAAAACAATAATTACAAAGGTAAAGACTGTAATCCTTGTTTTTGCTATACCTTTTCTTAGCTTTTACAGAACTGCTGTTTTTTTTTCCCCCTTCCTACTGAGCACTTTAAATCTTGGTTACTCTCCTAACTGACTGGGATGAAGGAAAATGCCCTTATCTCATAGCTACATCACTTCCATACAAACTGATTTGAGAGCGCCTTTGGAACAAAACCAGCTGGATTCTCTACAGCTATTTATGGGTTCAGTTTCCTAGGCTTAATTTTGATTTATGACTACTGAAATTGAATCAGGCATTTTCACTGCTTAAAGGGGTGGCTTTGATTTCAGTAATGTAATAGGGAGACTATTTACTAACATATTGTGTCATTAACATTTCAACTTGAATAGAGCAAAGAACATAGAGTTTCCTTTTCTCGGGGGCATCCACTTGAGATTCCTTCAGGATACACGATTGCATTCTCCATTGACAAACCTGAGACTCAGAATGCAAGATTCCTGCAGGAACTAAAGATCACATCTACTGTCAAGTCTTGTTCATTGCCAGGATCTGTCTCAGGTGATGTACCTTATACCCCACCCAGCAGCTCAGCTTTAGCGACACACGTGGGGGAGTCCTGCTTCATGAATACTGGGTTCTATTCACTGTAAGTAATCCTCAGCCAGGAACCTTCTGCTAAAGGCAGAGGGGTAGTCTCTCCCTTCAAGGCCAACATCATTAGTCTATTTCACTGGATGTCCGGTTGACAAGGAAACCACACTCAGTTTCTATTCCTTCTTCTTAGTGCTTGTAAAAACTGTTTTATTTCCCTCTTCCTCCAAATAATTTTTGGTTACATAATTAACATTACAGTGCAACGGAGGTAAATGTACAAAAACAAACTGAAATTGAAGTAACAAATACGTTAAATATGCAGCACCTTACTTAAAAAGGTTTTATTCTGGAAACAATAAAAATATGACACAGTGAGAAGAGTTAAAAACAAATGACCAGACAGCAGTTTTTCAGCCACATGATTTTTTTTTAAGATATATTTATTTTATTGGGAAGGCAGACCCAAAGAAAGAAGGATATACAGAGAAACATATTCCATCATCTGGTTCACTCCCCTAGTGGCAACAACAGTCTCCTCCTGGACTCCATGCAGGTGCAGGGTCCCAAGACTTTGGGCCATCCTCCACTGCCTTCCCAGGCCACAAGAAGGGAGCTGGAAGGGAAGTGGATGCAGCCAGAACACAAACTGGTGCTACATGGGATCCTGGTGTAAGCAAGGTGGGGACTTTAGCCATTAGACAACCACGCCAGGTCCAAACACATAATTGTTTACACTATTTTCTCTGCCCTAGTTTTACTAGGATTCAACAGAGAAGCCTATCCAGAGAAACTGAGGATATTTTAGACAGTAAATACAGCACAGTTTTCCAGACCATAAATATTCTAGACAAATAAGAAAACGAGAATTAAAATATATAGATGGGTGTAGAAATTCCAACAGTAGTAAATTTTCTGATGAAGAGTGAGAACCAGGAACCTAACTCTCGGAAATTTTCACCTGTAGCTTCACTCTCAGCTACATCATAATAGAAAAGGTAATGCTTATTTAAATAGAGAAAAAGAAAAGTTAACATACTGAGATGGCAGAGAAAGTGGTCTATATTTCTTTTTCCAAAGTCTACATTTTTTTCTTGGTTCTTACCAGATTTAACTTGTGAACTGTACCTGTCAAAGCAACTCTCTAGAGGAACCAGCAGAGATTAAAAACAACGTATCAAATTCAGATGAGAATCAGGGACTTCTTTTAAGAGAGAATTGATTTTGGCAGGCAGAAAAGCTGTATTTGATCAACACTGGGAAAAAAAAATGCAACCTTGAATTTTCCTATGACAAAGAGGCATGTTAAAATGTCGTTCTAGACCATCAAATGATGTAACTTGAGCAGCGGTTTACCAGATGAATGCAAAAATAAATGATAATAGCTGAGTTATTTATGCAAAGAAAAGTATCATTCTTACTTTGTTTGGAAGCACACTGTTGCTTTTGTCCTTAGCTTAGGGCTTGTGGTTTACTCCAAACACCTTGAAGAACAGAACCAATTCATTATCCTTCCATATCAGACCCATGACACCACTCATACCTTGCAACCTCTCAGTAACTCAGAGATAAAGATATACTTAGAGTAAGGCAAATGGGAAGATAAAAACGAGAAAAAGTAAATAGACTTCACACAGTATGTCATGCACATAAAAGGTTATAATCTTTTTATCTTGCATAAGTAACCTTCATTTTAAATATGCACAATATGTTTTAGAAAAATCTCACCAGTACAATCTGATGAAATAAGTTAGGATATGATGTGATTAGTGTGCTAAAATGGTGTCTGAGAGAGCAGATGCTCATTAAAGTTGTGCGTGAAAAAGCGAAGGAATGCTAAGCCCTTTAGAGAGAGAAACGTATTTCAAAATGAACTTGACAACTAAGAGACGTGGTCAGGTAAAGAAACATATTTTTATCAGAATGAGGGGAAAATTAATGTACCCGTTCTGTCAGTTTTACCTCATGCTGAATCTGATGACTGCTGCTTGTCCAGCTTAATGAATGGTCTGTTATTCCTTCAGTTAAAATGGTGTTGTTATTAACGACACTTGTTGGCAAGGATGTTGGGAAAAGGGAACCCTACTCCACTGCTGGTGGGGCTGCAGGTTGGTACAGCCTTTATGGAAATCAGTCTGGAGAACACTTAAACAACTCAAAATCTGCATACCATATGATCCAGCAATAGCACTCCTAGGAATATATCCAAAACACCTGTTTCACAACAAACCAGCATGCACCCCTATGTTTACAGCAGCACAATCAGTAATTGCAAAAACATGGAAACAACTGAAATGCCCATCAGCAGAAGATTGGATAAGAAAACTTTGGTTCATCTACTCCATGGAATACTACTCAGCTATTAAAAAAAACAAAATGCAGTTCTTTGTGGCTAAATGGGCCCAACTGGAAACTATAATGCTAAGGGAAATGAGCGAATCCCAAAAGGTTAGATACCACATGTTTGCCTTGATTTAACCTGTAATTTTTGTTTGTTTGTTTGTTGTTTTTGAACCTGTCATTGATACTGTCTCAACCCATGTGTTTCGAAAAATTGAACTTGCATTATTTTTAACATATTGTTTACTCAATACTATGTCAATCAATTCCATAATACTATATATTGTTGCTGATGTGTTGTTGGGACTTTTAACTGACCGGGACTTTACTCTGTTAGCTCTACCTTCAGACCAGAGAAGGTCTCTCCTAGGAGCCACTGAACTTATCTGGACAATAAGATGCTGGACTCTATGCTAGGTATATGCTTGCAATGAAGGAATCCCAATTGAACTTGAACTGTGATTATTCAGCAAGGTGGAGGAATCCACCATGGGGGTAGGGTTGTGGGGAGGCGGGGGAAATCCCAGCGCCTATAAAACTGTATCACATAATACAATGTTATTAACAATTAAAAAAATAAATTAAAAAAACCCATGGCATGAAATGATAAAAGAAAAAAAAAGGATGTTGTTATTAAAAGTTTCAAATGGTATTTGAAATGCATTCAGCACTGTCACCAGAAGAATTTGTATCAGCTTTTTCTTCAAAATATGATGTTCTTGCAGCTCTTCACAAGCTGCCATGCCCAACAGGTTTCACGTGACGTCACTGCATTGCCTGTGCTGTAACAATGCAGTCACATCTCCACCATGACTAAGCTTTTCCATCCACTGGCTCACTCACTCGCTCACTCACAGACCGTCTGCAATGATGAGAACTGCCCCACCCCCCAAGCCAGGAGCCAGAAGCCTCCTCCAGGTCTCCCCCATGGGTGCAGTGCCCTTCCTGGGCCATCAACAAGGAGCTGGATTTCAAGCAGAGAGGCCAGGACTCAAACCACCCACCCACTTGGGATGCTGGCACCCAAGCCAAAGGCCTGACCTGGCATGTCACAGGACCTGTCAGCTCTGTGCCTAAAGTCTTTGTTACATTATAGGAAGATCCAAAGGCATAGCCATCATTCCATTTGGAAGAATAACCAGCACCTGATCTCAAGCGGAGTTTCATGTAATTTACTTGTCAAGGTGATGGAGCACAGCTCTTCTATCTAATTTATATGAAATTGGTATTGACTTGACTGTATCCTTTGCCAGGTCAGTGGTAATTTTTCTGGAAAAGATTTTCTGTAACTGGTGGATACAAACAAAACCAAAAAAGAGTACTTTAGGTGAAGTAAGAAGTCATGTGTCTTAAATTAGCTCTTTCATGGTAATAGATCCAAGGTTTCTGTGGTTTGTTGTGCTAGTAATACCTGCATCAAAATGTAAACTACTGAATCGTGGTACAACATATACCATTAACTAGAGGCAATAAAATATCATATTTTTTCTTATAATGTGTCACTTTTATATAGAGAAGTTTGAGCTTTGGAAAGAAAAATTGACCATATTTATTGATTCTATAGTCTTTTCATAGGACAAGTTTTTATCTTTATATTGAGATAAGGAATTTCTAAAGAACAAAGCTGGGGTTAAAAAAAAAACCTTAAATTTTCTAAAAGGTGTTTCTTTCAATATATCACAGAGAAAAGTAAAATCTACTCCTAATTAACCACTCTATTCCTTGGAATAAATTTTTTAAAAATGGACATTAAGTAAGCCCTTCCTCCTTTAGGTAAAATGGTCCAAAATTATTCATTACAATCCAGTCTATTCTAATTCATACTGATTCTTCATATAGTCCATAAATTTTAATTAGAATACATATATGCTAATAATTTTTATGCTGTTAGCCACAGACTAACGATTGAAAGTTAAAGCTAATGTCAGACTACTTTAATTTGGCTTCCAGGATTTTGAAGAAAAAGCATGACATGGTCAAGCAAGTTATGCAGATGTTGCATATTCACAGATTCACTATATCCATAACAATGTACACATATCTGAGGCGAGCATAACTTCACTCAATGCTTCCTAAGCGCATATGCACATGGGATTCATTCTCCAAAAATATACATGAGCATTCTATCAACCATTGTCAAGAATAGAGACAAACGTTTTTGCTTGATGTTTACCTTAAAAGATACTGTTGTTTAAAAAAATCAGTTGTACTCAGCATGTATGAAACACAGAAGACAAGGCATATCTCAAAGACTATGCTAAATAGCTCATTGCTCTTCAACAAGCTTCACAAAGCTACACAGTTCTTTTCAACATAACTTACAAAGCCCTATATGCATATAAAGACACATACCCTTTTAAAAATCATAATAACTTTACTTCACCAACTAGGAAACATAACTGTATTTATACTGTATTCACTGAGTGATTGCTTTTTTAATTGAATTTTCACATGAGTTCACTAAAATTAAAAAAAAAGAAACTACAGCCAATGTGTTTTGCTTTTTTTTTTTACTAGATAGCCTTTCATGTCAACATATAAATACGCATCTGTCATTGTTAAGGGTACCTCCAATGTGAAAAGCTATCACACAATTTCTTTTCCAGAACACTCTATTATACCTGCATGCCCCTCTCAAGATTCCCTTTCGCTTTATTCACCTCCTTCCTTACATAATGAGGTATAAACAAGGGATGACAGATCTCTAGTAGCTGGAGAAAAAAAAAAATCAAAGCTATCAAAAAAAGAGCTCATGACAGTCTCAACACTCTCTAATGAGCGAAAGCACCCTATTACTGTCAGGATTTGTTCATTTCATTTAATTGTAAATAAGACAGATTTTGCAGCAATGCAAAATAATGACTTGAGCTAATCTTGACAAGGACAGAGAGTTGTAACAACATCTGTACCTCAAAGCAGACTGCTTAGAAAAAACAAGTGGGGAGGTGAGATTAGGGGAAGAGAAGCAAGACTGTAATGCACCTGTCAAGAAACTGAAATGTGTTGAATAGAATCAGGTAAGAGTTTCCTGATGACTGCAGTCATGTGTTTATGTGCATGTAACTTTATACCATATCATCCTAAATAACCACATGGCAATGAAAGAAAGGAAACAACTACGGATGCATCATAGTGAGAAAAAAAAAGGATATGTCAACATCATTCTCTGAGTCTTGTTCTATGTTACATTCAATTTGGTTATGTTTCGTTTCAAGACTGCTGGATTGGTCACAAGCTTCCCCAAAAGGTCCCTCTCTGTAGAGAAACTCATGGAATGCCAGGAAGGGAATTCAAGTATATAACTACCCTATGAGGATGTCAAGTAAGTCACACGTCAATCTGAGCCAGATCAGACTTAGGCAACAATAAGGGTCATGACACATCAGGTTTAGTGCCAGGAATTTGATGTAGGTAATAGTGTACCTATTATAAATCTGTAGATAATCCTGGCAAGAAGGATTGCTTTAACCCATTTATAGGTGAGAATTTAAATGATGGATGAGAAGTTCTTTCTGAGCCATGAGATTCCTAGGTAGTGAAGTCAGATTTCAAATCCAGAAGCCGGAGCTAAAGAACTATTACTTCTATGTATGTACTCTATGTAAAATTTGGTGGCTCTTACATCTTTTATCAGGGAGATTAAGGATTGGTGGCAGGAGGAAAGAGAAAAGAGGGGACAAAAGAGAGACAGAAGACCGACAGTGACAGAGGGCTAGAACAATGGTACCCCGATCTGCTGTGGATCCAGTCAACTTTCCAAATGCTGAATTCCATCATGGTTTCTCCCAGAGCCGACTATCATGAAAACTTACAGGAAAACTAACATTATGATCATCTTTATTTGCTTGTCAATTATTGCGTTTGATGCATATATATTTGGTCTATATAGTCTATAGTCTAGACTTCTGTGAGAAGTCTTTTATGGAAAAAAATCACAAAACATGCAGGGTATGTGCTGGTGTATTTTCCCAATAGGCTAGCAAAAACTCTTGTCAGTGACAGGAAGAATTTAGGCTTGACAAGTAAGTTTAGCTACTTAATAAAACAATCTTGGGGACAAGTGGGGAATTAGAGATTATCTAATTGTCATACAATGCTGAAACCTTTGTTCAAGATAAACAATTGATTTTTAAAAGATACTTTCACAGGTAATAAAATATATACTAGCTGTGGTTGATGACTAGTTGAAAACACTAATAAATACTTCAATGCACTCTTCTATTCTCGTATTTGTGCATATTTTGCCAAATGTTCATATTTCTCATGAAGTCTAAAAAAATACAACTATATAAAGGAAATGCTGGTGCATCCCTCATTTCAATGTGACAGCAGAAGATCACTCCTGAGTAATCATACTGAAAAGAGTATATTTCTTAAACAAGAAATATGTCCTATTTCATATTCTCCTTGTTTAACATAAATCCCCATGATTTGCTCAGATTATGAAGCTGAACAAGCACAGAGCTGCAGCAGCTGATATATCTTACTGCAAATAACCAGTGAACTTTCAGAAGGTTGAAAAAGAGTTATAACAGCAACTGTCGTTTCTGTTGCATATCTGCAACTGTCGCTAGTGAATCCGGTTATGAATCTTTTACTTTATTGCCTAGATACTTTCTGAGTCAGGAGAATAAGGACATGGGTACAAGTGCATTTGTTTGACATAACTTTGATCTGTCTTTCAGGCTTTCATCACCTTTGGAAGAAACCGCTTTTAACACATAAGCTGTTCCAAACTCGGAATAAGAAGTGGTGACCATCCTGAGGATTTTCACAGCTGTACAAAAGACATCAGGCACACCTGTCTTTTGAATCGGAACCCAGTTAGCCCCTCTCACATTTACAGAATTGCTTTTGGGAGATTCCAACCTGGATGGCTTCCAAGCTGGTTAAAAATAATTCTGGAAGAAAAGTGCAGTGCTGGTTTTTGGCGGTAGAAATGAGAATAATGCTCAACTGCAGCGGGCTTCCTTTCACAGAGTTCTGATACCCATTTCAACTTCCAAATTTCTTGCAGGAGTTATCAGGGACTTCCAGCTTTCTTCTGATAAACATATTGAAAATGCAGTCAAACAACTTTTTATCATTTTAAAACTCAAGCTCAAATTTAATCCTCCTGCCCTGACGAGGCCTAGGAAACTGCTGGGCCATTTTCATTATATCCAGACCTGACTGCAGAACTCATCACCATTCTTCAAAGCTCTGACAGCATCGTTCATTTAGAACGATGTGATCAATTCACAGGAAGCCAATGGCAATGAACTTTGAGTACTCATACAGAAGAGCTATTCTAGCTATATAAAAAAAACTATTCTATCTAAAAAAATTTGCCTCTTTCTCCTTTGTTTATTCCTTCATTCAGATGTTAGACCCTGAGAAGTCTTCAGGTTTTCTTGTGCTATTTAACAATGCCAGCATTTAAATCTCAATCACCAATTACAGCTGCATAATCACCAGTGAACAATATTAGCGTTGCCTACCACTATATATCACAACACTGATATTGTTTTGAAAATACAGGTTGCCACCTGAATATTTTATCTTTATAAGGATTTCAACTATTACAGAAAAGGAAGCAACTAATCCTTGATTTATAGAGGATAACACTGATTAGTGTTATGGGACTAATCTAAGAAAAGTAGAAGAACGGAAGATTTTATTTTACTGGTCAACATTCTGAAGATTGGAAGCTATGTCAATGAATCTGATAGTGAAAGGACTGTAGAGGTGAAAAAAACCTTAAAATTATCTCACAGAATACATAGGGAATGGATAAACAGATGCTAGTGGTTCATGAACTGTTTTTAATATTTGCAAGGTCATAGAAATTTCAACTGGAAAATTCATGTTAATTAATGTCAATTTATCACCATTTGACTGTAACTATCAACTGTAGCAATAGTTTGGCAATTCTTACAGCCAGCATTTTGTGTGTATATGTGCTAACACTGTTTAGGGCCGGGCAGGTGTTATTGTTCATTGGGCTAAGCTTCTCATTTCAGAGTGCCTAGGTTCAAGGCCCTGTGACTCAGTTTCCAACCCAGCTTTCTCCTAATGTACACCCAAGAAGGCAGCAAACAACAGTTCAAGTACTGGGTCCTTGATGCACATCACAATGAAAATCCTTACTGATGGATTTGCTTGGCCCAGCCTAGCTATTCAGTCACTGTGGAGTGAACTGACAGGAAATATTAATATCTCTCTCCTTTTCTGTCCTCTTATGGCACCATCTCCCACTCCTCCATGTTCTCCTCTCCTCTCCTCGCCTCGCCTTGCCTCGCCTCGCCTCGCCTCTCCTCTCCTCTCCTCTCCTCTCCTCTCCTCTCCTCTCCTCTCCTCTCCTCGCCTCGCCTCGCCTCGCCTCGCCTCTCCTCTCCTCTCCTCTCCTTTCATCTATGTCCCCTCCCCTTTCCTCTTCTCCCCAGCTCTCCCAACCCCACTACCTTCTCTTATGAGACATAAGGAAAAAACTCCAGGCTACTACAGCCATGTCAAGATCACAAAGTGAATCATTAGGCATAACTGAGTCGATCGGACTCGTCTGAATCCATGCCAACATTAGTGTTTTGATTTGATTCACACTCCTCTTGGCCTACTGTGAACTAACCTTTAGAGAATCATTTTGAAGAGTTAATAACAGTGTGGACACCTGTGGGCACCTGAAGACACTGACTCCTTTCCCACACAATTGCCAAGGCACACTTGTTGAGAAACAATCTTGACATTGGCATATAACAGCATTTATTTAACAAATATTGACTGAGAACCTCTTATATATTTGCTAATCATTGAGATGCCATACTGAATCACACACTCTGTTTTTATTTAATTTTCTATCTCACAGGGGAAGCTCAACCACACATATTTTAAGTACAGCATATCAGAAACATATTATGCTATGATTTAGTCGGTTTCATGTAGTGTTGGGGAAGTTAACATGATGAATCATGAGGGTGCTTATGTAAGTTTTAATGCAGAATAAAACTGGGACTTCAGAGAATGTCCCAGTCTAATATGCTGGTGTCATTAACAATACTCACAAAACCACTGACACAGACCTGAATTTGTTCACTCTGGCAATGAGTAGAGGGGTAAACCGAAAAGACCAAAAGAAATCTGAAAATATCTAGCACATTCCTTTGCTTGAGATTATTATTGGGAATTGATCCTGGCAGATATTTTATCCTGGCAGATACGCAACCACAGTGTCTGGACTGTGTGGTTGCATACAAAGGAAGTGAATTGTTCATTGGTCCAAGTGCAGAATTATTTGCACATCTGGAGAGGGAGTCTATCACTTGGTAGATCATGGCATTTTCTTAAGATTATAAGATTATCAAGACTTCAGCTAGATATATATCCATTGGTGAACCAATTTCATAGCAGTCCCACATAGAGGACCTAGTCTGAGATGATGTACCATATACCAGATTTTATTAATCAATGGGAGAGAAAAAATCTAGCACATCTCAATCGTTACCTGGAAAACATCCACATGCATGTTGCATACACGAACATACGTATTGATTAAACATTCTCCTCAACAGAAAAGAAGGCTAGCAAAAAAAGTAAAAAGGAAAGCAGGTAAAATTGTCTGCTTGCAACTTGTGGGTGTAAAGCTTTCAATTACTATCACGAAAGGTAATTCAGCTGCTGAACGCATTCCAGAATGAACATCTTGAACAGACAATGGTTATTCCTGATAACCATCAAAGGGCCTTAATGTTCAGCATGCTGGAAAAGAGAAGCAATATGGGGACTCACGTCTTGGTTACTGTCATATGACACACCAACTCCAGACCACTATAAAGGACATTTCAATCCCTGCTGCTAAGAATATATACACGTCCACCTATTACAAGGTATTGTAACAATACAAATGCAGACATACACACTCTCTCTTGCTCATAAACATTCTTTCTGAGTCTGAGTTACGTACTTTGAAGCTAGCTATCAGATGCCACTGATTTTCTATAATTTCAGTAATGTATTTTTTGATAATTTTTAGAAATTTAAGTTAATATTAAAATGACATCTTTTATGCATAAAAACATTCTTTTTCCATATGAAGTAATCATAAATAAACATTAAAATGTTTAAAAATAAATTAATCCAGCATTTGACTTACATATGTCAAAACTTTACAACAAATTCTTCGATGATAAGTGTGCATATAGCACAGAGTTGATAAGCATTTAGTCTGAATTTTTTTTTATTTGCTTCTCTACTTTTCAGGCAAGAAAAGAACAAATCTTTGATCAAACTTAGTTTGAGTGTCTACTTTTAAACAAGTTTTTGACATAACTGATTCAATATTCTTTATACTTTACTAACCTCATTTCTATTTCTCGTAAGTTAACATATTTGTTAACATATTAAATTACAAATAGATACAGTAAAATCTGGAAAACCTTTATCTACCCTTCCTCTAATTGAAGGAAATATTTAATAATTATTTTGGATGTTGGAATCATGAGGCAAATCACAGGAATGCAAAGATAAATAATATAAAAGTGAAACTTTTTTGTCCTTGATGTATCAACTAGGCTTAAATGTAAGCTTCCATATACTCAAACTCAGTAACTCTGAACACAAGGTGTTAGCATCTATTTTAGGTCTCTGATTACTTATTGTATGTTGTCATTTTTGAGAGGCTGAAGTATTATCTGAGAATATTTATTAAAAAGCCTCTCTGGAAGGCTTGACGTAAAGGATCTCACTCTGCCGTGCATGTGATTCTGAAATGATGAGTTAAGTGCTCCAACTATGAGGGCTTTGTTATCACGACTGAACGAATGCAGTACCAAAGATCCTTCAAGAATAGGTTCTCTGTCTCTGCTGATCTCCTGCCCTGGAGGACACAGTTTTGTCCCTGCTTGGCCTTCTGCTCCCTACCGCATGAGGACACAGGATGAAAGCCCTCGGTACATACCAGATGGTTGGCACCTTCATCTTGTACTTCTTGGCCTCCAAAACTGTGAGAAATAAATGTCTATTTTTTATGAGTTACCCAGTCTGTGGCATTTTGTTACAGCAGTACAAAACAAACTAAAGTCCTGATCTACATTTTTACAGGTAGGAAATGGAATTCGATCTTTCTTCACGGTTAAAGTTGCATTCTAACTTCTTTATGCTTTGCCAAATAATGATGTCCACAAAGATATATTAGTAATTCTATTTCACAGGTTAGGATAGTTTGATGAACTTGATAAAAACCATATAATCAATTATGGGTACCTGGTCCCAAAGAAGAGGTGACAGTAGGATTTTCAAGCCTTTATTTCCATTCCACTATTGCTACTCTACCAAAGCAACAGAATCAACCACAACATTTAAAAAATCTTTTCAATCATTAAATGGAATTCTAAAATTTGCTCACGTGTATCAGATTTGATAAATAAAAAATTCTTTCACTAAGCTCTCTTTCATTAAGTTTGATAGCGGCTCATATTCTGGATTACACCGGGGTCAACTTCTCAATTAATCAAAGAACTCAGTTAAATGTAGGACAATTCAGGGTCCCTGTGTCTTTATATAGCCTTTCACACTTTGCAAAAAATCCTTTCAGACATATGATCTCATTTGATTCTTCTATTAACACTAACAGATCACACAAAATAGATGATGCTTTTTCTCTTAATATCCATCACAACATGGTTCTCAGATTGCTCCTTAAATCTGACACATCATCATCATCTCAGCTCTTTAACTCTCATACACAGTTTATGGAGCTAGTTCCCTGCCCTGTGAACTTGATGGCTTTCTACTCTAGCACAATAGCCTGAATAAATCCTCAACTGCAGGAGACCAGTTTAGCCAGCAAAAGATGACACTAACAGGTGAAATGGCTCAATCACTTTGACATAATTTTCTCTGGGAAAATATGTAATTGCAAAAAAAAAATTCTCCAATTTTCATACTTTGAAGATGACAATCCATGCATATTGTTTACTAGTTTCAAATTAATTCCCAGTAGTTCCATAAATTTTGTGCTGGAATATCTGATAGATGTTTTAAAACGATTACATGACAGTTACAATGTTTAAGTTAATCCAGTGTCCATATAGAAACAATCTTACTCTAATACAATATCTTTACAAAGACTACAACATTTTCTGTGAAGCCTTGTCATAGTATTTTATGAGCACCACAGAATCTTGCCCTAGAAAATGCTTAGCTGTTAGAGGTGCCATCACAGGGTGTTTTAATAGCTTTGGGTGACTGATTTGACCCTGAGTTATAGTCAACACAGACAGAGAAAAAATAAATCATACAGTCCCTTCATGATATATGCTGTAAGACTTCTTCTACCTCTAATTTACAAATATGTAAGAAGAGATTAGTTATGGTGCTCAATGTAAATGTATATTTATGCCACAAAGAAATGTAGAGCAATATTATTCTACCACCAATCAACAGCAGTCTCTGACAAAACACATAGCATTGCAAGGAAATTTTAAAATTATTAATGAGAAGTAGTTTACAGCTAGATGAGTTTCTTGAAAAGCCAAAATCAAAACCTTTATCCTTCCTGGAAAGAGGTTAATGGAAATGCAATGTGATTTGATTATGATTCTTTTTATTATAACCCAAATAATGTTGAATAAATAAAAGTACTGCTGAATTTGAATGGTAAAATCATATCCTAGAGAAATTATCACATTAAAATCAAAGATAAAGAGATGTACAAGTTACATTCAAAGCATATAAAAATAAATAAATTATTCAGCTCTGAGTACAAAAATTGGGGGAGGGGGAAATTTACTATAACATTAAGGAAAGTAACCAGATACTTAATAATGAATAGTGTGAACTGGCGCCTATCATCCACACCTCTCTGCCTCTTACCATTTCCAGCAGCCAAATTAACATCAGTCAAAGTGAACTAACTCTATCCTATTGCTATGGATGGATCCCTGGGCTATACAGCTGGTACTTTAATCCTCCTGGAAGTTGCAAGAGGCCAAATGAAACATATCACATACAGCCAGAGGGTGGAGATGAGAAAGCCATAATTCAGACCTCTGCAGTATATTATGGGAAATCTGTCTCTTCAGGGTCACTGTCCTAGAAAATAACCCTTTCTTGAACTTAGCACTCAGAAGCAAGGCTGTCAGCTGTGCAACTTCAGGGTCAAGGCTATTTTTTCCTGCACACTGTTCATGTTGTAATGAAAGATAGTTTCTTTTCTCCATCAACCATTTCCCAAGGTAAGTTTCACACTATACAGTTTTCTGAGATAAAAAATAGATAAATGTGAATTTGGTTACCTTTATAGCTAAGTACAATGAAAGAAAGGTCTAGCGCTGAGAAAACCCAGGCTTCCAGCAAGAATCAAAACCCACTAAATTCTTGATAAATAATCCCACAGCTTATGATATGTGCTAATTTAATTATCAAGTGCCAACAGTGATGAATATCCTGGGAAGTGGCCTGGGAGTGGGAACTGTTAGCCTTTCTGAGATTCTAGTATCCCTGGATCCATCATCAATGTGAATAGAACAGAACTACACTAACTGCTTTCATGTACCTGCTAAATAGTTTGGTTTTTTTTTTTGGAGGGGGGATGTAGTATGCTTACATCAAAGAAATACTATAATTCAGGATAGGAAATGAATATAAAATAACTGGAAATGAAGTAAAAAGTGACATTTTTCTTTTCTATATTTTATTCATTTACTTATTTGAAAGGCAAAACAAGAGAGACTGCATCTCCTGAGTTAAGCCCAAATGCCTGCAAAAGACAGCATTTTGCAAACCAAGGCCAGGAGCTGGGAACTCCATTTAGGTCTCCCTCTTTGGCAACTGGGCTGAAAACCATCAGCTGTATGTATTAGCCAGGAAGATGTGGGTATGCTACGCAGCAACTTATACACTACTCCACAAACCTTCTCCGCAGAGTGATTTGTGATTATAATCTTATAACAACACAGAAAGTTGTTTGTAACATTAGGAGGGAGTTAAAACTCTACATATGGGCTCTTTGTAAAAGTGTGACACTCATAAAAATCATTGTTAAATTGAAAACAATGCAGAAAACATGTACTAAACAACTTTTTCTACTCAAAGGATAATGTCCCAGTTTATATCCATTTAAATGGTGTTACCTAACCATAAATGAGTTAATTTCTTAACGCTATTCAAGACATGGAATCTTGAATAAGCCAATCAAAATAAGCCAATCAAAACTTCATGCAAAATACAAGATAAATATATATGTATGTGTGTATATATATATACACACACACTTTATATATATATGTATATATATATAATACACACATTCACCTAGAGGAACTGTATAATGGAGAATAGCATGCAGGGAAGTAAAGATATGTTGCAGTGTATATCTAAACTCCCAAATAAAAGGAGAGCTCAGGATGGAACTGTTAAATACATCTTGACAATAGGATGCTGGACCATTGTCTATATCTACACTTGCCTGATACACCTAAATAGCAGATAGTTGGACTTATGACTATTGCTGAAGGACTATACTATTGTAATAACATAGTGGAAAATAGCTCAAGGGGGAAATGCAGTGGTCAAAGAGGCAATTCCTGTGCCTATGTAACCACATTATGAAAAATAAGAATAAAAATAAATAAAAATTGAGGGAAGTGGGCTAGTTGCAAATAAATCTTATGTACTTTACTCACTGTTATATTGCATAATCAAAAGTAGAAAAGAGCAAATCCACTTTTAAAAAAAAAGAAGAAAGAGTATCCCACGTGCACACCAGTTTCAGGCATATCACAGAAATTATTGATCATCTGCTGATAGAGAAGAATTGTGAGATGAACAACAGGATTTAGGATATCAGGTTTCACATCACCTGTTTTCGGACATGTTATACTTGTGTGACACTGTGTAAGTTTTTAGCCACTTAACTCTCAATTTCCATTATCTAAGAATATGACAAGAACCTTTCTCCCAGATTGCTGCAGAAAAGAAACAGGAAGTTGCATATATTTGTAAGAGTCATTTTTCAACTGGAAATTGCATTGGACATTACTATTACACGAACAGAAGAAGTCCATAAATACACCACTGATTTTTCAAAACTTCAGATAATCACTGTGCAAGCTTATGTCTCCAATTTACACGCCCAGAAGCTTCTCAATACTTCTCATACTGAACTCCCATTACATTCACTGTAGCTATCCAGTTTCATGTATTCTTGCTTTCAAAACATTTTTAATGTATTTCAATTCATTCTAAAGACAGAAACAGAGAGAAACAAAGACATCTTCCATGTGGTGCTTCACTCCTCCAAAAACCCCAACAGCCAAGAGTAGGACTGTCAAAGCAAGCAGCCAGAAAAACACTGTAGTCTCTTGCACGGGTGGCAGGGACCCAAGTACTTGGGTAACAACCTCTTCTTCCCAGTATTTGAATTAGTAGGAAGCTCAATTCTTGCACACTCTGCTATGTGATTCAGGCTCCTATACTACTGCTTCACTTGCTGCAACAAATGTCTACCCCAACTCACTGTTTTTTCTTAGTTTACATGCCACCCTCTCTTTACTTAAATCTATTTGAAACTGTCTCCCTTCTGTTTTGCCTTCATTAAGACTCAATTCAATGACCATTTCTGTGAAACCCTACCTAATGATTAGGCTGCATGGTTATGTGTTCCTTTCTGGCCCATTGCTTGCTGCACTTGGACAGCAATTCTTTTTGGTGCCATTCATTTGGTATACGTCTTCATTTTCTTTCATACTTGTCTTTTCAAATAATATATATACATCATAGCTCTGTTGTTACAGTACTTGAGGTTAGAAAATGTGAATTATCAGGCCCAGAGCAGTGATCTGGTGGCTAAAATTCTCACTTGAACGCAAAAGGATCCCATGTGGGCACCAGTTCTAATCCCAGCAGCTCCACTTCCCATCCAGCTCCCTGCTTGTGGCCTGGGAAAGCAGTCAAGGATAGCCCAAAGCCTTGGGACCCTGCACCCGTGTGGGAGACCTGGAGGAAGTTCCTGGCTCCTGGCTTTGGATCGGTGCAGACTGGCTGTTGCTGTCACTTGGAGAGTGAATTACTGGATGGAAGATCTTCCTCTCTGTCTCTCCTTTCTCTGCATATCTGACTTTCCAATAAAAAATTTTAAATATCTTAAAAAAAAAGAAAATGTGAATTATCTAACCCCATCATACTTAGAGATGTGCTTTATAAACAGTAGGTAATGTGTGTGAGCACTGTTGCAAATGAATAAAGATGCACTGATTTTTTAAAAAGAGATAAATATATACTCCAGGTGCCAGAAAAGTATTTGAAACTAAAGTAGTATGCCAAAATAATTTTAGTTTCAATTGGCAATGATGTATGTATATGCCAAACAGAATTAGCAGAAAAGACATTAAATCATCCCATTTTAGAGTTCAGAAGGCTACAACAGATTAAAAACAAAATGATTTCTATTCAAGGAGAAGCCAGAATTAGGAAGCTGCAATACACATTGCATTTGAAAAAAATATATCAAAAATGTGAACTAAATTACAATACAAATCATTCATGAAGGAGAGCTGATTCAAGCAATTGATTAATTAATAATGGAAAAAAATAAAAGTCTAGGCAGAAGATAAGTACATTCTATATGTCAAGGAGAAATTGTAAATTACCACAAAGGAAATAATTTAGTTATGTAAGAAAATTTCCTACATACCAGCTCATTAGCTCACGAATTCCCATTAATGAAAATGAAAATGAGTAAAACAATGACTGCTCCTTAAGAGTATAAAACAAGGACAATAAAAATTAAATCTCAAAATGTGCAATTTTTTGCTCATATATATTACTTGTTTTCATTCTGTATTTTTTTTTCACAAATTAGGAAAAACATGATATTTACCTTTTGTGAACTGGCTTAGTTCACTAAGCATAATTGTCTACAAATGCAGGCAATTTTTATAAAAGACAGAATTTCACTTTTTTTAATGGTTGAATAATATTCCACTGTATATACATAACACAATTTCTTTATTCAGTCATCAGCTGACATACATCTGTGGTGATTCCATATCTTAGCTACTCTGAGTTTTGGTGCTATCAACATGGAGATACAGATAAGCCCATCATATGCTGATTTCATTTCCCTTACATTCTTGCCAGCACTTACTGTTTTCATTTTTTTTTACTTTTTTTGGGTGACAGCTATTCCAACTAGTGATGCGAAACCTCACTGTGGTTTTTGCTTGTATCTCCTGATGGCTAGTAACCCTGAGCATCTTTTCATATGTCTGTTGGCCATTTGAATTTCATCCTTTGAAAATTGCCTACTTGTGTCCTTTGCCAATTTCTTAACTGGAGTGTTCATTTTGTTGTTGTTGAATTGCTTGAGCTGTTATACATTGTGGACATTAATACTTTATCAGATGCACAATTTAGAAATATTTTTTTTCCCTTTCTGTCAACAGCCTCTTCAATTTGTTGAGTGCCTCCTTTGCAGTGCAGCTTCTTAGCTTGATCTGATACCTTTTGTTCAATGTTGCCCTTGTTGGCTATGCATCTGGGATCTTAAACGAGAAATTCTTCCCTAGGCTAATGTCTTACAGTAACTCGTCAATGTTTTTCTCTAATAACTTGATAGTTTCACATGCTAGATCTTTAATCCTGTGCCCTTATGGGTTTTTACATATGGTGTGAGGAAATGGTCTTGTCCCATATTTCTGCCTGCAGATGATACTTTTTTCTTAGACAATTTTTTAAGATTTCACATTTAAAACTAGGATCTCCTGAACTGACACAAAATAGAAGGATTACACTCAGAATCAACTAAATAAATTTAGGTTGCTAAAATAAAAATATAATATATGTAATGGCTAAAATAGAAAACTTTTTTTTTTTAACAATTCTGGAACCTGGGAAGTCCAAGAACAAGGTGCCATCAGACTCAGTGCTTAGCGGGAGCCTGTTTTTTAAGTTTGTGGACCATCATCTGTTTACTGGGCCACCCCACAGCCAAGGGGAAAGAGAGCTCTCTGGGGGTCTCTGCTATGAAACAGTTATTCCCATTTTAACGGGTCTACCCCTGAGCTCAGTCTTCAATCTGCCAATTCTAAACACCATTATACGAGTTAACAACTCAGCTTACATTTTTTTAGGGGAGAGGGCAGGTGGAAGACATTTAGTCCATTTTCTGAGTCTTTCCATATAGACATCATGATCATCTTCCTCACATGGTCATGAATTAGGGTAGTATTATGTCCCTTGTCTTCATAATTTCAGCAATGAATCTGAAGTCTTTATTATACTTTATGAGCCAGTACTGCATGGTGGTTTAGATGCATAGATTTTAAGTTTTGACTTTACATAAAAAATGATTTTCTTTTAAAAACAAGAAAACAATGTCACAAACATAAATTTTATAAATCATTGTGATAAGTATGCATACTGAGCCTACCACATAGTAAGTTCTCCTATAAATGTCTTTGTATGTGAGTTAAAAGGCACCTACAAGGGCCCGGCGCGGTGGCGCAAGTGGTTAAAGGTCCTCGCCTTGCACGCCCGGGATCCCATATGGGCGCCGGTTCTAATCCCCGCAGCCCCGCTTCCCTTCCAGCTCCCTGCCTGTGGCCTGGGAAGGCAGTCGAGGACGGCCCAAAGCCTTGGGACCCTGCGCCCGCGTGGGAGACCCGGAAGAGGCTCCTGGCTTCGGATTGGCCTAGCATCCGCAGTTGCGGCTCACTTGGGGAGTGAATCATCGGATGGAAGATCTTCCTCTCTGTCTCTCCTCTCTGTATATCCGCCTTTCCAATAAAAAAATAATAAAAATAAATCTTTAAAAAAAAAAAGGCACCTACGAAAAGTTTATCTTCATCTAGAAAATTCCATCTTCAAAACAATTCTGGGACTATAAAACACAATATATGTTGTTTTATGCAAAATCTGCATATATGTGTGAGATGATGACACATATATATTCTTGGCCACATTTCCATTAGCGAAGTTGATTCGGAAAAGGATAATGGAGGATATGAATAAAGCCAACTAAAGAATTCTGCTTTCAAAAAGCAAACAGGTATGGTTTTCATTGTCATATATAATCCCCTGTACAACAGGTTTGTTCATCTGTAATCTGCTTATTTTGTCCTTTAGAAAACAATGAAATTTTAACATGCTTAAATACAATGATTTAATTCAGAACCTGACAACGAGCATGAAGTTCAACAGCCACCTTAGGGTTCTCACAAACTTGCAGTCTGTGAAATATGACTAGCTTTCAGCAGAGGGTTTCATATTCAAAAACCTTTTAGGGCCCAAAACTGTAGGCACATGGAGATGTATACAAGCATACAAACACCTTTATGTGAATTACATAGATGACGTAGAGTTTGGGAAACAGAAAACAAAGTTCACAGATGCAAGTGACATTTAGTGTCCTTCCTCTCCTAAACCCTCCTATCAACTACATTACCATATCACTTACATTACCATATAAAGACGTTACAAATGTAAGCATCTTAAGTCTTCCACCATTTTGAATACACTAAAACATATTTAAAGAATTAGAGAATCAGAGACTTGCCAGGGAATCATGTAACGTTTGCAGTTCTCATCCCTCAACTGTCATCATATTTGACTGCCAAGATTGAGGTGCCTTCACCCTTCAATTCTCATCTTCTGCCATTACACTTCTTAACAGAGCTTGTTACCAAATGGATATGGGAATTGTGACAGCCCAGACAATAGGAAATGACAATAAGAAGGGTAGACCTCCTGAAACATTTCTGGGATGTGTCCATAACCTCAGGCGCCCGGAAAATGCCAAATTGGGAGAGAGAGTACTTATCAAAAGAAAACATCTCATTCCAAGATGAGATCTTGCCACAGTAAGCTGAGTGCCCCAAATCAGTTTCTGTCCAAGAAACTGGAAAGACCTGCTTGCCTGGTTCAGTTGTTCACTATTAGACAGTGTGTAGCTCTTATTGACTGGATGGTTTAAAGTGCATGATGATTAAACTGATTGGCTGTCTGTATTTAGTGCTATTATAGTTGACTGGATGTGGTGGGAGGGGAACATGGGAAAGTGAGGGGAACAGAGAAACCCTACACCTACAAAACTGTAGCATCAAAAAACAACAATAATAATAAAAGAAATAAAATAAAAAGAGCATGTAAGAGAAGCATTAAATCATTATTCTCCTTTGAATGTCATATTTTCACCTTGCACAGGATTTCTAAATGTTTGGTTTATATTCTTGCTGTAGATCTGTAGAGCACAGGATCTGATTTTAGGGCCAGAAAATTCAGTTTTAACATATTGTCTCTTTTAATTGTTTCTTTTTTCTCTACAAGTTTTATATCTTACGCCTTGAATAAATTATAATGGGGAACTTTATTTCAAGTAACTCCCTCAAATTAAACAGAGCCTAATTTATTTAAAATGGACTCCAGCGAGTCTCTTTCACTGTTGCTCCTTCACGCCTAACTAAGCTACATATCAGCCACAACATAAAGGTCAAGCACCAATCTTCCTGTTGATTTCAACTCAGCCTATTTCCGTTCATCTGCAAGTAAACAAAACAGCTCTGAGCTCATAGGGGTTCTCCCTGCATTAGCTGCCTCTTTGGCGCAGTATTGTTAGCATGGAGAATAGGAACAAGATATGGTGGTTGAAACAGATATCTGCATTCCCACCTACATCAAAGGGCTGGATTTCTTCTTTCACAGATTGTTTTAAAAGATCCATGCTTAACCACCATATGCTCTTCTGCATTTATAAACTATTTGTCCCAATTTCTCTGGAATCTCCCGCATGTCCAAAGACACTCAGGCACTTCATCTAAGAGAACTTTCCTATAATCAAGTCTTTGTGACATGACATTAATTACGGTTCGGAAAGATGCTAACATGTGGGGAAAGCACTAAGCACTACTTAGCTCTCTTTCTGTCCTTCCTATTCCACCTCCCACCCCAGCACTGAAACCTGAAACAGCCAATTAGATGAACAATCTGACAGTCACTCCCACATTCACTACAGCCCCTACATCTTACTGCAGCTGTTAAGACTGACAGATCAATTCCCGCCTAGATTCCAACAAAAGCTTTTGTCCAGTGCCTGAGGAGTCAAAATACTCCATTTGTGTATCTTTGCACCTTGATACATTTACCCCAGAGCCCTTGCAAGGTTTAACTCAACAAAAATAGACACGAGCATGGAAACTGTGACCCCTGTTTATCCACTGGACTACTCAGTTGGAGAGACCTGCTCGGACTCCATATTTGCACTCTCAGAAAAACCCCTTCAGCTGATGCCTGAGGAGCTGCTCCATTGAGCTGAGGCAATGAGCCACAGGCTACTTTAGCTGGCTGCATAATCCACAATGTTCTTTCATGCCCAACCCTCTTGTGAAATAATCTAATTGATGGTGGGCTCAAGAATGTATCATTAAGAAAAGCAGGATCCTAAAACATATATTTCAGAGATGCATGTATTACTCTTTAATTCCAAACATACAGCATTCTGAGTATTCAGTAATGACTCTTAAGTACTATCGTTGTTTTCTTTCTGCAACAGGGGAAAGAAATAAAAGCAACTTCATTTCTCTGGTATGTAATGTGTTCTACTTCATCTCTGCCAAATGGGTAGGAGTGTTGATACATTAAACAAAACATCCAGGAAAATCAGGGCAAAAAGCAAACCAAACAAACAAACAAAAAAATGATCACTGACTTTTTCTGAAGGGGAATCAGTCCTAAAATTCAAACAGATTTAAATAAAGAGGAAAACAGAAGACATCAAAGCAGTAATACTTACAACCTATTATTTATCAGGTTATGCGATGTTTTATACATAACATTTTACTTTCTGAAATTCAAATTTTCTTTATTAACACTTGGGATTGATAATCTCATTCACATGTTTTAAAAACTGAATATATATAATATTCTCTGAGTCTGTCTCTTTCTTTTCCTCTGAAATATATAAAGAAAGAGACAGACTCATAGAGAGAGTGACAGTAAGTTAGCAAATATGTGAACAAGAGAGAAAGAAACCCTCCATTTTCTGGTTCACTCCCTAAACAACACTGCTGAAACTGGATTGTGTCAAAGTCAGGAGATCCAGGTCTTCCAAGAGGGAACCAAACTACATTAGCCACCAACTATTGCTTCCCCAGATACACATTAAGTTGGAGTCAAAAATTGAACTAGAATTAAAGCCCTGGTATTTCTTTCTGTGCTGTGAATCTTCCACATGGTGCCTTAAACTTTGGGCCAGAAGTCTGCCTTTAAATCACATTTCACAGTTAGAGAAAATAGATACATAAAGAGCTTAAGCATTAGAGCCAGTGCTGTAATTTCACTGGCCAGGCTGCTACATGTTTCAGCACTTCATATGGACACAAGTTTGAGCTCCGGTTGCTCCATTCCTGATTTAGCTGTTTGCTAATGTGCCTCAAAAAGCTGTTCAAGTGTTTGGATCCTGTGCATACGTAGCAGACATGAATGAAACTCCTGGCTGCTGGCATTGGCCTAGTCCAGTTTTAGCTGTTGCGGACACATGAGAGTGAACCAGTGGATGGAAGATCTCTCCTTATGTCTCCTCCACTCTCTTTCTTTGTAACACTACCTTTCAAACAAATAAAACAAATCTTAGAAAATGGGCTGAATAGTTTCATCTAAAGTTATATAACTAGTGAGTAGCAGAATGGGAATTTAAAATCTAATCTACTATACAACAGATTTTTTTCTAAGAATAAGACTATTAAATGTGTGTATAATATGTAAATATCTGTATGAAGCATGCATCTATAATTTACTGCTTTGTTTATCTGCTACATGTTGATGGCAAAATAATTTATTTATGTATTTAAAAACAGAGTGACAGAGAAGGAACACCACACACAGAGCTAGGCCAAGCTGATTCAGGACTCCAGAACTCCACCCCAAGTTTCCATGGGTATTAGGAAGCCAAGTTTGTGTGCTCACAGGTGTATTAGCAGGAATCTGAATCAGAAATGTGTAGTAGCCAAGGCTTAAAAGGAATTGTTAACACCCACAAAGGCAACTTAACTCATAACACCACAACACTTGTACCTAAAGACATTTAACCATAAAAAACTAGAAGTTGTTGTTCAGAGCAAAGGGAAACAGAAAACAAATTAATAATTAACATAATATAACGAAAGCTAGTGTTACTTCTAAAATTTACAGAGCACCAAGATATCACAGGGGAAGAAGTAAGGACAGGAACACATTGAAAACCATCTAAATGTGCAATAAGACCTTAATTATAATATATTTGTATGATGAATACCAGATTGCTACAAAAAAATCACATTGCAGTAGAATGTCTAATAACTTTGGGGCATTTCTAATGTATGTTGTTAAGCAGACTATACAAATAAGCAATATGATCTCAACTATAAAATACATTCAGGCAATTTTTAAGAATATTTATGTAAAAGAATTGTTATCATTTCTGTTCTTTAGTTTTTTACACTTTCTATAATGAATAGTTTTTCTTTCATAATTAGAATGTCAATATATGTAATTTAACAATCAAATACATAGTTTTAGCAAAGATTTAATACCAATGACAAAAATCAATTCAAAACTTATCCAAACTGGGAAAAATAAAATCCTAACATGCTTAAGATTCATCTGCACAGAGCCTTATGAACTCCAGATGTTTCACTTTGTTAGGTTCTGCTGCCTTGACTTTCTGCTAAGATGCGAGGTGTGGCATCTTGCGTTGGTCCAGCTTCTCCACCACAATCCTATAGGGTTTTCACATTTTGGGATGCCAGGTGGCGATCCTCCTTTGATTGGCACTGTAGCAAGTACACAGATCATTTTACTGTGTATTGGTCTCCCATAGGGAGAAGTGCTAGCTGTTTTATCAACCCAGAAAACACACCTTCCTACAAAAAAGGGAGACATTTTATTCTCTCTGCCTTAGTATATAGTATCTCTAAATGTGTAAAGTAAAAAAATGATCTAGAATTTTCCAATATTTGTAATTGCACAGACTTTCAGAAAGCAACATGAAGAACACAGTCATTTAGGAAGAAATGCACAATAAGACATGAAATACAGCTGGAAGTAAAAGTCTGAATAACTGTTCATAGATTTCATGTGCCGAATCAGTGTAGAAGAATCATTACCCCAAGTTTCCATTTAACTCTGTACCAAAGACTCAGGTCTGCTTCTCTTCTAACTCCCGTGGCTTGATGACTAGCTACATTACTCATGGGTCTTGAGATACACTACTGGGAAAGGAAGAACAGTTTAAATTATTGTTATTATTTGGGAAGTCAGGATTATTAACAGCCAGGAAAAATCCAGGAAAAATGCCAAATTCTCTGCAGAAGCCTTTCAATGCCTCTGGGCCAATTTGCCTGAAAACAAGAATTGAAAAAAGATTGTTGACTTACAAAGTTACTCAGAGAACCAGGGGAAGGGGCAGGCATTTTCCACTGTCTGAGACAGATCATAGCCAGATCATTTATACCCTGGGTGGCTTTAGCCAACCCTAATGCAGCTTGGACTGCAGACACAACATGGTCAGGGTACCAACAGCATTCTCAGTGGAAAAACAAACTTACTGAAGAGATCTGTGAGTGATCTGCTCTTCTCCAATGTGTGTGTGTGTTTTAGCAGTATGAACCAAAACCAGCATATCGGATATATTCTCATATATCATGAGCTTATTAATTCAACACTATAGAAAGGGATGATAGGAATACAAGTACTTGATCTTTTTTTTCTTCACTTTTTTCCCCTCTCCCTATTTTTTCTTTTTCTTGCTTTTTGTAATGGATGAATGGAGCGTGCACACCTTTTTCAGATGTTTACTGAAATACAAGATTCACTGTGAGCATTTTTATTGCTTTTGTTACACGAACATCTATAGTTGTACTTAATCATAAGGTTTTCTAGGTGACACTCTCTAAATTAAGCTACCAAGAATTTATGTTTTAAGCCAAGCTATCTCTTGGGGCTTAATCTCATCTGATATAAGACATAAAAATCACAGTAGGTGTGAGCTGCAAGGTACATCCATTGTTCTGATAAAGCAAAAGAAGATGATGAAATATTTGTTTAAAACTCTCACACTTGCAATGAAGCTTATGATGGGGAAGAGAATTTAGATACAGGTTGACAAATTGAGATGTTTTCTTACAGACATCCTTAAATTAGATTTAATAGTAGTGATTTTAAATAAATGATTCAGAATTACAATAATTGGCTTTGGTGAATGAAACTACCTAAAGTATATGAATGAGTGAAAGACTGACTTGATGAAAACTATTCATCACATGTTATGGGGCTTCATGGGGGAGAGAAACTGACCGGCAAGCTTAATATTACACCTTCAATCTAGCAGTGAGATTATATATAATCTACCAGATCACAGAAATGTTACTGTCACCTAGAATAGTGCCTGTCCTGTATCACATGTTCTATGAAGATTTTTTTTCAAGATTCGCTTTATTTGAAAAGCAGAATGGAGAATGAGAGTGAGTGGGAGGGAAACAGGAAAAGGTGAAAAAGTGGGAGACAACATCCGGCAATCCTTTGTTTGTCCATTGTATATCTAAATGGCTGTAATGGCCAAGGTCATGCCAGAACAAAGACAGGAGCCCAGAATTCTGTGTGTGTGTACCAAATACACACAAATATATATTTACATATATATATCAAAAAAGAAATACAAATGATTTGCACAGCCGCATAACAACCACATCACAATAGTATAAAAACCATATAATTAAGAGGAAAAGAAAGAGAACACACATGCATATGTAGATTTTTTTAAATCACGCATTTA
Organism: Ochotona curzoniae; assembly: GCF_017591425.1. Taxonomy (NCBI): domain Eukaryota; kingdom Metazoa; phylum Chordata; class Mammalia; order Lagomorpha; family Ochotonidae; genus Ochotona; species Ochotona curzoniae. Next base: position 66,442,156 of record NW_024466599.1, read on the forward strand.
TTCAAAAATTATTGGTTTGGCTTTATGGTGCAGGGGGTTAAGTTACTGTTTGTAATGCCATCATCTCATTTTGGAGCATCAACTTGAAGCACTGGCTAACTCTGCTTCTGCGGCAGTTCCTTACCAATGAGGCTGGCAGAGTGGCAGATGATGATTCAGTAACATGTGCTCCTGCCACCCACCCACGTAAGAAACCCAGATGGGTCCCAGAGTCCAGTCTTTTGTCTGGCCTATCTCTGACCATGACAGCCATTTGAGGGTTAAGTCAATCGATAAAAATTCATTCTCACTCCTTCCACTACCATGTCCTCCACCTATTCCCTGTTGTCTTTCAATTAATAAACCTTAAAAATTTTGTTGAACATGTGTTAAAAGACTGGCATTATTCTGGGTAGAAATGACAAAGAATCTACTCAGAGCTTTTTCCTTACCTATCACAGTAAGCAACTACTTTCCACACTTGGATTTGCACATTTTGATTTAACTTGCTAGTACTCTAAGCCACTTCACCAGTGAATTACAGAGCAATGAAAAGACAGCCAGAGAATCTACTCTCTTTTTTAAATTTATTTTTTTAAATTCCCCTGCCTCCTCTCCAAGTTCCCTCTCCCCCTATATTATTACTATAATATAGTATTATATTATTACTATACATATATAGTATTATTACTATAACATAATAATAATATAGAATTCCTCTATATTATTACTATAGTATAGCTCTACATAAACAGTCATATGTTGATCATTGTGGACAATAGAAGAGAGTCCAGCATCCTATTGTCAAGGTACAGCTAACAGTTTCATTAGTAGTCCATCTTTGATCTGGAAGTGGAGATGACACTGCACTGCATCCTCACATCTGGACACAGTAATCTCCATTTCACAGTCACCACACATCCCTCTTAGATGAAAAGCTACAATACAAAATCAACAATAAGAAGAAAAACAGAAATTTACAACACCATGAATTTATCAAGAGGTTTTGATAGTTCAACAGTCCTGAACTGCTGGCGAACTCACCACTCCAATCATGATTCAAATCTCTCCCAAATCTACTGGCTGCTATAGTTCAACTTAGTGTCTCTGTCTGCCCAGATCTTCACTGCCAATGATTGGCTGGGGTAATTGATCAATTTATTCTGTCCTCTGTCCTCTGCCATGGTACCAGATGTCTCCAGAGGCTCTGAAGTACTGCCATATCCTCCATGTACATTTGGATATGCTGTCCTCTGCTCTGTCTAAGCCACTGAGTAGGCCCATCTCTGACACATCCACTCCGACATTCAGCCCAAGGAACCTGCAATTCTCTCCATGGTTAGGGTTCTGAGTCCAGCAGTTCAGCTGGTAGGGAATCACCCAAGAAACCTCATCTGAGGTCATCCCAGACCTGATTCTTGTGTGTGTTTGCCAATATAGGGTCCAGCATAGTCTGTCACCCAAATTAGCCTACACACACGTTGGTATTTGCAATTGCTGGGTCAGTTCTGTCTCCAGCCCCATGTTTCATGAAACTCGATGGGTGTTAGAGCCCAGTCCAATCCTGCCCACCACATACTTGGCCTTCACGTAAACCAGTGGGAGCTGCAGTCTAGTCAGAGCAACCCACAAAAACCCCCACCAGGACCGTCCCCTGCCCTGGTTACTGTGCTTGCCAGTATGTACAGCAGACTGGTCCCGTCTGTCCCACATCCCATTCGGCTCTTGTACATGTTGATGGGTATTGAAGCCCAGTTTGTCCAAACCAGTCTACACTGGTGCAGTGGGTGCCACCATCTGTCTAAGCCATGCTTATGCCTGACAGATTTTGGCCCCTGTGCCAGCTAATGTTGCAGCAAAGCCCAATCAATCCACACCAACACTGTCTTATGCCTGTACCAGAAGGTACAGTCACCCCAGCCTGGCTTTTCCCTGATCCAGCCCGCATGTAGGCCATCAGATGTGGCCCTGCCCAGCCTGGTCTGTCCCCATCCCAGCTCTCATGCTCACCAGTGGGAATAATGGCCCAGCTGGGGGACCTTCGCAGCCCCCTCACTTGGGTCATCCCCACCACCCCCTGTGTTTCACATGTGCTGGTTGGATGCTGCAGCCCAGTCTGGCACAGCCCCCTAACCTCAGCATTTGCCAGTGGCTGCAGTGGCTGCTGTAGCCTGTCCAGGCCAGGACCACCCCAATTCCAATTCATGTTGGTGCAGGCTATAGTGCCCTGCCAGCCCACAATCCAGGCCCTCATGTAGATTGGCTGGTATTGCGCCCTGACCCGGCCTGATCCACACTTCATTCCGGCACTCAGATTGGTGATACTGACTGACCCAGTCTGGCCTGCTCCCGACCTGCACCAAATGTGTGCCACTGGGTATCTATTTTGGCCTTGTCTGGGCTACTTCCCGTCTTGGTTCTTACACTCACCTGCAGGGAGTGTGTCCCAACAGAGGAGTTCCCCAGGCTCCTACATCCGGATCTCTCCCAATGCCAGATCTCGCGCAGCATACCAGTTGGTGCATGGGCCAGTCCTACTTAGTCCACCTTCTGTCCTAGCAGGAACAGTGGCCTTTCCTCACTGGCCCTCACCCATTCCTGTTCTTGTTGTTGGGTGCTACAGCCCAGCCCAGCCCAGCCTGATCCATACCCAGACACAGCTCACACAAGGCTCAGCGGGGGCAGAGACCTGGCCTACCCTGTCCTATACCTACCCTGGTTCTCAGGAATACCAGTGGGTGCTGGATTCTAGCACAGTCTGATACATCCCATACCCAGCCCACACACATGCCGAGGGATTCTGCAGGTAAATCTAGACCAAACCGCAGCCCCACCCTGGCCCTCGCGCTCTCCAATGAGGATCACAACCGGACCAGGGCGTTCCCTTTGTTCTCTAGCTAGGCCTGCTCCCCTCTCCAGATTTCATGCATGCCAGTGGCTGCTCTGACCTGGCCTAACATAGCCTCCATTCTTCTTAGCCTTTGCCTTTGGATGCTTGTAGCCTAGCCTGACCTAGCCAGCTACCTTGGCCTTAAACTTATCATTCAACAAATCCTTTTTAAAAAAATCTATTAAATATGTTGATTGATAAGACTAGATGACCTCAAACACATAATAAGGTACTAAATTCCATAATTTTTTGTTCCCTGCTATGAAAAAAATATGTTTTGGCTCATGTTTATAGTGAAAAGTCTATATACTATTTTTAAAAACTGACTAATTGCAATCAACAGCAGACTGAGAAAGGTATTACACTATGTACAATGTACAACATGCAAGTGAAGCCATGACAGGCAAAGTTCATGGGAAAAATCACCACAGTGATTACAGCCATTGTGAAGGTTTGTTGGAAACATCAAGCAAATGACAGAGAAAAGGATCCTCAAATCTCTTCCTGAAAATCACTATTATTATCATAGTGTTAACTGGGTAATTTTTCCAGCACAAAGGGCAAATGCATTCTTTAAAAACATAATCAGCCGGATAGTACACATGGAAAATCTACTTTTTAAAACAACGACACTATTAAATAAGCAAAGCAAACAAACAAACAAAAAAACCAAAGATACACATTACATATTAGGACACGTACTATTTGCATAGAATGATGGCTCTTTCAGACACTTCTCACTATTCCTGTTTTTTGTTTTGTTTTGCTTTGTTTTGTTTTATGGAATAAGAAACAGAAATAACAAATCTCAAGAATCATGACTCCTACAGACATTGACAAGCTTCATCAATAATAAAGATAATCATCATGCAAATAAAGTTGAATTAATCATGTTTAGATTATCATTTTCACTAAAGAAGAAGAGTAAGGAGCTGACTACAAATTGGATATATTCTTAATTGCATGTAAGAAAAAAATTGAACCACAGAAATCGAAGGTTGCACAGATGTGCTATAGTTAGGCAATAGTAGAAGCCCCTGGAATTGCATTTAGCATCATGTTATTTCATTCTGTCAACAGACATATTTTTCAGTGTTGCACAGGATCAACAAGACATCAACATAGTCACCTTAAATGCTTAATTGAAATGAGTGAAATAAGTTAACCAGCAAAAATTCTGTCAATTCTAAAGGAGTCATTTTTATCTTCTACTTAAAAAAATACACAAATTGCGTATTAACACTTCATGATCGTAGATCATAGTCACAGACATCAACTCCCTCATTTAAAAGAAATTAGACTGTGCCTAAGAAGAAGAAAGAGGATGAAATGTTTAAAATATATTCTTAGCATTTTAAAATGAATTACAAAGCTCACCGAATTGGCAGGGTTTAAAAATGAGAGTTAATATTGGAAATTTCTGAATTTTACACAAAAACACTTTTTAAACCCATACAGGAACAAATATATCTTTTGAAAGATCTTTTTCATCATAAGTCTTATACTTGAATTCCTTATTAAATTGCACTTGAAACTATTCACATTTTATTTTAAACAAGACTATGATCATAATTTATTCATTTTTAGAAAACACAGTCAATGCTTTAGTGTTGTAATATCAAAGCCTGGACCACAACTGATACTACACAAATAACTTGTTAATGAAATCTGGACCTTATCTTTTGGTATGATATCAATACTAACAGTCTATAAAACACACACACACACACACACACACACACACACACACACACAATTCCTTATGGGAACATTTTACTTGCTTTTCTTTTACCATGGATCTCCTATCAAAAACTGACAGTGATTATCTCCAAGAGTAATTACCTCTTTGTTAATCAAATAAAACTAACACTTGGATATTGACCTTCAAACATATCAATAAAATTATTGACTAACATAATAAGAAATGGAAACTATTTATAAAGTGCTCTAAGGAACTCAATCTACTAAGATTTACATTTTCAATTACATTTATTACCAACGTGACATAGAAGAAGATATTGGTTACCCTGTCAGAGTTAATAAAGCCAGCAATCAAAGAACCAAGAGAGGGGAAGGGGTATTAAATAAATAAATAAGTAAAAATAAATAAAGAAATATGGCTTGGTGAATGGGGAAGAATACTGAATTGAACTGAAATGTCCATCCAGTTGACAAATTTCTGAATTACTTTGAGGGTTATTGCTAATTTATAGGCATCTTTTTATAAACTAGTAAAAGATTATTCTATATTAAGTATCCTAATTTTCATTGTCCGAGCATTCTTATTGTGTTGAAACCAGATTGTGCACTACTGGCTCCCTTAAAATTGCTGTGATAAATATACAAGTCAACAATACTCATGACGCAAACAGTATCCTATTAGATGCATTGACACACTGTACTGCACAGCCAAATACGCACAACAGACTGTAATATTTGAGATGCAGATTTATCCACATGGCCATATATGCACATATGTTCTACAAGGTCATCTGACTACTAAGGAAAAGCCTTAAATTTTTGCCTACAAGTAACGTTTAAATCATAGTGCTGCCATCAATTTCCCTTAACAAGTCAACTAACAGGAAGGCAACATCTATTTTACTTGTGCATTCATTTAAGACAGTTCACTTCCTAAGGATCACAACATCCAAAAAATTGGCTTTCTGCATTGCAACTGAATGTCACATATTAAATTCCTATTCCCTACAGATGCATAAACCATCACCAATATGTGCATGGATGTGGAGTGCATGTAAATAAATCTGTGGCCTTTTTCCCCGTTCATATTACCTTGAAAGTATATGTGGCACTTTATGCTTGGTAAATACTTCCAATGAAAGAATCTCAACTGAATTTGAACTGTGGTAATGCAACAAGGTAGAGAAATCCACCATGGGGGGAGGGTTTGCGGAGGTGTGGGGGAATCCCAGTGTCTATAACACTGTGTCACATAATGCAATGCAATTAATACTAATAATAATAAAAAAGAAAGTATATGTGCCGTCAGAGTAGCTACCTGTATTAATTCCTTTTTTGCTCTGAGTACTTTTTCCTGTTACTGAAAGCCCTCATGGGATGCGTTAACTGTGGAAAATCCTGGCTATCACCTGGTATGTAAAGGATTAGGACAATGCCTATGTGCTAAATACAAAGATTCAAAAGCAAAACAGCAGCTGGGCACCTGCACTACTGCTCTCCAGCAACTGCTCTTCCCATTGCAGGTTTGGCTCCAGGAATACAACTTCTACATACCAACTAAAGGAATAGTATTTTATTAAAAAGAGGCCAAATGGAGTTTTGAAAAGTGATCTTATGATTGTAGAGATGGTCACTGAATTCTCATTTTCTCTAACCTAAAGAATTTTGAACCAATAATCTATAACAACTTAACACAACGTGCTAGAATGTAATTATTAGATATCATTTTTAGAGGATCTAACATGTAACCATGAAAAATTCTTGTCTCTCTATATGCAGAGAATTATATATTTTTATTGCAATTCTATAATATGCTTCTCAACTGGATACATTATGTTCCCTCTCACTTACCTTTAACTTAATTTATCCTTAACTTATCTTTCCCTCAAAATTTTTAAGTGGAATTCTTGTTTTCTACTTATAGTTTTTTCTAAGTGATATTTTCTCTCTAATTAAAATTCCCTGAGAAGTGTAGGCTCTCTCTAATTAAATTCTTATTCCAGAGACTAAGCTAAATAGTAAAAGTTCATTTAGGGGTTTTATTCTACTGAACATACTACACATGCTACAAAGTTTATCTAATTTGACCAACAGAATAATGGGAACATTCTTATTCCCATTTCATAAATAAGAATTTAAAATACAGTAGTTTTTCTTTTTCACTTTTCAAAGAAGAGTGAAATGTTGCAATGAATTGTGCCAAGATTTCATTTTAATTATCTTATTTATTTTTATGGCAAAAGCAGATTTACAGAGAAAAGGAAAGACAGAGAGGAAGATCTTCAATCCACCAGTTTGCTCCCTAAATGGTTGCAATGACCAGAGCTGAGCAGATCTGAAGCCAGGGGCAGGAACTTCTACTGGGTTTCTCACACAGCTGCAGTCTCAAGGCCTTGTCCCACTCTCTACTGCTTTGACATGCCATAACCAAGGAGCTGGATGGGAAGTGGAGCAGTCAGGACATAAACCCATGCCCATATGGGATCCTGGCACTTGCAAGGGGAGGATTAGCCAATTGAGCCATTGTGCTGGGCCCTTGAGCCAGGATTTGAATCTATGTAGCTAAGCTCCAATCCCGGAATCATGAGCACAATCTACACTGTGCTTGACTTCCTCTGCATGGGAGATTTTTTGTATGATCTTCTGAGGGAACATGATACAGATTCCAAATGATAAGGAATATAATGAATGAATGCTTTCAAGCTATCCTTCACAATTTACTCCACCTGTCTGCAGACCTTTCTTTTATCCATCAGCACAAAGAATCCTCCTATCATCAGCACAAAGAGTAGCATTTCAGGGACACCAGGGAAAGGCTGTTACCTGACACCACTGAAATTCACACCTCACTTTGCAATCTCCCTGACAACTCTATTCATCACACTTTTGGCTTCAGATTCAGAATTATTTTCAAGTTTGGTTTTGAACATGAGACTCAAACTTTCTGTATTTCTCTGAGGTTACCAATCCCTCATGTCATATAAACACCTCCTTTTGCATGATGGAGACGCAACACTTCATTATCCACAGGCTGCTGCTAAAAGAAATTTCATCTTTTCCAAAGACTTCATGACTAAAGCAGTTCTTCACCTTTTCATCCTGCAACCACTGTCTGAAACAGATGCAGCACCCAGCATGTTCTATTTCCATAACATTTACATATTATTAATGGAAACATAAACTGGTAGTTCAGGATGACATTGAAAAAATACTTTGTTCATATTTTACAACACAGATCTTCAAGATGATGATTTGGCCAATGTTCACCTTAAGCAAGTACTTATGTCCTCAAATGAAAGAAGCTATTTTTATATAGTATTTTTGAAAGATTTGTATGTTCTCTGTTTTTAAAAAGATTGATTGATTTTGCTTGAAAGGCAAACTTATGGGGCGGAGGGGAGAGACCTCACATCTACTTTCATGTCCTAAATGGCAGCATTGACTGGAGCTGAGCTGATTCAAAGTCAGGAACCAGAGGCATACTCAGTGTCTCCCACATGGATGCAGGGGTCCAAGGAATTGAACCATTCTCCACTGCTCTCTCAGGCCATAGGCAGGGAGGTGAATCTAAAGTGGTGAGCTGGAACTCAGACCAAGGAAGGTGTGGGATCATGGCACTACAGGCATAGGATTAGCCTGAAAAGCCATCATACTGGCCACATGTTTTCATCTCTCTCTTTTTCCCTTCTCTCCCTCCCTCTTTCAAAATACATTCTATGTCAGTGAAACTGACACCGTAGAATATTATCAGTTTTCTCATATACAACAATTCATTATAACCACAATAAAAACCATGTCTTTGCAGTGCATTTATTATGGATTTAAAAAGACTCAAGAAAAACTACAAGGAAACGTCTGTGTGTCTTTGTCTCAGATTTATTCTGTATGTCTCATCAGAAGGTCACAGCTCTTTGCCACCATTTTTTATCATTTACCCATTGGCCAGCATAGCCCTCAAAATGAAAACCAAAGGAGGATCTCTACCTCTCTCAATTGGTCTGTAATTTATAGTGACATCATATGATTACTGTCAAAGACTATTTCTTTAGATTTTCTTTGACTTTGACTCAAAACTGTTCCTCTCTCACTTACTAGGATGACATTTACTTTGCGATTTCCAGTTTCAACTTTTCTGACAACTCAAGTTACTCATTACAACCTGCCTTAACCCTGCATCCCAATTCTTTACTGCAAAAATCAAACAGGAATTTCTGAATTTCAAAATAAGTTGTATTCTCATTGTTCTTTTGTAGATTCACTGGAATATTTTGAAACCTTTCTACACACCACTAAATTCACAGAAATTGTCTTGGTGAATGGAGCCTCTAAAATCATAGAATGATGTTATTTCAGTGTTGATGGAACACAATAAGGGTGAAGGTGAATGGCCTACCAAGATCATGGGAACATGAAAAACATCAGTGATCTAGAATGATAGGTGGCGATTCCTAAGGCGTATTTCAGTAATAATCTACATTAGCAACATCTTTCCAGTACCTCAGATGAACATGCAAAAAAAAAAAAAGCAGAGAATTTTTTTCATAGCTATAAATTTATGGTTAATCAATATGGAGTCTTATTTAAAACACGCATATCCAGAAGCTGTTACCGCAGTACATAAAAATCCTTCTAGCAGTTGACTGGTTTACTTTTGGCTGCTAGACTGATAATCCAAGTTCTTTACTTTGCATCTACTCTACATGCTGTTAATGTCACAGAAAACGCTAATCTGAATCTTACTCGAAATGTCTGCTTCCATCAGGGCTGTAAAAGTTACATGCGATCTAGATGTACCTAAAAATAAGTCAGTATCACGCGTATATGTAGGACCCAGGGATATCACCATTGGGGCTAAACAAATCCCACATATAGTTTCACTACGTTAAATGAAGTAGAGAGATGAATATCTTAAAATCATATGCCCTTTACATATTCTTACATGCTTGTATATATAGATCTGAAAAAAATAATAATAATGTGTTTTCCTTCCAGAATAAAGAAAAAAGTTTAGAGAGAAGAAAAAAAACTAGTTTAAGAAAAGGAAAGAAAATAAATTTCTGCGTTGGTACTGTTCTTAAGTCAGTAACTAAGCCACATAACTACTGTTGGAATAGAAACTTCCCAGGCAAACCTCAGATTCAGTGAGCAGCTGCTAATAGGAGCAGGTGTCATTGACAATGGAAGATTAACATCAACAACAAACCAAAGCAACGCCATCTGGGTCACTCACTCTGGGAAACATTAGATATTGAGATGGTGTCTTCTAATGAACATTTTACACTTGTTTTGAATTATAAATATTATTGTACTCGTAAGTATGGTCTACAGAAGGGAAGTCACTGGGTGAGAACCCCTCCCAGATTTAACGTGAAATACAGTGAAATTAGTTTTACCTTAATTTTCTCTGAAAACTACCTACCCAAAAAGTAGGCAAAAGACAAATAAAGGGGGAAGTATTCTGTTGCTGGTTGGGATGCCCACAAGCCACATCAGAGTGCCTGAGTTCGAGCACCAGCCCTAGCAGTTCTGTTTCTAATTCTCCCAGATCCTTTTTTTTCCTGTTGAAACAGCAGTTTGTAAGATTGCCAAGCAATGGATGAGTAAACTTGCAGAAAAATTAAATTTAATTGAATAAATTCACTAATGAAAACAAACCAATTCTACACAAGTACAAACTGAGACATATTTTCTTTTTATTATTCAAATCATGGACTGAATCAAAATTTTGCTTAAATTATTTAATTGGTGTATCTCTCACATTATAATAATTAAAAACAAAACAGTGATTCTCCTACTGACTGCTTTGTTTGAGAAACGGGAGGAACATTACAGAATATCAGCCCAATAGTGACCAACAGATAATTTGGTGATCACTACTGATGTTTCTTTCATTGTGGTATTTTGAACTATTTTGAAGTATTTGTAATATTTAATAAAGTGGTTATTATATTTATTCAGATGTAGCCATGATTTTTTTTGACACCCAGAAGATGGGAAGACATACTAATGTGGGTGGAAAATCAGCAATGACTTTCCAAATTCCTCGATCTCACAGAGGAATGATTGGTAATGCAGTGGTGCAAAGGATCAACCGATGAACACAGGTTATACCAGAGCAAAGGATTTCTAGCAAGTTACTTGGTGGTTTAAAATTATTTTCCTTGGAATCAAAGTTGCATTTAGCAAATGTACAGCTTTCAATTTTTTTTTAAACTTGGAAATATAATATTGCTTTGAAAAATGCTTTAATTGCCCAATTAAGCTTTTTCACATTTGTATGGTTGTGTGTGAAGCATGCCTCATAAAACTATAAAGACCAGTATGTCTTTGTAAAATACTTTTTAATTTAGGCTTTGAAGAGTCTTGAAATTCATACAACATTCTTATGATACAAAAGGCATATCATTTTTATACCAAAATAAAATATTAATTCCATTTTATTCAATTTTTTTGAAGTTTCTCATGGGTGATATATTTTTATATTTTATATATTTCTCATTTGTCCTCACTATTAAAAAATGATATAATAATATCTTTTTAATGTATCTTTTTAATGTAAAATTACTAAGATGAAACTTATATAGTCCTTGGTGTTTTGCTGCTCTCTTTTTTTCCTTTTGTGACCAAAAAAAAATCACATTTAAAATCACCTTTTTTTCTTTTTAGGTGTTGAGATAGAACTCTAATGAACCATCAATATCATAAAAAGGGAATGTGAGCAAGCACCTGGCTCACAGGTCCACTGCCTGCTCACAGAAGTTCCCACTCACTCTATAGGAAGCAAATGAGCTGTAGAGAGATGGCTTTTCTGGTAATGTGTCAAAGGTTCAAGATATTTCTCACTAATGGAAAAAAAAAGCAAGAAACCAAACACACACATACACAAACTCTCACACACCCCACCAAAAGCAAAACTCTTTCCAATCCGTGGCTTAAATTGTATGCACATTTCATATTAGAGACTTAATATAGTTCCAGACTAATCTATTACAACTAAATAAACCCACAGAACAAAGATGAAATTTTGAAGTCTGCACAATGATAGTCTCTGAAATATCAGTATTCTAAGACAGACCAAGACCAGTTCCTTGGCTACATCTATGTAATGACCATTTCAGAGAAGTGGTGCTACAATATTTTCATTAACTTCTAAAATCTTTACTAATTTTTTAAAATCTTAAAAAGGATGTATTTTCAAATTCTTCAAAGCCACCATGCCTTCTGTTTATGGTCATCTCAAATAAAAAGGCACAATGAGACTACTTGATTCTCTGGATATTATATAAAATATTAAGGAGAAACTTCTGTCAAACTAGAATTCATGTTATAGTTCTACTTTTTTATACCTCATTATATTTTTCCATTTTACTTTTTCATACTTTTAAATTATTCACTGTATCTCAAAATATTTTTATAAGTTGATCATTGGCAAAAGCAAGAGAACATAATCATCACAGAAATTGCATTTTAAAATGAGCCCAAAATATAACAGAAAGGAAAACCAACAATTATTAGATGGGCGAAGGAGTGAAAGGCATATACCTTTACAAGTGGCTTATATATTTGATTCTTGTTTATGTTTCTTTTTTAAGCTTGCTGAGGTGTGTTGGGAGAAATTGGAAGAAAGGGATTATTGATTTTGGGGGCAAGCTACTAAGAGCATTATAGTTAATTAGATTTATATACTCAGAGTATCTTCCCTTATATTCAGAAAAATTCCATAAGCTATAGGAAAACTTGAAAATGTCAGGTTGTATATCAATACTGACTAGGAAAAAATTACTAGAAAACAGGAGCTCAATATGCCATATCCACCGACCCACATTTAGTAGCACTTTCTCCTCCCTTCACTGTCCGGTGGTATGTCTTTCTGATTCATTCTATAATCTACACATCTGATGTAATGCCATTCTTACTATATGCACTCAAGTCCTATCTTTATGACAGAAACCATGCAATAAAACTTTGACACCCCCACAGAAAATCATGTTGAATCCCTCTAATCTGTGAAAGCAAACCTGTATATGTCAGCTCTTTTTACAATCTCAGCTAGTGACTCTCTGCAATTTCAGAAGGAAAGAAAACTAATACGGCCTAGAAATTGTGGTTTGATCTCCAAGAAGAATACTGCTTCAATCATACTTCACACTACTTATCCCCTGTCCCTGTGCTTCAGCCACAACTGCCTTTCATGTGCATTTCCACACCTCAATTCTGCCACAGGATCCTCTGAACATACCACTGTAAATCTACATGAAACATCTTTTCCCTTTCTACCTGATTGACCCCATTCAGCTTTTTGATTCCATCCCAATAGTCATTTTCTTGGAAAATGTTCCTCAGTGTTCTGGAATACCCAATCTGCCTAGAAAAATATCCTGGTTCTCCATGCTCCTCTCCAGAGATGCCTGATGTGGCTGCAAGTCTAGATTCTCTACAGAGTTACCGGGTCAGTGTCTTTGTTTCTCATAAACATTTATATGTAAAGACAGTAGATATCATGCATTTTTTTTTTGGCCTCATGTTTACACTCTTCAGTTTTGAGCTTCTGCCTGATACCCAGGACACAGCTCCTAAACACATTCTTCAGAAATAAAAAGGCATTAATAGTGGTATCTTGAATTAAAAGGATAAAAATACATTTTTGAGATGTCTTTCCTAATATCCAAAGCAGTGATACATTTCAGAAAATGACACATAATTCTAGCAATGGCAGGAAACACAAGTGCTTAAAAATTATTAAAAGAGGGGCACGGTGCGACAGCATAGTGCTTAGTCCTCATCTTGCATGCCCAGGATCCCATATGGGCACCAGTTCTAATCCTGGCAGCTCCTCTTCCAATCCAGCTCCCTGCTTGTGGCCTGGGAAAGCAGTGGAGGACGGCCCAAAGCCTTGGGACCCTGAACTTGCATAGGAGACCCAGAAGAAGTTCCTGGCTCCTGGCTTCGGATTGGCTCAGCTCCAACTGTTGCGGCCACTTAGGGAGTGAACCATCTGATGGGAGATCTTCCTCTCTATCTCTCCTCTACTCTGTACATCTGACTTTCCAAAAAAAAAAAAAATTAAAAGAAAAACATGACCAGAGACCAACAATTACTACCCTACTTCAAGTGTCACTGTACTATTTAGATATATTTTATCAACCCCACTACTCTATGACATAATTGTGACAATCCATTTTTATATTAGAAAAGTAATCTTCAAATCATTAAATATTGTGCCCAACATCTTGTAAAAACAAGCAGAATGGTGGTATTGCAGAGGTTTTTTTAAGGTTTTATTTGATAGGAAGAGCAAGGGGGAGGGGAGATGAGGATCAGGACAAAGCCAGGTGCCAGGAACTCTATCCTGGTCTCCCAGCGGGTAGCAATGGCCCAAATACCTGGACCATGTTCTGCTCTGCTGCCTTCCTAGAAAGAGTAGTAGGGGACTGGAACAGAAGCATGGAACAACCAGGGCACAAACCAACACTGTAACAAGGGGAGTCAATATTGCAAGGGGCAGTTCAACCCACTGTGCCACAGCACAAATCCCAACGCTGGAGCTGAGGTGGGAACTCACAAGTCAGTAATTCTCAGGGTCAGGATCTTCCACACTGTATAACAGCCATAACATCCTGGATTCCAGAACCTGAATATTTTTAGTCAATTAATAATTGTTGAAAGATCACTACATTAGAAGCTTATTCTTACTTCCACATTGCTATTCAAGGATAATATTCTGTAATTTTCACAAAAATCACAGTATTAAGTTGAACAGGGTTTGTTCCATTAAGGTAGCTTACTGAAATAATCAAAATGTTACATTGTTTAAAAAAATCATGGACAACAGCACAAAGGCATCTTAATAAGAAGCCACAGGGTAGACAGCATTTCTCTTCAAAGCTTTCAATTGTCACTGGATACATCACCAACTGTCTCAGTTTCAGTTTGTCTTTGGAAGGCTGGGTTTGGATCAGTGCTGTGAGATTTAAACTACATTTTAAAATGCCGATGTTTCTAAACTGAGAGTAAGGACACTTCCTTCCTTCCAGGGAAGCTCGAACTGGATTCCACGTATCTGAGCTCAAATTCTTTACAGGCCTTGATATTTACTATCGCATAGTGTGTTATAGATCCATACAGGCAACATTTCTTAAGAATCCACATTACTATGAATTATCAAGTAACGCAAAAGCAGTGCGACAAGAGCACTGAACTCGTTGAACATACAATATTAAAGTGGCATCTTTATATGATTATAAACAAAATAGGTTTCCTTGTGTAATGATTATGAAACACAACTGAATAGTCACAAAAACAAAACATAACTCTCTCATCTCCTAATACTTCTTTAGCAGTCCACCACTTAAAAATGTTTGCATGAAATGTGCAATGTCCAATATTCATCCATTTTTGAAAGCTTTATTTATTTATTGGAAGGTCACAGCTAGAGCGAGCGAGAGATAGGAAGAGAGAAAGATCTTCCATCTGCTGCTTCACTTCTTAAAGGTCAAAAGAACCAGAGCTGCGCCATGCCAAAGCTAGAAGCTTGGAGCTTCTTCCAGGTCTCCCAGGTGAGTGCAGGGTTCCAAGCAGTTAGGCCACATTCCATTACTTTTTCAGGTTCACTAGCAGGGAAGTGGATCAGAATGATCAAAACTCAGATTAACACTGCATTGTTTTAAAATGAGTTTTCTACCATTTCATGGTAAATTTAGAGTAAATCATAATTTTGTCCACTTTTTATTTATCTTGCAGAATTGAGGGTGAAGGGGCTTAGGAAGATGAGTGAGTAGGAGGAGGGGAGGTGATGTAATAAAGCTTTATTTTGGAATCATAAATAGATTATGAAGAAGAATGACTTTAAGCAATTCATTTTTGGAGAAACCATCATAATCAATAGCTTCCCACAACTTGGTTCATGAACCTTATTTTTAGTTGAATATAACAAAGGAAACAATTAGACATGATCACCAACTTTTCATGCATTAATGTCAGTGCAAATTAACTCCTACCACTAAAATTACTCTTTCTGTCTGTCAAAATCCACAAAGGGTATGACTTACTGCACTCAGGGCATAACTGTGTCTTCCTGACTGCATAAAACTGACATATAAAATCAATATTAATTAAAGAAAGATCAAAACTGTCCTCATTACATCACGTGGCTGTCTCTTCCAAAGAGGGTTACCATTCATACAGACACCACAGAATCTGGACTGAAGCAATTCCTCCTGGCAAATGATGCATGTTCATTTATTAGCTGTGCCCACTGTTTCCCTGAGCATAAAGTTATTTATAGAGTAATTTCAAAAATGGGTTTGATATAAGGTGGATGTGTGCTTAGTGGTAAAACCCTGACTTGCACCAACTCCTATCAAAGTGACTGGATTTCAGACCCAGCTAACTCCACTATTTAAAAAAAAAGGATTTATTTTATTTTATTGGAGAGGCAGATATACAGAGAGGAGGAGAGACAGAGAGGAAGATCTTCCGTCCAATGGTTCACGCCCCAAGTGGCCGCAACAGCTGGAACTGAGCTGATTCAAAGCCAGGAGCCAGGAGCCTCTTCCGGGTCTCCCATGCGGGTGCAGAATAGATGAAATTTCTTTAAGATTTTCTGTCATTTTACATGTAATTTTCAATTCTTATCATGTTATGATACATTAATTACAACGTGTAAAGAATGATCTCCTGAACAATGGGGAGGAACTGTGAGCCAAGGGGATGCCACATCCATGTTCATCTGGAGACCTTGCATGTGTGACCCAGTTGATTAAATCTCATATTTTTAATCTGCTTTTTCTGCATTTATCTCATGTTTGCTTTACTGGTGTGTACTGTTAACAACAAAAAAATAGTAGCATTTCCACAGACAGTTATCAGCACTCTACTGTGAAATGTAAGCCAGAGTATTCACTTCTGAGATCCAGCCCTGGTCATGGCAAAGCCATTAACCAACAGGAATGACTTTTGTAGCCTTTTTTTTTTTTGATTTACTGGTTCTACTAGGCTCCAAGAATACCTCTGGGATCTGTGATGCTGCATGATTTATTAATATCACCAAAATGCATTCAAATGATAATGAATTGGCAAAACCAGATTTACTTATCAACAATATCATGAACTAACTATATGTCATCTACAAATAAAAAAGACAAAAAGGAAGAAAAAATGACATATTAATATTAAACTGATCCCTTTTAAAGTAATCTATCACATGTGTGATCTCTTTTTGACAATTTACATTCAGATTATGGGATAAAGACAGATAGCTTAAATATTTTATGAAATGACACATGGGGATGGATGCCGAGGCACAGTGAGCTAATCCTCCATATGAGCATCAGTTCATGTCCTAGCCAGTCAAATTCTGATCCGGCTTCCTACATAAGGCCCAGGAAAGCAGCAGTCTTTGGGCCCCTCTACTCACGTTTCAGAACCAGAAGTTCCTGACTGTTAGATTCAGAACACATCAGTTCCAGCAGCTGCAGTCATTCTGGGAGTGAATGAGCAGCTGGCAAAATCTCTCTGTCTCTCCTTATCTATCTCTAAAACCTATCTTTATGATTAAAAAAAATAAATCTTTAAACATGTAAAAAAAAAGAATTGACACAAAAAGAAAACAATCTACCATAAAGAATTAAATATTTAGGTACATATACAATATATGTACAGATGGCAATTTCTGATCTCAAATTACATATAAAATATACATGTTTTACAGTCAATAGGCTTATTTCATTAATTTACGAAAACCCAAGCCTATATGACTGTTCACAAATTACTTTCTAACCTTCTCTCAACCTATAAAATAGACATCTCTTGAGAAGATCAAATGAGACCTTAGTTATTGCTACCTCATACTGTTATAATAAATATTAATACTGAACCTGGCATTTAAGATCACAGACAATAACTTTAAAAAATATATATTTATTATTAAAATATAAAATATATAAAATATGATAAAATAAACATAAACATATATCTAACAAAATATAATTAAAATACAAAATACATATATTTTATTATTAAATGATATACATATATAAGCATGTATATCATTTAAAATAAACATGTATATCATTTAAAAGGCAGACTTACAGAGACAGTGAGAAGGAGAGAGAAAATCTTCAATCTGCTAAATCATTCCTCAAATGCCCTCATCAGCTGGAACTAGGCCAGGCCAAAATCGGAAGCCAAGACCTTTTTGATGGTCTCCCACATGACCAGGTACCTGGGTCATCTTCTGCTACTTGCCCAGGCACATTAGCTGGGAGCTGGGCTGCAAGTGGAGCAGCTGTCCCTCCTTATCTATCTCTAAAATCTATCTTTATGATTAAAAAAAAATCTTTAAACATTTTTTAAAAAGAAGAAATGACACATAAGCAGGTGCTGCACAAGACTGATTCCCATAATAATTTCCCATAATAATTTCAAGAAATATTTTCTATAGTATGAGTTATTTCCATATTCTTATAGGCTCTTTGGAAAAAAAAATTTTTAACATTAGTAAACAGGCCCCAAAACCAAACTACATAGTGGCATATACTTGACAACTGAGAAAAGTTTGCTCAACTCACTGGAAACGACTGAAGCAAAGTTGCTGCCAGGAGAAAAAGCATAAGGAAAGATGAGATTTTGAATACATTGCTAACTCCTAATTTCATTAGAGAGAGGAGCAAATAGAATAGGAACATAAATATTCTTGAAAACGGGTCCATGCACCATGTTCCTATAAGGGCACCATTTTGCTTCCCTGCTGCTCCACTTCCCATCTAGCTCCCTGCCTGTGGTCTGGGAAAGCAGTACAAAATGGCCCAGGGTCTTGGCACCACGCATCTGAGTAGGCAACCCAGAAGCTCCTGACTCCTGGCATTAGTTCAGCTCAGCTCCAGCTGTTGCAACTACTTGGGGAGTGAACCAGCAGATGGAAGACCTTTCTCTCTGTATTTCCATCTCTCTGTAAATCTGCCTTTCCAATAAAAATAAGTAAATAAATCTTTATCATCAAAGTAAAAAAGCAACCCACAGAGTGGGAGAAGATCTTTGCACACTATGTAGGCGATAGGGGGCTAATTTCCAGGATATACAAAGAACTTCAAAACAATCAAAAAACCAAAACAAACAAGCCACTCAAGAAATGGGCACGGGAAATGGGCAAACATTTCACAAACGAACAAGTCCAAATGGCAAACAAACATATGAAAAAATGTTCCAGCTCCCTGGCAATAAGGGAAATCCAAATTAAAACATCAATGAGGTACCACCTAACACCAGTAAGATTGGCCCACATAAACAAGAACACTAACGACGCTTGCTGGCAAGGATGCGGGGAAAAGGGAACCCTACTCCACTGCTGGTGGAGCTGCAAGTTGGTACAGCCTTTATGGAAATCAGTCTAGAGAACACTCAAACAACTCAAAATCTGCCTACCATATGATCCAGCAATAGCACTCCTAGGAATATATCCAAAACACCTGTTTTACGACAAACCAACATGCATCCCTATGTTTACAGCAGCACAATCAGTAATTGCAAAAACATGGAAGCAACCGAAATGCCCATCAGCAGAAGATTGGATAAGAAAACTTTGGTTCATCTACTCCATGGAATACTACTCAGCTATTAAAAAAAAAAACAAAATGCAGTTCTTTGTGGCTAAATGGGCCCAACTGGAAACTATAATGCTAAGGGAAATGAGCGAATCCCAAAAGGTTAGATACCACATGTTTGCCTTGATTTAACTTGTAATTTTTGTCTGGTTGTTGGTTATTTTTTGAACCTGTCATTGATACTGTCTCAACCCAGATGTTTCGAAGAATGGAACTTGCATTATTTTTAACATATTGTTTACCCAATACTATATCAATTAATTCCATAATATTGTATATTGATACTGAGGTTTTGTTGGGGCTTTTAACTGACCGGATCTTTACTCTGTTAGCCCTATCTTCAGACCAGAGAAGGTCTCCCCAAGAGGCCACTGAACTTATCTGGACAATAAGACGCTGAACTTTATGCTAGGCATGTGTTTGCAAGGAACGAATCTCAACTGAACTAGAACTGTGGTTATGCAACAAGGTGGAGGAATCCACCATGGGAGGAGGGGTATCGGAGTGGTGGAGGGAATCCCCAGTACCTATAAAACTGTACCACATAATACAATGTAAACAACAATAAAATAAATAAATAAATAAATATTCTTGAATACAGTGTGGTAGAGTTTGCTTTAACAGTGTTACATTAGTGAAATTATTGCTAACTGAAAGGCATAGGATCAGAAGTGGGGGAGGCAAAAAGAGGACAGAGGGATAGAGAGAGGCCGGTTGATTGATGGATTGATTTTTGATGCACTGGTTTATTCCCCAAAGGACCTCAAAGGCCAGGTCTGGGCCAAGCCCAAGCCAGGAGCCAGCAGCTGCACCTGTGTGTTCTATATTAAAGGCAGGAGTTCCAGAACTCAGATGATCTTGCTTTCCCAGGCATATCATCAGGGTGTTGGATTGGAAGTTGAGGAAACAGTTTGATATGGGATGCTGGCTTCACGGGCAATGGTTTAACCCACTCTGTTACACAAGTGGATCCTGCTGATCTTGAATGTAAATGGACCCTTAACCAATGTCTTTTTTTGGATACCTGTTTTTATAAGTCCAATCCAAATGCCCTGCTTTCTATGTAAGAATAAGGGATCTGGGGCCTGTCGTGGTAGTCTAGCAGCTAAAGCCCTCGCCTTGACACGACAGCATCCCATATAGGTGCCTGTTCCTGTCCTGGCAGCTCCACTTCCCATCCAGTTCCCCGCTTGTGGCCTGGGAAAGCAGTCGAGGACAGCCCAAAGCCTTGGGACCCTGCCACCCACATGGGAGACCCAGAAGTTCCTGCCACCTGGCTTCAGATTGACTCAGCTCCAGATATTGTGGCTGCTTGGGGAGTGAATCAGTGGATGGAAGATCTTCCTCCTTTTCTCTGCTCCTCTCTGTATATCTTCCTTTCCAATACAAATAAGTATATCTTTTTTAAAAATTAGAATAAGGAAATCACACACTTAAACTCGCTGTACATTTGAGAATGTGCAGACTCTATTAATAGAATTAACAGTGACTTCCTAATGGAGGGTGGAAAACTAACTCTGGGAAACTGATCAGCATTTTTTTGTCAGAAAATGTTTCAAACAAGATCATTTCTTGGTTCAGCAATTTATATTAGCTCAGAAATGGAAAAGGGAAATTGAGGCCATGTTTGAAGGAGGGGAACATTTAATGATCATTAATTATCAGACCTCATGCTAAACACTTCCCATATCAATTATTTCCTCAAGAAAACCAATGAGGAAGGCAATTTGCAGATGAAAAATCTGAATATCAATTAACTTGACAAGTGACAAAAGACATCTTTAAAAATCTGAATCATTCTAACTGACTGATCTATTTTATAATCTTTAAAAGTTTACTGGAATCCCATATTTTTCATCATTTTCTTGCCAATAGGATGATGCTAGAATTTATTTTGGTATTAAACAGTAATATGCTTGCGCAGCAGTGAAAAATGACAATTTTATCCTGAAGTTTATTCAAGAGCAAAA
Source organism: Ochotona curzoniae (assembly GCF_017591425.1). Classification (NCBI taxonomy): domain Eukaryota; kingdom Metazoa; phylum Chordata; class Mammalia; order Lagomorpha; family Ochotonidae; genus Ochotona; species Ochotona curzoniae. The sequence continues at coordinate 66,463,296 of NW_024466599.1, forward strand.
GGCCTGACAGCAAATTTCCAAAGAATTATACCTTTGCAAGGCCCTTCGGACTCATGGGACATAAAGGGCTTTCTTCCTCAATCACCATACAATCACTGTTCTCACATCTAATTTTAGCTTAAGAGTGTCCTTAATCCAGGCCCAAACACAAACTGGAATTTTAACAGAAATCATTTCTGAACAGGGCTAAAATTCTCACCCTTACCCTTACCGAGCCTTTGGTTCCAATTATTATTTTGTATCTCCTTGAAAATACTTATTTGCTAGTCAAGATCTGAGCCACACAATTTACAAAAGTATTCCTCGTAAAAATATAGGCTCTGTCTTTATAGCCAGATTAGTATAGCAACTTTCTATTATACAATAATAAACTTTATTAGCTTCCAATACTTTGGGGAAAATGGGATAGTATGTTAATAATGAATATAAGAAGTCAGTATTTGTAAGCACATGCAAGTTTCTATGCAGAAAGAGAACCAGGCTATGAGCAGCAGAGGGGAACTTGGAGACTTTATGGGTGCTCATCCCCCCAGATATAAATATCTGATCATTTTATGCTATAGGAAGAAATGTTTTCTTCCAGCTGCTATTAATAATTCTAGCATAACATAATTTATAATAAGGTGTTATCTGAGAAGCTATTAATCTGAAGCACTCTAATCAGCACTTTAAAACCGTAATTCCTTACCTTTGCAAACATGTTTTCCATCCTATAGATGAGTAAATTCAAGCCCAGAAGAAAAATCTCAAGAAAAGAGATCTCACCTATTTAATTACCTATCTGGCACTGGACAGTTGATTATGAATACATATATATATATATTCTATTATGCTATTATATTGTTTTATATTATGCTATTGTTATATACATACGTGCATAGTTATAACAATGTAATAGCTATTTGTAACTGCAGAAAAACTGTTCTTTTTTTGGAAATAAACACATACCCAGCACAGATTATTAAATGTGACACATAATAGAACAGGATGGAATTAATTTGTTCCCCAAATTATAGCAATAATAGAGTACAAAGGGAAAAAAGATAAGCAAGCCATAATTTCTGACTGAACCATTTGATATTTATCTCTTCAGCACACTGTCTTCTCAATGAAAAGCAACAGAGAGTAGACAGTTTCAAAATAAGCAAGCGGCCGGAAGACTCATGGTTAATCAGGCTTCAGAGTGCAGCATGTACGGTGCTGTCCTAGCTCCATCACTCTAACAGCTATGAAAGACGTTTAATCTCCAGAACCTTCATTATTCACTTGTAAAACTAAAGTTGATAATGGTGTCCATGGCAAATGGCTACAGATAAAATTAAGACAGATTGAGGTCAGCAATGCAGACTTGCAAGTTAATCCATGGCCTGCAATGCCACTCATATCCCTTAGGTGTGTTGGTAAGAGTCCCTGCTTATTTGCCTGGGAAAGTAGTCAAAGATGGTTCAAGTCTGTGGGCCCTTTACACCTATGTGAGAGACCTGGATGAAGCTCCTTGTTCCTGCTTTCTTTCTGGCCTAGTCCTGATCATCACAGCCATGTGCAGAGTGAACCAGAGGATGGAAGTTCTCTTTCTCCCTTTTTTTCTATCTTTACTTTCCAAATAAATAAAATAAAGCCTTTACAAATAGATCAAAAGACATCATAATTCAAGAGAGGGGCCAGCATAACATGTGGTCCTTTGTTAGTGGTCCTTTGTTAGCATACCACAGAAACTTTCCCATTTTTAGCTCTCCTTTCAGGACTCAGAAAGAATGGTCCTTAACATTTTCTCCATAGCTACAGATTAGTTCCGTCTACTCTTCTCCTTTCTTTCTCATTGCTTGTTTCCATTGAAGAACACAAATCGAAGTTGATGACAGTTTCTCTCTTTTTGTCTTAGAATACTGCATCACCTCTTAGTTCAGTTCAGGATTAGAAGAAGGTGCTTAGAATTAGGAGTTGTAATTAACAGACAGATTCTGACTCCTATCACTAGTGAGACATCCAGCAAAGCCTCCTCTCCACTGAGCGCAGGGGAGCATCTAGCAGTGATCTGAAGTTAGTGCAGCTGCTTTCCACGTTCTTGACTATGTTCTCCTGTCACTAAAAATTTGTATTTCTGAATCAACTTCGTCATAGAAAAACGATAAGCATAGTAGAAATTTCTGTGACTGATATATAATTCTACCTGCCTAATAAACATTGACGATTAAGTACACTTTCATGACCTCACCAATTCTGAGCAACAGGAGATCAAGTGCAATATTATATCATTAAAAAAAAAAAACACTGAGAAAAACAATACACTGAGTAGCAAGGTCAGAGACGACCTTGCTTCCCCATCCCTTCCGTTGAGTTTCCAATGGCCACTAGAGGGCAGCTATGAACCATCCCCCTCCACCCCCAGGATCTGGTAGTGCTTGCCATTCTGTATTTTCCAAGGTCAAGGTCATATTCTCCTTCACTTCCACAGAATTTGCAGAATGTCTAGAAATGAGAGGGGCCATTTGGAGAGTTAAGCAATAGTCTGTGTGAAGCACAGATGCAAGCAGTGTGCTGGATGCAGAAATGTGCCTACAAACATGAGCGGATAGCCTCCTTAAGCCTACTCAGTGTGTCAGAAGAATGCTCACGCTCTTGTTGACAAGCAAATGTATTCAAATATTTAAACACATTCAAATATATAAATGAACCTAGCTAAAATACTTTTCTTGGATGCTCTGAGTTTCAGGGTAGATTACCATGTATAATGAAGTAGAAAAAGAACTGGTGTTAAAGGATGTGGCTTTGATATGATTCTTAATGGTTACACAGGAGTCAGAAAAATGATCAGAACTCAGAAACGGTTTTACCCATTGGCCATTGACCTCTATCTTACTTTCTGAAGACATTTAACCTGTGTGCACAGTTTGCTGTTCATAGAGACAACCAAGCAAATGGGAGGGCAAAAAGGGAGCAGCATTTGTTCATATCTGGAGTGAGGTAGCCAAGTTCCTGTAGATTTATTTTGGATGTGTGACAAAAATAAGTATCTCCCCATTTGTTTTTCTCAAGTATTTGGGACAACATAGATGCTAGTTTTCATTTAATTATTTGCCCTTTACGCCAAACCAGTTGACCTGGTGCAATTCCAAGTTTTTCAGACATTAAAGCCACAGAGGCCTACTTAATATTATCTAACCTTTCTCTTCCAATTAACTTTAGGATTTATTCTTGAGGCAGCCAAAGTTTTATTTTCAACAATTTTCTATCCATCAAATTTTTCTTCAGGGCTAACGACAAACAAATGCTTCTATGTGCTAATGTTCAAATACTTTTATCCATTTCAATGCATTTAATCCTCTAACCATTTATTAGGAGATCATTATTATAATTTTACAGATATGGAAAGTGAAATGGGGTGTGGTTGAGTAGATTCCAAAGACTGACAAACAGCAGAAGGTCTACACTGACTGTGAGCCCCAAAAATCTCCCTCTTCAAATAACATCAATAGAGTCCTGGCTGTGTGGCTAAGCACTACGGTCTCCTCTATGCTTCTACAGATTCCATTCTTTTTTAATACTTCCACACAACTTCATTTGCAAACTGTTTTAAGTATGTAAATGATCAAAAAGAAAGGACAATGGCACTTTCTATGATTGACAGCCTGAACGGAAACCAACATAGACTCTAAGTCAACAAACAACAGACATACACAAAACAGGAATGACACTTGTTGAAATATGAAAACTTAGAATTGGGTATGTATGCAAAAAAGACCTAGGTATGCAAATATATCTCTAAATTACATGTTGTCTTACTGTGACATTTCCCTGTATTCCTGACCAATATCTTTGCACACACATTCCCCAGGTTCCACACTCTCTCCCCAAACCTTGCAGGCTGTCTTTTACATAACAGAATGGATGCCTTCTATATTTCCATTTCTAGTACATTAGGCACAGATTCCATTCTTGAGTTACATATGGTATCAAGGGTTTCACAAACATCAATGCACTTAGTCTTCACACATCATTATCACCTGGGTACTATCCCCACATGCAAGGGTACCTCAAAATTATGGAAAACAGACTTATAGTTCAGGGATACTTTCCTGCAAAAGATTTTGGAAATCATGATTTTTTTTTCATATTACTCATTTTCATGAACTTTGTGAAGGTCCTATTACAGAAGAAGAAAGACTTACTTGGGATTATTTAGTTGTCATAAATTACAAATCTCATAACAGCCCAGCCAATTCTAGAACCCATGTTTGTCTGAGTTCAAAGCCGCACTTTTACTCACATCATCCTGTATCTATACCATGGTTACCCCCAAAATGTTGACCAGGCCACAGGCCTTTGTTAAGCACACCATAAAGCACTGAAGAGATTAAACGGCAGTCTGATGGTGGATGACACATCATTGCCCTGCTAATATCTCTAAGAATAAAATGCTTATTTGATTTTCATTTAACCTCAAAAGCATCTGATTACCAAAAAATCATTGTAGAATTATTGGCAATTATGTTCTGTAATTATGGCTCCTGTTAATATCATTAACGTGCAGCCTCTCATATATAGTTTCATTAATTAATCCCCGTAAGCACAGAAAGTTATAATCGATACAACAAAAGGTCTATGGTGAATTGCAAATCATCCCCAATCCCTGAAACAGTTTCCAGGGCTGATTTGGCTTCCTTGGTTAGGATACATTAGTTTGGGAACACGGAATGTCTAAGGTAATTGAAGGTTCATCTAGAAATACTTATTTCACTAATGTGCCTAATTATGCAAATGTTTAAAAGTGAAGTCCCAAAATGGACAACCAGAAACTCCTGTAGGGCAATAACGACAATAAACTGCCTGAGTCCAGGGAGCTGTGCTCCACCTGAGACTACAGAGACATATGAGCCTCCAAACATATTCTGAGCAATATGTTACTTCAGATAATTACTGAGTATCTGGCTTCAGTTTTGCATAAGCTGAACATGGCAAATATGTCTTCTTTTTTACTCTGTCCAACAAAAAAGATAACTAATATCTCAATGAGAAAGATAGGTAAGATAAATAAACATCTAGCAATAATCCTATGTGCTGATACCATGAGTAAATTTGTTGTCATATTTTCTAAAACCTCCCAATATATCATTAAAATATTCCACATATATATTTTTTAAAAACCTCATTTATCTTTTTTTTGTTAAAAAGCAATGTTGACTTTATAATTTTTAAATTGTTAAAAATGTTACATTCACAATATTTTACGTGGAATAATTATAGCAATGGTTGCTCAAAAACGCAACAAACTGACTCAGAACTGGTTCACTCCAAGATGTGGCCAGACAATCCTTTATGCATTGCTAAAAATTGGTGTACTTGGTTTCTGAGGCCTTTTCTGTGTTAAAGGCCTCAAGTCAATGAACTGGGTTCTTTTCTGCCACCAGGTAAAAGGATCAGGATGTGCCCCTCCTGGCATCCCATCCTTTACTGATCCAACTCCTGTTGTACATGATTGCCTAGAACTTAGTGCAAAGCCCTAGGCATCTGCCTGGTCACAGAAACAAGGTGGAAGGAGAAGCAGAGGCAACAAATAAAATATCCATCAAAACACCACTGCATCAAAACCCTGGTCTTGTAACAATTCACTAAGATGACAATTTTAGGCAGACTCCACCTTCAGGTAAACAAGTATTATAAGAATAGTAACTTTGTCATGTAATTTGGAAGAATGAGTTTGCAAAATTACTAGACCTGCAATCAGGAAATAACCTTGAAGATCACCTAAAACTAACCTTCCTTTCATAAATGAGGAAAGCTATTAAGTGAGAGTAAGTAATGTGTTCAAAATGAGTCAGTAAGATGATGGTTGAAATAGGACTGAAATCTTAGCTATCATCATCAGTCCAAATTTTACCACCTCCTGACTATGTGGTCATTCAACTTAAAAGTTTATTAGAGACCATAGTTATAAGCTGGTTTTTAGATTTGTGGTCTTAAAAGGAAAGGCTCTATTCCAAAATCATCCAAACTCATTTTCATTATGGATTCTGGTTCTTGTCAATATGCACAATTAAGATATGGTTTGACATTTTAAGTGTGACCTGAAATGTCATATACATTAGGTTAAAAGAGAATCCCAGATAGACAGAATTCATACTCTGTTGTCAACAAATTTCACAGCAACTTAAAAATAATGACGACTGATGGTAATGATAGCACTATTCTAAGGTAAAAAAAAAATCTGTCACATAATATACACTCTTCAATTGGCCTTCCGTCATTGTATTTCAATGCCTCACTCTGTAAAAGTTTTCCAGTTATTTTTTTTAATTTCCCTTTTGCTTAGCAGAATTGTTTGCCAATAGTTCAAAATCACAAAATGCCACATAAAAACTGAAAAAAAAATCTTACACATGGCTTACTAGTTGCTATGAAGTACAGAAGAGCAAGAACGGAGGGGAGACCACAGCTGCTTCTGTGCTTGGCTTGGCACTTTCTGAGCTCTTGACTGGGCTTACATATTCTCTCTGTGTAGCATCATCATGCATAGTTCTTACACATGTGGCCTTTTTCTTACAACTTACATCTAACCATATTTCTGAACCTTTAATCAATATCTTCGAGGCCCCTGGTAATTATCATTGTACTTTCTACCTTAACTGAACTATTTGATAGGAAATTTATTGATTTAAAAAGCAGAGTTGCAAAGAGAAAGAAAGATGGAAGAGGAGGAGGGAGCATTATAGAATATGAAAGAGACAAGAAGAGAGAATTTCTTCCATCTGTTGATTCATTCCTCAAATGGCCACAATGACCAGGTCTGGATGAGGCCAAAGCCAGGAGCCTGCAACTCCATCCAGAGTCTCACATGGTTGGTAGAGGCCCAAGCCCTGGGGCCATAATTTATATAATTCACATAATTTGCATCATAATTCCTCAAATGCATTAGCAGGAAGCTAGATGGAAAGCATAGAAATTGGGACTTAAGCCAGCCTTCATATAGGATGCCAATATTGCAGGTGATGGCTTAATCTGTTGTCACACAGGCTGGCCCATGACATCAACTTTTTTTTTCATATTCCTCTTGTGAGAATATGTGGTATTTATATTATATGTCAGGTTAACTTCATGTACTCTAGTATCTTCCAGGTTCATATATGTTGTCACACAACGTTATTTTTTTTCTCCATTACTAGTTTGTGATTAATGATATATTACATTATGTTAGTCATTCACTTATCTTCTTTTGAGTTACGTCTATTCAGGCCTTTTGACAAATATTAATTAGGTTGTTTTCTTGCTATTAACTTGCTTGAGTTAGATGGGTAATTTGCAAACAAATTCTCCATTATGGTCTCTTCAGTCTATTGATTGCTTTCTTTGCTGCTCAGAAACATTTTAGTCTAATGCGATCCCATTTATTTATCTTTGCTTTTCTTTTCTGTGCATTTAAGGTCCTGTACAAAAGCAAACAAAAACTCATTGTCCAGACTAATGTCATAGAACATTTTCCCAGTGATTCTTTTTAGATTTACTTTTATTTGTCTTTTATTGGAAAGTCAGATATACGGAGAGGAGGAAAGACAGAGAGGAAGATCTTCTGTCCATTGATTCTCTCCCCAAGTGACTGCAACAGTCAAAGGCGAGCCAATCTAAAACCAGGAGCCCAGAGCCTCTTCCAGGTCTCCCACGAGGCTGCAGGGTCCCAAAGCTTTGGGCTGTCCTCGACTGCTTTCCCAGGTCACAAGCAGGAAGCTGCATGGGAAGCGGAGACGTTGGAATTGGGACAGGAGCCCATACGTATTCCTGGTACTTGCAAGGCAAGGAGTTTAGCTGCTAGGCTACTGCACTAGGCCGTTTCCAGTGCTTTTTTTTTTCTAATACTTGTATATTTAGATATTACATTTAAGCCTTTATTGTATTTTATTCTTATTTATGGTGTGAGATAAGTATATGATTTCATTCAAATCATTCTTATAACCAAAGTATCTATACAGCTGCTATCAATAAACTAATATTACTGGATACAGAATTCCTTCAAATTAAAAGAGTTTCACATTTCTAGTTTCAAATAGTAAAAATAAGAAACATAAAGAATGATCTATTCAATGGCTTATGTCGTTTTAAGACAATATACAGAATGCACAATTTAGAGTGCAAATGAGTTATGGAGAGTTAACTGTTCCTGTGTTGTATTTTTTCTCCTTTAATACCTAGCTGCAAGATTAAGAATACATTTTGAAAGCAAAACAAACAAAAAAAGACATCTGACTTAAAAGGAGGAGGAGGTGTGAGTTGGAGAACTGGAAAGGTTGTACCTGGTTTCTACCTGAATACTGTCATGGAAGTTGGGTTGCTTGTGTAGAGCCACGCATGTGAAAGCCTTACTATCTACACAGAGATAACACACTTATCTACAGACTCAATGTTTCCCGAGCTCAAGGTAATCATATTTATAGAATCATTTTCATGGCTTTGAGTTGATTTTTGTGAATATTTAGTCCTAACACACTATTGCATACATCTGCAATTGTGAGTGGATTAAGCACATTTGCAATTTCCCTTGAAGGTAAAAATGAGTTTGCAAATCACACTGTCTGAAAGAGATAAATAATTCTCCTGGACTCGATACCATCTTGCACTAGAGAAACACTTACACAGACACTAGAGAAAGCGAACTTCCAAGTGATGGCAGATCACAGCTGCTGCAGAAATTTTAAGTGCCATGCATTAGAAATAATGAAAGTTTGCCAGTAGGCATGCAGAAAGCTGCACTTTCCTGAAACATCATGGGTACACAGTTCCAGACTCCATCACATGTATTATATTGTAAGGTATAGGGGTTGGGTTAACCCATGCGGATATGTAAGAGAATATATAAGAATAACCTGCTCTGATATACTTCTTCAATAATGATTCTAGGGCCTAGCACAATGGCTCAATGGTTATATCCTCACCTTGCAAGGACTGGGATGCCATATGGGCACTGGTTCTAATCCTGGCTACTTCATCCCCACTCAGCTCCCTGCTTGTGGCTGGGGAAAACAGCGGAGGATGGCCCAGTGCCTTGGAACTCAGGAACCGCATAGCAGACCCAGAAGTAACTTCTGGCTCCTTGCTTCTTAGAGGCTCAGCTCCAACCATTGGGGCCATTTGGGGAGAGTGACCAGCTGATGAAAGATCTTTCTCTCTGTCTCTCATTCTCTTTGTAAATCCGATCTGCCTTTCCAACAAAAACAAACAAATCCTTTAAAAAAAAGTTTTTCTAGTGACAAAGAGAAGCCTCTTCCTTCTGCATTCTAATGGTCTCCTTGTTCTTTCCTGGTAAAGGAAAAGGAAAATAAAAATTTTTAAAAAATGAGTCATTTTATGGACTAAGGATAAAACTTGGAGCATAATTCTCTTATGATTTATTTATTTATTTATTTATAATTTTTACTTTCAGGTATCACGTCTCCAAGATGCTTAACAGAAGTTTCCATCCAATCTCTTCTGAAAAACTGAGATTCTTCCTAGCAAGAACTAAGGAAGCAAATATTGAACTGAAATTGGTCCTAGTCTACTGCCCTCAATGTGCAGAACTTACTGAAATGTTATTTTATACACATGTTGTCCTTAGTTTAAAATCAACAGAACTTTTTTTTTTAAGTCAGGCAAATAAACAAATTCAGATGAATTAACGGTGGGTAAGAAATCATCAATTCTTTGGCTTTCCTATAATTTCCAGTTGTACAATCTTCGCACTTCTCTTAGGTCAGCAACACTTTGCCTTCTGAAGATATAACTACTCCTCACAAGTTATTAACTTCTGCCAGTGGAAATAAACAGTAATTGATTTTGTTCTGTGATTATTTAACATATAAATACTTGTTCATTGAGAAAAAATGATGTCTGGACAACTGATATTGTATACCTGCCAAATAACAAGCTGATGTTCATAAAATCTTATTGGAGGGCACCCAATGCTAGCTATAGAATTTCAAACTGCTGATTTGTAGAATTGAATAATGAAGGGATATACATTGTATGGTTGATCAGAATTCCTATCCTTACCCATAGCTGAACCCTAAATTTTCTATTTGGAAGCCATTTCAAAAAAGCTTTTTGATTTAAATTTCAGAGCAGATTTTTCCCCATTGTGTGTTCAAGTATAATAAATGCGAAGAAATAGTAGGTTTTTCCAACACATCCATTTTATTTATTATAGAATCCAGAAGCTTAAAAGAAACCGATATGTGCAATACTTAAACTGTTTTGAAGATAAGAAACCAAGGGCAATAATTAAGAATTCTAATTCTCTGCAGTTTGTTTCAAACATGTGAAACAAAAGACTGCATGTTCCTTGAAGCTGCCCCCTAACTGTGCATGTAATAGTTGATAATTAGACACATTTAATCTAATTTAAGATCATTTTTATTTGGCATGCACTTCATAGAAATAATATTCAACTGGGCACAGCACAGTGGCTTAATGCGTTCATTCTCTGTCTGCAAACACCACAATCCCACATGGCTGTCAGTTTGCATCCCAGCTGCTCCACTTCCCATACGCTCCCTGTTTATGGCCTGGGAGTGCAGTGAAGATGGCCCAAAGCATTAGACTGCAACAGGCCTGCAAGAGACCCAGAAGAAGCTGTTGGCTCCTGGTTTAGAATTAGCTCCATTCTGATTGTTATGGCCATTTGAAGAGGGAACCAGAGGATGCAAGATGTTTTTCTCTGTCTCTCCTTCTCTCCGTAAATCTGCCTTCCTAATAAAATAAATAAATCTTTTTTATTTAAAAAAAAAGAAGTAATATTCAACTGAATGATATTGTAACTCATAAGGTATTTTTAAATCACATTATTTGAAGGAAAATGCACATGTTCAAAAAACTGTATTATTTAATTTTCATATTAATTCTCTTACTTGCTTAAGGAAATCATCACTTGAGAATAATCTGAACTCTGAAATATATGTAACATTTCTTCCCTGTGTTTCTTGTATTTGCGGAGGGGAGAGTTGTGGTACATTGCTTAAGGTGACTGATTATAGGAGGAAAAAAGAAGAAGAAAATAAATTGAAGCAACAGAAATGTTAAAATTTCCAGGATATTTTCTCCATATTTGGGAGAGAAATGAGAAAACATGAAAGAAAAGTGCTGAGTATGTTGGCCAGGAAGGCTCCCAGTGGCAACAAACGAGATCCTGTACTGCCTCTCCATTACAGACAACACAAAAGGAGGAAAGAAAATGACAGCATCATGGCAGGCTGCAAATAACTAATTTCTTTCCAGCACATCTTTATTTTCAGTCTAACGCCTAGCAGGGAAACCTCAGGGACTCTGTCAGCCACCTACAGGCCAGATTCACAAGATACAGTCTGATTATTAGCAGCATTCATATGCATATTTTTGTATTTTTTTATCTCTCTACCCTGAAGCTACTATAAGAAGACATAATCTAAGAAGAAACACTTAGGTTCCAGTAGGAAGAACCACCTGTTTTTTCTTTCTCTTTTTAAAAGATTATTTATTCTTATTTTTTATTAGATAGTCAGATGTACAGAGAAAAGGAGAGACAGAAATATCTCCCACCCACTCATTCCAACCCCCCAAGTTGCTGCAATCACTTAAGGTGAGCCAATCCAAAGCCAGGAGCCAAAAGCTTCTTCCAGGTCTCCCATGCCGGTGCAAGGTCCCAAGGCTTTGGGCTGTACTTGACTGCTTTCTCAGGCCACAAGCAGGGAGTTGGATGGAAAATGCCGCAGCTACAATACCAACCAGTTCCCATATGGGATGCTGGCATGTTGAAGCAGAGGATTTAGCCACTAGGACATAGCACTGAGCCCAGAATTGCTTGTTTAAAAAAAAAATATTTTTTTAGAAGATTGGTAGGGTAGAGGAGTAAAAAAAGTTTAAGATAATCATATCATTTTTATTCAGCCTGACAAGCTAATCCCTAAGTGCAAGACTTTTTAACAGCTGCAAATGTCTAGTTGTGCATAAATGTGACTGACCAGCCACAAACATCAATTAGTGAAAGCAAAAGGAAGCCATTTAGCCACTTGTTACTTTACCAGTTTCTGCATTTCAATGAATTCTAGATGAAAAGTACCTGATGGAGGAATTCTTAAATATATGGATGTGCTAGTTTAATGAAATAATGTTGCAGGAAAATATATAGTTCTGATAGAAGCATTGCATTGATACAGCATAAAAGGCACACAGGTAGGTGAATCATTCGCTATTTATTTGCAATTTCTTAAATTCTAAAATATGAAAGCAGTCTGTTCTCTTTAAAAGACAGAAGAAATCCCAGGTAGCGACTTGGTAATCAAGCATGTTTGAGAGATTATTCATGTAGATATTGATCTTTCTTATGAATTATTTAATGTATAATCTGCTCCTAATTTGCCATACATAACCACATTTCCTCTGCTAGGTGGTAAGCACAGTTTATATCCAACTGGTTTTAGGAATCTCAAAGAAAATTTACAGGAGACTAAATTCAACATTCACACCATTACAAAATAAGATACAGAGCTCACTGATTTTATTGCAAATTATCAACTATTTCTGTTCTAAAATGCTACACATTCCTGTATGTCATGTAAGAATGTAATGGGATAAGAACCTCTATGATTTTTTTTCAGTTATCTACTTTATCTTGCAATATGTTCACAACCTATTTATAACAACAAATTCAAAGAGAAAATGGTTTAAATATATATCATACTAGTGTAATCTAAGCATATTGTTTGCTGTAATTGCTTTTCAGAGCTGATTATTAAGATACTGTCCACAATGCCTAAAGCCTCTAGCTCTCCAAAAATTGAAAGCATTCGCCAGTAAATCACAACTGTTTTACCATATGCCTCATTGTTCTGCCAAGCATTACCAGCCTGTTCTACTTTTAAGCAAATTTCATTATATTATAGCTCAGAGCAATGCTCATTAAAAAGTATTACTGAAAAATGTCAAGTTGTTTTTATATAGAAACTGGAATTTATTTTCTCCTAAAAGGCAGATATTTATTGAACACAAGACATTTTTAAAATGGGGCTTTCATTTCTCAAGTTGCTTTGAAAATTGTCAGTTCCAATCCTGATTGTGTGGGTTCCAGATAAAACCAAATGATCGTCCGAAGTGCTGCATGCCTCGCATCAATTAATATTTCGTTGTGTCTCCTCTTGATGTAAGTCAGCCATAAACTTTCTAGAATCAACCTGGACTTGATTACTTTCAAGTTACAAAATATCCACATTCATTCTATTATTGGTCAATCAGTTTATTCTCCTGGACCTCTGCCAGAGTTTTTCTACTGTCTGCCTCAGTGAACATACCGTTAGTGGCCATAAACTTCATTACAGTCTATTCACCGGATAGCAGAATATAGCTCAAGGAACACACACTCCTACCACAGGTAATTATGTGACCTTCATCAAGTCCCCTTTCCTTTCAGAGATATATCTTCTTTTGCATATGGAATGTCAACACCCTGCTCTGTTGTTTCAAAACAAGCTCTTGTAAACACAAAATTTAGTCAAGCATATTTCCATATACAGCATTTCATTTACAACAAGCGAAACATAAAATCAGAAACCTCAATTTTTAAAAGTCAACTCTTATAAGGAAAGGCTTTATCTTTTCTTTACAACGTAAAACTCTCATCAATCAATAACCAGATTAATTTCCAGTTCCTACCATAATGAAGTTTAGTTCTATACCTAATGAAGAGTCATTCAATGCTTCAATTTAAATTATGAAAGAGCAAGCCCTCCCCTTCCTCTGAGGATGAATTACTCTGAATCCCATGAGCAACATCAGATTAAATTCTCACTGTCACATTTTACATTTAAGCTCATAATAATAACTGTAATATTATCAGTTACTGAAACAAGTGTTTAGCCTAGCTGCTAAGATGCTGATGGCCCACAATAGACCATCTGGGTTCAGTTGACTCTAGCTCCCCATTACAGCTGTCTGCCAATGCAGATCTTGGGAAACAGTAGATGAAAATTTAAGAAGTGGGTTGACTCCCTTGCGAGAGACCTGGATCAACATCCTGGATCCCCACTCTGGTCTTGCCCATGCCTTGGTCACTGCTAGCATCTGGAGAATAAACTGGTAAATATGAGCTTGCTCTATTTCTTTTTTCTCTCTTTCTCCTTCCCTTCTCAAAAAAATTAAAACTAACTAAATAAATGAAAGTAATGATTATTATTCTGGTTATTATTCAATCCTAAGTAAAAAATAACTCTCGGATGATTCTCAGGACTGTTTTAAAGTAAGGGCCATCTCTGAAGGTGCACTTTATCATGTTGTAAGGCCTACTCTTTGTTTTATGCAGTAAGATAAACGGTAATCAAGTTGCTTTTGATGGAAAAGAAGTGTGAAAAGATGCATAGGACACAGCAGGGATTAGAACAGGTGTGGGATGAAAAAGAATAGGCCTATTTCATTCGCCTTGTTAATGTTTATGAACAGTCTAAGCAGAACTGAGTGGGTTACCTATATATAAAACTCAGTTCTTTCTTTGCACGATGTGCTGTAAAAATCTTTTTTTCATTCCCACCGGGACTACTATCAAGTATTCCCTGTCTTCTCAGATAGGAGTAAAAGGAGGTCAGTCAAATCACTTGCTGGGAGTCTATATTAACCCTTCCTATCTAGGTATGTATCAGCTATACCATAGAGACTTCATCACACAAATACACAGGTGACAATGAGGCTTGGAGTAAGCAAAGCTGATTCTGGATGTCAGTGTAGAAATAGTATAAATTTTAGGATTTTAGTTAGCATTTGTTTGGAAACAGCTCAAACAGGATGACAAAACTATTATCTCGGAGGCCCCACCCGGTGTTTCCTAAACATGTTAATATTTACCGTTTGCACCCGAAAATTAGGTCTGGACACTTTGGTGTATAGGATACATGTTTATTGAGTGGACGTTGAGTAGGTCCTGATGTCGGGGGGTTTGTTGGGCGGGGGAGGGCGTTGTAAATGGGGTGGTTTGGTGGGGGGCGTGGATGTGGTGCTTGTTTAATTGACTTGGTAGGTTCTTTAGCTTTGTGGAAGTGGAGGTATGTGGTTGTGGGTGGGGTTAGACGGAGATGTGGGGCGGGGCGTTGTGGGGTTTTAATGGAGCGGCGTGGGGCTTGCTGATTATGGCGGTGGCGACTCGGTTCGTGGGGATTCTTTTTTGGTGCCGGAGGTGGGTGTTTTGGTGTGTTTATTGGGGGGGGGGGGGGGGAGTGGCTTTTTAAGTGGGTGGGGATAGCGGGAGGATGGTGTGTCTGGGGTGTTTTGATGGGGTGTTTTGATTGTATATATGTGGGAGGATGGATGTCTAGGGTTGGACTCTGGTGGTGGATGGGGAGGGTACAGTGTTCTTGAGGGTTATAAGTTGAGGGTGAGTGGCCTACTGAGAGGTTGTTTTTGAAATAGGGGCGGGGAATGGGTGTTCTTTTTAAGGGATTGTGTTTTACGAGCGGTTTGTGGGTTGAGTGTATTAGGAAAAATAACACATATTTTATGCTCAGGCTCTCGAGGTGGGGATTTCGTGTCCCGGTCGTGTGATTGTGACTTGGGGTTTTGGGAAATGCGCGGGGGTTTAAGGCGTCAGGATAATTTCGGTTAGGTGCATACGTTGATGAGGGGGGTTGTGGGAGGAACGAATGTTTTGAGAGTAGGGGTGGGCCTCGGGGGGGAAAGTCGTAATAACTGCTCAAGTTGGCTGGGGGGTGTAGTAAGGCATATCGAAGGTGGTTATGTCCACTTACCGGCGTCAGCTCTGTTGGGGTCGGGAGGACTAGTAGGGTGTGGTTGGTGGGTGTAAGTGGAAGGTGTTTAGGTATAGGTTATCGAAATACAAACCGGAAAGGGGTTACAAATCAGCACTAACACCAAATTGCACATATCAAAACTTTACCTGCATAATTCAACAATACATACCCCCAAATTCAACCATACAAAAATCACAACCCACAAATTACTATCAAACATACCCCCAAAACAACCATCCCACACCTAACACCCACCCCCCCTCAACCAACAAATCATTTCCCCCCCCCAAATCCCATTCCCCTAACCCTTAAACAGAACTAACCACCCAAACCTCATACAAACAACCCTTTTCCCCTCACCCCTCCCCCCCCCCCCCCCCCTATTAAATACACCAACCCCCCCAAATCCCCCCCCAAAACCTACACAACAAATCTAAAAACAAACCCCCACCCACTTACACTTAACCCATTCCCACAAAAATTCAAACTTCCGTCTTACCCCATGGCTTTCCCAGCCACCCGCCTTAATCTGGTCTTTTTCCTTTGTCCAGCTAGACCTTGTACCTCAATTTTTTATCAAGTAAAAACCAGCCCTCCAAAAAAGGCCAGGACCTTCGTGCTCTAAGTCACCCGTTCTACCCGTAGTGATTGCAGAGTTTCAGCTTCCAAGATAAACAAGCAATATGAATGTCATCTATTCCAACATGAGGATGCTTTCTACCTTTTTTTTTTTTGAGCAAATCAGCTAGGATGGTGGATGACTTAAGTTTTTATCTTATTAAATGATTCAGACTCAAGAAAACATATCACACACCCATGAGTAAGATATTCTTCAAACTAAGAGTAAAATGTAATCTTGGGTCCTTAGAAGCATGGATATGAGAGTGAGGGGGTGCCCAGACAACTTTCAATTAAAAAAAAATTGCTCAACATTTTTCATAATAAATTGGTTTTAATTGTGAAGTATTGGGAGTAAATTGCATATTGCCTACATCCAGTTAAAGGTAAAAATGACTCTCACATAGATCATTTTAATGTATTTGGCTGTTTAAGGGCAGAATTTGGATTTACGTGCTGTGTGGCAGCATACTGGCTGCTGCTTGGGTATCTGCATCTATATCACAGCACCTGGGAGTAAGCCCCACCTCTGCTTTTAAAAAAAGTTAATTTGAAAGAGATACAGAGAAGGAAAGACAGAAAAATGTATGTGTGTTTGGGTGTGTGAGATAGAGAGAGAGATAGAAGAGAGAAAACCTCCCGTTCTCTGGTTCACCCACCAACTGCCAAATGGTCGCAATGGCCAGGGCTCGACCAGACAAAGCCAGGACTGTAGGTAGGTCAGGATCCTTGACTTCTATTTAGGTCTGCTATATGAATATTAGGGACCTAAGGACATGAGCCATATTCTGTTGCCTTTTCATGCATATTAGCAGGGAGCTGGATCAGAAAAGGGACAACCTGGACTTGAACTGGAACTCCTAGGGGATGCCAGCATTGCAAGTGGTTGACTCTGTGTCTCACCTGTCTGGCTCTTCCAGCCCCTATTTGTGATCCAGTGTCTTGCTAATACACCCTGGGAGGCAGCTGATGATAGCCTAAGTGTGCTGCTGTCAAGAAATCAAGATGGGGCTCAAGGCCCCTGACTTAGCTCTGAGCCAGCCCTGTAAGCTACCAGCATTATTTCAAATAAACAAGCTAAAGAATTAAAAGAAGTTTTGAGAAACAATAGACCGTGTAATTTTCCTGTTGAAAAGTAAACACACACACACACACACACAATTGGCAGTGATACAGGAATGAAGGTCAGAAACTTCCAAAGCTCTGGAACATTTTACAAATCCTTTTGGACCTAGGCATCAAGTAACTTGTCCATACCACGGAAAGCATCACAACGGGCACTCTAAAAAGGAATCAGAGACGTCTTCTGCTAACAACCTGGCACACGATCGGCAGCAGTTCCAGTAATCCCTCTGCATCAAAGCTTCTGTATGTTATTAGACAGGAAAATTAAACTGCTTGGGAGATCCAGAGAGATAACATGTGAGAAAGAAAACTGAAAATAAGTGTAGGACAAGGTTATGAAAAGGGTTAACATATCAGGATTCACAGTCAGTTTCAGAGTATACCCTCAAGGTCTAGTTCTGCTTCAGGTAAGGATATGAGGATAAATTTGTGTATGCTATTATATTCCTTGGATGGCAGTGGTGGGCCATTGGGGCCAAGAGCAAATTAGTTAATTAATTTAGAAACTTTCCTTATACTTGTTTATCACTATCAATCTAACTGAACTCTGTGTTTCATTTACTTAGTCAGCAACTGAGAAAGATCACTGGGGAGGAGAATTCTCCTATTTTATAACCAGGGCCACCAGTTATTTAGAGGAACAAGTGTTCCCCACTAATCAAGTCTCAGGAAGCTGTCACTAGGAGAATTACAGCTCTGGCACAGGCGGATCATAGACTCAGTTTACGCTTCAAGAAACTCTATTTAGTGGTGACTGCACATTTTTAAAAATCTTGCTGCACACAACCTGATCCTGCACTACTCAAACACATCAATTGTTATGATTCATTATTCTTCAAAGGCCTAAGGTTGGTGTTCAATATTCCACAGGGAGCTCTGAAAATGGATTTGTCCCTTCACTGAGTTATTAGGCAAGTTTCAACGTGCCTTTTCCACAGCATGAGAGAGTCCGCAGAACCAAACCTCTAAATTCAAACAGGACCTTGTGTTTTACGACACATTGAACAGGTGTTAGTCACACATTATTGGTTTCAAATACAAGTTTCTGTCCAGGCTCTCTTCTCTGATTCCTTCTGTCCTACCAGCTCGATCCCTAGCCTGTCTTTCCTCTCTACCCAGAGCTACACATTCTCTTTCCTTTATAAAGTTCCGTCTAAAGGAGAGGAATATCTCTTCCAGTGGATTTCACAAAGCTTTTGATGTTCATCATCCCCCTCTAAAACATCTCTCCTCTACTTTGCTTGTAAAGCTATTATCCACTCTAACTTCGCACTCTCACTACGGCATCCAATCCTTTTAAAAGACCTTACAGGATCTGTGAACATCTCTGATTCCAATCTTTTCATTATGAAGGATTTTTAAACCTGAATCCAATTGTAACAGTTATTTTCAACTTTGTGCATTGGGGTTGCAGAAGGATTTAATGAGGGATCTGAGAGCTCTGAGTCAGATGTCAAAGGCAGGGTGCTAAGGAAAGCATACTCTGATGGGCTCTGCTGAGGCTGCCTTCCACTCTGCAAGGTGAGATTACCCATGGATGGTGGGCACCCCTATTTAGTCATGTTATTTGTGCTTGACCTCATGACTAATTTTCCTATCTGCATTTCTGCTCTCTTAATCATGAATCCAGTCAACTAATTCATTCTCCATTTCCATGACCTTTGGAAATGCAAATATGATTCAGGATGCCCTTGCGAAGTTTTTCAGTGTTTGTCCACACCCTTAGAAAATAAATCCAAGCTTAATAGAAGTAGAGAAGTATGCCATTCCTGGTCTGCCTTTCCCTAGCTGTGTAGCCCCCTCTATTCCTATCTTCTCTCCTCCTTTCCTAGATAATTTCTTTAAGCATTAACCAGTCTGCAGCGTTATACGCAGTCTTCTATATTGTTCGAACTTACTGCTTTGGGGCTTCTACGAGAACACTTTTTATTCATGCACCTTAATTAATGGGCAATGCAAAGAAGAGCTTAATTAACAGTTTCTCTTCCTCCACGTCCCCCTTCAAATTACTGCGATTATTATAGTAGGTGCACATCAAGTATCTGATGCACTGAAATTAATTAGCTTGATAATTCTTGCTTTATTTTGTGGGCTATTCATTTTATGTTCTTTAAGACCCTCTTTAAATTGTCACCTCCTCATTGAAATCTCCCTTGACCTCTGCAGGATGTCTTTAAAAACCTCCTTTTATTTCCCCTTAGTACTGAGATTGTCCTGAGCTTTCACAATCTATCACATACTGCGTTATTTACCTGTTCGACTTCTGTAACCATCTCATCAGACCATCAGCCTTTTGGTCAGGAGATATGCCACAGTTTTTAAAAAAAAAATCATTTATCTATCTATCTATCTATCTATCTATCTATCTATCTATCTATATTGATTTATTGTATTTTTAATGCCTAACATATTTGATCCTAGAAATGATTCATGACAACATATTTTATTAAAATATGAAAAAGTTAAATGAAACAGTGCAATGAAGTGTAAATGTGAAGCATCTCATAGTAGTTTTGTAAATCTGGATGAATCCACCTATGTCAGGGCCAGCTTTTTGAGCTTTATAGCAGGATTAATAATATAATTTCCTATCTCCCTCTCCAGGGTTTGTGAGATCAGACTAGTTCCTATAATTGAAAGATATATGGTCTTAGTAGTAATTAATGCCAGCTGGTTACTTCATTTCCTGACTGCTGCACTTTCTAGACTCTGGATGTCCATTTTAATATTAGAGTAGGCATCATGCTCACCTGCTATTTCATTACTATTTACTATTATTTCATTACTATTTTCCCTAGGTCTCAATATTTCATCTGTAAAATACCACTGGTAGTTTTTCACTAAATGAGATAATGCATAAATGGTATATACGCAACTTAATTAATAGCTAACAGTAATGAAAGCCTAATAATAGTTTCTCTTCTCCTTTGAATTATTATTATTATGAAAGGTACACAATAAATATTTCATGCAATGAAATTAATTAGCTGGAGACTTTTTTACATATCTGGAAGTATTTTCAGTTCTGCTCCACCGCTTATACTCCAAGGGAGACAAGGAAAGTTCTTAAGCCTTAGATTCTTTCCTCTGGAGCACATGTCAGAGGGCTCCACTTTGGTCTTGCAGCGCTGCCCTTGAAGGTGATACTTCATCCTATGAAATCAGTTGTGAAATTTCCTATACAGAGGAAAGAAAAAGCCTACAACAGCTAGAGTGATCTGCCTTCCCTGCCGTTCCCTTCACTGAATAATTTTGCCATAAAAAATAAGGGGGATATCTCCTTTTATTGAATTATGACAAATTTTCTCCGTACTTATTCCTCTTGGAGCTTAGGAATGTCCTACTTCCCCTCCACCCCATGACACTCCCACTGAGATGACATGTGACACATCCTGGGGAAAGTATTAGAACCAAAGAGAAGGTTAAGGCCGTAGCACATCCATCAGCTCTCACATTGGCTAAGGAAGAATAGTCACTCCTCCCCTGTCTCCTCGGTCCACATTTCTCTGCTTTATTCCACTTGTCAGGAAGGAATTTACAGATAAAATCTCTGCAGAGCAGCAGGGACACCAACTCTCCCCCTTTTCTCCCTCCTTGAAGTAGTGCTTCAATAGGTACTTCATACCAGACACTGTGACTCCAAGCACACAAGGGCCTATCCTTAAAGAAATACGGGAGGACACAGCATAAAGCCAATGTGCTCCTGTGAAATGCCAAAATGAATACACTGTACTCAATCCTTATTAAAATTGTATCCGTAGAATTTTATAACTAAAGTCTTAATTTTTTTACGATGAGATTTCTTTTTTTAAAAATTTTTTAGGTAATATTCACCATGTTCTTAATCATTTTGGAGGCCTACAATCCTTTAGGACCCACTGTAGCTCAGACTATCGAGAAGGTGAAAATGAATAATATGCAACGAACATTTACTAAGTACAAGTTAAATGTCTTTCTTCAGTGTATCTCTGTAGCTGTGTGTGTGCACATACACACACAAGAAAAACCCTATGTGGCAATGTGCTTATCATTGCAACTATTTTATTGCTGAGGTAACATCAGATAAACAATTTATCCAAAACCTCACTGTTAATAGCTGGCCTTGACCACAGGTATCCTACTTTTGAGCACAGATGCTTAGACACACGCACGATGACAGGCTATTTCCAAAGATGCTTCAGAGAAATCATTGAGAGAAAAGCACTGAAGTGTCATGATCTTTTAAATCGCACCCATTTAACAGATTCACCAAACTGCCAACACATTGAAGAGCTGTGTTTCTGGTGCTTTTCATTTTCAGTAGATAATAGAAATAAGTTTCACATTGCACAAGAGAATCATAGTTAGGCTCCTGCTGAAATGTTTATCACGTATTTATAGAATTCTTTGGTTTTTGTTTGTTGTTTGTTGGCTCTAACTGAGGCTGAAATTTGTACAAAAGGGCACAGAGACCAGGCCAGCTCCTCTGAAAACAACGAAGCAATTTAATATCTTAAAGGACAATGGAAATTCAATATATAATTGGGGAATAAAATCCTATTTCCTTCTCATAGTCTTCTAGGCTTTCATAAGATCTCCTGTGTCCATAACTAATTGCTATCTTCAAAAGAGAAACATTAACACTGTGGTAACGCAACAAAACTCTTTTGATAACTGTTAGGGAATCGAGTCTTAGAAAAACAGAAGAGGGCTCCTCTCCAACATTAAGGATGAGAGACGTACACTGTCTCTAGAGGGGGAAAAGTTATAACCACCTATATTCTTCTGTTTTCTCTCTTCTCACATCTTTCTCACATCTTTTCACATTTTTCTCACATCTCATGGAATTTTGTCATCATCACACTCTGACACGGGTAAAGTCATGGACAAGAAAAACTTGAAGCAAACGACGCATTTGTGTAACAATTGAAGACTGATGAGGTATGTGTATGCTTGAGGGAAAAGGGAAATGAAGAAGAGGC
The DNA here is from genome assembly GCF_017591425.1 of Ochotona curzoniae. Taxonomy (NCBI): domain Eukaryota; kingdom Metazoa; phylum Chordata; class Mammalia; order Lagomorpha; family Ochotonidae; genus Ochotona; species Ochotona curzoniae. The sequence continues at coordinate 66,485,728 of NW_024466599.1, forward strand.
ACCGTTGGATGCAGAATACATTTAGAAGCAAGGCTTTTTTCTATGTACTTCAACAGAGCCAGTTTGAAGATAAATGTATCGAGCATAGAAAGGTGCTTGCACAGTATTTTAGCCATGCTCCTTACAAGAATAAAAATCTGACTGTCGAATCAGAGTAGTGATGCAGGGTGCAGGTGACACACAACAATAAAAGTAGTGAATCAGTGGTCAGCGATTTTTTTTTTTCCGAAGCTTTTAGGGGCTCAGGAGAGCAAGACCTATTTTGGATAGCAGTGGAGAGATACTGTTGGACAAATTGATGTGTACCAGCAATATCTTAAATTAATTCTTTGCTTTTGATCCCATATAAAACTAAAGTTAATCGCTGCAGTGAGTGACTGGTTTTTATCCCTAAGAGAGGAAGGAAATTTTGAATGATCTGGCCCTTTGCATCTGGACCTATAATTAGATAAGTATAATTTATGTGCTAGGCAAAGCTCTCAACTATAATGAATCACAGCCTCACTCATTTTAAAAGAAGATTCACAAAAGTGAAAGATGGCCTTTTAAGTAATATGTTGCTTTTTACAACCTTTCAAAAACCACAGAAATCAGAAAAGAACAAGGAGCTGATATTTCTAAGCATCAGAAGGAACAGAAATTGACTTTGAAATGCTTGGTTAAACATTCTCCTTATGATTTATAGGCTGAGGTGTCACACTCACAAAGTAGGGTGGCAGAAAGGGAACTGAAATCATGATCTGGAAACCACCCATATCTGCAGAACCTAAATTGTTTGTAAAAATGCATATTCCTTGCTGATTTTCGAAAGCTTTCAATGTTCTCTATTTTTATTAAGTTCTGCCAGGATTAGCAGGATTCTTGACTTGAACACAAGAGTGAGTGAGGGTGGGAGGTTTGGAGCAAATCAGAACAAGTCTTCTTATAACCCAATAAGGCTTCAGGATTTAACAATGCCCTGTTCCCCAGTACTTTCAGCATTAATAATGCAGTATATTGGGCTTAATCTCAACATAGGATAGCCATGAATCCATAGCAATCAACATGGTTTGTTGGTGTCTAAATTCAGCTAAGCAAATTAAATACAATATTTTTTGGCGAAACTTCCTCAGGCAGATAAACTCTACAACTGGACACAAAAGAGTATTATGTGGACTGTATTAATTATTCAGTTTGAATATGCAGATTGTAAGACTAGCCTGACAAGATAAATAGAAAATTCAGCAAAACAAAAAAGAATACAAATTACTGGAAATCAGATTTTTATCCAACAATCTAAGGAGTTAGCTTAAGGGAATAAATCAGTATCTTTGTTGATAATAAGCCAGTTCAAAGATAAGAGATCAACCCTAAACATCCAAGTAAAAATAGAATCAAGGAAATTTCTTGTATGCACTGAGCTACCAAAGGATACTTGATTTTGGCTAACATGAGGATTTGGGCAAATTTTAGGGAACACAATGTGAAAATGCACTCACACTATGTCTGACAAGAGTCACCAAGGAACTTTCTGAGATCTTACTGGGTCATATTTAAGAAGCATCCACCTGCCATTGCAGGGCACTATGGGAGTGTATCTTATAAGTTATACAGGCAAATATTCCTTAGTTTAGTCAGTGTGTGTGTGTATGCGAGTGCAGGATGCAAGGGGGCATGGATTACATGTACTGATTCAATTATTTTTAAATAGCAATATATTGTCTTTAGCAACTTGCATTGTGATTTACTATTTCTATGTCTTGTCTCTCTTACAGTCTGTAGATGTAAAATTGATTGGAGAATGAATTTAATCACTTTGAAAAGATTTCTTCTATTCACTGTGTCACTCTCCAGATGGTCCCAAAGATCAGCGCTGTGTCAGGCCAAAGCCAGGAGCTTCATCTGGTTCTTCCACATGAGTAGCAGGAGTTCAAACACTTGAACCATCCTCTGCTGCTTTTCCAAGGCCATTAGCAGGGAATTGGATGGGAAGCGGTGTAGTTGGGAAACAAAGCAGTGGCTTTGTGTGAGATGCCAGCAGTGCAGGCATGCTTTACCTACTACACCACAACAAAGGCACCCTGAATTCATTGACTTTCACATCTAAAGTACCTAGTATTGTATGTAATACTGTTTTCATAGATGCTTGTCAATCCAACATAACCTTTAAATATAGGAATCCTGAATTCATTAACTTTAACATCTAAAGTACCCAGTATTTTATGTAATACTTAGCACAATTTTCATAGTAACATACCAATACGATATAACCTTTTAAATATTTATTTGGAGAAAGGATTATGTATCAGTCAGTTAATGAGCATTAACACAGTACTGCTACAGTTCTGGCATGTGTTAAAGCACTTAGGATTTGAAAATGAATAGGAAACAGCCCTGTATTTTTTTTTTTAAAAGATTTATTTCTATTATTTTTTTTTTATTGGAAAGGCAGATATACAGAGAGGAGAGACAGAGAGGAAGATCTTCCATCCGATGATTCACTCCCCAAGTGAGCGCAACGGCTGATGCTATGCTGATCTGAAGCCAGGAGCCTCTTCAGGGTCTCCCACGCAGGTGCAGGCTCCCAAAGCTTTGGGCAGTCCTCGACTGCTTTTTTTTTTTGGGCAGGGAGCTGGAAGGGAAGCGGGGCTGCCAGGATAGAACCAGCACCCATATGGGATCCTGGGCGTGCAAGGCGAGGACCTTAACCACTTGCGCCACTGCGCCACTGCGCCGGGCCCCAGCCCTGTACTTTATAAGGTCTAGCAATTCAGGAAAATTCTGAGTGTATTATAATGCTGTGATAAACAGGCTGCTAAGTAAATATTCTTTTGGTAATGATAACTAATGGTGTTAATATGTAATTTTACATAGATGCACACTAAAAATTTTTGGAAAAATTCAGATTTAGCCTTGTGAGTGTTACATTACATCCAATGGTAAAATGTATAATTTATCATACTCTCCATTTGTTGCTAGAAAGACAAATGTGATTTTAATTTTAAACATTGTTTTTGCTGTGAGTTTTTGCCTAGGTCAGAAGACAGTACATTTTACCAATGTTCACCCTATTCTCTTTTCTCTTTTAAAAAGTTTATTTATTTTTATTGCAAACTCAAATATAAAGAGAGGAGGAAAGACAGGGAGAAAGATTTTCCATCCAATAGTTCACTCCCCAAGCGGCCACAATGGTCAGAGCTGCACCCATCCAAAGCCAGAAGCCCAGAGCCTCTTCCAGGTCTCCCATGTGGGTGCAGGGCCCCAAAGTTTTGGGCCATCCTCTACTGCTTTTCCAGGCCACAAGTAGGGAGCTGGATGGGAAGCATGGCCTCTAGGACACGAACCGCTGTCCATATGGGATCCTGGGTGCATACAAGGCAAAGACTTTAACCTCTAGACTACCACACCGGGCCCATTCCCTATTCTCTTTTTAAAATTACCCACTGTGACAGATGCAAAAGAAGAAAAATTAAGGAGACTCTTTAGGATTCTCTGTTAGGTCAACCGAAAAAGTGTATGGAAGATTCAAACTCAGAGAGCACTGATCTTAGAGATCTATTCTCAGTTGTAAATGTCAAAACTATCGTGACTCAGAGAAGGTACTCATCTTCCATGGGTCAGGAAGACATTTGGATGGGAATCTCTAATGTTGCTTCTAACTCTGACTCACTGGAGTTTAGTTATAGGAAAAATCCTCAGAATAGATTTCATGAAGAAAGAGACTGGATCACTGACAATCAGCACATGGGAAATTCCCTCTCCCCACTGACATCGGTCTTTGACTTACTGATCATTCACAAATTCTCAGCGTCACAATCTCCATGCCTTCAACAATTTCACAAACGCATTTGGGTTAGGACATACGAGTGGATAGGAACAACCTCCAAGAAAAGCAACGCCACCAAACACGGGTGTATCCATGCACACATTCAAACTGTCAAAACTAGAAAAAAATTTTTTTCTTCAAATTGTAGGATAGTATGTTATCTATTCACCTTCCTAGGAAACATGGCAGGTGGCCAATGTCAATACATCATGTTTTCTCTAAAATCAGACATAGAAAAAAAAAACTATAAATGATTTTCTTAAAGCCAATTTCTGAGACTTTGACAGTACTGAGGGACAAAGGTATCACTCCTGGATTCCACCTAACTGAGAGATACATGCTTCCATACCCTGGGTATCTCCAGCTCTGATATCACCAAACTGTATTTCTTCCTGTTAGCAGTTATAAAACAACAAGGACGATGGCATAGCATGTTAAGCTGCCACCTAGAGTGCAAGCATACCATATTGGGGAACAAATTGAGTACCGGTTGGTCCATTTCCAATCCAGCTCCCAGCTAATGTACTTTGGAAAGCCACTGAGGATGGCCCAACTGTTTGGGCTCCTGCATCCACATGGGAGATTCTGAAGAAGGTCCTGGTTCCTGGTTTTTGTCTTGCCCAGCCTTGACCATTGTGGCCGTTTAAGGAGTGAACTGGTCGATAAAAGACCTCTATCTTCCTGTGTGTAACTCTGCCTTTAGAATAAATCAATCTTTTATAAACAAATCCAGCAGGGCCAATAGGTTTATCCAGCCCTAACACATTCCACTAATCACCAGCAAATAAACATGTTGTCTCTCCGAGACATCAACATTATTCATCTAGGGGCAGGTCTGATTGCTCTGGGCATCCAATTTAGGGAAATGTTATACATTTAGGTAAATTCAAATGTAGGATATACTTCTCAGTCAACAACGTTTTATAGAGTGTCTTGTTTAAAGGAGATGAAGTAAAAAATTACTGTCTTAGATATTTGTTTTCCCAGCATTTCTTGCCCTTTCTCAGAATGAGATTCCAGCTTTAGAGACACTGAGAAACCAAGAACCAAGGGACCCGTTGCTTAGAAACGGCCTGATTACAACTAACTCACTCAGCTGCAAGGAAATTCTACCTGATCCTTTAGGACCATCTGTCAAGCTTCATTATAATGATAAAGAAAATTTATACTTTCATAAAACCTTCAAAAATTATTGCCACAAAAACTCTGAAAAATCTGTGCATCTGCTTTGGGGAAGAAATTGGAAATTAACATGACCATTCAGTGTCAAAAATTGACAGGCTAGACAAAATAAAGAAAAATTAGTTCAGCACCAAGCACAGAATTCAAAAATCCAAAATTCAAATCCAGTGCTAACTAATAATGTCTGGGAATTGCACTGTCTGCCATGGGGTTAGGGCTAAGGCGGCCAGGAAGCCACTAATAAAAGGCATTTGTATTCTGCAGCTGCTCTGCGTTGCTTGAAGTTCACAGTACAACTTTCAATCAGATGCTGCCATTAACAGTTGCTTTGAAATACACATCAGTTGGTGTTGTTGTGCCATATCAGGTGGACAAAATTTGGGCAATAGCTTTATAATAACATTGAAGTTAGGTAAGAATGTTTATAATTTGTTTTTAAAAATTGAAATAAGTTTCAAAAGGATCTGTTTTACATTTCAGTAAAAATAGTTTAACAGATACATGATTGGACACATCTTAATTCGCATGTATATACACATAAATATACATGGAATTTCATATGCATACACACACATACAACAGAGGATTTTTTTCCATTTCAAGAATAACACGAATTATAAATGCATCGGTGAATGCTGGTTTCAATTGAAAGAATTTCTTTTCTTGCTATTGATCCACTCAGATACATTACACTAAGCTCTTTTTCAGAGTAACACAAATATGGCTTGAGATACCTCTTAATATGGGCTTGGTCATGATCGTCTTGATAATTAACTCTAGACACATTTATCATACTCTGGTTGAAGTATAAGTGTGTATGTTTCAGTGAAACTCAACTATCATCATTTTGAAAATTTATATCTCGTATAAAAAATAGAAGACAAAATAAGTTCACTACATCTATTTTTTAACATTTAAAGATATTATTATTATTACTATTATTATCATTATTGCCAGCATTTTATCATGGTCAGTAAATCACCACCTATGACTCTAGAATCTCAAAGAGACACCAGTTTATAAATTGGCTCCTCCACTTCCAATCCAGGTCATTCTTAAATGGCCTGAGAAAAACAGCAGAATATGGTTCAAGTGTCTGGGTCCGTGACACACACATGGAAGACCCAGACTTATTCAAAATAAATAAATAATTTTAAAAGAGATTATTACTTTAAAACCACTTTTACTGGTATGCTATTCACCACTCCATGTTTATCTAGAGTTAAGTGCCCTTTATCCACAGCAGCAGGGATAAATAGTTTCATGGGCCAAGAGTAGAGGTGCCAGTTAAAGTCTTTACTTGAAGTTACTGTGTTTCAGTACTTCAGATATTCCATGAACATCACTGGTGTTCTCAAATGCAGTTCTGGTCTAAACTGTAGGTTCTCGAAATTCCAGGTTTCAGGGAATGTATTACCATTACATTCAAATCCTCAGAATTTGTTTCAGTATTAACAGAGCAGATATAATTGGATATCTGCAGAACTGGTGAGGAACTAGCACCACCAAAGCAAATCATATGCCATCTGAAAGAGAAATGAAAAGAATATGTTCCTGGAAGAATGGAGGGAAAGCACCAAATGCAGTAACAAATCTTCAGATGACATTTTGTCCTCACTTCCATACACTTTATGTTCCACTCACCCTGCGTATCAGTGTCAAGTCCATTCCCCCAAAGCCATCTACTTAACTGGTCTAGAACCCACAATGAAATAATGAGTAAATAATCAAAGAATAAAATAATATTTGTTCTCAAGAAGCTTTCAATTTAGTTGGCAAGTCTGACAATGCCTGCTGAATTATTAGTTGAAGTTGTCTAATAAACAAGGAGTCATGCCTTTCTGAATGAATACTGGAGCTGAGCAAGGCTAATCCATGTTAGACAAGACACAAGCAAAAACAGAGATAAAGCTTAAATAGACATTAGAAAAAATAAATACATTTGTGATATATCATCAATAAGAATTTTGTTTATAATCTTGGGAAGCATGAACTATTTTTTTGGAAAACAAAATTAAAAGGATACTACGAGTTTTTAGAATACTCTTAAGGTCTATTCACAGAACAGCTAGGAGTGGCATTAATCTAGGAATATTCATTCATTCATTTACTTGATAAGCATTTTTGAATACTAACCATGTCTTATTGGTTAGATACAAACTGTGAACAGACTGGATTTATACTTTTATAAAACTGATAGTGGCTAGGGTTATGCACAAATTATAAATAGAGAAGTAAGCAGATAATAAAAGTTTAGGTAGTGATAAGAGCTGAACCAAGTAAAAGTGTTAGAAAATCAGTGGCTGTATCAATAAAATGTTATCATACCCCCAAATATGTACCATGACACAGTCATATAAAAAAAGAAATACTAGCTTGTGGGGCAGTGCCTGCAACCTAAGTCCTGAGCCGCGGGATTTAACTTTTCCAAATCAAGTCTACAGACAATGAATGTGCTTGCTTAATGTGTACAAAAAAACTAAAATATAAGAATTCCTGGGATGAACTGATCAGAATACAAGTGGTTTCTCAGAATTACTTATACATTCAGAATCAGTTATTTGCAACAAATAAGATATATTCAATAAATATGCCAAGTAGGATGGTCACTTGGTGTAGTGATTAAAACCGCCTACACCTCCTTATGATGTGTCTGGGCCAAGTCCCAGCTCCTCTGCTTTCTATCTAACTTCCTGTTCAAAGGCACCCTGTGAGGGAGCAGGTGATTGCTCAAGCATGTAGGTCTCTGCCAACAACATGGAAGACCTGGATTGAGTTCTAAGCTCCTGGTTCTCTGATATGGGCACTAGGGAAATAGGGGGACAAACCATTGGTTGAATGATAACCTGCTCTCAACTTCTATCTTTCTCTCTCTTTGACTTTCAAATTAATTTAACCAGCTAATTAAACATTTATAAATATCTGCCACTGCATCTGTTAGAGTGATTAGAAAAAAAAAAAAAGGATCTCATGGCACTGCCTCTTCTATTGTATGTGTGCCATAATCTCAAACATCATAAAAAGATTAGAAGTATAATGACATACAACTGGTCTTGGCTTAACAAACATTTTTCAGAAGAGATCAGGATGCCCCCATACTTCAAGATCTTTGAAGCAAAAGGCACTTGTACAATTGCTTGTGTTTTCTTGGGTTTCTGTCAGAGCAACCCCTATGACATCACAATTAAAATACCTAACTTGTTCTCACTCATCTTTCATAGGCGGTCAAATTTCCCTTATCTCAAGCATCATCCCTCAAATATAGCCCAACACCCATGCAATGGAAGCTTCCCACATATGAAAACAGATGGCCCAAATAGGAAAAGGCTTTTTGAGGAAATACATATTTTTACTACAACTCCTCTGAGTTAGTGTGTACAGACTCTATGTATTCTGTTAGGGTGCCTACCAAGACTAAACTCAATATCCTACAAACAGGGAGAATGAAAGAGCGTTGTCCTCATATTCCCAAGTGAAGAATAGCACAATGACTTCAAAATGTGAGGGCAATGCTTTCTTTCTGCATTCTATTCTTGCTAAGGTCTTAGGATGAAAGGCAGTGTTGCATTCCAGTAACACACATTCAAAGAATGGTTAGGGAGCAAAGTAGACATTAGCCTATGTGTATCAGAGGGCCAGAAGGAAATGGGCACTTCTGTTTTGTTGTTGTTGTTGTTGTTGTTTGTTTACTTGTTTTTGCTTTTAATGGGGATTTTTGTGTGAATGAAAGAGGAAAAAATGCAGAGGCAAGAAGTGGAAATGAGCATTTGTGCAATGAAGTTTTTTTTTTCTAAATCATTGATTTTCATAGGTATAGTTGAAGAAACATGAAGGAAAACATCTCTCTGCTGGTTCACCCCCAAAATGGCTGAAAAGGCTAGAGCTGGGTCAGGCCAATGCCAAGAACTATGCATTTGGGCCATTGGAAGGGGAGTAGTTGCAATTTGAACCAGCGACCATACAGGATGCCAGTGTCACCGGCAGACTAACCTGCTGTGCCACGATAGCACATTCCCTAAAATCTTGTCCATGTTCAATAATCTTGCTAAGTGGGTTCCAGCCCTCTCCCATAAACATCTTGGGGAAGTTGTCCCTTCCCTGCACCAAGTCCAAATAACGTTCTGATGTTATAAAGTCCTAGGAGGAATTTCAGGGATTCCAAGCCCCAAGAGCCCTCCATCCTACAATATCCCAAGAAGAGAGAGAGAGCATGTACCTCTATATAAACAAAACAAAACAAAAAGTTCATCCCGAATACAGGCTGGACGCTCAGTTCTTTCCTGAGATGCTCACCTAGTCCGCAAGTTTATTATCTTCATTTAACGTTGTTACTTAGCTTGCCACTACTTTTTGCCTCACACCTGAAATTCCTTGTTGCAAGAAGACAAGAAGGCCTGATCAATCATTACCTTTCCTTGACCCATAGAACAGTTCTTGTTTCTATCTTGTAATAATTGAGATTTCACAATATTCCCATCTCTCTCATCTCCTATAACTGAGAACAGCAGCCACCAAACTGCACTCACTCTATGCAAAACTCCTCTCTTCACCAAAAAGTTTATCTTTTCATCTCCTTCATCTTTTGTCCAAACTTCTCTTCAGATCTAACATTTGCTTTGTCCCTTTGTTTGTAGCCATTAGTATTTGTTATTACTTGCCAGTGAGACCAGAAAAAAATATAAGAACTTAAATGAATTCACAAGCAAGGAGAGGAAAATAGAAAAAAAAAAAAAACCTTCCAGAGAGAAGACCTAAATAAATGACCTGCTCCTTCCATCACTGAATTCCACCTTCCTTCCAGAATGTTTCATAAGAGAGAATCAATAATGGCTGGATCTGAAACACTTGTACAGTGGAGCAGTTAAGCTCAGTGAGCCCCTAAGCTAATCCTGTGTTCTCAGAAGCTCTAAATGCAAATCCCTTCACCTTTGCTCAGGGGGATGAGCTCACTACAGAAATTGGCCTGGTTTTTGACCTCAAAATCCAGGTAGGACAGGGTTGAGGGTGGCAGAAGCAGCAAGAGGAAATATTTCCAGGCCATTTGTTCTAAACGGAGGTGCTTTGGCAGAAGGGAGGAACAAGGTGGAGTTCTCGTGGACCCGAGCTGGGTCACACAGCTGGGGTCACATTTTGCAGAACAGAAATGTCTTTCTCTCACTCACAACAACACAAGGACTGTGTCAGAACACTGCTGAGAATAAGCAGGCCAACCGCCAACAGTCACTCTCATTATATAGGCTACCTAGTCAGGCAACCGTACAAACGGGCTGCTAATTTAGCCTGTAAAGCCAGTTCATATTTCCTCAATGATGACCTGATTAATACATTCAATTAAAGTAAAATAAAGCCAAAAATACAGTGTGAGGCTCAGTGTTTACATTTAGAAAGATTTCTAAAAGTCACATTCGGCTTGTGTCCTTTAATGATGATGTTTGCTTAGGGGAAAAGTAATCCTTCTCATGTAAAAATTTCCCAATTCATACAAAGGAAAGACTCCTTTTATTCTATTTATTCTTTAAATAAATGAAATCAGTAGTGAGAATACTAAATATCTGCCCTAAAACAATTCAAATTGAAACTTGAATAGAAACATTAAGCACAGTTTATATACTTTGATTTGAAGGCTTTTAATAAAGGTGAAAGGAACTGGTGGTTCACTTTGTATAATTTTACAAAAATTCTCTGAAGTATCAACCAAAGAGTATTATGCACATGTGGCACATTAAAACACACACACACACTTTTGAAGTTGTATTTTAACTAACTAACTGCTTAGGTAAATTCTGTTATTAGCTTTCCTCTTGAAATTATGTTTCATAAAAATAATGATACAAAATTCTCAGAAATGCATGCCACATGCTATCAAAAACTAAATTTCATGCAAATTAAAATACAAATAATCAACTGATCAGAATAAGCATCTAATCTGCAAAATATAATATCAGCTTTTTATAGACTCCCACCTTGCAAAAACAGAATTTTGAACTAAATTGGAGATCCAACGATTCAACACTTAGTTGTGTTTGTATTGTATCACTTGTTTCTCATCCACAAATCAGTTCATGCCATTTATGAAATCTTTGTTATGATGAAAATTATTATGCAGCAGATATTTTTCTGCTCATCTCAGTCATTGACGCAATTTCTGAACCAGCTTCCTACGATCTAAAGTGAAAGAAGCAACCAGAAGTAAGTTGTACCTTACATAGTTTCTTGTTTTGTCTTCTCTATCAGTTCATAAACTGCTAAGTGCAACAGTACTGATTTTTGCTCCTCTACCACATTCCTTGTTTTAAGCAAAGGATAGAAAGACCACAAACAGACAACATAAGCTTTTCTGATCACAGAGGCAAAATGGTCTGATTTCCTGCACGGTAGAATATTTCATCAGTACAGAGTATCAGATACTGTATCCCAACGGTTAATACCCAGCATGCCCAGTTGAATGCAAATTACAAATAAGGACACCAAAATGTTTTTCATTTATTGCGTGAGGGCCCAGAAGATAACAAAAATGTTAGCAATACTATATTTTCTTGCCTTTAGTACCATCCTTCACATTTGTTCTCCTAGGATAATCTTATCTTGCTCCTAGATTTGTGTTTCTTGGGTGACTGATAAATTCAGATTTTATTGAGATTTCCTTGTTCTCTGATTTCAACCATGATGGAGGAAATGAGCAGTTTATCGTGAGTGAGCAATGAATGTTACAAGCACCATTCCATTAACACAGGCTTTGAGAATTCCTAAAGCCTCATGCCTGACCGCAGAACACAGATAGAATATGAAGACTGTATGTTTGGAACTTACCCTTTACATATGCAAAGGCTGGGTTTTCAGTGGACTTCATTTTTTTTTTTTCAGGTAATGTTATCTGCTACAGAGAGAGGCTTACTTAAATAGCTTTTAATGGAGATTGTTTAAATGAAGGCCGAAATGTTTTTCATTTTTTTTTTCATTTCTGTCCACAGGATATTCTTTGCCACAGTATTCTTCTATCTTTACTTTTGTGTTAGAAACAGTTTGTTCCTTGTTTGGAAGATAATCCTTTCATCTAAACATTATTTAGTCCACGCAGGGTGATTATTTTCTGTTGAATGGGAATCATTATCTCTAAGTATGTATGTGGGTGTTGCAATTAATTGAGTGTGGTGTTGTTTACAGTCTGACCTCTAGATAGGCAACATTGAAAATGAAAGAAATATTATAAAATATTAATGAGGATTCAATACAATTAATATTGAATTTATGTGGATTTAAATATGTTATCATTTCTTTGGAAGACTGACGTGGATTCAGAATTTGTGAGGGACACCAAGAATGTATAAAAGAAAATCCATATATACTGCATAAATTTTATTTGATTTTAGAGCAATGATAATGTTTAAGATGTTTTATCACCTTTTGTGTCACTAGTGGTATATTCAGCATACTAAGCCCCTTTTGTATCAATAACTAAGCAGAAACATTTTGATGAAGCCAACAATGTATATATAATGTGACAGGCATATGCATATTTTTGCATATATATATACATATATACACATACATATATACACACACAAATATGAAGTACTAATACCAATAGAAAACACTATTTTTAAGGAAATGAAAATTCAAGAGCATTTATGCTTCATTTTTATGGAGCCTCAACTACAAGTTCCAGATTACTTAAAAATGGGGAGAGATTAACTTCTGAGATTACTCCTGCCACATCTTACCATTAACATTTGATATTGCGATGCCACAAAGGTCAATGTCGTTGATCCTAATCCCATGGAAGGAAACAGAACAGAATCTAATGTCAGGGGATAATACATAACTGCATACTACAATCAAAGGTTAAAGTGACCATTTACTTTATCCTATATCTGTCAGCCCATTTTCCCCCATCAAAATTGTTTTGGAAGTCAGGAAGTCATTTGCATGCTTACAGACAAAGGTAGCAACTTCAAATCATGAAAACGTGTATTCTCTGATTGAAAAGTACAGAGAATAGAGACCTAGTGATTTTTATTGGATTTCATACACTGTTTAAACTCACTGCCAAGAAACACTTCTAAGAGATAAATGCAATTTTGAAGCATTACCTTTAATTTACTTTAGCAAATGGTTATGAGGTTTAACCACACTAAAGAAAATCAAGTAAAAAAAAATTATGGTAGACAAATTTTCCATGCTCAAATGCCTAAAAGCAAACATTTTGTGGTTAGTTTATTATGAATGTACCATAGCTATCAAGGGAGCCTACTGCAAAGACAAAGAGATCATTTTAGAATGGCTGACTGGCTTGGATGACAAGCTCCTAATAGCATTCAATAATCAGAATTATTTTGAGTCCAGTCCATGTTGGCTACCAGCAGCTACTTTAGTCATGCAAAAGCTTGCAACTATTTTACAAACCAAATACTATAAGACCAAAGCATTCCACTGTACATCCCATAGCTGACATCAGGTAAATACCAGAAGGATATTATACAGGATCAAGTTCAAATGATTGGCATTTGTATTCAGTAAAATATAAAAGAAAGTATTGCACAGGATCTAAATTGCTTAAAAACATATTTCTAATCAATGTAAATCCACAAAGGGCAGAAAAGCAACAAGATGAAATAGAAATGAACATGGCACAGAGAACTAAACCTCTGAGAAAATCAAGAACATTCTGAATCCAGCTTTTCCATGTTGAAGGGGAATGACAATCCTGACTGCACTCAACTCTGGGTTACTGCAAGGATGAAAAGAAAAGCTTTTGAATGTAGGCAAGTTAATATAAATATTAGATAATTCTATCATTTTCATTTATCCTGATCATTCTTTGGTAGATCTCTGAACCCTGCCTGTGTCCTACATTATTAATAGCACAACGGGGAAGATGTGGTGGTTTTTAGACATCTCCCTTTTTTTCTTCCACTTGATGAGCTATGATCAGTCACTGAACTCCTTCGGCACAGAGAGCTGCAGCAGAAGCAGCTGCCAGTGACAATCATGTCTGATTCTACAGGGACCAAGGGGATAAAAACACTGAGTCATTACAGGTGCGTCTGTCTCTCTTTATTCAAAGCTGAAATTGGCTAAACCCAGTTTTTCAAAAAAGAAAAGGAAACCAGAAATGAATGAAATCAACTAGGAAAGATTATTCCTTTCATTTAGTTCATATTAGCAGAATCACTTTAGTAATCTTTTTTTATTATTATTATTATCTTGGTACTAATTAGATACTGCCCTCAGATTAAAAAAAAAGATGCTTAAAAGTACATACTGGTTAATAATAACAATATGGAGCTTAATAATGGCATTCAATGAATCTGAAACCCAGACAGAACATTGATGAGACAAGAGGTAAACACTGAAGGTTTCCAAGATTAACAAAGGTAATATATAAAAGTGTATTATAAAAGAAATGGAGATGACATTTGAGATAATGCTGAATGATTGCTAGGATCAAGGAAGGAGAATTATCAAGGAAGACAGTGACCTGAAAGACGAAACACTGAGAAGTCTAAATTGTTTCAATATCCAACAGTTTAAAAAGGAAGGGGTATTGAATTCTTAGAGCTAAGTTGTACTACGTATGATAACCTCATTAATTTGTACATATTGAGCTAACAGGAACTACGTTTTTAAAAACAAAAAAAAAGCTATGATTTATAAAATTCTATAACAAACTTTTACTTGTGCATTAAAAATTTTGTATATAAATGCTTCAAAGGATAAAAATGCTTGTAGGGGCAAAGGGCTGTATGGCAGTCATCTCGATATTTAATCAATGCTTTTTTCCTTGAGTTTTAGTTGACTCTCTTAAGCCTGACAGGACTATTGCTGAAAATTTCTAACTAGAAAGTAAAGGTCCTTACTGATGAAAAGGTGATAAACAAAGAGGGAGAATAGTAGACGAAAAATGGGCATTAAAAAGACAAATGCAACACACAATCGTATGGGAATAAGAGACGTGTAGATGAACTAGCATATTTTTGAAAGTTCTATTACATTTCTGAAACTTGCACTTAGGAAATGTGGAAGAAGTACGTTTGCTACCCTTGTACTACTGTTCTCTCTATTATTACTATTATTTTGCGCATTTAACACATGAGGCAAGTGAACTATGGCGAAAATATATAATTTTATTAACAAGATGCACTTAGTAAAGAATGAATCCTAGGCATGAATTCTAAAAGAAAACAAAAAAAGTCAATTTTCATTATACTACATGGCCTTCACAGATTTTGACTTCCACCTAAGTTCTTGTTCTCGTTAGGCCAATGCCACAAACTATTGAAAAAATTCTCAGCCAACCCAAGCATCCAATAAGTAGTAGCCTCCATTCTGGTTCTCAGCCAGCACAGGGAGTCTGCTCAACTGTGGGTGTAGTGATATTCTTGGTTACATGGAACCCTTCTGTTAATTTTGGCTCATATTTGGGTTTCCTTAGGCTTTCATTCTGACTCTTTAAACTATTCAGCTGTACTCCTGGCTAAGTCCACACATCCTTGGAGAACAAAGCAAATTCACAGTTCAGATTGTTCTTTTTATTTCCTCCTGGATACTCTCATTGCTGGAATACTCGAGAGAAATCACAGGTGAAGTCACAAACCTATGGGAGAAGAGACAGCCCAAGTCCCATCTGCATCACTCTTCCTTCTCACGTTGCAACCCATTCACTGTAAATTACCATCCAGAACATTTTTCTAATGCACTAGCTATATAAATTTTTGGACAATATATACACACACCAGTTTGTTGTTCTTCACACATTCATATGGCGTTACTTTTTCCAGAGTGGGAAAACTCATTCTGTACAGCCAGTATCCCACTGACATACTCATATCCCTTCTGGCTTATTTTTTGACAGGCATTATAGATACATTGTAGCTAATATTCATAAGCAATGTATTTATTACCATTCTAACTACTCACTCAGGCAAGAAAAGTTGCCAGTAAACCTCTTTTGTTCTTAATTCCTAACCCTGCTTTTTGCCTTTTGGCCAATATTTAAGGAATATTTTCCACTTTCATTAAAGTGAAAAACCATACCAACTCATATTTAAAATCTCCATCTGAGATTTCCAAATTGAACAAATAATAAAAAATGGCATCCAAGTAAACTGGGATTTTATATGTATGTGTGAGTGTATGTGTGTCTAAATGCCTGTGGTGCATGTAAACTTGTGTGCAAGATTCTAAGTGTAAGAGGGACTGTGGCAGAACATAAAAACAGGCAGTGATTAACTGAGTTGAGATTTCTTTGACAAATAAATTACTATGTAGGTGCTATTTAACAAGCATTGTGCAGGACTATAGGGATGTAAAATGATATATAAATGGGCTCTGCCCATTAAAGACATACTTTTGTTACATTTTAATCACTCATGTGGGAGACCCGAATAGATTTCTGGCTCTGTGCTCCTAGTTTCAGCCTAGCAGCAGATGAAAAATACACATCTCTTACTTGCTTGCTCTAACTCTCACCCTCATGCTCATCCTTGTTTGTACTCTGTCTATATGGCTGCGGTATCCCTTTCAGGTACATGAACACAGGAAGAATTCAGGTTATGGAACAAATGACATGATGAGGACCAGAACCAAGTGCTAATGCAAGTGAGAAGGAGCGCTCAGGAGCACGGGATACGTGCTCACTTCTCTTCTGGGACATGCGAAAGGGATATTCATGAAAGGGTATTGTGGACCAAACAATATGCCCCCAACGTGCTCTGATGAAGCACTAATCTTCAACGAGACTGTACCTGGAGAAAACAGACATAAGCTGCTGAGGTTGAAGGCGGTTGCCCCTGAGGCTCCCCCAATCTATAGGATGAGGAAGAGATAGCAGAGCTTCTCTTTCCAAGGTCAGGCCGACAACAGATGACACCCTACCAGAAACTGAGCATGCCCAGTGCATTTATCTTGAACCTCCAGCCTGTGGAACTGTGAGAAACACAAGCTTAGTGTCTAAGTCATCCCATCTATACAGTAGCCTGAGAGCCTAACAGGGAGGTTTGGGGGTGGTGGTGGTTGATTGGTTTTGCTTTTGATTTATTTTTTTTAATGAAATCTAGAAGTATTACAAGTATTACTTGTAATAAAGTCCTGGATAGCAAAAATGCAGCAATAGAGAGAGGAGCAGAGAGGGAGATGCTGGTGGGCAGCAATACAGGTTAAGATGGGAGGCACATGAAGTCCTTTCATAAGACCAGTTCTAAAGGAGCAATGAAGCACATCCATTTCAGATGAGGCCATACTAGAGTTGTGATTTGGTCAGCTAAACTGTCATCCAATGGCTACTGCATCCTAAAACCTATTTTCACTCCCAGAGTTTGTGTCACAGTCCAGTCTGGTCCAGTATGCATGCCAGTGTGATATGACTGCCACACCCTCACCACCTCTGGTCTCAAATCCACCGGGCCACTTTCCACTTCACTGTGAAACTGCCAAGTGGCAAGAGTGGGAGCGAGAAGAGACATCAGGCTGGGCAGAATGGAAACAACGAACACAGACTAGAGAAATCTTGGAATGTGAGATTATTAACTCAAGATTTTAAAAAATAAACAATGAGCAGAAATATATAAAATATGAATGGCTAAGCCACCCAAATTATGAAAGCAAAAAAAAAAACCAACATGCATATAATGAGAGTCATCTCTTTAACACAAGAAGTGCACCATGATGTTGTCCCTAAATGAAAAGGGCTCTTTTAAAACAACACCACAAAATCCGTTTTTATTCACCTCTGTAACAAATTGGCTCAGTTTAAATGCCAGGCTGTAAAAGCCTTCGCCTGCACTCCCAGTACCTTGTGATTGGGAGACAAGAAGAGAAGGGAAGCTGAGTGAATTTTTTGTTGTTGTTGTTCATCACTGCCAACAGGAGACCCAGGTTTTTGGACAGAATTTCCTAAGTGGAACAAAGAGTAATGATCCTTCCTTTACCTTGTATGCCATTATAGCCCCATCATACTGAAGACAAGGAAGATTATAGGATTTAGACAGCCCTTATAGAGGAAGTGCCAAGTAGATTATTTTCCATGCTTAAAAATAGTTTCAGTTGGATCTAAAGAATATCACTGTGGGGCCCGGCGCCATAGCCTAGCAGCTCAAGTCCTCGTCTTGAATGTGCTGGAATCCCATATGGATGCCGGTTCTAATCCTGGCAGCCCCAATTCCCTTCCAGCTCCCTGCTTGCAGCCTGGAAAAGCAGTCGAGGATGATTCAAAGCCATGGGAGACCTGGAAGAGGCTCTGGGCTCCTGGTTTCAGATCAGCTCAGCTCCAGCTGTTGCAGCCGCCTGGGGAGTAAATCATTGGAAGGGATCTTCCTCCCAGTCTATCCTCTTCTCTGTTTATCTGACTTTGCAATAAAAATAAATAAATCTTATTTTTAAAAGGATATTATTGTGATTTTGTATGTGTGTGCATATACGAGAGAAATTGAGTTCATGTGACTTTTTACCCTTCCGCCTTCTACTTTAACGCACTGCACCTGTACTTTTATCACCCAGATGCTATTATATTTTAATTACACTGATTAGTGTTTGTGGAAGAAATCCAAATGGTAAAGCAACCTTCCTCAAATTAGCTAATTCAATCTGCTTAAAGGCAGAGAGTGAAATAGGACACCAGGCTAAAATCATATAAAGACATGTGAATGTCTTTGTTTATTTGTGTATGTGTGTGCTGCTAACTAAAGGTGACAGAATGGCCCTCCATTATCAACGCGGTCAACGGGTAAGCCTGATGTGCAAAGATGAATGCATTCATAGTTGTAAGTAGGGCAGCGGTTTAATATTACTGCTGTCATTGCTGGGAAAACATCTGTGGGGAATAAGAAAAAAACACAAATTATCCTAAAACAGCTAGAAAGAGATGTCCAAAAAAATGTTGTGGCCTCTGTCTTTGGAGAACTTGGTAAATACAACAGCTAAGGGCTGTAATGCCTCTGACCACTCCATAATATATTACAACATTTCCAAGTACCATTCTTGTGAATTTCTAGAAAAGCAAAATGTGAAAACAGAAGAAAATAAACACGGTTCTTTAACAACCTCGAAGTAGCCAAGAACTACAATTAAAGTCACTTTTCCCAAGTAAGAATATTCTTTGTGCAGAAGGGCAAGGCACAGCTTTTGATATTGCTGATCTGCCCCAAGGCTTCCTGACATCATGATCACCAGTTCTCTCACCTATAGATGGAGATCTTGCCGCTTTTCAGCATGTCGTAAAGATCAAATGGAATAACACAGAAGGAAGTGTCATAAAATTTTCTGTGGCCTGATTCACTATGAGTTCATAGAGATAAAGATCCCAAACCATTCTGTGCTTCAAACTACTGCGTTTATTTATTTATTTCTTTTTTTTAAATCTTATCTTCATCACTGCCTGGCTCTTTATAAGCACTTTTCTGAGAGCTTTCTGTTGAGAGTATGCCAGTGTCATATCACAGTTCCACACACATTCTTTTTATAAGGGTCTACATCTCTATATGTGTTTATAACACACACACACAGACACACATACAGACACATGTACAGATAGAAAGACACAGAGAGAGGGAGATCCTCAAATCAAGAAGGCTACTTAGGAGAGCAGCATTAAAATGTAAACATACCAGTAATGGTCGGTGTGAAAGTCATCCTGCAGGTACCTACGGCGCACCTGCAACAGAGCTTTAGGAAGCAAAGATGAAGGAAACAAAGGCCCCAGCTGGATTACGGCTAGGAAGGAGAAGAATAAAAGAAACAGAGAAGTCAACCACGCTAAAGGGTAACTGAGTCCTTGGCAGGCCAGAGAAAGTTTCTTAATAAACACGGCACCTCTGCTAGCTCCTTGATGAGTGATAGACTGTGTGGAGGAACAGCATGAATACAGAGGGTGGGAGATGGGCACACAGACAAAAGTTAACCAAAGTAGATTTAAGAGGCTTTTTTTTTTTCTTTAAAGATTAACTTCATTTACTTAAACGGCAAAGTGGGAGAGACAGAAAAAAGATGTCTTCTAACTGCTGCTTCACTTTCCAATCGTCTGCCAACAGTTGGTCGTACACCAGGCTGAATCCAGAAACTGGGAACTCCGTCCTGGCCTCTCATATCTGTGGCAGACATCTAAGGGCTTACGCTGTTCTCTACTGCTTTTACAAGTTAGTAAGATGGTGAATTGGAAGCAGACAAGCCAGGACTTGAACCAGTGCTGTGATAAACACTGCAGCCAAAGGTTTAACCCTCTGTGACACTCATCACAGTGATTGTTTTTTTTTTTCAAACGTACTTGAAGGAACTTCACACATTCCAGAAGGGCTAATGTCTATGATTGTAATTTCATATATTGCATACATTTTCTCACTTTTTTGCATAAATATAGATGGTTACCTGATTGTGTACCTACTGCTTAGACCCCAAAACTAACGAAGGCCAGTGTGTTTCTCCACATGTAAGCAATAAACAAAAGTGCAAATTCAATATGTCTGCAACGTCCACAGTGGCTTCATTTCATTAAACACAGCCATGAAATGATACAGCTGAACAAAGATTCATTGAAGCCTCATCTTTGAAACACAAAGCATGTTTAAACATATTCTAGCTCCATTCAATCTCAGCTACAGGGCAAGCACAACTGTAACTAACTCCTACGTCTTTCATCTTCTGACAATGAAATTAAAATATTACTTCATGCTACAGTAGGAAAGAACACTCTAAAATAAATAAGCCAAAATTGAAATAAAGCTGAAAATAACATCTGTGTCTTTTTGAGACTGTGGGTGTCAATGTTAATGAATGAAAGATCTGCTCACAAATCGGAGAGAGACACAATGACTGAAGAAATAGAGAAAGAAAATTGAGTTAGACTTTGCACAGCAGTCTGTTCACAATCACGAAGTGAACCAATTAAAGGTAAGAGGAACAACCATATTCTTTTTTTTTAAGATTTATTTTTATTTTATTTTATTTTATTTATTGGAAAGACAGATATAAAGACAGACGGAGGCCCAGAGAGAAAGCTCTTTCAGTCCACTGGTTCACTTGTCAAGCTGAAGCTAAACTGATCTGACCCTCCCAGTGTCCCAGGAGAGTGCCGTCTCTCAAAGCCCTGGGCCATTCTGCACTGCTCCTTCAGGTCATAAGCAGGGAGCTGGATGGGAAGTGGAGCAGCTGGGAAATGAACCGGCGCCCATATGGGATCCTGGCAGATGCAAGGTAAGAAGTTAGCCACTAGGCTACTGCGCAGGGCCCAAGGAACAACTGCATTCTAAAGAAGGGATATATAAGAAAACTAATGACATACACGTTACAAAAAAGTCAAGGGAAAAAATCACATCACACATGGTGAAATGAAGGAGTCACTTGGGGGAATTAAGTTCTATTTAGAATTTGGATGAATAGGAAACTTTCAAAGCCCCAAAATTCCCAAATTAAGTCAACTAAAAAGAATGGGTTGCTTTACAAACCAATAAGAATGGGTTTGCCAGATTTGCCTTAATTCAGCCCATAGTTACTTCTGTGGTGACATCTTGGCATCTTAAAGTTTGGCAAATCTGCCTGCAGGTTTTCTTGTACTATCAACCCCCAAGGCTTCATTGAGGAGTTGCAACTTTTTTTAACTTCACTCAGCATCCTATTTTCCATAAAGTAATAGGAGACTACGGGTCCCATGATTCCCTTAATTATGGATTGTTCCCCATTCTATTTATGAAACTTTCTTTTATCCACTTTGTTTATCATCTCCCAAGAAAACAATTCTAAGCATTTTTGGAATGGAAGTCGATTTAATGTCTCACTAGAGTTCATTTTTTCTTACTCAGCTGGGGCTTCCTTTTCCTCTCTACACTTTGGATCCCGCAGCCACTCGGTTCTTATCTTGTCCTATAAATAAATAAAAATAAAACCAAACATAATTGAAATAGTATTTCAAGGACATACTATATTATTATTAAGAGAGTTCACTTCTGGGTCCGGTGCAACAGCTGAAGTCCTTGCCTTGCACGTGCTGAGATCCCATACCAAATCCCAGAGGCCCCACTTCCCATTTTGTTCCCTGCTTGCGGCCTGGGATAGCAGACGAGGATGGCCCAAAGCCATTTATTGGGAGAGCCAGAAGAGACTCCTGGTTCCTGCCTTCAGATTGGTTCAGCTCCGGCTGTTGCGGCTGCTGGGGGAGTGAATGGACAGAAGATCTTTCTTTGTCTCTCCTCTCTGTATATCTGACTTTCCAATAAAAATAAAATAAATCTTACAAAAAACGTTCACTTCGTTCCAATGGGGAGCAAAGCCATAGTGTGCAATAACTATTTTACCTTATTTTCAGATTTTCTGCTTTTTCTTGGTAGTTTTCTTGAAAGAAAGATAAAATTTCTATAGATCCAATAGGAAACCAATCATTGAAACTTAATTTTATTATTATTTCTTTCAGCAGTAAATATAACCATAACAGGTTTAAAAGTTTCAAGAGTAAGACATGACTGTAATTAAGAGTCAACGCTTTAGGGAGCTAATATTGTAAGTTCAGTGTAAATGTAAGTGCTTTAATAATAATGAAATTAGAAACTCCCTTGAGGTCAGAAACAGCCAAAATGCTGAAGTAGTTTGAAAACTGCTTGCTACAAAAACAAAATCTTAGCCAAGCCTGTAAAGTAGATCTATGGCCTTTCTCCAAACAGGGAGACCATCCCAGGTCATCCATCCCAGGAAGAACAATGGCTGCATATTGTATCTCTCACAATAAAATGTCAACAATACCACCTGCTCAACTGGCTTTCACACACAGACTCATTTTCTTGTCCGAATTCTTCTCTTGCTTTGGGGTTTGCAGCTTCCACTGGTTCCTCAGTGTGCACTCCCAAGTTTGCAAAGTACACACTGAAGACTTTGTTGAAGAACAGCTCAACAAAAAGTTGAATCCTTAACTATTTAGAAGTTTCTCTGAAAAAATTCCTGTGCAGTGTATTTGACACGGCCAGCCTCAATGACGCCCCTCTGTCTTTGGTAATTCATAAGTTATTTTGAAATTACAGCCTTTAGGAATACATATTATTCAGCTTAAATATTAAAGCAGAACTACAACCTTTATGCAAATTGAAGTATCTGTGCAATATTAAAACAGAAGAGTGTATATCTCATTTGTGTTTCAGAACTACAAAGAAACTTTTGAAAGCATATGTATATTTTGTTTTCTTTGCATTTAGGCTTAAAATGTGCTCTGCAAACATAGCTCTGTCACAACTGTTATGTAGGTGGGCATTTTGAATAATTAAATGAGACTGTAGAAAGCAATACACACAAAACAAAAGATTTTTTTAACAAATATATAAATTCAAATCCCTTTTGAAATGTAGTACATTAGAAGAACATTAGTCAAGGTTTCAATAACGAATTAGCTTCACGGCTTTGAGCAGACAGAACTTCTCCAGATATTTATGTACAACTAAAATTATGTGTGAGAAAACTGAAGCTGAGAAGGATGGGAAATAATTGCAAAGTTAAGAATTGGAACAGAAATCTTGACTATTACCAATAATAGAGTAATAGAAGGAAAATAACAATGAATAAATTGAAAGGTTTTGTTTCTCTAAATGATTCTGAATTCATAAAGCAGACATCATGTCTATCTAGATCACCATTTTTGAGGACAAAATAAAGAGAATTCAAACATTATTCTATTGTGGTAGTAATTTCCTGTCACTGTTGATATAATAAATTCACCTAAATCATCTCTTAATATGTAAATTGGAAAGGGAGACATTGGTCCTGACTGAGTACGTAAATCAAGAACATGAAACAATGCATAGGAAAAACATTGCATAAAATATTATTAGCGGAAAAATGGGTATTATGTCTATATACACATCAGACTTTTTCACCAGAAAATTGTCACAAGTAAATTGAGAGCAGGTTAAATGGGAAGTAATATAATATAAAGAATCTAATCCTACTTAATGAACAGGATATTAGATATTTTTAAAAAGTTAACTTATTTAAATTTCTCAAAAACCCCACATAATGTCGCCTACTTTTAAAACATAAGAAAGTGAAGTGACTTTCCAGACTAACCTAAGCTGCAAACAAGATACCTGGACTTGCCCAGTCACCACTGTTTCTAATAACAGTCCTGTTTCTAACGTATGTCTCACACTGAGATTTAATCTAGCAACAGATGTTTCACTGAGTGTTCTTTGATTAGAAAGGAAAATTAAACATTGGTACCAGTTAAGAAGTGATATTTAACTTTTAAGAGGATGAAGGTGCATTTTGGGACATTTTGAAGGAAAGCAACTTTGAGAAAGGCACTTTGAGAAAACTGATTTAAAAATGAGCTCCTTAAGATTAATAATTGGGACCCAGCATGATAGCTCAATGACTAAATCTTCACTTTGCATGGACCATGTCCTGCTCCAGGTCCTCGTGGCTGTATTTCTGTTTATGGCCTGGGAAAGCAGTAGAGGATGGCCCAAAACCTTGGGGCCCCACTTGTGACATTCCACGTGGGAGGCCCAGATAAGGCTCTTGGCACCAGACTTTAGATTAGCTCAGCTCTAGCAGTTACAGCCATTTTGGGAGTGAACCAGAAGATGGAAGATTTTTCTCTCTGATTCTCCTTTTCTCTGTAAATGTGCCTTTCAAATAAAAAATAAATTAATTTTTTAAAAAGAATAATATTTGATGGGGAATAACACAGTGGCACAGCAAGCCTATCTTCCACGTGCTAGCACTAGAATGCCACACTGTTGCAGGGTTGTGTCCTAGCTGCTTCATTTCTAATACAGCACTTGGCTTATGACCTGGGAAAGCAGAGTGCAATGCCGCAAGTCCTTAGTACGCTGCAGCCATGTAGGAGAACAGGAAGAAACTGCTGGCTTCCAGCTTCAGATCAGCTCAGCTCTGGCTATTGCAACCATATGGAGAGTCAACCAGCAAATGGAAGACCTTTCTCCCTCTCTCCTTCTCTCCCTCTCTCTCTCTGATGCATGTGTGTGTGTGTGTTTCCCTTTCTGTAAAATCTGCCTTTCCAATAAAAAACAAATATTTTAATAAAAACAATATTTGATGAATGTTAGATCAGATTATTTATTAAAAATACAAGTAAAAATGTGTAACCATCAATAAGACAGAAATACTCTGTGAAAACATGCCTGGATAAGTCAAAGCTTGAAAACTCTCTCCGGAGGGTGGTCATTAAAAAATGTGTGCCCGTTAAATTAGGACCACTAGCTCTTGTCTAGTAGGAGGAAGCCAGGTCGTGCCTGATGGAATGTTCTCCCTGCCTGGCACTGTAGGTAAGAGTCTGAGTTGAGCATCGTGTCCTTCCCTCACACCAAAAGGACCAACTCATCAGGATTTTCATTCGTCAAGGACAGCTACTCCACAGACTTCAAAGGAATCACTTTATAATTCTCCTTTGTTTATCTTTTTTTTTATTTTTCATCATGGGAATTATTAGAAAATTCTTCACATATTAAAGGATATGTTCTTTCAAAGACACAAAGGGAAGAGACTATTGAAGAGATTTTCTCTCTGCACATCAAGCTTTCACAGGGTAAACCAGAAACAATTTAATAAAAGGGATTCAAATTCCTAAGCGTTCTGAGCTAGGGCAGCAAAATTATCCAAAATTGCTTATGCATTAGAGTTGCATTTTAGGAAAGATTTTATTTTAATTTTCATTTGAAAGGCAGAGTTTCAGTGAAAAAAAAACAGGAGAGAGATCTTTCATTTCAAAAATTCATTCATTCATTTATGTGAGTCAGAGAGGCTTGCAGAGAGAGAAAGAGAGAGAGAGGAAGAAGGAGATGGAGGGAGGGAGGCAATGAGGGAGAAGGGGAGAGAGAGAGAAAGAGAGAGAAGGTGAGGGAGAGAGGAAGAGAGAATCTTTCATCCCCTCAATGGCCATAAGTGCCAGGGCTGAGCCAAGGCAAAGTTACAAGCCAACCAGGTCTCCCATGTGAGTGGCAGGGACCAAAACATTGGGCCATCCTTTACTGCTTTTCTCAAGCTATTAACCCAGAAGTGGAGCACTAACCAGTGACCATTAGTGATATCAGAGTCACAGGTGGTTGCTATACACACTACGACACAATTCCATCCCTGAGAGAGAGATTTTAGATCTGTTGCTTCATTCATCAAATCAGCACATTGACCAGGGCTGTGCAAAGCTGAAGACAGAAACTAGAAGTCCATCCTGGTCTTCCATATGGTGGCAAGAAATCAAGTATCTGGACTCTATCTCAATGCTTTACCAGGATCATCAACAGGGAGTTAGGTCAGAAGAAGAGCAGTGAGACTTGAACCGGTTCCCATATGGGATGCTGACATTGCAGTATTCAGCTTAACTTGTCATACTATAACGCCAGCCTCCGTGATTTTTTAATCAATAAAATTTGGTCACTTGTGGATTGACCAAATAGAAAGATTGCTCTCATGCAGGGGACATTTCGATCTTGTGAGTCCATTTGACATGTCTGTAGACATGCCTGGTTGCCACGACTGAGTTAGGGGAGGAATGAGTCTGACATTCCATAAGTTACAGCCAGGATGGTGCCAAGCATCCTTTGATTTCACAGGATAGCACCCCTCAACAACAGCAGCAAAACTGCCCTGAAATGTCTACAATGCCACGGCTGTAAAATGCTGAGCAGAAAAATAAATTAAGCTCAGACCCTTTTGAAAACAGGATTTTTCAGATTTAGCTGCTGTATTTGACTCCAATAAAGCCTAACTAGAAACTTCAGGCATGACCTTGGTTCAAGGTGCATCATTTGTCAGCAGCAAGTTCACATCCTCCCTCTTATTTAAAGTAGACCATCACTTATTTCTCTCTCTCAAAAAGCTTCTACAATTTAACACTCAGGGCATGTTATAGCTGTGAAATAAATGTCCCTATCATACTGCTTTAGATGGGGAAAAAAAAACATTCTGCAGTGTTTATAAGTCATAAAGAATTCTAAATATCTCCCACTCAACACATTCAGGCAAAATGATGGTATAATTTCTGTGCTGTGTGGCATTTTTTCACACCATTATGTGTCTTCTGAACCAACCATAGGTAATGCACTATCTTCCTTTAATCAAATCTGCATTGTAATTTCTATAAAAATCAATTAAACACAAGGAGCAATTACTTATTTTTTATCACAGCACAATTTATTTTCCCAGAACAACAGCATGAAAATGTGAAGAGCTCATCTACCTCAGTATATTCAAATATAGTATGCATATTTTTAAATGAATGCAAAGTAGGCACTGCCAATATGCCATATATTATCTATACATAAGTGCCCATTTACATCAACTTTATGGATGGGTAATGCAGTTTAATAGCAGAAGCCCAAGATTTCTTTTTGAAAAACAGGGTTTTTTTCATACTCATTATGACTGAAACCTTTTTGAAACTTTTACAGTGAAAATATAATTAAACAACAATTTGCTTATCAACCTCATCAAATTAGCCTCGAAATTGACCCTCTTAGATGTCAAATGAACCCTAAAAGCATTTTATTCCACATCCCACAAATCCATCCTTCTTTACATTTCCACATTCATCTAAATTCAATATTATCATTAAGCAATTATACTAATTTACTGCTCTAGTTTATTTTTGTTAGTTTCAGAAATCATGGAACTAATCCACCATATTTCCAGCATGGAATGCTAGCATTTTCACTCAAATTCATGTAACTCGGTGCAAAGGAGTTTTCAAACAAAAACTGGCATAGGCACACGTGCTGAAGCCAGAAGCCTGGAACTTTTGGGTCTCCCATGTGGATACAAAGGCCTTGCCAGTTGGACCATCCTCTGCTGCCTTCCCAGGTATATCAGCATGGAGTTGGATCAGAAATGGAGAAGTCAGGACTTGAACTGGAGTTCGAATGAGATGCCAGCTTTACTCACAATGTCCCTGGGTGGATCTCGAGGGTCTATTACTGATTCCAAGTGCACTTTTAAGTTGTTTTATTTTCCTGATGGCTTATCGTATCCTGATCAAAAGTTGCTGTTTGTCTTTAGTAATGCTTCTTATCCTGGAGATGGTGGTGGGACACAGTGCATTAAGCCCTGTTTTGTGATACTGGCATCCCATTTTGGGGTACTGGCTTGAGTCCTGGTTGCCCTGTTTCTGATTCAGCTTCCTGCTGTTTCTTGGTAGGGAAGTGCAGTGTTTGATGGCCTGGGTGCCGAGCCCCTGTAATCCACGTGGGAGGTCACCATAATTTCAGCCTGGCCCAACTCTGGATATTGCAGCCATCTTGGGAGTGGATCAGTATATGAAAGACTGCTTTCCAAATTCTTTATCCCCCATTTCCTCGAAGTCTTCCTCAGTTAACTCTGAGGTTGACAAAGCCATTTGCTCCTTTGTAGGGGAGGCATCAGTAAAATTCATTCTGCTTCTGTCTCTCCTTTTGCTCTTTGTCATTGCTATTCTGGTTAGCAGATTCCTCTCCTTTAAGACCAGTGTCCCAGCTGTGTTGACCAGTGGCTTACAGGTCAGTTTTACTGACTGCGTTCAGTACCCAGTTCTTCATTTGCAGTCACTTGTGCCATTCCCTCCGGTGAGTTTTAGTCCTGGGCTCTTGTGCTAGGCTTCCACCATAATCTCCCCAGCCTCAGCTCCTGTCTCGTCACTCCACCCTCTGAGATCTTGTGCTATGGCTGCATCACTGCCTGCACAGCCTTTCTCCCATTTCCGGCTCAAGGAATTCCCAGAATTTAGGAAGACACCAGCTGTCCTAAATCACTAGATTATCAGCAGTGCTGATCTTGCTGGAACCTTCTGGCCATTAGGTCTGAAGGCCACCTGGACCTATTTGGGGTGGAAACTGTAGGATGCCAAGTCAGTACTACTTTCCCTGTGAGACCAGTGCAATGAGTTGAGGTGAAAGTGAGTTCTCTCCCAGCTCAGCGCCTGTGCAGCTTGCTCTTGTCCTTCAACCCCACAGTCTTTCCCTCAATGCACAAATTGGTGCTCAACACGGCACTGGTGGAGGTCTGGGCCTGCTAGCTGCTAGGTCTGGAGGCCACCTATACCTATTTTGGGTGAAACTTGCAGGATACCAAGTTGGTACTGTTTTTCCTGTGGGGTCAGTGCAATACATCCAGCCAGATGGACTTGCTCCTGGCTTAACGCACGCACAGATCGTTGTTGTTCCTCCAACCCCACAGTCTGTTCCTTGGTACACAAAATGGTGTGGATGTGGCACTGGTGGGGGTGAACCTAAAATTCACACTGTTCCTGCAGCCACCTGCGTGGGCTCAGCCACTCTGTTTCTGTACATGGTCAAACCAAGCAAATCAGCACGATAAGCAGTTCTATTCCTGGATTCACGTCCTCAGCTCTAGGTGAATGCTCCTTCCCACCTGGCCACTGGTGGAGGAGCTCTCATCACCAACCTCTCCTTGGGTATCTGGTCACTGTAACACACTGTGCTGTCTCTGCTGCTTCCCCGTGTCCATGGGTCTCCAGGTGTCCCTCTGCCATTGGCCTGTCCTCTCTCACCTCCTTGGACCATGGCCTCTCTGCTTCACCTTGCCTAATGATTCTCTGTTTATTCTGCCATCTTGCTTCTCCGAAAAATTTCTTCTTTTTCTGTCTATCCCTATTTGATGCTTCATGCTATCTTTAAAATAAATAAGTTCTTACTTAAAAATTCTTGTCCTAAAGCCTATTCTTCTTGAGTATTAATATCAAGCTATTTTCATGGTATTTTTTTCTATCCTTTTACTTTCATCACAGTTGCACTTTTGGTTCTAAAATATGACTCGTATAGATAGCATATAGCTGAATCTTTCTTTTTCCCTATCCTTTCTAATTTGTTTTTTTCACTCTTATTTAATGCAGTTTAAACATCCTATTAAAATTTTAGTAGACATAAAAATATTACAAGAACCATGTAGAAACATTGTCAAGTAGATTTAAAGGGTCTTAAAGCTAGCATTTCTAGCACTGTCTTAAGATGTTAAGCAGTATGGGCAGGGGCTACACTTTACAATGCCCATTTCCGTAATGATTTAGTAATCTGTGTGTTCTGATGCACTGTACTAGAGGCACCCTTTCCCACTACTGCTTACATGCCACCAGCACTATTTTTCATTTAAAAAATTAACACATTAGTACTCTCTGATCTGCATCATGCATTCTCTTTCCTCTCTTCCTGCTGCTCCTTTTCCTTTCTTTCTCCTTTATCTTATCACCTCTCCTCTTTCCCTCCTTTGCTGTCTTCCTCTCTGCTTTCTACACTGTTCTGTAATTCTGATCCTTCTTAAGTCCAGACTCCAATGCTCACTTTGACTATGAAATCAACTCTGATGCACTCTGGTTATTATAAATTTTTCCTCCATATTGAACCACTCACCACTTATCTACTCACTGTTAACATACTCCTTTGTACTCCTCATATATTAGCTTAGGATATTACAGCTCTTCGGTATTCCTATGGTGTGCAGCATTAATTGTATTATTTTATCACTTACTATAAACATCATTCCTTGTCTGTGACAATGCCTGCTAGAATGACTGGCTCACAATCAGTATATAATAAATACCGTCAGTACAATAACATTGAGTGAATTGAGGATTGCAAAGCAGTATTTCATCGCCCAATGACCCACGGTTCAAAGAAATCTAATTAGTCTTACAACCAAAGCCACCAGTCAAGTCTAGAAGAAATTGCTTCCAAATTACAAGGCTGCTTTAGTTTGTTCAGTGGCTGCTGATATTATCCTATTAGTGGGAGGACTTTATGATGGAAATGTTAAATGAGCCTGGTGTGGTTCCTGGGCTGTCTGTGTGACTATAATAGGGATTTCCACAAGCTCTATTAAAAGGTTTAAAAACTACAATGAGCATTGGTGAAAGAGGAAAGAGACCCCCCACCGCCGCCAAAGTTGGTTTCTTTGCTCTTTAATAGCCTAGTTAACTTTGAGGAGCTCATCAATGAAAACTATTTTTAATATTCTATCTGTTGTATTGCTCAGTTCCACTGGAATAAAGGCCTTCTTGGCCACACAGGTAATGTGTGAAGCAAAAACAACAACAACAAAACAAAACAAAAATGCCATAATGGTTTCAGAAAGCATAATGAAATTCAGCCTGCCCTCCTCCTTTCCCTCTCCCTTACTCCCTTCCTTTCTCCAAGATATTGAAGGCTAGTGGAATATTAATTCTTAGAATACTACAGGAAAATATTGTACTTTGTCAGGAGTTGCTAAAACATCTGGCTTTCCCTAAGGAATTTCACACACAAGAAATAATAGAGGGACTCTCAAGGTGTTACAGAATTTCCAGGAGAGAGCTAAGGCAACTATCCTTAAAAGTTACTCATCAGACAAAGGCTCCATGCATTGGATGGGTTACATGAAAGATCAGAATTTTGTTCCAAATCCATGTGTTTCTGAGTTTTTAAAATTGTGATCTGTTTGCTTTTTGATTAAAACTATATACTTAAGAAATTGAGGGGGGAGAAGGATATATCAGTCACAGTTCTGACATGGAAAATTCAAGATCAAGCCACCAACACACACAGAATCTGGTAAAGGGCTAGATTTTTTTTTATCCACAAGTCATATCCTTGTTGCATTCTCACAGGGCAGGAAGGATAAGGCAGATACTTCAAATTGCTTTTATAAGAACATGAATTATTTTAAGAGGATAAGGCCTGCAGGACAAAATCACTTTCCTATTAAATTCTATTACTCTGGATGCCAAAATACTCCTTTTAGTGGAACACCGATATTCTTAATTGCTCATACTTCACTTTATGTTCTTATGGGCTTTCAGGCTATAGATGTGTGTGTTTTTTTTTTTTTATTTATTTATTTATTTTTTTCATTGGAAAGGCAGATACACAGAGAGGAGAGACAGAGAGGAAGATCTTCCGTCCGATGATTCACTCCCCAAGTGAGCCGCAACGGGCCGATACTATGCCGATCCGAAGCCAGGAGCCTCTTCCGGGTCCCCCACATGGGTGCAGGCTCCCAAAGCTTTGGGCCGTCCTCGACTGCTTTCCCGGGCCACAGGCAGGGAGCTGGAAGGGAAGCGGGGCTGCCGGGATTAGAACCGGCGCCCATATGGGATCCCGGGGGTGCAAGGCGAGGACCTTTAACCACTTGCGCCACCGCGCCGGGCCCAGATGTGTGTCTTTTCACTGCTACATCATAGACATGATATTAGGTGTAATAATAACATTTGTTAAAAATTTTGAATTATTAGATATTTTTTCCTGAAACAATTTGAAAATATCTGATGACATACAGGTAGCAAAAGAGGAGTGGGACTCTCTCTGTGAGAATTCTCTAGTGAGCACAAGCCAGCAGGCAGGTAACATTTTAAAATATGGCAGTAAAGCTCTTTAAACAAAATATTATCCTAAACGTCAAACCAGGGCAAAGGTGAAGACAGTGGCTGCAAGATGTGTCACATTACAGGGTAAACATGACAGGTTACACATTGTGATATGCTGAGCTACGCTCTTCATTTTTATGCACGTGTGCGCTGGTTAATTAACTCTAAAACTTCTAATCTACAAAACAGAGTCTGGAAGTTATTGCTACGCAATCTGTGGAGAGGACAAAATTGCGTAATTTATGCAAAGTATATATTTCAATATCTGATATACATTAAGCATTCAAAAAGGTCATCCCTAATATATGATAGGCTATTTATATACACATGCTTCTCATTAACTCAAATATATGTTAGCTATAGTCATCTGCTAAAAAAACTGATTCCAAATAAGTCAAACTATGAAAAATATCTAGAAATTACCAGATTAAGCTAAAAGAACAGCTGTTATATTCATGAATATATAGGGGACCCACCTCCTTTGCTTAAATGAGAACACAACTATTTAAGTCCTCAATAATTGCTATTTACTTGAAAGGTACTGGCAGAAAACTGTGCATTAAAAATACATATTCCCTATGTTTCTGTGAATGACTTACAAGGAAAATAGAGCAAATCCAGGTTACTTGGGCAACAAAAATCCACTGACAGATTCAACTCAGGATAAGCAATTTGAAGAATTTGGGTAAAATTCATACAAAATCCGAGAAAATTTCAACAGCAGTAAA
The DNA here is from genome assembly GCF_017591425.1 of Ochotona curzoniae. Taxonomy (NCBI): domain Eukaryota; kingdom Metazoa; phylum Chordata; class Mammalia; order Lagomorpha; family Ochotonidae; genus Ochotona; species Ochotona curzoniae. Next base: position 66,518,753 of record NW_024466599.1, read on the forward strand.
AGTGTTCAAGAATAATGTTATGCCTTACAAAATTAAGAACCTTCAAACCCCAAGCAAAATTTTTCTTTAATAAATGCACAATTTGTTTAAAAACATTTTATAAAATTTGAAAACACTTCTGCCTCTTTAACAGGGAATGTCTCCTTTGAAAATGTGACTTTAAAAAAAAAAAAGATTTGTTTATTTGGAATATAGAGCAACTAGGCAGAGTATTCCTAAGATCTTCCAGCCGAAGTTCCAGTTCCCAAATGCCTAGGGTCACCTAAGCTGGGACAGGGCAAAGTCAGGACCCCAAAATTCCATCCAGGATTCCCATAAGGGTGGCAGGAACCCATATATTTGGGCTATCATCTGCTGCATCTTAAATCCATTATCAGGAAGCTATTTTCAAAGTGTAGAGAAAGACTGGACCCCAGGTACTCTGACAGAATGTGACCATTCCAAATGACAGCTTAGTGATGGTGCCACAATGCCTGCCTCAAGAAATGTCTTTTTAAATCCAATTTATTCAAGACTACATTTTAGAAGCCTTACACCTATTAGGAAAATTAACTCGTTTGGGGTACCACATTAAGATATATATATATATATATCATATATATTTTTATATATATATAAATTATATATATCATATATATGATATACATATATAATTTAAATATATATATATATAATTTAGTGACTTTTTTAAACCACTCAGCTATCATTTTTCACAGACTTGCGAAACTCACACTGACCAATTTTCTTTCTCTCACTCTCCCCCCACCACACCAGAAAGTTCTAAATGTCAAGTCTAAATGAGAACATTCTTCTGACAAACGAGTCTATAGAAGTCATGCAGTGAGATTTACGAACTAACGGGTTAGATCCTATCAGTTACCATATGACAATTACTATCATGTTTCTAATGCTCCAAAATTACAACAGTCTAAAACAGTTCTCTCTAGAGTCAGTTCACAAAACCATTAAAAACAATGCCTAAATTTTAAAGAAGTCTGACCTTCAGTTTCAGACAGATTAAGAAACCTTCACAAAGTAAAATAAGAAGTGTCTTCTATATCAGCACTTGAGTGTTTAGCAGCAGTCGCTGACAAGCTAGTTAACCTTACTTTTCTGATGTCTGCAAAAGCTGGATCTTGGCCAGATGGAGTTGGGAAGGCAGAAATTCCAGGTATGTTTCCTATGTGAATAGAAGGCCCCCAGCTACTTCAGCTACTACGTGCTGACTCCTGGGGCACAGCTGGAATTTGAACTCAAGCCCTTCAATACAGAATGCAGGCATCCTGTGTAATGGATTAGCTACTGCATCAAATTCCCTTCCCACTAATTTTGGTTTTTGACATAATGTATCTAACACTTACAATGTAGCTAAAAAATTTCACATTATTTTTATCTATTCTACCTATTGATCAAATTGCTTTTTTCATTCTTATTTGCAGATAGATCCTAATTTAGATTAATTTCTTCTCTCCAATCATGGATGCAGTGGGTAATTCTCAGTTTATGGCTATTTGAGATAAGTGAGTGTGTTTTTTGTAACATTATCCGAAGATGGTATATTAAATTTAGCCAAAATTTTGTAATGTTGAGATTACTGTAACACAGAGAAAGAGACAGACATAGAGAGACAGAGAGAATGCAATAATTTTTTCCTATATTGATGATTAAATTAAAAGGCATACATAGCTGAAGAAATACATCTCTGTACTTTTGTGTGTGTATGAGAGCTTGGGTAGAAGAATGTTGAGTAGAAGAATGAACCAAAGCAGATGGAGGATCAGAAACAACTTTCCAAACTTTTGAAGGGCCACCCACCCCCCAATGGTTGCGGCAGTTGAGACTAGGTCATGGTGAAGCCTGAAACCACGGATATTATCTGGATACTACCGTGGATGCCAGTAACCCTAGAATATAGGTCATTTTCCTCTGATTTCTAGGAACATTGCAAAGAGTTGTACAGGCCTAGAGTAGCTTGGATTCAAACTGCCATTCTGATTTGGGATGCAGGAGACACATGTGTCAGCTTAACTCATCAAGCCACAATAATACCCCTGTATTAAATAGTTAAGAATAAATAAACACACAAATAAGTAACTCAGGTTCTCCTGAGAGATGGACAGAAAACAACTCAGGTTGCACAATAGTTTTGTTCCTAAAATTTCTTTATAGGAAGCTAGTTTGTGTCTTATTTTCCTATTTGAATCTTCATCATTTCAGGACTGGGTTGGATATAACGCAAACCAAGGCTAACATTTGGTGAAGCCGTGAATCCTCCTAAAGACAATATACAGTTTATAAAAATTTTGAAGAAATGTACATTTTCTTTTCCAAGTTGCTTTAAGAATTTGAAACATATCAACCCCTACATTTCTATGGGCTTTCTGTCATAAAAACTTCCAAACACATGACAAAGGGGTCTTATGTTTGTCACCAACTGAGAAAAAGGGAAAAAAAAATTACAAATCATCATTTTTGAGATTTTGATAATTCCTTATTTATGTGCAAAATCAAAGCAAACCCAATCAAAGCCCATGATCTTTGGGAGATTCAGTACTACAAGAATCTCCTTATCACCACTTGTAGGTTGAAGAGTGTGCTGCCTAAAAAAGACACAATGAAATTCAAACCTTCAGTGCCTCAAAATGCCAATTTATTGGGAAACAGGATCTTAACACAGGAGACCAAGATGATACAGTACTGGACCCCTGACAACAAAGTGGGAGACCCAGAGGGGGATCCTGCTTCTGGCTTCAACAAGGCTGGCCCATGCCACTGCAGGCATCTGGGGAGGCAACTCCCCAGATGAAACATAGATCTCTTTCTTTCGCTTGTCTCTTTTGTCTTTCTCCCTCTCCTTCCCTTCTTTTCTTTCCATAACTCCTTCAAATAAAACAATGTACATATATACACACACATACATATAATCTGGACCCAGAGACAGAAATTTATACGGAGAGAGAACCATCAGAAAACACCCAGGAAGAATTATTATGTAAAGATGAAGAATTGGGAAGCTACAGCTTCAAGCTACAAAATGCCAAAGATGAATCTGAAACCAGTTGGAAGAGATAAAGAGTGGTTCCCTCTCTTGCAGATTTCAGAGGCAGCACTGCTAACAACTTAGTATCAATTTCTGTCCTCCAGAACTAGGAAATAATAAGCAACTTCAGTTGTTTCAAGCCATTCAGGTTTTGGTATGTTGTTACATTGGCTCTTAGAAGCTAACATAACACTTTTACCAGTATTAACAGTGGCAAATTTCTAATCATCATCATCATTGCAAGCTTAAAATTCCATTAGGTATTCATCATTCAGTAAATCAGAGAATAAAGGAGAAATAAACCTGTTTTCCAAGAGTATAGACAAAGGAGGTAACAAAAATCAAATCACAAACTGTCCATTTCACTCGTACAGATTATACTTTTCTGTACTCTATGTATCAGTTTCCACAGATCAGGGAAAGCATATATTTGTCCTTTGGAACTAGCTTTTTTCACCAAGGATAACAGTTTCCAGTTGTATCTGTTCCTTTTTTCTACTGGCTGTTATCTGAATTCTTTACCAAATGAAATGTTAAGCCTGTGATTGTGAAGTGAACTGAAAGTAGGTCATTGTAAAAGCATTAAAAAAAGAAACAAAGGAGGAGGAGAGTAGGTGGAAACAAAGTAACCTTGCTCCTAAATCTTTATTGTGAAACATATGAAATTTGCTCACCTGATATAAAGATTTAAAAACAATAATATTGAAAGAATACTTTTCTGCTTAGTCTTCTAAAATCTTATTGGCACTCATTTCCTCTCTGGCTTGATTACATTTCCTACAAGTTTAATTAAGGAGCTTCTAATAAATGTTTCAAGTACAGGAAAAAATATGCTTAATGAAAAAATTCTCGGGGATGACTTAATGTCTTTTTTTCTGCTCAAAATAATGATTTTTTCCCCTTTAAGACAACAGAATAATGGGGATACTACCCAAAGCCAACACATGAGTAAAGGACTGTCTCGTTCATGTTCGAAGGTGAGAATTCACAAATCCTAGAATTTCCTTAGTGCGCCCTTCTATTTTCCTATCATTGAAATTGCATCACTTCCTTGTAACTTTCAAGGAATGGTTTCTGTAATTTCTCACTGTAAAATATTTTCAAAGACACTTTAAATGCTGAAAAATCCACTTGACTTATCTTCCTTGGCAGAAGAAAAAAATTTTTGGAAGATTATCAAAAATAATCTTGCAAGCTGGAATAATACATTTAGTAAAGCATGATGTTTGGGTTCAGTATTGCTGAATATTGCTCTTTGCATCATATTTAGATGTACAATTTTTGAGAGATTCTTTCATTAATAATTAGATGTGAAATGCTGATATAGCTAAACCATAGCATCTTCTCTATGGTTAACAAATTTCTTTTAAAACAACATGCACTTGTAATGTGTTTTTGATTCATTTTATGATAACACAGGAATTCAGTATTTTTGTTATTCCTCTGGGTTTTTCAGTTGGGATGTAAGAATATGCTCTGTATCTCTCTGAGCACCTCACAGGCCTTCATGCATGTTTACTTAAAATTATTCTGGATTAATATTTAGTTTATAATCTGTTAGTCATAACCTTCCAATATTCACACTGGAAAATGTGGGAAATAAGTAAATATAACTGTGATTCTTTCACTAAAAGAACTTTCATAATTTTTACCCTCTCAAACTGGCAATTCTGGGGCAAGCATTTGCATTATTAGATAAGATACTGCTTTGGAGGCCATGTCCCATATTGAAAGACTTAGGTGCAAGCTCAAGCTTGCTCCCGTATCCAGCTCCCTGGTAATATACAACCATAGAGCAGTAAGGAACAGCTCAGGGACTTTGGGTTCTAGTACTTCTTGGGAGAATCAGTCTGAGCTGCTTCCTCCTAGCTTTAGCTGTTGCAGGTGCCCAGGGAGTGAATGACAGAATAGAACATTTCTTTAATGACTTAAAGAGCAAACAAAACAAGAACAAGCTAAATTCCCAGCAAATGAAATATCCTTATTGATATGATTATCAATTTTGAAAATACTGAGGAACTAATATTTCAAATATATTCTAATAATTTTTCTTATCATTATGATTATTTCACTCATGCTGGCATTAGGTGACTCAGTATCCAAGGACGTTAAATAAGCAACGGTAAATTTAAAATAAGAAGAGTTAACATTTACTCAGGGTCCAGTATGTAAAAAGAAACAATTCTTGATTCTTTGTATTACATTGCTTAACCTTCTCAACAAAGCAAAAAGAAGATATCATTCCACTTTTACGCATGGAATGGATACTCAGCCAAACAATTGTGACACATAAGCCAGAGCCATGCTGAACCACAGCATCTCAAACTCCAAATTTTGGCCTTCAAATATGTTGACTTGCGTGCCTCCCTGTTAAATTTAACACTCAGCAATCCTCTGTGGTAATGTGAATACGGTAAACATTGTCTACTTCGAACAAAAGGAACACGATCACTTCCATATGAAATGAGAAATATCCAAATTTGTCTTTTGTTGTTTTTGTTGTTGCTGCTTTCCCTCAAATTCGCTCCTTTTTAGCCATCATCTCTACATGAAAGCCTTTTGTAACTAACTTCAGACAGTCATTTGACATGCTCCTTGATATGCCTTCATTCCATACCATAATGGCTGGATGAGTCACTGCTGGTCTGGTTTCAGTCCAAATTTACGCTTATAAGCCTCCTGGAAGCAACAACTGATGGCTGACGTGGTTGAGTCCCGGCCACCACAGTAGGAGACCCAAACTGAATCCTGGACTCAGCTTTGGCCTGACCCAGCTGTGGCTGCTCTAGGCATTTGCAGAATAAAATATTGCATAGAAATGTTTCTATGTCCCTCTGTTTCTCTTTAAAATCAGCTGAAACTAAATACGTAAGATTTTACAAAAACACACCGTGTACAACTACTACCTTTTCTTCTCCCTTCTCCCCAATATATTTGATGTCCATATGAAATAAGTGCTTTTCGGGGTGGGAGGCAGAGTATGCATTTAAGAAGTAACAGTACACTACACTAAAAAGCATAGGTATTAGAGCCAACTTCTTGTAGCGTCAAGGCATTTCGCTAGCCTCAATCAGTAATGTGTCAATAGGTAACTTTCTCAGCATGTTATTTTATGCCTATCATCACCTGATAGGACCACCTATCCCAAAGTCTTATTATGAGAATTAATATTTTTCACAACAATCTCTGACTTGAATTCCATAGCACTTATGTGAGCTGTCATTACTTAATATCAAGGTGTATCTGACATTAATTTAAATAAATTAACTAGAATATATATTCCCCACTAAAGCAATTGCATTGAAGAACCACACAAAGGTATTAAATAATTATTTGAGAGCATCTGTTATGCCACTGGAATAACACAGATAGTTAAAACTACCTAATGCAAAAAGTGGATAGAAAGGATATCAAATTAAGTTGCTGAGTGTTTACATGAAAATTTCTATTAATTACTAATGACTTCATTTAGAAGTATCGTTATATCAATATCATTATATTGACGAGGTGATCTGAAACCAGAAAGTATTTAATCTCCAAATTTCAGAAGTGTGTGTTTGGCACCTTGAAATTAACCTATGCCTGGCATGACACTTTCTGTCAAGTACTTTTCTTTCAGTCTTCAGACTTTAATATACATGAAATATACTCCTTTCATTTACAGAGCATACTTGTTTTCATCATATCTGCTCTTCTATCTAAATAATTTCTCAGCTACAGTCATCCCTTAAGGATGTAAATTTCAGTTTTACTTCTAATGATGGACAATACACAAATAGGTTTGAATGTGTAACACATCTATCACATTGTATTTAATTTACACTACTTCCTGCAAACAATTTGAAACCATGATAAAATAAAAATTTTTTTAATATAGCAGTAGGTATACACTTTTCCAATCTTACGTACACAGGGTTTGAAATAATACCTGATATAAAAGTGGCTAATCATATTATTAAGGTTACCAAAAGAGGAAAATATTCACTATGTACAAATTGAGTTGGAAAAATTACAGAGAAAAGGTTTTGCAACTGCAATAATGAGAGCTTTCACACTGTAAACCAATGTTTCACAATTTAGATACATAAAATTGTATTTTATTATTTTGGTAGTGAGCTTCATTATAACATTTGGTTTAACTCTATTATTTAATATAAAGCAACACAGAATGCATTTATGGCAAATGTGTTGTTATTGTTGCTTTATTCAAATGTTTTCAAATGCTTTGCTTTTTCATAAACTTTCTTTGCTTAAAGTGTAAGTCTGGAAAAAATATAAGCCTTAAAAATGACAGATACATAATTTAACAAAATGTTTTTTCTCAGCTATTTTTATTAGATTTATTTCCACAATGAACAAAATAAGTAAGTACAGTTTAAAATAACTCAATACCTCAAATTTCCATTCTGCATCGGCATATTTCTAAGAAAAATTTGATGGTTCTCAGGATGAAACTATTTTATTAGTTCTCTATCATTCTATAAGTCTTTTCTCTCAAATACGATGAGGAAGAAGACAGAAAATTTGCTAAATTTTATTTTTGGAAAATGCTTACTACAACGTTAAAGATAATAAAAAGGGACAAGTGAAAGGCAGGTTTTTTGCCTACGTTTATGAGGCTACTAAGACAATTGGCATAAAGGAGGTTGGGGTTCTTAGTTGATTGCTCACATTCAGATGTTTGTAATCACTCCCAAGAAGCACTACTGTCCTGTGAGTTAGGCCTTGCAACAACAAGAAACAAACATAACTCTCCGAGCTGCAGTTTGGGAAGGGACCCCTTCAAGGTGCTGAGTTCTCTGCTCTATTTAGCTGGACCTGATCCCAAGACTGATGTGGCTTACCTAAGCCTTGAATCATAACCATTGCTGATTTGTGACATTAAGGAATTTAACTGAACCTGATTGCAAATAGTATAAAATAAGTTAAACTGGCCACAAGAATAAAGGAGAAGATGTAAATATATAAATGCAAAGAAATGAAACATAATCACCATTGCTTTTACCTACAATACCATGATGCACCTGAATAGCAGACTGTTGGATGTGACTGTTGCTGAAAAGACTATACTATTGTAAAAGTATGGGAGAAAATGATGAGGGAGTGTGAAAATAATAACAATTATAAAAATCAAAAAACAAACGTAATCAAATTGAACATAACAGCTAATGGGAGCCAGTACAACCAAAGCCTCATATCCTCTGTCTGTGCTATATCCGAACTATTCCACTAACTCCTAAAAATTTCATTTCCTGAACTATCTCAGTGCTTAATCTGTATTCCAGGTTCACCGAACAGGACATATTTAAATTAATTTATTCAAATTCATTCAAATAACTGAAATATTGCTTGGCTTAGCAGATAACCCTATTGCTTCATTTTCAACATACTAATATTTGAAGCTAGGAACTGTAGTATACTTTAGAACTTTCTTAGCAATTGGGCAAATAATTATAATTCTATAAGTCATCTTAGGTGAACAATACCATATGTATTCAAGCAATTTCTTTATGAGCACACTGACAACATTTAGGAAAAGTACATTTCTCTCCTATTTTTTTAGATAACCTGTCTGAGGTTGATTTGTACAAACAGCACAAAAGGACACTAGCTCCAGCCCCAAGGAGACAGCAGCCAAGGGTTACGCCAGTCCTTTGGTTCGTGAATTGATAGGCAAAGCCTGGGAATATGGAGCCTTTGTGTGGAGCTGAGCACCGTTGGGAGGAGCCTGAGGCACAACTGGGGCTGTGGCTGCAGGTATAGCCTGGACCTGGGGCTTTTGGGGGCCTGAGATTTTGGTTTGGGTTGAGCCTTGAGCCTGGGCCTTGATTTGAGCTTCAGTTTTAGGACAAAGGATATTTCTCTCTGTAACCTGATCGTGCTTATTACGGTAGGTTCAGTAGTATATTTATCAATGATAAAAACAGTGTTTATAGATTGAAAGCCAGCAAAACTGAGCCCTTCCATGAAAGCAAATTTTTACTCAAAATTTACCGTTAATCACATAATATACTACATTGCTAATTAGTTAAGTCCAGCTTTTGGTTAGTAACAGGCATCTAAGGAAACCTGGACATGTCCAAAGTAACATTTCTCTGAAGAAAAAATCATGGCACCTAATGACTTTTGGTAACATGCTTTAACACTAAATGTCCAAATTATTTTGTGTTATCTCCAATAATTTTGCTTCAAAATTAACATCTATTAAGAATTCAGTGTCATATCAACGTGAATAGGGAAAAACTGGGAAGATGTTTTCTAAAAACAGTTGAACATATTTCATTGCAGAATTAAAGGGTTAATATGTACATAATGTTTATTGTATCGTTTGAATGTTTCTTCCTTTATAGTTACAATGAGGAAAGTTTAATGTTTCTACAGCTATTAAAATTCCTGAGCTAAAATTTCATTTTTCTGTACACATTCATGTTCCAGAAAACACACAAAAAAAATGTTAACGCAAACCCAGCATAACCAAATTCCTTTCATGGGTGATGAACATCTCTGGGTCAGAGGAGAGGATGACAGTGCATTGTGCTAACCACATGTCTATGAGGCCCCAGATCAAGGTCACCAGCATGTTTCACATTACTTGCCAAACAACTGTCAGATGACAATGGTTTGAGGTTGTCACAATCATGAGAAGAATTCCAATGATACTCTAAAGGAGAAACAATCCATTAAACTTTGTTCTTTCGGCAATGAAAACGGAGACATGCCTGTCAATTGCCTATACAAAAACACACTGTTGTATTTACTCATTTGAATGAGCTTTCAGCTCTGACAGCTCAATTTCTTCACCTAATCTACTAGTGCATCTATTCAATATATACACACTTAACATTAATACAGATTTACTAAGAAGTTCATGCCTCACATAAATTTGGTGTTCCTTAGCTGCAGCAGATGATGGATTTAGTTCTAAAGATTTGAAGCAACCTTCAAGACCAGTTATTGGTCTCAGAGTACAAAGATCTGAGGCCCAGCTAATTCCAGGCACTTTTTTTTTAATGTGGTAAAGATGTTGCTTTAATGTCAATGTATTCTTGTTAGCACTATTGGATTCAGGTTTTTCAAAATATAACATTCTACTGTGTAAACAAGTATATATGGAGAAACAGGGAAATAATGATTTGCAGTATTTTCAAACTTGATTGCATCAAAGAATGTTTACTGCTGAGTTTTAGTGTCTTTTAGAGTGCTAACACCTGATACTCCAGAAATGTTAATCTATCCAATAAACATTTTACACCCAGAAATAAATCTTATAACAAACATATTAAGTAACATTATCAGTAGAAATCATTGGCTGAGTTCCATACATATTTTCAATTTCCTGAAAGCTGTTTAAAAATAATTTTTATCTTGTTTGACACAGAAGACATTAGCATAATTAGTTCACACTTGTTAAAAAAATTTTAAAATGCCTTTAACTTCGAAAGCATTCATGTTTTGAAAAGGAGCGCAGAGGACTTTAAACTATTATCAATAGGGTGATTTCCATGCATATTGATCATTTAAAAAATTTTTTTCGTAACCTACGTTTATGTATGTTATTTGTCTTTATTTAGATACAGCATGTATGCTTCCTTTAAATTTTTTGTTAAAATCACTGATGCTTTCCTTTAAAAATATGTTAATTTTGCTTTACTCTTTGTAAGAACTTTTGGTAACTGCCAGTATTCAGTAGTCTACAAACTGAAATATTCTTTTGAACTTTTTAAATTTTACCACTAATGAATGTAACCAAGATGGACCAATATTTGTTTTAGACCACTGTAGTACATGACTGATTTCTGATCACACAATAAATGATGTCATATATAACTAGCCAAGATGCAGACCAGACATCACCTACTGGAGGACTGGTTCAAGCCCCAGCTAGTCTGCTTCTGATCTAGCTACTTTGAATGGAATTCTGGGAGGCAAAATATGATGACTCAAGTGCTTGGGAGCATGCCACTAAAATATGACTAAAATATGAGACATAACCACATCCAAGGAATAATCTGCTTCCCACTAGTGTAAATGCCATTTCCATCATTTCAAAAATAATATTGTTTAATTTTTACTTTCAACCAGTACATTAAATTTATATTTAAGGATTTAAAGTGCACCATGTGTATTCATACTCTGCATAATATTCAAATCAGGATATATTTATCTATCTTTCCAAAGTTGGCCAGTTTATGGTAAAAAAGTATTCAAAATTTTTGTTCCAGTCTTTCTAAAAGTAGAAAATTGTTATCTTTGGTCACCCTACTATTCAAAAGAGCATCAAGACTTCTTTCTATTACCTAATTACTAGCTAATAAATCATGAATAAATAAATTTAAATGTGGCACACATGGGTTTTTTCAAAAGATTTGAGAAAAGCAAAATGAAAAGTTAAGCTTAGGGTGTCGCCTGATGGCTCACTTATTAAATCCTTATCTTGCAATCATTAGGATCTCATATGGACACCAATTTGAACTTTGGCTGCTCCAGTTTCCATCTGGCTCCCTGCTAATGAACTGGGAGAGCAGTAGAGCACGGCCCCAAAGCCCTAGGACCCTGCATCCACATGGGAGACCTGGAAGACATTCCCCTGCATTCACCTGTTCCTGGCTTAGAGCAGCTCAGCTCCAGCCATTGCTGCCATTTGGGGAGTGAACCAATGGAGGGAAGATCTTTCTGTCTGTCTGTCCTCTCTGTAGATCTGATCTGCCTTTCCAGTAAAAATAAATAAATCTTAAAGAAAGTTAAGTTTATTGTGGCTCAAAGTATCTATAATTCATGCATGGCTTTTTTCATAATAAACACTTTTTATAACCTTCCAGAAAATCCCTTATAACTCAGAATACTATTCAATCACAAAAAAGGATGAACTGTCATTTATAATAATATGGGCAGAATGCAAGGCCATTATATTAAGTGAAATGACCCAAATGCATAAAAACAAATACAATGCATGGCCTCACTTGTAAGTGCAGTCTTTAAATGTTCATCTCACAGGAGTTGAGAGTAGAATGGTGGAAACTAGGAACCAGGAACTAGGAAATGGAGAGGAGGGCCAAGGGATGAGGGCGATAATGGTGAAGGTTGGGAAACAGTTGACTAATGAATACTAAGTTACTGTTTCATAGAATAACATATTGTATTATTCTTTTAGTAGCTTATTAGCAGTGTCAACCAAAACTACAAAAGCATACATATTACAAATTTATATAATATTATAAAGTTAATATTATATAAGCATTTGGGTTAAAAGGAAAAATTCAGAAATCATAAATAACAGAATGCTTATAAATGAAATTTGTCACAATGTAAACAGTGACTCTTACATTTATCTGGATGCATTTTTTTCTATGCATGTATTTTTTTTATCCAAATGAAAATGAAAAAAAATAAATTTATACTCTTCAGTTTCGTCATCTATTTTATTTCATTGCATTTTTAAGTTGTATATATTTTAATTGATTGTTATGGGAAACTAAAATACTAAAGACCTTGTATCTGTTACACTTGAATATGAAAATATATACACCCCCTAAGTTGCCTTGAATCTAGGCAAGTGTTATACTGCTGGAAGAAATGCAGTAAGTAGCAGGCAGGCATTCTGAACTTGTTTAACACAAAATTTCTGTCAACTGCACCACAGTGCCAGCATCTTTGGGTGCAGGGTCCCAAAGCTTTGGGCCGTCCTCTACTGCTTTCCCGGGCCACAGGCAGGGAGCTGGAAGGGAAGCAGGGCTGCTGGGATAGAACCGGCGCCCATATGGGATCCCGGGCATGCAAGGCGAGGACCTTAACCACTGCGCCACCGCGCCAGGCCGGATACATATTTTATTCTTAAGAAACTTCGTGGATTCCAGGGGATTATAACCTAGTTTCTATCAAAAAAAATTATAAAGATCACTTACTGCTACCATAAGAAAAAAAATGAGGTCAATAAATTGTGGAAATTTGTGTCATTCATTTCTTGATAGAGTAGCTATGGCAACCACACCAAAATGCAGCTTCATTAATGAAAATCTATAATCAAGCTTTATCCTCAATGTTTAACTAGTATTGTATGCAATACTATTCAAAAATAAGGTTGATATCTAAATTGTCCACCTTTTTCTGACTTCTCATTCTCCGAACTTTTAGTCTATTATGAAAAAGCCAGAGAGAGACAGAGAGAGCAAGAACCATTGCTATTTAATCCCATTACTAATTTAAAACATGTCAAACACAGAAAGGGGTTGGGCATGACCTCTTGGGAGATTAAAAAGAACAAGATACCTGGGAAGTGAAGAATAATCTCAGGAAGTCTCTCATAGCACAAGAAATCTGGAAAGAACTCTTCCTTCATTTCTAACTGACTGCTTTCTATTTCTATCCAACACCTTTATTAGATAAAAATTCTATCTGAAATTTGAGCAATTGTTTCATATCTCCTATAAATATGTCTTCAAAGATAACAACTGATAATAATTGATTTTTTGACTTGGATATTAAAATAATTAAAGCTTACTTAAATGAAATTATTCTATGATCTATTGAAAGATGTCATACATATTCTCATTTCTTCAAGTTTATTTGTTTTAAAATGAAATTCTCACTTACTTGCTTAGCATTGAATGGGGGTAGCAGGCTGCACATTATTCAGTTCAGTTATTTACCTCCCAGGGAATAAGTTCCAGAAAAAAAAAATAAATCTCTTAAATTATGTTGATGCACATCGTTATTCTTACATAGAATCAGAATTACATGGAGAAGAAATCTTAGATTTGCATTGCAAAATCAAGACACATATGGGGCTGAATTCCTACAATTATGTTGCAATTGGAAAATGAATTGACATTCTTCTTTATTTTGCTTCTTTGTTTTTATAATCAGCTTAAGGTTATTTACCTTGACTGTGTCAGCAACAGTTCTACTCTTTTTTTTTTAACAACTCTGTTCCTTACTGTGTGATCAGAGTTACATTCTGAAACCCTTTCATCATTTAAGAGCAGGTGCATTCAATGAATAGGTGTGTTGTGTACACAAGACAGATCCCAGTGCCTAGTGTACAGGTGCATCAGAACAGATGACAACAGAGACAGTGGTACAAAGTACCTATTGACATTACATCTTTCTGTTATAACTCCCATTAAGGGGGCACTTTTTGTTAAACTGACTATTTTTTCATAACGAACTGACTGAGGTAATTTAGAAAAAAATCTTTCCAGGGCGTCTGTTTGATATATTAAAGCATAGTGTCAATATATGGAAACTACTTTCTAGGCACAGGGCCATCTCTTTACTTTTTAAAATCCCACTGCATTTATCTGAGTTCTATTTATATGTATTTAAATAATAATTTTAAAATTTCTATTTCCTTTTTAGAAAAGACATTGCAAAATAAATTTTGGTGGCTAACAATCTGAAAAGATTTTACAGATAAAATTGCACCTAGATCTTTCAAGAAAAGCACTGAAGAAACTCTAGTAAATCTCATGTAAAGAAACTGTGCTTATTCTGTTTTTGAGTTCTTTTACCACACCTGCATAGCCCTCAGGTTGTATGCAAATATCCAGCAGGAAGGAGAAGTATTTAATACAACAAAAATAGCATTATTATTAGTGTGTGTCCTTTGGATTCTGGAACAGAGGGCTTTGAGGTTTTCTCTATTTGTCAAAGCAAAAATGTCTATAAATGATGCCTCAAACTCATATTGGAAAACATGTGATAGACACATGGTCATGATATATTATGTCCAATCCAACACTCCAGAATTATGTAAATGTCCTTATTTTTAATGTAGAGTTTTTATTGGATCCATAAGCTTGGTTCACCCATTTAAGTGACCTCTTGGTACTTGATTTCACAGGATGAATCAGGAAGCCTTATGCTGAAAGAGCAGGAGTGTTTCAGTGAGATTTTCCTTCATCATACAGAAACCTGGCAATAAACAGCTTATGGCAAACTAGAAGAAACCTGGCAGGGTTACTTAGCAGTAAAGTAAGTATACAGAGAGAACTTAAGAGGAAAGTAAGCCTGGCACAGTTGAAAAGCAGATGATGCTCATCTGAATTCTCTTGCTTCACATGCTGCTTGATTCATAGGAGAAAAGTTAAGTATTTACAGAAATCAGAGCCAAGGCTGCCAGAGAAGGGTGTCTCCTAAGATGACTGCCACTGCAGCCTAGAGCAGAGAAGATTCTTGTTCCTCTGGTTAATTATCTGGGCCATGAGTCAGCCATCGCTATGTCCTACAAAAAGCCTGTCCAGCAATGTCTTTATGGAGTCATTAAACTGTAGAATTATTGCTTTTTATCTTACTGAAAGAAGAGACTCCACTGTCTAGTGACTGGACAAAGTCCTTCTGTTCAAAATGCTAAAACACAGGTGAACCACAAAGTGTTTTAGGGATTGTGTGATGAAAGCATTATATGTTGTTTTGACATAATTGCTAAATCACTATTTAAGTATTTATCATTAAAAACATCATGCTATTTCTCAGGCTGTTTGAATCACACAAGGCTGTCAAGACTACAAAGTAGCTGCAGCAAGAAAGATTATGTTCTTAAACTGAACTGTGGACACTTCTTCAAAGAAAGTAGGCTAGAAAGAAAAACATTACTTTGGTCAGGAAGGAGTGATTAATTAGAGCCTATTCTCTTTCTTTATTATATTTGTGTTAATCCATTCTACATTCTTTTAGACCTGGCAATGTGACTATGGAAGACAGAGCCATTAAAAAGTTCTGAAAATTGCTCTGGCCCACTGTGGTGATTTTGCTCCTCTGATTTCAAATGAATTCATTCTATTTAATATAGTGCAGAGTTGTCTAGAAAAAAAATGTTCGCTTTTGTTTTTGTTATATGATCCCCTTGCTAGTTTCCTTCCTCACACCGATTTATGAACAAGTCTTTTATGCCTAAAAATCTTACTTCCCGAGCTCAATGCAATGGCTTGCTCTGCCAATCCTCCAACTCCAAGTTCTAGGAATCCATATGGGTGCTGGCGTATATCCCTGCTGCTCCACTTCTCATTCAGCTCCTTGCTTGGTGTCTGGGAAAGCAGTGGAGGATGGCCCAAAGTCTTGGAACCCTGGACCCACATGGGAGAGCTGGAGGAGGCTCCTGGCTCTGGATCAGCACAGCCTGGCCATTGAGGTCATCTGGGGAGTAGATGGAAAATCTTTCTGTCTTTACTTCTCTCCATATGCTTTTCCATTAATAATAAAACAATCTTTAAAAAGTCATTCATTCCTTTAAAAAGTAAAAGTAAGAATCTTACTTCTTGAGTAATTGTAATTAATGGAACTCAATAATCATGACTAACGGTAAGTCCAGTTGAAGGCTGATCATTCCTACTGATAAGGAATCATTTAATTTTTTGAATAAAGTACCTATTCGCAAAAGTTTAAAACAAAAATTGTCTAAAAAGATATATGTGCAGTTTCCTGTCATCCTTATCTTCCACCTGTCCTTTGTCCTCTTAGGTGACCCTGGGAAGTAGAGGACAATGTCTACAGTCTCCAAGATGATTCTAAAATAAAACATTGTTCTGTGCTCAGTCATCATAAGAATACGGACATGTATTCAGGCTCCAGTTTCAGGGGATGCCTGTCAGTCAGGGATCAGAGTCTTCTGCAGCACTTTTCAAACTCTGAAGTCGATTCATCAGCCATCAGTTCTACCAGCAACATAGAAAAACTGAACATCCATGAGGTTTTGCATTTTGTTATGCATTATGGAGACGACACAACTAAATAGATTCTAAGGTTATTCATTTGAAAACAGAACGTGGAAAACTACCATATCTATAGGAAATGACTAATAAAATAAAATTTTCTATTTAAGGAAATATAACACTTCCATTTACATATTTGGTCTCTTTCAACAGTATTAAGTTGATATGACAAAATTTTAGGCATCATCAATCCCAACCCAATAATTGGACTAGCGAGAAACCCACAGATCAGAAAAGCAGAGAGGTTGTCAATTAAGAACCTTGAATCTGGATCTAACCTGAGTTGGTTTACATCCTTCTACCACTTAGAAGCTACGTGCACTGTGCAAATGACTTAAATTCTATGTTCTTAAAAAAAAAATAATGAAAGGATTAAGATTATCTCTGTTTTGGTGCTGGCATGAAGCCTGGGACTTAAGATGCCCACACACCCTACAAGAGTACCTTGCTTCAACTTCAGCTCTATCTCCTGACTGCTAATACCAATCTCAAGGGGTTGTGATCAGTGACGACATAAGTGGCTGGCAACCTAGATTCAGTTCTTGGATCTTGGACTTGGCCAAGTCCAGTCCTGGTCACTGAGTACATCCAATAAGTACAAGCGGATTTTATATTTCTCTTCATATTTTCATTTCCTCTTTCTCTTTCCCTTTTTGTCTCTTGCTTCCTCTCTGTAAAATAAGTCAATAATTTTTTTTTTAAAGATTTATTTTTATTATTTTTTCATTGGAAAGGCGGATATACAGAGAGGAGAGACAGAGAGGAAGATCTTCCGTCCGATGATTCACTCCCCAAGTGAGCGCAACGGGCCGATACTATGCCAATCCGAAGCCAGGAGACTCTTCCGGGTCTCCCACGCGGGTGCAGGTTCCCAAAGCTTTGGGCCGTCCTCTACTGCTTTCCCAGGCCACAGGCAGGGAGCTGGAAGGGAAGCGGGGCTGCCAGGATTAGAACCGGCGCCCATATGGGATCCCGGGCGTGCAAGGCGAGGACCTTTAACCACTTGCGCCACCGCGCCGGGGCCCAATAAGTCAATAATTTTAAAACAATTTTTCTTCCCATCTGTAAAATGTAAGAAAGAATGTCTTTTCACAAATTTACACTGACTATAAAAAAGGTTAACAAGTACTATAAGATTTCTATTATCATGCAGGCTACATGATTTGTAGAAGATGTAATGGCTATATAATTTGTGGAGGTTTATATGCTGCCACAATTAAGTAAATTCATTCAAAGCATTAAAGGACAATAAATTCATTATAAGGTGATATGCACATTGCACGTGTAAATTTGGTTAAAAAGCATTTGCAAAAGGAAGATAAAACCAATGAGGTCTTACTTGTTTGTTCAGATGAGTGCTAACATAAACTTGAGAAACACAAAGCAATTGTTTTTATTTTAATATAAATGTAATTTCTCTTTTAATTATAACGTGAGACTTTTCTCAATACCTAAACCATGCTTCAAAGTTACAATTCACACATTTATTGAAGAAAAAATGGACTGTAAAGCTCACAAATACCTCTGAAGTGCCATCTCCACATTTTAGTGATTAAGTAGGATATATGGCAAGTCTTAAAGACATTTTTTTTAAAACAAGAAACACACAAATACAGCTTATTCCTGTGGAGTTTTCATCTTTACCTTTGCTGGGGCCACATTTAGCCCCAGATTTTATAATGATCTGGTGGTCACAAACAATCAAACTGAGTCAGGTACAGAAAGCAAAGAGCACACTAGTATTTCATAGTGTAATTTTGAGGAAGAGGAGATAATATCCTTTGTGTAGTATAAGATAATTACCAGTCTTGTTAATATAGTCTTTCAAATATTAAACCTCATTTTCATTCTTCTCTCCTATGAAGTTTAATGTACCATCAGAACTATTCAGCATAATTATAAAAATAATAAGTTAAGGGCTTATACACCCACCTTAATTCTGTACTGAAAAGTTAGAGCCTCGCCTTGTAATTAAATTACAGGCAAGACTCTATTTACAGAGTTACAGTCCCTACATTGTAATGAATTAATTTGATTGACACTGAATGATTATGGGCTACTGAGCATATTTTTGAGCAATGCAAAGGGCAAAGAGTTGTATTTCTCACATCCAATCAGTGTCACTAGACAAAGCAAGTGTAAAAACCCATTATTAATGTGTACTTGCCACATGGAAACTTCGGCCACCACACTGTCACTTGAATTACTTGTGTAATAATAACTCTATGGGCAGACACTGCTTCAAATTATGGGCCAAAAACAACTCTTTCATTTAGCTTTTAAAAACTAAATAAATGACTTAATAACCATTCATAACATGTTAACCATGAGAAAACTGACGCATCTAATGATGTTTCCACGTCATGATGGCAGACCTAGGGATGCTGGAGATGTGAAACAGAAATATCTACTGGGAAGAATAATAGAAGTTGGCTCCGGAATTGTGGAATAGCCTGTAAAGCCACGGAATGCAATGCTGGGATCCCTTCTGGGTACCGATTCATATCCTGCCCGCCCAGCTACTTCTAGTCAGCTCTCTGTTACTGGCCAGGGAAAAGCAGCAGAAGATGCTCTGAGTGCTTAGGCTCCTGTTACTCATTTGGAAACCTGGAAGAAGCCCTGACTCTTGGCTTCTGCATACCCCTGCTGGGGAAAATATGACTTTCTTCAAATAAATAATGTTTTAAATGGAAGATAACAAGACATGTCTTACGCACCTATTATTATAATTTACAAGAAAGTTACATGATAGATACACAGTAAAAACCGGTGTTCCTTTGTAGCTATAATTAGTGGTAGTAGCAACAACATTTTCTACATTTCTGATTCACTTACTACTGATTTTCCCGTATTTTATTTTTGTTGTCTTTTTGAATCTACATGGCAAATAAAAGGCTTTACATTACCAAAATAAGCAGTATATTTCTGTATGTAATAAAAGTAACTTCTCAAATTACTTTCTATGCTTCTAGAAGACAAATAATGAATGTATAGATTCTAAAATATACCTAGGATATGGTCACATGAATAGCAAATGTTCATAACTAATTATTTATTGCCTAAATACTAAAAAATAAAATGTTGATTTATGAATGAGATCAAATAGGCATCGTCACCATTCTGGAGTTGTGTTAATGTTCTTGTATCCCTTAAATCAACATCAACTATTTCTACAAGATGACAAATGGACTCTCCTCCCTGTGATCAGCACCACCAGCCAACTCTGTGATGATCTTGGTCCCTTCCTAGTCCCACTATGTTCCAGACACACCATGAAAATGGATGAGAAACGATATGGTTACAGCCTCTGTCACAGAAAACATCCTCTGCATATGCAGTACGATTTGCTATAAAGAAGACTCAGGAAGGAAATGGAACCACAAGTACAGCTCTATCTTCCATAAGTATTGTGATAAACTGTATGCTTTTGCCTCTATACATCTCTTCATCTAGCTGTTCATCTATATCTTTTTCAACACAGTAGATACATGTAACTATTTCCCTGAGTTCTCTAAGTTGGTCAATTAATAAAGTCTGAGAAATCAGTTATGGTAGCCCCAGTGTAGAAAGGTCCATCCGAAGCACAGGTGACAAAGCAGGTTTGCAAGTGGCATATGAAGTGGAAGACAGTTTTGCAGGACAGAAACTTCAACCTAAATGATTGGACACTATCTTCAGTTATGCAGTATCAAAATTAAATTACAAAACGGTCAGCTGCTATTCATTGGGAACTTTCTTGGTTCATGTGTGGGCAAGTAATGATACACATCTGATATGAAAACTGTCATGCTACCTGGTGTGTCACTCTAGCATCTGTTTTCACGGTGATCATATTACAGAGAGGGTAATCTGAGCATGAGTCCTTAATGAGAAAATGGGAATGTTACAGAATTATCAGTGATTAAGACTGTAAGGAAATGAGAAGAAAATGACTGTGGGAAACAGAACGGGCAGCAGGGGGATGAATTTCTTAATGACAGGGTTGGTCAGAAATTCTGCATGAGAAAGTTGACCATGAAACAACAGGAACATACAGTCCTTTGGGGAAGAGTCACAAGTTTGAAAAAGAAGTGTGGAAGACAACAAATATTTAATAAACAGAAAGACTGTCAATAACAGCAGTGGAAAGTGAGTCATGAGGCAGTCTGGAGTCACAGGTCTTATGCAAAGAATAAGGATCTGATTTTAGAGAAGCTAAAGAGCTTATGGTAATCATCTTACTAAAAACATGACTAGGGTGTTAGCAGAGAAAAAGCCAAAACCCACACAAATTGAGAAATATTTTGGAGGTGTTTCTAAACTAGTTTTCAATTGTTTGTGTGTACAAGAGCAGTGTCAAAAGTTTGTGAGAAACGGAATCAAGCGATAAGTTCAGGGGCCAATGTTGTGTTGTAGTGATTGAAGCGATTGCCTGTGATTCCAGTACCCATTACGGGCACTGGTCTGAGTTCTAACTGGCTGCTATGGCCATCCAGGGCATAAAACAGCAGGTGAAAGAGATCTGTGTCTCTCCCTCTCTAAAATTCTTTCAAAAGGATTAATCGCTTTAAAGCTAAGTTTGAAGCAAAAGCATACAGTTTTTCACAAAACTTATTATCCATAAATTTTCTGATAACCCTGTGTATGCATGTTTCAAGTTCTTCTATATATCTAAATTACCATATCTTTTTAAAAAAATTTTACTTATTTTTATTGCAAAGTCGGATATACAGAGAGGAGACAGAGACAAAGGTCTTCCGTCCTATGATTCATTCCCTAAGCAGTCACAAGAGCTGGAGCTGAGCCAATCCAAAGCCAGGAGCCAGGGGCCTCTTCTGAGTCTACCACATGGGTGCAGGGTCCAAAGGATTTGGGCTGTCCTCAACTGCTTTCCCAGGCTATAAGCAGGGAGGTGGATGCAAAGCAGGGCTGCCAGGATTAGAACCTGCGCCGATATGGGATCTTGACACGTTCTAGTCGAAGACTTTAGCCAGTAGGCTACAGTGCCGGGCCCAATAAGCATATCCTTTTTTTCCACTTCCCTAAACCTTTTGAAGTGTCCTCATATGTATATGAGTGTTTTTGGATAAGGATTATCACTGAGCAATGAGATATATGGACATATTTTTGAAGTATGTATTTTTACATAAGTTATAAACTTAGAACAGGAGAATGGACAGCTCTTTTTCAATCTTGAGAATGTTGAAATATCTCTATGACATTTTAGGGGAAATGTTAAACATGAAGTAGCTATATGAATTAGGACCTCATTTTAGAGATAAGAATTAGAAATATACTTTTAGGATTCATCAACATGAATATGATAGTGAAATCTACTGAGAGCATCATTTATAAGTCAACAGAGCAGGAAAAGTCAGATGGAAAGAGCAAGAACAAGCAGTAGGTATCAGAGAACATCATCATCGAGGCCATAGTAGAGACTATATATAGCAGGGAACAAGGTAACCATGTGATTGGTAAGGCTGAGTGCAACAAAATGAGGACACAAGCATGGTCACTGGCTTTGACGCATGGTGAGCTTGGTAACAGTTTATTCAGTTAAGGATGTTGTAAGTAGCTTATTAAGGCTGGTATGCACAATGAAGCAAATGCCTTATTAAAGTGCACCAGAGTTTTAGCATAGAAACACTACCCTTGTTCCCATATTTTGTCTCACTTCATAAATACATCAATACAGTTTAGTTATTTATTGTTTCATAGAAGTTTATTTTAAAAATCAATGAGAATCCACCCTGATTAGCAACAAATAATTTATATATTTAAAAAATTCTTTGAGGAAATTTGCCTTGACACTTAGTGTTCCAAATGGCATTACTTGTAAAAGCAATACACATGAACCTCTGACCATACCAATGAAAAATGTTAAAAAATATATTAAGAACACAGTAAACTCTTTTAAAAACCTATTTTCAAATGTCACAATACCAGCACATTATTGATTCCCACATCTAAAATTGATGCTTCTATTTATGAAATATTTTTAACTTTTGGTAACATGAAGCTTTTATTAAACAGATGATCTTATATTTTATAATTCTAGTTTGAATGGATCCGATTAAGTGTGGTCTGTATGTCTTTTCAATCTGCACTTAGCAAGACTCACAATGTGAGTTCTGTTCTGATTGCTATCAAGCGAAACTGCACAGGAACCCAGAGAATACTGCCTGCTGGAAAAAAAAATGAGCTCATTTCTTTAAAAAATGTCTGGCTGCGGCCACACAGAACACAGCATCCATTTATAGATTCTCCTAATTGGCACTAGGCTGTTGTCTGGGCTTGCATTTCTTTACTGGCAAATGCATCTTATTTTTATTTATGGTCTCCAGTAGATTTAGATTCAGCTACCAATACTTACAGATTTCAATTATGGAAAATTATCTAGGCAGGTGAAAAGAATGCAAATTTGAGATAGTTCAATAGCTTAGCAGGAAATGGAAGAAGGTCCAAACCACTTTCAAGAAGGAGTACTTTGTAAAAATGAATAAAGTCTCATATTCTCTTTTGAATAATGAAAACACTCATCCACATGCTGACACGACACAGGGATTTTATTATCAACTGTCACACACAGCAGTTTTATTAGTACCTATAAACTGAACTAATTTTAAGGCACTTGAAACCTTAGGACGATGTTTTTAAATTAAAAAGAAGTTCAAAATTCTGTGCATCATATATTACCCACTACAAATAAAACAAGACTCTGTTCTTCCTCTGTCTAGAAACACATTCATTTCCAAATAAGCTGCCAGCACCAGGATCACTGTCATCAATCTGTACGGCGATCACATTCAGGTCAAAATTCGCAGAGTGCATTTTGTCTAATCTTAACAGCTTAAACTACTGAACATTATACCTCTTTCCCCACTAAATTCCTATGCAAGATCTCATTTAATTATAAAAATTTCAATTGATTTGAAAAGTTGGCAATCTTAGGCCAACCTCAACACATGCATACTCTCAGATCTTAAAATTTCACTCTTAAACACAAGCCAACAAACATTACGAATGGTTAGCCAATGACATGCACTAAAACATTATAGAAACATAACTGACAGTAGCACCAAAGTAGAAACTACTTAACCACATAGGCTGAAATGAATGGATAAAGGGAACATACAATAAAACCTATACTTGAGTGAGAATGAACAAGTTATGCCACTATGCAACAACATGGATAAATCTGAAGAAGAGATCATTAAGCCAATGATGTCAGATGGCAGGTCATACTGAATTATTCCATAATATAAAATACCAACATCAGATTTTAACTAAGACAGCGGTTTTAGGGAATTCTGTCCTATGTGAACATCTATGGTTTTTAATTTACATGGCACAGTCAAAATAATAAATACTCTGTTCTTAAAAAGTAGGGTAGTAGTTAGCCTTACCATCGGGGCTAGGGAAAGGAAGAAGCAGCAGGGACCTGCAGGAACTTTAGTGCTGTTCTTGTGTTGATTTGGATGTTGATTACCCCCCTTGTGTATTACTGTCCAAGAAAAAAATTTAAAACTTGAAATTTGCACGTGCATTAACTGGTAGGTGTAATAGAACTAGTAATTGTTGTAAACATTATCTGCCTCTCGCCTTGCACTGGGGCAAACCTAATAACGTAATTAATGGAAAATACTAAGCAGGCACACAAATACATTGAGAAAGCATGAAAAGGCTTACAGAATATAAATATCAAAATTAAAAACATTTTATTTGTGAAATTTATGCTAAAAAGATGTGCTACAGAGTAGCAGGAAAATATCTGTGAATCACATATCCAGAATTGGACTTGTATCTAAACTACATAAAATAACTCTTAACTCTACAAATGAAGAAATCCAATAATTCAAAATAAAGACGGGCAAAATGATTGGGCAATAAACACAGGAAAAATACTCACCATTATGTACTAGAGACAAATAAATTTAAAAATTAGGAAACCCTACAACACACATATTAGAAATACTGAAACTCAGATAAACTGATATTACCACTGCTGAACACTGGAATTCTACTACGTTACCAGTGAGACTGCAAAATGATGTATCACCCAGAAAACAGCTTGCCAGTTTACCATAAATACACATTACCACAAATCTACTTTCAGATGTTGTCCCAGAAGACGCAGAAGCACGTTTGGACAGAAACATAA
Source organism: Ochotona curzoniae (assembly GCF_017591425.1). Lineage (NCBI taxonomy): Eukaryota > Metazoa > Chordata > Mammalia > Lagomorpha > Ochotonidae > Ochotona > Ochotona curzoniae. The sequence continues at coordinate 66,543,642 of NW_024466599.1, forward strand.
TCTATTCATAATCATCAATGATTAGAAATGCCCACAGTTCTCCTTATCAGGTGAATCAACAAAGTGGTACATTCCTATAGCGAGTAATATTTAGTCATCAAAAGACGTAAGCCATGGATAGACATAAAAGAAGCAAACAAATAATATAACTCGAATTTATCTCAAAGGCAAATGCTGACAGAATGAAGTCAGTTCAACTGGTTACTCATCACATAATTGCACTTCCATTAGGGTCTCAAAATGACAAAACCACACTGCAGAGAATAGTGTAGGGGATACTGGTTGTTAGAGATGGGAGTTGGATATATACACAAAAACCATCAGGAAATTTTCATTCTTATCATGGTGCTGGTCATGCAAACATGCTCATCTCTTGAAATGACAGGGTTTTGCACTCTTCCCCTCAAAGCAATTTAGTGTATGATATTAAACAAAAAAAGGAGATAATTTTGTATGAAAATTCACAGATGCAAGGCAACTGTATCAAAGATAATTTTTTTACCATGGATTGAGAATTTCTGCATGGTTTTTAAGAAACCTCAACAATGAAACAAAAACTAGAGCTTTTTACTCAACAATTGAAATTTAATGTGTACTAACTTGTAGAAATAATTTACTGGCATGTTAGTTCTTAAACCTAATTGGCATGTTTAACTGTGAAAACAGCATTTATCAGGAATTGTTAAAAATCTGAGGAATAATGAAGATCTCTATTTGAAAATATCCAAAATCATTGAAGTGTTGGTTTTCTACCTTTAAGATAATCCTTCTTAGTTAGTTACTTTTAATACTGATTAATCTGAATGGAGGCGTTTTCCAGATGATCACAGAATAATAAGTTACAATTGAGTGACCTTTTGTCAATTTTACCGGACTTCTTATGCAATTAATTGGTTTTACATTTTTCAAGAGTTTAATTTTGAACTTTTTAAGGTGACCTGTTAGTTTCAGAGTTTAAAAACAAACCAACTCCTGCAATTAATTTTTCAAAAATTCAAAGTAATCAGAATTTCATGTGTCATACTGGTGGTAAATGAAGGTGAGTGCAGCTGAAGGGGAAGTCAAAATGCTTGAATCTGAAGGATGCAGACAATAAATTAGATAGACAAGAGTAAATGGCTAACCTCTCTGGACTTTAGTTTACTCATTTGTTAAAATGAAGTGATGCTAGCTAGTTAGTTAAGTGATGCTAATCTCACGTATCACATCTATCTGCGTACCTGTGTGTCTGTGTGTAGAGCCCAACGTCACGTCTAAGTTAGGGTTCAGAGATGTGCTTTTGTACTTGGGCTCCTATAGTGCCAAGGTACAGGGTCCACAGGCCATATCTTGAAGGGCAGTGGATCACATAGCCAGGTTCCTTTCTCTTGCGGCTTGGACTCTGGCCTTAGACAGCATCTTAACCTAGTTTCATATCCTCCTCCTCTGCTCTATAGCAATGCAGACCAGTTCACTTGATTTGCCCTCTTTAATATCGGGAAGCCAAAGAAAATACCAAGTTATCCTTAGACCTTTCTTGTCTATGAATAAAACAGGTGAACTTCAGATAGCACAGAGTTTCCTTTTTGGCACATATTTCAGGTTCCTTACCTTGCAGGCTTGAATTCCCTCTAATATTAGTAATTTCAACAGACCTCGTAAACCACATCTGGGTATAAAGGAATCACCTTTCACTTGTCTCCAAATAGGAAATGTAAACTCACAAGTACAATGGAATAATATAATACAAATGAAAGTTAATAAAATCCTTAAAGGAAGATTTAATCCCAGCAAATTCAAAGGGCTTGATAAGAAAATTACATTTGATCTTTACCTTCAGTTTCTTGAATATTTCTATTCCATAAATTTTTCAAAAGGAAAATTATGTTTCAAATATTTTGATGTTTATTTAAGGAAATTTTACCAGTGTTTAGAAAAGGAAGTTTCAATTTTACTTGAAATGTAAAGTAAATTTCATTGGGTTAACTTTAGTCTATAACTTAAATGCAAATGTTTCCAAAAATAATGATCATCAATATGCCAGTAGATGATATTTACTGGCAGAATATTAAAATTCTCAAAGGAAATATGGGTATAAACATTCAAAGTTAAATGTTAGGATAAATTAATCATATTAATTCTCATTGGATAAAGCTCCAAAATTAAAACCCATTAAAAGCTTAAAAAAAGAAAATCAACACATTCACGTTTGTTTTTACAGCCTAAATAAACATAGCGTGTGGAAGAATCCTGAGACAGATAGGGAGACTTACAACTAACATTCTAGCCTGAATCAAATGGAAAAAAAGCCAACATAGTGAAAAATGCTCTTCCTCTTATAAAACAGTTTTAATTTAAGCTTGCTGAGCCTCATTTTGTCTTTTCTATAAAGTTGGGACAGCATTAAGTACATCACCAAATCTCTCTGAGTGAAGTCATTACACATACAATTAAGATATTTAAGAGTTCTGGGCCTGGCGCGGTGGCGCAGTGGTTAAGGTCCTCGCCTTGCACACCCTGGAATCCCATATGGGCGCCGGTTCTATCCCAGCAGCCCCGCTTCCCTTCCAGCTACCTGCCTGTGGCCTGGGAAAGCAGTCAAGGACGGCCCAAAGCTTTGGGACCCTGCACCCGCGTGGGAGACCTGGAAGAGGCTCCTGGCTTCGGACTGGCTCAGCTCCAGCCGTTGCGCTCACTTGGGGAGTGAATCATTGGACGGAAGATCTTCCTCTCTGTCTCTCCTCTCTGTATATCTGCCTTTCCAATAAAAAATAATAAAAACAAATCTTTAAAAAAAAAAGATATTTAAAAGTTCTTTTAGGGTCTAGCACAATGGCTTAATGGATATGTCCTTACCTTATAAAAGCCAGGATCCAACACGGGCACTGCTTCCTGTCCCAGCTGTTCCACTTTGCATCTAGTTCCCTGCCTTTGACCTTGAAAAGCAGTAGAAAATAGCTGAAAGTCTTGGGATCCTGTGCCTGCAAGGGAGACCCAGAAGAAGCTGCTGGTTCCTGGCTTTGGATAAGCTCAGCTCTGGCTGTTGCAGCCATTTGAGGAGTTAAACAGTGGATGGAAAATTTTTATCTCTCCTTCTCTCTGTAACTACCTTTCCATTAAAAATAAAAAAAAAGTCTTTAAAAAAAGGAAAAGTCCCTTTTAATCAGTCCCTTTTAATATGCAAATCATTACCCTTGAAAACTACTCTTTGCACTGTAAACATCAAAATAAAATGTATCCATCTAAATTCAGAAATTGATGAAAAAAGCAAATTTATTTATTTGGTTATCACTATTATTTTTCTTTCATGATTTTCGGTATTTTTTAAAGATTTATTTTATTTTTATTGCAAAGTCAGATATAGAGAGGAGGAGAGACAGGAAGATCTTTCGTCTGATGGTTCACTCCCCAAGCAGCCGCAACAGCTGGAGATACAAAGCCAAGAGCAAGGAGTCTCTTCTGGATCCCTCACATGGGTGCAGGGTTCCAAGTCCTTGAGCCATCCTTGACTACTTTCCCAGGACACAGGCAGGGAGCTGGGAAGCAGGGCTGCCAGGATTAGAACCAGTGCCCATATGGGATCCCAGCACGCACAAGGCAAGGACTTTAGGCTTTAGGCTATTGTGCCAGGCCTGCTTTTCTGTAATCTTCAGTTATTTTTGGAAATACTCTAGAATTCCATAGCATTGGTGCATGAAAAATGTTTAAGTCAATAAAGGATAAGAATTGTTAAAAAAAAAACAGATTTGTATATTTAAATATCTATTGAAACATTGATTTATAGATTTTTATACTTTTATTTATTATTATTATTATCATTTTATAATACAGTTCCATAGGCTTTGTGATTTCCCTTATTCTCTCCCCAATTCCACTGCCCCTCACCCACCAAGTTCCCCTTATATCATTACTAAAGTATAGTTGTTCATACACAGTCAATCATTATTGTGGGCATGGACAATGACACAGAGTCCAGCATCCTATTGTCAAGATATAGTTAACAGTTTCATTTGGAGTCCATCTTTGTTTGGAAGTAGAGATGCATACTACATTGTATGCTCACATCTGGGTATATTAGCCTCCATTTCACAGTTACTGCACCGCCCCTTAAATGAAAAGCCACAATACAAAATAGGAAGAAAAATAGAAATTTACACTGCCATGAAGTTAAATAACATGTTACTAGATATGAGAGTCTCCATTACACAGCTACTACACATCCCCCTATACTATACATCCCTATGAAATGAACAGTAGCATCATCTTCTTCAAGAAGGTTTTTGATTTTCTTTTTCATTTCTTCAGCGACACATTAGTCATTCAGTAGCAAATTATTTAACTTCATGGTGTTGTTAATTTCTTTTTTCTTCATGTTGATTTTATTTTGCGGCTTTTCACTTAAGAGAATGTAATGTATAGAAGCTGTGTAATGGAGATTCTCATTATATAGATTTTTTTTTTAAATTAGATGTAACACACATAATTCTCCTGTAAACTTAATATAAATCAAGATCCTGAGCATGTGGTCACATCTGGGTTGTCAATGCCACAAAAAAAATATTACCTCTGAGGATATGCCACAGGGCCTCATTCTCTCACCTAGATAACACACCATGAAAGCATTCCACCTTGGGCCTTGGGCCGGGTGCAGCAGCCTAGCTGCTAGAGTAATTCGCTTGCATGTGCTGGGATCCCATACAGGTGCCGGTTATAATCCCAGCAGCCTCACTTTGCATCCATCCCCCCATTTGTGACCTGGGAAAGCAGTCGAGGGCAGCCCTAAGCCTTGGGACCCTGCACCTGCGTGGGAGACCCCTGAGACTCCTAGCTCCTTGCTTTGGATTGACACAGTTATGGCTGTTATGGCCACTTGCAGAGTGGATCATCGGATGGAAGATCTTTCTCTGTGTCTCTCCTCTACTCTATATCTGACTTTCTAATTAAAAAAAAAAGTACCTTAAAAAAAAAAACTCCCCCTCCTCCCACCATTACTACTGTGTGCTCTAATTTATTATTTGCAAGTCAATTTTCTTTGTTAATTTGGTTCAATGAATTTGAGTTACAGGTTTTCATGCCAATGTTACTACTGAAAGTCACTATTTCTATATTTCACAATTCTTCTCCACCAGACTCATCATGTTAATCTGATTGCTAATGGCAAGATTATTGTTTTTCTTTATTTTTCAAGACACAAAGTTCATGCCTTTTTATGATAGCACCAACATTAAAAACAGATCCCTTTCCTTAGATTTTGTACCTATTAACCATTTTCATACAAATTCTAGTTCCATGTCTTTCAGGAAATCTGAATAAATTCCAAGTCATTTTCTCTCCTTTTGTGCACCTACCACTACTACAACACCTACTTCAGCACGTGGTGCTGATGTGCAATTTTATCTCCTTTGCTAGCTGGGCAGTGGGTTCCTTCATATGTGGCAGTCACTTGGCTTTTATTTTTTGGCCTTTTCACCTAATAAAATAGGAAAGACTAAGTGTTTCAACTGTAGAGATCATCATGTTGGCCTCTGAAATAATAATTCCATTTGCCCTAAGAAACAGGTAAAAAGAACAGGAAGTGGGTGCATCCTGAGGTTGTTTTTTTTTTTTTTTTAGCACACCTAGTCCACAGGGGAAAAGTGTATATAGACTTCTCCAATATACTGGAGTCACGGCTAGTAAGGCCAAATAAGGAGGAGTGTGCTGTTGTGCAACAGATAGTGTTGCTATGCCTCAATGGAGAGAAAGAGATTCACAACACACAACTAAGTAACCATTTCCTCCTGGCACCTGCCTAAAGGCTGACCGTGTCCTGTCTTATAACCATACTCACTGTACTACGAGAGCCAAAGTCTCTATCGTCTTTGGAAAAAAAAAATGTGTATCTTGGCACTGTATTTTAATAGCTCATAATTGTCTTTCTATATTTACCTATTTGACAGATAACATTTTTTTTGACAGAAAATTCAATGTCATGTTTATTAATCACCACCATAAACCCAACTCTTCCAAATTCAGCTCTGATTGCTTAATACTCTGCCATGAAGCAAGGTTTCTAGGTAGCATTTCTGAAATATGTCTTGAGGGACATATTTCATAATGTTCATGATTGAACTACACTCAAGATCATTTTCTGTATATGAATAGATGTAATTTATATGTAATGACACTTATGCTGCATAATTTATATATTTATTATAAATTAATATGTATAATTCAGTAATACAGTAAAATAGCCTAATAAGTTGAGATAATAACTCATGTATATACGTTAAATGTTATAAGAAAATTATATAAAGTATTTATTGTTTAGCAAATTCATTTTTAATTCTTTAAAGGTCTATAGACCTTTAAAAATGTAAAGTTAACACAATAAAAATACAGTGGTTATAATGTGCCATGCATTCTGGCAGAGGCTGAATATATTCATGGTGGATTGGAAATAGCATTGGAGACATTCTTATTATGCAGCTGTCAATTCTATATTGTTTTATTCAACTCCGATTTTGGAAGTTGTATTTAAATCAGCATAAGAAAGTCTGTAGCTTGATGTCAATGTCACCGATGAGAAATTGCGAGGGATAGCCATTAATAAAATATTTCAAGAAGTTAAAAAAATGAATTGAGGTCTCAAATATTTATATCAAATTTTGATTAATTAATTAACCCATCTTAAAATTCAGTAACATAAAATAATCAACACAACATGCCTTTCTCCTATTTTAAAAAACAATAACTTCTCTCTATAAATTTATACATAAAGGGAATAGACTTCACATATTTCATACATATATGTAAATATAAACATAATGATACTCCTCACCCACTCTCCCTCTCTCCCAGATAAATATTCTTTATATAGATTAAATATTCTTGTCCTTATATTAATATATATTAATAAATATTCTTGGCCTTTATTAATATATAATAAATATTCTTTATATATATAAAGAATATATACATATATAAAGATTTAGTTATTTTTATTGCAAAGTCAGATATACAGAGAGGAGGAGAGACAAAGAGGAAGTTCCTCCGTTCACCAATTCTTTCCTCAAGTGGCTGCAACGGCAAGAGCAGAGCCAATTCAAAGTCAGGAGCCCTGAGTGTTTTCCGGGTCTCCCAAGCGGATGCAGGGTCCCAAGGCTTTGGGCCGTCCTCGACTGCTTTCCCAGGACACAAGCAGAGAGCTGGATGGGAAGAAGGGCTGCCGGGATTAGAACCGGCGCCCATATGGGATAATGGCACATTTTAGGAGAGGACTTTAGCCACTAGGCTACCACACTGGGCTCCAAGATAAATATTCTAAGATTATTTTTTTTTTCCTTTTTGATGAATAAGATCCAAAAAAATATGTAATCAATATTTAACCTCTATATCCAAGGAGTCATCAGTTGAAATCCTAATTACCAAAGAGTTTTGTTTGTATTGTATGGATAATAACTTTTATGTAGCCTACTATCCCACAAAACTAAAATTAGGTCAAATTTTCATTTTTCCAAATGTATTTTTCTATTCATGTACATACTCTTCTATGACACAATGAAATTATTAAAATCTCAAACTTTCAAAAGTTATACATTAATTCCTGTGAAAGTAACTAACTGTATGTGGAACATATATTAAATATTGATAAGCGTCATAAAACTACTACAATGGAGATCAATTATTAGTAATCACTTTTTTCATTCATGAGATTTAGGTTACAAAGTTATGTGACCTAATATTAGAAGTGAATACTTGCACTCTAATATTATAATCTTCTTAATATCAGTAAATACTTCTAAGTGATATGTAATCACATTTATTCAAAAATCTTCTGCCTCTTAGTGACTATCCTCATTTTGTGATTTCCTAAACCCTGAGTTTGCTTATTAATTAAACAAAGCAAGGAAAAAGCAAAGAACCAAGATAGAAATGGTAAATTAAACGATAGGAAAACAAAATGTTATAAAAGAAGTATAAAAAATATAAAACGATTGCTGTAAATTTTCTATAGCCAGACGAATGTCTGACATTCCTAGTCATTTGTCTAAGCATGTGGAAGAATGCCTTGGGTAGTCTTTTTTCCCCTTATTTTTGCTTTTATGGTAGAGTTCCATAGACTCTGGGATTTCCCCTCTCCTATCCCCATATTTCCTCCCCCAACTTACTTCCCCCATATTATTACAATAATATAGTACTTCTCAAGCAGTCATAAGTCCATCATTCTACTACTGAAGTGTGTCCTGAACATTGCTGGTACAGACAATGGCAGACAGTCCAGCATTCTATTGTCAAGATATATTAGATAATAATTTGATTAACAAGGAATTCCAGCAGTACTGCAACAGGAAGTAACACATTGGCAAAATCTCATGACTTTGAAATTGGTTGCATTATAATGAATCTCTAAATGGTTCGTAATGAAAGAGTGGATACAATACAGACATTCTCTTCTGACACACATTATTTTCAACCTGTTGTTCCTTTTCTTTTGCCTTTCTCACCATTCCTAATGCCAAGGCCAGGAGAGACAGGTATCAGGAGAACACACATTGAAGAGGAGAAGATGCCATAGCAAATGACTCATTCTCAGGCACATCACTCTTTGAAGAGGCAAATTAGAAAAACTAGCATAGTAAAATTCAAGTTAACATGGAACTAAAATTTTTTAAAAATTAGGAGAAGACAGTAGAATGATCTTTGGTTAAGGAAGGAAACACATTATCAAAGTACATTCACTTTTGAAACTTATTGTCAGTAAAGCAGAAGGTTAGTTAACTAAGTCAGGAACATGTTGAAATCTGTGCTAACAAGATTCAAGGATATTTTCTGTTGTCAACATTCTTATTACACAACAGAAACGTACTGACCTTGGTGTCCTGTACCATGACAGAGTGCTCGTTTTAGTACCAATTGTTCTGCTTCTGATCCAGCTACCTACTAATGTGTCTGGGAAATCAGCCAAAAAAAAAAAAAATGGCTCAAATCCTTGGGCCCTTGACACCCACATGGGAGACATGCATGGAGTCCTTTAACTCCTGGCACTGGCTTGGCCCTGATCTGACTATCACACACATTTGGGGAGTAAATCAGCACACAGAAATATTTCTTCCACCTTGTCTCTACCTCTGTCACTCTATGTGTCAAATAAATATTTTTTTCTTTAAAAAAAATTAATAGTCTTTTCAAAGCAAAAAAAAGTGTTATGTCAACTCTCTATTCCACACAGGCTTCCACAAAGCAGTCTCTCTGAACAGCTTTGTAATCCTCAAAGAGGATGTCAAAGGTGCTAATGGACTTGTGCAACTCTCTCGATCATGTGTTCTCTGGAAGTGTGAAGGGAAATTGAATTTGTTTTGATTGATGTTTGAAAGTACTACAATTATAAAGGGTAAAAAACACAAATTAAGAACTATGCTATCTATTTGAACAGAATGAAAAAAAAAATCTGAATCTGTGTGTTCCACCGGCAACCTGTGAGTTTCTGTAAATGACAAGCACCCAGTTCAGGTGGGGTACTATTCTATCGATACTATTCCTGACAAATATTTCTATAATAACTGTAATAACTGAGCAAAGGAAATAAATATTGAATAACATTGCCCAGTAATATGTTTGAATAAACCAAGAACGTATGTTTTAGTATATGTAAATGTTTCATACATGCTTTATATCCACAAAAATGCAAAACTTCTAATAAAAATAACAATTCAGTTCCTATCAGGAAATTCATAAACACATTTCAGGAATATAGTTGGAAAATCTAAATATGAATTAATTATTATCTATGCTGAGTTCATCTCAATATTTGGGAATTTGCTCTCCTCTGAAATTATCAATCTCCCAGCATTCTCTGCACTGTTGGTCTCACGAGACAAATGCCTTAGTGAAACACAATTAATATGCATCTTAATCTGTGTGTTTATTAGAAAACATCTAGCTGAACAAAGAGTAAAACTGCTCAAATTTTATAAAACAATTCATTTTCTACTATAGGGCATCTCAATGCAAATACTAAAATCCATGTTTAGCCTTCCAAGTCATGTTTATGTCTATGATGTTAGTTTAGGTATTATATGTAACTATTATAAACAATGTGGAAATGTGCACATTAATCATGAAACTGATTCTGTTTCCCATCAGTGAAACCATAGTATCTTTGTAACTGGATGATGGGACCAGATGAAGAAAGCAGAAAAATATTTCTGTGGAAAATTTGGAGCTTACAACCAGTTAATACATGGCTTTATATAATGTATAATTGTGTTTGATGATAGTATCACTATGTAGCAATGAAAGCAACTGTTATGAGTTAAATTTGTTTCCTTCCTCAAAAAGTATTCCACTTTGCCTAACCCTTAAGAAGACAGAAAGTAACCACATCTAGAAGCAGTTTTTATAGAGGTTCAAATGAGGTCACTAAACTGGTCCCTAGTCCACTGTGAAGAGTATCCTTCCAAAAAAGACTGGGAGGAGAGAGGAAAAAGAAGGGGAGGAGAGGAGGAAGGAGGGAAGAACAAAGCCAGGAGTCGGGAACTCCATCTAGGTCTCCCACATGGGTAGCAGGATCTTGCGCCACCTTCCCAGGGGCACTGCAAAAAGATCACAAGTGGTTCAGCCGGGAATCAAACTTGCACTCTGATAAGAGATGTTGATGCTCCATGCAGAGGTTTAATCTACTGCACCATAATGTCAGTCCTGCGATAGAAAATTGTTAATAACAAACTTGCTACATGATATTACTTACCTAATGACCCCTGTGCAATTACATACAAAGTGATCTGATATTGAAAATTACTAAAATTTCACTAAAAATGGAGAGGAAGATTACAAGTTCCCAGTTTTTTTCAGTAATACCATCTTCAGTTTTATCATCTTTCGGCTTTAACCTCCTAAAGTTATCAGTCTTACAAGCATACAGATATGTCATGGAACATGTCTTTTTAGATGTTATATTTAAGAGTTATTCTTTTACTTATTAGCCTCATGAGAAGACACACATTTGTGCATAGCTGTACCTTTAACACTGAGCACCACACCCAAGGGAAAAGTAACGCTTATACTTGATGAGTAATACACTCTTCTTAGCGGTTGCCACGAGCCATAACTAATCTACATATTGAGAAACAACAGTGAAGAAGACAGAAACCTTCTGGCCATGACTGCTTTTGAGTACCAGTAACTACAGAGAAGAAGACAATGAGTTCTACAGCCATGTGGAAGTTGATAAATAGTAAAGATAAAAATAAGGCCAGTGAGCAAGATTTGAGGAATTCAAAGGTTTGTTTTGAGGTAACACAGTGAGCAAGGTTGTAGGATTTCAACCTGACACCAACATCTGAACAAAGACATTCAGAAGGTATGCATGCAGAATCAGAGGCGATAAAGCTGTGGTATTCATCCTTCCAAGAAATAAAGTGACACTGCTTCCAGGTGTACTCAGGAAGGCTCTAGTTTATATGTCTGTGAATTTATATGACCATTAACAGCTTCCTATCTAATCTTCACTGGTAACCCCAAATGCATAAGACATGTCCCACAATTTCAATCATTATCTCTATATAATCATCACAACTGTGATTTAAATGAATGAGTTTTTTGCTAAAGGTGTCTTTTCATCTCATATTTTATCATTTGTTCTTTGTCAAACTGTTTAACTTCTCAAGTAGCAATTTTGTCATCAATCCCAAACATTGAAAACAAGATGGATGCTGGGAGAATATTTTTAAATCGTTAGGTGAGAAGCCCAAAAGAGATGATTACTATCAACAATAACGTTCTCTCACGAGGTAAGTTTTACTTAGTGTCTCTTGTCTTTGATGTCACTGCTGAGAACAACATTTTTATGATGGTCCAGATGGTGTAGAAAGATATGACAATGCAAAGTAGCTCACACGGATGGCCTCAGGGAAGAACAAATCATGGCTTGCCTGAAAGACTGCTTTAATTACATCCTCAGTGTGCCCTTATCGACTGTAGCTCTATTTCTGTATCAAGCTATGTGCATCGTTACATACTGTAGGCGCAGGTTACTGGTTATACAGTTAACAGTAAATATTGAAATTCTTCCTACTTAAACTAAGTGACATCATATCCATTTTAGAACTACAGAATTCATCAAGATGCTTAACTGTAATGAACTCTTGCGTTAGTTATCTGAGCATTTATGTTAAAAAGGACTTTCAAATTCTCCAACATGAGAGGAAATTGTGAAATATCCCATAGTTGTTATGTTGACCTATCCAACTGGTATAAACATGTTATCAGGAAGAAAAGACAACTTCACTCCACATATGAGACTTTACTATCACTCTCGTTCCTATTTCAGATTCAGAGAGAAATGCTAATTAAAATAGAGTAGCATTTCAGAGTCTGCATAAATTCAGCCCTGTCACTTTGCCTTTGGCCTTCTGCAAAGCGGAGAACAGTGATGTTCCACACACCATGCTAATGTATAAATAACTCCCATGCTCATTTAGCCACTTCAGCACATCCAAGAAAATGACATTATGAATGAGCTGCATTACCTAGAGGAAACAGACAGATGAAATGTGAGCTTCTACACAACTTAATATGCATCTAATGTACAACTTAAGCAGTATCTTCCACATTAAGTGACAGGTAATTTATCTCCATACATCAGTATGTGTCATGAATACGACACAGCATTATTGTTGAAGGAATTGGAAATTTCCAGACATAAATGAATTTTCCTCCTTCCATTTATTAGCAAGCTACTTGTAGAAATCAAATTAACTGCCACATTCATGATTATGCTTACCTCTATTTAAGTAGTTTTGTTCAGATTTTTTCCTATTTTACTCTGGAATTAATTCAAGCAAGAGGCCACTGTAACATTTGACAATGTTCCATATTAATGCACATTTTGCCACTATTATGATCCCTCTATTTCTGTGATGTAAATGATCCACTGTTAGTCACAGGACACTTACCTCAATTTAATATGTATTATTTAGAGTGCTTATTTTCTGGTGAGACAAATGTCAACAGTTTTGGAAAACAGAGCACTGCTTAATTTTTAGATGACAGTTCTAAAATATGCAGATTTAGCCTTTTATTGTTTCTTGTCAAAAAATCTTGTAATTCCTATAACCTAAAATGTTTTGAGAAAAATTTTGTCTGGGATCATTTTGTGCTCCATTGCCAATTCTCTGTGATTGTACTGCGTAGCTACTTAATGCACCTATGTGATGTCTAACCTAACATAGTGTAGCCTATTAATATAAAATGAATTCTTTGCCACTTATTGAAGAAACAAAGCATGTACTGACACACCCAAGCCCATTACCGACAACTGATTTAAATTAACCAATGAAAAAATGAGTAACAAGAATCATTCATTTTCACTGCACAACAAAGCTTAACTGAATTTTCTATCTTGGCGGTCACAGCTTTCACTCGCAGATGACATTTGCAGCTGTGCTCCATCATTCTGGGTATGTTGCCTGTAAGTGGGCGGGTTCCCCACTACCAAAAGAATTGCTGATCAACTCACCTTCCATCAGGTCATCACCTAACCTCTGTCCTTGCTATAATTATTTCTTCCAAATAGCTTTTCTATGATTATTCAGTCTGTTAAAAAAAACAGAGTAATATTTCTCTGCCAGGGAAAACTTGAGGACAAAGAAAAATACATTTTAATCATTAATGGAGAAAATAATATTTCAGGTTGTGGTTGGTTGTTTTTATAGGATACAAGACAATCTTAAACAAGCAATATGTTGCATAATGTTGAAGAATCTGTCAGTATGAGTTCATAATTAAACTGCAGAACACTGATTAAGCTACCAACAATTCTATGTGATCTTTCTCAAAACACACAGTAAAGGATCAACACAGCATTCAGTATGTCAGTACTGGGAAGAATAACTTTTGACTTCTAATTATGGGATTAGCTTCTCATTTCTAAATATTTATGTGTTCTAATCCAGAAAGTAACCTGATGTTGATTCTAGAGACTGTTTAATTCAATATAATTAATTGCTAACCACTAATACGGAAATAATTTATGAAAATGATCCACAAAGTAGATTGATCTTTAAATAGCCAAAGGATGACATTTTTCTTCATGTATCATATTATCAGATGAAACAAGAGTAATTTCTTCATTTGTAATCTTTCACAGCAGCAAATACAACTTTCCTGCCTCTACAAGTGCAGCAAGTCTTTGGGAAGCTCTATTTGTGCAGTTCTGAGGCATACATAATAACTTGATGTTTCTTGTGATGGAGCACATTAAGCAACTGCCTGTGATGCCTGAATCCCACATGGGTACAGGTTCAAGTCCCACGTGTTCTACTTCTGATACAGTTCCTTGATGGCAAGCCTGAGAAAGCAGCTGAGGATATTCAAATGGTTAAATTCCTACACTCCTTTTATTTTTAAGATTTTATTTTATTGGAAAGTCAGATTAACATAATGAAGGCGAGGCAGAGAGAGAGAAAGATTTTCCATCCTCTGGTTCACTCCCCAAGTAGCTGCAACGGCCAGGGCTGAGCCAATTTAAAGACAAGAGCCAGGATCTTTCCCGAGTTTCCCACATGCGTGAAGGGTTGCAAGAATTTAGACCATTCTCGAATGCTTTGCCAGGCCACAAACAGGGAGCTGGATGAGAAGTGGAGCAGCTGGGGTTAGAACCAGCACCCATATGGGATCCCAGGTGTCCAAGGCAAGAACTTTAGTCACTAGGCTCTGACACTGGCCCCAAATTCCTATGTTCTTATGGGAGAACTGAATAGAGTTCTAGGCTCCTTGCTTCTGCAGGACCAAGCCCTAACAGTTGGTATCTTTCAGAGGAGTTAGTCAATAATAAGTGACTCTTTTTCTGTTTCTTTTTTTTTAAATTGGAAAGTCAAATATACAGAGAGGAGGACAAAGAGGAAGATCTTCCCTCCAATGATTCACTCCCCAAGTGTTGGAAATGGCCAGAGCTGAGTCGATGTGAAGCCCAGAGCCAGGAGCCTCCTCTTGGTCTCCTAAGTCAAGTGCAGAGTCCCAAGGCCCTGTGCCATCCTTGAATGCTCTCCCAGCCACAACATAAGTGACTCTTCGAGAAGAAGAATGCAACGTTTTAAGAATTTAATGTTCATCCTGTGTCTTTGGTATTTAATACCAAGTTTCCAGCTCATTTATACAGGTCTGTGCACAGTCATGATAAAGCTGATGTGTTTAGAACTTATTATCTCTAAGGAAAAGAAAGAGATCTTTGAAAATAAAGGCTGCAGGGCACTGGATAGCTAGACAATAACAAACATGCTAGAGCCTGGACCCAGTACCAAGGCTTATTTCATGGAAGCTGTACTCTCCTGGGGAGGAGTATCATCATGACTCTTTCCACAAGCCATTAACTCCTTTAATTAAACCATTTCCCCAAAAGGAAATCTATCAAAATGTTGAAAATCTCATAATAATTGAAAACTGAATATGAGGCACAATACTTTTCCTTTCCTTGCTGTAGAGGTTCAGTTTTCCTAAGGGACAGATGAAAACAACCGGACTGCAGACTACGAAATGACAATGAAATGACAATAAAAGAAAGGGATATTTCTTAGAACTTACATTTCTTAGAACTTACATTTCTTAGGTATTTATTAGAGCTTACAACGCAGCATTTTGTTCATCAAATACATTTCAGAAATCTCCCTGCTATTTGCCCTATTAAAATGTACACTGAGTGTTGTGGGACCATCCCACCTTTGCATTTCATTTCATTGATACAGAGGTCCACGCAGAGGTAATTGCAAATGAGAATGGAAACTACCTATTTTCCATGAAGGTTTCTGTTTACCTTAACGAAACTTTACTATTTCACTACTGTTATTTGTAAAATCTGACTTATAGTAGAGTTATATGGAGACAAATAATTTTACATTACAGAAATTCCCAAGACGGTAAGAATTCAACACGTAGTGTCAACAGTTTATGCTCCCAAATTCTTTTGAATCCCTTCTCTCAAAACTTCGCAGTGCTAAATATACTAGTCCTGAGCAACAATGCCATGATTTCTATCCAATATCATTCAAGCACCAACTGGAAAAGGCTTGCCCTAAGCCAGCATCCCCTTGACCTTGTCTTTTTTCCTCTGTGTGCTTGCTCGTCTGGTCTGAGTGGTCTGCTTTACCAGAGTAAGGAAACTATTCAACTTGGTGGGTAAAAGTCAGAGAGCAGGCATCCAACATCATCCACAACTTACAAGAAAGAAAAGAATATAGAGTAGGGGGAAAGACTGACCTACCAAAAGAAATGCTATTATCGTAGATTGCCTCCAACAGAATCTAGCCATTGGTGTTATATGCCCCGTGGCTCTCTGTTTTTATAGTACAGTGGGTCTGCTGCTCCTTACAAACACAAAGTGGGAAACAGACTGCTGTTGGCAGGAGATAATAGCAAAAGGAACGGGACCTGATAGGAGAGCTATTTAATTCACAGCATAGTATGGTTTAGTCATTCTCAACTCAACTGAATTAAAAGCATAACCTCGGATATAAGCAGAGTTTGGACTGATTACTTCAGACTTTCTCTGCAGGAGGACCAAGCCACAAAATATTACAACTAGCACTCATTTATCACTTAGTATGTATTGAATACTTATTGTGATCCAGACAACTGAAAATAGTATCACTCTTAATCTTCCTAAAAGCTTTATCTTTCAGAGGTTTCAGTCAGCATTTTCAAAAAGTGAATCAGAGTATTAACTTCCACAGACCACTCACACTGAAATTTCTCTTTCCTAGTCAGATTTTGTGCAGAATGATAAATAATTCCTCTAGCCATACTTTGCACCATCTGCATTTATCCTGTCCAGGTCACGTTTTGCTATTTGCTCACATATTCCACTCACAAATTTCAACTTCAAGAAACAGGGACACTGCCACCTAATTGCCTTTATAAAACTACTGCTTACAGTGGTCCCCAGAACATACAAGATTCTCAAAAGTGTCAAATAAATGCAGTAGCATGCTACAAAGGAGCACAGGCTAAGCTAAATGTTTTGAAAATTTCCCCACATAATTCTGATATGTTTACTTCCTCTGTCCCATGGGTATGACAACTACAAATAACTATGCTGACAAGAACTGAAGGGAAAATAAAGGCTTTTTATATTTTCAAGGAAAAGAGTAGAAAATTTATGTGAATGCTTACTTTGAGCGACAAAAAATGTTAATTCTCTTGCAATGGCATAGCTCATGAATGTGTTAGGTTACAATCAACCACAATGACACATTTCAACATTGCTGGCTGGCTTTTGAGATGGCTGCCTCAGTATAGTTTTTCACATTAAAATTTCTTTTTAACATCAAACAGTAGGGGACTTACTCTGGAGGATTGGGGTGTGCTCAGAATAGATGTGATCTGTGAAATCAACTGAATCACAAATTTTCATTGATTTAGTCAGTAATGCAACATACTTCTTTACAACTATGGGTGACCTCCACATAGAATTACCTTGCTTTTTGTTTGCCTGTTTGTTTATTCCTTTATCGTTTTGTTGTGATTTTGAGATCATCAGTAAAACATGCATAGTCTTACTGACATGGCCGCGACCAAAGCTGTCAGTGAGCTGTTCTGATTCAGGAGTATTAAAGTGGCAGGCAGGAGACTTGAAGTCAAACAACAGTTCTCCTTCTAATCTATTTGCTCACTCAGTTCAGGCTACAGGACCAGCTAGTTAAAGACTACTGGGTCTGCAAGCAGGGTGTTTTTCTTTGTGTTTCCTTCTGAGTCTTGCTTTTATAATGTGAATCCTCTAACATATTGAGCTCATGTTGCTCAGATAAATCTTTGTGCCCTTTAAATGCCCATATAAATTTTCAGAAATAGGCTGAAGATAGATCCAACACCCTAAAATGCATGCTGATGAAATAGTGTAGAGGGCTAGCATTGTGGCACTGTGGACTAAACTACCACCAGATGTCATGAATGGCATCCCATGTTGGTATTTCTATGAATGCAAATGTCCCACATCTAATCCAGATCCCTGCAAACACAGGAAGATAGTTTCAGTGCCTGGGCTCCTATTATCCATATCGGAGACCACGAGGAAGCTGCAGGCTCCTGGTTTCAGCTTGACCTAGCCCTGGTGGCCATTTGGGGATTAACCCAAAGAATAGAAGAGCTCTCTATCTCTGTTTTTCTTTCTAGTTTTTTTTCAAATAAATAAATACATCAAAGAGAGGGAGTCAGACAGACACACAGTATAAGGAGGAAATAGAGTTTACAAGAGTATCCACTGTGCTAACTTATCTTCCATTTTTAAAATTATTACCAAATCAACAATGCAAAACAAAATAAGAATTCAAGACAAAAATATGATTCCAATTGTAATTCCCTCTGTAGGGTAGCATATCCTTCCTTCCTCTTTTCTTCCTATGTACATACAGGGACCTCTATAACAAAAGGCAGAATGATATAAATTTCATACATGGCCTGAGAGACTTCATAACAAATTAAGTAATCTGAAATAAGCAAACCTGTGTATTTCTTATGGTAGCTTTAAAAGAAAAGTGGGTTGCCATGGTGAAGATTTTTTTTTTTTGCTTTTGCTTTTGGTAAGTAAGATGTAGTGGAAATAAACAAGATGAACCCAGCAAGTTCTGTTGGAGTAGATACTCTCTGTCAAAAAGATAGAAATATTCCTTTCCTGCAGGCATGAGAAAGGTACTTCTCATATAAAGCATTTTGGGGTAACACACCCTGGTCTCTGTAACTTCACTTTAATCACTACGTTAGAAACAGGGGATAGTGGGATGGGTCCTCTCTCAGTCAAGACACAGGAGAGCTGTGTGAAGAACCCTGGATTGAGAGCCAGGCCATAGTCCAGACACAAGGCTCTATGCTTCTGAGATCTGGGATGCTGTGACATTTGTCCATATCACTGCATTCCATAGAAACATTATTCTCAAAAGTGCTCAGGGTCATTAATTTGTACCTATGTCTCCAGAAATGTTTACTACTTATGTGAGAGGAGCCTGGGTCCTCCACTGTGGCTTGTTGTGCAACTGGTTCTTTTATTCTTCACTTCCAGTTTTAGAGAGTGAAAGGAAATTCAATGAATAACCAAAAACGGGGAGCTCTGAAATGAAAGACTGATGGAAAATGTTTTGAGATTTCCAATTTACATTTCATAAAGGATTCAGGCATTCCATTTGGAAACCATTTTATGGCTTATTTTATTGCAGTGTGCTATGCTGGGTCTCTTAGGTCCTATAGTGTTTGAAAGGAAATACCTAAAAGAACAAATCTACCAGGATTTGTCTTTGGAGACAGTAAAAATGTCAGGGTAGTTTGTGCTTGATGCACACTCTTGGAGGGAAACAACCCCTGTGGGCTGTGGATGAACTGGCAGCCATAAGGACAAAATAAAAGATTCTCTGAGACACGCTGGCAGAAAGGGACAGTGTCTAAGAGTAAATAACATAGAGGAACAGATGTGTCTGTTCACAAGTCCAAGGTAGTGTCCCCCACACAAAGCTTGCTCTGCACAACCTGTCATCACTCCTGGTGCTATTCTGGACAGAAATGTCCTTCATTCTTTCTAGTCATTCCTCCTCCAGGAAAGCTCTGAGATCACTTTGCCTTCCATTCCTTTCAAAACACTCCCAGCTGTGCATCCTGCAAACAAAACTCAGCAATTCAGCCAAAATGTATTGAGAACAAAGACCAGAAACTGGTAAAGAAAAACCAAATGTTAAACGTGGCCAACACAGCTTTAACAGTCTCCATAACTTGACTAAACTAGACGGATCTGCTCCTGATGACAAGCCCTTCCTTACGGCATTTACTCGAGAATCTGCAACTACAATTCTTTTTTCTTTGTTGTTTCAACATGTAAATAATCTGCCAGACTGGAGTCAATCATACAAGCCAGCAATACAAGCTTCCCCAGGCTCCAGAGAGATATCACTTTGAAACATAATTATCTAGAAAGATATTGTTTCTATCATCCATTCTCAAGGTGGAAGGGATTCCTTCTTCTTCGAGCCATCTTTGAGCAAGCCCAGAGAATCTCACCACACTTATTTACCTGCTTCTTTAATTCCCAATACTATTTTAGTACCTCCCATAACTATTCAAACCTCTCCCCTTTTTCTTTTAATGTAATTTAGCTCATTCTCTCTCCTCTGCTGTAATACCCTTAATCACTATTTTGATAGTCTTGAATAAAGACATTCTTAGTCTATTTATCAGGTGTTATTTTGACACACTGCCTTGCAGCTGTTCTGGGGCGCTAATTGTCTAGGACCAAAATGCAAAACATCTCAAAACTATTTCCACAACAATTCTTAGCTAAAATAATGCTTCTTTTCCATTATTTTCCCCATTCTACTTTCCCTAAGGTCACCCATGTTCAATTCTGATGTCTCTCATACATACTTTTTACATTATACATTCTAATTCTTTTAAAAGATTTTATGTATTTGAAAGGGAGAGAGAGACAAAGAGAGAGAGAGAGAGGAGAGGAGAAAGAAGCCAATCTTTTGTTTGCTAGTTCACTCCCTAGGCATGCCCTGGCCAAGGAAGGTCCAGGACAAAGCCAGGAGCCTGGAATTCCATCCTAGTCTTTCACATGAGTGTCAGAGGCCTGAGCACATGGGCCATCTTTTCCTGTCTTTCCAGCTACACTAACCAAGAGGTGGATCAGAATTGGCACCGATCTGGGAAGCCTGTGGTTGTAGCTTAATCTATTGCACCACAATGCTGGCTCTGAATTCGAAATTCAAATCCCATTGTTTTTTCAAAGAGGAAAAGAAGCAGTCATCAAATCTTAGCTTTCATGATTATCATATAGTTTCCTTCTCTCGATCTTTAAAGAGATTGATAATGAAGAATGCATGAGAAGTATTCTTTAGGTTGTCATCATAAAGGGCTCAGACACATTTCAACATCACATTCCAAGCAACCAGTGAAACCAAGTCAAATTCTCAGCATAGATCGAATCTCACTTGTCTTTTTACATTTATAGCATCCTTTGAATCTAAGAAACACCTTATTTTAAATAGTCTTTTGACAACTCTCCTCACCCTCATGCTTAAAGGTCTATTATTTCATGAGTAAACCACTTTATGTTTTTTGTTTGTCTCCTTAAATCAGTTCAAAGAGTAAACTATGCCTTCCCCATGCAAACATTAAAATGGGGGAAAACACTATCAGAGAGCAACAAAAATGAAACATTAAAATATGCTCAAATACAATATTTTTCTTTTCTTAAAAAAGCAACATTTCCAGTCAGTATATATTATCTTCCCCCCGCCCCCCTCCAAAAAATGACACCTTTGGAAAGTCATTGACTAGAAATTTTTTCACGGTTCGACCTTGAAAAGTGGTTATTCCTGCTTGTGAGGGAATGGACTAAGGGTAGAAGAATATTGTCTGATATCACCTTCTTTCTTTCTTTTTTTTTCTGAATTCTAGGATTTAGAATGTCAAGCGAAAAAGGAAACACTAGTGTACTAATTTTGTGAGACACAAAGATAACTAGGAAGAGAATCTTGCAAGACAAAAACATATGGCAGTGACAACCTTAGGGACAACAGTGTACGAGACACTCATTTAGGAGCTATTATTCCTTGCCTTCATAGGATTAACAGGACCAGACATTTCCTTCTTACAAAAAAGGGTGGAAAGGGTAGAAGGGAAAGGCTGCTTACGATAGGCTACTAGTTGGCTCATCTACCAAGATCAAAGCGGAACTCTAGAATACAAAAGTAGCATTTAGGCGAAAAAAAAAAAAAAACCTAGTGGTACATAGATGTGTTAACATTTTCACATTCTCCACTGCATTATTATTTTTCTTAATCCTTATAGAGTGAGGAGTGTCTTTCTGGCTGTGGTATCTTTCTCCGAAAATGATTAACACACTAAGTCACTATGATTATATCTGAAGTATCTATAGGTCCATCCTAAACAACCCTTGTACATTAGGAAACATACTGGACTCTGAGGACAAATGGTATTTTTTAGAGGGCATGCCACTGAGTCTGGCTTAAAATTATTTCTCAGCAAAGAAACATAACGTGCATGCATCGGGCATTCCAATAAAGGAGAAGGCATCATGGGGTGTGGGGAGGGAGACGGGGGGCACAAAAAAATGTGGCCACCAGAGGGTTTTGTCTCCTTTCAGGTGCCTTCCTTGACCTTTTGTAGAAGCTTTTGGACTCTGTGAGAAACCCAGAAATAAATTCCTTTGTTTCATAATTGATCATTTTTGTTATATGGTTAAAAAGGAAGGAGTGTCTTAATTCTCCAAGCTCTGTCTTTGTTTCTGGTGGTAGTAACAACAGAAAATAATGGAAAGCGTCTGAAGGTCTTTCCAGTCACAGATATCAGAAGGGGGAATGCTGTGCTAGTGATGGTCTGAAACAAAGAACCCAGGTGGAAGGGCAGATGGCCATCGCCAGAAGGGAAGAAAATGGGCCAAATTCTTAGCACCCACAGGACACAGAGATGAAAAGTGAATAAAATGTTGGCCAGGAGAGACAAGTGACCTCGCAGGATTTGACCAAGCAAAAGGCATTAGTCCCCATATGGTCGCTTTATGATGTGACAACAGAAATGCTTCTAAGTTTTCTCGAATATCACAGAGAATTTCCTGTTTCTTCAATTAGACAAAGAAAGAAAAACAGAAACAATGTCAACCAATAGTGCTAATGATTCTTCTCTCTAGTCAACTAAATTTGGAAAAATCTCTATGTGTTTCTCATTCATTTTCTTTTATGGCCAAATTAAAATAGTGATTTTTATTTCAAGCATGTTAGCCTAATTAATTAGACACCAATAGAAAGATTTCTGCAGCACTGATTGTCAAGAAAGATTTGTATTTTTTTCTAAAATTGCTATCAACTTAATTATTATCAGTTCTGTTTATTTGGTTAAGAACAAATATGATTATATTTATGTTTCATAGAGGTTATCAAATTTAAATTCTCATTTAAACATGCGTACTTCCTGCACCAGTATTTGCATGAAGTACTCACTTTTTATCTTTTATAACATCTTGATACAAATTTAATATCATTAGCATGAATTAAAAAGCAGTACCATTTCTCAAAGTAAAAAGTATTCATTTAGAAGACTGTTCATCTGAACATCAGCTAAAATCAGCTGGCAATCACTATGTGTAATCACTAGGTCAGCTTATATTTTATTCTTTCCTTCTGCCAGCTGGCCAGGTCTATGAGAAACGGCTTTGTGAGATGCTGTGCTAACCTGTGAATCCCCAAACCCTTCTTCCAGAAAGGAAAAGTCCTTAGCCTTATTAGCGCTAGGACTCACAGTGATTAACTATCCCAAGGTAGGAAGGTGCTGTGACAATGTAAAGAGTATCTCTTCGTATAATAAATGTCCTATGGTGGTAGTGTTCTCTACTTTCGGAGGATTGTTCTGTGTGTGGACTACTCACATGATGAAGTTTCAGACACTATTTACTCACATTTCTTCTACCTTCTACTGAACAGTGGGTACCAGGGAAGACTTCATAATGCACATCTGCGTGAAGACACTGTAATAACAAGCTTTAATTGCTCAGAGAGAGGAAAAAAAATCCTTCTCATCCGGGTTCTTCTCTGGCTCACTCCAGTATTATTTGAAAGGGAAGAGGTCACTTGAATTTCTCTGTATCAGTGTCACAAGTTTCACTTAGCTTGTGTTTTGCTTCTGGATTTGCAACATACCACATGGCTTACAGTAGCTATGATATTGAAAGTTTTATGTCAGATCCCATTTACAATAACATCTTTATTCATGTTTTCATTTCACGCAAGGAAGAGGATGAGAGAACAGAGAGAGAAGACAAATCCTGCATTCATATATTTAGAACTCTGGTTTTTAGGGAAAAAAAAATTCCTTCCCACCCATGATTTCTCCTGCAGCCAAGCTTAACTCTCACTCGTTAAACTACAGGAGGAAGTTCTCTACATAAAATCGTTATACCCGAGCACAAGCATTCTAATTTGTATTTTTCAGTGTTTTTCTTTAATATGTAAGTTGATTAAAGTAAGTTTTAAATACAGCAGGAAGAGAAAAATCTACTAACTGAATAGGAGAGTACATGAATGTCCTGCCAACATAAACTAATTCTATACCTCACTGTCTACTTGTTTTTCAATTTCAGTGTTTTTTTTTTCAGACTGCATTTTCCCCAAAATAGTGTTTTTAACGAAAATTTTTCCAGTGAGCACAACTGTCTTAACTATGAATGTTTTAATGCTGAACCATAAAGTACTCATTGACAGACAAGATTAAGATCACTTCCATTTTTATTACCACTTTCAAGAAATTGTAAGATCACTACAACAGATACGGCAACAAATGTTTCCCTTTCCTTAACACTTAGAGACCCAGGAATTTATTTGTATAGCCACGAAAACTTCTATCTTCTCAGGTTTTGATGACTATTTCCTCTTAAATTGCATTTAAGGCAGTATTACATCAGACTTCAAATAACCAGCAAAACAAAATACAAAGAAACAAAGAACAAAAGCCAGGCATATTTTCTTTTTCCTAACCAGAGGTTAAACTGCCTTTCACTTATTGAATCTAAAAATAGGTCATTTCTTTTCTGTATTGATGAATCTTCCTTTAAGATCTATTCCAGTAATTAAGCATACATCCACATACTAAAATCCACAGAGCAATGGGGAAAAAAAAAACCCAAAAGAAACCTATCATCAGAAAAAGAGTATATGCATCCACCTTTTCTGCTGTGGTAAAGTACTTTAAGTAGAGTACATTCTGAATAGCAATAACCAAACTTTATGTTGTATTGTCTTACATATTTCAAACCACACCTCATTTGAAGGAACAGACTGGTTATTTCCAAGGTGTTTTTACTAAAAAACAAAATAACAGCAACAAAAAAAACCACTTATAGTTCGAAGGGAATGAGGCTTTGTTCCTTGGCAGAATGGCCACAGGCCTTTTGCTTTTCTCACCACTTTTCAAATCTTAGTTGGTCCAACTTGACAGTCATTCTTTCTGAAAGTTCTAAGAGGTTTCTGTAAGTGGCGTGATACCTGCAGTTTTCTTCCTCTTGGGATTCTCTCTAGCCAATAGAGGCAGAAGTAATTGAGAAAATATGATATGTTTTACAACTGTAAAACTTTTTGCATTTAGTTTCTCAATCACCATGCAAGGTGGATGACATACAAGTATGGCAGGGGGAGGCAAAGCAATGGACAAGGCAAAGTTTTTCCAAATTTAGCCAAGGAACAAAATTCTTTTTCAAAGACAGATTATAGGTTTCTCTCTGGAAAGTTTTGAAGGGTTAAGTCAGAATGTATCCTGAAAAATCTCCCTAAATTATCCTGTAATGTTTACTTAGTTCCATCGATGCACCTTTTCTGAAAACATTTGCATGAAAACTCAATAGTGTGTGGCAAGTGGGGAAAGAGCTGGGCAAACGACGAGATGCAATTTAGAACAAGGCAGGAGAATGTATTACTTTGTTTAATCAACTATGACTTAAATTAGTCTTCACACACACCATTTTGATTTAGAATATCTATTCACCTAACTTTGCTTTTCATAAAAAAAAAAAAGACGCAAAGATGTTCAATGACTTATCCAGAAACACAACATTAGCTCAGCAGCAGTCATGGTTCAGAACCAGGTCTCTTTACTGCCATATGCTGCATCCTTCAAATATTTTATCTCTAGGCTTCAGTTTACCAAAAATAAATGAAGGAATGTCCCAGAGGTTCCCTATGACTAACTCAATGACCTTTGTCAAAAACATTGAGAGGAAACTGGGCAATCAGACAGTGGGATAACACAGAAGAAGAAGAGTAGTTAATAAAACAATTTCTTCGGGTTTTTAAATTAGTATTTCTATTTCAAATAAATACCTAAAATAATTTCCTTTTAAAATATGTGTTTCATTCTATTTGAAAGGCCCAGAGACAGAGAGATACCCCCCTTTCACTGATTAATTCCTCAAATTGTTAGAGCCACAGAAAGGCCACGTTGAAGCCAAGGACCTAAATGCAATCTGAGCCTCCCATTCAAGTAACAGGGACACAAGTGCTTTAACATCACTCACTGCCTCCCACAGATTGTGTTAGCACAAAAAAAAGAATTAGATGTAGAGTAGGACTTACACAGATAATCTAGTTCTGAACATGGAAATTCCAAATGGTGTCTCTCTATTTTTTTAAGATTTATTTATTTTTAGTTGAAAGGCAAATTTACAGAGAGGAGGACAGGCAAAGAGAACTTCCATCTGGTTTATTCCCCACATGACCAGAACAGCTGGAGCAGAGCCAATCTGAAGCCAGTAATGAGGAGTTTCTTGCAGGTCTTCCTTGTGGGTATAAGGGTCCAAGGTCGTAAGCCACTCTCCACTGCTTTCCCAGGTGATTAGCAGGGAGCTGGATGGTAAGTGAGCAGCCTGAACAGGAACTGGTGCCCCTGTGGGATGTTAGTGCTACAGAAAGAAGATAAGCTTGCTGTGCCTTAGTAACAGCCCCTGAGTGGTGCTTTACTCATAGCACCAAATGTCTGTCCTTAAACTGTACTACCTTATTTAATGTTCAAGACAAATCTGTGAAGATTTTTCTTAACTATTTTTATGTATATGAAATAAACATTGTTTGGACATTATTTTTTTTTCCAGTCTTACCAAAGCTCTTTGTTTAGAAAATAGCTAGTATTACTCCAAACCATGTGTCTTTCTCATATGCCACATTATGTGAATTTTCTATTTTAAACATCTCTTCACATGGTAAACATTAATGTGAGCAGCAGAGTGCCATAAATGCACATTCACATGAACTTTTTGTCATTTCATGTTTTGCTTACATAATTGTGCCTGATGATACAGATAATGCTCTTATTTGCTCTGGATATAAGCCCAAAGGTTTTTGGTGTGTATGTGTGTAAAAAGATTGCATCCACATGAAATGAGCTCATTTTATTCAGTTTACAAAGAATGGGTCTCAGAATTCAATGCATTATAGATCACTGTTATGTGCAAGACAGTTTGTTACTTCTACTTTTCCCTAAGGTCAAAATGGGAGGTGGAATGCAACTACAATTGTGACATTTAGAATACCAGAAAGTAATCTTGGGAAATGCTAACAATGGTCCCATAGTTAGAGTTAACTGTTTAAGACAACCTTGAGGAAATTAACAGCTTAGAAGGTCAGGATAGAATCCACCTGACTAGCATTATTCACACACACTTGCTAACTTTTAGGTAAGAGAAACATAAAGGCACCTGCTCTGTCTGCTTGTAGTCCTGTAAGTATGTGTGTGTGACATTTTTACAACAAATATCGAAAACAGATTTCCTTTTCAATCTCCACACATCTTTCAGTTGTTTTTCTCAGTATATTTTATCAGAACAATCCCAAGACAGAAGTGGAAATAAGGAATAACATATCCAATGAAAAGAATATAAGACATATTCTTGGCTTATAATGTAGAGCAAATCAAATATTTTTACATTACCAGCATGTACCCCAAATTGTACACTAAAACAAATGTACACAATGACATTTATTTCTTAAATTTCCCAGAAGTACACTATCTCAGGCAATTGTCACAACTGGAAAAGCATTAAATGATATTTAAGTAATTTTATGTTTTAATTCATGTTACTTTCCTCAGAGGATGTTGCCATTCTTCAGTACACCAAAAAAGTGGTTTGCTACTATTTTCTGTGACATTACACCACAAACTCGTATAGGGATTCTTATGGGCATAACCTGTTTGAATATGAGAGGTTCTGAATCATGAATAATTTCCACAAAGTTGCTCAATCCCATCCCATTTACAAAGTAATTGCCAAACTCAGTTTTCTAGATACCACATGGGAAAACAAAATACTGTCTGGCTAAAACGGTTGCTTCTCTTTAAATTGCTTTTTGATCAACTTGGATCAATTTTTGCATCAACCTAAGCATAAACACAGACTTTTTTTCTTGAACTACTTTCTTTTGTGGTAGTATATTATATATATGTGTGTGTGTGTATTATAATAATATATATTATACATAATATATATGTGTAATATATATTATACATATACACATATAATATATATATATATAATAATACACAGGCTATTGTCATTACCTAGATCATTGAGATTACTTCTTATGAATTTGAACATGGTTCACTGACACTCTTTTTGAGTCTGGTTTTGCATGAGGGATTAAAGATAGTTAATCTTTATGTTCTAGGAGTTATACTCACAGACTACCATATTTGAAAAAAAGGATTTACACTAAGCCATCAATTTTTCTAAATAGCAGTTCATCATTTCCTAAGAATCTCTAATTCCCAAAGTCTGTGTCAGAGAGTTGTCTGATTGTTCATAGCACCGTGATCCTCCTTCATTCTGAACTCATAATTCTCACTACCCCATTGACTTAGTTTAACTTTGTAAAAGACAACCCAATACACCAACATGAACACTGAAAGAGAATTCAAGCCAAAGCCTTGTAACCATATTATTCATCTTACACCAGTAAGAGATGATGAGGGCTTACATCATCTACTATGACATGATGCAATCTGATGCAAGGACCTTTTTCTATTATACTATGACATATGACATGTATTCTGTTTGGTTTACCAAGCTAGGTACCAGAACTTTATCAATTGAACGTTTTTTTTCCAACACCTAAAATTAACAAGGGTGTATGCTAAGCATATTTTAACCAAATAGATTTTATGTTATTTGCACAATAGATTAAGAAAAACTTTAGAGCCAATACATCATTAATTGTGAGTAAATCTCAACTGTTTGGCTGAATTAAGCAGTGAAGATCCATCAACATGCAAAGTTAATAGACACAAATAAAATAAATTAATGCATTTTAAGACTCTGTCTTCACATAATTTCTATGAGGTTTTGATGAATAAAACGCTAACCTAAGAAGAAGCACCACTGTCTCAGTGTTTGGGGCATAGTCGTTCTCAAGGACGTCTGTGCTGACTCCTTTTTCAAGCTTGGCAGGCTGTTATCAACCCAGACTCTTTTGTTAGGGGAAAGAAAGAAAAAAAAAGTGAATTTTGAGATTTCCATTTAACTTGAAAACACTTTTCTCCACTCAAACACAAGATGCAATTTGCTTTATAGTGTAAGATTAATAGCAATGATTGGCTTTGAAATAAAGAAGTCTTGAAGAAAAATAACAAACATCACAAGGCTACTTGAAAAAGCAATTCTTTGCTCAGCAACAGAAACATGTTAATAGCGCCAATCACTTTATTAATTTCAGACATGCCATTTGGATTACTTAAGCTCAAATCATTTGTCATTTGAAGTTTTCAGATTTTTAAAGTATATACCAGCAAGTTGGTACATAGTATATTTGCATTAAAGACTTTCTACTTAAAACTGACTGCACAATTTTATCTACAAAAGACTGCACCTGGCAGGCTTAGAGCAGTAATGATTTCTTTGGGAGGATGAGAAAGTAGCTATCAGTAGAGATTCAATTTTTCTGAGATGAAATTACTGAGTGAAGCCTACCCCTCTCCTTGATAGGAAGGCAAACTTGGAGAGAAACTTTGATGGATTCATTAGCAGCCTGATCTGTAAATCAGATCTCCAGAGATTTTAAAGCTAGAGGTTTTATTGCTTCAGCATACTGAGGCCCTTACCATCATGCTTTGCATCAGTATTTCAGTTGCAAAGCTTATGATTAAGAAGGTGAAGAAAAGTAAGGCTACAATTTGTTTCCTTGTTTTCTATTAATTTTTGTCTCCCATGAGGCAGTGGCTTGACTATCTGCCCAGGGAAGACCTGAGTCTCTGCATATACAAAACATTTACTTTATTATCTTTCAACAATGCACAAGATCTCTGGCAGCCCCTAAACCAGTGATTGAAACACAGTAGAGAAAGCCAGATTTGGTAAAAGAGGAAAAGGAGAATATTTAAGTAGGAAGGTAATGTCACGTAATAATGCTTCAATCTAGTCACTTCTAGGAGTTATTTCTAACGGATGCTCAAGTCCCCGAGCTCCTGCACGCTGGTGGGAGAATGGCAACAAGCTCCTGGTTCTTGGCTTCAGACAGGCTCAGGTCCAGCCATTGCAGCCATTTGGAGAGTGAACCAGCACATCAAAGACCTGGCTCTCCTTCCTGTTCTGTGAAATCTGCTTTTCAAATAAAATAAAAAATAAATCTTTAAAGAAAGAGAGTTTCTTCTATGACCAATATCGAGGATTCTAACCTAGGATTATCTGGGGAATTACATCACACAGGTAAAACTGCTCATTAGTCAACAGGTCTTGGTATAGAAATAACATATACTAATTGTTATCAATGTACACACACACGCCCTGCAACTTCATTCTGTTAAAAATCACATGGCTTTGGCCCCTATTGTATTCATAACCAGAGGAGCATTTACTCCACAATCAAAAATCATTTGCATCTATAATTTACCTATGAATTAAAACACAGCCTGAGAAAATAGCAGTAAATGTGAGTACTGCAGTTACTCATTTTAATCCTAGATCCCAACTGGCTTATATCCAGCTGCTATTTTTTTGTATTGTTTGGGACAGATTAGGTACAGACCCACTTCCAATTCAAAACTGTGCAAGCTAAGTTATAACCTCTGACCCTCAGGGTCCACCTATGGAGAAAAAGCACAATGGTATTAGTAATAATACCTACCTCTTATTGAGTATCCATTATTTAAATCCACTTGTTTTTCAATTATTATTACTGACAATATTTGCTAGTAGATATAAATCACTTATTTACAGATCAAGCAGTTCAGATTATAAACAGAAATGTGCCACATATCATACAGTATAAGTAGACTGAAGATTTGTATCATGTGTCTAAAACTCATGTCTTTCTCAGTGATTTAGAAAAACTGTCTTGTCAGAAATAAGACATCTTCACTTGTCCATCGAAATGGCCTTCATAATACTATAAGAGCTTAAGTCCCGCATAGCACATAACAGTTAATTTTTTTTTTTTTACCATTCTAGACAAAAGAATGAGGCAAAAATAGAGAGGAAAGAAAAAGAAAAAAAAATCTTTATGAAGAAGCATCTAACTTTGATATGAAATGTTAAATGTGAGAAGAGTCTTATTAAATGGTTTAAAGCATTATGTCAACAAAGGAATTTAAATAACATTTGCTTTCTAAGTTATTCAAAGAAAAAATTATGCAACTTTCACACAGGTAGTATGCCTTTTCAAATACACTTTCCAAAAGGATTATCAAATTATTTTAATACACATGATAGATAATGACACTATCAACAGCTACTTCAGTTCTAGATGCTTCCTGAATGTAACTTTAATTATAGAGTTTTCAAGATACTTTGAAATATGAGTTTGTGTTTTAAACTCTGGAGCTTCAGAGCCAGTCTGCTTCAGAGTCAGAGAGGGAAATAAAGCACAGCTTGATCGGATTTCAGCAGAGTAAAGGACAAGTGCAGTAGTTCTTCTCTCACCTGTAGTCTCACCCTATCCACTCTAAATTCTATAAAGATTAATCTTTAAATGGCCATACCTTTTAGGACTTTTATTCAAAAAAAGCTTTTGAATATGTTTCACAAAAAAATATCTGAAAACAATTTGTTTTTTGAGTCTAAGCCTAGAGCTTCCACTTCCTTCTCCCCTAGCTCTACCTTCCCTATTGTCATTTCCAAAGAAATTGCATTGGGTCGATTGTTTATCAGGCAGATAATAGCCTAATTTATTATAGAAACCCCACTCAGAAACACTGTGGACTCCTACTGATCTATTAAATCCCTTGAGATTTAAGGCCTATGTGCAACAACAACCTGCTAGACCATGGAGAGCCTATGAGAGTAGACAATCAGACTCATTAGTAACAGCATTTAAAAATACGGCACCACCTCAGGTTGAAATGTCAGTCTTGATAGGTGTGCAGCTGAGTGTGTAGGACACCTGAATAATCCTGAATAGAGCACAAACAGCAGGATTAGAGTTTCTAGGACTCTGCTGTGCAGAGTAACCACCTGGCTTACAGACAAAAGGCCAAGCACTCTACTGGGGAAACAGGCGTAACGGAACAGAAGGAACTTGCTCTTTCTCTAGTTATTGGAATTACGCATCCATTCAGTAAAGAAATATTTATTAAGCAAAACTTAAAATCCACATACTGAAAGAAGCAGCTAATGTTTTCAAAAGATAAATTTCTGGCCATCATGTAAACATAAGCCTTACTTCATGCCCTTGGAATAAGTGGGATGTCTTTACTTTTTCTGTTCCCAGTAGACTCTATGAATAACTTACAAACAATGGATACCTAATATGCATCAAGAAAATGGAAGTTCTTAAATAAAGTGAATAAAATTACTTTCTAAGTAATGGTGGCAATAATAAACATTATTGCTTATGGTAAGTATACTACATAACTATTCAAAGTAATGTTTTAAATAAAATGATAAATGGCATTTTAAAAACCTACATGGAACATGCAGATTCTGTAATATCACCAAATAACTGTACTCGCTTCTCATAAAGAAACTGAAGGAATTAGGAGACTGTTTTTGACCCAATTAATCAATGGATATTTGATTCATATTATTTTTATTATATATTATATTTATATTTTAGAATATATTCTCACATAATTTACATTACTTACATATCAATGTTAATATTACTAATTATATATCAATATATTAATGATAATGATATAATATTCATATTTTT
Organism: Ochotona curzoniae; assembly: GCF_017591425.1. NCBI lineage: Eukaryota > Metazoa > Chordata > Mammalia > Lagomorpha > Ochotonidae > Ochotona > Ochotona curzoniae. The sequence goes on from NW_024466599.1 coordinate 66,576,278, forward strand.
ACAGAAACTGCTGTCAAATATTTAAGAGATACTTAGTATGTGCTTGTTGCTAACTACATTTATATTAACTCAATTTTTAAAAAAAAAGTTTATATGGAGATGCAGGTAACATTTCTATCCACCGCTCCACTCCTTAATGCCAACAATGTTAAGAACTGAGCCAGGCTGAAACCAGGAGCCAGGAACTGAATCCAGGCTCCTCTGTGGGCAACAAAAAATCTAAAAAACCCTCCTGCTAATCCCCAAAGAACACCTTTGCAGGAATCTGAATTGGGAGCAGAGCCAAGATTTGAACATAGGCATTTTGACACGGGATATAGGCATTCCAATCAGCAATTTAAGAACTAGGCCAAATGCATGAACCCAAATTATTTAATCTTCAAAGCAATCCTGAAAAGTGTCACAGAATTACAAGTATAGAAATAAAGACATTAGGCATTAAATCTGTCAGAACGAGAGGCAGAAAAAAAATATAAATGAACTACCACCCATTCTATTTCAGAACTGGCTTCTTCAGCTTTTTTTTTTTTCAATCAACTTTGAAAATTTGGCCAAATTGGTCTGTCTCTGGCTCCTATATTTTCAATTTCATTTTAATGGAATTATGTACCTTGAATCAAGTTTAATATGTAAATGAAATATCCAAGAACATTGAGATTTCTTCTACCGAATATCAATTATTATGGAAAGGTAGAAAGAATTCCAGCACACTGAAGCAGTGGCTAGTGGCTGCATTAGGAATGATTCATATCTTTATTAGAGTTACAGTCAATGTGAAATAAAACATGTCCTTAGTGTTTTGTTTCCATTCTCAAAATGAAATGAGCCTGAATAACGTATTATGAATTGTGTACTTCTAATGACAGCTTTTTTGCAGTTAAGTTGCTTAATTAAATATTATTATCTGATGGAGTCATTTTCTAGAGATAACTGACCAGGCAACTGAGTTTAAATTTGCTAAGAAAACCAAGTGCTATCCAATCTGAAGCAAGGTGAATTGTTGTTTGAAGCTAAAGGTCATTTCCCTGCAGTAGCCAAAGCTGTCATTAAAACAGATGTGGAAATATTGAAGCTATTTACTCTCCCTCTAAGCTCACTGAACAGACTGAGTTGATTTTCAATGTGCAGGCCTCCTTAAGGGCAAACACATGATGCTAGAGGTTTGTACTGGGAGAAAGATAACAATGGTTAACAATGGAATAGTTACATTTAACAAGAGAGAAGAAAAACAAAACTGTGTCAGCATTAGTTTAAAGAACTCAGAGTAAGAGAAGTTATTCCACTCTAGGGAATGCCAATCATCTGCAAAACATTGCACATCTCTCTCTCTCTCTCTCTCTCTCTCTCTCTCTCTGTCTCTCTCTCTCTCTCTCACACACACACACACACGGGTTTATTTCTTCCAAATTGGCTTCTAGGAGCCAATGGAATGTATAGGACAGAATCTGCTTTCTTCTTATGATCACTATAAACTACCCATGTAGTAGTAAACCCCACCTAGCTCTCTAAATACACCATTAAGCTATTTACTGTTCAGTTTCTTACTTCAGTGTCTTTTTTATCTAGTTGGCCAAAGAAGCCGACCATGAATTAAGAGTTTCAGAAGCATGTTTAACTTCTTCTTTTTGACATCTCATTTGATTTTTGTTAATCTGAAATGTATCACCCCTAAGGTATGAGAGTGCCCTCTCACTTAAATGCATCTATGCAATGGTCCTCTTCGTGTCTCCCAATAAGGACAGGGCAAGAGCAGTGAGAATCTGGGATTTACAGATTAAGATCTGTTCTCAAGAGTTCTTGGTACTCCAAGCCACCTGCTTAGACAGCTCATTGAAACCACTGGGGTGTTTTTTACTCTCATTGACATTGTACAAATGCTCCTTCACGGAAGAGAAATGGCTCAAATGGGACAGAACACAACTGTGAATAAATTAAAGGACCTTTACTGGATTAAAACCAAAAAGCTATTCTGCTGTCCTGGGATGCACATTTATTAAGCTAGATTTGTCTAAAAGTATTCTCAAGTCTCCAAATTCAACCAACCAGAAGGGTTTTAAAAGTTATTTTTCTAGTCCACTGGAGACATATGCCTTTATATGATTATTTTAATGACAGTTATCTATCAGATAATTGCAATGTAAAGCTAATATATGTAAGTATGGCAGAACTTGAGTCTTATAAGTCCAATGTCTCTGGGGTATTTTTGAAAAGCAGTTTGGCTACATTTTAAAATCTTACTAAACACTCCAACAGACTCAAGAATTATTCTTGGACAAGATTCATAAGACCAGGCAAAGTTAAAAAGAATAATTTTCTGAAATATTTTTGACAACAGTTAATTTCAGAACATATATTAATCTCCTAAATCCCAAGCAAACATTTTTAAGATTTATGTATATTTATTGGAAAGGCAGATTTACAGAGGGAAGGAGAGACAGAGAAAGATCTTCCATCTGCTGGTTTGCTGCCCAAATGGCTACAACAGTCAAAGCTGAGCCGATCCAAGCCAGGAGCTTTTTCTGGGTTTCCCTCTGGGTACAGGGGCCCGAGGCATTGAGTCATCCTCTGTACTTCCCAGGCTATAAGCAGGGAGCTGGATGGGAGGTGGAGCAGCCAGGACACAAACCAGCACCCATAGGAGATGCAGCACTCAGAGGTAGATTAGACAGTTGAGCCAACACACTAGTCCCAACAGATTGTTCTTTTAAAAGCGAAGTCTTCAACTAGACTTTTAATTATCTGCCTATGGAAGAAATACAGCTAACCTTCATCTTTAGTGTTTAGTTTAAACAGGTTATATAGTTGCAGTTTCTTTAAACTATGATAATGTACAGCATTTTTTCAGCTTAACAAAAATGAAAGAAACAGCTCTGTTCATTATAATGTTCGCAGAACTTATTGATGAAGAATTATGACTTTTGGTAACTGCAAAACACATGTGTCCTTTTCCTTAGTTGATATGGTAAGTGTGGCTCAAACTTTATGGGACAGCCTTTGATGGCATTTATGACCACGCCAGCAGCACTTCTCATTTTATGCTCAGTTTTGGATGTTGATCTATCTTGCTTTTCATCTTTCTGTAAATAATTTTGAGCTGAAAAAGAACTGAAAACTTGTAAGCAAAATAGGCAAGTCATGTGGTAGGAGTTTGGGAATAGGCCTCAACTATTATCCTCTGCCACACGAGCTGCAATTAGGGCTGGGGACAGGCCATGAGGAAAGCCACTGGTGGCTTTTGATACTAGCACAGCTACCACTATGGACTTCCATGGGCTAGGCTGTTGCACCTATTGATGCTAGTGAGAGCTAGGGCTAGACACAGGTTTGCTGACATGCTTAGAGACAAGGTGCCACAGGCTTCCCTTTGCCAGCCTGCAGAAACTGTTGGCAGGGTTGTGGGGCAGAAGATCACATTAGTGGCTTTTGGTATCAGCAAACAGCTCATACCTTTATTTCCTGACAGCCTCAGACATGTCAGGATCCCCAATCTCAGGGACTAGAGCCCAAGGGTATGAGGTCTGGCATAAGCATACATGTTGCTTAAATAAGTCACCTCTATGGTTGACTATCACGCAAAAATGACAAACATACTCAGATGTAGATGGACAATAAGACCGCCTATTCCTTGGAACTAACCAAAGATGTGAAATTCCTCTTCAAAGGGCAGAAAGAAGCCAACAAACTACCAGAATAATGAAAATGATATGCAGGACACAGCCATTGGCACTGAATAGAATTCTCCAGATTGTGAGACAAATACATTAGATAAGATAGAGATTTCTGAACATGGGATAGGCAAGCACTTTGCCTCTAAAAAACAGGAAGTAAATACAGAAAATGTGATGAATCTGAACCCTTAAGTACCCTTTAAGCTAAAGGGTTGGAAATGTCCAAGGAAGGAAAGAACTTGGTCAGCTAGGTAGCTAGTTTAGGATCACAGGTTGGAAGCCACACCTCTTCTGCTCTGTATAAATCCCACCTGCATATATATCAACCAAATGAGCCCTCCCACAGAGCATACTTCCTGGCATGGAAGACCTGGGGATGGCAGCATGTAAACCCTCCCCTTCCCTGGGTCATACATAGACTGGAAATCTGCAGGTGTGCTCTATTTCTTCCCAAAAATTCTTTAAAAAGAGTATTTGCCATTATGAGGAATTTAGAAAAACATACACAATTTGAGAATTTTAAGGCATTTTTAAAGGAAAATTACCTGATACTAAGAAATATCACTAAGAGACATACTGCACAATGGAGAAATACTTTCAGGTTCATGGTCCAATATTCTTCAGGTCTCCCAGACAACCCCTATCGTACTGTCATTTTAAAAGATATATTTGAAAGACAGTTTCAGAGAGAAGGAGAGAGGTAAAAAGGGAGGAAGAGAGCAGAAGAAGGGAGTGAGGGAGACAGGAGAGAGGAAGGGAGAGGGAAGGGAGACAGGCAGGAGGAGAGCAGGTCAGAGAGGAAGAGAGAGAGAGAGAATATGTTTCAATTGTTGGTTCATTCCCCAATGGGAGCAATGGCCAGGTCTGGGCTAGGATGAAGCCAGGAATTTCACTTAGGTCTCCCACATGATTACATGGTTCCAAGCAACTGGGCTACCATCCTTTAATTTTCCCAGGCTATTAGCAGGGAGCTAGATTGGAAAGAGAGCATTCAAGATGCAAACTAGCACCCATTTGAATGTCAGCATTGTAGATGACCACTTAATCCATTATGCTACAAAACAGATCTCTAATTTTCTGTTTTGAAATTTACATGTTCTGCTTATTTGATGAGTGCTATCCTTCCTATGATGAAAAAAGTCTGAAAACAAAGTGAACACCAACTCACAGAATATAGATTGCATCGTAACCTTGTTTTGGAAGAACAAATTGATTTATTACATTTATCTTCTTCTAACTTTAAAGTAGCAGTGCTGTGAGTTAATTTTTTTTCCCTTAAAGTTATATAGAAATCTACATAGTGTAAGCATCTTGAGTCAAAAGGCAAAGGCAAACTGAAACAGTTACGTCTTCTTGCTTTAATTACTTTCAGGAAAGAGAAATCATAGCACATAGAAAGAACTCAAAAGATAAAAGCTAAATCAAATCTAAAAGAATATTAATATGAAGCTGTTATCAGCTTCAGAGTTTTAATTAGTTATGTTGTAATCAGATAGCTACTGTTGACAAAGCCTAGAGGTCCTATATCAATCATGAAAATTAACTTTGGTTAATTATTTAATGTATCTAATTAAAAAGTAGTTCCATAACTAGGTTTTAAATCCATTAAAGTTGACTATGATTTACTAAACACCCCTATGGACAGCAACACCCAAAACCACATAATTAGTCCTTCCAGGAACTCTACACAGGTGAGTGGATTCTACTCAACTGATGACACAAAAAGCTGAAAGAATCAACTGTTAAAACACTTGGTTTATTGTTTTAATACACAATTCTTCACCATGTACGCCAAGTTAGCCACTCTGATAAGTTTGGTGTAGACACTTACAGTCTTTGGCTTGTATAAAATATCTTATGATTTCTCATAAGATATAGCTAACTTTTCTATATTACTTCCAGATGCTCAATTCTAATGCTGTGACTAGATTCTTAAAAATTATACAATCTTCACCAGCAGGTAAGAGCATGTTCTACTTGGGCTATCCTGGCATATCAAATCTTCATGAAATTTGGAGACACCCAATAGTAGAAATAATGAATGTAGTCATTACTCTGCAAGTTTCTCAATTATCAGATTTCCTATTATTCTAAATCTGTACTGATGCCAAATTCAACTAGCCACAAAGTTCATCTTTTCAATTGCACTTACCCAGGCTTAAAACCCTAGTCAGCTTTGATACCCTTGTCCCACACACACCTCCTTTTACCTCACATCCCATAGGCAAAGTTTGTTCTGTAACTAAGGTTATTTTGTAACCAGACATTAATATTGGTGCCTGCTGGGTCCTCACTAAAGCTTCATTATCTAGAAGCTGGAAGTTATTTTACAAGAAAAAGAAAAAAAGAACATCCAGGTTAGGTTAGGATTTTCTTGTTCTCCCCAGCAATTAATTTTTTGTCATCACACTTCTGGCTATGCACCCAGTCTTACACCTTAGCATCCCTTTTTTCCCTCTGATAATCTGACCTTTACTTGGATTCGTGGAGGTCTCGGGCCCCTTCCCTAATTTCCAAATGAAATCTCTTCACTTAACAGTTATTTTCTCCTATCACTCCCTACACAGGGTCATTCCCAATCTCTATTTACATATTTCATTTATTATCAATATTCCTATCATTCTATGAGGTGGATGTCTTGGACCACTGTACATCATCCTTAAACGTTACTGTAGTGTTGGAAATAAAATCAAGTTATTTTGCCAAATGACATGTTAATGATAATTTTTGAAACATTGTGGCATTTTGAAGTACACTGTGAACTTGAGTTGTACAGTAAATACAGTAATAACCATATACTTTATTGAGAAATATAATAAAAAAATAACACTGATCAACAGTATATAAAATGAGCCCTTATTAATGAGAAGTCAATTAATTATACTTATATTTTCTAATTATTCTGACTACAAGGTAAAATATCAATGTAACCAAAAAAAGTACAAACTTATTTCAGAGATATAAATGTCAAGTTCAGTTCTAGACCGGAATGTTTTCATAGTCCCTATTACATATTTATCAATTCATCATTTGAAGCACCATACTTATGTATGTTTCACATTTTCAAAATAAAGCAAAGTTTAAAAGACCCTATGCACTTCACTAATTAAATCACTATAAACATCATTCATCATGTTTAATATGAATTACCAAAATATTTATGCAGCTAAGTAGACTCTGCATAGACTTAAAAAGTTAAGAATGGAACCATGTTCTGCAATGTTGCAGTGGCAAATGTCTGGCTTGGAATTCAGGTAACTGTTAAGACACCAGCATCCCATAACAGCACTCCTGGATTGGATTCCAATCTCTGCTCCTGACCCTAGGCTTTTGCTAACATAGACGCTGGGAGGCAGTGGCATTTAAAGATTATTTAATATTGTTTCTAATTTTAAATTTTTTTCTTTTGCTAAAGATGACTGGAAAAATGAAAAGCTTTTAACATGCAGAAAACTTTCAAAACATTGTAGAGCTTCAAATGTTTGGGATAAATGTTGTAGAAAGTTTTTTTTTCATTAAAGACAACAGTTTAGATTTAATTCATTTCATAACCTATTGATCTAACATGTTAGACACATTAGGAATTACAGTATTGGGGAAGGAAAGTTGTTGTGTTGTGGCATAACTACTGAAGTTGGCATCCCATATGGGCACAAGTTTGTGTCCTGGCTGCTCCATTTCTGATCCAGCTCCACACCAAAGTGCCTGTGAAAGCAGCAGAAGATAGTACAAATGCTTGGGCTGCTATACCCACATGTGAGACCTGGAAGAAACGCATGTCTCCTGGTTTAGCCCAGCCAAGCTCCAATGATTGGGAACATTTGTGTAGTAGACGAGAAGAACCATCATCTCTGCCTGACTCTCTCCACCCTCTGTAGCTCTGCCTTTCAAATAAATAAATATTATTTAAAAAATTGACAATTTTGATTAATAATCCTGTTTCACGTCATGACTTTGCAGAAATACAAATATCTGTATCTGAGAATTCTTTTTGCATTATGTAAAAAATGAATTTATTTTTAAATCTATCAGACTGAAACTGTTAGATTATCATTATATCAGCAATTTTATATGGTACATAGAAAATAGCCTCATGTGCATTTTTCTGCATTTGTAGTCGAGAAGTGTTTTTATTTTGTTTTGCTTTTGGGGTTTCTTGGTTTGTCTGTTTACTTTTGCTTTTCTTATGCTTTTATTAGCTCAAAAATATGATCTGTCAAGTTATATATGTTTAAAAAGCATTTTAGTTAAAAATGAAGACAATCAGCCCTGTGCTAAAGCCTAGATGCTAAATCCTGGCCTTCCATCTGCCGGGATCCCATATTGGTGCAGCTCCACTTCCCATCCAACTCCCTGCCTGTGACCTGGGAAAGCAGTTAAGGACGGCCCAAAGCCTTGGGACCCTGCACCCATGTGAGAGATCTGGAAGAAGCTCCTGGTTCCTGGCTTCAGATCAGCTCATCTCCAGCCATTGTGGACACCTGGGGGGGGGGGCGTAATTCAGCAAATGAAAGATATTTCTGATTTTCTCTCTATACATCTGACTTTCCAATAAAAATACAATAAATCCTTAACAAAATGAAGACAATCAGAATCATCAACAAAGCCTGTTTTACTCTGGTACGTGGAGGGTTTTGCAAAAGGAGATTCTCTTATCTTAGTTCACATGTTATTCATATTTCTTACTCTTATTTCATTTTTCTTATTAAAGTATACTCTTCCAGTTCATTTTTCCTAGGACAAAACTTGCATAGTTTAAACTGAATTGCAACACACACACACACACACGTATCACAGTATCAATTCTGTGACACACGTCTCTTATATATTAGATTTAATCCTTAAAACTTTTCCATAAAATAGATATTTTCTAGCACTTCTTAAAATTTATGTATTTGCTTAGTTATTTGAAGACACATGTAGGGAGAGTGAAAGAAACTTTTCATCTATGATCTCCCTTCCCAAATGGCTGCAGTAGTCAGAATTGGGCCAGACATGAGCAGCAGCCAGGGACTTCATCGAGGACCAAGGATCTCTGGGGCCCAGTGGTGCCCAAATGAGATGCCAGCATTGCAGGCGCCACAACTCCTGACCCCAACCATCTCTATCTTACAGATGATGAAGTGAGGGAACCAAAAGGATCCCTGGTCACATTGTGAAGGAAGGGCAGATTTTAGGATCCTATTTTTGGAACATTTTTGATAAATGTGGTTCAGTTTTATACTAAAATACATTACATTTCTACCTTCAAAAGAAGTATCAGTAAAATACACAGCAAAGGAATGGATTTATTTTTACTCATTTCTAACAAGATATAGTTTTTCTCTTACTTCAACAGAAGCATTGTTAGTGAAGGAAGAAAATAAATAAAACCTTAATAACATGTATGGGAAGGATTCAAATTTAGTTATGTCACTGAGGGACACTCCTCTCCCCCAGACCCACCATGAACACAATGCTACAGTTTTGACTTTTCCTAATTTACAAATGAGTCTGAAAATCCTCCATATTTTCAAATGCCATGTGGAAAGTTGGAACTTCTTTGCACTATGAAAAAATATTCCATCAAATGTATCCCAGGAATATCTGTAGAAACTATAGGATCATTACATGAAACAGGGCAAAGTAGGTTAATGTATACAGAAAACTGAAGCATTTTGAGTGTAACAGTTCATTTATGTAGAAAATCTCCTACTAACTGTTAACAGTTCCCAAAGACAAATTTTTACAGCTTAAATTTTTTTTGTTTTCTTTTTACTGTTTTAAGGATACAGCATCTTTAAATTTGCTTTGCTGAGAAGTCCTTCTCAGTTCACATGACATTAAAATTTGAATTAAACATAAGTTTTTGATTTCTATAGCCATTTCTTCATCATGTTGTATATCCTTGATACAAGCAAAACAAAAATGTTAGCATATCAAATACAGAGATAATAAAGTTCTGTTAATATGCCCTTTCTTATGAGATTATCCTCATAAAGATGCACATGCATTGCATATTATAGCTACCAAATAAATGTTAATAATTAACACCGTATTATCAAATTCTTGAGCTAAAATACCAAATATTTTATCCAGTGGCTGTGTTTTTATATTTTAAAAGTTGGTAAAAGACAGGATTCCTACCACATATCTACCAATTGCATTAGCCTTAAATGTTGAGCTCAACTGTGATTTCATTACTTTCCCCAATCATTTTCTCCCCATGGGATCTGGGAGATATAAACAAGGACCAGCAGAACAAAGAGTTGGGTATTCTATCACTAAACTCTAGGGATTAGGATTCTGCACTGGTAAATGAAGCTAACAGATGACAAAATCAAGTAACACTGCCAGCCAATTTCCTATTTTAATCAATTCTGGTTGTATCTCAGGCTTACAAGTGAAAACACTGACAGTACAAAGGTGCAAAGGCAACAGGTTCCGCTAGAGCTTCTGTGACTAGCAGTAGATGTGACAACTAGCATCAGATCAATCCCCAGAGGGTTCAATTTCCAAGAAGGCAGGCAAAAAAATGGCAGTGGCTCTGTAATTCTGTCATTTCTCGGACTGTTTGACAACGGCCTCACTTCTGAGAGGTATTCTGTCATGCTGTCTACATGCTGAGCAGCAGAGTACAGGCAGGAAGGCTAAGTACCCTTCCCAATCTTTCTTAGAATGTGACTATTAGATGGCTAGGCATGATGCCAAACGAGCCAAAAAATGAAACTGCTGAAACATAGGAACCTGTCTTCTTCTTAGTAAATATGAAAGTCACCCTAAGGTAAAAATCAACTGAAAAAGTAAAAGCTTTCTAACTACTGAAAATATGGAAAAGTCTCCCTATAAAGGACTGATATAGATTCTAAAGTATAATGAAATGATTGTTTCTCTGGAACACCCCCCCCCCCACCTGGGACATTCTGAACCGCTAAGATGATGAACAGTAAACTTCACTAAGAAGCAAGCTACACTTCCCCTAATAAATCACGTTAAGAGACTGCCTGCTGCTCAAAAGGAATAAAGCCTGGCCTCAAATCCATGCCATCTGTTTGGGCCAGGAACCTATCTGTACATTTCTCATTCACCTTACCAAAGTCCATGTGGTGCTCAGCCTTTCCCCTGCAAGCCACTTAGGAAAGAACTCCACCTGCTGCACAACCAAAAAATAACCTGGTTTCAAACCCCTGCCCTCTGTCTGGGCAGTTTCAACCCCTACTCTCTCTATGCACCCTCCATTCCATCTTGCCCAAAATAAAGACTTCTCTACTAACTAGCTATCTCCTACCCTTCTTTGAACTTGGATGTCTCCATCATTTCTTTTACTGTAATTCAGTTTGGCCACAATATTTCAAACCCTCCCAGGCTTAGCCAACCTCATCAATTACAATGGAAAATAGTCCGAGGTTCCCCATTTCCAGGCATTTTCTCTCTCCATAACCGCCTTTCATTCTGTCACCTATCACAGTCTCCTTGTGAAAATACTCCAGAAATCTATCCATGGAACAAACTAAACTCCAAGCCTGACTTTGATCTTGCCATCAATTTCCCTTTATCTTCTATTCTTTATGCAACTCTGACACTCAGGTAAAAAACCTTCCTCACATTCCAAATATCTTCTCATTTTCCTTCTTCATCCTCACATCTCTGGCCTGTTTATACTCTAAGTAACTGCCCCTGTTGCTTATGCCCTACACTGGTTCCTCCCCATTTCCCTAGATCAACTGATGTTGGACTGAGCTATTGACACTCTCAATCTACTGAGACAATTGCCTGGCTTATCAGGTATATTCTCTCCAGCAAACTAGGTAACATTGCTTACCCCAGTCTAAATGACTACATTCAAATTCCAACTTTCTCTCCATCTGGATGGGTGCCCATTTGCTCTGATGGATGCCCTACTCCTGTTAAACCATGCTATTTTACTTAGTGCTCTTCTGCCTCACATTTAAATTCTCTCTTGAGTGAAACCTCTGTTTCAGCCATCTACAGTGATATATTTGGCAAAGCTAGCCAAGAAATAAAACAACAAACAAAACAAAACAATATAAATATATAACAAAAACAAGAATTTTGGCAAGCAAACAAAAACAAGTAAGTCCTTACTACAAAGAATGCTCCATTCTTAGCCTTCAATCTTTTATCCCATAATGGCAGCCAAAGTCTCTTCACTAATATTTCATGGAAACAGAGGTTTGCCTCCATCTACCGTGGCAGTGCCTTGCCTAACACCCTCTCTTAGCCAAGGTCTCCTTGCAATATACATGCAAAAGGAATGCATTACAAAAGAAATAGGCTGATTTACTTTCTTTAGAACGGTCCACCTAGGCTTTCCTGACCTTAGTTTACTCTATATGCCCAGGGTCTTGCTCTTAACCCGCCTCTGTTGGCTCAAATATTGGCAAGTACAGGGTGGGGACCAGGGATTAGGGGAATGCATTGCATCTGATCAGCAGCCAAAACCCAGAACCTGGTCCCAAACTTCCCTCCTAAAGGATGCCATATGTCTCATTTTCCCAATCTCCTTGGCCATCATTTTAAACTACTATTTTTCCACCAACCACACTCTTTACAGCACTTTTTATAATCTTTTTTCCCCCACTAGGCCCAAAAAGTTCATGTTTTCTCAGCTGATAAACTACAGAGGTTTCTCTTTGTAACTGTTTAATGGTTCTCTGTTCTTTATTACTCAATATATCCTTTGTTCAACTATAGCACTCTCCAATCACCACTACTTACTAAGAACAAAGATCTGGGAAATCCTGCTTGCTATACTTCCTAGGATGCCAAAACTTAGTTGTCATTTTAATCATGACGAATTTAAATCATTTGTCATCCACAATGTGATTCTTAAAAAATCTGTCTTTTAAGAAAACTGATTGGGACTATAGTATAGTGTTTTGTTTTGTTGTGTTTTTCTAGGCTAAATGATTTCCTGAGATCCCTAGGGTTTGCAATATCTTGGTAAAGTAGATTAATTTTTCCAAAATCCAGAAAACAGCTTTAAAAGTTTGAAAACTCAAAAACTATTTTAAGAGGAAGAAGTTTATATACCACACACTAATCTTTTTCAGTCTAGATTCTTCTGTGTTTTGTTACTGATCTAGGTAAGAATGTTTTACGCATTTTAAGAAGTTTAAAATGCTTTCTGTTGCTTTATTAGGTTTAGTTATTTAAAAACCTGAATCTGAATAAATGTATCTGAATTCTGATTAGATTTGACCCATACCTTCTACAAGAAAAGCTCAAATTTAACTTATACTTTGGTCAAGTGGTTCAAATCTCTTTGGATTCTTTTATATTCAAAGCTCTCAACCTAAGTCTCCGACCTAATCCTTTTCATTAGATCACTGGAACTCTCAGAAGATGAGTCTCTCAACTGGAAGAATCTAAGATAACTTATATTCTGAAATACACATTGTTGGGTCATAAAATGCTGCCAATAATATTCTGTGTTTACATAAAGTACTGATTTTTTATCACTGTTACTGAAATACAGTTCCAGCGGGAATCCATTTCCCATGGCTTTACACCAAACCAATCTTGTCCTACGTGTTATGTTGGCTGTGTTATGGCAAAGGGTAACGGCATTGCTCTATCCCTATTACTGACTTCGGTTGGTGGCCAGGTCAGCACTGGGACAGGGAACTGATTAAACCTCTCCAACTTTATTTCTACCTTTGTTGGCAAAACTTGTCCCACCCTCTCTTTAGACAGTCAAAGAGAATTAAGGGGAAAAAAAATTCATGAACACTTTTTGCTATGCCAGCCAAGAAAATTAGCCCTCAGCTTTGAATGCAAAATCATTACCCTTATAAAAAGATAAATGGCACAAAGTGATTGACACATCTCATCCTAATGGAAAAGTTTAATAGCTGTCTTATATGGTGATCTGCTAGAAAGGAGACGTAATAGCACCTGTTTTTATGCAAAAAGCCAAGGCATTGGAAAAAAGAAAAAAACACACAGATGTCCTGACAAAGAATGGCTTCCAAGGAAGCCTTACCCACTATGTCCAAAATGTGGCCTTCAGAAGTAAGACTGTCTTGGGGAGCTGATAGATCCTACATTGCAAAGCTTGTCATCCCTAAGCTGAAGGAACTCTTGCTCAGCCAGGAATCATTATCAAGGGGACTGCCCAGGGTCCCAGTTGCCATTTTAGGTAGGAGAGCAATTTCTAACAGTGTCCTTCCCATTGCGCTGGTGTCATGAAATGGTGCTGATTTGAGTCCTGGCCGCTCCACTTGTGATTCAGCTCCCTGCAAGTAGGCCTGGGAAAGCTGTAGAGGATACACTGTGAGTCACAGTTCCAATCCTCTGCCTTTGGTAACTCAGCTCCAGGCCCACTGACCATGCGAGTTGGGGACTGCAGCAACAGATGGAAGAGTCTCTCTCTCTCTCTCTCTCTCTCTCTCTGCTTCACCTTCTCTATAGCTCTTTCAAATAAATAAACACACCTTTAAAAAATGAAATCCCATTTGAAAAGAAATGCATTCTTTAAATCTGTAATACTTTCTCCCAAGAAAAGCTAGTGTTCTGTACGTATTGCTTGCCGGGACAGGAAGACCTTATTGTGGGGGAAAAAACCTGTATGAAGAGTCTGCAAATAACAGAAAGTATTTCTTTCACAAGTGAACTGTTCTCTCTGCCTGATCAGATATAAAACATCTTTCCATATAAGATCAAGTTCCCACATTCCCTGTACATCTTTTCTCATCACTACACTGCTTCGTCGATCCTTACATGTTGTCAGTCTCACAGTCAGCAGCCACTTAAAAATTTCTATCAGTGCTCCTTTCTTGTCTGCTTAATCTTTACAAAGAGATGGGTCTACACTATATTTATGGCATTTGAAGGATGATAGGCATGCAGAGTTTCAATAAATACATATGGTAGAATTCCTTTACAGTATGTGCAAACTTGCTTCAGGGATAACACTGTAAGTGGAAATCAAATCTGAAGAAGGAAACCAAAGAACAAAAAACTATTAGAGAATTATTCTTCTTGGTGTCAGAGCTAATAAGACAGAGCCGTATAGGCATTCCTGAAATGTTAACTGTGATCTACATATTTTACTTCCAAGAAATCAAATCCAATCAGCTGCCAAGGATCAAACATTCTCTTCAACTTTTCCCTGACCAACTCCTATATTCTGGCTTTAAGGTGGGAGGCAAGCATGTGTAAAAGGGAAGGCATCATCGGACTGAAGATCTTCCTCTCTGTCTCTCCTCTCTGTATATCCGCCTTCCCAATAAAAACATAATAAAAATAAATCTTTAAAAAAAAAGGGAAGGCAAATATTGTCTTTGAATGAATCTTGAGCAAATTAGTGCAACATGTAAGGAGTGATTTGAACAGCACCCCTGAGATTAAGCCCACCATCCTGGACTCGGGGCCACCTGAATGCCTTGAATGCCTGCTTGCCCAGTACTAATTCTTCTAGGTCTCTGCCCTGTAACGACCCACTTGCCTAAATTAGCTTATTGACCTTCAGCTTTAAACTATGCCCTCCACCAATCCCTGAGGCATTTATCTCTGGTGTCCAACTAAAGCTGCATCTGCCAATCCCTAACGCTGTAATCCCCATACCCACCTCAGGGTATAAAAATGCCTCTTCCCTTTGTTCTCACTCACTTTCTCTCTCTTTTCCTTGTGCTTTCTATCGTTCTCTACTTTGTGTTATCTCTGTCTGTCTGTCTCTGCTCCTGCTTTCTCTCTGTCCTGTGGCTACCTCCCCTGATGAAATAAAGACCTCCTTGAGAGACTTACTGAATCTGGCTTTTGGGTTGGTGGAAATAAAACATAACACAGCGAATTCCTGAACACACACACACACAAGGAGAATTACACACCTGCTGAAAACAATAATTAAAATAGGAAAGTTAATGCCAATTTCATTAAGGTCTATATTTCCAGAACCCATTATAATTGCTTCAAACTTTTCATCAGTTCCAGGAATCCACCAGCATTTCTCTTTTGAAGGAAAAAACATGTGATGGATCTTTATAAATCTCACAAAGTTTAATGGGCTTGGTAATTTGTCAGGAAGCAACACAGAAGACTATCCTCCCCCATCCATTGTCCCCACAGCTCTGCAGCAGCTTCCAGAGTCTGTCTTGGTTTTCCACCTCCCTCAAAAAGTATTACTAAGTGACAGAGTGCTGTGAAGTGAATCAAATGAATTTGTTAAGTTTAAATGTAATTCAAATGAACATACCTACACTTCTATGGAAAAAAAAACAAACAAAAAAAGGATATTTTTCCACAGAAAAGACTTGCATTTGAGCTTTTCTCTGGTGAATGGCAAAACTGATTAAAATATTAGCCTGACAGATGTAACTTCTTAAAACATGACACTGATAAATGTGAAATATAAGTTAAATATTCACTGGTTTCATACTGCTGACTTGTTTACCAACCCATTCCCTCTTTGCCCTTACAAAGCTGAGAGTTGTCTGACTCTAACACATGCTGCTGCAAAATGTGTACATTTCACCCTTCTTTTTAGCTTTCTCAAAGAAACAGATAAAAACTAAAAACAAGATTACTGCAGTATCCTTCTAGAACAGGAAATGCTATTTACCTAAAACTTTTGGGGGAATCTAACGCATTAATCCGGATAGTCACTTCTACTTTTTTCTATGCAATGTGATTAATCAAACTTTAGCTTCTGTTCTCATGACACTAACAAAAGCAGGACTGGTAAAATGTTAGTAGAATACTACTATTTCTGAAACAAAGGCATATAATGTTTTTCTTCCTATCCACCAAGATCTCTACATTTCGAAAAACAAGATATGTACAAAATAAAACAGTGTTGAGATAGTGGAATTAGGTACTGATACCTGATTCAAATGAACACTGCTTCAAACCCATGTACCAATAAGCCAAATAATCCTGACCATGAAATTTGCCAAGAAGCAATTTGTGAAATCTCCATAAGTAATGCTTTTCAATAGAAAATTCCGGTGCCGGGCCCGGCACAGTGGCCCAGTGGTTAAGGTCCTTGCCTAGCACGCCCGGGATCCCATATGGGCGCCGGTTCTCATCCCGGCAGCCCCACTTCCCTTCCAGCTCCCTGCCTGTGGCCTGGGAAAGCAGCAGGGGACAATGCACCTGTGTGGGAGACCCGGAAGAGGCTCCTGGCTTTGGATCGGCATAGCATCGACCGTTGCGCTCACTTGGGGAGTGAATCATCGGATGGAAGATCTTCCTCTCTGTCTCTCCTCCTCTCTGTATATCCGCCTTTCCAATGAGAAAATAATAAAAATAAATCTTTAAAAAAAAAAAAAAGAAAATTCCGGTGCCAATGTTTCAGCAAATTTTTGAATAATGTAGCCCTTTCAACACAAAATCCACAAAGCTACACTATTCAAAACAAAGCACTACACCCAAGGAGAATGATTTTTAAAACCTAAAAATGAAGGTTATGAATTTTTAAGTTCTGAGTTAAGTTATATTGCTCAACATACCAAAAATTCAATTTCCTAACACCTAAGTAGATAATAACTTATTAATTTCCTTTAAGTAAAATTTATGTTCATATTTTATTAATAACATCAAATATATCAAGTTCTACATCAACATCTTTACATTTCGTTGTATCTGGTAAAGTTTTCTGAAGTGTAAACTTTCTTTTATGATATTCCTATTTGTTACTCATTTTGCATGCATCAACTCTTCCTGAAAAATATTGTTTTCAATATTTCACTTGAAGGAAATATGGTGCAAGATGATATCGTTGGTAAGTGATGGAGCTGGATTTGAAACTTGTTCACCCAGCCGCAAGCCATTGTTCTCCCCATGCCGCGCAGAGAGAGACAGGAACTCATAAAAGACTTTAATGGTACTGAATCGTACACACAGAAATCAAGGCCAAAGTTAACACTGTGAAACTGTGTTATACAGCCATATAAAAAAATGTTACCTTCACCTTGAATAATCTTAAAAACTGCATGCACCATTAATTCTTCTGGATATTTAAGAAAAAAAGTTCTAATTAAAAATAAATCATTATATGGGCTGGCATGGTGACTTATCAGGTTAACTCTCCACTCATATCCTTGGAATCTCATAAGAGAACCGGTTCGAGTCCTGGCTACTCCATTTCCAATCCAGCTCCCTGCCTATGGCCTTGGGAAGCAGCAGAGGATGACTCAAGCCCATGGCCTCCTGCACCCTTGTGGGAGCCTGGGAGAAGCTCCTGGCTTCAAATCACCTGGGTTGTGGATACTACAGCAAATGGGGAGTGAACTAACAGATGGAAGAGTCTCCTTTCCCTCTCTGTTGCTCTCCTTCTTTCTCTGTAAATGTGCTTCACAAGTAAAAATAAATACATCTTTTTTAAAAAAATGAGTCACTATAGTAATACTGAATTATTTTCCTCTCCTAGGGGTTATAGGCTGTGTAACTAAATGACTAATCCTTGTTTTATGAAAAATTTTATTGTAAAGATAATGCATTTCAATAATGTAAAGATATAAACTTGATATACATATTTGACTACGGAAAGTTTTAAAAGATGGGAAGATTAGCAAAAGTAATTGTCGGGCCCGGCGCGGTGGCGCAAGTGGTTAAGGTCCTCGCCTTGCACGCCCGGGATCCCATATGGGTGCAGGTTCTAATCCTGGCAGCCCTGCTTCCCATCCAGCTCCCTGCCTGTGGCCCGGGAAAGCAGTCGAGGATGGCCCAAAGCTTTGGGACCCTGCACCCGTGTGGGAGACCCAGAATAAGTTCCTGGCTTCGGATCGGCATAGCATCGGCCATTGCACTCACTTGGGGAGTGAATCATCAGACGGAAGATTTTCCTCTCTTCCTCTCTGTCTCTCCTCTCTGTATATCCGCCTTTCCAATAAAAATAAAATAAATCTTAAAAAAAAGTAATTGTCTTAAGCATCCTACCACAAAGATTTAATATTTAAAATTTATTAATTGTATTAAAAAGAAACACTTAAGCAAAGAGACTATTGTATCTAATATTCCTGACCTCGGTGTTATGACAAATATTCTAGATAATTTTTTTTTCCACTTTGCACAGACAAGAGTATTTGGCCTGAATCCAAATTATTCTTTACTCTGTGCAGTACAGCATATGTTGCCTCATCATAAGTTCATTTCCAGTTTAAATACAAGCATTTTATCAGCTTGCCTTGAGTTCTGTTTTGTCATTAAAATCAATATTACTTTCACTCATTGAAATTTAAAACATTTTCAGATTTTCTTCATAGTAGTAAAACATTCATATTTACAGCTTGTGTTTTGTTTCTTAAAGTATTTACAAGTAACAGTAGCCTAAAGACATTATTCAAACTCTGGTAAAACCTTGCAAATGTTACTAAGCAATATTAAAAAAAAAAACACACACACACACACAAACATACAATTTGGATACCTCAGCAAAGATAATTTTCTATACAGAATAAAATGTAGAAATCAAATTGTCAACTAAATCAACACCTTCCCCTCCAAACACGTTGTTTTGTGGAACATTATTCTTAAGATTTGCATAAAGTATACCTGGTGTAAGCCCATGTTCAGATTTATTGGCAAGCTTGGTTGTTATCAGTAGACAGGGAAAAGAACATGTATTGTAACAGGGTAGTCTTTGTGCACAGGGTAGACTGATCACTTCCATGAAGTATCCACTCTTGTCCAGTTGTTACAAGGTCAGCCATATCCTTTCACTCCATGTAGAAGTCAATGTTTACCAATGGTGCTTTCAATTGAACAGAATCAAATCCCCTAGGACTAGCAACATCTCCATGCTGATAATCTGCTTCAAAGGAAAATGACAACACATTTTGTGCGTCTTGATTTCTTAGGTAGAGAGTCAGCATTGTGGCACAGTGAACTAGGCATCCCACAGGAGTACTGATTCAAGTCCTGGCTGCTCCGCTTCCAATCCAGTTCCCTGTTCAGAACCTGGGAAAGCAGCAATGGCTTAAGCCTTTAGGCTCCTGCACCCACATAGGAGAGCTGAAGGCAGCTCCTGACTCCCAACTTCGATTGGGTCAGTTCCAGCAATTGTGAGGTTTAGGAAGTGCAGCAGCAGGTGGAAGACCTCTCTGTTTCTCCTTCTCTGTAAAAATCTGTCTTTTCTGGTACCAATAAATAAACATTTAAAATAGAAGCAACAGCAGCTCTGCAACAATCATGCACTTAACCATTCATTGGATCTACCCCCAACCTCAGCTTCCTGGCATTTTTTTTTAACACACCTTATGGTTTAATGAATTAGTCCACTTTAGGGATATTTTCACACTGTTTTCACCAAACTGTTCCATCATTGCCAAACTCTACCATTCTCTCCACAGATGCACCATTATATTTTCCTAACAAAAATTTCTAAGTTTCAATTTCTCCGCATCATTGTTAATATGTGCTGCTTTCTGTATTTTTAATTGTAGTCATTCATCCACTGTGAAATAGTAGCTCCTTCTGTCTGATTTATACTTCTCTAGTGACTAATCATACCAGGCATCTTCTTGTGTTAACTATGTATCTTCCCTCATGGATTGTTTATTCAAGTCCCTTCCCTGTTTTTAACTAGTTTGTATTTTTGTTGTTGGTTTTTAGAAATTCAATACATATTCTGTATATTGACTCCTGGATACATTATCTGAAAATATTTTATTCTAGGCCAGTGCAGTGGCACAGCAAGCTAATCCTCTATATGTTTTGGCATCCCATATGGGTGGAGGTTAATGTCCTGGCTGCTCCACTTTCCTTCTAGTTCCCGGTTTATGGCCTGGGAATGCAGTAGAGAACAAAACAAGTCCTTAGGCCCCTGCACCCACATGGTGACCCAGAAGAAATTTCTGGCTCCTTGCTTTGGATTGGCTCAGTTTTGCTATAGCAGTCATTTGGGAAGTGACCCAGCAGATGGAAATTTTCCCTCTGTCTCTCCTTCTCTATGTAAATCTGCCCTTCCAATAAAATGAGAACAAATCTTATAAAAAATTTAATCCATATCCTTTGATGTACAGAAATTATGTTTTATTACTTCCTATTTGCCAATTTCTTCTGTTACCAAGGCTCTCGTTTTATGTGAAAAATATAGCTTGATGTTTTATTTTAAACATTTTTATCAACTTAGCTCTTACTTTTGGTGAGTGATCCACTTTGACTCAATTTTTGTATCCAGTGAGGGAGGGGTCCAGTTAAGTCTAATTACCTTAGCAACCTTTGTTGAATAGTCCATTCTTTACCTAGTACATGCATATAGGACCCTGACAAAAACAACAGGCTATAGATACACAGGTTTACTTCTGGAATTTCACTGATATTCCATGACACTAATTATGTATCACTATTCCAGGACTACATTGTTGTGATTATTACAGAGTAGATTTCTATCAATTCTCCACTGGAAAGTGTGAGAACTCTTCTTTCCCCCAGGATTATTTGTCTACTCTAATACATTGCAATGTCACTGAGGTTTTTCCATTTTTTTAAGATTTATTTATTTTTATTGCAAAGTCATATATATGTGTGTGTGTGTGTGTGTGTGTAGTGAGAGGAGGAGACACGGAGAGGAAGATTCTGTCTGCTGATTCACTCCCCGAGTGGCTGCAACAGCTGGAGTGAGCCAATCCAAAGCCAGGAGCCAGGAGCTTCTTCTGGATCTCCTAAATGGGTGCAGGGTCCCAGGACTTTTGGCAACTGCTTTCCCAGGCCACAGTCAGGGAGCTGAATGGGAAGCAGGGCTGCCAAGGTTAGAACTGGAGCCCATATGGGATCCTGGCGCATGTTCAAGGTGAGGACTTTAGCCATTAGGCCACCGCACAGGGCCCGGTTTTTCCATGTTTTGTGGAGAAGAAAATGCTGTAAGAATTTAAAATTCATGTCTGTTTGTACATATCTATAATAGATGCATATATCTTATTTTCAATATCAGTAGATATCGTTTGATAGATGTTATCAATGAAATAATTTTCATCATTTTCTTTTTATATTGTTTACAGCAGTTATATAGAAACACAAATGATATCTGTGTGCTGATGCTGTACTATGCAAACTGAGTAAATTAACTTATTCATAAATGCTTTTCTCATGGATTCTTTGATATTCTCTCCATAAAAACGTTCATTTCTGAAAAGAGGTAACTTCTCTTTTCAATCTGAAAGCCTTTTGTAGCTTTTCCTTGTCTAATTTCTTTGAGTAGAATTTCTGACTCAATAAATAATAGATAGCAACAGTGACAGCGGGTATTTCTGTCTCAGTCATTTCAGGGGATTTTTTTACATCCTATCATTGAGTACAATGCTAATTGTATTCTGTTCATAAATAACCATTCTCATGTTGATGTCCCCTTACTCTACATATTTTTCTGAATGTTTTTGTCAATAAAAGGTGCCAGGTTCCATTACACACACGTTTACTGCATCCACACTAATAGGCTTCATTTCCTCAATCTACTGACATGGTATATCACATGAATATTCTCACATTGGTCACTATTTCTAACTTAGTGTTTATTTGATAGCTATAAACCTTTGACTTGTCCAGGTTTGTGACACATTTGGTTCTCACGGTTTCTTTCCACATTTTTTTTTTTTTGTATTTTTGGCTAATTTGGAGGGAGGGGGATAGGATGAGAGCTTAAAACCCCCATTTTGGTGACATCACTTTTTATTTTCAATTTCATAGCAAATTGTTGATTATTAAAATATTCAGTCACTTGTTGATTATTAAAATATTCAGTCTCATTACTCTTTAAGATGCACTCTTCTACGTAGCAGGCCAAACTTCTCTCTAGTTATTCTAGTCCAACTCTTACATGCACTTATTAATTGTGAACATGGAGGAGCCATTTAATCTAGCCTCAGGATCCACATTCAGTATGGTTCAATCTAATACTTAAAGTAAGGGTTTGAGCATTTTATTAGATTATGCAAATACACATTTTTTCTTTTACTATATGTTGGCTTTTAACAGCCAAGACATCTTTAAAGCTTATTAGAATATTATTATTATTAGAATGTTAAATTATAGAATTACAGAATTATAATAATTTTATCAGAATATTATTTTAACTATTTGCAGAAATACCTTTGAGCATCTTGTGAACATAAGAGACTTAAACAGATTTAATAAATTTGAAGAAGACTGCAAATATAACACTACCAGAAAGGAACTGCTTTATAGATAAAACAAGGAGGTTATAATTTATATAACATATAGAAATGCTATTTTATTAGCACCGTTTCGATAGCAATCAAGAAAAGAGAACTTTATTCCTTGAAAATAATCACAAACACCTTTACCATGAACAGAAATACATTTACTATTTTCCTTCATAGGCAGTACGGAAACTGGACTATGTAGATTACTTGGGGAGTGTGTATTCATGTTTTGGGGTTCCAATCTTCGCCCCTATGATTTGTAACAGGTGAGTCTGAACTGTTTGCCAAGATCAACCGTTTACCTCTAATTTCAGTGAAATTACAGGATTATATCAAGGAAATTTAACATTGTATCATAGTCTTGCTTTCACTATAATTTGTGTGTGTGTGTATATATATATATATACACATAGATAAAGTCATGCATCAAACTAAGTCACATTAACGGGTAGACGTTCATGAGTTTCAATAGTACTGTTAAGTAAAGTTTACATGCTAACAGTAATTTTTTAGCTAGTACTAACTTTTTCTCCATAAAACTAAAAGCAGAAATTGGAGGGGGAGAGGCAAAGTTCTGCAAGAGCTCATTGTGTGGAAGGAAAGAAAATGCTTCAAGTTTTTGTGACCATCTTTATTGAAACAATTTATACTAGAAAAAGAAAGATTGTGAAAATAATTCAGACTATCTTACAAAGGGGGTTATTTTCAGGGAAGAGATTTATGAACAGTATGAAATGAGACTTTGGGTTCAGTATCCAATATTACTGAGAAAAGCAAAATTCCCATAAAACAGTTTTCTGTCAGTATAGCAACCTCCCAAGCCAGCACAAGCGAGCTCATTAGTATGCATCACAGCTCTATAAAATCCATCATCCTTGATGTGACAGTATGTACTATCTTTTCTACTCCGCTGTGACATCTTAATACTTAGACATTATTAACCATAACCAATGGCTCATTCTTTATCAGACAAGAAAGTTATGTCTTAAAAAAAATATATATATATAAAGTAGTTTAAACAGTTAAGCTTGATAACTACAAAATACTAAAAAAAAAAGCATACAAGTAATGCTAACTTGTCTTGATATTCTTATTTTAATATTATTTAAGTATCAACAATTATTGGTCTTTTTTATATATAATAAGTTCCTAAACCTAAACATGAAAAGCAACTCAAAGAGCTACGAACAATCTTAATGAAACCTTCCCAAATAAAATCTTCTTAAAGAGCACACAGAACTCACAACTGAACAAAATGTGGCAATAAATCAGGCCAGAAGATGCAGAAGCATACGGACTCAGACCAGTAGTCGCCTGTCATTAACAATTGCTGGGAGGAGTCAGTGGGATATAAAATACAACGTGTTCCATGTTAAACATGTTTGCTTATAATATTGGGGGAAAAAAACAAAGACCTATATGAAGAACTTTTCCTAAGTTAAGGAATGTCTGTTTTGCACATAATGACTAAATTATATCCTGTACATGTCTGTGCATATATGAAAACATTTAAAAACTTCATGAAAAGTAGAACTAAAAGTATGAGATTCTTCTGTTGAAAATGCTTCAGATATCTATACATAGGAGTCTTTCATAAAAGACATGCTACAGAATAAACTACATCGATTTAAAAAATGTTAGCACTAGTAAACTTATCCTACTTTGCATTTGCCAAGAGCATTTTAACTTGCATTTCCCAATAGCATTTTAAGCATTTTAGCATATATGCACTGTATAACATTTAATGTAGTTCAAAGTGACTTCAATTAAAAATGCATTACAGATAATTTTCTCACCTGAAAGAACTCTTTGAGGGGTAGGGGAAATGAAGCATAGATTAAAATTCCTAAAGTAATTCAGCCTACATGCTAAATAAAAAAGATCGTGCAATTTGTTCTGGAATACTCTTTTAACTAATGCAAAAATTTTATCTGTTAATTTTATAGACTAGTTGAGTTAATCTTGTTCATTTCTTCAAGTGTGCCCATTGGGAGTTTAAGAGACATATAACACTGACTTAATTATCATGAAAACACAATACAAAGATAACTCATTTTTATAATGACATAACTTGTACTAAACATACAGAAATGACAGTGAGAAAAGAGAAAAAATAAAAGTAGAAATTTACTTAATATCCTGTAACATATATTGCCAAGTTTCTGAACTGTTTGCTGAAGGCAATAAGATGGAGATTTCTGAAAATAAAATGTGTATATTTCTATTTGAAAGTCAGATTTACAGAGAAATGGAGACACATAGAGATCTTCCATCTGCCGCTTCACTTCACAAATGGCTACAACAGCTTCCTCTGGGCACTGGGTACTGGGACCCAAGTATTTGGGTTATCCCGCGCTGCCTTCCCAGACCACAAGCAGGAAGCTGGATTGGAAGTAGAGCAGCCAGGATGCAAACTGGTGCCCATATAGGATGCCAAAGCCGCAGGCAGAATTTTGGATAGCTATACCCCTTACCAGCCTAAAAATGGATATTTAACAAAACTCTGGAAAATGTCTATTTTTCATGACCCTCCTACTATATATTTAAAGAAATATTTACAATTACTCTGGGAGGAATAAATTAAATAAAATCTAGTAAGATTTAACATGCACAAAATTATACTGATCAGAAAAGAATCATAAATATGATTTTGTAGGCCTCAGGGAAGTTACTTGCTGCTTGGAAATCAGTTATTAAAATCTGGTATTTGGGTGGGAATGTCTGTTTGAAACATGCAAAATGTCCTTTTCAAATACAGTAAGCCCACAGAAGCACCATGAGACACTTGCTCACATTCTGGCTGACAAATTTTCAGTGTCCTTGAGGATACCGTTTTTAATTTACTCACTCTCTTTAACAACGTATTAGATTTCTGAAGGTCTAAGTTCTAAAATATCCGAAGACATACATTAGGTTTATTATCTCAACTGTTAATCCCCAAATATGTGTTTTCCTAATATGTACATTGCTAGCCATGTTATATTTCTGTATACTTTTATTTATTTTATTTAGAAAAGCAAATGTTATCTCATTCTAAGCAATTAACAAATGATGATAAACTTATCAGTGTAGGGGTTTCAGTGTGAGATGTTAAGCACTTTCAGAAAATGTCTCAAAACATATCGATTGCTCCACCTTATTGAGTCATTAATGTCTGTGAATTTAAATGATAAAGAATTTTGCTAAGAAATATACATCTGAATTGCAATTTTTTTTTTGAATTGCAATTTGAAATCTATTTATTTACAATCGATACTCTCATACGGATAATTTTGCTATTCTATTTCATGTGTTAAAGTCACAATAATAGTGAAGGGAAACATAACTCTTAGTTACCAAATGAAGGTTTTTTACAAAAGACCATAGATCTCTAAAGTCCTACTTTTCATTTCAGTTGCTCCTTGGACTACAGGGCTCTTGGGTGGGGCCAGTATTCTAGGACTGGGGAGAAAGGGAAGAATGGCAAGTATCACTATGCCCCTAAATCTATATTTTGAAATATGTAAAATATGTAAAATAATTCATTAAAATAAGATTTAAGGATCAGGGCCTGGTGCAACAGTGTAGTGGTTAAAGTCCTCGCCTTGCACATACCGGGATCCCATATGGTCACTGGTTCTAATCCCAGCAGCCCTACTTCCCATGCAGCTTCCTGCTTTTGGCCTGGGACAGCAGTCGAGGACAGCCCAAAGCCTTGGGACCCTGCACCCGTGTGGGATACCTGGAAGAGCTCCTGGCTCCTGGCTTTGGATTGGCTCAGCTCCAGCCATTGCGGCCGCTTGGAGAGTAAACCATCAGACGGAGGATCTTCCTCTCTGTCTCTCCTCCTCTCTGTGTATCTGCCTTTCCAATGAGAATTAATAAATCTTAAAAAAAAATTTAAGGATCAACAGGTAGAAGGTTTATCTCTTAGCCTTCTGGAAAATAAAACAAGAAAAAGACAAATGAGCAAATTTTAAATGAAAAAGCAAAGAACCTGGGGTCGTGCCATTATGTAGTACACTGGACTCTGCCTGTGGTGGCAGTATCCCATATGGGTACCAGTTCAAGTTGCAGAAGCTCCATTTCTGATCTATCGCCTTTCTTACAAGTTGAGAAAGCAGCAGAGGATAGCTTGAGTCTTTGAGCCCAGTATTCATGTGGAAGATTCCAAGGAGACTCCTGGCTCCTGGCTTTGGATCGGCTCAGCTCCGGTCATTGTGACCATTTGAGGAATAAACCAGAGGATAGATTCATATTTATTCTCTCTCTTTCTCTCTCCCTCGCTTTCTCCTCTCTGTAACTCCACCCTTTAAATAAGAATCAGATAAATCTTTTAAAAATTTATAGTTCTGTAATGTGCAAGAGTACTTCATAATGTTTCCGGGGAAACATTAAAATATGATGTACACTTTCATGAACTTCTCAGATTCTCAAGTTTACCTTTATTTATATACCAAGTTAGTGCTGTCCCTCCACTGAAAAACAATATATGTTTTCTTAATCTGATTATCTGGTAATAGAAGTGACTAAGACAAATAAAAGTAGAAAATTAAAAGAGGAAAATTGGTAGCTTGAGGTTAAAAGATAACTCAAACACCTATATTCAAAACTCTTCATTTCTCACTAAAGTTAAAACTGTCTCAATCTTTTCTTGAAGCAGGGTTCCAGAATTATTCTAGTACTCACAAACATAAGAGCAAAACACCCAAACTAAACTTCTTAAGCGACTGAAAGATGGATTGCACAAATAAATTACAGAAATCGCAAGAAAAAGAAGTCCCTGAGATGTGGGTGGAAGAGATTTGGTCTTTCTTCTGAGTCCCCTTTGGCGGGAGCCAGGTGCCACTGGACTACATGGAAATGAAATAAGCAGACAGGATTGCAAAATTAGCAATGCAGTGGAGAAAGGAATAAATAATCTCTCACTTGTTTTTCCCCTTTTTCTCTCACACTCTCCTTTCCTCCCTTTCTTTTCCATCCTCTGTTTCTATAGAAAATGTTCAAGTACAATAACCTATTACTAGCATTGGAATAAAACAAAAAATGCTGCTCGCATTTCCTCAAATTCTGTTTTGAAAACAGAAGATTTATAATTGTTCTAACAATGTATTGTCAACATTGAGTCGAAATCAGAAAAATACAGGTAGTCAATTTGAATTCCAAGGCTTAACTCCTGTCTAATTTTCATACAATAATTAGCACAAATCACTACTTACATATTGTCTCTGATTAGGAAATGGTTTCCCTTGACCTGACAAATTTCATAACTACCTATTGTGAGAATTTTCATTGCTGCTTTGTATTTTATGATTGTCACAACATGGAAAAACACCACTGTTTGGAAATAAAAATTTTATCACATTAGTTGGTAGTTACAAATTAGATGACTATAGCCTAAAACATAAAATGTGAGCCTATTTTCATAACATTTAGTCACAACTTGACTAGTAATCAGTCTTTCAAAAAAAATAGGTTGACTCTGGAATTGTGTAAACTGACCAAGAATTTTAACTTAATAAACTTAGTTCTCTTTGACACATCTAAAATTCCACTGAAGCCCACCCATTTCTCTCCAGTCTGCTCTCAGGGCCCTGGGTAGGATGGACTCTGTGCCCCGCGGAATAAACTTTGCCAAGTTCACCTCTCTGCAAGTGAAGCTGGTCCCTGGATGAAGCTGTGCATGTACAGGGTAGATAAAGCATGAAAAAATAAAATAAAATCCTACTTTTTATTTATAATCAATCTCATTTTAATTTACCTTTTGATGATTTATCTTACCTTTTTTTTTTATTGGAAAGACATATGTACAGAGAGACAGAAAGCTAGATCTTGATCTGTTGATTCACTCCCCAAATGGTCACAATGGCTGGAGTTGAGTTATGTGAAGCCATGAGCTGCTTCTGTGTCTCCCACATAGCTGCAGAGTCCCAAGGGTTTAGGTCATCCTCCATTGCTTTTCCAGGTCATAAACAGGAAGCTAGATGGGAAGTGGAGCAGCCAGGTCACCGGATACCCATATAAGATGCTCGCACTTGCAAGTGGAAGATTAGTAAGTAAAGCCACTGTGCCAGCCTCTGAAGCTTTTGCTCTTAAAATTTTACTTCAGTGCAAGGAATACAAACAGACTTAAAGTCCCTAAAATATTAAAATATCATATCTTTGAATCTGGGTTTCAAGAACATGGCAAGCATTTATATATAGTAAATACATCAGTCTCTAGATTTCTAATTCTGGCCAAAGGATATTCCTATAGGTTACTTAAAATCAAAAATTTCCGCCAAGGAACCAGTCTGTCAGTAACTGATGTTCCATTAAGGGACACATTAGTAAGCAACTGAATGTTTCTCTACCTCTCTCTTTCAATAGTAAGTGAAGAATTAGAAAAAGTGATTTTTATTTATAACCATAAAGTGATGACACAGAGAAGAGTATCTCTGGTATTGTTCTGCAGAGACACAATAAATAGAAAAGTGCTAACTTGAAACCAATACTGAATCTAGCTTTCTTAAAGGGATGCTTCATAATTACCAGGGTGATCATAAAGCACAGGACACCAGGCAAGCTGTAAAAGCCGCATGCATTCTACTTTCCTCATTTTACACCTGATATCAGACACAAACATAACTGTGCTTATTCCTGAATATTTACGGAGATTTGCTTATCAATCTGGCTTAACACCCTGGGAAAAGTTCACTGACCTCGCAGAGAATTATTGTTTCAATGACTCCCACAGACTGAAAAAAATCACTAAGTTATAAACTCAGTCATTACTTGAATCAATGGCTAGTTATAATTAATTATTTTTATAATAAAATAACATGAAAATTAGGAGAAAATTCTTGTGCTTTGACCTCTTTTCCTAAATAAAGACTAGTGATAGTGGGAAAATGTTTATTGCTAAACTATGGATTGTCCTGAAGTAAAAATGAATTTATAGAACTAGATCTAAGTAAAATTTCACTTTTATGCAAACAAAACTGTGGTTTTCTTAAGGCAAGGGCAAATATTTTTCAACATATTCATTTATTTCCTCATTCATCCGTCCATTGATTCAATATTTATTTTTGAAAACCTCTACTTGTATCATGTATTTAATATAACTACACTAGCATACAATACAAAAAGTCTTTAGTACCTTTACGAAAATATGTAGTACTATAAACTTTCTCACACATGTCATTTCTTATACTAATTTATCTTTTAATTCCTTTTTCTATGATCTTTTTGAAGTACTCTTATATATGTGAAAATCCCTGACTTGAAAAGCATGCAATATTATTGGGATACACATGCAGCTGTATCAGATACTGCATATAAAGATAGCTCTGACTTTAAGGAAACAGGGAAGAGGACAGTGATGAGGGCTGTTATTTCAAAACAGATGGAGAGGGAAGACCTCCTTTCAGAAAGTGACACTTGAAGAGGGACTACAAAGAATCAGGAAAACCTATGGTGCCCATGTCTGCAGGAAAAACATGCAGATGGAACATCAGGTCAAAAGGCTCTGACACAGAACACTACATTGACCAGGCATACCACACTTGATAAAGAATTCTTAAACATGGAAGAGTATCAAGAATAATTGCGGAGAGCAGTTGTGCTGCTTCTATTACAAAGTATGATCAGCCGTGGGGAAGTCAGAGCTTCTGGATGGTTTATATTCCATTCAATGCAAAATGTGCCATTAATGCAATGGTATTTAATCACTCTTAGCATGAGATGTATTTTTCACACATCACATCATATGCAATGTTAAAGAATTTGCCTGTGGTTCACCAGATTTAAAGTCACCTGATAGCTCCGAACTTCGCAGAGAGCACCATGTAATAGTGGTTATGATTAATATTTTAGAACTTTCATGACACCAAATTCTAGGCCACTCTGAAAAATCCTGACTTTAAAGTTCTACTGAGTCTGATATATTATTACAAATTATCTAAGTAATCTGTATTTCAACATACTTGGCATATGTTATACATGTGTGCAACTGGAATACATGTATGTACATACAGTACACTGAAGCATTAATGAGTTAAGTGACAGTTGCCATTTGTCACTCAAGTTTTATTCCAAAAAATAAATTACTCAGCCGTAATTTTGGGTTCTGCCGAGGTCATGCTTTCCTTGGGCATCCCCAACCAATGACTAACAACAGCAGGATGAAGGAAAGGAAACAGAGCATTAGGACTCAGCCATTTCCACCCAGGGCAGGGCTCCTCTACTCGACAATCTTAGCTGCAGACTTCTCCACAGAATTGCAAGAGACATTATTAACCCTGGATGGTTGAGGCTTGCCCCACTTCCACCATAATCTCCCTCTGCATTAATCTTCACACTTGTTACCCTTCAAAAGCCTGACACATTTGGCAATGTGTTCCATGGAGGGTCCAAGTGATGAACACATTATTTATGAATGTACATGAAATATCTATTACTTTACTAATTAGAGAAGATATAGGTATTATTGAAATTCTTTTCTTTAGCAACAATCTGCTCAATGTTGAAAACAAATATCAAAGCTGAATATATTCTGCTGAAATACTAAAGGGGACTTTTGCAAAATAAAACATTCGACATCTTTGTAGAATTCTTAATGAGAACTTAACTGGCAAGATACCCTCATCAAAACATCTACTTACTGGTTTGGTTCAAGATTGTTTTATGGAATCTTACCTAAATTGCTAAATTATTAAGGGGCAAAATGATGTTTCTTAGGAGCTGGTCTGGTATTTGAAATGCTCTGACCCCATAATAAGGATGAGTGAAGAAAATATTTATTATTCTTACAGAATTGACAGCATAGGGCCGGGCACCATAGCCTAACAGCTAAAGTTCCCTCCTTGCACATGCCAGAATCCCATATGGGCATTGGTTTGCATCCCGATGGCCCTGCTCCCTATTCAGCTCCCTGCTTGTGGCCTGGGAAAGCAGTTGAGGACAGCCCAAAGCCTTGGGACCATGCACCTGTGTAAGAGACCTGGGAGAGGTTCCTGGCTCCTGGCTTTGGATCGGCTCAGCTCTGGCCATTGTGGCCATTTGGGGAGTGAATCAATGGATAGAAGATCTCTCCCTCTATTTCCCCTACTCTCTGTATATTTGACTTTCCAATAAAAAATAAATAAAATAAGTCTTAAGGAACTTGTAGCATAATACAATTATGTAGGAAAGTATTAAAATTATACTGTCATAAAATTCAAGATATAAATTCACAAGTCTGCACTGATTCAACAAAATAAAATCATTTGCTATTGAGTAATTCTATAGTGCTATAGGTGTCCTTCAATTTTTTCCAGGATGTAATTCACTAAAATCAGAGATCCTTCCCCAAAATTTCATAAATGAGTTTGGAGAAATTGTGTTAATTTTTCTTCTCTTTCAGAAAAATGATTTTCAAGTCAGGTGGAATTAGAGTTAAGATTTTACTCTGATCAGTCATTTGGCATTTTCTATTTTCTACATACTTTCACAGCAGCACAAACATTTTAATTAACATGCTTGAGGCACATAAAAATAACTGGAATAATATGCGCCATGTTTTATCGTTAAGTTCACATTATACTATCCAAAACCATTGATCATGTAAAATATTTATGATCTTACTTCACATTAATGCTAATGCATTGGTGGGTTCCTCATATGATACAAGCAAATACTTCAAAACCAATTCCTCAACAGTTACTGATTCCCTAGAAAAAGATGTTATTTTAGAAATGTTGTTTAACATTTTTGAGTAAACTGAAAGGTGAAAAAGTGCTTCATCTCTAATTTAAAAAGGTAAATCACATCACAAGAGGGTTCAAATTAGCTCACCAGGTCTCCATTAGGTTATATTTTCCCTAAAAATATGAAATGATACTGCCATTATTCCTTCACACTTGAATCAAATGTAATCAGTAGTAATCTTCCAGAAACTTAAAATTCCAGTAGAATTAAATAATTTTCCTCTGAGCATAATTCTCATCACAAATGAATTGCCACAAGAGTGAAGAACCAGGGCTGGTATTGTGTTACAGGGCATTAAACCACTGCCTGGCCTAAGCCCTAAGAGTCCCAGCTGTTCCAATGGATTGCTCTCCTTGCCTGCTGTCGCCCCTCAGAAGCAATGGAAGAAGCCCCTGCTTATTTTCTCTTCCTTAAAACAAGGAGGTTGTACTAGGGGGTCAATGTGTTAGGTATTTTTAGATGCTAGGCGACAAAAAATAAAAGGAGTAGGGTGGATTCTGACAGATAGCCACAGAAAGGAAGTTCATCTAAAAGCAGTCAAATTCTGAACAATCTAAAAACTTCTACGAAATACACTTTGTCTATAATCCTCCAAGGCTTTTAAAATTGGTATTACTGGACAAGCTATCTCAAAATTGTCTCAGGCCCTTCAATCTATATGCAGCAATCTAGAAAAGTGCCAATAATATGAAACAATGAGATTCATATAAGAGACATAAGAGGGTATAAAAGTGTCATTTTACTCTTTACAAAATCCTATTATAGAGTTGGATGCCAGTGTTTCTAATATCGTACCTCTCTCTAAGTCATCCAAATGTTGTTGAATAGCACTTCTTCCAAGAAACATAGTTATTATGGGAAATACACACAAAATACCTGAGCTTATATCTAAATGCATATTTACTGGGAGACTATTATGTGCAAGATGCAGTCCCAAGCCAGCTGGCATAAATCACATGATTACAGGAATGATTCCTGCCCTTGTAGGGCTTATAATCTACAGAGACAAGAAAGAAAAAATTACTAATTAAGTGATTCACATATGTTTTTGAAAATAGTGTACTACAGACTTTTAAGGATAAAGATAAAAGAACAAAATTTACTGGTAGGGACAAATTAGGGGGAGAAAAGTTCAGAGTAGACTTTAGTGAGGCAAAATCTAAGCAAAGCCTTTCAATTATGAGACAGTTAAAGCCAGCATTCTGAATGGCTGCAATAGGCACATTCCTGAGATGGCATGTGTCACACGGGTGAAGAACATCAAAGGACGTCAGTGTGACAGAGGCAGAGAGAACGAGGTCTGAGAGGTCCCTGGGTGACAATGCTGTGAAGGGGCCTACTAAAGTGACTTTCACTTTAAGTTTGGCAGAAATGGAGACAATACAGTATTGCAACAAATAGGAAAGGGGCACACCTAAACAGATCCATTCTGGTGAAATAGGATATGAAAATCGAAAGCAAAACTTATGGGCCTAAGCATTTCCAAGTCTATGAACTTGCGCAGTAGGGTTGACTTCCTTCTTTCTTCTATGTCTAATTGAGCCTAACTGAAATATGAATATTTTATAAGTTTGGTCATGCAGATACAAGAGAATGCTTTCCACCAATTCTGTCCTGTGATGGAGGATTAGCAGCTGCTCAGTATGGTATATCTTACCTTGATGCTTCTACCACAAATGTCTTTTCCAAACACTGACCATCGCTCATTTTAGAATTGTTCTAAAACTTCCCTCCGGTATTTTAATATCAGATACATGAATCAATCAACAACAACAACAAAAACCTCTAATATAAGCAAGGAACCATTCCAGGTGGCAAGGGGGACATACAGAATTTGAAACATAGTTACAGATATTAACAAGAACAGGATGTAAATAAAAAATAAAATATTCACATAAAAACTGTAACTATAGGGTCCAGCACAGTAGCCTACTGGCTAAGGTCCCTGCCTTGAATGTACCAGAATCCCATACAGGAATCAGTTCTAATCCTGGCAACCCCACTTCCCATCCAGCTTCTTGCTTTTGGCCTGAGAAAGCAGTTGAGGATGGCCCAAAGACTTACGACCCCATATTTGTATGGGAGACCTGGAAGAAACTCCTGGCTCCTGTCTTTGGATCAGCGCAGCTCTGGCCATTGCAGTTGCTTGGGGGGTGAATCATCAGATTGAAGATCTTCCTCTCTGTGTCTCCTCCTGTGAAACTGACTTTCTAATAAAAATAAATAATCTTTTTAAAAAATCCTCTAATTGTGCACTACTCAGTAATATAAAGTGAATAAGCTAGGAAGACATGAAAATATATGGGTGAATCTTAAATTCATTGTGAAGAATAAAAGGAAACATATGCAAGAGGACGTTATGTGGATTTCTGTGTATATAAAATGGAGGTTAGTCAATTTGACCAGAGGCATATCAATGGTTGCCTGGATCCAGCAACGAACTTCCTAATGGAAAAATGTTCTGCATCTTGATTGTAGCATTGTTTTAAAAAGTGCACAGAGCTGGGGCCAGTGCAATGGCTTAAATGGTTAATATCCCTATTGCAAGCACCAGCATCCCATCTGCGGAGTTGATGCACGTCCCAACTTCTGCACTTCACGTCCAGCTCCCTCCTAATAGAATGGGAAAGCAGCGG
Organism: Ochotona curzoniae; assembly: GCF_017591425.1. Classification (NCBI taxonomy): domain Eukaryota; kingdom Metazoa; phylum Chordata; class Mammalia; order Lagomorpha; family Ochotonidae; genus Ochotona; species Ochotona curzoniae. The sequence goes on from NW_024466599.1 coordinate 66,611,390, forward strand.
AAGGTGGGCCAAAGCCTTGGGAACTTGCACCCACAAGGATGACCGAAGAAGCTCCTGGTTCCTAGCTTCGGATTGGGGATCAGTTCAACTCCAGCTGTTGCAGCTACCTGGGGAGTGTACCGGCAGATGGGACATCTTTCTTTCTGTACTTATTTCTCTGTACATTCATTCTTCCAATAAAAATTTAAAAGCTTTCAAAAAATCTGTAAATATACAGAAACATCAAAATTTATCAAACTGTAAACCTTAAGTGAGTATCATTTCTCTTTTTTTAAATTGTTCCTCCATGCAATTGATGCCAGCAAAAAAAAAACATTTGTAATAACAATTGATCATATGAATTAGATGATCAAACAACACTACATCTTCAAACTTAGCTTTATTTAGAAAAAAGCTAACTAAGTTTAATCTGGTTGGTCAGATATAATTTCCAAATATTACCTGACTTGCTCTATGCCTAGGAATTTTATTTAGTTTGAAAAAGCTCTGCAGTAAATTGTGACTAATTTTGCTCCTAGTCAGTCCACATTTTGCTAAACTACTTTCAAAGTCTTTATGCTTCTGTTAGTAAAATTCTTTCACCTTAGAATTGTTTTTTTTCTGCTAGTTTACTTCTCATAACTGCCTCACTATCATACTCTCTCATTACTTTCAATAGAACATTCCAAGATTTTAATTACAGTTTTGTATATTAAGTCCTGGTAATTACAGCTTCTACCTGGAACACTGTTCAAAATATACATCAGTGAGGAAGGTATGTGTCTTAAGTCTACATCAAAAAAGGATAGATTTTTAAAACTTTTGCCTTAAAAGCTATCATATATGTATGGTTTCCAAGAATTACAACATATTGCTATGAAATTTCAAACAAAACAAAAAGCAATGGTCTTAGAAAGTGAGAAAATACATGTAAAGGGGATGTCATATATTCTTTATATGATTGAATTTTGGTATAATTTTATATGAGATTATCTTCGAACTGTTCTAAGACATAAATTCTCATATTTAAATTTATAATTTCATGCAAAATTGCTTCACATAAAAGTCTTTTTAAGCGATGTTTATGAGGCCATTTTTTCCTTCCTACATTTCCTTCATAAAATGTCACATTACTTGACAGCCAGAACCTGGTTGGAAGGACCCAAAGCCAGGACCTAGGAACTCAATCTGTGTGGGAGACAAAAACCCAATTACCAGTTCATCACCACTGCCTCCCGGATGTGCACTGGCAGGAAGCTGGAGTCAGAAGCCAGAGCTGAGAATCCAACTCAGCTATTCTAGTGAGGGACACGGACGGGTGACACCTGGGTGTCCCAGTCGACATCTCAATCACTAGGCCAAATGCGTTTTCGTAAGTTGTTGTTTAGCTAATGTAAACACAAGGAGTAAATTGGGAGGCAGGTGTCTAGCCTCGCAGTTAAGATGATCATCCCCTATCAGAATACCTGGGTCATCCTGAAAGGCAGAGACCTGGTTCCATTCAAAGGTTCTGTCACTCATGATGTGACAGTGATCCAAGCTGTGATCTGATCCAAGCCTGCTGCTGGCAGATAGCAAGGGAATGATTCAGCAGAGAAGCATACTCTGTATTTTTTTTTTCTATCTGCCTCACAAATAAATAAATAAATGAATACTTAATTGCTTGAAAATTAAAGTCTCTTTGTTAAACTAGAGAAAAACATGTTCTACGAAAGCTTTTGTTCATCACACTGAATATCTAAGCAGTTATACTGGATTTTCAACATAATGTCTATTTTGGAAAGCAAATTCAGGATTCTTGCAGACAGACTGAAAATTATTTCTTAATTTAGATGACTCAAAGAAATACCTGTCAAACAGGGAGTTAAGATTTCTGAATGCAGACCAAACTTTCAAAAGAAGTAAGATATATTTTCTGATGGAGTTGGCAACAAATTGTTCAGCAGAGACATAAATAATTAAAATCAAATCACAGTCACCAAAATAACGTTCTCAAGCAATGGACTGACTTTCAATTCATTTTTCCTGTGATTTTCTGAAACTACAAAATACAAGCATCAGCAGCAAATCTCCTCATCGATCATTTGAATTAGCAGGATTCTGTAATTTCTAAAGTACTCATCACTTGCATCTCACAGTATAGAACTGAAACTCATCAGATAAAGCTGGTCCCAGAGGTACTACAACTTTAAATGCTTTTGTAATGACAAAGAAAATAAGGTGAAATAGGACTTAAGGTCTTCTTCACTATTTAAATCCCATGACTCTTCCTCTGTTCATAGTATAATACAGTCATTTAGAAATTCTATGTGGAACCTTTTTCAAATGCTAGATAAGAAAAGAGGAGAGAGGTCCCAAATCTCTAATCTGAAAAGAGATTGTCAAAGAGTTCTATTTGACAAGGCTTGATTTTCAAGAATTACACGACATTATTATAAAATGGCAAACAGACCAGATGCAGTTGTTTTTAGGCAGAGAGCATGCTCTTTATTCTCCTACCATCATTAGATCTGCACCCTGCTTTCCAAGAGTTTATGCTGCTGCATGCGAATGACCAATTGTATTAACAAAAGTACCTGTGTTAAAAACAAACAACAAAAGCAAACAAAAAAGAGAATCACCAAAGAATCCAAGGGGTAGATTATGTCCATTCCTTTCTGAAGACATGCTGCACTTGTTTTTGTAATATTCAATTCAGCATAGGAAAAGAAAATATGTCTAAGTTTTTTTTTTCCTAGCAGTTGTTGCTACCAATTAATCAGACGACAGGAGCAAAAATATTTAGAAAAGGTGGGGAGGAGCGAACACATTAGGAAACAGATTTGAAAATGACCGTAGCTTGCTCAGGACATCTGGAGAAAGAATTACTGATGAATCCACTGAGCAGAGTTATTAGTAACAGTTAGTAGCTCTTAAGGATCATGAAAACAATGGGAGGTACTGCAGAAGTCATAATAGGTAATAAACAACAACACATTCCTGTGCAAAATAGCATTTCAATATGCTATTTTTAAGTTAGAAAGTATGACACAGGAGCAAAGGTGACATGAGACTTTATAAACCACTTTCATATTCTTGTTTACAATAAACTTTTCTGGCATAACCTAACTATGTGATAGTATCTGGCAGAATTTAGTCAGTCATGCAGTTCATGATGCACATCTGTCAACATACTAAATTCTTTCACATCAAAGCCATCAGTAAAAATCCTGAACAGCAGCTGTAGTGAATACTTAGGCACTGTGGAAGATACAGAAGATGCTGTATAAGGCATGCAGAGATATTGCCACAGTATGTTATAACTAAAGGCATAAGACCCAAAAGATGTCAGAATGACATTTTTATGAAAATTAAGAACTTAATTAAAAAATAATCAGAATTATTCAATGTAGAGTAGCATCCATATTATAAAGAGAAAACTGATCAATGCACAAGTAGAAAAAAGAAATAATATGTATCCACAGAGAGACACAAGGGACTAAAATGTTCTCAATATTTGTCTTCCAATTGGTGATATGGGCAAATTAAAGCCAGGTGTGGCTATAATAACAATTGGGACAATGCTAGATTTGTAAATGCATGATAAGTTAAAATTCTCAGATCCTCAATGCACTCTATACATCATATTCCATCATATGTCAACTTTCCAGTAGACAGATACACATGTGGAAGCCCATCATTTAAACCTGTAGAACTCTATACCTCTACACCTCTAGAACCTAGGATTATTATCCAGTTGAGAGTATCAGGTCTAAGTTATCATTATATGATGTTATATATAGCATATATCATATACCATTATATAATGTTAAAAATATACTTTTTATTACCATGCATAAGGAGGGCACACATTAGAACACACACACTTGAAAATGAGCATGGCTTACTCAGGAAAGCTGGAGTAACAAATACAGGTGAAATTATTGAATAATGGGGCATTTAATGGTCATGAACTTAACGGGGAATGCTGCAAGATTCATATGACAGGCAATTAAAAACAAATATTCTCATGCAGTATCATTTCAGGATGCTATTTCTAAGTTAGAAAGGGTGACACATGCAAAGGGGAAAGCAGGTAGAGCATCTTGGAAAAGCATAATTAGTTGTAAAAATGTTAAATACTTCACTCAAAACACTCTTACACAAAGTTAGCTGTGCTGGCAAATACCATGATGTCGCTTTCCACTGAGCAAATGGCTCCAAAGCACTTTTTATGGTAAATTTGAACTTGCTTGACTTACAATGAGACTTGTCATGTTTTGATATAATCCATAAATTCAAAGGGTAAAATGTGAAATGCAGGCTGTAGCAGATTTAGAATATTGTAGATTAAAAGACTCATTTGTTATTCACAGTCTTGAATAAAAGACCTATGTTGAAACAACAGGCAATGTGATAGGCTATGTGAATAAGGGTAAGGTCTTTTTCTACCTGTCTTCTCTGTACTGTGAGCCCACCACGGTGGTCCTCAGTTGCCTACAAAGAACCCTTAAGCCACCTCTTGATAGCCATAAGTGGACTATCATTCTGTGCAACAAACACATCTTCTTTCATAACACAATTTGACCCAAAGAAATGAGCTAAATCAGGATGGCCAATCAAAACACTTGAATTCAATATAACATTGACATCTTTCATTCTAAGCATTCTTGTAGCCCATTTTTCACTACAACTTGTAAAGAAAAATCTTGAAGTAGCTAAATATTAGTCTATATATGTGATGTTTTCAAATGGTTCCAACAATTTCAGAAACTAAAAGAAGTTAAAAATGATTATCTGCTAAGTCAAGAATGGACCATCCTGAAACTTGTCTTTATTTTTTTTAAGATTTGTTTGATGGTAATAGAAATGGAGGAATAGACATGCAGAAAAATACACAAAGGGAGAGTCATGGTGAACATCTGCCATCTACCATCACATTCCACAAATCGCTACAAGAGCCAGACTACACCAGGCAGAAGCCAGATGCCAGCAACTCCACTAGAGCCTCTCTTGTGGGTAGTAGGAACCCAACGATGTGGACCATCATATGTTGCCTTCCCAGGAGCATTATCAGCTAGCTGGATTGAAAATGCAACAGTAGGGACTAGAACCAGTGCTCCTATATAGGATAATGCATTGCAAGCAGCAGTATGACTCACTGTAACACAACACAGCCTCCTCATTTGGTTTTCCAGTGGTATCTTTCGGGCCCCCTTTTGCATTTACATTCAACTGCTTCCAATTTTTAGGACAAGCAATCCTATATCAGAGATCCCAGTGTTTACATCATAGCGGCAGGTTTTACTTACGCCGTTCTGCCTAAAACATTTTCACCTATGCTTTACGTATGTTGTTCTGCCTGAAACATTTTTACCTACGTCAGCCAAAAGTAATGCTATCCTGAAGATTTTCACATTCTAAACACCAGAACTGTTGGTAGGCTACATCATAATGCTAAAGGTAGTGAGGGTTTCAGATTTCATTCAGGTTGTTGATCAACTGACCCAAGAAGTTGAGATGTGTCTTGGATAATCCAGAAGAACTCAAAGTAATCAGAATATATTGTGACTTCAGAAGAAGGGTCAAAAAAATAGAATATTCTATACTGTAAGTAACATAAGCCCCCCTGAAAAATTTTTTTAAAGCAAAAATAAAACTTAAATACTCCTAACTTAGAGTTTTCAGAGAATACGGGACATCTGACACGAGGGATTGGCCTCAGTGAGTCCCATGTAATAAACTCGTATTTTCTTTTAATTTGCTATGGCATCAATAGAAAACTGATATACTACCAAATTATATCAGTCTGGTAATTACCCATTATTTCCCAAGACTGAAATCATGGAGTAGGGATGCTTGTTCTTGTAAATAATTTTTATATCACTGATAAGAACTGCATGCAAAAATGTCTTCATCTACTGAGCTCTAAGTCTCCCTAGGACAGAAAACATGACTCTAATTTTTGTGTTTAAAGCACCTTGAATAGAAATTTACTAGAAATTTTTTTTAAATAATGGATATCGGAATTTATTCCTTGTAGTAGAATTCCGATATCAACTCCTGACAGAAAGGAAGGGTTGATTTATGGAGATCTGAGTGATTAGATATTCAGTATGAGTCAGCAAATGCTAACAGTGACCACACCATAATACACACGCACACACACATCCACTTCTGACCTTAGATGACATTAGCAGGGGCATTTTTGCAGGAAAGGATCATGCCTCTATTTTACTAAGTTCAGCTCAGTCACTGCAAGTGACTCATTTTGGACTTGAATATGCAAAGTATTCTATTAGAGCAAATCCAAAGCAGGATGAGATGGCCAGGAAAGAGAAGAAGATTTAAAACACAAGGATACCTTTAGAGACTAAAGATGTGAAATTCTCAAGAGAAAAACCTGGGTTTTGGCATGACTGTGAGATGATATATTTATAGAAATCACTAAAAATACTGGAAACAAACAAACAAAAAATACTGGAAACAGAGTAATACTGCTTATATTCAGATAAGCTGGATACATAGTCCACCATAAAAACTTAATTCATATCTTAGGAAGCGATGATAATAGCATAAAATGATATCTAACTGATCACAGTTTCAGTAGGAAGATTTGAATAAAGCCTTCACAGTCTTCAAAATGCTAGCACTTGGTGAGGTAACACGTCCCCTGGCCTTTTTCCATTCTCTCAGAAGTTTTATTTATGTTCTCACCTCAAATGTTCTTGATGTTCATTTATCCCAGTCTCTCAGAAATCTCAGTTAATGTCTAACTCTCCCAATTTTACCCAAGAACAGAATTCAAGGACAGAAATGAACTCATTTTTTCATCATATATTATCTTTTAATGAATAAAAGCATTTAAGCAAAAGACACCAAAAGCAAGCTGAGGTTTTTCTCACAGAGCAATACAGGACAAAAGCCTTATCTGATTTATGCTAAAGCCAGTTTTTATTAAAAAAGGATCTAAATATTCCAATCAAGGAAATTAAAAAGAAAAAAACACCGCTATTTGTGTAGTTTAAAAGCAAAGCTACATTATTGCTGCCTGATCAACTAAATTAAGCACACCTTACGGTGTATTGTTGATTTGTTTGGTTTGTTTTTTGAGTTCCTACTAATGCAAATCACTTTGAAATGAATAAGGATGCCTCACACAAAAAATGTTTCGCATTTTCTTCCACCCCATCCTCAACCTTTCTTCCTTCTTCAACTGTGAGTAAATGAAGTCATTAAGGATAAATAACTTTTGAGTACATTTTTTCAAGTGTTTGTGGTTTAAAAAGTTCTGCCTTATAAAACTTGAAAACCATTTCATTTTATTTGAGTCACCCAGAGACATCTAACTCTTTTTTGTGTTCTATTAAACATTCACCATATTCTAGAAATACATGTTTTGCTGCTATTCATATCTTTAATTTCCAAAACCAAAAGAGGTACACTCTGCTACACACATTTTATAAATGAGGAAAATGAGGTTCAGACAATTATAAAACACTGTTCCAAAAATGACATACCTAAAACATAACAGATGTGGGGACTAATGTGGTTTTTTCTTAATTGTGATTATCTTATCTTTGGCTACATATTTTTCAATATGACTGATGATAGAAGTAAATATTACATATAACGAGGCTCCCAAGAGTTATCTGCTTTACGTGGTTTATGGTAGGAGTAACAGTGGCTTATGATAATTGAATATAGTGCTAACAAAAGTAAACGTGACCAAAAATATCAGGCTTCCCCCTGCCCTGGCAACAAATAGGCTTTGCTAATGGATTCCAATTTTGCACACATTTCACTGAGGTTAACTTAGGGGTAGGACAATGCCATATGCTTCACTCACATTTAAATGTACTTCGTCAGTGTCTGGTGTCATCAGATTTCTACTTAAGAAATCTTTTAAATATTATGCTATTATTATTTTTTGCAACAGAAAAGAGCCATAGAAAAATTCATCGTTGAAAGGAACAATGTTGAGCCTCTATCCCCCGAGTCCCCCAGATCATATGGAATATGTAATCATCCACAGATAAGAGCTTCCCTGTACCTTAAGTTGCTCACAAACTACATCACTCTTCGTATCTTTTCCACCTGGAGTAATCACATCTTGCTACATGATCATCCCTTTCTCTAATCGGACAGAAAGTAGCATTCAGTTAACATCAGCTTCAGCACCATCTCCCATTTCCTTAAACTCAACCATTCTTTTAACCACTCTTGAGGTATTTCAGGAATCTGATAATATATCTCCATATAACTTCTATGTTTGAGATTGTCATTTCTGATATTTCAGAAGCATATTGCTGCTCTGTTTCCACAGGCTCCAAGTTGTAAATGTCTTCCCTTAAGGCAGGATCTGAACAAAAATGATATATGCTTATTTTATTTAATGCCCCTATCATGCTAAATTGTGTGTTTGGGGGAAGACACTACAATCAACATTTCCATTATATAGAGAGATATTTAAAACATATTCGTTTAATGGCAGCTCAGTATTTGCTGTTCAGACTTCTCCTCATTTGCAAACCTTTGCCATGGCTTATTCCTGCAAATGATTCATGCACATATGTGGATATGTGTGAGTGATAGAATATCATGAAAAGAATTCGAGAATTATCACAGATTCAGTTGAATTTTTCTTTGTTAAAGCATGAAGTCTGAACTTTGCAACAGTTTTGGTGACCTATAGCAGGAAGGTTTGAAGGAACCAAGTGACATCTTTATATATATAAAAGCTAATTGTTCAGTCTCAGAGTCAAAGGGAATACCCGACTAAATAACGCATCCTCTTTATCCTTTCAACACGGGCAAACTTTTCGTATTTCAAGCTTATAGTAAGACTTGTAATGCAGATGGAATATGGAGTGAGTTTACAAGTTATGCAGGCCTGTAAGAAAACAAAATCCTTTACGCGATGAAGATCAAATTACAAGCTTTGGAAGCACAGAAGTCAATTGACAGAGGTAGCAGTCTACTTAAAGAATCTTCCACTTTGTGGCAAAGGAAATGAGTGGTTGAAAAATACCAAAGTCCATCTGCCATTGACCTATTGAATAACATTCTCTGCTTCATTCCACAAAAATCCCTACTTTAAAATATGTGTCCTAGGTGATTTGGGCAGCAAAGGTGAGAGAACAAACAGATCAGGACGTTACAATGCATCAAGATTTTTACAGGTATTTTAGTGACAGTATAACAGGAAATGGGTTACTTCAGCTGCCTTGGTCAAAGAGCTGTCCTCCTCTAATTACAGCATGTCGTCTAGTTGGGTAAATGACACACACAAGGTGGTTTAACATGAAACAAGGATACTGAGCCAAATATGTTATGGACATCAGTCCTATAGATAAAAGGATGATATCAAACCACTACTTCCAACCACTACCTGTCATCAACTCAGGTGTTGGTTTTCTTTGGGCTCAATCAGCTTCTTCCATCTTCCACCACACTGCTTGTCTCCTGATGTTAGCCAATTCTCCTTAACAGATGCCACAGGTCACAGAATGTACAGATATGTACAAGAATGTACAGAATCTGAGGAATGTACAGGAATCTGAGCACACTATCAGGAAGGCAAAGCAAAATGCACACCCTACTGATTGTCCCTCAGACAATTCATTATGTTATTTAAACAAATATTCACTTGAGCTATAGTCATACCAAGCCATCACATAATTCCTTTAGGTCAGCATAGCATCAGGAGTGCACATCTACCCAGCTTGGCAGAGATTTCTGGCAAATTTTGCTACTAACAATCTATGAATACCTAAGTTGCTGTGTGAACTAAGGTATTCCTGTGACCTGAAACAATAATTTGACAATCTAGCGATTTCCATTTCTCTGGAAGCACTTTAATATGAATTTGACAGCTTTTTTAAGTGGCTTGATTTCATTTTCCCAAAATATTTTTAACTTTATAATAATTTTTAATTTTATTTTGGCATTATAATACTAAGAACAGAAAACAAAATGGAAAATTGTGTCAGCTGACCAAGTAAACCAAGCTAAAAATATTTTTGAACTGCTCATATAATATCATTGTCTAAATTATTTCATTCATTGTTTCAGAAGTATATTTTTATCATCTATAATAGGGTTACACAGCAAATGAAATTTTTCAAGATTTACTTATTTGGAAAAATAAACAAGAAAAACAGACACATATACAAAGAGAAACAGAAAAAGAGAACATGATTTCTGCCTGCTGGTTCACTCCCCAAACAGCCACAACAGCCGGTCTTTGCCAGCATGAAGTTGGGATTTAGTAACTGCAAGCTGGACTTCTGTATATTTGGAAAAGTCCCAGTCACTTGGGCCATTCTCTACTGCATCCTCAGCTGCATCAGCAAGGTGTTGTCTCAGAAGCACCATGGCCAGGTCTCTAAATGTGAATCTGATATGGGATGTCAGTATCCTAAGCGATGACTTAAACCATTGTACTACAACTTGAGATATAGAATATCTCTTTAATGGAAGAAAATGTTCTCAGTTCACAGATTTTGTAATGTCCATGTAGTTGGATGAAAGTAAATACGGATAAATATTGGATATTATTTCAGCTGTTTCTATTCTGAATAGGCTATGTGGCCATAGGCATGAGGCAATTCATAGGCCAATAAGCTATACAAGAAACAGAACTGCATTTGGTATAACAGGTATGTGTATGAGAAGTGTAAGTTGACTGTGTAAAGGCATATCCCCCAAAATGGCAACTGCTACTATCGATATGGTTATGTTTGCTAATGTCAAAATTTTGGCTGGCATTGTGATGCAGTGAGTTAAGCCACTTTTGTCCATGGTTTCAGCATCCTATCGGGCTACCTGTTCAAGTTCCATCTGCTCAACTTCCAATCCTTCCAATCCCTGCCACTGCACCTAGGAAAGCAGGGGAAGACGGTCCAACTGCTGGGATCCCTGACCAATCACAAGCAGATCCGGAAGCATTTACACATTTCTTATTGCAGTCTGGTACAGCAGCAGTCATTTTAGTCTTTTTTTCTAAATTTTTTAAAAATATTATTGGAAAGCCAGATATACAAAGGAAAAGAGACAGAGGAAGATCTTCCGTCCATTGATTCACTCCTTAGGTGGCCATGACAGCTGGTGCCAAACCAATCCAAAGTCAGGAGCCAGGAGCTTTTCCGGGTCTTCCACATGGGTGCAGGGTCCCAAGGCTTTGGGCCATCCTCAACTGCTTTCCCAGGACACAAGCAGGGAGCTGGATGGGCCGCTGGGATTAGAACCAATGTCCATATGGGATCCTGGTATGTGTAAGGCAAGGCTTTAGCCTCTAGGCTACTGTGCCAGGCCCCCTGTTAGTCTTTCTGAGAGTAAACCAGCAAATGGAAGATTTCTTTTTCTGTCTATCCATTTCTCTGTAACTCTGCGTTTCAAGTAAATAAAGACGTTTTTAAACACCTTGAAAAACATCTATTCTGGAAAACTCAGCTTGATACTACATGCAACAGACCCAAACTTCCCAAGTGATTACAGTAGCCATCACGAAGATTAAATGAAATCCCTCTCTCCCTAATGGATAATGAAGACATTCATTTTAAGTGGAAATATGTCCTCAGCAACTGCAGGGATTGTTTTGGCTGATATTTAAAGTGGGCGTTTCTTAGTGTTATATTTTTCAGAGATATAAATTCTTGAGAAATTATCTAGCTGAACAAAAATCATTTATCTTAAGGCTGGGTAAAAGCCAAAGACCCCTTGTATTTGTGCAGTAAAATAAGGATGGAAGAAGCATGCATCTGGTTCTCCTTGCTAGAAGTGAAAAATCAGCTCCATGACCATCAACTGCTATATCTATTTCATCCTTGGACACTTTCCCTCTGACACTTATTGTCAAATGATTCCTCCCAATGCACCATGCTATTTAGAGGAGCCAAACTTCCAAAAGCTTTCTTCATGTTACATAAATGGACGCAAAAACACCACCGTATGAAATATTACTATTTCTTCCTAAAAGAAATGTTCCTTTAAAATTAATTATAAGAGAAATTGTAAAGGAGATCCCCAAGAATCAGTGTTTGTAGCAACAGTTTTCAAAACCCTTCCACAGTCTGAAGGCTTCCAGGATTGTACAGGGAATGAAGAATATAAAAAAGCTCAGAACTGAGGCCTTTTTTTTTTTTGCCCCAAATTCAGTAACAATACTTTTGTCTTTATTGATCTTGTTTGTCCTTCGTAGGATGCTTACAACTTGGTGAAAGAGGGGGATTTGAATGTTAGTATACCATGAGAAAGCAAAACTAATTTCCAAAGTGAAATCCAAAAAGGGAACAGCAGTGGGACAGTAAGCCAACCCTCTGCCTTGCAGTGCTGACATCCCATCTGGGGAGCTGCCCCCTTCTGAAGCCAGCTTCCTGCTTATGGTCTGAGAAAGCAGAGGCAAAAGGCAAGTCCTTGGGGCCTTGCACCCACGTGGGAGACCTAGAAGAAGCTTCTAGCTCCCAGCTTGGGATCAGCTCAGCTCTGGCCATGGTGGCCATTTGGGGAATGAACAAGCAGATAAATATCTCTTTCTCTCTTCCTCTCTCTGTGAAATCTTCATTAAAAAAAAAAGTAAATTTTCAAAAAAGAAAAAAAAAACAAGAGATATTTGCAAATCTCTTTAGTCAAAGCATCCTAAAACAAACATTTATTGTGTACCTAAAATGCCAGCACTTTTCTAGAGGCTGTTAACTATGCATCAGGACAGAACAGAAATTTCTGCTCTGACAGAGTTTATATTCTGATGGGAGGAAGACAGACCACACATAAATAGTTAACAAATTAAATGAGACATCTTAAAATCATGCTAAATGTTAATAACTCTGAAAGAGAATCCAGATCCAAGCATGGGAGTTCTACACATCTGGGATCCATACCTAAATAATTTTTCCCTTACAATTTAGTGTTCAAGGGAGGTAGTTTAGGAGGCAGTTGTAGTACTAACTGCAAATTCTGTAGCAATACAAATCATTCATTGAAAATATGGAGTTTTTGTTAGTCCTAGCTCACAAGAAATGATTTTATTATCTTCCTGCCTCCTTCAACCCATTAACTTGTACCTAAAGCATAACTTTGCTAATGAACTCCTAGGTTTGCTCAAAAACCTCGGAGTACAGATAATTCATTTTTAAATTCATGCAATCCAAACATGTATGATAATTTCTTTACTATCACAATTAATTAAAAACTCTTAAGAAACTTTGCAATCTGATACGTAACATTCCTCTCAGTAGCAAGTATTTTTATCAGCCAATGAAACAGACCATAAATCTTATGGATATGACATGGATTTACTTGTCTGATATTAAAAAAAGATCAGAATGGGATCTATACCTAGGTCTTACGACTTCATGACTCATACTCACCCCGGTATGAGATAGAACTTACAATCTCAAATAGAAGCCTTCAAAATGAGAAAGAATGACTACCAATCACAATTGATTCCTTCACATCACCTTTATATTTTACTTTGGAATAAGATGTTAACCCTGTATCATCATTATCAGCACATAATTAGAGCAGGATCTTTGAAATCTCCTTAAGGTGGATTATTCTGCATCAGTGAACTCAGTTCAAAGTCCTCCATAATACATCAGCCTTTACATTTCACAGAGTGCCCTCGCTGTGCTCTCCTCCGAGGATGTTAATCCACCATGAGTCTAATGAAGTTACTGTTTAGTTCATCAGTTTTTATACTATAAGATGACTGACATTTTGTCTTTTTGAGGACATACAATTTATACTGAGTTTAAAAGTAAGTCTTATGGCATATCATAATAGAAACCATGAGGTTAAAATGAGTTCACAGAAATTAATAAATTTACAACATCACATACAATTGCATACCTATTATCTTAAGGTAAGTGCAACAGGGAATCACATTTAGAAATCTTAAAATATTTAAACACAGAAATGCACTGATTTCATTTCCATACAAACCGGTTGCTGTGCATTTGCCAGGGCACACAAAAGTGAAACCGAAAGGACACTTTGTTAGAAATAGACTGCAGGTTTAAGAAACAATATGAATGATAGAGACAAAAATAGTATATACAGACGGACCCCACATAACAATTTGCATTATTGTGATAATTAACTCCTCTCTTTTTACTTCTTTTTTGGTCTGCTCCAACTCTCCATGTTCTCATATATACAACCTCTTCCCGTATATACTCCCTTTATACAGCTAGTTTGTGAAAATTGAAAATTTAATATAGAGTAAGAAAAATGTCCTATAAAAGCAACAGTTACAAATAAATAGAAGCCTCTTGGAATGAGGAAGCTGACATTTTATTAGTAGTAATTGACATTAAATACATAGCTACACTTACAATGAATATTGAGAGGGAAGAAGTACCAGCCTCCAACCAAAGTATCTTTATTGAGCTGATTTTTGCTAACCAACAGTGCTGAGCAATTAACCAGCTATTCTGGCTGGATTTACACATAGAATCTATTTTTAATTTTCCTGAAATATTTAGATATTTTGCTCTACTACCATTAGCAGAAAATATAAACAATCAATTCAATGTTGGAATGTAGTGTCCAGTTAGAGATACACACAGAGAAAAAAAGGACACACACATGTGCACACACACACACACACAAACACACACACAATAAATTCTCAATAAATAAAGCTAAATTTAGATAGAAAGGAGAAAAGAACTAGAGTTAATGATACTAACATCAGAGAGACATTTCAAGCCAAAGAGAATGGAAACAAAATTTCATGGAGACTATCTACTTTCATCTACCAACAGCCTGCACAAATAAAGCTGTCTCTGGATCACATTTCTTCAGCTGTACCAAAGAAAGCTATAACTTATTAAATCAAACTTATTTCTAAATACATTCCTATGTATTCTTAGTTTCAAAATGTAAAAAGAGATCTAAGTCATCAATTTCAACAACAACAAAAAAATTAGTGAAATAAAAGCTCTTGCATTCTGTTTCTGGGCAATAGTGTCTATTATTTCCAGTTTATTTTCCTCCTTTTATTTTATTCTTCCAGCATGTAACAGTGATCCCTAACACGTGTCCTAGTGATTTAGTCACTTTTTCTCATGTTCAAATGGTGAGGGATTCTGAAGTTTCCAAGCTATGACAAAACATGTAGTGGCTCTAGGATGACACATCACAAAGTGATACCAATGCTTACCTCTGGAGAAAGGACTGAAGAAGTTATCAAAAGGAATGGTCTTACAAACGTTACTTATTTTTAATGAAGCATACTCATCTACCACTAGGCACTTAAACATTTAAAAAATACAAAATATTCATACAGAAGGAATTAGGATGATAATGATGATGTTCTGGGACCCAGTTTTACTTCTGGATTCACAAAGAGATTATCCACGGAGGGTTCATTCCAGAGACCCTGAATTCATGAAAAATGGCATCAAGAGAAAGGCTCCGGTACAAAATTATGACACAAATATTTGGTAAACATGACTTTACAACACAAATCAGTTTTTACATTGATCATGCTTAACCTTTCTTTTTCTTTTTCCTAAGTAGTATGCAGGTGGATAAAGATACAATGTAAACTTTTTTTTTTTACTGAAATATGTGACAAACAGCACATGAGAGGTTGATTTAGGAATGATTTTGATTTTCTGCATCCCTAGAAAACTTTCTACCACTCTCATAGTACAATCATTCTGTTGCTTATGCTAACTTGCCAGCACCTTTTATTTTTATTCATCATGACTCACTGAACGTGAATGTCTTTCCAAGGTCACTACTGTATTTTTGTTACAGAATGGAGATGCTGAATTTGTTTACAATGAGCTAAGACTTATAAATCACATTTCTCACTTCCACATATCCAGATAACCAACATGTAATGATGAATACCTATATTTACAAGATATTCAAACCTATCATAAAATCTTCCCTGATCATTTTATATCAGAAAGTATCTCTGTCCCACTAGTAAAAGAATAACGCAAGGGAAAATTAAACTCTTTTTTTGGTAGCTTTATATAGATTGAGGTATAAAATTGGATGGAAATTGTCATGATAAAAATATGATATTTGATATATATGAGAACAGAAAGCATTTGAAACAAAATAGCAATATTAAATTGATACATAACATTAATTATATTAAAGTAAATGCCAATTGAATACAAACATTCTCTATTCCATATGTAGAATTATATGGCAGTATAATCAATAAGTTATTTAGAATCACTTTTTAAGAAAATATGTAAGTGTGTAAACTTAGAAATTTTATGCATATAAACACACTTTATAAATATAGACATACACAATGCAAGTACATATACATATATTTTACTCATCCAGCAAAATAAAATATTATGATATTGTCTATGCCACCCTGAGTCCTAATACCATGGTGGAAATTTTCCACTAAAGAGGAAACAGTCAATAGAAGTTTGGCCTCAAGTAAAAACATTGAGGAAAAAAGGGCAATTAGCACACACAATTTCCAAAACAATTGATAGATTAATTTGCATAGTTGCTAGAAGCTGAAAATGAGATTAAACTACTCAAGAGGGTTGAAAAGAACAAAACTGCAAGAGTACTTTTGTTTTGGGTCAACATGTCTTGACAACATTTGTCTCTAGAGCCCTGTCTTTCATATTTAACACTCTGATATCCATCCTTACATATTGCTTGGCTCTTATTCAGCTGTTTCAGGAAGTAGAAAGTTTACATTACTAAGGATGCAAATCCAAAGGGTTGTAACTGAACTTTGGAGCCAATTCACTGTATTAACAGTCTAAGCATAACAAAGATTCCTAGAATCCAATGATTAGGTACATACCTGCATTTAAGATACTAATCTTAAAATATGTATAAATACAAATATATACTGTTATATTCTCTAACAGACATTAGTTGTACACCAACCACTTTGGTTCAGTGACAAAACACAAGGTGGATGGTTGTAAACAGCAAAACGAACATGCTTCCAGGTATTACAATACCTTAGAGGCGCACACACATCTAACTTACCAAGTGATTCAGGAATGCACAGCTGGATGATAATGTTCTCAAGACAAAGTTAGTTACTACACATAAAAACACAGGCTGTTTTGCTCCTCTGTTTGTCTGCTTCATGATACTCCCTTTTCAGGCAAGGTTAACATACATAAATATGACATCTAGCAAACCACAAGACAATAAGCCCACATAGTTCAATTTCAGTGGGGCACATGCTTAATTGATTTACATCTATAATAAAGAATGGGTGAGGCAGGTGTACTTCTAATACGAATATTCAAGGATGATGTATTTGTGATTATTATACTCTATACGTAACAACCACAAGCAAAACCAATACCAAAACCTGTAGCTAGTTTCTGAATTTGCTAATTACGCAAGTAACTGATGTAGGAAAAAAAAAGCACTCTATGGAGAAAGGAGAAAGAATGTAACAGAAAAAAAACGGACAAAATTTTCTTACCTTAAATTTATAAAATGTTTATTAACAGATACCTACCTCCCAGTGCCCATTACCAATGCCAAAAGGTGTAAATATATTTGCGTAACAGACACACTATAATCAATCAAGAAGATATTAAGAAGAAATAAAATAATGTAATACCTTTACTTTTACCTATATATTTGATGGAATGGTCCATGAAGAAAAGGTTTCCAGACACAGAGAATAAAGAGGAGAAAAACAACAATAAGAATTATGACTATACGCAAATGTGCTGATATCCAAAGATTAAACAAGAATGTACAAATACGTTTTTGAAGACAATGAGGATGCAATCAGTACATTTTAGAAAACTGCGTCTTTAAGTCATCTACATGCAAGAAACTGGAAGGCCCATGCTCAATTTTAAAGATTACAGAAAAGGGGAATACACAGTGACTACTGATAGAAAAGTACTGATTTGAAGGAACACTATACTCAGCATTCTAGAAGCCAGAAGCCACATATGTCTACATGTTCCCAAAATGCCATGCATGAATGAAAAATGGACTGTTTCTAGTACCCCTGATAAACTTAGTATCTCCTTTTACATATTAATGTGATCATTTTCAGTATTTCTTTACCATAACTACCCTTACTCCCATATGCTGACCCATATATGGACCTTTTCGATCACACTTTCATCTGTCTCATTTATTTGTACGTACTATAATGCAAGAAATGCAGGAAAATAAAAGTCACAAGAGCAGACCAAAATCAAATCAACAAATAAAGGCAAGAAAACACACAAGAAAAGAAAAAAGTGAACACTAGTTATGTACTTAATTTGCAGCCAGGTAATTTGCAAGCATTTTCCCATACTTAGCAATGATGGTTTGAAAGCAGCAAAAGAACAACACTGAAAGCAGAGTGGAAAAGGAACAGAGCCCATACCTTGGTCGCCCATCATCAGGTGCGCCAGACCTTGAAGGGAAACAAGAGCACAGTCAGCAATAAACAAGGGAGCATGGAAAGGCAGGGTTGTCACGGGGACAAAAATGTTCAGTGACAGACATCTTGTTTCCTATGAGACATGTCTGTATCATAGAGGCATATCAAAAGCATTCTTTCAACCCCTGGTTGGAATGCTTTGGGGCAAAAAAAAAACTACAGAACTGCAATTTAAAACATTAGTATGTGCTGCACTGTGATATTTCTTCTGTGTATCAATTGGAACAGTCCAGAGCATAAGAGCAAAAACTTAAAATCCAACAATCCCTTAAATATTACATTTGCCCTTCGTGCCCTTTGATGAAACTGTTTTTGAACACTGCCCCCACAGTGCATGTCATTTTGCAGTAATGCAATTGCATTTTTAAAAACCCAAAGGAATACCTGAATTATGGGCTGGGTCTGATCTTTTTCCCCTCATCAAAAAATGAGCAGTTTCATAATTAAATGAAATAAATTTCCTTAGTCACACTGAAATGATAATGTAGTAATGTCTCCTTGTCTCACACATGTAGCAATCCAGCAGGCTTGCTCAGATACAAAAGAGATCACTTACATGCAGTTGTAAAATTAAAATTACAGAATAATGCTCTTAAGCAACAATGAATGAAATTGAATAGGTTCAAATAATTTCAAATAAAAAGTTATTTAGCATTTTATTTAAATGCTACTGAAATTCTGAACTATGAGGCAAAGAAAATATATTTAAGGCATATATTACAGATAAAATTTATTCAAGGAAGCTGCCTAAAGAAACTGAATTTTCCTTGTTTATTTAAATTATCTCATGTTGCACAACTTCAGGATAAAGATCATTCCCTTTCTAAAGTATAATGTCAATCCTTTTTAGATGCTTACTAATGAAAGGAATATTTCAGTTTTTCAAGTGAGGTTCAGAAATAAATCTATTTTCCACTCCATAAATATTTAGAAACTTGGGAGAATATCAGAATAAATTTCTGCTAATTTCTTTTCAATTTCAACTGTTCTTCCAAATATTTGAGATTTGTGCTCCAAAACATCACACATTAATTACGTTGGTTTTGAAACAATCCGCACTGTTTACTCAAAGTTTTATGTGTACTCATAGTGCAGATAATTCAAATCAACATTTCACTACATCACAATATAAAATTATTTAACATACTGGTTTCTCATTTCTATAAAAAGAATTTCATTAATAAAAATATATCCACCTATGAAAATTAAATACTGAGGATGGGCTAATACTTCATGATTCTGTATTTGCTTAGCAAGATAGGTTTATTCACCTAGGTTAAATAATTCATCTTCAACACTTGTGAAAAAATAATAATTTCTTATTAGACTAGATTAGTGAATTATCTTTAAGATGGTAATTTTATAACTATAATTTTTGGAAAATATATTTAGAATAGATTCAGAAACATGGTTCAAATGGCTTTTATATTATGGTCATAAAGATAGTAGTTAAACACTTCAAAGTGTATTTATCATTATCAGTGGTAACTCAACTAATCTTGTAAGTCACACTATAAGGAGTGATGTTAAAAGTATGATGGAGTAAATTTTACAATATTTTATGGGTGTGCTGTGGAAATCTTATTAAAACTTTGAGTGTGCAAGAACCATTCATGCTAATTCCTCTGATTTTAAAATCTTTCGGAATGCAAGCACTTACAAAGAAACAAAAGACAAGGAACATTCTACAGGATGAGTAAGGAAATGCAAACAAAGTTTAAAAAAAAATCTTTAGAAATAACTTCGAAACTCAAGTAACATATACAATACAAATGAGACTCATTTTTGAGGGTTATCATGCCTGCAAGGTAGAACCATCTTTATCAGAGCCTAATACAGAGCTAGCACTTGGAGAAAAGAGTGCCTCCTCATATTTTTTGAAGTTTTAATATACTTTATTTAATGGAATAGAAATGTTCAGCAGTTAAGCAATTCTAGTTATCACTAATGGAAGACAAAGCCTGCTGCTGACCAACTTTGTATTGCCATAAAGAGGTTTTGTCTTTCTTTTTTTTCAAGCCATGAATTCTTTATAGCCTATTGTCTCGTCATCTGCAATCTCAGATGATTAGTTGTTTTGCAAGAAACATTTCACTCGGTAGCATACATATATTTTTGTGGAAATACTATTTTCCACAAAATATGGAAGCAAAATAAATGTCAAATGGTGCCTTCTGACATATGTGGTTAGAAGCTAGTAAATTATTCATATATAAACTTGGTGCTTTGGTTCTATAAATTAATACAGTGTATATAAGTTGATAAACTTTTTTTATGATTCTTCTGTTGTACTGATTTCTTTTTGCATACTTGTCCTTTATATATTTGGTTGGGACATGACCAATGTATGTTACTTTTAAAAATTAGAATGCTAAAAAACCCTGAATTTGTTGGGTTCACAGCACTATGTAAACTTTCCCAAAGTATTGTAGCTTAACTTAACAGATACAAAATATCACATAAATACTCACCAGTAATCACATCAGATGCTTTCATTCCCACCGGACAAGGATGGCTTATTTTCTAATCTAAATTCATGCCTCTTATAGTCAGTATCTTATTCTGTGCTCTTTTTATAAATCAAATCATTTGAAACAAACCAATGGGTTTGAAAGAATATAATACTAAACATTTCCAACAGAAAAGACAAAATCACTTTGATAAGAAAAATGGGTAAGGTTCATGCACTGTGTTCTGAAACTGCAACAAAATGCTTTCTCTTTGGAAATTAAAAAAAAAAGCAGTATTGTATCATTTTTCCATAAAGAACACTGCAGGAAATATTCTAAGATTTATACAGGTTTTGAAATCCATAGAAGTTGCGATTTAAGACAGAATGAATTTCATATCCTTGAAACTTACAATTTTGAGAGCTTGTGTTCTTTATGAAAAGTGATACACAATACAGGAATCGACTGTTCAGAACGAAGTTCAACTTACCGTTCAAGTTTGAGATGTACTCTATTAATACTAACAAATAAAAAGAAATTTGGAAAACAAGGTAGAAAGCACCCACCTTCCACATTGTTGTCTTCTGAAAGCACATGACAAGGAGGGAGAGAAAAGGAAAAACATTCATTAAGCAGCATGCAGACTGGACCTTGCCTTTGCATGTCTTCCTCATGCAAGGCACCAAACACATCATGCAAGTGCTCCATCACTATCATTCAAAAAGGGAAAACAAAACCACAGGGGAGCAGGTTTCCTCCCATTGGCGGTATTTACAGGATGTCAAACAAAATTTCGGTAATACGGTCATGTTTGGAGCGAAAGGTTTTTAAAAAGCCTTTTATTACCTTTGTCCAGAAAACACTATCATTATCACATGTTGCTGATATCTTCCTAGGCAATGATTCCTAAAAGCATTTAAAAAAAAATTCTAAAAGGTTGTATGTCTACATACTAAGTTGGTGTTGGAAGTTGCAAAGTCTGTTAGAAACAGCTATGAAATTTCACCTAAAGGTACTCCAGTATGACCCAACAGCATTATCTACTTGCCATGCCTGCTTTCATATTCTTAAAAGCAATCACTTTAAAGAGCACATACTCCTGTGCAAATAAAATCTAGAATTTGGTTTATGTACAGTGCACTCATATTTAATCGAAACAAGAATAATTTATTACAATATATTAAAATGCTAACTTTTGAAAGATGCTAAGTTAAAAAACTGATCATTCCAAGATAAATCATTAGGGTGCTATCCATCAGGTAAAATTTTTCATGATTAAAAGCTTTTAAATAACTTAGGGTATGAATATGAATAGAGTTAATATACTTTTATTTTATTTTTATTTATTTTATCAAAATAGCCTTTATATTTCTGTATAATATCTCTATATTTTCATATATATCAACCATATTTCCATATCTGGTTATGTGCATCTACACAGATATACTGACATTTTATATACATTTCCTGAACATAACACTTTTAAGTGTATGGCGTTTATAAACTATTAGTACTTACTGAATAATTCAAGCGCTATATGAGATGCAGTTTGGCAGCAAAATAGAAATCTATTATAGATAAATTAATCCTTATGTTTTGCTTAATTATATATGCAGGGATAAATTTATCAAAATGTCTAAAGGATGCAAAATAGGTATAGAGTCTTGAGAATACTTTCATCTATAAATATATCATATTATCAGTTTCAACACATACATTTTAATGGATTATGTTTTCAATGACTCCTCAATTTCGCTTAAAGTATATTAGCTACACAATGAAAGAGTAATATAGATACATTTTTTCTGATGTGGTGTTACTACATAACTAAGAAAATGACTAAGAGTTAATTGTAGGCAATAACATTTTCATACATTACTTGTTTTAAAATAAATTTGAAAGGAACATAAATATTTGTATGATATTCATTTACAGTTTTACTTTGATTTCTAATTTAACAAATAATTAATATCTTACTTTTAAATGGTAACTTTGACATGGTATTAATACAAATATTAAAATTTTATTTTATTTATTTCTATTTAATACAAAGGTAAAACTGTTAAATTCACATGTTAGTTTATACTAACTGTCCTTTCAAATTCCACTTCCTAAGTTGCTGTTTTGTTAAAATTATTTAATATGATCAACGAAATTATAACAGGAGGAAATTTACAGGAGGATTGAGTGCCAAGGCTGTCAACTACTTCAGCATCACTTATTGTCAGCAAGCAAAAGTTTGGCAAATACATTGCGTGTAGCAAAGTGTCATTATGGATTTTGATAAAACAGTGTATAAAAGAGATATTAAAAAAGGAACACAGAATAAGTCAAAAAAAATAAAATAGACTTATGCCTGATACCTGACACCGATTTTTGAAATGTGCTAAGGGTACTGGCAAAGGAGGGTCGTTGATTCACACTCCAGCGTGAGTTCTCTTTTCACTGCAAACTAAAGTGCAGCCCCACACATGGTGATATTTGTCCTGCCCTAACATCTAACACATCTCTGAATTCCAACTCAAAAGAAAACAGGCTGGACTTCCTGCAAGCAAACGCCAGTCATGTCCAATACGTGAAAGTCCTGACTTTACTAAGTTCAGAAAAATGAGCTGTCTTAGAACATTAAAATTTAATAAATCAGATTACTAGATAAAAATAAGGGTGATAAATTTATTCAGAAATTGAAGAATCAGGATAAAGCAGAAAAGGAAAACAGGGAGGAACAGGAGAAGAGGATGGCAAGAAGAAGGAGAAGCAACAAAAGAAAACTGACTTGGAACAAACTTTCCTTCCGTTTCCCATTGCATTCAGATATTATTACAGGATGGAAAACCTTCACTTTTTTATTTTGTCTGTTTTATCCATTGTGATATGAACTAGAGAACTTTAAGCTATTTAAAACTTCATTGTCACATAAAGATAATGCCTATGCTATTTCAGAAATTTGGATATTAAAATAACTTGCAGTAGCCTCAGCATTTATCACTATTGACTGAGAATTTTTCTATTTCTTGTTATTTTGCTTTTGGACTAAACAAATATTGAATGGTACAAGAGATAGTAGTCCTCCTCATGATTAATTATTTAGCATTTGTAGATTCTTACTCAAACACTGTTTTGTTCTGAGTGGAACCAAACAGAGTTGTTGACTTTCGGCACATGGCAGTGTTGTGCCAAAAGGTGGAAAGGAATATGTTAGGCCTTACTTGTGGACACTGTCAGGTTAGGGGCAATCTCTTCATTTGCAGAAAACCCTGATGACTCAATTCTGCTGACTCACATGTTGCCAAGTACTTGAAGTACTCAGTGGGTCCTTTAATGACTAACTTTATGATGATCATGCTATTTGTAGAAATCATACCTTTTTTTTATTACTGAAAGAATAAAAAGAATGAATATAAACTCAGGAAAAGGCTACTTTGAATTTTCTTTTTCCTTTACATGACTATGCTTTTCTCACCAAGATGGGAATTACGCATTGGAGATCTAGTCATGTTACAACTGATGGCTGAATGCGAAGATGAAAGGAAGCAGCTGAGCAGCCGACTGTTAAACTGTATCTTTTAAAATTACTGCAAAACAACCTCTCCATAGAATTATTTTATTTGATCCATGCCTGAAAGAATGCAATGTCAGTAATTTATCATGAAGATATTCTCAGCACATAATCTTAATTACATGCCTGTAGGAAAAGAGAAAGGCATAAGGAAAAAAATATGATTGTGTCAATATGAAGAAAATCTGAAGCTTTCATTAACAAATTTAAGGATGGAATAAGAAATCATAAATAAGTCTTTTTGTATAATATTTAATTGTACAGTGCTTAAAGGAACAGTGACCAACTCGTATGCCACAACTGATACTTTTTAAAGCCAAAAAAGCAACTTTCGACACCTAGGTATTCTCTCTGCAGTGTTGTTGCTTTTCTCCCAATGGTCTGCAACTGCCTCCATTGTTTCTCTCCATGCTACCACTTCTACACTAGAATTTCAATGACAGTAGGCAACTTCTCACCCATATCCAATCCCTCCAGGATGGGGAATATGGCAGCAAAATGACTGTGAATAACAGCCAGGACAAGGAGGAATAGAGTAAAATTTGCTTCCCTTTTCCTCATACAGAGCTTCTTGGCTTCTTTCATTGCAGTTCTCACCCCTTCTCATGACCTGTCAAGACTTCACCACTAGGTTTGGGGGATTAAAGGCCAGTACATCAGGGTCTGTTCCCACGGTGGTACAGGATACAGCTTTGTTTTACTTCATTCTCCTTTTAGTGTTAACAGTGAAAGCCCGTAGAAAATCTCAATACTCTGAGAATGCATCAAGGACTGGGAAATGGAGGAAATCATTGAGACTGAGGATTTATGCAGCAGACAGCCAGAGGAAGAGAAACACCAGCCAGAACCAAGATGCGATTCAAATAGAAAATGGAGCATAAAGGTCTATTATGAAGATTGGGGGAAGGAAAAAAATAGCCCTGGAAAAAAATTAACCCAAATGACATTCGAGGCACTCCTATCCAGCCTGCCTGGTGTCTCAGCTTTAGCACATGAGGGAAGCCAACTAGAGCAGCCAGCTCCTTTCTTTCTCCTCTCTACTTAGAAGTAAACAGAGGGGCAGCTCTAAACCATCTCCAACAGCAGAGCTGCTCCTGGCATCACACTGGGAATACTAAAAACATTTCCCTGGGGATAATTTTGTTACAAAACATTTGTGGTATTTAGTTCAAAGTGTTCCAACTTGTTAAAGGCAATTATCAGAAAGGAAAAGAGTAAGGGAGGGAGAAGAGGTGAAGGAAGGAAGGAAAGGGAGATGGCGGAAGGAAGGAAGCAAGGCAGATTGGCTAATGATAAAGAGCACTGTTCTGGTATTTAAGCAGTTCAATGACACTGATGAAATTTATTAGTCAATGCAGTATAATATACATTGAAGATTCACATAAACTATAATGAATGCAAATTAAAATTGGCTTTCACGAGGGACTACTGCATGAATTTGTTTAGCCTTGACAGTCTCAGCTACTACTGTGTCTAACTCTTGATAGTTAACATACTAATTTGAATGCCACAGCTGGACTTGGGAAAGTTTTACTGCTCGTTGAACAATGCCATGTTTCCTGCTACAGAGGTTGACAGGTAATATTCAGCACAATGCTTACCACCTACATTTAATCACCAGTTTAGACCCCTCCCTAGAAAGCTGAGTCACGTGAGGGAAAGACCCTGCTGTGCTACCCAAGGACCCGAAAGCTGCGTGCTTTAGACGGCAGAGCAGGAATGCTCTAAGAACTTGAGTTTAAACCTATTCCTCTATATCTTCCCAATGCATCAAACTTGCCAGGACCTACACTGGTATGGTAAAGCTCAGATGTGAGTTTGTAAACAGATTAACATTTGATATTCTCTGGCCTATATGTTTATCCTACAATGTGTCCAGGGTTCTCCATCACTAAGACAGAAAGTAAATGACCATCTGCTAAATAACTTCATTGAAAAATCTGTCAAACATTTAGAAGGTGTAGAATTGTTCTGTTCCAAATCATTTTCCTATACAGTTTTTCAAATAAACTCAAACAGCCCCAGATTTGTTGACTTATGCTTAACTTTAGGACACATCAAGAAAATATAACTTCTATAAGAAAATGTAAAAGGATTTTGTGACCCCAGCCTAGGCCTATATAACACTAGTACCTAAGTAAGTGTTGTATTGCTGAGAGAACAGCAGTCAATAGTTGGCAGGCCTTTTGGGCCTGATTAATGCCACATCTGTGTTAAATAAACCAGTGTGCCAGCATAGTTACCTTTTCATTAAAAAAAAAAATACTTAGGGAAATGGGAAATGCCACTCTGACTCCCAGGAAGGGGAGGCCTGCAGATTGTCCAGGGAAGGTGGTCACTGGATGAACTGGAATGGGAGCAGCTGATAGCATGTTTGACAGGGGAGGAATGACTTCTGGAGTATTCCACAGACAAGGCCACTGTACTTGCAGATAGGCAGGGGAGCTGAAATCAGAGATGGTTTGAAGGAGAGAAACCACAGGGCATGTTTGGATCAGGCCAAGGTACCTGCCCATGTGGGAGACATGGGCTGGACTAAATATTAGCACCCACCACTGATGCACACAAAAGTTGGGAATGGACCACAGTACCTGCCCATGAGTGTCAAAGCAGGTGGTTGGCCACATCATGCATCCACCAGAAAGTGAAAGAACCAGATCTGAGTGTTGATTCTGTAAGGGACCTGTGGACTCTCCTCTGGAGGACTGCAGCACCTTTCAGATTGCATGAAGAGCAGGGGGTGGTAGCAGACTGAGCCAGGTTGGACCACAGAGATCACCTGATATTTGGAGGAGTCAGGGGTGGGAGGAGATCCGACCAGGCCAAACTGCAGCACCAACCAGCACACGCAAAGGCCAGGACTAAAGGCAGACCGTGCCAAGCAGAGCTATGGCACCAGTCAGCATGCATGAGATCTAGGGCTGGGTGCTGGCCTGGCATGGAAACTTTCGGACCTCCCCTGATAGACTGCACTCCTGCTGGCGAGCATGAGAGCCAGAGCTAGGGGCAGGCCAGGCCATGCTGGGCTGTAGCACCTGTCAGTATATGTGTGAACCAGCTCTGAGGCTTGGCTGGACCAATCCACAGCACATACTGGCATAAGCAAGAGCCAGAATAGAGTGCAGGCTAAGTGAGGTTGGACCGCAATACTTACCAGTTCACATGAAGGCTGGAAATGGACCAGACCAGGCTAGGCTACAGCACCCATTGGCATATGTGTAAGTCAGGTCTAGGCTGTGCTGGGCAAACTGACATGAGCAAGAACTCAGAAGGGGTACAGGCCTGGTTGGGTTGAACTGCAACACCTACCAATTCACATGAGGGTTGGGGGTGAATCAGGCTGGGCTAAGAACCTGCATCTGCCAGTGAGAGCTAGGATTGACTGTGAGCCAGGCTGTAGCATCTGCTAGTAAAGTAGAGACTGGGGACAGGCCATCTCAGACTGGGCCACAGCACTTGCTGGCAGCAACCAGAATGGAGGCTAAGAGCAGGAATGGTAGGAAAACTTCAGGGACTCCCTTGCTTGGCTAATTCTACTGGTAAGTATCAGAGCTGGGTCTCTGGGCAGGTCAGTCTTGGAGTCATCCCAGCAGGGCCAGGCCATACCACTCACTGTCAGGTGCTGGGACTGGGTGAGAATCATGTCAGGTTGCACCAGAGTACCCCCTGGCAGGTGCAAGATCTGTGGCTGGGAGTGGGCCTGGTAGGAGAACTCTGGACACTCCCCTGCTGGCTTGTAACTTCTGCTGGTGATCATGAGAGCCAGCATATGTATAGACCAATTTGGGGAGCAAGTCAGACAGAGCTTAGCTGCAGCACTCATAGGAGTACACAAGACGGGATGCAGGACAGACCAGGCTAGGGAACAGCACATACTGGCACATGCAAATAACCAGGCTGGGGCAGGACTGGTAAGGGTTACTGAGGGGGTCACCCCAACTAGGCTGCAGTACTCACTGGTATGGTGAAGACCAGGCCTGTGCTTACCTACAATACCCATCAGTTTGGATAAGACATGGGGTTGGGGTGAAACCGACCAGGTAGCTGCATCCACCAGTATGTGTGTTAGCTCATGGATTATGGATTAAACCTTATATTGCACTGGCTGGTCCGCACCACAATTAAGTCTAAGGTCACTCCAGGCATGAGTTCTTAGTGATTCCCTAAACTAGACTGCTGGACTCAAATCCTGCACCAGGGAAAATCATAATATATGAGGTGTGACCTTGGAGACTTGGTGTGTTGGGATTGGGTCTTCTCCATTGCTGATGCCTGTGCAGTTGACATCATGCCTAGATGCACACAAGGGACATGACAGCAAGCTTATCTAAGCCAGCAGAGGACTACAAGTGCCTGGTCAGAGGATGACAGGCTTTGCAACATATTTGTTTGTCCGTGGATGCATTAAGGTGGACTGGGTCAGCCAATGGAACTTGGAAAGATTGTCTAAAGTCTAGTGCAATGCAGCTAACAATGTCTCAGAACTATAATAACCACTGAAGTAACACCCTCAGAATATTCTTCCCCACATCAGGTCTATCAGGCTCAACCAAATGATGGTCCCCCACCCCTGGATGCTGACACAGTTTGACAGCAACGAATTGTCCCCGCCCCTTCCCTTCCTGTGGACACAGAGAAAAAGAGAAATCAAAACATCTGTCCCACACAGCTTCTTTCATGCCTCAATCGGTCCATGATAATCTGAGACCCACATTTGCATGCATCCCTCTCAACTATGTAAACAATAATAGGGATAAACCACACTAAGGATTTATGATAATATTAAGAGCAATTTCCTTGAAAAGATTATTATGCATAGTATGAAAAGAAGTTATAAATTCTGTAAATTTAATTTAGATATACTAATATAAAACTGTTAATATGCTATTACTGAGTATAAATCATATTTACATTCTTATACTTAAAGGAGAATTAAATTTTATTCCTAAATAAGAAATATTTTATTTTTACCTTCAATATCGTAAGACATGCATATGTCTTAAAAAGGCAATTAATATTTAAAGCACTTTTCAGGTCTTTTGAGCTTTTAAGTTTTTCATTTTGTCAGTGTTCAAAACTCAGGTTATTCAATATTTTACAATCAGTGGTATATTTAGACTTTGTAGAAGTTGGAGAAAGTTTTGTAGCAAAATGAGACAACCCCTTGCCTGCAGTAGCAGTATCTTATGCAGGTACCAATTTGTATCATGGATGCTCCACTTCCAATTCACCTCCCTGCTTGCGGCGTGGAAAATCAGCATAGTATGGCCCACGTCCTTGGTCCTCTACACCGACTTGGGAGATCCAGAAGAAATTCCTGGTTCTAGTATGATTCAGCCCCAGCCATTGTGGCCACTTGGAGAGGGAACCAGCAGATGGAAACCCCTCTCTGTCTCTCCTTCTCTCTACAACTCTTTCAAATAAAAATAAATAAAATCTTTAAAAAAATAAGTTTGTAGAATTTGATGAAGTCACTATTACTAGGGAATAGGCAGTTAAAAGGAACAGGCCTTTCTTTTATTTTATTACTTTTATTTTTCGGCTAAATAAATTAATTGATCGTAGGATCTCTTTGGGCTGATTAAAGTATTTCTTACAATGAACCAGATATTTATAACTTGTTGGTTTTCCTTGAACCTATGCTACTCCTAACATCCTAACTGTATTCTTAATTACTGTGTTCTCCAATCACTGTTACTAAGAAGATATACTCAGAGAGAATGTGATTTATATAAAATATGATTTTTATGGAGATCTCAAGGAACTTGTTCCTAATGATCAAGAGAAATGAGAATTTAAAAAATAATAGAGGTTTGATAGTGCATCTTACCACTTTAAAGGTACTCTTATAAACACTGTATTATTTAATCCTTATATTAAGTCATCAGCTACCTTAGTGTGGTTGAGTGAGGTCCAAATTTATACAAATAAAAATAATAGTATTTCATAGAGTTTAAGGCTCTTTTAAAGAAAGAATGGACATGAAAGTTTTGGTTTTGATGGTCCCTAATTTGCTGAAATGTCTACAAAGGCTGGGTTGTGTTCCTGGAACTATTACTAAATAGTAGCAATTGGCATCACTTTTTTGTTATAAAAAAAAAGAACAAAGGGACAGGAGACAATTATTTTATCAATCCTGTTATAAGAAGATAGAAGAGTTTTAGAAAATGTTTTTCTTATAGTTTCATTTATTGGTTAACTTTATTAAAGCAAAGAAAATTCTCTTTGTTAGAAGAGAGTTCTCACTATTCTTCCCTGTATTTTTAGAATATTTTTTTTCAACAGAAAATTAAGTCTCATTTAGAAAATTTTCCTCTACTTGGAAACCAATGTCAGATCCAGGGTAGAAAACATATATATCCACAGGCTTTATATTGCCAGAAAGAAGAAAATTATTCTATTAATTAACTTCTACTTTTAAGATTTAAAGAGAGGTATTCATTTCATTCATAGCATACAAAATTTGCTGCCTCTTAAAGTATCTAAAACAAAGACATTTGAATGGAAAGCCAAATATTTTCATAGGCAAGGCAATATAGTAGTATATACCCTCCATATAAAGTATACTTATTCTTTCATGATGAAATGAAAATCTATTAAAAATATTACTTTTTATCCCTGTACATTAAATTTCCTTCGTAGCAGCTGAGCAACAAATTCAGACCTCTTAAAATTTGTTTCAACAGACAAGATGGAGAAAAACTTAAAATGTATTGTGAAAAATAAGTTTGCCTTTTAAAATGAAATATTTTCCTTTACAAACTAAGAGGACAGTTTTTCATAGGTAGAGCTAGTTTGGGCTATTGTCTATACCTAAGTAAGTTCCCATGAACATTAGCTAATGTGAAAGAGGGAACCATCAGCTTGAATTATCTATCATTTATTGCTTAATTTACTGACGCATAAAATCATTCACACAAATATCAGCTTTTGAAGTACTCAACATTCCTAATTCACTGCTATCCTGAAAGTCTTTTATCAATACTTAAGTAAACATGCTCATTTGTCTAAACTACTTTCATGATTACTAAAATGTAGATTATCTTGATGCAAACTTTTAAGCTGAAAATTTAATTTTCTAAAATAATGTTATGACTTCTTGCACATTTATTTAGAATATTTGTTACACAACACTACTATAAGTACTCCAAATGGCTCCTTCTTACACACGCAACAATTCAGTGTCCCACCACTCTGACACGCAAATATGCATGTACACACAACCCACTGTTACTGAATTTCATGAATAAGTTCAAACCTGGCCTTTTTCTCAATAAAAATGTTTTTCTTCTTCATGTGTTGCCATGAGTAGAATAAAAAATTCATGAGGAATACTTTGACAGTACCATTGATAAAAGCAAACTAACTCACCGGAAATATATTAGTCTATTTATAATAACCATTGATAAATTATATCTCTTATCTATTTGTTTACACATATTAGAAACAGAGAAAAAGCAATTTCTAACTCCATGGCCATTATTGTAGCTACCAGAAGCATGTGTTAACCACTTTTCAATTACGCTCCTCAGTTTGACCAGTCACATTCTACAGGATCAGAAGTCATATGTGGCCATTCGCTAACAGAATTCACACAACGTATTATAGATATTTCTGTTATCACAAAAGTTCTCAGTGAAGAACACTACTAGGAGTTTTAAGGATACTGGTACTGTGGCCTGCCAGGTTTAGTCTACAAATATAGCATCCCATTTTGGCGTGCTATTTTGAATCCTGGTTGCTCCACTTTCGATCAAACTTCCTGCTAATGTACCTAGAACGTAGTACAGAACACCCAACTGTGGGTCCCTGCCACACAGGTTGGATATGAAATGGAATTCTTGGCTCACAGATTCAGACTGGTCCAGACCTTGCTGTTGGCAGCCATCTGGGGAATGGGATAGGTCTTTCTGCGTCCTTCTCTGTGGCTCTTTCAAAGAAATAAGCAAGCTTTTTAAAGCTCGTTTTAAGCAAGCTACCACTTTGGCAATATATTTTAATATAAAACTATCCATACAATATACCAGTATGCCCTTATTTTTTATGTAAAAGGGAATAATTAAAATTCATAATATTTAAACAAAAACACCAAGTTAAATAAGGTTTTAATTTGTAGAATGTGGAAAACTGTGCAAATATTTTCAGATTTATTTAGAAATAATCAAGAGTGGGCAAGTGATATCAATAAAAGTTTTACTATATTTTCAAAAGTCTTTGAATAACTTAAAATCAACAATTTTTACACATGGTAGCCCAAATCCTCTTGTATAAAACTGACAAATAACCAAAAAATCTTGTGCATCTTAATGTTTAACTGAATTTAACAACCTATTATCTCTCCTTATATCACCCTTCAGGTTATCTAATGTTATCTTTTTCATTTTTAAACCAGTTAAATCCTTTATAGTTTAATAGAAACAATATTTCTAATTAGTATAAATCACTCTTTATTCTACTATTTCTTACATTTTTTTACACTGAGATAAGTGAAAGATTTTCCTCTCCATAATAGAAGCCTTTTCCTAATTATGACACAACAGGAAAATAAACCAATTGTGCAAATAATTCAACTGTCATTTCTATAAGGTTGAAATGCAACAGAAAGTATAAAAGGATAAAGGGGAAAACACAAACCTATAAAATCCTGACATCCTGTTTAGAAACTATTCCAGAGAAATAAATATATCCTGGATTAGGCAAATCAAAACTAGAATAACAGAAAAGTAACTCTGAACACAGAAGAATTTGTTGAGGGATAGAAAAAGAAAAAATATGTATATGTAAAAATGTGAGTACAGTCAGAAAAAAAAAAGATGTGAATGAACTGTCAAGAGCAAAAAAAGTATGCTGAAGAAATGAAAATAGCTAAGAGACCTCAATCAGTTAAGACACCTTCAACCTACATTGGGTCTAGCTCTTTACTCCGGCTTCTGATTCTATCTGCTCATTCATGTATGCCCTGGAAGACAGAGGAGCACTGCCTAAGTTACTGGACTCTTGCTGCCCATCCTGGAGACAGGGACTGAATTCCTCACTGAGACTTGGCCCAGACCTGGCTATGGCAAACATTTAGACTGCAATAACAGACTGCTGTTACGTCATTCCACCTCTCAAATAAATACATAAATCACTTAAAAATGTATTGAATTCCTAAGAGACTGAAAATTTTCATGGAGTCTAGGAATGTCCTAACGACAAACAGAATGTTAATGGTTCATCGCATTTTTCTTAAAGGACAAAGCTGAGAATGGCAGGACCCCTGATAAGGGAATTTTCTAGGGTCTGACATCACATTAGATTAAAAAAACTCTAGATTCATTTATAGCAATTTAGGATTTTTTTCCACCTGCCAAATGTTCTACTTGCTCTATATAACCACTTTGGTTTACCAAAAATATATATATATATATATATATAAAACCTCCAAATCAATAATTGAGAATTGCAAATGAATTTGGGATGCTGGTAATAACTGTTTGATGATGTCAGACATGCCACTTTTATAGTTAAGGTTTATTATCACATTATTAGTTTCTTAAGAATGAGCATTCTTCTAATCTCTCCTGTTCAGCTCCTGGCATAATGTGTATATGTAGGCGTTGTTAAATAAATATGCATGTTTTAGTAAGTAATTAATTTCCTACTTTAATTTCCTGCTTGGCTTCTCACTATTAGCACTGGGAGGAGACAAGTAGGATTCTTTTTATAAGTAGAATTTCCTACACAGTATGTTCTGAGGTTAGATCGTCAGATCTGAATTAAGGAACTTTGCAACTGGAGGTACTGTTTGGGCAAACTAAATGGAAGAAATTGAATATAATTTCCATTGAAATATTAGCAGATTCAATATTTATTAGTATTCTTTTCTCCATAAGCTGTTGCTTGTTAAGTAGATATGATGTTTATTACACAGATATGATAGTGATGATGATATTTCAACTGTGTAACCTCATATAATTACCACAATGACATGGTGCAATGACTTCGTAGGAAAGTAACTATTACAATCCAAAGTGACATAAATAATATGGTTAGGTCATCACTTTATACATATTTTTAGCACAGTGCCTGCCAAATAATAAACACTCAAAAAGCATTAAAGATTGAAAGAACAAATGGCTAATCAATAAGTTTTCTAAACCCAAATTTTGTGTTCTTTCCTCTATAGTATAATTTGTGAACTTCTAATTAGTCACATACATATTTATACCTATCAATATATTTTCTACATTCAATTTTTATAAGAAAAAAGTTTAACCATAAGTAGTCCCATTAAAATAATGGTCAATAAAGCTTTTTTAAAAAAAATCATGTTCTGATATACTAGCATTGTCCCTGAAAATGACCCATTCTTTCATGTAATATTTAGTAATGGACATACAACAATAAAAATATTTAGTCAATTATTTTAATAAAAATCTAATAATTTTTAAACAATTAGTAATACAATTTACTAAGTACAATGAAAAATATCAAATCTACCAACAGGTATTGCGTGGGCTGCAAAGTCTAACAAAAGTATATCACTGGCATTTTAAGTGATTTCAAACAGATGTCAGGTTTTTGTTTTGTTTTGTTAACTAATTCACCTTAAGCTTGAAAAAACAGAAAGACAAAATGCTATTTTTTGCACTGTGGTCCAAAAAAAGCATGTTACTGTTATATTGTATACATTGTTTTGAGTGAGTCTTTTAAGAGTTTTAAGAGTCTTTTAAGAGTGAGTTAAAATTTTGCTCAAATGATTAGCCAGAGTGGAAACCTAAAACCACTGTAGGCTTAGAAGAAGTGTTCAGAATGAGCCTTCATGACCGAGCCTGCTGATTTATAGTCCAGAACAGAATACATCAATCTGTGCTCCTCATTTATATTTCCTTGTGATATTGCTTGCCTCCTTGGGAATTCTTCAGAAACAAAACATCTCTTGATGCTTTGCCCCCATCTTGAACCACATCATGAGTCAAAGTAAACCTCTTTTCTTCATAATGTACTTAGTCTGGAATATTGTGTTATTATTGTCAGACAAGTAAGTTTAGTAATAAGCTTAGGTCATGATCATATCTGATGTGTAGATATCAATTTACACGATTCTTCTGATACATGGGTGATACACTGGGATATCATTTATTAGCAAAATGGATGGACCTGGAAGTCATGATGTCATGTGCAGTAAGTTAGACACACAAAGACAAATAAAATAACTTCTCTCATATGTGGAAATAAGATAAGTGATTACTAGAGACTGGCAAAGGATAGAAATAAAGTTTACACAAAATGCAGTTGGAAAATGAGATTAGGTTCTACTGTTTCATATCACTATGGGCTGACTCTTGATCACAAGAATGCAGTACATACCAAATACAAGAGAGGAGAATGACTGATAGGACTCTAACATGGAAGGAATATGAACAGGCAGGGATACTGAATACTTAACTTCATCAACTTAGACAATATGAATGTGCTGAAAGAATGCACTCTACCCCATAAAGGTATACAGATATTGCATCTTAATTTAAAATGTTCAAAAAAACCAATAAAATGAATTGGTCCAGGTGGTGGTTAAACAATGCAGATCAATCATATCAACTAATTGTCAGAGAAATATATGACTTAAATATTGTTTAGTCATTTTTTAAACAATTGTTTATTTTTATCGAAAAGACAGATACACAGGAAGAAGGAGATACAGAGAGAAAGCTCTTCCATCTGCTGGTTCACTCCCCAAGTGGCCATAATGGCTGGAACTGAGCCAATTCAAAGCCAGGATCCAGGAGCATCCTCTAAGTCTCCTACATGGGTGCAGCATCCCAAGGCTTTGGCCCGTTCCCTACTGCTTTCCCAGGCCACAGGCAGGGAGCTGAAAGGGAAGTAAAGCAGCCGAGATACAAACCAGCGCCCATACAGGATCCCAGTACATGCTAGGCAAGGAGTTTAGCCACTATACTACCGTGTGGGTCCTCTTTATTCATTTTTAAATATTTCTCTCAGTGATGCTAATCTGGTAAATGTGACCAATATCTAATTCCAATAAAGACATATGTTCATTCTCTTGCATGCTGTATTTAACTGAGCAACAACTAAACAATCATTTTGTATAGTCAAATAGATTTCAAACAGATTTTGAGAGACTTTCCTATGATGGGAGTATTATGTCAGTCTTGGCTTTAAATGTAACATTGTGATCCAATGGGAATATTTTCAACATATGCCTTAATCCTATTTTTGGTTCCTGAAAAGAATTTGCCTTTTTATTATCATAAGTTAGAATGCAATTGTATTTAGAAATTTAA
The DNA here is from genome assembly GCF_017591425.1 of Ochotona curzoniae. Lineage (NCBI taxonomy): Eukaryota > Metazoa > Chordata > Mammalia > Lagomorpha > Ochotonidae > Ochotona > Ochotona curzoniae. Next base: position 66,648,056 of record NW_024466599.1, read on the forward strand.
AGGCTCAGATTTTTGAACCTCAAATGAATATTAACCTATTTCACAGACAAAATATTCCAAATCCCAGATATATATAACCAGAGAACCTTGGTTAGGTGGCCTTTAGGTCACAACGTCACATGAAACCCCAACAGAAAAGGTACCGGTTACATTCTAAATACTGAACTAGCAAGCTTCAGTAGCGAATCAGACCAAAATGGAATACCTCTTTACCAAGCAGAATAATTCACACTAGGATAAATATTTATAGTTTTCTCATAAATTTTAGATGAGAAACTAGATTGTAATGTACTTGCCAACATATTCCTGTATTGAAAGGTAAGGGGGAAAAAAGTGAAACAAGTAGGGAAGCTGTGACCAGAGGGCATCTGAATCCACACGCATCAGAATTTTCAAGTCAAAAGATACAACAAATTAAATTTTGCCAGCCAATAATAGAAATGGACTTCATGTATAATCTTATTTTAGTTTCAACAATTAGAAACGAAAGAAAACAATCTGTGGTTTAGACCATTAAGCTCCAAACACAGAAGTGCAAATTTAATATTATTTCCACTTTTCTTTACAGACCATTGCTTTCACAGAATCTTCTGCAATGACAGAAAAAAATTTATTATACCTAGGACCAAATTATTATCCTAATGAAAACTAACCTAAAACTTAGGAATGTATTCTGATCCTAACCAATACTATGGCCATAGAACATTTCACATCTAGCAACATTTACTAGGAAATACCTCACAGACTTGTAATGATCTGAATAAATAGTTATGATTGTTATACAAAATCACATTTGGATGGACTTCTGAGCCACTTTGGTAAAACAAAAGAATGCTCATGATCTAGGCCTGATCCGTCTTCCATTTCAAGGTGAAGACCAGTGTAAAATAAAACATCTCAGTAAATAATAGTACTGTGGAGGCACTAAGAGTAGGTTATAAAATAGTAAAGGAGAGGAAAAAGACTACCTACAGATACTTCCTAATTATTTCTAACAGCTTAACTGACCGGTATTTTACTCTGTTAGCTCTACCTTCAGACCAGAGAAGGTCTCCCCAAGAAGCCGTTAAACTTATCTGGACAATAAGATGCTGGACTCTATGCTAGGTATATGCTTGCAATGAAGCAATCTCAACTGAACTTGAACTGTGGTTATGTGGCAAGGTGGAGGAATCCACCATGGGGTGAGGGTTGTGGGAGGGGCGGGGGAATCCCAGTGCCTATAAAACTGTATCACATAATACAATGTTATTAACAATAAAAAATATATATCATAGAATCAATACAAGCCATTTTTGAAAAAAAAGGAAAATTTCTTAAGAAGCAAGTTTATAGGTTAAAAACCTTCGATTCCAATTTCTGTGAAATGATGGCAAAAATCAGAGAGAAGGAAAGAGTCATCTTTTTCTCTGATAAAACGAAAAACTGGTTTCATCACTCAAAATATTCAGGGTTTGGTTGTTTTGCTTCAATAGAATTTAAATGGAATTTACTGGTCTTATTTCAGAATTCATTTTTAACTTGGCTGAAACATTGAGAAGAGAAATGTAGTACCACACACCAGAAATATGGACATAGTCTGCCAATTATTATCCACAACTAAAAACACATCTTGGGGGTGAAACTTGAAAACAGCTCATCTGTTTTAGACATTAGGTACAGAAATTGTGAATGTTAGATTATAACTTTCCTGGGAAGGAAATTCAATGCTAGACCTAGGCATTCAGAGATCTCTCTAGGTTCTGCACAAAATGCTCTGTAACATGACAATAAGCAGGTCCGTACACATGTAAACCTGTTTCTCTGTCTTTGAAGTAGAGGCAATAACCTTCATATGATTATTGTAGGGCTTAGTAAGGACCATGCAAATTGTTCAGCACAGAACTAAGTAACAGACCCATATACTTCCCTATAGCTACTTATATACTCCCTATGAGAAAATGGGAAAAATTCTAAAAATTCTAAAATTCTAAGCAAACTTTAATCTCATCATTTTACAATTTATTTATCCCATATTTTTATCTAGCCACAAAAAAAAAATCTGTAGAGTATCAGCAAGAATTTCCATGTCAAGTGATTTCCAAAATGGTGCAGTATAATTAGGAAATTCATGAGTCAAATTCCTGTTTATGCCAGTGCTGTAAAAGCTAATCATTTGTTTGTTTTTCCTAAGACAGACTTGATTAAAGACTCTTGCTTCAATAATTAAATAACCCTGTGCTTAAAGGACTCGGGCTCAACCATGGCTGTGGTGTGCTAAAACCCACGTTAATGCAAAGGGATGCGTATAAATTAGCACATAAGCGTCATTTACATTAACAATTCAAATGCAGTTGCGTTTTCTGAAAATTACCTCGGTATTTCCTATGAATTGTCACATATTTTATGTGCTCCTACTGTAAATACCATTCTGACATCAACCTGCAGGCTCTAGTCACAGCCTCGATCTAGAAGAGAGCTTGGCAAACTTGCTATAAAAGGTCAAAGCAGAAACAGGGTAAGGCTTGCAGGCTGTATTGTCTCTGCTCTAACATTCAGCTCTGTCGCTGCCATGTGAATGCAGTCAAACATAATATATAAACAAGTACAGAAAGCTGCTGTTTTCCTGCAAAATTCTAAAACCTTAAAAAAAGAAAAGAAAAGCCAAGGTAGTGGGTTAGATATGGCCAGAAGTCATATTTAGCCTAATCCTGAATCATATTTTGCTGATTACTAACCCTAGATAGTAACTCCTAGGTAGCACAAACCATAATATTATCTTAGAATATCAATCAATATTTATAGAATTGGTAAGAGGAACAAAGAATAAACTCAATACAAAACTTGACTAATTTCTGAACCTCAAGTATTCTACCTACTCACACAAAAATCAAAATACGTAAAAACAAAAAGAACATGGCAAAGCAAGTTTATCAAATGATTTTTGTGAGTGTAAAAATTCAGTGGCTCAAAATTAAAAAGCATTCCACAAAACAATATGCTTATGGGTAAAGCATTATTTTGCTGATAACTACCACTATTAATTGATAGTTACTATCATTACTGCTTCATTACTGTTACTAACTGCTGCTCTTTTCAATTCTTCACATTTTACAACTCTTAGAAGCCACATACTCTAATGTTGAAGAATACAAATTACATAGCAACTCACCCACAGTTGATCTAGTAGCTTTAGAATCACATACAGACTGAGGTTAAGAGAACAATTCTCAGAATCGCCCTTGTGGTACACACAAGGTACCTGTAATGTAAGGTCAAGGTGCAAGTACTTGACGAGTACTTGTCAAGAAGTCCTTCATCAGTCACTTTGAAAAACCACTTGGAACATTACAAATACCAATTTATTCTGTGAATATTAACAATAAAAAAATAAATTAAAAAGATGTTCTTGACAAGTAAGTTGGGAGAACTAACACCCTTCTGTTGGAGATCACAGTGTAAAATTACAAAGTGTGGATGCTAAGATGCCCTGAAACAAACTACGCTTTGTCCATCCTAAGTTTATTTCTGTAGAGATTCTTTCTTTCCTAAGTGAAATCTATAAACACGGTTCCCCAAAGCACACACTGTGCAAACTATCTTATACTTGAGATGATTAAACTCCTTCGCCCTGGGTATGGGAAAAAGCTCTACTAAGTTCACACTTAACAGTATGAAAACATTCAGTTTCAGCATATATTCCATTTGTGACCCTTTATGCTGGAATTTTTTTGAACCTATAAACAGTCTTACAGAAATCACCCAGATGTGTACAATGATGCAAGCAGAACGAATGGTACACATATCTCAGTATGCATGGAAAAACGTACATACCTGAATGCAACTAATAAAAGAAAAACTATGAAGGTTACCACTACTTAAAGTGTTACATGTAACATTTTTTTGTTTTTGTTTTAGTTTTGAGAAACTTAAGACTAAACTTTGTAAATATTTTTGCACTGACAATTTTTCTTTCATCTCAAAATACATTAATACCTCCAAATAATTTTCACAGGATATACTTATAATACTACATTTTCCTTCAAAAAGAAAATAAAATCCATTGTCACCAATTGCATTTTAAAAAGTTTCCTGATTTCTTTCCTTTTCCGCAATGCATATATGTTGTAATATTGTAATAATGACAAATTCTTAAATCTTAACACAACTTTTTAGGTAAGAATTGATAAACTATTTCATGACAATTTAAAGGGACAAAATCCAAAAAACACTAAGCCAGGTATTATCTGGAAGCATTTATATGAAGTAAATATTGCTAACTTCTGAATACTTTTAATAGGTGGATTACCAAGATAACAAATTAAACAGAAAACACTTCAATCAAATTGCGCAAATAATAAAGTCATAATAATTTTATATTACTATATGTTTCTAAAATTTCTTGAATACAAACTAATTAATGTGCAATAATATTCCAAATTATTGCACTTAAATATACTGCCAGGAAATTAAAACAAAATCATAAGTACTAAAAGTCAAGTTACTGGCTAGTGTGTGTGCTCCTTTAAGGTTCACTTCTGCTGCTGTACATTTGCTGTTCTATCTTATTACTCTAGAACTCATTAGCAGGAAGAATTCTGCTGATTAATGGAGCATGCCATACATTTTCCTCCTTTTAGAGAAGATTTCTAAGATTGTAGGAAGAAGCAATAACCCATTTTAAACCTCAGAGCAGCCATGCCATAGATTTCAGAGTGCTAAATGAACCCAGCAATTTTTGATTATCCTTCATAGTCAAGAAACCAAACGGCATTATAGATGATTTGGTGTTCTTTTTTTATAAGAATGATTAGATTATTTACTGCTTAGGGATTATCAAAGAGATATACTTTCCTCTGAAGATACACCAAACAGCAATTTGTCTGAATAGTTACACTCACATGCTCAATATGACTTATCTACAAACTTTTAACTTTGCTGACCTTAACTGCAGAAGCTGACAACAGGACATCAAAAAAGAATGCCAGCCCTTTTCCCTACACTCCAAGAAATAATTAATTAGTATACTGTTTGATAGCAAGCAAATTTGAGCCAAGGATTCTGTCAGCAGAATTGAGAGGAACCTGAAAAACCATTGATTACCATCACCATTTTCCAACTGATTTAAAATATAAAGACATAAACTGCATATTTTCATTTCAAAAATAACGTGGAGCTCAAAAGCAAAGAGGAAAATGATTATATTCCAATACACAACACCAAATTAAAATGGGGACTGGATTAAGCAAATGGGATGAATGTGTTTTGCTGTAAAAGTGTCTAATTTAGTCGCTTACCTTTTGTATCAATTGTGATGTTTCCAAGTGTCAGAAAGCACATCAAGAAATAGACTGGACTGAACAGTTTACACATACCCATACTGAAACACACCCTTTTGAAAAAACAACAGTATTAATACAGTTAATGAAATAAAGCTGAGAAACATAAGGAATAGGAAAGGCCAGAGTGCTCATATGATCATTTGCTTTGTCTCCAGAATGAACAAGTCAATCCTCTCTATCGCTTTTCCTGGCACAATCCAGACACTGGTGACATCTTACCCTGGCATACTTCTGGGCAGCACAGATGTGGTGGTTTCATTGCTACACATACCTTGATTCTCCTAAGAACTTCTCATTGTTTCTAACAGCAGAGGGTCTTTTTGAACACCTGAACAATTTGGAGCTCAAAATAAAAACCTCTCCATAGAGATTTTTACTTCTATACCCAGATTTTTCCAATATTGCTAACCTGGCATGTCACAGTCAGATATTCCCACAGCTGATTGCTGCCTGAGCCACAAATGCCCTTTCCTCGACACTTAGGTGTGTGTTGCTCAATCTTCTTATAAGTGTGTATTGAAAGAGAAATTATTGAAAAACTACAGTTGTGTTTAGTGTTTTGCGCCACTGTCTGTGTAACTTTGTTAAATTATAGTATTGTGAATGAAAGAAAAAAATAATAAAATCAAGGATCAACATTCAAGTGTTATTACTCATGTCCTTAGAAGAATAACAATATTGGGTTCACCACTTGTGTTAAACTTCAGACCAACATACAAATGCTTCCAACACTTTTGTACATATTTGCTTTTCTCAAGATGGCAGGAAAATGGATATAATTATTTTTTAATGTATTTATTTTTGTTAGAAAATGAGATATACTAAGAGAAGAACAAAGAGGAAGATCTTCTGCCCAATGATTTGCTCCCCAAATGGCTGTAACATCCGGAGCTGAGTTGATCTGAAGTTGATCCTTAGCCAGGAGTCAGGAGCCAGGAGCCTCTTCTAGATCTCCCATGTGGGTGCAGGTCCCAAGGCTTTCCTCAACTGCTTTCCCAGGCCACTGACAGGGAGCTGGGATTAGAACCGGTGTCCACATAGGATCCTGGCACGTGAAAGGTGGGGACCTTAGCCACTAGCTTCTCATGCCAGGCCTAGATATAATTATTCTTCTCTGGAGTCTGCAAATCTTGTAAACATATCAAGGTAATAGCTTCATAAATACTTTAAATAAACTATACAAAAGGCAAAATTTAATTTTGGGGGGTTTTCAGACTACAACAGAATTTAAAAGAGAAAATTTTAAGCATGTCAAATCATTTTCCTCATTCGCAACAGTTTTTCAAAATATGCAGAGATTTGCTTTAGAGACATTTGTTAACTTAGGGAATCTAAGTTAATCCCACAAGTTTCTTCTCAAAACAAAATCTGAAAATCTTAATTGAAGAGTGCAAAAGCAAAACTACCTACTGTGTGGGGGATGGGAGAATGGGATACTGATCCTTAAAGTTGAATAACTTCTGAGTACAGGGACAGTTTTTGCATTTAAGGGCATTAAGTAGCATTTCTGACATGTTTCCACTAAATGCCAGTAGCATGCCACTTCAAATCATTGTAAATTTTAGGTTTTAAGGCAAAGATTTTGCTAACAATGAACACTGGCATGAAATGTGTTTGTTTCATGCTTAGCATCTATGCTAACATTATATAGAAGGTATTTTATCAAATAGCTATAGGTAAAATAAATTTCCAAATTGTAATTTTACAAAAGATTCAAAGGAATCATACAGATATTTTAAAATTTGTCACATCTTGCTGCCTCTTCTTCCTGCATCTCTGCCTGATAAGTAGCAATGAAATAAATCTTTAAAATCACAGATGTGATGCTCTGGTGTAGTAGACTAAACCTCTGCAGTAACAGCATCACATTCCAGGCTAGTTCCCTTCTGATCTAGCTCCCTGCTTGTGGCACGTGAAAGCAATGGAGAAAAGGCCAAGGCTTTGGGGCGCTGCACCCACATGGGAGACTGAGGAGAAGCTCCTGGCTCTGGAACAGCTCAGCTCCAATTGTTGCAACTATCTTGGGAATGAACAATAGATGAACATCTCTCTCTTTCTAGTGTCTCTCCTTCTATTTATAACTGTGCCTTCAAAAAACAAAACACCTCATGTTAAGAATTTAGATTCTGGCCTAAAATATGTGGCTACTGAAATTATGCAATGGCTTACAAGGACAACTAGTACAAAACATCTCCTTTATTTGATAGTGTGAATTTATTCTAAGCCTTAGTTTTGATTTCAGTCAAAACATGCTTAAGAAAGGTTTCTCTATATGTCAATCAGTGCCCGGCATTGAATTTGTAAAAGGATAAATCTTTATTTCAAATGAAGGCAACTGAATACTACATAGAATCTTATTTTGTTACATTTTACTTAGCTCCTGACTGGTTTATACCAAGGATTCTCAAAGTGACACAATGCAACTGCAGAGGCACAAATCTTGCTCAATTGTGATTAACATGCATGTTTAGGCTCTAGAAGTATCAATTTAAGGAAAGCTGTACTGACATTTAGTAGGTGGGTATTAGAAGCCTGATACTGACAGGTCAGTGTGCCTGAGATTGCTCTGAAATGTCCCAGTGACTATTCATCTAAATAAAGAATTTGTTCATAATTGTCTAAACCTGGAATCTAACTTCAAGTAAATGGACACAATCACCTCATAAACCTGCAAAAATTTAAAATTTGTTCCCCAACTAAGAAAAAAAAAGTCACTTACTACAAAACTCCTTAAAACATTAGTCACCAACATAACATACTTTCATTAGCATGCAGGCATAGCTTCACACTCAAAATGCTTCCATATTTCAGTCTAAGCAGATGACTGTCCTTTTATAGCTTCTATTACCCTCATGCCTGAAATTTTCCTATTCTAACAGAATTTTATTAAAAAAAAAAACTTTACTCATATTTCCCCCTTGTATTATCTCAGAAATGTACTGATCTATGAAGTTATATATTACATGTTATATGCTGTTCTTTATTATTAATTGGGTCACCATCTATTGGTAGTTATCAGCACATTTTATTTAAAATGTTGAATATTAAGTCCCGGTAAAATAACAGAATAATAAACTTAAATACCTATCATTTGTAGAAACACACCAGATAATTTAAAGAAAAAGAAAATCAAACAATATTGAACTTCTCAACATGAGCTGTTTAGCAATTACAAAGTAGAAAGAAGTGTGTTTTTGTTTGTGACACTGAACTCCTTCATGACATCTTTATTAAGAACTGGCTACATACTAGGCATTGTCATGGGAGAAAAAGATAAGGAAGTGTAATATAATCTATATTATCGCAGATTTATCTTAATAGCAGAAAAAGGAAAACAAAAATAAAGTAGAAAAGCGAAGTGCCTTTGGTGAACATACAGAAGTGTTTCAAAGTGTTGTATTATAACAGATTAACATCAGGCTCAATTAACAAATCTAACTCCAAATCACTTCTTCAGTAAAGTGCATGTATTTTGTACCCTGAGTCATATTTCACTTTCCCTGATGTATGCTACATCACTGCCAGCTTTAACTCTACCTCCCTACAAGACATACTCTGCCATTTTAATTGCTTGTTTTGTAGTGGGAAATATGCCTTATTAGGGTACTCTAGCCAAACAAGGGACCTAGGTCAGACGGTTCTCTGTGCTCCATCAAGTGTCCAGCAGAGTGCAAACAGGAGATGATCCTGGATGACTAATAAAGGTTGAAGAGCTAATGCCAAGAGAAAGGAGCAGTCACCTTGGCAAACACAGGACAGGCAAATGAGAGATTTTAAGAAGCAGACCCAGGGCCTGGCATGGTGGCCTTGTAACTAAAGTCCTCGCTTTGAAAGCTCCAGGACCCCATATGGGCGCCGGATCTAATCCCGGTGGCCCCACTTCCCATCCAGCTCCCTGCTTGTGGCCTGGGAAAGCATGGAGAATGACCCAAAGCCTTGGGACTCTCCACCTGCGTGGGAGACCCAGAAGAGGATCTGGGCTCCTGGCTTGGGATCAGCGCATCACCAGCCGTTGGGGTCACTTGGGGAGTGAATCATCGGGCGCAAGATATTTCTCTCTGCCTCTCCTCCTCTCTGTGTATCTGACTTTGTAATAAAAATAAATCTTTGAAATAAAAAGTAGACCCAGACTTTCCCTTAATAACACATGTCTACCTCCTGATAAAAGGAAATCAAGATAAGCATGGCCACATTCCAAAATCTCCAAATTTTAGTTTCTTCACAGAGAACATGGAAAATTATATGATGTTGAAATCTGTTTCAGAATCACTTAAATCTGGTGGGAAGCCATACTGAATCAACAATTGTTATTCACTGCCAGTTCTGTGAATTAAGCATTGTGCTTCCCTAATTGCGAGTATATAGCCTATGAATTGTATATGAGATACAACACACAATGGGGTCAGCGTGGTGGCACAGCATGCTAGTCCTCTACCCAGGGACACCAGCATCCCACATATGTGTAAGATCAAGTCCAGACTGCTCCTCTTCTGATCCAATCTCTGCTTATGGCCTAGGAAAGCAGCAGAAGGAGTGTAAGTTCTTGAATGCTGCACTCATGTGGGAGACCCCAAAGAAGCGTGCAGCTTTAGATCAGCTCAGCTTGGGCCATTGTAGCCACTTGGGGAGTGAACCAATGGATGGGAGATCTTCCCTCTCTCCTCTCTCTGTAAAATCTGCCTTACAAGTAAAAATAAATGAATATTTTTAAAAACACGTCACACAAACATACCATGTGGATTCTCCAAAGCAACTGATTCGAAAAAGTGCTACAAGAAATGTGAGTCATATATACATATTCAATTAACAAATTTGTCATTACAAGGTATATAATGTATAGGTTAAAAGTAAATTTTTCAAAGGTGAAAAGCTCTACATTAGACATAAAGTCTGGCAAACAATTGATTTTTATAAATGTTTAATTGCAGAATCAATATTCTAAATTTTCCAGGTAGGGCCCCTTGTTCTCCCTTCGCTCCATACATGCACAAAAAAGCACATATTCTTAAAGGTCCTCTGAATGGTTAAAGTATCCAAGTTTATTATTTCTCATAAATGACATATTATCAAATATCATTTTTATCATATTCTATTTACAACTGTTGTTTCTGACCTTTAATAAAAGCATGTTGAAGTTACTTAGCTCTTTTAAGGTGGTGACATTATGTGGACTCCTGCTAGAGAACCCAACCTGTATAGTTGTGGCTCTTAACACTCAGTTCCCTGCAGAGTGCAGAGAGCATCTAATTGGTGCCAGGGCTTTCAATATATAGTTTAACCCAGGTATGGTTCAGCAGCTTATGGAGCAAAATACAAACATGCATGAAGTAGGGCACAAGAAGTAATCAAACAAATTCTAGCTATGCTGGAAAAGCATATCAGTGAGTGAATGGGTGATTTAGAGTAGAGGAACACACAGTGTACAGATACCCAGGGGAGCTCTAAAGGGACAGAGAAGCAACAAGGACACAGGCAACACAGATTGGGGCTTGATGACTCCAGCACGCGATTCAGTGTTTATATCAGTTCTTCATCATTTGGATATCGAGAAAAGATGGCATTTGCATAACATGGCCTCTAACAGATTCCTCCTAAACAAAGGCTCTAGTTTACTGAACTCAGGATTCGCTGTCACAGCAGAAAGTTTTTGGTATCACCTGCCTGGGTTTCAGAACCTGGAAGTTGGTGTGCAGCAGCACTTTAAGAGACAAACAGACTTACCAATGAAGACTCGTTCAGTTTGTACTCTGGCACCTACATGTACTGTGTAGTAATGGAAAAAAGATAGCTGGCAATATGAACAAAAGCAAAGAACCAAGTCCCAAATATACTGCCTTCATTCTCATTCACATTCATCCACAGTCAGTCAGTGTTTCTTTCACTCTGTCTCTCTCCACCGACACACTGACCTGGTTAGTGAGCTGCATTTTAATTCGAACTGACCTGGGTTACAACTCAGACAATAAAAAATATGAAGTGAAGGCTGCACATAATTATATACCAGAATGTTGTAAGTAGGACGTGGGGATGTAAATCATAGTTCACATATACCTTAGTCAATAAAAATCAGAAAAGCCGGGTCCTGTTTGCAACCAACAGTGTTGTTTCAGCTCTTCAGTGGAGTTCAAAGAGTAATTATAGAGATGGGAGTTTAACTCTCTAACTGGTGATTACACAGAACTTAATGCCATAATTTATTTAGTCATTGTGGTGCTACTTTAAGATGAAAATTTGAAAGTAGGCTCTTTAAAATGTGACATTGCAAATATGCCATTTTAAAGGTGAATTTTGTTATTAACCATGTTTGAAAGCTTCTCAAAAGCCCTTATAAGCTATGCCTAAGGATAAAAAGCAAATATAAATATTAGTGGTAGAATAGTGTCATTTTACATATGCAGAAACAGCATATCTAGGTTAAGCACAACCGATTTCAAGACAAACAGCCAGACAATGGTTAAATTGAGATGTGAGAGCAATCCCAGAATCCCAGCAGACTGACATGACAAAGCTGCCTTTTATACCTTCCCAAACATTTTGATATGAAACAACAACACTTCATTTCTATCTCGCTGTTAGCACAAAATCTGGCAAATAGAAACTGCTTGATAATTTTGTGAGAGATGAATGACTGAAAGCCTCACCAATCAGCTTTATACCAGAACACTCAGGAGTAGAACCAAATATTCCCCAGTTATCTGGCAGAGGGGAGCTCAGTTAGTAAAACACATGAAACACATTTGCGGGAAAACAGCACTTGACAATCAGGACCAGTCCCTGCCCCAGACACTCAGATGCTCTTCAGGCATTAGGACAGAAAATGTCCAGTTAGTTAAGACACAGAAGCAAGGCTGATATATACATCAGATATCTCATTTGTTAATATCTCATTTGTTAATGTGACAGACTTAAAATCTAGGAGCAGGCATCGTGGTGGTTAACTTGCTGCCTGCAGCACCAGCATTCCTGTACAGGTTCTGGTTCAAGCCTCAACTGATTCACTTCTGATCCACCTCTCTTCTAATGGAAGACAACAAAGATGCTCCTGGCTCTAGGCTTTTGTTTTGGGTCAGTCTTGGCTGTTTTGGTCATTTGTGAGAATGGTGAACCAGCAATAAAACATGTAATTCTGTAATTCTCTCTTTCAAATAAATAAATCTTAAACACAAGATTTGAGAGTTATCACAGCTCAATATTTCACATAATGTTTTATGTGATTTACATAAGCTAATTCATGCTGTCTAAACACAAATTCTATGCAGAGGTACTTTATCATCAGTTAATATTTACATGGGAGGGAGCAAAGGGTCAAAATGATTTCTCAAAATCAGTCCTGAATGATAGTCTGATTTCAGAGTATATGTTTTTACCACATCACTATATTACGTTTAATAGAAAAAAGAGAAGGATGCCATCATGAAAAAAAAGCAACTAGACATAGAAGGGTTTCAAGCATGCTAAAATGTTACCAAACATCAAATATCAAAGAAATTATTATGTGATACTCCATTCTTCAGCTATGCGCCATTTTGCAAACTATATTTCAATCAAAAATAAAAATTTAGGGGCTTGCATCATGACCTAGCAGGTAATGCCACCTTCTGTGATGCCTGAAATCTCATTGGTACTGGTTTGTATTCTAGCAGTTTCACAAATCTAGCTCCATATTAATGGTCTGAAAAAAGTATGACCCAAAAGAATGCTGGCCCAAGGGCTGTGATTCCTGCTATCACACGGGAGACATAGAAAAAGCTCTTGACTCCTGGTTTCAGCCTTGCCAAATCCTGGCCATTGTGGCCATCTGGGGAATGAACCAGCAAATGGAACACTGTTCAGTCTCTCCTCCTGTATATATAACTCTGACTTTCAAATAAATAAATACATATTTAACAAAATACTAATTTAGTAGTACTAATTTAGAAGCACACTGTATGAAAATCATCTCAGTGTCCAATTTTTCCTCTGGCACCATGTGCCCTTCAGCAAATCAATTACCTCTTTCATTTTCATTTTTTTATATGTAAAATGGGAATTCTGCTTTCCTTATAGTTGTGGTGTGATGATTAACTTCTCAATTAGAGGCATTTCTGTGTCATAAATTGGAAGTGCTGTTATTGGCACGTATTAAACAGGCATCAATGCTGTTACACTGTTAAATTTATTGCAATGCACAGAACAGCCCCTACAATAAAAATTACCCAGTTCAGTTCTCAATTAATTTCGTAAATAAAAAACCCTCAGAAAACAAACGTTTTTAACATTCCTGGAGTAATATTAATAAAGAATCAATGGGCAACTTTTACTTTGTCTTTATCTCATGCACAAAATTCATTGTGCTAATTTAGAATTAAATTTTATAATACTAATGACTTAAAAGGATGCTTATTCCGGGCCTGGCAGTGTAGCCTAGCGGCTAAAATCCTCGCCTTGAACGTGCCAGGATCCCATATGGGCGCCGGTTCTAATCCTGGCAGCTCCACTTCCCATCCAGCTCCCTGCTTGTGGCCTGGGAAAGCAGTCGAGGATGGCCCAAAGCCTTGGGACCCCGCACCTGCGTGGGAGACCTGGAAGAAGTTTCTGGATCCTGGCTTCAGATCGGCATAGCATCGGCCATTGTGCTCACTTGGGGAGTGAATCATCAGACGGAAGATTTTCCTCTCTGTCTCTCCTCTCTGTATATCTGACTTTCCAATAAAGAAATAAATCTTTAAAAAAAAAAAGATGCTTATTTCTTTTCTTTCACCCAGGAGAGAAAAAAATGATCAAGAAATCTAAGTGTCTGAATTACTCTGCAATTTTTGCTGATTCCATCTCACATTAAATGACCCGAGTTTTAAATAACATTTAAAACAACTGGAAACCAGGGCTATCATTCTGGCCCTAAAATCTTGGTGGCTTATCCCCAATATTTTTGTACCCACTGGAAAAGGTGAAGAAATTTTTGTAACAAAAAGTGTAGGACTTAATTTCAAGGTGACTTTTTCTGGTCAAAACTTCTGACTCCTCCTGCCCTGTTTAGGTGACAATGTGTGACATTCAACACTAGAGATCAGAATCATTTATTTATCTACCCTTCTCAATTACTTGAAGCATTTGCCTTTCTGAGCTAAAATTTGTGGGTTTTGTTTCTTTGTTTTAGACTTAAAGATTAGTCCTAGAAATTGGACCATTCTCCTGAAGTAGTTGATGAGATGTCAGGCAGAAAGTGTCGTTAATGGAACAGGAGATTGCCATGTTCAACAGAGAAGGCAGTTGTGAAGTGACACATTGAGCCTTGAGAGTTCACCAATAACAAGTTTCCCGTATTAACAGAATTGTGTTATCTGTAAGTATAAGGACCAGAGATTTGGCCATAATATTAGCTGTTGTCAACTAGCATCTGTAAACCTTCAGCTTCCAAAAATTAACATTTATTGCTATTTTACATATATGCTGTTTTTCCAACTATCATAATAGCTTATTATGGGCATTGGAGGCTGGCAGTTAAGATCCTGCTCCAACACATGTATTTCCTTATTATAGCATCTGGGTTTAAGTCTCATACTGCCAACCAAGGAAGGCACTAAGCAATGGCTTAAGCTGTTTAAGCCCCACCATTCATATGGGAGACCTGTATTGGTTGCCAGTTCCTGACTTTGACCTGGACCAGATCCAGCTGTTACAGCTTTCTGAGGAGTAAACCAGTGGATAAGAGTGAACAATAGATGGGAGCCCCTTTCTGTCTCTCCAACAAACTAAAAAACTATAAAGCTCTTAAACAGTCAGTCAATAAATTGATCTTGTATTCTATAACACTGCAGACTTCATTAGTTCTCACAGTTTCCGTTAAAATTGTCTACACCCAGGGTAATCCTTCTGTAACAAGAGATTATTTTACTTCTTACTCATCAATCTGGTTGCCTTTAATTTCACTCTCTTCTACCTAATTTTCCTGGGTAGTACCTCCAGTACAAAGTTGAATAGAAATACCCTAAGCATTCTTGCCTTGTTTCTGATTTTAAGGAAAAGTACAGTCACTACTCAGGCTAAGTACAATTTCAGTTGTCATATTCCATATCTATTCTTTATTAGGATGAGGACGCTTCTGTTCCTAGCTTGCCACCACAGTGAAAATTTCAAATGGTAAAGCAACGTTGCATTATAAATCCTCCTGAGTCATAATTTGGTCTACTTTTTAGAAGTTTTTGGATTCTACTGAAATACAACTTATATGAAGTTTTACATCTGTATTTATAAGATGCTGAAACACAGTTTCATATTGTTTAAATTATTTTGTATAGTATTTGCATCATTACAACAAAATAAAAAAGACAAAAGCAAGTGCTGGTGGTAAACCTTTGGCAAAATTAGAGTCCTTATTCATTGTACATTGCCAATTAGAATGTAAAATAGTACAGCAGATCTGGAGAACTATCAGGCAGGTCTCAATACATTCTATATAGATATATCATTCAGCTAGAGATTCCACTCTTAGATAGAAAACATATGTTCATAGAAAAGATTGTGACAAATGTGCTGACAGTAGTGTTACTTATGATAGCCAAGATATGGAAAACCCAGATATCCATCCATTGATGAATGGATAAGCAAAATTTGCCATAATGATACAGCTAAATATTATTCAGTGACAAAACAGAATGAAATTCTAATCCAAGTTACATTAAGACATGAAGTGAAGGAAGGAAGACACAAAATTTCACATGCTGTATGCTTTCATTCATTCCTGAATAGGAAAGTTCATAAAGTCAGAAAGTAAATTAACACTGGTAGGCACTTGGAACAGGGGAGAATAGTGGAATGATGACTAATGACTGTAGAATTTCCCATTGTACCATAAAAACATGTTTTGGAATAACATTTGATCATTTCACAATGCTATAAATATGCTTAAATTCACTTTAATTGCATTTTAAAAGTAAATTTTACTTTGTTAATTATATCCCAAGAGTCACATGCATTCAAACCACAGACCCTATTTCCAAAAAGTATGAAATTTAAAACAAATAATATTTTCTTATATGTAACAATTTGTTTTAATTAATGAAAACTTGAGATCCTGAGAAATTAAATGACCTCCTCAGAATCACAAGGAAACATGTAAATTTAAATGGAAAAATTTCAGTCCTGGACTGCTATCAGAACCGTTTTTTCTTACATATAAATTTTCTCTAATGATGAAAGCAGGAGAGCAAGGGGCTTTGGGGGAAAAAAACAAACCCAAACAAAAGCAATTTTATCGATTACTTTCCTGTTCTCAAAATACTTTTTTGCATGGCATTCGTATTTTCCTGAACTTTAAAAAAAAATGTGCCAACAGATGAAAAAATAAATAGTAGGCATCAGACACTTGTCTGTATAAAAAGATTAGTGAAAAGGAAAGCATTAGGTCTGCCGCCGAAAAAAAAACACTAATTCTACATCTCAGATGGAGACAGCAGCTCTTCAAAGAACTTCAATAGATTTTTCCTGGCTTTCCTGTTTTCCTAAGTTTCATCTCCCATTCGACCCCACTCACCCACATTTTCATCTTTTCTCTCTTCCCTTCCTGAAGAGCAACCTGATTTTTTCTAGAATATTTACCACCTCTCAAGATAGACATAAAATGTGCTTAGTTTTAAAGAAACTTGAAGCATAGCTCTGTTTTGAAAAAAAAAAAATTGCAAATACTCAGAATTCCAAGCCAGTGATGATACTTAAAATTTATAATGTTAAATAAAACAAGTATCTGTGACATACGCTGAAAAGAAAAAAAAAACCTCAAAAACAAATGAGTCTAGGAATTCCTACATCATGACTGACAGAAAAGGTTAAACATGAGTGTCTTGTACCTGCACCCAAACTACATGAAGCAGAGAGGAGCCTACAGCTCACTATGCAACTTTGCATGTAGACCTGTTCAGATAGCCAGGTCTCTCCTACTTTATATTCAACACAGTTTCCAACAAAATGTACTGTACTATTTACTCTCCCTGCAACTATATTAAACCTAGATTCACTATTGTCAAATTTAAATATCACTGTTTTGATGATTATATTCGGAATATTCCATTTTAGTTAGTCTGAGACACCCAATTACCACTCTTACGTTTTTAACTTTGCTATCGCCAGAATTCTGCTTTTAATTGTGCATCATTAGATGCACAATATTAAGTCTACTTTGGAAACAGTTATAACTCAGTTTAGACAGTTCTAAAGACTAACAGATTCTTAAAATCAGGTTTGTTGCACACACTGTAGAGTTGGTCAAAAGAATATCTGAGCCAGAAGGACCATATGGTTTATGATAGCCATAATGTTGTACACTCACACTCTAGTTTGATGGTTCCAAAGCAGTTTAATGTTTACTGCTTGACTTAACAAGAACAATAAAAAAAATTAATATCAAGGCCATTTTAAACTACATATCTCTCTCATTTAGAACTGTAGAGACTTATTTCCAAAACAAGTCCTTATTTCTTTGCTGAGCTCCTTATTTCTTTGATGAGGCTATAATGCAGTCACAATAATGTAAATCCAAAACTTCTATACAGTGAGTTAGCTCTTATTTTGTCCATCTTCCTCATTTCAGTCTCTATTATTCATTTAAACAGAAAGTAACTTTTAAAATAATTTTATTAAATTACTATCCTAAATGTGAATAACTCACACTTAGCTATATTTTAAAAACCAACCAGATTCTATTTCTTACAAGTGTTATTTTCAATATGTTAAAAGACAAGATGTGTTTAACTAAACAATAAAAACAGGAGCAAAATAAACTAAAATAAAAGTGATGTGTTTCCAAGAAAATGAACATTCTTTACTGAGTTCCAAAAATTGTAACTTAGAAGTGAAAACATGACATACAAATAATATGATATAAACAAAAACTCCTTTAAACATTGAATCGGTTCCAATGGTATTCTATCCAGTAAGTACTACATAAGGAATGTTTTTATAAAAATTAGGTGCATAATTGGGACTATACCTATTTTTTGACTACTCACTGTTTGAAGATATGCTGAAATAGAGATCAGATCTTGAAAATGATAGGCCCACCAAGAGAACTATAATTATTACTTAAAATCTAACATAACACTTTTATCTCAGTGGTACTAAAAACTACTTCTTCTGATTAAATTACATTTTAAGGAATAACACTTGAACTACCACAAGAAAATAACAGTTATATGTAAGACAGACTTTCTCTCCATTTAAAAAAATGCTCTTATACTGACACAGGATACAACTAGCTGTTGATGTAATCACATGATAACTGCTTAAGAAAAAAAGTAGAAGCACACATTTTTATAGTTTTTACAGGGAATACATAAATCTAGACCAATAAACTTAAAAAGCAAAGGTAGAGTCTACTAGTGTGGCATACTGGATAAAGCTGCACCTCCAATTCCAGCATCTAATGCAGGCACTAGTTCATGTTCTGGCTGCTGCACTTCTAACCCAGCTACCTGCTGTTGACCTGAAAAAGCAGAAAAACGGCCCAGATCCAGATGTCTGCCACACATGTGGGAGACCTGCATGAAGGCCCTGAATCCCAACTTTGGCTTGGTTCAACCCTAATCATTGCAGTCACCTCTCTATATAATGCTTTCAAATAAATAAATTTTAATAATAATAACAGTAAAAAGGTTGCAAAAGGAACACTGTGGCATATTTGTGTAAGTCATTGCTTGGGATACTCTTATGCCATTATAATAACACCTGTTTGATTCCTAGATACTTCTACTTCTTTTTTTTTTAAAGATTTATTTATTTTTATTGGAAAGTCAGCTATACAGAGATAAGGCAAGATAAAAAGGAAGATATTCCATCTGCTGTCTCACTCCCCAAGTGGCCACAACAGCTGGTGCTTTGCCAATCCAAAGCTAGGAGTCAGGAGCTTCTTTCAGGTCTCACCCACTGGTGCAGGGTCCCAGTACTTTGTGCCATTCTGAACAGCTTTCCCAGGCCACAAGCAGGGAACTGGATGGGAAGCAGAGCCGCCAGGATTAGAAATGGCATCCATATGGAATCCCAGCACATGCAAGACAAGGGGTTTAGCCACTAGGCTACCTCCCGCTACTCCTACGTTAAATTCTGCTTTCTGCTAATGTTTCTGGAAAGGTAGCAAACAGTGGCAAGTACAGTTGGGCTCCTGTCACTCCTGTGAGAAATACGGAGAAAGCTGACACCTCCTTGCTTCAGCCCTCACCGGTTCTAGCTATTGTGACCATTTGGGGAGTGAAACAACAGATGGAAGTGCTTATGCACCTGTTCTCCCTCTCGCCTCCCTTTCTGCAACTCCTTTTTCCTCTCCTTGTTCCATTTAAATAAAGAAATATTTTTTAACTGTAAGGGATAGAATAGGATCCATTTGAATTCAGCCATACTGTTTGAAGCAACTTTGTGTAATGTAGTCTCTCCGACCACAATTTTGGTCAATAATTCCTCATAGGTTACCAGTGACCAGGAATGGTAATTAAGACTCTGGCACTTATGGCACTGAATCTTAGCCATCAAAAATGGGTTTCAGTTCATCCTTTTCTTCATGAGAAAAATGTCATTGTGCACACAAACATATCCTACACGAAACAGAAATCGTTCTTGTATAACTCACCCATGTTTTCAAAAATTTACAAGGCTTGCTATTAGCCACTATTGGTGGAAGACAATTTCTGGAATGAATTTACTGGTTAGAAATAGAAAGAGGTAGAAATTAAATTAAAAAGTAAAGCAACTATAAGAAATTCAAGTTATTTGCAGAATAAAGTGGCATTTGTCCTTTTCACATATAAAGAGATCCCCAAATTATGATTTGCCTAGTTAGCAGAATATTCTTGTCTTCATTTGCAGTAAGAGTTCCTAATGTTGCAAAAACCTAACAAATGGCATATGCATGAGTCATCTATTATGATTTTTCCTGCTCTGTTCCTCAGTTGAGATGGATCTGCAGTTAATGCAAACAAAACCCCATCTCCCTTCAGTTTATGCTTCCCTCTATCAGTTTTTCAAATTTGCCTTATAGTTAAAATTATGATTATCTTCCCGAGTCTCTCCAGACTCTGCTTCTTTTTTAGAAGTTGCAAGACAGATAAAAAAATTATTAGAGCTATCCAGTGATACAATATCTTTATCATGCTTCAATGATGAAAATTTAAACCTAACCTCTAAAGATCACAACTTCTACAGATAAGATCCTCAGCCCACAGCCAAGAAAGCTCAGTGCTTGCTTTGTTTTATTGCCCAAAGGAACTATGATCAAAGCTATGGGACCTACTATACAAACTTTTACTGGATCTCATTGCTTTATGTCTGCTTCTTATGGTGATGATGACCTAACCATTAAATAAAACATATTTGTGCTATAGGTACATTGTCTTTAGATTTTGAAATTCCCAGAAGAGTGATTATAGAAACAAACTAACCATCACTGAAAAGTCAAGTTTACTATTTAATGCATTAGGTTTTTACCCTCAAGGTGAAGGTTTCCTAAAGTTTTGAACGTAATCATTAAACAAGAAGTGAATGCATTTTGCCCTAAGAAATGCAGCTGCAGGACAGAAATCATAACCAAGATGATCAGCATTGCACAAAAATGGCTTAGTCTTGTTATCTGGGAATTACAGAATGACTCTCTGTAATAGATTGTATAAATAATTATTTTACGACATATTTGGCCCCAAAGAAAATAAATTACATTTTCTTCATATTAAGAGTATGGAATAGAATTGTCCTAACTGTACAGTAAATTCAACATATCATATGCAGCACATGTATTTCTCTTATTGTTCCTTAATCTGACTAGAAATTACCTCATTAATTTGTCAATTTTGACTTCACTGTAGCATCTGCTTGGTTGCTGCTGCCCATTAAGATTGGTCTGGTGTCAGAGAGAGCATTCACTCAGTGTGGCCTATCTGAAGTGAACAGCTGTCTGTGTGCCACTCTCTCCTACTTTGCAGCAGTCAAAGCACAAGAAAACCATGTCACATTCTCTAATGTACTTTTGTTTACAGTGAAATACATGTACTCTCACTTTAATTTCTTCCAACAAATTAATTTACAATTTTCCAAATAAATTTACCAAAAATGTTCATTTTAGTGACGTGCCTAAAAAACTGTAAGTCCAAAAATTTTTCATCAATGATTATGCTGCTATTTTCCTTGAGCATTGAAGATACGGGGATTAGCATATGTGCTTAAGAAGGTACATGGTGAATTTCCACCCCCTATATCTTAAAAGCCATGTTTGCATGAATGGTTTCTTCTATTTACTAAAAAGCTTTGAAAGCAAGAACTTTTTGTTTCTATTCATCATACACAGATCCTTACAAATAGCCAACTAAGTAAATATTTGCTTAATGAATTAAGTTATCTTTGCATTGGGTATTATTCTAGTTTAATTTGAGTTCAAATAAAACTAGACCTAATATGTGTTATTTCCATTCTCCTGAGGAAAAACAAAGCAACATGACAATCAACACTTCACTTTTTGTCTGCCATGTGAAAAAGAGGGATGAAGCAAGGTATTAAAACACAGTTGTGACATTTAGCAAAGAATCGTAGCAAAATTCTGAGAAGAAAAACATGTTTTGAAGAAATGAAGCTAAAAACATCAAAATCCATGATATAGTTTCTGCTGATCTTTACTGGTGAGATATGTCTCCTGTAGATGGGTTTTGTATTTTTAATCCAGTCTACTAATCTATGATATTTGGTCAGTTTAAGCCATTTACATTCAGGGTTAATATAAATAGGTGGTAATTTGACCTGTCATTTAGCATTTAGTTCATTGATTTAGTCTTCTGTTCTTATTTTACTGGGATGTTTTGCATAGTTGCCTTTGGTTTTGGTGGGTGCTATTCCTCTTCTCTGTCAAGAGAACATCTTCCAGTATCATTTGCAGGGCAGATTTGGGAGAGGTGTATTCCTTTAACTTTTCTTTATTGTGGAAGTATTTTATTTCATTTTCAAAGACAATGGAAAGCTTTTCTGGGTACATTATTCTAGGGTGAAATTTTTTTTTGCTTTTAGAATCTCAGATTATACAGTAACATCATTTTCTTCAAGAAGGTTTTTGATTTCCACCTTCATTTCAGCAGCACATTAGTCATTCAGGAGCATGTTATTTAACTTCATGGCATTTTTTATTTCTTTTGTTCTTCCTGTTGTTCATTTTGTTTTGTAGCTATTCATTTTGGCTAGGAACTGTGAAATGGAGACCGTCATATCCAGTGGCATGTTGTTTAACTTCATGGCATTGTAAATTTCTGTTTTTCTTTCCATTTGTAGTTTTGTTTTGTGGTTTTTCACTTGGGGGGATGTACAGTGACTGTGTAGTGGAGACTGACATGTCCAGATGTGAGGATACAGTGTGTATCTCTACTTCCGGATTGTGGATGGACTCCCAGCTAAACTGTTGAATGTGTCTTGAAAAAGGGATGCTGGACTCTGCTATTGTCCATGCTCGCAATAATGGACTTATAACTGTCTATGAGGAACTGCTGTAATGATATGGGAGAACCCAGTGTTGGAGGAGGGAATAGGGGGTCCAGGGAAAGGGATAAGTGAAATCCCAAGGCCTATGGAACTGTACCATAATATAATAATGATAATAATAATAATAAACAACATTTCTAAAAAGCAAAAAAAGCATACAAAAAAAGAACTGTAAGGAATAAAAGTGCAATAAAAAATTTACTATCTGAACTTCTGATGTATTTGAAGTTGTCCAGTCAGAAGAATGTTTCAATTAAGCAAAGGAAAAGACATTTATGTTATCCCAAATTTTTCACCATTCCAAGACTCATGTTTACAACAAGAGTCAAGCAGTATTCTATCCTAAGCCTTAGCAAAAATGCTACCACTTACAAAATAAAATAGTATGTCAGGTGACCAATAAGTCAATATAATGAGATCCAGTGTTTTCTTTATAGTATGGTGGCAGAGACAATATGCACTCCATATCTTCCCATTTCAATGATGGA
The DNA here is from genome assembly GCF_017591425.1 of Ochotona curzoniae. Taxonomy (NCBI): domain Eukaryota; kingdom Metazoa; phylum Chordata; class Mammalia; order Lagomorpha; family Ochotonidae; genus Ochotona; species Ochotona curzoniae. Next base: position 66,671,340 of record NW_024466599.1, read on the forward strand.
GACATAAAAGTGTATGGCTTTAACAAAAAGATACATTTTCTTTCCATGGAATTTGTTCTATATTATGAAATAATAATTTACAATTATCCAGTGGTACAAATTAATTTTCATTTTTTAGTTTGTTCAAAAGCATTTTGCATAATATAAATAAAATTCCTCTCTTTCAAAAATATTTATTTGAAAGGTGGAGTCACATAGAGAAGGAAGGAGAAAGGGGGTGATGAATAGGAATCTCCCATCTGTTGGTTGACTCTCCAGATTGCACAACAATCAGGGGTGGACCAGGCCAAAGCCAGAAACTTCATAACTAAGCACTTGGGAAATGTTCACTGGTTTCCCTGGCTCATTGACAAGGAATAAAATTAGAAATCAAGTAGCCAGACTCAAACCAGTACCCATATAGGTAGTAACACAATGCTGCCACTGAAATTTTCTTAGAAAATTCATTTTCATGTATATTCAGTTTTCTTTAGTGATGACCACGTGAAAGATAAGTTATTTCAGGTGGATTTGAACTCTAATTAACATTCCTATATGACATTATTAAATAATTGCATGTTAAATCAAGCCTGATTCTAACTTCTACTGACGTCTCTTAAGTGAACGAACAGGATCCATTTATCCTGACACAAAAATCAACTTCTGATGCCCAATTTCAGATGAGCTCAGCTCTGGCCATTGTGGCCATTTGTGGAGTGAGGGAGCAGATAAAAGCATCCTTTACCACCACCACCACCTCCTCTCACTCTGTAAAAATCTGCCTTTTAAATGAAGATAAATAAACCTTTAAAAATATACCACAAATACAATATCCCATTTTAAATTTTAACAGCTAAATATGCATTAACTAGATATACTGCTCATTAAACAACAGATCTAATATACTATCAGTTAAGGAAGACAAAAATAAAATTTTCATTTTATTATAATCTCTCAACAATTTATGGAAATTTGGGAGTGGGTAGTTAGTCTGTTAGGTATCAAGCTTGTGTCCAATCCTGGAGAACACGGGATTGGTTCCCAGCTCTGGTTCCTGACCCATGCTTCTTGCTAATGTAGTCTCTGGGAAGCAGAGGTGATAGTTCAAACAACGGCATTTCTGTCCCCTCCAAGAAAGATCTGGTTTGTATTTCCAGATCCTGGCTCTGACTTTAGCCCAACCACAGGGGCAGTGGTAGACTTTGGAGATGTGAATCAATGACTAATAGATAACATTACATTTATCTGACTGTCATGTCCTATCTTTCTGAAATATTTATCCATTTTAAAATCAATGTATTTTCTTAACATTATAATTATATACATATATACAGCAAATACACACATACATAAATGTATAAGATATATATGTAAGATATATATATATCTTATATAAACATAGGTAGATATGTTATATGTGTTTATTTTTATAGATGCTATATGTAACTACTGAAATCATTTTTTATCTTAAGGAGAGTTTGCAAATGTTGCCTTTATATTTAGACACATTTATTTTTATTTCCTTTAGAATATACTTCAGGGAGTTCTACCAAAGCTGAACACTAACTTAGAGCAGCAATGAATTGGGGTAAGCAGAGAGCACAACTGGTTAAGCCTCCACTTGTGGAGCTGACATCCCAAGTACCCAACTGTTTGACCCAGATTACTGCCACTCTGTCTGGGACATCAGCAAAAGATGGTCCAAGTCCTTGAGCTCTGCACCCATGTGGGAAAACTGAAAGAAGCTCCAGACTCCTGACCCACCCAGCTCCTGCTCTTATGAGTACCTGGCAAGTAAACCAGCGAACTGAAGATCTTTCTCTCTCCTTCTTGCTCTGTCAATCTGTCTTTCAAATCAAAATAAATTTTTAAAGAAGTAGTGTATTGTAATAAAAATCAAACATTTTATAGATTTTAATTTTCAATCTTAGAAGATAAAAATCCTTGAGGCCCTTTCACATAATAGCTATACTATTAAGATATTTTTAAATCCTGATAATATTCAAATTGATAATTTTCTAGCTGAAAGCATTAACACTTAAGTTTTTAAGTCTCTCCCAATGATTTTCTAATGGGCCAGATGACATTTGCTTTTATTAGAATAGCAAATTCTTTCCTTCTCAATAAATTTGAAGAAAAGGTACACGTTTTCATGAAATTTTCAATGTCATTTTAGATATATGATGAGGTAAAATTTAAATTAAAATCATTGAGGCTGGCATAAAATTTTATCTCAAGAAGCTTATTTATGAATATCTATATGAATATACACAAAAGAAATGAATTTAAAAACATGTTTTAAAGGAAAATCACAAAATTTTACTTAGGAAACATGTTTTCTGATTAAAACTGACCTCCATTCAAGCTACATTTACATTTTCCTATGAGGCAAGGACAGGGCTTACCAATATGTTCCCATATGGCATTGGCTTCCTTTATAAATTATGCTTTTACATTTCACAAAAGTGTATGTTGTACTAAAAATGAGATACCTTTAAAACAATGGAAGAAATGTGATCATCATCGACAGCCTATTCTCTAAACAGTAATGACAAACGTGATTCACCTATCTTTCCCTCAATTATTCCAACTCTTTTGAACTCTTTCTGCCCAATAGTTTGTTTGAAAATTAAGACCACATTTGAAATCAGTCAATATCCAATGCACTTGTTCATAATATCCTCTCGGTGGTGAAAAGCAGGCATATATGATCCTTAACTACCACAAAATGTCAGGTGATGGAAATTCTTATCAGAGTTGCCCATACACCAATTAAATCTTGTATGCGGCGCCACCTCAGTTTTCTTCCCAATCCCAATAGACATTAAAAAGAAAAAAATAATAACAACATCTAAAATTAATAGCATTCCTGTAGCCTGTAGGTCTAGCCTGTTACATGAGTTCTCCCTTGACAATCATGAAAAGCCTTATTAGTTTGTTTCCCCTGGGCATTTATCAGGTATGATGAGGGAAATGTTACATCTTCCTTGGAAAAGAGCACCATATCTCCCAATCTCTCTGGAATGTTAGAGAAAAGCCATTAAAAAGCCATTAAACCAGAAAGATTTCTAGGTAACTTAGGATGCTGATTCTTTCCATTTAGAAATTCCATTTCAATGCAATTGCAAAAAAATTTTAGTGTCTGTCACTTGTTAGGAATGAGAGTGAAATTCATTCAACATCAGTTAATAGAAAATGTGAGACATAATGCTGCATGGGTAGACAGGCTGCCAGTGGATAGAAACAAATGGGAGGTAATGGAAATTAATGAATAAAGGAAATCCAATCCAAGCTTCTGGGAAAGTGTACTGTAACTGCTTTGTGCATTAATAAACCAAACTTTATTTTATTCTTTAAAAGGAAAATAATCTATCTTGATTTAATAGGCTAACACACCTTCCTAAATTATGTAAGTTGGTATCAGGTGTTACTCTGTTGGATATGTTTTTAAATTGCATGATTTCCTCAGTTAATAGTCTTATTATGTCTATTTCTTTTAAGATTTATTTTGTTTTTATTACAAAGTCAGATATACAGAGAGGAGGAGAGACAGAGAGGAAGATCTTCCGTCCGATGATTCACTCCCTAAGTGACCTCACAGCCAGTGCTGCACCAATCCAAAGCCAGGAGCCAGGAACCTCCTCCAGGTCTTACATGCGAGTGCAGACTCCCAAGGCTTTGGGCTGTCCTCTACTGCCATCCCAGGCCACAAGCAGTGGAGCTGCCCTGCCGGGATTAGAACCAGCGCCCATATGGGATCCTGGTGCTTTCAAGGCAAGAACTTTAGCCACTAGGTCACAGTACCAGGTCCTATGTTTATTTCTTACATGATATCAAATTGCCAACAATGTAGAAGGCTGCTGGTAAAAAGTATCTTTCTTCAATTTATCAATTTAAGTAAATAAATTGGGTTCTTTTCAATGTCTATTTTAAAATTGTCTCCTCCTTTACATTCTCCAGTTGAATCCTACATTAGGTTGTGATCTTCCATTAACTCTATCTTAAACATATAATTTAAATCTCTGATAACCAAATGGAGACATAAATGTAAGCAAAGACTGAAATTTAAAAGATAATATGTGTGGATTATTGTAGTATTTTACAGGTATATTCATTTGAAAATATGTAGTAAAATAATTTCCAATATTTATATTTCCTTTAAAACTTTCCTTTGGAAAAGGAATAGTTTAATTCTTAATGTCATATAAATTCTACAGTTGGTTTTAATCAACCAGAATTAATTTCCCACTCAATCCAGGTAAATTGCCAATATACCTTAAACATTTATTATCAGCTGATTTTTGAAGGAATGTATCTAAGAAGGATGTTCTAGAAGAGGTCCACTAATCAATAAGAATCCAAAATATAGAACAGGAAAAGTGCATCTATACAGCTATTTCTGCAGTGACTTTTCTGTGTGTTTCTATCAAGGTAAGCCAAAATTATGAAATTAAAATATCGAAGTCTAAACCTAGTGTGGAGATAATAGCAATGTATGGCACTTAGGAACTCAAGTAATTCAAACATCTAAAGACCCTATTTAAAAATATTTTAAGAGTTGATGTAGAATGCTAGTCATACTTTATAGTTAAAACTCATAAAGCTCAGGTGGGGGTTCACATTGTGCATTCCATGCCAATTCCCTCTCATTCACTTTCTCACACACGTTCACTTTCATTTTGAGAATGGTGGTTGGATTATTTTCAGAAATTTCTACAAAGATTATCTAGTTGGTGCTTCTATGCTTTTCCATTAAAACTTCTCAATATACTACACATGCATATTTGCTAATTTATCTGACAACCATTTTTCTTCATTTATCTTTATATAGCAATGTCCATGTCCATTGTTCAATGTAACAGTTTACTATAAAGAGCTCTTCTTTCAAAATTATGATTTATTTCAAAGAGAAAAAATATGTTAATATTACATTCTCCATTGGTTTTGTTAAAAGATAACATATTCCCAAGATTCAAAATGTCCTAAACATTTTTTTAGCTAAATATTTGATAACTTTATAAAGCCAATACCATTCTTTTCTGAAAGAAGACTTATCATCAGCGTTTAACAAGGACTTTGGAAACATCCTAAAATGTATGTGGTATTTGCCTATATTATAGATGCTTCATCTGGAAAAGCTCATACTTTTTAAAAAGGATCTTCAAAACTATTCATATTACTAACTAAATAAGAAGAGAATAAGACACAGACATGTTAAAACAACTGCTTTATATGTGCTAAAACATGATTTATCATGGTTTTGGTCACTTTTCTATAGGACTTTAACCATAAGTATTGATACTGTTCTTAGGTGACTTATAAGACTTTTAGAGTCTTCAAAATATCCTAGCAACCACATAAAGAATAATTATCATCATTCATCTCTAACTGGGAAGATAATTTGGATACAATAAATCTTTATTTCACATGGAAGGTAATGTCATTTTAGCTTTATAACTTTTTATAATTTTATTACAGAGAATGAGCGAGATCATGCCAGATACAACTGTAGGATAGAAAAAGGAGTCTTTATTAGCCGAAGTTGGCAAGGGCTGCTCCCACTATACTCCAGGAGCTACCATATAGCATGACCAAGTCAGGGATTTTTAAGCCCCCAGGTATTTTTAAGCCAGGGACTTTTTCTTAAACCATCCAGTAGGCTGACCACATCATGGTTGGCATGCATTACAAAAGATCCAATCAACTTAGGTGGCACACAAAACAAGTATCCAATCAACATGAATTCAAGTCATACCTTTAGACAATCAGCTAGTAAACTGTTTACGGAAGCAGATAGCTGTGGTTAGCTATGCTTGAAACTTAGTCAAAGAACCATAATGGAGTCATAACTGCCCACTGATATGGGATGCTATCTCCCAGCTGCCCCCTGCCACAAATTTTGCCATATAACTGTAATAATTATTAGATTTCAAATAAAATATTGTGATTGTAGAATTCTAGATTGTTTACTCAATAAATTCAAAATATATTTTATGCATTGTGCTTATTGGAATTTCTAGATTTTCTATTCAATAAATTAAGAATATCAATTAAGCACTATACACTCAAAATATGACATGCAACATAAGCGTACAAAAAGACTCAATTTACTGTTTTTTTACTCATCAAATAACCTGCGAGTTTTCTCATCAGATGAGGTGCTCGTAACCAGCCTGTTCTCAGTGCTCTCATTTGCCAAGCAGACCTGAATGAGTCAAGCTAAGCTTCCTCACTGACGTTCACTCAATTATTCAATTGCCACTTCTTTTTTCATGATGTGAATAGTGTGACTATTTCAATCAAGGTTGAGGTGATTAATAGGAACTTTCTGTGCAAAATATCAGGCCAGGACAGGAAATGAGCTTCTATCCTATATTCCTATTTTGACTATGATTCACGCACAGCTACAGAACATGTGCTAGACTGATCTTAAGCTTGAAAGGCAAAAAAGGGACCAATACCTGGGGATTGTGCTTTTTCAAGCTTACACAGCAGGATATGAAGAAAAGAGGTCAGGATTCGTGCTAAAGCTACTGCAGAGAATAACATATTTATCAGAATATGAAGCGCAGTTATACTTATGGAAAGGCTGCCCTAAAATTGCTGACCACGCGTTCGTCTAGAAGCAGAGTTTTGCATCACTCTGAGTCTAAGCACTCAGATTTTCATTCTCCTCAGAGACACACGAGTTCCTTCCTGGGACAACTTGACTCTGAGTGTGGCATTGTTTTAATCAGCCTCTTGATTTCAGAAGTTAACATGACTTAACTGTTGTTAACTCTGATTTTTTTCCACCTGAAATCTAAACTTCACCAACACAAGGAATAAATATATTATAATCACAATTTTAATGGTGATTTTCAAACCTTTTATAACCACAGTTCCTAGTGGCAAAATATTTTACACTGCTAAAAAAATTTTCTCACACACAATCAATTTCATAAAAAACGTTGCCTTGTTATTTAACACAGACTCATATTTTCTGCTCCATTTCATTTGACTCACTTTCTTTGATTCTACTCCACAAATGTTAATTAAGAGCCTCTGGTTTAATTGCATCCTCTAAAGTTACAGCTCCCAAAATGTGGAAGGACTTCCAGGTACATCCACCAGCACTCAGAGCACCCATTTTCACATTCCTTTCATACTAACCCTGAGATAGCATTCTCTCACATGTAACAGGATTCCATAAGCTATAGGACATAATGATGTCATCTTCGTGGAAAATACGCTTATACTTGTTGTGGTTGCTACTTCAAATGTTTCTCAGTTTGGGGGTAGACATCTGGTACTGCACCTAGGAAGCCACCAGGGACACCTGCACCACCATCCAAGTGTCTGGGTTTGGGTCCGAGCTTTTCTCTGCTACAGCTGGCTGCTAGGTATAGCAAGGGAGGCAGTGATGATGAGTCAAGTCGTTGAGACTCTGCCACCCACAGAGAAGGCACACACTGAGCTCCTGAATCTTGGCTCAGGCATGGTCCAGCTCCAGCTGTTGCTGGCATTTGGGGAGCAAAGCAGCAGATGGAAGGTCTCTTATTCTCCTCCTCTGCCTCTCCTCCACTTCTCTACTTTCAAGTAAAATATAAATTAAAAAAGAAAACTTTGTTCTAAGATTTAATTTTTAACAATACAATAAATATTAACAAATATGTTAAAAATACACAAAATTTCTTTGGGGTCCAAAATAGTTTTTAAGAACTTAAAGGCATCATGAGACTCAAGTGTTTGAAAATTGCTGATCTAAAACAATCTTCAGTTTAAAAAGCACTATTTTAAACTCAGTCACTATATTATAACTTATTGAGTGCAAGGCAAAACCAGATTGCCACCAAATATCTTCAACACGTAAGCTTTGAATCTACTATTTGTTAAGGACAACTTTCTGCTTTCAACAAGGAACCACACTCTCACACAGATACATTGTTCACTTCTGCCTCTGAGTCTTATTTCACATTCTATTTTTGAAATATCCTGAACCCTATTTTTTGCCAAAATAAGTTCTATCTATATAGACATCTGTGTCTTCTGTTCTTATTTGTATCCACGCCCTTATTTTTAAAGGTTTATTCATTTATTTTGAAAGTCAGAGTTACAGAAAAAAAAAAAAAGGAGAGACAAAGTGAAAAAATTATCTTTCATCTAGTATTCCACTTCCCAGATGGCTGCAATGGTCAGGGCTGGGCCAGGCTAAAACCAGCAGCCAAAAACTTCATCTGGGTCTCCTACCTGTATGGCAAGGACCCACGTACTTGGGTCATCTTCAGCTGTTTATACCACAGCCCTTATACCACAGCCTGGACTGACTGATTTTCTCTCTCTCTCTCTCTCTTTCTCTCTCTCTCTCGCTTTTAGGAATTGCCCTTTAACAAGTCCAGGGAATTCACATGGAAATGTAAACTCTAAGATCCCAACTTTCCATGCATCTGAGGATCCACACTGTTCTATCACAGCACCCCAGTTTTTTGATTACACCTCACTGAATAAACTGTGCAGGAAGGGCTCACCCAACTGATATCAAAGGAAATATATCAGTGCTAGAATAGAGATATTTATACTATTTTTCAAAGACTGCTCACTATCACGTAGGCAATGAATAGGCAACCTAATTAAATAATAGATTTGGGTACTGAAAAATAACCTCATTCATATTCTATTTTTAACGTCAAACAGGGTTTTTCTTTTGTTATTATTATAATACGTGTTATTATTATAAATTATTCATTTTATATTATATACTATATTATATTATATTGTTATAATAAAATTATAATTTTATGATCAATTCCTTAGGCCCTGGGATTTACCTTACACCCTCCCCAAGTCCCGTACACTCCAAATGATTTCCCTTACATTTTCCCTAATTATTTCATTAAATATATTTGTAAAACCAGCTTCTCTTTTTGCACTTTCTAGGACTCCCATAACTCTTATATTTGGCCTTTTAGTGGTGTCTTTTAATTCTTGAATACTTTTTTTGGCCTGATCCAGCTCTGCTTCCAGCTTTTTGTTTGCTTCCCCCTGGTGACAGGAAATATCTTCTAATTTTGAGATTCCTTCTTCTGCCTCCTTCATTCTATCTTGGAGGACTCTCCACTGCACTTTTAATTTCAGATATATCAGCTTTCATTTGAGTCATTTCTTGTGAGACATATTCCTTAAATTCCTTGAACTCCTATATTACATGCTTCTCATTGTTGATAAGAATCTTTATAACAAGTGTTTTGAATTCTGTATCCCCCATTTTCCTGATGCCTTCCTCAGTGAACTCTGAGGTTGGTAAAGGGTTTTGCTCCTTTGCAGGGGGAGTCTTCAATAATACTGTGCCTCTGTCTCTTCTTTTGCTCTTGATCATTGTACTTCTGGTTGTTAAATTCTTCTCCTTGGGGTAGGTTTCTAAGCTGTGTCACTCACAGGTCTACAGTTCGATTTTACTTACTGCAGTTGGTACACGGCTCTTTGTTTGCAGCCACTTGTGCCTCTCCCTCCAGCGAGTTCCAGGTCTGGGTTCTTATGTTAGATTTCCACCATGGTCTCATAGTCCCAGCTGCTGGCTCAACACTTTCCACCTCTTGTGATTCTGTGCTGTGGATACAGTGTTGTCTAAACAACCTTTCTCCCATTTCCAGTTGGAGCAGGTCCTGGGAATAGGGAGACACCCGGAGTCCTATATAGCTAGGTTGTTGGTGGTGCTGATCTTGCTGGTACCTATTGGCCGTTAGGTCTGAGGGTCACATTGACCTATTTTGACCCATATGATGCCGCAGTCAGTACTATTTTCCTGTTGGACTAATGCAATGCACTGAGTTCAGTGAGTTCTCGCTGAGCTCAGTGCATGCACAGCTCACTGTTGTCTCTGCAGGCTTAAAGCCTTTGCCACACTGTACGAAATGGTGCCTGATGTGCCACTACTAGCGTTCTTGATCTGTTGGCTGTCAGGTCTGAAGGCTACCCAGAACTCTCTTGGGTGGAACCTGTAGGATACCACATTGTTGCAGTTTGCTGAGCCTGAAACGAATTCACTCCCAGCTCAGCGCAGGTGTAGTCCTGTCCTATTGCCTTTGGCTTCCTACAGAAAATGGTGCCAGTTCCAGCTCTAAGGGGCAAACTGGAATGTGGAACCTACCCTATTCCCACAACAACTGTCTGGAACCCACTGCTCTGTCTGTGCTCCTGGTCAAATCAAACAATCCAGCAGAATGGGCAGTTATTTGTCTGGATGAGTTATTTGTCTCCTGAGCTCCCAGGGAATGCCCCTTCCCACCTTGTTGCTGGTGGAGTTCTGGCTCCTAATGTAGTTCAGATCACAACTCGCTAAATGCCACTGGGTCACTGCAACACCACATCCTTGTGTCTGCTGCTATCCCATGTCTGTCAGTCTCCAGGAGCCTCTCTGTTGTTGTTCTGTACTCTCCTATTTCCTGGAATGTGCCCAAACTGCTTCACACTGGCTAATGTTTCCCTATCTGTTTAAATGTGTCTTCACCCTATTCCACTATCTTGATTCTCCTCATTTATATTTTTCAGAAAAAGTTTTTATCAAGTCCCTCCTAGACCAGAGATGTGTGTAGAATCTTTCACTTCTTGGGCACTGCTCCCACCAATGCCTGTGTACTCCACTGAACCCAGTGCAGCCTCAATATTCTCATTAGGTCCTGTTTTCAAATTCCCTTCTCTTCCTCTATAAGATAAATTTTGCTTTACTTTGTGTTAAATGTTTTATATCTCCTTTTTTTCTCTTACAAAATCAATAGATGAACAGAAGAACTGATCCTGTTCTCAAAGTGCAGATTCTTTTTTTATTTTGGCTAGAACTCAAAAAAGACTCTGATGTTTAGTATTTGGGGGAACTCATTTCCTTGAATATTTTTTTCAATATTAAGAATGGTTGAAAAGTGAATGTGAGGTTATCTTAACAATTTCGTTACGTCTTCAAGGACTGCTGTGTAAGGCAGTATTTCTTCATATACTCTGGAGAGAAAATAGTATCTTTGACCAATTCCCCCTCCCAAATTTCTTTGTAATCTGAGAAGGCACATCCTTTACACACATACTATGAAGATAACTTTCATTTTAATTAAAGTTGGAATCTTCTGAATTAAAAAGATTAAGAGACCAGTTAGTAAATAGACATACTCATAGGGAAAAACTGAAATACTCATCCACATATAAGATTGTAGTTTTCAAGAATTTTACCCTGCGGAAAGTCTGTAAGACAAAAGCTTACAGTAATAAATTCAATCACATTCTGAATGCCCTAAATGAGCCAGCATAGTCTGCATGCCTAGAATGCATAGTTAAGACATATGCTGGAATAATTCCTTGATTCCATTGCCTCCTTCATGAACAAAAAAGAACACTAACCAAAGGTCAGACATGTCCACTTGTATTGAGTTTGATTTTTGAAGAGATCATTGAACCTTGTAAAATTTCAAAGCATAATATATCATTTTTGGAATTATAACTTGCTAATTAACAAAATGGCATGGAAGAATTATAGAAATGAAAAAAATTTTAATGACATAAATAGTAATTTATGAAGCTCAATATCTCTCGGTCTATCACTCATAATAGGATAACTAATTACTATCTAAAGTACTATATATATTTTTAAAAATGGAACATTAAGAGTGCATTTTGTCTTAATTCGGATTTCCCTTATTGCCAGGGAACTGGAGCATTTTTTCATATGTTTGTTTGCCATTTGGGCTTGTTCCTTTGTGAAATGTTTGCCCATTTCCCGTGCCCATTTCTTGAGTGGCTTGTTTGTTTTGGTTTTTTGGTTGTTTTGGAGTTCTTTGTATGTTCTGGAGATTAGCCCACTATCGCCTACATAGTGTGCGAAGATCTTCTCCCATTCTGTGGGTTGCTTTTTTACTTTGCTGATTGTTTCTCTTGCTGTACAGAAGCTTCTTAGTTTGATGAGGTCCCATTTGTCTATTCTGTTCTTAACTGCTATTGCTTTTGGCGTCCTTCTTAGAAAGTCAGGACCTACTCCTAGGTCTTGCAGGGTATTTCCAACATTTTCTTCCAAGAGTTTGAAGGTTTCTGGATGTAGGTTTAGGTCTTTTACCCATGTAGATTGGATCTTAGTGTATGGTGACAGATGTGGGTCTATCTTTTTGTGTCTGCAGGCTATCAGCCAGTTGTCCCAACAACATTTACTGAAGAGGCCGTCCCATTGGCTAACACCAGTAAGATTGGCCCGCATAGAAAAGAACACCAATGACACTTGTTGGCGAGGGTGTGGGGAAAAGGGAACCCTACTTCACTGCTGGTGGAGCTGCAAGTTGGTACAGCCTTTATGGAAATCAGTCTGGAGAACACTCAAACAACTCAAAATCTGCATACCATATGACCCAGCAATAGCAATCCTAGGACTATATCCAAAACACCTGTTTCACGACAAACCAACATGCATCCCTATGTTCATAGCAGCACAATCAGTAATTGCAAAAACATGGAAGCAACCGAAATGCCCATCAGCAGAAGATTGGATAAGAAAGCTTTGGTTCATCTACTCCATGGAATACTATTCAGCTATTAAAAAAAAAAAATGCAGTTCTTTGTGGCTAAATGGGCCCAACTGGAAACTATAATGCTAAGGGAAATGAGCGAATCCCAAAAGGTTAGATACCACATGTTTGCCTTGATTTAACCTGTAATTTTTGTTTGTTTGTTTGTTGTTTTTTGAACCTGTCATTGATACTGTCTCAACCCAGATGTTTTGAAGAACTGAACTTGCATTATTTTTAACATATTGTTTACTCAATACTATGTCAATTAATTCCATAACGTTGTATATTGATGCTGATGTTTTGTTGGGGCTTTCAACTGACCAGTACTTTACTCTGTTAGCTCTACCTTCAGACCAGAGAAGGTCTCCCCAAGAGGCCACTGAACTTATCTGGACAATAAGATGCTGGACTTATGCTATGTGTATGCTTGCAATGAAGGAATCTCAACTGAACTTGAACTGTGGTTATGCAGCAAGGTGGAGGAATCCACTATGGGGGGAGGGGTGTGGGAGGGGTGGGGGGAATCCCCAGTGCCTATATAATTGTGTCACATAATACAATGTTAATAACAATAAAAAAAATGTTAAAAAAAGAGTGCATTTTGCATCAACTTGGTTTGTTAGAAATGACCTTAAAGTCACTCTTCTGAGTCAGTGTTGATCATGTCTTTCAATTTCTCACAACAAATGATACCTTTTTTATACATAATGCAATTCATTTAGTATGTACATTTTTTTCATCATAAGGCACTTGAATCTTATTTTTAAGTGTTAACACCAGATTTGAAAGATATAAAACAAAAGAAGCAAATAAAATAATATGAATTTATCTTATGTAATACATAGTAATATGTAATTCTTGTGTGAATCACTTAAATTGTGCTTTTAAGAGCATATTCAGATATATAAAGATCACACAAACAAGGATAATTAGAGTATGAAATTATCAATTCATGAAATATTGTATCTGTATATAAAGAAAAATATTTAATGTAAATGCAAATGGATTTTCTATTCAGCAGAAATATTACACAGTTTGAAAAGTGTTATAGGCTTACCCATAGCATTAAACACTCCTAGCCTCTTCTGACCTCATTTCCAGAGTCTAAGTCAAGTTAAAAAAATTATCTAAGACATTCAGCCCACTCACCCTTTTAAAAATCCCAGTAGTGTGCATTTATACTTCCTGAACACACATCACTTCATAAAATTACTTCCTTGAAAAAGTAATATCAAAGTATATACAAAGCACTGTATTATTTGAAAAATTTAAAAAGCATCTCTTCTAACTCCATACTTTTGAAGTGTTAATACAATATTAGATCTGAAAGAAACAAAACCAAAGAAGCAAATAAAACAACCAAGAAAGGAAAGATACATACTCTCTTCTTGGGATCATCCTAACCAGCATTATAGTAGGTTCATGACTTCATTAAATTTTGAGGCAATTTTCTCAACTAAAAGGTGACCATCAGAGGGCAGTATATTTTTCTGCTAGTACTACAATAACCTATACATTTTAAAGGTTTATTTACAACCGGGTGAAAATATACACATTCATTTTAACCAAATTTGAAAAAAAAAAAAAACACATCAAAAAAACAGTACCAGTAATTCCATTGCCCATTTGAAAACACTATTATATTTGGTTGCATATATCATGAAAATAGACAAAATATATATATTATACACAGAGAAGCTTTAAAATTGAATAACACTTTTATACACTATTCCATAGCATACTTTATTCACTTGGTAACAATTACATAACAATATATATTATCTGCACTAATGTTTAATATTTACATAATATTCTTTTAATGACTATATGATGATTCAGAATAAAATATCACATCGAACATTTAGTATCTTTTCTTGTTCACGATATAGTAAAAAAATCTGGGATCTGTTTACTATAATTTGCATGTTTATGGCTATTTTGAGCACAATGCTAACTGACAGAGGGTGTCAACAAAGTTTTGCTGTATGAACAATTGGGTCAATGAATAAAGTAATAAATGTTGGTTTGGAAAACATCAATTAAAGGGACATGTCTACTTGACATGCAGATTTTTAGTCATTTCATACATCACTGTGTTTTTACCTATGAATTATGATAAACAGAAAATATGAATAACTGTTAAATGATATTCAGCCTCAGATGTTTCCTTATCATGTGTGCCTTTATGGGACTGCCAGCAACACTTATTGTGAGATAATGTATCCAACCTATTTCCACAAAGAGCAGGAAAAACAAAATTACTATTTTTAAAAGCAATGTAAATTTGACATCAATCTATAATTTCCTTTTGATCTTGCATGGATATACAGAGATACTCAGGAGAAAACCTTTTTAAGCCTAATCAATATGGCCCATACTCTTTTCCACAGTTCGCTAAATTTGATTTAAGAAGCTTCTACTGAGCATTTATAACTGACATTTGAGCTGGTCTCTATGGAGAATATTAAAGAGTTGATATGACTAAAAACACATAATGTTCCATGGTCACTAATCCACTACTGGATGACAGAAATAACAAAAGATTTTTTCTCTTCATTATGAGAAATTACCTTGTGGCTAAATCTCCAGAAAAGATAAACAGATGCAATGTTTACACCAACTGGAAGAGAGACAGAACTGCCTCCCTGAAAGCAATTCCATCCACAGTGTCTTTGTTGTTGAACCAACACCCTGGATACTCGCCAGTTTCAGGTATTCTCTTCAATAGAGACAGGAAGTTATTCACAAGCAAACTTGAGGCCAAAGACATACCAGGTTAGTTTCCTTGCAACTGTCTTTGTGTGAAATGGGGCATGTAATTTATATTTTCAAAACTATAAATTATTGGGTAGACTAAAAGAATTTATGAAAGTTGAGTTGACTTTTTTTAAATGATAGGCTTAGTAATAAACAATATCATGTACTGATTCACGCTGGGACTACCTTGTATTCAGTTACATCTGGTTCAATTTATAAACCCTGATGGAGTTTCACTAAACACACTTCACAGGTGCTCACGAGGAAGAGATTCAATGCAGGCTGTGATAACTACTCAGTAAACAACCAATACCATTCACTATTTCCAATGACATATTCCTATGATACTTCACCAGTGTCACACTGGTTTCAAATAACTCTTTGTACTGATTTTAATAAAAGGTCTAGGATTGGAAACTAAACATTTCAACCAATATCCTTTGTGTCCTCTGTAAATAATGTGGTGAAATCGTTCCATATAGTAGGAAAAGAGAGAGGTAGCAAGTAAACAAATAAGACAAATGCCTTGGTCAAGCTTGTTTTGCACATTATCCTCTTAGTATTTTGGTATGATTGTGTTAAATTTTAAGGAAGAAAATTTCTGATTAAAAATTCTGAAATGATACCTTCCAAATTCTGTTAAAATCTTTTCCTTCTTATCATTATCTTTCAAATAAACTATGAAGTTTACTGTATTATGAATAATGATAATTATGATACTGAGCATGAATATAAGACAGCAATCATTTAATAAAAAACAGCTCTTAACATTCAAATTTAGAAGATAGGAGTAAATAAATGCACACTGAAAGGTACATAAGATCAAATGTTACGTGTCAAATTCACAATATTACTTTAATACTTTAGCTACTATGCAACTGGCGACATTTAAATTGATTTTCCCTAAAAGCTTTCCTAATTCTGCGGCAAATATATTTATTTTACCTCACACAATACACAGTTGTTCTACAGATTTGCCTCCAGAAAGATTACCCAGGAAATAGAATGTATATGATCTCAACGCACCCTCTCTCCTCTTAAATCAATTGTCCTAAATGTTTGGTAATTCTTTAGACACAGTAACATAGTGTAGAGTTAAAATTAATACATGCAATACCAAGCAAAATTGCAAAAAGTGGTTACAGATACCATTTTTGGGAACATCTCTAATATATAAGCCAAAGCCTTTTTTACGGACAGGAGATTCTAGATTGAAAAAAAAACGCAGTTTGAAATAAAATGCTATTTCCCCATATTATATAAAATCTGCCTTATTTTTCATTGCAGATGATAATATATTGAGTCAATAGACTGCCTGTTAATGTTTAAATTCAAATTATAATTTCTATTTTCCCAATTGTTTATTGAAAAATACTTGATTCAAAACTTTCTTAATAGAAAACAGTCTGCTAAATATTTTTATTATTACAATGTCTGGCAGATTGAGCTCAGAAATTAGAAAAGTATTACCAAAAACAATGCAATAAAGATTTGTTTTCTCCAGTAATAGGCATGGGCAATCTTGTTAAGCCCAGAGCCTATTATTTGGCTTTTCAATTTTTTACAAATGTTTGAATTTTTTTTTACAAAGGAGTGAATTATGAATATATGTGGTCTACACAGTGGGAGAATTAAGGTTTTTAAATAATGGCTTAGTGGTATTAATAAGTCCAGTTATCTTTTCTTTAATAAAAGAAGAGAAAGAGAAATGCTATAACAAAAAAAAAATTATGTACACTGTTTTAATCCTGTAATCTCAAAGAACATTTGTGCTTTCATCATTCATCCTGATAAAGAGCCAAGTCTAATTTAATCCTGTAGTGATGAATGAACTATATAAAACTTGAAACAGCACATACCAAATAGGCAAAAATCTATGGAAGACAAAGCTTATAGATTTATTTTAGAGTTTAGTATGCCAATTTCCAACTTAAAGTTGGCATATTTCTCAATCATGTTAAGCTTAAAAATAAAAGCTGTTTTACAGTGATTCAGTTAATAAAAGATTAAGAAATAATAAATCAAATCTACTTAGCTTTAATAATAACTTTGTAGCAACTCAGCTACTTTCAGTTTCATTAACAAAGGGTCTATTTGAAGCAACTTATCTGCTGAGACAATTTTGTTTTCCTACTTTATCAACTTGGACTCACGGAACATACACTGAATCTTTGCTCTGAGTCTCAGGGATGAAATTAAGAAACACCTTGAATATTATTAAACACTGACACAGGGCATCACATATAGGAGTGATTCACAGATAGTGGGTAGTGAATAATAATTAAAGTTTACCTGAACTTCACCTTTCAGAAATAACTAAGACCAATCTTAATGCAATGATACCATAATATAATATGTGGTACTAAATTAAATTTTTCCTTATTGCATCCAACAAAATAAAATTTGCTTTTGTCTAGAAAGATGTTCTTAATCAAAAAACATAAAAGATAAATGATGTATCAGTATTTTTCATACCAACTTAACCATTTAGTATGTGCATAGTATCGTCTTAGTTTAAGCCATGCACACTAAAAAAAAAAATCATTCAAACTTGGACTGTTCTTACCTTTATTTCATAAAAGACAAAAAATATTTTTGCCTTTTATGGTTCACAAACAAATCATTTATACTTTCCTGAAGCTGAATGAGGGTCACAAACCACTCATGTCATTTCCCAATTTATTGGTATATTTACTCATTCATTCTTTCTGCCTTAAAATCAATCATTTGTTTCCCAACCATTTAATTTCTATACCTAAATTCATTAACCAAAATTACTAAAGCCTCATCTCCCAATAAAAATTCACTCTAGGTTTCTTATGTGAGATATTTGCTTTTACAGAAATCCATATATCACAGAATTTCTGATTATTAGCAGACACTCTACAGATAGATCGGTTTCTGTTATTTGCCATTAAATCCAATAAATGGTCTAAAATACAAAGGCGTATCAAAAAGTTCATAGGAAACTTCAGATAAAATATTAGTCAGCATTGTGGCTCATCAAGTTAAGCTGCTGCTTACAACACTAACAAACCATAACAGAATGGAAGTACCAGACTGAGTTCTAGTTACTCCAATCCAATTCAACTTTCTGCTATTGGACATGGGAAGGCAGCAGAAGAAAGCCACGTACCTGGGCCCCTTCTGCCCACATAAGCAATCAGGATGGAGGTCTTGGCTCCTGATTTTGGCCTAGCCCTGACATCGCTATTTTGTGCAGTTAACCAGAGGGTGGGTAATCTCTCTCTCTGTCTCTATCACTCTTTCAAATAAATACATAAAAAAAAACTTAAATCCATTTTGGTGCAAAACTTTTTGGAAGCTCATACATATTAATTATTATTATTATATTGCACTACATATGAATTTATTTGAAGACCCTTCATATACCTGGCTTTCAAGTTGGATTTTTTGAAGTGGGGGAATGGACAGAATTTAATACCTTTTAACTATCTTCACAGAGTATTTTGAAATTTCCTCTTATAAACTTCTCTGGACATTCAGAAACCACAGGGGTCTTCATCATTTTTTTATAAGAAAAGCAATTTATTTCATATCCTAAACTCACCATGAGGTGATTTCTAGCAACACGCTCAAATAAAGAATACTTTATCCCTGTCTGAAGGAGCATCCTAATCAATACTTTCCGTCAGTGCTTGATACAAATTCATAAAGGTCAGTTCCCATGTCAGTTCATTTGTCTCAGAACTTTTCTACAAGAAACCATTGGTATTTCCTATTTTGTCATCCACTTTGGACCTATTCAAATAAAGGACAAGCAAAAAGTTGCTAATAATGGCAGATAAACGCATATACTCTTAGAGAAATGTTCCATGTTTATTTCTGGTATATATTAGGACCCTTAACAAAGACATTATGGCAAACATTTTTAATTGAAAATGGCAATTTTAAAAAATCAATATTTACTATAATGCAGTATTTCTCTTCCATTAAACCTAGTTTGGCATATCTTGACCAAAAAACTAATTTTTTAATGACTGCTATCTTTCCCTTTAACAGGATAACTGCAAAGTAACAGGAAAATTGTGATGAACACATATCACTTCTATATAAAACTCCCTACGTATTATGATTAGCAGATACCACTCAGATACTGACAAATAATTGTTAGCTACGAGCTGCAGCAATGATTTTAAAATTCCATTACTTAAAGAAACTATTCCACCGATGACAATCTTGAAGATCAATATGGAAACATAAGGAATAAGGAAAACTGGAATATTCATTTTTAAAGCTAGATTAGAAAAATAGTTTACATCACAAAATGCACAATATAATAGCATTTACAGACTTCTGAGAAGTGGAAAAATTCACAGCTGTTGTAATGACAAAGTTGGTTAGTACATTTACAAACAATATAACGTGAACTAAAATGGCTCTGACTCCAAAGAGAGATGAACAAATGTAAATCATTACTCATTCATGCTTGAGTTTTATGTAACACTATCTTAAACTTCAATACATCCAAAAGCCCCACTGTTAGAATTTGCTTAACCATTATGGAAGACAACATGGAGATTTTTCACCAGTCTGAGGAACAGATCTTATCATATAACCCAGGTATTCAAATCCTGGAAATTTATCCAAAGGAAATTAAATCAGCTTTCAAAATGTTGATCTGGGGCCAAGCACAATAGCCTAGCAGCTAAGGTCCTGGCCTTGCACTTACTGGGATCCTGTAAGGGTGCCAGTTCTAACCCTGGCAGCCCCACTTCTCCTCCAACTCCCTGCTTCTGGCCTGGGAAAGCAGTCAAGGATGGCCCAAAGTCTTGGGACCCTGCACCTGTGTGGGAGACCCGGAAAAGGCTTCTGGCTCCCAGCTTTGGATCAGCTCAGTTCTGGCTGTTCAGCAGCTTGGGGAGTGAATCAATAGGCAGAAGATCTTCCTCTCTGTCTCTCCTCCTTACTGTACATCTGACTTTACAATTAAAATGGGAAGTACTGCTATGTACTCCCATAATTGTTGTCGGCAGACAGAAACCTATTTATTTTTCAAAACATTATTTCTTTGAAAGGCAGAGTTACACTGAGATAGAGAAGGCAGAGAGAGAGAAATCTTCATCTTCCAGTTTACTCTCCAAATGGTTGCAACAGCTGGGGTTGGGCGAGGCTGAAGTGGGAGACAGGAGCTTCATCTTGTGCAGGGTCTCAAGCAATCAGGCATCCTCCCCTGCCTTCCCGGATGCATTCACAAAGAGATGGGTTACAAGTGCAGAACCAGTTTTGACTCAGATTGGAATCTTGCGGGTTGCCAGTACTGTCGGTACTGTAGACCCAGAAAAATCCCAGCGGGGAATCTTCTTTGCTGATATTAGCAAATCAACTTAATGATAAATCTTAAAATTTAGCTGAGTTGCATTCCACCCTAAATTTTATTTATACTTCTACAAATCTACTCATTCTGTAAATGCTTCAGAGTTCAATTTAGAAATTATTAGTTATATGATACTGAGTTGAATTTTCTGATAAAGTTACTCAGAGATTGTACCAAAATTGCAAGTTTAATATTTGACAGTTTTCCTCTTGGCTTCAAACACCATGAAATTATACAACATATGGCAGATATTGAGGGCTATCTTAAATTTACAAGATACGCAAGGGAAGAAAATATGTACACCATGTCTAAAGATTACCACAGACAACATTACATAAAAGTTCAAGCAGCAGAGCTGGCGATGGATGAAAGCTCCCTTCCTGGCCATGCATTCAGTAAAGCTGAAAGCAGTCAGCCTAACTCTTCTCTCTGAACTTGAAGAGAGAGAGCACCGTGAAGCAGCACAGCTCTCCCCTAGGCAAACCAGCAAGCACAGTTGCTGAAGATGTCTACTGGCCATGGGCCTTGAAGACGCACTGCCACCACATCTGTTCCTCCTCCACAACCACCACAACCAACATTGCCACTGTCATTAACAGCATCACCATCTTGAACAAGGCTTATTGAATTTATAACATTTAGGGCATTATTCTGAGTCTTGTGGGTGCATTTTCAGATTAAATCCTTATTCCATGAGGCAAATGCCATTATAAACACAGTAAGTTAAAAAAAAAAAAAACCCTGAGGCATCATGGGGTTAAATAACTTTTCCTAAGTTGTAGCAACTTAGTTGTGGAGCTGAATGAAAGTTTATACTGATTTGGGATCAGCAACCAAAAGCTCAATCTCTAAAGCACAATGCTTTCTAAATATTCAATATATGGTCAATTTCACTATCATCTCTGACAAGGATTCTCAAATCAAGATTAAACAAAAGCCAATCAATTATACATTGAAGGAATATTGCCACTAGGAAAAGAAAAATACTAAATTCACACTGAAGAACAGAGAAGGTACAAAAAGAAATGGAAATGATGAATGTAAGCATAAATTTGAAGGATTCAAATAAGGATTACATCAACTTAAAACAAAAGCTAAAGATATTAAAGCAGAATATGCCTTTTTCAATAAAACCAGACACATAAACAGCGCAAAGTAGTAAACTGTAAAAATGAACTGAGTCCCACACATTAAACAATTAAAAGATTGGAAATATGGAAATCGTACCAAACTTAAAATCTGCTATACATTAAGAAAAACAAAACAAGACAAAAAACAAAAAGAACAAACAGATATCTCACAGAACGGGAAACATTTACAGGCCATATCTGGCAAAGGGCTAATATCCACAATATAAAAGAATGAAAAATAACTCAATAGTAAAAAAAGCAATTTAAAAATGGAATTAAATATAATACATACAAAAGGGAGATACTTAACAGTACAACAAGGCGATATCTAACAGAATGGGGAAAGTATTTGCAAGCTACCAATTCAAAAACAGATCCACATTTAGAATGTTTCAGCAACTCAGCAAACTCAGTAACAGCAAAAAAAAAAAAAAATTCAAAAATCCAAATTAAGAAATGGAGACAAATAGTACACAAAACACCCAATAGATGTATGAAAAAAAAATGCTGTTAACATGTGGAAAAAAGGAACTCTTACACATTGTTGTTGGGAATGCAAAATAATGCAGGTGCTGTGGAAAAGAGTATGGAAATGTCTTAAAAAAATACTATGGATGCACCATATGATCCAGCAATTCCACTCCCACTAGTGTGTATACACGCGAAGAAATGATCAACATATTTCACAATTGTGTTCACAATAGTTACACTATGAAATAAACCAAGATGATCATCATCAGATGAATGTGGCTTAGTGGGCTGAGTAGGCACCTGCAGAATTGGCATCTCCTGTAAGTGCCAGTTTAATCCCAGCTGCTGCACTTTCAATCTAGCTCCCTGCTAATGTGCCAGGGAAAGCCGCAGAGATGCCTAGTGCTTGGGCACCTGCATCCACCTGGGAAATTTAGAAGAAGCTCCTGAAACCTGGACTGTCCATTTTGGGAATCAGCAATCAGAAGATTCTTTCTACCTGTCTCTAACACACAAGTAAATAAATAAATCTTACAAAAAAAGAATATATATATGTGTGTGTGTATATATATATAATATAATGGCATTCAGTTACAAAAAAAGCTTTGCAACAGATAATTTAAAAATAGGCTGTGTGGTGAGCTTTTAACATTTACAATATGGTACTATATGTTAATTAATCTTTTACAAGTGAGGTGCCCCATAAGTACAGCTGCCTCATATATTATTGTAACCTGTGCAATCAGAAGTATGAGCATTCACCTAATTTGTTGTAATTCAATTTTTAACACTTTTTCATATATTGTTGGCTTATTTTCAGCAAATTAACTCTAACGCCAATTCTTCATTTTTTTCCGTTAGAATCATACAGCAGAACACAAAATGTAATGAAATTAAGATAAAATGATACAACGTAGCCTCATTTACTTCTTATTAATATTCTGTCCCATAGGACATGAAGTCAGTTCAGGTTCATGTGATACTTGTGACAGTGAATGCTGTTTCCTACCTTCTGGAATTGGAGTTTGTAGTAACACACATTGGTCAAGTAATGCTCCCAAAGATCCTGCTACAAACTTATAGTAGTGAACAAAAGGATAAACGAATCTGTGAATGTCTTATGTTTATTTCAGGACATAGAAACTTGTGCAGGGTAGGGCCAACTTCAAGTCTTTAAGAGCACTGAAATGCCTCTTCTGCCTACATTTAATTTGCTTGAGTACACTAAAGGCCACTTCTAAGACAGGATGCATATGCCCTCAGTTATTTTTGGAACATACACTATTTGCTAGGTTGGTGGAGATTATCAATCAATAATAATTTAGGATGTAGACATTTCTTTGGGGATTAATGGATGGCTAAGTAAAGCCATTCACTCCAAAGACCATTAACTCCAGTTGGTCCCTGTCCAGTTTATTCCACTGATGCTCAGCAAGTACCTTTTACAAGGAATAAAACTAGAACAGTCTTCAAGGCTGAATTCAATAAGCTATATTCAGCCTGAAAATTCATTAAGTCTAAATCCAGAAATGTATTATTGAAATGTTCATAACCTATTCAGATATACACAGTGAATTAAGACAGTCCTGATGCAATATTACTTTTTAGAGTACGGATTCTTCTATGAGATAGCTGCAATATTCACCTGATAAAAATAAATTCCCCAATTTGTCAGATAAGTATCATTTATATTCCTTCTAGTTTTACTTGTAAGACCTACGAATATTCATTTGGGATAAACAGTTCAGTTAACTCCTCTAAGAAATGTAAATCTCCATGTAATAACACAGTTGGGCAAGAACTTACTTCAAAATAGACAAAGACAAAAAGTATTTATGATTCTCTCTGCAAAAAGACATATGATGTGGTGAACATCATGGCTTCATTGCCTTTCGTACCACGAGAAAACGAACAATTTTGTTTAGGAAATCAAACACGCATGCAAAAGCAGCAAGCATTCAGCAAGGGAAGAACTCAACAGAAAATGACTATCAATATACTATCCCTATATCATACAAGAGATTAACAGCTCCACGCAACCTCTAGTATTCTCTAATTATCCCTATGGAATATAACTCAATATAACCCTGTTTTGTATTACTGTTGAAATAAAAATTATTGAACTAAAGTACCTGAGATAATTCACTGACCTAGTGAAGTATTCTTCCACAAGGCTCCACGCTGAGAATCAGCACACAGGTTTCAGCAACACCCACTCCCACTGCTTGAGCTTTTGCACTAATTTGCTAAATGTGTGAAGCCATCTAACTCAGGTGGCCAAACTTCAGGTTCCCCTTTTGCAAACAGAATAAGAACAGCGTCTCCTCCATTCGGTTGTTTGTGAGGCAAATATGAGATTATCTATGTAGATGTGTACAGGTACTTATTGTCTGTGGCTAATACACAGCAAAACCCAACATCTTTCTCTCTTTTCATCAGTATCCTCATTTACCAGGTTTATTACTCTTCCTCTTTTTTTTCTCACTTATTTTACTTGAAAGAACCACAGAGAAAGAAAGAGAGAACAGTCTACAACCTGTTGGTTTGCTCCCTAAAATGACCACTATTGCCACTGGGCTGGTTCAAAGGCAGGAGCTTCTTCCATATCTCCAACATGGGTCCAAGCGAAGCACCTGTGCCATCCTCCACTGCATTCCCAGGACATTATCAGAGAACTAGAGCAAGATTGGAATAGCTGAGACACAAACTCATGCCCCTAGGGGTGTTGCCACCACAAGTGGAGGATTACTCTGAAAAGCCACTGTGAGGGTACCCAACCCTTCACTTTCCTTTATTATTACTTCTTTCTTCCAGTTTCATTTTCA
Organism: Ochotona curzoniae; assembly: GCF_017591425.1. Lineage (NCBI taxonomy): Eukaryota > Metazoa > Chordata > Mammalia > Lagomorpha > Ochotonidae > Ochotona > Ochotona curzoniae. Next base: position 66,696,358 of record NW_024466599.1, read on the forward strand.
ATTCTGTGTTTTCTATTTTCATTCAACATTTAAAAATTTTATAAGATAGTGATAAATTGTCCCAATTATAAGGATTATCAGTGAGAAAAGAAAAAAAAAACTCAGAAACAGAATCATTTTATGAAATTTCATTTGCTTTTAGATTTTAGTATCTATAAACAAAACCTCTCTAAACAATATAATATGGCTTCAGGGAGTCCCCCAAAAAGTTTATGTCTTGGAAAAATAGTTCCTGGTGAGAGGATGCTGACATGGTAGACTCTTTGCAGGTACAGGACTGTTGAACAATGGCTAGGGGCGCAATTTGCCAAAGGAATTAATGCTGTTCTTAGAGAGTGAGACAGTTGCCATGAGAACAAGGTTCATATCCTGGCTGCTCCACTTCCCACCCAACTCCCTGCTTATGGCCTGGGAAAACAGTTGAGGACGGCCCAAAACCTTGGAACCCTGCACCCGTGTGGGAGAGCTGGAGGAGGTTCTTGGCTCCTGCGTTCAGATCAGCTTAGCTCTAGCCATTGCAGCTATATGTAACTTGCAGATGAAAGATCTTTTTCTCTGTCCCTCCTTCTCTGTAATCAGGCTTTTCACTAAATATTTTAAAAGATAAATCTTTAAAAAAAATCATTGAACAGAAGGGCAAATTATCTCAGGCTGAGATCTCAACATTTCTCAAATCCTTGACTTTCTCTCTGGGATGAGCATTATTGGAGAGAACAGAGAATAGCTGAGAAAACATGCAATTTGGGGAAATCAAACAGAATTGAGTTTATGATCTGAATGTGTCAATATTCGGATTTATATTCTTTCTTTCCTCTATTCATTTATTCAGCAAACACCATCTTGAGCATCTTCTCTGTGCACCATGCTAGGAACTGTGACTACTTATACAATAGGAAAGGAAACAGACTTGCTTTTTCCCTCAGAGAAATAAGTTACTTGTTATCCTGAGGAGTAAGCAAGTAAATTGTTGTATTTCAGGTTGTATTTATTCTGATCTGAAAAAAAAAATTCCCAACCCACATGATTAATAAACTTAACAACTAAAAAAAAAAGCAACGGAATGTATATTTTTACATAATGAAGTAAATAGGGTGTTGCTTGTGGAGTTCTTTCCTGAATTGTCTGTCAAGACAATCTCCTAAACAACATTCACCTAAAGATAAAAGACGGTCAAGCAGTATCCTCCTATTCCAATGGATGATGATAATGGAAAACTGAACATAACAAGAAGCCATGAAGAACAAGGTTTCTGGAATATATTCCTGAGAGTCTATTTTAAAACTATGATACTACAGCAATAACTATTGAATGAATTCTCAACAAAGTTGGCTGCCTTTAAAAATACCTAGTACTTCCTTTCTAATAGGTTGCTCGTTCTCTGTTGCTCTCATTGCCCATACATTCCCTTTTGAAAGCAGACTTTACACGTGTCAATCAGACCTTTGCGCTTCATGCAGAAAGTCTTAGAAAACAGAACCGGAAAATAGTTTGATATCAATTATGCTCTAATATTTCCAGAAAGCAGATAACATCTTTGGAATGTGATTCATACAGCACATTCTTCAGAGATAAAAACAGCTTTTACAATACAAGCTATTAAAGGCATTGATGCAACAAAAGCCTTTTATTGTTAATTCCATTCTCATAACTTTCATTTCAATAAAGGCTCCCATTAGAAATGTTTTTCTGTATAGTGACTCTTCTAGAATATCTGCCGCTTTGTTGCAGAGATTTCATCTATGCTCATTTACATGTTTGTCCAAAAAGGATAGATCTGGATCAGCAGCATGCATATACAAACCTTTCAGGCTTAAGTCTCAGACTTGATCCAAGAAAAGGTGGGAAGAAATTTCAGTAGCTACCAAGTCTATTCCATCTTCATGAGGATCTGCCATGATGTCTATTCAGAAGACAGTGACAGTAAGAGACTGAGAGAGAGAAGACAAATAATCCTAGCAGCTACTTCTGTTCACAAAGGTCTTCAGAACAAGGCAATCAGATCTTTCTCTGCACATCTGAAAATCACAATTATTCAACATCTGTATCCAACCATTCAATCGAATAAAGATCAGTGAAAATCATGTTATCAGGAGTGGTGGCAGACAGCTCCTCATTTACGATTGCTTTACATTATGCATACACACTCACATGCATGCACATATATTTCCCAAAAATGAATAAAATAAAATTAGTGTGAGTTTACTGAATGTGATTTTTGCATGTGGTCTTTTTTATTCCTTATACAAGCTAGTAGGGCGAGCATATGAGACTATCTGAATCTTAAGGAGGGCTGTAGTATGCTTATAGAAGTCAGTAACCTCATACAAGGTCACACAAAAACAAAGTAGGAAATATATAAATGCCCTTATCACATAGTACACTCTAAGCATGTAGCAGAATATTTCAACCACTACATCAGTGCATCAAAAATAGCCTTGAGCCTTATAAAAATCATGATTCATTGCAGACAAATTGCCACTTTTTATGAAAATAAGCTGTTGGCATGACCTGAAGGAAATCAAAGAGGATTAATAATGATGAAAATAAGGAAAATGGTTTAATGGAAAAGATACTCAACGTACTTTGCAGCCTCTTGAACTCCTTTGGTGTTTGGTGCTTCATCTAAAAAGAGCTCAGTTATTTTTCTTACAGTACCTTTTCCTTAACATAGCCTACAAGCTGTTCATATTTCTTCTTGAAAACATGGGACCAGAAACATTTATGAAGATAAGCACAGAACGAATGGACTCCTAGTAAAAGGAGATGAGTCAGTATGACATACTGTGCTAAAATCAAAGAAATATTTTGGAAATTATTTGCAAAGCTACAGTCATTCCAACACAAAGTAGAATTTACCACACACAAGAGTTTACAGAATGACTAATCTTTTTAATCATCAAAACCAACTAAGATAAAACCTTGTCTTGCTACTTCAAAACACACACACCACACACAAAGCTTAAATATAGAGGATTGATAAACAGAAGAAGCAAACTAAGCCATTAGCAAAGATATATTAAAATAAACATATAGAGGGGTTGCCTTCAGATGAGGAAAAGGTAAATTACGGTTATGAGAGAAAAACAATTCTATATTAAGAGCAAATAATCCTTGAATACTTAGCTTGCTAAATATGTCTCTTGCTTTTCTAAATGAGTGGAAACTTAAACAGTTCATGCTTTATACAAATCTACATAGCTATTCTAGGATTTTTTAATGCACTGTGGCCAAGATGTTCCATGATCTGAAAATTGCTGCATGGGCCCAGCACAATGGCTCAGTGGCTACATCTTTGCCTTACATGAACCAGCATCCCATGTAGGCACCGGTTCTTGCCCCGGCTGCTCCATTTCCCTTCAAGCTTACTGTGCTTTGCCTGGGAAAGAAGTAGAAGATAGCCCTAGGCCTTGGGGCCCTGCACCATATGAAAGACATGGGGGAGGCTGCTGGCTCCTGGCTTTGGACAGGCTCAGTTCCAGCAGCTAAGGTTACTTGGGGAATGAACCAGCAGACAAAAGATCTTTCTGTCTCTCCTGCTCTCTTTAAATATGTTTTTCCAATAAAAACAAATATTTTTAAAAATTGAAAACTACTGCATTAACTTAGTTCTTAGATTCTTATTGTTTTTATCCTTTTTTAGTTCTATAAATTAAAACCCCACATGACATCTACACATTAGTTAGTTACGAAAACTTGATTTGAGACTAAGCTATTTTATTAATCAGGGAATTTACTATTGCTTTTTCATGGTGCTTAGAATTATACAATTTTACAAGTTTTACAAATTTTGCTAATTGCCATCACAACTATGTCTTATACTAAAAAATTATTAATTCACATTAAATTTCCTGTGAGTGGAATACCAGCCCAATTTAGGTTCCAAATGAGGTTTGCTATGCAGATCATCTTAGCCATCCAGAGAAAGTTCCCCAACACAACAATACCATGTCTAGAAAGAACTCTTCTTCTCTCCTACCGCTGTCATTCACTGGCAAGGTGAAAGGGAGGATGCCTGCATTTCACAAACTTTTTAAAATTAACTGGTATATATTTTAATTTTCATTTCCTCTATTTTCCTAGTGCCATTATTCCATCTCATCTTTCCAAAATCCACACTTGAGTTTCCAAAATATTCAGTAATGAAAAACAATACACCAACAACAAAAACTTAAAAACAAAAATCCCTTAACAGGGCCCTACACAGTAGCCTACTGGCTAACATCCTCCCTTAGAATGCGCCAGGATTCCATATGGGCACCAGTTCTAATCCAAGCAGCTCCACTTCCCATCCAGCTCCCTGGTTGTGGCATGGAAAAGCAGAAGTCAAGGATAGCCCAAAGCTTTGGGACCCTACACCTGTATGGGAGACTCAGAAGAGCTTCCCGGGACCTGGCTTCGTACTGGCCCAGCTCTAGCCGTTGCAGCCACTTGGGAGTGAATCAGTAGACAAAAGATATTCCTCTCTGTCTAGCCTCCTCTTTGTGTATCTGACTTTCCAAGAAAAAAGTAAATGCTAAAAAAAAAAGAAATAATTCTAAGCCTTCCATGTGTGTTATTCACCACAGCCTTCCAAAACAAGGACTGTCACTGACTGTATTCACAAGCAAAAGGACTCAGACTTCAGAAACTCAGCCTAAGCAGTGTGGCTTCCCAGCCTAACACATTTACATACAAATTTCCACTAAGAAACACACATGTCCACATACACACACACACAAAAAAAACACCTGGAACTAAATTTCAAATGTAATTCATTTTATTTAAAATATGTATATGGACTACAATATGAATGTAACTTATATTCATGCTTCCCAGCTTTACTGAATAATCTATTCAAAAGTATCCAAGTTATAAATGCCCTATATATCACCAAGATTTTCTTCTCAAGAGAGAATAAAGCCAAAAAGCACAACTGCATGTGTAAAACCATGTATCTATGCTTATATCCATTCTACAATTAAATTCATCTTTCCAGAAAAATTATTCTTAAAGTTTCATTTCTATAAGGGAAATCTTTAATATAAATGCAGGCTTACTAATAAAAAATTATATTAGTTCTGTGTTAGGGTTCCATGGAATGCTCAATAAACATTAACAGATAAGTTATCTGTAACATATATCACACATGTAATATTCATAAGTGAGTACTTAAAAGATGTGCATGCAAAATACTACTTTGCATTCTATTCAAGAAAAATCATTGCAACATTAAATTTGAAAAAGTTATAACAAGCACAGGATGCAAAATAACCTGAACCTGGGCCCGGCGCGGTGGCGCAGTGGTTAAGTCCTCGCCTTGCACGCCCGGGATCCCATATGGGCGCCGGTTCTATCCCGGCAGCCACGCTTCCCTTCCAGCTCCCTGCCTGTGGCCCAGGAAAGCAGCAGAGGACGGCCCAAGGCTTTGGGACCCTGCACCCGCGTGGGAGACCCGGAAGAGGCTCCTGGCTTCGGATTGACATAGCATTGGCCGTTGCGCTCACTTGGGGAGTGAATCATTGGATGGAAGATCTTCCTCTTTGTCTCTCCTCTCTGTATATCCACCTTCCCAATAAAAAAATAATAAAAATAAATCTTAAAAAAAATAACCTGAACCTTACTCGGTAATCAAATATGAAGAGAAAAATGGTTATGCTGAGATTTTTTTTTAAGATTTATTTATTTTTATTGCCAAGTCAGATACATATAGAGAGAAGGAGAGACAGAGAGGAAGATCTTCTGTCTACTGATTCACTCCCCAAGTGACCACAATGGTTCGTACTATGCTGATCCGAAGCCAGAGCCCAGATACTCTTCCTGGTCTCCCACATGGGTGCAGGGTCCCAAGGCCTTGTGCTGTTTTCTATTGCTTTCCCAGGGATGCAGGCCGGGAGCCAGATGAGAAGTGGAGCTGTCAGAATTAGAACCAGCGCCCATATGGGATCCTGGCAGGCTCAAGGTGAGGACTTTAGCAGCTAGGCCACCGTGCCTGGCCCTATGTTGAGATTTTTATTGTTTTGTTTTTGTTTTTTATTTTTTCCAAAATTTATTCAAACGTGATCTCCAGTTCTAAATATTGAAGTAACTCAAGCATGAAGAAAAGTATTTTTCAACAGAAATACAGAGTAATAGTCTTGAATATAAAAGATCATTTTAAAAAGAAACATTTACTTTGAGGCATAAGCTATCAATCAATATGTCACTTATTTTAATTTGGGGGGAAAGCTTCATTGCTCTGGGGATGATAAAAATGCACAAAAGGAAAACCAGTGACTTGTCAAGCAGAGGGGATTTCTGAAGGTCATCAAGTTGCATCTTATTTTCCTGACAAGAATACAGATATGAAAGATCGTAATAATGACTACCCTACAAATTTGTGGCAGAGAAAGAGTATAACTCCAAGGAACATATGCCTAATGGAATTGCATTTGAAGAAAGGAGAGTCTGGGAAGGTGTCAGTAGATTTTAAATAAATGCTTCATACCACCCAGCAGTCTACCTTTCTGTCAAGGATAAAGTGGGACTCCAGATAAGTTCTGGTTTTCCACGAAGCAGGCCAGCTCCGACTCGCAGCAGTAATTCCTGAGTGACTACACAAAGGCCTCAGCCGCTTTCCAGTGCTGCACGCTTTAATCACCATACTGCGATCCTGGTGCCCTCTCTGAGTCAGAAGGGATCTTAACAGGAATAACTTTCAGCTTTGTGAAAAAATCAGATGGTTTTAGTAGATAAGTATTCAAATATATTCCAGTGCTGCCTCAGCAGCACATATCCTAAAATCAAATCATTTCTGGTCTTCAAAATCCAAACATGCTATTACAGAGGGGGATATTCTTGGCTATCTGGAATATGTATGACTTTAATAATGAATAGTAACAGGATTCTATCTATCTATCTTCAGGATCCTAAGCTCCCACGAGCTTAGTATAAAGAAAAAAAATAATCATTTCTCCTGTAAGAGGATAAAAGGGAGTCTTCTAGGAAATGGTAAATAATTTTTTCATCTGAATTTTTGTGGTATAGTACTACAATTTTCTATGTGTTCTATTGAAAAAATTGAAACCTGAACAAAATTAGGATCTCATCTTCCTACAGGAAACACCTAGACAGAAATGCAAGCTGAGATGAGGTAAGAGAGGCTGGGCTTATCTTCCCTTGCTAAATAAGCTGCATCATTTTGAGAAAACAAGGTCAATGTAAACTTGCTTAATTTTTCTATTCACGTATTTGCGTTTTCATATAGCTATGCTTTCACTGATCCCATACTTAATGTCTTAGATGAGGAAATTCTATTTCTACTTACTTAAAGTCAGCTAGTCCAGGCTCATCAGCAAAGTCTTTGTAACATCCTTTCCCAGCACGTTTACTACAACAGAAGCTCAAGATTTGAACATGATGGTTCGCAGAATCAGCTGATATGAAAACTCTTCACATTATTTACATTTTACCATACTATGACATCATAAATGTGTATTTAGAGTGGTATAACTATTTTTATTCCGTAGATTCCATGTAAGGAGTAAAATGAATCAAATAAAATTTTTCTGTGCTACTTTTCTATGTCTTCTGGAATTTATGAAGTTATAACAAGACATTTAAATGACAGGCCTAAGCTTATAATAGACATTTTTAATTCATTGTAATTTATTTAAACATGCAATCCTTTGGGATGACACTGTGACAAAGAAGGTTAGGCCACTGCCTATGTGGAGCTGTGGGTGCAAGGCTGGTTGGCAGGGATTAACACTTTTTTTTTTAAGATGTATTTATTCTTCTTGGAAAGGCAGATATAAACAGAGGAGGAGAGACAGAGAGGAAGATTTTCCATCCCATGGTTCACTCCCCAAGTGACTGCAACGGCCGGTGCTGCGCCTATGCAAAGTCAGGAGCCAGGAGTTCTTCTGGGTCTTCCATATGGGTGCAGGGGCCCAAGGCCTTGGGCCATCCTCGACTGCTTTCCCAGGCCACAGGCAGGAAGTTGGAAGGGAAGCAGGCTCACCGGGATTAGAACCAGCAACCATATGGGATCCCAGGCATGCAAGGTGAGGACTATAACCACTACACTATCTCGCCGGGCCCAGGGATTTACTCTTAATAACAATAGTGATAAGGGAGTTTCTTAACTGTTAGCATAACAGCTGTATTTGGCTTCTGTAATCACTGCTTGGCTTTGCTCCATAAAGAACAGGACTGATGCCGGGAAGTAGGCCTAAGTTTCACTTCATTTCAAAGTTTCATTTTCCTCAGAGTGATGAAGTGGGCAGGGGCAGTGATCTTGGAGACAAGCCAATCAAGGGCATCCACACATCTGCAAGTGGGATGTGACCTACACCGGTACAAGCTGTATGTGACCAAGATAAAGACTGCACAGCTTGCTGGAGACACATTGTATGTGACTAAGAGGGGATAAAAACAGTTCACAAGAGACAAGTGGGGTCCTTGTCCACTGCGATGGATGAGACATGGACCATAGCTCGAGCTAGCAATAAAGTTTCTTTGCTTTTGCATTGTTGCATATGGAACTTGTCTGTCCATGGTTCGGGGATCGTTTGGACCTAACACCTGCAATGCTGGCATCCCAAAGAAGCATGGGCTCATGAGTCCAGTTCACCTCCCTGCTCAAGTGCCTGAGGAAATAAAAGAAGACGGTCCAAGTACTTAGGCTCCTGAATCTCACATGAAATGACTGAGTGGAGCTATGCTCCCTGGCTTGGCTCAGCTCAGCCTGGCCACTGCTGCCATTTGCGGAGTTCACCAGCAGACAAAAGATCCACCTCTCCCTTTCTCTCTCTCTCCCTCGCTCCCTCCCTTTCTCTCTCTGCTTTGCAGTAACAAAATGAATAAAGAAATTTCTTTTTCAGAAAAAGTTGTAGTCTGAAATAGCTTTATTAAATTTTTGTGATTTTTTTCCAAAAAGAAATACTTTCAAGTTTTAAATCTTTAAAATAGAAAAATATTTTCACTAAGACATTTTGATTTAGAACATCTTAACAATATTTGCAAAGGTCAACATATAATAAAAATATTTTCTTCAGTAAGATATGAATTCTTACATACTTCTATATATTTTATATCCAGACTGGTAAGATTTGAGAATTTTTACATGAGAAAAAATTTAAAAGGACCATATTAAAAGTACTCTTCAGAAAATCTAAATTTAGACTGGAATATAGAAATGCAGTTATTGTCAAAAGCAGCCAGAAGACAGACTGAAGGTTGTTTACACCAAAGATTCTTCCCAGTTATTGGAAATTTTAAATGTGTCTTCCTCCCTTCCTTATTCAATTCTGCCAATTAGTTACAGTACAAACATTTTAACTCAGGAGCCCCAAATCTCAACAACAATGATAAACAACACACACACACAATTCAGTAATAGCGGACATTTTTCAGATACATCCAAAGACTTTCTGTGAAAACTAGAATGTCATTCTGAACAGGATGTTGAAATAAAGCAGCCATTTCCTGTGCAACACTCAAAGAAATTCCTTCACATTCAAACTTCTGCTAATGTAAGTGTTAAAATAATTTGCATTTGTTTATTCACCACTAATAATGTCTCAATATCACAGAGATAATGGGTCATACTCCCTCTATCTGTAATGTAAGCAGTTTTTAAAAACAACTTTGGCTATACACACATGAAAGTTATTAAATACATCATTACATGGCGATGGGCATGCAGGATTTTAGATCACAGGTTAATATCTAGATGTGCCATTTAAAAATTATTAATGCTATGATTAGACAACAAATCACTGATAAAATGTATAGCATCAATTTGAAATACATATGTAAAATTATATAGAAACAAATAAAACCCCAGTATCAAGGTCAATTCTTAGAATATATTAAGTATTCAACAAGTAGAAAGCAAGGTCTTTCTGGAAAATTGATGAAAATACTCAGCATCTTGTTGAAAAATAATCTGTAAGTAGATTGACATGCTAATGTCAATTGTTGCTGCATAAATTCTTTGAAATACTCTAATCTAAAAAAACAGATTCCAATACGTCTGCTACATTGCCATAGATCCCCATCACAAACACATCTTTCTATGATTTGCTAATACAGTACCAAAGAACTGAAGATGGAAGGTGGAAACCACCAGGTAGATACCATATTGATCCATAATACTGTAACCTTTTTTTGAACCACTGTAACTGTTCTCACACTGATTTATCTATTCTATGTATATGTGCTGAGTCCTTATTTCATACTGTTCTAGGTCAATGTGGGACTCAAAGTATGGTTCTCAACTACAAATTTTAACTTTTACAAAGCAAAATCACAAGGAGTGAGCGTGCCAATATGGGATTAATGGAGTATAGCAAGAGGAAAAGAGTCAACCCATTTTTCACAACTCCTATTTGACAAGCACTGTTCTAGAAACTCTCCACAGGGCCCTTCCTCTCAGGAATGACCCCACTACTCATCTAGACAGTATTATGAAATATTTTGTAGTTGCGCAAGACTCTTTCCCACTCTGCTGGAAAAACTACCAGCAAATTCTTCAAAACACATACTTTAACATAATCATCCGCCTGTATCCACCATCTCCTCCACTTCCACTCTTTCCCAATATTGCATCTGGTCAATACAATGGCTCCTGTCCTCCCTCTCTTGCACATATCTGTTTCTGTAAGGTCATAGAAACAAATCATATCACTCCTTTTTCTCTAGTACTCCAATGGTTTCCCTTTGATTTTGGAATAAAGTCAGAAGTTCTTACTGTGTGCGAAATACTATGTAACTTGATCCCCAGTTAGCATGTATACTTAGATCTCAATCTCAATTTTGCTCACTGTTCTGGTCCCCTCAGCTCTTAACCAGAGCAGTCAACTCTACTTTCACCTAGAGTCTTCCATGCTGTTACATGGAGTATTAGTTTCAGAATCACTTATTTCCTGGGTTTGGTCCAGTGTTCCCCTCTCAAAAATCTTATGTGAGTCCCTGATACCTGTAAGTAAAATGTGTTGAATCCATTCCATTTGCTCCTGTGAGTTATATGAACTAATAGGGAGTCAGGGTCACCCTTGTGTTGGAATGAGAAAAGGGGGAGTTTCTAAAAATTTACAAAAATGCTTGTTTCTGCTCAGAAGGAAATTTTAGCAAGACAAAAGTGCCTTCCTACCTTCCTGAGTTCTTAGTTTATCATAAGAATAGAAAGACATGGCTCCATTGGTTAAGACTCTGCCTGATAATGCTGTAGCCCATTTGGCACTGGTTTTTGCCCAATATACTCCACTTTCCACTCAGCCTCAAGCTTGTGGTGAGGGAAAGCAAAGGAGGAAGACTCAAAGCCTTGAAGGTCCTGCAACTGCTTAGCAGACTTGGAAGAGGCTCCTGGCTCCTGGCTTTCGATTGGCTCATCTCTGATCATTGTGGTTATCTGGGTGCATCAGCGGATGGAATATCTGTCTCTATTTCTCATCCTCTCTATAATCTGCCTTTACAATAAATAAAAGTAAATCTTAAAAAGAAGAAGAAAAAGAAAGAGATGTTATTAGCAGACCATTCTGACAGCTTTTTGGTTTATCAAGAGAAAGCTAGAGAAGTTTTGTCTCTGCTCTCTTGTGATTGTTAGCCATGGTTCTGCTCACTAAAATTGTGCTGCAAAGATATCACTTCCACTGTTTCTTCAGGTCTTTCCTCCCTTAGAGCCACCTCCTGTCATCATGGCAGGAGACCTCTCTTTCAAATAAATCTCATTTTGCACACTGAAATTGTTCACATGAAGATTCTTCTTGTGTGACAAGATTCAAGGTTGCATTCATCTTTCTTGTACAATCCCCTGCAACACTCCTCTCCTGTTTTAATTTTCTTCACAGCACTTGCAATTTTCTGACATAAATTTCATTATTTAATGCTCCTTTTGATTTATTTAGTACCTGCCTTCATGCCTGAGCATGTCTACTCAAGCAGGGCTTCATCATCACATGGCTCTATTCTGAACACTTGTAACCATTCTCAGAAAACAGAACCAAAGACCAATTTATTTAATTTTTATATCACTAATATACTAATTTTTATATCACCAATATATGCCAATATGATTGTTGTTTCAGAGACACTAACTATGAGGAAAAACAGGGATTGCAAAGAGCTCTGGAAAGAGATAAGAGTATCCCAGGATGTGAAGCTCACAGATGAAGAATAGATGCCTAGTGTAATACTGAAAAAATGTGAAAGTAGCACAAATAGCAGCAAAAGTTGTAGCTTGTGCTCTTAATTTCTCAGTGCCCTTGATTTCACTACATCAAATGGTACTTTATGGGAGAAAATAGTACCTTAAATCTGCAAAGTTATCTTTCTCTGTTAATTTCCAATTAAAACTTAAAGATTTCAACAATGGCCAGAAATCGAAAAATGGTGAGCAATAAGCAAATAAACAAAGGTCACAGTGAAGAACCTCAATATCGAAATCCCAACCATTTACTCATGGCTCACTGCCACTAAGAAACTGTATGAGCTTGCAGGCTAAACGGCGTATGTGACCTCTAGCCGCTTAGGAGACCTTTAACACTGATGGGTCCCAATTCTTATGAATCAAGTCCCACCTAAGTCTATTGTGGATGCCCCTATAAAAACCCTATGAATGTGCTGTTCGGGTCCACACTCCTGGTCCGGCCAGCCGGCTGGCCGGTTGGTCAGCCAGCTGCCTGCCCTCTGCCAAGAACCCAGGCTTGGATATGCTGAGCTTCAATAAACCATCCTTGTGCACTAGGATCAACTTCAGACTCCTGATGATTTCTGGGGATCACAAAATCTGGGCACAACAACAGCTTGATTGTTCCTTTATTTTTCCATTTTCATAAGATATATAGGCATAATTTCTGATCCTCATTCAAGAGAGCACCGTTTATAATTTGAAAACGGGTACAGAACAGTAGAGTTGAAACTTAAAAGGAGAGTTTACAACAAAAACATACTGTAAAGTGTTCAGAGGGGTAAAGACGATTCGATGTGGTTTCCACTAAGGGGATAAGAAGGTTTTGTATTTTGTTTTAGCATATCTTCAGGGCTGAATGAATGCTTTGTGTTGTAAATAGAGTTAAACTCAAATCAGTTTTACTGATTCCACATGGTTCAAACCACAGATGCACAACTGTAAGTTCAACAGGAAAAAAAAAATAGAAGTTATTTACCTAGAAAAGGCGATTGTGCTGCTAGAACTTAAATGAGCAAGAGTTCAAATGCAAGGCAGAGCAAAAACTCAAATGTGGAACATCATTTCCTTGATGCCTTTCCAACACAGCAATTTGGTAAAAAAAAAAGCATCTGTAAGACTTTTCTCTGCAAACTTGATTTCATTATTACACCATGCTGCACTTAGAACACAAGACAGATCCACACATTTATTAAAATTATAACGGCTGTATCATTTAAGCTTTGATTTTTCTTACCTGTTTTAGTGAGCTTCCCTAAAAAGAGATCAATTTAAGTATTTCTATTTTTTTAAACTAATACCTTCAAAATATTTGAATTTACGTTTAACTAAAATGCATATAAAATATTACTGAAAATAAACTCTACCATTTCTTATTTGTAACATGAGCAAAGGTTTTATTTCAAGCGATCTGAAAAGCAAAGATATGTGGTAAAGGATAAAGTTCACAATATCCTGCCTCAAAATACATAATTTTGGCAATTAAAGAGAAAGCTTTACTATTTCTTTGGAGAAAAAGAGATTTTCCTTTTTTTTTTGGTTCACTTCCCAAATGGCTGCAATGGCTGCAGCTTGACTGGTCCAAAACAAGGAGCTTCTTCCCTACCAGTCCTTTTCCCTCTGCTCTTCCAAGTACATTAGCAGGGAGACAGATGGGAAGTGGAGCAACCAGGTACTAAAACAGGCAGGGATGTTGGTGACACAGGCAGTAGCTTGACTCGCTATGGCAAAGCAAAGATTCCTGGTATACATATGTATGTGTGTATGTGCATACACACATATGTGTATGATATATGTACTATATACACACATACATATATATAAAACTTACAAAAGTAAGTAAAAAAAAAAACTAAAAAAAGTAATTAAAAGCAAGATGAAATTCACCTCCTTCTGCTTTTTTCCCTGCAGCACTTCCTAACATCCTTAGGCGAGATACAGCCTTCCCATATTGGCAGGAAGCAGCATTCTTATCTCTGAGGAAGAACCTCTCAGATAGGAATGTGAACAAACAGGTTTTGCTAAATTTAATCCAGCCTACTGACATATCATACCGTTTGAATACACCATTATTTCTCCAAAACTATATACTCCCCATTAAGCCTAGAATAATAACACGCAGATTTACGTAGTTTTCACTTCCTTGTTTCTTTACTGAAATGTTTATGTCTCAAAACACAAGGCATGACACATAACACTTCTATATTCTTCACTTCTTAATCAGTCTTTTCTTACTTCACTCATGAACCTAAACTAGGTTAAAAAAAAAAAAAAGGTATTTTTCCTCTTCTACACGTTTCCTATTGTTGCTTAACATAATATACCAAAGCCAGAAATTGAGTCTTTTATGACACAATCAGATACATTATTAAAATGTTGTTTTTCGGGGCCCGGCGCGGTGGCACAAGTGGTTAAGTCCTCCCCTTGCACGCCCAGGATCCCATATGGGCGCCGGTTCTATCCCGGCAGCCACGCTTCCCTTCCAGCTCCCTGCCTGTGGTCCGGGAGAGCAGTGGAGGACGGCCCAAGGCTTTGGGAACCTGCACCCGCGTGGGAGACCCGAAAAGGCTCCTGGCTTCGGATTGGCATAGCATTGGCCGTTGCGCTCACTTGGGGAGTGAATCATCGGACGGAAGATCTTCCTCTCTGTCTCTCCTCTCTGTATATCCACCTTTCCAATGAAAAAATAATACAAATAAACCTTTAAAAAAAAAATGTTGTGTTTCTAGGAAAGTACTCTTTTCATCAACCAACAATGTTTCCCCTAGAAAATACAATCTTATTCCATATCGTGAGGTTTTGATTTATTTACTAATACACCATTGCTTCTGTGCTTCAAAACACAAAGAGACTCACATAATGATGAATTTGTAAAAAATGGCTTTTCATGAGAAAAACACATTTTCCCTTGTATATAAAGATCTTTGTTATGAGCCCGAATGTTTCTTCTATCTAGGAAGGAAGTTAACCTAAACATGTCAGCTAAAAGAAAGACTTCCCTACAAACATAACCCAAGACTAGTAAAGGAGACACCTCAGAAGTGCTATATTTTTCTTCTTGTACACTGAAGTGATGAAAATTGTGCTGGATCTGTTTGTGTTCTGACTATAACTCAAAATTTATGAGCTGAAATACCCTAACTCCTCCTTGCCTGCTTTCTTCATGTCTGAAAGGAATGGACGTAACAAAGAATGGATGTAGCAGCAGTTCTTCATGGTTTTATAATTCCAAAGTCACATGGACTCTGTAAACTGGCCATTCTCAGGTATTTTCTTTCCTTAGAAAAGGCTTCTTGATGCCTGGATAAAATATTACTGCATTCAAGTATTCATACAAATATTTCTCCATCTCTGAAAGAATGGTTGTCTTAAGTGATCTTAATAACAAAGGAGGAATAGATACTTAATTTATTGCTATCCAGTAGTATCCTAGATTTCTGCTCATTCTAACATCCATTACTTTTAGGGCTTTCAAAAAAATCTAATGACAAACATGTATTAAGAAGAAATCAGGCATGAATTTCAAAACTTTTAAATACAAAGTACCTATCTTTTAATATTATAGCCCTTCTTTTTGTCGATCTTCTAAAAACTAATTTAATAATCCTTCCCTCTCAGAATCACTCTACCCCTTATTCTTTTTGTTATATTTTTGTTATGAATTTTTTTAATTTTATGGTATAATTTCATATAGACTGCGATTCCCTCCTAACTCCCACCCTCTACAGATTTTCCCCATGTTGCTACAATAGTATAGTCCTTCATAAGGAGTCATAATTCCATCAGTGTCTTATTTAACTATGGCCTGACACTGCTGGTACAGACAACGTCAGATAGTCCAACATCCGATTGTCTACACATTTCTAACAATCTCATTGGGAGTCCATCTTTGGTTTGGAAGCAGGAATGCATGTTGCATTGTACCCCCACATCTGGATCTTCTACTCCTTATTCTTAAAGCATTCTCACTTAAGAAACCAGCCCTGCTCTGGCCATTTTGAAGCAATTTAAGGGTGAACCAAGAGATGCAAGATCTCTTTCTCTCTAGATCTCTCTGTAACTGTTTTCAAATAAAAATAAATAATTCTTTTAAAAGTATTTGGAAACCATATTTCAGGACTTCTCCTTAGTCATTACTGGAAATACATTATTCAGTTGCTAGTCATACTCAGATAAATATAAAAGGAGTCAAATATTAGAAAAATATAAACATCAAAGTAGCCAGTACCAAACTCAAATGCAAATAAAAAATGCAAAGAAGTTCTATAGTATTTTTCCTTTTGCCCATTACCATATAGGACATCCCATAAATACTAATTTTTCCTTCATATAATGAATGAGTTTAGATGTAAATTAAAGATAGGCACTAAAAGCTTTAAATCAATAATTTTCCAAGTTATCATAACTTTTAAAAAATAAAGTAGGTACTTATGTATTAATATTATTTGTAAGATAGCTTCTAATTTAGAAATATTGTTAGGCTTTATTTCTGAGATAATCCATCATGTTAACTTGAGACATTTTGATGGAAACAAATCTTAGAAACACAGTTAAAGAGACCAATAAAATAAAAAACAAGTGGTAGAAAAGCAAAATTTGCTATTTATCAACAATGACTGTTTTTACTAAATATATTTAATTTTCACATAAATCTATTCTGTAAGAATTATCTATTTTTATTGGAAAGGCAGAGCAACACAGAAACAGGAGAGACAAAGAGAAATATGTTCCATGTGCTGATTCACTCCCTTAATGTCTGCAATTTAGCCAATCTGAGGCCAGGAGCCAGAGCTTCCTCCAGGCACACACATGTGTGCTGAGTTCCAAGGCCTTGGGCCATCTTTCCCTGCTTCCCCAGGCCACGGCAGGGAGCTGGATCAGAAGTGGAGCAGCCAGAGACACAAACCAACACCCATACGGAAGTCCTGGGCTTGGAGGTGGAAAATTAGCGAGCAGAGCTATCATGCAGAGCCCCAATAACCTAGACAGTCTGAGTAAATCCTTAAAGCTTAATTCTAATATTTCCCTCAATAATTTCAAATAATTGAACCAAAAGGCCAGTATCTGAGTCAGGAGCTATGACTGATGGCAAGATTCACTATGTTCATATTTATAACATGAGCACCTGGATTTCACGTGCAGGTGGCGCATATCAGGTGTTTTTGAGGAAGACGCAAAATAGAGCCTATTTTGGTTACATATGAAAAACCTGATGCAACAAATGTGTATTTGGAAATTGCAAAATGAGCATACAAATCAATTTACACACATTGGTGAATGAATATAAATGAGTTACTTTCAAAGTATAGGCATCTTGGTGCAGCATCTCTGTACAAAAGGAACGGGAAGGAGGTGAATTGCTCAGCTTAGTCATCCATTTGCAATTTTCAATGGAAAATTACACTGTCAGCTTCTATTATGCTTGTACAAATTTAGACAAATTAAAGAGTCAACTAAGTAATTATTGATAACATACACGTGTATCAAGTAAAGCAAGAGTCTTGTCAGTCATTTGGGACCTCTCAGCTGCATCAAGATTTCTAATTAGGAAAGGGGAAGAGCACAGAATGATAATATAACCTAATATGAAACCACCTGGAGACATACCCCTGGCCTGTTCAGCCAACCCTTTGACTTGAGATTGGAAATGGGTGACAATAGAGACATCTGTAAATGATCTTTAGCATAAATCACTTTATTGAGATCAATGTTGCACCTGCTAACTGACTCGGCAATTTCCAAGAGAATTTTCATTCAAACTGACAAATTAGCTCAAATACAAATAATAGTAATAAACATAGATCTACACAAGATTTTTAAAATTCTGTAATTCTCCTTTTTCTGTTATTTTTACAGAGTATATCCTGCAAGGTCTATGCCATATTGTGTTCTGACAACAATGAATGTGCTTCTTATTTCTAAAACACAATGTTCAATCTAGTGTGACAATACAACTTTTCAGACAGTCATAAAATATCTTATCTTCTGAAAAGGATTAATTTTGACAATCCAAAAGCCTCATAGAAAAATATCTCAAGAAGTCAACAGCATCCTTTGTTAACATGGCCTTCCACTTGTAAATATATTTTGCTAAGTTTAAATGTTTGCTTTACCACTCCAGTAACAAAAGTGAAACATTCTATTCTTGTAAGTTATTTACCTTTTACATAAATAAGTATATAAATAATAATTTTATATGTAGATGTGTGTGTACTTATAGATTTATAATGTGCTTATATTCATGAAACAGACATGAAATGCATGTTTTTATTTAATTTCGGTATAGCTCATTCCTATTGTTTTGTAAAGATTTAGTATTTTTCTGAAAGGCAGAGCTGAGTGGCAATGATCTTCTGCTAATCCACTTCCCTAATGGCCACACCAGTTGAGGCTAAGTCCGGTGAAACTAAGAGCCAAAAACTCCACCTATGTTCCCCACAAGTGGGGTAGGAATTCAAATACTGAGCCATCCCCACTGCCTTCCGAAGTGCAACAGCAGGGAGCTGGACTGGAAATGCAAGAGCCAGGATTCAACGGCTCTCATAATGAGCAGTGTAATGCCAGTGTAGTAAGCACGGGCTTAACATGCAGCTCCACAACACTGGTCTTTCTCATTCATGTTACATTGTGAGGGATTGTGTAGGATCTATCAACCATTTCCTTAACCAATAGCATGTTAAAATTTTGATGAATTATGCTTAATTGCTTTGGCCATAACAACAATATGCAATGAGTTTGGTGTTAATATATTTGTGAGACTTGTTAAGGTATTTATGGAAAAAAAAAACAATATGCAGGCATTTGACTGAACAGTTAAGATAACAGAACACTTGTGTTCTAAATGTTTGGGTTTGATTCCTACCTTTCGCTCCTACTAATGCAGAGAGAGAGGCAGCAGTGACAGCGGAAGTATTTGGATTCTTTTCACCCAAATGGGAGATCCAGATTGAGTTTCCAAGGGAACCAGCAGGTAAAAACTTGCTCTTCCATTCTTCCTTCTTTCCTCTTCATATATATGGAATGTGTGCGTATATGTGTGTGTGTGTGTATAATATGTTATGGAATAGTATCATTAGAAAAATTTAAATAAATAAATATCCCATATGTAATGGGATTATTTTGTTAGAGAATATATCCAATTACATCTTTCATAGGTATTGCTTAATTATATGTCAACTGACTTATAGTCATTTTTATCCAGTCCATAGATGTAGAGGTGTATGAATATGTACGTTGCTGCATCTCTGTCCATAATAGGTACTATGACACTTATATCTAGCAGATAAGCAAGTAATAGCATCTTACTTTAACTTAAAAATCTTTACCTATTATTAAAATGAAGACTGTTTTAAAGCATTTATTAGCTGTTTGAATTTGTCTTTCAGGAGAGTGCTTCCTTGACTATTAATATTAACAGTCAAATATTAATATTCTCTTAATATCTTAAAATCTTTTCATTATTATTTCTTCAATTCCTACTTCAAGCAAGTTTGTTAGCTCATACGTGTGTGTGTGTGTGTGTGTGTGTAAGTATTGCCTGGAGATTTTTAATGAAGGTGGGATAGTAAATAATTATAGCCAAGACAGACTGAGTGAAGAACAATGATCTATGCAAAGCATGCACCAATGGTAGAAGAGCTGGGAAGACAGAGAGGGCTTCACAGTGAATGACATCTTACAGATGTATCTTGAATGACAGGCAGAATTCCATAGAGTAGAGACTGAATGGAAGGCACTAAGTCCAGAGAGCACAGCAGTAGGGAGGCCCCCAATATATGCATTACTAAGACAAATGTCATGATTATCCATAATGTAAGTAATGTTTGGCTTAGGTTTCAAGGTTTCTGAAAAAAGAAAATCGTAAGTAATGAAAGTGGGTAGACCAGTAAGCTTTCCTGATAAAAGTCTTTGGGTGGGGATGTCCTGGGACACAGCAGATTTAGCTAGCATCTCCTATCAGTGCTCTGGCTTGAGTTCTAGCAGCTCCATCACCAGTCTAGCTCCCTGATAATGCAACTTAGAAAGTAGCAGATGATACTCCAAGTGTATGGGCCTCTTCTGCACACCTGGGAAACTGAATAGAGTTCTCAGCTCCTGACTTTACCTTGGCTAACCTCTAGCTATTATAACTACTTGAACAGAGAGGAGAAAAGTGCTTGCCTGAATTCAAGAATTTGGCTTTACTGTATCCTCAACTCAAAGAGAACACAATGACTGATAAAATCCATTTTGTGTATTTGAAAGGGAAGCAGATATGTATTTACGCATACACACACAGATAAAGACTTAAAATTTTTAAGATTTTTTTTCCATTGGAAAATCACATATACATAGAGGAGGAGAGACAGAGGAAGATCCTAAATCTGCTGATTCACTCCCCAAGTTCCCAAGTGGCCCCAACAGCTAGAGCTAAGTCGGTCTGAGGCCAGGAGCCTGGAGCCTCTTCTGGGTCTCCCACGTGAGGGCAGTGTCCCAAGGCTTTGTGTTGTCCTCGACTGCTGCTTCCTCAGGCCACAAGCAGGGAGATGGATGGCAAGTGGGGCTGCCAGGATATGAACTGGTGCCCATATGGGATCCTGGCACATGACAAGGCGAGGACTTTAGACACCAGGCTACCATGCCAGGCCCAAGACTTTTCTATCTGTTGATTCACTTTCCTACTATCCATGGCTGTCCAAAATCAGCAGCTTGGGACTCAATCCATGTTACCCAGTCAACTACCTGAGGCATCACCTGCTATCTTCCAGAAGGTGTGTTATTAGGAAGCTGACATCAGAAGCCAAGTCACGAATCATACCAAAGAACTCCAATACAGTACATAGGCATCCCAAGTAGCACCTTGAATAATCAATCTGCTATACGCCTTCCTCTAATCAATGTACTTCACTTATAATAGACAGACAGACAGAAAGAAGAGATATTTTTCTGACAATTTACTCATCAAATACCTACTGAAACACTGTTTTTCAAGCATCATTCTAGCAGTAGAAAGGAATCGTTTTGGGATGGGTACCTACTGTCTGTAACCTACTTATAGTTTGCTACAAACTTTTCTTTTGATATGGAAGAATCCAGTGATTAGAGTAATTTGGAATGACGGTGATTTAATTAAGAGTATAAAACAATCCATTAACTGTAATTTTTAAAAGGATCCATATGTTTCTCACTCTTAACAGACATACTGCTGTACTTGCATTTTTCAAACTACAAAGCTCATTTTGGTTATGGCTGATGATTTCATTAATGTATCACTAATGGTACACATGTGAACTCTAGAAATGATCATTATATACTGATTAATAGCAGATCATACTCATATTTTTAATGCTTTAAGTTCTCTTCAGATTTGTATTTATGTTTCAGCCCCTACATTTGTACTGCCAAACTTAATTTTCAAATGCTGAGTGTACAAAAGCAAACTACACTAGGAACAAAGTCTCATTTCAATGTATATGATGGCCTCTTGGAATTATTAAAGGAAGAAAAACAGATGGGTCAAAGATTAGGCTACATTTCTGGTTTACAAACTGACAAGAAAAATACAGAATCTTACTTTCAGTTTTATAAATATTTTGGTTGTTGTTTTTTGTCTTTATATTATCAGCCCTCTCACCTCAACCTTTTCCAAGACGATTCCATATCAGTGCCAAAACACGTTACACATTCTCACAGGAAGAACAATGGCACAGAATATGCAGGGATAAAAATGGGGGACCATCTATTACAAAGTGTAATAGTTACGTGGTAGAGCAGGTAGCAGGCACAACACACCTGGGAGAGGCAGAGCTAGCATGGCAAGGATACCCAGGAGATGGCAGCATGAACAGGAGTGCAAGGTGAGTGGAACATAAGGACAGCTGCATCTGTAATTCAAGGAAGAGGAAACGGGGGCAATCCACAGCTTAAAGAGGACAAAGACAAATATAAGCCATGGGCAGAGAGTTGCCCAGAGTGGATTCCAGGGGTGTGAATGCGACCTAAGTTAAGGCTGTAGGGATGTAACCAATGAGCAAGGCTGTCTGCAACTGTTGGTGGCATATTTTATGCAGATGCGCCTGGAAATTATAATTTCAGACACTCTTGAAATACTTTTTTTTGCAAGGATAGTTTTTGAAAGGGGTGGAGAGTTTGCTGTTTGAGTCTATTTCCAAATCAGTACTTGATTTGCATGTTAAAGGTTTTTTTAATGTATAATTATATATTATATACTATATATTTTATATTATATATATAAACTGAACATGCATTGGGAATGTCGTTTAGTACAAGCTCCTGACCAGAAAAAAAGGAGGGGGCCAAGGAGCGGGATAAGTGAAACACTAAAGCATTTTAAGACTGGTGGTTGTCTGTCTAATCTATAAATAAGGATTTCTATGCATAGAGAGATTCACCCACCATTTCAGCTAGACTGTTCTCACATTTACACTGGAATTTCAACCAAAACCATTTTCTCTTCCCTTAAGCTCAAACGAACCAATTTTGTTCAAAACCGTTTCCATTATTTACTCCTCCTTGGACTAAACTTCCAGAATCGGTTTCCTTATTCAAAATTATTTTTTCTGTTTGTCAGCTCATATTTTCCTGGCCTATTTTTTCCTAGTTGCCAATGCAATGTTACCAAGACTTTACTCTTTACACAATTCAGGACTTCCTCATCTATGGACAGTAGCTAGCAAGACTGTGTAAAACACCCAGCAACAGCAAAATTTATAGGGAAAAAATTTATAGAGCCTTTTTCCATGTGATTTTTAAGATATCACTGGAAATTAATAAGTAAACTAAAGGCAAGAGGGAAAACACAGGAGTCACTGGAAGTGGTGTGAAGCTATTGGTGTAATGAAAACTTTAGGAGGATTCAAAGACAATTTTGAAACTAGCCTTTGGGGAAACATACAGTCGAAGCGTGGGGGAGGGGTGGCAGATAAGTAAAACAGAGTAAGGAGTTCTCAAAAAAGGATTCATGTCATCACAGCTGCACAGAAGAGGGACCAGAGACACTCCTCATTCTAGGGACTACAGTCCTTCTTTACGTTCAGAGAGGCAATTCAAGGGGATACTAACAACATAGGCTTTGCTTTCATTGTGGACATTACTAGAAGAAATTAACTATTAGCACAAAAAGGGTTTTTATGACATACAAGGAAGAATTTTTGACCAGAAAGTTATTAAACTAAATGGAATTTTAAAAGAGAGGAAAGTGGGCCCGGCGCGGTGGCGCAGTGGTTAAGGTCCTCGCCTTGCACGCCCAGGATCCCTATGGGCACCAGTTCTAATCCCAGCAGCTCCACTTCCCATCCAGCTCCCTGCCTGTGGCCTGGGAAAGCAGTCGAGGACGGCCCAAGGCTTTGGGACCCTGCACCCGCGTGGAAGACCTGAAGAGGCTCCTGGCTTCGGATTGGCATAGCATCAACCGTTGCACTCACTTGGGGAGTGAATCATCGGATGGAAGATCTTCCTCTCCGTGTCTCCTCTCTGTATATCCGCCTTTCCGATAAAAATAAAGTAAATCTTTAAAAGAGAGGAAAGTGTGAAATGTCACTGGCTTATAAAGACAACTCCGAAACACAGGAAAATTCTCATATGTAAAACCCTGACCTAACAGTCAGTTACTATTTTGTAGGGAAATAAGGAGAGGGAGAAGGAGGGATTCCTATACCTACAAAACTGTACCATGAAAAAAAAATAGAGATTTAAAAATAAAATTGAAAAGAAAAAGTCAAGGACATGATCTCAGGAGTCACAGAGCTTGGGTCGTATGCCAGCTCTACAAATTCATGTGTGAGTTTGGGCAATTTAAAAATTCTCTCTGGGTATCTGCTTCTCCTTCTGCTAAAAGTATAAATAGTACAAACGAATTAATACATTTCATGTGCTTAAAATAGGGCTGGGCATTGTAGTCTGGTGGGGTAAACCATCTCTAGGGATGCCTGCAACCAATCTCAGCTCCTATTTAACCCCTTGCTTATGCTTCCAGGAGCGGCATCGGATGATGGCCCCCTTGCTCTGGGCCCTGCCATCTATTGAGGACCCAGATGGAGATCCTCACTCCTGCATTCTTACTGTGACAAGCCTTGGGGAGTGAACCAACAGACAGAAGAAATCTCTCTCTCTCTCTCTCTTTTCCTCCAAATGAGATGAACACAAATTTAAACTTTTTTTTTTTTAATATCTACAAACAGAACTTAAAACAGCACTATTCGGAAAGCTACGTAAGATTTTGTTATCGTTGTTGTTAGATATTAGGAAAAGTTCCAATGACACATATCCAGACACCAGATACAGATACTGCATGATTATACATTTTGTGGGTTAATTGTAGATGATTACATGTCATTTTTTGTCCTTTCCTTTCTCCTAATGCTCTCTTCAACCTAAACCCAGGCCCAGAAGTAAAGAAGTACATACTTTTCTCAATCATCACAAATCTCAAGCTCCTCAATTTCCTTGTATGTTTCTTTAAAATATCAGTAACTTACATACTAGATTTTGAAAGTTCCATCAAAATGAGGTACACTTGCTAATTGTGCTGTCATTACAATTTCAGTGCAACACTGAATGCAGTTAGTTTTCTAAAAAAATCTCAGGCATAGCTGGGATTACGTTAATCATTAATATAAAAATACTAAATCTCTATGACCTATCTGATCACAAAGAAGCATAGGTGTTACCTTGAAGATACACACTTCTGTTTCCTAATGTTTTGCATATAAAATTGAATTAAAAGATCAGTGTATTTTGATGCAAAAATTTTGAAGTTCATGCATAGATTTTACAATGCACATGTTTTAGGACTTCTCAAAAATCACATTTTAACGTTATTTCAACCAACACATATTTGAAGATGCTTAATACGAAACATAACTTTCAAGACTTATCTCAAAATTGTTGCTTAAATAACAATGTTCTTACATGTGTATTATCTTCATGCATTTATGCATGTGTGTCCTCTGTGTGTACCATAAATGGTTCTCTCTGTATATATATATGCAACAAAAGTACATGCCTTATTAAAATATTTCAATACTTCATTTCTTTGAAAGTTTTTCTGACTTTTGAATAGAACTTCACAAATGCATCCTGTGACATGTTTAATTGTGCAACCAAGCAGTGAAATGCAACATATAACTTTCTGTTTTAGTAATGTTTCAATTCAATAAATTAGATATTTAGCATTGTAAGCATCATATATGATTTCAAACAAATGATTACACTGTTTGCATGGGAAACATTTATTTTTGCACTAGAGACAAGGAGCTTCAGTAGCTAAAGCTACATGCCGCCATGCCAGCTATTTCCCTAAGGAGAGTCCAGGCATGCTTAATTATAGAGACATCATTACTTAGGAGAAAAACACGAGTCTTTAATTTCCTTGCCTCTGTTGGACTAGGGCAGTTCATTCTGCTGAATCTAGCAAACGTCTCAGGAACACTTTGGCTAGTTCCATGTGCAGGGCAGTAAGAATAACGGCACCTCTTCAGCTCTCAATGCTGCTTTGGTACGGATTAGCAGCCACAAAGAATTCATCAATTCTGTACTGGAACACAGAAAACCCTTTTTGATCTTTGGATGCTAAAGATGCTATCTTGGCTATTCCTCTTCTAAATTTTGAGAATCAGTCTAAGAAAATACTATTCAACGTAGCAACTGGTTCCATTAAGTGGGTGGTATCAGCTTATTTTCTGATTAAGGGCCAGATTGTTTTGAGCACAAGTAATTAGATCAGGGTCCAGGTCAGCTGTTTGGGTTACTAGATCAGAGTTGTTTTCCTCCCTTCTTTCTAAAACTAATTTCTCATGTATAGCAAAAAACAGCATTTAAAAAGTCTATTTTTTCTAATTCTAAGAAGCAATCAGGGATTCAGGGTTAGACAATGTGTGTATAAAAACCAAACTCACTTCTCTGAAATATTATACCATCATTCCACTATGAAATTTCAATCAAGTGCCCACAACTGGGTCTTCAGCAGTGACAACATTCTAAACTAAGCAACTTTACATGTCAAACTATGTGACAGGACCAAGCTTTACAACTGTGCTGAATTACCACAGACTTCTACATTTCTAGGATTTTAGCTCCTAAAGTCTGAAATGCATGGACATATTGTGTAGTTTATTCTGTAAAACTTTTTTTTTCATTCAGAAGGAAAAATGAGTTGAAATATTCTTTAGATGCAGCATATTCAGACTATTTTTAGTAAAACAGATACTTATCAAGTATATCATGACTACGTCAGTAAAGCACAGAAATAGCCAAGTGTTACAGGAAAAAGTGTCAAGAATTCTTGTTTTTCAATTTTCTTTTACTTAAGAGAGTTACAAGAGAGAAGGGGAGACAAATAGAGAGATTCTTCCATCTTCTGGTTCAGTTCCCAAGTGGCCACAATGGTCAGGGCTGAGCAACAGTTTTTCTAAGTATCTTACACTGGTGGTAGGTCCCCAAGCACTGCTGCTGTTCTCTGAGAGCTGGACTGAAAGTAGAGCAGGCAGGACTTGAACGGGCTCCCATCTGTGATGCCAGTCTCACAAGCATTGACTATACTGGCTATGCCACAACATTGATCCCAAAGTCTGATGAATTCTGACAAGCTATTCTATTTTCTTCAGTATCATGGCATTGGAAAATAGCACTAAATTTAAGGGTCCGTTACAACCCTCAAATCTCTAGACTTTATTGTGAGCCAGTTAAATTAGTACCATGTTGACAACCAGCGAACACTTCCCAGCATCCATTAGCTGTTTGAGAAGTGAAATGTGCAGGGTATGTCACATAATGGATAGAGCTGCTTGCTGAGGTCTTAAGTATGCCTGTGTTCAAATTTCAGCTCAAATCTGCCATTTAGTACCTATAGGAGTTTCAGCAAGTGAGCTTCTGTAACCCACAATTTTCTCATCATTAAAAATGGAGATTTTTATAAGGTCTATCAAATAGGTCTGTTGTAATAATAAACGAGGTAAAATGGACAAAACACACAAAAATGAATTTTTGTCTCACTAAACAACAGTAATTTCAGTAACAACTGCTGTGATAAACAAAATAATTTGAAATTTTACTCATATTCAAGAAGTGTTTAAAAGGCAACAATATAGTTTTAAAAAATAATCTTACGTGTAATATTTTATAAGCAAATCGTGCAGTTTTGTAGATTTATAGAGCTTTACAGGAGTTCTGACATTATTAAACAGTAATACGGACCCCAGTGAGTTTGTTAAGTTTCTACAACATCTTCATCACTCAATTACTTAACAATTCATGCAGCTGACTTGTCCTAATTAGACAATTTAAATTACCTGAATGTGTGACAGGATGTCCATTCTACAACTGCAAATTTTAAGAGACCTATGTTTTATATCTAAGAATCTTAAACATACAAAATATCAGAAAATGATTCAAGTTAAAGGTGCTGCTGGATGTTTAAAAGAGTACTCCCTCAACTGACTCTCACATTACTCTTCAATGGATATCACTGTTATTCAGAACAACCATTAGATTTCTGTTAAAACGTTTGACTTTCGGCCCTGCACAATCTCCTTCCACATACCAGGATCCCATATGGGTGCTGGGTGGTGTCCCAGTATCCCGGCTTCCCATCCAGCTCGCTGCTTGTGGCCTGGAAAAACAGACGAGAATGGCCCACAGCCTTGGAACTCTGGAAGAGCCTGGAAGAGGCTCCTGGCTCCAGTCTTCAGGTTAGGACCAACAACAGCCATTGTGTTCACTTGTGGTGTGTATCAGTGAATGGAAGATCTTCCTCTCTGTCTCTCCTCCTCTCTGTATCTCTCACTTTCCAATAAAAATAAATAAATCTTTAAAAACATTTTTTGATTTTGTTGTCTAAAATTTTTTCAACAAATGTCCATCAGGCATGACTCTGTAAGTATATAAATATATATGCACTTACTCTAAATGTAATAAATATATGTGTTTATATATAAAATTTAAATAATTATATATACTATATAAAATGAGTGTAAAGGTATAACTTAAATATGCTAGTGTAATCATGAAAGGCAACCATTGTTTTTATTTAATGAATATTTTAAGTGACGCTTTTTTCAGTTACTCATATAAATCTCTAAAGATATATATAGCCATGTAACTGGCATGCAGATGACACCCAAGGGTCCACTGGTGTATCCACTTTAGGCAATACCACTTAAAAGGTAACCTCTGTTGTGGCCCCTACTTGTGTCTGTTTTTTATTTTCATATAAACAGAACATAAAATATGCATTCATGTAGTTGCTGTCCTGAATGACATAGTTGATTTCCTGAGATTTCATTTAGAAGAGAGAAGAGGACCAGTGTCCTCTTATTTTGGCTTATCATGCACCCACGTATTTACATCAATAGGAAAGTTCTAGCAAATCAAATGCATATGAATGGATACAATCAAAATATATCTAAATGTATTTAAATGCAGACTTATATAAACATTCAATATTTCTACTATTAGCATTTTCCATGTCCTGTAGCCATCTAATCTGATGGCATCAGATATGTCTTTCAAATTTTCAGGTTTACAATGATTATCTATTCAAAAACACTATGTGAGGAAAATTATATGGAATTTACAGCATATTAATAGTTTGAATAACTGGTTTCCAACTTTGAAGTCTCAGAAACAGTAACTGTATTGAATTTTCAACATCTATTTAGAGGCAAAGAAACAACTGGAATTCAGTTCCCAAACCATGTTTTGACTATACAAGAAAACACAAATAATAATATGACTTGAAAGGAATCTGAGTGTTACACTCATTCCAATGCTAAAGATTAAACAGGGAATTCACACTCCAGAGCAAAAACCAAAGCCATGCAGTTTCTCAAGAGCTCTAAATAAACTAAAGATTTTTTTATTGAAAAAAAAAAGCTCAAACTTTTTTTTTAAATGTATTTTTACTGCAAAGTCAAATATACAGAGAGGAGAGACAGAGAGCAAGATCTTTCAACCGATGATTCACTCCCCAAGCAGCCACAATGGCTGGAGCTGAGCCAATCCAAAGCCAGAAGCCAGGAGTCTCTTCTGGGTCTCCCAAACGGGTGCATGGTCCCAAGGGTTTGGGCAGTCCTCAACTGCCTTCCTAGGCTGCAAGCAGGGAGCTGCATGGGAAGCGGGGCTGCTGGGATTAGAACCAATCTCATACGAGATCCTGGTGCATTCAGGGTGAGGACTTAAGCCACTAGGCTACCACGTCAAGCCCATAACTCAAACGTTTTAAAACCTATTATTCAGCAAAGATTATGCAAAGTTATCTATTCTTAAACTTCTGTATGATAGAAAAAGAACTAAGTCATAAAATTACAGAGAAGTAGATATACACACAAAGTATGACTTCAACTTTTTTTCTAACTTTAATAGTCTTAAAATATAAAAATCACTTTCTTTGAGTTACATAAAATACTGTTACGCACTTTTTTAAAAGCACAGTCTGCATAGCAAATTCTACCAAGAGTTTCAGTAGAACACAATTTGAATACTAATGATAAGGATCAATTTATAAGTTAACCTTGCAACTGCCATATCATTATTAATGAGTATTTAGGAACAAGCATGGCTCAGCATAGCACCTAAAAATAATAGAAATATTAAGCAGCATCAGTCAATTGGGATAGCATTTTTTAAAAGTCAGCTTGCCATATTTCACTCAATGATATTCAAAACTGCAACACAGTTTCCCAGATACATTCATAATTGTATGCTAAAAATATAATCTGCTTATAACAAAAATATGAAAACTTGCTTGAATTTTTGAACATCAGACATGTACCTAGCTTGTCTGCAACATGAGTTTCACTCAGTTTCACTTACTTGTAGAGGGAGTCAAAGAGAAGTTACAGGGGTCTGCACAGTGGCTCAGCCAACCAATTTTCCACCTTATGCACTGGCATCCCATATGGGATGGCCAAGTTCTTGGAACCACGCACCCAGGAGACCCAGAAGAACCTCCTGTCTCTCAGTTTTGGACAATCTTAGCTGTGGCTGTTGCATCATTTGTGGAGTAAACCGGTGGATGGAAGAACTCTCTCTCTTTTTTCTCTCTCTCTCTCTGCCTCTCTCCTTATCCTTCTAATATTGCCTTTGTAATATAAATAAATAAATCATAAAATTATACATTGAATGGATACTTTCTGTTACTAAAGCTATTAAAATATTCTTATGAAACACAAATGATAAACTAATACAAACTTCTGAAGGAAATGATACAGTAAATGTTATTTAGATGGCAAAAATCACAATTTAAGTGTAGGATGAGAATGAAATATACATGGTGATACTTTCCATGTTTTTGTGTTAGAATACTCACAGTATGTTATAAATATGTTTCATTACAGCTAGATATATATAATATATAATACTGGAACCCAGCTGTTTGCATTCTTTTTTAAGCTGAAACTACTGAGCAATTCAAAGATTCTTATGACATTAGAATTCCTTTTGGATGAGATAGAAAGAGTTCCATATTTGAGTTTGTTTCCCATGATATCAGCAGTAATGATGGTTATGACAACAAAAATAACAAGTAGACCTTTATAAAATGCTTAATATGTTCCAGGAGATGTCCTAAAAGGTATTTGTAAACCATATATATCATTTTCATAAGTTCTATGAAGTAAGCTTCATTGTTTTCAAAATTCCACAGGTAACAAAACTGAGTTTTTGATATATATAATATTATATTAGTTTTTTTATATATATATATACATATGTATATTATATACATACACGCATACATAAAAGATTAGAGATACCTACATAGAATTTTCTTTACTGTAGTCATTACAGTGTTGAATCAATAAACATATTGATGCAAACAACATATATTATCATGAGAAAGACATTTATCAAGGTATCTAAAAGTGTAAAAAAGTATGCCACTGCCACCGGGTTCCAGAAGTCTACACACTCAGTAGGTAGAACTCAAACAAACCACATTGCAATCCACAAAAAAAGGGTTCAGATCATTCCTTTTTCTTGTGGAAACAAAGTATCTTAAACAGTGAATGACCATAGATTTCTATACCTAACCACACGCATGAAGATTCTAGTTTCACCAGAGAAAGGACCCTGCACTTGCCTTAGTGAAGGCTTCAGCTTACACTGGGTCCTCAATAAATGCTGTTGACCGACAAACAAAAATAATGTTTTCTCTCTTTCCCTGGCTCCCTTTCAATCTATTCGCTACACTGTAGCCACAGTGACACTTTCGAAATTCAAATTTGATAAAGCCATCCTCTACTTCATCTTCCACATGATAAACTTTCCATGCTTTTAGACAGGGCTGGAAATAGAACTGACTCAGCAACTGCAACCATCAGCATATGCATGAGCTGATTGGGGTGACAGACTGTGCCAGACCCTATACTGGCAAGCACACCCAAGAATCAGGTCTGGGATCACCTCTGACGAAGTTTCTCTGGGGATCCCTCCAACTGAACTGCTGATCTCAGAACGCCAACTATGAAGAGACTATGTCAGCCAGTGGATTCTAAAGAGAGTTCTGAAGAGAGTTGGAATGGAGAGATTGGCAGCAATTCAGAACTGTTGAACTATCAAAACTGCATGAGCAGGACCCTCGGAGTATGCCCCACGTCGGGGACCTGGGAGGGTGGGAGGCTGGCTGGGGCTTTTCCCTTTATCTCTTCCCTTACCCCGGATACAGAAAAGAAAACAATATTAATGTGGAAACAATAATCTTACCCACTTTTCTGTAGCCCTTGACCCTTTCTGCCCTAATCAACTATGTAAAGATTACCAAAATAATAGAATTTTTTTTTAAATTTCCATGTTTTTTCCAGAACTGTTCCAGTGAAAATTAAAACACCTGATACAATGCATAGATCCTATGTGGTCTGCTCTCAACTCCTCTGCTAATTATGAAGTCAGAACTTCAAACGCAAGGGCATTTTTTTGCCATGTCCTGCACCAGACTTATCTACCTCTTCTTTGACCAGGCTAAATATCGCTGTGTTTGCCAGCTAACATCTGTGACATCCCTCAAGTTCTACTTTAATAATCACTACTCAGGCAAATACTCTCTTATTTAAATCATCGTATGCAATTCTCAGCTTACTCAGTGCCAGGCAGCCATTCCTCAAAGTGCATTCCACAATTTTATAGTTCTCCCTGATTTAACTGAATGCACCTCCCCTCTAGAAAGTGTCTACAAAGGTAGGAACTATTTCTGAGCTTCTTACCATTTACCCTAACACATGAAACAGTCAATATTTGTTAACTGAATTAATGCAAGAATGACTGTAGCTCTGCAGTCACATTAGTAAAGTTGCACAGAGCAGGGGATTTCTTTAATAACACCTACCACAGTGCCACGTGCAGTGATATGAAATCAGCACTTGTCATAGCACCGACTGTCACTGAAACAGAGTACAGAGAAGTGACACAACCAGGCATGCAGCTTTACTATACATGCCCTTTAAAATGCATAGGACCTAGATCTAAAACTTATGAAGCATGTATTTCTTATTCCTCGTGCTTTCATGGTTTTTTTTTAAGGCATGGAATTCACTCACTCTTTCGACATGCTAGGAAAATATTAGTGATTCTAAGCAGGAATGTACTAAATGATAATGATCCAGGAGCACTTAGAAGAGCATGATCCTCTGAAAAAAACTATTTCAGCTATAAGCATACATTGTTCAGAAAAAATGACACTGCTGGACAGTTGTATTCTGAGACTGATCCTCAGGGTCAGAGAACATAAGCCAGACACGAATTATTTCTGTTCCATCAGGTACTTTTCCTTGCGTGTATCTTTTTCTCTCGAATAAACCTGAACCTGAAAAATTCTCAACCCAAATGAAGTGAAAATCTAATTCAGTAGACATGATGTTCCAAGGTTTCCCATCCAACTCCTTGCTTGTGGCCTGGGAAAGCAGTTGAGGGCAGCGTCGGGACCCTGCACCCACCCGTGAGGGAGACCTGGAAGAAGCACTTGCCTCCTGGCTTTGGCTCGGCCCTGCTCTGGCCGTTGAGGCCACTTGGGGAGTGAACCGGAGGATGCAAGATCTTTTTATCTGTCTCTCCTTCTCTCTGTAAATCTGATTTTTCAGAAAAAATAAATAAATCTTAAAAAAAAAAGTCTACCCTTACCCAGGCACTACCCAAACCTTTGTCGTTATGTATAAACTCTGTGGTGTTCCTCCCCAGCAGTGCATAAATACTTGCAAATAAATAAAACTGGCTAGGTTTGAATAAACAGAGTGAGGATGAAACTGAGCTCATTCAATACAATTATTGTAGAAAGTTATGGGTGCATAAATTGCTTCCTAGCACTGCAGGCCATGATGGACTCTAGATAAGAGTTTCAACAGAGAAGAGCCTCTTAGCAATTCTTACTCTATTTTGAATATGAAGGCAACTAAGATAATGTTAGACTTTTTTCTTATAAGGAAAAAAATTAGAGCTTGAAACAAAGATACTTAAATCTGTGTTTATGATTCACTTGCCTATACTTTTCCCCAATTCTCAGCACTGAATTTCAAATTATTTATTTTCACATTAGTTATTTCCTAAAGAAAGTGGCTGTCAGTGTAAATACTGGCCGGAATGAGGGCTTTGTTTATGCTTCAGCTGAAGAGAAACCATCTTTCTCTAACTATAAATACATGACTGGTGCTGAAAGAGCATTCATTCTCAATTAATTATTCAATAGTCACTTGACACACATGAAGCAGGGAAAATAAGCAAAATGGAGCCGATCCTTCTGGGAAGACCACTGGAAAGACTGATTCTGCCTTTCCCACTCTGAGAATCCGAAGCAGCCAGCCTTTTGTTTCCCTTCCATGACTGGTGGTATTTGCATTCTATTTTCAGCTTACATTTTTTAAATGAATCAAAGCTCTAGAATGATCCTGATGCACCTACTTCACAGCTTCAGATTTTCTTATATATTAGGTATTACACTGTTCAATTACGCGCCCCTATAATTCCAGACGTCTTCATAGCAAGAGATTCATTTGCCAAATATGTTTCTCAGACATCTAATTCTGCTTCTGTTTAATGTATTACTTTTAGATGCTTTCTTTTAACTATTCCTGATTATGCAGAATCTCCAGAGCCCTCCATTAAAAATGCACAGAAAAATAAAAATTTTCACTTAAAACATCTTCCCACACAGCACAAGCTGTCACCATGTCATATCTGTGTCCTAATTTAAGGAAGTAAGATATATCTTGTGTCCTTCTTTAAACTGCCTCCTCTGTCTTGGAAAGTGACACTAGGATACATCAGAGCTTTTATTTCCCTCATTCTTATTTTTTAATTCATGTCAGTCTATCAATACAAAGGTATGCAACTGCAAGCTATATTATAGAAATCATATCTAATATCCTAATTATGATTCACAATTAAGTTATCCTTGTTAGAAGAAAAAAATATTCTGTTTTGTAAGATGGAACTACAAATTCTGGTTTTATGTCCATGGACATACAGGCCGTAAACACACAGTCTTCTATAATTACTTAAATTAAAATAAAAAACATAAATCACATGAAAGTGAACTGCAATAAAACATCCCTTAACTTCTTCCACCTTCTAATCCCATGAAGATTACTGAACTCTCCCAAACACCAGTTTTTTTCTTCCTAACTAACTCCCTCTGCTTCTGAAACAATTACAAATTTCATCAAGTCCTCATTTCTCTTAAAGTCTAGTGTGAGAGAACTGCCAAGTCTAATAAGAATTACAAAGGCTAGTTCCCCTTAGCGATGTCAGAAAAGAAAAAAAGGGGGAGGAGGCAGAAGAAAACACTCAAGGTATCATACCATAAAACACAGTCACACATTGATTGAGCTTTTGTTCTCAGAGTAATTCATCCTTTTCCTCATTTCAGCCACCAACGCCTTTTATCCATAGGGAGATTGCCGTGATTTGACCCATCAGCTCTTTTCTTTAAACCCTGACACCTACTTTCTGTGCAACCACAGATGCAAATGTCATTTTTCTTTATACTCTATTCACAGATTTTCCCATATTATTCAACAGCTATAATTGTTTATGGGAAATAGGAAATTTAGGGATGATTTTTACTGTTTACTTCCACACTGTTTGAAGCCCAGGAACCCAGAAATCACAAGCTGGCCTCTGCTGTTCAGATGAATATTCTTTGAAAATCTCTTGCAATCCCCCCTCACATACATCCCATTTATAAACCTGCAGAACTTCCCAACTTGAACTCCATCTGAATCTGCCCCTCTTCCAACACATTAGGTAATTAGGGAACCTGTTATTTATTCTCTAAGCTTTCAGAAAACATTAGCTGACTTGTCTCCGAAGTCCAGAAACCACAGAAATCACAAAATCTACCTCAATCTGACGAGTGTTGGACTTGGACATAACCATGGAAACCAACCTTAATCCCGGAAACCATTCTCTTGTTAATGAAGAAAATCCCCACAGCCCCTCTTCCCTCACGTCCATAACCAAAAGCATGGGTCCCAGCTTGGTTTGCAAGGCCTCCAGCAGTCCCTCTAACCCCGTCCCTGCCTCTCCTTCCCCGCTGCTCTCTACCGCTTTGTCAGGAGTCTAAGGCCCGAGCGAACCTCTCCTGCGTTCTGCTTTTCCGCCAAGTTCCTGCTCAGCCTCGGAGACCCTTGTCTGCCCTTACAGGCAAAGTCCGTGGTGGCGGACAGATATAAAATGACTAGAGGGGAGTCTTAGTAATTTGCTTCGGTGGGCTCCAAGAATACTGAACCCAGCCTGCGCAGGAACCCCTACAATGCTGAGGCCATTCTGCTCCCAGGAGGAAACCGAATTCTCTAGAAGGAGCAGCTCCGCCACGAGGAGGAGGAGGAAGAGGAGGCGGCGGCGGCCGGGCGCCAAGCGAGGAGCTGTGGAAAGCGGTTGAGACTGAGAGGCTCCCCAGAAGCAGGCCTGGGCCTCGAAGCCACCGCCTGCCACGCGGTGTCAGGAGAAAGAAGGCCCCCATGCACCGGCCAGGCCCTCCCCGCTGCCCCGCTGCCCCGCTGCCCTGCCCAGGCCGAGGACCCCCGTGCGGCCGGCGGCGGCGGGCCTTACCTTGGCTGCAGTCCTTGCCTCGGAAGCCGGTCCGCGAACAGTCACACACGGCCTGGTCGTCCACCACGGAGCACACGCCTCCGTTGAGGCACACGCCGCCCTCGCCCTCCTCGCCCGCCTCGCACGGGCTCCCGCCGCCGCTGCTGGGCGGCTCGTCGTCCAGCCTCACCTCGCCGCTGTCCACGGGCGCGGCCTGCGAGGAGTTGACCCTGACGTCACGGATCCACCCTTTAAAGGGCTCCCGCTCCCTCACCGAGGCCAGGGTGAGCTTGAGCGCCGCGGCGCGCAGTTCCGGGGGCAGTCCCCCGACGAAGAGGCCGCTGAACACCGTCATGTCCCGGCGTTTGGATTTGACCTCCACCCACTTGGCCTCCACCTGGTCGATGAAGAGGGTCGTGTTGCGGAACTGGCGGCGGAT
The DNA here is from genome assembly GCF_017591425.1 of Ochotona curzoniae. NCBI lineage: Eukaryota > Metazoa > Chordata > Mammalia > Lagomorpha > Ochotonidae > Ochotona > Ochotona curzoniae. The sequence goes on from NW_024466599.1 coordinate 66,732,957, forward strand.
GCGCACGTTGTGCCAGGCGCCATCGTTGACTGGAGTGTCGGTCAGCAGTGTGGCGGGCTCGGCGCAAAAGATGGAGAAGCTGAGCTGTAGGCGGCCGCCTCGCGTCAGGATGAGCTCAAGGAAGTCGCAGAAGCCCTCGTCGTCGAAGTAGAGCACCAGGCCTCGGGCGCTGCGCGTCTTGAGCTGGAAGCTCATCTCGCTCTCACAGCAGGCGTTCCACTTGGGGAAGCGCGTCCACTGACCCTCGGCCCCTGGGAACTCCAGGCCGCTGCCCAGTTCGGCCCAGCAGCCGAGCAGCAGCAGCGAGAGGCACAGCAGAAAGCAGCCCCCGCGCTGGAGAAGCGCCGTCCCCATGCTCGGGGCTGGGGTGCGGCGCGGGCAGGCCGGGGCCGACAGGGTCAAAATGGTCCTGGACACCGTGGTGAAGAAATAGGCGGTCACAGGAGGGGAAGCGCCGTCACCGAGTGGGACGAGGCTCCCTCCTTGGTCTAGATTTTTTCTTCTTCTTCTTCTTCTTCTTCCAGCAACCCTCCTTCTCCCTGACAGCCCTCTTCCAACTAGAAAAGGGTGAGCCCAGTGGTCCAGGGCAGCCCTGGAACTTCCAGACCAAGGGGAAGATACACTCGTGGGGCACCGTGCCAGTCAAGGTGTCAGCAGGAGATCAAGGACATCACTGATCCATCTGAGTCCGACGAACTAGTTGAAGGGCATCCGCGGGCAAACAGATGCCTCACTTGTTAAACAGCCTCATCTGCCAGGAGCCACCAGTGGTACCAGCTAAAGGGAAAACATCAGGGGAAGTCAGAAGCAGACGCCCTTCTCAGGGAATCACAAGAAGCCTGCATTGATCAGTATCCTCAGACGCTCTGAATGCCTCGGGTGTTTCTCCTCCAGACGCAACGTCTCAGTAGAACAGGATGGAGGGAGGGCTTCCTTGCCTCTTGAGGACACCACTTATTAACCCCAAAGTAGCTTCAAAGGCTTGCTGCATGGACTTCCAGCACCACAGCAGCTGACACTGAAATCGTGTGAGTGGCCTTCCAGGCTGGATTTGATTGCTTTGAAACCTCCTCAACAGTAGGACTCAAACCCAGAAGGTGGTAAGATGTGAGCATCACAATAGCTCCCCTTTCTTTGTTCTCTGCAAGGCCAGGCTAAGACGCCAAGTATCAGTTGGCTGTGTGTTGATGCATTTTGATATTTTCTTTTTACATGGATTCAGAAATCTGCAGAAAATTAAAATTTAAAAGTTTAAAAATTCTAGAATCATAGAAAGCAGATACAGTGTGTATGCTGTTTATAAGCCTTACTGTGTAGAGCGAGCTCTCTCTCTTTCTTGTCTTGACCTACAAATAAGGTCTAATGTTTGCTAGCCAAGCTCTGGAAAAAAAAAAAAAGACCATTACACCTTGTATTTTATTGTAACTGTTAATAGGTAACTAGGCTTTTAATAGAAATTTAATTATGGTGATTTTTTTATTTTTCTTTTTTCCAAGAAAGTTTAATTTTCAAAACGAATGAGGAGAGGGAAAAAAAGGCCCTTTCAGAGATTTCTACCTGCATTGTGTGCTGCTTTTACACACAGTAAAAATGCAACCTCTTTGAATTTCAGTTAATAGCAGATCTTACAAAAGGCAACGTAGATCAAACAGTTGGTAGGAAACTGCTAGCTTAGATTTGTGTGGCATTCCTACCATTTTATTTTTCTCAGAAAGAGCAGGAATATTGATGGGAATTTCCCAGAATTCCAAAGAAATGCAGTCTTCCTTTTCAATCAAAGGAATAATCTTTTACAGGAGAAATCTCCTAATTGGAGCCAGATTTTATTTGGGGGAGCAATGGCCACATCTTAACTGCCATAATATTATTTCCTCTAAATATGGCCAAAATATGTAGTATTTTGCCTAACAAGATAGTGACCTAACTCCCCTTCAAGTCCTTATCTGACTGTCAGGCCTTAAAAATCTGTGTGGTCACTACAGCAGTAGGCATGTATGTCATCTCAGTTGCTTTGACTTTAGCATGCTAGAATTTAAAGCCATACCAGTGAATCACCCACTAAACTATTAAATCACTTCTCTTTATACAACCCAAATCTGACAGGTTCTTGAAATGGTACAGAAATCATATGTACTGATTTTTTTCCCCAAAGTTATTACTTTGCCAGGAAAAAAAATTATTCTAAAAATTTGAGAAAAAAAAAACCTCTGTGTTGTATCATCTGGTCATTAAGAAGCTTTGTATATTTCCTTCAACATTTCCCACTATTTCCATCCCATGCAACATAGACAGAAACATGCATACATATACCCACTCAAAATTTATTGCCTAGACACAGAAGCTCACTATCCAATTAACACTTTTTTTTTTCTGTATAAGCTGAAACTAGCTGTAATTTATGACGCCGCATTGTGCTGCTGCTCCTCCATGGAGGGAGCTAAGAGCATTTCTCTTCAGTACAGAGCAATCCCTACAGGTGTCAGCTGAAATACACCAAGCTCCGGATCCCACTCTTAAGTTCCTCCCAGATGAAATTGATGACTGATTCTGCCATTCAACATACAGATGCAAGTGTGCACGCCACACGTGGGCACAAATACACACAATGTCCATGAGTAAAATAAATTTAAAATCTGTTACTTATTATTGCTCATATCCCACATCATCACTTGCTTTATCTTGTCCACTCCTATGCCAAGCCCAAAGAAAGATGTTCTTAAAAATAATCTTAAATAGATAATCAATAAGCTTTCATTTTAACTGTGTTCGGAGACCTGTTAAATGTGTAGTCATTTGCTAAATAGTTCTTGAACATTACAATCAAGAGTACTGCCTTAAACCCATTTCCAGACTCAAGTGTTGAAAACCTTTTGGTATTTTCTCTCTGTCTCTCTCTCTCTCTGTATCTGTCTCTCACTTTCTCTCTCTCTCTCTGTGTTGGGAGGGAGTAGAGACTATTGAAATCTATTATTTTATTAATTTTACATATATCAAATAACCTTTTATTCATCCCTGTCTCCTGTCTTCTTTTCCACTAATGCATACCATGACAATTTTTAAGGGAAGGAGGAGAGTCCTTTTAAAAGGGAGAATGTGTGTGTGTGTGTGTGTGTGTGTGTGTGTGTGTGTGTATCACCAGGGAGGTCAACTGGTTCTCCTAGTTCTTAGAAGAAGCTCATTGTGTGTGAGAGTATTTATATGGAGAAAGGGGATTCTCTCTAGTTGCTGGAAAGACCTGGTGAGTTTACAAATTAGAGGATGAAATAAAAGGATTTGAAAAACAACCTTACTGCAGCCAAAGGAAGAAGCACGGTAATTCAAAAGCAGAGTAACAGCCTCATTAATCTTTTTCCCCATTTCTAGAATCAAATTCATCCTGAAGTCATTGTAAGAATCAATACGGTACACTCATTAGCTGCAGATGTATCTGTTCTGTTTATGGTATTACACACATGAACACACACACACACACACACACACACACACACACACACACCTGTCCATGTCCCCTGCAATATATTTCCTCATAAAAAGCCCAAAATCTCTTGGAGAATTTTAAGAAGTGTACATCGTTTTGCTCCTGGATTTTGCAAAGTCCCTCAATACCAATGAACACCTCCCTGGCTTTCCCGCCCAGTCACCAAGCTCCATCTCTAATAGCAGTGCAGTTTCTTGGTGCCTGGCATCTACAGCACAAATTAAGAATAGGCACAGTGTGGGGCTGCAAAGCAAGGGAAAGATGTATTTTATTGCTTTGATTTCCATCCTGCCAGTATTTTTCTTTCTTTTGCCAGTAAATCACTGCATTGAGCCTTTAACTTACTACCGGAGTTCCACCATCTCATCTTCTTCCCATCATTTAAAAGGCTTCATGCAAAAAACAACCAAGATCTACACCCGCCACCCTCCCACCACCCATCCATTCCCAGTGTATTTGTAGCAGATGCTGGCTCAGTTACAACAAGAGAAGATAGCCTTCTCCAGCTTGCCTCGCCCCAACCCCTCCTTCCCACCTCCCCAAACCAAGTGAGCTGCTTTACCTGCCCGGTTATTCCCTTTAGTTCGAGCCAGAGCCTGAAGCATGCATCGGTCAAAGCGAATTTCCTGAGGTCTAAGGATAAGGCGACTGCTGCTGCCGTTTCAGAGGCGCCAGGCTTGAGCGTCTATCTCCAGGAGTGCAGGAGGGGGAGAACATGCAACGGAGGGGAGCAGGAGCTGGGGAGGGGCGGGTGAAGAAGAGGAGCAGGAGGAGAGGGGAAAAGCTAGGAAGGAAGAGGCGGTGGTGGAGCCCGAGAAGGCTGGGTTACGTGACGCCGGGTGCTGTCCTTCTGAAAGAGAAGGGCGGAGCTGAGCTCTCCGCAGTACCATGGAGAGCGGCGGGCCTGTCCTCTGGCTGGGGAATGGGTGGATTCGGCCCGAGGGCGCAGCCGCTTCAGGTCTGGACGCTGCGGAGCGAGGTGCTTCTACCTTGGCATTATCCCCTTCCAGGGGCAGCCTGATCCTGGGGGCGGGGACCTGCCGCAAGCGCTTCTAAGTTGTCACCACCCTCCCCTATCAGAGAGAGAGAAAAAGAGAGAGAGAGAGAGAGAGAAAGAGAGAGATGTAGTCTACTGAGCATGCCCAAGCCCCTGCTAGACCCACAGAAAGCTGTGTGGAGATTCCACTTCTCCGGGGTTTAGTTGTGATTGGGCGGGGGTACCTGAGAGGGTGCCAGGAAAGGGCTCAGCAGCCGAGGGGAAGGGGCCCCGGAGTCCGTGATTAAGACGAGCTCTGGTTATACTTGTGCACCCTGCGCTCACGCTTGGAACCCTTGAAGAGCTGGCAGCTCTTCTAGGAATGCAGGAGCAGGCGGGACTCCAGGAGGCATTGGTGCTCGCCGAGATCCGGCTCCTGCCCCACCCCTTACCGTGGTTCTGGCTCCAGTGATCATGCAAACCTTCACAATCTGCCTGGGCTGTGTCAGGAAAAACGTGAAAGGGACTCGTGAGGCAAACGCGTCAACCTGGAGCCCAGACTCCAGCCTATCTGACAAGGTGGCTTTCGCTTGCAGCTTCTCCTCGCGTCCTTCGGCATTCTGGACTCTACCTTAGCTGTGGGCATCCTCAGATGAACCAAGTTCTCTACCTGTTTAACTTCCCACCGGCTCCTCCTTCTCTTGCAGCTGGTAAAACCTGGAGAAAGTGAAAACTCCGTGCGAAGCTTTCACCGGTATACCTGTGTGTGCCCAGCAGGCGTTGCTGGGTCTGGTAATAAAGGAGTTAACTCTGAGGGACCTTACAGATTAGGTGGTAGAAAAGTCTGGAGTCTGTGACTTTAAATTATGGTTTCAGTTCTATGGACATTTAAATTCCTATCTCCAGTGCAATGCTACCCCTGGTTAGACTTGGAGTAGCAGCAGTATGGTTTTTGTTCTTTATTTCAACAGCATAAATCTAGTAGCCTCAGCAACAAATGCCGTAAGGTAAGATTATTTTCAGCTTCCGGACCCTATAAAGCAAGAGTATAGAACTAGGCAAATTGTGGAGCACTGAAATAACACACATTCAAAATGCGATTTTCATTTCATTTTACGAAGAAACCAGAACTCATTACATTAAGCCTATGTTTATATTCACTACTTTAAGATTATAAATAGCCTTAAGGCAGGTACTATAGGCTTTAATATTTTTACTGCTTTCAGCAAGACAATTGGGTCAAATAGTTAAATGTGAAGGAAATGCAGTAATAAGATTGTCTTAGCTCCAATTTCATTTTGGTCATTTATGAGCAATGACCTTGGCAAGATGACCTTTTATTTCCTCAACTATCTTACCTATAAAATGGATATAATAATAGCTGCCACTTCATGTCTTTTCTGTTGTTACAATGAATAGATGAATATAACATTTTCAGGTGACTGTGGAGTAGTTAGAAGCTCTATTTGTTACTCCAATCACATTCTGGTCTGTTTGAGCTGATGTGAGCATTTCTCTGAAACTCAAGTTGCAACAAGCTTTTTCCAAAAGATTCCTTGGCGGTGTGGGGGGATAATTGTCACTGTGATTTTAAGAAAATACATGAACGTTTAAATTCTGTAAGCCTATGTCTCAGAAATATAACTTAACTAATATTATGCATTCTTTAAGTGAACTTGCAACAAACAGCAATCTGCTTAATCCAGTACGTGTTTCAACTTTTCATACAAGTTTCTATTTATTCTAGAGCAGATATTGCAGAAGTACACTAAGATGAGCCTAGTACAGGGCCAAAACTTTGCAAGAATGAGTGGAATGGATTGCTCATAAGAAGATTTATGACTCCAATGCTCTTGGCTATCTTGTGAACACCCTTCAGAGAACACTTGTATGATGGCAGAAAAATTCTGAAGGAATCCTTGAAAGTCAAAACCTTTCACCTAGATTCTTCAACAGCAATTAGTCACCACAAGTGCTAATTAGAAGAATAACTACCTAGTTTATCTGTGCATTTGGATTTTAACATCACTAGGGGGATAGGGGTTTCCATGGAGTCATGGTTTTTCCTTGGACTTTCTGATCTTTTGATTCCAACAAATGGTAATAATGTCATGTTTCATGCTTATGCTTGGAAAAGTAAAGTTCTTTAGGCTTCCTTTCCTTCTTCCTTCCCCACATTAATTACATAAACTGAAGAAGTAAACTATGTATTATCATAGCCCATTTTTGCAGTTGATTCAAGGTGCTCATTTTACCTGCTCTATGAAGCATGAACAACCAAAAATCTCCTTGTTTAATGTATGCAAACAGGAGCTTATACCTACATGCTTTTAATGGGGAAAGATCAGAATACAATTTAGTGAGTAATAAAATGGTTTGATTTAATGTATAAATTCCTCTGTTGCCTTTATATAGAGATTGCTTCAAATTCCAGTAACCAGTCCATCAGTAAAATATGGCTAGGCCATTTTAACTCAAAAAGATTTGTTGAGCACAATGGAAGCTTTGACATTATTGGGTGCCTACATTATACCAACCAGTGATGCGTGCTTTACTTATGTTATCTTATTTAATCCTCACAATAATCCTAAGAAATAAATCACAGGGCCCACTCACTTTACCAATGAGAAACATGAAGCATAGGAATTAACCAAAATACTCACTCTCAGCAAACTGGCAAATAAAAGTGTAAGGATGTGTAGAAACTCAATTTTTTTATCTTAACCATCTTGCTACAACTATCAGCAGATGGCCAAATACACCTAGCACAGGAATTGGCAAAATACAGATGCAAATAAATGTTGATTTCTTATGCCTATTTATCTGCTTACCACATGTGTTGGAACCCAATTGGCCAGTCAACTTTGGAATGTTGTGATACCACTTATTGATGATGCAATATGTCATTATTTTTACCTGATAAGTGAGATGTTATAAATATTAAGATCTTTTCCTAAGCCATGTCTAAGAAAATGCCTGTAGATCTGATCTGAAGCAATATAATATTTGTCAGAAAAGTCTAGCACTTTTCTGGCAGGTGGGAATTAGTATTAATTCCTCCTAAATCACCTTAGGGAATCTACCAGTTTTAGTCTACAGTACTATGTGAAAGATTTTAACTCCTGTCCCTGACTATCACTCCAAACAAATGAGATAATTATGAAATCAAGGTGTTTATTTATGATTATGTCTGATTGGGAGAATTTCTGGCAACGCAAATATGGAAACATAAATAATATCTCATGCCATAAGCTGGTAAACATTTGGCTACAAAGAATATGGAAATGCATCAGCACCAGAAACAAACATTTCTCTACAAGTTGTTAAATATTAATGACCGTTTTGACATGGAAACTCATTTCACGCTGAAGATAAATGGAATGAAGTGATAAGATTGTTTTTCCTGAAAAACAAATGTGATGGAGAGACCTTATGTTTATTGCTGCAGTCATAATCTGTGCTTTACCTTTAGCAAGTCAGTGTAAACAGTTAGCATAAAGCCAGAGGCTTTGAGACACTCATGGATTCCAAGATTGATATGTCTGGAAGGGTGCTTTACTAAATTTGGACATATTAAGAAGTAAATGTTAACAACTGTAGAAAATATCAAATAGTTTATATATATTTAATAACTATTCACTAGAGATGGAAAAAAAAATTTTAAAAATATGTCTTACTCTAAGAGGAATTAAGCCACTTATGATATAGATGATAAAGAGGAAGTTATATATTCTGGAAATTAACACAGTCCTAGGAAGAAAACAGATAGCATCTAACTAAATTTCAGATTGATACTAAATTCCTCTAAGCATGCAAATTATTATTGAAGCATAACTGAATAGTGCTATTTTCCTTTAAGTTTTCTTTATTTTAATAATAAATAGATGTCTTGTTATTTTTTTTCCACTATATGCCTCTTACTGGATTGCTTCATATAAGCCAATAAGAATCTTCTAGATGTAAAAGTTGATTAATAGTCATTGAAAGTGGTGTTGTATAAACCTCATTTTAAATATAACTTGAGGACTTTTAAAACATAAGCACTACAAACAACTCTAGGGCTTTGGGCTAAGTTACAAACCAGGGTAAGCAGTCCGGGATTACATATGCAAAAAAAAAAAAAACAACAAACTAGCAAACAAATAAAAAAACACAATTGCCCATGAAGTTTATTAAGTAATTTTCAGGAGAAATGAGCTAACTAAGTATGTTACAGACTTCTGTGCTAGAAAAGGAAAAAAAAAATACTCTTCACAGTAAAAACTGTCTACTTTCACATAAATATGCAAATGAAGGACTGTTGCCCAACATGTAAGTTGTTAATGTAAAACTAAATAACGTTTAATAGAATCATTTCCTCTTCTTTTTTTTTTTTATTGGAAAGTCAGATATACACAGAGAAACAGAGAGGAAGACCTTCCATCTGATGATTCACTTCCCAAGTGGCCTCAACAGCCAGAGCTGAGCCAATCCAAAGCCAAGAGCCAGGAGCTTTGTCAGTGTCTCCCATGTGGGTGCAGGGTCCCAAGGCTTTGGGCCATCCTCGACTACTTTCCCAGGCGACAAGCAGGGAGCTGGATGGGAAGCAGGACCACGAGGATACGAACTGGCACCCATATGGAATGCAGGCTTGTACAAGGTGAGGACTTTAGCCACTAGGCTACAGTGCCAGGAGCAGAGCTATTTCTTCTAATGTACAAACCATGAACACATTTGACTTAAAAATAAAATCTGTTATATGTAACAGTTTTATTTTAATTATATTCATTATATATGTTTATATTTATATAACTGTGGTAAGCACTAGATTTTACATGCAAAAGTAATACATCATCAATTGAATAATAGTGAGCATGCATTATTTTGTTGTCCATTGCTTCAGTCCCTGTGGTTATTTAGGGAATTCTGATCATCAAAATTTAAATGCATGTGTAACGTTACCTCTGGGACTGGATGGCAGTAGATAAGAATAACCATGCCTGGAGATATGGACAAGATATTTTAAAATGTTTTGATTGCCTGAAATTTCTTTATAAGATGCTGAGGTAAAATCTTTAGCATTTGTTTTATGTGGACATTCACTACAAATAGGTTTTCGGCTTCTGCTAGGAATTTCACACACTGTCAAACATAGGAGGTACATGTTATAAAAGAAATTACATGAATTTCACAACCTTTCCACCAAAACCACTTATCTTCCAATCAAAATTTTCCATGAACTTCTTGATCAATCCTCATATATCTTAATTTTCCCTTGTAAAATTGCCAAAGGCCAAGAATATCCCACATCATAAGTGATATGGAATTTCTCAATCTTCGTTACTTGTTTTGTTGAAATAAACTGAATTTTAAATATCAGATGTCTACTTCCTTGGGATAAGCTTTAATGTTGTTGTTGTTTCCAAACAAAGTCTCAAAACCAGTAAAGCTATTCAAAGTGTTCTGTAGGATTCCGGGGTTTTTCTTGCTTTTTGCTTTTTGATAAAGCTTTTGAAATAGAATTATGAAGCTTTCAATGACCTAAAGTGGTTTTCGAGCCCTGTGCAGAACACTATGATAAACATGTATAATTAAAGTATGAATATCAGATTTTAATGTTTTTGTAAAAAGTAAATACATTACTCTTGGGGTTTAGACCGGGATGATTTCCCACACATTACTACAAAAATCAGATGTGACTCAAGGCCTTATAGCCTATAAGACACAGAAAAATACTTCCTTTTAAGTCTCAAACTCCAAATCTTCACGTTAACATTAGAATAGGAAAATATTTCTGAATATATCAATATTATGCTGTTTTTACTATCTTGAAAACAGAACAAGTTTGTTGTCAACAAGTCAATGTATGTTTAAAAGGAAGCTAAAGGCACCCGTATCAAACTTTTTAGAAATCCTCTGTGTGAACAAAATCAGGATGTCTGCAGTACTCACACGTTCTTTGGCTTGCCTTTGGAAGCACCTGAGCAAGTGTCACTGATGCATTGCTTGGTCATGGGTTCCTTTTCCTACTTTCACAGTTAAAGAAACCCTGGCTCCTCCAACTGCTCTCAAAAGGCTAACTTGGAGTTTATGTTTCAGCTTTCTCATTACTTTTTTGGTCTACAAATCTATGCTATGTTTGAACAAACAATTTTCCAAAGAACCCAGCTCTGTGTAGGTTTTCAACAAGCTGTTTTAGTCTAGTAAAGACAATAGTGAAACTCTGCAATAATGAAAGAGCCCATATGACAAAATCTGTTTCTGTTAGTCTTTGTCACAACAAGTACTTAGTAAGCAATCAAATACTTGGCTGGAGTTCTCTCTTGGTCATGGGGCTCCAAAAACATTTTTTTTCTGTTTAAAGATAAACCTCCCCATCAAAAACACAGAACAAAACAGACTTTTCTTTAAAAAAAAAAAATCACTAATTGTTTAGCATGCTACTATTTTGTTAATTCAGTTGTGGGTTTTTTTCACCTTATGCCAAAACCTGGATAAAATTCAGCATAGCTTTTCTTTCTCGCCTTCCTGCCTGTGTTACATAGCTTTTAGTGCATTAATTACTTAATTTGGAACCTGATTAACCAAACCATATACTTGAGAGAACTTCCACTTCAATTCCAGTCTGGGAAAACATACTTTTAGCTGACTGAATTACATAATAATTGATCTGATTAAATTTTGAGAGCCTCCAGACAATCTTACTCGAGAAATGCAATTGCAAGGCAACAATCTATTGGAGGTTAACCATGTTTTCTAACCTCTGTGGCTATTCCTTTTTTCACAGTGCACAGGAGCAGAGCTGAAACTACTACAAGCTGAAACTGCTGAAGTAAGACAACATAACAAAGTAGCTATATTTTGAGCATACTTTCTTGCTTTTTTCCTCTCCATTGTGCCTCAGGAGATGACAATGGCAATGTATGGTAGATCTCAGATCCTGAAAATGCAGATTACACAAATGGCTATCCACTAACCTTCTTACCTCACCCACCCACTCCCATGACTATGTGTAAAGGAGGAATTAGAAATCTGCTATTTAAATTGGATACTACATGATTCTGCTTCAGTTAATCCTGGAACTGTAAATGGAGAACACTTGGCTGCTTAATGTCTGTGTACTCCATCACAGGACAGTATTTTTTTTTTCTTTTTAAGATTTACTTGTTTTCATTGGAAAAGCAGATTTACAGAGAGAAGGGAATACTGAGAGAAAGTACTTCCATCCGATGATTCACTTCCCAAGTGGCCTCAACAGCCAGAGCTGAACCAATCCAAAGCCAAGAGCCAGGAGCTTCGTCAGTGTCTCCCAAGTGGGAACAGGGTCTCAAGGCTTTGGCCCATCCTCTATTGCTTTCCCAGGCGACAAGCAGGGAGCTGGATGGGAAGTGAAGCAGGCAGGACACAAACTGGCACTCACATTGGATACCAGTACATGCAAAATAAATGAAAAACAAAAACAAAAAATTGCATCCACCATCAGAATACCTTCTTAGTTCTAGCTCCTGACTCCGGCTTCCAAGTGTTGATAACTCTAGGAAACAGCTGTGATGTCTCAATTGGCTTCCTGCACCTGTCTGGGAGTTGGGATATGCCTCTGGCTCCTGGTTTTGCCCTGTCCCAGTTGCCGTGGGTGTTCTGGGGAGTGGATCAGCTGATAGCAGATAGGAGTTGATTCTCTCTCAATCTTAGTCTTGCTCTCTCTCTCCCAAATAAGTAAGAAGTAAATTAAAATTTTTACGCAAAATATATTGCTTGCACCTAAATAATATATGTATATATGCTTACTTAAATAATACATATATTTCTGATGGGAACAAAGCCCATCGGAAGGCCAGAATTGTGATCCTATCTAGCCTGCTCATGATGAAACAAAAAGCAATCAGTCAGTTGTGGTGACTGGCAACTTCTTCCCATTTTCATGAAAAAGTAAAACTAAGGATCAGAGGGCACTTTTGTCTTGCTAAATGTACTTCTGGGAAGGAGCAAGCATTTGAGACACTTTTAAGGAGACTCCCACTGTTTTCATTCCAACAGGGAGGTGACCCTCACAGCCTATTAGCCCATCTGTCATAATTTCCTCCTATCAGCTAATAAATTTTAGTGGTAGCTAATATCCACCAATACAGAATATCAGCTTTAAGTACTAATAAATTTTGAAAATTTTCCCCTTCCTTCCCTTTCCTATCTAGCTACCTAATCCACACATCATCCATATCCCCAATATTTATAAACATTGTGCTCAAGATCCCTGTTTCTCCCCAATGAAAAGCCAAATGGAGTTCCATCTTCCTGACTTTGGCCTGACCCTGTAGTGACTGCTGTATTTAGGGACTGAATCAGTTATTGAAATATTCTCTCTCACACACTTTTTTTTTTCCCTCTGCATTTCTGTCTCTCTCTTCGTCTAAGGGTGTATGTGTGTATTTGATCATACCTTTGAAATGAACAATACTTTAAAAATCAGATCACAATGAAAACTCCATAAATATTCAAAAGTCAAATGTCTGAGAAGTAATCTTTCCCTGTGTAGTTAAAATATAGAGAAATCAGACGGATGGTACACCCACACAGAAATCTCATACCCTCCTTAGTTAAGGCAACAAGGGCACTAATAAAATATTCAATAGCATTCGCTTTCTCCCCCATCTCCTCCCCTTTTTTTCATTTGGAGTCACATTTTACTTGCACTATGAAAATTCTTATCAGGTTATTCCTTGGAAAGGCTTAACAGTGTAAGAGTAATCATATGATAGTTCCAGCACAAAAATCTTATGACATAAAATAAATGACGTCACTTACTCGCCAGCTCTCTCCTGAAGTCTTTAGGACTATAATTGCAGCAGAAATGGTCACCATGAGTCCATCTCACTTCCCCGCTTTGGAGAGGTGTTTCCTTGACTACTTCTCAGAACTAAGCGTTTCTATTATCAAAAAAAAAAAAAGCAACTGCTTATCACTTATAAACTGATTATCATTTATAAAATTAATCAAGTTGTTTGTTCGTTAGACCATGTAGAAAATACAAATTTACAAATTTGATACAATGGGTGATCTTTTAAACAGTTGCTCTTTCTTCCATATAGGGATTTTAGTTACTGCTTTAAGTGAGATTTTTACCCCTGAATCTTTGGAGCTGGGTAGACATTCTTTTTTTGCCATTGAATCTTTTTATGGGGTGCACCATAGAAAAGGCCAACGAAGCCAATTTAGAATTTGGAAAGTCTTATTAACCAACTGGCGACTGCTCCACTCAGAACATTTCTGAAGAAGACAGCCCCAAGCTATCAGGGCTTAAAGGAAAAAAAACCCACATCCTGGCAGCCTTTACATTGGCAAGTAAGCAAGAAAGAAAGGGTATAGAAGGTATAATAAGCAGGTTAGAGCCAAGATGAGGAATTCTATAGTTAGAGTTACAGTTTTACTTCTTGGGAATTGGTTCCACTTTTCATGGGTCCAGTTCCCAGGACCTGGTTCCTTCTGAGACGAGAGGTGAGATCTAGAATCTTGGTTGAATTGAAGTCAGGATACTTGGGGAGTATTCTTTTAATATGACATTATACATTCTATTCAAGTGGCGTGTAATATTTGGGTAGTAATCAATGATCATTGTATAGAGATAAAATTGGTCATTGCAAAATGTTGATGCTCCATTCTTTTCTTGTTTGGTTCTCAATGTATTAGCTGAAAAACTTACAGAAAAGGAAATCTTTGGTCACATATTTAGGTAATTCGAGTTACGGCTTATGTAGGAAAAGCCAGAAAATTTTATTTTTCTTTGCTCAAAATCAGTTGGCTTCTTTTCATCATCTGAATTTCCCTAAATGTGGTATTTGGTTTGATTGAATTTTGTGTTTGCTATCCCAAGATTGATGAATTTAAATCTTTTAATGAATGTTGGCAACTGCTATTATTCTTATTGATACATACATTTTGTCATCTTTGGCTGGTGAAGGCCTATGTCAGTTAATTTTCCCTTGTATCCTGACAACTCTGGTATTGGTTCTTAGTATCTCTATAAACTTTTTAATCCATTAGCTCCATTAAGCAGTGATATCAAGGGCAGTGAATGATAATATTCTAAATCTACAATATTCTGAAGTAGTTATGCTCCAACTATTTCTTTGTTTATGTTTATTTGAAAGGTAGAGCAACAGGCAGATAGAGAGGGACAGTAGCCATCTGCTGATTTACCCCTCCAGTGACCTCTGCCCCAGTCTAAAACTAGGTGTCAGTGATTCCATCTGTGTCTCTTGTGTGAGTGGCAAGAACCCAAACATCTGAGCTGCCATCTCCTGCTCCCAGGATGTGTGTTAGCGGGAAGCAAGCTGGGCAGCAGAGAGGGAATTGTGAGGTACACTCGTGTGGTTGAGGTTCCTTGTGATTTTACCAGAACACCAGAACATGTCTCAATCTACTGCTTGTCCAAACAGGGTGACAGAAATAGGAACTGGACTTCATTCGCTGTTTGTGATCAAGCCAGGCAAACCTCGGCTAGCTCCCTTGATGTGGGAACAGAGTGCATTAGTTTTGCTAAAGCTACTAGGTTATATCATAGGAGTTTTTGGAGTGGATGAAAATATAGTGATCAGTGAAGATTTGGTATTATTAAGAACTGATGGATTTCAAGAATCTTGTTTTATTTTGATTCATTTACTTTTCAAGAGATGATTTTCCAAAATCTCACTTTTATCCAGAAGGGGTCACTTCATATTACCTCCTAGGTCCTTTGTTCTTATTTGTACAGTCTCTGATAGTTTGTTGGTGTCCAGTGTAACCAGATGCTCAGGCTCTTTGTGCCTTCGCTGCCCCACACCTGGTCTTTGACACTTCTCAAAGCCCTGTTCTTCAGCAGGAAATGTCACTTAACACCTGCAATCCTGCCTCTAGGGATTCCCCGGATATCATGCTGCTCAGCCTCTAAGCTGTTTTGTTAGACAAATAAGCATTTTTTTAAAAATGTAACCAAGAATTTATCCTGATATTTCTGCTTAAAATATATAAATTCCAGATCACCAAGTTGTAATTACGTTTCACATTTATAAACACATTTCTTAAATTGCAAAATAAGAGTGCAGAACAATACTGTCATTACTACAAATATGATTATGGACGCTACACTGTGATTTATATTTTAGTTTATTTGCCTTTATGCTATATTCCTCCAGGCAGAGAAAGCCAACTTACTACCTTTAATAATCACTTGTAAGAATTTTTCACTATGCGTTTAAAGCATCTATTATACATTATTAGCTCTATATTTTTCTTTTCCTTTTGACTTGTTTTTAGAAATTGACTTTAGGTCCCGACACGGTAGCCTAGTGGCTAAAGTCCTCACCTTGAATGCGCCAGGATCCCATATGGGTGCTGGTTCTAATCCCAGCAGCCTCTCTTCCCATGCAGCTTCCTCCTTGTGCCTGGGAAAGCAGTCCAGGACGGCTCAAAGCCTTGAGATCCTGCACCACGTGGGAGACCTGGAAGAAGTTCTTGGCTCCTGGCTCTGGATCTCCACAGCACTGGTCATTGCCGTCACTTGGGGAGTGAATCATCGGATGGAAGATCTTCCTCTCTGTCTCTGCTCCTCTGTGTATATCTGACTTAGCAATAAAAATAAAATAAATCTTTTTTTTAAAAAAGAAAGAAATTGACTTTAGCTCTTCAATAGTTAAGTAAAACATTTAGTTGTTCTATATAACATGTGAAAAATAATGTATTTTCTGTGAAATTTTGCTTCTATTATTTCTTGTATTTATTTTCTCTGCTGAAGTAGTTTTTCTGTTGATTTATCTTTTTATTTTTAAAGCTGCATATGGTGGCTGGTGTTGTGTTGCTGTGGGTTAAGCTGCTTACGACACTGGTATCCCAAACTGGGAAGCTGCTGGAGTACTGGCCGCTCTCCCGCAGTCCTGCTCCCTGTGGCTGCCCTGGGAAAGCAGAGGATGGCTCAGACTCGGGCTCCGCTCCCCTCGTGCAGGTCTTACGTAGAGTTCTGGATTCAGTCTTGGCTGTTGTAGGGATCTGAAGCAGCAGATGAAGGGTCAGCCTCTGTCTTTTCCTTTCTATCTGTCATGTCACCGTATACAAGAATGAAGTAAATCTTTCAAAAGTGTATTAATTTCATTTATATTTTATTTTCTTCACTAAACAAGTACATATATGCTTTTCTCCATGTTATTTTGTATTCACCTTATAATACATTTTTACATTATACAAATATATTTCCTATTTCTTAATAAAAATTGTACTTGAACATGCAGATGAACTCTAATTTCTTCAACAAGCCCTTAATTAATGGCATTAATTGGCATTAATATGTGCCAATAAAATACAGTCATGTTCAAAGATCCCTTGTATGCTTGCCATCTTATCTTTGAGATGCAATACTAAAAATCATTTTGTTGGCTTTTCTAAAGGTTACAACAGTTACAACCTGACTTAATCACTGTTACGTCACAACAGTGGAGTTGGGAGCTGAGAATTACACATTTGAGCAAAAGAAAATCTGTGAAATATAACATTACATAGGTGGCACCATCAAAAATAAAATCGTTTTAAAAAAAGATTTATTTATTTTTATCCCAAAGTCAGATATACAGAGAGGAGGAGAGACCGAGAGGAAGATCTTTCATCCAATGATTCACTCCCCAAGTGACCACAACAGCTGGTGCTATGCCGATCCGAAGCCAGGAGTCAGGAACTTCCCCAGGTCTCGCACACAGGTGGAGGATCCCAAGGCTTTGGGCTGTCTTGGACTGCTTTCCCAGGCCACAAGCAAGGAGCTGGATGGGAAGTGGAGCTGCTGGGATTATAACTGGTGCCCATATAGGATCCTGGCACGTTCAAAGTGAAGACTTTAGCCACTAGGCTACTCTGCCGGGTCCAAAAATAAAATCTTAAAAAAATTATACATGCTACACATTTTATTCTAAAAAATAGTGTATGATGGAATTCACAAAAGCAAGGCACACACACTATTTTAGGTCTTCCATATGGCTGCAGGGTCCCAAGGCTTTGGACTATCCTCAACTGCCTCCCCAGGCCACAAGGAGGAAGCTGGATGGGAAGTGGAGCTGCTGGGATTAGAACTGGCATCCATATGGGATCCTAGCGCATTCAAGGTGAGGACTTTAGCCACTAGGCCACCGCGCCGGACCCAGAATACATATTCTTAAGTGTACCTTGATCATTCTTAAGTGTACCTTGATCATTCTCAAGGATGAGTTTTATATTAAACCACAAAATAAATCTCAGTAAGTTCATTAAAACTGAAACGAAAGAAAATGTGTCCTCTTTATTATGTTTACAACACTAAAAGTTAGAGAAGACATGTAGCAACTGGGACACTCACACACCACTTGTGAGGATATAACATTGCTCAGCACGTTGAAAAATGGGAGAACTTTATGAAAAGCTAATAACAAGAATGTTTCAAAGAACATGAATGCTCAAAAATGAAACAATGTATTCTAAGTTGACTGACTTAACAAAATCACAACAAAAGTAGAAAATCCCTGAACGCAACGTGGCATACATATGTATGTAAATACACATACATATAGATATGTGTTTGTGTGTGTATGTATCCATATATAAGAGAGAAAGAGAGATGAATTGTTAAATCAACAGTGATAATCAGTGAACTGACCCATTCGGTAGCACAGGCGCCTGTAAGGCTAGGTATAAGGAGCTAGACACAGTATGAACATATCACGTGACTCTATTGGCCTGAAATATCCACAGCAGCTACCTAGAACGAGAAGGGGTACACACAGATAGTGCCAAGCGCTAAGCAGAGCAGTTAATGAAGACACATTATATAACAGGGAACGTTTTTTTTTGAAATAATGAAAATATTTTGTATCTACATAGATTTTATAACATTATAAACAAGGGAATATTAAATACCGCTGAATCAATGACTTTAACGTGGTTAAATCTGTGTAACGTGAATTTTACCTCTATGAATTGTTTTAAAGTACCTATTTATTCCAGTTATGAATTCAACCACTTGCAGTTGATTATCACGTCCATCTGAAAATAAGGTGATTTGATGTCTATGCTTTTTTCTTTTCACGCAAGTTTTTTTTCTTGCACCAAACATCTATTTACTTTTCCTGAAAGCGTGAGAGTCACACTGTAGAGATGATGTTACAATCTAGTGCAATAGCTTTTGTACACGTAAGTAAGCTGCTTTTATGCCTTTGTAACTGTTTCAAACTTGCTCCTGATGTGTAGTACACTGCTCAGATATTACTGTGGAACTTACAGAATCCTAGAATAAAAGAATTCAGACTTTAATATGATTTAGTGTAAGAAGATTGCTTGTTCCTCACTATTCTAAATTATTATATTCTGAAATGTTCTCAGAACCATAGAATATTTGTAATCCCTTAAATCTTACTGAGCCAATATTCAAATAGAAACCTTCACTTGGACCAAGTTTTTAAATTGTGATTCCCTGTTAATGTGAGAGCAAAGATAACTTTATCAATGAGACCCGCTAAATTTTGGTTGCCCTTGAAGGAAAACATGAAGATGATAATCAATTTTTCTTAATGTTTTTCAGGTAAAATGGACTCTCTCCCTATTCAATAATACCATGCTATTGGAAAGCAAATTTAGTATTTTACATGAGACTTTAAAGATATGTAAATAAGAAAAGTGTCTTCTCATTCCCATAAGAGGGAGTGAAAACAATATAACTCTCAACACAAAACAGAATCAAAAAAAAAAAAAACCCAAAAGGAAAAGCATAGCACAACATTTAGTTTGTTGATGTGCATTCTGAAGCAGCAGGGCTTGTACGTATGGTGGAGAAGAAAGAGTTCCACACTATACAATGTCACTCATAGCCTACGTTGCTTTCTCATTGCTTCCACTAGTGGCATAAACAGCATTTCTTTGATGATTTACTCCCATCACTCTCTCTATTTTTAATCATTACAGAATTCATGTGTGAAGCTTTTTATTTGACAAACATGATTCTATAGAGTTAAAAATCAAAATGGAGTAAACATGGTTCATTGCTAAGTGCAATTCTTTTCGCTTTTGTAATTTCTGCTTTGCTTGCTTGGCTAAGAAACTGTGTGAGCTTGTAGGCCAATGCGACCTTTAGTACCAACGGCCCACAGTCTCTGTAAATCAAGACCCCAGACTTATTAACCCATAGATAATTCAAGATCAGGGTCTGGTTGTCGTGGGTTGCACCAAGGTTGGAGGCGGACTGGAGGAAAGCAGACAGGGGATGACAAGCCGAGAAAAGCAAGGAATGTGTTGCCCTTCTTCACTCACCTTTCGAGCTGTTGTAAACTGTACCCCCCGAAGCTGTGTCAGACTGCCCCATAAAAACTTTGTAATTGTACTGCTTGGGGCTACACTCTGGTAAGGGGTATTGGTCCTGGGTGGATTGGTTGCCTTGCCTCTTATTTATAATAAAACTTGGTTGTGACTGTCACTAGCAAATGTAACATTCTGTTTTGGTGGTCGAGTGAATGCAACTAAAAAAAAATTATTTGAATGGGAAAGAGAGCTAACACAACATATTTTTAGTGCACATTTGCAACCTATTTTGAAGTAGATCCTATCGCTATATACATGCCATAATTTCCAAACAGTATATGCCTGTTAAATACATTTAGGATGAAGGTACAGATAAAGATGTTGAAGTTTAACGGGCTGAGTCACTCTTCCAGGGTCCACAGAGGTGCCCATACTATGCAGAATCAGGGCTCAAGATCACATCCATATGATAACAAAATTACATTTCTAGCTTAAAGTTTAGATTTTCATTACTGACTTATAAAGTAGAAGTGCCACTTGTTTTGGTCACAAACTTTCTATTTGGATTGTGTTTTACATATTTTATGAACTTCTCTACATTATGAAGTTGTCTATATTATGAAGTTTCTCTATATTTCCTTTAACTCTGTTGAGAAGGTAAATCAAGAAAGCATTGTGGTGCCCGGCGCGGTGGCGCAGTGGTTAAGGTCCTCGCCTTGCACGCCTGGGATCCCATATGGGTGCCGGTTCTATCCCGGCAGCCCCTGCTTCCCTTCCAGCTCCCTGCCTGTGGCCCAGGAAAGCAGTTGAGGACGGCCTAAAGCTTTGGGACCCTGCACCCGCGTGGGAGACCTGGAAGAGGCTCCTGGCTTCGGATGGGCATAGCATCGACCGTTGCGCTCACTTGGGGAGTGAATCATCGGATGGAAGATCTTCCTCTCTGTCTCTCCTCTGTGTATATCCGCCTTTCCAATAAAAATATAATAAAAATAAATCTTAAAAAAAAAAGAAAGCATTGTGCATAATGGGGGAATTTGCCATTTTCAATGTCAGCATCCAACATGGGAACTAGTTGGAGTCCTGACTGCTCCACTTCTGATCCATCTGCCTGCTAACAGCTTGGAGAAGCAGTAGAAGATGACTTAAGTGTTTAAGCTCCCACTAAAGTGTGAAACCTGGAAGAAGCTCCTGGCTCCTGCTTTCCATGTAACTTAGCCCTGGTCACTGAGGTCTTTGAGGGAGTGAGCTAGCAGATGGAAGATCCATCTGTAAATGTCTTCCACATAAATATATCTTTAACAGAAGACAAAGTTTCACAAAATGAATGCCAACATTGAAAAATGGTTAAAAAGATCTCTCTGATTACCAACTAAAAGGAAAGTCCATCCTTTTGGGCAGCTAAGCCAGAACACACAAACAGAACCAAAACACAGGAGTGTGGGAAGAGGAATGAAGTTCTGCTTCATGTGTAAACTCAGGGTTTCCCTCATGGGCTTGATTTCTTTACAGTAGTAATAATAATAAAGAACAAAAGAGAGGTTGAAAGAAAGAGAGGAAGGAAGGAAGGAAGGAAGGAAGGAAGGAAGGAAGGAAGGAAGGAAGGAAGGAAGAAAAGAAAAGGAAAAAGAAAGAAAAGGAAATCCTATTGCTAGTAGTAAAATTTGACGTGAAGTTATAATACAATTTATACTCTGAAAATTCCACCATGTCTGTCTAGATCAGAAGCAACTGCAAGAAAAAGGATGCAAGGATAAAACTCAAAAGAGTGATGGCTCCAGAGGCAGTCACAGTCTTTATTTTTCTCGAAAAATATTTTCTCTTATTTAAAGCCAGATTTACAGAGAGGAGAGATAAAGAATAAGAGTGAGCAAGAGAGAGAAAGAATCTGCTGGTCACTCCAAGAATATTTGCAACAGCCAGAGCTGAGCGGATCCAAATACAGGGCTGGCTCCATGAATCCCATGTGTGTGCAGCAGCCCAATGACTTGTGTCATCATCCACTGCTTCCCCGGTTCATAAGCAGGGAGGATGTTGAATTGCTGGGACAAGAATTGCTGTCAAAGTGCGTTGTCAGATCTGCAGGCGGAGGATTGATGCGCTATTCCACACCAGCCCCAGTCCCAACCTTTCCAAGCAAACTCTTTGCACAAGATTTGCTTTATAATTTTGTGTATACACAGGGTTACTCCAAAAATCTTCTGACAAATGAATTCACTCCTTAAGTTCAGTTCCAAAATTATAAAATAAAACAGTTTTGTAGGATACATATTTTGTATAAACTTCTTAAAATTTCATATTTTGAAAAAGCCTTTACTGATATATTCACTTATTTGAAAAGTAGTGTGTATGTGTGTGTGTGTGTGTGTGTGTGGAGAGAGAGAGAGAGAGATCTTTATTCACTGGTTTACTTCCCAGATGGCCACAATGGCCAGGGGTAGGTCTGAGCAAAATCAGCAGCCTTGAACTCTATCCAGGTCTCCCATGTGGATGACAGGAGTCCAGGCATTTGGGCCAGCCTCTGCTCCTTTCCCAAGCATATTATCAGGGAGCTAGCTCAGAAGGGGGGCAGCTGACTGGAAGCAGAGCTCATACCGGCAGAGGTTCCAGCACAAGGGTTATCCTCTGCTGCTTTCCCAGGGGCATTAGCAGGCACTGGACTGAAAATGGAACGGCAGGGACTTAACGCGTGCTCATTCTTCACCTGTGCCACAATGCACACACCTCCAGTTTAGTTTTTACATGCAAGTTGTCTATACTATTCTTATCACTGAGTCCCTCAAAGCACACAATTTAATCAAGTTAACACCCCTCAATGATAAGAGCCTTGTCCAGGGTTTCCTTCTATCGCTAATCTCCCCTCCCCCCAGGAAGTGGAAGCAAACTGGCAGTGCCCTCCGCAGCCTGTGGAAAGTAGCTGGCAACATCACAACAGACAAGTCTCTCACATCTTAAATTTGTAAGATTTAACAGCTCCACTTGCACTTGCTTCAAAATCTAGGAAAAATATTCCACAATGAGATGTTTTGCCTTTATTTCTCACATTCATGTTGGATTTAAAAATGTGTCCTACGTTTGCTAAAAATTTCAAGATTTCAGGCATGAAATTGTAGGAAAAAGCAAAAAGTCTCAGATTCTTGTCTTTCACCTGATTTAAAAATACTTTTCTCTGAATTCATTAACATAACTTTAGGTAATAGTAAAATGCCAAAAATAATGAGGAGCATATCTTTTGAAAATGGTTTTTCTCTATAAAATGCTCACCTCAGAATTAACTTTGAAATCTAGGATATGCCTGAGAACCATCTTTTAATCATTAAATGAGAAAAGTAAACATTTGTGTCTCAGCACAAAACACAGTTGCTAACTAAGGTGGTAGCATATAAACCGAGACAGGACTTACTTGAACACTCATTTTGAATATCTAACTTTATACCAGATTTTGACACTCCACTGCTTGATTTCACTCTCTTGTTGTGGTGCTTCATATTGCAAAGATAGGATATGTAATCTTAGCAGGCATAGATAAGTAGAATTTTATGATACTAACCATTACACTCTTTGTTGCTTATAACAAAGTCAATCTGTGCCCCACCCCAACCCCCCCCACAGGAAAAAAAAAAAAAACCGCCCTGCTATGTAAGAATCTGCTGCTTAGCAAGTTGAAAATTCATTTCCAAAATCAATTTTACACGGACTTTGGAATGAGCGTGTGATATTTGGCCCAGAGGGTGGGAGGGAGGGAGTCAGGCAGACAGGAAGAGTAAGAAACATGAATTTTAAAGTACTGTACTCAGGTAATTAAGTGGAAGATCCAGACCACACTGTACGAATTGTTGCCTTAGGGCTTTCTCCCATCTCAAATCTCTCCTCCCCAGGACTGTGAGGAATGCAATAGTAGGCCATATTCTCCCGGGATCATACTCCATTTATAGAAACTGCTAACGCTTATACAGTATGTAACCATGCAGAGTGAGGATAGAAATGTTGAGTTTTTGCACCATCATTCCAGTTTCACACTTTTTAACAAAAGCTAATGAATTATACACAATTCTTAAGAACACTTGTCCTGTAATACTTAACAGTCCAGATCCAAATGAAAGCAGAGTGCTTTATAGCAAGTTTATTTAATAAGTGTAATGATTTTTCTGTGAAGGTGCACTAACAGAAATGACATTTTACTAACTTCTTTTACTAACATTAAATGCAAACATTAATAGAAAGGCTTGCATAGACAGTGTATAAAGCCCTTATTTGAAACTAAAAAGCACTCTTCAGTAACAGTGCTTCAAAAAAGAAACATAAATTTGAGCCCTATGTCTAGTAAAAAAATAAAAATAAAAATCCTAGGATCATTTCAAGCACAAAAACATGTCTAGCTCTTAAGAAAAAAAAAAGTAGTGACAGTAGCCATAAGGAAGGAAGTTAAACATATTTTTCCCCCAAATATAGCTACCCAATTATAGCAGCTGAAAGACAGAATGGCATTTCCACAACTGCTTCAGTGCTTGTCATTCTACGTCACGCAGAAGCTGCTTACTTGAATGAGGTACAATTCCCTGTAGCTGGAGATTAGTGCCATGTCAAAAATATCTCCACTCAATCCGCCCACTAGAACAGATCATGCATTTTCCTGCTCAGCACAATGGTTCTAGAGAAACTCCTGACACATAATCATTTTCTTTTCAGGGCAGTCTCTTCACCTGCAGTTCATCATCTCATCCCTTTTCTTTTCGTGCATACTTGCATGAGCTTCATTAAGAGGTATAACTTTGGGCCCGGTGCGGTGGCGCAGTGGTTAGGGTCCTCGCCTTGCACGCCCAGGATCCCATATGGGCGCCGGTTTTATCCCAGCAGCCCCGCTTCCCTTCCAGCTCCCTGCCTGTGGCCCAGGAAAGCAGCAGAGGACGGCCCAAAGCTTTGGGACCCTGCACCCGCGTGGGAGACCCAGAAGAGGCTCCTGGCTTCGGATCGGCATAGCATCGGCCGTTGTGCTCATTTGGGGAGTGAATGATCAGACGGAAGATCTTCCTCTCTGTCTCTCCTCTCTGTATATCCGTCTTTCCAATAAAAAAATAATAAAAATAAATCTTTAAAAAAAAAAGAGGTATAACTTTAACAAATACACAAAATTTTTATAGTGGCAAATAATATACAGAAGTAGATTTAATAGAAAACTAGGTCCTAGTTATATCCATATATACATGTATATGTGTGTGTGTGTGTGTATATACTCATTTATTCAGTATAGTGTATTTGTGTGTATATAGCATCTATGTAGTAAAGGTCTCAGTAGATGTATTACTATTTGAAAACTGTGCTTAAGGCATGACAAAACTATAATAAACTGCACAGAAAGACCGAATTATAAATGTTGGTACAATATTTACATAAGTTTTCCATCAAACAGAAAAAATCCTTTTATGATATTTTAACTTGTTTCATTATTTGGTTTACAGATTTTTTTTTAATTCAAAAAGCAATGATAGAGAAAGGAGAAAAGATGGAAACAGAGGGCCAAGCTTGCTCCAATAATCCACTCCCCAAATAGTAGAGAACCAGAAATTAGAAATCCCGTTCAGGTCGCTCACATTGGGCATCAGGGACCATTAACCACTGTTTCCCCAGGTGCATTACCAGAGAGCTGGACTGGAATCAAAGCAGTAGCACTCAAACAGCGCATGTGACTCCAGCATCACAACCCGCAGTACAACACTGCAGTACAATGCCACTCTAGTTTTGTGTCTCTTGGAGTTTACATCAGTGGAATCAGACATTATGTTTTTTCATGCCTGTTCTATTTCACTCAACAAAATATCTCTAAGATACACATGTGAGCAAATCAGAAGTTAAGTTATTATTGCTATAATTTGTTTCATTTTATCAATGAATAGCAATTTACTGATCCTCTCACTGAAGAACACTTGGTTTGCTTTATCTTTGGCATAGTTATCAACATAACTGCTGATTTTTATATTGTTTTGTGGAAGATACACATTTTCCTTTGGGTTTATATCACCAACATTGAAAGTATTTGGCCTTTGGATTGTTGTGCCCACATTTCAAGGTTTCCAGAAATCACCAGGAGTCTGAAGTCGTTGCAAGTGCACAAGGATGGTTTATTCAAGCTTGGCATGTCCGAGTTTGGGTTCTTGGTTGAGAGGAGGCAGCCTACTGACTACTGACCAGGGCCAGCCAAGACCAACACCCCTTACCCAGAGTGCAGCAAGCAACAGCACATTCGCAGGGTTTTTATAGAGACAGTCCACAATAGCTTCAAAGGAGGCAACTCACAATAGGCTGGAAGGTGAGGGAGGAAATACCACACATTCCCTACCTATCTTGGCTGGTCAGCCCAAACTCCAGCAATTAAGGTAACCACCCACTTCATTACTTGGAGCCAACTGTGAGACAACAGAGTTAGCTGGGCCCATTTGTGTAAAGGTCACGTAGGCCACAAAAGCTCACATAGGCCCTTTGGCCTATAAACTCACAATTTCTTAGTAGCAATGAGTCATGAACAAATGGTTGGGATTTTAATACTGAAGTTTCCTCAGGATGTAATTTCAAACTTTTTTTTTTTCTGAGTAAGGTACAGTATTGTAGATGTCATGTTTGCTGAGCCCTGCCAAAACACAGTTTCGGGATTAAAATTGCAAAGATTTTATTAGGGAGGAAACTTGGGAAGGTTGAACAAAGTATCATGATCACCAAAGGTTTGAAATTATGCTGAAAGAAACAGATTGGAAATCGACTGGCTGGGTCTTAGACCAATTGGGTCTCTCAAAAACAGGCCTGTATTAGACTCAACCACTGTTTTTTGGGTTTTTTTTTTTAAAGATTTACTTATTTTTATTGGAAAGGCAGATATACAGAGATGAGGAGAGACAGAGAGGAATATCTTCCATCTAAGGCTTCCCTCCCCAAGTGAGCACAATAGCTGGAGCTGAGCCAATCCAAAGCCAGGAGGCAGGAATTCTTCTGGGTCTCCCAGGCAGATGCAGGGTCCCAAGGCTTTGGGGTGTCCTCAACTGCTTTCCCAGGCCACAAGCAGGGAGCTGGATGGGAAGCAAGGCCACAGGGACTAGAACCAGCGACCATATGGGATCCCGGGGTGTTCAAGGTGAGGACTTTAACCACTGCGCTATCCATGCTGGGCCTCAACCACTGCTTAGGCATTGGTTGGAAGTAGACTATGGGAAGCTTGTCCTCAGAACACACATACAATGGATTTCAGAACTCAGCTTGCCGGGACTTTTATTATTCAAGAGGCCCTTGCTGAGAATGTATGAGACTTATTCTCATGGCACCAAACAGGATATCAACATTTGAATGAAAATCCTAGTCTTCTCACAGTCTCACAAACAGTTGCTTACCATCAGTTTTTAAAATTGTAGTCATAATGGTGGTGGGTCTATTGGGAAATCTCTTTGTAGTTTGGTATTTTTTTTTAAATTGTTTTATTTATTTGAAAGGCAGAGTTACAAAGAGAGAGATCTTCCATCTGCTTCCTCAATGTCTAGATGGCCCAAACAGCCAGGGCTAGGTCAGGCCAAAACCAACAGTTTGGAGCCTCTTTCTATCTCTCAGGCAGGTGCAAGGGCCTAAAGACCTGGACTACCTTCTGCTGCTTTTCCCATGCACATTAGCAGGGAGCTGGATTCGAAGCAGAGCAGCTAGGACTTGTACCAGATCCCATGTGGGATATTGACACTGCAACTTGTATTTCTTTATCAGATAAGATCTTGATTACTTTCAGATATTTACTGGCAACTCATGCGAAGTAAATACCAAAGTGTTTCACCCCAGTTTTTTGGATTATGTTCTATACTTTTCTCTTATGGATTCATATATTCTGATAATAATCCTCTGCTGAGTGCATGCATTGTCAAAAATATCTTATTCCACTTGTCATGTGCACATTTGTTTTATTAATGGTGATTGCTGATAACCAGGAGGTTTAAATTTTGCTTAAGTCCTATCTACCCAATGTTTTCCTTTAATCATTTTAAATTAATATGTGGTTTTTCAGAACTGTTTAATCTTGGTTAAGTGCATGAAAAATCCTCTTCTGGATGATAGATAACAATATGCTTCATATTTAGCCATACAGTCCATGTTAACTTTTGGTTATGAATTAGATACACTGTTTTCTGGTCCAGCTCCCTGCTTTACAGCCTAGCAAGGTAGCAGACGATGATTCTGGTCTTGGGAGCCCTGCATCCGTGTGGGAGGACCAGAGGAAGCTCCTGGCATCTGCCTTTACCCTGGCTCAACCCCAGCCAATGTGGCCCTTTGGACAGTGAATCGACATATAAAAATTTCTCTCTCTCCTTCTCTTTTCATTTCTCCCTCTCAGTAATTTTGCCGTTCAAAATATAAAATGTAAATATAAAATGTAAAATTAAAACACAACTATGTATAGATTTCTCTTTAAATGTTTATAAATAACAAAGTTAAACTACCAAAAATGAATAAAGTAGGTTGTAATACACCAGTTTTATAAATGAAGAAACTAAAGCACAGGACATGTTATTTAGCTAATGAGCAGCAAAAGCAGTATTCACGCAAATCAACTATATGATATGTTTGTGTTGAATCACTACTCCATGTGGGATTTTACCTAGTTTAAATTCTAACATCTATGATAATTTACGTTATAGGTTATTTTAAGTTATACAGAGATAATTTATATAGTTATTTTATTAAATCAAGTTCAAATTGAATTTTTAATGTAAATGATAGTCTTTAAAGAGTTAAATTATAAAGAACTAATGAAGATACTCCTATAAATTTTAGAATGCTGTGGCATGTTCAGAAATCCTGATTGGAATGTGTAACATATTTTATAAAATAAAATTTAAAAACATATAGTATGAAGTTTATAAATGTAATATGACATAACATGAGGCATAATTTGAGTAGGGGGAAATAATAAATTAGTCAAATTATTTTCTAGTGTTTTCAAAGAATAAGTATCACACATACTTGATGTCTAGAACATCTGGCGGTAGCCGAATCTTACCAATGTCTCTTTTCTTCCAGTAACTTAGGATTTTGTGAGCTCATGTTTTATATCACCAGCTGTATGCTATATTGTATGTCTTTATTAGTTTGAATTCAGTAACAGGATCACAACAATAGGTCAAACTGTAAGCCTTTTTGTTCAGACAAGACTAGCCACTTAGGAAAGTGAGTTCTGCTTTAAGAGGATACACAGTGACATCGACAGGAAGGCAATCTGAGTAATTCTTTGCTATTTTGTTTTCTAATGATTTATTTATTTGAAAGAGTTTCATAGAGAAGGATGCATACGCCCCAGAGAAAGAGAGAGAGAGAAAGAGAAATATCTTGCTTCCATTTGATTCATTCTGCAAATGACTGCAAAGAGCAAAGACCAGAGCCTTTTCAGGGTGAAGCTAGGAGCCAGAGAGCTGAATTGGAAGTGGAGTAGTTCAGCTTTGATCAGGTGTCTGTATGGGATGCCAACATCATGTGCTGTGACTTAAAACTACTCCATCACAATGCAGGCCTCTGAGCATTTCTTGATGGGGAGTTAGAGCAAAGTCATATTTTTCCTGCATTTTAGTCTTTTGATAGTGCTTATTATAACCTTGAATATAAGTATGTTTCCTTTTGCTATATAATCCTGCAAGTCTAACTATAAAGAAGAAAATAATTAACTTTTTTATACAGACTCTTCATTTTGCTGTTTTATTTTTTATTTCTTTCAGTAATCATAAATTAACTTATCTTTCTAGATTTAATCAAACACATACACATACAAATGTATTCAGATGAAGTAAATACATACATGCCTCAAATCCATTTTTAGGAAAAATTTATATATAGTATATATGTGTAGTTGCTAGTTAGACTTCTTAATTTATAATTGCTTCATTAAAATTTTAAAATAAGCTTTTAAAATAAGTGTATGACAGAATTATTAGATAGCTCAAAATTAATTATGAGAATACCCTTTCAATATTTCTATTGGAGTCCTATGGATCATTAGAATATTAAATTTCTATAATGTGCCTTCTAAACATAAAGGATTTAGAGAATATTCATGTTTCCTTTTTAGTATGGCAATCAAAACTAACTGAAAATAAGGAAGTTGTGTGTCATGGGCTTTCATTGAATTTAGGAAGCTGTGGAACTGCATGAGAACATACTAGAAGCTAGAAATAGATATTTTTCTACTACAGTGATTCCCAGTACAGTGTCTCTGGTCTGAAATAGTCACGATGCCTTCTCAGTATCTCAAAAAGCTGAATATATACTATATGTTTATTTGCCACAAACAAAAATGCCGAAATGAAAGAAATTGTTCAACTCCAGCTACTACATTGATTATCTTGTTCTAATCCAAACACTGATTTGGTTTTAGATGCTTTTGATGAGGGAAAAAAGAAACATGCAGTAGGTTTTCCTTCTTTTAACATATTTGGGGATGGAATCTTTTAAAAATTACCAGTATAGGCAGGGATTTTCTTTTATCTTTTTTTTTTTCTGTTTTCTGAAACACATTTTGGTTTTGGTGGAGGAAAAAAAAAAGGAATTGAAAATCAATCCATATCACTCCATGTGTCTTTGAATTTAAGAACCACTATTAGCTAAACTTTAATATCAAAGAAATTCACCTGTAGGAAAAAAGTGCTAATTACAACAATCAGATACTTCCAATTATAGCTTAACTTTAAGAGATGAAATAAATATGGCCTAGAAATCAGTGTTCACTTGAGTATAGGTGACAATATCAGTACCTTCCATTTTGTTAAAATAAGCTCATGACACTTATGTCATATATTCTGAATTAACTCATGAACTAAATATTCTAAAGGCAGTAAAGCATATAATAGTTCAAGTTTAATTAATAGAATGAAAGAAACGTGCATAATGAATCCTTACAGTTCTTCCAGTTGGAATGCCCCTCTGTGACATCATCTGGGCTTGATTCATAAAATTACAAATGTATCTTGACTAAATGTCTAGAAGGGAAAAAGACAAATGCAGGGTATCATCCATTTGGGCTATTTTACACCTGGTGAACAACAGGATGCTAATATAAAATGGAAATATCCTGGGCCTGGCTTGGTAGCCCAGTGGCTAAAGTCCTTGCCTTCGTAACTCCCATATGGTCCTGGCTGCTCCACTTCCTATCTATCTGTCTGCCTGTGTCCTGGGAAAGCAGTTGGGAACATCCCAAAGCCTTGGGACCCTGCACCCACGTGGGAGGCCCGGATGACGTTCCTGGCTCCTGGTTTTGGATCAACTCAGCTCTGGCTGTTGTGGACTCATGCAGACTTAATCAGTGGATGGAAGATCTTCCTCTCCATCTCTCCTTCTTTCTGTTTATCTGATTTTTCCAGTAAAATAATAAATAAATTTTAAAAAAGCAGAAATATCCCATGAAATATGGGTACTTTTAGGAAGAACAAAATATGTTTATGGAAATGTTTACAAGGTACTTTTTTTTAAGACTTATTTATTTTTATTACAAAGCCAGATTTACAGAGAGGAGGAGAGACAGAGAGGAAGATCTTCCGTCCAATGGTCCAATGATTCACTCCCCAAATGAGTGCAATGGCCGGTGCTGTGTTGATCCGAACCCAGGAGCCAGGAGCTCTTCCAGGTCTCCCATGCAGGTGCAGGGTCCCAAGGCTTTGGGCTGTCCTCAACTGCTTTCCCAGGCCACAAGCAGGGAGCTGGATGGGAAGTGGAGCTGCCGGGATTAGAACTGGTGCCCATATGGGATCCCAGAGCATTCAAGGTGAGACTTAAGCTGCTAGGCCACGCTGCTGGGCCCTACAAGGTACTTTTCTAACTTTATGAGTGAGGAATATGAATGTCAGAAATGAGAAAATTTTGAGCATTCCCAACTAGCTAATATCTAAGTCAAAATTAAATTTTGATATTTGCCTTAGAATGTGTTTGTGATTGTCGATCACCTTTTCGCTGACAACCTGACTGGTTCCAGTAAAATACTAGTGTTTTCCCTATAGCAAATCAAATTGAATTATTGAGACAGGTATGCATTTATTGAAAACATTTAAATGTAATGGTGTTTCATTTTAATCCACATATTTGGCATATGGAGTTTTAAAAATTTCCATTCAATGTTAATCTGTGCATTTTTTTTTTGGCAATATGAATGTTGACTCTATAAGTCCCTTGGTTGTACCCAAGAGACAAGTTTCCAATATAAGCAAAAATATCACATCTTTAATACTGGATGGTGATTCACAAATTATGAAGAAGGCAAGTCCCACCACTATTTTGTGGATTAGTTAGTAATGAGGATCAAAAAACGAATATTTCCACAGGAAAAGTCTAGAGATTCATTTATTTATTTGAAAAACAAAAATTACAGAGAAAGAGAGGCCCACTTCCCACATGGCCACAGTATTGCCAGAGGAGAATCAGTCTGAAGCTAAGAGCCAGAGGTCTCCCCTGGGTCACCCATGTAGCTGGCAAGGGCCTAAGCACTTGAGCCACCTTTTGCTGCTTTCCCAGGTATATTAGCAGAAAGCTGAATCAGAAGTAGAGTAGCTAGGACCCAAGTTGGTACATATTTGGGAAGAAAGCATAGAAGGTCTTGGCCTGGAGCTGATACAATGTCTCAACAGGCTAATTCTCCATCTGCAAGCCTCAGCATTCCATATGGGTACTGGTTCATGCACAGGATGGATCAGGTCCTTGGGAGCCTGCACCCACATGGGAGCTCAGGAATAGGCTCCTTGCTTCTGGCTTCTGGCTTTGGATCAGCTCAGCTCTGGCTACTGTGGCCATTTGGGTAGTGAAACAGCAAATGCAGTATCTTGTTCCTCTGTTTCTCCTTCTCTCTGTAAATCTGTTTGTCAAGTGAAAACAAGTACGTCTTTAAAAAAAACAAAGGCAGTAACTTAACCCATTTTGTCACAAAGCTGGCTCCCAGTAGTCCTAAATTTTAAGCCATATTGTAGCTGAGTCCATTTAATTTTTAATTTCATTATGTGATTGCCACAAAATACTAACATTTCAGTATTCTCTGCTAGCAGGTATCTTTTTTCATACGTTTCCTACTGTGAATATTAAATACTGTAACACAACTTTCTACATGTATTGTTTTGCAAGAATATGTATTGTCTTTAAATGAATCAAAGGTATTCATAAACAGCCCATGACATTAATCATAAAAATATACAGATGTTATATGTATTTTGATTTCACATTGATATTTCAGCACTTTGAATATGATTCTTTAAAATATAAGGTTCAACAACATTGTGTCCACTTTAAAAACATATTTATTTCATTTTTATTTTAAAGGCAGAGTTAGAGAGAAGGAGAGGGAGAGATCTTCCACCTGCTAATTCACTCCCCACATGGCCACAAAGACCATAGTTAAGCTGATCCGAAGCCAGCAGCCAAGAGCTTCTTCCCAGCCTTCCACAGGATTGTATTACCCAAGGGCTCAGGCCATCCTCCATTGCTCTCCCAGGCTATATGTAGGGAACCGGATTCAAAGTGGAGCAGTCAGGAGGCAAACCTGTTCCCATATGGAATGAAGGGTTTGCAGGGGGAGTTAACCTGCCACATCATCATGTTGGTCCCATGGTTTAATATTTTAAGTATATTAACATTTTCAGTATAATTAACCTGATGGCATCTGCCAAATTTTCAAAGATCAAAGTAATAACAAAAGAAAATGAAATGCTCAGGTTTCCCACTCAGCATTAATATAGACCAACTACAGCTTTTGTTTTCTGGTGATAATTTAATGGCAAAGGAAATGATGACTTTAAGCATTCTGTGAGCATAATGATTTTCACTATGAAGTCAAACTTGAATATATCTTGTGATCCATTATAAGACATGCTTTGCAAGATGTATCTTGCTTCATTATTTTACCAGCATTCTTTATTTGAAATCCAAGCAAACCTTAAGTATAGACCTCATTGAAATTTCAAGAAAGACTGTTTAGGACAATGAAGTGAATAACTCCAAGTGGTGGAACCAAAGTTTAAAATCCAGTTTGTGTTTTTCCTTTTTCATTAGGCCCTTTAGAGTCCTTTTTGTTTTTATAAATGAAACAGTTTATTCACGTCAACTCCTTTGTTTTCAGCAGAATATTCTTGTCAATAAACAAACAAAAAAAGTAGGCTAACTTCCTGCTACCATAATCTGTTTATATTGCAGCATCTCCTTGACCAAATACTACCACAAAGAGTAAAAACATACACAGTAGCACAGTAAACAAACTAGGATATTGTTACATCATTCAAAATCCAGAACAATTCCATTAATGCACAAGATATTCCAACTTTGTGATTTCCAAATTTGATGGTCTCTTGACTTTATTAACTATAAATTTAGACAAGCAAAAAGAATAAATGTCAAAATTGAAGCAAAACAAGTAGTCTGAGAGAAAATAGAGAATTTTGGGAGTTTTATATACACTGCAGACTAGAGATAATTGACTATATAAAATTCAGAAACTACTTTGGAATGCTACAGAAATAAAATACTTGAAATATTTGTATTAGCACATAATGTCTTCAACATTACATGTTTTTTAGAATTATGTGGAATTTCAACACATAATTTTTGGAAAAATCATGTGCCTTTTTAATGCCATTATTTGACATGAGAGGTTGCCTCTTTGCTCCTGGTTCAGAAAATGAAGTGTGCGTTTTTAAAATATTTACTGTAGGTCCTAAAGCTACTTCACAAATATGTATATATTGTAAATTATTATCATGCCTTCTTCAGCTTCTCTATGGACATTTATACTTGGTGTGTAATTATTTTGAGAGTGTGGCAGAATCAAACTTTGTTCATATTGAAACTCACCAATATAACCAGTCTCTTGACCATGTCCGAAAAAAAATTCTTTCCAGGTAATTTAATTTTTCATTAAAATGTCTTCTTAGATTATTGTTTTCTCTACTTCACAATAGCATGATCCACATTCAAATCTCTAGCTTCACTAGCCCGACACTGGCTTCTGAATATGATCCTTTGAATGCAAAATTTTATTATGGCTTCTAAGACTTAAAATATCTTGATCCTTGAGGTAGTCATTCTCATTTCCTGCGTGGCTACTGTCTGGTGCGTTATTTTCACTGCCTTGTGGGAACTGATTCAATTAGTCCTTGCTACAAGTTCACACAGTTGATGAATGGGAAGGTTTTCACTAAAACTCAGGCAGTTTGGTGTCAGAAGCTTCTGGAACCTACTCTATCCTAGGCCTTTTGTAGGTAGCCTGTGGTTTACAAACAAAATGCACATTTCATTGCAGAAAGTTGTTGGTACTCCACGCGTATAACCTGAATTCGTTGTTTCAGTCCATGCAAGTGAATTTCCTATATTGTTTACATTTCCTTTCAAGGAACGCTTGGTTTAGCCTAGGAGCCCACTTTGCTGTCTGGGTCACTGGCAGGAAGTACCAGCACGTCAAGGCTCCACCAGCAGCCAAA
The DNA here is from genome assembly GCF_017591425.1 of Ochotona curzoniae. NCBI lineage: Eukaryota > Metazoa > Chordata > Mammalia > Lagomorpha > Ochotonidae > Ochotona > Ochotona curzoniae. Next base: position 66,768,127 of record NW_024466599.1, read on the forward strand.
GGGAGTGCTCCTGTTTATATTCTGAAGTTCTATTGGCCTATCGGAGTGAAACAATGCTCACGCCTAGACTTTACATTGACTTCAGAATTCCGCAGGGGGATTATGAGGATTAAATATTAACAGGAATTATAATAAGCCCTTAATTATCTGCTTTCCTTCCTATCCATGTTTCTCACACTCTTAAGAGTACTTTCATTGCTACCTGTAATATAAATCACTATTTGTTACTTAAGCACAGATTCTGCAGGAATTCATAGTACACAATATGAACTTTGCTACAAAGACTGTTCTTGTGCTAACTCTGCCAGCTTCTCTCTTCAAAGTATTAACACATTTAGCATCTTATGCTTACGCACTGTTCACCCTAAGTTTGCAAACCTAAAAAAAAAAAGATTTTGCAAAGCTGAGTCCCTTCATACAGAATGGCCATCCCTTCTTCATTCATCAGAAAAGTTTTTGCCAATTCTCATCAATAATTTAAAGCTAAGGGAAGTAAAGTGAAATAAAAGGGAAATAAAATAAAGTTAAGGTCAATAAAGTGAAAGTGAAGAAATAACCAATAGAATGGGAGAAAATATTTGCAAACTACAAGACAGATAGAATATTAATATTCAAGATTTATAAAGATCTCCAGAAATCCGTTAGAAACAACTAATTAAGAAGTGAATGAATGACATAGACAGATAGTTTAAGAATAAATGAAGCTCAGAGGTCTGACAGACACATGACAAATGTTCAGGTTCTCTACCTAGTAGGGAAATGCAAATAAAAACCACAACACGAGCCCATGTAATTCCAGTGAGAACAGCCTACATCCTGATTTCAATAAACAACAACTGCTGGTGAGGATGTGGGAGCAAGGTATCCTAATCCACTGTTAGTGTGAAGGCAAATGAGTACAACCACCATGGAAGTCAGAATGATGATTCCTCAGACAACCAAACACAGCTCTACCAAGTGACCCAATCATCCTTCTCCTAGTATTATATCCAAAAGAAATGAAATCTGTGCATGAGAGAAGTAGCTGCAAGCCCATGTTTACAGCAGTACAATTCACAATAGCTAAGACATGGAGCCAACCCAGATGCCCATCAACCATTTACTCCATGGAATTCTACTCAACCATTAAAAGAAAAATGAAATTTTACCTTTTGCAACAAAAAGGACCCACATGGAAACTGTTACGCTTGGTGAAATAAGTTAGTCCCTAAAAGACAAATAGTATATGCTTTGATATGCAACAAATAATACACAGAATATACACATCAAAAAAATCTTATAAACTCTACAAAGGAGATGAGCACACTGGGAAATAACTGCTGTATACAATTTTAATCTTGAGTAATAGGGTTTTCATTTTTATTTTTAATTATACTTTTATGTTATACCACTTTATTTTCCTCCTTTTCCTCTACTTGACATGTCATGATATATTTATATATCAGAAAGTTAAGCTTGTAACAGTGAAGTGAATGATTATGCTATCGTAATAACTTGGGAGAAAATGCTGGGAGGAGGTCTAGGGAAGGATAAAGGTGAGCTGGAGGTGGATGATCATCGATGTTTTACATTTATATCATTAAAAAATAACTTGAAAAAAATTCCAAAACAATATAGATCATATTAGCAAGGTTTCCCTGACTCTGGCAAGACACAGAATGCTTTGTTTCTGCTTTTGTATTTTGTACTGCGTTACTATGACTAGCTTTCAGGTAGACTTGCCCATCTCACTGCGAGAGCCTACACACTGGATGACAGATGATGGGTCAGGTCTTATGTGTATATCTAATACCCAGAGTAGTAACTTCATAAACATTTGCCAAAAAATTGAATGGATGAAACATTTTGGTATTTACAAAAGAATGTGTTTCCCCAAATAGTTTAAATTTTAAACAATATCAAAATGCTTTTATTTATAATTACTTAGTGACTCATGAATGACTAAAAGGTTTTCTGTATTCAACTGAATGTTCTGATTAATGTTTTATGTGATCTAGAGATTTTCAGCTATCAGTAAGTGTTACAAATAATACAAACTATTTACTGTACTAAAAGATTTGAGCTAAATAAGTTACATAACTGTATTAGTTTAAATGGAATTTGAAACATGTAAAGAGTATTGCAACAGAAATATGAATCAATAAATTGATGAGACTACATTCTGTTATTTTATAGTTTTATAATGGAATATTTGAATTGTAGTACAGAAAATTTGGAACACAATTTAATAGTATTAGTGTTGATTATATTTCTTAGCTGTGAAATCATCCAAAGTTTGTAAGAGAGATGATAGTAGCTGTTAATACCATGAGTTAAATTTCTGCTCATACATATTACATGAGTAAATTTCATATGGAATCAAATGTCATTATTCAATATATCTCTCTACGAATTTTTTTTTAATTTATTTTTATTGGAAAGTTAGATATACAGAGAAGAGCAGAGACAGACAGGAAGATCTGTCTGTTGATTCATTCCCCAAGCAGCCATAACAGCTGGTGCTATGCTGATCCGCTAATCCGAAGCCAGGGCCCAGGAGCCTCTTCTGGATCTCCCACACGGGTACAGGGTCACAAGGCTTTGGGCCATCTTTGACTGCTTTCCCAGTCCACTAAACACAGAGCTGGATGGGAAGCAGGACTCTGGAGACTCAAACTGCCGCCCATATAGGATCCTGGCACTTGTAAAATGAGGACTTTAGCCGCTAGGCTACCACACAGGGTTCTGAATTTACTTTTGATTCATGTGTCTCTTAATTTAAAATTTTACGGCCCTGTGAAACAGCTCAATCGCTAAATTCTCAAGTTGCAAACACTGAGATTTCATTTGGGTGTCAGTTTATGTCCTGACTGCTCTGCTTCCCGTCTAGCTCCCTCCTTGTGGCCTGGGAAAGCAGTGGAGGATGGCCCAAAGTCTTGGGACCTGCACCCATTTGGTAAACCAGGAAGAACCTCCTGGTTCCTGGCTTTGGGTCAGCTAAGTTCTGGCCAAATTGGCCATTTGGGGAGCGAACCAAAGGATAGATTTTCTTTCTGTCTTTCCTTTTATCCATAAATCCATTCTATCTTCCGAATGAAAATAAATTTTAAGAATTAAATTTTAAATTACAGAGTACAATTTTATCTTTTAAACCTCATTTTTAAAGCTTAGTCTAAATGTTTATTCCTACTCAATTTTCTCCTCAAAGAATGAAGCCTCAATTTTGTTTTTTGCCAGAAAGAAACTATTTGAGTCAGTAAATGCCCCAAGCAGTGAAATAATCTAGTGCTTTTGTGCAGTCTTGGTTTGGTCCTGATATTTATTTCCTAGGTTCTTGCCTTTTACTTTTTTAAAAAAAAAGCATTTTAAGAGTAAGGAATACAGACATGCATGGGCCATGTTAAGGAAGAATGAGCTAGGAAGGAAAAGTGCAACAAGGAGAGATTGTTACCATCCCTCCTTGGAGTCTGTCCACGGGAAGGAAGCAAGCAAGAAGCCGACAGCTGGGTGCTAGAGTCACTAAGAGGTGACAGAGTGCAATAAAGAGAATTAAAAAAAAAAAGCCCTCCCCATTCGGGGCTTTTAATGGGCTTAAAAGCAGAGTGGTTATACAACAATGCAGCAGCCCATCCCCCCTTGCCAGGTTCCAGGTGTCATTCAACTCGCAAGTAGACAAAAAGGATTCCACAGGCAGGGGAGGTGTGGCATCCAAACTTCCCACCCTGCACTGTCTGCCTGCCTAAGACTATATCATTTACTTTTGTAAGTTAGTCTAACTTTGTGTCACAGCTGATATTTTAAACATGACTGTGAGAGTTGAGTTCCCTCGGTGACACTAAGTCATACTCCCTCTTGAGAAGCTATTTGTGCATCTAGCTTTTACATCTAACACTTTTCTTCAGCCCACTTTCCATTTGTGAAGAGAATTTTAAGATGCATTCAAGTCCAGAAATTCAAAATGATGGCTCCCAAAGCAAGTGTGACTCAGCCAGGTTGTGAATTAAAGCAATAAAGCAACTGCCTATGTTCAACTTTTATTTTTATTCATTTGAAAAACATTATTCCCTGGAATGGCCTCGTGAGACAGACACCTCATAGTGATTTGCTTCAGTAAACTTCTTACCCATCTGGCAATCCCTAGAATGAAAATGGAACTGGCACAAGTGACAAAATAGCAGTTAACATGTAAGATGCCAATTTCTTTCCTTCCTGAGGCACAAACCCTGTCGTGTGGATTGCTTTTACTCTTTTCCAGTCTTTACCTACCTGACCACTCCTCTCCATCTTCTGGATCTCGACATAATCATCAATGCTGTAGCCTGTCAATACTTCCACCTCACATAAAGTCACATCAATGCTGCTCTTCTGTAACATTTTCATAGTTTATATTAATCATGATTTAGTTTCACTTTTACAACTAGAATATTATTTCAGTTTTGGTAGTAATTCTCTCTCACACACTCATAAATGACACAGTAACCCACTCTTTTTAGGCATTCAAAAAATATGAATTAATGAATGAGGCACCCCTTGTTATCAAGTTGCTCAGTACTGGGGATTGCTGATAGCATTCTTGTAATCTCTTTTGTGCCAATCAAATGAATCCTGCCTTGTCTTTTTGTTGTGTAAAGATACCATTTCCCTGCCTACATTTCCACTTCAATATCATTTTTCAGCATGCACCAAAAATAAAAGTGTAGTGTGATTCTAGATGGACTTAGATTTTAACCTTATGTAACCTTCCCATGCCAGGATATGATACCTAAGAAATGGTTACTAAAGAATGAATAAATAGAATGGATCAGTCAGAAGCCATCATTAGAGTATTGCATTACACTGCTTCTGATGTGATAACCATTTTCTAAGTTGTAATTTTATTGAAGGATAACTAAAGGAATCAGAAACATACTTTATCCTGTAGACTCATTTCCAATCTTCCACTGGTTAAGGTAACAATGTTTCAGGAGAACTTGTGAGATGAGTCTGGGTTCATCTATGGGTTGATGACAATTTCTGAGAGTAGGAACAACTCTGAGAATAGAAGTGAAGTTTTATTTAAGTAAGAGGAAGAAAAGCTCCAGATGATATATGGGGCTGAAAAAAAAAAGACCAAAGCACAGACTTGTAGCGCAGGACTATTTGTCTAAGGAACAAAGATACTGGTTATGCATTAGTTACTGTGAAGGTAGCAAGCAGTCTTACTGTATTCAATTCTATCAATATAATACTCTGGGGGCTCCAAAATGCAAAAATGTCTGCTTTTTTAAAAAAAAAGTCTCTGAAAAATAAATTTTGGAAGTCAGGGATACAGAATTTTTAACCTGATGGAGTTAAGGTGGCAAGTCAAATGTCATTTACTCTCACCTAGTGTTTACTGAATACCATCTAATTTTGGGTTTGAAATAAACACCGGACAAATAGAATCATAATACATTGTTAATGATTTTCAGGAATATATAAAGATGAAACCTATATGGAATAACAACACTACAGGGATTTCACACTACAACACTCCAGGGATTCACTTGCTGTATGTCACAGAGTAGAAATCACCAACTCTGAGTCGCTAGGAAGGCCATCATTTGTTCCTCACCTCACCAGCTGGCCAGGATATCACGCTTTTAAGTGGACAGTACAGGAATCACCCAGCCATTTCCTAATTGATTGAGAGACCATGAATGGGATGTGTATTGCTTGTGTGTTCCCACCAAGACAAAGAGGAATTAGGGAACCCTTGAAAACATAAGACATTTCCGAAAATCCTGGTGTGATGTCTCTTCCTCTCTCTTTTCAAGAGGCACAGCATCTCTCAGCTGTATCCAGGGTTGTCCCTTTCTCTTCCTTCTTTTCATGTTCACCTGCTCACTCCACAAATAAAACTTCCCTGTATGCAACTGATTCTAGGCTTCTTATTTCTCCACGCGCTGAGGAAAGTACCCCCTGAGCTTTGCGGATAACAATAGGATTGTGGTGAGCAATGGTTGGTGAATTTGAAGATACTATAAGTGATCAGATAATAAGTGGCTGTTGGGGAGAAAAACAATATCTTCCTCTCTCTTCATTTTGGTAATTGAGGTACTGGAATTTAGGTCAACAAAAAATACAGTAACAAGAGAAAAAAGGTACTAATACTTTTATACATATAGAAATTAACAGGAAATATGTTAAACTGAAACAATGGTTAGTTTTGGGGGTTTGTACATAATTTTGATAAATGAAAGGTGGTTTGTTCTTCAAGATATGATAATGGTGAGAACTGGTTAGAAAAAAATAGAGGGAAGCAAACAGAAAATAAGAATAGCTTTGGTAAAATTTGGTTTGCAAACATGTAAGTGCTGACTTCCTCTCTAGTGACTAGCACTCTCCCTTCTCCTGGATAAGAGGATACTCAAAACCAATTTATACTTTGCTTTTCAGCAGTTAAAAGGAAACCAGAGAACTCTTCCTGCATCTGTTCATCCTCATTGCCTTCAGTTCAAAATAACATATATGCCCAAAAGACCTATTTTATTATGGCATATTCTATTCCTTTAATGGCCTAGAATGCCATGTAACAGATCTTGGGTCTTAATTTATGCATTCAGTATGCCATTATTTGATTTGGACAGGGGAATACAATTTCTCCCATCAGTTGGTCTATTCTAACCTAAATGAGATACCAGCCAATACACACTCACGTGATACCAAACTTGGTATGGTGCTTCTCCTTACTGATACGAAAGTGAAGCAAACATATCCAATTTAATGATTCATCTCAAGTTTCCTGAAAGTTTACTTGAGAGCCTTAGTGTCAACCATTTCTGACATCCCAATGTTTTGTTAAGTCTTATCATTATGTGTCTATTTCTTTTAGCTTATGAATACTGGGGATACTGCAGAATTATTAATAAAGGGAATAAAATCAGAAAAAAAGCAGGCATTTCATTGCAAAACATCTTACATAACTATATGTTCCTTTGTCTACCGGATCATTGCATGGGGAAGTAGTACGAAATGAAATTTTATTTGAGAATTAAATTTGATCTGCAGTAAAATTTTCTAACAAGTATTGCACAGTATAAGTTTCTCTTTTTACCAATCCTGCAAACTATAAAAGGAATATTATCTTCATCACTTTCTTGAAGAGTTTTGAAAGCTCTTACAATTATGAGATAATACCAGCCTATTTGCCGACAAGATGACATGAAATACCTTGACATCAGCTGCAAAAGCATCACATAATTCCGTTAGGAGCATTTAGATTGTCGTAGCACCATCTGGATATCTCTTTGTTAAGAAGTCCTTTTTCACAGATTAATGTACTTCATCATACATTTATTCATGGATGAAAAGTTAGTTGATGAAAACAATGCTACAGTAACTTGCTGCTTATTCCTTTATCTGCCAGAAAACATCAATACTTCTTTCTTCAATGCATCCTAGAGAGACTTTTCAAACTTAATCTTAAGCTTTTAAATTTTCAGCACTGAGTAGATATTTATGCATAGCACAATTTCACTTTCTTTTAATGAACGCTTCTGAAGAACCATGGTAGGGAGCAAAATCAGATTTTAGTCTGAATAGCACAGAAACAAAAGTTCTATCTGCCATAACAAGGCAGTCTAGAGTGAATAGTATTAATCAGAAGGTGCATCTACAAAGAAACATTCAATTAAAGGAAACCAAACAGTTTCAGTGAATATAGAGTGATATGCTTTTCAAATCTGGGCTCCCAATCTAGTACTCTTAAGTGGTTATTTGCATTTTAATTGCTTGAAAAACAGTAGGACATTAGTGAAATTCCTCAGAAGGCAAATAGTCAAAAGACTTCATTTAAGGTCTGTAGTTAGCTAGTCTCATTGCAGTACCACATGACACTTTTTTTTTTTAAATAGGATGCTTTTAGAAAGCAGCCTGTATTTGTAACTCTGTGGCATGTTGCAGTGCTATTAACATTTGTGTTTACCATGGCTTTAGGATGCTTGAGACAAACATTAAGATCTCTTTACAGTGGCACAAAGAATTATAACTATGTAAGCCTACACATACCTGTCCATAACCTCTTGAACTAAACATCATTTGTATCTCTGCCTGTCTTGAGAGTTTACATCACTCAGTAAATGAGCAATCTTTTCATTAGTTGAATAAAACTGCTGTTTCAATATTTAAATTACTGTCAGATTCATTTAGACCAGTAATTTAACTTAAAAATGTAACCAATAACCAGAAGTAACATATATATATATATACATACACACACACACACACATATATATATATATACAACATTTTTTTAGTCCATCTGCACAAATATCTTAAATGTCAACAATTGGAGTAGCTAACATCTAGAAGCACTCTTCTTCCACTATAAAAATCAATATGATGCTTAAGCAAACATACTGCAGAAAATACTTAATTTATAGATTGATATTGTAAACACCTAATTCAGGAAAAAAGACGCTTGTGAAAAATAAGCTATTTCAACAACTAAAGTGTGAAGAAGTTTAGGTGTGGCACACTTCATTGTTTTAATATATTTTCTTATGGAGTGTCCTGTTGCCCTTCTTATTTGCTGAGCTATCATCAGATTCCTGTGATGAATAATTTATTGACACTTCCCTCCCTCTTTCGATAAGGGAAGAAAGTATCAAATGCAGTAAGACATTTGAACAGCATTAACAACAGGCAGTCATGAGAAATTTCCCATTTCTTCAAACTCAGAAATGACATTTATGGGTTTAAGCTTGTAGTCATGCATGTTTACACATTGTTGTACCTGTGTTTATCCCTCAATATTCACTGAGAAAACTGAAATAAAAATAAAAATAAAATTCAACATCATGGTAAAAAAAATTCAACATCATGGTAATAGAGCAAAATAGATTTGTCCTACTACCAGTCCATACTAAATTGCAAGTCTCATTGCAACTATGAACAGCTAATAAAAATTAATACTTAATAACATCAAATGTTTTCTCTGCGACAGATTCAACAATTTGTTAATTTCCCCTTAATGATCACGCAATAATGGAAGCACTGCTATTACACTCCCATTGTATGAATGAGAAAACTAAGGCACAGAGAGTTTACATAATTGTTTTCATGATTGACTTTCAAGTACATGAAAAGAAATAAATATTTTTGAAAGAAAATCTAACATATGTCAAGTAAGTACATGACATTTACCTCCTAATTTTATCCAATTTTTACTGTTTAATAACTGCGTTTAGTACTAACACCTGCAAATAATCTTCTTGCGGTGTGAGAGCAGGTGTCATCTACTGCAATCTGTGGAAAGCCCTCAAATAGGGAATGTAACACCATAGAGAGAGCAGGTTTTCAAGAAATGATCTATTATTAGATACACATTCATAATTTTAAACCTCCTATGCATAACTTTATCTGACATATTGTATTTCATATTTTTCAGTAGCAAAAGAAATGTTAGCTTTAGATATTTCAGCTTCATTGCTGCAAGCGTAAAATCTTTCCATTATATCTGTGGAAATACACAGTCCACTCTTAGCGGGAACTTCTTTATTGACAAGGGAACATGGATTTCTGCCCAAATCTTACATAAGGTGCATTCAAAAGAGGGACAATTTTAGGTTACTCATTTACTTTCTGATCCATTCCTTATGCTGCCCCTGCTCTGCACATCAGGAGCTTAGTCTCCAACTGCACTGGCTATAGGTTACACATCCTGCTAGGAGACTCTGAAGGAAACTATAGATTGTGAGGAAAAGCAATTCTGCTCATCTGGGGCAACATACACGGAAAGCAGCCCTCTCCATGCATATACTTTTCTTTAGATCACTTCATTTGTTTCTCCCTGTCATCCCCATAGCCTTTGGACTGTTGAGATTTATTCTAACAATTCTTTGTTTTATCATCACTTCTTTGACACCACCTCTCTTCTACGTGCAATTAATTGTCTCTAGTAATGTTCTCTATTTTTCTTGCTTTGTACGTATGACTTTGTAGGTAAACAAGTCACGCAGATGTGGTACTCTTGCCATTCCTGGTTTCCCCTATTTTCTGCTTTATAGTGTTGTTTGCACAACATCAACAACAGACTCGTTCTCCTGTAACAGGAAACCCGTGTTTACACTCCCATGACCTCCTTCCTTGGACTGCCTACATGCATTGTTTCAGCAACAAACATGTGTTCTAAGCAGAAAAATAAATGACAAAACAAGTCCATGGGAGTTTTGTGGTTCTAATTTGTGTTGTTGGCTAAAAGGGTCTCACAAAAACATACATTTTCCAGTCAACCACTTCTATAAAAACATGAGCCCCAAAGGACATGCTTTGTCTCCTTGATTATTCTGGAATTGTCATCCACGGAGAAGTAAAGGATAGCTTCTCATGTGCCTGCCAAGCAGAGGCAGTACAGAGGGACTCCTTCCCATCTACGAAGCAGTGACTGAGAAGGCCACGGACTGCTGCCAGCCAGCAGCATGCCAGGAGAGAAATGTCCAGAGGAAGGTCTGTACCCTGTCAGCTTTGCGTGATTATAATGCAAAGCCTGATTTCTAGTGTATTCCTTCAGGATGAACAAAATGCTTGCTCTAATAATTTCTGACATAGAAAAATTTAAACGTAGCAGTGCTATTTCCCCAACTGGAAAAAGTGTGTATTGCTCTCATCACCTTTTCCCCCCCTCACTGCTATTAGCAGTTTGTACTTTAGTGGTAAAGGGCTGAAATGTGCTAGAGGAAGCTTTCTGATGAATGCTGTCCCTGATCTTTCCTTTCCTTGACATAATTAACACATCTTAATTCTCTTATCAAAGATATATCTGACAATATGTTCTAAGCACGACTCTAGGTACTACGAGGTATAACAAAATCAAAATAGAACAAACTCCCTACAGTCAAAGATAAAATTTAAATACACACAGAGTTGCTGTTGCAGAACAGTGGGCTGAGCTATTGCCTGAGATGCCTCCATCACACATTGGAGTACCTAACTAGAGCCTCTGCTACTACACATTTCTGATCCAGGTTCCTGCTAATAAGCATAGGAGGCAGTGGGCAATGTCCCAACTACTGCCGTTCCTATCACTCAGATGAGAGACCTGGGTGAGGTTCCTAGTCCTTAGCTTTGACCTGGCTCAGCCCTAGCTGTTGCCGGCATTTGGGAAGTGAACCAGTGAATGGGCAATCTCCTATCTTTATATCTGTTCTCCCTCTCTCTGTGTCACTCTACAAAACAGATAAATACACTGTATAGGTGTGTAAATAAAACTTTAAAATAATAAAATAAAATACATACTTATTGAGTTATGAGGCTGTATTAGGTATAATGAGACAAAAAATTACTCTGAAATCAGAAAAAACTTCTCAGGTACTTTTCCTTTTATACCACATTGATTTGACTTTCATTGAGCTTGGTGATAAAGATGACACTTGAATTAGTCATACAGATTGGATCAGATATGCATGAGTAATAGGTTTGGAATGGACATTATAGGAAGAGGTCTATTATGAATAAGAAATGGCTGAATTCAGTGTAAAGGTGGATTTTTATTTCAGGATGGATATATTAATACTTTCCCAAAGGTTTTATTATTGTTATTATTTTAAGATTTATTTATTTTCATTGGAAAGGCAGATTTATAGAGAGAAGGAGAGACAGAAAAATCTTCCATCGGCTGCTTCACTCCCCAGGTGGCTGCTATAGCTGGAGCTGAGCTGATACAAAGACAGGAGCCAGGAGCTTCTTCCAGGTCTCCCATATGGTGCAGGAACCTAAGGTTTTGGGTCGTCCTTGACTACTGTCCCAGGCTACAAGCAGGGAGCCAGAAGGGAAATGAAGCAGCCCCATACGGGACCTCAGCTCATGCAAAGTGAGGTCTTTAACCATTGGGCCGTGCATTCATTCCACATATTAAAAAAATCCATTACCTTTATGAACATAGAACAATGTGAAGTAACCAATCTCCAGGACTGTTTCCACTTGAGATACATGTGCCTGGAATCCGCATTTGGAGAGAATAGGTCATGCAGGAGGTAAGTTAGAATAATAGGTACAGACTATTCCAAGAGGATGAGGGTTACGTCAATAGTGACAACCGCATCCTGTAACCGAACAACCCCCACCAGGTAAGCCCCGTCAAGGTAAACATATCTTGTTTTCTCTGACTCACCTCTGTAGGGCTGTTACAAAGCTATGATGTCTTCCCCTTTTTTTGGTTAAATTATATTTTGTTCTCCCTTTACTAGATTCTATCAAAATAACAATTCTGATTGGCTCAGTTTTTATATCTTGTTCAGTGAAACCGAGTTTCAGCAATCTTAAGGATCAAAATATATTTGTATGTAGGTCCTATCTTCCAAAACAAAATATTCTCTGATTTTAGTATGTTTTACTAAGGGCTGATCAGCAAGCCCTGACACAGTCTGAGTGACTTCTCTTTTTAAGAGGTAATAATAGTAATATTCATAAAGGACTAACACATTGAATTCTCCCTTGTTCACACAGACGTAAGATCACAATAGAATGCTAATGAATGTTTATTGTATGACATTAACTCCTACTGAATCTTATTAACAGTTTGTGTAGGCAAACAGTCATGGGTACCAAAATCTTGTCTGTGCCTTTGTGTTGAATTTTATTCCACCAACCTCCAGCATTAGCATACTGCTTCACCAATGCCCCTTTCTCTTCTGACAAAAAAAAAAAAAATCAATGTCTTACTAGATCCCTGGAATTATCCACAGCACTGGGATACAGGAGTGAATTGTGTCAGGTTGCTGCTGGAGGTATTCACTGTCAAGTTACAGAGACAGAAACCTACTTAGAGTGTTACAATTAAGAAGGGGTGATTTTTAGACTAAGCATACGTTCTAGGTGCTTTTATGCATACAAAGCGTAAAACAAACAAAAAGAGATGGTCCAAGTGACTTTAGGAAAAATGACTGAGAAGTATGTCAGTACACAAAAGCAATTATAAACAATGTCATATTCTAGAAGATAAAGTGATTCCTTATAAGAATACAGGTCACTGATTCTGAAGCAACTATGCTTATACACGGAGGGTCAAGAAACAAATGACAGATGGTGGGAGCCAGGTGTCTCATTGTTGGAGGGTGACATTACAGATAAACAGTAGAGTGAGCCAAGTATAAACTCTCTGATAATGAATTAAGTGAGAGACATCAGCATGACTTTACATTTAGCTTAATACGTATATAGAGGGATAGACATAGAAACTAATATCAATACGTCTAGACACATGGGTTGGTGTAGCATGTTTCCTGTTCAGTCCACTGAGAGTTCTCAGAAGCAATGAAATCCCTGAAGCAACAGGCATATTGTTTTTGTTTCATCCAAAAGCATAGCTGGAATCACTGCAAAGATAGTGGCAGGGAAGCTCTGACTGGCAGCTACTCTAACTATCCAACAACAGGGGAAGTTGGAATTCCAAATAAAGAGGCACTAAATGCCAGGGTGAGCAGTTCATGACACTTATTCCAGTAACTTACAGAAGGCTGTCCCTGAGATGCACAACCAGAAAGATGTTCTACTGATGTATTTCCTTAGTGAGGGAGTCCAGTAATGGAGTTTACATGAGACTTAAAGAAATCTCACTTGGATTGGGCTGCTTTGTACAATGTTTAGCAATGGATGTGACCCCTCAGAGTTCAAGAAAACAGACTTGCTTATTTACTGGACTTTTGTATTACATGTTCTGGATAATGTTTTAAACTAACAAAAATAAAGCTCCAAAATCAGGGTAAGAAGGATTTTATGAGCTAGATCATTGTAAACACCATCCTTCTCTGTATATTGTTTTTTTTTAAATGATTTTTTTAAATGTATTTGAAATGCAGAATTACAGAGAGATGAAGAAAGAGCAGGAGAAAAGTAGAGAAAGAAAGAGAGAGAGAATATTCCAACTGTTGATTTAGTCCTCATAATTTGGGCCTGGCCAAAGTCAGGAACCAGGAGATTTTATGGTCTCCCATGTAGATGGCATATTTCATACTGTTTCCTGCTGCGTTCCCAGACACAATAGCTGGGAGCTGGATCAGAAATGGAGTAGCTGGAACCCACATGGAATGCTGGCCCATGTGGCATGATACACCATGCAGCCCTCCCCAGTATCTTTACAGAAACTATACAGATTGACAAAGAGTAGCAACTTGCACATTCATTAATGCTGCCTTGAAAGCAGTCTCCAATTGTCTGTGACACCCAGGCAAATGATTTCATTGTTTTTCCTGAGAGCTTCACTTAGATCTTTCTTTTCGTTCTTTTTTAGATCTGATTTTATAAGAAAGTATCTGGGTTTCTTTTTTTTCTGAATTTACTAAAAACTTTAGACTAATTATTTATTATTAAGCATATAAAATAGGGGAGAAATAAATAAAGCATTCATTCTAGGTTGTAATATGAAAACTATTTTAAAAAACTAACAGCATTTAGCTTCTAATAACCACATTTGAAATAATTGTATATTCAGTTCTTTTTATGTAAGGAATCCATGTTTTACAGCAGGATGTATGTGTGTTGTTGGTTAAAGTCTTGGTAAATATAATTATGGATATGTCCAAGGCAATTAAGCCACATGATTTTGATTAGGCATATTGTCAAAGTTTATTAGCAGTATGGGGGGAAATCCTCCAGTAGCTTAAGATTTAATTTACTACACAACACCATTGCTAATCTCAGAAGCTGACACATCATTTTGAAGAAAGCATTATATTCCATTACATAAAACTCTATTTTGATATACAAAAGTTTTAACTAACATTGTACACAATGACTAAGGCTGGCAGGCATACATGTATTGAGTTTTATAATTATTCTCATTGTTATTTGCATCAGAGAGAACACAGCCAAAGAGAGTAATTCTTTCTTAAGATCCCGGTACTTTGGCATCATTCAGAACGCAGGTTCCATCTTTGGCACTCTGCTTTCCTTTAGGCCATAATAACACCTGTCCTCAGTGTAGACAATTGCATAGCCAGCAGGGGGAAGAATACTTAGCAGAAAACTTGGCTCAAAATAGGTACTCGATGTCTCTCTATGTAGGGCTAGGTGGGGAACTCAGAAAGTAAACAGACTCTGACCTAGAATTCAAACTCTAAGTGGGCATCTCAGTCTCACAATGCCAGTTTACTGGTTTTCTGAGGCTCTGCGGTTGGTGGTCTCATGACAATGACCGGGATTTGAACTGCTGCCTGTTCCTTAGAAAATCCGCTCCCTGACTACATACACTCTGTTCTAAACCATTATGCTCTTGGAATGCAACTGCTCCCCAGCACTACCCAGCTCGGTGACTGCACTCTGCACAGTGACAGTCAGCTGCTGACTCTACTCCTTTTCTCTGAACACATTTACTTGTGATCTCATTCTGTCTGGGACTGCGGTTAGCTCCCAACCTCCAGCCTGCTTCCTTTTACCTTTTATATTGTATCTTATAATACAATATAATGCAACCTGTTTCCTTATAATACATTGCTCCTTAGGAAATTCTGTCTCCTGCCCACTGACTGCCCTCATCTGCATGGTTACACCAGTCACCTGACTACACTGTTTCCACAATGCAGCCTGCTTTGGAGCAACACAGCTCTGTGACTACATTCAACTTCCTAACTACCCGCTGCTATGTGACTACACCTGGCTGCCTTGACTACATGATGCTTTTGCCACCCCACTCCTGATTATACCAGACTCTTTGGCTGTACCTGATTTCTGAGTATAGTCTGCTGTGTGCCTGCACTCCACTTCATCACATCACTCCATGCCTAACTACACTGCCTCCTGCTTTGCGACCTTTCTCCCTGGCTGTAGCTGTCTCCCAGCTGATTGCATCCTGCTGACCGGCCACATTTCATTTTGATTCTAATCTGCTCTACTATACTCCTTCGGTTTCTGTTCAAGAACAAACATTGCTCCTCACTATACTCTCTTGGGGATCTGCTTCCTGGCTGCGTCAATAGCATCCTCGCCGTCTTCCTGGTTTTCCTTGTCTAGGTTTGTAGTTTTGGTCTTTATGCTTACTTGAATGCAAGGTGTTTCTATGACACACTTGCTTTCAGACTGCGCTTTGCTCTGTGGCTGTGCTTTCCACCCCCTTGAAAGTATCTGTAATTTCATCAATGAATTAGATTTCAGTAATAACTTGAACATCACTCCAAATCCCTCTAATCCACGAATTTTCTAAATCATGGATTTCTCATGTAAGTTCTGTAATGTGAGTCTGTACACTTGATGTTTAAAGTACATGTAGGAAAAATTGCTGAGCAGGATTTGCATCAAATGCAGCCTTTCAACAAACTGTTACATTTAAAATCCATTTCCATAATTTCTTAACTAAAAAATCATGAACAATTTATTCAGTTTCCTTAGAGTAATAAGTTAGACTGGAGTAACTATTTTCATACCAAGGCTATGCATAAATATGACATTCGCATAATGATTCCTGATGCTGTCTGCGTGGTTTGTTCTTTCAAGGTTTGTTTTTTGTTTTCCTCTGTAACTAGATTGGTTTATGATATAATCACTATACAGCCTTGGAGAGCCAATAGTATTAACCTCAAATAACAGATGAGGGAATTAACAAATTTAGGTGGTTACCTCTGGTCAGTTCAGTCTATTCTTCAGTAGTGTAATCATGATTTCATCTCGAGAAAAATAAGTACCTCTGAAAATCAGTCACCTAAATCTTACCTAACTGCTTTCTAGGGAAGCACATCTGTCAATGTGTTAGATTTTTGGGCCAAGGGCAACTCAACCCCAATTGTTACTAGTGTGACCTGGAAAATTTGGGCTATTTCTTGAAAATAGAATGGCACAGAAACACTCTGTATTTGAAAACAAAAACAACAGAAAGACATACTTTTTGTTTACTCTTTGATATCTGAAAGAAATTTAAATAAGTAAAATCCCATTATTTAATAATCTGGAACCAAAATGAATACATATAATTTAATAAGCATTTGGGAGATGGCACTGATAGTTTTGGTATCTCCACGTTTTCACATCCCAGTAGAGCTTTCTCCTCTGCTGTCTCTATCCAAGGAAACTGGAAGATTCTCTAGTTCTCTAATTGTGCATAAGTTACCTACTAATCTTAGGTCTTCCAGCTGCATTTCTCTCAACTTGACCAAAAACTTTATCCCTTTGAAATTATGTGAAAATTTTGTGTTTCTGTTCACAAATAATTTTCTTAAAGAGAATTTATAACAACATAATCGGTTTAAGGCCCCCCATTTTTAGGACCACACAGTATTAGATGCCATAATTACTTTAATGTCAGTATGAAAGCATTTACTCAATTTATTTCTTCTTCAATTAAATAGGAATGAATTTCAAAAATTCAATGGTATTGGTATTAGAAGGAAGTTTGTTACAGTGGAGTGCGTGTGTCAGAACTGGGTCTCTACCGCTGCTGAGGCCTGTACTGTGGAAGACATGTTTCAGATGCTCATGGGGGACATGACAATCAGTTCATTGAGGCCTACAGAGGACATCTAGTACCACAGAGAGCAGAACAAACTGGACAGTTCTCCCAGACAAGTATCTTGGCGAATCAAGACTTTAAGGTGGATTATGTCAGCCAATGGACCTGGAAGGATTTCCTTAAACTTGGAGCAATGAAATCAAAATCTCAGAGTTATGGAAACTGCTTCAGCTTTATCCTTGGAACATGCTCCATATCAGGGACCCTGGGATGACATCAGGTGGCCTCCTTCCATTCCTGGGTACTAGTGTTGTTGGGTTGCCGGGAGTGGCCCTCTGTCTTTCTCTCTCCACCTTCCCCAGTAACCAGAAGAAAAAAATAAAAGAGGAGATTATCATTCCCTTTCCCCCATTCTTTGACTCTCCCCACCCTAATTGGTGGTCCACATTGGCATGCATTCCTCTCAAATATAAAGATCATCAAAAGTAAAATAAATTTATTATTAAATTTAAAAAGTAGGTTTGTTTTCAGTGTAAGAATTTTTGGTATGCATGCAGTTTTTTTTTTTTCACAAGATACATTCTCCATGAATTTGTTTAAAATCTCTCCTATCGGGCCCGGCGCGGTGGCGCAAGTGGTTAAAGGTCCTCACCTTGCACGCCCAGGAACCCATATGGGCGCCGGTTCTAATCCCGGCAGCCCTGCTTCCCTTCCAGCTCCCTGCCTGTGGCCTGGGAAAGCAGTCGAGGACGGCCCAAAGCTTTGGGAACCTGCACCCGCTTGGGAGACCTGGAAGAGGCTCCTGGCTTCGGATCGGCATAGTATCGGCCCGTTGCCCTCACTTGGGGAGTGAATCATCAGACGGAAGATCTTCCTCTCTGTCTCTCCTCTCTGTATATCCGCCTTTCCAATGAAAAAATAATAAAAATAAATCTTTAAAAAAAAAAATCTCTCCTATCAGCTCTGTAGGGTCGGAAGACATGTTTTTTTTTTTTTTTTCCACTGCTCATTCTCTAAGTTAAACACATACAAAACTGTCAATTGTTGACTGAGTTAAAATCTTACTGAAATACAAGTAACAACTATCATACTTTTTTTATTTTTTAAAGATTTATTTATTTTATTGGAAAGGCAAATATACAGAGGAGAGATGGAAATATCTTCTATCTGCTGGTTTATTCCCCAAGTGGCCGCAAAGACAGGAGCTGAGCTGAGCTGACCTGAGCTGAAGCCAGGAGCCAGGAGCTTCTTCCAGGTCTTCCATGCAGG
The DNA here is from genome assembly GCF_017591425.1 of Ochotona curzoniae. Classification (NCBI taxonomy): domain Eukaryota; kingdom Metazoa; phylum Chordata; class Mammalia; order Lagomorpha; family Ochotonidae; genus Ochotona; species Ochotona curzoniae. The sequence continues at coordinate 66,786,770 of NW_024466599.1, forward strand.
TGCAGGATCCTAAGGTTTTGGGCCATCCTTGACTGCTTTCCCAGATCAAGGACAGGGAGATGGATGAGAAGTGGAGCATCCAGGACGTGAACCTGCACCCAGTGGGGTCTCAGTGCATGGAACGTGAAGACTTTAGCCACCAGGCTATCATTTCAGGCAGTGCTGTTGAAGAATCGTGACAGGACAAAAAGGAAAGAACACAGTAGCGCTACAAATCTAGTTAAATTTGAAAACGAAAAAGGGGAAATATCACAGAGAAGGATTGTTTCAGGAACAGGAGTGATGCCGCTTGAAACACCCACTGCCCTTTCAGAGGTGTGCCGTTTTGCGTCCTTAATGCACTGCTGATCCAGCTTCCTTTTAACGTGCATTCTAGGAGTAAATCAATGATGGCTCAAATACTTTAGTTTTTGTGGGTGACACAGGTTGATTTCCCTGCTCCTGGTTTTTAAGCCCGTTTCAGCCTTGGCTGTTGTGGGGAACGGAGGAGTTAACCAGCAGATGGACAATCTGTCTCCCTCTCTGCATTTTAAATAAATGAAGTAAATAAATAAGTTCTTCTTAGGACATTGCTTTTGAGGCTCCAGAAAAACCTACACTTATGACTTAACTTTTCATTCTAAGTAGAAGAAATGGGGTTTCCTTCTGTGAACACAGTGTCTGAGCAGAGAACATGATTGACGAGTATCAAGCTAAATTATTGATTTGTGACTTTCAACCATGGGAAGAAGTAGAAAGGAATGAAAGAGATAAGACCAAGTTGAATTTTAATATTTTGTGTAGACTTGTTCAAGGACTTCTGAACACAGGGCTGGGAGTAGCACACATCACAGTTTAAGGAGGAGTACCATTCACAAATATTTGCAACCTCCTGTCCCAGTGGGATTTTAGATAGCCTTTTGCTTGAATTATCAGAGACAATAATATCTTTTTTTTTTTTCTGAGTTGAACACTTTTTTGAGGAGGGAACAAAATTGGAGTGACATGAATGAGTGTGCCTGGCACATGGATTACATTTTAATATAAGGTACAGTTGCTGCTTTCTCACAGAACTGAGTCTGAGTCAACTATTCCCAGGATGTATTTTCTTACCTCGCTCAAAGTAACTATGAGTCTATCATTTTGCCATATAAAACTTCAGATTGTTAATCTCAAAGGTATTAAATTAAGTACAGCAGTAAAGGGATAAAGACTAAAGGAAGATACTCTACTTGAGTCAGAAGACTGAAAGGGATCATACAATGAAAATTCCTGAAGAACTAAAATAATGATAACATTTGGTTTTCAAAATAGTATAACTATCTAAAGTGGGTGGATGAGAAGCATGTATTTAGATGTTGACCCTTACTTATCTATAATGTTATACCAGTATAAAAGAACCTGTGGACTATTTTAACTGAATAAAAATTATTTTATTATATCAACAGGGATATTACTATGTTTTGTAGAATCAGCCTATTCCATGCAAGGGCTTTCGTGCTTTACTTGGGAAATGGAATCAATTTAAGAGGTGATGCACATTCTCTCACTAGAGATCTAAGTGCTGCCAAGATAACCAAACGGAGTGAGTTAGTCTATTTTTTCTGAATGATTAAATCTTCATCTTTTTAGAGGGAGGAAAAGTCTCAATGAGTTCAGCTCTTTCGTATAGTAACTGTTTTAACCAACCGAAATTTTTCTAATTGCCTCTTTTTAAATTATTTTCACTAAGTTGTTTATATTTGAGTCCTTTCCAATACAACTAGAGATTACAAATTAGTCACTTTTGAACATTTCTGCACAGCACTTGGCTACTTTATAGACTTTTGTTATTTTCTTTCTGAAGATTCTTCTTTTCCTTCTCTCTACTTTTTGTTTATTGCTTTTGTTTAGAAATAGCTAAACAGAAAACTGGGATTTAGAAAGAACTAAGGAAAGCTTTTGAAGTTTCTGAGATTGCATTTGCTTCTCTGCCAGACTGAGATAAGTGAGGTGTCTGATTTGAAAGTCATTCTATGTAAAATATCTATCCATAGGAAAGTTAATTTCTCAAATGCATTTTTCCCCTGCTCTCTGGACCCACCACCAGTCTTCCATTTCTTGCAGGTATGAAACATCAACTCGTTCCTTTTAATTTTGGTAGACTTCACCTTCTTTCTTTACATTTTTTGCCTTTTTTCCATAAAACTGAGCTTCATCCTGAGTGCTATTGTTAAATTATCCCATAATCTGAGGGTTAAATTTTTAAAAGGTGATTAAGAATCAGGAAAAATCTCACATGAGAATCAAAACTTTCACAAATGTTAGACCTCCAGGAATGCATTAAAACCAATCTGGCAGAAAATGACTTCCTGGCAGGCAACGGAAGAATCCCCTGGAGGTTTTTTTTTCCCATGGGTGTACTGACGGGGTCAATGTATACATCCTCACTGTGGTGAAAGAGAAATGGCCACGTTTTGCACGGGTGCAGTAACTGGTGATTTTAAATGGGAAATGTGCAGTTACCATGCCCAAAGAGAACAGTTGGGGTTCAAATGATAGAACATTTCCTCAACTAGCCTCACCGAGTTTAAAGCAAAACTATATAACTCAATTGGTCCCAGCAGGTCAAGTTCGTTCAAATATAGTGTCTGTTCTTCTGCCACAAACATTTAAAAGAGGAATGGAATTTGCAGGTTGCAATCCTGACTCCACAGCTCACATTTCTTGGAGTTTATCTGATGCTTGCACCTATTCATCAGATTTCTGGTAGATGATCAGGGGTTGCACAATATTCACAGTCTGTAATTTCATTTAATTAGAATAAAAGCAATGATTTAAAATTCTATTATAGACTTGAAGAGAAATAAAACATTCAGAAGGACATAAAATAGTGCAAGACCTTTTATAAAAGCAGATAGGCAAAAAACAACCAGAGAAAAGGCACCCGAGCTCAGATCTGAAGCATGCATCTCTATCAGCCAAAAAAGAAGGAGATAGAAAGAAGCAGCACACCAAAGGACCTGGAAGCTCGGAGGAATTGGCTACTGTGCACGGCCAATGGAGCATAAGTTAAGATACTAAGACACTGGTCTGCAAACTATTATGTGCAAAATTAGAAGCACATATGTAGAACCTTGCAGGCCATTGCCTCTTGTTGATCAGATAAACATTTCTTTACAGATGAACCACCTAATTTAAAGGCAGTTTTTGCTGATCTTCCTGGAAAGCTATATGACCTTATGATTATGAAGTAAATGTTAATGGCATAAACCATGAATGAAAATGATAGTGAATGATTGAATTGAAAGATAAATTGATTTTGATAGCAAAACAATTGAAAATCATGCTTCTGTGGGGGAGGAGTCTTCAAAATATGCATTGTACAAATCTTACGCATGAATTGCAACATTTTAACATAACTTTTAATTCAGTTTTCATCAAACAACTTGAAATACCCATGTACAGGTATCTGAACTGAAAAGATCTTATATTCCAGAAAACTTGATTGGAGTAGATTTCACTCCGTAGTAAAAAGCTAAACACCTGGATGGTTTTAATTTGAAAGCACATGTATTTGACTAGTATTTATGGTATCCCTAAAGAGGTTTGTCAATCTACTACTTTAGAAAATAAAGAATTCTTTTCACAATTAGAAGCAAGCAGGCTGGTATTGTGGAACACTGGGTTGGTGCTGTTGGTGCTGCTGGTTGGTGTTCTGGCTCCAGCCCTAAGCCCTAACTGCTCCCATTCGGATCCACCTTCCTGTAAATACGTCTAGGACGGCAACCATTACTCGGGTCCCTACCACCCACACGGAAGGCCCAGATGACATTCATAATTCCTGGCTTTGTTCCGGCCCAGTTGTGGCTTTTGCTGTCTTTTTGGCCTTGAACCAGCTGGCAGACAATCTCCATTTTCATCTCTGTCACTAATTCTCTCTCTCTGTAGCTGTGCCTTTCAAATAAACATTTTGAAAAAAGGATTGGAGAAAGAGGAAGGGCAAAAAAGGAAAATAGCTACTGTTTTATTTAAAATACTTAAATATCTGTTAATGGATATAGATTTTCTCTTTAATTTCTAGGGGAATATGGATTAGCTCCTATACCAGAGGGAATAGACATTAGTGATAATTTAATGGGAAGAGAGAAATCTAGAAAGAAAATTAAACATTAGCCAGCAGCATTATGTAAAATTGTAAGACAAAATCGTAAACGCAAATCTCCTTTTCACATTTTATTGCCCAGGAAAAGTCATCACTGCTTATAAAAATATGACTTCACGTCAAGGCAATAGTCACTTTGAAAATAATTTGCCAATAACTTAAAGAAAAGAAGATTAAAAAATTATAGCAGTGGCATTTCATTAGAAGTTATAGCAATGTGCATCACTTTAAGGAATAGGAAATTTTGCTCATTCTAACTTAGCCTGTTCCCATCAGTGGGAAATGACTAACTAGCCCAGCCTTAAGACTAGCTGCGTTTTAAATTAAGAAACCCCTTCAATTATTACTGCTATCCATATTCTTAACACAGTTTATTAACTGCATATTTCTAAGTTCAATATCTATATTTAGTACTGCAATCTTCTTTATTAACCTTTATTTTAGTAAAGTAAATGAACATGTCACTAAACAATAGTTGTTAGGATCATCCCAGTCCATCCTCTTAAATTATTTATGAAGTGAATTTTTAGAGATGTAAGGAATGGAAAAAGTCTACAAAGCTGAGGCTTGGTTAGGGCAGAAAGAAAAGTAACAAAAACATGGCAAATGCTGCTGCTTTAAATGAAAGTCTCCTGTTTCCTTGGAAGTCCTTGAGAATATTGCTTAGTATTACTAATTCAAAATGCTCATTAGCATTGAGAGGCTTTAATTAAATACTTAGTCCCCTGTGCTGGGCACCGCTTCAGTGTGAGACTTTGTAGGTCATAGCCTCTGAGTTACAGCTAGCTGGAGAGAGCTCGGTCTTGGAAATGTCCACCTCACAACTGTCATGCTTCACCAACACCTTCCTCAACACCAATTATCTTAAAGTTCCCGAACACCCGTCCCCAGCCCCTTGTAATTGAAAAGCACTGTTTCTAGCCTGCCACTCTTCTCTCTGCTCTTCTTCTGCTTAGCTGCTGTTCTAGGTTCCCAACTCACAGCAGTGTCAATGATAAGAAGCTGTCCCTGACCATACCTGGGTTACCACCTCACCTTTGTGCTTAACCTCCTGCAATCTGTGTGCATTTACAACACAGCCTTTGTACTAAGATTGACTTTTGCAGTAAATTTTGTGCAGATAAAACATTTATTCAGCAACCACTGTAATTTATTTAATTAATAGGATCACAAATGATAACTAAGTGAAAACACTACTAACTACAAAACATGGAAATTACCCATTCCTAAATAAAATGACAAAAATAGTCTTATTACCCTAACTGCAAATTCATAGACAATAAATCTGTCTTCGTATTTTCCCATTTAGTTTTACTATACTAGATGTGTTTATTTGTATTCCCATTAGATATGTTATCCCTTCAAATCCTTGTTTTATAAATCCTTTCAGTAATTATATTAACATTCGACTATACTTATGAGACCTGACAAATCTATGTATATTTAGCACTAGTTTTTCCTCTAAAACATGCGATCCTGAAGTAGTACTGTACCCATGCCCGCACTTGATAACATTGTCTTTACGGCGCTAGTCTAGACAAATTGGGCAATTGTGTGAGAAATGGCGGGTCGTCCCACATCTTCTCACAGTCGGTATTATATACTATTAAGAGCAGATTTAATTTAAAATCCTAGAGTTGGGTTTTCAGGAAGCTTTGAGGTTACCTATGCTAGCTAGAACAATTCCAGTTCATCTGGCAATCTGCTTCCACCTTCAAGACTGTTTTGAGTCTCATAAATCTAAAGCACAGCCTGACTCAGAGCCAAGGAAGTGAAAAAAGAAAACTGTGTGCACCTGGGAGACACTGGCCGGCATATTTGACACTCATCTCCCTCCCAGTTGATTTTATTTAAATTCTCCAGACAGGCTGATACTTCATTTTATTTTTCAACCTCTACAACATCCAATAACTGGACAATTCTATTTGACCAGAAAAGAGTACATTTTTGCCTCTTGATGCCATCAACATTTTCAAAACTGGCAATGACAATATTTGCTTAATTTTCTATCTGTTTTTGCCCTGATGGCTTTTATTTGCTTTAGTTCTTTTTTTAAATTTGCTTATTGTTAATTGATTGAAGGAGAATCTGGTATGTTAAATCCGTATCCATATGGTGGAATGAAACACTAGTTTGAATTTAAGTACAAATTTGGAAATTTATTACTTAAAAATAATTTTAAGTATGATGTAATTTTAGTTATAAAATAATTAAAAGGAAGCACACAATATTTTTCCATTTTAATTTCACTTTAGATCATTGAGAGTTGATTTAAAGGCTTATTATTTCACCTAGATTTTGGTCAGACACAGTGTTAAGAATTATAAAATGTTAATAACATAGGCTTTTTACTGGCACAAAAAGATGCTACTTGAGTTTAATTATTCAATTAATGCACTAATAATGCTTTGAAATATCCCAACAAATATGGCGCGGACTGCTTTTTTTCTAATTAGGTAGTAGAAAATGGAAGTCATGGAGTCTTGTTCCATTACAAGTTTTGAGACTCTGGAAAGTCACTTAAACTATGCAAGTATTGGCTTTCTTTGGCCCGGCTCAGTGCTTGCAGACACCAGGATTTCATATAGGTGCCAGTTCATGTCCTGGCCAGCTTCTTGCTTGCGTCCTGGGGAAGCAGTGGACAGCCCAGAGCCTTGGGGTCCTGCACCCTCATGAAGATCAGGAAGAAGCTCCTGGCTCCTGGGTTCAGATTGACTCAGCTCTGGCTGTTGTGGTCACTTGGGGAATAAGGTGGCATATAGAAGATCTTTCTCTCTGTCTCCCCTTCTCTCTACATATATTCCCTTGTAATAGATATAAATAAATCTTTTTTATTATTTTTTTAAATATTGGGTTTCTTCACTATAACACGGAGAAATGACACCATGCCGGTAGACTGGTCACCTTAATTGGAACATGAAATTCACAACGATAATTGCACCCCAGATAAACCTCGTTGGCTATGACTTGCACTGCACAACCTTAACTGAAGCCTTTAAGAGTAGCTTGAACACAGGCTTTTATATACAATGATTACTATCACTATTGCAATATTAAAACAGTGTTAAGTGTGCATTATTAGGTTACCTGAAATATAACTGTCTTGTCATCTTTTAGAAGCATTCATGAGACAGAATTCAGAGATCTTACAGTCAGACACTTAGGAAATCATATTCAGGACTTTAATCTTTAAAATACATCTGAAGTGATCTTCTGTTATATGGCATTCATATACTAAAAAATATAACTGTCCCAATAGGATTAATAAAATGTGTGTTAATACCTGGTGATTATCCCATCTGAACCTCTACTTGCTTTCAGGAGATTATGCGTGCTCATGAAACCATACTGTAAACCAGTGCTTCCAGTGATGACAAATTGTAATGTGGAAACAGCAAATCACATTGTGACAGATTATTTTAAGAAATTGTTATAGAAATTGTTACAATGTATTGACTTGTACAATGCAAGAGCAGCATTAACTTAAAAAAGAGAGAGAGAGGTTTGAGTGTGTTTGGGGACTTATAAGATACATTTCTAAAGTGTATTTTATTCTAAATATGTTAGAGTTCTTGTTTCTGAGAACATGGAGGCAATCAGTTTAACAGAGGTGCCTTCTGGAATAGCTAATCTCTGTCTTTCACTGCAGAAGTTTTTGTCACCTCATTGGGCAGAAGGGACTCAAATGAGAGAACTGCACACAACCATCCTACAGTTTATAGACCTTTCTATAATGAAATTCAGAAAGCAATTATCCATTAGCACATCTGCACTGGTTCTGGGAAGAATTAAACAGTTAACATGAATGAAATTTGTAAGCATTGATTAATCTTTCCTTTTGGAGTCACATTTGGTTGCAATAATTGAGAAGTTAACTCTCATCCAATTTAATAAGGGGCTCCTCCCATGCTGGTTTTGCTATTATTATTATTAATTTGGAAGCCCTGTGATTGTTTGCACCAGCTAACTTGAGCTTCAACTAGCTGAGCCTTCCAAAGCAATTGCATGTAGATGTGCTCAGCTGAATGTACAATTAGCCTCTTGTGTGAAACTGCAGTGCACAGAGCCTATGCTAATACAAAGAAATCTGGATGTTTCTCTCCTAATGCTCATCAAACCTTAAAGGTTAGTAGTGAGCTTAGGAAGTTTCTAACACCATTCCTTCCTCTCCAATTAGCTGCAGTTTGAAAATATCCAAGGGGATTTACTGTATTAATTTTAAAGATATTCTAAGGGAAATGTTTTTTTTTTTTTTTTTCAGACCAAACCCAGATCAGCTCTTTTCAGCCTGTGTTCAGCCAAGCAGAATGATTCAAGAGGTTGTGTTACAGGACTTGGTCATACCAGGATATTACTACTGATTTTTGAACAAAGATGATATTATCTAAAAGCAATCTTTTGGGGTATCTTAAATGCAGCAGTGAAACTTACTTTGAGACTGAGTGTTTGATCTGACAGTTAAGACACTACCTGTGATGCTGCATCGCATTTTGAGTGATTGTTTAATCGCTGGCTCTGGCCCTAATTCCAACTTCTTGCTCAAGCACCAGTGAGGGAGCTCAAGTGTTGGTGTTGGTGCCATGCACATGGGGGACGTGACTGAGTTTCTGCACACTGGATCCTCCTGGCCCATCCCTGGCTCTTTTTGACATTTGGGGAATGTACTACAGAATGGATAATCTGTTTCTGTCTGCTTTTTTAAATAAATAAAGCAAAACAAATTCATTTTAGTAAATATTTACTTCATACTCCTCAATTTATAGCTGGATCAAAATTAGAATCCAAAAAGACTGTATTTTGTCCATAGTTTATAAATATAAAACTTCCTCAGCACTGATTCATTAATATTCCTTTTAAAATCATGCAATCACATTAGAAAAACTTGTATAAGTGGTGAAAAACCCTTTGATTATCAAAGCAATGTTTTAGGTTTCCTTCTATTCTCTGTGTAAGTTTAGTGAAAAATTTTGATGCTCTTTTTGGAAACAATATGAAGGAGTTTCTCTGGGAACTTCCAAAGGCTGCAAACGACCTTGAAATTTTTCTGAGCCCAACAATAACCCTTGTTCTTCTGTGTTTTACACTGTCAATTTGTGTAATAGTCACATTAGCTAAATGTGCTAAAGGTACTCATGATTAAAATATCAGTGCCAGCTGAAACTTAAAAAACAAGTTTTGTCTAGAAAAACAATGCATGATGGTTTCACTATCACTACCTGTTTACCTAAATATTTCTACTTTAGCAAAAACATAACAGTATTTAAAAAAACACATTGAGACAGAGAATTCTCACTTGCTTGTTAACTGTCCAAGAGTTGCAAGGGCTGGGGCTAGGCAAGACCAGAGCCAGGAGCTGGGAACATAATCACCATCTTCCACATGGGTAGCAGGAACCCAAATATTTGAGCCATTACTTCTGCCTGTTAGTGTCTGAATTAGTAGGAAACTAAAATAAGGAAATGGAGCTGGAAGTCAGACCCAGGCTCTCTAATAGGGTCTCCCTTAACTACAAGGTTACATATCTGCCCCAATAATTCTTTGTACTATACACTATTTTCTAGGATAAGATATAATCAAAAGATACAATTTATAATGCATACTTAAAATTACATGAATATTTATTTACTTTTGCATACATATATATAAGCGCAGTTCAATATCTGCTAAAGGAAATCTTTAAACCAGGAATTAAAAGTTCAGGAAACAAGTCATGTGGTTTTAGATGAAAAGGCAGGAAATGGTGTCAAACAATGTAAACATTAGAGGAAGTCTCATGTACCATTTAGGGCTGCCCAAAGAGTCTGACGGATGTGACGTGCCTGAGATGGGTGGCAAAGAGATATGTGCAGCAAAGGGAAGATATATCTGTACTTTCACATCTGCCTTTAGAGTTAATTATGAAAGGCACTCACAGCAATTAAAGCAACAATAATAAACACCTCCATAATTTCCTAACAAGTAAATAATGGCATTTGTCATTACTTTCCTAAAAAATGAGGAATCTAGTTTTATAACCCATTTAAGATCTATTATTCCCTTTTATTTCTTGGTTGGCGGATATTAAGCGACCAATTTTTTCATATCACTATAAGTCATTAAGTCATCTCATAGGTCTTCAACTCACTTTCAATTTCCATTGGAATATTCATCAATAAAATTCTGTAACAGATTTCTTCATCTGTTCAATGTCCCTGCGCCCAGTGTGTTTTGTCACATCTAGAATGAAAGACACGTACATTGCCTTGACAAGCCTGCGTGGAGTAGGTAGGACCGCGCTTCTTCTCTGAGCTCATCCAACTACCTGCCACCATGCCCATGCTGATCGTATCTAAGTCAGCTTGTCCCTGTCCGACACACTAAGCACATTCATGTTTCAAGGCTTCTACAATGCCATTCTCTTTCCTTCGACCTTGAGAGAAAACCAGTAAAGAAGATAAGAGACCACATTCTGGAAGCAGGGGATCTGATTTCACATCCTGACTCTACTAGTTAGTGTTTGTCACAACTTGTCAGATGATTAAATTTCTTTAAGCCTCAGGTTTTTTTTCTATAAATAATTCGTAATTTATAGGATTAATGGAATAGGAGTGGGGGGAATGATACACTTGGGATAGTAGCTGACATATATTAAGGATTTGATAAATAATAGCTAGCCCTTCTGTTGCTATTGCTATTAATATTATTGGCTTTTATACAAACCATATTTCCTTCTGGTCATTGATGCCTCAGCTTAAATGTCACCTTGTAATTCATATGTTCCCTTAACACCCAATTTTAAATGGCCTCTGTTACTTTGCACATCCTCATAGGAATTACTATTCGCTGATATTATTTTTTAATAATTTTATTTTATTCCCTCCCTACACAAAAAGGAATACTTAATGACAGTAAAAATCTTGCCAACCTTGTACACTGTTGATTCTGGGTGTCTTAATATCTACCCCATATGTTAATGATTCGGCAAATATTTGTAGAATCAATGAACCTTGTGCATTGTCTCTTCACAATGTCCATCATAAGATTTCATAAACTTGTAGGGACTAACAAAATCGATTGGGTTAAATTTAGGTTCTGCAAATTAACCACTCCTGATCCCTATAATCAGGTGATTCAGACCCTATTTGCACATCTAAAGAAAAGATCATCGGCCCAGTGGTGTGGCCTAGCAGCTAAGGTCCTCGCCAATGAATGCCCGGGATCCCATGTGGGCGCCAGTTCTAATCCCGGCAGCTCCACTTCCCGTCCAGCTCCCTGCCTGTGGCCTGGAAAAGCAGTTGAGGATGAGTATGTGCATGGGCTAGACAGTGCGACTGGTTGGGTTGAACTAGGCTTCAATGCCCATTGACATGTAGGAGAGCTGAATGGGATGCGGGACAAACTGGATTAGTCTGCTGAACATACTGGCAAGCGCGGGGATTAAGCAGGGGGTGGGCCTGGTGGGGGTTATTGCGGGTTGCTCTGACTAGGCTGCAGCACCTATTGGTTTATGAGGGGGCCGAATGTGTGCTTGGCAGGATCAGGCTGGACTGCAACACCCATTGGTTTCAGTGGACGACAGGGCTGGAAACAGAACTGACCCAGTAATTGCCAACCACCAGCTGATTGGGGCAACGGACTGTGCCAGACCCTGTACTGTCAAACACACACAAGAATCAGGTCTGGGATCACCTGTCAGAGGGACCCTATAAGCCAGAAGAGAATGGAGTGATATATTCCAGATTTTAAAGGGGAAAAACTGTCAATCCAGAAAAATGAACCCAGCAAAGCTTTCCTTTGACTTTGAAAATGAAATAAAATTCTTCCACCGTACAGAGAAGCTCAAACAATTTGCCTCTTCCAGACTTGCCCTTCGAGATGTTCTCTTGACAGAGAGCTGGAATATTACCTACCGAAACCAAAGGGAAATAAGGAGACTACACCAATAAAACGACAAACTCAAACAACGAACAACCCATTGCTAAAATGACTGGACAAAATTACTACCTATCCATATCCTGAATGTAAATGGTTTAAGCTCATCAATCAAACGTCACAGATTAGCACACTGGATCAAAAAATAAAACCCATCTATCTGTTGACTACAGGAGACACATCTCAACAACAAAGATATGCTGAAACTGAAAGTGAAAGAATGGAAAAAGATATTCTAGGCTAAATGGAAAGGAAAAATTAGCTGGTGTGGCCATTCTTATATCAGATAATATGGACTTAGATGTGCATTTATATTTACCAAAGAGGTGAAAGCCACTCTAAATAGGGACTTGTTCCTTGGGTACAGATTCCTATTGGAACACAGATAAATGGAAACACATTTAGAAAAGAAATTGAAACCATCCTCTTACTATGGGGGAATTCATAGTATTAGGCAGCATTGAGATAAGCTTTGTAGAAAGTTGAGAGGTTTAAGAAATGGACATCTTATTATTTACAATCATCATTATTAAATGCATCAAATTTTAAAGAATATTTGATTCCCTACATTATAGCAACTCTCTGCTCTAATGCAAATTCAAATATGTCACAGACATCAATATTCTGAAGTTATTCAAAAACTCAGTTTATATAGGTTGATGTGAATTTCAGTAAGTCCATTGTTCTTTCCTATAGACAATAATGGGACCTCAGCTCCATTTGAAGATTTTCTCTTGCCTTTTGCATTTTTGTGACTCTTAACAATAGTTAAGATGATGAGTCTCTCAGTCAGTATAGATTATACGTAGTTAAAAATAAAGACCTGAAACTTGATTTCATGTTACCAGAATGGATTCTTTGTCTCACACCTTCAGATTAACTTTACAGTAGCATTCTACAAAGTGGTGGGAAGAGACAACATGTAAAGAAGTGATGACAAAAATGTCTCCAGATTTAATTAGAAAAATTGACTGAAACATCTAAGATACTCTATGAGCCCCAAGATATTTAAAGATAGTTATATCAAAATATTGCACATTGAAAATCTCAAAACCCATGGAGTGCTAGACAAAAAGACATGTACTGTAAAGTACCAAAAGCTAGGATGGCAATAGATTTCTTGTGAAGCACAGAATTTTATAATTTGTTGGCTTCAACTTTTGGAAGTTGACTATGTTGTTTTAAGACATTCATCTTGTGGGATGTTGACTCACAACAAAAATCCCAGTCAACATCCCAAAACGTACTTTGGAGAAAATATTGATTTCTAAAGCTCATCCGGCTAAGTAGAGCACCTAAATTAGTTAAGACATCTTGGAACAAGAGGGATGAAGTTAGAGGAAGACTACCATCTTATTTTGTAGCTTTTCGAAGTTGTTTTCGGTATCGCTGCTGTTACCCGTATGAAACATGAAATTATAATCTTTACCTTCATCACATAGAAAAAAAATTACCTTCCTGGAGGATGAACCTAAGTGTAAAACAACACCATAACACTTCTAGAAGAGTTTGATAATGTGTGACTTCCAGTTAGGCAAAGATTTTCAGATACAACAATGGAAGCACAGTTCATAAATGAGACAATCTATAGATAAAGCTTCATAAAAATTAAAAAGTCTGTAGCCTTAAAAAAGAAGATAATATAAATCATCTGAAGAAAGTATTTCAAATTGTGTATTTATAAAGACCATATATCTAGCACATATTTGACAGCAATCTATAGGCTTTCCAACACACACATCAACAATTGGATAGCAGACAAAAGATGTATATAAGCACTTCATCACATGCAATGTGGTGACGGTTATTAGGCACATCTAGATTGAGAGATGCTCAACACCATCAGTTATTTGAAAAATACATATTAAATCTACAACAAGATATCACTGCACATCTCTAAAGATGACTAAAATCAAGGACTAACTATTCCAAGCATTTGCGAGGCCATGAAAGAAAAAGAAATCTGACGATATTGTGTGGAAATGGCTTGAAAATCAGCTTGAACATTTCCTAAAATTAAACTTCTGCATATCATATGATCTAAGTATCCCACTCAAATGGGGATCACAGTTTATTATTATTTTTTAATTTAATTGTTTGAAAGGTAGGAGAGTGAGAGAGAGAGAAAGAGAACCAAAGAGCTTTCATCTGCTAGATTGCGCTTCAAATGGCCACAGTAAGTCTGAGTCAGGTGGAAGAAAGGATCCATCCCTGTCTCCCACAAGCCCAAGCTCTTGCACCATCTTCTGATGCCTTTCCAGGCTCATTACAAGGAAGCTAGGATGTAAGCGAAGCAGTGAGACCTTGAACAAATATTTCAATATGGAATGCCAGTATTGCAAGCTGTGGCTTAAGTTGCATATTGTAATGCCAGCCCTGGTTCAGTGTTTCTTTATAGACAGTAAATTAAAATTCACATGGGTTCTAGACCTATTACATCTGTAAGTTGGTAATGCTATGAAGATAGATTTCATATCATAAATTAACCACAGTTAAAAAAAAAGTGATAGTGATGCATAAAGAACTGAAATGAAACAGAATTTTCCTGAGACTCATGTTCATTCATTGATGTAAACACCCAGTACACATATACCAAATATTTTTCCTGACTCAGATTTGGTGTTAGCCTCTAAGAATAACACATCTGACAAATATGGATACAATCTTTAGTCACATTATCTTAAAATAAAATAAGAAATGCAAACAATAAATACACAGATTAGGGATACACCCACTAACCAGATAATCATACTCTGAATTCTGAAATTATATCTGAAAAGTTGTTACAAAAGAAATATATTCTTTGCTTTGAGTGTTTAAAACAGAGACAAATTTTTATTAATTAGGGTTTTCAGGGAAGTATTTTCTGAATGAAGGGAGCTTGAGCAGAGATCTTGATAATGGAGTTAATTAGGCCAACATGGGGTGCAAAACATCTTCAGGCTGAGAAAGCAGATACATGGCCACCGGAATGAGTGTGCAACAACACATCCTTTCCAGACTAACCTTCAGCAGTTAATGTTGGGAACAAAGACTCTAATAAGGTGCGCTGTGCCCTTAAGGAGGAGTCATTCTTTGTATCTTCTCCGAGCAAATTCCAATATGTACCCCACTTACTACATTGCTCTTTGATATATGTATTATTTATATCTTTTTCAGACACTGTATATGCACATTTTAAAGGAAACAACATTAAGTACTCTGCTAATTCCTGGGAATGGATTAATTTATCTCAAAATCCTATTCAAATTCAAAATGTTGTGATTTGAATTTCTATTTGAATAGAAGTAGTATCTATTGATTTGCTTGTTTGTGTTTATTTCCCAAAAAGAATTGTAATTCTTTTCTAGGTAATTTCTGCTTTTCATTCTTCTTTTTTTTTTTTTTTTATTCTACCTTATAAACAATTAGGTAAAAAAGTAGATAGTCAACAAATGTTTGCTAACTTATCAATCAAATGCCATTATCTGTCAAGGAGGAATATTCTTCTCTAAATTGAACTATGCTACTTTGCACTTACAATTTTCAAAATTTGCTGAAAAAAAATCACATTTGTGTCTTGTAAAAATCATTTCCTATGCATATGGGCTAGGAGTGAATTTTTTTGAGGTTTATGATGACAAAATCTGCAGTTAAAATTATTTCAATAGCATTTGCATTGTTAATAATTTTAATAATGTTAGTAGATTGCTAATGGCATCACATCAGTATCAGGATATGAACGCAAACAGCTGGTCATCATCACTATCTTGGAAACCAAGTGGTTTTAAGTTGCATGTCTGTCTAATAATGCATAAATTGTCTCAATCTAAAGTATTAGGAAAGTATTTATGAGGAACTATAATGGTAAACTAGAAAGAAAATCACCATATTTGTGACTGTACCAAAAAATCTGAAGGAAAGTATCATGTTATCTTAATTATCTGATACAAATATCTAGCTACCCATTTTAGAAATACAAATCTTTTAGAAAATCTAAAGGATTTTATGTCTAATAAAAGAACAAAGCTTAGCATTAACTGATCTTTGGTAATATAGTCATTTATATTGGAAAATAGAATAAGTCTGATTTTTCTTGAATTGTGCCAAAATACAATTAAAGCTATATTACCTTAACCAAGTCCACAGATCTTGATGCACAATTGATTTCCCAAGCTCTTTATCTTACAAAATGAAAAAACAAAAATCTATACTCATTAAACGACTCCCTATTCTCCATTATCCCAGACTCCTGGAAAACACCAGTTTTTGAAACTGTTTTCAGTGTCTGGTTTTAGTGGAATTATACACTTTGTATTTAGAACAAGCAGTTTTTGAGATTATTAGTCTGTCTGTACTTGGCAAAACTTTGCCTTACAGTATCTGTAAGAACAAGTTTTTAGCTTACTTTTACTAAGATAAAATATCAAAGGTAAAAATCTACCATGACTACTATGGGGGAAAATCATATTTCTTTTCTTATCATGCTTTGCATTGACAAATTTGGTCAAGTGCATGAAAGAGTAATGAGTCATGCTTAAGTAAGTTGGTATTGTTGGGTATCTTTCAAGAGAAACTGACTCAGCCAAAAAGTTCCTTTTAAGATGTTACCCTTCTTAAATTTCTTGATACTAACACAAATATGATACCTAAAGGCATAACTGGGAATGAGCATTTGCTAAGTGGCTGATAGACAGTGTCTAATACCCAAGAAAAATGTGAAGCCATCATACCTGCACACAATTATCTACCTGTTATAATCATGTAATAACATAATTCTTCACTAATTTAGCACTTCAATCGGACAGATTCATGTGAAATTGATTCTTCAAAGAGAATACATAAGCAATCCTTTCAAAACAATCTAATACATAAACAATCTTAATACATAAACAATCCTTTCAACAATTTCAGGCACACAGAGGCATTTATTAATTGGCATTACTAATTAATAAAGCAAGCGTGTTTCTTGAATTGCATTGTCAGATAAATTTTTTTGAAGATTTCTGTATGCATGATAGAGGGTGGAGAGGAGAGAAAATAAAAAAAGAGAGAAAAAAGGGAGAATGTGGATATATATAGAGAGGGAAGAGTGTGATCTTTTAGGCCCAATAAACAGAAGAGCCAGGGCTGGTATAGGCTTTTAGCTGGCTTCAGAAACTCCATCCAGACCTTCCACATGGAGGCCTCCTATGTGTACTTAGGCCATTATCTCCTGCCTCCTCAAGCACATTAGCAGAAAACTGACTCAGAAACAGAGGGCTAGGAAAGGAGCAGATCCCTGACATGGGGGTGCCAGTGTAATCTAATCCACTGAGCTGTAACCCCAAGTCCTGTTCAAGCAATTTTATAGTCACTGTATAAATGTTAGGGTGTACTTACACAAAACTAGGAAGTATAGCTCACTGCACAGCAAGGCTATAAGGTAAACATCATCTTGTGTGTGATCTATTGTTTGAAAATCATTCTGAGACATATGACTGTCTATACATGTATAGATAGAGAACCTACATTTGCAGAAACTACACTGAGAGATTTTAGATTTTGTATTTTCAAACTAGTAGGATACAGAACAATGTCCTGTGATTCAGGGCAGAGTGATCAACAGCACACAGAGAGCCCGACAACCATGAAAGTAAACAACCAATATGCAACCAGGTACTTCAGTGCTAATGTATAATTCGGTAGGTTCAGTATATCAGTGAAAACTATATGGATTTTGATTTTTTTTTTGTTAGTTTCACCCCTTCAAAACACTTTCTTCTGATTAAATTCTTCAATGACTCATAGATCATTTTCTTCAAGAAGGTTCTTGATTTTCTTATTTCTTCAGCGACACATTAGTCATTCAGTGACATGTTTTTTAACTTGATGGTGTTGTTAATTTTTTTTTCTTCCTGTTGTTGGTTTTGTTTTGCGGCTTTTCATTAAAGGGGATGTATAGTAACTGTGTAATGGAGACTATCATATCCTGATGTGAGGATACAATGCAGTACGCATCTCTACTTCCAGACAAAGATGGACTCCCAATGAAACTGTACACTGTATCTTGACAATAGGATGCTGGACTTTCTGCCATTGTCCATGCCCGCAATGATGGACATATGCCTGTGTATGAATAACTATACTATAATAATAATATAGAGGAACTCAATGAGGCGGGGAGGGAATTGCGGAGGGGATAAGGAAAATTCCAGGGCCTATGGAGTTGTATCATACAATGATAATAATAAAAATAATAAAATTTAAAAAATAGTAGGGCTTCAAACAATATGATCTTTTTTGTTTGATCTATTTCAGGTAAATTTTTTAAAAATAAAATGAATGTGCCAAAAAATTGTATACTGGATCATTTTTCAGACAAAGCAAAAGAAACACTGGAGAAGTTGGCATTGTGGCACAGGGATTAAACCACTGCTTGCAATGTTGGCGTTCCAAATTGGAATGCTGGTTTGACTTAGCGACTTCATTTCTGAGTTAGCTAATTACATGTCCTAAGTGATTGAGCACCTGAAACCACGGTGCTCCTGGCTACAGGCTTTGGCCTGGCCTAGTAGACGAGGCTGTTGAATCCCTTTGGGGAAGGATTCAGTTTACAGAAGACCCCTGTCTCTTTCTCTCATATACTCTCTCTTTCCTTCTCTCTCTGCTATTCTGCTATTTACATGAAATGACAAATTTCACAAGAAAGAAACTGTAACAGTAAATTAGCCAGCCATGCCCATGCCATGAGGCATCTGAAAAGCTTCTTCTTCTTCTTTTTTTTTTTTTGTAAAAGAAACACTAAAAGGCATAGTGGTTTCAAACAAATCCTTAACTCTGCTTCACTCTAAACTAAAATAAAATGAACATGTGTTTGAAATCACTACTGTCTGTGTGGCAAATGATGTGAGATACTATAGAGGAAATGCATAAAAGTTGATAATTTAAAAAAATTCCAAATATAAAAATTTCTCCAGGCAGGTAGAGGAGGGAGCAAATATCTTTCCTAAGAGATCAACAGTTAGTGATGTTTGAACTAAGCTTCAATGTGATAGGGACAATTAGAGACCTTTCGTTGAAGCAGGGGTAGAAAAATTTTGATGAGCATTTCAGAACTGGCAAAGATTTTTAAAGATGAAAGACATATTTCAAGAATGCCCAATAGTCCCTTGGAACTAGAGATTATCCTGTATTAGGAGGTGAAGATTTAAAGGTGTGTTGAACATGAATGATATGTGCTTGTATCGGAAGCTTGGATATTTCAATATTTAATTTAAGTATGGTGAATATAGCAAGTAAAAGTTCAATTGATATTCTTATTTTTAGCATTATAAAAGTGCCTGGCATGATAACCTAGTGGCTAAAGTCCTCACCTTGCATGCGCTGGGATCCCACATGGGTGCCAGTTCCAATCCCAGCCACTTCACTTCCTATCTAGCTCCCTGCCTATAGCCTGGGAAGGCTTGGCACCCTGCATTCACATAGGAGACGTGGAGGAGGCTCCTGGCTCCTGGGTTCGGATTGGCTCAGCTTTGACTGTTATGGCTGCTTTGGGAGTGAACCAACGGACAGAAGATCTTCCTCTCTGTCTCTCCTTCTCTCTGTATACCTGCCTTTTCAATAAAAATAAATAAAAAAAATTTCAAAAGATTATCAAAAAATCCTGAGTTTGAAAACATTTAAGAATCCTTGTTATAAATTATATGTAGGTATGGCATTTAAACCTTATGGCTTCTCCGTTAAGCTTGGGACATAGAAGGATCTGTATTGTTTGAGATTCAACAAATATTTGAGACTTACAGGTCACATCTGAACAGGTTCTTTGATTCTTTTCTGCTTCATTTATATCATTACTTCAGTGTTGATAAAGTACATTGTTGTGCTAGTGCTAACAAAACTAAGAATTATTTCATCTGGTAGTATAGTAGATACGGCCCACCTTGGAGCAGACAATAAATGGATGTCTGGTTTGTAGAGAACACTCAGAAAGAAACCTAACTACTGTATGACTTCTATTCTAATTATTTTAAAAATAGCAAAAAAAAAATAGTTATTTCTCCAGACATATTTTGCTGGTCCATTATTTACAGCTTGGACTGTCCCAGCCCCCAGTCACACCAACAATGTGGGTCTTAGATATGCTTAAGAGCAGAGCCTCTCCATGGGATCAACATCGAAAGCTTTGGGCAAAACTGCATCATGGTTGAATCTTTCCTCCTGTTCTACTGCAGCTCCCTTGCTGCCTTGCTGAAGTTCCTCCCGAGAGCAAATGTGCTATGTCATGCATGTCAAATTACTTCAGAACTTGTTTCCTAGGAAATTTGATATAAACAAAGTAACTTCCTTACCATCAAACAATAGTGAGTTGCAGCTCCAGAAATCAAAATGCTTGCCAGTTTGACAACATGATACCCTAACTGCAACTCCCTAAAACAGCTTACCTTTCTGCCTCCCTGCTTATACCCTCTGTCTCAGTTATTTTTTCAAATGTATTTTAAGGTGTTTATTGCATTTCTGGCTCCATTAATGTGACTATAATAAGTTAAGAATGTATTCTGTCTTTTAAAAACTGCTAGAACAGTGCTTGATACATGGCTGATGCACAGTAACTGTTAATGAGCAAGTGCTTAAAGAAAAACACAGGTGGATCTATATTTTGAGAAGCTGGTTAGAAGTTTGGAGCCAGTGGCTCATGCTTTGGCTCGACTGGCTAATCATCTATCTTCAAAGTGCCAGGATCCATGTAGGTACCAGTTTGTTTCCCAGCTGCTCCACTTCCTATCCAGCTTCCTAATTTGAGATCGGCTCAGTTCTGGCCATTTGGGGAGTGAAGTAGTGAGTTGAAGATCTTTCTCTCTGTCTCTCCTTTCTTAAGTATGCCTTCCATTAAAAATAAATAAAATGGTAACAACAATAACAACAATAACAAAACGCTTGGAGCAAAATATAATGCTTTCTCCTTATTTTATTTTATTCTACACATTTTTATTTATTGCTCATTCTTTACCAGGAAATATGCTAAGAACTGGATTGAAGATGGCAAAGGAAGCAGATCCAATACCTGCTCTGAAAAACACCATGGAAAACAAGTCAGTATATTCTTTAACCCACATTTATGTTAAATTATTAGGATTTTTGGTGAAAATTTTACATCATTTGGGTGGGTTTCTATTGTACTTGACATCATCGTTGAGGTGGCATTTAACACTGAGATTAACATTAATAAGTGTAAGTTGAGGACATAACATGAAGTGACACAGTATCTTGAGTACCCTAACCCTTACTGTAAGGATAATAGACAAGCACAAATTATAATCCGTGATTACAAATCTAAGCAAAATTAGAAATCGTAGGCCAAAATAGAACTTGATTCTCTGTACATTTAAATTCAAGTTAAATTCAAGTATATTCTACCATATAACAAAAGCATGGAAAAGTGACACTGCCCTCAACAGGCACATTTTAATGCCTGAGGAGAAGAGTTACCCCTTGGAGCAGGCCAAGAGCTGATGGTGCTACAGGTGGGACCTTTGCACTTGGCTCACCTACAACTTCCAGTAACAATAACTTTTGATCAGTTGGAAGATGTGTTCAGAAGTTATTTTCAAAGTACACAAAAGGCAACCTCTCCAGGAAAAAGCCTTTTCTGCTCTAGGAAGTAGTTTTGAAACGAATGAGAAGTTTCGACCCACAAACTGAGAGAAAGCACCGTGAGCTCAGAAGAATTCATCACAGGGAAAGGAGTGTAGTGGGAAGGACGGAAAAACAGCTGTTCAAGCACTTTTTCCAGCATTCAGATGCAAGGAATATGAGCTAAATAGATTTATTTTTTAATCATATACTTATTATTCAGTTTGAAATAATAATAACAGCTAATCACATCAATATTTGATTTCAGTGCAGTTAAAATATATTAATTTTCCATTTTTGTAAATTCAAAATCTACTAGATTATTTTTATGAAATGTCATATTAGTAATAAACTGATAAATACTGAAATATATTTTTTCTTATTTCAATGTGTTTACATTAATGAAAGCCATTTAACTTAGTATTTTAAGTATTTTAATTATTATGTAAGCATATAAACAGCCTCCACCATATTGGCTTATTTTTTAATTTATATTAATAAGTGAGCAAATCATAGTGAATGAGACTGTTCTCTCTGTATCCAAACTCACTGACTTCCAGTTCCATCTGGGTATTTAATAGTTCTGTTAATTTGAATGAGTTAATTCTCTTCTCTAATTTGCTCATCTACAATAGAATGTGTAATACTAATTTTATCTTAGACACTGCATGAGCATTCTAAAAATTCATAACTGTATGCATAGTTGCATGTAAATCTACTATTTTGTGTCTATATACATGTAAATTTGCATGCAAAAATGCCAAATTATATGTATATAAATATATTTTAGAACATAGTACTTAGAACACATATTTTAAAACATAATTGGCACCTAATACTTTCATAGTAACACATATATATTCACAAAATATTTCACATGTATGCATGTATTAAAACAGACTGCTTGTCATATAATGCATGCTAGATATAATAACTTGCTATTTTGAAATATGTATTTTAATTTTATTATGAATACAGTAATTTATATGTATCAACATATATTATGAAATAGTGTATTAATCTCCCATTATCTGACACCTAATTAACACTTATATATTATTTAACAATAGTAATGAGACTAGCAATCCTGAAAAGATTCCATTTTTAAAGCATTTTTTGAAAATACAATGTAATTTGTTTTCAATATATTCAGGGTTGTTCTTATACCTCCTGTCCTAGTTGTTTTTAGAAACTTGCAATAGGAGAAATTCATTTTCATGCTAATGATTTTATTTTAAATTATTTATTTGAGAGCAGAGGAAGTGATCTTCCATGCTGTTTCACTGCAATGGCCAGAGCTGGGCTAGGTTCAGAACAGAACCTTCATCCAGGTCTCACACATGGGTGAAAAGGGCCCAAACACTTGGGTCATGCCATCTGCTGCTTTCTAAGGCACATTAGCAGGGAACTGATAGGAAGTGGAATAGCCAGGAATCAAATAGCTGTTCATATTGGATGCTGGTGTTACAGCTGGTGGTTTACTGTGCTGTGCCACAAGGTTGAAAATACTTAAATAGCCAGATCAACCTTTCTTAGCAACCTGAGACATAAATAACTACCTTACTATCAGATACCTACACAAGAGGTGTGATAAACATCTCAAGATTTGGTTGCATTAAATTGAACCCCTGATTCTCTACTCTCAACAGCTTGTTCTTTAATATTTTTTGTACTTTAATTACCACCACCAAAAATTTGGCTAATCAGGTCTGAACTATTGGCTTGTTATGGAAGCTTTTGTATCTCTAAGCCAGTCAATCATTAGTAAAATTGTGTTGGCTCTACATTCAAAAGCTGGCAATATAGCATGTAAAGCTGCCACCAGCAACACTGACATCTCATATAGAAAGTTGTTTGCATCCTCACAGATGCACTTGTGATCCAGTTTCCTCTTTGTGGCTTGGAAAGAGCACTGGAAGATGGTCTGGGTGCTTGGATTCCTGCCAGCCATGAGCAAGACCTAGAAGAAGCTCCTAGCAGTTGGCTATGCCCACTGTAGCCATCTAGGGGCTAAGCAAGTGGACAGACGAGCTCTCTCTCTCTCTCTCTAACTCTGACTTTAAAATAAATAAATCTTATAGAGAAAGAACAGTATATAGAAAATGCATACAGCTCTCTCATCCCATTTGGAGCCTGGTACATGTCCCTAGCACCTACACCTGGACCTGCTGGATCACAACCACCCTGTTCCCATGCATGTCTTTCTTCAGTTCCACAAGCAATTAGAGTTCTAATTAGGATTTATTTTCCTGTAGTTTTAGAATTAACTAACAGTGAGGCATGAAATTAACTTGTAAAAACATATCCGTAAGATGCAGTGATATATTCCTATAGTTCATACCTTTTCCTTTAAGATTAAATGGAGAGAAATTAGTGAAAACAATGTGGGTAGAAGCAATGATAATAGGAGCTGTTTTATGAATGTATATCTACTACTGAAGTAAATATATTTAAGATGTTCTCTGTAATTAATTAATTAAAGTTTAAATCATTTAAATATCTGATTGTGTTGAGATTGCTAGTAATTGGGGACAATTAACTGTCACATGCTCATTCTTGTAATCAACACACTGTTTGAAATGTCTTTCCATGTAGGACATATAAACCCATGGGATATCCACACAGGTTTTATAATTGGACATATAAGCTTTGATGACTCTCACCTGAAAAACAAATTGTGAAACAGAAGGTGACAAAAAAAATCGCATGAAACTTGTAGGCCTGTAGCTGATGCACAGTTGCATAAAAGAACAAAGGTGGGAAGTTAGCAAGTGTCATCACTGATTTCAGATGTTATTCTATTTTCTTAGAAGAGAAAAAGAAACTATTATCTATTTATGTTCATGTATATAATGAAATATTTGAATGATGTCACTATGAATGAAAATGATTCAAGGGGGCGAGTTCATATGCCCAGAAATAATTCAAGAGAAAGGTAAGATCGAAGCATATTTCTACTGAAACACACCGGTGCATATGAATATTTTACACAGGAATATTTTCACCAGAGATACAGAATCTAATTTGAAGTATGGCACTCTTTCATCAGAGCATGGGGTTTGTGGTGCTCAGAAGTCACCTCCCTCAAAGGCGTGACATATCACAGCCCCAGGTCATCAGACAACTTTTGTATATCCCTGTTTTCTCATTTTAAATTTTAAACTGACTCAATAAATGTCCAAGAGGTTTAAAATATTGTGATAGGATGTTATATGAAAGAACTATGCAGGGATTGCCAATACAATGATCATTAATGGGGATAAAATTTTTATAGCATCTTATTGGTACATACTAAAATCTAATACTATAGATGTTTTGCAACTCAAACAATTCTTTCGAAGATTACACACATGACTGTTGAGAAAACGTGTATTAAAGAAAAGAACTGAAAACAGCAAAAACTCCAAGTGTGTATTTTTGCAAAAAGGATATTTTTGTTTTCATTTAACACTATATATATCTTTTCTGTAAATTTTTCTTTTTACTCATACTTTGTGTTCAGTGGAAATCAATCCCACAACATGAGAACTTACTATGAGTTAAATCATAAATGTCATAGGCAGGGAGCTGGATCGGAAGTGGAACAGCAGGGACAAAAACCATTGTCCATAGTACTGCAGGTAGAGTATTAGCCTGCCATGTCACTGTGCTGGCCTTACATCTGACACTCTTACTGACTGAAAATACATGATGGAAAATGTCTATTATTTGACTTTGTGAGGATAAGTGAGATTTACTCAAGCTTGGTTTTTGGGGGGTAGATTCCAATCCAACATTGTCCTGGTATAAGTCGAGAAATGATCAAATGCAATGAGGCTTCTCCCAAGCCTCAGAAAAAATGAAGTCAGTTCTTAAGAAAACACTTGTAGCTACCTGGGATGTGAATCAGCAAGCTGAAGATCTTTCTCTCTCTAACTCTTATTTTCAAGATAAATAATTTTTTTTCAGAAAATATTTTCTATCCTAAGAACTTAAAAAAGTGTATGTTCATTATGACAAAATACGGACAAACCACATTTTTGATAAGCCTGCAGGTTGGAGGATAACAAAGATGATTAAATACATGTTGAATTGCTTCTGACTGCTAGTTATATTTGAATAAGTAATAGGGACATTTATAATTCAAAAAGTGTCACATAGTTGTCACATAAAATTAATGTCTCTGTCATTTTTGAAAAAATCACTATTTATATGGTAATGATCAGGATTTTTATTGGTTTTGTTCTTCCTAAAGTATGACATGAAAGATTTTAAAATTTGTGATAGTATCTGGATTATATACAATGTGAAACTTATACTATAAAATACATATTTGAAATGTTGCTTCAAAATTTTGTTGTTTCATGAAAGCAAAAAAAGCATGCTAATAATCACAATGTCACATAATGAATATAAAGATTTTAAAATAGTTATTTAAAGATAATTCAACATTTCAATCTTACTAAAAATATTTTCACATTGTACATGGAAGTAATTTCAAATTTATATCATCAGTTGCAAAGTAAGAGCAGTAAAAAAATCTCATGTACTCCACACATAGAAATGTCTATTGCTGGCATTTCCCCACATTTGCTTTAGCATTTGCTCCTATTTCCTTCTCTATGCAAATATGAATGCACACACACTGTTCTGAGGATATTTATGGATACATTGTGGGAAATGTATATCTTTACAACTAAACACCATGTTGTGGAGTAATTCCCTAAAATCATTCTGTATTTCTTTTTTTAAAAATTATTATTTACTTTTATTGCAAAATCAGACTTACAAAGAAAAGGAGAGACAGAAGATCTTCTATCCATTGTATCACTCTCCAAATTGGTGCTCAGCCAATCTAAAACCAGGAGCAGGTACCTTCTCCAGATCTCCCACATGGGTACTGGGTCCCAAGGCTTTGGACCATCCTCTACTGCTTTTCCAGGTCACAAGCAGGCGGTTTGGAAGTGGAACAGCTGGGACACAAACTGCTACCAGTACGGAATCCTGGCGCCTGAAGGGGAAGATAGCCAAATGAGCTGTTTCATAGGGCCCTCTATTTCTTATATGATTTAATCTGGTAGGATTGTGTCTCTTTCTGTTTTTTAAAGATTAATTTTGTTTGAAAGGCATAGTTGTAAAGAGAAGGAGAGACAAAGAACGAGAGAGAAAAGAGGTAGAGAGTGAGTGAGAGAGAGAACTTCTATTAGGTGATTCATTCCTCAAATGGCCGCAGTAGCTGTAGCTCAGCTGATCCAAAGTCAGGAAGGAGCTGGAAGTTTAGTTCAGGTCTTCCATATGGGTGCCGGCAACCAAGGGCATGAGCCATCCTCCACTGCCTTCTCAGGCCATAAGCAGAGAGCTGGATAGAAAGTGAATAAATAGGGGCCCCTGCGTGGGATGCCAGCACTACAAACAGAGGCTTCACATACTATGCCAAGGGTGGGCCTTAAGGCTCACTTTCTGTACTAAATTTTGTTAAACTCTCCACTCAGTCCTAATTGAATTTAAAAAGGAATAATTCGCTAAATAATTATACTCTACTTGTAATTTTTTATTTTCTGTATTTTTGATTTCTTCCCCCTTTTCCCGAGTATATTAGCTAGTCATTTTTGCAATTTTGTTAAACTTTTTAGGTATCAGAATTTTATGGATAAATTAAATGCTTTGATTTTTTTCAGTTTTCTACCTCATATATTTCTATGCAGTTATTATCTGTCACTTTGAACTTTAAGTTATCTTATTTTGGTTTTATGCAGTAGAAATTAAAGTTACATTTAAATTTTACTAATATGAATTTTTAGAGATGGAGTTTCCTTTGAAGACTGAATCTATTCTATGGCTTCTAAAATGGTATTTTTAAAAATTTCAAGTAACATTATTTCTTACAGTGTAAAAATGAGGGTTTTTGTATGTTTGTGTTCATTGGAAATTTCTAGTTTCATTTTATTTTCACAGAGAAAGTTGATTGTGGCATTATTGATTCTATTTTTTGTTACATTTTATTTATAGTATTAGTATTATAAATATTAATGCTATATGTTTTGCTTTATACTTCCAATTTTAAATGGCTATTACAACTTCCCTGATATACATTCTTTTCCCCTTAAATTTCTTGACTGTCAATGATTATGTGTGTATACATGTAAACGCATACATTTGCATGTAGGTATAAGAGCACATTAACATGTATTGGGACAGGTAAGTTAAATATGATATTTTGGCAAAAAAAGTAAAAATCATCTACATTATTATAGCATAGATTTTTCATGAACTTTTCAGAGACCTTTCATATATACGCATACATATGCATACGCATATTAACTTTTTATTCCAGCCAACATATATCTTAATGGATGCCACATTTCCAAATATTTCAGGACTAATAAAAAATTAACTTATATTTTGTTGATTTAGCAAAATAACTAGCAATACTTGATGAAAATTATATCAAACCACAGCCTAAATTTAAAGCATTATTGATTCTGGTCAGAAATAATATAATCTTGCCAACTGGGTACCTTTACAGAATACACATTAACCTGTGTTTGAAGAACCAGGAAATTTATGGACAGTATATCTACATTCAGTAGAAATCTCACCTATGAGATGCTATGATTTATCTGTGAAGCCAATATATGCAATAGGCATATTTGACTAATCAGTATTAGATAATATATTCAGGTAACTAGTTATAAAATAGTTATACAGACAACATGACCCCTACAGAAAAATTTAAAGGAGCAAGGAAAGAAAAAGCAAATTAGTGACCTGACCCAGGAAACTTAGAGGCTGGTGTTGTGGCACATTGAATTTGGCTGCTGGCTGTGAGCCAGCAACCCAAATGCATAGCAGTTCACCTCACGGCTGCCCAACTTTCAATCCAGTTGCCTGCTAATGCATGTGAGAGAGCTGTAGGAGATGGCCCAAGTATGTGGGCCCTTTTTAAAAAGATGCAGACCCGGATGAAGCTACTGGTTTTGGCCTGGCCCAACCCTTGCTGTATTGTTTACTTAAGGAGTGAACCACCAGATGAAAGATCTCACACTCTCCCTCCTCTTTCTGTTAATTTAGACTTTCAAATAAACACACATTTAAAAAATTTTAAACATCGTATTTATTTTGAGCTATATACAAACACAAAAGTAATACCTTACATTCACCTAAATATATATGTAGATTTTAGAACACATATTCATTATAAACCCCACTCTTCCATAACTTGCTGTAATACTGAATTACAAATTACAAACATGTAATTTTATTCCGTTTACAGCTACACGAGCTAAATGATGACAACATTTAAATCAATAATTGCATTATAACTTAATTATGTCATGATTACATACCTTATTTACTTTCTTTTTTTCCTTTTTATAATCAGTGTTATAATAAAAATGTTCTTGCTTTTGCTTTAAGGGCTATCTAGGTTTATGCTCTCTTATAGAAATATCCTACATATAGAAATGCTGAATAAAATTGCAGGTGCACTTTAAAAGCTTTTACTATATAATCATATGACCAAAGTCATTATTGATGCATTCACAAAATATTGATTGAGCATTTCTGTCAGAAATTGTGTGCAGCATTCAGGATACAGTTATAGCAGAAATATAATCCAAAGCCTTACAAAGCTTAAAATCTAGCTGGGATATATAGATATTAACTGAATAATAGTAGATATAAAAAAATCATGGTGTAAATTATTCTATCTTTGCCTCCTCTTGGGATTAAGCTGGGCATTTTACACATATAAATAAATACTTATTTTCACAGAAACCTCATGAAATAGAGTAATTCTATTTTACAGTTGAATAGCTAAGGGAGAGGATAAACAATTGTGCAACTTGGCAGAATCGGTAAACTGAAGAAAAAAAGCCCAAATTCACTTGCAAAGTTTGTGTTTTTACTAGAAAACATACAGAAAATTATAAATTTTAAAGGGAAAACAAAAAAAACACTAAGAAAGCAAAAAACCATAAAATAATCATTTAGCCATTGCAAGTCACTCAGTTAATTTCTCAGGGCTTAAATATGCATATGTTTCTTGCATCAGAAATCCTGAATGGGAAGTCATAAAGAAGTCTTTTATGAAACACAATTCAACTATTTGAATTATTCCGCTTGATGAGTATACATTCAGCTGAAAAACTTCACCTGTTCTGTCTGTGTCATCAAGCCAGCCATACTCTTAATAGTCCCTTATTGGAACGGACCAAATACTTTATTGCTTCATCAGATAACTTTGCACGCATAATTGTAGGTCGTTCTCTGTAAAGTGGATGGATTTTCATAGTGCACATTAATCAACAATCATTATTGCTTTGAGGAATAGTAAAGCAGATGGCAGCAGTAATGATACAAGAGTCTGACTTTGCCTCAACAGTCTGGGTGGATGCCCAATCAAGGAAATTAGTTTATTGTGATGATGATTCATTTGAACTCACAAATGCTGTCTCCGTGTACCAATTTAAGAAAGAAGAACTTTGAAATATCCTTAGAGTTTTTCACTCAATTGCTACTGCAAAAATGGTATCTTTAGTTTACATTTTAAACAACAAATACTTTAAGTTTCTAGACTATGTCTCATTGGCATTAAGTTTCCAACTGCTTTGCGGGTATACTTTATAATTCTCCCAGATGTCATTTGTCTACAAGCATGCTTTAGTAACCATCACTGCTGTGTTTCCAATTACTCTTTAATCTGAGTCTATGTTGGGTTCATCTCCTATATTACCCTAAACAACTATTTTTAAATTCAGTTCAGTTTAAATATAAGCTGTGAAAAAGCATTAAGTGTATATTTTCTCTTTCACTGTCTTATTGTTTGGAAATTAACTGAAGCAAAACAAAACCTACTCAGGTTTAAATGTGTGACCAGACTACTTTCCTTGGGTATACCTACTGCTTCACATTGAGATGGCTTCAAGGGAAAAACAAACATATGGGGAGAGAGAGGGAGAGAGAAAGAAAGAGAGAGAGAGGAAGAAAACAGAGGGAGAGAGAGAGGAGGAAAACAGAGGGAGAGAGTGAGAGAGCGAGCCATCATAAAATCCAAATAGAAAAAGTCAAAGTTGTCACCTCTATTTAAAAAATAAAAGAAATAAAGACAATGACACTAGGTTTGTAAGAATCATAGCAACCAAGATGGATTTCCTGCCCAGAAGATGAAATAACATTGTCAGCAAATACTTCAGAAATGAGTGTTCCATAGCTACACAAAGGAAGATTTTTAGCAGTAAACATAATTACAGTCTCTTAAATGTTACTAACTTCGTAGGACTTCTGTCCTTGGAATCTTCAAAAACAGATCTGATGTGGTGTTTTCAGAATTGATATCCAAGTGTGCAGGTGAACAGACCAGATGGACCTTGGTCCCATCCAATTACATAATTCTATGGTCCTGGAAGTGTCCAAATCCCACTCTTATCTTGGCATCTTTGATTGGTTTTTGACAGGAAAGCAGCTGGTGTTTGGAGTTGTGTAATGAAACTTCAATCACCAATTGTGTTAATTGTAGCAAAATATGAAGGAAAGCATTCTGGTAGGGTGATTTTCCTTTAACCAGTCCCCTTGGATTTTTATACCTCTCTTTGAATTGGATTATAGATCTCTTCTTGTAACCCAATCAGAACATATCAACAAAATCTGGGGCACCATACACAGACCAGGCAGAGAAGGGCAGAATGTATGTGTACGGAGTCTTGTTCTGGCAGAAGTTAAATCCAGAAAATATTGTCATCTTAGAGTAGATCCCTAACATGGAGGAAGCGTGTATATTCTAACATAAAAGTAAAATAATAGCAACAACAAAATAAGAAGAGCAACTATCTGAGACGCTGTGAACAGAAAATCCAATGGGATAACTCAGGTGAAGGTCATTCTGTAGGCAAATTATAGGGACTGAGACATTCATACATTGGTATCTGAGCTTTGATAAAGAAGAAATGCATGCCGGAGACTTAGACTTCATTTTATCAAAGTGATGGGTGAGAGACCAAGAATGTGACTGGCACAGGCAATGAGTCATAAAGCCACTTTCCAAGAGTAGGCCCTCACGTGTGCAATAACACTGTGTTACACTGAAAACTCATTATTCAGTTTTCAGGGTAAGAAGAAGGTATTTTTGTGGAGTCCCTTAAATCGTTTAATTTTCACTGCCTGACTTTATTATTAGTCCTGGGAACTGAAATTGGCCTAGACTACAGGTGAAATGCCAAGACAATCCAGTCTAAAGGAAATTTTGGTACATGGCAGTGTCCAATGACAGTCAGCTAGAGACCTGAGGTTACCCTAGGCTTACTCACCTATACAGTGGCAGTGCTACTGCACAGGGGAAAGATGAGAAGCATTAAACCAGAATAACAGCTAAGATTATGATTCCTGTCTCAGCTGGGACTGCCAGATAGAAGAAATATGGAATCATTTGAGTTCAGTGGGATAAAGAGAGTACAGGACTAATTTATCCAGTTCCACCTCCAGTTTATTTCACATCTTTGGTAGAGAGAAATGCTTACTGTTGCAGAAGCGGCCACTGGTGTTAGCGGAGGAGTCTTTACAAGCTGTTCCATGAAACATTTCAATATGTGGACATAAGCTCTACTATCAGGATCAGTATTTTTAGAACTATATTCTCCCCCCCTGAGCTTAATGATTGTTTTTAATTATTACTTTGCAAATAAATTCCATAAAGTCAGTAAAAAGCCCATGATAATGACATGCCCCAGGAATTAAAGAGAAGCATTTTCATTGACACTGGTCATGATGGAGTTCTCCTTGCAGATGGCTGTACTGTGCAGCTATACCATTTCTTAGAGGGATTAACTAATAAACCCAAATGAATATTGATTTGCATTACACAGATCTTGCATGTGTAATTTTTTTCTCACTGGAAGCAGAGCAAAACATTTTGTAACAAAACATTTTCTACTGAAGTATTATTTTTTCTCAATTTGGTTTATTTTTATCACAATGAAATGTATGTTTCCAAGAAAAAAGTAAATATAGTGGAAAGCCATTTGATCTTTTTCTATTTGTAAGATCTCCTACTTTTCATACATATTCTGTAAATCAATAATTATGTATGTGCAATAAACCAAAGATTTAAATCCCTGGGTATAGTTGTGATATTTAGTTGCACCAAAATAAAATATACTACTACACACAATGCGAAAAAATTTAATAATTTGTTACTTTTTCAATCTAAAAAAGTCTACTTATTTCAAACTCATTAAAACTATTAAAAGTATTACTATGAGACATTTTAACTATTTGATAATATTTAAAGGAATTATGGGCTCAGTGCAGTAGCCCAGTGGCTAAAGTCCTCGCCTTGCATTTGCCAGGATGCCATATGGGCACTGGTTCTAATCTCGGCAGCCCTCCTCCCTATCCAGCTCCCTGCTTGTGGCCTGGGAAAGCAGTTAAAGACGGCCCAAAGTGTTGGGACCCTGCACCCGTGTGGGAGACCCAGAGTAGGCTCCAGACTCCAGGCTTTGGATCGGTGTAACTCCGGCCATGGCGGCTGCTTGAGGAGTGAATCATCGACGGCAGATCTTCCTCTCTGTTTCTCTTTCTCTTTGTATGTCTGACTTTACAATAAAAGTAAATACATCTTTTTAAAAAGAAGTTATTTAAAATGATTTATGTAATTCTATTTATGCGAAAGGCACACACAGAAACTTACACAAGAGGATTAAGAGAGAGAGAGATTGCAGTTAACTGGTTCATTCCCCAAATACGACAGTAAGAGGATGGAATCAGACTGAAGCTGGGATCCATGAACTCAGCCTAGCTCTCCTGTGCATCACTTGTTGCCTCCAAGATATACATTATCATGAATTTTGAATTGAGCGTGTTGCTGGGGTTTCAGCAGCCAGGCACTCTAATATGGGGAGGGAAAGGGGATAGGCCAAGTATCATCAAACCACTGCACATATGCCTGTCCCATGTTTCATAACAACATTAAAATGAGGATTAATTTGAGTGTAATAAATGCTTCTAAACTAGAAACATTCATTTTTCTTTAGAATTAACTATATTCACTTTATAAAGATTAAAATAATAAAGCGATGACCCTTAGGATGCTGCAAATTAATCAGATCATTTAGAGGATAAGAACTTTTAAAGAAATATTTGTATGTTTATACATAAATATATTCCTATATTTGTATGTTTTCATATTTTTCAGGTTTTGAGATTTTTGGAGAATTTTTTTAAAGGTTTGGAATATTTTTAGGAGACACATGAATATTACATGACCTAGGACAAAATGATAAGAATGCAGTGTTTAAGCATGTCTAATATTTAGGCTAATAATCTATCATTAGATTAACGAACAATTGAGCTAACATTACTGTTGTTTTATCAGAGCCTTGTTATAAATGTGATAAATCTATTTTTAAAGACATACTGGAGATGACAGAGTTTAGTACTACATAGAAACTTTGACTTTCTACTCATTAGTAAGACATCCTCTGGAAATTTACTCCCACGCATAGAAAATGTGTTTTCAAATGTTCTGAACTACACGTTATAGCTTCAATTATTCTGAATTCTGAATAAGGGCTCTGAAAGCACATAGATTTAGAAAACAAAAACCACTAAAATGGAAGACACTCCCTAGGTTTTTCAGACAGCCACGGTGCTCTGTTAGAATGGTTTCTGAAAGACTTTTATTCATTCAGTGGAATTTTCAGTGACTTGGAGAGTTCCTGTGTATCTATATTTTTAATTAAAAGAGGAGCTTACTCTAAACAAACACGGAGGCTTATGGTTCTGCTTGTGTGACAACATTTCACTTTGCCAATCATTATTGTTTGGTGAGTCATTAGAGGTCTGATAGGAAACAACTCTACAATATAAAAGGAGAGAATTGCAATTTAGTCTGCAGTAATTAAATGACTTGATAGCCAGTGAGGTTGGACTGGAACAAGAAATGAATGTTTTTTAGAAGCTACAATACAGCTTCTACAATGTTAGTTCAGCTTTCAGCACACACTGTTTGAATCAATCAGGTATCCCTGTGCCTACGCACTGCAGAAAAGCAAATAAGCTCAGTGTGTTTGACAGAAAAATGCCCTACAAGAAAAATATGGTCTTGATCTAATGTGCTCGAAATGCATGCAAATAAAATTAAGTCAGTTTTCTTATTTGAACAAAATTATGAAACATTAAATATGTAACTGTGAGAACCAATATTTGAACATGTTTCTCAGAATTGGCGGTTGTCCCTCTTTTTCCACTAAAATTTCATGATATTGAAGGTTTGGAGGAGTCATCGTTTATGTTCTTTTGTAGTGCTATTAAGATAGTAAAGTTTGTCTGTTTAAACAGTGTAAACTTTTTGCCTCCCCTCTTCAGACACAAATTGTCTCATAAAACAAATGATCTGAACTTATCAGTTCTTCTCTCTGACTTTTCTTTTTTGTAACTTTTTCCATTGCTTTGTGTTTGTTGCTCTAGTTCTAAGCTTAAACTCTGTGACCTTGTTAGAATGTCAGAATTTCAGGGTCAATGGAGGAAACTTCTTCTGTTTCTCCTACTAGCCCTGTAAAATTACTGGGTCTGTACCCTTGGCTTCTTACCCGCCACAGTGCTCTAAAAGAATTCAACTTAAATGAGTTCAGCTTGGGTATCAGGACAAATAACAAAAAGAATTTGTAGAAGTAAGGGAAAGAGTTGAAGAAGCATTAACAACATCAATAACAGCAATATGACTGCTTGCTTTCATAGGAAAGCCACTTGTTTGTCAAACATATGTACAGTAACTGAAGCAGAAAATAAAGGAACACAATAGAAAATTCCGTCAAGCTACATAACAAAAAAATAGTAAAGCCAGACAGCCAGAGAAGAAACAGGAAAGCTTTTCTGGATGGAGAGGCGGGAAGAAGTGCAGTATTTACATACAGGCCTCAGTTAAACCTTTGGAACCACGAGAGAGATGAAAGATAATTGAGGGTAAGAGTAGAGGTATTTTGAGATCTCACATAATGAAAGCGGAGATGTCTTGTTAATTACTTTCGGTTACTGGGCTATTTTTCCAGGAGTGAATGTAATCGCACACAAGGACCACGCCACCATCTAGTCTTCTACTCAGCTGTGTGAGTTTCTTCCATTGGCAAGATTTCTGGAGTGTTCTCGGTTGCTTGTATTTTAGTTTTAGGAAGTCCTTCATTCTACCAATTGTCTTGGTTTGGCCAATTCTATCTGTGTTAACTGAGAAACTCCCGTTAACATTCTTTACTGTTGTTCTTCCACAAAAAACCATTTCTTAGCCCTGGGTACTCTCTTTCCAACATTCTGTCCTATACCTAAGTCATCGAGACAGGATATGGTAGGTAAAACAAAGAATTCGTTTCTTTTTTGGTCCAGGATATAATCAGGTTTGTTTTGTTAATTGTGTGTACTATTTTTATTCATTCTCTGTTACACTGTTTTTATGAATTACTGAAAGCTTACATTGCCGTTTTATTATAGCACAGATTCTGAATGTCCACATCTTAATTGGGAAGTTTGCCAAAGAGGGAAATCATGGAGACTAGAAAGGAAAAATTCTGAGAATTTTATATATCTGTTTATCCTGGTTATTTTAATCATTATTTTCTATGACTTCTATGGCTTTTTTTCTGATTTAATTGTCACAGAACATTCAAAAGGATTCTATTTCACCATTTTGCTCCTACTAAGAAAAATCTAGAAAATCATCTGTGAATAAAGTCCTAGATAAAACATTCACATTTAAATCTGGCTGCTGCATATGAGATCAAATAATTTCATGTCTATTTTGCATTGTTTCTCAAAATACTGTGCACTAAACAGGAATTTGCATGCTAAAATATGAAAGACTTATGACCATTGCTTTGATCTTATACTTTTTAACACATTTCTTAATTTTCTCAAGCATGGACAAAATTTTGAGTAAGTATAATGATGGATACCATTCTAACAAGACAAGTTCCATATTTAATTATTTTTAAGATACTACTGACTTTGTGGTATAACACACTATTGAAGTTCAGATTTAATTTTCTGTCACTATATCACATAGTATATTTTCATATGACGTTTCTTCATAACAGTCATAGTTTGCTTTTCTCAGAATAGAATTGTTCAGTGCCCTTACAGCTTATGATTTTTACGTTTTTATACATAAACAGTTATTCATCAACATGCACCTCTTACAATTGAATAAAAAATAAGAAAAAAGTTTATGTAATTTCCTAGAGGTTTCTTTCAGTTCAATTGGCATTGGATATTTGGTTAATCTAATGTTTAGTTTTGTAATGTAACCTTTTTCCTTCTTTATTTGTTACTGAATATGATTAATATGCCAAGGAGATATTTTGAAAACTCCAAAGTCATTTGAGGCTTTGAGTGAGTAACAGAGGAGCCCGTGGGAAAGGAGGATGATGGAGAGGATCTCTTCGGCTTCCAATATTTACAGGTTGCATAAATCCTAGTTCATCATTGAACACACACACTGAGGGAGAAATGGAGATTTTATGTACTTGAATGATACAATTTTATCTATTAAAAGGTTGTCAATATATAGACAGGAACCAACCTAATCAGTTTTTTTTTTTCCAATCAACATAGAACTAGCTTAAGTAGAATAAATACCTTTTCAAGAAAACTAACCAATTAATAAACAATTCCATCTGTTTCAGGAGAGGTGTGAGCACTTGGTACAATTTACTTTCTCATAACTATAAATATCCTGACCAGCAGGACACAACACTGAAACCCTGAGGGTGGACTGGGAATGCTGGGCTGCTGGCCCAAGAAACACACGGACACACGTACTTGGTGGAAAAGAGTGCCTCTCGCTCTTTATTTTACTCCGTGTGTGTGTGTGTGTGTGTGTGTGTGTATCTTCTTCTCTAAGGGAGGAGGGGCTTCCTGGAAGTAATTATCTTCATTGAAGCAGGGAAGGAACTAATCATCTGTATTGAAACAGGGGAGGAACTAATTATTTGAACAGCAACAAGGGTGGAGGTTCTATTCCGCTTGCTTTACACAGCATGTTCTGGCCCAATACCCTGCTTGCTGTGGCCTTGCTTGCCCAAGGCAGGCTTTGCAATGCAACGGGCTGTCAGGTAGGCCAAGTCTAAGGCCCATAAGTCTGTGGCTCCTAACATATAAAATAGTTTATTGTTCTGTCAGTGTTAGCTCAGCTGACTCTGGTGACCACTCCCAAATTCACCTCCTGTGTTCCAAGGAGGGCTGTCTGGTTCAGAGCCTTCTGGGCCAGCT
Organism: Ochotona curzoniae; assembly: GCF_017591425.1. Lineage (NCBI taxonomy): Eukaryota > Metazoa > Chordata > Mammalia > Lagomorpha > Ochotonidae > Ochotona > Ochotona curzoniae. The sequence goes on from NW_024466599.1 coordinate 66,824,625, forward strand.
CTATCCTGAAACCCATTAGCCACACGGGTGGGAAAATTCTTAGTGTTTAAATCATCAAATCACTTTTGGTTTGGCTTCATCTACTTTTGCATTGGAAAAGTTCCTAATTCATATTAATAGAAATAACCATGACTCCCCTGTAGAGGAAGAGTCTGCTTTCTTCACTCACTCTGTGCACAAATGCAACACTATTCTAACTCTCAGCTTTTTAATCTGTGACTTTCAAACCATTCCCAAGCTTTGCCATTACACAAGTTGCCCCATGAAAGGGGAAGAGGAGCAGAATCACAGAGGTCTAGAAAACCAGGACCAACAGGCAATAACTTTTCTCTCCTGTAAAGATTTAAAGGTTAAATTCTATACCTGGAACTTATTTGGAAGCCACCATTGTGTGTGTGTGTGTGTGTGTGTGTGTGTTTGTGTTTGCTGTTTTTTAAAAAGTGTCTTTATTTACATAAGGTGAACAAATTTCATGCATTCCATGAGTTTCACAATACATTTACCGCCCTACACTTCCTCCTGTCCACCAGCATCAACCTCCTCACTAATTCTATCTCTTAAATTTTACAATGAGGGCCTGGCGTCGTAGCCTAGTGGCTCAAGTCCTCGCCTTGAACACGCTGGGATCCCATATGGGCACCAGTTCCAATCCCAGCAGCCCTGCTTCCCATCCAGCTCCCTGCTTGTGACCTGGGAAAGCAGTCGAGGATGGCCAAAAGCCTTGGGACCCTGCACCTGTGTGGGAGACCTGGAAGAGCTCCTGGATCCTGACTTCGGATTGGCGCAGCACCAGCTGTTGCGCTCACTTGGGGAGTGAATCATCGGACGGAAGATCTTCCTCTCTGTCTTTCCTCCTCTCTGTATATCTGACTTTCCAATAAAAATAAATAAGTCTTAAAAAAAATCTTACAATGAAAAACTTTCAGTTATTCAACAAAAACAAATGGAACAGCAAATAACAACCAACAAAATACACAGTTTCTCTAGAGTATAGAAAAGGCTGTAAAAATATAAAATTTCAAAATATCAACATCGCTCATATTGATTACATTTTTGCACTCTGTAGCTTAGTTATCACAGATCAGAAAAAACATATTTGACTTTTTGGGATTGGCTTTTTCACCAAGCCAAATAGTTTTCTGTTGCATCCATTTTGTCACAAAAGACAGGATTTCATGGTTTTTTTTTTCCTGGGTAGTATTCCATAGTGTATCTATACCAAATTTTCTTTTATAAGATTTAGTTATTTATTTGTTACTGGAAATGAAGATTTACAGACAGACAAATAGAAAGGTCTTCTGGCCACTGGTTCATTCCCCAAGTGGCCCCAATGATCTGAAGCCAGGAGCCAGCAGCTTATTCTGGGTCTCCCACATAGGTGCAGAGTGCCATCCACAAGAAGGGAGCTGTATGGGAAGTGGAGCAGCCAGGACATGAACCAGTGCCCACATGGGTTCCTGACACATACAAGGTGAAGCTTTAATCACTAGGCTATTGTACCAGGCCGTCAAATTTTCTTTTCCCAGTCATTGGTTGATGAACATCTAGGTTGATTATGTATTTTGGTTAGTAGTTTGAATTCAACAGCTATAAACATGGAAGGGCAGATAACTGGCAAAACCAGTAACTAACAGTGATTATATTACTCAGTTTTAAATACTTCAAGTCTACCAACACTATATAACCAGCAGTTTATTTATAATGTCACCCATTATGGATACAGCAGTTACATGGGGATTTACTATCAGAGGTATGCCAGCTTTCTGATAAAGCACAGCCTGGGAGGGGACAGGTGATGATACCTGAAATACTGAGGCTACGACTGCCCTCATGAGAGACTCGTGACTACCCTCAGGAGGAGTCCTGAATCCCAGCTTCCTCCCAGCCAAAACCATACATTGCAGGCTGCAGGAGAGTGAATTAATAGTTGAGAGAGCTCTGTTCACTTCTGTTTCTGTCATTCTACCTTTAAAATAAATTAAGTGATTTTCCATGTTTAGTATGAACGGCATTATTTAGTGGCAATGAGTCATTCCAGCGTTTGGGAGATCATTTAACACAATCATTTATGTGTCACTTTTTTCACTCAATTACTAAAAAAAAAAAATCGATGTTATCATTTACATAATTCTAGTATACATGATAAAGCACATTTCTTTAACTCATGGTTCACTAAGTAAGCAAAATTGGATATTAACATTTATTTGGTGGTATTTTTTTAAAAGACTGCATAAAATATCTCAACATCCTATGATAATTTGCTTTAGCTAAAAAATCATATTATTGTAGCTAAATTTGCCATTAAGCTCCAGATAGTCTTCAATTAGACAACTGTTGTGGGAAAAAAGGAAAACATATAGAAATGAGATTATGCATTTTTTAAAAAAAGTATTTTTTAGTGGTAGGTACATATCACTTCTCAATATCAGTTTTACTACTATAGTCATTAAAATATAAATGCATGATTGAAATCATGATTTTCATACCTTAAATCCTTTTCAGATTCAGTGAATCTATAAGTAATAAAGATTACTATCAATTTATAAATAATATAGATTGACACTAACATGAATTCTCAAGTTACTTTAGAATCAAATATTTCATTTGAAACAATCTTGAGCTTACAGAAAAACTGCAAAGATTATACAAAGGACTTTCACATACTGTTTACTCAGCACCTTGCTTTCAGATAATTTTGTCATCATTATTTAAAGTCCATAAATCCAATCGCTAATCTCTATGAAATAAATCTTTTCTCGACATTCCTCTTTTTTGACATGCAAATTCTTTTTCTAATGGAACAGTAGCCTTAAGCATAAACAACATGTAAAAAAACAGTTGTTTATTTCATGACAAGGCATTATAATAACTGAACATCGTCTATAAGTCTGAATAATCATGAATTAGAGTTAGAAAATTTCCTATCGTAGGATTTTCAAGGGTAATGTTAGCTTATTTACTTATGTCCCACCTATTTCTAATTAATTTTAATATAACTATTACATTAATAATTAGGAGAAAAAGAGGAAGAAATCTACAATGTAGAAATGAAATCTTGGATAAGTTTAATATTTTCATAACTTAGTTTTTAAAATTCTGGAGTGTATTGTCATTGAATATTGTAAAAACAGCCCACTTCCGGGCCCGGCGCGGTGGCGCAAGTGGTTAAAGGTCCTCGCCTCGCACACCCAGGATCCCATATGGACGCTGGTTCTAATCCCGGCAGCCCCCGCTTCCCTTCCAGCTCCCTGCCTGTGGCCTGGGAAAGCAGTCGAGGATGGCCCAAAGCTTTGGGACCCTGCACCCGTGTGGGAGACCCAGAAGAGGCTCCTGGCTTCAGATCAGCATAGCATCAGCCGTTGCGCTCACTTGGGGAGTGAATCATCGGATGGAAGATCTTCCTCTCTGTCTCTCCTCTCTGTATATCCGCCTTTCCAATGAAAAAATAATAAAAATAAATCTTTAAAACAAACAAACAAACAAACAAAACAGCCCACTTCCTTTAATGAATATACCCCATTTTTGGGAGGTCTAAAATGTGTAGCAGGTTGAAAGGCCAGACTCAGAGTTCTCTCAATTCTCAATAACATTGAAATTCTCAAGGTGTGTCCAACGTTCAGGATACACAAAGACTAAGGGGTCACTCCTTAGGTCTCAACATTAGGAAGCATTCCTAAGCGTATCCTCATGATTCTGTATGCACTAATTATTTATTGAATATAGATTTGATTCATTTCCTGTTTGTTCACAGTAGCCACAGCAACACTTGTCTGGACATGTGTCCATGAGGAATTGGCTTGAAATGACTAACTCATTTCACAAAGAGTAACAACAGCTCTTTGATTTGAATACTCTTCATTCCCCATGGACTCAGGCCAAATGAAACTGTCTTTACATCTCTTCCAGCATAAAATGTCCAAACACCATCTTAAAAGTTGAAGTGTATCTTCAGTTTTTAATCCTCTCTTGGAATATTTCTCCAATGCTAAACTGTCACATGACTTTTATGGCAATGAATACTATGAGAGAGAATAAAAGTTACTAAGATGAATGGAGACACAGGGGTGGGGACATGAATTTCCCTTATTTTCTACCACACTCCCTATCCAACTTGGACTCTCTCTCTCTCTCCACACACACACACATACACACAACCTGCATCTGACTTAACAACATGTGTCTGCATTGTTGAGAACTTTTATGTGAAGCCTTTTGAATCTGACCTTGCAGATATTCATGAGCTCTACTTTAAAAACTTATTTCTAGGTTACCAAAATCTTCTATGAAAGCAATTATCCCCAACTTATACAGAACCCTAGATTATTTTATTCATCATATGTCTCTAAGAAATGAATATATCTCAATCTTCAATACCTTATGGTATACACTCTTCTGTATTTCAGAGAAGTACTATTCAAGATACAGTTCAAATTACTTTCATTACATCACTGACAAATTCAAATTAGTTCATTCTATTTCAAGATTGCACTACATCTTTGTAAAAGGAAAAAAATAAACTAAAGAAACAGCAAAAGTCTAACATAGAAATAACTAAATAAGTTACAATACATTAGTTTACGTTTTACAGTCAGCAAAATATTTACTGAAGCGTGCAGCTGTATAAAAATATTTATGACAACATTACATGTATATATGATTGAATACATATATGTGACCTTAATAAATTTTTTGAAAGACAAAAATAATTTGAAGATGTGCTGATAGGGCAAAGAGAAATTTTGTGATCTTTTTGTGTTGAAATTGCACGTGAGTATGTTTCTTCATAAGTTTCTGTGTTTTTTCTACAATAAGCACATGTGAATTTTGATAACCATTAAATATTTTGTCATCAATAAAAATAAAGAAAAACTGTACTGATAGAAAACTAATAATTATTTTATGACTGAAAGCAAACTATATAATTTTATCAAAATGTTCTAGGGACATTCATATGGTTTTTGGAAAATGTGTGTTGGAAAAAAAATCGCACAGATATAATTTTTTTTAACACAAAATTATGTTATCTTTTAATTTCATTTTCCATGAACTCTGAATTACTCTAGTTATTATTAAAAAAATTGCCTCTAAAAATACATATAAAATACAGAATGTGTTCAGGCATGTTCTACCTCTGCTCTAAGACCAAATTCAAATTCCAGTGCCTTCAGCAAATCTTTCTACACCATTTAAGTCTCCATTGAAATGACCTTTTAAATAATTCAAAGATTTAATGTCTACCTATATAGACTAGTATTGGATTACATATGTCCTGTGTGTTTATGCCTCTAGGAAAGGGCCAAATGCATTATTACTCCATTTATTCATACTGCCATCAGTGTGCTGTCCACTGTTGGAGCGTTAATCAGAAATGGATTTTGGTTAGCATCACTTCTGATCATGATTAGCTGCCACTATCTATTCATTTGTAAAAATGATCTCATCCCAATTTGGATGATTGCTGCAACTTCATATTTTTTTAACCTTGCAGAGATGTTCAGTATTGGGCCGGTGCCGTGGCCTAGTGGCTAAAGCCCTCGCCTTGAACACGCCAAGATTCCATATGGGCACTGGTTCTAATCCCGGCAGCTCTGCTTCCCATCCAGCTCCCTGCTTGTGGCCTGGGAAAGCAGTCAAGGACAGCCCAAAGCCTTGTGACCCTGCACCCATGTGGGAGACCTGGAGGAGGTTCCTGGCTCCTGGCTTTGGATCAGTATAGCACCGGCCATTGCACTCACTTGGGGAGGGAATCATCGGACGGAAGATCTTTCTCTCTGTCTCTGCTCCTCTTTGTATATCTGACTTTCCCATAAAAATAAAAAATAAATCTTAAAAAAAAGGATGTTCAGTGTTATAGTCTATTTGGTATAGAGGTTATATACATGAATGAAATACAGTTTGTGCTATACAAAATGTAGTTTTCCTTGCTGGAAAACAATAAAATAAAAGCAACTTAAAAATACATCATTTTTTTTTCTCTGATAGGTCTATGGTTAGAGCTTAGGAGCTTACATGTTTCTTTCCTGCCCCCTCGCCCTAAATCCCACCATCCTCTATCTATTGTCTCACTTCTAAGAAGTTTACTGATATTGTCACATACAGGCAGCAAAATGCATGAAATTAAAAAAAGGAGGGGCAGGGCATTCCTTTCAAGCATAAAATATATAAACAGCATATATCATTGAAGACAAGTTCTTATTGACAAAATCTGACAAAGACTTGGTATAACACAAAATATAAAGTATGTCATTCATATTATATATGGGTTACATGCAACGCTGACAGAAATAAGGGAAATAAGGGATAGTGGGTGGGAATGAGGGCAAGAGGGAGGGGAGGGGGGAACTCTGTATATTCTTAAACATGTATATTAAAATACGTAAAATGTGCTCACTTTATATAACTAAAGAATAAATCTTTAAAATTATGTATACTTTTGTCTTTTGACCCATTTCAAAATATGTCTACAAGAATCTTTAAATTATATGCATGGTTTGTATTATGTTTACTGGAATTTAATTGGTTCATATATTTGTCATATAACAAAATAGTTCTATGATATTTGGGAAAATATGGAATTTATTGTGGAAATAATTATATCCTGTGGGAGCTAAGAAGTCTGTCACAATGACAGGAATGTAATAATGGAGAGTGGAGACAAATAACAACATTTTCTGGAGAGAATTTCCTTTCCAGGAACATGGATTAATCAAAAAGAATCAATACATTTCTATTTTAGAATAGGAATTAGTGTGAGGAATTTCTTCTATTGCTGAAGAGGAATTAATGGAATATTAACAGAAATTGTAAAATACTTTGTATTTCTACACTTTGGTAACCAAGATACCAAATTCTGAGCTATCCTTTCAAAGATGTTTCTACAATGGATTAATTAGAAAGATATAATGTTTTGCTTAATAGTAAAGGACAGGAAGGAATGCCTTCTGCCCACTTTAAAAGTAAAATTGGGGAAGTGGGGGTAGGTGTTTGGCTTACTGGTTAAGCTGCCAGATGGGATGCTGCATCTCATATTAAGGTATTTTGGGTTGAGTCTGCTCCCAATTAGAGCTTTCTACTACTGCATACATCAGGAGGCAGCAGGCAATGAGTCAAGTGGTTGGGACTCTGCCACGCACGCGGGAGATCTGGTTCAACTTCCTGGCTTCTGCCTTCAGCTTAACTGAGCTCTAGGCAGTGAAGCAACAGCTCCCTGAGAGTAATAAACAGAATTTAAAAAGTCAGTTTTCCTAAGCTGTATGTTTTATCCACTACAGTAAAACCCATCGCAAGCACAGGTACCATCTAGCCCTCTTCATATGAATCTGTGGAACTTAGTGTTCAGAAAATCCCATGAAAATGGTTTGTAATTTTGTGATACAGTGATTAATGCTACTGCTGTGAATAAAAAACTGCCCTGTATCACAGAATAAATGTCTTGAGTCTTCTAATAGCATCTACGAAAGTGTGGAGAGCTTTAGAGAAGCTTGCCTTGCTAACGTGCAAGTGGATAAATTGAACCTCCATACAATTTATTCATAAATTGTTCATAAATTGCTGATTGTAGATTATGTGATTTCAATGAAAACATCTAATAATGGTATGAAACTTGGGCTGAAACCAAGAACTCGGAGCTCTTGGCGGATGTCACGTGCTAGGGATCTAGCACGTCTGCATGGTTGCAAGCCAGCTCTCAGGAGAAGAGGCGCTACTTAAATCCAGGTGGCATAATATCGGATATGGGCTCTGCAAATGGAGTTTCACCCACTGTGCCACAGCAGCAGCATGGAAGCTAGGCAATGATAATACACAGGTTTTGATATTGCAAAGCTTATTTAAGTTCTCTATACTCCAATTTCCCCATGCCCCCCCAAAATCCTACTTTTCATTCTGATCATATGCATTATATGAAATAAATAGGTAAAGTATTTGAAGAGCGCCAGCCACATTGTTTCCACTCAATAAACATTATCACAACCAATTAGATGAGGAATTATACCTAAAAGCAATAAATACAGAATTGCATCGAGCAGAACTGACAGCAGTTTGTTTTATATGGTTAATCACACTTGGCTGGCACAGTACAAGAAATGTTTTGAATGGATATAGTGATATTATTGCTTTTGAGTGTGACACACGGCCCTGGAAATTCACATAAGGCACAAGATTGGATGTTTCTAATTATATTCAAGAGGGATTTCTTTGTATTGTTAAGCTTCCTTTAAGAAATTCTATGAATCAACGAAGGAGGGTTAAAGATCAGGAGACAAGGAGGAAGCGCTGCACCATTTCTTGCCTGTAAGACAGCCAAGGTGATCTGTTTTTGTCTCCTTCTTCCCTCATGTCTTGAGTTTTCGATATATCACACCTGTGTGGAATTCCACTCAACATGGAGACAGTGGAGGCTCATGGATGGTTGGCTGTCTCATACGTGAACTAGTGTTGGATCGTCATATGGGTAATGCTCTTGATAGCATTCCTTGAACAATTTTTCACTAATGATTCAGAAATTGATGAGACACAATGTATCAGGTGAAAGAAATGTAATTAGGTAAGTGTTTGGTGTGAGATGTCATGCTTCTATTACCAAGAATTAGGCTGGTTTAATGTTTTACGGAGAGTAAGGACTTTTATGCCCTTCTTGTTTCTTTCCTCTGTTGTTTTTGTTTGCCTAGGGGCTCCTTCTGAAACCAAATCAGTGTTTACAATTCTTTCACCTTCTTGCTATGCAGGTTTCTGCATATGACAGTAAGGACAAGTGCTCTAAAGTTCTATGAATTGATTCTTGTCTTTTAGTAGGCCTGTACGTCAAGGCTGTGACATTTTAAGAGTTTTAGACTTTTTTATCCGTAGAGAAAAGGATGGAATGGGCCTATGGCTGGGTTGCCTCCCATTAGAGGCTCTGTTAAAACACAACTTCATTATACTTGAGAAATAGTTTTGTTTGGGAACAAAATTATTTATTACAGGAAAATGGAAGATATGGCATGAAAGCCTAGTGGTTAAATCCTCACTTTTCGTGAGCTGGGCTTCCATGTTGGTGCCAGTTTGTGTCCCAGCTGCTTCACTTCCCATCCAGGTCCCTGGCTGTGGTCTGACAGGGCAGTGGAGGATGGCCCAATGCCTTGGGACCCTGCACGCATGTGGGAGAGATGGAAGAAGTTACTGGCTCCTGGGTTCAGATCGGTGCTTTGGCTGTTGTGGCCACTTGGGGAGTGCAACAGCTGATGGAAGTTCTTTCTGTAGCTATTTCTCTCTGTAAATCTGCCTTTCCAATAAAAAGATCTTAAAAAAAAAACAAAACTAGAATTCCTAAGTTAATATTTCCACATAGCTAATTTAGCCAACTCTGCCAGAAGCACACATTTCATTTTTAATTTTTTTTCTCTCTTCTGCACCTGAAGATTTGGCTCCTGAAGGTAAAAATGTTGGGTAGTCCCTAAAGCTAGTCCCTGCAGTTTTTAATCATAAGATGGTAATTTACCAAGGCTCCATCAATTCACTAAGACCCGCTTTGACTTTCCCCCAGTAGTGTCTCTCTCACTGACTTCTTTCTAATAAATTGTGTGTCTCAAGGTTTGCTTGTCTGTCCAATTTGACAAGGCCAGCTTGTCCTCTGACACACATTCTTTGGTGGATATAAAAGGAGTTATTGATTTTTCATTTGCTCAGTTTTTCTTTCTTATGAGGTTGGAAATGGCACTTCACAATTTCTTCATATGTTGGTCCAGAAATTGTAAGTCTGAATTTTTCATGGGGGTCGTTTATCTATCTAACTCTACAACTATCTATCTATTCGATATGATGCTCTTCTTAGATTGTAATTTGAATGTGACTAAACAGAGTTTCTGAAGGAATTTCATGTTTGGGATATGGCTATCATCTCCAGGAAGCATACATTTTTCTTGGAAAGATTGCATTTTCCCTATTTCTTTGCATATTTAGCTGTGAGACCAAATTGTAATCTAAAGGAAAGTGAGCAACAAGTGACTTGGCTCACAAAAACAAATTCTACAACAATCGTTACTCTCTCACTTTGTAAGTGTAATGGGAAAGACTATGAATATTCAGAGCGGCACAGAACCATGAAAAGGAAGAAACTAGGGTACCTCACTGCCTCTACATAAGCACATGTATCACTTTCTCCCTCCTGTACAGTAACTTATACAGAACTTTAACATGGACAGGAACTAAACTTTTCACAAGGTGAAATTCTGGGTGGTATCATTTTTTTTTTTTATAGCAGTCCACCATGACCACTGCAGAGAGGAGAAAATTTCTCTGAGGAGAAAAAGGACACAGAAAAGCAGAGCTGCAATCATGTATGCAGTTGGGTTGAGGTTTGGGTACACTGCGATAAACAGCACAGAAAAAAATTCATGGTGAGACTATGCTACAGTGCTACCTGCTGCTCCCATGCACAATTGTCTATGCACGCTGGACACCAAATATAAATGTTGAGCTCCTGATCCACTTGAACCCCTACAAACTAGTGCACAAATGTTATGCACTGTGCAAGATAGAGTTTAGATTCTGGCACTAGAATTGGTGAATGTCCTTATTTATTTGAATGAATAAGATACATAGACCAAGATTTCCTGTTCATTGGTTCCCTCTGCAAATGCTGCAACAGCCAGAACTAGACTGAGCTGAAGCTGGCAGTCATGAATTCAGTCTCTCATGTGGATGGCTAGAACTCAACGGCTTGAATAATCATCTGCTGTCTCCCTTAGACACACTGCCGGCAAGTTGGAATCAGGAGTGTAGCCAGGACTTGAAGCTAGCATTCTGATGTTGGGTGCCGGTATCCCAAGTAGCATCTTAATCACTACACCCCATCCTCCTCTTCAGAGAATTTCTTACAGCTCTTCATTCAATGTATTATTGTGTATACTGCTCACTTAATCATATTACTCCCCCTACCTTGAATATCTTTTTATCCTTTCACTTTCCTATGCTTTTTCTTCATTCAAGAGCCAGCATGGTTGTCTCTTACAAAAACTCCTCTGCAGTCCTGCAGTCCAAGTTAGAACATACATAAATATTTCTAGAATTGCACAAGGTAAAAATCACTTTGCTGTGATGTGGAGGAAAAACTTTAAAAATGCCTGCATTGAGAAATCACATGTCCTGTGACTGGAATATTGACAACAAGGCCTGGCAGCTTGCACATGATCAATGCTAAGTATCTGTTTTATGCCTGGGAATACTTTTCACATAATACAGACTTGAGAAGTGGTGACACACTTTCTGCCTAACAAAAGGTTTCTATCTGGATTGAAGAGATAAGCCTGAGTAACTAACCAGTGATTCTTGGAATTAGATGCAACAAAATCACCTGTTCAAAATGTAGATTGCTGGGTGATTTTCATTCAAGTACTTTGCAGACTTGAATCTCAAATACTGTCTGTGATTATCCTGAATGACAAGCAATCACTGGCGCCTAGTTTAATGTTGGCAGGCATTCAACCAATGTACACGAATGTGAGTGAAATGAGACAATTAGGCCATGAGAGAAAAATAGATACTACAGAGAATTGACCTGCATAAACTATAGACTTGTAGGATTTCACATAGAAGATATCGGTATGGGCCAGCACAGGAAAGAAGGCATTAAAAAATTAGAATTTGATCTGAGTATTAGAATAACAATCTGAGTATTCTAATAACAATTAGAATAACAAGCAAAACAAAACAAAATAAAACAAAAAAAAGAATAACAAGCAGAAAATTCTAGATTTTAATGTCAGATCCATCATGCCACAGCTACTGAACTACTCACAGCCTCTATTTCTTGATCTACAAATGGAAGACCTTATAATAAATGTTATATATATATCTTCAATATTAAGTGCGGAGCTGAGTACATGACTGCATTTGCTCATTCTGTGTCAACCATCTTTCCTCAAAGAATGAACCGTATTTGTATAGAGTTACATATTAGGTTGAAAATGCTGTATTAGTTTAGAGATTATCTTTTCCACCTAGCGATCTAAACCTGGTATTTATTGTTCAAACTGTCCATTTAATTGTGGTTTATAAGTTAAACAGGGACAATCCACATCACAAGGAAATTATAGAAGCAGAATTTTACTGTGAACAATTAAGGAAGAAATATTAAAACTAAGTATTTATATAAATTTTAGTTTGTATTTACTTATTTTCTTTTAATTTGAAAGCCAGCAGAAGTGGATGGAATTGTTCCATCTGCTGGGACACTCCCCAAATATCCACAACAGCCGGGGGTTGGCCAGGCCAAGGCCAGGACTCATTACTCAGGGCACCCACTTATCTCAGTCATTATCTGTTGCTTCCCAGGGTACATAGTACCAACACTCCTGATCATACTATTAGAATCAGAAACAGAGCAGCTGAGATCAGAACCTAGGCACCTGAAAGTGGGACACAGGCATCCCAGGTGGTGACTTGGTGACTGCACCCATCACCTATCTTGTATATTTATATTGCCTTAGAAGAAAATGAGCCTCAAAATGTCCTGCAGTTGATAAAATATATTGGTACTTAGATGCTGGAATTGGTTTCATCTGTGTCCTAAAATGGAGTTGTATGTTACATAAAGAAAAGAGACAACTAAGATTAGCATTTCCTGGAGGTTTAAAATTAAAAAAATTTAAAATCTTAAGAATCCAATTTGTATTGCTCATGATTTTAAAGATTATACATATTTTAAACTTATATTTTTTCTAATTTTAATGTACTTAAAACAATGCAGATATAAAAAAGGGTCAGAGAGCTCACACAGATTTAATAGATTCACTTGATATGTAAATATTATATACTTGTACAGATATACTGTTTTAAAAATGAGTATAAACTAATATATTACATGTGATAGTAACACAAAGAATAATAAAGATCACACAATGAGGAAATAAAGTTATATTATTATATAAGGATTGTGATTCAGTGAAAACAGTATTTATAAGTTATCCATAAACTGAAAAATATAACATGGACATACATGAAAATGAACAGATGACAGGAAATGTGGTATTTGTCTCTCTGTCTGGTTTGAGTTTTTAAAGAATTAGTCTGTTTTCATTTTCATTGCATGTAAAAGCATGTTTACACTAAATTTGGAAATTAAAGTTATTGTCAGTTTAATGATTGTCACATCCTTTACACTTAATATTTTCCTAATCTACTCAAACTTAAAGGAGATCTTTTACATTTTGCTTATTTTTAAAAGTTTTCTTTTCCCCTAGGAGATGTCTCCAAGGTAAGTTAGTCTTACATGTGTGATAATACCTTGATCTCTCTTTCACATTGATGACAATTTTGATCAGTTTGGACCTTATGCTCGAAAGCGTAAGCTTTCCTATCTTCTTATATCTAAGAGTTTGATGAACGGTCTTGTTTTATATTTCTTTATTTTTACGGTAAGCCAAAATGTTCTCATTGGTTTATTGCAGGTCTTTCACTTTGCAGATGTAGTTTGTGGGTTGTAGTGGATTTTCTTCTTGTACTCTGTCTTAATTCTTCAACGGAAGGAGGATTCATTGTGTTACTTCTCTATGCTCTGGTTGTCTTCCATCAGCTTTGTTGCCCTGATGGAACACCTAGTCTGTGTTAGTGAACGTGATAAGTCTCTGCTGCCTGTGTTCTGACTTACGGATTTCTCATTTTACTTCTCAGTTCAGGCAGAGCTTTCACAGCGTTGGTCATGGTTTACTGATTCTCTTTTCCGCAGCCTTTTGGCTCTGAGTTTGTCAAGTTTTTACATACTGATGCAATTTCCTCAGCTTTGGTAGTCAGAGCTTTTATTCCAAGTAAAAAAGAAAATGAAAGTTTTGCATTCTGTAGTTTTATTTTTGTCAAGTTAGTGACTCAATTGTCTGTGAAAAGTAAATAGAGCTAGAACTGGGGTAGATTACACAATACGGAGCAGCACTGGGAAAACAGGCCATCTTTAATATTTTAGCTCTTGCAATATAAATATCTAGTACTCTGTACTTCTGCCTCTAACTGGTATTATTAATCTATGTTGAAGTTTTAATTTACAGTCTACATCTCTTTTGTAAAAATCTATTTGTTGTTAGCAGGGAGAGAACAGATTTCATGCATTTTATAAATATAATCCTAAATAAAATACCCATATTTTTCTCTCTCCCGCAATTCTCCCTCCTCCCTTACTTTCTATTTATTTTCTTTACTTTTTTCCAGAACATATCTTTACTTTTCTCCTTACTCACAACCCTGGTACAGAACAAACCATAATGCAAAAGTAGGTGGCTATAAACAATCATCAAGTCAGAACATACCAGTTTCATTCTTATACAGGGATTTTTGTATTTACACTAACTATGACATATTGGATGAAACACGATATGAGCTTTTTGGGGACTGGCTTGCAATGGTCTCTAATGGCATCCATTTTTATTGCAAAAAAACAGGATTTTATTTCCTTTTAGGATAGTTGGTTATTGATTTGTGGACTAATTTGGGGGGGGGGCGGGTTTCTGTTCTGTTTCATTGACTTGTAAATCTATTTTTGTGTCAGTACCATGCTGCTTTGATGACAACTTAGTTGTAATATGTCCTGTGATGCCTCAAGATTTGTTCTTGGTATTTAAAACTGATTTAGCTTTTGGGGGGCATCTCTTGTGTTTTCATATGAATTTTAGAATCTTAATTCCTATATCTGAGAAAAAAGTATCTGGTATTTTGATTAGAATAGTATTAAATGTGTAAACTGGCTTGGGTCAGATTGACAAATTAAATCTTCCAATGAAAATGGGAAATTTTTCCATGTTCTGGTGTGTCTTCAAAAAAAAAAAAATTACTATGAATTGAAACTCCTTGTCTCTGAATATCCCAGTGTGAATGATGTGACCATTTCAGAGCAAATCGCTATGATCAGAAAATCCAAGTTTTGCTCTTCCACATCTATTTGTCTTTCAAGAAATTAGCCATTAGTCCAAGGGAAGACTTTCATTTTAATCAGAGGAAAAATGTGTATGCATAAAAAGGGGGGTATAAACATTCCAGATGAGAAAGTTATAAAACAAAAAAAATATTTATCTCCCACTCATCCTGCATTGTGTGCTTTTTCCGTGCTTTAAATACGCTGTAGCCTTTTCCCTAATAATCTGTTTTATAATTTTTGCTAAGTTTCTATATGCAACTCTCCCATATTAGGGGGACAACACATAATATTACAGAAAGAGGACGTGGGAAAATGCATAAACACAGTGGGCCTATCCCACAGGATATGATATTAATATATCTATATTTCTGTATATGTATACAGTGTTTACACATGATGTAAACATGTTAAAATGGCAAAGCTTGCTAAAACATTAAAATTTTCCTAGTATTTCCTAGTATTTCCTTTTATTACTTAAAATATCTGTTACTAGAATAATACAAAATCATTACAGTTTCAAAAACACAAATATAGTAAACATTCAAGCTGCATTTAGTGTCATTAGTAACTATAAATAGGCACAGTGCTATGTTTTCCATTATCACACACATCCCTATAAACTTGATTTTGCTGAGTTGAACTAAGCACTTTCATTACAATATTTATCTAGTTAAGTATTTCAGTTGTTGTATTGCCTGAAGCACTACAAATGCTTGCTTACTGACAGGAGTCTTGGCAGTATAGTAGAATGGCTTTGTGCTGTTTTCTTAGCAAATGTTTATTTTTCTTCTTCAATGGACATGACTATGTGGTAAAAATTAAAAACTGCATCAACATTAATTAATAGGACTATTTTGCTTAGTTTTAATACTTGACTTATTTATAACACTTAATTATTTTTCTCTTCTGTTTTTATACCAAATGTATCCAAAAGCATATTTTAGTGTTGGTCAGACATGGAGGACTACTCCATAGAATTGAGAATGTCTTAACAAATACTCCCTTTGACCCACATTTATCAAAATATGCAGTTGCCATGAGCACTTTCAAAATGATTCTGGTGGACATTTATGCTCTTATTATCTTTTTACAATTGTGACTCTGTGGTTTTTGAAACTGTAAAATCTGTTCTGAAAACCACTAAGGCAGTGAATTCAACATATGGAAATGGCCTCTAATGAAGAGAAAATAGTAGAAGCATCCATGTTTTTGCAATGTGAAAAGACCAATGCTTAAACTGACAGCATGAAACTGGGGATTCAAAGGGCATGAAATGTTTGTAAGTCAGCATTTGTTATTTTGATTTTATGCAAAGTGAAACCATGAACATAAAAATATTTACATTAACATAAGCAGTGAGTGAATTTTACCTTATAAAATAATTCCTCATTGTTGTAAATGCAAGTTATCTGGATTCATTATTTATATATTGTAACTAATGCAAATTCACAGCATAAAGGATGGTACACTGATTGTAAAAGCTTGGAAGGAACAAAGGAAAATCCTAGGTTCTTGGCGGCTTGCCGCTTAACGCAGAAACACCAGGTTGACAGTGGAGAGAAGAAAGGGAAGGTGAGTAGAAAGTGAGAGAAGGTGCTACTTGAGGTGGCTCAGATTGCCATCCTACTTCTACCTGCAGGTCAAAACTTGGGAGATTATATTCCCTGCATTTTAGAGAAACAGGATGACAGAGAGGAAAGGATAAACTAAGCAAAGAGGCGCCATTTTCATAGCTTGGAATACAATGCTATTCCTTCTATTTGGTTGTATCCCTGTCAAAACGCTGATGAAAAACACTGGAAATGTAAAGGTTACTAAACCATTGCTTATGGATTTTAACTGACAGATACTATTTCTGTAAAATGCAGACCTTATTACTGCGATTTTCAATCTGCATACACACACACTTGTATTTATACATGTATGTGTGGCACTTTACTAAGACTAAATTCAACTAGCGTAGTTTCATTTCATAGAAATGTCAGCTTTAGAAACATTTCAATTCAATAATGATTTATTAAGACCCTATTACATGTCAGGTCTGTTGTGGAGTCTGTATTACATCTAGATGAGTAACACAGACAGCTGAGCAAATACCAAAAGTAAATAAACCATGTGCAAGCATACATAATGTAAGAGTAAAAAGGTGAATAAAAATACATGGAATAGAGAGCCTGGAGAATGAAAACTATGAAGAAACTACACCAGAACGAAAACCTTTCAGAATATACTAGAACTTTAGTTCCCTTATCTCTGTCAAACAAAAGAAAAACACTGAAATTCAGGTAGTACAGATGACATGTCAGTAGCTAAAAGATTGAGCTGTTTCCTGCAAAGGATGACATGGCTCCTTGGATATTTAGCATCCACTCTAGTGTTGCTTCCATGTGACTATGGCTAATGCATATCAACTTCTTTTTATGTGCCCAGTATTGTTGTACAGTCCAAATTTATCCTCCCAACAATTCTATGAAAGAAGTTTTTGTATTTGCTTTTAAATAACATGAAATATAATGAGCCTTAATTGGTCTTGGTACAAAGAAAATGCACAAAATGTTAATTCACGTATGCCTTATTCTATAGCACTAAGAAGAGGTCAACAGGTAACAAAATATTTGGGTAGATGGATATTCACTACGCAAAGTGTATCATCTATGACAAAGAACGAAGGAGTGAGTGGAGAGGAAAAGTAATATATTAGTTATCTGTTACATAACTATGACCAAGCCATACAAGCATAAAACAGAACCTCATTTTGCTCAGAAGTCTTTGGATCAGCTTGTCAGGACAAGGCTAGACTGATCTACAATGACCTTTTCTAACTGGCAGTTGTGTAGCTATCAGCCAGGGAACAGAGGTGACTGGCCCACAAATCTTGTTTGGCCATGTTGTGCTGACAGATTTCAAATATTCAGAGTGGAAGCATACAAGACATTTTTGGGTACTGAGTTTGGACTGCATATAGTATAAATTCTGCTACATTCTACCAGCCAAATCAAGTCACATGATAGTAGGAAAATAAAGTGTGCCTTTCTTTGGGAGGTACTGAAGAAAGCTGTTGCCACTTTTTGCAATATTACAGATTGTGAGAAATAAAGAGATGACCTGGAAAGAAAAGAGGAAACAGTAAAGTAACAACAGAGAAGTACACAATGTTGTCCCTACAATCACTGAGGACAAATAAAATGAAAGTTTGGAGTGAGGTTCTTGACAATTTTTTAAAAAAAGATTTATTTATTTGAATGGCAGAGTGTCAGAGGGAGAGGAAGATACGGGAGAGCGAGGAGCAGAGAGAATCTTCCATCTGTTGGTTCACTTCCTAAATGACTGTAACAGCTGGATCTCAGCAAGTCTGAAGTCACAATCCAGGAGCTTCTTCCAGGTCTCCTACAAGGGTGTAGGGGCCCAATGCCTTGGGTCATCCTCTGCTGACTTCCCAGGCACAGTATTAGGAAGCACTTAGGACTTAAAACAGTACCATATAGGACACTGACTGCCCATTATGACAAAGTGCCAGCCCAGAAAATATGCTTTTTTTGTTTAAATGATTGAAGGTTCAAATTTTTTTCATAAGATGTGTTTGGAGCATTGCTCTCACTTGAGGTTTACTCCTAAAGTTTGTCACACATGAAAATTAGCTCTGATTTTGAAAAACTTTATAGGTATAAATTCTTCACACTTTTTGTATGAGAAAATTAAAAGACGAGCAATTTTGCAAATACAAGTTACGAGATAAAACAGCATTACAGTTTGAACAACAGGACATATTTTAAAAAGTAAAGTTTTATCTTTGTTTTTTATACCTCAGTATGTCCCCTGGCTCTTCTCTATAGTCAGTTCTTCACTGAGCACCTTCTGTGTGTGAGCCTTGCATTAGGTGCAGGATAAACAATAATGAATAAAAAAACATGTCACTGCTTCACACGGCTGATACTCAGAGCCTGCTTTGTCTTATTTAGAATCTCAGCATTCTCTCAAAATCTTCAGAGATTTCAGTGCTTGGGGGAGGGGGGGAAGGCAATCACATTTTGACAAATATCTGTGGGACTGTAAACAACGCTTATCCTGCTCTCTGCCTGGGGAATAAGAGAGAAATTCTTTTTATCTTAATTAGAGCATAGGTTGGGTGTGAAAAATGAAAAATTGAAGAAGCAATAAAAAGTCCACTTCACTGCTTATTATTTATTCTCGATGTGTGGCTTTCATTGTGTTTATCTTCCACACTAGATTATGAATTCCTTAAGGACAAAGACCATATCTGCTTTGCTTATCACAATATTTGGTATATAGATAGCATCATTACCTTCTGTATAATTAATTCCTAACCAACCCAGCTTGTGAATATAACCATCTTAAATTACCTTGGGTACAAGGCCCTTTTTTTTTTAATGAAGCTGTAATATATTTGCTATATCAACTACTATTTATATGTAGAGAAATAGAATTTGCATTGAATTTTGTAATGGTGATACATGTTACTAACTACATTAAAATAAATAAAGTTCTGTCTTACGAATCCCAATTTAGTCTCTGCAATGTGATATTATTGCACAGTGTTACATTTTGGATTTTATATCACATCATATCTACATTGGTGGCTAAATTTGATAACTACTCACTATTTTTTATTATGAAAAAATGAAATATATGTAAATGTGTACAAAAACGTGCAATTCAACCAAGTTTTCACAAAGTTCTCACCAAAATACTATCAATAGTGTGTTATTTGGCCTGGTACATTCATCACTTTATTCTGTATATCATTTTGAGGAAACTGTGTAGCACCATTAAGTAGATAGATAGATAGATAGATAGATAGATAGATAGATAGATTTTTTAAGTGAAAGAAAAAGATAATTTTCCAGGGGGGAAAAAACCAAAATAACAAAAAAACAGAAGAGTATTATTATCCACAGAAATTTCCTTTTGCTATTCTGTGTAGTTATGATAATTAATATTAATGCGTTACTTTTGCAGGGTAGTAATAGATCACAATTTAGTTATCCACTTTTCTGTTGATGGACACTGCATTGAAATCTCTTTGCTATGTAAGCTAAGAACACACACGCATGCCTTTCTGACACACACACATATATGTATACACTATATGGAAACATTCTGTCTTGTGAAGACTGATGTCATTGTCACAGTGTATACAAATCTACAAATGTAATAGATAATTCAAACTGATTTCCAGATTTAAGATTTGCATGCCTGAGTCCAGAGTAGTGGCATAGGAAGCTAAGCCTCCATCTGAGACACCGGCATCCCATATGGGTAATGGTTTGAGCTGAGGCAACTCCACTTCTTATCCACTTTTTTCTTATGCTCTGGGGAAGCAATGGAGGATGGCCCAGGTCCTTGGGCTCCTGCATCCCTGTGGGAGACCTAGAAGAAGCTCTTGGCTCCTGGCTTCAGACTGGTCCAACTCTGGCTATTGAAGCCATGTAGCGAGTGAACCAGTAGAAGGAAGATTTCTCTCAGTGTCTCTATCTCTCTTTTTCTCTCTGTAACTCTGCATTTCCAAACAAACAAACAAAGAAATATTTTAAATAAATAAGAGAATTTACATTCTCATCACTTTTTTTGTTACTATATTTCTTTATCTTATCCACTACTATCAGTTCACTCTAAGTGCTACCTATAAGTTTGATTTGAATGTCCCTATAATTAGTAACATTGAGGAAGCTTTTCACCCACATAGTGGTCCTTCTGGTGTTGCTTTGAGCAAGCAGATGCATTCAGGTTTGTTGCTTCTCAGTTACTGTGATAGTCTGAGTAGGAAATAACTACCAAATTCATTCAGATCACCAAAGCACAATGTCTTACATTAAAGGTACAACAGGATGGAAAATTAGCCTAACCATGATACTTCCTATGTCCTTATTGATTCATTTTTTTCTGTATTTATACCACAAGTCAGACAGATATAGAAAATTATTCATTGCCGGTATGAATATTCTATTCTCCTTATAGTTAAAATAATTTTAATTTATAATTGTAGGTCATATTTCAATTGTACATTTAGTGTTCATGTATATTCTGGCTATTTTGTCAATTTTGTTTTAACAAAATAAATCTTTTTATCTTTGAAATGTTTTCAGTGTTACAGTATAATTGAATACATATTAGTCTGACACATTCGTTTTTCAATATTGTTAACATGCTAAGCATTTTTATCCTTTTAATTTCAATTTTTCTATATACCTTATTATGACTGTTATAATTACAAATAGAGTTAGACTTTAGTTTTTTTCAATGAAATGTGAAAATACTTATCTTTCAAGTGTATCATTCGGTGCATTTATATTTAATGTAAATATTGATGCATTTTAATTTTAGTAAAATAATTTTTTAAAAGATTCATTTATTATTATTTTTTATTTGAAAGGCAGATGTACAGAAAGAAGGAGAGACACAAAGAAAGATCTTTCATTCTCTGGTTCACTCTCCAAGTGGTCACAAAGGCCAGAGCTGAGCTGATCTGAAGTCAGCAGCCAGGAGCCAGGAGCTTCTTCCAGATCACCAGTGTAAGTGCAGGGTCCCAAGGTTTGGGCCATCCTCTACTGTTTTCCTAGATCACAAGCTGGGAGCTGGATTGGAAATGGAGCAGCCAGGATTAGAACTGGTGCCCATTTGGGTTCCCGGCAGATCAAGGTGAGCATTTAACCACTAAACGATTGCACAGGGCCCTTAAGTAAAATACTGTTATATTGTATGCACCTTCATTCTGTTTTAAAATTTCTGTGTGCGTGTGTGTGTGTGTGTGTGTGTGTGTGCTGTGCCTTCTACCAACAGAAAGGTTTTATACTTGTTTAGTATTGTTTAATACAAAATAACAACACACTTCACTGGTATATCAGATTCTGATATAATTAATATTTTGACATTGGATCAACTTAATATTAAGCTCTTAGAATACACTTAAAATTCCCTTGACTTACATAAAACATAAAAAGGTTATCATATATTTTTGCTATGAATGCCCACTTTCAACAGTCAATATCTATTTAAAATTTCATACATATTTTCCTTTGTAAAAATTTTATTACTATAATTTCTGCCATTATGTAAGCATTTTTCTATTACCTGAAAAATAAATTTCTCATTATTTATTCTTGGCCAATTTGTCATAAATTCATCTATCATTTCACTGAAAACATAATTAGTGCATTTTTCTTCCTGAAACACATGCTTCTGGGTTTGGAATTCTAGGGGGCATACTCATGTCTGCACATGTTGAAGGTATGAAACTATTTCTCACTTCCATTAATAAATTGGTAAGTCAGTGGAAACTGTTTTACATCAGTTGTGCTAGGATGTGCTCATTCATTCTTCAATTGTTAATTTTTAACCTTATCTATTTCATGTATCTTTTGAATACTACTTCATATTTTCCTTAGTTGAAAAATTCTTAAACGTTTTTCCTATTCCATTCTGTCTTTTTCATGTGACATTCTTATCTTGTCATTTGGTGTTTCTAAATTAAAATTATTTTGGATAGTGTATTCTGATCTTTCTATCAGTCATTTAATTTCTTTATAAAATTCCAATTTGATTATACCTTAATTGGTTTTACAACATATTTTAAATTCTGAAATTTCCATCACTTTGGTCTCCTAATTCTCTCTTTTTTTCATGATTTCTAATTATTTTCCCATATTCTCAACCTTTGTTTTTAATCTCGAACACTGTTAGTTAATTGAGAACCTGTGTTTGATTTCCTCCAAATTAAGTTTATACGTCTGCTTTAATTGTTTGTATCTACTATTAATCATGATGATTTCTATGTCTGGTAATTTTTCATTGTGTGTTGAAGAATGTCT
The DNA here is from genome assembly GCF_017591425.1 of Ochotona curzoniae. Classification (NCBI taxonomy): domain Eukaryota; kingdom Metazoa; phylum Chordata; class Mammalia; order Lagomorpha; family Ochotonidae; genus Ochotona; species Ochotona curzoniae. The sequence goes on from NW_024466599.1 coordinate 66,847,332, forward strand.
TTGAAATATTATTTGTAGAACTAGGCTACTGCTATTTTGATGTCAAAGAATTTCAGTTTATTTTAGGCCAACTTCTATGGATATTAGCAGTGCAATACTTCAAATTGAGAATGGGTTGGCTAGGATCTCTACTTAAGTTAGTACATGCCCATTTACCTGTTTAATGGAAAGGTACTGGTATTCTTAACCCAAGTACAGATTTCAATCAAGTCCACATTCATTGATTCCTGAACTCTAGTTTCAGTATTAACAACATAATTCTCAAAATTCCTGTTCAGTGTCTTAGGTTTCTCCTTTCCTTATTTGGGAAATAACAACGGAAAAAATATTTTTAAACACCTGGCTCACCTATCTGAATTTCTGTCTTCTCCCAGATTTTAGTTTTATGATATATACCATCATAATGATTTACAATCAATCAAGCAATAATTAGGAGGATACAAAATGTTTTCTTTTTTTTTGTGGTATAAGTATTTTATGTTTTTCTCAGTAGGAAAATTAGTTCAAATTTCCAGTTTACTATTGCAAGATGACAGACACACTAATTTTTAAACTATAAAGCCACTCCTACCTTTGTAGTCATTTTCAAATCTCCTGTATTTAAAATAATAGAAACTATCTAGAATGAATGATATTATAAATATGGACATGTTGTAGAATTTTGCATATTTTCATATGCTCATTTTTGATGACCATCATGTTATTTTTCCTTTTACAGATTTTTCTAAATACAGGATTTCAGAACTTTAATTATGATCACATTACTCTGGACTGAATGTATTATTCCAGTGATTTTCATTTAGTTGTTGTATCTGTATTCATGTACCCATCTTTTGAAGGATGTGCGCTGCAACTAAATCAAATCCATTCTTGCAAATGGTCTAGCTAGATCCTGAATGCCCCCAAATCCTTTTAGTACCAAAATGCATGATCATAGCTTCATTCTATAATATCCTAGTACAGTCACTAGCTGGCTAAATGGCATTGCCATCAAGTATATGTGCTCTAATTACAGATTGCCTTGGATGATCTTACTACCCATGTAAATGTGAACAATCCACATGTTATTAGTTTAACTATGTTTGCTAAAATATGTTGAAATTCTAGTTAGAATGTGAACGTCTTTGGAAATAACAACAGATCTTCAAAAAGAACATGAAAATTACATATTATCTGCCCACTTCTTTTCCCCACAATCTTTCTGAAATACCATTATAAGGTTCTTGATAATGTAATTATGTAAGATAAGGCCATATTGGAGTAGGAGTTGGCTGAGCTTGAATTCAGTGTAACTGGTGTCCTGAAAAGAAGACAGGGAGAATTACACATGCAGAATGTCATGTGAAAATAAAGGCAGGATTTGGAGTGCAGAATCCACAAAACAAGGAACAAGAAGATTGAAAGTAAACAGCTAAAGGCAGGCCACTGGATGGCCTCGCTGACATCTACGTTTTGGACCCCGGAATTCTAAAACTGGCAGATATTAAGTTGTTGTTTTTTTTCAACCCATTACATTGCATGGTACTTTGTTACAACAGTCCTCAAAAACTGATAGCTATTGTTGTATTTTCCATGTTTGTTTAGTTTCCTCATCTATAAAACAGATAACAAACCCTCTCCACATCATAAGCTTCCCGAGGTAAAAAATTTAATAAGACCTAGAACTGTAGCTTATTCTTTTTTATAAATATAAGACTTAGATACAATTACCCTGGTGATAAAATTTCTCTTTGAAAGCAGGGGCTCGGGTTATGCTCCCCATGAAGCCTCCAATATAACTAATAAAAGGCTAAACACATACTAAAACCATATACAAACATAGAAGCAATTTTACCTCTAATTGCTTTCCTAGTTTATAAATTTTTACTTGCAAGATTTACTCAGGTCTTATGATTTTTTGTAGTTTTAAAGGTTTTTAATACACATTCCTGCAGTGTCTCATTCTTATGCCAAATTGCACATTAGCTTGTGATTTTTTTAAAGATTTATTTTTATTATTTTTTTATTGGAAAGGCGGATATACAGAGAGGAGAGACAGAGAGGAAGATCTTCTGTCCAATGATTCACTCCCCAAGTGAGCGCAACGGCCGGTGCTATGCCAATCCGAAGCCAGGAGCCTCTTCCGGGTCTCCCACGCGGGTGCAGGTTCCCAAAGCTTTGGGCCGTCCTCGACTGCTTTCCTGGGCCACAGGCAGGGAGCTGGAAGGGAAGCGGGGCTGCTGGGATAGAACCGGCGCCCATATGGGATTCCAGGGCGTGCAAGGCGAGGACCTTAACCACTGCACCAACGCACCGGGCCCTAGCTTGTGATTGTTAAACATCGATTTGATTATAGGAACAAAAAAAGAAAAGAACCTAAAATGAACATTTTTAGATGACTGTGTAAAATGTAAAATGTGGGGTATATTCCTTGCTCTGCTACAAACCCAATGAATGACTTCAGGTACCTTATGTATCATGATATACAATTAGGGAAATGGGTCAAATACTTCAAAATCTTAGCTTTGGTTTCTATCATTAAGTTGTTCAATGTCCTCTGAGTTTAATAATGACACTAAAAATTCGATTCTTGCTCACCCATTGAGGTCCAGTGGGGGAGATAGCAGATGTGAAACAGAACACTGACATGGAGAGTTGCATTTGCATGCCCAGGAAGAGAGTGGTGTGCATCATTGTTGCCTGGAGGAATTGGGTTTCCTCAGTGGAACAACATGTGCAGTCACAGTAACAGATGTCTTCAAATAGGTACTGTATATACACCCATAGGGTACATTTCAGACACAAAAAAACCTATTGTTCTAAGAAGTTTTCACTTTCATGGTGAAATAATAGGGCAAAGGATTTTTTTTTTCTTTTTACCTTTCAAATCAAAACATTGTGACATCCATTTTTTTGCTTACCTGGTACATTTCTTATTTTTAAAAGCATTAGTGTTTTTCAAGCTATAATGAAATTACTGTGTTAAGTTATACCTCCCTTAATCTGTTTCTTCTTTACAAAGTATTAGTCACTTTCTATCTAGTTCATATGTATAACAGGTTGCTCAAAATTCATGATAAGTCTTCACTTTCAAAGCAATGGTTTTGTCGTATCAACTTTTTGAAAATATTTATTGTTTGACGGGCAGAATGACAGAGAGGAAGAGACACGGAGAGGTATCTTCCCATATAATGTTTTCATCCCTATGTAATCACAAGAGTCAGGGGTAGGTCAGGCCATGGTCTTCTATAGGGGGTGAGGAATGTATGGGTTGTCATCCATGACCCCCAAGTGCTTTCGAACGAGCAAGAGCGGATGTGTAGATTTTCTGAGGTTTGAACAGGAACTCCAGAAACAGAATGTCGGCATCCCAATTAATGGCTTACACCACAGTATCCCAAAGTCTGTTCTCTTTGGATTCTTCATCCTTTTCCACTCTGCTGGCCTTGAACCTACAGACTATCTCTCCTGTGCTGGGTTTTCCTCTTCCAAGTTCCTATCATAACATATTAATCCTCCTCTTCACCTACTTTACCAATTAACCTTTGCTATTTCCTTCTGCTACCTTGTAAATCATGGAAGGGCTCAGGTGAGCTGCAGGCTTATGAATTCTTTCAATGTTGTTACTGTTGCCTGATTTCACTTTCTTTCACCATTCTGTCACGTGCCCTTTCGGGGTGTAAATCTGCGAGCAGTCCCCAGGGTCACCGAGGCTGAGGCAACAATGTTCATTGGCCATAAGAACCACCAGACTAGCTAGGGAGGAATGTTCATTTCATCATGCACAACGTACAGGTTTGAAAGGTTAAGAGAGGGGAGGGTACAAGGGTGTCTTTCAGTAGGCTCCCCATCCACCAAAGACACTGTAATTGGCTATACAACGGGCCTATTTGCCTATTTCCCTTGACCTTCCAGGCACGTCAAAGGTTATGTTTTACTTGTAGGCCTGAGAACTGTGCCTCCGGCCACGGTCAGGTAAGCTGTAAGCCTAGGCCACCAGGCAGCAAACAGACTCAGAAGTTACTGCCCACAGTGACCTCTCTGCTGCCTATACTGTCATGACTGCTCCCAACATGTTCTTTTCTGGTATTTTAGAAATGACTCTTGATTTCATAGGTACCCTGTATTTCTGGTTCTAGTAAATTTAAAATTCCCAAATTGGGGCAGAATTTCTAACTTGCGTTTTGAAGAAATGTCGGGCTCTATGCTTCCTGCAAAAACCAAAATTTTAACAAAGTGTTTCGTATAATCGGGTTTAAAACAAAACAAAACAAAAATGTCATGTTTTTTGAAAGAACACAGAACAGAACATATTGAAAGTGACCAAGGGTAGGTTAGGTTAGTGAGAACAGGTTGAATCAAAACAAGACATGAGGGCCTGGCATGATAGCATAGTGGTTAAAGTCCTCGCCTTGCACACGCTGGGATGTCATATTGTCACCAGTTCTAATCCCAACAGCCTTTTTTCCCTTTTTTCCCTTTTTCCCTTTTTGTGACCTGGGAAAGCAGTTGAGGACGACCCAAAGCCTTGGGACCCTGCACCCACACGGGAGACCTGGAGGAAGTTCCTAGCTCTTGGCTTTGGATTGGCTCAGCACCGACTGTTGCAGCCACTTGGGGAGTGAGCCACCGGATGGAAGATCTTCCTCTCTGTCTCTCCTCCTCTCTGTATATCTGATTTTCCAATAAAAATAAATAAATCTAAAAAAAAAAAAACGAGACATCAAGGTGCTTGCACTTAGGTAACTAGACATTTGAAAAAAAAACAATTTTACAGCTAGACTCGCTTGAAATAATTTTGTGTACCACTTAATTGTCTTATGCTAAAAGTATAAGGCTGGCGCAGCTAAAAAAGATTTGAGGTGCCTATTAAATTCTCTTTCAGTAAGTGTAAGATATGTGTAATATATTCTCCAAATACTTCATTAACCTAATTTCACACAAAATTCTTAAATTCCATTTAAGAATATTACAGCTCTGTGGCTTCTCTGGCCACTCCCCCACAGCAACAGCAACAGTAACGGTATCGTGTGGTTCCCGTCTAGCTGCTCTGAGTACTGCCTTAACCCCACAACGCTGCTGGTGAGGGTCCTTTTCTTCACGTTCCTAGATGTTTTCACAGCGTAGAAGCATCCGGTACTGGTGTTTGGTATTCAGCCAGCTTAAATGAAGCAATTAGCAGAATCATTAACTATTCCAAGTCCAAATGGTAACATTTAGCACATAAATGTAATAATGAGAAAATTGGTAGTAAAACAATTGGGAATGTTGCGGAAAGTAAGGCTTTTTATTCTGTAGATCCCACTGATTTAATCCAATGGAGACGCTGTTAATGCCTTAGGATTGACTGGAGGCAGAGAACTAAACAGAAGTAGTAATCATCTACACATGTAAATCATATTGTATTCACAAAGTTCAGAGCTCTACCTTTGCCATGACATGTTCACCACCATCACACGATAGTTCATCAAGATGTACATGTTCAAAGACAGTGAAGTTTTAATATATTCTGCACCTATGCAAATACCTAGCTCCACTTCCTATTGTCAGCAAAACAACCACAGAGCCCCTTTTATCAATCTATAATCAAAAGTTCTAACATAAAGGGTGGGTGTGTAATTTTTATAGACCTAACAGTAAGGAGGTCACAGAACTCTGATTCTACCTCCACAGGGCTGCTAGCAGGTGCTGTGGCACATGTGAAAACAAATAGGGAAATGTTGGTCATGTCAGAGGTGTTCCAGAAACACTACTTGAATCTCAAGCCATCATCATTAAATGTTTCTGAACCTCAGTGTAAATTAAAACGGACAGTTTTCTTTACCTACCTTACAGCATTCCGAGACTGGCAAAGAGAATGGCAGCTTGAGATTATTTTAAACAATTTAATTAATACGCATGTTTGTTTCTCTGTGACACACATGCTCTATGGGTCAGTGTTTTCAGGTTTTACATTTATTGTAGACTCAGTCAATATGTGTAAAGAAATTGGGACCATTTCCGGTGTTTGCTAAGTCCTTAACAAATGGTATATTATATCATCATTGTTATCAATACTGATGTTTTCAGAAATCGTTCTATGCTTTCTCCTACTACGTTGGTTTGAATCATGATCTGAAAAAGTCGTTTAAAAATTGACTGGAGTTGGGGCTGAAACCATGGATCAACATGCTAATACCCCACCCTATGCAGGCACTATTCATGTCCTGACTACTCCACTTCCTATGCATCTCCCCGCTTCTGGCCTGGGAAAGCCGTGGAAGATGGCCCAAGTGCTTGGGACCCTTCTCCTGTATGGTGCAGCAGGGAGGGGAGAGAACCATAGTCGCAAGACTACTTACGTGATGACAAGGAAGGAAACAAATATAGCTCTACCTCTGATTAACTGAAGTAAAGCACAGGCCAGCATTAACCCAAGAAGAAAGAAGAACACACTGCAAAGATGAATACTGGAATAAAGTGTGATTTTCCCCCCAGATCTCTTAGTTTGAAAGACAGAGTGACCAAGAATGAAAAAGATGGATAGATGTGTGAGGGTCTGTGTGTATGTATATGCGTGCACACGTGTGTGTGTGTGTGTGTGTGTGTGTGTGTGTGTGTGTGTGTGTGTGCAAGAAAGAGACTGAGAGGGAGGGAGAGAGACAGACAGGCACACACACACAGATACATTTTCCATCTGGTGCATTCCCAAACGCTCATGACAGCCAGGAGCCAGGAACTCCTTCAAGTTATTCCATGTGGATAACAGGACCCCGAGTGCATCATCCCTCATCTGCTCTCTCCCAGAACATTAGCAGGAACCTGAAATAGAAGAGTGGAGTAGCCGGAGCCGGGACTCGCCGTGTGAGTGCCTTCTACTATTGCAAATAACCCTTTTAAACCATTCACCACATCTGAGTTGGCTAGCGTGATACTTGGGACTGAGTGTGTGATCTTGTTGAGAAGCACATTAAGTGTAGGCAGTTATACATGGAAAAGGGAAATATTTTTACCAGAAAGAGACACTTTTCTGTAACAATTTCTATAAATTCAAAGACATGAGAATTACTTTTCCTTCCAAGGTTAGAGCCATGCCTGGCATCAGTTAATAATTCCGCTATACCTGTTTAATTAATTAATTAATTAGCTTATAAAACACTCCAGATTTATTCCCCTGTGACAGAGACAATTATAGAACACATTTTAAACCTGTTTCCATGAAAATCTATTCAGGGGGTGTGCAGTGGTGTATTGAGCCCCTGCACCCCTGTGGGAGGCCTGGAGGAAGTTCCTGGCTTCTAGTTGCAGGTCAACTCAGCATTGGCCCCTGCAGCTTTTTGATGAGTGAACCAGCAGATGCCAAGACCTTCTTTCCCTATTTTCTTTTTCTCTCTGTTCTCTATACTTCTGTCTTTCAAATAAAATTAAATTGATCTTTAACAGAAAAATGTATTCATATGTATTATTTCACAACATGTTTTCTCTTTTTATTTTTATTTTTAACATTGTTTACATAATTGAGAGGGACGCACACTCATGTGAGTCACCAATGAGAGTGGGAAGAGACAAGGTATAGAGGAAGTTGTGTGGGACAAATGTTTCAATCCTTTTTTTATTCTCCTGGTCTGCTGAGGGGATGGGGTGGTGGATTGGCAGGGGGACAACTCCTTGCTGTCAAACAGTATCAGTCCCCACCCCATCTCAGCTCCCTTGCCTGCCTGCAAGTGCAGTGGCCGAGTGTGAGGAACCCGCAGCAGATGCTGCTCCCTCTCCAACACGCTCCCAGACCCCTTTCCCTGAGCAATCTGCAGGCCCTCACACAGGGCCCAGGGCGACATGACCCAGTCTGCTGTTCCCCACCTTCCTCACATACCTTTAAAGAAACACGATAAGCAACTATGCTGGCATACTGGTATAGTTAACCCAAATATGGCATTAACCAGCCCAGGATGCCTGCCAGCCATTGGTTGTTCTATCCCTAGCAGTGTAACACTTACTAGTATAAGGTAACCTAGGCAGTTGTCTACAACTGGGACAATTTTTTTTGTAATTATACATATTATTTTGTTGAATTTAATGTATTTTCAGTGATCCATCTTAATTTCTTATTTTAAGCCCTATCAGTGTTCATTTATGGGTTTTCATTTTATAATATCCAACCTTTATGCTCACTCATTTTGTCTAAATTTATTTTCTAATAACATTCTCAAATTAGTACTAAAGGAATTTAAACAATCTGTTTCTATTAAATTAGCTCTCATTTCATGTTTTCTCACAGTTTCAGGGAAGTTTATTTTCATTTCCACTCTTCCTTGTATTATTTTATAAGATGCTAATGAATCATGAGTGAGTTGTATGTTTTATGCTCAAAGAATAGAAATCATAGAAAATAGTAAGTGCAGAAAAGGATGTTAGCCATTGCCTTCTATGATTATTGAATCCTGCAAACAAATTAGTTCACATTTTCCTCTTCTAATACAAAGCTTTTTCTCGTGTTTATTTCTTAGAATCACAAATGCAAGCCTAGACTACATTATCATCCTTATCAAGGCTTATTTAGTTTTACTTGAAGTGCAGATTTGAAAAGCAGATTAAGAGAAGGAGAGACTCAGAGAGAGGTTTAGATCATCCATCCATTTGTTTATTCCCAAAAAAGGCTGCAATGGCCAGAGCACAGCCAATCCGAAGCCAAAAGCCAGGCATTTCTTCCAGGTTTCCCTTGTGGGTGCAGGGATCCTAGTACTTGAACCATCTTCTGTTGCTTTTCCAGACCACAAGCAGGGAGCTGGATCAGAAGTGGAGCTGCAGGGATTCAAACCATCACCCATAGGAGATGCTGACACCACTGGTGTTTGATTAGCACTACAGCAGTCCTATGGACTACAGTGTTTAAACTGAGAAATATACAAAGTGGAAAAAAAAGTGTTTCATTACTATGCAAGTCTCTTCTATCTCAATATTTATCTTTTGACTTCTGTTTCAATTCACTGGAGTGGTGATGGGAGAGCCCTTATGATTCAGTCTTCCATTTGAAGTTTGCTGCCTTGCAGTGACAGATAGAAGCAGTAAGATCAGTAACAGAGACAGCCGGTGTTGAAAGCAAAGGGATAATGTCTTTTGTTCCCCCTTAGTATAGAAATGTATTTGAAGGGCCCGGCGCGGTGGCGCAAGTGGTTAAAGGTCCTCGCCTTGCACGCCCGGGATCCCATATGGGCGCCGGTTCTAATCCCGGCAGCCCCGCTTCCCTTCCAGCTCCCTGCCTGTGGCCTGGGAAAGCAGTCGAGGACGGCCCAAAGCTTTGGGAACCTGCACCAGCGTGGGAGACCCGGAAGAGGCTCCTGGCTTCGGATCGGCGTAGTATCGACCCGTTGCGCTCACTTGGGGAGTGAATCATCGGACGGAAGATCTTCCTCTCTGTCTCTCCTCTCTCTGTATATCCGCCTTTCCAATGAAAAAATAATAAAAATAAATCTTTAAAAAAAAAAAAAAAAAAAGAAATGTATTTGAAGTTGTATGTGTAATAGACATTTCCCCCTCTTGTTTCTGTGGAGCAAATGTCATAGAGAAGTGTGCGCTAGAAGGCAGTATAGATCCGAGGGTTCACTGATCATTGCCAGTGCATGAGGGTAGGGATGAGGGCAAAATTTTGTGGTCTACTTCAATCGTTTCCTCAAGAACTTAGAGGAATTCATCCTCGCAAAACACCAAGTCTCTTCCATTAACTCAGCAGCCTTCTTCACACACCACTGAACACAGATATTTAACGATAAGGGAATCAAAATACTTTTTTCAACTTTTTCTTGAAGCTACTTTTTGAGGTTTACTTGGAGACTCTATTCTGTTTTGCCTGTTCTAACTGCTGCTTCCCTGGATGGATGACTGAAGGTGTGGGAAGGTGTCAGTAGCTTGTGCATAAAATACAGAACTGGGGTCTGATAAAGAGGGGACAACAGAGATCTCAGGTTCATAACAAAATGTATATCATGAGCTATTGCTTATTAACTATTGACATATCTGTAGTAAATGGTAATGTGGTAAATGCCAATATATATATTTAAAATTGTTTAGTAATAACACAAGAAATAAAATAAGACAAAAAATAGAGAAGACATAGTTTGGTGCAAAATATTATGCTTCTTCTATATATAGAACTATCTTTTTATAGATGGGAAAAAAGAAGCAGAATCAAGAGCAACGGCTTAACAAGCTAAGTTCTCAAGATCTCAAGATCCACAAGTGCCAGGATCTCATACGGGTTCCAGTTCAGCTTGCAGGTGTTCCATTTCCGATCCTACTCTCTGTTTTTGGACTGGGAAAGTAGCAGAAGATGGTCTAAGGCCTTAGGACCCTGCACCTGTGTGGGAGACCCAGAAGAATCTCCTGGATCCGGGCTTCAGATTGGTTCAGCTCTGCTCATTGTTGCCACTTGGGGAGTGAACCAACATATGATCTTTCTGTCTGTCTGTCCTTTCTTCTCTCTGTAAAACCTGCCTTACCAACAAAATAAATAAATCTTTTTAAAAATTTAAAAATGTAAAGGAATTGGTGCTTATTCTTTCCTTTTAAATTTATTTGAGACACACACACACACACACACACACACGCAGAAGAGACAGAGATCCCACATGCTGGTTTACTCTCCCCAGTTGTCCATACGAGTTAGAATTGAACCTGGATATAGCTGTGAGTCAGGAACACAATAGATCTTCAACATGGATGTCAGAAATCCAACTGCCTAAGGCATTACCACTGCCCATCAGGATCTGTACTATAAGAAAGCTGGAGTCAGAACCCCAAGCCAGGAAAACGGGAGATGCAGGTCTCTTAATTGGCATCTTACCCAGTAGGGTAGACACTTTCCCTTGTATTTGTTCTCTTATTTCCCCTCAATTTTACTTAAAAAAATTATTCATTTGAAAGGCAGAGCTACAAAATGAGACAGGGAAAGACAAATAGCAATAGGTATTGGCTTGCTTACTCCTGCAAATACCACCAAGTATCAGGGTTGAGCTTGGCAGAAGCCAGGAGCCAGGAGTTTCTTTTAGATCTCTCTAATGGTGCAGGACCCCAAGTTCTTGCACTGTCCTCTACTGGTTTCTCCGTCACATTGGCAGGAAGCTAGATTAGATGTGGGACTTCTGGGACTTGCACATGTGCCCATAAGACAAGTTGGAGTGGCAGGCATTGGCTTTAACAGTTATGCTACAAAGCTGGTCATGTGTGTGTGTGTGTTTCATTTTGAGACCATTTATTTTATTTTTGGCCCAGTGCCATTGTATAATGGTTAATTGCCTTGCATGCATCAGCATTCCATATGAGTGCCAGTTAGTGACCTGGCTGCTCCACTTCCCAGCCAGCTCCCTGCTTTGTGGCCTGGGAGGGGAGTGGAGGACTTCCTAAGGCCTTGGGATCCTGTAGCTGTGTAGGAGACTTGGAAGAAGCTCCTGGTTCCTGGCTCTGGATTGGCTCAGCTCTGGCTGGCACATCCATTTCAGGAGTGAGTTAGCAGATGATCTTTCTCTGTGTCTCTCCTCTTTGTAAATCTGCCTTTCCAATAAAAATTTAAATAAATTGGTTTGAAAAATTTATTTGAAAAGCAAAATATCCAGAGGGAGATACACACACTAAAAGAGAGAGAAAATCTTTCATTTGCTGTTTCACTCCTGAAATTGCCACAACAGAGAGGACGACAGCAGGAAGAATCCAGGAGACCGAAAGTCCATCTAAGTCTCTCATGCGAGTAGCACAGGCTCACATACTTGGGCCACCCTTCACTGCCTTCCCAGACACATCAGCCTGAAACTGGACAGGAAGTGGAGCAGCCAGGACTTGAAACAGTGCTCCAAAATGGGTTACCAAAGTCCCAACTGATGGTTTATCCTGAAGCACCAAAGGACCAACCATTATGGTTACTTTTTAGGGTAGAAACACTGTTTAGATGAGTATTGTTATTTCAAAGGTCTCCCTGGAAGAAATGAAAGGAATCTTAATCATATATACAAAATGCAAATAAGTTTTAAATAACAAGAAAGACTTTCTTTATTCCAACCAAGTTCATTGTTTTAGTGCGTACAAAGAACTATTACATGTAATGAATAAGCTTTTTAGATGTGCTACATAAGAGAGCACTCAGGAGCGGGTGGGTAACCTAGAAGTTAAGGCATCTGTGTCTCACGTTGGAGTATCTGGAATTGACGTTTAAATAGGACTCCTAATTGTGGTTTTCTGGTAATGCATACTTCAGAAGCAATAGCATTTGCTCAGATAGTTGTATTTCTGCCACCACAGTAAACATCAATTGACTACTCAATTCCTGACTTCAGCTCTAGCTACATCCAGGCAGTGTGGGCATTTTGATACAGAACCAAAGATGAAAGTCTCTCTCTGTCTCTGTCTCTTTAAACAAAAGGAAACATTATTAATTATACTACTTTTCCTTTCAAACTCTTCCAATGTTCACAGAAAATACTGAGACACCTCTTTAAGCCTTGTTACTGTGTTAAGCAATGACATAATTGGGAACTGGTATTATGACATGGCAGGTAAGTCATGGCTTGCGATGCCACTTTCCCATGTCCAAATTCCAGTTCAAGTCCCAGCTGCTCTGTTTCTAATCCCTCCTCATGCTAATGGGCCTGGGAAGCAGCAGATGATAGCACAGGTACTTGGGCCCATGCCACCCATATGGAAGACACAGTTAGTAGCTCCTGGCTGTGATCTTTCCAAGCCCAGACTGATGAAACAATTTAGAGAGTTAAAAGATGGATGATTTCTCTCTTTCTTTCTCTTTCTCTCTTTCTGTCATTCTGCTTTTAAAATAGAACACATATGTAGTAAACTGAAAATCATAAAATCTTAAAATTGTTTCTATGGAATATAGTTCAGGTAAGATAATTCATGGTTTTCATTTTCCCTTGCTGTCAATCACTCCTTGTCACAGTTGGTCTAGAAATTAAACCTACAAACTTGAGGATAGCACCTATAGGCAAAACGAGCCCATGGCCAAAAGACTATTATTAAAATATTTACCTATTATTGTTATTTAATGATGAAAGGTTAAACCACCAGTTTGCAGTATAAAATATGTTTACATAATATCAAAATGAGACTCATAAATCAACTTGCATTATCAAATTTGCATGTAATTTTTTAAAAGATAGTGCATTCTTATTATTTCTTGGTGTCATGTTCAAATGTCAAACACATTTTTTACAAATGCATTCTAAAGACAAGCTCTTTTGTATAATTTCATGAAAACCTCCATTTAATTTTTAACTCTGTAATTAACATCTAATGCTAATGTGATCTTTCCTTCATACTTAATCACAACGCTATATTTTGTGTCCTGATGCATAAGATAATGTTTTTAGTTCTAGAACTTTAAGATCACTTTTTAGAATAAGACCTTAGCTCATTTTATGTTTACTAGCAGTGGAAGAAAGTAAAAGCTAAGCGACCTCCTATGTACTACCGTCATCAACATGACCTACATGTGAGTTCTTGCCATCTGCACACCATCCATACAACCATCATCATGGAAGAAGGAACTTGTACCAGTACCATGGCGAAACAAGACAGAAACCATCATACCTAATTGTGTTGGTGCCCAATCGTAAATCTAACCGATTGTAACAGAATTGTAATCTAACTGATTGTAAATCTAAGCGATTGTAACAGAAAAGGAACCAGAGCTCTGATCTTGAGAAAAAAAAAAACCACATGGCTTCGATTTCCTAAAAGCTAATTTTAGCAATTACAAATTAAAAAACTATTTTTAATAACTGTCAATTTTAATAACAGCAATTGACCAGAGGCTTTTTGATATTTATTTATAACTCTCAATGCTATTCAAGATTCTTTCTGTGATTAAAGCAAACTTTCACAGTGCTTATGATCTAAAAACTAAACTGCCTTATTTTATAAAAAATAAATCCATATGTCAAACTCTTTCCACTGGTAGTAAATACGCTCACATTTTAAATGATTACAGCAAAATTTTAATTAATAAAGCAGATCTTGTTTTTCTGTTTGGTTCTCTTTGTTTCATGAACAGCCTTTTGACATCAGGTCAGGTGGCATTGCCAAAATTAATACTTTGTGGCAGAAAAAGAAAATACCCTAGACTAAGTATCTCATTTAGGTGCATTATGAGAATTAGATTTTTCTGAACTTATTCCCTTGTAGCTTCTCTGTAGAGATTCCTGGAGAACAGCCAACATGGAATCAATTCTGAAATGCTCTGCTAACCCATCTGGAAAAACACATTTGTTTTTTCAAATACCCAAAGAGTTCTGCAAGGTGGAAAGCCTGCCTTTCTTGTAGTGGTGAATATTTCCCTAAAGTGAAGTCTGTGGCAGGCAGCACAGATGTTGCTATAGTGGCCTATCAGGATAATGGGAAGACATATCGCTAGAAGAAATAGACTACAATATGAGCCTGGGGAAGTCTAGCAGCCCTGCACAAAACCTCTCTGGGCACCCCGATCTAAGGTTACTCAAAGAGACCAAAACAATGAGAAAGGCCAACAGACAGGCACCAATGGGACTGGTTATTTAATGAGATCTGCCAGTAGTTCAGAGAATATAGGACTTCGGATGGTAGCACAGGAAGGAAACTAGGCATTCAATTAATACAAATGTCTCACTTAGTAACTGGGAAAATGGGGGCCAACCATGAAGACTTAGCTTGCCTATTCTATCACGATTAACTCACGGGAGAGGAATGCTGAAATCCATTATGAAAAATTAAAGACAACATAAATGTCACATCAAAAAAGTAAGTGAGTTATAGTAGTTCAACAACTATGTTCAGGGAAATATAAATCATGGTTTTACCTGAAAGAATTTCACAAACTTCTGTTAGTGAAAATGAAGCCTCATCCAGAACCTATAAACTAGAAGGAATGGATTCCTAATTTACTCCCTTTATACAGAATGCAAATTAAGGCTAAAATGTTGAGTGCTGGATGTCATAACTCTAGCAGACAATGGAATTTGTACTCAAATACAGAAAATAAAATTGCAGAGCTATAATTTCTTCGCACTCCTCTAATTTCTATTTAATAAACAAAAATAAAATCATCTTCATCTTACTCATCACTTTTCACAATAGTTTATTGGATTTTATGTTTGATGCCCAGGACAAACATTTGTATGATTTCTACATCAGTTCCCACCATAGCCAGGACTCACATCAGCAAAGGTGAATTTACCTGCTGCCTTGGAATGCTAGCCCTCTATGAGTCAACATTATCAAGAAGATTTTGACAAGAACACTATTGAGAAGAGTTTGCCTGTTGTTACAAAAGACAGGATATTATTTGGGGTCTAGTAAGAAAATGAGCCAAGATTTGCCAGACAGAACAATATTTACTGAAGAGTTTAGTTCACGAAAGTTTTAGGAGATAAGACATGGTAGGGAGATCAATAAATTAGTCATGGTAAGAAGTTACTATCTTTCTTAGGGTCAAAGAAAAGGGCAAGAATCAGAGCCCAGCCCTGGAAATGCCTGGAAGGAATACAGAGTCGGAAGAGAGAACATGCAGAACAAGTTTCCCTTTGACATCCTTCTTTCTGTTCCCTAATCTCTTGAAAATCTTGTATCAACGGACTCTACACATTAACCAGTTTCCAAAGAAGCAAAATATGTTAACTTGCAAGCTGATTCCCTTTGCTACATAGTAAGAAGCAAGGGTACTGACAACAAATAATATAAAATAACAAATGACCAGCAGAGTTGGACTCATTTCTTTAGCCCAGTCCCCTTTCTTTAGACAGTATCACTTCATTACCCACACATATATGAACTGCTCATCATTTTTTAAGAACAAATTTTGTGGTCTTATCTCATGGAAGGATGGTTATCTCTATTACTCAAAACTCAGTTTCTTTTAGTTATTTCTTCAATTATTTTTTGTATACTACAATGGGTGTTGAAATGACTTATAGATGTGTGACATTATTGTGTTTCATTAAAACTATAGACATTGCTTTTGTCATAGTTATTTTAGTGTAGAGCACTTACTGGTTAAAACAATCAACATCTGAAAAATTGCATTTAATTAACATAAGGAGGGCATATGCCTTGGGGGTAGAATTTGACATTCCAGTACATACAAGAGTATGCATTTTGTACTGACCAAACCAGGGCAATCAACTCTCCATCTACTTTCTTTATAACCTTATGTTTGAATCATTTCAGCCTTCCAGCATCGTAAGGTACATTATATGTCATGGTAAACTATAATATCCCTATAGTGCTAGCAAGTATTCCATCTGTCTAAAACACTTGATTTGAATTTTTAAATCTATTTATGTTTCATTGTCTTACTTTCACCATTGAGTTTATTTTTGCTTAGGAATCATGATTCATGAACATATTTGAGAGCTGGAGATAGAACTCCCAATCACACTTGTGCACTTTTCAAGGGTTCGCAATAGATAGGGTTGGGTCAAGTTGAAAAGGGGAACAGTGACTACCAGCTAAGTTGTTGGGACCCAACTGCTTGAACTGTGCATTGTCTTCTGCCTCCCAGGATACACATGACCAAGAAGCTGGCACTGGAACTGCAGCCACAACTTGAACTAATGCAGTTTTGGAAGAAAATAGGCTTTACTAAATACAACTTTAAATGATGTGATATAGTCGTGGTCTTAGGAGATATTGAAATGCACAGTAATCATTCTTGTATTATCAAATATCAGTGATCGTATTATTCATCAGTAAAGGTAATAAGATGAGAAAAGAGACAAAAGAAAACACTCATTTGTAGAGATTTCAGTGCTACAAGCTTGAAGACGATACTGAGTAGGTTCAACTGTTCATTAGATTATCATTTATTTCAGCCTCATCAACTTGAGCCATCACTAGTGGGACTAGTCATCATTGCTGTAAAATTAATAACCTCTCTCCCAAAGTCACTGTGAATCAGACTTTGAGAAAACAATGTTTTCAAAAGAAGCAGAGAATATTGAGATCTTTAGAACATGAATCATAATTGAAGAGCCAAAAACATGATCTTCCAGCCTCAGAAACCAAACCCAGGAGAATTGTGATCTACCTAAAAACAAACTGGTAACAATAGGAATATTTACTTTCCTCTTAAACTGTCATTACTATTTTTTTTATTTTAATAATCTTAGTTGATTAGGGTACAAAGGTTCAAGGGCTACAGGGTGAAAGTGGGTAATATCATTGTTTCCACACGAATATAATCATTTTTCCCGGTATCTGGGGTTAGGGGAGTAACAAAGGGAAAAGCCCCACCCTACCTCCCACCCATCCCGGATCCCCAACATGAGGCGCGCCCCAAGGGTCCTGCTCAAACAGTTTTGATAGTTCATCAGTTCTGGATTGCTGCCTATCTCACCGTCCCAACCACAATGAAACCTATTCAGAGTCCACTGACTGACAGTCTCTTGATGGTTGGTGTTCCAAGATCAGCAGTTCAGTTGGAGGGGTAGCCAAAGAAACTTCATCTGAGATGATCCCAGATCTGATTCTTGCGTGAGTTTGCTAGTACAGACTGTCATTACTATTTAATTTAACTTCATCTACTTCATCTCACTTCATCCCACCATACAGATCAAGTTATTACTTTCTTGTTTGTAAAGCAGCTATTACATTTTTCATAGACTAACAAGTTTACAAGGGTCCCCTGTGCTTTGAAGTATCAATGATTGGAATGCACAATTGTTTTGGGAGGCATCTAAGATATATGTCTGCTCTTTAACATTGTATGCTATGCTTTGGAGAAATGGTAGTTAAGATCACCTTATTATAATAAGCAATATTTGTTATGAAATATTGCATGCTTTTACAAAGTTCATAAAGTTTTCCATATACAAACCTCTGCGTGTTTTGTGGTTTTGTTTATAATATGATTTATTTCTTCTCTTTTGAACCCATAGATAATTTTGAAGCTTCATGACTCGATAAATTTGTTATAAGTATCACTTAATTTTTGGAGACAGGTGTAGTCTGCAAGCAATGAATTTACTAATTATAATGTTATGGAAACTGGCTTTGATAAATCAATCATCTTCTATATCTCTGATTGTATAACTGAAAAATATTTTCCCCTCAAGCTTATAAAAATATAGTGTATATTTAATGAAGTACTTGCAAGCAGGAGTGATAAACCTATAATCTAAATAATATAACCACTCCCTGCTGTTTTCTAAAAAAGGCTTCATTAGATTATAAGCAACTTATGTGTTGCCTTAAAAAGTTGTTATGATAATTTGGCAGAACTGAATAATTGTGACCAAAATGGTATGACCAACAAAATATGTACTGTCTTTCTTTGAAGGAAAATATTTGCTAATTTTTCTTGAGTGTTTTGATTTAAATAAGAGATATATGCCAAGGTAATATTGAACCATATTTTCCTTCATTTTACTGTAGTGTGATACAAACATAAGGAGAGAAAAAAATTTAATCCTTTCAAGAGCATTTTGCCTAGCCTGTTGAGTAGGTAAATATGTTTTCCTCTAGTTGTGACTTATATCATGAAAACATTTGGGATTAAAACCTACATAAATAGGTTGGACATGCTAGCATCATCAATGGTTTGCCATCTTGTTTATGTTTTTTAGTGAGAGCAAATATAATCTATGCTGTCCAAGCTAGGATCATGAAGTGAAATGTTGAAGGAATGTGCTTACATGAACAGATGCTGTTGCACTAGGTATACTCATAACAAATGGAAATTTAGCCAGTGAGACAAGAAATTGTTTCTAGTTGTTGGCTCAATTAACTTGGGGTAATTTCTGTGGTTTGCCTAAAGTGACCTTTTATTTGTGTAAAAACCAGCTTTAGGAAAAGGATTGCTCTGTCTCTAGTGTATATCCTTTTCTTTCGCTAACATCCTTTACTGAACTTGCTGATTATGGTCTTGACAATCTTATTGATTCTATTTTCACTACTGTTACGCTAAAATTAACTCGCTTTATGTTAAATTAATGTTTTAAAAAAATTCTGCAAGGAGTAAATATTTGATGCGCTATTTAAAATATATCCATGTTATGTAAGGATTAATTTGATATTTGTACAAAATAAGCAATTTAGTTATTTTCTCTTGAGGGGACTCTAAGAATTACATTTGATTCAAAGTGTTCTCATTTAAAAATTTTTAAATTTTACTTTAAATATTGTCTACATAGTTGAGAGGGATGCATGCCTTCTGATTATTGTGGACATGGTGAAGTGTAGAGGAAGGTTAGTGGAGTACACTAAAATTTCTCATATTTAGTAATTCATTTCTTTTAGCTAAGAATTGTCCTCCTTTCACAAATCTTTTTTTGAATTAAAAATATCCCTAAGAAAGTTAACAAATTAGATCATGGATTCCTCATTGTGACTCTAGATACCCAGATTGAACTACAATAGCATGAGAATGAAAAGATTTAGAGAAAATAAATTCAACGGGGAAAAGAAAGTAAGTCAAACGGCAGCAAATAAATTATTAAAATTATTATTAAAATGATTAAAATCTCAGAATACAAAATGTTTAGATTGAAAGGAAGTTTAATAATCTCTAATTAGCCCAGTATTATTTCATTGTTTAAGATTTATTTGATTTTATTTTGAAAGTAAGCTTTATACAAAGAGAAGAAGAAAGAGAAAGAGGGACGGAGGGAGAGAGAGAGAGACAGAGAAAGGGAGATTCCATCCACTAGTTCACTCCCCAAATGCCTGAAACAGCCATAGGTGGCTTGGGACACAACCTCTGCCTGGGATATAAGTCTCTGCTGCTTTCCCAGGTCTACTAGCAGAGAGATAGATCAGATGTAGAGCAGCTGGCACTAAAACTGGGACTCACGTGGGATGCTGGCATCACCGGCAGCAGCTTAACTTACCACAGTACGATGCCACCCCCCATTCTTGTTTTTGAAGCCAGTGTATAGATAGTCATTCAGGCCTATCAGGGAGAAGAAATTGCCAATATTCTGAAGAATTTTATGCCACCTGAGACAACTGAGAAAGTCACTTGACTTTATTAGCTTTCAGAGGCTGGAATTGATAGACAGCAGGTTAAGCCACCTTGGATGCTAATGAAGAAACTTAAAATTGAGTCTATCTCAAAAAAGTTCCCAAAGTTTGGCTGCAAGAACTACTCTTTGAATATCTACCTGGGCACTGCATTCAATTTACCTCACTCTCTTATTCAATATTTCTCTTAACATGGGTCTTTCAAATACTATTTCCCAATTTGTCTTCTGATTACTTTCCTTTCAGTTGACTTAGTCCTTTCATGCATCTTAACATTATGTCTACTCATCTTCTCTGGGTCTCTGATCAGGTCATCACTTGTATTTGGAATGATCACATCAGTTCAGACTCATGGCCTCCTTTTCTTCACTGAATTCTCACCTTTTTTACATACAATATTTGGGAAAATCACCATTATTCAAAATTGGATCAATATTTTCCAAACTAGGCCACTAACCACTTGATACCCTATAAACAGTAGCTAACGAGATGAAGAATGAAAAGGAGGAAGAAGGGAGGACAGCAGGTGGAATGAGACAATCCTGATGTTAGGAACTGATATGCTGAAGTTGGAGAACTATAACACAAAGATTATGTTAGCTAGGGTTGAAAACTATAAAAACAAAAAAAGTAATTTACAGTAATATTTAAGCAAAGAACTGATGTAGCTGAATATTTATGAGAAGTGTTGAAAACATTGTTAGTACTTTCTCACCCCTCTGAATAATTCACTATATAAAATAAAGTTAACTGCTATTTCATAACAGCTTGCATTACTTCCTGAGTTAATATCACTCTGCTGAGTAGCTAAAGGTTTCCTGGTTTCACATGGAGAGACCTGCGTTTCAGATGAAGGTATAAAGAAGGACGAACATTTTGTTACTATTCTACTCAAGATGTACAGCCAGAGCCTGGTGACTGTCAAATTGATCACCATCTTTCAACTATGTCAAGCTATACCTTTATTGCCAAATGAGCAAATTTGTGGATTTACTGCCAATGTAACTGTTAGTGTTTACTGTTGTAACAGCATTAGAGCACAAGTTTCTTGGGAGAAACATTTTGCCTATAAGCACCAGAAGGCCATAGTTCAAACAAAGGAGAGAAGAAGCCTGCCTGTCTCAAATCCCCTGTTTTTACATTTCCCAAACACATCTCACAATGCAGGTCTTCTATGGAACTTGGAATTCCCATAATAATGATTAATGATTTTTTTTTTTTTACCTAAAACATTATTTTAAATCTGGGTAGAATGTGCAAAAGTTCCCTGGATGGAGAACCATTGCCTACTAACCATTAGTCTACTATTTAAGTTTAGTTTGTCTGATTATCTGATAGTCAGAGAGCTAATCCCTGGAAAATGAGATATGGATGAAATGAAAGGTACTCGAATTACTCAGATTGAGATAGCACTGGGAGAGAATCTTGTTGTTTGCCTCTCTCAGTCTTAAGCTTGGCAGGTCAGTTTTCAATTAAGGGCCAAGGAGCCCTGGAAAAAAGAAGAAATAATGAACATTTCCTGTCAAGCAAATTGTGGACTTTAACACAAAACAAATACTAATACTCTCTGATGAGACGGCTTTTAAAGAAGAAAAGCATTCAGTGTTTCTATAGTAAATAACTATTAGACTTTCTCCATATGATTCTGCAATTTGTCTTCCTCCGTGAAGACTTTCAGTCCAAGTATTAAAGAAGTAAACAAAGATACTATAGATACTCAGTGAATTACACGGTCATTCCCATATTCAGGAAATGTCAGAAAATTAGCTGATTCAACCACACAGACTTTTTTTTTCAGCTGTATTTTTCAGATTGACAGTGTGGGAACACTGAAAACCACAACTGAGAAATAAACTGGATGAAAAGATTTCATGTGTCTTCATGATCTTTAGTGCCACTTTTATTTCCAAGAAGAAAGGAAGAGCAGACAATTAGTTACTATTATGCAATTTCCTGGAACTCCCTTATTAAGCTGACAAATATATCCTCTTTGACAAACTAGACAGTGTAATAAAGTCTGTGATGAAAGCTCTTAAATGTGAATTTCTTACTCCTTAGGGAACTGAACTGCATTTATTCTTCCTGTTATTTTTTTCTTGGAGATAACATGTACGTTTATATTAGAGGAGAGGTCCAGAGGAGAGCTTGTTCTATACTGAGACTTTTTTAAACTCGAAAATCAACATATTCACTCCCACACACACACTCACATTCTATGTGGAAAGTAATAGATTTCATCACACAAGATCACTTATGTGTATTCTGTCAACACAGTCCACAATAATTTATAAGGTCAACATTATCATCATTGTACTGTCAAGGTTAGAAAATACACATAGGATAGGTCCCGGCATGATAGCCAAGTGGCTAAACCCTAGCCTTGCACAAACCAGGATCCCAATGGGCTCTGGTTCATATCCTAGCTGCTCCACTTCCCATCCAGCTCCCTGACTGTATACTGGAAAAGCAGTTGAGGATGATTCAAAGCCTTGGGATCCTGCACCCCTTGTGGGAGACCCAGGAGAGGCTCTTGGCTCCTGGTTTTGGAACGGCTCAGCTCTGGCTGTTGCGGCTCCTTGTGGAGTGAACCAGTGGATGGAAGATCTTTATCTCTCCTCTCTGTAAATCTGTCTTTCCAATAAAATTGAATAAATCTTTTTTAAAAAAATGACATAAGGTGTAATTCTGATGTGTAAGGCATTAAACTATCAATATCCATTTAAATATAGATATAAATAAAACAATAATTACATTCTGAAAGTGTTTTAGCATGATTATAAACTTTCTTGGTATTACTGTGCACTAGTCACTCAGTCTTTATAGAAACTATGTGAGGAAAAGAAAGAACTTTTACATGAATGTGTCATATGAGCAAATGTACAAATTTAATGATTTGCCAAGATTATAGAGTTTAATTGCAGATCTGGAAGTAGATACACTCCTGACACTCAATCCAAAAAGGGGACAGAATTGAATTTATTGATAATGCACTTTTAAAAAATTCACACAAACACAAGTATAGGTTTTCCCCAGCGGTTAAGATACCTGTGTCCTACATTAGAAATCCTAGACCTGATTCCCGAATCTGGATCTTGACTCCAGATACTTGTTATGAAGACCAATGAGAGCAGCAGCTAAAGTTGGGTTGTTGCCCACTTAGAAGCTGCTCACTTTGGGTCTGGCGCTAGATTGGTGATTCTTTGCATTTTAATTTACCCTTCCTATATATTAAATATAATTATTCATCAGATTTTCACAGATTATTTTATTCATGCTCAAAAATCTTGCTGATTTCTACTTATTTCCCCATTCACTCTTAAGCTATGGATATTTTTGAAAAAATACTTATTTTTCTTTGAAAGGCAAATTTTATGGAGAGATAAGGATAGACAGAGAAGCCTTCCATCCATTGGTTCACTCTCCAAATGGCTGCAATGGTCGGAACTGTGCCAATCCGAAGGCAGGAACCAGGAGTTTCTTCTGTGTCTCCCACTTGGGTGCAGGGTCCCAATGGACTTGCAACATCCTCCATTGTTTCCCCATGCCTAAGTAGGGAGCTGGATTGCAAGAGGATCAAACAGGACTCCAATCAGAAGCCAAATGCAAACATGTCACTGCACATGACAGCTATACCTCTACATTTGCTCCAACCACAGATACTTTTGTGCATCAATTAGTCATTTTTTATATCTAAGGGTTTACATAGCTTATTTTATTGATGTTTGCTATGATTTCTAATGTTTTACTGCTATATGTAAATCTGAATGCACATGTTTGTTCTCTTGCATGTTTGCCTCTAGATGTTAAGATACTCTATTAAAATAAATGCTTAGTATTGCGACTGATTTCTCAGAGGAGAAATGTAAGAGCAGTCTACTTGCGAATTATTCCTACCTAAAGTGTTTAAATAATTTCTGGCTCTAAAATCAAAGTAGCAAAGATCTCTGTAAATCAAAATTTATTCCTCAGATGATTCAAGAATCCAAGACGGAAAGATTTTATGAAGACCACTGTCCAGATTGTACGTAAAGGAGCTGACTTTTCACAGCTTAGTT
The DNA here is from genome assembly GCF_017591425.1 of Ochotona curzoniae. Taxonomy (NCBI): domain Eukaryota; kingdom Metazoa; phylum Chordata; class Mammalia; order Lagomorpha; family Ochotonidae; genus Ochotona; species Ochotona curzoniae. The sequence continues at coordinate 66,871,337 of NW_024466599.1, forward strand.
CTTTGGTCTCTTCTACAGGACACTAATTCTACTCAAGAGTGTTTAGCTTTCATGACAAATTACCTATCAAAAATTTTATCTGCAAATGTCACATCAAAATTAGAAGTCTTCCTGAGGAATCTTGGGGGCATCACAAATATTCATTTTATTTCATAGAGGATATAAACAATTGATTAAATAGTATCCCAAAGCAGATCAATAATGAAGTAGATTGAATCACCTTTGAAGATTACCCCTTTCATGATAGTAATTTGCTCCCTTAGTTCCACCTGGTTGCAGATACATAGATGGCTCTGCTCTTTCTCTGATGTGGGCCTTAATTGTGTTATTTAATTACCATCAGAAAAATCTTCCTGTCATTCTAGTTTCTCTCAAAATATACTTATTCAAGCTATTCAACATAAATCTGTACATATAGTCAAGAGAGTCACAAATCTTCCTGTCCAGTAAGGTAAGGACTGTCACATATATTTCTTCACAGATATTAGAGCCCTGATAAATTAAGACATGCATATGAGTCCTCCTTCACTGTCTTACTGAATTCAACTGAGCCAAGGATTACCCAGATAACTGCTAGGGTCACCTTTGACAGTGATACCAGAACTCTTTTTCCAGTTCGATGTATGGCTGTCATAACATAATACAACAGACGGGGGGTCTCAATCTACAGAAATGTGCTTCCTTAGTGAGTGGGAGGCTAGAAGTTCCAGAATAAAGTATAAGCAGGTTTGATTTCTTGAAGGCACTTTCCTTAGCTGATAGTTGGACTGCTTCTCTCTTGGTGTCCTCAAGTGTTGTTTTCTGTCTTCATGTTAACTCTTGGTGTCTTTATGTGTCCAAAATTTTTCCTTATAACAAGGGCAACAATAAGACTGGATTGATGTCTATGCATTTTCTCTTATTTAACCCGAATTCCACTTTCAAGACTGATCCAAACACAGTTATATTCTAATATACCTGGGTTCAGTATTTCACATCTGAGTTTGGGGTTACACAATTCAACCCACAAGAAATGCGTATTTTTCCCAATACATAATACAAACTAAAAAATTAGGATTCTAGGATTAAAGTCTTTTCACACCTGAAAAAAAATGATATTTTTCCTATTTCCCTCTGATGACGTTAAATATTTGTCAAGCTTCCAAACCTGAAGTTTGAAAATCCTTAACTTCTAGTCTATATGATTTTATGCTCTATTACATATGGGTTTAGGATATTTCATCTTTTTGTTTTTACAACAGAGGCATTCAAATCATTTCCCAAAGTATGCCTTTAATGAGAGTCATGAAATCCTAGATATGTGCCCCTTCTCAAAGCATCAATTATTTACAACTAGCAATTCTTAGCTTACTGGCAAGGACACACTCATGACAAAAAATATTTTATCATCAACCTAATATGTAATCCAGATTTTACTTGACTTATTATTATCCTATATTTCACTTTGCACACACTTTTTTTTTAATTGTTATCATGCTCCTAACTTCCAGAACTAAGTTCAACATCACTGCAAATGTTCCTAGTAAGGATATGGCTTAAGACCTCTCTCAGATGCTGGAACCAGTTCACTAACTCGTTCTATCACAGTCACTGTCAGGTAGCTAGCAATTTGCTCACTATCTATTGATTTCAAAGGACACTCTTTAGCTCTGTGGATTGGATTTCTTTCTGAAAAAAAATATTAAGTAGATCTTGCCTTCAATACTCTAACCCTTCAGCTTTTCAGGCCTGTCTCTAATATGCCAAGTCATCTGCCACTGCCTACACGGGAGGCAGGGGTGATGTGTCTTCCCATATTAGGGGCCCAGGTATGCATATATTTAAAAAAAATATATCAGGGCCCAGCGCGGTGGCGCAAGTGGTTAAGGTCCTCGCCTTGCACGCCTGGGATCCCATATGGGCGCCGATTCTATCCCAGCAGCCCCGCTTCCCTTCCAGCTCCCTGCCTGTGGCCCGGGAGAGCAGTGGAGGACGGCCCAAAGCCTTGGGACCCTGCACCTGTGTGGGAGACCCGGAGGAGGCTCCTGGCTTCGGATTGGCACAGCATCGGCTGTTGCACTCACTTGGGGAGTGAATCATCGGACGGAAGATCTTCCTCTCTGTCTCTCCTCTCTGTATATCCGCCTTTCCAATAAAAACATAATAAAAAATAAATCTTAAAAAAAATATATCAAAGCATAAGAAACTTGTCATTGAATTTTATTTATTGATGAGCTTTTTGAAGTCCTTTGCATTTCTACATCTATTTCCATCAAAACAGAGAGACTATCATATTTCCTATATATTTGCCTACTCTGCGGATTTACCATCCCCACTATCTCAGGGCCACCACTGAGCAAGATCAGAATGCACCAGAAGTACTTAGCTAAGGCTTGCATGCATATATCATATAGACATATGATATTAATATACCATATTTATCCACTCAGAAACCAAGGTTGGTGTGTTCTAGGTTCTCTTAGCTTATGACCACATGGTGTGAGTTAATGGGAAATCTTTAGAACAACAGTACCGAGTTACAGAGATTAAAAGTGTTTGTGTAGTTTTCCTTTGGCTATGCTCATACCCTACCTTAAATGCCTCATCTCGATCTTACAATGGATTAAATCTGGGTCTGCCTGTATTTATGAACTGTTTCAAATGTGTTTTTCTGGCTACATAACCATTTGTTATACCATGAGAAGTTCTCTGTGTCTACCAAGGTCTTGCTACATGAAACATATTTGTTACATGAATTCTACAAATCTACACCAGGGTTCAAGCATTGACCTTAGCCATTAATTTCATTCAATATGGTCACTTACTGTAACCATATTGTTACAATACTATCACAGTATTATTACAATACTATCACATATTGTTACAGTACTATCACAGTATTGTTACAATACTATCACATATTGTTACAGTACTATCACAAAGCTCAGATGATGGAGCTAATGCTACAACTACATGAACCTGCTTATCTAAATGTGTAATTTAAAAATTGCAAATTTTGGGCTTGGTGCGGTAGCCTAGCAGCTAAAGTCCTTGTCTTTCACACGCTGGGATCACCGTATGGGTGCTAATTTGTGTCTCAGTGGCCCCACTTCCCATCTTGCTCCCTGCTTGTGGCCTGGGAAAGCAGTTGAGGATAGTCCAAAGCCTTGGAGCCCTGCACCTGTGTGGGAAGAGGTTGTGGGCTCCTGGCTTCAGAATGGCACAGCTCCAGCCATTGTGGTTGCTTGGGGAGTGAAGCAACAGACGGAAGATCTTCCTCTTTATCTCTCCTCCTCTCTGTATATCTGCCTTTTTAATAAGTATAAATAAGTCTTTTAAAAAAGACAGAAAACTTTGTGATGTGGGATTTTTTATGTTTATAGGGGGAGGGGGGGGGGGAAATGATGGGGTGAATTTAGGAGTTTTGGAAGATAAGGGCTAGAATGGATGAATGTGGGGGTAGAATAAAGGATGGAAATGTGAAAAGAATGAAGATCGGATGGTGGAGGGGATTGATGGGGGGGTGGTGGGGGAAATTTATAAGGGGGTAAAGGATAATTGGGGGGAGTAAATGTGGGTGAGAAGGGATAAGGGATGGGTGGGGGAGATGAGAGGGAATTGGATGGGTGAGGGGATGTGTAGGTTGGGTGATTGTGGGGAAAGAGAGGGAGGGATAGAGGTGTATATGTAGGATTTGTTATTAATTGTATGATGATATTTATTGGAGGAGTGTGGGGTGGGGTTGTTGGTAGAATGAAAGGTTTGTTAAGGGGTGGGTAAATGGATGATGGAGGGGGGGTATGGAAGAGGGTTGGGAAGAATGGGTGGAGTGAAATGGGTTATGGTAGGTGATTGTGAATTGGTTAATGTGTTGTTAGATGGATGGGAAATTTTATGTGAATAGGGTTGTGTGGGGATGGTTGGAGGTTTGATTGGGTTGGGGTGTAAGAGAAGAAATGATTAGTGTTTGGTGGGAGAAATATTGAAAGTGTGGTGGTTGAGGGTAGTAGTGTTGGGAGGTTGGTAAGTGTTTGATGATTTTGAGATTAGATGTAGGTGGGAGGTATGGTAGATTTTTGGAATTTGGAAAGGGGGTATGTGGATGGTGGTTTGGTATATTTGAGGTTTGTGAAAGGGATGGGTGGGGGGTTGTTGGGGATTTGTAAGAGATAATGGTGGGGAAGTATTGTAAGATAGGAGATGGGGAGGGAGATTTGGGTTAATTGTGGTGGAGTTGGAGGTTTTAGGTAGAATGGTGATGTAGGTATTTTTGGATGTAATGTGTGGGTGATGCTACTTTTCAGCCTGGTGATTATCAATCATCGATTTATTTTGGTTAAATGGATGGATCAATAACCTTTCTGATTACTCATTTCTTTTACTCCTGAGAATATAATACTCCATTAAATATCTCCATTTCCTTCTACAAGTGACACTCTGCTTATTTCCACCCTGACTTGCTAAAGACAATAAATTGCTCTGTTCTTGCTTTCTGATCATCAAATACCACAAAAAGGTTTCTATTTTGACGGAAATCCTATAGTTTCACTGTTTTAAGCAAGTTACATATAAAGTAGATTACCTGTTTTAGTTCTTGTTTGCAAAAGACAGTCATCACTGAACATGTCCAAAGCTCTAACCCTTTTTACCAGTGCATTTATTATTTACTTTGATAAGTACTATATATTCATATTCCTATCTCAAACCAGTAACTTACTCAGATTTTCAGTGAGTATATCGTATAGTCATTCCACAATGCCAAGCTATTTTAGTGTTTGATACTTCATCCATGTCTTATAATAGCTTTTTTGGTATTTCTGCCTCATCTAATATGAGTCATTAATTTTTCTGTGTGCAAGAAGCAACGTAGAAACATATTAGCATTATCTCCCAGGGTCTTTTTCAAAGTATTAGTTACCATAACTCAGGTCAGTGCTCTTCTATTAATGTAATATCCTTTATCAAAATTATGTTTCATCATGCTCATCCAATTCTGAGGATTCCATCTCACATGTATAGTACTACTCTTCTGTTCCACTCTACTACTGTTGGATTGCCCTGTGGATCCTTCAGCATATAGCACCCTCCCTTCCTTATAAGGTGCCATACTTCCCAGGCCATGTGATTCATAATTACCCTAATTATTAGACTCATAGTCATAAAAGGTTAAAAATCTTAAGGGAAAGGGTATGTATATTCTTTCATGGCAGATGCTTTTGTGTTAATTTTAAGGGAGTTGTGGAAGCTTTAAAATCTTATACAAAGGAATGAATTATCTTTATAGCCCCATGTATTCCAGGAATTAATTTTTATTTCAAAGATTCATTTTATTTGATTATAAGGCAGAGCAATATACAGAGAGAAGGAAACACAGAAAGAGAGATTTTTCCATCCATTGATTCACTTTCCAAATGGCTTCAATACGTAGGGCTGGGCCAGATTTAAGTCAGGACTCAGGAGCTCGTTTTGAGTCCTCCATTCATGTATAAGGGCGCTATTTATGTGTAACTCTGAGTGGTGTCCACATGGGATGATGCCATGGTAGTCAGCAACTTCATCTGCTATGCCATAATACCATCCCTAGATTTAATGATTTTCAAGTGTATTGCTTCAAATATCCCTATTGTGTAGCTACACCCCTTCTTGAGTTTTGTCCTCAATATAGCTGAGAAGTTAATGTTATCTGGAGCTCTTCCACTTTTCTAACCATGTGCTAGAAATAGTTCTCACATGGTTTGTCCTATTGTTTAAAGAGAGAGCATCCATTTTTAAAAAAACATATATTTATTCATTTGTTGGAAGGCACACTGAGACATACACTCACATTCACACAGAGGTGGGGAAGGAACGAGGAGTGAGAAATCAACAGGTGAATTCTTTCACTTTCAACAAATGTGCAACAGCCAGCTCTGGGCCTGGATGTTGCCCAAAGTCAGGAACTCAACTTGGGGTGAGTGGCAAGGGCTGAATACAGCAGATAATGCATTAATTAGCACATTTGCAAGAAGTTGGACTGAAAGTAGAGGATCTGAAACTGGAATTGTGTTTCCTAGACGTAGATCCAGACACCTCAAGCAGCTCTTAACCCACTGTGCCAAAAGCCTGCCCAAGAGAGACTCTTAAAAAGCTGCAAAGAGCCTCTGGCTTTCATCTGAGGCCTTCTTGCTATGATAAATTGCCTTAAGCCTTTCAGCGTCTTTTTCCAAATGAGCAGTGATTTCACATAATGCAAACCCATTATTTTCCCCAAAGCTTTATAACAATTCTGATATTATAATCATTAGTACATTTCCATCCTCCGATATATCACCCTACTTCAGTACTACTGAATTTTCTAACATTGAATCTCTAATGCACGCTAGAGTCTATTAGTTTTTCACACAACAAATGTGACAACATCTTCATTGTCATGCAGGAAGCGATCCAAAGCTAAATTCCCACACTTCCTAGAACCACTTTTGGGCCCTAATGGCATGTGTCTCGTTCCACAGAAATCAGATTTATGGGTCCTGGAATTTTTCTGCAAGGTTTTGAAAACTTATTTTTAAATTTCTTTTATTTGAAAGGGAAAAAAAGAAAGAGAGGGATTCATAACACACACACACACACACACACACACACACACACACACACACACACAAACTTCCCATCCTCAGCTTCACTCCCCAAATGCTGACAACTGCTGGGGATGGGTCATGTCAAACTCAAGGACTCAAGTGGAATCTCTGATGTGTGTAATTGAATCATCACTTGTTAGGGTGGCACCTAGCAGGAGACCAGAAACAGGGAAAGGAGTTAATGTTTAAATTCAGGTACACCCATTTGCCATGTGAGCAATACAAGCAGTGTCTTAAGAGCTGAGATAAATGCTCACGCCTAGATGGGTTTTTTAGGGGGTATGGGCCTGACAGCAGTACTAACTTCTGTGGGGTACAGACGTATTTATCCAGAGAAACAGTTGCCAACAGTGGCTTCAATTGATCCCAGGAAGAACATTCAAGCCAGCATGGCCTTTTAGAGACTTTGTGAATTAAGGCTGGAGACCAGGCCGCTGAACTCATATCACAACAATTTACTGCATGCAGGAAACCCTTTGAGAACAAAATAGAGTTCATTCAGTCAGCTTTCTGTGATGATAAACTACTCCTGGAAAGAGACTCCATGACAAGCCATCAGTGCCTACCGTTCTGAATAATTGGAGGACTATATGCCTGAGTCATAAAGGTCAATCTAGGTGATCCACAATAATGCTCACTGCCTTACTTGAGGATAATAGCAAGAAAATAAAGTGTCTAACAAGGGAACTCTTGATAGGTTTCAGAAAATGAAAAAGTTTGTTTATCAGTTGTGAAAAATTCAGAAAAAAACAAGAGTATGCCAAACTTTCCGTTTCCTATTACTTGAGGGCAAAGTACAAAGGGAAATCTGTTATAGGAAATAGTGAGAAATGGGAGTAGTTTTCAGTATATAGGCAAACGACAAAATTCTAGCCTGCAGTTTATAGAAAAAGGGAAAAAGAAAGAAAGTAGTTTTATTCCAACAAAGGTTAAGTATATCACAGATATGCCGTGAGAGAAAAAGGACAAGCAAGTTTACTTCCAGTTAGAGTCCATCAATACTACTAAAAGCCATCAGTTTATTAAATATACTTTTTAAATGAGGGACCAGATCCTTGGAAATAGAAAAAATGAAAGATCAAGGCAGGTTAGGTTCTTTGTGATCACAAGGCAATAGCTGTTATGAATATTGTAATTTTTTTCCTTTGTACTATACCTATTACAGAATATCTTGAAGCCTGAGTGTAAAACATGGATTAAAAAATAAAATTGAAAGCATTTCAAGTGATGTCCAAAAACTGTACCAAAATCCTGCCCCAGAAAATTTCTTCCCTGCTCAGCCCTTTGTCACATTATATTTGATAAAAAAAAAAATCTTCCCTTACGAGCTGAAATAAATTTAAACAGGAAATTTTAGCATTTTCTTTGTGATTTACACAGTAGCAATTTCAGGACTGTTCTCCTTGGGAATCCGGGTGGTAATTACTACAACTCCAAAGCTAATTATGTTATGCTAGTGGGACTGTGGCTACTGATGAGAAGTGGTTCACGGATAGCCCGGATTTGCAGGTATGATAATACCACTTGCACACTCAATCCTTTTTCTCCTTCTTCTCCATTGCTCAGAGTAAAGGGAAGCAATAACTCAACTGATAGGATCCCTTGTAGAGTGAGTTTTACCTTAAAACTCTTTAATCAAAACAGAAAACACTTTCTTTTACTGAAATACCAAGCAATAAACCAGATCTGTGCCATTTGAAAGTTGCTGAAATCATAGATACTTTCCTTTAAAAAACAAAATGGTTTTCATGAAGACTGAGACTTGTTCAAAGAAGGAGAATTAACCAGGCATGTAAGAAGACATATTAAATAAATAATCACAAATGGCAGTGTTGTGCAGTGCTAATATCTGACACCCCACATAAGCAGGGTGCTATTTCTGTAAGCTTGTCAAGTGTGTAGTAAGGCATGAGGCTTCAAACATACAATCATATAAATAAACTGGGGCAGAGAGTATAACTAAAGCATCTCTCAAAGAAGAAATGGCAGATGTGCATTTTAACAACACCGCAAGTAGGTAAATAAGAGAGTAAATCTGTTTACACAGAATGTTACAATTCAGATACGTATGAATGGATTGTTAAACTTCTGCCTCCTATACATTCTCTTCCACTAAATAAAGTAGAAATTAAACCTATGCCAGGCAACCCTATAACAAACAATGTAAAAGAGTAAATGTCAAGACTTGCCAAATAACAGCTGACACAGCAAATGCATTCTTGCTTACACATCTGTGCCTTCATGGAAATAGGACACTGACACGTCTTTTGGAAAATGGGAATAAATTCTAGTCTTGCCTCCAGCACACTTGCTTTGAGACCCTGGGAAATGTGACTGATATAGCACTGCTGCTTACTTTCCACATTTAAAATAGGGCAAAGTGTATTAGAATGTTGGTGACAGGAAAAGATCACACTTTTGTCATAGTATGAAATATCTGTAGTCCATTAATATTCCAAAAATGGAGTTTGATTTTCAACATTTCTAAACCCCTGGTAAACTCTTCATCCTTAATAGTAAAAGTATACTACAAATTAGCCCCAAGGTATAATTAATTACAATATGAATGTAATATATACAGTTACATGAAAGGTGTTATAATGTGGAAACCATAAATTCTTTACTCACAGGGACTTTGAATTAACTGTGCTCCAAATCCTGCTTCTATTAGTCATCAAGTGTCTCAATTTTGTACAATACATTTTCAGGTATTAGTATGATAATCCTTTTTCCTTCTGAATCTTAATTAATTTGGCTACAGACTGAGGATAATGATAGAGTTGTGAAGAATTAAACAATATTAGTGCCTACAACCCAAAGAAAATGCTTCCTGCACTTTCTGTATTTTTTACATAAATTTAGCAGGATAACTACATAATATTGTAGTTCCAATGTTTCCCTAAAATTCAAGGTAAAAATCTGTACTGTCCTATGTTTTATAGTCTCCTTTCCTTATATACTATCTCTAAATAATAACAAGAGACATAATCTACGTTAATATTAGATATTTCTGAATGAAATTTTGCTTTTATGTTGAAAAATGAAACAATTTCATAACCATGCAGATAAACACAATAATTTTACAGTTGAAGACAGTCACTGAACAACCAGTTAGCTATATGAGGGTTTTCTGAGAAACACTGAATTTGTGACTGTTCTAGCTAAACTGATAATCTCTATGTATTTTCCAAGTTCACTAGCTATTCTGCCATCTTGATACTGCTCTTGAGCCTGTCTACTGGAGTTTTCCTTCAGTTTATTAGCATTTTTCAACAAAGAATGCCTGTTTGCTTCTACTTGATATTTCCATATTAAGAGTCCATGTCTCTTTACCATTATTCACACATTTGCCTTTGAGTCCTGGGATATATTGATGCTATTTTTTTATGCTCTTCCAAATGAGCCCAATACCTGTGCCAAGTTAAAAACTATTGAACTATTTTAATTGTCTGCATTTGAATTTCTAAGTATTAGAAAGTTTATGATTTCTTTGCCTGTCTAGTAAATTTTGGATTAACCTGAGGCATTTCAGATATCTTTTTGTAACATTTATGTGTTCCTTTTGTGCTGAGAATCATTAGCTTTTTCTTATAGTAGGTAACTGACCTGACTAGATTCAATGGCATGCAGGCATTCATACTATGGAACACACTGAATGTCTGCACGTGTGTCCTCGATATCTAGTGGTTTCCATATCCCTGTTTAATTCAGCAATCAGCTAAAGTTTAGGTGGAAATTATTTTGAGCTTCTTAAAACCAGTAGGCTTTCCAGCACCTCTTGATAAAGACAAATTCACTAAAATGCACAACAGATCTCTAACTCTCCCCAGGCTTTCTTTTCTTTTTTTCCCATTGGACTTCCCTAGAGTCTTGCACATTGGCACATGATTTTCAACTCAGTCAATGTTATCTTGGAGTATGTATTACTCCAAAACTTCTAGTTTTCTATGTCCAAAATCATTCCTGTACCTTAGCTTTTCTTCCTCTTCCTCTGAAACGAGTCTGCCAACTCCGGGCAGAGAAGCTAAAAAATCTGTTTTCTAAGACAGAATGGATAAGCATGTCTCTGATTAGTGCTCCATTCTTCTACAAAGCAGCAAAAGTTGACGCAAACAACAATTTCCTTATTTTTTATACCTGCTTTTGATCACTTTCCAAAGCCTGGAAATAGCGTTTATAGCAATTTTATCTAAGTTTTGCATGTTTTCTTCAGAGGAATTTCACTCAACTACCTCACAGTCATATTAGCAAAGAACAGCACCCTATATGAATATTTTTAGGTGCAGCCAATATGTTCACTATCATAATTTACTTTTTGGATCATTTCCCCTCAACCTAGCTGAAATATTCTATCAGGTTCATAAATTTTATGTCCATTATTTCATAATAAAGTTTCTACTATTACCTCAATATTAAAAAATATAGGCTCAAGTGGGAAGCTAGAATGTCCAATCCAAAACATCATATACTAATTTAGTCATGCTTCAAGTTACATAAATTAAAAGATTCTGTGGTTGTATTTTCTCCTTTTTTCTTCCAAAGATTTATTTACTTACACATATTTATTTATTTATTTTTATTGGAAAGTCAGATATACAGAGATAGATATACAGAGATATAGATATACAGATATACAGGAGAGACAGAGAGGAAGATCTTTCACTCCCGGATTCACTCCCCCATGTGACCACAATGTCCAGAGCTGAGCCAGTCTGAATCCAGGAGCCAGGAGCTTCTTCCAAGTCTCCCACATGGATACAGGGGCCCAAAATGTTGGGTCATCATTTGCTGCCTTCTCAGGACATTAGCACGGAGCTGGGTCAGAAATGGAGCCTCTGGGATGCAAACCAGCACCCATAAAGCCCTTTTCAGCCTTTGTTTTCTTTCTTGATTAGCCATTTGTTTATTTATTTTTACTTTACTTTCACAGAAGATGAAATATAGATTTATAGATATATAGGAAGATATTTTCTATGCATTGGTTCACTCCCCAAATGCCTATAAAGTCCCAGGCTGGACCTGGCCAAATCCAGGAGCTCACAACTTGGTCCAGATTCCCCATATGAGTGGCAGGGACTCAAGTACTTGAGGTAACATCTACTGCCACCCAGAGCACATCTTAGCAGAAAGCAGGATTGGAAATGGAGCCATAATCTAAAGGAAACACCCCAATATGGAGTGCAGGTGCTATGATGGTGTCTTGAACATTGAGTTAAACAGTTTTCCCCAGCCTTTGTTTCTCTGACAGATGGCTTTTTTGTTTTGTTTTATAAGATGGTGCTGAGGTTTCCAGTATTGGCAGACATCTCCTGGGCAAAGTTCCAATTAGCTTCACCATACTTCCCCCACTACTTTTAAACCCACAGCTAACTGGCTTGTGCAGATGGTGGATTGAATCTGACCCTGTACAGGCTGGTGCATACAAGAGTCAAATCCGAGGTCACCCCAGATGAAGTATCTTGGGAGATTCCCAGCTAGATCACTGGGCTCAAACCCTGGCCACAGTGAAAATCTTAAGATATGTGGGTCCAACCTTGGAGTACATGTGTCAGGGTTGGGCTTCCTCGGTTATTGATGTCTGTGCAGTGGTCAACATGCTCAGATGAACATACAGGATATGACAGCCAGAGGGGACATTACTGCCATGCCAAAGGATGGAAAACAGAATGGGTTGGGCAATTTTTTTGACCAATTTTTGCAATGTTTCTGGATGGTGGACTTTGTCAACCAGTTGGCCTTAAAAAGATTTTCTGAACCCTGGAGCAATGAAACCAGCAACGTGTCAGGGCTGTCAAAACCACTGAAATAACACCCTTAGAACAGTCTTTCCCACATTAGAATCCTAAGTGTCATCAAAACACCATCTCCCATCCCTGGGTAGTATTGAACTTTTTTTTTTTTAAAGATTTATTTATTTTTGTTGGAAAGTCAGATATACAGAGAAGAGGAGAGACAGAGAGGAAACTCTTTCTTTCCTTCGCCGATTCACTTCCCAAGTGGCCACAACAGCTGACGCTGAGCCCATCTGAAACCTGGAGCCAGGAGTCTCTTCTGGGTCTCCCACATGGGTACAGGGTCCCAAGGCTTTGGGCTGTCCTAGACTGCTTTCCCAGGCTACCACCAGAGAGCTGGATGGGATGCAGGGCTGACAGGACATGAACTGGCCCCCATATGGGATTTTGTGCATACAAGGCAAGGATTTTAGCCACCAGGCTACCGTTTTGAGTTTTGACAGCAAGGACAGGCCATCTCTCCTTTCCACTCTTCCCTTCCCCTCACTGTAGGCATAGGAGGAAAATAAAAAGACTGCAACATGTGGGCTACCCACCTTCCTCCATATCCGACCCTCTCCACACATGGCATGCATCCCTCTCAACTGTGTAAACAGTATTAAAAATAAAATAAAATAAAATAAAAAACCCTCCATCTAGTCCATAAGAAACATCTACATATTTCTTCTTTGGGGATTTTGGCTGATTGTAATATAGACATCTCTACTCTGTTGCAATTAGATGCTTTGATTTTTCAGATGTGCCATAGGAGCTGGCATATCATTTCTGCATGCATCTAAGAAATGCTAATCAAGATTGCTTACTGGCCTAGCTGAAGCCCACTGGACTTGGGTTAAAAGGAAGTATCATACCCTTACTTAGAAAGCATGGAGATTCACAACAACAGCCTCAAGAAAGTTTTTTATTCTGTAATGTGTCCCTAATTGGACTGAAGAGTCTAATAACAGAGAAATCGGTGAGCAATCACTTCCCTTATGAATTATGCATATGGGACTCTCTCTTTGAAATTTCATGTGTACTCTACCTTAGGAAAAATCCGTTCTAGTATATTATTTCACATTATTTGGTATGATTCATTGACTTTCCATTAGACTAGGTTACCTAAGAACACACACATTCTTCTTTAAGTGTGGTAAAATTCTTTCTGTTAACACTTGACCTTTTTGAATGATCTTGCATTATTCAAGCTATGAATAGGATATTAGGTATAAAGGCTTAGGGCAGAGCAACAAACTTGATGTTAAGGAGCCAAAAGACTAGGATTGAGGGTACTGAAGGAAATCAGATTTTTCTGCTGATTCTGAGAAGCTCTAAAGGACACTATTGGAGTAAAAATTCCGAGGCAATAACACTGCAAATACCTACACCGGCATTTATTAATCATGTCATCGAGGATTATAAACTTCACTTTTCCCATGCAAAAATGCGGTAATAACAGAACCTTCCTCATAAACAATACAACCCAATTGTACTAACGGAAACCATGTAACACTATATTTGAGCATTCAATAAATCTTGGCTTTTCCTATTATTATTTCCATTATAACACCACAGAAATACCAAAAGATAATTGAGTAGATGTTTCTAGTAAAACAGATTTATAATCATAGTTCTTAGGTCAATTCGTTATGACAGCCATCTAGATCAAAACTTACTAATTGGCATCATGGACAGGAGGTTTTTCTGGCTTGCTAGAAAGCCCCTGGTGGACAATTGGCCCAGGGACTTCTAGGCATAGACATCGATTTCTTCCCTGAGGTAAGACTGAAACCCTCGTACTGGGTTTGGCTCAACAACTGCTGGCATTAAATAAATGCACATTTATTATTCTTTTTAAAAATACTTTGAAAGCTACTTGTCATAAACCCATCACTCTTTAACCTGTAAGATGCTAGATATCATTGGCAGCCACTTCTCAACGAGGAAGGATTCTGAGCAATCACAGAATAACATGCTAAAATGTGGTCTCTGCATTTTGTAACACTAGGTTTGCTTACATCAATTGAGAACTTAAGAAAATGTTATTGTCTCTGCATACATCTCACTAATACATATCCATCTACAATAATGCATTGTCACTTCCTAGCCAACCCATGAAAGAATCTGTTTCATTAAAAAAATTACTTCTTAGCCATCCGAAGAAATAATCTGTATCATTAAAAACATGTGAAATCAGAGCTGACTTTGTGGCTCACCGGGTTAATCTGCAGCCTGCCTTGTTGGCATCCCATATGAACATTGGTTGAGTCCTGATTGCTTCATTTCCAAACCAGTTTTTTGGTAACACCTCCAGAAAAGCAGCTGAAACATGACCAGAGTGCTTGAGCCACTGCTTTTGATGTGTGAGACCTGGATGGGGTTGTTGGTTCCTGGCTTCAATCTGACCCAGCCCTGGTCACTGTAGCCACTTGGGGGAATGAACCAGCAGATGTAAGACAGCACTCTCTCCCTCTTGTTCTCACTCTTTTTCTCTTTCTTCTCTCCCTCTTGGTCTTTCCTTTCCTCCCTCCCTTTTGCTTCATAACTGCTTGTCAAATACATACAGACACTCACACACACATACTTACATACATACATATACACGTATATGCATCTTTGTAAAAGGGGGGTAAGAAATTGCTATAACCTTGGTTCAGCAGCCATTAATTTAATGCACACAGTAGGCTCTATCAAATCTCTAAATATCTACTCAATTATAAAAGCTTATTCATATGCTTAAAAATTTATGGGCTTTGTGATCAAAATAACTTGTTGGTTTCTTATTTTAGCAAATAATTGGGTCTAATTGTGGCCAGTGGTTGTGGCTACTAGGGAGTGAACCAGTGATTGGGTGAATTCTCTCTTTCTATTTCTCATTCTCTCTATAAATCTGCCTTTCAAATTAAGATAAAAGAATCTTTCATTTTTCTTTCTTTTTAAAAAGTTTTTTATTGGCAAGAGAGATCTATGGAGAAAAGGGGAAACAGAGAGAAAAATCCTCTGTCCACTGGTTCACTTTGCAAGTGGCTGCAACAGCAGGAACTGAGCTAATCCGAAGCCAAGAGCCAGGAAGCTCCTCCAGGTATTCCATGCAGGCACATGGTTCTGAGGCTTTGGGCTGTCTTTGACTGTTTGTAGAACTTTTCAGCCAATTATTGAAAGCTTCTTACACATATTTTAATTATTCACTATTCCCCATACGGGCACCAGTTTGAGTACTGGCTGCTTCACTTTCATCTTTTTAAAAAAAGATTTATTTATTTGTTTTTATTTGAAAGGAAGATTTGCAGAGAGGAGAAATGAACTTATGTAACAGTTCCAATATTGAAGGGCATCTACAGGTACCTTTCCTCTACTTCATAGAGAGACTGCCCAATCATTTGGTTTATTCTGATTATGATATTTGAGCAGTGGATCAATTTTGACATAGATCCATGTAGCTGTTTTGCTCTGCAAAAGCAAATAAAAAAGGCAAATGGACTAAAAACATTTGAAAGCTACATTAAGAATCTAGGACTTTCCTTTGACATGGCATCTTTTTCCCCTTAACTCCAAGGAAAATAAACCATCAATAACAAGCAAATAGAAAAAGTGGGGCCTGGCCAGGAAATCAGAAAGGTTAAAAGCATGATCCAGAGTTGAACTGCATACGATTCAAAACACACCTCTACAGAAATATCAGTGGACCTAACTAAACTTTGGAAATGTGCCGTATCTTGATCTGTAAAAAAGAATTAACAATGGGTATTTTATAGATTTGTTGCATATGTTAATTTAAGTATAATGCTAACGACAAGTTATGAAACATAGTATAGTTTCAATAAGTATTCATTAGTTTCTCTTATTTTGTTCTTAATAGAGAAAGTTACTTCGTAAGTCTCACCAGGAACTCAGTGGTATCCAGCTTAGGGTCTTGGGCTGGCACAGCAATGGCCCATGGGAATGGAGACTGGGGAGCCTTGAGTTTGGGATCTCCCACTATCAGCTCCCACCTTTTCCAGCCAAGGCAGTATGTCTTAGCACATGAAACTCAGCACAGCTCTGGGAGGTGGAGTGGAGGATTAAGAATATTTTCTAAGTAGATTTGTATGGACAGATACACAGAAACCTGAGCTCCATAGAATAGCTAAGATGATAAGTCTTCATCTTAGCAGTAGTGCAGACTTTTGCCAAATTTAGGCAGGCCAGGGACTGGTGGGATGAAGACACAGGGAACAGGTACAGCTCTGTCCCCTAGGACAGGACTTGAATGGACAATGGGGAAAACTGGTGCAAAATTAAACATGTGCTGTAGCTGGTATCGCCAATCACCAGTAAGGGCCACAGACCGAGGGCTAAAACCAGGTCATGAGCTTCTCTTCACTGTGCCTGCAGAGCACAAAATTCTGTTAAGAGTCTCTTCAGCACTCCTTCCTTAAGGGCACAGACCTTGTCCCTTTTCATTTCAGCTATGGAACAACTGAAACATCCGGCCTTGAAATATTCAGGTTTTGAAAGCACTCAGTCTCTTCTATCTCTAAGTAGAAGAAAGAAATTTATGAGACTTACGTTACTTGTAGATTATTTTGAGTTGGCATCAAATCCTACAAATGGGCACTCCAGAAAATAACATCTACGCTTGGTTCCGCCCATCTCTGTCATGTTCACAGCAGGAGAAATAAATAAACATCATTTATTTTCCTTTCACTCTGGTATATTTCTCTCTGTACCTTTTTTTTTCCCTCTGACCTCTATTCTGACTCCTGGATCATGAGAATAATAAGAAAAAAAATCTTTAGCAAATAGAAATAAAGCTTTTATTTTCTTCCTTGTACATAACTCCAAGGAATGAGGATGGTGGTAGAGAACGCTCACCGTGTCCAGAAACCTGCTTAGGATTTTTTTTTTAATGAATTTTAGAGGCAGGAGAGCAGAAAAATAATACACGTGCATTAACGTATCAAAAAACTGTCTTGCCCCAACTCCTTCTCCCAAATCCAATCGCTTTTGCTAACTGTCTTCCTAACTAAAAATGTAATACATCGCTGCATATTTGTATGTGATTGGAAACATCACATTCAGCAGGGGCTGACACTATGTAAAATCGCTTTCCTGCTGTTCTGGGTTCTTGTTGTGAAAGACATCTAGTGAGTAAATCAATTCACTCTAAATATCTGTGAATTTAAAATGTTCACCCTTTCCAGAATAGGGGCTTACAAACTGAGCAAAGGAAGTAATGCAATTCTAATTGTAGGTACTAAGGAAGGTATTTTTTGAAGAAAGACTCAGGAAAATTAGAAGGTGGAACATAGCCTTCTTTTTTTTTGTTTTTTGAAAGATCACATGATATGGATCAGCTAAAACCGATAACGACGGCAGGAACAACCAGGAACTCTGCAAAGGTGCCAGTTCGGGTAAGGCTCTTGCAAGGCTCAGAGCCTCTGGCCTGTTTACTGCTATTGTCTGAGGGCATGCTGACCTCAGTAACTTTTGCTTTGTCTGCCGAGGTGTTACTGCTTTTAGAATTAACAGACTGCTACCGGTGATCACTCTGCTGTTGTGCACGTAGCGTGATTTTTTTTTTTTTGTACATTCATTTTAGCTATAAAACCCCTGTTTTTCCTTCCCCTCTCTACGCTATCCTTCGAGATAGTTGCCACCCTGCTCCATAATAAATTCTTTTTCCTTGAAAGGTTGAAGACTCTGAGTTCTGATATAAAACATCACAAGCTTTATTATATATACCCATTTATTAATCGGGTCTCAGACTGAATAAACAAAAGTGAGAATCATTTGCTTCATTCGGTTTGGGAGAGAGAATGATGGTTTGCTGAGTTGTAAAACCAGAAGACAGAGGATTGCTGATAGGAAGTGAACTTATCTGGAGGGTACGCCCACAATCACCCCTGAATAACTAATGGGAATGGTGACTTATGACAGTTTTTGCTTGCAGGTTGCAAAAACGAGTCTTCTTTTTGCTTTGGGAGTTAAGAACCTAGAATCCTGGTGAAACATGAAACTCCTGTTCATGCAGAAAACAAAGCTGAGAGTTAGCATTCATTTGTAATTTCCTTAGGGATGAAATAAGTCCAATTATCAGCAGGAAAGGTAGCTGCCTCTGGAAAACCTGATGATGATGACTTTTACATTTCCTAACTTAATATGCATCGAGAAGTGGACACTGACCTTCAATGAGTACAGCTTTCATTTATTAAGCAATGAAGCAATTTGCTGTCAGATCGTTTCATCAGACCCTATTAGTCACTTGGGATACAGTGGATGAGGATTTTAATTTTACAAGCTTCATGGGACTAGATCATTGTGAGTTCAATTTAGGAAGGCAGGGTAAAATTCGTAGTTTCTGCAGATTGCAAAGAAAGTATTTGACTTCTTTTGAAATGATGCTGCACAGAGGTCTTACTGTTGTGGGTAATTCAACAGGATAGATGAAGGCAGCCTGAATTCCTGTCTTAAAAAAAAGATTTTTTGTGTGGACATTTGCAGTGTGTAAAGTGACATTTAATTAAGAGAGAGGTCTCCTGTGAGAGAGAGGTCTCATAGTGACAGGAGTCCAAGGGAAGAACCCCCACACCCCCCAAAAAAAACCCACGGTGGAAGTGGTGTCTTTTAAGTGCAGTTTGGGTGAGTAGAACAGTGGCTAACAATCAACAAGAGGACAGAGACAAAGCCCATTAGAAGGCCACAACTGCAAATCCTTCTACCTTGCCATTGATAAAACAAAAGGCCATCATGAAGTGTGCGATTGGTAACTACCTCAGAGTTCAACCAGTATTATCCAGCTTCATCAAAGGACTAAATGAAACTAATTAATACGGAGGCTTGATTCATTTCTTTCTGCTACATCCTCCAGTGTCTTTCTCTGTATCATATTATATGATGATAATATTATAGGCCCAAAGTTTATTGGCTTTGATACCTTCTGAAATGTTTTTTTTTTTTTTTGGCCTGTAACTTAATACCAACATTATGCTACTGGTCTTTAGTAAGGATACAGTCTTGAAACAGTCTTATCATAAACATTTCTTCTACAATTCTACTACTAAAAATATTTTGATTGTGGTTGAAAAAGATCTTCAAAGAAAACTGTTGTTCTAATTCGTATAAGAAAATAGTTGTCAGAGCTACCTTTTGATTAAATAGGATTATGCAGAATTGAAATCAACTCCTGTTCTTAATTTGCCCTCATTTGCAGTAAAAATGTATGATATCTAAAAAAATATTCATTTTAAAGTTACGTAACAGGGCCCGGCGCGATGGTGCATTGGTTAAGGTCCTCGCCTTGCACGTCCTGGAATCCCATATGGGCGCCCATTCTATCCCAGCAGCCCCGCTTCCCTTCCAGCTCCCTGCCTGTGGCCTGGGAAAGCAGTGGAGGACAGCCCAAAGCTTTGGGAACCTGCACCCGCGTGGGAGACCCAGAAGAGGCTCCTGGCTTTGGATTGGCATAACATCGGCCCGTTGCGCTTACTTGGGGAGTGAATCATCGGACGGAAGATCTTCCTCTCTGTCTCTCCTCTCTGTATATCCGCCTTTCCAATAAAATAAAATAAATCTTAAAAAAAAAATAGCCATTAAAGTTACGTAACAAAATTTGTGAGGCAGTAGTGCAAGTTCTCATATAATCCTCACCCAATGTCTTTCTTTCATGTCTCACATTAATATACCTGCCTCAACTAATGTACCTCACTCAGCTTTCCCTTTTTTTTTTTTTTTAAGTCAAAACTCCCCTTTTCCCTTGCAATATATCCCGGCCCTAACAATCCCATTCTGCCATCAGTTTGAGCTTTTTTTTTTTATTCAGTCTTTAGTAAGTTTATCTATTAAGTTATTTGTTTTTAATTGTAGTTTCATCATATAAGTGAAAACCTATAGTATTTATCTTCTTGTTTCTGGTTTATTTTATTCAACATGATGTTCTAAATGTTTTGCAGCAAATGACATGTTTTAATGCTTTTTTTTTTACAGTAAGATAATATACCACACTGCTTTACTTCACGGGTTTTATCTATAATTTCTATTCCAGTTGGCATTGCATGCTGCTTTTGCTTTGCTTTTTACTGAAAATGATCTAACATATTTTTAAGTGAGAGCTGTATTTTCACATTTGCTATTTCCTCCCTTCATAAATTTGGTTATTTATTAGCTGAAAGTATTCATACAAGAATAACTTTCAAGGTTTGTTTAGGATTTACTCTGCACAAAATATTATCAGAATTTAGAATTTATCTGTTAGCTTATGTAGATGGATGATGTTTTGAATTATGCAGTAGTCATGGATTCAGTCCTGGAATAATTTACATTTGCTTTATTCCAACACCTGAACCAGCCCCTACAACTTTAGCTAATAAATATTTGCTAAGTCAAGTGTTCACAGTTAAATATTAATTAGATGTGATAAGTAAACATCCCATTGTGAAAATGCCAAAAATCTCAAACATGTAAATAAAATATCCTTTAACAATGCAGCAATATCATGTGGTATTGTTAAGTTTTATAACTGAAACACCAATAAGCAGTAAGAAAAACCCAAACAGTAGAGTAATGAAAAATACTTACATATAGCTGGCAATTGTAGAATAAACATCATTTTGGTTTGCACGTTTCCAGGACTAACATAACTAGGCTGGTTGGTAAGACTTTCTTCTTACACTTACCTTTAAGAAGCATTCTTCTTTCAAATAATAATGATTTTTCCTTCTTGCATCTGAATCAATTAGCTTTTGCATATCTACTTACTCATATCATCAGATCAACAATACAGATTATGTTGACTGTCTCTGTTTGCATTGTTTGATGGAGAGGACAACATTGATCCCGACTGCCTACTTCTTACTGAAAGGTTTTCTCTAAGGCAGAAACTGAGACTTTCTCAAGAATTTAGAAGCCAACCTCTCCACAGGTATTTCTTAGAACAGGTAGAACATCAGATACCGTTACATCTGAATCACATGTTTCTGAACACTGAATTATTTATATTATTTGAATCACTGCATAAGATTGTAATAAATCATAAGATATTAAAGTGCAAAACAGTTTTGCTTATGGGAAAACCTACAAGGAAGTAAGTCATTAGCTTCCAAAATGTTCTTTTGTATGAGAATGTGGTAATTAAACATTCTAAAACTAACCCATTATGAAGATTGCTTATAAAAGCTAGTAGAAATTTAATCACAATGTTTTATTTACAGTTGAATTTTTTAAATGTTTAGATATTATTCCTATCTTTCCAAAATTCTGAGTCCTATATATATCATTACTGTTTGACTAATGATTTCTTGTGACTCAATCCTTTTATAAATATACTATTTCTGATGTAGTAAGCAAAAGCATTTTCAAAAGCTATTCATTAGTGAGCTAAAGGGAGGGAGGGAGGGAGAGAGAGAGAGAAAGAGAGAAAAGACTGACAGAAACTCATCTCTCATTCCTGAGTTCATTATCAAATGCCCACAACAGTATGGGTTAGGTCACGCCAAGATTAGATCCAGGAACTCAACCCAGTTCTTCCATGGGGGTGGCAGGGATCCAACCCCCTAAATCATTACCTATTGCCTCCCTCAGTACCTAGTAGCAGGGAGCTGGGATAAGGAGTAGAGCTGGGCCTGGGACCTAGGCACTCTGCTATGGCCAACAGGTATCCCACCAATTGTTTTAGCTAGTAGGCTAAAAGTTTTAAAAAAGAAAAAAAAAAAAAGTAAAAATTAACCTTAGATTATAAAGATCAAATTCAAACAGACCAGGTTAAATTCCTTTCTTTGTAATTATGACACACAGGTAAGTCATTAAATACTCTGGGTTTTAGTTTTCTTATCTATAATATGGAGAAAAATATGCCAACAACTAGAAATAGATGCAGGTATACACACGATGTACATACGGGTTAGTTTGAAGTTGGTACAGAAATACAAAGAAACATTCTTAGCAATGGATCTTTTTAACCCATAGTCTTAGTTTTGGGGAGGCAACAGATGATGGGTTAAATACCTGTACCTCTGATATCTGCACTGGAGTCTGCGGTTGCTTTGCTGGCTCCTGGTTTTGGCTGGCCTTATCTGGGATATCACAAGTATTTACAGAGTGAAATAGTGATTGGAAGAGCTCTCTCTTCGCCTCTCTGCCTTTCAAATAAGAAAACTGACAAAGACAATCACATACTGATTATATCAAGTGTGCTAGGCAATGGTTTTAAATTTATAAATAAAACAGATAAAAGTTTCTGTCCTGCAGAAATTTGTTATCAAATAAAGGACTCCTTCAAAATAATCTAAGATGTTTATCACAACTCGACTTAATCTTCATATAAATAAATATTGTGATGGGAGAATACAGACAGCTAAGTTTGTAACCCTCTTGTGATCATATATAAGCCACTTAAGTCATATAAAACATCCATGACCTTGAGTGTCTTGGCTTCTCAGAGTTGGTTACTAAGTTCCACTTAGTAAAAGGAGAGAGCATATAATATATGGGAATACTTTTTATTTTCTTTTACTCCTCTCCTTATCCATTGTATAGGAGAACTGACATTTCTTTTAACTTAAATAATACATGATTATTTAGGATGACATGACTGCACAAATCTATTGCATCTGATGCTTGACCCTGTCTTTTTTCACTGATATCAGAAACTAAGAGAGAGAGAAAAAAATGGCCCAGTTTTGTAAAATCAAAATGGGGTAAAACAGCAATAAAATGTGAAAGAATAATTAATAATCACAGAGTCATTATAATTAGGATTTTCACATATTTAAAATGTTTGGAAAGAGAAAGGCATGTCTCTTTCCCCTTGCCCCTGAAACTGGCCAAATTCTTCACACCCCTTTGTTACTAATGGTGCTTAAATGCTTTCTAGCTGTTTTCACAGGACACAAGAATGTTTGATAGGCCACCCTGAAAGGAAAGATACAATGCTCCATATTCTTAACTTTTACTGTGAAAGCTTTCAGTCCTGGCAAGGCTATCTCCCGTGTTTTAATCAGTTAAATCAATTTGGTATTAAAGTGGTGGGATTTTTGTTGCTCCAATCAATCTGCTCGGTACAGTTTACAACTAAAATTAATTCAATATTCAGTGGGGATTTATTTTCAATTCAATTTCTTGACCAAATTGCATTTTTACATTAAATTACATTCTATGGATCTAAGTTGAGTGTGATTATAATGATTAATACAGGCCTGTAACTTCATGAATTAGCCATAATTGGCCACAGTGATTGCTAAGGTAAATCCCATTATGAAGGATCTAATTTGAGAGACTGGAGACAGAGTGGGTGAAGGGCTTTTACATCTCTTATTAGTGTTTTGTGGAACCAGTCACTGACCTAGAAGGACTATTTACTTGTTAACTTACTTCGCTTTGCTTAGCTTTGATATTTATTCATTTTAAATGAATGAATGGGTAACAACAGCAATTATCAAGTGCTACTTAAGATAGCAAAACAGTCACAGCGATTTTATAAAGATAAAATAATTTTCCTAAATGATAAACAGATTTTTGGCATTCAAATCTGAGTGCATTTCATGGAAAAATAACGTAAGAAAATATTCTGTGTTCTAGTGTGAATGATTCCTAAATTGCTTAAAATATGGCATTTGATCTTTGCCAAAAGGCTCAGAAGTAATACATGCTTAAACATCGAAGGAACATAAAAAATACAAAATTTAAAAATATGAAAGATAACGTAAAATTAACTACTATTTTAAATGGAGAATGACTTTTTGGGTGGATTACTACATGTAGGAAAATACATGATAACTAACTAACCGCATAGATACAGATACAACCTTCATGGAATTTATATATACTGTCATTGTTCTACCACTAAGTGATCCACAGTCCCCAACTTACTATGTATGCAGACTGTAGACACACAAGTGGGAGATGTGACACCCAGGCATCTAGCTGTTGTCATTTTCAAAGCATGAGGCAGATCCATCAGACAGCTGTCCAATTCTTGGATTTCTTGTCTGTCAAGAATGTAGAAAGTATCAGGAAAATAATTACAAAAATAAAATTTTAGGGTTACAAGTAATAGAAAAATGAAATAAAATAATACCAATTTGGATAGCATCAGTCACATTAGTATTTTAACTCAGTTTTGTTAACATTCAGTCAGTTTGGTTACACATCACCTTAGATTCCCAAGGCTACCACAACAAACTACGGGGTAACGTCAGACAATATATTCTTTCATGGTTCTGGAGGTTAGAATTTCCAAGTTAAGATGCCAGTACAATCAGGCTTTTCATGAAGGATCTAGGGGAAAAATTACTCCATTACTTTCTTTCAGCATCTGTGGTTTCCAGCTTACATGTTTTCTAATCTCTGCATACATCATTATGTGGCATTCTCCCAGTGTCTGTCTTTGTATCTCATTTGCTCTTTTTAATGTTTATCATTTGTTTTTATTGGAAAGACAGATATAGAGAGATGAGGAGAGATAGAGAGGAAGATTTTCCATTCACTGATTCACTCCCGAAGCAGCTGCAACAGCTGGAGCTGAGCCAATCTGAAGCCAGAAACCCAGAGTCTCTTTCAGTTCTCCCATGTGGGTGCACGGTCCCAAGGTTTGGGCCGTCCTCGACTGCTTTCCCAGGCCACAAGCAGGGAGCTGGATGGGAAGTGGGGCTGCTGGGATTAGAACTGGCATCCATTGCATGCAAGGCAAGGACTGTAGCCGATAGGCTACAATACCAGGCCAGTGTCATTTGCTCTTATGGAGACACCTGTTGTGCTGGATTAGGACTCACTTAAATACAATATCGGTGGACTGGCACTGTGGATTAATGGGATAATTCTATGCCTTTGTTGTTGGGATCCCATATATGTGGCAATTTGTGTGCTGGCTTCTCCACTTCCGATCTAGCTCCCACCTACGACCCGGGAAAGCAGTGGGGGATTCATTCAAGTCCTTGGACTCTGCATCCACGTAGGAGACCCAGAACAGGCTCCTGCCTCCTGGCTTCAGACCAGCTTAGATTGGACCATTGAGGCCATTCAGGGAGTGAACCAGCAGATAGATCTTCTCTTTCTGTCTTTCCCTCTCTATCTCTTTCTTTCCAATAAAAATAAATAAATGTTCTTAAAAAGATACAATCTCATCTTAATTTGATTACATCATACAACAACACAGTATTTTCACCTAAAATCGCATTCTGTCTAGCAAACAGAGTTTTCATTTTTCAATTATCTTTTGGGAGGAAATAAGTCAAACTCTAAAATAATTCATTTCATTCAGAAACAGATTTCCAATGATTGTTCTATGTCCAAATGTGACACACATACATTCATATGCACATCCTTCCCGCTGCTCTTCCCTTACTGTCTAAGTAAGTTAAACTATCTATTTCCCCGACTTTAAAGGCAAAGCCCTGAGTGTACTTGTAGTTTCACAAACCTGGGTGACCTGTTCTCCTAGAAGTTTGTCACTTTGACCAGGGAATTTGGGCTGGATCCTCATTCTTGTTCACCTTGTAACAGTGACTGAGATTGTCCTGTTTGATTTAGATGGTATGTGCGCACGTGGGAGGTACAAAAAGTGGCAAGGAATAGCTACTTGTTTTATCCTTACCTAATATTTGTTATGCAAGGAAGGAATGCCTCGTTTTGAGTCTGGCCTCAACTTTTTGTTTTCATTAAAACATTTATTTATTTGAAAGAGTTACACGGAGAGAGATATGGGCACACACACACGGAGTGCACGAGGAGGAAGAGAGAATTTTCCATTGCGGGTTCATTCCCCAAATGACTGCAATTATAGCCGAGTCAGTCTGAAGCCAGGTGCCAGGAGCTTTTTCTTGATCTTTCACATGTGTAAAGGGGCCCAAGCATCAAGGCCACCTTCTGCTGCTTTCCCAGGTGCATTAGCAGGCAGCTGGATCTTACCTCCTCTTATGATCCAGTTTCCTGTTAATGTGCACCCTGGGAGACGGCACAAGGTCCCCCAATGTGAAGATTCAGACTGAGTTGTAGTCCCTGGCTTTGGAAGGACTCAGCCCCAGCCGTCTATGGCATTTGGGGAGTAGATCAATGATGGAAGTGTTTCCTTTTTCTTTCTCTATGTTTCCCTTTTCCCACTAGTCTCTTAGAAAAAAAAAGAAAAGAAATTGGTTGTAGAATTTTCTGTGAATAAATATTGCACAGAATATATAGAAAGTCTATGATTCTATACATGCACGAGTGCACATTGTGTGTGTAAGTAAATACATAGGTTTTTGAAGGATTCTGTTGTTTATCTTGAGGCAGATCACTTTAGTGTATTACTTTTAAAGCTCATAACTTTTCTTTTACATAACTGGGTACCTCCACTAACCTACTACTTGTAACCATAATAATTTAGTGGTGCTGATACTACACTACTTCTCAATGCCAGTACAAATGACTGCTTAGATTTTAATAATTTATTTGAGAAATGGAAACGAAACATCATATAGCTTAAGAGGAACAGTGGCCAGTTTTTTCTTAAATTCTCTTGAAGTTGGCATTGAATTCTTGAATTCATTTGAGAAGCAGCTGCCACTTAAATAAAAGATATTTCTATAACAATCAAAAAAGTAAACAGTAGCAATAATATAAGTATAAATGAATAAAATAAATTTAGTAAGCTTTATACTAAATGATACATATTTTAAATTGATTGTTTTATAGCCTTCATATGCATATAACAGTCTAAGGCAGGTCATGTGTTCTTAATATGTGGCTATCTTTGGAAAGTCTGTTTTGATAACAGTTGAGATTACAGAAATTGTTATGCTCTTCGATGGCCATATATATATGTTTTCTTTTAAACTGATGGTGCTGGTTGGATGTTTGGCCCAAGAGGTAAGATGCTGATTATGTTACTGTCATCCCCTATCCAAGAGCTCAGGTTAGTTCCAGCTCTGGTTTTTCCCCTGACTACAAACGATCCCAGCTTCCCGCTAATGCACACTCTGAGTAGCAGGTGATGCCTCAAGTCCCTTAGTCCTGACTATCCACTTGAGAAATACACATGGATTTCCTGACTCCTGGATTTCATCAGGCTCTACCCTGGTTATTCTCGGCCTTTGAGAGATACACTTAAAAACTGGAGAAATTTGTGTCTGTCTCTCTCTCTAGTAGGCTTTCAAACATAGGAAAAAACCCCACAATTTAAAATAAATAATGACACTACCAAAATTAGCAGTAACAATTTAAATGCCCTAGATGCATTGTTTCCTCACCCTGTTATTAACATTGCTTTTGTTTTCCAGTCATGCACACAATGTGCCACTTGGTGCTTGTAGCCTCCTCAATCTTTCCGCATTAGCATCTCCTCTTTAGTAGGGTCACACATTCACTGCGCAATAATTGAGTGGATTGCTGACCTCAAGTTTTGCTTGGTCAGTCTGACTTATCACTTTTGCATCATCAGGTGATTACCATGAGAACAAGTGAGATTTGAGTATGAAAATATATTTTGTTTCAAATGAAATGAAATTGATTATTTTTGAAATGTTCAATAATAGTGAGCTCCTAAAATCAATTGCAATCAAATTAAGTGTGGGTAAGACCAGAAAGAGTGAGAAATTTGTCTTTTATTTATAACAATAGATTCTATATTCAGATAACTAGGAATTATCTTTAAATTCCAGTTCCTCTGAAAGGCAACCGAAATGGAAAGTATTATATGAATAAAAATAATTGTTACTGTTCAACAAATAGAAGCCAAGTAGTAAGATCAGGGTTCTTACCCAGCAGTGGTGAACACATGTACATGTATGATTATCGTATGCATATTTCCTCCATGCATTATTTAATTGTTACATTGTTTCACTTTTAAAAAATCATTCTATAGGTTTTTGTTATGGATTAAACTGCCACCGGAACTCTGGCATCCCCTCTGGGTGTTGGTTTGTGTCTGGGTGTTCCATTTCTGATCCAGCTGCTTGCCATTTTTAAGCGAGGATACAACATTTTAGAATGTATTAATTATATAGTTTTCATTGGACTGCTGGTGATTTTGGTAACATTTAAATCTCAGAAATTGAAAGGAAAATTGCCCGGCAGGTAAGCGCAAGAAACATGATAGGAAACAGGCCAGAAACAGGCCATGGAAAGTTACCCATGGGCATACATTTAGCATGGGTCGGGGGAAGACAAGACTGAATCTGTTCACATCATCCACAGGCAAATCCAAGCACCAGAACAGTGTGGGTCGAGCCGGGTTTGGTCGCAACAAAAACTAGTGCACAATACGGAATGCCAAGATGAGGTTGCCTGTGCCAGAAGTGACCGCAGCAGCCAACCAGTAAGCATGAGAACAAGGAAGTGAGGGGGTGGAGCCGACAGGGGAATAACGGAGGGTTCCTTTGCTGGACAGCTACTCCCACTGGAGAGTGTGGGCTGGGATGTGGGCAGACCAGACTAAGCAGGCCTACAACACCTGTATGCCTCATGTGGACTAGATCAGGGAAAAGCCAGGCTGGGCTGATTATTCCTACTGGTGCAAACAAAATTGGAGTGGGTGAGGGTTGTTTGGGCTTAGCCACAGCATCAGCTGGCAGAAACTGGCACTGGGGGTTAGTTCTGTCAAGTCATACCACAGAACTACTTGGAGAGTGCACAATCTGGAGTGGGAGAGACCTGGGAGGGAAATAGTGGGCTCCTCCCTCTTGGGTTACCACTTCCACGGGAGGGCACGAAAACCAGGACAGGGGCTGGGGTGGAATGGGGTGTGGGACAGACTGGACGACTGCTACACATACTGGCAAACCACGGTAGGGGGCAGGCCTGGTGGGGGTTATTGTGGGTCGCTCCAACTAGGCTGCAGCTCCCATTTGGTTATGCGAGGGCTGAGTATATGCTGGGCAGAACCAGGCTGGACCGCAACACACATTGGTTCCAGTGGAAGACAGTTCAGGAAACAGAACCAACCCAGCAATTGCAACCACCAGCTGATTGGGGCAGTGGACTGTGCCGGGCACTGTACTTGCCAGTACATACAAGAATCTGGTTGGAGAACACCTCAGACAAAGTTTCTTTGGAGATCTCCCCAACCGAAATGCTGGACTCAGAACCCTAACCAAGAAAAGAGAGAAGACAGACAGTTCAATCAACCATCTCAGCTATATGTTGGTAGCGAAACAGGGGGCAAACAGAGACTCTATGATGGACTATGTCAATCAGTGGATTCTTCAAAGACCTCATAGTGCTTGGAGTGGCAAGATTGGCAGTGATTCATAACTGGTGAACTATCAAAACCACTTGAGCAAGAACCTCGGAGCATACCCTACATGCGGGACCTGGGGAGGGTAGGAAATTGGGTGGGCCTTCTCCCTTAATACCCCCCTTTAAACATGAAGGAAACAATATGGAAATAATAGTTTTACCCACTTTCCTATAGCCCTTGAAACTTTTTACCCTAATTAACTATGTAAAGATTGTCAAAAATATAATAAAAAAAAAAGAAAGGCAAATTGCAAAGCAAAAAAATAAAATAGTGTGATTGCAACAGCAATATTCCACTGATAAAGGTGAGGGAAACATTGAATAAAAACCAGTTAAACTTCCTTATTGTTATTGCAGTTTTCAGATGATAGACTACGTTTATAAGTTATATGGAGATGCTTACCAAGACAATACAAACAGCTTAAGCAAAATTATACAAACTGACAGGAGGTAATACCACTGTCAAGGGATCTAATACTCTGTATTCCCATTACAATAACATTTTAAATGCTTATTAATAATTATACATTAATCTTGTAGCTCTGTACTTTGTTTCCTTTCTAATACTGTATGTCCAACAGATTTGTTCTGTCTATAACATCAATCGAATTTATGATGATATCATTTGCAGTTACAAATTATTAGCTTTCATACAAGTATTACAATAACTATAAATTTAGTTTTCTGGGTAACATGAATCTCAGTTGGAATTTTCACTTAATTTTTGTCCTTTGTTTAAGAAAAATCTGCTGTACTTTCTATAAGAAAGGTGATTAGTCATTCGATTTGCTCTAAAAGTTCACTTGGATTTAATGGTGAACAAATTTATTTTAGTTCTCTAAAAGTATTCACAGAATTTCTTTGTCTTTTTCTTTAAAGGCGAGAGGAGATAAAGATTGATTCCCAGTCATAATTCTACTTCTTATTTGCCCATAATTTGGCTTGGACTTCATGTTTTCAACCTAGGTTTTCCAAAATGGGATGTAGGAATTTTAATTGGTATCTTAAAAAAAACTGTTTATTTATTTTTATTGGGAAGGCAGATTTACAGAGAGGAGACAAAGATTTTCCATCCACTGGTTAATTCCCCAAATGGCCATAATGGCCATAGCTGAGATGATCCAAAACCTAATTTTTATGTTTTATTTCTATATAATTTAAAAGGCAAAGAGTATTGACAAGATTACTTTAGGAATTAAGTAGGCAGTAATTTGGAGGGAAAAGCTATGGCACCAGTAAATAACAAAGTTAATGTTGGAAATAAGAGATGGAGAATGCCTACATCTCTAGTGTATAGCGGGATCCCACATATTTGCTGACATGTAAGTTATATGGTACTACTAATAACAGGAAGAGCTATTTCAGAATAAGGGGTTGGAGACTATATGGTGCTATTGCAAGTAGTAAAGACAATTCAAAGGACAAGTGGCTGTTGAGTGAAGGCTGTTAAAATACTAGTAGCAAAGAGAAAGAGGTATTTGGTCTAGAGATTAAGCTGCCCTTTGGTATGTCTGCATCCCATTATGGCATGTGTGGTTTAAGTTCTGGCTACACCCTTGGTTCCAACATCCTGAGAGGTAGTTGATAGTGACATCAAGTGTAGAAAACCTGAAGTCTTTTAAGGCTTTGGCTTTGAGTTGGGCATCCCCTCAGTATTTGGTAAATGCATGTCAGAAATTTTCAGTCTTTCTATCAAATAAAAAATATTGTTGTTCTTCTTCATGGTCCTATGTATGATTATTGCCCTTCATATTTATGTCATAGTTTTTTGACTTTTTGTAAAATGATTACTTACAAAGTTTTTCTTTTGGAAACTACTAAGAACACTACATATAAATCTTGAATCCACAAATCAGTTCAATTCCTCATCCTTGTTACAATAATTGAATTATGAAAAGCAGAAATGAGATGATAATGCTGAATGTGTCACATTTCACATAATGCCACAGGTAATGTTACTTGCAAAATTAATTCACTTGGCTCTGTTATGTGCTTTACCACATGGAAGAAAAACAGGTGGAAGTGCTATAAACAAAGATAATGATAAATGGCAGTGCATCAAGAGGAAAGTGTACAGATGTCAGATGAAATGTCACTGAAGTCAGTGCTAACCAGCCTGACTTAACAGCTTCATAGTCTAGTATAAGGAGGGAACAATGAAATGAAAGGAATTGCAAGCATCCAAAAGCCTCTTTCCTGTGACACTAGAATGGCCAATAAAACACAACTGGAGGAGTGAGTGAGATTAGTAATTGCAGAAGAACACAGTTTGTAAATTTTTCAC
This sequence comes from Ochotona curzoniae, assembly GCF_017591425.1. Lineage (NCBI taxonomy): Eukaryota > Metazoa > Chordata > Mammalia > Lagomorpha > Ochotonidae > Ochotona > Ochotona curzoniae. Next base: position 66,903,172 of record NW_024466599.1, read on the forward strand.
AGAAAAGGAAAACAGAGTCATCCCCCAAATAAGAAATGATACTGCTGAGAGAAGTTTTAATACAGACTAAAAGTATATAATATACATATTGATGAATATGAATTTTTTACAGAGTTGGGCATAGGATATACCCTCAAGACACTGCACATTTTTGATATTATAGGCAAAAAGTGATCTTAATTATTATTAACAAAATTAAATATAATTTGCTAAGTAGCAACATTTTGGGTCACATCAAGTTAAGAGCACGTTGTCCAATGTTACATAACCTTAAATCATATTTAATTCATTTTGATAGTTATAATGGCATTGATGTGTAGTAACAATATATATTTCATAATTATTCAGCAAAGATTTACTATGACTTATACTGGGGGGTAAAACGCGGTAGACAGATGTTACCCACTGTTCTCACAGACCCTAGAGTCTCATGGCATAAAGGGTACTGGTTTACACGTTCCATCTGTACTGCTCTTCTGAGAAAAACTTAGGTGGACAGTGAAACTTCAGAGGTCATAGTTTCATTCCATAGGTATATGACATGTGCCTAATGTATGGTTATCTTCTTATGGATAGCTATTACGTGGATTTAATAAAGCATAATGAATCATGTTTGATTCCATGTCTGTCATATAAATATTTTCTTTTTGCTTTTTTTAAAATCAAATGTAGAACTGTACCCATAAATACTGTGATAAGCACAGAATTTCATGAGCATAAAGGTAACCAAGAAAAAAACTTTATTGTTCTTACTATCAATCGAAGTGCTAAGATACATTAGCAGTAATTTTTATGTTTTGTCACGAGACTGATAGTTTGTAAATTGGAATTTATGAAATTTTTAGGTGACTCAAAATAATTATTTTTAAAAATTTTGCTGCATAAATATGAACTACATATGTATGAAGCATACTATGATATTTCAATATAAGTATACAATATTTCATGATTAGATCAGGATCATTAAGGTATTCATTATGTCATTGTCTATCATTTTATAATTAAACATCTGAAATTTTCTTGGTTATTTTCAAATTTGTGATACATTCTTACATGGTGATACATTGGCCATAGTGACCTGGATCTACAACGGATCTAAAAAAATCTATTCTTCCTATTTCTCTGACATTTTGTGCCCCTTGATCAACATCTTCCAACTGTTTCCATCCCCACTCCCTGCCTAGCCTTTGTTGATCATCCTGCTTTCTCTGACCTTGAGTTCCACATTATTCACCTCCCCTTTTGCGTAGGGAGTCTCACATGTCTTTCTGTATCTAGCTATTTTGCTTAACTCAACGTCCTCTTCATTCATCCATGCTGCTACAAATGACAGTATTTCTCCCCTTTTAAAGCATGAACAGTGTTCCATAGTGAATATATTAAATATGTTCTTTCCTCATGCCCTATACAGTATGTCTTGAGGTCTGGAATTATAATTCTGCAAGCTTTACATTTATTTTTTAAAGATTTGTTTATTTTTATTGCCACATCAGATATACAGAGAGGAGGAGAGACAGAGGAAGATCTTGTGTGTTGATTCACTCCCCCAGGTGACCACAACAGCTGGAGCTGTGCCAAGCCAAAGCCAGGAGCTTCTTCTGGCTCTCCCACGTGGGTGCACGGTCCCAAGGCTTTGGGCCGTCCTTGACTGCTTTTCCAGGCAACAAGCAGGGAGCTGGATGGGAAGTGGGGCTGCCAGGATAGAACCAGCACCCTTATGGGATCCTGGTGCGTTCAAGGCAAGGACTTTAGCCGCTAGACCACTGTGCCCGGCCCTATTTTTATTCTTCAAGATAGCTTTGGCTATTCAAGGTCTCTTGTGTTTCCAGATAAATTTTTGTATTATCTTATCTATTTCTGAGAAGAATGTTGTTGGGATTTTGATTGGGATTGTATTGCTACTCATATTTTAATGCTAAAACTCTAAATGAGCTATACTCAAAGTGCAGTTATAAGCTACATTTTGGAAACCAGTCAATTTAAAGTTTATTAAGTAAGGTTGTAAGATTAAAATGAAAATATCCATTCTGCCTATATTTATCTTCCAGCTGCTCAGAAACTATTCAAACTATCAAGAGAACGACAAATCATTTTCTTATAATAATGTATTAATCACAATAATGAGCAATCAATTTTCAGGTGTTCAATGAGCACTCAGAATAGCAAACCTTGTCATTTAGAAGGCCAGTTAATGAGATCAAGGTAGAAAATTTGCTTGATTAAGCAGTTGACTTTTTTAATAGAAATGTTTCTATCACCATGAATTTAAAGTCTGCTAAATAAGCCTATTTATGCTGATTTCCGGCAAATAAATAGAGAATAGTAGGAGACTTTAGGTACAACACTTCACTGAAAACCTACTTTATATATATTTGATGTTCATACAACCTAGCGAGGCATCTTATAGATAGCCTTTGGGTCTGTTTGTGTATTCCAATATCTGTAATGAGAATTTCTGTATTCTTTTTAGTTACATAGTTCCATAATGTGGATGAAAAAGGTTTACTGCCACAGGTCCTCCCACAAAATAGGCTTTGCTTACTTAAAAAAAAAGTAACTAATTTCTTGTTATGAAAACATTCATGGTCTAGATGAAAGACTGAAGGTCATAAACCAGGCATCATATCCATCCTGCTACATCTACATATTTTACACACCTGCGACATAAAAATGGCTTTTACTCTTTTAGGTGGTCCAAATAAATCAAGAGAATAATAATTGTTGTAACATTTAAAATTACATGAAATTTATATGTCAGTGTATATAAACGAGGTTTCATTATACCATTACCACATTTATTCATTTGTATACTATCTATAGCTGCATTTTTTTTATGCTGACAGAGCTTAATAGTTTATCCAGAAATTGACCTGCAAAGATGAAAATATATATTATCTGACCCTGTATATAGGAAATGTGTCAATTCCTTTTCCAGAAGGTACAGTGTTGAAAATAAGTACCATGATGGTGGCAGTGATTAGTAAACCAAATCAAATTTGACTTGTTTTGCATGTAAATGAAGCGACACAAAATGCTTTTTTCCATCAACCTGTTAATGTTTTACATTTAATTCTATTGTTCTACAAAAGCATAGGCTGTTTTCATAGGTTAATGGTCCATATTTACCAAGAATTTCCAATCTAAAATCTATGCTGAATTATTTTTGTTTTTAAAAATTCTATTATGAAGTTTATTTTTTGCAAGAATGAGCTGTCCTTTTTGCCACGCACTATTGTAATTGTTATTTTAGGAAATATGATCTGCCTTCTCTGGTCTTCTGTGATAGAATATCTAACTTGAAACAGGCATTGCATTTTCCGGCATCCTCAATGGAGGTCATTATTAAACGACAGAGAATTATTGAGCACCATTTAATTTCCACTTGTTTTCTAAATATTTCACCATAATCAATTATACTCTACTAAATTATTAGCACTTCACTGATAAAGAATTAAAAGATAAAAAATTAATTGTATTATTACAATTCTATTCATATCCCCCTGTTTTAAAGCTATGGAATTGAAGAATTCAGAGGATGAATGGAAATTGTTTCGAAATAGCACAAAAGCTTAGGGATAACCCACTTCCCTTTCTCATTTTTATGCTCTACCGAAACTGTGTGATTAAATCAGAATATCTTCATATCCAACTTTCAAAAACTATTATACTTTTGACACTTAGGCAGAGTCATACAAATTACATAGGAACTAAATGCCTCAGTTCTTCATGTCGTGGAAAGGAAGGCCCTGTAAGATGCATGCTTGTGCACTGAGGTTTGAAAGACATAGTAATGAGTTTTGTTAATGATTCAGCAGTATCACTTTAGTGAAGTGAATCATTTGATATTCTTCCTGTATCTGAATAAAGTGGGACTATGCTCCCTCCAATATAAAACGTACTTACTTACACAAACATTATATGTTCCGAAGCATGATGCATTATATATACCTATATAGAAGATCCCATTATTAGCATGGTGATTTATCTGCTTTGTCCTTCCTTTGTCGTTCCATTCCCCCTTCCTACCTACTGGCCAGGCTTTGAATTTTCATTCCATCTGTAATGCAGCAGTGAAAAAAATAGAACATAATCAGAAACATTGTGTCTGCCTAACGGATGTGAGGGAGAAGTGAATGTTTCGATTTTACAAAGAGTGGGTCAGAAATTATTTGAGACTAGGAAGGACACTAGCATTCCACAAAATTTTATCATGGATATTCCTGTTTTCCTGCAGCAATCCCAGGGAGTTGCCAGGAATTTGTAGAAAAAAAAATGATTTAACTCTCAGCAGCCTCAGGTTTTTAACCTCAGCAATGAAGTCTGTTCATCAACCAAGGACAAGGAACAGCCTTCTGTGGGAGACTTAGAACATAGCACGGCTCAGAGAGTGAGGTGATTAGTGCTATGATGAATGAAATCAAGACCCCTTTGGCTTTTGCAACCTAAAGGAAATGACAAATTACTCATGTATTCCTTACAAAGACAATTTTCTTTTATCCTCCATTGAAATGATAAAATGGCTAGTATATTCATTTTTAGAAATATAGATGTGAAAGCGCTTGAATACTTGATATTGTTCACTGAAATTCCTACATATGTTCAAATGCGACAGTTTCCAAATATCCCCACCTAAATGTTATGATATCCTCCATCCTAGTCACACAAAATTATACCTATACAGAAATAAAAATATTTATGCAATTGAAATACATTTAAGCTCTTAAATTCCATTTGTTGTATGACATATGACACAATGAGTTCATATATAAAGAAAAATGGCACATTTCTCAATTCCTATTTTTCACATGCTTTATTTCTCTTAGTTTTGGACTTAAACCTTAGCTCATTATTATTTTATTTTTTCTCCATATGGATGAAGACACAAAAGTCTTGAGTTCTTAATCCATCTTCCCAACTGAGTCAGAGTAGCTTCTGGCAGTCTTTTAATTTCCTCTTGCCAAAGAGCAGCAGTCAGAGATACCCAACAGAAATATCCAATGGGACCTTTCACTGCGCATTTGAGATTCCTACTTAATTGCTATTGGCTAAGGACTTGAGATTCTTCAATGACAACTTCATTTGCAGGACAGTATATTGTACTTTAATTTGGAACTCTTATCTTGCTTGTTTTGCTTTCAGAAAGACAGGAGGAACTCAAAATTTGTATTAGGTAACATTCTTTGTAAAACCAATAGCAACAGTTGCGAGTAAAAGTGGAACATTACAGCTTCTATTCAGAACAAACCAAATGGCCAATTTCACAAGACATAAAGGCATTTAACACAACATAAGCCTATTTATTACAAGAGGAGAAAATGTTACCTTGTTGTTTAGTGTTCATGGTGTTACTTTAATAATATACTACATTTTAGACTGCACTTAAATGTACTATTTTCTTTTCTCACCTCCACTTACTATTAAGGTTTCCTTGAGCCTATAAATTACATTTATTTCGCTTGGGGCCTCTGAATGCCGTACAACAATAGATATGCAGAGATTAGAAATTGCTGTTATTTGTTCCTTTCTAGAGAACTGCTGACAATACAATAAAGAATTTCCACATGTTACATGAACAGCCACTCTGTGGTGGTACTTAGAAAGAGCACCGGGTAGCCATCCTAAAATAGCCTCATCTCATTTGAGAGGCGTTATATTTTAGTCACAGTTTGGATAGGATAAAATATTTGAAAACCAATAAATCCTCAGTTGTCCCTCTAAACAACAACAAAAATAAGAATAAAATGGCCTGACCTACACAGAAATTTTGTTCTTACCAATCCCCCCAAAATTTCCTCTAAAATTCACCAATTACTGATTTCCTGTGAATCACAGACCAAACTTATCACTGAAATTAAAGAGAAAAGGCAAGTAAGACTTGATGTGAGAAGCACGTGAGAGCACCTAATCTTTAAAATAGTTTGATAATTACAGTGCCAATTCCACAAATAACCGCTTCCTCTATAGTCTGATGGATTTTTGGCCTTATTTATATTTTAAAATAAAATATTCCTCCGCATATCAAGAAAGATTGGATGTAATTCTTTAGAACATAAAGGTAGATTTTAGAATGCTGTTGTCAGGGATTAAAGGACCTCCATCTACAAAGGAAAAAGCTTTGGGAAGGAAAGTAATTGAAAATCAGTGGATAAAGAGAAGGAAAAGTCAAATGTTACCTATTCAGTTCTCTGAGGAGACAGTCTGCCCACAGGATTTTATGTGGCCTACTTACAGTATTTTAGTATTTTCCCTGGATACACACTTTGATGATATTTCACTCTGAATATATTACAAACCGGTAGTATTGTGGCCAAAACTTTTTCTCTCCCTGTGTTACAACTTAAATTTGACAAAACTACATCAACTAAACAGAATATGTCTTATGACACAAATGTTTTGTTCCCCTCTTACAGTGACAGTATTAGTCACGATTCTGCAGACAGAAACAGAACCAGTGATGTATTTAACTAAGTGAAAGACCTAAGCATTGGGAATTTCACTGTTTAAAGGCAGGAGAAAATGAAGTTGTGAATTCACCATTTCTTTCTCTCTCTGTTTTTGGCCTTTTGTAGTCCTTGGCAGATTGTACATGCACTCATGAATGTGCTTTTCACTGCTCATCACCTCAGCTGCTAATCTCTCCAAGAAGCATGTTCAAATGCTAACTCAAAAACAAAAACAAAAACAAAACAAAACCTTTATCCATTACCTGGCCTTCCTTTTTCCAATCAAGTTGATATAAAAAAAATGACCAAAATAGGAACTCAAGAGGATATAGCATCATAACACTCCTGGGCTAATTGCCTTAGGTTAAAAGTCATCTCTTCTGTTTTCTTACTGTGTTACTCTGGTAAAAAAATTTAACTTATATATTTCTTCATACAAAAAAAAATAAAATAAATTAACACAGTAGTACTAAGTACCTAACTGTTGGTAATGGCAGACTGTGTGTGTGTATGTACTTTTTTTGTGTGTGTATAAGTATAGGCATATCTGGCATATAGTGAGGGTGAATAGCTTGTTATTATTCATTGAAGAAGTGTTTATCAATTGCCTACCATGTATCAAGCGTTGCTATCAGCATAATAGCTAAAGCAGCAAAAACAAACAAGCCAAAACAAAAAACCCAAAGATGTAGCCACATAAAATTTACAATTTGAATTTCAGTCTTCACTCTTAACATTTATCTTTCATTTTGCAATGAAAAGGTTTTATCCACAATCAGCTTGTCAAAAAAATAGTAATCTTAGAGGAGGACATAAAAATTCATTTTGCTTCAGTGGATTTTAAAACAAGTATAAAATTTCAAGGAAAATACTGAAAATAATAAAGAGTAAAAATCTGCCATACAGTGGGTCTAAATAGAAGCTGTGGTATACTGTTTTCCAGAAGATGTTGTAATTTTTACTGTCTATTGACATCTCCTTATTTTTCATCATGATAAGAAATATCCTTAAATATTGAAACAGCATGTATCAATTCCCATTTCCTTCTTAGTGTAATGGGAGCTTACAGATTCTAATGAGCACAGAAAAGGTCTCTGATAATGCAAAGATCATTTTAGGATTAAGCACATCTAGTAAAATCCTACCAAAAGTTTGCAGACATGAGTAGTACCTCTGCAAATTTTAAGGTACACTCGTTACTTCTTAGAAACTAACTGTAGCATTCATACTTTTATTATCATTTTTTTCCATACAGACTGCTTTTAGTCTATATGAAGGCTATACCAGGTGATACAATGTTGATTTATTGCCAAGTTCACAAAGGAAGTACTATATTTGAATATTAAAGATACCGAACAGATAATTCCTTCCTTGTTTTATTTCTCCTATGAGTATTCTTTTCCTACACTGTATTTTGTCCTTTACAATTGTTTCTTGGTCCTGGCACAGTGCCCTAGTGGCTCACCATGCCAGTCCTCACCATGCGCCAGGATTCCATGTGGCCATCAGTTCATATCCTGGCATTCCTGCTTCCCATCACTGCTAATGTCACTTGGGGAGTAAATCAGCAGATGGAAGATCTTCCTCTCTGTCTCACCTCCTTTCTGTATATTCACCTTTCTAACTAAAATAAATAAGTAAAAATCTTTTTTAAAAAAAAAGTTGTTTCTGGGCCTGGCGAGATAGCATGGTTAAAGTCCTTGCCTTGCATGCCTGGGATTCCATATGGGCACCGTTCTAATCCCGGCAGCCCTGCATCCCATCCACCTCCCTGTTTGTGGCCTGGAAAAGCAGTCAAGGACGGCCCAAAACCTTGAGACCCTGCACTTGCATGGGAGAGCCAGAAGAGTTCCTAGCTCCTGGCTTTAGATCGGCTCAGTTCCAGCCATTGCAGCCGCTGGAGTGAACCATTGGATGGAAGATCTTCCTCTCTGTACATCTGACTTTCCAATAAAAATAAAATAAATCTTAAAAAAATGTGTTTCTTATTTGTTTCGTGCTTCTACATAACAATCCTCTAGACTGTATATATTGGTTACATATGTAGTAATCTTGGTTAATTCCCTCTTTGATTTGCAGTTGCTTTTGTACTATTGGAGATTATTTTTGCACATAATATTGTCATTTATATATACTGGCAGTTTGTTGCTTTAAAACTGACTCTTATTCCTCAAAAAAAAAAAGTCTAAAAACTTGAGAAAGTAAAAACTAAATAAATTGTACCCTTAATGCTAACAGAGTATGGAATTTATCTGCCAGTTGATGATGGGTTGTTAGCAATCTCACCATCACCTCTCTCTTGGCCTGGCTTTGCTGCAATATACTGCCTAATTCTCAAGAGCATTTTCTGAGAGAGAATTTTTGGAATGTGTGTTGCTGTTTATGACCTGACTTCAGATAGCACATATCATCACTTTCACTATAAACTTCCAGTCAAGGCCATGTCAACAATCTGTGCAGATACAAACAGCCAGGAAAAAAGTGCTTCCTTGAGGTAGATTAATAATAAAGCCACATGGTAAGAAGCGTAAGAGAGGCATCTACAATGAGAGGAGGCCTTTGAAAAATACAATTTGTCATAATATAGAAGTAGCGAGAATATGATGTAAAAAATTACAATTGTGACATTAAACCATTTCACATTAAAAGGCTGAAAAAGCTTTATGTACTTTTACAAAAATATTAAACTTCACAACAGAAGTGTTTGAAAAACTGACTATCTCAATATTTCAATGTTTGAAAACAGATGGATCTAATAAAATGTATGATAGTTACTGGTGAGAGAACGTAAATACTTCACAACAAATTAGGTAAGTCATATTCAGTATTACAAATAAATTTTTCAGACTCTCTTGGAGAGATAAAATGGCCTGAATACAAAAAGAATGATTTCCTAAAAACATTCTAACATACAGATATATGACAAAATGTAACTTTTCAGATACTTTTATCTTTTAGTCTTCTTTCCTTATGTGTCTTCCTTTTTCCAGATATTTAATTGCAAGATGAAACATACAAAAATGAAGTACAGCATATTGTTTTAATTTTTTTCAGATTATTTTTGAAAGCAATTCAACATTCCTGTTTTAAATTTTTATTTTTGAGTATTTTGATCAGGGCAGGAAGGATCAAGGATTAGGGATCAAGGATCAAGGATTAGGGAAAAGTGGGTATGATCATCCTTTCCAAATTTTCTATTTCTTCTTTCTATATGTGGTGTAAGGGGAGAGGTAAGGGGAGAAGACATATCCAGCCTCCCAACTAGCCCAGTACCCAGGGATGGGGAACAGCCAATTGATACCAACCCAGAGTCCCCAATATGGCACATGCTCTGATGGTTCTGCCTAGGTGGTTTTGAGAGTTATTCAATACTGTCGATTTTGCCAATCCAAGGATGAGGAACCCCTTCCAATGTCCATTGGCTGTTGTGGTCGACTTTAGAATCTCCTTTCACCTAGATATTTGCTGTCAACGACTGGCTGGGGTAGTTAACCAATTTATTTTATTCTTCTGCTATAGTACCAGGTGTCCTCTGCAGGCCCCAGTGGGCTGCCATATCATCCATGTGCATCTGGACCAGCTGTACATTGCTCTGTATGTTCTTCTAAAGAGGTCCAGTTCTGATAACACATGAAACAGATGGTGGTCAGACCACCAATCCTGGATGTGAGACCCCAGGCTGCCATATGCTCCCACCTATGTCATTCCCAGACCCCTGCAAGCCCATACACCAAGTCCCCACAAGTGTGACACCAAGTGGCCAGTGACTTTTCCCTGGTGCCATGGCACCTCAGGCTGCATGTGCCCTGGGGACTCAGAGACCCAGAATCCACCATGTAGGCAGGCCCAAGGACCTGGCAACCACACTAGACCTGCACAGCTTGTCTCATCTCAGCATCCCCCACCAGGTGTTGCAACATCACTTGGTCCACCCTATCCACAGTTCCAGCTCCTGCTGGTTGGTGCTGCAGCTTAGCATGGCACAGCCAGCTCTTATGCACAGCCCTAATGTGAACCTGATGGTGTTGTGGCCCAACTAACCCCATTCTGTCCTTTTTCTCAGATTTGCCAATAGATGTCATGAACTGGTCCAGCCTATCCCACCCCACATATATGCCAGTGCTGGTGTGACATGGCCTGATTAGGGCTGCTCCTTGCCTTGTGTGCAGTGGGTGAGTCAAGAGACCCAGAACTCAGCTTGCCAGTGCCCGGGCCTACACCACTCAACATTTTTTTGACTATATATTTTAACTGCACTCTTTCTTCGGATACTAGGTTAATGGATTTCAACCTTTTCAAGTTTAAAGGTGGTTAACATCCCAAATCAGAAATAACTTGTCATAATTATGAGCTTCAGGTAAAATGGACTCTTCTGTTGGCTTTACCTTTTGGTCCTTTCTTTGTTATCCTTTGCATTTAGATCCTTAAAAGCATTCCACACATAAAAACCAGCTTTCCACTAGTCATCCAAAACAAAAGGCAGAAGACGAAGGTCACGGAAAAGTAGAAGGTTGATGATCTGAAGAAAAGGAAAGAAACACGAGCCAAAGAAAGTTTGAAAAGACAGAAAAATAACAGTTAATTTTGAACTTCAAGAAAGGAATATGATGCTGTACATACATTTATTTCATCAAAGTGAGACACATGTTATATTTTTGAACAAAGAAACCCAAAAACATGTTTGTAATGATATGGTTCAAAATCTGTGGGCCCAGCACAGTAGCCAGTGACTAACGTCCTCGTCTCGCATACACCAGCTAGGATCCCATATGGGCAATGGTTCTAATCACAGCAGGTCCCACTTCCCATCCAGCTCTCTGCTTGTGGCCTGGGAAAGCTGTCGAGGACGGCCCAAAGCCTTGGGACCCTGCACCTGCGTGGGAGACCTGGAAGAGGTTCCAGGCTCCTGGCTTCGGATTGGCACAACTCCAGTCAATGCAACCACTTGGGGAATGAATCTGTGGACAGAAGATCTTCCTCTCTCTCTCTCCTCCTTTCTGTACACCTGCCTTTCCAATAAAAACAAAATGAATCTTTGAAACAAAAATTGTGACAACTTTTTTTTTCTTTGCAGCAGGGAAAGCTAAAATACATTTGTAGCCAAATTTTGTATAAAGAGCCATTGAATCTTAGTGTCAAAGTTAAATCACTGTCAATTTTGTCTTTCATCCATTATTGAGCCTGGTTCTCAGCACTCCACTGCTTTGTCATCAAAACCACCTTTGAATTTCAGTTACTTCAAATCTAGTGTTTACTTTTCATTGATTAACTGCCTCTTTAGCAATATTTGTTCAGTTGATTGTTCTTCCCTTGTTAAAATACTATTTATTTCAGATTTGGAGAAAACACACATATGTGGATTCGTCTTATTTCCACATGATACCTACATGGTTTTGCTAAACCTTAACATGTGGCCAGATAGATCATAGATGCAGCTGTCAAATTCCCCTCTCCAATTTCAACATCTTGTTTTGTAATTTTTCTTATCAGTTGGCTATCCAGTCAGAGGTCAAACATGTATTACAATGAAACTCTGTATTTTTGTCACATATCTTCATTTCTCACTCATTTATCAAGCTAAACTCCTATAAATTACTCAATTTTCTTTCTTTCTTTTTTGTCTAACCTGTAACATGAAGTCTTCTGGAAAATGCAAATACTGTGACTTTCTCTCTAATTTGTCCCCTTATCTCCATTATCCTTTGTCGCAATTCTCACTCAATTTATCATTCTTTCTTGCCTGAGTGTTTCAAAGTCCTCCATACATCTACTTCATTCTGCTCATTGCACCACTATTACCATATGAAAATTCCATCTTCACATGGCTGTCTTAAGGATTGTAGAAAATCTTAAACACACAGATTCACTTCCTTTACATCTTGGTAAGGAAACCATATTTTATTTATAACAAAATCTGAACTCTAACCTGGCTTACCAGCTTCTATATTATAATCTCTATGAAAACGAAGTTTCTGACTTCACTTCATAAAACTCTCTTTCCTTCTACTCTTCAGCCACAGTATTCTGGTGCACCTTGCAATGATGCCGTCTAAGAGTTTTCCATCCTCAGATCTCTGTGGTTCCCTCTCACAATTTCAGTTTAAAGGTGAGATCTCCCCAAGGCTGCCCCTGTTCATCCAATACAAAACAATCGTCTCGTTACTGTCAAAATCTGGATCTTAGCTTTGTATAAAGTGTTTTCTCTGCCTCATAAATCAAATTATTTTCTATTTACTCTGCAGTAGAATTTAGATAACGTCAGGCGCCTCATCCACCTGCTTCTTTATCTCCCTCCCTAGAAGAATGCTACTCACATATTATACTTATTTTATTTTGCAGGTCTTCCAATATCAAATTTCTTTTATGTAAGACTTTTGAGCTAAGTGAGCTCAAATATGCACTGTACTTTGACAATATCTACACAAATGCATTCATAATCTGAATGAAAATCATTATCATTAACATGAGAAATATCAATTTGCTTCACAATATGCTGTGGTAAAAGTATCAGATGGGAAATCTTGACATTTGAATTCTAGACTTTGCTCTAAAACTATCTCATATTAGAATTTCACATTTCCTGAGTTTCTTTGGCTAGTCTATAAAATGATAGGGTGAGAATGATATTCTGAGTATAATGTGGTCCAGTGCACAACTAACATGCTCTAAGGTGATGAATGAAGGGTGATATCTTAGTGGTACAGAGTTCACCTCCTTTTTCTGCTACAGCTAAAATTATTATCAGCTCTTCTGCTGGGATTTCAACTAGATCAATCAAGGTTTCCAAAACATTTACACAAAATTCATGAACAATTATGCTACTTTTCATATTTAAAATTCTTTGCACCAAAATAAACTCATCTTTAAATCTAATTTTTTAGAAACTTACCATCAAAAGTATATAAATGCATCCTGCTCTTAAGAGTTCCCCTTTTAATGTTACATGGGTTTAATGTATAAAAGTGTTTCCCAAGACTCTGTTTTGATAAGGAGAATCATACTTTTTATAATTTAGATCACTTTCTTTGTATATGCTTATATTGTAAATGCATTATTATTAAGAATGGAATGATTTTAAATGTTGACTATATTGAAATTGTAGCCACAGTCAGGACTGTGTGACACAAAATAAAGATAATATGTTACTTTAAAAAGCATTTTCTTTGTATGAGGTAAAATATTTCTCCTTTCAAGTCACCATTAAGGAGTAATATAATTTATTTTGTAAGCACAATAAATACTCATAAAATAGCACACATTCTCATTCAACAATTCTCAAATGTGAAAAAGGAAATCTAAATTACTTCTTAGTGATATTTCTGTAATGTCATAAAGATCCTTACTTTTGGACAGAAATTTCTCTCCTCAGTACTATTTATATCACAAAATATCTAATAAAATACAAACACTTATTGTGGAGGAAATTTAATTACTTCTTAAAATGTTATGTAACTCACTAACTAACAAACACCAGATAAGGCCAAAGAGTATTGAGCACACTGAATAATGTGATTATAAGTTGTTGTCTGTAGAAAAAGTTATTCTAGAAAGTAAAAAAAAAAATTTATCACAGTTCCCCTCCTGCTTATAACCCAAAATTCAAGATTGAAATATCACTGGATCATGCAGTTGCCAGTTTGTAGAAACACATATTGAAGACCCTGTATATCAACTGTTGTAAAGCTTCATATCTTAACTTCTTGCCTGTGATGTTAGCTAAGGCTTTGAGTCTTGATAAATTCCATATTTTACCTATTATATCCACCTATCTCTACAATCCTGTAACAAATGAAACTATTCTGTAATCCTTATTTTTTTTCATAAAAATTCTTTAGAGAAATGATCTTGTTATTAATATGACCTTCTTGCTAAGATATCCAATCTGCACTACTACTTTGGCTTTGGCATTGTAGGGTCTGAGGATGTACCTCCTGTGAGTATCCCGCTGTCATCACTGCTCCTAAATAGTGCGAGGAGGTGTGCCACCATCTAGACCAAAGCACTACCCTGCATCCAGCAATGGCACCTGTCACCAGTGAAAGTTGCTGAATTGGGACATTAGGATTTCCCAAGTCTTTTTTTTTTTAAGATAAATTGGAAATTTTATTTTGAAATAACACTAATTGAAAACAACACCATAGATGTCAAGTTAGGATTTGGCAAATGAAAACAAGGAGACACATTCTTTGATATAAAATCTGCATTTTACTCAGCCATTCCTCTGACATGCACAGCTACAGATGCAATGGCCAATTGATACTTCATTCCATGGCCTCTACAGCATGCTTCAAAATTTTAAGGAACTTGTGTAACCAGGATGGAAGTTCAAGTGACATGGTCATCATCCCATTCTTCCAGGAAACAAATCAACTTTTAATTATCTGGATCGGAATTATCTGGATTAGTCTCCTTCTGTCATCTGAAATGCATAGCTCAGTAACAACGCCTTCCCTCATATGAGAAAAAGAAATAATTAGCTCTCACTGATTTTATTTTGTATTACTTACTGAGCAAGAAAGAAACATAAAAATAGGAAACAAGCAAGAAAAAAAAAAAAGGAACAACTAATGGCAGGAAAATCATAAAGAATTCAGAAATACTCTCGGGTCCAGTGGCATGGCCTAGCAGCCAAAGTCCTCCCCGTGAACGTGCTGGGATTTGCGAAGTCTTTTTCAGAGACTCCCATCCTCGTTAGAATTTGTTTCTGAGAGTCTGGAGTACGTCTACTGTACTCTATCATTTCCTTTATAGGAGGGCACTGCCTCAAGTAGCAGTGGTCCCTGTGAGGTCTGAGGATATGTCCCTTATGGTCTATAACCCTGGAAATGCCCTTTCATGGCCATAGAGTTCTGACACCATGTACTTCTGGCAGCCTACATACACTGCAAAGCTGCATTAGCACATCTAAAAGCCCTTCAAGTGCAAACGATTGTGCTACTCACAGACATAGCTAACACTTATCAAGCTGAGAAGCTCACATGCAGATCACAACAACAGCCTTAAGCCATCTAAATTATTTCCCTTGGGAAACTTGCATAAGATTAAGAGTGGCAACTATTACACTATGTGCACAGATGTTGATGTGGAGACAGAAGAAGAAAGAAAAAGCAAGCCAATGTGATATCTTCAAAGAATGACACAGCAATTCTTTAGCAAGACATTAACAAGAAGAAAGTTGAAAAAAAGAAAAACCCAACCAACCAACCAAAAAAAAAAAAAAAAACAACCCTGAAAAATGATTCAAAAACTGATTCTATGGAAAAGCCTTAAGACATATAATACAACTACACAACTCAAAAAAGGTAAGGAGACAATTCATTACAGGAATGAAAAATTGAGCACAGATAGAACTCATGGAAAGAACAAAAGAGCTATCTTGGGAGTGAAGAATGCAGTGAAGTCAAAGGGAAAATGGAATTGAGAATGTCAACAACAAAACACATCAAAGCAGAAGAAAGGATTTCTGAACTTGAAGACAGCAGTCTTGAAATAACTAAGTCAGACAAAAAAATCAAATTAAATAAATACGAAAAATGAAGAAAATCTCTGAGACGGTATGGGAAGTGATTAAACACATGCTACAATACAATTAGGGTAATTTGAAAGGGTAAAGATATGGGAAAAAGTATAATTCCTTGTTTTATAGGTTTTGTTCATAGATGTGATAGCTTTTACTATGAGCAAAATTAAAACACATCAGAATTTCACTTCCATGTCTCTCAGATTTCTTTTACAGTTGTCACAGTCTCACAGCTGGAAGAAAATATTTCCAAGTTATCCATTCCAGGGCTTCCAAGGGCTTCAATAATCTTTCTCCCTGGTCATGATACATTTTTTTTTTTGTTGTTCTAGTCATACTGTGTAACAGTAGGCCTTTAAAATGTAGCAGGCTTTTCTGTAGTAATGCGATGCTTGTTAAATACACAAAATCCTCATTTAATGAACATCTGTGATTTATTGGATGGTGTTTTGCTGTGCCATCTTGAAACATTTGTATAAGTATTTTTTATAATCCTCTATATCTCTAAAGAGACTACTTATACCCTTTTGAAATCTCCCTAGAAAGATTAATTAATAAGGTGAATAAAAACTAGGGAATTGTAGAGCTGTGTTCTAAAACCAGAACTGCCTGGTTTCAACTTCAACGATTTTCACATGACCATCCTTCCATTTTCCAAATCAAGTTCTCTTTACCACTCAAAAGCCTGACAGACTTTAAATAAATCTGTCTTCTTCCTTTATCTCTACAATCATGTATAATATAAAGTATCTTACATGTGTTTCAATTTGGCAAGCAAACAACTGTTGCTACAAATGCCAACAACAATTTCACAGGGTATTTGTAGATTTGGTAAATGGCAAAATTTAGCTTTTAGCACATCTAAAAGAAAACTCAATATCCTAGTCTATCTTCTGACATTCTAATAAAAATAGAAAGCTACATTTTTAGAATATAAATGTGTCTTTGCAATATGTTAGCAACAAACCTTTTTTTTGAGTTATATTTAAAATATATACCATTAACATTTTTTTAAATTGCGAAGAAATCATTCCTTATGAAGACAAAATTTGAACTTAATGGATATTTGCTCAGCAGCAGATGGTTCTTCAATGGAGTGTGGAATACAATTCTTTCCTTTCCTTTTTTTTTTTGTAGTTACACCTTTAGAAATATATTCAATATATATTCAATATATATATTCAATATATATTCAATATATTCAAAATATATTGAATATATATATATTCAATATATAAATATAAATTGAATATAAATATATTCAATATATATTCAATATATTAAAAACAGGTGAAATGTGATGGGGTAATTGCCAATGTCAGGGTATCCTCTTCATTCAAAATATGAATTGTATAGTTTATTCTACAAAAGAATCCATCTGAATATCCTAAAAATGATTAATTTCATAAAGTAGAAAATTAATTATTAAATCTGTGTTCATAAAGATCACCTAACTAAATAATAAATATTTCAAATAGCATTTTGACCTTTCCAGCATCTTTCACATAGTCTTCCTTTTTTTTACAAAGTGCTACAGAGAATGGAAGTGTTGTCAATTAAGGGAAAAGGGTGTTTGCATCAACCTTTTCATGTGTGGAATTTAATGACATTTTAAGGTTAAAGTAAAAGTCAAACATTGATTTTTTTAGTGTCTTTCCCTAATGCAGCTAATGAATAGAGATTCCAATAAAAACCTTTTAATCCTTTTAAAACCTTCCACTATCAAAGAACTTATTTTATTTTATTGCTGTTTTTTTTCCACTGACAAAAATTTGGGACAGAGAAATTTCAAGTCATGATGACCTGGGGAAATCAAATACAAAAATTTTTGACAATGTCTGTTCTAAAATAAACTAGAAGAATTGCCCACATACATCCACTCCTGAAAAATTAGGAATACAGGAATCCAAAATCCAAAGACTATTACACATAAAATGCTGATTATCTTTGAAATGACTAAGGAGATATTCATTTATCTTTTATTTTGCTCACAATGTTTAATATGGAGGATAATTTTTTGTAACTGATGTGTCCTGTTTTCAGTAAAATCAAAAGGCTTATAAAAATGGATGACAATATTTAAAAGCATGTACAAAGAATCCAGGATGGTGGGCACATGGACATCTGGCACCTTATACCATTAAAAATTAATAAGAAGTAAACGAATGAAATATCACAGCTTAACATTTCACAGGCAGTTTGTGTGCAGAAAGGAGTCAGAAAAACCCCTTGAGCAAGATTCAGATCATAGAAGTCCTGGTGTTGAACATGTTATTAAAAATCTAAAACTAAGGGCCGGGCACAACAGCTTAGCTGGCAAAGTCCTTGCCCTGCACATGCTGGGATCTCATATGGGCGCCGGTTCTAATTCTGGCAGTTCCACTTCCCATCCAGCTTCCTGCTTGTCTCCTGGGAAAGCAGTGGAGGATGGCTCAAAGCCTTGAGACCCTGCACCCGTGTGGGAGACCTGGAGGAGGATCGGGGCTCCTGGCTTCGGATCGGCATAGCATTGGCCGTTGCGCTCACTTGGGGAGTGAATCATCGGATGGAAGATCTTCCTCTCTGTCTCTCCTCATCTCCTCTCTGCATATCTGATTTTGCAGTAACAATAATTACATTTTTTAAAAAAAATCTAAAACTAAGTAATCTTCCTCAAGTAAGCGTAATGGGTTGATGTTTCTTATGTGTAATGCCACAACGGTGCCTACGAAAATTTATATTTATACCACTTTTTCAATCTGTACATAAAACAAATTAGCTGTTAGTATTCATACTAGACAGATTTAATCATTAAAAGCTCTTAAGCAATGTGCTTAATTCTATTAGACTTGAAGAGCTATCACTCCTTATAGATACAGTTAAAGGTAATAATATCCAGTATATTTCACACTAATACTTTTTGTGATTGTTCTGTCTCTAGACTAAGATACAGATTGCTTTTATCTAGAAGTGAATTTATAGCGATGCAGAGATGAAGGGCTAACTATGATTCTCAATTGTAATCCGATGACCAGAACGATTAAATTTTTAAAACATTATTCTTTTTAAATGATTTATTTCTTTTCATTATAAAGGCAGATTTATAGAGAAAAGGAGCGACAGAGATCTTCCATCCTCTGGTTCACTCCCCAAATGGCTGCCATAGCCAGAGTACAATTGACATAGGTCTCCAACGTAAGTGCAGGGTTCCAAGGTTTTTGGGCCATCTTCCAACTCTTTCCCAAATCACATTCAGGGAGCTCAATGATAAGTGAGCAGCCAGGATATATGGGATCCTGAGACTTGTAGGGTGAAGATTAACCAGTTAAGCTATTGTACCCAGTCACTTAATTTTGTTAAAACGTGAGAATTATAAGATGTACTAATAGCAACCACAGACCTAAAACGGAAACCACATATCTGAGTATTAACAGCCCTCAAGCATGATTCTAATCCAAGCCAACATTTGAGAGCCATTGGTCCTTAACTAAGTAACTAATCTCAGAATAGAGATAATGAATATTTTAGAGAAATACTAAAAACAATCTATTTCTTCATGCCTCCAGTGTTACTGCTTTAAATAGCTTTTTTATATTTAGTGCAATATAATAGAAATTATACCAATATGTTATTATGCCAACTTTGAAACAGATTTACACCAGCTTACTCCTAATACAGTCCTCATAATTATCTGTAACATATGTCTGTGATGATTAAATCTTATTTTTATTTCATTTGTCTGATTTCTCTGTAAATACTATTGTTGAATCTCTTCATACCCACGTAAGCTCTGTGGTTATTAGCATTTGTAAGTTTTAAGAACATTGTCAAGCTTGTACTTTAGTTTTGAATGGGTTTATGTTCATGTTCACTATTTCTCAAGGAACTATGCCACCTGACATAGATCATTCAACACACAGACGACCTTTCCAGAGAAAGAGCATTATTCTTAGCCAAGTTCCTGAATGCAATTACACATAACTCTGGTGAGAGTTTTGAAAGCTATGGCTCCACTTAATTTTTATTTTGTAGTGAAATGCCTAATTTAACAAGTACTAAAAACATATGAAGAAATATGTTCATACACTGACAAGAATTCCATTGTGTATATGGTCCATTCATTTTGCCTAATTAGTTTGATGTGGATGATATAGATAGATATGAATTAGTCACAAATTTTATAACAATTTAACTATAATTTTCCAGCCTTTACAGAATAATAGCCAAACAAATAACATGTTCCCTATTTTATAGGCGACTTTCAATTGTTTAATAAAATCAGTATTAGAGATTCATTACTTTGGCTTTAAGAAAGTATACTTCCAAGCTCTTGGGAGCCCTGAAAAATGAATGCTTCAGCATGTAAATAAAAATAACTATATATATATATATATATATACATATATACTGTTCATATATACATATATATATATCACTGTCTGTTTAGGTGAAATAAACATTCAATACTCAATCAGACATTAAGGCAAATTTTACTATGAGTAATAGTCATGTCACCATTCATTGCTTGCTCCCTACTAAATTATGTACATACTAATCTAATAATGGCTTCCAAGAATGTTTATCAAAATTTGGCCCATATACTCTCTGGGTCAGAAAGTCCAAGGATCATTGCTAAAATGTAACTACCTTCACTTCTCCACAGGCCTACCAAATCAGAACTTTAATGGTTAAAATTTAAGAATCAATTTCAAATTCTAAGCAACTTTCTAGATCATTCTAAGCTGCATTGGTTTTGAGATGTGGTAATATTTAATTTATTTCTAATACATTCTATTGTACTAATCACAAAGGATTACTCTTCAAAACCTTATGAAAATCTGAAACATGTATTAATTTCAATGCTAAAGCACTGAATCATCTTTCTTAGCTTTGGAGATGTTCCAATAAGTCGGAGTCCAGATATACCAATCAAACAAGATATTCATCTGAATCATACTAATGCGATGTTAAAATCAGTAACATATTGTGTTAGCAAGGGCTTTACAGATCGCTAAGAAAAACCATCTTAATTTACAGATGAGAAAAACAAGGCCAAAAATGTTTAAGTGGCATTGTGGAGGAGTGGGTAAAGATGCTATTGGCAAGACCTGTATATAGGCAGCTGTTTAAGTCTTGGCTGCTCCACTTAGAATCCAGCTGTTTGATAATGCTTTAGGAAAAGCAGTGGAAGATAGCCCACATGCTTTGTGCCTTGCCACCCATCTGGAAGACTAGGAAGAAACTCCTGGCTTCAGCCTGGTACAGTGTTGGCTGCTGTAATCTGGAAAGTGAAACAGCAGATGGAAGAACTCAGTTTCTTGCTGTCTGTGTTTGTCTCTCTGTAACTCAATCTTTCAAATAAATAAATAACACCTTTTTTTAAAAAAAACATTTAAGTGTTTTTATTCTAATTTTAATTTCTTTTTAACAGATATAAAGTGATATGTAAATGCAATTCTAAACGTAATCACAACCCCTTCTTACCTCCCTTTTTTCTCTGCCTTCTCCTTTTTAAAAAATATTTTTGAAATAGAATATTTTAAATTTATATTAAAATAAAAAGGTTTAATATTTTGCTGAATGATAACTTTAACCAGAGCCAAAATAATCGTTGGTGGGAATATAGATTATTGATATAAATAATAATTAAGTGGAAACAGACCATTTCACCCATATACAGTAAATATAAGCTAATCACAGATAATTAAATACGGTAATATAACATTCTTGACCTTTGACAAAGGTCTGAAATAACGTTTTATAAAACCACACACATTCATACATGCGGAAATTTCCTTCATTTTTTAAAAATTTTAGTCTTCACATATAAGGTAGAACATGTACTATTTTTCTTTCTCTGTGATTCATTCAATGTGATATCCTTAAGTTGAGTGTATTCTTTTTAAAAAGATTTATTTATTTTATTTGAAAGATTTACTGATAGAGAAGGAGTGACAGATAGAAGGAGAGAGAGAGTTTCCATTAGCAGGTTCAATCTCCAAACTGCTGCAACAGCTGCAGTTGGGCCAGGATGAAGCCAAGAGCAGGAGCTTCTTTGGAGTTACACATGTGGGTGCAGGAACCCAGGGACTTGGATCCTTCTCTGCTGCCTTCCCAGAGAGCTGGATCAGAGGTGAAACAGCAGGGACTTGAACTGATGCACATAAGGGATGCCAACATCATGGAGGCTTAACCGACTATACCAGGGAGCCAGCCCTAATTCATTCTTTTATTTCACTGTACACACACACACACACACACACACACACACACACACACACATTACATTGGTTGATCACAATTTCTTGCCTTGTGAACTCTGCTGTTATAAACATAGTGGTGCAGGTAACTCTTTGACACACTGAATTCAAGACTTTGGGATTTGTATATCCAGTAGTGAGATAATTGGGCCATGTGACAAGTCTATTCCTAGATTTTTGCTTTGTTTTGTTTTAAAGAAAATTTCACCTTTTTCTGAATAGTGGCTGAACATTCCCACAAATTGTATTTAGTGTCCTTATTTTCACATTCTGCCCAGCAATTGTTACTCTGTATGCTTTTTTTTAAAGATTTATTATTATTATTTTTTTTTATTGGAAAGGCGGATATGCAGAGAGGAGAGACAGAGAGGAAGATCTTCCGTCCAATGATTCACTCCCCAAGTGAGCGCAACAGCCAGTGCTATGCCGATCCAAAGCCAGGAGCCTCTTCCGGGTCTCCCACGCGGGTGCAGGGTCCCAAAGCTTTGGGCCGTCCTTGACTGCTTTCCTGGGCCACAGGCAGGGAGCTGGAAGGGAAGCGGGGCTGCCGGGATTAGAACCGGCGCCCATATGGGATCCCAGGCATGCAAGGCGAGGACCATAACCACTGTGCCACCGCGCTGGGCCCACTCTGTATGTTTTAAATCTTAGCCAATCTGATAGAATGTAGTATTTCAAATCAAAATCACAATGTTTCCATTTGTATTTTCCTGAAGGCTGATGATGTTGACCATTTTAAAATTTATTTGTTGGTCATTTGTATTTCTTCTTCCAAGAACTCTCTACTGAAGTTTTCTGCCCATTTTTCAACTGTGTTGGGTTTGTTGTTGAGTTTTTAAGTTTGAGTCAACGTATCTGGGATATCAGTTTTTTATCAGACATGCAATTTTAAATTTTGTCTTAAGTGAAGACAATATGAATGAAGAACAATGTTCAACAGAGAAGTGTGCAGTGATCCATTCTGGGCATGATGCTATTACACATTTAATGTTCATTCAGCAATATGAAAATATTGTTTTCTAAATAAAACTATTAAGAGCTTGGAAAATTATCCATGATCACTTTTTCCTTTTGGTGTTATTTATCATGACTTTTCAAAAACTTTAAATCCCCTTGATATATTACCAATAATCTTTGTACTTTGAAATAGAATAGGGCATAATATTGTATTTTGTTAGGTGTTCAGTAAAGCAATGACAATATATTCCACTTATTGTGCATTTCATACGTTCCATATGCCATTTTGATGTATTTAAATATATTTCATTCTATGTGATTTTTAATAATTTAGTTTGCTGATATCTAATGTCTTAGTTTTATTTACACTGCCATATTTCTATATAAATTGTTCTTATGATTTATATTATTTGTTAAAAATTATTTGTTGTATTTCACTGAATTTTAATGCTAGTTTCACATCAATCTTGTATCCTGATATATAGCAGTACATACGAAAACATAAAATAATCCAGAAATTCATGGCTTTGGAGTGTGATAAAATATTTAAAAATGTTTCTTTTTGTGACAATAATTGTGTTTTATAGAGATCCTTCTTCTAAGTACAGAGATTCTTCACATTTATTTTTTTAAATGACAGATAAAAATAATCACTTAACATAATGCACCCAATGCAGGCAATGTCATTTTATCACAGCACTTCTTACTGCAAAGTTGAACACAGTGGGCACTTTGAGATTTTTGAGACGTCACAACTGAAGGGCAAGAGTTAAAACTGAGCTGGTGATATATCATAGTAGTAGTAACTGATTTCAAAAGGAAATACAGTGTTCTGATCTCTGGTTTATGATTTTCCTTTACATGTGTAGTTTAACTTGTTACATAGAATTGTCTGCAATGACTCTTTGTTGACATTAACCAGCTTCTTTCTAAAATTAAATATATTGAGGAGTTTAAAGGACTATAATTTATGACATACAATTGATTAAATGAGACTGTTTTCTTCTAATTCTAGGGTAAATTTCTTTGAACTAACGAAAGAGAATGGGCAATAAAATTTTAATGAAGAATATTTTGGGAGCTAGATAAGGCTAGGCAGGCTGGCATAATCATCATCAATGAACAAAACATTAGGGTAAAGAAACCACGGAGGACATTTAGAGAGGTGTGTGTGTGTTGTAAGAGAGAGAATAATAGGAAGATGCTTGCCAATTTCTCAGTTCTCTGGCTCTTAGCCCATTCTTCATAGAATACAATGGATTTCCAATTAAACTTGCTTACTAAGAAAATGACACACAATTGTGTCCCTCCCCCAAATACAGTCCATTTTGTTTCTATGTATGAGGCATTTATGAAAATCTAAGGAAGAAAACAAATAAACTTCACATTCTCCCACATCTTTATAGCTAGTCCAAGTAGAAACACACAATATAGCTTAATTTTTTTCAACTGATATGATCATAACACCACAGAAATTTCACAAATTGAAGAAAAATAGGACATCGATTTTAACTCCCTTAGCAAATGCAAAGAGGAACTAAGTCTAAGATATGCAACTTATCTGCCAAGAATCTCAGAAAATATTAATTTATCCAAAATAGACTTACATGGCTGAGGGGGAAATGAGGTTAAAAAAACAAGCTGAATATAAACTAGGATTGCTATTGTTTGAAATGTGAATATGAGCAGCTAGTTTATTTTGTATGCAACTTTGTAGAAAATCCTTTGACCGTAGTTTGAATCTGAAACACAGTTGTGAAATCTAGGGGGTGGTCACATGCTTATCTCCCATATTAGGAATTCCCCAGTTCGCCTAACTCATTGTAAAATCAGTGAAAAGTTAGTCGTTATTAGTATAATTTTCAAAGTTGTGTTCAAAGTGGGTGCCAAGGCCATAGAGTTAGCCAACTGGCAGATTCTAAAGCCTAGTTCACAGTCAAGGCCAATTAGAAGTTAATATTCCTCAGGAGCCTCATACGCTAGATTTGGTCAAATCATGGACCATTTTCTCCACTGCCATCACTGAGTACTAGCTGCCAGATGAATATTATTTTTCAGGAGCTTCTAAAACATCTCCCTTAGAAAGATCAGGAGGTAATCAGATAGAACTGACATATTTTAACAAATTGATATGAAATATCTAAGGTCAGAACATTCATACTTTTCACAACAGATGTTTGCCTTATAATTTTTTTTTTTTGCCAACCCTAGAATTCTTCACTTAGTTATTTCTTGGTCATCTCAAAATAAGAATATTTATCTCACCAAAGAAGATTTGATTCAAAGTAGTCACACCATACAGTGTCACTAATTTATTCCAATTCCACAAATTGTCCCAGAAAATCATTTCTGGTCGAAGACTTTTACATTTCTTTTTGTGAATTTCATCTTTTTTATTCTCTGTGGAAAGTATGTTCCAATATGCAATAAGCTTTAGAGGAATGACTAATAAGACCAGAAGAAGGACTTTGACCAATCACTCTAGATGGCCCACTGGGTATGTTGCCGACGGCCAATACAGAGTCATCAAATTTTAGGTTCCAAAGTGTCCACGCTTGTAGCTGCACTAATCATTTCAATCACACAATTTAATGAATAAATATCCTGCTGAGGCTTTAGGCACATACATAGGAATTTTGTTATTTTCCCATCTGAATTGGATAATAAATACTTAAAGCCCATTAATTTTCTGAGTTGTTTTACAATACACAGGTAGGAAAAAATCCAACTCATACTAAATATACCAAAATGCACTAACTTGCAATCATGCTTTCTAAATCCTAAATTCTCTGAGAAAGTAGTACAGAAAACCACAGAGAGGAGCAAACTGTAAAATGGTAACAAAGTTAGTAACAGTATAATGAGAATCTGGCACAGATTCTGGTTCTAAAATTAATATTTTTGATAGGTAGAAACATAATTGTGCCTTAATCCACCTCATTTTAAAAAAAAGATTCATTTACTTTTATTGGAAAGGCCGAGTTACAGAGAGAGAGACAGAGGGAGAGACAGAGAAGGAGAGAGAGAGAGAAAAAAAAGAGAGAGAGAAAGTGAAGGAAAGACCTTCCATCCACTGGCTCACTCCCCAAATGTCTGTGATGGCCAAAGCTAAGCTGACCCAAAGCCAGGAGTTAGGGGTTTATTTAACATCTCCATGAGGGTGCAGGGTCCCAAGGAATTGGGCTATCCTCCACTGCTTTCCCAGGCCATAGGAAAGGACTGGATGGCAGGTGGAGCAGCTGGGACACAAACCGGCGCCCATATGGAATGCTTGTATTTAAAGGTGGAGGATTAGCCAATTTAGCCATGGCACTGGCCCCTTATTTGCAACATCATATAACAATAGCCGTGTATTCCATCCTCTAGATTAAAAAAAATTAAGATCTATGAATCACTGTGCCTGTGATATATGGGGGTACACAGCAATAAATGCTAAGTCACCTTTCCTTTCTATTTCCAATTTTTTTCTTTCCCAATAATAAAATAACTACTAAAAATGTTTTATGAACACCCAACAACCTACTCCAGCAATACTGTTGGTGTGTGGATAAAAAAATGACATGCATGGGATAACTATCAATGTTCGTATACACATCATCAGCTGTGAGAGCAGAAGAGAGTAACTTTTTGTGAGCAATTGTGCACTCCTGATATCCTTACTGGGGTTTTAATTTTCTCAAGATTCTATTTCAACACAACAGAATCAGAATTATTCATATGAGTAAGTTTTTACATAGAGAAAATATTCTGATGTTAACCATCTATTGGGTTTAAAAGTTGAAGTTGCTTAACAAAATTTTTGGTATAATAATCTTGATATTTTACCTGAATACTCAGTAGAAATCAAAGAGATTTGTTGCTTAAATAATTAAACAGCTGCAGATGGAAAGCACAGACATTTGCAGACATTTTTGTCAGCACAGTTTCAAATTAACTCAGTAGAAGATTGCAGCATAACAAATATTAGGAAAAACAATTAGAACCAATGAAGGGTATCACTAGAAATATTGAGGCTGGTTTACCTGGACTTTTCAGATTTTTATTATATATTTGTTCATTTTGTCATGTATTTATTTAATTGAGATGTGTAGAGACAAAGGACACCACATGCACAGAGTTCCAATCGATTGGTTCACTCTTGAAATGCTGGGAGATGCAAACTCAACCCTGTGGATATCCGGGACACAACCATTTGAGTTATCAGTTGCTATGTTCTTGAGGCTTGAATAGAGCCAGATTTAGACTCGGGCATTTTAACAGTGGATGCAGGTAACCCTGCTCTGAATGAAGCTGGTAACCAAATGTTGGCTTATGGTTTATTTTTTTTTTAATGTGATTCTGGTATTATTACCAAATGCAAGGAATTAACTTCTGAGGTTTAATTAGTAGGTGAGGAAGAAGTGATATTTTAATAATTTTCTTCCAGTGTTCAAGAAAGCAGTCATTTACATGAAAATTATTCCAATTTTCATTTAGTATGGTTAGACTTACAAAAGGGTAAGATGCATTCTTTTGATTCTACCTTCCCCTACACATTCAGAATTAAGCACCTACAGGCTCACATACACATAGTATGAGGGACACGCACACACATAACCAGACTTAGTTTTGTTTTGATAAGCAGAACACAGAAGCAGATGGCAGAAACTGAATTTCTAGCAACAGATTTTGAGGACACAATATTATTCTAGCAAAACAGCACGGCATTCCAGTCATGTAAACTGATCAATATACAACTCATTTATAAATCCACACCTCTCTAGGGATTTAATAAATGAGTCAGTGATAATCCAAAGTTAACAATGTATTTTGCTTGAGTCTTCCGTGATCAGGTTACTCAGATTTTTGTACTTTTCCAGAGAATATAAAAAGGAATTGAAAATTATTTAATATATGCTAAGGAAAAGTATTCAAAAGAGAAAAAAGAAATAGATTTTTATTAAAGATAAAAATACATATCAGGCTACTGTTAACATAAAGGAATATTTAAAAGTAAGCTATTTATTCTCATTTCCACAACAAACCTACTATAAACTTACATTTACAAAATCTAGGCTTCTGGGGCCTGGTGTGATAGTGCAGTGGTTAAAGTCCTTGCCTTGAACGCACCGGGATCCCATATGGGCACTGGTTCTAATCCCAGCAGCTCCACTTCCCATCCAGCTCCCTGCTTGTGGCCTGGGAAAGCAGTTGAGGATAGCCCAAAGCCTTGGGACCCTGCACCTGCATGGGCGACTTGGAGGAGGGTCCTGGATCCTGGCTTCAGATCAGCACAGCACCAGCTGTTGTGGTCACTTGGGGAGTGAATCATTGGATGGAAGATCTTCCTCTCTGTCTCTCCTCTCTGTGTTTCTGACTTTCCAATAAAAATAAATAGATCTTTTAAAAAAATCTAGGCTTCCAGTTACACACACACACACAAACACACACACACACATGACAACATTTTTTCTGTAACCCAGGGAAGCAATAGCCTCATGGATAGTTCATGAAATGAAATACTCCAAGGGCTGATATACTAAGGGAATCTACTTCATTAGCATCTGCTTATAATTTCTAAGCCTACAAAAAGAAATCCAGGCTGATAAAAAAAATGACAAACGTGTAGATTGTCAAACTACATTTTTATGTCTTCAAAGTTCAATGGAAATAAAGCTTGAAATTCTGGTCAGCTCTATTAATTCAGTGAGTGTTCTGTGCTCACCAAATGCTCATTAAAAGTGTCAGGTCAGAAAAGGATTTGCAGGGGTCATTTTCTTTCTCTTGGCAAGTTTTTCTTTATTGTAAAAGAGAAGCTTTGTTTTTCACACTCTGTTAAACTTATTCTATTGCGGTTTGGCTTCACAGACTCTAATATTCAGAAAACACTTCTATTAAAGACTGCCTAAAGTCCCATAAGTTCATACTATCTAGTCTTGATGAAATCATGATCATGTAAAACTATCTGAGATATTTGTGCTATGTCTTGGTGTAGAATTATCACTAATACCTCACGATTCTCAAAAGTTAGGCTTCCTGTTACTGTGTACTCTGGAAGTGAATAAGTAACAGCTCAAGTCCTTGGGTCCTGACAGTCACCTGGGAGATCTAGACTGAGTTTGGGGCCCCTAGCTTTGACCTGGTTTGCCTTAGCACAATCTCTCTCTCTCTCTCTCTCTCTCTCTCTCTCTCTCTCTCTCGCTCACTCTGTCTTTCAAATGACTACAAATAAACACATAATTTTAACAAATCCTAGATGCCACTTTTTAAACTTTTTAAATTGGAAAGTCAGATATACAAAGAGGAGGAGAGACAGAAAGGAAGATCTTCTATCTGTTGATTCACTCCCCAAGCAGCTGCAATGGCCAAAGCTGAGCCCATCTGAAGCCAGGAGCCTGGAGCCTCTTCTGGATCCCCCACACGGGTGCAGGGTTCCAAGGCTTTCAGCTATCCTCAACTGCTTTCCCAGACCACAAGCAGGAAGCTAGATGGGAAGTGGGACTGCTGGGATAGAACCGGCACCCTGGAGATGCAAGGTGAGGACTCTAGCCTCTAAGCTATCACACTGAGCCCCCTAGATGCCATTACTTATGACCAGTTTAAGTACAGTTGTTCATACCTTTTAATTTTGCATAATACTGAGACTGAATTTATTGATCCTCATTCCCCCAAATGTTAGGATCACTTGTTGATCAGTTCACGTCAACTTTTTTTACTATAGTTAGGGAGAATGATATATACATATCTAGATCATCTTTATAGTTGATCAGAAGGGAAAACTCAAAAGTGCATAATGACAGTATAAGTTTTTGTGGCTAGAGTATTTTAATAAAGAGTTTTTTATATGATGTTATGATTTGTTTGTCCTAACTTGTAGTAAGTGGCCTTTTTTTTTTAATATAATGAAGGACATAGTGAGTACACCATGGCCCCTCAGATATTAGAGTGTTCACTACTCATCTCACATGATTCAGAAAATCAATATATTGTTGTATTTTGAAGATAAATCAGAGACTCTCATGAATAATATATAATTATCATCTTAAACTCAGATGCTCTCAAGTAAACTAAATTTAGCTGATAAACACAGAAAGCTCAGATCAAATATATTTCATGTAAACTTGCTCGCTTAAATGTCTTGAGACATAAGTTAACATAAATACAAGTGCCAAAAAAAGAGAAGAAAACATTTTTTCTTCCCTCTGAGTCACTGCAATGGGACAGATGTATATTACAACATATAAATAATACTCAGCCTATACAGCCTAAAGGAGTGAAGTGGGAGAGACAGGAAGAAGTAATGGCAGTTTTCTCTGCATAATGTGATGTTAGGATTCCGTATAGTCCAGTCAGCTATGTGTGACATAAGGAGGGTGCAGGAAGGCTGCAGTCAGAGCTCCCTATTTTAGCCCAGTGGGTATTCATGTACTTGTGCTAACAAGGGAAGTCACCTGGAGCCAGAAGTGCGCAGAATTATCTTCCTTCTCTCTGATCTGAACTGTGGTGAGGAACATTTAGTTGCTTTCATAACATTCGGGCAATGTCTCCATGTGGAAAAAGCAAAAAAGTTTTATTTTTACGTAATGAGACAGAATTTAGATTCTTGTAAGAGCAGATAATGTTTCCTGTGCTTAGCTGGTATCCACATACACACATGACACATTTATAGAGATGTTAAATGGAGAAAAATGCTTGCATTTTCTAAATTTTTTCTCATTCCATTACTTAAAATATAAACAGAATAGTATTCACATCCAAAATGTTATCTAAATACTTTCAATCAAAATGCACCTTTATTGGTTTTTGTAAGGAACTCTATCATGAAAAGTAAATAAATAAAAGGTGAATTGTAGTACTGTAAAAAAAAGTTACTAAACACCAGACAGGGGCCAGTGCCATGGCATAGCAGGTCAACTCCCGCTGATGTGCCAGGATTCCATGTAGGCCCTGGTTTCAGGTTTCAGGTTTGCTCTCCTTCAATCCAGCAAATGGCTTGGGAAACATGAGACGATGACGCGAGTCTTTGGGCCCCTGTGTCTGTGCCAGACAACTGAAAGAAGCTCTTGGATCCTGACTTTGGACTGGCCCAACTCCAGTCATACCAGGCATCTGGGAAGTGAAATACATGATGCTAGATTTCCCCCTGTGTCTCTCGTTGTCTCTCTGTAACTCTTTCTAATAAAAACAGATAAATCTTTTCAGAAATAAAATAGTAGAGAATAGTTTTTAACATCTAATTTTTTTAATAAAGTGCATCTAATTTTAAAAATCTTGTGTTTATAATTTATTTTCTTAGAGATCTAATTATTTGAAAGTCATAAGTAAAGAGAATGAGACACACTGAGAAAGAGAGCAATTATCCATGCACTGATTCACTCCTTAGATGGTTGCAACTGACAGGGCTGGCTCAGACTGAAGTCAGCAGACAGAAACTCTGTCAGGGTCTCCCATCGCAGTGCAAGGGGCCCAAGTTCTTGGGACAACCTAGCAGGATGCCGGGTCAGAGGCAGAACAGCCAGAATTTAAACCAATACCCATACAGGATGCTATGGATGCAGGCATTGGCTTCACCTGCTATATCATAGTTTCATCCCCTTGTTTTATTTATTTTAACACAAAAAGTTCATTTTTATGTGATACAATACTATCTTTCTGCCTATGAATGTATATTCTGTGAAATGTTTGACCAAGGTAAGTATACTTATCTCCTTAAACATTTAACATTTCTTTATGGAAAATACTAAAAGTCCTTTCTTTTATTATTTTTTTAATTTTAAAAGAAGTTTATAGTATAGGATCAATGCTTGCAGTTTCCCTAATGTGCAAAAAAATTGCCAATATTTTCAATCTGTTAAGAAGTCATGTCTGAAATGAAATTTTGAAAAAGCAGACAGGAGACATGTACTGAAGATTGGGGTCAGGAATGTTTCCAGAGGGCTAAAAATAGTTGAGAATCTAACTGAATGTGTAAAACATATAAAAATTACCCAAGAATTATGCAAAGGTAAAGGATTTTTAAGATAAACTTAAGAATTAAGTCTATGGGCCCAGCGCGGTGGTGCAAGTGGTTTAAGGTCCTCACCTTGCACGCCCGGGATCCCATAAGGGCGCCGGTTCTAATCCCAGCAGCCCCGCTTCCCTTCCAGCTCCCTGCCTGTGGCCCGGGAAAGCAGTCGAGGACGGCCCAAAGCTTTGGGACCCTGCACCCGCGTGGGAGACCCGGAAGAAGCTCCTGGCTTTGGATTGGCATAGTATCGGCCCGTTGCGCTCACTTGGGGAGTGAATCATCGGACGGAAGATCTTCCCCTCTGTCTTTCCTCTCTGTATATCCGCCTTTCCAATGAAAAAATAATAAAAATAAATCTTTAAAAAAAAAAAGACTTAAGTCTATACAGTGAAAGCTATTTTATTGAAATGCTGTATTTACACCAAGAAATTCACATAACTATACAGATAAATGAGGTTTCAGTCCTCTTATCACACTGATACCTGACATCCAAATTAAGGACAGAACACGACTAATGTCCCAAGAGTCAACTCACAGTGGATCAAGGAACGAAACCCGAAATCATCAAATGACTGCTGGAAAACTTTGCAAGAAATTAGCCCAGGCAGACACCGTTTGCATAAGACTCCAGAAGCACAGAGAATTAAAGGGGGGAAAATGGCAACTGAGTTACAGCAGGCCAAGAAGTCTCTGTACAGCAGAGTAAACATTAAAGTTAACAGGCTATCTTGTCTTACTCAATTCAGTGTCCCCAGCATAAAACAACATTGGAAATGCTAGGATTATGATTATTTTTGTAACAATGATGAGGAGGCAAAATATGTACCTAAGCACTCAGTTTTGCACATTGCATATTCTTTGACATAGAAATCGGATTCAGCAGTTATCCAACAGAAAAACATACCCTACTACTTATAAACAGAACTGATGAAAGGAGACTAAACTTAGAGACTGCAAACCTCACAGGGCATACAGTTGGGGACAGTGACAAAAATACAGGAAAACAGCCTGGGTGTGAAGTAGCAAGGGGAACACTTCATTCCTGGAGAGGAATAGATGAGGGAGAAAAGCTACATTTCCCAGTACCATAATATGCAGGAGACAAAGTGGATTTTCAAGCACAAAGGGGAATTTGAAGTTGTGGATGCTGATACTTGGATGCAAAGCATTGATTTGATCGCTAGCAAGAGATCTGTTATTGGAACAGGGATGGAAATAAAATGTAAGCACATACAGGCTTTCATTGCTACCTCTGTAGATCTTATCACTTGGTTTCTCGAAAGTTGACAGTCTTGAGGAAAATGGTTCTGGGCAGAGAGTAGGATGGAAGACATCTGTAAGGTCAAGTCTTCCTAAATGCTAAGAAAATCACCACTGAAGGGCCAGAAACCATGGTGACAGATAATCCTGCCTGCTGATATCCACATAATGAATGTACTGAATGCACCTACCAGATTTAGCTTAGAGTCTGGTAGACTCTGCTGTTTTCAAATGCATGGTTTCAAGCCTAGGGAAGATTTTCTCTAAATGTATTATGAAGATTATCAACAGGAATATAAGAGGACAAGATATTTTACATAGTCTATTTTAAATAAAAGTATTAAATTACTGATCAGTTTCAAACAAAACTAGCTAGTAGCCACGGATACTGTTAGGTCTGACTAAAACAGGCTAAATAGGTTATATTTAAATTATTTCCTCATAATGAAGCACTGAATTGTACCCTTAAATATGAAATATTTACTTGAATATGTAAAGCGTAAACAATAACATCCCATTATGACACAATATGGGGAGTTATAGTCATATGGAAATACTAAAAATAAATAAATAAATAAATCTTTTCCTTAGAGATGTCTACTTAAATCTCAAACTTAGGAAAATGATTTGTCCTCCCAGGCCTCCATTAAGGAAGTTAGAAAATAGCTATACAAAGGTGATATTTGTTTTTAGAAAATAACCATGCCATGTTTATGATATTGTCAACCTAAGAAAAATAACTACGATTGTGTCTGTGAAATGTTTCTTTTCTAGACTAAGCATGCTGTCATTTTTGCCTTTAAAACACAAATTGCCAAAAGAATTTGTTTTTCAGTACTGTGTCTTTCTGTGTATTCCTACTGCTGACAAAAGTGGAATGTATGGGTTAGATAATTCATCACAAGAAATTATACTGCCTTATTTTCCCTAAATAGACATTTCCATTTACCTTTGTACAGGACCCCAACAGCCATTGTTACCCCAGGGTTAGAAAACGAGCTAACTTGGCAATACTCGGCTTTACTTCCACAAATCATACTTCCTGAGAATTGAGCATCACATTTCCTATCTCTAAGAAATAAGAAAATAAGACAACAAACTAGTCTCCAATGTTGAAAGATTACAATTAGAGGGGGTAGCAGGTAAGACACTGGTTTAGGATCTACAGTGTCTTGTGCAGTATAATACTATCCTCAAATCAGTTTTATTACAAAGATTGTTGAGAATAGAGATTTTAAACTGGCAGTCAGAACTTCTTCCTGCTGTTTTTTTTTAAAATGTATACTGATGCCCAAGATTATACAATTTAACACATTCCCAAAGATTCTTTTCTTCTGATTCAGAGTGGTTGTTTCATGTTAATACATGTCAGGTTTAATGGTTGGAAATATTTATTTGGGACATAATAGAAGCCACAGGGTTGCTGACTTGAACTGTATAATTTATATGAATTATAAAGAGAAGAAGAGAGACAGATAAAGAGGAAGAAATAGGGGCGGGGGAAGAAATATGAACCTGCCATCCATTGGTTCACCTAGCAAATGCCCAAAGCAACTGGGGTTGGGTTAGGCTTACACCAACAGCCAGAAATTCAATCTAGGTCTCTCATACCGGAGGCAGAGAGACACAATTATCTGAACTATCACCTGCTCCCTATCATGTTTTACATTAGCAGGGAGCTAGAATCAAAAGCAGAAACAATTATACCTAGGTACCGTAATGCAAGTTCTGGGTCTCACACACAGGATGTTACATGCCATACTGAATGCTTAAATCTATGATCTTAATAAAACATTATAGGGTTATTATGTGTAATTCTCAAAAAAAACCATGAACTACAGGCCTCACATGAAGAGACTTATGCAAATATTTTATTGGACTATAATAGTTCCTGAGAAGTAGGAAATATTGTAGAAAAATAAAAAATCAATTGTATCACTATCTTAACAAACAGGAAGCATTATTTATTTTGTTATACATTAGTAACTCAAAATCTTGGGGATACCTCTCCCTAACATTTTACATCATGCACAGATAAAACTTATTTAGCAGGGGCTGACACCATGGCTCAACAGGTTAATCCTTTACCCTATGGTGTCAGCATCCTATATGTACACTGGCTTGAGTCCTGACTGCTCCACTTTCAATCTAGCTCATTAGTAAATGGCCCAGAAAAGCACTGGAGGACGTTCCCAAGTCCTTGGGACCTTACGCTCATGTGAAAACCTCGAAGAAACTCCAGGATCCTGTTTACAGATCAGCTTAGCTCTGGCCATTGCAGCTACTGGAAAGCAAACCAGTGGATAGAAGAACTTCTCTGCCTCTCCTTCTCTAGATAAATCTGGCTTTCAAAAAAAAAAACCCTTTAAAACAAAGAAACTTTTATTTAGAAAGCTGTTTTATAGGATTGGATTACTTATTCCTCCTCCTTTTTCCCCCTTAAGTACACTCAGGAAATACATAGGCCCACTGGCCCATCAATGTATTTTTGGTGAAAATGTCTTTACCCAGCATAGAAATTGTGAAAACATCATCATGGACAAAATCAGAAATCATATTGCCAGGTATCTGAGCATCTTGCAGTGTTTCATGCAAATTGTTGCATGAAATTAGTCATCATGATCGTGTTGATGTAGTAAGCACAAGACATCAACCTTATCCAATTTGGTTATGTCTGTTTGCCTCTAACAATAATTCTACCATAAAAGTGTTCAAATTTTTATAACATTATTACTTTGTAACTTGTAGGCTATTACTGTGAAGAGACATAATGACTAGGTTTGTCCAAAGTCCCTCTTGGAAGTCAGTGTGGCTGACTCCTACAACGTTCTCTGACTAATCAAGCAATGCTTTATTGAAAAAAAGAGGGACATTAGAAATATAAAGGAAAAAAACAAAAACTTCCCTTGAAAACTCTTCTTCTATTCTCGCAAACGATTGCAATCTACCTGAGAGAACTCTTCCACAAGCCTTTTACTACTAGCTCTTTGTTAAATATTTTAAATGTCTCGTATTCACAACACTTTTTGTAATTGCTTTCTAACACAATGAAGGTAAAACCTAATGCAAAAACAAACAAAAAACCCTTTTCTTCTCACATGTTTTCTCAATGTTTAACTCTATTTTATCAAGTTCTTCGTCTTTTCTCTTTGTTTTCCCACACATGTATGATTTTTAGAATAGGATAATGTCTACAATGTTTTATTTATTGCCAATTTTGACAGGCAACATAAAAGTATAAAAGATAATATTTTTCTATATGCTTTGTAACTTTTGGTAGTTATAAATGTATAATTTCAAAAAAAATTAGATACAATTTTTACATTTCTGTCATCTACATACTGTGATTTGCTCTTAAGACAACGGGGTTATTTCTAGAGTGAAATAGTTTTCCACTAGAAGGTTTAGAAAGTAATGTTTTCATTTATAGATGAATCTAAAGGATGTACTGGGTTCCAGTCAAATTCTAGACATGTAACATGAGATTCTAACAGACTGAATGCCAATCAAGGACCTTGCAGGCTCCAAAAATTCATGTTTGACACCTCTAATTCTGTCACATCAAATATAAAGGTTAGCTTTTATCAAAACTCCCATTGACATCATTTTGTAACTTAGATATAGACAGAACTAACAAGAACTGCTGGGTGGTAAAGGAAGCAGAAGTGAACATGTCTCAACCTTGTACTTACCATTTGAGGAAATCTAAGTACTTCTTAAGGCTGAGAAATCACGTGATACAAACACTTAAATACAAACAATTAGTGTTTAGGTTGCTCATTCTTCTCTCTTTCCTCCACCTGCAGATCCTACCAGCCTATTGTCAATAATTGATGTCGCTTTTTCACAATTCTCAATGCGCTAAGCAATGGACAGAGTCTAAAAGGCTGTACTACTATTGCTAATAATAATAATTTCACTAGAATCTAGCTGCTATTGAGAGATGTCTTCAATATTTAACTTTCATAGCAACCTTATCTGAATCAAAGAATTCTCCCCATTTTGTTTATTTTTAATGGCATTCTTCCTTACTAATTGGTCCATTGTCACTGTTTTCCAAATTTCCAGGTAAATAGAAACATCAGTGTTTTCTTTGCTTCCAGATTTTACTCAGTTGGGACAATTTAATTACTTTCTCCTTTAGAAGTCTACAAAATCTACTTACATAATTCTCTTCATTCCATCTTTTATACTCCGGAATTATCTATTTTTGTTGCAACCGTCTGCATCTATTTAGCCTACTTCATTTCCATCCAAGTATCTGATTCCAGTTTTTGCTCTGAGGTCTTATCTAATGTTCTGTACCTACTAAGCCTGTTAATCTCAGCTTATCTTAATTTACCTCTTCGGATAATATAATATTGACTACACGTTGTGCCAGTCATCATTTCAAACTGTTTTGAGTCAATCTGAATAAGACTGTTGAAAATCACTTCTATTTCCAACCCATTACTCTGTTCAGCTGCCATTATTTCTATCCTGTAATTATTAATTTTGTTATTTTTGTTCTCACATCCTCAGCGCTACCACTACTTGAAAATGCTTCTTTGTTTGTTATGCAAATCGAGTCAGTGTTATGTTATTCATTCACTGAAAGTTAGTTGTATAACTGAGAGAAATAAGAGTTTAAAATAAAAAACCCTCCACGCTGTAGCATTACCAAGATCTTCACAATATAGCTATGTTATAGTGGCTGATACCATGGTAACAACACCATATCACAGAGTGTATAAAAAAAAAAAAAGAATTGGCCTTGGAGAACCAGGGCAAACTGACTTTAGAACACCACTGGAAGGAAGTCAGTTTCTTAATTTGAGGCTTAAGGTCCCTGATTCCCCAAATTTTCGGAACCATCGTTAACCATGATTTTCATAGATAACTCATTGATCACTCAGTATCTTGGCTAGTTCCTCAAATATGTAGTGTGTTATTACTTCTAGTCAGAGGGACTTTGGACTTGCTGCTTGCTGTAAAACACTCCCTACTCTGACCTTGCCACATTAACATATAATTTTTTTTAAGGATATCACCCATGCTCTCCATTGTACTGCATACTAATCCAGAACTTTTTTTTTATCTCCTAACATCATTTCAGACCTATTTGTGTGGCATTTCTATTAATAGCTCCCTCTTCAACAGGAATGTAAATTCTGTAAGAGCAATGGTAACACCCTCATGTGATCACCATTATGTCACACTGTCGAGGTCGAGCCATGTTCAAAACATATACTTATTTTAAACAATAATAAGACAGCAAATGTTGAATGAAAACACGAAGACAGCATAAGCTTTTTCTTCACTGAACAGTGCTTAGCAGAAACAAGGTCTTCGTTAGATATTTATTAATGGTTAGCTGGAGAGTGCACCCACTCTATACCCTCATTTTTTGTGAAATCTAATTTTATCTTTATATGAGTTTATTTCTCAATATTTCTCAATCCAGTATCATTCTACCCTTTACTTCTTACCCATGAACATCTGGTCCTGGTGATGTAATTCCCTATGTGTATATTCCAAATTACTTAAATTATTATACCATAACCTGATAAGCAGTTAATCTTTCCACATTTATGGGTAGACATTGAATTCTATTCATCTGGAAAGCATAGGTTGACATTAAAACTAGCCTTGCTGAGATGTTGGATTGAAAATGCGGTTCTAAATAGTGATGAAAATAATTTGAGATAAAGGTGTTAAACCACAAATGGAATAAGAAAATTCACCCTTGAAACAGAGATTTTTTGAGAAATTACATGATTATTTATAAGTAAACATTGACAGTAGAATCTTGAAAATCCTTGACAGTGCTCTACATAGGTGCTCAGGAATGCAAGTCATTATGTAAGTGGTAGAGTTAATGAACTCACTCTTACATTCTGATTGCTAATATGAATGACACGTAGGAATGAACTCAAATAATCAAGGAAGATTCTCGTAAAATCACCAGCGGCATTTAGTAAACATGTTGGGATTCTAGTGAACCATGTTATGTGGGTGCTGATACTTAACATAAATATCACAGCTGTAGAAAAACAAACACAACAAATCAACAGACTGTCTTTCCAGTTTTTAGTTTCTGATTCCCACCCGAACTCCAGCCCTGTGCTCAACAGTGAGCCCTTGATAAAGCTGTGTTTTACTCCAAGTTTTGAAAGAGAGGTAAATTTTCTTTTATTTCTGCATCTTTTGTTTACTCAGTGCTATGACTCTGTAGCTTTCAGAAACTTCAGTTTCATAAACTAACTTTAAAACATAAGAGACAGATAAATCATTTTTATCATGGCTTCCATTTAAATATAATTTTTAAAGCACCTGTTGCCTACTGTTTGAGGAGCCAGAAGTGTTTCTTTTGAAGTGTCAATCTGATTATTAACATGGTTTTGATGGAGAATACAGAGGAATGTCCACATTTCAAAGAGACAGATCAGAAGTTCATTTCAATCTCTTCAGTGAATGAGTTTGGCAATTTTTCTGTGATTTTATATTAGGAATACATAAATTTGCAATCTATTTTGTAAAGTTGGAGATGTTAACTATATTAACAAATAATCAAGGGCTTCAAACATGATATCTAGTGTTGACTACATTTGGAACTTGTTTTAATGGAGGCATTAGCAGATACAAACCTCATGCACTTTTGTAAAAATTATTTTGAGAATTATCAAACCAAAAATTGTATAATACCTACATATTTATTTTAAATATTCATAAAGTAAATTCTCAGGTAGATTTTGAGAGGAAAACAAGAAAGTGATGTTTTGTTTGGTCTCCACTCTAGTAGCTAATTAAATTTTGAAACTGCTGTCTATGCATAAAATATCACAACTTCGTCTTTCTAAAAGTAATGCCTCAGGAAATGCAAAAACAAAGAACACGGAATTCAACAAAGATAAGTAGGGGAAAGAGGGATCAGAAACCCCCCCCCAAAAAAAAAGTAAAATTGTGGATATAATGTTTGTTTATTGCAACTGACACACAACAGTATTAATACTTTCTAAATTATTTATACACATGGCTTTCATGAAAACTCACCATAAATTAGCTTCTAAGGCAAACAGGGTACATTTTATAAAGCAGGATCCATGAAAATAACAATACCTTATCACAAGACAAGAAAGCATTTATTGCAAAGTCAGAAAACAAAAAAGTTTTTCTATATCAAAATAAATTATTGATATAAAAGTTGTTCAACTTGATATTTCAAAAGTAAATTTTAGAACAATAATGACCATAAAAATTAGTGTACTCCAGAACCTACAAAAGTTTTTTAAAATTATTTATAAGAAAACTTGAAATCTAAAAAATTACTTAAAAGAAAGTCAAAAAATTAAAATAAATATGTTATATACTGAGAGAAAAATTAATGAGGTAAAATACAAACTACTTTTAGAACTCCATGAACTAAAGCAAAATGAAAAAGTTTATTTTTATAAAAAATAATCGAAAAATAGTCAGTCATTATGTTGCCTAAGCAATGAAACAAAATAAAAAAAGAATAAACTCAGAGACCATGATAAGGGAAAAATAACTACTGAGACAGATGGTTGATATTTTAAAA
This sequence comes from Ochotona curzoniae, assembly GCF_017591425.1. Lineage (NCBI taxonomy): Eukaryota > Metazoa > Chordata > Mammalia > Lagomorpha > Ochotonidae > Ochotona > Ochotona curzoniae. Next base: position 66,944,135 of record NW_024466599.1, read on the forward strand.
AAACGAGTCTACTTTTCACAGATATACCACTAAATCTAAAAGTCATATATGAATGACTTAATAGTCAAGAAAAAATATTTTAGTATTGACTCAAAGATCAGGAACTTAAGAATTTCCAAATTAGAAATCAAAACTGCATCAGGGGCCCAGCACGGTGGCGCAAGTGGTTAAGGTCCTCACCTTGCACACCCCGGGATCCCATATGGGCGCCAGTTCTATCCCAGCAGCCCCGCTTCCCTTCCAGCTCCCTGCCTGTGGCCCGGGAAAGCAGTCGACGACAGCCCAAAGCTTTGTTACCCTGCACATGCATGTGGGAGAGGCTCCTGGCTCCTGGCTTCAGATTGGCTCAGCTCCAACTGTGGCGACTGCTTGGGGAGTGAATCAACAGGCGGAAGATCTTCCTCTCTGTCTCTCCTCTTCTATGTATATCTGACTTTACAATAAAAATAAAAATAAATCTTTTTTTAAAAAAAAAGGGTTGCAAAACTAATGTTTGGAATTGTAAATGTAAGCGAATGTGTAAAACAAAAACAGTACAGTGCCCTCTACGGTGGCCTAGCAGCTGAAGTCCTCACCTTGAATGTGCCAGGATCCCATATGGTGCCATCTCTAATTCTGGTAGCTCCACTTCCCATGTGCTCCCTGCTTGTGGCCTGGGAAAGCAGAGAGGATGAGAGACAGAGAGGATCTTCCATCCAATGATTCACTCCCCAGGTAGCCACAACAGCCAGAACTGAGTTGATCCCAAGCCAGGATCCAGGAACTTTCCCCCAGGTCTCCCACACGGGTGCAGGGTCCCAAGGCTTTGGGCCGTCCTTGACTGCTTTCCGAAGCCACAAGCAGGGAGCTGGATTGGAAGTGGAGTTGCTGGGATTAGAACTGGTGCCATATGGGATCCTGGTGTGTTCAAGGTGAGGATTTTAGCTGCTAGGCCACCATGCAGGGCCCTCGGCTGACACTTCTATTATGAAACAGACAAATATTTTTGGAGGGAACACAAAATGTTATAGCCCAACGGTAATTTTTAGAATAAATCAATATATAGACTATGTAGGTAGATTAAGTAGAAAACTGTTTTCTGTAACTCAGACACTGATATAAATTTAAAGGGAAAAGAGATATAGAAAATTGTAGAGTTAGTCGTTACTTAAACTAAAAAATAAATAATACATTGCCTGTTTTTTTTCAATGAGAGCAGTTCACTATTAACTTCAGCTCTCTTGTGACTAAATAAGAACATTACCTCAATCCTACATGCATAACTTCAGGTATGTAGATTATGGCTGTGAAAACTAAGACTTTGTATTATTTACTTAAAATATACTTATCTAGCACTTTCTAAACCCCAAAGATTATTTCAAGTGCTTCACAAATATTGACTGAATGAATCCTTTGACATTCATTTGAAGAAGGTAATAATACTTTGGTCATTTTACAGATATGGGGAATAGTGTCATAAGATGTTAAGCAGCTCGCTTGAGATTGGGAGCGGAGAAGTAGCAATGACAATACAGGGAATCGTATCTAGAGAACAGGAGCTGGATTATCACACTACTCCAGCACAGTGCTGTTCCACTGATCACAAATACTCAACTGTGTATTTTATGCTGGGGCATATAGAAAATATAATCCATACTTAAATCTGCCAGGAATTCATTTTAAATAATAATCTATAAAAATTTTATCAGCCTAGTATATGTTTTTATCTGATATGCATTTATGAAAAAATTTAAAAATAATAGGTAGAAAGAAATGTCCCAATAATATAACAAGTTACATTTTATTAATCATTGGCATCTTTAATTTCATTGCAGTCATTTTTCTTAAAAGGTTTTGAGTTGCAAATGTGGAAAGTAATTGGTTAATGCATTTTCCTTTCAAAGCATTAAAGGGTTAATATGAACATGCGCATTTACTAATAGATTTCAGGATAACATAGCGTCTTATTTGGAAACATAAAGTGGAATTAACATTCCATCCATGATTTGTCTGGCAGCAACCATATTTGGCTGCATCAATTTGTATGTAAATTTAAAAAAAATTAAATTGATATTGAAGTTGTCTCAGGATGGCTACTTTGTATGTATGATTTATGAGCAATTGTTTGAGCATGGTCAAGCAGACAAAAGAAATAAATTGAGTATCCAATGCAAACCGTAAAAATTGAAGAAAAGCACACAATTGCTATTCTGATATATGTTACCAGAAAATTATGTATCTGCTCATGTTTCCTCAAATTAATGACATATAAATAAAATAATGGCACAGAAAAATTCACCATGGCTAACAAACTCTACTACAGATGGTCTTTCTCATGAAAGGTTATTCTGATCACCATGATCATCTTAAATTTACTGAAGCCATAATCCAGGCTAATTGAATATCTATTTGTTCTGTGGCTAATTTTTATTATTACTTTTTGAATCACAAAAATCTTTTAGAACCCACAGTGAAATTTAGAAACAGAAAGAATTGGATATTAACCATTTACATAAACGTGAAATGCTTCTGAGCTTGTTCTGGAATAGTTCATGTATATAGACATTATGCAACATTGTTGGTCAAGACAGCACTTGGATTTCTCCTTTTAATTATGACAAAATAAAATAAAACTAAGCTAAAGATAAACTTAAAATTTTACTTGTTCAACTTCCTATTTTGTGGCATATTAAGGCTTTGCCTATAATGTAAATTAAAAATGTTATTTCAAAAATTTTAAAAGATCAAATTGCAGAATAAAGGAAGGAAGGAATTTAGAAAAATAAAAAGAAAGTAGCTTACTTCCGTAAAAGGAATTAAGCGATTGCTAATTACACATTCTTTCAAAAATCATTTCATTAAGAAGGATAATCAAAATCAACCTGATTTGTAGGCAGGAAGTTAATGAATGAATACATTCAAATAGTCCTAACCAGTTAGAGATTTAACTGCTTCTTGGGCTATTGGGATTAAATCTGTAATCTTCTAGGCTAAAAATCTATCAATACTAACTGCCAAAGACAACTTACAAAATCACTTCTTTGACAGTCAAGTTCATCTGTTTTTTTCTTTGTAACTTCTCTGAGTTCCACTGTAGCAAATGACTTCTCTTTCGATTACCATTCCCTGACCCAAATTGTGATTAAGATTGCCAGTGGGAAGGAATGTGAATGAAGTCCAATTGCAACAGATCGCCATTTTAAATAATAGCAGAACAGACGGCTCCCAGATGTTCTGTGCACTTGTGATACAAGAGGAATGCTACTGGAATAATGCCAGGTAGGTTTGGAAAGGAAAAAAAAATAATGTAACTGTCTTAAGGCCAACTGTGGACTCCTGCTTTAGCACATTGAAAAACTTCTGACAAACAATTTATACACCTAATACATGCTTTATTGTCCTGGGATATACTCAGCAATCTCTTTTAAGGTGGTGTAATAAAAGAGATCTTATAAAGAAAAAATGAATAGAAGTTTTCTTCTTGGGCAGTTTTGCAAATTGTGTTACTTCAGGCAAGCAATTCGCTTCAGCTAAAGGATATTGTAGAATACTTCCTAAAATACTATGAATAATAATGTAGGTGACTAATATTTCTGAAGCATTTACCACATACCAAGTATTAAGTTAAGATCTTTATAAGCACTAAATCAGTAAACTTATAATAAGAAAACCTGAATTCCAAGCTGAGCTCTTCAACTTATCAATGACATCAACATCTCATCTCAAAAATGGATATAAATCCTGTCTTGCTGTTGCAGGTGTCTGTGGTTCTAATCACCTGATTTTGTGTCCTCTGCCCAGGAAAATCAGGAACATTGAAAATGAAGAGTGTGCAAATCAGAAGTGGTTTACTGAAAGAAACACAGAAAACTCCCACTGCCACAGGGGTTTCTGAAGGAGGAAATTATTGAGGGCTGATTGTGTAGGGTTTTTGTGGACTATGACAGGAGAAGCTCTTGATACTAGCATTGTGGTATAAGTAAGTAAACCTGTCATCTCAGATGCTGACATCCCATATGAGTGCAGGTTCATGTCCCAGCTAATCACTCCAGTCCAGCTCCCTCTAAGGGTCCTGCAAAAGGCATCGAGAAATGGTCACAGCATTTGTGCTCTAATCACACATATGAAAGGCCAGATAAAGCTCCAGACTCCTGGCTTTGGCTAATAGCCATCTGGAGACTGAACCATCTGATGGGAATTTTTTCTCTCTTTCACTCTCTTCATAACTCTTACTTTAAAATAAAATAAATAAATACATTATTAATTCGTATTATTACTTGAAAGTCAGAGTAACAGGGAGAAAGAGAGATCCTCCACCTGCTGGTTCAATCTCAAATAGCTGCAATAACCTGAGTTGGACTGGCCAAAAGCTGGGAGTCAGGAGCTTCTTCCAGAACCCCCATGCGGCTGTAGGGTTTCAAGGCCTTTGGCCATTTTCTTTTTTCTTTTTTTGCCTTCCTAGGCTATGAGCAAGGAGCTGGATTGGAAGCAGAGTGGCCAGGACACAAACCTGCATTCATATGGGATGTCAGTGTCATAACCAGAGGCTTAGCCCTTTATACCACTGTGCCCATCCCAAATAAATAATTTCTTAATAAAGGAAGGCTTTTTTTTCTCTCTCTTTTTCTTTCTCTCTCTCTCCTTTCTTTCTTTCTTTCTCTCTCTCTTTCTCTTTCTTTCTCTCTCTCTCCTTTCTTTCTTTCTTTCTTTCTTTTTCTTTCTTTCTTTCTTTCTTTCTTTCTTTCTGCCTGCCTTCCTGCCTTCCTGCCTTCCTGCCTTCCTGCCTTCCTGCCTTCCTGCCTTAAAGATTAGTACACAACAGAAAAAATCAAATGTTGAGAAGTGGCAGCCTTTATTTATTAATGGAGAGAAAGTTAAGTGTTCAGCCAGCACTTAGCATCAACAGCAGAAAGCACACACAACTTTATCCCAAGAAACTATTGCCATTGCTTTGTTCAGTTAAATTAGCACAGAAAATCCTTGAGTAAAAGTACTTGCCCATGACATCCACATACTTCACAGAATGTTGCCGGACTTTTCTCAAGCCATCTGGGACACATCTCCAGATGGTGCGGAAAGCCAGTCTGATCCCTGTGCACCTATGTGAGAATCTGTCACTCTATCAGCTCGGACTCTAAAGAGGTAAACCTAACTCTCAGAGGGATAAAGAACGACAGTTGTTCTGTACTTTGAGCTAGAGAAGGGTAATGTTGGAGACAGCAGCAAGGGTTCCTTGTCCAAGGGCTGGCCAAGGGTCTCCCACAGAAGATATATTCATGTTGCCATCTGTAGGACCATCTGGAGTTGGACAGCTTCTGGACAAGAACTGACAGCCTGAGCAAAAGGTGGAGTATACAAGGCCCAAACATAAGCAGCATCACAGAAATGCAAAGAAGAGAAAGAAAGGAATAAATATATTTTTGTATATGAGAGAACCCTAAAAAGTATGAGAGGGACTGTTAAGTAGCTATGAAACTACACATTCTCTTGGGTAATTTAAGAACCTGGTACAGTCCTAAAGAAACTGAAGATTTTCTCCAACCTGAGAGCACAAGCAACATGTATCCTTCAATAATTCACATTTTCTACCTTGCTAGACTGTGAAGATATTTAATATCAAATGATTCTGTAAGACCACAGAACTCAATGAATAACAGATATGGGTCCAACTTTGATTGTCCTTATCATGGCCTCCCTCTCCTGTTGAATCATAAGACTGACATTTCAGATGGATCTCTCCAGGTTAGGGATAAGGACACACCAAAAGAGGCCTCTTTAAATGGAGCATCCCTCTCTAAGAGTTGCTTGGCATAGACATGACCCTGGAAACAAAAGGGATATTTTAAGTGCTAAGTGTACAGCATACAGTCAGCAGGTTTAAAGTCATGCCACCATACCATTAGTAAGGTAAGTAGGTAAGCGTACGTTGAGCGAAGTACCACCCCAAGTAGCCAGTTTATTCTCAAAATAACTACAAGACGGTCATGGAATGGAGAGAGGACAGGACTGAGGGATAAAATCTGAGGATAAATTCCAGAACACATTAATTTATCTATTTTTTTAAAAAGTTTAAATCTTTTCATGACTTGAAAGGAATATTCATCTGTCTTGGACCTGCTATCTTCTAAGTTATCCTTTAGACTCGAATCTGAAATTGGTTTCAAAATCCAGGTTTTTGCTCAAGAAGGGTGAATCTAGAAATCTCACACTTATTTGACAGTGAGAGTAGGAAAAAAAAGGGCATGTACAGGATCCTCCCAACGCTACTGTAAAGATGGAGAGTAGATTAGAAAGATCTTGACTAAAATTGGGTTTCTTGAGGTATATTTTGAGTTGTGTCTTCAGGAGATCTTAAATGGCCTGTTGGAATTTGGTAAATGCCAGGATAAATAAGGTCTCATCATCCATTAGGAGATCAGTAGGAAGGAAATAATGACATCAAGTATTTCAAAAACAACCTAAGTTTGAGAGGATATCGCCAGTATATACTAAGACTACGGGCAAGAACGAGATTAAGAGAAAACGAATTTCTTGAGATGTTATTGAGGTATTTCTTGATGGTATCATTAGTCTTTTTCTGTTTTCCCTGATGATCTGGGCCTCTTGGCACCCTAGATATGATATTGTATGCTTATCACCTTAGAAATCCCATGAGTGACAGTGCCTTCCAGCAGGGGTTGTCATCACTTTATAGGCTCTTAAGAAGTTCTAGCTGAGGAACTATGTCAGATACTAGCACATTTACTACTATAGTAACCTTCCGAGTTCTACAGAGGAAGGCTACCATCCAATTAGCAAAGGTATCTACCCATGCCAAGAAGTACTAAATATTTACTATTTTGGACACTTGTGTAAAATGAAGTCAGTCACCAATTTCTTCCCCGACCCCATCCATGCGGATTCTTTTTCTTCTACAGGGAGGAAGACTTTTAACTACTTGCTCCTACAACAAAGCTCACAGTCCTCTGAAACTTACTTATAGCCCTGAGGAGATCCTTTCCCATAACTATCTTCAGAGATAGCTAAAGTCTTCCCCATTTCCTGTTGAAAATCTTAACCAGTGTTAAGTGCCTTCCACTCAGGTTGTGTTTCCTTGGCTGCTGATTGGTTATCAAATCTATGCATCTATTTGCCTCAGTTACCTCATCTATCACTTATGCTATTTCCTGGTGGAAGGAGGACTACTGAAGACACCAATTTGCTGATGGTATTTATGGTAAGAAAGTACATTTATTTTCAAATGGCTGCATGGGCATGGAGAAGTAGACAGGCAAACTTATAATCAGTGCTTAAAGTGACCCTTTTATCCTTGCTCAACTCAAGGGCCCTTGTCCGAACTATTGGTTTTGCCAATTGAGCAGTTGTGCAAAGAGGAAGAAGATGGATCCTGATGGTCTAATTTCAGGAGGCTTTTACATATCCAGTCTAGGAGGTTTTGTGGATAATGAATAAACTCCCATCTGTAAAGAAAACCAAGTCCAGGTCCTCTAAAGTGGTTTCTTTGAGATTTTCTCTGGCTGCATATATTTGCAGAAATGCCTGCTCACAATCTTGTTCCGAGCTCTCCATCCTTTCTGGGAGAAAAGTAATGAGATTAACAGAGGGACTAGTCTTGAACTGGGCTTAATGGGCCCACCAGCAATAATGCCTGGTATTTTAACAGGGAGTTTAAAGAGACCTCATCTCGAAGAGGTAACTGTCACACTGTGGGAGTGTGCACTTTTAGATCTTATCCAAGAGTTATCTGGTGACTTCAATTCTTTGCTAAGATACCCTACAGGCTGCTAAGCTGGTCCCTTAAATTTGATCAACAACCTTAAAGCCACACCTTTTATCTCTGTTACATATAGACTGAAGACTTTGCTCATTGGTATCTTAAAGTAGGTCTTGAGCAAGGCCTTTCTAACTTGGCTAAAGCCTGGTATGGCCTGTAAGAACCAAGTCTCTAGGTTGTATCCCTCCTACGTCAGGTTCAGAAAAAGAACTGGGGCTCTTTCTTCAAGATTTGAAGATCAAAAGAACCCTAGTGCCTGATTATTCAGTCCAAGAAAGTTCCAAAAGTGGTTTTATTATCCTGTCTAAAATAAGAGGGCAAAAAATAGTCATCCTCATTTTTCCCCTCTGCTCACTAGAGCAATCCATCAAGTTCCTAGGATGTGGAAATACAGTGTCAAGGAACTTATAACCGAAAGTGGTAAGAGAAGAGTAGTATACACTCCACCCACCCCATGTGTCACCAAGGCCCTGGATCCTGTAGATTATGCATGCATGTGTGATCTGGCACACAACGACCAAGAAGGTTATCCTATAATAATTGTCCTCACTTGTACCTAACTTTGACCCTTTCTTCTGTGGTCCTTGTTTTGATCTGCCTGAGCATTCATTGTTCAGTTTGTGCCTTTGTCAAGTGCCCTTATAATGAATCCAGCCAATATACTAAGCTGGCTGGCTCGGGTGGGACAAAGATACCATTCACACAGATTTTGTTCTTCTCAGCTGACTGTGGCCATGCAGCCAGAATGACCTGCACAGATATCCGTATGATCTCTGCTGTGATAAGTCCTGTCCCTGATAAGCATGCCCTGCTCAGAAATAGAGACTCTACTTGGGTGCATTCCCTCAAGGCCTTCTTGGATGGGTGGTATCTGCTTTGGAGGACTTTACTCCTTAGTGCCAGGAAATGTTATGCAGGGGAAAGTGGTTCCAAGAAAGAAACACAGGGTGGGAAAAGGGCCAGTTACTTCCTGTTTGAGAACCAATTGCACGATAGTTGTGTACTGAGTACAGGGAAGAAAATACACACTCCTGCCTGCTACCCCTCCGTTATCTCACAACTAGCTTCAGGGGAAGCTAACTGATTTAATGCCTGAGATGATGTATTCATTCTGGAACCATGTCTCATTGAACCTAGTTAGACATAGACCTTACATAAGCACAACATCAGTTTGTCATCGTTTTACAGAGTTACAATGCACACTATATAGTGCATTCGATGTGAACATTTTAACCAGAGCTGTGGGCCAGTTCAAACAAAAACTGTTAGGAAAGTGATACAGAAAAGCAGGACACCAAATGTTGGGAAAGTGGCACAAAAAAAGAAAAAAAGAAACAAAGAGCAAACTCACAGACAGATAGAATTTATTAGCAATAAGCTCAAAGACATAGCTATTTGCCCAGGTATAGATGGGGAGTTCCTAACATTTGAGACTTAGTGAAGAGGGATAGGAAGATGAGTGTGAGTGCAGAATTTAGCCCAATGCCCTAACAGGCAGGGGGAATTTGAATTCAAACAGGTAGAGTGTCCCTTGGCACCCTCTATGATTCCAAGATCTCACTCCAGTATAATTCATTAGATTAATTTCTCCAAAGGGGAAACTGAGGCAGAACAAGACCAACAGTCCCAAAGGGGCAGGCAGGGTATTCAGGTCGGCTTCAGAAAGCCCGTGCTCACAATCCTGGAGCAGGTCACACTAGTAGCTTTTAACAGGCTGACAGTGGCTCCAAGACTTTAACCGATTTACCACTATGATGAAATTCAGCGTTTTATATGAAAAAGAAGAAAAGACAGTCAACTTTGACAACCCAGCCTTCCCATGATCCTGACCAAGCCCCCAAGCAATGTTCCAGGAGCCTGAGATTGTCCATTTCTTTCTGTCTCAGCATTAAAGTAGTAGCTCCATTACAGAAGCAGGCTGACCTCACAGCTGTCGGCGGGGTCTTGGCTATGAAAGGTGGAGTTCTCGTCATTAGTCCTGGACAAGCAGAGAGGACTGATGATTTTGCTTGGTTAATTGGGTGAAAGTTAAATCTTCAATGAAAACGCAATAAAGTTGAAGGAAAACTCATGAAACATAAAATTCTCACTCCTTAGGTCAGGTTAAAATGGCACCCAAAAAAAAAAACCTCTTGATGAAAAGGACTAGAAATGGACATCCTCACGGCAGCCAATTGCTTGGCTTTCCTCAGGTCCTCCTGAGACTCATCTCCAGAAGGTGGGGAGGGCCTCCACAGTCACTATCCACCTCGCTGAGGTGTAATCTCTCTATCAATGGGAAGCAGCTGACTGAGGTAAGCATCGCAGATGGTGAAGGAATTCAGCAGAGCAGTCAGACAGGGTGAGCAGAGTTAGATTTATTGAACACCCTGTCAGGGACTAGCAGGCAGGACAACCAAAGTCTGACTGCAATCCAAGAGCTGTATCTGGAGCAGCAGGCTCTTGATAGCTAGGTCGAATTAGTTTTCTTGCCATCCAGTGAATCCAGTAACATAATTTGCCTTTCTGAGTAAAGCTGGAGAGTTTATCTAATTGTGATTAGCTATGGCTTTTACCATCCTCCAGCTGCTCTGGGGGACCTCCAATAAAACTGACCTGATACACTTGAGTGTTTCAGTAAGTTCAAATATTCAACATGCACAGTACATACAGAAAATGTTACAACAAACTATCAGTAAGAATTGTCACTGTCATAACTATACTCTTTTGTAAGGGAATCTATTTTATGTTAGATTGTCAAGATCATAGCAAATACATAATTACGTCAAAACAATTATGCTAATGTGATATACAAAAAGAACTATTTCATGTGGTATATGGATAAAAATCAAAAGATAAAAATGATAGATTCCTACCTCCTTTTCTTTGTTTCTTCCTCTTCTAACTTAACAAGAAAGAAGTAAAATACAATAGTTCAGCAAGAATATAGGCCAGATCTACCAACAATAATTAAATGAAGTGATATCCATTTCATTTATGTACAGTACATTTTAAAATAAGCAATGGATCATTAAAACTATAATACTATATCATTCTCAACCTCTGGTTTGACAAAATCATAAAATAAAGCTTGATAAAACTATTTGTAGGAATGCTGATATATATGCATTTGTTTTTTGTTAATTTTGAAAAGATTTATTTATTATGGAAGTTGGAGTTCTAGAGAGACAGTGAGAGGCAAAAAACAGAGTGATCTCTCTTGCATAGGTTCATTCCTAGATTCCCAGGCCTCAAAGGCCAAAGCCAGGAGCTTGATCTATGTGGTGGGAGGCACCCAAACATTTGACGAGTCTTCTAATGCTTTTCCTAGGCCATTAGCAGTAAGCTTGATTGGCAATGGAACAGCCAGATCAGGAACCAGTGCGCATGCAGGATTCCAGTATCACACGCAGTAGCTTTACCTGTTACACCTAATGCTGACTGCTATTTCTTCTTATATTAGCTATCAGATACAATGGAGAACATGTAGTGTTCAACTTATTAAATATAACATGATGTCTCTGCATTGAATCCTTTTTTAATGTAAACTGAAGAATTTCATGTTTGTACCTGAATAATATTCCACCACGTATGTGTATATGCCACATTTTCTTTATGCATTCATTTGATAGTGAACATCTTGGTTGATCCATATTTTGGTTATTGTGGATAGAGCTACTATCTCTGATACAAGGACAGCATGTGTATCTGATATAATATGTTCATATCTTTTAGATAAAATACCCAATAGTGGAAGTGCTGGGTTCCACAGCAAGTCTATTAAATTATAATTATATATACAGCTTGTGAAAATTAAATTCTGAGGAAGAAGCTCCATATCTCAGATAATGCCTTGATGTGTTGTCTTTGCAACTCTACGTAGTGTTTATACTTCATAAAGATTCTCATCTGAACTCCTTTTTCTGAAGTTTTGTATTCACACACACACAAAAGGATGGAAGAAATAGCACTGATTTAAGAATTCTCTTTGAGTAAAAAAAAAAAACACTTATGTGGTGGAGTAACAAGCTAATCCTGCATCTGTGCCACTGGCATTGCATATGGGCACTAGTTCAAGTCCCAGATGCTCTACTTGTGATTCAGCTCTCTATTTATTGCCTAGAAAAGCAGCAGAGAATGGCTGAAGTGCTTGGGTCCCTGAACCCATGTTGGAGATCTGGAACAAGGTCATGGCTCCTCGCTTTGGCCAGCTCAGATCTGGCCATAGCAACCATTTGAGGATTGATTAAGTAAGCGATGGAAGATTTCTCTCTCCATATTGCTCTCTCCCTTAATTTTGATTTTTAAGTAAAATAAATATATCTTAAGAAAAAACCTCCCAAAATAAAAGGCAAATCATTATATTTCTTTGCCCAAAGTGTTATATACAAACAAGCACATGTATAATTCTCATAAAGCTTGTTTCTTTCTAGATCCAGCTTCCTTTGGTAAATCCAACCATCACAGAAATCACTGCTCAAGCATTCTTTACTTTCAGTCTGAAATGCATTAATATAATCCCATTGTTTCTTTCCTGGTATTCTTCATTTCAATATTCTTGGGATTTTTTTTTTTTTTATTCTGGAAGTTAATAGGACGCTTAGAGAGCAAGGTATATGTGCAGCAGCAAGAATTTCTAAATAGCAACATTTTAATGTTAGTAAAATGAAAGTTATAAACAGTTGAAGGGTAGTTTTAGTATTTGTGTTAATTTTGAAAGCATGTAGTGTGTGCTATAGTGATTTAAAACAAGGTGTCCTCAGAGTAATATTTGAAAAAAACAAAAGTACAACTCTCTGGAAAGCCATATTTATTCTATGCTTATTTTAGTGTAATGCAACACCAAAATACTATTTCTTACAAGTTTATCATTTTATGATTTTATAGTCTTAAATGGAAATATATATATATGTATATATATATATAGTGTCCTATCAGTGTACCAATTGTGAAACATTATATAAACTAGAATGCAGTAACAAGGTTTTCAGTAAAATTGCAAAGGGAAGTCAACGGCCAATGGACTTGTAATTGGATTTTTATTTTCCACTATTTCTCTAAGTAGGTTTGCTGACCAGGACTTTATTAATATTTCTAGACAATTCAAAACATACTTAGTCTGGGAATGGCTTGTCTTTCCAATTGAAACGCATTTAATCTAATTAGATTCATAACCTTAAGCACTTCTGTCTTAATTCTCTTTGAGATCCTTGAGTTAGGCATTATCCAAAATGTTCTGATGGGGGAAGGAAGGAAGTTAAAGTTATCTTCTATGAGTTTCCATTATGTTTACTTTGTTACATAATTACTTTTTACTACTAGTATGTATTAAAATTATGGTGATAGAATTTTTGGGATAGAAAAAGGTAATAGAAAAAGCTGAAGTCTTACAGAAGTTTCTGTAAGAACCTCGTTTCTTAAGTTTCTTAAGTTTCTGTAGGAAACTCATTCTGGAGCTAGAATACATAGTCCTGACCAAGGCAGCATACACATTACCCTCAGGTTTACACGAAACAATCTTCTGAGAACCAGCCTCTGACCTGCATTTTGCGTAGCATTTACTTTAGAAAAATTTCATTCCTAATTATTTCTTTGTTTCTTTCAATTATAGGCCTTCTCTTGCTTTCCTGCCAATTTTACAACCCAGAAATGTCTTTCTAAAGGACCTGGAGAACCTTTTCTTAAAAGATGTATTTACTTATATATTTTTATTTTATTGAAAAGGCAGATTGACAGAGAGAAGGAGAGACAGAAAGATCTTCATTTCTTAGTAATGGAATTATGAAGAGGAAAGAAAGGGCTCTCATTTCCCACTTCTATAGTACGAAGTAGCAACTTAATTTCCATAAATATCAATATGGATAATCCAATCACATCAGAAAGATTATGGATAAATCGTTCCAGAATAATTTACTAGTTTTTTCCAGGATGGACATTGCGGTACAATAGGTGCAGCTGCTTGAAATACACATATCCTTCACAGAACTTCTGATTTCAATTCCTGCAAAACCACTTTCTTTTTTTTTTTGAAAGATTTATTTTTATTATTTTCTTATTGGAAAGGCGGATATACAGAGAGGAGAGACAGAGAGGAAGATCTTCCGTCCAATGATTCACTCCCCAAGTGAGCGCAACGGCCGATACTATGCCAATCCGAAGCCAGGAGCCTCTTCCAGGTCTCCCACACGGGTGCAGGGTCCCAAGGCTTTGGGCCTTCCTCAACTGCTTTCCCGGGCCACAGGCAGGGAGCTGGAAGAGAAGCAGGGCTGCCGGGATTAGAACCGGCGCCCATATGGGATCCCGGGCATGCAAGGTGAGGACCTTAACCACTTGCGCCACTGCGCCGGGCCCTGTAAAACCACTTTCAATGCAACACCTGCTAATACACTCCACAAGAAGTTTCAGGTGATAGTAAAAGTAACTGGGTCCCTCCTATCTTCTTGGGAGACCCAGATGAAGTTTCAAATCCCTGCCTTAGGACTTGAGCCTGGTCCAGACAGTGCGCACTCACCAATTTGATTCATTCACTTCCTAGGGCCTCCAACAGCCAGGACTAGACCAGGCTGAAGCCAGGAGACTGGAGTTTCATCCTAATCTCCCACCCGTGTGGCAGGTGCACAACTACTTAGGGAAGGTTCCACTGCATCTTCCAGCCCATTGATAGGGAGCTGGATTGTAAGTGGTGCCATGACATGAAATGACCTCTCCGTGGAACAATGAAATCCCAGGTGGGCCTGGCATGGTAGCCTAGCAGCTAAAGTCCTTACCTTGCATGCTCCAACACTTCATATGGATGACGGTTCTAATCCCAGCAGCCCTGCTTCTCATCTAGCTCCCTGTTTGTGGCCTGGGAAAGCAATGGAGGATGGCTTAAAGCTTTGGGACCCTGTTCCCACCTGGGAAACCCAGAAGAAGTTCCTGGCTCTGGTCTTTTGACTGGCTCAGCTCTGGCTGTTGCAGTCATTTGGGCAGTGAATCAGTGGATATAATATCTTCCTCTCTCTATAACTGACTTTCCAGTAAAAATAAACAATTAAAAAAAATAAATTCCAGGTATTAGCTTTACCTACTATATCATAATGCAGTATTTTCTGAATACTTTTACCATCATAATCATGATTAACTTGAGTTCCACTGACTCACATCATACTGAAGTAGAACATGAGCTATTGAATCCCTGTTTTAGGAGTTGTAGTCAGTCATAAATGATGATGATTCACTCAAGAAATCTTAGGTGAATGGTCTATGGGACCTATATAAAGATAATTTTCTTTGAGCCACAAGAATGAACGAAACTGAAAGAAAACTGAGTTAAATTTCATGATTCCTTACAAAAGTATAAGAAAATTTGAAAATTCAAATTTGCTATACCTTTTAAAGACATAATTTGCATTCAGGAACACTTTGTGAGAATAAATTCAGCCCTAAATGCCAGTGACATACATGCTAAGCATGGTCAATATAAAATGTGACAAGTGTGTTCATCATATATGCCATATTTAGTTATGAGAGCAATTAAATAGAAAATAAATAAATGCATGTACGTATCCCTCTGTGCATACATGCAGACAGATTTATTTCACATCCTGAGAAGAGGTTTGTAAGAGATTTGTATTTAAAAATAATTGAAGGCGCACTGAAGATTATTTCAAAAAACATTTGTGTTTCCTTAAAATGATTTTTAATGGGATTTTCAAAATACTTTGATGCTGAAGATGATATAAAGCCCAAGATAATAATGTAATCACAGTGCTAGATATGCAGGCATTTGGTTACAAAGCAGGAAGCAGAATAACTGTTTGACACTCTCCTAATAGGAGAATAAGATTTTGTGAAAGACCCATTCCAATTACAGTCACCATGTGCACTTTCCTTTCATCACTTACTGATAGGTATTGTTACGGTTCTCATTGCTTTGTAATGACTAAAAGACTACTTGAGAATTAGAACTACAGCTAGTATCATCGCTACTTACAGGTAAAATTGAACACACAGTAGGTAACATATTTTGATTAGCTGATCACTAATAACATCGACAAATGTCATACAGGTTTTTATGTCCAAATTAAAATTTAATAACATGAGTGTTCTATAATGACATAGTCATGTCTTAAATGATACTTAAGTAGGCATGGGAGAACAGTATTTATAAAAGGAAATATCAAATGCTATGCTATGCTGGTTTTGCATTATGTTTTTCATCTTCATGATCTTTGTTAACCATACAATGCTAATTTAGAATAAATGAGCAAATAGTTCATTTTGGCAAGAAGGCAATAGTGGAAACCGTAAAAACTGTTTTGACATTCTCAGACAATAAGTAATCTGCTAGACTTTTATCTGCATAAGAAATTTGCTCTAATTGGAATGTAGACCTCCAACTATCTTAGATTTGAGGGATGTGGTGAAGTTATGGTTCTGATTCACCTTTGGAACACTATTTTTCTTGAAAGAGATCATTTTTTACACTTTCTATATTGCTACATCTGTCAGTTTGGGTAGTTTGATCTGGGTATTTTAAGGTTCTTTCACCTGATTCAGCTAATGCTTTCAGTAGCAATCATGGAGTATTTATGTTTCCATCTTCATTTGGTTTTAGCTTAAGTACAACTTACTTTCTTAGTTCACAAAACAAAATTTAAAGTACTCCCTGTCCCCCAAATTCTGATTGTTTTCACAAAAAGGGAATCTGTTTTTGTACCTACCTTATCATAATATGAGACACTGAAGTTTGGAAATCAGGCTTTTAATTTTGTTGGCCACAGAAGCCATTGTATGGTTTTTGTGAAAAGTTAATCCTGTGTCCTAGGAAAATTATCAGTGGCAATTACAGAAACAAACTAAATTATAAAGACTGAGATTAGAGATAAAGTGATGATTTAGGATATTAATTCAATTGTCTGAGTAAGATCAATCTATAACAAACTTTGATTAGCTGGGAAGTAGAAGAGGAAACAAATGATAGAGAATCAAGAATGTTCACATATACCCATATTGATATGGAAGAAACTAAGTGTTTTATTTTGAATTTATAAAGCTGGAAAGCACTAGATAGTAGTTAATAAATTTAACTGAGGTAGCCCCTTCAGGAGAATTACAAACTGTTTTGAAGAACTTATCACAAAACAATGGTATCAAAATGACTGGTTTAACTAGTTAGTAAAAATGAACCATACCAGGTGTCTTAGAAGACTAAAAGTCCTGATCTCAGCAGTTACCAAACTGTAAAGGTTTGAGATTCCAGCATGGTTAGTCAATGTAAGTGGGAATGCGTTTAACTTAGGATGTAGACGCAATCATTGGCAAGAGCCATTTTTAGAGTGACAATTCTTGGAAGATATAAACATAGCACATTCATAATAATGAAATTCATCAGATGTAAGTGATGAAAGGTACATGACAGCCATGCTTATGAAAATGGAGAAAAAGCTAATAAAAATTATATTTCAAAAATTATTCACACGAAAATCTTCCTAATGGCTGTGCAAAGTACTGATTTGTCTACGTCTGCTAATTTGGAAATACATTTCTGTACCATGTTGTGAATATTTTATTATAATCATTGTTTTCAGTCTTGCATTATTTTAAATTGAATATTTCAAAAAAATGGCATAGAGCAATAGAAAGCATACGGATTTTGGAGAACGTGTTTTCTGGCTCTGGATCTGCTCCACAATTTCTTACTTAAGACACATTCCTCAAATTCACATTTTCTTTGAGTCATAGTTTAATAATACTGAAAAGAAAATTGTTTTATTAAATTTTAGTAATGTAAATTGAGAAGCACGGAGACAAACATGCATGAAGTGCTTATTGTCTCCAAATGTGTCAAGTGTTTGCATAATGGAAAATTATGAAGATAACATAACTTCCTTGAACATCAGTTTTTATTTTATAAATATCTTCTTTTATCTAAGAGAATCAAGTATTGTATCTAAGCTCTAATCTTACTTAAATCCTGTTTCTGTGGCAGCACTTTTGAATGCAACTGCTATGCAAAGTAGTGCTACACCTAAAGCAATAGCTATTTAAAGCACATTTACTCTTAGCTTTAAAAAAAAAAAAAATCAGTTAAATTTGAGAAGTTTCATTAAAATTTGAATTCCAGCATTTTAAATTTCTCTTGTTTATATGTATGTGTGGATTTTAAACGTTTGCAAACAAGCTCATTTCCCTTGGCTTCTTTTTATTCAAATCTCTCTACACACGTGTAAACAGGAAAAGAAAAAGAGAGAGAATCCCACGGAAAAGGAGAGCATCTCCTTTTTTAAAAAGTGTCTGTCTATTGCTATGACAACCTGAATTTCAAAACTGCAAAATGTAGCATAGAGAATGTTTTTCTTCTTAATCTTGAGGAAACTGTCAGAGGGCCCGGAGCAATGGCTCAATGGCTAAATCCTCACTTTGCAAGCACCAGGATCCCATATGGGTGTAGGTCCTGTTCTGGCTGCTCCACCTCGCACTCAGCTTCCTACTTGTGGCCTGGGAAAGCAGTAGATACCCAAAGGCTTAGAACCCTGTACCCATCTGGGAGACCTGGAAGAGGCTCCAACCAGCAGGTGGAGAATCTTTCTCTTTTTCTTTCCTTGTCTGCATAAATCTGATCTGCCTTTCCAATAAGAATAAATAAATCTTAAAGAGAGAGAGAGAGAGAGAAGAAAACAGAAAGCAAGCAAGAGGGAAGAAACGAAGAGGAGAAAGAAGAGGTGATTCAAGCAGTGCTAATGATCTAAGTGCAAATTATAATCACCCCCTGAAGAATGATTCCCATCTTAAGGAGATCCTGAAGTAAACAGAAGGAAGCCCTTTAAACAGAAACCTAAGAACAACCAGAAAATGTTACTACATGTGTTTCTTGGTGGAAAAACTGGAATGTAAAATCTTGTTGAATAGAGAAACAATATTTTCCCCCAAACCATGCATAAGCAATTGGTGAATTTTTAATTTTGCCTTACACTAAGAATTAAGTTTTCACCATAAAAATTTTTATTTTTTTTAATCTCAAAAAAAGCTAAAGTTAAGGATATAAAAGGAGGAAAATAAGGAAGAATGAAGAAGGAAAACAGAGGAAGGAATGAAGAGAATGAGGAATAAGAAACTGAAAAGAGGAGGTGAAAAGTTTATTATGTGGCATGCAACGTATTAGGCTGTTTTCAGTTCATTTTTACTATTATAAAACTCACATTCCAATTAAACAGAAAGAGCATGAAAACAAGTGTGAGGTAACACTGTTGTATAGGGTCACATAGCCTAAGTTTAATTTAAATATTAACAAAGGAGTCCTAGAGAAGATGCAGATGGAGGGAAATGCTACCTATTAATTAATATTCACACACCTTCCATTTTATGTAAAGTTTATAAAATAAAAAACAAAACAAAAGTGAGTGCTTTTCTGCCTAATTCCTAAGGTGAAAATTCTTACATGCCAAATTGTTGGTTTATTATTTATTTTTTATTTTTATTTTCTTCACTTAATAGCTGCCATAAATCCCATTAACCTTTCTTATCAGGGAAGGAATTTTTGTCCTATAGATTTATGTCAATAAAATGTTCTTCTGACCAAATGCATAATGTAAGGAGAAAAACCTACTTTTCTGATTCAGTACATTTTCCCTTATGGGCATTTCAAGATCATGATCTACACGATAATAACAATTATGGCTTCCTACTTTTTACACTAAATCAGTGGAAACTTCAAAATGTTCACTGGAAAAGTATACTATGTGAAATTACGCAGATTTTAAAACATATCAAAATACATTTATTTTTAGTTCCATTTTTCCTCAAACCTTTTAAAATATCATTCTATATTGAAAATAAACTTCCCCAGTCATTAAATTTCAAAAGAATTGTCCCTGGTCTCCTCTTAGTATGTAACTCTTCCCCATAAACAAAACACAAAACAAAACCCAATAAAATCTACCTTTTTAAAAAAATCCCAAATGGAAATAAACTAGTCTTTCTAGGTATTCCTTACAGATTTACATGGCTTACTTTGATATGCCATGCCACCATGAGGTTAACGTGTAATTAAAAACTCTGGACTAATGCTACTAGACACAAATATATAAAGCAGCACATTTTAGTGAGTCAATAATGCACTTTGGTTGAACTCATGGGTCATAATTTATGCTCTTGAAGTAAGGAAATGTGTCACAAGTGGCACAGATTCTGTAATCTTCTGTATACTTTTCAGAGGCATTTTAAAAATTATTCAGAAATGCTGTCTTGGACAGAAATATGACAAATACCCCGACAGCAGTGATTCTTTGATTCAAGGAAATTTTATGGCATAAAAAGAAATATAAAACCATTGGAATCAGAGGTAAGTGCTTTCATTACTTGATTGGAGTCCTATATGATTTTAGGAATGCTACTGCAAATCTCTGAGAATCTAACTCTATCTGTTAAATTCAAGTGGCAATGTCTGTCTTGTAGGAGCTTGTAGGGATTTCTAAATTATGCAATGTGAAAAAAAAACAAAAATAAAAGCAAAATAAATAAAAAAGTAGCTGGTCATAAAATAAGTTCTCATTGTATGCTATATAGTTATCCTAAACTTTGTCTCTGTGAAACCTATTACTTGCTATATTTTAATCTATATTGTCATTGGAAAAATAAAGAATGCCAGATGATTTGTCTTTCTAAAGTTGAAAATGTATCGCTTCCATTCACTGCAAACTGCAGCTCCTCCTCCAGGCTGCAATGACCTGATAGCTATCTACCTCAATACGACCATCTTCAAGCAGGCTTTACACTACTGTGCTAAGGATATGCGCTAGGTGCCTTCGATTTAGGTTTCGAATCAAATTTAACATTCTTTGATGTGATTTCTTGAACTATATGTGAGTATATACATGGATGATGCAAAAACTTCATGGGAAATTCTCCCTGCTTTTTAATTCCATGTTTTCATGAATTTTCTGAACCTTTTTCTTTGATTTGTGTGTTTGTGTGCATTTGCGTGTAACAGCAGGTTTTCTAGTTTCTTTTCAGCCAATTCTTTATTCTGACTTGACAGATTATTCATTACAGTCAAAATTTTATCATAATCTGCAATCACTTTTTTATTGACTGGCTGCTATTTTACTTTCAATTTGCTTGGAGGAGTTTGTCATTAATAATATTTAAAAATTTTTTAAAAAGAAAAGGCAGGTATATGTTAACAACTATTGAATCGCTCATGAAATTAGACAGTGCGTTATATTATATATACAGAATGCAAAGCACCTTAACCAAGAAGGACTCTGCTCTTTATTTTCAAGGTATCTTAGAGTGGAAAAAGTCTAAAAGGTTAATGAAGCAAAAGGACCGAAAGGGGTTTCGCAAGTAGTGTTAACATTTTCTAAAATTTTCTTTGAAGATAGGAAGGATGTGAAAGACCACAGTTGAGTGTAAGAATCAGATGAAGGAGGGAGCAGAATAATGTGAGACAATGTGGGGATTAAACTGCTGAGGGAAATGAAGTATTACTGTGCGAACAGTGTGTTTTAAAAATGCCAACTTCAGGCAAAGGTAGATGATTCGGGAAGAAGTGATCAAAGCAATGAGAGGAATAAACGACCTTGGTTCTATCAGAAGTCAGGCCTGGGAAGGTGGGCTTGATGCTGCTGGACATTGTCTCAGTGACTTTCAGTAAGTCACTAATGGAGTGCAGAAACAATTATTAGGAATGATCAGCTGTATGTAGCATTATCAGACTTCTTTTGTGTCTTAAAATTCTGAGAACACACAAATTTATCTTGCCCTTACACACTATTTCTATATGGAATATATATCCAGTGAGTGACTTTGGACCTTTTGTCTATTTTAAACATCCTTGAAGTCTTTCATTTCTTTTATCTCAACAATGTTTACCAACTGGTTGCCTCTCTTGGTCTCACACAGAGCATCTTTGTATGCATGTCTTGTGCAAAGGTAATGACAAGAAATTTTATGCATGGTATATAAACTCTATTTGTGTTTTGATTCCTTGTATCAACATTTGAATCTGACCTAAAGTTTTATTTCTACAGAAATCTGTAAACATTGTCCTAACACATTTGTACCTCTCTCTCAAGAATATAAATTCACATTTCCTAAAGTGAACACAAACTGATGGAAAAAATGGGCTAAAACTCTGATTGCAGTCATATTGACAATTTCAACAGATCAACAAAGGAATTAAAGGGAATGAACTTAGTTCCTTCCTAATAGCATTTCAGCTTGTTTCCATATTGCTCCTTTTTTTCTGTTATTATGCTGTTAAAGCAATCTAATTCAGTAATGCCTTCTGAATGATTAAGCCATTTATGATTGAACCTGATGAAGGAAATGAGAAAAGCCTCTTGAACATCTAAATAGGATAATTTCCGTAAGCTGCTGTAAATCATAATCAGAATGCTATTGAAGTCAACATTTTACACAGGCTCAAATATTTTCAGGACTAAAAAAATTTTTTATCAATATTTGTAATGAAACTTAGGAAAAAAAATTAGAAATCCTAACATGGTGGATACTCCTAGGGTTTGCAGCCATCCTTTTCGGAATGGTATTTTTGTGGAGATGTATTGCCTCTATAGAAGCTCAAGTGAAAAGATGAAACTAATCAAAAGCTTAATTATAATGTCTTTCCCCACTTATCAAGAAGGAGAAAATTGCCTGTGTGAGCCAGTTAAGATCTGATATATACACTTTTGCAGAAGATTTTATGTTATGAAAATTGTAGGAATGTAAATAAGTTTGCAAATAGTTTAGCTTTACCTGGACATCTGTTAAAAATTATATAAATATATATATTATATATGTATTTACTGATGAACATTCTCCCATATGTAATTCCTAGCAAAACTAACCCATATTAAAATTTTAAAATTACCAATTTTTATAGATTTATTTGTGTCAATACAATACTATAAATCCTATAAGCATTCTTTTACAACTCTGATCAAACAGTTAAATGGTTTACACATAGACAAAGAGTAAATCTGTAATTATTATTTTAAAAATTAGATGAGACCACATACCTTTACCTTAACTTGTACCATTAGGGATATTATTGCAGGTTTTGTTTTAGGTTTGCTTGATGCCAAGACAAAATTAATGTGTATTTAGCATTGTTTGTTCTTAGATATAACAGTGACTTCTTGTATAACAAGGCTATGTCATATTGTGATAAATTCAGAATATATACTTTTCCAGGCTTTTAATTTAAATATTCTTATCTAAATATATATCTATAAGTATTATTTTTATTTCTGGTAAAATCAATTACTTTTAAAAGATGATAATTTGCATATGTGAATAAAGTTGTTTTCTCTAAAAAGAATTTTAAAAAAATGAGTAAAATCAATTATGTTTCACATGAACTGACACTACAAAGATCTGTTATTTCTTTAACAGTGTATACACAAAATGAAATAATGCATACTTTTATACAAAATAAGAAGTTATGCTCTGTGGATAACATAAACCTAGGCAGGGCCTCTGCTCAGGTCCTATGTCCGTAGGCTCTCCATGTTTGAAATTTGTTACTTCAAATGTTCTAAGTTCCCTTATTTCTGGTCCAAGACCAGGGTAGTGATAATATCTGGACACATAATCTTAATTATGCTTAGAGCTTTGCAGAGCCCAGGGATCTTTTTAACCTCTGGGATTCTTCAAAAGCCTTATTAGTCAAGTACACACTAGTGACACAATATCTTTTTGTAGGTTCATAACTGGATCAAAACAACAGAATAGTTTTCAAGTGGTTACTTACACTAACTTAAAAAGCTACTGGCCAAAGGAGTCAAAGGACTCTCATTCAAATAATTTGGATGATGAGGACAGACACATCTTTTTAATGGGGCAGTTTTAAAATGTATCTGACCTTTTAAAATTCCTTGTAATGCACATGATGATAACGGTAAAAATATAGGAATCAGTGGATGATTCCAAAGGAATTGTCTACAATCTAAAGAAATACTCCCCTTTCTACAGAAAGCAGTATGAGTTAATGAAATCTGGTATGTTGTTTTTAAAGAACCGTGAGGGGACCTGGAATAGAGACATAATGGATGAAGTCATTGCCTGAGATTCCCATATGGTCACTGGATTGAGCAGGGGCTGTTGTGCTTCTGAATCATCATCCTACCAATGTACCTGAAAACAGTGGAAAAAGGTCCATTTCTTTTTGGGCCTGTTCACCCACATCTACTGAAATTCCTAGCTCCCGGATTTAGCCTACCACAGCCTTGGCTAAGTGGTGAGTTTGGATGGATGGAAAAGTCGTTGTTGCTCTCTATTTTTCTATTTCACCAAAACTTCATTTCAAATAAATATAGCTAAATCTCCAAAGAAAGAGAGAGAGAGAGACAGAGAGAGAGAGAGAGAATGTCAACACCAAACCAGAATATAAAAATGTCCTATGGAAAGGAGATAGGATTGCAAAAACCCTTATGTGATTTATTAATCCAAATTTTATATGTGTATGAGTCAGTGTTTTTCTATGAATTGCAACTAGGATTATATCACCTGGTAGAGTTTTTGTAAATATTTAGAAATGGAGGTCCAGGCAAGAGAAGTGATTCTCCAAACCTGAAACAGTGATTTTGTAACAAAACATTGCTTCTATTGCTTTTTCCATCAGCCAGTTTGAATACTGCTATTTCCATATTTCCATATGTGATTTTTTGATCATGTGTTATGATTTTAATGTCTCTCTTAAAGAAATAAACTAAAATATTTGTATGATACTACAAGTATAAAATAAATAAATAAAAATAAGCAAATGTGAAACATTCTCCTTTAAAAATTAAATACCTACACTACTTGAAGATTTTTTTTTAATATTCATCATTTTACTTGAAAGTTGGAGTTTGAAAGACACACACACACATGTTATTGAAACATTAGAAGCTCTCTCAAAATCAAGTCTATACATTGTTGAGTAAATGGTTTAGTATTTGAAATGTTGCATGTAAATGATTTTCTGACTTTAAAGTTCTGCCTAAAGCATTTTTAAACTGATTCTTCTGCTTGTAATATTTCCCTATTCATCATTAATTGTCTTTTGGAAAAGGATGTAAATGAATTTTACCATAGGCAAGGGGACTCAATTGTAATTTCCTCCTATGCTAATGGCAGATTTGTAAGCAAATAATAACATTAAGTATAAGATATCTCTAAACATTTGAAAAGAAATTATGAAGAATCGTGCATGTTGAATTAGTACGGTCTAATACTAACATTAATTTTAATAAACAGGATGTTAGCAATTTGCTTATTCATTCAAATAGTGTTATTGAGTCCCTGAAGTTATAACAGACAAGGTCATGTGAACAATAATGGGAAAAGAACTGAGATTAGAAAGAGTTTAGTATATATCAGCATATTACCTAATACATTTATTACATGCTTGAAACTGGAAATATGATTTCAAGCACTATCCCATTTAATTTTCAACATAATCAATCACTTAATTTCTGTGAATATCTCCCTTATGGAATGAAGAAACTGAATTTCCCCAAGTTCTAAAATACTTTGTGTGAGAATCAGCCCAGCACATGCCAGGAAGTGATCCAAAAGATATTGTTAAGTAGCAAAAGCTGTTATGTAGCAGGAAACAAACTTAATTTTCCTGTGCAGTATAATTTTCTATGCAGAAAAGGAGGTGAGTTCTCTCTTTTTTTTAGAATTCTGATGAGATTTGTACATAATTGTTAAAACTAATAAGTTAAAAGAGTTTTTGGCTACAACATATAAAAATCCATTTGATTTACATACTAAACTCATATTTTAGTTAGAAATTGTAAAAACTATCACTTACGGCCCGGAGAAGTAGCCTAACAGCTGAATTCCTCCCCTTACACATGCCTGGATCCCACATGGGCACTGGTTCACGTCCTGGCAGCCCCACTTTCTATCCAGCTCCCTGCTTGTGGCCTGGGAAAGCAGTCAAGGACAGGCTAAAGCCTTGGGACCCTGCACCAGCATGGGAGACCCAGGTAGGGGGGTGAAAGTGGGGTTCCGGGTTCTTGGCTTTGGACTGGCTTGGTATTGGCAGTTTTGGCCACTTGGGGAGTAGGCTGATGGATGGAAGTGCTTCCTCACTGTGCCTCCTCCTCTCTGTATATCTGACTTTCCAATGAAAAAAATCTTTAAAAAAATAACAGATATATCAAAATTATATCATACCAACCAAAATGAGATGTTAAGACAAACCATTAGAATGGATAAAATTATACAAACTGAAGTTAACCTGTGTTGGCACAAATTTGGAAGAATGCGAACTTTCATGTACTCTGGTTGGGAATGTGTAATGGTATAAATAATTAGCCAGTCTTAGAACTGTCTTGAAAAAAATCTATGCTACCATGAGGAAATGCAATTCTGCCTTGAGGTAGCTATGTCAAGTGAAATCAATTAATTTGTTTGTATATGACTTATTTTTCATTTTTCATAGTGCTTTGTGATAAACCAAAACTATACTCAATTCAGATGCTCATCACCAGATGAATAGGTATGGAAATTTTAATCTGTTAATATTTTTAAGTATTGTTTATCAATAAAATAGAACAAACTGTTGGTAAACGTATAATAATCATGATTTGTGAAAGACACAAACCTAAACATTTTTCCTTCTTTATAATTGTTTATTTACAATTTTACAAAATAAGAACTATAGTGAATGGCAGCAAACACTTGGCTTTAGGGTGATTTGGAAGAGATGAGAAGAGAGGTAGTGATCACTGGAGGAAGCCTGCATGGGTGATGGACATGTTCATTATCACAATAGCAATTATACTGCAATTGGTGTTTATTTATTTGCAAACATGTCAAAGTGTATATCTCAAAAATTCTCAGCTAATTGCATTCAGTTAGCTTTCAATGAAGCTGTTTAAATCCACAGAAGTCAGCTTCTGGAATATAAAATATGTTTGGAGATTAAATAGACTAAGAGCATTTTCTGAAAAGTAACTTATTTATTAATATGAGAGGCAGAGGAAAAGAGAGGGACTCAAAGCTTTGAGTTTACTTCCAGAATTCCTGCAGAGTTAATGGGCAAAGCAAAAACCCTGTGCACCCCCAGGTGAGTACCAGGAACCCAACCTCTTGAGCTATCACTGCTGACTGTGGATCCACATCATCAGAAGCTGCTCAGGAGCAAAGAAATTGATTTATCCCAGATGCTCAAGTTTGGGATGCAACATTCTAACCATCAGGCTAAACACATGTGTCTGATTTTTAAGTAAATTTTTAAGTAAATATATTAGACATAAACATGAAACACTGGGGGAATCCCAGAGCCTATGAAACTGTCACATAATGCGATGTAATTAATAAAAAAAAATTTAAAAAAGATACACTACATTTTTCTCAGAATAGATTGCAACGATAGTCCCTTAATACATTATCAATAATATTATTATTGTCAAATGTGCTCTCCTTCTGAGATAAGATTTTTCCTTTAGAAAATGTGTAAAATGTATTGTCATTTCAGGAAAAATGAAAATGGCTCTGATTATGTGATTTTTCTGATCCATATTTCAAGCAAAATAAATTTGTGAATCACCTCTGCTTTAACATTTTAAAAATTAAAAAAAATAACATAAAGTTAATGTAACGAAGTAAAAACATCATCAGGATACCATCCACCAGACTTGTGTGTATGACAGAGTACAGGTTGTTTGCCCTTTGATAAATAACTTAGCCATTCAACATTAAAAATGGCTTATGGAGGGGATGATTTTTCTGAATGTCATGCTTCCTTCTCAGACATTAATGATTTCACACGGTTTGTTAAACCATCAAGAATGTTTCAAGCGTGGTCCTGGCACAGCAGCCTAGCAACTAAAGTTCTTGCCTTGTACGCACCTGGTTCCCTTATGGGCACCCGTTCTAATCCCAGCCGTCCCATTTTCCATCCATCTCTCTGCTTGTGGCCTGGGAAAGTCAAGGACAATCCAAACTCTTGGGACTCTGCACCCACATGGAAGACCTGGAGGAGCTCCTGCCTTTGAATCGACTCAGCTCTGGCCATGGTGGTCACTTGGGGAGTGAATCATTGGGCAGAAGAACTTCCTCTCTGTCTCTTTTCTCTGTATACAAATATTCACTGGTCATCCCCAGTATTTTCAGCATGGGAAACATGAAGGAAAAATGACGAAATGATGTCTTTGTGGAAATTAATTCAGTTAGTAGTATAAACAAGGAAAATCGGATACATTAAATACAATGTGACACATGCTATAGACATTGTTCCTGTAAGATATGTTTTTCCTAAACTTAAAGTCGATTGCAAGTGTTTTTGAAAATTTTTATGTGTTTAAAAGGCTAAGCGTGAGAGAAATAATAATTTAGTAAAATAATAATTCAATAATAATTATTACATGCATAGAAAATGAAATAGTTGTATACATGAAAAGATTCATAAACCACATTCAATTTTACTATCTTCATGGTAAAAATTACATCATAGATTCTTATATATTTTTGTGCCATATCTCTTTAGCATCCTAGAATCTTATGATAATGCTTTTAAAGTGCAAGAAATTCAAGATTACAATTAAGATTAGCAATACCCAAATATAATTATAGAATATAAATATAACTCTAGAAAATTATAACTATAGAATATTTTTAAATTCTGTTTTACATCTGTATAAGAATATAGTATTTATTATGTATAAACAGATTACATTACTGCATATTATATAATTACATATTGCATAAAGCTATATATAGTATGAAATAGAATATGTAATGCATTATATAGATTAGTATATGTAGTATACTGATGTTATTTAATATTTCATGTTTTACATATGCTTAGCATTTAAATTAAAAACTAAATTTCATTTATAAATTTAAAAAATGACATCTCTCCTTTGTGACATAACACTGGATTTAATCATGTCAAATGAAATATGCCAAACTCAATATGCAGGCATTGCATGATCTTATCCACGTATAAAGTATAAAAAAGGTCCTTTAATGGATATTAAAAATATAATCACAGTTTAAGAAGCTGGAGAAGTGGTGAAGGACTGGAAAAGGTTGCAAGATTTATGCAAAGATACGATCACCCAGGAATAAGAGTTCTGCAGTCCCATTTCACTGGAGAGTAACTATAGATGAGGTTAATGTACTGATATCCACTCCCAACAAAACATGGAAAGTAGGAAGGATTTGGGATCTTTTCAAGATAAAGAAACGTTAAATATATTAAGAGACAAATATATTTACCCTTATTTGGTAAGTATGAGATGAAACAACTCATGCAGCTCAGCAAATGTGTGTAAATTTTATGTCTGTTAGTTTTTTATACAAAATAAAATGATTTTTAAAAATCAACAGGAATTTGAAAAATGTTCTTAGATTTCAAAGAAATTTTATAACCTACAGTAGTGATTTGTACAGTCAAAAAGATAAAAGTTTGTTACATAATATAACATAGCAAAAGGAGCAGAGAAAAGGAAAAAGAACCTAATGACATAAGTATGGAGTGTGTGTTTAACACAGGTTGAGCAGAAAATGGAAGTTCAATCAACATATTCACATCTAATACAGAAAAGAACTTAAATAAATAGTAAATTAATGAATGACTGAAAATTGGGGGAAAAGCACTGAGAGATAAGGACAGAAGAGAGAAAATAACATGACATGATATAATTAAAGATGAAATGAGCCTCAAATAGAGATACCAAACAGTACCAGTATATGGAAATTAAACCTAAGAGCTATATTTGGCTTTGGCAACATAAACACCACCAATTTCTCCTTAAGGTCAGTTCTTTGGGATTAGAACCAGAAAAGCTATATTTAAGCTTGAGACTGTTTTTAGATAAAAGTGTGAACTTGAATAAGAAGCACAGTTAAGATACTTTTTCTAGGATACAAAAGAACTGAACATTTTTATTGATTCTTTAGACTGGCAATAGATAAAGGCAGAGGAAAGAAAGAATAATTAAGTAAATTCCCAGAAGAGGGGAAAAGGCCATGAATTGAGAACAAAAATATAAAGATCCTATTTGAAGAACCATGAGAATAAGATATCTTACGGAAAATAAATGTACTGAACTACCAGTCTACTTTCTTCTAACAGAGTGAGGAAGCTCTGAAAACATCAAACTCTGAGTAACCGAACTTAGAACAGGAAATGTTCAGGAGAACAAGTTCTACAAGGTGCTGCTACAGGGCTTCCATGTCAGACCACTGAGCAGTTCTGACTCCAACTTTCACTCTATTTACTTTTTTTTTGTTTGTTTTTTTAGATGTCACACCAGTGCAGAAAATCTTGACAAGCGATATGCTATGCTGTGCAAGACTTCTCTGGATCTTTCTTTCTGAACTTTCGCAGTTCAATAACTGCATTGGTAAAAACCGCTCTGAAATCCACTTGTGTGAAGAATCCTTTATTTTAAGCTACAAACTCCTTTCAATTATACCACAAAATACTTAAACATGTGTAAACATTCTATTTTAAATTTGTCTTATTATATACCTAGAATTACGTAATGATCAGCATATTACCCCAAGTTTTCTAATGTGATGTCTTGTACTGAATAAATATTAAATTCCTGAGAATGATTCCAATGGAGTAAAGAACTAGAGGAGTGGGTAAAACAATGGATGCTTATGCTGCGTATTATGTCCATACATGAATAAATGGCATAAAATGCACAAGTCTAAAATGCTTATCAGATTCAAATAATCTAGACTGGTAATGTAGTAAAGTTAAGTGCATAAAATCATCTGGCAAACAATGTTTAACTCACATTGTGTTTGTGTGTGTACCTGTTAATGCCTTCCTTTACAGGTAGACTAGCATACTCTATTAACAAAACCTCCATGACCAAATCAGATCCTACACGTTTGGGCAATTACTGCTCTGAATTCCAATGGTGAGATTTTAGTAGGACTAACTATGAATTCTTGCTTTATAATGCAAACCTGAAGAATAGATGCTGATGCTAAGCCACAGAAGCTGACATAGTCAGCTGGAGGTGGGGGAGTAGAGCATAATCTTTGGTTTTTCATTATTAATGAAAAAAAAAACTATTAGAAAGTTAACAATTGATAGGGACCCATGTTGTAGTGCTGCATATTAAGCTACTGCTTGAAATGGTAGCATTTCAGGGTGTCATTTCAACTTCTGGCTGCTCTGCTTCTGATATGCCTTCTTGCTAATGCACCAAGGAAGGCAGCAGAGGTGACCGAATTACCTGAACCATTGCTAATCAGGTGGGAGACCAGGATAGAGCTTCTGACTCCTGTCTGGTTTGTCCCAACCTCCACTGCTGTAGCTATTAAGCAAATGAAATAGCAGATGTAAAATCTCGTTTCTTTTCTCTTTCTGTCTCTCTCTGTCATTCTGTCTCTTCCTGCAGTTGACCTATTTTTTTTTAAAAGAAATTAACAGTTGATTAAAAACAACCACACACAAAAACTGGAGGTATGTACCTAAGATGTTAGGGTCTAAGTTGTTGAGGAATTTTGTAGTTCTTGTCACATGACATTTGCTTTTTAACAAGTCCAATATATCCTCACGTTTTTATTTTAATTTTTTAAAGGCTGCAAGTATTTTGCTTTTTTTTTGCTTTAGATTTATTTATTTTTGTTGGAATGTCAGGTTTACAGAGAAGAGAGACAGAAACATATTTCATCTGCTTATTCACCTCCAAATGGCTTCAATGGCCATAGCTGAGCCAAGCCAATCTGAAGCCAGGAGCCCCCTGTCCAGGTTCAGCATGTGCATGCAGGGTCCCAAGGCTTTGGGCCATCCTCCACTGCTTCCCTAGATCATAAGCAGGGAGCTGAATGTGAAAATGAGCAGCTGAGACACGAACCAGTGCCCTTATGACATGCTGGTGCTTGCAAGTGAAGGACTAGCCAGTTAAGCCATAGAACTGGCTCCCATATTCTTATTTTAATTTATCTTTAGTTAGGGCTTCTACTATTTTATTATATTAATGTCAATTGTTCTTAAGTTTTTCAAATTCAGCTCAACACAATTTATTTGAATTTATTTGGAAATAAATAATTAACACAACAAAAAGCAATTCTGTATTAATGATAATTAGAATAAAGGTTATTATTTGTTATGGTATACAAATAATTATTGTATTCAAATGAAAATAATAATAATAAAATTGTAGAATGTTCAGGAATAGAAACCATTTGCAAAAGCTTTATATTAAAAGAATGAAAACTACAAATGAAGCAAACTCAGTCTTTTATTTCACTATATCTCACTAATCATATATGAGGGAATCAGCCTGGAGTTTTTTGCATTTTTTCTCAAATTACATAAAATGAGAAAATTTATCCTAGTACAGCTTTAAAAGTGTAGGGGTTCTCTCCTTCACACTCTGCAAAGCCTTTACTTTTGCTAAAATTTGCTTGATAAGAAAAAAATAGTTACTTTGTTGTTCTATGTATGATGAACAATACAGTTTTTAAATCACCAGATGCTACTTATTAGATTTATACTTCTATTGGTATATGTACTACCTAAAATGAGTGTTCTCCCTAAGATTATCAACATTTACTCTCTTTATATTTTCAGATAATATCCTTCCTATATTTAGCTTATAAAATACTTATAAAAATATAGAACAGTTATCAGCAACTATGCTTTCTTCTTTTTTTAAATGTAGATATGCCTGATCTTAACTATACCAGCATATGCACCAAGTAATTTCCACCAAACATAGGATAAGAAGGACAGGTATATTGGCACAGAGTGTTAAGCTACAGCTTGCAATACCAGCATCCCTAATAGGCTCTGGCTGGATTCCTAGCTGTTCTGTATCCATATCCTTACTAATATGTCTGAGAAATCAGTAGAATACTTTAGTACTTGGATACCTAGCAACCACGTAGGAGACCCAGTCGTATTTCCAATGTCCTGGATTCAGCCCAGCCCAGCCTGTGCAATTGCAGTCATTTGGGGAGTTGACAGCAAATGAAAGTCTCTTTCTCTCTCTCTCTCTTCTTTCTTTTCTATCTCTGGGTAACTCCGCCTTTAAAGTTAATAAATAAAATCTTCAACAATGTGGAATAAAGGAGTACGTGTTTGGAACAATAGCTAAATTTGCCACTCAGAATATGTAAGTATGTGGGGTATATATGTAAGTACATGGAGTATAATTAATGCATTAATTTAAACTGTGAGTAATAGTGTTTTTGTATAGATCTGGGAATAAATCTCCTGAAGGAGATTTAATTACTTATTGATATGCAATTAATTAGTAAGTTTGTAGATTTGTGCTGGTTTTCAGAAAACATTGGGCCTGTTAATTCTTATTCCCATAACAGTACATAAATAAACACACCACACGCATCAATACCTGCAGGGCAGGTTGACTTGCATATTCAGTGAATCTCTTAACACGAGACACCACAACCAACCATGCAGTTAGAAATGGGCACATAAAGCTTCTTACCATTTTAGATTTATAAGATGGGGATATCTGGAAATTATGTGGCAGGAGTATGACTCAGAGGTGAAGTCACCATTTAGGATAAACACACCTCTATGCAATTCCCTCACTAGCATACTGCCTACTCTTAGCTTCCTGATAATGTGCAGCCTGGCAGACAGTAGACAATGGACTGAGTAACTTAGTCCCTACATTTCACATGAAAGATCCCCACTGAGTTCAAGCTTCTAGTTTTTGTTTGATCCACACATGGCTGTTGAGGCCACAAGTGGAGTAAACTAGAAGACAGAATATCTCCGTTCATTTCTCTCCATCTCTCTTCCATCCATCTTTGTGTGTGTGTGTGCATGAAACTTTCAAATAAAATTTAAATAAATAATATTGAGAAAGAAAATATTTGGAAATTTAAAGATTCGTTATTTAAAATAAGCAATCTTCAAAATGAAGTGTTGTCATCTAACAAAATTTCGAAACAAATAGATGAAACAGAAGATAACTAACTAGCATTGCGACACATCACTGTCACTGAATGCTTAGATAAATACTACAGAGGACTAGACCAGTAAGATGTGGGAAGACTAGGGAGAATTTAGATTCAAGGTTTGGAAGAATTAAACACTGAATTACAGAGGAGTTTGAGTAACAAAGTATAGATGAAAGATAAAGGAATTTGTTTACTTAACTTGTTAATTTTACTCTGTCACTATAAAAAGAGGAGATTTTGAGAGAGAGGTTACCTGATGTCCCACTACTCTTTTGGATCTATTAGGAAAATACGACAAGTAGGGACATTTTCACCTATTTCTCAGCAGTGTTTTGAAACGTCTGCTACCATATACATCCCATAATAGCTAACAAGATCATCATAAAACAGTAACATGACATTTTCTCCCAGGCATGTTGAGAGCATCAATATGGATGAGCTCATTTAAAGCTTGATGACCTATTAGCAGAATTCTCAGACAGTTCAGAGCAGACAAAACA
Organism: Ochotona curzoniae; assembly: GCF_017591425.1. Classification (NCBI taxonomy): domain Eukaryota; kingdom Metazoa; phylum Chordata; class Mammalia; order Lagomorpha; family Ochotonidae; genus Ochotona; species Ochotona curzoniae. Next base: position 66,978,257 of record NW_024466599.1, read on the forward strand.
GGAAGATCACACGAGAAAATAAGACTCCTATTAATGTCAGGAATCACATCAGCTCATGTTTATTTATACAAATGTTATTTGAGCTAATTTTGTCAGTTTCATGGCCACTTAATTTAAGATCCTCACAAAGGTTGATCAGTCTGTATAATCTGCCCACCAGCTCAACTGATTAGTAATGTCTAGAAATTCGGGAAGAAAAAGATTTTGAGGCCACATCCTGCTTCAGATGGACAGACTGTAATGATTAATTGTCATACATGGATATCAAATGGAGCATCAGTGCTGGTTCTGATTCTGCTTTGTAATCTGCATCTATTTGGCTAATGTTTGGTAACATCATAATACAGTCTTTTATTTAGCAAATGATAATTTTCTTAATTAACCAATTATTTAAAATTACCTATTACGGGTATAAAGTTTATTAGGTACTGGATATCTGCCCCTAACTCCTGTTACTGCACAATATTACCTGAAAACATGGCCCAAATGGTATAATAGTTTAATAATATCTCAAAAACTGCCCTTACGTACTAAATTTACTTTCTGGAATTGTTTTGGATATTTTCCTGTTTGAAAGGTAGCTATCCTCTATCTTTTCCAAGTCTCCAATTTTTATAATTAGTTTAGCACCTAAATAACATTGTGATTATGAATTATTGTAAAGCAGCAAGTTTTTCCCCGTCTGTTCTAGTGCTGGGTGAAGCAAGATGCTAAGAACAAGCTGCAGCAAGCTCACAATGTATAGGATCACTGAAACGAGTCACTTCTGGGAACAAAAGGTCTCAAGGTTGTCTTCCGTCTATCCACAAATGGGGGTATTTAAGATCCTTTATGGGGTATGAAAGTATTTCAGAGTTATTGTATGTTGTTTATTTGCAAAAGGGTTTAAATATTAACTTGTGCTTTGGATCAGTGAAAGTATTATTAGATGCCAAAGGAGAGACTTGAAAAAACAAACATGGGGCCCGGTGGTGTGGCCTAGCAGCTAAAGTCCTCGCCTTGAACGTGCCGGGATCCCATATGGGTGCCGGTTCTAATCCCAGCAGCTCCACTTCCCATCCAGTTCCCTGCTTGTGGCCTGGGGGGGAGGGGGGCACTCAAGGACAGCCCAAAGCCTTGGGACCCTGCACCCGTGTGCGAGACCCAGAAGAAGTTCCTGGATCCTGGCTTCGGATCGGCATAGCATCGGCCGTTGTGCTCACTTGGGGAGTGAATCATCGGATGGAAGATCTTCTTCTCTGTCTCTCCTCCTCTCTGTATATCTGTCTTTCCAATAAATAAATAAATCTTTAAAAAACAAAAGAAAAAACAAACATGGAACTTGATGTAGATGTGGATGAGAGAGAAATAAGTGGAAAAGAAGACAGACAATGCACTGTAGCATATCAGTGATCACTAGAGACTCAAGACTACATTAACATTGGAAGAAAGGCTTGATCGTGAGAGCTTCAATGTCTGTAAGTGAGGACTTACAGGGGAATGCATGATTTTGATAAAATATGTTGCAGTAATATCATGAAGAAAATGGGATGGCATTAAAGATAGTAACCATCATATCACCTTTCAACAGGATACCATTTGGGTCTAGAGTTTGGGATGCCCACACGGTTTATCAGAGCGCCTGGGTCAGCGTGTGAGCTCACATTCGGAGTCCAGCTTCTTGACAGTGTGGTTACTGGGAGGGAACTGATGCTGATTCAAGTAATTGTGTTGCTGAAAGTCAGGTGGGAGTCAGGCACTGGGTTTCTGAGTACTGGCTTTGGCCAGATCCAGTTTCATTTCTTGTGGTTTTCTGAGGAGTGCATCAGCAAAAAGAAACTTTCTGGGTTTCCATCTGTTTCTCTGCTTCTCCAATAAATTAACCATACATATTTCAAGCATTCATACTGTTTTTCTCTCAGGTGATTTTGTATGAAAGCACTCAGGCTATTGAGGGAGCAGGTACAAACTTGGACAAAAGGTCAGGCTTCTTTGGAGTAAAGTGGGCTAAGACAAAGGGTTTAAAAGTGACATAAAAACTATGGGAATACATTGTGAATCAGTGACTTGCCATCACTTATTTTATGGAAAGCTTAACAAATGAATCTGTCCTATCTTCACTCTGAAAAATGTTGCACGTAATATAAATTGCCACTTTAATAATGAGGAAAATGCTTCTATAAATTCCATGTAAACTTGAACCGCAACCCTTGGGAAGTGTGGCATATGCCCCAAAGTATATGAAAGTAGAAAAGGATGGAACCAAACAGACAGTAAGGGGTGATAGTCTTCTATCTTAAAAGGAACATGAATGCAGTCAGTCATAAGGAAATAAAATTCACATTTATCAAAGTTAGAGTCTTAGCATTTAGTTCAATTGTAATCTCCTGAGTATCTCATATCATAAAGAATAAGGAGCAAATATAAAATAATTTGTAGTGGTTGCAATGCTTCTAAAACCAGTACTGGATTATAACTCCTTGGTTGAGTTTTATTGTAATGCTACACAGGAACTGCTGACTTGCAATGATTTGTGAATCGCTACCACAGTCAGGAAAATCGCTCCTGGAATATGTATACTAGTTCTAATTAACCTCGTGATGCTCTGCTAGATAAAATAGAAAGAGTAACAAAGCCCTTAACTTCCTAACATGTATACACAAAATAGGCACTTAACTTTTCCTATACTTCTGTTGTGTTTTAAAGATAGAATTTTTAAAGACTGCTTTCAAATTAATGTAATAGATTTGACCAAACACTGTTTATATAATGAAATAAAATGAACAGTGTGGAACTGTTGAATTATATTGTTTAGAAATAAACTAGTCATTGTTTTCAAGTATCTTTCTAGATTTCTATGTAAAATGTACCAGTGAGTACAGTATTTTTACCACATCTCAAACACACAATTACACACATACATTTTTAAAAATACGTGAAGGTTCATGTGTACTACGAGGAATCTATGTCTAGTTTTCAAAATTTTGGGCCAAAATGAATTTACTGTTTTGTTCACTTCTCTATGCACTTTTTGAAGCTTCATTTTGTATGTACACCTATATACACACTTTCAGAACAACATCTGCTGTGATGTGTCTGGATATTTTGCAATTTTTTTTTTAATTTCAACTGCTAGCCTTCTCTTAGTATTTACAGTTATTCTAAAATCAGAGAGCTAACCTCATTCACAGCTCACACACAAATCAAGTGATAAATCTGCTTCTTTTTTCCTTTTTTTTCCTTCCTTTATGAAAACTGTTTATGTGAGTCTAGAAGTGAAAATGCGGAAGGACTTTGAAGTCATTTTTGAAGTCTGGGATGACACTGTCAAAGCATTGTGACACACTTGAATATGAATGAATAGGTATAGAGGCATCATGTAAGTTATGCTCATATCAAAGGAGACTATTTTGTGAATACCCTTAGCTCATCTTCTCATCTTGAGTCTGTAATATGTGAGAGCTAATGTATAGTTTAAGTATAATCTTCCTTTTTGAGAGAAAACTCACTTGTAATCTTACACTATCATCTTTAGCCTATAGTCTACATTTTAACTTTAGATAGGACACTGAGTTAAGAAATAAAGGAATTATGCATAAAATAACTAGCACTAGGGAAATTTAAAAAAAACAAATTTTAAATTATTTGTTGACAGATTCCATTGAAAGTAAGGCAGATTTTTAAAGATTATCTCCTGAAAATCATGTAATTAATTAAATTTTACATCATATCATGTATGTTGATTGAATAAGTCTTAGATAAACCCAGTACGAGGTTTCTTGGCAGTCAAACATTGTAGTTATTTTTCACTTGAAAAAGATGAACACTGAAGGAATGCTTAAAAAAAATTGAAATTTTTTTCAATTTCAAAAGGTGAAATTTCCATAGACAATTTAGATCAAGTCTATGAATATCCTAGAAATAACCACTGAGATATTTCACCAGTGAGAGAAGTTAAATGTTTATTTACTTACACATACACACATATCTATCTACCATCATTATAATCATCTTCTATACATCATCAACATGCTAGATCTTCCATCTATAGATTAATGGAATCTTACTGAACATTAGATTTCCAGCTTGCATTTATCTTTGTTCAAATGTAATCTTCCCCTAAAATTTTGGATTTATTGACTGCAGCAAGCTTGCTGCTTGCACATTTTTAAATTCCTAATCAAATGTGGGATTCAATATTTAAGAATTTCATAATGGAAATATAGAGCATATTTTTATATGTATACACACAATTTATTGGGACATATTTGCTCAAATTCTTCACTATACGAGGTGATTTTTGTGACTCCCAACACAGTTTAAGAGAGGCTGGCTGGGCATGTGTCTCCTAATTGAATTCCTTGAGTTGGATACTTAACTTTTTCATAGCTGTCATGACAAATTACCACCAATCATGTGCCTTATATACTAGAAAGGTATTATCTCACAGTTCTCAGGGCTGGAAATGTGAAATCACCACGTCAGCCAAACCAGTTCTTTGAAAGAGCATGAAAAAGGCTTAATTTCATGTTTCTCCCTGGATTCTGTTGGGTTGCTGGATATGTTTGACATTTCTTAAGCTATACACATCATTTCATCTCTGTCTCTATGTTCACAGCCATTCTCTCTGTGTATATCTGTGTCCAACATTTCTCTCTCTTTTTTATTTAAGGTTATATTCATTTTTATTTTAAAGGGAAATTTACAGACTAAGGAGAGACATAGAGAGCTCTTCCATCGCTGATTCACTCCTTAAATGGCCACAGTGATAATACTTGGAGCTGGCCTGGTCTGGAGTAGCTCTGGAGTTCCTTTTGGGTCTGCCATATGGTGCAGAGGCTAAAGGGTTTGGGCCATCCTCAACTGCTTTCCAAGGCACATTACTAGGGTGCTGGGTGGCAGGTTGATTAGTTGTGACTGGAACTGGATCCAATATGGAATACCACCAGTACAGACAGAAGCTTAACATACTATAACACAGAGCTGACTCTCAGAGTTTCCCTCTTTTCAATTTTTTTAAAGAGCGATTTTTTTTTTATTTGATTTGGAATGGCAGAGTTACAGGGAGAAGGAGATAGAGATGGAGAGAAAGATATTCCACCTGCTGGTTCACTCCCCAGGTGGCTGCAATGGCCAGAGCTAAGTCCATCCAAAGCCAGGAGCCACGAGCCAGGAGCCAAGGGCAATTTCTGGGTCTCCCATGCAGGTGCAGGATCCCAAGGCTTAATTTAATCTCTAGAACTTATCAATTACTGTTTTTCACTTAATATCATTTTTATCAGTATGAAATCATACTTGTATGTTTGATTACTCTTACTATGCTATCTCTTGCAGTATTGTTTCTGAGTTTTGTTCTGTCTTATTTTGACACTGATTCTGAAAGTATTACATTTGTGTGGCTAGCAGTGGAAAAACTGGTACAGGAAAAACAGGATAGGGAAATGAATGAATACCAAAAGCTAATCAATTTCTATGTGTGTATTTGAGTTTTTGCTTATGCTAGTTTATTTCTGGGTTGTCACCACTGTCACTACCATGAAGTATTGTTTTTTTCAATGAAAACTCAGCCAAGTGTACTAAAGCAAAGGAAATAGCAAAGAATGAAAAAAGACACAAAACTATTTTATCAAGTTAATTCCCTAGAACCATTTGACATCAGTCTACTATTCTGTGTAGCCACAGCAACTTCCACCTGTCTATTCTCTCATCCACTTCCTAGTGGCTCACAAAGGCATTCCTATCCCCGGGGCCTGGTTTATTGTTCTTGCTCCTGACTTTGTTATCTTAAAGCTTCAGGTGAAATGATAACATTACTACTTTCATAAACCTTTCATAAAGTATTAGCCTTTAAATGACTTCTTCTCTGTTCCCAATGGGGAACTGAGGCAGATGTTTTCATTAGCCCAGAAGAATATCGGGAACAGAAACATTTAGAGAAAAGGAATATTTCAGGAACATTCAGTCAAAATTGTTTCATAGGGTGGCTGAGTCAACTGAACTTCCACTGGATAGCACTGAATTTGCCTGCATATAGGTAAGAATTATGTTGCATTTTTATTAGTCACCTACAGTTTAAAGAACTCTAAATAGCCTACATGGAATCAGAACTAGGAAACACCGAAAAGTATCCTCCTGAGTTTCTAAAAAAATACACTGAAGCATGAATATTATCCTGTCCTAGGTCCTGTATTTTTATTTTTGTAATTTCCACAGTGGTGCTCCCAGGAGAGAAAACCAGTAGCCCATGCTGTTTTATTTCTTGGTGTACTAAGGCGAATTTTGCAAGTTTGTCATTATTCGTCTCATAGTATTTTTTCCAGCAATAATGTAATATCTTTTGAAGAATGCCAAAATAAGCATAGTAATACTTTTTTTTCTCATTCTTTCAGGGAATTTGTAATATATTCAATATGCGTTTTTAAAAATGATTAGTAAAGAAACTAATTTTAGTTTTTTTAAAAAAATATATAATACTTTGTACAGAAGCTGGCAAGTTTGATTTCTACATTTTACATATCCTATGTTATAGCATTAAAACACAAAGGCAAATTTTACATTGATACTAGATATTGCCTTAGACTTGAACGTGTTTTGCCTGAACAAAAATATTTAAATATTAGTCTAGTAGCTATAATTTCTCAAATGCAGCATTAATCTTATATACCACATACTAAATTCTGTATTATTCATGATTCAATTGACAACTACATTATATACATATGCATAAAGAATACATGCAAATATATATTTTGCTATCTATATTGTCTACGAATTTTCTATCTATCTATCCACTTATATATTTATATAACTATCTAAGATGCTTGCTAATTAAAATTCCTTCATTCAATATCTGGGTCACTAGGTTTTATTTACAGCTCTGGTTCCTACTTCCAGCTTGCTGTCAATGCTAACTCTGAAAGGATAAAAAGGTAACTAGTATTGTTGTGTCCCTTCCACTACAGGGGAGATCTTAGCTGAAATCTAGCAATCTGGCTATGTAAACATTGGGGTTGAGCCAATGGATGGGACTAAATAAATAAATGTTATCACATAATTAGTACAAAGGGCTTGCTCTTCTTGCACCTTTAATTTTAATCATGTAGCATAAATTTATTCCCTTTATCACATATGTCATTAAATCAGAATTTCATTATGAAAATAATTTTTGTGAATAAAAATAGTGTCACATAAGACTTTTTTAGGACTGCCAAGTATTATTCAAATAATTTAGAATATCCGTTTCTTGGGAGTACAATAAGTATTCAAGAACATTCCATTGCTAGGTCATGGTAAATTACTATTTTATTTTCTTTTTGCAATTATGCTTTTCCATCCCTCATTTCAAAAAATGTCAGCATGTAAGAATGATACAGGATAATATCAATGAGTTTTTTTTTTTCTGTTTATGTTTACAGCTAGGCAGAGAAAACTAAATTAAACAAGAAAAATAAAGAAAATAAGTGATATTCAAAAATCCTAATCCAAAGATAGTGCTGACTTGATGTTTTTCTTATTTAAATACAAATACTTTATCTGGCTGAAACATTCACTTTCCATTTCAGAGGCAATTACTGGCTGTGCACAGGTGTGCCCCACCCCTCAATTGTCAAGAATGTACTATTTCAATCACAGGAAAGAAATATTCTTTACTGTTGCATTACACTATTTTTGGAATATTAACATCATCTTTTTCCATGTGACAGGCTTCACTGGACTCCAATTCCAATTGGTTTTGTGATTGTGAACAGTCAATTGTGTTCAGGTATCTCACCATAGATAAGGTTATCTTTTTTTAAAGATATTTATTTTTACTGGAAAGTCAAATTTACAGGGAGAAGGAAAGCCAGAGAAGAAAGATCTTCCAATCACTAATTCACACCCTCCCTAAGTGCCCATAATTGTTGCAGCTAAACCAATCTGAAGTCAGGAGCTTCCTCCAAGTCTCCCGTATGGGTGCAGGGTCCTGAGGTTTTGGGCCATCCTCTACCGTTCTCCCAATCCAAAAACAGGGAGCTGGATGGGATGTGGAGCAGCCAGGATTAGAACAGGTGCTCATGTGAGATCCCAGTGGATGCAAGAAGAGGACTTGAGCCACTATCCTACTGTAGTAGATCCTAGATAAGATTTTCAAGGTAGGAATTTCAGCAAACATCATTTTCTTTCAAATGCACGTATTCATTTCCATGTAGTCTAAACAATAGCTAATTTATCAATCATGTTTCTGTTCAGTCACTGTCACTATTAGTGTTAGAAGAAATACTTTAAGAATTATAACATGAACAGAGTTCACTCTTTGAAAACTAGACTTTCAGTCGACAGGATTGGGAATTTTTGACATGTGTTCATCACATAACATTTTAAATGGTCCACTTGATTTCTCTTCTCAAGTACCAAATGATTCCAAGCTTCATTAGATAATTAAAAGATGAAACCAGCACAGGAATTTAGATACAACTTGTAAGTTGACTTTCAAGAGAGGATGCAAGGAGAAAAAACATAGTATCTCAAGTTAAAAGTAAAGAAAGGAAAATAAAGATGCTTGAATTTGTAATTTTAATCAGCATTTATGGAACCATGCAATTGGCTCTTAGAAAAAAAAAAGTGAAAGTGCTTTGGAGACACAATTTGAGTTTAAAAAAGTTATTATAGTCGAGGTCGGCACCATGATGTAGATTGAAAAGCCTCTTTCTGTGGTGCCTATATCCCTTATGTGCACTAGTTGGAGGCTCAGCTCCTCCAGTTTCTATTCAGCTTCACTCTAAGGTGCCTGGGAAAAGAGTGAATGATGGCTCATGTGTTTAGACCCCTGTACTGATATAGGAGACCTGAAAGAATTTCCTGGCTTGAACCAGCCCAACTGTGGCTGTTGTAGACATAGGGAGAGTGAACTAATAGATGGAAGATCTCTGTCTCTGCTTCTCTTTTTCTCTCCATGAACCTGCCTTTTAAATAAAAACAATAAATAAATCTTGCAAAAAAAGTTTAAAAATTGATTATAGGTTACAAAGACTATGATGATGTAACAAGTAAGCTATTGATAATAGCAATTTTTATATAAGAAACGTGGTGTGCTTTATTTCATCCTAACATATTTTCCTGTTAGCTGTAGGATAGCAATGCCCTGAATTGGCTTCCAGAGCTAGATCCACAATTTCTCAGCTGGATGACTTTGGCAGCTGTTTTAAATTATTATTCATCAAATAAATAATTTAATGTGAAGTGAGATAAGATATTAAAAGATCTTGGTACATTACAAAGTCTTCAAATTCCATCAATTTTCACCATCAAACAAGTGTGGATAGCTATAATTTAAAAGATTAAGTGGCTAAATACTATGTTTAAGTTGATAAAATAGGTGGCTTAATAAATTTCTAGTTATTTTTAATTTCAATCTGCAGTGGTTTTGGAACAGAATGTATGAATATGGTTCTGATTTTCAAGTATGAACTATATGCTTTGGAGTGTATTACTAAATTTGCTATGTTGACCCCTCCAAGACAGAGCACACAACTTATTTCAGTCTTTTTTCTTCCTTTATCTATCTAATGTAAGGAGTGAAGAGACAGTGAAGGCAGAGAGAGCTGCTTTTCACTGGCTCAACTCCAAAACACCCGTACAGCCTCATGGGATAGGAGGTGTGAAGCCAACTGAAGTCTCAAGTGGGTGGAGGGATTCTAGGACTTGAGCCCTCATCTGCTGTGCCCAGGCACCATAGCAGGTAATTGGGATTGGAAATGGAGACAGAACTCAGACCTGGGCTCAGTTCTGTAGGTTACTCAACCAGTGCTCCATCCATAGGTTAAATTCTCCCCCTGTTGCTGTCCTTTTATAGGACCATTTTTAAAAATAATACTTTGGATTTTTTTTTGAAAAATGTATTGGCATGGACTAGATGCTTTTATTAGTTACTTAAGTAAAAATGATTCTATGCTACCAGTATTTGGCTAGGCCTATAAAAGGTAGTCTCACTGATATCTTAAGTGTCAAAATATTTGCTAAATCCTACCTAATTAGGTCCACTGTTATTAAGTTGTTGGTATTTATGAGTAAATCAGGTTTTAATGAAAGAACACACAGATCTTGTCTTTGCAGGCATATCCAAATTATTGAGGTAATAGGACACCATACATTCACCTTTATTTATTAGATGCAAATGGAGAAGAAATAGTTATTAAGTAATGTTTAGAAGGAAGAATAAAGCACATTTAAGAAACTAGTTGAGAAATGGTGCTGAGGTAAGAGAAAGGCAAAAACTAATGATGCAAGGTTGGCGAACATATTTCTCCACATAAGCTTTAAAAATGGACATAAAAGTACACCTAACAAAAGTAGAAGAAAATTTAAAAAATGAATAAATAGGAGGAATGGAAGAATACACACAGCTGAAAAGATGATGTATTTATTCTAATTATTCAAATGAACTAATATGTTAAAGTACATGTGTTTGCTGAATCTTAAGCTTCAGTTGATAAAATGTATAGTTGAGTGGACTTCACTTCATACCTGCATACCCACAAACTGCACAAAAAACAGCTTTGCCCATTAAGACATAGAGTCTATTTCTTCTCATCTTGCTAAGATTTGCTTAGGCAATACAATGACACAGATGCTTTTTGTGACACATGTCACAAAGGCAGGATTCACAATACTTGGCACACCTCCTTATTCTCATACTATTGACACTGTCTTTGGAATATTCGAACCTATCTGCTGGAAGATGCAAAACTGTGAGAACTATAGCTGGGATAACTCACTCACCCAGATCAATGTACCAGGAATGTGGAAGGCACTAGTCAAAACCAACAAAGACGATCCATGATTCAAACAGTAAGTAACTGCAGGAGTCATTGAAGGCATCCTCACAAAAAGTTGATTAATGTGTACTATGTAATTATCAGATAATTAAAAGAGGCTCTAAGGTTCTAGTGCACATTAGGGTGACTACAGATAATGATAAAATACTGAAATATTTCATATATATATACACATGTCTTTATACATAAAAGACCTGTAATAAATTATTTTAAATATTTTCACCATAAACAAATGATCAAGGAGGAAATAGATGATGTTTCTATTATCTGAACACTTCAAAATGTATCAATGCATTAAATTATCAGTTTATACTCTGTAAATAACTACATTTTCAGGTGTTATTTAAAAAGCAAAAGCATCTCCAAGCATCCTGGTATAAGAAATCTGGTTACTCATGAGCTCAGTAAGTTCTACGTCTTTAGATAAGGTTTTTGGTAAAACAGAAAATCAATTTATTGCTTTAGATTCATAGACTGAAGTGTCAACTGAAAGAAGCAGTAGTTATAAAAAGAATAAATAAGCAGGACTTATGAAAGAAACACAAAGTACAATGTGAGATTTTGGGATTTAATCTAAATTGCAATTTCTTATATGAAATGAAAAACAAAGTTATATGCTTCAAACGCAATGCTTAAGAATTGGAGGAGATAAGTCCAATTATGTGTTGTTTCTGAAACATATCCAAAGCATAGAGATGAAAATAGTTAAAAGTAAAGGAATGGAAGCCTCAGAAGGAAAGTATAAAAAAATTAATGGACCCTATATAGAAAAATGACAAGTTTTATTTTGATAATATTTAGAAAAGATTGATATAAATAAGAAAATTGATTTCATAATGACTTAGGTTTATCAGAAGGAAATACAATTTAAAAAAACATCTAGAATGTGATATTATAGCCTCAAAATTTAAAGAAAATTGATACTGAAAAGGCAATTTAATAATTAAAATAAATTTTTCAACATGTATTTCTGGATAACATAGCAACAAACAGTTAGGAAATGATATTTTTAATATTTTTAAGAATGTATTAATATAAGAGTTTTCATGTATTTCACTGATTTAATCCTACAAATAAAATATTTTTCCCCACTTTCCTTCCTCCTTTCTTTTTTCTTGCTTTAAAAAATTTTGGAGGCCCAGCACAGTAGCCCAATGGCTATGGTTATGGCTGAGTTGAATCCCTATTAACCACACAGCTGAAACTGATTAAATGCTGACATACTGAACACTATACAACTATGGTATAGCACATTATTTTCAAACTTAGAGATATTTTAGAACTTAACCACATATTACTGTATAATAAATGAAATTTAGTAAAAGAGGAATGTTCAAACTCTTCTAATGCATTTGCTGTTATTGAAGCACACAAGCTTCCAAAGCATACTTTATTTCTTAAAAAGTCTAAGATAGTGTTAATATTGATATTTTTCTTAGGGAGCTATTCACTAGATATTTTTATTGAGTCTTTTAAAAGATACTGTTTAATTCTAATTTTCCATTTCTATTCAAGTGTCATTTGCATATCTGTCACAATATGTGGTATCAGTCTGAGGAAGAAATGTGAATATATCTGAAGGTATTAATGGATAAACAAAGATGCTGTTACAAAATATCCAATTTTTATATATTTTTTGAATAATTACAAATGAAACCAGGCCAATATGAATATGAATTATAGCTCTGATGCTTGCTGATCTCCATCACCTAAACTAATATCTTTTATTTAAGAGCTTCTTTTTTATATTGCTATCTGTAAAATGTAGGTATTAGTATGTTCTCTCCCTATATACATATCCCCCTATGGGTAATACACCTTACCCAATTCCTTGTCTAGAATGTACGAACACATTTGGTGATGATAGTTATTATTCTGCATTCCCATGGATCCTGAATGCATAACAGTATGATGCATTCATTACATTATAAATTTAGAATCAAATTTATAAACTTTCAAAAGCAGGAGTTCAGATGGTAAACCTGACTCCCAAGGCAATGTCAAAGGTTCTCTGTCTCCTGGGTCATTAAAAATAGCCTGAAACCTTCCAGTCTATGCATTGACAAAAACAACATAAGCTAAAGGGCCTTTCTCTCTTAAGCTTGAGGATCTTAAGTACATTCAGAAGTTTTTTTTTTCTTGCCTTCCCATTTTGATATATACATTTTCAGTAAGAATTGATCTTTTAAAGAACATCTACTGAGTTATACATCTAATATGCCTTTAAGTGACAGTCATTATTTTATCTTTCAGAGAAGGATGCATAAATTCAAAGCCTGTATGAACGCAAAGCTAGAGAGGAAAATTAGCTGCTTATAATACTGTACAAATCTCAGTGTGTCTTGTTATAAATAGTATACCTACTAATTCTGTTGTATATTTAGTTTCCCTGAGTTTATCTGTGACTTTCTTCAAGATATTTTACATCAACCTGTCATTCTTCAATGTTAGGATATTAAGCTAGTTTTTCATGTTATACAAAATTTTACTATATTCTGCAGTATCAAGACTTATCTTCTATAAAAGACATGTTGAGAGAGCTGACATTGTGGTATAGCAGGTAAAGTTGACAATGCTCGTATCCCGTACGGGCACTGCTCATGTTCCTGTGGTTCCAATTCCAATTTAGCTCCCTGCTGATCCTATGGGGAAAGTAGCAGAGAAAGCCTATGTGTTCGGAATCCAACCATCCGTGATGGAGGCTTAGAAGAAACTCAAGGCTCCTGGCTTCTGGCTGGCCCAGCCCTGACAAGTGTGGTTACATGGGAACTGAACCAGAAATGGTTTTGTATCTTCTCCTCTCTATAAATTTGATTTTCAAATAAATAAATACAGAAACAATTTCAGAGTATAAAATCAAACTTGCTTCACGTTTTCTAAGTATCTATGAAGCATCTAAAACAACAAACATACCAACCCTTACTCTTCTACAATCCTATGAAGTTGTCACCTCCAGTCCCATTTCTTAGATGAGTAAACATAGATACAAAATCTAAACACTCAGTATTGGTTATAGTTAGAAACAGAGTGGCGGTGGAGTCAAATATTGATAATACATAACCATTTTTATTTAGCAGGATGTGGTGGAAAGAATTTATTCTACTCAATTGACTCTTTCAAGTAGTTTGATCAGTTTAATCTCAGGTTCTCCTCACCTTTAGGGTATGCTCCATAGCTTTTGGATGGAATAAACACAAGTAATCTAAAAAATTCAATATGTTCATTTCACTTTGCATTGCAATCCCATAAACACTGTATCCATCAAAAGTAGAAAAAAACCATTTGATAATTAACAACAACTCATGTTTCAAAATTCAAATATGGGAATCACTATAAAGTTAAAAACCCAGTCCCAGCCTTGTGGCACTGTGACTGTGAGACTTACAGAATTTGAGAAAAGTCATGGTGATTTCTTCCTTGTCTTTCAGACCAACTCTCTTTAGGATTAGTCAGTTGCTGAATAAAGAGACACTCAGGGACACATTTAAAGATGGTGTAATCTGAGGCCTTCCACATATGGAACTTAGTCCTATACCCAGTCAACTGTTGAAAACTCATCAGGGCTACAGTAAATAACTAACATATTTCAGGATAAAAAACCCTCAAAATACATGTGAGATAATATGTATTTATCTTTTTCTGTCTCAGAAAGAGACTCCATTACACATCCACAGACACCTGAGAAATTTAAAAATATATACATGTGTATAAGTGATATGAAAGAGAGAAAGATGGATAAATCCTCCATCTGGTGGTAAGTCCTACAAATGCCTACAACAGCTGGGTCTAGAACAGGCTGAAGCAAAGAGTCAGGAACTCGATTCTCATTCTTCAAGTAGTAAGACTATAAGCACATGCACCTTTCTAAATTCATTAGCAGGAAGCTTGTTTGTAAATGGAGTCACTGGGCTTGAACTGGTACTCTAATTCAGACGCCATCGAAACAAGTGGTGGCTTAACCAGTTTAAGCATATTGTTGGCCAAAATAATAGATACCCTGCATATATTCCTGATAGTAAATGGTTGTAAATTTTCTAATTTCCATGACTACTTTAACACACAGTTCACTTTCAATAGAGTCTTCCACAGGCTTATTTTTGCCTTCACATATTTTGAACTTTGTTTTTCTTCCATTTCCCACATTTTTACAGCTTGGGTACTGTAAGGTCCATAAAAAGTCTAACGTACATGAATTCAATTAAAAATAAATATATATTTATTTAATTTTTATAAGAAAGTCAGATATACAGAGAGGAAGACCTTCCGTCCACTGATTCACTCCCCAAGTGGCCACAATGGCCGAAGCTGAGCCAATCCGAAGCCAGGAGCCAGTAGCTTCTTCCAGGTCTCCCATGCGGGTGCAGGGTTCTAAGGCTTTGGGCTGTCCTTGACTGCTTTTCAAGGCCACAGACAGGGAGCTTGATGGGAAGTGGGGCCACTGCATACAAACCAGCACTCATATGGGATCTGGATGTGTGCAAGACAAGGACTTCAGCTGCAGGCTGCTGCCCCAGGACCATATATAAATTCTCATCATACTAACAGCATCGGTAAAAAGCACTGCTACAAACAGGCTGACTAGTGCCTACTTGAACATGTACCAGAGTGAGTATACAGCACATAAATTAATATTTCTAAACAAGTTCTAAATTATTCACAAATCAAGCACCCCTCAGCCATGCATGTAAAACAGTTACTAGTACTCCAGTACTATATACATGAAACAAGAGGAGAGTGATAGCAAATGAAAGTGGAAAAAGGTAGTAAACTAGTTTTTTCAATTAAAATATATCATTTTACATAATTTCAAAGACATACAATAGTGTGAAGAAATTCTTAAGTCTCTCTTTGAAAAAAAAACAATAAGAGGTTTTCAGATTAAATCTCATTTATTTCTTTTTATATCTACTCTTTAGCCCAGACATTTTAAAAGCCATTTTGTTGTTGTTAATCCATACCTACTAAACTCGAGGTCTACTGAACTTTGGTTAGGTTTTAAAACCTACTGAATGTCAACATGAGGCCATTTTCATAATTTAGTGAAAATGAAAACAACAACTAAATTAGAATGCCAAAAGAATATTTTTTAAAAAGAATTATTATAGCAAGCTTTGAATCTTTTAAAAAAAATCAGAGAAATAATTCGGCCAACTATTTGTTAAGACTCATTTGCTTTTAACTGTTTTCTGCTGCGTGAGGAAATGTAGAAGGAATGCCATCTGCTAGTTCGTATTTTCAAAAGATGATAAAGAGCTGTCCATCACCCCGTTTCATAGTGTTGCCCTTAGCATTAAAATGTGCCTAAGAGCCAGGCCTGGCGGTGGTGTGGCCTGATGGCTAAAGTCCTCGCCTTGAATGCACCAGGATCCCGGCAGCTCCACTTCCCATCCAGCTCCCTGCTTGTGGCCTGGGAAAGCAGTCGAGGATGGCCCAAAGCCTTGGCACCCTGCATCCATGTGGGAGACCCAGAAGAGGCTCCTGGTTCCCGGCTTCAGATTGGCACAGCACTGGCCATTGTGGTCACTTGTGGTCACTTGGGGAGTGAACCATAGGACAGATCTTCCTCTCTGTCTCTCCTCCTCTCTGTATATCTGACTTTGTAAGAAAAAAAAATAAATCTTAAAAAAAAATGTGATTAGGTGGTAATTTTTCTTTTGTTTGACAGTGCAAAGAATATATAAATGTGCGTCTACTAATAAATCCAAATATTAATATTTGAGATATACTGAAATTTTAAATATAAAAATAAACTAATTGACCAGGCCCACTTTTATAAAGAGGTTAGGAAACTGCATTACCAATAACATAAGAAAAACGGTGAATAGAAAATCAATGGTCCTTGTTACACTACAGAATCAGAAACCCAGGACAAACTATCATCCTCAAACCTGGAGTGGCAGGTAAATATTGAAAATCATAGCTTATTGATGTCATAAACCACTGGAATCATAACCGATTGGAACCAAAAGTGGTAACTGATGAGATGTTGGACTCTTCACAACTATAACAAGGGCACATTCAGGCGGGGCAAAAATCTCAACACTGATGAGCTGCTGTTCAAGGAATCCACCTGCATTCAAGGCAAATTGTGAAGAAATAGTTCCATACTTTCAGCAGGGAGCAGGAATAGCAATCATTGTGGAACACGTCCATGAAAACAGCAGCGATTTTGAAACTGTTCACAGCATTCTGTGGGCAAAGGCTGATCTTGAGGGGATACTGCTCTGTTAGAGCCTTCCTGATGTATTAGAACAGCATCGGGATAGCACAGGCTTGCTTTCTCTGTCTCCTCCCTCTGATAAAGGACAACTACTCTTCCTAAATGTACACACTTCAGGGGCTTTGCCTCATTAATGTCATGGAGATAGCAAGAAGAATAAAAATAAGTAAATCTTTACACTGTAAGTACACGGACTGTTTTTTCCTCCTCAAATTCTATCATCATCTCAACCAGACTAGTACAATAACAGTGAGTGACAACAAGAGCTGTAAAGTGCAGCTCTACTTAGGAAGGAAATTCTAGGACAACCTAAAGAAAACAAGAGGATAAAACAAGAGATAACAGTTATTGAGTCCTTTGTCATCTCCATGTATAGAACCTGCCTTGCACAGTCAAAAAGCTGCTGGTTACAAATAAAACTTTGTAATATTTCTATTACTATTGCCTGATACATCAACTTTTGACAAAAAAAAATCAAAAACTTTTAAAAAGGCATGCAAAAAATTTCACTGGAAATTCTCATATATATTTAAGGGGAAAATAGAGACAATCCTGAATCTCTTTCAGTTAATATAAAAAGATGGAACACTTCTTAATTCATTCTATGAAGCCAGCACTGATACCAAACCAGATGCAGATATTGCAAGAAATGGAAGCAATTGATCAATAGAGACTTGCTGTTACGACTATAGATCTGTTAATCGTAAAATATTAGTAAATCACTGTCTGTCCTTGCTTCAAATCTGCCTTTCAAATATAAATAAATAAATCTTATAAAATAAGAAACAGACAAAAAAGAAAAATCCACAAACTTGGAGCCAACACAGTATCTTAATAGGCTAAATCTCTGCCTGTGCTGCTGGCATTCCAGAGGGTCATGTACCACTTCTGATCCAGCTCCTTGGTCATGGCCTGGGAAAACAACTGAGAGACCAGGATAAAGCTCCTGGCTCCTGGCTTAGCCCTGGCTCCTGCGGCTATTTAGGGAGTGAACTAACAGAAGCTCTTTCTGTCTCTAAATCTGCCTTTTCAAGAAAAATAAAATCAATATTCTCACACTTTCATTGAGTTTTAAAACTCCATAGATCATATATCCCTCTGCCTCTCAATGTTCTCCTCTAGTTATGCCTTTTGAATCAATATATTAAGACCATATTAGAAAAACTAGAAAAATGATGATAATCCAAGCTTAAAATATGCCAAGTTTAAAAAGGACATTCTGAATTGAGAAGGCAAACAGCTGTGGAATCATCAACCTTGTAAAACTGGTACTGTACTGTCAAAACTAATTCTTTGAAATCACAAAGCAGAATAAAATAACACGCCTCACTTAATAAAAGACACATTCACTTCATGACTTGTTAGTTTCTGTTCAGGCAATAGAATTATTAGAAAGGTCTGTCAACTCTTACTGAAAACTCCTTAAGAAACTTAAAGGATCCATGATTAAGTGGAAATGACTACTTTCACATGCATTATTTGTTGAATGATTTTTGTCCATTGAAACATAAAAGAATACCATAAGACTGAAAATCAGGTGATAGTTGGATTAACAAGAAAAACAAAATAAAATTCCCACAATACCAAGAATATCTGTTTATTGTACTCATTAGAAAATTAAGATGTTGCAAGTAGCACAGTATTATGCTACTGATTTCTGATGACATTTTTCATTTTTTCCATGACTATAGAAATTCAATATCTGAATATAAGTCCCTGCGCCTCCTGAAAAATGACGATTTGTGAATGTTGAAACAGCAAAAGTGCAAAGCTCTAACTTGGCACAAAGTAAATGAGATTAAAAAATAGTTTCACAATATTTTTATTATTTAAATCACTATAGTGTTTTTCATTCTGTTCATTTCTGCTTCCAAATTATAATGTTGAAATACTTGAAAAAAGATGATTTTAACTCAATGATAATACTGATATGCTACTTTTCTGTGACTGATTTTGTAGCATAGCGGGTTAAGCCCCCACATAAAAATCAAGCACCTTACATTGATGCCAGTTTGAGTTCTGGCTGCTTCGTTTCTAATCCAGTTCCTTGCCAATATACCTGGGAATGTAGTAAGAGATGGTCTAAGCACAGGTTTATGCCACACAATGAATCCAAATGAGACCAAATGAGACCAAAATGAATCCCCTGAGTTCTTGGATTAGCTCTAAAAGTTCTGCCATTTGGGAATGAGCCAGCAAATCAAAGATACAGTGTGTTCTCTGTCTCTTTTTCTCTCTGTCTCTTTGTATAACTCTTTCATAAAAATCTTTAAATAAAATATTGACATATTCCCTGAGAGTCCAAACCTCTTGGACAAATCAGTTCACAGAAAAGATCTTTCCAATCTGGACTGCATATGGCAGACCACAGATTTACTCTGTTTCTTTCTATCTTTTTAAAGTATATAGGTCATTCTCTATTTCATTTGTTAATTAAAAAAACAAATGAGGAGGGCCTTCTTAATTTCAGACATTACTCTATGTACCAATGAAGGTAAATAAGACAGCAGGCTTTTAGATCCCATGGAGCTTATATCTATAACTACATAACTATCTCTCTCTCTCCATATATATCTATATATGTAGATATATAGATATATAATGTCATCGTGGGTGAAATAAAAATGAATTAGTAAATATGTAAATAAATCAAAGTTGATAACTTCAGCTTATTCAGCGGGACAGAAAGCTTCTAGAGCTATTCAGATTGTATGTTAGAGTTGGCTTCTGTTGATAACAGATACACAAAAGCAAAAGCAATCGCAAAGATATCTGATATGGAAAGGCAGCAAGAATACCCACTTTGTTAAAATATACTAAAACACAAATTCTTGTCTGAAGTCAAAGAAGGATGAGTATGCTGGTGAGAATGAAACATTCCACAGCTCAAATATTTGGCCCCTTCTTATTTGTGATTGCTAGCATCTGCCTTTTAATTAGGTAGAAAATTAGTTACACACACACACACACACACACACACACACATTCACACACAGCTTCCATCCCCTTATTCACTCCTCTCATATCTGTAACAGCCTAAGCTGACCCAGTTCCAAGGCTGGAACCCAGAAATGCATCAAGTTTTCTCATGTAGGTGGCAGGAAAATAGCTTTCAAGCCATTAATTGTTGCTTTTCCAGGCGCACAACCAGGAAGCTGGATAGAGAACAAATAGTCAGGGGCTGGCATGTGGCACAGTATGCTAAGCCTCTGCCTGAAGTGTCAGTATTCCATATGGGTGCTAGTTCAAGTCCTGAAGGCTCCACTTTCAATTCATCTCCCTACTAATGGCCTGGGAAGGCGGTGCAGATACATGGGAAACCCAGAGGACAGCACCTGGCTCCTGGTTTCTGATCTGCCTAGCTCTGGCCATTAAACCATTTGCAGAGTAAAGCAGTGGATAGGAGATCTTCCTCTCCTCTCCTCTCTCTCTCTCTCTCTCTCTCTCTCTCTCTCTCTCTCCTCTCTCTCTCTGGCTTTGTCTTTCAAATAAAAATAAAATTAAATCTTTAAAAGTACAAAACAAGAAAACAAGTAGTCAGACAGTATTAATCTGGCACTGCAAAAAGTACACATGTATGCAACATGTACATGTGACCCTTAAATAATGGCTCAATCCTATTGTAGCACACTTACCCTAACTTTCAAATTTTTATTGGATTTCCTGAATATTGGACAGATATTAAATAGTTTGCTTTTCCTCTGTGAAAACTGAAAGTAATATAGCAATTGCACTTATTAATCTGAAATGCAATCTTTTCGAGAATTATTTTTTCACAATTAGGAATATATACTTTCTCCATAGTAAAATGTCTAAACACACAGTAGTCTTAGTAAACCCAGTAGGATATTAAAATGGAATAGTTATAAATGTTGCTTTGCAACTTATAATACTTCAGATATTTTAATGCCTCAGGTGTTTTAAAGGTAAAAGGTTTTTGAAATTATTATAGCTTAAAATTGTATTTTTTTATATTTATGGGTAGGTTGTTTTCTGAAGGGGTGTGTCAAGAGGGTTTTGTGAAGCTCTAGAGGAAGAAATAAAGTATATTTTGTATGATTTGGCTATTATGAAGGATTTGACTCCACAATTTTTTTTATTTCAATGCTTATATTCAATGCTTATTACTTCAATTCTATGAAATGGAGTTTACATTTTCATTGAGAGAGAGAATTATATTCCCACATTAAGACAACAAAATTATTCATAGTTTTGAGCCCTAAATGTGATCTTTAATATAGTAATAGAAGGTCTTTAAAAAACAAGAACAATCAAAACAAAAACAAACATATAAAAGTACTCCTTAGATAACCTCCCCAGTTTTAGAGTACCATACAATAAAAGCATGCAAAAACTGTCATATGCAAATATATCATATAGACATTATATATATTAGATATTGTGACTATACATTATTATATATATTTGATATTATTAGTGTATTAAATATTCTGTTGAAAATTTTAAAGGCACATTCTTTTTGAATTTAGAGTTTGAGCATAAGGAAAATGTGTATTACAAGCAAATCAGAGAGAACTATAGCAATTAAAAAATGATTAGCAATCACCAAATCCCAGCGTATAATGGTTTGAACAAAATTCCAATTTTTGGTTCAGCTGCAGTATTCCATCAGTATTACTGTTGTGATTTCCATTTAAACTCCTTCTTTTTAAAGACCAACTGATTCTCTCCAGATTCCATTCTAATAAACACAGGTTTCAATGAACTTGTTAGCATAGTCTTCAGTCATCACACACAATGAACTTCTGTGGTACATAATTATGGTCAAATATCACGACCGAATGGAGTTCCAAATCCATGATTATCTTATTACTGCTATTTAGACATTTGCAAGCTAAGATCTCAGGGAGGGTAATCCAATCTTGAATTTGACATCCCTGCTGGAGGGCTTCGGCTGAAAAAAGAGGTGGGCATTTCCTTACAGAGAATTAGCAGCAATCTGTAATTTTCTAAGCACTGTTTGCTCTCACCACAGTTTTACTACTGGGCACAGTGCAATAGCCTCCTGGCTAAATGCTCGCCTTGCAAACTCCAGAATCCCACACAGGCACCAGTTCTTGTCCCAGCTACTCCACTTCCCATTTAGATTCCAGCTTGTGGCCTGGGAAAGTAGTAGATGATTGCCCAAAGCCTTAGCACCCTGCACCTGCATGGGAGGCCAGGAGGAAGCTTCTGGGCTCCTGGCTTTGGATCAGTTGAGTTCCAGTCATTGCAACCAGTTGTAAGTGAACCAGCGGATGGAACAAAGATATTTCTCTCTGTCTCTACTTCTTTCTGTAAATGTGACTTTCCAAGAAAAAAAAAATCTTTAAAAGCTACGGTAGATATATAACAACCTTACTAGTTATTTCTTAGCAAAACATTCTCTTAAAATGCTCCCTTTAGACATAAACTATATTTAATGGCTATTTCCATTTGAGAAAGCTTCTCCCTCCACTTCCGTTTTTGTCATTTCCTACATTAATTCAGCAGGCATGCACTGGACATATATGCTCCATTTAAGTTAACTGGAGCCCTAAGCAAATCATAGTGTCAAAGAATAATCCAAACAAAAATGATTATTTAAGTAGTTCCATTTGGTATTGTGATTCTTCTTGTACAAAAATTGACACTTCGAAGCCTGAGAAATAGCTCAATTACTCTGCTGATACACAGGATGCTCTGAAAGCGGAGCTGAGGAAGACCTAGAAGCTGTATAAGGCAGGGATTTCATATCAGAATGTCAACCATTTTCCATATTGCTTGTAAATCATTTGAATTCTTATAAGGACAGGAATTTTGAAGGCTTCTATATAAACCAGTCACCTCTGTAACATGATTGGATCCAAACTCACTGTATATTTTTGATCCAATGTGAAATATTCACTGGCCTAAGTCTGATGAAATGACTAAATTGTTCATAGTAAAAAAGTGAAGACACTTAATTTCCACTGGTGCAAGAATAGCATGTGTAACATTGGTACTTTTAGCAAACACCACTAGTAAGTAGTACAAATTGATATGAGCAGAACCCAGTTAATTAAAAGTGACTGGAGTTTTGCAGATTAGGGATATGATATTCTTGGGTAAAATATTAATGCTTTGTTCAAGCAAAGTGTTGATATTATAATTATCCTAATTATTCTTGGCTGTTGGATTTAGTGAATTTTCCTAACACGATGTTAAAAATCAGCTTAAAACTTTTGATAAATTCAAACACATTCATTTATTAAATGGCCTAAAATGCCTGTTAATTCATTTAATAATTTAAAAAATACTAACATCTTAAGTTCCCTATTATAGGAGAATTGGTAAATTATGCCATGTAATAGAATACAATATAAAAATGGGAGTTAAGGCTATAATTACAAAGCATAGTGAAATAGAATCACAAACATAAATTTAAAAAAAAAACAGATTTTAAGATTTATTTACATAAAGGGCATTCAAAGGCAGACACAATTCAACGTGCTATTTCGCAAGCCAATATAGTACTTGTACTTGAAAGAAAAAAAGAGAGAGGTTTCAGAAGATATTATAAAATGTATTTTTCTTGCTCTCTATGCTGGTTTTGTTCACCTGTGATATTTACCACAAATTATCTATGCCTTTTGTCTTTGTTATATTTATACTTCAATAAAGAATGTCTTTTATTTTTATTTTCAGAAAAATACATCAGTTTAATTCTCCCAGAGAACATCAAAGTGTAAAATTCAATCTATTAAAACATCATTAAATTGTTTAGATTTTTAATGTATGTAAATATATACATATTTCTCACCCAAACCTTATTTTCTTCTTTTTTTTTTAATGCTCAGATTTTGACATTTAAGCTTGTGAACATACTTGAATACTATAAATGTTTGGAAATAAGGACAAGACAGAGTAAACAGAATTAGTTTTAACTCCAAATGGTCTTTGTCTAAACATGTATGGTGTTTTCAATGATTAAAATCTCTCAATGATTTCCACTTGCTTATGTGTTGGCTCATTCTCACAATTTCTGGTGAATTTCAGTTAAAAAAAGTTCATTGTCATTTAATTTTAAGAAAGGAATGAGTTAATATTATCTTAATTTGTGTAAAGAAAAATCAGTTAATTTACCTTATGACATTATAATTTTATTTGTATAATACAAATTTATGTTTATATTAATATAAAGAGTTATCTAGTTATCATCTCTTTTTACATATATTTAAATAGTTAAAAATTTAGAAAAGTAACTTGAATACTGCTGTTAAAACTGATAGATAAAATTTGGAATTTGTATTCTTTAACAAATGGAATATTTGCATAGTGTATCTTGTCACATTTATATTCTGCATATTTTTTCTGACTCTTTCCGACTTTAGGAAAATATATTTCAGGTAGTATAAAATGCATGGATTTTCAGCTTAAGTTTTGGTGTTTTTAAATAGATTCTTTGAGTTGTGCAAATATTATCACAGTCTCATTTTAGAACATTTTAATATATCAGAAACAAAACTCTGTACTAATTAGCAGCTCTATTCCATTCCTGTTACCAACTCCCTCTATTGCCTGGGCACCAGGCAACCACTAAAATATTCTGTCTCTGTACATTTTTGTAATCAAGACACTTAAAGTATTTTGTGCTTTATTATTGGTTTCTATTATTTAGGATAATGTTTGCAGAATCATCTGTACTGTCAAAATCATTGATATTACATTCTTTTGTTTGATTGTTCTGAAGATTTTATTTATTGTATTTGAAAGTGTTATAGGAAAAGTGAGGAGATAGAGATAAATTTTCCATCCATTGCTTCACTCCACAAATTGCCACAGTGGCCAGAGCTGAGCTTCTCGGAAATTGAGAGCCAGGAGCTTTTCTGAGTCTCCTATGTGGATGCAGGGGTTCAAGTACTTGAGCCATCCTTCTAGTTCTGGTTGCTCTATTTCCCATTCAGCTCCTTGCTTACTGTCTGGGAAAGCAGCAGCAGATTGCTCAAGTTCCACCTACATGGAGACCTGGAAGAAGCTTTTGACTTCTTCTGCCTTCAGACTGGCTCAGCTCCGACTGTTGTGGTCATTTGGGGAGTGTACCAGCAGAAGAAAGATTTGTCCTTCTCCCTGTTTTTGTAACTCTGTATTTCAAATGCAAATAAATAGACTTGTTTTTTTAAAGAGCTGGAAATTTCGACACAATAATGAGTGTGTTTTGATGAAATAATGTATGAGTAAAATGGTAGTGATTAAAAATCATTAAAAAGTTTTAAAATTTTAGATGACAGTTCAACTAAAGCAGAGATAATAATCCCTTAGAAAGCTGTTATATTTCTATAGGACCTAACCTAATAGAATATTAAATATACAATTGAAATAATAAACAGTGTTTTAGGAATATTAATCTATGGTAGTAAGAATGCATCATAGTAGGGAAAGACTGAGTATGAGTTAATTGGACAGTCATTGTTGATGTGGCAAAGAGCCTCTTTTTAAACAAACTTGTCAGTTTTTTTCTGAATTTTCTTTCCATGCAGCCCTTGACATTTTGGGATTCTAGGCTCTTGGTCACTCCATACTGCTTTGCTAAATGAACACAGACTGAGTGATTTCAGTAACACAAGTGCATTTCCTATAGTTCTGGAGCACAGGAAATCTAAGATCAAGGCAACAGCAAGCAGCTCTTTTCCTGGGTTGCAGATGACCATCTTATTTGGAGCAAAGAGAGAGAGAGCAAGGGCCTTGTCTTTCTTTTTATAAGGTTACTAATCCCATTTATGAGGATTCTGTCTTAATTCTCTACTTTCTTACCAAAGTCCCCATTCTCAAAATCCCATCACCTTGTGAGTTTTTTTCCTAATATACAAATTTTAAAGGTACACGATTATTTAGAACCTGACAAGGTCCTTTATATCACTTAATTTCTTAAGAGTTCCACTGGATTTAATTATCTGATATCTATCGCCTTTGGTATCCAATCTCTACTGATTTCCAGCCAAAATCCTTAGCCTTATGATTTCTGTGGTGAGACCTTATCATTCAGGCATTATGCAACATGTATTCTGTTAAGATAATATGGCCTGAATGCACTTTACCTCAGATATTCCTTCTTAGTAATTATTCATCCAATAAAATCTCCATCCTGATTCTTGGCTATAAATTCAGAGCCCTTTTTGGTTCTGTTTGTTGTTGAGTACACTCTGTCTCCCCTGATGCAAAATCTCATTGTAGGAGTCCCCATATCTGTTGAGATAATATTCTTGAATAACAGGTTTGTAATTATTTAAGAAATGTCACAAACCATTTTTTTCCTTATTAGTTATGGTCCCAGTGTTGAGGGTAGGACAAGATCCATCACTGATGTATGTAACTCTCAAATTGAAGGGATTATTTTAGGGAAAATATTTCATTTTTATTTGCAAACATTGTCAGGAAGCATGAGAGTAAAAATAAATTATCTGTGAATAATAAAAAAAATCCCAATGAAACCATGTTAAAGATGTGATGAGAGTTCATTTCATATTATCATTTGGTTATTTCTGTGGCGTAAATTTTTTAATTTAGCAGCCATATATATTATTGATAATATCATACTTAATATATCATAGACAATGGGGGCATTAACACATTCCAAAGAGTTGCATACTGTTTCAGAAATATTTTACCCATATGAGATACCCTCAAAAAGTTCATGAAAAATCAAATTACATGATAAGTTTATTTTGCTGTAAGTAATATTGAAATTTAGGTTTTTTTCATATATTCTCCATGAAAGCTTTGAAGGTCACTGAAACACATGACTCTGAAAACTTCTTACACCACAGAAAATTTATCCTTTGATTGTATTTCCATGTGATTTTTGAAACAGGAATATACCAAGGTCATATACCATTAGGTCGTAGTGCATTAAGCTGTTGGTTGCAAAGATACTGTTCCATATCATAGTGCCAGATTTGATTCATGCTGCTTCCAATCTGAATTAACTGTCAGTTCATGTGCCTAGGAAAGCAGCAGATGATGACTCAGATATCAGGGTCCCTGCTACACAGATGGGATTCCAGACTCCTGATTTCAGTAGAGCTCTGCCCTCAGACCTTGCTGCCATTTAAGGAGTGAGCAGCAGCTGGAAGATCTTGCTCTCTCTCCTACCTTACCTTCATAACTGTCTTTCAAAATTAATTCATAAATCTTTAAAAAATGTAAAATTTTCATAATCTCATACAGTAGAAATAACTTTTATTATTATTCAATAGTTAAGCCTAAGAAAAGGAAATTGCATTTAACTATCCAGTTTGGATTTAGGTTTATATATATATATTTGTTTGTTTGTTGTTTTGGCAATACTTACAAAGCCCTCCTGGAAAACTGTCTTGAAACCTAGATTATAAAAAATTCCAGTCTCACAGACAAGTAAGGAAAATCACTTACAGATAGGTCCAGGAAGGTATCTGTGAACCTTAAGCGAGAAATGCACCCAAACGTACTGGTAGCCAGTGCAAAATCTGGTGTTGAGTTGTTGACATTGCTCCCTAGTACTGTGAGAGTTCTAGAAGCCCAGTCTCAAGATATATTACGAAAAGTTCCAGCCAGGTAAATTCAGAAGAGCTATGCAATCAATCAAGATTTTTGCCACAGTTATGTAAATAGTGAGATCACAGGTTGAAAGACTGTTTTATTAACTGGATCCAAAAGGAGGTGGTTGTGGAGACAAATTTGGTGTCTCAGTTGTAAATAGTAGCACAATCCAGGGCTTATTACCTATCAACTAGAGAGACTGCATTTTGGTTTCCTCCAATAGTTGTTTTCAGCTTTCCAAACTAATGTTTTTAACTATTTTCTTAGCTTCTTGACTTGTCACCTCTGAGAGCTAAAAGTGTCCTTCTCTTCTAGCCATGCAAGCTGAAACGGGATGATTTTAAAAATCTTCAAAGGAATTTCCACAATAAATTATGTATGGGCAACCTACATGCCTGCTGCTGTGTGGGCCACTAAAAGCATTTATAGACATATCCAATGTATGAAAAATGCTCTTCATTAAATGTCTTGCAACACCCAGAAATCAACTCTAGTACCAAGAAATAAAAGCTGATTAAACTTATTCTTGATGAGCACTCAAAAGTCAATTAAACATAAAATGTGCAAGGAATGTTTAAGACTAATAAAACACAAGTGGAAGATTGTTTAGTTGGATGCAAGAGTCCTTTCGAAATAGTCCTGGCTTTGGGGATTCTGTGTCTCTGTATTGTCTAAATTCAGCAAGAATCATGTTAAGTTAAGTCAACTTAGCCAGAATGTCCTACCCGTGATATGTGATCACCCTGTAAGTCTAATTAAGTTCCTCATACTCTAATATCTTCCAAGGATAGTCGCTTCCTGTGGCCTTTTGGCAGATTCTTCCCTCATCCCTGATATATTCTCATATTGTTTTCCTATTCTCCAATACCCTGACCTGGCTTACTGGCTATAAATTTCCACTATTACATGGGGAAGTTGTGCTTGAGCCCAATATGTCTCCCTAGTGCATATAATAGGTTCCCACAGGTAATGTGATCATCATCCTATAGAGTCCACCTTTATGTTTTTGAGAAAGACTTAAACTACGCATTTTTAAGATATGATAATAGAAATGGAAAGAAATGAGCTTCATGCACACACGCTATACAGGATTTTATATCTGATATGAAGGCAAAATAAGAAGAAAACTTCTGTTTCAGGGGTACATCAAAATACACCCAGGACAGAGAAGACTAAAAAAAAAAATTCTTGATATTATGGGACTTTCAACAAAGATTCAAAGAAAGAGATAAATATGCCTCCTTAGGTAGATCTGCCTGCAGAAGAAATCTGAAATCAACACACACACACATTAATAGTTTAACAAAGGGCTTCAAAAATTGTCTACTGATTTTCATTCATGTCTAAAAAATTTTTTCTGTAATCAGTGAAAATCAGTATTGCAATTACTTCTGTATTATTCTTGCTTTCCCTATTGGCCTGCTTGGCACAGTACAAATTCTTAATTGACGAAGGTGTAGCCTAAAACCAAAGTGATCCAATTCTGTTACTAAATGAGGGAGAATAAAATCTTTAACCCACATTTTGGACTGTAACCCTTTAGGAATCGCAGTGGAAGAATGTTTTTATTTCTTACACTCTCAATGTAGTCTTCAAAATAATCCTTGAGGTGATTGAGAGATTTGTTAATCACCTTCTTTCTGACTCCACTCTTTTAGGTCATTCCAGGCTGAATAAAGCATAAAGTTTCTAAACTTACACATTAGCTTATCAGAAATTATCACTTTTTTGTTTCTGCTCTGGACTAACACACATTCAAAACAATTTCTTATACATTATGCCTAGCTCTTATTACTCATGATGCTAATTATTCTATCTCCTTTAAGTTTGCTTGTTTCTCCTTAACTGAGCTTCACACACAATGAGCTTCCTACAGTGCTAGGAATAAATGATACTTGCTGTAGTCAGAAATTTCTAGTTCTACCTTCAGTCAGCTTAGCACAAATCTCATATATTTTCTCTTGTGTTGAAAAAAAGTGACACCGATATGGTGTTTCCGATGAATTCAACTGTATTAATCTGTATTGTGTACAACATAATAGGAAAATATAGAGTATAATGCTTAACTTAAAAATGCATTTCAGGGCCTGGCAAAGTGGCCTAGTGGCTAACGTCCTCGCATTGAACCTGTCAGGATCACATATGGGCACCGGTTCTAACCCTGGCAGCTCCATTTGCCATCCAGCTCCCTGTTTGTGGCCTGGGAAAGCAGTCGAGGACTACCCAAAGCTTTGGGACTCTG
This sequence comes from Ochotona curzoniae, assembly GCF_017591425.1. Taxonomy (NCBI): domain Eukaryota; kingdom Metazoa; phylum Chordata; class Mammalia; order Lagomorpha; family Ochotonidae; genus Ochotona; species Ochotona curzoniae. Next base: position 67,008,048 of record NW_024466599.1, read on the forward strand.
CATCCACCTGGGAGACCTAGAGGAAGGTCCTGGCTCCTGGCTTCGGATTGGTAAAGCACCTGCCACTGCGGTCACTTGGGGAGTGAATCATCAGACGGAAGATCTTCCTTTCTGTCTCTCCTCTCTGTGTATCTGACTTTGCAATAAAACTAAAACAAATCTTTAAAAAATGCATTTTAATTGACTTGGAATTCATTATTTAATTTAAAGTCCTATTTTTTTTTCAGGCTTAAAAAAAGCTTCTGCTTTTGTAACATAGTAAAGCCACAACTTGCAAGAGCAGTTTCCCATAAGGTTGTTGGCTGAACACCCAACTGTTCCACTTCAGATTCGGCTTCCTATTAATGGCCTGAGAAAAGTAGTGGAAGATGGCCAAAGTGTTTGGGTACCTACTGCCTATGTGGGTCCTGACAAAGCTGCTGGCTTCAGCCTGGTCTAGCCCCTGATCTTTACAGCCATGTGGGCGGTGAACCAGTAGCGGAAAGATCTCTGTTTCTGTCCTGTCTCTCTCTGTAACTATCTTTCAAGTAAATAAATACACCTTTGGAAAAGTCCAAATTTTAACAATTAGCTACATCTATTCATTTTCACATATACCCTGCAATACAAGGAAATAGTATTCCAGCAGGGAAATGGTAGAGACAAATATAAACATTGGCTAGGCAGTTACATTTTGTCAGAGCATAAATCTCTAAATTACAGAATGAAGCATTTGGTAACTTGCTGCTTTCTCCTGTGGCGGAGTGTCCGGACAAATTCAAGAACTGTCAGCTGAACTACCAGGTGCAGTTTCCCAATACTATGTATGTCATTCCTCAGTTATCTAGAATCAAATTGACTTCAACATGAAGTTCCGATTGGAAACTTATTCTTTGATTGACAAAATAATCTGGATAAGAAAAATCCAAGACCAGCAGTACTTTTCAAAAGCATCATCTCAAGGAAATATCTGTAAAGAAAAAAGGCCATTTCTCTAAATATACCTAAATCGGAGGACAATACTTGCTTAGTTCGTTCTTACAATTACACACCTTCAAATGACAGTCCTAGGGATATATCTAGAGGGAATTTCATTTGCACTTCGACCACTTATTATTTGCCTGCACTTCTTTTTGTTCACCAAACACAAACTGCATTCTTATAATTTATAGATTTTCCTAGAAACTAAGAATGTACAATATCTCAAATCATGTGCTTTTCTGTACGTCTCTGCTCTTCTCAAAGAAAAATAACACAGCTAATTGTTTCTTTTCATACAACATCAAATAAATTAGTTTTGTGCTTAAAAATACAGTGTTAATATCATCTAGATGCAATTTTCCCCTTAAATCTGATGAAATGCATGACACAAAATATTATCAATGCCATTATTAAGTTCATTATTCAGTAGGGTTAAGTACATTCCCATTGTTGTGTAACCATCTCCAGAATACTTTCTGCCTTGCAAAAATGCAGCTTTGTCATATTAAACAAAAAAACTTACTTCTCAGTTCTTGGCAGCCATGAATTTGAGTACTTTTCTGTCTATGAAATTGAGTGATTCCGGCACTTTATTTAAGTGGGATCATATGGTATTTGCCTTTCTATGACTAGTTTATTTCACTTTATATATTAAATTTTTTCTCAGTTTGAACTGTGAAATTATATTACAGAATTACATATTTTTCATTTAAGTGAAGAAATGCCACATGTTTCATAATACAGGCTTAAAATCATAATGATCCTTCATACCAGGCTTAACATTCTGTCAGGTAAAGATATCAACACACACTGAACAAAAGATAAAATTTTTAAAAATTCTCACTCTATTTTTTATTTTCATTTTCTGATGGCTAGTGAAACTGAGCATTTTTTCATTTGTACACTGGCCATTTGTATTTCATCCTGTGAAATGCCTATTCATGTCATATGCTTATTTATTCAGACACAAAGGTAAGAATCAAGGTCTTCAATTTTATCCATGTTGTAGAATGCAGCAGAACAAATTCAATTTGTTATCACATTTTACCTACTTTTGGTCATATTCATTCATGGTCTTCACATGAATATTTTGCTTTGCCCTTAAATTTATTTTAGTAAGATTTCTTACATTTAAAAATACAGTAGTATAATTCCATATATACACATGCATTTTTAGGATATGAATTTGTCTACCCTGCAACAATTTCCATTTTGCGTTCCATCCCATTTATTTTGAAACTAACATGATTCAACATCTGAACTGGAAAGATCAATTTGTATGCAATTCAAACTAAATAACTTTTGCATACATTTAACTATTGACTTATCATTATTTTATTCAAAAATCAATTGTTTGACATGCAGATATTTGGTCTAGTGGTTGAGATGCTAGTTAAAATATTCCCATTTCATCTCGTAATGATCGGATTAGCTGTCTCTTTCTTCCTGTCTCTCTACCTCTCAAATAAAAAATAAAATTTGTGTGCCTACATTGCACATCAGGCATGTTGCAGGTGTAATGTTAAGGGTAACAATATATGAGAAATTTTGAAAGAGTTCATGGAAAATACCTTGGTGTGGGGGTATTGCTTTAAAGGTTAAGCTGATGTCTGCAGTTCTGGCATTCTATGAGTGCCAATTCATTCACTGCCTCTCATTCAATTCCCTGTCAATGCACCTATCACAACAGGAGATGTGCTAAGGACTTGGGCCCATGGCATTTCATGGACACCCATATCAAGTTTTTGGCTCCTGGCTTCTGGTTGGCCCAGCCTTAGCCCCAGCTAGAGCGGCCATTTGAGTAGTCTACATATGAATAAACAAACCTTTTCTCTCTCTTTTCTCTCCTGTAACTCTTTCAAATATACAAATGTTTATTAAAAAGAAAATGTGTATCATAGAAAAACTATGCATGATTTCAAAATTATATTGCAAAAATACATATATCTTTCATTTTTTTTTTTTTTTGCAAGACTTTTTGATGCACTCTTTTAAAACAGCCTGGGCTGTCATTGAGATTACACTCTTGTGGGTGATACTGATAGACAGCAACCAGGCCTGGCCCAAATGTGATCTGGGTGGTTTGGTGGCCTGTCCTGCACTGCATCCTGATTCTTGGATCTGTTATGGACTGGCCCAGTCTTGCCTGTCCGCAGACCTGAGCCAGCTGCTTGTGGGCAGGTGGTGTAACCTGGCCTAGTCTGGTCTGCTCTTTGCCTTGTTTCTTGCACTCACATGCATGGACTGTGTCCTGATAAAGGAGTTTCCCAAGCTCCTTGATCAAGTTTCTTCCCAGTGGCAGATTTCACACACACTGCTGGGTCCTTGCCCCAGGTTGACTTTGTCCACCTCTTGTCCTAGCAGGAACAGTGCCCTTGCCCAACAGGCCTACATCTATTCTGGTTCTTTCTTGTATGGTGGTACAGCCTATCCACACCTGGTCCATGCCTAGACACAGTCTGTGTAAATTTTCAACTCAGTCATTATAGCAGCAAAAACAGATATAGATAAATATGTACAATAATGCACATGATTGATTTTCAGTAAAATATCCTTTTTAAAAATGGAAAATACAGTTTTCTGATCTCTTATTTGGTAAATTTATCATGTTTCAAATTATTTGAGGCACCTGTATTAATGTTGACATCCTTATTGATATACTTGATCTGTGTGTTTTTAAACTGGCTATTTTATCAGCATTTTTACCATCTTATTAGAAATTCAATTTCATATCCTATACTGAATTGCTGAAACAGGAACTCTAAAGAGACTGGCATATGTGTTTGTTATCTTCCAGATGCTTTTGATGCTTGGGGACATCTGGGAACTACTGCAGTGATTGTATTATCTGAAATATTTCTGAAAAATCTAATTATTATCCAAAACTAATAACTAGGCATCTTGTTATAAAGATTAGATCATATTATTTTTAGAAATACCCTTTCCATGCTGTTTTCCTACGCATATTTAAGCTACATATTCTGCGTTTGAAAGTGAGTAGTTTGTCTTGAAATTATGTTAACTTAAAAAACAATCACCCTACAGACTTTATCTTAGGGGGATTAACGTTTAAATAAAAGTATTTTGTTCTTCTTTGGTAATCATTAGTAAAAGGATGTCATAGAAAGTGGCTCAGCTTAAATAAAAACTTTTAGACAAGTTGAAAGCTACCTACAGATAATATTATTTTTTTTCTGCTCTCTTCTGATTTTTAAAATTTTTTGAAATCCCCAAAATTTTGAAAATTCAAAGGGAAGAAATTTAACATAAAATTAACTTAAATAATTTCAAATATATTTAGATAGAAATTTCCAAAAAAATCAAAATGTAGAGTCTAGATGAATAAATGTTTCAGTTTAGCCTCTGTCATCAGAAGATCGCACGTGCATATGTGTGCATATTGCTACAGAATCTGACTTTAAAATGCAGATGTGCAGTTATTATTTATGACTGTCTCACATGTGTGATTCAGCTGTGCACCCTTATTTAAATTTACTCACAGCTAATTAAACGTGATCCCACTAGTAAAGACTTTGCACTTTTTCTTCTTATGTTGACTGTTTTGGGGGAGAAAAATCTAAAAATTTCAATGGTAGTTACTTTGTTTCCTTGAATTCATGAAATAAATCTTTTCAGCATATTTTAAATAAGTAAGATACTAAAAAAAAAAAAAGGCATGATCTGCCTTGATTTAATCATTTCGGTCACTTGAAGGAAAATAACTTTTCTGTTTGGTATTTCAACCTTAATAAAGATTATGAGATTTTCAATACGCAACATGTTTTTAGAACATATTACAAACATTTGATTTTTCATTAAAATGTTAGAGACTTGATTAAACATCTTACAGATTTTTAAAGGAAATTAATTTAAGATCTATAGCAGTTTCTATCACAATGTGGCTCAAAGTTCCATTTGATGCTTTAGCTGTAGTGGTGATGGTTAGTGTGAATTATTCAGACTTCCCAAGGTACAGGATTTTATTCCACTTTAAGATCATCTATCTCGCCTAATTGTTAAAGATTCATGGGACATATCACTAAACAGTGAAAAACTGTGAACATGGGGATAAGTCATGGAAGAGCAGCAACTTATTGACATTAAGGATATATTAGAAAAAAGGAGTAAGAAAATTCTCAAATTAGTTGCAGCATCTCTACCTAGATTAAGGGTGAAGCATTAGACAAACATATTATTCTGTGAGAAAAAAAAATGGCATATATCACAGCAAAATTCTTGGCAAAATCAGTTGGATCATTTAAAATTGAAGGCATGAGGAAACTAACATAAAATTATTATTTCTACCAGTGGTGCTTACTATTTCTTCTAATATGAAGCAATAATAGGGTTAATTCCTTGAGATTTATTTTTGACATGCTTCTTAACTAAAGAATGTCAGTGTTTATCCTTTAATGAATATCACAGTGGTAGATGCAACTTCCACTTCTGAACAACTTCAAAATATGTAAAAGAAAAGCCACAATCTATTAGCTTGAAGTGTGAAGGGGGTCATGTTAAAAAATAGTCACGGGCCCAGCGCGGTGGCGCAAGTGGTTAAGTCCTCACCTTGCACGCCCGGGATCCCATATGGGCGCCAGTTCTAATCCCAGCAGCCCCGCTTCCCTTCCAGCTCCCTGCCTGTGGCCTGGGAAAGCAGTGGAGGATGGCCCAAAGCTTTGGGACCTTGCACCCGTGTGGGAGACCCAGAAGAGGCTCCTGGCTTCGGATCGGCATAGTATCGGCCGTTGCGGCTCACTTGGGGAGTGAATCATCGGACGGAAGATCTTCCTCTCTGTATCTCCTCTCTGTATATCTGCCTTTCCAATAAAAATAAATAATAAAAATAAATCTTTAAAAAAAAATAGTCACACAATGCCATTGTGTTTTCCTCGCATGCTTGAGAAACCTACAACAGCAATTTTTAAGCCAAAAAAACTACTTTTTATAAACCAATACATCTAAGGACTGCTGTTAATTCGAATTGATACCTACATCTATGGTTTTAGAACTGCAGGGAGCATCAAAATCACTCTGACTCAGAAGCTTCAGGAAAGAACTCAGTAATTTATATTTCTAGCAGATTCTAGGATAATATTAATGTGGTTTTCACATCCCATTTCAAATATTAACATGCATCATCAATAACAGAGGGATAGCCTATTTACTTTTTCCTGGAGAAAACCAAGTACTAGAGTCACCAGTATTGCCTTTCCAGGCACATTGGCAGGAAGCTGGATCAGAAATGGAGTATCTGGGATTTGAACCGTCATTCCAATTTAGGGATGCAAATGCTAGAAGCAGCAGCTTTACCTGCTGCACAGTAATGCCAGCCTCTCCCCACTGATATTCTTAACTTTGTTTGATTGTCTAGGTTTATGTCATTTTACCTGCTGTAATAGCATTTTATAAATCTAGTTGTGAAACATCAGTCATGTGGACTTCTATGAATACATTTCTCTATTGAGAGATTTGGGTCCAACCTATTTAATAGTTCTCCACCAAACAAAGATAATACAGGGATTGATTTTTTGTTTTTGTTTTTGTTTTTGTTTTGGAAGGATAATAGATAAATGATTAAGAAGAAGAATGTATACCAGGAAAGCAGGATAAAGCACAAATGATGGCTGACTTTAGGACACATTAGCTTCATTAGAGCCCATCATTCAGTGATACTTGCATAAAAATAATGGCTAGCATTTATTACAGTTTATTCCTTGCTTTCTAAATATTTATTAAGATAATATTTTTTATCAACTTCATTTTACAGATGGGCAGTTGTGATCCAGAAAAACTTAAATTCCAAAGCTTACACAGCTGGTGAACAGCAGATGGGGTGTCCATGTTCAAAAAAACAAACTCCTAATTTCTATACTCTAGAAAATCTCAGGGAAAATATACATTCTCCCCAAAATAACTATATCAGAAAGAAACACGAAAGTGCATAGATGAAACATTAAAAAAAGCAGCAGTGAAAGTCTTGCACCTATCTCCAGGAATGCACTAGCAAATTATATCAACTAGATATCCATATTTTTGTAACAATTTAGGTCATTTTTTCCATAGATAAAACAGCTGTTTCCTCTGCTTTTCTCCACACTGTACATTGCAGACTGGCAGCTGTAACATTTCAAAAAAAGCATTATTTTCTAATCCAACTCATAAAATACATGGCAAGCTGCATGAAAATGAGCAGGACTGAATATGGAACATTCTTAGGCAAAAGATGGCAGGCATAATTGAAAAGGCCCTTTCAATGCAGTCTGAATTTAACATTTAATTTTCTTATTAGCTCCAGAAGGGTGTGCTGATTTTCCACAGGTGTAAGCAATATACATAATTAATAGCACACCTCAGGATTTTCAGAAAGATCACTGGTCAGCATTAACTGCATACATACCAGATTCAAGATACAGCACAGATGTTATTCAATCTTGAGATTGCAGTTATAAATGATGTGCCTCAGATATGCATTTGAAAGATGCTACCATTTCCTTTTGCTTTTAAAGCCGTCTTTAGAAAACCTGCTTTAAAAACCCAACATCACATTCTCTTGAAGAAAAAAGAAAAAGCTTTCATTAATCTGTGAACAGGAATTATATAGAATGTTAAAGCTGAATGAATGTGAATAAAATTGGGTTGAATAATTACATTTAAAGTTAAACAGATCTACAATTTATTTGCACTTGCTGCGCACTGAATGCACAGTTAAATTGCAGTTATTTGAAACTCAGGGTTTTTTTTAAAACCAATTGTTTGTCATCAAAATCATTTTCAGACTTCAATTATATGCATCAAAAATACTGTCTAGCTATTTTTTAATATATAAAGAATGGATCCAAACCACAGTTGTTCAGAAGGCAATGGGCTCCTAACTACCAAGTTCAGTTTCCAAGATTTCACTCAATAGATCAAAAATACTCAACTGGAATTTCACCAGAGTTTTGGCAACATTACAGTACATCTTCCTAGTTCTGAACATTATTTGGTCTCTCTTTTCTCAGTATTCTCTCATTAAATTGTTTCATCAACCCAACTAATTTATCAGTAGAGAAAAACTGAGAGAAATAATATCAAATTAGAACTAAGCTGCCAAATTAGCTTGAGTCAGTAATAGAAAGAACTATGCTTTGAAATGACTTGTTAATTATTAATCATTTTATATCTCCTCCTTCTTTCTCTATTCCTGTCCTAGAAGACATTAAACAGCCCTTTGGTCATATGGCATAGGGGGAAGATGGAGTCCAAGTCCCTTCTGGGGCTTAGACCTGACAGACCATCCCAGTGAAAACTCTTCATAGCCAGGTTTCTATTTGCCCACATGCTGCCCTCTTTCAGTCCACTGTTACTGAATGCTCTCCCCAGAGTTCACCAAAACTCATGGGGAAACTATCTGCCAGTCTCATGGTGTAGTGAGTCTGGAATCCAGGTTCAATCTCACTCATGAATGTATTTCCTACTCACAACGTGAAGTTCGTGGCTTCCTAGAGATTTTTGTCATGGTGCATATCAAAAGCATGAGTTGACAAGAACATTCCTACACTTATGGAAATATTTCAAAACCTCTCTCCACAAAGAAATGTTACAGAACAGTGTGATTGAATAATACAAATGACAAGAACAACGGCATTTTGTCTAGACACCCTTTCCTTCTCCCTGGCCTAATCTAAAAATAAGTACCTCAATCATCAGATTGGATTATTGAAATATTGAGAGTTTAAAAGTTCTCAGAAGATATTTATCTTTGTTTTTTGTCTCTAAGCAAACAAGTGAGTCTACAAGTCATTTTCAGTGCTCTTGCCTAGGCAGAAATACTTTAAAGACTACAATGAACTTGGAGCTAGTTAGCGAACTCTTTGTTTCATGGTGTTATAAGAAATGGAGATGGAAGTAGCAAGGAATCATGATCCCATGAGGAAATGAGAATTCACGCTACTTTTAAAAGTTGCCAAGAATGTTATTGCCTTAGCAAAGATATAGAAATGGACATATTCTCCACTTCACCTAATTACTGAAATGAGAAAGAAGTTGGGAAAAGCTTCCATTTCTCACACTATTTTTTTTTTGACTCACACGACAGTGAAGGTTTATTTCTCTATTCAGAGTTAAATGTTAGATATTTTATATTTTAAATGAATATACTTTAAGGTATCATTACATAATTCTTCATCTTATTCTACTTTTTTGACACGCAGAGACAAACAGAAGAGAGAAACCTTCCACATCTTGGTATTCTTCCCAGATCCCTGTAACAAGCATAGCTGTGCTAGGCTGAAGTCCAGAGACTGGAAATCCATTCATGTTTCCCAAAAAAACATGAGCCATCACCTGACACCTCCCAGGGTAGCTTGAATCAGAAACAGGATCAGAACAGAAACCCAGGCATGCCAATATGGAATACAGGAATGCCAAGTGATATTTTAGCTTCTGTTCCAAATCCCCAACCCTGAATAAGTTTTAAATTTATTTGTCTATGGCTGAAACAGAAAAAGGAAAAACTGTACATTTTGTAAATAACATGATGATTAATTATATTTTAAGAAGTTACCTCAAAAGAGAGATACCTTAAACCAGCATCTAAGAATTTGAAGTAAATCAACTTTGCATATTCTAGCCTTGTTAAGTATGTGTTAGCTCTGTAAATCTGAGCAAGCTTATAGAGATTTCTCAAACTGTTGAATATGGCTCTGAGAACTCACAGGGAGCATTGTAAAGTTGCAATGAAGTAAATGAAATTGCTGCCAATATTGTTGCTGAAATTATCAATGCTATTGTTAATTTACTATGCTTTTAAAGACAATATCTATCACCATATTTTGCAATTTAATAACACAAATAAGAAACATTAAGGCAGGCATAGTTTTGAATGATCTATTATATGAGATGCAGAAGTTAATAAAAAAAGAATTCAAGATTCTCTCACAGATATGACAGAAATGCATTCTGATCAATGAAATGACCATATTCTTAAATTTCAATGCATTGATATGTTGCTAGTGACAACCTTTCACTAAACTTCAAACATGTCATTGCCACATACACTCTTCATATATAAAAAATTACTAAAAGCAGAATTCCTTGACCATGGCTGGGTTGTGTTTCCCAGTAGCTTATTCATTCTCTTAAATAACAAAATGTTACTCTAGGCACGTGTACCTTGACTAGGAGTTTTTTGGTATAATATAGTATCCACAGGGGCTGCAATTATGTGTCACACCCTTAATGGCTTTTATTCTTATTAATCTTCTTGGACTTAATGGTTGAAAATAAGTCTTGGCAGGAACATGAAGGTTTTCTAACTTCTCTTCATGAAATCACATGGCTTTCATTTTGGGATTCAGTCATATTATGGAACATTTTTATATTCCAAAGCAACGTGTCCTAACATTCCACTAATGCTTTGTAAATTCGAAGGAGGGAAAATTGTCTTTCAAAGCTTATGACTAATAAATGAGAACTTAGAATGATAGAAACATGCTATTAAATTAGCTTCCTTTAAGCATTATTAATTTCATTATAATCCAAACAAGATTTAAACTTCTCCAAATTTCTTGAAATGACATTTTACCTAATGAAGACATTATGGTATTAGAGCAACTCAGGTTTTGCTTTATTTTGTGTAAAACTTTTTATTTGTCTTCTATGGTAATTTCTAACATACTTAGTTTGCACCAAGACTTTTAGCTTAAATGTTTTAAAGCAGATCAGCATTACATCAACAATACTGCTGTTGCTCTACACTTACATCTGGACTCATCTCACCCAAAATAAATTTTCAAACCCATCAGGTCATTTGATATCTCAGCTCTATGTGTGTTGACAGTCTAATTTAAGCTACACGAATAATCTAAAAATAATGTCATTTTTTTGCCAAAACATTTTATTAATGTTACACACACTTATGTGACTCATAAACTTAAATAATTATATTGAACATACCATATATTTCCACCTTGCTCCCTATTAGTAGTAAAATCATGAAGATTTATATTCCCAAGGTTTTTAATATCCATAGATAACCTAATGTATCTATCATATGTATAATGCTCAGAATTAGAAAACAACTTTTTAAAAAATTACTGGGTAATAGTTTATCATTAAAATGTGAAAATAGTTACAAAGCGTGGAAATTTGGAAGAATTTCTATAAAATATTCTAATTAAAAACAGGATCTGGATGGAAGTATACTGAAGCAAGTGATTTTTGTTCAAGAATTTTCATTTTCAACATTCTGCTTCAGGGTATAAGATTTATTCAGTCTTTATGCCATATGCACTTGTAAACAGCTGACTAAACAAAATTCAACTCTTACTGTAACATCTTTATTCATTTCCCTATGGTATAATTTTAGCATTAATAATGTAGAGTAACTTGAAGTTTGATCTATAAAGCATGGCTGATTGAAATATCAATTGCTGAAAGTTTTAAATCTACAAAGAACCAGGGAGAATGTTGGTGATATTAGAATTAGAATTTGCTTAATTATTTGAATAAAATTTAAAAAACATTTTTAAAAATCAAAAGTTAAACTTTACATAAATTTCTGACACTTAAAATTAGGTATTTTACATTTTATTTATATAATATCTGTGATGTATACACATTTAAGATGTTTTATTTATCTTTTCAAAAAATTAGTGATGAACAAGAGGCATCTATCTTGTTTAAGAAGCCTTCATGGAATAATAAAATTATATTTGGCTTGAAATCTCCTTTCTTTCAAATATATTTATTGGGTATATTTACAGTGCCAAGTCTTTTGCTTTCAATCCAGTTTCCTGCTAATGTGCCTGGGAAAGCAGCAGAAAATAGCCTAAGTACTTGTGTCCCTGAAATTTACGTGGAGATAGATGGGGTTCCTGGATCCAGGCTTTGGTCTAAACCATCCCTAACTGCTGTGACTACTTGGTTGGAGAGGGAAGAGCTTGGAGAAAGAGAAGAAAGCAACAGACAGAAGCATGTGCTGTTTCTCTAAAATATACAAATAAGTCTTTAAAAATTATTTAACAAAGGGGTCAGTGTGGTGGCACAACATTCTAAGTTTCTGCCTGTTGTGCCAGCATTTCACAGAGGTGCTAGTCCATATCTTGCTGCTCCATTCCTGATCTAATTCCCTGCTAATGATCCTGGAAAGCAATGGATGATGGCCCAAACCTTGGGATCCTGCACCCACTTGACAGACATGGTAGAGCTCCTGGTTCCTGGTTTGGAACAGCCCAGCTACAGCCTTTGTGCCCATTTGGAAGAGTAAGCCAGAAAATGGAAGATATAGCTCTCTCTCTCTCTCTCTCTCTCTCTCTCTCTCTCTCTCTCTCTCTTCTCTCTCCCCACTTTCTGCAACTCTAAATTGTAAGTAAAATAAATAAATATTTAAAAACATTATCAAACGATGAAAGACATTATCAAGGAGACACAAAACTGGAAAGAATTCCTTGTTCATGAATCAAAACAATATCATTAAAATGTCTATGTCACTTAAAGCAATCTACAGATTCAACACAATCTCTATCAAAGTACCAATGGCATTCTATACAGGATTAGAAAAAACAATTCAAATTCATAAAAATATCACTAAGTTCCGGAATAGCCAAAGTGATTCTGAAGAAGAAAAACCACTGAAAACATCACAATATCTGAATTCAACGCATACTACATACTGTGCTAATTGAAATGGCATGTACTGGCATAAAAGCAGATATATGGATCAATGCAATTGAACAGAAAGCCCAGGAATTAACCCATATACATACAGCCAACTGACTTGGTGAAAGTATTTAGACCATTCAGTGGAATAAAGATAATTTCTTCAAGAAATGGTGCTGGCAAAAACATTGGTATAAAGGGATGACTTCTTGAACAAAATATATGAAGCACAGCTACTAAAATCAAACTAAAATGTGACTGTCAGACTTCAAAGGTTTTGTGCAGCAAAGGAGACACCCAATAGAATGAAGACATCTGATAGAATAGGAAAAAGGGTAAATCACCTATCTCACAAAGGATTAACAATTTCAATATATCAATTTAGAAAAGCAACAATAAAACAATCCATTTGAGAGATGGGTAAATGATATTCAAGGGGAAATACAAATGAGAAACAAATATACAGAAAAAAAACTTCAACATCACTAGCCATCAGGGAAATATAAATCAAAAGCACAATGATATATCATCTCAAACCTTCAATATGGCTAAAATACAAAGCATAGAGAATAACAAATATTGGTGAGGATGTGGACAAAAGGAGAATACATATACACCATTGGTGGCAAGGTGAAGTAATGCTACCAAGATAAAAAAAAGAGGGGATATATTCTTATAATCTAAGAAGATGCTTGATAAATGATCCAGCAAACCTGCTACTGCATCAGAGAGATACCAGTACTGTCGCATGGAGAACAGCATTGCTTACCACAGACAAAATTTTGAAGCAGTCAAGGTGTCCATCATCAAATGAATAAAGAAAATGTGATTATCTATCTATCTATCTATCTATCTATCTATCTATCTATCTATCTATCTATCTATCTATCTATCTATGAGCTGGTGAATGTTGTGGTCTGGCCTACCCCATACCCTGTTTTAGAATGCGCATATGGATGCTGAGCCTGGACCTGCTCAGACTATTCTTCGTCCCAGTGTCCATGAGTGTTGGCAGGTTCCATGGTCACACCTAGCTCAGCGCATCACCACCCTAACTCTTGAGCTAACTAGCAGGACTTGTATTTAAACAGGCTTTGGCCCACATATCCCTCACAGAATCTGCCCACCCCTTCTGCCCGGACCTAGTTCTCTTGTGCCCTGGCTAGTGTCATGGCCCTGCCTAATATGACCCGTTCCCTGTTCTGACATTCAGTCAGGCACTGGGATCTAGTCTTGCTAGACAGGTCCCCATTCCTAGCTTTTGTGTGGACTGGCATGTGGTGATGAGCAATATTCCATGCTAACTAGCCCTACTCAGGATTCCCATGTGGGCTGGTGTATCAGTCTGACCCATACAGAACTTCTGGTCTCTCCCCTCCAAGCTATCAGGTTTCAGTCCCCTTGCTTACCTACAGTGGCCCTTGTGTTGGGAGTTTCTCAAGATACATTCCTCACCTACATGTACAGCAGCCTTATCTGTGAATGTCCCCAGGCAGTAATTCCACACCCCCAACACCCCAGAGCTTGCACATGGGCAGCCAATGGGCAAAACTCGGCTCCATTGTCACTCTGGCCACCCATAAGCCCAAGATTCGCCCACCACTTGGCAGCCGTGGCTGTGGTTAGAGCCCCAAGTGTTGAGTCCACCCTAGCTCAGCCTGGGAGCTGGGAGGTCTGTCCACCCAATCCCCAAGGTCAAACTCACCTGGGCCCATCCACTAGGATGGCAAAAGTGGATGGAGCCATGGATCCAAACTTAATGTTTTTACTAATGAAATTTCTCATGGACAAAATGGAAGGTTTTCTAGTAGCATGTAAACTGAATGAGATAAAAGGAATATACAAACCTTAATCTGTATACTAAAGAGTTTTCAAAGTTTTTAAGAGGAAAAAAATTACACAGAGATGAAGAGCAGCGGATGTTTGCTGCCATGCTTTTTATATACCTCTTGAGATTCCTGCATCTCATTTTTAGGTGCCCATTTTGAGTACTGGTTGTTCTGTTTCCAGTTCCATAAATGTGTACATTGGGAAGCAGCGGATGATGATTTCATTACTTGGGTAACTGCCACCCCTGTGGAGACTCATACTGAGCTAAAGGCTCTTAGCTTCAGCTTGACCCAACCCCAGCTGTTGGCATTTACAGAGAAAGCCCACAAATGGAAAATCTCTTTGGCCTCTTTCTACATTTTCAAATAAAAAGTGGGTATAAATAAATAAGTACAAATTTTTAAAAGTGAATGGATTAGATCATTAAAACAGGTAAATGGCAAAAAGCACACAGAAATATAATCAAGTAGTTCCCTGAAAGTCAATGTATGAGAGAATTCCAAAGGGATCAGCAAATCTTGCAATTAAAGAGTAAAGATTCATTCAATGAAGATTTACTAATTTTCACTGTTCACAATAAACTGTGAAGCAGAAAGAATCACACTGACAGATACAGTATATGCTGTCTTGCCATTTGTATTTTAGAAAAGTGATGGAGATTATCCAATTAATTTTAAATGCATTATTTATCCACAATGATAACATATAGTGAGATACATAAATTAAAGTTTTTACCAAAAATTGCAGGGAATCCTGGAATAAGGAAGGATGGAACTAGTTAGACAAAGTACATGGCAGAAAGAATTTGATAAAGGAAATTAAAGGAGACATTGAAGGTCGAATGCAAAGAGCAAGTTGAGTTTTGAGATGAGCTGGTGAGGTTTGGGATTTTAGCTGCACTTTCATCAAAAGTTAACTTTTAACTAGAGGAATAAAATAACTGATACGTGTTTTAAAATCATGCTAGCTGTAGTTTGAGGAATCTTAATCCTATGATATATGAAGGAGAAAACATAAATGTGGAAAGAGCAGTTAAGATATGATTGTAGGTTTTTTTTTTTTCTCTGCCAAGAAACTGGTCATTTGGCCAAAGAAAGTAACAGCAGAAATGGAGTAAATGCATCACTTTTGAGAAATATAGAAAAAGGATTTTCCATTTGAAATAAAAAAAAGAGAGAGAGACAAGAGGAAATTATAGTTGCTGGTAAGAGAAGTGATGAAATTGGAAATAAGGTTTCTAGAGAGGCAGTGGAAGACAGAATACACATCTCTGAAATACACACCAACAGAAACAGGCAGGTGTGTGGGATCTTTATAAAAGAACTGACAGCTCTACAGAGTGAACTACATCCCTCTTCTTCTTCTACCTCTTTTTTTTTCTTTAAAAAAAAAAAAAAACTGCTCTCTTATTATGTGTGAAACAGGACACAGCTTGCAAACATTCTGTCTGTGCAGCCTGGGAGCAAAGTGTGCAGCAGGACATCAAAGTGACTTCTTATTCTCTATTCAAGTACTGGGTCACCAGAGGTGTGAAGGACAGTGTCTGACCTGGTGGAACTCTGACACCTTTTCTTACAACACCTGAATTATCACTTTATGGCTCCTACTCAAATGCTAACCTGGAATTACACTGGCATTTGAGTCCCAGCTCGATTATATGTTTAAATGATATGGTTCTAGTACCAGTGCTTAAAAAGGAAATTGAACACATATTTGAAAAAGGCTAGTGTAGAGAGGAAAGGTGAAGAGTGCTTGATGAGAGAAATATAAATAACAGGGATAATGACACATAAAGGCATCATCGGTTACACAACAACAATTTCAGGAGAGTTTCAGTGACCAAGCATAACTGAAAAAAAAATATTTAAAGAGAACTAAGAAAAGCTTCCTTCATTTCTGACTGTTGAAACTGACCAAACATTAAAAAATAAAATGGGCCCAATGCTCTGTGATTCCATATGGGCACCAGTTCTAATCCCGGCAGCCCACTTCTCATCCAGCTCCCTGCTTGTAGCCTAGGAAAGCAGTTGAGGATGGCTGAAAGCCATGGGACCCTGCAGCCATATGGGAGACCTGGAACAGGCTCTGGGCTCCTGGCTTCGGATCAGTGCGACTTCAGCTGTTGCGAGCACTTTGGGAGTAAATCAACAAATGGAAGATCTTTTTTCTCTGCCTCTTCCTCTCTGTATATCTGACTTACCAATAAAAATAAAAATTAAAATTTTTAAAAGAAAAAAATGAAATGATAACAAGTAAAATATGAGATAATTGGATTTTAATACAGTATCTTCATTACTCATTTCATTTTGGATGAAGAAGAGATTTACAGAAAAGAAAGAATCCTAATCGTATATATATACACACATATACATATATGATAATATATGTTGTTCACATATATGAATACACACATATTTGATTATATATACTGTTCATATGTACATGAATATATAGTTTTTTATGAGTCTGCACAACCCCTCTCTCAACACATACCTAATCATAAGAGATTTTATTTATCCATTCCAACTTTGAATGCAGGCCATGCAGTCTCAAGTCGCAGCTATTTTATTTTCTGGTTTGTACTTTGCAACTTTAAATTAATGAAGAGACACTCATAGTTGAAAGTTATGTCCAAGAAGACATGGTTTGCATAAAATACCTTTGAATATGAACTAACTTATATTTAATACATTGAAAGTCACACAATATTCTTCTTTTAAAAAATCAGAGAGATATTATAGCATGTAGAGATATTTCTGTAAGTTTTACTGTTAACTAACCATTAGGATAAAGGTTTCAATAATCAGTATCAATGTATTTTTGAAAGACACAAAGCATACCCCATTTTAAGGTCACATAAGCCTTTCCAACTCTATTTTTACAGCTTTAAAATCAACATCAATTCATGAGACAAAACTTAATTATAAACATACATGTTTAGGTTTGCCAGATATTTAAGTATATGCAAACAAAAGTGGTCTCTCAGCTCTAATAAGGAATGGATTGAAGACTTCTGCAAACTCTATATTTTCCATTCATTAAGCAGGTTTTTGTGAATGCAGTTTGAGCTGAGGCAAAGAGTAATTCCTTGCTTTACATATTTTATATAGGGAAATTTACCTCAGTATTATAAAGGTCATAGATGAAAAAGTTATCTGTAACACTATGTTCAATAGTGAAAAGCTGAAAGCTTTTCTGCTAATATCAAGAATAAAATAAAAATACCCCTTGTCACTGCTTCTAAATAACATAGTACTATAATTCCTAGACTGAGCAATTAGGAAGGAAAAATAAATAAAATGCATCTAAATTGGAAATGAAGCTATTAAGTTGTTTTTGTCTGCAGATGATACTATCTCCTGTATAGAAAGCCCTAATGATCAGATCAAAATACTGATATTAACAATACTAATAGTTAAACTCAATAAAGTTTCAGACTGCAGAATGAAAATACACATTGGAGAGAAGGATTTTTATTCACTATCAACACATTATCTACAAAATAATTAATGAAAGACATACTTCTCTCTGTCTCCTTCTATGAACATATAAATTTCCACATTTCCATAATGTACCTTCCTGAATACAGTCCACCACAAGGAGAAAAAAAAATAGTGAACTTTCATCTACATTAAGTTAATGAACACATAACAAAGGCATCAATGTGATGCTAGGATTGTGAAAGAGTGTTCAGCATCTTCACATATGAATAACTGCCAGCGTGTGTACCAAGGCACTAATGGAGGTACAATGAGGACTGGATCCTCATTACTTATGGGCAGCAGTAATAACAGTGATAAAAGGGATATTAACAATTTCAGGTGATTATAAAAACCAGTCTCTTATGGATAATTGATTAATAGGTTATATTGCAAGGTCTTATTATGAAAGGTAAAAATAACTAGGAGGTGCAATAAGGTAGAATTCACAGATAAAATCCTTAGATTTGACACGCTACTATCTTATATTACAGCAAACATATAATATCTGACCTTTCGGGATTGGCTCACTTTCCTTAGCATAATGGTTTCTAGTTGGGTCCCTTTGGCCACAAACAATTTATTTGATTTTTAAATAGTTGAGTAGTATTCAATTGTGTAGACGAGCTACAGTTTCTTTACCCAGTCCTCTGTTAATGGGTTTTTAGGTTGCTTCCATGTTTTTATGATTATTGATTGTGCTGCAATGAACACTGAGGTGCATGTTGCTTTCTCGTGTAACAAGTCTTTTGAATATGTTTCTAGAAGTGGTGTTGCTGGGTCATATGGTCTCAAAACCCTCCAAGGGTCAGTCATTTCAATACAGAATAAGAGCCAGAACGCAACTGCCCATAAGACTAGCTGACCAAACCTCCGAAGCATTTATACTTTGTATTGTTATAATATTTTTATAGCCTTATATTCTACTTTCCCACACTAGCCCAGTCATAGTGACCACTACGTTGTTCAAATACATCAAACACTATTCAAATTTAATTACGTTTTATTTTACTTCTGCTTGAATTGCCTTCCTCCCAAACAATTCCTTGCAGTTCTCCTTCCCTTATCAACATAGTATTTCCCAATAAATCATACGTTATAGCTATACCTTTTCTCCTATCATCTTTATGCCCTCCAATGTTTTTCTTTAGGTTATCCATATCTCTGCTTGACATTGCATAAATTTACTTTTTATTGCATATTTTCCCATTAGGATACAAACTCCTGGATGACCAAGATGTCTCCCCTATTTACAACTACATTTCCTTGTCTGAAACTGTAACTGACACAGCACAGGCTGTAAAACAGCAGTGTAGGGGTTGAATAAGTAAATGGATGAATAAATCCAAGGCATTTTACTGTTCCCTGGAATAGCTTTCCTTGAACAGCTCTTTGTAATACTTTTTTTTTAAACTGGAAGCTAGATCTAGACTCTTCATATTTACAATGATTTTAAGTGTCTTTTTCAATGTTCCAAAATAATCTTAAAACAGAGCAAGGTAACAGAAGTAAAATATGCTAGTCTGCCCAAAGTTTAACAATTAATAAGCTATAATACTCTAGATTTATAATGATGCTGTATATTTGTACGCATTTTTAGTGGCTAATGCCTGCTTTATTGTCAAGTAAATATTTGCACCAATGGAATTATGTCTTGGAAATCTATTTCCAGATATTAAATAATTTATTTTAAAGGGAAGTAAGATAAAATATGTTCTCACTATCTCACAATTATATCTAAGATCATGGGCTATCCACATCCATGAATGAAGCATCTGGTAGGCTTGACATTTTAAAAGCCCTATCAAATATTTTTTACTGTTATAAATTAAATTTTACATTTATTTCTAATGCTATTCAGGAAAGGAATAAGACTTTTTTTTGTATTGGTCTACAGCCAAATGAAAATCAGTTCCTTAGCTAGCTTCTAGATCTCCATGTCACGAACATATTATTCAACTCAAATAAAAGAGCTCTTTTGTAACATCTTGTATTCCTTCCATCTAGCATCAAACACAGTGAAATTAGCAGGTCAAGTAAAACTTCTAATTAAACACACAGGTTAAACACAAAGATCTTGAGTCTGGATTTAGAAGCTAAAACTGCCTTATAGTCACAAGCACATAGAATTACAAACGTTAGGCAAGCACAATTAAAATGTACAATGCATACTCATAGTTGTATCTAGCAACAGCAGCCGACAATGACTCTATTCTACCATAAGCAAATGAATCAAGGAATTATTCTATAAACACACTCAGGAGAAATTTTTTTGCATGGCTAATGATGAAGGATATGCAACCCATGTAGCATTTATCACTTAGATTTCAACACCACAACTACATCTCAAGATTGAGTCTTTCAGGTTCTATTTATGAAAATAATATTTCCAGAGTACACACTGCCCTTGAAACCAGCTGTAAATAACCCTCCTCCACTCCAGGACAGCCACGTAAATCATCAGTAATAAATCCAGTTCAATCCCTCTCAAGCACTCTGATTATCTACCACAAGACACCTAATTATTAAGTAAAAATGCTACAAGTTTTCCAATGAAGGTTAAGTTTGGACTAGAACTACTCCCTGCAGGGTTAGTATCCTCAGGGAGGCAAAATCACTTCTTGCAGACTCTACTAAAGACCCCCCCCCAACATACACACAAATTTAAAAAATCCAATCAAGTTTTTAATAGCATATTCTTAACATTTTTCACAAACACGATGAAATGATCAGTCCATAATTTCTTGAGCCAAATGCTGAAAAAGACAAGAATACAGAGAAGTACTTGGCCTCGATTTTTCTTTGTAGAAGGAAAATAATTTGATCTAAGTTACATTAAGGTTAGTATTTTTGTCTTCAGTGAGACTAATCCATTAGTATGTTATAAATCATAATTTTTGATGAAACCAAATACAGTATTTAAGTAAAAGAAATAAAAGAAAATGTATTTTACTTTTGGTAATATGTACATTTTGTTGATGTCATTTCTGCTGATCAGGGAACATGGTAGATTTCTCCATCTTTTAATGTCTTTTTTTTTAATGTTTTGTAATTTTCATTACAGAAATCGTCCACATCTTTGGTTATTTAATTCAGTTGCATTGGAGATCTCTTACTATTTTAAAGGGGACTGTGCTTACAATTTCTTTCTCGGGCATGGAATTATTTGTGCATACTGGTGCCATTGGTCTATGTTCATTAATTTTGTATCCTGCTACCCTGCCAACGTCTCTAATGAGTTCCAATAGTCTCTTGAATCAATCTTTTGACTCTCCAATAGAATCATGTTATCTGCAAACAGGGATAATTTTAATTCCCCAGTTCCAACTTGAATCCCTTTAATTTGTTTTTCTTGCCTAATATCTCTGGAAAGGGCTTCCAGTACTATATAGAATAGCAATGGTGAAAGTGGAAATTTCCATCTAGTTCCAGTTCTTAGTGAAAAAGCTTTCAGTTTTTCACCCTTTAGTATGAGGTCGGCATTGGTATTTTGCATATTGCTTTGTGCTCTAGAATGTTCCTTTTATACCTATCTTCTTTAAGGTTTTTAGTATGAAGTCATGTTGAATTTTGTTGTATGCCTTCTCTGCATCTACTGAGATGATCATATGGCTTTTTTCTTTTTCAATTTGTTAATGTGGTAAATCGCATTTATTGATTTGCAAACGTTAAACCATCTCTGCATTCCAGGGATGAATCCTACCTGGTCCGGGTGAATGATCTGCCTGATGTGCTGTTGGATTCTATTGGCTAGTATTTTGTTGAGGATCTTTTTGTTTATGATCATCGGGATATCAGTCTGTAGATCTCTATTTATGCTGCAACTCTATCTGGCTTTGGGATTAAGATGATATTGGTTTCATAGAAAGAGTTTGGAAGGACTGTTCCCTTTCTATTATTTAGAATTTTTTCCTAGTAAGTTTTTGTTTTCTATCTTTTCCAAATATCCTAAATAAAGTATTGAATTATTTTCATGATTATCCACATAGCATGTTTTTTTTGTTGCTAAGCCAGGTGAAACTCATTTGTCGCCTAGTCATTCCTGAACAATCTAGCCAGGGGTTCAAGCGTTCTTGCCAAACAGAAAGCAGTTTTCTTGGCCAAACTCAGTCTCATGAGTGTGTGTGTGTGTGTGTGTGTGACAAGGGCCCTCACCAAAGATGGACCCCAGCTCAACGTGGAGTGCCTCGTGTCAGGCTTATTAATTCACTGTATCACAAATACGATAGCCAAGACTATCATTATTTTTCAAATTGAAATTTTCAATCTCCTTTCTGATTTCCCTAATACTCTCTATAATCTATATGAAGTGACCAGATTAAAATATGAGTAAAATTATACCTTCCATGCTTGTAAATTTCAGATGTTTTGGCAATTAAAATCTAAATTCCAGGGCCTGGGGCAGCAGCCTAACAGTTGAAGTCCTCACCTTGCATGTACCATAATCCCATATGTGCACCAATTCTAATCCCAGCAGCCATGCTTCCCATCCAGCTCCCTGCTTGTGGCCTGGAAAAGCAATCTATGATGGCCCAAAGCCTTGGGATCCTGCACCCATGAAGGAAACCTGGAGGAGGCTCCTGGCTCCTGGCTACGGGTTGGCTCAGTTCCAGCTGTTGCGGCTGCCTGGGGAGTGAATCATCGGACAGAAGATCTTCTTCTCTGTCTCTACTCCTCTCTGTATATCTAACTTTGCAATAAAAATAAATAAATCTTTAAAAAATAATAAATACATCTTATAAACATCTAAATTTTCTGTCATTTTTTAGGGTCCCAAGTATTATGGTACACAATTTAGCTTTTGCTGTCCCTCTTATACCCAAATATCCTCTGTTTAGTATGCTGTAGCCACAGTAGTCTCTGTTCCATGAAAAGTGAGGTTTTAGATTCTTATTATCCTATATTTCTGCCAGATTCCAAAGCAAGAGTAGAGGACAGACGGCCAACAATTACCATTAAGAAAGGAATATAAATTTTATGTATGAAAAAATATACTAGGAGAGGCAAGACTGTGAAGATGTAAACATAATAACTGAGCAATTATTATAGTTACATAAAAAAACAGCTTATTATCACAACTGAATGTATTCTTAGTATTTAAGACTCACCAAGATAGTAGATTTTGCACAAAAATTTTGTGAAACTCTCTGACCTAGTTTGACAATTATCTTCCCTTATCTGGGGTGATATAAGTGATTGAATAACAATCTGTGAGCTCTTATTCTGCATCATTCCTATTTTCCATTTTCCTATTTCCTATTTTCTATTTTTATTTTCCTGTTTATCGTTGTGTGAGATTTCTGATGCCAATATCTATCCTTCTCCATCTCTGCATACTTTCTGAGGACACTGATAGAACAACTTATATTTTGAGTAAGACTTATTTGCATTCACAGTAGTAATACAGCAAAAATGTTCGATATTTAAATCTGATATACATTTTTATTAAAGAGTTAAAAAAGATATTTTATACGATGTTAAAAAGATAAAAGTAATGGACCAAAATGAAGACAATGATGAAACACTCTTTAATTCATAAATCTGAAAATTGTCTGTGGCAAGTATGTCCCAGATTAAAAATTTTTTTCTTTTTGTTTAAACTGTCTATTAACTTTTTAACTTATATCTTTGTTATATTAAACCCCTGTGAAGTACATAATTTGAAAATATTTTCTCTCGTTCTGATGCAATTAAATAGCTTCTCATAAAATTGATGTTTAAAATATTCAGAGGTATTCAAATGAGCTAAGAATGAATGTTTCATTTTTATCAACCAGATTAGCAATTAATAATGACTAAAAATAAGAAAATGCATTTATGTAGTATTAGTTAAAAGTAAAAATTTCAATATGCATGAAGACACTAAATGTCTGCCTAATTATTGATCTATCAATAATTTTATTTCATATTCTGACTTCGAAGAGCTTTGTTGGGCAAAAATTATTTTCATGCAGATAAATATATATTATATTCCTTTTCTACTGGAAAACATTTTGTGGAATATAAATTTTAGCTAAATTGCTTTAAAAATTTATCTCTTCATTTCAAATGCATTCTTAGAATGATAAACAGAGAATAATCTTCCATCCACTGTGATTTAAATTACCACTGAATTTCTTGCTGGTCTCCCATGTGGGTTCAGAAAGTTAGATGGGAAGTAGAACAGCCAAGACTTGAACTGATTGCCATTTGGGATGCCAGGACTGCAGGCTGTGGCTTTACCCACCAAGTCACAGCACTGGCTGCAGCATAAACTTTAAAACGAAAGCATGATTCAGTACATTCAGATGGTAGAAAGTGATACAATTTTTAAGAATACAACTAATAAATGAGGTAAAATGATGAAATACTTAGATCTTTCACAAAGTCTTAAACATCCTGTGGAATTAACTACTTTCTCAATTAGTCACAAATGCTCAAAAGCGCATTTATTTTTCCTGTGAAGTGAGCATAAATTCTTTTCTCATTGGAAAATTCATTTTGCTACTAGATTGATATAACTTCACAATGTCAGGTTATTAAATTATACATTTGGTCCCCATAAAATTGGAAAAATGACACTGATATGACAATCACATTTCCTCCGTAATCAGTGAGTTATTTTTCTATGAGAGATGTGACTAAAAAGGGGGAGATAATTTGTTGAATGATCTAATTGCTTTCTCTATAGATAAATCTGTTAAGCATTATATCACATTTCAGAAATGACCTCATAATGTGGATAATTCGCTAATGTCTCACATCATTCTCAATCCTCTCACCAAGTGTACACCAATTCACCTAAAGTACATGTATGATTTTTTATATATCCATGAAGAATGGGTGACAACTGGTCACAGACTTCCTTGGCATATCTCTTACATAGTAACATTAATTTTTTTTAACAAATTGTTTCATTTCTTTGTTTATTTTGGAAAGCAGAGTGATACCGAGTGAGGGAAATCAAAAAACAAGAGAGATTTCAATTCCGTTCACTCCCCAGATGGCTGCAATAGTCTGCTCTGGGCCACGCAAAGGCCAGGAGCAAAAACTCTACCTGGATCTCTCACATGGGTAGAGATGATCCAAAGACTTGTATCGTATGCTGTCTTCCCAATTGCATTAGGAGGAAGCTGGATTGGAAGTAGAGCATCCAAGACTCAAACAGCACTTTAGTATGGGAGGCCGACATTGCAACCGTGGCTTAACCTGTTACTCCAGAATGCAGGCCTCAAGTTGGTATATTTAAACTAATGTTGAAACTACTGTGCTTTTTGAGTCAAGAACATTAATTCTACATTTCAACTCAGACAACATTCATGTCTCTAATTTCTAAAATTTTTACAACGCTTCATACATAAAGTAACAGAAAAGTGTGTTATTCTTCTTATGTATAATAATAAAAAATATATTTTTAAAAGATAGGTATGAGTATTATCTAAACTCATCTGTGTTGATTATTGTCTCTGTTAAAAAATAATTGAAATGTTAACAGCTTCTACTTCAACTTAAATAGTGAACAATGGCATTCTTTCACACTATTTGCAATGCTGTAAGACTGACTGACAGGCTGTGTAGAATGTGCAAATAGCTCTCTTTGACACATTGTGAAAACTGACAGTCGTTTGTGGGGTGAAGCAGTATGAACAAATCAGTAGGTAAAATTAAAAACTGCTTGAAAAATCTGAACATCACTGAGGAATTCTAGGTCAAGGTTTAATTAGGTTTAAGAAGATTAAGGAGAATTTACATAATTTTAAATTACTAAAGGAAAATATGACAGCAGCCTTAATATACAGGGATTGATTTACTATGGTTAATTGCAAAACACCAAAGAAATTCTAATATCAGATAATACACCTGGCACATAAGTATATCTTAAATTGGTGGAGAAAAATGAATGCATGGCATTGGAAAATTGTGAACTTAAGACTTCTTATGATATGATTATTAGGAAAAAGTGTTGTGTTTCTCTCTGAGGCACCTATCATGGTTACAACAATATGCTGATATCTCTGTCTGAGCAGTCTTTTATTAGAGAGAAATGGCTTCTTGAAATAAGGAAAAATAAATTCAATCACTTTTCTGATAAGGAATTGAAGACCAGATAAACTATAAACCTTTCTAAGATTATCCAAAGTAATAAGATTGATACAGGCACATCCACTTATATCAAAAACCTGAGTAAACAAACAGAATAGGTAAGATACAACTTTAAGAGAACTGTGCAAATGAAAAAAAAATAACTTGTATCAAATGGTTAACTTCTTTTAAAACCTGTGGTATGCTGTAATCCCAATTTTTTTTAAAAGTGCTTACAAAATAATGGAAATTGTACATCAAGAGTGTAATTATGTCTTTAGGTGAACAGAACACTGCCACCTTAAATCCTATTAAGACCTCTCAAGTGCAACTTTCTGTACATTAGAATTATCCTTTTGGACTTCAAGATGTAACAGAGAGATAAAGTTGGTAGAGAATGTTGCAAAAATGCAAGTCTTAGAGCAAATCATCAGATAGGTATTAATGCCAAGGAAAAGATAAAATAATTTTATAGGAACTGGCAAAAAGTTACTGTGTCAGTAATCTCCTTTTTGTCTCAAATTAGAATATGTTTGTGTCCAGCTTAATTGCACTCATTTACTTGCTTTCACATCATTCGTTGGCCTTATTTTTTCTGTCCTGCACAAGGTAGACTTGTTAATTTCCAATATATCACAGGATAGTCTCCAATTAAAAATGAATGAAACCCAGGAGGACAAGCTAAGCTGATTCAACTCAAATTAGGTCTGTGTAGATCATGAGTTTCAGCAGTGAAAGAAAAAAAATTGCTTAAAAGAAACCAGATTTTACACAATGAAAAGAATTGCAGCAATACTGCAAGACAGAAATTACTCTTTAACTATGAAGCTGTTGATATTGCCACTATAGTCCTGTCAGAACCGATAGTTGGCAAAATCCGTTGGTCATCAGAGTCATGTATTCTTTTAAAAAATTATTGATGGATTTATTTTCATCTATTGGAAAGAGTAATAATAAGGGGTAAGGATTTTGGCCTAGGCATGAAATCTCCATCCTGTGCAATTGTCAAGGACAGGGGGAGGAAGAAGCGTATAACTCCAATAGACTTGTCCCTATGGGTGCCATGGTTGTCCCCAGGGGTGCCAGGGCTCGAAGCATTTGAACAAATACCTGTTGCCTCCCAGAATTCAACACTGGGTAACTTTGGAAGCTTTGGAAGCGAACTATCAGAGACTCCAACTGGCACCTCCATGTGAGATACAGTCATCAAAGGCAGCTGAACACCCCAGAACCATGTTTCTATGTTCTTTCAGAATAGAATAGTCTTAGAATGAGTAGTCTCAGAGTAGCTATGTAAATTATTGTAAGGGAATGCCTCTTCCTGCTCTTAATATGTCCTGACACACTATTTTGTAGGTAATTCCAATGATCATCCAAATTAGAGGTTCATAAGTTAAATAATCCTAAGCATTTAATTTTGTTTCTAAAGGTGGGAGGCTGATTGTGAGATCATTTCAAAGCATCTTTGGATTGCATGTTTTATAATCCTGATGCCAATTCTTTGCTAGTCCATGGATTTCTTCTAGAGAGTACTTGATAAATGATCATTCAGCTTCACTCAGGGGAAGCTTAATCTCTGTGGAGACTGGTTCGCCTTTGGACAAATGATAGGTCGTTGGCCAACTGATGGTCCTTCAAATACTTAAAGACAAATCCAGTATGTTTTCTGTATCATTTTGTACCAAGGTTCAAAAGATGTGAAGATTATAGCCATAAAAGAGTACATTTTGTTCAGGATAAACAATTTAAAACGGGACAAGTTCGCAGAATCAATAAGATGACGTTTCACTAGAAAAGAAGAAAAATTAATGCAATGATTTGACAGTCTTATATCAATACATGCATTTAGAGGATATGTTGCCAATAGAAAGGCTGAGGAAAATTGTAAGAGTTCTATATCTATCAACAGATGGGGAATGGTAAAACCCAAAGTGAAGGACAGACTTAAAGTGTAAGTTGCACACATTTGAATATGTTTTAAAGGTAAAGTTTATAGATTACAGCATGTTCCTTAAAAGCCATGTTGGTATTCTATTATTCCATTCGTATTGAGGAAATTTTAATAAAATCGTTATCCAAATGTAAGTGTGTCTATACTCATGCATAATAACACATGATTAATTTTTATAATCCAGTCATAATTCAGTAAACAGAGAATAAAGGAGATATGATAATATCCTTCTTAAACATTAAGGTATCATGATAAAAATACATTATATGTTAAATTCAGAAATGTATGTAAGTCGTAGCTTGCCTCTGGATGCAGAGGAGAAGAAATAAGTGTAAACCCAGTTTACAAGTCAGGGAAGATTATTAAATGTACTTGAAATTCTGCTGTTATTAGTGACAGTCATACCTTATATATAACAAAAGTTCCTATACCTGTAGTTTTGCCTCTTTTATTATGTTTATAATCAAACTTTTGTTCTCTTTTTTAAAAAGAGCTGCATTTATTTTTTATTGTAAAGGCCAATTTGCAGAGAGAAAGATCTTCCATATGCTGGTTCACTCCCCAAGTGGCTACATAAACAGTCGACCCAAAACCAGGAGCAAGCTTCCTCCAGGTCTCCAACACAGGTGCAGGGTCCCAAGGCTTTGGGCTATCCTCTACCACTTTTCCAGGTCACAAGCAGGGAACTGGATGAGAAGTGGAGCTGCCAAGACATGAAGCACACACATATGGGATTCCAGTGCTTGCAAGGTGAGGATTTAGCCACTGAGCTATTGCACCAGGTCGTTAATTCTTCCTTATTCAGTGTTACTTTTTTTTCATATACAGTTGTTATTGTAACGTCAGCATAAATGAAAATTTATACTTTTCATTTTTCCAAATGGCTGCATCAAAAGTAAATCTTTTGGAGCTTGAATCATGGCACAGCAGGCTAATCATTAGCTTGCAGTACCGGCATTTCACATGAGTGCTGGTTCAGACCCCAGCTCCTCCACTTTTCCTCCAGCTTCTGCTAGTGGTCCAGGAAAGCAATGGAGGATGACCCAAGGACTTGGGCCCCAAATCCATGTGAGAGACCTGTAAGAAGTTCAAGGTTCCAGCTCAGCCTGTCTCTGGCTGTTGCAGCTATGTGAGGAATGAGCCAGTAGTTGCAAGTTCTCTCCCTCTCTTTCCTTCTCTGTAACTCTAAATTTCAAGTAAAATAAATAGTCACAATAACTTTGTGTATAAAAAAATCAAAATCTTCAATAATTTTAATCTATTTATTATGGATATTTTAATATCAATATTATTGATCAAGTTTACTATAAATATTTTAACCTTTAGGTTCAAGGACTTAAACATTTCTTGCTATTCAATGTGTGTATTTTTGGGAATTTTATTTATCCTTTCTCAAGAGACAAGCCTACACTTACTTTTCTCTTATTTTAAACACAAAATTAATAATAATATCCCTAGTGTATATCTCTACTTTTGAACCTCTGTCAGCTTCTAATACTTTATCTGCAAGTTTTCTCAACATTTTTCTTGGATGTTAGACTATATTATCTTTCAAATTCAATAGATATTAGAGTTCTAACTAACCCAGAGATCATCTAAGCAGATCTCAAGTTCCAGATAAATATATATTATACAAGTCTCAATTTGTAGTCAGTTAGATAATATGAATAGCATAGAGAATAACATGGAAGTTCTGAATTACTCAGTATCTCCTCATATCTTAACATTTCACTATTGTCAAATTCAATACTTGGAAATCAAATGTTTCTTTCATATATTTAATAGTCATTTTAGGTTAATTCAACTAATGAACTCTGATAGCTAATTAAGGGAATCTGACATATTATATATTCAATAGTCCCTAAAAGATTTTGGAAAATGAGATTTTGAAAAAATTAAAAAGTATTTAAAAAATGTTTTATACAAAACTAAAGCCTTGCAAACTTGTCATGACACATCAGTGTGGGACCTTCTTTCCTTCACCAAGAAGCATGAAAACAACCTTCATCAGAGAACTGTGAATTCTGAGCAAACATCAGAAGCACCGTGAATCTTTGATGGTTTGC
The DNA here is from genome assembly GCF_017591425.1 of Ochotona curzoniae. Taxonomy (NCBI): domain Eukaryota; kingdom Metazoa; phylum Chordata; class Mammalia; order Lagomorpha; family Ochotonidae; genus Ochotona; species Ochotona curzoniae. The sequence goes on from NW_024466599.1 coordinate 67,038,035, forward strand.
TAAAAATATACTTGGACATGTTGGAAAGTAAGCAGTGATATACAGAAATGATACATTTCTGAAAGGAACAAGATACTCTTGAAGATGAAGTCTACAGTCAAGGATCTCCTTCAATTCCTTAGGAAAAACATTTATTCTTTTAATGTCCTAATTGAATAAGATTGCCCATTATTAACAGTGACAACAGCAAACACTATAGATGTAAATAGTTCTACCGTGAACCTTGGAATTGCGGGGTTTGTTTTTTAGAAATGAAATTGATCTTTTTTATTTTTATGTTTTGGTTTCATTATACCACAAATATTTTGGTATATATTTGATGATGTCCAAAATTGGCTCACACACAGATTTGTTGGAATGAGTTGGAATGAGTTTGGAAAGTTTTGAGGACTTACACAGTAATTTGCTGCGAATTTATTGTCTTGGATCTTGTTCGTTGATACACTTCATGTACAATGCCTGAAAGCTTGCCGTCTTCAACAACTTTGTTAGTGTCCTGTTGGGACTGGCACTGTGGTGCAGCAGACACTATTACTACTGAATAAAACAATAATTTCAGTTAGGAGTTACTGTTTGGGTTTGGCTACTCCACTTCTGTTCCAGTCCCTGTTAACATGTCTGTAAAAGTAGTAGAACACAGCCCTAGTACTTGACACCTGCCAACCATTAGTGAGCCCAAATAGAGTTCTAAGCTCTTAGCTTTGGTCTGATCCAGACCTGGCCCTTGCAGTCATACAGGGTGTGACCAAGAGACATGAAAGATTTCTCTCTCTCTCTGCCTTTCAAAAGGCAAAACAAAAAACTGAATTTTTTTTTTAAAGTAAAACATGGAAGCAACCGAAATGCCCATCAGCAGAAGATTGGATAAGAAAGCTTTGGTTCATCTACTCCATGGAATACTACTCAGCTATTAAAAAAAACAAAATGCAGTTCTTTGTGGCTAAATGGGCACAACTGGAAACTATAATGCTAAGGGAAATGAGCGAATCCCAAAAGATTAGATACCACATGTTTGCCTTGATTTAACCTGTAATTTTTTGTTTGGTTGTTTGTTATTTTTTGAACCTGTCATTGATACTGTCTCAACCCAGATGTTTCGAAGAAGGGAACTTGCATTATTTTTAACATATTGTTTACCCAATACTATGTCAATTAATTCCATAATGTTGTATATTGATACTGAGGCCTTGTTGGGGCTTTTAACTGACCGGATCTTTACTCTGTTAGACCTATCTTCAGACCATAGAAGGTCTCCCCAAGAGGCCACTGAACTTATCTGGACAATAAGACGCTGAACTTTATGCTAGGCAAGTGTTTGCAAGCAATGAATCTCAACTGAACTTGAACTATGGTTATGCAACAAGGTGGAGGAATCCACCATGGGGGGAGGGGTATGGGAGGGGTGGGGGGAATCCCCAGTGCCTATAAAACTGTACTACATAATACAATGTAAGCAACAATAAAAAAAAAAAAGTAAAACAGAAAAATAATGCTCCAGCCAAATTTAGATGTCTGGAATGGCCTGTCCCAAGGGAATACTGTTGGTAACTATTTAAAATAGCAAAAAACATAGCCATTTAAAATACCCCCAAAATGATCTAAAGACATTCTAAGAATTAAGAAGCAAATAGGTTACAAATATACTAAATTGTGGTGAGAGCTTGTAGCAGATGGCTACAGCTATCGGCTACCTCTTGCTTGTCATACTAAGAGTATGGTAACAGAAGAACCAATTTTAACATGACTGAAAACACTGTGCGACCCATTCCCTCAGTAACCATTAAAAGATACAATACTTCAACATGAGAAACTCATTATCAGAATTTCTTTTCTCTACTCCCAAATGTGAAAAACTGAACTGCTAATCAGTGTGCTTCAGAGCTGGAGACCCTCTTCCTTAAGTTCTTCCCTTTACAAATAGGGCTACCTGTGAAATGGAGTCCAGAATGCTTTGGCATCAGAGTTGTTCAAAATTTCTCAGAGGACCAATGGTTAATATCAGGAAAACTAACTTGAGGCGCCAACAGGCTAATGCACCCAGCTAATGGCTGCATGATGAGAGGATGGTATAACACTCTTGAAGAAATGGGGCTCTGCCCTCCATTTAGGACTGCGACAGGGAGGAGGTCAGGTTTATGACTAACTGGTACAGGCATTCAGTAAGAACAAAGAGCTCCAAAGATCTCAAAGAAATTGAAAATCTAGTGATATGTAACTGTAGCAGTACAGGGTCTTGCCTCTCTAAATACTTAACGCATCTTTACCAAACACTAGAGTCCCTTTACTCCCTGTTCTAGAACCTACTAGCCAAGTTCAGTAACAATAACAGAATGAATTCACAAAACCTGTTAGATGGGAATTCTATGAACCTTTAAAAGAATGCAATCAATATATACAGGATTCATTTTGTTCCTCTTACATTTAAGCTTGATCATAAACTTTTACATCATCACTTACAAATAACACATTGGATTAATTTTTCAGTTCTGATTAAATGTAATTGACAAGTCTTTCCCAACCCAAATTTATAAAATTGAAATCTGTGAAAACAAAAACCAAACTGCAAATTATGGTGTCTATTTTTTTCTGAACATAGTATTTTGAGTAGTAGTTTATTCAGATAAGAAAAGCAGGGGATTTCATTGAGACACAGCAATTTAAGCATTGCTAGCAAAGCAAGCATTCCATATTTTAGCACTAATTCCAGTGTTGGATGTGTATAAAGATGTAAAGTAACCTCCATGATGTTAATTAGTTTTCCTCACTTTAGAAGATGCTTAAAAATATTTTAGAGTGCATGGACACTTCATTTTCTTTACCCAATTTGTTGATGGGCAACAAAATGGATGCAACTGGAAACCATTATGCTTGATGAAATAAGCCAGCCCCACAAAATAATACCATATGTTTCCCCTTATCTGTGGCAACTAATACAGTTAAGATATATGATAGTTATATCAAAGTTAAGATATATCATATGTTTTATTTTTCTTATGTGGTATAATCTGCTTTCCTTTCTTCAGTCCCTAACGTTCTACATGTCTAAGTTGAAAAATCAAACAATTCAGCAAGGAATCTTTGGATATAGTTTTCTTTTAAGCAAATGTCAGACTCACTAGCCATGGTGTTCACCTTCTGTACAGTAATGCACATGGGTGCTGGAATCCATTCATGCCTTTCATTTTGATATGGTTAGACACTGGAGGATGAAAGAGTCACTGAAATTCTGTTCTCATTCTGCTTAGTATGACATGATCAACATCATGTGCCTCTGAACCAAGAGACTTCTATCTTGTACCATCATTCATAAAAAATAGGTAAACAACCTACTTAGCCTGCAGGTTAAAGACAAAGACTTTATGAAAAGATGCATATGTTGGAATGTTTATTGGGAATGCTACCTAGGGGTGAAGCGAAAAGGAGTATTTTGGCAGAAGAACTTCAAACATTAGGCAAGGTTTGCTTACAGATTGACTCCAAGGAAGAGACATGATCTTCAGCCCAGTGATTTATCTGCTTAAAATTTTACAAAAAATACAGTAAATATATGGTGATGTATTACAGAATGTAGTAAAAGTACAAGCTGGCAACGTAAAATTATTTCTGCTAAAATAATGAATTTGCTTTTTTTTTTTTTTTTATTGTTGCTTACATTGTATTATGTAGTACAGTTTTATAGGCACTGGGGATTCCCCCCACCCCTCCCATACCCCTCCCCCCATGGTGGATTCCTCCACCTTGTTGCATAACCATAGTTCAAGTTCAGTTGAGATTCATTGCTTGCAAACACTTGCCTAGCATAAAGTTCAGCGTCTTATTGTCCAGATAAGTTCAGTGGCCTCTTGGGGAGACCTTCTATGGTCTGAAGATAGGTCTAACAGAGTAAAGATCCGGTCAGTTAAAAGCCCCAACAAGGCCTCAGTATCAATATACAACATTATGGAATTAATTGACATAGTATTGGGTAAACAATATGTTAAAAATGCTTCTCTATTCAATGCAATGAAATTTTGAGTTTTAAAAATACTCTGTTTTAATCCAATACTGTCTCAAAATTCTAGGTTACTTGTGCAAATTGTTAACTCTGATAAATTTATGACTCCTATTTAAAAGTCATAAAATATTATTAGTTTGTTAGCTAGTAATAGCAAATTGAACTTTAACATAGTTTTCTCAATTAAATTCTACCTAATATTCACACTTTGATATTTTCTTAAATAAAATTCAGACACCTGAAGTATAGCGTCCAAACATATGAAATACAAACACAGAGCAGCTGAGTTAGAATTCTCACACAAACTCTTATTGTTTCTTTATGTAGGGAGCAATGTTTACTAGCCCCTGCTACAAATATGTGTTCAGAAGGAATAGGAAGGTAACTAAATTTAGATTAAAGGGTTAAGTAAACATTCAGTTTGTGGTTGTGGCAAGAGTAAGATCTCAATAAACTTTAACTATTTTTATTGCATCTATTTCAATTATGTCCAGATTATTCCCTTCTCATAAAAAATATACTCAGGTAAAACAAATCATCACTTGAATCGCTTTATTGGGTTTGTAAGAGCATAGACAATATCTCACTGAACTGTGTATCATCAGTGCCTATTACAGTCCTCAACACACAAAGTGAACATAATCATTTGTTGAAGGAATGAATCAATGCATGCATAATAACGATTTCTCCATATTGCTAAGTTTGAACCAGAACTATAATGCTATACTTAGATATAATTATTGTAAGTTAAGATGTCTTGAGAAAGAAACACAGTATTTGAGTACAGTGGTGGCAAGCATCCGGGAATGTTTGTTCAACAGTGGAAATTTGCGAACATCACACATATGTTGCTCTTACTGCTTTGTGCACTTGACAGAGTCTTTCTTTACTCTTCATTATAAGCATATTAGTATATCAACTGGCAGTGACAAAGCAGTAAAGCAATGACACATTTTCTTATTATTCATGGTGATCAGCACACTGTTACATGAATTCATGCATAGTGACACCTAAAGAAAGATGCCTGATTTCTTTTGCGGGACATCATGGAACAGCTGGTACTGACATACAGCTTGAAGGGTGTGCAAAACTGAATGGAATTGGGAGATGGCAGAGGATGAGGTCTTGGGGAGAGAATTTTGGATAGTCAATCACAGTAGTAATATCTATGAAGTAACATATGAGAATGAGGGAACTAATTCAAAACAGTGTATAATAGAGCTTAGTGTGTTGAAAACTGAGAGAAAGAAAATTAGGGACTAGAAGATGTGAGAGGTAAGATGGGTATGCCTTTGTTCAGTTGCCCCTAAAACAGAGCCTGAGCTCGATGCAGACATATTATTTGGTGGGTTATACAGGAAGTAGATGTCAACGTACAAAAGTAATAAGACAAAATTGGAGAGATAACGTAAGCGTAAGTTATAATGGATATTTCTGTGCACAATGGATGCTCCATATCACCAGGCCTGTTGAGGAGGGCAAGTAAAAGCTCCTAGAATTATGCTCTCAGGAGTGTGAGGAAGATTTATTTTCTGCCAAAAGTCATTGGATATTTGTAAAATCATTTGTGAATCATAGAAAATCAACAACTTAAAAATTAGCATGTTACAGATTTTCTGAATTTCAAGTACAACTTGTGGTTACCCTGGCAGGACAGGACCAAATGACTTAGCACGAGATGAGAATTGAACTTTACCAAGAATTGATATGTACAGATATATATGAAATGGAGACATCAATTTTACTGCTACTGTCAAAATTCTGGCAAAGTAAGAATGATGCATGTAGTTCGTCCCTTCCTTTTCCTAGGTCTCCATTTATAATTCTCTCAGTTTAGGAATAATGTGCATTTTGCCTCCATAAACACTTGTTCTTATATTCACATCTAAGAAAAAATTAGAGCAGATATTTTCTCTTTTTACCACTCATAAAATCAAGTCTAAAGATAGTAAAGAGGTCTAAAGAAAGCAAAGTAGACATGGATAAGGTCATCCAGTCAATAAAAGGCTAAATTAGAATTTTGAAAGCAGTTTCTGTAAGCCCAGTTCCATTTTAATGTGTCCATGTGTGAACATACTAAAGTAGAATTCCATATATAGAGTTCCTTCCTTCTGTGTTTTAAAATGGAATTTATGAATCTATGAATTTAGAAAGCAGAAAGCTCTGAGGGAAACTGTTTCACTGCCTGATTGATAACAGAGCAGGTATATATTTTCTTTAACTGCAAAAAAAAAAATCTAGCTGCTTGTAATAACACACATTTCTGTTTTGTGCTTTCAGGATTCAGAAATCCAGCATGCTGTGTTTAACCAAGGACTGATTCAGCTGAAACATTCACCAAGGCAGTTGCTCTCATCTGGTGCTTGGTTTTGTTTTTCAACACCATTAGTCGTTAGCTGAATCGATTTCTTTATCATCATATTAACATGGCCTCCCCCATTTTAAACCAATAACAACAGGTAAAACTTCTGTCATTCGGTAAATTATTGTGCTTCTTTCCACATTACTCTTTCTTTAAGGTCACCTCTGTTGTAAATAATCTGGATTCTCTTCCTGCCTCTCTGGTCCACTAATCTTGTAACCGTATGGGTTTAAATTTTCAGAGCTTCACTTGTAAATATATATAGTATTGAAATATATATATTTCAACAGATTATCTACGCATAAAAATGACCCTAGAGTTTCTAAGTTTTAGTTCTTTGAATATACAGTTGGATAACAAAGATATAGTTTTTGCAAAATATATGGCAAGAATTTGATTCTGCTCAATAAAGGTTAATTAAGTAAAAAAAGCAAAAGGATAAATATGAGCAACAATTTTTAACGTATCCATATTTCACAAAAGGGAAAATTAGGCTAATATATAGAACATGTAAGATTCATCATATGATTCATGCATGACTAAAAATTGTATTAACTTTATTCATATGAAACTCAGTATCTGATAACTACAAGTCACAAACAGTAATTATTCAGACTGGTGTCACTCAAAAAAGATTATGAAATGATGCAAAACAATGAAAATTCAATTCTATGGAAATCTCCCAGTTGACCATGTTATAAATTTGTTTAATGTCCTTGATGTTTTGGAATGAACTTTTATATTTGTCTACATTTCTGAACTTCGCCTGTACTTCATCACCTTTGACATAATCAAATTTTTCCCTCCTATTTAAACCCCAACACACCCATAGTAGCTGATCACAACCAAAGCTAATCGTCAGTTACATAAATTCCTCCTTTCCATTATGTTCTATTTTACACAGCTTACAGCATCCAAGGGAAAGCTCAAAAGGTAACGTATACAGACCTCTGCAAGGACACAATTTCACATATCTCATCATTGCTTACCCTCTTTTCCTGTGCTTTTCTCTCCTGAACTCTGTCCTTGCCCTTGTGTTTTGATTGAGCTCCTCCACACTGACAGGTTTCTCATAGATATCCTATGAGTGTACTGCTGCCTTCTCTGGAATATCTGAGTAATAAGTTTTTGCTTTTTCACACACGTTGATTTTTCTTTCCTATTTATATTCCACTTCAAACACATGCACACATACCCTAACTTACTACTCTCCTTCTCATCAGCATTCCAGTTGGTAGCTATCTTGAATTATGGCTACTCCAATGAGAGATAATTCAAGGTCATATTAGAAAAGTCCATAATAATTAGAATATTAAAATTGAATTATTAATAAATATTCCATAGCAAAACTGTTTTTATGCCTTCATTTTGCAGTTTTATAGATTACATTGCATTAAATAAACATACTAAATATAAACCAACGAGGGTAATATTTAAAAATATAGTTCTTTTAACAGTATGTTTTGCCAAGGACAAAGTTCTATCTTTTCTACATATGTATTTAATTTCATTCTTAACTACCGAGAACACTGTTTAAAACAACAACAGGCTCCAGCGCATAATGATTAAATCCTCACCTTGCATGTTCCAGGATCCCATATGGGTGCTGCTTCATGTCCTGCATGCCCCACTTCCCATCCAGCTCCCTACTTGTGACTTAGGAAAGCAGTAGAGAATAGCCCGGAGCCTTGGGACTCTGCACCCTGTGGGACGCCTAGAAGAAGCTCCTGGCTCCTGGCTTCGGATAGGCTTAGTTCCAGTCATTGAAGCCACTTGGAGAGTGAACCAATGGATGAATATTTTTCTCTCTCCTCTCTGTAGATCTTACTTTCCAATAAAAGTAAAAAAGAATATGTTTTTTTGTTAAAAGGATAGTATAGCAAAATGGGTGCATTAAAAGTATCATGTTCATTGAGAATGCAAATGTTAATCAAAACCAAAACTTGATTAAAAAAACCTGAAAGTAGCAAGAGTATATGTAATGGAGTAAATTTAAGGAGTTGAAGTTTACAAAAGTCTTGAAATTAAAAAAAAAAAGTTTATTTATTTTTAATTGACAAGTCAAATATACAGAGAGAAAAGAGACAGAGAGGAAGGTCTTCCACCCATTGATTCAGTTCCCAAGCAGTGCCCATATGGGATCCTGGTGCACACAAGGTGGGGCCTTTAGCCACTAGACTAGTGCACCGGGCACTAAAAGTCTTGAAATTTTAACATAGATTTCTGTATACCCGTCCGTGAAAAGGCATACATTCTCCCTTCTCAGTTTTTGTCAATGGAGTTGTATCACAGGAAACACTCTGAAATGAATGCCTAGTGGCAGAACATTTATCAATGGATGACCTCAGTCTATACAACTTTAAGAAAGTGAAAGTAGAACTCTGTAGAATTACAAGGTGACCTGCGATTCATTTGCAACAAGGTCTTTGTAAATCTATGTCGGCCATTGACTGGCATCACAGAAAGAGAGAAAAATAATAAAAAAATAAATAAAAACCTTGGGTCAGATAATTTCTTGCAGCTAATGACAATTCCTGTTGAGAGTGAGAACTATGATTTATCAATAGCCAGTATTCCCAGCCACTGAATGATGAGTAGTACCTTAGGTTTCCTTGCTGCCCTAACAAATCGCCACTTGCGCGTATAAATTCAGCAACATCCAACTGGGTTTTTCTCAGGCTATATCACTCTGACTCTGACGTTTTTACCTCCCTTTTCCTTAAAAGCTGCTTCAGATTACATTGGGTTAAGACAGTCCTCACCATTCTATCACAAAGTCTTCATTCCTGTTGCAGTTTTAAATCTACTTTGTCATGTAACAGACATTTTTGAGGAGCCATTATTCTGCTTATGAGAGATAAACTGATCTTGTAGAAAATATTTGAGTGGTGCACACAAAATATAGCTGCCAGAATTAATGGATGTGTGAATAGGATCCTCTGTCTAAATCTTAGAGTCTGGCACTGCAGTCTGCTATTTGCTGCTTCAGTATGATCACTACTTACAACTTTACTGAATTAATATGTATGAGCCATAAATCAAAACACTGTAAATTTATAATTACATGTTTAGTAAGTTGATAGAGATGTGCAAATATTCCAACAAATCAACATTCATGAATTTTTGTTAACCTAGTAATCCCTAACCTATAACCCCACATAATTTTTGTCAGTTCTCATTTCCACTGCTAGTCTTAGATAGTTTAACAAAATGGGTGTATTAAAAGTGTCATGTTCATTGGGAATGCAAATGCTTTTAATTCCTATAACTTGCAAATTCCGGACGTTTTTTATAAATGTAATAATACAACATTTAGCCCTTTGTATCTGACAAATGTGATATGGCTATAGCACATGTGGTTTATTCATTTGTTGGTTAAAATATGCATACAAAGGCAAATATAAATACATATATACACACATATATATATGTTTTATTCTTTATATTAAATACCAGGGAGTGAAATTTTAAGACCATATGCTAGATACACGTTTCTGTTTCTTTTTATGAAACTACCAGCCTCCTTTCTAAAGTATCCAAATTATTTTTATTCACAAAAGCAATTCTTAAAACCTTCCATTTTTCCACATCTTTGACAACAGTTTCTTGTGTCCTGTTATCTCACTGTACTTCTCAAAAGGAAAGAATATTTTTACATGTGCATGTTGGGCCTTTATTAGTAATCTTTGGTGAAATGCCAGTTTGAAACATTCTGTCTACTGTTTACTTGGAAATTCTGTCTTTTAAATGTAAATTGGAAAAGTAACTTATGTGTTCTGAATGTAAGCACTTTATCAGATAGATACAGGACTTGCAATTATGGTTGTCTTTATTTTACGAATGTTATGGTTGTAAATAGAAAGTTTTATTGTATATTAAACTAACACTTTAAAGATTAACTTGTTTCAAAGTTAAAGTGACAGAGAGAAAAGACATTGTGTGTGTGTGTGTGTGTGTGTGTGAGAGAGAGAGAGAGAGAGAGAGAGAGAGAGAGAGAGAGAGAGAGAGAGATCCTTTGCTTGCTGTCTATTTGTCACACATCCAAGGATGGACCAGACTCTAGCAGGGAGGTTAGAACTTCACTTGGGCCATCTCATCCACTTCTTCCCCAGGAAGTTGGGATGAAAACAGAGCAGTCAGAACTAAACAACACTCTAAGATGTGCTCCTGGATTAACTGGCTCCCAGATTAAATAATGTTTTATGCATCATACTTTGATTCTAAAAGTATGCATAGCCCAAGGTCTTCCTATTAACTCAGGAAGTTTTATTTTATTTTTTATTCTATGGTATTAGCTCTTACATTTACAGATTCAGCTTATTGGACTAATTTTTAACATGATGTGGGGTAAGATCCTAAGCTTATCTTTAATTTCCACCTGGGTACGTAATTTTTCTGTGTCTATTGTTGAAAACGAATCATTTACCCATTAAGCTATTTTTTGTTTATTCTTTGTCAGTGATATATTAAATGTAGGAGTTTATTTCTAGATTTTTGATTTTGTCCCATTAGCTCATGTACGTATCTGTAAATGATTACATTATGTTGAGTACTGTAGTTTGATAGTAAGTTTAGAAGTTATACAATACATGCCTTCTCTTTACTTCCCTTGTAAAAATATTTTAGCTACTTTACAATCAGCTTGATAATGTCAAATGAAAAAGAAATCTACTAGTAAATATATGGAGATTGTATTAAGCCTATAGATCAATTTGGGGAAATTTTCATTATAAAATTATTGATTTTTCCAGTTTATATCTATGATAACCCATTGTGGCCACTTGGGGGATGAAGCAGTTGATGGAAGATTTTTCTCTCTGTCTCTCTTCTTTGTAAATCTGCTTTTCCAATAAAGATAGGTAGTTCTTAAAAAAAAAAGTGATATCAGAAATGATGTAATTACAACCCAGAGAATAAGATTTAATTAAAAAGCAGAATAAATAGAAACTAAAAAGTTTAGGTCTATAAAATCAGGAGCACTTCTGAGGAATTATTATGTACCAGCAATCTTCTAAATGCTTGACTTATTATTTCTCAATTATTTCTCACATCCATCCTGTACAACAGATTCTGCTATTACTCCCCTTTCTCAAATACGCTGCCTATGTCATGAAGTATTCAGTGAGCTAGTAGGTAGTGTAGCTAGAATCCAAACATGAGTGATCAAATCTAGATAGATTGTAGAAATCACATTTTTAAACACTGTGTTATGTGCATCAGGAGGAACAGCTTCCAGGCTACTATTCGGTAAAATCAAAGACAAGGTGGAAAGGTTAGAACACAAGCTGCTGGGATAACCACCATCTACTTAATGCTGAGCTGATGTTTCTTCCTTGTAGTTATATAAAATATGCATTATTTCATACGATGAAGCTAACTATGGAAAATAAAAATAATTCTGGACAGCTATTGTTATACAATATTTGAATTTATAACACGTTGCTTGGATTAATCATTTAATTCATTCAACACTCACTATGTATCAGAGGCTGCAATGTGCAAATAAATGTGAAGTTAGTTGGAATAAGACACTGTACAAATGAGATGATTTATGTAATTTGTGTATAGATATAATCTTTACAAGATATTAGGAGATAGAATTATTAAGATAATCTCCCTAAAGTAATAATATAATGAGCTAAATATGCTTCCTCTAACCACTCTTTGGCTTTTTATTCTATATGTAACTCTATCACAGAGAAACATAAGCCAAGTATGTAATTCATTATTTAAATTATTCTATTTGTTATCTTATATCTATATTTAAATTGGACGGGGACAGTACTTATTAAAAAAAATGCCCCCATGCTTCACATTATGCAGGTAATATCATCTATAAAATGTCTAACAGGTATACGAATTTTTTAAATAATCTATAATTATCTTCTGATTTATTTTATTTTATTTTTTAAACATTGATTACATAGCTGAGTGATGTGCACACCTATGTGGGTGGGAAGGGGCAAGGAATGAAGGAAGGTGGGTAGGACAAATATTTCAATTTTTCTTCTTTACTGTGTCCACAGGGAAGAAAACAAAGTTGGCCATTCCTTGCTGTCAAACCATATCAGCACCCAAGGATGAGAAAAAGTTCATTTTGTGACACACTAGAGATGCTGATGTGGAGAAGACTGCTCTAAGTGTGTTACTTAAGGGCTTTTGATAGTTCTGAGATGTCATCCACTTCATTGCACCAGGCTTGAGACAATCTTTGCAAGGTCTATTGGCTCATCAAATCCACTTTAGTACACCCACAGGCCCACGAACACTTTGCAAAGTTTGGCCAGTAGAGTGTTCCAACCTGTTCAGCTTTCCATCCTCTGATGAGGAAATCAGTCCTCTCTTAGCCTAGATGAGCTGCCTGTCATGTCCCCAGTGTGCATCTTGGCCTGCTGTCCACAGCACAGGCATCAGAAACTGTGCAGGCCCAGTTCTGACACATGTACTCCAAGGTTGGACCATTTGTGTTTTGATTTTCTCTGTGGTTGGGGTTTGAGTCCAGTCAGCTAGCTGAGGAGTCCCCCAAAGAAACCTCACCTGTAATGACCTCAGACTGGACCATTATGTGCACCAGCTAGTGCAGGGTTAGCCTCAGTATGTAACTTGTACCAACCAATGCACTTAGCAGTAGATGCAGCTGCCTGGTCAATTTCACCCCAGCCCCAACTCTCACATGAAACTGACAGGTGCCCAGACTAGCCAAGCCTTCCACATGCCTGGTCTATATACATGCCTGCAGGTACAGTGGTTCAGTTGGGATGATCTCCAATAATCCCCACCAGGATGGTTCTCAGCCCTTGCTTTTGCATATGCTGTCATGTATTGCACCCTATCTCAAACCAAATGCATCCCATCTGATTCCTACCAGCACCCATGCTTGCTACAGCCCAGCCTAGCCCAACATGCCTCCAGACCCAGCCCATACACAGGATGATGTGCACTGCCCCCTTATCCAGCCTGGTCTGCCCCTGGATCTTGCACTCACCAGCAGAAGCTATAGCCTAGAGTTCCCACAATTTCCCTACCATGCCTCAGATCTTGTACTTTCCAGAGTGTAATGCAGTCCAGTCTGACATAATTCACACCTTTTCTGGGCACTTGCCAGTGGGTGCTGTGGCCAAGCCCAGCCAGCCAGCACCCATTCTTATCCTAATGCACAAATCCAACATGTACTGCCTCCAGACCAGCCAGTCCCTAGTACCGCTTTCACATTCATTCACCAGTGGAATCAGCAGCCCAGGAAAGAATTGCTGAAGTTCCCCTGCCAGGCCTGTTCTCAGCCCAAGACTTATGCATGATAACAGGTGCTGAAGCCCAGTTTGAGATGGCTTCCTCCATTTTGGCATTTGCCAGAAGGTACTACAACCTGGCTTAGCCTGGCCTGATCCCTCCCCAACTCTGCAATGGGTGCAACAGCCAAGACCAATCTGTCCCACTCCCAGCCCTCACGTGAATTGGTGAGTATTGTAGTTCAATCCAGCCTTGCCTGATCCCATCCTGACTCTTAGTCATGTCAGTGTGTGCCGTGGACTAGCCTAGCTTGGCTTGCCCCCAGATCTGACTCACACAAATGGAGAGAGGTGCTGCAGTCCATACTGGTCTCATACTCACCTGTAGGAACTGTGGCCTTGCAGGGGAGTTCCCCAATATCCTGTCTGGCTCAGGATCTCATGTGTGATGGAGTACTGCAACCCTGCTTAGCATGGTCTATTATCAGCTGCAGCCGAGTTCAGCTTGGTTCCCTGTGTCAGGTAGGTTCTGGTCAGGTGAGTTCTACAGTCCAGTCTGGCTCAGCCTGTAACCACCCTCAGCTCTCTGCATAAACCAATGGGGTACTGTAGTCCCACAAGTTCCCTACAATATCTGCCCCCAAGATCAAGTACTCTGGCATTCTGATGAATGCTTCAGACCAGCCTGTCCTGGCCTACCCCCTGCCCTGACACTTACAAGTGGGTACTATGGTTTAGCCCAGCAAGGAATGCCCTCCACCCACTTTTATGTGTGCCAGTGGGTGATGGGTAATATTTTTTTTAGCCCAGTCCATGTCTCCCATGTGCGTGGGTATCTTGGCTTGCTCTATACATGTCCTCTGGTTTCCTCCCTCTAAACCACTCTGTCTCAACTCCTTTGTACCTGCTAATACAGTGGTCAGGTCCAAAGACGTCCCGAAAAGTCATTACTCCCTTGTCAAATATACCCTCAGTTGCTTCCATTCCAATATGTCCCCAGGTTCACTACCCCAGGCAATTTATAGCCTTCACCACATACCTTTAAAAAATGGAGTTAAAAAAAAAGAATAGATAACTATATTGGCATGGTGGTATAGTTAACACAAATTTGGCATAAATTTGGATTTTATCTATGGATATGGGCAGAAAAGACATAATTTTTGTTTGTATTTTAGACACTAAAAATATAGGAGACAAAATTCCTAGTTTTCCACAGCCTAAAATTTGAAACCTCTCTGATCATATTTCATTTTTTAATTTAATCATTTATTTACTATATAAGTGGAATCATCTCATTTAAAATTGATGAAAAAAGCCAGATATGAATCTTATTACATACTATAACTTTACATTCTCTTATTTTCTCTCTTGTTTTATTTTATATGGCATATTTTCAAGTCATATATCTGAAAATAATATGATTAAACCATTAAGAAAATCAACCTTTCCTCCCTCCCGCAAATTTGACACATTTCTCATCCTCAACTACTTCAAATACATAAATCACAACTTCTATTTATTAATATCAGCACTGAATTTAGCATTTTAGCTCACAATTTCATATGTAAGTTTTCCTTTTAACTTTGATTGCCATAACTTATTTGCTGCTTCTTCTTTGAAAATTACTATTATTAAAACATACATTTCTGTTTAATGATTCAAGTATTATAAATTAATTTTCATTTTATAACCGAACGACCATAATCTGTGGTCTATAAGTTGAATATTTACAAAGTCAGTTCTATATTTCTTACACTTATATTGTCAGTTGCTCTAGTGAAGATTTTATTTCACACTTCAGTTTCTTGTTTAGATAATGTTATTACCTTTTTTCTATTCCACCATTTCACAGATACAGTTTATACTTTATTTTTACTATAAAACCATTTTAGTAGACACATTTATACTCTTATTTCATTCTGTCTAATAAATACGTTCCTCATGTTACTTTCATGAGGGCTATAATTTCTTTTCCTGGAATCCTGAATTGTTTCCTCATATTTACTGAACACTGAGCTTTATTTAATATTATAACTTTGGATGTGTATAGTCAAAGTACGTACTTGACCTTAGCAACATGAAGAGATCTAAAATGGATTGAATCCAGAGGGAGAGAAAAATTAATCTCCAGTTGTTTGCTTGCTTGGGGTTTTCAGTTAAGAAGACACGGTGAAGCTATCACTAAATGAGGTTAACCAAAATAAGAAGAATTTGTATCCAATACTAAAAGAAAACTACAAAGCATAGAATAGTAGGGGTGGGTGGCAGAAAGTTGCTTCCAGAGAATTATTTAAAATAAACTTCATGGCATTTTAGTGTGGTGTTAAGATACTGCTTGGGATGGCTGCATCTCACTTTGAAGTCTCTAGTGCCTGACTGGGCTCCTCTGATTCGACCCTTGCTTCTTGGTAATGTGTATTCCTGGAGGTACCAGAGGAAAGGTTAAATATTTGGATTCCTGCCACCATGTGGGAAAAATGTTATGGAGTTCTGGGATTGTGGTTAGCCCTGACATTTTTGGGAACGAATAAGCACATTGAAAATTTCTCTTTCTCTTTCTCCTTCTTTCTCTCTCTGCCTTTTAAATTAAATGGAAAAAATGAAAAGATAGCAAAAATAATTTACATAATCATTCTGTTCATGTATTTATTGAAAGTTATATTTGGGTAAAATAATTTTATTATAAATATAGGCATTAATAAAATATTATTGTTTATATCCATCTTTTTTCTCAAATTTAAGTTGCAGAATTTTCAGTCTCTAGAATCAATTGAAGAATGAATTTGGTTCAAAATTGTAGCTTTCTCAAATATCCCTATATTTTCAAGTTACTTCAGGTTGCATAAAATTCTAAGAATTTTCTGAACTACTTTTGTAATTTCTTCTGATTAAAGGGGGAGGAAGAGGAATAACTTAATTTTATGAGATAGCACTGAGTCCAACCTTCATTGAAGAATTCTCTTGTGCTCTCTTAATGGGCATTTCAAAATTTCTTCATTTGAACAGATAATACTTGAATAAGAAATTCTTAAACTGTTTATCTGCTATGTTGAAAAATTATCACAATGTTGTCCTCCAGAGGAAATTTCTCCATAAAATAAAAAAGAGAATATTTTCCTTGATTCTTTCCAATGGTCTAGGTGAATAAGGGGAATTGGTAGAAGACGAGTTATGCATGAAAAGCAATCTGTGTCCAAATAACAACTATGAACACACTGAGGAATCCATTTGTATAGCACTTTCCAAATTATCATAATTTACTCATAAGCTACATACTTTCATCAAATTTGTAAGATGATAGGTAATAGTGATTTAAAATATAAATTAATATTCAGCACAATGTCAGACATGTGTAAGCCAGCAAGTATATATATATATACTTAAGAGAGTATATGTACTTTAAGGGAGTAAGAAACTTTAGTAACACACAAGAGTGTATAGACTGCACAGAAAATTTGTTGACTGATTCTACAGAGATGATCATGGTAAAAGATTAGAGCTTCATTATGGTAAAATAATGGAGACAGAAGTGAGAATGTAAAAAAAAAAATGAAGTGACTTAAATAAGTTCATTGAAGATAAAATTACAAGATATTTATTCTGTTCACAAAATTTTTTAATCCATGTATTTCAGCATAAAGATGGAAATGAAAAAGAACATGTGGAATAAGAAAAACTAAAATAGCAAAACATATAAACAAGTTGCATAGAGCATTAGCAAGGTTTTATGACTGGAACAGAAATAAACATAAAGGAAACAATAGAACAAAACGACCCTGACTCAATGTGGTAGACTGCCAGTCACAACAGTTTCTCTAGAGTTTTATGTTACAGTTTGACAGAAGAATTTCATTTAGAGAATCTAAGAATTCAGCTCTTCATTCTGAAACAGAGAAGAGGAAAGAGCAGCATCTGTTACTTTCCATTTAATGTTTCTATATAGACCCAGGACACAGAAAACAGACTGAAACTAAAAGCACCTGTGTTCCTTACAATTCTGTAAAACGTCTCCTCCCAATTTTTCCCACCAAAGGTCACTGCTATCAATTTATGACTTATCATCAGATCAGGATTTATCATTATTGCTTTCATGAAACTATTGTTATCATTAGAATTTCATCAGCAAAAAACTGTGATGGCATCATCCCCCACCCACAGAGCTTCAACTAGTTTCAAAAGGTAAATGTGTGTTATTGCTTCAAAAGGAACCAGCATAGTGCTCTAGTCCAGTAAGCATCCAGGTTTCAAACAGCTCTGTTTGCATTCCCTGCTGACTGCTGTTAACACATGGAAACAATGCACATTTTTGAAAGGGGAGAATTCCTTTATTAATTTATTTTTCAATGACTGAGGGAGGATTTATGTAAAACTCATCAAGAGTGATCCGATCTTGATGGAAATGGCAGTGCAATAGAAAACTTTTTAAAGCCTTTGCTTCAATTAGTTAAAACTTCATGATGCAGTGCAAATAACACTGG
This sequence comes from Ochotona curzoniae, assembly GCF_017591425.1. NCBI lineage: Eukaryota > Metazoa > Chordata > Mammalia > Lagomorpha > Ochotonidae > Ochotona > Ochotona curzoniae. The sequence continues at coordinate 67,056,098 of NW_024466599.1, forward strand.
AACCAGAGTTAGGGGATTCACCTTCTAAAACCCTCAAACCTTTAGGTGAACTTGGACAAGAACTGATTTTCCAGAGTCATTTTGTAGAACATTATGCTCTTAATATTGAGATCTAAGATTGTTCTTGGTTTTCAAATTCTACCACTTTGAATTCAGGGATAATGCTTTACTTCAAAAGCTTAAAATACAAAAGATAAACACAAACAAAAATACATGCTGAGCTGATAAGTAAGGGTTTAGCAAGCTAAGAACTCTAATCTATAGGACTTTTATATAATAGGACATTATGTCACAGAGACTCTTACTCGGCAATTTTATAGTTTTTCAATGTTTTTTTTTTCTTAGATTTATTTTTTTTTTTATTGGAAAAGCAGATGTACAGAGAGGAGGAGAGACAGAGAAGAAGATCTTCCGAGGCTTTGGGCTGTCATAGACTGCTTTCCCAGGCCACAAGCAGGGAGTTGGATGAGAAGTGGAGCTGCCGGGATTAGAACCAGTGCCCATATGGGATCCTGGCACGTTCAAGGCGAGGACCTTAACCACTACGCTATCGCACTGGATCCCTAGTTTTACAATCTTATTAAGCTGATTTTCAAGAACTTGTGTAATTTGATGGCCATGTTAGTCCCTGTGTAAGAATTCTTGCTTTACTGTGAAACTTTCTGAGAAAGTTGGTATGGAAATGTTTTTTATGTACTGAAAGCAAAAAAATATTTAAATTACATGCACTGAAACTATGCATTATTCACCATTACTTTTTGTCTTAAAGTTTTAATGCAACAATTGCTTGAGATTCTTGGTTTTTATTTTATACATCCAGTTTTTGTTGTCCCAGATTAAAGCACTCACAAAACTGCTTGTGATGGCTTAGCTAAATAAACTTTTATGATAGAGACAATCATTTATTAAGCTATTTTCAAAACATGACAAAATCTTCAGAACACAAATTAATCTTATCAAGGCACAAGATGATCTTGCTTTTCTTACTAGATCCAAAATTTGTGTAGATTTTATTCTAGGATAAATGCATGATTACAGTAAAATAATGTTTTTTTTTTTAATCAGGTAGATCAATTCTGAAATTGAGTTTATCAACAAATTTGGTTATTCGGGCTTGAGATAACTTGATGATGTGACATATTTGCAGGTGAATGGTACTTAGAGAAAATACTATTTTGGAAATCAAGAACTATGTAATTATTGATCTGATTTTTTAAAAGATGCATTCATTTATTAAAACACAGACTTACACAGGGAGTGTGAAGGTGATAGAGAGACAGAGGGAGAGCAGCACTCCTGTCTGCCACATATCTTTCCAGATGGCTACAATGGCCAGGGCTTTCCACAGCAAAGCCAAGAGCCAAGAACTTCATGTGGGTCTCCCACACAGGTGCCAAGGGCCCAAGATACTTAACATTTTTCCCATTCTTTTCCTGTAGGTCATGACCAGGGAGCTGGATAAACAGTGCAGCAGCCACGATGTAAATGGAAACCCGTACTGAGATGTTAAGTTTGAAGGGGGTGGCTTTATTCAGTTTGCCACAAAGTCATCTTTTTATCTGAATTTTTGGTAACTACATAATGAATCTCTTTAGTTTCTTTTTATACATAACATTAGAAAAAATGAATAAAACATCCTTTCCTTAAAGTTGTTGTTGTTGTTCTTGTTGTTGTTTATGATAAAATCGTCCCGGTTTCTCTGTTCTTAGAAATCTGTATGGAACTAGTTAAATTTAAGTTGACCTAGAACATTTTCAGAGAGAGAATATCTGTGTAATAATGAGTGGCACTAAATAATTCATTTGTGGACTACCTGTCCCTGAACAAGTAATGAACCATATAATTACAATGGATTGTGATGATGTTCAAAAACACAGTTGTTCACAATGTTGTTCATCTTCTTTTGGCAGCATATATACTTCTGCAAAAATTATTTTGAGTTCTAACTTTCTGAAATTTACCAACTGAACTTCACATATCAATGTTACAAGAAAAAATATTACTGATAAATATGAAAAGATTTGATTGGACATGGAGCTGTATAGCTTGTTTTGACGCTGTCAGCCATAGTTCAGTTTGGAAAAACAATAGGGCCCTGCACCTGTGTGGGAGATACTGAAGATTCTTTTGGCGGATCTGCTCAGCTCTGGCCGCTGCAGCCATTTGGTGAGTGAACCGTGGAGGATTTTTCTCTGTCTCTCCTTTCGGTAAAAATGTCTTTCCAGTAAAAACAAATAAATCTTTAAAAAAAAAAACCGGACAACAGAAATTGTAAAGTAGCTACTTGTCAGAAAAACAGAACTAACAGAGTAAGAGAGGGAAAGACAGAGAAAGGGACTCTCTTCCACTGGTTCACTCTCCAAAGGGCAACGATCCCAAGCTCCAAAATATAAGATGTGGGTCTTTAAACGATGGGTTTAACCACTATGTGACAATTTCCACCTAAATATCATTTTCTTTTAGATTCAGCATTGGAGATCATTTACTGGGTTAATTTTGTTCCACATAATATAATCCAGGTTCACCCAAGTTTCTCAAATGGCAACATTCCTATGTGCTTATTGATTTATTTATCTCAAAGGGTGAATAAATTCCACTGAGTATAATTATTCTTTTGTTCATTGATGAGCATGTGAGGATAACAGCATCTTTGCTATTATGAAAAATGCTACAATGAATGTCACAGTACAGATAACCTTTTGACTAACTGAACTGAACTCCTTGTATATACAAAGATATTACAAAAAAAATCGTGAATGGTTAAAGGTGTTCATTTAGATGTAACTGCTGAAATCCATTTAGCATTTTTTCGTAATATACATTTTTCGCAAAATGATGGTTACCCATTTATTCACAAGTAGTATTTGTAGATCGCATGGTCAATTTTAGGTTACTATTCTCTATCCTTTTTAATACTGAATTAAATAACATTCTAATAAACAATATACAAGGGTTCTCTTTTCCCATTTCTTTATCAGCACTTGTTATGTTGCCTGGTTGATAAGAGCCATGTAACAGTTAAGGGACATCTCATTTTGCTTTTATTTTGTAGTTCCCTGATGATGTTACTGATCATGTTGTTTCTGGTTATTTGTCTATATCCTTTGGGTAACTTTAGAAGTCTGTTACCAATTTTAAAATTGTATCTCTTATTCTTATGCATTGAGTCACCATACACACACACACGTAGAAACATACATATGCATAATTTTAGATATTCACTCTTTGCTAATATACTTCCCATAATATATTATGGGTTGCCTCTTTTCTCAGCCATGACATATTTGAGTGTTTATTTTGAGTCTGTTTCTATGCTTTTGGAATGAAATCTTACAATGAAATTAAAGGGCAATATTCTTAATCTACATTGGTATAGAAAAATATGAAAAGCTACCAGCAAAACAAGTCACCAGCTCATTAAGAGGATTTATCAGCTACATCAAGGGAAATTTATTCTAGGATGATTTAATATAAACATATTAGAAATGTGTTATGTTACAATGTGAGAATGAAGGGGGAAAACTTGATCATCTACATATGTAGAAAAGGAACTGAAAATCTGCTCATCCTTTAATGGTTAAAAATAAATTCAGCAAACAGAGGTTAAAGTATACACCATGAACACAATTATATCTTAATTATATTTCTGACTTTATAAAATATAGATAAAAGTTTATATCCAGATAATTTATAGTAAAAATAGATTTTCATGATAATTCACATTTAGCAAATTATCACCATGTTATTATTATTCTTTTTCTTGATCTATTTTATTTTGTACTTAAAAACACACACACACACATTTGTAGGGCCCACATTATGGTCCTTTGTGGTGCTGGGAATCCCATACAGTGCCACTTTGTGCCCTGGCATCAGCTTCACTCTAACGACCTGGGAAAAATAGTGACAAATGTAACAAGTCTTTGAGTACCTGCCACAAGTGTAGGAGACCTGCAGGAAAATCATGGTTCTTGGCTTCAGCTTGGCCCAGCACTCTCCATTGTGATCATCTCAGAATTGAGCCAAAGGACAAAAAGTACAACTCGCTGCCCTTCCTTTCTCTCTTTACAACTCCTTCAAAAATAAATAGCTAAATCTCTTAAGGAAACCCAAGTTTCATTTGAATAAGGGTATTCTTACCTTAAGTTATTCCATAGATTCACGCATATTGTTGTATTTTGAGAGGATAAAATATGGAAGAGAGAAACATCCCAGCAAATTCTGGGGCTTCATTATTTCATCACAGTAAATGAATTATGTTTTGATCTCTAAAATAATGTATGGCATACATTGATAATAATAGACTGGTACACATAGGAAAAGATTTTCCAACCTTCTGTAAGCTATCTGGGAAGAGTGAGGCAGTGAAGGATATTTACATTCCCCAAAGGATTGCAGAGTAGAAAGTGAAGCATAAAGTACTTTTGATGAGTAAATTATCCACAGATAGGAAACATATGAGTGAGATCTACTAGATGGTACACAGCAAGTAATTTGGGCTAAGATAAAAGTGAAAATAAAGCTAAGTTAGCAATTTGGAAAGAGGTAACAGCACAATAGCCTAGTGGCTGGATCCTTGCCTTGCAACCATGGGCTTCCTTTAAGGGGGTTAGTTTGTGTCCAGGCTGCTCCATCTCCCATCCAGCTCCCTGTTCATATCCTGGGAAAGCAATATAAGATGGGCCAAAGCTTTGGGAGCCTGCACCCGTGTGGGGGGCCCAGAAGAAGCCCCTGACTCCTAGCTTTGGACTGGCTCAACTTCTGCCTTTGAAGCCACTTACAGCATGGACCAGTCAGTGGGTGGAAAATCTTTCTCTTTTGAAAGAAATAATAAGAGTTGAATATCAAATCCCAGGGCAAGCTTTGCTGGAGTAAGAAGCAGCTTGATAAAAATAATAATTTCAAGAAAACATGGTGAATCTAACGTTTTTAAGTGTGATGTATGCTGATTCAAGGAGAGAAGAATCAAAGGTGCTATACTACAGTGGCTCAGAGTTTGGAAACTGCTGCCAGGAAGAGTCCTGCCATGTGAGAGTCCTAGCTGAGCTCCAGAAACACTGATTTATATGTGTCTCAGATCCCCTGTTTATGAATGATACTAAGATCACAATTACTTACTTTTTTAGTGTCAAATTATAATATAGTAACTAAATCAAAACATATTAACAAAATCAATATTCAGGTGACAGAGCAATATGATGATAAATTTACTTTAATGAGCCTAATCTAATATTTTTGATATAGATTAATCTAGTTTGATCCTCAAACATCTAATTATGTATCATTTTCATGTCTTTATTTGGGAGAAAATTAAATTTTTTGGACAGATGAGGATTTATTCTAAACTCGTGAAGATGACGATGGACTTTGGATACATACTAGCACACTTGAATTTATTAATTACAGAATCAACAGTTATTTACATGGAATCCAATTAATTTTTAAGAGTCCATTATTTACAGATAACTGAAGAGGAAGGAGATTTCATTCTTGGTAATGTATAGTGAGAATATTAGGTCAAGGTTAAAAGGGATTTCCATTTTGCAACAGGAGTTCAACATCACATCTATACAGTTCATTGAAGAAATTTAATGTTCAGCTTCTCCTTGCCTTTCTATGGATACTGGGTTTTTGTTGCTCCCCAAACCAGATTTATTCTAGACACTAAGAAAACTGCCATTCTCATGGGCCCAGTGGCATGGCCTAGCAGCTAAAGTCCTCACCTTGAACGCCCCGGGATCCCATATGGGTGCCGGTTCTAATCCCAGCAGCTCCACTTCCCATCCAGCTCCCTGCTTGTGGCCTGGGGGATGGGGGGGCAATCGAGGACAGCCCGAAGCTTTGGGACCCTGCACCTGTGTAGGACACCCAGAGGAAGTTCCTGGCTCCTGGCTTCAGACCGGCATAGCACTGGCCGTTGTGCTCACTTGGGGAGTGAATCATCGGATGGAAGATCTTCCTCTCTGTCTCTCCTCCTCTCTGTATATCTGACTTTCCAATAAATAAATAAATCTTAAAAAAAAAAGAAAGAAAGAAAACTGCCTTCTCCCCAATTTCCCTGTTTCTTCACAGCACTATGCTTTTACAAATGGTTCTGGATATAAAGGCCTGTTAAATTCTTTTAAAGGTTGCTGTTTTCTTAGAGGAGCTATTAAGAATAATGGAGTTGTACATGTGCAAAAAGGAGACTTTTGACTTGCAGATGAAACCTGCTGCCAAGGTTATGAATCAAGAATTGGAAAATGAGCAGGGACTGAAGGGCTGTTAGCTTACACATCTAGGGTTGGATGTGCTCTGATACCAGTTCCTTTTTTTTTTTAGATCTTTAAAAATATTTATATTTTAACATTTTATTGTTATTATTTTTATTATTATCATTTTATGATACAGTTCCATAGGCTCCTGGCATTTCCCTTATCCTCTCCCCAAATCCCTCCCCCCACTTAGTTGCTCTATATCATTACTAACATATAGTTCTTCATACACAGTCATATGTCCATCATTGCGGGTACGGACAATGGCAGAGAGTCCAGCATCCTATTATCAAGATATAGCACACAGTTTCATTGCAAGTCCATCTTTGTCTGGAAGTAGAAATGCATACTACATTGTATCCTCATATCTGGATGTTAGTCTCCAATTTACAGCTACTTTACATCCTCTTAAATGAAAAGTCATAATACAAAATCAACAATAAAGAGAAAAATAGAAATTTACAATGCCATGAAGTTAAATGACATGTTACTAGATATGACAGTCTCCATTACACAGCTACTATACATGCCCATAAAAGAAAAGCCACAAAACAAAATCAACATTTGGGAGAAAAAAGAAATGAACAACACCATGAAGTTAAATAACATGCTAAAAAATGCCTAACGTGTAGCTGAAGAGATGAAAATCAAGAACCTTCTGATGCCAGTTCTAACAGAGCTATTCTGAGTCCAACCAATCAAAAACTAACTTTTTGAGTTGTCTAATTTTCAACTTCTCATTTCTACCCATAAAATTTTCCCCAAACTCCTATTCAGAATGGAGATTTGCGTTTTATTTCTTGTTCTCTTTTGCTGGCCAACACTGAGACCAAATTTAATTCTCCATTTGAAAAGTTAAATTTACTCTCTGTGATCCCCTTCGCATTTCATTCTGACTCGCTCTATTGCATTAACTCTCCCATGCTAATTATTTAGTTTTACACCCATACCTGGCATTTACAAAATGTTGAGTAGTATATTCTTAAAGTGAATTTTCCCTTGGTGGAAGACTTAGCTTTTAGAGGACCTGAATCAGATAGTTTGCATCATTTTCGCATCCAATCCTTCATTGATTGTATGCACTTTCATCACTTTTCATTCAAAGTAATATAAACCTGAACGACATTCAGGCAAAGCATGTGACCATGTGCTTCTTCATAAATTCTGCAGAGAGACAATCATTAATGCTTATCTGGAATCTTAGATCTATAGGGTCAGAATATTGAGACTGATCAATAAATTATTTCCTTTTCTACCCAATCCCACCCACATGGAAATTCATAAAGCTTACTAGGGAATAGTTCCATGAAATTGCAGAAAATTTGTTCTTGATGCAAAGCAATTTGAGAATGCCACGGCATGTTATTTTCCCCTCATTTCTTAATCTGCATAGTCCTTCATTGTTGACTCCTGGACTTGTACTTCTAATGCAGTGGCAATTCACGAAATATCTGTGTCAGGTTGTGCTTTGTGAAAAAAAAATAGTGACTTGGGCATTACTTAATAGCTAATTACTCTCAAATTCATACAGTACTATCCTTGAAGAGCAAAGTAAAGACCTTTTTGCCATGATCAACCTGGAATTAATGAATCTCATATTTATTCATGCTCTCACAATACATTAAAGCTTAGTATCCTCTTATAATTCTACAACTTATGTTTCTTTGTTTCTTCCTAATTTTTCTTCTTTTTTTTTAGGTTTTACAATTCTTTGATGTAGATCATAAGCAGTCTGACTCACATTGATTGTTGATTCATTGGTTACATCACAATATCTTATTGCATGTAATACAGGCTGTTTGAGGTTGAAATAACATTACAATTTACAGGTACTATTTTTCAGATTGATATCATTTCATCTTAAATTAAGGCAAACATGTGGTATCTAACCTTTTGGGATTGGCTCATTTCCATTAGCATAATGATTTCCAGTTGGGCCCATTTGACCACAAAGAACTGCATTTCTTTTTTTTTTTTTTTAATAGCTGAGTAGTATTCCACGGAGTAAATGAACCATAGCTTTCTTACCCAGTCTTCTGTTGATGGGCATTTCAGTTGCTTCCACGTTTTTGCAATTATTGATTGTGCTGCTATGAACAGAGGAGTGCATGTTGGTTTCTCGTGTAGCAGGTGTTTTGGATATAATTTTTATAATATAATTTTCAATATAATACTATTGCTATTATATTTAACAGTGTAACATTATAACAGCTATAATCTGTGGATGTTTGTCAGAGTCAAATATTAGTAGCTTAAATTCATATTAAATCTCCTGGTACTGTTCCATGCATGAATTTAGTAAAAATACATAGTACATATTTAGTAAGAATATGTAGTACCTATTTTAACATATTAACTTTTAAAAACTTTACAATATCTGCAGAACAAAGAAAGATTAGGAAAACAATTGATTATTTTTATTAGGAAATTTAACAAAGTCACATTAACCTAGAGACAAAAAAGTAAGAAAATCATGAAATTGGAACAGGTGATATTTTGTGGATTTTTTTTTGGTAGTTGCATAGTGATATATAAAATATCCTTAACTCCAAATTATTAGTATCTGCCAAAGCCCAAATATTTTAAATTTATTATGCCAAATTATTAAATATCTGCTACTGAAGAAATTGAGTTAAACTGAAAGAATGACGACTCAAATTCTGAAAAAACAACAAGATGAAATAAAGTACACAGAAGGAGAGAGTTAATATTGTAAAACAGTAAATGAAATGTACATAAATGTTAATAGAAAGGACAAATAATATTGGAACTGTCATAGGCCTAGATGGAAAAGTATGTGTAACTAGGAAGTGAAGAGTTGACAGGATCATAGCATGATTAGGTTACATCTAAAGTGTTTTAAAACTGATTTACGATCATTAGATAATAATACAGTTATGTAAACTACATACATCCATAGATACACACACATATATGTATCTATAAACAGGTAGGCAGGGACATAGGTATGGATATGGATAGATACATTGTGTTGATATAATGTGCTCCCATAGTCTGCTATTTTTCTTTCTCAGTTAACTAAAGCTAAAATAATCCATTAGATTTCAGCATAAGGAAAATTCTTTCATTTTTCTAAATTTTTGGGATGTTTCCTAAATGTTCAGATTTCTTCCTGAATTTAGATAGTAACACAAAAAAAACGAGAATTACAGTCTTCTTATCTATGTCATAAATTACAAACGTTATCGTTCGGCTATGCTAAGAGGAAATAGTGACATTTTATAAAAAAGAAAAATAAGTCTGCTGAAGAAACTTAGTTATTAAGCTTAACTAGGCAATTTATTTTTCTTGAAATAATATCAAATCATATGTGCTGCGTATCATTCTTGCACTGCAGAATGATATATGAAGAGGATCAAAAGATTAAAATCTTGAATTGGGCTTAGGCAATTTTCCATTACAGTCTGTGTCATGGAAATGGATACATTTCATTGTGATTTTGTTCTTTATACATATTTCAGAATAACAAATATACGTTTGCATTTTGTCTTTTGTTTATTTATAAGTACTGAATATATTAAAATATTGGTTAAATTGTCGGAAAACATATGTTGGGATCATCAGTGAATTAATCAGTATGTTTTCCTTGAACAGCCTATGCTTTCAAAGGCGCAGTAATGATTGTGAAGTTGGATCCCCCTCAGTATTGACGTTCACAATGTTCATACATAGACATAAAAGAACACAAATGCCCACAATTTCAAAAACTAAGTTTGAAGACTTTAATCACATCCAAATTCATTTTTTCATGTTTAACAGCTACTTCTTTTGTTGTAAACTGATCACAAACTCTATTGTGTAAGCATAAAAGATAAAAATCTTCTGATTTGGACCTAGCACAATAGTCTAGTGACTAAAGTCCTCTCCTTGCAAGCGCCGGGATCCCATATGGGCACCGGCTCTTATCCCGGCAGCCCTGTTTCCCATCCAGCTCCTTACTTGTGGCCTGGGAAAGCAATCAAGGATGGTCTAAAATCTTGGGACCCCTGACCCATGTGGGAGACCCAGAAGAGGCTCTGGCATCCTGGCTTCAGATTGGCTCAGCTCTGGCTGTTGCAGCCACTTGGGGAGTGAATCAACAGATGGAAGATCTTCGTCCCTGTTTGTCTTCCTCTCTGTATATCTGACTTCCCAATAAAAATAACTCTTTTAAAAAAATCTTCTGATTTGAGTCATATAATATGTAAGGGATGAAATTGTCACTGAAAAAAAGTGTATATATGAAGCAGTAATTGTATTTTGGACTTCAGTTGCTTATTTTCAGGAACTGGTTAATATCCTACCATTGAGCTCTTTTCAAATGTGTTAGTCTTAGTAACAATTGTAATCTTCTTCCAATACTAACGAATAGATAGAGTTTCCAGATGAGGTGAATGTATTGCCCAATGCTTGCAAACACTAGTCTGGGACATCCTTTTTAGAGCTGAAATGGATGTTTTATTCCAGCTCTTGATATTTGCTATGGTATGCAGAGACAAAGTACTGATCAATGTTCCCGTATGAACAGAAATTGAAGTTTCCAAGATTATGACAGGTTCAAGTATTGATGTAGGCAGTCACATATGGCCAAATGTGTAAGGGTCAGAAGACACATCTGGAGAACACAATTACTGAATTCCCAAACTCTGCCTCAGTTCCCAGTAGAGTGCCAAGGCTGAAAATGGCATTTAATTCATACTTATTTAATAAATAAGCTTCATGGAAGGGGACGTAGTTACATACACAAACAGACACACACACACAAACACACACACATCTTTAGAAATTAGACTACTGAACTAAAAAATATGTGCTTTATTTTAAAACTTCTCAAGAGTTACAATATGAAATATGACTGATGATGAAGAATTTGTTACACTTATTTCAACATGATACTAATTCTAATGCCAAGTGAATTATGTAGTATTTTAATAGTTCTTAGGGGTAGCATTACAGGAGATGGTATAGTAGAATACAGTTTGTGTGATGAGAGAAATAGGATAGAAGAGAGTGAAAGCTAATAAATTATAATATTAAATGGAATATTTCAAAGCAATATTTTATGTAAGGGAAAGTGTGGGACACAAATTTTAGATACTTCAGTTGGCTGTCTGATCTATTTGTATCTGTTACATACAAAAATCCAACAAAGGTTTAGAGACACATATTAGAATTTTGCTTTTATTTTATTTGTCTTAAGGGAGGACAGTTGTGAAATAAAGAGTGCTCCCCACCTGCTGGTTCACTTCTGGAATGCTCCCAGACACCATGGCCAGCCAACTGGATAACTAATTGGTTTAAAAGCCATTAAAAAGAAGAATTCCCAGTTCCTTTTTTCCAACATGCAATTTCAGAAAACCAATCTTTACTAAATTTGTATTTCCCTAATTTGTTTCTGCACATATACATTAAAATTTAGTAAATCTGATCCCATCATTTTAACCATGAAGAGTAGTTTATTCTTTCCAGGTCTCCAGCCTTAAATAAACTATTGAAGCGTCAGTGATTTGTCTTAGTTCTTACTGATTTGTTAAAAGGCAGCTCAGCTTTGTCAGCAGCAGTATACTCATATTGTGTTTGTTAACTCATACAATAAGATATAAGTAATGTATACATGAAGCATTTCAAAGAAATGAATAGCGAGTATCCCACTAAGTTTCAACTTGTCAGAATTTGTTTCCAGAAGAGTTATAAATGTTAGCAATAAGAAAGCCTACACTTTCCATGCCCTCAGTCACACACTCCAGCCTACCACACGATAAATGAGCAAAGGATCAGCAGAGATGAATGATTATACTAAAACCCTTCCTACACTTAGAGAAGATATTTCTCATCCTGACAATTTATTCATTTACCATTCTTTTGCAAAGTCATTGTATCCTAGAAATCTGAATTCACACTTACAGTTTCCAAACGTAGAAAGTGATTGCAGCTTTTCTTAATTTCAGCATTTATAGCAAAACATATAAATAGGATAAGCTTTAGCTAATTGGGTACACATACCTATGTATATACACATGCAAACATATATTCTGCATTTGACAAGGGACCACAAAATATGGATACCACAAATAATTGTATCTCCTACAAATACAAAAAAAAAATTTTAAATAGGATGCAAATGACTGTGTTCCAGAAAAGAGAGAACATCTGCTCATTGAGATAACTTTTCCTAGAGTTCTCACATATTAATAGATTCTGATTTCAGAATCTAGTACATACACGATCTGCACTTGATTCAGCAAAAAGTGCTTCACATACCTGAGTAACTCCATTGCCTAATTTTGTCTAATTCTGCTCTAACGCAGTTATTTGAATTACTATACTGGCATGTTTCTCTAGCGTGGAACAATATTCCCCAAAATATTATATGAGAGGCTCCACAGTTGTTTTTGTTTTTGTTTTTCAACTTGCTGCCATTTTCAGTAGAATTTGAAGAAATCTACAAATAAGTTCCTGGAAATTTTACGTGTTTATTAATATTATTTTCTTAGAAATTAATATGAAAAGGGTTCATTTCAATTTATCCAAATAAATACTGTTGATACTTAAAATTAGTGGAAAGGAGAGATGCAACTCAAGAAGTCAACAAAACTTGGTTAAAATATTGTGTGTTATGTCTACTGGAAACAGAAATCATATGTTTGGTAAAATGTATAATATGTTGTGTATTTTAAAAACATTCTGAGATTGCTCATCTGTGGCAGAATGTCAAGGTGGGAAGATGATAATTTCTTAAATCTGTTGGACAAGATATCTCATTTCCTTAAAGTTTATGGTTAATATAATATAATATATCATTATATATTGTATAGAATTTCAAATATAATTACATATAATTTGATGTGTGGATATTAGTTATATATGATATATTTAATTATATATATATATATATATATATATATATATATATATATAAAATAATTTCATGGCTTATTTAGGCTCTTTGCCTAAATGAACACATTATGTAGCCCAAAAGATTGGCCAGTAATTTTAGGTGTAACTGTCCCATTATTAAAAAAAAAAAGGATTCCCATCATGATAGGAATAGTCATGAAAAAATAGTACAAATCAAAATACCACAGTTTCAAGAATATTTACAAGCTACAGATTACTGAAGGACCTATGTTTCTGTGTGCTATACACATATTTCAAATTATATTGTGCATTTTTTAAAAGCATATTTTCTTGATGTGCACTAATATTCAGTACTGGGTGGATGACACTGTAGTCTGGTCTGAAATTCTGATCCCCATTAAAGGTAGTATGGAGAACTATCGATAAACAAATGAACATTCAATTTTGACTATATCAGAATGGGTGAACATTTTTTCCCATGTATTTGTACCTTTAAAAAGCAAGGGAGACTAATGGCTCAGCAGCAAAGATTCTGCTTTAGATGCCTGTATCCAGTCCTGGATTGCTTAGCTTCAGGTTCTGGTTTCACTCTTGATAAAGCTTCCTGGTCATGCACATCCTGGGAGGTAAACAATAATGACCAAGGCACTCTAGTCTGTCCTACCACTGTGGAAGACATAAGAGGTTCGGGGCTCCAGGTAGCATATCCTGTACTTGTGGGTAACTGGGGAGTGCATCAGCAGATGGAAGAGCTCTGTCTTCCTATCTGTGTGTGCATCTATTTTTCAAGTAGAGTGAAAGTAAATGATACTAATGTAATGTAATATTATATGTCATGTCATGTAATATGTATGTATGTGTGTATATATATATATATATATTATATATAATGTTATATTATGTTTGATTTTGGTAATCCAACATATACTATTTAGAAAAATGAATTATAATAGGATAAATATACTGCAACATAAATTATATTGGCCTGAGAGAATTAAAAAATATTCTTTGCTATCTAAATATAATTACTGTTTATATTTTAACATATATCTTGTAGCAATGTTTATACATTTTGTCAGTGATGGGTAAATCACATTAGAAGACTGCTCTTTGAATAAATGCTTCTCTGTATTTATACTGTCAGACAAATAATTCATGAAATAAACTGTCTACAAAATATGTTATGAATGCATAGCCCAGTGTCAGATCCCAGTTCATGTTTGTGACTGTTTGCTATTCAGCTCAGAAGTGGAAGCAAATAATTCACAAGGGCTCTGACTATGCAGCCAATTTTGAAAAAGGGCTCATGAAGCCAGGTTTGCAGTAGATAATCTCATTAACGAGTGGTCAGGGTTGAAACAGGAGCATTTTTCAAAATTGGAAAGGAGTCTCTTTCTCAATAATTTGAGCACAGGATGAACAGAGTAAAAGAGTATTAGTCTGTATGACATATATGTATGTGTATTTTAGTCTACTCAATAGTGCTTTACAGATGAGAAGGCAGAAACAGACTCAGTCACGAGAAAATTTAAACCAATGTGATGAGAATGAAGCCAGAATGATTAGTAGCTGTATAATTTTGCAATATAATGAACCAATGCTATACTATCATTTATCCATTGCCTACAAGAGACACATCTTACCAACAAAAATCAATGGAAACTATATCTCATGTATTTTGATGATTTTGTTTTTATTTTCATTTCTTCAAAACAGTTCTTTTTCTCATAAAATTGAATTCTTTACTGACTCATAAGCCAAACGTAGCATCATTGTCTTGAAGAAGTTATTTTTTAATTTTATTTTTCATTTCTTCAGTGACACATTAGTCAGTCAGTGGTATGTTATTTAACTTCATGTCATTATAAATTTCAATTTTTCTTTGTTGTTGATTTTGTCTTATGACATTTCATTTAAGGGAAGCACACTGTGCATTAGAAACTATCATACCGAGATGTGAAGGTACAATGCAGTATGTATCTCTACCTCCAAATCAAAGATGGGATCCCAATGAACCTGTTAAATATATCTTAAAAATAGGATGCTGGACTCTGCCATTGTCCATCCTCTCAATATCATGATACACTTAGAGTGATGGAGTTATGGCTGTTTATGAAGAACTAGACAATTGTAATAATACAGGGGATATAATTGGCACGGGAGATTTAGAGATGACAAAAGGGAAATCCCAGAGCCTATAGAACTGTATCATAAAATAATTAAGAAAGGAAAAATAGAAAGAAATTTAAAAAGGCTTAAGTGAGCTCTAATTAATTTTTTTCAAGTAACCAAATGTAATCTAATATTCCTATTAAGACCAGGTTTTGAACCTATTACTACACAGAGAATAGAGTCATCTCACGTAGGTAAAACAGCACTCTAAAAGCATACTAACTAACTGCTGATGCTATCCCTTAATAGGGGAAAAAGAAAGCAAAGGTAGTATAGTGATATTTTCATATCGGAAAGCCTATCTTCTTGGCAGAGATCCTTTTTTACTATGGGTATTATTTATTCACTATTTTCTATACATATTTTCTTTTATGTTTTCATTGGAAATACTGTACTTTGGTAAACATGGGTTTATGTTCTACAACCTAGCCAACATTAGCCAAATGCAGTATTTAACACATATCTGAACACATGGGGTATATTTGTGTTCTTCTAATATTCTTCCAACTTTGGTTTCCTGTTTATCACTGTCCAGCCAGTATGTTTCACTTGAATGTATTTGTTTTTTCTTGATTCATCAGACACTTATAAACATTAGAAATGAAAACATTAGTATGGGAGTAGGATCAAATTCATAGATACATTCATCTGCAAATTTGAAAGTTCCAGAATATTCTATAAGCTCTTTTGCAAAACATATCAAACTTTCCAGTTTGCTTAATTATTCAGAAAGTATATTCGGTTTTAAGAATACATCTGATTTTCTAGCCAGATTTCACTTCCTCTTTTGAATTAGAGAAGGGGAACCACCTAGCAATTGTTTCTTTACAACATTTTTAATGAAATCTTTCAGCTCCCATCAGATCTCTATCTAAGCTATCTCTATCTCTAAGGTATCAAGGCTCCCTTCTCAGTGTTAGAGTACTTTAAAAACTGAAAAATTTTAAAGTTAGTATATAGCACCATAAATGAATTTGAAACCTTAGAATGGTTTAAAAATATTTTTTCACTTTTTAAATCCCTGATAACTTTCATGAGATGATTTAGACAATAGACTGAGTAATTGTCAATATTATAAGATTTAATAGATTTTACTTCAAAATAATATTTAAAAATAATTTTAATAGATTAATGTAATTTACTTTTGGAGCATTTACCATATACACTGTTCTCACAAAGATAAATAGCTTACAAAAACAAACTACCTTAAAACTGAGTTAATTATCTGGATTAGGTCATTCACTTTATATCTGAAGAGTCTGACAATGAATAAATTTTGCAGGAATTATAAGAAATGAGCGATCTCTACCTAGTGACATTTACAGAAGAGCAGCAACAGATGCAGGGATTTTTGTCTGATTAGGAAAATTTGTTCGGGATAAACAGTTATAAGGATTATACAAGTATATACACCATAGTGACATAAATTAAGGGTTGTAAACTGGCAAGAGAAAAGCATCTACTCAAAATCTAGTACAATGAAATCAAATTAGCCCAAATTTGCATTATAGAATGTGTTGTTCATGGTGAAATGTAATAAAAACCTCATCTCATGAAAACTGACATTTATGAACAAAAGTAAATAATACTGTCACAAGTGAAAATAGATGGATTTAGGTACTAGTAAAAGATGGATTTAGGTACATGTTAAAGAGGGAGAGAGTAACAACCTACTTTCCCCACATCTCAACACAACCATCCTACATGCTATTAACTTTCTGATTGATAATTATGTTATGTGATACTAAGTGAAGGGTTGTAACACTGGTTGGACACAAGAGTTGTGGGGAGTCTGAGTTCGTAATCACTAATGTTTTCTTCTAAATAATAAAGTTTAAATGAAAGGATTTAAACTATCAAGATATAATTAGGTTATGTAATGACAGAAAAGTGAAACAAGAGAACAAAAACTATAAGGCAAGATTTCTGTCCTATTTGAAGCATATTTAAAAACAATATTAGAGTTTGTTTTTTTAAAACAAATTGTATAATAAAGATTGAACTAGAGCAGGCAATTTAAAAAGAAAGTATTACCAACATTGACAGGTGCTTCAGCATATTTGCAAGAAAGAAAGCAGAAAAATTTACTGGCAGAAAATGCAAGCAATAATGAGATATTCTTGCATAATGTAACAAGAATCCCTTTATGGAAAATCATAAATTGCCATTTCTGAAATAATTCAGAAATGTCTATAAAGCTTGACAGCACTGTTATTACCTAGGGAAAATATAGAATCTAAGAACAATGTTTAAAAACCACAGAAGAGATTTGAATACTTCAAGTCATTGTGCACTGTTTTGTATATAATTATACAAAGCTAAAAGATAGACCTATTTTTTATCTGCCCTATCATGCTATCACAGTCCAAGATGTCTTCAGTGATACTGGGAAAGACAACTGCTATGATATGAATAAGCTGCTGATTTTGTTTTGTTTTTTTTTTGGTTCCACTGTAAATTTTACCCCTGCGTAAGTAACTTCTGATTATTTATTAGTGTTAGCATTTCATCTTCACTTTCTTTTAAATAGCCTAAATCCCCCCAATATCTCACTCAAAAGAATTTTTAAATGTGCATATGTTTACAAATATTTGTATGTATATACATAATTATACATGTTTTAAAATGTATATGTGTATATATAAATAGGTATATGCGCATCTATAAAACCAAATAACTAGGTATATGTGCACATATGCATAAAATATTAAAAAAAGAAAAAGGATGACTGGGTATAAAGTGCTGTAGCTAGCAATGTTCCAAGATTATTCTTCCAAATCTGGCTTTTTTTAGGGGTGACGGGTTGCAGCTAAAACAAAAATGCAGAAACCATTCTATCCTTCACTTTAAATTTTAGAAATTTCCCCCTCCTTCCTTACAATTATCCTTGGCATAAATTTAAAGGCAATTAGTTGAATCCTAAAAAAAAAAAAAAAAAAACTGAGGGTAACTAAGAATCTTTATGCCAGAATATTTTGGGCTCATGTTTCTCAATTGAGGAGGGAATGTATGTACATATTGAATTACTCAAACAAGACTTTTCAAATACACATGGGCTCCTTTACTTTACTTAAGGGCTAAACTTCATATTTGAACTTTTAAACTTTTGTGATGGAAAAGCAAAACTGAGAGTTTTTATCAAAATAAAAATGTACATAATTTTTTAAAATAGAAGTTGAAAACAGGATAAGTTACTGATTTTTGCTCATCATGATAGGACAAATATGAAAATGAAACCAATTAGAATTGAGATTCATTTTGACTATAGCAAGTAGCAAGTCCTAGGTTAAGATGTTGTGGAAGAAAAAAGCTAGACAAATTCATTAAAGAAACAGGAGTCATAAGCAAACACATGACAATCATTTACACAGATGAAAGAAAAAGAAAATACTAGGATTAGTGAATAGCCAGTGATCTAATATAAGATATTTGTACACTTATCAAAAGTTTTAATATAGTTTTAGGTATGATATATTGAAGATAAAAGATTTAATAGCAATTCTGTCAATCATTCTTTGGATGCAAATTGTGTCAATAATCATTTTCTGAAAATCTGTATATCTCAATCAAATAAATTAAGAATTTCCTCCAGGGCAAAGAAGCAGGTTTATACTTTTGGAAAAAGAACTGATAATGAAACATGAATTCAAAGATGATCATTGAACAAAAAGATGTAAGGATTAGCTCTAAATTTCAATTGTTGCTCTCAACAGAAATCAAGCACAAATAGATTACTATTTTGTCTAAAACAGGCACCACCAATGAAATAAGACTCTTTGCAGCATCAAGGCTTTTGAATAAAAGTTCAGATATATGAAAAAATGTCATAAACCAACATGTGACATGTTAGTGCTGATTTGAGATGTATTACTATAAATACATTTTAGGAACAATGTCTCATGCAAACTTGTCAGAAACACTAACCAAAACCATGCAGCTAATAATTCCATCCAAAGTGACAGATATTAACGTTAGCAAGAAAATCCTAGGATAGAAAAAGTGATTAATGTGTGGCCATTTTATTTTTTCCCTGTAATGTTATACAACCACTAGAATCACAAAGTCCTTTAAAAATTGTGTATAAATTTCAGAGTGGGAAGAATGAGTAACAATATATATTTGGAAGACATAACCATGGCATCTTGACCTCAGGATTACAGGACTGAATTAATATGATATTTTATTTTTCATTTCTTTTGTTGCCTATGTGTGATCAGCATTAAGTATCTGTTACTCACCCATAGATGTTCCTATTTTGAGATATTAACAGAAGAGTAACTTTTGCAGTGGATGAGGATGAAAACCAACACTAGATACGTATATGTTAATGAAGATAAATAAGATAAATACATAACTGCTTTTTGAAGAGTAATAACCATGATCAGATATCAGGAAATGTAATTCACTATAAATAGTGATAAATAACGGATTTCCTATAATTCCACCAGCAGAATTTCCACTTCTCTGAGGAAGGATGTTGCCCTAGAACACAGGAATCAACTTTTACAGTGACTCACCCAGTCATAACCTTAGGAGACGGCAGAAGGGGGTGATAGGCCCAGGCCTGGTTTGATTTCCTGATGAAGCATTATAGCTCTTCATTTTCAATATTGTTAATTTCTGTATTCTCCTGTGTTAGGATTTCAAATAAAACAGAATAGAAGACAATTATTATCTTAAGACTAAAAACTATGTTTTAATATTAAGAACAGAAAATGTACAAAGCCCCTTATCCCATCTCTCAATTTTAACAAGATACTTTTTTAAAAAAAAAAATGAGCTCTACAACTTTATTATTCTCTTTGATCCAGAAACAGTGAATACAAAAGGAACTCTCAGACAGAATTCTGTCATAGTTCATGACTGTCATTCTCTAAGGAACACCGAGGAAATGGGATTTCCTCATAAACTTCTGCCACATAGCATATCTAGTCTTTTCCTACAGCAAGGTATTTTCACTACACATTCAATTCTTCTTGACATACAAACTGTTATATCTCATTTATTCAGCTTCATATTAGGGACTCAATTCAAATGCTCATTCATTCATTTATTCAACAATTATTAGCAGAACATTTTTAAGGATCATGATTCTCGATGCATAGGGGAACAATGAGGCAAAGTATAATCCCAGGAATATATGGGGCGAGAGAAGGAATCAAAAAGTTCATGAAAGCCTTGCATTATACATTGATATAAATTTTACACAAGATTTTTGAAAACTGATATAGGCATTTTATAAGAAAAGCAAAACAAAAAAGTAACAACAGATAGCATGAACTGCTTTCTCAGCAATAAAACGATATTTATTGTGATGCAGAAGAAAATGAGATGACAATTTAATTGGGATGTGATAATAATGAGAGGGAGTCTCTGAGGATGCAATATTTCACTTAGCTTAAAGCTGAAAAAGAGCACTCATTGTCAGTTAAATTGAGATGACTATTTCGTACACAGAATAGGAAGTGCAAAGGTTCTGAAACAGGAAACCAAAGGTCAGTGTAGATAGTAGAAATGAAGAAAGAAAACAAAAGGTAGTTTGGAGTGAGTGGAAGGGCATTTGTGAATGAGTAATTTCTGATGTCATACCTTGGAAATCTAAAACTTAGCACTTTATCTTCACATTTTTAGCCATAGCTATGTTTTTTTGTCCCAGAAATCTATGCATATTATATCATTCTTCATCACTAACATCTGTTATTTATATAAACATCTTAAGTTTTATTTTCTCTTAGCAGACACCAGGCACAAAATTTTCTACACCAATGCGGTCTTAGAATTTATAAACACTGCTTTATTCAGTTATGTATTATTAAACTTAGTTCAATACAAAAAGACAAAATATAATGAACAATTGATGATATATAGTTTTTATTTTGTTTGTTAAATCCCATGGATGATGGGTAATGAGCATATTAAAACTGGAGATGCTAGGGGAGAAAACAGAAACTCCACTATTGTCAATTCTTTTATTTGCAGTGATAGTTGAATCAATGATTCAGTTACAATACAACCAACAGCCCCTCCAATTATATTTTGTTCCTGAGTATATTAATGTCAGAAATTCATGTAATAAATGTTCCTTGCAACTTTCCACTTTAGAGTTTCTTATTAGTTAGTGAAAAAAATCCAGCAACCTGGCCAGAGTAACTAGAGAACTGTAAAGTAACTTAAGAATACCCTGAGTTGGGCCTAGTGCAGTGGCCTAGCGGCTAAAGTTCTTGCCTTGAACATGCCAGGATCCCATATGGGTGACGGTTCAACACCGGCCATTGCAGGCACTTGGGGAGTGATTCGTTGGACGGAAGGTCTTCCTCTCTGTCTCTCCTCCTCTGTGTATATATGACTTTGCAATAAAAATAAATAAATCTTAAAAAAAGAATATCCTGAGTTGTTATTATAGTAGAAGTCATTTGTTGAGATATAGGCAATTTTCCCATGCCTGTATTTTATTTTACTTAGTTTTCATTGTATTGCAAATAAGTTTTAAATTATCATGTAACAAAGCACTTATATCATTTTAAAGCTATTTTTTTTAAAGATTTATTTTTATTATTTTTTTTATTAGAAAGATGGATATACAGAGAGGAGAGACAGAGAGGAAGATCTTCCGTCCAATGATTCACTCCCCAACTGAGCGCAATGGCCGATGCTATGCCGATCCGTAGCCAGGAGCCTCTTCTGGGTCTCCCACGTGGGCACAGGGTCCCAAAGCTTTGGGCCGTCCTCAACTGCTTTCCCAGGCCACAGGCAGGGAGCTGGATGGGAAGCGGGGCTGCCAGGATTAGAACCGGCACCCATATGGGATCCCGGGCATGCAAGGCGAGGACCTTAACCACTTGTGCCACCGCGCCGGGCCCACCATTTTAAACCTATTTTAATAAGAGGAATAGGTACACATGCGTTAAAAATTAAATAATATACGTTCACTTCATTGAAGGTCTTAGTCTCTCACAGTGTATGTTTCTTTAGTTGTCATTCTTTTATAGATGAAATTTTTTTTTATAAACGTCTGTCTTTTACAGTCCCTCCCACTCCTTTCTTCTCCCTTACAATATTACAATAATCACACAATCAGTAAACATATTTCAGGGTTAAGGCACTACCTCTGCCATTTAAAATAGATGAGACTATAATTTATTTTTAAGAATAGGTACTGAGGAACAGTCATTTGATAAAACACAGTTAAGACATGACTTGGAAACACTGCAAGTTGTCAATGGGATATTGATACAAACAAGGGAGGCAACCTTGGGTTCCTGTCTCACACAAAAGAATTTTCGAATGGAGAGTTCAGTGAGCAACGTGAAATTTGTTAAGTCAGAAACCTCTTGAAGCAGCAATCAGAAGGGAGTCTCCGAGGTAGTCAGTTCAAAACTATTTGAAATAGAGTCTTCTAAGCACAAGCCTAGTCACAAAAATGTCGGACAGCAGCTGAGATGTGTGTGTGCGTGTGGGGGTGAAATATAAAACTCAAAGTACTGGAATTCTAACTTTGCCTACCTTGCCCAAGACAACTCATCAAAAGCATGTGATCGATAATTCCCCTTTCCATTCTCTTGATGAGGTAACAACTCAGAAAGATGGGATCATTATTTACTTGCTATGTTTGTGAAGAAGCTAGAAACTCGGGGATGGGATTGATATCCAGCTTTTGTAAGGGAAGTTTCTGGGGAAAAGCACCTTGTAAACCCGCCCTCTTTTTGCATTCCACCAGTTAAGTGATTCTAAGTGCCCATTAGCACTTCTAACTCCTTCCATTCCTTCCACCAGGAAAATGGACCCTACCGCCTATTTCATGATATGGGGCTGCCTCTTGATGAGAAGGGGTATCCTTGAACAAAAATAACAAAAGCAAGATATGTTACTAATTCAAATTTAAGTGAAAAATTTCCAAGTTCTTGAACTGCATTCTTGGATTTAATAAACATTAAAACAAACATTGCTGAAATTGTAGCATCTTTGTATTGATTCCATCAATTATTCTTCTCCCTAAGACTTTCTGAACCAAGATTACTGTACAATAAAAACACTGACTGCATTAGTAACGGCTTAAACAGCATTGGAAGACATCTCCAGTCCATTTGATCAATGACTAGGGTCTCATGGATCAGCCTAGGAGAAAAAAAGAATTTCTTCTTCCTCCAAGGAATAAGAGTTCTTTT
Source organism: Ochotona curzoniae (assembly GCF_017591425.1). Lineage (NCBI taxonomy): Eukaryota > Metazoa > Chordata > Mammalia > Lagomorpha > Ochotonidae > Ochotona > Ochotona curzoniae. The sequence continues at coordinate 67,079,547 of NW_024466599.1, forward strand.
CGTATAAATAAGTGAATTCAAGGAAATAACAAAGACAAATTTATATTTAAATTTATAATCTTAAAATAATAGAAATTATTGAAACATTTTCTAGAAACTTTTTAAGGCATAGATCTAAGAGGGACTAATGGTCACTGATTTAACTTGACATTATTACAGACTCACTTGTTCTAAACTAACTGCCTTTTGAAGGTAAAAATTTCACTGATAATTATGAGTGGGGACACCAGAAAGCAAGCATGCCTTTGTTTTTCCTTTCTTTGCTTTGACTCTGTTTAACTCTCTGTTTAATTGGAGAGAATGGCAAACACAGACACAGTTTTTGTGTTCCTTCGCTTGTCCTCCAGAATTGTGTATGGGACCACTTTTTCAGTTTTTCAATTAATTCTTTTAAATTTTCTACATTGCCTGCCATCTCACCAGAGAATAATATTAGTTAAAACAAAGAAGCAAACCTTAAAGCATTCATGCATCTAATAGATTAGGCTGGTGTTAGGCAGTTAAAATATTACTAGGTTAATTTGAGAAAGAAGAAAAAATAGGGGATAGTATAAGATATAGATATAGACGATATAGATATAGATATGTCAGTTCTTAAAATGTCTGATAAACCGATATCCATTGATTTATATGCTACATAAGATGGTAATATCATTATCTCTGATCTTTTCTAAAGCATAAGTATTCTAGAAATACTATGGTTTATTCATTGTTTGAAAAAGACTGATCTTTGAAAGTAGCTGCCTAGGTAAATGAATAAAACACTATAATTACTACACAGAAACCATTTTTCTGAAAACTAGAGAAATAAGAAAAGGTTTAAGAGTTTTTCTATCAGTCTGAGATATTTCAGAGGAAGTGTAATCAAGAAAAAAGCAAGGTATTTATATAAGTAATGTTAATTAAGCATAATCTGAGAGGAGATATGGGTGAACAGTCCTTTCAGTATTAAAGATAAAAAGAGGAACAATTATGTTAAGCTGTAATATTGCACCTTACAGTATTATGTTATGCTAAAAACCTAATGTTTTTGATGAATATATTATTCAAGGGAGTCAAAGCAGAGTCCTACAGGAAAGTACAGTGAAGTTTAGCATTGTCAAACATGATTTACTACCACTTGAGAGCATGGCCTCTAATGATCAGTATATGACCTCAAAAAAAATAATCCAACTCTCCTATAATTTTGGTTTATTTCCTGATGAAATAGTTGATGATATGATCAGCATTGTTGAAAAATATAAATTAGGTAGAATTTAAATTATTCCCTGGAATATTGTAATTTTTATCTTATCACTGTTGCTGTTACACAGGCAGTACATGATAGGACTGTCCCTTTAATGTCCTCTTTAAGTGATTTCCTGATTATTTTTTCTCAAATAATCTACAGCATGCTAGCATGGGATATTTAAGTGAAAGTTCACTAAAGATTCTGATTTAGCAAATAAGAAATGAACCCTGAACTATAACACACAATTACATCATCTGGTTTAGAAAATGGAGGTTTCTTAGTTCACCTGAGACTGGTTTGTAAGATCTCCCAATGGCCAGTTTTTAGTTAAGGTAGCATGGTGAAATCTTTCTTTAATTTATTTCTAAAATAACTCTTAGGATGATCTTAATTTCTCAAATATTCAGATGCAAGAATATGGTTTACAAATGGAACCAAAAATTTTCTCTTCACCCATTTTATCTTTCAAGATTTTTTTCTTTCTTAGATAAAACAGACTTTTCAGAGAAGAGTCTACCACTGCCTATGGAGAAAGCTCTTAACCCATTGCTGCCACATGGTGCCCAGTTAGCAGAATGAGATGTGGTTCATCTGGCACCGATGCACTAGGAAGGATTCCTTTGACTTCCCCTCAGATGGCAGCAAAGAGGGAGAAGACATATGCAGAGCAGCTACAGAAAACATAAAAGCTAAAAGCTAATTTGAGCATCACTATTTTTTATCTGATAGGAAAGTGAAGTGTCAAAATGTCTAATATCCATCTCTCGGGATTAAAAATGAAGTATCTGTTAAAATGTCAAAGTTTTTGCCAAACAATACACTAGTACACCATCAGTTAAGTACAGTAACTGTATTGTAAGCTTATTAGAATAGGAGAATGTATAGAAAATGTCTCCTAATGGATTGTGCATTGGTTCAGTAGCCCCTTACCCTAAGAAGAGTTGCAGCAAAATATCTAACTCAATATAGAATGATCCAAATAATACAGCTGTTATCCATTCTATGAAGAAAGCTTTTGATGGAGCGGAGCATAGGGAGAAGGCAGTGTAAAGTTCTGGTTCACAAAAGTTAATGATATGAATGATTTAGATTACAAACAGATATCATTTGCTATCATTCCAAATCATAATTCTTCGTTGCATGAGTGAATAGCGAAAGCATACGGCCCTGTTTAACAGAATAGTGATCACACACAAACACAATGACTCAGGTTATAATACATGAAAACCCTGATGGAGGACATTATAAAATTAAAGGGGCAACCTATACTCCTGTGTACCAAACATTTTACACAACATAAAACAAAGTCTAAACTACTTTAATAATAGCTAAATGTAAACTCATCATCATAAAAGCAATATAATGTAATTACCTCTTGATAACATTGACAAAATAACCAGGGAATCCCCAAACCATTAATATGTATTGTTTTTCTAGGAATAATACATAGTCATACTGGATCAAGTAACCGTTAAGGTTTGCTTACTCATGGATCATTTAATTTTAATATGACAATTATCTATTTCCCAGTTGTAGTCATTATGTCTTGTTTTAACAATTAACATTTCACAACAATCTAGTGTTTTAACAATTAACAATTCACAACAATCTAGTGAAGAAGTAGCAAAGAAAAGAAGCACTGACAACCCCAGCTGCACTTTAAAATTGAATAATTCACATCATTTATGATTGTCTTAACTTATAAAACCATACTAACAGTGATATCAGTGTTAACATAACCTACCTCCTAGGATTATTGTGAAGTATAATGGGACAATAGTGTTGAAACAGTGGTAATGTGAGGAAACAGTTTAAAAGTATTGATTAAGTGTATTTTTTTTTCAATTCTAAGGGAAGTATGTTGTATTTCTCTTTGGTTACATATAATTAAGATTTTTTGTAAGTATTGCTTTAACCATGCCATTGTGTATAAATACACTGGTGTGATGGCTGGAGGACATGAGGGAAAACAAAACAAAACTTCTGAATCCATCAGAATCTACACTCAAACTTCTGATAGCCTCTTATCATGTGTCATCTGATTTTATCCTTTGCAATTCACATCTATGATATCTTTTTCTTGACTAATAATGTAGATACATCTCCCAGAATCATACTGAGTAGCAATGATGAATGTGCATTCTAGTCTGGGTCTGGATCTCAGTGGAAATGCTTCCAACTTCTCTTCTCAGTGCAGTACTCACTATGGGTTCATCATATATTGTCTTGATTCAGTTGAGCAATGGTCCTTCTATACCCAATTAATTTATGGCTTTTATCATGCAAGGATGTTGTATTTTATCTTTATCTATTGAAATAATCTTACAGTTTATATTTTTCAAATTGTTAATGAGATGTTTCACATTTATTTTTGTATGTTGAACCACTCCTACATATTAGGAGTACATTTCAGTATGTCTCAGTGAATGATTTTTCTGATGTGCTGTTGGACACTATTAGCTGATATTTTGTGGAGCATATTTGATTCTATATTTATCAGGGATATTGGTGCACAGATATTGTAATTAAAAGCTGTGTAATTAAAGTAATGCAGGTCTCATAGAAGGAGTGTTGGATGATTTCTTGCCTTTTTCTTATGTTCCATAATTTAAAAACTGAAATTAAATCTTTTTGAAGTATGGTAGAATTCAACAGTGAAGTCGTCCAGTCCTGGGTTTTTTCCTCATTGGGAGAGTTTTATTGATGATTGAATTTCTCTCTTGTTTATTGTTCTGTTTGGCTTTCTAGCATAAATTCTGGTACAGTGCAGGTGTGTAGAAAAGCATTAGCTTCTTGTAGATTCTTCTATCTGTTGTTAAATAATTACTTGTAGTAATTTTTGATGATTCTTTTTATCTCTGTGGTATCTGTTGTAATACTCTATTTTCATCCTAGATTTTATTGATAGTTTCCTTTTTTTTTTCTTTGATTTGTTGGCCCATTCTTGACTACATTTTATTAACACTGTTTTTTCTTAATCTCTAATAACTACGAAAATACTAATATTGTTCCCTATAAACTGAAGTTGCGAGCAGTCAGTACACAGCCCTTACCTATACTCCTGAGGAATAGTGGTTTTTGCATGTACTACTTGTTGAATTCTTTTTTTTTAGTGCAAGTTGATGTCTCTAATCATAAAGTAAACTGAGTGTATGTCGTTACAAAAATTGCAAGAAAAGTAGGGAAGGAGGACAGAAGGTAGCAGACAGAGAGTGGGCAATGTCACTATATTATTAAAAGTATATATATAGATATATAATGATATGATATACATGAAATCAGTTTCCTTTACATAAGCAAATTTTTTTTCATGGTGATGTAGACTTTATTGCTTATTGCATCATAGCATACAAATTTAAGTAAACAGACTGAGAAAATATACTAGACAGATGGTGGTAGTATTGATGAGAAGTTTCAAGTGTTTTACAAAAGATAGTAAGAGGCACCACTGCCACCATCACTCCAGAAATCTGTACATCTCATATAAAAAGAGTAAAAATAGTTCATTGACATTTAACTAGCATTATTTTCCTTAAGCTATGGACAATGATAGGTCTGATCAATTTCAGAGTACAAAATATTGTTTTTCCATGAGCAGAAATTTATTCAAAATAGTAAGCAAATAAATCAACACAAGAACTAAATATGCACAACCCCAAACAAAAATTAGCAACCCTAGTGATTCTGAATTTTAATGTTTTGTTCTGTATATATATTAAATCCAGAAAGAAAATGTGATTCAGCTTTTGAAAATGAGATTAAACTCTTTTTTTTTAAAAGATTTATTTTTATTATTTTTTTATTGGAAAGATGGATATACAGAGAGGAGAGACAGAGAGGAAGATCTTCCGTCCAATGATTCACTCCCCAAGTGAGCGCAACGGGCCGATACTATGCAGATCCGAAGCCAGGAGCCTCTTCTGGGTCTCCCACTCGGGTGCAGGTTCCCAAAGCTTTGGGCTGTCCTTGACTGCTTTCCCAGGCTACAGGCAGGAAGCTGGAAGGGAAGCGGGGCCTCTGGGATTAGAACCGGCGCCCATATGGGATCCCGGGTGTGCAAGGCAAGGACCTTTAACCACTTGCGCCACCGCGCCGGGCCCGAGATTAAACTCTTTTGCTCTAGTTCTTTATAATACAACATTATCTTTATCAACCTGCTCTCACACTAAGGTAACATCTTGAAAAGTTAGTTGTTCACTAAAATACTCAGACCCAACTTGCACAGGTGTAACACAAGGAACTAACAAGCTATTCTTCCTGATAAAGCAGTAGGTCTATGTGCCATTAAAGCAAGAGAGTGTAGACAAAATCACCACCAATCACACATAAACACAAATAAGTCTTACTGGTGAAACTAGAAGAGTTTTCTTCAGTCACGACTTAAAGACAAATCAGCCATGTACAACAGCTTAGCATTTGAAAGACTTCTTTTAAAAAAGACAATCAGGTTGAAAAATACATGTGATCCCTTAAAAAGGTAATGAAATGGGAATTGAGATACGATTCTCTGTTGAATCATCTAGAAGAATCAGTTATCCAAGGACTAAAAACACAAAACAGCAGCAAAGTAGGAATTTATTAAACTCACTATCTCTAAGAACACAAAATGAAATATTGAGGCATCTTTTACTCTTATCCCGGTATCCTCAGCAAAGAGAAATGTTTTAAAAGAGAGCTAACCCTTATTATGCAAATGCTTTCAAGTGTATTTGGCAGGTTTGTTTTTTTATTCTCCTAATCCACATATCCATGAAAGCTTTCACGATCAAATTATCTTGACTCAAACTATGAGAAAAATATAAAAAATTATCAATTTATTAAAGGGTCACAGTTGAAATTTAAGAATGAACTACAAAGAGTACCCATGTGTAAAGTTCAAATACAGGTATTCTAACTTCTCTGAGGAAATTTGTGCTTCAGTAGTTAAACAAAAGCAGAAATAAAGATTTTTTTCTAGAAGCCCAGTGATACAGGTCAACTCAATATCCTGCTGCATGGGGAGGATAGTGTGTAAAGGGCTTTAGTCTCCTTTTACAAAACAGCACATCCACAAGAATAAGATCACATAAATTAATCACTCTTATTCTTCCTTATTTGACCACTCACAAAGCTCAACACGCTTCATAAAGTATACCGACAATGAACATGTTTACTTTTGTTAAGGCAAGCTTGCGAAAGTCATAATTTAATACAACCAGATCTCTGTGAACTTTCCCCTCATACCACTTTTTTATGTAAGAAACTTACCAAAAAAATCGTGTTTTATGAAAATCCACCTTGACACCACAAAATTGTAACATGAGGCTTTCAACCCAGTTTACTTTTTAAAGGATGTGTTTTCCTTGTCTCAAATTCCATGTGCTATTCATCATCTCTTGAGCCAGTTTTGCTTAAATGCTTCACGACATCGGCCCAGCTCCAGCCTCCAGGGAGTTCCCCTTTGTGGTCTGTTTTATCTGCCAGCTTCTGTTTGTGGGCTTTTGAAAGCTGTTCTTTTTTTGTCTTTTTTCTTGCTTGATGGGGCTGTATTAGGAGTTTCAGTTGAGATGAAAGTGCTTGTGGATATAGTGGAAGTGATGGGATGATAATTTTCCATGAACTGTTCTTTATTGTCCTTGGCATACTCAATGAATAGACATGGCAGTGCCCAGGTTCACCTCTTCTGCATCCTGTAAGTTGGCCAATACACTCTACTTTACAGCTGATGATCCTGTATTGAGATGAAACTGGACTTAATTCCCGGAAACTGTCATTTCCTTCATAAACAGAACGCAATGCTTCTAGTTCCATCTCCGGGTCCTCACTGTCGCGCATCATGTGTCAGTGGCGGGGCCCTCCCAGGCTGCAGGCATTGGCCACTATGCAGAAAAAGAAAGGGCAATGGCCCGAGGCTGGGGACAGCCCGCTTCCCGAAGCCCGGGCATGCGCACGCCCCGAGTGGCTGGCAATACGCAAAGGGCCGTGCTCCTGGGTACATAAGCACATTTTAAAAATCAACAATAAACTAATATAATTCCAGTGTCACATATAGTCTTTATTTATTTATTTATGCAAAGTCAGATATACAGGGAGGAGGAGAAACAGAGAGGAAGGAAGATCTTCTCTCCGATGATTCACTTCGCAAGTAACTTCAACAGTCAGAGCTGAGCTGATCCGAAGCTAGGAACCTGGAGCCTCTTGCAGGTCTCTTGCGCAGGTGCAGGGTCTTAAGGTTTTGGGCCGTCCTCAACTGTCCTCCCAAGCCATAAGCAGGGAGCTCGATGGGAAGCGGAACCACCGGGATTAGAACCGGGACCCATATGTGATCCCGGCAATAAGGCAAGGAGTTTAGCCGCTAGGCTACCACACCAGGCTCTCACATATAGTCTTAAATATACAATCATAACAAAAATAAATTACATTATGTAAATGATTAACAGATTTTGATGCTTAGAAAATTTTACAAATCATTAAAGAAACCAATAGATTTATGCAACAGTTCAAATGGAAAGCAATTAATATGAGAATTTTGTATGAACCATTATAATGTGTTTAAACTACATTATTATGAATTAGGCTCAACTATTTTTTCTAATTTTGAATAGGAATAACTTTTCTGCTAAAAGAATATATGTGTGTTTATGATAATTATGTCATAGTTAAGTACATGATTATAGCTTCAATGAAAGTACTCAGAATTATTTTTCAGGAAATGTAAAGACATAAACTTCTGTACTCAATTCTGTACAGTCTATATTGTATAAGACCTTATTTCCAATGTTGAAAACATTAGCAACCTGCATTCTGAAAACATACCCATTTTAGTGGGGGTTTTTGTCATTGTTTAAGTGTTGAGAGAAATTCTGCTATATCAAGCATTAACAAATATTAAAATGGATATTACCTAATATTCTATAATGTCATAGTTGACTTTCAAATAGAAAAAAATGTCTTTAATGGTATTTTTATTGCAAAATCTAACCATACACTATGTCTTAATTTTAATTCATTATTTGTCACTTTATATTAAATTGCATATATGTTCAAATTCTTATTTGTACACTCCTATACTTTTACATTGCATCATTAGTATGTTTAAACTCAACTACATTTTTATAAATTCCATATATTTTTAAAGATTTATTTTATTTTTATCATAAATCAGATATATAGAGAGGAGGAGAGACAGAAAGATATTCCGTTTGATGATTCACTCCCCAAGTGACTGCAAAGGCTGGTACTGTGCTGATTCGAAGCCAGAAGCCAGGAACTTCTTCCAGGTCTCCCACACAGGTGCAGGGTCCCAAGGCTTAGGACTGTCCTCAGCTGCTTTCCCAGGCCACAAAGAGGGAGCTGGGTGGGAAGCAGGGCTGCCGGGATTAGAACATGTGTTCATATGGGATCTCGGCACTTTCAAAGCAAGAACTTTAGCTGCTAGGTCACCGTGCCCGGGCCCATAAATTCTATTTTTATAATTCTGTTTTTAACATCCTATCTCTAGGGTCTTCTTGCAAACATAGTATTTCAATTTTTTTGGATTTATAAATATTTTAAATGAATACATTGTACCACAAAAGTCCTTTCTTTTTTCAATCTGCTCCATAACATGAAAAAATACCTTATAAGGTAGGAATGCCAGAAGTTAGTCAACCTAATGAGTTGTCAATTTCAAGAAACAATAATAAACATAATACACAGAGCCTCATGAAACCCAAGGCAACAGCAATGTCCTGGAAAACAGCAGCATTGAATTATAAACAAAATTTCTGAATGCAAAATCATTAATTTCCCATTTTCATTCTACTAGCACTCTGCAGTCATCAGCACTTATTGAAGTCTAACTTTGCCAACTTACAATATCCAAAATCTGCTTTTACAAGCAGTGGGAACATCTGTGGTAGTAGAAACTGTGTCCCCAGGAGAGATTCTATTGTACCATTGTAGTAATAATACAAATCAGATGAAGATAAAACATTATTATCATGAAAGAGGGTGTCACATTCTTTTGATTAAAAAATAAGAGAAATAAATATATAAAACACTGATCTCCAACACACATATCAATAAGGCTGAAAAGTTAATTTAAAAAAAACTTGTAGTTATGTAATGGAGACTAACAACCAGATGTGAGGGTGCAGTGTGGTATGCATTTGTGTTTCCAGACCAAGATGGACTTACAGTGAAACTTTTTATATTATATTTCGACAATAGGATTCTGGACTCTCTGCCATTGTCCATGCCCACAGTGATGGACATATGACTGAGTATTAAGAACTATATGTTAGTAATGATATAAAGGAACTGGGAGGGGGGAGGGAATTGGGGGGGGATAAGGGAACATGGAACTGTATCATAAAATGATAGCAATAATAATAAAATGTGGGAAAAAAAACTTGTAGTCATATTATAAGGAGAGCTATACAATGTAAATAAAAACTAAGTGTAAAGACACACTAAACTAAACTAAACCAGAACTTCCACAGTTCAAGATGTACTAAAAATGCATGCTGGCTTAATCACTTAAAGTATTATTTTCCTTCAACTGACTCAAAAAATCCAGGCACATGCAGATACTTTTTATTGATTTTAAGTATGTGTTAAGTAAACTGTATTAAAAACATATATAGAGAGAAACATACACACACGGGGGAGAGAGAGAGAGTGCTCATGTTGCTCAAAAGCTGCATGGGAATGCACCCATAGAGCATTGTTACATATATATGGTATAAATCTACAGTATGGGCAAAATATTGAGCTACAAAAGGCTTCACTGGCAGCTAAGGGCCATAGACAAGATTTTTGTGCAAATTGGAGATATGTAAGTTTTTTCTACTATATCTAGAAAACAAGCCAACACTTTTTTTTTTTTAGCAATGAAATGTTTGGGAAAATTGTACAATGTTAAAATTTCTGGATTACAAGGAGTATACTAAGTTGCAAATCAAAATTTTATATTATATACAAATTTAGATACTTAGAAGAACACATTCATGGATCTGTCTTGATTTTTTTCTGTTTGACTCTATGGTTGATATCACACAAATAGAATCACAATGTGGGAAAATAAATGGAATTAGTAACTGTTTATAGGAAACATGAGAAACCAAGATCATGACTCTCAACCTCGCCTCCTAACAAACTCACTGTATTTCCATGCAATGTGATGTTATTTCTTTCAAATCAGAACACTGTTGATAAGGAACATCACTCTTTCTTTAGCAAACGTTTGATACAAAATCTGAAAATCCTCAACTTCAACATCAGTATATCTTTTAAAAGCATGATGCAATGCATTATGTGCAATTAAATTGCAGGTTTAAAGTTCCAATTCTAGTGGAAGCAAACAAGTTATTCCACAATAAAGACAAGGTTGGTCTGATATTAATAAATTGGTACCAGAGCTCAAGTAAGTTTATTCAATTTCATTTTCTGTTTATGATATGCCAAAGAAAACTTGTACTGGGCAGGTTAAATAGAAAAGGAAGGTTTAATTTAAGAATATTACAATAAGGAACACAGATTGAACTCAATTATGCTGAAACAGAAGGCAGAAGTATTTTTAAGTACAGAAGTGAGTCAGCACAACACTACTGAAGGCTGTTGGGAGGAAATAGATTGCTCTAAGCAACAAAGTTATCTATTTGCTCACTGATGCTGAGAAGCTAGGCTCCTACCCACCCAAAATTAACAGGTAGAAAGGGATATTACTTTTCTGATGATTAATTTTCAAAAGACAGTGTGTAGGTTCTTGAAAGATATGTTCATATGTTTTAAAAGTAACAAAAATGTTAGAGAATAATTATATCTCAGGCAGAAAAAGCACATGCAGTTGAGTTATGAAGTAAGGTTTCTAAGAAAAAAGACCTATAATGAGAAATAAATTGGTCTGCTTTTTAGTCAAATTGAGGAGAATTTCATCTTTTGAAGTGTTGTCCAAAAAATTCTCCAACAGCAATCTCTTGAAGTAGTTCTCCTACGTTTTTAAGATTAAAAATTCATATTTTCAGATGTTGTATGTAGATATCTTAACCATTTGCCATTTGTTTAGGGTGAGGGATTGTGATAAGTTGGGAATGTTACTTAAAAATTTTTGGAATACACTGAAGACACTGTTTTTCTTCCAGAGCAGATGAAGTCTGCAAATATCCTCTCTCATTTGGAAAATTATATATTTATACATAAAGAGAAAAATATCCCACCAAGAGAATACCGCAACTAGAAATGAATTCAGGAAGTTGCAGAATACAAAACTGACATGTAAAAATCATTTTTATACTACAAACCTGTTCAGAAAGACATTATAAGAGCAATCTCACAGTAACTATCAAAAATGCATTGGATGCTTAAGGTTCTTTGGTAATTTCACATTGATTTAAGCATTGGACAGACCAAGTAGTGGCTTGAATCACTCATCTTTTGTTTTGGAAATTATCACAATACACAATAATAAATCATAATAAATGCTGCAAAGCTATTTTAAGACAGGTAAATTAATTTTTTTTAAATTTCCTGCTTACTAAGATACTCTGAGAATTCGCTACTAAAATGAACTAAACCATACTGGAGAAATTTCCACTTTCACTTTAATTAAACTGATGGAAAAATTGCAGATTCAATAAAGGTCAACATTTAATATCCAAGCAATTTAAAGGAATACAACGTTGGAGAGCCTAAAATGAATGTGTTAGAAATGTTACCAGGAATAAATGAAAATTAATATCATGCAATAATAACCTATAACCTTGCATCAGGGAGTGAAAACATAAAATACTTTCTTCAAGAAGTTTGGGACAATACAATGAATAAATTAGTATTAGAAAATAAAATTTGGAAGGAATAAAATCAAGATTCTAAGCATAATGTCACAATGACAGAAACAAAAATAATTTATAAAGTTGAATCAATGGCTGGATACAGCACGAATTATTATAAAGCATGTCAAAGAATGTGATTTTGAGCTGGGAATGTTGAAAGATTTCTTGTCCAGTGACCTTTAGATGTAAAATTACTAATATATATTTAACAAATAATCTTCTGTAGTGGAAAAAATGAAAGAAGACTCTTGCTTTTTCTAAATTTGGGGCCCGGCACAAGAGCACAGTGGCGCCAGGATCCCGTATGGGCGCCGGTTCTAATCCCTGCAGCCCTGCTTCCCTTCCAGCTCCCTGCCTGTGGCCTGGGAAAGCAGTAGAGGATGGCCCAAGGCCTTGGGACCCTGCACCTGTGTTGGAGACCTGGAAGAGCTCCTACTTCGGATTGCCTCAGCTCCAGCTGTTGCGGCCGCTTGGGGAGTGAACCATTGGAGAGAAGAGCTTCTTCTCTGTCTCCAACATTTGTTAGATTGATCAAATATTATTCCTCCTTTATATAAGAGTTGTGTAGAATTGAGCTCATCATAATGTGGGTTCCCAGAAAATTGTTTTAAATTCAGATACTATCATTGTTTTATTCCATTTACATGTTCCTCTTCATACCAGATCTATTGCATTAACCTCTTCCTTATATACATCTTTGTTAATAAAGTTCAACCTAAATCAGTTTGTATGAGTTGATACTGTACTTTTTTTACTTTAATAGTGATGTATTCTAAATTTTATCATTTTTACTTGTTTTTTCTCAAAAGTGCTTTCACAATATCATTATTTTTTTGCATATCATCTTTCCTAGTAGTTCAGTGTGCTTACTGCATAATTTCTCTACATATTTCTGGTGCTAATTGTGAAAACTGACTTGCCAATAGTTTCCTGTGAGGATAAATAATGCCAAAATTAACAAATCAATGCCTCTTTTTGAGATATTAAAACAAATTCCCTGGGAAAAATGCCAGACAATGTGATAAACTGGTAGGATATACAAATATTAATATCCTAGTTTCTTCCAGATTGCTTTCCTGACTGGTTTCTAACACTCTGGACTTTTGCCAGTACTACTCGGGGATGTTTGTTCCTTTATACGCTTATGTGTTCTCAACATAATACACTTTAAATGGCACAAAGACTCATTGTATTATAGATTTTGCCTTTCTGTAACTCCATGATATCTTGAATACTCATTTAATTTTGTGTGCTTGAGCCTTCATAGCAATTGGTCATACACTGCTGCTTTTTCTTTTCCTTTTTGCTGGTGAAATGAATCCCTGTGTATTGTATTTATTAAAACTTTGTCAAATTTATTATTTTTTTTAAAGATTTATTTATTTTCACTGGAAAGGCAGATTTACAGAGAGGAGAAAAATCTTCACTCTGCTAGTTCATTAATCAAATGACTGCATTGGTCTGATAAGCCAATATGAAGCCAGGAGCCAGGAGTTTCTTCTGGTTCTCCCACATGGGTGCAGGGTACCAAGGCTTTGGGCAATCATTGTCTGCTTTCCCAGGCCACAAGCAGGGAATTGGATCAGAAGTGAAGTAGTTAGGACATAAACTGGTGGCTATAAGGGATTCTAGTATGTCCAAGATGAGGATATAACTGCTAGGCTGTCCCACTGGGACCCAATATAAGAAATCTTAAAAGGGAGGGGGATGGAAAGAAGCTAAATAAATAATGGTATCCCCAGCTACAGGCACCTGCCTAGATTCTATTGTACCTAGGAAAGTGTTACCCTGCTGAAAGAAAAGCAACTAATAGTTGGTAGGCATTCTGGGCCTGGTTAATGCCAAATTTGCATTAACTAAACCAGTGTACCAAGATAGATGCCTATAGATTTTTTTTTTTCTTTTTTAAAGAAATGCTTGGGGTATATCCTGGCACACCAGCAGACAGAGTCTGGGGACATGTGCCCAAGCATATGTCAATGCTGGGCAGGTAGGCAGGACCCTAGTGTAGCATGACACACTACCAGATGACTGGGCTTATGGATTTGCATGCTCAAGAGGATGGATGGGACAGGCCACAACATCCACCAGTTCACACAAAAGCTGACATTGAAGACCAGACTATGCTGTGTAAGGGACTAACACTTGATGGCACATGGGGAAACTTGTGGAACTCCCCTAGTGTGCTGCCCCTACTCTGGTGAGTCAGTTGGAACTTGGTAAGGCTGGACAGAGCTGCTTCAGTTATTTGCAGCGCAGGAGTAGTCCAAACCATAGTACAGTGGCAAGCACAGGAGCCAGGATGGGAATTGGGTCATGATGGGCAAGGCTACGCTATCACCCCTACTTGTTTGCATGACAGCCAGGGATGGGGATTAGCTGGGCAGGGCTAGGCTGCAGCACCCACCAGCAAAAGTTGGGACTATGGGAGGGCAGGTCAAGCTATACTACAGCATCCAATGGCAAAGGCCACACTAGGTGATGTGTTATGCCAGGCTGGGTCAGAGCAACCACCGGCATGTTCAAGATCTGCGGCTAAGAACAGGCCTAGATGGGGAAATGAAGGGGCACCCTGGATAGGTTGTAGTTCCTCTAGTGAGCACAAGAGCTGGAATGGGGGCATCAAACTGGGTTGGACATGGCTGCAGCATCCTTTAGCATGGGTTTGGAATGGGTTTGGTGTGTGCCAGACTGGGCTAGGTTCCACCACCCACTGGTACTCACAGGAGCCAGAGTAGGTGTAGGATAGTCTGGGCTGCCCTGGCACCTGCTGAGCCATGTGAGAGATGGTTCTGGGGGAGGGCCAGGCATGTCAGAGCTGTAACACCCAAGATATGAGCTGAAATGCGTGTTGGCTGGTTGGGTAAGGCCATGTACTTGCCAGGAAGGAGGTTCAGCAAGTCATACTAGAATAAGGACACACCATTATGCACCTGCCAATGGGAGGTGACTCGTTAGAGGAGCTTGGAGGACTCCTGTGTCAGAACACAGTCCCTGCAGGTGAACGCAAGACCAAGGCTGGTGGCAGGAGCCCAGACCAGGCCAGGTTACATACAGTACCTGTCAGCATACATGTGACACAGGTGTGGGGGTAAGCCATGGTAAGCCAGTTCATAGCACCATTGGTAGATGTGAAAACCAGGATGAGATGCAGGATGGGCCAGCTCAGGCTGCAATTTCAGCCAGTTCACATTAGGGTTAGGAATGGGGGTTGTCCAGGATGGACTAGGCTGCAGCACTCATCAACATGAGTTGGGAGTTGGGGAAGACCAGGCCGAGCCAGGCTGCAGCACCCACTGGTGAATTCCAAGTGAGGCAAGGGAAACCAGACTGGGCTGTAGCAACTACCAGCACATATAAGACATTGTGGGGAAGGGTGAGCCCAGTAGAGGATTGCAGGGGGTTCCCTGCTGAGCCACATTACCGCTGGTGAGCATGACAGCTGGGACTGGGAGCTGGGCAGGGTTATAAAACTTGCTGACCTGCATGTTAGCTGGGTTAGGAGGAGGACAAAGTTGGACTGAGCAACTATATTCACTGGTGCATGCATGAGTCAGAGTAAGTGCATGCTGGTCAAGCTTTGGCACAGTACCCGCTAACAGATGCTGGAACTGGGGGCAAGAACTCTCAGGGTAGACCACAGAATAACCTGTAAAGTACAAAATTCAGGGCTAGGAGTAGGCCTAGTAGGGGAATTGTGGATACCTCTCTAATGGGCCATCACTCCCACCAGTGATTAGGGGAACCAGGGCTGGAGGCAGGCCTACCTGTTCAGGCAGTGGCACCTGCTGGCCTGAGTGTGGCTGGATAATGGGGTTGGTCATGCTGAGTTGAGCTCCAGCACCCACTGATGAGTATGCGAGCCAGGCAGTATGCGGGATGGACTGGACCAATCTGCTGCTACACACTAACATGCACAAGGACCGGAATGGGGACTTGGGAGTTCCTGGGGGGGGGGGGGTCACGTGACTAGGTTGCAGTTGTCATTGGTGTGCATGAGGGCTGAGTGTGTGGTGGGCAGTGCTGGGCTGGGCTGTAATATCCACTGATTTGTACATGAGATGGGGCTGGGGACAGAACTTACTGGGCAACTGCAGCCATCAGTGTGTGTGTAGGCTGATGTGGATGACAGACTGAGCAGGAACCTACACTGGCTAGGGCACACAGAAGTCAGGTCTGGGATCACCTCTGAAGTTTCTTGGGGAACCCCCAAAACTCCAACCATGGGAAAAGTCACAGGATCTAAGACTGACCATAGATCATATGGTCTGCTTGATTGTTGAAACCTGTGCAGTAGATGGCATGCCCCAGATGCATATGGGGGATATGACAACTAGTTCACTGGGGCCTACAGAGGCTGTCTAGTATCATGCAGGCAGACCAAACTGCACAGCTCTGCCAGTCAAACTTTGACAGTATCTGGGCAAAAGGAGACTTTAAGGTAAATTATGTCAGCCAATGGACCTTGGCAGGATTCCCTCAAGCTTGGAGCAACAAAATCAACAGCATCTCAGAATTACCAAAACCACTTATGCAATATCCTCAACACACGTTCTACATTGGGGGCTCTGGGATGACATCAGGTGGCCGTTCCCCATTCCTGGGTACTGATGTGGTTGGGTTGCTGGGAAAAGCCCTTTCCTCTTCCCCCCTACTTCCCCCAGATCCAGGAAGAAAAAAGATTGAAAACAGTTGTCTCATCCACTTTCCCCCATTCCTCTACCCTGCCAACCCTAGTTAGCGTTTCACATAGGCATGTATCCTTCTTAACTATGTAAACATCATCAAATATAAAATAAATTTATTATATTAAAAAGGTAATAAGTAGAAAACAAAAGTGATCTGACAGTTACTTTTCAATTTTTTGTGATGACAGAGTATTAGGTGTACTTTCCAACCTTAAATAACAACAAAAATCCTTGCTGAAGTTGGAAACAAAGATTTTCATACAGTGGGCAGCAGATAACACCGCACTGATTCCTAGGAGATGTGAATCAGAAGATAAAAGTGTAAATTCTCCCAGTTTACTGACAGGGTAATGATTCTAGGCTGCAGCACTTTCAGCAGAAGGACAGGACATCCAAACCAAAGCAAGCTAAGAAGACAGCTGAATATTCAAGGAGACCTACATGACTAGAATTTGCCAGGAGAGTACTGGAGATGAGAAGGCTTAGGAGTGAGGGTGTGTATGAGAGGCATAGATGGAGAGAAAGACACAGACACACACAAGCAAACACACACATTCAGACAATTTGGACAGGATTGCCTAAAGCAGTGTACTGTATCTCAATAGAAAATACTTGTGTTAGGCAAATAACCAAGGCTGGAAAACAGCCAGCATAAAGGATAACACAGCAAAAACCAGACAGGGTTCACAAAACACAGGAAATAGTTCAATATTTCAGAGAGAAGAAAATATGAAATACCTGTGTCACTGAGTTTAGTGTTAGTATGCTTTGAACAAATGTGTCCCTCAAGTAATGCAGGATTTAATCAGCAAACATTTATCCTTAAAACATGGAGAGTGAAATTAAACCATGACATTTTGAGATGGGGCTTTGGAAGTGATTCTGATCAGACTGACTAGGTTATTTTGATGTGGATCCAGGAGTAGATCTTGATACCTTTGGAAGGAGGAAGAGAGAAACTTCACAGACGTGGACAGATACCCATATCCCTTTCATGATTATGTGCTGCCAATGGAGGCCTGGCATGAGAATCTGTGTCATGCTGCCCAGACTTTGAACCTTCATAGTTGTTACATAAAACAAACTTATTTGTTATTGAAGTAGCCTGACTGTAGTGTTTGAGTCAGAAGAAAATGCAACTAACCCAAGTCCTAAGAACGGCATGTCCATAATATGGGTAAAAATTAGCTGTGGTCTAAAGGTTGTTCTGGAACAATTTCAGCAAGAATAATAACAAAACTGAAGAGGAAAACTCTGGTTTCAAAGGTCTTATACTTCCTCCTAAAAAACTTAAATATTTAAGGGAACACACACAGAAATGAAACAGCTGCCAAATATTTAAATTTCAATAATAGTTATCATGCCTGAAAATTAGCAGGAAAATATTAATGTATATTATGAAAAATGTTAATCAGTAGAAACAACCTTACAGACTACAAAGAACACAGAACTAGTAAAATAATGTAACGCACAGTATATTTAAAAAGTATCCACATTTTCATGAAAATAAGAGACATGTTAGAGAAACGGAATATGTTTTAAAAGAAAATACAAACTTAGAAATTAAAATGTATATTTGAGATTTAAAAAATGCTTTTCTAAAGGAGAATTAATCACAGATTTAATACCATGGAAGATAAGAATAATGAATGTAAGTGTATGAAAATATAATCTAAAATAAAAAACAATAAAATTGGTGAAAATAGTGCATCAAATAATTTATCATATATGCAATTCAAGTCACCAACAGAAGAAGGCTATAGAAAATATATTTTAAGAAGAAATGCTTGAAATAAGTTGTTAGTTTATTTTTCTTTGTTTTGTTTTTAATTTCTGCACTCTCTTGCAATCCGACCTTACAGCGGTGAACTTACTAATAGTTAACGTACCTGGCAACAAAGAATTTATTATCTTTACCATTTTTTAACTGTTCTTTAGATGTCAAGGTGTATTGTTTCTCACATGTTGTTTTATTAAAATATTACGCTAATTCCATGTACTATGTTAATTTCATATACTTTCTTCTACTATAAATATATGGTTGATTTTGCTAATCCTTTACCTTAACGATTACAATTTCTTATGTAATAGTCTAGTTTAAATTAATAGCAATTTAGTTCCAGTGATATATAAACATTTTTGTACAGAATTTATTACTATTACTATTATTCCTGGCTCTCCACGTCTGAGCCAGCTCTCTGCTTATGGCCTGGGATGCAACAGAGGATGGTCCAGGTCAGTGAGCCCTACATCCATGTAGGAGATTCCAAAGAGGCTCCTTTCTCCTATCTTCAGATGTGCTCAGCTCTGGCTACTGTAGCCATCTAGGGAGTGAACCAGTGGATGGAAGACCTCTTTGCTTATGCCTCTTGCTGTAAACCTATTTTTTCTGATAAAAATAGATAAATGAGCAAATCTTTCAGAAAAACATCCTCATCTTTGGGTAAATCCTTTGCACGAGTTTCCTAGCAAAGTATTATCTCTGCATTTCCTTCCACATGATACTCCAAATTAAAAGCTTTTTTCTCTTTTTTTTTCTCTTTAGTCTCAATGTCCTATTGCCCAAAGTCTGCAGGATAACAAAAGAAAACTATTTACTATCTTCAAATATTTTGTCCACAGAGGTGATTCAAAATTTTAACGAAAAAATTGATTTAAAAAATCAGTTTATTTTTATGCAGAAATTGTGAGATCCATGAATATGACTAATTAAAAGTCTTAAAAGTGCTTAATATGGGAAACACTAGTAACAACTAAATTGTTTTTATCATTTATCCTATTACAATCAATCTCACTTATTTAGAGAGAAATTTCTGTCAGCAAAAGACTTTTACCTCTATATTTAAACTTTTGGAAAACAATGCATTATTTTAGATATTCTTTTTATATGTATATGTACATAAACATATACATATACATTACACACACACACCTATATATTTATCAAGATTCTCAAAAGTGTTCTAAGAGATAAGTTCTTCAGTCTTGTATTTGCCAGGCATGTTTTCAAGTGTTTTGCACAAATTTGTCGCTCAGTAAATATGTTATACTAAACTAAATGTCAGTGCTAGTTAACAGTGAAAATCTGGCAGCATGTCTTTATTAAATATGTCACACTTCATATGCACCCAGTAATGGATCTTCTCAGATACTGTTATGTTCTTGTAGAAAACAGGTGAATAACAGTTTAGGAAAAGATCAAACACCTTTTTCAATGTAAAAATGGTAAAGTAACTTCCAAGTGATCAATTCTACAATATAACCTAGAAAATATAGCAATTATTTTCTATTCCAATGAAGGTCTATATTTATACAGCAACTAACTGTGATTTCATGGAAATATTTTTAAATACTGACATGGTTTTAGATTTAAAGAGTACTTGGTTTTTGAATGATCACTAAATTAAAAAAATGTTGTAACTAAAGTTTTATGCAGTTTAGAATCAAGGTTACTTTGTGAGTTATCCCTTTCTACCAAATCACAGTGAACAGATATTTATCTCCTCTCTTTTAGTCAAATGATTGCAAATGTGCATTGAGGGACTATTTTTCCTCACAGTCTCTGACTGAATTTTTGCTAGGCTGAGAGCCAAGACATTCTTACCTCTTTAATATTCTCAGTAATTACTCTACATAGTGCTATTATTATTCATTCTGTTCTACATTTGGAGTAAGGAGCAGAAATTGATTAACCACCTCTGATTTTAATTGTAAAGTTTTGTCAATTAAAGTATTATTGGTTATGGGACATAAGTTTTATTTATATATTTTATATGTGTAATTTATATATAAATATTATATAAATATATAATTATATGTAATTTGAAAGGTAAAGAGAGGGAGAGGCAGAAGGAGAAAAGGGGAGAAAGCATGAAACACAGAGAGAGACAGAGATTGATTTTCTGCTCACTGGTGTATCCCTGAAATGACTAAAATCCAAGGCTGGGTCGAGCAAAAACCCAAAACTCCATCCTGGACTCCCACTGGGGCTCATGTGTTAGGCTATCAATAGTTGCACATTAGCAAGAAGTGGCACATCTGGGATTTGAGGAGATACCTCAATACAGGATATGGGCACTTCAAGTGTCAACTTAAACCACAGCAGCAAAACATCAGCCCCGTATGGCTCATTTTTCACAGCTCTTCCTCAAACATTATTGTAAATACCTTAGCTATGATTCATCACTACAAAAAAGGTTAATCTTTTCTGCACTGAATGGGGACCAGGAGGGTTAACTTCTGGTGAGAACTCTGTCATGTTCTCACTCTATAGTATCATCCTAACTTTAATCATGACTTAACCTTCACAGAACCTTTCAGAAATAGTAAGCATTTGTTTTTCAGCACACCCAACAAAGCAGATGAAATTAACATGACCAACAATGAAATGAAAACTGAAAGATAAAATGAATTAAGTTAGAGTCAGAAATCAAATTTGCTGTTATCTAGCTCCCTTCTATTTCTTTTTCTTTCTTTCTTTCCCTCTCTTTCTTGCTTTCTTTCTTTTTTCTCAATCTTTCCTTCCTTCTTTTATTTCTTTAATTAATTCATTAATTTTTTTTTTAAGATTTAAGCCATGGAAACAACCTAGATGTCCCTCAAAAGAGCAGTGGATAAAGAAATTGTGGTAAATGTATTCTGTAGAATACTATTCGGCCATTAAAAAGAATGAAATTCTACCATTTGCAATCCAATGATCCCAACTAGAGACTGTTTTGCTCAGCAGAACAAGTAACCTTAAAAGGGCAGTTAACATGTTTTCTCTAACATAACGCAACCTTCATGCAAAAGACAAGATTAGTAGCCTTTTTAATATTGTTTTTGCTACATCTCAGGAGGTTTGATGTTTTTATTTTTATTTTCATTTATTCAAGAAAATTTTTTCTTCATAATCTGTTCACTGACTCACAGACATACAGTAGAATCATTTTCTTCAAGAAGGTTTTTTTTTTAATTTTCTTTTTCATTTCTTCAGCGACACATTGGCCATTCAGTAACATGTTCTTTAATTTTACGTTGTAGTAAATTTTCTATTTTTCTTCCTGTTGTTCACACTGTTTTATGGCTTTTCATTTAAGGGATGTGAAATACCAGTGTAATAGGGACTATCATATCCAAATATGAAGATATAATGCAGTATGACTCTTTACTTCCAAATAAAAGATGAACTCCCAATGAAACTGTTTACTATATCCTGATTGTAGGATGCTGGATTCTCTGCCATTGTACCAACTTACAATGTCAGGATTCTCTTAAATAGCACCTCTTAGATAATAGAATGAGAGACTGAGGATTGTTTATGAAGTACTATACTACTGTAATAAAATGGGGAGAATTAGTTGTGGGGAGGGATTAGCGGAGGGGTTCAGGGAAATACCAGAATCTATGAAAAATGACAATTAAAAAAAGAAAAAAGGATTTATTTATTTTTATTGGAAAGTCATATTTACATAGAATGGAAGAGGAGAGACAGAGAAAAATCTCCCATCTGCTGATTCACTCCCCAAGTGGCCACAACAGATGGAACTGAGCTGATACAAAGCCAGAAACCAGGAGCTCCCTCTAGGTCTCTCAAGTGGGCACAAGGTCCCAAGGCCCTGCGCTGTCCCCCATTGCTACCCCAGGCCAGTAGCAGGCAGCTGGTTGAGAAGGGATGCAGAAAGGACATGAACCGGCGCCCACACAGGATCCCAGCACACGCAAGGTGACTACCTAGTAACTAGTCAATTGCACCAGGACCAACTCCCTCCTATTTCTATATCAAAATACTTCCCTTGACTAATCGTAAAGTTCCTGAAGATAAAAGTCATCATATTTTCCACATAGGTTTTATTTTCTTCTACATCAAAAGGATGTTCTAAAAACAACAGTTGTTTGAACAGTGCTGAAGAATTCAGGAGAAAATAACATGCACATTGTTTACCATTTTACAATTGTATTTCCACCTTATGTTTAAAACTAACAATCAGTTTATTATAATTCTTTTTATCACAACTTCTCATTACTACACTTGATTCAAATTGTTATTGAGTTATATGTACACAGAAACAATGTTTACAAATTAATGGAAAAGAATTAGGGAAACATGCGTACCTATAGGATAAATGATCCCTCCTTATCCCCATTAAACTATTTACAATGAGCTTTAATGAAGCTACTTTTAACTTCAAAACAAATCATATCCCTAGCTTCGAAAAAAACAAAAGCTACACGTGTTATTCTAATTACTAAAATTATAATTCTTTGATTCCAATCTGCAACTAATCCTGAGTATGCATTAACTGTGATAAAATATTTAATGACTTTTACAAGTCTTTTTATCATTTCATCTTTAAAGACATAGTTGAAAATCAGAGAGAGAAAGAGACAGAGATCGTCCATCCAGTAGTTCACTCATTGTATGCCAGCAAGAGTCACCGGTGTGCCTGGCTCAAAGCAGATCCTATTCCATTTGGATCTCCCACATGAGTGACAGAAACAAGTACTGGGAGCATCACCAGATGCCCTCCTGATGGCACCATAGCAGGAAGTGGAGAAGGGACAATAACCCAAGTACTCTGATACACAAGTATCCTAAATGGTTTCTTTACTGCTGCACCAAGCACCTGTCTCTTTAGAAGACTTGTAAGACATGATGGTAGTTCTATAATTCTGATCATTACTACATAGAAAAATAAATATGATAATATATTGCAAACAGTGATGAATTTTGAGAATTTTAGCATTTTATCATCTATCTTAAAAATAAACAGAAACAGACTTCTACTATGGACCACATAATCATGTAAACAGTTTTCTACCTATGAAAATAACTGTTGGAGCACATAAGGGGAAACCACAAATAGAAGTACTTCCAAATACCAATGGGTAGATAGCTAGTAGATAACAGGATAGAATATTTAATTTTATGTATCCTTGTATTCTTCTGCAGAAAGCCTAAGGAAATAGAACTAATTTGAGGATACAATATTTTGTCAAATAAACCTCAACCCAAGGTGATGAAATTACATTGGCAATTCCCATGCACAGAACAGGTTGGAATTTAGTGCTATAGCTGCATCTGAGAAACTTTCTCACCACCTTTCATTGTGTTGAAATGATCTTTATCCACACTTTTCCCTCTTCATGGGAATTTGATGATCTTGACAACAGCAATATCATCACAGATGTTCCTCTGTGCAGAGAGACAGCTGTGTTAACCTACAGGTAATACGTAATTCAAACAGATGCAATCTAATTAAGACATTGCACAATGCTTCCCTTTTCCCTTCCTACTTCTAAATGCACAATCACACACACACACACACACACTCCTCATAAATTAATAAAAAGTTCTATGTTGATTGCAGAACTTTTACATTATTTTATTTAAGAATCCATTTTAATTTATACTCAAGTACATTTCTTTATTAAAAGCTTAAATAATAGAAAATTCACATTCATACATTCTTCCACATAGGATCTTCTTTTTCTTCTTCAGGTTTTCGCATGAATCAAAATTTGGACTTCTTTATTAAATTCAACAACTCTTGATCATTTTTGGTTGGGAACAGCAAGGTTACTGAATCTTACTTACATGAGGCCTGATTCTGGCTGTCACACATCATATCCATCACACCTTGATTCCCCAAGGCAAAGCATGTAAATGATGATCTGGTTAGTGGCCTTTCAGAAATCTTGCCTATTATTTTCCTAAGGCATTCATGCATTATTTGATTGGATGATATTAGTGTCTATTATTTATAAATGTGTGTTGTGTATTGATTTTCTGTGCATCTTTTAATCCATCTGTCTTCTCTCAGTTCTCTATTACAGAGATCAGAAGCCTTTGGACCTCAGTTCCAAATTCAATTATCATCTGATCCCTTCTGAAACTATTCTCAAGTGATACTCTCCAAAAGGAAGAAAACCATTTTGCTTCTGGAAGTAGCAGTCATATCTTTTTCTCCAAATGCTCCGTAATTAGCACCTCTCTGATACTCTATTGGCCATGTAACAAATTACACCGTAGATCAGGTTGATTAGTTGATATTCAAGCATTGAAATGATCCCCTCTCTGTTTCATATATCATTTTAATAATACTTCAAAACAACATCCTTCAGGGCTAGCTCTGTTGCTCAGCAGTTCAAG
Organism: Ochotona curzoniae; assembly: GCF_017591425.1. Lineage (NCBI taxonomy): Eukaryota > Metazoa > Chordata > Mammalia > Lagomorpha > Ochotonidae > Ochotona > Ochotona curzoniae. The sequence goes on from NW_024466599.1 coordinate 67,104,390, forward strand.
CTGCCGTCTGCAAAGCTGGCTTAGCATGTTGGAACACTAGTTTGAGACTGGATGTTCTATTTCTGATCCAGCTCCTTATTAATGCACCCAGGAAGGCAGGTGTGGAAGGCACAAGTACTTGGCACCACCACCTTACGTGGGACATATGTATGGAGTTCCAAGCCCTGGGCATTGGACAGCCCCAGCTCTTCTATTCCACAAATTCTACTGCCACCTCTTCTGCTAGTGGATTTCTGAATTGCAATAAAATACATTTAATCAGTGGTACCCATCATGTCTTTTCTTCTGAACAAAGAATTAACTTGTGAAGGTAATAACTGTAGATATGGATGGGCTCATTTCATGGAACAGAGTGGTATAGCTAAGTTATTGATGACACTGAAGGGGTGGTGTTCTCAAATGTTGAAGAGGCCTATTAAACTTCTTTCAGCAGCTTCTATCACTTCCCCATCACCTCCAGTGTTATTTCCAACATCAGCATGCAAACCAAACAAGTTGCTAAGTTGGTTAAAAATTCTGAGATTTATTTCATTGTAAACTTCATTAATGGAGCAAGCAAATACATACAGGATTATAGTATTGTATATCTTCTATGATGTATCCACATCTACTCCTTTTTGGTATTTCAATTTTACTACAAACAAGTCAATTCTCTGTAAATTACAATTTTTTGTAGATGAATCAAGTGGAAAGATGAGTTATATAATATATAAGTGGATGAAACAGACAATTTAATAATTACTGAGACTATATTAAACATTTCAATGCTTGACTAATTTATGTAGTCAAAGATGAACTTATAAAGTGTTTATACATTCATGTGCTACATTTAAAATATTCATTTGCAGTCCCTGTATTAGGTATCATTGTGCAAAAACTACTTTTGAATGTACAGATAGTGTCTATAAAATTACTCAATCTAAGTGGATTTTATTTATTTTTTTTTTAAAGATTTATTTTTATTATTTTTTCATTGGAAAGGCGGATATACAGAGAGGAGAGACAGAGAGGAAGATCTTCCGTCCGATGATTCACTCCCCAAGTGAGCGCAACGGGCCGATACTATGCCGGTCCGAAGCCTGGAGCCTCTTCCGGGTCTCCCACGCGAGGGTGCAGGTTCCCAAAGCTTTGGGCTGTCCTCTGCTGCTTTCCCGGGCCACAGGCAGGGAGCTGGAAGGGAAGCGGGGCTGCCGGGATTAGAACCGGAGCCCATATGGGATTCCGGGCGTGCAAGGCGAGGACCTTTAACCACTTGCGCCACCGCGCCGGGCCCAAAATGGATTTTCTTACACAAAAGACCTAAGAATATTATTTTAGCCTTAAAATCTAATGGGAGAAATTATATAATTAGGAGTTATAATTTTTAGTATTTCTATCTTTAAGAGATAATGAAAAATATTACTGAATCATCAATTAAGCCTCCAGATATAAAATGATTGCATTTCAGAAAACTTGGGGTCCTGACATTTTAATTATGGTTTTGATTATTACCAAAAGAGTACACCTATGTCAGCGAAAATAGATATGATCTTAAGCTAGTGTTATAATGGTTTGAAAACTGATAGTCCAGGACTTGCACAATACAGATTAGATACTCTAAGGTAAGACTAATTAGACACCTCTTTAGTTCTTTAAGTTACATAATTAAAGGTATTTTTTCATTAGAAAGTCAGATATACAGAAAGGAGAGACACAGAGGAAGATTTTCCATCCATTGAGTCACTCCCCAAGTGGCCACAATGGCCAGACCTGAACCAATCAGAAGTCAGGAGCCAGGAGCATCTTTCAGGTCTCCCACATGGGTGTAGGGTCCCAAGGTTTTGGGCCATCCTTGACTGGTTTCCCAGACCACAAGCAGGGAGCTGGATGGGAAATGGGGCCACCAGGATTAGAACTGGCACCTATTTGGGATCCCAGCACGTGCAAGATGAGGGGATTAGCCGCTATGCTGCTGAGCCATGCCCTAATTACAGATCCTTAAATGACTCCAAAGTAACATATCTATTTCCCCCAAATGTGGGTTTTTGAAGGATCCAAATATTATAATGCCACTTGCCAAGTAAAATATCCCATTGGTATATGTCCAACAATTTATATATATATTTTAAGGATTTCTGCATGATCATATACTGACTCACTGGTCATATGTATGTGGTTTCTACAAAGTATACATAACCATGAAGGTACTAAACAAAATTCTTGGTTGTGTGTGATACAATATCCTTTATACAGCATAATTTTGTCTTAATTGTGGAAATTCTTACATAGTGATCAGATTCACTGTGGTCATAAGCCTCCTATCTGTTCAACTTACAAACTTACTAAAAATATACAGTAATCCTAACACCACATAGTGTTTTCTGAAAAAAACATATTTTCATGGAAATTCTTGACTTCTGGGTTAGCACGAAGTTCTTTTGTAGGGTACTGTAATCAGAGCTCTCTGTCTCTATCCTAAGTACTTTACTATGCAAAATTAAATTTCTTTAAAAATTATTCATTTGAAAGGAAGAAGAAGAAAATTTTTCATCCACTGGTACATCAATGGTTCACTGTCCCAGTGGCCAGAAGCCACAGCTTGATCAGACTGATCAAGAGTCAGGAATTCCATCCTTGTCTCCCATATGGTGGCAGTGGCCCAATTACTTGGGCTATTTTTTGCTGCTTTCCCACGGGCCTTAGCAGGAAGATCGACTGGAATCAGAGTAGACAGGACTGGAACTGATAGTCCAGTATGATGGCAATGTAGATAAGGTCTTACCTTGTTGCCAAAGCAATACTGGTTCCTGCAAATTATTTTTAAGCCAACAACTACCATATATGAACTTAACTAAACATTTATCTAAGTAAGAAACCATCAACTTTTTGGATCCATCTTCTTTTATTTTCATAGCTGTTTTTAGTAAATACTCATTTTGCTTTGGAACCAGACTCATTTGCCCAAGTATGAATTGGTCTAGATAATTAAAGATGAGATCAACAGTCTTTCACTACACTGTATCCACCCAGTTGAAATGTTCACCTCCACACCATTGTGACTATGATCAAATAAGCTGTTGCAAAACCTCTTATTTTTAAATTCATTAGGACAGGCTATGACTGTTGAAATAATAGTAATCTCCCAGGATCATTAAAACTGAGATTAGTAAGATCAGTTATTGAACAGCTTTGATCTCTACCAATGTCACAATTTAGTTGAATTTCACTGAACTGTACAACTTCAATTCAAAAGCTTTACATTGGTGACAGAATCTGATCTAGCTAACTGGGATTAAGCTTACTTCTTTTAATATTAACTAAATTGCATGAATTTTATGGATGAAACTTATCTGTTCTCATAGAATTAGCTTTCATATGCTCTCTCTCAAAGCAACATGAGTGTGACAAAACTCATGTTTTAGGATGCTGTTGAAACTTTCACTTAGACTGCCACTTGTGATGGTGGCACCTAGTTGGAGTCCTAGCTACTCTCCTTTTGATCTGTCTCCCTGCCAACATGCTGGAGAGAGTAGCAGAGAGGATAATCCAACTGATTGGGCCCTTGTCGCCCAAATGGGAGACAACTGTACTTGACTTACTACTCTGGCAAAGCCTAGTGTCAGCTGCTGTAGCCATTTAGGGAGTGAACCAGCAAATGGAAGATACATTTAACCATCTGTCTTTTCCAATGTCATTCTTTCAAATAAATAAGATAAATATTTTCAAGAAGAGAAACTCAAGCTCTATGTACTCATAAAAGTGATTAATGATTTGTTTTCATGGTATTGCATAATTCATGCATTTTAGAATCCTTATTTCTCTTACAGGCAAATTTACACAAAAACTTAGAAATCTCCAATCTTCTAGTTCACTCTCCAAATGGACACAACAACTGTGGTTGAGCCAGGCTGAAGTCAGACTCTAACATGGATGCAGGGTCCCAAGTACTTAGGTCATCTGTGCATCAGCAAGAAACTGCATTAGAGTAAGTCAAGATTCAAACTGGTGTTCACATGGAGTGCCAGCGACCTAGGCAGCAATACAAGGCTTTTACAAGAGCCTCTATCAAGATTTATCCTCAAGGTAATATGTCACTCAGTTGTGATTTTAATTTAAAATATTCTCTGAATATGTCCTGGAACTAGTAGGCCATATCTTGTGACTACATAATAGTACAGTCATATATTGGATTAAATAGTTTAAACTAAGAAATTATTAAAACTTGGTGGTGTTTGGAGATATAATGTTAGTTAGAAACATAAGTCATAATAACACAATGAAGGTAGGACCTGCATTCAATGTTGTTGCTGTCTTTCTGGAAGAGGTGACAGGAAGCTCTATTTTCATTTATGCATAGAGAAGAAGAACATGAAAGTACATAGTGAAAACAATGGCCATTTGTAAGCAAATTTTGTTGAAACATAAAATTGTATATATGTGTACTATAATTTGAATTCTATTTCATTACACAACATAAAGTGTAACCCATAATGCTAAAACATGAATTTGCTTTTACTGGCATTAATTATATACTTGATCTTAGCCAAAAGGCCAAGAAGTGATGATATTAATGCTAGAGTTTTCATTTTACTTCTGCATCCACTCTTCAATGGTCTTCAATTTAAGAGACCAATAAATTATTTTCCATTTTGAAAACAACAATTTAGATTAATTAAAATAAATGTTTGCCAAGGATTATTCAATTTGATTCACAGAATCACTGTACCTGACACAATGAGAAACTGTGGAGACTAGATTTGTTGAAGTATTTGAAATTAGGGTTTTGTTAAGTCGTCATTTAACAGCATGTGTGCACAAATATTTGAATTCTGCAGATTTATTTTAAATATTAGCAGAAGCTTCATAAGTGCATTTTCCTTATCTTCCATATGCCAACAAAAATTTCCTCTTCTCACTAATCATGGTAAACTTGAAAAAATATGTTAAACCAATATAGAGATGGAGTCTTTGCCCCAGTTTCCATTGTCACCAATTTTTGTGAGCATTGAACACCTAAGCAATCAAAAATGATATCTACCATTTCTCACATCTGAGTCATGCATTCTTTTTATAACGAATGATAACAGAAATTTACCTCATAAATTTGTAGCATATCTTTGACCTGAAAAATAGCCTTTTGCTAATGTTATTTCTGTAAACTTTAAACAAAATTTGGTAGGCAGTGACTGATTCACATAAATCAAAATTTAGTGAAAACTAAGGCAAATAGCACAAAGTAAATGAAATTATATTACAAGTCAGCAATAATGAGAACTATTCATTTCTGTGGCATGTTAATTCTACATCAACAGAAGTTAAGCTTAAAATAAATCATATAGTATTTCATGAATATAAAACATTCATTCTAGAGTATGTGAGAATTGGAATATATAAGCATATATATATACATATATATATATGCATCCATATGTACACTTTCATGCAAAAAGTTGGTGGGAAGATGTATATTATGACAAACCCATTCATGAATTTCCAAGTATTGCACCAAAAACATCTTTTTAGGTTTTTTCATACAATATTTTTAGAAGTACATATATTTTTGTGTACTATAAAATAACACACATATATATTAATTTATATATATATGTATCAATAAAATTACCTATACATTAACCTCTGGAGTATAAAAAAATATTTTCCCTTCACATTTTAAGTTCATGGCTTAGACTGCTGTTAAGAGAAAGTTTAACAAGAGAAAGCATACAAATGTTTTCAAGTTTCTGTTGTGTAAGACAGCTAAATATTAGGGGGTCTGTTATGTTTCAGTTTCTCTAAAATTGGGAAGAAAGTCACAGGGATTCTGATTGGGATTGCATTGAATATGTAAGTCACCTTCACTAGTATGGATATTTTGATTATTGTAATTCTACCAATGCCTTACTATGAAGGATTTCTCATTTTTTGTGTGTGTGTTGTTTCTACTTATTTATTTACTGTTTTATAATGTTGATTTTAGCTCTCACATTCTTAGTTATTCTGTGTTATTGATTTTTTAGTGAAATTTATCATACAAATTCTGTCTCAACAAGGAAATAGTGTATACAAAGGATACTGACATTTTTATGCTGATTTTAAGTTCTGCAATGTTATCAAATTTTACTACAAGTTGCCATAGTCTCTCAGTAGAGGATTACCCTCTATAGAATCATGCCATCTGCTAACAGAAAATATTTGACTTCCTAGTTTCAAATTTTATATCCCTTTGATTTATTTTTTGCCTAATGGCTCTAATACATATTGTTATCTACAGAACATTTCATCCTACAGATGCAGAATATACATTCTTTTCATCAGTGTATGCAACTTTACCTAAAATAAACCACATGCTAGCCCATAAATCAAGCTTCAGCAAATTCAAAAGAACTGAAATTATACCATTCATCTTTTCTGACTAGCAGGGAGTAAAGTTCAAAATAAAAAAAAATCATCAAATTAAGAAATCATGAGAAATGTACAAATGATTGAACAACATGCTACTGAGCAGACAATAATTCACAGGAAAAAAAACAAAAGGGAATAAAAATATTCCTGAAAATGAGTGAAGATGCTAACGTAACACATCAAAACTTCTAACTGCGTTTGGGGAAGTTCAGGGCAATTAGTACCAGCAGCAATAAATTACAGCATCCGCAAATAAATGATACATCAATGCATCACAAGAACGTAGAACAATAATAAATAAAACCCAACTTTTGAAAGAAAAAATATCTAAAACTAGAGAAATAAGCAAAATTGAAGTAAAATAATCCACAAGATCAGTTAATCCAGGAACTGGGTTGTTTTGGTTGTTTTTAGTAAAACTGATACAACATTGGCATAACTAATCAAAAGGAAGAGGGAGAAGACCTATTTCAAGTTTTATGACACAAGCATCTTCAAAATGAATACCTAAAAACCTAGAAGAAACTGCACATTTTGTGCTTAGCTTTCATGAAGCATGGGCAGCTACACAGAAATGACGCAAAGGTTATGAGCTCGGGTAACATAATGAAGAGAGAAGCTTAGCAAAGAAGCTTCAGATGCTTCTTGGCCTCTATGTGGCATTCTTCCCTCTGTAAAGAGAACACAATCCTTTTGGAAAGAGTGTCTGATGACCTATTATCAGTCAAGAGAGGTCAGAGAATTTCTTTAAGGCAAGGTCAGAGTGGCAGTTTCAGGATTCATGGCTTTCTTTGGGGAAAAGTTGCTCTGGCTTGTATGACTGGCTTGGAGAAGAGGCATTCTTGTTCCTATTATTTGCTTTGGGGAAAAAGTGGAAGGTGAGAGGTGAAAGGCAGAAAGGAAGAAACGTGCATGTACTTTGGCTCTGAGACTGCTTCCTAGTGTTATTGAGTTTAAAGTCCTCAGCATGACAAAGCACCTTACTCTTCAGTATAATTATGCAGCCCCAGTACTAATTTTTTAACAGGACAACTAGAACAGGGGAAGTAGCACTCTTAAACACCAAAACTCTGAGACTGCCTAAACCTTGGGCTGAATGGGAGCAGCAGAGAAAGCCAGACTCCTGCTCTGCCCACCTCCAGTTGAACAAGCTTGTCAAAAAGAAAAAAAAAAAAAAGAATATAGTTGTACAGTTGAGAGTACCTCAAGACATGGATTCCCTCCAGAGAGCAGATACTGAGGAAAACCTAGACAAGCAGTCTACACCCTAAAATAACATTCCCTTTGGAGGAATTCAAAGTTAGGACTAAGTTGAATGAATCCTCAGTAACAGCAAACTTCATTCCCAACTCTTACCTTTATTAATACACAAGTCCATATCAGTTACCCTTTGGAAATGAAACTGTGCTTTTTTCTAAGTGTGAAACACACTTTAATGTTTACCTAGTACCTGTGTAATGTGTCTAGTTTATAAAGGAAAAAATACGGCCTTACCAAAAAGCAACTGTTAATTATAGTCTAAGAGATGGAATACATTATTGGCAATAGATACAGACATGCCACAGATGGAGTGTATTAAATGTATTTTCTGGTTATAATATCTTCAATTTATGATGGATTTAGTAGCATCTGTATATTTACTTTCATTTTGAACACATTAATGGTAGTAATTTTAAAATAACTGCCTAGAAACCAGAATTTGGTTTAATGGTTAAGATGCCATTTGGTATAACCACATGCCATATATTACCATGGCTTTTTTTTCCCCTGCAGGTTCTTGTCTCGTTTTGCCTCCTAAAGTGCACTGTAGAACAATCTGGATCCTTGTAAAAGAACCAGATTGATGTATGACTCATGGCTTTGGTGTGGTAGTTTTTGGTGGTTAAATTACTAAAATGAAATAGCTGCCTGATAAATTCAATATCTCAACACTCAGTTTTTGACTACCATTTCAATTTACTATTTTTTTTTACCATTTCTGTGCACTATTATTTTTATACTTTCTGCTTATTTTCATATGATTTTGGTTACTATTGCACATGATAGTATACTCTAATAATTCTGGTCTGGTTTTATTTTTGTGATTCTAATTATTATTTCTGATATTTTCATTTACTTAAACTGTCTACATAAATGCAGTTTACAGTATACTAGGTGAATTTATTGTATTTTACCTATAAACATAAAATTTTTATAAAATAAGGAAATGTAATTTCATAAAATTCAATGTTCTATATAAACATTTTTCTATTTTCTATAATTGTTATTGTTTAAATTGAACCTGATGTTCGAAAAATACTTTAGTCTCATTAATTATTTGCTTCTCAAAATAAATGCACAGAATTACTATTTTGTATCATCATGAGACACTCTCAGAGAAAAACACCTTAATATTTTTTGCCAGTGCTAATACTGTGGTAATTAGATTTCATTTTAGAAGTTAAAAATAAAACAGCCAATAATACTTTTCATTATTATCCTTTCAATGCACATATTTTTCTTATTTACTTAGATTGTCTCTTATTGCTAAGGACATTGGCTTCTAGAAAGTAAGCAGTACTGAGTGCACATTACACAGATTCCTGTGAAATGGGAAATTAAGATTTAGCTTAGTGATACTTTTAGCTCTGAGAAAAGTTATATTCCTGGGCATAACAGAAAAAAAAAAACCACCCCAACACTCTTCCATATTCTAAAACAGGGGCTAATAACTTACCACTCTTAGAACTGGAAAGGAAGCCAAATGCCTCTTTTGCTGCCATAGTGAAGATTGAATGACTGTTTTCATTGGAATGATGAAAAAATGACATTGCCTACTCATTTCAGAACCTCCATTAGAGGAAGAACATCACCAGGCCTGGTATCAGGTAGTACAGAGAATATGTCCTAAATTCTCTAAAACATGGGGTTGACTACTATAATGAGAAAATGATAGTTGGCCAGTCTTTTCTCTCAACACTCATATATCTCAGCATCACTGCCTCTACAGGTTGAATCAGAAACAGACCAAGAACATAAACTAGCACATATTCTTTGAAGCCTACTTTTTCTGCAGCGGAGTTCTACAAGGGTAAAAAAAGAATTTCGTAGCCATTTTAGTTGTATATAGTTCAATGTTGAGATTATTTCATTCCAAGAAAGGGAATAAGTAGAATAAAGCAATACTCCAGAAAATTTATTACAACATCAAACTATCAAGCACATCCTGAGGAATACACTTATTGGTCTTGGTATATAGTTGAAGATATATAAATGATTCAATGTTACATATGGACTATCCTGACATAAAAAATTAAAAAGGGATGCTTTGTAGAGTTCCAAGAATTTGTATTTATTTAAGATGGACCAGGGGCAGGGGGGAGAGAGACTTCCAATTTACTAGTTTACTTCTGAAATGTTGGCAACAGCCATGACTATACTGTGTAGATGGAAGGCAAGAATTCAACCCAGGTTTTCCCCTTGGGTGACAGAGATTTAACTGCATGACTGATTATCTGGTACTTCCCTGGACACACACTGGTAGGAAGCTGGAACTTGAAGCAGAACCAGGACTTAAACCCGAATAGTTGGAGATGGGATGACTGGTAGCTTAAACACGAGATCAAGCATTCATCTCATAAATTTTTCTTCCTCTTTTTCTGGAAGGATAGAAGTACATATTTACTTGAGAAAGATTACAAGTGTGAATTGTCTGCAACAAGAAATTTATCATGATATAGCAAGAATTTCAAGGGGGGGAGAGTAATCAGTGGAGAGTGTAAGACAATTAAAAAGCCTGCATTTAAAACAAGTAAAACATTCATTGTAATCTTACTTGGCACCTATTTTGTGTTACGAATCTAGAAAAAATATGATATCTGTATATTTTCATGCATGTACATGAAGGTGATTATTAAAAAAAAAGATTCCTCCTCTAAAGGAAAATAACTGAGAGTCAAGTGGAGGACGAAAATCTGTAAAAAAAAATGTAATAACACTTTAAGGAGTCAAATATATTCAATTTAGACAAGCAGTGTTTTATTTTTCTAATATCCTAAATCTTACCACAATACTGGATATTCTAACTGATTTGTACTAATGCATCTTCTTTCTCTTAATAAAACAAACAAATAGGCAGAAAAAGTACTCTTTTGGGTTTACAATAATTTACATTTGCATGAATTGTCATTAGACAAAGCAATTATTCAAACGTAGAATATTGGCATTGTAAATAAATAAGTATATAGGGTAGTATTCATATCTTGAACCAATCCTTTAATTATATGTTGCATTTAAGAAAACATGATATCATTTTTCAGTTCAAAACAAGTGTGTGTAATAAAACAAAAATAAAAACATCTATCTGTATAAAAATGCAAAGATATTATGGCATGTTCTATGAGGCAATACGGCTTTAAAATCTTCACTTAATTATCAGCATGCTATTCAAACCGAAGGCCTCGGGCACTGTATATTGTAGAGGTAGTTTGCATAATCTCTTCTGTATCACCTATATTTGCGAGTAGCATCTGCCAAAAACTCTTCAAAGAACTTTGAAAATTTACATTGAAATTTCAGTCTTGAATTCATATTCTGTATATCTCTCCAACTTTTTTTTTAAGTTTTCAAATTTCCAGGAGTGTACCAATCTCAATTTGATGATATGCATATACTTTTGGGGTGAAAATCCACCCTTTTCTTTATAACATGATTAACAAGATTATAGAGCACATTATAAGAACCAGAAGACACATTGCATCATCAGGTGCCTCGACAATGCATCAGCAGAAAGCTGAATCAGATGCAGTGTAGCCTCCTAGGATAGCATTCTGATTAAGAGATGGCAGCTGCCCCAATCTCTGGGGATCCTGGAGATCCCCCCTGCACATAATCTCTCATATATACACAAGTACACACATATATACACAAATATGAACAGTTCTGAAAATAAATTATTCCACTATAATTTAAATCAATATGGACAAATTAATGACATGTTGATCTGATTTATGGCGGACAGTTTTATACATGCTCATAACATACCAGTTTTGCTTCAGGGCATGAAATATTTAACAACTACTATGAAAAAGAGATTTTTGAGAGCATCATGGCAGGACATTAAGTATGAAGGGCTAGAAATCTAATTAAAAATATGCTTTGAGGCCTCAATTCAATTAAACATATTTAAGCAAATGAGATAGTCCTGATTAGTTTCATAGGTATGCTGACAATTCACCTTATTGTTAATCAAACTTCACTGGATTGCATTATTATAGACAAATAACCCTTCTTCTCCCAGCATGATAGACTAAAGGGATTGTGCTGATGCAATAAAATCTCCCTGAATAAACTTTATTTTCACCTTATAATTCCTGACAGTTTCAACAATAGAGTAAGTTTTTCAGGATGAAGAATGAATCATTCTTACCACAGATGTTTTCAACTGTGGTACACTATTCCCAAGAGACACCAAGACTTCCCAGGCAGTGCATGGCATTTATGGTTCTATGAGAATTGTGTTCCACACCTTTAACTTCCTGATGTATTACTGTCTGAAACTGATCTGATTGAAAGTTCTAAGGTTAAAATCTATTGAAGGTTGTGAAACATCTTTCTCATGCCTAAACTTTGTTCAATTGTCTTTCTTCCAAGTTACTAAAGAAAGAAAAATTGTGCAGCCCTCTGGACTTCCGATCTGAAGCCAGGAGCTTCTTCCAGGATCCCACATGGGTGCAGGGTCTCCACGCCTTGGGCCGTCCTTGACTACTTTCCCAGGTCACAAGCAGAGAGCTGGATGGGAAGCGGGGTTGCTGGAATTAGAACTGGCATCCTTATGGGATCCTGTTGTGTGTAAGGCAGAGACTTTAGCCATTAGGCTACCATGCTGAGCCCAGGTTTTGCTTCTAGTAGATTAGAACATGTGTTGGAAGTAGAAAGCAAAAAGTCTTTGTAAAAATTAAAATAATAAAAGGAGAGAGAGTGAGTTGAGTGGGAAATCTCATATACTTAACAGTATGTATGTCGAATGCATGAAGTTCCCTTTTTATAAATAAATGTTAAAAATTACAAGCAGCTTAAATAGAAAAGCATATCAAACTATCTTACAATCTCTAGTAACAACCTCTACATTGTAAACTGTTAACTTTAGTAATAAATGTATATTTGTGTTTTAAAAAAAAATTATATTTGTGGGCACCAACCAGTTGGATAATTTAAAAATGCACAGCATTTTCAGTGCTGTGACACAACAGGTAAAGCCACCACTTACAACATCCTCAACCCATATGGGTGCCATTTGGAATCCTAGATTCTCCATTTCCAATGCAGTTCTCTGCTTAGTGCGCCTAGAATGGCAACAAAAATGGCCCAAGTGTTTGAGTCCCTGCATGTACTTGGAGGGCCAATAAGAAGTTCTCAGCTCCTGGCTTTGGACAGGTACAGCTGACTTTTGCAGCTATTTGAGGAATAAACTACCACATGGTTTAACTATCCTTTGGCCTGAACTAATTGTGCATGTGTGTATTTACTCATACATCTATCTTTGTAGCTCATCTAGCTATATCTGCACACTTATCATCTGTTCATTGTCCATCTTAGAAGTTTAATTCAAAATGAGATATTTTTGACTTACATTTACTGGCATAAATATTCATTGTCGACCCAAGGTAAATTCATTTGGTTAGCCCCATGGCCAGTGAATGGCCTGGTTACCAGGCCATATGTCATTTACTGATAGTTTTTCATAAGTTGAATGAACTATATTTATAGAGGCAGCAGTATAATAATAATAACAGTAATAATATTTATGGCACAATTATAAAATATGTCATTACAGTCTTTCTATTTAAATACACTGTGGAAAAATATAGCAATTACCTTAAGTATTCACAGGATGCCTAACACTGCTTGCAATTTTTTAAAGGGTTCAGGAGGAAATACTTACTACAAAACATTTTTTACATTTCATTATTGAATTTTCTTTCTGACAATTTTTTAAATTAATTGATTAATCTTAAAAGATTCATTTATTTTTTGGCAGGGGAGAGTAACTGACACACATAGAGAGACAGTAAAAGATAAAGCTCTCATCTGTTGGTTGATTCCAAAAATGGTCACAAGGACCAGAAGTGAGCTTTCTCCATCCCAGAAGCCAGGAGATTCTTCCTGGTTTCACACATTGGAACAGGGTCCCAAGCACATGGGTCCCTTTCTGCTGAGTTCACTGTCTCTTCACAAGGAGTAGGATTAGAGGTTTAACAGCCAGGACTGGAACTGGTGTTCATATGGGATTTCAGCACTGTAAGTGGTGGTTTAATCCATTATGGTATAGTGCTATACCCCGTGGATCAATTTCAGATGAGATCTTCACTTGTTACTAAAAGAAGGACTGTATGGAGGATATACCATAGGGGACATACAGATTTAAAATTTGCCTCTGAATTTCCAAGAGATGGAACTTTGTGCTTGACTTATAGTACTTTAACTTAGAAGAATGTCTACAGATCCATTCTGAACCCATTTTTAGTGGACAAGAAAACTTGGCTCATACAGAAATCAACTATCAGAAGCCTCATGTGTGAATAGTGGTACAATTTGGGATGGAACCTTTGGATTTTAATATCTTCCCATTTCTTTTTGTTGCTTCATCAGGATTGTCCCTTTTATGCACAGATGTTTTGTTATCACTTAAAATTACATATATTAAAATTCCATACGTGGATATGCAAAAATACTGAAGAATTTTAATAAATGTGCCCAAGGTTAGTTTATCAATTCAACTATATTTGTGTAGATTCCATCATTTTTGTGGTTTATTTGTATCAAATTTTCATTGAGAAATTATTACTGGGATAATATCAGTAACTTTAACTGGAATTTTATTTTAAGATTTGTTAGTTATATTTTGAGGGCTAAGTTCCTGCAATCCAGGCCAGCCTAGACTGTAAATTTCCCACATTCTCAAACTAAATGTTCTCAGAAGTTTGAATGTCTTGCTTCATTGGGATGTATAGTAGAACAACATACACTTGCTTACTACTATCTGTTACAACAAAAATTATATTTGATCTTTTAAAAGAATCCCTGCAAGTGCTCATATAGGAAAAATACACTGTTAAATTTTAGTAATATTTATGTGCATGACAGTGTAGCATAACGTGTATGAGCACAAGATTTCAAGTTGTTTTTCTCTTCTTAAATCTTTACTCTACCTTTGGTTAATTGCACAATCTAATGCAAGTCTAATAATTCTTTAAGCCACAGTTTACTCATGTAGAAATCAGAAAAAAAAGAATTATAACAGCAACATACATGTGTTTTGTGGCTAAGATGAAATATCCTACGCAAAATTTCGGTACATTTCCTAGCTATGAGTAAACATTTTACTATTGCTTTTCATCACATCTATTGTCTCATTTTTCAATCTGACAAAAACCAAATGGGTTCTGTTTCTTAAATGTCAGTGCAAGGTCCAAATCTTCATCTTTGTCAAAATATTTGTCATATATATATATATGACAAATTATATATATATAATTTTTTCTGTTAAAATTTACAAATATGTCCATTTTATTATTAGAACACAGCACATTGTTCTCTATTGTTTAAGCATACCCTATGCAAGTTGTTCTAATCTTGAGTCTCAGGATCTAACATATTTTGTACTTAGTAAACAATTAGCATATACTTGCTGATTTAGTGATTAAGCATTTAATTTTTAAAAAGCATGACATAAAATTTCATTAAGTAACATTTCATTACAACTATTAAATTAAAAAATTTCCTGACAGACATCACAGTAAAGGTACACCAGTTAAACAGCTTTAGAATTTGCCAAATACCTGAAAGGAAGCACACTGAAAATTCAGAGAAGGTAGAAAATTACACCAACAGGGGAGAAAACTCAGTCAAGGCTACACGCATCATATAATTTCAGAGAGGCACAGGTATTGGAAGCATGAAGTGTTATGAAGGAAGATAAAAAAAAGTCTGAGAATTCTTAAACTGATAAATTGTTCTAATGTTTGTAGGAATTGCTCACCATTAAATGCAGAAAACTAGTGATTTACTATTTGGGAATTATGAATAAATAGTAACTTAGGGACCCTAGGAATACTTTAAGAGGGATTTTAGCTATGAAAGGGACATGCTAATCATTTATTTACTTTTCTGTATTTATTTCTAGAATACTGTAAGAAATTAACAGGTTTAAAGGAAAACCTTAACGACTCAGATAACTCATAATACCCGAAAGACCAGTAAATTAGCAAGACAACACTTGCCAATGAGTCACACACAGAGATTATGTCACATACTAGAGACTATAAATGACAGGGAAAAAACAAAGGGAGAAAATAAACACACTGAAGAAATAGTCCAATATCAGGAGACAACGTAAATAAAATGAATCTCAATGAGTCAAATTGTAATAATCACCTTTAAGATGATGCATACAAAAGTAAGTGTGCCTTTATAAAAAAAAAACACTTTTAAATTTTAAACTCTCTTCTTTGAGGGGCTGACCTTTTGATACAGCAGCATTTACGACAATTTGATTACCCACATTTCCTATTCCAGATCTTTGTTTGAGGCCAGGTTACTTTGCTTTTGATCACGTCCTGCTGAAATGACTGGAAGGGAGCAGATTATGCTCAGGAGCTTCATTTCCTACATCCTATGTGGGGGACAAAAAGTTTCTGGCTTCAGCTTGATCCACTCCAAATCACTGTGTACATCTGAGGAATGAACCAGTGGATACAAGATCCATCTGCAGCTCCCAAATAATGTCTCTCTTGTTTTTTAAATGAATGAGTGAAAAAATACTAAAACATAACTGCTCTTTGAAATTAAATATGATATCACAAAATGAAACAGAAAAGCTAAAAAACAAAACATTGAAAGATACAAATAAAAAAATTCCCAACAACCAGAATATGCACATAAACAAGTTGAAAAATAAGAAAGAATTATCATTTGAATGTGAACTATTTCCCTTCCCCAAATGTATATAGAATCCAATCCCCATAGTCTTGTGTCAATGGCATTAACGTGGTGGAAATGCTATCTGACCACAGTTTAAGAAGTGGGACCTTTGGAATACAATTAAGGATCAGATGATGTCAGCAGTGTGTGGCTTCAGTGTTAAATAAGGAGATGAAATATCAAGTAGATGCACGTCCTTGAGCGTGACGTGATGTGATGCAGTAAAAGGAGCTGCTCAAAGCATGCATCTTTGAAACTTCAAAATGACAGCCAAAATAAACTTCTTTTTAATATAAAATAGGCATCCTCATGCATCTTACAGTAACAGAAATCTGAATAATACATTAGGGGAGTAGATGATACTCAGCGAAAGAATGTTAGATGCTGAAAATCAAAAAGACTTAAGCTTCTGAATAGAAATAACCTACAAGTTCATATCACATGTAGAACATGAAAAATCATATATATATATCTTTTAAATGTAGGACAGTCTGAAGGCATGCAAAAAGAGTAATTACAAAGTAATTGCAAAGTTCCAAAAATTAGATCAGAATCAAATTCTCAATAAATAAACTAGATCCTAGAAAACAATAGAATATTATCTTTATATTTTTCCAAATGAAATGCATTACCTCTACAATTATTATCAAAAAATAAGGCTTGGAAAAAAATTCAGACAGATCTTCATAAAAGATTAATACTATGTGTTGGTTTCTAAGAATTCCTATGTCTATGTTGTACTAGAATTAGTGGGTAGAGGAGAAACGGTATGACTGGCCAAATAACAGAAACTGATAAAGTAATCACAGAAAAGGAGGTTTCAGGAAAATAACTGCTGAAGCTGATTGAGGAAACAGTCTTAAGTCAGATCAGGAAAAATAACATGATAAGAATATCTCTAACAGATTATTGAGCATATGAAGAGAGACTTTTGCTTTCTATAGGAAGCAAATAGATAAGTAAATTAGCATAAGATAATGTAACCACAGAGAAGACAAAATGCACCTGAGAACTTAAATATATCAGTATACTCTATATTCCATTAAGTAATAGTTTAAAAACTGTATGTTAAGGGCTATGGGCACTATGGCATAGTATGTGAAACCATTGCCTACAACACCAGCATTTTGTATAGGCACTGGCTCAAGTCTCAGCTGCTTCACTTCTCATCCAGCTTCCAGCTAATGTTTCTGGGAAAGCAACAAAAGATGACCCAAGCTGTGGGCCCCCTGACCATTGGAGACTCAACTAAGTTCTTGGCTTGGGTCAGACTGATAAACTGGCCACTGAGACCAGTGGGAGTGAAACATAGAATGGGAGATCTATTTTACTCTGTTTCTATCTCCCTTTATCTCTTTCTCTCTAAAAACCTACCTTTCAAAGACTTAGATAAATCTTTTAAAATGCACATTAGAACATTTTAAAACACTGAATATTATTATGATTTAAATTATAGCAGTTTCAAGAACAAGACAACATGTGTTCAACATTTTAGAAGATAGTGTAACTGATTTTTAATTTTTGGAAAGATAATGATAATGCTCGAATGTAAATCCAATAAATACTTAGAAAATAATGTTAATTAAATATTATAAGATATTCCCAAACACAAAATTGAAATTTAAATGGTTGCTTTAGAGCAACAGATTTGCATGAGTGGGAGAAATAAAACAGATGCTGCTGTTTTGCATATAAGAAAATAAAAATTTTTATTTTGAAGCAGATGGAGAGAGAGCGCTGCTCCCTAATTTTCCTAGGGTTCTGGATAAGACAGTCTGATGCAGGAAACTTTAGAACTTAATCCAGTGGGTGACTAGAACCGATTTACTTAAGCTACTTATGCACTTAGCTGAGTTCAGCACTAGATTAAATAATTGCATATTTTTAAAGTGTGGCAGGACTACTGACTTTTTACATTTTAAAATACAGGGTCTGGTGCAGCAGCCTAGCAGCTAAAGTCCTTGTCTTTCATGTGTCAGGATCTCATATGGGCGCTGATTCTAATCCCAGCAACCCCACTTCCCATCCATCTTCCTGCTTGTGCACTGAGAAAGCAGTCCAGGATGGTCCAAAGCCTTGGGACCCTGCACCTGCGTGGGACACTTGGAAGAGGCTCCTGGCTCCTGGCTTTGGATTGGCACAGCTCTGGCTATTGCAGCCACTTGGGTATGAATCATCAGAGGGAAGATCTTCCTCTCTGTCTCTCCTCTGAATATCTGACTTTACAATAAAAAAATAAAATAAAATAAACTTTTATACATACACTATCTATAATTTATATATGTAAATACACAGTGATATGAATACTAGTAGAAAATGAAAATTACCATGGAAATAAGTATAAGAAATTGCCAAGTTTCTTGGAAACAGTTAATAATGTTTTTTAAATGAGCAAAAATCTTACGAGTGAGGTTTGGGAGAGGCTTTTTACTACACATGATTCTATATATTTGAGCCATGCCCTACACAATGATTGATCTATTTTCTATTGTTTTTTCCCTATGGATCCATTGAAATTCCACATTTCCTGTATCCTAGAGTATGACAATTAATCTAAACACGTACATGGAAGCAGTTGGATGCATGTCACAGGGATTTATTCCAGATACAAAATCTAATGTTTGTTTTCTGACACTTACTGTTAGAATTTCTGACTATAAATATCTTTCCACTGACAATATCTCCTTCATGATGCCCAAGGAAAGTTAGTTTTTACTCCCCACCATCCTACAGCAGAGAGTAGCAATAGGATTTTATTGCAGCACATATGTTTGAAGCCAAAACATTGAATTCTAAGTGTTTTATGTAGACCTGCAGCATGCTGTTTGCTGGAAATTGAGAGTCTGGTAAGTGAGTCTTTCAACATTTCAGAGCTAACTTCCTTTTGCCTAAAACAAAATGGCTTTCCACTTCTCACTATTACATGCTGTTCATTGCAAAGTAAAAGTTTTGTCTATCTATTTCAGACTGCCTCCAGCAGAGGAACTAACAAAGCTATTGAGCATTCAAAAAAATGTGGAATTCTGATAGTGATTTTGGCAGTCTCTTCCAGAGGTTATTTTCTATAGTATCTGTTTGTATTTCTATCTGGGAAAAAATGAAGAATGTAAGCAATAACAAGCAGAAATGAAGAGAAGTGCATAAAAGAAGAAAAATATATGGGAAAAATGCGAGGCAAGTGGGCTGGCTGGTATAAAGGAGATAGAAGCTGTTAACGAATTGCACTGTTTCTTAGTTATTAAATGTAATTCTAAATAATCCACTAATATTAACACTAAGCATTATGAGGGAATGAAACAAAGACCATATAAAATGTACAGCTTATTTGTAGATAAGGGAATTGAGTAATCAGTATTTCCTGATTTTTGTATTAAAATTGTTTTACTAGAAGGACATGAATTATCTTACCAATTTTCTTCACATGTTATTTACAATCATTAGCATCATTATATATGTTACACATGTCTTTTAATAAAACAGATGCCTATCTTTTTGTGTTTTTATTATAATCATCTTTGCTTACATTGGTCAGAAAAAGTGAATAGACAGGATAACACACAAGATTATATTTTAGATGTTGGGACAGAAGAAACTAAAATTTACAGAAAACACAGAAGCAGGAAACATACTATTTAGACAAAGAATGTCCTGTTCACCCAGAAGTGCTCAGTGAAGCTGGAATCTGTTTTTTCTCATTGCTCCAAGTAAGAAGAATAACAAAGTGTGATCATCCTGCTGGCTCAGAGCTACCATAGATGGACTAATCTTTACTTTTCCAGGTCCTTGGAGACATACAGCATGCAATAAAAATAAAACTGACAGTATTCAACGGGTCACAGCTAGTTTTACCTACTTTTGGCCAAAAGGAACTGGATTCCTGTGAAAATTCTTGGTTGAACCAATGATAAATTTGCTGTTGTCTCTTTGTGAACACGGACAAATGAAAAATGTAACAGACTACATAGCTCAAGGAATGGTGTGGCACAACAATGCAGCAGCATGTCTGTTTATAAATTCTCCATCTGATTCATCAAGCTCATCAAGAACAGTTTGTAACTATGCACCTAGAATTAGAAACTTTCGGTGAATGAGAGCTTAGTTAAAAAACAATTTAATGTTGTGGTGAGTGGTGTGGTGCAGTGATTAAAAGACATATTTGGGGGCATTTCCATCACACACAGGAAAGTGTTCTTTTGTTCTTCTGATTTAGGTTCCTGATAATGTGTGTTACCATGGGAGGTAACAAATGATAGCTACCTTTCTGGATCCTGTCACCTAAGTGGGAGACCCAGAAGGATTTCTGGTTTCACTGATTCATCTTAGCCTAATCTAGCTGTTGCAAGCATCTGTGAAGTGAAACCACAACTACAAAACCTCTGTGTGTGTGTGTGTGTCTGCCTATGTCATTCTGCCTTTGAAATTACAACAAAATAGAACAAAACCAAAAACCAAAAAACAAACAAACAAAACACACACACACACACACACACACACACACACACACACACACACACGTGTTTATGTATTTGTTCCACATAGATCAACCGTAAAAACACAGAAAGTGTCTGGAAATCCATTTTGTTGTAAAAGTGCTGAAGGATGTCCTTAATTTCAGATTTTGGAAAGGCCTAAAACGTAAGAAGCAGCAGAATTTTTAATTACTAACACAGAAACTAAATTGAAAGATATAAATTTAATTGGTTTTTATTTTTAATTTGGGAATGATGCTAGAGATATTAACTATAGTGATACAAAATTTCATATAAAGAGTCTTCCTATTTTAGGCAAACAAAAGGCTGGGTAAAAGAAATAATAAAACTAAACGATGAATTTTCAGTTTGAGTTCAACGAAATTATCAAATATTATAACTGACAAAAACAAAAGAAATTGGAGGAACTTAAATGCTCGGATATACAAACCTCAGGGACAGGTGTTCTGACATGTGCCAGGCCTTTTGTATTATGCTCAGAGAGGACCTCGGACTGTAACCCTAATCTACAGTTCTGACATGAGCGATGTCTTACAGGAGAGACCCACCCTGCCTATCCAGACACTGAAACCTGGCCCCCAAAACTGTATCCTGATTGGCAAGAATGCGCCAACCAGTGACTAGGCTATTCAAGCATGACTAGGAGAAAAATGTGTTTCACCTGGTAGAGCAACAAAGGCTTCAAAAATTAGTAGCTGTTTTATTCTGAAGGGAGTTTCACTCACGCCTCCTGATTTGTTTCTGCTTTGTGGTTTTCACGTTTTTAAATCCTGCTGTTGTGTAGTTCAGGGCAGAGAGGTCACGGAGGCATGAACCCCTCTCTCCACTTCTGGAAACAAAATGTAATCAGTGTGTGGTGCTCCTCTGTATGGACTCTTTCAGGTACAACAAATTCTGCACGCTTAGAAATCCAAATTCACTGGCCTTGCTGTGAAAGGATTATGGCTAGATATCTGCAGGATCGAAGTAATAAAACAGGCTAAGCCATAAAACAATTTTAAAAATCTGAATCCAATTAATTCTATGAAACTCTGGTCAAAGAAAATTAGAACATTTTCTGATACAGAAACAACTACAATGCAGGGAAAGGTGGAATACAGAAAAAGTAAATCATAGAAGACATGATTCTGAATTTGGAATATAAACGGTGTGAATTTATTGCATTATTAGTGCAATAAAGTTGCCCATTCAATTCAATAAGAACAAAGAATTTAAAATTCTCAAAATGTTGCTGAAAGGCCTGCCAAAATGTTTAATTAGCAAGAAGGAAAACATTTATTAAAGACAGAATAAGAGTGAGTAAAAGCAGATTATAAAGTAAAAGCAGATTGTAAAAGAAATTAAATAACAATGATAAAAAATCAAATAACTATGGGTCATTAAGTATCAAATAAAATAGCTAACAGAAGGGATCATAGTATGTTAGAAATAAAATGTTCATAACATTCCAGCAAAAATGTGGGATGCATAATAAAGTTTGTAATGAAAATGCCAAGACTCGATGCTCAAGAAAAGGTCATTGCATTTAGTCTTTGCTGGGAAAATAAAAAGTTACTTTTTGAGGTAGAATCCATTACACTATGTATTCCTACAGACACTCCCCGCACTGTCAGTGGTTTCATGAGAATTTATAATTTACACAGAGTCTAATGAGAGCAAGCAGCTGCCTTCCACTTTGAATCTATGCTATCTGGAAATTATGTTCTACATGTTTACTGCAGCAAGAAACCAAAGGTAAATCTCAAAAGAACCAACCACTTCTCATTGATCTCAGATTATTCCTGTGTAACAAGTGCAGCTGCAAATGTAAATAAAAAAAAAAAAGGAGGGGGGATTTTAAATTTTAGAGTACATATGCAGAAATATTTGTTAAAGGATGGAAATAAGATGCTCAGTATTCAAATTAATGGAGATTAAATTTAAATTAAGAACACCTAGCAAATTCAGCATGGTGAAGAAAAGAAATGTAATAAAGACAAAGAAAATTATCTTTTGCAGAAGTTATCAAACTAGGCTTCACAATTATCTCCATGTAGAACATGGATCTCCTAAAATTAAATGTAATAAATTCTTTCATCATTAAGCAGACAACTTAATTTAAAAATATATTTACTTTTGGCCCAAAATAAAAAAATACAAAGGTTGAAAATGAGAATACAAAACCAATTAAATTAATGGAGAGTCAATGTACCATAAATATATAATAATAATATTATGTAAAAACAGTTAAATCATATCAAAATATGATCAAAATTTTTTTAAAATCTAAAAGCAAACAATGATAAACCCAAAAGCACAGGTTTTGAAGTACAAATCTAAAAATAATTAGTTCAGAGAGAAAATATTAAATAAGTATACAGAAAATAATATGAAGCAGTAGAAAAGACACTAACAAATAGGTTGTTTTAAAAACAGAACTATCAGAAAAAAAGTTGCTAAAGGACAAGAAGTTTAAAAAACTATACACTTATACTTTCATGTAATTAAAATGAGCGAAGCATCCTTTAGGGATTAAATGATTCATTCTTGCAATAGTTGCTTTGAAATATTTCTTGTCACATTATTAAGAAATGGGAGCTCAAAAAAGTTGTGCCCTAAGCAATGGATTGATGCCATTGTCCAAGAGTAGGGTTTGTTGCTAATGCTTTATCTTAATTATAAATGCCTCAAATGGTGACATTCACTAAAGAAGCACAAGTTTTATTAATTCATACCTGATGCAAAGAACCTCCAAAAAGCATAAGAGAATGTGTGTTCCACAATTCTGAAAATCTTCATATGATACAGAATAAAACATATACATTTGAATCGAAACATATGAGAAATAATTATTAATAAAAATGAAACCGGAGTCAAAAATATTTTTCAGAAGCGTGATCAATGGTGGACTTTCCCCTCAGTTTTACTGAAATACTATTGACAAGTACAACTGCACACATTTCAGTTTGGTAATGTGGTATTCTGAAAATTATAAATACATTATAAAAGGCTTCCTGAACAGTCAGCGTGGATTCACTTATACATTACTAGGTGGGACACAAAGATTAGTTACTCCTCACTAGGGTATTGAGGACTTCCCTGCACACCCCTCCAAAAACTTTTCTGCACCTAAACTGTTGACATATGTCTTGTTAGAGTTATAAGCCAGTCTAGACCACCCGAAAAAAAGCCAGACTCAGCAAAATTATGCTTGAACATTATAAAATGCTAAATATT
Source organism: Ochotona curzoniae (assembly GCF_017591425.1). NCBI lineage: Eukaryota > Metazoa > Chordata > Mammalia > Lagomorpha > Ochotonidae > Ochotona > Ochotona curzoniae. Next base: position 67,128,437 of record NW_024466599.1, read on the forward strand.
ATAATGAAAACAGACACAAGACAGCTGAACAGTAATCTATAGCCATTTTAAGATGTATAGAACCTGGTTGTATATAAACTAAAATTGAAATGGCAATGAAATAGTCACAGGATGTGGTTAAGAACTTGCATTTTTTTTAACATATTGTTTACTCAATACCATGTCAATTAATTCCATAACCTTATAAGTTGCTGTTGATGTTATGTTGGGGCTTTTAATTGATCTGGATGATACTCTGCCAGCTCTACCTTCAGACCAGAGAAGGTCTCCCCAAGAAGCCGTTGAACTTATCTGGACAATAAGATGCTGGACTCTATGCTTGGTATATGCTTGCAATGAAGGAATCTCAACTGAACTTGAACTGTGGTTATACAACAAGGTGGAGGAATCCACCATGGGGAGAGGGTTTGGGGAGGGGTTGGGGGAATCCCAGTGCCTATCAAACTGTCACATAATACAATGTAATTAATAACAATAATAAAAAAAAGGCTTCCTGCAAGGAAGCTAAGCTTTCTGTCACCTCACCTGTTTATTTTTCTTCAGGGAGACTGTTATGTCATGTAGTATATATTCTTTTATTATTGTACTTAAATTTAGCCACCATGCTGTGTATCAGTTTCAAGAACTTATTCATCTAATAAATAAAAACCTGCATTCTTAATCAATATCTTCCCTTTTCTGTTAACCAATCCACAACCAATTCCTTCAGATTCACCACTCTACAATACGTAGGATGATTTTGTCGTAAATAGAATCCTGATAGAGATAGTAGCATTTTTTCTGCGCCTAACTTGATTCACATAAAATATGCCCTCTAGTCTTACTCACGTTGTTACAATTGGCAGGATTTTCATTTTTATTAGATTTAATACCCATACCACCACGTATGTTATGTAGTTTCTTTATTCCGTTAATTCACTGATGGACATTTACATCTATTCACTATCATAGCCATTGTGAATAATGATACAATGGACATGAGAATCCATCTATCCCTTTGAAAGACTTATTAAAGCCAAGACAAATTAGGAAGTTTGTTAATAAAAGCATCACCTAAAATCATACAATTTTATAAAATACAGTTTTTCTGTGCTAGCAGTTTAGCTTAAAATATTACAGTGATCACAGAGAACTGACCATTTGCATTGTTTTTTTTCACTTAAGAAAATGTAGTTCCTGTTTTTGTTGATCATTATTTCATTGTACAGACTTAACACAGGCTAGCCATTCAACGTTAAAGAACATTGGTACAGTTTCAAGGTCACAGCACCACAGGCTAATGGCTAAAGTCTTTACCTTACACGTGCTGGAATCCCATGAGAACGCCAGTTCGTATCCCTGTGGTCCTGCTTACCATGCAGCTCCCTGTTCGTGGCCTAGGAAAACAGTGAAGGACAGCCCAAAGCTTGGGACCCTCAACCCTTGTGGGAGACCAAGTGGAAGCTGCTGGCTCATAGCTTGGGATGGGCTCAACTCTGGCCATTGTGGTCACCTGGGGAGTGGATCAGTGGACTGAGGATCTTTTGTCTCTTCTCTGTATATCTGACTAAACAATACAAATAAATAAATCCTAAAAAGAATATTGATCTAGTTTCAAGGTTTTCTTTGCATAGAAGTTTTTAGGTAAGAACATTTAAGTCTACAATAGTAATTATGAATTTGTCTATTCTTTAGTTTTGTCTGCTTTATATTTTCAAGCCTTTGTTGTTTGGTGAGTTCTGTTCTGTCCCTTCTATATATGTTTTTGTGGCTCACTAAAAAGAAGTTTACATTTAGCATTTTTTATTCATTCAATTATTATAATGCAATCAAATATCTTTACTTTCCTAATATTTAACAAACTTGTTTCTGTTGATCGCCACCAATGTTATTTTAGTATAACCTTTATTTTATTTATGATGAATTATTTTGTTGTTTATTGTTTCATCTACTTTTTTGTAAGATGAGAAGCAAAGCATTTAATAATAGCTTATAGCTTTTTGTCTCTCATTGATTAAACAAAACTTTTGAAAGGTTTCTTTAACTTTTGTTACAAAGTTTGTATTGCAATTGTTATGATTTTAAAAATAAAACAATGAAATGTTTAGATTCATGTTTGGAAGTTTGGCTTTTACGTATGAATTGCAGAAAATGATTGAACACAGTTATTAGTGAATATTGTAAATAATGTTTCACCTCATAATGTACAAAACAGGACTTAAAATAATGCTTGCAAGTGCAGATTTTGCCTATTTTTTATATATTGCTCTTTATTTTCAATGTTTTCATTCTGGTATTTATTTGTAGGCATCTGTTAAGCCAGTGTTCCATCCAAAAGGAGCTGAATTAGTTAAACCTAAATAATATGAACCCTAAATGTATGCAAAATGGCAAATAAACTATTCTAACTCACACAATGCTGAAACCCAATGAAGCAGTAATGACCTTATCATAAAAATAGTTGCACTGTGGAAATTTCACTAACATGGCATTGGAAATTTATAATATTCGATATAGAAAGTCAACATGGAACTAGAAAAAAATCCTTATATTTAATCGTAGTTAACATTAACATTTGTTCTTGTATGCAGAAATGAATCAAATGAGAAAAATGTTCCCTCAGCACCATGATAAATTATTTTGAAAAACCACAAGAGTGCCTGTGTATCTCTAAAGCAAAGAAACCACTGGCCTCAGGACAGAGGTATAAAACAAAATAAAAAACTAATAACATACATAGTAGGAAAATTTCCTAGTTTTTGTATGCCTCACACAAATGTGATCTATAGTATTTTCTCCATCTCCAAATCTGTGTGAGCACTGGTGAATTCTCAATGTAGGTTGCATAAATATAAACTTAATTTCCATTTTAATTCTGCCATACTATTTGTATGTGTAAGTTATTTGGGATAAAATGAAAAATCAAAAGTTAATATATCCTCTACGTTATGACCATAGTAATGTGAAAAATAAAGTGATAAAATAATGGTCTGTTTCTCTAATTCAAGCCTCCACCTACTATAGTATTAGGTTCAAAAGTCTTTTTCACAATAAACTCTAATAAAATATTGTTAACTTAGGGCATGTCTAGCACATGCTATACAAACAATCTCATTCTCCACAGGGTACTAATGATTTTTTCCTCTTACTTTCAAGATTCTGGAGGTCAAATTTTCTACTACCTGGCAGAATTTATGAGGGTAGCTCATCAGTTACTACAAATATACTTGAATTAAAACCAAAATTTGCTGTTTTAACATTCAACCGTTATATTTTATTACTCTTGACACATATTTCACAACACTTGTAATCTTCTCTTTTATAAGTGTGGCATTTTCATGAAATTGCATTAGTTTTTAATTAAACACTAAATTTCCTTTTTTCTGAGATATTTATAATTAGTGTATAAGATATATATTTATTTACTTCTTAAATAATGCCATCATTATTCATGGGTTTTATATCATGTTGAAGAGTTACTAGTAGACCACTTTAAAGAGTGGGCAACATAATTGAGGATCAAAGAAAAACAAAGAAAAATTATTGTCAAAAAGATATAAAACAAAATGTGATATTGGAAAGAAAATCAGAAATCAACCTTGTTAAACTTTCTTCATATTGAATCAAATGGCCATCAGTTTAAAAGGGAAGAAATGCGTACGGTACTCCTTATTCCACATCAACAGTCAAACACACCCATTTTTAACATATATTACTATAATTATTATTTTCCTTTTTTGTTGCCCATATGATCATGTGGTGAAAATTCATCTACTCAAGAGCAGAAACTATAAATTCTAATTTACTTTCAGTCATGTAGATATCTAGCAAATGGCTGAGCAGAGAAAATGAGTGAAGAATTGTTTTAATGAGAGCTAATGGATGTTTTCACATTCCTCACTACTTGGGGGGTTCCTGGCTAATAGCAGCCCCTGAGGTTTTAAAAGCCCTTCTATGTTAGAATAGAGGCAAAATACTGTGATTTCAAAGGATTGGAAAGAGCAAAGACTGTTTAATAAATTTTACTTAAACTGCATTACATTGGAAAGGCAGTGAGAAATGGGGAATGGGGTGGGAAGGTTCACAGGCTGAGAGACAGACACGGAGAGATCTCCCATCCACTGATTCACTTCTTGAACTGCAGAACAGCCAACAATGGACCAGACGAACACCTGAAACCAAGGATTCAGTCTGTGTCTCACACATGGGTAAAGGGCATTCCAGTACTTGGAGCCAACAGCTGCTGTCTCCAAGGGCACATCTTAGCACATGAAGCTAGAATCAGAAACTGGCCTGGGACTCAAACTTAACCACACATTATATGCGATTCTGGTATCTCAAACAGCATCTTTTTAAAGTTATTTTTATTGTAAAGGCAGACCAGATTTACAGAAGGAAAGGAAGAGACATCAAGCAGCATTTAAGCTGCTGTTCCCAGAGCCCACATCTTTGAAATAAACTTTGTGATTTTTATTTAGGAAAAATACCAAAGAACTGCCTGATAATCTATTTCAGCTTAGCTTTTTGATTGTATGATTCTATAATAAACTATATTGTTTGCAATTGGGATTGAAAATACATGTTTTCTCAGTTTCAATAGCTTCTTCAATAAATTATTTCTCTTATGGCTATTGCTTATTAATTCAGTAACTGTATTATTTATGACATGAGAGTAAACAGGTTGAAAAACTTAGGAGATCTCACACTGAACTGACTTTTCCTTTCTGTTACTTAAATGAAATAGTTTAATGTGGCTTTTCTTACTCAGGAGATCCAAAATATCTATGAGAATTAAAATTTGAATAAATTATGACTGATATGCTATTTTTTCTAGTTTCAGTTATTTTTTTATGCAATAAATCCCATAAACTAGAAGCTAGTTCTAGAATTATAATTTTTCCATGTCCTGGCAGCTGTACTTCTAATCCAAATTCCAACTTATGACCTGGAGATGGCTCAAGTGTTTGAGCTTCTGCCACTCTAGTGGGAGACCTGGATGAAGTTTTGGCTCCTGGATTTGACTTTGCCCACTGTGGCTGCTGTGGCTGCTTGAGGAATGAACCAACAGATGAAAGATCTTAAGAGAAAAGTCATGATGCTTGTTGGTTGGGTTCAGGCTAATTCAACTGGAAAAGCAAATTAATCAATATGAATTCAGACTGCTCTATGAGTGGGCAAAATATATAAATAGTCCAAAATGAGATCATATTTTGAGAATACTGGAAACACAATTTTAATATTTAGTTTATTTGAAACATGTGATTTATCTTCTTCGAAACATTTTGAACTGTGTAAAATATAACCTTTCAGAAAATTCTTACAGAAATAACACATAATTTCCGTTCTAGTTGACATATTTATTTGTACTTATTCAAACGTTCTATCATTCTGTCTTTCTATGAATAGCTCCTTTTTAATTTACTCTTTGGAAAATGTATTCATTTCAGGTAGTTGGTACGGAATTACTTCATAAGTCATTTCTGAATAAGTGAAAGACTTATTTATAAATTGTTTTAGCAGTTCTTTCTTTTTGTTTGAACCTTGCTGAACCCAAGCTGTATTTGAAACCACCGAAGGAATATTGAGATAGCATAAGAAAAATTATTAAAATTATTTGTGAATCCAAAACAAAAGCACTGATTCTACCACATTCTTGTCCTAATCTTACTCATCACAAAATCTACAGATTTCAAAGACACAGATGAATCATTTTGCAGTGTCTTTTTAGATTACAGTATGAAAAAAATCAATTGAATGTTTTATGTACAAGGGTTTAATTTATACAAATGCATAATCTTTAACAAAACAGAGATGTGAGTAACCTTACAGTAACACGCATACACACACACAGACACACACACACCAAAACAGAAACATCATTTCAAAGACAAGTGATATGAAGCATTTTATTTTTACAAAACTGAAGAATAAGAGAGTTCTTAAAAGTTGGCTTTTAAAGATTTGTCTTTTGATCTTTTTAAAATTAAATTTCCAACCCTTTTTTAGGTTTTCTTATTTGTTTTTGTAGTACATTATTTGATTTTCAAGCCAAAGGCAATTTCTCTTTTCTAACAGGATATAAGTTTAAACTGTGCTGTCAGGGAACTGATTGTGAAACAATGGTGTTAAACCTCAGTTTGCAATGCCAGAATTTATCTATCTATCTATCTATCTATCTATCTATCTATCTATCTATCTATCTATCTGTCTATCTATCTACGTATCTATCTATCTTTCTATCTATCTATCTATCTATCTATCTATCTATCTATCTATCTATCTATCTATCTATCTCTTTGCCTTGGAAAGCAGTGGAAACCCTGAATCCTTCGGCTACCCACAGTCCTTGTAGAAGATCCTGATGGAGTGCTGAACTAGTAGCTTCAGCCTGAACCAGGTTCAGGTGTGAACCAGCAGATGGAGATCTCTCTGTTTCTCCCTCTTTCATTCTATCACTATGCCTTTGAAATATGCACACATATGTGCATATATGAATATATGATTTTAATATAGAGAGATATGTTAATGTGGTCATTCTCTGCCATAAAGAATGAATCTCTTAAGAGTGGATACTTTCTCATACCAGCATATATTTCATGAAGTAGCCCCATTTCCACAGAATCATTCATTATCCAGAGAAGGTTCATGGAAATAGGTTTTTCTAATAGCATACTGTGTGCTTTTTGTCATTGTGATTTTTGTCAGTTTTTAAAATCTACTTAAACACTAATAAAAGAAATAAAATAAGGTATACATGAAAAATCAAAAGAACTCCCAAGGTCATGGACTAGAAGAACTAATATTATCAAAGTGTCCATGTAACCAAAAGAAATTTATAGATTCCATCCAATTCTGATCAAAATGCCAATGATATTCTTTACATAATTAGAAAAAGCAACCTTCAAGTTCACATGGGAAACCTTATGAATTTCCAAAGCTAATGAATAGACAAGCATTTTTGAATAATAAAAACAAAGTACAAGATATCAGGATACCTGGTTTTTGGACACACTACAAAACTACTATAACCAAAACAGCATGATACTGGTATATATACAGAACACGCAAACTAGGAAGCTCCTGCACAGCAAAGAAAAGACTAAAGAGACTAAAAATTAAAGATTAAAGAGAATGAGGAGATAATTGCTGGAATGTGGGAAAATGTTTCAAAACTATGCATAGTAAAGTATTAATTTAAAATTAATTCACTACAAAGAAATCTACGAAATTTGGCAACAGAACAACTAGTTAAGAAATAGGCAAAAGATGTGAATAGAAACTTTTTTTTCAAAAATGAGTGGAATTTCAACAAATACATGAGAAAACTACCTGAGATCACTAGCTAAAAAGGAATTGCAAATAATTCCTCAATAACCACATCTAAACTTAAATATTCTCTATTTTTAGTATGAGAGAAATTTTAATAGTTATGTTTTTAAAAGTTAAATTCCACACGTTTACTGTGGGAAATCCAAATATAACTTTATTATTGAAACCACAATATTACTGTATTAGTTCAAGTCTTCATTTGTAGTCAGTTAACAGAAATATCTTTATAATTTTCAAGTGGGACTTTGGCTTATTTAAAAAAAAAAATTACTTGAGGGCCCGGTATAAGAGTGTAGCACCAAAAGCCTGGGAAAGCAGTTGGGGATGGGCTAAAGCCTTGGAATCCGGCACACACATGGGAGGCCCTGAAGAGGCTCCAGGCTCCTGGCCTTGGTTTAGCTCAACTCCACTTGGAGTCACTTGGGGAGTGACCCATCAGATGGAAGATCTTCCTCTCTGTCTCTCCTCCTCTCTGTTTACCTGCCTTTCCAATAAAACTAAAATAAATCTTTGAAAAAATTATTTGAAAGGTAGAGTTATGGAGTGGGGTTCTGCCTATGAATAACTTTCCTCATGGCTACAACTGCCTGGGCAAGGCCATGACAAAGCCAGGAATAATTGTCTCCATGTTGTGAACACGTATCTAAACCCCGAGTTTTCGTCCACTGCTTTCCTAGTCATATTAGCAAGGAGTTGGAGCAGAAGCAGCAAAACAAGGACTCAAGCTGACACCCACATTGGATGCTGATGCTGCAGGGCATGCTTTAACTCATTTTGCCATTATGTCCACCCTCCTATGGAATAACAGTTAAAGAATACCCAACTGTGATGAGCATCTGACACAGTGGTTAAGACACCGATTAACTGTCCATATCGTACAGTGTAGAGCCTGTGATTGAGTCTTGCTCATTCTCAATTCCATCGTTCTGCTTATGCTCACTCTGGGAGACCAAAGGGGATTTGCTGAAGTGGTTTAGTTCATGACACTCACATGAGAAACAGATTGAATTTGTGACTTTAGCCTTGTGTGCCCACAGCTGCTACCAGCGTTTGAGGAGTGAAACAACTCAAGGGAAATCTCTGTATCTCTTTCCTTCTGATTCTGCATTTCAAGCAAGTAAAAAAAATAGTATATATTGCAAAAATATAAATACAAATGTACATATATAACAGCAGCGAACCTAGTTCATGTTGAAAAATAAGTGAGCCTGTATCAGGGAAAATAACATAATTGAGGAAGTTTTAGAGACTTTTAATAAAATGTAAGAGGGAATGAGTTTGACTATGACATCTGGCTCCTGATCCCAGCTCCATTGTACGACTTTTAGGAAGATATAACATGCAGTCTATAACAACCAATGCATATTCTTTATTTTGCCACAGTATATTATTCTTTAGAAATTCTTCTTTCAGTAGTCATTAGAAAACTGAGTGGTAACACAGTCCACAAACTACTTGAGGTACTGAGGAAGATATATGTATAGGGATATAATCTGAGTTTTATATATATTTGTCCATTGATATATTGATACTAATGTTCTAACAGTTGTTTATCCATTATGAAATGAGAATTAGGACTATATAGATTCAAACTCCAATTTCTACAGAGAAGTGCATATTGTTGATAGCATAAATACTTATAAATTTTAATAATATGTAGTAAAACTTTTCTCTGTTAATATTTCTATCCAAGTGAACTATAGAAATTTCTCCAATTAAAAGTTCTCTTGTTGGTAATAAATTAATCTTTATCATTTTATTTCAAAATAATGTGTATAATCCTTAGTATTTATTTAATTTGATTTCCTTTTTTTAAAGATTTATTTAATTTTTTTGTAAAATCAGATATATAGGGCCCAGTGCGGTGGTGCAGTGGTTAAGGTCCTCACCTTGCACGCCCGGGATCCCATATGGGCGCTGGTTCTAATCCCAGCAGCCCCGCTTCCCTTCCAGCTTCCTGTTTGTGGCCCGGGAAAGCAGTTGAGGACGGCTCAAAGCTTTGGGACCCTGCACCTGCATGGGAGACCTGGAAGAGGCTCCTGGCTTCGGAACGGCCTAGCATCGGCAGTTGCGGCTCACTTGGGGAGTGAATCATCGGATGGAAGATCTTCCTCTTTGTCTCTCCTCTCTGTATATCCGCCTTTCCAATAAAAAAATAATAAAAATAAATCTTTTTTTAAAAATCAGATATACAGAGAAGAGGGGAGATGGAAAGGAAGATCTTCCATCTGCTGATTCACCCCCTAGGTGGCCACAATGGCTGAAGCTGTGCTGATCTGAAGCCAGGAGCCCGGAGCCTCCTCTGGGTCTCCCACGTTGGTGCAGGGTCCCAATGCTTTGGGCTCTCCTTGACTGCTTTACCTGGACAGAAGCAAGGCCGCCAGGACTGAACTGGCACCCATTTGGGATACCACCTGTTCAAGGCAAGGTTCTTAGCTGCTGCTAGGCTACCACAACAGGCTCCTGATTCCCTCTTAATATAGATTTTCAGACCATGTGTTCAATAGCTCTAGAAATTATTTATCATGTGCAAGAACATAGGTGGGGGTAAAAATAGACTGAGTTATGTGGGGTTTTTTGCTTGTTTGTTTTGCTTTTTTGTTTGTTTGTTTACTCATTTATATCTATTTTTACTTTTACTTCTCCTGGAATCCTGAGACTGTACAGATCACATCTTATTGATGCTATAAATCAGTTTCTGCATCATTGGCAGAAGGATTAACTAGGTTTCAGAACCATTTCACAGCAAGGACTACTGAAGACAGAAGTAGTTATACTCTCATAATGTAAACTTACCATCTTTATGGGTTTCCTTCTGACTAGGAAGATCTTACCCCCAATCATGTCTGTCAATATTTTACCCATCTTTTAAAGCCTAGGATAAATAGTATTCTTTCCTCCAGAAACTTTACTCCTATTGAACTATTTTAGGGATAAAAATAAAATGAGATGTAAGAGTCATTCAATTGCAATCCTACTAGAATATATGCTCCACTTTTCTGATATGTGCATCAAAATAAATTGTTTTATATTCTCTTGCCAATAGAGAAGAGACAAAACCTAGAATCATATACAGTCAACTTCTATGTTCTCAAAATATCTCCAAACATTTTATACTTATTAAATATTTATTGAATTGGATATTGGATTGAAATGGTCAAGGAAACAGAAACACTGAGTCAAGAAGTATTTTATGGCAAGTGTTTGGGTCAGCAGTAAGACCCTGATTGGTATTCATAAATCCTGACTCCTGTGTCAGTTCTGAGGTTTGAGTTCTGGCTCTGCTACTGATTCCAGCTTTCTGCTTGTATACATCCTGGTAGGCTGCAGAAAACCTCTCAAGTTCTTTAGGTCCCGTCACCCACATAGGAGACATGGATTGATTTCCTGGCTTTTGGCTTGGATCTGTATGTTCCACTCACTTTTGTTTGTTTGTTTTACTTTTTTTTTTACAGGGTCCACTCTTGAATGATGTGGGTATTTAAGGAACGAAGCAGGGGAAAGGATCTCTCTGTGTGTCTGCTTTTTTCCCTCATTTCAAATAGATTTTTTAAAAATAAAAGTTAACAGTTCAGTTCAGTATTTGTACCCTGCATACCACCAAACACACCTGGACTTGTAACTTTCACTCACTGCAGTTTGAATTTGTTGACAAAAGAGTGCTTCTTCACTTTCCAAAATTTCTCTATTTCAGTTCCTCTTGGGCAAATAGAACTTAGATAAAGAGTACTTGGGCCCAGTGTGGTAGCCTAGTGGCTAAACTCCTCACCTGCTATGCGCTGGAATCCAGTATGGGTGCCAGTTAGTATCCTGGCTGCTCCACTCCCACCCAGCTCTCTGCTTGTGGCCAGTAAAAGCAGTAAAGGACAGCCCACAGCTTCAGGACCGTGTACCCATGTGGAGATCAAGAGGAGGGTCGTGGTTCCTGGCTTCAGATCAGCTCAAATCTGACCTTTGTGGCCACTTTGGGAGTGAACCAACTGAGGGAAGATCTTTCTTTTTCTATGTAGACCTGACTTTTCAATAAAAGTAAATAAATTTTTTTAAGTACTTGATGTGTTGTGTATCTCACTGTTTTTGAACACATGGTTCAGAGTCAAAAAATAAAATTTGCCAAGTAATATAATCACTGGCCAATATCTTATATGAAAGGACAGCTTTTTAGAGGAATTTATGATTAAATGTTAGGGACTGTTAAAAAATAAAGGGTAATTAGGGATGTAATTTTAAGTAGTTTCAGTGGTTGTTGTTAAAACTATCAAAATAGCTATGGAGATCAGTATGTAAACTGATAGATTGCATTATAAGTAGGCATGTATACATAAAACTTTCAAATGCTAGAAAGACACAAACACTATCATGATTTTTTAGTAAAGAAAGATGACTGTGGATTATGTTGTAAGACAATGAAAACAGATTGGAACCAAACTTTGTCTAATGATAGCAAAGATACCACAAATGGTAAAGCAATTGAAGTAAAGACAAATTCAAGATGCTAAATAAGCCACAGACAAAAGTCAGTTGAATATATAAAAAATATTAGCTACCAGAATTAACTCTATGAAAAAAGCAAAAATAAAGCACTGAGTAATGAACTCACTTGGAAAATAATAAAAGAGCCCATCTATGGACAATACAAACCTAGAAAAAGATACACTGTAAATATTGGCATCCAATGTCAATTAAAAGACTTGCCTGGGCCTGAGGGGATGGCTCAACAGCAAAATCCTCATTTTGCAAGCACTAGGATCCCATTTAGATGCTGGTACAAGTTCCAGCTGCTCCACTTCCCATCCAGCTCCCTGCTTATGGACTGAGAAAGCAGCAAGGAATTGTCCAAAGTTTTGGTACCCTGGCTCCTGACTTCAGATTAGCTCAGTTCTGGCCATTGTGGACATTCGTGGATTGAACTAGAAGATGGAAGATCTTTCTCTCTGTCTATCCATAACTGATATGCCTTTACAATAAAAATAAATACATCTTTAAAGAAAAAACAGACTTGCCTGAATGGACAGCTGCAATATGCATCTCCACAGAAGACCAAACCTTACACTGAGCATTGCGTCAGGTTTTTATGATTCAGTTCCTACAAAAGTATGCTCTGAAGTTCAGGTATTCATGCAGCATCTAACTCTAAATAGCTCAATTGAAAAATAGAAAAACCAAATGAGTATCAGTTTAACTGAAAAACTTTATCATTATAACTATGAAAACTCACCATGAAATGGTGGCAATGTAATTCTGTAACATTAATATTAAATGCAGTAAGATTATAGACATACACTAATAAAATGGAAATAATTTGGACACTCAAGACAAACTGAAAGATGTATATATATATATATATATGTATTGTTTAATAAAACATCAAACTTACAAATGGAGGCATAAAGCCTTGTATGAAAGAAGTTGTAACTGCCAAGACCCTGTTTTATGACACAGAGGGCTAGGGAGGGTTGCCCACATCTTATATATGATTCCCGTCCCCACTACTTCTGATTCAGTTTCCTTCTAATGCTCCTGGGAAAATGGCAAATGATGGATCAGACATGGTCACTGGTACACAGATGAAAGACCTAGATGAAGTTCTGGTCTCCTGTTGGCTCTGGCTCTACCACACTGTCACAGGCATTTGGGGAGGGAACTGGCAGATGGAAGCATTCTTTCTCTCTTGATCTCATTCTCTTCCTCCCAACTTCTCTCCCTCCTGGGATCTAGCACTGTCTCTATGTGTGTGTACAGCCATTTCTGTCACTGTTGCAAACAAATAAATACTAGTTAAATTGAAAAAAAATGTCAGCTTGATGTCAAAAATCAACTATGATCTTCCTCTGCCCCTGTAGTGGTTACGAGATCTTCTAAAATCATTATTAATGGAATTGCTTAGTTTGTATTTACTTTTCCCAATCTGTTACTCTTTCACTGAAATGTGATTTATATAAAGAAGAGTAACTGAAAACTGCCTAGTCCTTGTCATCTTGAAAATGGTTTATTTTGTATTTTAGGAGATATTTGCAGCTGACCATGCTTTTTCCAATAGCAAATTTCCAAGTCACTTTTCTGGAGTCGGGATTTAGCTGTACCCTGTAACAAAGCACACTGAATTTCTCATTTTAATCTTTAGTCATCATTTTGACTTTTTTTTTTACCTGAAGTACAAACAGAATAAATTTCCCTATTTTTTAAAGTTCATCTGTGATTCTTAGCACATCTATGTTCTGTATTTATTTCAAATCCTGTGTGACCCAAGTTGATGTTTCCTCTGCAAATAGGAAAGTGAGCATTGTGTTCCGCTGACATCAAAAGCAATCATTTAAACTAGCTATCTCCATGAAGGCATGATTTTCATCATGGTGTTTCTGAAGAAGGACAAAGAAGGTATAAGAAAGACTGAGGGAATTGCTTATCAGGGGTTTGACTGAAGAAGAGGATTTGTTCTTCTATGGAAACCAAGCTTCTTGAACAACACTGCTATACTAGAAGGCAAACTCCTCCTTTGGAAGTCACTTGCTCCCTGCAGTCACTGATCCCACACATGTGTGCTGGGATTGCTCAATCTGCTAACACTGTTATGGACATACTGGATAGTTTAAGTGGCTATTCCAAATCCAGGGAATATTTAGGCCATTTCTTCTTAATATCTGTTTCCTAAAGCCTCTCTGATGTTATATTTCACATCAATAAATTGATTATCTGATGTCAACAAGCAGAGAACCTAAGATCCACATGCACTAGAGTAGAGCCCAATTTAGAACAGTTCGTGGTCAGAGGCACATCTGGAAGTGTGTCTTCTTGCTACATAATCGAGCTAGACACAAAGGTCTAGATTACAAATATATAATAGGTAAGTTCAACTGTTTTCCACAAACTAGGAAATAAGCATGTAGTTGTAGGTCTCAGAGAGCCACATAGTGACACATGTACTGGCCACAAACGTAAACCTACGATTCAAGTTTAGATAACAGAAAGAGCCCAAAACTACTCAGAGAGTCATACTGACCTTATTCATAAATGACAGGTTGCAAAAAAAGTCCTTTACGCACCGCTAGTGACTCATAAATTGTTGCAATTACTTATTTAGGCTTGGGGATGGGAGGTGTGTAGGGAGACAAACAATGCTGGATAAGAAGTACCAAATAAGATTTACATAGATGAGAGTTTTGAGTGTTTCCCAGCACAATGGGATGACTACAATTCAGCATAATCTATCATTTATTTTCTGGGTAAGTAGAAGGTAAGAACTCCATATTAGCAGACAGATATAACATGATTTCTATTTTAGAGTCTTACCCTGGCTTTATTTTTTTTAAATAGCCTTTGAGCCAGGGTATTAGACTCTTCATTGTGTTGGTATATCAACATCTACTGGCAGAAATATGAAGGAAAATTGGAAATGTTCTCCAACTGCTTTAAGACCCATGTCTATACACATTTCCTCACTGATCACTTCGGCATTTTGAATTTGGGCAGTACTTAGCTAGATAGAACCACCTTGTCAATCTGTCTGTAACAACAATTGACAACAAAGAAAAGTGGAAGCTTAAAATGTACCAAATATTTTGTGGAGCACTGGAGATGAAATGTCAGTCAAAATGTGTACACAATCTACTTTAGCAGACCTTGTAGTAAAATAAACAGCCTTAGAACTTGTATTAATTGTATTACACACATTCCATATCCATTATTCCTCTGCTAGATTATGCAGAACTGTGAAAATGAAGTAGGCAGAAACATTTTTTTTAACTCATTGATTCATCAATTTTACTCAATTATATAATAATTAAGATCCTGTGTGTCTTCTATTGAGGGTATCATTCAAATATTTTGGGCATTGCTGATACTAAGTAAATATTCAAGAAAAACTTGTAGGATTACTTTGGTTTGAATATTGGACATAATCTAAAGCAAGGGAGATGACTAAAGAATTAAGAGGCCTTATTACAAGATGGAGGCAAGGAGCATGCAAATGGTGATTCTTGGGTTAATTTTGCTGTCCCTGATGACCTTTGCTGATCATTTGCAAGCCTTCCTATTTTCAGTTTTCATTAGTGACCCCAACTGTCAAAGCAGGATAGCAAGATTTGCTGACTTTTCAGATACAGAAGAAAGAGAAAAAAGAAACATGAAAATGAACACATACCAAGGACCAGGCTGAGACTGAGTTAGTATAAATGTTAACTGGAAAATAATGCAATTCATATCATACTTTAATTTCAGTGCACAAGGAAACATCAGACCATATCATGAAAAATCATGAAAAATAAAAGATCTTCAGTATTTACAACCATAATAAAATATCTGTTCTAAAATCTTGTCACATCAGCCTTTCCTTAAGAACAAAGTGTTCATCTTAAATCTTTGTGCTTCTGAAGGAAACAAATCAGAATCTTGTACTACTGTCATAATTTTCTACAAATACAACAGTGCATTCATTCATTCTGTAAAACAAACTAACCCCCCCAAATTTCTCTCTTAATCATTCAAATGGGAGAAAATAATTGCTAAATTAAATTATTCAAATGAAGAATTTAAGCTACTTTTTATTTGTTACTACATATTCCCACTTTTAATATAAGAAGGGTGAAGTTCTATTAATATTGTGTAAGAACTTCCAGTATTTTTGTATGCTCCGCTCCTATATATCACTGAAAATATTATTTTCAACTTGCACTCTTTATTCCAAAACTAGTTTAAAATAAATTGGACCTGATAACAGAAACCTTTCACAGCTGATATAGGGTAGAAATGAAAAGAATTATGTTTTACTATTGTTGAACAAAGCTGTTTTTTGCTTAACACAAAAATTTTGGAAGGGGGCAATGATTATTGCATGATTTCCTTTTCTCTCCATTTTTTTCAAAGATTGCTCATTTTTTCATCCCATTTTTAGTGAGTTTTGTTGCAATGACATATTTGGAGTGAAGCTTCATTATTTTTTTAAGACTGTCATGAATATATTATTGTTTCCTCAGCAATAGATTCATTCTCAGAAATTTCAGTGTAGAATAATGATTCCTTTAAGAACATCGGATCTGGAAGCACCTGATGTTAGATATTTCTAAAGGAAAAACTATTTTGAAAACAAAACTAACTACTCTCATATCAATGTAACACATATAGAAATTATCATGTTATATGTTTATTTCAGTTAACACAGCACTTACATCTAGGATAGTTGTTTAACAGGATATGTTCAAAATGCTGGAGGCAATATTTGCACATTTTTCAAAAATAACCATCAAAAAATAAAAAGAACATTTACATTTTTCTTTTTAAAAATATGGTGTCTCAACATTATTTCCACCCCATTATCCCAATCTAGATCCTTATTTCCTTCTTCAAGCAGATTTCCATAAACTGATAACTGAAATATATGGAAATGTGACAAAAAAAATGACAAGAGGGTGCTCAGTAGTGTTATCTACCAAATATCCCCTTGCACAGTGCTAACAGTCGTCAACTGGAGAAGGCCGGGTATTTGCTACAATAAATTAAATTTCCGTCAGTAACAATGCTTTTTCATTCATGGAATAAAAGGGAATAATTCTTTTCCTTTAAAATTTTCATTACTAATTTGAGAAAAGAAAACCAGGAGAAGGTATGTACCTAAATGATCCTTTTCTCCTTTTAAAAATGTTTACTTATTTAAAGATGTGCTATAAACCTTATTGTCACAAATCAGTAAAATCCTATCATTGTTTATTATAAATGTGGGAAGAAAAAACATATCTCGAAAGCACCACAAGGCAGTAAAATTGATTTCTGGTTTATCTGGTAGAGCTTTGAGTCCCTCTCTGAGTCAGGGAATAATTGATCGCTGGTTGCCTTGGAGCAGTGGTTAAAAATTGATAAATGCTAAAGTGAGCACAATGGTTTATAGCTTCTTAAGAGTTGTAGAACCTATATATTTCTCTCCCATCGCCAGCTCTAGATCATGAGTTAAAATTTAAAAGGATTTTTTGTCCTTTCCTTCATAAATATTGTTCAGCTACACAGGGACACTATACCTGAACAGACCATAGGAATCTTGTAGTTAGATGGATACATGCGTGATTTATAATTCAGATTGTGAACGGGTAGGATTTTATGGCTTTGCATTAGTCTCACTAATTAGAGGAAAAATATCTTTAAAAAACTTTTACACCGATCACCATACAAACATTTAAAGTTTAGACTTGATAAAAGACAGAATAATGGCAAAACTAAATTTCCCTAGTTTATCAGCTTATAATTGTAGACTTGAGACATGAAAAAGACTACAAGATCTAGTGCATCATTTTATCACTAAGGGTTTTAAGGCTTTACAACTTTTAATGTTTAAAATAAATCAGCATTCCGTGTACCTTTCTAAGAAATGTTTTAAAAATCATGCTATAAAAGCATAACCTTGTTTGCCAGCTGTATACAAGCCTTTTTAAAAAAAGATTTATTTATTTTTATTGGAAAGGCAGAGATACAGAGAAGAGGAGAGACAGAGAGAAAAATTTTCCATTCGATGATTCACTCCCCAAGTGACTACAATGGCTGGTACTGCGCTGATCCAAAGCCAGGAGCAGGAAAATCCTCCAGGTCTCCCATGCGGGTGCAGGGTCCCAAGGCTTTGGGCTGTCCTTGACTGCTTTCCCAGGCCACAGGCAGGGAGCTGGATAGGAAGCTGGGCCTCCAGAATTAGAACCGGTGCCCATATGGGATCCCTTTGCATGCAAGCTGAAGACTTTCACTACTACGCTATTGCGCCAGGCCCTCTATACAAGTCTTGAGTACTTTTATTGCATTTATCTTACTTGCCAATTTTTAAAAATTTTTATTTTTATGATACAGTTTCTTAGGTTCAGGGATTTCCCTCCCCAATCCTTCTACTGTTTTTCCCTATATTATAACGATAATATACTCCTTCAAAAACAGACCCAAGTCCATAATTCTTTCTCAATACGCTCTGTATAGTGCTATTGAACTTGGCTAAATGAAAATTTGTGTAAATACTTCAAATATAACCTATACATATCTTCAATACACCTTAAATAGTTTTTAGGTTATACATTATATCTAATAAAATTCAAGTGCTATGTAAATCTTTGCTATTCTGTTAAGGAATAATGATAATGAAAAAAATGTATGCACGCATTCAGTACAGAAGCAATTTTTATCAAATATTTTAATGCATGATTGGCTGAATTAGCATAGTTAGAGAGCAAGTATATGGAGAGTGGACTGTACTTACATATCTATGTAGAAAATGACTGCAAAGAAACTCATTAAAATTGGCAAGAGCTTCTCATATTTCTTAAATATTTGTAATTTTGAATTTTTTTTCAGTAAATATCGGTGCTTTTTTTAAGGAGTTGGACAAAACAACATAGTTCCTTGACTGCTCTGTGTATATATACATATAACTATTTTACTTGCATAAACTGAGCAAATTTCAGCAATGTGAAAATACAGATTTAGTGAACTGATACTTCCCACCTACCCTCCTTCTGGCCTGTTTCATGTCCACACTCCCTTCCTTCTTTTTTTTTTTTAAATTTTCACAATGGAATACTCCAATTTTACTTCACATTCATACACTATACATTCCATTATGAAAAGATTTAAACACATAGCAAATGAAAAAAAAACTACTATTCTTCAACTGTATAGACAAAGGCTATAAAAATATCAAATCTCAGTTTGCTCTATTTGTGTATCAGCACAGAGCCAAGATATTTGTCTTTTTGAGGTTGCCTAATTTCACAAAGCATAATTGTTTCCTGCTGTACTCATCTTGTTGCAAAAGAAATTTAATTCTCTTTTTTATTGCTAAGTAGTATTCAATACTGTATGTACTTTATACACACACATTTTTTTTTACCCATTCATTTGAGGATGTACATTTGGGGTATGCATATCTTGAATATTGTGAATAGAACTAAAATAAACAATGATGAACAAATAGCTTTTTCATATACTGATTTTATTTTGTTTGGGTAAATTCCTAGAAGTGGGGTGGCAGGGTCTAATGGTAGATCAATTTTCAGATCTCTGAGGAGTCTCCTTACCGTCTTCCATAATGGCTATATTAGTTTACAGTCCTACCAAAAGCGGAGTAAGTACCAGCATCTCCATATTCTCACCAGCTCTAATTTTTTGTTTTTCATTTTGTTTTGCTTAAACACTTATTTTGGGAGGGAAAGTCAGATTTACACAAAGAAGGAAAGACAGAGAGAAACATGTTACACTGGTTCACTCCCGAAGTAGCTGCAACGACTGGAGCTGAACCGAGCCAAAGCCAGGAGCCAGGAACCACTTCTGGGTCTCCCACACGGGTGCAGGTTCCCAAGGCCTTGGGTCATCCTTGACTGCCTTCCCAGGCCACAAGCAGGCAGCTGGAAGGGAAGCAGGGCAACCTGGACACAAGGACATGAACCAGTGCCCATGTGGGATCCCTGTGGATGCAAGGTGAGGACGTTAACCACCAGGCCCTGTTTTTTTGTTTTTGTTTTTTGTTGTTGTTGTTGTTGTTGTTGTTGGTTTTATTAATTTTCAGAAGGTGGCCAATTAGGTTGAAATGAAACTTACCTTGCAAGTGCTGGGATCCCATATAGGTGCCTATTCCTCTCCCGACTGCTCCATTTGCCATTCAAATTCTGGAATAATAGCCAGGGAAAGTAGTGGCGGTTGGCTCAAAGCTTTGGGACCCGGCACCCGCAAGTGAGACCCAGAAGAATTTCTGGCTCTGGACTGGCTCAGCTCTGGCCATTGAGCCATTTCAGGCGTGAACTAATGGATGGATAATCTTTCTGTCTCTCCTGTCTGTAGTTGATCTGTCTTTGCAATAAAAATAAATAAATCTCTAAACAAAGCCAAACAAAACAAAAAACCAATAAACTCAAAGACCAACTGGATGAAAACAGGCAGAAAATAGAAAACTATTTTAAAGTAGAACACAGTATGTCCAACAAGAAAAATGTTGTGAATCAAAAAAAGAGAAAAAAATCTTACAGGTTACTTGATGCTGGTTACTAAAACATAAATGTAAATATGCTTTTTGCTTTTTTTCCCACGTCTTTTCAATCAATATTATCTATCAACAAACTTATTATGTTATTCTTTCTTTAAACTGATTATTCCTTTAGGAAATATATTCTAAGTACTTTCCTGAGGAAATAGCATGCTGATGTGAATGAAGAAGCATCTGTGAAATAGCTTTTTTGTGTCTTCACGAATCAGTTTTGTGGGTTTAAATGGCCTTAAATATGTATAGTCATTGAGGAATCCTATGATATAAAAATTTCATGTCCAGACTAAAAAGCAAGTTTGCTTCCCTTATGTGGTCAACGAAACTGCTTTCTTGAAGAGAAATTACATCTCCTTCTTTTTCTATTTTTAAGATATATTTTTTTCATTACTTTAGCTCATGATGACTCTGATTCCAGCTCATGAATGACGGGCACTGTCCAAATGCTATTGCGTGTTTGTCATCAGTTCAAGCAGCTGAGATCAAAGCCAGGCAGCAAGCTCACTCCATTGAAGAGCACCGGTCAAATTAAATGCAATGTCAGTGTTTTAATAGGGAGCAATTACCATAGCTAGGCTAGGCGGAAGAGTTATATTTATAAACATAACTTAGTAAGATTAGCTACAGGGAGCATGTAAAAGCTAGAGAACCCTTGCATCTTAATAAACTTCACAGTTTTATGTGTTCAGAAACAGGTTTGGGGGATATTTCTATGAGCTTACATAACTTTAATGTATCATTCACTTGAACTTGACTTTGAATGCATCATTCAGGGAGACTTGTGGATAGAAATCAAGGTATATTTAGCATAAAAGACCACCACAATAGATCTGAAATATATAATTCTGAAAGAGTCATGAAAATTGGAGTCTTACTGTTTTCTGACTAGTTTCTTTTTCAAAATCAAGATCTCAACAACATGCATACATGCATGAGGTACACATACACACAGAATTTATTATAGAAAATAGTATCACCTATCTGTAAAACTGTTCTAGTAATTTCAAAAGGCTTTACTGCATATGTTTTAGACATTTAACCTCAAATTGCTATTTTTCCTATTATTAATGTCTCACATTCCTCATGAATCCATTTTAGTATTTCCTACTTCAGCCATTATAATCATTTTGAAGTCACTACATATTAAAACTCAAATTTTACAAGATATTCTGTGGTGACAGACAAATTATAATCTGTTTTGTAAAGACTAACCAAGTTTGTTATGGGATTTCAAACCAATGGCTACATGGAGGAGATTCAATAATTGGGGCCATTTGTTCCATAGTACAAATGACTATTTTTCACAGTGGCCTGGCATGACTTCCTGCTTGTAGCTACTGCTGTTTTTAACATGCATTCTGCTTTAAGAATTGGAATAAGACTATCTTCAGAAGAAAGATGAGTTAAGACCATCACTGCTTCCTTCCAGAAAGGCCTATACTGCCGCTGCAAACATGAGAGATGATAGTGTTGGGGCGAACTTTCTCAGTTATTACATTTAATTATAACTAGGATATCTTACAAAAAACAGTCAACTAATAATTTTCTACACAGATTCATTTAACCTTTACTATAATTCTAAATTATTTTCCATTGAATATATTTCTCTAAGTCATTCATTCCATCTTGTGAAATTTATTTAAGTAAACCCTTACACAGTTTCAACTTACTAAGTTTTAGTTCTTTGTCTTAAGTATCCCTGGATACTATAGAGCATACAACTGAATATGTGAAAATAAAGTCCGGAGAGGGGTTTATAGACATCACAGTGCAATTATACTGTCAAAACAATCATAGCCAAGATAGAATTTTAAATACCATAGATTGTAATTTTTCTCCAATATGTGACCATACATTCTTCTCCCTATGCAACTGGAATTGTTCAAAACAATGTTATTTTTTTTTTGTCTTAAAAATCTTCAATAGGACAGGCATTTGATGGCATAGTTAAGAAGTTGTTTTTAGTGTTATCAGTCTCCTGCTTGCAGTTCAGCTTAGATTTAAGTTTCAGCTACACTAATGAACAGCATGTAAGGCAGAGTGTGAGGCTCAAATGACTGGATGTGTGCCAGCCTTGTGGAAGTTTGGATTGAATCCCAGGCTCCTGTCTTCTGCCTAACGCACCCCCAGCTATTATAGGTATTTGGTTCATGAGCCACAGGCTGGAAGAAGATTCTCTCTCTCTCCATCAGTCTTTCAAATAAAGCAAATACAAATTAAACAAATAAATGGTTTCTGCATTACCCTAAACATAAAAGCATATTTTGCCATGACTTTGACTTATGGGGACTTTCTTGATACAACTCCAAGTCAGATGTCAATAGTTCTATTTGCTCAAGGTTTATGAAACTGCTGGCACTCCCCAAAACATTCCTCACTCTCTAACTTTCTGACATATAAACATCAACTTTGCTTCCTTAAAGCTCTCCTCCCTACGCTGGCTGTATCTGAAGGATTTAGCGTGTAAATGTCGTAATCTCAGGAACATAGCTGTGAACCACAATATTTTGGGCATTAGGTAGCTTCTTCATGCGTTCTTCTGATGCTCTTCCTCATGGATCTCAACCCACTTCAAGGAAATAATCTTTCTAACTGCATATCTCCACCAATATATTACAAATTGCCTAGGGATAGCATAGGAGAGACTCCAGAAATATGTATTCAAATGAGTTGAATTGAATTTCACAGCTTCGCACAAAAATACTAATTCTGTCATGAAAATAGAGATAGGCTTCTTCTATTCCATTCAAAGTAGTAGAAATGAAATAAATGAGATAGCTTTATTGAGTAATGCTTTTTAATAAGAGATACTAAGAAGCTTCCAAAAGAGGCTACATGGTAAGTGTCTCATCAGTAAAATGACTAAAATATGTCATAGATAAGTAGTCTCCAAACTTTACCTTTGGTCACAGATTTCTGCTGATTTCTTTTTCTTAAAGCCTCAATCTGATGTTTCTCATGTATATGAATATGTACATGTACATACAGACATACATGGAGTGAGTTATAGATGTAATATTGTGCTACATTTTATTATCAAATTAAGATCATCATAAAGCCTATCATAAGCTATGTTACAAAAATAATGGCTTAAAAATAAGTGTAAAGAGAATATCAAATATTTTCATTCTGTGCCTTAATTAGTTTTTGCAGGACCCTAGGTTCTTGTTTACCATTTTAAACCATTGTAACAATGAGCACAGCGAGGTAGCCTAGTGGCTAAAGTCCTTGCCTTGCACATGCTGGGATCCTATGTGGGTGCTGGTTTTAATCCCAGCGTCCCCGCTTCCCATTCAGCTCCCTTTCTGTGGCCTGGAAAAGCAGTTGAGGATGGTTCAAAACCTTGGGAGCCAGCACCCATGTGGGAGATTGGAAGAGGCTCCACATTTCTGGCTTCGGATTGGTGCAACTCTGGTCATTGTGGCCGCTTGGGGAGTGAATCATCGGACAGAAGATCTTCCTCTCTGTCTCTCCTCCTCTCTGTATATCTTTCTTTCCAATACATAAAATGAATCTTTAAAAAAACCATTCTATCAGATGAACCTGTAATTAATACTGTCTCAAACCATGTGTTTTGAAAAACTGTAAAACCTAATATACTTTCAAAACCTTGTGCTAATCAGAAATGGGGCGGGAGAGCAAAGAAATCTTCCATCTCCTTAGAATGTGTGAGGAAGACATGTAGTGTAACCTATCAGGAAAATAACAGGTAACTTTTTGACAATAGATTCAAAACAGCATTAGACAATAGTTAAACTACAAAGGCATACAGGGGAACCAAGAGTGATCCTAACAACCTATTAACAGGAGGTCATATGCACAGAGAGGTGGGGACGGGAACCCAGAGTGGAGCAAGGGGACAGGAGGAGTCTTGTATCCCAACCCTGGAGACTCCCAGGATCCTCACCAAGAACTATCAGTACAGGCACCAAGGACTACATCTCAACTGCCAAAGAGACCACAGGGAACTGGAATGTCTTCAGAGGCCGAGAACTCAGAGGGCAACCCGGCCGCGCCCCTCAGCCTTTGGATCTACCACACGGGATGAAAGAAGCCCGAATCCTTCCTCCTAGGATCCAAGGTCATCAGAACAACAGCCAGGAACACCGAGTGGTCCTCGGAATCAGAAGAACAGTAAACTTCCTTTGGAACTAAGGAGAGGAGCTTTCTCTGGTCCTTACTTAGTTCCAACTTTGGGTCTCCACCCTCTCTGCAATGACTATAAGGGTTGCTCCAGAGGCCCCTCACCAACACACACACACACACACACACACACACACACACACACACGAATAGATAAACAGAGAACAACAAGGAAAGCTTGGTCAGCATGGACTCACACATACCTTACTAGGTAGGACACAAAGAGTAAGTACTCCTCACCAAGGTATTGAAGATTTCTCTGCACACTCCTCCTAAAACTGTTTTGCACCTCAGTTGTTGAAATATCAACAGAGTAGTCACACGATGTGGTTAAGAACTTGCATTTATTTTTAACATATTGTTTACTCAATACTATGTCAATTCCACAACCTTATAAATTGTTGCTGATATTATGTTGGGGCTTTTAATTGATCGGGATTTTACTCTGTTGGCTCTACCTTCAGACCAGAGAAGGTCTCCCCAAGAAGCCTTTGAATTTATCGGGACAATAAGATGCTGGACTCTATGCTTGGTATATGCTTGCAATGAAGGAATCTCAACTGAACTTGAACTGTGGTTACAAAACAGGTGGAGGAATCCACCATGGGGGAGGGTTATGAGAAGGGTGGGAGGAATCCCAGTGCCTATAAAACTGTGTCACATAATACAATGTAATTAATAATAATTAAAAATTAAAAAAACATTGTAAGATTGTAATTAACAAAGACAATGCATTTATATCATTATGGTATATGCATAGTCAATGCAGGCCAAAAATGTGTTTAATTCACTATGCTTTTACAGAAAAAGTAAGTTATTAATGATGGCACTTAGCATTTTCTGTACCACGTAGATGGAAATGCTTCAGGTTTAAAATTTAAATGTTGTATACCAGTACTTGTGACATACAGTATGGTATAGGTGTGCGTAATTTTGCTAAATCCATCCAGTAATCATAAGGTCTCATTTTCCTTGTTAGAATTAGTTCTCCTAACTCAAAGAAGCATTTACTAACATCTATTTCCAAATCATGAGCAACTGTGCTGCTTGAAGGAAGATATAAACAGAGTTTTTTTCCATAGAAACTCATAGTCAAGGAAATATGCTTACAATCTCCAACTACTCATTTTTCTATCCTGTTTATTTGTACATTCAAAAAGGTGCCAGAAAATTTGAGAAAGTAGCCTCCATGGTATAAAGAGCAGAAGTCAGCACCAGTGTGGTGGCATAGCAAATTTATCCTCCACGTGCAGCACTGAATTGACGTCCCACCACTGAATTGCTGGTCTGAGTCCCTGTTGCTCCATGCTTAAGGACTAGGAAGCAGCAGCAAAGGATGGCTTATATCCTCGGGCCCCCTGCACCCTCACTGGAGATCTAGAAGAACTTCCTGGCTACTGTCCTCTGAGTGGCCCAGCTCCAGCTGTTCTTGTCATTTGTGGAGTGAACCAGCGGTTGGAAAATATTGCTTTGTGATTCCCCATTCACTGTAAACCCTGCCTTTCAAATAACAATAAATAAATCTTAAAATAGATATATTTTTAAAGATCTACTTAGGCATAGAAAATTAGAGAGGCAGATCTTCCATCAGTGTTTCATTTCCCAGTGCCTACAAAAGCTGGACCTAAACCAGGCAAAAGTCAGCTTTCAGGAACCTCAGCCCAGATTTCCATTGTGGTGACAGAAACTGGAGTGCTTGGAGCTTCATTCATGCTTTCAGATTAATTAGGAAGAATTTGGATCTGCACAGTATAGATGGAATTAAAACCATGGACTCTGACATATGATGTGGGTATCCCAATTAGCAGCTTAACTCTGTATCATAATGCTCACTTCATGGGGAAATTCTAAGTAGGTTTACTATTCTACACATTTGGTATATCAATCTTTAGGTGATCTATTTGAAATATTCATACTGAGAAGCCAAGGACACAAGCTCTAGCTTATGCCTTAGAGATAGCACATAGAGAATATACCATTACAGACACTATTTTTTTTTAAATATTCATTTAATTTTTTAATTTGAAAATCAGAGATACAGAAAGAAAAGGAAAGAGAGAAAGATAAATCTCCCATCTGTTGGTTTACTTTCCAAATGGCAATAATAAACAGAGCTGGCCAATCCAAAGTCAGGAATCAGGAGCTTGTCACAAGTCTCTCACAGTGGTGCAGGAGCTCAAGGACTGGAACCTCCTCTGCCTTTTCAGGCCACCAGCAGGGTCCTGGTCTGGAAGTGGAACTGATAGGACTTGACCTGACACCAATAAGGCACATTGGTGCCTCATGTGGAGGCTTAATCTATAGACCACACCACTAGCCCCCCCCACCCCCTTGTGAAGAACTCTTACAATGAATCTGTCTAACCCGTCCCAAACTACTTCCTTTCGACTAACTTGCCCCCAGGGAGCAAGCCCTACCAAGGTTAACATGCCCCTCCACTTTACCACTCCTCAAAGCTCCCCTATTTCTCTGAAACAGATCAGGGCATTTGAACTATAAAAGGCCAAGTCTGCTGAAAAACTGCCTCTGAAATATATTCCTGTGTGTTGGCTGGCAGTCGGTTACCTCAATTAGATCTACTAATCTTTAATAAATCCAATTTGACTTTGAGTTCACTCCCTATATCTTCTGTTCTGTACCTCTTCCCTAACACATACCATAAACTAAACTTTTATTTTGGACAACAGTTTTACAAAGTTTGTTCAGCCCTCATAAAATCATCCCCAAAATAGTTTCTGTCCTTATAATCAGAAATTCACAACTGTGCTTTATTTTCATAAAATCTGCTTTTCTGAATCACAGTGTTTGCCCTCTATAGCACATAGCAAAATGATTTTTCTTTTTCTTGTATATAAATGATTACAGTGAATGAGCCTGGGGGAGAAGGGAAGAAAATTTAAGGAAATTCCAAATGCTACAGAAAAGTTGCACATTTTTCATAATGAAATTGGGCAAATATTGCTAAGATGCCATAGTCACAGATTGATGCCCTGATAGAGTTTCAGCTCTGTCTAAAGCTTCACACTAACAGTTCAGATTTAGAAGTGGTAGAGCACCATGCTTGCACATCGGCATTCCTGGAGAAGGAAAGCGAGACATGAGGTTCCTGGATCTGGGTGTTACAGGTTCAGTCTGTCTATACCATGCTGCCTGCCAACCTGGAGTGGCCTATCAATATTTTCAGTCTTCCCATGTCTTCCTTTTTATGTGAACATTTAATGAAACATGTTACAATCCTTGTCAAAGCATTGTACAAGAGTGCAAAAGTGATTGCGTTTTTACTGCCATCACTAAATTTTGTAAGACAAAATACATATCTGTGTCTCAGGAGTTTGCTCTAAGTGAGAAATTGAATTTTTCAATGAAATTTAAGGTTGTAAATTGTGAAATTCAAATGAGTTAAGGTATATCACATTCTAAAAAAATGATTTTTAAAGAACATTTGGTCATCAATATTTGGGGAAACTGCTTTCAATATTAACCAGAAAAAAAAAAAGATAGGGATAGGTAACAGCAGTATTCTCTCAATTTTATTAAGTACATACACACATACAATATATATCATCTGAATGACAATGCTAAAATCTAAATGTTTGCCTACTCCTAAATTCATCACTCTTATTAGTCTGTCCAAACAAAATGTTGCCCAGAGCAGAGTAGAAGTGATTCCATGACAAGTGCCTAGTGGAAACCTCCCAAAGTAGCTGCATTATTGAAATGTGCAGGATCCCACCCAGGAATGTCCAAAACACCCTGACTTTATCTCAGTGTACAGAGGCTGACACCTGCCATGACAAGTACCCTGCTCTGCACTGACAATCCCTCACATTTGTTGTGTGCATATACACACACACACACTCACACACACACACTCACACATGAGCCACTGCCTTACCTCACTGTCTCCCAACCCACACATGCAAGATATAGACAACCCCAGTGTTGCATACCTGAGGTGGTCATTTTCCTTGCGCAGTTACCCAAGGTGGAAGAGGTCCATCAAGCTGTCCCCTGACAAGCTGTTTGGCTGCACTGAATCTCTTTCTCTCAAGTGTTTGAGTGCCTCTGAAACTAAGGGCTCTGAAATCTGTTTCAGAATTCTTTTATTTGCAAATATTTTATTTTGTTTCTTAAAACAAATATGTAATATATTATATTTTTAAAAAGCACCACCAAAACCCCATGCTCCAAATCTTTTCCCTATCTAATCTGAGATAGGAAGTTATTTTTGCAAATAAATTTAATTGATACAATATGATTGGCCTAGAGCATTGCAATGTGAAAAAATGTGGTACTTTTCAGAAAAGAACATCATGGTATCATCATAGTAGTTGTTATTTGTTCTACAAGATCATATGAGAATGTGGTGTCTCATATTTGACATCCTTTCTGCAAATTTACTCTCTTATATTCTATTTTGTACAAAATGCATGGGTAATGCTATTTAGCTATTGGAATCTAATAACCTATTTAGTTACTTGGCTAATATCAACCATTAGCAGTAACTTCTGATTTTTAATAGAATGTTAGAATAAGCATAGTATTCATGGCATTATGAAAATAAATGTGTAAGGATTTTTAAATCTCTTTTAATCATTTTTAAATGTAGATTGATCATGGACTGTGTACTAGTGCTATATAAAGAACTTGGATACATTTCACACCTACTAAAAATGGCACATGGGCCTTGCTAAAGAAAGAACTTAAATTTGGTCATGTTTCAAACTTTGTATTCCAAGTGGAATACTGTAAAATTAAATTTGTGTAGGACTGTGGACAAAGTTGTCTTAATTTTTTAAATAATTGCAACTTAATCTTCTAAGTAACTCAAAAATATGGAATCTTGTTGGACATCAATCTGTTTCCAAATAGTATTTTTTTTTCTCTCCAGGAAAGAAAAGAACATATCACAATCTTTATCAGTGTGGAACACATGCAGTCATTCAGTTCCTATCTTAAAACTTAATTGCTCAAACACCCCATGAATTTATTTGCAGGTGGCATAAGATTTCCCCCGTTAATCCTCACTGCTCCTCCTTTTACTTTTAAGATGGCACAGGATTCTTCTGGATGACTGGCTCAGGGGCCAGTCAGCATTTAAATGATAAACATTGAAAACTGGAAATCACAGTATTTCATAACAAAGCAGCTATTCTCTGATTTCTTTTGATAACTGTTTGTTGTTATTGTTCATATAATTGTTGCTAACTGAAACTGAAACCCCATAATGCTGTTTACATCTGATGTAAATATAAAGAGCAGGACCCAGCCTCTTTTTCTATATTCCACAGTATAAGGTGGATTTGTTGCCTTTACCAAAATGAATTCACTGAATTTACTGAATCACTGAATTGGGGGGGAGGGGCACAAAACACCCTACACACTTCTAATGAGTCACCTTCTTGTCTGCATATTAGAATATTGATGGCCATACTGTCTGGAGCACTTCATCTGGGATGATTCTGGAGAAAATAAACTACCACCTTCAGATGAACCCCAGACCAACTGGAGTTCTCCTGACCATCATAAATTCTGTAAAGAGCATGACAACATCTATGACCAATCAAAGGAAGTCATGAACTCCACTGACCAGCAAGGAACTTGGACAAGAGCTGATCACACACCTTTCAGCCAAAATTTCAATCTGTAAGAACCTTCAACCCTAACTCCTTGAAAAGCCTGGGAATTAGCAGCTGTCTGGCTCCGCAGTATGCAATAAATAACTACTTTTTTCCACCTCCCCAATGGCACTGATTAGGCAAGAAAATAAAGTCTGGGGGTTATACAACAATGTTTCCAATTAGTTAGGGGGTTGTTTTGGACAATACCAAGAAGACATGGCCTTGCCTGCACCATTTCTACTGGCACTGCTGAACTTAATGTTTGCAAGTTTAGAAACCTTTACTCATACAGCTAATTCTCAGCTACCAGGCCCCCAAACAGTATATCTTAGGCAAGAGGAGGCTTCTAGAAAGAGATTCAGAGTGTTCCAACGCCATAGTTGGTACTCTTTCTCTAAAATCAAAATGTCTCATGCTGTGAAGAGTCGCTATCCCAGACCAATTGCTTTGTAATGAACTTTCATTTAGTTTCAGTAGAAGGTCTGTTTGATGGTATGACACAACTGGAATCACGTGATCAGTGTCATATGAGTCATTTGAAAGGAGTGGGTTCTTCTTTTGTTCATATTGAAAGTTCATTGGACACTATATTAAACCATCTGAGAAGTCAGATGGGCTAACAGGTACTGGTCCCTGGTAAAGCTACTTTTTGAAAATATAAAATCTTGTTTTTCTTCCATTTTATCCTTCCAAGGACACATTCTTTCTAGCTTTGCCCCTCAGTCCCCTTGAAGGAGAGCAAAGGGACAAAATCAGAATATTAATGTCCATCACTTTGAATTGTTGTCATGACAAAAGCAAAGGGAATGGGAGGAGGGGCTGCCAGTCACAGCTTTCTGACAAAAAACTAAACTGCCCATTGTGAATGAATTACTGTCCACCCTTTGATTTATTTGTCTGCCTCCCTGAGGTGTTATATAAAAGACATCCTTCCTCCTTTTTTCAAGTCCATGTGGGTTCCTTTAGAGTCCCCCTGTCACTAGGGCAGGAGACCTTTCTTTGAAAAAAAAAAATTTTGCTTTACACACTAAAATTGTACATTTAAATTCCTCTTTCATGTGAGACCAAAAACAAAGTTGTTGTCATCTTTTGTGTTGAATTTCTCACAACATGTCTGTTTTCCCTTCTTTTACCAATGTTTGTGGTACTCTCAACAAGGCTATATGGATATATGTTTTGCCACTATAATCAAGGCAATACAGTAGCATAGGAAATAAAAGAAACACTTTCCCAAAACATGTCCTTTCATTATAGCTTAGAAATGGTTGGAAAAGCTCAGTTTTGCCTTACTATATTCCACATTTGATCTTAGTCAAAAAGCCAATTAGCAATTCTCACTACATTCCAAACTACAACTTCATTGTCTCAAAGACATGACATTATCACATGTCTAAAAGAAATAATATTATATATCTTCGGTTAAACTTGGAAATTTCAATTCATCCTTCAATGTTCATTTGTGCTGAAGTGGAATTCTCCATTTAATAAGTTGCAAGTTTCTTTCATTATTGTTTATTGTAAATATAGTTTCCAATATGAATTATCCAATTGTGCTAAAAATCTCACAGCTGTTAAAATGCACTTTCAAGCCTAGCCATGGCCTAGCAGCCAAAGTCCTTACCTTGAATGTGCTGGGATCCCATATCGGCGCCGGTTCTAATCCTGGAAGTTCCACTTCCCATCCAGCTCCCTGTTTTTTGCCAGGAAAGCAGTCGAGGATGGCCCAAAGCCTTGGGACCCTGCACCCTTGTGGGAGATCTGGAAGAGCTCCTGGTTCCTGACTTCAGATCGGTGCGGCACCGGCCATTGCGGTCACTTGGGGAGTGAATCATCGGACACAAGATCCTCCTTTCTGTCTCTCCTCCTCTATATGTATATCTGACTTTCCAATAAAAATAAAATAAATCTTTTAAAAAATTCAATTTCTCAAATAAAATAAAATAAAATGCATGTTTCTATTTTGAAAGGAAAGATAAAAATCAGAGCAGTGAAACTTTCTCAAAATACTGAAAAAAAAACCTGTGTAAAGTCAATAAATTTCCTTCTCTCCATGATTATGAAAGATGTAAGGTGAGAAGATGTACACCATGTTAGAAATGTAAAATATTATTCTTGCTTAATTCTAATATCAGAAACCAATTTAGAGCACCTACACTAATATTTTTTATCTAAGAATGATGAAACAAAGTGCTTAGTGACAAAACAGGTTACCATATGTTACTATCTGCAAGTTTGTCATTTAAGAAAATAAGCAAAAATTAATTTTTACATTAAGTCAAATTGCAACAGAGCAGATAATTCCAAAGATAAACTGTGATAACTATCTCTTTTCAAAAGAAAATACTGGCAGGGCCCGGCGCGGTGGCGCAAGTGGTTAAGGTCCTCACCTTGCACGCCCGGGATCCCATATGGGCGCAGGTTCTAATCCCGGCAGCCCCACTTCCCTTCCAGCTCCCTGCTTGTGGCCCGGGAAAGCAGTCGAGGACGGCCCAAGGCTTTGGGAACCTGCACCCGCGTGGGAGACCCGGAAGAGGCTCCTGGCTTCGGATCGGCATAGTATCGGCCCGTTGCGCTCACTTGGGGAGTGAATCATTGGACGGAAGATCTTCCTCTCTGTCTCTCCTCTCTGTATATCCGCCTTTCCAATGAAAAAATAATAAAAATAAATCTTTAAAAAAAAATTAAAAAAAAAGAAAATACTGGCATAATATTCAAAATACTAAATTCAAGGATGTAAAAATGAAACCAAGGATAATTAAGCTAACATATAAGGACAGTTAGAGGTAACAATCATGGTCTTTTACAACAAAGAATAGGAGGAGACCAACAGCAGAGCAAATAGTAAGAGGAGGAATGTATTCTTCCCAGTGATATCTCAGTCCCAGAGAGACCCCTCAGTGACCTCCCAAGTGCTTTTCACCCTAAAAGTAGTGGTATTTTGGAAGGATATTCAGAAAGGACCCAGGACTATGTTCTATATGCAGAGGACATCATTGCAGATTTAACTGATCTCAAAGACTAAGGACTCCAGGGTCAGCCATTTCCTATGAATCTCCTACAAAGGATAGAAATAGCCCAGGATGCTCTACACAGGCTCCAGTGAGACATGAAATCAACACCCAGGAGTCCTGGGGGGTTCTCATGGTGAAAGGAAAGCCTACAGATTTCCTTCTAGGTATAGGAGAGCAATGCTCTCTGTTTTTTGTTTTGGTCTCCTTTCCTCTCATATAGCA
Source organism: Ochotona curzoniae (assembly GCF_017591425.1). Lineage (NCBI taxonomy): Eukaryota > Metazoa > Chordata > Mammalia > Lagomorpha > Ochotonidae > Ochotona > Ochotona curzoniae. The sequence continues at coordinate 67,161,739 of NW_024466599.1, forward strand.
ATCACAAGGTTGCTAGATTTTTATCCAGCCTTTGAACCATGTCTAGAATGATCTACTATAAACATTTTTTCAGGATTCTTTATTTGTATTGGCAAAGCAGATCTGGCACACTCACCAAGTGGCGGTAACAGCCAGAGCTGAGCCGATCTGAAGCCAGGAACCAGGAGCCTCCTTCAGGTCTCCCCCATGGGTACAGGGGTCTAAGTCTTTGGGCCAACATCCACTGTCTTCCACAGGCCACAAGTAGGGAGTTGGGTGGGAATTGGAGCAGCCGGGACACAAACCGGTGCCCTAATGGGATCCCAGCAAATGTGAGGCAAAAATTTAGCCACTGAGACCTTTGCACTAGGCCCAAAATGATCTGCTTATTTACTCACAATCTTTTGATCATACGAGAGTCCAGCACGTTCACTTAATTAGATGAAGACTACCATTACTATCACCAAGAGAAACTAAGACTCCCTCTCACGAGACAAGATATTAATTCAAAAGTTTAGATCATTCATGGAAAAGCTGTTTGGCTATAACATTACAGCTCAAGCTGTGCCACTAACCAGGTTCACTTCTGAGCTGTGTTTTTCAATCTTCTTAAAGTTTTATTTTTTTTCTACACTTGACAAGGGTAGGACCCCCTACTGCTCCAATGCAGAGGTTGTGCCTTTCTTGCTAGCTAAATTACTGGCGGTTTCTCTGCTCACCTACATAAAATTCTTCTGTTCTGATTGTCAATATATGTTCTGTTAAAAATAGGAATTTGACTGCTTTCCACTGCGCTAAAGTGTATAAAGTTCTATGAAATCTTGCTAAAATATTATAAATTGTTTAGCTACTATAAATCACAGCTAGTTTAAATCTATTGCCATCTGTAATATGATCTATATATGTCTTCTAACAAAGCATTTTTGGGTCTATGCTTTACTTTCCAAACAAAACATTTTCTTGAGACTCATGGGCTCATAAAAGTGAGCTCTAAATGGATCAAGGACCTAAATCTGCACTCAGAAACCATCAAACTACCAGAGGAAAACATAGGAAGCACTCTACTAGATATAGGTATTGGAAAAGACTTAGAAAAGTCACCAAAAGCACAGGCAGTCAAAACCAAAATAAACCTTTGGGACTACATTAAGATGATAAGCGTCTGTGTAGCAAAACATATAACCAACAAAGTAAAGGAACAATTAACAGAATGGGAGAAAATCTTTGCACATCACATAACAGTAGGGGACTAACAAACAGGATTTTCAAAGGACTTCAGAAACTTATTGACAGTAGAACAACTAACCCTGTGAAGAAATGGGCAAAAGAAATCAACATGCTTTTTTTCAAAAGAACAAATTCAAATCCTAACAGACATGTAAAACCCCTCAGACTCCCTAGCTACCAATGCAAATAAAAATTACATTGTGATTCCACCTAACTCTAGTGAGATTGGCCTACGTTTGGTAATATAATAACAACATTTGCCTTCTTGGATATGGTAAGAAAGGTACCCTACTCCACTGCTGGTTATAATATATATTAGTGTAGCCACTATGGAAACCAGTATGGAGAATACGAAAATTGATCTGCCTTATGACCCAGCTATCCCACTTTTGGGAATATACCCAAAGGAAATGAAATCTGCTTATGAGAAAGTGACCTTTAATCCTATATTGACAGCAGAACAATCTACAATAGCAAAGGCAAGGAAACAACTCAAGATGTCTGTCAAAACAGGAATGGATTAAAAAAAAACAAAACAAGACAAACAAAAAACAACTGTGGGGCCTGGTGCAATTGCCTTGTGGATAAATCCTTGCCTTGCAACTGTCAGGATCCCATATGCTGGTTCATGTTCCAGCTGCTCCACTTCTCCTCCTGCTCCCTGCTTTTAGCCTGGGAAAGCAGGAGAGGATGATCCAAAGCCTTGGGACCCTGTACCAGTGTGGCAGATGTGGAAGAAGCTCCTTGCTCCTGGGTTTGGATTGGCTCAGCTCCAGGCATTGTGGACATTTCGGGAGTGAACAAGAGTGCAGAAGATCTTACTTTCTGTCTCTCCTTTTGTCTGTAAATCTAACTTTCCAATAAAAATAAACATGTTTTTTTTTTAAAGACTTATTTTTATTATTTTTTCATTGGAAAAGCGGATATACAGAGAGGAGAGACAGAGAGGAGCCAGGAGCCAGAGAGGAGCCAGGAGCCTCTTCTGGGTCTCCCACGCGGGTGCAGGTTCCCAAAGCTTTGGGCCGTCCTCGACTGCTTTCCCAGGCCACAGGCAGGGAGCTGGAAGGGAAGCAGGGCTGCCGGGATTAGAACCTGCGCCCATATGGGATCCCGGGCGTGCAAGGGAGGACCTTTAACCACTTGCGCCACCACGCCGGGCCCTAAACATGTTTTTTAAAAAAGGAAAAAAAAAAAAGAAACCATGCTGAATCCATGGAATACTACTTAACCGTTATAAAGAATTAAATTTGTCCATTAGTAACCAAATAGTTCCAACGAAAGACCGTTATGCTCAGTGAAATGAGCCAATCACAAAAGACAAATGCCATATGATATTCTGATATAACTTTCATGCAAAACACGGGATGAATAGATAAATGTGTAAACATGAATATACATATATTCTCATAGATACACTGTATAATGGAGAACAGCATACTGGGAAATGAAGATATTGTAGTTGGCATTTCTGCCCCTGAATAAAAGGAAGACTCCTAATGAAATTCTTAAATATATATACCTCATCAATTTAATACTAGATTTTCCACCATTGCCAATACCTACAATGCCATGATACACTTAAATAGAAGAATGTTGGACTTGTGACTATTGCTGAAGGACTGTGTTATAATAATATAGGGTGAAACAGTGTGTGTGTGTGTGTGTGTGTGTGTTTGTGTGCAGGGGGTGCAAATAAGGAGAGTGGAAAGTGAAATCTCTGAGCCTATGAAACTGTATCATGAAAAAAAAGAGAGTTAAAAAGTAAATAAGATTTCTACACCTTACCAAAAAAAAAAAAAAGCACTATAATGGCACTACTTCCACCCTTTTCTTGGATCTTTCTGTCTTGAAAACCCCTCTCCTGCTGCAACAAGTTTCCATCTTCAATATCTAATAAATCTTGCTTTGCACACTGAAATTGTCTGCATTAAAATTCTTTTGTGTGGACAAGAATTGTGGGTGCTTTTGTCTTACATACTGAATTCCTTGCAACACACACACAATAGCCAGATAATACATTTTAGTTCAATCTTAAAAAAATTCTTCCCATGAAGAAGGGACAGAAGATAATTTCCCTGTGAGAAATTCCTTGCAATATTTGCTTAATATGCTAATACTAACCAAGCTTGCTCAGTAAAACTAATTTACAATAAAATGGGGAGTTTTTCAGATAGAAAGGAAAGAATGTCAGTTGTAATACTGCTTTGAATGCAGAATGTTGCTAAACATCAGTTCCATAAAACCAGAGACTTGAAGGTAAATAGGGAAACTGGCGCAATGGCTCAATGGCTAAGTCCCTACCTTGCACACACTGGGATCCCAAACAGTAAAGAGATGCATCCCAGCTATTCCATTTCCTACCCAACTCCCTGCTTATGACCTTGGAAAAGAGTAGAGGATGGCCAAGGGCCTTGGGGCCCTGCAATCACATGGGAGACCTGGAAGAAGCTCACGGTTCCTGGCTTTAGATCAGCTCAGCTCCACTGTTATGGCCACTTAGGATGTGAACCAGCAGACAGAAGATCTTTCTCTATCTCCTTCTCTTGGTAAATCTGCCTTTCAAATAAAAATAAATAAACCTTTCAAAAACAAAAAAAGAGGGAAGTAAATTGGGCCTATATAATATTCTACAAAATAAATAATTCATAATTCATTACAATAGTTGAGCAAAAATGTTTTAAGGATTAATATATTTCTTAAAATAACAACAATCATCTTTCACAAATATTATCTAGACATAGTTTTCTACTACACTTCCTACAACTCAACATTCATATTCATCCCACAATTGTTTTTCAAAAAGGTGTATTGGGAGGAGCCAAATCAGTGACACAATAAGCTGGTCCTCTGCCTGGTGATACCCCTGTCCTATGGAGGCATTGTTTCCTGCCCCAGCTGCTCCACTTGGCAGTCCAGCTTTCTGCTTGTGGTCTCAGAAAGCAGTGGTGAACAACCTATGTGGGAAACCAGGAAGATACTCCTGGCTCCCAGCTTAAGATCAGCTCAGCTCTGGCGAAACCAGCCATCTGGAGAGTAAACCAGTGATGGAAGACCTTCTCTCTATATATCTTCTCTCTATTAAATATACCTTTCAAATAAAAATAAAGAAATCTTAAAAAAAAGAAAAAGAAAATAGTATGAACTGTCTTTAAAAACAAGATATTAGTATAAAATTACTTATTTTTATTTTATTGAAAGTAAGAAAGGAGAGGAGGGAGGGAAAGAGCGAAGGAGAGAGGTAGGGAGAGTGAGTAAATAAGAGAGAGAGAGAGAGAAAGAGAGAGAGATGGTCTTCCATTCACTATACAAATGCCCACAGCAGCCAGGAGAGGTTCAGGTCAATGTGAATTTCCTATATGTGCAGCAAGGACTGGAGTAATTGACCTACCATCTTCTAGGATGCATATTAGCATAATACTGGATCTACCAGCAGTAGAAGAGTTAGAATACGAATCATCTGAGTATCTCTAGCAGGGGTTTAACTGATGCACCAAAAATTTGCCCCTTTTCTATTTGCCTATTATGTAAGAGCAGTAGCAATTACTTTTGGAAACTTCTCTAGCTAAAACCTATCTGTTCTCAAAAAACTAGACCTGTTTGATGTGAGAGGCATGATTTATATTGTCTTAGTGGGATCTTAATCCAGACATTTTGATTTTCATTTGGTAACACCAAGGCAAGTGTAAAAACTAAGGCTGAGATTTCTTTACTGCAAATAATAATTAATATTGCTTATACCACTTATATTTCCGATACCATATTCTTAAAACAATTTTGGTGTTAATACTCGTTTTTGAAAGGGACATGCAAAAAGATAAATATAAAGAGATATTCAGGTAAGCGCAAGAAGCACAATAGAGAACAACCCAGAACAGGCAATGAAAATCATCCCACTGGCATGAGTTGGTGGCAGACCAGCCTGAATCTGTTCACATTACCTTCTGGTGAATCCAAGCACCAGAACAGAGTGTGGGTCGAGCCAGGTTCAGTTGCAACACATACCACTACACAACAAGTAATGCCAAGGTGAGATGAGCCGTACCAGATGTGGCTGCAGCACACAAACAGCACATGTGACAATCAGAGAGGAGGCAAAGCCAACAGGGGAACGTGGGCACCCCTGCTGGATAACTACTTCCATTGGAAAGTGTGAATACGGATGGGGGCAGTTCAGACTAGGCAGGGCTATAGCACCTGTGGGCCTCACGGTGAGCTGACTGTTCTGACTGGTGCGAATTAAAATGAGAGTGGGTTGAGGGGTGTTTGGGCTTAGCCACAGCATTAGCTGGCAGAGGCTGGTACTGGGAGCTAATTCTGTCAAGTCAAATGCCAAAACCACCTGGAGACTGCATACTCTGTGAGTGGGTGTGGCCTAGTAGGGAAATAGTGGGCACCTCCCTCAGGGTTACCACCCTCACTGGACAGCACGAAACCCAGGCTAGGAGCAGGGGTGGCTAAACAGAAAGGCACCTGCCAGTGGGTGTATGGGCTGGATAATAGGTTGGTTGGGTTGAACCAGGCTTCAATGTCCATTGACATGTGCGAGAGCTAAATGGAATGTGGGACAGACTGGACAAGCCTGCGGTGCATACTGGCAAGCATGGGAACCAGGGTAGGGGGCAGAACTGGTAGGGGTTTTGGGGAGTCGCCCCAACTAGGCTGCAGCTCCAACTGGTTTGCATGAAGACCGAGTATGAAGTGGGTAGAATTGAGCTGGACTACAACACCCGTTGGTTCACAAGGAAGACGGGACTGGAAACCGAATGGACCCAGCAACCGCAACGACCAGCACGTGCATAAGATGATTGGTGTGACGAACGGTGTTGGAGTCTGTACTAGCAAACTCACTCAAGAATCAGATCTGGGATCAACTCAGATGAAGTTTCTTTGGATATTTCTCCAACTGAACTGCTGATCTTGGAACCCCAACCATGAAGAGACTGTCAGCCAGTGGACTCTGAATAGGTTTCATTACGGTTGGGACGGTGAGATTGGCAGCAATCCGGAACTGATGAACTATCAAAACTGTATGAGCAGGACCCTTGGAGAGCGCCTCATGTTGGGGATCGGGGATGGGTGGGAGGTAGGGTGGGGCTTTTCCTTTTGTTACTCCCCTAGCCCCAGATACAGGGCAAAATGATTATATTAGTGTGGAAACAATGATATTACCCACTTTCACCCTGTAGCCCGTGACCTTTTGTACCCTAATAAACTAAGATTATTAAAAAATAAAAAAAAAGAGATATTCTATCTTCATTTCCTAAATCTGCACAACAACTAGGGTTGGCAGGGCTTAAAGTAAGAAAGCGTCTGTATTTCCCATTTGGGTAGTAAGAACACAATTATTTGAATCATCACCTGCTGCCTTCCAGGCACACATATGTAGGAACTGGATCTGAAGTGGAAGAGCATGGACTTGAAACAAGTACTCCAATACAGGACGAGAGCATGCCACGTAGCAATGTAACCTCTATGTCAAAATGACCACCCTCACATGGATTTTGAGACTGTAACACGTATGCTCCACAGACTATGAAAATATCTTCTAATCAGAATTATATAAACAAAGTAGTTCCTTACACTGTTTATGCATATGATATTTAAAAGGTAACTTCACTTTGGTATAAAAATTTTGAGATGCACACAGTTTCTTCTATAACAGCAAAATCCATAAATTTTTGAGAATCCTTCAATCTTAAAAAAAGATAAAAATACTATAGCAAACATCAGAAACTTTGCACTGAACATCTTTACATATATACATATACATATACACAGTATCATGCATATATATATACACTGCATGTGTATATACATTATACACACATGTGCATATATAATGTACACACTTACTTGCCATAGTTACAAAAATGGTATAATAACAAAAGTGAGTAAAACTAAAAATATTAGTGTTTCCCAATGTATTACTTCTCTATTTTCTCACAGTTTTTCTAGGTCTATATTTCCTCTGCATAAGCTACAAATAGTTAACTCTTCAAATTATCTAAATGAAATTCTACACATAAGTTAATGCAAGTTAGTCTAAAACTTCATTACTGATTTACAGCCATTTTCACTATAAAATGTTTCAATAAGAAACTTGTACAGATATTCTTACATATGAATCAGGTAGCTTTATTTTTGTGGAGTTGAGTCCCAGGAGTCTGACTCTCGGGTTGAAGGATGTGTGCTTTTAAAATAGATACTGTCAGAATATTTTCTATAAAAATATACAGCATTTCACAATCCCAAAACAATGTATGTGACTGCCTTTACTCCATATTCCTACCGGCAAGAGCTGGTTGATTTTCAATAGCAGTGAGCTTGATATTCTTGTGAAATGTTACTTAGCATTCCAATTTCATATTCATTTCTTTGGAATAAAGAAAATAAATTCCACAATGAAAAATCCATCAGTTGCCACTGAAGTTCATGATAACGTCAGTCATAACAAATGTACATAAATATGTACAAACCTGTTTGGGGACTTTTTATTGTGTTCTGTTTTTATAATCCCATACCACTACCATGTAGTACTTACAACAGTGGCTTCAATTAAATTGTTGCATCTCATAACACATATTCACACATGAAGTTCTAAACAGTAGAGTTCAGTAACTGGAACTTTAAATAATTTAGCAATTCCACTAAACCCAGTTTGTTCTCCACTGAAATTGCATGTAGTAAGAGTGGGCCCGGCACCACGGATCAGTGACTAAATCCTCTCCTTGCACCCACAGGGATCCTATGTGGGTGCCAGTTTATGTTCCAGCTGTTCCACTTTCAGTCCAGCTCCTTGCTTGTGGCCTGAGAAAGCAGTAAAGGATGGCAAAAAGCTTTGGGATCCTGCACCCATGTGGGAGACACAGAAGCTCTTGGCTCCTGGCTTTGGATTGGCTCAGCTCCATTGCTCATCTCCACAGCACAGTTGTGGCCACCTGGGGATCAAACCAGCCTCTGGAAGATCTTTCTGTCTGTCTCTTTTCTCCGTAGATCTACCTTTTCAATAAAAATAAAGAAATCTTAAAAAAAAAAAGACCTGCACTTATGCAAAATACAAAAATTGTTAAAGGAGTAAAATTGGCCTGTTTGAAAATAATTCCTGTGAATACTGTATATCTCTCTAGTTAAAAGGGATCCTCAACAGATTCATGCAAAATGCTATTGTGTCCAGATGTGGAGACAGTGCAGTATGCATCTTTGCATCCAGACCAAAGATGCACTCCCAGCAAAATTGTTGAATATATCCTGACAGTAGGATGTTGGACTCTGATATGTTACATGCCTACAATGTCCAGAAACACTTCAATAGTGGAAATGATGGACTTATGACTTCACAAAAGACCACCAATGTAATACCAGAGGGGAAATCTGTAGGAAGGGAGGGCACTTGGGGAGGGGGACGGGAAATCTCAGAGCCTGTGGAACTGTATTTTAAAATAATAATAATAATAATTTTATTTAAAATACATTTTCTATGCCCACAAACATAAAGTTTATTTAGCATTCTCCAATATTGCTTCATATGCCTCCCATTAAAGTTTTCCACGTATTTTGGCAAATGTATTACTAAATAAACTTCATTGCAAATATACCTATTATTCGGTTTTGCTGTTGTTTCACACTATTTTGAAGATGCCTTGGGAATTTTTCGTTCATAATCAATGGAATTTTTTTCACTGCCTTGCCATCAGATTGGATCACCAATTCAGATTTGTTTTCAGATAAAATGTCTTCCAAAATGATTTCTCTTTATTTTATTTTAAGGGTCTCTAGAATTCTCTTTTCACATTTTTTTGTTCCTAAATATTATTCTATTTTCCTTATGTTTCAACCACATGTTTTTTATTTCTTTATATATCTGGAATAATTTTATTTTTAAGCTTTTTTAATGTGACATTGCCTATTTAGTTTCTATTTGAAATTTTTCTTTTCCAGAAGCGGTGCTTAGTTTTTTTTTCATGACTTTTATAGTTATGTTCCCTTGAGAAATATCAATAATTTTTATTTGTTTAATTAACAGAGCAATTTTTTTGTTTCTCATTAATTCTCATGTAGGGATAAAGCAAACGGTAATTTGTGGCATATTTTTGCTCTTAATTTTTTGTTTTAAATATCTGTTTCTTTCATTTGACTATTTTTAAAATTTTACTGTCAATTCTCCCATGCCATGAAAAAAATATATTTCAAGATTTTTCAATGATCCACTTTCCACATTTTTCTTGACACTTAGTTTGCCATTTCTTCTTTTATAAAAGAGCTTTAACGGTTTTTTTTAAAGATTTATTTATTTTTTATTTATAAGACAGATTTACAGAGAGAAGAAACAGAGAGTAAGATCATCCATCTGTTGGTTCACTCCCCAAGTGACAGCAACAGCTGGAGCTGAGCCAATCTGAAGCCAGGAGCCAGGATCTTTTTCTTGGTTTTTCCACGGGGTTGCAGAGTCCCGAGGTTTTAGCAGTCCTCCACTGCTTTCTCAGGCCACAAAAAAGAAGTTGGAAGAGAAGTGGAATAGCTGGTATGCAAAGTAGTTGCCACATGGGATAACAATGCATGCACTGCAAGGACTTTAACCAGTAGGCTATCATGCTGGGCCCAAAGCTTTATGTTTCTAATCACTTAAATCATAGCTTTTAGTTTATGATTATATGGTTTATGATGGTGAATAATTTTGTTTCATTTCAGTAAAGATGGCTCCACTGATAGTCTGAGTATTCTAGAATCTTGCTGTTTGATATAATTAGCTTATTTTAAATGTGCAATGTTGAATTCTCATTTTAATATCTTTGCTAGCCTATTTCTATGTTATCAATAGAGAAGATAAGGATGCCAAAATCCTCCAAGAACAAATCCCATAGGTTATTCTAGATTTTTATACTCCATTATAATCCATTGCCCATCTACCTCTTTTAGCAGCAATAAAGAGTAAATAATAAAAAGAAGCCTCTGTTTCCAGAATTCTCCATAGCAACAGCTAATGATCAACAGGATCAGTAAAAGGTTGGGGTCTCTGTGCTTTTTAACCAAAATTTCTCCAGCCTTCCATGTTTCTCCTTCTGTGTGTGAGTCTTGAAAGATAAATCCTCTTCCAACACTTTGTCTACCATTTGAACTATCTCCTAGTTACAATCCAGTCCAATACAAAAACGCACAACACAAAGTATATCTGTTTTGTCTGAGCAAATTATTAGAACTCACAAAAACACTAGATCTTATTTTTCTATCTGCCAACCTACATTTTTCAATCTGCCAACCTATATTTCACTCAGAAAAGGAAACTGGATTAACAGTAACAGAAGGCATCAGATCTGTTTGGACTACTCTCTTCTCAGAACATCTACTTGAGTTATTTGACAGATTGATGGTTAAATTTCTTTCAAAATAAAGCTGCCATTGTGTAATAAAACTGAGACCAAACTCCCATAATGCTAAGAGCTTGACCCAGCCTCGTGTCTATCTCCCTTAGCACAAGGTGTTCCGGCCTGCCCTTATCAAAAGGAATTCCCTAAATTCAGTGAGGAGGACAAACCACCCCACAAGGTTCTAATAACAGCTTCTCCCCAAATGGCCACAATGGCCTGGGATGGACAAGGCTGAAGCCAGGAGCTTTTTCCAGGTCTCCCTTGCGGAAGCAGGTGTCCAAGCACTTGGGGCTTCTTCACTGCTTTCCCAGGCCATTGGCAGGAAGCTGGATGGGAAATGGAACAGCTGAGATTCAAACTGGTGAATACAGGGGAAACTGGCACTGAATGCCAGCTCATATGCCACATCTGCACCCCTGACGTATTTATTTTCTTTACAAAAATCATATTTGAGAAACAAAAAGAAAGAAATTCAGGGAACTCCCCATTATTTGGCTCATTCCACAAATGCCTACAAATGTCCTAAGCATGGCCTGACTGACGCCAGCAGCCAGGAATTTAATCTAGGCCTCCTCTTTGGATTGCAGGGATTAATAACTGATTACCTGTTGATTCTCAGGGTTTGCATTAGCAGAAATTTGGAATCAGAAATCAAACTGATACTGAACTCAGGTACCTTAAAATGTATGCAGGTGTCTTAATGGGTTTCTTAATTGACAGGCAGAAGTCCACCCTAAATTCACCCTAAGAGTACATTTTTCCAAGAACACATTTTCAAAAATGGTAATTCATCCTTCCAAGGACTATATATCTACACACACACACACACACACACACACACGCATAAGTAATAAGCAGAAACTATCATCAATACTTTTATTGGATAGCTTATATTATTACTACTACTAAAATATCATCTATGATAATTCACTCCCTTAAAAACTCTAAAATATACAAAATTAAGATGAGTGGTCATTTCATATCAAAATTAATCAGAATAAACAGTTGGTAAGTGTCTTTAGTGTATAAATCAGTTAAAGCCATAGAAGACAGATGTCAACAGTTTATCATATAAAGTCATATATAATTGTATTTACATACGTATGTTAGCTACATAATGTAGCTTACAAGTAGTTCATAAGGAAAACTGAATTCAGAGGAAATCTTATTCAAGTACTAAAATCAATGATATTAATGACTTTTTAGAGTTTAAAAATTATATTCTTAAAATATGCACATTTGAGTATATCTTGCATCCTGCCTACAAAATTACTAAAATTAAGAATACAAAGTAGTAATAGCACCATCAATATATAACAAAAAGTCACTTCACATGACTGTAATCATTTTTCAACCCTGTTTAAAATCTGTTTAAAAATAACCACTCATTTTTAAATATAGTATTTTCTGAAATTTTCAGTATTCTTGCCACATTTAGTTAAATTTATTTTTCTGAAGTTTTAATTAAGTTTTACTTCTGGCTTTTAACCTACATATTATATTTGTTTGAATTTTCTCTGGTTTATGTCCTGGACTGTTACATAGGAGTAAAATACTAGCTATCATTTTACCAAATGTCAAATTTTAAGTTTGGAAAACTTCGTATTAAATTCTGATTGCCTACTTTCAGCTCATATTATATTTATCTCATTCTCTTCAACTAATATCCATTAATCTTGCTAATATCTACACACACACACACACACACACACACACACACACACACACTGCAACCTCCTCCTTCCTTTCCTCTCACACTACTGAATTTATGCATATTTTCATATAAGGCTCATCAAACTACCTCTCATTATTTAGTAAATGTCTTAATAGCAAAAAAATAGAGATACCTACAGATAAAGTTAAGAAAATTGGCAAAATTGTGGCTGTAAGACAACTCCATACATCTCAACATTTGGAAGTTTTGCCATACTCATTTCATTAATATGACAAACCTGCAGTTGACATGTATATATTTTTCCAAAACTGATTCATTTTCTCTATTTACTTATTTCTGCTGTTTTGATGTTTCTTTACTGTGATTATGATTTGTCTGCACTTCCACAACTAATTTCCTATTTCAAAGTCCAGGAGAGAAGAACTGATTGGTCTCCTGTTTAGCTGGTTTTACTTCATTCCATTTGTCGCATTCACTGAGCTACTCAAAGGTTTGCAGCACTTGGCCACCATACATCCAATCAAAGCATTTAGAAGTGGCAGTACATTGTCAAGCATTGTTTTCTAAGGCAGCACTGACTATTCCTTTGACAATTTTCCAAAGAACATAAAGGAGATTTTTCAGGCAATGATTGAATGCTCCTGTCAAACATCATGTAAAAAATTCAATAAATATTTTTAATAAAAGCATTGTTTTAAGGTCTCATGTTAGTCTAAATACAGTATTTTCATTTTTTAAGTCTTAAAACAAAGGTATATTTCTGTATTTCATGAAACCTCCTAAAAAAAGTCTCATTTTGTTTTTGTGTTTTCTCATTTCTGGCTCCAGGACAACTACACAGTCAAAGGGATTTCTTTGAGTTCTAGAAGTTTCAGACTCCACTGTCAGCCATGATGATTCATAGAGAAGAAATTAAATAAAATTGAGTCATGTTGTAAGTGCTCCCCCAAAATCAATATTTGCCAAATGAAAGGAAGAAATCAATAGAGAAAGGCATGTTACTATCTACTTCAAAAGGTATTTTGCCAAGAAAGAGAATAGACAAAATTCCCTAAACATAGATCAGCACCACTGTCATCAATCATATTGTAATATGATACTATAAAAAGTAAATAAGCAAGCGAAGATATTATAAGTGTATATTAATAAGATTAAGGGAAAGCAAATGTAAACTAAAACAAGAGATTGATATTTAAACAAGGACTTTAAAAGCTAATATGCGGGGCCCGGCGTGGTGGCGCAGTGGTGAAGGTCCTCGCCTTGCACGCCCGGGATCCCATATATGGGCGCCAGTTCTATCCTGGCAGCCCCACTTCCCATCCAGCTCCCTGCCTGTGGCCCGGGAAGGCAGTCGAGGATGGCCCAAAGCTTTGGGACCCTGCACCCGTGTGGGAGACCCGGAAGAGGCTCCTGGCTTTGGATCGGCATAGTATCGGCCCGTTGCGCTCACTTGGGGAGTGAATCATTGGACGGAAGATCTTCCTCTCTGTCTCTCCTCTCTGTATATCCGCCTTTCCAATAATAAAAAAAAAGCTAATATGCGAAAGGCTTATTTCTGTCAGCTTTGTGTATTTTGAGTGATGGATTTATTGTATTTTGATTCTTGATCTCTGAAAGAAGAAAAAATATCAGATAAATACCTAATTCTCTTAGCAATATGAATCAAGGCATTGTTACATCAACTGAAATATCATATTAACTGCTAATAGGTCCAAGCCTTCCAAGAAGGTGAAACATTCTCATCAATACAAGATGTTTATTTTATGATGGACAGCTTTCTGTTTTAGGAAACATTAAAATTTGCATCAAACATCATGGATAAGGAATCACTATGTAAAGGATAGATCTGTTCTGGCATGTATTATATAAACTAGAATCCTATGAAGTTCTACAAGGTCAATGAACATGTATATGCACTGTAATTTCTTTTTTTAAAAAAAGATCTATTTATTTTTATTGGAAAGTCACATGCAGGATGACTTTTTATAAGGTTTTTATTTAACAAAAAAAATTCTATGAAAATACGTGATTTTGTTTTTGAAGGCATTCTAAAATATAAGTAAAAACAAACTGGGCCTATTTCTGAGAAGATGGAAATGTTGTTGCAGAAAAAAATTAACTGACTTCACCAAGGTTATAACACCAAGTCAGGCATTTGGCATATTTGGTCTCCTGTGAGCCAACATCCTAAATGAGATGCTTCTCCACTTCCAATCCAGATCTTTGCTAACGGTCCTGGTAAACCAATGGATGACCCAAGTAGTTTGGCCTGTGAATCCATGGGGAGACCAAGACAAAGCTCCTGGCTCCTGGATCTGGCCATTCCCAGCCCTTGTAGGCGATTTGAAGACTAAATGGAAGATTGTCACTCTCTGAGAATCTCTCCCTCTCTTTAACTCCGGCTTTCCAATAAATAAGTAAATAAAGGATCATAAAAGTACACAATAAAATTTTTCCTTGTGTGGATTATTCAATTGTTTTAGTAATTCCTTGCCATTTTGTAGATTTTTATCATAATGATCCTCTTTATTCACACTTTTGGGTAACTCCAAAACATCTTTAACGTTTGACAAACTTTCATCAGCAGCAATTATCTCAATTATGTAGTTTTAAGTATTATTATCTGGGAAATTCAAAACTGCATATTCAAAGCAAACAGATTCTAAAACAGTCTATTGAATACTGTAACACTGAACTTAAAATTTTTTTAAAAACTCAAATTTATTGCATTTGTCCGTGTTTCGGTTTCACAGTCTTGCTGTATTGACACATTAACAGTTGCAAAGACGGTTGGTTACCAACACTTGAAGCTATAATTGCTTAGTAAGTGACACTGAAACTGAAGGATAAAATGCAGGCACATATTTGTTACATATATTTATGCTGAAACAGTGTGATAGAACTATTTGTTTAAAAGACAATGAAAATATTTCATATTTTACTTTAGGTTGCCTTTAATAATATAGCAAGGCATCTGGGCTTATTTATTTTTCACAGAGCAGCAATGCAAAAATCTTTATAGGGAAACCAAATCATTAAAAAGAGTATTTTCCTGATGAATATGAACTAGAAAACAATGACCAAGGGGATTTATGACATTATATAATTATACATATCTAATTATAATTCTTCTGTAACTTGTTTATATATTTAAACATTCCACAGCTAGACATTCTTATTAAATTAATCTATTAAAATATAAAATTAGTAACTGGATGAAAACCATAAAGTAATGTTCCTCCAGTGTGTTTAATAAAATGATGAAGTATAATAGTTTTAATATCTAACACCTTCCTTTAAGTGTAAAATATTTTAAAATATTCACAAAATAAAATATGATTTTCCTAAACAATTATTCCAACTTTCATATAATTTGCTAATAATTCTTTGAGTTTCAATATCTTTATTATGATTTAATTAAAATTGGAAACTAAATCTAAAAATAAAAGCTTTATAACAAACAATTATGTTGATAATCACCCAAACTAGATAGCAAAGGACATTCCTAAAACTAATTTTAATGCTTAGAAAAATTTAGAAATGGCAGTCCAATATGGCATTATCTATTATGAACTTCACCACTGCAACTCTACTGAGAATTTAGTGAATATGGATTTGGAAATGAATTTAGAAATATACTCCTGCATACATTTGCTTCCATTTGCTTTCTAGAATCCTAGCGAGGCAGTGTCAGTCGGGAAAGTCTACCCATGTGGGCAAATGTAATGTATGGCTAAGAAGCATAACCTGTCCGCAACCCTGGGTCTATGTAAGCCAGTACATTCAGTGTCAGTTACCTGGCTGCTTCCAAGAGCCTAAATCTTGCACAGAGCATCTTTGCTCATCCAGCTCACAGGAAAGTAGGTGGAACTAACTTACTGTTTTGCACAACTGCACATTTCAAGCCATGCAGGGTGGGCTACGTCACCTTATCTTCCTTGAGCCTGAGAAGGTAGGGTGGGCCTTCAGGCTGGTTTGCAGGATTGAGTGAGTAGAGCATTTAGGTGTAAAATAGGACCTCAGTTGTGGTGATTTTTAGGATGACTGTTGTGAGAGTCTGTGTAAGGGAGGTACAATATGGACTGGGCTGTTTGTGGCAATGCAGCAGTGGGACAGTTCAGTAGCTCCCCACCCTCAGCACAAGATTTATGAAAACCAAGGGCTCTCCACTAATAAACACCTTAAGTGTCTGTGGCTTAAGTGAGGGCTATTGGACAGTCTGTTGCTTGCAGTTTCCCCACTGAACAATGTCCACACTAATATGAACTAATCAAGGTTTATCTCAAGAGACAAGCAAATGTTGCATCCTTATTTCCCTCCTTTATAAGTATATATTTTATCATATGATCTGCCACAGCTAATCCTGGCTCTTTTTGCTGCTTCATTCTTCAGTAAGTGAGGCGATCTTCTATGCTGCATGCCCAAAGTAAGGGCAGTATACTGGGTACAGTCCTTTGCCCACATCACTAATGTGGTTCCAGAGAACCAGTCTGCAGGTAGTGACCTAAAGGTCACGGGCCATAAAACTCCCCCGGCCCTGAGTTTCACTATGACAGGCCTGGTGCTAGGACTTAGGTTTAATTACCTCTCCCTCATACCAATAAGGTGGTATCTTTCTATACTGTACTGTTTGGAGTTTAGACAGTCATAACACGGACAACTTCTTCCTTTTGTTTTCTTTGATAATTTTGTTACTGCTATTATTATTAATATTCCATGAAAATCCTGCACAATGATGTTTGACTTCGATTTACCAGTGCTTCTAAAGGTAGACTGATATCTGAATATCTGTTTAACTTGGTATCTCTGTAGAGAAATAATCATTGTGAGGTTCACGGCCAGCTGCAATCTTCCTCCACAATAGTGAATATGTAAGCTTTTAAGTAGATTGTTTGCTTCATGAAGGCATAAATATATACTACTTTCATGAAGAATTTTAATTTTAGATTTACACCTATTTTTATTCAACTAGAAGTTATAAGAATTGCTACAGAAACAACTTTATGAATAAACAATATTAGTGAAAATTTTATTCAAATTGAAATCAATTTAGTCTCTTTCATTTACCTAGACTAAATAGTTTAATATTCATTACCTTAAAACAAAGCATTGTGATATATTAGTAACCACTGGTAAACCTGAAGTTACATCCCCAAAGAGAAAGTTCCTTAATAATTCACAAAAGTACACCAAATAAGTGTTTCATAGAAATAAACTGAAACCAAGGCAATTGGCATTTGATATTTCAATAGCTTAGGTAAACATTTCTTGCTTTAATGTGCTACAAGAAAGAAATGCATGGCACCTGCATACAATTGAGTTATTTAGAGTTTTTCAATATATTTGCAAATATAAATCAAAATTTCAAAGTAGTACTTGAAAGCAACAGTGATGAAGTTAAAACGTAAGAGTACAAAGTGAAATAAAACAGAAGCTGGTTATTTCAGGATCAATCAACTTATTGGGTAACACTTGCATAGGAAATGTAACTGCTGACTAATAGATTGCATGGGACTGATTAAAAATTCTCTTGTAAACTTCAGACCTGTAAACCATGTTTCATTCAAGTGTACCTGTTAATTACTTGTTAAGAATTATGTTCTGATTAAAGCACTAGAATAAAACATTGCCAATGCAAAACCCCAATTCTCACAGAGTATTCCATGTGGTAGTTGAGATACAAGACTAAAAAGAGGACCCGGTGCTGTGGGAGCTCGCCCCTGGATTTCTGCCTATTTACCTTTGTGGAAGATAATAAGGACACAGCACAATGCATCCCCAAGGGAGATCCCTGGCTATGGTCTTGGCACTCCGAGACCTCAACCTAATCTTATCACTGACAATATAGGCAAGAGCAGTGGGCTTTCTCTGTCCTTGGACAAGCTGTGCTGGAACTTTCTTGATAAGCAGCTCTGAGAAGTTGGTGCAGTTCCACATTAACTGCCAGCATTACGTGGTGTACCTGACCTGAAGCATTCCTGTCAGCCATATATGCTATATGTGATCTGCAGCAGGATTGGAGGGTTCAGTGAGATAAAGCTGCCTTTTAGCCAATTACAGTGCTGTTGTTGGGTGGGGGAACTGTCAGGAGACACCCCTCTGCCTTCCCCTTTTCTTGGGCTATAAATGATTGTGCTTGTTTTACATTGAGCAGACATGCTGGGCCAGACTGTCACTGGTAGTTGTTGCTGTTGGTGGTTGCAAGGGTCTGCTTGTCAGAACCCCTGAGATGGCACATGGCTCAGTGGCTAAGTCCTGCCTTCCATGAGCCAGGGTCTCATATGGGCACCAGTTCATGTGTCAGCAGCTTAATTTCCCATTCAGTTCCCTGCTTGTGTCTTGGGAGAGTAGTAGAGAATGGTCCAAAGCCTTGGGACCCTGAATCTGTACAGGAAACCCATAAAGAAACTCCTGGCTCCTGGTTTTGGATCACCTCAGCTTCAGCTGTTATGGCCATTTGGGGAGTGAACTAACAGGTAGAAGATCTGTCTTTCATTCTCCCTATAAATATTCCTTTCCATTAAAAATAAACAAATCTTTCAAAAAACTAAAAATAACAACAATAATAATAAAATTACAACTAGTACTAGAGTTATTCATCTGGTACTGTTCTAAGAACATTATATGTCAAATGCTGTAAGCCTGATATTAGTGCAATTATTAATAGTGTCTATTTTATAAATATAAAATCAGGTGTTTTTACAATGAATGTACTCAAACTTTCATAATGAGTAGAAGTAGTTAACATTAGCTGCTATGTAGAAAAACATAAACAGCAGCTATGGAATGTAATATAGGTGAAGGAAATGGTTACTTAATATCATGTTGTGATCCTGTGTCACACTTACAAACATTTGATTAAAACACAAAGAACCCTAGAATTAACACATAGATGGAACTGGTCCAAGCAAAAGGAAAAACACAGGTACATAGTGCTTAATTTGCTCAAGAAACACTGCAGATGTGGCTAGGGCGGAGGGCGCAAAGACCTTAGCAGCAATTGTAAAACTGGTCATGTCATTTAGCTCTCAAGATGAAACTGGAACGCTCTGCAGGATTCTGAACAAGAAAATTCTAATTATTTTGTGCTTTGAAATGGTCATTCTGACACTGTAATTGATTAAAAAATGAATTGCAAAAGGGGAAAAAAGCAAGGAGATATTTGGAAGCAATAAATTTAATCTAATCAAGAGACTCTAATATTCTGAGTTTAACAGAATTTAAGGTAGGACAATATTAAACTAGGGATATATGCACTGTTGATTAATTATGTGAGATATGAAACGAGATGTGCCATGTGGGGTTCCAAATTTACATTTAGTTCTGAGATACTGGAAGGATTGATAGATAATTCCCTGGAAGTAAAGAAGGATACTGAAGAAGTATATTGATAAGGCCAAAATAGAAGAGAAAAAGAGATATTCCTTAGTAGTTATGAGAGTATATGAAGGCATTTAACTTCAGAAAAACCTAACTTGTTAGCCTAAAGAAATAGAATCTATGGGTAAATATTTTCCTATATCTTTCCTATGGGTAAGCTGTCTCTATATGAAAGTCTTATTTGGATTTTTTCTTCTATTCTATTATCACAGTAGGAAGTTTAAACATTGTTTTTAGATGACACTGGGGGAAAGATAGTTAATATATGAAAACAGAGAAGTAATTGTTCTTCCAATAGCAGGACAGCAAATGCTCACAGACTACATTAATGTGTGTTGCTTAGCCACATTCAGCTGAGCAGTTCTAAGAGCAGGGCAGACTGTGTGCTATAGTAAGTAGACTGGATTTATTTGTTTACTATTTATATTTTCAATGAAAAGATTTAGTGGTAAGAAATCTAAGCATGCTCTAATCCATGGTTAAAGTAATAAAACACTTAAACCCAGAACAAAAAGTTGGTAAGTGAAAATTGATTATGGATAGTGAAAAGTTTGTGTGATTAAGTCTGTGGGTACTTGTTCAGGTCAAGCATTGCTAACATAAGATTTTACAGGGACTTACATGAAAGAAAAGTAATTTGCACAGTCTGTCATTTATCACGAAAAGGCAAAGGAAACTTTCCATATTTGGCATTGCCAATTCCAGGGAAGAAGTTCATCTATTTAGTCTTTAATTACTATGGTTTTTCTGTGTTTGAATATGTTCTTTTTTTCTGGAAACCAGGTAAGTCATGATTTATTGATATTATAGTATAAAATATGACAAATATTAATATCTACATTTCTAGATCCTATAGCCACCCCACACAATGCATCTTTGGAATAGAAAATAAAAGCTGAAGATTTTTCTCTTCCATAATCGTAAACCTGTCACATTCAGTCTAGACATGGCTATTGCAACATTTTCCTCACCCCCAAAGGCTTTACTCCCTTAATGAATCTTCATAATGCATTTGGGTCACTCTCAGGAGAAAACACTCTCAGCATCAATATTTACAATGTTTTCACAGTACTTTTTTCAATCAATAAATAAAAAGTTTATACATACTATTAGTCCAGTAATTACATATGGTATTATTTCTACACGAAGATCTTTTAACCTACAAGGATGAATGTTTCCCCTGTTTTTTGTTTATTTGTTTGCTTGCTTGCTTATTTGTTTGTTGGTTGAGGATTCCTAGGAAAGTTTTAGAGTGCAATTTTTCATAATGAAAGAAAGGAACAGTTCAAGCCCATGAGGCAGGCAAGCGGTTGAAATGAGACCCTCTGCACAGCTCAACTCCTGGTGCATAAAGACAGTTTACACATCCACTGATTCCATCTTATAAGTACTTTTCTTAGGAAAGGCTGTCCATGTGAGGAAACACCTCAAACACTTGACTATGTAAACTACACAAGCACCACAAACTATCTAAGCTAACTTCTAATTTGAACTCAGCACCAGTACCACACACACAATTGAATGGAGACCCCTTCTTCTAAGTTTCCTATTGGACAGGCTCAGTATTCCTCTCTGGACTGAACACATGTGATGTCATTTCAGAAAATAATTCAAACATAAGGCCAAATGTTATTAGTCTCCCTCCCTGAAAATGAGTGGGACATTCCTTGGCTCTTGTATAATTTAGTGGCTGGCTTTACCATGTCCCTAAATGGTTCTAACCTAACCACAACTACTTCAGATATATCAGCTTCTTGCTTGATTAATGGTTCACCAATGATGTCATTAATATACGATATGGGTTAAAGCCCAGGTTATATATTCTTCTTCTGGGAGGGTGAGGTCAATGATGGCCAAGTTAATATTTAAGTATTTCAAATGCAATATTCAAAGTAATCACTATATTCATGTCACAGATTTTGTTCAGAGCTTCTCCACAAACTAAAGTCTAACAAAAATACTCCAGCAGGTCGGACTGGCTGCTCCTCGTCTCCAGCTCTTAAAGCATCAGGCATGGGATGACATGACCTGGGCCCAATAGGCCTTTCTCTGCATCTCATTGTCCTATCACCAACTCTCATGCTGGGCTTTATGTTTCCCCTCAAGAAGTGCCTGCTAGAGACATGCTGAATGCCAAAGTTCTGGGCATTCTGCTGTTCCACAGTGTCCTTTCCCGAGCTGGGTGGCCAAAAGATGACTTTGGAAGCCATTGTCTAGGGAGGAGGAGGTGACTCTGGAAACTCTGTTGTTCAACCCATGCTTCTAGCACTGTCTGTCTGTTCACAAGGTAATTTGCCTGATAAGAATATTTTTCTAACTGGTGTTATTTGTGGTATCAGATTAGTCTCATGCAGTAATTATGTAGCTCAATGAAATATAAGGGAGGGCAAGTGAAGGGGCAGCATACTGAACATTAACATAAAGTAGCTCTTTGGTGAATCTAAGCATTCAGCAAGTTAGTGTCACTCGCTCTCTCTCTTTCTCTCTCTCTCTATCTCTTTCTCTGCAGTTAAATCCAAAATGAATGTGAAATCAGAAGGTAGAGTAAATATAAAATTTTATGATTCAATTTTTATATGAGTGACACCTGTGAGAGGAGCTTGGTCTGAACTTTATTTCCAAGAGTATTCATAATAAACTTTGTGGTTAAAAATTAAGACATACTCACTCTGCAATATTAAAACCTAAACTGCAGTTTACATATATTTAACAAGCCAATAAAAATTAACATCCGATCTACTTAACATTTCTGTAAATCATGAAACCAGAATTATTAATCATGGTATTATATACTGATCTACTATGACTTTGGATGCTACTCGCCCTTAAGTACCATCTACTATGACCACACCTCTGAGTAGTCCTCTTTTAGGAGAAAAGCCTAGTAACTATCACATCAAATCATAGTCAGCCAGAGATACAAATGTGGAAATGAGCTGAGTTCATAGGAGGATAACCTTGATTGTACCTGCACAGGTATGTTTTCTTATTACAACTCTAATCAAGAACTACTTGACAATTCATCTTATTAAATTTATGCTTCAGACTATTTGTTTGATATTTCTTCACTACTTACCTGTTATTTATTTGTTATCTATTATATATTTATCTCTAGAATTTCCCTAAAGGAAATGAAAATGATCAAGTGGATGTAGCATATTTTTGGAAATAACAACTCAAGTATATGTATATATCCACTAGCAATGTTGTGCTAAATCCTGCATTAAGCTACAGAGGGCTCAGAAGAAATAATAACAAAAATAAAACCTCTTGGCTATTAAAAATGTTCTATTGCACACTGCCACTTCTCCTTTTATTTCTTTCCTTCAATTCTTCAAGTGCTGTTCATTTTCTCCAGATGTTACAGTTACTCATTTTATTTTAAATATTTAACTACATCTTCCTCTTCAACGAAAATACTTAATCCAAATCTAGGTTATACCACCTATATTTTGCAAAGTAATTGGTGCAATCTTTAGATTTTTTACATACTTACTAAGGCTCATAAGTAAATATATGCATCCTATAAAATATTTTAATTAAAAATGCTAAAATATATTACCACAATGTTTCAGTTAATTTTAGGCCCTATTATTTTCTTTCATAACTAAAAACCATATTTAAAAAAGCCTGAACAACTACTGTTCACTTTCATCAGAAAACACATTGTGAATTGATATTTAAATTTAGTTTATTTAGAATAAGCTCAAATCAATTGTGCATTGCTTTAAAATGCCATCCATCAAAAATCTGATGTTGTTTTAATTCGTTTATTTCAGTTTAAAGGCATATTTGTAGTATATATGAAAGGTAACGTATCATGCACTTCCAAGATGCATGTAATCTCGGTTGTACTAAATAGCTTATTCATTTTTTTCACAACAATAGTAAAGACAACAGAAAGGTCATGAAATGTAAACAATGCTAAATCCAGATGTCCAGAATTAGTAAAACAGAAGTTGAATCATAACAGTGTGAAGTAATTCTAAGTAATTTCTCTGAAATTTCTGCCAAGAGGTCAATGTTTTTTAATGTGACCTTTCAGAAGGCACTATAAAAGATACACATTTCATATTGAAACACCTTGTCTTGAAAGCACAATAACGCAAGGTCCTATTTAGGAGTGGAAAACTAATTCATAACACTTCTTTTGTCAAACAATTTGCTATAAAACATTTAGGTAAAAAATTTCAGATAAATTTTATCTGAGGTTCACTAGACAAATACAAATTCATTAACAGAGCAACTAAGTGTATCAAATTGTATGCCTAAGCAACAAGTATTCAAATCAAATATCCTTTATGCTTCCTCAGATAACTAAACACACACACACACACACACACATACACACACACAAAACTACAAAGGTTCTAGTAGAAATTGAAATAAAATAAACAGAACATACTAGTGATCACTCAAAAGTTACACTGCTTATGATCACTTGGTACACTGTAATAAAAATCCATTATATTATTGCTCAGCTTACTCTCTAGATAACCAAATACTCCTGAAGACCTGTAAGACAGTTTAAAAATCTGCAATGTTCTTGGAATATGTAGTTATCAGTAGACAGGAGGATGAACCAGAGTCTGTAAAGAGCTAAGTCTTAATAAGGAACATTTGTTCTTCCATTTTATTCAGGCAGAGCTACGCTATTATATTCTGATGAGAGAAGTGAAATGAAAGAAATAACTGTTGTGTGGCATGGGGGGGGGGGACTGACGTTACAATTCTTAAATGACCAGCACTATTATGATTGCACTCAGTCACTTGCACTCTGTGCCTCCAGCTAATATTTTTGAGTTTCCAGAAATGTATTAGATCCAAGATGATCAAAAAGAGAATTGAGAAGTCTTTGACAATCAGAATAATTCTTGGTAGCTGCTAGACCGAGGGTTTCAAGTATCTCATTGAAGCCCCTTTAGTCAGCTTTGCCCACAGCCGGTGCCTTTGGATCATCATCTTCAGGAAGTTGCTTTGATTGGGCTCTCAGGAGCACCTTCACCCACACCCAGGCCTTTCTTGGGGGGCGGTGGAGAATTGCAGTTGGGAATATATATACCTGAGGGATGTGACAGAAGCACAAGAGGACCATGCATTTAAAAATTCAATTGCGTGGATTATGGATTTTTTTAAATAATGCACTGTTCCTTTTAAAGTTACTTATATAATTCATTGTAAAATTAAACAAAATCTCAGTTACTTACAAGTATTAAATCTCAATTATTGTGACATGCTTCATCCTAAATGATTTTCACCTAATATTTCATTTCATCTGATAAGAACTCAGTGTAATAATATTTCCATTATACTATCTTTTTTTGAGATGCAGAGAAAGCACTACCATCTACTTGCTAGCTTCCCAAATGGCTGCAATGTGAGGGGTGGGACAGGACTGCACCTGGGAAATGGGAACATAACCCACTTCTCCCACATGGGGAGATAGAGCCTAAATGGTGGTATGATCTCTGTTATTTCCCAGAGTATGCATGTGTGGAAGCTGGAGACAAGAGGTAGAGCAGAGATCAAAACCAGATCATCTGATGTGGAGTGCAGGCATTTTAACTACTAGGATTAGTGTCCACTCCCACTGTGCATTTTCAAAATGATACAGAATAATTAATAAAACTCTGATACCCTCTGATATTCAAGTACTGTAGCAATGATTATGTTTTCTGGCAACTAGGTAATCTGTACTCATTTACAGTTTAAGACACAAGCACACTTCAGATAAATTAAACATTTGCACTGTCATTATATATATCAATGAAGTACTCTGTATTATGATTATATCTGTGGTTTTTATACTAAAGTCTGTGAGAAAAGATAAATATTAATTTGGACTAATTTTTGATTTTCATTCCACAAATAAAGAGATGAAGATCCACCCTTTTTGAAAGGATTAAAAATTCCTCTAAGGTGCCAGAATTCTGAAAGAAAAATGTGTGTCTCAGAGCACACTTATTCAATACATATTTATGGAATTCATATTTTAGATCTTGTGGTTACAGTGATGAATAAAACAGACAAAACCCTTTTCTAAAAGGACCTATAACCTTTACTAAAACCTAGAGGATTGTGTCACTTCAATTTTCCCAAATATCAAAATCTTTCGCACTAGGAAAAGATGGATAAAACCAGTAAAATTAAGCATTTACTATCATTTCAGCCACTGCCTTTTCTTAAAACATCAATTTTTAAAAATTCGTAGTAACTTACAAGTGAGGATTCACTAAAGAAACATGAAGTGGGTTGTCCAGAGTGACAACTGTGGTTAATCAGCAGAAGAAGAACAAAAAAAGAGATCAGCCTCTTATTTCTAAAATAAGTTTTCTTTTCGATCCCACCCTACAACTGCTTAGTAAAATTGAAGATATTAAACATTATTTTTAATATCACCCAAGAAGTCAATGCATGCTAACATTCACACTTCCTAATTTCATGAAAATTTAAAATGATCCATTTATTTCAAGAGAAAAGGGGGTACAAAGGAGAAAATTGTGAAAGGAAGTATCTTTCTTTTTTTAACTTTTTCCATTTTTATAATATTTTTGGCAATCTTTACATAGTTAATTAGGGTAAAAGGTTCAAAGGCTATAGGAAAGTGGGTAAAACTATTATTTCCATATTGTTTCCTTCATGTATCCATGACTTTTTATTAATTACGTTGCATTATGTGACTCAGTTTCATAGGCTCTGGGATTCCCCCAACCCCTCCCCGTGCCTTCCCCATGGTGAATTCCTCCACCTTGTTGCAGCATTACAGTTCAAATTCAGTCAAGATTCTTTCTTTGCAAACATATACCATGCATAGAGTCCAGCATCTTATTGTCCAGATAAGTTCAATGGCTTCTTGGGGAGACCTTCTCTGGTCTGCAGGTAGAGCCGGCAGAATATCATCCCGATCAATTGAAAGCCCCAACACAACATCAACAACAATTTACAACATTATGGAATTAATTGACATGGTATTGAGTAACCAATATGTTTTTTAAAAAATGCAAGTTTTAACCACATCCTGTGACTACTTCATTGCCAGGAAATATCTTTTCTTATGATATCAATTGCATATCTGGTTCCTCAGCAGTAAAAGTCACAGGAGGACATAACCTTCCTAATCAATGCTAAAAAATGATTACTGTTATGTGGCTTCTATGGACTACTATGATTTTTCAACATTATTTAAAATCTCAAAGATCAAGAGCAAGGAATCAGAT
This sequence comes from Ochotona curzoniae, assembly GCF_017591425.1. Lineage (NCBI taxonomy): Eukaryota > Metazoa > Chordata > Mammalia > Lagomorpha > Ochotonidae > Ochotona > Ochotona curzoniae. The sequence continues at coordinate 67,188,582 of NW_024466599.1, forward strand.
TGTTTACAATGAAGATTGACGAATTTTCCTAACTTTGATTAAAATTAATAGAATAGAAATTTTGTCATCTCTATCTTCTCTTTCTACATGTACAGCAAGTGATTTTTCTAGGAATCAAAGGGAAAGAGAATTGAGAAAGCTGGGATGAGATAACACCTTAAACTGGAAAAAAGGTTCTTCAAATTAAGAAGATAAAATTGGTCTCTGAGAGACACTGTGGCATATAAAGAGGAGTTCCCCTTGGACATACCAGGGAGACTATGCAGCTTTTCAGCAGTACAGAGTTCTCAGCTTCAGACACTTTCTCCACTCTGTTTCAATTCCATGCAGTGAAGACTATGAGATGAATTTTACCAAACTACTTGTAATTAATTCAAATATGTCTCAAAAACTAATTTTTTTACTTCCATACTTTAATATAAAAGATGTTTAAAATAAAATATTTAGAAATTTGGATTCTGGGGCCCTGCACCATGGCACAAGTGGTTAAAGGCCCTCGCCTTGTACGCCCGGGATCCCATATGGGCTCCGGTTCTATCCCGGCAGCCCTGCTTCCCTTCCAGCTCCCTGCCTGAGGCCTGGGAAAGCAGTCAAGGACAGCCCAAAGCTTTGGGACCCTGCACCCGTGTGGGAGACCTGGAAGAGTCTCCAGGCTTCGGATCGGCATAGCATCGGCCGTTGCGCTCACTTAGGGAGTGAATCATGGGACGGAAGTTCTTCTTCTCTATCTCTCCTCTCTGTATATCCGCTTTTCCAATAAAAAAATAATAAAAATTAATCTTTAAAAAAAAAGAAATTTGGATTCTGGGAATATAAAAGTACATTTTATTTATGATTCAGAGTAATTAGATTATTGCATTGACATGTTTCTGGAATATAAAAACACAGTGCCTCTACGGCAGAATTCAGATTAAAATATACTTAAGCAAAAGCAAAGAACCTAATCTATTCATATGTGAGACCATTCTTTTAATTGCTATCCTATATCCATAATACAGATATATTATTTTGTCTTTACATATAATTCTTAAAATTTGTATTTTACTATTTTTCTACTGCTACTGTTTTTAAATACTGATTTTTCATTTAACAAAAAAAGAGTTCCTTATTTTTCTGAATGAAATACAGTGAGAGAATGAGGCAGTGACAGACACAGAGTCAGAAAGAGATCATCTGTCCCTTAGTTCACTTTCCAAACCATTGCAACAGCCAGGTATGGGCCAAGTGAAAGCCAAGGAATCAAGAACTGCATCAAAGTCTCTACATGAGTGCAGAAGCTCCAAGAACTTGGCCAATCTTCTACTAGCTGCTCAAGTACATTGAAAGTAGAGGAGCTGTAACTCAAATGGGTACTCCAATGAGGTATGCTGATGCTGCAAGTGGATTAATGTGCTGTGTCCACAACTAAGACACTAATGCACATCTCTATTTTAACTCAAATTCTTCAGTCTTCGAGTTTTAATTAATAGGTCCTCATTTGAACTAGTAAAACTTTTCTGGTATTTGGATACTGTTTTGATTCTGCAATTTGTAAAGTATGATGATTTCTGAAAGCAAACTGTATGATATACATTTCAAAAGTAAATTAGAAGTATTCATTAATCAACAGCCATTAATCAACATTAATGGTTCACTTGTTTAGCTTAATCAATGATGAATGAGGAAATTTAATACTGAAGTTTATCATATAGTTGTTATAAATTAAGTCTGTCTAGACATATGGAGCTGTAGCAAAAATTAATAATTCTGTATGATTCAGTATTTTTAAAAAGGTGAAATCATTTTTAAAATGGTTTTAATTTATTCTAAACTTGTGAGTCAGAGAAACATATATATTCAGAGGTCTCTAATCTGTTAATTTACCGTTAGTATTTCCACAATAGCCAAGGCTGAGTCAGTCCAAATCTGGAGCCAAGAACTCCAGCCACTTCTCCCATGTGGGCGGCACCCAAATAACTGAGTTTGCCTCACAAGGTGCACAGTATCAGGAAACCAGAATTCAGAGCAGAGTTAGGATTCAAACCCCGCACTTCAACATGTGATGCAATTGTCTCAAGCAGGTTCTTAACTGCTACACCAAATGGCTACCCCAAAGCATGAAATTTATAATTATTGAATTTATCTGAAATTAAGGTAGAACTAATATGCATTCACTATTATTTCATTTTAAATTAGCTTTTTTTGGGGGGTGGTATACAGAAGAATGATAATAAGTAAAAAACCAGGACAAAAAAAATAAAGAGATAAACAAATATTTTGACAGCACTGGAAAACAAAATACAACAATAAGAGAAACTGTCCATAAATCATGACAAGGTAAGATATTTTAAGCTGAAATAAATGAAGAGAAATGGATTCCAAGGGCCTAGCTGCCTACCTTTCATAACTAGTGACAAAGTTCCCACTTGAGAAATCACTGAATGAATCTGTGTGCAGAAGAGTAAAGAAATCATACACAGCTTGCTGCTGATTCTCAGCACAGTGACTCTCCCTTCAATATTATCTTTGGCTTACAGGTGGCAAGGCAGATATGCTGATAGCATCTCAACATCTTTTGTGAAGGACAGTGAGGAAGGAGGAAGGAAGAGCTGGGGTTAGAATACTGAATTCCCATCTCTGGGTGAAGTCACAGTTAAGAAACTTCAGTCTCCCACACTTCCTGACAAGTGAGACTAGGAGATTCTCTCTGAACTTATAGAATTACAAATGTGTAGAAAGAAATTTACAGAAGTTGGGCTGAAAAATAGAGTGGCAACAAGAGCTGACTAAATTTAAAACTCTTGCTTCCTAAGAGATACAGATGGTAGGTTTGTTATAGTTAGCTCATCTCTGGAGGTTTTTAAATAGCTATGGTTGAGAATCAGCTTATGAATATGTAGCATTAAGTTGCAACAAATCACTTCAACACAATAAATGCATAGTCGGTGGGGACTATAATAGATGGCTTTATTCCCAACCTCAGGAGTAGCCTCAAACAGAATAGATTTAAATTGTGGTTTCAGAGAATTATGTATTTGAATTTTGCTTGAATGTGTGTATTTTATCGGAAAATGTAAACAGAAAAGAATAAGGGCTTTTTCTTCTTATGATCCTGTACAATTAATCACCATGGACGTTTATTCTTAATGTAGTACTAGTTTTAGATTCTCTAACAACATAAACAAGCTAACGGAGTCAGAAAGAAAAAAAATTGAAAATTCCCTTACAAGATAAGCAAACTAAGGGACAGAAAAATGTATATTCAAGCTAATTAATATATGCACACCTGCACATATATGCATATATATGGAAGAAGGAATAATATTCACTGAATACTTGAGTGTGTTTTTCCTTTGCCAATAAGCCAATATCTAGAGAGGTTGTGTTTTTTTATTTTATTTTTTTGATAAGTTGTGATCTACACTTAGGGATCTAGTCTCCAAGTAATTTTAACTCTCTATTCTCAAACAAGGTTGATTTTCTTAGAAGGGACAAAATTTAAAGCCTTTAGTAAGAAAAAATTAAAATGGCACATCAGAGCCTGGATCCCCCTGGATGAGTCATCTTTACCTGGGACTGGAGCAGCTTTCTGAAAGCCAGACTGGTGCACTTCTCTCCTGTGGCATAACTATATTTAGAATCTGTAGATAGAGAGCTCAGGGTTTCTCAGGATGTATTTTTAAATGTGTCATCACTCTAGACATGTTCTCTCTCTTTCTCCAACTGCTTCAGCCTCCCTCATACTTTCACACATCCAAGTGGGAATGAATCAAGAAAAATTATATTCCAAAAGAACCTGTGACATTAGTCTCATCCAGAATGTTCAGCTCTGATCTTAGAAGCATGCTAAAAGCTCCCTTGGCTCTTGGGCATAGTGAGATTTGAATTCTTCTGCCAGCTCAGTGTTATGAGGCACAGCACTGTATTGGGCTTATTTTACAATGTAAGGCTCAGAAGAACAATGGAAATTCCAGTGGCTATTTTTTTCTTCATCTTTTTTTTTTGGTGGGGGTGATTATTAAAATTTGTGTGCCAGAATAGGAACTTCTAGAAATTGTTAGCTGAGATTCAGCTCCTTAGTGTGTTAAGTAATACTAGAGCATTATGGGAAAATCTAGCCCTTGTTCTAGCAATGAGACATCTTTAGTGAAATCATAAGAGGTAAGAAAAAGAAAGAAATCAATACTATTTTATATCCTTTTGGTTTTACATGCCATTGGTACATGGGTGGAATTCAATTGTGAGCAATTTATTTCTGAACAACTATACCAGTTTATTTAGTATTATTGTGTTTACCATGTACCTGCTTTGTGGATTTTTGCAAACTAGACTGAAGAAAAGAACAAATAGGAAAAACAACAAAAATTTTGCCTTGGATCTCTTAATATCCAACTATACAAATTAAGCTTCCTTTTGCAAATAAACTTACAAAATAAGACTTAATAATAACCATGAAAATCAAGAATTGCAAAGTTACTACTCGGTGTTTATAGGAAATCAGGATTACCATAGGGTTATGTAAATGATAAGTTTCAGGAACACACAATTTAGGTGTGTTTTAATAACAGCAGCAAAGAGAGTCCCAAAAGGGAGGCAGCCAAGCCTGCTCTGTTCAAATTAAGATTTTGAAAGACCAATATCAAAAGCAGGAATCTGGAGATTTTCCTGATGATTGGACTACAGCCAGTGTGTTAGGAAGCACAGGAGTGATATTTTAGCAATTTTTTTTAAAAATAATTTGTTATGGTTCCTTGGCTGATTAGAAGCAAGGGAATCTTGTAAGCAAAGTTAAAAGTTAGGAAGTACTTGTTCTGATTGAAGGTGAGACAAAGTAGGGCTTCAACTTGATAATGGGAAAATTCAACAGAAACTGTCAATTTGTGCAACATTAGTATGGATACAATGACACCAAACATACGAGATGAGATTAAAGCATTGTACTCTATCCACTTCACAGAATTATTAAGATGTATATTGGTTAAGCAAAACACAAAGAAAAAGCTCAAAAATGTGGAATAAAAATAAAAGCAAGTCCTAAAAATAAAAACAATAATTTGACTTCTTAACAGTAGCAAGCAATGTATTGTAAACTGTATGTGCATATTTTTACTTAACCTGAAACACCACAGGAGGAAAAAATATTATCTTCCAAATTTAGAAATTATGAAAAAGGCATGTAGAAAGGCTAAATAAGTGATTTTACACAAACAAACACACACCACACACAGGGATTAACATCCATTCCAACTCTTCCCATGAAGCTAGAAAGTTTCTTACTTCTTACATTTTCATCATAATAAAGTCGTGGGCCTGGCGCCATGGCCTAGCAGCTAAAGTCCTCACCTTGAATGTGCCAGGATTCCATATGGGTCTTGGTTCTAATCCCGGCCGCCTTGCTTCCCATCCAGCTCCCTGCTTACAGCTTGGGAAAGCAGTTGAGGACAGCCCAAAGCCCTGGGACCCCGTACCCACGTGGCAGCCATGAAAGAGCTCCTGACTCCTGGCTTTGGATTGGCGCAGCTCTGGTCATTGCAGTCACTTGGGGAGTGAATCAACGGACAGAAGATCTCCCTCTCTGTCTCTTCTCCTCTCTATACATATCTGACATTGCAATAAAAATAAATAAATCTTTTAAAAAATAAAATCCCAATGTCTGAAAAATATTTAAATAGTGTAATCAAAGTTTACATTTTTTTTTTACTCTAAAGTGTTGCAGAAAAGTCATTAGACCATATTTCTTTTTCAGTAACAGAGCCACTTCTTAACCGTCACGCATTCATTTGCGGTTTTTTTAGTGAACACTTTCTAGATCACATGTCCAAAGTACTTGGGAATCAATTTGCCTTACATACCAATCTCTCCATTTTGAATACTGTAATATAAATTTTTCCCTGTTTCACATGTCCTTAACAGTCTAATTTTTTAACAATCTTTATTTGTTCTGAATGTTTAGCACTTTTTTTTTACATTGATACAGTTTTTTGACACTAACTTCTATATTAAGTAGATGCTAGATACCTATATAATATTAATAGTATCTCTTAAAATTGCATTAAAATGAGATTATTTTGAATATTTTGAGTATTTCTTGTTCCAGATTACAGCAACCTCTTCCTACTTCAACAAATATTACTAAAATTCGGAATTTTTGTGTAAAGTCTTCTAAATATACTGCAGTATAATCTCTATGATTTGGCTAATGCTTGGTGGTGGCAATAAGGCAGAAATGTACTTATTTTCCATTGATTCATCCAAATTACCTTACTGAAATTTAACATGTAACCCTGGATTCATTAACACCACAGTCTAGGCACCAAAACTAATTGTGTGAACAGAAGCTGGATGAGTAATGTGATGTTTACAAACCATACCAACGCTATTTTCAAACTTAATGAGAGAGAGACAAGGATTAGAAACATGAGGGATAGTTCCTTTAACTTACTTTATATTTCACTTTTATAGCAATAAAAAAACCCTTTTCAGTGCAATTGGCACATGGTAATATAAGAGTAAACACTCTTCTTGGGTTTATGGAGGAGCTTCTCAGTGCCAGGTATTTGTCAAACACTGTTCTTTTGAATCCAATAATAGAGTTAGGCATAATTATTTTCACCACTTTTTGGATCAGAGTACTAAGGTCCAAGGAGTTTATATGGTTACCAAATATAGTGAGAACTTCAAAATATCTACAATCTACACTAATTAACCTATTGAGTATACAGACACACTTTTTAAAAGAAAATAAAAGGAGTTACAGAAGATTTATCAAATCTTTATCATTTGTTTTCCTGGTGAATAGTTTCATTTTAATAAGCCTTATACATATCCTGCATAATCTGGCATTGTTACAGACCTACAGTTTTCTAGGATTCAGATTGCATTTTTATTACTTATGGTATTCTCTCTAGATTGACTCAGGAAAAACCAACGAATGAAAGCTGCCTCTGAGAGAGGCAATCTGTGCTGCTAGCACTGAGAAGCATCGAGGACACCTATTTTCACAAACTCTCTGTATCAGTGTGCAGCCTGGCATGAGGGCAACGAGGTTTCCTGTGTATACGTCCCTATAACACAACACAGTGAATAATGCTGCAGACTTGGTAACCTCCATCCTTTCCCTCACTCCGGTCTCTTTCACCTTTCATGTCCGAAGTACACAGATTTTAAAGAATAATATATCAATGACAATAGAAAGCAAAATTGTGGATATACCGTTAAAAGAGAAAAATATCAAGCCAGTGGAGGGGTTTCAGGTTCTCAGAGCTAGTTTATCAGCAAATTTTCTCCGACTGCATTGTATTTTCAAAACTTGATAGACTTTCAAAGTGATATGTCACAACAGGGAGTAGCAGAAACTTTTCATTGCTACTGGTGGTATGACAACAACTTGAACTACCATGACATGTTCTACGACTGCTACTATTTCAATTCTCTTGGCTGCTAATAAATGTGGATAGGGCATTCAGTACCTTATAGAAACCTTACCAGGACATTTACATAGGTTATTTCAGCCTTTGGGGGGGAGGGGGGATGGAGGAGGCACTATTACTTTCATTTTGAATGCAAAGATTGGGTACTTTACTATTCTAAATTGATAGTAGTGTACCCAATGTTAAATAATTGGCAAACTGACCGACTTGAAATCCTGACAATCCTCCTTTCCTGCAGCCCCTTTCTCGTTCATTACTGCTTGTTATCACTACAGCAATCACATCTTTCTAAATCAGTGTGGGACGCCTAGATCTGGCACCTGACTCTATTTCCTGCTAACACCCGTAGCAGCCAGAATTGTGTCAGGCTGAAGCCAGGAGGCAGGAAATTCAGTGTGTAACACAAACACGAGTGAAAGTAATCCATCCGATGCAATCATTATCTGCTGCCTTCCAGAGTGCACCCTAGCAAAAAGTTGAAATGTAAAGCACAGCCAGAACTGAAATCCAGGCACTCCACTATGTGAGGCAGGCATATAAAGCAACAGTTAAATCACTATGGCAAACATCCTCTCTTAATGAACTAATTTTACAATGTAACTCCAATGAAACAAAAATAAGAGTATGTATTTACCTACTATAAAGCAGTAGGTATTCAAATGTTTTCCTTTTTTTCAGCTTCATAAGTCATAATTTATAAACTTATAAATATCTGAGGTACATGCATACTATTTTAAAAGTTAATCTTTTATGTGGGATATAACGGAAACACTTTTTGAAAAGTCAGTATTCAGGGCCCAGTGCAATGACGCAATGGCTAAATAATGGCTCTGATCCACTGGGATCTCATATGGGTACTGGATCATGTCCCGCTGCTCTGCTTCTCATCCAACTTTCTGTTTGTGGCCTGGCAAGGCAGTAGAGGATGGCCTAAAATCTCGAGACCCTGCACCTGCATGGGAGATCTGGAAGAAAATCCTGGTTCCTGGTTTTGGATCTGCTCAGCTCCAGCTGTTGCAGCCACAAAGGGAGTGAATCAGCTCATGCAAAATCTGTATCTCTGTTTCTCCTTCTCTCTGCATATCTGACTTTCCAATAAAAAAAAAAAAGAAAAAGAAAAAAGAAGGCACTGTCCCAAAGCATCAAAGCCTCCCAGAAATATGGTTGTGAGAAGGATTTCTTTATTTCCCTTTTTTAAAGACTTATTTTTATCTCTTTGAAAGGTAGAGTTACAAAGAAAGAGGAAATTACTGAGATCTTTGATCCGGTGTTTCACTCCCCATATGGTAACACAGTCAGGCCAGAAATAAATTTAGTTTCTGCAGAACATGGAAGAGGACCAAATAGTTGGGCCATCTTCCTGTGCTTTCCCAGATGCATTATCAGGTAGCTGCATTGGAAGTGTAACAGCCACGTCTCGAATTGGCAACCATATAGCATACCATCTTTGCAGGTGGGAGTTTAACTCTATGTCACACCAATCCATGTCAGGCCTATTTCTGAAAAACAGAGCTCAATGCCTTTATCTATATCTATTTCCCATTCCCTATTCTCCTTTTTTTGCTCTTAAAAGTCAGAGCATATTCTTATATCAGAACACAATGAGTTAGAACAACCACAATATACTTGGAAGCCATAAGCATTGATACACAAAAAAATCCTACTAAGTAACTTATGACTCAAAAAACTCATTAACAAAAGAAATAAACAAATTTTTGCAATTGAATTAAATTGTATATACAATATGTGAAAATTGGCAGCTGAAGCTGTCTTTAGAAGAAAAAATAGCACTAAGTATTTATATTTTAAAGTTGCAGGAGCCCAAAAGTAAACAATCAAACTCATTTTCTTCTTTTATATATATATATATATATTTTTTTTTTAAAGATTTACTTATTTGTTGGAAAGTCAGACATACAGAGAGGAGAGACAGAGAGGAAGATCATCCGTCCAATGATTCACTCCCCAAGTGAGCGCAACGGCCAATGCTATGCCGATCCGAAGCCAGGAGCCAGGAACTTCTTCCGGGTATCCCATGCGGTACAGGGTCCCAAGGCTTTGGGCTGTCCTCGACTGCTTTCGCAGGCTACAAGCAGGGAGCTGGATGGGAAGTGGAGCTGCTGGGATTAGAACCAGTGCCCATATGGGATCCTGGCTCATTCAAGGCGAGGACTTTAGCCACTAGGCCACGCCGCTGGGCCCCAAACTCATTTTCTGAAGTCCAGGGGAAGCCACTGATGAAATGTTAAGTGACTCATGGGTGATTGCCAGCTCCAGCTGTGCCCCTTAACCTCCTTAACATGCATTCACAGAAGACACGTTTTATACCATTTCTGTTGGAGGAGGCTCTTCTAACTGGTAATGTTGACTCAAGGAGTCTCTACCATCTGACTGAAGCTTTCTGAGAATTGTGCTGCAATCTGTAGCTCTTCTTAGCCAAAGGTCTCTTTCTTTCCGAATGAAATGTACACCATTTTTATAAATGGGAACACTCAATATTGCTAAGGTGGCAATTCCTCTCAGGTTGATTTATAGATTTAACTCAATCCTAGTAAAAATCCCAGGAGAATTTTGTTTAAGACTCATAAACCTAAAATCTTAATGGATGTACAAATGACCTGAAGTAGTCAAGCCAATTTTGAGTAAGAACAATATTGGCATTTTTCATAACTTTATTTCAATTATTACTACAAGTTTCCAATAATGAAGGTGTTGTGCAATTAAGATTGACATATGGAAAACAACAGAGAGTCCTTACATTTTTGCAAATATGTAAGGCAAATGGATTTTTTCATAAAAGATCAAAAACAATCCAATAAAGTCCTATATATTTCTGCTTCCTATTATTCACAATCTTAGACTCTTTCCATTGTTTGGACAACAGAACATGACATAAGTAATGTACTTTAGAACACGGGCTTGTACTCTTATCTCTCTTATATTAACCTGTTTCAGAGGAAGCCAACTTCCCTATCATGAAGACACTTAGGTTGCCTAGGGAGAGGAACACTGTGAGAAACTTCCTAAAGGTCATAAAGGAACTGAAATGTACGAAATGAGTGAACTTGAACTGTATTCTACTTATAGATACCTCACAGTTTTTATCATTAAACACACAGCCTAATTAAAAATTAACAGGAGGCTCTGAGACACAGGCCTCCAAGTCATACGTTGGTTTCTCATCCTCAAATACAAGAGATAACATATTTATTTAATTTGTTTTTTTTTCAAAGCTGCTAATCTCTGAATAAAATGCTACACGGTAATTGAAAACTGATATGGCACTACACTGATATCCATTTTTAAAATAGGAAATTAAGACTTTATGATAAATTGTTCATTGTCACACAACACAAAATGTAGCATGTTTAATATCAAAATAGGTTCTTAGGTTAAGTTTACACATGCACATATACACACTATGTGAGCCATATACAAAGGGTTTTATCTCTTGATAACAATTAGGGTTTGGTTCCAGAGCCTCTACAGATACTGAAGTACACACACTCAAGTTTTTTCTATAAATGGTCTAATACTTGCTGATAGCCATTCATGTTTTCAATCATCTCTAGAATTGCTTATAACACCTAATAAATGTGATACATGTAGTTTTTATTCTATATTATTTGGAAAATAATGACTGACCAAAAAGAAAAATCAATACACTTCCAATACAGATTTCTCAAAAAAATATTTTTGATCCAATGTTGATTAACTGCATGGAGGTAGAAGTTACTGATAAACAGAGCTTATTGTATTATAAAAATACGTTATGCATATACTTATAGGTACAATCATAGTTACAGATGATATATTCAGCCTTGAACTAGCTTCTTGAAATATGTTTCTAAAAATGCTTTTCAAGTTATTTCTTTGTTTTTCTTTTATTCATAGCAAGCTTTATTTTGTTTGGCCTTTACTGTCTCCACATATAATATCCTTTGTAAATTCAATTTACTCCAAGGCTTCCAAACACAAACAAGAGAATGGGTTTCTATTTTGTAGCTTCTCTGACACTTTGAAAATGGTAAAATGGCAATAGAGAAAATGGGGAATATGGGAAACCTATGAAGAATGGTATAAAGCTTACAGGCATTTTAACAAATAATTCCTGTAGGGCTGATAACTAAATGTTTCTCACACGGGCTGTTTTTTTTTTTTTTTAAAAAATCTGGATTTTGAATCAGAGTGGGAACTCCTTTTTTTTCTGTTCCATGAAAAAAAGTAAGATTTAATAGGGCTGTTTGGAGCCATATAACCAAGAGCCAAACAGATTTTCTCTCTGCCCAACCTTGCAATTGATTGAAAGATGGTAGCAATGATAATATCTACCTGATAGAGAATACATAAAACAGTTATAATGGATAACTGATTTAGAATAAAGATTATTAATTATTGGCACTACTGTTACATAAGTTATAATCAATACCTAATTCAGCTAAGTTTCAAAATCAGACTCTCCCAATTAAAATTCAGTGCTTTACGGATCTTCATTCAGTAAAATGTTACAGACACTGAATTGCCAGAAATCAGATGATATTTGTAGAAAGTCATGTCAATAATAAGAGACCACCAATAAGTTATTTCACAATTTACTATAAAACTTCATGGAAAGATGTTAATACACAAATACCAAATATTTTTGCTAGCTACTATTCAATAAAAGTTAAAGACTTTGTATGCATTTAAACCAAGAAATATCTAGATTCAGAATTTTTCCTCCCACACTCTTATATCTGTCCAGTTTTAACTGGGGATTTCTGAGAGATTATCTTACTGACACCAAATAATGCCAACCTGAACCTAATTTATAGAATCCTTTTCAGAGTCTCAGAATTCAAAACGGATTTCTGCTGTCCACTTTCAAAAAATCCAAAAATTTAACCACACTGACCTCACAGCTCCGTGGATGTCAGCATTGCTAAGAGTTAGTCAGTTTGTAGCAGTTATATGGACTGGTGATCTAAGATCTTAAATGAGTCAAGAATTAGCCAATCAAGATGATAAGTTTGATAATTATGAATCACTTTGTTTTTTCTCAGAGCAACATTTGAGGATTTAAAAAATCACATCTTACAAAATCACATTTTTTGATAACTGTTCTTAAGATTCTTAAGAATTTACAAAATCCTTGCTGTTGTTTTATTTTGAGTTTTGCCACTAATTCAGCATGTCATTTGTCTGTTTTTACTGCCTAGTTCTGTATTGAACATGTTTCTGTTTAGGAACATAGTTACTTACTCTATGGCAGAATTTTCAGTCACAGGTTACCAAAGCTCGGACATGCTCAATCACAAAACAAATGGTTAAACAAAAGAAAAATATCCCTCCCGTCCCATATTTTTGAGGGGTTGCTTAATTATCCCAATCCTGGGTTAGTCTTCAATACTCTAAATTGTCTGTTAAGCTTTTCTCTCATTTATGTTATAAATAATATATATTTTTATGTATTACATATACATATAGATTGTTATAATTAATTCAACATTTTAATATTTTCTTCTGTTTATTTCTTCCATTGCTTTCCTTTTCAGTACATTTGTTTGCTGGATTCGTGTTTTGGATTTCCCTAAAGTTGGGAGTATGTGATAAAGCTGAGCCATTAGAAAACATGCATTTTAATTTCTTCTTCTCACTCCCGGCGGATTTGGAAATTTTTTATGTGAGGTATTCTCTTTTCTCTTTTTTAATCACAATGTAAAGTAAGCTAGCCATGATCTCATTCAAGATAAATACAGGGGAAGAAGTATCATAGCTCAAGTCTGTCCTAAAAGGACTATTTTTAGAATAATCAGAGAACTAACTAGAGAAAACATCCTTTATGTAAAAATCAGAGCTAATAAATTCAGGGGAAATGAATAACACTGCTCAAACTTTAGATATTGAATCAAAGCAAAGACAATCAATGGCTAATAATCCATTATGAACAGAATTTCTAGAGTCTTAAAATAGAGATACTATGCTAATATTATGTGAAGAAATGGTCCAGTATTTACTTGAGAATATATACATGGAAATGGTTAGTATTTACATACTTATTAAAATGTTTTTACCTGTATCTAAACATATCTCAAAAATCTATCCTCTCAACTTATAAGATATTCAGGAAATAAAAGGTCATGATAAGCATTCCTACTTTTTACAGTATTTGGGAAAGAAATTACACCACAGAGGCAAATCAGTTTCCAGAACACAGAGGTGGTAAGAAAAATGAGAGAAGCAGCTAATCCTTATAAAAAGAGATATCAGAGTGCATCAACCCATATAATTTTACTATCATCTCCATTTTTGTGTTTCTGAAAAGCTTAATTATAACTGCTTGAATCCTCAGATTGTATATTTCTCTCTTTGAATTATAAATGCAATTCACACAACATCAAAAGGAACAGAATTTGGTGAAATCTGATACTGGATGCCTAGCTCTCATTAAAAATTTAAACCTCACAGTTTAGCATTCAGTAGGTAAGGTGACTTTATATGCTAAATAACATAGCACAGGAGGCCAATATCATAAGAGAATACACAGACAACAAGTTACAAAAGGGACTTTTACTAATATACAGTTCCAAATTGTGGTTTATAATCTCTATCAAAAACAGAGAAAAAATCCTACGTTTAACATTAAAATCCTACGTTAACATCTGTCTCCTTTCTATAACTCTAGGTCATTCATCACTGTGCAGTTCAAGGACAGACCATTATAATTCACATGCAATGAGTATTGTGATAGTGAAGCTATTTAGCTGTGAGTCACACGTCTCTTGCTACTCACCTATGTGTTGAGAACTTCCCTATGCTGGGCTAAGGCTTACCTAGCTTTGAATGTATATAAATACACTCTTCAAATGCAGGAAACTTCCATGAGTTAAGAGGCACAAAAAGATCAAGCCATCACGTCGCCTTGGGGTTTAAGTTGCTTATGCAGTATACTGCAAACTGTCAAGATAAAAATAACTATGCCTGGGTACAACAAATTTCTGAAACTTTAGCATGATTTTGCTTTTTGAATTGCATACATGTTTATTTTCCAATGTTTGCAATTCAATACACAAAGACCTAATCCTCAATTTAACTGAATTTATCTCACAGCTACAGCCCCTCTATGATCACCATTTAGAGAATTTACATTTCACTAAACAATTCAAGTAACTATTTTTTTTTTCATTCAGATCCAAGAAAGGAAGAAAAAAGGAGAGTCTGATGTAAACATGCTCCTATCCTGTTCAAAACTCATCAATTTGTTAAGCTAGTGCTTTTCAGTGGAAGAAAGCCAAATTGTGATGAAACACAACCCCCAGAAGAAATATAAAAAAAAGAGCAATGGAAGTTTACTACTATCAACAGTAAATAGTGCATACAGGACACCCACCTGACATTTCATATAAAAGTCAGCTCTAAATATTTGCTGAGAAATCATCAAACAATTAGAGGAAAACATAGGAAACACTCTACAAGATAAATGTGTTCTCACATTATGTGATAGTTATCATATGAAAAGACAGAAATAATGGCAAAATTATTTTAGGCTTTGATCAGTATAATGTTTCTTTTGTTGAAATACTCCTCTGATTATAACACATGATTCTTCTAAAAAGTAAACTATATATTTTTAAGTTCGTATACATACTTTAATGTTTTCATTAATTTTTACCTTCTCATATGCAGGATCTGAACAGTAAGTCTTCAGGCAAGGCTTAACTCTTAACCTGAAATAACATATTAACAATGCAGTTATGAAACATATCATGTCATATCACATTACATATAAAGATAAACCAATTAGTTTTATTGTCTATGTAATACAAAAAACATTTGAGTAATTCAAAATAAGATCAGAACACTGAAAACTAATGTTACAATGCATGACCATAACATATGTGAATCAGTTAAACTATCAGGAAAAAAAATAAATGCTCAAATCCATTATTTACTCATTCTTATAAAAATATATTAAGAAGATAAAGTAAATATTAGAAGATATTGGTCATGAGAATCTTCATTATCTTAGAATTCAGAATTTCCACTCAAGCTTAAAGTACCAAAAGTATTCACTAAAATTCTATGTAAAGTATAAGTTTTATATATATTAAAAAGGAACTCCTAGTATATCTGTCTAGGATGTACTGAAATTAACACCACTTCATGCTAAAAACTTAGCAAGATAGGCACAGAAGTAACATTCTACAACACAATCAATGCATTATACAAAAAACCCAATGCCTAGAACATTCTGATTTGAGAAAGACCGAATTTTTCCACTAAGATCTGTAACTAGGCAAGGATGTCCACTTTCACCACTGCTATTCAACATAGGATTGGAACTCCTTTTGCTGAAAATATGAAGCAAGGAAAAGAAACTAAGGGAATCCAAATTGGAAACAAGGAGGTTAAATTATCCCTATTCACACACAACATGATTCTATACTTAGGAAAATCAAATGACTCAATAAAGAAACTATCGGAACTCATAAAGGAGTTTGACAGACTAGCAGAGTACAAAATCAATGCATATAAATTGATGGCCTTAGTATACATAAACAACTAAATGGCTGTAAGAACTGTCCCATTCAAAATAGCAGAGAAGAACCTTAAGCACCTTGCTATAACCCTAACCAAAGATGTGAAAGACATTTTGACAAAATTACAAGAATTTAAAAAAGAAATAGAAAAAAACACACTAAAAGAATGAGAAATCTGCCATGTCCCTGGATTGGTAGAATCAACATCACCAAAATATCAGTTCAGGAATTACAATTTCAAATTTCAAGACAGTGTTTATCAAAAACAGTCTGGCACTGGTACAAAAACAGAAGATCAATGAAACAGAATCGAAACCCCAAAAGTCCAGACATGTACATACAACTAATCTTCAACAAGAGAACCAGGACATAGCCTTGGGAAAGAGTTTGATCTCTTTAACAAATGCTGTTGGAACAATTGGACAGCAGCCTGCAGAAGAAAGAAGTAAGACCCCCACCTGTGATCTCATATAAAAAATCAGCTCTAAATCTCCATTCAGAAACCATTAAAAGATACATGCATAGAAAAGACATTTTTAAAAAATTCACCAAAAGCATAGGCAGTCAAACCCTACAGACTACATCAAACTAAGAAACTGCCTCTGTACAGCAAAGAAATAATCAACAAAGCAAAGAGGCAGTCAGGAAACTAATATCCAGGATTTACATAGAGTTTTATAAACTCGGAAACAGCAAATTCAACAATCCTATTAATTAATGGATGAAGGAAATGGGCAGGCATTTTTCAAAATATCTGATACAAGTGACTAATACACTTGAAAAATGCTCATGCTCCCCAGCTATCAGGGAAAATCAAATAAGAATCATGCTGAAGTTCCACCAAACTTCACTGAGATTAGCCCTGCATAAGAAATCTGCTAACAACACATGCTGGCGAGGATGTAGAGAAAAGGGGCACCCTGCTCCATTGTTGGTGGGAGTGTAAGTGAAGCCACCTTGGAAGTCAGTATGGAGATTTCTAAGACAACTGAGAATTGATCTATTCTGTGACCCATTTATTCCACTCCTGAGAATATATCCATATGAAGTGAAATCTGCAAAGGAAAAAGTGGTCTGCACCCCTATATTTATAGAAGCACAATTCACAGGATTAAAAAAATGAAACTAACCAACATACCCATTGCATAAAGAATATATAACAAGACTAAGGCATAAGAAAATTATGGTTATCTACTTTACAGAACACTACACAACCAATACAAATGAAAATCTACCATTTGCAACAGTGTTTCCAACTGGACATCATTATGCTCAAACAAATAAGCTAATCCCCAAAGAACAAATGCCATATGTTGTCTCTGATATAAGGCAAACATTGTGCACTATAGAAAACCAGAGAAGGTAGAAAAGAGTGTATTTCAAAATAATAATAGTTTAATAAAATAGGCAAATACAACACAAATGTATCATTGACTAAAAATAACCACATGATACCACCAGGTACTAACAAATACAAGGAACTAAAATCACAGAAAGAAACAGAAGAGTCTATCACACTGTGGCTGTAACTTCATCCTTGCTCAGAATTACTATTTTTGGTGAACACAAATCAGAGAAAACTGGAAGGAAAGATTGTATTTAAGTTTGGCCTCTTCTCATTGGCATTGTATATGCAATGGGAGCGGGTGAGAGTTAAGGTTCAGCAGGGGCGGAAAAAGTGATGCAATGGATGCCAATAAGAATTAATTCTTCCTGATAGAAATATGAAATTAAAGATTTCATTGCAAAGGGGAGCGCACCATGCTACAGCAACTTAAGTTGCCATTTGGGATATCCATTTTAGAGTGTCTGGATGAGTGTGTGTGTGTGTGTGTGTGTGTGTGTTTGAGTTTGCATGCAAGTAAATAAAAATTAATAAAACAGCAGAAACATCTGAATTCATTCAGCTTTTCCTTATGAAATCAGACTGCTTTGGCATCAGCAGGGAATAAGAACCTTTGCATAAGAAATGACCAAACGTATTTCATATATACCATAACCTGACTCACATGGGGTGATAACAACTGTGTTCTGTTCAACCTATCAAATCATCTTGAGGCCACGGAGAGCAGCAGGGAGTAAAATACCTAAATTCTCAGGCTTAAGCAAACAAAAACAAAGCAAGAACAGCAAAACTATATGCTTTGCAACGAGAAAATCCAGACTGAGCTGGCTGTATTTAGCATCAGCCTTAACAAAACATAGACAGTAATTCTGCACATCTATTACAAGAAAAAAAAAAAGATAAAAGCCTATCTATTTTTAAAGCAGGTACAGTGAATCTGTCTAAGATGTGAATACAGCCCTAGGAAGAGAATGCTCCCTCTCCCCGGTCATTAAAACTTCATAAACATGACTCATCAGAAGCAAAGCTCTAAGACAATACTTAAAATATTATAAAAGGATACAACACAAAGTTAGAAAATAAAGTAACAAACAAAACAACATGCATTATATGACAATGAAAAATTTAGGAAAATCAAGGCACAACAAAGGGTAGATTAAAATAATTTGAACACAAGGGGAGGTTTGAGAAATTCATTCTAAGTCTAGAATAAACTGAGAAGAAGATTATGGCAATGAAAATGAAGATGATCATTTTAAATATCAGAAAGAGATAATACAACATATTTCTGTTCCTTCAAGCAGCACATCAAAAATGAAATATAATCTAACTTTAAAGAGTGAATTGGAATAGAGATAATAAAATCTAAAAATCAAATGTATTAGGAAACATTTCTTTAAAAAGGTATTTAGAGGATAACTATTAGTGAAATATGTAAGTTGTCTTGCCTTAAATTTCTTCATAGCAATATTAAATGCCAAAATATAATGGCATGATAGCTACAAAGTTCCAAGTGAAAATGAAAACTTGAGCAGGATTTTACATAGAGCTAAAGTATCCTTCAACTACAATAAAACAGGACAAAATAATACAAAGTAACAGGTATTTTCAGGCATATAAAAATATAGGGAATTCAGTAGTTATGAATCATTTTTATGAAAAGAAGTATACTTAATAAATAACTCCAGTCAACTAAGTGATGAAGCAAAACAAGAAACTTTAAATGGAAAAGCTGTCATAAAAATACTAGATGCAAATACCAAATCAATTTAAAAGCAGAATTAATACCAAACATCTCTGGAAATGAAGGTTGTAAAACAGAATATGAATTATATGAATGCTGACAACATATAAATAACAAAATATTTTGCCAACATTGGCAGCTCAGGGAAAATAGAGAGAAGCAAACAATCTGTCTTATCATTTTAAGCATCAATCAAAAATCAGTGTATAAATTGTTGCAGGTTGTTGCAACACCAACATTCAATTATTAAAGGTGAAAAATAATCCAATAACCTTTATTAGCTTCACATATTTTTAGGTGGAACATCTTATTTAAATCACATTAAGTCACTTATTCAAAATTTCATTTTATCAAAAGTAATATTTTATTATCATAGAACATCAAAGAAGTTATTTCTCATTCAATGTATCGAAATAGAGACAGAAAAGTAAGTTCAGAATAAGATTCAAAAAAAAGCTAAAAAGAATTTTACATAGCATCTGGAAAGATACAACACTTTTCAGTTTCTGCTTTTATGTATTACTTAAAATTTTTTATTGAATTTTTCCTGTAACACAAACACAAAATCAATGGACTTACTTAACTTAAAGGAGCATGTATACAGATATGTTTATTTGGCATTGTTTCTTTTATTTTTTTATTTATTTTTTTTTTTTTCCAAACCTAGTCATTTTATTCTTCGTTTTAATTTAAATTTTCTTTTTTTTTTTTTTTTTTTTAATTTTTTTTTTTTTTATTGTTCCTTACATTGTATTATGTAGTACAGTTTTATAGGCGCTGGGGATCCCCCCCACCCCTCCCATACCCCTCCCCCCATGGTGGATTCCTCCACCTTGTTGCATAACCATAGTTCAAGTTCAGTTGAGATTCATTGCTTGCAAACACATGCCTAGCATAAAGTTCAGCGTCTTATTGTCCAGATAAGTTCAGTGGCCTCTTGGGGAGACCTTCTATGGTCTGAAGATAGGTCTAACAGAGTAAAGATCCGGTCAGTTAAAAGCCCCAACAAGGCCTCAGTATCAATATACAACATTATGGAATTAATTGACATAGTAATGGGTAGACAATATGTTAAAAATAATGCAAGTTCCATTCTTCGAAACATCTGGGTTGAGACAGTATCAATGACAGGTTCAAAAAATAACCAACAATCAAACAAAAAATTACAGGTTAAATCAAGGCAAACATGTGGTATCTAATCTTTTGGGATTCACTCATTTCCCTTAGCATTATAGTTTCCAGTTGGGCCCATTTAGCCACAAAGAACTGCATTTTGTTTTTTTTAATAGCTGAGTAGTATTCCATGGAGTAGATGAACCAAAGCTTTCTTATCCAATCTTCTGCTGATGGGCATTTCGGTTGCTTCCATGTTTTTGCAATTACTGATTGTGCTGCAATGAACATAGGGATGCATGTTGGTTTGTCGTAAAACAGGTGTTTTGGATATATTCCTAGGAGTGCTATTGCTGGGTCATATGGTATGCAGATTTTGAGTTGTTTGAGTGTTCTCCAGACTGATTTCCATAAAGGCTGTACCAATTTGCAGCTCCACCAGCAGTGGAGTAAGGTTCCCTTTTCCCCGCATCCTCGCCAGCAAGCGTCGTTGGTGTTCTTGTTTATGTGGGCCAATCTTACTGGTGTTAGGTGGTACCTCATCGATGTTTTAATTTGTATTTCCCTTATTGCTAGGGAGCTGGAACATTTTTTCATATGTTTGTTTGCCATTTGGACTTGTTCCTTTGTGAAATGTTTGCCCATTTCCCGTGCCCATTTCTTGAGTGGCTTGTTTGTTTTGGTGGCATTGTTTCTTTTAAATTTCTATGCAATATAGCTGCTTTATATATACTTATTAAATATTTATTTTTATTAGAAAGGCAGATCCACAAAGAGAAGGAGAGACAGAGAGAGAAGGATCTTCCATCCACTGGTTCACTGCCCAAATTGCAACAACAGCCGGAGGTGAGCTGATCCAAAGCCAGGAGCCAGGAGCTTCTTGTGGGTTTCATATGTGGGTGCCGAGTCTCAAGGCATTGGGCAATCCTCTACAGGCCACAGAAAGGGAGCTGGATGGAAAGTGGAACAGCTGGGACAAAAATCAGTGTTCAAATAGGATGCTGGCACTTGGAAGTGGACGATTAGCCATTTTAACCAAAGTGCCGTCCCCTCTCCTTTTTATTTATAAGCAGTAGTCAGAAAGTATACAAATTACCTAACAGACAAGTATATAAGGTTAAAGAAAGCTATTTTCTCTTTCAGATGTTTCCTTCTATCACTTACAAGTAAATTTTTAAAAAAAGAAAAATTGCACATATTACAATCTTCCCATTATTTATCCTCTGTGTAGTTTCCCGTCGGGCAAATCCTCTGTTCCTGCTCGCAGCAACTATTTTTTCTTCATTCTGGGACATTTCTAACTCTGGAAATTGTCTTTCACTAAATGTGAATCCCTTTCATCCTCTGTCATGTCTCACATACTATCTCTGCAATGTGACCCTTGTCATCAAACTCTTCACGTACTGAAATCCTCTTTCTCTGAGGTTCCCAAGCTTCACTGCCACTAAAACTTTCTTCCTTGTTTTTAGAGTATCAGTTTGCAGTTTCTGAATTCCAGTATAACTTACTTGATCTGTCACATAGAAAACCTTGTATATCTACCTATTTATCCTGAAAGGGCTCTACATAGTTGGTTTTCTTACTTTCCATTGACTGAGAAGCTCACAAAGGCAGGGATTCTGAATTCTATTTCTGCAACAAGCAAATGTTATACAATGCCCTTTATATTGTAAGTATTCAAGAAAAGTTTATTTGAACTAGTTAATATCATTATTGGAGTTGTGGTTTTAGCCATCAAAATCACTATTGTTGCAGAATTAGCCTTTTTTTTTTTAACTTGGAAATTCAGAATTAAAGTTCAAGAGAGAAACACAGAGATCTTACATCTGCTAGTTCACTCACAAATTGGCTCTCATGGCCAGAGCTGTGCTGCTTCAAAAGTGGAACCAGGAACTTCTTCCAGGTCTATCATATAACCCAAGGCCTTGTGCTGTTCTCCACTGCTTTCTCAGGCCATAAGCAGGGAGGTAGATCAGCAAGTAGGGTAGCTTGCACATGAATTGGCATCCATATGACTGCTGCACTGTCAGGCTGAGAATTAGCTAAGCATACCACCATACTGGAAGCAGGGATTTGAAGCAGAATTTACTAATGTCCCTTCTTTCTATAGCCATGACTAGAGAACTGTGGGAATTGTAGGAATTGAGTGAAGCATTAAACTTTTGTGGTGGCTAGCATTTAAATTTACATTAATCAACTACTGTTGCTAAACTGTTAAAATGTGCTCATGAACTTACATGTAACATCCTTTATAGGATGAGATGTATCCCACACAACTATTATTGAAAACAATTATATGTTCAAGCTTTCTTCTTTTAGTTCAAAGTTCTTGATTTCTGTTTGTGTTTTGGTTTTATGGCAGTTGGATGTTACATTAAACATATTCTATCATCCCTTTGCCTGGAGGCCAGAGGAGGTTGATAACAACATAAACAAACTCATCACATTATATCAAAATGGACTTCACATGGCAGAACAAGAATGACAAGATTAGTCTTATTTTTTATTGTAAAGTGAGTTTTCTGAACTTGCTGATGACCAATTTAAAGGTTTTACAAGAAATTGCTTCAATATTATATTCACATCTTATTAAAATTACAGTGATTGGGAAACAATTTCAAAATATCGGAAATCTAAGATATTTCAAGTTTTCAAATATCTACCTAAAATTTTAGAACAAGCACTACTACTATATTTACCTATTAAAACATAGCATATGATAACTAAGTTAAAACAGAACATATATTTACACTCAATGTTCTTATTATTTGAGTTAATGCTGCATTACAAGTTGCAGGAACTACATTTGCCTTTTTAGTTTTTGATGCCTAGTACCATTCTCCATAAATATTTGTGGAGTAAATATATAATTAAAATATAATGTACTAAGCTGTGTATGTCCACAAAAATGAGTGAGAAATGTATTATACTTTGGTTTTAAATATGCATATATGTATTATGAATCATTTCTTATATAATACAGCATATTAATAAGATTCTTAGATTGTTTCTGTAGTAAAGATATGTCATAATTCAGAAGATTTTTCGCTTTAAAATCATTATTTTCATTTAAACAAAGTGTGAATACCTAAAACTGGCACACAAATCATATATGGAACATTTGGAATTCTTCACCAATAATAGTTTGCCACTTCAGCTCTATCTTCAAGATCCCATCTTGCTTAACAGTAGGTGAGAAATGTTTATCAAAGATACTGATTCATTTCCAAAGTCATACTGTGTTATTTAGAATTTTTAAAGCAACCTTAGTTTATAATGTATGTCTACTGGCAAATATATATGCACATGAGTTCAACAAAACACAGAATCCTAAAACAGACTAGATAGTAAAAGGATGTCATTTTTACATTTAATGTTTCTATGCTACAGTATTGATTTAAGACAAAGGACCCAGTGCTCGTTTCTTTCATTTATCAATCGTGTATTTTTTTCAATTATTTATTCACTCACTAAACACTTAATAAATTAAGCTTGGCTCTGGAAATGAATATGATACATTCAAGATGGCTCAACATTAAGTCACATAAAATTATATTCAGTAATTTAATTTTCAAAGATTCGTTTTACTTATTTATTTATTTATTTATTGAATTTCATTTTATGACACAATTTCATAGTCTCTGGGATTTCCCCAAACCCTACCCATGCCCTTTCCCCTTCCTCCACCTTGTTGCAGTATTATGTTCAAATCCAGTCATGATTCCTTCATTGCAAGCATGTATTATGCATAGAGTCCAGCATCTTATTGTCCAGATAAACTCAGCAGTTTCTTGGGGAGACCATCTCTGACAGAGCTGGCAGAGTATCATCCCGTCCAGTGAAAAGCCACCACAAAACATCCACAACAATCTACACCACTAAGGAGTTAACTGGCATGGTATTGAGTGACCAATATGTTAGATAATGCTCCCCCTTCAAAAAAAATTAGATTAGACAGACAGAGACCAATGAGGAAAGCTTAGAACTAGACAGGAAACAGTCAGCTTGGACTCACATATACCTTACTAGGTAGGACACAAAAATTAGTTACTTCTCATTGAAGTATTGAAGATTTCTCTGCACAACCCCCCTAAAACTGTTCTGCGCCTCATCTGTTGACATATGTCTTGTTAGTGTTATAAACCAGTTCAGACTAGCCTAAAATGTGCCAAGTTCAGTAAAAATAATGCTTCAACACTATAAACTGCTAAATACTAAAATGAAAATAGACACAAGACAGCTGAATAGTACCCTATAGCCATTTTAAAGTTTATACCAGCTGGTTGTGTATAAACTAAAATTGAAATGTCAATGAAGTAGTCACGGGATGTGGATAAGAACTTGCATTTCTATTTATTCATTTTTTATTGGAAAGGCATAATTACAGAGAGAAGGAAAGAGTGCTAAAAGATTTTCCATTGATTCGCTCACCAAGTGGCCGCAACAGCCAGAGCTGAGCTGCTCAGAAGAAGCCAGGAGCTAGAAGCCTCTTCCAGATCTTCCACATGGGTGCAGGATCCCAAGACAGGGAGCTGGGTGGGGAGTGGAACAGCCAGAACACAACCAGCACCTATATGGGATCCCTGTGGATGCAAGGCAAGCATTTAGACACCAGGCTATCTAGCCAGACCTTTTTGTTGTTGCTCATGTCAAAATATAACTACTAGAGAATGTTCAGGCACAGGTACAAAGGCTCAATTAGCTGGTCCTCCACAAGCAGGATCCCATATGAGTGCTGGTTCACATCCTATCTGCTGTACTTCCTTCCAGCTCCCTACCTGTCGTGGGAAATCAGTAGAGGATGCCACAACATTTTGGGGTCCTCTACTCACATGGGAACCCCAGAAGTATATCTCGGTTCCTGGCTTTGGATCGGCTCAGCCATGGCCATTGCACACATTGGCGGTAGGGATGGGGTGTAAACCAGTGAGAAGCTCTTTCTATCTGTTTCTCCTCTCTGTAATTCTAGCTTTCCAATCAAAATTTTAAATTTTTAGTAAATAAATAAGTATGTGTTATGATTCTTAAAATTATAATAGTTGGCATAGTGGTAGATGAATAATTCTAAATTAGGTTAATCAACTAAAAATGGTTTGGCTCTTTAAACTACCTAGGATTGGTATTGTGGAATTTCAGATTGAGTAAAAACAATTAGGAAAGCATATTATTGTTGTTTCTATTCACTGAATTATTCATGCATAGTAATCTTCATATATAGTTTCCTGATTAACTTTCATACTTCCATTTTTTGGAATGCCAGGATCATAATTTTTGAGACTAACAGAAATGAACATTTTAAAGACTACAATGGCATTTGTTTTACTCAGCCTGCTTTCAGATAGAATGTAGGTCTATAAAAGATATTTATAGTTTTTACACAAGACAACACACTGAGGGATAAGATAAATGCTATACTTGATTATAAAATAGCATTGCTAAGAAAAGGAGAAATTACATATTAAAATTGAAATCTAAGCTAATGCATCAATATAGAACATATCAAAATACTTAAAAGAAATAGTATTGGAAAGAAGTTACAGTGGTTGTTGGTCCAAAATTGAAAGTAATAGACAGAATTAAAACAAAAATAAATTCAAGAAATAGTGGCTGCAGAGTAAGAACCCAAAAGCCCAGAACATACAAGAGTCCATTAAATTGTTCACCTGCACCTGTAAATACCAATTCTTTTTTATGTTGAACTAAAACACAGAAATGTATCAGTAGCATCCAGAAGGAAGAGAGTCTAGAAACAATGTGGAGAATCTGAATTTCAGAAACTTTCACCGAAACAAAAGCCAGCTGGAAAATATCCACTACATCTGTGTATAGATGTGACAAATGGAAATTTATCCGATATGGTATGTGAGACCATTTGAGTTTCTAAAAGGCTGTGTTTTCAGTGAAGCAAAAAAGTGGGTTGACAAAGCAAATGGGTTTCTTCACCTAATAAAATAGTATTCACTCACCTTGATAGATACTCATCATTCCCAGCTGTACCCATTTCAGGGTCATTCCACAACAAAGAAGCTCAGGCTTGTTACTGTGATGTAAAGTGCATTGCTAGCAAAATGTCATTCCCTATATTCACGGATGACTTCAGCAAAGACCTGCATCCATTTGTTAAAGCTACTGAAACCAAAAAAAAAATGTGTGCTTTACAAACTTGGAATGATTCACATGAAATCTGAATCTGAAAGCTTACAGAAAAACTGTGTGAAAAACAAAAATCACAAACCTATTGTTATGCTTTCATATGTACTGTCAAATCAAATTTGTTTTTTCAAGCTAAAGTAATAGTTGAAAAATGTCACTAATGGAAGACATCTTTTCACTTTTGCAGTGTAGATTTACCTGGTTCTAAACAAGAAATCACATAGTGGGATGACGAAGTTTTGGAGCAAAGTGAATGGAAAGAAAACTAACAGATTAAACTATTAACAATCCTGATTCAGAGCAAACACACAAGAGATTTACTATTCTCTTCCTCTTTGACATTCCTATACACATTGTCAGATCATTCTAAAACATTTCTACTCTGATTCTCAACACTGCATGTTTAACCTCAAAGAATTAAAATAGCCACAGTCTGAGCTCCAGTATCTAGAATATCTTCCATAGAATATTTAGAGAAAGTAAAGGAATTTCAAGCTATAATAATTTTGTTTACATTTAAACATAACACACATTTCAGTAGGATATATGTCTTGAGAACATTCTAGGTGATAGTTGTATTGTATGGCATATACATATCCATGGATAATGAGTTGTAAATGTTTAAATAAAATTTTCACTCATGTATACTTCATTAAGCAGTTTGTCAGGTAGTAATCGATAATAATTGGCTACATTCTAAATAATGTAAAAGTAATAAGTATGGAAATACTAATCTGAAACACTAAAAATGTCAAATCATTTTGGTAAGAAGTTAGCATTTTAAAGAAGTTTTATGGAATGCAGAAATGATTCTGATACTATTTAGTCACATAAGAATAGAAACACACATTAAGTCCCTGTGGTCCAGGACTATAAAAGCAACAACAAAAAAGAGATTTAGAAGCACTGATTTACACTTGTTTCTCCCAATACATGCTGAAAGAAAATGGTTAATAGAAGCACTAAAGGGCATAAATACAGGAACCTGTGTTA
The DNA here is from genome assembly GCF_017591425.1 of Ochotona curzoniae. Classification (NCBI taxonomy): domain Eukaryota; kingdom Metazoa; phylum Chordata; class Mammalia; order Lagomorpha; family Ochotonidae; genus Ochotona; species Ochotona curzoniae. Next base: position 67,215,858 of record NW_024466599.1, read on the forward strand.
TAACAGTTTTCTCCATCCTTCACAATCTGAAGGTATTGCTGAGACAATAATAACGATGACAACACAAATTTTTCTGACACATGTTACCCAGCAGTTCAAGCAAAATTTCAGACTGCTAGGTAATGAAACCTCATTATTTTGTGGAAGTTATAAGGAAAGTTCCACACATGTCTACAATTACCCCACAATCTCCACTCCAACGCACATCATGCCAGACATTCACTGCAGTCCTCACACCTAGCAAAAGCACGGAGACCTTAAGGTCCCAGAGTTGTTGAAAGTCCTCTTAATTTTGGTATTTTCCATATCCAAGAGCAGAAATGTGTTTTCTGTTCCAAATAAATTTAGCTATTTGTTTTTAACAAAAATAAGGCCACCCACAAACACCATTAATGGACAGACAGCAAGAGAGTATCATTAAGCAGTTTGCTTCCCTCATGCCAGCAAGAAAAAAAAAAAGGAAAAAAAGAACCCTAATCCATACTACCCTGATAAGATTATGGGTCACTTTTCTTTAGGGATTAATGTTAGGGTAATAGGTAGAAATTAGCTTATGTACATATATAGAGGGAAAGGAACTTTTTTTTTTAAGAGAACAGTTATTTCCATGAGCCGGAATGAGAGGAGACAGGTAGAAACAAGACCTGTGGGCAGGTCAGTATTTACACATAAAAAAGACTTACCCTGGTGGGGGTATTTTTCTGTGGCTGAATGAGAGACAAAATACTGAAGAAATTCTGAGCAGCAATTACATATCTGAAATATTGCTTGTATTTGGTTGCTTTGTTAGGCAGGTCCCACCCATTGCATAGGAGAAACTTAAAGGAATCTTACCACCCTACAACAGAGAGGCTAATCACATCCAGTGTGAAGTTCAGGTAGAACTTTCTGCAGTCCACAGACCCTGTAACCTTGTACCCAACCATACACCAGATAGGCGGAAGGGAGGAAAAGGGGATAGCCAATGTCCATATATACAAAGCAATGTGAATACAGGCTGGGCTCCCAGTCCTTTATTGAGACTGCTGCCTGTTCTAGCAGGTTTACTGTTTTTATTAAATTTGGCAAGCATGATGACTGCTAAAAACTCATTAATTAATTTATTATTTATTCAAATGAGAACTTTTTAAAGTGTTTAAGGTTTTCACTTTATTTTAAAGAATTATGTGTTTTTATTGGAAAGTCAGATATACAGAGACAGAGAGGAAGATCTAATGTCCGGTAATTTACACCCCAAATGTCCTCAAAGGCCGGAACTGAGCCTATCTGGAGCTAGGAGCCAAGAGCCTCTACCAGGTCTCCCATCTGTGTGCAAGGTACCAAGGCTTTGGGGAGTTAGGACCACCAGGATTAAAACTGGCATCCATAAGGGATCCTGGTACATGCAAAGTAAGGACTTTAGCTACTAGGCTATTGCACCAGGCCTGAAAATTTTCACTTTTAGGAAAATAAACTGTCTATTTGGACAGAGCGAAAAAGCTTACTCACTGCCAGACTTCTCCATTGACTTCAGTGGCCGAGGCTTTGGGAACTCAGTCCAGTTCTCTGATGTGGGCCACATCATCTTATTCCTTGGGTTTATATCAGAGAACTGGATCAGAGGTAGGTATACATGAATACACTAATACAGGTATACACCCAGATGCACTAATAAGGAGTGTTTTCACAACTATGCTACACTAATGCTCCAGGAGGCTTTTATTTTTCAGTGAATATTTTAAGAGAATCAAAAAATGTTCACATTAATTTATATAATGTCACAAAAGTGAATAAGCAATAGAGTGGAAGCCTTTAGATTACCACTCTTCATTTGGGTTAATACAGAAATTTACACTGCATCCTTGGTTAATAAATGCAGGTATATTGTTTCCTCAGATTTAAATACATGTATGTCTATAGAACAGCTTTTATTGCTTTCTAGTCAGGAACAGAGTTCAGTAAATAAGATCCAGTCTGAGGTAACTCAAACACCTTGTTATTTTAAAATGGAAACAAATGACTGTTTCTATTACAAGAAAGCAAATTAGTAAAGACTAAATCATTTCAGAAAATATTTACTGTAACTTTATCATGAGCAAGTTAGTCTTCTCAATGTTTTGGAATAAGGACAATGAATCAGACTTGAATTCCACTTGGAAATTGTATAATATGATAAAAATATAGGTAAGGTTTTGAAAGAGAAATACTGTAAACAGTGTCATTATGTACATAGTAGGAATAATGCCAAATGCCAAGTGCTTGTTGCTTACTGTGGGCAAAGAGCTAAATTTGTTAAGTTCTACCATTTTATTCACTCTACGTCAGTGAACTAAATATTAACGTTTTTCAAATTCATAGATACAGTACAAGTTATATCAGATGTTACACCAATGTAAGCTCACTATTGTGTTTTTAAGGTTGACTACATCATAGCACATATAATCTAAACTAACAAAGTAATCAGATCAACAAATTAATTAGATCAATAGATTAACCAGATTAATAAATTACCATAAAAATAACTAATATATAAGTGGAACATGAGCTATTCACTGCTGACATCAAACAGAAGCAAAAATGAAATGGCAAAAATTAATAGGGAAGCCTAGAAAATGGACTTTCCTGAGTAACAGTTTCATATTTTAGGTTTCTTTTTCAAACTGGTAAGTTATAATGCTTTTTTAGAAGCAAACTGATGAAATCTGGCATAAGTGTTCGGAGCATAAAATTCATGGAAATGCTTAGCATAGGTTGGAGAGAGTGGTGGATCCAGAACTGAGACAAAAATCCAAGCTGATGTCATAATACAGATATGTAGTGAGACCAATAATGATACTTTGGAAATTGTCTAAACTTAACAAAATTCATGAGTAGAACCGGAATTTGCTGTAATAAGACTGGATATTGAGAGTACAAGAAATCAGAGCCAAAAATAATGCCATTATTTTTGTGTACAATGATATCGAGCATGTAATCTTATCACTGGAAAACTCTGATAACTCAAAAAAGAGGTAAACTTTGATTAAAGTAATGTGTTCAGCATGAAATTGTGAAAGATATTCTAATGATATCTCTTAGAAATAAGGTCTTGGAACTCTAGCATCAAGCATCTCAATTGATAATAGTTTATTTGACTATAAACATAAAATGGTTACATTATGAAGAAAAAATGTTAGACCTTTAAGGAGGAGATCACTAAGACTAAGGCTAATTAAAGAGATTGAGAAAAGTAAGTGAGATATGTAAAGGATTAAGATGATCCAATAAGAAAGTTCAACACTGAAGTTTATACAGAAATAAAATGTCTACTGATTATAAATTTGCCATATTCATGCAAAGTCAAAGGTAGCTTTTAGCAGACTGATAGTGAAATCAGACTGATTGCAAAGGAAGCTCCAGTTAAAGAGAAGTTTGGTGAATGGTGATAGATAATATGTAGACCCATTCTTCAACTATTCCTGCAAGCAAGAAAAGCAAGGTTATTGCAGCTGTGAGAATACTGGAACAAAGGTATATGTCACTAATTGACTAATATTTTAAGCACTACTTCAGTGGCAGCATTAATGGAGCCAGAAATAATTTTATAAGGGCAGCAAAATTCTTATTTATGCCAGAGCTCTGATTATAGAAAATAATTCACATAGATATCTCTCATGAGGGCCCAGCCTGATAGCACAATGGTTAAGGTCCTCGCCTTGAATGCGCTGGATCCCATATGGACACCGGTTCTAATCCCAGTGGTACCACTTCCCATCCAGCTCCCTGCTTGTGGCCTGGGAAAGCAGTCAAGGACAGCCCAAAGCCTTGGGACCCTGCACCCAAATGGGAGATCCGGAAGAGCTCCTGGCTCCTGGCTTCAGATTGGCTCAGCAGCAGCCGTTGCAACCGCTTGGGGAGTGAATCATGGGACTGAAGATCTTCTTCTCCATCTCTCCTCTCTGTATATCTGCCTTTCCAATAAAAAAAATAAATCTTTAAAAACAAATATCTCTCATGAATATGGATACAAGAAGTAATTTCAGCTTGTGATCAGCCAATAGAATCCATCAGTTATTAAGTACTTTATGATAATGTGGGAGTTATTGCAAAAATGCAAGCCTGAATTCACATTAGAAAAATCAGTCAATTTACTTCATAGTATTGACAACAAGAAGAAGGAAATCCATGGAATCTTTTCAATGGATGTAGAAAAGCTACAAGGAAAAAATTAACACATCCAAATATTTGACAAAATGTTTCAGTAATCTAGAAACATAGGTATACATTTCATCCTGACAAAGCGCAGAAAAAAAAAAGTGACCACTAATACAATAGATAAAACATTTTATTCATACTTTCCCATTAGAAAAGGAATAGACCAACGTAGGTTCATAGAACTAATACTGCCTTGTGTACCAGAAGTTCTCACTGAAGTGATTATTCTGGTAAGAAACAAAAAAAAGACAAAATACGGAAAAGCAAGAAACACTTTTTCCTTACTTTCAAGCCACATGAGTTTCACAAAGAAAGTAGTAAGGAATTTGTAAAAGAACAAATAGATGAACATAAATATCACTTAAAACTAAAAAACATTCATTGCTTATCCACATACCAATGACTAATAATTAGAATATTTATAAAGTCAGTTTACAATAATTAATATTTCCATTGACTGAAAAATGTGTAAAACATTACAAAATGTTCATCAAATTTAATTGTACTCATTAATACAACTAGAGTATTGATTCAAACCATGGCATACACTAACCTTAAAAACATTTTCAGTGGAAGTAGGAAAAATTTATTACGGTAAGATTTCATATACCTAACATAGGTTGATGTGAATTTGTGCTGATACAAATCATAACACTCACAGCCTATACACAATGGTGATTAGCTAGAAGGAGGCATATATGAATATCATGTGGACATAACAATATTTATATATCCTCATTAGAGTGACATAACTGAATTTTATATATTCACCCAACTCCCTTACTGTACCCTTAAGACCATTACATTTCATTGTATTTAAATTTTATGTTAGTAAATTTTAAAAGATCATGCTTTGATTTTGTGTAAAAGGTAACTCTAAACATTAAATAAAAAACGAAATGGTGTCATCATTTGTTGAACCAAAATTAAGTAAAATAAAAGAAACTTTCGCTGCAATGAATAAAGCAATTCTGGTAAAATATACTTTCCTACTAAAATGAGTGTATGCATTCTCCTAAACCAAGTCAGAGTTAAAGAAATCAGAGAAGAAGGATTGAAAAAAAAAAAATATATATATATATATCAGGAAACTTTAATATAACAGAAAGAGATCAATTTTTAAATCACAAGCCCAATCATGATTCTCATTCGGGTCCTACTTGATTTGTTATATCTTTCCTGTGATTAAATCTGTCAAAGATACAAATTAAACACTGTAAATGTTATATACCTCTGAGCAAAACCCAAACATTAATATTAATATTAAACACTAAATATTACATACCTCTGAGCAAAATCAAAATCAGAAATTGCAAGCAAATAGAACACATGGAAAACAAAGACTACACTCAAGTCATTTCTCACCCTTTACACATATTCCTGTACTGCAAAAGCATACCTTACCATGGAAAAGCTCTGTATCATTTGTAACCATTTGAAGACAAATATGTCACAGTGCAGAAAAGATACACAAATGAGAATGAGCTAGACATGGGGGTCATCAGAAAAGGAAATAATAATCGTGCTTGGAAATACATGTAAACTGAAGAGCTACAATCTATCATACTTTTTAGTACAAATTCAGAGAACTGCATGAGGAAATCTACCATGCTTCTGACAGGCAGAGAAAGTTTCAGCTAAGACATGGCCTTGACCGTAAAGTCAAAATAAAAAATAAGAAAAGTGTATCTATAACTTTCAATATAGCAAAGACAGAGAAGTAAATAAAAATTATTACACTTGCTAAAGCCTTTCACCTGCATCTTCAATAAACATGTCATAACCATGAGCCAAGGTGAGGAGAAAAGTAGAGCATATCTAAACCAGAAAGTACTTCAGTCTCTGGACCAAGGCAATGCCTGTTGGTGTAGGGAACAGAAGATAACAAGAAAAATACAGAGAGTTCTGTTTGCAGCATGCATTAAAACATCATATGCATTTTTATGCTGAAACTCTCAATTTATTTAGCGTAAATTTCCTGAACCACCTACGAGTTCAACTAATGTCTACCTTCACAAAAATATTTGTATGTGGTGTATGGATGCATGGTGTGTGTGTGTGTGTGTGTGTGTGTGTGTGTGTGTGTGTGTGTGTGTGTGAGAGAGAGAGAGAGAGAGAGAGGGAGAAACAGAGGGATAAAGGGAGATGCAGAAGGAGAAAACTACTGAAAAACTTACAACATTTAATATGCAGAATGACAAATAGACATTAAGTGCATGAACCATATAAAAATTATATAACATATTTTATGATGTTGAATTATAAGTTCTTGGAAATAACTTATAATGCTAAGTACAGAATGTATATACACAACAGTAATATTCACATGTGTTATGTACTAATCTCAAAGGGATACAAAAATCTTTCAAGAAATGCTATCAAATAATATACAACAGCAGTAAAAATCTAAATGACCAAGCCCATTCAAGTGTTCATTTCTTAAAGGCAAGAACATTTTTAAAACATTTTCAAATTTCTTCTGAAATGTTACTTTTTAAAACATCTGTTTAATTCTCTAAATTTTCAATTCTATAATACATTATTGATTTTTTAAACTTTTATTTATTATTTTAAATTTGTTTTCATTCTTTTGTTATTTTATAATGCAGTTCCATATGCTATGTGATTTCCCATTTCCCCTCACCAACTCCCCTCCCAGCACACTGATTTCCTGCATTCTACTACAGTACTATAGTTGTTCATAAATAATCATAAGTCCATCATTTTCCTATGAAGTGTATTTGAATTTTGTGGGTACAGACAATGGCAAATAGTCCAGAATGTTATTGCCAAGACATATCTAACGGTTTCATTGGGAGTTCATCTTTGATTTGGAAGTAGAGATGCATAGCGCATTGTTTCTTCACATCTAGATATGATTACACAGTTACTGTATATCTCCTTAAACAAAAGGCCACAAAACAAAATCAACAGGAAGAAAAACAGAATTTACAATGCTACAAAGTTAAGTATCATGCTAATGAATGATTAATGTGTTGCAAAAAAAATGAAAAACAAAATCAAGAACCATTTTGAAGAAATGAACATAAAAATAAAACATGAAAATCCATGAGATACGGCTTCCACTGATGTTTGTAAGATGTGTCTCCTGTAGGCAACAGATAGATAGGTTTTATTTTTTTGATCCAGTGTACTAATTTATAATGTTTGAGATGAGTTTAAGCCATTTACATTCAGGGTTAATATGGACAGGTGGTAATTGGGTCCTGTCATTTTAGCAATGGGCTATTATTTATTTGATTTAATCTTCTGTTGTTATTTTCCTGGGATGTTCTTCACATTTGTCTTTGGTTTTGATGGGCATTACTCCTTTTCTCTGTCAAGAGAACATCGTTGAGTATCAATTGTAGGGCAGATCTGGAAGAGGCATATTCTTTAAGCTTTGCTGGGCATGTTATTCTGGGCTGACAATTTTTTGGTTTTAGAATCTGAAATATGTTGCTCCATTCTCTTCTGGCCTACAGAGTTTCCTGTGAGAGCTCAGCTGTGAGTCTGATTTCCATTCCTCTATAGGTCATGTCCACATTTAAGGGTCTTTTCCTTACATTCAACTGAAGAGAGCTTGATTATCATGTGTCTTGGTGAAGATCACTTTTGGTTAACCCTGTTGGGAGTTCTGTGTTCCTCCTGGATGCTGTTTGCCACTTCATTCTCGATATTAGGGAAGTTTTTGTTATTTCATTTTCAGTTTCTCTTTCTGCACCTTCTGAAACTCTCATAATATTTTGCCTTTTAATAGTGCCCAGTTGTGGCAAGAAATATATTCCAATTCTGAGATTTTTTTTCTTCTGTCTTATTCATTCTATTATTCAGGGTTTCCACTGAATTTTTAATTTGCTCAATTGTGTCCTTCATTTCTAATAATTCTGCTTCACTTTGATTTGGTGTTTTTATTTCCTATGGACATATTCCTTTCATTCTTGCATGTGCTTCTCACTGTTGATACAAAGCTTTATAATCAGACTTTAAGTTCTGTATCCCCCATTTCTTCCATGTATTCCTCAGTTAACTCTGTGATTGGCAAAGCCTTTTGCTCCTTTGCAGGGGAGTCTTCAGTAATATTTACTGTGCCTCTGTCTCTTATTTTGCTCTTACTCATTGTTTTTTGTGGTTAGCAGATTCTCTTTAGGGCAGGTTTCTAAGCTATGTCACCTACAGATCTACAGTTCAAATTTACTGATTGTGTTTGGTACCCAGTTCATTTTTAGTCACTTCCACCAGTGACTTTTAGGTCTGGGCTCTTGTGTTAGACTTATACCAAGGTTTCCATAGCTCCAACTCCTGGCTCAACACTCTCTGCCTCCTGTTATCCTGTGCAGCGGCTGCACTGTTTCCTGCACAATCTTTCTCCCACTCCCAAGCAGTTTTCAGGATTAGGGAGACACTAACTGTCCTAAGTAACTTGGTTGTTGATGTTGCTGAATTTTCCAGAACATGACCATTATGTCTGAGGGTCACGTGGACCTATTGTTTGGGTAGAACATGTACGATGCCATGCTGGTACTGTTTTCCCTGTGGGCTCAGTGCAATGCACTGAGCTGGAAATGAATTCACTTCCAGCTTACTACATTTACAGTTTGCTGTTGTTCCTCCAGTCCCACAGCCTTTGCCTCATTACACAAAATTGTGATGGGCTACATGTATGCTATACGTACAATAATTTATATTTTATTTCATAGACAAAATTAGTTTCCTGCTACTTTTGTATCATTTTATATTTTTCAAAGGATTTATTTATTTTTATTTGAAAGGCAGGGTTACAGAAAGAGAGGCAAGAAAGAGAAAGAGATCTTGCATTTGATGGTCCAGTCTCCAAATGCATATAACAGGAGGAAATGGGTCAGCCTGAAACCAAGAGCCCAGAGCCAGGAGCTTCTTCCAAAATTGTCATGTAAGTGAAAGGGCCTAAGTTTAGGCCATTCTCAACTTCTTTCCCAGCCACATTAGCAAAGTACTACATTGAAGTAGTTGTAGCCAGGACTTGAACTGGTACCCATATTGGATGCCTTTGCCACAGGCAGAGTCTGAATTTATTATACCACGGGGACAGCCATTATCTTGTGTTTATGAAGTTTCATTTGTTCATGTGAAAGGCAGAGAGACTCACAGAGACAGAGAAATCCCCTCTGCTGGTTCACTTTCCTCATTCCTGCAGTAGCTGGGCTTGGGACAAAACCAAGGCAGTAGTACAAACTCTACTGAAGTCTGCTATGTGGGTCGCAGGAAACCAATCGCTCTAACCACTCTGTTGCATCCCAGAAGATGGACAAGCAGGCAGATGGAATTAGAAGTGAAACCAACATAGAAACAAGGACCCCTGATATACGGGACTTAGGTGCTCCAAATAATTTCAAAATTGTTAGCTAAATGCCTGCCCTAGTTTTCTGCTATTTTACACCAAATCACTATATAAATGCTTTTAAAAACATACTTATTTAGTAAATATTTGATTTACCTTCATTACCTAGAATTTGAAGAAAAGTAGGTACATTAAATATAAGTATTAGTCATTGCAGTAGGTGATAATCTGTTCCATAAATATAAGGCCTTTTTTTTTTAAAGATTTATTTATTTATTGGAAAGTCAGATATACAGAGAGGAGGAGAGACAGAAAGGAAGATCTTCTGCCCAATGATTCACTCCCCAAGTGAGCACAACGGCCGGTGCTATGCCGGTCTGAAGCCAGGATCCAGGAACTTCTTTCCAGGAATCCCACACTGGTACAGAGTCCCAAGGCTTTGGGCCGTCCTCAACTGCGTTCCTAGGCCACAAGCAAGGAGCTGGATGGGAAATGGAGCTTTTGGGACCAGAACCAGTGCCCATATGGGATCCCAGCGCATTCAAGGCGAGGACTTTAGCTGCTAGGCCACGCCACCGGGCCCCTACAAGGCCTTTTTTATGCTGCTCATCTCAGGATGCAAGCAACACGATTTCCAAACAAAGAAAAAAAGTAATTATTTTGGTAAAACAAAACTAACATATTCACAGATAAATTTTAAAGCAGGTCTGCTAAATCTCAAGAATTATACATTATTCATCCTTTATACTACCCAACAGTGGTATCAACTGAATGATTTTACAGATCTCAAAGATCCTCAGAAACAACTATTTGAAGAACATTTTTATAAATGCCCACAAAGCTATGACTGATTCATTCTGAAGCTAGAATCCAGGGACTCAGCCATGGTCTCCTACATGGATGGCAGGGACTTAGGTACTTTAGCCACTACCTGCTGCCTCCAGGAGTTGTACTAGCAGGAAGGTAATTGGAAATTTAATAGCAGAGATTCAGCCAGGCATTCTGATACGAGCTGTAGCTCTTCCAAGGATGACTTAACTATTATGCTAAAAACCCTACTCTTGATCTTTCTTATCACAGACACTATTTTGTTAATGCTTTAATCTATTTGTCATAAATCTTTAAAAGCCAAGTTAAGAACAGTAATGAAGGGCTGAAATTTTCATTCAGCACCTGTTCCGTGTCAAACATCAATCGATTATATATGCAACTACTTTTAAAGTAATCTCTTTTGTTCATACTGATGACTAGATGATGGGTTAGCATAATCCAGCTCAAAACATGAATAAATTAAATTGTCTGCACTCACATTTTTAGAAACTTAGTCACTTAAATATCTGTGAGAGACGTTTGACATGATTGACAAACAACTGCAAGTTTGCAGAATTCTTTCATTATAAAAGGTCAAAATAATTTTCTAGTTTGTCACATTTGATATTTAAATTTCATATACAGGAGTTATCATTTTTGCATGAGGGAAAACTGAAGAAGAGAATGCGCAACTTTCCTAATTTTTCCAGTGTTATAACTTGTCAGGAGCCATGTTCTGTAGCCAAACTGAAGCCATTTTGAATGTAGAACTATGGGCCAGTGGAAAACTCCCAGCTGGCTAGACGCTTGGGAAAGAAGTTACGAAACTAATCACACGCTCAGCTTCAATTGTTTCTAGCAACTCTTTTAGAATGTGATTTATGCTGTACCTGCCGACATCTTGTTACTGATTACCTATGCTATTGTCAATATGTTGGTTACTATTGTTGATATGGTGGCTGCTCAAGAACAATCGGTCTTGAGACCATGGCTTGCGTCCAGTTTCTCCTTTCCTCCCTGAGCCTTAGTTACTGAAGAATATAAAAACCCTCAATTAAAATCAATAAACAGACAGCTTGACCAGACATCCTATCTTGCTGTCCATTCTTCATGTCTCTTGTCCCCCATTCTCTCCTAGGTTGGTTGCGACCCCCGTTGACTGTCCTGCTGGACGGGACAATAAATGAGAACTTCATGTACAGGCCTTCTGCCTGGAAGTTTTGCCTAAATGACAACTGTGTATGTTTATTTAAATGAACTTCATTAAGCTTTTATTGTGCCTTGATTTTAAGGACAGCCGAGGAGGCCAGTGCTGTGGCACAATGGACTAAGCTGTTGCAAGTGCTGGCATCCAATATGAGCACCAGTTCAAGTACCAGCTGCTCTGTTTCTGATTCACCTCTCTGCTAGTATGCCTGGGAAAGTAGCAGAAGGTGACCCTTTTCGTTCACACAGGAGATCCAGATGGAGCTCTGTGACCTGACTTCAGCCTGAATCTGACAGAGACAGGAGAGGCTTAGCTGGGATCTTGGGGAGACAGCCAGGAACAAAGTAACCAAGAGATCCGAGCTTCATATGCAGAGGGACACTCAGCCTACCATGTAGAGGGACATGCCAGGAGCAAAATGTACCCAACAATCAAAAACCGAATACAGGAACCAAAAACAAATAGGATGCAGTTGAACCTGCTCAGCTCCAGGTATCATTTGCTGTCAATGAAAATGTTATGGGTTACTAAATGGCATATTTGTGAATAAACATTCTCAGACCTCAATCGATATGACCCACTCTGAAAACTTCCCCTAACTATGACCTTCCTTTGGTTTTGTTCCCTAGAGTGGGAGCTTTCTTTTTTTTTTTTCAATAAACTTTGTTTCTCTTCTCATACTTTCTTACCTGTGACCCTCATTCTTAGTGGTCTTAAGACATAAATTCAAGCAACTAGAATAAGACTCCAGCAGTAATTCTTTTTTTTAAAAGATTTATTTTTATTATTTTTTTATTGGAAAGGCAGATATACACAGAGGAGAGACAGAGAGGAAGATCCTCCGTCCGATGATTCACTCCCCAAGTGAGCGCAACGGCCGATGCTATGCCAATCCGAAGCCAGGAGACTCTTCCCGGTATCCCACGCAGGTGCAGGGTCACAAAGCTTTGGGCCGTCCTTGACTGCCTTCCCAGGCCACAGGCAGGGAGCTGGATGGGAAGCGGGGCTGCTGGGACAGAACCAGCGCCCACATGGGATCCCGGTCGTACAAGGCGAGGACCCCAACCACTGTGCCACCGCGCCGGGCCCTCCAGCAGTAATTCTTAGATGCTTGTCCAGGATCCCTGGAAGTGTGAGTAAAATTGAATCCATTTTCTTTTCCTTTAATTTGTGACTGTCTCTCAACAATCATAGTTCTCTACCACTGGAAAACATGGTTATTCTGTCAGCCAGTTAAAAGCAACCAGTAGGTCTACAGGTCTTAACACTCTAATGGCAAGCTTTCTCAGATAACATTTGATTAGTTCCACTCCTTCTTATGGCTCTGGGATTATTGGTCTTGTCCTACCTCCTTTTCCTTTCAGGGAGATTGCAAAGTCCTCAAACAATTAAAAGACTCTGGCAGTATGACTCCATGATGTCACCCGTAGGTTCCCTGACTCTAACTTTCCACTAGAATTAGGACTACACTCTGCTATTCATTTTTCCTGCCTTTACTTTCAAGTGATATCTATTGGAAATTCTGTGTTGCCGAAAGAATGAAGTTTTAACCAAACTCCATTTGAGCATTCTCCAGACCTTTTCAATGAGATAAATTTAAGAAAACTGGTAAGTCACATTTTTTCTAAGTTTCATTATTCTGATATGGCTTGATAACTAACAGATACATGGTGGTGCAGAGAGCCAGTTGATGAAGGCCTTGTCAAGAATCCCAGAAGTTCAGAGCACTGCACAGAAAATACCACCTACTCCAGTTGTTTTGGACCTTATAAATTTTGAATGCCTGGGTGTTAAATGTCTACAGTCCAAAAGCCCAATAAACATAGAGATATAGGGCTGAAGTTGAGCTCTGGTGAGGGCATCTAATCAATTTGACCTTGGTTGTAAATACCCTAAAATCACATACTACAATCCAGTGTTTCAAGGATGCCTTGAACTAGTCAAAGACAGAGAAAGGGAATATAAGGACACCTCTTATTACAGATTGATAATAAGGCAATCTTGTCCAATCCTCTCCTTTGGTGCATCCTAACACATAGGGACTCCTTTGACTTTCTGGTCCTGAAGACAAAGCACAAAGCACTTCTCCATACTCTTTCCAATGAGCTCAAATATCTTGACTCACCAGAAGCCAATCAGATCAGAGGGTACCCAGCCACTAACAAAGGGAGCTCCTCCTTCCCCATGCCCTAGGGTCATCCTCTCCTTTGGCCATCCTGTCAACCTAATCTTTAGCCAGTTTTAGTTCCAGAGACTCAGAAACAGAAACCAAAGACTGGTCTACATTCCAGCTTGTACCCACTGAATCCAGCACCATTTAGAAACTGGTCATCTTTTATAAGACCTGAAAAACATAAAAAGGAATTTGGGGATATGATCCTGAATGATATATTGAGGTCTTCCAAAATTGTACTCAGGTTATTAAACTTTCAGTATAAAGTATTCATGCCCACTATCAAAACAATGGAAAGCATGTCAGAAAACTCTTTTATTAAGTACTTCTTTCAGTTATTTAGTTGTAACTATGGAAATTTGATTTTCCACACATTCCTTCTTAATCTTGTCAGAGAGCCTAACTCCTCCCCTAGGGAGAGAATCATGGTTTGATAGGAACAAGATTCTTTGTAGTTCTGTGACAGAAAATATGTCTTCCCTTGTTTGAGACAGAAATTTATCTAGAGTTGGGCAACCCAGGAAAATCAGTCCAGCTGACAACTGCAATTTCAGTTCACATCCATTTAGTGAAGTCCTATAAAGAAAACACAAAGAACTTTCCCCTGCTCAGATACTGTTCTGCAATATGTGTGATCCCAATGAGACACTGCAAGAAGGTAGCAACTTTCCAATTTCCTAGAAAGCTAGCAGAGTGAGAGTAGCTACTGAAGTGCATGATCTAAGCCCAAACTCTGCTAATCCTCAGTAAAACATCACTAGATAAGTAACATAATGGAAGAAGTTATAAGCATTAGAATAAAGGGTTGGCGATGAAAGTTAAGAGAACTTTTATGGAAAATAACTGTGTTTGGATAAAGAAATTAGTAAGTTAGTGCATTATAGAAGGCTTGTGGAACTTTAATCCTGTTTCAAAAGAGAATGGACACAATTAGAAAGATGAGGGAATATATAATCAAATCTTGTAACAAGGAACCAGCAGAGTGAAGCATACAACAGACATCCTAGAAGGGACTGTTCACTTCCCAGGCCCAGCACACTAGCCTAGCAGCTTAAGTCTTGCCTTGCCTTGCAAGCACCAGAATCCCATATAGACACTGGTTCATATCCCAGCTGCTCCACTTTCCATCCAGCTTCCAGCTTCCAGCTTCCAGCTTCCAGCTTGTGGCCTGGGAAAGCAGATGAGAATGGCCCAAAGCCTTGGGACCCTGCACCCGCATAAGAGACCTGGAAGAGGCTCCTGGCTCCTGGCTCCTGGCTTTGGATGGCTCAGTTCCAGCAGGTGCAGCTGCTTGGGGAGTGAATCATTGGATGGAAGATTTTCCTTTCTGTATATCTGACTTTCCAATAAAAATAAATAAATCTTTACAAAAAAGAAAACCTCTTTTCCCTAGCATACAAGTGCACCACTGACAGAAGTGACAGTTCTGATGCGAGCCCTCAAGCTGAGCAGGAATAAGACAGTTAATACCTATACAGGCTCTAAGTTTGCTTTTATGCCCGTCCATGCTCATACAGCTATTTGTAAGATAGAGACACTTTTTCATTGCAAATAGAGTTTCTATTAAGTACAGTCAGGAGACTGACAGCCTACTGCTGTCAGTATTCTTCCTAGAGAAGTAGCAGTGAAACATTGCAAGGAACATCCAAAGGGAACTGACAAGACGACAAACAGTCAAAGACTTGTCTGGCTAAGTGGCATCCCTAATAATTGGCCACAACCCTGGAAGGAATTTGCTTTTGTCATATTGATGATTCTCCAACAGAGGACACTGCTGCTTGGGGAGACTGGCCCTGAGAGGCATAATCATCATACAAAATGCTACCTTTCACTGACAACCCAAAGACCCGCTGGACTAATCACAAGCAGAGCCACTGTTATTGTTGCTAATCTTGTCCCATGGGGAAAACTTACATTTCACAAAGGGACTATTCAAGTACTAACCTAATCACTTGATAGGCTTTGACAGGAATGACGAAGACAGACTTCTTAGACTATCAGAATAGGGAAGCATAGGTACTATAATTAATAAAACCTATTACATTTTATACAACAGTTTAAGAAAGTGCAAACTAATGCCAGAGAGATCTTTATAGACTGCATATCTGGCTACATATCTCTAAAAGGGAAACAAGCATATCCTGGCCCCTGTGCTACTGTGGATCTCCTGGCTACTCCCCATGTAAGGGCTACTTGCTGTCATCTTCACACTTCTGCTGTTTGTCAATTTAATAATTGAGTTCTTACCCATTTCTGTTTAACCTGTCACATATAAGTGATTCAGCAACAAATGATACTTCACCCTGCTCAACAGGAAAATGGTTTTGTCTAATAAGGGCATTTAGACCCCGTTGAGGGGTCTCTTTCTACTGACTTCGCTCACTTCCTCTTGCCAGAAAGAAACATCTAGCTTTGCTCCTGTCTCTATTAATAGAGTTATCTCTTCAGAAGGGGAACTAACAGAAATAAGACATGCAGAGCCTGAGTCAAGCCTGGCATGATAGCATAGCAATTAAAGTCCTCGCCTTGAACACACTGGGATCCCATATGGGCGCTGGTTATAATCCTGGCTGCTCCACTTTCCAAACAGCTCCTTGCTTGTGACCTGGGAAAGCAGTCAAGGAGAGCCAAAGGCCCTGGGACCCTGCACCCTCATGGGAGAACTGGAAGAGCTCCTGGCTCCCGGCTTCGGATTGGCTCAGCTCCAGCCGTTGCGGCTGCTTGGGGAGTGAGCCATTGGACGGAAGATCTTCCTGTCTCGCCTCTCTGTGTATTTGACTTTGTAATAAAAATAAATAAGTCTTTAAAAATATATATTTGGGGCCCGGCGCGGTGGCACAGTGGTTAAGGTCCTCACCTTGCACGCCCGGGATCCCATATGGGTGCCGGTTCTAATCCCAGCAGCCCCGCTTCCCTTCCAGCTCCCTGCCTGTAGCCCGGGAAAGCAGTTGAGGAAGGCCCAAAGCTTTGGGACCCTGCACCCGCGTGGCAGACCAGGAAGAGTCTCCTGGCTTCGGATCGGCATAGTATCGGCCATTGCGCTCACTTGGGGAGTGAATCATCGGACAGAAGATCTTGTCTCTGACTCTCCTCTCTGTATATCCGCCTTTCCAATAAGAAAATAATAAAAATAAATCTTTAAAAATATATATATATATTTGAAAGTACAGAGCATTATTTTTATCTGATTATTGTTTATAACAAGCAATTTTGTTTTCAAACTTCATTCTTCCAGAATGTATACTTCTATTTATAATTTCAAACTGTATTTCCATATATGCGAACCCTTAGGTTATAAGCAATTCTATCCCCTGACAATTTAAAAGATAATATTCTTCGTATATACAAAGTTTAGCTCTGAAATAAATATTATCTATTTAAATAGACAATTTTAACTTAAAAAATAACGGTCATGCTACACATTTTTTCAAAATTTTGATAAATACATGGCTTTCATATAAGATCTTTAAGCTCTGATGTGCTGGTGTGAATTGTTGATGGATAAAAGCAAAAGATTTTAATTTGTGCTAGCTGGGTGGTGACACCAAGGACTCTGGGGTGTGTCTTTCCATGGCGACTCATCTTGTGACCCTGCTTCCAGACCTGACATGACTTCCTCCACTGAGGCTGGACCATGGTGTCACTTGATCCTGATCCATATTTGCTGAACTATAAGATGAAAATAATTTTCTTTTCCAAAGATATTCTTCACATTAAGTAATGATGTAAAATAGACCTATACATGATTGAAATAGTTTTTATCAAAGCATATGTTATTAAATAATTTTACTTAATGGAGTGAATTATTCTGCATTTAGAAAATTCAGATTCTCTAAAATGTAAACATCACCTAAGAAAATATAGATAAAACGAAGAATAAATCAGGATATTCATCAATTTTATGTGGCTTTAGTTTTTATGTAATACTTTTTATTTGGTAGTGAAAATTTTTAGATAAGAAACTTGCAAAAAATAATAATTACAATATAACTCTTCAAGTAGATTCTATAAAATTCAAGTTCTAGGAGAACAAATGAAGCTGATTGAAAAAAAGAAGTCAAGGAAACATCAAAAAAGAAATTATTAAAAAAAAACAAATAACAAAAAACAACGAAAGGGTTAAGCTATATTCTTGGGAGATAAGAAAAGCAAAGTAATTCTGGTAAGTTGCTATTCAAAAGGATGGAAATAAACTGGAACCCTCACACTTTGCTGTTCGCGATACAAAATGGTGCAGTCACTGTGGAAAGCAGTCAGAGTTTCACTGTAAGTATTCAACGACTGTACCTGTGTTACTTGACAACTCTACCTGCATGTACCTACACAATGTAAGTGAAGACCCTTGTCCACACACGTTTTTAGAAGTATTTGTTACCATAACCAAAAGCCAGAAGCCATCCCAATGTCACCAACTAAAGAAATGATAAGTCAAGTCTGATAAATCCAAAAAATGAAATATAGTTCAGCAATGGAGGTCATGAGTCCAACAATGAGCTGACACTGAACAATTCTATTTGTAAGAATAGTTCAAAATAGACAAATATCTTTAGACAGAGCTAGGGAATGACAGCTAATTGGAATCTCTTTCAGAAAAGATGAAAATATTTGCCTTTTAAAAAATATTATTTGCGGGCCCGGCGCGGTGGCACAGTGGTTAAGGTCCTCGCCTTGCACGCCCGGGATCCCATATGGGCGCTGGTTCTAATCCCAGCAGCCCCGCTTCCCTTCCAGCTCCCTGCCTGTGGCCTGGGAAGGCAGTCGTAGACGGCCCAGAGCTTTGGGACCCTGCACCTGCGTGGGAGACCCAGAAGAAGCTCCTGGCTTCGGACCGGCTCAGTTCCAGCCGCTGCGGCCGCCTGGGGAGTGAATCATTGGACGGAAGATCTTCCTCTCTGTCTCTCCTCTCTGTATATCCGCCTTTCCAATAAAAATAAAAATAAATCTTAAAAAAATATATTATTTGGTTAATTATTTGACAGAATTACAAAAAAAAAAACCTCAAAAAGAGAATGATCTCTTCCATCTGTTTATGATGATGGCATCTCACATAACTGAAACAAAATGCTGACTAGATCAGGGAGGCCATCTTCCTCACGCATACTAACCCGGCAGATACACCATTAATTGTTATCATACTGTGACATTAACAGCAATATCCATTTCCAATGAGTGGTCATTTCATAACAACCATTCCTGCTGAAAGTCTCACAGGAGACCAGAGGAGATTTGGGAAAAGAGTCTCAAACACATCAGATGGCTTTTCTCCCATCAAAAAACACTTGATGTATTCAGTTGATTCTTGAGAATGACCTCATTTGAAAATCTCATGAAAATAGCATTGCAGAAATTCACTGGCAGGCAAGAAAGAAAAACGAGGATATAATCCCAGGGAACTGGTAAACAGTTATCACAAAGCAGACACAACTTGGTACTTCAATAACAATGACACAGTGATATATTGTAGCTAACATTATACAAACATCGATGGGAGATACAAATAGACCTGGTATTCATGTGATTGAAGTGGGAATGCTTCCAGAACAAGTTAACACTAATTGTAGTGATTTTATTCAGACATTTAAGAGTACTAGCTATAGTTCAGAAACAGTGACCAACAGATCTTTAAAATAATAATTGTAATTATAACCTGTAGTATGAAGACAGTGACTTTTCTCAGTGACTCAAGGCATGAGATGACACAGTTAACTTACATGATGAAAATATTGATGATTGTGGGATTATATGCCATGGTAATGTATTATCTTGGAACTTCGGCACAGTCCTTCCTAATCCTTCTGAAATAATGTGTTACTGGTTTATGCATTTATAATTTAAGTTTTATACAGCTTACTCTATGTAAAATTTTCTAGACCCTTGCAGGAGAGAGAAAACTTTCTACTGCCAGGAGCTTTATAGATGTTTCTACAGCATCACACCATACAGTATTATCATCTTAAAAATCAGCCAGTATGGCCCAGTACAGTAATGTAGCAGGCTAAACCTACCACTGAAGTCCCAACATCCATTTGAACATCAGATCAAGTCCCAGCTGCTCCAGTAGAGATCCAACTCCCTGCTGATGGCCTGGGAAAGCAGCGGAGGATGGCCTAAAACCTGGGGATCCTGCACTCATGTGGGAGACATGGAAGAAGTTCCTGGCTTCCAGATTCAGACCAGACCAACTCTGACTATCAGCCATTTGGGGAGTTAAACAGCAAATGGAATATCTTAATCCCTCCTCTCTCTGTAAGTGTGCTTTTCCAATAAAATATTTAACATGTTAAGAAAATTATCCAGATTCACTGAATTTTGAGAACTTTCACCAGTTGGATTGACAAGACGAGAAAAGACCAAATGATTTTAGGGGCCCTATACAGACCACACATTTCCTGTTCCTTTATAGTCAGGACACTAAACTTACACTTGTTTCGGTCTACTAAGGGTTCTGAGACCACTATACTGGTTTAGTGGACTTTATAAGCCTGATGGAAAGGAAACAGACCACAAGACAAGCGTGTGTTAGCCAGAGGTGGGAAAGTACATTCTCTCGGCTGTAGAAATCCAATTAAATAATTTGGTATGACCCTGCCAAGACAACTATAAATAGCATTTGAAGTTCAAAAATCATTGGCAGGGTAATTTTTAAGCTGATAATTTTATGAGGTTCATGAACCACATTGAAAATATCCAAATGGCCCTTGGCAGAAAAAAATATTCTCCCCTGTACAGAAGCATTTCAGACAAAAAGGGCTTGTCTCTGAGTGATACTATTATAGCAGAAAGAAATAATGTGAAACAAAATATTTTTAAAGCCTTAATTTCTTTTATGTATGGATGGGCACTTTATCAGTTTTCAAAACATTATACTCACATCTTCAGATATAAATAATGTTTAAATTTCAAGTTAATGTAAGTGTAAGTGGTTTCTGTTTCTAAAAGCTTCCTCCTATCATATCACCAACACCCAACCAGCTTCACCACCTTTCACGCAGTTACAACATTCCTTCTGGTTAAGTACTGTGAAGGAAAGCATTTAACACCATACAAAATGTCTGGGGCTTACCTAATTTCAGATACTTAAAATCCCTGAGATCTATATTCCGCTATGTTGAAAATATTGGTGCAAGTTTAGTGAATGATGTTTCAGCAGAAACTTCCCAATCATGGAAAACAAAAGCAATAACACAAAGAAATAACAAATTAGCTATGAGATAAAAGATGAAGTTAGAGAAATTTTAAATGTTAAGTCCACAAAAGAAGATAATTTGTTCTAATATGTGAATATAATAATTGCTTTATATGATAATAAGTATGCAAAAAGATATCTACTCTGGACTGGTGCTTAGTTAGGAAGAAAATGGCAAAGAAATCAGCATTGTGTGACTGGCTAGTTTCCTTCATTAAGATGTGATATTAAACAGGTTTATACAATTTTATTTCCAGAAATGACTTTTAAAATTATCAACTTAAACCACTTCATTAAAACGTGTGAAAAGCCAAGCTTTATAAAGGTCAAGTAAATATATCAAGAAAGGTCTTTGATTAGTGCCCCCCTACACATAACGATTGTGCCATGTTCTCTATTTCCATTGTTCATATATGACTTACTTTCTTTATTCTATTCTGTCTCAGATGTTTGCATCAGCTATAAGCAAGACACTATGTTTTATATAATGCATTATCATTTCGAACAGTGAACATTTTAAATGAATGTTTCTAGTTCATCCCATTATATCAATAATAATAAAACAAATCAAAGCAAATCTCAGATGAATTACATACATTCATTACCCAAGATCACAGAATTAGTAAGTACAAGGGCGAAAAATCAGATACAATAAAGTTCTCACTTAAATCCATTGTAATATCAGTACATAATGATGCATTTCTAGCTTTATGATTGCTAAAGGTCAAAGGCAAAGTAGTGAGTCTGTGGCTTAGGAAATCCACATTGATACTGAAATACGCCTAGTTTGACTCCAAGCTCCACTACTGATACAATGTCTCAGGAATGTACACCTTGGGAGGAAACAGATGGTGGCTCAAGTACTTGGGTCCACACATCAATGTGAAAGACCTGAACTGAGTTAAAGCCTCCTGGCTTTGGCCTGGCTCAGTCCCAGCTGTATGAGTCTTTAAGGAGTACATCAGCAGTCACTAATTTGTCACTTCTTTCTCTCTCTTCCTCTCTCTTTCCATATATATATATATATATACACACACACACATATATATACATATGTGTTTCTGCATTTCAAATAAACAAGTAAACCTATTTTTATTATTTTCATTTTTCTGTATTTTCTTGTTATTTTTGAGGCAGTATTTTTAAATTTACATTATAGTCATAGGCTTAATGCTTTGACTTTCTTTTATCATCCAGGATCATGGTATATTTCTGCACTTTTCAAAATCTTCTTCTATTTGTTTTTTCAATGTCTTGTAATTATCCTCATAGAGATCCTCCACATCTTTAGTTAGGTTTATTCCAAGATATTTCATTATCTTTTTTGTTATTTTGAAAGGTACCATGCCGATTAGTTTTTTTTTCCAGCCTTGGAGTTGTTTCCATACACTTAGGGCCACTGATTTCTGTTCATTTATTTTGTACCCTGCCACTTTGCCAAATTCTCACGTAAGTTCTAGCAATCTCTTCATTGAGTCTTTTGGTCCTCTTATGTATGGCATAATGCCATCTGCAAACAGAGATAGTTTGACTTCCTCTTTTCCATTTGAATTCTTTTAATTTCTTTTCTTTGCCTAATAGCTCTTGTGCACACTCCTGTCTCCTGTTGTGCTAGGTTAGGTTAGTTAACTGCAGGAAAACTTTGGGTTCCGGCAGCTCCTTCCCTGGCTCCTGTATTTAGTAATTGGATGCACAGAAACTGTTTTGTACAGCTCCCAATCTTATTGGACGATGAGAGCTTGAAAACCCCTGACTTCTGCAGTGGCTCCTGGAGTACAACAGGAGCTGCTGTCACCAAGACTGGGCAATAAAGAACTACTCCTAACATCCAACACTTGGGTCAGGTGTGGTAAAAATGAAGAAGGTAATTTAGCAAAGTATCCCATTGATTGAGTAAACATAGTATCATTTGGTACATAACAGTATTACCAACACACACACACACACACACACACACACACACACACACACACCCCAGAGAGTGATGTTTCAGTAAACATCATTTATTTGAGGCAAAGCAGAACATTGTAATGGGAGCATAGAACACTCTACAACAGGGGTTAGGAACAATATGACAATGTCACAAAACAGTCTGCCACATTCAAACATTTTAAGGGAAATAGAAAATTTTAAGAGCAAAACCAAGAAAATTATATAAGATAGAAAAGAAATGTTAATATTTCAATTAAGGATGAATGGAATTTTCCAGCTAAGGCTCTGAAAGTATATTAGTAAATCTGTGCTTTAGACAGTCTTGTAATAGTCACTATTGTGCAGGCACCTTTAAGAATTCTCTTTTCGGGCCCGGCGCGGTGGCACAAGCGGTTAAGGTCCTCGCCTTGCACGCCCAGGATCCCATATGGGCACCGGTTCTAATCCCAGCAGCCCCGATTCCCATCCAGCTCCCTGACTGTGGCCTGGGAAAGCAGTGAGGACAGCCCAAAGCTTTGGGAACCTGCACCCGTGTGGGAGACCCAGAAGAGGCTCCTGGCTTCAGATCGGCATAGCATCGACCATTGTGCTCACTTGGGGAGTGAATCATTGGACGGAAGATCTTCCTCTCTGTCTCTCCTCTCTGTATACCCGCCTTTCCAATAAAAAAAAAATAAAAATAAATCTTTAAAAAAAAAAAAAGAATTCTCTTTTCATAACTTTCTGCCATTACTTATTTATTAGAGATTAGCTTTGAACACTAGCTGATTAGCTTGATTCTAACAATATTTTCCTGTCTGTTCACAGTATGCATGTATATGTAACTATGTATGCAGATATATGTACAGATATATACATATATGTATGTCTACTCAGAATACATATACATGTATATATGCACACATACATGCACAAATACACATATGCTGATGTTCCTAACTAGGCAAAAAAAAAAAAAGCAAAAAGCAAGAAAACAGAAACCAAACAAAACAAAACCATAGCCACACCACTGCAGAAAATTTTAGTAGCAGTTGGTATTTCATAATCCTTCAATGGGCTTATGAAAGTGAATGTGTGCTGACTTGGAATTGAGGGCATTGTATTTGTCCTCCCATAATAATCCAAACAGCTATATGAAACAATGGCTTTCAGTTATTGGATAATAGGCAGTGCAGAACTGTAATTCCTGAGAGAGGGAAAACAAATGAGATAAGCCTTGTAATTCCAACAGTTCACTTTTTAGTTTCTAGGCAACATTTATGAGCTGACGGCCAAAGTTCAGAGGCCTCAGTAAGTCTAGAAGTATTTAGAGTTTGAAGATCCTGAGGTGCCCACAATTTGTGAGACAGACTGCTGGAAAAAAAAAAAAAGAACTACACAGGTACACAAGCACCAGAAAGCAACAGGTCAAACAATGTGCTAGTTCATTAAAAAGTACGAACAATTTGTTCTTACAAGCAGAGTTGCAGAATTCTAACATAGATTAATAGGGAACAGATTTGCATATTTTGACCAGGGGAAGCTGGTGGAAATAGTGGAGGATGCACATTTTCAGGGAAAGATCAGAGAATCTACAGTGGAAAATAGAGAGCAGAGAGACACCATGAAGACATCTGAAGAGAAAGTAACCCAGTGGCCAGCAGAAACACCACCAACCAGGTGGGGGAAGGCTCACAACCAGCGTCGCTGGCAGTACTTTACGATGTAGAATCAGGTGGACAGCACAAACTTTGGCCCTAGACTGCCACTACGGCAGAAGTCATGATGTCCCCAGCTTTTGTGGGGAGAGTCACACCTTCTTCCCATATTTTCCAACTCAGATGCCCAGATCAGTGAAGAGTCAATGCCACTTTGAAGGAAAGGACTTTCTGTGCTGACCACAAAATCTAGTGCTGCAGCTAACACTGCCCAACAAAGAATACAGTGAACTACAAAGACTTGGGACTCCGATTTGAGCCAAGGAAGGGTTCGGGCAAGTTGTGAAGCATCATGGGGGGAAAAACCCCCTATGGCAAGTTATTCTGCTCAACAATGTCAAGCAACCCTCTCTCTTGTTTTAGAATCTGAAATTCCCCTATTCCTTTAATTCTATCTCACTATACAATAATAAATAGCCCTTTTTTGTTGTTCTAATATCCGGCCTTACATAATTTAGATACTATCAAAGCAGAACCTCTGGTGAATGAATCATAATTAACTTTTCTTCTGAACACTCCAGCTGTTCCTAAAACAATTTTTGTTTTAATTGAAAGAAGTAGGACATAGGACTCATGTTTACATTTGGCAGAGTGTGTGTACATCTTAAAGTGCTGCATACTTATATGGTCATACAGAGAATTAATAATCAAGGCTAAATATGACACATGGCAATTTCATTTTATGTGCTTTGGGTCCATTATTTCATTAACATATGTATAGAAGGACTATGGAACTGAAAACAGAATCATTTTATTGCATCACGAATTATAAGGGCTGAAAGCAAGAACATGTTCCCCAAACCAAATGTAGTTATGCTATAAAGTGACAGACAAGCAATGCCTTACTACTGTCTGCATTAAGATGCATTCTTCAGGGATACAGCTTTCTCAAATAGAATACAACATATCGAGAAAAAAGAATTGCTTACTATAATTTGAACAGGCCTGGGACACTCCTGGAAGGTGTAAGATAGTCATACAGAAAATGATAGTTTTTATTTTGAATATTAAATGTTTATAATATAAAGTTATATAACAATGTAAAGCACTGGTTCACAGATCCAATTTAACAGGTTAGGAAATGGCGTTTGGAAATTGAGGTTCATCTTTGAATGTACAGCTAGTTAGTGGGAAAAACTTCACTTAAAAATCTACATTTCAGTGCATTACTCCAACCATAACAAAAAAGTTCACACTGTACAGGAAACAAATATTTGCTTTCCAAAAGCACCTAACATTAAAATAAAGAAACTAAAGGAATTTTTTTTTTATTTAAGATAATTAATGGAAGAACTTTTCATGTAATTGGGTCTCTGAGTATGGAGTAACTATGTCTGTATAATTTCCTTTGTTTCCTCAGAGTCATTAAAATACTATTCCTAACTTTAGCACATCAACATGCAATTTTATAAAAACTTTAGCTTAATCGGGCATATAAGACTTACTCTAGAAATAATAATGCCCAAATATTTTGAATGTCCTATTCTATAAAGAATGACATGTAGATGAAATTATTTCATTCAATTATCTTAACACCATTTAGGTAAGTAAGTTTTCTAATTTATCAAAAGAATGAATGGAGACATGGTGAACTTTCCAAAGAAGCAACTTCCCAAGGTCAATATTTCATTTCAATATTCCAAATTGGATAAAAATATAGTAAACACAGGATTTGCACACAAAACTGACTGGTTTCATGGCTTCAGCTGTTAGTTTGCAAAATCAATACGGAGCACATAATCCTCCATTCATCAATGGCAAACATTCTTTTCTCTTCATTTGACAGTATCTGATTTTTCCTTCACCCTTTCAACTTGTTTAGCCCTAAATCTGGTCTTACTCCCTTGTAATTAGTTTATTTTGTTGTTCCTATTCTACTTGTCCTAATTATATGCTTCCATCTATTCTTCGAATTATTCATACAAACTTGTCTGTCAATATCTTTAATTTATTTCACGTATTACATTAATAGACATCACAGATGTGATCATTCAAAACAGAGGTCAACAAACTACAGCGCGTGTGACAAATCCAGACCTTCCCTTGCTTTGATAAATTATACTTTAAAAAAAAGTTACATTCAACATTCAACTCTTATCTATTATTGCTTATAATGAAAACATTCCAATTGAGTAGCTGTGTTGGTGATCTTGTGGCATGTAAGTCTTAAAATATTTATTATCTGGTTCTTCAGAGTCAAAAAAAAAAATGCTGGAAGTCTCATTAGCAATCTAGAAACTATACCCAAGCTATTTGTTACTGTCAGTATGCAAGAGAGTACAGAGACTAAGTGTAAACATTTGGAAACTTGTGTTGTAATCTGACAGGTTAATAGCTTAGCTTTGAATCTAATAACAGAAAAAATCTGTTGCTTTGTTCTTCTTTAAAGATTTTTTTTATCATACTGGAAGTATATTGCACTTACAGACTGAAATGAAGAAAAGAAAAATACTTCTTTTTTACCACACAGTGTGGGAAGATCTAGAGTAAGCCCTTTCTCTAGCTATTGACCTGGAATTATGAATAAAGTAAATGTCTTTAAATTTTATTTGAACATTTTACCTAATTTTCTTTTCTTTTTCAAGGACACCACCAGTATAGAAAGAAACTACAGCTCAGGTTAGTGAGTAGTTATGGGTCAGCTATGAAGAAATGTTCTTCATGAAGTTAAGTAGATACTAGTCTATATGTGCAAGGGATATGTGTATCTCAAAGAAAATGAGATGCTTTAAACAAATGTATGCACATCGGATGAGGACTCAAGTCCTAAAACCAGAAACCAGACTCAGCTGGGTCTGCTTTAGTCCAAGGTGTCCTTGCCTGCCCTTTCTCAAAAGGATTTCACAAAACTAAGGGAGCAATACCAACTGGTCAACAAGGTTATAAACTCCTGATTGAAGGAATCCTTTGAGACTCCAAAGGATTGCTTAGGGAAATCTGACACCCAGACTTTCCCAGGAGAGGGTGTGGGGGAGAAGAAAAAGAGGCTAAGGTTATCCATATTCACAATCATACAAACCCCAGACTGATTGTGGAATGGACCTTCAGTCCTTTCTTGGAGATCTATCTAGTTAACTAAGTTATGAATCCCTGTTCCTTCAATTTTTAAATAAAAAAAAATGTTAGCTGCCCTTTTGTCTATTGCTCAAAGGCTACATAATTGGTCATCAATAAAATAGTCCCTGGGTTTAAATCATTGATTATGTCTCAGTGTATGGACCAGGAACACTCCTAAATTGTGCCAATGGCATTATGAGAAGGTGATAATTCTGAAATTTTTTTTCCCTTTTCTACCATCTCTGATTTCCTTTCAGCACACAGTTCTGGATGTACATGGCTGGGGAAACTGGAAGCATGACTAAGGGGGTAAGGCCAAAGTGACTCTTTTGTGGAACACCCAAAAGCAATTTCCCTGGATACCCAGGAGCCAACTCGCCTTGACCTGTATAAAGGCATCCCTACTTGGTGGAGAGAAGGTGAAACCCTAAAGCTCCCCATGATTATCCCTCCCCTTAGACCAACTCCAGTACTCCAGAGGACACTCTGAGAATGATGATGGTCTCTGTGCCTCTTCCTTCTCACTTGGAGACCTTTCTTGGTCTCCAAATAACAGAATGATAGACTAATGGCTGCTTATTAAAGACTATACTATTATAATAATATGGAAAAAACCCAGTTGAGGAGCGAGAATTTGGGGAGAGGGTAAGGGAAATTCCAAAGCCTATGGAAT
Source organism: Ochotona curzoniae (assembly GCF_017591425.1). Lineage (NCBI taxonomy): Eukaryota > Metazoa > Chordata > Mammalia > Lagomorpha > Ochotonidae > Ochotona > Ochotona curzoniae. The sequence continues at coordinate 67,244,086 of NW_024466599.1, forward strand.
TGTTTCATAAAATTAAAAAAATAAAAGAAATGGAAGGGACTCATGTGGTAGCATAGTGACATAAGTCTGCCTTGCACATGCTTGGATCCCATATAGGCACAGGCTCGTAATCCAGTGGCCCTGCTTCCCATCCAGCTCCCTGCTTTTGGCCTGGGAAAGCAGTCGAGAACAGCCCAAAGCCTTGAGGCCCTGTTCCCACGCGGGAGACCTAGAGGAGGCTCCTGGCTCCTAGAATCGGATCGGCTCAGCTCTGGCAGTTGTGCCCACAGGGGAAGTGAATCAGAGGATGTAAGTTTTTCCTCTCTGTCTTCCCTCTCTCTGTACTGACCTTCCAATAAAAAAATAAATAAATCTCTAAAAGTAAAAAATAAAATAGAAGAGAAAATTTGGGGTGCTTTCAATCCACAAATATCCTAGAAGAAATCTTTGGTCTTCCTTTGCTGGTGGATCTAGCCAGACTAACTGCTAAAAGATGGCAAAAAATGATTAATAGAAAAATGTATAAACTATGATAGCACCTTACAATTGAATTTTAGTAATTTCAAGGTAACTCAGCTCACTTTCAAACTGTTTACCTAGGCATTTTGGTTCCATTTGTCTTGCCTGACAGCCCAAGGTTGTTCACAATCCCATCTCCTTTATCTCAAATGTTGAGAAGTGCAAGAAATTTGTGTTCAAGGATTTTGTTTCCCATAATGGCAACTGACTAAAGAGATGCATATTTTGTATTCTATTGAAGTAATCATTTTTGTTCTTTGCTGTCTCAGTTAAGATCTAAATATTAGGAAAGAGTTTTAAAAGAGCCAAATTTACTTAACCTGAAATATGTTAACTCTGATCTATAACTAGTTAAAACCACTCTGACTAAACGAATTGGTATTATTTCACAATGTTGAAAAAATCTTATCATTTTTAACTTTTTTTAATTTATGAATTTATTTATTTTTTTACATTTTTTACTATTATTATTATCATTTTATAATACAATTCCACAGGCTCCTGGCATTTCCCTTATCCTCTCTCCAATTCCCTCCCCCCCCCACCTAGTTGCTCTATATCATTACTAAAATATAGTTCTTCATACTCAGTCATATGTTCATCATTGCAGGCATGGACAATGGCAGAGAGTCCAGCATCCTATTGTCAAGATATAGTAAACAGTTTCATTGCAAGTCCATCTTTGTCTAGAAGTAGAAATGCATACTACATTGTATCCTCACATCTGGATATGTTAGTCTCCAATTCACAGCTACTGTACATCCCCTCAAATGAAAAGTCATAATACAAAACAACAATTAAAAGAAAAATTGAAATTTACAATGCCATGCAGTCAAATGACATGTTACTAGGTAACAGTCTCCTTTACACAGCTGCTATACATCCCCTTAAATGAAAAGCCACAAAACAAAATCAACATCAGGAAGGAAAAAGAAATTAACAACACCATGAAGTTAAATAACATGCTACTAAATGACTAACGTGTAGCTGAAGAAATGAAAATCAAGAACCTTCTTGCAGAAAATGATGCTGCTATATGATGAGTCATTGAATGATTTAATCAGAAGAAAGTGTTTTGAAGAGATGAAACTAACAGAAAACAACAAAACCCATGCAATATAGTTTCCACTGATTTTTGTTGGTGAAGTGTGTCTCTTCTAGACAATACATAGATGGGTTTTGTTTTGGAATCCAGTCTACTAATCTATGACGTTTGATTTAGCTAAAGCCATTTACATTCAGGATTAATATGTATGGATGGTACTTTGGTCCTTTCATTTTAGGAATGGGTTGTTCAATGGTTTAGTCTTCTGTTGTCATTTTACTGGGATGTTCTCCCCATTTGCCTTTGGTTTTGGTTGGTGCTATGGCTCTTCTCTGTCAAGAGAATATATTGAAGTAGCATTTGTAGGGCAGTTTTGGAAGAGGCAAATTCTTTTAACTTTTCTTTACTCTGGAAGAGTTTTATTTCATTTTCAAAGACAAAAGAAAGCTTTGCTGGATATGTTATCCTAGGCTGACAATCTTTTTCTTTTAGAATCTGGAATATATCACTCTATTCACTTCTTGCCTGTAGAGTTTCCTGTGAGTTTAATTGGCATTCCTTTATGTGTCAATTGATTTTTTTCACGTGCACATTTAAGGATCTTTTCTTTATGTTCGATTGAAGAGAGCTTGATGATCATGTGTCCTGGTGAAGATCACTTTTGATCAAGCCTGTTGGGAATTCTGTGTCCCTCCTGGATCTTATTTCCCAATTCTTTCTCCAGATTAGGGAAATTTTCCTTTATTATTTCAGTACATACATTTGTTAAACCAGTTTCTCTTTTTGCACCTTCTGGGACTCCCATAACTCTTATATTTGGCCTCTTAATAGTGTCTTTCAATTCTTGAATCCTTTTTTTGGCCTGATCCAGCTCTGCTTCCAGCTTCTTGTTTGCTTCTCCCTGGTGACAGGAAATATCTTTTAATTTAGAGATTCTTTCTTCTGCTTGCTTCCTTCTATTTTGGAGACTCTCCACTGTACTTTTAATTTGCTCTACTGAGTTCTTAATTTCTGATATATCAGCCTTGATTTGCTTTGTTGTTTCCTTAAATTCTTTGAACTTTTGTATGTGCTTCTCATTGTTGATCAGAAGCTTTAAAATGAGCTTTATGAATTCTGTGTGCCCCATTTTCTCAATGTCTTCCTCTGTGAACTCTGAGGTTGGCATAGGGTTTTGCTCCTTTGCAGGGGTGTTTTCAGTAATATTCATTGTGCCTTTGTCTCTTCTTTTGCTCATGATCATTGTACTTCTGGTTAGCAGAGTCTTCTTGCAACAGGTTTCTAAGCTATGTCACCCACAGGTATACAATGCAATTTTACTTATTGTAGTTGGTACACAACTCTTTGCTTGCAGCCACTTGTGCCACAACCTCCAGCGAGTTCCAGGTCTTGGTTCTTATATTAGGTTTCCATTGTGGTCTTCCCAGCCCCAGCTCCTGGCTCACCACTCTCCTCCTCCTCCTGTGATACCATGCTGAGGCTGCACCATTATCTGTGCAACCTTTCTCCCACTTTCGGTTGGAGCAGGTCCCAGGATTAGAGAGACACCAGGCGTCCTATCTAGTTAGGTTGTTGGTGGCACTGATCTTGTCAGAACCTGTTGGACGTTAGGTTTGGGTGCCACACGGACCTATTTTGACCTGTACGATGCCACAGTCGGTATTATTTTCCTGCGGGACCAGTGCAATCCACGGACCTCAGTGACTTCTCGTGAGCTCAGCACATGCTCAGCACATGCACAGTTCACTGTTGTCCCCTGCAGTCCTAAAGTGTCTATCACAGTGTACAAAATGGCACCTGACATACCACTACTAGAGTTCTTGATCTGTTGGCCTTCAGGTCTTAGGGCTATCTATACCTATCTTGGGTGGAACCTGTAGAATGCCACACTGATGCAGTTCACTGAGTCAGAAATGAGTTCACTCCAAGCTCAGTGTATGCTCAGTCCTTTCCCTTGCCGTTGCTGTTGCCTCCTTATGCTTAATGGTGCCCAATATGGCTCTAGGGGGCTGACTGAGCTGTGAAATCCACCCTGTTCTTGCACTGTCCATCTGAGATCTGCTGTCTGTCTCTGCTCCTAGTCAAATCAAACGGACCAGCAGGACAGACAGTTCTTTATCTGGGCTCGTCTCCTAAGCTCCCAGTAAAAGTCCCTTCCCACCTGGTTGCTGGTGGAGTTCCTGAAAAATCTTATTTTAACCAGATATTTTAAACCCTCTTGGTGTCTTTGATGGGCTTCCTAAGAAGCAAACTTCTAATTTCTTTAGAATTTCATAGGCCTAGAAATGCCTAAGATATATCAAAGAATATCATATGTAATAACTATTTAGGCGATTTGGATTGTTTTGAAGGTATCTACATGGTATGAAATCATCCAAAGCTTATTTATGCTAATACAGACATGTTATTGACACATATGTTCTAAGAACTAAATAAAATTTATACAAATGTTTTAAGGTCCAACAACAGCATTATGATTCTCCATTTTTTTTCTTCCATAATGTATTTAACTATTATAACTAGCGGGTTCATAAACTGATATCATACATTAATCCTTTAAATTGAGGTTTTTCTGTTCTTTTAATAACTGACTGTAATGAGGCTTTTCTGCATTTTAGTGAAAGATCTTTTATGTTTTTCTGTTGCCATTATTGAATTTTAATTATTTGGGAAAACTGAGTCTTAGGAAAATTAGCATTATTTGCATGATTTTTAAAAATGTCTGAGTGAATGTTATAACTTTGATTAGAATAGCTCCGCAGCTTTGGTTACACATTCAGGCTAGATTACTCCTGCAAGAGTATAACATCTTATTTTCTGATTTTCGACAGCTTTTTGATTCAATTTAGATTACTTAGAATACATCGTTGGGTTATAAAGTGATGCTAAATTTTTGATCCACCACATGAGACTCCAATTTTGGATTTCACTGAATTGAGGGAACAATATCAATTGGTCAGCAAAGTTATGGTCATTGGACAAAAGGAATCATTTGTTTCTCCCATAGATAAGAAACTTGGTGGTTAACGTTGTCCAGGGTGTTTGTTTAGGATAATTCCACATCTGAAAAACAGAGTTTCCCAGAAGAGAGAGAAAGGGACAAGAAACAAACCTATACTCATATTCATAAAAACTCTAGTCTGAATGGGATCTATCAGTTCTTTATACTAACATACATCCTGGTCTATCAGGTATAGGATTTTTTGTCTCTTCAACTTTTCCATAAAATCATGTGTGAATTATCTTCTCCTCTGCTTGTTCATTGTCTACATACTCAGTGAGCAACAGAACAAGTCCAAAGGATCAAGTCTATGGTTACATTCTCTCTAGGAGAAAATATGATTCTGTCTTTTGGTAAGATATTGGCTCTTCATGTCTTGTTTATTTGTAATTAATTTAAAAATTGTTAATGTTGCCATATAAATGCAATGTGTCATCTAGCTGAATGGTTTCACATGGCTTTTATTTTACCTTCAATTAAATCTCACACCAACTGTACTTGTATTTTATGATAGAAGCACACTGATACAATTCAAAATAAGTATCTGTTCTGCCTTGTCTTCTTTCACATTTTCAAAAACTACTTATTAACAAATAGTTTAAAAAGTACAACTTGCAAAAACTTTATTTTCAGCAGGGTTGCAACCAGGTTCTGGCGTCCCCATGATGAGACTCTTCCTAGTTAAATTCTTAAATTTACTTTTCCAGCCCAAATGCTTGGTAGATTTTTTTGTTGTTGTTCTTGCTATTACTTTGTTGGTTTTAAAGATTTATTTATTCAGTTAGTTAGTTAGTTATCTATCTTTCTATTATGGGACAGTCAGATTTACAGAGAAAGAGATACAGAGAAAAAGATCTTTCATCGCGGGTTCACTGCCCAAGTAGCCGCAATGGCCAGAACTGAACAGATCTGAAGCCAGGAGCCAGGAGATTCTTTCAGGTCTCCCACACAGTAGCAGGTCCCAAGATTTTGGACTGCCCTCTACTGCTTTGCCAGGCCATAAACAGGGAGCTGGATGGAAAGTAGAATAGCTGGGATAGGAATGAGTGCCCATATGGAATCCCAGCACGTAGCCACTAGGATATAGCACTAGGCCTGGTAGAAAGATATTTACCACTTTCTTGTTTGAGAGATGGGTACAATTTATAGTCAGCAACTAAATCTCACATTGTCACATGACATACTCATTAGTAAATGTTTCAGGAATGGTCCCTTTGATTTTTGGGCCTCAAATTTTATTACACAGAAAAGCAAGAACAGATGTTACATATCAGAAGCACACTATGAAGGAAAGACCAAGCACTTCCCTGTGTTTTCTAAACTAAGGTTAATTTTCTACAAATATTGCTCCATTTTACCCTTTGTCTAACCGCCTGTGTCCTTGACCTAAAAATCCTTGACACTGTTTTCTTTACTTCTTGTCATAGTAAGGAGGCTGTTATTAAATCTCCCAGTTATTAGCATAGTGAAAATTCAAACTCTTTCAAATATTTATTTCAGGAATATTCATTATTTTTGGAAATGACTGCAAGTCATGCTGGATTACATTAAGTATCAAAGTATAAAGAGGAGTGAATTCAGGTTTATGAGGAAAACTGAAATTTTGCTACAAAAAGTAGTAAGGAATTGGCCTCTCAGATATTTTTATCTTCCATATTTACCTGAATGTAGCCTGACAACCCCAAAATAATTCCATTAACATAAAGTGAAGCATCTTAAAATTACAGCAAAAAAAATATCTGACACAAGTGGGTTGGTTATAATTCCACAGAAAATGCAACTGCCCTGGAGAAAACTTTTGATATGGAAAACAGCTCAGCTTTATCCCACTGCCTCTCACAATTAGCTCTTTTACTAAATGGGCCTATTAATCTCAATATTTCCAGAATAATTGTTCGTGGCTCAGTGATATATAGTAATGCACCATCTGCACATAAAATCTCTTTCTATTCTTTTTGTCTTGTTACGGGTGCATCTTGATGATAACACTATTTCTTATGGCAATGTATTTATAGGTAAATATCTAGGTACATAAGTTTTACTGAGCTCATGCAAATTTGCAATTTCAAATGTGTATCTTCTACTTTCATATTTCATACAGAACTTATCTAACAAAATTAACAAAAGTTAAAGTTTTATGTAAGTAGTCAGCCTCAGGTAGTAATCCTAGTCCACCTTACACTGGAGTTAGACACATAGTAGATGGTAAAGATAGCCAACTGAATTAAAAAATTTTTCTAAATGCTAAATTGCGGGCTCAGCACGGTGGCTTAGCCGCTAATATCCTCACCTTGAAAGTGCCAGGATCCCATATGGGTGCCGGTTCTAATCCTAACAGCTCCACTTCCTGTCCAGTTCCCTGCTTGTGGCCTAGGAAAGCAGTCAAGGATGGCCCAAAGCCTTGGAACCCTGCCAGCATGGGAGACCTAGAGGAGGTTTCTGGATCCTGGCTTCAGATCGGCACAACACCAGCCATTGTAGTCACTTGGGGAGTGAATCATTGGATGGAAGATCTCCTCTGTCTCTCCTCCTTTCTGTATATCTGAGTTTGCAATAAAAATAGATAAATCCTTTTAAAAATGCTACATTGTGCACTAGACTCAGTTATTGAATCAATACTCAATCAAAAGTCACAGATTACAATTGTGAAATGTGTGATACAAACAGGTAAAGAAAATTGATATTTGTGATAAAGAGTTAAAATATATCAATTATGAGTGAATGGATAATTTTGATTGTGAAACAACTACAAAAATAATCTTATATGTATTATTAAGGTTAAAACAGCAAATTAATCGCTATTTTTAAAATTGAATCAAATCTATTTTCATAATAATTCATGTCCTTCTAAGGCCAAATGATATCTACTATAGAGCAGAAAAAGGAGTAGTTATTAAATAAATCTTTTATACTTTTAGTGAGATGATATGCACTGTATAGAAAATGTGTGATACAATAAATTTTAAAACTTGTTTTTAGAATCATGAATTTTATTTACTCCTTGACAGTTTAAAATTTACTGCCCTACCTATTTGTACTTCTCTATTTATAGTGTTAATTCTTCATTTCTCTCTATGGATACTTAGTAGGTAGAAATTGTTTGGGTTTTGTCATAAACTTTCTCTCTAGATATCCCATCTCTCAGTGTTAAATAAATATAAAACAGGTTTCTCCAGAAATAAGTTGGATAAAACATATAGTTTAAATGGGATAGGTCAAATATTCTTTCTCATTTATATCTTCAGTTATTATCTTAGGAAAGATCATCATTGATCTCAGTTAGTAAATATACAGTAGGACCTTGGAAATTTAAGATCAAACACCTTCACAATATTTGGTTCACAAGGTAATCTTGTGCAAATAAAACCATATTTTGATAGCGGTCATGCAATTTTTTTTTTAAAGATTTATTTTTATTATTTTTTCATTGGAAAGGCGGATATACAGAGAGGAGAGACAGAGAGGAAGGTCTTCCGTCCGATGATTCACTCCCCAAGTGAGCGCAACGGGCCGATACTATGCCGATCCGAAGCCAGGAGCCTCTTCCGGGTCTCCCACGCGGGTGCAGGCTCCCCAAGCTTTGGGCTGTCCTCGACTGCTTTCCCAGGCCACAGGCAGGGAGCTGGAAGGGAAGCGGGGCTGCCGGGATTAGAACCGGCGCCCATATGGGATCCCGGGCGTGCAAGGCGAGGACCTTTAACCACTTGCGCCACCGCGCCGGGCCCAGCGGTCATGCAATTTTAACCACTTAGTTCCCAGTGCCTTAGCTATAAAGTTCTGAGGTCATATGTCATGATTTCAGTAGATGATGTGAACAGCTCATGAAATTAACCAAGATGAAAGAAAATTGTTTATATCATCATATAACTTATCTACAACACAAGTGTAATATAAGATATACTCATTGTATTCACTGCCTTCTTATCTAGCCAGGCTATCTTTAGCAGACTGTGGGGTGTGGCTGTTTGGTATAGCAGGTAGATGGCTCATAAAAAGTCTATGTATCACACCTTTTGAATATACTTAAATTAATAATTTTAAAAATAAAACCTGTTTATTGATTATTTATATAGCTAGTGTTTTCTTTAAATTATTACTTGTGTTTCTCTTACATGAAATTACTTCTCTATATGCTATATCAGAGCCTGTTGTCCATATCATCTTTTAATGGAAAGTAGATTTTATAATAATTTGATCCACTTACACATTAACAGCACAAAGAAAAGTGTTTAGAAAATTAATAATAGCTGGAAAAATCTTATTAACAAACTCTAGAAACAGACTTAAAAACCTACTCACTGACTCGTTTGTTTTTTGTCTTTGTCCATTTTTGGCCTTCATGTTCCTAGTATTTTTAATTTCTCATCTGACATTTATCACCAATTTTTCTCTCTCCTAAACATGTATTTCCAATTATAACATTATAAACACATATTAAACAAATAATTACCTTTATTATAACTTTTTAAATTATATATCTATATCTTTATCTTTACACATACTCATTACCCCACATACACATACACAGAGTGCCATCTCTCAGGTTCAAAGTCAAGTTAATAAAGTATTCAAGGCTTCTATACTGTGGCTCCCTCCCAAGTTTCTAACCACACTCATTTCCCAAGCACTCTTGCTGAGATACATCACTGTCTCCATGGCATCAAGAATAAAAACTCCAATCCTCTAAGTGCTCCCTAAGTGCCAGGAGCTATGCTAAGCATTTTAAAATCATCACCTCTCATAAGCTTCCTAGCTCTTCCGTAATTTAGCCACCATTATCCCATTCATTGTTAAAGTCACAATGTGGGAGCTGTGTTATGGAGCTTAGGCATGTTGGAGCCAGTATTTTGAGACCTATTTTTCTACTACAGATTCTGTTCTTAATGACAAACTTTCTCTGTCTATACATATTTTGTTCTTCCCATGTATTTATGGTACCATGTTTTGGCTGTCATGGATACCCTGTCCTTAGTTCTTGTGTGGTCTGTTTTTCATTTATTTTTAAGACATTTATCAGCTTCAACATTCAATTCAAATGCCATGTGCAACTTGATGCCCTGAGATGTAATTAAGTTCTTATTTTACACTTTCGTATCTCTTCATACCTCTCACACAGCAATCTGATTTTTTTTCTGTACTACTGTTAGGCATATGCAAACCTACTTTCATAATGCCAAGGATATTTATATCCCCATTAATGTCTGGTTTCCAAATGCATCCATTAAAAATCTCTGAAATGCTTCTATTAAGAAACAGAACAAAAACTACAAAAGAATAACTCAACATCTCAATGATATTACCTCAATTTCAATTGTTTGGAAAAAACTCAAAGATACATATTATGAGTTGTCAGAACTTAGGAGCTATAACAAAAGAGAAATGCCCAACTTTACTTACACTATCCTTAGCTTGAATCCCAGCGAGGAAAAAGGGCAATTTGCAAGTTACATTACTAATAAGTCTAAATCCAATTTTAGTCACTTTTCTAGAGCTGATAAGCTGGGGGTTCACAGACTATTTTCTGACAGGCATCAGTCAACAAGCAGCCTTCTGTCACTGTGTCTTCTAGCACCTTAAATAAACTTGTGCTAAGAAGGGAAGTTTATACTAGAAGGAAAGATGGGAAAAAAGAGGAGCAACAAAGGAAAGGAAAGTTTTGGAACACATTCAGCCCTCTGTATCCACAGAATTCTCTATCTATAAATCTCTTAGGTTCAATCAGATGTGGACAGAATGTATTTGGATAAAAAATATGACTGTATTGATCACAACAGGACTGCTTTCCTGTCATCATAAGTTAACAATACAGAGTTACAAAGCATTTATACTGTGTAGGTATTAGAAATAATTGAGAGATAATTAAAAGTATATTAGAGGTTACATGCAAATATTATCTTATTACATAAAAGACTTGAGCATTTGCACGTATTTGAAGTTTGCAGGTGAAGGGATGGAGCAGGAGACAGGAATCCGCAGATTACAACAGATGACTATACAATGCATAATTTAAGAAGGGGATAATTAATTTATATTACTCAAAATATTTTTCTTTATTCTCAAATAAATATTTTTATTTATTCTCAAAATAATTTTCTTTAATATACACGCTAAATTCCAGTAAATACAACGTCTTAGTCCATTTTCAGCTCCTATAAAAGAAAGAAAGAGACTGCAGAAGTTCTTTTTTCACAGTTCTGGGTCTTGGTAAGTTAAACATCAAGGTAGTAGCATATTTGGTGTCTGGTAAGAGCTGACTTTCAGGTACAAGAGGGAACTGTTTCACTGTGACACCACATTGTGTAAAGGCAAATGATTCATTGGAAGTTGCTTTTACAAGAGCACAAATTCTGCTCATAAATATTCAACCCCTATGATTTAATCACTCCCAAAGGCCCTGCCTCCAGTGCCAGCACAATGAGGACTAACACAAATTGTAAGGAGACACAAACATGATGCCTACAGCATACAACGTGTTAAAAGTAGTGGTTGTTAGAATACATTCAATCTAGTCTCCATTTATTTGTGAACTCATTAGAAAATTGTTTATTAACATGGGATGTTGCATGAGGGCAGGCATTTGGCAACTGGCTGATCCAGTCACATAACCAATTACTGTAGTTTAGCTCCCAGGTTCAGTCCCAATTCCAGCTTCCTATTTATGTGCATTCTGGAAGGCAAAGGTTATGGATCAAGCATTCTTTTTACTGTTACCTAAAGGGAAACACATATTTAGGTTCTGACAACCAGCTCCAGCTTGCCTCAGCCTTGACACATGCATTTGGGAATAAACTTTAAAAATGCATGGAATACTAATTTGATGTATTTTGAATTCATGAAAAATGATCATTCTGAGACAATATCAGAATATATGACAATATCATTGAAAGCTTTGTTCTTGTTTGCAACCAAAAGTTTAGGCAACCACCAAGCAGAGAGTTTGCTCCACTTTATCATTTGAAGCGAGATGTCTATCACATGGATGATGCTTTCTCCTGAGAATCACCGATTCTCTTTCTTTATGAGTTTGGACAACATGTCTACATTAATGTGGATGGTCTGCCAGTGTGACTTGATCTTCAACTTCATTTCACTCCTCCCTAAAATTATTTATCCACTTGTGAACCAGTGGTTTCCTTGAGCATTTGTTCTTATCAATATATATTAGCTTTTATCAATATATAATTAGCTTTTAACAGGATCAACAGTACCAAAAATGTATTTAAACTTCTAAATGAACCCAGTAGAACTGCAAGTCGCAAAAATAAACATCTCCCAAAGAATTTTATTTTGATATACTAGCAATGAACACACTAAAGAAGAAATCCAGAAAGAAATGTCATATCTCAGAATAAATTTAGCCGAAGAAGTGAAAGATCTCTACAATGAAAATAACCAAACATTGACAAAAGAAACATCAGTGACAAACAAAAAAGGGGAAGATTTTTATTATTAATGGATTTGAAGAACCAGTAATACTAAGATGTTCATACTATTTAAAATGTTAAAATGTTAGTTCTACAACATACAATTCATCTTCAAACAGCATTTACCTACTTTATACAATTGCAAAGGAGAAAAATCCTAAAAACTTATTTAGTATAGCAAATTACCCAGCTAGTCAAAGTGATTCTGAGAACAAATAAAAGCAATCTGTAGGCAACACTACCTGACTTCAAAGCATTCTGCAGAAGCTTTAGTAGTTAAAAACTGACAGATAGGTCAGGAAAACATAATAGAGTCAGAAATTAATCTACCCTCATACAGCCAACTGTGTCTTTCACAAAGGTGACCAGTTCATGTATTAAAATAATCTCTTCAACAAATGGTGCTGGACAAACAGACTATATAGAGAATCAAATAGACCCACATCTCTCAGCATGTACACAAATCAAATCAAGACGGATCAAATTTAAGACCTTAGATTATCAAGCTGCTTGAAAAAAAGATACAATCGAAACAGTAGAAGACATTGTTGGTGGTGATGATTCCTTGGATAGAAACCATAAATCACATGTAACAAAAACAAAACTAAACAAAGATTATGTCAAAATCAGAAGCTTCTCCACAGCAAAATTACCACCTGAATGAATATATATTCAACAGAATGGGTGAGAGAATTTACAAACTATTCATGTGACAAAGAATTAAAACCAGTATATACAGAAAAGCATTCCAATAACAACATTAAAGAACCCAGTCCAAAAAACAAATGAACAAAGGACCTCAACTTAGTTCTCATAAGAAGAAATGCAAATGGCCAAAACAAGAAAGAAAAAAAAGAAAATGCAAATCAAAAGCAATAATGAAATATCACATCACCCCGTGAACATAAATCAAATCCAAAAGACAGACTTACAAATGCTGACGAGAATGTGGAGAAAGAGGAACATTGACACACTCTGTGTAGAAGTGTCCAGCCAGTGTGGAAAACAGTATGGATATTTCTTAAAAAACTAGACACACTTGCCTATAATCCAGCAATCCTGCTTCTGGGTACACACTTAAAAGACAGAAATACATGGCATCTGAGAGATAGCTATACCATAATATTTATAGCAGCACTGTTTAATCACAGCCAAAATATGGAATCAACCAATGTGTCCATCATCAGATGAATGAATAAAGGAAATATTACATATACACAAATAGAATGCTATTTACTGTTTAAAATAATGAGTATACCATATAACTGAAGAACATTGTGTTGTTAAAGAATCTGAATAGAGGAAGAAAAGTATCAATGTGCTTCCTTGCATGTAGGAACTAAACATGAAGAAAACAAAGAAAAGAAAAAAAAAAGATCCATGTGCTTCGACATTGATACAATACAAAGTTTTTCCCAACTTTGAAAACAATAATTAAAAACATTTTAGTACTATAGTTTTAATGTCAGTACTTTGCATTTTACTATATATAAGTGAATAGGCATTTTTCCATTTGATTATTTTTTAATTTTTTTGCTACACTAGAAACTTTTTTACATTTTACTTGGTAAACTTTTAACTTTATGTGTGATTTTTGCCTAAGTTGCTCATTTTTTTGGATTGCAACTCTTATTCTCTACGTAGATAACTTCTGTTTTCTACTAAACTGTTTATTTCACTACATCATTTACAATCCAAATCAGGGCAATTTGTGGGGAAAAGAATGCAACTGGAAATTACGTTAGGTCAAAAAAATTACCTAAAGTGCTCCCAGAAAAATGAGTTGCAGAGAGAATTCATTTCTATAGAGGCTTGCATGACAGTACTGAATTATTGTGAACACATTTCTGTCAATCAGGACACTGAATTACAAATATGAAGACCAGCTCACTGAATTAAATGTTATTTTAATCTGTAATATTTAGCAGACACCTATTAGTTTGACTGTACAAATCAGCTTCTTAGACTTCTTAATGCATTTATTTTTGTTTTACATAGCTGCGATTTGATGCTATTGCTAAGACAGCAAAAAAAACACATCCAGATTTGAAGGGCATTTTTAAAAATTCATTAATTACTGACAAATGTAGGGGAAAAGAGATTTATATATGAATTCCAAACTTATAAATTCCAATAATCAATGATTATCTCCCAATGAAATCACTTATCATATGAAGAAAGAATTTTCTCTTAATTCTGGTTTGCCTGAAAATAGCATGGCAGTTTTAAATCTGAAAGTATTATGTAACTACTGAATATTCTAGTTGGTAGTTACATGTAGGTAGAATGTGTGAATTACAGATGTACAAATTAAAATTTTATAGGGAAGTAACATGGGCTGGAATAATTCTACATGGTAAAACAAAATTCTACCCTAATATTAAAACTGCCCATCAATTCAAATATTGTGGATTCATTCATTTGTGGAAAAATAATTCATGTTTAGATTCTAAGGAAACTTTGCAATTCTAACTATCACATCTTTATAAGAAATGGACATATTCATTTAAATAAAAGCAAAATATTTAACACACTAAATCTCAAAATCTATAAAACAAGTAGATTCTCAAATTTCTGCTGGTCTTTTTTATATTTTCCTTATATGAAAATCATAACACTTTCACTGGTGTAATTTAAGGATATGTAGCTTGGAGGACAGAGGAGAACTTTGAGGGAGAGAATGTATCTAAATTTGAGTTTTTCATATTAAACTTGTATATTCTTGGATCTCAGTGGTAAAACAGACTGCCTGGCTCAGCCCTTTTATGAACCCAGGGAATTATCATAGTAATTTTCTTGATTGACATCTTATAAACAAAGTATCTGGCAGGAAAAGAGAGTAAGCTTTCCTGTGCAAATGAAAATGACGGTTCTTGATTTAGGGCACAGGATCATTCAACAGAGGTAATGCTACAAAGATTGAAGTCTAAGCACACCTACCATAAAGAAGGCTTAGTAGAAAATGGGAGAACATCAGAATATTATATCCTGCAGGAGTCATTATGATGTCCTTCAGTAATTATAGGATCATGTTCAGAACCAATGATTCTGCTTAATTATATACAAGACTTTTGACATGAACTGGCTTTGAAGGTTTTGGTTTATTTAATTGCACTTACCATTATTATCAGTATTGTCTACTTTGTGTAGGTAATTATGCTGATCTGCACATTTTCTCTAATAGAACCTCATTTAGAAGGAATGATGAGTTTCCTATTGTCTACAAATCAATGAAAAAATCACATTAACCATATAATTTGCCACCAGGAATGACAGTGACACAGAAAGAAGAAATTAATGTTTTCATCCCAGAAAATTCCTTCTTTCCTATAGACTACAGAGATTTCTCTATCACTACTGTTGTCATGTAAGTTCTACCTCTTTTTATCTATCTTCAGTATTGGGTATTGATATGAACCTGGTATAATAAAATGAAGAATATCTACAATCTAAACACAAATATCTGTATAGACATAGGCATTAGTAATATAGCATATTATGTGTAGAAGTATTTTAAGGCATTTTATACAGTAAAGTATTTCCATCTTTTTGCAAAGTGCACATTAACAAATAATGGCTTCATTATTTCTTAGTTTCTGTATAAATCCCAATGTTCTTGCCAATGTCAAAACATTATCTTTTCCTGATGCCCTATTCTCATTGGTGAATGTTTCTCTGGAATACAGCCACAAAGATTTTGGATTCCATCTTTAATTCTTAATTAATTCAAAGCATCTATAAAAATTAGGAATTAAAACGTTAAGCACAATGTGTAGAAACTTCCCTCTGCATATTCAGGAGAATTTTTTGAAAATTTGCTGGGAATTGTTTTGTAGCCTAAAATATGATCAATTCTGGAGATGGTTCCACATATTGATGAAAATAAGATGAATTTTGCCCCTATAAGATGAAAGGTTCAGTAAATAAAAATTAAAATCCTTAGTTTTATTGTGCGGTGAGCTCTGTTGTTCTCTTGTCGCATTTATGCAATTCAGATTAGCTGATTTTTCTCCTCAGGGCCAATTTTTAAGCTGTGTCATCTACAAGTATACAAGTTGACTTCTCTGATCCCGTTCAGCACCCAGTTCTTTGTTTCCATTACTCTCACCACTCTCTCCAGTGAGTTTCACCCTGGGCTGCTGTGGTGTACTTCTGCCCTGGCCGCTGCAGCTGGCACTCTCAGGTTGCCTCTCTCTACTTCCCGGGATCCTGTTCTGTGGCTGCACATTTGTATGCTCAGCCTTTCTCCCACTCAGGATTCCAGTAGTACCCGGAGTGAGGGAGGCACCAGCTATGATATCAAATTATATCACAGGGCTGTCAGTTATCTGTTACATGGGTTTTGCTTTTTCTTTAATCTTCATGCCAGACTCTGCTGGTCATCATGCCTGGGGGGCAAACTAGACCAATTTTGGATGGAACCTGACCAGTGGTGGAGTCCTTTTAGATGCTGGAGTACCTGTTCAATACAGTGCTGCTCCTGTTTCTGCTGCTTCCCTTGTCCATGGATTTCCAGGTATGTCTCTGCTACTGGCCTGCCACCCACTTTTCCCAGGATTGTACCTCTCTGCCTTACTTCTGCTAATCCTTATCCATCTGTTTCAATATATTTTTGCCCTGTTCTGCAATCTTGTTCTCCATTTTATTATATTTCTCCAAAAACGCAACCTAGAACTTTAGCATTTTAACTGTTACTCTATTTTAATACATATATAATTGTAAATTAAAAAGTGGCAAAGTAGAGAAAAAATGTGGCACACATTTTGTTTGACTACTATTAAATGACCATCCTCACTTTTATTAATATAACAAATATTTATGTAGCACCTATTCCCACAGCACCAGTCACATTATCACCATTACTGGGACAACTACTTAAGCAGGGATTTGATTAAAAATACATTATTTATGGTAGATATTGCTTTGGTTCTTAACCAGGGGTGATGGGCTTATGGAAACTTACTTTATTATGAGTTCATAATGTAGGATTCATAATGTAGATATGATGCAAATATGCTTTTGAATATATCAGATGCTATGTTTAGAAATATACTTATAAAATTGAATAATTCAATAAAGCCTGAGGCCAGTTTATCATTTTATAAATCACTATGGGGGAAAAAATTTTCGAAATTTCTGTGTATTATTCAGCTTGAAAACTTGAATATATATAATTGACTCAGAAGTGCCAGAGTAATTTAAATAAAGATGCTTTCTTACTTTTTGACTTCTCATGAATTGAAGATGGCCCAGCCATTGTGATCTCTACCTTGATACTAGCTCTTGAATGTTTAGGATGTTAAAGATTTGAGATTCTCATTCCTTGTCTTGGAAAAGCCCTCTTTCATGGAAACATTCTATATGATTCCTTCTTCCTACAATACACTTCTCTGTTTTCTGTTATCCTCTGGTGGTTTTGATCCATCAAACACAAATCTTCAAGTGCCCAAAGACTTGATAAAAGCAAATTAAATAGACCATGGGGGAATTTTGTGTAGAAACACTGCTTTGTAAAAATAATTATTGTTAGATAATGATTTCCATAACTCTTCATTCATAAAAATTTGAAATGAAGCTGTTTAATGAAAATAGAGATATAGTATATACATTCAGATGTTGCAGAGGCAGTAGCAGCAAAGAACAAGCTTAAAAATAGTATGGTACTATTAATGATTTATGACTATGTTAACATTTAGCATATATTGGTAAAGTTGACATCTGTTTATTTGCTTGTTGTTCATGTCCTTCTGAACTACGATTTATTGCCTTTTGATTTTAGATAGAAAGAAAGATCTTCCATTTGCTGGTTCACTCCCCAAGTGGATGAAATGGCCAGAACTGAGCTGATCCAAAGCCAGAAGCAAGGAGCTTCTCCTGGTTCTCCCGTGTGAGTACAGGGTCCAAAGGCTTTGGCCCATTCTCTACTGCTTTCCCACAAGCAGGGAGCTGGATGTGAATTGGAACATCTGGGACATGAGCTAGCATCCATATGGGATCCCAATGGATGCAAGGTGTGGATTTAGCATCCAGGCTTTTACAAAGGACCCTCATTTTGATTTTTGAACCTTTTATTTAGTGGAGCATTAAGCTTTTGAAATATACAATGTAAATATGTTAAAGCATACAATGCAAATATGTTAAAACAGTTAATGATCAGGCAAATAGATAGGTTTTAAACAAAGAGAACATTGGGCCCGGCTTCTTGGCCTAGTGGCTAAAGTCCTGGCCTTGAACGCACCAGGATCCCATTTGGGTGCCAGTTCTATACTGGCAGCTCCACTTCCCATCCAACTCCCTGCTTGTGGCCTGGGAAGGCAGTCGAGGATGGCCCAAAAGTTTGGGACCCTGTACCAGTGTGGGAGACCAGGAAGAGGTTCCTGGTTCCCGGCTTCAGATGGGCACAGCACCGGCCATTGCGGCTCACTTTGGGAGTGAATCATTGGATGGAAGATCCTCCTCTCTGTCTCTCCTCTTCTCTATACATCTAAGTAATAAAAATAAATAAATAAATAAATCTTTTTTTTTTTAATTTTCTTTATTGGAAAGTCAGATATACAGAGAGGAGAGACAGAGAGGAAGATCTTCCGTCCAATGATTCACTCCCCAAGTGAGCACAACGGGCCGATACTATGCCGATCCAAAGCCAGGAGCCTCTTCCGGGTCTCCCACACAGATGCAGGGTCCCAAAGCTTTGGGCCGTCCTCTGCTGCTTTCCCGGGCCACAGGCAGGGAGCTGGATGGGAAGCGGGGCTGCTGGGATTAGAACCAGCGCCCATATGGGATCCCGGGCGTGCAAGGTGAGGACCTTAACCACTGTGCCACCGCGCCAGGCCCAATAAATAAATCTTAAAAAAAAAAAAAAAAACAAAGAGAACATAATTTCTGAGTGTACCAATACTGGAAGCAAAAAATGAAAACCCACATTTGAGTGATTACGAAGAATATTGACTTGAGATTTCATAATATACCTTGCTTAGTAATGATGTGCCCTCTTGCTGAAAACACTTCACTTTCTTCCTCCATTATTTGGTTGCTTTATATTTTAACTTTTATGTGAGGTCATATGGTAGCAGTGCAGTTGCAGAGGCAATTTCATTGTGTCAAATTACAATAAGCTTCCTATCACTGAAGGTTACTTATATTTGTTTCTGATCCTTGTTGCCTGAAAGCACCAAACCAATACAGCAATTCAAAGTATAAGTGACTTGCATGTTTGAAAGACATTTTAGAATTAGATTATTTTCTAGTACCACATGCACAGGTTAAATTCCTTCCACTGCTTCCCAGTAGAGAATTCTTTCAATTCACTGTGCTCCCTATAAAAGTAAACTCACTGAATTTCAAGAGAGCGAGAAGGATACAATGTAATCATTTAAGGATCAATTAAATAGGAAGATGCACCCAATGCCATTTATTTTAAACAAATATTAATGGATCTACAGGGAGACACAGACTCCAACACCATAAAATTAGGAGGTTTCAGCTTACCACTTCTATCAATGGATTGAACAACTAGATGAAAAAAAAAATTATCAATGAAGAAACAACAGAGCCAATCTATACCATGAAGGAAACGGATCCAACTGATATCAACAGAATATTCCATTGCATTGAAGAAGAATACACATTCTTTTCATCAGTGCATGGAATTTTCTCTAGGACAGACTGTATGCTAAGTCATAAAACAGGTCTCAGTATATTAAAAACAAATGAAATATCACCACGTATGTTTTCTTTTGCAGTGGAATGAAGCTGGTAATTAACAATTTAGGAGGCTATAGAAAAACATACAAACATATACATACTGAACAATATTCTCCTTAATGAATAACAGGTCATAAGAAAAATCTAACAGGGAATCAAAAACAATCCCTAGAAATAAGTAGGAATAAAAACACAACATACCAAAGGACTGATAGAGAAAATAAGTGTTACTATAAATGCACAGGGTCTGCACAGCAGCCTAGTGGCTAAAGACTTCACCTTGCATGCACTGGAATCCATATGAGCTTTGGTTCATGTCCCAGCAGCTCTGCTTCCCACTCAGCTCTCTGCTTGTGGCCTGGGAAAGCAATCAAGAATGGCCCAAGGCCTTGGGACCCTGCACCCACATGGTCTCCTGGCTTTGGATTAGCTCAGCTCCAGCTATTACAGTTAAGGTTATGTTGTGGCTTTTCATTGGAGGGGATGATATTCTGCCAGCTCTACTTTCAGACCAGGGTTGGTCTCTCAAGGAAATGGTTGAAATTATCTGGACAATGAGAGGCTGGACTCTGCATTGTTCATGCTCACAATGAAGAAATCATGACTGGATATTAGCTGTACTACTGCAACAATGTGGAGGAACCCAACATGGGAGGAGGGCATGGGGAGTAGTTCGGGGAATCCCAGAACCAAGGCAACCGTGTCATATAATGAAATAAAAAGAAGAAGAAGAAAAGAAATAGACAATGGTTGAATTTATATTTGAAAATATTTATTGTGATCTTCTAATTTTAAGTTATTTTAAGTACTGCAACTGTGTTAACCTTGGAGATATATTCATTTTGATTGAAGTTAGAGTAGCCAATTTATTGGAAAACACTAGTCACAGCCTTTAGAAAACCTCTATGTTTTCTATGACTTCCACATAAATATTGAAGACTCCTCTTCTCTAGATCTGGAGGCTTCCTGCTCATAGAGATCAAGTTATATTTCATAAGTCTTTTCATATAATTTAGTGTTAATTATCCAGCATGAAAAACACATGCAAGGCAAATTACAAATATTTGTTCAGTTTCACTCTTAGGTTTATTAAACATTCCATGAAAACAAACATTCATACTTTCTGCTTGAGGTTTGAATGCCATGACATTATTTGGACCCTACTGTTGCAGGATGCCATCATTCCCATTCAGCTACAGACTTCAGTTCAAAAGCATCAAAATCCTCACTCTGGCTCTCATCCCTGGTGTAAAGAAAGCGAAAGCAGTATATAAATTTTTAGGTGGGGGGGACTTAGGGTGAGGGAGAGAGAAGATCAAGAAAAAGAATGAGAGAAAAAAAGAGAAAGAGACTCTTCCAGCATATGGGCCTCTACGTTTATCTAGATTTCTCACAATCATGGTTAACTTCCACTGGCAAAGAAAGAAGAGTTGCTTCACCTGGCAAAAACAGCTTGGTGGAAGTTACTGACTTAAGGTTTCCGGGTTTATCAGAATATTTGCAAGCAAATAAGTAACTGCCAGGGTAGAAGTCAACATGCCTGGTAGGCTACACTAACATCTTTAGGCATCATTAATTTTATTTTCTAGAGAGATATTAACAAAGATTAATCTGACTTACAGACTGCTCAAGTTATTTATTGCAAGTGCCAAGATTTGATCCTGAAATTAGATGACTCTCATAAATAACTACATATGCACATTCAGTATAGCCACATGTATACAGGATAAAATTTGCAAAACATGCTACTGAGTTTAGCCAATATCACTCATGTATTATTAATGTCAAAATCTAATTGTTGGTCCCGGCGCGGTGGCGCAGTGGTGAAGGTCCTCACCTTGCTCACCCAGGATCCCATATGGGCGTTGGTTCTATCCCGGCAGCCCCGCTTCCCTTCCAGCTCCCTGCCTGTGGCCTGGGAAAGCAGTCGAGGATGGCCCAAAGCTTTGGGACCCTGCACCCGCGTGGGAGACCCGGAAGAGGCTCCTGGCTTCGGACCGGCATAGTATTGGCCGTTGCGCTCACTTGGGGAGTGAATCATCGGATGGAGGATCTTCCTCTCTGTCTCTCCTCTCTGTATATCCACCTTTCCAATTAAAAAAATAATAAAAATAAATCTTTTTTAAAAATCTAATTGTTTTAAATTGTAAGGATGCAGTCTATTTTTAAACACAAGAGAAAAATAAATTAATATGTAAACATCAAATTTTAGATTTATTTATCTTCAAAATATTATAACACGGAGAGTACACTGATACTAAAGTGAGAGAGAATCATACACAATAGCTTTCCTCCACTCCATTTTCTGACCTTATAATCCCAAAGAATCAAATCTGTGAATATCTATGCACAACAAAATTCTACCCTTATTATAATCATTTCACAGAGTAGAAAATGCTTGAGCAGAAAATGTAACCAAAAATAAATAAATTTTTATGAAACATATTTAATTTCAAACACTGTACACGGAAAGAGATTTTATTTTGTAATCTCGCTAACAGTTAAATGTATGCTTGATTCAAACCGATGTTGATGGTGAATATGATGTTTTTTGAATATAAGTCAAGACACTATACATTGCTCAACAACGGTAGTTTAAGGTATCACTCTTGGGCCCGGCGCGGTGGCGCAAGTGGTTAAAGGTCCTCACCTTGCACGCCCGGGATCCCATATGGGCGCCGGTTCTAATCCCGGCAGCCCCGCTTCCCATCCAGCTCCCTGCCTGTGGCCCGGGAAAGCAGTCGAGGACGGCCCAAAGCTTTGGGACCCTGCACCCTCGTGGGAGACCCGGAAGAGGCTCCTGGCTTTGGATTGGCATAGTATCGGCCCGTTGCGCTCACTTGGGGAGTGAATCATTGGACGGAAGATCTTCCTCTCTGTCTCTCCTCTCTGTATATCTGACTTTCCAAAAAATAATAAAAATAAATCTTAAAAAAAAAAGGTATCACTCTTGATACCCCAGAAAATTTCCAAATTCTGCTCAATATTAAGACTTTACTTCACTAGCAATGGATTTCAAACTCTAAAAACTAGTTCAGTTATTATAGAAACTCCTATACAATGATTCAATGGGAAAAAAAAATGCCTGCAACGGGCAGGGCAGGGCAGGGCTGGGCCAACACTAGGAGTCAAGAACACAATCCAGATTTACCACGTAGGTGGCAGGAACTCAATTACTTAAATCATCAACATTGGGCCTGGCGCAATAGCATAGCGCCGGTTCTAATCCTGGCAGCCCTGCTTCCCTTCCAGCTCCCTGCTTGTGGTCTGGGAAAACAGTCAAGGACAGCCCAAAGCCTTGGGACCCTGCGCCCGCATGGGAGACCCGGAGGAAGCTTCTGGATGCTGGCTTTGGATCAGCATAACACCAGCCATTGCGGTCACATGAGGAGTGAACCACTGGACAGAAGATCTTCCTCTCTGTCTCTCCTCCTCTCTGTATATCTGCCTTTCCAATAAAAATAAAATAAATCTTTCAAAAAAAAATCACCATTGTCTCTCAGAGTGACAGAAACTGGGAATCTAAGCCAGAGTCAAAAATCAAACCCAGTTACTCCACTATGTGCTAAGGATGCCCTACTACCACTCACTCCCATTTTGAAGGACAAACAGAGTAAATATAGTACAGAACTACAGTATTTAAGATGAACTTGTAAGCCTTAACACATTACATATCTCATTTTGAATTGATAGAACTTGAGAACAGAGTCAAATATTTAAGGATTAGAAACTAAATGATATATTACCTATTCCGACTCCATCAGTTTTATCATATATCTAGTAAACCTACAGTGTATCTCCTCTTTTTTATTCCATATGTAATGAACATTCAGTTTATCGCCTAAAGGCTCATTCATATTAGAGTAAGGTCTGCCTAATAAATGCCCACAGAGCAGTTATTTACACATTTACGTTAAGTTTTATTGAAGCATACCCATCTTTCGGGATTTTCTATGTCTGTGTTGCAACTGCTAGGGCAGAATCACATGGTTGAAAATATGGCCCACAAAACAGTATGTTTATCATCTGGCCAAACAGAATATTCGATTTACTCCTTTTCTAGACTCATGATTTGCTGATTTTTTGTGCTCGTACCACCAGAGGGCATTACTACCAACTTCACTCATATTCCAAACCAATTATCAAACTGAGTGCATTACACATCTGTTTTGGCTGAACTATCCCAGCTTGTATCCGACAAAAAGGTTCAAAAAACTGCTATAACAAAATTATGCATTGTGTGAGTGATAAGTCCCTGATTTCTCCATGAAAAGTTTCATACCTGTATCAATTTGTTCTTAAGTTTTATTTATTGAAGCAACACTTCCAAATTGTAAATTTGAGAAATCTAAACTATCCGGTCTAATTATATGATTTATCAACCACTCTTTTCACGATATATCATAGCACAGACCTACAAACTACCTTCTAACTTAATGTAATTAATGTGACCAGTAATTAAAATTTCATATGTAATCATTCTACAATTTATAAAATATTCAGAATGTTTTATGTACTCCTGTGAATCCTTCATTTTATCTCAGTTTCTCAAAATTGGTTAGGCTGCTCTACTGTAGTATGTAATCAATAATGTAAAAACAAGGCTATATGATTTCAGCAAAAAAAAAAAAAACAAAACAAAAAAAACAATATAATAGACCTCAAGGCAGAATAAGGGCACTGTCTTCCTGGGTGATAATACTTGTTTTGACAGAACAATTCTCACTAGTATGTAAGTTCAGCATTTTGGAGAATAAACTGTCATTGCCAAGAATATAAGTGCATTTTATATCTATCTAGAATTTTATCATCAATTCACCATGCACTAAAAAGATTGGAGATATTTGTTTAAGACATAGCTAATAAAACGGCTTAATTCATAGTATAAAGCCACTTGCCCTGTCTTGAATAGCAATGAATCTCTAAATCCAGCAGCCCATAATCTCAATTCAGAGAATGGTCATCAAAAGTTAAAATGATCATGAGGTCAACATAAAGGCACATTAGTAAAATAATCCCCAAAGCTTCTAGTTGTCTAAAGATGCAAGATACATGCACAAGTAAATGTATCACAGAGACCTGCCTTTCCAAGACACAAATATAGTATGTTACATTTTTTATGTCTTTGAAAAGTTCATTAAAGTCTAATTACGTGAAGAGAAAATGTCTCATTGAGCCGGATTAGAGATCCAGCTTTTCCATTAATGTCTTTAACTGCCTAGAGGGCTGAAACATCTCCTTTTAGGAAGCTGATTTATAATGACCTGTGGTAAAAAGAAATCTATGATTTAAAAATCTACTTAAAAGTCTTTTTCCAACTGGTGCTGTTTTTTTATAGCAGGTTCTGTGAATAAAAGCTCTGTATGTTTACTACCTACTGTGAAAAGTAAGAGGTTACTCGATACAGTCACAGAACCACTACTTTCATTTCCAGGAGGTCCCTTTTAATATTATGGGATTAACGAAAAATAAAGTTTACTCTGCCCTTTAATTCACAGTTCATATTTCAGACGTAAAATATGTTGAGAACACAAAATTAAATCCTCCTATTTAAAAGAGGATTCTAGGGTTCATTAAATCAGTCATGCTATGTAACATAAGAATGGTGACAGGAATATATGTTCTTTAATAAAGCATGTTTAGAATTTCTAGCACAGAAATGATCGAACCATTCCTCTTTCTTTAAAAAGTTGAGCTGACAGCACCGGAAGGATAGCCTAGTAACTAAATATTTGCCTTGCATGTTCCAGGATCCCACGTGGGCACAAGCTCATGTTCTGGGTGCTCAGTTTAATATTCAGATTCCTGTCTGTGGCCTGGAAAACCAGGGGAGGATGTCCAGGAGTCTTGGGACCCTGCACCCATGTGAGAGACCTGAAGGAGGCTTCTGGTTTCGGATCATATAGTTTCCTGCTGTGGTGGCCACTTGGGAAGTGGACTGGCGGACGGATTATGCTTCTCTGTCTCTTCTTCTCTCCTTACATCTCCCTTTCCTATAAAAATAAATATCTTTCTAAAAAAATGGAGCTAACAAATAACTATAACTTTATATATAGTTACATAAATGCACAAATATGCACACATACATATGATGTGTAATGATATTATACATCTCAAATCTATCATTTTTGCTGGAAATTTTGATAATAATCATTACTATTCAAAAAGTCTTAGTTCAACCAGTTATTATACTGTGTTACAGAACATTAGAAATCTTTCCTGTTATCCTACTGCACTGTTGTTTACCACCATCTCCATCCTTCTCCTCACACTAAGCACAACCTTCTGAAATTCTGATAACTGCAACTCTGACATCATCATTTTAGTATTCAGAAGTAAGTGATAAGTATGGTAACTGTCCTTTCCTGACTTGCATACTTCACTTTAAAAAGTTCTCTAATTCCACCCATTCTGCTGCAAATGATAGTATTTCAATCTTTCAAAAACTAAATAAGATTTTACAATACATATACTCATATGCCCTATTTTATGTATTCGGTAATCTGTGAATGAAAAACAAGAGTAAATCGATATCTTGGTTATTGTGAGTAGTACTGCAAAAATAGCAAGTGAAATGGCATTGAGTTATTAAGATTTATTTATTTTCCTTGGAAAGGCAGATATGAAGAGAGAAGGAGAGACAGAGAGAAAGAGCTTCCATGAGCTGGTTCACTCTCCCCAGCTGGCCACAACAGCCAGAAAATGCCAATCTGAAGCCAGGAGTGTGGAGCTTCTTCTGGCCCTCCTTTACCGGTTAGGGTTCCAAGGCTTTGGTCCATCTGCTAAGTCTTTCTCAGGCCACAAGAAAGCAACTAGATCAAAAGTAGAGCTGCCAGGACATGAACTGGCATCCATATGAAATTCCAGACATCAAAGGTAAGAATTTAGCTAGTAGGTTATTGCACTGGGCTCAGCATTGACTTTTTTCTCTCAAGATTCTAGAATTTTACATGTCTACACAATTTGCTTTTCAACATTTTATTGACAAACGTTCTGGTAATGTCATGAACCTTAGAAAGTAATGAGTTAGTGATAAATGTTATCTCATTATCTCATTTGGAAAGACTTCTATAACTGAACAGGTTTAAATCTTGGTTTATTTTGTGTTGCCCTATGTACATGGTGAGAGAAAATAGTTTTATTCTTCTGAGTATGGGTATCCAATTTTCCTTCCTAGCATTGTTTTTAAGAAACTGTCATTTATGAAATGTCTACTCATGGTATCAATTCACAGTGAAAATTAGTCGACTATAAATAAGTGGATCTATTTCTGAGTGCTCTACGCTGTTCTATTTGCTCTATTTGTCTATGTATATGCTAGAACCAAGAAGTCAAGCCATTCTTTGTTGCCTTGCTTGGTTTAGTAACAGTAAGCTGGATCAAAAGTAGAGTAGCCCTGCCCTGAACTGCAGTTAAAATATAGAATGTAGATATTCAGCAGTGCTTAACTCACTGCTCCACAGTGCTCCATTCTTATTCAATTATTTTTAAATTCCACTTTTGATATCTTTATTACCAATTGATCAATTAAGGGTACATTATTAATTGTCCATGTATTTACAAAATTTCTAAAATTCCTGTTGTTCTTCACTTCTAATTTCAGAAACCACTTTAGTCACAGAATATCATATTTCATAGCATTGTTTAATTGGTTACAATTATTTTTTGTCAGGCCCTGCACAATGGCTTAGTGGCTAAATCCTCACCTTGCATGCACTGAATCCCATATGGGTGCTGGTTTGTGTCCCAGATGCTGCACTTCCCAAATAGCAACCTGCTTGTGGCCTGAGAAAGCAGTGGAGGATGGCGTAATGCCTTGGAACCTGGCACCCATGTGGGAGACCCAGAAGAAACTCGGGACACCTGGTGTCAGATCGGCTCAGCTCTGGCCATTGTGGGCACTTGTCTACATTCATTGAGCCTAATCATTCTATCATTTAAATTTCGTTTTGCTTTTTGTAGGATTTCCTTACATTACTACTTACTCAATAACATATATTTGCTAAAATCCCTGTTCCCACCGATTTTATATTTTAGTTAGGAATAAACAACAAATAATGAACAATAAAACTAACAAATGTATAAATTGCACACATGTAATATTTACAATTGTATATGTGCATGAAGAAAATTAAGAGATGATCTATGGTAGAAAAAAAGGAACAGCTATCATGAAAATAATATAGAATGCAATTAAATAGAATAACTCGTGTTCACAATAAAAACAAAGAATTCTTCTATTCAAATAACACCTTTTTATGATAACCTATATGAAGTGCCTTGTAGACAATTAGCAATGCAGCCACCTGCGCCACAATGTAAAGTGGTGGGGATGGAAGATTCAGTTCATTTGAGCAGCAGTGAAAAAGTAGAACTGGAGTAAGTTAGCTAAGGAAAAACAGTAAGAAAAGAATCCTGAGAAGTTATGAAGGGTAATTTTACAAAGTGTGTAACAGGTCACGGCAAGAAGATGAGCTACTGATCTGTAGGAACAGCAAAAGCAACGCAAGTAACAGTACCAAGAATCCACTGTAGCATATTAAGTAAAACCAGAAGCAGAAAGACATTTTAGAACTTTATTGCAATGTTAAAGGTGAAATATTAAATGATTATAGAAACATTGATTCAATGTTGAAGAATAGATAGGAAAAAAGAAAAAGCAGTTAGTTTTATAACTAATTCAAAAGTCCTTGTAGGCACAGCAATGCTGATGATTCAGATTTATATTACTGGATCAGATACAACTGGGTTTACTTCAATTTAACAGTTGTGTGATTAAGTAAATTAATTTATCTATGATTTGCTTTCCACATTTCCAAAATTGAAACTCCATTCTATATATAAATTTGTGAACCCACCTTTCTGATTTGCATGTGCTTTTCAGGTTCTTTTTCAGGAATTTCTAAAAGTTTTACTGACAACTAACAAAAGTTCAACTTATAAACATCTACATTTATTTAAAACATGTTATGAAAAACAAGGGAAGATATACAAATAATTAAAATGGACAAAACACGTAATAGCAAAAATGTAAACTATAATATGATGTTTTTAATCCTATTACATTTGGAAATGAGGAAGTTTAAGAATTAGATTAGTAAAATGATTAGTATGCTGCCACATATGCTAAATAAAATAACAGGAAATCCTGAACTTCAGGTTTTTCACGAATATTGATGGATGAATAATATTTGATAAAAAAGAAATGAAAGAATATATTCATAACTGAGAACAAATAGATATTTTACTAGCAATGTGATTGAGAACCATGAGTAAAAATAGAAATTTTCTAAATTTAATGGTTTCCTAAACAGTATTTCTATCAAAGATAAACAATTACATTGTAAAACTGAAAAATGTGTTCAGAGAGAAAGTTTTATGTGTTCTTGGAGTGGTGTTGGCTAAAATTTATAGACTATAAATAGCAAATATAGTGATTTTCATCCTTGATCTTAGTATCTGTGCTGCCAAAGTGAGCACAATCTTTCCATTTTTAATATTTCCTTTTGAAAGCACCCACTAACCATGTTAGCTCAGAGTTCACAAGACTATCATGCTAGTATTAAAAACAGGTAACATGCTACCATGAGGGATTTATGCCATTGCCTTAATAAGCAAATAAAAGTAATATTTGCAGTGGTAAAAATGTGTCACAATCAAAAGAGCTTTTAGGGCCCGGCACGGTGGCGCAAGTGGTTAAGTCCTCGCCTTGCACACCTGGGATCCCATATGGGCGCCAGTTCTATCCCAGCAGCCCCTCTTCCCTTCCAGCTCCCTGCCTGTGGCCCGGGAAAGCAGTCCAGGACAGCCCAAAGCTTTGGGACCCTGCATCCGCGTGGGAGACCCAGAAGAGGCTCCTGGCTTTGGATTGGCATAGTATCGGCCGTTGCGGTCATTGAGGAGTGAATCTTTGGACGGAAGATCTTCCTCTCTGTCTCTCCTCTCTGTATATCTGCCTTTCCAATAAAAAAAAATAATAAAAATAAATCTTTAAAAAAAAAAGAGCTTTTAATTTTAGATCATGATTATAATGACAGCATCTGATGACAACAAAAATCCTCTACCCTTGGGATGGATCTATTCAGGCCCTCAAAAGGACTTTTAATAAAAAAAAATGTCCAAAAATTTGAAATATTAAATAATACTCAAGTAGAAATTAAATGAAGAAAAGTAAAAACTATGAGGACCACCAGTATAGTTCTGAGTGGGTGTTGTAGTAATGAAGATGTGTTCCAAATAGAATAATAACTCTTCATTCATTGGAATACCTAGTTGAAGTTATGGAACCCATTCCATTTGTGCATGATGTGCTAAGTGAGTAACAGTCTTAAGGTATTTCTAATTATCACCTCTGCATAGTAAACAAATAGAAGCTCTTTGTTAGCAACATTCTACAAGGGTGCAGAATATATACTTAGCACATTACATTTAAGTTAATAATTTTTTTTAGGGAGACTTGTCATTTGCTGCCAAGAGAAATGCCAGTGAATGTGTAACAGTTACCTAGTCACATCACCTGCCAGGATACTGCAAAAAGAATACAAAGAATATGTTCTCCTTGGATGTGAATAGCTCAGTAATACCTGGACTTAGACTGCCAAAGCTACTCAAAATATTCAACCAAAATTAAATTACAAAGAATTATCTTGTCAACCCTGCAAAAGTCACTGAAACTGATAATCTAATTTCAAGGAAGTGGTGAAGAAAGAAAAATATGAAAAGACAGTGAAATGCCCACAAATAGGGAGAAGAATTCTAAATAGACAAGTTTGCAAATGAAAATACCTTTCTAAACATTAATGATAAATAAGCAAGTTTTCTGACAGGGGAACAAAGATAAGCTGCTGGAAAGGCTATTTGAGTTAGCATAGGAGTCCACAATTCATTCCCCCCTTATATTTTCCATTTGTTTTTCTTGAAGCTAGGAGACACTAATTTCGGCCTCATTTTATGCTTCATCAGACAGCCTTTGAGTTACAAGTGTCATAGGAAGCAATGGCTAGTTATTACATGGAAGACTGATATTCATTTCATTACCTTTGGGTGGACTGAGGAGAATAATAGTGTCAAGCTGGGTGCGGTAAGTTAGTGACAAATGAGAGGCTTGGCAATTGATTGTTTATATGCAGTGTAATGAGAAGCCTTTGCTGATTGAAATACTGGGGTGGTTATGTAACCATCATATGTCTCACACTAGGAAGAAGCTGACACTCACATACACACATATTTATTAAATGATGCCCTAGGTGCTTAGCTTTGTAAAACGCATGAAATTGAATGTTATCTTAAGTTCTGGAATCAAAGAAAATAGACAAATAAGGATGTTCTGCTTATCAAATTCTAGATTTTATCAGTTTCTTTCACAAAAATAGACCTTCAACAGTCCATGTTTCCAAAAATATTGCTAGCTACTATGCAAAACCCAACAGTCACCATGGACCTCTTAAGAGTGTCATTAACAACAAATTTTCATGATAGTTCCCAAAAATGGATGGGCATGATTGAATTTCCAACAACATGTTTTTGCAAGAAGTTATGGTATTCAATGTGACTATACTTCTTAACTTCATTTTAGAGCATATTCTATTTTGATGAAAATTGTATAAATGTATAGAATCCAGTGCAACATTTGAATACATTTATAGATATGCTCAGAATAAAGCAAGGAAATTAACATTTCTCCCTTTTTATCATTATTTTATATTAGGAGCCTTGGATTCCACCTCTTCTGTTGCTCTGAAAATATGTGACAGTTTGCTGTGAACTATAGTTACCTCACTATTTGTAAAAACTTTCTGTTTTTAAGATTTATTTATTTTTATTTCAAAGACAGATTGACAGTGAGAAGGGGAGAGAGCTTGAGAGACTCTCTGATTCACCTCTTTTTTCTCCAAATGGCCACAACTGCCAGAGCTGAGCCAATCTGAAGTCATGAGCCAAGAGCTCCTTCTGAGCCTGCCATGTGGGTACAGTGAGCACTTGAGCCATTCTCTGCTGCTTTCCCAGTCAATCAGTACGTGGGTGCCCAGAATGTGGAGTAGCCATGACTAGAACTGACACGCACATTCTATGCTCGCAATGCAAGTTGAGCATTAGCCTGTTGAGCCACTACGCTGCCTCCCTGATATACTCTTTCTAAAAAATTATATTACTATGCTTCATTGTATTCATAAAAATAATAAATTTGGTTTCATTGTCCATTCGTAACCTCTACTTTTCTTGAAACACATGAGGAGTCCTTAAAAATTGTGCTTGACTTTCAAAATTGTTGGTGACAAAAATAAAAGATATAAATCCATTTTCTGATAACTTTTTAATGTACCCTCATATTTGATGTCTTCAGTATAAGCCTCAGAGAAAATCTAAGGCCAACTTAATAGATGATAAAGTCAACCTTCCCCTATTTTCTCCACAAAATCTGTTTGTGCTGCATCAAGTGCATAATTTGTAGACCTAAGACTGACAGATGATGGTTTGAGAACAATTGATTTATGTGAAAGTAAGATGTTTAAGTGTCAGGTATTAACTTATACTGAACTTGCACACCCATCAGTCATATATATTTCTATCCATATAACTCATTAAATGACTATTATATCAGGTAGGAAATAAAATTCTGGCACTAGTTTCACTCAATTGTACTGTAATCTCTGTCAGGACATCGAAATTGTTAATTATGTTTATATTTATTTCTCAAGGGATGAGCAGATTTTGTAGTAATTGTGCTCAATAAATATAATCAAGAGTGTATTCCCATCTCTGTGTTATCAACCAAGCTCGTCCAACTTATCACAAATTCTTGATATGTTTATGAAAAGCACATGTGTTTATTTTGCTGTAACAGCTAACATTACTATGTTACTGTTGCTCATAGAAATTAGCACATTGTCCTCTGGTTCCTCTTTCTCCCAGTCTCAGTATGGCTCCATCAGAGCCAGAAAGCAGATTTTCTGGCACATGAAAGGAGATTTTTCTGCATTACAGGATGGAACTTTTGAGATTATGGATCTGGGAACTTACAAAGGAACTAAACAACTGCCACGTTCCTCCACTTATAAAGGCAGAGAAACTTTGTTTTCCAGTGTCTAAAAAGCTCTTGAATGAAAATTGCTGCTCTGAGTTTCTTTGCCTTTTAAAATGTTAACGCAGCTCCACAGAGATCAATTTCTAAATTTCTGTCAGTTTCTCACTATGTCAGTTTTGCTCTCATTCATCCTGTAACTTCCAAATATTCTCCTTTAAATCACGTTCCAGCATTTTGGCTTTGGCTTGAAATGTCCTTTTGCTGCAGAAACATGGAAATATTAATGTTGCTTTTCGAAAGTGTGCACAGGACTGCTTTTCTCCAGTGCCTTCCCTTTCAGGCTCTATCAGTCTCTCATCCGGACTGTTACAACCGTCTTCTCCCTGTCTTTTCTCAGGCTCTGTTGATCCACTCAGCATCCAGAATGCAATCCAGAAAGCAATCTTCTAATGGCAAACAGGATCACATCTCGCTCTAAACTGAATACAGACTAAGAAAACTCTCATTCCATTTTGCCCCACCTATCCTTTAGCCTTAACCAAGTCTATGGAGTACTCACTGATTCCAAATTCCTGATGATAACTGTTCATGCCTTTATACAGCTTTTAACTCGTCCCCTACCTTGGGATAAAGACTGATACTCTGCTTAGTGCTCCTTGATGCTCTTGTTGAGATAGCTACTGACATGGGGCACAAATATCAGCAATCAGAAACAGTGGACTACATGGATATAGCAGACCTGCAACCAATTATTTTATAAAAACAATATTACTAAACTCAGTGATTCAATACACAGAGGAAAGCTTTATCTAACTCTCAAAAACATTAACTATTTTCTTGTAATGCTGAAGTCAATTCACTTACAACTTCATATTGGCTTGCTTTCTTCCATCCCTTTCTTCCCCCCTCACCTCTTTCTTGCTGTATTTGGTGGCAATCCTACAAAGAGCAAAGCAAACAAGCTTTTCTGAGGCCCTCAAGAATTAGACTATAAACCTGGGATCTCTGAAAAATTCCTTTTATTCCTCTTATTTTTGACAGAATTATCACTAAGTCTTTTTGCCTCAATGGTCATGCAACACGTGGAACCTGCTAGGCCTCTTGAAACACTGTTTTCCTTAATCCTGAAGCTATGGTTATTCTGGTTTTCTCTCATTTGTATGCTTAAATAAAATCCAAGGTCTAGGAGCTTCATATAACAACCTTTTCTGTGTGGTTGTTTCCAATGTAATCAACTTATATAATGTAGTTTTATACTTCAGGCAGCTCCTTCATATTACAGGATTGTTCTCACAATCATCAAGGTTGTTTCCTTGATAAGCTATTGTATTACTCTGCATTTATTAACCACAAGCTTTAATCTGATTCTCAATATTCTGTGATACAGATACTGACATATTTACTTCCTAACTCCCAAGACACTCATCTAAACATAAACTCTACGCCCTTTTTTCTAGTTTTTCAGTTATAAACCCAATATTTGCCAATGTCATACAAATAGTGTACACTCACTGAACACTTCTTGATTGGGTGAAAAAATAAATAGCTGCCTTAAAATGAATGAAGGTCATTTTCTTTACATTTTGAATATACAGTAGCTTGGGAAGTTAATCTATCTACAATGTTTGAAACTGTGTAGAGCCAAAGCACAAAGAAGTGGACCTCCGTGAGAACCGTGCACATCCATGGGAAAATGTCTGCTTTAAGGTCTGCTAATGCTTTCATAATAAGGCTCCAAGGGACATTGCCCTGTTTTACTATGTCCTAATTAGAACATAAAGTTTTCCTTTCTAAACTCATTAACATAAGACATAGATTTATATGTCTCAGCAGAACTTATAAAAGAAACAAACACATTTAAAATATTAAATTTCTAATTTCATGTGTCAAATCTGAAATTTTTATTCATCCAAGTATTCTTGAAAATAATAAGTATAACATAAAACAGATAAGAGAAGTTTTTTCCCAATAGAGAAATATGTATTGCCTAGATTTTCTAACTCAATTGTTTTTTTAAAAAAAAGAAGAGGAAAAGAAATGGGAAGTAACATCAATAAAGGTAAGGAATGAAAATTGAACATGTGATAAAAAAGATGACTTTTAATAATTTTGGCCCCTTTTTAAAATTTTGATTTCATTCTGGACACAGTATCTTTATTTTTGCTTTAGCTTCAGTATTTGAAATAGAATGCAGGAATTATTGCCCAGGGAAAACATTGCAGTACACAGAAAAAGTGATGAGATTAGATGTACAAATATGGCAAGTAGAACACTAAGACACTCCATTAGGAGTCTGCACTCACTTATTCCCCACTGTCTTGAGTGTCAACAGAACCTGGAACAGACTGAAGTGTCATGATCATTTTTAAAAAGAAATTGGTGAATCAAATCATTTTACTCAGAAGATTTTTGCTCTTTTCCTCCTGTTTGGTTTCTTTAAAAGGTCCAAAAAGTGTGTGCAGGTAGGCCTGCCAATCAGTTAAGACATTCAAGAGCAGAATATTTCCTTCCCTTGTGCATTTGTATTGTCCAATCTCAGAGTAAGATTTAAAACTTCATCACAATAAAATAAAATCCAAAAAGAAAGGTAGCATATGTTTAGCAGCAACAATCAGCAATAAAGATTGAAGCCACACAACCACAAGGAAATGAATTAACCAACACCCTAAACCAGTTTTAGCTTCAGATGAAACTTAGGTTGCCTAGGTAAATTTTCATCATAGTATTGTCAATTCTGAAGAAAAAAATTTCTCCAGCAAAACTGTGTCTGGATTTCTAATTTTTAAAAAAGTAAAATAATAGAATTGCATTGCTTTGGGGTGGGTTATACAGCAAATCAAAATGAATCCAAGTAGAGTTGTCTAATTTATTTTTTCTTCCTAAGCAAGTAAAAATATACCAAGCTAATTAACAGCATGCAGCCTCGACATATACATCTGCATATTAGTGTTAGTTTAATAGGCAATACAGAAGTCCAGCTAAAGAAATGAGAGAATATTGTGCAGGTTTTTTTCTGGAAGTCATGTGTACAATTTCTTTTTTTAATATTTTGCTTAATATCTTCAATGGACACATGATCAACAGGACATTAAAGAAAAACAATTTAAAACACATTGCCAGTATTGTGAAAGATCCCAGTTAAGTAGAAAAAGAAACAAGGAAAGAGGGAGGGAAGGAAGGAAGGGAGGAAGGAAGGAAGGAAGGAAAGCAAAGGAAAGGACATTAGCCAGGATTGCAGAAAAAAATCTCAAGATTAGTCTGAAAAATTCCCATTTAGCTATCTCCATTATTCAGTAAAATTGAACACTCAAATGTTTAACTAGTTTTTAAGCAGCAGTCTCATTTCTCTAATATCTAGGCAAATATGGAAATACATTAGCATATTGTTTCTTCTTCAAACACAATCTCAAAATATGAATTTCCCTTCTCAGAGCGACTAAGGCTGGTGATTATTATACTGCTTATTTTTCATCTTGGTTCACTGGTTGTTGAGTGTTTAGGTGTTGAAAGTGGATTTTTTTCAGAGTGAAGAGATGATTTCCTTAATATAATAACAGTAAAAGTTTGATGATTACTTAAAGAGTACTAAGACTTACTGAAAACTGTTGAATATTATTGATTCTGGATATTGCTGTCCTGCCAAGCTACCTCAGATTTATTTTACATAAAACATGTTTGATATACATGAATAGTCTACATTACCATAATTCCTTTAACAGTTACTTACAAAATACAATTTACAATACATACCACACTCTTCTCATTTCTTCATGACTCTTGGCAGGAGTCGTCAAAGGAGTAGATATTGAATTACAGTGTGCCATTACTAACATATAAGGTCAATTACTTTGAGTGAGGCAGCACCCCCTTCCTAACAAAATGTGAAGAGAATAAAAATTCTTGAAAAACAGGGAAATAAATAAATGTAGTAAGATAATATCTCTGGCCCAGCGCTATAGCATAGTGGTTAAAGTTCTCGCTTTGCAAGCCTGGGATCCCATATGGTCACCAGTTCTAATCCCGGTGGCCCTGCTTCCCATCCAGCTCCCTGCTTGTGGCCTGGGAAAGCAGTCAAGGATGGCCCAAAGCCTTGGGACCCTGCACCCATGTGGGAGACCAGGAAGAAGTTCCTGGTTCCTGGCTTCGGATCGGCATAGCATCAGCCGTTGCGCTCACTTGGGGAGTGCATCAATGGATGGAAGATCTTCCTCTCTGTCTTTTCTCCTCTTTGTATATCTACCTTTCAATAAAAATAAGTAAAACTTTAAAAAAAATGATATCTCAGCCTTCATCAGCTTCAATGTCTGGTTAATTAAACGGCCATGTAGTGGACTTCGGGACATGCATGCACAAGTCTTGTTCACAGGTAAGAATATTACAGAAGGGATGATAGTCAATACAAAAAGCTAAGTAGCAATCCTGATGATGGAAACAGAAAAACCATTTAAGGTAAAAATAAATAAATAAAATAACAACTTGGAGGTTTGATTGTTAATTGCAGCTTTGAAACTAGAGAAATGCAAGCAGTTGATCATAATCAGAATAGATGCTTTTTCTTGGACAGTTTAAAGAAACAAAGCAGGAGAAAAAGAGCATAGCCATATCTTGTGCAAATCCAAATCCATTATTTTGGATTTGTGAATATCAGTAAAAATAGAAATGCTATCGATTATCATTTAAAAGCTCAGTAAAATGTGGAAATAAAACATATCCTGGGTGCTAGTGAGAAGGAATACTAAAGAAAATAAGAGCTCCAAATACTAGTTAAAATAATTACAGTGGAGAAACGATGTTTAATGTGAAATGTTAATGCATTAATTTGCTCACAAACCTACATCTCAAAAAGTGAAAACATGAAATGAACATAAGAATGCATGTCTAGGCGTGGGAGCAGATTCAGCACCACTGGCAGTAGAGTAATAATGTAGCTCACTTCAAGAACCTTAAGAGCATCTCTTAGAATATACAGAGACAGAAGTGCAATACAAAAGATGCTACATGCAAGTTAAGATGCCTGTCTTCATGAACACAGTGACATATGATTTTAGCAGTGTCAGAAGCAATTACCAAGACAGACCAGTGTGTGTGCATGTGTCTATGTATGTATGTATATATACATACACATGTTTAAATATACATGAACGCTGAGAAACTATCTCAGTTGCACAATGCAGCAAAATCAACAATTTGGTTTCTTTACACCAGCCGTACCTTTCCCAAAGCCAGTGTTGTAACTTCTTGCTTATAGAAGATATACTTTGAATGGCAAGAAAATAATGCTGGCCTTTCGAAACTAGAAAAACTGCTACAAACCTTCTACAGTTTTACTAAGGTAATGGGATAATATCACTTTATGTATGGTTATTTCATAAGGCAATCTGAAGATATTAAGTGCAAAAATTCATATCCTTTGAATTACCCATTTAACTTACAGGAACAACTGAATTGAACAAATCTACAAATATTGAAAAATATGCAAAAAATGTAAACAAATCTACCGTATAAATATAAGTAGTCCAGAAGAAAATCAGAAATCAGTTAAAATTAAATTAAAGCTATATTAGGAAAGAGAATTTTGAAACATTCACACCTTTAGAAAGTTTTTAGCCACCTACTAAGGTATCCATATTTTCATGTGCATACCAATAGTATATAATTTAACAAAAACATTACTACATGGAATATGTAGCATAATACAAATATAAAGTATGTATTTTAGGTGAGTAGCATCTTAAAGGAAATATCTGGAAGTCTGAATTGAATATATTGATAACAGTTATTTCAACTAATAAAAGTAAAGTAGGACACATTCATTTTATTTCTTATGCTTTATGATTGCTTATTTTTTCTATCTTCAAATATATGCTATTTTTTTAAATCCTAATAAATACAGATTTTGATGATTTGCCCCAACATATATAAGAGCTCCAACATTTTACCATGAAAAGTTGGTTGCATAAAGAAATATAATTAAAATAATTCAATATAAATGATAATACAAATAATGGAACTATTTGTGTATAATATATCTAAGATGTACATTTGTGCTATCATGCTATAGAAATACAGAGACAAATATGTAAAATACTGATAGCCATTGTTCTAAGTAAAAGTATGCTAGAAAATTTCACTTCGTATTTTTTAGTTTAAAACCTGAGAATACATACTAAGAAAACAGACATTGTCACTTTGTTTTAAATGATTCATTAAACATATTAGTAGATTTGTAATACTATTTTTACCTCTAAATTATTCTAGCCTGTTTTTATATGAGCAAATTCAGCCATTCAGCTGTAGTTCTATTTTAAATTCTAGCTATATTTAGATGATTATTAAATTTACATCAATTAACACATGAGCTATTAACTAAAATGTAGTTGTATTTACCTCAGTTATTTTTGGAAGTTTAATGTATTTTACATAATTTCTATACTAAATATAATGTTAACAAAAATGCATGGTGTTTTCCATTACTCCTTTTCTATTAAGCTAATTAGTTGTCAATTAGATTTATTTCAGTCATAATCATTAGAAGTTAATGTATTTTGGTATTCTAATAAAATTTTGTTCCAAGACAGTGCTGAAATACAAAATTGTATTTCACTGTCTTTTTCCTCATTCAGGGTCACATAGCTAACTAGAGGGGAATCACTCTTAATTGCTCTCATCTGTCAGTAGTTAACACAGAAATTTTCCAATGCTGGTGTTATATTATTGAATTAGAAGAAAGTAACAGTGACTAATCAAATTTCCAGCCATTTTAATAAATCATATTCTAAAAAACACAAAAATCAGATAATTTTGGAAATAAAAATCAAAAGAATCATACGAGTAAAATATGAAATTAGCAATATTGATCACGTTATTTTCAACATAGCATTATTAGTCTTCAAATATGTATACAGTTATTATATTCCTACATTTAAATACTCATGTACAAGTATGGTCCACTTTTTTCTTTATTTTTTTTTTTGTGGGCCAAATATTAAAAAAAAATTCAGATAGAACATGGCTTGGTTTCTAAATCCTCACCTTGCCCACACTGGGATCCCATATGAACACCAACTCAAGTCCCAACTGCTCCACTTTGTATCCAGCTGCCTGCTTGTGACCTGCAAAAGCAGGAGAGGACAGCCCGAAGCCTTGGGATCCTGCACCCACATGGAAGACCTGGAAGAAGCTCCTGGCTCCTGGCTTCAGTTTGGCTCAGCCACTTCAACCGCTTGGGGAGTGAATCAGTGGATGGAAGATCTTTCTCTCTGTCTCTCCTTCTCTCTTAAATCTGCTTTTCTAATTAAAATAATCATTTAAAAAAGAAAAAAAAGAAGGTAGTTGGAGAAATATAGAAAATTCCTGCAGCCAATATGGGATATGGGCATATTATCCAGTACAGCAACTATGTTAAAACCTGATATTAAGAAAGCAGTTAACAATTCATAAGCAAGAAATTTCTCATTTTTTAGCAACTCAGATTTTTAATTTTCACTTGAATTTGGTGTTATGAGAATCTCTATACCTAAGAAACTGTATCATGAAAATAATAATGATAATGATAATTAATGAAAAACAAATCAGAAAACTCAATAGATCAACAGAACACACTTAAAGATAACTTTATTTATTCATTTATTATAGGAACCACCTCTTCTTCTTCACTAACATTGACTTGGTCTTTGCTTTGATACTCTGTGCTGTCTTTTTCATCAATACTCATGTATCATTCCTTTATCCTTTGGGACACTTAGCAAAGCTGTCAACCTCTACATGGCAGTCATATACAGCAACTGATTCGTGTTTTCTCAGCTGTGAATAAACTTGTATGCACTTTAAAAAAATTCAAATATATGAATGGAATTAAAAGCAATTTAACTCAGGAATATATAACATGATGAGTATCTGATTTGAAAGCATAGATAATAATACTGGTTATAATAATATACGTGTGCTTATATATATATATAATGATATATACATATCATTGACTCAACAAAACTTCAAATTTACCTGAATTCCAGATTGTTTTAAAATTTTTAAACAGGTTTCAATTTTACTTGAATCAAATATTAAAATATTATGCCTTGGCAATGGACCAGATCGTCTTCTTGGTGTAAGAATATCACTAATGACACCTCCCAAAAAATATAAAAGTTTCTTTCATAGTTAACATCATAATGACCTGCATTAGCAGTGCAGAAAAATCAAAAACGCACACTGCACATCACTATGAAAAGTAACATCGGACTTAACAACATGGGGCATTGCATTGTACATCATTTCATGGCAAGTTAAACCATGCCAACACCAGCATTCCACATGGGCACCAGTTCATATCTCAGCTCCTCAGCTTCCAATCCAGCTCCCTGATCATGGCCTGGGTAAAGGAGTGAAAAAAGGCACATTGTATGGGCCCCTGTCACCCATGCTGAGAAGCTTCTGACTGCTGACTCTGTCCTGGCCTAGTGCTGGTCACTGCAGCCATGTAGGGACTTAAGAAAAAGATCAAAATATGTTTCTGTCTCTCACTCTTTCTATTTGTAACTCCTTTAACATTTTTTAAAGCTAGCACAATGGGTTGAAATTGTCTAGCAATTTACTAAGACTAAAGTTACATACATGTAAAAAATACTAGAAATGACCATGCTATGATGATATCAGGAAGATAGGATTCAAGAAAAATATAAATAGAAAGCATTTGCAGGGCCCAGCGCGGTGGCGCAGTGGTGAAGGTCCTCGCCTTGCACGCCCAGGATCCCATATGGGCGCCGGTTCTATCCCGGCAGCCCCTCTTCCCTTCCAGCTCCCTGCCTGTGGCCTGGGAAAGCAGTCCAGGACGGCCCAAAGCTTTGGGACCCTGCACCCACGTGGGAGACCCAGAAGAGGCTCCTGGCTTTGGATCGGCATAGCATTGGCCATTGCGCTCACTTGGGGAGTGAATCATTGGATGGAAGATCTTCCTTTCTGTCTCTCCTCTCTGTATATCTGCCTTTCCAATTAAAAAATAATAAAAATAAATCTTTAAAAAAAAAAAGAAAGCATTTGCAGATGCTACGATGGAAGAGCAACTATAAGGGATCAAAAGGCAAGAAAAATATTGGTGAAAGAGTAAATTAGGAAAAATGTAGTAGAAAATAAAGTCAGAATGTTGACAGAAATCAGATTCAGTAACTTTGCCAACCTTGGTAATAATGACCATTGCTGATACAAGTAAAAGATTTAGAATAACAATCATTAATCTGATTTCCGCAGATCCTTGCTAATGACTTGAAGCTTATGCTCTTTTATGTCTGACTTTTATAATCATAAACTTACATAGATATTTTAGAGAACAGGGCTAGTTGTAAAAGAGGAGTCAGTTTGAGCTACTAAAGAACCACCTATATGATGCAACTCCAACCTGCTTTCTGGAAATGTATGATCTAAAGCATGACATTCTCACATCAGATCTTGTTGGTAAGCTGTGCTAAATTCAAACATGTAAATAAAATAATGATGTTTCAATTCTTAACTGTAATCTGAAGAAGATATCCACAGTATTATACTATTTTACATATTTTTAATATAGCTACATAATACTTTCATATACCTTATACTTTTAGATATAAGATTTTTCCTTTATTAATCCAACAAGGTTAAAGAGACAGTGAAGTAAAAAATATAGACAGACCTACTTACAGTTCATGAAATCCATTAATTTGGTTAGGAATTACCAGAACAAAATAGTCTATAGGTAACAATAGCTCTAAAAGAAAAAAACTGCATGATGTGTAATAATTCTATAAAGCCTTTCCAAGTTCTATACTACTAACTTACAATAAAAAAGGTACTCTTCAGGACAGAAATTCACAACGTTTCTGACTCATTTTCAAGCATGGTATTTTTGTGTTAAAATAATTACGTTATGTACATACTGAATGTATTTCATTTGATATAATTCATTCTGAACAAATTATATTACATTGTTGATTTCTCATTTTCAGAATACATTTTGAGAAGTCTTGAAAATCCATACATATGGGCCCAACACGGTAGCTTAGTAACTAAAGTCACTAAGACACACCAGGATTCCTTATGGGCACTGGTTCCAAACATGGCAGCCCCCTTCCCTTCCAGCTCTCTGCTTGTGGCCTGGGAAAGCAGTCAAGGATAGCCCAGAGCCTTGGGACCTCTACTGCATGGGAGGACCAGAAAGAAGCTCCAGATTCCTGGCTTTGGATCAGCTCAGCACCAGCCGTTGCAGCCACTTGGGAAGTGAATCAATGGATGAAAGAGCCTCTCTGTCTCTCGTTCTCTTTGTATATCTGACTTGCCATAAATAAATAAATAAACACATCTTTTAAAAAAAATAATAATACATATAAATGTATAAACCTAAAAACCTATAGCATGAAAACTTAAGCCTCCGGAAAAGAAAAATGTTATGCTACCTATTTCTATTATCCCCACAACTGTATTTTTAAAGAAACAACTATTCTTATGAACCAACATTCACTGGCATTCACTGTTTTGAATTATACTCCAGAACGATAATGTCTTACGGTCTTTTTTTATTGTTAACTTATACAGCTCAGTATTATACGCTATTTTCTTCCAGAGGTTTTCTACTCCACCTCGCAGTCCCAAGCCACTCTCAGAGAAGAAACAATCAAAGCAACTTTTGACACCTCAATTCTGTCAACTGGTTACGTATTTTCTATGGTTTATAATATCAGATATCCCTTTTTAGCACCAAGACATATTTATTTGGTGAGAATGTTTTTCATAGTTTGATTTTTCTTTTTAGTTTGCTACTGAAGCCTTGGGGAGTATGGAAGAAAATCATGATGCCTGAGTACATGCCAATGATTCCATTTTTCTTATTTAGTTCTCTCAATCCATAATAACCTCTTTGGATTCAAGATACACTTAGGATATACTGTTTATCACTCAATTTTTTGACAAAAAACAGTTTAATACATTCATTCAGTACAGTTTAGTAATAAATTTTATGTCAATTTTCATTATTTTCAAATGTGAGACTTCATTATTCCCATAGCATCCATTTCCTTATTTCAACATTATGCTTTTTCCAAGTTTCAAAACCTTGTCTTTTATAAACACTTCTTATGTCTTTAACACCAGAAGAGAAGTGAAATGAGTCAGGTGGATAATTAAGGTGATATTAGTAGAGGCATTGCAAATCACCTACAACTTAGACTCCATTATAGAAAATCATGCTGCTCAATATTTGTTAATACGTCCTGAAGACATCAAGTCTCACCAGGCATCTGCCGTGCTTTCTTTATTTGATTTTACTTTATTTTCTGTTGTCTTCCTTATTCTTACAAATTACTCCCATTTTTTAACGCAAATCACTTCCTTTCTTCTCAACTCTTCGTTCTTATGTTTTCAAAGCTGTCTCTCCAAAAGCATTTCTTCTTCATTCTTGTTCTTTACTTCCTATTTCCTTTACGACATTACAAAGTCTTTCCTAAATTGCTCTCTATGAGGACTTTCCTTCCATCCATAAGGTGCATTTCTCTTACTCCTTCCATCTTTCTGTTTCTAAATGGGTATTATACAGTCTCTATGGAAAAATCTATTGACACTTCACTTGTTCTTTCTTTTACTTCAAAAAATGTATTTTATTGATATTTCATGACTTCTCAAAGTTTGGTTGTGTTCTTTGAAAGGGAATGCAATAAACTGCAATTGTTAAAGCATTTTTTTTCTAACTAAGACAACACTTGGCTTTCCAGCTATACTGCTTTGAATAACACAATTTACAACTCTGAACACACCCTCAGAGTTACTCTAGTGCTTAGAAAAATACTTAGTATGACAAAATATTGTTTTGTGGCTCTCTAGGTATTACATCACCGGAAGCCATGCTCTGGTTGAGTAAGATTTGTCCCCCAGAAATTCATGCAGACCTTTAAATCATGATATCTTATTATAAATGGTAGATGGATTAAGTTTGGAGTGTTAATCTAATTCTGGTGGCTAAGAGGTAGAGCCTTTGGGATGGGTTGGATTATTGAGGGCCTAGGAAGTCAGCTCTCATGAGAATATTAATTACTAGTATCTAAGTTCTATATAACATTTATCCTTCTTTTCCAATTC
The DNA here is from genome assembly GCF_017591425.1 of Ochotona curzoniae. Classification (NCBI taxonomy): domain Eukaryota; kingdom Metazoa; phylum Chordata; class Mammalia; order Lagomorpha; family Ochotonidae; genus Ochotona; species Ochotona curzoniae. The sequence goes on from NW_024466599.1 coordinate 67,288,881, forward strand.
ACAACGTGATTCTTCCTGCATACCCAATATGCCCATCATTCAACACATATCAAACAATAGGCATTTCCAACATTTAACTGTAACTTCAAACTAGAGTGCAAATATTTTTTTTTCCTTCCCCAAGAATCTTAGTTAAGGCAATGAAAGCAAGTTAATACAGCCACCATTACATACTAACTAGTTTTCATTCTCTGTAGAAAATAAAAGCACAAAGAGATAATTAAAAGTGTTTCCAAAAGAAATTCTAAATTAAGATGGGTATCTCTAAGATAATTTAAATCACAAGTTTGAAGCTCTAATATTTAATCATCGCAGGGCTGATATAACAAATAACAATGTAGTCACACTAAACATTTTCTTATGCCATTAAACAGCTATGTTGATAAGTTAGCTATGAACATTTATTTTACCTTATGTCAGCATATGAAGCAGTACTTAAGTGATTGAACACTGGTCATTTGAAACCAAAACACAGCCTGTTAGCTACTCAATCGTTGTCTTTATTAATGCCTCAATAATCCTCAGGAGTTGAAGGAAATGATAGTCTATTTATCATCAAATGTTCTGAAATACTATCATTAATTTTCACTGAAAATATATGGTGAAGAGGAATCAAATCCATCCAGGTAATAACCACTCTGTGCATGTGATAGGCAGAATTGTACTTTTTAAGTATGCTATTAAGCACTATCAATTTTATACAATGAACATATACTGAGGGAAAGTTAGATAAGGAAAAATAGATGAATACATGTATTCATTCAAGGTTAACATATGCTTTAAAACCTGGGTAGGTATTTCTGCTAGGAAGCTTTTTTAGCAAAAAGAAAACACTCAAACTCTAGAACAGATTCGAGGTCAATTTGTCCCAAAAACTCAGAACATCTTTTTATTTTTTAATATTTAATTAAATTTTCTTGGAAAGGCAGATCAGATTTCTAGAGTGAAGTAGATACAGAGATAAAGATCTTCCTTCCACTGGTCCAGTCCTTGAGTGGCTGCAACAGCTCTAACAGAGTCAATAGAAAGCCAGAAGCCAGGAGCTTCTCGTGGGTCTCACACATGCAGGTGCAAAATCCCAAGGCTTTGGCCCATCCTCCATTGCTTTCCCAGGTCACAAGCAGGAAGCTGGATGAGAAGTGCAACATCTGGGACACGACCAGGATACCTACCTACATTCTAGCTTCATAATTCATGATACCTTTAGGTTTTAGTAACAACATAATCTTATAGATGAAAAAGAACTAAACAATAAAAATAGAAATAATTTGGTCAATAACTTTCAGATGTTTAATGGTAAAGCTACATGTAAAATTAATAATAATGTGCTTGGCTATTGCTTCTTTAAGGTGTGAGAGGCAGAATATGTGACTTAGCAGATACTTTCAAACTCAGAACTATTGTAATTTGCTAAAATAAATAATTATTTCTTAATCTAACTTCACACAACATGTGTAAAGCCCAAACATTCTTATTTTTCCAGTTACATTAAGCATTCTTCGTCTACTAGGAATGTGACACCTGTAGACTATTTACCTAAGGAGGATTTTCCAAGCAAGGCACAACAGTCCCAGATTTCCAATGCTCATCATAATGTCTCATATTCAAAGATATTCAAATCAATCTTCCACTCATATGATTTTTCAATTGTTTCCCACCTCCCAAGTTCTTTCATAAATTTTGTAATTTTAACTTTATGGAAATTAAATGGGTAATATTATTTCAAAACACCGGTCTAACACTTTAACACGCTTGAAAAATTAATGATTTTTTTCAAATTGGTCTCATTAAATAAACTCCAATGTCTTCTTATTTCTGTAGGCTGGATTTTCTGCCCCAAAATGCTTATGTTGAAGCTAACACAGTGGTACCTTATAATATGACTATGTATTGAGATAAGATATTTAAATTGATGATCAAATAAAACTGAACAGTATAGTGTTGGGAATAATCCAATCTGACTGATGTCTTTTAAACAGAGGACATTTAAATGTGCAAGAGGGAAAACTAAGGATGGCATGCATGGAAAACAATGTGAGGACACAGTAAGACTGTAACTAACTATAGTCCATGGTTTCAGGTTAAACAAACAAAAAGTAACAAAAACACATAAACAAAGTATTTTACATATTTATTTCTCATACATTTTTATTATCATACACTCTTTCAAATGAGTTCCTTTTTATATTAAATAATTAAAAAGTTCTATGGTCTTTCGAAAATAATTACATGCTTGGAACCTTAAATTCCTCAAGATTTGCTGGACTCAATTTTATAAGTTATTTTATGGTTCAGCCAATCTGTGATTGGAGAAATTTTCAAAAAAATATTAAGATGAATCTGTCTGATAAGCACTAATTGTGCTCCAATGTCGCTGTCCCGCAGCGACGGACTTGGTGCACGGAGCCGATAATAACACGCATGGACCCTGGCTGATGGTCAAAGCTGAAGTTTTTTAGGGGCATCAGACTTTATACTCTGAAAGTCCGTATTGGGTAGGGGAGGAAGTATTGAGCTCATAAACAAAACCATCAACTGTTTTCGCACTCTAGATTGGAATTCCTTTAGTCTTTACATCGCGCTAGGTGTTCTCATTTACATGCTGTTTACGCGACCCGACCCGTGGGGACTATCTCCCAACAGGTATGCAAGAGGTAGCCATTTGGTTGTTTCCATGCAAATACTGCCCAATGAACTGCAAACCTGTGCTCACTGGCCTTCCAGGCTCACAATGTCCTCCTACACTCCAAGGTAATTTACCACAGACTTTATATGTGACTCAAATTTGAGGTAGTATACATGTGGTTTCTACAGTTTGGGTGGAAATATGAACATATTTGCACATGAGTAAGACCAACAAAAAGAGGAAATGTCAATAATAAAAAAATAGCCACAGTAAGTTTAATAAGCAAAAGTTGCAGGAAGTCAAGAATTATAACCCCGTTGAGGAAGCATGGAACATGTGGTAAGAAAAATTCTGCCATGCTGTGATGAACTTTTACCTATTCAATCACAAGGAACTGACCTACTTTTAAAAATAGGGGCAAATGAAATATCTCCCTATTTTTCAGATTGTCCATACTTAGTGAGTAAAATGTATACTTGATGACTAATTAGTCTACACTTCCCTAGACAGTTAGTAAATCCATAAATGAATGATGATACACACTTGATATAAAGAAAGATCAGTGTGCTTTCATTATATCTTCTGTCCATTCTACTACATGTTTCTTTTTCCTGCAAAAGGGAAAGATGAGGGAATAGATGAAAATAATTTCTAGACTAAAAGTTTCCTATTATACCTGATTTTTTTTAAGATTTATTTTTATTTTTTTTGGAAAGTCAGATATGCAGGAGGAGGAGAGACAGAGAGAAAGATCTTCCATCCAATGATTCACTCCCTAAGTGAGTGCAATGGTCGATGCTATGCCGATCTGAAGCCGGGAGCCAGGAACTTTTTCCAGGTCTCCCACAAAGGTGCAGAGTCCCAAGGCTTTGGGCCGTCCTCTACTGCTTTCCCAGGCCACAAGCATGGAGCTGGATGGGAAGTGGAGTTGCTGGGATTAAAATCGGTGCCCGTATGGGATCCTGGCATGTTCAAGCAGAGGACTTTAGCCTCTAGGCCACGGAGCCAAGCCCTATACCTGATTTTAAAACAACGTGAAAGTATTCCCTAGGTTCGTCCATTATACCTGATAGGAATATTAACTTTGAATTATCCTTTCCACTGTAACTCTTTTAGATTGTTTCTGGAACCTCACAGTGAAAAATTCAACTGTAAGATGATATCCATGTACAAAGTGTTTATGGCTCTGTATTTAAGAATATCAAAAGTCATAAAGTCCCAAGGCACCATGTAGAGGTTAACTAATCAGTATTGACACTCATTTTCATAACTATATTTTTATATGCTACCAATAGACTAAGCAGATGGTAAGGACCAGAAGTCTGTCACATTTTCTAAGATCAAAAGATCATATCAAGGTATTGGAAACTACATTAAAAATTCATCCTTGACTTAAACAGTAACAATTCCCTAATAATATTTATACTGGGAACAATATTCCTGCTGAAAAGTTTTCTAGTTTTATCCTTTCTCTTTTGCTTTCTCTTTTCCTCTCTTTCCTCTCTTTAATAGCAGACTCTGGATAGGTCATGAAAAGCCAATTCCTCCACTCTAGCTCCCTCCCACGACTTCAAAGACTATTTCTTCCTTCAATGAAACACATCAATACACACACTGGAGAGAGGTATGGAGGTAGGTAGGGAGAGAGAGAGAGAGAAATCCCAAAGCAGTGAGAAAAGTAAGGAAGAAACATAAGATAATTTTATAAAGGAGTCAAATCATTAGGCCCCTGCCAGCAAACCTAAAATGATTAATTGCCATCTCCAAAGAAAGTAGAAAGTTTAAAGTAAGGAAAAAAATAGCACAAGAAAATATTTAAATACTTTAATAATTTAGTTATCTCCAAAATAATGTGATATCAAATTAAGAAAAAATATGTCAGAGTTAAACCCAATAATTTCTTTGGTAGTAGACCACAGATAAGACTGTATGACTAATAGAACTTTCACTAAAGGATGCCTAAGAACTAACACATACAAATGCAAACTCACAAAAGAAATTTCAATACCAAAAATTTAAGCATTTACAAAATATACAGGAAAACAGCATATCTTGGCTTCAAGAAAACTGTTTCTGTTGTTTTGTTTTAGAGTAGTTTTTCATTTACTTATTTATTACACATACATAAAATGTGCAGCAATTCAAAACTCCAACATTAGGCATATTCAATAATCTAGGGAGAAAAGGTGTGTGTGGGGGGGAATTGAATAAAATTACAGCTTTTGTAACTCTTGCATTTACAAATGTTAGGCAGTAACTTTAAATTAAGCATATCGCATCAGAATGACAGTGATGAGAATTAAGCTCAAAATGGTTTTAATTTTGTTAAGAGTTATCCATGAAGGCTTCATTGAAAAATTGAGCTCTGAGTCAGAATGCAAAGGAAGAGAATGAAAGGACTTCCTGGGGAAGCGTGAAAAGTTGAAAAGAATACGGCAGCTTGTGCCTGGCTCTGCTTGCTTGAGCTGTAACAAAGATTTTAGAACAATAAGAAGGTAGAAAAGAAAGAGATAAATGAGACGAGATGACACAATATTACATAGATAATAGTACATAAAATAGCAAGAACTTGGAGAATTTTGAGGCAGGAAATGGTATTTGCTTAGTTTAATTTTATGATACTTCAGACCTCTTCCTATGGGGTTTTAGAAAAATGTAAGCCTAAAATTCTAGGCTCTCAGGCGATGAAGGCATTGATAACTCCTGATGGTATTTGGCTAAAAGGTACTACTTAGTTTCATTTTATAAAAATCATGTTTTTGAAAAATTGCGAAAACCAGTGTGAAGAAGCATATCCATTTAATTTTAAAATTACATATTTCTGTTGCTTTTAATAAAAAAAAAATTCAACAACCTACAAGTTAACCACACCTCAGGTATGACTCAAGAGTTTGCTAGAGATTTATGACCAGTTAGTTGTACCACTTAAGACCAACTGATTTGTATGCACTTCATAGTTTGAGCAGGATTGCTCTATTCCACACTCCATCTAAATGTGGAAACAGTACCTTTAAAGACAGCAGGTAGTAACAGAATACAGACACACTGGATCTCGTAGATTCATCTGTGTCTTTGGATACTTCAAATATATTTTGCTTCTTTAAGAAGATAGTTATCATTTTGAGACATGTTTCTCATCACAGAATGACATAATACTATACATTCAGTAGAGACCTGGAGCTTTGCTTTGCTTACCGCTGTGCATGTAGAAGTTGGTGATTTAAAATTTAGAGTAAATTCATCATTACATGAGTTTCCATGCTTACTGAGGACTCAAACCAGCCACAAGAATTAAAGAAATACATATCCAAAAACGTAATTAATTTAAAAATACTGGCAAACATAAACTTTCTTACTTTCTAATGTTTTGTAAGAAAAAAAAATCCGGACAAAGTAGACAACATACTATTAAATGACACACTGTCTTCCATAAAAATTATCTAATTACATTATTTTGTTAACAAATTATTTTCAGTGGTTCTAAGGCCAGCATTTTTCCATGAAGTTTGCCAAAGCATATATAGTCAAACCGCAGATTCCACCTCTTTTTTAAAAAACTGAATGGCATTTGACAGCCTAATCAGGCTTTCAATTTAATTCATGCCAAGCCCATGTTGGATCCCTACGTGTCACACACAGAATACACACCCCATCTCAATCTGCATAATTTCCATTTCCTGCTCAAATATCTTCTTCATGAAAATGTCTCCAATATTTCCAACAACGGCAAGATTTCTCTGACCTCTGGACCTTTATACTGTTCTCACAACAACTGAAACTTAGCAACCTTTTTGTACATTATTTGCTTTCTTGGGTCCTCTTATTACCTGCCTAATTGCTAATATACAAAATGCTAATAGCATTTTTCTATACAGAAAGAGATTCTCTACTTAGCTACATAAATGAGGTAGGCAGATAAAACATGTTTATGATTTCTATCCATACACTTTGATTTTGGAAATCCTTATGTAGTTTATTTCTGCTAATTTACTTTGGAAGCAGCCTCTCAAATCAAAGACAGCATACCCTTAGTGCTTGCACAGACTTTGTGCAATTTCTAAATTTGTCTCACCTTGATTTCCCAAGGTGCTACTGTGTGACAGAGTTTTGCATTTTACCTCCACCTCCTCTATCAAATTCCTTCATTTCCCAAGTATGCTTAGAACTGGGATGAGCTAAGTCATTTTCTTGTAATTAGACATAAGCAGAATAAAATTCACCAACCATAAAAACTCCTTAATCTTCTCCAAAAAAATACAATAATATAATCTATAAAAAAATCGCTGAATTTAAACTCCATAAGTCAAATGTTACACAGTATTTTTTAAAAATCACTAGTATGAGTGGCAAATGTTTTATTCAGTAACAAAGCACAAGAAGAAAGATGGAAGTTATCTAAAGTCAAATTCTATTAAATATGTGAATACAGAAAAGTCATCATCAACACAACAAATACATCAGAGAACCTATTCTACACTAGCACGCTGAGGTAGCTTACAGAAAACTGGAACATGAACAGGCTTCTAGTTAGTCATAAATTGAATATTCAACAATGAGATATGGAAGAAAATTCTGTTTTCACAAATAAAAAACCAGACAATTATTTTCAGAACTTTTCTGTTTAAGGTTTCTTTGTCATTATTGTTTTTTAACCAACATATAAAAATTGTGCATTATATTGTATAATTTTCAGAGTATATATTATGTAATCCCAAGTACAGTAAACCTATCTGTCTCTCTAAACACCTAATATTTCTCCATGCTGAAGAATATTTAAAATCTTTTCTACTAGTTTTAGAGCTGGAAGTCAATTAGAAGATAGGAATCTTTTACTCCTACTTAGCTATAATTTAGTATCCTGACAGTGTCTTTTCTTCCTCCTTTAATATCCTCATCCCTGCTACTTTCTAAGCTTTAGATGGTCACCATTATACTTTCTGCTTCTATGAAATCAACTTTTTAGATTTCAGAGAAACATGAGATCATGTGGTATTTGTATTTCTGTGCCTGGTTTACTTAATGTAACAGAATGATGTTCCGTTTTATCCATGTTGTTGCAAATGATAAGATGGATATCTTTCATGTGACTGAATAGTATTCTATTGTGCTAGTGTCTAGTCTAACATTTTTTTTTTCATTCATCTGTTGATGAATACCTAGATTGTTTCCATTTCTTGGTTATTGTGAATGTTACAATTAACGTGGGAGTGCAGATGTGTTTATGCCAGATCGATTCTGTCCCCTTGACATATACCCCATAGTAGGATTGCCAGATCACATGGTAGTTGTTATGGAAAGGGCAATACTAATCTCCCTCAACTCATGCAGATGTTTGAATTCTGAAGTCTTAAAAGTTGATGGATTAAGTATAAAGATCTGGTATAAATAGGGCATCTGAGAGATGTATGGATGGGAATTCTTTAAGGCACTGAAGGCTTTCCCTCACAAAACAGACCTTTGGAGAATGTTGTTTATTTACTCTAGATTTGGCCTAGCTTCTTTCTCTGCTTTTTGGCTCACCATCTAATCATTCCTCCACACCTGTTCCCAGATGATCAGTCTCTTACATGCCAGGCTAATGAGTCTGCTCTATCCTCAACTGTAAGCCTCCAACCTGTAAGCTGAAATAATTTCCTCCCTGACCTTATCCTCGCTCACATTTCAGTTAAATAATGAAAATCTGACTAACACAGTAGTGTTATTTTCATTTTTTGCAGATACTCCATACCCTTCCACAAATGTAATTCCCACCAAAAATGTGCATATTTTCCCTATTCTTTACATTGCTGTAACCACATGTTCTCTTTATTATTTTGTAAAATAATTAAGATAACTGCAGTAAGATGATATCTCACTATGGTTTTGATTTGTAATCTTCAGAAGATCAGAAATATAGAAATACTGGTTATTAGTTATGTGTATGAGTTATTAAACTTTCTTTATGTCTTAGTGTAGTGCTGTGTAAAATGGCAATAGGAGTAATATCTATATTATCAGCTTGTAGAGGATTAAATGATCTAATATGTTAAGCATTTGGAATCACATCAGGAATACAAAGTATTTTATTATGGACCTAGCTGGAAGCCTATGATTATTTCATTAAAGTAGAACTGAGATGTTGTTATATTGCTTTTACAACCGGTCCACACTTCTTATCTGCATATATTTTCCATTTTTATCTGAATTTACAAAAAATTACTTCTAGAAATGCTGGACCCATTTATTATTTCATAAAAATCGGTTCTAAACAAATTTATTTTAGAGAAATAACTCCTACTTCAGGTAAAATTTGTGGTCTTTAGAAATATAATCAACTCCAATGTGTAGAATGTGAGGGTAACAAGTTTCACCATTTAAGGTGGGACCCATATGAATATTTAAAGAAAAAGAAAAGACACAGAGCAGGCGAAAGAAGTTGATGAGTTAGACTCAAAGGATAATGATAAGAGATGTTTTATAAAATAATCCATTACCCAAGGAAATAGATGGGAACTTAAAAAATTATTTACTAAGAGTTATAATACTTCTGCCTTCATGTACCATCTCTACATGTTCTACGTATTCTCAACCCCTGTCCCCTGTTTTATTTTTTTCATATATAGGTGACCATCCCTACTTTTTTGGTACCCATTCTGTTTTAAGCCCCAATTTTTCTCATTTGAATTTTTTATTTGTTTTCACTTATATTTTAAAAGCAGAGTGGCAAAGACAGACAGGTGTGATTTTCCACATTTTGGTCAAATCTTCAAATGCTCCAAATCAGCATGGTTAGATTAGGCATAAGCCCGAAGGTTGGGAATCGGTCTGAATTTCCTCTATGGTTAGCGGAGACTATGAAAGCAAACCTAGGAACACTTGCTAATAACTTCCCAAAAGGAAAAGTCTAAATTTCCATTTGGGATTAAGTAATCTTGATGTAACTAGTTGTACCAATTTTCTTAATTCTTGTACTCATTTCTACATCCAAGGTAATGTTATGTTACACTCATGACATTTGCTCTTCTGTGTGGAGCTTTTATATCTGTGAAGTAACAGAACTTCCTGCATTTCTGCTATTTTCTGATTCTAAACCTTAGAGATCAGTAGAACCTGGGAAAATTGATTTTCTGGGAACCCTAAATATAAAATTCTTGTCAAATTTCTAAGAATCCTTTGACGTCATCATGGTTTGTGAACTCTAAATGTTTTTCCTGATTATACCAATATTCATGCTTAGTCAGACTCTTACTAACTTTCATCTTTCTTGCACACTTTCTCAGAAAAATACACGGAGGTGATAAAACATTTTGAAATATTTAACTAGCAGCTTGATTCTCTTCACTATTATGACAACAAAGGTATTTACATTGACAAACATATTCCCATGGCACTAAGTCACCTTAAAATATAGGATGACAATTAAATTTCAGTGTTGACATTAGTCCCTTATATAACATGTTCATAAGAAAAGTATATTTCAGATTTTCAGCAAATTAATTGAATAGCAAGGCATACTTCCTATGGACTTACAGAAAATATATCAATATGCTTTGTAAATCTTCCAGCAACTACAAATTTAATTTTGAAAATAATGGCTCTACCAAGTGGATAAAAAAATAAAATTTATGGAGTATGGTACTAAAATTGGATAAAACAAAATTTCCAGCCCATAAAAAATATGTTAAACATAAATGTCTGTATTCGTGAAAATGAGATATATTATATTGCACAGGAAACCAAGGGAAACTGTCTTACACATTCACCAGTTGAAAACATCTGAAAATGAAAACAACATAGATACATATGTTCTCAGGAGTCTAGGGAATTTATTCCAGATATCTAAATCTAGCTCTGTTTAATTAATCAAAAATAATTAATAGAGATTCATCAGATGTGGAATAGTCTTTTACTATATATTTTTTCAGACAAAAGAGATGTCCACAGAATGAAATCATAAACATATCAAAGAATATTATGTAGACATAACAGTCATAGCCACCGATAGCACAGAAAGCAATCACACAGGGAATAATGTTATCAAAATTTCTTGGTGCTGAGAGTTAAAATTTGGTATCTGTTGCTGGTGCCAAGTGGAACAGGTGGGATACAAATGGAAATTAAGAACTTATCCAGTCTTAAATATTCACAGGATTTTGTTTTAAGAAAACTAAAGAAACAAGGCAATTACATGCTCAAAATCTCCTAAACTGCATGATACTTAATAGAGAGTTTATGGATTTCACTTCAATGGAGTCACAATTGGGACTAAGTAGACGTAAAGATCAATATGAATGTTCATACATTCTTAGCAACCATAATGCACCTACAAGTTCTAGGTGGAAAAGAAAAACTATACCACGGAACAACACTTATACAGATAATAAGGAACTGAGATTAAATCTTGTAAGCGGTGTCAGGCTTTACCCAAGAGAGGCTTTGTTATTCAGAAGAAAACTGAAAACTTTTAAATGAATACTTTCAATTTTTTGTTCTGCTGCTTACCAGATATTTGACGTGAGCAAGTTTTTTCTTATAATCTGTTGCTCATCTTCTTACCTGCAAATTAGATAAAATAATAATGTTAAAATGTCTTAGAATACCATGATGTAATACAAACAGCCATGCTAGATCCTGAAATATAATAGGAATACCAGCAATATTTCTACTGAACCAAACCGTGATTCACAAACAAAAAGTCCAAAGCAGAAGTCCCATTTTGTTTGCAGTTTTGGAGATGCAAAGCAACAGAATTGTTGTTTTCAAATATGAATATTTAACGTAACTCACATCACAGTCCCAGCAACGTTTTGTTTTTAAGTAACAAAAGGTAAAGGCATCAAAAGCAAAAAAGGCAAATGTAAAAGATAACATCAGCAAAGATAAAAGTTTCAAAGTTGTTCAAATATTCGTAAAAATAAAGAGCAAGGGGCTGGTTTGTTACCAGGAGCAACTCTGGCTGTTGCATAGCTGACTAAAACAAGTGAGACACACATTACCCGCTCTTTTCCACTCACACTGGCAAAAAAAAGGGGGGGGGGGGAGAAAGGGGCGGAAGGGGTTTGTGGTCAAACGAAGCCCCCGAGGGACAGGAATGCTAATGACTGGAAAGAAAGCCCTGTGATCAGGAACAACCGAATTAGAAGAAAACAGGTGGCTTCTAATAACCACTAATCACACGCTTTCTTGTTTTATTAACAAATCTCCAAACCACCTGAAAGGCCTTACTAAAAAAAAAGATTTCTCTATAGGTGTTGTTAAAAGACTCATTATAACAAGCTACCTTCAAAACTGGGTAGATATGAGGACTATGCTGAAATTACCTACCAATAATACATGTAATAATTCATCTCAAAGCTGAACAACGAAAGAATTACAAAACAGGAACTGAGCAAACCGCTTGGGACTGGAGCCTGGAGTCGGTGGAGGGAGTGTGAATCACCTGTGTGGCTCCGGGCATCCCCCCGGGCCGTCCCGCCCCGAGTGGACACGGTTCGGGAACCTTCTGCAGGCTCGGGAACCTTCTGCAGGCTCAGAACCTTCTGCAGGCTCGGGAACCTTCTGCAGGCTCAGAACCTTCTGCAGGCTCGGGAACCTTCCCGGCCTCTGCCCTGGCTGGGCTCCGCTCCACCCGGCTGCCGGGCTGTAAAATGGCGCCAGTCCGCCGCCGTGACAGCTCTGAGGAGACGGCGCGGCTGAGCCAGCGTCTGCTGGACAAGGACCCTTGGGCCGCTCTGTGACTGTTTGCAACTTCTTGGAAGAGTCAAACGTTCAGTCAGAATGAACAAGAGTCACAGCGTGTGGGGACACACTCTTAGACGGCGCGCTCCTGACGGGAACTCTTACGGTCTAGGTTTGGGTCACCTGCGCTTTCTAGGTTCTTGCCTCTTACTTAAGAAAAAGCAAAAAAGAAAAAAGCCTTTCTGAAACAGGCACCAACGTGGCTTATGCAAGGGGTCAGCTTTATTCAGAGGGTGAGCCACAGATGTGGGCCAAGCACCAGGAGAGCGAGCCAGGGAGCGGAACGGGTAAGGGAGAGACGTTGCTACCTTGTGTGCCTGGCGTCTGTCCGCAGGAACCGAGAGGGCGGGTGGGGGCCTGGGAGGCCGAGAGCTCCAAGCCTGCGGAGCGGAAGAGCCGCAGCCTGGAGGAGGCGAGGAGGCCCCTCGGAGCCAGGGCTTTTCTGAGGCGTGAGGAGGAGTGACCCGTGGCAATGCAGCAGCGCACGCTCGGCCCGAGCCCCGGGTGATGATGGGTACGCACTCGCTGACGCACACGTGGGCAAAAAATATCACCCAGGACGGCGAGGTGTGACTCCACTCCCAGCTACCTGCCTGCCTAGACCATATCAGAACTACGTATTTCTGGTTGGTTTTCTAGACGGTATCTTCTTGCTCTGAAGGCTAAATGGCCTCATTTTGTTACACTTCTGAAAGAAAAGCCCCATAATAGACGGCATAGATATGTGTATTTTACGACGATTCCAGACCCCATGTGAAACATGCTCCCCCCGACGTTCTGGACATGTTCGCAGTAACAACTTTCATAAAGGAACAGAATTTGTCTGTTCAGCGTGGTTTATCTCCTGATATCAACACACTGAGTCAAGCTCAAGCTCTGGAACAGAATCCGAACGTTGCCCCGGAAAGCAGCGTTTCGTGACCTGCTGTGGTCAGACCCTGAAGACGCGGTTGCTTAGGCCGTCAGCCGTCAGTCCTAGAGCAGCCAGCTGGCTTTTGAGAAGGTAAGACATAAATAAGTTAGTTCACATAAACAGCTTTAAATTCATCTATAGAGCACATGAATGAGTGCAGGAAGGCTGTAAACTTACGTTTGTTTAGAAGCTGATGAAACTGTGGTCACCTTCTAATCACTGCTATTTCTGGTAAAATTCATTTGATCCCGATCTCCAAAGATGTCAATTCAAGAGAACAAAAGGCATTCTGGGTAGTTGTAAATTCGGAGCCTTTGTTCCTACCACAGCAATGAAGCAATATTTGCTTTAGCTATTTGCCTGCCCTCCTGACACATTTTTCTGCCTTCTTACGCCAGCTTTCTTCCGTTACTTCCAGAATGCACTTTTATTGAACACTTTAATGCTGAAATGCAGTCTATTTCCTTTAAAAAAAACTCTGAATCGATTATGTGTTGTCTCTAGCAATGTCTTTCTCCTCCATCCCACTCCCACGTTGAACTCATTTGAGAATACTTGTGAAATGTGAGCATTCCCACTGCTGCATGAGTATCTCGCATATTTACTATTCTCAGAAAACAGGTTGTGTTTTCATTTTGAAAACAGCCAATTGGTAATTACATCAAAATTTCCTTTCGTTAACATTGAGCCTTTTGTTTTACATTGGTACATCTTAATAAATTTCAGCAGCTAAATTGCTCTTCAGTGGAGTGCATGAAACACAGGTGCTGGATTAAGTATACCTGTCTGAGCAGCAGTCTTCCATTGTCCTTTTATGAGTGATATTTTAATGAGTATAAAGTAAGCTAGCGTAAGGGGCAGCCCTCCTTGTGGTGTCTCACAATTTCAAAACCAGCTTATGTGTTACTTTCTTTTTTTCTAATCTAGAGTTCTTGATTTGGAATTAAAACATCAATTGAAATTTAGCAGTTTTTTTAAATGAGCAAATTGTGCCTATATAACTGCCATATTAATGTTTTGATTGTATCCTCTATAATAAATATTTAATATTTATTAATGACTTCATTTTATACCAGTTGAATATATTGCAGTTGATCTAGTTTACAAAGTATCATGAGTATCATTGAGTAAAATCTATGTGATTTTTAACAGGAGTCATTATTCTTTTGCTGTAACACTTTAACTTTTGGAAAGTGTTGATTTTGTAACTGCAACTGGCAAGTTTGTAAACTGAAATCTGAAGCACAAAGTTGACTGTAGGGAGAGACGAGCTGCACTTTTTCTGTAAAGGTCTGTGTTACCATTTTCCAGCTTTGTTTAGGTAATATCCAAAGGGTGTGGTCATTATTTCTTTGAATGCTCTGTCCACTTTAATAAGGATAAACATTGAAATATATTATGACTAGGGTCCTAAATTATATTGCAATGTACCATTTTGTGAAAACTTGGCATTCCTTTATGGATAGAATTCACTTTGTCATTCCAGGAAATTCATGTGAAGCCAGCCTATTAATAAAGCAATTTAGCATCTGTTCAGTTGATTTTGAAAGGCAATGTTTTTTCTTTAAGAACTTCCAGGTCACCTAAAAAGACAGTAAAACCCTTTATAGTCTAAGCTTACTGGCGTGTAATTTTTCATCAGGATTTTCTTTTATTGAATGAGCACAATCCTTTCTTGATTTTATTTTTCGCCCAACCACTCATGTAGAAACAAGTAGAAACCACTTGATGTAGTTTCTACTTGTACAGCTGTATAAATACTTGGCTAAGACATTTGCTGCACACGCTTGAACTTATTCTAAGCCATTAACACTGATATGTTACTTATGTAACTTAATGTAATTCAGGTGGAAAGTTATTTTTATCTTAGAGGAATATGTAGCTATGTGTTTACTAATTGTGAAACTCTATGAAAATAATAGTTGAATATTTGGATCCCTTTAATAAATAAGGACTATAAACTATTCAATCGTGTGAGGGAAGGTACCTGCAAGTCATATGTTTGGAGTACTTAGATAAATACTTAGTACTATCAGTCTCCGTAGCTAGTCGGAATGCAGAACCCTTTATGTTGTATTAAAGGGGACAAAACATTTTATTTACTATGATGGTGTTCTTTTAGGTCCCTGGAGTTACATAGATTTTATATGAAGTATCCTAGGTCCTAAAGAAAGAAATTAAACAGCAAATGTTTGAGAAATGCCAACATTCTTTCACAAAAGTTTCCCTTTATATTTTATGTGCTATTATAGTTTCATTTTAATTTTTGTTAACAATAATTGTATATATGTGTAGGTTGCAGTGTGATATGTGTGTGTTTGTGGAGACGTGTGAAGATCAAATCTGTGTAATAAGCATTTCCCATTATTTGACACTTTATTACATTTGTTCATAAAATATGGGCTAGTATATTTTGATGTATGATAGCCATTATGCTTTTTAGCACTGTGAATTTTTCTCTTTTCTATCACTGAGTTAGTATCCATTTTGAAAGCTTATAAATTATAACAGTGAGTGAGTTTGGAAATAGTTTTTTCTTGTTTATTCTATCAGCCTGTAGTAGATTGGCTACCATGTATCTGCTTACCAGAAACAGTATTTCAGCCATTGATGAGGAAAGTAAATGGAGTGAAATCAGCCTTTTAGAATGGTAGAAAAAAACTCAGAAGTCAAATTTCATAGAAAAAATATAATTGACACAAGGTGGAAAAACCGCTGCCTTTGCATTAATGGTGATGCTAATTCTATTAGGTGAAAATGCTAAAGAAAATGAATGTTGAGGGCCCAGTACAGTAGCATGGTAAGCTAAACTTCTATCTGAGGTGCCACTAATTCTAGTCCCAGTTGCTCCATTTTTAATCCAGCTTCCTGCTTATGGCCTGTGAAAGCAACAAAGGATGGCTCAAATGTTTGGGCTCAGGTCCCTGCACACATGGCTCCTAAATTCAAATCAGGGAGCTGTTACAATCATTGTGTCTGTTTTCTCTGTAAATCTGCCTTTCACATAAAATAAATAGATTTAAAAAAATAAAGAAAATGAATATTGGCAAGTATTAAAAGCGCATAAACATTTAAAGCAATATTACAGATCACATTTCTATAGGATATAGATAGCAAATTATTGCAAGCTTATTTATAAATAGGAAGTAGAATCAAATGTAAATTGTTTTTCCGTTAATCTTCCATTAATCTTCAAACTTTGTTGAAATACATTGCTTATGGCTGCATGAAGAGATTTTTTCAGAACCTGAAGATGTGACTGTTATTTCTAGAACTTTCTAATACCATGAAATATAGATTCTTAAAAGTCAGTGGAAATGTGAGGATCAATTCAGGATTTCCATGTATCTATTCCTGCAAAAGGACCACAGTACTAGTTTGGCAATATCCTCCGTTTATGCTGTAAGCATATGCTGTAGGCATTTTTTGCCAATTTCATGAATAATAGAAACCACGAGAAATAAAGTTGGGGCATGGTTAAATCATGGGAGACAAAATTCAGAAATCTGAAAATAATATTTTGAAAGATCTTAAACAAAATCAAACTCATACAGTCAGTGTAAAATGCCCACTCTCTTGGAATATATGAATTTACCAAAGCTGATTCATCCATTTACACAGAAAGTATATAGAGAGGCAAAAGAAATACGGTTTAAGACTTGAGTTTATTTCAAATGCGTTCCGGGAGGGAATATTTTTTATGTGGTTTTCTTACTATTTGTATGAAACCCAAGGATCTTCTTTTGTTTTGCTTTCACATGCACATAGAAAGTACTCCTGTGGGTTATTGTTTGTCTTAAATTTATTGAGTATTATTGATGAATATGAACCCTAATGTGATCTAGGTAAAATGTCATGTAAATTGACTCATTTATCCACTTCAGCATTTGGTGCTGTGTTATAAATCTTTGCTGTTTCATGTTTTTTTTTCTTTTTATTTTAATCAAAGATAATAAATGCATTTTTCTCTTGAAGAAAAACTTTTCTCAATTGTATGTTTTGCTTCTTTGGAATAATAATTGCAAATATCATGTTTTCATTGTACATTGATACAACATAGCCCTACATAGTGTGAGTCAGTCTGCCAAAAGTCAGAGAATATTAATTATGAAAACATGTTGCTTTTAAAAATGAACGGATAACTAACTTAAAAGAAATGTGACAAAATTGTAGATATGAAAAGCTAAAAAGTATTGGTTTTTGTGTTTCTAAACATATTATTAAATCTTAATATGCAGGAATGCACCTGGAATTATTATCTACACGTTTCTGGTGGAAGCTTTCTGTTTTAGCCATTGCTGTTAAAAGTTTTATTTGATTCTTATGTTTTGCTGACTGAGAAAATCAGCACAAACTTGATGAAAGGAATACAGAGATCAACAATATAGAACAGAGCATCTGCCTTAATTTCTCTTTCTTTTCCAGGTACAATTTAAAATACTGAAGTTATTTTTATTATAGAGTATCCTCAATGATAATCTTTTTCTTACAAATTAAATAGAAAATTTTGATAGAGAAATCTACCAAATCTTAACTGCCACGTGCAAATGCAGGACTGTTTCTCAGTTGGAAGTAAAAGTGTAGAACTTCCACTGTCCAGGTCTTTACCAAAATTTGCTGGAATTAATCACTGCAGAATTTTACCCCTAAGTAATTTTTTTTTTCATAAAATCTCCAGCTTTGAAACAAAAATGTTATGGTCCTTTAAGTAATCTTGTTTTTGTTTTTTTTTCCCTCCACTCTTCCTGTTGTGAACTACACAAATGTTTATTCTTGGCACCAATTGTTCTTGCTACTCCAACTGATACACACACAGAGAGACAGAGGAGTGTTAAATATGCATGTCTAAATACATTAGAGGATATTACGCTGTACAACAGAAGTGTGATGCACAGGGCATGTGTTAATTCACACAATATGATTACAAAACTAACATTATTAAATGAAAGTGAAAGCAAAATATAATTTATTCAGCTATTTTGATAAAATGATATAAACCCTAATGTTATCACTTTTAGAAATTGTTGGTACTGAGGACATGAAATTCGCTAAAATGGCTATTAATGTATTGCTTATTAAGGAGACGATGAATAACAGGAGTATGGGAAAAAATGAAATTCTTGCCTATGGAAATCAAGAACATTTCAAAGAAAATACTTTGTGTGTTTTTGTTTTGCTTATTTAACAATATTATGGAGGTATAATTATGTGTCATAATATTGATTCATTTTTCAAATATATACCTGATTTTTAAATAAATTTACATCATTGTGTGGTCCTCACCAAATTCCACTTTTTTACCATCCCCCAAATATTTGACAATCATTTACAGTCAATTCCCTTTCTCATATCATCCCAAGAAAAATTAATACACTAAGCATAAATTTGACATTCTAGAATTGTGTTTAGAGAACCAAATAGTAAATATTCCATTGCATCTTTTGAATAATCTGTTTTTGTTGTGTGAAATATTATTTAAAAGATAGTTATGTTAGGGTGCTTGAGAATACATTGCTGTCTTCTATATCTTTGTTAATTTTATGCTTGTCTTTTCTGCTAATACTGAGAAACCAGTATTAATGAACTTCAGTGATTAATACCTAACAGTTCATTAATCTCTCTGTGTAATTCTCTGGTTTTGTTCTAATACTTGGGGAATTTATTCTTCTGTACATGTATTTATAAAGATACATTATAATTCTTTTTGTGTTTTTTTTTGGTGAATTGTCCTACTTACTTTTTCTAAACAACTGTTTTGTCTGAGTTTGGGCTAGTCACTTGAACTCCCGGGGTCAGCTCTTTGCATGGCGTTATCAGTGTACATTCTTTTTCTTACTTTCAGTGTGTGTGTGTGTGTCCAGTTCGAGCAGCACAAACAGTGCAGTCTTGACTAATTCTTCTTGCTGTTGAATTTGAAAACTCTGGTACTACACTAGAATGCTTAACACATTTACCTTTTCTGTAATTATTGAAATCATTTGAGTATGTTAGTTTTCTTTTTATGCTCCAAGGACAGCCACATCTGCTTAATATCCTTTCATCCTTTTCTCTAGAGGAAATGTGTATAATACATAACTACTAATATTCCAATTAAAACCTATGTATATTCTACATCTATATATAATTCAAATATATAAATGTACTTATAAATCATGAATAAATATGAATATATGCATTTCTGTATCTAATAATAGTACATTTATGAATAGTGTATATTCAGCCTATATACTTATGTTTATATGTCTGTATTAGAAATATCTGAAATATATGTATATGTACATGAAAGTATTTATTTTCCTTATTTTTTCTGTATGTTTCTTCTAGAAAATTGTAATATTCATTCTGATGCCATCATGTGCTTCTCAATATTATTTATTCCCCAAAATGTAGAAACTTTGCCTTACTATAGATCCATTCCAGTTCTCAATTTTTGTGCTGTTATGGTCATATATTTCATGACTATTTATGTTATCAGGTAGTAGTTTTAATATTTCTTTTGTGCCGCTGTCCTTTTTGCAATTTAATTTTATTTATTTTTAGGATTTATTTTATTTTTATTGGAGAGACGGATATACAGAGAGGAGAGACAGAGAGGAAGATCTTCTGTCCCATGATTCACTCCCCAAGTGAGCACAACGGCCGATACTATGCCTGTCCTAAGCCAGGAGCCTCTTCCGGGTCTCCCACGCAGGTGCAGGTTCCCAAAGCTTTGGGCTGTCCTGGACTGCTTTCCTGGGCCACAGGCAGGGAGCTGGAAGGGAAGCGGGGCTGCTGGGATAGAACCAACGCCCATATGGGATCCTGGGCGTGCAAGGCGAGGACCTTAACCACTGCGCCACTGTGCCAGGCCCTGCAATCTAATTTTAACTGTCATATACAAATTGTGTGTGACCTACACATGTATATATTACCTATTGCCTCAAGAAGGTAAACATATCTGATCAGACATTTAGCACATCTTTATGGTAAAACATTCAAAACTTTTCTAACTTTTTAAAAAAGAAATAAGTACTCTGCTATTTTAATCATCCTACTATACAACAGAATACCAGAACTTCTTACTTAAATATAAGCTTAACTAGTGTCAAATAATCAACTCATAATGCACCTGAAAAATCATTTTTTAAAGTTGCAAGAAAAAGAATAGTATAAATGATTTCCTTTTTTATCTTTCTCATCTTGACAAATTAACTGGGCTAATTTTTATTGAGTTTCTGATAAACTGATGTACTTGCATTTTATCTATTTGTTATAATTCATATTTCCTTTATTTACTAAAATTAGTCCTATCATCAATGTTTAACACATATGTGTTCATCATAACTGAATTATCTATGTTTAATATTTGCCTATTTTTATTTGTTTTAAAATATTAATATAAATTTTAAAATTAATCCTACCATTTATTATTTCAGTTGTTTTCTCAGCTTGTGACGATTTAAATGTTTTTCTTCTTGTATCTCTTTTTGTAAAGTTTTATTTATTATTAAAGAAAAGGCATATTTTACAAAGAGAAGCAATGACAGAAAAATCTAACCTATGGTTAGATATGGTTAGATACCCAAATAGCCACAATGGCCAGAACAGCCTGAGATGAGCTGATCTGAAGCCAAGAGCCAGGAGCCTCTTCCAGGTCTCCCACAGGGGTGTTGGGTCCCAAGCGTTTGGGCCATACTCTGCTGATTTCCCAGTCTATAGACAGGGAACTGGATCAGAAGTGGAGCTGCCAGGACAAGATCTGGCACCTATATAGGAAGCGATCACTTGCAAGTAGAAGGTTTCCCTGCTGAGCAACTATAATGCCCCCTTCTTGCATCTTTTAGTGCACAAAAAATATATATAGTGCTATTTGTGAATTTTTCAAGCAATGCTTTCTTAGCAATTGAAACTTTGTTTTTTCTCTTGATAAATTTTCTACGTAGTGACTATATGCATGTATTACCTCCTATGCTCCTCTGAATGCCCTAACAGTCTCTCCAATTTTTGATTTTTCACTCACTAGGAATACAAACACCAGTGTACTTTTCCCTCACTTGTGTAATAAATAATTTAAGTCTATTTTTAGACAGTCTTTTCATTTTTTTTTTACTGTTAGCATATTTTGACATTTCAGTGATTTACCAATGTTTTTATACACTTGTTGAATGGTTAAAATTATACTACATTGTATATAATACTATAAGCTACTCTTTCTCATAATCATATAGCCTGAACTTTTCTGATTATTTTTAGAAGTGCTAAAGCTTTCATTTATATTTGGTTCAAAACCATATCATAAATTTTCTCACTATTCAAATTTTATATTATCTTTACTTTTTGTCTCTTTATTGTATATATTTAAAGTATACAACAAGTTATTTTGAAAATAATATAATAGCGAAAACATAAAATTGATGAAAGGATTACAATGGGTACATACCATCTAAGGATGGTGAAGGTCACCTGAAATCTACAATTTGGTGTAGATTAGCTATAGAATGCATGAATACAGTGGCTGGACTATGCTAAATAGATCTGCTGAAAATATTAAAGAGGTTCCCTCAAAAGTTTAAACTAGAACCATCTTGATTCCAGAAATCTCCACCTGATATATGTACAGAAAAAATATCAATAACCTAAAGAGATATTTCCTTTTAGAATTATTCATAACAGCTAATCTATAAAAGCTGAATGTTCACAGACTAAGGAAACTTGGAGATTCACAGAAACTCTCTCAGAAAGTAGGATATAATCTCACTTCTGCTGTATTTCAAAATAAAATTTACTTATTATAATCCAAGAAAACCTATATACCTATGTAATAGAAGATACCAACTGTATTGCTATTGCACTATGGTTTTAAAAGTACAGTAGTACTTAAAAGTACTTAAGTTCTTGAGATTGTAACTTTTAGGTTAATTTCCAATTAATGCCCTTGAACTATCTTAAATGCTGATTTTACGTCTTGTAAAAAATATTCAATTACCTTCCAGTGCCCATTCACTAAATAAAAGCAAATTGGCATTAAAAAAATGTTCCTTAAAACAGAAACAGGAATATCCTTTCCCATTTATTAACTTTGAAATATGTTTAAGACCAACATAGTACTTTGTCAGGCATTTGTAACTTTTAAAGTGTCACTTCCTGTTACTGACTAACTTAACTCTTTTAAAGAGGCTTCCAGACATACACAGACTGGGATTTATCAATACCTTCTAAATGGCTCAACTTCATCTGTCATTTAAAGTAATTTCTCTAAGTTTGCGACAATTGTAACACAAATTGACTGACATGATTTCAGAGAGTGAAAAAGTCCATTTGTTTATCACTTTGCTCTCTAGTTCCTCGCATGATGCCTGGTGCCTGTTTGTCTCTCCCTCTCATCTCTTTTCCTCCCTCCTGTCATCCTATCTCTGTAAATAATGTGCACACACACACACACCTGAAAACGCGCAATTTCAAGTTCGTCATCAAAAACACTTTTTAAAAAAATATCCTTTTCACACATATTTTGAAGCTCACGCTGTCACACACACACAAGTATAAGAACAGAACTGTAAAACTCCATTTTTGCTCTTCACTTGGTGCTTTTATATTCTAACCTGTTAATCACAATCCAGTACTTCTCAGAAACATCATAGCCAAAAAGGACAAGAGAGCTGTATCATCTAGGCACACCAAAGTTGTGACTGATCAACAGTAAATTTAATTATGTTCACATATGATCCAATGTACAGACAAGTTATAGTTGTAGATTTTGGAGGGAAATTCCAATACCTATATTTTGTTTCATGTCAAAATATAGTGCTAATTGACACTCTTGTTTGAGATATGCTAATCTCTCTGGTTATACCTTTTCCTTTTACTTCTATATCTCTTCTAAATGAACCTGATACCCTAAAAGATAACATTTCCTAGGTCATGGAGAGCTGGAGGACAAGAACTCAGGTGTTGCATGACATATTTAGGTGATCTTTTCTCTGTTGACGTTGTCTTCCTAGTAAAGGAAAATAACAGCACTAAATATTTCCTATTTTCTGTATACTTTAAAGATTTATTTTTTTATTATTTTTTCATTGGAAAGGCGGATATACAGAGAGGAGATACAGAGAGGAAGATCTTCCGTCCAATGATTCACTCCCCAAGTGAGCGCAACGGACCGATACTATGCCGGTCCGAAGCCAGGAGCCTCTTCCGGGTCTCCCACGCAGGTGCAGGTTCCCAAAGCTTTGGGCCGTCCTCGACTGCTTTCCCAGGCCACAGGCAGGGAGCTGGAAGGGAAGCGGGGCTGCCAGGATTAGAACCGGTGCCCATATGGGATCCTGGGCGTGCAAGGTGAGGACCTTAACCACTTGCGCCACCACGCCGGGCCCTATTTTCTGTATACTTTAGAAATGTCTTTTAATTTTTCCATTAGCAATGCCATTTTGGGGAAGAAAAAATAAAGAAAGGCTATAGCATTTAAGCTTTAAAACTGTCAGAATTGCCTGGCAAATGTGATGGCTCTTTAGCGAAAGATTATGCTGTTGATTATTCATCTGATCAAACATAAGGGATCTGCAGCATTTTCCATCAGGCTGCGGAGTTGTGCTAGCAATTTCTTACATGAAAACAGATGAAAAATTGAAGCCACATAAGGTAACTTCAATGTTGTACAAAGCTTGTAACTGTACTTCACAAAGATCATGAAAAAACGGAAATAAAAGAGAAGTTTATTTTAATGCAAAGGAGCTTTGAAATTCATGCGTAGTATAACACACTGTGTTTCCATAAACTTTTTTTACTCAGATATTTTATCTGTGTTTTCTAAAGAGGTATGTAACCCATGGGAAAAAGCAAAACAACACATTAAAATCCATAGTGTAGCTGGAATGAGTCCAATCTCATTAGATGTTGCCACTTTTGATGAATGTTCCTCATTTGCTAAGATCATTGAATATATAAATTATTCCACAAGCTCATTTTAACAGAATCAGGGTAAGATCTGCTTAATTAATAATGATCATAATATATTCCAGATGTAGGATCTGTAATTTTCAAAAATAATGTGTGTAAGCATTTTATTTTAAAATCGCAAATCAAAAGGATAACTAATACACCCATGTCTTCTTTAAATCTTATACATAAATATTGTGTTTGTAACCTTGAAGAATCACATAGCTACAACCATGATCTTTGTACCCCTGTAAATACCTTGAAGTGGAGAGATAGATAGGGTGGGATACAGTGTTATACCCAGACCCTGGATTGCTATTTCAACACTTTCAAAGCCATCAGATTCTTCTAAAGTTAACAAAACTGGGTAGGTAAGGAAGTTCCATAAGCCTCATGTTTAAAGCTAAGAATTCACCATGAAGTCTTTAATAACTTTATTCAAAATAGAAAAAGTATTAATTTCATTATTATTAAACATGGAGCAATCAATGATTTAAATCAAACTGGGATAATTGAGAATGAATTATCACTATCCTCTGTGAGAATACCATTCACAAATTATTTCTGAAGTCCAAAGAATTATTATGCATTTATTCTTATAAAACATAACTCCATGATAAACTGGATGAGATTTTAATATTTTAGCATTCATTAATTGTGAAGGCTTAGAGCCAGCATAGTGATCAGCAAGCCTGTTTTGTCTTCTAATTAAAATAATTCTGCTACAGTTAATTACCATCATTACCTCAAATTTATATGTTCAGATTAACCCATAGAATTAAAGTTAATATTTAAATTATGCGTATTTTATTTTAGAATTTAGGCATATAGCTTTGGTTTCTAGAAATGTTAATATAAGGTTCTCTCAATGTTGTAATGGGGATAAAATTTATTTAATACTTAGCATGCAAACTGTACAGTTAAAAGCTAATTTACTAAGTTTACAGACGCTTACCTGAACTGATCCTTAGTCTGTTTCATTACGGATTCATTCATTGTTTCGCACTGATTGGATGTGACCAGTTTGGACTGAATGACTGGTGCAAGTGCAGAAGTCAGTTTCTGTAGTAGTATATTAACTTCATAAAGGTAGACTTTATTTTTAATACTTGGAAGCAAAGATACAATGAAGAATTATCTATCATTATTTTGTAAGTCATTCATGCGTTTGCTTGGTAACTATCAATATTGTATTATTTGGTAGTTGTTTCAAAACTAATAGATGAAGAAGATTGAAATGATTTTTACATTCAAAGAAATATTAATCTATAAATTCCTTATATTTAATTTTGTTGTATTCTGTTATAACTTATAGGTTGATAACTTTGAGATCTTGACAATGTACAGGCAATATCTACTTAAAGAGAAATGAGCAAAATATGTGTGCTTAAAAGTGAAATTCATAGAATGGAAAGACGATCATGCTTTGAGAGAGATTATTGAATGACAAATAAATCAGGAAATACAGATGTACTGAAGCATGTGACATGCTTGAAGGTAGTGATAGCTGTAGAGTACAGTTGAGAAACTGGTAGATCACGCTAAGGGTTGAAAAGTTAATTTTAAGAGCAAGACAATACAGCTATAGAATTGTAGGCAAAATGGAACCAAAAGTTTGCATTGAATTGACAGTAATTTTAATGTAATCATATCAAGGAAAAAACTACATAGGATAAAGGGAAATAAGAAGCAATTGAAAATAGTTGTATAAGAAATAGTATTGCAGATGTCAAACTTCTCTCTTACTGGGTTTCCCTGGATTCCCCAGGTATAAAATCCTGATTGTGGTACTCATTCTTTACCTCCAAACTCCCCATATCAGAGAAAAAGGGAGATAAAGAGAAAGAGAGATTTTCCATTTGCTAGTTCACTCCCCAAATGGCTGTGATGGCCAGATCTGATCTTATCTGAAGCCAGGATAGGAGCTGGATTGGAAGTGGAATAGCAGGGACTAGAACCAGCACCTGTACAAGATGCTGACTCTGTAAGTCAGAGGATTAACCTGTTAAGCCACTACACCAGCCCCATCTGACAGCTCCTTACACAAAATTTTTCTTGTGAGTTTATATACATACATTCATAGTTATGATTAAAGTTGTTTTCTATCTGGTTAAGCAATATCTAATTATTTATTTATTTGTTTATTTATTTTGACTCCTAGACCTTAGTCATTGAATTTGGAATGAAAGAGGGGAGAAAGAATGTCCTGATAGAACAAAAAGAAAAGACAGAATAATGGTACTTAGTGACTTTTTCACTTAATTTGATCAATGAAACAGTTTGTGAAACTGTCTATATCCACTCCAAATGTGTCAGAACAAGAATGAAATCAAGGATTTTGAGTTCAAAGAGCATGTGTGTAAGTGTATGTATGTATGACAAATATTGTAACAAATGTTACAGGTTACTTATGACAAATGAAAAGTGCATGGTAAGTTTAGCCATTTAAAAATAGTTGGCCTTTAAATTATTTAATATTGATCTTTCTGTAGATCTTTACAGATGAATTTGTACACAATCAGAGTTTGCTTTGAAACCATTGTTATTTCAGAGGTATGCAATCTACAAAATGAATGATTTCCTTCCTTTGTTGCTTTTTCTGTAAAATGACATAACATAAATACATTTCAGAAAGATCATGGTCATGAATTCAACCATAAGTTTTGGTTTGAAAAATGAAATTTATATATGGTATTCCCATGATACACATTTTCTGTGAAATTTGCAAAAGTTTTGCATAACCACATAGGCAGTTGGACAATTGAAGTTAGCAAATGACGTAAGCATTACAAATCATTTTTCTAACATACAGTATGTAATACTGCTGGTAATGATTGTGATGATGCTAGAGGTGATAATAGAGTCTGACAAGCTAGACTTTATACATTCAGTGAAGGAGGGCTGAATGCATTCATATTGTAGGTATTAGTAACTATGTTGCTTAAAATTTTTAATCTGATGTACAAAAGGGTATTTTTAAATTTTTAATTGTTATTTGAATTTTTACATGATACAATTTTGAGGGTATAGGGATCCCCCTTTGCTTCTTATTTTTCTCTCTCCGTTACCCCCTCACCATTTTCCCTCATATTATTACAGTAATATAGTCCCTCAGCTGCAGTCACAGTTCCAACATTCTGCTGTTTATCTGTTACAACATTGTATGTATAGGTAATGGAAGAAAATTCACTATCAAACTATTGAGATATAATTAAGAGTTTCAGTTGTTGGAATAGAGAAGCATGCTGCAATGCTTCTTCATTTCATGGTACTCTCATCTTCATTATACAGTATTTTCATGCAAGTGTATGCATACATAGGTTTTATATATAAAATTTTATATGTATCATAAATATAATATATTTACATTATATTGCATATATTACAAATATATATGTTTTATTTGCATGTAAATATTACATATTTACATTTATTTATATGATATATAAATATTGTCTATAAATATATATATGATTGTCTTGTATTTTACATATATGTTATCTTAGAGAGAACATGTATTTATGGAATTTGTCCCTTTGAGAGAAAGGGCTTATTTCTTTTTTTTTTTTTAAGATTTATTTATTTTTATTGGAAAGTCAGATATGTAGAGAGAAGAAGAGAGACATAGAAGAAGATCTTCTGTTTGATGTTTCACTCACCAACAGCCAGTGCTGCACTGATCTGAAGCCAGGAGCCAGGAACTCTTCCGGGTCTTCCAAGTGGGTACAGGGTCCCAAGGCTTTGGGCCATCCTCTACTGTTTTCCTAGGCCACAAGCAGGGAGCTGGATGGGAAGTGGGGCCTCCAGGATTAGAACGGGTGTCCAATGGGATCCTGGTGTGTTCAAAGCTAGGACACCACGCTGGGCCTGAGACTGACTTATTTCACTGCATGTAATAGTGTCCAGTTGGGATCATTTTATTGCAGATGGTACAATTTCATTTTTAATGGGTGAGTAGTACTCCATAGAATAGATGTACCACTATTTCTTTATGCATTCCTCTTTCAATGGGCATTGATTATATCCACCTCTTTGCTTGTGTGTACCATGTTGCTATGAATACAGGAATGTAGATTGCTTTCTTTTATGTGGATTTCATTTCATTCAGATATGTTCCCAAGAATGGGAGAGCTGGGTCATATGGTACATCTTTTTCAGTTGTTGGAGCAGTTTCCGTACTGACTTGCACGGTGACTGCACTGCTCTAGGCTTCTACCACCAGTGGAATAAGGCAACTTTTCCCCACATCTTTTGCAGTGGGTTTTGTTGAAAGATTTCTGTCTGTAGGCCATTTTGCCTAGAGTTAAGAAGTGTGGTTGATTTGTTGATTGTCTATCTATGGCATACACAAAATCTGTTCTCTTTACATTAAAAAGAAAACTTTAATAATTTCTAAGTTGACAATTTTATATACTTCAGGAATCCAAGGTATTATTATAACTTTAATGCAATGTACAGTAATTCATAAACATCGCTGAATATACTTGATATTTTTGAGGTGAAAAAAATTGAAACTAATCACTGACTTAGCAATTTGAAACTATATGGCACTCTATTCTAACCAGTATGCATTGTTCATGGTAATATAATAGATATATTTCTGCTACCTGATAAAAGAAGATAATTTAATTGGCTCCAAAATACAAATATTTAGGTAATTATCAGAGTGTAAAGGATGAATTTGAATTGCATTAATACTACTTCCTTGTTAGTATTAGGTAGTAATTTTCAAAATTCACAAACAAGAATTGCAGAAAAGCAAACTTATTAAAATACATATGGATTTATTCACTATCAGAATCATTCACGACAGAACCTTTTTGCATTTTTTATATTCCTTTTGCTATCTTTTATGGTTAATAATTTTACTCATGTATCAGCTGTAGTGATGTCCTTCAACTCAGGGTCTCAAAGTTGAGAGAGAATTTCATGTGAAAAGATAAATAGAAAATACACATACACTTATTCTAGTTTCTTGTTGAATAGCCTTGTAACCAATTACTTTAGTAAAACCTTCCAAGTCATTCCCATTTAGAAAATATATCTTAAGTGTAGAAACAAAGATAACCAAGAAAATAAAAGCTAAAGTAAAGACATGAAAACATCCTTGGTAATCCTTAATAATCTATTATGAAGATTAGGACGATTTATCTTTCATTTCAGACTCCATTAGTAATAGCTCTGACAATTTAGCTCTCTTAATCTCATTCCTAATCTCTGTTTCTGATCTGCAATACAACAGATTCAATATCTTTGCAATTACATTCCACTAACAACTCAATGTTTTGTTAAATTGCTTAGAATACTGGGGCAGAACAGAGTGAATAAAATGAAAGAGAATGAATAGGGATTTAATAAATCTTTCCACTTTCACCTGTTTTGTGTTTTGAATCTTCCTTGTTAGTTTACTAGATGGACACCAAAAAAAAAAAAAAGGACTTGATTTCACATATAAAGCATAAAACACATTTAAGCCTTACATTTTGATTATATGTGTTTTCCTTTGTAACATATGATACAATGTTGTCAGGAAAATGAGTGATTATTTTAAATTTGTCAGTCATTTATACTAAATTTTCTCCTATACTCTTCATACTTTCCAGTTTGCTAATCATGTTTATTCTTCTTAAAAATGTGACAACCTCAATAGATAGTATAATCTGAGAGTTTCCTTATGGGAGTTATTGTTTCAATGTTCAGGCGTCCAGTTTAGTTTCATATCTGCCTTTAATCGTACTTAGTGTATGGACCAGAGTTGGTAGAAATTTCAGTTAGTTACTAATTCAACCAATGAGCTAGAAAAAGCCCATGTGGTCATGGCACAAATTAAAGTTTTATTGGAAACTTATATAAGGAAAATAATTTCTAAAAATTGTTAATTAGTTTACTTCTGCTAGTACTTATTATTTCCATATTTTAGTAATTAGAATTAATTATTATTTTATGTGCCACAGTTCAGTATATGGAAAAAATTGTTAAGTCCAATAAAAACACTAAAGTTGACTAGAATGTCAAAATATAGACAGGTAATACACAAGCAATGCTTCAGAAGTTATAATGCTTACCAATTTTGTTTGCAGAAAAGTTAAGACTAAAAAAAAAACATTTTTCAGTTTAGTTAATTACAATGATGTTACCCAATTTTTAATCCTTTTGGACCCAATGTTTTTGCCATGTTACCATATAGACCATTACATGAAGATCAAAAGGAAATGCTCCATCACTTGATACTAGACCGAGTGTGTTGTTTTCTATACCTACACACTACTTGTTTTGCTCTCTGAAGCACCATGAAAGTATGACCAAATCAATCGGCTGAAAGATGATAATGTATATAGCATGCCAAAGTTCTGTGGTACCAGAGAAGACCAAAATAACCAGCTAACATTTGACAGTTATTAATTATCTACAATACAGGAATGTAAGTAAAGTATGTGAATACATACTGTGAGATTACAAAAAATGACTGGCTGATCATAGCCTTACAAACGCATTCTGCAGACTAGCACATCCAACAGTGCTAAACCCCTGATTTGAGACAGTGGCTGATTGGCACAGTTCTAGTACTTAATCTCAAATGGAGTATAAAATGAGGTTTATTTATTTTCTGACACCTAGGATCTATTCATGCCTTGGTATAATTATAATATCTTCTATGGGATTTAGAGGAAGACCATGATTGAAAACATGGAATCGGATGTCCTTGAAGTAAAAGATATTCAAAATTAAAACTTGGGAGCATTTCTTATACTGATATTAAGGATAATTTGATTTTCAAAGACAAACTATTTTCATGAAAATGAGAATAAAGCAAAATCCTAGAATATTACTCCTGACACTTGGTGTATATATAGGCTTAAACATATAAATTACTGGATATCAAAAAATGATGGACTCAAAAGTTTCTTGTCTTTATTCTCCCATAGAAATAACAAAGAAGCAGTTATTGGTGAATGAATATTTACAAAGTCTTAGAAATAATCTAATATTTACTGCAATTAAGTCAGTTTCTAATCTAGTAAATTTCCAGTTGCAAGAAAGCCGCATTAAAAGTGATAGCACATGGGACTGGCACTGTGACTTAGAGGTTAAATCCTTGCCTTGCAAACTCCAGGATCCCTTTGGGCACCGGTTTGTGTCCTGGCTGTTTCACTTCCCATCCAGCTCTCTGATTGTGGCCTGGGAAAGCAGGTGAGGGTGGCCCACAGCCTTGGGACACTGCTCCCACGAAGGAGGCCTGAAAGACGCCCCTGGCTCCTGGCTTCAGAGAGGCTCAGGGTTGGCTATTACACCACTTAAGGAGTGAACAGCAGGCAAAGGATCTACCTGTTTCTCCTTTTCTCTGTAAGTCCGCCTAACAATCAATCAGTTACATGGCATTCCCAGATGTGACAATCTGTAGTACAGTGGGAACAACCAAACCTCAAGATTTATCCTTTATCTTTGAAAATCAAAGCAAAACTTAAGAAGGAAAATGAATTTTCTGACCTGTGAAATTCCCTGGAGACTAATTTTTCTCTCAATTGACTTGGAATCAGTCAGAGAATTAGAATACTGGGTATCAGAATGGAATCTGCAGAAGAAGCAGTGGACATTGAATGTGTGAAAACACAGGGAGACTTGCTCCTGGCTTCAGGCTCCTGGCTTCAGATTGGCACAGCTGTGGGCATTGCAGCCACTTGGGGAGTGACTCAGTGGACAGAAGATCTTCCTCTCTGTCTCTCTTCCCCTCTGTATATCTGACTTTCTAATAAAAATAAATATTTTTCAAAAAAATTTACCAAAGACAGTATGGTTGAGCATGCCCATTTATTGTAAAGCAAGCAAACACTTGTATAGACTAGGAGAAGGGAAGGGCAGAAACACATCTCCCGACAATCCTCCCACCCACCAATGGCACTGTAATTGGCTAGATGGCATCTCTGTCTCTCTGGACCCTCCAGTCATGCTGTAGGTCATGTACTTCACATCTGGCTATCAGGCAATGTGGGACCACACTGAATTCTCAGAGTTGCTTATCAAGGAAGTCCCAGCACAGTTCCTTTAAGGACAGAGAAGAGAAACTGGTGTGCAGTTCACTGCTCTCACCTGTATGACCAGTATGCCAAGACAATTGTTGAGGGGTTCTCCTGGCAACACATTGTGTTGACCTCCCATACATGCCAAGCAGGCAGAGATCCAGGGGTGATCTCCCACACACCAGACAATGATTACCACCAGATTTTCTCTGCAAAAAATATGCAAGGAATTCTCCCTAGTTGAAATGAAAAAAGGCAATACAGAAACACTAAAACTTAAAAACACAAAGTTCTCCGGTACAGTTAAATACTTGGGGAATATTAATGTACATTAAATTTTTATTTAAAAGTTAACTTTTTGCTTTCACAGGATTTAAAATATAAAACAATCAGATCTATCTTAATGTGTATATAATATATTAATATATACTTATAAAATTTTATTTATTTATTTGGAAGAGTTTGACCAAGAGAAAGAGAGATAGCAAAACATACCAAGATCTTGTGTTTTCTTGTTTGCTCCCCAAATGTCTACAACAGACAGAGCTGAACTGGAACAAATCTTGGAGCCTGGACATCACACTGGATTTTTCACATGGTTGGCAGAGATCAGCCATGCAAGTTATCACTTGCTTTCTCCTAAAGTAAATGTCAGTTGGAAAATGGAATCAGGAATTGAATGGTAGTTACACCCAGGCACTCCAACCAGAATGCAAACGTTTTAACTGGAATCTTAACTGCTGTGCCAAATGCCCGTCCCAAAATGCAATCTCTGAAAACCATAACAGAAAGAATAATAAAGCGGATAGAGGTATAAAGAAGTAGAGTTTTTGTTAGTGATGAAAATTGAATTGATATTAAGAAATATGGTAATAACTTTCAGATGTTATATGGTATTCTCAAGATAATTCCAAAGGAAAACACATAAAATATACACAAACAGCAATGAAATGCAAATCACAACATACTGCTACAGAAATCAACAGAACATAAAGTAAGGCAGTAGGGAAGATATAGTGAAATAGATGAAAAACAGGTAACAGGTGTCAAAACTATGTACTTTATCATTAATATTTAATTTAAATAGGCTAACTTATCAAATTAGATGTTACGTCCATGCTATCCTTAAGAGATTCACTTTACATGTAAGGATATTCATTGATTGAGAATGAAGAGATACTGAAAATATCCCATGAAAATAGTAATCAAACACACAGGAGAATTTGTTATCCAGCACAAGAAATTACAAGTCAAAGGCTTTTATAAGAGAAAAAATAAGTGCCACATGTAAGAATAAAAGTGTCAAGAAAATATGTCAATTACAAATATATATGTAACAAAACATGAGCTCCAAGACATGAAACAAGCATTAGAAAATTTGGGGATGAAATAACTTTCTCTGCAAAAACACTGGGGCATTTCAATACTCCATTACCAATAATAGATAGAACAACCACATGTTTGGTAAGTGGTCAATGAAAGAATAAAAACTGGAACAATAATATAGTGGTAGAACCTAACAGAAGTACAGAGAGTACATTGCCTAATGAGAGAATACAAATTCTGTCAAAGTTCACGGGATAGTCTCCATGGCAGATGACGATAACACAGAAGACAAGATACAAATTTTAAAACATTAAATGATATGAAGTATATTATTTCCAGAGCACAGTGATTTCAGAATAGAAACATTAGAGTGGAAGCTGAAAGAATTCATAAATATCTGCAAATTACACAAGTATCAGCAAAAATGTGTGAGAACTACGTTTGTATGCATTGCAGACAGGAATATAAAATTATATATCCAGTGTGGAAAAGTAAACAGCAGTTTCTTCAAAAATTGAAAATAGAATTCCATACGTTTCAATAATGCTGAACATATTTCTTAAAAGATTAAAAGGGTCTTGAACATATTCACGTGTCTATAGCATTGTTTAGACACAAGAAGAAATGAAGGTTTGATACTTGATCCAAAAATAGGACAACCTTAACAATACTCTAGTAAGTAAAATAATCCAGATAAAATCATAAATGCTGAAAGTTTTCACTTATATGACAATACTTGTATTCACAGAAGCAAACAAACAAAAAATACCAATTTCTGGAAGAGAATAGGGAAACATTTTTTATTATTTATTTATTTAAAAAAAAATTTTTGATGATGTTTACATAGTTGATCAGGGTGGGAAGGATTGAGAGTTAGGGAAAATTGGTTGAAACCATTGTTTCAAAAATTTCTTTTTCTTCTTTCCCTATCTGGGGGAAGGGGGAAAAAAAAAAAAAAGAGAAGCAGAGCTGCACCCAGCCTCCCAAACATCCCGGTAACCAAGAATGGGGAACAGCCATCAATTTCATCCCAGGATCCCCATGTAGAATGTATTCTGAGAGTTCTGCTTAGGTGGTTTTGATCATTCTAAAATGCTGTCAATCTTGCATATCCAAGGATGAGAAAAGCTTTCCTAAGTCCAATGGCTGCCACAGTCAACCTTAGAGTTGCTTATGCACCCAGATTTGTGCTGCACTAGCTTGGTTGGGGTAGGTGTCCAATTAGTTCTGCCCTCCTTTCTCTGCTATGGTACCACATGTCCTCTGCAGTCCCCGATGGGCTTCCATATCCTCCATGTGCATCTGGCCTGCTCTCACTGCTCCGTCTTTTCCACTAAGAAGGACCAGTTCTGACACATACACTCTGCGGCCAGACCATCAATCCTGGACGTGAGCCCACATGTCCCAGCACACCCCAACTGTGCCATCCCCCAGATCCCCTAAAACCCCAGAAACAAGCCCCCACAAGCACACCACCAGGAAGCAGTTGGCTTTGCTTGACATCATTGGAACCCTGGGCCACCCAAAATAAGCCCCATCAGATCCCCTGCCCCAGGGATTCACAAATCTGGCAGTCACTGCGCAGGCGGGCATAAGGACCCAGCCTGGGCAACTTTGGCCCTGCTGGACCACCTCTCCCGAGGCTCAGAGACCTGGCACACCCCCACATATCTTTAGGAAAAAAATTAATAAAATAGGCTAGGCAACTATGCTGGCATACTGGTATGATTACCACAGATTTGTCATTAACCAGGACCAAGATGCATGCCAGCTATGAGCTGCTTTTCTCCCAGCAGTGTTAACACTTGCCTAGGGACAATGCAACACAGCTGGACAGGGAAACATTTTTAACAGGTAAACAGACTCAGTTGTTAAAAAGCAGTCCGTGGATGAATGTAGAGAATGATATTCTAATTGTGATTGATACACTTAAACAGTTAAAGTGATATATACACATATGCCTCTGTGACTGTGTGTGTGTGCCATAATTATTCCATTGGATGATGTAAGTGACACAAGTTAAGTATTTTTGAATATTTAATCTCATAAAAATCTAAGAATGTTTTTTTGTTACATAATACACGGTTTTCTATAGGGCTATTGTCATCTATTTTTACTTTTATTCTATAAAATTTATGCATGAATATGCATAAAATAAAACTAAGAAGTTTTGAAAAACTTGAAATTTTATTTCAAATGAAGAAATGTTTGTATTTTGTTAAATCTGTCAATAATTTTGTTATGTAAAAACATGATGAATATCTTCAACATATAGTTTATTTTAGTAAAATTTCAAAGTTTTCCATCTTGTTTTCTTTTTTTTTAACATATTTTATTTCGTTTTATGATATGGTTCCATAGGATCTGGGGTTGCCCGTGCCCTTCCACAAGGTTCCTTCCCCCACCCCTCCCATTGATTTCCCCTCTAGGTTTACAATGGATGTCCAATACAATGGATGACCCCCCCCCCCACAATACTGGGAAACACTTTGACAAGAACAAGATGGACTTGTGACTGTTCATGAAGGGCGTCTTTTGAGTTAAATTCGAATTTTAGTACTACACATGCAGTATGTATGTATATTTGTCTGTGTACATTTAAGTTTTTGAAAAAAAGTCGTATCTTAGAATGGAGTGAGGAATACACGTCTGTGATTGATAGACACAATTAATTCTTTTCTGCCTACAATACATTTCTATTTCGAAAATATAATATTTTTTAGAAGTATACCAGAAACACATTTCCAACAAAGAATAGCAGTAGATCAAGAGCAGTAAGAAAAGACCTCATATTCCTTTTCTGTTAACCAAAGTATTTACTGGCAGGGTCAACACTAAGCTTCTCAAACTGAAAAAATTTCGCAAGTGTTACTTTAGTTAAAAAAGCAAAACAAAATAACTTTTTTTTATGTCAATGAGGTATGGAGCTGCCAATATTTTCTTTTCTTTCTAAGTAGCTTTACAACTAGAGAAGTTTATGAGTTGTTTAGATCTTCATAGCTATACAGATGCAATATCTCTTGGTAAATACAGTTCACCTTGAGGAGGAAAGGCACATAATGTTGATATAGATCTCTTTCCCACATGATTTGGAAAACAAACACACTCAGAATGTTGAGACTCCGATGGTCCATTCTATAATAGCTCAAGGAACGTACTGCCTGGAGAGTGTCTCAGAGGTTAAATGAATAGATAACACATTTCTTAGAATATGATTTTTTTTGGATGTCGATAGGATATCACATACTTTAACCTGCAGCTAATTTTCAAGACTTGTATATCTTTGAATTGCTTCTTAGAAAAATAAACCTTTCCTGTTCAAATATATAAAGAACGTTCAGAAGAAATCAGTTTTTCAGATTAGGGAGACATTTATCACAGGGAATTATGCCAGAAAACTTAAAAATCCACAAGACAAACAGTTTTTTCTTCATGTCTCTGTATCTTTATATCTCTGTCTTGTCATATGTCTGTGTTTCACAGTCACTATCTCTCATTCTCTAGGCAAATGAGGCTGAGTTTATGCCTTTCACTAGGTATATAAAAACAGAATATGTCATAGTATTTGTAGTCAGGAAAAACTTTTCAATTTCTTTAAAATGTGGTCAGTAATGTTAAGAACAATAAACACATTCTCCTCTACCACAGTTTTAATATTTTGTTTTTCTAAATTGTTGCCTTAGATATTGATTTAGAAAAAAGCTACCATAACTGTATCCTGAGAAAAGTTCTACTTGTAATTATCTCCTTTATTCAATTTGTCTAGTATTTAGTACTCCTACCTTGTTTGTTGATGCCCTAGAATTCCAAACACTCAAAAGGAATAAAAAAAAGTGTATAGCTTAGTTGCAACCTGCAATGGACTCTGATAGCCTGATTTGTTGCAATACCCAGAAAGTCAATCAACGTAACAGCGATTTTTCATAAGCAATGCTGAAAATTATTTATTATTCAACTTCACTCATAAATTATTTAAGATAATATATAAAAGTAATCAATAATGTTTATAAATTCTTATAAATTTTTCTCAAAGAATTACAAATTCTTATGAATTTTTATTAAAACTTTCATAAATTCTTATAAAAATGTTTGAAAGTTATTTATTTTTATTAGAAAGTCAGATATACAGAGAGGAGAGACAGAGAGGAAGATCTTTCATCCGATGATTCACTCCCTAAGCAGCCACAATGGCTAGAGCTGAGCCAATCTGAAGCCAGGAGCCTCTTCCTCCAGGTCTCCCCAAGGGGTGCAGGGTCCCAAAGATTTGGGCCATCCTCGACTGCTTTCCCAAGCCACAAACAGGGAGCTGGATGGAAAGTGGGTCCACCAGGATTAGAACAGGTGCCCACATCGAATCCTAGCATGTTCAAGGCGAGGAATTTAGCTGCTAGGCCACGCCGCCGGACCCAAATTCTTATAAATTTTTATCAAAAAAAATCAAAGAATCTCTATGTATTGGCAAAAGAAAAAACCAATCCTAAAGGAAATATGATAAAGGCAATACTTGGATTGTATTTTTTGGAAAGGAAAGAGTCTCCATGCTTAAAAATAAAGAATGTCAAAGATTACCAACTGTATGTTTAACAGGTGCAGTCCCAGTATGGGTAAATAAAAGCAAAATCTTCAAATTGGAAAAACCAGAACTGAAATGTGGCTCTGTCAAAGGGTTCATATAAAATGGAATTAAAGTAAGTTTATTTTGGTGCAAATTTTGTAATCCATTCATGTAAGAGATCTTTAAATTTTAATGAAAATGTAAATTATGTTACATTATGCATGGATCTAAAAATATTTTACACTATAACAGATTTTACTTGAATTTTCCATTCTTTTTTTTTAAATTCCCATATGATAATGAATCTGGGAAAGCATACCTCAATGCAAAGTGCTCTAGTATGTTTTCATGTGATTTTTGTATCTGAAAGGTACAATTTTTTATGATTATAGTTTATACTTAGCCCATGAATTGTATACCTTAAGCAGATTTGTATTACTTCAGTTTAAAAGGAAATGCATGTAGTTGTGGTTGCAATGGAGATTACCTTATCACAAGCAGTAACATTTACTAAATAACAAAAAAGATTTGTGGCAAAACAACGTAAATGTTACAGAAGAAACATTTCAGAAGAGTTCAAGTGACAAGTAATGTGATTCCTCACTACTTAACAAAGCACATGCCAATGATGAGAAATCTGTTAGTAAAGTTTTAAGTTAATTCATTGTTTTATGTTCTTGAAATTCAATGAGACAAGGAGAAACATGTAGCCAGGAAGGAGAGAGACCTTTCATCCCCAACTTTACTACCCACAGGCTTGTAATAGCCTCATCTGGGCCACTCAAAGACAGAACTATGAAGTCAGACCAGATCCTGTTTCAGTGACAAGCATTCTTGTGCTCAGACCGTCCCCTGCTTCCCATGGTGTGATTAGCATGATTCTAGAATTAGAAGTGGACCTTGAACTTTAACCCAGGCACTTTAATGGGAGATACAAGTACTCTTAAACTGTTGCAGATGTTGTTAATGGTAAATTTTGGCTGACTACAAATGATCTATTGTAAGTTGTCCTCTAATTTCTCATACTGTTAGTGATTTGTGTCCTTCAGGAAACAATTTCTTGAGCTCAACGTCATGTACAAAGATATAAGCCTGTGGCCTTTTTCAATTTTAAAACATTTTTTTTTACTTGCTTAGAAGTCTACTTTCTCAATATCTACGTTGTGAGCACCTTTTCTTGACATCACGTGTATACACCATATTCTGGAGTCACATGAATATTCTCTTAATGGAAAAGCATCTTGACTTTCAATGATTTGATGTCTCATAGAAATTGCACAGAAATAACACACAGATGATAAAATACTGCTACCTTTCTCTGTGATGAAATCTCTATCCATTTTTGAATTTTGCTTTATCTGTAATTCTTATTTTCATTGTAAGCCTCTTTTTTTTACCTAATTGCAATTAAAAATTAAAAATGCTATTTCATATTTATGAGAAGGGAGATTCTTTTGATTTAAAATTTTAGAAATGTAACCATAGGTGCCCACAGGATAATCTTGGGCTTCCTGCAGCGGTTGCAGGGACCAAGCTACTTGAACTGTTACTGCTGTAGACAAGGTGTGCATTAGTAGAGGGCTGGGTAAAAACCAGAGTTAGGACATGAACCCAAGAACTTCTTAGAAGGTGCCAGTGTCCCCAGGAGCAGCTTAATTGGCTGTGCCCCGACACCCACCCCAAGGTGTGCACTTCAACCATGCCATCGAGAGTGCATTTCTCCTCATCTTACATTCAACAATTCACAAATAAGCATTTTTCTTCAGTCTCCACATAACTGCAAATCCTTGTAAAGTGCAGATACTGTTTTTCATCCTGATTTGCCTAGGATCTAACACCATACATTGTATGAGAAGTGTAATGTATGCTTAATAGCTTATGCAAAATAGAGATAAGGATATAAAAATTCTAGAGAATATAAGATATTCATAATTTACTTCTTTTGCATATGCCTAATTTGGAATTATGGATTACTTTTTCAAGGAACTGGCAATCACAAAAACTCATTAGAGTGGGATAATGATTACAAGAAAGTACATGAGAATTATATTCAACTGAATATATGTTCTAGTTGTTATATAGATCTCTTATCAAGTCTGTAAATGTTGGTTGACTCACCAATGGAGATAATTGCAGTATTAACTGAAAATGTATTATTGAAAATGAAGCTCCTAAATCCAGAGCCAGGTACTGAGAAAAATGCTTTATTTAAGGCAGGTGTTGCTATATCTGCTACAAAATCCACTAGAAAACATACACTATTTTAAATTAAAGGTTATAAAAGTAGAAGTTGCATAATTGACTTTGCTTCCACAATTCTTTCCTATCATAGCTTGCATTTTCATTCAAAGTTTTAACACAGATGTTCACTTACAAGTAAAGAATTATCAACAATCAGCTAATTGGTATATATATATATATTTAGTACAGTGAATACCTGTCATTTATTTCAAGTTCTATGAGTTAAACATTAAATACATTTTGGATTTTCAAGCCTCAGGTAGACATTACTAACTAATCAATTTGTTTGTATAGATACAATCAATTCTGAAAAATATCATTGAGATTTAAGATCTAATTTAGTAAGAAAAGGGGACAACCAGGTTTCTTCTTTACCACTTGGACCTTAAGAATGAAAAGTTCCAAAAAGACAGCAGCCTCCAAAGGAGGCACAGAAGAATGCAGAATAAGAGCACTTTTGACACTCTATTTGAAATATGGAAATTAGACATTTAGCTTTATACCAAGAATTTAATATTCGCATATAACACTTCATCATGGGAAAGAAGACAGTCTCAATCTAGTCTACATATTGGAATCATCTAGGAAAAATTAAAATCTATTCAATTTTATGTTG
Source organism: Ochotona curzoniae (assembly GCF_017591425.1). Taxonomy (NCBI): domain Eukaryota; kingdom Metazoa; phylum Chordata; class Mammalia; order Lagomorpha; family Ochotonidae; genus Ochotona; species Ochotona curzoniae. The sequence continues at coordinate 67,329,807 of NW_024466599.1, forward strand.
TATATCCTCAGTTCCTGATTCAGTTCACATGAAGTATGGCCTGGGCAGCAGGATTCTGTTCAATGTATTGAGGTTTCAGAAGCACTGACCTAAAGAAATTGGAAAGAGGCAGAGCAGGAGTAAATACTGAACAGCTTTTCCCCAAAATCTGGTTGGCAATAAGAAAAGAAGTTACAAAAACTAGTGTGATATGGTTCCCAAGTCAGCAGCTAACTTTATAACACACATTTTATTTCCTAACTCATTTTCTAATTACTCACATGACTTCAAAGATTTTTAAGCAAAGTCATGTCAAACTGTTTTAGATACGTATCTGCCTCAGATTTTTCTTTTCTAAACTTACAAAATAATATTTGTCTCCAGTATGACTAATGTTTAGGCAAGCTAAGGAATAATATTTCTCTTCTGCAAATAATGTATCCTGTAGGGGAAATTATGAAATTAAAATTTTAACTTCAACTGTAAAGCAGAATGACATATCTAACTGAATTTTCACCTTTAGGAATGCAAAGATTCTTGATACCATGCTGAACAATTTATAAGGAGCAGATGTATTTATATGTGATTCCTGGTATCAGAAAAAAAAATCACCTTACAAGTGATACTGATTGTTAGAAATTCTAAATATATGAGAAATCATTGTGATGCTCTTTCTCCACACCTCTGATTTCTGCATTAAAGTCTATTAAAAAGCATCAAGGTGATATATAGTACGCCCTCAGAGCTTTCAGAGTGAATAATATCCAGCTTGTCTGGCGCTCAACACTCTGTCTGGTGATAATGGTAATGATGGATTCCTATGCACACGCTCTAAGATATTAGGGAAATAGTTTCCTTTAATTCATATTGTATATTCAAGCTTTACATCAGTTGGGTGTTGTTGAAAAATACGACCTACAGGCCAAATATATTCCTTCATTTTAACAACTGTAGTTATTTTGCAAATTACATACCATGTCAGGGAATTACAAATATAAAGTGAAATAAATAAATGTCTGGGTTCTATGTTAGGCAGGGAAATACAAACATGACTTAAACTACAGCTGTATCTCAATTTTATGTGCAACTGATATTGCACAGTAAACTCTGAGAAATTTGTACCCACTCTACCAATAAAAGATAATCCATACTCTTAGCTTTTCAATGGAAGAGTCTTTGAGAAGTTCAGACAAAAGTTGAGATGCATAAAATAAAATTCATTGTAGGATAATGCCAAAATAAAATGAAAATTTTAAAATGCAGTTTATGAAACAGCTAGTTGTTCAACTTATTATTCTTTCCCGAGACCCATAGTTTTCACAGAAATCCTGCAGAGTTGCTGATTTTATAATATATATTTATTTCTTTCCCACTGAAATGACCTTGATTAAAATGTTTAACATTTTTATCCTGAAGAAAATATAAAGATGTGATTATTACTCCTATCTCCCTATTCACATTCATATTATATACTACACTTTATTTATTCAGTTAAATTTCAGATGCTATACAAAAAATATAGAGTACATGTATACAGCTGGGGGACAGGGGGTTGATGCGATTTTTATTTTTTCTAATTTTAAGATCCTCAGAGTTTCATCATAAAATCCGAATCAAAATACATAATTACTCATTCAAAGCTGTGCTTTTTAGCATTCATGATGTCTGTTTATTTTAATATTGCCCATTATAGAATTCCATCATGAAATTGGAAAAATAATCCTATATTCAATCATAATAAAGCATTTAAAAAGTAATATATGGACATAGATTGTCTGGGACATGGATGTGATAAATATGGAATTTCCTTTCTTGTATGTCACTGAATACCTTATGATTCTTCTGACTGTATCCTGATTGAATCTGACATAGCAAATTAGGTACACATTTTCTTCTTTCTCATTGTTCAAGATCTCTTCCTAACCTGTAGTAATTACATGTTTTAAAAGAATCCTCTCCAAAACCCATGTAAACTCTGTTCTTTCCTTCATCTGAACTTTTTAACCTGAACCTTCCTGTGCCTATCATTTGCTATTCTAGAGGAAATGCAAAAACTTCTTTGTACTTCTACACATGAACATATACACAAGAGAAGCATTATGTGTTCCAGTTGCTAGATTCCTTTCAAATAACATAGGATTGGAATGAGATAGCTAATCTCTTTAATAATCTAATGTGACATTGTCCAGAGTGAAGAAAAGTTATACTTGATTGCAAAATAACAAATACATTGAAATTGAAATTGGTGATTTTAAGCCCAGAAGTCCATTTTGAAGGACAAAGCAGAATTAGAAAGGAAACATAGTTGGAAAATGTCATTAATTGTTCTTTTGCAAATAAATAAATAATCTCTATAAATCTATATACTTCACAATGTGCAACAAAGTTTGACGTGAACCAAACTTCATGTTGAAAAATAGTATCTTCTTTATTTTACATTTTTAGATTTACTTATTTTTATTGGAGGGGTAGCTTTTACAGAGAAAAAGAAAGATACAAAGAAGGATCTTTCATCCACTGGTTTACTCCTAAAATGGCTGCAATGCTCAGCTGACGCCAGGAGCCAGGAGATTGAATCCCAAGGTTTTGAGTCATCCTCTCCTGCATTCCTAGGCCACAGCACGGAACTGGATGGGAAGCAGAACAGTCAGAACAGGATCCTGGGAATGGAAGCAGGAGGGTTATAGCCATTTGTTCCATTGCCCTTGGCTGTACCTTATGTTATTCTGTCTCTACCTTTTACAATATAGATTATCTCTTACTTTCCCCCTGACTATTATAAAGTACCAGGTTTCCAACAGGGGCTCCAGGAACTACAGGATCAAACGCTGATGGCTGAAAAATCATCATCCGCATGCTAATTGTTGTGGAAATTTGGGGAGTGAACCAGCAGATATACTCTTTCTCTCCTCCTCTCTCCTCTTCATTCCCAGTCTCTTTTCCTATCCCTCTGAAACAAGTTCAAATAATATAACCATTTAAAAAAGAGATTATTCTTTCAAAAAAAGTCAGTGTATAATTCTTTTTAAAATATTCTTTTAAATCTCTTCAAGTCTTTATTTTAAAGAATCACTTACTCTATTTAGCTGAAAGGCAACATGCCAGAGGAACAATGGAAGAGAGTTGGTCACATCTGCTGTTGTTTTCCCCAGAGAGCCTGAAAAACCAGAGTTGAGCAGGCTAAAGCCAGAAGGCAGAACTGCATCTGGGTCTGCCATGTGGGTAGTAGAGGCTCAAACACTGGGACCATCTTCTGCTTGGTAATGGGTAATTTCATGCTGTGTGTTACATTCCCTTTCGAAGCACAAGCAGTGAAAGTCAGATAATCTTTCTCTCTTTTTCCCTAATTATAAGGAAATTAATTCTATCAGATCAAAGATAAGCATTTATGATCTTTACCCTGGTTAAGTTAAAATGCTGGTAAAGGCATCCTTTGGTAGCTGTTTGAAATAGGTTCCAGGATCGTTCTGGTTACTAAAACTGTGGACACACAAGTCAAGCATATAAAATGTCCTAGTGTTAATATCTAGCATATACATATACTCCTGTGTGCTTCAATCATTTCTAGATTACTTATTATGTGCAATACAATGTTAATGTGATGTGAATAGTTATTATATTCTATTTTGGGGGGATAATAACAAAGAAAAATCACATGTTCAACAAGGTACAGCTTTTTAAAGATTTATGTATTTTTATTTGAAAGGCAGATTTACAGAGAAGAAACAGAGAGAGAATCATTCATCCACTGTTTCACTCCCCAGATGGCTGTGATGGGCAAAGCTGGATCAATCTGAAGCCAAGAGCCAAGAGCATCTTTTAAGTCTCTCACATGGGTGCAATGGCCCAAGGTGTCAGGTCTTCCTTGGCTGTCTTCCCAGGCCGTCTACAGGCAGCTGAATCAGAAGTGGAGCTGCTGGGACTTAAACTGGTGCCCATACAGGATGCTGTCACCACAGGTCAAGGCTTGTGCCATTGAACTGGTGCAATAGGTGCAGTGTTTACTTCAGGAATTTCTATTTTTTTAAGATTTATTTATTTTTATTCTAAAGGCAGATATACAGAGAGGAGGAAAGACAGAGAGGAAGCTCTTCCATCCAATGATTGTGCAGCAGCTAGCATGGAGCCAGGTTGAATCAGGAGCCTAGAGCTTCATCTGGGTAAAGGTCCCTGTAATAGGTGCCTGCTATTGCACTTTGCAAAGCAACAAAAGATAACCCAAACTCTTAGATCCTAAAACCCTTTTCACAGACCTGGGGAAGCTCCTGGTTGCAGATTATGTGACTGTTCCATTCAAATAAATAAAATAAGCGTTTTAAAAATAATCTCATTATTGGTTTAAACATATCTTTACAAAAAGATAATGGCAAAGCCATAATATTAAGTTCCAACAATAAAGGCAAACCAAAGACCAGATGTTCCATTACAGCAGCATCTGAATTTGCTCATTAAATGCTAGTTCATTTTCACAGGCTCCAAAACACAGATTTGCTTATTAAATTAGTTCACAAACCTGCAGCACCTGGCCCTTGAATACATATGAAGCATTAGAAACAATGAAAAATCAAGTAAGATGCAAAAAATAGATTTTATTTTTCTTTTGTAGGGAGACTGCTAATGAATGAGAAATTTTACTGAGAAAGAAATTTAGGATAATGGATGTCTTTTGTGAAAGAACACAGAAAACTTAGAAATAATGTTGAATTGATATTTTGTAGGGAGGTAGTGCCATGGCTCAACATGCTGACTCTCCAGCTTGTGGTGCCAACATCCCATGTGAGTGCAGGTTTACATCCTCAACTCCTACACTTCTGGTACAGCTCTCTGCTTATAGCCTAGAAAGGCAGCAGAGGGAGGCTCATGTTCTTGGGACCCTGTACCACGTGGGAGATGTGGAAAAGGCTCCTGGCTCCAGGCTTCAGATTGGCTCAGTTCTGCAATTGTGGCCATCAGGGGAGTAAACCAGCAGATAGAAGACTTTCTCTCTCAGACTTTCTTTCTCTGTCTCTCCTTCTCTCTCTCTATAAATCTGCCTATCAAATAAAAAGAAATACATGTTAAAAAAAAGACTTTGTGCAAACTATGTTAAATATCAGGAATATGTAAGGTCCTGTAAGTACAGCATTTTTAGCTATGAATGAAAATTCTAAAGAAATACTGCATTGGATCAGTGGTGAAAAAAAGACAATGAATATCCTTTCAGAATATTCATTTAAAAAAAAACTGGGTAAATTTCAATTTCTGAAAGCTAAAAATAAAGGAATATAAAGATTCTAGGTTTTGGAACTACAAAATGACCACGGTGATAGTGGAGTCTTGAAGAACATACAAGTTGGGCCCGGCACGATAGCGAAGCAGTTAAAGTCCTTGCCTTTAACGTGCCAGGATCCCATATGGGGACCCATTCTAATCTTGGCAACCCCACTTCTCATCCAGCTCCCTGCTTGTGGCCTGGGAAAGCAGTTGAGGATGACCCAAAGCCTTGGGACACTGCACCCACTTGGGAGATCCAGAAGAGGCTCCTGGCTTCCGATCGACTCAACTCCAGCCATTGCGGCCACTTGGGGAGATCTTCCTCTCTGTCTCTCCTCTCTGTACATTTGCCTTGCCAATAAAAATATATAAATGCTTTCTGTTTTCCCTATTCACTCTTGTACTGGCTATTGTTTTATAATTAGATAAATGTTCCTTCTATTCCTAATTTGTGAAGAGCTTCTTATCATGAAGGAGTGTTAAAATTTATCAAATGGTTTCTCTTTGCCTATTGAGTTGAATATATGATTTTTGTTTTCCATTACTGCTTTTCTAAATGTTATAATATGAAAAATTTTGAGTTACATAAAAACTATTAGCATATGCTTTATTCTTTGTGCTATAATGTTGTATAAAATTACAGATTTTTCAAAATTAAGCCATCATAGTATTCTAAAATAGAATTGCTTTGGTCCTTTTAAAAATAAATATACTTGTGTTCTGCCTGAACTATTCTATTTTCTATGAAAGGTTGGCAGGTATCTGTATAATTACACTGACATGACAGAATGATTTAAGTACTGAAAGACAATTTGTTTTTAATGGATTTTTAATTCATTGAGATTTTGAGTTAGTTTAATAGGTTGTAATTCTTTTATCATGTAATGAGTTCATTTTAGTTTTTCACTTTATTGTTATAGAATTATCTTTATTATATGTAATTATTTTAATGTTTGTATTCATCATTTTATTTCAATACCGTATTTTTTTCTTATTATTTTCTCTTGATCAATCTCAGTAGAGGCTTGTTTAATTTACTGGTTTTTTTAACCAGTAAACAATAATTGGTTTTCTACTATCCTTGTTTTCTAGCTTTAAATTGGACTAGTAATTGTACTTTAAAAATCTGCGATACATTCGCAGAGTTAACAAACGTAAAAGCAGTACCTGGCAGTGCTCACTATTATGTTTGTTACAGTTGTTTTTCCATTAGCTTAGATTTTGTCATTATTATTCTGCCTTTTTGGGACTTTTTCATTTTAGTTTTTGTCATTATTATCCTGCCTTTTTGGGACTTTTTCGTTTTATGCCTTTAGTTTTTCTGTTTATTTTCTGTCTTAGGTTTGGTTTCAGTCTTTGGTCTGGCAGAAATCTATAACCATCACTTTTCCATGTTATAGTTGTCAAATAATTATTTGATAATAATTCTTTCATACAGTTACCAGATTATCCCCATTAATTGGAAACTTGTTTTCACCTAAGATTCAAAGTGTGTTTGTTTAAATAATTCCAAGCATTTTTATGTTTTTTCTTTTTTGATTTTCATAATTATTTTGCACTTCTTACATGTATTTTCAGCATCTGACATCTCCCACAACCTCTCATTTGCAGTCCAATTTGACAATGCACTCAACTGAACTTTTCTTTTTTTTTACATCTCTGAATCTCCTTTCATGATCCTTAGGTTTATTTTCTCAATCTTAATGTTGTTACATAATGTAAAATGATTGAGAAGACCTATATGAGGGCTGGTGTTAGGATATATTATTAGGAGGAGTTATTTTTACCATCGAAGAGAAAAAAAAATTGAATAAAACCTTCCTCCCAAGTAAAAGGAAATGATCAAAATCCTTCCTTTCAAAGGAGCTTCTTTAAAGTGTGCAGCTCTTCGTCTTGAATTTACATGAAGGCTGAAGCTCAGCTTTCCCCTTGGCTCCCAGGCCAAAACTCCATCTTCCCAGTTAAAAGACATGTGGCAAATCCATGGCTCTGGGTTCTTGATTTTCTGGAACATACAGAAGACCTTGAGGCAGATCTGGCACAGTAGCTTAGAGGTTAATCCTCCCCTTGCATCAGCCGCCAGGATCCCATATGGATGCCAGTTTGAGAATGTCTGCCCAATGTCCCAAGGTCTTGGGATCCTGCACCCATGTGAGAGACCCAGAAGAGCCTCCTGTCTCCTGGCTTTGAATTGGCTCAGCTTTGGCCTTTGGGACCACTTGGGGAGTGAACCAGCAGATGGAAGAAGATTCTTCTGTCTCTCCTTGTCTCTGTACATCTGCCTTTCCAATAAAAATAAGTAAATTTTAAAAAGAAAGAAAGGAAGGGAGGAAGGCAGGAGAGAGAGAGAGAGAGAGGAAAGAAAGATGGAAGAAGAAAGGAAGGGCCCTCCCTAGAGGCAACTCTGATTTTCCTGTAAGAGGTCCAGTCCATTTAAGTTGTCCCTCTTTGTGTGACCCCTTTTTGGTTTTTTGTTCTTTGTTGTTGTTTTTTTTTTCCTCCCAACTGAGTGATTTAGAAAGTTACATCCAGGGCAGGATTTTGGCCCAGTGGTTGAGTTGCTTCTTAGGAGTCCTGGATCCCATAGTGCAGTGCCTGTGTTAAACCCAGCTCAGCTTCCCTGTTACAACTACCTGCTAACAGGTACCCTGGCAAGGAGCAGTAGAAGACTCACACCTCTAGGAGACCAGCATTTGGTTCCTTACTCCTAGCTTTGAAATGTTCCAACTCTGGCTGTTGTGGGAATTTGGACAGTAAACTAGTGGATATGGTATCTCTCAAAGTCTTTTCTGTTCTCTGAATAAATAAAATAAATGAATAAAAATTTTAAAATGCACACCTACAACTTGACACAAGGTTTTTAGGTAAATTGCGTTAGGGATTCTTAACACAAATATCCCTTCAATCTTTCGATGGATGCTATGCCATCGAGAAGCCTTTTCCCCCGAGGCACTGTTTGTGGTATTATTTGCTATTCATATCCTGTATGAACAGCATATCTTTTTTGGACTATTCTTGATTTACAGGCCACTATCATTAGCTTCCTGATACTTTAAAAATTAACAAGATCGTCATGTGGCTGAAAAATACTGAATGCCTTCAAAGAAATTTTTAAAGCAGCTTTTGTATTTTGGAGGTGTTGAGTTAAATGCGTAGACTTGGAAATACCAAACAGATCCCCACTGTTATTCATCACAATGCTTTGGGTTGACAGGTTGTTTAATATAAACAGAATAATGTGTGTCCTGACATTTCAAATTGTCTAGGAACTTTCAGAACTGAATACTTCATCATGCTTTTAGTTCTTCAATGTTCTTTTCAAAAAATTCTACCTGCCTGAAATAAGTGTCTGACATTAGATTTTCTCCTAGGAACACAAACAATTCTGCCCTGTAAAGAATTTCCAGTGCTCACATCAGATAGAAATTTCAGGCATATCTGAAAATACACACTTTTACTTATGTCAATTTAACATTTATCTGTATCAAGTAACTGTTTTGCTATGGTGGAATGAAGTTAACTAAGTTTTGGAGTGGGTGGAGACACCTTTTAATACTGAAATCCACCTCATTCATTTTTATGTTCAGCCACATGAAAGAACATACATTAAGTATACAAAATAATATGATCCTTGAAATATTAGAAATACATGAGATTTACTTGTTCAGAAATTACAAAATTACTTTCAAAAGCATAAATGGGGAGGGTGTGCTGTTCAAAAGGGGAAAAACCCTGCCTGAGGTGCCAGCATCACATATAGTTATCTTATATTGAACCCTGGCTGCTCTGGTTTAGCTCCAGCTCCCTGCTAATAATGTGTTTGTGAAGTCAGTGGAATATGACTCAGCCTCTGGGCCCTTGCCACCATGTTGGGAGAAGCGCCTGGCTCTTGATTATGGACTTGCCCAACTCTGGCCATTGAGACTGCTAAGGAAGTGAATCAACAGAAGATTCTCTTTCCCTCCTCAATCTCTCTCTTTTTAGCTCGCTTTTGGCAAAATAAATAAATAGTATGTGTGTATATATATATATATATATATATATATATGACTTTTTCGCACTATATCCACCCCATGGTATATGTGAATTACAACATAATCGCCTGTTTTCTTGTTTCTGATGCTCTCTAAATGGTTTCCTCAACACCATTTACAAAAGGAATGGGTTGTATTTCTCATCAGATCATTCATATTTTATTAACTGGACAGACACTTGAAGGTAATGAAAATTTCATGGTGGCTGATATATTTATTTTTATGGTATGCGTATTTTCCAAATACTTGCTAAAAATGTTTGGAACACTTTAATTTAGTCATCCTGGGACATTAATCGTGAAGAAAATATTAAAGATGGAGAAGGTAAAATCAAATTTTGAGCTTTTATCATTTCACTTGTGTGGGGAAGGGGAATGGGAAGTCTTCCTAAATTTTTTATGAAAAAGTTCTAGTATATGTAAGGTCTAACATCACACAACAGCCTAGTTTTAAAATGTAAGAGACCTAGCAAGACAAATTTTCTATTTTCTTTCTTTTCTTCAGCATCTCATTTAAACTAGCTTGATTTTTTTAGCCTTTCACTTACAAAAGCATGCTTCCCAATTTGCCAGAATTTATTGTGCTCAAAATTTTTTAATTCTTTGGAATCCTCGTAGCATATAGAACAATATATTTAATGCCATATTCTTTGTAACTTTTGATAATTGACTTGTGTATAGTGCAGAATTACCTCATACAGAAGAATCTTTGAGATAAATGAGAAGAAACTGATGAATGGGGTTAGAAAATTTGTCTCTTATATTCGATGGTCTAGAATATAATCATCATTGTGAGAAAGTGAAAATATCCAGAAATGATTTGATGAGTAGTATAATAGAGATTGGTCTATATGTCAGGATCAAGAAACATGCTAAAAATCAATGTTAATTATGGTTCTATTCTGTTTAATTTATCCTACATTGGCTTCTCTGAAGACATAGTGAAATGCAGTATAAGTCTGACATAAATAGTAGGGTTTTTTTTTTAATTATTTTTTTTATTGCAAAGTCAGATATACAGAGAGGAGGAGAGACAGAAAGGAAGATCTTCTCATTGATTCAATCCCCAAGCAGCTGCAACAGCTGCTTTTGACTGGAAAGGCATATATAACAACAGAAAAAGATGGAGAAAGATTTCCATCTGCTGGTTCACTCCACAAGTGGCCCCAACAGCCAGAGCTGAGCCAATCTCAATCCAGGAGCCAGGAGTCAGCAGTTTGTTGTAGGTCTCCCACTTGGGTGCAGGGTTCCAAGGCTTTGGGTCATCCTCTACTGCTGTCCCAGGCAACAAGCAGGCAGCTGGATGGGAAGAGGAACGACCTGGACAGGAATTGTACCATATGGTATCCTGGCAGAGGCAAGGCAAGGATTGAGCCACTAGGTTTATTGCACATGGCTCAGAATGGACAATCTTTATCTCTGTTCCCCCTCTCTTTGTGTAACACTACTGGATTACATTAATGGAAATAAATATAAAGTTAAGGAATTTTATTTAATCTATATTTGCTAACTTTGTTCTGATAATTGTGAAGATGGATATTATCCTTGATTTGCAAGAAATGGTTTTTTAGAAGGTCACAGTTAATATTTTACACCTTTTCATCCACATTTGTTTTTTCTTATTTATTTTTTATCTCTTTTTCTTAAATAGTTTAACAGTATTAAAGACACTCAATACAAAGACAATAAAAAATGTAATAAATGGAGAATATTTGACTTCTAGGATTCAGTTTGCCATGTTTGCTCATTACCATAGAAAGCCATAATGTGTAATGACAAATGTCATTTACTTCTCAAAGTATAATTGCATGTACATACATCCAGTTTTCTGCAAAGACTCTAATGATCCTGGCATTCAGATGTTTACACCCTTAGGCAGTTCCTTTCCTTTAAGTGCTATGTGGTCTTAAAGAAGTGGCTAGCTTTTAATGACCAACAGGAGCAATGGAGAAACTCAATACTCAGTCATCTAGGGAAGTATGCAACAGTCTTCTATATTCTATACCAATTACCTGGAGAAAGGCAGCTGTCCATTGAGCAAGGAACTGACGCCTCAGACCAAGAGCCACACAGGTGAACATGGAATCAGAGCAGCCAATCCTAATCTTATCTCCAATTATTATGCATTTGGAACCATATGCAATCCATACAGAAATAAACACCGACTGATTTAGAGGTTTAGAACTAAAATACAGTCATATTTAGAGAAAATGATACTGTATAATTTTAAAACTTCTCTTAGAAATCATGGAAACTATAAGTTCAAATGCACCTTCCATTAGGGAGGACAAGTACCATGTATATTGTTTGTCATCAGATTCCCACATATGATACAATGAAGAACACTAGGTTGAAAGCAAAATTTTGGTGCCACTGATTTATATTTATGATTGGCAATTAATATACCAACTATCTTTGTTGCTGATTCCTAAAGACTAAGGCTCCCAGGTTATTTTCTTTTTGCATTCATCCTAACCCTTGTTTTCTGACAAAATATGTGAAATAAATTAGTATGAAAACATGTCTGATAACTGTTTCTCTACTTATCAAAGCCTGTCACCAATATTCATCATTATTTGTGCTATTAATCAAATGAATTATCTGAACAAATGTGTGTCAATTTTAAGGGACTAAAAGACAAAGATACCACAAACTTTTCCTTCAAGGACAAGAAATCAACAATACCTACGTGCATTAGAAACAAACTAAATAGAATTCTTGTCCTCAAAATAACTTTCAACTTATTGCACTTGTTAAAAGTAAAGGACATGGGCTAAAAGAAAAATTACCAAAAATATGGTTAAATTAGTTACAGATCAGGCATTTGAAAATAATTACATTTCTAGACTTTGAATTAGGGTTTACTCTTTATAGAAAAACAGAGAATATTTATAGAGGTCCATCAGTAGCTAATTGAAATGCCAAATGTTTACCGTGGAGCAACTCATGACAGTGACACAGTTTAAGAGATTAAGATTTACAGATTGTCATTGCTAGTGGCACAGAATAGCTGGAGATGTTCTATTTTGGTAGCCTAGAAAGTATGCTTGGCTGGGAAAGATTTGCATCTGCATGTTTGATGTTAACACCCACGACTTTTATAGTTCTAATAAAGTTGAAAATTCATGCATGGACATGCCAAAATCTAGAGCCAAGCAAGATGAAATCACTGAGGTTGAGGGGCACAGATTCCATATAAAAACTTGCTTTAAATAATGGAAGTTGTAAAATCTTTACTTGCTTCTACCACCTTGGAGCAGCCTTTTGAACAGTTAGTCCACATTATTGAATTTTTGTGCTGCTGGAGAGAAGGTAACAGTGATTCTTTGGGAGAAATGCTTGAGTGCTCAGTTGAAGATTCAGTGTTTCTAACCTCAGCATTTCCAAATGTGATGGTGAATACGGAAATCTCTTGCCTATTCCCAGTGTTTTGGTCAGGTGGAGGAAACTCATTAGCATTATCATCCCATCTTCTTTCTGTAATTAGGCATAAGGAAATGACCTTGTCCCTGCCTGTCTGCTTTCAGAATAAATTCTCCCCAGGTTACAGTTTGGTGGATAAAAATTGCCTAATATCATATTACAATATAAAAAGTCTACTTACACACAAAAATATTTTTAAAAATCATACAACTTCAACTTTACAAAGAAAATGGCATCTACCTGCAAGTTTGTGTCTCTGTCGATTTAAAGTCAGCAAGATATTTGATAGTGACTTGCTCAGTCCACACAGTCAGGTTTTCAAGGATCAAGAACAAAAGAAGATTGATTCTAAGCATATACTGTATTTACTCTTCCAACCTTAGCAGGGAAAACAGGCTGCAATTTTTAGGATGATCTGGTGTTTTAAATAAGAAGTTCATACTCTGAGATAAGGATGTTCTACATTTTATCCACATACTATTCAAGATTATTCATGTTGTCTCTAGATTTGGGCTGTTAGAAAGAAAACTGTTAGAAACAGGACACAGGACAAAGGTTAGAAAGGTAGAGCTTTGGGCAGGAAGCAAGTAAAACCGATGTATATTCTGGGTCAAGTTATATGGTTTTTGTGAAGGACACATTGGTGTAGGGTAAATAAAAGAGCTGGTTGTGGTCATCATTAGACCCAACATACAGGAAAATATTTCTGCAATAAAGAAATTTATATAGAAAATAAGTCTGAATAATCTAAAGTATTGACATATTTATTTTGGGGGATTTCTGATACAACTAGGTGTAATTACACCTCTGTTAAGGTTATGGTATCCATTGGTAGCCATTCACAGACATTCCTAACGAAGTTGTGCTCATTCTTTGCAAAAGATTTTGTTCTCCATAATGAAGCAGTTTCTTCATAATGAACCAGAATCTTTCTTCTATCATCATCATTGTATATCTTTGAATTAATAAATACCCATGCTTTCTTAAGTGTGACAGGCATTGAATCAAACACTAATATCTGAAAATCCATATATATAAAATAGTAAGTAGAAAATATAATTTATCCATTCTAAGTGAAGCTTGCTAGTTGAAGTCAGAATGCATTAAAGATAAGTCCTCTAATGAAATTACTTGTGCTGGCCTGCTCTATTTTGAGTCCATTATTTTGTAGTTGTTTTCGTTTTCTAATTTGAAGAATATGTGTGACTCTAAGAAATAAAAGAGATTTAAGATGATTCAAAAATTTATATAACAGATGGAAAATAAATTTCTAATATGATTAAGGAACAATAAATATTAAAAGTAACTCATAATGGGTCATTAATATAAAGCTAAGATGGCATGATAATCCTAATAATAATTTTTCAGATTCCCAACATAAGTTAAATGCATGTTCTGGTTTAACTGCTCTGAATATGCATTGCAAACTTATAGCATTTCTTTCTATTTCAGAAAGAACCATTAAGCTAGAAATAATATTTGAGTTGGTTGGACTTCCATAGATATAACTTAAAATAATTTTCTTCATAGTCCATTTGAATTTCAATTTTATATGCTTATAACAGACTTAGTAATTACATAGATATAAAAATATGAAATCCTTAAAATCAATGAATATTAATTGAACTTTTATAATTATGTTAGATAAATTTCCTTTCAATTCAGCATCTTTGAATTTATAATGAGTATTATATTTTTAAAACATTTTCAAGTTATAAATTGCCATGTAAACTTACTTTTAAATATTAAAAGGAATCCTTAGGAATTATATTACATAAAAATAAGCGTAGATATTTGAAAATATAGAAAAATAACATTAATATAAGAAAATGCACTTTACTAAACTTTGATTGCATTAGTTGGCAACAAAATGGTCCCAACTAGAGACCATTTTTCTTAGTGAAATTAGCCAATCCCAAAGCAGACAAAAATTATACGTTCTCTCTGATGTAAGGTGACCTTCATGCAAAATACAAAACAAATAGATAAATACATAAACAAGTATATATAGATTCTCATAAATTAACAGGCTAATGGAGACTAGCATATTGGAAAGTGAAGATATGTTACGGTAGAATCTCCACTCTGAAATACAAGGAGGACTTCCAGTAAAACCATTATTTATACTTTAATAATAGGATACTAGATTATCTACCATAGCCTCTATCTATAATACCATTTTACTCTTAAATAGCAGAATGTTAAACTTGTAACTATTGGGCCCAGCACTATAGTGTAACGGTTAAAGTGCTCACCTTGAACGCCTGGGATCCCATATGGGCGCCGGTTCTAATCCCAGCAGCTCCACTTCCCATCCAGCTCCCTACTTGTGGCCTGGGAAAGCAGTCCAGGACAGCCTAAAGCCTTGGGACCTGGCACCCACATGGGAGACCTGGTTCCTGGCTTTGGATCTGCTCAGCTCCAGCCACTGCGGCCGCTTGGGGAGTGAACCATCAGATGGAAGAACTTCCTCTCTGTCTCTCCTCCTCTCTGTATATCTACCTTTCCAATAAAAATAAATAAATCTTTTAAAAAAAACCTGTAACTATTACTAAAGGACCATACTTCTGTAATAATATGGGAGAAAATAGTAGGAAGGGAAAGTGGGGAGGGAGAGAAAGGAGGGGAAATCCTTATACCTACAAAAATGGAAAATAACAGTAATTTTTTTTTAATTTTTAAATTTTTGTAATGTAAAATGATAGAATGACAGATAATTAATAAAATATACTACCATATGTAGATTGGAATATTTATAATTTAAGAATATCCTTTTTAAAAATCTCACTAAACAACAACAGGCTAAAACTACAAATTTTTAATTTAAGAATATCTTTTTTAAAAAACACTAAACAACAATAGGCTAAAACTATAAATTTTTAATGGATGATAGGAGAAATTATAGTTGCCCTTGGATTGACACTGATTTTTTTCCTTCATTGTTTTTGAGATGAAATTCATAAGATATAATTAACATTGTAAATGAACAGTTTTGTAAGCTCAGTACACTTACAATGTTATGCACAGTCCTCTCTTATCTACCACGTTCAAAGATATCTTGCACATACTTACCTGTTGTACTCATAACTGGCAACCACTAATTTGCCTTATTTGTGGTTTATTTATTTTAGCATATTTTGTACAAGTGAAATTACATTTGGCATTCGATATCTGAATTTTTCCATTTAGTGTACTGTTTTTAAGTATCACCAATATTGCAGAATGATTTAATACCCTATTCATTTTTATTCCTGAGTAATAATTCATTTTATGTGTATGTCACATTTTGTATATCCATTTATCCATTGATGGATGCTGTGAACAATACCATTGCAATTATACATGTAAAAGTAGTTGTTGGAATATCTGTTTTCATTTTTTGGGGCATGGGCAGTTATACAACTGGAAGAGAAGCTACTAAATCATCTGTCCTTTTGTGCACAGGCAGTTTCCATAGTGACCAATCCACTTTACATCCAAAAAGTGTGTGAGAGTTCCACTTTCTCACATTCTCTCCAACCACTATAATTTTCATTAGTTTCTATGTAGTCAAATGCTATATGTTTATTAGCAATAAGATTTTAGTAAATATGAAAAAAATGTTAACTTGGGTTCCTATTAAAAATTAGTCATGAAAGGATAGCATTTAAAGGATGGAAACCGAGCCTTAGAAATTTAGAGAAACACATGTAAGATACAGGACTGATACTAACAAGAAGCTGCTGAAGCTTAACAATAGAAAAATAAAAAGTCTATTTTGAAAATCAGAATACATACCATGTCAAAATATATTTGTGGTAAATAAACAAAGCTCCAGATTATTTGTATTTAGAGAACTGCAAATTAAAGCAGCAATGAGACTTCACTACACATCTGTGGGATAGTTAAAAAAATAAGCATGACAAAGCCAAATTGCTAGTGAGGTTGCAAAGCAAAAGGAATTTTTATTCATTGCTGTTGAGAATGCAAAACGTGTGACCACTTAACAAGGGAGTTTGATTGTTTCTCACAAAGATAACTGTATTCCTGCCAAATACTCTTGGAATCATTCTGGATAATGGCCACATCTAAAACTATGTCCACATAAAAACGCAGCTTATATTTCTTGTTCATTAGTTCTAATAACTTAAATTTAGAAGGAAATAGAAATCTTCCAGTAAATGAATAAATAAAAAAATAAATGATGATCTATCCATAAAATGAAATATTTTTCAGTGGCAAAAGGAAAATGAGCTATCATATATTGAACTGACACAGAAGAATTTTAAATGCATATTGCTTAATGAAGGAAGAAAATATATATACTACATGTATCTAATTATATGACATTCTAGAAAAATGACAAATATAAAATGAAAGTATCATTCGTGTCAGGGTATGAAACCTGGTGTATGAAACCTGACTTAGGTTTCATTGAAAGAGGATAACATAAAAAGAGGGAGAGGTAACATAGAGGTAACATAGAAAAAGGGAGACAGAGGTGAAAGCTCTTCCTTCTGCTTATTTAATAGAAATAGAGTGGAATGTGAAAATAGAGTGGAAATCTAAGGAGGTGAAATAATTCTGCATGATACAGTAATGTTGCATATGTAAGATCTATTTGTCAAAACCCATGATAAACTTTAATAGATAAATTGAGAAATATTTAGAGATTTGGATAAGTCTCAGTCAAAATTCAAAATATGGCAAACCAGTGCAACCATACTATAAATGTATAAAACAACTTTACAGAAGAGACTAAAAAGACAATTGGCTAACCTAAGTGATTTTCGCAGTAATTGAAGTCTACAGAACTGAAAGTTCAAAGTGCCACATACAAGCATTGTTATTACCTGAAAAAAAAATTTCTCATTGGAGGTGTGATTATTAGCAATTGTGATATTGCTACATATGAATATAGGAAACCAGTAGCCAGATGGCAGATGGTGGGAGCCAAATAGAAGTGAGAATTTACTAATAAAGGAAGAGGGGAGGCAACAATTCACATGATAATGAATTAATGTTGAACACACTAATATGAATTCATGTTGAGCTCAATACAGATGGTTATGAATATATATTTAGACTAGCATATATAAACACAAATATTTCATTGCTGTGTTCAGTAAGTTGTCTTAAAGAAAATCTGGTAGCACTGAGCCCACATAGTTTGTTTTTAATCTCATTCTCAAATCAGAAGAAAATGGCTTGTTAGAGAAATGGCAGGCTCTAGGACTGGTAATAAATAAAAGGTACTTCAAAAAATTCATGGAAAGTTTGAAAGAAAAAATAATATGTATTTTTCCATAAATTGTTTGAAGATCCCGTGTCTATAAGATAATGCTGATAGATATTATATTAGGTTAGAAGTTCTCTAAAATAATTAAAAAAGAAAAGCAAAACAAAACATAAAACCTAATGACTGTATGTTGAAGGGGCACAACAGATATCCAAGAGTTATCAATGACCAAGTCTGGGAAAAAAATTGACAGATCATTGCCAAAAAACGTAATGTTAGATTGTTTTATTCAAGCACTGAAATATGAAACAAACAAACATTCAGGAGTTCATACTAGCATAGGTAATCAGTTGAATAAATAATAGGTATTGAATGCAAGAAAAGAGGCAGATATCCAATACAAAAGAAGAGCAAATAATTTATGCACATATTCCACCTTAGAGAAGGGAGAATGTACATTCTCGCTCCTCAAGTGTGGATTGTGTAATACATTTCCTTTCTGAAGAATACAATCTGGAAAAGGTGAAAAAAGGAAAATTTCCAATGGAGATAAGCTGAAAAACACTACCTGAGCATCATGATTCAAATTAGCAGTAATAATATTAAATTTCTCAATCTGGATAAAATGAAATCCAGTGTGTTTAAAAATGCCAAGGTATAGAACAAATGATATTTTTAAACTTATAGTCTTACTTTTTCACACTTACAGAAATTCTGGTATCACAAAGCTGATTCACGTGGAAATTTGAGAAATGAAACATTTTTCAAAAGGAATAATGTTCATTCCTATGGTGAATACTGATTACTTTGATCTGGTCTTTTTCTAGTCTTGCGATCTGTCTTTAAATTTCCAAAGTTTTATTTTTGTTAATCTTTCCTACATCACTGTATTCAAACATCTGAAGAATATCCATTCATCTTTGATGTACATGTATTTGCAGGATTTGGTTGCAGCAGAGTTTTTTAAAATAATAGAAACACAAAATTGTTCTCACTCTAAAATAAGGAAAAGTTAATGTGATAATAAGAGGAAATAGAAACAACCTTTCATTCAGTAAACAATTAATGAAAAATCATTGTTATTAAGAGGCTGAAAAATTCATACTATCCAGACAGGCCCATAATAGTCACACACTCTTCCTCCTCCTCCTTCTCCTTTGGCTACTCCTCCTCAATTTCATTCTTCTCCTTCTTCTTCTTTTTGGAATTAGAATTATTTTTTATACTTTCTTGCTTACCAGTTTTGTCTCCTTCTAGGTGGTGCTGCCGCTTTCCCCACTTGTTCCAATGTATTCTTTTTTTTTTCTTTTTGATACTCTTCACATGGTTAATTAGGGCACAAAGGTTCAAGGGCTTCAGGAAACCAGATAAAACTATTATTTCCACATTCTCTTTTTTTCTGTAAAGGGCGAGATAAAGGGAGAAGCCCCACCCAGCCTCTCACCCATCCTAGGTCCCTGATGTGGGGCATGCTCCGAGTCTTGCTCAAGTTCTGGTGTTGCTGCCAATCTCGCCATTCCAAGCATGATGAAGTCACTGCAGAACTCACTGATTGAAATAGTCCATCTTAGAATCTTCGTTTGCCCAGTTTTTCACTGCCAACACATGGCTGGGGTAGTTGATTGATTTGTTCTGTCCTCAGTTGTGGGGCCAGGTATCCTCTGCAGGTTCCGATAGGCTGCCATATCCTCCATGCACACCTGGTTATGCTCTCCACTGCTCCGTCTGAGCCTATTCTTCTCTTAATGTTGAAGAATGTCAGGCCAAAACAGGTGGAAGTATTTTGTAAAGAATTGAAGTTAGTGTAAAATATATTTTTCTGATTCTGGTAAGAAATAAAAAGTAAAAGACATTCTCATATCACATCATCTTAAGATTTAAAATAATGAAAGTTTGAATGTGTCAGAATAAATATTTGATGCTTTAAATCTGCTGAAAAAAATAATTTATTTTTCCTAGGATACAGAAATGGTTTAGATTAAATAGCTTGAATGAGACTGCTGGATTAATGGGATTCATATTTCCATATAGACAAGCACTGATAGAAGAATTGAATATTGAAATAGGTTTGGAGAGTAATTCATCATATACCATGATGTATACTTAATGTGCACTATTCAACATCTACATGTTTTTATGCATAGAAAAAGATGTATGTTGCCTTTATTTCAAGACTAAGTGTGAATATTATGTGCCTGTCTGTACAGTCTGATTTCTCTTCAATTATACACAGCAGACTTTTTGAATAAAATCTTTGGACAGGCTCACCCTGGGAGTTCCTTTGTTGGTTCTTTGACTATCTCCTATCTGTATAGGAGTCATTAGGAATGAATGTCTGTTTGCATCAGCAACTCTCTGAAAGCAAGGAAGTGTTCGTCTGTGACTAAAAACAAAAAAACAAACAAAACAGAAACTGCAACCAATTCCAGCAGGCAAACCTCTGCCTGCAGTGCCATCATCTGATAACCCCAGTTCTAGGCCCAGCCTTTCCTCTTCCAGTCCAGCTCCTGCTGGTGGCCTGGGATGGCTCAAGTGCTTGAGTCCCTGAACCCTTGAGGGAGACAGAGAGGAGGTTCCTGACTCCCAGATAGCCAGCTCTAGCCATTGTGGCCATTTGAGGAGTGTTCTCTCTTTCTCGCCTTCTCTTTATCACTTTCTCTCTTTTTCTATTTCTATAACACAGCTTTTCCAATAAAATGAATATATTTTTAAAAATAAACTTGATAAATAATTTAGCAGCTCTAAAATGAATTCATTTTTTTCTGTTTTTAAATAAATCTTTATTGTTTTTCTTCCTCTTTTATCCTACAGATACAAGTTATGAATATTCTGTACTCATTGTATATCTTGGATATCCCTCCAGAGACAGACTTACACATAACTTGGTGAAGCATATATTTACATACAATATACATATAATCTGGTTTTGAATTTTAACCTGGATCTGTTTCTTCACTACCATAAATTGACAGACCTTTGATGTTTCAAAGAGATTATAGGCTCTTTTTCTAAGATGATTCATGATAATAGACACTAATATTTGCCTTGCAAATGTGCAAGTGGTGTAGTTAAACATGTTCCTCCTTCAATTTTTTTTTCTATTTACTATTTAATGAATCCTTTACCTAATGAAGAACCAAGTGTGTGGTTGTGAAAAAAAAACATTGAAAGTATACCATTGTAAAAAAAAAAATTAATAGGAAGGGGAAGAAGAGGTGGGAACAGACTGGAAAGAATATAGCATAGAAAGTATTGCTATGCTTCTAAATCTGTATTGGGAAATACATGAAATTTGTCTACCTTATATAAATGAAATAATTAAAGCTAAAAAAATGTTATCCTTTGAAATTTTTTGAAAAGTTGGCATGTCTTTTTTTAAAAGCAACTTTTTATTAACTTAAAAGACAAAGTTATAAAGAAAGAAGGAAAGACAGAGAGGTCTTACGTCTGCTGTTTCAATCACCAAATGGCCTCAAAGCCAGGGATGAGTCAGATTGAAGCCAGAAGCTTTTTCTGAGTCTCTGATGTGTGTAGAAACTGTAGGACTTGGGCCATCTTCTGCTTTCCCAGTTACATTAGCAGGGAGCTGGATTGGAAGTGGAGCAGTCAGGATTCAAAACTGCACTCATATGAGATACTGACTCTGCAGGTGGCAGCTTGACATACTGAGACACAACATTTTCCACTGAATGCTTCTTATGCTAAAGACATTATTATATTTTTACGTGTAAGCTATGTAACATGACACACAAAACACCAAAAAGTAATTGGAGAATAGCGGAGAACAGAGTATTCAGAATAGATCCTTGTTTAAAGAAAACATAATATTATTTGTTTAAGACATCTTTGTTTGTTTCATCAACATTGCAATACATTGGGGAAAATACAATTCAAAACATTCTTGACATTTTTCAAATAACTGATAATCAGCATGTTTTTCGTTTAAATATTCTACATGTTTCTTAGATAATTACAGAACAATTAAAATAGAAAAAGGGATATGTAAACAAAATATTTATTGTACCAAACCATTATACTTATGTACTTTCTTATAAATATCACATATAGCACTTCTGTGGTAATAATTTGGAATCGATGGACCAGTGTAGTTACCTAGCAGGTAAAGTTGGCCCCACAGGTGACATCTCACAGGGAGGTACTGGCTGTTTCACTTCTGATGCAGTTTTCTTTGATGACTTGGGACAAGCAGAGGAAGATAACCAAATACTTGGACTACTATTACCAACCACATGAGAGACCCAGATGAAGCACCTGGTCCCTGGCTCCTGCCTCTCTGGCTCCTGGCTTTGACCTAGCCCATGCCTTACTGTTGTGGCCATTTGAGGAGTGAACCAGAACCAGACAATCTCTCTCTCTTGCTCTCTCTCCATCTCTGACTTACAAATAAATGGGTAAATCATTAAAACATATAATTCTGAATGTAATAGTTTTGGAGATGTACTAAAGTCATATAGATAAGAGCTGTAATGAAGTTCTTGTCATGAAGTTTGTTAAGATATACAACATCTTGGGGCTGGCTTTAAGGCATAATAGGTAAATCTGCAGCCTCCAACATGAGCGTTTCAGTTGGGTGCCAGTTCAAGTCCCAGCAACTCCACTTCCAATCACTTCCAATCCAGTTCCCTGCTAATGACCTGGGAAAAGCAGTAGAGGATGTTCTAAAGTGTTTGGGCTCCTGCTGACTCACATGGAAGACATGAAAGGGACTTTTTGATCATTGAGACTATCTGAGATAGAAGTTCTCTCTCTCTTCTCTCTTTCATTTTCTTTGTCTATGTGTGTGTCTGTTTTTCTAGCTCTCCCTATTTTTGACTTCCAAATAAATAATAAATAAAATCTTAAAAATAAATACAATCTTTTCAAAAGTACATGTTTAAATGTTTCTCTTAAGAACAATAATAAAGATTATATGTGCTAACACATTAACTGTTTAGCTCATGCCTTATTTGGCATAAATATTCAGTGAAGGCTACCTATTAATTTTGCAGTGGATCAACAACCACCCTACATGCCTCTGGAACTTTGGCATGTTAATGATGGCTTAAAATGTTTATAAAGGTTTCATTACAATAACAAAGTTGTTCTGCATCTTTCCCATGTGCAACCCTCATATAGTTCTATACCACCACTGAGATTTTAAAAGGAGACAGAAAAAAAGTTGCTCACATCAGATTTCCTATTTTATTTTCCTAATTAGAATTACTATAGAAGAAACTAATATAATTTACTTACATTGCTTCATGAATTGACATGACGTTAATATCCTTCTCTGTTACTGGTTTGCAACTTCTCTTCTTTGCTTGCTACTGGTTCCTGTGAAACCCTTAAGATATACTTCAAAATGAAATATTTGCCATTCTTATTAAAATATTCGAATGAATTCAAATCCTGCAAGCACTTGATGGTGACCAGCAGCACTCACTTACACAGTAAGAGTTCTTAGAGGACATGAAAGCATGACAAGATCAGCAGGAATGATATGCAGGTTCATTGATATTAAAGGAGTTCATCATAATAAATAGTAAACTGATGCCCATGCCTCAAAAACCAATCTTCCTCAACCCATGCCTTCACATACCTAAACACTCATGTGCCTATCTTTTAAAATAATTGTACTCTTATTTTGGGGGAGGATATTGCATTTTCAGCCTCTCTCCCCTGAGTCTGTTTCTCATTAACACCAAATATTATGCTTGCTAAAGTTGTATTATAAAAACAAGCTTGTATCCCATTTACTCTAATAGAGAACTCCATTAAAAAGGTTTTTTAAAGGGCTTGCATTATGCTCTTACGGTTACATTAGAAGACTAATCATTATTACAGGTTTTAGTCCAAACTTGGCCACCACCAAGAGATCGCCTTGCACAGGACAAAGTACAGGCGATCAACAGAGAAAAACAAAGCAAAGCAATGTTTCTTTACCACATGGAATTTCTTCACGGAGGAAAATTTTTCATCTTAAACACTTTTGTTTTCTCTCCAAACCCTTATCTATTTAAAGGCATATACTTGGAAACTTTGATGGCAAATCTGGACATTCTTCACTGAGACAAACTATTCTGCTTTAGAAAACTCTCGTTTACGGGCCCGGCGCGGTGGCGCAGTGGTGCAGTGGTTAAGGTCCTCAACCTGAACGCCCCGGGATCCCATATGGGCGCTGGTTCTACCCCGGCAGCCCCGCTTCCCTTCCAGCTCCCTGCCTGTGGCCCGGGAAAGCAGTCGAGGACGGCCCAAAGCTTTGGGAACCTGCACCCGCGTGGGAGACCCGGAAGAGGCTCCTGGCTTCGGACCGGCATAGCATCGGCCGTTGTGGTCATTTGGGAAGTGAATCATGGGACGGAGGATCTTCCTCTCGGTCTCTCCTCTCTGCATATCCACCTTTCCAATGAAAAAATAATAAAAATAAATCTTTAAAAAATAAAAAAAAACTCTTGTTTAGAAGAACGATACCCATTTGCCATTGCCTGATTCTGAGGTTCATTGTTCGGAGTGCATTGTTGTCTTATTCTTCAGTATCTGTTTCTAGCCATACAAAAAGCATTCTAACTTTGCTGTTTCCTTATATCTCCAGATCTTACACAGGAAGTGTATGTCAGCAATAGTCAGATGTTTCTCGGGAGGCAACAGAGCCAGGAACAGGCGTAGAGGCATGCCAAAGGAGGTTTGTGGGACCAAGAATGTCATAAATTAGACCGAAACAGGCATCAGCAATCCAGCCATACCACTCGCTACAGACTTCCTGATTGGATCTGCTAGAGGATGTGGTGAGTTAAAGCTATGCTCTGTCACAAAACATAAGGTTGAAGAACAAAGAGGAGCTAAGAACTGGAATGAACAAGATAAAATCAATCACAAAGAGTGGGGCTGCTTACCACTCGAATATCAGCTTGAAGTAGACATTCAAAATATTAATAAATCCATAGCACAATGAGCATTTTAATTATAACCACTTGTACAGCCAGCAACACTAATCTTTGCTAAACAGTTAGTATGGGTCAAGCAGTAAGTTCATAATTTTAAAATATTAAAACACTTGATTTTTGGGCCCGGTGCTATGGCCTAGCAGCTAAAGTCCTCTCCTTGAACACACCAGGATACTTGTTGGGTACTGGTTCTAATCCTGGCAGCCCCACTTCCCATCCAGCTGCCTGCTTGGGGCGTGGGAAAGGACTTGCAGATGGCCCAAAGCCGTGGGGCCCTACACTCACATGGGGGACCCAGGAGAGCTAAAGGCTCCTGGTTTCGGATCGGTGCAGCACCGGCTGTAGCAGTCACTTGGGGAGTGAATCATCTGTCTCTCCTCTCTCTATATATCTGACCTTGTGCAAAAAACTTCATTTTCGTTATACAGAAAGATACGTACTTACAAAATGTTTAGCCTTAAGCAATCAAGAATTTCTTGCAAGTCGGAAGAAGAGCTAGCTGAGAATCTAAAATGCTGTTAACTATAGAGGTAGGAGGTAAGTGGCCATAATTTTAAAGGTTGCCAAGGTAACTCATTTTAGTTAGTAGGCCTCAGACCACTACAAAAATATGAGCCTTTGAGCATCACAGAACCACACATCCTAAAAACACCTCATGTGATCTTCTGACTTGCTCCTTGATCTTTAGACATTGACTGCATTTTGCAGAGAAATAATCTGAGGCACACAGAGGTTAGGTGACTTAGTGAAGATCACACGGTGACCGACAATTCCAAATCCCTTGGAAACATATTGATAATCTTCTGAGTAACAGCTATCAGAAGAAGCAAATTATCTTTTCTAGAATGCCCACTATGCATGGGCTTTTCCCCCACAGGAGTTCAGACACTTGGAGCTTTCCACTTAAAATCACTACTTCGTACCTTGTAATCTACACCCGCCCTTGTCAGCATGACGGCTACTGGCTCCGTGTGCAGCCCGAGCTTCCCTGGGAAGTATTCATTCCTGCGCATTTCCTCTACGAGACTTTCTGTGAGCTGGTTTCTCCAGCCACACCAGTCCACTGCTCATAAAGGCAGGCAGCAAGGAGAGCACAAAATAATCCGGTCGATCCTTTTTCTTGCTGTCCCCTCTGTTTCTGGGATACATGTTGAGTCAAAATTGGGGGTTTGCCTCTTCTCTCCCTGCTAGGATAATTTGGGGTGATACTGCAACTAAATGTTATGTTGAAACCATGCCAGTCACACTGTGCATTTTAAAGACTGCGTTACAGAATGCATTCCCTTTCAAACATATCTGAGTATATGAGTAAATTTCAAAGCAGATAGTTTCCATGCCTAGGAAATTATCTCATCCTTAATTTCATATAGCTATTCAAGGCGGAGAAGCATCACTCTTCATTTCTTATTTTGCTTTGATATGATTTTCACAGAAGGCAGAGTTGTCCAAATCCTTTGATTTATTTTCAAATAGGTTTGGTCCTGCTTTCTTGTACTTAGCTATAGACACACTAACACATTTTCTCCATCCCTAGAGTGTATAGTGTTGGCCATTCTAATTATTAAATTCTCTTGGTCTTTCTAATTCTCTTCTTATACTTAATTACATAGGTGATCAAGGCCTGGGGCACTTTCCCCATAGAAACATTTGATTTTCTCTTATGTTGTTGCTTTAATGTACTCAGCAGCATTATACATCAAGACCAAATTTTACTCTTTACCTAAATTAGTTCAATCAGTTTTCTGGTACTATTTTGTTATAATATCTTCTTATGTTCCACTTACCCAAAACAAAAAATAGGAGAATTGTGAAACACTGAAAATACACTTAGCACAGTTCATGCTTTTTAAAATCTATTTTTAGAACCATTTCTATTACTTTTTGTGCCAAATTAAAATCTATTAATGCAATAATTAGTAGTAGAGGTATTTCAGATTATTATAGTCTATGTAATCTTGAAAAAATGGCCAGAAATGTTTTTTTAAAGATTTAATTTATTTTTATTGGAAAGGTGGATATACAGAGAGGACAGACAGAGAGGAAGATCTTCCATCCAATGATTCACTCCCCAAGTGGCCACATCGGCTGGTGCTGTGCCAATCTGAAGCCAGGAGCCTCTTCCGGGTCTCCCACACAGGTGCAGGGTCCCAAAGCTTTGGGCCGTCCTCGACTGCTTTCCCAGGCCACAGGCAGGGAGCTGGATAGGAAGCGAGGCTGCCAGGATTAGAACCGGCACCCAAATGGGATCTGGGCGCATTCAAGATGAGTACCTTAACCATTACGCTATAGTGCCGGGACCCAGAAAGTTTTTTATGTTATGTTTCCTCTGCTAGTAAACATGAGTTATAATTATGTCTGGATGCTCCTAACATAGAAACAGTTCCTGACAGAAATATGTTTGGAAAACAGCATTAGCAGGGAATCATTTTTTGTTGACTTAAGGCATTGCTATTTGATGGTAATTCTTCATTATGTAAATGCAGTCTATTTGAATCATGTAAATATGGCTAAATCATTAAAATGTGTCTCAAGGGTCAGACTTTGTTTAGCCTAGGAGTTAGAATGCTTGCATCCCATATCACAGTGCTTTGATCAGTGTTTAGCCCAGATCCAGGTCTTGGCTTCCTCCTACTGCAGATCCCTGGAGCTAGCCCTATGGCTGCAATAGTCAGGTCTCCACCTTCAGTGTGGTAAACCTGGATTCAATTTTGTCTCTATTTCTTTTCTTCAAAATAATAATAATAATAATAAAACTTGGATAGCCTAACGATTGAAGTCCTCACCTTGCACGCACTGTGATCCCATATGAGCACTGGTTCGCATCTCTGTGGACCCACTTCCCATCCAGCTCCCAGCTTGGGTCTGAGAAACCAGTTGATGATGGCCCAAAGCCTTGGGGCCCTGCATTCACTTGGGAGACCCGGAAGAAGCTCCTGGCTTTGAATTGACTCAGTTCTGGCCGTTGCGGCTACTTGGTGAGTCAATCAGTGGACAGAAGATATTTCTCTCTGGTTCCTCCTTTCTGTATATCTGTCTTTCCAATAAAAATAAATGTATCTTTAAAATAATCTTAATAATGAAGCTTTAGAAATTAAAATACAAAATGTGTCAGCATTAAAAAGAAGAAATTTTTTGCATGTAAATCTTTTCACTTTCAGTTTATAATATCTTAACATAATTTTTCATCATTCATTTATTCCATTAATCCTTCAATAAATGTCTAGTCTGATATTATGGTACTCACCAAATAATGGCATGTTAACAGAAAATTTTTGATGAGCATTTAAATCATATTCAAAACTATCAGACATAATTAACTAAATTCCTAACAAATTTAAGAATTTATACATTTTTCCAAAATTTTAACTATCTTTACAACAATGTTCTACAATACTTTTAAGAATTTCATTGGATTATTTCTATTGTACAATATATTTTTTTCTGATTCTTTTCTCTCTAGAGAACTGGTAAATACTCCACAAACATATAATTTCCTTTAGTATCCTAAGAAGTAATAATCACAATCGATTTTAAAAATCCAAAATATTAATGAGCTTTTCTGCTTTAGTTATAATGTTGTAACAAGTCAATACAGTGGAAAGGTAAATAATAATAATAATTTTGCACTAAATGTAGCTGTGTTGTTGCTATGGTAATCTCTGGAGTAAATTATAGTAACATAAAAACCAAATAGCTTGGCTAAATATGAAAACCTTTTTAAGAAGAAAACATAATTTCTAGAGATTAGTAAGGGCTATAGACATGAAAACACTAATGAAATAAATGGTTTTTAATTATTTTCTCCTATTGCAATGTTAAAAATAAAAAAGGAGCTGGGGCACCTAATTCCAAACTGTTTCCATGTAAACATGATATATTGTTTAAATATATTATTAGTAAAACTGTGCTACATCTGTCCTGGTAACCAAATGATGTTAAAACAAATTCACCTTCGTAATTTTGGTGAATACTACTTAGTTTCAACATAAAGGTTAGATGTAAGACATTTTGTGTCGTTCAATATTGAGCTAATTTGTTAATATGTATCTAAATTTGTAAACATTTGTTTTAATATTTTCATGTATTCTTTTTTAGACTTTTTAATTTTTATTTGAAAGGCAGGGTTACAGAGAGAGAATAAGAGAGGGAGAGAGCAAGAAACAGAGAGATCACAGATCTGATAGTTCAATCGCCAAATGGCGACAGCAGCCGGAGCTGAGCTGATCGGAAGCCAGAAGCCAAGAGCTTCTTCCTGATCTCCACGTGGGTGCAGGGACCCAAGCATTGGGCCATCCTCCCCTGCTTTCCTATACCATAACAGGGAGCTGGATTGAAAGCAGAGCAGTAAGGATTTAAATCATCACCCAGTTGGGATGTTAGCCCTACAACCAGATTAACCTATGATGTCATGGAGCCAGTCCCAATATTTTCATGTATTCTATGCAAGACGCACTGTTCTCTTATAACAGCTATTTACATAGAATGGAGACAGGTAAAAATAATCATGATTTCATTTTATGAGACAGGATATTTTAAAAATTATAGAAGTTAGATAATTTCTAAATATTTCTTTTTGACAGGCTAAATGCAAATTTGTTCTTAATTGAAAAAGGGTCGATTCCAGTGGCACTAGTGCTGTGAAACAAACTGTCATCATTTTTCTCATTAACCCTATTTTCAAATGACACATTATAGTTTCACCTAAAATAATATTTAAATTACCTTGGATGAATTAAATCTGACTAAAACTCATCCTTGATAATATCATTGTAAGCAACAAAGACAGAATGGGCATATTATTTCTCAGGAAAAAATCATTTAGCAGAGAGTTTCCAACAAATATATCAGATTAATACCTCATTGTGTCAATAATATAAATACAAATACTCATAGGTGTTGGAAGGCATAGGAAAACAACACACACACACACACAGCAGCATACCATACAAGCAACACTGTATACAAATATGTGCATATACATTGATTTCTTGGGTTGGGTTTTGAATAGAATCTAACCTCATATAACCATTATGGAAGACAGTATGGCTATTTCTCTGAAATCTGAAAATAGATCTTAAACCCAGCCACTTCTGGGAATTTATGCAAATGATATTAAATCAACATGTGAAAAAAATATCTGTACTTACATGTGTGTAGCAGCTCAACATTAGCTAAGATATGTAATCAACCCAGATGAAAAATTATACAACTGTGAAAAAAGAAGGACATCCTATGTAATGCAGCAAAGTGGATGCAACTGGAGACCATTATGCTTAGTGGAATAAGATAATCCCAAGTAGACAAATAGGACATATTTTCCCTGACTTGTGACATCTGCTATAGGGATTATAAATTACAGTAAGTCTATAAGCAAAGCGAACATACTGAAGTTTGATTATCATTTATAGGCCTTGTCTATATTGCTTGAGAACATTTTATTTTTTTAATTACTACTTGTTGAATTGCTTATTTACTGGAAGATTATCTACTGATTATAAAGAAGGTGGAAACAATGTCTTTGCAAAATTAAATGAAAAACAAGAAAACTAAGAAGCAGGGTGGAGTGAGACGGAGGGCAGGGCAGGAAGTAACGATGCTTAGTGCTCCTGAACTGTATATATGAAATACAGAAAACTTGTTCCCTTTTTATAACTAAAAAGGGACAAAATAAATTGATAATTGCCGGGCCTGGCGCGGTGGCGCAGTGGTTAAGGTCCTTGCCTTGCACGCCCGGGATACCATATGGGCGCCGGTTCTATCCCGGCAGCCCCGCTTCCCTTCCAGCTCCCTGCCTGTGGCCTGGGAGGGCAGTCCAGGATGGCCCAAAGCTTTGGGAACCTGCACCCGCGTGGGAGACCTGGAAGAGGCTCCTGGCTTCGGATTGGCATAGTATCGGCTCGTTGCGCTCACTTGGGGAGTGAATCATTGGATGGAAGATCTTTGTCTCCGTCTCTCCTCTCTGTATATCCGCCTTTCCAATAAAAAAATAATAAAAATAAATCTTTAAAAAAATTGATAATTGCCAAGATAAAGATCAGTATATTGATCTTCAAAAATACAATGTATGAATTTTCATAAAGCCTCTTAAAATCTTAGTGAAGAAAAGAAACACATTTCTGCCGCTCACATTTGTTAATCAGTTAAGTCACATGAATCTAAAACATCAAATGCTGAAAGGCATGACTCTGCCATACCTATAAGAACTGTATTTCGTGTGGAGAGTTTGGACAGACCCCATGGGCTGCCTTGCAAATTCAATTATCCTCCCCAAAAGCCAGCAAAAAGGAATTTCTAACTACAAAAGTAAATGCAAAACACCACACAACCCTGTTCCTTGAAGACAAAAGAGCTCTCCTGAAGTCATTTTGCTCAGCTTCTGCATATATTAGAATTTTAGGGCTATGGAGTTATCAAATCCAATTAAAAAACAGAGAAAATGAAAAATGTGGTACAAGACAATAGGAAGCAAAAGGCCTTAGAAAACAAGCTAGCTTAAAAGAAAAGGAACACATAAATATCAACTGGTGTAAGTTATTATAGAAAGAAATCAGTCCTCCATTCTCCATTGCTCCGTCAGATAATGATTTTCCTGTAGCATTACAGCAACTGAGGTATATAATGTCTTTCTGCCTCATCAGGAATAGATTATCTAATACTCATGTTCACTGTTTATGAACACAAAAATACATCTACTGCTTCAAATTCTTAGGGGATCCTTCATTCATTCATTTTTTAATAACATTTACAGTTCTTTAGATGTAATTTTTGCCCCATCCCCAAATAAACACACACACACACACACAAAAGCACACAGGATAATTCCCTGAAAATTATTTTTTAAATCATTTTCAAAATATTAATTAATTAATTTGCTAGAGAGAAAGAGAGAATCTTCCATCTGCTGTTTCATTCCTGAAATAGCCTCAAAGGCCAGGGTTAGGCCAGGGCTAGACCAGGTGAGACCAGGCGCCAGGAGCTTTTTTCTGACATCCTACATGTGTGACAGGGGCCCTAGTACTTGGGCCATCTGCTGCTTTCCCCGGTGCATCAGCATGGAGCTGGATATAAGTGCAGCAGCCAGAACTCAAACTGGTTCCCACATGGGATTCTGCCACTGCAGTCAGCACTTTAATTTGCTGTCCCACAGTGCAGGCTTCATCTCCGAGTCTCCTCTGCTGTAATACTGCAGTGCAGTTTGATAACAAGGTGCCATTTGTGTTATGCTATGGTGGCTAACAGCTAAACCGTATTGTTGATCATTGAAAAATAATAGTATTAGGTAAATTACTAAAATGCATTACTTGTGTAGATAATGGGGATACATCTAGTTGTATTATTGTATACAAGTTCTTCAACACATTGATTTCTGCATTATGTATGATAGTGTATACTAGTTTATTTGAATTTGTGTTTGCTAATTAGTTTTCAAAAAGAGAATAGATCTTATAATACTATGTCTGTAGAGTTCAATGATACTTTCATATCTCTTTCACAATATATTCTATACAATTAATATGTTAAAAATTTCTTTTCAATATGCAGGGAGATTACATATACTGATATTAACTGTATCAGGACAAGGACTTAAAATAGTGTCTTTCAATTTCAAGCATGTTTTACTTATTAGAAAAAAAAAAGATAAAAGAAGGCAAAATGTTTTATTTGACATTTTTAAGTGTGTTGGTCAGAATGCTATTGTTATGGTATGGGAACGGAGAACTACAACAGAGAGAATTGGGCTCCATTGCTCTCTTCTAACTTCCGGAAAGGCTATTTAGACTCACAGCTGAAGAACCACTTCACTGCTGAATAGAGTCCACAGAGGGTATCAAAATTGTAAGATATATTTAGCCTCATGAAAGGGCTCTGTTGAACTCCTTGTGATTTCAGAGTTTGCCGGTAACAGGGAATCACCAGGGAGGATATTTAGGAAAGATGTCCTGAGGTTTGCACGGAGAGACTTCAGCAAACAAAATAGAAACAGATGGGCAGCAGCCTCAGTGCCAAATGATATGGGAATTACTCGGATCATCACTTTGTCACACACACAGACACGCATGCACACACCTGCAATGAGTTCTCCCAGCGTGAGGGATCTGCTTTATTAAATGCTGTTAACTGTCTTGGTGAAAGACAAACAAGAGCCATAGATAACTGAACTTTATGAAATATTTTCCAGAAGCAAAGGAATAGAAAAAACGATGCATTTGTTGTGGTTTGTTTTGTACTTCCGACCATTAACTATTGCTTTGACTATCCAAGTTATCTAGAGAGTTATATTGCTTTTGGTTTACATAGATTGGGCAAAGAAAAATACTATACTATAGAACCCAACATTTCAGAACAGGCAAGCAAAATAAACCACGTTGGTGTGAATGCTCTTTGTAGGTTTTCCAGTGGGGCAAATTTTTAACAATGTTAAAAATATTAGGGGGCCCAGTGTAATGGCTCCACTGGCTAATCCTCCCCTTATAAGCACTGGGTCCTTCATAGGCACGGGTTTGTGTTCTTACTGTTCCACTTCCTATCCAGCTCCCAGCTTATGGCCTGGAAAGGATCGGCCAAAGCCTTGGGACCTTGTACCCACATGGGAGACCCGGAAGAGACTCCAGGCTCTTGTCTTTGGAGTGCATCAGTTCCAGCCGTTATGGCCATTTGGGGAGTAAACCAGCAGATGTAAGATCTGTCTCTCCTCTCTGTATTTCTGCCTTTCCAAAAAGAAACCTTTTGTGAAAAAACACTATGTTAGGGAAATTCATAATCCTTAACACACAAGAGAGGAAAGAAAAAACAGTATAATTTTTACACAGTAGAAAATGAAATCTTACAGGCATTATCATTGCTTATCAATAACATGGCAACATTGATTCCTTTTAAATAATGAAAAGTGTCAAAGAAAACAATGGGTGTAATATGAATTAACAAAGTTGTCAATGTAGTTGTAACAAACAGGTGAGGATGTTAGTAACAAAATGGGGAATAGAAAAAAAATGTGTAATAGTTTCTGTGTGTTCTGAGACCAACATTAAAATGCTCAACCTGGCTGAGCAATCAAATCTCTATCAATTCTCCTTCCATAGAAAAATATGATTCATTATGTACAGGATGAGACTTCAGCATGAATGATTTATAAACAATTCCTTAGGAGATTCTGATTCTTGTTAGGTTGTAGACAGGATAAAACTTTACATTAGGTAAGGAGAGAGAGAGAAAAGAAACCTCTCTCTTTTCTTCTGACATAATCCCTAGTTATGCCATTTTATGAAACAATTTCTTGGAGTTCTGGCAGCAGGAGCTATATGTGGGGGATGAAGCCTGCATATTCCTACTCTTATCAGCTAAAGAGTTCTTACTGGCTATAAAATTTAGTGTGACAGAGTACATCAAACATGCAGAATATTCCAAATCCTTTTAAAACATTGTTAAATATTTTATCTGTTTATTTGAAAGGTGGACTTACAGAGAGAAAAGATGAGAAAAGCAGAGACAGAGATCTTTCATCTGCTGGTTTTTAAAGGGTTGCAACAGCTGGGTGGGACTGGGCCAGGCTGAAGTCAGGAACCTGAAACCTGCCTATGCATAACAGGGGCACAGGTGCTAAAGGAATCTGTATTTCCAGTCGTTCAGGTCTGTGTCCTGAAAGTAATACACACACATACATACATACACACACACCGATATATATATATATAAGGTAGTATATCTATCTTTCTATCTATCTATCTATATATAGATAAAGTAATATATATATATATATCTGTGTGGAGGTGGGTATATATATATATGTATACACATGCATATATACACACACATCTAAACAATTACATACATACATACATATAGGTATATATTAATGTATATGAACTGTTCAAGGGAGACCAGCATACCGTGAAGATACTCTTCTCAGATTAGACTCTCAATGAAACTTATAAATATACCTGTTAATATTGGGTTTTCTGCCTTTGCCAGTATTTATCATGTCATGAAATACTTCAGTGTCAGAAAGTTCCATTTCCAAATGTGCTAATGTCTAAGCTGTGATGAAGTTTATACAGGATTTTTTTTTTTGCCAGTCATTGATAACTTCTCATTGCTAGGTAGCCAGTAGTTTGGACTTCAATGGTATAGTGCTGACCATGTCTTTTGTTTCTAATTACTCTAGCTTGTGAGTGAGTTGTGAGGCATTTTGTTCCAGGTATGTCCCTCCTGAATCAAGTTTGAGCATCTTTCTGTACATTATACTGAGTCGTTCATATCTAAGATCCTTGTGTCCCTGACGATCTTCATCAGGCCTCTGCAGTTTCTTGTCTCTATCCTATGACTTGGATGACCTTCACCAGCCTTTCCAGGTGAATTAGTAAGCAGTAGAGCAGCTTGGACTAGAAATAGCCCTTGTGCGGGATGCGTGCAATCACAGGCTGCGACTTAACAGCACCATTCTGAGTATTGAGAGAGCTAGGAAAACTGTTTCCTTTGTGCTGATAATGTATTTTAAAATGTAAATGATAGATTCATAATGAAATTAAATAATAAAGTACCACAGGAAAAACACTGCTGTAAATACTTTAAGGTATCTGGCGAAATGTTTCTGTGCCAAATTGGCACTGATATGAACATTTTAAAATTTTCCAAAAGAATAAGAAAATGTAAATGCACGTAGAAGTTTTTAGGAGTTGCAGAACACATGAGAAAAGAGGGTCACAGCATACACAGTGTCATAATGAGAAGGATGGGGACACATCAAACATGGTTAAATTGCTCAGTAAAAAGAGACCAGAGTACTCACGCCATTGATTGAAAATCTGTTTCAATGGAGGCAGGTCTTTAGAACAAACCAGTAAGTGGAGTGACAGAGAAAAGTGTTGTTTGCCACTTAAGGAGAATGGTTTGCCCTGAATTTTCTGGTTTCTCATAGAATAGTAAATCAGTATAAATACGGAGTCACTTTAGGAATCCAGTTTCATTTATTTTTTGCTGTCTTAAAACTTTTTTTATTAATTATGTTGCATTATGTGACACAGTTTCATAGGCTCTGGGATTCCCCGAACTCCTTCCCATACCCTCCCCTCATGGTGGATTCCTCCACCTTGTTGCAGTATTATAGTTCAAATTCAGTCAAGTTCGTTCTTTGCAAACATATACCACGCATAGAGTCCAGCATCTTATTGTCCAGATAAGTTCAACGGTTTTTTGGGGAGACCATCTCTGGTCTGCAGGTAGAGCCGGCAGAATATCATCCCGATCAATTGAATGCCCCAACACAACATCAACAACAATTTACAACATTATGGAATTAATTGACATGGTATTGAGTAATCAATATGTTAAAAAAAAATGCAAGTTCTTAACCACATGGTGTGACTACTTCATTGACATTTCAATTTTAGTTTATACACAGAACCGGCTTCTATACATTTTAAAATGGCTATAGGATACTATTCAGCTGTCTCGTGTCTATTTTCCTTTTAGTATTTAGCCATTTATAGTGTTGAAGCATAATTTTGCTGAACTTGGCTTTTTTCGGATAGTCTAGACTGGCTTATAACTCTAACAAGGCATATGTCAACAATTGAGGTACAGAACAGTTTTAGGAGGGGTGTGCAGAGAAATCTCCAATACCTTAGTGAGGAGTAACTAATCTCTGTGTCCCACCTAGTAAGGCATATGTGAGTCCAAGCTGACTATTTCCTGTCTGGTTCTAAGCTTTCCTTGTTGTTCTCTGTCTATGTATTCTAATTTTTTTGTTTGCTTTTTTTGTGGGGGAGGGGAGGTCCAGAGCGACCTTGATGGTCATTGAAAGAGAGGGTGGGGATCCAAAGTTGGAACTAAGTAAGGACCAGAGAAAGCTCCTCTCCCTAGTCCCAAAGGAAGTTTACTGGTTTCTGTTTCTGCGGACTGCTCAGGGCTCCTGGCTGTTATTGTGATGACTTTGGATCCTGCGAGGAAGGATTTGGGCTTCTTCCATCCCATGTGGTAGGTCCACATGGGAGTGGATGACCTCAGAGTTCTCAGCCTCTGAAGGCACTCCAGTTCCCCGTGGTCTCCTTGGCAGATGGGATGTAGTCCTTGGTGCCCATACTAATAGTCCTTGGTGAGGACCCGGGAGTCTCCAGGGTTGCGATACAAGCCTCCTCCTGTCCACCTGCTCCACCCTGGGGTCCCCCCATACTTTGTGCATATGACCTCCTGTTAAGAGGTTGTCAGGATTGCTCTCGATTCCCGCTATGTCTTTGTATTTTAACTATTGTCTAATGCTGATTTGAGTCTGTTGTCTATGAGTTACCTGTTATGTTCCTGATAGGTTATACTTCACGTCTTCCTCACACATTCTAAAGAGAGGGAAGATTTCACTGCTCTCTCACCCCATTTCCAAGTAGCTTAGGGTCTTAAAAGTATGTTAGATTTTACAATTCTTTATGTAGATCATAAGCCGTCTGACTCACATTGATTGTTCTTTCATTGTTTACATCACAATATCTTATTGCATGAGATGCAGGCTGTTTGGGGTTGGAATAATATTATAGTTTACAGTTTCTGTTTTTTGGATTGACATCATTTCATCTTAAATTAAGGCAAACATCTGGTATTTAACTTTTTTGGGATTAGCTCATTTCCCTTAGCATAATGGTTTCCAGTTGGACCCATTTGGTCACAAAAAAACTGCATTTCATTTTTTTTTTAATAGCTGAGTAGTATTCCATGGAGTAAATGAACCATAGCTTTCTTATCCAGTCTTCTGTTGATGGGCATTTCGGTTGCTTCCAAGTTTTTACAATTATTGATTGTGCTGCTATGAACATAGGGTTGCAGGTTGGTTTCTCGTGTAACAGGTGTTTTGGATATGAGGAATCCAGTTTTAATACCAGGTTTATTTGGTAATAAAGTCAATATTTGTTTCTCCATCTGTCTTCTCTGTTTTTCTGCTGCTTCCAAACTTGGGAGGGAAACTAGAAAAACACCTACACTGCAAATCAGAATTTTCTAAAAACTACATCTGCTTAAAAATATATTTAAAAATGCCAAACCTACAAGGTAAAGAATATGGAGATAGAATAAACAAAAACAAAAATCCATGACTTTTTAAATAAGAAAATGAGGATTGCTTACATTTAATTATTCAACTAGATGCTAACAGAGTACAAGTAAGTGCCAGAATTATTAGCTGAAGAGGGATTTAATTTCACTCATTTATGGCATTTGTTGTTTTATTTATAACATGTCTTTCCTTTCAGCATCACATCCATTTTCTAAATTCTACATCAAACAACATGAATTTAAAAATATTCATGCTTCTCACACACCCTCCCAGCTGGAAATGTATGCTTCCATATAATCTCACAGAAGTTTATTTCTCTACTTTTCCATTCTGCGTAGTTTTGTTTACAACTATTTTTTCTATTATTTCATTGCACTCTCTTAAGAAAGAAATGAAACAACATTTAATTTTAGAATTTTCAGCACAAATAATTGAACACAGCAGATACTCATCAAGTATCTAGCGAATTTAACCTAATATATGGTGACTAGAATTTTTATGTGTTTTAACAATAGTTTGTTAGGGAGAACATAATGATCCTAAAACAAGTAGCACTGCTAAATCAACAATGATGGAAATACTCTTTCAAACAATGCCAGAATCATCTAAAGAAATATTTTTTCAAAGCACATTACTTTTTTGTGTTGTTTTTTTTTAATATAATTTTTATTTGAAAAGAAGATTTACAGAGAGATGGAAAGACAGACAGTTTCTTCAACTACTTTTCACTCCCCAAATCGCTACAGTGGCCAGAGCTTAGCCGATGTGAAGATGGGAATTTCTTCTGGGACTCCCATGTCAGTGCAGGACCCCAAGGACCTGAGCCATCCTCTGCTGCTTTTTTCAGGTCATAAGCGGGGAACCCCATTGAAATCTTTCAGCTGTATCTTATCACAATAAAGCATGCTGTGGATTAAAAGATATCTTATATCAAGTTCCTGGATTTATAAAAATGTATAATTCTGATTATGATTAGTTTTTAGGAATAATAAGTATACAATAACCTTTTCTTTCATTGAAATAAATATATGATGAAAAATAAATCTTAAAATTAGCATATCACAAATCAGTGCTGGTAGAAACAAAATATCCACATTAGGATAAAGAAACCCAACTACTACAGGCCTGATGCGATAGCGTAGTGGCTAAAGTCCTGGCCTTGCATGCAGCAGGATTCCATATGGGCACTGGTTCTAATCCCAGCGGCCCCATTTCCCATCCAGCTTACTGCTTGTGACCTAGGAAAGCAGTTGAGGACAGCCCAAAGCCTTAGGACCCTGCACCCGCATGGGAGACCCGGAGGAAGCTTCTGGATGCTGGCTTCGGATCGGCACAGCTCTGGCTGTTGAGGCCACTTGGGGAGTGAACTATTAGACAGAAGATCTTCCTCTCTGTCTTTCCTCCTCTTTGTGTATGACTTTCCAATAAAAATAAATAAAATCTTTAAAACAAACAAAAAAAGAAACACAGCTGCATAACTGAGTACATGCCCATGCTGAACAAACATTAGATCTTTGCCTTGAGAGAAATGAATCAGACCTAAAAAAAATACTACATACAAACACACAAACTTCTTTTTAGTTAACTTTTGCATTTTAATTGTTATATAAATTATTTATTTACTTATAAATACTTTTTAGTGTTCTCATTTTTGAAAACTAGAATTGTGTATTAACAAAAAGAATATTTTAGCAAGCCAAGATTAACATTGCATTGTTTATGCTATTCCACCTGTTCAGTTGCAAATATGGACTATGGAATCATGTCTGACTTTTTGGTATTCATCGCACTTCTCTTCAATGTATTCTTTATTAGATTGAGTCATGTATCTATTTTTTAAAGCTATTTGACCATGTGTCAAATAACTTGAATTAGACTTAGTTGCAAAATAAACACAGCATCTCACTCCCTGTGTCAGACCTTTCCCGAATTTTGGTTAGAACTGGAAGAGTAACATGATTCCATTTTCAACTATCATCGCCAGGCGAGCAGTTTTTAGAATGAAGCAATTTTAAAAAGCAAAAGTTTGAATGTAACTGTACAAAACTCTACATATTGATTTTTTTAAATCATTACTTAGTATTTTAACTCATTGATAGCCATTTAGAAATAAGAATATAGAACTGTTAATTTTAAAAATAGAGTTTTTTTTTTCTTAAGGTTTATTTATTTGAAAGACAAAGAGAAAAAGGAGAGCGAGAGAGAGAGCAAGAGAGAGGATTTGCAACAACTGTTTCACTGGCAAACCGGCCAGGCTGAAATCATGAGCCTGGACCTTCACCCGGATCTCAAGTGTGCCATCCTCTGTTGTTTTCCCAGACACTTCAGCATGAAGATGAATTGAAAGAGGAGCAGCCAGAACTCAAATTGCCGCCCATGTGGAATGCTGGCAACATAATACCAACTCTAAGGACAGTTTCACACCATTCTAGTGATACTGGTCTCACAGAAAAAGAATCAACTATGATCTTCACAAGGTAAGAAGAGCCAAGGAAATCATTCACAATTCAGCTTCTCTTGTTCTGTTAGTGGCAAAAAACAAAGATGATAGAGAAATATAGAATGTCATCATAACTTAAAAAGACCACTGTTTTCCCCTAACTGTTGCTGGTGATAGGAAGAAAAAGCTAGTAAAAGTTAGGGACAATATTATAGCTACAGGAACACATAAGCTCCACCTTCCAGAAAAAACCTTTTGCTCTGAAATACAGCATCTAATGATTTAACATAAAGTTTGCCAGTGGTCACAAAATCTGTGACAATCAGAAAATGTTGTCTCAAATTGTAAGTAGATAAGCAAAAGGTGCTGGGATGAGAATGGGTTGCAAGTGAGCAGGGAGTGGCATCATGACTTTGAGAAATAGTCTCCAAAAATGTGTAGTTAAAATTAGCATTACTGGGAAAGGAATACCTAGAGTGTTGGAAGACAAAGATTTATGCAAGTTTTGAAGCTATGGCTTGACTCAATGACAGCAACTAATGTAAGGTGAACAGCATCTCCAGGTAAAGATATTGGGCAGGGAATTAGATTACCACTGACTTGGGAGCACAGAGTTGATTAGGTCATTACTACCACTTGGACACCCTTTTTCTAATAACATCAAAAATACTAGCCTTTGCTTGGTACCTACTCATGACAGGGGTCATCCTCTGGCGAAGTCATCTAAGAATTGTCATTGAACAGGGCTAGATCAGGCAAAAAGTGAAAAGTGTTAGGCAAATAGGCCATATCCTTCACGTTGTAATCTATCACATTGACTATCCTTTATTCTAATATACCAGGCTCATTCATTAAGTCATAGAGTTTTGTGACTCTCCTGAGTAGTCAGAAATAAAGCAATGTACATATAATTTTATGCAGGAATTTTTATTAATCACATTTGGAAATTGGGCAAATTGTGGCATTAACTTGTGGGCTTCTATTAACTTGAGATTTTTTGCAAAAGTTGTATTAGTACTGTTAATTAGGGGAACACAGTGGTAAGGCAGCAGTTATAAAGATCATGTAAAAGAAAAGGGGTAGAAAGAAGGATATTTGGGACAGTAATTTGTCATAGTACTTAAGATACTGCTCAGGGGGTACCTGACGTGATAGCATAGAGCTTAAAGTCCTTGCCTTGAATGTGCCAGGATCCCATCTGGGCACCGGTTCTAATCCCAGCAGCTCCATTTCCCATCCAGCTCCCTGCTTGTGGCCTGGGAAAGCAGTTGAGGATGGACCAAGGCTTTGGGACCCTGCACCTGTGTGGGAGATCTGAAAGAAGCTCCAGGTTCCTGGCTTCAGATTGGCTCAGCTCCTTTCATTGCGACCACTTAGGGAGTGAATCATCAGACGGATGATATTCCTGTCTCTCCTTCTCTCTGTATATCTGCGTTTTCAATAAAAAATAAATAAATCTTAAAAAAAAAGAAAAACAAAGATACTGCTCAGGACATCACCTACTGCAGTACCTGGGTTCAAGTTCTGGCTATGTCCCTGATTCCAGCTTCCTGCTGATGTGTACCCTGGGAGACAGTAGGTGATGTCTGAAGTGAGTAGGGCTCAGCCACCTACGTGGGTTCCTGACTTGAATTTTTCCAAAACCCAAGATCTTTTAACATGCTGGTTACACAATACCATGTCAACTAATTCCATTATGTTATAAATTGTTACTGATGTAATGTCGTGGCTTTTAATTGCTTGGGATGATACTCTGTTGGCTCTACCTTCAGACCAGAGACGGTCTCCCCAACAAGAAACTATTGAACTTATCTGGACAATAAGATGCTGGACTCTATTCTTGGTATATGCTTGCAAGGAAAGAATCTCAACTGAATTTGAACTGTGGTAATGCAACAAGGTGGAAGAATCCACCGGGGGGGGGGGCGGGTTTTGGGTAGGGGAGAGGGAAATCCCAGTGCCTATAAAACTCCCAGTGCCTATAAAACTGTGTCACATAATGCAAGGTAATCAATAAAAACAAACAAACAAACAAAAAAAAAAACCCCAAGATGTTGTAAGCGTTCAGACAACGAAACAGCATTTAGGAAATCTCTGTTCTTCTCCATTTCTCTGACCTTCAAATAAAATAAATACAATTTAGACAAATATAAAGAAAGGACAAAAACAAACAAACAAACAAACAAGCAAACCTTTCCTTGTGGACCTTATTTGAGCCAATTTTTTGAAGATTTTGTCCTCATGAAGGTATTCTTGGTGATGGGGGCATCATTTTGGCTCCTTGATGCAGAAATTGGGAGAAGGGAATTTTCATCATTTTGTTATGAACACAAACATATTTCCTTATTAAAAGTGATGGCTGATGAGACCACAACAATTTTTCTTAAGATTTATTTATCTTTCTTTATTGGGAAGGCAGTATTCAGAGAGGAGGAGAGACAGGGAAGATCTTCCATGTGTTGATTCACTGCCCAAGCAGCCTCTACAGCTGGGGTTGAGCCAATCCAAAGCCAGGAACCTCTTCCAGGTCTCCCACACGGGTGCAGAATCCCAAGGCTTTGGGCCATCCTCAACTGTTTTCCCAGGCCACAAGCAGGAAATTGGATGGGAAGCAGGGCTGCTGGAATTAGAACCGGCGCCCATATGTGATCCCAGTGCATGCAAGGCAAGGACTTTAACTGCTGAGCTACCGTGCTGGACCCAATATGCAACAATTTTGAACTATCAAAATTTGGAGAAACCATCAAAAAATAGCAATATAGACATTTTGCAGAGTTTTTCATGTAAACTTTCCTACAATAATTCATAAAATGTACATGTATGGGAAATAAAGTGTAAATGCAACTATTATTAAACATATTTGGAAATTGATTTTAATTACATAAGCAGCTGAAACAACATAGGAAAATGAATTTTTTGGTTTATCAGTTTTATGCATTTTGTCCTTTGAATTTTTCACTTTCTAAAAATAGGGTACAAAACAAATCAAAAGGAAAAATATTTTACCCAACACATGTAACTAAAAAATTACAGCAGTATAATCTGTAAGTTGAAAGTCATCCATTCACAATTTGGCTAAGAGTCCTGATCTCCTGTCATTTCTATTGCCTTGGTAGCATATGTTTGCTGATTTTTCTTCTTCTTTCCTCTCCTTTTCTTTGACATTGTCCAAATTTTACAAAGCTTCAGATCTGAGTATCCAAGCAAGGCTAATTAGCACAATCCAGCAGATGGTGTACACCAAATTATATGTAATGGAAGCTGTTCTAACATCCTTTCCGACTAGACAGGCCAATAGAGCAACTTTTCCTTCTAGTTTTCAAATGTGAGCTTTATCTCAAGGATGCTGGATGGAAGGCACAGGATCCATCACAGAAGAAAATTCTTGAATAGCTTACGGGATGCGAACCAGGGAATTCGTGACTCTCTGTAACAGCTCATCTGGCAGGGACTGTTGGATCTGCCCGCAGAGAAACTCAGGAGGCACTTGGAGTCTGTCTGAAGGTGAGCAGCTTATCTGAAATGCCCTGGTCCTAATGTAAGGGTTTAGAATGGAAATGCTCTTTTCCTGAATATATACAGGGAAAACAAACAAAAGACATGCAAACAAAGGAAACACACAGAGCCTATCAACACTGAAGGCCTAGCAAAAGGTTAGCAGTCTGCAAGGTGGATATATAAACAAATAGTGAATTAATTTTTAAAATCCCACAAATAAAATCACCTCTGTAACCTCCCTTTGCATCATTCCATGCTGATACAATCTATTGCCTAGGTTTTTAGAAATAGTTAGTTCCTCTAGGGAACACCTATGAGAGAGAGAGATGAACAACTTATTAGGACACGTGGCACCGCAAAGTTCAAACAGCAAAACTAAGAAAAATTTAACAAAAAATAAACCAAATGTTAAAGTCACATAATAAGAACATAAAAAGTAATTTGTAGGTCTGAAATGATTTAAAATTATAAATATTTAGTAAGTACAGAAAAGCAGATTAAGATACTCTGAAAGGAAACTCGAGTCCTGAAATATAAAATGGAAACAACACCCAACAGCAGAAATTTGAAAAAAGAAAATAATGAACACATGGATGGAAATTTATTGGATAAACGAATACTGTAAA
The DNA here is from genome assembly GCF_017591425.1 of Ochotona curzoniae. Classification (NCBI taxonomy): domain Eukaryota; kingdom Metazoa; phylum Chordata; class Mammalia; order Lagomorpha; family Ochotonidae; genus Ochotona; species Ochotona curzoniae. The sequence goes on from NW_024466599.1 coordinate 67,374,257, forward strand.
TAAGAAAAGTCCATACAAAGAACAATGGGAAGATGGAGGGAACATAATTATTACAATTTTAGTGCTTATTACTATAGCTAATATATTCTGCAAATAATTTGGGGCTCAAATGTCCATGTTTAAAGGGTGTTGCAAGTTTATATAATAGATTTACTGAATCTAACTTTAGAGATATTTAAATCTGAAGAATAGAAAAGAACATTTTAAAAATTCACTTACAGAAAAAAACATTATTTATAAGGAAGCAAGAATCAAACAAACATGAAATTTCTCATCTTTAGCAGTACAAGCAAGGAAATGATGAAATAATAATTAAGGGTTATTTAAAGAAAAACAAATATAATTAAAAAGGCTTGCGCAGGTTCAAATAGCATTCTTTCAGAGAAAACAGAAGAATATATTGCCCAAGTACTTCAAGAAAGATACACAAATGCAGACTGTAGATGAAACATATTTCAATTTTTAGTGGATGTATAAGTGAGTAACAGTTAATTATAACTTGATGACTTCTATGCAGTCCAAAATGTATGACAAAAATATAATAATTTAAAAAATGTTTTTAGGGTTTCTTAAAACAGAAATAATGCGTTTTACAGCTAGGTTTAGACATTTTTTTAACTATGTTAGACATACACAAGTTTGGGGTAAAAATAGGTTTTTGAAGTTCTCATCTTGGATTAAAAATCACTGGGAATTATTAATACCTTGGTTTAAGAGTGTTAACATTCACATATAATTTATTATTAGTGCATTAATTCAGAAATGTAGATTAGCATAATTGTGGAAAATCTAGAAAACAGGAGCAACTGTGAAGTGAGAACAAATAAAGCTGAGTTAATTTTATCTGTAAATTAAAACAGAGGAAGCAGATCTAATTATATGCATTTTCGCTCATTGTTAGCTACTTGAAGTCTCATATCACAAGAATGGCAGGATTGATATGGAACTATACCCTAGTTAGGCCAGCTGTATTTAACCATCATGGAAGTCAGTTGCTTCAGCACAATGGCTACGGCAAGAAAGGTGGACTGTAGCTGTTGCAGCAAGAATATCTTACTTATAGGAATCTAAGTTTTTGAAAAACCACCTGCTACTTTAAAGAAAAGGCAGAAGACCTGTGGTTAGAATGCACACTGAGCTTTGGCCATGATTTTGAGGACAATAAAGGAAATACTAAAATGATCCCATTTGCACTGCTGGATCTTCTGGAGTTTTTGCATATTATATTATTTATTTGCTTGTGTGTTGGTGATATGATGGTAATCTGAACTTGATGATGGCTAATATTTTCTTCTTACAAATTTCAAGCAGGATTTGTGGCTTGGTCTATATGAAATTTCAGTTTCACTTTTTTCCTATATGACACAAATTAATCATTGCTTGTTTCATTTTATTCAGTGCTTACCAAACTTTTGCTCACCATTATTCCTTCATCCCATTTATTCTTTTGTGTTCAATATTTCTTTCATTCTTCCTGAAACATATTGTACTAAGAAGAAATGATGGGTAGGGTACTGCAGCTGTCCCAGTGTCAAACAGAGGAAGCATTTAGTAATCAAAAATTAGACTTTCTTTCCCCAAAGCATTGCCTTCTAAAACTGAGCATTTTTATTTTACGATGGACACAAATGTGAGTGTGCAAATTGGGCATAGCTTTATAAATCTTCGGAAAAGATCCTGCAGGCAGAGGATTTATAACACTGCCTTTACCTCTGTCCCATAAATTCTGGCTTTACACTTAACTGGAAAGACCTGTGTGTCAATCTAGCTCCCCCGTGAATACTTACAGAAATGTCACTGTCACAAATATATCTTATATCTGCTATATCTACGTGACATTTAGTATACTTGTTTAAGTTGAGTTTCATTGATTTGTTTGTGTTTAATTTATTAACCCACTATACTTCATAATTTGCTTTTGTGGTGATTTTTTACTTTTTCCGTGCTGAACTGAAAAATTCTTGGTAACATGACAACCCATCCATTGTCTTAAAACACAATTCTTTGTATACTCAACCAAACTTATCAGAAGAAAAGTCATTTTCCTGAGAAGATAATCTAGTAATTAAAATTATGGAAAACCCATGCTTTAAAATGAGTTTTTCAAGTTAAAGAATGAAATAGTATAGAATTTTACTGTTAATGATACCTTTGTATATAGTTAATGTCCAAGTGCAGCATTATAATTGTGCTGTATTAGGGTTGAGTTGTAACTATTCTCCAGGTAGAATACCCAGATGAACAGGATTTGCTTGATTCACCTTTGTCAGAGAATGCATTATTTTGTTTCAAAAAATGATACTCCAGCATTAAAACTATACTGTCCTATAGAACATTTGAGAACTACATTTAATTTTCTTACAAGCATATTTTTCTAATTTCTGCTCTATTTGAATGTTATCTAATTTCACAGAAGCTTTACTTTCATTACCATTTTGAAAGGAATTAGCTTCTTCATGTTGTGATTACAGATTTTGTTGTATTGAGTGGTTTAATATCTTACTTTCATGCTGAAAGCCAACTGAATTGACTCGCCGGGATCTTTGGCTAACTCAAGGTTGACTGAGAATCAAATTTAATGCACAAAGATAACATGTCATTATTATTATCAAACTGCACACTGTTAGGGCTAAATCTTTTTTTTTTTAAAAGGTTAACATCTTTTCTAAATGGGATTTTTAAAAAATTGTATTCAATGGCCAGCATTTGGCACAGTATGTAAGATGCTACTTGGATGTTCTGCATCTTAGAGTGCCTGGATTCAAGTTCTGGCTGCTCACAATTACAACCTCTTGCTGAGGCACATCCTGGGTGTGGCTCAGGAGCTGAGGATCCTACAACCCACAGGAAAGACTTTCTACTCAGAAAGCCTTTCTGAGTTTGGCCCTACCTGTTGCTGTCATAAAAGAAATGAATCTGTGGATATTTCTTTCTCTCAAAATAAAAAAAATGTTTTGTTGAAAAAAAAACTTGAGTTCTGAGTGTATACATGATCAGATAATTGCTTATTTTTCTGTCTTACTGATTGTATAACTGTAGATTTTTTTTTTTTTTTGCTTCACAATATTAACAGGAAGCAAGTCCACAGAGTTTCTGCGCTTGTTTGGGGGTATCAGTTTATATTGAAACATTTCATTTAAATTACTTTCAGTTAAATGTAAAACTAATTCAAGTTGTAGTCTCAGTCTTTGAGAGGAAGGATCATGATATAGTTATTCAAATGAGGATATTTAATATGGTTTTGAATTGTTTATTTATTTGTATACATGATACAGTGGAATTTTCATTGTATTTAGGAACTTTCTGGTTGGTAAAGATAAGGAACTACTATTATTTTAGTCCTAATTTCCTTTTTTGCATATTTTTCTTTCATCAAGTGTTAATAACTTGGTAATACTGCTAGTCACATAACCCTTTCCAAACGTTACCTTGTTACATTTTATCGCAATGTTGTATGATATATATTATTTTTGATGAAGCAGTTTTCCAGAAGATAATTGCTTTTTGTTTTCATTGATCCCTGATTCTTCTACATTTATAAGTTTAGTCACATACTTACATTGTTTGAGATTTTGTTGTTAATTTGATTCTATAAAAAGCAATTAATCTTTAGCTGAGAATATTAATATTTGCTATAATAAGTTACAATACATTATTTATTTGTCATTGTTAATGTACAAAAACTTCCCTCAAAAATTAACAAACAAAAATGTATTTCTCATAAAAATTTTTGTACTTTGAGAATAGTCTCATCATATTTTGCATCTTGACTTGTTCTTATTTATTTGAGATTGCATAGTGATGTCACCATTTAATTTATTTAAATGGGATAGCACATTCAGGGAATTTAAATTGTTTGTTCTTGGGGGCTGACATTGTGGAATAGCAAGTTAAAATGCTGCCTGCAGTGCTGGCACCACACATTGGTGTCAGTTGGAGTCCCTTCTGCTCCATGTCCAGTTCAGCCTTTTGCTAATGTTCCTGAGAATGTAGCTGAAAGTGGCCCAAGTACTTAAGCCCCCGTACACACGTAGGAGACCAGGATGAAACTCCTGGTTCCGGACTTTGACCTCACCTAGCGCTCAACATTGTAGCCTCTTGACACATGAATCAGCAGATAGAAGATCTCTCTCACCATAACTCTGCCTTTCAAATAAATATTTTTTAATGTAAAAATAATACTATCTTATTTCATTTGTTTGAAAATCGGAGAGGAATGAGAAAAGATGAGGGACAGAGAAAGGGAGAGCAAGATGGAGAGAGGGGCAAGTGGAAAGAGAGGGAGAGATCGCCCATATCCTGTTAAACACTCAAGTCCACAAGAACTGGGATAAATTAGGTTAGAATAAATCTGGGAGCCAGGAACTCAGCCAGAGTCTCCCATGGGGATGGTAGGAACCCATGTACCTGAGACATCACCACTGTCTCAGAAAATACGCACTAAAGGAAATTAGAATCTGCAGAAAAGTCAAGGCTTGAATCCGGACAGCCTAATAGGCAATCCTAAGTTGCATTTCAACCACTAGACCAAATGTCTGACCCAAGGTAGCAACTTTTTGTAAGGAAGAGTGACAATGAAACAATTAAATAAGCAATATTATTGGCTTAGAAAATAAACTCCTTCTATGCAGGTTAGGTAAGAAACATAAAATTAAATAATTTGTGTAGTAATCAAATGTCAGAAGCACCATATTCCTTTGAGTCTTTCATTTTAAATATTTTCCTATTTATTATAAAAGGAAATTGATGAGATCACTGTGGTAGTAGAGTAGGATAAAGTATAGCTTGCCGCACCTGGCATCCTAGAGTGCTGGTTTGAGCCTTGGTCACTCTGTTTCTGATCCAGCTTCTTGTTAATGTGTCAGTGAAGGCAGCAGGGAAGCCCAAATTCTTGGTCTATTGCCACCAACATGTAAGACAACGTGTAATTTCTGGCCCTTGACTTTGACCTGGCCTAGTCCTGGTTATTGTGGCCAACTGGGGAGTGACTTAGCAGATGGATCATCTATGTGTGTGTGTGGGAGGGGGTTGTTTTAAAGAAATAGATAAATCCTAAAAAATAAAGAAGAGCAGAAATGATTTCTCACATCAGACCCAGAAATGGAGGGTTATTACTAATTCACTAATAACAGATGAAACAGCTAAAAATCTATATAATTAATCTTTTTGTAAGTTCTACTTTGGACTTTATATTGTAACTCTCCTTTAGAACAAAAGTTCATACCTTATTATGTAACACATTTTTGCTCATGCAATAGGCTACCACAGAGTGTATAATTTGTAAATAACATATTTTTTGCCTCACAATTCTAAGGTTTAGGAAGTTTGAGATCAAAAAAAGCCAGCAAGTTTATTGTCTGGTGAGATCCAGATCTCTGCTTCTAACATTACCCTTAGACCATGATGTGCTCAAATGCTGAAAGGCATAGAAAGTCAAACATAGGCAAATGTTGTATCCTCCCATTCCACAAAGCTGAAGCACCTTTGCCCAATCCCTTAAGTCCTTTTCTAAGTATCCTACTCCCAGTAGTGATGGCACCGTTCTCCCGACTTAAGGTCCCATCGCTTAACATTACCACAATGGCCATTAAATTTTAACTTATTAATTTTGGAGGGTTACACGCAGACAAATATCACCTTCTTTAAATATTGAGTAAAATTTCAGAATGTATTATTTATTGGCCACCCACAAACCAATTCAATGAGAATTTTTAGATGTTTTTAAAACACAAGCTATATGCAGGTGGACTGAGAGAACAGGATTGGTGTGGGATAGATGTAAAAGATTCAGTTTGAGACGAGACAAATTTGAGATGAGAAATATGTATCAACTGGAGATGTCAATTATTAAATAGGTGTGCCTGGCATGTAGGTGGCAGGTGTGAGTTGGTTGTTTAAATGTGAAAATCTTCTGCATAAAGCCCATGAAATCAGATGAAGGTTAAACAAATGTAGGCAGTGAATGGAGGAGTGCCTTGGCCTGAACTGTGAACATCCCGAGTATTGATGGTTGGAGAGGTGAAGAAGGCGTGTTCAATGTGATGAGGAATGAGTCAGAACTGTTGTGCCTCAGAAGCCAAGAGAATATTTCCGGGAAAATGATGAGCTGTTTCTGTTAGAATGGTTTACCGAGTTATGTGACCAGACTTCAGCCTCTTACAGAAATGCATGGTTTGACAGAGTGTTAAGTCTGGCACCAGGAAGAGAGCATTTAGAGATAAAAATGTACAATAATATAAAGAAATTTCATAGTTCCAGAAAGCATGGAAGGACATGGTAGTTGATAAAAGATTCAAAGGAGAATTTCAAATTCGTGCACCAGTGAGAATAATATTCAAAAAAAGAGGTAACAATGATAATGAAGAGTAGAGATAAATTTGACTTAATAACATCCTTGAACAATCAAGAAAAAGGAAGGCCTAGTGCTCCAAAGGAATGACTGGCTTTATTTAAAAACACATACAATTTTTCTATAACATATACTAGTGAATGAAGGCTAATATGAAATTGAAATATGGAATATTTCAGCTTACATATTCCAACAAAAATTTCATCTAGAGATTATACAGTAAATCCAGATATCTTTGTGTTCCCTAATATATAGATAAGAAAAATCAATAGTAAATTTGATTTAGAAACTCAGAGTGACAAAATGCAAAGTTTAAATTTGAATGTTCTTATATATAGCTATCAGAATCTCCTGTGGTATTTCATTTTCATTTAAAACAGGATCTGGTTCATTTAAATTTCATTTAGACCAGATATTTGTTTAGATGCGTTTTTATCTAATCTATTTGTGAAGGGTATAATCATCTATGCTTTGAAATGATGCATCAGCACTTGTGTCACCTGCATCCCTCACCTGAGGGCCTATGCACTGTGCAGGGTTCTGTTTGGATGATCCCAGTTCCATGCCAATACATGCTCTGAAAATAGCAGGCTCACTTCTTGGGTTGATATCAGTTATGTGGGAGGAATGAACTGAATTCTTGCGTCTTGGCTTTGGTTTGTCCCAGCCCAGGTGGTTGCAGGCATTGGGGGAGGAAAGAATTGAGGGGAGATCTCTCTATCTCTCTCTATGAAAAAACTAAAATAAATGTGATCACAGCCATGTCAGGCACAGCCTGTCTTAAATAGTTTTCTGCACACAGCTGTTGTCCTTTGCAGTCAGATACATCTTCCATCATGAAGAAGGATGAAGCTTTGAGGAGTTCAGCATGTCATTTCTATGATGAACGACCTTCAATGTTTTAGTGGATTCTGTTTCATAATTAATAGTGTTAGATACGTGAATTTCTTTTAATAAAGATTTGAGGGATTAATTCAAGGTTGAAAAGAGAGTAGTAAGATGTACAACTAGTTTCAAGTTGTTTCTTGTGACCTTAAGTTTATGAGGAAATGCAGCAAGGCAAATATGGAAGATTTGAAGGAAGATCAGTCCCTATGTTAATCACAATTATCTTGCTTTCAGTGATTTTGTTATAGCCATGATTGATAACTATTGTAAAAAATTATTTCTTAGGCCTGCACTGTAGCCTAGCGACTGAAGTCCTCTCCTTGCACACGCTGGGATCCCATATGGGTGCCAATTCTAATCCTGAAAGTCCTGCTTCCTATCCAGCTCCCTGCCTGCGGCCTGGGAAAGCAGTTGGTGATGGCCCAAGCCTTGGGACTCTGCAACTGCATGGGAGACCCAGAAGAGGATCTGTTCTCTGCTCAGCTCCAGCTGTTTGGCCGTTTGGGGAGTTAATCAATGGACAGAAGATCTCTGTCTCTCATCCTCTCTGTATATCTGACTATCCAATAAAAAATGAAATAAATCTTTTAAAAAAATCTCTGATTTTATAACATCTGAATTAAGGAGATGATAGTTATATAAGGCTCAGAACCCCAAGCGTCCAAGTGTTCAATCAGCTGTCTGCCATTATTCAGATCTCTCATCAGATTAGAATAGTAAACATCACCAATCAAAAGATGCCTAACAATTAGTGTCAAACAGTGCTGCAACTCTGGACAGCATTATGGTCTTTACAGAGCTCCAGTGAGCGTGAATGACCTGGCATTTTGTCTAGTGTAACCAGGGGCCTTCTATGTACAGGGATCAATTAAGCAAAAATGAACCCATTACTCACTTGACATTTTACTCTTGAGTTTCATAGTACTTTTCTAATATTTGCAGAGTATACCCATATAATGGTGACAATACAACCAGACCTTTTTGATCTCCCCACTGAAATCACGCTTTTATTTCTTTTTTTAAGATTTATTTATTTTTATTACAAAGTCAAATATGCGGAGAGGAAGAGAGACAGAGAGGAAGATCTTCCGTCAGATGGCTCATTAAACACAACAGCTGATGCTACACCAATCTGAAGTCAGGATCCAGGAGCCTCCTCTGGGTCTCCCATGCAGGTGCAGGGTCCCAAGACTTTGGGCCGTCCTCGACTGCTTTCTCAGGCCACAAGCAGGGAGTTGAATGGGAAGTGGAGCTGCCAGGACTAGAACAGGCGCCCATATGGGATCCCGGCACATTCAAGGTGAGTACTTTAGCCACTAGGCCACTGTGCCAGGCCCCACGCTTTTATTCTAACCATTTAGAAATTGTAACTCTAATCCATAAATTCCAAAGGCCTTTAACATGAAAACAGAAGGAACCATTTTGTGTTCATTTGCATTTTCTGAGGAGCAGAAACAAAGCTGTGATTAGAAACTGAAAAATTTGTTATGGAAAAACTTTTGAGACAAGAATAAAAAGGATTCAGGAAAGGCTGAAAGAGCGGTCCGACTCCAGTCTGGCCCCCATGAAAAAGGAAGGGACAGTTGAAAGGAGGCTTGAAGGGAAGCATCTTCGAGTAGAGTACAGTTTAAATGAGTATTTGGCAAGGCCGCTGGTGAAGCTTGAAACCAAATTCCCCTTCAGGAGAGGTAAATGTCTTCAGAACAAGCCTATATTAGCATTCCTAGCCTGTTCAGCCATTGACAGAAACAGCTATAGAAAGTGTGCCTGCTGCACAAACTCACAATTTTGGCAGGCTGCTGCCAGAATCCTTACCCACTGACACCTCCTGCATTGGAGCTTTGAGAGGCAATTTTTCATGGTCACCAGATATTCCTTGCCTACAGGTGTGCAGCTGTACATTTGAATTTGTGCATGTATTTGTTTATGCTAGTGACTCTCAATTATAACTTTATCTCCAAGAATTATAGAGGCTGGAAATCATCTTGAATTCAACAGAACTGGGCCGGAGAACCTGATGCTCCTTCCAACCACACTGCCAGGTAAATACATCTTACTCCAGTTTTGCTATTTCTTCCTATTATTTCTCAGGTTGAAACCACATGGGAAATTGAATGTATGCTTGTTTCTATATAAAGGAAAGCACTTTTCCCAAAAGGCACCATTAAGAAGCAATGGGAAGTTGCCAGCCCCAGGGCTATGTGAACTGAACAGCTGGTCACAAAGTGCTGGTGTCTCCCATTCCTCACCCTCAGCAGCAACTGGGATATGCTCTCCCAAAGAGCAAGATTTATTCATAAAATAAACCCACAGAAAAATGTACAGGGAATGAAGCAGATCTACTGTTTTGTTGATGACAGTTTCCATGCTCTGTTTGTGAAGTGACTGCTCTTTTCTGTAAGCTTCCTCAGTCCTTTGGCTACAATTTAAAATTACCTGGTGTCGGTTTTTATATGGAAAACGTTTTAGAATATTTAAAATGTCTGGGACATATGCCTGAAGTCACTTGCCTTCACACCAACCACCAATATGAACTGGTTCCGGAGACACAAAGATGAAATGGGACGTGACTTGAGGTTTCCAGTCATCACAGACTTTTTTGAAACTTAGTAAACTAGAATTTGTTTTTAGGGGTAAGGATAAGTGTGGCAGTTTAGGAGTATTTAGAGTTATCTTAGTCTCAGTTTTGTTCAGGGACTCTGAGACCGTTGTGCTGACTGAATCTCAGGGTCGCTGTGTGGCCGGACCAGCAGGACAATGTGAATGGTGACTTCAGGAAGTATTGCAACATGGCAGTTTCATATCAGAGTTATGTGGATAGCCACGCTAATACATAATATGGACAAGTAATATAGTTGATTACAGAATTGAATGTTTACAATAGCGTTCAATAGTTGTGCATGCAACTGAATAGAGATACATGCAAGCATATGTCAAAATAAAGAAGTGGAATTTAAAAATAAGTTTATTTTGATGCAAAACATCTCAAACCTATGAGATTTTCCTATAATATTTATTTTCCAGGAACTTTTTTAAGTGTTGTACGATAATGGGATTGTCTCATTAATGAAGATATTGTCTCAAATTATTGCCGAACTTTTGGAAGTAGTTTGTAGGAATAAAAACAAGGAGTTTTAGAGCCAAGGGAGAATCTTAATCCAGACCTTCATATGTAAAGGATATATAAATAGATATTTAAATTTATATCCATCCATCTGGACCATAATCCTATTTTGATTTTTAAAATTATAGGTTCATGGGCCTCTCTACAGGGTCTCTAATTAAGACTGTTTTGAGGGCCCGAAGCAGTAGCCTAGCAGCTAAAGTTCTTGCCAAATATGCTCCAGAATCCCGTATGGGATCCACTTCTAAACCCAGCTGCCCTGCTTCTCATCCAGCTCCCTGTTTGTGGCCTGGGAAAGCCCAAAAGAGGCTCTGCTCTATTGGCTTCAGATTGGAGCAGCTCTGGCCATCGCAGCAGTTTAGGGAGTGAATCTTTGAATGGAAGATCTTTTTCTCTGTTTCTTGTCCTCACTGTATTTCTTTCTAATAAAAGTAAAATAAATCTTCAAAAAAAAAAAGACTTTTGATATGGAATACAAGTACCCAAAACTTTTAATACATTTTCTGAATGATTCTTTTTTTTTTTAAGATTTATTTATTTTTATTACAAAGATATATGTAGAGAGGAGGAGAGACAGAAAGATCTTCTGTTCGGTGATTCACTCCCCAAGTGACCGCAATGGCCAGTACTATGCTGATCTAAAGCTAGGAGCCAGGAGCTCTTCCGGGTCTCCCATGTTGGTGCAGGGTCCCAAGGCTTTGGGCCATCCTCCACTACTTTCCCAGGCCACAAGCAGGAAGCTAGATAGGAAACAGGGCTGCTGGGATTAGGACCGGTGCCCATATGGGATCCCGGCACGTTCAAGGCGAGGACTTTAGCTGCTAGGCCACGGTGCTGGGCCTTCTGAATGATTCTTTTATAAATGAGTGTTTGGGAATAGCTAATGTAATGCAAGTTTTGGATTTTATGGGTGGATAATATGCAACTGAACAGATAATATACATTTGAGTGGAATTGTTCAAAAAAAGTTCACATAACTGTTTAAATTGCAAATGAAACAAAATCTTTTAATTACTACTTTGTCAATTGGATTATATATTTTAAATGTCTCTCCAGTGTAATAGTTCAAAAGTTGTGCTTCTCTTTTTCACACAAGTGGACAGAGGCTAAATGCTTTAAAATAGTTTCCCTATGTCCCGAAGGCATGTAAACTAATGTCGCATACTCCAAAATCCATGTTCCTTCACTCCGTTTTGCATTTGTTTTAATCTCAGAAAAGAATCAACATTTACTGAATGCCACAATGTATCAAATACTTTCACAACATTATAGAGTTGCATCTTTTTACTTATTGGATCTGACTAAAATGGTTCCTGTTTTATGAATTGGGATATTGAAATACAGAGGTTCCAAGGAGGAAGTCCATGATCACACATTTAAGGCATCCAGCCTTTGGCTTTGAACAAATAATGTGAGTGTGTCCCCAAGCACTGCAATGAACTACTTGAAACTTACAGAGGTTTCAGTGTGGTGTCTACTCAGGCCCTCTCAGCTTTAGTCTCCTGACTAGACTGTGTTTATAAAAAACCCCTGTGCCCAGCCTCACTGTCAAGCAAGGTCTTGCTGCCTGTCAACTGAATTAGCGATGGCTATGTTTCATTTTAGCAGTGAAATGGAGAAAAAAAAAATATGCTTGTTTTCCCATATTTCAGTTTGCTGCCTAGGAATACCGTCAACTGAGACCTTCCATTATGCTAATGTTATTGCTGCAATGTCTTTGTATTCCAACTGGGATCACTTTTGTTCTCACAAAATGCACCTCACTAAAATCTGAAAGTACCTGGTTTGCGTACTCACTGCCACTCCTGACTTCCTCAGGGATCATTTCAAAGTACTAGATGATGGCAAGCAAATTAGTGATTTGATTCCAATGAACTGAGGTCAATGTAACATCTGTTTTTCTAAACTTTTCTATCACCTTTATTTCAGTAATGTTTACTTATACCTGTGATTCATTCTGTCATCTCAGAACATTTTCAGTGACCTTAACCTCTTGTCTCCTGTCAGTGTTCTTTCAAGTTGTTTTCTTGCCACAGCTCGACCAGAAAACTGCAACTGTCTAAAATACGCCAATATTTTCTGAAAAACTGCTGTTTTCAAACTGTGCACATATCATTTCCCTCTTAAGAGTTGCAAAGTGACATTTGACAGTTAACATATACATCTTTGCTCTCAGTCATGGAATAGAAGGACCAAAATTTGGGTCAACCATTTTCAAATCAAGTAATCCCAGGGCAATGCATGCATTTGTCAAATGGAGCACAAAGAAATTCACAAATAAATGTTGTAGGAGTTATGTTAATAAGAATTAGGAAAATTAGAATATACCTTCTAAGGCATGGAGTCATCATTGCCATTCCAAGTTAGCAGTTTTCTCACACATGTTATTTTTGGCCAAATTGGTGTTCACATGCCTCAGAGTAGTGGAAGAAACTGAAATGAACTAGGTTGTTATTGTCATGTGTTTGAAATTGTCTCAATCTATAGAGAAAATATAAATGTGATCCTGAAAGACATTCCAAGTCAGAATCACAGGTAATATGTGTCAGATTCAAGAGGTAGACTGAGGGAAAAAGAAATCAAAATGAAAAGATAGTGAAGAGCAATATGAAAAAGACTTGGAAGTAGAGTGTGTTTTTCCAAACATCTTTCAAATGTTTCTTTCCATCCACCTGACTTCCGAAGGGATACACAGTCATCCTCTGTTAAGCTCAATTATGTGACATATCTCTAATTCCATTGCTTTTCCAATAGTATTTGGAAGAATCCTTGCTCCTGTCGGTGAATCCTCCAAATTCATGGTCCATATTGTCATGTACTAGTCAGTTACATATTGAGTGAGTCTACCAGATCATAGTGCCATCCTACTTGAAACTTCAGTAGTTATAACTCTGATCACTTGTACGGTCCACCGTGTCTTTGGTTCTCTGGGCTTTTCCTCTTCATTTCATTCTTTCATGTCTAGGTCTTGCACTTGTATCAGCTCACTTGCCTTCTCTTCCTCCAGCAAACACTTTGTCCACATAATGTCTTTGTACCTGCCCACTCCTTTCTAATTCTTTCTCTTGTTCTTCAAAAGGCTGGTAATAGCATCCTTTCTTTTTCAGATCTCTGATCAAGTTTCAGTTTCTTTTTTAAATTTAATTTATTATTATTATTATCATTTTATGATACAGTTCCATAGGCTCCTGAAATTTCCCTTATCCCCTCCCCAATTTCCACCCTCCACCTGGTTCCTCTATATCATTACTAAAGTATAGTTCTTCATACACAGTCATATGTCCATTTTTGTGGGCATGGACAATGGCAGAGAGTCCAGCATCCTATTGTCAAGATGTAGTAAACAGTTTCATTGTAAGTCCATTTGTCTGGAAATAGAGATGCATACTGCATTGTATCCTCACATCTGGATAGGTTAGTCTCCATTTCACAGTTACTTAAAGAGCCCTTAAGAACAGCCTATCACAGTAAATTAACACTGCTGTGGTAGTCTGTATCCTGTCCCCTCTATTATTTCCCTTCACTGTTCATCTCAGTCTGCATTCTGTGCATTGCCCCGCTCCGCCTCCACTCCATCCTCTTTCTGTGGCTGCTTTCTATACATTCAGCCACATTTCAGTGCTTACTAGAGTGCTCTGTATTAAGTGTATGGATCAATGTAAGCTCGTAGTGACATTTGGAAAGTAGGAGTGAGTCTATGCTATCTGCTTGCTATTTTGGCTAATATGTAAGGTGATATAGTTGGAAATGCCAAGACTCTAATTAAGAGACCCAACTTTGCATTGCTGGGTGTGTGCTCTAGCTTTGCAGATGTGAGAGGCAATTAGGGGGCAATATCATCTCTCGAGTGTGCACCAGCAAAACTGGAAGGATGTTGATCATGTGAGTTCCAGAGATAGGCCTTTGAGTTTCATTTATTCAGCCTTTCAACCCATTTTGTATTGCATTTCTATGTTGATACTGTTGCAAACCTCTACTGTTCAAATTTCCTAAAATATTTTCCTTAACTATACTAAATGTTGACCAAAGAACACGCAGATCTCATTTCTTTTCTTACTGTTTATTTTGTATGTGTACCCTCTAGAATGGAACCTCACAGAGGGCAATGCTTTATTCAGTATCATGCAGTTGTTCAACCCTAAACCATTCTTGTTTTGAAGTGAGAATCAGTGAAGACTGATAGAACACATAAGTGAACAAATTAATACAAATAGACTAAGCTTAATTCATTCAGAAAGAGATTAGAGTTACCTAGACTACATATTTTTGGCATTGTTCTTTGTATGCTTATTTTGGATTTATGTGGCTTTAGGGAAAGAAGCTATTTTAGAACAAAAAGTATGATGCTAATATTTTCACTTTTTGGGATACATAAATGTTAACAGTTTCTGCTGAGTAGGTTTTCATTTAGGTGTCAGTGAATCCCTGTGAAAAAATATGGGAGCAGGATTAAAGCTTTCATCCATAGCAGTGGCTTTCAATAGAGTTATTGCTTTTTGTGACAATCTGCATATTCATCCTGGTGAATCAAATCCTATTTTTGTAACTTGTTTTGTGCATGAAGAATCTGGAGAAACACATTTTTGGCAAAGCTGTAAGCTTCTGAGTTGCTCTAGCTCAAGCGTGGAACCTTTGTTCACTTCCAGGTATCTTCCCTCTTCTCTCATTTCATTCTTTTCAAGCCATGAATAGTAATTAATATCACACAACAAGCTAGGTAATGCACATTATACTATCATCATTTACAAAAATGAGTAAGCATTTTTCACTAAGCTGTTTTCTTTCAGAAGTTAGCTTCAGACAAATGCTTCAGTCAAGTGTGCTGAAGTACTTCATCAGATGGAAAGGGCCTTCTCTCATCAAAATTATGTGGCAGTTTTCTTTTACCTGCAATACTTAATCATGCCACAGAAGCCTTTTTATATTCTTTTATTTTGGTTATTTATAATGGATATGGTGCCTCATCATTAGGATATAGATCCTAAGAGTTGGAGCTTACAGGTTTAGGCATGCCCTTAGATGTGTTATAATCCTTTGTGTTTTTTCATTCATTTATTTTAAAATGTAACATAAGTTTTAGTATTTACACAGATATAAGGCCATGTTCAAAAGTCCATACAAAATAAAATTAGGTGATAACCTTGTTTTGGTGTGAAAACTTTTGAAAGTCAGTTTCCTTTTTTTTAATAACGTGTTTCCAGTGAATTTTTAACTGATCTCACGTTTTTTAAACTGCTTTTCTTAAATAATTGAGACTAGTCAGGGCTGGGTGTTTGGTGTAGTGGTTAAGAGGCCACTTGTGATGCTGATTTTTCATGCAGAGTGCTTGAGTTCAAACTGTGATTATGGTCCCAATTCTAGCTTCACGCTAGAGTGCAAGAAAAGGTTGATGGCATATGTCGGTGGGTTCCTACTACCCATGTGCAAGCCCGAGATGAAGTTTTTGCTCCTGGCGTCTTCTTGACCCAGCCCTGGTTGTTGATAGTGTTTGGGGGATTAGACAGGTGATGGGAGATTCATAAATGTATAATTTATAATGTCCACCTTTCTTTTGCTCTTTTTAAATATTTATTTTAAGATACAGTTCCACAGGCTCTGGGATGATTTCCCTCCCCCCTTCCCCACATATTACAGTACGATAGTCCTTCAGTGTCTACCTTTTGAATTAATTCGTTAACAAGTAGATTAATTTTAAAAAACAGTATGTTGGGCTGTCCTAATAGCTGAAGCACATGGAAAAACAGTTAGGTTTTTGCCTTCCAAAGGCAGCTCTGTGAGCTTGGAAGCAACCATTTTAGACAAGAACACCTGATTCTCTCAAGTGAAACAGCCAAATGTGCTTCATTTCAACAGAGGGGGGAGTTGGAAGTGAGAAGATTAATATCTATGTTTGTATGCTTCCATGAGCTCACCCCGTGCACCTGTATGAGCTCTATGTGGAGTGCAACATGCTCACTGGACACACCGTGTGTGTTTGATGAGTGTGACAACCACTACCCACCAAACACAGCTCCTTTATGTGGGAGTGGGAGAACACATGAATGAGCATTTCAACACTATTAATGTTGGAAGAAATAGAAAAGAGAAATTCGAACCCAAGATTGGAATAGACAAACCGTGAAGATCAAAAGGAAGAACCAATAGAATTTAAGGTAGGAAGGACATTTCTGCAACACCGATAAAATTTTCATCTTTATATTCTTGGTTCCAAGGAAGTAAATAATTATTTGTCAATCCAAGCATGGAAGAAAAAGCCGGAGAAACTGATTTCTGTAATTCCGAATAAATGCAATCCCGGAGAATGATTTTATAAATTCCCCCCATTTCCTACCCTCATTCTAACCTTCCTCCCTCCCTTCTTTTTAGTTTGTTTTTGAATTTGATATTAGGATTGTACCAGAGATTCAGAATGACACAGGAGGCAGAAAGCTAAGTTTTGCATAACATTAAAACTCTTCATTAAACTCTGATTCTGAATTCTCCTGGGAAGTTTCCTAATAATGTGGGCCCCTGGGCCTTGGAAGTTCCTATGTCTTGAAATACAAGGGCACCTGGTAGTCTAGGACTCTATTTGTTGAGGTGTTGAAATGGCACCCAAATCACTTCAAAGTAATCATCAAAAAGTCACTTTGGCAGGAGTGACAAGGTTTTCAAAAAGCTTTGATCACCTCAGTTAACCAAGCTTCAGGGATTCAAAATAAAGCAATTAGTAAACTTAAATGAATGATGCAGGATGGTGGAATGCAATTATTATTCCGGCTTTTATAATATAGTTTTCTGATCTTTGATTGAGTCACATGCTGTCTCTACCAAGATACATATAGGAACAAACGGGGGATGGTAACACGTTATAAAGTCCTACCAGCAATTTCTCCTATAATTTTGACAAACTTAAGTGTATCAATATGTTTTATATATCTAATTAGTGTTTTTGCCTAAATGTAGGTCCAGAAATGTGTTTCTGGCAGAGTTACAGAGAAAGTGAGCGAGAAAGAAGTTGTCCACTCACAGGTTCATTCCCCAGATGGCCACAACAGGCTGGGCATGGCCAAACCCAGGACTCAGGAACTTTTTCCACGTTAAGTTTCCCGTGTGGTTGTAGGTGCCCAAGCACATATGTCATCCTTCAAAGCTTTCCCAGGTGGGCAAGCACAACAACTGGGACTCAAATCGAACTGATACTGGCTCACTTTCTCTGTAACTCTGCCTTTCAAATAAATGAAATAAATCTTCAGAAAAGGAAATTCCATTTATTTTAAATCCTAATTGTTCTCTTTCTAAGATTTATTTTTTTAGACTGCCCCCAGTGAAAGAAATGGTGGCATAATAATTAAAGGAACCAAGTAAAAGAAAAAGGTACAAAAAATAGCAAGCAGTTCTGGCTTCATTCCTGACAAGACAAGCATTAAAAAGCTGGCTACTTTCCCAGAACTTAACCTTGGAGATACCACAGAAGCAAAAGGGAAGCAGACAGATTTCAGAACAAAAAATTCCCAAGAGGCAGAAGGTGATAGATGGCTGCTGCCAGATTAGAAGAGGGCCTGGGGCACAAATGGTAGAGAAAGAACTGCATTATTGTTCCTTTTTCTCTGTCTTTAAATGCTTGATGATGTCTCTCTTCGCATGTTACATCACTTAAAAGACGCACAGAATAAAAAATAACACAAGAGCAACAGGAGATGACTAGCTACCAAAATCAAGGACAGGAAGAGTTTTGGGATTGCCACATTGGGAATGCTAATGGACAAACAAGAAAAAGAAATAGAGTGATGAGGCTCTGATGTTTCAGTTATTCCTGTCCTTGATATCATCTGCCCTCGGTTTTCATGGTGATTTGAAGCCAGAGAAAGATAATCTTGGATGTGAGCAGTGCTTAGGGAAGTACGAGAAATCTCTTGGTTGAGCATGTGTGGAAGGCAGAAAAATGGACTGAGTCAGTGATCTCAGAGTGTCATAAAAAAGAACCTCCACACTCAGGCCATGACACCCAACCACTTCTTAAAATTGCCTTGCATATCATAAATATCAAAATTTATAATTTGAATATAATACATGTGATATATAATATAGCTTTTCCAGACTACAGCATCCTAACTAATGTGGTCATTATTTCCAAGGGACTATGAAAGCACAGAATAAATTAAAAAAAAAAATAGAAGAAAAGGCTTGGACGACGGTAAAAATTAATTGAACATACTTCCACCAAATCAAAGTTGTGTATGTACAGATATAGATACAACAGATAAATAAAATGAAAATATGAAGTAGAGGTAAGATGTTGTAAGAATTAACAAAATTAATTTATTCATTATATGATAACTACAACAGTTTCATAGCAAAATGATAAGATGGATAATAATGAAATATTGAATTCTAAGACAAGATCTCTGTACTATTAAGTTTTTTCAAACTTTCCAGGGAGAGATAATCTCATTCACTGATATGTTGTTTCAGAAAAGAACCGTATTAATCAGAATTCTTCAAAGAAACAGATCCAGTATGAGCCACATATATGTACAAATATACAATAAAGGAATCCATTCATGCAAATAGGCCAGTGACTGGCAAGTGCAAGGGTCTACAGGAAAGCAAATGGTACAGATAATGTGCAAGAAATCTGGAGAGCAACTCTCTCTCATTGCAGAGTTGGCATATGTGGATTATATTTTATCTTCCATCCAGGTCTTCAGTGGATTGGTGAAAACAATACACTATTGGCTTTACCTGTAGTTTATAGAGTATAATGTAAATTTTATGCTAAAATATCTTCCAAGGGCATGTTTTTAGTACAGAGCTTAAGGTAGTGCTTGTGGCATCTTCATTGGAATTAGGAGTATCTGGGTTTAAAACCCAATTGAGCTCTTAATTCTTACTTCTTGTAAACACAGACCTTATGAGACAGCTAAAAAAGACACAAGTACTTGAGGTCCCTGCCATCCATTTGGGAGGTCCAGTGCAAGTTTCCAGAGCCTACCTTCAGCCATCACCCATGTCCAGCCCAGCAAGATGCAGCATTTAGGGAGTGAACAAGCAGATGAGAATATTCTATCCTTCCCTCCTTGTCTCTCTGTATTTCAAATAAAGAACATATCTGAATAAATTTTAAAATTAAAAATACACTCCAAAATAATGCACAAAATCAATCTTCACAACAGGAAAAGATCAAAATAGACTAACCTAATTACAACACCACTTTTTATATTCAATTTCTAAGTGATGAAGCAAGTATGACAATAGATGTGAAATTTTTCAGTAAAATAAGTTTTGAGTAGTAAAGAAAATATTTACATTTTGCTTAAAATAGAAAAATAGAAAAATAGTTTATTCTTAATAAATTGTAATCACAGATAAAATATTTCACAGACAAACTACGTTCTTTCCACATTAGCAAAGCATGTGTTATTACGTCCAAAAGATCCCCAAACCACGGACAGACTGATCCGAAGCCAGGAGCCAGGAACTTCCTCCAGGTCTCCCACCCAGGTGCAGGGTCAAGAAGCTCTAGGCTGTTCTTGACTGCTTTCCCAGGCCACAAGCAGGGAGCTGGATGGGAAGTGGAGCTGCCGGGATTAGAACTGGTGCCCATATGGGATCCTGGCGCATTCAAGGCGAGAACCTTAACCACTATGCTATCACACTGGGCCCTATTTTACTCTATTTTATTTTAAAATTTGAGTTTATATTTGCATTGTCTATGATACAGTTTTGTAGGTATAGATTCTCCTCCCCGTTCCACTTCCTTCCTCCCCATTCTCCTATCTTCCCACTGTGTTCCTCCATCTTATTAGAATACTAGAGTCCTTCAGCAACAGTCACCCACACCAGGAAGTGAAGACACATTGCGAGTGCATCTCTACTCCCAAATAAAAGGAGGATTCTCAAGAAACTGTTAAATAGACCTTGACAATAGGATACTAGACTTTGTACCATCGCCTTTACTACAGTATCGCGATGCACTTACGCTGCAGAATTTTGGACTTGTGAGTAGAAATTTAAGTATGCGGAGGATAAGGGGAGCATTGAAGATGCAAACACATTCCAGGACACATTTATGAATAACAAGATGACAGTGAAGGATACCATGCAGCAACCATGTAGCCATAGTGCCCTTTTTTACAACAGATTTTATGAAATTGCTAAAACTGAAGCATTGCTAATCTTTTAAAAATGACCTATTAGCTTATTTTATTCTCTACATTTTATTTGTATCTCTTTTCAGATATTTAACTTCTTATGTACCAGGAAAGGGACACAAGCACAGGATGAGCAAGCACGCTCTGAGGGATATTTGGATGATATTGTGTTGGAGATGGTACTATGCATGCACTACATTCATAGGTATGTACACTAGAAATATGTGCAGCAGTAACTTCAAATCTGGACCGCTTTTCTTGAGTTTTCTATGGTTTTAAACTCTACATGATTTACAATGCTAATGAAAAAGTGGTGATCAAGAACTGTCACCATTTGTAACTCGACTTTCATAGAAGCTGAGGGAAACGGGTCAATAAAGGCAAATTTAGAGAATGAACAGTTGGAGTCTGCAGTTCATTGCTACTGATTTATTTATTTTTGGTTTTCTGCCTAGAGAGAATTTTTGCGGCCTCAACATAATTCAAGTTAGCACTGACTTCTTATTTTTCTGTAATTTTTATTCTATATGTTTGTTTAAAATATAATACTATAAATAATGAATGAGAAATAGAGATGAGCTTTCAAAATAAGAAATGAGATATTACTTTATTCACAACTGTAAATATTCATGTTAAAAGGAAAAAAGAAAAAAATGCCCATAATATTAAATCTTTTTAAAATTAGTCCAGAACAGTTCACTTTAATCACTGATACACAAACTCACAACAATAAATATTTGAATAAACAGATTAATGGCAGTGTCATACATTAGAAAAATGCAGAGAAATACCCCCAAATTAGCAATTCCAAGCAATTAAAAAACTTAAAAGAACAAGATTAAGAATGATAGCATTATCTTTGTGTGCTGTTTTAAAGAAAGCAAGATTTTTAACCTGAAATAGTATCACATCTGCCTTCTCCAGGGTAGGATGATAAGACAAATCAAGAAATGTTTGTAAAAGACTGGCCTTAGAAAGACTAGTGCAGTGCCCCAGGGGAGGTTTCCCTCCTTCTGACACTGTCCAGCATATAAATAGTTAACTAGCTTCAATGACAGGGGAGTTTCACATGCAAAGAATGAGTGGTTTCCACACAGAAATCTGTAAGGACATTAGGGAATGAGTGATGGTATTTTATACAGCTTTATCCTTAGTGACGAAAGCAGACATAGGCTGCGCTTGCCATGCATGACCTGAGTTGGGGGGCAGCAGAGCCCCTAAATGCTCTCACCTTCGCTCTTGCATTACAAACATATCTGAGAAGCGATTTGTAAATGCCAACTCTTGCAGTTCAGATGCTTCATGGACAATCTTTGGAATTTAAAGCTCCATTTATGTTAGGCTTGTCTTTTACCATCGTAATTTATGAAACACTAGCGTTTTTCTACCAGAATCATTAAATTGATTCAATTTTTATTTTACTTCATGCCGAATGCTTAATGAGTAAAGTAAAATAAAGGCATTTTACTGATGATTTATGTTTCAGTTTCAAGATTAGGGTAATTGTTCCCTAGTCTTACATAAACTTGAGTTAAATAAATACTATTAGAATGCCTGGATCTGCTTTCATGCTAATACTAAAAAAAAAAAAAAAACAGAAATAAACTCAAATGAGAACTTAGTTATAGTGGAAGTTATTTCAAATTGATACGCTTTGCTCAATGTCTGTTTTCACTCTCTCTTGAAGGTATGTGTACCTTTTCTCATTATTTTACCTGATGAGAAATAGGATCATGTTGGGCCTGGTGCGGTGGCCTAGCACTTTCACCTTGAAAGTGCCAGGATCCCACATGGGCACCTGTTGGTGTCCCAGTAGCCCTGCTTCCCATCCAGCTCCCTGCTTGTGGTCTGGGAAGCAGTCG
The DNA here is from genome assembly GCF_017591425.1 of Ochotona curzoniae. Lineage (NCBI taxonomy): Eukaryota > Metazoa > Chordata > Mammalia > Lagomorpha > Ochotonidae > Ochotona > Ochotona curzoniae. The sequence goes on from NW_024466599.1 coordinate 67,396,613, forward strand.
AGGACGGCCCAAAGCCTTGGGAACCTGCACCTGTGCAGGAGACCCAGAGGAAGTTCCTGGCTCCTGGCTTTGGATAGGCGTAGCACCAGCCGTTGCAGTCACTTGGGAAGTGAATCAGTGAATAAAACATCTTCCTCTTTGTCTCTCCTCTTCTCTGTATATCTGACTTCGCAATAAAAATAAAATAAATCTTTAAAAAGAAAAAATAGGATGATGTTAAGAAGGGAGTTTAAGTCATTATTGAGTTTTGTTTTTTTTTTTCTCACATTTCAGGAAATTCAATTCCAGACTGACAAAACAATACTTCACAGGTTGGAAAAATAGGGCCTATGGGCCACATCTGGCCAAGTGTGTGATAAATCAAGTTGCACAGAGCACAATTTCATCTGTTTTCTAGATATCCCTATGCTGTTTTCATGAGGTAGCTGAGTAATTGTGAAAAATTATATGGCCGCAAAGCCTAAATCATTATCCTTCCTTATCTTCTATAACCCAGCTATAGAGAAACTTTCACACAAATCTCAGGACAAATGCTGAGAGATGATTACATGTTCACACCTGCCAGTTTCTGCCCTCTGATTTGCCGTGGCCAAACTCTAGCGTGCCAGTTCCTCTGTCTGCAGACAGTTCTTCTTGCACGCTCACTTCTGCTGTTTAAAAACACCGGATTTGCGTTCTAAGAAAGAGAACATCTATGATAACGTACAGGTGTACTGGAGAAAGGGGCAAGTCATGCTGTGGCCCACATAATTTCCCCATTAGAGACAACAGTTGGGAACGGAGTTAGATGTAATTCTGTCTGAACTGAGTGAAACAATGTGACAGAACCGGATAGGTTCAGATGAAAGGATTGGGCAAAGTCATTTGAGCATGTTCCTTAACCAATCCCATCCTTATATACATAATGTCTTCACCCTTGCTCTTGAAACATCCTCAGAGTCACTGAACAGGATAATTAGACTCACTTAACATGACCTCAGAGGGTAGCTCCTCCCTAGGTCTGAGTTGGTATGCTCTGCGCAGGCGCCTGTTACACGATTGGCTGCAGCTGGTTCAGTCCTTTTAGGAGCTGGAGAAGCAACAGCTCCGCAGAATTTTACCTCCAAGGAACTGTTAGGGGATTGTGAGCTACTGTACAACAGGTAGGCAAAGGGTTATGGTGGGGTGTTATGGTCAGCAGCTAGGAAAAGCTTGCTGTTAAACTGGGAAGGGGTTCCTTGGCCCTTCCTGCCCTCAACCCCAATTCTGCATGAAAGCCAGAGTCAGCAAAATGTGTGATAGTCAATCCCAGCATTACACTGAAGCTGGAGTAAGCAACTAAAACGGAATATACCTACCTTGCATCTTCAGCTTCTTCTGAAATTCAGCTGGCTACAGAAAGGTCTTTTCAGGTTAGACCCCACTGTTACCCTTGTTGGTATAATTTCTCTTTTAAAATTTGGCTTATATATTCTGCTTGTCCCTAACAACACATGCCTTTACAATTGATCTTGAGATGTTTTCAGATGCCTGAGTTGGAGTATTTTCCCTATTGCAAACCTTTCTTTAATTAAATTCTTCCCCTAAATTCAGGTTGCTTCTGTTGGAGAGTTTCATGTGCCGCGGCTGGAATGGAGTGCCAACAGTCGGCCAAGCTCCATTTTTTTGAGTTACCTGCTGGCTTTTTCATGGCTGGAGGACTTGATGGTGAGTCCACTCTTAATCAAGTGCTCTGACCATTTGCTTTAATTCCATTATTTTGGGATTTTCCTGGTTTGTGTGTGTCTAAACATGGTTTATCTTGGCTCTTTTGAGACTCCTGCTAGACAGAAGTATTCTTTGCTCATTTAAATGTGGATCTAATCTCTGTTAAACAAGAAAATTCCTGTCTCTTTTACGGTCAAAGGAGGTGGTCAGAAATTTTCTTAGACTTTTAGAATGGGAGCTTAAACCATGGCTTTCCAGTGGGAAACTTTGACTCTTAAGATAAACCTCCTTTACATTTGCAGCTTTTGTTGTACATGAATGGTGCGTAACAGTCCTTCCAGTTCAGCCAGGCTCTGTGTGGATGAATAGTGTGTGGTTTATTAGTACTGGATCGTCTCAGTACTTGACCCCGCTATTTCCAAGGGTATTTCTCGAAATGCTGGGATCTGTAGCTACCCAGGTGCTTTAGCAGTGTAGCTGTAATTTGGCCCAGTGCTTTCAAAAATGGTGAAATTTTATTATGGTTACTTGGAATTACAATGACCGATTTGAGGCTTTGGGGATGTTTCTGAATTTGTTCGTTTTTCAGATAGCACATTGACTTACCTGTGCGGGGTTTTTTGTTTTGTTTTTGTTTGTTGTTTTGGTACAAAGCAGATGAAAACCTACTCTCCCAATCAAATCTAAATTGTCTTCAGTATTCTCTATCTTATTGGAAGGTACCTTATTTAGCCATCCAAGGATCACCTGGCCTTCAGTGCTATTCTGTTTCTTCCCTTGATTGTAAGAGCCTCATTCTCAACACGTGGTTCTGTAAGAGCCTTGTTCTCAACACGTGATTCTATAAGAGCCTCGTTCTCAACACGTGGTTCTGTAAGGGCCTCGTTCTCAACACGTGCTTCTCCTTTGCCCTCAACTCTTCCATTACTTACCTGGGGTTACTCCTCTACTTCCCGTAGTTCCAGGCGCTTCATCTTCCTTCCGATGACCCGTGAGCTCAGTCTTCCTCATTGAGTCTTAGGACTCTGAGAGACCCAATTATCACTTCAAAGCTAATATTACTCAAAATGTTTATCTCAGCCCGATTTCTGTAATTATTTCCTCAAACCATCTGGAAATCTCCTGTCTTCCCACTGGTTCACCTCCTTATCGATCCTATAAATACTATTTAATGGTTTTAAAAATATATAAATTAGTTATATTTAATGGAACTTGCATAAAATTTGAAGCATCCATATAACAAAGGTAAAGAAATTAAAGCTTTAGTCTCCAAGTCAATGTTTAGAAACATGAGTTAATCCAAATCTAGATGACCGCATGCCATCTGCTTTTCTCATCACCTTTGATGATGGACTTTATATAGAACAGAAAAGCTATTCAAACAGATTAAATTAATGGGTCAAATGCTCCCACTCTTTTTAAAGCAACAAATTCTTGCTTTAGCATCACCCTATGAAAATGCACAGGCTAATAAAGCCTAATGTACACAATATAGACTCATAATTTTTTCCACAGTGCTAGAGCAAGAAAAAAAAATTCTGCATGGAGTTACATGTCTGATTGCTAAGACCCCTTAACAGCCATCAACCTCAAAACACACTCAATATAAATGAATTCTGAGTCTTTTAAGGTCAGTGAGAGTTTAAAGCACTTTGTATCCCTGAAAACTATATGGGCTAACTTCAGTCTCGTTGTGGCTCTTATTCAGTTCCTTTATAGTGCTGAAAAACAGGCTGTGTATCTTAAACAACAGAGGGGACTTGCAAAGTGTCCACATTGGTCACTGCTTGTCCTCTGCTTTGTTCCACCCTACCTTTATTTAGGTTTCTTTCCAAACCTTGTAAGTTTTAAAAAATACATTTTTATTGAAAAAACATTTACAAAGAGGAGAGACAAAGCTTTTCCATCTGTTAGGTGGCCAAAGATAAGCATGTCTGAAACCAGGAGCATCTTCCAGTTTTCCCACATGGGTGTAGGTTCCCGAGGCCTTGGACCATCCTCTGATGCTTTCTCAGACCACAAGCAGGGAGCTGAATCAAAAGTGGGGCTGGTGGGATACAACCTGGTACTTACATGGGATGCTGGTGCTTGCAGGTGGCAGATTAGCCTTTAGTACAACCTCTCTGATCCAAAACCTTGTAATGATGATGATGATACCCTGGCAACTTGATCATGACAGGGAAAAAAAGTGAACTTTGTTCCTTTATTGGCTCTGCCAGGGGATGGGTTTGCACAGAAGCTCCCCCTTGTCAGATGACAGACTGCAGTCTTCTTAAAATTTCTGTGCATCTTTTAATCTGTAAAATAGAAAACATTTTCTGTTTGAGACACGTGCAGATTCTTTATTCTTTGATATTTGTGTTAAAGATTGACAAGGGTCTGTGTAGGGAGGAGAGATAGATGGACCTGCCATTGGCTTTTTTTTTTTTTAAGGATTTATTTTTATTGCAAAGTCAGGTTATGTATAGAGGAGGAGAGACAAAGATCTTTCGTCCACTGATTCACACTCCAAGTGACCACAATGGTTAGACCTGAGCTGAGCCAAGGCCAGGAGCCAGGAGTTATTTTGGGTCTCCCACATGGGTGCAGGGTCCCAAGGTTTGGGCCATCCTCTACTGGTTTAAGCCACAAGCAGGGAGCTGGATGGGAAGCAGGGCTGCTGGGATTGGCGTCAGCGCACATATGGGATCCTGGCGTGTGCAAGGTGAGGACCTTAGCCACTAGGTTACTGCATTGGGCCCTGCCATTGGCGTCCGTCTCTCTCTCTCTCTCTCTCTCTCTCTCTCTCTCTCTCTCTCTCTCTTTTAAACTTTTTGACAGTCTTTATATAGTTAATTAGGGCACAGAGGTTCAAGGGCTACAGAAAAGTGGGTAAAACTATTATTTCCACTTTTTTTTTTTCCTGTATCTGGGGTAAAGGAGATAAAGACAGAAGCCCCACCCAGTCTCCCACCCATCCCAGGTCCCTGATGTGGGGCATGCTCCAAGGGTCTTGTTGAAGTGGTTTTGCCATTGGCTTTTTAACTGCCCAAGTGGTCACAAAGGTTAAGTCAAGGCCGGGCTGAAGCCAGGAGCTAGAAACTGCATAAGGATCTTCCATGTCGGTGGCACTAACTCAACTGCATTAACCATCATCTCCTGCATCTTGCAGGTATTAACAAGGATTTAAGTCTAAAGCAGAATAGCCAGAAATCAAACTAGCATGCCAACATGGAATATCAGGTGGCAAATAGCACTTAATTGGCTGAGCTGCAAACCTTGACCTCATTAACAGAGTTTATCTCTATTAAAATAGTTTTAAATAAAATCTTTTCTTTCTCAATCTGAACTTACCTTTGAAAGCAGTATTTGTTTCAACCCAATTTATAAAAGTGAATGAATCTTGGGGCCCGGCGGTGTGGCCTAGTGGCTAAAGTCCTCGCCTTGAACGCCCAGGATCCCAAAAGGGGACCGGTTCTAATCCTGGCAGCCCCACTTCCTATCCAGCTTGTGGCCTGGGAAAGCAGTCGAAGATGGCCCAAAGCCTTGGGATCCTGCACCCATGTGGGAGACCCGGAAGAAGTTCCTGGATCCTGGCTTCGGATCAGCATAGCATCAGCCATTGCGCTCACTTGGGGAGTGAATCATGGGACAGAAGATCTTCCTCTCTGTCTCTCCTCCTCTCTGTATATCTGACTTTCCAGTAAATAAATAAATCTTTTTTAAAAAGTGAATGAATCTCATGTTTATTTATAATGCAGTTTTAGGAGCATAGTGATACCTACTCCCTTCTACTCACATAACTTATAAACCTTCCTTCTTTCTTATTTTTCTTTTCCAATTTTTTTTAAAGTTTTATTTTGTTTTTATTAGAAAGTCAGATATACAGAGAGGAGAAAGAGAGGAAGATCTTCCCTCTGTTGTTTCACTTCCCAAATGGGCGCAACAGCCGGAGCTGAGCCAATCTGAAGCCAGGTCTCCCATGTGGGTGCAGGGTCACAAGACTTGGGGCTGTCTTCGATTGCCTTCCCAGGTCACAATCAGGGAGCAGGATGGAAAACGGCCTTCCAGGATACGAACCGTACTCATGTGGGCTCCTGCAGCATGCAAAGTGAGGATTTTAGTTGCTAGTTTACTGTGCCAGCACTTCTTTTCCAAATTTTTATAAAGGTATACTTCCAGTTCTAACTGCAATGACTTAAAGTCATTAGGATTTTTGTTCGTATTTTTCTGATGGGTAATTATCTTGAGCATACTTTTTTTCAACTAGGTGCTGGACATTTGAATTTCATGCTATGAGAAGTGCTTGTCCATGTCCTTTGACCATTTCTTAACTGGACTATTATTGAGTTTCTTGAGCTCTTCATAGATTCTGGATATTAATACTTTATGAATTATAAAGTTTAAAGATATTTTCTCTGATTCTATCCGATTCTATCAGTTGCCTGTTCATTTGTTTAGTTTTAGTTTTAGTTTTGCAATGCAGAATTTTCTTAATAAAATGACATTTGTGTATTTTTTTATTTTGTTGCCTGTGATTCTGGGGTCTTTCCCAATGTCTTACATAGTTTCTTTTCCAATTTCTTACGTAGTGTCCTTTCCAGTGATGGTAACTTATTTATCAAAGAATGGGTTTGGTCAAAGATTGGTTTCTGAAATTGCTATCTTGGCCCATTGGTTTACATGTCTATTTTTGCAACAATAACAGAATGTTTTAATTATTAGTACCCTGCATTATGTTTTGAAATTTGGTATCATGATGCCTCTGTTTTGTTACTGTTATTTAAGCTTGCATTAAAAATTGAAGGCTTGTTGTGTTTCCATTTGAATTTTTACATCACAGATTTTTAGGATCTATTAGAATGTTGGCATTTTGATTGGGATCATGTTTAATTTGTAAATTGCACTGAACAAAATAGACATTTTGATAATATGAATTCTTACTATTCAAAAATTTGGAAAATGATTTTGCTTTTTGGTATTTTTTAACGTCATTGTAAAAGTTTTTAATATCCTTGGTTAGATTTATTCCAAGTGAATTATATTTGTAGCTGTGGAACTGATTTTACAAAAATTTTTTTAATATCCTGCAAATTTGTCAAATGTTCTTATAAGGTCCAACAGACTCCTAGTATAGAGTCTTCTATATCTTTAAATGTAGGCTTATGTCGTCTGCAAACAAGGATAGCTTCACTTCCTTATTTCCCATTTGCATCAATTTTATTTTTTCCTGCTTAATGGTTCCTTATAACTTCCAGACCCACCTTTAGTAACAGAGATTAATTCACATGTCTTTGTTGGGTTACAGATCGTAGTGGAAATGCTTTCAACTATTCCCCATTCAATTTGATGTTGGCTATGGGTTTGTAATATATTACCTTGATTGTATCAAGAAATGTTCCTGCTATGCTCACGTTTCTGAAGATTTTTATTCTTAAATCATGTTGTCATCTGCATCTGTTAAAACAAAATTTTTTTTTTAGCATGGTAATGTAATGTATCACATTTATTGATGTGTGTGTGAGATGAATCATCCCTACAGTCTTTCTGATCTTTCTGGTTTGTTGGCGTGTGTGCTGGTCTATAGTTCTTTGTGTCTTTTCTGATTTTGGAATGAAGGTGACACTGGGCTTGCAACAGGAGTTTGGGAGGATTTCCTCATGTTCAGTTTTTGAAGCGTTTGAGAAGAAGTGGAATTTTTTTAATATTTCAAGGAGTTGAGAGGTAAATTTGTTCAGTCCTGACCTTTTTTCTGTTTGGAAGGTTTTTATTATTCACTTAATTTCTGTCTTGGCTATTGATGTGTTTAGGTTTTCAGTGTCTTCATAACTCAATGTTGGTCAATTGTATGTGTTCACAAATCTATTCTATTCTAGATTCTCCAATTTGTTAATACATAGCTGTACATGGTATCTTTTCCTTTCTCATTTCTGATTTTATTACTTTATTCTCCCTCTTCCTTTCTGGTTAGTTGAGCCAATGGCATACCAATTTCATTCGTTTATTTATTTTTCAAAAACCCAGCTCTTCATTTCATTAATGTTTTATCTTGAATTTTGTGGCTTCCATTTTGTTTATTTATTCTCCATTTTCTCCAATTTGAGGCTTTTTTTGTTTGCTTTTCTATATTTGTAAGATGCATGGTTAAATTATTTACTGATGCATTTCCAGTTCTTGATGTAAGTGCTAATTGACATAAAACTTCCTCTTAGCAACCTTTTTTGTTATATCCCTTAAATTTTGATATGTTGTGGTGTCATTTTCATTTGTTTCCAGGAACTTGTTTTTATCTCCCATTAGATTTTTTTTTCTTGTTATTCAGTCTTTGTGTATTTATGTATCTACTAGTTTTTGTTAAGATGTTAATTTCTGGTGTAATTTTGTTGTGGCAAGGAAATATAAGTTTGTTGAGCTTTGCCTTGTGTCTTGGCATATTGTGTATTGTAGGGAGAGGTCCATGTATTAATGAAAGAATTTGTATCCTGCAGCTGTTGGATGGAATGTTCTCTAGATGTGAATTAGCTTTGTTTGGTTCATTGTATAGATCAGTTCTGTGTTTTGATTTTTGTCTAGTTGATCTACACATTGACGAAAGTTGAGATTTGAAGTCTACATATCATTATAATCTGTGTCTCCTCTTAGCTCCAATAACCTCTGTTTCAAATAACCGTGTGGCCTGGCGTTGTATGCGTATACATTTACTGCAGTCACATCTTCCTGTTGAATTTATCTGAAATCCTAACATAATGCACTCCTTTTTTTCTCTTTTGCCGTATTTTGTATGAAAGTTGATGTTCTCTATGTTTATTTCTATTTTTGTTGTTGCTTTTTGTAAATCTTATTTCTTATATAAAGTGAAAAAAGCGGACATCTTTAACCATACAGATTAAGGAGCATGGCAATACTTCTCAATCCACCCTCCCTCCTGCCAACATTCTTTTTTTTTTTTTTAAAGATTTATTTTTATTATTTTTTAATTGGAAAGGCAGATATACACAGAGGAGAGACAGAGAGGAAGATCTTCCGTCCAATGATTCACTCCCCAAGTGAGCACAACAGCTGATACTATGCCCATCCGAAGCCAGGAGCCTCTTCCGGGTCTCCCACGTAGGTGCAGGGTCCCAAAGCTTTGGGCTGTCCTCAACTGCTTTCCCAGGCCACAGGCAGGGAGCTGGAAGGGAAGCGGGGCTGCTGGGATAGAACCGACGCCCATATGGGATCCCGGGCGTGCAAGGCAAGGACCTTAACCACTGTGCCACTGCGCCGGGCCCATGCCAACATTCTTTACCTACCCCACTCCTTCCTTATTTCTTTTTTCCTGCTAATTTTTATTATGTTGTGCTTTATTTTCACTTCAAAAACAAGTTTAAGTAAAATATCAAGTCATAGCAAGTAAGAAAATTTTTTTAAATTAAGAACCTGTTCTACAGTAGCATAGTCAAAAACTATAAACAGTAATCAAATACCTGAATGTCAATCTCATTCATATAAATTACAAATTTTTGTACTCTGTATTAGTTATCACAGATCAAGGAAAACACATGGCATTTGTATTTTGGGGATAGTATTGCATATTGTGTATGTACCACATTTTCTAAAGTGCACTGGATTGATTTCATGTTACCTGCTGTGAGTTGAGTAGTTAACCTGGGGGTGTAGATGACACTCTCATATGCTTATTTAATTTCATTTGAATATAATCCTAGGAGTGAGATACTGTTTGATATGGTAGATGACTCATTTTCAGATTTCTGAAACTGTTCCATTGGCTTATATTCCAACTAACATTGGATTAAATTGCCTTTTTTCCCTATGTCTCATATAGAATCGATTCCTGTTTTCTGAATGATAGTTGTAACTGGGGCAAGGTGAATTTACGTGGTGGCTTTTATTTGCATTTTCTAGCATTTATTTGCATAGCTGCATTTACGTGATGGCTTTTATTTGCATAGCTAGCATTTGTGTTTTATCTCTTAGACAATTGAATTTTATCCTTCAAAAAATTCTTTCCACTTCATTTACCCTTGTCTTAACTATTACATGCTTTGTTGTCATTGGTTTCTTGAGCTCTTTGTGGATCCTAGATATTAATCCTCTATCAGTTGCTCAGCTTGAAAATATTTTCTCCCATTCTGTTGGCTGCCTTTACTTCATTGCTGGTTTCCTTTGCGTTGTAGAAATCACTTAGCTTGATGTAATCCATTTTTAAATCTTCTGCCTTAACTGCCTGTGCTTCTACAGTGTTTCCCAAGAAGTCTTTTTTCCCCTGTGCTTACAGCTTCTGGAGTTTCTCCAGTGCTTTCCTCTAGTAAGTTGATGGTATCACAACTAAGATCCTTGATCTATTTAGAGTTGCTTTTTATATAAGGTGTATGGTTGAGGTCTTGTTTACTACTTCAGTATGCATAGAATTAGAAAAATCAGAGTACAATATTGAAAGACAACTACCTTTAAACTTTTCAACTTGGAATATTATTATAAAAATACATACATTTCTCATATTCTCAAATTTGAATTTTAAATAGCTGTCAAGAGCATATTTTTGGGGACAACCTGTTCTGTGTGTGCTTCATTACATTTATGTACTTTTTCCCATTTGCCCAGTTGAATTTGACTTAGATGATAATAATAGTGAATACAGGTGGGCCTTGCTGTGTTGAGAGTTCAGCTTGGCATCCTGAGTATGATACATAAAGGAGATTAAGAAAATTATAGAGGAAAGACAGGTTCTTTCACCTTCTACTGATTCCTCTCTCCTGAGTCATGCCATAGTTATTAAAACGTCACCTCATTTCTCTCTTGAAGTGGGCTATAAAACCTAATAGACCTTCCTCTGAAGTGAGTGAGACCCTTCCTATAGAGACGATCCCTGTGCCCAGAAAGAAGGTTACCTTTGAGGACACAGAACCAGCAAAGAATCGGAATGAACAGGCTCTGTTGTTCGCAGTGATTCCCTTTGGCTCATATCCCTTTGATCATATTTCTCCCTATCAATTCTTCATCAGATTAAGCATAAACTATCTTTGTATCTTTATTTCCTTATAAAAGTTTCTTCCACCTAAAACTTTGCAAGTAAATTGTTGTACTTTCTTCCTGTTCATCTTAGTTTTATTTTCAAGTTGAGTCAGGAACCCTAAGAAGGCTGAGGAGAACTTTATTTTCTTTGTTGGGAAGAGTTTATTTTACTTTACAATAGAAAAACCTTTTTATGAAAAACCTTTTTATGAAATGATCCGAGTTTCTCATAGAGTTTGGAGCTGAAATCCTTTTCTGTTGTATGATTCACAAACATTTTCTCTTCACTCTGTTAACTATTTTGGTTTTATTATTTTGGAGCTTTTTAGTTTGATGACTTCCGCTTGCCTGTTTATGCTTTTGTTGCCTGTTAGAAACAATAGATTTGTTAACTGCTCATTACTTTGGCTGCTTACTTTCCATGTATACATTGCTGCCATGTTTGAATTTCTGATGATGACTTGATTTCACTAGCAAGATGTATCTCTTTTTGTACACTTCAAGTAACTTTCAAACTTAACCCAAAAGGCACACTTTGAACAGTAATATATCTGTTAATTAAGTTGCACATCCACTGAATAATCTATATTCTTATAAATGTCATAAAATATTGTATAGAATTATGTAAGCAATAAGATATAAAAATAAAATAGCATGTAAATAAGCACACATATTATAAGCACAGAGAACTATAAGACTAGTACTGTCCCCATTCGAAAATTTTATTTTAATTTTAATTAGCTTTTAGCAGATTCAGTGTGATTTGTAGATGTACTTCTTTTAGGAACCTAATGATACATTAGTTCTTCTTCCTGTCCTTCCTTCCCACCCTCTTTCCTTCTGCTTTCTCCTTTTTAGTTGTTGATATAACATATTTTTTAAATTTAGTTTTATTTGAAAGGCAGCCTTAGAAGAAGAGGCAAAAATATTCAATCCATTGGTTTACTCCTCACGTGGGTGCAATGACTGAAGCTGAGTGGCTCCAAAATTGGAAACCAGGAACTTCCCAATCTCCCACATGGGTTTAGGAGCCCTAGTACTTGAACCATGTTCTGCTGTTTTCCCATTCCTTAAGTAAGGATCTGGATAAGTGGAGCACTTGGAACTAGAACCAGGTGCCCATTTGGGTTTCTGGCACTGCAACTGGATGATTAGTGAGCCCACTGTGTTGGCCTTATGATATGACATTTTAATTTTATGTTAGTTAGAAAGCCTTAAAATTTCACTGAAGAGTCTGGTGTGATAGCCTAATGGCTAAAGTCCTTGATTTGCACATGCCAGGATGCCATTTGGGAGTCAGTTCACATCCCAGCTGCTCCACTTGCCATCCAGTTCCCTGCCTGTAGCCTAGGAAAGCAGTAGAGGATGTCAAAAGCATGTGCAAGGAGAAGCTCCTGTCTCCTGGTTTCCTATCAGTTCAGTTCCAGGCATTGTACCTACTTGGCGAATGAACCAGTGGATGAGGAACTTTCTGTCTCTCCTCTCTGCTTATCTGCATTTCCAAATAAATATTTTTAAATCTGCACTGAATAAGAAGTTTAAGTAAAAAGCAAACAGACTTAGTTTAATAGGAATATAAGCAATGACAATAAACAGTTATTGAATGGAAAATTACTGTTATAACCAATTACAGTAAATTTTAAAGCAATTACAAATCATTAAAACTACATTAATATAGCATTCATAACCATTGGACTGACAGTTTTACAAGAATATTTTCAGCAATACTGATAACAGACTTTATACAGCTTTGTTTAATTTTTGGTTTTCAAATTTTTATTTTCCACATTTAATGGAGCACATGTGATATTTCTTTATGGGTTCAGCTTATTTTTCTAATCATGAAGCCTTTCCAGTGCCTTTTGCTGCAAAAGATAGATTTTTTTTAATAGCTGAATAATATTTGCATATAGATGTATGCTGCATTTTCTTTAACCCTTCATCCTATAATGGACATTTTAGTTAATTCCAAATTTGGAGAATTGTAAACAGTGCTGATATAAACACGGTGGTACAGCCATGAATGTGTTTAAGCCTTCGAGGTATATAGTCGGCGCTGGGGTTGCGGGGTCATATGCATGTCTGTCCACAGTTTTTGTAATGTCCAGCGTTCTCCACAGTGGTCAGGCTGATTGACGTTCCCATTACACTATACAGCTGCACCCTTGTCCACATTCACCGGAGTTTGCTTTCTCCATGTTCTGGATTTTAGTCATTCTCACAGAAGGAGATGGTATTTCATTGTGGTTCTAATTTGCATTTCCCCGATGTCCTTGAGCATTTTTTTCCATATATCTGTTGGGCCAATTGTATTTCTTCTTTTGAGAACTGTCGAAGTCCTTTGCCAATTTCTCTATTGGAAAGTTGTTTTAGGAATTTATTATTTGCTAAGCTTTGTAAGTTATTTGGGATGTTAATTCTTTGCTGGGTGGAAGGTTTGACAATCCACCCAATCAGAGTTTCTTTTCTCCTGTTTGTGTCCTTTGTATTGCACAGTCCTCTCAGCTTGGTAGAATGCCATTTTTCAGCCTGGTATTGGTCTGCTGTGCTTGTGTGTCCCATTCGGGAAGTGTTCCCCTAGTGTTCCCCTACTCTTCCAGTCTTGGAATTGTTTGACTTTGTTTTCTTCTAATGCCTTCCTAGTGTCAGGTTTAAATTAGATGTTTGATCCATTTGGGGCTGATTTTTGTAAATGGTGGGAGATACAGATATAATTTCTTTTTTCTATATGTCTGTTTTTGCCAGAACCATTGGTTGATGAGCTAATCTTTACTGTGTTCTAACACTTTAGTCAAAATTAAATTGACTTACATACTTGGATTAATTTCTGGGCTCTCTTAAAGCTCAATGGTTTAAATGTCAATTAAACAATATCTGGAAAAATGTTTATGGCAATTCTGTATTTAATTTAGTGTTTTTATTTGCATGATGACGCCTGTGTATTAAACAAGAGTCTGATATTGCCCTTCTTTCTAACTTAACATTTGTGTCATGTGTGGCCAACTGTGATTTGCATACTGTCTAATGGTTGTGGTGATTCACTTAATCTGACATTTAATTGCACGTTTATTATTCTTAAGTCTTTTGGAGTGAAATGTTGTGAAGCATTTCCACCTAATAGCAACACTGCATGAAAATATGACTAAAAACTGAGCTCAGACAGTTCTTTGGTGGCTAATTATATCTAGCTAACCTAAATTCAAAGAAAATATTCTCAAAGATATGGGCTTATTTAAAGAATTCTTATGATTTATTATTGCTTGTCTTTTAAATTTTTTAATTATAGACAACCCAAGTGTCTCATGGCAGAGCCATGTGCTATGCCCTTGTGTTTGAGTGTGTGATTCAAAGTTGTACTATCTTTCATTCTGTACACAGAAACCTGTCCTTTCAGGAATTTGTCCATGAAATAGTTCTACATTAATAATAATTTCTTCTTTTGCAGTTGGTTCAACTTCTTTCAAGTTATATGATCTGTTTTTTAAGTTCATTTGGTCATATTGACATCAGAACATTGTTGTACTTCATTGAGTGAAATAAAGCTCTTGGTCAGAGGAAGTGCTATATGTTGTGATATGATGGTTTGCCAGGCAGTCTTATGTGTTTAGGAGAGAGTTTCTTTATAAGAAAAGAAGGAAAAGCCATGTTCAGGATATGTCTTTGTTGTAGTTTGAATATTAGTTTGATTTTCTCTTGAAGACCCGTGTAGTAAAGATTTTGGTCTCCAGAGTCTAATTGAGTGAAATGTGGCATCCATTGGGATCTTATGGAACTTGCTTCAGTTCAAATCATAGTGTGCAGATAATTATTTGTCATATCACTTTGTTTCATTGATTACTTATTATGTATTTCCAGTTGGCAAGGGTTACAGGATTCATTTCAAAACCAAAGTAAAGTAAATAAATGCCTAAATTGTTTGTTTGCAGGTGTATCTCATAGACATATCATCCTCATTACCAACTTTTTATTAGGGACCACAAACTATAAAACAGTTTGAAAGGGAGATGAATAATATAAAAATTATCAATTAATGGGGAATTATAGTTATGGCATGTTAGCTCTTAGGAAGAAAGAGTGCAGAAAAACTCAAGATTTCATAATTAAAGAGCAGCCTCCACTCCTAGGGTTAAGAGTAGAACACTCATGTAAGGAACAAATTTGGAAAAATACTTCACGTCTTCAAATCTTAGAGATGTAATGATGAGTCATTCAGCGATGGAAACTAAGACCTCACCACCACTGAGGAAGTGCTGCATCTGAAATCTACTAACAACCTTTGCAGTGCCCATGAAGACTGTCTATGGGAAAAAGCAAGCAGTCAGTGTAGTGGAAAATGCCCATTATACGTATTACCCTGAAAGATTGGCTCCAGGAGTTGGTGGGGTGCTGCCATGAGGATGTATCAGGCATTGGTGGAGGATACTTGCCTGAGGAGTCCATCAGGAATACGCATGACAGTAATCCTTTCTTTTTAGACATTTTCACTGTCTCCTCTTTTAAAATCACAATAGGTATCTCTTGATGATCTCTGTTTCATTTTGCATCATGGGGACCAACTACATAATGGCTTCTGTATAAATGACCTGAATAAATACTAAAACCTGCAAAGTGGCTATTTCCAGTAGCATAAAGACATTAGTAAACATTGGCAATATTTTATAAAGTGGATTTATTTGCTTCCTTGAAAGATAAAAGAGGAGAGAGAAAAAGAGAGAGAGAGAGAGAGAGAGAGAGAGAGAGAGAGAGAGAGAGTTCTGCTTACTGGTTTACTCCCTAGCTGACTGCAGTGGCCAGTAGGGGACAAAAACCCAGAATCAAGAGTTTCATCTGCATCTCTCCTGTGGGTAACAAGAACACAAATGCTTGTGCCAGCTTCTTCTGATTTTCCCACACAACAAGCGGGTGAATGTATCAAAAGTGAGGCTCTTAGGACATCAGCTTTGCTTGTATGGGATATTGGTGATGCATGTGTGAGCTTTACCCACTATGCCACCATAATGGCCCAAAGCATATACAATCTCTTTTGCTTATTTTTATTTAATAGAAAATCTTATAGAAAAAAGGAAAGACAGAGTAAGCTTCTCGCCATTTACTGGTTCATTCCCCAAATGGCCATAGTGGCGGGAGCTGAGCCGATAGAAACTGGGAGCCGAGAGATTCTTCCAAGTCTCCCATTGGCCATTCCCTGTTACTTTCCTGCCCATAAGCTGAGATCTGGATTGGAAGTGAAGCAGAAAGGCATGAACTGGTACCTATATAAGATGCCAGAACTATGGCAGAGGATTAGCTTGCTGAGCCACCACACCAGCCTTTAGCGTACACAATCTTGAAATGATATGAAATGTGTTTTCCTTTATACATAGAAAGTTGGAAGGTGAACCTCCCAAGGCACAAGTTGCCACATAAGTAATTTCTGAACAAAATCTGTTTCCTGCCAGCTTTGTGAAGATTTTACTAGCATAAAGCATTCTGCATAGTAAAAAAAAAAAAAAAATTTAATTTTTCTATCTTCCTTTGAATTTTAAGTGAAATCACAAGTAATTTATAAAATGTTATGCATTTGGGATTTAAGCAAGGAGTACAATGTAAAATTTATCATGTGTCATATAGTTAGTTTTCCTTGAATCAGTCTCTTGAATGGTTGATGTGAATAAATGACTAAAAAATATTTGGATTATTGGCAGATGATTTAAAATGTAATTTTATTTTTTTTCTCATTGTTATCTAAGTACATGAAAGGAAGAAATTGCCACTCAATACTTGGAAACATTTGTTCTTTCTTGGCTAGGAGAATTTTGCTTTTTAAGAGAAAGAATCTGAGCCAGAAGATATTACTAATCTTGGTATATGAGGCTTTGGAGAACAAAACATGGTGGCCTTTTTGAAGTGTGAATTTTGGGACTAGGTGAACTTTTTCTTTAGTAACAGGACCATAGCCACAATAGTGAGGTGTGTGAGTGCTCTCGGAGCAGCTGCTGAAGCTAAGAGGATGCTTACCTTTCTGTGTCTCTCTTAGGACAAGGAAATATTTGTTCTCAGGATGTCTTGGAATAATTAGTGTGTAGGTTTTATCTGTATTCTGAAAATAGTAGTTGATACAAGTACAAAGCAAGGTATGAAAATCATAAAAAAAATTAGGAATAAAGTGAATGTATCAGTTTCTGTAATACCTATATTGTTTATCAATGCTGGTGAGTTAACCAATTTGAAATGTACTCAAGGAGAGTGAATTTAAGTTGTCACATGTTTATAAAGAATGAAAAAAAAGCTATAAATTACTGATTTTGAACAGTAACACCCATGTTCATTATTTTCATGTACCTTCAAAATGCATCATATAATGGTACGTCCTAAAGTTAACATGGATTAAAAATATTATTTTGACATCCAAAGTTTTTGAAATCAACGATAATATATTCATAGTACATATTTTCTATGGAGTTTCTGAAGATAGTTTATGTTTTTCCATTTATATTTCTGAGGTCTAGTTGTATACAAAAAGTGAAAAAAATCAAAACAGAAAATTCCACACAATTAGAAATTCTATGAAGAAGAAAATTTATTAGAGCTCTCATAGTTTATGTAATGTTATACTTTGTTACTGCATGTTTATTTTCTAAATATAACCATATTATTTAATAATAAATGGTAATAGAGGAAATGAGGTCTTTTTGTCTAGTTATCTTAATATCTCAAATATTGTACCAAAGAAATATGAGTTTAAGGTAGAAAAAGGGAGCAGAGACAAGTTTTCTTTCTTAAGCCTCCCTATTTTTCCAGTTTTTGGTAAAGGTAATCAGTTCACTCTTAATAACTAATCCTCACAGTAGTTTCTCTCTTTACAAAATACACCAATAGAAGAAAGGGATAAACAGCTTGTAACTTAGATTTTAATAAATTTCTCAAGATGCATAGATTTTTGGGAATTGGGGACAAATCCAAGTTCTACGCCATGGAAAGCTCCATGGCAGAATAAAATTAAAATATATTTCCTCTACCTCCCTTCAGTGTAAATTAATCTCCTCCTCATTGAATTATCCTGTACTATGAATATCAGGAATCCAGACCTATAGGGATTTTAGTTGGCGGAGTTTCTTGTGCATGATTTTGACAGAGAAATAACTGGATTTTCTAAGTGGGTTATATAATGTTGATTGTGACTCAATTTCTCTCTTCAGTAAGTATTATTTATGGAGTTTCTCTTTGCCCTGCAAATTGAGCCATAAACCATGCCCACGAAAGTGCTTGCCCTGGAGGAACAAAAGTAGGGCAGCTCTAATAGTCTTATTTTGTTTTTTAAAGTGTTGGCATTCAGCTTACTGGAAGGTACATGATAGAACAATGCTTCCCCCTATTCAGTAAATGATGCCACATTTCTTGTTGTTTTCCAATTTTCTGGCTCTCTATATAGCTCCATGACTTTCCAGATATAATTGCGACTGTGCAGAAGTTCATTAGTCACTTCCCTGAATGCCCAAGGATCCGTTTTATTAGGTCCTGCTGTTTTATGTATGTACACATTTTTTAAAAAGTATTCCCTGGAGAGTTTTAGCCAGGAGTTATTTTTTTCATTTTTTCCCCCCAGTTCTGTAAACTTTGGTTTCTCTGTGAGCACTGCTTTCTCAGGATGCTGTACTATCTTCGGTTATTATTTCCTTCTCATTTCCTGTAAACATGGACTTTAGAAAACTAGCTGGTTTTCTTTTTAATCTCTTTAAGGAAACTGCTCATTGCCATGCTTTTTTTTTTTTTTTTTACGTTGGAATCTATGATTTCTGGTGCTACTGTACTTCACTTATTTAAAGTGCTCTGCTGCCCTAAGCCGATGTTCTACTTTGTTTCCCCTTTCTTTTCTTTTCTTTTTTAAAAAAAGATTTATTTATTTTTATTAGAAGCACAGATTTTATAGAGAGGAGGAGAGACAGAAAGGACTTCCCTCCACTCTTTCCTCTTCTAATGGCCACAGTGGCTGGAGCTGAGCTGATCTGAAACCAGGAGCCAGGAACCTGGAGCCTCTTTCAGGTCTCCCAAATAGGTGCACAGTCCCAAGCACTTGGGCCATCCTCTACTGCCTACTCGGGCTACAAGCAGGGAGCCAAATGGAAAGTGAAGCTGGGACACAAACCATCACCCATATTGTAATACAGACACTTTTAGGTGGAGGATTAGCCCATCAAGCTATGGCACCAGCTCCTGTTAAATGTACTTCTTCTAACCCAACAGATAAGCCTTAATGCCATGTAATAAAATCTGCCAGCCCCCCACCGAACCTTTTTCTTTTACTAGATTATTATTTTATTCTTATGATGATTAGCATGTGGATATTTGAGTTCAAAATTTTGTCCTTTAAATCGCTACTATATTATAGAATGATACTATCTACAGATACAAAAGGCTGCTGTCACTTCTGGCATGTTGTGTAGTTAATATGCGGGATATAAATCATGAAAGAAATTTATGTTACCACAAACCCGTGAGTAATTTTGTTACTTTTATAATTCTTAAGTAATGATCCCAGGTATTAAGTTTTTGCTTTTATGTTAGGAACCTTTCACATAAACCTTACTCAACCATAAAAGTGATGACGAGAGAAAACTAACTGAACCATACATAACCTGGTATGTACTGAGCTATAATTCTGACCTAGTATATTGGCAATTACTTAACTGTTTAACAACAGCAGCAAAAAGTTCCTGAAAACCTGCCAAAATTAAATCTAGCTTCACTTCCACAAATGTTGGATGTTTTCCAGATTCTTTAGACCTACCATTATTATCATGTCAGCTGCCTTCCCAGTCTTACTAGCTCTGAGTCGGCACTTTTCTCTGCACCTAAAGATACTTGCACTATTTACCTTTAAAAATAATAAATGATTTTCTTATTTCTGTAATTTTCACTCAGTGTATTAAAGTCTCAGCTCAAGCACTAAATGGAATAATGAGGGCTCACAATGAGATAAGTAGCCCCCATATAACAGCATATGCTAAAAAGAATATCATGATAAAGTATTTGTGGGCAGAGAACACTTCAGCTTTGGATATGAGCTCTTATTCACCAACAGTTTACAGTATGATTCGGTAAACTGGTTGTGACTGGTTGCAGGTGAGAGACTGCAATCAAAGCACAGAGATGATTAGATTATGTGTTTGAATCGTTGCTCAGGGGCATGTGGATATATGTGCATATGCGGATATGCGGTCAGACATTGATGCATACATATGTGGATGTCTATTGTGGAAATAATTGAGACACAAATAGCATTGTGTATGTATGTGTTTGTGTGTATAATATATGTTATACATATACATCTCCAAAATACATTGTCTAATATATATGCATGTATCTCCAAAATGCATAATATATACAAATATATCTCCAAAATAGTAAAGGTTGTTAAATGAGGTATGCAGATACTTGTTCTCAAAGTCAGTTAACACTTGATACTAACTTATCTAGTTTGAATTATAAATACTTGAATCATATATGTATTACATAGAAAATATAGGAATGTCAATTGGGAGCATGGAATAAAGCATTGAATATTAACAATGTGTGTAAGTCATCACAAAGTAAAAATAACTTTTGAAATGCTTAAAATACTTTTGTGTTTTGGGTTTTATTTTTAGATTGTACGTATTGTGTAGATATACATAAACTGAAGTATACTTCCACAAGACTTGAAACATTATTTTTAAAAGAACAATTATCAGTACTAAGCAAAAAAGTATAGAACCAATTGATAACACAGTTTGATAAAAAGACACAGCACTGAGTCAGGCACCGAGGAATTGTAAGTAGTCGTCATGTTTGAGGCCAGCATCCCACTAGTTCTTGTTCCTGGTGCTCCGTTTCTGATACCACCCCCTGATAACAGCCTGGGAAGAGCAGCAGATGATACCCCAAGTGCCTGGGTACCTGCCAGCAGGTGGGAGACGCGGATAAAGCTTCTGGCTTACGCTTGATCCAGTGCTGGCCATTTGGAGAGTGAAATGGTAGATGGAAGGATTCTGTCTCTCTGTAACTCTTTCAAGTGAATGAATAAATTTTTTAAAAATATAAGATATGATGTTAAAGTTCAAGGTTAAAAATCTGAATTCTGAAATAGGGAGGTAGTAAATTCAAAATCATTAAATATAATGCAAAATAATGTTTCAGAACTGAAGGATAAGTATGCCCAGACAATTAAGAAAAAGGTCACACTTCAAGTCATTCTGGAAAATAAGCAAACCGATGAAATAGTTAAGTCAGACAAGACCAGGCGCGTTCGGGGTGGTATGGCCATAGAAATAGTTAAATTAAAATACATATATATACGTAAAGAAAAAGTAGGCCAGCATAAACATATTACTGTCAGCATCAGAAATTTCAATATGAATAGTAAAATAATAAAGTTTCTAAAGGATACAATGGATTCCTTCAGGAACTTTAGAAAGGAAAGGATAAATTGATACTGAAATAATGCCAATCATTTAAGAGTCAAGAGCTTTATTACAATTCAGAAAACTTATTACTAGCAAGACCATTTTAACCTGGTAAAAAGAAAAAAAAAACATAGATATGAAGAAGATATTTGCTATGGACCAAAGTGTCTCCACCAAATTTTTATTTTGAAGCACTAACACCACTATGGAGTATATTTAAATACAGGTACTTTGAAGAGATAATTTGAGTTGAGTGAAGTCCTGAAGGTGGGAAGTGTAAGAGACTGAAATTCTCTGGGAAATTGGACTAGGAATAAGTTAGCACATAGTAAAGGCTAGGTGAGCTGACAATGAGGCAGGCACCTGTAAGCCAGGAGAAAGAACGGATGTACCAGGAATCAGCCTTGCCTCCAGAATTATCTGAAAATAAATTTCTATTGTGTATGTCACTAGAACTCTTCAGGTAGGCTAATACATTTTCCATACTGCGATTTCCTGATGGAAGACCTACATTCAGAGTATAAAAAATTGTCACAACACACAATATAAAAGATCAAAGCCTCATTGAAAATGGATGAAAGGCAAATAACTTGTTAAAATATGCAAATAATCAATAGGAACATGCATACATTCCGTACTTAGTTAGCTATAAATCAAATTTAAACTAGAAACACTGAGGCAACACTGGCTAAAATTACAAAGGCAGACAATTCTAAGCATTGCTCGGCATGTGAAATAATTGGAGCTTTCATTTACTACTCTTGGGGGTGTAAATGGTTTCAGTGCTTTTCATAACAGTGTAGCAGTTTCTATTTAAGTAAACCACGTTCTTAATTTATGATATACTCATGCTATTCCTAGATATAAGCCTGGGTCCGCTGAAGAACTCATGAGTGTTATAACACTTTTACTCAAAATAGGCAAACACCATCAAGTGCCAAAGTGTTCATTAAACTGCTTATACACATCTTGACATTATCAAACAATTGGAATAACAAAATAACAGACGAGTGTTACGTGTAGCAGCAGGAATGCACCTGACAGCCATACTAAGAGAAAGTTGGACACAAAAAATACATGTTCTTTTATGTTCAAGTTCAAGAAGTATAAGTGTAAAGTGATACAACACTCGGACTGTTGTTGATTCAAAAGACATTTAAGTATATGTGCCCTAAGTGTTGATATTTATGATAGTGATACATAAGTAGGGAGCTGGATCAGAAATGAAACCACTGGGAGTTGAACCAGTACCCATAGATGTTGTTACTGTAAGTGGCAGCTTAATGCACTAAGCCTCAGCGTTGGCCCCATATTCTTTTGATAAAATCAATTTCCCATTAAATTAAGACCTTTCACATGTGAAGATATGTACCTGGTTCATGTATTTACTATAACTGCTATTTTATATTGTGTATCTTTTGATTATATTAAAAAGTTATAAAATTTCATGTTACATTGTATCCTGTTTACAGTGTGTTATGATTGGATTCAGAGCCCACTTCCAGTGATTGACCTCTATGCCAGCTAGATTTGTGTAAGCACAATCGATGATGTTCCTACAGCAAAATATTTAATGTTGCATTTCTCAGAAAGTATTTCATTAAGTGATACATGACTACATGAATTATTAATATGCTGCTATATCTTGGGTTATCTGATTATTTTCTCTTGTTACTTATACTTTTCCTTAGTTATTTTTATGGCATTATTTTGCCTAACAGGATATTGACTCCAAAATGTATACACAAAGAAGAGACTAAAATTCAGAAACAACATGTAATTAATAAAGAGAAAAGAAAATGAATACAAAGAGGAATATACTCTTTATATACAGTAAACTATGCAATCATATTAACAACAATATGAATCATGTGATGGTTCTTAACACCAAGTTTAGTCAGTGAACAAAAAGTAGTAGTTACAGCAAAATATGTATGCTATGTATATTGATAATATGAAGGTAAAATAAAGATACCAGTGTGTAGGCAGTAAACATATTAGAAGGAGAGAAGGCGGGAAGTATCTTCAAAGTAAGAGAGAAGCACCAAGCGGTATTGTCTTTACTTGGTAAAACTAGGGGTGTATGTTTTTTGACATATGTCTCCTTGAGGTGTAAAACCACCTGGTATGATCATTAAATATGATTAGCATGTGAATGAGAAGGAATTTGAAATTTAAAAAGTGAACCAAAACCCTCTTTTTTTACAATAGGAATGTATTGAAATTGAAATTGACTGAAATTGACTGTTCAAGATTCTCAGTAACACAATTAAGAGATGTAGAAGTAATTTCTAGAAAAATTTAGAACAGAGCAGAGCCAGTGTTAAAATCTGACCTTTTTTTGAAACGGAACTGGAAGTGTTAAACATAATCTTTTTATTGTAAACATTTCCATTATGTTTATATTTATTATATATAGTGCATATTTATTATGTACATGTTTTATTCTGATTATGAAAACCATATTTATATAGCTTTTTGCCATCCAATTTTCCAAATACATCCATAAATGATAAAATCTGTTTAGTAGGCAATTTAATAATAACTATTTGATTTAAAACAGAAATAATCTTTGACCCAGCAGTTCCACTGACAAATTCATCTTATTTATGCATGAGTGTACATAAAGTAAGAATATTATAATTTTGAAGCTCAGGATATATATATTTTCTCAATAAAACTGGATAAACAGCTTTGACAAAGCTGTGCATTGGATTATTCAGTTTTCTAATATCTCTGTATCTGTGCTAGAGTATCTAAAGATCTGTTATTACTCTAAGCAAGGAAATGTGTAGAACGTTTTATGTTACAATTTGTTCTCTGTGTAAAAGAGGGTTGTCTTGAAAATACGTGTGAATGGACAGACACAAGCTACATGAATTTTTTTAGAAAACTTGATAAGCAATTTTCAACTATTTCAAGGAATGACATTGCGACAAGACAAAAGGCTTATTTGGGGGGAATTTATTACCATCTGTATGGCTGAAATTTTCCTAAAAATGAGTTTGTTTCTAATTAAACAGTAGTTAAAAATATTTTTCCTTGCATCTTTAACTTAGCTGAGTTCCCTATATGCAGTGAATAATAGTGGCTGATCATATGTTAAGTGCAAATGAAATTGGATTTCAAAAATATTTTAGCCTCAGAGAAAGAGTATTCCCCATCCATAGGTTGGTTTCCCAAACACCCAGCAGCAACTAGATGTGGGTCATGTCTGAAGCTGGAGATAGAAACACAAAACTCTGATTGCAGGATATGACATCTCAAGCAGCGTGTTAGCTACTACGCCAGACATCTGTCCAGCAAGAATTGTGTTAGCTGAGATAAAGAGACTCCTTTGTTACATGGCCCAAATGAAGTCTCCTAAACTTAGGCTGAAGAATTCAGCCGTGATTTCCTGTTGAAAACATCGTTTGAACTGAAATAGCGGCTAACCAACATTAAGTGCCTTAAGAAGTAATTGAAAGGATGACCAGAGTCCTTGTTAGAGAGTAAGTGTCTGTGAACTTCATTGTAATTAGGTTTAATGAGGCTATTACCGCCTGGTGTCCATACTTATTTTATTGGCCAAAGTACACCAAGGCTGGTGTAGTTCTGCTCAATTTGAATCAAAATTACTCTTATCTAGGTAGAAATCTCATTAAGGTCAGACGTAATGGAGAAGGACATGAAGGTTGAAATGTCTTGTGTTGTTTTCTACCCCATCCCCTTCTTTGGTTTGCCCAGCCAAATGGCAACAATCTGTGATATTTTTTCTCCATATTCTTCATGAAATTGGGTCAGTTCGTCTTTGCTGTATCAAACCCGTAGTTGACAATGTAACTCCTGAATCTGATGCTTTCACATATCTCAGGACCAATGGAGATTGTAACCTGAAATGGTAGCAAAGCAATGGTTAAGAACATTCAGATTTTTTTCACAGTTTGACGACCTGCTTTTGGATTTATTTCCATCGATAACCAGCTGAGAATCTTGAGGCAAGGCATTTAACCTCACTGAGTTTTCATTCACTCATTTGTGGAATGTTAACATCAATGCCTAAACAGTAAAGTTGTGGCAACATATATAGATTTTTAGGATGATGCCTGCAGAGAACTTTAAAATAGTAGTGTGTATTTATATATATATATATATATATATATATATATAAAATGAGGGCATAAAAAGGGAACAAATCCAAATACACACTTGTATGTTCTAGCTAAGTGATATTTTCAGCGCTTAAAAAACGAGGCCAGCATAGTGATCTTTTTTTAGAAGAATCATTATATGTTTTGGACAAGGGTTAGCTATTCTATAATAATATCTGGAAAGGCTATTGAAGATCTTAAAAGAACACTTTGGATTTGTTTTACTAAGGGATCTTTCCTGTGCCAGCAGCTACATATGCTATTAAAACTGACAAATTAGAGGAACTATCAAGGACTGTCAGACAGTAAAGAAATACAAATGTTAATGATCACATTTTCTTCACAGATTTGCCTGTAAAGCGTCAATCTTGACTCCAAATAGAAAACAAACAGTGGTGTTTGGAATGTGGATTTGTGACAACTACAGTCAATTTAAAAAAACCTGATTAATTATTCTGTGATCACTATTTAAAATGAAAATACAGGTTATTTAAAAAAAAAGTTTGTGAAAAGTGGAGACAGACAGAGGCAGAGATAGAATAAAAGAAACCTCACACCTGCTGGGTCACTACCCAAATAGCCAGGGCTGGGCTTGGTAGAAACCAGGAACCAGGAATTCAGTATAGGTCTCTTATGTGTGTGACAAGGACCTAAGCACTTGGGCTGTTTGTGTGTGTGTATGTGTGTGTGTGTTTGATTTGTTTGCTTGTTTGCTCTGCTCTGTTAGTTGGAAGCTGGAAGCCACAAAAAGAATCGCAAACCTAGGCTCCACAAGAAGCCACTGGCTGCAGGTTAATCCACCTTGTGCCATACTGCCTTTTGAATTTTAGCATCATGCAGCTTTCTGTGTGGAAGGAAATACAATGAATAGGCATACATGTAAACAAATACATAAAGAATAATTAATACATGAGATTGAAATCCAGGGAACAAAGACAACTATACTTTTCATTTTTGTATATGTTTTAAATGAAGACATTCGGATGAGAGTGCAACTTATTCTTTTTGTATCCAGTACAAATCACAAATGTCATCTAGAATTTATTAAAGCCAAGTCGTTTTGTCATGATTCATCTTCATAAAAAGAAGTGACTAGTTTTCAATTCAATTTTTCGGATTCCTATAATCAGTGAACTTATAATTCGTTGTACCGGAAGTCCTCAACTCTGTCACTGTGAACCACTGAAGTTCCATCTAAAGCGCCATTGATTTGGTTTTAAATTCTCACATTTGCAAAATGCCAAGATCTTTCAGCTAATGGCACTTATAAAACAGAAGCAAATGTTAGAGGTAATTATTATAAATTACAAATTTATTTATGCTTTTATAAGAAATGTTAGGGTTTGATCTTTCATTGGATAGCAGAAATAAAATAACCACAGTTACAACAGTTTTGTTTGAAGAATTGAAACTCCTCATTGAATTGGAATTGCTGATTAGAGCCCCTGCTCATTGTATGGTAATTTACAGCTATTTTACAGAACCCCTAAACTGGTTCTCTGCATGCTGCAAATCAAGCTCTCAGTTCTGATTTCCTTTGTTAACTCTTACATTGTATTACTGTTCGCTTTTTAAAAGACTTTAAAAGAACAGAAATGTGGAGTCCAAATGAATAGTAACATGCTATTAACAATGATCTACAAAAAAATTTTGTTAAGCTCAATGGAACATTGAATGTACACTAAATACTATTTCCATGTACTCATTTCGTTCTCTTCAGTATTAAAGAATTCAATCTTGTGAGCATTAATTCTTTTTCTACCAGAAATCTGGGTACTGTCAGGCAGTAGGTTTCTCTTTTATAACTGTGCCCATCATCCCTTTCTCAGTTAAGGTCACAGGTATGACTGCTTTATCGTCTGTTATTGTGTAGTTGATGGTCTGTGGGTTCATATAGTTTCATTGTGGATTTTTCTGATGGTTTATATCTAAGTCATTTTTATTCAGTTGAGCTGGAGCTTTGTAGTCTTTGGAAAGATTTCTTAAATCTGTTGTAGTATTCCATTGCTTTAAGTTGCACAGTTAAAGGCATACACAGACACAGCTTTAAATACTACAGTAAACAGGCTCGGCATGGGAAGCAGCAAGTGGCTGATGACGCTATGAATTTCAATTTTGGTTGACTTTTATTTTTGATAATGTTTACATAGTTGATTAGGGTGAGAAGGGTCAAGGGGAAAGTGGGTAAAACCATTATTTCCACATTTTCCTTTTTTCTTTCTTCTTTTGTCTGGGGCAAGGGGAGAGATAAGGGAAGAAGCCACACCCAGCCTTCCAACTAGCTCAGTACCGGGGGATGGGGAACAGCCACCCAACATAATCCCAGGTCTGCCTATGTGGAGCATATTCTGAGGCTTTTGTTCAAACAGTTTTAGTAGTTCTGTCATGCTGTTGACTGCGCAGATCCAAGGATGAGGAAATCCTTTCACAGTCCATTGGCTGACATAGTCCATCTTAGAGTCTTCAGTCACCCAGAAATTTGCTGACAAGCTTCACTGGGGTAGTTATTGGTTGACTCTGTATGGAGGCTGAACATTCCCTCAAGCACATTAAAGGCAACCAGGGCAAGAGTAAAAATGTAACAATGCGCCTTATGTACCATGAAACTACAATTGGGTTAAACTTCTTATCTCAAATTAGTGATATACAGTATCACTATCATTATTATTTTTGTCATTGTTATATACAGTGATATACAGTATCAATATCATTATTATTTTTGTCATTGTTACATATTGTTATGTTGAACATCCAACTGTACCCAAGAGGCAAGTGGCTAAGATTGACACAATTTATCATTATTGTTTAATTATAGCCTATACCTTGTATTTCTCCATCATGATATTTATTTATAGCAGAATATTTTGAAATAAATCCTAAATCTTTGATTACTTTTTATTTGGCTCTTTATATATTCTATAAAAACCAATATAAATGCAATAATATTTCTATTTAGATAACATTTTGGATTATTTTTGTATTTTTGACAATTCATGCAAATATCAGAGCAGTACAAAAAGTGTGCGTTGATATATTGTTTTTACTTTCTTCCATCCTATCCACTCCTTTATAGAATCACTTATAATTAGCTCCTTGTGTGTTTTGATACAAGTTCTAATAACATGTTGATTTATATTGTCCCATTCCTGAGTCACTGTATGTCCTGAAGCATCTTCTAAAGAACATATCTAGGGTTAATTAACATTTTGAAAGAGATTTAGTTATTTACTTGAGTTCCATTATATTTTGATGTGTAGGTGCACCTTGAATGATAGTTTCTGTCTAAATGCTGGAAATACAAATATCCAGCAATGACAGAAGATGCTACAATTGTGTTCTACATTGGTTATTTTGCACATGTTCATGTGTGTATATAGGACAAATTCCTCAAACTAAAGTTGCAGAATCAAAGAAGGATGCATTTATAAGTTCCAACACATTTAAATCAACACCTGCATTGTCCTACCAAGAGGTTCTTTTTGAATTTTTCCTTTTTTCCTAAAAATTATATCTTAAAGTCAGAGTTAGAAAAATAATAGAGGTCTTCCATCTGCTGGTTCATTCCCCAAATGGCAACACTGACCCATGCCGACACCAGGAACCAGATGCCATTCAGTTCTCCAATGCACATGGCAGGGTCACTAGTTCTTGAACTATCTTCCCTGGTCACTGGCCGCATGCTGGATCTGAAGTGAATTATTCTAGATACTAACTGATGCCCATATGGCACTCTGGCATTGCAGGTGGTAGTTTTACTCATGATACCTAAATAGAGTGAATCAAAAACATTTTATCTGCTAAGGACTATTTGTATCAGGGTGGTTTTTTTTTTTTTTTTTTTTTTTTTTTTTTGCTTTTTAAGAATGGTGTATATACTATTAAGAATAAACTTTTGGTCTTTATTGGTTTATTAGAATTTTCTCTATAAAAGCATGTAACTTTAAAATCTGTTATTTTACTATGCATACAAATTTTGCCATCTGAATAATTGTGATATGATTTTACTGTTTTTACATATCTATTTTTTTCAATAAGAATTTGACCTTTCTTATTAAAATATTATAGTTTCTCATGTTTTCTTTGAGTACATATGTGGCTTTGTTTTTACATGAAAACTTTTATTATAGTTGAGATTATATATACCATGATGTTTGTTATCCAATTTCTGCTGATTTGAGACACCCCCTTTTTTATCACAAATTTTTATATGCTTTGGATTAGTCTTAGTGTTTTTGTTATGCCTCATGTCATTGTGATCTATGTATGTATGGAACAATAGATCTATGTATGTATGGAAAAATAGAATCAGAAGAGCATTTTTGGGAGCTGGATGGGAAGTGAGGCCACTGGGACAAAAACCAGTGCTCATATGTAATCCTGGCACATGCCAGGTGAGGACTTTATCAGCTAGGCTATCACACGAGGCCCCAAAATCATTCTTAATAGTAGTAGTAGTAAGATTGTATTTTTATCTTTCTTGCACTTTCTAGATGGTTAATAAATTGCCTTTGTTTGGATTATTTGGTATTGGGAAGCTGAAAAGCTAAGAGTCATAGAAATGCTTTCTTTAATTTCTGATTTTATTTCTATGGTAGCTTACATGGGAGAAATCAGGGTCTTGGTTCTTGTTTGAACAGGGTAGGCAAATTGTGTAAATCAGTATCCATTTCTGTACAAGGAACACTAGAGCTTGTAAATTGATGTGATTAAATGTGATGCTGTGTGATTGTATAAAAAAAAAGCATTTTTGTTATAGGAACATTTTGAAACTTATAAATCATCCTTTAATGCACATTTTATAATAATTTTAAAAAGAGGTTTATATATTTGAAAGGCAAAATTAGGGAGAGAGGTCTTCCATGTGCTGCTTTACTTTCCAAATAGTTGTAGTGGCTAAGGCTGGGACAGGTAGGAAGCAGGAGCTAGGAGCTCTTCCAGACCTCACACATGAGTGCAAGGGCCCCAGCGCTTGGGTCATTCCCTGCTGATTCCCAAGGCGCATAAGCAAGAAGTTGGACAGAAGTGGAGCAGTGGGGACTTAAACCAGCACCCCTATGGAATTCTGGCACTGAAGGTGTTAGTTTAATCTACTATACCAAAGTGCTGATCCCTTCTATGAAGTTTTAGAAGCGTCTACATATGTATTTATACTTCTGTAACCACAAAGTTTTAAGTATTTTGAATTCTTTTCCAGAGTCATTGAGTATGTGTTCATTTTTTTTCCTTTTGGATGTTAGAAATTGCACAATATGTTTCGAAGCCAGCCTTGTGTTCCACCTAATTGCTTAAACATTGTGACATTGTAGAATTTTCTATTTTTCTGTACTTAGGATGTTTCCTGGATGTTCATGAACATTTCTGCAAGTGGTGATTACGATGTCAATATTTTTTCTTATTATTCTTTTTACTTTTGCATGTACCATTGTCACTGCTCTTCTGATCCTGTCAGCTGAAAACTGTTCGGTGATTCTCCATAGCATTTTCAGTCTGAATTACCTCACGTCTGTCACACAGCTTAGTTTTCCAGTCTCTCCACATGCTCTGACATGCTCTTCACCAACAGAAGCTTAGCTACTTTTCTTTTTTTTGATGATTTATTTATTTTTCATTGGAAAGTCAGATATACAGAGAGGAGAGACAGAGAAGAAGATCTTCCATCTGATGATTCACTCCCCAAGCAGCCTCCAACAGCCGGAGCTGTGCCAATTTGAAGCCAGGAGCTTCCTCCATGTCTTCCATGTAGTGCAGGGTCCAAAACCTTTGAACCATCCTCGGTTAATTTCCCAGGCCACAAGCAGGAAGCTGGATGGGAAGCGGGAATGCAGGGATTACAACCAGTGCTGATATTGGGATTCTGGCGCATTCAAGGCAAGGAATTTAGCTGTTAGGCTACCCTGCTGGGCCCAGCTACTCTTGTAAAAGCATATGCTATGTCTTAAAACAGGATAGTCTCTAGCAAAAACACTTTATGCTTCAAAAGTCTGTCTTCAGTCTCATCTGTAGAAGCTTCAGTTCTTCTAGAAAGATCTCTGCAACTCTTGCTGCCTAAGCCAGATATGCCTCACGTGTGTTCTCTTGGCTTTCAGGGTGCATTTCTCCCATAATTATTAGATTTTCATGTAAATGTCTGTTTGAAAGCCGCCTTCTCATTTCTCAGCTATGTGGATTTCTTCTTAAAGCCCCATTTCCTCATGAGCTCTCATGGTAGACACCTCTTCCCTAAATCAGTCCTGGCCTGTTCAGTCAGTTAACATAATTTAATTCCTATAGTAGGTGAGGTATTCTTCTAACTTTTCTTCAGGGAGGAGCTGAAAAGTGGAACTGAAACCCAAAACTTGCTGTGTTCATGGCAAGCTTGAGAGAACACACGATTTTTAGAGAGTAACATAATATCTTTCTATCACAATACTATGAATTCTTTGTGTCTGCACATGGCAACTGCTTCATTGGAAGTATGTGCCATTAGCACAATATAAACGCCAACATGTGG
Source organism: Ochotona curzoniae (assembly GCF_017591425.1). Classification (NCBI taxonomy): domain Eukaryota; kingdom Metazoa; phylum Chordata; class Mammalia; order Lagomorpha; family Ochotonidae; genus Ochotona; species Ochotona curzoniae. Next base: position 67,428,334 of record NW_024466599.1, read on the forward strand.
CTGCTTCTCTGTATTTATATAGACCAGGGGTTTCAAAGTCAATTTTCTCATGTATAGGTTTTAAGTTCTCAATGCAACAATATGAAGTGCTTGCCATATATAATATGGCAGTAGAGTTGACAAAGCCTAAGTGTATGACTGAGAAGTATGAATTCTACCAGGCATACAGAATTGCTGCTAGCAATAAATTCTGAAAGGGTAGGATAGTTTGGGCTTCATTTCTTAGCATGATACCTAAGTCTTGAGCATAAGGGAAACATCTGACAGATTTGTCTGCATGAAACAAATTATGTATTTATTTATTTATTGGAAAGTCAGATATACAGAGAGGAGGAGAGACCGGAAGATCTTCCGTCCGATGATTCATTCCCCAAGTGAACGCAACGGCCGATGCTATGCCGATCTGAAGCCAGGATCCAGGAACCTCTTCCGAGCATCCCACATGTGTGCAGGATCCCAAAGCTTTGGGCCATCCTTGACTGCTTTCCCAGGCCACAAGCAGGGAGCTGGATGGAAAGTGGATCTGCCGGGATTAGAACCGGGGCCCATATGGGATCCTGGCATGTTCAAAGTGAGAACTTTAGCCGCTCTGCCACACCACCGGTGTGGTGAAATAAATTTTTATTAACAAGTAAAATATTGCCTTGTGACTTAGAAGGAAAATATTTATTAGACTTGCACAGAGATTGGCATACTTATATAAACAGCTCATATGAATATGAAAATTATCTTTCAAATCAATCTTGGGAGAATAATGAACATAGGAGATTTCCAGAAATTGCATACATTACTAAATTTTACCTATAAGAACAAATGCACAGACTATCATAAGATTGAAACTACACACATGATATAAAGTAATTTTGTCATAATTCAGTTTTCTCACAGCTGATTCTCTGAATACTAGAAAAGTATTGAATTTTATTGAACAATTTTGTGTTATTTTTTCTTTCATAAACAATTGCAGTTCTTGACAAAAGTTGAATTGTCTTTCTCCCTGAAGCTCTTCCTCCATAGGTTTATCCCACTGAAATTAACTTGTATTCGTACTTAAGTATTTGCTCTTCAGAGTAATAATTCTTTATTTCTTGAGTAGATAAGTTTTCTTTACTAAATATCCCTATGCTGCCTTACAACTCTTTTTGAAAGAAGAAAAAAATTTTAAAGATGAAAGAACACAAAAGGAAAGGGAAAGGAGAGAGCAAGGGACAAAGAAAGGAAGATCTTTCATTTGCTGTTTCATCATCCAAATGCATCAACAGCCAGAATGGGGGCAGGTTGAGGCCGAGAGCTCGGGATTCTGCCTTGGTGTCTCCTGTAGGTGGCAAGGATCCATGTATTTGAGCCATCAAGTGCTGTTTTCCCTGATGTAGCTTAGCAGGAAATTGAATTGTAGTTAGTGGAACTAGGCTCAAACCAGGCACTCCACATGTGGAACGTGAGCACCTCAGACAGTGACTTAGCAACCAAGCCAAACACTTACCCCGTCCTTACACTGTTCTTATGGTATGAAGTAGTGAGGAGTGAATTAATAGCCTTTCCTAAATTTGACTATATTTATACCTACAGGGCTGATAGTATGTGCATTTTTTTTATTTTGACAATCTTTACATAGGTAATTAGCGTAAAAAGGTTCAAATATGTGCATTTTTTTGTATCTGTTTCCTTAAGTAGCCAAGGTAGTGCCTGTTATAGAGTTGGTATACATTAAACAATTTTTAAGAATATAGGAAGTGTAAAATTTTAGAAAGTGCATCAATTAGCCTGGTAGTTACCACACTCATGTTCCACATCCCAGGATCTGAGTTCAGTTCTTGACTCTAGCTTCCTGCTATTGGACTCTGGGAAGCAACAGTGATTGACGTGAGTGCATCAATGCCACCTGCATGAGGGGTATGGCTTTGTTTGATACCTCTTGACTTCAGCAGACTTTTCTGGAATGAACCATCACAGGGGAGTTCTGTATCTCTTATTTCCAGTCTTTTTCTCTCAAAAAAAACTTGCTGGAGGAAGCAGTGAGTATTCTTTCATCTGAATATATACATATGTGTGTGTGTATAAGGTTATATATACATATATATGTATGTATATATAGCCATTCTGTGTGACTTGCTTGTCTAGATGATTTCCTTTGTGCATTTTTATGTTAATTTGCTCCCCTGATCACATATTTATTTTGAAACAATATTTTTATTTTGAATAGGGAAAATTCAAAATTATACTAAGTGCGATGATGGCAAATTGTAGTTTTTTTTTAAATCACACTGTCATTTGAAACCTGATTGACAATGTTGTAAGATAAAAACAGCTAAAATTTGGTATTATAGAAGGGTATAAACAAAGCTATATATTTCATAATCATTGCATTTGGTGCAAACATTTCAGAAACATATCTGTATTTTTTTTCTCCCTGAAACAATAAATTTGTAGAAAATCACCTCATGGTTTCCAAAGGTAAATGCGTTTTCAAATGCTTCCTCTAATACAGTATTACAGTGAGTTATTCTTCAGTAAAGATAAGTCAGTCCTTTGTGTCAAAGCTGGATTAGTGTAGTTGGAGTGTAACTTTCTTGATCCAGGTAGAAATTGACGATGTGCATCAGCTGACAAAGCTCCAGAGAGTCAGTGGTCGGGAACTCCTTGGTCCTGATGAAAACCTCTCATTTCTAGCAGGGAAACAAAGCTGGTTGATTCCTTCCTGCATCTGCCCATCTTCTTGCTGAGCTGCTCTCCTTCCCTGCTCCCCACAGTGGATGACTGCCACTCTGATGTGCTCACCAGGAGCTGCAGCCCTGAGGTGGAGCAGAACAGGCAAGTGGTTGATTGCCTGCAGGTGTCTGACTGCAGGATGTCTTTGCAAGTCATTGAAAACCAAGGCACGTTTCCTGGTTGAGCAAACTAAATGTAAGGCCCTTGTCACTTCAGTCTATTTTTAGATGTATCATAGTAAGAAATAAAAGCAAAAGTAAAATTCACCTTTTGTGTAAGTTACAAAAGTGGGGTGAGGAGAAAGAGAAATACATTATTATTTTTTTAGACATTTTGTAGAGAATTTTGGCAACTGACTGGATGGTACCTTTTCAGGAACTAGCTGTGTGATGCTGGTTCATCACATTAGTGACCTGTGTCTCCTTTTTTAAAAAAGATAAAGGATTACATGTATTCAGTAATGCCTCTTCCATTATATGAGTCTGCTTTATCTGCAAGGATATTAACCAGCTTTCAGTGTGGTATATTCAATGCTGAATTATATAACTATCATTTCTTGATACCTTCAATTTTCTTTTTTTAATAAAAAGACACAGTTTTCTTTTTTTTGAAAGACACAGTTTGAGAGAGAGGGAGAGACAGAGAGAGATGTTCTATTCTCTGGTTTACTCGCCAAATGACAGCAATAGCCAGGGTTGGGCCAAGCAGAATCCAGGAGCCAGGAGCCCCATCTGGGTCTCCCACATGGGTGCAAGGTCCAAGGGCTTGGACCACTTTGTGCTGCCTTCCCAGACACATCAGCAGGAAGCTGGACTAAAGCAAGACTCAAAGTGGCACCCAACTGTGACATCAGTGCTGCAGGCAGAGACCTTACCTGCTAGGCCATAATGTTGGCTCTGATGCCTGCAATCTTAAAAGAGATAATTCACTTTGAAGGAAAAAAATAGCCGCTCATAAGCTAACATCAGCTTTATTTATGTCATTGGTAATAACTGTAATGAACAAGCACAGTTTTTGGTTTTCAAGGTACTGTTACAGAGAGAACCAAACACAAAGATTCAGAGAAGGGTAGAGCAAAAGTGATGGGAAGAGAGAGGCAGACAGAGATCTTCTATCTGCTGGTTAACTCCATCAAAAGCAGTAAAGGCTCGATTTGGGCCAGTACAAAACCAGGAGTTCTTTCCAGACCTCCTGCACAGGACAGAGGCCAAAGCACTTGTGCCATCCTCTGCTGCTTTCCCAGGTGGAGTAGTCAGGCAGCTGGATCACAAATGGAGCAGTCAGGTCTCAGACAGAAGTCCAAATAGGATGTTGGTGTCGCAGGTGGCGGCTTAACTTTCCACACCATTACACCAGCCCCAAATTTGCTAACTTATGGAGTAAGCAATAGTGATCATTAAATTCTTGACTTGGTTAAAAGAAAAATATATGGAATTGGTTGTGATGTTAAAGGTACAGGTTAGGTAAGAGGGATTGGAAGCCCAGGAAGTATGGTTAATGTATGGTACCATTCATTTGTTAATTAAAACAAATTTACTTCTGAAAGAATTAAAAAGAAACCCATTACTTCATGTCTATTGTGCTACTATTCAGAAGAGGTGAAAGTCTAAATCAAAGTATATAACCCTGCAGACTGTCTTAAACTATGTAAGAATGTTAAAAATGGTGTCAAAAACATGGAAGAAAACTTGAACACCATTGGTGGATGTAGTTGGTCTGATGTCATTAAGACTACAGCCAGAATTCTTTTTGTCTTATGTCGTTCTGACACATTTGTCCTCCAAAAGCTTGACAGTGGAATGATCAATGTAATAACCTGTACTTGGATGGACTGTCAAATGAAAAATAAACTTATGCCTTAATCCTCACTTTGTAACAAGTTCCTGGCTCTAAGGTAGATGCAAATGGAGAAAAGGACTCAGACTTATGAATTTTAAAGTCCTAAATTCAAATAACAGCCTTAGTATTTGTTAACTAAGTAATTTTCAACAACCTTCTCAAATAAATATGTTTGAAATGGAAGTAATTTCTATTTTGAAAGACTACTGAATAATACATAATAATACAGACAAAATATAGGGAATTTAGTATTTCTCAATAATCTTACTTCTCTTCCTTTATCAGTCCCATCATAATTACTTGTAAATCTATCTAGATGATAGAAGGTAATCTTACTCTGAGATATCAGAAATCAAAGAAAAAAGCAGAGGTGTGTTACTTCATTTTTATTTCTTTAAATGTGTTGCTGTTTTCTGCTGCAGAACTATGTTTAATAAAATGTGCCTTTCATAAATCATGTTTTTTTCTCCAATAGAATCCTTGTGTAGGTTTGTCAACAAGTGATTACTGATGGATAAAATTGCAAATGCAAGCATTGGGAATAATTGGGGAGTTAAATGTTGTTTAAATATAACCTGCACAGAGCAATCAGAATGTTAAAGTTCTAGGGGACTGAAAATTACCTGGCTCCCCAGTTGAGGGTGATTTCAATAGGACTGGAACCTGAGCAGCCAGATAATCAGGACCTCAACAATGTCCAGTACTGACAGTTCTCATTCCTTCTTTTTACATCTGAAGTTAACACTATTTGCCAGAAGGCAGACACCCATCATTTGTGAGGGAACAGAGCTGTTACACAAGATATTGTTGAGGATAGCCATCCCCAAGCAGAGCCAAAAGGACACAAGTTGAATACCTCACTTTGAGAATGTGAAAAGGCAAAATTTGCTAGCTACTGTGTGTTCAATTTCATATACTTTCTGAAGCTGTCATCACTTGATGCTATTTTAAATGTTTACCATGTGAGCAGAGGTGCAGCAAGGCAGTCTTCCACCTTGTGCATGGTTGCTGGTGTTCTGAGCAAGGGGCACCCTGTTTAGAGCTCTGGAGTTGAAATGAGTCTTTTGTGACACTGTGTTAGCCTTCCTGCCACTTGTGCTTAGTGTCTCTGAATGCCTGACTGCCTTGAAACTAAATAACTGGGACAAAGCCCTGACTTATTTATTTCATGAGGGTATAAACGCGTATGAGATATGCCACTTTGGACGCCCTGGATAACCAAAACTTCCCTCCTGAAAATAAAGGGAATAATAATTCATTATTGCACCTTTGCCTTACATTTTCCACATAATATGATGGATTTTGATTTAGATCTCACTACCTTCGAAAGTTTTATAAGAATTGGAATAGTTATTACAATGGCCTTATAAGCCGTGGAAACAATATGACTTGTGAACTAAGGCAATGGAAAGTTATGTCTCCCTGAAATGGTCCATGCTTCACTGGTAAGAAACACTGCTAGGTTTGGAATAACTTCCAAATACATCAGTGTAAATTTCTTTTTATTTGACTATAAACAATGTGGTCTATACTTGCTTAATATTAGTAGTACTAATTCAGCAAGTGAAGACTGTTAACTATTTCTTACTTCTTTAGCATGAATTAAGTATAATATTTAAATTATGTTTGAAGATTAAAGGAGATGCAGAAAACGAATTAGGATCATAATTCAGAAAATGTGCTTGTTCTAGATTCCCTACTCTATGGCTATTTTTCTGGCATCCTTTGTAAGCAGTGAAAGGAGGGCTCTAGTACATTGTGTCTTCCTGGTAGGCCCCACACTCACAAACCTGCAGTGCTCATTCGTCTTCTATCATTTTCCGTATCAAGATTATCAGCACTAATTTATTTCTGTCCTCTAGTCCCTCTTATACCAGTTACCTTAGAGAAGTTGAGTATATGCAGTGACTCCCTCCTCCAGCATTCTAGATCCTGTAAAGTTTAGTGGGGCAACTTCTCCCTAACCTTTCATATTACCTCTGTATTTCCTATTACTCTTCTATAATTTTTCCGAGTTTTCTTTTTTACTCTCTAGGTTTTTGTTTGTTTTCCTAAGAAAACATAAGCTTCAAGAGGTAGTTTTTATTATCTTTTTCACTGCTGTCTCCCAAGCAGATAGTGCCTGGCATAGAAGAGCTAGTTAGTATTTTTGGATATATGTACTGTTGGGATTGGTAAAACAATCATTAATGTCATTATAGACTTGAGATGCCAAATTTAGCCTAGCAAAAACCATGTCAAATAGGATGACCTGGACCTGCACTGAAGTACTAAGCTCAGTTCCTGACTCTGGATCCTGATTTCAGCTTTCTGCTAGCAGAGACCATGGGAAGCAGAGGTAATGGCTTGATTAGCTGGGCCCCTGCCATTCATCTGGGAGACCTAGATCAAGTTCTTAGCTCTGATATCTGGCTGGCCAAGCCCCAGCTATTGTGGGCATTTGGAAACTGAAGTAGCAGATGGGAAATTGTCTGCCTCTGACTCTCAAGTGAAGAAATAAATAAATAAAACTAGATATTTTGGGAAAAAAATAGTAAAGTTTATGTAACTTATAAAAATACTAAATGAAATATATCCAGAATAATGATCCCAAGATGACAGTTAGTTGTCTTGCCGATTAACTATGATCTACCATTTTCAAATAATTACAAGCTCTGTTGGTGAGTTGACTGTTTACTGTGGTCAGTGAATCCTAAGTCACTGAGCAGTTAAGATGCAGCCAGCATCCCACATCAGAGGGCCTGGTTTCAGTCCTGAATGCTTGGCTACTGTCCAGCATCCTAGTATACACACCCTGGCAAGCTGCAGGTGATGACCCCTGCCACCTGGGTCCACATGAGAGACTAGAATTGACTTCAGGCATCCCAGCTTTGACTTGGCCCAGCCATAGCTTTTGGTAATAATTGGAGAGTGAAACAGCAGGTGGAAATCTTTGTATATGCATGTTTCTGTATCTGTTTATCTGCATTTCAAAGAAGTGAAAATAAATGACTAAAATTTTAAATGTGAAGTATCTGAATCCATTCCTCTAAAAGTAATGTTTATGTTAGTGAAATTTGATCTCTTGAGAGCTTTTGTATTATTATCAAATAACACAATAGTTGAGTTTTAAAGTTTAAATCTCATGGTCTTAGTCTCAAAATAATAGGATCCAGAAAACAATGCTTAAGATTACTTATGTCTCCCTGTCTCTAAAACCTTACTGTACATTGATTCAACAGAAAGTCTTGTAAAATTGTAGATTCTGGTACTGGAGATCTGAGGTGGGTACCAACCTTCTTTATTTCTACTGAAGTTCCAGTTGATGCTGCTAAAGTTGCCAGAATATGCACCGTGCTTTGTACAGCGGTTGCTTAGCTAATATCATGGTCCTTAAACAATGATCATTACCAAAAACGTGCTTTTAAACATCAAACGTACAGAAAATTTGTTATACTTCATCTTATCACTTGAAAAATGACTCTTCATGCTATGTTCTATAATTATTGCTCCAATTTATGTTTTCAGCAGCAGTGGATTGCTATATGTTTATCACCACAGTTTGATAGCATTTATTGTTTTTGTTCACTTTGGGATTATAGGCATTCTTACTCAAATAAGATGAAACCTCATCGTAGTTTTTATTTGCATGGGTAGTCCACATGAGCATTTTTACAAGTCTGTTGGATGTTTGGAATTCTTCCTTTTAGAAATGGCTGTTTCGTTGAGATTCTTGAGCTCTATCTAAACCCTGTATATTAATCATCTTTCAGTTGCATAGCTTGTCATTCTTCCATGTTGTTGGATGCTTCTTCACATTGTGGACATTTTCCTTTCAGTGCAGTAGCTTCTTAACTTGTTGTAACCCCATTTGTTAATTTAGTTCTATTGCCTGAGCTTCTGAGATCTTTTCTAAAAAGTGTTTGCTTACACTTGTGTCTTGCTGAGTGTCCCCTATGTTTTCCTCTAGTAATTGATAGTGTCAGCTTGCAAATCTAGATCCTTAATTTGGACCTGATTTTTTTGTAAATGGTGTAAGGTAGGGGTCTTATTTCATTGTTATGCATACAGAGATCCAATTTTCCCAACACCACTTGTTGAAAAATTGTCGTTTTCAAGGGTTGACTTCTGTTCACTTGTCAAAAATTAGTTTGCTCGTACCTGAATGGGTTCATTTGGGGGATTTTTCTTCTGTCCCATTAATGTTTGTGTGTGATTTTGTGCCAGTGCCAGGCTGATTTGGTTAGTGCTGCCCTGTAGTACAATTTGAATTCTAGTGTTAAGAATCCTCCCACTTGGTAATTGCTTTGGTTTTTCTGGGTCTCTTATGTTTCTGCATGAATTGTAATATCATTTTTCCTAGATCTGAGAATGTCATGGGTGTTTTGATTGGGATTAAATTGAATCTGTACATTACTTTTGCTTACAGACATTTTGATGACATGAATTCTACCATTCCACGAGCATGGATAGTGTCCTCGTGTTTTGCTGTCGTCTTTTACTACTTTCTTTAAAGCTTTGTTATCTTCTGTATTGATATCTCCCTCACAAGAATGGTTAAGTTTATTACAATATATTTAAATGTTTTGAGGTATTATATATTCAGCGGATCTACAGTTCTTTTTCAGCCATGGAATTGTTTGTAGGTTCAAAGAATAATGATTTATTGTGTTGATTTTATATTCTGCAACTTTACCAAAATCTCTTCTGAGTTCCAGTAATCTCTTAATTAGGGTCTGTTGGGTTTTCTGTCGGCAAACAGGGATAGTTTGACTTCCTCCTTTGGAGTTTGTATTAGTTTGAGCTATTTTCTATTCTTTTTTATTTATTTATTTATTAATAATCTTACTTAGTTGATTAAGGTACAAAGGGTCAAGGACTACAGGAAAGTGGGTAATAACATTGTTTCCACACTAAAATCAGTTTTTTTTCCCCCTGTATCTGGAGTCAGGGGAGAAACAAAGGGATAAACTCCCCCCAGCCTCCCACCCATCCAAGGTCCCCGATGTAAGGCATGCTCTGAGGGTCCTGTAAAAGCAGTTTTGATAGTTCAACAGTTCTGAATTGCTGCCAATCTCACTGTTCCAATCACGAGGAAACCTATTCAGAATCCACTGGCTGACATAGTCACTTCATGGTTGGGGTTCTGAGATCAGCAGTTCAGTTGGAGTGATCTCCAAAGAAACTTCATCTGAGATGATCCCAAACTTGATTCTTGTGTGCATTTGCCAGTACAGGGTCTGGCAGCATCTGTCACCCCAATCAACTTATGCACATGCTGGTTGTTTCAATTGCGGGGTCAGTTCTGTTTCCAGCCCTGTGTTCCACTTGAACCAATGGGTGTTGCAGTCCAGCCTGATCCTGCCCACTTCATACTCAGTCCTCATGGAAACCAGTGGGAGCTGCAGCCCAGTTGGGGTGAGTCCCAATAAGCCCCCCAGGGGGTTATGACCCCTAACCCGGGATCCCATGCTTGCCAGTATGTACCGCAGGCTTGTGCAGTCTGTCCCACATCCCATTTAGCTCTTGTACATGTCAATGAGCATTGAAGCCTAGTTTAACCCAACCAGCTCTACTATCCAGCCCACACACATACTGGAAGGTGCCTTTCTGTCTAGCCACCCCTGCCTCTGTCCTGGTTTTTGTGCTCTCCAGTGGGAGTGGTAACCTAAGAGGGAGGTGCCCACTATTTCCATACTAGGCCACTCCCACTCCCGGATTATGTACTCTTTAGGTGGTTCTGGCATCTAACTTGATACATTTAGTCCCCAGTGCCAGCCTCTGTTAGCTGATGCTGCAGCAAAGTCCAGCCAACCTTCACTCACTCTAATTTTTGCTTGCACCAGTCAGAACAGTCAGCCCAATCAGGCCCTTCCCTCTAGTTCACATGAGGCCCACAGGTGTTGTAGCCCTGCCTGACCTGGTCTGCCATCATCCCAAATCATGCTCTCTAGTGGGAGTGGTTGTCCAGCAGGGGGGTCCACATTCTCCCTGCCGGCTTTTCCGCTCCCGCCCTGGTACTCACGTGTGCTGTTTGGGCGCTGTGGCCACATCTGGTATAGCTCACCTCACCTTGGCATTCTGTAATATGTGCTGGTATGTGTTGCGACCAAGCTGGCCTGACCCACACTCTGTTCTGGTGCTCAGATTTGCCAGTGGGTGATGTGAACTGGTTCAGCTTCGTCTGTCCCAACCTATGCCAAATGTATGCCGGTGGGTATCTTTCTCTGGCCTTGTCTGGGTTGCTCCCTGTCATGGTTCTTCTACTCACCTGTAAGGACAGTGTCACGATAGAGGAGTTTCCCAAGCTCCTCCATCAGAACCTCTCCCTATGCCAGATCTTTCATATAACAGTGGGTCCATGAGCCAGCCCTACTTAGTCCACCTCCTGTCCTGGCAAGTAACAGTAGCCTTTCCTTGCTGGCCTTCAATCCATTCTGGTTCTTACTGTTGGATATTTCAGCCCAGCCAAGTTTCATCCACACCCAGACACTGCCCACACATAGCTCAATAGGGGTAGGGTCGTAGCCTAGTCTGTTCTACATCTGCCCTGGTCCTCCAGAGCACCAGATGGTGCTGACATCTAGCCCGGCTATATGTACCCAATTCCAGTCCACACTTGTGCCAAGGAAGATTGCAACCATATCCAGACTATAACGCAGCCCCCGCTTCAACCCCCACACCCTCCCATGGGAATCCCAACCCAGTAAGGGTGTATTCTCACAGCTCCCCAACCGAGTCTATTCCCAGCCCTAGATTGCATGTGTGCCAGTGGGTGCTCTGACCCAGTTGGCTCAGCCCCTCTTCTGTTTCAGCCTTTGCCTACGATGCTGTGGCATAGTATCCCTGGCTCATGCAGACCAGTTGGTGTAATGGCCTAGGTCGAAATGACATATGCTCCATCCTGATGTCTATTCTTTTGTATAAGTTGAAGTTTGCTCGGCCCTGCCTGGTCCACCCCCTTCTAGTTGTAACTCAGCCCATTCCACATCCTGTTTTAGGATGCACATTCGGGTGCTGCTGCCTTGACCTATAAGTGATGTCAGGTGCCATGGTCACACCTGGCTCAGCCCATGACCACCCAACTGGTGAACTAATCAGCAGGACTTATATTTCCACAGGATTGGGTCCACACTTCCCCCACCGAATCTACCCCTAGACTTGTTTCTCTCTCATGCTGGTTAGTGTCTTGACCCTACCAAGTGTGACCCATCCCCCATTCTACCACTCAGTCAGGTACTGGTACCCAGCCCTGCCAGACAGGCCCCCGCATCCATAGCTTTAGTGTGGACTGGTGTGTGGCAGTCAGTGATGTTCTATGCTAACAGCCCATCTTAGGACTCCCATTTGGGCTGTTGAATCAGTCTGGCCCAAATAGATCTTATGGACTCTCTCCTTCAAATCACCAGATCTCAGTCCCCTTGCTTGCCAGAAAGTTCCATGACCCCATTGCTGGTAATCACCCAGAATTCTTCCCTCACCTACACTCACAATGGCCTTATCCATGGGTGTCCCTAGGCAGCAATTACTGAGCTCACTGTCAGGCAGCCAGTAGGCAGAGCCTGCATTTTGGCCTGAAGTCCCCAGCATTGGGTCTGGCCTGGCTGGGGCAATCCTGACAACTGCCACACTGTGGGGAGCTGCTTTTTCCCCAACCCATGGCCAAACCCCTATTATTATTATTATTGCTGTTGTTGTTGGCAAATAGTTTTGGCTAAAACTTCCAGGAATATGTTGAATAGCAGTGGTGAGAGTGATGTTTTTGTCTTGTTCCAGATCTTAGTATAAATGTCACCAATGTCTCCTAATGTAATATGATGACTACGTATTTTAAATATAATACCTTGATTGTGTTGACAAATGTTTCTTCTAATATCCATGCTGCTTAATGTTATATCCTGAAGGGATATTGTATTTTACCAAATACTTTCTCTGTGTCTATTGAGGTAATCGTTTGCTGCTTATTCTTCAGCTTGTTAATGGGTGAAGTTTCTTCACTGTTACATATTGTAGAATCCCTAGGGATAAAACTGACTAGGTCCAGATAAATGATTTTTCTGATGTGTTGTTGGAATTGGTGAGTTAATATTTTGTTGAGGACCTCTGTCTATATTTAGCAGGAAAATTTGTTTATACTTCTCTTTTTTGTTGTGTATTATTGTTTGAAATTACTATGCTAATGGCCTCACAAAAGAAGTTTGACAGAATTACTTCTCTTTCCGTTGTTTTCAAAGGCTTGAAAAGAATAGGACATAGTTCTTGAAAAGCTTGGTAGAATTTAGCAGTGCAGCCCTCCAGTCCTGGGTTCTTCTCCATTAGTAAGATCCTTATTACCGAATCAATCTCTGTCATAGTTGTGTATTTGGGTTTTCAATTTGTTCATGATGCAATTTACATAGACTGTGAATATGCAGAAATCTCTGTATATTTTCTTGATATTCTGATTTGCTGGTGTATGGCTTTATGTAGTAATTCCTGGTGATTTTTTATTTGTCTATGGTGTTAGTGGCTATATTTCCCTTTTCATTTTTGATATTTGACTTGGATCTTTCCCCTTTTATTTTTTGTTAACTAGGGCAATAGTACACTGAAGGTTATTGTAGAAATATAATGAGAGGGTCCTGTCATTTTTCCTGTATGTAATTCCATTGCTTGCTTTGGGTTTCTTTTTCCCTTTACTAGGTAATTTTCTATCTTGGCATTCTTTGCTTATGGTGATTGTCATTTTCTTTTTCTATGTGCAACACATATTTTAAGCATCTTTTGTAGGGCTGGGCAGATAATAGCACATTATTTCAATTTATGTTTTGGAAGGTATTTATTTCATCTCTCACAAAATGAGAGCTTTGCTGGGTATTGTATTCTGGTTGGCGGTTTGTTTCTTTTAGGGCCTAGATCATGTCACTCCATTCTTTCCTTGCATACAGGATTTCTGATGAGAAATCAGTTGTTGGACTTATTGGAAATATTCTAAAAGTATGGTCATTTTTCATGCACACATTTTAGAACCTTCTTGTTTATGGAAAGTTTGACTGCAGTGTGTCGTGATGAGGATTGTGTTTTTTCTTGTTAATTCCGAGTGCTCCTTGCTTCCTGTGCTTGTGTTCCTGTTTGGTTCTCTGTCTTAAGGGAGTTTTATGTAACTGCCTTATGGAATAAAACTTCTAGTCAATCTCTTTGCATGCTGTCAGGAATTCCTAGGACATGTCTGGTTGGTTGGTTGATGATATCATATAATTCTTGGGTGCTTTTTTGGTTTTATTCAAATCTCATGTTTTGTTGTACTGGCATTTTTCCCAAGAATTATCTTCAAGATTAGAGATTCTTTATCCTTCCTCATCAACTCTCTGGTTAAAGTTCTCACTGTACTTTTTATTTGTCATATGGACCACATTATTTCAAATATTTCAGTTTGATTTCTCTTTAAAATTCTAACATTATGGGAGAATTGGGCATTCGTTTCTTGTATGGATTTTCTTCATTCCTACCTATGCTTCTTATATTTTTTGGTTAATCTTATAATTTTCAATTCATATTGATGCATGTAATCATTTACATTGGTATTTTAATATTGAGGTGATGCTGTGTTCCTTTGGGGGAGCCATATTGCCTCACGTGCTCATGTTTCTTATCATGTCTGTCTGTCTGTTTTTAGTCATTTCTATCAGTACCAGACTTACTCCTCTGGTAGGTTTTAATCTGTGGGTCCTTTGATGGAATGAATACTCCTTCAATGGATAGCTGGAGGTGTCTACTATGTATAGGCAGCATACTTTGGTCTGTGCTTACAGATGGAGTGAGAGTCCTGGTGACACCGAATTGGGCAGGGTGGATGTGCTCTTTGGTCAGCAAGGAAAGCAGTGATTCTAACTATGAGATCACTGCCTGAACTCTTTCCAGGTAATCATGGCCTTATGTTAGCCCACTGTGGCTAAAACCCCCACTCACACCAGTAGTTGAGCCACACAAGAGATCTGTGCCAAGAGACTCAACATGTCACAAACTGTTGTGAGTCATTGAGTTCCCACAGTCCATGTGTGGAAGATTTCCACAGCCAAAGAGTGATGAAACTTCCCCCAGCCACAAGAGTTCTCCCCAGTGAAAGAGGGCACCAAGCTAGCTCTGGGTGCCTCACCTTTGCAACTTGTACAGAGCCTCCTATTGGGACTTTTTGAAAGGTGGGTAGTAGGGTGTACATGCCACATTCTCCAGGCTATCTGCCACCACTAAAAATTAGTGAGGGGCACTGATTTATCCCCTTAACAGAACTCCCTAATCACCTGCCTCATCACAGAGTCAGATTTATGCTACAGCTGTGGCCGCAGGAGTGAAAGTTATAAAATGGTGACTTCTCACCACCTACTTGGTTCCTTGCAGAGGAACAAAAAGAAAAAGGAGCACGTTCCTTCCCCAGTGACAAATTTCCAGAATCTTCCCCTTAAATGTGTTGCTTGTGTCAAAGTGGAGTCCATGTAGGTCTGAGATTCCATGCCAGACAACGTCTTTGGTAACTGTGTGAGTACAGTGTCTTCCATGATCTGCAGTGTGGTGCTGAGCTGCCACAGAGAAACCACATGAGGCACTTCTGAGCTCTGTTGTCCTGGCCCACAGTTTGCATTATTTTCCTTTGCTTCCTCATCAGAAGTTTCTTTTGGAAATAAAGCTGGTCCTTCATTTCCTGCAGACTAGGGATCAGACACTGTTGTATGCCATCATGTAAAAAAATGCTAACGTTGTAGTTGAGTGGCTGTTTCATTGTGCTTTTCAGAAAGCTCTGGTATCACATTGAGAACTTGTGATGATTAAGAATATTTTACCTCTGTTGTGCTTGCTTTTACATACATTTATCAAAGTAGCATTTATGAGTTATCCATAGGTTTCCCTTGTAGGATCAATTGTTGTACAAAAGAGAATTTAAGAGAAACTTATCTCCCTTCCTAGGTCTGAGCAACATCATCTCCACCTAAGATACTCAATGGTAAAACCTGATCATGTTTTCACATGACCCTAAGTCATTTTCTTGAGCAGCTAAGAGTCTTACTAAGTATTTGGAAGGACTTTCAGAGCTGAGTTCTTCATGAGTTCATATTTTCAAATATATCTTTACTAAATCCCTGACAGTGAAGTCATTGAAGGTGAGAGACAATTAAAATTTGAGAAAATAAAATGTATCTTCTGAATTTTAGGATAAAGTGCTAGCCACTTTATAAATAAAAATAAAAGGGATATGTGTATCCAGTTTATAGTAGACATTGTGCACGAAGACCTGAAACTAACTTAGTGCAGTTATTGCGGTTATACCTTAGCCAAACTAACTAGCTGCTCCATTGACCCAGCTTTTGTTTTTAATTGACACAAAATACACATGTGTGCAATACAGTATGCTACTGGGATGAATATAGTTTTAGTAATAATCAAGAAAGCGTAATTAGCATTTTAATCGACTCAAATATATCATTTCTTTGTACTGGGAATCTTTGAATTCCATTCTTATAATTCTTTATGAAATAATGATAATTCGGTGTAGATAATAGTTTTGCTAGTATACTGAGAAGAATGAAACACCTTTTAGGAAGAAGTCTGAAGTATGTGTGTGTTTGTGATATAATATAAAATAGGCTTTAAAAAGTTCAGAGCAAGTATGTAAGTTCTTGGGGGACAAATACAAGTTTATCCCAAGTTTCACAACAAAATTCCAGAAAATTTAATAAGTATGTCAGTATGGCATTAGAAGAGATGACAAACAATATGCGTATATAATATTTTAGTGTTTTCATCAGAAAATTATTATGGAACAAAATTATAATCGCTAGTAGACTTTATGATTTGTCAGCTTGGAAGGAAGTTGGGAAATATCTAATGTACTTTATGCTAGGGAGTTGGGTACTCAAAATGAAGAAGAATCTTTACAGAAAAAGAAGACGTTACAATGATTGAATTCTCAGGGGTCAGCATTGTGGCATAGCACAATAGGCTGCCACCTAGGATGCTGACATCAATATGGACCCTGGTTCAAATCCCAGCTGTTAGACTTCAAAGCCTGCTCTCTGTTTTTGTCCCTTAGAAAGCACTCACATGGGAGACCAAATAGAAATGCTGCTCCCAGCTTCTACTTTGCATTAAGATGGCCCTTGTAATCATTTGGAGAGTAAGCTAGCATATGAAAGCTTGTCTCTGTCTCTTTCTTTGCTCTCTGAAACTCTGCCCAAAAATACGCACCTTTAAGAATACCATAATTTAGAGACTTTATATTGATAACCTGTGTGAAAGACTGGGAAGGAGTTCTGTGCACAGGCTTTGGCCTGGTTATCCCCATCTGGTGTGGACATTTGGGGAAGGGACCAGTTGTTGGAACATCACTTGTACTGTCTCCACCTTTCTTGCTGTATATTGATTTTCAAATAAATAAATCTTTAAAAAACAAAGGAAAAAATGTGACAATGATAAAAATATAGCCTAAAGACCAAAAAGCTTCTGAAGACCAGCTAACAACTGGGGGTTAACTGGTTTATTGACCAAATATAGAAAGATGCTAATAGTCTGAGCCAATCTAATAGCAGTAAAAATACAGAGCAAGTGAGTGTGTGTGTGTATGTATGAAAACATTGAGTATATACAAGTGACTTCAGTTAGTCATGAAAAAATCAGCTGTGAGTAAATTACACATCTGTTTTAAAATATTTTGCACCAAAATATGCTTTAGTTGCATTATCCACGAAATTTTGAATTGTCCTTGTGTGCAGTGTGTGTGTGTGTGTGTGTTTGAGAAAGAGAGGGAGATTGGTTAATTCATCTCAGTGGTGCCTCTTATGGTTACATTGAATAATGATTTTATGAATTGAAATGTACTTCAAATGTAAAATGTAAATGGTTAATAAGTGTGTGACTCAGAAGATGAGATGTGACATAATTTAGAGAGTTTCTTTTGGGGAACATTTAGAGTTTTGGAAGAGATTAGACAAACATGCGTCCTTGCCTTCCACATTTTTAGAAAATTCTCTGACATATGCCTACAAATTTGGGGGACTTTCCTTATAAAAGGAAAAATTTCCAGAATGACCTCTACATTTGGGTACATTATCCAATTACTTTGCATAATAACATCTCTCGTTACCTTCAACAGTTGGTTAAATTGTGCTGAACTATTCTTACTCTATTATCCAGATTCTGTTCTGTTTAAAAACGTCCATTTTTCAAACATATACAACATTCACCCATTATTTTCTAATATGTATTTATACTACAGAATATAAACTTGGTGCAAAATATGCTCTGGTATTAATTCCATTTGTATAACATGGAAAGCATATATTATGCTAGTTTACTAGTGTAATATTTATATAAATAAGTGACAACATTAATTTGGGAATGTTGCCATTGCTTGAAAATGCTTATATTTTTCAATGGCATTGAACAGGGTAAGAAAACATTTGACAGGGTCTTAGAGGATGCAATAAGGATACTGTACGTATGCCCTAAAACTCTGCAAATCTTCAGTATAGTCATAAAGCTGACAAGAACAATAGCCTGTGGCTTCTTGCGAACCCTCATAACCCAATATCTAGTATATATAGGGTGTTGATTTTTCTTTCTCTTCTGCTTTTCTTTTTTAATATGTTGTAAATTTGTACCATATTGTTAAAATCGTTTTGCTTTCTCTTGGAAAAAATAAAAATAAAAAAGAACCAACTAAAGTAGACTAAACCACAATATTGCCTCCATTAATTTGGTGCAAGCTTCTTAAATTTCAAACTTCGTATTTGTTCACTATTTAAAGTCTTAAGAATTAAAAATTTGCCTGATTTCCATTGTGAGTAATTGTATTTTTCCAGTCAAATCCAAGAACATTGCATTTAAGAAAGCATGGGAAGGCTGAGGGTTAAGTCAAGGATGGTAGACAACAGTGTCATAGGAATTGTAAAAGCGAGGGAGACCATTGAGAAAGAATAAATGAAAATTCTCCAAAGTGATTTCTTACTGATCAGTGTGAATTATTGCCATTTTTTTTTGCATAAACATCTGTGAATCTGGATGCGTTGCAGGATTTTTAACTATTTACTGTTATATACATATGTAAGTGTATCTCATTTTGTCATTCAACATGGATGCCACTCTTCTATGTTCTACTCCTATATGCAAAATGATAGCTTAACTTACATTTGTCAATAGATTTGGAATTTAAATTAGGTCATGATAGTAAGTGGGGAATGAAAAAAATGCCACCATTTTTCAATGTTTACTACCTGGACTTCAAAATACTTCCAACAAAATCGCAAACTTCTATTAAATTAGAGGTAGACACAAAACCCAAATTATACCTTGACTGTCAAAATCAGCTACACAAATATTCAATTGTATTTTATTATTTTTTCTTGTGTCAAATCTAGATAATTTTATGGTGGTGATTTCTGGGGTGAGAAATTTTTAGTGCAATATTTTATTACCTGGCTATGTTTAGTAAAAATAATTATTATAAGCCAATATGTTTCCTTAGAAAAAAATGGAAGTAAGTAGCATTAGCTCAAAACTCTATGATTTTAACAATATAAACCCTTAATTGATATACTTACTATCCTAAACCATGGAGGAGGAATATTAAGATCCTCTTGGCTCTGATTGAGTCTTCGTATTCTCTTCCTGAACTGTTATTTTTTTACGTATATTTAGATAACCCCATGGGTTCTATTTTTAAAATTAATTTATTTAGCCTAGTATAATCCTTAGAATAGCTCTATAATGTAGGCTTTAATCTAATTGCATTTTTTTAAATTCACAAAACTGAAGATACAGGAAATTCCCCAAGAATGAAGGCAGGAGAGAATTAGGATTCAGTTCAGGTGCATTTTCCCGTGAAGATCACAGTTGTTTTCATTATGCTAGCCCCTCCTAAGATGTACTTAGAAACAGATCTGTGAGTTATGTTGTTGTTATCTCCCCAACAGAATCATTCTAATTCATTATTTACAAAATCAGCATGTCTGCAAGTGTACTAATCATTGTTTCTTGATTTTTACATTGATTTGGAATGCTATTGAAGAAAATCAAACCCAAACTTGTAACCATTGCCAATTATTGATCTATGTCGATTTCAGAAATAAGTTTTGCTAGACTATTGGTATTATGGCTCTACATTCTTCTGAATTCTCTCCATTAATCTCATAACAATCCAAAAAGATAGGCACTATTATTATACCAACACTGAAAATAGGGAAGAGAAACTCATTATGTTTTTACTTTTTGTGATGATATAGTTTTAATTTACATTATGCTCAAGGGCTTAATGCAGCACAAAATAAAGATTTCAAAAAGTAGAAGGAGTCCAGTTCACAGAAAGAAAAAAGTCATTATATCCTTAGAATTATAAAAAAAAATGCTAAAGTAAGAAAACAGAAGTTATGTGTAAGTGGCTCGATCGCACATTGCCTGGAATATGAGTTATTAACCTTAGTATTTGCATTTTATACTAATATTCAGATTTATGAGATAGTTCATTATTAACAAATTTTATATAAAATATTAAATAACTGAATATTATATCACTGTTCCCAAAATGGGATTATAGTCAAGTTCAACTTATCCTTAATTCTGATCACCTGCCAGGGTTCTGTATCCACATTTCCTCAAGGGAAGTATTAAAAAGAGAGAAAGCAACATAATGCCTAAAAATCAGAAAGCTCCCACTCTGTGTAACTGCATCCAAAAACTTCTATGAATAAAAAACAATTCTTCCTTTTTATTTTAGCTGCCTTCTTTTTTACATGATTGCAGGTTCCAGATTCATTTTTCTAACTCTATTCTAACTCTGCTATTTAGTTGCTATCTGTATGAGACTGTTTTTGTTCATTTGGCTCATATAGCTACACACCACATACTTATTTTTCGTGATACAGTTCCCTAGACACAAGGATTCCCCCTTCCATCTTCCCAGTCTCCCCACCACTGTTTTCTCCTATATTACTACAATAATACAGTCCTTCAGCAATAGTCACAAGTCTAACATTCTGCTCTCATGACATTGTATGTATACACTATGGTATAAAGTCTACCGTCCTTTGTCAAGATATATTTCACAGCTTCATTGGAAGGAGCCCTTTTATTCAAAAGTAGAGGTGCACACTGCCACTTATCTTCAATTTCTGGAATGCTCATCTTCATTATACAATTCATCTGTGAGAATTTCACTTTGTCCTGTTCATCAAAGTCCCTTCTTTTGACATCACAAAGGGATAGTCAACTTGAATACTCAAGAGTTTTCTTAAACTTACCATTCATTTCATATTTTAATTGCTCATTTGGCAAATGCTGTGAACAAAATATGACTTTTTCTAAGAAACCTTTTTTATGAGAAATCTGCTTATAAGAAATGATATTATGCATGTTCATAAAAAATCTGTTTATAAGAAATAGGAGTATCTTTGGAGCTGAGGTGGAAACCAACATCCTCATTGCTACATCCCATGCCACTGGACATGGAGAAATTTCAGTAAATAGTTTTAATCCAATAAATGATCTTACTCTCCAAACAGTTCAGTTTTTGTTATTATTCATTCTTTATCTTTGAATTTTATTTTTACAGACAACATTAAGAAACCCTCAAATGATTAACAAAGGCCTGTGCTGATGATACCCCCCCCCCTTTAGAAGCATAAGGAAGTAGTTCATGTATTTGTGGATTTTGTCTGATATTGTCAAATGGAAACCTAGGAACAATTAAGAAACATCTTCGAAGTTAACATGACATACAGTGTCATTGAGAGTTGACACATTTTAGAAAAGGAGACTTAAGTGCTAGATTTAAAATGTTTGCCCAGAAGCACATTATTTGACTACCCTGCATCTTTCCCTTAATAATTGAATTATTTATGGCTGTGAAGAGTATTAAGAAGATTAAGACCAAGTGACTGAGTTGAAAAGAAGGCGAGGATAAGTTCCAAATGAAAGCAAATGAAAGGATCCTAAGAAACCTGTATTCTCAGTTCTGTTAATTAGCAGTTTGTAATTCTGGCAGCTTAACACTTCTTTACCTAAATGGCACATTTTTCTTAAAAAGATTAATGACACAAAATCTTTTTTAATCATCCACTGTATCAATAGATATTTTGACAGTATGTATGTATCAATAGATACTTTGACAGAGTGTATGTGTGTTTGTGTAAAATGTTGCCCATCCTATTCTTAAAATATTCAATCCTTATTAGCTGTTCACCAAAAGAATGAACTTCATTTCTATATGCGCTGATAGTATTTACCTAAAGATTCTGATATTTCAAAACACTTGAACTGGAGATTTGAACTAAAGACTTGATTTTGCAGAACCATGGTTTTCTTAGTTACATATTTGACAGAGTTTAGTATTTAATTACCCATGAAAGTATTTTATATGCATGATTCTTCAGAAGAAGAGCATACATTTTAGAGGGCTACAGCTTATATCCTTTCTTCTTGATCACTTAGATTTCTTTGTGTTATGAAAGTGGCTTGTCATTTATCTGCTAAGATTGCTTATTTTATAACTTTCTGTTACTTACCTTGATAATTTGCAAAGTCCAGTTAGACAGTGAATAGCTAGTTTACTTAAACTCCTGGTGTTTTATTGCTTAAAAAAAGGATATTTAATCTGTTTTAACGATCTTTCTGAATGATACCTTTTACTTTTTTTCTTTTTATGGTGAGTTCTTTTGTTTGTTTAAATAGCTCTCAAAAGCAATTATAGTAAAATTTGGAATTTTCTGGCTTTTCATGACCATATGTAAAATAGCATGATAAGCTAGTAAATAATATAGGATTCACAATTAGATCTATCATGTATGTGTCTCAGGGATAATATTTTTGTCTAATGAACATTCAAGTTTAAATAGCAAAAATGCAAAACAGTATGGCGTTACCTATGTAACGCTAGTTACATATGTTTTGTGATCATGCTGAAACAGTTTCGAATTTGATATGTCCACTCTTCCTTGTACTGTCTTAGCTAAGGCTCTTTTTTAAGCAAAACTCTATTGCAGATACTAATAATTTTTCAAAATACAAATATTGTGAATATTAAGACAAATGTAAGTTAAGCATCATATACAACCTCAGTGTATGGTAGTTGTTGAACCAGTATTGGTGTCTAATACCAGTATTACTTTATTAAAATTATAACCTTATAAATATTTTATCATAAGAAAGTGAATATGAATTTGAATATGATGTTCCTATGTTTCATGGTACCTGACAGCTCTCCTAAGTTCAACTTTGTAACCTGTTTGTGTCTTGAATGCAGTAGTTTGAGTATCTAATGAGGAAAAAAGACAGCTTGGATTAGGATGCTAACTAGTTCATGCCACCACCTGATGATATTGGCTTCAGTAATACAAAATATATTATTCCCAAACCCTCAAAATATCATAAACACTTAAATTGAATAAATGACACTTAAGTGTTTATGCTAGCACAGACTTCCATGAATAAATGACAAGCTGTGACTGGAGGATGAAAACATCCATGTGTTTAAGGAAGTTAGGTTAATACTCCATCTGATGTCTAAAATTAAGAACAGTAAATTTAAAAACAATACATTACATATTGTAAATTATCAGGTATATATAAAATATTTAAAGTCAATGTGAAAGTATACTACCAATGTTACAGTAAGTGTAAGCATATATAATTAGATATACTGGAAGTAATTGTTTTTCAGAAATGAAAAACTAATAACGTGACTAAATTGTTTCTGGTATCATTGTGGTGTGATTGAATTACTTGGATTTTTATTTTTGCTGTTTGCATTGCATTTATTTCAGGTTGACATGTATTATTTTTGATGAATCTACCAAGTAACTAGGCATGAAGTAAAAATTTTTTCCACACCAGATTCCCCAACCATGAGAATCAAAACCACATTCCCCTTATCCATAGTAGACATATACAAGAAAGGTGACAGGCAAGAGATTTTACTGTCCTTGCAGGTTAATGAGTTAGTTCATTACTCTTGTGGATGCTGAGAAGACAAAGAATCCCTAGGGCAGACACTAAGGGCTTTATAGCAGAGTAGGCATCCTGGCATTTAAGTTTGCATTGCTTCTCTCTGCTGCCAAGTCCCACAGGTGTGATGTCTAGTGCTATAGGGAAGTTGCATCTACTGTTTGCTTTAGCCTCAAGCAACTCTAATCTCAGGAAACCATAACATTTTTTTGTGTGTATTATTGAAAAACCCTCTCAGTGTTTGCCCCAGAGTGGGACATAAGTTTGATTACTTTTGATAACAAGTAAACCATTCCTCAGCCCCAGGGGGGAGACACTGTCTCTGTCTTGTAAGGCCCGTTTCTGTACAAACAACTTTGCAGACATACTCTGGAGCAAATATTGTCGATATGTCGCCCTTGGATGTTTAGAAACCGGAAAGACACTAAGATTGTAGGCCAAATCACTGCCCTACGTTTTGCTTTCCTGCTTTATTATTAACCTGTAAACATAATTGATGCATGTCTAAACAATGACTAGTTTCTTATTCAGAGATTAAAATGAATAAACATCCAGTATTTTAAATTAACAGTAAATTTGGAATTTGTGCAAGCCAAAAATACATCTATAGTTATCCATTTTCATGACTCTAAAATATTCCACTGTCTGAATATGTCATGACTTACTTGCCCATTACATTTATTCATGGGGTTTATTTTCATATTTTTGTTTTTATGAAAATGTTAACTAAGATTTTTATATGTAATGTTTACATGTCAAAAATGCTATAATTTTGCCAATCAGTTGCATTTTGAAGATTAATTTAATGATCATTTTGCCAGTAATTTAAGGAAGATTCAACAGCTCATTGTTCTTGCCATATCCTGCTGTTTATTCTCATTTTTCTGTATTGTTTTATTAATGATTCATGAGAGTTTTTCATGATTCCTGGGTACTAGTTAATATGCATTACTACTGTTGTACTCACTTTGGTTCATGGCTTGCTTTCATTGTTATTTTCATTGCTTTCATTGGGTGTATTTTCATGATTAGAATCCTCTTGGATTAGTCAAATCTGTCATTATAACATTGTGCTGCTTCATTCCTCATTATAAGTGTCTCCTTAAAAATTTGTTATGATAAATACAATTTCTAATACTGAATTCTGTTTTACTTATATATGAAACCGCTTATCAGTTATTATCTACCTACCCATCCATCTATCTGGATAACCAATTACTTAAAATCTGCTTTTACCCAGAGATCTGAAGCAACAGGTCTGTCAAATACACATTTCCATATAAATGAAGAATAAACAAACATACATGCATATATAGAGACTTATCTTCTATTAGGTTCTCTTTGATTTCATTGCCCTTTTTGCATTTCATCTTTTCAAAAATATTCAGTCCCTTTGTGCATTTCTTAGTTAAGTTGTGTTGCTGAGTTTTCTGAATGCTTATAGCAACTGAATATTAATACTTCATCAGCTGCATAGCTAGCAGATGTCTTCTCTGATTCGCTCAGTTGACTTCACTGAGTTGTTTTCTTTATAGTGCAGAATCTTCTAAGTTTAAAATACTTCCACTTGTCTATTTTTGCTTTTATTGCCTGTATTTCTGGTGTATTTCTAAGAAGTCTCTTCTTATGCAGGTGTGTTGTAAAATTTCCCGATGTTTTCCTCTAGTAATTTGGAGGCATCAAGTCAATCTTATTTCTTGCCATTTCCCCCTTTTAGTATTACTGACATTAGTTGTATTTTTTATGGGTTATAGTGTGACATGTAAATGATTGAACAGGGCATACATCACTTCCCCTTCTTTGATGTTATTGGGCCATCTACCATGGCTTTCCAAGGCATATTATCAGGAAACTGGATGGGACCACTATCCATATGAAAAACTAGTGTTGCAGGTGGTGGATTTACTTTATGTGCCACAGTGGCAACACCTCTCACATTTTCTTTATTCATACATCTGGTTGTATTTCTGTTTCTAGACTATTGTGAACACTGATGTAATAAGCATGATATAGCAGGTATGTCTGTAATAAGTTCATTTAATGCCCTTTCGGTGTATATAACATCAGGGGATTGCTGGATTGTATGGTAGTCATGCATTAAAAAAAAGTATCCCGTAATACCATCCCTCTGATTAGCCCGTGGCCTGCCTACAAGTTCAAGCACCTACAAGTTGAAGCACCATGCCTTCAATTAAGTTGCAGTGTTCTTAGTTTTGTTAATTTATTCATTTGAAAGTCATAGCTACGTGGAGTGGGAAGGACATAGATCTCCCATCTACTGTTTCATTCCCCAGGCGACTGAGTGATGAGGGCTGAGCCAGGCTTAAACCAGGAGCCAGGAGCTTCTTCTAGGTCTCTACCTGAGTGAAAGGATCAAATCACTTTTTCCATATTCTGCGGATATCCCTGGCCATTAGCAGGAAGCTGGATCAGAAGTGGAACAGTCAGGACACAAACCAACACCCATATGGGATATAGGCATTGCAACATGGCCACTTAACCCTCTGTGCCACAATGCTAGTCTGAAATTAGAGTTCTGATGAAGAAATTTGAAATTCACGTAGAAATCACCACACAATGACTATCAACACAGTTTTGGAATATTTGGGGATGGACGATGGAGATGATGACCTGATGCCTCTACCAAATGTTAATGTACTGATTTTGTAAAGTTCATTCACAAGTACGACCACAAGGATGACTTTCCTCGTGAAGACAATGGAAAGAAAATAAAGAGAACAGATAAAATGTCTGTTTGAGACCAAGAATTTCTGAAAGTCTACAAAAGAACTAGTTTTTGAGCTTATGGTAGCTGCAAATAACTTTGATATCAAGGGTTGGCTTGATGTTATAGGCAAGATGGTTGTCAATATAGTCAAGGAAAAGTCTCCTGAGGACCTTCAATGTGAAGAGTTGGCTTTTCCTAAGAAGAGGAAGCCAGAATATGAAGACATACCCAGTGGTGTAAAAAAGACATGAAATGTTGTGCCTGACAATTTAACACTGTAAGGATGATCCCCAATACTAGTTGCACTTCTCTGTTTATAATTGCTGCTATTAGGCAAAGAATATGTAAATGCAGCCACAAAACAGTTTTTCTAGTCGAATATTGTCCTCACTGCATGTGTAGTTTCAGTAACATTCCAAACCTGAACTTTCTCTAATACAATTGAGAGTTTCTGTTTTCCGAACAGTGGGTTGATAGAAAGTGACATTTTGGGCATTATTTTTCCTGTAAGGTGATATTAGCTTATTATCCAGTTAAGCTGAATAAGCTTTTAAAGTTGGTATTGTACATAAAATAACTTTCAGAAAGTTTTTTTGAAATAGAATTAAAGTGTTTATTCATGAATTAGACGCTGGAAAAAAGCTGCTTAAAGAAAATGTTTTATTTGAAGTAACTGTCTCTTCACTTACTTGATTGTTTCCTTTGATTTACAAAAGCTTCTGATTTTGACATAATTTTGTTTACCTAGTTTCATATTTAGAGACTAGCCTTTTGGGTTTCCTCCAAAAGGTCATTGTCTACATAATTTTGTGAAGATGTTTGTTTCCTCCTAGCAATCTCACAGTTTCAGTCCGTGTGTTTGTTTTTTATCTGTCCTGCATTGATCTTCTGCAAATGTTGACAGGGATATAATTTATTTCTTTGTTAATTTTTGCCAACACTCATTGATTGAACCTTTCCTTTTGGAACATGTAGCCTTTGCTTTGAGAAACTTCTGGGTTTTACTCTGTTCCAGTGATCTCTAAGTTTTTATTTCAGTATCATGGTGTCTTAATTATCATAGCAGTTTAGGATGCTTTAAAATCAGACATACTGATGGTCTACCTTTATCTCACTTCTTTCCCAAGGATTGGTTTGGCATTTCTGTGTATTTTGTGGTTTAATATTAATTTTAGCTTTTAAAAAAATATTTTGTAATGAATGCCATTTATACCTTGTTTGTGATTTCATTAAATCTATAGGTTTCATTAAATCTATAGGCACATGGAACATTCTCCAGGATTGACCATATTATAAGCCACAAAACAAGCCTCAGCAACATTTTAGAAAATCAAAATTATACCATGCATCTTGTCAGACCATCATGGGGTGAAACTGGAGAGCAAGAAGCCAGAATACCCCAGAAGACATTCAGATACCTAGGGACTGAATGATATACTGCTAAATAAGTAATGGATTATAGAGGGAATCAAACAGGAAGCTAAAAACTTGCTTAAAACAACTGAAGGTATCAACACAGCATATGAAAATGTATGAGATATGATCAAGACAGTGTTAAGAGGAAAGTTCATCTCAGTCAATGCATGTTAAGAAATTAGAAAAGTGCCAAGTAAATGAACTAACCTTAAAATTGAAGGAGCTAGAAAAACAATAGCAAAGCAATTCCAAGATTAGCAGGAAAAAAGAAATAACCAAACTAAGCAAGGAAATAAATCAGAGACCTAAAGAACAGAATATACAATTAATGAGTCAAAGAGAATTATAAATACAGAAAGAGAGGCAGCGAGATCATCAGCACACTGGTCCCTTTCCCAGAAGGCTGCAAAGGCCAGGGCTGGCCAGGCTGAAGGCAGGTACCAGGAGCTTTTTTTAGGTCTTTCACATGTGTGGCAGGGACCCCAACACTTTAGCTGTGTTCTGTTCCATTTTCCAGGCAGGAGGCTAGAACAGAAGCAGAACAGCTAGAATAAGAACAGAATCCATATAGGATGCTGGTATTGCAGGTGGAAGTTTTTCCCACTATACCATGATGCCAGTCCCCAACAAGAACAATATTGTCATGTGTGTTTTTGTATATTAATAACAATACAATGTTGCTGCTTTTTTTGTTATGTTGGTTTTGTATCCTGTGGATGAAATTAGTCTATCATTTATTAACTTTTTGATAACTTGTTCAGATTTTCAAGTGTATGAAATGTCTTCTGCACATCTAGACACTTTGATACTCACTTTTCTTATTTTTATGGCCTTTATGTCCTTCACTAATATTTCTTATTAATTCTTCTAACATAATATTAAGTAACTAGTAAGATGAGTATCTTGTCTAATTTCAGATATCAGGGGAAATGCTTTTCAGTTTTTCAGAATCCAGTACAACATCAGCTTAGATTTGCAATATAAAACCTTTATAATTTGGGGATATATTTCTTCTATCCCTACTTTGCTACAGTTTTATCATGGAGAGATGTTGAATACCAGGTGCTTTCTCTGCAGATAGAGTCCTCCACAGGTTCCACTCCAGTGGCTGTGTCAAGTAGCTTCTACAATTCTAGGATCTGAGTTGCAGACTTCAGAGTACCTTACCTGTGTCCCATAGGTTGATAACAGATTAGCCATAGCAGTTCTAACAGTCCATCAATGAGATGCAGATAAGGCCTTCCCCAGTCCCCACAGATGAACACAGATGCCCTTGTCTTACAGAACAAACTGACTCTGGGTCTATGGATGCACTAAGTAGACGTGATCCAGACTTTGGAAAGATTTTCTCAACTGCGGTATAGCCAAGCTTACAATATCTCAGAACTATGAAAATTAGTAACACCGTTGGAACATTTTTCCCCATATTGGGATCTCTACATATCATCAAATGACTCTCCCAGCTCCAAGTGCTGATGTAGTGTGACAGCAAGGTATGGCCCCCTCCACTGAACCCCACCACATCAAATAAAAGAAAAAGGGAAGAACTGAAATGTTTTTCCAATTCACCTCTATACTTTGACCCTACTCTCCCTAATAAGAGGCCCATAAAGGTGTGAATAACTTGCAAATATGTAAATAATATTTAAATGTAAAATTAAAAGTTAAGGACAAATGGACTCAGAGCTGAGGGGTTTCCATTTTTTTAAGATAAACTCATTGAGTCAGTGGAATATAGCTACAGTAGTCAGTTATTGAACAGCAGAGTTCAGTGAGATCTTGCCTAGGTCCCACACAGAGATTATACATATTAGAGATAGAGATTGTTAGTAGGTGCAGGTGTAGGACACAGAAATACAGATAGGATCTTCTCTACACCTCTAATAGTTACAGAGCCTCGGGATGCCCTTACTTGGGTCTCAGAGTGAGTGAGGCTTTTTCTGAGGATGTACCTAGGGTCTTCCAGACCTCACCAGTGACTCTGACTCCAACAACCACAGTTTGAAACTGCTTGCTGTAAAAATAAAGGGGGGGCTGGGGAGTAAGAGAGGCAATTACCCCAGGGTACCCAACAGTGTATTGGGGCTTGTGTCCTGCTCACTCAGAGTCCTGTGTCAACAGATGCCAAAAAGAACCTGAAAGTTCTAGCCATCTGGGCTTGCACACTGACTGCTGCAGCTGTCCAACCATCGGAGGCATAGCAGAATCTCATGGATTGTTCAGGGGCAGTAAGCTTGGCTCCAGAACTTGTCATATACAAGTTGGAGAGAGGCTTACTCTGTCCCGTGAAGCACCCTGGCTTGAGTTCTGGGAACTTAATGGTGGCAGTGGGACTGCTTGTTCTTCCTTATGACAGAGTGGAGTTCAACAGCAGGTCTGTGACAGCAGCTTGCATCTTTTTTGGCTTTGGTGAGGGAGAGAGGCAATGGGGCTCATTTCTTAGAGCAGAAGAGTTCCTCAGACCCTGGTGGATTCCATAGACCTTAGAAAAGGTTGGTGAGCACTGTGGATTTCTCCTGCAGTTCCAGCTATTTGTCTGTGGCGATGCTAGGTGTCAAGAAACTTTTCCATACTTTTTTTCTGGCGAGACAGAGTCCACTTTGGCCAAAGCACTGCGGTAGGATGTGTGGTTGTGCCCTGTTCTCTGCTAGCTTTTGAAACATTTGTGTTGTTCAAACTTCCTGTTACTTTTTTACTGAGGTTTTCCCTCAGTCAGTTTTCAGAAACACAATTCCTCCTTGGTTGCTTGGCTATTTCTCGCGGTAGGGTAGGGCGCCTCTCTTTTCAGCCATGCAGTGTGTGAGCTCTCCAAGTTCCATATGTTGCCTTTGCATTTTTCATGTTACTTTTATCTGTTTACTAGTTTCCTGTAGTTTCTGCATGTTTATGTAATCTGTGGGGAATGGCAGATATTTCTCTTTTTATGGATTTCTTTGTTTCTCTTTTTTTTCTTATATAAGGTGAACAGATCAGATGTATTTCACAACACAGCCGGGAGGACAGTGGTACTTACCACCCAATCCCAACTCCCACATTCTCACCTGCCCTCCTCTGTTTCATTAATTTCTAAAATTGTTTTTATAGTGACACTGTCAGCATGTTTGTCTTAATCTTACATTATTGGTTGGACTTACATGTTCTGGCTAGTAAGTTAATGATTGTATTCGTATTTTCACTGATTTTTGAAGAAAATGCTTTTAGCATTCAGGCTGATTATTTTGATTTTATTGGTTTTTAATATGCCATTTTGCAGATAAGAATGTTTACCTTTGCTTAAATAAAAATTTGAGCTTCAGGGGTGTAGTGATTTTTTTCTAATTCATAAGCTTTATTAGCCATTTATAACTTGGTGTGACCAACCATCTGGAGTATATTAGGGGCTCAGTACATTTTTCCAATTCTTAAAATAGTGATATTTTTAAAATTTATTTTCTTGTTTTCCATTATACTGTTTTGTAGGCATAGGGCTTCCCCCCATACCCACCATTTCCTCCCTCCAAAAATGAGCTGTTGCATGGTATGTAAAATTTTGTACACCTTTTCCTGCATTTCTAGAAATGATCTAATTCTTCATATTAACCTGCTAATTTATATAATTGCATGATTATATTTTTCTGATGCTAAACCAGTGTTACATTTCTAAGTTTTCATATGGGGAGGCAGGGACAGATGGCAAGAGATATGGCAAATACTGCTTTTATTATGAAAAGTATGTAGAAGATTTTATTTTATTAATCAAGATGTATGTGACATCAAGCTGGAGTCACTCTTTTTCTCCTTAAAAGCTGAAGTTTGAAAACTGGAGCAATAATTTACAGAAAATAAAAATATGCATTCAACATGTGCTAAAATTTTACATTGCAACGTAGTGCATAAAATGATGAACTTTTTAATTTTGTGAAGAAACAAAGAAGCTGATGACAGAATTTTAATCGGTAGCTAAAACTTTCTGTGAAAGTTGCCAGTGACACAGTTTCTGTGAAAAAGTTAGTTGTAAATATTAGCTTAATAATGGATGTAGATTCCTAATTCTAAACTGCAGGTTGTAAGTGGTCATGCTGCTTGAAGTTTCTTGAAAATGGTCTTTGAATATTTTTGTGGTATTGCGTGTATGTTATTTCATAGAATATTCACTGACTTTCCATGAAATCTATATTTGACAAATTGTATTCTTGGGTTAAGAATAGGATCAGATCTTTCCCTTGCTCTGCAAATCCTAGAGGCAATTGTTGCCTCAGAAGGAAACAATCATTTAACAGTGCACATGGGAAAGATATCTGTAAGTTACACTTGCACATGCACTCACACAAAAGGTTGGATTCCTTGATCAATTTCCAAGGCACTCTGATGGGTAGGAAAATATTTTTAAATTTGACATTGATAAATGTAGAAGAGTTGTAGAAAATTAAAATAGTATATTATAATTGCCCACTGATGGTTTTACTGTAATGATAACTACAGTGCATGAAACTTATGAACTCTGGATTGTGGTTATTCATAAAATTATCATTAGGGTTACTTTGCTGGTTCCACTTATATGAAACAACAATGCTTAATGTATCTGGTATCTATGTTATAGTTATTATTTGGGGAATTTTTTTAATCCAATTGCTAATTCTGTGCATATTCATTACAGATTCATATCGCCAATATGTGTATCTTTCACATTAACATTGGCTAATTACAGAACGAAGAATTAAACTAAACCAGTTTTATTTTTTTAAAGATTTATTTATTTTTATTACAAAGTCTGATATACAGAGAGGAGGAGAGTCAGGAAGATTTTTCATCCAATGATTCACTCCCCAAGTGACTGCAATGGCCCAATGCTGTGCCGATCCGAAGCCAGGAGCCAGGAACTTCCTCCAGGTCTCCCACACTGGTGCAGGATCCCAAAGCTTTGGGCCATCCTCGACTGCTTTCCCAGGCCACAAGCAGGGAGCTGGATGGGAAGTGGAGCTGCCGGAATTAGAACCGGCGCCCATATGGGATTTCGGCCCTTCTAAGGTGAGGACTTTACTGCTAGGCCACCGCGCCGGGGCCACGAAGAATTAAACTAAACCAGTTTTAAGCCAGAATTAGCTTAAACCAATTTTACTTTTTTCCCCAAGATTAAACTGTTTGTACATGTAAATGGTGATAGTATTATTGGCTTGGGCCAAATGTAAATTTGTAGCATAATTGTTCCTTCTGATAACTACCAAATGTTTAATTTTAGCTGTGCAGCCATGGGGAAAAAATATCAATTGGATAAATAATAATTTTACATATTTACCACATATTTTCTTTTGTATCTTAATCCCTCTTTTCGTGCTCCCCTCTGTTTGACCACATTCTCCTGCTTACCCGTATGCCTCGAAGGTCTTGCATATATCACTGCTCAGGGCTCATATGTGAGTGACTGTATTTGGACCAGTCTCTTGGAGCTACTGTGTTCAGTAGAAGAAGCCTATGGTGGATATACCCACTGTTTTCTGTTTTCATTATAATTTTGGCTTCCAAGAAGTATATTTTTCTAGATTTATATATTTTTTATTGGAAAGGCAAATCTGTTGAGAGAAGATGGCACAGAAATATCTTCTGTTTACTGATTCACTCTCCAAATGGCCAAAACAGCTGGAGCTGAGCCAATCTGAAGCCAGGAGCCAAGAGCCTCCTGCAGGTTGCTCGCAGGTGTGCAGGGCCCGAGGAGTTTGGGAAATCCTCTTACGCTTTCCCAGGCAATAAGTAGGGATCTGGATGAAAAGTGGAACAGCTGGACATAAACTGGCACCCATGTTGGGTCCTGGTGCTTGCAGGGCCAATTGAGCCATCAGCCAAGGCCCTGCACGGTGTTCTAAGGCACATTGCTCCTGCTGTACACCCTAGTCACCTTTAAGGAAAGGGAAGGGTAATAGAAACAATGGTATCCTGCAAATGCATTTAGATTGAACTGAAGTGACAAGGACATTCTGAGATTTCTTATCTGAAAGAAGTGAATACTGATGATTCAGGATCTTTGTAAGATTTCATTGTCGGTTCATTTGTAATGACAGCAAGTGAAACTTATTTGTCCATTCTTCAGGAACTATACAATTTAGGCAGAACTTCTTCCATAATATAAAATTTTCACCACGTGGATGTCATACTTTTTGGCGATGATATGGAATATGTAGTGGGTTCAGTGATAAAGTCAGAAGGCTGGGGCCTAATGCCAACTGAGTTTTATATATTTTCCTGTGGAAATCCTGTCTCAGAAAAAAAATTTGTTGATTAAAATTTTATCCAGATCACTAATGACACTAGCCATGAGCTAGAGAATAAAGTGAAAATTTGTGTATGAGTTACATTCCTGACTAACAGTTTTTCCCTATAGTGTAACATAGCAAGTCCTTTGCTGCATTCACTTTGCAAAGTACTATACTATATGACTCATGTCTACCATTGTTTGGCAGAGATGGGATAATGTGTCAGATAAACTATTGGTTCTGCTAACTATTAAGATGGGATCAGATTTTTGTGACTCACTGAAGATATAGCCATTTGCCATTAATGCTAATAAGTTTTAAAATTTTTCCAATACCTTTGAAACAAATAATTTTCTGTATCTACATGTTTTATATAAAATATTTGCTTGACTACAAAATGCAATCAGCTACCCCATCTGCAAAATTATGGAAGTGCTTCAGGAAATTACAACAGAAAGAAGATATAAGGCTCAATTTATTTTTGTTAGATTAATCTGAAAATATAAGTAAAATTACGAAACAAAACATTGCATAAGCATAACCTCATAGATTGGTGTGATCCTTTACATTTTTAATCATTTACATGTCATAAATTGCTTTACCCCATAAGAATCTCCTGATACATAGGATGAAAGTGGTGCTATTTCTATTTTGTATAGCACAGAACTTCATGCATAGTAACTCAGGAATGCAATCTTAAAAAAAAATTTCTGTTTTAGCACTTTACTTTTCATTAAACCAAGAGGAGAAATAAAGTGCTTATTGAGAGTCAACACTGCTCTAGCTGTTTTACAAGAATCATCTTCTTTAATTCTCTTGTTAACTCTCCAGAGTTGCTGATCATTATTTTTTATTTTATTATGTTTACAAATAAGAGCAAGAAGATTTGTAGAGGTTAATTATTGTCCAATAAAAATGTGTGGTGAATTATATGTAGGGGTGTATATGTATGTATATGTATGTGATGTCAGAATTGACTATTGCCAGAAGTTCCCGTTTTTCCAGGATGTTACATGAACTACCAGTTGGTCCATCATCAACAGTTCTTTCATAAGCTACTACATGTCTGTGATCCAGTCTCTGGGTTCTCATGTAGATTCTCTCTGCCATGTGGTACACATAGGTGACCTTGGCCACAGAAGTAGTAATTGTGTCTTAAAAAAGTGACTGAGGTAGTCTTTTGCCTGGGAGTCTCATCCTATTAAAACCTTTGTGACGCATTAAATTTAAATTTATAAGTACCACATCCGTATAAACAACAATTAAGAAGATTGTGAAATTTTAGTCCACTTACTATAAAATACTAAATACAAAAAAGTTCTACTTTCACACAAAACACCAGGTATTTATTATAATAGTATTTTTTCCTTTCCTTTTTCCTGTTATTGTTCAAAATAAGTATCTTCACAATAAGAAACTACAGGAACTAAATAGGGAGTCTTATCTTTTGCAGTAAGTTGATGCATTGATGATTGGTTATTGATGTTGGCTTTTCTTCTTCTAAATAAAATGCAAAAGTCACCATAATCGGAATTGCAGTATCTACATATAATACTCAAAATAAATATGTTCTGTAAATGTATGCTTGAAATCCTTCTGACAATGGTACTAACAAACTAGAAATGTTTTACTTTTTTTAATATTAACTGTTAGTTTGGATGTTTTCTGAAAGATATGAATTATGTATTTTTTTGTGTTGTTAACTCAATATTTAAGCCTCATTCCACTGTCAATCTACAGTAGCTTAATGGAATATTAACCATGAATGTATGTGGGAAACTTTTGAGAGCTGTTTTTTTTTGTTGTTGTTGTTGTTGTTGTTTGGAGTATATACTTTGTTTTAACATGAACACAAATTTCTCAGAGTTGCATGCCTTTTCTAGTTCTACCTTGCTTTCATGCCTGATTGACCACATTCCTGATGGCTTTTTAGTCAGGTTAGCCCAGGTATTACTCCTTCGAAGTACAAATTTAACAGTCAATATTAGCTATTGAGGTACCCAATTCCTCCTAATTTCTCTGTGAAAGTTAGCTCTTCTGTGAATAGACTCATGTATCTGGGAATCTAGCTAAGACACTTTGTAAACCTTAGGGCTTACCTTACTATCAAACTTATAGGAGACCTGTGAAGTAACATTTTTGGTGGTTAATTAGAATTAACTCGAAAGTGTGGGAGTTAGAACAACTTGCAAAGGGATATTTTTTCCTGTGTAGATAGAATTTAGGCTGACCGTGAATGGATCATTAATTTGGCATTCATTGCCTGTTAATGAGTGGTAGACTTTTAAGTTAAAAAGTATTTGGTGATTACGTCAGTAGTGCCTTCATATTGATGAGTATCTCTTACTTAAGCATAAAACAGAGTGGAGGGTGAAGTGGCACATATGGGCATATCAGCCTTGGTGTCTGAGTTCTTTGTATACTTTTGCTTTGCTGACTTTTATGCAGGAGAGTCAAAAGCATCATTTGAATGAGTACGATAATAAAAAAGAATACAAGGCAGTTGGTTCCAATGACCTTTTTAATATCTAAATATAATATAATATCTAAATATGAGTAACTACTGTTGAAAAGCATGTGTCTATCTGCTTTAGCTAGAAGTAAATGCTAAAATAAGAGGTCATACATATGTTGGCATAGTGATTCTTAAAAATCTGCCCTTTGACCCATATGAATAATAACACCATGACTTTTGGGAAACTATAGAGAAAGCAACCATTCTGTTTTCCCATTTCATAATCTTGGTTACCCATTAGGATTATGAATTATTGAAATACTTCACAGTTTTGTAGAAGGTAAATCAATAAGCTATTTTCCAGTAGGTGGTTCAAAACACACACACACACACACACACACACACACACACATACACATACACTTTTATATCTCTGTTTTCCATTAATGTATTACCACTGATCTTTTGTTTTTTATAAATGGCTTAAGATATAACACATAATCACAGAAACCTAGTAATCACAACAGTTTATTGATGTGGTACCAACTCTTGTGACATGTTCCATTTTCCTTCATTTACATTCTGTTATTTCTCCTCTGTTATTTTTTAGTGTTAATTCATTTTAATATATTTGTAAGAGTCACACACATACAAGGCTGGTAAGGTAAGAGAGAAAGAGAAGAGACTGATTGAGAATCAATAGTCCTTGTAATGATTTCTTCCACTAATGCCTAGAAACTTGAGAGCCATTACAGACAAGCCAGGATCCAGGGACCATATCTAGGTCTCCCCTGTGAATAACAAAGTCAAATATGTAAGCCATCATCCACTTAGGATACATTTTATTAGGAAGCTGGAATGGGAATGGAAGGTGGGTGTTTTGATATGGGTGTACTTACATCACAAGTAGCAAACTATCCCACAGTGACACAATACTTGTCTCAATTTGCCATTATTCATGTCAGTGTAAACATAGAATGTGGTCTAGGTAACTTTTGATATTAATTATTATCACATAATTGGAATATTTTCTTATATTTGTATACCTTTCCCAAAAAGAATTGGAACAGAAAAGTGGATCTTGAATGCACAAAAACTATGGAACAGAATCTGCCCTTTTCTTAAAGATTAAACTTTATATACCTTCTTGAAAACCTTCATATAAATTTATCAGCTCCTGAGTTTACACTGCTTTTTTCTTTTCCATGCTTTTATAATATTGCACACGTACCTTAATCAACATATGTAATACATTTTGTGTTTAGCAGCTGTGAGTTAACTCTGGGTACAGGGGAAAAAAAAGATCTAATTCATTGTTGAATTTCCAGTGTCTGCAGTAGTACCTGCCATAAAGGAAGTTATATTATTGTGGTGACAGAACAGGGTTATAATCACAAACAAATGAAAAATACTTTTGGTAACATAATAAATAAACAGGCAATAAATTTTTATGTTACTGAGATAACTACTTCAAAATTCAGTTTTGTTTTAACTCAGGATACATAACACTACTCTGTAAACCAGCACTTTCATTTTTACAACAATGATAAAATTTTTATAACCAATAGCTACTTTGTATTACTAGAATACTTATTTTTATAAAGCCCCAAAGTGCTTTATAGAGAATGATATAGCATTGTAATTACAATGTTTTGAAGGACAAATAACTTACTAACAATTTCTTATAGTTCATTAGTATCTACACAAATAACATACTGGATATCTGTGACATTATGTGAACTAGCCACTAGCAAATAAAACTGAAATCCCACACAAGTGGTATGACCTACTGAAATATCACAGCTGATTATTCATTATGGTATATGATTTTAGATAGGATAGGCATCGAATCTCCAACTGCCTTGCTTCTGTCAAAAGAAATTAATGACAGGAAGAGAATTTGAATGAAGTTGGTTGGTCTATTCCAAGGAATCTAATACTATAACAGAATGTGCCGGGGAGTCATCTAAATAATCATCTAAATTCAGGGCAGAATTTGGTGGACAAGACAGTTTCATGCCTATGAGAGGGGTTGTTTCAGGATTCTTCTCAATGCTGGAAAATTACATTAACATTTACCTACCCTTAGGTTCTTTCTCTGTTTCTCTCTCGCTCTCCTTTTTAAAAGATTTAATTATTTTTATTGGAAGGCTAGATATGCAGATAGGGTGTGAGACAGAGAGAAAGATCTTCCATCCATTGATGCACTCCCCAAGCAGCCTCAATGGCCTGAGCTGAGCTGATCCAAGCCAGGAGCCTCCTTTGGGTCTCCCACAAGGGTCCCAATGCTTTGGGCCTCAACTGCTTTCCCAGGCCACAAGCAGGGAGCTGGATGGGAAGCAGGGCCACCAGTATCAGAACTGGTGCCCATATGGGATTCCAGCACATTTGAAGCAAGGACTTTAGCTGCTAGGCTACCACTCCGGGTCCTTCTCTCTTTTTAATTCTGTATTTGTCATGATGCAGTTCCTTAGGCTCAGGGATTTCTTCACTTTCGCTCTCCCCACCCCATCCCCCACTGTTTTCTCCTATATTATAACTAGAGTGTACTCCAACAGCAGTGACAAGCACATCATTCTTTTATTTAAGCGTGTTGTGACATTGTAGGCATCGATAATGATAGAAAAGTCCAGAATTCTATTGACAAGGTATATTCAATAATTCTTTGTAAGTCTATCTTTGATTCAAGAGTTGAGATATATACTGTAATGTGTCTCCACTTCCTGGTATACTTGCCTCTATGATTTCTATAGATAAACATATGCATATACATGCTTACCTCTATATCTGTTGCTCTTGAATATTGCATGAATGTTGTCTTAAATCAGAGAACATATATTTGTCATTTGGGGATTGGTTTATTTTACTGAGTATAATGGTCTCTAGTTGGGACCATTTTGTTGCAAATGGTGGGAGGGCAACAGGAGGGATGTAATGAGTAGTTGCTCAGCAGTAATATCCTTAGGTCAGTTCATCTAAATTCATGACTTATACTGTGTCAGCATGTACCAGTAGCCCAGCAAATACTCACCTCATGTTCATAGTCTACAAGACTGCTGAGGAAAATCGACATTACTCCAGCTGTAGGCAAAGAAGCATGAACTTAAAGTCTTCACTCCACTGACACAGAGCTGTGTATTCCTTAAAACTTATTTAGACAAGGATCTCTTATCATGGAGGTTAAGAAAGCTTTTCTTTCAGAGGTTAACAATTTGAAGTCTGAAACTTAGTATTAACATAGAAAATAGAATATTCAGATCAGAAAGAATATTTTGCTCAGGAAGCTGCATGATGGCTCAACTGGCTAATCCTCCACCTGAAGGGCCAGCAGCCCATATGCACGTTGGTTTCTGTCCCAGCTGTTCCACTTCCAATCTCTCTTCCTGCTTGTGGCCTGGAAAACCAAAGCC
This sequence comes from Ochotona curzoniae, assembly GCF_017591425.1. NCBI lineage: Eukaryota > Metazoa > Chordata > Mammalia > Lagomorpha > Ochotonidae > Ochotona > Ochotona curzoniae. The sequence continues at coordinate 67,468,063 of NW_024466599.1, forward strand.
TTGGGCCCCTACACCTACTTGGGAGATCTGAAAGAGATTCCTTGCCTCTGGCATCAAATCAGTTTAACTCTGGCAGTTGTGGTGATTTTGCGAGTGAACCAGTGGATGGAACATCTTTCTCTCCCCATATTTTCTTCTCTCTGTAAATCTGCCTTTCTGATAAATATAAATAAATATTTTTAAAATATTTTGTTCAACAACTTGAGTAAAGGAGGAAAAGTTTTTGTTTTTAAATTTTGTTTGAGTGAGTGCAAATGAGAGAAAGAGTAAGAGCCCCTTTATCTGTTGGCTGATGCCCCTAAGAGCTCCAGGCTGCAAGGTGTGAGTTGGACAGAATGCAGGAACTGGGAATTCAATTCAGTTCTCCTTTGTAACTGTCACAAACCCAGCAACTTAAGCCATCATCATTGCCTTTTAGGATATGCATCAGTGGAAAGTTTGAGTCAAGAGCCTGAACGGGCAATTGGATTCATGGACTCAATGTGGGGCATGCACATCTTACTGGGTAGGCTAGTTCGGCTGGTATAGTAGTTTTATGTGACCCAGAGTTGGACAATCAGCCTAGGTCAATGTAAGATGGCTACGGAAAATTAAATGAAGCCAATCTTGGCAGAGGCAGAGGATATTGGGGGGTTTTGCTTTTACCTTTGTAGTAACAAACTTTGAATAGTTTAAACCTTACAATTGCAATGTGTATGAATTTATGCAAGAAAGTTGAGGTTTGGACAAATGAAATAGTAGAGCAAGCCAGAAGCAATGGCAACACATTCAATAATAGATATGGATGCCTAATTGCTGAGATGGCAGGATGTATTTTAGAATACTGTGGTACCGAATTCTCAAGTCAGTAAACATAGTACATTTTATGAAAGTAATGAAGAGATTTGTTTGAGTTTCTTGATAGTTTTTTGGATTGTCAATACTTCAGGTGCATAGAGATCTGCACTGATATGTTGTTCCTGCAGTGATTCTCTGATATTTGCCATTCTGCTGTCAGTTTCTGGGCTAAACCTCCATCACTGGGCATAAACTAATCCTTGTATTCACAGAATGGACTTTCTAATCTCATTCTTGAGATCAAAAAATCAGTTATAAGGAATCTTTTTTTTTAGAGGGCTATCGCTCGGTAGTAATAGTGAATCAAACGGAACCATCTACAATGTCTTATTTGGTTTCATTAAAATGATATGTTTGTGATTTCTAGGTATCTGGCCAACAAAGAATTTTTGCTGGGAAATACTTTAGATGCAAATATAAATAGAGTTAAAAATGATTATAATTTGTATGTGAGTTCTTAGGAACTTCAGTAGCACTCACAACAGGCTTGCTTTAAACAAATTTTATATTGAAATCTTAGTAGAGAGAATTTTATGTGTGTTTTCTTCTTTTCATGCAAATGTTAACCCTATCTACAACCATGTTCAAGTATCACAATGAAGAAGTTAATACTGATACACCACTAACAACTAAACCTTTAACTTTTTGCATATTATTAGTTTTGATGCTATCATTATTTTCTGTTTAAAGATCTAACTTGGGACCTCCGCTTGCATTTAGTTACATATTTTTATTTTCTTTAAAGTGTGAGTTCCTCGGCATTTTAATGACATTGACACAATCAAAAAATGATAGCCAGCGTGTTTGTGGAATGTCCCTCTATTTGGTTTTTTTGCAATTTATGTGAACTTTTATGAAAATATTATAAAATTCATGTGCCTGTCTCAATGTATCAAATTAGAAAATACAGATATCAGTATGTGGTATCACAGGTGACATAAATCTTAACCATCTGATTAGAATTCACTTTGTTTTGCATTAGCCTTTGAAAGATTGGTGTTTCCCTTTGTAATTAAGACATATATCAGGGGAGACAATTAGTAGTTGTGGAAATATCTTCCTTTGCCCCAAACTGTCACCGAAGCACTTTAATAACAACAACTGGTGAGTGACATAATTATTACTGTGGTGTTCTAGATGGAATTCTTACACATTGCCTTCTCTTGCAGGTTATCAGTGGAAATTCTTCTGTAATGTAACTGTTCCCTCTTTTCAGTTTTTAAATAACTTGTGTCAGTGTAAAATCAGCAATTTTTCCTTTTTTCACTAACTCAGTATTATATTTGGTTGTTAAAATGAGTTCAGCTCGGAATAAAGGGAACTCATTTAAATTTCCTTCTATATAAGATTCATTTCTTGGGCCCGGCGCGGTGGCACAGTGGTTAAGGTCCTCGCCTTGCACGCCTGGGATCCCATATGGGCACCGGTTCTATCCCTGGCAGCCCTACTTACCTTCCAGCTCCCTGCCTGTGGCCTGGGAAAGCAGTCAAGGACGGCCCATAGCTTTGGGACCCTGCACCCACGTGGGAGACCCGGAAGAGTCTCCTGGCTTCAGATTGGCATAGTATCAGCCATTGCACTCACTTGGGGAGTGAATCATGGGAAGGAAGATCTTCCTCTCTGTCTCTCCTCTCTGTATATCCGCCTTTCCAATAAAAACATAATAAAAATAAAAGATTCATTTCTTCCTTCCTACATCCTTCCATCCCCTCTCTCATCTCTCTCCCTTATTTCCTTCCTGCTTGCTTATTTCCAACCTTTTACATTTTGTATCACAGCATTTCCCAGGAGCCTGTTCATTTCTGCTGTCCCGGTTCTTGAATCAACTGTTACTTCAACAAGCTCTGATTTCTTCTTTTGAGCAACTGGAAAGTAAAATTTGGCTCCTCTGTACAATAAGTATTCCAGGGTGTTGCTGCCTCATGTCTCTCTCGACAGGATTAAGATACATATAATTCAGGCACAATATATACTCACATTTTTATTCCTGTATATATCTGATTCTGTGTATATCTGTTTTATTCATAACTCCTGGGATTCTTGCAACCTCCTCACTTTCCTGGTCAGTGAATTGTAAAACATTGTTCTTATTAGGTGCAGTGTATTTATTTCTTCAACTACTGCATTATCTTAAAACCATATTCCCATGAGAAAAGTAATAACTACATTACAGTAATTAGGTAAAATGCTTTTGTTTTTGCCTTTTCATATGTAAGCAAAAATATTTTCTCTATTTAAATTATTTTATTTATGCCTCAGTGTGGTTGTTAGTCATGAGTTGTGTATTTCTATATTATGGATCATATTTTATTTTGAATTCTCCTCTCATCCTCCTTACTTCCTTTAAAAACCTTACATGTTGTCATTCTGATTTTGTGGTGGGTAGTTTTGAGTGTTTGGAAATTCATAAAATCTTCCTCTTCTGCCCACTATCAGAGTTAGAATAGAAAACATTGACATCAGCTGCAAAATTCCCTTGTATTCTCATTTGAAGATGACCTGTGCCTCTACCCCCAGACCCCAGTAATCACGGATCTGCTTTTTATTTCTACATTTTATGATTTTACCAGATTAGATATTTGTATTCCAAAATTAATTATAAATTGAATCATAAAATAAGTCTTCTTGGTCGATTCAGTCATGTTTTGCATCATTTAACAATCATTCTGAAATTTTTTTATAATTGGTTTTTTATTGTACAGCTTTTTCAAACTTTCTTTTTTCCTTTATTATTTCCAATGATACAGTTTTGTAAGTATAGGGATTTCTCCTCTTCTTTCTTTCCTCCCTCCCCATTTTCCTCTCCCACCAATTTCCCCAGTATTATCCTGGTAGTATAGTCCTTCAGTAACAGTTACAAGTTAAACATTCTGCTATTTATGCATACCGTGGTATTGTAGGTATGGGTAAAGTTAAAAATTCCAATACCATACTGTCAAGGTATATTATCTATTTCATTGGGAGTCTTCTTTTTATTCAGTAGAGAAATATACTGCAATGTATTTGCATTCCTGGTATGCTCGCCTCCATTATATTGTTCGTCTTTGAGAATATATGCACACTTACCTCTATGTCTATTTGTTATATATTCTGCATGAATATCAGAGAACATATGGTGTTCGTCCATTCTTCAATTTCTAAGCAGAGTTCTGTGTTTATAGCACAGTATGTTTGTTTACCCACTTACCCATAGAAGCCATTTGAGTTGGTTTCTGGTTTTATATGAACAGCTGTTAAAGACTTTAATATGACATTTTTACTCTTTAAGTTTCATTTTTCTTGGATTAAAAAAATCTAGAAATGTATTACCTGAGTCATGTGGCAAGAATCTTTCACAGTGAAACTGGCACATTGTTTTTTCAAAATGGTTGTTTCATTCATATTAGCAAAACATGAGCATTTCAATTGTTTTGAATCATTGTCAGTACTTTGTAGTTGTTGTGTGTGTGTAATTCTCACACAAAATGGGCATGGTGGTATTCTCTTGCATTTTAATTTGTGTTTCCCAAATGACATGATCCTAAGCACCATTTTGTGTTTAGTAGCCACCCATACCTCTTCTAAGTCAGTATTAGCTCTTCGGATCTTATGCTCATTTAAATCTCAGTTGTTTCTACTTTGTTGAGTTTTGAAGACTGTTTGAATGAGTATTTTTCATCCATAATTACTAAAGATATTAATCAGCTGTCATTGCTTAGTGTTTTGTTTCTGTGTTTACACAATGATATGAGCAGAGAAGTATTCTTTTTTGGAGTCTTGCAAAACTGACATGAATTCTTTGTTAAGGGCTTGATAGATTTTTACCAGTAAAAGGTACTATGTATAGCGCTTTAATAAGGACTTTTTTCTGAATTTTAGTTTACTACATTTAATACGTATAGGATCATTTACATGTCTATGTTATACTCAGTATAAATTAACAACATGTGTTAGAGAATGTATGCATTTTATTTAAGTTGAATTTGGGGCTGCACATCGCTTTTTCTAGCCATTCTTATTTTAATATTGGTAAGTTTTTTTCTCTCATTCATAGTATTTGTAAATTATGTCTTTTATTTTCTAGGCTGAGAAATTTTCATTTTTCTCAGTTCTTCTAAGAACCATTTGTTTTGTCCATTGCTGCTTTGGATTTCTTTAACTCCTATTTATTACATCCTTTCTCTGATTGTTTTTGGCTTTATTTTTTCCTTTTATTTTTGTAGATTTATTTACTTATTTGAAAAGCAAACGAACAAAGAGGCAGACAGACAGAATTGTAGACTCAAAGAATCAGATACCTTCCAATTTGTGGCTTACTCTCCAAACAGCAACAAGCACTGAGTCTGGGACAAACTCAATCCTGCAGCCAACTTCTGCATCCTGGGCTCCAATGTGGTTAGTGGGAGCTGGAGGATATGAGCAGCTATCCACTGATTCCAAGGGGCATTCCAGGGAGCCATTTCCAAAGCAGAACTGGGTCTGAAGCCAGTCCTCAGATCTAGAAGGCTAGCATTCAGAGGCACAGGTTAAGCTTCAGTGCCTCAAGGCTGGTCTCCAGTGTCTTTGTTCAGTTAAGATAGAAGGTGAGGTTATGTTTTTAATGTGTGCTTATTTTCTGATTAAAATGTATAGCAATAAAATTCCCTCTCCACAGTTTTATTTGATCTTTGATTATATAATTTAAAACTATTTCTTTTAAATTCTAACTTTTCTGTATGACCCAAGAAATACTTGATTTATATTATTAAAAGTGAGATGCTTGAAGCTTTTAAAAATACCTTTTGACAGTTGTAACTTAATTCCTATTCTGTGCTGTTATAGCAAAATGCGTGAGACAAGGCTATTTATAGAGAAGAGAAAATTGACACAGTTCAGAGATGGGAAGTACAGATTAAGACACCAGCAAACTCAGTGGTATAGTGAATTTTGCAGAAGATGTTATCAACATTTAAAATTAAATAATTTTTATTTAATATTTAGAGCTTAGAATGAATAACATACTATTGCAGCTTCTTTGCAGCCGTTAATAATATTCACAATAAATAAATGAGGTCACTTTTGCTATGCATTTTTGCATCTAAGAAAATAAATAAACATGGCTGTGGGAGTTTTATAAATAAAATTTTTATTCACTGTGTAAATGTAAAAATCAAATATAACAAATATTTATTGATAATTGACTAGAAACATAAGTATTCTGCCTTAGTGTGAATTTCTCATGATTGTGAGCAGATTTTCAGCACATTAGTACTCATCATTGACATCTCAATTTGATTGGTATATATTTTAAGATTTATGTAATTTTATTGTAAAGTCAGATATATAGATAGGAAGAGAGACAGAGAGGAAGATCTTCTGTCCGTTGATTCACTCCCCAAGCAGCTGCAATGGCTGGAGGTGAGCCGATCTGAAGTCAGGAACCAGGAGTCTCTTCTGGGTCCCCCACATGGGTGCAGGGTTCCAAAGCCTTGGGCATTCCTCTACTGCTTTTGCAAGTTCCAAGCAGGGAGCTGGATGGGCAGCAGGGCTGTGGGAATTAGAACCGGCTCCCATATGTGATCCTGGCACATGCAAGGCGAAGACTTTAGCTGTTAGGCTACTGTGCTGGGCCCCAATCAATTTAATTGGCATTTGTATCTTATGTGGAAGCTATTTTATCTGGATAGTAAATTGGATGTTTGAAATTACAAACCAAAATAAAAAATTGTAAATCTATAAATGAATATTTGATTCAGAGTATTTAATTCAGAAGGTGGGATGGTCAACATCCCAACCTCAGTGCCTGGATTTGAATCCTCAGTTCCTAACTGCAGTTTCTGACTAATGTGGACACTGGAAGGCAACAGAGAAGGATGGAGTAATTGAGGCCCTGCCATCTATGAGGGGTCCCTGGGTCCTGTTAGCAGCTCCCAGCTGGGAGTGAATCATGGGAAGGAAAATTAATGCCTTGATATTCTCATTCTTTCCCCCAGCCCCATCTCTCTCTGTCTCTGTCTTTTTGTCCTCCTCCTCTTCTTCCCTCCCCCTTTCCCTGTAACTTTGTCATTCAAATAAGTAAAATATTTTTTAAAAGAAAAAATAAAGATGTCATAATCATCTGCTAATATGACCATATTTTCTTTATAAAAATAAGAATCAAATATGATAAAATAGCTTGATAATTGTGAATAAATTAGTTGAGGCTTAAATATTATCTGATGTCAAATTTTTGAACAAGTTTAGTGACATACAAAATGTTTCTGTATTACCATGTGATAACTCAACACATGCAAAAGGAAAAATTACAATTACTGATACAGATTACCTGTATTTTCCTAAATAATCATCTTTCTTCATATACTTAAAATCTAATTATACATTTAAAATTATCATATGTGGTTTTACATGAATTATATAACTAGGATGCTTAGAGACTAAGTTACTTCTGTGTTTGAAACCTATTCAGATGATCTATTAATGACTTGTTTTCATACTGGGTTGGCTAAAAAACAGTTAAGCAGTGGACATGAACTGAATTTCCTTCACTCTGGCCCTCCCTAGCCCTCTTTCTTCCTCCCTCTTTCTCTTCATTTTCTCTTTCCTCCATCTCTACTTCTCAAATAAATAAGTCTTGAAAGAAAAATATGCCAAATGTCAGAGTGGTGGCTTAACAAGCTAATCCTCTACCTACCTGTGCTGGCATCCCATGTGGGTGCTTATTCATGTCCTGGCTGCTCCACTTCCAATCCAACTTCCTGTTTGTGACCTGAGAAAGCAACAGAGCATAGCTCAAGTCCTTGGAACCCTGCACCCACGTGGGAGATCTGAAGAGGCTACTAACATCAGACAATCGCTGCTAACATTGCACAATTGATAATAATATGCTCTTATTACATTTTACCCATCTGCACATCTAAGGGTTTAAATTACATTCCCTAAAAAAAAAAAACCATTATGTAACCATATGAGCTTTTGCACATATCTGTATAGCTTATACCTCTGTCAAGATATAGAACTTTAGAGTTCAAAAGATCCATAATGACTTTAATTCAACCATCTGAAACCCTCAATACTAAAGACAATTACTACTCTGATTTGCTTTTCATACATTTATTTCACCAGTTAAACTCCAAGTAAATGAAATTATATCTTATGAACACTAGCAAAGCTTTTTTAGTCTAGGATGTTATTTTTTTTTAAAGTCATCCATGTTCTTTTATTACCCATAGCTTTTTGGTTTTTATTCAGAATTGGCATCCCATTGTAGGAACATATCATGATTTCATTTTTCTTTCATTATTGATGGGTTATGAGGCTGTTTACCTTTGGACTGTTAGGAATAAAGGTGCCACAGACACTGCACAGCGCTTTGGGGGTTTGCGCATGTACCTTGGTGTGTGTGTATTTGTGTGCATGTTATGGACTTTCCATTTTTGAGGAACTGTAGCTTGAATTTGCCTTTCTTTAACTTCTAATGGTGTTAGCATATTTTCATGTGATTATTAATCATTCAAAAATCTTTGGGAGGATTTTGCCCACTTCTCACACACTTGAGATTGTTTTATTTTTTCATTTAGTAAATCTACAACTATATGTCTTTATCATGTGCATTCTCATCTCTGATTCATGTTTTCTTTTTAACATATGTCCATTTTTCCCCACTAATACAAATATTTTATTCATATTTTATGAATTTCAAGTTGTTGGTTTCTTCAGGACTTTTTTCAAAAGATTTGTTTTTCATTGGAAAGTTTGATATACAGAGGAGGAGAGAGAGAGGAAGCTCTTCCATCTGCTGATTGACTTCTCAAATGACTGCGACTTGCCAGGAGCCAGGAGCTTTTCTGGGTCTCCCAAGTGGGTGCAGGGTCCCAAGGCTTGGGCCGTCCTCGTCTGCTTTCCCAGGCCACAAGCAGGGAGCTGGATGGGAAACAGGGGCTGCCAGGATTAGAACCGGCACCAATGGGGATCCTGATGTGTTCAAGGCAAGGACTTTTGCTAGTAGGCTACCATGCTAGGCCCAGAACTTTTCTTAATGGTTTATTTTAGAGGAGGTTTTTAATTTTAATTGTACCTGCTTTTCATGTTTTCTTAAATATTTTATTCAAATCAATTATTTGTTAAGTCATTCATTTTTTAATCTACAGAGTTAGTCTTTATTATTTTTAGTAGAGATCTTTTAGCAAAAATACACGATTTCCTGATGACCATACATGCCAATTTGCCTTAAAATGCTCTGGCAGATGTGTGCTTCCAGATGTGATCTTCATGGAGAACAAAGTGTATTATCATTGTATTTATACTCTTTAGATCATTTAAACCATGTCTGTCATTTATGACTTTTAGCCATTGTTTTGTTTCAGTTGTCAACACAGCAGCTAGCTCTGACACAGCTCGACTAGCTCTGATACAGCCAGAGCAATCGATCTCACATACTAAGAACAAACAACACTTGACCTTAAAGGTTCATCCCGTAACTTCCACCTCCCTCAGTGAGATTTCCATCCTGCCATGGGAAAATGACATTCTAGAAGATCAGAAAGACACTCATTCACCATTTACTAAACTGGCAAAATGTAGGCACATGCTTAAGGCTGTGCTTTTCTGGGGGAATAATTGCATAAACCAGACACTTTAAACCACATCTTGACGTCAGGTAGAATTCATTCAGCAACCAAGGAATGTAATATATTAAGTATGTGGATCTATGTGTGCTTATGAGATAAACAGAACAATTATTGTCTAAGAGAGGTTTTGAGCAGCTACTACATCACAGATGAATTGTTTGGAACAGCAAATTTTCAAGAATTAATTTAGTACGTATCTACAATAAGTGAAGTATTTCACATTTTCCACTGCCTGAATTTACATCACATAGCTACTCTGCAAATGAATTTAAGAAATTGGTTTTACTGCGTGCAATTCATGGAATATCGTATTATATTTTTATCAAATTCTTCAATGTTTCTTTCAATCTGAATGAATTGTACTTTCCAACTACGGCAAAATCACATTTGGCTATTTGTCTTGATTACTCGAATGAAATGTCAGGTTGTGTAATGAATACTATTTCTGAGTACAATTGTTTCAGAAGGTTTGCTGTGTATATCTGTTTTTGCATGATCTACATGAACCAGATCCACATTGCATCCAGAATGAATATACAATGTGAATTAGACACAAACTTAGGTTGTTATAAACCACTGATTTTAGATGACTTAATTACAGTGCAAGACAGATTTCACTTACAAAATCAGTTAATAGATGCTGATGTAAATAGCCAAATGTGTAAGTATGAAGGTGACAAAGGTACAATACATATTCCTGTTGTCAAATGACATGAAGTGTTTTAGACTTATCATACCATAATTATAACATCTAAGGAAGAGTGTTAGTTATACAAAATCTTAGATGAAGAATAACATCTAACAGTTATTAGGGAACTTCAGAAGAGATAATGATATTTTTAAAAATTATACTCTCATTTTAGAAAGTATTTATTTATGGACATTTATTGTGATGGTGGGGGAAGACAGAAGAAAGAGTATTCTCCTGTTTGCTGCCTCACTCCACAAATGCTTGCATGAATAGAGCTGAGCAGGGGCTGAATCTAGGGATTGGGCTGATAACACAGGTCTGCCAGGTGGATGACAGGAACCCAGTCAGCTGAGCCATCACTGCCCTCTCCATTGTCTGCATTAGCCAGAAGTTGGAGTCAGGACTTGAAACTGGAATTTGAACCCAGATATTGAAATAGTGGGATTCAGATATTTCACTGATAGTCTCAAAACTACTCTTAACATTTTTTGTTTTATTGTGATATTATTTCTTCTTTTTCATATCCTGAACTTGCATATTCTCTTTATGTACTTCACAAGTGAGCAAGCTTAGTCTCTATCTGTTTGTCTTTAGTTATTATTAACTATAGCACATCTCACTATAGTGATACATTTTATACATTAGCAAAATACAAATACAAAAGTGGGATATTACTGAACCATCCTACTACTTATGATTTGGGATAATTGTGCTTCTGTTGTAATTCAGATTGCAGTTATACACTGAGGAATCATCATTTTGTTCTAAGAAACAGAAACAAATTGGTTATATCAGACAGAAATTTAAGGACCTTTCCTAGAAAAGGGGCCAAAATTAAGATTGTTCTAAACCAGCAGAGTGAGGAGTATCTGGCCAGTAGGCCACACAGTGCCTGTAAAAGCTTTCATTTAGCCTCACCAAGGCAACTGTAGATTAAATACAAAATCAATAAGTGTATAATAAGCTGATTTTAAGATGATGATTTTGTATGGTCATTGAATGTTGTTACAAGTATCTAAAAGCATTTGATAGGAAAATGAAAGATTTCCCACCCTGACAAGAGTCAAGATTCTGGCTTTATAAACCTCTTGTTACAGTTGCTTGGTCACACAGGAACTGATTTCCGTAGGATTACAGTGAACAGATACTTTTAGAATTGAAAAATCAGTTTGATGAAAGGACACAGGGATAAAATAGTAGAATTCCAATAGCATTCAGTTATAATTCTCCTAGTTTTTAAGCCCCATGAGTACAAGTTTACATTCCGCATCTGATGTCTCAAAATTTGTATTTGGGCCTATTGATGATTTCATTAACAATTCTCACTTACTCTAACCGAACTGAAGCAGTCTGGGCATGGTAACCATGTATCATATGGCTAAACAGAAATGATTAAATCTTAGTTCATATCTCCAAAATATTAAACTTTAAGATCAAGGTTGATTGAAGCAGTACTGGTCAGCATTCATTTAAATGTGTAGCACATTAGAAGACTGTCTACAAAGATAACTTCACTAATACTAGCCGTATGATTCCCGGAGAAAATCTGAGTAAAACTCCTGCTCATTCTTGATGTTCAATAGCTAAAAGCTCAGACTCTAAGTTAAATTGATCACATATTCACTGCCAAGGGAAAATGACAAAACTATTCTTTATTACCATTTCTGAAAAATCAACATCACTTTTTTTAAACTATTTCTTGTGTTATTAAATACATCAATCTAAAAGTTACTGGGACAATCGCAACAATTGACTTGCTAGTGTGATCATTTGCTTGGCCAAGTGGTCATGTTTATTGTGTTGATGAGCTGTAGGAAATACCTTCGGTTTCACTGTGATAGTCCAAATTGGACAATGTGGAAGCTCTGAATGATATAACAGAGGGAAGACAGGCCATCCTTACAATCAAAGTCAAAGGAATTAATTTAAAACAATACGTTGTAAACACCCACATAGCTATTTGTTGGCACTAGGTACCAATTTTAAGATGAGTTTTAAACGGAGTATAATATCATGGGAACATTTATTCTAAAATGGATGTACCTATATGTTTAGAATGCTTTCCTTGCTTAAAATTTTAAAAATTTTTAAAATTTTATTTCCTCTTTTAGATTTATTGAAAGAATTACAAAGACAAGGAGAGATTTGCAGTCCACTGATTCATTCCCCAAATGGCTATAACAGCCAGAATTGATCCTGTCTAAGGCCAGGAGATTGCTTCAGCTGGATTGCTGGAGCCCAAAGTCATGAGTCACCCTCTCCACTTAAAACATTAGCAGTGAGCTAAATCAGAAGTGGAGCAGCCAGGACACGAAACAAAGCTCATAGGGATGCCTGCATTGGAAGCAGAGAATTAGCGTACTACCCCAGAGTTCTGGCATTAGATTACTATGTGCTATGTGAATTAGAAATTGGGAGGAGGGTGTGGAGCTAGAAAAAGAAGAACATGATGTCTGAATTATTGGCTTTTTACCCCTTTGCTACGTAGTGTTACCTCCTCGGGTTGGGGGATGGAGCTCTATGACAAGCCCCAGTTTTGTGCGCTCTTCGGCACACTGTGGTCACCTACAGTGATAAGTTAGTTTTTATAGTTCTTCATGCCTTGAATAACATTTTAATTTGCAAAGGCAGAGAATATCATAAACTTAAATAAGGTAATTAAGAATAGTGATTTTATAGTACAGCTTTGGTAATTCCAGGTAAGTAACTTTAAAAAATCATCTGCTGGTAAAGGCAGGTGTTTGTAGCCCTTGGGGAGGATATCATAGAAGCAGGAGTAGTGGTATTTATGAAGAGTCTTAAGTTTCACAAGGTTCAAATCTTCCAAACAGGGGATCTTCACGAACCATCTGCCATCATGGTTGTGTGAAAAAACAATCATCATTTCTGACCTAGACTGAAAAATTCTCCTAACAGTTCTTACTATCTTTTCACTTTGAACAAATACAAATGAATTATAAGATGTCCCTGGCTTATTTGGTATATTTCTCAGGTTAGCAGGCATAAAAATGTACATTTCTTTGGGGATATGACCAAATAATCACCCCGAAGCAAGTGCTGCTCAGAGAGAAGTTTAATTTAGTTGAAAGAAGAGAATGCAGCAGTGGGAAGTTACCGGAATTAACCACCCTCCCGAGAAGCTGTTTGCTGGACTTTTGGCAAAGAGTGTTAGTGAAATGACCAATCTTTAGAAAACAGGAGAGCGGGAGGACTCTTTCTACTTATTATATACATGTTACTTCAGTGCGGTTTCAAAAAATATCATGTGGTTTGACTTATTTTATTAGTCATATGTTTTCGTTGCATAAAGTACGCAAATTTCACAACACAGGTTTAGGAGTGTGGTGATACTTCGCACCCTGTCATCGTCTTGCCCACACCCCCCATCCACCTCTTTCCATTTCCTTTTTAAAAAAATGTTTACAATGGCATACTTCCGTTTTACTTCACTCCGTTAAGATTTGAGAAGACAGCAAGTAGAAGAAAAATTCTGTTCCTCAATATGTCAGCCTTGCTCGTACAGGTTATAATTATTCGTCCTGCGTTGGTTACCTTTCACTAAATATAATGGTCTCCATGTGCAACAATTTTGCTGTGGAAGACAAGATTTCATTCTTTCATTGTATTCCACAGTGCATACATACGCCACGTTTTCTTGATGGCATTTCTAGGGGTAGACATCTGGGTTATTCCATGTGTTAACTGACTTGTACTGCAATAAACAAGGACATACAAGTAAGTCTCTGGTATGCTGCTTTTATTTCATTTGGCTAAATTCTTAGGAGTTGGATGCCTGGGTCATTGTGCAGGTCTTCAGGTGTCTGAGGCTTCTCCAAACTGTTCTCTGTAATGGTTGTACTAGTTTACATTCTCATCCACAGTGGACAACATTTTCCCTCACATCTCTGCCATTATTTTTTGCTTTTCATAGGATAGCCGTTCTCATGGGGGTGAATTAAGAACTGATTGCAGTGTTTACTTGCATTTCTTGGATGCTAGTAACCCCAAGCATTGGTTTATTTTTGCTTTAATCGCCTGTGCTTCTGAGATCTTTTCCAAGAATTCTGCCTACATTTACATAATGCAGTCCCCAATGTTTTCCTTCAGTAACTAGATGGACTCATGTTGTAGATTTGGATTCTTGATCCATTCTGAGTTGATATTAGTATAAGGTGTAAGAAAGAGGTATTTTTCATACTTCTGCACAAATACATCTGATTTCCCAGAAACATTTGTTGAAGACATTGTCCTTTCTTGGGACTGATTTTAATTTGCTTGTTAAAATATTAGTTTGCACTACATCTGTGGGTTCATTTTTGGGGTTTGCAGTTTGTTTTATTGATATTCAATTCTGTTTTTGTACCAGTACCAAGCTGATATAATTGTACCTGCTCCTTAATATGTAGTACATATTGAAGTTTAGTTTTATGATGCCTCCAGCTTTGATTCGTTGTTTAACTTAGCTTTCATTATCCAGAGTTTCTTGTGCTTCATATAAATTTTAGCATCATTTTTTTCTACATCTGAGGAAAATGTGGTAGATGTTTTGATTGGGATAATATTGAATCTGTAAATTGCCTTTGATAGTATGGAAATTTTGATTATGTTCTAATCCATGGACGAGGAAGGTTTTTTCCATGTTTTGCTATCTCCTATTGCTTTCATTAATTTTTTAAAAATTCTCATTAGAGTGCTTTCTTGCATAGCTGGTCAAATTTATTCCGATGTATTTAAATTTTTGCAAATATTGTGAATGGTACTGAACTTAAAAATTCTCAGCTAATGGAATTCTTTGCTTGTGCAAAGGGTTTTGATTTTGGTGTGTTGATTTTATATCCTGGTGCTATACCAAACTCCTAAGAATGTCAATAGTCTGAAGCTTTTGATTCCCCTATACGGAGAATTCAATCAACTGCATTCTCTTAGCCAAAAGGTAGCTGTTTGGTTACACCTGATTTAGCGAGATGCCTTGTAATGTGGTCTAGTTTGGGCCATAGGCCAAGCTAACTCAAAGGCCTTTTGATTCTTATCACCTCAGTCCATTTCATAACTCTAGAGGATCCCAATTGATATGTCCAGTTATAACCTGGTTAAATTTTGTTGTGCCCTACCCACATAAGCTGCGTTGTTTTTTCTTTTCTTTTTCTTTTTCTTTTTTTTTTTTTTGACTGCAGGTACTTTTTTTATTTTACTGCACTTAATCTGTTTTTGACAGATTCAAGGTGATTGGTAGATACAATTCTAAGAATATAGTGATAATCCCTTTCTTTTCCCTCCTTCAAATCTACCCTCCTTCCTCCTCTCTTCCTTGTTTCCTTCACTTACATTATTTTTTGAGATAATGTGATTTAAATTTATATGACAATTAAGAGGCTTACTATTTCATTGAATAAGAAATTTAACAAATAAAAATCAAGAAGGTCTTACATTAGTGGAGATACAATGGGTACAAATAATAATTGAATGGAAAAATAACTTTCATTTACTCTAAATGTTAAAGTAATCACAGCTCATTAAAACTATAGCAATATATCATTTTTAAAAGATGTAGCTTTTTTTGAAAGACTAATTTAACAGAAAGCAGAGACAGATTTTCCATGTGCTGGTTTACTCCACGAATGTCTATAATGGCCAGAGGTGAGTTGATCTGAAGCAGGGAGCCTGGAGGTTTCTCTGAGTCTCCCACACGGGTGCAGGGTCCCAATGCTTTGGCCTTTCCTGCACTGCTTTCCCAGGCCACAAGTAGGAAGGTGGATCTGAAGTTGAGAAGTCAGGAATAGAACCAGTGCACATATGGGATGCTAGGGACACAGAGTGGATGATTATCTAGCTTTGCATTCTTAATCACTGCTGTCACAGAGACATGCAACAAGGCTTATAAAACTGTGTGTGAAGCAATACTTATGCAGATTTTACTGTTTCTTCAATTTCAGTTCCCACATATAAGGGAAAAATTGCAGTATTTGTGTTTTGGAGTCTGGCTGGTTTTACATAACATGATGTCCTACAATTGAGTACAGTTTGCTGAAAATGTTTGATTTTTCCATTTTAATAGCTGAATGATATGGCATTCTGTATGAAAACATTTTCTTTAGCTCTTTCTGGTGGACAGCTTGGTTGATTTCCAGTTTTGGCTATTGTGAAAAGTGTTTCTGCAAACGTGGTGGTGTTGGTATCTCTGATTCGCTGTGTTCAGGAGTTTAAGATGATGCTAGAACTTTTGCAAAGTCTATTTCAAGGGTTTTTTGGTTTCTTTCCAGAGAAACCACACTGTTATTCACAGTGGTACACTAATTTACATTTCCAGTAACAGTGTTGCCTTTCCTTCACATTCTTGCCAGCATTTGTTACTCTCTGTGTTTACTAATTCCGGTGGGGGTCAGGTGATATCTCATGGTGGTTTGGATTAGTATCCTCCTGATGGCCGGTAATATTGAGATTCTTTTTCATATATTTGTTGGCCATTTGTGTTTCTTTGAAGAACTTAGTCTTGAGGTTCTCTGTCAACTGCATTGGTAGTTTTCTAATGCTGAGTGTTCTAAGTTGCTGATATATATTCACAGTATTAATCCTTTGTTGGGTAGGTGATTGGCAAGTACATGTTTTTTTTTTTTTTCATTCGCTTCCATGTCTCTTCACTTTATTGATCATTTCCCTTGCTGTACAAAAGCATCTGAGTTTGATCTAATCCCAATTGTTCAGCCTTGCCTTTGTTCTGGACATCTCATCCAACAAGTCCTCCCATATACCAGTGACTTAGAGTATTTCCCTACATTTTGTTGTAACAGTTTCAAGATCTGAGGTTTTTAATTTAGGGCATTAATCCATCTGAGTTGATACTTTTTAATGTGATGAGATTTTAATGTGATTTGCTATACATCTACATCCAATTTCGCCTGCACCATTTATTAAAGAGGTTATCCTTAACTCCACTGTATGACCTGAGTATTTTTGTAAAAAAAAAAAAAAAAGTTGCATTTTGTGAATGAAAATTGGGATGCTGTACTCTGTTCCATTTATCGATGTTTGTTTTTATGCTGGTATAATGCTGCTTCCATTACTACAGCTGCTTTGAAGTCAGATATTTTGATGTGTCCAGCCTGAATTTTCTTCAGCATAGCTATTCATATGTGTTTAAGATTGCTTTTTCAGATTTTGTAAAGAATGTCATTAGTATTTGGACACAGGTTCCAATGAAACCATAGATTGCTTTACATAGTATAGACATTTTAATGATTTTTTCTGATCCATGAGCAAGGAATATTTTTGCATTTTTTGTATCCTTCATAACTTCTTTCATAAAGGTCTGGTAATTTCATGTAGCAATCATTCACTTAGTTGAATTTATTCTTAACTATTTGATTTTTGTGGCTTATACATTGAATATTTTTCTTGATTTTCTTAGACATCTGAGCTTTTTGCATATTAGCATACAAAAGCCTACTTTTTAAAAATTTTATTTTGTAGCCTGCAATTTTACTAAGTTGGTTTATTGATTCTCACAGCTTTTAATGAGTATTTAGGTTTTACTTGTACAGCATCATGCCATCTGTACACAGGGTCAATTCTACTTAATTTCAATTTTGATGGCATTTATCTTGCTGAATCTTTCAATACTGTGTTGAGTGAGAGTGGTAAATGTGGACATCTTGGTCTTGTTTCAGATCTGAGGGGAAATGGTTCCTCTTTGCCCCATTTAGTATGATTTTAGATGTTGATTTTGTAATATATAGCCTTTGTAAGTTTAAGAAATATTGCTCATTTTCTTAACTCGTAAAGAGTTTTTATCATGACAAGGAGTTGATTTTTATCAAATGCTTTTTTTTTAATGCTCCAACTGAAACTACAAGATGTTTTTGTTCTTCATTCTGTTGGAGTGATTTTGACATTGATTTGTACCTGTTGAACCACCTGGGCATTACTGGAATAATTCCCATTTGATCATGATGTATTTTCTTTTTGATGTAATCATGGATTTGATTTGCTAGTATCTTATTGAGAAGATTTGAATATATATCATTAGGGAAATTAGTGTACCATTTTCTTTTTATGTTTGCATTTGGTGTTGATTTCCAAGTGATTCTGGGCTCATAAAATGTTTAGTAGAGTCCCGTGATGTTCAATATTTTGGATAATATGAAGAGTGTTAGAGTTACATCCTCTGAATTTTTTCAAATTTTTCAGAGTTTTATTTAGTGTTTTCCAGATTCATTGTGATAGAATTCTCACATCATAATGGCATTGATCTCATTCCATGCCAAACCCCTCTTTCCTTCTCCATTTTTTCTTCTTTTATTTTTTAAACTTTTTAGCTAAAATATTTTAGAATTAAACTTTAATAAAATGCTTAATATTTCATGAATAAGAAGTTTAACAAGTAAAGAAAGGATCTTCGTGGGAATACAAAAAATGTGTCAAAAATAATTGAATATAAAAATCAACATTTTACCAGTATAAATTATGAAGTGATATGCAATTAAAGCTACAGAGTATAATACATTTTATTCATTGATTGGCAAAGCTATGAGATAAAAATCTTACAACATCATATTTGTACAACTACCAATACACATAGGCATTTATATCTTTAAACAAGATTTACCTCCACTTTTAATAGAACAAGTAGAATTTGCTTTCTGGATCTAGTATATTTCAGTGAATGTGATGTGCTCTAGTTGAATCCATTTTGCTGCAAATGGTAAAAATTTCATTTCTTTTTGGTTTTGTTTTTTGGTTTTCTGCCTATATTTGTTGATGAGATGTGTCTCCTGTAGGCAACAGGTAGATGTTTGTCTTCTACATGTGGAAAATAGTTATTAAGTAAATTCAACTTTAGCTGTTTTTTTTAACCTTCTAAACCTTACCGAAATCTTTCCCACCTAAATTTTCTTCCATTTACTGTATAATTTTTGTTTGCATGTAGAAAAGTAATGTCTCAAGCACTTACTTTGAAATAGGGATACGAATGTTAGATGAGCTCTGGCCACATAAATCAGGATTAAAAAGAAAAACTTTTTAAAGATTTATTTATCTGGAAAGTCAGATTTACAGAGAGAGGAGACAGAAAGGAAGACCTTCCATGCACTGATTCTCTCCCCAAGTGGCTGCGATGACCGGAGCTGAGCTGCTCCAAAGCCAGCTTCCAAGAGCTTTTTCCATGTCTCCCACGTGAATACAGGGTCCCAAACCTTTGGGTCATCCTCAACTGCTTTCCCAGGCCACATGCAGAGAGCTGGATGGGAAGTGGAGCAACAAGAACATGAACTGGTGCTCATATGGGATTCTGGCATATTCAAGGCAAAGATTTAGCCACTAGTCTAATGCACCGGACCCATAAATTAGGCTTTGCAGAAAAGACACTGAGTGAGTGTGGCAGAAGCTTGGCAAATAAAAGAGGTTACCTAGTTTAACTGAAATGTTAATAATAGCGATTTAAACATCAACAACAGTGTTTATCTGTTTGAAAGAATTAGACAACAGGGAGAGAGAGAAAGCACGCTACCTTGCTGAGTAACTTCCCCAAATGGTCCCAACTGCTAGAGCTGGGCCTGTATAAGGCAGGAAGCCAGGCCTTTTTGCAGGTGACCCCCTGTGGTGCAGAAGCCTAAGTACTTTGGCCTTATTCTCATGCTTTCCTTGGTGCATAAACAGGAAGCTGGATCAGAAGTGTAGCTGCCAGGACTCAAACCAGAGCCCACGTGGGATGCAGAATCTGTGGGCAGTGGCTCTGCCCTGTGCCACGGTGGCAGCGCTGCAGCAGATTCTTTACATGCGTCGGTATATGCTAAATTTTAAAAGCACATACATAGACTTGCTGTTTTCTAAGATTCAAATTCTGTGGATACCTTGTATTTGTTCAATCTAGCACCTTCAGTGGGGTCCCAGTAGAGCATGTCTCACCACATCTTGAGAAACCACTAGAACTTGTCGTAAAATCTCAGAGAACTGAAAGGCAGCTCCCTTGCCCTTTTTCTGGTGGTGGTGCGGTGGTACATTGATTGCAGGAACTCTGTTTCCTGTCTTTCTTGACATTTCAATCTAAGCCATGCTTTTCTGCTTCAGCAAGCTTTTGTGTGTAGAATTTGGCCACCAGGCCATCACGCTGGGCCCATGCACTGTGAAAGATCCTTAGCTTGATATTTTCCGGTTTGTTTCTGTTTGTTTTAATTACCTGCGCTTTTGAGATGTCTTCCCAAAAACTCTTTGCCTATGTGGATGTCTTGAAGAGCCCCCGGTATTTCCATTTATTGGTGGTATCAGGTCATAAATTTAGATCCTTTGTCCATTTTGAATAGATCTTTACATAAAATGCAAGTAATGTTCTTGTTTCCTACTTCTTTTTAAAACCTGGATCTTAGGGCCCAGCACGTTAGTCTAGTGGCTACAACCTCATCTTGGGATCCCATGTGGGCAGTGTGTCATGTCCTGCCTGCTCCACTTCCCATCCAGCTCCCTGCCTGTGGCCTGGGAAAACAGTGGAGGACGGGCCAAAGCCTTGGGAACCTGCACCCGCATGGGAGACCCAGAAGAGGCTCTTGGATCCTGCATTTGAATTAGCTAAGCTCTGGCCAGTGGGGTCACTTAGGGACTGAACCAGTGTATAGAAGCGGTTTGTCTGCTCTTCTCTCTGCAGATCTGTGTTTCAAATAAAAATAAATAAATCTAAAATAAAAATAATAAACCTAGATCTGAGAGCAATGTCCTTGAAGTTTTTGTTGGGATTGCACTGCATCTATAAGTCACTGTGGGTGTTATGGTCATTTTTATGATATTAATTTCTCAATAGACTTGGAAGATTTCGTTTCTGTTCTGTCTTCAATTTTTTTAATGTTTTGTAGTTTCAATTGTAGAGCTCTTTCACATCCTTGGTTAGATTTATTCCAAGACCTTTATGTATTCCTGTATACATTACTATTGTTACATTCAATTTTTAATAGCATGGATTTTCTTTGATTGACTTCAGGCTAAGACAAAGATGAGCAAAGTCTTATAAGTCCTTTACAAATTTTACATAGTGTTGCAAAGTAGTTGTCCAGTGTTTGAAAATGGATTCAATGCACTTTTTGTACCACTTCTAGTTCTTCTGTTTTTAAAAATATGTTTGAAATTAATAATGAACAATTGCAGGTTTAAAGTTCGCAATAGTTAACCCGCATTTCCAAAGGATGTAGTGATTTTTCAGTAGATGAAATATGAATAACTATGCAGTTAATAAAACAGAGCAAAATCTTTGCTCTTTATTACTTAAGAAAGTTGATAAAGACACACTTTAAGCCTTCATTAGTCACCTCATAAATAGGATCGAAAGAGTTTATGAAAATTTGTTTGCAAAATTATATCCAGAATGTTTAAAACTAATCAGATTTCAGTAAATATTAGTAACTGAATGTGTTATGCTCCATAGAACAGCATTATAAAGAAGGGATGGCTATGCTTCCGATTTAAGTTTACTATTTGTGATTATTTTCTTTGTCTTCTTTGGGAAGATACCTAATTTCCCAACTCGAGTGATAGCTGTCTATACCATGTTTCTCATTGATCACATTTTTTTTAAAGATTTATTTATTTTTATTACAAAGTTAGATATACAGAGAGGAGGAGAGACAGAGAGGAAAATCCTCCGTCCGATGATTCACTTCCCAAGTGAGCGCAGCGGCCGGCGCTGTGCCTATCCGGAGCCAAGAGCCAGGAACTTGCTCCAGGTCTCCCACATGGGTGCAGGATCCCAAAGCATTGGGCCATGTCACAGCAGGGAGCTGGATGGGTAGTGGAGCTGCCGGGATTAGAACCGGCGCCCATTTGGGATTTCGGCCTTTCTAAGGCGAGGACTTTAGCTGCTAGGCCATGCTGCCAGGTCACACTGATCACTTTTTGAAGCAAAAATACACATGGTATTTGTTCAACAATGATTTAGCTGGACAATCTAATGATTTTTTTCTAGCAAAAAAAAAATTTTGCATATACTTCCTGTAAATGATCCTCCAGAGAAATGATTTTATGAATAGTAAATTATTATAGGGTGTTTACTCTCTATTTATTATGCAACTCATATGCATGAGTACTGTATAAAATATCTATTTTGCATAATAACTTAGATGGATTGTTTATCTTTAATGTCCTCTAGTTTCCAATTAAATTTTCACTACACATTTAATTATATCACACATGACTTTAATTACATGGGAATAGGAAGGGATTACCTGTTTTCATGATAATTCCTTTAGAATTACTTACCATAAAGAACAAAACGGGTCATTCTCAGTTTTTTCCTGACAGGAATTAACTCATTATTATGTTAATTATTTTCTGAATCTAAGACAATCCCCCTTTTCAAATATTCCAAGAATGTTTTTTTTTCTTGACAATAAAAACTGCCCAAGATGCTGAGGTCCACTAATGAAGTACTTCACAACGCAGACATATCTGGTCCCATGTCACAGACAAATTTGTTTGGCACTGTGTTTATATTAAGCTTAGCAGTGTTTTAGGAGCATATTACCACATGAATCAGCTCTACAGTTAGAGGCAGAGAGAACAACGGAACATACAGATTGCTGTGGCATCTCCCTGCACTAAGCCCCTGTGCGTGAGGCAAACAGATAAAGCTATAATTCTCTTGTGATTAATTTGCATGTTGTCTCATACTTTCATGCTGAAAAAGCAGGCATCATCCTAATTTACAGTTAGCCAGTTTCTACATGCAGACTCAAGAAGACAGACACATACGTATTTTTATCTTAGCAGACAACTTGAGACACATTTGATTTGCATATGTACTATTTATTATAAACAAAAGTTTGCTAAAGAAGTAAATATTATGGAATGTTTATTCAAAATAATGGAGTTTAACACTTTAGTATGTAGGGCCCGGTGCAGTGGCACAGTGGTTAAGGTCCTCGCCTTGCACGCCCAGGATCCCATATGGGGGCCGGTTCTATCCCGGCAGCCCCACTTCCCTTCCAGCTCCCTGCCTGTAGCCCAGGAAAGCAGTCGAGGACGGCCCAAAGCGTTGGGACCCTGCACCCACGTGGGAGATCCGGAAGAGGCTCCTGGCTTCAGATCAGCATAGCATCAGCCGTTGCGCTCACTTGGGGAGTGAATCATCTCTCCTTTCTGTATATCCGCCTTTCCAATAAAAATGAAAAAAATTAAAAAAAATTTTAAGTATGCATAAACTTAATGTTATGTTAGAAAAGAATCAAGTATATGCTTAAAGTTTATACATGTTAAAATAGCCTAATCCCTAATGATAAATTTTGCTCAATAAATTTTCATCACAACCTATGTATAAACTGAGCCATATTCTCACAGGTATACAACATATATCTGGTGTTCAGAAATAACCCCATAGCGGAGATTAATCCATTGACCCATCCTTGGCATGCCCCTTTCCCCAACAGAATGTTTGCATGGAAGTTCCAGCTTCATTCTCTACTGCAGTTTGCTGCTAATGAGCACTGGGTAGTGGCTTGAGAAGTTACATTCTTGCCACCCACAAGGGAGGTGAATGAAGTTGTTGGCTTCCACCTTCAGGATGTCCGGCTTCACATACTGCAGACTTGAAAAGTCAGCCACCATTCTGTTTCTCTGTTCAACTGAACTGAAAAGTTTTCACAGTAAAAATACTGAAAAAGAAACTGAAATGTAGAACTTATAAGCAGACATGTAAAGGAAAGAGTTTATTAAAATGTTGAGTATTAAAAGATTCAACAAGAGTGAATATATAATCATGGTTCTATTTTACCATATGTTTTATTCTTAAATGTTTTTTTCCAAGAACTTATTATTACCTCATTTAATGTCCAAAAACCTTATAATGTTTGGTATAATTCTACAAAGAGCTGCTCCAATCTTAGTCTGTAGTATTACATATTACCCTTACATATGCTAGTGTTTTTTATTAATATGCTGCCACATTATTTAGCATATGTTTTAGGAATTATTTTGATAAAAGTCTATATACTGCAGATTTTGAAATCCATGCATATGTAGGAAAGTTCAATGAACTGAGAGAAATTTGAATAATTAAAAACCTGTGCGGATTTCTAAGTTTTTTTTTATCAAAATACTTAATGATATAATTTCTTAAAGATTTATTTTTGTTAGAAAGGCAGATTTACAGAGAGAAGAAGAGACAGCAAGAGAGATCTTAAATTTGCTGGTTCACTCCCCAAATGGCTGTAATGGCTGTAGTGGCTGTAATGGCTGTAGTGGCTGTAATGGCTGTAGTGGCTGTAATGGCTTTAGCTTGGTAGATCTGAAGGCCAGAGCTGGCAGCCTCCTCTGGGTCTCTCTTGCAAGTGTAGAGTCCCAAGGCTTTGGGCCGTCCTCTACTGCTTTCCCAGGCCACAAGCAGGGAGCTGAATAGGTGAAACAGCTGAGAAATGAACTGCTACCCATATGGAATGCCAGTGCTTGTATGTGAAGTATTAGCCTGTTAATCCATTGCACCAGCCCCTGCAATATCATTTTTCCATGAACTTCAAAAGTATCGTTATATATTGAGGCTTTGCAAGCCATTGTCACTATCCCAACTTCCTCAACTGTAGGGTGTAAATAGACATACAAAATTTATTGTGTTCCAATAAAACTTTATTTACCAAAACAGAAAAGAATAATCATATATCATAGCTTGCCAATTTCTGTCTTCAGCAACATTGATGTAACTAGTGGTATCAAGTATTTAGAATATTTTCTGACTCATCAATTGGAAGATGTGTGTCATACTGACTCTTATTGCTGACATGTCTGTTCTAGTGTCATCTTTGATGCAGAAGCTGCACTGTATCCTGATTTCCCAAACGGTCCCTGTATGGGATTCTGAATAAAAGCCAGTAACTCAAATGCCAAGCATATATTGTATTTCTAAATCACAAGTGAGTTAAGAGGTTGCTATGTGAAGTACTTCTTAGGTGAACAAAAGCTATTTTCGCACCCACTTTTCATGCGACTATGTTAAATTGTACATAAGACATCTGGAAATTAGAAACTTTATATACAATGTCAAGAGCCACTTTTGAATATGTGGCTCTATGCAGAAGTGAGTTCTGAGGAAGTTGCTATTACATTTAACTAGAAGCTTGACTGCTGAGCCGATGATACTAATACAGAAGGTGCTGCATAAATTTCTCATTAAAACAAAACATGGAGTTTTATGCAAAAGCAATTTAATTCTCTGTGCCTGTATCTGCAGTTAGTTTCTCAGTGAGCCTCAAGTGTAAAAATAAAAGCTATATATACATTTTTATTACAATGAACAAAAAGCTAAAATTATGTATTTGGAAATATACATGTAGAACATATATGTTTTCACATGTAAGATGATACTTAATGAAAACAAAGTTTAACTTTTCTGCCTTCAAAACATAGTTATTTCATTTTGTGGAGATTCAGTTTATGTATTTGAAAGGGAGAGATGGATAGATACATGGAGAGATCTACCGTCTGCTGATTCACTTCCCACATGGCTGCAATGACCAGGATTGGGACAGCCTGAAACGGGAAGCCTCGGACTCTGTGTGTCTCATTCCCAGGTGGCTGGTTTCCAAGTGCTTGGGCATTTTCTGCTGCTTTTCCTTTGTCAGTACGTTAACAGGGAATTGGATTCGCAGCAGAATAGCAGGGATTCAAACTAATAGTCACATGGGATGCCAGCGTGGCAGACAGCTTAAAATCACTGCACTACAACACTGGCCCTTACTGTCATTGATCGTTTTAACACAGTATATTGGGCAGTTTCAATTTTACCAATGTTAAGGAAAAACCCAAATTTTGAAGTTGTGGTCTTCCTCAATCTTAAATGCTTGATTTTTTCCAGATTCACAGACTAATTTTCCTATTTGACACTATAAAACAAAACTAAAATTTATACACATATACAAATATAAATTCACTGTGAAAATGAACTTTAATCCCCTACCATTATCACTTTTGTGCCAAAAAGAAAGAAAACCAAAAACAAAACAACAACAAAAACCAGAAAGCACAAGTTTTCTTGCAGAAGTAATTGTGCTGCAGGCACCACTTCATCTTAGGACCTGATCCTTCTTCAGTGTGAACCTTCCGGCTCTATTTCCCAATCCTTAATTTCTATCCCTGCTTACTCCACATATTCACTGTTCTCTCATGTATGTCTTAATTTTACTCTTTCTCTTCCTGATTTATTTTTACTTTAAAAATAAGACACTGTTCTTCTTTGGATCATATAGCTTGTTAGGTATTAACAGTAAGCCTTTTAAAATCTCTAAATAATGAACATACTTGAAGAATTCTTGTTGTGTGTTAGTTACTTGGCAGCCTTGTATCAGCACAGGTGATGTTTAAGATAAGCAGCCCTTCGCTTCTTTTCCTACATGATTTCCTAGAATCTGACACAATCCAAGTCCTTTTAAGTCATTGCTCAGTACCTCCTTCTCTGACATGGAGATCATCCACCGGACAGCTCTACTCAGATGCTGAAGTATTCAATAAGTCCTTGATGACCTATTATATTCCCTCTAAAACTGTCACCTCTTTTTTTTTTAAAAATATTTGATCTGTGTTTTACTAGTGATGTGATTGAGCTGTTTTTGTTGTTTAGTTTTCAAATAATTTTGAAAGCTGGATTTTTAGTTTTCCTACAGTTTTATGATTTTGTTACCAGTATGTCAGAGAGCCTGTATGTTTAAGTTTTGCATGTTCAAATGTCAATTGTGTGTGTTAGACAAATAATCACCCTCTTCCCGGAGAGGGCACAGGTTCATTCTGAGAACCTATGATGTAAGGAAAGATTAAGTTTGTGGATGGAAATTAAGTCTGCAGATGGACGTTACTATTCAGCTGCTTTAGCATTAGAGATGAGGCTTCATTGTGCAAGTTATCCCAATCTTTTTTGGGTAGGAGAGGATCAAAGAGTAAAGCATATGACTAAGCTAGACTGGTCAGAGATAGGGCTTTGCTAGTGTTCAGGATGAATAGGATCCTAATACAAGGAATATCAGAGTATTTGTGATCATTAGTGGATGGCAAGGGTAAATTTTTACAAGTTCCCACTTGCAATTTCTGGAAATTAATATAACTGTGCACTTTAACCCAGGAAAGCCACAGCTATACTTGCAATTAATAAAACTAAGAAAACAAATGTATTATGGTTGTCACAAGAATTGTGATCATTTGTTACAGCAGCACTTAAATTCTGCTGTACAGCAGGTTGACTGCGGATAATGTGTTGTGCATTAAAAACAAAATGCCAGAAGGAAAGACTTTAATCTATTCACAATAAAGAGATAATAAATATTTAAGGACATAGATAACTTATCATGAGTTCAATAATACACGATGTATCAATACATTAAGCCACAACATGGTCTGCTAAATAGACACATAAAATCTTCATGTAAAATAGAAATAAGAGTAAAAATAGTAACACATGTTCACAAAACTTTTGATGTTTGAATTTCTCTTACCACAAAGGACAACACTTCATAAAGTTTGTGAAATTTGAAGTTAAATTCAAGTTAATTTTGGTGCAGAGGTTTTAAAAATCCATACAACTTTTTTGTGATATGTTCTTCACAACCCTTTTTAAGTTCCCTTGCGCAGAATAATTGAACATGTGCTATTTGAAGAACTGAAGAAAGCAACAAATTTAAGTTTCAGAAGTCAAGCAGTAGCACTGAAAATAGGCAAAAATAACAAGAAGCCTTAGTTTTTAATAAAATTGAAAAGATTAATGTGTATATAAAGACAAAATTATAACTATTAAAATTGTCAAAGGATTCTTCCAATAGCTGAAATTAGTTCATCTGTTTTTCTTTAAAATATTGTTTCTAACTTATTTATAAAGTTCAATTGATATATTGGTTTAAAGTAAAATGAGGTGGAATTTCCTTTTTCAAGGTATTGCATTTTTTAAGTCTGTTTTGTTTGTTTTTTTCTTTAGTCTGCTTCTGAATTCATAAATGTCCTAAGTGGAAGCGTATGCAGTTTTTCATAAAAAATGGAACTTAAGGTAAGTTTATTTTTGCTCATTGATTTATGTTTACTTACCTAAACTGAACAGAATTCACATACTTCTTGTCCACACAACCATCCCTCCTGCCAGTGATTCCCACCCACCTTCCCCCTGCCTGCCTCCTTCCTTCCTTCCTTCCTTCCTTTTTCTTTCTCTCTCTCTTCTTTCCTTTCTTATCTATCTATCTATCTATCTATCTATCTATCTATCTATCTATCTATCTATCTATCTATCTATCTCTTTTATACTGGTATGCTTTCATTTCAGCACACAAACACAGGCTGCACACTCCATTAGGTAAAGATATCAACTCACAGCAAGTAGAAAAACAAAACCAGCCTACTGTTTTTCAGAGGTATAGACGAAAATTATAAACAGCACTCAAATCCCAGGGTGACAATGTCACTCACAGACATTACAGGTGTTGTAGTCTGTGTATTAGTTATCACATTCATTTGTGTTTCAGGAACTGTTTCACTAAGCATAAAGGTTTCCAGTTAGATTTGTTTAGTCCCAAAAGAAAAACTTTCATTCTGTTTCATGAGTAGAATGCCATAGTGTATATATACCACATTTTTGTTTATCCGTTCATAAACTGATGGGCATCTCTGTTGATTGCTTTTATTTCTTAGCTGTTGTGGCTTGAGCTGCTATAAAAATGGGGGAATAGGTAATTCACTCATATGCTCATTTCATATCTTTGGATAAATCCCCAGGTGTGGGAGTGTGGATCAAATGGTTGATCTGTTTTCAGATCTTTGAGGAATTTCCGTTCTGTGTGCCATATTGGCTGCAGTTGTTTACATTTCCAGCAAGTGTGGCTTAGAGCACTTTGTCCCCTTACCCTTGCTGACATTTATTAATTTTTGTTTGCTGTATGATAGCCATTCTAATTAGAGTGAGGTGAAACCTCATTTTGTTTTGTATTTGCATTTCCCTGAAGACTAGTGATGCTAAGTATTTTTTCGGTCTGTTGGTCACTTCAACTTCACCCTTTGAAAAATGCCTGAGTTCATATTCTTTGCTCAGTTTAGAACTATACAGTTTGCTTTGGTTGAGTTACTTGAGCTCTGTTTAGATCCTGAATGTTTAATTTTATGGATCCTGAATATTTATCCTTTATCAGTTTCATCATTTGCAAATATTTTATTCCATAGTGTTGACTGCCTCTTCACTTTGTTGATGGTATTCTTTGCTGTGCCAAAGTGTCTTAACTTGATTCAATTGCATTTATTTTTGCCTTAATTGCCTGTGTTTCTGATGTCTTTTTTTAAATGACAGTTTAATAGGCGTTGGGGCTTTCTCTCCCCGCTCCTCCCCTTTGTTTTCCTCTCCCGTCTTTGACTAGGTGCCTTCCGAGTGCCCTCAGAAGTCTGTTATACTGCCGTTGATGTGTTTCCCAATGATGTAGGGACTTACCTGTTATTTCACTGTGAGTCCATCCTTGTATTGCAAGCACAGGGATATACTTTTTTGTTTCTGCCTATGGACATACTTAATCCCGCTGCACTTATGTTATACCCTCCCTTGGGTATAGTCCCCCTTGGGTTGAGAGGAAAAAAAGAAGGAAAAAAATGAAGTAAAATGAAATCTCCATGGTGTTGTAGAACTTGTAGCGGGGGGGGGGGTATCGATGTGTAGGGTGGCACAAGAGACTCCAATATCTTCCTAGAAATTAATGCTAGCATATGACCTATATGGTTCAAATGGAATATAGTATGGACTAGATCATTGTTACTCGTGGGTAATAGTACTAACAATAATTAAAGGGATATTAATATTCTCAGGTATGCAATCACTCATTAATTATTGATTCATTGGTTACATTACACTATCTGTGTGTGGTACAGTTGGGAGCAGCAATAATATTCCATTTACAGGTACTATCTTTAGATTTGACATAATTTTATATTAAGACAAAGCTTCTGATGTCTTTTACAAGAAGTCCTTAACTACACCTGTGGCTTGTGCAGTGTCCCTGATGTTTTCTTTTAGTAACAGGATGGTATTAGGTCATAGATTTAGATTCTTAATCCATTTTGACTTGATGTTTGTACGAGGCCAAATTTTCCAACCCCCACTGGTTGAAGAGACTGTCTTCTCTCCTTGTATTGATGTCAGTTCACTTGTCAAAAATTGGTTGGCTGAAGATGTCTGCATTCATTTCTGGGATTTCCGTTCTAACAGATCTTCGTGTCTGTTTTTGTACTGGTGCCAGGCTGTTTTGATTGCAGCTACCCTGCAGTACATCCTGAAATCTGGTATTGTAATGCCTCCTGCTTTGTTTTTGTAGGTTAAGATTACTTCAGCTATTCAGGGACTCTTGTGTTTCTGTATGAATTTTAGCACCAGTTTTTCCAGATTTAAGAATGTCATGGGTATTATGGGCAGTTAATGCCTTGAATTCCCGTCATAAATCTGTTGG
Source organism: Ochotona curzoniae (assembly GCF_017591425.1). Taxonomy (NCBI): domain Eukaryota; kingdom Metazoa; phylum Chordata; class Mammalia; order Lagomorpha; family Ochotonidae; genus Ochotona; species Ochotona curzoniae. The sequence goes on from NW_024466599.1 coordinate 67,498,593, forward strand.
TTTTTCTGAGACCTAGCCATGGATATTGTAAATGTGCCTGCTTCCATCAAACAGCCTGGGGAACACAGGGTTTCAGGAATCAATCATTTATAACAGTCCATCTTGTTTGAATTTCAATTCCTTTTGTTTGAAAAAAAAAAGATTTTCATGTACTTGAAAGGCAGAGGGGGGAAAGGAGAGGCAGCTTAACCTGCGGAGTCACAATATCAATCTCCTAGCCATGAATTTTTAGCTTTCCATTTTCTCAGAATCACTTCAAAGCTTCAAGGAAGATATTTCTGTATCTTTTCACTCCTCATATGTTTGATAGGGGCACTGGTTTCCAATTCCACCCTGTATAAAAGCACAAACAGCACTAATTTTCTTTAATTTTCCTCTGATGACAGTTTTCCTATGCCATTCCCTGAAGCTTGCAGAGAGTGAAAAGGGATGTGGAAATTTTCTTTTTTGTATTATGTGCTTTTCATGTGATTTTTTCAAAATTTGCATAAATACTATTGTCTATGAAGATTATGGATTCTTCACAGCTTTATGTGCTCTTTGTTAATGAGGAACTCATAAATCATCGTTTGTTTTTTATTGTCTCCAAACAAAAGATGTTTTAAGTTTCCTTCTAACTCAGAGAAACCTAGCTAAAAATGAAGAGAGCCAGCGGAAAAAAAAAAAAAAATTCCAGGACAGCAGCACTAATGAAAATAATACTTAGTAAAGTTTACTTGAAAAAATAAGAACCACTCTGTTTATTATTTTTTTTTATTGTTGTTAACATTGTATTATGTGATACAGTTTTATAGGCATTGGGGATTCCCCCCACCCCTCCCATACCCCTCCCCCCATGGTGGATTCCTCCACCTTGTTGCATAACCACAGTTCAAGTTCAGTTGAGATTCCTTCCTTGCAAACACATACCTAGCATAAAGTCCAGCGTCTTATTGTCCAGATAAGTTCAGTGGCCTCTTGGGGAGACCTTCTCTGGTCTGAAGATAGGGCTTTTGGGATTTGCTCATTTCCCTTAGCATTATAGTTGCTGTTTATTATTTATTGTACAATATTTTGAGTATGGCAGGTAATCCATAAATAGTCCTGTTTTCCAAATACAACCATAATGCCAAAATATCCAATACAGAAACATTGCTCAGTATTCAAACTGGAACATCATCACCTCTTAACTTCTCAGATCCTAACTATGTCAAAGCTTAGCAGTGTCAATATTAGTTTGATAATTTCTTCAGAAAGAACAAAATTGTGATGGACAATATATGTACCTGTTTTATTTTTGTCAAAGGGTCAATACTATACATAGAGCTACTAAAGAAAGTATTCTTTGACAGGGCAAATATTTTTGAGAATCTGTTGTGTGTGGAAGTTGATTCTGGTTTGTCATTTTCTATTTATTAATGCTTAGAAAATCTATAATCTGCTCTCTGGCCCATGGTCTACCTGAGGAAAATAGTGATGTCTCTAATGTCTTACCTCATAAGAAAATTAACTTGCTACATTGAACTATCTAAAAGTCCTTTTCTGATAGATTATAGGCATTTAAGTAAATATTAACTGTAATTATTGCTGTGTTTTAAATATAGTTTAGCACTGTTTAGACACAGAAGATGATTCAGTCAACAAAGCTGACCAAAGATCCTGAAAAAAATGAGGCCTACTTTCCCATGGGAAATGGCAGACAATAAACACGTAAATCAAATGATACTATCAGTTGTAAGTACTCTGCAGAGTATAGAATAATAGACTCAGCTTGCATGGAGGGTAAGAGGATAATTCCTCCCCATTCTGGTAAAATACTAGGGCAAGCCCTCTTTGAAAGCTTGAAATTTGAGCTTTGGCTGTATAAGTTTTTGTGAGGATGTGAGCTATCACATTGCAGGCAGAGAAATCAATAAGCAAAGACCATATTTGTGTGATAACGTGTTTGATGTCCCATGTTGCAGAGGTTATTTGGAGGCATTGGCTCAATAAAAGCCATGAGCCTGAGAGAGTGGGGTAGGAAAGGAATTTGCAAAACACAGGGAGAACATCTGTTGTTTGTGATAACCTAACCGAGCAACCTGTGCCCCAACTTTCCCATGGTTTAACATTCTGTGTTCTCAGTTACCCACTGCCAACCAGACAAAAAAATAGAAGATGCCTGGTAAAACAGAGACACATCTCCAATTCGGGAAACGCCTTTTATTACAGTGTGTTTTTAAATTGTTTTCCTTTATTGGCATACATACTATTGTTACTGTCATACTGTCCTAATGTATAAATTAAACTTTGCTAGGCATAAATACGCATAACAAAGTAGCAGGTATGGAGTTGAAGCTGGTTGTCCTTGGCATGGGATCTGTGCCCCACGGCTCATCTCTGGGAGTTCAGGTACTGAAGAAGGATGGACGCTTTGTTCCCAGCAGTGAGTTCAGTCTCACAGGATTGTGTTGGTGAGCTCTTGTGACTGGAGAGTTTCTTGAGTGGGATGCCGCAGAGTAAATTCTGCTTACTCAGCATGCTCTCGCGTCCCTTGGCACTCTCGTGCTGCTCTCTCCTGCCTCTTGTGGAGTGAGTCCTTCTTCCCTAAGGCCCTCAGCACAGCTCCGTGCTGGCACTATGCTTTTAAACTTCCATGACTGCATGCTGTGTAAGTCGCTTTTACTTATACAATGCCTTGTACCACTTATTATGCTATAGCAACATAAAATAGATTTGAAAAATACTGTCAGTATTTTCAGGCATCCATTGGAGGTGTAGAAACATCCAATGTGGTAAGCTGGCATTACCTTCCTAATAATCACTATTTACAATGTTGCCATAGTCTATAGTAAGTACCTTTGGTATGGGAGAAGCAGGAAAGCAATGGTTGCATCTGGTGAATATGTAGCAGGTGTGGCTATTTTGGTTCCCCTAACGCAGTGCATGGAGAAGGAATCCAAGTGCAGAAGTTATTAACCTGAGCTAGGGCAGAGATGATGGTTCAGGGCTTCCCAAAGGCCTGGCGAATGTAAGGGTCAAGAAGTCCATCTGTGCCAGGGAGAAAGGAGCGATGGAAGGGTGACTTAGGCTCTGCATGTGAGAACTAATGACAGCTTTTTGGCAGAGAAATGGGTACCATGTACATTAGGTAAGAATCCATAAGGCTAGCAGAGAGCAGCTGCTCCGGGGCTGTGAATAAAGCAGAGATTCCAGAAGTCATGTAAAGCAGTGAAACTTGTCAGGTGGGGAGAGTCTCAGGTCCTAAGAGAAGACAGACAGACCAGGACACTGATGAGAAACGGCTGATCCTCAGAAAAAGATTCAGAAAATATTTTCTGTACAGGTCCAAATGGGAAATATTTTTTCCTATGTTTGTCAAATATATTCTCCATTTATAAAAAGCATGCAAGCTGTAGGATATGGAGAAAGGGGCCATGGATTTTACCGTCTGATCATTGTTTGCTAACCTGTATTGTGAGGTAGTGAGTAATTATCTTAGTGCAAAGCATGCATGGCCCACCTGTACCGAAATACCTCTGTCTAAATGAGCATAGAGACTCCAAAATTATTTAACTGCTTCTCAGAAAAAAGTCAATATTCTCTAAGTCAATATTCCCTAATGTAAAATCACATAACTCATTAGTATATATATTACATATATATAATTTCATACATGTAATTACATATACATAATTTCAACAATGTAATCATGGACCACGAAACTTGTATATAAGCAGCAAAATGTGCTCCAAAACAAAGAAAAAAATAAAGGAGCTAATACAAACAGATGTCAAAATCACCCAGATGTTGAAGTTAGTAGACAGGAATTTTAGATATCTATTATAAATATACACAAGGACTTAGGAAAAGGGATGAGTGCACTATGAACATATGGGAAATCTCAGCACAGATATTGAATTCTTAAAAAGGTACCAAACTGATATTAAATAGGAAACATAGGAAATGAAATACTCACTTGATGAGCTTAACTTGGGAATGCTAGAATACAGGGTGAGTGGCTGCAAAGATTATCAGTACAAATGATAACAGAAAGCAAGTACATTAAACAGTCATTATAACAGGCAGTGTATTACTAGATAGCACAATTACATGTTTTGGAGTTTTTGAAAAATAGAGGCAGCTAATGGAGAAGAAAAGATATGATAGAAATGTGGATAGGAAAATTATGAAATGTTTTGAGGTTCTACAGGCTTATACTTTAGCCTCAAGCCACAAAGAATAGTCCTAAATATCAGTGAAGGATATGTTATGAAAAGGCAAGTGCAATCTAAATGTAGCAGATTTGACTTTCAAACTAATGGAAGACAGAATATGACCAGTAACATCTTCAAAAAGATGTGGAATATAGTGATCTATCCAGAGATGAAATTCTTAAAAATGAGGTGAAGTAAGGTTTTAAAATTGAGGTAAATGAAAACTAAAATAATTCAGCGCCAAAAATCTGTTCTGTATGAACTGTCAGAGGACATTCTTTTTCTTTAGAACTGATGAGACTGGCATCTGCACAAAGGAATAAAGGAATATGGAAAAAAATATTTTCAACTGCTAATAAGTAATTATGTCCTTGTGTTTATTACTTTAAAAAGAATCAGATTTGCATAAAACATGCTAAGTTAGGGAAAATCTTGAAGAATCTAGATAGAAAAAGCCAAAGGAATCTGTAAAAATAGTTACCAGAATAGACTGAATTCAGCAACTTCGTTGTATACCAGGTCAATATTCTTGATTATGTTTCGACATCCCATAATTGGAAAACTGGAATTTTAATCGTAAATGTTTGTGTTCTATATGCACGAATGTGTGTGTTTTATATCCAGTTATATAGTTTAAAGTGTTTTCATTATAGCCCCCTCCAAACATATGTCTAAAGTGAGTGAAGCCGCCATCTGCAATGGCAGTGTCTCATGGGACAGTTCATTTCTCTGCTCCTTCATTATGGATCCAACTGCCTGCTCATGGCTAAAGTGTCTGGACACCTACCACACATGTGTTACACGGGTTCCGGGTTGCAGGCTTTAGCCTGTCCAGCCACGGCTGTTGTGACCATAGGGGAGCAAAGCAGTGGATGGAAGAGCTCTCTTTCTGACTCTTCTCTCTCCTCCGTAACTGCTTCAAATAAATCAATCAATCATTTTTTAATTCAAATGAAAAAATGTTTCACTCATAAACAGTGCATTTTGTGAAAATTACTGATCATTTAAAACTATGAATCTTTCCTTTTGTGAATTAAGCTGTTATAAACATGGGGTAATGTTAACTCTTTCATATGCTTTCATTTGCTTTGGATACATTCCCAGGGCTGGGACAACTGGATCATATAGCAAATCTCTTACTAGATTTCAAATGAATCTCCATAGTGCTTGCCTTTATTTACATTACAAGAGTATATTAAGGTAACTTTTTCTCCACACACTCATCACCATGTGTTACATGTTTATTTCAGGGTAATTTCTATCCTAACAATGAATTGAGAGCTCACTGCAGTTTTGCTTATATTTCCCTGATGATAATGATCATAAGCATCTGTTAGGCATGTGTGTTTTGTCCTTTCATAAATACCCATTAATGTTTTTTGCCTTATTTATTAACTATTTATTACTGTTGTTGAGATTCTTGAGCTCTGTATATATTCTCCATGCATAGTTACCAAAATATTTTCTGTCATTCTGTTTCTTTTTTAACTTGTTGATTTTATATGCTATGCAGAAGCTTCTTAGTTCCATGCAATTCCATTTGTCCATGTTTGTTTTTACTTCCTGTGCTGCTGAGGTCTTATTCTAGAAATGTTTGCATATGCTAATGTCCTAGGCTAGCTCCCTTACATTTTTTTCTAGTAATCTGATACATTCAGGACTAGGAGTTAGATTGGTGTGATTTAGGTGAGTTGATTTCACTACGGGATATATAAGCTAGGAGTTGTGTTTCAAACTTCTGCATATAGATACAGTTTTTTCCAACACTATTTGTTGGAGAGACTGTTCTTTTTCTGAGGAATGGTTTTAGCTCATTTGTCAAACATGAGTTGGATGTAGATATATGGATGAACTTCTGAGATTTCTATTCTGTCACGTTGTCTACATGTCCATTTTTTTCTGCCAGCACCAGGCTGTTTTCTTAGTAGTCCTGCAGTTTGGTATTGTGAAACCTCTAACTTTGCGTTAAGAGCATTGGGCTATTTAGAGCTTTTCACATTTCTCTATTTAAGATATTTCCTAAAATTTTCTTTGTATAATATTTTTTTTCCTATTATGTCAGGTGTACTTATGCTCTTATTGATCCTGCTGAAAAAAGCTAACGTTGTCTAACTAAAATGCATTTCTAGGAAAATATTTTCTAATTCTCACATGTGCTGATAGGACACTCTGTGCTAATTCCTACAGCGGAGACGTTGCTATGTAAGAACATAACCATCTTTTGAACCTGGTTTTAAAAAGTAAGTCAAAACTGCTGTTTTGATTTGTTTTTAGAATTTAATGAAATGTGTTCCAGTTGAGGAAATCTGTAAAATACAACACATTTCTTTCATTGTTTAGACTACAAAGCAAGCTCACACTTCAAAACCTTGGTGCACTGAGTAATCCCCAAATGCTTCCATCAGTGCTTCCTGTTTTGTGTCAGGTTTCCAAAAGGTCATCAGTCTACAAGGAGTCAGGAAAGCCTGGCTGATTTCCATGACTTGACTTCTGTAGTCACGCTGTCAAATGTGGCCTTTAGAAAGGGCTCTGACCTGCTGGAAGACGGCAGAGAGGCGAAGCCTCTGAGCAGGCAGTCACTTCACGGGCAGGTCTGAAACACCAAGAAAATCCTTTCTCTGCCTGCGTCTTGGCAAGATTCTTCATAGGTCGGTTTTTTACCTTGATTTAGAAAAAGAACAAAATAGATTCAGTCAGCAATTATACTTGTCATGCAAACTCAAAAGTGTTAAGTCTTTCGAATGTACCTCTGAATTTAGTCTCCTATTGTTCATAAATTTGAAAGTGATAAACGTTGAAATAGGGAAGAGAAGCTGAACTCTAGTTTTACATTCTGTGTGCTCCATTCATAATAAAGAGATCACTGGCATTTTGAAAATCTTGATTTTCAAAAGATATTACAGACCATAAACCAATGAGAATTTTTTTAATCAAGGTGCCAGTTTTATACTGAAAACAATCTTTCCCACTCACTTCTAGTTTGCTTTTTTCAAAATAATATATTTAAAAATTCATTTTATTTGTTTCTAAATACATTTTTATCCATTAGTTTCATATTAGAAATCCACATTTATTTGAATAGTGATAACTTTTTCTAAAGTTTCTGAGTCTCCTGATGGGGACAGAAAATGGGCTTAAGGTATATATTGAAAACTTTTGGTAATTATTCTGTAAGGTAAGCAACTGCATGAGGCTAGATCAAGATCATGGAATCATGTTGCATTTGGTTTCAGTGTGAACAGCTGAACAGAAAGGGAAGGACTCACTGAGGGCTAAAGGAGCAAGCATGTCCTGGAGAAGGGGAGATCAGATGGCATACAGAACAGACAGCTGTCTAATCCTAGACAGCTGTGAGATGCAGTATATGCCCTTGAATGGGGTATGTGTGCAGTTGTAGCTTGGCCGGAAAAATATTGAGAAATATACAAAATGGCAGAGGTTCAAGTGTTTGAGTGAGGAAAGAGACTTCAAGTAATCGAGAGGAATGCAATGTGGAAGTGATTGGCATTAGATGGTAGTCTTCAAGGCATTTTATTAGGATCACAAGGAGTTTCCATAAATCCCAACGAACCTCTTGTCAGAGGTAGTTATTTCTATACTGGCTGGTTGAATGTCTTTTTTCATTATCCACCCTTTTATGACACTGCAAATGAAATCACAGCCATTAAGTGGCCTCATGAATATATCACTTGGCCTCTCTTTCCTCCGTCTAGCCTACTTTTCCTGCCCAGTGTTTACACAGCCTTCCTTCCCTGCTAGTTGGGTTCATTTTCAAGGATACCTCATACAAAATTTGTAATTCCATGTTTGGAAATAGTATTCTCAGGCCAAATATTTTTCTTACTCCATTTTCTAACCTATTTCTCATTTGTTTTTCCCATAAGCATTTGTTGTCTTCTGTTACATCATATAGCCAATAGGTAGTTTGTTATGATGTTTCTACACTAGAAGGCATTGTCTTTGTGTTTCTTAAAACTATAGAAATGTTGGTGTCCCATTCTTGCAGAATGAAAACATTTTGCCAGCTTTTCTCTAATATACCAAATTACTTACTTTGCAAGTCATGTAGGCAAGGTTTTTGATTACATCCACTATGCTTTAAAATGACTTGATCAATTTTATTAAACATGAATAAATTGTGTTTAGTTGGCGCTTAAAAACATCAGCTGACAAATTGTTGATCTATTTTCATTTAGCATTATTCTCATTCATTCTAATATAATATAGAGGACATTGTTGTGACATAGAAGATGAAGCCAACACCTGGGAGGCTGGCATCCTATAGGAATGTGAGTTCTCTTCTCTGGGTCTGGCACTTACAGTTCAGTTTCCTTCTGGTAGCTAAGGAAGGGCAGAAGGAGTTGGCCATTATGCCCAGACTCTGGCCATTCAGCTGGCAGACCAGAAGGAAGCTCCTACTTGTAGCCTGGCCCAGCCCCAGAGGTTGCACTCACTAGAGAAGTTAACCAGTAGGTGTCAGATTCTTTCTCTGTAACCTTTGAATAAATAAATCTTTTTAAATGCAGTAAAGGCTTAACTTTGAAATTTTTATTTGTATAGTAGGCACATAAAAGTATATATGCATTTCCATAGACTATTTCAAAAATTTAATACATGCTGAGATGCTATCTGGTCATTCTTTAATTGCCAGGGGAGGGGCTTTTGGTGCAGTGGTTTAAAATGCCACCTGCCTCTTGCCTTTACCTGAATCCTTGTGCAATTCTGACTCCTGTCTTCTTCAAATGCTTACTTTGTAAGGCAGCAGATGATTCCCAAATGCTTGAATCCTAGCCATGCACGTCTGAGACACAGTGACTTCCCACTTTGTGCCTCTGACCTGTTATGGGCATTTCAGGAGCAACTCAGCAGATGGGACCTCCTCCTCTGCATTTCTCTTTGCCTGTGTCTCTCCTTCCAGCTAAGATCTCTGTCCTAGTGCCAGCATTCTTTATAAATCTGGTATTTTTATGTATGAAAATAGAAAAGATACAAGACAGTGAATTGATCAATAGGAGCTCATTGAATGTCATGGCAAATGAATTTGAATCTTAGTTGGTATAAATTGCATAGTTTGGCAAAAATGTTACATTATAGTTTTCAATTAAATTTCAACAAGATTATTCTTTTGTACTTATTCTCTGTCTTTAGAAGTTCTATTGTCATTTAATTTTATCTATATCATCCATTTTAAAGACAGATCACTTTCATTTAATTTATACCTTAAAATATAACTTTCTTTCTATAGATTAGATTTGTTTCAGAAATTATAAAGTATAACATTTAATTTGCAATTTCTTGAACACACCTGGCTGCTGTTTACTAAAACTATGAAAGGTCTGACTTCACACTACCTACAAGCTAGTGAGTTTATCTGAAATTAACCCTGATGCCAAGACTCCAGAATGAGAGGTGAAACACAGATTCTCTGTGGAATTTCATGGGAGACCATCAGCATTTTTCACCTGTTGCCTGAGCCCTTGACTCCCACAGTGAACCCAGAGGGACAGACGACTCCTGCACAGGTGCTGAGTTGTGTCCCAAGATCATGTTGAAGAATGTTTTAAGAAGCCTTGAAATGCCCACATCCTGGCTTGGCATCTCTGAGTTTCTGCCTTGGCTCTGCTCCTGAGCCTAGTTTCCTGCAGGTGGATGGCATGCGAGACGGCAGCTGAGGAATCAAAGCACTGGTTTCCTGCTACCTACCTAGGTGGGAGACTGAAACTGAGTTCCTGGCTCCCGGTGTTGGTCTTGACCAGCCCCATCTCTTGCTAATATTGGGGGAGTGTTATAGCAGAGAATTCTCTCTCCCTCTCACTGCCTTTAAAAAAAGAACTCAAAGGTATTTTTACTTATTACTTATTTATTTGAAACATATACACAGAGAGATCCCGTTCCTCTACTTGTTCACTCACCAAATTCCTGCAACAGCCAGGGCTGACGGGGCAAAGTCCCTAAAGAACTCATGTCAAGTTGAGCCTCGCAATCAAACCAAACGCCTTGCCCCAGAACTCTTAAGGTATAAGTTAAGATTTCATGGGGTCAGTAAATTAGTTTTTTCTTCCAGCATTTTAAGGACAGCTTGCATTAGCCCTGCGGAGAGATCACTTCCCTCTTATAGGTTCGTTTTCAAATATTTTTGAAAAGTCACCAGGTTCAAAGGACAGGCAGTGCCTCTTTCTGAAAATGTGAAGAAATGCAATGTTTTCAAGTCACGCTGGTCAACGTTTCCAAGTGTGGTCTGAGTGTGCTGTGGTTGTGAATGTTCTGCACTGTCCCTGGACTTGTTAAAGGTTTGGGATGCTGCACAACTTATGAAGACAAAACCACTAAGAGTGTGATACTGAATTGTCTATTCACCATTATGATCACTACTGAAAAGCAGTCCATTGGCTCGGTTGTCTCTTTTACCAAGACTTGTTGCTAATATTTCCCCCTAGTTGGGGTGTTTACCTCTGAAAAGGCAACTTGCATATACGTAACTGATGCTACAGAATATTGTTCTAGAATTTGGAATCTCACAATGCTGAATAGACAAAGCCAATTGTAGGAGTACATATGTTCCATTCAGCTACTTCATTATATAGCCCTGAAATGTTATAAATATATCTATTAAGAAGTAGTGTGTTGTAGATTTACTGAATTTGGAGTTCCACCTGCAGTTGCATTGGCAGGGCCATAAGGCCAGTGGTTCAGGACATTGCTTAGCGAGCATGTGTAACAGTCATTTGGTTAGAACTCATCATAATGGGTATGCATAGGGAAGGAGAAGGTGATGACTGGGATGGGGCACAAGGAAGGATTTAGTGTACCTGTTGTTCCCATTTGTTTATTCAGGTGCTGGTGGGCAAATGTCTTGGGTTTCTGATCTGCAAAAATTATACATACTTGTTAAAATGCACACTTTAATTTGAACCAATGCATTCTATTGAAAGGCTCATAGATGGAAAGTACTGTGATTGGGTGCCAGCAAACACTGAATGACACCACTGGTCTTTTCTTACTTTAATGGCTACTGTGTTTTTCTTGGCTCTATTTTGACATCCTAAGAGTCTTCAAAAATAGAAACTGGCCTTTCAGAGAACACTGGGGATTAACCTTCATGTTGGATATGACGTACTTTTAATAGCTATGTTGGCACATTGAACTATTATAATTCTGACAATAATGGAATTAAAGATAGGTAGTTCCTCTGATATATTATTTTTTACTTGGAAAATAAGCGATATACATAAGAATTTTAATTTTCCAGGTAAAAATATATATACCAAAAACCAGAAATGCTATTTTCTCATGCTTATTTGTTTTCTTATTTAAGATGTAGAGGGAAAGAGTGGGATGAAGACACAAGGAAAGTGCTTTACTCCCCAGACACTAGCATGACTCGGCCTGAATCAGAGCAGTGCCAGGAGCCAGGACCTCCGTGCTCAGGTCTCATGGTGGAGACAAGGGCACGACTTCCTGAGTCATCCCCACTACCCCACAGGGCTACACGCAGGAGAAGCTACAGCAGGTGCAGCGTGTGGGCATCTCAATCAACAGGACAATTGGCCACATCTCTTATTTTATCACAGGCCTGTCAGGCAGATGACACACCCACCTCCTAGGAAAAGCGAGTGTGTGTCATATAGGGGTTAAGAAACCGAGGCATTGTCAGGTTAATGTACTACGTTAACCTCTTCTCCTGTCACAAAAATTCTACACCAATGGCCAGTAATTGTGCTGAACAAATTCATCTTGACAAGCTGACAGGTAACATGTTTTCATTAGCAATGTAAAAAACAACTAACACGGATTAATTTTCATTATCGTAGTTTACATCTCAAGGCTGTATGTTAATTTCTATGGCAGAATCTAGAAAGAAAAAAAAACCTTTCCAATTAATCTATAGCAGACACTGTTTCATTGAGATGCACCCGACCCCAATTACTTTGGCAGAATCCTTTCTAGTACAAGGAACCCTGAGTTAAGTTAATTTTAGACACTTGCTGTAAAAAAATCCAAAAGAATAAATTAGAAGGTAATAAATCACATCATAAAAATTGTACTTTATGAAACCATTTATTAGACAGTTATTCTCTATTGCTAACTTTCATGTTAACTTAGGTAAGCCTTATTTTATTTAATGCATGAGCATATATCTTATAAAAGTTCAGTATTAAAATTTGTTTTTCAAAGTATTTAGATTAACAACATGGTTAACCAGTCCTTAAAAACATTTAGTAAAAATCATCAATTTTACACCTGAATAAACCCCTAAGCTTAAGTGAACTTCTGGAAATCAATTCTATATTATACGCTGATATTGTCTGATATATCTAGTAATTATTTAGGGAGTTGAAAAGTTAAACTTTATGGATTTTGTGATTTTCTCATAACTATATAATTTTTATAAGCTGATACATTTTTCTTTAATGTATAATTTGATATTTGCATTGTTCCACCATTTTGTTGTTTCTTGTTGATATTCCCCCACCTGGATTTTGGTATCAATATATTTCACATCCTCTGGTTAAAACATATGCTTATTTTCTTATAATGGTTTCATTTCCAATCATCAATTTGTATCTCCTTTCGGGATAGCTTAATTCAGATGAAAATAACTTTCTGATTTTTTAAAATGTCATTTCCAGCATTTTGAAATTTTTGGTACTACTTTGAGCTCTTTTAGAGTTTTTTCAAATGTTTCTTTGGTTTGTAGTATTTTAGTGATGCAAAAAAAGTTTAACCTTTCATAGATAATATTAAATTTTGCAATGCTTATGTTTTAGCACTACACTGTAGCAGCTTTAACCTGTTCTTTCATAAAAATGCCGGTTCTTCCGTGACAATCTCCTTTTCTTTCACCCTAGGTGAACAGGTCTCACCCTATTTTTTTTTTATGTGCTAAATTAACACTTGGGGTCTACACTGGAATGTTCTCTTGCTCTTGTCAGTTACATCTCTTCCTGTGAGCTCTCTGGTTCCCCCACACTGTAACACACAGAACCAAAGCTGCAAAACATGTATTTCAAGTCTTCCTCAGAAATATACACTGCATATTGCAAAAGTGTTTCCTTTAAGGTTCTCTAATTCAGCTTTCCAACTATCACACACCTCACTTTATTTTGTTCTTTTCTATGTGATCTTTTCAATCCTAAACTTTAGGCAAATACACACCAGGGGCTTACTTGCTTTGTCATCTAAACTTTCTCATGTCGATAAGAAGTTACTTAGCGTATTGATGGAGCAACTCAGCCCTGTATCACAGGTCAAAGAATTGTACTCCTGAATTATCTGACAAGGTCATGATATGTTTTATCTAAAGTAATGAAAAATCATTCTGAGTAAGAATACTCAGATCATTTTACTTTATTCATACTGACGATGCTGGAAGATGCCCTTATCTTCACATACCTGGAAATTAGCCTGTTCTGTCTCATAATGCTGCTTGCATTGTTACACTAAACATAATTAACTTTTCTTAATATTTTATAATGATAGGGATTATCAGTCTAACTGAACGGTAAAGATAAAAGTGATGACAATGCTACATTATAATGGGATTTCAGATATCCTAAATATCTGACAAGCAGTTGCCGTTAATTCTTTAATCTTTTGAACTAACATACATAAAGAATATGTGTTTTGTCATCTTCAAAAATCAAAGAAGCCCAACCTATTCAATCTTTTATATAATCCTTAATATTAGCCCTTCTGTTTCTTTCCGTGTTTCTCATAAACACTCTACTTTAATATGTGTAGTAACACAGTAAGTACAACAAAAGGATTTTTTCCTGGCTGATGAGCTTGAAATTGTCATACATCCCATATTCCCGTGAGCACTGCACATCAATAGCGTATTGATAAGACATTTTGCCTGATGCTTTAAAACTTGTAAGTGATCTCTTTGTCAAACTAGTCACTCTTTCTGCGTGCTCTGAGTTACATCACCCTTCCTTCCTTGCTTTCTGAACAATAGTAGGAGTAAAATATACAAAAAGAGGAGAGAGATTTTCTGTTTCCCATCTCAAATACCTTCAGTCACCACGTGTGGATGACACTTTAGGAGTCCAGTATTCGATCCAGCTTTCCCACATAGAGAGGTCCTAACTGTCACAGGATTGATCTGCCTGCCATGCTGTACATTAGCGGGTTCTGCATTGCTAGTAGAGAAGCCTGGACTTGAACTAGAAATTTGAGTTTGGCATATGCGCTGCTGAAGTGAGCAATAGAAATTTCAGTTTGAGAAGTAGGCCTCCCAAGTGTGAACCAAACTCACATCCTAAGCCATTTTCTTTACTGAGATTATGTTCTTTCCTTATCACAGTACTCTCACACACACAGCACTCTTCCATTTTATAACTCAGTTAAAAGCAGTAGCTACAATGAATAAGAAATATTTGAAATCTTTAAAGGTGTTTAAGGGGTAGAAAGCTAAAATAAAATATCATTAAGCAGTGGAGATGGAGGTGGGAACTGAAGTTTACTGGCAGAAGTCATTGCTTTAAATATTCTCATATCAGAATTCTGATTTCAGTCCTGACACCCCCAATCCCGGGGCCTGTTAATACATTCTGCGAGGCCAAAGATGATAATTCCAGTACTCAAGCTCTTCCACCCTATAAGAGACTCTGATGAACTTCCTGACTCCCAGCTTGGGCTGCTGTAGGCATTTGCACTGTGAACCAGTAGAGGATAAAATGTTTATTTCCCCCTGCCCCCTTCCCTTCCTTCTTTTTTTTCTGTCACTCTAGCATTAGAGAAAAAGTTTTAAAAATGACTGTGCTTTCAAAGAAATTGAATGCTATGAAAAATATGTTAATTTAAAGCAATTAAGAAGGTTTAAATTAAAGTTTTAGAAAGTGTGTACAAAGGGAAGTAATGAAAAATATATATGTAAAGTATATACTTTATATATATAAAGTATTATATCTATATAAAGTATACATGTGATGGTTTAATGCAAAATAATGCACTAGGTGCTTCACGATGGGCAGAAGTAAAATGCCAACGGCAATAGCATAAATAACGACAATTGAGCATGTAAAGATATACCATAATGTTCTTACATTCATGAAGAGCTACAACCCTCTTAGCTGTATTGAATGGAAACCTTTATGAAAACAGACAGGAATGAGTTAAAATGTAAAGCATAACTCTAACAATGTAAAATTCTGAAATAGGCATAATAAGCTGAGCTGATACTTTATAAATGTATTATGTTTTAAAAGTACATTTATAAAAAAATGAAAGAAATGAAATCAGAAATATCTGTTATCTCTGTTTTAAGGGCCTAATGTGAATGATTACATATTGTCAGAAATCTGGGCTGTGAGATGCTGTGGCCTTGGAAATGATAACTCTCGACTGGGTAGAAGCTCCAGTAGGACAAATAAATAAGATTAGTTATTGGGGAGAACAGATCTCATTCCTTAAATTTCATATTAAAGGGGCTAATTTCCTGCTGAAGGTGACTAAGGCAAACTCCTTTCTTTCACCCCAACTTTAGGGATAGAATTTAATTTCTATTGCAGGGCAGGAGAACGAAGATCCTGGGATATTGGTGGCTATCGTCAGACCTCACTGTTGCGACAGAAGGGCCTACTCTAATGAAGGTACGATGAAAATGTCACACACTATCCACTTGTCAAGGCTTGGAGTTGTTTTTTTTTTCCAGAGAGACAGACAGGATACAAGAATGGAGAATTTTTAAGTTCTTATGTACACTGATGATTTTAAGTCCATATATGCTATAAGAAACAGTATGTCCTCTTAAGAGCAATCAAGTAAAATATGAGACATCCAGTTTACTAGAGAGAATTAAGATTCTCACGTGACAGCATGCAAGGAACAAGGCTAAGAAACAGTGGAGATGAGGGTTTACTATTGCACTTGAGCCAGGCACAACTGCAAATCCATTTTTATTCTCTGTGCACAAATCAAACATTACATAAATCTGAGGGTCTGAGATTACTTGCAGGTTACAACAAGTATTAGCATATTCATCGATTAGTTGTATTAGTTGCTGTCTTCCTAGGTGCTGGGCAGTTTGGTGCTAAGTGAACCACCCATCAACACAAGCCTGTGACCCCCTAGCTCCATGGTCTGCATGGCAACCAGACCTGATGCCAGCCTCTCAAGCATCTATCCCTACCTATGGCAGGATCCTTACCAGAGGGAAGCATGCCTCCACCCTGATCTTGCTCCCATAAATAACCACGAGAGTTAAAAAACCTGTCTCTATCAATAAAGTGAGATCACCTATAGGACAGACTGGCCTACTCTGAAATCAGACTTGAGTGAAGCCTGAACCAGGCTGGGCAAGAGCTAACAATCTTTACAAAAAATAAGATCTAGGACAGAAACAGAGTGACCTCAATAAAATAATCCTTTCCCAAATTTAACTGCATAGTATTACTGAGCAGTTTTTTTACCCCCAGACTGCTGTGGATAAATTACATGTCTGTCAACAAAGCTTAAGTAGCAGTATAGTGTCAAATTAGACAAACAGTTTATTAGAGATCGTATGTAAAATGACACCCGAGAGGATCCTACTAATGCCACTGCTTCCTAGGTGACTGTACATTTCAAAGGCTGCACCCTCTGTGAGTGCAAGATGTCCCACTAAGGGTGAAATGGGATTCAATAAAGTATTAAGACAATGAAAATAAGCCAAAAAGAACTGAAGTAATCCTTATCCAGAACTGTCACATTAAACAAAAATTAAAATGATATAGGGAGAAACAGAAATATGTGATCTACACTAAATAGCCAGAAAGTGTGGTTAGAGATTTAAAAAAAAAGGCCACTAGAATGGAAATAAAGCGTGTCCATGATAGAATTATTAGTAAGCAGGGTACAGCTGAAGAATCACTGAGGGCCCAAGGTGATATCCTAGTGGATAAATCCTGGCCTTGAACAGGCTAGAATTCCGGATAGGTGCTGATTCTGATCCTGCCTGCTCCACTTCCCATCCAGCTCCCTGATTGCGGCCTGAGAAAGCAATAGAAGATGACCCAAAGCCTTGGGACCCTGCACCTGTGTGGGGTACTGGAAGAAGCTCCTGCTTTCAGATCAGCTTTGCTCTGGCCAGTGCTGCCACTTGGGAAGTGGAACAGCGGAGAGCGGACAGAGTATCTTTCTCTCCAGCTCTCCTTTTTGTAGATCCGACTTTCAGTTAAGATTTATTTACTTTTATTGAAAAGTGAGCTCAGTGACTTTTCTTTCCTTAGAAACTAAACCTAAGTAAAAACTAAAGGGGAAACTGCTTAAAAAGGAGAACAGGACATGTAAGAATTGTGGGGAAACTTTGGAAGATACTGCAGGAATAGTGTGAATAGCAACAAACAAACAAAACATAAAATACGTTTTGAGAAAGCTGTGCCTGAGAACTTCCTTGACAGAGACCAAAAAAGCCAAGTCTGACTCTTATTTTTGGAAATAAGAACAAATGAGTCCGCGGGGGGATGGGGGAGAAGCATGCTCAATGTTATTCAGCTTATCTGATTCTCCACTTTACTCACATAATTCATATGGTCAGTGTGGAAAAATAATTATTTCTTTTGCACTGAAATGCAATGCCAAGACATACCAAGACTTCATTACATTACTCTGAAAAAGACTAAACTTGCCCACTTAGAAATTTCCCATTAATCACTAATTCTACCAAAGCCTATCAAAACTAATTTAGTATACTTAGCACTAGTTTTTTTTTTTTTTAATACCTAATATGAACAGGGTTGGATTGTTGAACTGTTATAGCTGCGGCTTTGCACATTGGTTTACATTTTGCCAGTGCTTACAGTTCAGAAACACGTAAGGCCCTCTTTTAAAGATTTTGATCTTCAACCATATCCATTGACTTTTTTTGAAAGAAGTGACATTTACTGTGCAGTTCAGGATTCCCCCACAGGCTCTTTCTAAGACCTTTTGCTATCTTAATCCATTTAGTCCCTTCAAGAACGACCTAAAGTGCAGGAAAAATACTTACTACAACTCTAGCTACGGAGTTATGCAAACAGATTTAATGCTAAAATGCTGAAATTCTGAACTACCAGAAGGATACTGATATTGCAAATGTAGTCCATCATGAAGTGACTGTAAAATAGTGCGCTTGGAATTGACTCGGTGAGACAAATAAACATATGAATCAAACCCATGCTATACTGTTCGACCAATGTATGATTTCAAACAAAGTTGAAAACAAGTCCATGTCTACTAATTACCAAAATTCAATCACCAAAGTCAAATTTTACCCCTATATAATTATTACATTACATTCACTCTCACTGTTTCTGTAAGCAAAAGCACCTATCTTCACTAATTTGTTTATCCGTGGAGTATTTTAAAAGGAATTGTATTGAGAAAGCAGCTTACACACAGTAATTAGCATGTAGCTTGACACTTTTCCCTTGATAATAAAATTTGCAATACATACAGGTGCATAAGCATCTGTTTAGCACAAGTTCTGATTATTTCCTGTTTCTTGGGAGTGGAGCAGAGTAGAAATGCTAGTTTGCGTGGTTGATTTAGGTGTTTTGCCTCATTTTTTAATTGTCTTAAAATTAGGAAGATTGATAGTCAATATTCATTAGATAATTACTTTATTATTTAGAAAGCTGCTAGGGATTTCCATTTCTTACCTAGTTTTCTTACTATGCTTGTTGGACTCATGTTGCTATTAGCCCCATTTTATAAATGGTACAAGTGAAAGTTAACAGCGACTGATTTCAAGGTTCTAGAGACACAGAGCTATGAAATCGGGGTCAAAATCAGGCCAGTTGCCCCTGTCACAAATATGATCCCCTTACCTAATGTTAGTGGCCAAGGAAATGGAATTCATTTAAATAATGTTATATACTGAAGAAACATAATTCTTGTCAGACACTCCAAAGTTTGGTCCAAATTAATTTTGCAATAAAAGAAAGGTAAGGGGGAAAAAAGGATGAAGTGTTAAGCTTTTTTTCATTCTCATCTCAAGAGTTCAATCTGTGATAATCAAAAAGAGAAAATGCCAAGGATGTAAGAACCCAGCTGTCTACTCAGCCAAATATTGCAAAGAATTATAAAAAAAATGTAAAATAATGCCATATATCTACTAGTTATTCTTTTTGAAACTATAAATAAGTGGCATATTATCATTTTTAAAAGCTTAAAGATTTAACTATTTTGTTATGAAATAGATAATTAAGTATAAATTAAAAGGGACCAGCATTGTGGCACACTGGGGTAAATCACTGCCTGTGACACCAGCATCCTACTGGGGCACCAGCTCAAGCCCCAGATGCTCCGTTTTCATGCCAGCTCCCCACCTATGTGTCTAGAAAAGTAGCTGAAGCTGGACCAGGTACTTGATGTGGATGGATGTCCTGGGCATGGTTTTGCCCTGTACCAGTACCCAATGGTGCAAACAATGGTAGAGTGAACCAGTAGATGGAAAATCTGTCACTCTCATTTTCAAATAAAATGAAATATTTGAAAGTAAAATATACACTAAGTGTTCCTAGATATCCAACAGAACTTGGAGAAACCCCGAATTTGCGTAGCACTTTTCACTTATTTATTTGAGAGTAAGAAACACCTCCCATCAGTGATTCACATCCCATGTGCTTGCAATGGACAGGGCTGGACCAGGCCAAAGTTGAGCCCGAGGAACTCAATTCAACTCTCCTTTACAGGTAACAGAAATATAAATATTTGGAGCTGGCTTCAGGGTAACCTATATGCTGTTGTTGGAGCCTTAGTCAGCATCTTAGCTGCTAAACTAAAAATCTCACTCTACAGTGCATGAAAAATAAAGCAATCCTTATTGCACGACATTCGATAAACACCATTTTGGAGCATTTCAAGAAACATGATTTCCTCTGCGTGGATCCAGATATTTTAAAATAAAGTATCCTTTTAGATAGATTTATAACCTCTCATGTTTTTATAAAGTCCTCAACTTTTATTCCAAAAGAAAAGTTCATTTAATGTAGTATTAAAAGCCTCACTTTGTCTGCTGAAGGTTTGAAAAAGAAAGTCACTAATTTAAAATCCATGATATAAATACTATATCAATTGGGTTTGATTTGGTATCCACTACTTTATAGTAACTCACAGAGTACATGGAACTGAGAGAGACCACATGGACTGAAGTGGTGCTCTTCAAGTTTTTGCAACTTTGTGTTGCTAGGCAACGGTTTACCCATCAGCTGAGAGTTTAAACTCCGAGCATCTGCTTCGTTTAACTTCTGTCTACCAGGCAGTATAGATTGCAGTGAGCATTGGGAAGGGGATAAAGCAAAAGAAAAACCAATTACTGTCTTAAGACAATAACAGTGTTTAAAATCTTGGAAGTGGCATCATGTGCTCTATTTGTAATTATATCCTTTGGAAAATGTTGCTGGAGGGGCTATCTTTCAGCTAACTCATAAAACTGAAGCCCAGAGTAACGATGTGGATCACTTGGGTTCAAAGTATTAAGAAATTCAGAGATTTGGGTGATGTGTCTTAGCTGTGGAGGAAGGAATCAGAAGCCAGCATGAGAATGTGGAGCAGTATTGCACTTCCCTTTCCTCACAGAAAATAGTTGCTAGAAATATTTTGTGATGCATAAAATCTACATAATAAAATTTTGATTTCGCTGCTTCCCGTATTGTCTCATATGTCAGCACCTTCTGATCAGACTCTACTGGTATCGAGAAAACAATACATAATCACCAAGTATGTATAGTATGAAAAACAGATAGATACAGTGTCACATCACCTTTTTTTCAAACAACATATGCTAAAGTAAAGTAATACTAGTCTTTCTATTATTCAAAGGAGCAAAATTTCTTTGCCAATGAATGGAGTCCTGTGATCCCTGTCGGAGAAACACAAGTCCCCCCAGAAAACCTATTCCTGTTTCACAGTACACTCCACATTTGCAATCCTAAGAAGGTTGTAAATTTGAGACACAGATTTCTTCAGTGTAATAGAAGAACTAAAAATAGAAAGAAGGGCAAGAAAAGAGTTTTAGTTTTTCAGGAAATGTAATATATTTGCCTAAATATTCTTGCTTGATTCCCCTCTAAAACGAGGTAACTGTTTTTAATACACAGAAGGTTTGAGTTGTAAGGTTCCTCTGCTGCCGTAACACTGGATACAGTTAAAACTGGTTCTCTTTCACTAAACTTCCTTTATTCATGATCTTTGACCCACCTTGAAGCCTGGTGGCTCACATTTTCTTGGCTTTGAATTCCTATGAGAGATAAGCTTTAGAATCTTTACTAAGTACTTTCTTTATGCAGTTCTGGGTTTAGTTGCATATGGCCTCCAACCTCTCTGAGAGTACTGTCTTAGATTCTTCCCTTGCAATAACATATCCTAGATTTCATACCCAGTCATTACATTAGATTCTTTTGTTTCGTTTGCTCTTTTTTAATGTAGTTTTCATTACATATATTAACTCTGCATTTGTGCTATGATTATGTCTAAAGATTGTACAAGAATTGTTCTCAGATTTTTGCTTACAATTCTTATTTCCATCATTTAATTGCACTTTCACTATACTGTTGAAATTCCTTGAGGGCAATGTTAAATTGATTCAGTTACTTTCATGCTCATTTTGCTTTACCTGAAGCAGCATTTAATTAAGGCCGAATGCATTCATATAAAAATTATGCAACTTTCCTCGGTCTTATTTAATATTGGCAGTTTTAATATTCAGTTTGTTATATGGACAAAAATTCCACTCAGTAAAAATGTAATACTCAAAACTGCCTTTGGTTCGTTGAACAATATTTTAAAATCTGGCTGTAAATAGAACTGTTCCGGAACAGTTCCGGTGATAGTATAGACTTGTACAATTTGGTAGAACCATATGAACCCATTTTAGTTGAGAATCTTGGAATATGACTGAATGTGATTGAAACATTTTTCCTAAAATATGGTTGTGGCAATCTTAGAAAAACTGGATCACAACTTACTGCCTACAGGAAGCCTTCCATATCTAGTTTTGCAAACCTTTTTTTTTTTTTTTGGTATTTTGCTTTTTTCTTCTGTATACTTTTAAGTCTTACTAATTGATTTTAAATCTTTTTAAGGTGCTGTGCTATTTACATAACCTCAGAAATTTCTCTCTTTTTTTGTATCCTGCAGATCAGAAACTTTATGTTGGAGTAGAAGCCAGGACAGTGCTAAAGCAGCAGCTCTGGCATCACTCTCCCATGGAGACACGGCTGCTAGCAAGGATTCACACACCAAGGCCCCTTCAGGAGAGCTACAGCAGGCAGCTGGACATCATAGCTTTCGTGAAGTAGTTGATAGTCACTGGCTAAGTAGGAAAGAAACAGTGACCCATGATGCTTCTCTCTGACCCCCAAAGAGCAGAGAATGCAGGTAAGTACCTCCTGCTTGAGAGAGGAGTGGGGAGTTCAGTTTCATCATCAGGCCACTGTGAAAGTATTCTTTAGACTGAGTCCCGTAGTACCTGCTCCCACGTTGTACCCGCACACTGAGCATCTGGTGTTTTTCCTCTTAACCAGGGAGCCTCTGCAGCTCTCCGCCACCTCCAACACAGCAGAGGGAAATGTCAGCTATGTGGAGAGGCCACGAAAAAGGATTTAAGACAGTGCCTTGAAATTCAACTCCTGGCCTGCTGCTAATTTGATATCTAGCACCTCCCTAATACTAACAAGCCTTTAGACTTGTGCAGCATCAGGTATTGGCTGCAATCTAGTGGGAGGGACTTAATTCCGACTGAGTTATTGCTAATCTTGGTCAAGGCTGGTAGACACTCCAGCAGCAAATCAAAATTCCACCCTATAAAATGCTTATGGAGAGAGGCTCACCTTCTGCCCTATTATCTGATAAAAACCTGCTCACCTGCTTCTTGGACATGTTTTGTCCTATCAGTATGAGCTGTACCTGTACCTGAGCACATCTTGTTGGTCCCCAGGTCAGTCCCTGCAGAGTCCCTGAATCTGCTGCAGTGCTAAGTAGAGTTCTATGGTCCTGGTTGAGCAGTCTTGTTTTACTCCATCCAACATTTAAAATGTGAAAGGAAGAATGGAATACAAGGATGGAGTTCTTGGTTATTATTTCTAGTCTGTTTTGTCCTCTTTATAACCACTTCAAAGTATCATTATAACAAAAAGGACTTTTTGTAAGCCTCGTAACTACAAAGCAAAAATTGCTAATAAATTTATCAGTAATACTAAACAGGAAATCAAAGTAAACCCCTGAAAAAAGTCAGTTAGCAATAAATGACAATTTTTAGGAAGAAATGAAGAAAGGAAAACAAAATTCCAAATCAAAAACAAGAATGTTTGCCAATCAGCACTTCTTTAAATACCAACAGACTCAATTCCCCAATTAAAAGACAAAACGTGACCAAATGCAAATCAATGAGCTAGCCTTGTGGTACAGTGAATTAAGCCACTGCTTGTGACACCAGCATTCCAGTTCACAGTACTAATCCGAGGCTCTGCTGGTTCACTTGCAGGGAAGCTCCTGGCTAATGCCCGCAGGGAGGCAGCGGATGATAGCTCAAGTACCTGGACTCCCACCAGCCTCGTGGAAGATGCTGAAGGTCCTGCCACCTGCTTTCAGCCTGGCCCATTCCAGACTGCTGTAAGCAACTGTGGAGGAACCAGCAGCTGGAAGATTTCTCTCTTTCCGTCACTCTGCTTTCAAATAAATAGTTTTTAGAAAAATCATAGTGAGTCTCTTTTCTGACCACATACAAAACTAGAAAGTAATAACAACAAAAACTTTGGAAGCCACATATATACACAGAAAATAAACACTTTGCTTCCAAACAACCAGTGATCAAGGAAGAAATCAGAAAATTTAAAAGTTTTCGCCAACTGTAGGCAGCTACTTAGGTTGCCTTGTGCCTAAGTAAGTGTTCATGCTAACTCTTGTGTTAACTATACCAGTACAATGCAGTTCTCTGTTCTTTAACATTAAATTTGCAGGGAGTCAAGGGTAGATTCCCCACCATTCACTTGCTAGGGTCCATGGGTGAGACAATGCCATGGCCTCCCCGGATGAGGCCACTACACCCAGCAGCACTTATGAGTGTTACGGCTAGATTTGGGCTGGGCAGGAGTGCCCAGACATCCTTCCCAGGCCAGGCCACTGCACCCAGTAGAGGGTACCAGAGCCAGGGCTCCCCGAGCCAGGGAGCATTCCCTAATATGGAGGGAGGCCTACCACTCACTTCTAGCAAATTGCACATCCTTTCATCTCACGATAGCCAAGTCAAGATGTCTGGACTCAGTGTACAGCTTCCATTAGACCACCTACATTGCTGACCTCAGTGCATTCTCAGAGTAATGATGAAGATGAGGAGGACCCATTAGCACTGAGTAGAAGTTCTGCTCATAGGAGGGCTCTGTTAAATGAAGCAAAGATTTCTAGACTCAGAATAGGCAAGCCTACTCAGCAGGAAGTAACTAAAGAAGGTATGATGAATCTGCACCCTTCGGCAACTCCTAGATTAAGAGCTGAAAATCTCTTAGGAGGGAAATGGGAAATGGGACAAGTAGTTAGCTAGCTTAAGGTCACAAGCTGAAAACCACACTCTCCCTGTTCTTTGTAAATCTCACCCACCTATCACTCATTAATTCCTTCCCTGGGATGTACTCCTCGCTGGGAATCCGTGGCAGTATCTGGAATTCATTCCCCAAGATCACACGAAGACTAGTAATGCAGAGGGGCAATTTCTCCCTCTTCCCGTAGAGAATGAAAGGCAAAAACATTTCCTCCCTTTCCTGCCTTTTCCCTGTCAATCTTCCCCACCCCCAAAACGCCCCTCATGTACCGGAAATCTCCTCTCCTGTTACATAAACTTTAAAATTTTTTTTTCTTCAAATGGATTTCAGGGAAAACACAACATACTAGCCAATGAGATGCAGCAAAAGCAGTACAAGCAGTGTGGAGAGGGAGTTTTATAGCAACTATTGATGAACACAGAAAAGCAAATTACTTATCACTTATCACCTTGAGCAAGTAGAAAAGTGAAAAACAAAATCCCAAATTAGTAGAAGAAAGACATTATGAAGGGCGGGGTTCAAATAAATGACAGAGACCTAAAAAATACCAAATATTAGTGAAATGTGAAGCTGGTTCTTTGAAGGAATAAATAAGATTGATACCCTCTTGGCAAGACTGAAAATCATTCAAGTATATAATAAAAGCAGAACTGCAAACAGACCCATTGCGATACCAAGAGTTGTGAGCAGCATGACCTCTTATACAGAAATCACAGAATAAATGGACAAATTGTTGAACATGTACACCTTTCTAAGACCAAACTATCAAGAGATGGTATTCCTAACCGCACCAAGAAGAGGCCTTAATTTTGAAGTAGAAACAGAAACTCGTCTTAAACAAAAGCCCAGGATCAGATGGTGTCTCTACCGAATTCTACAAAAAAAATTTAAAGAAATAACACCAATTCTTCTTCAGTTATTTCAAAAGATAAAAGACAAAGGAAATCATCCAAACTCATTCTCTGAGGTCAGCTTTATCCTGATACTCAAGCCAGTCAAGGACACAAACAAAAATTCAAAGCCACAAGCCCAGATCTGCAATGAATATGAATGCTGAACACTTCAGTACAATACGAACAAATTGAATACAGCACATTAAAAAGGTTACTCACTCTAACCATTAGGGATTCAAACCCAGGCCTGAAAAGATTATTTAGGATACATAAATGGATAAATGTGATACATGACATCAACAGAATGAAGGACAAAAATCAATAGATGCAAAAAAGGCATGTGATAAAATTCAACTTCCTGGTAAAAACTGAAGGCAAATTAGCTCTAGGAGGATTATGTGTCACCATAATAAGGCCACTGTAACAAGCCAATGGCTAATATTGCAATGAGGGGGAAACACTGAGAGCTTTCTCTTTGAGGACTGCACCAAAACAGGGAAGCCCATTCTCACTGCTTTTATTCAAGATGTTCTAGCCAGTTAATTGGGTAATAAATACGTAAAGAGTATAGAAATCAGAAAGGAGGAAATAAAAGTGTCACTGTTTACATGATCTTCTATGCAGGAAAAACCCAAACCAAAAAAGCTCTTAAAATTAAAAAAAAAAAGTCATTTGGGCCTGGTATGGTAGCCTAGCAAGCAAGTCCTCTCCTTGCATGCACCAGGATCACATACAGGCACCAGTTCTAATCCCGGCAGCCCCACTATCTGTCCAGCTCCCTGCTTGTGACCTGGGAAAGCAATCGAGGATGGACCAATACCTTGGGTCCTTGCACGCGCATGGGAGACCCGGAAGAAACTCCAGGCTCTGGCTGCTATGGCCGTTTGGGAAGTGAATCAGCAGAAGATCTTCCTCTCTGTCTCTCCTCATCTCTGTATATCTGTCTTTCCAATAAAAAATCAGTCTTAAAAATTAGTAAGTTGCTAAATAAAAATCAGTGTGCCAAAATTGGCAGCGTTGTTGTATAACATAGTAAATTTCCCGAAAAATAAGAAACCTCATTTCCCATGCCTCCAAAAATTGCCAAAGTAATATAACCAAAGAAGTTCAACATCTTTACAATGGTAACTATAAATCCTTTGTGAATGAAACTGAAGAGGAAATTCTGTGGTAATTGACTGGAAGAATCAATATTATAACATGCATACTACCCAATGTACTTTATGGTTTCCTATCAACAGTCTAATGACATTTTTAAAAGCTAGAGTAATTAAAACAGCATGAGATCAGCATATCACCCTATTCAAAGATTAGGAATAAAGACCCCAGAAGTCAACCTGTACATGCACAGCCAACGGCTCGACAGAGGTACAGAAAACACACATTAGAAAAAAACCAGTGGCCTTTTCATTACATGGATCTGGACAAAGTAGATGTCCACAGACAGAAGAATGAAACTATACCCTCAACTCTTCCCATGTACAAAAGTCAGTGTAAAATGGGCTGGAGGCTTAATTGTGAAACACAAAGCTGTGAAACTATAAGAGAAAAACAGAAGAACAAATCAGAACATAGGATTGAACAAGGACATTTTGAACATCAGAAACAAAGCAAACAAAAAGAGCCCAGCATTGTGGTGCAGCAAGCTGAAACTCCACACTGTGGCACCAGCATCTAATATGGGCAACAGTTTGTGTCCCAGTTGCTGCACTTCCCAGTCCACTGCCCTGCTTCTGGTCAGGGAAAGGAGCAGATAATGGCCCAGGTACTAAGGCCCCTGCATCCACGTGGGAGGACCAGAAGAAGCTCTTGTTTCCCAACTGCAAAATAGCTCTCTGTCCATTGCAGCCACTTGAAGAGTGATCCACTGTGTAGAGGACCTCTCTTTCTGTCTCTCCTCCTCTCTCCGTAAAATCTGCCCTTCAAATAAAGATAAATAAATCTTTAAAAAATAAACACAAACAACTGAATAGCAATAATAGTAATAATAACGTGTAGATATAAGCAGACATTCTTAAAGGAGGATACACAAATCTCAATGTCGGGGCTGGCACAGTGCCATGTAGGCTAATCTTCTGCCTATGGTACCAGCAACCCATATGGGCGCTGGATGTGTCCCCACTGCTGGACACCCAATCCAGCTCCCTGCCAATGACCAGGGGACAGCAGAGCAAAGTTCAAGGCATTCAGTTCCTACACTCAAGTGGAAGACTCTGAAGAGGCTCCAAGCTCCTGGCTTCAGACCAGCTCAGCTCTGGCCACTGCAGCCATTTGAGGAGTGATTCAGCAGGTGGAGGATCTCTGTTTTATCTTTGAATTTCAAGTAAAATAAGTAAGTATTTTTATTTTAAAAAACATGCTTAATGCCAATAATAGGTGGTGAAATATAAATCATAGCCACAAGGAGATATGATCTCATCTCATTAAGATTAGCCACTACAAAAAAAAAACAAAACAAAAACAAAAACAAAAAAAACCGCTTTTACTGGTTTTTGCAGGACAGTTGCATGCTGTCATTCACAGCTGGTACCTGACCCAGGGACCTGAAGACAGCAGTCTCCCCAAGGAGAGAATGGTGGTGATCTCAGAAGGATGCTAAGGCATCCCTAACGCTCTGAATCAGCAAGAAAGGTAACCTCAAGACACCAGGGTAGCAATGGGGACAACTGAAAGCTAAGAAGGTTGAGTGTGAGCAGCTTCTTAAAGGTCTCTTTTGGAGTAAAGGTTAAAAGAACACCTTTTTAAAGAGTTGTTTCATTATATGGAAAGATACTGTTATTAGTTTCCTCTCCAGGACAGTTTGGAACTAACTCAATGGAAAGAGGTGGTAAGCAACTTGAGACAAAGTTACATACAGGGAAACAAAAATTCCAGTGTCTCTTTGTGTAACCTCACGAACTTTGCATCACAACTGTTGCAGAGAACAGGAGCATTAAAATGTCCCGTACAGGAGCAAGGAGCTCTGAGGAGTCAAGAGACCCTGATAAGGATGATGAAGAGGAAAAATAACCTATCTTGATTTTGAAAGGCAAATGACTAAGTCTGGGTCTCTTCTGTGCTTATAAATTGTGTTAAAAATGTATCTGAATGTGACTATTTTCCTAAGGTTCCCATTGGTCTGCCACTATGTGTTGGTAAGTTACACTAAGGCAGCTTGCCTGAGCAAGCACTATTGCTCAAGGCATTCAGAGTGCATAGCGTAAATGTGATTTACAAGTTTTGGATTATGGTCCTGCAGTTCTTATTACAGTGACTCTATTTGCATGCATTATACAAATTACTTTAAAAACAATTAAGTGCTGATCCTATCTGTGAGCCCATGAAATACCCCAATCTTTGTGACTAAGATGAAAAAAAAATAGAGAATGTTTAGTGACAAACAAACAAACAAACAAAACCCCTCAATGCTATAATTCAACCTATGGGTGCTTTCCAACCCAGTTAGTATGCCATCACACACTATGATCCCAAAACACTGTCTAATAATAATTGATTTAACAGATTTTCTTAAACCATTCCTTTAGCTAAAGAAGGCTGTAAAAATTTTGCACTTATTGTTATTAGCCTTAACGTTAAAGGACCTGGTAAGCAATATTAATTGAAAGTTTTACCACAAGACATATTAAATAGCTGTATGATTTGTCAAAGTTTTGTTGGTCAGGCTTTGCAGCTGGTTTCAGATGCCTTTCCTTCTTTATATATTATTCATTATATGCATTACATTTTACTAGCTTAAGTTTTCAGAAGTTTTATTAAAGCTAAATATTGGCTCACATTAGCTAAACTATTTGAAGCTCTGGAAAAATTTCAAAATACCTCTCCATACGAATACTTAGGAAATACTGTAAATACAATTACCCCCCTGAAAATTCAGATTATAATTGATTCCTTTGTAACTTTAAATGATTTTCAAAAACTCTAAAGCAAAATTAATTGGTTAAGACTTTTGTTGCATATTCACACTTATCAATTACATTTATTTAATATCTTAAGAAGAGACCTCATATCAGATAATCTAAGAGAACTAGCCCCTTTGACAAGACAAAAACTAACTTGGGTTCAAAAACATGTTCAAAGGCTAAATTACTCTGAATAAATCTTAATAACTTCACTTTCCCCACTCCACATTTACCTTCTGGTTTATTATATCAAAAGTAAAAATAGATAGGATGGAATTTTTTCCTGATCAATAACAAAAGCATATACTTTTTAAAATTAAAATGTCATTTCTAAAGACAAAAAAAAAAATGCTGTCACCAACAATATGCATTCTTAATGCTGTCTTGCTGCTTTCCTTGAGACAAAACTGCTTTCCAAGAAAGCATAACTTGACAAAACACATCAGCTGATTTCTGGGGACAATTAAAAGTTGTTAGTATTCTTACTCTAAAAATGTTTAACTTTTCTGAAATCTTCTTGGATTTTGCCTGTTAAAACACATCCTATTATTTCTGCAGCTACTATCACTTTAACCTGCCTAGTTGCCAACCTAAGTAATAGCCAAGACTGTGCCCTCTCTCCAAACTC
Organism: Ochotona curzoniae; assembly: GCF_017591425.1. Lineage (NCBI taxonomy): Eukaryota > Metazoa > Chordata > Mammalia > Lagomorpha > Ochotonidae > Ochotona > Ochotona curzoniae. Next base: position 67,528,689 of record NW_024466599.1, read on the forward strand.
TAGCTCAAAACATCTTCACCGAGACTCTTACTGGAAAGGCTCATTATCAAAATCAGGCTCATTGTCAACTCAAGGTTACAACTATTTTCCTTCAAGAAAAGAGTGATGATGGCCACAAAAAATGGCACAGTTCTAGCATGCACTGATTTAATCTATATCTGAATTCACCAGCATAAACAGCTGGGCAACTCTGTGTAATACGTATTAATCCCCTTCTCACGTTCCTCCTTTCCCTGTGGGCTACAGTACTTGCATGGATGCCACAGACAGCAGGTTTTGAGAATGCTCAAACTCAAGAGAGAAAAACAGAAGGATGCGCCTCTTTCCAATCCTCTCACTCCAGCTTAAACGAACAAAAACCAGACCACCTACAGTAAACATTTTTAGGGGATGCAACAACCTTGTACATTCGGATTCCTCCAGCCCCCCAAAACATAAAGAAAAAATACTTGATGATTTTGTGCACCACGGCATGGCCTGTTCATGGACTGGAAGACAGAGACAGGCACCTAACGACTTCCCTTACCTAGCCTGAGTTGCTAGATTCAGCTACTGTGGCAGTCCTTCCTTATTCTGTTCACATAAACCAACATCTCTTTGCTTGTGTGCATACAGACACTGTCAAGAATATCTTAGAGGTGAAACTCACTGTGGCTCTGCCTCACTTTGCCAGTGTTCAGAATAAAAGCAGAGTGTCCATGGCTTTAAGTTTCTCCACCTAAATAGGAAAGAGGCCTGAATCTGTTGACCCTTTCCATAAACAAGAGTTAACATTATCTATTTTTAATGACTACCTTAATTCTGATTACTTTGGCCACTAACATTTGTGAAAATATTCTGTTAAATGTATTTTATTTTAACCAAATGATTTAGAATTCTGATAATTCTTTCAAGTTGTAAGCTAAGTCTCCTGATTTTAGCATTTCCAGTCATACCCCTGGAACTTTCAAAAACAGTAGACTCAGCTTAGATAACAGTCATTTGAGTTAATTTAGATGATACAAATTTCATTTATATAAATTTGTAAAAAAAATTATGCCGAATTTACATTGCACTAGTGTCACTATTTTATACCCAGAGCCATTTTAAATAAAATAAATTCTGTATATGTAAGCCTTTATGTTCTACCAAGGTAAAGCAATACAAATTAATACAAAAGATTATTTTTAATCCAAATATTTGTCAAATTCATGTAATTACATGGATCTCTCATATGCTTCAAACTTTTAAGAGGATAAGGATGTTTTACAGTTGTTAGCGTAAGTTAGTGCCCATGTTTGCTGTTGTTCAAACTCTGTTAAATTGTTCCAAGTTATGGGATAATCTCATGTACTACTAGTCAGGTTTTCTATTTTGATTTTGGTGACAGACCAAGGACACAGATTTTGTATCCTATCAAAGTAATCTTTGTGGTGTCTGTTTCAATAAATTCTCATTGTTTAAAAATAGCCAGGATTGCGCCAGGCATGATAGCGAAGTAGCTAAATCCTTGCAATTCACGTGCTGGGATCACATATAAGCACCAGTTTGTGTCCCAGTTGCTCCACTTCCCATCCAGCTCTCAGCTGGTGGCCTGAGCAAAACAGTAAAGGACAGCCCAAAGCCTCAGGACATCAGCATCCACATGGGAAACCCTGAAGAAGCTCCTGACTCTGGCTTCAGATCAGCTTGGCTTTGGCCATTGTGGACACTTGGGGAGTGAATCAGTGAAAGGAATATCTTTCTATTTTTTCCTTCTCTGTGTAAATCTGACTTTCCAATAAAAATAAATCTTCTTAAGATTTATTTATTTTTATTACAAAGTCACATATACAGAGAGGAGAAAAGACAGGAAGATCTTCTGTCCGATGATTTACTCCCTAAGTGAGTACAACAGCTGGTACTACACCCATCCGAAGCCGGGAACCAGGAACTTCCTCCAGGTCTCCCACGCGGGTGCAGGGTCCCAAAGCTTTGGGCCGTCCGCCACTACTTTCCCAGGCCACAAGCAGGGAGCTGGATGGAAAGATTAGAACCGGTGCCCATATGGGATTTCGGCACTTTAAAGGCGAGAACTTTAGCCACTAGGCCACGCCGTCAGGCCCAATAAATCTTTTTTAAAAAGCCAAGATTGGGCCCGGCGCGGTGGCGCAAGTGGTTAAAGGTCCTCACCTTGCACACCCGGATCCCATATGGGCGCCGGTTCTAATCCCAGCAGCCCCGCTTCCCTTCCAGCTCCCTGCCTGTGGCCTGGGAAAGCAGTCAAGGACGGCCCAAAGCTTTGGGAACCTGCACCTGCGTGGGAGACCCGGAAGAGGCTCCTGGCTTCGGATCGGCATAGCATCGGCCCGTTGCGCTCACTTGGGGAGTGAATCATTGGATGGAAGATCTTCCTCTCTGTCTCTCCTCTCTGTATATCCGCCTTTCCAATGAAAAAATAATAAAAATAAATCTTAAAAAAAAAGCCAAGATTGTTTATAAATGTATTTGGGTATTTATTTTATACATATGAATTTTTATTTTCTATCAGTAAGTAATTTTGGTCTATATTGTGCTATGATGTTTAAAAGTCTTATTTTAACGAGATATTTTAAGCCTTCTTAGCATTTAAAAACTCCAAAGTTCCAAATATTTTTAAAAATTTCTAGAAAGGGCCCTGTGGAAATACCAAATTTTGTATATCTCATCCTATAGAAACAACTACCTGAACTATTAGTACTATATTTCACATACTGTCAAGATATAAAGATGCACTAAATTTTAAGTCACACTAAGATATTCTAACATAAATGTCCAAACGTTACAAAAGTCTAATAACCTTTTTATATTCTCATCTGAATGGAAAAGGCCCAGAGGTATAAAAAATACAGTTGTTTCTAAGATACTGCGAGAATTATAAATTATTAAGCTTAAATTCCAACAAGAGTAATTTTAACTATGGATGTTATACATATTCCTTCTTTTAGTAAGCTTGATGTTGTCCGTGTCATAATTGATACCTCTTCATATTTCATTTAGAAATTTGCCTCAACCTGAGAAATTGTGTAATATGCTCATTTTTTTTTTTTAGCCTTTGCCATTCTAGGATGCTCTCTGAAAATCAAAACTGATACTGGTCTTGCTTATACCAGTTTTAGATTTCAACAACTTCCCTCACAGTGACTATTCCTCATATTATAGGCATTCCTTATAACCCTCAAGAATAAGCAATTTTAAAATTCCTCTCATTTAAAAAACCTCAATTATTAAAAATTGCGTGGTCACGAGTCTCCTCATAAACAATGATCACAAACCTTATACACCTTTAAACTTTATAATCAGATGACAAAGTCATGCCAACAGCTGAAAAGAACTGGATGGCCACTATTCCTAGCCTCCCTTTCAGCCAGCCTGAGTGATGAAATAATAACTTGGAGGAGAAGACACGCTTGTGTTTCCACAGATCAAGCCTAGATATGGAAAAGACAAAATGAAGAAGTTTTAACAAAAAGACTTCAGGAAAGAAGATTCAGCAGCACATCAACCAACAATTTCAACGAGATGATCACGGAGACAAGCCAAAGACTTCTTCAAGAAGGTGAAGATGCCAATTTGCATGCAACTAAAAAAAATGACACCAACTGCTAACACATTGGCTACAGGACACAAAATGCCTTACAGTGCTTGCACTTTGCTTTTACCAGTGTTGGCTACTGGACTATCCACTTCTACTTACAATTTGCTGATGGGACAACTGATTACCGAGATGAAACAACAGCTATTGCCTCTTATGTATTTTGTTTGTTACTATTTTGAATCTTTCACAACTGTTCACTATTAGAGATGTAACTTGTGATATTGTTTCTGACACTGCTCAGTAACTGCAGGTGAGAGATCACTCATGAAATTGCTGAATTAATTGTACTAAGTAAATGTGATGTGATAGAAAATGCTGTGTGGCTTAAGGAGAGAAAAGAAATCCATGGACATACCAAAGATACAAAATATGGATGGCATAATTTTACATAACAATAGATCTCTGTATTGGGAAATTATCTGCATATTTTTATGGTAATAGAACTTACAGTTGTGGTAACTTTAAATGGGGATTCAATAATACTATGCTTGTCAAGATTACTGTTATTTCAACAGTAAAAATAGATTTACATGGCTTAAATCCACATAACAATTTCTGGTTTTGTATGGCCCCTATACCTCTGTTCTTCTGGCTACTTCTGTTCTTCCCGTTCCCAGATTGGCTCTTGGTACACATAAAGCTTTAGGATGATTAGCTTGCATTGTCTGAAATGACCAATATTAATGATAAAGCTCTACCCCATATTAATGCTGGTATGAGTCAAATTAGGGAGGATGTTACAAAATCAGGCTGTGATTGATTAGCTGCTATATAAGGAGCATGAAGGATACTAAAAGGAATCAGAAAAAATGTTGTTTTAATATTATAGATAATCACCATCTTACTGAAAATGAAATTGGTAAGTGAAAAGGGAAAATAAGCATTCCTCCTGATTTGTGAAATATATAAGAATCTTGGCTTGTACAGCTTTAGCCTTTGCTAGTATCTGTACTTATTTTCCTTATTTTGTTATGTATTCCTTGCACTTTCTCCTGCCTTTCTGTTATAACTTCAAATCAAATGCAGCAAATCAAGATATACTGTGCCATTTGAGAAAATATAAAAAGAAGCAATAACCATAATTTGAAAAAAAAAGTAAGAGGAGAACAGTCAGGAATTCTTTGTAGTTCAGCATGGTTAGGCCTGGGAATGAAGTAAGCCATGGCAAACAGGGCGCGGGCGCATGACTATCTCTTGTGTTTGCAAGGTTAGCCACTCTTTCCTCACGGGGCTATTCTTGGCAGCCTTATTGCATGCATGGGAACTCCCAAGTTCTGAACTGCCCCACGGCCTGGGAAAAGCGACGATGAATGTATGGAAGAGCAGCATTTTGGCCAGGCTCTCAGGAGAACCTTTGTAATCAGTTGAATACTAATCTGAAAGGGGGCAAGTCTGACCACCTGCAACCCAACTGCCTGGAACAATTAGAATAAACAACAAAACTTCATTTTGTTACTGTCTCTGCTATCTCTTCTTTTCCATTTTTAATATGTAAGATGCTCAGACCTTTGTAATTCTGTTTTGGAAGAAACCTAATAAAACAAGTGTCTGGGAGTAGCTTGCTCACTCAGCTGACACTGCATGCAGAATCCTGGTCCCCACTATTCATCTTTCCCTGCCCCCCCACCCCCGTTAATCTTTCAATCCCTTTTAATTTTTTTTTCCACAATATGGTTCATAGGCATAGGGATTCCCCCTTCCATTTTTCTCATTCTCCCCCCACTGTTTTCCACATATTAACATAATTTTGTAGTCCTACCGCATCAGTCACAACTCCATCATTCTTTTTAAGTATATCATGGCATTACAGGCATAGACAACGGTAGAAAGTCTAGTAACTTTTTGTCAAGATATCTTTAACAGTTTCATCAGGAGTCCTTCTCTTATTTGGGAGTGGAGATGCATACTACAATGTATCTTCATTTCTAGGTATGCTAGTCTCCATTACACAGTTCATCTGTAACAGTATATGTTTATACATGTTTCTATCTAGCTTGTGTTTTTCCAGAAGCTTGCCTTATATCAGAGAGAACATATGATGTCTGGAACTTGCATTCTTAAATCTTTCAGTTCCTGTCTTTCAGCCTTTTTTCTTGTGGGATTGTTGCATGCTGGCATGTGACATTTTACATTGTTGGTAGCATGGAAACTTGCACAGCCATTGTAGAAAAAGGCATCAATTTTAAAAATTGAAAATGGAACTACCATAGGATCCAGCAATCCTAGTACTTAGTATATACATGGATGGGAGAAAAAAATCAGCCTATCAAAGATGCAGCAGCTCCATCCCCATATTTATTGCAACACTACTCACAATAGGCATGAAACTGAAATAATATATGTACCCTTCCATTTATAAACAGATAATCCTAATGTGATGCAGGTATGCAGTGGAAATACGGTTCTGCCATGAAAAAGCATAAAGCTTGTCATTGTGAACAACTTGGATGGAGCAGGACATTACTATATGTTAACTGAAATAAGCCAAGCACAAATGAAAAGGTAGTCTCATAGACATTCCAAATATGTTGGCTATAGAAATGGGAAGGAAATGGGAGAGCAGAGGGACGAATGACAAAATGCTGATTAACATGAACTAGGTTATGTCTAGAAAACAGTAAGAAGTGCTGGGGTTCAACTGCACAATAGTACATTTATAGGTTATTTTAGTGTACTGTATTTTTCTTGCTAAAATAAAAAGAAGATAGAATTTTGTATGTTTTTACCATAAGGAAATTTGAATGTTTGAATAGAATATATCTACTTTATATTGACATTAGTGTATACAAGTGCCAAAACAGAGTAACTTACAAAAATATAAAATTGTTATATGTCTATTTTATATTATATGTATATTAAGTAAATATGTTGATATAAAAATACCTGTCAACTATTGTTTTTGAAGTTTGAACAAAGCATTCTGTACACCATAAGTATTCAATCAGGAATATTAATGAAATTATTATGTTTCCATAACTCTTAAAGTCATCTGAAACCCTGGAAGTTTAGTATAGAAAACAGTTGCTGGGCACAGCCTGGCTGGCCTTCTCTTCCCCCTTGCACAGCCCTCACATCTCACCACGGAGGCTCCACGAGTCACCCAACTCCACATGTGCTTCAGCGTATGATCTCAGATCATGCTTCAACTGGCCAGGTGTAAGCTAATGTTGTTGGACACCTTAACTAATACAAGCACGGTGTTGTTCAATGCATTCAATGTATATTGGCTTCCATATTTGCTTTTCCAAAAAAACAAAGGTAGCTTTGAAAAGCCACATCTGTAAATGTTTGGAATGTTAAGCTGGTAGGTCTTTGGGGAGGTTGAGTAATATGTAACTGACTTCATAACTGTGTTAATTATATTGTTCAAAGTAAACTTTTTTTGTGCTTGTTATGTGGAAATAAAAAAAATGATTAAAAATAAAATAGTTGATGGGACTATTAGCAATAGTTCAACTAGCTAATCACTTGCCTACAAGAACTAGGATCCCATACTGTTGCTGGTTCATATCTTGGCTTCACTTTCCATGCGGCTCTCCCTGCTTGTGGCCTGGGAAAGCCATAGAGAATGGCTCAAAGTCTTGGAACCCTGCACCCATACGAGAGACCTGGAAGAGGCTTCTGGTTCCTAGTGTGTAACAGGCTCAGCTCTGGACATTGAAACCATCTGGGGAGTGAACCAGTCGATGGAAGATCTTCCTATCTATCCTTCTGTAAAATCTGCCTTTCCAATTTAAAAAAAAAAAAGTCTTTTAAGAAACAATTGTACTTAAAAAAAAGTGTACAAGGTGCTAGGCTAGTGTTTATCCTGCAGATATCAGTTGTGATACCATGTGCAATATCAGAGTCCATGAGTTACATCCTTAACTCCAGCTCCTAATTCCAGCTTGCTGTTAATGTAGATGCCAGGAAGTAGCCACAATGGGGCAGGTGACTGAGTCCTTACTCCCAGGTGAGACTTGGGTTGAGTTTCCATTTTATGGCTTTGGTCCATCCTAGCCTTGGGTCATTTCAGGATTTAGAGAGTAGATCAGTTTGCAAGAGCTTTCTGTATCTCCCTCTATCTCTCCCACTCTTTACCTCTCAACAAAAATGTGTGGAAACATTAAAAAATTGTATGTGGTACCTGTTAGGAACATTACTGGACTGGCTGATTGAGGAAAAGGGTAATTAACAGAGTCTCAAATCATGAGTGCAAATTTCCTATCTGGTCACCAAGAATATTTTAGCTTCACTTAAAGAACTGGTGTTGGAATTGAGAGGAGAAAGGAAACTGTTTTCTTTACAATCCTTTATCCCATGCACACAATTCAGTTATCTTTAATTACACAGCCATAAATTTTAAATTGCCTATCTTGGGTATGAAATACTCTCTCTATTTTACTAATTATATCATTTGAATTAGAAATAACTGCCTTTTAGCTTTCCTTAATCCAAGGTGCTTTGTGTTTTCAAAATTTTCTTATTGAATCTCATATTTCATTTGACATTTTGTTTCTATTCTTCATTTTTCCATTTTAATAGATTATCTGGCTTATTATCAGTTAGTGAGAATTTTATTTCCTCCATTATTCTGGTACATGCCTGAGGACAATTTGAAAGCTGAGATAATGTTTTATTTTTGCTAATAGTGATATTAACTTCAAATCTTAAGTTTTAAAAAATGACCACATTTTTGTATATATCTTCCATATATTATTTTACTTGTGAAATATATAAAAATTATATATCTTTAAAAAGCTCAAATGAAGAAATTCAGTAAGATTCTGTTGCACATATAATAAGTACAATCACTATGTGTAAGTGCTCTCCTGTTGAATATTAATAAAAACAGCTCCTGAATCCAAGATTCTTTGTTGGTTTTTCTTGGATTATGGAGTTGAACTATTTCGTAACACCTGATCAAGCAGGTTATTGCTACATATAGTGGTTCTGTGGATGGACATGTTGTTTTTCAATATATATACTATATATAGATCTATATACCTTCTGGCCAATATCAGCTTACTACTTCCTAGAGAATAATATTCATTTCACATTTCCTTCAGAGTAACTTAGATCATAAGTGCCCTTGCTTTTTGTTTATCCAAGAAAGTTTTCCTTTTCCCTTTACATTTAAAAAAGAATACTTTACTAGATATTGAATTCTACATTACTGAAGATTTTTCTTCAACACTTTATATATATCTCCATTCTGTTCTTGCTTATATGGATCCTGATAAAAAATGCAACTCTAACCCTTATTTCTCAATAACTACCAAGATTTTTTGAATCAGCTCCTTAAATTATATATACATAAATATTATATGTAATATATGCATAACAATGTATCATTAAATATAAAATAAATAATATACATACATGTCTATATTATATATATATATAGATATAATCATCTTCCTTTAATTATATATATATAGAGAGAGAGAAAGAGAAAGAGAAAGAGAGAAGGGCAGCTTCCTTTAATAGACAGATAGACAGACAGAAAGACAGATGGATAGATAGGCGGAGTTACAGAGAGCAAGAGAGAGAGATTTCAATGATCAGAGTTGAGCTGATCCAAAGCCAAGAGCCAGGAACTTCCTTCTAGACTCCCATATGAGTACAGGGTTCCTTGGAGGCATCCACTGCTGATTTTCCATGCTATTAGCAGGGAGCTGGATCAAAAGTAGAACATCCAGGACATGAAGCAGCACCTATATGTGATGTCAGTGCTTTCTGGCAAATGGTTAGCCTGTGGAGCCACTGTGCCTGCCCCCCATGCAGCTTCTTTCATATGTCTTTGGTTTCCGGCTATGGGGAATAGCCTAAGTATAGTTACTTTTTCTTCTTTTCCCCTAATATTCTACGTGGTATTTTCCTGAGTTCCTGATTTAGATAATTTCAATTATTTTCTTTGAGTGTCCCAAAAGATTATTTCTTCCATTGGTCAAAGTTAATTCAGTAATACTCCTTTTCTTCACATGTGATACAATCTTTTTCAAGATTCCTCTATATATCGATTTCAAGGTAAGTTTGGAATCCAAATAAATTTACCTTGTAACTCCATTTTGCATGGACTTTTTCTTTTTTAAAATCATTTTTGCATTTGGGTAAGATTCCACTGACCTACCTACAGGCTAATTCATTCACTCAATTATGTCTCATGCACGGATGAGCCACTCAAAGAAAGGCATTCTGTCACAGGGGTTCTGATTTCTAGCTTATTTTAACTGCTTTTTTTTCTCTGTTCATATTACCTTTCTGTTTTAAAATAATGTCTTTTCCATTGGAACATTTGTCATATTAATCACAGTCACTTCAAGTTTCCTATTTCATGAGGCTGGCACTGCCTGCATTGGCAGCATCCCATATGGGTGCCAGTTCCAGCTGCTTTACTTCCCACCCAGCTTCCTAGCTGATGTATCTGGGAAAACAGCAGAGGATGGCCCAGTTGCTTAGGCCCCTACAACCATGTGGGACACCCAAAAGAAGCTCCTGGCTTCAAACTGATCCAGCTCTGACCATTGGGCCATTTGGGACATGAATCTGCAGATGGGAGACCTCTTGCCCTTGTTTTCATTCAATCTTTAAGTCAGCCTTTCAAACAAACAAAGAAATGGATTTTTAAAATTCGCTATCTCAGAATTCTTGCATGTCAGTTACAAACTGACCCTGGTTCTGATGCTTGCTTTTTCTCCAGAGTGTTTTTCTCATTTCTGCACACGTTGTACATTTTGTTCAAAGCTAAACATATTATTAATGGTCACTGATGTTAATAGTTCTCTAGCATGGGGATGTACACATATTTGGCTAGGAGTTAGGTTTTGTGCTATAGCTGTGAGGGTTGCAGGCTTCAATGCCCTCTAGAATCCTTGGCTTGTCCTCACTTCTTGGCTTTGCCATGCCTATGTACTCCCCCTCAGAGGTTGTGCCATGTGGCTGTCTCAGCAACCGCACATTCCTATTACCCTGCAATTCTGTGGGTAGTCATTGAGGTGTGGGAGAGGGAGGGTGTTTTACATTCTCTATTGCAATCTGTCCTTTAGTGGAACTGAGCCTCTGGTTTGTGACCTTCGCGGGTATTTATTTGTATGCAGTTTCTCAATCTCTAGCGTATTAGATAAAACAGACCACTGGAGTGAAACAAATACTCTTCGCTTATACACAGGGGACAAGGCTCTTCACAAGCTTACGCTCATCATCCTGTGCCAGATCATGGACAGAATGTTTCTCAAATATTCACACAAGTCCTTGCAGAGTTTCTGCAGAGGAAGTCCACAAACTATAGGCATTCTCCTAAAGCTGAAAGCCTTCGAGTTGGTCTCTTTTCCACTACTCCGTATTCAGCCTCCAGCAATTCTTCCACTTGCCATGTAAATGGTCCTATGAATGTTTATTTCTAACAGTTTCTGTTCTACGTGAGCAGGTATCAGCCATGACCCTCTATATTTTCCTTCTCTTCATTTGCCAACAGGGCTGTTCTTCACGCAAAAACCCTAGTTCTTTGGTGTTTCCCATAAAATGCACTGTTTCTCACTATGTCCAGCTTCCTCTCTCTCTCTCTCTTTCTCTTTTGGGGGTAGTAGGGATTGTGGTGATGGCTACTCCACTTTTTACAAGGAGTTGTCAGTGACTTGTAACAATGTGCATTCATTTGAAAGAATACCTAAGCATTTGCTCTAGAAACAACTGCTGATTATCTACTATACACCAACATTGTACTAAATAACTGCAATGATCCTCTAAGTGTGTCCACCAGAGGATGTCTCTGTAACTCCTTCCACCAGCAAAGAAAATGGTAAATTTATTGCTGTTCCACTTGTTTTAAGAAGCACTGGGATCCTCTTAAATATAAACTATGTTTTCCCATCTCAGTTTGGCTGACACACTGTCAGATGTGTAAATTCTGTGCTGAGGTATTTGTTTCCTCCTCCTGGTGTCAAGCTGTTGAGTGTGATTTGTACTTCCTGCTGCTTTGCTTCAGGCAAAAGAGGAGGTGACAGCTCCTATTTGAAGAATTAGACTAATTGCAGCAAATACCCAAGGTTCCCAAGGAATTGTGCAAATATAGAAAATCAATTTTATGGTATTATTATCCAGTTCTGCAGCGTGTAATAACGTATGTATGAAGCTTTAGTGTCAAAAATAGAAATAAAGATGAACATAAACAAAAATAAAACCCAAACAGGCACCATGCCCAGAGATCCAGAGCAATAAAATAAGAGCAGCAGGAAAATATTACCAGTGAGGAAGAAATGTCAGATACTCAGGCACACACACTGCTGGGAAATTTCTCAGAAGCTGAGAGAGGATTTAGAATCTCAGGTGTGGTTATGCTAAGACTTTTTGGAGAAAAAGATCTTATAGAATATCTGTGCAGACCTTCTAAAATCTGACATTAGAAAATTATTAGAAATTATAATATACTTGCTTGAAAGTCTAAACAAAAACTTAAACCTCTTGGTTTCCAGTTTGCAGTTTCATCTATACAAATACATGATTTTATTTTCTTCATGGATGAATCCATGTGTAATTTCTTAGGAAGCTAGATTCCACTGGAGTAATTAAGATCAAATAATGAAGAAATTAAAATAGTCCAGGAAACAAATTATTGGAATTAAAGTAGACAATTATTACACTATCAGAAGCCATTAATACAGATTCAGAAGTGATAATCATGCCTCAGAAAGCTACTAAGATAGCTTTCAAATTATGATCATAGCTTATCATAACTAATAGGAAGGTTAATTTGCAATTCCTACGCAGCTATATGTACCTATTAATGGAACAATTTTAAAAATATCATAGACATTGTAACAAAACAACTCACAAAATGGTAAAAATTCTTCTCTCCCAATGAAGCAATTGTGTTTTAAATAGAAAGATGTGTGGGTTTATTGCATGGATGATTAATAGCTATTCATAAATAGCTGTGAGGGAGTATTTGCTTTGGTTTCACTCTAGACAGTACTGTTCTGCCAAGTCTCGAAAATGCCAAATACAGAAATACTAAAGCATGTCTGACCAGCCAACACTGAAATATCAAATCATGAAAGTTTTCTGATTACAAAATTTGGGTATGGTTCATCATTTTACACATTGACTTTTTGTCTTTAAAAAGGTTATATGTGTATCTGAACTTCTATAGTGACAATTTAAAATTCCTAGGATAGCAAAGAAGCCTCAGTGCCCTTTCAATTACTAGGTAAACATGAAAATACATGTAAGAAATATATGCATGTGTTCTGATTATGAAATAAAGATTTCAACATGGGGTCAGAAGCCTGGCTTGGCAAGCTAAACCTCTACCTTATAGTGCTAGCCTCACACATGGGTAGCTAAGAATGTCTGACTGAGCTCTCTGTTAATGGCCTGGGAAAGCAATACAGAATGGCCAAAGGTCTTGGGACCCTACACCCATGTGGTAGGTCCCAGAAAGGCTGTTGGCTCCTGGGTTTGGATCAGCTCAGATTTAGCCACCGTGTCTGTTTGTGTAGTAAACCAGCAGATAAAAAAATCTTTCTGTCCTCATCTCTGTGAATCCCCATTTCTAATAAAAACAAATCTTTAAAAATTTTCAATATGTTTAATATAATAAAAATTAGCACACATAGATATATGCTAAGAGTAGAGAAACCACGAAGAGGTAAGAAGTAGGGAAGTTAATAAGGCATGAGAAATAAAGAGTTATGGACCCCAAAGATAGAATAAATCATCAGTGAACTCACAGAGTCCACTGCTTGGGGAGAATAATGGCAAGTAAACATACACAGGCAATTTTTGTAAACAGGGTATCATTGTCGTTAACTAGGTGCTTCAGGGTGGAAGTGGGAATTTTGCATAGAAAAATTACAGAAAGGTATAGTATATTCATTTATCCCTATCTTCCAGGATGGAAATCACCTGGGGATCTCATTTCAATGCATAGTTCATGATTGGTGCCATGACACAGTGAGTAAAAGGCCTGCCTGTAGCACCAAAATCCCATAAGGACACTAATGAGAATCCTGGCTGCTTCACTTCTGATCCATCTCCTTGCAAAAGCAGCAGAAGACAGCCCCAATCATTGGACCCTGCAACCATGTGGGAGACCCACTTCAAACACATTTTTAAAAATCATCTTTTACATCTCGTAACTACCAAAACCACTTATGTAACACCTTCAGAACATTCTTCTCCTCATCGAGGTCTCCAAGGCACCATGAAATGACCGTCCCTTATTCCCAGGTGCTCATGCAGTTAGACAGCAAGGGGCAGCCCACTCCCCTCCCCTCCTTGGGGAACCAGGAGGGAAAGAGAAGTGCTAAAACATTGATCTCACCCACTTAGCTCCACAGCTTGACTGTCCACACCCTAGTCTAAATGGGTATGCATCTCTCTCAACTATAACACTGTCACTCTCTCACACACACACACACACCCAGATCTCTAAGTCAGAGATTTCAGATGTCCTAACAACTCCCAGATAATGTCCAAAGGAAATCATACTTTGCTTTGCAAGGTTCTTAAGCATTTGTTTTATTTCAACTCTAGCATTATTCACCAAGATGTAAGATTCTCCCACAACTGATTCATATCATGTATGCAGTGTTATAAGCTAATGTAAATCTCATGCATACAGAATTAAAGTAATTGTTATTTTAATGAGAAATATATAACAAAGTATTCTTGAGATTTAAGTTCTCCACCGTTGGCATTGGTAGTTGATGTGGCAGCCTTACTTATTTTTCAAATTAAATAATTTTTTTTGTAATAGAAATGTCTAACACAAAAGCATGCTGAGCATCTTCTCAAAGGTAAAAATTTTAAGATTTAAATCAGTAAAAATAAAAAGTTCTCTTTTGTCTATGTAATTCATAAAGAATTCAGTGTATGGGTGTGCTGATACACTATTATGGCATATTAATATAAATCTACATATTATCAACGTATTAGACTATCTGTGCTTATTAACCTTTTGAATATGTTGTGTTTATACGTCATAATGCTAAATTAACCATTGTAGTTCATTGATAACTTTGTACCTCTTTAAACAAGATGGGGATCTCAGATTGTAAAGGCCGCTCAAACTACTGTAGTTGATCCACTCAGATGACTTTAGCCAAGTCATTCATTACCTAGGACTGGGAAAGAAGTGGAGTGCAATGGCACAGCAAGTTAAGCTGCTGCTTACAGTATCAGTATCTCATATTGGACAATTGGATTCCATCCCTGCTCTGCTTCCCATCCTGTTGCCTAATAACAATCAGGGGAAGGCAGTGGAAGATGGCCCAAGGAACTGAGCCCCTTCCACCTTCACAGAAGATGCAGAGGCTTTCTCGGCTCCTGGACAAGTCTTGCTTAGTTCCAGCTGTTTACAGCTGCTTTGGGAGTGAACCAAAGGATAGGAAATCTGTTTTTTTCTGCTCTGTCATTCTACCTTTCAAACAAATGAACAATCGTCTTCAAAAAATTACATGGTGAAGGGAACCAGAGCTGAATTACGTCATTAAGCTCTTGGTTTCTTAAGGATATTAAAATGTCAATAAAAATGCTATCAAAAACTGTCATTTGAATGATGAAAATAAACATATATTGGAAATATATCTATATTGACTTAATTGCATGAGACACTAATATTAGTGACTGAATTATGGGTTGGAATATCATGTAACTACATTTTAATAACACAGTCATGTTGATAGTTTATTGAGTTATTGAACGATTACCACAGAATGCCAAGCTAATTACTGATGGCCTGATTCAAACTCAAAGTGTCTGCAGCTGTAGCAGCATCTGCAGCACAGGGTTTTTTTTTTTTTCTTTTTGATTGCCAGCTGCACAGACGCTCTTCCAATTCCAATTCATAAGCCTGATTCAGCTCATATTCTACCACCTATATCCCTGTAAGTGATTGGTATACAAGGGCACTACAACAATTTCATTTCAGTTCTTGGATCCATTGAATGGAAAAACAATTCTTGTTTCTCCTAGAAAAGAACTATCCAGCATTCTTTTATTTGCCTCTAACAGACCTCTCCACATTATCTTTTTTCCTTGACTCTTCCCCAAACTCCTATGGAATGGTAGTTAAGCTTGTGAGTCAGGCCCTGTCTCACGACAGCCTTCCCAAGTCTGTTTTCAGCTATTCTCTTCAGTAAATTGTGGAACTCATTAAAATGAGTTTTGACTGATGAGCTATTTGCTCTGTTCAATCCTACCAGATCTTCACAGAGGGAAAAATAAAGTACAAGACTCAGGTATAAAGAGAGAGAGAGAGAAGGAAATGTTATTTTTTAGCACATTCATAGCACGGTGAGATATAAGGCTAACTAATAGCATAAGATTTTATGGAAAGCACTAGGTTTAAAGTTAAAAAGGTCAAGATGACTCTATTACATATCATTTATGAAACCTTGTGGGATGCTGACAGCCGATAAGGAAATGGTCAATCCAGCCTTAGCTCTCTTCTGATTGCAGCTTCCAGCTAATGTGCACCCTGGGAGACAGTAGCTGATGGCCAAGTAGTTAGTTTCCTGTCAATGACTGTGGAAACAGCCTGAGATCTAGACTGCTGTCTTCTCCCTGATCCAGCACCAGCAGTGGAAACTCTTTGGAGAGTAAAAGCAGGGATGGGAGATCTCTGTCTGCCTCAGTCATTTTCTATCTGCTTCTCTACCCTGCAAATGAAAGTAACAGGTAGCTGATCTCCTTAATACAGTTCATCTATGAGAATACATGCATGTACTTGTCTTTAAAAATTATTTTCACTAATTTGCATGATATAGTAACATGCCAGGCATTGAAGATAGATCATAGTAGGTTTCTCTACTCCTGAATAAAAGGAGGACTCCCAGTGAAACTGTTAAATATACCTTGACCATGTGTTACTTTCACCACTGTCAATACCTGCAATGCCACAATGAATTTAAATAGCAGAAACTCTCACTAAAGGATAATACTACTATAATGATATGAGGGAAAATGGGAAGGGAGGAAGGGGAGGGAGAGAGGAATCCCTATACCTACAAAATTGTTTCATGGAAAATAATAACAGTAATATGATTATTTAATTAAACATTAAATTAGCTATCAATAACTAATAATCTTTAGTTTGTGTATCAATTTATTACTTATTAATTAGTGAATATTAATTGTTTGGCAATTTGAAAACAAGTAAGGATACCACAAATAAGGAGAGCCCCAAGATAACATCCTTGATGAATAAAGAGGCAACAACTGTAACACTAGGAATCCACAACCAGCAAAAGATTATGCACTATAATTAAATAAGATTCATCTCACAGTTGCACGGCTAGTTCAACCCTCACAAATCCACAAAAATGATTAGCCACATGAACACAATGAAGAACAAAAATGTATGATGAATTCAACAGGAGCAAATAGGGAAGTTAATGAAACTAAAAAGCTCTTCATGATAAAAACTATGAACAAGTTAGGTAAAGAAGACTATACTCCCAAATAATGACACCAATACTGACATTGTCTCCAAGATGTGGACTAAGAGAAAGATACTCATTTTTAACAAGGGCCTAGTCACAAGAATTAAATAAAAAAAAAAAAAATAGAAACAATAGATTCCCAAACTGGAAGAAGAAAGTCTTAAGTCAAGCTGGCATGATGGCTCAAAGGCTAAATCCTTGCCTTGCAAATGCAGGGATCCCATAGGGATCCAGTTCCCTGCTTGTGGCCTTGGAAAGCAGCAGAGGATGGACCAAAGCCCTGGAACCTTGCACCCACAAGGGATGAAGCTAGAAGCTCCTGGTTCTTGGGTTCAGATTGGCTCAGCTCCAGCCCTTGTGGCTATTTAGCCTATTTCTCTCTGTCTCTTCTTCTCTCTATAAATTTTATCTGTTTTTCCAATGGAAATATTTTAAAAGATGTTATCATCTCATGTATATAAAATCCATAAGACCCTATACAAAAAAACTGGCAGTCACAGACTACTAAATCAATAATGAAAAGCTAGTAGCATTGCTACAAACGAATAACAAATTACTAGGAAAACAATCAAGACAATTTCATTTTGAAAAAAACCACCTAGGAATAAATATGACTAAAGATCAGTATAATGCCAATTTAAAAAAAAACCCTAAAAACTGACAAAAGAAATGTAAAAAGTACAGAGTGATTGAGAAGATAGATTTACTGCAATTTGAACATTTATATAGTGCACGTTAAAAGGTACCACACGGTACCTCATAAATATGTGGGTTTTTTTGGTATGTCACTTGCAATTATAGAAAAGAGAAGGAAATGATTCATTATTTCTATTTTCCAGACATTTTGTAAAATATTTCTTCCATTTTAATCCAAGGGATCCTTGGGCTTGACCTCCCTGTGGCCAGGGTCCCCTTATGAGGTGAGTAACAAGTCTACAGAATCTTCAGTTCTTATTCCTGGAACCAACTCTGGCAGTTTCCCAGGCTGAAAAAAAAATGCTTTGCAGTAATACGCATTACACCTGGCAGAGGGCTGAGGCTGATGTACAAGGGCCTAAACACAGCAGGTGTTTCTGTATTCAGTGAGGGGGTGGAATGCAGAGGGATTCATGTACACATAACTGCCTAAACAAAAGTTCCTTTGTTGTGAAAAAAAGAGAAAATAACAGGTAAATATTTTAAAGTTAATCAATTCAAAGATTACCAGATCAAAAAGAAGCTACACACTGTGTTCTAAGACTTTGGCAGACAGTAATTCAGAGACTGGACGGCACGGACATACCAGTGCATATTCATGTCATCAAAGTGCTTTTTTCAGACAGTAGGAAAAATTTCTAGGGTTCAGAAACAGAAAAACATCTAGTAAAGAAAGCTTTATGGCTCAGCCTGGGTGGCAATAGCAAATTTATGGGAATAGCAAGAAAAAAAATTTTTTTCAGAGTCTGTACTCAAAGGTTTTTTCCCTTTAGGATTTGTAGCCCAAATATACACAAAATGGTCAGAATGCTTAAGTCAATGAAACAACATAAAAGTAATTTTTTGTGGGTAAAGCCCTGGAGATAACTTTGAATAAACAAAACGAAATACCCTTAAAGGACCGAATCCTCAGAACACGGTCCCAGCAGATGAGTGTAGGACCAGTCACAGGATGAAGCAGCCCACCAGGAACGACAGTACAAACAATAAAATTCAACTGAATCTAATGTCCTTAAAATTAGCACATAGAAAACATTACAACAATGCTTAGAAGTATTGAAATAAAAAGTTTAATGCCCTGGAAAATAGATACTTAAAAAATAACAAACTGAGCAGATTTGTGAAACAACTAAATCAAATCCCATGGTTTGATAAAAAGGAATCTCTTTATAAGAAGTGATTTTATAAGAAGCAATGACTGATTTTCAACACAGGAGCTTACCAGGAGATTGATAGCACTGGATGCAAATGGTAAATCCATATAACAAATCTCAAAGGTACAGATAATAATAAGCATGCTGTCAAACATGTAAATTCTATTTCACTTATGTTCACAGGTAAATAAATAAAACAGACTGGCCACATTCTATATCTGCATATGTAAAGGATTTTCAGATCAATTTATTTCTTATGTTAATAAATTTCAGGTATAACATTAGTTAACTGATAAATGCCTAAAGCTTTCATGATTTTGAGATTCATTCCTAACAAATGGAATTATCATGATGGAAATAAAAAGGAAATTTCAAAACAATGCTTCTAGTTTTGTATGGAGAAACAGCTGCCTATGTAATGTATTTAAAAAGCTGGCACTTCATATTGATACAAAGAATATCAAAAACAATGATGCCCCCCCAATGATGCAATGATAAAATGATTGACGAGTCATGTGGAATAAACTATAAACAGATCTCCTACCATTTTCCAATACAAATCGAAAGCTAAGGAAGTCTGATTACATTGATTAAAATCAAAGGACTCCTAAAAAACATGATTTAATTTTTAAAATGTATTCATCTAAGACAGCTACAGAAAGAGTTCCCATTCCTGGATTCACCGTCCAATGTCTGTAACAACAGGGATCACAGCTGAGAGCCAAGCACTCACTCCAGGTTTCTCATATGGATGGTAGGAGCCAAACGACACGGGTCAGAGCCAGAGGCCAGAAGCCAGAAACAGCAGCTGGAACCAAGCAGCCACGCCAATACGTGCTCCAGAAAAGGTTCAAGTAATACTCACAGTAAGGTTAGATGTCATTGGCAAAGAAAAGCAAACAAAACAAAACAAACAACAACAAAAACCACGAGCCAAGACAGGAAGAAAAACAGTTTCGATAGGAATCTAAGATTTCTTTATTTCAAGAGATACTGCATCCTTTGAAAAACATGAAAATAAGGTATTTTCAAGTCATTCAAGATAAGGGAGCTGATGTTAACTCTTTCACTCTCTCTCTCTCTATATATAGTCTCTGTAAATTATCAGCACCAATAAATGGACTCCAAAAATGGTATCAAAGCCTAGGTAATTTAGAATTAGTAGATGCCAATAATACACAAACTGTTTCAGTATACTGTGCATGGAAAAAATTAGTATGTTTCTCCATTAGTTTGGTGAAAGTTATGCATTATCATTAGCATCCAATACTTCTAACACTTAAGTCAAATTAAATAGACTCTCTTCTATTATTGGTGGGTACATAATTAAAAATTTAGCTCGGCAAATATTCAATATCTTAAAATTTATGTAATTTGAGATTATTCTTATCTATCATACTTTATATCCAATTTATCTTTTTTAAAAAATAAAACCTAGGGCCAGGCACGTTAGCTCAGTGGCTAAAGTCCTTGCCTTGCACATACCAGGAAAACATGGGCACTGGTTCTAAGCCCCACTTCCCATCCAGCTCCCAGCTTGTGGCCTGGGAAAGCAGTCAAAGATAGGCCAAAGCCTTGGGACCCTGCACCCAAATGGGAGACCTGGCAGAAGCTCCTGGATCCTGGCTTTGGATCGGTGCAGCACTGGCCATTGCAGCCTCTTGAGGAGTGGATCATCAACAGAAGATCTTCCTCTCTGTCTCTCCTCCTCTCTGTAAATCTGAGTTTCCAATAAATTTTTTAAAAGCCTTTAAAAAAAGAAAATTAAAAAAAATCTTAAAAAAGTAAAACCTGGGTCCGGCATGATAGCATACCAGCTAATAGTCCTCACCTTGAACAAGCCAGGATCACATATGAGCACCGGTTCTAATCCTGGCAGCTCCACTTTCCATCCAGCTCCCTGCTTGTGGCCTGGGAAAGTAGTCGAGGATGGCTCAAAAGCCTTGAGACCCTGCACCTGCACCTGCATGAGAGACCTGGAAGAAGCTCGGGGCTCCTGGGTTTGAATTTTATCAGCTCCAGCCATTGCAGCTATTTGGGGAGTGAATCATCTGACTGAAGATCTCCCTTTGTGTATATCTGACTTTGCAATAAATAAAATTAAAAAATAAATAAATTGTAAAAAATAAAAACCTGTTTGCTTACCTGGAAAATATATCCTAGTACCAGCTGGACATACCACAAAATCCGCAGCTTAGGCTAATAACAAATGCATTACATCTCTAAAATCTCTATGCACCCAATCTTTCTCTTCACGGTATGTTTTCAGTAGAAAAGCCAAATCAGATTGGGTTTCCACATTCCCACCATGACCCTAACTTCTGCTGACGATCCTTTGACAGCTTCCTGTTACACATAACCATAAGGGCTAATGTCATTACTATGACGCACAGGCTCTCACATGATCCAGTCCTGTTTAATTATCTGACTTCATAGACATCATATCTCAAACACTCTTCCCCAAGCTCATTGCAGTCTATCCAGATTAATTCAACAGATCAACTTACATACTTGATAATTTTATTGTATCATTCAAAATCAGGCATGTATTGTTTAAATTTGAGAGACTGGCTACAATCTTATTTTAAAATTTTCCTTAACCCAGCAAATCCCAAAGACAAATGTATATGTGTGTGAGAGAGAGTGAGTCTTGGAAAGAGAGAGAGAGAGAGAGTCCATTTGAATGGCAAAGGCCTCTCAGTGGAAATGTCTTTCCTTGTCCCTGGAGCTATTAATACTGCGTATCTCTATCACCCTAACTTGGCTGCTCACCTCCTGCGTGCTCCTTGAAATGGTTTATGAGTTTGGGATTCTGTCCGTATTACCCTTCCAACATTTAAGGATTGTAATTCACTTTTTAACTTTGCTGCCTAATTTTTTAACTTGCATAATTTTGGCTGAGACAATGTATCTGCAAATCTGAAATACCTATTCCCCAAGATACCGACTGTAAGAGGAAAGCGGCAATGTATGAGCATTTGGGATTTCATGGACTTTCTAAAATGTTGTATTTTTAACATGAATGCAAAGTCTGTGGCTCTTTACTATCTTTACAGTGGAAATCTATAACTGCCTTAAATAATTTAGAACCATTTTTATGATATTATCTTTGTAATTATCATTTGTTGTGCTCATAGTGACCAACTTCTTTCTTTTTTTATTACTACCTAACCAAATTTTAGGCTCACTCTAGTCTTAACATTGAAGAACATTTACCCACAGGTGTCTTAACAATCCCTAAACAGCTAAAGCTTCCATTATTTACTTATAGGATCTTACACTGTCAGAAAATTTTTGTGTAGGTATCCATCTAATTACATGTAAGTTTTCTATTTTTAAAAGGAAAACAAAACTGGACCTTCTCTGTCTCATAAGATAACCCACTGTGAACTAAAATATAGCCACCGATCCATTACAAATAATAAAATATCTTTATATATTTTAAGATAGGGCAAAGTAGTGGTTTATTAATTCGGATGTTACCAACTTACAAAAATAATTAGGAGTATGAAAAGTAGAAGTTGGGCCCAAATCAATGGTCCAGTGGCTACATCCTCGCCTTGCACGTATTGAGATGCCATATGGGTGCCAGTATGTGTCCCAGCTGCTTCATTTACAAATCAGCTCCCTGCTTGTAGCCTGGGAAGACAGCGGAAGATGGTCCAAGACCTTGGGACTCTGCACCCCTACTTCGGAAACCTGGAAGAAGCTCCTAGCTCCTGGCTTCGGACTGGCTCAGCTCTGGCTGCTGTGGCCCCCAGGGAGTAAACCAGCAGACAGAAGATCTGTCTCTCCTTCTCTCTGTAATATGCTTTTCCAATAAAAATTAATACATCTTAAAAAAAAACCTAGAACTTATGCTTTATGAAAAGAAGTTTGATACTATTTATAGAAGGAAATGATGGAATGCACAAAGAAAATATGTGAGAATACATACTTGCAAATGTTTGTGGAAAAACAAAATAATTCTAAGAAAAAAATTCAAGAACCGCATTGTGAAGAAGGTCAAGTCACCTACCTCAGTACTGGGATAAACATGAGCTGAAGTCTTGACCACTCTACATTAACCTCCCAGCTAATGTGTCTTGCAAAGCAGTAGAAGATGTTCCAAGCACTTGATCTCCTGACACCCACATGGGACACCTGGATGCAGTTTTGCATTGGCCAAACCCCAGACATTGTGGCCAAGCATGGAGTGAACCAGAGGATGGAATCGCTTTCTCTCACTATGTAACTCTGCCTTTCAAATAAATAAGCAAATCTTGAGAAAAAAAAACCATACATATTTTAACTAGAACAACTTAGGAGATCTCAACATTTCATTGAAGGTTCAGGTAACAGCCAAAATTGACTGCATCCATATCTTCATACATTTGTTTCTTTTATTATTTTTTCCCTTCCTTCCTTCATTCCTGAGGGGCTGGCACGGTGGCAGAGCAAAATAAGAATCTAACTGCAATGGTGGCATTCCATATGGGTACTGGTTCTAGTTCCAGCTACTCCATTTTTGATATAGTTCCCTGCTTGTGGCCTGAGAAAGCAGTGGAGGCTGGCACAATCCTTGGGCCCTTGCACACATGTGGGAGACCCAGAAAAGATTCCTGGTTCCAGGTCAGATTGTTGGGTAATAAAACAGTGAATGGGACATTTCTCTCTGTTTCAACTTGTTGCTCTATAAATCTAGCTTTGCAATAAAAATAAATCTTTTTTTAAAAAGTATATCTGTGTGCAATTTTATTACACATACATTTAGATATATCATGTATATACAGATATACATACATATCTATGTCTATATCTATTCTAAATCTATCTATATTCTGATAATTCTATTTTGACAACAACACTACCAATATAAATCCAATACCACAGAATTGGTTCCAGTGTTCCTCCATTTTGCATTTGTAATTCTTTTTTTTTTTTTTAACATAGTGACATATAGAGTCTGTTATTTCCAACATATGTATTTATTTGACCAATTCCCTGTCTCCTCTGATCCATCCCTTCAAGTATTTTTCCTTTTCAACCAGCTTTCCATTCAATACCCCATGCTGTGCCATCAGCATTCCTGCCCTCTTGCATGGACTTTATTAGACAGTATTTCATTACTGTTACAAATATCTGAAAACTACTTAGAAAGCAATGAGCATTATCTTGCCTTATGATTTTGCAGCCTAAAAGTCCACCATCAGATAGTCCCACTGGCCTGTTATCTAATGAAAATTTCAGAATATATCAGAGGAAGGATGACACAGTAAGACCACAAGAGAGAGATAAGGAGCATATGCAACCACATGGTCTCTGCTTATAGAGCAATGCAATCCAATCTAATTTCTTCCCTAACTTTAGACATCATCATTAAATTATCATTATCAACACAAAACTTCGGAATTTAAATGTCTTTATCAACTGAGGAGTGAAACCACAAACTACAGTAGATGCTCTCCTCATTCTGTTTTAGCACTAACACCCTGTACCAGACTGCTGCCCATGCCACAGGTATGATACCAACTGTGCTGACCCACCTGTTCTCCTAAAATGACCCACTTGCTACCATACTCAGGCTCCAAGGTTGCAGACTGGGCCACTGCCACTGCTTTGGCTATCTTGCTTGGCTATGATGGTCAACCTGGTTCCACAGGCAATCCTACATTACCAAGCTCCCTACTGGTATTTATATGATTTGTTTTACAAAATGTGAAATGAATAAGCAAAAAGAAAAAGGAAGAGACATAGAATGGGCAGGAGAGAGGAGAAAATTGACAACAGATTCATGAAAGTAGGACAATTATGCTTAAGAATCAAACCAAACAAAACAGATATGTCTGGCAATAGCTTGTACTACTTTAGAATACATAAAAGTTTGCCCGTTGCTGGAGTCAACATGCTCTATTACATCGAGGAATAGGGCCAATGAACATTTCTAAATAGACTTTGAGGTTCAAGAGCCACTAAAGGTAAAAAAAAAAAAACCACATAGTAGCTTACAACATGATCCTCACATTAAGGTTCTGCTACAGCTCGATTCAAGAGGTGCTGAATAATCATTGTAAAAGGAGACCAGCATTCTCAAGGTATATTACAAATATCTCATGGGAGAAAATTTATAAATAGAAAAAAGTAATCCTAGAGTCCTCAATGGATCTGCCTTGAGATTTGAAAGCCACCTCAACAGTGGTTAAGAATATGAACTCAGCAGCTAAATGCCTTGGTTCGAACCCGGATAAAGACACTCATTTCCCACACGACCAAGGAAACATAGGCTAACATTGCTGTGTTCCAACCACATCACGAATAAAATGGGGAGAATGGCAGTAACTACTTGAGTTGTTCTAAGGATCAAATGTCATGAATATTCTTCCTGGTTGAAAAGACATGCATTACTGACTGTAACCTGTTTGCAGCTGTGATGTAGGGTAGGAGAACACTCATTTGTTAGGAGTCTACTAGTATCAGCATGGAAGGCTCTTCTGTCCGTGGGGACAACCACTTGAATAGAAAAGGGGATTTCTCAGAAGGCTAGGTTTATAAGAATGAATGAACTAGATGAAAAAAATTGTGCTGATGTAACTTACGTGAAAATGTTGAAATGATACTAAAATTTGGGGCAAGAGTTTTATTTCTGTATGTTTTTGGAGGTGAGGTAAAAAGAGGGGGCGTTTTATGTATCATTTGCCAGAGTAAACATGTTCAGGCAATTAGAACTGTTTTCTAACACTGGGTAAATGGTGATTAGCAGCATTTACAATCCAATCAAGTAACTTTGTGATATTTTTCTAGCAGAAAATTACTGCTATTTTTACTTCCCAATCCAAATTTATATATGAGTTAATGTCTAAGGTTTAAAGCTAAGGAGGAAAATCTAATTATTATGAGATTTTAAAATCATGGCTGATTTTCAAGAGAGAAAGAACAAAACAATACTATTAATGCTATCTATTTTCTTCTTAACTTACCCAACCACTAGTTATGGCACTCATAATGACAAAAAACAATACAGAGAGAGACTTAGGTAACAAAGCATAACACACAAGTAGCAGTGCTGTCTTCCCTAAAGCAAACAAAAACTTATTTTAAAGATATGTATCTCAAAATCTATACAAAGTATATCAGACACTGAAAATTAAGTACTCCTATGCTATTTATTCAAAGAAAGCAAACACACGTCCATTTTAACTATATTATGTGCCTCACTTTCCCAATTATTAAAGCTTTATATTAAATTGATATAGTCTGCTTTATTATGATTTCTGAATTTAATAATCTTAATTCCTAAGTCCAAGCAACAGTATCCTACAAAGGTGAAAGTTGGAAGAAAGATGAACTATAATACAGTAACCTATAATGTATGGCTCTTTGGGAATTTACCTGATCTACCATATATTTTCTTGTTTTTGAATTTCAGATAAGCAAATAGTAATGCATTACAGCACAACAAAAATAACCTGAGACCATCCAGGCCTGCTGAGGTCTTGGCCTCACCTCCAGGTAGGCAGCCAATAGCATTGCCCACCCATTTTCTAACTAATTAAGAGACCACCAATGGGGAACATTTTACCTGTAGGTTCCCCATCCAAAAAGGAGGGGCCAGGGAATGTTTAAAATCCCAAGACCCTTCCTCAAACCTTTGGTGTCTCTCTCCCTCCTCTTTCAAGAGGCTCCCCACCTGCTGGGAGTAGAAAACTGGGAAGTGCTTCCCCTTCCCTCTCCCTTCCCTGCTCACCTGGTCCTTTTGGAAATAAACATGTCTGCAACAGATTCCCAGCTTTTTATTTCTATACTAACTGAGGAAAGAACCCACCGGGCGTTTCTGGTAACATAAGTATTTGAACCAGAAACATGACTTGGATCGTTTTTACAGGGAGAAATGTTTTAATCAATAAGTTGACTTTTAAATATTCATTTTACCAGGACTCAGGTTATGACCAACCAAAGACTGCAATATGTGACAATCACGTATTTAGTAGCAATCATGTTTCCCAAGATAATCTGTCAAGGCAGGAGGTATGACTGGAATTTGTAAGAAGCCACAGAGTTAAATAATGATTTGGAAATCATGAATCATGCCAAGAAGGAGTTCAGGGAGTGGAATTGAATATATCTTTTAAGAGTAAAGAGAGACAACTGAAACAAATACATACAGTCCCCACATTTGTTAGTTGCTTTTTAATATCTATCAGATAAAGACACACTCCCCAGAAATAAATGGAATTAACCTTCACAGAGCAGCACCACAACAAATACACTTTATCATACACTGAAAATGTGATTACTCATTGAGCACAAGAAAGGCATTAAAATGCCCAATTTTTGCTAGAACAAGGGCCCTTATGTAAAAATTTATATGTAAGTATTCCAAAGATTTCTTGATTTTTAATAATACAATTGTATTTTATATGACAGCATTCCACTGGTGCTAATAATTTCAAGCATCCCAGAGCTTACTGCATCATTTAAGCTATTGCTACCTGTGGATACACTGAGCAATAATACAGTACTTACCTGAAGATAAATAGCAGACTAGTCAACTTTGCTACAACAGCAATCTCAGAGATGCTAGAGACTTATAAAAATGCCCATTGGTTGCTATTTATACCACATGTCAGTAGCTACGAATAGGCTAATTCACATAGGCTTTAATTCCAGGAACTTAGGAGCAGGTCCTGTTTAGAACATAACATTCCTATGGCAAAGAGCAATGAACAAATGGATTGGCAGACTATACACTAACTTTTAACTTGTGATCAGATGAAGCACGTGCTATACCTGCTCGTTGCACTGGCTGTCAGTCCTCAGGATACGGATTCCTCCACTTCCTCCTCTTGTACTGCAAGTAAAAAGACAGAAGTGAGAATGCATATGTCTCTTACAGGGAGAAAAAAAAAAGGCAGTTACAAATAATACAACATAACATGCTGAACATATATTTTTCAATTGTCACTGTCAAAATTCTTCATTTTACAGGGTCAAAAATTAGCAATTTGGGATCATAGGTTTTATTTAAACTAAATAGAATGCGGATGTAAGATAAAATTCAACAGTTGATCAAATTAACCAAGACAGACCATAACTAATAATTAGAATTCTTCCTATATATAAAAGAATTACCTCATATGGTTAAGAGACTTTTAAACACTATAAGTGAATGCTAAATCTATTTGCCAGTAAGTTTTATTTCCATTTGATTTGTTATAGAAAGACAATTAAAAGATTTCTAATCTTCAAAATAATATAAAGCAGGTAAGTTTGAATATACTTTACTTGGCTATAACAGTAGAGATAAACCATGAAAAACTATAAATTCATAAAACTCCACATATGTGGCCTTTAGGGATTTTTTTTCTTATCTAAGAGACTAAGAAGAAAAAAGGTGATGAACACGGCAAGGCTAACGACTACAGTGAGTCAGTCTTATTCATATTATAACACTAAGGACATAATCTCTAGCCAAAACCTTTTTAAAATTATATTTAATATATTTTTATTGAAGAGTTGAAAAAATAAATAGTATCACAATACTAAACACTCATCTCTGTAGCTATTTCTCTAACCTATATTCAAAGAAAAAATTTATCAAAATTTATTTAAGACAGAATGTTAATGTGTCCAAAATCAATGCTCAGTTCAGTTCAATTGTCCACATTGTTATCTGTCTGGAACACTAAGTTTACATTAAACCTTGTCTGCATTTCCAAACTTTTGTAGAAAAGAATTAGTATAGAAACAACAAAAAAAAATCTAGTCTTAGAAGTGATAGGTCAAGTCATTATGCAATGGATTACAGGGCTCTTCAAGTAAGATAGTGACTTAAGATTCCCTTCATTGACTAAATCTGAGACAGGCTTCTTTGTAACTACAGGCTCCTGACCTCTGCAGTCCTACAGCATTCACTTTAGAAAATTTGCAATTGTAAATCCTTTCCCTGTTCCTTTGAGGTGTAAATGTTCCTCCAACCTCAGGCCAGTTTTACAGCCTAAGAAAATCTCTCCTAAAAGGCCTGGGAGGCATACTTTTGAAATTCAATAATCAGGAAAGGTAGGACTCCTATGTTTCCATCTGCACAGGAGGCTAGGATGCTCAAGTTGATAAGTATCAACCAACAAACACAGATGACAAAATCACTTGAAGTAGTCTAACCTCTCCTAGGTTAAGCACCGGTCCACTAGCCCATCCCAGTGCTTGAGGCTCTCCACTTTGTTCTCTCACAAGAGTTTAGGATAACCTCCTTCTATAAGCCTTTTTCTTAAAGTTTTATAATTATTTTAATTGTATAAGGTGAACAAATTTCATTAATTTCCAAATACAGATTTAGGAGTATATAGATATTTCCCTCCCTTCTCGCCCTCCTGCTATATCTTTTCCTTCATATATATTTTTTAAATTGAGAATTAAGTATTTGCAGTTTACTTTGAAACCACAGCCTTAGCAACTACATTAGGTAAAAAGAAAATTCAACAAACAAGAAAAAAAGACACCATTCCTCAAAAGTAAACACAA
This sequence comes from Ochotona curzoniae, assembly GCF_017591425.1. NCBI lineage: Eukaryota > Metazoa > Chordata > Mammalia > Lagomorpha > Ochotonidae > Ochotona > Ochotona curzoniae. The sequence continues at coordinate 67,558,055 of NW_024466599.1, forward strand.
AGGCTATAAGCAACAATCAAATTTCTAAATCTCAATTTTGCTTGTATAAATTACATTTTTGTACACTCTGAATAGTTCTACAATAATCTTAACCTCTGCTTTGACAGTCTTAAGTAAAACCTTCTTTGTGTATTTCAGTCCCTTCAGTGAATTTTGTCTCTTACAATACAAAAAATTTCTTTCCAGAAATTAACAGGGCCCTAACTAAAGGCAGGGCTATATTTTAAAACATCTTTGAAATTTTTGTCAATGAAGTAGAGGAGTAAAATGATTTTTAAGAACTTTGAAAATGTCCTAAGAGGATACCTGCTCCAAAACACTAAAATTTATTCATGGCAGCTTTACTTAACATTCCAAGAAAACAAATTTTGAAAGCCACATCACTTGTTGGGGGAAGACTCACTCTTCAAGAAGAAAAAAAAATTAATTTTACTAGAAGCCAACCAATGTTTCAAACAGTGTGTGGAAGGAAGAATCCTGAGGTATAAATACATTTTCCATTTTAGAGAGACAAGACTTCTAAAATGAGATGGAGTGCAAAGAGCATCAGCATCATATACTGCCACTGAACTATATTTTCCAGGTGTTTTTGGCCTTCAAAAAAGTTTGAAATTGAGACAGAAAATAAAACAAGTGATACTGTAGACACAGTTGGTAAATATGCAATATCTGGAATGTGCGACCTGCCTAATGAACAATTAGTGTTCTACTTGATGGGAATTCAGGTTATATCTTCAGAAGTCCCACTTCTATGGTGATTATAACCCAAGTCCATGAGAGATTCACTTTTGTAAACAAGAAAAGCAGTAAATATTGCATGGAGATAAAGGGTCTTACTATTGTTGGACTAATGAAACAAAGGTCCTGCAGTTGAGAGAGCAGGGTGGGAGCTGTGTAAACTCGCATTTTGTTGTAGATCTTTGAACTCTATGAAACTGTGTGGATTGCTCCTAGGTTATTGGGAAATCTACTGGAGTTCAGAAATATGTTCAGTCCCTATAAAACTCCTTGCTTATGTCATGTTTAAGTAAGTAAACAAATCTTTCCAAATCATGTATACTTTCATTATTATCCTATTTTTTCAAATACAGAAAGCATCATCTACAGAGCTATAGGGGATCACCATTTTCTGTAAAAAGAGGAATTATATCCTCACTGCAGGCAACTGCTTAAGTTGCTTTGCACCTAGGCAAGTGTTACACTGCTGGGAGATTAGCCAAAAGCGGTGGGCATTCTGGGCCTGGTTAATGCTAAATTTGTGTAAACTCTATCAATGTCAGCATAGTTGCTTATTGTATTTCTTTTTTTTTAAATCTTTTCTTTTTAAAGATAAGTAGTGAAGGCAGGGAACACCAAGCTGGCACATGTTACCCTGGCCTCCTGGAGGGTCAGGGGCTGTAGATTGCCTGGGGAATGGGTGTGGGGACATTTGGGGTGGGTGTGATTAAGGGTATGTTTGACAGGGAAGCAGTGATTTCTGGGGTCTTCCATGAACTACTGCGTCACTACACTCACAAGAGATTGAGATGGATTGGTTTAGAGAGGGAAAACTAGAGGACATGTCTGATCAGGCCAAGGCACCAGCACACGCGGGAGACCTGGCTGGGCTAAATAACATCACTTGCCACCCGCAAGTACTCACAAAAACTGCGGCTCATGAAAGCTGGGGATGGGAGGCACACCAGTCTGGGCTAGGATGCAGTATCCACTCACGAGTGTCAGAGTTGCGGGGGAGGGGTAGGTTATGTCAAAATGACCAGAACATCAGAGAACCAGATCTGGGGACAAATTCTACAGGGGACTTGTGGGTTCATCTCTGTGGGAATAGAACACCTGACACTTTACTTAGGGAGCTGAGGATGGTGGTGGCCAAGCCAGGCTAGACCAAAGAAATCACCTGGCAAGAATCTACTTGATACTCACTGGGGCTGCGGTTAGAAGAAAGCCAGATGGGGTCATGCTGAACCAACCGCTGATGCATGCAAGGGTCAGGACTGAGGGCATCCCATGCCAAGCAGGGCCATAGTCCCTGCTGGCATTTGTGAGATCCAGGGCTGGGAGCAAGCCTGATAATGGAACTTGGGAAATCATGCTACTAATCTACAGCTTTCTTTTGAGGAGCATGGGAACCAGGGATGGGGGCTGAAGCTGCAGCACTCACCAGCATGTGTGTGCAGCAAGTATGGAGACAAGCCGGGATGGACAAGGCCTTATCAACCATTGGCACGAACAAGGAACCAAGACAGGATGTGGGCCATGTCTAGCTAAACTGGGCTTTCACATCTGCCACTGAGATCTGAGACTGTGGCTGGGCCATGTTTGGTGGGTGGAAGCACCCACCAGCAGGCACAAGACCTAAGGCTGGGAACAGGCCTGGCAGGGTAACTCTGGTGACTCCCCTGTTGGGCTGCAGGTCCCACTAATGAGTGTGAGTCAAGGCTGAAGCATCTATCAGCATGCATTCGGACTGGGACTGGGGACAAGCCAAACTAGCCTGGGCTCTAGCATCTGCTGGTGCTTACAACTGTCAGAACAGGTGTTGAACAGGCCAGGCTAAGCCATGGCACCTACCAGTTCACACAAGAGCTAAGTTTGTGGGTGGGCCAGGCTGGGGTAGACTATAACACCAATCAGTATGAGTCAGAATGGGTGAATGAGTGTGGGCCAGCAAGAGAGGTCACAGTACATACCAATGAGTGCCAGGACTGGGGGCTGGCCATGTCAGTCTGAACAGCAGTACTGGCCAGCACACACAGGATCCATTGCTGGGAGCAGGCATGGCAGGGGAATAGGGGAACCTTCTGTTAAGCAGAGCTTCCAACAGTGAGCACAAGAGCCAGTGCTGGGAGCAGGCTAAACCAAGTTGGGCTGTACCCATTGGCACACTTGTGAAATGAGTCTGGGGGTAGTCCATAGCACACAGATCGGCACAAGTGAGAGCCAGGCCAGGGTGTAGACCTAGTTTTGCTTTAACACCAGACAGTTCAAATGAGGGATGAGGGTGAGCTAGACTTGGTTAGCTGCTACACTTACAAGTGAGAGCTGAGACTGGGGATGGACTGAGCTAAGCCATACTGTAGCACCTGCTGGTGAATGCTGTAGATGGGACATCTAGGCTTGGCTGCAACACCTGCTGCCACATGCAAGACCTGGGATTGGGAGCAGTCAGGTAGGGAAACTTCAAGGACTCCTTTGGTGTGCTGCTGCTCCTACTGGTGAGCATGACAGCTGGGATTGATGGTGGGTTGGCTTGGGGGTGAGCCAGATATGTTATGCTACTATACTCACTGGCATGCATGAGAACGAAAATGGATGCAGGCCAGGGAAGCTACACTGCAGCACCAGATGGCAAGTGCCAAGACGGGTCGTGAGTCATGTCAGCCTGGACCCAGTACCACCTAGCAGGTGCAAGATCTGGGGCTAGGAACATTCTGGCAAGGGAACTGAGTTCTCTGCTGCTAGTCTGTACATATTGCAGGTGAATAAAAGAACCAGGGGTGGGGGCAGGCCAGGCCAGTGGTGAGCCAAGCTGGACAAGGAAGTAGCACCCATTGGTAACAGACCACACCTGACCCTGCACTGGCTCGTGCACATGAGTTAAGTCTGAGGTCATCCCAGGTGAGGTTTCATGGGGAATGCCCATATTGGATCACTGAACTCAGATCCTGGCCACAGGGAAAAAACACATTATGTGTGTTCAGACCTTGGAGCACATGTATCAGTACTGGGTCTCTTCAGTTGCCGATACCTGTGCAATGGACAGCATGTCCAGATGCACACGAGGGACATGACAGCTGGCTTGTCTAGGCCAGCAGGGGGCATCGACTGTGTCATTAGAGTATGGAAAGCAAAACAGGTTGGATAATTATCCTGGCCAAACTTTGTAACATGTTCTTCTGTCTGTGGATGCACCGGGAGTGAACTCTGTCAACTTTGGAAAGACTTCCTCAACCCTGGAGCAATGAAACCAACAACATCTCAGGGTTATCGAAACCACTTTAAACAACACACTTGGAACACTCTTCTCTGTATCAGGGTCTTTAAGCATCACCCTAGGATTATCTCTCATCCCCAGGTACTAATATGATTTGACTCAAGGAGTGGCCCACTTCCCCCTCCTCCTCTATGGACACAGGATTAAAAAATACATACTGAAATTTATGTCCCACCCACCTTCCTCCATCTCTGACTCTCATCAGAAGCTCAGGTGGGTAAGTGTTCCTCTCAACTGTAAGCTGACAACAATATTGAAATACTGAAAACAAAATTAAAAGAACAAGAGGAACTATGAAATACAACAACTTTTTCAATCTTCTAGTACTGTTAAATAAAAAATGGAATGGTTTTTTATGAAGAGCATTGATCTGTATCCTCCGGAGGTCAGCACCTCAACAGCAGGTTCTACACCTGCTTTCTCTACCCTTGTTTTAAGAATACACATCACTAAAGCTATCTGGTTCTGACACTGCCTTTATGGAAAGGTTTTCTTAATTACCAATTCCATATCTTGTCATCTTACATGCACATGTCTACTTTCTTTTTCTTTTCTTTTTAAGCCAGTCTTGGTATCTGTGGCCTTCTCAGGATTTACCAATATCCAATTTTAGTTAAGTTTTTAAATTCAGTGGCAAAGAATTGTTCGTAATATTCCCATGAATAGCCATTGTAACTTCTTATTGTTGCTCTTAGATCTTTTTCCAGCCTTTTAGTTTTTCAGTTGTATTTGTTTACATATCTGAATTAGCCAGAGAGGAGAGATTGAGAGAGTATGAATGAACAGAAAAGCAGGTCCTCTCATACATGGCCAGAAGCACTAGAAGTTCTGGGCAAGGCTCAAGCTAGCAGCCTAGAAGTGCATCCTGGTTTCCCACCTGAGAGGCAGGGTCCCAAGTGCTTGGTCATCAGCTGATACCTTCTCAGGTGCATTAGCAGGAAGCAGAATTGTCATGTAGAGAAGCCAGACTAGCACCTAGTGCTGGCCAACCTGCTGTGATGTAATAGCAGCCTCTGTTCTTTCACTGTTAACCTTTATGTATCTTTGAACTGAAACTATTTCCATATGGTTAGAGTTTTAAGAAACACAATCCTAACAATCTCTGACCTGTTAGTATTTTATCTATTTACATCATTTTCTTGTTCATACTGCTGGTTTTGTCTACCATTCTGTTTATTCACTTGTAGATGTCTCTCTTAAAAGCTTTTCTCTTTTTAAAAAATCACCATTCTTATTAAGTAAATCCAGTAGGATCTTTTTAAAAATGTAGCTATTTATATATTTCACTGTGGAATCATGACAAAATGAAATCTAGGTACCAGAGTATTTATATATCAACAGTAAGATGGAACTTATTACACCACTGCCAGAATAGTTATCTTTTTGTGGAAGACATAAGCATGTTGATGGCCACACTAAATCTTGTTATTTTTATCAATAATACTTTTATCAGTGTTAATGTTATCTGGGTGATGGGCATGCGTAGGGGAAATCATTCCACTGTGTGAAGCTGATTGTTCTTGGTGTAACAATAAGAAATTGTCACCACAATTAAGGGCTTGTTCCAGTTAGAAGTTGCACACATAGAAACTCTTTTGAAAATATCTGTTAATGAAGAACCTAAGTGATTTCTGCCTTTTGTGATTCTGCCTTAATGGCTTGGCTGGGGGCTGTGTGAACTCCAGGCCTGATAGCCTACGTGACACCGTGACACCGGCAGGACACCTGGCAGGTCACATAAGCAGACCGCTCCTCAGGAAGGAGGTACCTGGTGTTTGATAAGATTCACCGCCCTATAGCTCATCAATTTGTACTTTTTGAAAGTTGCTTGCTTCAAACCCACCAATAGAAGCCTGCTAAATCATGACTGTATAATTGATAGCCTGAAATGTATAAGAATTGCTGGACTGTTCAACAGGGGCGAGGGGGGGGGAGGGTCAAGCTCGCTCTCTCTCTCTTTTCCCCCTCTTTGTGGATCCTTCAGCAGCCACAGCTGCAGCTGTCCCTGCCCCGCCCAGCCCTGCTGGGCTGGGGGAGGTGGCTGGGAGACCTAGGCTAACCTGAATAAACCACCTTCATGCCTTAGCACCGACTTCAGACTTGATGATTTCCTGGGGATTTCAAAATCCGCACAACATTAGTCTGCTTTGAGGGGATGAATGCCCCTTCCAAATATACACAAGACAAAAATATTCAGGAAGTTATGTTTGACCTTGCTATGTCAAAAAGTCAACTGTAGAAAGATCCAAGTAAAACCTGAAATTCTAATTTTAAAGTCTATGAATAACAAAAATGTCATGAATTTTTACTAAATGCAGAGGCTTTAAAAACTGCTGTAACATCATATAATATATATTAGTTTTTGTGCTGCTGAAGCACAAGTAGCAGCAAGCTTGATTAGCACGACAGACGCGTGTCGATTATGCCTTTACATGTCAGTTCTAGAGACAAAAGCCACAGTATCTGCAGCAACTTTTAGTTTTGAGCAACTCAGATGGCAAAATAAGTTCATTTCTCGTAAACCTTCACATGTAGAATGAAAAAAACCCCTCTGCATTCTCACACAACAACAACAAAAAAATCACTGCAAAAATGGTCAGGGATAAAAGAATATCATCTATAATGCGAAATAACTCACACCTACTGTCCAAAAGCAAACAAAATCTTTAAATGAAAATGCCAAAATACACAGAGCTACTGCAACACAAATTCTGCATTCAATAGCGAATAAGACAATGCATCAGCTAATAAAACAAGAGAGACCTAAGGCATACATGAAATACAACCAAAACAATTGGGACATAATCTGAACCACTGCATACCCCTAGCTGGAGTAAAACATTTTTGGTATATTTTCACTCATATAATACCTAAAACTATCTTTTGATGTCTTTCTAATTTTATGTCAAATTCTGAATAAATTTGTTACATGTGTAGTTGTTCTATTCGTTACTTCTTTAGGCTAAGAGTTTATAAAACAAAATTGTCAAGAGCGCATGTTAATTATTTAGGAATACTGTATTAATTTTTCCAAGACTTGAGTCAAAATTATATATAATCCAGGAAGTTTCGATTCAAAATTCCACAATACAGAAGTCTTTGCATATATTTCCTATGTATATGTAATAACAGAGCATTTCCTATGCTGCCAAGCTTCACTCAGTGCTCTGTCCATGTACCATCAAACACATATAAATAAATCACATAAAATAAACAGCAGACAGCGTCAAACATCTACGTTTTTAATCATCATGGTACTTAGAATCACTTATGCACAATAGCAAAAGATAAGGTTCCCTCTCTGCAGAATTGGTTGATTGCAGCTTGCATTTGAATTCATTTTCAGAGATACCTCAATTACAGTTTGAAATCACAAATATTTAACTTGGAGCTGCTTATAAAAATTCAATTTTTGCAGATCTCAAATACGCAAAGCCTCTTTTATTTTATTTCCGGAAAATGTCAAACTTAGGTTGCACATTCAGGAAGAAGTGATTTTCTAAGCATTTTATTCTCATACTGTAACAAAATATGTAGAAACACTGCCCCTATGAAGGCTCACAGTGTATTATTATTAAGTGTATTATTTCTAAGGTCCCATGTTTTTCTCCTTTCCATACGTGCACAAAGTTGGAAAATGAGGCCTATGAGTTGCTATTTTCCCTATGGTTGACTTTAGTAATGAGAATATGAATTCACACGTAATATGAGGGGAACTGAAATAAAACTTATTAAATAAATAGCTCTAACTTAAGTTTTAAACTTGATTCATAGGCTATAAAAATATGATCTATAATACAAATTTAAAAAGACACAAAAATAAAAATTTCATTTGTGCTGTCAAATTACAAATTGCAGACAATATTTACATTTTATCAATTTTGATGTCATGCTTTTGATTAATGTGTTTTATTTTATTTTTAAAATTCCTGCATAAAATTGCAATTTCAGTATATTTTAAAATCACATTTAAAATATTTTTAACAACAGTGAATAAGAAAATGTTAAAATAGGAAGAAAACACACTGATTCTGCCCCGGAAGATGACAGAAGATAAGGTGAGGAACTCCAGCCCTAGGGGACAGCTGGAGAGAGGTTGGCAGTGGAAACTGCACAGAAAGAAGAGATACGCAATGGAGCAGCAGGTATAGTTCAACTGAGTAACAATAAACACAACAGCTCTAGTGACTTCCGCAGCCACTGGGTGGTGGGAATGTCATTCCTTGGAGCAAGTCACATGGCAACCAACAGAGAGGAAACCTCATCTGAGATACTGATGTGACTGTGTGTGACTGGGGGGCTTATCCGAGGGATAAATCTATACTGCCTGTGGACTTGGAGTCTGGTCTGGAGGGTTGGCAGGAGCCAGGGAACCCACCCAGCCCACCCAGCCAGTGAAGCACTTTTTTCCCTCTCAGTTTATCAAAGCAGCCAGCTGATGACTAGATAATGAAAATATGGTATACATACATCACGTAATACCATTCAACCATAAACAAAGGAAATCCTTTGTCTCCTATGCAAAACTATAGTTTTCTTTCCTCCATAAGGGAAAGCTAAATCATCCCATCTTCTTAACCTGGCATTCATGAATTAGAGCAATCTAGCCAACCCCCTATTTTTTCTTTATTGGCCTGCTAAATTTCTAAATTTAGTGTGTTTCAGTAACAGTAGCCTGTATACTCTGTATTATGCCTCTTCCCATTAAATGAATTACTACTAACACATAGAAATCCAACTCGAATTCTCTTAATAAAGGTACATCTACAGAACTCAATTTATGCTCTCCTAAATTCTAATGGTATTCTGCTCATGTTTTTTTTTTTTTTATTGTTGTTAACATTGTATTATGTGATACAGTTTTATAGGCACTGGGGATTCCCCCCACCCTCTGCTCATGTTTTAAAGTGAAGGATTATTCCCTATATCATCTCCCATGTAAGATATTCATATGATATCTTCAAAGCAAATGACATCTTCATTTTATATCTAAGTCTCATAAGGTGCTTTTTACAGAATTGTTGTTTAGAGGTGTTCATTGATGTAATAAATTAATGTGTCTGCTTGCAATATACTTTATATAAAACCCATACTTACACATTTGTCTAACATGCTTTGCCTGATCTGGGATGCTTATCATCTGTACACCACAAGTTACCTCTGAATTGCCTGTCAAATTCTAGTTATGCTTTGAGCAACTGATTTATGTCTGTAGGGAGGTCCAGTTACCCAGAGGACACTCAAACACAGCTTCACATCATTCAGACGTCAGCCTCCTCCAGTGAGGACTTCGACTTTTCTGCATTACTGCTACCTACCTTATATTATATACTCCTGAATTAATATTCATTTCCTCTCTAGTTTCACACAAACCTATGCCGCTTATAAAAGAGCATGTCTCTGCCTTGTTAGCTGAATATCTCTCCAGGCTGTCATAATTTTTAAATCACACTACTCTATACATTTTCGTTTTTGTGGAATGAATTACATGTATTACATCTTTCATATTTCTTCTTTCAATGAAATAAAAAATAAAATACATTGAGCATACAGAGCAGATAGAAATACCAAAAGCAATTTGATAATTTCCTTGATCATATATAGTTTCTCCCTAAAATTCCTTAGGGGATCACTTAATCAAATAATTTTTGAAGAAATTTTTTTATTTAGATTTCCTGAAATATCCAATGGGAATTGTGATCTAATCAAATCAGGCCTTCCCTGTTACAATCTATCCATGAAAAGAAATTTCTAAACTGATATCTCTTTGTTTGAAAATCAATTCTAGAACTGGTTTATATGGCAGGGTGAATTCTTACATATTAGAATATGTTTCTGCAGTTATACTATTTCTTACCCACTTCAACCTGCTATACTTTTATTTGGTTTCTAGATATAATTATTTTTCATGTTCCATATACCAGTATATAGGCCACAAGCAGCGGCTGGATGAGGAGCTGCATGGGAAGTGGAGCAGCTCAGACACCAGTGGCGCACATATGGGATCCTAGTGGATACAAGGCAAGGATTTAGCCACTAGGTTACCATGCTGGGTCTGAGCTTTTGCCACTTTAAACCAAGATACATGTAAAGCAAAATAGAGGGTCTCTAGATAATTTGTTAACTATCCAAATGTTAATATTTGATAACACTAGGTATATGAGCACTATTAATGCCAAATACTTTATACATTTTCTTGCATCATTTCCAGAATATCTCAATGAATTTGTATTATTAACATTTTATTTTCACCTTGGGGTAGTAAGAGTTTCGAAAAACTACCACAGTCATATAATTAGTACTTAGCAATTTTTCTTTCATTCAAAGGTAAATTTTCATTTTTAACCCATTTTATTTGCCATTATGTTGTACCGTAATGTTGTTACAACTGTACCACTAAAGGCAAAGAGTACAGCAGTATTTTTAAAGGTTGGACAATTCTATTCATTAACAACCCTCACAGCCACATGTCACAAATGACATAAGAACACATACCATCAGGATCCAAATTTAAAAAATTATTCCAATACATATATATTATGTTTCTATGTTATATTTTATGCCTATTCTCTTCTAAAATAGATAATAATTGAATTATGAAATCAGATTACATCAACAGTTTAATCCTAAATCAGCATTATGAGTTTGCAATATATAAAAAGGAAATGGTATGTACCAGCTCACAATGAAGCAAAATCAACATATACAATACATAGCTATATAGCACACACATGTATGCATGCCTGTTCACACATGTTTAAATTGATAAAAATGACAAAAAATCTTGTAATTACAATTTCTAATTTGTAAAGGTGAGAAATAGCCAGTAACGTGCCAGATAGGCCTTCCACATAGGGACAGATAACACAGGCATTTATAATAAATTCTCAGGAGGATATTAAGACATCATTCCTACTGGAATAAATGGAAGTCTCCCACCACACATGAGCTGGGTCTGAAAGCAGGTTAAAAGCATGAGAAATACTAGCATGAAGTCAGCTGCCCACAAAAGGACAGTAACACAGGTAAACAGCTAAAAATGTGATTTTGCCTTTAACTCATTTTGAACTTGTCATGATAGTTGTTTGGATTTTTAAACAAAGACACTTCATATTTATTTCCTAATTCGGTTGCTAGAAATAAATATCAATCTCACTTTCGGTTCATTCAAAATCAGCTCTCTTCTGAAATGTATCTTCCTACAAATTCTAAATAAACAAAATTGTATATTAGTATCAATTCTGCAAGATCTTCCATCTTAGTTTTTCTTTTAATTTCTGAGTTTGGTCAAACAGTTTGAAAAATATTATCATGCAATAAGGAAAAGGATTTATTTAATTGTCTCTTATTCTTAGGGAAAATGAGGTGATACTTTTTTTTTCTTTCATTTAACATAGTGTCTTGGGATAGCATATCCCTTGAATTCTATAATACTAACGAATCACACATATAATGAAATGCAGAACAGTTTGTAATACACTTAGTAGCAAATCTATTAAAAGTATCAAGTCTGTTGTGGCACAGTGTGAAATATATTTGAGTTTTATCCTCAATTCCTGGTACAGAGTTCCTGGATCCCTTGACATTCCGAAATAACAAGAGCGTCCTACAGAAATTTCAAAGGCCAAAGGATTACAGGGCCAGAAGTTTCAGTACCACTCAAGAACCAGTGGGAATAAGGCAAACGGGACTGGAATTAAAGCCTATGAAAATTCTAGAGCAATGGAGTTGGGTGAACACATGTACATACACATGTGATGGGGGACCGTCCTGAACAGGACATAGAAGGTGCTCACCATCTCCTACCACACTCCCTAGCTCTGTGTGTCTCTTCCATTTCAATGCTCCTCGGAGATATCTTTTCTAATAAATGAACAAGAATAAATCAATTCTTTCTTGAATGTCACAAACCATTCTATGGGATTATCAAATCCAAGAAGGGGAATTGAAAACCTGATTTTCAGTCAGCCGGTCAGAGATAACAAACTCCAAGTAGATTATATGGCCATTGAGTTGACTTGCAGTACACCCAGCTGGTGTGAGAAAGAAGAACAAAAGCACTTATTTCAGAAGTGTTATGTGTGAGAGAGTAATCAAAAGATGGGCTTCAGCTTAGGTCCTGCCATGTCTTGGATGTGGTTGATGCCCCTAAGCCTTGTGTGTTGGAATCCTGCACTCAGTAAAAAGAAGACAAGAAGTGACAGAATGCTTAATCTAATCCCTAGTGGGATCACACTGTCCAGCAGGACTGATGCTTCTCTCATAAGCTCCTGTAGCAGGGCTTTCTTGCTCTCCAAGATGAGCTGAGAATCTGGTCCTTCCCTAAGCTCTCACTCCCCTGCTCATCCATATGCCCCTTCTTCAGAGAGCTTATTTTCTGTTTTGCTTCTATACCATGTTGTTACATTGCCAGCATGCTAATGTCATGCTGTTTGTACCTTCCTGTCATCAACACGTAAGCTATATACACCAATTTTTGTCATAAAGTATCCAGATTCAGCATATGTATATATATTATAGCAACACAAAACAGACTGACTGGAGCTAACACTTAGTACTGGCATAAAATGTCAAATAATTAAACAGAATTTTTTTGTAACTTTGTCATTTAATAACTTTAGAGACTTAATATGCATCTTGAAGAGATGCACTTAGATAAGGTGAATTGCCGAATAGGGAATTTATATACAGTTATTCATCTCGGACTTAATAATCAGAAAATATATGTGCTAAGAGCTCAATTTCCCAGTTGTAAAATGAGCCCCAATGTAAGATGCTTTATGCTGGAGCCTGGTGTGATACCCTAATGGCTAATGTCTTCACCTTGCACATGCCAAATTCCATACGGGCACTGGTTTGCATCCCAGCTGTTCTACTTCCCATCCAGCTCCCTGCTTGTGACCTTGGAAAGGAGTAGAGGTTGGCCCAAAGCCTTGGGACCCTGCATCCATGTGGAAGACACAGAAGAAACTCCTGGTTTCAGATCAGCTCAGCGTGGGGGTTCACCATTTGTGGGGTAAACTGCTGGGTGGAAGATCTTTCTGTCTCTCATTCTCTGTAAATCTGACTTTCCAATAAAATAAATAAATAAATCTTTAGAAAAAACATACTTCATGCTGCTATCCCAACAGATATTTAAATAGAAAAAGGGAAAGTACAACAGTGTTATATTCTTGTATTTCTGCTCAGAGGAACATTTGGTTTTGGATTGTATGTAAGAAACTGCACTTTTTTAAGCCAAATAGTTCTTTCATTAATAAAGATTGGGTAAACAGAGAGTTGACTCAATTTCTTAGGTTTTCACTTTGGTTTCAGTTACCTATAGTCAACTGCACCTGCAATATTAAAGTGAAAATTCCAGAAGAGACAATCAATGAATTTTAAAGAGTATCCCATTCTGAGAAGCATGATACCTCACACTGTAGTGCTCTATCTCATCAAGTACCGTGTTCAGTACTTCCTGTTGCATATGCTACCTGCCTATTACTGACTTTCAGTTACCAGACAGTATTATGGTATTTTATTCAAGTAGCAGGTACTTTATTTAATAATGGACTCAAAGTTATGAGAAAAGATGCTGGGGATTTTATTACAGCATGTTTCTCAAAACTGTCCTTATTCTTAGTTTGTTAATCTCTTACTTCACAGAATTTATAAACTAAATTGCTCCGTAACTATTTGGGTACAGGAGAAGTGCAATATGTACAGTTTGAACTATCTTCACTTCCAAGTGTCCATTTGAAGCCTTAGAATTTATTCTTCTTGCACAAGGGAGGGGCCTCTGTGGAAAACACAGGACAGAGTTTGTCCTCACACATTTAGTAGTATGCAGTGTGTAGGACTAAGTTTTTAAAGAACATGTTTCAGGAAAATATAGCTTTCTTATTAAGGCAATAGGGTGAATCATATTTAAAACTTGAAGATATTAAGATTCAGTAAACAGTAATAAAGGATATATTTTAAGACATCTCTCTTTATACAAATTATAAATCACAACAGCATATGACATAGATGAGAATCAGGAGACCCTGAGAAGCAAAAAATGAAATGTTGGAACAGTTAAAAACAAGAAAGTCTCTAAATGACTTTGTCAAGTGTTACCAATGACTTGTAATGTATCATGCTGAAAGTATAATAAATATTTGCAGTATATTAATTTTAGTGTATGCAAAGATTTTCCTGACCATTTTATCTGCCTACACGGCAAGCATCAAAAAAGCCTATTTATACCAAACCGTCCCCTGCCACTCTCAGCAGCAGTAGCTAACCTGCCCACAGTGGTGACAACAGAGAGCAGTCCCATACCACACTTTCTTAACACTCTGTCAGTAACAGCAAAGCCAATCCTAGGACGGACCATGCCCTACTCCAGCACTTGCAATAATACAGTGAATCTACCACCGCAGCAGTTTCAGCAACATCCTGCTCCACAGGATCCAGGTCTACGATGATGGACCTGGTTTGCTGCAGTATCAGCATGAACAAGGTCCCAACCTGTGCCCAGGACAGCAGCTGAAACAACCACTCATAGTAACAGCAACAGTAGAGTCTAGATGGGGATTGATCCTAACCTCATTCCTGCTGGGAAGCCCACAGGCAAATGCAGGAAGCACAGAAGAACAAAATACAACAGAATATCAGTGTCATGGTTCTGGAAACTACTGTTTAAACTAGACTATGCAAAAGTAGTCTTGGATTTGCATACTAAGCCTAATAGTATGACTATTTGCTAATGTGAAACCTTAAATAGCATCAAGAATCTATTACAACATAAAAAATATCAAGGATAGGTGGGTCTCAGGATGGGGCGTCTCATGCCTGGATCCCAGACAACAACCATCATGTGCACTTGGTGAGCTGTCCCCAGGCAGCCAGTGTGCCATTTGGTGCCAGGTTCCGCCTGCTGGCTGCCTGGCCAGGGAACTCTGGAATTTAGTTCTTTGAATCACTGCTTAGATAGATCCAGGCTGAACCCACTGTGCTTCTAGAAAGTAAAGCAATCATAAAGATCCCCAATGACAGTAACTCTTCCTTTGAAAAACTTGTAATCACTGAACAATGCTGACCACCAAATACCAGTGCATGCAAAAGCTATGGCTCAGGGCTTGTCCAGTAGAATCATACCCTGTTACCTGACATGATGATGGGGCAGGAGAAGGGTCACATTAAGCAGGGCCATTACATTAACTAGCAAAAGAACCATAATGGGGGGCAGATTCTGTGAGGGATGTGTGGGCCAAACCCTGTGGAAATTCTAGCCCCACTGGTTAGCTCAAGAGTTGGGATGGTGATGGACTAAGCTAGGTGTGACCAAGAAGCCTGCCATCAATCACAGGTAAAGGGACCCCCAACAGTCTGGACTGGTCAGGGCAGCAGCACCCAAATGTGCATCCTGAATAGGGTGTGGTGTGGGCCG
Source organism: Ochotona curzoniae (assembly GCF_017591425.1). Taxonomy (NCBI): domain Eukaryota; kingdom Metazoa; phylum Chordata; class Mammalia; order Lagomorpha; family Ochotonidae; genus Ochotona; species Ochotona curzoniae. The sequence continues at coordinate 67,573,465 of NW_024466599.1, forward strand.
GGCTGCAATGTTCACCAGCTCATACAAGGACAAATGGAAAGCCAGACTTCGCCGGAACGTGGCCTAAACCCAATGGCATGTATGATAACTGGATCTGGGAGAGGATTAAGTGGAGGAACTTGGGAAACTCCCTTGGCAAATCATAGCTCCCACTGGTGAACATGTAGTCCAGACCTGGGGGTCGGACAAGCTGGGCAAAGTAGCTCCAACAGCTGGCTAATGTGTCACTTGGTAATGGAACAGGGTGGACTGGGCAGGACTGAGCAAACTTTAGCCCACAAGCAAAACTAGAGACCAGGAGGAGCACAGGTCATGCTGAGCTAGGCTCTTGTACCTACTGGTCTGCATGAGCCAGGAACACTAAGCCACAGTGTCTAAGGCAGAGGTCGGGACAGGTGAGGGACTGAGCCAAGCTGAGTCTGAACAACCACTGGCATGTGCATAATCTATGGCTGGGAACAGGCTAGGTTGGGGAGTTAAGGGGACAATCCCAGCTGGGTTGAGGTTCCAACCAAGGGGCGTGTGACCTGGAATGGGGGCTGCGTTCTGAACGGGAAACGGTTGTAGTCTCCCTTGGCACAAATGTGGACTGGGATGGGATGCACCGAGCTGGGCTAGACTCCAACACCCTCTGGTGTCCTGGAGGACCAGGATAGATGTGCGATGGACCAGGCAAGGTCTCAACACTTACTGAGCCATGTGTGAGCCATATGTGGGTACGGACAAGCCATGGCTGGGCTGAAACATCCAACAGCAAGGACCAGTTTGGGTTGAAGGATAGTCAGGAAAAGCCACTGTTCTTGCTAAGACAGGAGGTGAACTGAGTAGGGCTGGCTCATGGACCCACTGGTATGTGCAAAATCTGGCCTTGGGAGAGGTTTTGATGGAGGAGCCTGGGCAATTCCTCTGGCAGGACACAGACCCGGCAGGTAAACGAAAGAACCATGACAGGAAACAGCCCAAAACAGGCCATGGAAAGTTACCCATGGGCATACATCTGGCATGGATCGGGGGAGGACCAGACTGAATCTGTTCACATCATCCACTGGCAAATCCAGGCACCAGAACAGTGTGGGTCGAGCCAAGTTTGGTCGCAACAAAAACTAGTGCACAATACGGAATGCCAAGGTGAGGTTGCCTGTGCCAAAAATCACCACAGTACCCAACCAGTACACATGAGAACCAGGAAGGGAGGGGGCGGAGTCGACAAGGGAATACGGGGTGGTTCCTTTGCTGGACAGCTACTTCCACTGGAGAGCATGAGCTGGGATGGGGGCAGACCAGACTAAGCAGGCCTACAACACCTGTGTGCCTCATGTGGACAAGATCAGGAAAAAGCCAGGCTGGGCTGATTATTCCTACTGGTGCAAACAAAATTAGAGTGGGTGAGGGGTGTTTGGGTTTAGCCACAGCATCAGCGGGCAGAAGCTGGCACTGGGGGCTAGTTCTGTCAAGTCAAACCACAGAACTACCTGGAGAGCGCATAATCTGGGAGTGGGAGAGGCCTGGGAGTGAAATAGTGGGCTCATCCCTCTTGGGTTACCACTTCTAAGGGAGAGCATGAAAACCAGGACAGCGGCTGGGGAGGAATGGGATGTGGGACAGACTGAATTACTGCTATACATACTGGCAAACAAGGGTAGGGGGTGGGACTGGTGGGGGTTATTGTGGGTCGCTCTAACTAGGCTGTAGCTCCTGCTGGTTTATGCGAGGGCCGAGTATGTGCTGGGCAGAACCAGGCTGGTTCCACTGCAACACCCACTGGTTACAGTGGAAGTCGGGGCTGTAAACAGAATCAACCCAGCAATCGCAAACACCAGCTGATCAGGGCCATGGACTGAGTTGGGCCCTGTACCTGCTAGTACACACAAGAATCTGGTTTGAGAACACCTCAGATAAAGTTTCTTTGGAGATTTCCCCAATCGAAAAGCTGGACACAGAACCCTAACCAAGAAAAGAGAGAAGACAGCTAGATGTTGGCAGCGGAATAGGGGGCAAACGGAGACTCTATGATGGATTATGTCAATCAGTGGATTCTTCAAAGACCTCATAGTGCTTGGAGTGGCAAGATTGGCAGTGATTCCTGATTGGTGAACTATCAAAACCACTTGAGCAAGAACCTCGGAGCATACCCTACATGCGGGACCCTGGGGAGGGTGGGAAATTGGGTGGGCCTTCTCCCTTAATGCCCCCCTTTAAACATGAAGGAAACAATATAGAAATAATAGTCTTACCCACTGTTCAATAGCCCTTGAACCATTTTACCCCAATTAACTATGTAAAGATTGTCAAAATATAATAAAAAAAACAAGTATACAATTGAAAATCTCTTACGATGCTAAAAACCAAGAAAAACACAAGTTTTAAAGATGATTGACATCACCAAGGACATTATTCACATATTGGAATTATGTGATAAGGATTTCAAGGAAGCAGCCAGAAATTATTTTGAAACAAACTGAGAAATGGATAATCTTGCAAAAAGAAATAGAATTACAGGAGCTGGCACTGTGGCAAAGCAGCTAAACACTGTATAGGTGACAGTTTATGCCCTAGCTGGTCTACTTCCAGTCCAGCTCCCTGCTAAAGCTGGGCAAAACAATGGGAGATGATACAAGTGTTTCAAACTGTGGAATTGAGATCTTTCTGTGTGTAACTCTTTCATACAAATAAATAAATAAATAAAAATAAACAATAGAAATATTAGGACTGAAGAGGTTATCAAATATATTAGAGATGATACAGGATAAAACCAGAGTGATGCTTTGTTCTAATTTACTAAAACCATGGGTTTCTATCTAAAAATATAGTGATCTCCATAAATTACACTATTCCACATTTCTTAAGATGTGACCTCAGTTTTCACATCTGAAACTGAAAGTGAAGAAACTTAAACAACTTTGAATCTTTAACATGAAGCATAGGCAGTAAGAACTCAAAGAGCAAAAATCAGAAAGATATGTAAGCATGTACAAGGAAGGCCCAGCACGAAGGCACAATGGCTTGATGGCTAAATCCTCACCTTCCAAATTGAGATCCCCCACGGCACTGGTTTGTATTCTGGCTGCTCCACTTCCCACCCAGCTCTCTGCTTGTGGCCTGGAAGGGCAGTGGAGGAGGTCCTAAAGCCCTGGGACCCTGCAACTGCATGGGAGACCTGGAGGAAGTATCCATTCCTGGTTTTGGATCAGCTCAGCTGCAGTGGTTGCGGCCACTTGGGGAGTGAACCAGAGGATGGAAGTTTTGTTTCTTCTCTCTGTAAATCTTATTTACACTTCTAATAAAAGCAAATTTATTATTATTATTATTATTATTATTATTATTATTATTATTATTATTATTAAAGGGTGTAGAAGGAAAGCAATAAGTCATTTGGAATTTTTGATCCCGAGAAAAGCAACCTATATTACCTCAGAGTTTCTACATTGCAACTTTCAAAAATAAGAATATATTTTTCTAAAACAGAAAAAGTGTGCAATATGTCAATATGAAAACAAAGGAGGTTTGCTGCTGATCTGTCGCATTACTTTTTGAATAAGGCCAAATTACTGAGGGAGTTCTAGCATTTGGGCAGCTGAGCCCTTGATAGCATACCACTGCCTGCTTGGTTGGCAAGATTAAAAATGGCTATTGCCTTAGGAAGTAAAGGGTGGCCTGAAGGAAATGGCCTGAAGGAAGCTAAAATGCAGCACTCTGAAATCACTCACATGGCAGAAAGATGTTTACTCAGTTCATAAGAAGATCTTTGGAAAATTTTGTTGCTGTTGTTCAGAAGACACCATATCTGAAGCTTATACAAGTTATAAAATGGTAAAATAAACTTACTAAAATTTGAGAAAATTTTGTATGCTGATGCTTGTTTTTGTCATTAATGTATATTAACAGATAAATATTTGTATCTTTGGTGCTTATTTCCCTTTATGTTATCAAATGTGTTTCTAAAATGATATGTAGCACATGAATTTGCCATCTGTGGGGCTTCATTCTGTAACAGGAAGCACTTGTTGCACTGATTAGCATTTTATAATTATTAATTTAGTATAAATCTGAACTTCAGATACAGTTTTAAAAATGCAAATCTGGGGCCCGGCATGGTGGCGCAAGTGGTTAAGGTCCTCGCCTTGCACGCCCAGGATCCCATATGGGCGCCAGTTCTATCCCCAGCAGCCCCGCTTTCCTTCCAGCTCCCTGCCTGTGGCCCAGGAAAGCAGTCCAGGACAGCCCAAAGCTTTGGGACCCTGCACCCGCGTGGGAGACCCGGAAGAGTCTCCTGGTTTCGGCTCGGCATAGCATCATAGCATTGGCAGTTGTGCTCACTTGGGGAGTGAATCATCGGACAGAAGATCTTCCTCTCTGTATATCCTCTCTGTATATCCGCCTTTCCAATAAAAAAAATAATAATAAAAAATAAATCTTTAAAAAAAAAAGATTGTGAGACAGCATTCCATTTTGACTAAGAAGGGTTACTTTCTGGTTAGAAGGTATCTACTCTGATAGATCTGTGGAAATATATGTGGAAAAATATCACAGGATCTGTATAATTACAGGAAATGTAGCCTCATGAAGAACTGCAAAAATGAAGTCAGATTTTATCAATCACAATGACTAAATGATGCTTTCAAAATAAGATTAGCATAGGACTACTGATTAGGAAGTATCAGTTGTTTAATATGACTGTATAATGCATCTAAATAGTAAGCAAGAACTAGTCTGGCTAGATCAGGATGCAAAGAGAGAGAAAGGAATCAGTTTATCTACACTGCATTGCAGTGTATCCATCATGGAGGCAATGGTTTCACTGATAGACATTGGAACACATAAAATCAGAGACACAATAGTAGAGATGTGTGGATGCACGGAATTAAGCTTATCATTACATTTAAACAAGTTAGAATATCTCCTTCTCTTGCAATCTTTTTTATTTTTGAAACATATTTACTAAGGATTTATTTATTTGTTTGAAAGGCAGAGTTATACACACAGAGAGAGAACTTTCCTATCTAATACTTGCAGTCTTAAAGGCCTTGTTTTTATAAAGGCTTTAGAGACTCTTTGACAGAAGAGGAAAGTTAACTTCTCAGGATTATAATTCTCCAATGCCAAAGTTTCTACCAGGATTCTCTGGTTATTAAAGTGTTAGGAATTTAACATCAGACTCAGGAACTTCAAAGGCTGGTATATAGATTTTATCACGTTACAGATAAGGGTTAGTGATTGTTCACAACTTTTATAAAAATTTCCTAGTAGTGCTTATATCAAAGACAATAAATACATGTCAAATGCTGAGCTTCTCTGGCAACTGGGTTCAGAATATATATTTAAGTATCACTAGCATCAAATACCATGTATTAAAGTTCGCAACGAATTTGGCACTATGTGCTAGTTGCTAAGACAAAAGAAAATGTGAAGATTTTTGTTTGCAAATAATATATCAAAAAGGTATTTACATTTTAAATGTAGTAATTTCTAACAATTCAATGCCAAAGGTCAAGAAATCCAACTTAAAAATGAACAAAGAATCTGAATAGGCTTCTTCCAAGAAAGATACCCAAATAGCCAATAACCCAGTGGAAAAAAAGTGAAAAACTGTTCTACTTTACTGTATCCAGGGAAATTCAAGTCAAAACTGTAGTGAGCTATCACCTGACACTTACTACAGGCTCTCTAATCAAAATTTAAAATTTCTCCATAAAATTACAAATATTCATCACAGATATTATTCATAATAGTCTAAGTGTGAAAACTATATAAATGCCTATCAAATGACAGGTGGATAAAGAAACTAGGGTATATGCATATGACCGCTTATGTAGCCATTAAAGAACACATATTATTCTAGTCATACAAAATGTGTGGACTAGTCCTCGGAGTCAAAAAAGTAGATCAGCGATTGCCTAGGGCTACGAGGGAGCTGGTAAGTTGAATGAAAGCTAAATAGTATGGGGATTCTTTCTGACGTGACAACAACTGGTAAATATGACTGTGGTGATGGCTGTACATAGCTTGTTTCCTTTAAGTGTAAGCTGACTCCTTTAAGTCATATGAGTTGTATTAAAATTATTAAGGGAAAATCAAGCAGAACAACAACAAAACAACAACTGCAGCCACTTAGCTTTTCCTGCATATGTAGTTGATCTAGGGACTTGTAGAAATGGAGAAACTCTGCTTCATCTAGCTGGGTAAATGCACAAATACACAGCAAGGTGAAACAAGTAAAAGATGAGCCTATTCTTTGGAAATTAAAAATGACTCACTGACAAGAGCTAATGTGAGGATGCATTATATCAGATTACAAAAGACAGGAAAGAAATAGAAGGTGTAGTATTTGACAAAGTATTCAACTCTATGATATGTAAAGATGTTTGCTATCGGAGACATGGCAATATAGAAAATGGTGAGTTTCTGATCCATCTTGTTTCTGTATATAGTTTCAGTTGCAACGTTATTAGTTATGATTCATTAAAAGATACATCTCATACACTCTCAATTACATGTTCAATGGATATGTTCAAGTAATAATTCTAAGATGAGAAATTATTTTTAAATTAAATAAGTTAATTCCTTGTTAATTATAACAGAGGTATAGTAATTTGTAGGAAGACTAGATAATATAAATCTATTCAACCATAATGAAAACTTCTCTGAACTTCATTAGGCTTTCATATACTCATTTCTACTTAATTACAACTAAATCACCACCATTTATTGCCAAGTTGGAAATACTTTCAAATAATAGTCTGGTTAATATTGAATTAAAGTGCAGTCCTGTGGAAGTCCCCACATAGAAACAAATGAACCACTGTAAGTACTAGCAGAGTTATAATTATATCACTATTTAAACATAATATGCAAAAACATTTTAGCAATGTGCCCAAAATGGTGTATTTAAAAAGATAATTTTGCTTACTTAAGTAATTTTTCATATTAATATTTGAATTCTTTTGCCTCCTGACAGAAAGATAGCTCAAGAATCTTAAATGGAAATGAAGCGTAAGTAATCTAAAGTAATTGGATCAAAAACATTCATCACATAGTGAAAACCTCAATATACCACACTCAGTTGAAGAATGCTTGAAATTTTTTCTCATGTTCATAACAGATCTATTTCTTTAAGATTTGAAGTTTCTGAGAAACACATGAATAAAAAATCAGTATAAATTGATTGCTTTTCAAAATATGATATCTTTTATAGTTCAGTAACTTTCATTACAGAAAAAATCTGTTGATTTCCAATGTTAACATTTTGTGCAATAATTGTCATTCCTAAGAAGTTTGAGACAATATTTTGGCAAATTTGCTATAGTTTGCAACTAGTTTATGGAAATCTTGTTTTTTATTTTCCCCAAATCTTAATGCATTATTAGACTTATCACATGTAGGATCCAAAACTTACATGTGACTTAACTGGTTAGGTTTCAGTCATCAACAAGCAGAGTTTCAGAAAAACTCAAACAAGTACAGTATTGAACTTGGCAGAAATGTCTTGAAAGTAGCCAAGCCCTCATTGGTGAACCCTAGGGGACCAGTTGACACATTCAAGACTAAGACTTCTCCTTCTTGGTGTCTAAAAACCGATGCCTTCTGCTTGGACACCCGTGCAGCTGGTGTAGTGGATAGGTCTGTAAGTCCTAGATGCCTTACAGTTTTCTACTCTAATTTCTTGGTCAGGAATTGACAGTGATTAATTTTGAGAAGCACAGATTTTCCTTGTATTGCAGTTTTTTTTCATCGAATAGCAATATATGCAAAGTAACAGTCCCTTCTACTGGCATACTCCTTTTCTGCCTTAACGTGTTGAATACCTACACTGCATTAAGCCAACCACAACATAACAATCTCATGTAGATGTGTTCCTTCGTCTCCCTCTATGTTCTGTATCTCAGCACTTATAAATCAAAGTCCATTTCAACTAATGCTGCAACAAATTGCATAAATACTCTCAACTAGATCATGAGCCTTACCCATCTCAGTCTTCATGTTTGAACACTAAACAATTTCAGAAGAGCTTGAATTACATATAGAAGGGGAAAAAAGTGAAGTGAAAGTATTTGAAAAGCTTTAAAAAATATAATGAAGCAGAAAGAACAATTCTGAAAGCTTCCTTTTACTATATGTTTTCCCGACTTGGAGCAAAGGAAATGTGAAGCAGAAAAGAAGGCAAGTCTAAAATAAATAATTAAGTATTGGGCTTTAATGAATAACTGAAATGATTTTTACTGTATATTTACAGGATGATCCCTTCAAATTAAAAGAAAGTAGTCAATGTACTAACTGTAGTTGAAAAACTGTAACTGTTAATAACATTTATTTTTCTTTCCCCATAACTTTATTAAGTTGCTCATCAGATCTGATTTTTCTAGTATCTTAAACATGTTGCATAAGCAATTATCTTTCTCATACAATGTTTCCTCATTCTTGATTAAATGCATCCGGCAGTCAATTATACACAGCTTTATTTTCATAGGATGTTTGTGTTTCTACCTATTAGAACATTTATCTTCTTCAGATCTAAATAATTAATTGATGTCCAGATGTTGGATTACTCATCTTTTTGGCACTAGGAAATTGCTAGGAGATGCGGAAATAAATAAATAAATATAGAAGGAACCGGTTCTATGTAGCACTGCAGCATTTAAAGCTATTTCTTTACATAATTTGAGGCAATGGTGGGTGTTTTTCATAAGAACTGCCTAAAATATAGTTATTTGAATATCTCAGATGTAGATAATTCTGCTTTATTACTTGACAAAAATACACAAAATACAAAACCCAGAAGATAATTATCAGCCTGTTACTATACATGCTTTACTAAATTCCTCAGAATTCTGATACAGCTACCATTTACTACTCTGACTTAATTACAGCCTTTTCTATATTTGATCCGCAAAAGCCTTTTGTTTTTTTTTTCACACACACATTCACATAAACACAAACCCCACAATGGTAAGAAAAGTAAACCAATTCTGGAAGGATGTAAGGGTGAAAGACTGCAATTATGAGCTGGGCATTAGAATTCAAATCTTTGTACTCTGATTCAGTGACCTGTGGAAAATTATTTCACCTCGTTTAAATCCCTTGGCAAGATGAAGATAATATTACTGGTATCAAAAGATTGATGTGGGAATTAAATAACGTAAACAAAAGAGCACTGTAACTGCAGTGTGGTAAGCCCCTGGTTTTGTTATTCTGAGTGGCTCTCAGGGACAGACAATTGCAAGAGTTTCATCTCATTTGCTGCTAACAAAAAACACGTGCATGCTAGAAAACAGGCCAGGGAATATTCACTCCATTTATGAAAATATAATTTGTGTTGCAAATAACTTACAAAAACAGTGCAAAACAGAATTACACTTGTTGTGTGGTTTGACCACTTGTCACAATCACTCTGCCTTGTGTGTGTGAATAATACGCACACATGTGATTGTATATTATTCAGAATATAGGTGTGTACTCCTGTAATCACATATTTATATAGCATAATATTTTAAGGGATAGTGCTGTGGAAAATGTTTCAGCCATCACCTGCAGTGCTAGCATTTCGTCCAGGCACCAATTTGAGTTATGGCTGTTCCACTTCCAATCCAACTCCCTGCTAGTTTACCTGGGAGAGCAGTGGAACACAGCCCAAGTCCCTGGGTCTCTGCCACCCAAGGGGAAAACCTGGAAGGGTGGTGGGCTCCCAGCATCGATCTGGCCTATGTGAAGGATGAGACAGTGGATAGAAGACTTTTCTCTCTGTCTCTCCTCTCTCTGTACTTCTGACTTAAATAAACACTTAAAAAAATGTGACTTTAGACAAGAATTATACAATTAAATATACAGAATTATTTTTTAATGTTTTCAATTTTAAACATATTGTGATATACTAGGGGCTGTAATGTACATGATTGTAATGTACAACCAACCCAGCAAAACTGACATTATTAGGGAGTTATTTACACAATGCTATTTTCTAACCCACAAATCATATTGAAATTACAGTCTTTGTTCCAACAGTGTCTTTTTCCTCTGTATTTCAGTCTTTGCTTTGCTTGGTTTAATGATCCTGGCATTTCTGACACAGACTAGTTATTTTGTAGAATGCCATGCAATTGATTTTCTGATGTGTCTGCATGATTGATGGTATGCATTTTGGCTAAGTGTAACTGCAGAAGTCATGTTATTCCATTTTAGTGTGTGACATCAAGAAGTACACGATGTTGGCATGTTAGCTTTGATCAGAAGTTGGTGTCTGAAATTTTTTCTATCTAGAGCCAGTCCTTTTTTTTTTCTTATTATGTTATATTTAGGTAATTAGTGGGGAAATAGTTTGAAAATCTTATTCCTTACTAAACTTTCTCCTCCTACTTCTAACATTCACTGATGAGTATTACATAGATAACAGTTCTGATAATCGCCAAACTGTGATTTCCATATATTTGTTATTCTTTCTATTTTTATCAGGGGTTTTCCATCTTCCTTTCTGAATACAGCCACTTCAATTCATATGGTTATATTAATTCTAACTTAATCAATTATAATTCTTGTCAGTATTAACTTTAATGTTTAAGTTGATTAGAAATTGGCCAATGCATTTTTTTACATGCTTTCATGTCCTTTTAGCATTTTCTGGTTCACTGAATCAAAATGCTATTTCCAAATTACCTTATGCTTGGGAAATTTTCCAAGGAGATCAGATTCTTTGCAGGGCAAATAAATATGTCGTGATCACAATCATGTTTCCTGATCAGAATTAACAGAGTATTACTTTATCTTCCTTCTCTAAGTTGCAGGGCTAGAAAGTATTTATGTATGAACACAGATACATCCATGGATCTGTCTCTCCTTCTGCATCTACCTTTGTTTGCTAAAATTATGGGTTGATAGTAATACCTAATTCCAATCCAACATGACAGAATGCATTTTAGCTTTTCTATTTCATATTTGGAACTTTTCTTCCAAACATTGAGAACCCTGGCTCCCCCTGACTTTAATATATGTTCTTACTTTCTCAGCCATATAAAACAGAAAGTAGTTTTGGAATTTCTATTATCATATCACAGAGTAAAAACTATGTAATTCCTCTTTCAGATTAGTATTGTGAAACAGTGTGTCAGGCAGAAACCTATGACACCAGCATCTCAATATGGGTGCTGATTTATGTCCTGGCTGCTTCACTTCCTATCCTGTTACCTGCGAAGGGCCTGGGAAACACAAGGGAAGATAATCCTAATTCTTGGGTTACTTCTGTAATCCACAAAGAAGACCCAGATGAAGCTCCTGACTTTGGATAAGGCAGCTGTATGGGGAGTGGAACAGCAGATGGTGGATCTCTCTCTATAACTCTGTAACTCTGCTTTACAATAAATAAGTAAACCTCTTTTTGTTCACATTTACTTTTTAAGAATATAGTGTGGAGACACTTCAAAAAGTCTGTGGAAAACAATAGGCTTAAAAGATAAACTTAAGAATAAGAAGATGAAGCTTATTTTGCTACAGAAACTTTTTAATTCATGCATAGATTTTCATAACAGATACATCCATAAACTTTTTGAAGGCCACTCATGTAGTTCAAGGACAAAGAAATTAAAATTAAGAACATTAATTCTGAATAGTGAGAAATGTGTCAGAATCACCCTCCTTTCTTTACTGACAGCATTTTTTTTTTAAGACAGAGAAGCTTTATTTGCAAAGTGACCAGGTAAGCGGTAGAAGAGAAGTAAGAGGAAAGCATTTCCCGAGAGCGCCGGGAGGTGGAGTGTCTCTCACAAGGAGAGAGGGAGAAACACACATTCTCGCAGCTTTTTTTTTTTTTTTTGGTGAAATTATAAATGCAGGAAATTTCGTTTTAAAGTTTCTTGCTGGTTTGCTGAGATAGGAAAGTCTCATGGATTTCGGAGCTATCCCTTGAAAGACAAATATGAAGCAAATAACGCCCTGCTTTCTGTGGGAGACTGGAGCTGGTGCCTGTGAAGGGAGCAAAGCTTTCCCTTTCATAAATCTAGAGCAAGTTTCCTTTTTTCTTTGTGTATAATCAATTTACTAACACAAGAATATTGTTTAAGGACGGAAAAAGGGGAGGAAGGGAAGTGTGGTTATTTTCTATTCACTGCACGTATGAATATAACCTTTTCTTCCCACAGTAATAAAAAACAAACAAACAAAACAGCACAGATGGGCTCAGCATGATGACCTAGTGGCTAAATCCTCGCCTTGCAAGTACCAGGATCCCATATGGATACCAGTTTGTGTCCCAGCTGCTCTACTTAACATCTAACTCCCTGCTTGTGGCCTGAGAAGGCAGTAGAGGATGTCCCAAAGCCTTGGGACCCTGCACCCACACAGGAGACCCAGAAGAAGCTCCTGGCTCCTGACTTCAAATCAGCTCAGCTCTGGCCATTGTGGCCACTTGGGGATTGAACCAGTGGATGGAAGATCTTTTCTCTGTCTCTCAAACTCTCTATAAATCTGCCTTTCAAATAAAAACAAATAAATCCTTTAAAAAACCTCAAAACACATATATTGTTTTATTTGGATATCCAATGTTCCTCTCTGTAATATTTATACCAAGTTGCATATCAGCAATATGAGTTTAAGATGATTTATTTTCCAAAAATCTCCCCAATCCAACATATTACCAAACTTTTAACTTGTGTCATAGTTGGCATAGTTTTATTTTTCTTTCATCATGAATATAATTTAATATCCTGCTATAAACTTAGAGCCATTTCAATACACCTTTATTCATTATCTGTTTATTACTATTGCCCAGTTTCCTACTTTTTTTTCTTTTCTTTTTACTGCATCTTAAAAAGACTTTTTATAAAAATAACATATTAGTCCTTTATCTGAGATTAATGTTGTAAATATTATTTTCCAGGTAATTATCTGCATTGCTAAGTTATTTTTCAGCTTGGGATTCTCAGGAAGGAAAAATTCAGGCGAAGACTGGCACACTAAAGATTTGCTAGTGAGTGCTTTTTGGATTAAGCCTTGTGGCAGGAGAAGAAAAACAACTGTTAAATATTCTACATTCTCCTATGCCTGTATGTCTCTTGCTACAGATCACACTGGGTATGGTTAAATAGAAAAACAAAACAACAACACCGTACACATTTTGTCCTGCCTGGTTCTATCCCCATTATTAATGCAGTATTTAAATAGATGGCAAAAACATTTAAAACATTAAAGAAATATTTAAAGTCATCATAGGTTAATCAAAATAAGTATGTGGAATATATAGGATAGTCTTACATCATGAGCATTTAAAAAGTTAGGCTTAAAATAAAATCAGAAATAATGAAGTATGTATGTGTGTATATAATATATATGTTACGTATAGAGAGAGTTTCTATATTTGAAAGAAATGAACCAGTGAACATAAAGCACCAAGTTTCTACTGTCTCTCTCTCTCAAGGGTTCAGAAATATTTAAAATAACAATTTTGGTGGAATAAATTGTCTAGTAACGACTACAAGCTGTTCTTAACCATTGACAACTGCGTACTTATTTTACAGTAACGGCAGAAGAGAAGTCCTGATTATCATAGAAGTTGCTAGTCTGTTGTGGTTTTTGCTCACACATTTATACATGCAAATTATTCAGTCTTGGGACAATAGAATTAACCACAGAGGGAGAAAAAAAAAATCCATCGCAAACCCCTCCAAAATAGAAAATTAAATGCTGGTGTAATTTCCCCTTTTTAAATATTTACAAGCAGGCTTGAAGTCACCGTTGAGATCAGGAATTTGAGTGGGAAATGGAGAAGATACAACCGAATGCTGAGCAGTGCCCAAGGACAGCCTTTTGCCAAAGTGCACTCCTGGTGTGACCTATGCACTGGCTGGCAGCAGCAGGCGTGAAGCTGCAGGAAAGACTGCTCTTGAACTCCTTCACTTTTCTTTTTCTCACAGATAAAGAAATACTCATTCACACCTTCCCTCAATGCTGATTCCTGTAGTTCCACTATATATTTTATTGGATAAATCATTTTAGACCTATTGGTACTAAACACTTGCATACATGTGTTTACTTCCATATATATATATTTTTTTTTTTCATTATGTAGGTCACCTAAAGAAAAACCTGCCTGGGGCAATGCAAATTGTGCATCTGGTCACATACCCAGTTTTAACTTATTTTAAGTGAAAAAAAAAAAAACAGCTCAATGAAACAAAAAGTTACAGAGAGCTCTCTATAGCTCGTAATGCAAGAAGGTGAAACAAAACTTATGTTTTTCTTTTCCCAACGGTAAGGCTGGTTGAGGTGGGAAGGAGAGAGGTTGACATATGCAATTCTTTCCTCTCCCTTTTCTATTTCCTTTGTCTGTGTTTATATGATACTTTCAGGCGACTTATGGGAAGCTCCTATTAAGAAAGCTATGCGAAGCACTCAGCAGTGTGAGGCAATGGATGAAGCTGTTGCTTGGCACACCAGCATCCCACATTGGAGTGTTGGTTTGAGTCGCATCGCCTCTGCTTCCAATCTAGCTTCCTGTTAACATGCCAGGGAAATAGAAGATGGCAGTCTACGTATCTGGGTGTCTGCCACCCAAGTGGGATACTTGGATTGAAATTCCTCACCTCAGGCCTTGGCCTGGCCCAATCTTGATTGCTGATAGTATGTGGAAAGTAAATCAGAGAGTGTAAGACTGTACCTCCCACCCCTTCCCTCATCTCGCTCTGTGCTTGGGTGTAACTATCTTTCAAAGAAATAGAATAATTTTTTTATTTATTAAAAGATAAAGTTATGCATGTTCCATGGACTTTCTGAAGTATGCTTACATGAAATTCTAACAGGTCTTCAGGAAGGCAGTTCATTTGAGATATTCTATAGAAAAAACTGCTTCCAAAGTAGTAGATGACAGTGTTTGTGTTTCTTTTGATATCTATCACTGTTTATCATCATTTATTATCAAACAAGATTATTATGCTCTAGATGTATCAGAGAGTAATACTGTCCAAATTCATTGTGAGGACAATATACTTGAGTAAAAGCCTTGAACTTGGAATTAAACTAGGACAGTCCTTCATGTGTTTCTACTGTACAGGGGATTAGTCAGTGATTGATCTCCCCTGGATATTGTAAGCACATATTTTTAGTAGTAATACAGGAGGGCAGCACAACTGTCACTGGATTCAAGTTGAGATCTTAACACCTGCTCTCCTCCCAGAGCCATGGGAGCCCCTGCTTCACCTCAGATTTGAGCATCAATTAGGGTCTCTCCCACTGACGATCTGAAGTGACAGCTGACAGTGATGAAACGGTCATCTTATCATTTTACCCTCTTTGTGTTCACATATTCTCAGCACTGTATGCTTAAAGCGACTCTGTATTTTATTCCAAAAAGAAAGAAACAAGACAGATGAAATTGTCTTCACAAGGGCCTGGTGCTCAAGGACAACAGAAGGTGTCTGAATCCACAGAGGGCTCAGCACAGCTCTCTTCTGCTACACTCGGCCTGGACTAACACAGATGGGTTGTGCGAGAGGTGACGGAATGCATGGGAAGGCGAAATGACACCTGAGGAGAAGAGCTGGCAATAACAAGGAAGGCACCACACTGGCAAAAGAAGTGAAAATTAAAACTCAGAAACTTTACCTTGGAGATACCGAGTTCATACAACTCTCAAGTGCCCACCAATTTTAGATGGCTTAAATGGTTTGAATAATTCACAAAAAGAGGCAAATGTACTTACATGGATCTGTACTTACACTAGTTTGCTCTATTCTTTTTAGTTATTGTTATTAAACATAATTTTATCTCTAACACTTCAATTCATGAGTCATTATTCTCTGTTTCCCAAGTATATTATCAGAGATTGATTGCAAGCAGAATAGTCCAGGACTCTGATAGGGAATGCACATGTCTGTACACAGGTCTACCCAGCTGGGCTACAACACCCACTCCTCCTGAGAGAGGTATAAAAATTATCCCCATTTTACAGATTAGCAAAATGCCAATGTGACATTTGTAATACACAAACTAGAACTGAAACCTGTCTAGATAATGTGTCAAGTGAATTTGAAGAGTGACAGATCTCTGCGGGAACTCTCACAATGGAGATCCAGAAACACTGATATCCAAACCAGTACTCAACTAAAGGCAAAAGAGGGGAAGTGTAGAAAAAAATCATCAGGTGGCAGTGACTAGAATTTTTCTAGGCCTTTCTACAGGTTGGCAGGGAACAGAGAGAAGGAAATGATATTGATTCCATCAGATCAGAGGAGCCATTGTGTGAATGTAATAATGGCTGAAGATAAGAATAACGGCAACAACTACTTACACTGTGTCAGCCAATAGACTTAAACCTTGGGTAATTCATTTTTAAAAAGATTTATTTTTATTGGAAAGTCAGATACACAGAGAGGAGGAGAGACAGAGAGGAAGACCTTTTGTCTAATGATTCACTCCCCAAGGGCCACAATGGCCAGAGTAAGCTGATCTGAAGCCAAGAGCTTCTACTGGGTCTCCCATGTGGGTGTAGGGTCCCAAGGCCTTGGGCTGTCCTTGACTTTCCCAGGTCACAAGCAGGGAGCTGGATGGGAAGTAGGGCTGCTGGGATTAGAACTAGTGCCCATAACAGATTCTGATGCTTACAAGGCAGGAACTTCAGCCAGTAGGCTACCACACTGGGCTGAAGTACTTCAGTTTTTTTTATTTTAATAATTTTTGAAGATATTTATATAGTTAAGAAGAATATATGTCCATGTGAACCATTGATTAGGGTGGGAAGGGTCAAGCATTAGAGGAAATGAATGTAACTTATGTTACCAATTTTTTTTTCCTGGATCTGGGGGAAGGAGAAAGAGAAGGGAGGAGCTGCACCCTGTATTGTAATTGCTTCAGTATCCAGGGAATGGAGAACCACCACCAGATGTCACCTCAGGGTCCCCTATATGGAGCATGCTCCAAGGGCTCTGATCAAGTTGTTCAATGGTTCTGAAATGCTGTTGATTTTGTTGAGGAAATCCTTCCATTCCTATCCATTGGCTGACATGGTCACCTAAGAGTCTCCATTCACCCTGATATTTGCCGTCAACACTTAGCTGGGGTAGTTATCCAATTTGTTCTGCCCTCCTTCCTCTACTTCAGTACTAGATTTCTTCTGCAGTCCCCAAAGGACAGTCATGTCCTCCAAGTGCACTTGGGCATGCTGTCTACTGCTCCATCTTAGCAACCGAGTAGGCCCAGTTCTGACACATGCAATCCTTGGTCAGACCACAGATCCTGTGATTCTCCCCATGGTCAGAATTCTGAGTCCAGCAGTTCACTTGGGGGATGGGTCCCAAAGAAACTTCATCTGAGGTGACTCCAGACCTGAGTCATTTGTGTTAACCAATACGGGGTCCAGCTCAGTCCATCATCCAGATCAGCCAATGCACAAAGGGATGCTTGCAGTTGTTGGGTCATTACTATCTCTAACTCCATCTCTTATGCAAACTAATGCTGTGGTCCAGCCCAACCCTGCAAACCACACACATCAGCAGCAACTGCAGCCTAGTTGAAGTGACCCAATAACCCCCATCAGGCCCAGCCCAGCCCTGGTTCCTGTACATGCCGGTAAGTGCAGCAGACTGGTCCAGTCTGTCTCACATTCTACTCAATTTTTGTACACACCATCGGGTGCCACAATCTGGTTCAGCCCAACTGGCTCCACTATCCAGTCCATACTTATCTTATGCTGATGGGCACTACTGCTTGTCCAGCCAGGCCCACCCCCAGCCCTCGTTCTCATGCCCACTGGTGGGAATTACAACCCATCACAGAGGTGCCCAGTTTCCCTACAAGGCCTAATCCCAATCCCAGATCTTGCGCTTTCCAGTTGGTTGTGCAATCTAGCTTAATAAGACTAGTCCCCATTCCTAGCATTTGTCAGCTGCTGCTTGAGCAAAGCCTAAGCAGCCTGCATTTACTCTGGCTCATGCACGCACCCAGTGGATACAGGAGGTTAGCTCAGCCTGGCTCCTCCCCTAACCCGGTTTACACGCAGGCCAGCAGGTGTTGTAGCCCTGCCCAGCCTGGTCTTTCCCCAGTCCCAATTCTCAGGCTCACCAGCAGGAAGAGTGGCCTATCATGGGAGCCCTTGCTGTCCCTACCAGGCTCAAACTCTCCCACTTCCACTGGGTCTTATGTGTATTAGTGGGAGCTGTGGCCTGGTCTGGCATGGCCTGCCTCACCTTGGCATTTGCCAGAAGATACTACAGCCTGATCAGTAGCAGCCAAGTCTGCTCCCCACTTTCAACTTATACTGGTGAGTGCTGCAGCCTAACCCAGCCTCGATGGTCCCTCAGCCTGAATACTAACTGGCTTGTGTTGCAGCCCAACACAGTCTGTTCTGTACCCATGTTGGCCCTGGTTCTAACACCTGCCAGTGAGTGTTATGAACTGTCTCAGTCTGGCCTGCCCTCACACTTGGTGCACACGCATGCTGGTGAGTACTGTAACCTGGCCTGTTCTGTGCTGCTCCCAGCTTTAGTTCTTTTGCTCAACTGCAGGGACTGTGTCTTGACAGAGGAATCCAATCCATGGGTACTTCAAAAAGTCTTTGGAAAGTTGATTTTTTTAAGATAATTACTTTGATGCAAAATGTTTTGAAATCCATGCACAGTTTTATAAGATATTTTTTACATTTTCCATGAGCTTTTTGAAGACCCTTCACATGTACAGGTTTCAATTTTTTGCAATTAAAATTTATTGTTTAAATTTCCATGAGTTTTTAAATATTTTCATTCTACCTTATTTGTATTTCATAACTCTTTTGTATAAGCACCCAGAATACAGTGGTTACCAAAAGTATTGTTAAGACATTTGATAAACTTCCTTTTGGCTTAATTGAAAAGAGGTTATGATGAGGAAAGCAGAAAAAGAAAAAAACCTCTAAGTGACTTTGCCCATAAACTGCATGACTTAACAAGCAACATAAATGTAGTTCTTGCCATACTAGAATGTTCAAAATCAGTGTGCCAGCACATCTTAATAGATGCCCCTCATCTAAACATGTCCTCACATGGATGCACATCTTCCTGCAATTGTTCCTCACATGAGGAACAGGGGAGCTTTCATGGTCTCCTCTTAGGACACAGATTCCCTCATGAGGACTCCATTTCCATCGTCTAATTATTTTCCAAACACCTTAGCTCCAAATACCACCATATTGCAGATTAAGTTTCAACATTTGAATTTGGGAGAGAACATAAACATTCAGTCTATATATGACTTAGTCTAATAGGTTAATCTAGTAGAATAATTATTTTATCATATTCTTATCCCCAAATTCCAGTTGATTAGTCACTGGTAAAAAAAAAAATTAAGGTAGGGATTTAGAGAATAGAATTAAGTTAATATAATTGTGATCTTGCAAGTATCAAGCATGCATTTTCCATATTTGCTTCCTTTGCTACTATTTTTCTTGCAAGCAGCAGGACAATGTTTGGTTTACCAATGATATTGCTCTTTACTTGTAGAGACAAACTACTAAGACACAGCACCATGACAGCAAACAATTTTAAGACTTCATTGATTTCAGGATATACTTGAACTTTAGAAAGGCTGAAGTGTGGAAAACAGATTTTATCTTGAATTCAGTGAAAACTGATAAATTGCCTCTGAATTATTAAGCCATTATGAGCCTTTTAAGTCTGAAGATGAACTAAGCATATTATGTACACCATTTCAATTAATTCTGTATACCAGGTAGTCTTGTATTATTTCATTTTCATTCTCACACAATTATTGAAGTCTAGAAACTAATCCTCCTCAAAAAATCAAAGAAATGGTCTTGGTATATACTTCGCTGAATCCCTGACCTGTCCTTTCACCTCCTTCCCCCTAGACATTTCTTCTATTGCAGATAAATCATTTCTCCTAAAATTCATTCACACACAACTCCTTGGACCAACTTTTAAAACTATTTTCTAAAAGTTTGATTCCCTGGATGACTGCTTCTGTTCTGGTGTGTCTTTCAAGCTGCTCATCTAGTCTCAACTTGGCTGTGTTCATGGAATATAGCCTTAGGGGCAAGTTGTGCTATTTCTCTGAGTCAAACTTTGCCCTTGAAAAAAAGTCAATAGGCAATACCTACCGACACCTCAGGACACACGTCAGCAGGTTAAACTTTCTCCATCAAACTGTAGGTAACTCTAATTCTAGTTGGAAAGCCACCATTTCCACACAAAAATGATATTAGCAAAGAGGAACAGAATCTTGGAACAACAACAACAACAAAAAAAAACCCCAGCAAATATCTTTGTTCATTGGCCCAAGATGAGCTTTAATGTCACAGATGAATTTCCTTGCAGGGGAGAGATGTTTTTCCAGACAAAAGAACTCTGACAGCACACGGTCAGGGAATGAACGCCAGCATTACTATGCTCTCCAAAGTTCTTTTGCTTCATGGGAGGAATTTTAATTTGAATTTCAGATAAGCAATAGATAATTTTTAGCATAAGTAAATTATCATTGATCTGAAATTCAAATTTAACTGGATGATTCATATATTTGATAAATCCTGCAACCTTACCCTGGGTATAAGACTGAAACATTTCTTAGCCCAAGAAATCAAAAGAAGGGTGATCAATTTTATCCCATAAATATGTGAATATAAACAGTGACTCAGTTTCAGATTGAGGCTGGGGAAGCTTCTACAACATTTTCTATTGCTTTTCTTCTTTCATGGCAAATACGGATATATCGTAACATTTCTTGACATGGGTAGCACAGGAGACAGTTTCAATCAAGGATCCTTTTATGACTTGCTTAAAATATATAGATCCTTAAGGAATTGAAAAAAAACCAGTTTATTTAAATTTCACTTTAATATTTAGTTGACTTATATACAGTATTTTGAATTTTCTTCTATCAATTCCAACTTTCAGGTGTGACCAATTTGTTCAATGTTGATCCATCAGTATAAAAACCCATAAAACACAGAGCTTCATGGGAAACAGTGACACATTAAAATTAATGATTCTGACTCACAGAAGCAGCCCTCTCAAAGAGCTGTATACTTACTTCCTACTGTTTATTAAGTGTGTTTAATTTAAATTTTATATAAAATATCAGTACTCAAATGATGAGTGATTAATACTTAAAGTACAGGATGAGTATAACATGGTGTAAATAAATCACTGAATGTGAGCCACACTCTGCAAGCAGTATATCGAATATATTTTTGTTAACTAAGTATTCAACTGACTGAATTAGTGAACATTGAATCAAATAATTAAACAAAAAAGTATGACTAATAGAATTCTCCTTTCCAGGCCTCATTTCTTAATTTCAATATGAAATCAGTAAACAAATGCTATATCATCAACCTCTGTTCACATGCAGAAAGAACGGGTAAGAATATGGAATATTTAAAGTGACCAACTGTAAATAACATCACATACTAAATGTCCTTCTTGTGAAGAATGAACAGATGTTTTGTGATCTTTAGAAATCACAGCAAAGAAATTACAGCTTGTTTTATAGTTAGTATTGCATCAGTTTGGAGTAATAGGTTTTTTTTTTCATACTCAGTATCAGAATTTTTTTATATTTATTTTTTATTTTGATAATCTTACATAGTTGATTAGGGAAAAAAGAGTCAAGGGTTACGGGAAAGTGGGTAAGACCATTGTTTCCACACTAATATCATATATACATTTTTTGTATCTGGGGTCAGGGGAGAAACAAAGGGAGAAACTCCACACATCCTCTCACCCATTCCAGGTCCCCGACGTGGGGCATGCTCTAAGGGTCCTGCTCAAGCAGTTTTGGTACTTCAATAGCTCTGAATTGTCAATCTCACAGTTCCAAGCATGATTAATCTGTTCAGAATCCACTGGCTGGGACCCAGCATGATAGCTTTACGCCTTACAAGCGCTGGGATCCCATATGGGTGCTGGTTCTAAGCCCAGCTGTCCTGCTTCCCATCCAGCTCCCTGCTTGTGGCCTGGCAGCCTTGGGACCCTGCATCCACGTGGGAGACCCAGAAGAGCTCCTGGCTCCTGGCTTCGGATTGGCTAAACTCCAGCCGTTGTGGTCGCTTGGGGAGTGAACCATCGGACGGAACATCTCCCTCTCTATCTCTCCTCCTCTCTGTATATCTGCCTTTCCAATAAAAATAAATAAACCTTAAAAAAAAATCCACTGGCTGACATAGTCTCTTCATAGTTGGGTTTCTGAGATCAGCAGTTCAGTTGGAGGGATCGCCAAAGAAACTTCATCTGAGGTGATCCCAGACCCGATTCTTGTGTTTGCCAGTACAGGGTCGGGCACCATCTGTCGCCCCCCAGTGAGGATTCCCATGTGGGCTGGTGGATCAGTCTGGCCCAAATAGATCTTATGGACTCTCCCCTCCAAAGCACCAGGTCTCAGTCCCCATGCTTGCCAGAAAGTTCCATGACCCCATTGCTGGGAATCACCCAAAATTCATCCCTTACCTACACTCACACTGGCCTTATCCATGGGTGTCCCTAGGCAGCAATTACATACCCTAAAAACTCCAGAGTTTGCTGCTAGGCGGCCAGCAGGCAGATCCTGGTGCCAAGTAGGCTCATTGGACCCCAAAGCCTAGGACTTGGTTACCGCATGGCAGCAGTGACCATGGCCTGAGTCCCCAGCATTGGGTCTGGCCTGCCCACAGCTGCCACATTGCAGAGGGCTCCTTTTGCCCCAACCCCATGGCCGAACTCAGTGTCAGAATTTAACATATGATCTATTCCTGTAAAGATCACGTGACTTGGCTGCTAACCCAAACATACTCCGTTTCACTTCGCTCTGAAGGAATTTCTGAGAATTAGGCATCAGTTTACAACATGAAGACCAGGCCTCTAACTTGAAAATGCAAATCTGAAGAGCATTAAAACCAGAAAATTCTAAGTGAGATGGAAAACTCAGCGTATGCGAGTCAGGCTTCCAAGACTGGATTCAAGATCTGAGACAGCAGGCAGGAGCTGGAGCCGTGGTAACAGCTCACAGGTCAGAATGAGGCAGAATCTCACTAGGAATTAAAGTCTTTAGCTTCCTGGACTGATGGCTCTTGTCAAGTGATTCTGTTTCCTGTTTGAATCCCCAAATGGGTGGCTGACTACTTTCATGATGGGTTAGAACAGAATCAATCCTCATTTTAAAAGGATACAGATGAAAGGACTATCTGAGAACCCTTGAAAATAGTTACATTTCAAATATAAAATATTGAGTTCAGAGTCATAGAACATACATGATCCTATGTCATATTTGCCTTCATGGACTACTCTCTCCTTACCATTATGTAACACTGAAATAAATAATGTTTTGGTCCAGGCATAAAGATATTAATATTATGTTAATTCCACATTTTCCCATTTCAATGTAAGTTAAAGCATTGTATGAACCCCCATATATGTGAGAATTACAGGATTTTAACACAGTATCCATGATGCCAGTGGATGCCAACCTTGATTGTCATTGCCTGACCACCTGTTCATGATTTTTGCTTAAATCAATATACTTTGGTTTCCCAAAAAGTCAATGAAGTGGCTTTTTGAGCATACATAGAAATGTCATTGGCAATAACAATGTGTTAGCAGTTTTAAGGGAAGTGCAACTGTGGAAGGAAAATCAGTGCATTGAATGAATTTGCCCTCTATTTTGAGAGCAAGTCTTATACGCTGGCATACACTCAGTGCAATGCCGGATTACTATAATTGAAGAGAATATTAAAATGTGAAGCCTCTTCCTAATTCTAAGACTTGAAATATCTTTTAAGTTCATGACAATCATGGATAATAAGGAAATATGTTAAGCAACTGAAGGTCAAAATTTCTTAAAAAAGATCTCACTAAATGCTGTCAGGTTGCTGATCTACCTACTAAAGCTAATCTCCAGTGCCATAAACACACGCTTACTAATTTCATTCATGTGGATTGAAAAGCAACACGAGGAATACAACTGGTTGGGACCTCCTGGGATGAAAGTGCTTCTCCCCTGTTTCGGATCACAATTAGGATTATCTTTGCCCAGGCCCTTATCTCTCAGCACAGATACTTCTTAGTTATTTGGAGACAGACAGCAAGCTAAGTCATTACTCAAAATTTGCTGTCCATGCCTGGATAATTCTGATTACACCATTGGCCAAATGCCAGCTAGTTCTGACCTGAGCTTACTGGAGAATTTACTGTTTCCTCATGATCCTTCACAGGCTTATTGGAGATCTGGCTGGTGGGTTGGATTTGCTAACCGTTCTCACTAGGCTTACGTTTTTGAACTGCACACAGATATACTTATAGAATGTTTTTTGTAGTTCTTCTCTGGCCCACATAACTACAGTGTACCTAACAAATAAGGGGATGGATATGAGGGGAAAGGAACCTAATATGCATTCTTCTATGTGTAAGGAATTTTCTAACATTTCATCGAATTCTCTGCATATGACTATGAATAAGTTCCTGCTATTCTGCCAACAAGGATACTAAAGTTGAATAATCTCATCGACCATGCTCTAAACCAGGTAGTAAGTAACAGAGTTAGACACTGACCTAAATTTAAGAGTAAGCATCCAGACCCTGGGTTTCTCTTTGCTTCTGGTCTCTTTCTTCCAGTAACTTTACATACCTACTGCTTATGACTTCTGTTTTGGCTGTTTGTACATTGTGCTCCCACCTTCTAGAACAAGGTATCTGGACAGATCCTCACAATTTGCTTTTTTGACACTTTAATACCTTTGCTCAAATGTCAGCTTAAATGCTTCCATCAATGAGTATTTACAGAGCACTAATATGCAGTAAACACTATTGTAGGAACCTCAAATAAATCAGGGAACAAAAATGCCCTCTCTGGTAAAGCTTGTGTTTGGCAGTGAAAAAAAAAACAAGTAGTTCAATTAAAACTAAGACTATTATATTATATAAGAAGGATGAGTATTATTTTTAAAAGGGAAGAAAATAGGGACCTTGGCAATTCAGGGAGATTCAGTATTGAATCAGGCATTGTGATGGGATTCATGGAAATGTAAACATAGTTTGAATATGGGGCATGAATATGAACACTTCCCATCAACTATCTGCAACTGATTTAAAAATACATTCTAATGTTTAATCCAGTTATACGTATATTTCATCAAGTTCTGCTTGAAGACTTTCATTGTACTGTGATATAGCAAGGGATATATGCAAAGAATTATTAAGCAGGAAAAAAAGGGTGAAAATTGTCCATATTGTTAGCTTATCTTGCACAGTAGTTAGTTCCGTGTAAATGGATTTCGGGTGTGAATTATTCTTCATTAACTATAACACAATATGAATGGTAAAAGACTCACTGTTTCCCTACTTTAAACAGTAATTAATACTTGTATCACCATTCTAAACTAATTTAATGCAAATTCTGTAATATCCTCCCAATGTAAGCTCATAATTCTATCATTCTTCTACCTCTTTCAGACATTTTCATATTATCAGCCTGATCCTATATTCAACTGTGATCCTTAGAGAACCCTGTTCAACCCCATTCCTCTCATGCATGACCCACTGAGTTCTCCATTTCCTTCCTAAACATTCCTACTGCAGCCCAATCAGCCTGAAACCAGTGATGTACCCAGGTGTCCGTTCTAGGTAATGTTAAATAACGGTATATGTATTTACTTATTTCAAAGGCACAGAGATAGAGGGATGAAAAGGGGGAGAGGGAAGGGCAAGAGGGAAGGAGAAGAGAGGAGGATGAGGCAGCAGTGAGATGGAGAGAGAGAGATATTCCATTTCCTGGTTCACTCGCCAAATGGCCCCAATGGCTGGGTGGAGGCACAGCTGAAACTAAGAGCCCAGAGCTTCACTCAGATCTCCCACAGGCGTGGCAGGTGCCCAGGCACTTGGGTCATCTTGTGCTGCTTTCTCAGGTGCATCAGCAGGAAGCTGAATCCAAAAATAAGCAGTAAGATCATGAATCAGTGTGTGGGATGCCTGCATCACTAACAGGGAGTGTACCATAATGCTGCCCAGTAAGAAGCTACCTTCTGTTGTCACTGGATGCTGGCGCTGTGATCTGTTGATTCTGAAACGTCTATGAAACATCTAGAAGGAGTTAGCTAACGGACAATGAGGTGTATGTCCTTACTGCCTCAACAGAAGTCAGAGTTAGATAAATTGGAGATCAACAGTAATTAAAACATGGAAATGGGTGAAACGAGCTAGGCAGACGAAGTTATATAATAAGGAAAGACACTACAGCTAGACTGAGGGAGAATACTAGCCTCTATTAGCAAGAGACAGAGATTTGAATTGGACAGGCAGAATGGAATATAATTTTTATTATTTGTCAAACTGTAGGTAATTTATAGGAAACTGAGTTTATAGGGTATTTAAGCTCTGTAAATATCATTCCAAACAAAAAAAATCAATTAAATCAATGAAATTATGTCTAAATTAGTCTGATATTAGGCAAATTGTATAAAGGATTATGTAAAAGCCTCCGAGGGTTTTTTCTTCGCATTTTCTCTAAACAGCAGGCTGCCTGTGTTATCTCCAAAGGTAGCACAATTTTCTTGTACCACCAAATTTGCAAAGATTTCTGGAGATAACTCTGTGAAAAGAATGTCCTTCCTTGTTATATGAACGTAACATTTTGTTCGCATGTTTAATGCAGTCAAGCTGGTGCAATTTGAGATACTGAATATTGTATGCTGATATTACCAATGCCTCTCACAGTGCCTGACACAAATTAGACATGCAAAATTAAAAAGTACTGTTACAGTTAGTATCCTTGAGAACTAGAGCCACTTGTTGAAATCTTTATTCAGTGGAGAAGTAATCTTGAGATTACAACATAAACTGTCAGTATGTCATTATAAAACTTTTAAAAAGCAGTGAGAACAGAGGAGGGGGAAGGGAGAAGCAAGAATACCCAGTTCCTTCTGGCTACAGAAAAAACAAATATGGGTATTATGTAAAGGTATCAATAAATGAAAAAATTACAGTGTCTTGAAAAGATTATCCGTTTTTTAACAATTGTTCCATCACAAAGAGAAAGAGTGTCTCCGATGGCCATCCAGGGTCTGTGAACCAACTTTTTCTTTCATAACTCTGAGTTTCAGAGTTTCACATAAGCAGTGTCTACTACTGTATTTTCAAGCTTTTGATCATCTGAAACTACTATCTTCTGCTCTCCAAACTGCTTTTGGACATTTCCAAAATGACAACCTATGATTTGACTGAACTTTATGCCCCATTATACACCCTCATATATTAAAACTAAATCATACATTAAAATAAATATGAACACTAGAATTAAAATGAAGACAGTAAATAAATGCATATAATATATTCCTAAAGTTAGTGATTAAATGTGAAACCATTTATTTTACCTCTAAAAGAAAATTATGCATACCTTATATTGTATAATTTTTGTAGTTATAGAAGACGACTAAATAAGAGAAAGCAATATTTATTGCCATTCCAGTTAGTCTATGAGCATTTAGCATAAACAAATAAGCCTAGATACAGCCACATTCTTATTTATAGACATAAAATTGTCAGCCATTTTTCTGAGTTGTTATCAACTATTGCTAAATTTCTCCAGTTGCATTCCTCATCCTTGAGTATTTATTTTTAGTCTAATTAGTTGCATCCTAACATTTTCCTGAGACTTGTGGGTGACACAAAGATCTAGGAGGTTGACTGTTACATAATTGACAAGTTATACGACAAATTCAAATTAATTAGCCCAGCATCTAAGATTTAGGGGTAGTACTGAGTATCCCCTAATGGCTGCTTCATGGTCTGCTGTAGTAAGACCAGATGGAAGAGGAGCAAACTAGCAATGGGGGGCAATTAGTAGTGCTTCACATAGTCTCCTGCTATCAAGAAATCCCAAGGCCAGTCCATCATCAAATAGTACCTGTTGTGATGTGAGAATCCAGGGAACTGGGCAAACAGCTGCCATGACAGAAGCCAATTTCCAAAGAGCCCTGTCAATTTTGCTAAGAATCTGGCCACTGGAAACTGCCCTGGAAGTTGAAGGACTCCTGGGTTGGAACACAGACCCTGCAGGTCTCAATCTAAAATGGCCTTCATTCTTCCCATCTTCCAAGGCAATTCTCACAGTGGAGGGGATGGCCTAGAGTCAGTTACATTACAGGTAAAACTATACATGTCCATTTAGAGAAACTTCCTATTCTGTCCTAGCTCCCTATTCAGAGAAGCACTCTTCCAATCATGCAGGGGGAGTCTCCCCAAAGAAGATCCCATGTCCTTTATGATTTCTCTTCTAGTATCTCAAGTGTATAGGTTCCAACCTCACCTACACCTGATGAGGCCTTAACAATCAACTGAATTATCAAAACCCTCTATCACTTTCTATTTGCCTCTCAATGGGAAAAGTTTCTCCAGCTTTCGGTAGCCCTGTTTGGATCCTGTACTTCATTTGCTTGTTAGATTTGTTTTTCCAGATTTGAAACAATACTGTTCTAGGTGGCTGCCTACACAAAACCTCAGGCAGAAACAGTTTCTGACCCCTGGAACTGTAGCTGCTTCAGAAGCTGCCTTCTGCTGCAACCCTGGCTAGTCCAGGGTTCTACTTTTCCCCTACTGACTTGAAGAAGCTCCCGTGACCCCACATAGTAACCAAGGTGTCCATAAACAGAGGAAAGAAATAAGGAAGCCCAGATTAACTCCATCCCATGAACCCTTGCCAGCACACTGAATAAATGAGGAGTGCTTTTACCCTGTGACAACTGGGCATATTTATATCTGCTGATTCACAGGGTCCTGTACACTTGTTTTGCTGTTCTTCCCTCTGTCCTATACCCGAGACCATTCTCTACCCATTATCCCTTTACCTCAGTATGTCAAGAAGGATTATAGATTCACTCCCATACTAATCTCACAAAAATGGCCAGACTGGTCATTTTGGCAGGCAAGGCACATAACATGGAGGACTTCCCCCTTACTCTCAAGCACTGCCACTTCCTGCCTTCCTGGATCAGGTGGATTTGTTGGTGGTAGAGCATTCCTTTTCTGTTATAGGCAATGTATTTACCCTCTTACCTTATCCTCATAATCACAGTGCTTCCATTCCTACCAACTGTAATACTGCATTTTCAGATGTTCTTACAGGAACAAATGCCTGCTGAATCTGGAGCTAACTGCCCTTCTGCTTCAACCAGTCTCATTTGGAAAAGCTGGAAATAAACCAATGACCCCCTTCCACTATTTATACCCAGTCTGGATGGAGGGAGCAAGGACACAAGCCTTGACATTCTGGGCCCATAGCCAGTTGAACTCCTAAGCCATAAGCAGAGGCAGCCTTTCAGGGGTTCTTGCTCTGCATTTCAAAATGCTCCTCTAGCCCACACCTTTGGTTCCATACCCCACCCTTCGCATTTCCTTCCCATAACCTAGCTCTCAGGGAGCAAAGCCTACCAAGATTGGAATGTCTAAGAAAACTGACCCAAGTCTCACCCAGTCCCCTGTTGCACCAAATGTCCCCAACCCTCAGAACATCCCAAGACCTTCAAAACAAAAGAAGCTCAGCTTGCTCAAAGACTGAGTCCCTGTGGATTTATTTTTCTCTTTGGTAATAAGTCTGATTTGATTGTGGGAGAATAAAAATTTTTAGCATACTTCTCACTGATATTTATCTGCATATTTTCCTTAGCTCTACAAATAAAATCACCCATAAATCCATTCTAAGGTTTAGTTAGTGTATCTCTTTCAATACACTGCCACATAGTTTTCCTTAGTATAATCCAACTCCTTTTGCAAATGTAGAATTAGCTCGACAGCTTTATCCATTCTGTTCTCCAGATTGAGATTATACTAGGAATAATTTTTCCAAATATACACCTTCCAATTAGAGAAGAAACTGTCTGGGTCTGGAGGATGAAAAACACTCTTTCTGCTTGACTTCCCTGTAACCCGTAGGTCACCAACCTCCATGTCTGATAGATGTAAGCTTAGGTAGAAGGCAAGTCTTCTCTGAGACTAGTGCTATGGTGTAGCAAATAAAGTTGCCTCCTGCAGTGCCACTGTTCCCTAGAGGACCCAGCTAGAGTCCCAGCTCTCTAGAGTCCAGCTCTCACTCTGTAACTTTTCCAGAATAAACAAAATTAAGAAAATTAAAGAAAATATTTGCAAAGAAACAAAAAGCAGTCCATAAGCCTTCTCTGTACATTCTCATGTCGAAAACTAGCCTGTACCAAATTTAGCACTAGGGAACAGGATTAGAAGGTATAATGTGGACATCACTCTAAGCCATGTCATTCAATGAAACCTTTTAATTGAAGTTATTTTTATATGCATGGGTGAGTTATCTTTGTAAAGAGCATGTATCCCACATTCTTGATGAGTTTGGATAGACCAGTGCTGTCCAAGATGGCATCTATCAGTCAAACATGGTTACTGAGGATTTGTACTACATGTCACATAATTGGGAGATATTGTAACAAACAAATTATCCAAAAATGGCTAAAAAAACTGTCTCAGCAATTTTTGCACTGAGTATATACTGAGATGGCACTACTTTACCTATGTTAGACAATATCAATTTTCAAAGTTAATGTTATCTATTTCCCTTTCCTTCTGTAACACCAATGCTAAATGCTTTCAATTCCCTAAGTAGCTTATATTTTATTTTTACAGACAGTCCTGTGTCAGAAGAAGGGAGAAAGCGCTTTTTGTTCTGATCTGAGTATAATATCAATATTTGGTAGGTCTTAGATAAGTGTAACTAAAACGGAATTAAAAAAACGAACACTATGATAATCAGTGACATCATCATGCAATACCTGCAGCTGATTCTTTGTGACTTTTCTGTTTAGGATTGTAGCTGTAAGTGCCCTTGAATCTCCGTGACTATGCATGGTACTTCCGCTAAAATTCCAGTCTTAAACAAGTCTATGATTATCTCTTGTTGTTATTGTTGAGGCCAAAATATGAAACCCTTAGGCGGTTCTTAACAACAACAACAAAAAAGAATGAAAGAAAGAAAAAATAGTGAAAATAAATTTCTGTCTTACAAAGAGCAAATAGAACAATGTTTTCCGTTATTTTCTCAGATTGCTTCCCTGGAAATACAGTAAATTGAGTTTTACAATACTCTTAATAAAGATAATCTCTTGAAATTTCTCTAATGATGTGGGACACTTAACCTGCAGTTATGTCAAAATACACCAAAGGAAGTATAGGAGATGCATCAGGAGGTACAGCCTTTTGTCTTTTGAGTGGTTAAAACACCTTCTCTTTATTTCTTAGCTTCACAACATGTGAAAAATTTTGCTGCTCTTCTCTGCACACACATACACATTTGCTCGCATATTGTGTTCTTCCACATCGAAATTATTTATCCCATGATTCTCTGAGTCACAGTAAACAAGTCCTGCTAAATAACCCTTCACTAAGGAATTATGGGATAGTGCTCCAAAGGAAAAGTGGTCTCCTGCAGAAACAACGAAATGGTGTTTCAGAAATCCAATTCATCACTGTGACTGACGATGATATACGTATAGAGATCTAGCAAGAGCCCATTCAATGTTAAACAATTAAAGCTGCAAAGTACCCTGGCTTTCATGAAGAACCATTCTCTTATGTTAAAGATAGCAGAAGTAATATAGGCATTGTGGGAGCTACTTCTTTAAGAATGTACACCATGTGAAGCAACATAATTCAAAATAGAGCTCAGAGGCCAAAATCTGTGTAAGTACGATGTCAATTTGTTTCTCTGATTCCATACTATCTTTTCTAACTTACCTTATTTCCTTGATGATCATTTTTAAAATTAAAGTATAGGCTTTCCCCAAAAGTGATGATTAATAAAGATGAGGCATGAAATGAAAATATGGCTGTTCATCAAATGCGTTTAGCAACTGCCAACAGGCATCACGGAAAACATTTTCATCTGCCAGTTCATGCTTGTACTAACATTCTCTCAAAATATCATTTGCAAGTCCCTTTTGTGCTTTTTCCGCACTGATAGGTCACTTTTTAATTGGATTCTCTTACGACAGTCTTTAAAGATAGTGGATGAATAAGAATCCACAGTTACTTTGTCTTCTTCCGGATTTTCTGTCTCATTAAAGTGTTTTTAGCATGACTCCTTCTATGCTTCTAATTTGCTTATCTCAACAACACTTTTGGTTAGAATTAAAAGAAAAAAGTCTTCAAGAAAAAAATTTTTTAACTTGAGATCTAGAGCTGATCATTTGATCCATTTAAATATTCTGAGACCATAGTGTGTCCCAAAGCGATATCACAAGTGTTATAATTCATTGGCTTACACTGAAAGTCACACTCTATTTTAACACAAGTGGGGTATTGTTCACAGGTATGGTTATCAAAATATCACCAAATAGCCATTAATGGTAAGAGACCAAGCACAATATATTTGTTCAAGTTATGGGATCCCCCAGGTAAGAGAAATTTCTGACACTCTTTGATAGTCATGATACATTATTCTTAAGCCACTAACATCACTGGACATCAACACACGTGTTTAAGGAGATGGAAATGATTTTTAAAGAAAATATGAAAGAAAACATTTCAAAGTATTTGAGTACTGCAAAAAAAAGTAAATAGCTGTACTGGTAGGTTTCTCCCAGAAAGCAATCTACTTTTATGAAAGAGATAAGGGAAGATGTCTACTTTGCAACCTAAATTTCATTGCTGCATATTAAGTCAGATGACTCTGTCCCTGGGCAGTTCTGCCTGTATATATTTCTACCCACATATTCTATTCTATTCATGAGATGAAAAAGAACCAAAGGGACCTATTCAATCAGTGTCCCCTAGCTAATCTTCTTCTCTTTTAGCACAAACTCAAATGACAGTCTCAAGCTTAAGGATTCTTTCAGGAAAACAGGCAAACATCTGTTCAAGGATTTTTTCTTGTTATTTGCCATTTGGAATTTAGTACCAGACACTGATTTAGAAATAGTTTCTTCTTATCCCATCAGGATACATCCATATAGGAATGGGCTAGAGGGGAACTGGAACAGCCAGGTCACAAACTGTCGCTCATATGGGATCCCCGCACATAGGACTAGAACAGCCTGAAACCAAGAGTCAGACTTTTCATATTGGTCTCCCACATGGGCAGCAGGTTCCATGAATTTGAACTGTTCTTCTAGGGTAGGTATAGCAGGAAGCTGTGAAGAACAAAGTAGCCAGGACATGAACTAAGTCTTCTGATGTGCAACTCAGGCATTGCAAGAGGCATCTTAACCTGCTAAGCATTAAACACCCAACTAAAGAAAGAGATGAATTTAGGAATATCATTCTTTATGAAGACCCTAAGGCAAATAAATACAGGATAGATGTGGAGAAGAGAGAGACAGAAAGTAAGAAGGAGAGACTCTCAATGGACATTGAAGAGAAGGCAGAACAGAAGTGGAGAAAATGGAAAACTGTAAGAATGCTCCTTAGTAACAACTAGCAACATCCAATAATCAGCAGCCCTTAGGCACAAGATAGTTTGAAATCAAAGGTCTACTGGCTCCATAAATTTATTCAGTCCAAGAAGAAGTAGATAGAGAAGTAGGTATCTCAGCAGCCTATGAGTGTTTAAAAAAGATTTCTTTTGGAATTGGACTTGTGGTGCATCTGGTTAAGCAGTCATTTGGGATGCTGACGTCGCATAATCAGAGAGCCTAGCTCAAGTCCAGCTTACTCCACTTCCATACCAATATACCTGGGAAGGCACCGGAAGACTGTACTTGGGTCCCCAATGCCAATGTCACAGATTTTGAGTTCCAGGTTCCTGACTTTGGCTTAACCCTTCCCTAGCTATTGGAGCATTTGATGAGTCAATGAAAATCTCTCTCTCACTCTTGCTTTTTCTCCTTGCCCCTCTCAACCCCACTGTTTCTCACTGTTCCTCTGTTTCTGTCACTCTGCTTTTCTAATATACAAATATTTTTAAATTTTGCTGATAGACACTGCAATAAGTATCTGTTATTTTAGTGGCATTTCCCTCTAGCTGAAGAATATTATCTGAACATCGAATGGCAAGCTGAGTCAGTGCACCACTGAAGTTTTATTAAAGATGGGGCTCGGTATTAAAAATAGCTTCCTCATTGAAATTCAGGACTTCCTCAGTCCCAGAACAATGAGATGAGAATCGCTCTTTCTTCTTTAATAATGGCAATGGATTATTTCAAATTACAAAGAAATGAAAATACACACTTAACCCATTAATCACTCTGTGAGTCTATCATTCCAACATTGAGAACTGATTTAAAACTCTAATTAAAAAAAAATCTGGAATTAATTTATTTGCAACAATATTCATTTTGTTTGTGAAGAATCTAAGTATATTCTGAATATTAAGTAGATTAACTCCGCATTGAACTACCCTAATGAATTAAAATTTAATTATTGTATTTTACAATATATACAATTATAGCATTCTTATCTTTTGAGGCTTTCCAGCACTTTACTACCTTTAGAATTTAATTTAATTAGAAACTAAAGTTAAACACTGCTGCATTAATGAAGGTTTCATTATTTTTGAAGAGGGTTTTTAGATATTTTATTGATATTGTTGCATTTAGCAACATCTGCATAAATTAATGACTTTAATTTGTCCTGGTGACAAAACAAAAATCATATTTAAAAATGAAGATAAAAACAGAAAAAAAAGGTAGTAAGAAAACTGTAAAGGGGACAATATCAATTTATTTGACAATTTCAAATTAATAGAAAAACACAAGTAGGTAAACATCACACTAAGAAGAGAAAGTTCCAATACATTAGATACAGTGAGAATAAGAGTGGAAATGGCAAGGCACTTTGCTAGAAGTGGGTTTATAAGAACAAGTATTAAATAAAAAGTGAGACCTCATAGAATCTTTGGTAATTTTATTCCTGAACATTAGGATACTAAGCACCAGGATTTTCTCAAAACATATTGGGCCAAAAGAAAAAATTCTATAGAGATTAAAATTTGGGGATCAGCTAAAAAAGAAAGCAACAAACCTTGAGTCTTGTCTAGTTATTCACTCTAAAGTCCAAATCTGTCATCTAAACTTCTATTCAGCTGTTGGGATTCATTTTAAACATGAGTTGTTATCCTAAGACCACCGACATTCAGAATAACAAGCAACCACAATAGCACATAGACCTAAAAATTTTCCAAAATCAAGGAGGAGGATGGGTTAAGGAAATACCCTTGATGACATCAGTGATGTCATTCTTGAAAGGGGAAATCAGTTTCTCCTGTATTCATAGAAGTGATGGGCCTACAAAGCCTAGAATAAAATTGTGAAAGATCCATGTTGATCTATGTTGAAAGCACATGCGCTATACTGTCATTGGATGAGAAAAACCTGAATGGGGATTATGAAAATATATAACAAAGTAAGCAAAATGAGGCAACTTCGGAAGCAAAAATTATTTGCTAAAAAATAGGAAATGCTATTGCAATAAAGTTTGCTAACATGGCAGTGTTGGAGTTCGGTTCTAGGGTGAGTAGATACTACCCTAAATCTTCTAAATTCAAAGATAAAACCTACATTTTAAAAGCAAAAAGACAATGCTGGCATGGATTTAACAGATTCTCGGTTCCTGAACTCATGAAGATATTTAAACTTTAGTGTACAGTATTAAGGGTCAATGTTTGATGTGACATCAGAGTCTCCACTGTGGCTCTCAATGGAAGTTTTTAGGACACTGGGACTTAATCTCAGAAGGCAGTTCTTAAGAGAGGGTTGGCTACAAAAGCCAGCCATATTTCCAGTATCTCTCTGCTTGCTGGCTTGCCATGTGGCTGCCTATGCATATATGCTGTGCCAGCCCCAAGTCTCTGCAAGATTACAGATTGTGGCTGAGATCTTGACCTGTCACCCTCAGTATCCAAGTCTTTGCCTCCAAGAGAGATTCTGCACAGTTATTTCACTTAAAGTAACACAAAGCTAATCAATACACAACATAGCAAGCTAATTCAAAATAGTGCCATTAAACTCAGAAAAAAGCACTTTAAAGACCAGGAAATCCAAGACCTAGGAGTAGGTCCCGACTTTCTAAGAAGGACACCAAAAGCAATAGCAGTTGAGAACAGAATAAACAAATGGGACCTCATCAAACTAAGAAGCTTCTGTATAGCAAGGGAAACAATCAACAAAGTACAAAAGCAACCCACAGAGTGGGAGAAGATCTTTGCACACGATATAGGCGATAGGGGGCTAATTTCCAGGATATACAAAGAACTTCAAAACAACCAAAAAACCAAAACAAACAAGCCACTCAAGAAATGGGCACGGGAAATGGGCAAACATTTCACAAAGGAACAAGTCCAAATGGCAAACAAACATATGAAAAAATGCTCCAGCTCCCTGGCAATAAGGGAAATCCAAATTAAAACATCGATGAGGTACCACCTAACACCAGTAAGATTGGCCCACATAAACAAGAACACCAACGACGCTTGCTGGCGAGGATGCGGGGAAAAGGGAACCCTACTCCACTGCTGGTGGAGTTGCAAATTGGTACAGCCTTTATGGAAATCAGTCTGGAGAACACTCAAACAACTCAAAATCTGCATACCATATGACCCAGCAATAGCACTCCTAGGAATATATCCAAAACACCTGTTTTACGACAAACCAACATGCATCCCTATGTTCATTGCAGCACAATCAGTAATTGCAAAAACATGGAAGCAACCGAAATGCCCATCAGCAGAAGATTGGATAAGAAAGCTTTGGTTCATCTACTCCATGGAATACTACTCAGCTATTAAAAAAAACAAAATGCAGTTCTTTGTGGCTAAATGGGCACAACTGGAAACTATAATGCTAAGGGAAATGAGCGAATCCCAAAAGGTTAGATACCACATGTTTGCCTTGATTTAACCTGTAATTTTTGTTTGGTTGTTTGTTATTTTTTTGAACCTGTCATTGATACTGTCTCAACCCAGATGTTTCGAAGAATGGAACTTGCATTATCTTTAACATATTGTTTACCCAATACTATGTCAATTAATTCCATAATGTTGTATATTGATACTGAGGTTTTGTTGGGGATTTTATATGACCGGATCTTTACTCTGTTAGCCCTACCTTCAGACCAGAGAAGGTCTCCCCAAGAGGCCACTGAACTTATCTGGACAATAAGACGCTGAACTTTATGCTAGGCATGTGTTTGCAAGGAATGAATCTCAACTGAACTTGAACTATGGTTATGCAACAAGGTGGAGGAATCCACCATGGGGGGAGGGGTATGGGAGGGGTGGGGGGAATCCCCAGCGCCTATAAAACTGTACCACATAATACAATGTAAACAACAATAAAAAAAAAAAGACCAGGAAATCCTAGCAGGTAAGAATGGGAAGAGTTCAGAGGAGGGATGGAAAGGACTTCCAGTCTTCTTTGGTAACCTGAGTCTCTTTTGACATGTTAAAGAAGTATGTGCATTTCTTTTCAGTTAAAAACATAATGCAGATCAACTTCTGGGTTCTAGTCCAGCAAATAAGGAGCCTCAAAGTCAACATCCTGACCAAACAAGCAACATGGAGCACAGTGAACAAATCAACAGCTCCTCCGTTCTCACAGAGAAGCTGAAGTCATAGGACAGCTTCCTGCTTCCAAAACTGCAGTCAGACAATGGAATACAGAAAAGCATCTTATTAGAGCAGAAACCTCTGGGAACCCGTGCTGAGCAACAAAATTCAAATTATTACTGACAGATTGCTGGAGGCTCAGTGTGTGGCCAAGTCAGAGTTAAACCCTGGACAGGACCAGTCTTAAGTGAGAACACCCACACTTCTGACAGTTTCATTTCCAGGATCTCTCTCTGCATCTCACAACGACTGGTGAAAAAAATCCGTGTCAGCCAGAGGGAAGTACAAATATTACCATGTTAAAATATTCCAGAACATTATTTTCTGTTGTTAACAAAGCTTGCCCTCAAGAGAAACCATTCTGGCAGTGGCTGAACCATTGGGGTTTTACCAGATTTCAAATTGGTTGCAGAAAAGAAACACCGATCTAGTCTGTGCCAGCCACACTGTCCCACATACAGAGTGAAATGTTGGAAATTACTTGAGAACGTCATAGTACAGGGGCACAGGATCACCAAAGTTAGAGACACATTCATAGTTACAATAGATGGCTTCCCCTTCTGGTGCACAAAGACCTATTTTACTGTGGTTACTTCTCTGCTGAGTACCGTATATTCAGCTTGAAGTAAAAATTTGTAAGACATATTGACATGCAATAAGTCATGAGTAGAATGCTATCATCAGAAATGATGCAAGTCTTTGGACAATTTAACAGCTTATAATATATGTTCTATGTCTAATCCAGCAAGGAAAGAACAGAGCAAAACAACACATATGATCAGTTTGGTTTCTGTGGGTCACAAGAGAAGAATATCCATTGCCATGGTGGCATAACAGGCTATTCCTTCTAGAGCGCAGGCATCCCAAATGGGTTTCAGTTTGTGGCCCAATTGCTCCACTTTCTGATTCAGCTCCTGTTTAAGGCCTGGGAAAGCAGCAGAGGGGCAGTGGGGGATGGATCAATGCCTGGGGTCCCTGCACTTACATGTGAGACCCAGAAGAGGCTTCTGGCTTTGGGTAAGCTCAGCTCTGGCTATTGGGGCCATTTGGTGAGTGAATGAGCACACAGAAGCATGCTCTCTTTCTATAACTCAAATAAATAAATACATTTTTAGGAAAGAATATCCAGTGTTTAGCCAGGAATATAACAGGGAATTGAATTTATACCATATCACCCTAGCTTATTAATAACTTAACACAATA
Source organism: Ochotona curzoniae (assembly GCF_017591425.1). Taxonomy (NCBI): domain Eukaryota; kingdom Metazoa; phylum Chordata; class Mammalia; order Lagomorpha; family Ochotonidae; genus Ochotona; species Ochotona curzoniae. The sequence goes on from NW_024466599.1 coordinate 67,612,150, forward strand.
CCAGATAAATTTTGTCTCTGGTAGGTAGTATTGAGCACTTGCATAAAATGAAAGAATACATTGAACAGGATCATCAACTTAAAAACCTTAATCAAGGGTATTAAAACTTACTAATTCTCCTTTTACTTTCTTTGGCATATTAGGAATATTTTGTTCTTTACAGAAAAAATTATGTCTAAGACTTTGAATAAAAATGTTTAATAACTAAATCTCTCTACTACAATGTTATTAAAAATTGAAATCAAAACAAAAAAGTGATAGCCAGAATAAAGTTTATCAATAGGAATGAATCAAAATTTTGTTCCCAGACATTTTTAGACTCATAATGTATTCAGTCATTCAAACTTTTAACCACATTGTGAAATGAGTCTGAAATCAATGAATGGATTATTCACAGTTTCAAAAATCAGGTTATATTTAACTTTCCACATTTCTTTCTTTTGCATACTAATAGAAATCAGAAATCCATTACTCAAGATATTGTGAAACAGCCTCACATTTGTTAAATAACAAATAAGCTTTTGCTCCATTTTTTAGTTAAGTAGGAACTGTTATGCCTATCTTCCTAGGGCACTGTACACCACACAAATATGGCTATGGGCCTCATGGCACTTAACAATGCTTGGGAAGAAGCCATCATGATCGGTACCAGTTAAATCTCAGGCTTTACATAGGAATGAGACTTTTTGCATCTAGCTGTACAGCTAGCAGAGGTTTTAAAGCTTTAGTGTTATATGGTCTGGTGTCCCAGAAATGTAAGATACAGTGGTTCTTACTAGATTTGACCATGTAGATGTTTATTACCAAGCAAAAACACATTATGTAACTATCTAATGAGAAAATATAACACAAGAAGCTAACATATATTAAAAATATTATGGGTCATTTTAAGTGACTCATGCACTATTTTAGTTTCTCACAGCTATGCTATTGGGATATTATCAGCATTGCCATTACAAAAATAAAGAAATTATCACTTACTCAAATCATCAAACCAATTTGAGAATGATCTAGGATCCAAGACAGTTTTCTTTTAAAACTCTGAAACTTAAGCTTTCTAATGTATTTATTTTAGTATTAACACTTAACATGAGGATTCCTTCTTTAAAAATTTACTATCAAGTGTACAGGTTGCATTCTGCATCTATGGAATATACATCAGATCTGTAGAAATTATTCAATCATTAAAAAAAATTCCATATTCAAACTATGCATCATTTTAGAATAAGACCAGTTTGATGTATTGTATTTGGAAAATATGCACCGTTAGAAAGTACACAATTAACATCACCCTCAAATTTGCCATCTGGAACTAGCGATTACTATGTACAACCGGATTTTTCTTCTCAATTTTGTTTACATTGCTTTTCTGTGCAAAGTGTTTTAATATTTTTGTTCCATAAATAAATTATCAGCAGAAACATAACTAATGGCTCCAAGAAAAAGCTTATTTTTCATTGAAGTGACTAGAGGAATTGTTACATTTCTTAATGTTACTTTGCCTATGTAAATGGAGTCAGGCTACATTTTTGTTTACTTAGGATACTTACACGTTTTTATTTCCTCCTAAGTGAGCAAAATATATCAGTAGAGCTATACTTTTACTTTGCATTTCATCTGTATTCTTTTATTTGAAGTAGCTCCAAAGTAGGACAAAAACATCTAGCTCAGTTAAGGTATCTAACATTTTCTTTTGGCCAAGATTGCTAAGTAACTAACCTAAGGGATGGATGGGGCTTGCCCTGTCAAAACAAACAGCCAGAAACTGGAGAACTTCAACGTTTATGCAAGTAAATCATGGATTTTTTTTTCTAATGTAGTTAACTTTATATAGTTGTTCTTCCAGCTTTATAAAATCATTGTATTCATTCATACTCCAGAGGGACTGGCACTACTGGGGACCAGGATGAATATAGCATCAAAGAACAGTTTGCTTCCTTGAGTAACAAAGGAGTTTGAGATGGCATTCTTCTGACCAGAATACTGAAGGAGAGATTTTCTCTCAAAAACCTAAGAGTGATTTTTTTAACACTTGCTGCTCACTTTCTTGGTCAATAATTCCTCCCTTGGGCTGTTTAGGTCTCTATGAGAAATTTGTGAAGAGAACAATCAAAGCGAAGCATTTACTTCTTTTTCCTGTTCAGTTTTTTTCACTCTGCAGATAATACTATAGCTTCTATAGATTTAAGCAAGAATAATGCCTTTACAGACCACTGCAAGAAAGGAGCTAAGTTACACGCTTTCCACACAGAACATAATGGCAGTCGGGACATTTGTAAAGCACATGTCCAACAGGCTGGAGGCATTTTTACGGGTAAAAAGCAAGGCAGGGGAAGGTAGTCAGCTAGATGCTCAAAAATACACAACTGAAAAATCTAACTTAATATAAAAATCTGCTTTAATCAAAATCCACAACTGATTTGTACATATTGTGAAGCATAAGCAGACTTTACAGTAATACTTACTTTCCACATGTGGATATTGCTGAGTACAATAAAATATATAAACATTAAAGGGAAGATGCTTATATTACATTTGTAAAAAAATAAAAAAGATTATGGACTTATGTTCAATTGATGTTCTGTTCCTCTGATTCCCTCCAAGATAGCTCTTTGTCCCTGCATGCGCTTCTTCTTCGCCTTGCTGAATACCGTGCTTGGAAATAGCTGTCTTCTTACAGGAAGACACTTCCTTGACTTTTGTAATGCGACTAAATGACAAGGAGATACTTAACTATATCCAGTTTCAGAAGACTTACACTAACCACAGTGATTAGTCCATCCTGGTCCTTCCTCAACAGTTCTAGGGATCATTTCCTCTGTGATTATAAACCTTAAAGTACTAAGCTGATTGTAGCCTTGCTTAAAAGTTCTAAGCTGCTAATTGGGGCATAAGAAAGGTAACAGGTAAAAGAAGTAGAGAGAGGTCAAGGAATTCAACTTATTAGCGAATGTTTGAAGATCAAATGAGTGTGCTTTAACTCATTTGAGAGATACTCATGAGGTTTTAAACATTTTCCCAGATTTATTTATTTATATGAAAGCCAGAGTTACAGAGAGGAAAGAAAAGATACAAAAATATCTTATATCTGGTGTTCACTGCTCAAATGGCTGCAATGGCCAGGACTAGGCCAGGCCAAAGCCGGAAGTTTCACTGGAGTCAGCAATATGGACAGCAGGTGCCCATGTAATTGGGCTATCCTGCACTGGTTTTCCCAAGCCATTAGCAGGGAGCTGGATGGGAAGTGAAGCAGCTAGGACCTGACTGTCATCAATAGGGGATACTGTCATTATAGGTGGCATCTTTACACATTATGCCACAGCACTAGACCTGAGGTGTTCATGAGTCTTGCAATTATATCAAATACTATCACATAATAACAACATATACGATTCTAAATGCAGAAACAATTGTTTTTGACAATATGGCATTGTCATTTGGGGGTAAGAAGAATTAAGAAAACAAAGCCCAATTATTCAACTTTTTAATTTCGAACTACTCACATGTACAAAAATGTGAACTAGCAGTCTTTATTATATACAACACTTCAGACTGTTTTTCTATTTGGGTAGCACAGATTGTAGTGCAGCACAGATGAACCTCATCCTAAAACACAGTTATTTGCAAATGATTAGAAGGATCAAGAGCAAAGGACGGAGTGTTTAAGTTTTTACTGGAAGAAAAAGGCTCACAAAGTGTTTAAACAAAATGAAATTTGAAGAGATAAAATTTTCATTTATTAATATAGCTAACGCTACCAATGCACAGAGAAATAGGACTGCTTTATTCAAAATTCAACCAACATGTGTTTAGCAGTGATTTGTCCAGGTAAACATTTGCTCAACCAGTTTTAGATGCTGCAATGGGTGTTTAGCACTTAACAATTAATATGCACAAATTGTTTTAGTAATTTATTCTTGATAATTTCTAGATTCCTACTTTAGTAAAAATCTATATGATTTTGTTTGAATCTAAAGCTCACTTTAAAAATTAAATGCATGAAATATTTTTCCAGTTGTCTATTAATCTTTCCTTTTAGATACAAACTTCCTAATTAAGTTGTCCAGAATGAGTTCATTCATTGCCATCAGTTAAAAAACTCAGAAATTTGGGCCCGGTGCAATAATGTAGTGGTTAAACTCCTCACGTTGCAAGCGCCTGGATGCCATATGGTCACCGGTTCTAATCCTGGCGACCCTGCTTCCCATTCAGCTCCCTGCTTGTGACCTGGGAAAGCAGTTGAGTGCGGCCCAAAGCCTTGGGACCCTGCACCCGCATGGGAGACCTGGAAGAGCTCCTGGCTCCTGGCTTCTGATTGGCTCAGCTCCAGCCATTGTGGCCACTTGGGGAGTGAAACATTGGAGGGAGGATCTTCCTCTTTGTCTTTCCTCCTCTCTGTATATTGGCCTTTCCAATAAAGATAAATAAATCTTAAAAAAAGAAAAAACTCAGAAATTTTTGATTGTGAGGAGGGTAGTATCTTTATGTGAAATAGCTTACTACTCTTTGGCAGATCAAGGCCTAATAGAAAGTTTTATATACTATTAGCCCTTACATACCAGTTACAAAGACATTAATTTGTGTCCTTTGAAATAATAACAATCAATGAAAGACAATATTGAAGAACAAGTAACTGACAAACTTGTGTTGCATACTCTTGTTCTAAAGATGCGGTTTCTTGAAATTACCTACCACTTCTACTCAGATACTAACTGATGGTACATGCACAGGAACCACTAATTCAGTTTTTCAGCCACTGTAGCTCCCAGACTGTAATAAAGCCTCGCAGGGTCTCTCGCCTTGCATTCCAAAAGACCAGTTCAACCCTGGCCATCCTTCTGCTGTTCCCAACCCCACTCTCCTCTTCAACTACCCACCTCCCACAGGAAAAAACTAATGTGTTTGAAATGCCTTGGAAAACTCTGCTCTCCCCATCCTCCCATCACTCAGAACTCCCCCCACTGCTGACAATGCTGAGACTCAATGTATATAAGGCCTGGGCGGGGGGTGGAGCGAAGCATTTTGGCATAGCTAGCTAAGCCTCCACATGCAGGGTCTACAACCCAAACAGTTATGGTGGCATAGCATGCTAATCATCTGCCTGTGGTGCCAGCATCCTATACAGATGCCAGTTCATGTCCAGGCTGGCTCCAATTCCCTCCACATCACATCCAGTTCCCTGCTGATGACCTGAGAATAAAGGAGGATGGATGAAGTACTTGGGCTCTTGCACCCATGTGGGAGACCTGCAAGAGGCTCCTGGCTTTTGACCTTGGATTGGCCCAGTTCCAGCTTTTGTAGTTATTTGAGCAGACAATGGAAGTTCTCTTTTTTCCCTCTGTCACTTTGGCTTTCAAATAAATAAGTACTTTTTTTATTTCCAAAAGGCTGATTTGCTAAAGGATTGGATCACTGCCACAACTTTGCTCTTTCTACATGGATTTCTATTGGATGAACATGTGTTTCACATAGCAAGGATATAAAAATATTTAATAGTATTATGGCTAAGAACATGGAAAGAAAAACAATCAAAGCCAAATATTAATATTCACTAACAACTTGATTGAGTAAATAAACTGGGGTCATTAATATGTATGTTCACGTGATAAATGGAACCTCACAATGTTAGAAAATCAGTGACAAAACTGTAGGTCCATACTTAGAATTCCCTAGCTTCCTAATGTTCTAAGGTGAATTTGGAAAAGATAGTATGTGAAAAAATATTATCATAGAAAGAATGGAAAGCTTTGAGGCATATTTTGTCACTTGGGTGAAAAGAACAAATGGTAACGCAGAAAATACATAAGCTAAGCAGCTCACATTGGCTTAATAGCCTACTATAACAACTGTGAGTAAGTCCTCTATGAAATAATTCAGACATGATAGGAGAAATATCTGTTGTTTTCTTAGTTTTATATTCCTGAAACGCTTTGCTTAAAAAAAAAAAGATTTATTTGGTTTTTATTTGAAAGGCATACTTACACAGAGAGAGAGATGGAAAGCTTTCTCCCACCTTTAGTTTCACTCCCTAAATGGCTACAATGGCCAGCACTGGACAAAGCCAAAGCGTGGAATTCCAGCCCCTTATCAAAGATGGGTACAGGCACCCAAAGACTTCTACCATTCTCTGTTGCTTTCCCAGGCACTTTTACAAGTGGTTGGGTCAATAATGGAGCAGCCAGGACTTGAACCAGTACTTATATATAACTTAGGTACTGCAGCCAGTAGCTTATCTTATTGTGCTCAATGCCAAGGGTAAGACTAACCACTCATGATCTATTATTCTTTGCACACAGTATTATAATACTATGAAAATTATCAGGTAAAGCATGTTACAGAGGGCCTTCAGCATTTCCTGCTTTATATGTTGTACCCTTTTATAATCCAAATAATATAGTGAACCTCAATATGTGCAAGACTGTGGTACCATTTCAACATATCGAGTTACTTCCAATGGCATTTTGTTAATAATTCACAATGGTGTGCTAAATAATAAAAGCTCTGCCAAAGTGTCGGTCATGTCATCCAGCCTAGACCCATCCTGAGACTTGGCCTTGTTTGTTGCACACAAATGCCACTGGCAGAACTCCACAGGAAAACATATTTCTGCCAATCAAACCCCATGAGGTGGGGGAATCCTGCTGATGGATCTACACTGCAGATTCAATTTTGTAAATCGAAATTCCATGATAAATGTTTTCTAAAACAAACTAAAGCAGCCCAATATTGAGATGCAGATGGAACATGAATGACCTGCACAATTATAAATGTTAAAAAGTGTGTATTTGGGGTAGAGATAGAAACCTTGCTTAAGAAGAAAAAGAATTCACAAAGAAAATGTAGATTACTCCCTAGAATCAGAACAATTTGAGACATCCTTTTGTCATTTTCAACATATTCTTAGAATCAATAAAAGACTAATTTGGAGATATTAAAAAATATAAAGGAGGGTGATATAAGCAAGATGAGGGGAGAGGAGATTTCACTTTCCAGGCCCACATAAAAATAGCAATGTTGGCAAACACACATCAACAAGAATATTCAAAATCTATCTGAATTTCATCACCGAGAGGGAACACTAAAATCAGAATGTACACATTTAAGAGGATAAGAAGTTCAGTTTCCCTGTACTTGTACAACACCTCCCCTAAAGCAGCACAATGTTCCCATAATTTCTTCCACAGGGGAGAGTGACAGAAATGATCATCCTGGGCCCAGCATGGTGGCCCAGTGGCTATATCCTCACCTTGCATGCAATGGAATCTCATATGGGCACCAGTTCACATCCCAGCTGCTCCACTTCCCATCCAGCCCCCACTCGTGGCCTGGGAAAGCAGTCAAGGATAGCGCCCAAGGCCTTGGGACCCTGTACTCTCATGGGAGACCGGGAAGAAGCTCCTGGCTCCTGACTTTGGATCAGCTCAGCTCTGGCCATGGCGGCCACTTGGGGAGTTGAACAGTAGATGGAAGAACTCTGTCTCTACTTCTTTCTGTAGATCTGCTTTTTAAATAAAAAATAAAATAAATCATAAAAAGAAAAATTCTTGTAGGAAACCTGCTCAATACTGATGAATATCAGCGCAATCAGCCAGCAATAGGGAGAGGCAGCCACATATAGCACCCAGCATGCCATGGCCAGACTATGAAAATAAACTGACCAAGATTAAACTTGATTAACTAAAACAGAGGAAGGCAGAGGACTCCAAAAATGAAATAAATGAAAGAGGGGATATGATAACTGATACTATAGACAAACAATGGAGATAAGACATCATCAGAACAACTCTGTGCCAACAAAATGGATAATCAAGGAGAAATACATTCCTGGAAACATACAACCTGCACAAATAGAAAATCTGAAGTGTAGAGAGGGAATTGAGCAGGTCAGGACATAAAGGAATGACAGTACTTCCATGAACGGCTGTGGAACAAGGCAGGAATTCAGCAAAGTGAATGGCATGAAGACTAGAGATGGCAGATATTGGGAACCACTGCATTGCATCCACACTGTTGGGAAAAGGCAGATAGTTAAGTTCTCCTAAACCCCATTATAGACTAGCAGTTCTAACAAAAGACTTGTGAACTGATATAAACCTATTTTCTTTATAAAGCAGCCTGCCTCAGATATTTCTTTATAGTAATAAATAACCACTCCAGCCCAGTACCGTGACTCCAGTGGCTAACCCTACACCTCCAAGTATTGGCATTCTACATTGGCACTGGTTCACATCCATGTTGCTCTGCTTCCAATCCAACTCCCTGCTTATGACCTGAGAGAGCAGTATAGGATGACCTAAAATATTGGGACCCTGCATCTGTATGACACTATTGGTTCCTGGCTCCTGACTTCATCAGCTCAGCATGGCTTCTGTGGTTGTTCTGGTATGTGTGTGGAAGTGGGGGAGGGGGCAGGGGAATGAACAGATAGAAGATTTTTTTCCCTCTGTCTCTTTTTCTCTGTAAATCTGCCTTTACAATAAAAATAAATCTGTTTTCAAAACCACTAATTTATACCTGTAGAATGCAAACTCTTAAATTTTGGTGAAAAATTAAAGTCACAAATACATGGAAACACATTTGGTGTTCATCTATTCAAAGACATTCTTGTTGAAATGTCTATACTTTGCACAACAATCTATGGAGAGTCAATGTATGACACGTTAGCATCTGAGGAAACAGCAATGTCACAAAGGTCTCTTTGACCTTTTCACATCACCCTCCCCTAAAGCAGGACTCTGACCTTCCTCTAATTTAGGTAATCCAACTTTGTTTTCCAGAGGGTTCATTCCTACATGCAGGAGAAAGGAATAGAGACACAAGAGTGCCAAGTAAAATATGGCCATCTAGTCCTCGTTCAGTCCTCCCCAGTTTATTACTATTAGACTATTCTTTTTGTCCTCCAAACTTGCTTCTTCATGACTGTCCATATACAATGCATTGAGTTGAATGCACCTGTGTCATATAAAGTATCCACTAAGCAACATTTATTATATACTGCTTCAGTTCACCTTTTTTCCTGCAGTTTCCGGCATGAACTAAATGACGGGTAAGTGAAGAAATCTGTCCTACCAAAACAATCCTTATTTAAAACCCAATGGTCTTTTTCAGAGAAGTTGAAAAGTTCCTGAAATTCATTTGGAGCCACAAAAGTCTCTGCAAAGCCAAAGAAAATACTGAACAAGAAGAATAAAATTCAAGAATTGGACTTCTTAATTTCAGATTATATCACAAAACCGCAATAATCAAACAGTATCATGCTAGTATAAAAACAGATATATGGACCACGTTAGTGAGACAGAACATTCAGAAACAAACCGAAATGCACACAGTTGATCAAATCCTGGACAAAGTGTCAAGTACACTGGGGAGGGGGGGGCGGGAAATGGTGTGTTCAGTAAATGCTATTGAGAAAACTGGATATTTATATGCAAAACATGGAATTGGATCATTGTCTTACACCATACTCAAAAGTCAACTCAAAGTGGATTCAAGACATAAGACTTGAAACCATAAAATTCATAGAAGGGAGCATATGAAAAATGCTTTCTGACATCGGTCTTGGCAGTCATTTTTATGACATCAAAACCAGGGGCGACAGAACATAGACATACCACTGGGGTGATTTCAACCTAGACATTTACATATTAAGATGAAGCCATCAATAAAATTAAGACAATTTATTAAATAAAACATTTAACAATCTGTTATAGAATATATCTAAAATACATAAATAACTCATTGCAATCAAACAGCAAAAGAAAAAATAAGGCAAAAACAAAAACCACTCAGGTAACCAGAATAAAAAAATAGGGAAATGATATGAGTAAAGATTACTCCAAAAAGATAGATACATGCACAAGAGTAATATGAAAAAATGTTCAACATCTCTAATCATCATGAAACTCCAAATTAAAGCTGTAATAATTTCTCAATTTGCAATGGTTAGGATGTAAATTGCAAGGAAAATGAACACAGAAATAAACAAAAAACAAATGCTGGTGAGCAAGGAAAGAAAAGAGTACTTTTGTACTATATGTGAGAATGTGAATTGGTGTACACATAATGTAAAACAATAGAAAGTTTTCTCAAACAGAATAGTGCTACCACATAATTCAACAACACTACTTCTGGATGTAAAAAAAAAAAAAATTAACAAATTCAGATCTCGAAGATATGTCTTCTTCATTGCAACATTACTCTGAATAGCAAATGGAATTTTGAATGAGTAGATAGTAGATGACTAGATAGTTTGGCATATAAGAAATGGAATATTATTGAGCTTCTAAAAAACAAAGCACTGTCATTTGTAACATAATACCTTAAGTTTCATCCATGTTGTTAAGTGAATAAGCTAGATACAGGAAGACAAATACTAAATAGTCTCATTTGTATTCAGATCTTTGTCTATTCAGACTGCTATCATAAAATAGCATAGATTGAGTAGCATTATAAACAATGGAAATTCAATCCTCTCAGGTCTGATGGTTGCAAAGACCAAGATCAAGAGAATGGCAGATTAATGTTATGGGAGTCTGCTTCCTGGTATAGAGATGGCATCTTCACCCTGTGTCTTCTCATGAGGGATGGAACTAATCAATAGTGTGGGTATCTCTTTTCTAAAGCGACTCTTTTCAATCATGAGGGCTCAACTCTTATAACCTAATCACTGCCATAAGGCCCTATCTCCTAACAAAACGACCTTAGAGGTTCTCAATTTTGAGAGAATACAGATTAGGAATCATCACCACAATTCATGTACCATACACAATTGTCAACTTAAAAATGAGCCATGAAATCCTGCCCAGAGTTGTCTTGGCAGGTCTAGATTTGATGATTTTGGTGGCTCCCTGTGACTAGTGGCCTGGACTTTCCCTACCTCTAACTCGGGTTAGCTGTGTGAAATCTGAAACAGTCAAACTCACAAATGGAAAAAGTTTAATAGTGGAATAGAAAGGTACAGTTGAGTGGGAAATGAAGAGGTGAGGTTTAAAGAGAGAGGTGATGTTTGCCACTTCAGTTACTCAAGTAAGATCCAGTTATATACAACAAAGTCATACAGCTAATAATGCTGGTAAGAAACGTCTTTCAGTATGAAGTGTGGATTAATAAGAGCCAACTTGTTGAATTTTAGGAGTTTGGGGAAATTTTTAATTTATTGTCTATACATAATCGCTGCACCATGTCTCTTCACACAATAGCTCTTCAGTAAATGGATGTTCTTGCTGCTTTATTCTCTAATAATAATATACCTTAAAAATCATCCTTATTTCCTGACAATGGAAAAACTGGACTTGGAAGAAAATGGAAGTTTTTCTTCAAAGGGGTTAATTTCTTTTTGTAAGATTCAAGAACTGATGGCTGAGGTGTTAGTTCTTCATGTTTACAGCGAAAGTTTAAAACCACAAAAAACATCAAACCCTTGCCTGGCTTTGTTTAGTATGTGTTACAGCTCAGAGATTCAAAGCATCTTTGCTTTTTAGCTTCCAAGTGAGAGGGGTTTGTTTATGATGCCTACAAAGAAAGAACAAAATTTGCTAATTAGAAATTGAAAAAATTTCAGTAAATCAACAGGCCTTTGTTGTTTGGGTTTGATCATGGCAAAAGGAGGAGCTCTGCAATTGTCGAGACAAGTACAAAAGGCCATTTGTTAAAATAGGAAAAGAGCAGCCAAGGCTGTCTGTTTTCAGCTTTCTCTGAATATGCTGTAGGTAGAAAAAAGAAATTTGGCTTTTTCCCTTTTCTTTTCTTTCTCTTTATCTCTCTCTCTTTTTTAAAAAATAGCCCATGTAATCACATTTAGGGGATAAAAGACAGAATCTGAAAAGGCAAAATTTATTTAGGCTTACAAATTATTCATGTTCTTCCTCCTAAAGTAAGAGCAGCTGGGACACACTCTCTGGCTCTCATTAAGGAATAATGCTGTTGGTATCGGGGAAGAACCCACATGTAAGGGCGGGGTGGAGGGGGGACTCCAAAGACACCATCTCCCTGTTTCCTAGGGATGTCTCACCTGCTGACAGGTAAACGGAGAACTGACTACAAGCACAAGGGGCAGAAAACGGAAGACGAGTTCTTTGATGGAACAACATTCAGGGAAACCATATCTGATTTGGTTATTGCATGTCATTAACCTGAATATCAGGTGAATACTTGATAAATACTTGAGGTAAATACTTCCATCATTTAAATCTGGTTGATGGCATAGAATTAATGAAGTGGACATAAGAGTGGAAAAGACTGTTCCCCCTCACCTCCCCAGTGCCAGCCCAAATTGCACAACATTTTGAACCTGCAAGGGAGATGGGTGTCCTAGAGAATGAGAAAGTAAATATGAGACATTTCCAGTCTACACTTTGAAATTCTTTCAACTAACCTGCTACGCAAAAGAGGAAAACTTAAGCGTTACCAACAATGGTTCATGTTCTTGTTTCCCATTTAATCGCTATTCTTTGATCACAAATGCCATTTCCCAACTGCTCATCACACTTTCCATTGCCCTTCATAAACTCAGAATTTTCTTCCTTTTTTAAGTTTTTAAATTTTAATTGGAAAGGCAGATATACACAGCGGAGAGACAAATGAAGATCTTCTGTGTGCTGATTCAACCCCCAAGCAGCCACAATGGCTGGGGCAACAGTGATGGAAAGCCAGGAGCCTGGAGCCTCTTCTGAATTTCTCACAGGGGTGCAGGGTGCTAAAGCTTTGGGCCAACCTTGACTGCTTTCCCAGGCCACAACCAGGAAGCAGGATGGGAAGTAGGGCCGCCAGGATTATATCTGGTGTCCATATGGGATCCTGATGCATGAAAGGCAAGGACTATTAGCCGCTAGGCTACCACACTGGACCCAAAATTCTCTTCCTATTCTGATTTATGGTTCTCTATTGTGAAGACAGTTTTTTCACTCTGGATCATCAACACCCAGTTAAAAGTTTCAGCAGGACAATTTGATTTGAAAATATACTTGCATATATCAGGAATTTATGAAAAAACAAATGGAATGTGTTCAGAGATGGGTGCATAAAGATAGTAACTTAAATGCTTATTTAAAGCTATGAAAAAGGTGACAATTCCTCAAGTTCAACAACATGAGACTGGATAAGAAAAATATCAAAATAATGGATATTACATAGCAATTCTATGATTATATTATTTCATTTCTATTATATAGAAATGAATGTCAATTACATAATAGTATGGATAAAGTCATATTGATATATTTACATATAGTTTAGTATAGTATTGAATCATTTTATATGCATACAATTTCAAAGAGAAATACATCAAAATTGCCAATAGCAGTTTATAACTGAAGTTCCTTTTATCCTCTAAGTTTTACATATTACTTCACAACGATTATGTTCAATGCTTAAAATCAGAAAAGAATTATGTCTGCTGTTAGGTACTTTTACTAATACTGTATATTTTGTATCTAACTATACTGTGAGGTCAACAATGGTAAGATATTTTAGGTTTTGATGTCATTCCAATACCCTAGCAATATTTTGCCCTAACAATATTTTGTTTTGGTTTTCATTAAGATTTATTAAAAATCAATGTGTGTGTGTGTGTGTGTGTGTGTCTGTGATTTTGACAGCAAGAGAGAGAAGAGAAAGAGATCTTCCATTTGCTAGTTCATTCCACACAGCCACAAAAGCCATGATAGAACCAGGACCAAACAGGCTATAGTCAAGATTCTGGAAGGCTTCGTGGGTCTCCCACATGCATGCAGGGATCCACTACTTGGGCCACTGTTTCTACTTATCCCAGCACATCAGCAAGGATCTGGATTGGAAGTTGAATACCTGGGGTTTAAATTTGTGCCTATATGGTTGAAATAAAGTAATGCAGGAAGAGGCTTAAGAAACTATGCCACAACACAACCACTCATCCCCACACTGGTAATCATAGCTTCATATAGCCAGATCATGGTCTCAGATATTTCAAGAAGATTTTGAAATTTTTTTAAAAAGAATATTGATTCCCAGGCCATCATTCCAATTCTTCTATGAAATCCCAGAAGAAATAACTCCAGGAACACTGAACAGTTTCTAAATTGCAGAAAGGTAGAAGCAATAAGTGCACTAAGCTGAGCTAGCAATTCAAGTAGAACTCTGAGAACAGGTGCAGCCGTCCTGCACTTTGTCCTATATTCCAAACACATTCTGCTTATCATTATTTTTCTAATTTAGGCATACAAATGCCACTCAGGAATCAGAGCCCCTAGATAGTCTGCCCAGTCTTACGGTAGAGAAAGAGCAGAGGGGAGAGCTTAGGCAGGGCATGCCTGCTAATGAAGCAGGCCTTTTAACCCTAGATGAGATGCTGCACGAACCACTTCCGGCTGAGCATGACCTGCTTGGAGATAAGCACCAGCAGTTGCATGATCATCTTTACAGCAGGCTTGCCCAAATTAGAACCTGAATCTTCTGGTAGCAAAAGTATAAAAGATGAATGCAACATGTGAATATTCACACATCATTTCTGAGAAAAAAAATATTCTTCCAATTAGGTACTTGGTTGAAATAATGGATGGTAGCTATTCTCGATGTAACATTATGTTACTAAATGGGATATGCAGTCACACTATTCCTCCCCAAGAATTCTTGTCTTTTTTTTTTCTTGCTAGAGCATCATATCAGGCAGCACAACAGTTATCCATTTCCAAAGTGATTTAGAGGTTGACACGTTTAGATTTTCAGACAAAGGCCATATAAAGTAAAATTTTACTGACCATCTATGACAGCCTATTGCCTAGTCTAAGGGAAATAAGGAAAAAAATGACATGGTTTTAACTTTAATGAGCCTCAGAGGAGATAATGGAATACAATATTAGGGCTAAAAGGAAAACAGACAATTGTTTCTCAAATATTTGTTTCAAGGATGATAATTGACAAGTTTAGCACAAATAAATATATATGTGTATATATAACATATCTAATTAAATCTGGACTAATTCCACATTAAAATCTTGGTTTGGAATTCTCTCTTGACACAGCAGTCAGAACTCACTTATAAAAGGAATTGAGCATTTTCATGTGAGCTGGAGAAAAGGTGAAATCAAACACTCCTGGAAAGGAACAAAGATGACAGCAAAGCTATCAAATTGTATGGATTACATCAATAGCGCAGGTAAGAAGGAAACTGAAAAACAATCAGTGCCTACATCATGAAATTACAAAGGCATCATATCAATGATCTGATAATGCACACCAGGGAAGTAGAAAAACAACAGAAATCCAAACCCAAAAGTAAGAGGAGGAAAGAAAAAAATTAAATTAGGAAATAAACAAAACTGAGACAAAAAAATCTTAAAGATCAGTGAAATTAAAAGCTGTGGGGTTTTTTTGAAAAATAAACAAAACTGATATACCATTGCTTCAGCTAATCAAAAAAAGGGAAGAAACCTAAACTAATAAAATCAGTGATAAAAATTAAGGATTTATAATAGACATCACAGAAACAAAGAATTAGCAGGAGTTAGTACAAGCAACTATATGCCAACAAATTGGAAAATCAGAAAGAAAAGGACATATACCTTGACAAATATAATCTACCAAAGTTGAATCATGAGTACATAGAAAAATTAAACAGACCAATCGCCAAAATGCAGATCAAATCAGTAGTAAAGAACCTTCCAACAAAGAAAAGCCCAGGACCAGACATCTTCACTGCTGAATTCTAACTTTCAAAGAACCAAACCCATTCTTCTGAAACTATTCAAAACAATGAGAAGGAAGGGAATTCTCCCAAACTCCATTGTGAGGCCTAACCAATTGAATCCTATAACACATAAGAAACACCATTCACCAAGACCAAGTGAGCTTTATACCTGGTATAGGAACGGTACAAGTCTTAAGAAGACTGGGTATACAAGGAACATCCCTAGTATCCTGAGCAAGTATATGAAAAAACCCACAACCACCATTATATTAAATGGGGGGAAGGTGCAAGGTATTTCCACGAAGACCCAGAATAAGACAAGAATGTCTGGTTTTGCCAATGTGACACAATACAGTTCTGGGAAAGAAGAGCCTTTCCTTATATTTTCCTCACTGAGTTATGGTCTTTACATGCTAGTATATAGTTAACCCACCCTCTGTAGCATGGTTGCCAAACCCTATTGGAAACTGTATCCGTGCATTGGGGATCTGAGCTGAATACTTAATCTGATAGCATACACACTAGGTTAGAAAACCGAAAGCTTAACTTCTCAAATTGTGGCCTACTAAAAGCCTGGGGAAACAACTGAGAACAACTGATGGTGTTGGTATGCATGCTTTAGACACATAAACACATGTACCCCAATGTACACAGGAAACTTGGGAAGATGGCTTCAGGACTAAACACCCTGCAGAAGAGAAACATAAAGCAGAGACTGATCTTCATGTAGAGCGCATTTTGGCTGTTGCCAAACCTGGGAAAATGATCAGAGTTCTTCATTTCTCAATGAGGGGCACAAATCCAGTCAAAGCCCAGAGCTTTAATTAGATTGCCAAATAGAAGAGTTCTAAAAAGTATAAAGAAATGTACTACCTCTTGTACTGCTTTCAGCCTGGTGCTGGTGCTGAGTGGGGAGAATGCAGACATTTCCATTGAAAATTGGTATGTGTCCCCTGAACTTCAAAGATATTATAGCTCATATTAATTTCCCAGATGTCCATAGTTGTTGGCATGGTTTCCATCTAGAGGGCATCAACAAAGAGCCAGATGTGTCCGCTCTTTGTGGAGATCTCCAGTCACTCCCACAAAGACTCAAAACTCAGGAGCTGTACTAACAACCAGAAAATTCATTGAAAGTAAGTCATCATGACCCAAGAGTACTATAAACAGTAGTGTGTATCACAGAAAATGACCCACAATAGAATTCTTACAGAAATCAGGACAAAGCTGTAAAATGATTATCTTCAATATGTGTCAGATGAAAAATCAGCAAATTCTGATAAAATATTTTTTTAAAATAATTAAACTGTTTGAAATTAATCTAAATGGAAAAATTTTACAGCTAAAAAATTAGAACTCAGTAGAAGATACAGCAGTGAACAGTTAGTAAACTGAAAGAGCCATCTGAAGTAATTATCTAGAATGTGTGCCCAAAAGATGAGCAGATGGAAAATATAAGGAGATGAGATAAGAACAAGGCAAGAAAATCTAAAATCTATGTAAACAGAATTAGGGAAGGCTATGTGAAAGAAAATTGAAAGGAAGTAACACTTGATACTGCCTGAAAGCCATCAACCATAGGTAAGAACATTAAAAATTTAATATATTCAAAAATTCACTTTTAACACATCACAGTGAAATCTAGAGGTGCGAAATATGATAACTAAATTTAAGCAGGTAATTATGAGCATAAAATTTAAGCAGAGTCACTGAAAAGTAGTAATAAAAAATCCATTGTACAGAAAACCAATTAATTTTTGACTTTTATAATTAAGTTATAAAAATATGGAAATAAAGTCTGTAATACTATTTAGGGAGAAATGATAAAATGAGGGGAAAAAACAAGTAGGGTGAAGTACAAGATGAGAGATAGGAACATGGATAAAGATAGAAATTATAATGTATTACTATTTTGAGAAGCATAGTAAAATGGAATTGGAAGTTTAAGAAATAACTAATAGAAAGTGCCGAGAAAAATAAAGAAGGAGCAAGAAAAGAATAAAAGTGGTATGTTGTAATCTGACATAATTGGAAGACAGGAAAGGAAAAAATGGTTCAGAAAGATCTTAGCACAGGTATAAAAATGCTTTTGAAAAATATTTGTACAAAGGTAAAAACAGACTTTATTATTCAGTGTGATTTTGGTTTTGGACAGTCTATTCTTTTGATGTGTGTTTCATTTATATCTTCGGCACCACAAGGTCATAACTATTGTGCCATCTAGTAAGCTCAGAAATTGAGTATTATGTTCTGCTAGGATTAAGAAATAGAAGTTCTTCAGTAGAGCATTTCTGATGAAGAGGAGGGTATACGGGACACAGGAAGGTAATGCCAATTACCTGAAGTGATCATCTAACTGTTAATTAAATTACAATATATTGTATTCATACTTTACATACCTTTTAAGTATCTTTTGTGTATTCTTGGAGTAAATAGTGAATGAAATATTTTTTATTGCAAATTGAATGTCAAGATGTGGAAATTTGAAAACCTTAATTATTCAAACCATTGTAGAGGGAGATAGCTGGTAGGACAAAGGCATTTAACTGAACCCAACAGCACTGACGTCTCACTAATGGATTTCTACATGAGACTTGCAAAAATTTCATTCTGAAAAATCATTTTTAAAATAATTTTGCAGCAGGTCAAAAATTAAATTTTACATTCATGTGGGACGAACACAGGAAGAGTGGCCAGGTAAGAACGACATTGGCATTTGGACCATAACTAAACTTCAGTTGTCCGGTTCTGAACATATCACTCTGTCTGCCTTTTCAGTGGTTTCCACTGCACAGAAAATTAAGTTTATGCTCTTTAGCACGTATAATATTAATGCTACCCATAAACTCATTTTAAAAATTAATGACATTAAATGTTTTCCGTGTTTTGAGTTCCTTTCTAAATGCTATAGAAATAGGATTTCATGTTAGCCTAAGAACAGCCCTATGAAGTCTTATCAATCTTACAGCAATTAGAACATTAAGTCACTGCTTCAGATCCTAGATTTGTATTCTTTTTACTCAATATGTTTGATGTTAGCTATCATATTAAACATTTTATATCACCTATATCACTTGTCAATGCTATGAGAATAAAAAATGATTTTACAGATAATTCACTGAAGGAAGTATAATTGTAAAATAGTGTGATGTTATATATGCAAATTGGGTACCTAGAAAATAATGCAAACTGAAAATTCTACATGTATTCTCAGAGGTCTGTAACCATATTGTTTCCAGAGCTTTCATAGTGAAACAAATATAACCAAAAACAAAAACAAACAAACAAACAAAAAACCCCAAATCACTGGGAGCTTGAGAGTTAGGGGAGGATTGGTCTCCATGAGATGAAAATTACTAAAATCAAGGAAGATGTTTTATTTAACTTTGTTGCTATCATGTCTTCACTTTGTTTTATGCACATTAGGCATTCAATAAATAAGGAATTAAAAAGTTCATGAATAAAAATGCTTGAAGAATTGGATGTCAGTTGCTGTTAAAATGAATGAGCTTTCATTAAAGAGACCTAAGGACAGTAACTGCAGGAGAAATACGATGTTGGAACATGCAACACATGACTCATATGACCCTGCCTCATACTCTGCCATAGGATCACTTTTTAAATGTTGATCCTAATCTCACTGTGAAAACACAGCTTCTGAAGGGATGAGAGCTACTTTGACTTACTGCTGCACTCTCACAATACTATTCAAAGTCAGAATTTTCTCAATACTGATTGTGCTGCTGGAAACTTGACATTTTCATTTCTTTGTCTTTGTTCATGCGGTACACATTGTTTAATACAGGCGATAAGATCTCTTCATCTATATTATTTATTTGCATAATCTAATTTTGAAGAAATATATGAAAAACATCTCAAGAAAACCACTTAATTATAAACTGTTGAAAAATAACAGCATGAAACCTTGAAAAGAAATCGCTTTTCTTATATGTAAGCTTTTATGAAAAAAATGCAGTTTTACACTTCAGTCAATGGGATAATAGTCTGAGAAGAATGGCTCTTTTCAGGGATGAGGAAGGGAGAATATAAAATAATCTTCCAGTATTAGAAAGTAAGGGAATACCCTTTTTCCCCAAAGTGGGGACAAATTGAAAAGGACAGGCACCAACATGACGACCAAAGATGGAATGATTGGGCAATGAAATATATTTCACAGCATTTTATCTTAACTAAAAAATTAATCCATTAACAACCAAATGAATAAATACATGGGTGGATCATGGAATCCTCAGTGGAAAACTCCAGTGAAGACACATAGAAGGAATAACGGCAAGAGCAAACTACTATTGGAAATCTTCTGCAATGATAACTTCAATAACAGATAGCAAGTAAAGATAAGAATAGTGAATCAATAGTGAGGGAGAAACAGCATGGTTTTCTTATATTCATCATTCATATTTCAAAGAGAACAATTTTCACTATTCAGTGAAGAACACTACCAGGTATCATTCTAGACAAATGAATGAAGGCTAATAGTACCAGTAAGAGTATTATCAGTGAAACAAGGTCAAATAATTCAAATAGCCTTCTATTCAATGAGTTATTACAGTATATCACAAGCAAATATTGCACAATCACAAATTGAGAGGCATTCTTAAAGTACTAATTTCTGAAATGATTAAGATCATGAAAGAAAAAGAAAAATGGAGAAGCTTTCACCTCCGATGCCCGTGTGAGATCTGAGTAGCATCTGGGAATACACAGTGTTAGTGAAGAAACTAGTAAGACATGAAAAAACCCCCAACTTAACCTTTCTAGCCACTACTTCCGTTTTTGAATGTAATTATTACCATGTTGCTCTTATTTTAAAATGTATTTTTACATATGTTTCAATTTTAATTTTCATTGGCCTATGTTTCTTATACGTATGTAAGGGCTTACTTGGTTTATGCTCACCTTTGTGGATAATACCATTTTCCAAATTTATTAATGAAAACTTGGGGGAAAAATTTGATAACTTACTGGAGGTAATTTACTATTGGCACACTTTCAGCCAGCAGCATGAACCTGCTTACCAGCTGTTCAAATATGTTCATGTATTCTGGTTGCTCAGTTGTAATAAGATATGAGCATAACTCATCTGACCAAGGCATTCTCCATACTGGCTATATTAAGACTCTTTAAAGAGTATGGTAGCAAATATTCATTTACTGTTTTCATAAATCTAAAACATACCCTATTAAGGAATACAAAAAGTTGCACATGCTTGGAAGCTCTTTTGTGTACCTTGCTACATGTTTTTCAGCACCATGTACAGAACATCGAAGTATTACATAATTTGCAGTATTCTGCAATCTAGAAATTTTTAAAATACCAAATAAAACAAAAAGGGAGATTATATCAATTAAGGAAAAAACAGCCACTAGTAAAAAGCATGATTGAAACCAGGGTAAGATCATAATTTTGACAAAGTATGAAATGGATATGTGAGATTTTATCTAACATTAATAGTGGTGGAGCTAATAAAATACTAAAGCCATTTCAAAAGAAAATCCAAATAACACATGTATACACTTAGGCAAATATACTGTAGGCAATTTAGGCAGCCTACTACAGAGCTGACATGAATTTACAAAGAGACGTAAAACAAATCAATATCCACGGAGTGAACTTCATTTGATTTTCTATGAATAAAGAATCATTTGCATTGCTATCAATTTTCTGCACAGAATTATAAATAGCCCGAAGAAAAACATGCCGAATGCCCGATAAGGAAGTGGTAAACAGGATATCAGTAATCTTTTGGGCAAGTTGTATTGTAAATCACAACTTTCATTAATAGCAGGATAATCAAAGTCTCCTAGCTTCAATCAATTAGTGCAATTATTTATTCATGGTCTGTGTCAAGCCATGAATGTACACATTTAGAAAGTGAAAGTTCCAGATTTTACCACATTGTCATGCTAGCATGTTAGTTAGCCTAGCACAGCTTCATATACATATTGAGGAATACCAGGACTTTGATCATAAACAGCTAGTTTATTATGGTGTGTGTGGGGAGGAGGAGCACAAAGAGCACTCATTATCTTTGCCTGGTTCCCAGTGCTGCCATCCCCACATGGCAAGGGGGAGAAATGCCAAGGCTCTCTCAGGGAAAGGACCCTGAATTTAGGAGATTTAGTTTTTATAAACTGCTGACACACATGATCACCCTGTCCAGAGGGATAGATTATTCATTAAACACATCTCTATAAAAAAAGTATTTCTATGAAGAGATTTTTATCTTTTGGAGAACACAATTTCTAACCCCTAAGGGTTTCTGTTACACCAACTTTCTCACCAAGGCCCTTTGCTCAGTAGAGGAGGACTTTGATCAAACCTTAGAGAATTATCTCACATAATGAACTGTAAGAAATATAGATTCTCGGTATCTAAATACTATATTAAAAGAATCACAATCAAATACAAGACACACTTGGGAACTGCAGTGGAGTAAGAGCCACCCAAACCACACATGCATACCAAAACCACAGATGTTCAAGATGCTGACATAACCACAAAACCTTCCTGTATGGTGTAAATATCTCTGGATTACTTATAATACCTAGCACATGTAAACAGCATGCAAACAGTTGTTGAATTGTGTTGCTTAGGGAATATTGACATGTTCACCACAGTTGCAACCTCCTGAAACCTAACTACACAATATACAACCTGCAACTGAATTTTCAGATGCCTAACAACTTCCAGATTTGGAAAAGCAACTTCACTTACTTGTAATACCCCTTTGCATTAAGCTGACTGGAGCAAGGAAGAAAAGCAAATACCTTATCTATCGGGAATCAGAGGATTTCCCACGAAAAACAGAATATTTGCACTGAAATAAAAAAGGATGGTTAAGAAATGACTAGGAGGGCAAACACAGAAAATGTTAAAGCACATAAATTTTATGCTCTTGGAAAGGAACGTGGAAAAATATTTTGCTAATATGAAAACGGTGGGAGAAAAGTATGCACATGGAAGCATAAGGCATAAGCTGAAGAACATTGTAAAATCTGAAATCTATCAATGTGTTATCATTTTGGCAATATACAAATATCTTTCAAGATATTGCTCAGGAAATAATCGTGTTTCCAGATAGAAATAATTTTCCAATAAAAAATCATTGAGATTATGGGGAGGCAGTCAAAAAGAAAAGAGAGGTCCTGGCGTGGTAGCCTAAAGGCTAAAGTCCTTGTCTTGCATGAGCCAGCAATCTATAAGGGAGCCAGTTTGTATCCCGGTTACCATCCAGATTCCTGCTTGTGGCCTGGGAAAGCAGTCAAGGATGGGCCAGAGCGTTGGGTCCCGGTACTTGCGTGAGAGACCCAGAAGAAGCTCCAGGCTCCCGGGTTTGGATCTGCTCGGCTCCAGGTACCACAGTCACTTGGGGAGACAATCAGTGGACTGAGATCTTTTCCTATGTCTCTCCTCCTTTCCGTATATCTGACTTTCCAAAAAAAAGATCTTTAGAAAACAAAATGAAATGAAAACAAAAATAAACTGGCAAATAGTTCCTCTTTGTAAACTATGTCATTAAATATCTATGCCACGCTGCTGTTTTTGATATTTGTGTTGATCACTAAAGAAAACATCCAAAAAATTTGTAGCTAAACTTGTGTTTTATGGAACCATGAAGTTCTTAAATAATTTTATAAATTATACCATGTTCTAATTAGAAATTTCAGTCCCTTGTATTCAGGGAAAATAACGAGTTTAATATGTGAGTGATTGTTTTGTTGGAAGAAAACAGAATCAACAAGCAATGGGCATGGGATCAGCAAATCACAAAATCATATAATTTTTTCCTCCTAAAGCGGAACTAACAATTTAGCTTTATCTATTTTTTTTATAATGAAATTCTGCACGTACTGATTGGAAAACTATAGCTCATGGATAAATTCCAGCCAGCTTTGACTTCTTAAAGTTGCAGTAAAATAAGGATCTGTATATTAATTTTTATATTTAGGTATGTTTTGTTGTATTATAATTTAGATTGGTATATTCATTTATACATTTATGTCTGTTTTATACGGTAGTGGAGATATTGACTAGTTTGAACAAAAAGCATATAATAGACACAGCCAAAAAACATTGATGTATTGTCTGGCTTTTTCAGAAATATTTGGTAATTTTTAAAGTTAGCATTCAAAGTTAGCATATGATCACACATAAAATAAGGATTAATATGGAATTTATATTTCCTTTCTTCTACATACGTAACCTTTCTTTTCTAACATATTGTCCCACTTAGGCCAATATTATAGTGCTTCCATTAAATTACTTAGAAACTACATCTTAAATAGTCAGAAAAAAGTGATTAAAATATAAACAGAATGTACTGTTTGCAGCTTCAAGAGCTAGAAGCTCAACTTAACTAGTGATCTTCCTTCAAATCTTCCAGAAAAAATACCACAGACTCCATATATGTTTATGAATTTTTATCTAGTATCACAATGTATTTCTTCAAGTTACAATCTCACATATTGATGCTAACATATAAAACAGTAGTAGTTGGTAGGCCCTACAGGTACAGGACACACCTATGCTAGAGAAATAGCAAAATAATCCTTTGTATACAAAGCAATTACATGAGTTCTGCCTTCTTAATTTTGTCACTAGACAAAAATATTTGAGTAACAAATGGCCTTGAAGGGACTACATATTAGGAAACAGTATTATTAAAGCTTAACGATTCTAAATAAGAAATTCCCAAAGTGTAGTCCCTGAACTGGTAATGTGAACATCCTACTAATTCTTGGACTCCTTCTCAGACCTAATAAAATCAGTAACTCTGAAAATAATCTCTGGTTGTCTGTTTTAGAAAGATTTTTAATCAACTTGTAGTCACACATTAAGTTTGAAAATATATTAATATAGCTAATAAAGTCTAAAATAAAATTATAGCAGTAGGGAAGTAAATTATCAGGATAGATAACATACATACCATGTTTCTAGTTAATGAACCATGTTAGTGAACATTTATTTTAAGGAATTTGTTTTGAGATAGAGAGAGAGAGAAGAAATCTTCTATCTACTAGTTCATTTCCCAAATAGCTGCAATGAATGGAACTGAACAGATCCTAAGCCAAATCCAGGAGCCTTTTTGGATCTCTCACATGGGTGCAGGTGACCAAAGATCTGAGCTATCCTCTGCTGCTTTTCCAGGTCATAAGCAGGACTAGACCTGAACTAAGCCAACACACATACAGGATATGCTAAAAATGCAGACAATTGGGCTACACCTACCACTACACCTTCCCTTAACATATCCCACCTCCTTTTCAAATGCCAATTTTAGAGGGTGGAACTGTGGCAGGTTAAGCAATGGCTTGTAGTGCCTGCATCCAGTATGGGTGCCAGTTCAAATCCTGGATGCTCTGATTTAGCGATTCCCTGTTAATGTGGCTCAGAAAGTGTCTGACACCACTTAGGAGGAGCAAAAGAAGCTCCCAACCAGCTCTGGGCTTTAGCTTGGTCCAGCCTCAGTCACTGCGGACATTTGGAGAATGAACCAGGGGATGTAAGATGGAAGCTATCTTGACCTCTCTCTCCTTCTGTCTGCAACTCTATCTTTAAAATATATAAGCAAATATTTAAAAAAATAAATAACTAAAAATGTCAGTTCTAACCAATTGATACATTCCTAGGAACCTTGTGAATTATGACCAGTATGTTGATTTTAAATAGTTATTTAAAAAAGACATGCCATAAACACATTAAAGGGTTTAAATCCAATTTGACTTGTTTTTAACCCATATTCTTCTCTCTTCTGCCTCACACCTGGACAAGTTTATGAGGCATCCCTGTGTTTCTTTTGTTATGCTGGGTAACAGAAGCTGCTGGTAGCACAAAAGCCCCTCTAGCAGGTGCTCACAGCCAAACTCTTCTGCCCCAGCCAATATGACAAGCCAAAGATAACTGCCTGACCTTGTTTCCTCAAGTCATTTTGGACCTGCCTGAGAGTCTCTCTGTTTCCCAAGGGAGTTTATTTTGTGAGTAGTACACTTCTTGTATCTTGTTGGTGCCTGTGTGGCATTGGCAGTGTAGATAGTGGTAGAGAATCTAATTTTACAGAGTGACTGCAGCACAAATTCAAACTTTTTTCCCTCTACTGAATATATATTCAAAGACAAAACTTGAAAAATCCTATCAAGCATTGTAAACATCTCACAGGCCAGAAGATACACACACACACACACACACACACATATGCATACACACACCTGTGTATGTACTACATAAATATAATTTATGTCTTTATTTTGAAAGCATGGTCAGAAGCTGTGTTCTCCCAGCAAGGAGATTCTACCACTCCCTAACCACTTTATTAAATATTTGTGCCACAAGGATGGAGAAATGATTACAGATACAATCGACAGGAAGAAGTTATTGCTCTGATGAAACAACTGGGAGAAAGCTGGCATTTGAAGCAATATTCAGTAGTTAATTGTTCAACTCCCCAGTTCACATTGCTTATAGACATTGTATCTGGTTAAAGGGCAAACCAAACTGAACAAGGCTCAGCTGGAATTTTGATACTGGTCATGTGTTTTAAGATATTTCCTGGAGAAAAAGCTAAAACTATTGCAAAATCTACAGAATGCCACGGGAAAGGCAAAAGAACAAAATGAAAACTGCCCACTATATAACTCATTTCAGAATGCCTCATATTTTGGATATTTAGATGCATGTGTCAGTGATTAAATGCCAAAATAAATCAAGGTTAAAAATTTTTAAAAACTTAAGAAAATAGGAAAGACGCTAATTCTCTGATGAGATGCACTTACAATAATTTCAAGCCTAAGTTGGAAAGGTAAAAATTATACCTCTCCAATTATTTTTCATACATTTTCTTTACATTTAATAATTGTAAATTTAGAGTGAATCATTTTTAGTTTGTA
Organism: Ochotona curzoniae; assembly: GCF_017591425.1. Classification (NCBI taxonomy): domain Eukaryota; kingdom Metazoa; phylum Chordata; class Mammalia; order Lagomorpha; family Ochotonidae; genus Ochotona; species Ochotona curzoniae. The sequence continues at coordinate 67,638,715 of NW_024466599.1, forward strand.
ATGAGTCAATGCACTTGTTCAAGACTCAGCACAGACATAAAAGCTGATTACTCAACACCCGGGTGTTTGGGTGCTATAACACTTGTATCATAACACAGAGCCTAGCCATTACAAACTCACATGAACACCTGAAGTCAGAAACTGAATACCTGAACACAAGTGTCACTGAAGAAAACTAACATTGCATTATTCTTTTACTCTTTGATTAAAATCACAAGCAGAATACTCTGCTTGGAGATGATCATTCTGAGGCTGTGGTTTTGGTGAGGCAGGTAATGCTACCTCCTGTGAAGTTGGCAACCCCTCTATTCTGATTCAGTTTCCTGCTAACGGCCTAGGAAAAACAGCACAATATGTCCCTTGTTTGGGTCCTGGATGCCATATAGGGACCTAGATGAAGTCACCTGGGGGATGAACCAGCAGATGGAAGCTGTTGGTCTCTCCCTTTCTCCTTTTAATTCTATTAAAATAAAAAAACGTTATAAAGAAATAATTCACCCTAATGTCTAATATAAATTCAGAGGCAATGACTTAGCAAAGACAAAATTTAGATATAACAAATCTCCCATGTTTATAATCAACAATATCAACCAGGCTGCTTAATTCAAGTTTATTTCTAAGTTATTCAAAAACCCAAGGAATAATCAAGAGATTAAAGTTACTATTGGAGGGTTCTATATCACCATAAAGAAATATACAACTGTGTTTAATGCACAATAGTTGCTCTGAATCATTCCATCAAAGTGCAGTTTACAGGAAAGTTTTCAACAAAGGATGAAGGAGTTGAAATTAGAGAAATCTGTGGTGATGATGGCACTAGCAAATGCAAATAGAATTTCCAGGTAGTAAGGGTGCTTAGCAAGAACAAAACAGAAGAAAAGGCTGCTTCAGAGGGCTCTAAATACTAGTTGGGGAAAGGTGTTGTTTGCTTTTGAAGGAAGCCCTTAATAGATAAATAAGCTCCTTTACTATTGCTTGATATCTGAATACAACAAAGTACACACAGACCTAATTTAGTAAAAATGAAAGGGAAGTAATTTACCTCTCATTTATTTGATAAGTAAACAAAGTAAAATCTTATTTAGCACTGCTATCATTATAGTTGAGACAATTATTATTAGAGGAGACCAAAGAACTGCCATACTTCTTAATTTTTATTATAATCATCTATGTACAAATGAATATATGAATTACAATCTATTGTTTGGATGTTTTATTCTGCCATCTACCTTACTTCTGCTGCACTGGCTCGTTTATTCATCTTGTTTACTGGTGTGTCTTCTATTCTGGTTCACTTCTCAAACAGTCAAGTTCTCCTCCTTGGCTTTTGTTGCATTCTTAACACATTAAGGTACAGAGGAAACTATTCAGCTGACAATCATTTTGCAAGTAACTCACTCCTTCACTGATTTTTCTAAATAGCAGTCTACTTTCATCTTGGGATTATAAAGTAATTTAAAGAGGAATCTTCCACATTTTTTCCCAAGTGCTGCTGAAGAACATACTAGAACTTTGGGAGCTACACTGGAGAAAGGGAAAGAGATAATGAGTCTAATTTGGTCTTTTGGATGATTCATTTATTTAATATTTGATGATCTGCATCATTTTCCACAGTCTGGAGACCATGATCATGGGGGCATCTTTGACTTCATTCACCTCCAATCACACAGTGGGCAGGAGATACAGAAGTTAAGATTGCTCAGGCTGCCTTGTCTTGGGACCCCTGGGTCCACGTGGAAGATGGGAGCTAGTCATTCATCTATGCAGTAGGTTTTTTTTTGTTCTTAATTTAGCTTCTTGTTGGTCTTTTCATTATCTAACACACTTGATTTTCAAATTAAGTATCATCTTTATATGAAATATAATCACTTTTTACGGAAGTATGAAGTTACAGATATCAGTATTAATAAACATGATGTTAATAATACTAAATTTCCTTTTACTTGAAAGACCATGCTTTACAAATGCGTGATTATCTACAGCATATGAAGTAGCGAGATGGATTCTGTTGGACTAAAGTCTTTCCATCTCTCTTATGCCTTCTGCTTCTTGGAATTCCACAGTCTCACATATTTGTCTTAAAGGTTTACCTTTTGTTTCAACAAAAATATTCCAGGGAATATGACATATTTCTTGTTTTTAAGATTTATTTTTATTGCAAATGCAGATTTCCAGAGAGAAGGAGAGACAGAGAAAGGTCTTCCATCAGCTAGTTCATTCCCCATTTGGCCGCATTGCCAGAGCTGAACCCATCTGAAGCCAGGAGCTAGGAGCTTCTTGTGGGTCTCCCACATGGGTGCAGGTTCCCAAGGCTTTGAGTCATTCTTTGCTGCTTTCCCAGGCCACAAGCATGGAGCTGGTTGGAGGGTAGAGCAGCCGGGATACAAACCAATGCCCACATGGGACACCAGCATATGCAAGACAAGGACTTTATCCACTAGGCTACCATGCCGGGCCTGAATATGATATATTTCAACCTGATTTTTACTCAAAATGGCTAGGTTTTCCCTTTTTGAGTGCAATATTTGATAGGAAAAACATGGGAAACCCTAGCAACTATACTTGGGGATTTGTATGGTTGTTAGAGTCACCAAAGAAAATGAAAACTACACATAAAGTGGAATGGCAGTGAAAGTATTGCCAAAAGAATTTCCTCAAGTTATTATTCTATATTGGTCTATCTGGAGGTTAATTACAAACCCAGATATCAGCCGACACTGATGATAGCAACTTTATAAGCATATCTTCCTGAAATATAATCTCCACTGCTAGTGTTCTTAACCATTCTGTTCTTTCCCTCTCACCTCCATTTCAGTTTGATTATTTCATGTAATCCTTCCAGGGACTACCAGGCTAAATCCCTCCTGATATCATTCCCTGACTCAGGGATTACAGTTCTCTGGCTCTGGGATAAGTGGCCTAAGATGACCTATGAGGTTAAAAATGATATGCTGAGATAATTCCAAAGTTCGAGCAGAGGCTTACCTCTAAATCTGCTTCATTTATGCTTTTGATAGTTGGGATATAATGTATCCTGAATTCATTGCTTTTAATGATTAGCTCTTCTGCCTTTACCACAATTCCCTTTACCACTACCAGTGAAAAAATTTGCACATTGGAAATGAGAAATGTCATGTTAGAGGTCATAATCAAGTGCACCCTTATCACATCTTCAGTTTGGAATTGTATTTCTTAAATATTGCTTTAGGGAGAAATCAATAGGTATAAATAGAAAATGCTAAGATATGAGAAAAACAGACTTTGAGGTCAAGCCTTAAAATACACAGCTCAGAAGGAAAGTCTTTCTGCTTCTGGGAACTGAAAAAGATGAGCCATAAAGTTTAATTGTTTCATAGGAACATTTTCTTATATTCATAATTGCTTTAGCTAATATAAGAGCTAAGATATTACTATGATTAGACATTTGTTTAGATGAATTGGACAATGTGATATAATGAAATGATAACACAAGAGCACAAAAAATGTACCACTTAGAAATGCCATTAAGAGTTTTATACATTCCGCCAGTACTGGGTCCCATGATCCTTAATTTGCATATCAATAATTAATATGTATATCCTAATAATGCCTTCTTCTATAGACGGCATTCAACATGAATTATGCAAATACGTCAGAGAAGTCTTTTAATAGTCAAGGGAATCACCTTCCTCACAGGAACATAGAAAATATGCTCATTTGTTTGAAAATAAAAGTAAAACTGAATATCTGATTGGAAATATTCAAGAAAACAAAGTTTTTGATAAATTACTTTGTTTTTTCAAAAAAGCTCTTATTTATTTTTATTTGAAAGGCAGATTTTTACAGAAAGACAGAAAGAGAGAGAGAATGAGAACCAGACAAAGAAGCCTTCTATCTACTGTTTCACTTCTTCAAGTGACCAAAATGGCCAGAGCTCTGAAGAAGCAGGTCCTGGGACTCCTACATGAGTGCAGGGGCTCAAGGGTTCAAGCCATCCTCTGCTGCTTTCTCAGACTATATGCTCGGAGTTGGATCTGGAATATACCAGCTGGAACATAAATTGGCAGCTATGTTGGATGCTGGTGCCACAGGCAGAGGCTTCGCTTGCTAAGCCACCATGCTGGCCAAAATAATCCTGATTATTTTATTTTTTATTAGAAAGCCAGGTATACAGTGAGGAGAAGGAGACAAAGATCTTCCATCCAATGATTCATTCCCAGAATGGTATCAATGGCTGGAACTGTGCCCATCTGAAGCCAGGCACTTGGAGCCTCTTCCAGATCTCCCACATAGGTACAGGACAACAAGGCTTTGGGCCATCCTCTGCTGCTTTTCCAGGCCACAAGCAGGGAGCTGGATGGGAAGCAGGGCCACCAGGGTACAAACTGGTGCCCATATGGTATCTTGGCATGTGCAAGGCAAGGACTTTAGCTGTTACGCTACCACATCAGTCCTTATCCTGAATTTATTAAATTCACCTTATTTTCTAGGAATAGTATTAGCCTTTCAAGTTATGAAAATGAATATGAATACATGGTAAAAGAACATTGTGAAATAAAAGAAGTATCAAAGTTGTTGAACAGGAAGTTGTAAGGGGCAAACCCAATGTGGTACACAGCTCGATGCAAGTGACACTTTAATGAAGGGTTAAGTAAGTACATTAAGAGAAAAAGAATGTTCAGTGTTGTCGTGTGGCAGGTAAAGTCATTGCTTGCAATGCCGACATCCCACAGGGATGCTGGCTCATGTCCTGGTTGTTCCACTTCCAATCCAGCTTTCTGTCACAGCCTGGGAACAGCTGCAGAAAATAGTCCCTGCTACCCACATGGGAGACCCAGATGAAGCTCCCGGCTCCTGTGGCCAACAAGGGAGTACACCAGCATATGAAACCAACTTTCAAATAACTAAATCCTTCTGAGAGAGGAGAGAGACATTTTCAATGTGTTGTGTCCAACCTTAGAGATACAGCAGGGTTTGAATAACATATGGGTGTCCCACAAAGGCTTACATGTCGACACGTGAGACTTCAAAGTCTTACCTTAATGACTTCAACATTAACATTATATTAATGCTTAACAAATGAATAGACTTGATTCTATTTTTGTGTCCAGAAAGATTCACTATGTCATGAAGGACATATTTGTAATGAGATTCTTGTCAGAGGATAGATTGTGAAGACAAAGTTCATCCTGACTGCTCCCTGTCTGCTTCCCCGCTAACCAGGTGATCACGTCTCCACAACTTTCCAGAATTATCAAATGCTGAAACCAACGGGCTGGGACAAAATGCCCCAGGAGGAAGAGAAATCAATGTATTATGTGTAGTAGTGAACTGAACTGGTTTTATTTATGCAGAACTAAATGTTCATAGCCCCTAAACTGATAATGTTGATCCAGAAGCTTTGTTTGGCATGACCAAAGGATTTTAAGAAAAAACAAATATGTATATGAAGAGATATTTAGAGAAAAAAAATCATCATACTGGCAGTGAATATGAGTTTGTTTCAAACAGAGCAATATCTAAATGCAGATCTTTGACAGGCAGAATGAAGAGGCAGTCTCTCTATTGTATTGAAGATTGCATTTAGTCAATCCATAACACTTATGCCTTAATATTACCTGCCAGAAATAGATCAATTTCAACATATGGAGACAAAATCAAATCAGAAACAAGCTTCTTCCGGCTTTATCTAGTGAATTAATGGTAACAGATGAGGTGCCAGTAAAGGATTTAAACCATCAAGATTAATCCCACTGTTTTCTTAGCATATAAAAAGTTGCATTAAAATCAAAAAGACTTTCCAGCATAAGAAGAATAAAGGTATAGTACATACTGATTATTTTTTTATCCAAAAGTCCTGGAACAAGGAATGTTGTGTACTTTTTCCAAATTGGGCAAAATGTGTACATATGTAATGATATGCCTTAGGGAGGAGAATCCTGTCCACACATAAAATTCCTTTGTGTTTAATTTTACTGAATGTGATTTTGTAAAATAGTTTAGTGTTCCTTTATTTCAAAAATACTATGTCATTTAAGGCCTTTTTGACCTTATGTTAGTGGTCAAAAGGCTTGGAACTTTAAAGCATTTTGGGGTTTGGATTAAGGATCCAAAACGTATATAAAACTCCAAGTTTTCATATAAACGATATTACTCTTGTGTATACCTTTTTCATGTTTATACAACAGCAATGCAACCATCCCAAAAGAATAAGTCATATATTCATAATGTAATCATTATTTAATAGTGTGTTTAAAATACAGCAATTAATTAATGAGAGGTATAGACTAATCACTGAATCGTATGTTTGCACCTGTAGTTGATTAGCATGCAGGGAAAGAAACTAACATCATCTTTTACTCACAACTGCTATGAGCGTTCTACTATATTGTCTATCATAATATTCCTAGCAGCTCTCTTTTCATTGTGTTTTCAGACATATTTTTAATGTAACCTAGATAAACTAAATACGCTATATTTGGTTCTATGTATTTGGGAAGCTGATAATACATGTGCCATGTAAAATTTTAAAACTCCTTCCAAAGTCCTCATGTATACCTCTGTTTTCCACATTAGGCTGCTATCAATAACATCCTGTAATTCTAATTCCTCCTGGAAGTCCATCCAACATTAAGTGGCTATGGTTATTAAAGATGAATAACATTTAATAATCAATTAATACTTCTACTTCCTTTATAGCCTCTAAAAACTGAGGGAGAGGGTGGGAAAAGGGATCTCCTTACCCTCTTTGCATTTTACAAATTAAGTGGAAAAGAAAAGCTTTTAAACAGATGAGTGCAGACACATAAGCATTTTGAGGGTCTGCTTTTCTTCAAGTAGCTGAGGAGGAATGTCTTGTTGAAATCACACGAAAGGGCAAATCAACCACACATTGTCAGTGTATTCAAATAAGTCATTCCCTAGCTCTTCTGACTGGTTTCCTTCTTATTCCTAAATAACAGTATTTAAAAGTCTTATATTTGGCTTCTCTCTCCATGCCATACCATTCTTTTTTTTAAAGTCAGTTTCTTCTCCGTATTTCTGCTTTTGTTTCAATTTTTATATTGCCTACTATTTCTACATACAAAGACCCTGAAATACATTTTCCAAGGCATGCTCTGTCATCTTGGTTCTTCAATCTTTAGAAACAAAACATTAACTTTTGTCACTTGCTATTTAAATCCCCACTTGTCACACATAAAAATAAGTCTGAACATTTTCCCCTGTTTCAGAAATAAAATGCAATATTTACTTTAGAATGTTTGCTGATTTTTCATATTCTTTCCTTTATTTCAATCTGGTTTCAAAATACAAAATTTTAAAAATTCTAGACTCTATTGATAAGTGTTTATAATTTAGGGTGGGTGCTTGACTGAGCAGTCAGTAAGTCAGTCACAATGCTTGTACTCCATTATAGAAGACCTGTGATCCATTTTCCACTCCAGCTCCTCATTCCAGGTTCTTGCTAGTATGATCATGGGATTATGTATAATTCTGAGTCATGGTTTCCTTACTTTTGAAATCAAGAAAATAACATGTGTTTTCATAGATATATATGATGAGATAATACAGAAGTATTACCTAATAGTAGGTTCTAAATAATGGCAGCTTTTGTTGTTAACATGGCATTATAATGTTCACATCTTGCAATGGCTTAAAGTGGTAAATGAAATCAGCCTATTAAAGAACACTTTGTACTTTCACGTTGCTGCAGGTCTATTCACAATAGCTGACAAATGGAATCAACTCAGATGTCCATCAATGGGTGAATGAATAATGAAAAAGTGGTATAAACACAATGAAATACCACTCAGCCATAAAAAAAGAATCAAATACTGTGCTGTTATATTTTTTAGCACAATGGATGAAATTGGAAAACATTGGGCTTAGTGAAGTAAGCTAGTCTCCCAAACAGATATACCCTATGTTTTCTCTGATATTTTTCAGTTAAGATAGAATAAAAAGAATCACTAGGAGTTAAATGTCCATTCTTGGGATGATTGTCATGTTTAGTCCTTGTTTATTCTACCATAGAATTGGGGTCTTCTTATTTTTAACTTTGTCATGATTTGTAGTAAATTCAGCCAGAATATATATAGAGTGGATTTAAACTATGTCTCAGCAAAACTGATAGAGGGGAAGAAGGATGGAGAATCAGGGATAGAAAGGAAGTAAAAGCAAGGAAGTAAGACAAGTGGGATTGTCTTCTGGGAACTGTACCTGTGCAATGCATAAAATCTGTTTCTTTTATATTAATAAAAAACATAAAGATATGATAAATTGGCTTTCTAAATTGAAGATACTGCAAAAAAACCTTGTCCTTATAACTTGAAATCATCAGTATCAACAAGTCTGGACTGATACCACTAAGATACCTGAAAATCTTGTACAGTATTCTGCCTAACATTTTGGTCCGAAGCTCTATCCAGAAGTGTTAAATTACCAGAAATACAACTTCCAAAGTAAGTAACCTTGACTTTGCTTCTTCATTCTCATCTATGTGTAGGAATGGATAAGAAAATGTAGTTACTATTCAAAAGCCCTAAATAGCAGAATGTGACCTATACCAGGAATAAAGACAAAATCATGCAGAAATAATTACACTCCAAAAAGAGGATTTCTCAAGTCCTGAGATTAATGAAAATATGAACAACCTGGGAAATAGGAGAGAGCCAGCAGCAAGTCGTGTTGTTCAGCATAAAAGGTTAACTGAGAAAAAATAGGGGTCATAAACAAAGCACCTGAGTTAATTGCCAGACAATTTCAACCCACTGGAAAGCCTTTCAGACAAGAGAACAACAGCTAGAGGGACTATGTCCCAAGAAACTCAAAGGTATTCAAAGGATGAAACCTTAATTATGTTTGAGTCCAAACTTGGGAAATTTAGTAGTTTGGGGAAAGAAAATCTAGGTGGCCAGAAACAATGCTGGACTTAAATCTGATTTCATTCTAGAAAAACAGACAGACACCTGGCAAAAAGTTCCTTCTATTTCCTAAGTTCAAAATCATAGAGCCATGAGGGAAGAGAACAAAAGCTCACATTTCAGTGGAATGCAAGAGATTAAACATTTGTGTGCTTGCACCTGTTAGGGGAGAGGGAAGCAGGGTTCAGGATGAGGTTAAACTGGTGGACCATTCTCCACAGATCACTGCAACAGCTCAATGCTGAGTGTCTTGAGGCAGATGTACAAAACAGCAGCATGGGGATGGTGTGATGGCTTCACTAACTAGTCCTCCATCTCCAAGTGCCAGTATCCCTTGCAGGCCATGGTTCGTGTTCCAGTTATTCCACTTCCCATCCAACTCCATGCATGTGATCTGGGAAAGCAGAAGATGATGGCCCAAAACCTAGGAACCTTGTACTTCCATGGGAGACCTGGAAGAAGCTCCAGGCTCCTGGTTTCAGATCAGCTCAGCTCTAGTCATTGCGACCATTTGGGGAATGAACCAGTAGATGGAAGATCATCCTTTCTGTCTTTTCTTCTCTCTGGAAATCTGCCTTTCCAATAAAAATAAACGAATCTTAAAATAAGAAGAAAAAGAAAACAGAAGTAAGCAAATGATTGGTTTGATTTCATGGTGGGAGAAGTTTGGGGAAAAGTAAAATCTTAAACAGTTTAAATGTTCAAGCTATGAGTTACAAGAATTAGAATAAATGTTCTGTGTACTCCAAGTATGAGTGCATTCATCTTTAATTTGTGAAGCAGTTTTCAGATAAAATAAGTGACTTAATTTTTCATTGATCAAAATATTTTACATTACTATGGAAAGATTTTCCACCAACAAGCATTTCTTAAGTATCTTATCCATTCCTAGGACTAAGATAAGTAACATGAAAGGTACAGAACAACTCATAGATAATAACCTCTGCCTTTGTCTAGCTTCTGGTCAGGCTGAGGAATCAAAATTGTTCCTATAAAACCACTGGAATGAATGAATACAGGAGGCAAGAGGTGGCAGAAAGGGAACACCTGCTTCCACTGAAGTGGTAGACTTGACTTCAGTATTGTTAACAGAGTTGTTCTAGGCAAATCTGGCATTGTGTGGAAGAATATGGGTTGAAAAGTCCATAGGTGCAACAAGAGGAGAACTGGGTTAGAAATATTACATAGGGAGAAGTGGCCTTTTTTCCAGCCAAGAGGCAAAATATCAATGAAGTAAAAACAGAATGTTTCCGGGTCTGCCACAGAAATCGGTAGGGAAGCAGCACAGTCATCAGATTAAAAATATATCCATTCAGCAATGTACCTAGAGCCAATAATGTGTCCAAACTTCACACTCTTTCAAAATCTCCCCTGTATCTTTCCTTACATATTAATTTTCTTAAATTAGGTATGAGTGATCCTTTCTACTACTGAGAGTCATAGTGGAGGTTGTTTCCAGAAATTTCCCATTTAAGTTCTGTGGGAAGGAAGTCTGGGTCATTGGTCTTTCAAGGTTCAGAGGGGGATTCACTTTGCAAGCAGTGAACTGACAGATTTGGATTCTTGCTCTCACTCTCTCTTTCTCTAACTAACATCCTAGTGCTTATTTCAACCCTCAAAAAAGTTACAACCATTTTGTCTTCTAGATTGCTGGTCTGTGACCTGCATCCACTGCACTCCTTCAGTTGACTGCAGCTTATTTACTTTATTTGAGGCTTCTCATCCTTCCTTCAATTAACATTAAAAGTTCTAATTCTCTACCGGAATGCTCAGGTCTGTCCTTACATAATAGCATCACAAAGATGCACTTCAAGTTTACCATTCTCTCAGCTTTGTTAATTCACAGCAAACAACACTGTGACATATATCTTGGTTATCCAAACAGGGTACCAATGCAGAAGGAAGACAGGCAGCAAGAAGGGGAACAAAATACGGAAATGTGGGGGAAGGAGATGGAAAGCAATCTCAAGCACCAAAGTGAGCAATTTCAGAAGGTGTGCAGGACCAGATTGTTTAGGAAACCATACATTTTATGGCCTACTCTGTCACATCAGAGAGCACAGAGACTGGCACAACAAAAACTTCTGGGGGGGCAGATACAGTAATAAATGAAATAAAACACCTCTAAAAGTAGAACTATATTTGTATATTTCTAAACTATTTTATAGTATATTATGTGTGAATCTTAAGAAATTATTAATGGAAAAGCAATTTAGCAAGCAATTTCAGAAAACAATTAACAGAAAATATTTTCACAAGTTACATTAAATAGGAGGAAACTTTTAAGATTGTCTGAGATGTTACTCAAATGACTAAAGTTCCTTTGACTTCAGAATTTTACTGTATCAGCAAGAACTTGACATAGATTTTAAAAAATAAAAATATGACACTGTTCTAATTCTCTTCTGCCAGACTGATTACATGCAGTGTGAACTTCATTTCTATGAAATAGGATTCTACTTCTCTTGTTAAATATATACTTTTATTTCTCAAATGCTTACTGAGCATTTGCTCTGCTTCAGAATTGTTATTCACTACCCTAAAAATTGCATATGACATAGAACTGATTGTAGGTAGATCAAGGTAAATCCCTGGCAAATTCCAATGATTTCAATTATATTGATTTTTGTCCCGGCTCTATTACAGAACAGCATGCTTAATTTGGCAAGCTACCCAACTTTTAAAAGTCTTTCTAAAGTTTTACGCAGTTAGATGACATTAAGAAGACATAGTACATGAATTTTCACAAAATTATTTTGATATTTCCACTCAAGTAAATTAGCATCTTACTGCTGTATCCATTTTTGGAAATGATAAGTTCAACTCTGCATGCATAAAGACACCCACAAATTTCATGCAATTGAAGAAACACACAACAAAAAATATAGCTAATTTTTTTATACTTAAAAGCACACACGAGCATACATACTTTCCTGTAAAATGGCAATATCTATTCCATTGCACCTGCTCAAAATGCTTGCAATAAATCATACAAGGTAACAGTAGAGGAGAATGTTCAAAAGTTTAGAGAGTATGTATTACACACTGTAAATCTCATGTAGTAACCAAACTGGGCAAGAAATTTGACAAGTTAAACTATTAAAACAAGAGGAGTACGATTTAGAGGAAAAATCAATTTCAAAATAGAAAAGTATTACTTCCTAAACAGGAAAAGTTTGGACCTACATATACCTAGGAAAAAAAGACATTTATTCAAGATGAACCAACAAGTGACTTCACAAAACACCAGGTATTATTCAGCTTTGAAGTGTGGAGAAAATAATACATGAATCAGAAAAACCTTTTCAACAATTTCTGTTGACCATGGGAAAAAATATTTTTGGTAGGATGTGTAAGTCATTTCTCTATTTCCTCAGGAATTGATGTATATGAATGGCTCTATATTTAACAATAAAGAACCACGCAGTTTAAGGGCAGCCAGGAGGCTCCCCAGTTATCGCAGACCTGCAGTAGAAGAGCTGGGAGCGCTACTGCTTCATGTTCCTCCCCTATCCCAGAATACAGAGATCTCCTAAAGATCTGTCAGTGCAAACAAGGGCAAAATACAAATTGCTTGTGAACTCTCAAGACTATAGAGTAGAGAAAACCATAACTATAGCTTTGTTGTTCTCCTTTCACTTATTGTAAAGCTGGCATTCACCATGAAAACATTAGCAGCCTGAGTGTTAAGACGCTAGCAGCTCTCTCAAGTTCACTTTTCCAAATAGTTAAGTTCATTCCTTTGGGGGCAATTTACATGTATGTTTAATAAGTTTAAATCTTTGGATCTTTCCTTAGGACAAGGATTGGGAGCCTGATAAATTGAGCTTTTAGTTTTTAACAGAGGCTGAAATCCGGATGATGCTCTCCATTGCTGACTCACCAGAACATTTTGTTTTTGTGTTGAGATTTCATGGCATTTAGCGCAGCTCTGCTCCTAACTCAGATGCCTTTAGCTAAATATACCTGTAAATAATTATTTTCAAAGGATAACTGATAATTCTGACAACCGTAAGGTTTTCCATAATACAGGAACATAAACTTGAGGTTTGGAAAATCTCCAGGAATGGGCTTTCAAAGTGCCTATCGTATTGAAGTTTATTATTGAAATGCTCTCATGCTAAGTGGGTTATTATTTCCACCACAGAAGAGACAGGGATCAGATCACCTCTTGCTGCATACCCTCATTATAATGGCATCATCTAGCGCACCTTGGCTAATTTGATGGACCTATCTATCTCTATTCACTGCAGGAATTTCCATAAAAAGTGTCAATTTCTTTTAGCAAATGTGACAGTTATGAATATTTTTATCTGTAGATCTCTGTGTAACTCTGGCTTTCCAGAAAATAGGTAAAAACCAACTCAAAAGATATTTTGCTATAAGCCTGTGGCCCTTCCAAGGACACCTGGTTTAAAACAAGTCACAGAGCAGTTCTGTAAATGAAGTGGATGCCTTCAAAAATGCATTTTGATAGGTATTTGGAGCTAGAAATAACACAATCAAGTGTAGAGATGCTATCTACAAAGAATTATCACAACTACCCTATTTTCCGCAATGCTCCCTTGACACCTGCCATCCTATAAAAAGGTGCTCATGCCTTACTTGCAACAGGCCAGAGAAGAAATCATTTAAAACCAAAATTTTTTAAAGCTGAGTTAGTACTCTGGCAGATCTAGTGCAGTCTAAGCTTGAAACAGAGCCATTGTCACCTGCATTTCCTGATTCACTGTCCAAGATGGTAGGAAAGGATGTGCCTTAAATCTTACTGTCTACCATGGCCTGTGAAATAATAGTAATGATGACAACAATAACCATGTTAATTGTAGACATACTGGTACTTATGGGGTTGGTAGATGCTGTGGACTGGCTATGAATGCCCTCTTGAAATTCAACAAAACTTGATGGATTTGGGGATTTACACACAAGTATATGAATTTGAGGTGTACAGATTTCAAGACACAACCTTTGGGAGGCAAGTAGAAATGTTTTCATAATGAAGACTTTGTGATGGGACTAGTTATCTCATAAGAAAATCACTTTCTCTCATGCTCTTACAATACCCCTCCCCTGAGATCTCTTATGCACGGAGGTATGGACATGTAAGGAAACAGAGAAATAATATCCTTACGCAAATCATGAGGGGAACCCTCACCAAGAATGAAAATGGCCAAAAACCTCATCTAGAACTTCCAGTCACAAGAACAGCAAGAAATGTATTTCTGTTGTTTAATCCTTCTGGTTAATATTGAACAGCAGTCCAACTAGACTAAGGGAGGAAGAATCTGGTTCTTCACTTTGCAGTGGAGAAACATCAGCTTCTGCTTGTAGCCTTCCTCTTCTATCCTCATGAGTCGTCAAGGGAGCAAAAAGTCTTTCTTGCCACAAGAGTGTAGAGAAAGGAACTAAGATCATGTAACTGGCAAGTATATAGGATCTTTTCTCCAGATCCAGAGCCTGTCTATGCACACAATGCTGTGTGGCAGCAGACATACTTCGAAGGGAATCTTTGGAGTCCAGAGTTCTAGGTGAGGAATTATACTAATTCAGGAATACATTTTTACCACTCATTTAGTTTCAAATATAAAGCCATGTGTCCATCTGTTTCTCCTCCTTTTTGTTTTAAAGATTTATTTCATTTTTATTGGAAAGGCATATATACAGAGAGGAGGAGAGACAGAGTGGAAGATCTCATTGAAATAGTTCTGGGAACACCTTGAAAACTGTATATGATTTGTGATATGTCTTAGCAGACTTTTTGCTAATCTATGCATCAATGCATGGAAGGGACTCAGTTCCTCTTTTCTATTTACAACAGTATTCTGTAGCCCTCTCCAATACGAAAAGGAATGAGATCAACAAAGTTGCTTGCTGTGAAAGAGACTGGCAAAAAGCAGCAGGCTTCCTAACTAGTAATGCTAACTTTCATTCACATGGAAATTCTGAGGCTATGAGCAGAAGGTTGTCACCAAAGCTAGACAGGTGGACTGTCCAAGATTATTAAAGGTCTAACTCAACAGTAATTATGGCTATTATTTTTCCTTACTGAGAAAGTAAATGAGAATTTAACTGACAGCACCAGTGTGCAAGGTTTGGCTACCATGAAGCCTGCCATGTAATGAAGCATAACCAATTTATTACTCCACCCAAACACAAACTACGATATTGCTACAACACACCCATTCAAAAGTTTCACAATGTGGAACATAAGCAGGCATGTAATCTCCTACATCTCTTGGCACATTCTTAATTTCAGTTTGTGCTTTCTCTTAATAAAGTTTTATATTAGGATAACACAAAAATGTCAGTGAGTAGGGAATAAGATTGGGCTTCCACATCTAAAAGGATTTCAATTTTTACTTAAGGTAATGTAGCAGGCAAGTCAGGATATTCTGCAGTAACAAAGGTCAATAAGCCATATATGGAAGACAGTGAGTGTGGGGAGAATTAATTAATGCAAAAAGAAACTACTGAGAAAGAACCATTCAAAGAAAAAGACTAAGAGTGATAGTTTTATGCATCTATTCCAAGAGGATTTCATATCTCTAACAGAATTATTTTCTTTCAATGTTCTTGCTGGAAGGCTGATTAAAAATAAACTCTGTATCTAAAACCCTCATTTGTTCAAGTGACAAAGAATATGGTGGGTATTATCTGTTGATTTTGTCAACGAAATATTTCTAGAAGAAAATATGTTGTGGCAGGCACTATGATGTAACAGCTGAAGCCACTGCCTGCAGTTTTGGCATGCCATATGAGCACCTGCTTGTGTTCCAGTTGCTTCATTTCTGGTCCAAGTCCATAACAATCCAGGAAAAGCAATAGAAAAATGGTTCAAGAGCTTGAACTCCTGTAACACAGGTGGGAAACCTGGAAGAAGCTCTTGGCTCCCAGTTTTGAATTGACCCAGGGCTGCTTGTTGTCACCATTTGGAGTGAGCCAACGTATGGAGCAACTCTCTGTCTTTGCCCCTCTCTCTCTAGCTCTTTAAAATAGTTTTATTTTTTTTTTCAAGAAACTGTTAAGGACAGCACTTTTTTTTTAACATTAGGATTGCTCAACATATATACTTTGTGTGTGTTCCTGAACAAGTATTAATGACTACAGAGATAATTTCAAAAAATTGACTTAAAAATCAATCATGTATTAAATGTTTATCTAAGTTATGTTAATAATTTAGACAGAAAAATCAGCAGATGGAGAGAGAATAAATATGGGAGAGATATTTCAACCTGCTTGTTCATTTCCTAAATAATTGTCACATCCAGGACAGGGACAAATCAAAACGAAGAGCTTGAAACTATTCCAATCTCCCACATGGATGGTACGAGCCAAAGTAATTGTACAGTCAACTTATCTGAAGGTTCATTAGCAGAAGCGGTGTAGCCAGGACTGAAATTAGCCCTGCATTTTGGGATCAGGCATGCCAAGTGGAGATGTTATCTACTGCACCACAATGCTTGCCTCTCCACATTTTGTTTTTCAAGATCCGCTCCCACAGCTTAGCAGATAGCTACTTGTTCTTCGGTACAGAGTGAATGTTTTTAAATGCTTTTCCCCCTGAGTGACATAATTAGCCTTATTTTACTCTTACTGCCTCATCTATATCTTCTAACATATCATTTTCAAGTATTTTTAAATTTATTATTTCTTATTAATTTAGTAATATAGCTTCCTTCCAAATTTATTGTAAGTTCTTTGTAGAGTAATTCATAGTACATCGATTTTTTTGTACCACCAAATGCACAGGACAATGCTGAGCCCATAAAAGTCCCATTAAAATTGCTGTATATTGATTGTCTGATGTGTTCAGAAATCTAGAGCAGAGGGATCACATATTATCTGCTTTGTGGAGGATTATCGATCTTGTTTCAAGTGCTATTGATGTGAAGGACAAAATATCTGCTACAACTGATTATGAATATATACCCATTTTTCCTAATAGCGTTCAAAACTTTAAATTTAGAAGCTAGCTCAAAAATTTCTTCGAGTAGTTATCTCAGTTTCCTCATATGCATAGGAAGCATTTAAAATCACAGCTGTTTGGTAGCTAGATTAAAACTACAGCTTGTTGATAGATCAGAATTTGTACATAGGTATCCTTATTCTTGCTGCAAATATGGATCCCTGTGATTTTATTGTACTAATATGCCTCCCATAGCATAAAAGCTATGATATTTGGAAACTTAAAATATTTTTTAAATCAAATAAAAGTTTTTATAATCACATCTCTGGAAAGTAGTCAACATTTTTGTACACATTGCTGTTGTATTTTCCCTTATATATTATTTTTAAATGTTCAAATTATTTTTTCCAGTGGTTACCATGGTTTTGATTTTCTTGATTATGACAAAATAGGTGGTCAGAACAAGCCTTTGGCTCATTCTGATGGGTTTTAAGTTATTTTGTAGGAGGCAGGTGTTTGTTACATTATTTGTAATGTTGCTTAGCACACCTGCACCTGATCTCAGAGTTCCTGATTTTGAATTTTAGCAGCCTGGTAATGTACACACTGGGAGATATCAAGCAATGACTTAAACAGTCATGGCAATCCACAAGAGAAACCCATATTGATCTTCCAGCTCCCAGCTTTGGCCCAGTTCTACTCTAGGTGTTAAGAGTATTTGGGACTAATTCAGTGGGTCAGAGATCTCTTCATATCTCTATGTACCTTTCACTGAATGAAACATAAAGGCAAAGTTATTTAAAAACAAATACTATACCACTGGAAACCCCATATATTCAAGATTCAAGTACTGCTCTAACCCAAGGAGAAATGAGCAGGTTTGACTTTCACTTGTTGTCACCTCATACCCTGAGCTTCAGAGACATTTCAGAATAACTCGAGAGCTGTGAGAACTAGGTTTAAAAGCCACCGTGGCGTGGGGTCTGTAGCTGATGTATGCTGATAAGGTTGGCAGCCCCTGTTCTGATCTTTATACAGGAGTTCCTTTCTTTGCCTACATTCACTTTGCATGGAAAAATGCTGCTGAGGCTGAGCTTGGCCTGTAGCCATAGAAAGTGTTCTGTTGTCAAGGGCATAGAGGCAGTTTCTCCTTCAGGGAACATGGCACTTACAGAAGAGACAAAAAGAAGGTTTTAATACAAGCATATCTCTCTGAGATAAAAGGTATACAACTCCCACATTTTACCTTAAGTATTTTGCCTTGAAATTCCAGTAAGATTAATAAAATATTTCACAACTATTTCTGCCTGTCCTTAAAAATGATGGGACCCTAAATCTTAGATTTTCTTAAATTACATAACTAGTATTAATTCAACAGTACTTAATGGTGGAATCTTTGTTTACAAAACAGTATTTAGGATATTTTAAACATATATTGCTTGCTTTAACATCTTGTCCATGAACCACTTATGCTTGATAATCACAGTTCAATTTACATGTAATCAGGATGACATATTACAAATGTAGATCACTAAATCCCTTTCTGACCACTAACCAAGCATCATAGTCGTTAATCAATTTTAAATTAAAGACATTTATAGTAAAACACATACCAATTAAGATCAATTAGTAATATAAGATGTGTGGACCTGAGAGGTAAATAACATTTTTGTGGGCAGACATGGTGACTCGGGTGGTTAAGCTTCTGGTTCAGAGGTTCCTACGCCATATCAGAGTGCTGGGGATTGAGTCTCACCTCTGCGTACTGATCTAACATGCTAGGATACAGCACAAGATGCCTAAACACTTAAATTCCTGCCACCCAAAGGGAAAAATAGAATAAACTTCCTGATTCTTGCCTTTGAACTGTTCCATATTTGGCTGCTGTGGGTATTTAGACAACCAGTAGACTAAAGATTCATATTATTTCTCAACTCCCTTCCTTCTTTCTTATTCTCCCTCATCTCCTATGTTTTAAATTAAAAAAAAAACAAGTTTCTTTTTGAAATAATGTCATTTAATAATCAGTTTAAGTTACTCAACATTTCTGTATTTCCAGCAGAAGGTACGTATTTATATGTATCATTTAGTTTAGCACATAAAGAAGTAGCTCTGTAAAGATTCTCTGACTGACTTGAGCTGTGTACTGAAAATATGCCTTCCTTCTAAGAAAGTAAACACATTGCTAAGTTCATCTCAAGCTCAGCACCAAACTAAAAAGGAAATACGCCTCCTAAATGAAGAAATGAGTGCCTGAGAAAACCTTAGACTAAAAAAAGATCATAAACCTAATTAATTCTTCAGATTTTTGCATCCTCTCTAAAACCATCTAAACATTGTGAATAAATTTTTTTAAAAAACTATTAAACAGAAGTTGAGAATGGGAATTAAAAACATAAATTATGATGCCACTTGTGACCACTGCATCCTGCATGGGAGTGGCCTGGGTTTGAGTCCTGTCTCTGCTGCTGACTCCCACTTCACAGGAATGCAGAGTTGGAAAGTCTGATGTGGATAGCTTGAATATTTGGGCTCCTGCCACTCAAATGGCAGATGCTTGTAGATTCCTTCCTATCTGGCTTTTTCTTGCCTCAGTTCTGGCTGTCTGGGGCATTTGCAGAGTGAACAAGTGGAACTGTAATCAATCTCTCCATCTCCTTCTCTTTCCCTTCTTCCCTCCATCCATCTCTCTGGCTTGGAAATAACTAAAACACATGACAAAATTTAAAATAGCAATAGGTTTAAAACAACAATCTGATGCCACCTCTCTTTCTAGTAGGTCTTTCATATTTCAAAAACCATGACTATTTGAGACTTTGGGAAAATTCTTGACACTAAAATATGAATGTAAATTGCTTGTACTCATACCTTCTAAAATAAGTGTAATCAAAACGGCAAGCAATAACAAGTATTGGCAAGACTCTGTAGAAATTTGAATCCTCCTAAACAGTTTCTTTGAATATTAATCCCTCTAAATCTAATAGAGATTGAGCAGAGGGTTCGTTGATTCCATTCTTACATATGAGCATATGTAGAAGTGAAAACAAATATTACTTAAAAAGTTCACAATAGCATGACCCATCATAACTAAAAACAAACTGAATAAAGCCTTGTGTTGATTAATGAAAGTGCTATAACCATATGCTGGAAATTGTTCAGGCATACACGGAAGTAAAGTGCTGTCACAATGCAAACAAACTTTTGAAACACTCAAGCTAAGAAACATTCTTTTTGTTTAAACTGTATGTTCACAATAGCAAATTCTTATAGACAAACTATTAGTGGTTACTTAAGCCTGTGAGGATTAAGGGAAAGTTGAAAGTGATTGCCAGTGGGTAACGATTTCTTTTGAGGGTGACAAAAATGGCACGAAAGGATTATGGTGAGACCAGCATGGTAGCACAGCATGTAAAGCTGTCCCCTGAAACCTTGGCATTCGTTTTGGGTACCTGTTAAAGTACCACTCTTTCACACCCTCTACCCAGCTGATAGTGAAGGAAAAGCAGACGAGCATGGTCCAAGTGCCTGAATCTTTGTCATCCATCTGGGAGATCCAGATAGAGCTTGTGGTTTTGGTCTGACCCAGCCCTGGCCTTTATAGCAATTTGAAAGTGAACCAGTGCATAGAAGTGCGTTCTCTCTCTTTCTCTCGCTCTCTTCTTCTCTCACTTTTTCAAATAAATGAGTAAATCTTTTATTTAAAGGAAAAGATTATGGCAACGAATGTACAAGTCTAACTGTACCCAAAAAATCCACAAAATTGTTTTTTTAAAATTGAGGGACAATGTATAGGAATGCAACTTTGGTCAATTCTAGCAGTCTCTAACTAAAGTTTCATTTACTTGTCCCCAGTTAGTGCCAAAAATTCAAAGGCAAATTAATCTTATCAACCACACAAAGTTATCCAGAATTTAAGATGTTTGTTATGTCAGTTTATCCAGTTCTTAGATGCTTATTACCCTACAATGAACAGTAATGTCTTGCAAAGATTTAATGTGAATTTTCGTTTCAGCCTCACATCAGAATCTGACATTGTTTATATCATATAATGGTTTGGAGACATTTTTCCTTCTTAAGTTCTTTAAAGAAAAGCCAAGAAGAAGAACAAAGCTGTTTTGTCAGATGCTTGTTTGATTTGTTTCATAACCTTTAGACCATCTTCAAGGCTTCACACTTGTGATTCAAGTCCAAATATTCTTTGTGATTTGAAAAACCAAGTTTTCATCTATACTAGAGCTTGTTGTCAATTTAAATAGCTGGAATCTCAAAATCCATTAGAATTTCTCCACAAGAAATCATCACTGAAGCTTTTTTGAAAGTTCATCATTATAGATTAAAACTACAAATTATTTTGTGAATTATTTTTAGAATATTTTAAAATTGTAAGTGTTCTTAGTTGACCTGAATATGAGTTAGTTATGATTAAGGATAGATTTCAGTTTTGACTGGATTAAATAAATCTATGAAAATTTTGACATGTGGTAAGTTACATATTTTATAAAAAGATTGAGATATAACAGTGCCAGGGTCAAATATCAATTGTTGCCTAAGTGGTTTGGACAAAGTAAGGTTTATCCTAAAGCTAGGAAGAAGTCTGTTTATCTTACAAACATCTGATGAAAAAATATCAAATGAAACTAATCAACATTAAATCTCTACAGTCATCACTAAGACTGCATGTAAAGCTGTCCCCCGAAACCTTGGCATTCCTTTTGGGTGCCTGTTAAAGTACTACTCTGCCACATCCTCTACCCAGCTGAGTCAACTTTCATTCAAATTATGCTGATAGTATTTAATAATTTTTTAAAAAAATATTTATTTGTATTACAAAAGCAGACTTGCAGAGAACAGGAGAGACAAAGATCTATTGGTTCACTCCCCAAATGACCACAACGGCTGAAACTGAGCCAGTATGAAATAAGGTGCCATGAGCTTCTTCCAGGTCCTCCACACCGGTATAAGAGCCCAAGGATTTTGAGCCATCCTCCTCCTCTGATATCCCAGGAAATAAGGAGGGAACTGGAAGGGAAGTGGAGCAGGTAGGACACAAACCAGCCTATCTGGAATGCTGGCACTAGCAGCAGAGGATTATTCAGTTGAGCCATCATACCTGTCCCAAGAATGTTGGCACCAAAAATTTGATATCCCAGAGATTGCTATTCGGACTTGCTGAAAGGCCTTGGACCTGCTTCAGAATCAAGCTCCCTTTGACCTTCTTTTTTTTTTTTGCTTTTCCCTCTCAGTTTTAGGAGCAGTTTTGCACAAATTTTCCTTTTTTGCTGGAATGTCAAACTTGCTGAACAATTAATAAATGAGCTCTGGCCAGTCCCCTGAATTTTTATGAACTGAACTCATATTGCAAGGACGAATGAAGTCTATCAACACATCTATCTATGCTTTTATCACATGTCATTGACCTCTTAGTTTCAAAGAGAATAATTTACCATTATGTTTCATTGTTCTTCTGCTGTTCCAACAGACTTTTTCCAAGGCTGCTCTATGTCTATGTTCTCCATTGATTCCCTCTCCCATCCTACCCCACCTCCCTGCCCAGCAAATCTTTTGGTTTCCCTTGAAAGTTTTATTCTCCTCTTACTTTTTCTTGGCCTTTTAGATAATCAGATATCACTGGTTTTCTCTTGTGCTGTGAATTCCCATTTTTCTCCTGTTAATAAATTTGTTTATCTTTTCTCCTATATAATTTGTGTAGATTTTAATCTAGTGAACTTGCAAAGAGTGGGAGGGACATTTGTCTTTGCTCTTGCTAAAGCAATGTTTGCTTTTCTCAATAACAGCAAATGCATGAAAAAAAAAAAAACACAAGGATTTAGCCATTAGCCATTAGCCCATTGTCTCAGGTCCAAAAGGGAAATTTTTTTATCAAACTTTAATTACCTTGGACTGTAGAGCAGTTACAATCAGAGGAATTATATTTCAGGTTTATCCTGGAATGTGAGGCTTGGAACCTAAAAATCATTATAAATTTCTACATAATGGGTGTGACACATGATTTCTGTTTACAGATCCTAGACTACCTTGAGAAAGTGGTAGCCAACATGAGTCTATTAAAACCAGATGTTCAACAATCCTGAAGTGCATGGTAGGACATGCGGCTTCTCATTTCTCGATGCTTTTCTAAGCCTTCCCTCCCGCCATCCACATCACCTAGCTGCACATACAGTAGACACAGGGACCACCTTCAAACTCCCCTCTTCTCAGGAGCAAATAGGCTGACACATCAGTTACAGAACACAGTATTCCCAAGTTACGTATATTATGTCTTATTCTGAGTAGCCTATATCTACTTAATAGTCTCTGTGTGTTTACCTTAATCACAGTAGGTTGATTAACAAGAGCAGTTTGATTTCCCATAAGTAATATTTCATTAGAAACTAAAAGCTTCGGGCCCGGCGCGGTGGCGCAAGTGGTTAAAGGTCCTCACCTTGCACGCCCAGGATCCCATATGGGCGCCGGTTCTAATCCCGGCAGCCCCGCTTCCCTTCCAGCTCCCTGCCTGTGGCCTGGGAAAGCAGTCGAGGACAGCCCAAAGCTTTGGGAACCTGCACCCGCGTGGGAGACCTGGAAGAGGCTCCTGGCTTCAGATTGGCATAGCATCAGCCGTTGCATTCACTCGGGGAGTGAATCATCGGGCGGAAGATCTTCCTCTTTGTCTCTCCTCTCTGTATATCCGCCTTTCCAATAAAAAATAATAAAAACAAAATCTTAAAAAAAAAAAAAGAAAGAAACTAAAAGCTTCTAGAAGCCGGGCGCAATGGGTTCAATGGCTAAACCATCATGTTGCAAAAGCCTGCAATATAGACACTGATTTGTGTCCAGGCTGTTCACTTCCCTTCCAGCTCCCTGCTTATGGCCTGGGAAGGCAGTAGAGGATGACTCAAGGCCTTGGAACCCTGCATTCAAGGAGATCCTGGCTGCTGATTTCAGACTGGCTCAGCTCCAGGCCTTGTAGCCCTTTGGGGAGTGAATCAGCAGATAGAAGATCTTTCCCTCTCTGTCTCTCCTTCTCTCTATAAATCTGATCTTCCTTTCTGATAAAAATAAATTTTCAAAAAAAAAGTGGGGGAGAAAGAAGTTTTCAGTATACTCATTGCAAAAACATCATACCAAATATTGTAAAAAGCAAAATTCCTGTATTATATCAGTAACCAGAACAAGTATTAACCTTAATGAATTTTTACTGATTTTTTAGTTATATATGCTTAAAATACATAAGTATACAACATTTTGTTATTTTTAACTCATTTATCATGAACTTTAATAATGCAAATAAATAGAATCTATTATGAGATATTATATAAATATACTATTTATAATATATTTAACCAAACCTCTACATTTGAGTATATCAAGGTTAATTCAAAGTAGTTATTGCTGTAAAACAACATAGGCACTGCACTTGTAAATACACGTTATGTCAATCGGATAGATTTCAAGTGGGTTTGCTAAGAAAACACAATTGTATTAAAAGTCGATATGTTTTTCAAACTGCAGTTCCCTATACCTACAAACCTAAATCATGCAAAAACAATTATAACAATTTAAACCACATTAAAAAGGAATTAATATGCAGGAGTCTATTATGCACTGTAAAGCAATTATCTTCATGTCATTTTTTTATATAGTAACACTGATTTATGTTTTAAGACTGCAAGAATACCATGCTCTCAGGAAAGGTGCCCACATCTCTGTCCTGGAGGGTGCTACAGTGTATTTAAAGGAGGGAGGACCAAGGATTTAGAGCACCTTGTTATCTGATTTTCCTACTATTTGATATTGGCATATTTAGTTTATTTGATATTGGCATATTTAGTTGACCTATTCTGTGCCTCAGAAGATTTGTAAGTAGCATGAGAATAATTTCAACTATTATATCGTGAGGACTAAACGAATCACGTAAGAAAATATTCAGCACATTCCTAAAAATACAAAGAACATAACTCTTAGTCAATTTCAAATAAAGTGATTCCTCAAGCCTTTAATCATTTTTGCATACACAACTGCTACGATTCTAGCATTCACCTCATTTGACTATGTTCTGCAAAACAATCCGGAAAAAAGCAGGTTCTGTCCAAACTGCTGCAACTCAATGGCCTCTCTCTCCTTTAAGTGCCTCATCAGCAATATGGAAAATGTAATACCCATTTCACTGGGTAGTTGTAAGAGTTAAAGGATGGAATTTAAAACACTGTGTATTGCAGCAAGACCTAACGCTCACTCATCTTGGTACTGTTGATGATGGGTAGCAAAGATATCTACTCAACTGTCTTTACAAACCACTGAAACCATACAAAAAATTACAGGTTAAATCAAGGCAAACATGTGGTATCTAATCTTTTGGGATTCACTCATTTCCCTTAGCATTATAGTTTCCAGTTGTATGGTTGTTTGTTATTTTTTGAACCTGTCATTGATACTGTCTCAACCCAGAGGTTTCGAAGAATGGAACTTGCATTATTTTTAACATATTGTTTACCCAATACTATGTCAATTAATTCCATAATGTTGTATATTGATATTGAGGCCTTGTTGGGGCTTTTAACTGACCGGATCTTTACTCTGTTAGACCTATCTTCAGACCATAGAAGGTCTCCCCAAGAGGCCACTGAACTTATCTGGACAATAAGACACTGAACTTCATGCTAGGCATGTGTTTGCAAGCAATGAATCTCAACTGAACTTGAATTATGGTTATGCAACAAGGTGGAGGAATCCACCATGGGGGGAGGGGTATGGGAGGGGTGGGGGGAATCCCCAGCGCCTATAAAACTGTACTACATAATACAATGTAAGCAACAATAAAAAAAAAATAAAATGAATGAATTTGTATATATTCAAAAAAAAAAAAACAACAAACCACTGAAACCATTCAGTATTAATTGCTTCTTCTTTTTTTTTTTTTTTTTTTTTTTGCTCTTCTTTTTGGTGATACGCTGCAAGAAAAGACCTACTACAAATCTTGAAGCATACTAGCTTCTTCTCACATGGAAACTTATGAAGAAAAAATGATCTTTTGGGACAGTACTATGGCTTATCAGGCTTAGCTGGCCTATGATGTCAGCACCCCTTATGAGTACTGTCATGTTACTATTTCAGTGCTACTTCCTGCTAATACGCCTGGGGAAGCAGAAGGTGGCCCACGCACTCAGACATCTGCACTCACGTGGGTGACTTGGATGGAATTTTAGGCTCTTGGTTTTGGCCCAGCACAGCCTGGTTGTTGTGGCCATTTGAGGTGAACTAGTGGATAGAAGATCTTTTTCTCCTCTCTGGTTCTTTCTCAAAATCCATCTTTTAAACACAGATATTAAAAAAAAAGCCTTACTGAGAACAATCAGCTCCTTACTAAGACATATGAAAAACACATATAGTAACATGTAAATAGACTACTATGGAATTGTCATAATTAACCAGAAAATTCGCAAACAGAAATTTCATTAGAGTAATAAAGCAATCAGTTTCTAACTAGATAATTCTCATATCAAAAAGAAAGGAATCTGAAAAGTCCATACTTTCAATAAAATCTTTTACTTCCCAAAAGAAATTTTAGATTCATAATTAAAACAATTACAAACCGGGGCCCAGTGTAATGGCCTAATGGATAAATCTTTCCCTTGCAACCACCAGGATACCAGCTGCTCCACTTACCATCCAGCTCTCTGCTGGTGGCCTGGGAAAGCAGTGGAGGAAGGCCCAATGCCTTGGGACCCTGTATCCTAGTGGAGGAACCAGAAGAGACTCTGGGTTCCTCACTTTGGTTCTACTCAATTCTGGCCATTATGGCCAGTTGAGGAGTGAATCAGCGGATGAAGATCTTTCTGTCTTTCCTCCTCTCTGAATATCTGCCCATCCAATAAAAAATAAATTAAAAATCTTTTTTTTTTAAACTACATTTTTTAAAAAAAATTCTAACTTTACACTGATGTAAAGAAACATATATGACACATTTTAAAAATATTTATTAATTTATTTTTATTGGAAAGTGATATACAGATAGAACGAGAGATGGAAAACAAGATTTCTCCTTCTGCTGATTCACTCTCCAATGGGTCGCAACAGCTGGAGTGGAGCCAATCTGAAAGCAGGAGCCAGGAGCCTCTTCCAGGTCTCCCACACCGGTGGAGGGTCTCAAGCCTTTGGGCCATTGTCTGCTTTCCCAGGTCCCAAGCAGGGAACTGGATGGGAAGCGGGTCTGCCAGGATATAAACCTGTACCCATATGGGATCCCAGTGTGCAAGGCAAAGATTTCAGCCACTAGACTACAGTGCTGGGCCAAAGTACATTTTTTTAAATAATTTCTTGTTTCATGCATAACAACTAAGTATTTGACAACCATTATTTAATATTCCAAAACCATGGTCATTGATATTTAAAGAGCCATGACTATATCATCATAAATCACACTTGTATTTGCTCAATTACTTGGTAAGCTTGAATGCATAATGACATGCAATCTAAGTCATTATATTAAAAAAAAAAGTGATTGTAGCATTCAAATGTCTCTAAAACTTGGATTAACTGTCTTTATGGAAGAAAAAAAAATAAAATACCAATTTATTTATGGAAATGTTGTCCTTGTAAAGGTCAGGGGTGAATCCCTGAGGAATCAGCTGCTTAGCTGGTCCAATAAATTGCTTTCACCCTTTTACTTTCTCATTTTGAACTGCAATGGAACTGGCCCACGGGACAAAATGCACTAATGAGGACTGTCTCTATGTTGTAATACAAGACAAGCGATGGATGGCTGAGCAGAGCAGCAGTATAATTACAAACATGAACCAAAATATACTGTGGACCAGGCTCCCTGTTTCAAGAATTGTTCCTGCCAAAGGAAGCTTAATTGTCTGGATAAAAATCCCAGGTTTGCCTTGGTATATGTGGTCTCACCTGCCTTCTCCTGACATTTTAGAACTTGGATTTATTCATGCAACAGTGATATGACTTATGTGAAAAATGTATTCCAAGTAATTTCTGGGTGTGGTAAATAGCGTGAGTATTATATGACCATAAAAGTAGAAGCACTCCATGACTTCATCTAATGGATTAATATGCCAAAGGTACAATGTTGTTATCATCATTGCTTAAAGGAATAACATATACAATGTTATAATTTTTATTTTATTAATTTGTCATCAAAATCTCTAATTTCTGCAGAACAGTTTGAAGCATGTTGTAGTAAATGCATTGACTCAGAAAGTTCAACTCGGTATGAACACGCACAGATTAATGCAGAAATGTATATGTATCATAGAATCAAAGATATAATATGCACTAAAAGATTCCCTAGTTATGAATTTCCCAAGATTCAGTCAACTTTCACTTGGCATTGCAAGAGTTATTTTTTTATTATCTAAAATATTGTGGATTCAGATTAGGTATTTGGTTTACTCTATTTTCTTTCACACGGTTCTTTTGATATTACTATGGATGGAAAACAGGGCAGAAAAAATTGTCTGACAGGTCAGCGTTGGAAGCTCTTTAGTGTATTTATGGTCAAGGCTGGCAGTTTAGACAGGAGGAAAGCACATAGGATTAGTGGGAGATCAGGGACTGAGACCACGCCAAAAACAAACAAACAAACAAACAAACAAAATAACTTCATGGCACTTAATAATTGGGGATATTCCAGGTCCTGGACAGCAACGGGTGGCAGAGCAGGTGAGGGTGGGTAGTCAGAGTATAAAAATGTGATGTCATTTTCAAATGCAGAATCCATTTCTGCTAAGTGAAAAAGACCCTCACCACATTTGGTATACGCAGTGCAAAAGTTACCTTATCCTTCTGGAACTTTCTGAACAAATAGATTTATATATTTCATTCCTTAGGGATTTGCAGCTACTCTTTTTCCAGGAGTTTCAGCACGACATTTGAAGAAATGGTTCACCTTCTTTATGCTAGAGCTGATTTGTTAAGTGACTTTCTCTCCAGTCTATAGGACTGAGTTTTAACAGAGCTGGAAGCCTAACTATTCTACCTAAATAAACTTTATCTATAAAACAATAGACCATTTTATAATACAGGAAAGGACTAAATATCATGAAATAACTGCAAAAAATTGCATTCCAGTATTAGTAACTAGTCAATCTCCTCCCATCAACACACTACCCCATGTCGTTAATCTAAAGCAACTGTCTCTTACATCTAACACTGAAGTAAGAAAAATTTCATGATTTCAAATTCAAAATGGTATTTCTAATGAAATACATCCAAAGATCCAATGTCCATAAGTATTTGATTAGATCAAACTTAAAATGTTGGAGTATGAAGGATTCCTTCACCTTTGGTTCCCTGGACCAAATGTTTCTGCTCATCCAAAGAACATGATAACTGCTTTGTCTTGCAGCTCTCAAGTAATAGAAAGGCGAAGTATGACTGAAGCAAAGGCAGAGAGGTAGGTCTAGCATTGGCTGTTGTGAAGACTGGTAACTTGAACCAGTCACAGAAAACCATCAATGAAAGTAGGCTGAGAAACTAACCAAACGAATGGTCTTGGATGAACAAGAGATCTTTTCTGTTGCACATAGACATGAAGAATCAAGGCTATTTATCTGCTGGTCAATATGTCTCCCTAATCATTTACAATGAAAATAATGGAAAGCTCTTCTATTTCGGCAGTTTCATATGTGAGTTTGCATGAAACTATGCTTAGGAAACGATTGCCAAATTTGTATAATGATTAGAATTCAAGATGATTAATGAATGATAGTATGAAGTTCAAAACTTTACCTGATTCATTTTACCTTGTTCATTTTAACTCAGACCATCTGTTTCCCTGGACGTATATAAGAATTAGTGAAGTTTCTATCTCACAAGTAGTAATCACGATAATTCTGGTTTTCTCTTCCCCACTTCACTGCCCTTATATTGTTTCAAGATGAACACCATGTTTCCTTTGCCATGAAATGTGTCATAAGCTCCTAGTCCAGCCAGCTGCCGTTATATTATCAAGATCCTTTGTGCCCCACCATCCTTCCTTGAATTTAATTTCTCCTTAACCTTTCTTCTATTTCATATTTTTAACTGATTATGCTCAGTTCGCTTGCTTGAGATGTAGCTCCTTACTCACCTATATGCTGTCTATTGCTCGACCTTTTCAAATTAACCTACTTAGCTTCACTTCTTTTTCAAAGAAATTCAATATCCAGTATTTTTATACCAATTAAAGAAAAAGTAGCTGTATCAAATAGTACCTTCCCATGATTAGTCTTATGGGAATTTGCTACATGAATCAAATTGAGAATGAAGATTTTAAGCAGACGTGGATGGGAGAACATGAGCCTAGATACTGGTAAGATATGTCACCTGAGCTCTATAATATGGAGAAAATCAACAATTTGTTGACATCGTAAAGAGTGAATCTATTGTTATCTGATTTTATTGCTATCATTTTCATAAAGGCAATTGACATGAAGAGGTAAAAAATAATTATGATAAAAACTCAAGTATTCTTTAGAATCTCTTTTATGTAAAAGAATCAAAGTATCACTGGAGTTTACTTTAGGACAAGAGCTAAAAAATATTTTAGGAGAAATTAGAACAAAACAGTATTTGTTGAAATGAAATAACTGTTAAACAGACCTAGATACACACATGCCATATATACTTTTTATTTATGATCAATCCTAACCTGAGTTTTTTCTAATGTAACTACATCTCTATGTAATACTCATACTTCAGGGTCCATGCCTTTTCAAGGGAGTTTTAACACATCCCATAATTCTCACACCATTACACACTACTGGTCTGAACCTTCAGAAAATGTATAATTCTCCCACCAACTACAAGAATTCCCTAAGCTTCTGGCAACTGTCCTATAGAGCTTAGCCTGAACTGGCCCTTGAATCCATTATTCCAAAGCCACAGCCATCATGGGTCCCGCTTGAACGTCAATGTATTTTACCTGGCACTGTCTCCTGACATTTTCACCAATATACCCATTTTCTCTCTGAACAGCATTTTTGTTATTAAGCTTAAGCCTTCTGGCTTATGATCTTCTGTGGGACCTTATTTTTATGTCTTTTGTTGCACAAAACATGGCAACAAAGTGCACACAGTAAGTTGTCATACAGCCTTTTTTATAGAAAGTAGATGTCAACAAGAGAGTCAATAGATACTCAAATTTCTGGGGGACTGCGTTTAAAACAGACAAGTACTGTTTACACACTAGTGGTAGCTAGATATTCATGCTAACCAGCGAGTCTTATGCAGATTGCAAAAGAACATGTTTTAACTCTGAAATAAAATACTTCCCTCTCCTTCAAAATCACTTTACTCTAGCCTTTTATGTCTTTTAAGTAAGAACAGCACAATTCTCCCAGTCGCTCAAGATGGGAACCACAGACTGAAAGTACAATGTTAGTTTTTTGCCCCTCAGTAAGCTTTCAAATTTAATCAAATCTTTAAGAAATATTTCCTACAATCTCCTCCTCTTTGTTTTTCCTGTCCTATTTCAGGTCTCCCCAACTCTTCAGAATATGTCTAAAATCTAAGCAAAATTCAATGTTTTCTTCTTGCTGTTTCACCTTTCTAGTCTATTTGGTAAGCAACTGACAGTGTCATTTGCTCTTCTGATACTTGGAACAGACGCCCATCTTTTTGGTTTCTGTTTTTCAATCTTGTTTCACATGGGTATACAGAGACCATTATGGTGCCAGCTTCCCCCAGTTTCCAAAAATGACAATTACTTACTCCTCTGAATTCCTATGCACTTAATCATTATAGAAGACTGTCTCTCTTTCCTTCCTTCCTCTTCTTATCCCCATCTCTTTCTCTGTCCACTAATTTTTATTTTCCTGGTTGACTGTAATAACCCTGAAGGCAAAAGCAATGATGAATTTAATTGGAATTCTTCCATCATATTTTTACCCATAACTGGATATTAAACATGTTTAAGGGGGGAAAAGGTAATACTTTTGCACCAGCAACTTAACAGATAAATTTGTCCTTGGTGCTCTCAAAGTAAAAGATAGATATACATGGAAATGAACCAAGCAATCAATCAGCATAGCCATATGAGGGGATTTATTTTTTACCCTGTAATATCACTGCCATTACCTGATCACTTTTGTCATAAATGGTTTTGGCTCCACTCTGAATGGATCCAAAAGATATAACATCTCTCTGTTTAAATAGGGCATTTGAAAGAGTCCGGTCTTGTATGAAATTCAAATAGGGTAAGATGGCAAGAAAGGAAGGTTTTGTTCCACAAGTCTAGTCAGTATGACAGTCCCTTTATTACAGTTAAGTTAGTTTAAAACTGCATTTCTCAGTGGAATGTCATGCACTACACACCTTCAGGTAGCCTATTCACACACCTGGTTCCCATCTGATGTAACTTTCTTACTGCCTTAGAAATAACCAACCCACAAGGCACTGAATTAATAAAGATAATTAATATAGAGACTTTTTGTTAATTTACAGTCAATGAATTTTTAAAATCAATTACAGAAGAACAATTTAAGCCAGAATTAGTGGTGGGGAAGCTATATGACATTTTGCCCTTCCAACTAAATGGAGCATTACAACAGGGATTTAAGCAAGCAAGCTCTTCACATCAACAGAGGCTGCTTCTCTGCCAGCCCTGTATTTTTAGCCAGGGAATTTCCAGTGCCTATTTGACAAAGAAAAATAGGGAAAGGGCTTTTTCATAAGAAAAAAAGTAGCATTTATAAAGTGTAGTTTATTGACAGATTTCCAGATGACATCCTTATACAGAGCAATAAAAATGTTTTGAGAATAAAATAGAGACCTTTATAGACAAATATAAAACCATGCTATGGAGACAGATTATCAAGATCTCAGGAATCAGCCTTCAGTAAAGCAGATGTTCTAGAGGAAAACAAAAACCAAAGAAGAATCAAAAATACCAAAGTTCAATGATTTCAGTGGCAAATGCTGGAAGTTTAATTAGATAGTAGTATTTCGATATTCATTTCTGAGGGACTGGTCTTGTGGCATAGTGGGTAAAGCTGCAGTCTGCAATGCAAGCATCCAATAAGGGTACCAGTCCAAGACCTGGATGCTCCCCTGCTGATCCAGCTCCCTGATATCATGCTGGGGATGGCCCACGGTTTTATGCCCTGGCACCTATGTTGCAGAACCGATAGAAGCTTCAGGCTCATGGTTTCAGTCTGGCTCAGCCCTGTCCATTATGGTTACTTGAGTGAGCCAACAAATGAAAGCGCTTGTGTGTGTGTGTGTGTGTGTGTTCATCCCTCTCCAATTCTGCTTTTCAAATCTAAATAAATCTGTTAAAAAACACTAATTTCCAAGTCTTACTTATGCTAATACACTTCTGCTGTTGCCATCCTGCATAAGACCTTTACATTCTGAATAATAGTAGAACACTTTCAGGAAAGTATTCTCTTTTCCTGAAACATAAATAGTAAAACCAATAAAGGAGTGAGAATCCATAGTCCAGCAGCAAGGAAAATTCTCTCTTGTAACTATATTTGCTTGTAAGAGGATAGCAAAAATGCTTAGCAAAAGTTAACATCTGTTGGAAGACAACAGAGATAACTTTAGGTGAAATAAGTTTGACCTAGTGATAACACTGAACTGGGTCCTTCCTCCTCACCTCTCAATCCGTAGGAGCTCTTGCTCCTAATGTGACTTTTGGGAGGTTTGACTCATTTAAGTAAAGATTAAACAAGTTCATATCTGTTTGCCCCTAGTTCAAAATGATTGATGACAATGGTGATTAATTTTTTCTGTATCAACTTGGCTGGCTAAAACATGCTCAGATAATTGGGAAAATAATATTTTTAGAAGTCGCTGACATGGGGGTTCATGAACTAAGTTAAAGCACAAGACTCACACTTAACATTGGTGACAATTATACCATCAACTGAGAGCCCAAAGAGAACAAAAAGCCCAATTTACCATTCTGTCTTTGAGCTATTTTTTGGTGCCCTCTGACATCAACACTCTTGATTTGAAGCTGCAAGGTCTCACCCAGTGTCCAACCCCATCACAGCCTTAGTTCTCTGATCTTTCACCTGGGAATAAGTGATTGGCTTGTCTGGTTTTCTGCTCTTTGTACTCACACTGAATTACAGTAGAGACTTCTTTGTTTACCAGCTTGCAGAGAACATTTCATGAAACTTCAGCTTCTCTATCCATGTGAGCCAATCACCATGACACATTCATATATTAATATCAAATTATATATATATATGTCTCCTAATATTATGATTCTTGTGGAGAACAATAACTGTAATTGTGGCTGTATATTAGGGAAGGTATTTGGCACAGCAATTAAGACCCTGGGAAATTTATTTCCCTTATCAGAATATCTGCATTTTAGTCCTGTTTATGTTCCTGGGTCCAGCTTCTTGTTAAAGCATGCCCTGGGAGGCATCAGTGATGATACAAACACTTGGGTCCCTGCCATGTGCATGGTAGATTTGGGTTGAGTTATTGGATTCTGGATTTGGCCTGGTTCAGCCCCAACGGTAGATGACAGACATCTCTTATCAACCCAGTCTCTCTGCCATGTAAATCGACAATTTTAAGAAGAGGAAGAGAGCTCTCAATCTTTCGGTGTTGTGGGGATACATTTCAAAACTGACTATCTTGAAAGTAGTTAACATCTTCCTTAAGCTTGTATCTTTGAATGAAAATGAACCATGGCTTGCAATTTGTAATTGTTTGTAATTAGTAAAGTCCTCTTAGAGGACTGTACCAGCTACCATCTTGATCTTGCACTTCTCAACCTCTAGAACAGTGAAAACTAAATGCATGCGGTTTAAGTCACCTAGTTTATTGAGATTTGCATGGGATCTCAAATAGTCTAATACACCAAGATAAACGGACAATTTGGTTCTAGCCTCAGTGGAGAGAAATTGAAGATTTTTGTATTACTCAAATGATTATGCTATTGTAGCAATGTGGGAAAAATCAATCAGTCAGGGCATGGGGAGAAAATCCCAGTCTCTCTGAAATTATACCATAAAATCAAAAATTCAAAATAAAATTTAAAAAAGAATGTTTGTAGAAATTCTTATTTCTTAGGCATTGTGTTAAGCACTAGGACTCTAATGTCACAATATTATACAATTAGTAGCTATGACATATGCTTTGGTGAAGAATTAAAAGAAATTGTGGGGGTCATCAATGTGGTGTAGCAAATTAAATCACCTCTTGCAATACCAGCATCCTATATGGCTGCCAGTTCTTGTCCCACTTGCTCTACTTCCTATGTAGCTCTCTACTAATGGCCTGTCAAAGATGATCCAAGTGCTTGAGCCGCTTCACCCATATTGGAGACATGGGTGAAGCTCCTGTGCCTGGCTTTAGCTTGGCCCAGTCCTGGCAACTGCAGCTATCTAGGGAGTGAACCAACTAATAAAACATCTCTCTCTCCCTCGCTCCTTCTCTTTCTCTCTCTCCCTCCCTCGCTTTTTCCTTTCCTCTCTGTCACTTCTGTTTCTGATGCTCTGCCTTTCAAATAAGAAATGTATCTTAACCAACAAAAAAAAAAGTAGGATAAATAGTTGAACCTAATGCAATAAGTATCCGTGAAGAAGTAACTTTTGAGTACAGATAGGAACTATCAGTGCATGCTGTTGTGACTACACAAGGTAGACAAGGAATAACAGGGCCTGAGAGAAGAGGAGAGCTGGAAAAAACCGGGGGGAAGACACAAACAATGCTTTTGCAGAGGGAAAACTACATTCAAGTCAATTCTCATCCTCAAAGATTTTATAACTGAGTATTACAAACCCAAGCATGTGAAACAAAAGCTTCAGAGAATATAAAACCTCCCTATATCAGTAAAAACAAAGTGCCCATTGATACCAAAAAAATAATAAAATTATGTTGAAATTCTTCAGAGGCATCTCAAAAGACTCAAAGACAGCATGGCCCAGGAGACAGTGAATAACACCAGAAAATAATACCAGGCAGAGATGAAAGAAATGTGGATCCCCTTGAATTTCACAGCTGTGTCCGAACTTCCTAACCTAAATGACCTGTTGTCATGGGAACAAATCTTAGTGGAATAAATCAATGAGTTAAAAATAAGAGTGAGAGTGCTGATAACAAATTTGACTTGCCCCAGCACCAGACCACTGTAGAACATGACTTTGTATTGTTGAAGGAAGTAAGAGAATTTTCCTCCCCAAGAAAGGGATCTGATGGACGTGGTTCATTCTAATTTCCCTGCCATGCAATCCGTTGTTGCTGCCAAGTTAATAAATGAGGGCTCAGAGTATTTCTCTTCCCAGGACTCAATTGGAAGTGATTACAGGGAGTGTAGTCGGATCACGCAATGGTTTCTTTACTGAATGAAGAAGATGTCACTAAAATGAGTTTTCAGGAAAAGTAATGATTCAACTGCAGTGCAGTTTTTCACAAAGACACGTTATTTTAGGGACCTTTTAAAAATTCTGCCAAATCATGATTTAAAATATAGCTCTGAATAGATTATTGAAGCATCATTCATCTAGTCTGAACTTTTATCTGTCATTCAAGTTTAAACACACTGAAGGGTTAACATTAAAAATCTGATCAGCCTTTAAACATTAATATAATTACTGAGAACCTTTAGTAGAAAAGATTTTGAAAAGAAAAACGAATTTCACAAGCCTGTGACTAATAAGATTTAAAAGTATAAAATTAGAGAAGGCTGATGAGCTGTAGCACACCATCATACTTGTACTAATTGTGGGTGGAGGCTTTATTCCATTCCCCAGTATTTTAATTTTTTTTTCTTCTGATTCCTGGACTTCTTTATATATTCTTTAAAAAGAAATCCCAAATCAGTTTTCACAGATTTTTTTTTTTCCAGGGGCTTACTTGGAAATGTGAACTACCTTTATTTTCAAGGCAGGACTATAGATCCCTTTGTGAAAGTCAAAATTATTTTCATTGGAGATTTCAGTGCCTCTCAATCTGAAACAGCCACAGGAAGTGGTCTAGGGGAGAAACCAGGCTTCAGCAGTTTTATTTGCAGTCTATTGATTAACAGCAAAACCCAGCTCTGTCTCTGAAAATGAACAGCCAAAGAAAGTCAAGCCTAGCATTTCATGTTCACTAATGCAGAGATGCAACTAGGGGCAGAAAATAGGTTCCACCGTCTACTCTTTTCTGCTTGTGTAACACAGAATCAAAAATGAACAGTTTGGCCAGAAGATATTCACAAAGGCCTCTGAATTCATATCAATGTATTAATGACTTAAAAAATAGGTCACAGAGCCAAAGCAAACCAGTGCAAATAATGGTGAGAAATAAAAAGGCAGATCATAAACCTGACTTTTTATAAATACCTAGATAAGTAATTTCTTTTGAGAAACCTTTAGCAGATGAATAGAAAGAAGGAGAATGACCTGATCAGTTGACATGGCATCATTCGAGATTCCATTCTATTTTCTGTAGCTCTAATGTTTTGGGAAAGTCATAAAAGTCAACAGGTGACTAAGATTTCTTAATTTTATAGCTCACCAAGCTTCTTATCATCTTAGCATATCACTATATTCACCTTTTAAAAGAGATACTTCATTAAGGTCTGGCCAATTCCTTTTAGAATAAATAGATCTGTGCTTTTACAAAACATTCTGAGCCCTCAAGCCTGTTACCTGAAGAAGGATGTAGAACCGATCTAAATGCCCTAGGGCTCTGTAATTATGAAAGGGGAACATATTCATTCAGCTATAGTAAGTGGCTGATCATGGTAAGCGTGGAGGCAACTGACATTTACAGAATCAATACTGGGTTTACTGTAACCACTCTATGAGAGAGGTGCCTTATTCTAATTTGACAGATGAGAACCCTGAAGTTTGGACATATGAATTATTTTACACAAAGCCACACAGCTGGTCAGACAAAAACCCAAGACACAATCTGCTGCTGTCTGCTTCCTCTGCATTCCTACAGGAGAATCCTTGTAGGAGACTAGGGAGTTACTTATTGGAATCAGAGCTTTACCAGAAAGAATAAATTAGGATGCAGCCATGCAGAGGTAGCTGAAGAAACAGTTTCTAGTTTCACATCAATTTAACATGATAGGAAGCAAATTGGCTTTGGAAATAGGAACTCTGAATTCAAACTTCAGTTTTCCTAGAAGCCACTCCAAGGAAAGTAGAAGAGATGAGAAAAGAAAACATATTTCCTTTTGTCCTTATTATCCAACAGCTAAAGCTGGAGATAGGCAATTAATGCTATTCAGGCACTAGAATAAGCACTTGAATTTTTTGCAAAGCACAACATTCAGACAAGCAATGGTTGAAGTAAACTTTAGAAAAGAATATGGTCAATTTGCCTTTCAATCACAGCAGACAAGGAGATGGTAGATGGATGGCCACTTTAACAGCCTAGTTTGTGGTTGTCTAAGCTTTTCCAATGTGTAAGTGTAATCCTCATCAGAATGTACTATGAAACAAGCACTTACCGGCATTTCACGTGTATTATACATGCTTGGTAAATTTGAACAAAAATAATAGTTACTTACATGAACTCTAAAACAGTTTTGGGACTTAGTTCTTAAGAATCACATGCTAAATTTCCACATGAATATTATTATTGTTTTCAGTTAACTCACTTTTGCTGTTTCTTTTCTTTGATTCAGGCATCTTGACGAAAAATCACAGTACACATAGCTTTCAGTAATTAACACTTCGGTCATTTCTTCTCCAGAAACTTTCTAGGACATGAAGAAATTATCAATAAGAAATAAAATCACTAATTCCAGGGAGAGTGTTAAGAAATTACGTTTAAACAGGAATCTGTTTCCCCTCAAAGACAAACAAGTGGGTTGATGGCTAAAAGGAATGGAGGAATGGAGGGAAGAATTTGGCATGTTTAAAAGTATGTTCATTTGAGGATTGGCATTGTGGAGCAGTGCTGTGAACTGCTGCATGTCACACCAGCATCCCATATGACCATCACCTCAACTCCCACCTGCTCCACTTTCAATCCAGCTCGCTGCTCATGTCCTTGGGACGGTATCAGAAGCAGGTCCAAGTACCTGGATCTCTGCAACCCAGAGGGGAAACCCAGATAGATAGTACTAGGCTCCTGGCTGCAGGTTGGCCCAGCTCTGACCACTGTGGCCTTCTGGGAAGTGAACCAGTGTACCCATGAATCTAAGATCTCTCTGCCTCTCTCTGTGCAACTCTACCTTTCTAATAAATACATCTTTTAGAATAATGTTATCTTATACATGAAAGGGAGATTCTACAATATCCAGGTTGAACAACAACAAAAAAAGAGAAACCCAAGTATTACTTTGAAACTATGAATGTTCCCAATCTAACAGTGAGTAAGCACATGCCACCCTCTCTTCATTGAACAGTCAGTGGAGGGTTCTGAAAACCAAGTGAACCTGTATTACTTTTTTTTCCTTTCATACTCCAAGGATGTTTTTAAGGGCAATCCATAGCTTAAAATTGTGCATGGCATAAAGGTCTAAGTGGTACTTTCTCAGGTCTAGGTAGTAACATGTATATAATTTGGGGCAGGTAGGAATAGAGGGAGAACATAAAATGTAGAGAAAATCCACTGTTATTTCTTTTTTCATTTCTTTCCAGCTCCTACTGTAGGAAGTCCCCAGCAGAAAGGGCAACGGTGCCAGCATTTTATCCAAATTATGAAGGGAGAGGGGATCTTAGAGAAAAGGAATGTTCGGAAAATAACAAAGGCAAGGAATTCAGGAGAGGCATCCCATAAAGTGAAGATGAATTCTTGATCCCACTGCTGAGCTCAACACACATTACTCTGAACTTGGAAAGCACCCAGAAGTCTGAGAACAGAACCATAGATTTGATAACCACAAAGGATTGAACCGGATTGTGGGCTGCTCACATTTTTGGACACCAGTAGTATGGAAAAAAAAAAATTGAAAATAACTAACAGTGGAACCAAAACCCAAGAATGCAGTCAGGGACTTCTAGCCTAAACATAACTAGGTCAACTACTTACTGTAAATATAAAAATTATTCTCAGGATTGACACAAGGCATAGTCTTAGAATATTCAAACTATCTGGGAAACCCAGAGAAAGAAAAAAAAAGCAATTCAGGTACAAAAAATTCCTAACAGAAAACAGAAACTCACAGGAAAAGTTAACTGCAAGTTGATCCAGATGGCTGACTTCAAAGAAATTCTTTAAGCCAACTGTCCTCATCGTTCTCCATGCTCCAAGGGCAAACAGTCCTGAAACAAAGGGAAAAACAGAAACCTTTGTAAAAAATCTGACATTAAAAACAATTCTTTTGGAAATCGAAAACACGAGAAACAAAATGAAAAACTTTATTTTAGATGAGCTCAGTGATAAAGTTAGTTTGCAGACGAACTTGAAGATAGAACAATAAAAATTAATGAATCTTAACAGGAGAGAAGGAATGATTTAAAAAGTACCTCAGTAAACTACGGAAAAATATAACAAATCTAAGTTTGACAGCATATACAGCCCAGAAGATGAAAGGAGATTTGGTACAGAGAAATTTTGAAGTCATGAAGTGTAAGGCATTTGAATTTATTATTAAACACATAAATTTAAAAGATCCAAGATTCAGCAAGCTCAACCAAGAAAAACTCAAAGAAAGCTATAAACAGATATAATATAATCAAAATTCTAAAAGTCAAAGTCATGCATGATCTTAAATATGGACAAAGAAAAATGACACATTTCATGCCATTGGAAGCACTGAAATTATTTCTGATTTGAAGGAACTATAGAGACTAGAGGTGGTGACGGATTTTAAAAGCACTAAAGTAAAAACAAAAATCAACACAGATTAAAATATACATCATTAAAATTAACATCATTCTGCAAAAAAGAGAAAGAAAATATTAGAGAAAATTTTTTTTTCCAGCAAATTCTACCCAAAAGAAGTTCTCAAAGAATTCTTTTGGTAGGTAAAGAAATTAGCCCCAAAGGAACTTGCAGCAAGTAAAACAGTGATCAATATCTGGGAAAAAATTAGGCATTTCTCTAATACAAATTCATTACATTAATCATCAGAGTATAAAATCTGAACTCTGTAATAGTATGTGCGGAGATTTCTAATATAAAGAGATTGTTATTCATGTTAAAAGAAGGGAGGCTAAAGAAACATGATGTTAAGACATTCACATTCAATTTGAAGTGGTAAAATATTAAGACAACTCTTAACGGTTTTAACTGAATTTGGTAATAATTTTGAACAATCATCTGAAAAATAAAATCACATAAAATATTGTCCAAAAACTTAACATGCACACAAATTATTTTTATGCCACATACTACCATTCCAGATTAAATAAATACATATGTAAACAAACATACATTGATTTCTTGTTCCCCAATGAAATTTTAGCTCGAGGAAAAAGCTCTATATGTCTTAAATGTGGTAGTGATTTATTGGTTAGAATTAAAGACTTCAATGATTTATTCTTTTAGTGGCATGCTTTATTATGTCTCAATAATGCTTCAGTAAGTTGATTTTATAAATGAAAATATGCACACCAACAGAAAGGTGGCTAAATCTCTAAACATGGCTTGCTAATTTCAGATTAATTAATTCTTAAAAGTATTCTTTCTTCTGAATTAGTAGCTGTTCAAACTTTAAGCTTAATTTCTTCTATGTTATGTTACTCACTTTAATGATAATGCACAATGAATTATTTCTTGTCCTTTGTAGAAGCTCCAAAAGTTGGGATCGAGTTTCTGTTTGAATCCTAGCTATTCTACTTCGGATCTAGTCCCCAGCCAATGCACTTGGAAAACAGCAGATGATTGCCTGAATGCATGGGCTACTGCCACTCTCATGGGAGTCTCATATGGAACTCCTGACTCCTGGCTTTGGTCTGGACCATCCCAAGAAACTAAGACCATTTGGGGAGTGAACCCTTTGGAAGCAAGATTGATATATCTATATCTATCTCTGCTGCCACTCTTTGTCAGATAAACAATTTCAAGAAAAGAAGTCCCCAAAGTGCTTTTTAGCTTCCCTGTGTATGACTTTTGTGATTACAAAAAGCTAAATCTATTCAAAATTCTGAATACTTATCAGCAACAAAACACCACGCTTTGATGATGTGCAAAATAATCAAATTGGACCTAGTCTATGTTATAGAATTCTGCAATGTACAAGTTGGACATAAAAATAATACCTAAGAATTTCAAATTACAAATAAAGCAAATGATATGGACTTTAACATTGCAGTGGCATCATTTAGCAAAGAAAAATGCAGGAGTTAGAATGAGGCTACAAGGAGATGTACATGCAGGGTAAGTGACACACAGTGACTACAAGGGAGTGTTCTGAAGTCTGGGAAGAGCTGTGAGCAGAAATGAGGGTATACGTTTTCTCAGAATGGAAAGGAGTTAATGCATCATACTTTGAGCTTAGCAAAGGGAATCAAAACGTTATTTGATCCAGGAAACCCTGTTCCATTCATTTCAAAATTGAAGCCTGCATACCTTTATGTAAGAGTGATGACAAAGAACCCAAAATAAATTCAAAGATTTTTATTAGATTTTATTCCATTACTTACTATATCACCTGAGGGACTAAAGGCAGCCTGTTTGTTGAGGATTTCTTCGAAGAAAATAAAACTCCTTCCTAATGCTACAATGCATAATTCAAGGCATGGGGATTATTTTGGCTTTCTTCTACTCTCATGCACTACAAAACAATTCCACATTATTAACAAATGAATAATTTATTTAATGTAAATGCACACACCTGTTCTCAGAGTAAAGCTGACATTTTCACTTACCGTGAAGTAAAGGCTGAGAAAATAAATCTCCACTGATATCCCTAGCCATGGATTTTGTTGTTTTGCTTTTGGTTAATTGATAGTCTTTTTGTTCATCATTTTGCCATGGAAACATTACTGCTTACATGTACATTACAAATGTAATAAGAATAGAAAAATAAATGGATTTCCTGAGAGTGGTATCTTCCCTTTTGCTCAAACCCAAATTAGCATCCTTTTTTATCATTAGCTTCTGAACACACTAAGGCATAAA
The DNA here is from genome assembly GCF_017591425.1 of Ochotona curzoniae. Classification (NCBI taxonomy): domain Eukaryota; kingdom Metazoa; phylum Chordata; class Mammalia; order Lagomorpha; family Ochotonidae; genus Ochotona; species Ochotona curzoniae. The sequence continues at coordinate 67,681,495 of NW_024466599.1, forward strand.
ACACGCCAAAATAATGCTAATCTAAGTTCTAAGTTAAAGGTCACAGTTTATCTTTGAGAACTAAGCAGATTTCTAAAATTGAACCTGAGAATTAGGAGGCCTTACCAACCCTGTGTATCCTGATCTGGGGGAGCACAAAATCCCTGAAAACCAAACATAACAAAACAACCCAATAGTTCATGCACGTACAGGGAAGCTGGCTTCATTTCCTGGAGACAGAGTAGTAGGTTTGTGCTGAGTATTCCTATTTTTTTTCCTTCCTAATTTCATCAATCGCATACATCACTCTACTGCCATGCATTAGCAGGAAGTGAGGGACAACAAGATTTTCTAGACAGGAATGAAACATGCAGAGTGAATAAAACATTTTCTGCTGTAAAATTCTCTCCTTGTTTTCTTAAAAATCTACTTGGCTTTCCACAAAGGCTGTAGGCGAGCAAGAAAACGTGGGTCATTCCCTTTGGGAAGCAGAATTCAGAGCCCATCAAAAAATGCTGGCCGACCTTCATTAGCCTGTTCAACATTTCCCAATACTACTTTTTGGAAACCATCCTGGAAACAGTGCTAGTCACTTTAGATTCTGTTAAAATGGAATGGAACAATATATTATCCAAATCAGTTCCAAGGTCACTCTGTACCCAAGAAGGAAAATCTATTTCCCATTCAGTTGGTCATCCCGAATTACAGCCAAGCAATTAACCATGTAACATTCTAGAAATTTTGCTCTGACATTAAACACATTTCAATAATAAAAATACAATATTCCAATGGGGGTAAAAACACATACTTTCATTATCCAATTTCAAGGGAGAATGATCACATTTCCTCTTGCAAATCAAAGCCCCTAAAGCAGTAACATTCAAACATCGTAACATGTAGACTCAGCTTATTTTATTCTGTTGAGTAGAAAATATAAATCTTCAAGTTGGTTAGAGTACAAATATAATTTTTCATGCAAAATCTTATCGATGGGGAATTGGGCTTCTTTAGGTAGTCTCAGAAAAAGGTTAGTTTCTTTGGAATGACAAATTACAATGTCAATTGTGATATATTTCAACTGTAAGCATACCAGTGAAAACACAATCTGCGTGAATACTAACCACTAGTATCACAACTGCCATAGAGAGGAAGGAAGCCGACACCCACACCCTGGAGGCATTGTGTTAGAGTACCATGTTCCAAGCACTTAGTGAGCAAAGGCCTTACAGCAAAAGAAGATAAAGTCAGGCAAGCTTCAGCCTTGTTGAGACTGTGGGTTGAGGACCAAATGTTTAAGTTTCAAAGCTTGGAAAAATAAAAAAGGAGCAGAGAGGTCACACATTTGTGACAGAAACTGCCCTTAGGTTCAGTGTGATCAGTCCAGCGGATCCAACACTCAGTATATGCTTCTCTGTTCCTCAAAGTCCCAGAGCTGGTCTTAACCCATCCCTTCAGGGCTTGAAGGAGCCACCAAATACCCTCTCCTCCCCTCTGCTTGAGAATACCCAGATTCCTAGACTCTAATACCATGGCTTCCAAGAATCTGTCCTGATCTTGTGAAGAAAAGGAACACGTTGGACGATCGATGAAGCAGCAGAAACTGGAAAGATGCTGAAGTATGACAAAGTAGTCCAGCTTGGGCAGCTATGTCACACTGGGCAGGTGTGTGAATTGATGTGGTCACCATTCTAGGACAAACTTTTTTTTCACCAGCTGAACCAGATCAACTGTTAATGTCCTGTCATTAGTACCAATCCTTCAGAGAAAATTCTTGGCTACCTTTCCCTCTTAAATTTCTTAACCTCCATTGATTCTTAGAGTCATGTCATTTCTGAATCCTAGTATTTAACTTAACATGCTACTGCACCTTGTTCGTTTTCTGCTTTTTTTTTTTGTTTGTTTCTGTCACCCCTGCTTGGATAGATACTGAGGCCTTACAGCATTCGCCTCATCTCCACACTCGAGTTAACCAAAAATCACTTTCAGCAAATTGTAGAAATCACTGTGGTTGCTGTTGAAGCTTGCATCTAGGGAAGTGGTTCTCCAAGTAGGACCCTTCTAACAGCAGCACCAACATGTCTAGCAGAAATGCAAAGGATTCTGCCCTACTGAGACATCCGAACACAAAAATTGGGGATGCAGCCCAATAATCGATATGTTAATAAGTCCTCCAGATCATGCTAATGAGTGGTCACGTTTGAGAATCATTATCCACCTCGAAACAGTAGCTGACAAGGTTTTCCTACAAAAATACAGTGGGCCATATGGTCTGTCACAATCACACAACTCTGCCAAGGTGGAGAAAAAAAAGACCTTAGACAAATGGGTATAGCTGTGTTCTAATAAAACTTTATTTACAAAAATTGCCAGAAGCAGATTTGCCCTGCTACTTGAATTAGCTAAGCCCCACCTTAGGGTATTTAGGACAAAACAATACTTCCACTGGTGTCCCTCAAGATCATGTCTTTTTTCTACTTTTAAAGTCCATGAACTTATAAAACATGTTCACTTAGGACACAGGCATGATTCAATCATCTTGAGATAAATCCATAAATTCTTTGGAAATTATTCTTTCTTATTATACAAAAAGCCACATTAAAGGGAAAATTAATTCTTATTATGTTTCTCCTTGGCTCTGAATATCAGATGGAATTTGTAACAATGGTAATGGCTATTCATGCCTTGGCACTAAGATTTGAAACATAGATTCTGTGATCTATAAATCATAGAAATATGAACTTGGGTGCTATGATTAAATATCCTTTTTTTCCTATAATCTTCATTGCAGATAAAACTATTGAGGAAAAGCCCAGCCAAATGCTTATACACACCTGTTGGAAACTCAACCTCAGCCTAGCATTATGTCCCAGTAGATTAGCCACTGCTTGTGAGGCTAGCATCACACATCTGAGGGCTGGTTCATCCTGGCTTTTCTGCTTCCCGTTCAGATTTATGCAAATGCACACGGGAAGCAGAGGATATTGGCTCAAGAGCTTGGGTCCATGTTGCCTATGATGGAGACCAGAATGTAGTTCCTGCCTCCAAGTTTTGGCCTGGCGCAGCCCAGGCCATTGTGACCATATGGGAATATGCTGTAGGCTGTAAAGACCTCTCTCTCTCTCTCTCTCTTGCTCTGTGTGTGTGCCTTTCAAGTAAATGGAAATTATTTAAAAAGAAAGAAAAACACAAATCCATGTAGCCAACTGTGCTACAGCTGAAAACATTTTGATTCCTACACACCTAGCTGATGCCATCTGGGTAAGTCATGTATCCCTGCTGGAACTTTCCCATGGTTTTTGCTGCATCCTTGCCTGACAAAATTAAACCACTCTTAGTATACCCTACAGTGTAAAATCTAGCTACAGCGATTCAAACTGGCCATAAGCCTCTAAAAACCCATAAACCAGAATACCACGAAAACCTGTAATCCAAAACATGGTCCTAATCCCTACAAAATTGTTTCCAATATGTCTTTAAAATTTTTTTTTTTAATTTTCTCCTTCACAGGTAGGGTGATAAGGCTAGAGACCTTCCATTTACTGGTTTATTCTCCAAATGCTGATATTGGCAGGTTCTGAGCTGGGCTAAAGGAAATCATTTTAGTTATCTCACCCAAGAGGCAGTAATCTGACCACTTCCATATTATTTGCTGCCCCCTACAGTACAAATGAACAGGAAAGTGGGATGGGGAGTGGAGACAGGATTCAATCCCAGGACACTAATGTCCTAATCACCAGGTTAAACATCAGGACAAATGCCTGCCCCTCTATGTAGTTCTATGTTCTAACATTCTACATCTCATTTAATTCTCAATGACTCTAACCAATGCACTGAATACTGAAGTCTCTTAAAAGATTCAAGATTTTTTCTTATGCAAATCCTAACTACTGAAAATTAATGTAGAGTGGCTACATTATTTTATTCATAACATATACAGTAGCTACAAAAGATGTTGTTTATAAATTTCCAACTTTGAAGAAATAACTTAGGTGTAAGGTCATGGGACACAGTAAGCCCACAATGTCTAGGAAACAGTCTCCAAAATGACTGGAATTATAGACTGAATCCTAATGATTCAGATATTTCTAACCTAATTGTAACTTCCTACAGAGGCAGAGCTTCCACTTGCTGAGATAGTCAGAGATGCGGTCCATCCAGAAAGCTCGTCTAAACAGGTCACTGCTTACCTAAGTACAGCATGTTTACTTTCAACAACCTAATCAACGCATGCACTTGGGTCAGAGCAAGTAAACAGATGGATAGCAGAAAGGCATGATATCAGTTGGAGTCATTTTATGTGGAAACAAATATACTGGAGTGGAAAATAATTACCCATCTAACAGAAGCCATAAAACAGTGTGTGTCAGATATTATTCGGAGGCAAACAATAAACTCCTGCCTTCAATTTTTCCCTGTGAAATAAACTGAGTTTACAAGAATCACAAAAATATATATTAATCTCATAAAGCTTTGAGCCACGCCCAAAACCATGCTTCAAATCCGTCATAATAACCCTAATTTGGTAAAGCTTGAAGTTATACAACGGGTTGGCAGATGTCTTCTAATCAATGAGAAGTAAGAATTTATTTTTGCCCCAAAGATTTCCTTACCATAAAAACAAAACCAGACTTCTATAACACAATTTTTATTTTAGAGTCTTCTTTCTTAATGTGATTGCTCAGGAAGACACATTAAACATATTTTGACAACGATTGCAAAGGCTGAGAGTTTTTAAGCAGAATCAGCTCCAAAATTTTTTAAACCGAATCCTTCCTCATCTCCACTGTTATCCAACACTTCAGTAAGGATGCTGTTATTTGTAACTGAAGCATTTCTGTTATGGACAGAAGTAGTACATTCAATTACTCATGACCTACTGTTAACTTTAATATCTATGGTTATAATGTTTGAAAATCTATAGATCAACTATTTACCTTGAAACATACAAGATAATTTCATTTGTATCTAAAATATTGGCTCTGATTTTAATTTTTTTTTAACTGAGGCATAATTTAAACGTAGAGCAATGCAGTAATGACAAACATACCATATGATGAGTTTCAACTAATACACACTTCCTTGAGTCTATATCCCTATCAGCATTTGGAATTTTAATCTCATTCCTAGGAAATCTAATAATGTACCTTACTATTGAATCCCTATTCCATATCCTGAAGCTTCCACTGTTCTTGATTTTAGTACCATAGGTTAGTTTTGAGAATTTTAAAATTTCAAAGAAAAGGAATAATTAAGTTAGCACGCTTTTATATCTGGGTTTCTTACGTAGTGTTGAAATGCATTCATGTTAACACATGTATTGATTTGTAAGAAGCATTTCACTATAAAAATACAACATGCCCATTTATGCATTTACCTTGTGGGTGTTTCTTTCCATCTCCATTTACCTAAAGGGAACATATTTTGTGTATTTCCTATACATAATTTTAACAATAATACTTCCCACCTACCCTGTCCTCCCTCATTTTCATCTTCAATCCTCCTTTTTTCTCTTATTGCATTTAATGACATATCTTCAACTTATTTTAAACCCACAAGCTTAAATTTTGACTAAATACACAATCCTACAATTACACAGTGGAAAACCTCCTGATGTGCATTTAAGTTTTTGTTTTTCTTTCCTACAGTGACAAAGGCTGCTGTGAACATTGTCTTACAATTTTGTAGGCATGTTCTCTTGGGTACACAACTAAGAGTGGAATCCAGGATCATAAAAATAGTATTAGTTTAAACTTTGTAGGTTTTTAAAAAATATTTATTTTTTACTTTTATACAGAGAGGAGGCACAGAGAGGAAGATCTTCTATCCAATTCATCAAGCGGCCGCAATGCCAGCTGGAGCTGAGCCAATTTGAATCCAGGAGCCTGAAGCTTCTTCCGAATCTCCCATGCAGGTGCAGCATCCCAACGCTTTGGGCTGTCCTTGATTGTTTTCCCAGGCCACAAGCAGGGAGCTGGATGGGAAGCAGGGCTGCCAGGGTTAGAACAGGCGCCCATATGGGATCTTGGCGCATGCAAGGTGAGGACTTTAGCCACTAGGCTACTACGTTGGGTTGTTTTTTTGTTTGTTTTTTTAAAAATGATCTACATAATGAAGACACAACTGAGAGAAGGGCAGAACATTTTGCAAAACTATTTCTTTGATAAAGGAGTAATTTCTGCAACACTTAGGAAGCTCTAGCAAAGTGAAAATTACAAAAAAAAAAAAAAAAAAAGGGCTGGTTAAAAAGTAGCCAAAAGATCTGAATAAAATTAGACATTTTTCAAAAGTAATACAGATGACCCAAAAAGCATATGTGCAAATGCTCATTGTAACTAGCCATCAGGGAAATGCAAATAAAAACTACAACGAGTTTTCAGCTCACTCCCATTAGAATGTCTACTATTAAAGATCTAAAATAGAAAATTCTGGCAAGGATGTAGAGACAAGACAATAGTAACCTGTGAGTGGGAAGGTAAAATAGCACAGCCAATTTAGAAAATAGTCTGAAGGGTCTTCACTAAACAATAAGTACATCTGGGAATACAGCCAAAGGAATTGCAGTCGCCATACAAGGGAGATGCCTGCCCTGTCACGTTCATTGCACCATTATTCAAAGATCAATCCAGTTGTCCATGAGTAGATGGTTATATAAAGAAAATGTGTTACAATGCACACAATGGGTTGCCACTTAGCCATAAAATGTGAGATTCTGATATTCACAACAAAATATATGGAATCAGAGCTCATTATTCTGAATGAAAGAAATCTGACACAAATACAAAAATATTTTATGTTTTCTTCTATATGTGGAAGTTAATATTTATGTATGGTAAAGAAAATCACACATGAATGTACTATATTATTGCCAGTACTGCATATGTCTGCCTTTTAGAAACAGCTTTACTTATCTATTTGTCTGTTCTTACATGAATCACATACCTTCTTTTCATTTTATCATGTCTTGAAATAGTTTAATTTAGATTCTCTGTATGCAATCTTTTTTTTTTTCAAATTCCGTTTGGCTATATAAGCCCCTTGCATTAAGCTATGTATTTTAGCTCTGGCATCAGTTTCTACCCAAACATGGAAATATCGAGTTTGTTTTTGGAGTTTAATAATATCTAAAAATCAACACCTGGTTCCAAGGAGAGCTCAACTTTTGTCATCCCTTTATTTTCTTCTTTATTTTATTTGATGATACAGTTCCATAGGCTCTGGGATTTCCTCTTCTCCCTCCCCAAATCTCTTCTTCCCGTGATTTCTTCTATATTATTACAATAGTATAGTCCTTCATGAACAGTCATAAGTCCATCATTCTGCTATTTAAGTATATCCTGACACTGTATGTGTGCAGAATGGCAGGGAGTCCAACATCCTATTGTTGAGATATATTCAACAGTTTCACTGGGAATCAGTCTTTGATTTGGAAGTAGAGGTGTATACTGCATCGTATCATCACATCTGGAGATGTTATACATTTACTCTAGAGGACTATATGTACATGCATGCTTGCCTAGATATCTATTAATCTTGTATTTTGCATGATGATTGCCTTGTATTTTGCTTGAAGGTTTGTTCCCAGAACACTTGCAGGTGTTCTAAAAAAATGTGGATTGACTTAATGCTAGGTTGAATAAATAATGGTTCAATCAAGATTCAATATATTACCTTTGATCTTATAATCTTTCTCCTCCTTTGGGATCAGTCAATAAACAAGAGGTAATTTAGTTAGCAAAGTCATGTACTTTACAGAGTTAATAGCAAAAAGAATAAATGAGTAAACATGTGAAAATGTTTGTTATAATTTTATATGCTATCTTTGCTTATATTATTTTTTCATAAACACTCATGTTGAAAGTATCCATTGATTATGATTTTTAAAATCAAAATAGGTTGGTAGATTTTATCTCTAGTGAAATTTGCATGATTCTCTTAAAAATACTTTATTTACTAAAGGCAAAGAGAGGGAAAGAGAAAGACATGATTCCAACAAACTGGTTTACTGGCAAGCACTCTTAACATTGGGGCTAAGCCTGGACAAAACCAAGAACAAGGAGCATAATCTGGGTTTTGCACATGGGTCACAGGGATCCAAGGAGTTGATCCATTATCTGCTGCCTCCTGGGGACTGCATTAACAGGAAGTTGGGAGTCAGGAGTGGAATGGGACCTCAAATCCAGACACATAAATCTAGGATGCTGACCTCACCGCATTGTCTTAACTGTTGCAGCAAACATCTGCTAGTGACTGTCTTGTGGACTTACTGAATACACTGACTTACAACATTGTCAGCTGCAACACACTAACATTTAACCACACTAACATTCCAGGAGTATAGTACACTGACTTCACTACTCATTCAATAAACAGCTGGATTGTGCTAGCTGTTTTAACAGTCTTAGTCTTCATGTACTTCAGTAAATTGTTCTTTGCCCTTAGTGCCTGTGCCTTTAATAAAACTTGGAAATCAAAGTGATGTGTATATTCTAACAGGCTCAGGAGTATTTTCCTTGGTCTTTTATTTACACTCTAAACAAATAAAAGTTAACTGTTTAAGAAATAATAATACCTAAAAATGAATTAAAAAATCAGTTGTTTTGGGCCAGGTGTGGTAGACTAGTGGCTAAAGTTCTCGCCTTGCATGCACCAGGATCCCATATGGATGCTGGTTCTAATCCTGGCAGCTCTGCTTTCCATCCAGCTCCCTGCTTATAGCCTGGGGAGAACAGTCAACAATGGCCCAAAGGCCTTGGGACCCTGCACCCGCATGGGAGACCCAGAAGAGGCTCCTGGCTCCTGATTTAGGATTGGCTCAGCTCTAGCCGTTGCAGCTACCTGGGGAGTGAGTGAACAGAGGGAAAATCTTTGTCTCTCCTCCTGTGTATCTGAATTTCCAATAAAAATAAATTAAAATCTTAAATTAAAAAATCAGATTTTAACCACTTTTGAGTATCATAAATAATATTTCATCCCCATTTCTTTAGATCTGAAGATCTTAGTTAATATCTTTTTGAAGCAGTGCTTTGTAGCCTCCAACACTGATATGCATTAATATGCTCATTCCAACATCAGGGTTTTGGGGTTACAAACCCAGCTCTGGCTCTGGCTCCCAGCTTCTGGTTGATGAATGCAGATCCTCAAGGCAATGATAATTATTCAGTTACCGGAATTCATGCCACCCACATGTGAGACCTTCAGTTTCCAGCTTCAGTACAGCTCAGGGCTGGCTGGTATTTGGATGTCTGGAGATTTGTGGAACAAATCTTTGATGGCAACTCTTTCTTTGTTTTTAACCACTCAAATAAATCATAATAAAAAATTAAATTCAGATAGCAATCCATGTAATATAACAATTGAGCTATCATAGTCTGAAACTTAAGTAGCATAAAGGATGTTCAAGATGGTCAAATGTGTAGAAGCACTAACCTGAGAGTGAGGAGCTGTTTTCGAGCTAGCTTACAAAAGACCTTTAACAAAATAGGAACTTTGGGCCCAGCGGCATGGCCTAGTGGCTGAGTTCCTCGCCTTGAACTTGCCGGGATCCCATATGGGCACCGGTTCTTATCCCAGCAGGTCTGCTTCCCTTCCAGCTCCCTGCTTGTGGCCTGGGAAAGCAGTCAAGGACAGCCCAAAGCCTTGGGACCCTGCACCCATTTGGGATACCCGGAAGAGGTTCCTGGATCCTGGCTTCGGACCGGCATAGCACCGGCCGTTGCGCTCACTTGGGGAGTGAATCATCGATCAGAGGATCTTCCTCTCTGTCTCTCCTCCTCTCTATATATCTGACTTTCCAATAAATAAATAAATCTTTAAAAAAAAGCAAAACAAAAAACAAAACAGGAACTTGGTTTCTCTTATTTTCTATCCCACCTTTATTAGTTTCTGATTATCACTAACTTAGTGGCATAAAATAACACACATATACAATGCAGCAGTTTTGGAGACCACAGATCAGATTATTTCGAAATTAAAGATGCTGGCAGGGTTATATTTTGTCTGGATGCACCCGTGGACAATTTATGGCCCTGAGTTTTGCAGATTCCGCTGACTAGCTGTGTTCTCTAAGTAGGAGGATTCTGCCACCTCCAGAGCTAGCAACATCAGGGTGAAAATGTCCCTGCTGCCAACTCTCCTGTCAGCCCCAGTAGTCACTTGGAAGTCTTCGTGTGATTCATGTTAGGCTTACCCAAATAAACCAGAACAACATTCCATCTCAAGACTGGTTGATCAGCATCTTTAATTTTAGCTTCAGCATTAATTCTCCCTTGCCATGTCACCTAACAGATACCGTTTTAGAGATTAGAATGTAGGCATTATGAGATGCTTCTCTGTCACATACCACACCACACTGGAATGGTCTGTGAAGGGATTCTTACATAGGCAGTTAGATAAAATAATGCAAGTGAGGTTACTGCATCAATGGAGAGAACACTCCATTTTAAGCTATGCACACAGAGGAATAAACTGTTTTAGGTTTACAAAGTTCTACTCTTCCCCTGAGGAATAGCACAAACTTTGGAGTGCTTAGGGATTTCTGAAAAAGGACACCTAAGGTGAGAGGACCCTCCCCCCCAAAGCAAAACCAAAAACAAACAAAAAACACAGAGAACAAAATATCCACTGTATATCTTAATTCTTTCAATGCCATTTTATACACATAGTATTTCCCTGTGACTTGGTTCTCCTACAATTTTTCTATCAGCTGAACCCAATTAGGCCCCACTGTTTTGATCAGTTTATTATAAGAAAAGTAATTTTGGACCAATATATCTATAGCTGCTTTGTCTATGCTAATATAGAGTCAGTGCCAAGACTGTGACAGATCAGGGACTTAAGTGTAATTCATGGACTCTGCATTACTAAAACATATTGAAATCACCAGCATCAAATATTAATCATAAGCACACTACCCACAGGATCTTCTATATTTGGCAATGAAGATAAGTAGTTTAGAGACACGGTTTCTGCTCTTAAAGGTCTGACGCACTCTTTGGGTGACAATATCCAAACATAAAATGGTAAGTAAAAGTGGGAGGCAAAACACCAAGATAGTGATTAAGAAAAGGGAAAAGGAAGAAAGGCACTGAATGAGTAGATATTTATTGCAGGCTTTAGCTAGCTTGAGCTGTATTGGTCTCACACTCGCAAAGAGAAGCAAAAAAGTAATCCAGGCAAGAAGAGAAAAATGGTGAAAAACACACATTGGTAGAGTCACAAATAATTTCACCACCATGTCAGGTCTATTTTGACAAGCAGAGGTGATATGCATAAACAACAGGAGGTCAGCTTGAAGCTGGACTCCACAAGTCTTCACCTCAAGGTGATTAACTTCATGTTTAGGCAAAAGAGGAAAGAGCCTTGAGTAAGCATATCAGTGAGAAGAGCCAGTGCAAAAAGGAAACATTAACAAAACATGTCAGTATGAAGTTATCACTGTACAAGGTATTCCTGATTATTTTATGATCAACATCTACAGAAGTGTCCCATAGAGACAGACACAGGCAGATGAGACAGATACATGAATCTACAAACATATTGATGCATGTATAATTCAACACATTTTCTCTATTAAAAACAATCCATTTGTACCTAAGGATGGTGCTATTTTAGGATTCTGAAGATGAAACACAACTGCATAAGATACCAAGGAAAGACACCTTTAAAGTATGAACATATTATCTCCTATTGCTGCAATTGAGAACAGAAAAAAAAAAATTTCCTTTTAAGCTGACTGCCTTCCTGTAAAACAAACACTCTGGTGAACACACGTCATGAACAGCTGTCTCCAGGGAGAAAGTGGAAAACACATTCCCAGCGCAGATTTCAATTGGCTCCCTGACGCCCTGTCCTCCTCGGAACATGACCTTTGCCACCTTGCTAGTACTCATGTGGTTGTCATGGTATGACTGAGTGTCTGTGTTTTACAGCCTCAAAAAATGCCGTAAAGGCATGTCTAAGGCTTAAAAAGGTGGATTTTTTAAGAATCAAGTTAATATTTAAAAATAGGATTTGAAAGTTAATTTGAAACGTAACGGATTCTGCAAAAAAGAATTAGGAACAAAGAAGAAAACATTACCAACACCTCTGAATTTCTCTATATTTTCCCACTGGCAGATTACATTGTTCTAACATGTCTTCTTTTACAAGTACTGGCAAGGATACAGACATAGAAAGCTGAAGAATTGTAAGTGTATTTTTGAAAATACTTTTCATAAAAGAAGCATTTCATTCCCAACTCAAATCAAAAGTTTTAATGATTTCTAATAGCTAACATAAAGTTTTAAAGTGATACACTCAATGTAAATCAAATTTTAGGCTAGACCAGGTAACTTTGTAGGTTAGTATGGGAAGGTTTCATCAGTATTTCTTATAAGAAATACTATTGAAAAATAGTTTTAAAAAACTCACCAAGCTCATATAATCTGCTAATCAGAATTAAACCAAAGTGTGTTAAGCATGCATAGATTCAGTATGCATAGCTTAGTATTATCTTGGCAGAATATCTTTCTTGATCCCTTCCTAGCCGGCTCTAATTTGGGCTTCAGTTTCTTACTATGTAGAGTAGCAGTACAGAGGGGGGAAAAAAAACCTGAGTGCAGGGCAAGCAAAAAGAGAATTTAGTGAGAGGTATAGAAATATTTTTTGTAATTAATAATACAATATTAATTTGGAACATTCAAGTACGTCAACAAAATAGAACGGAAGATGTGAGAAATAATTCCTCTAAAGATTTTAAGAAACATCCTTTCAAATATTGCTCTGAGCAGGTAGAACCTACAAATACAACTTTCATGAATGAAAACATCATTTATGTGTTATCTTTTTTCTTTTTTTCTTTCAACTCTGATTATGTCCAATCGTTATTTATAAATTTGTGGCTCTTTTACTGGCATTTAAAATTCATTTTATAGTATAAACATAATCTCAAGTATATTAGTGTCAAATCTCTTTCACTTAATATTTATGTATATATTTAAAAGGCAGAGTGACAGAAGAGAGAGAGAAGCACAAAGATTAAAAAAAATTCAAAAACAAAACCCAAACCAAAAAACTTCTAACTGCTGGTTTACCTCCCAAATGACCACAACAAGCTGAAATCAGGAACCAGGAACACTATTCTGCTCTCCCATATGTGATGGTAGGGGCCAAATGCTTACACCATCATCTGTTGCTTTCCCAGACATATTAATAGGAAGGTCGATCAGAAATAGAGTGTAAGGGATGAACCAGCACTCCAGCATGGTGGAACGCCACCACAATAACTGTCAGGTTTATTTACTACACCACATAATAAAATGGCCTCAGAACAAACATTCCTGCATTCAACCTTCCTAATGTTTTCAATGCAAAAATAGGAAGTGTTACTTTAAACGATGAAGGATCCAGAATGTACCAGATACAGAACTCCAAGGTGTACTCTGCCAGGGGAGCCCTGTGCAGCTGTAAAATCTTATACATCAATGTAGGATAGCATGCTTAGTACATTAGCAACTAGAGCATCTCACCTAACAATTAGCATGCAAGATTTTGTAGTAGCAGAGCTGCAGAATTCTGGTAGTACAGACATGGTTAACTTCATGTGATTCAACATAAACTTGCAGCTTCTCTGGAGGTTGGTCTGATACAACATGGTCTAAAGCCTCATGAATTACACAGCCAGGCTGTGGATTTGGTCCAAGACATTCAAGTAGCCAAAACCCACTGTTACTGGGTAGAATATAAGAAGGGCTTCAACAACACCTCCTAGGATCTGAGAGCTAGGCCTGATTTATCTTCGGGTAATAGTAATTATTCACTAAACAGCAAAACAAGGAAAATATGTTTAAAATGAGTAGGTGACAAATCACAATGAATTCTGTGAACAGAAAAAAACAACTGGGAACAGGATTTCTGATGGGCCTGACAACTATATAATATCACCAGTTCTTCCTGTAAAAGTTAAGTGAGCCAAGCTGAGAAGATCAGGTAAGACTTCAAGTTGTTTGGATGCCTTCCAGTTGATTTCACCTAATTCAAGACAATGCTTAACAAGGAGAGAAAATGTGAGCAAGAAATTTTGTATCTAAAACTCAAGTTTAAGCAGTATAGGTGCATAATTAACTAGTATAAGTGGTATATAGTGTAAAAACCTGTAAAAATCTGTTAAAACTTAGACATTTTTAACATAAATTCATGTTTGAAACTTCTACTTATTCAGAAAGCCAAGATACCCAACAACACACTGATATAACATGTGAAAATACACATTCAGGTATTGGCATGGTGGCTCAACAGGCTAATCCCCACCTTGCAATAGCAACATTCACACAGGCACTGGTTATAGACCCAACTGCTCCTTTCGCATCCAGTTCCCTGCTTATGGTCTGGGAAAGCATGAAAGAATGTCACAAGTCCTTGGGCCCCTACACCCATGTGGGAAACCTGAAAGAAACTCCTGGCTCCAAATTAGCTCAGCTCTGGCTGTTGCGGCCATTTGGGGAGTGAACCATCAGATCTTCATCTGTCTCTCTGTGTGTAAATCTGCTGTTCAAATAAAAATAAATGTCTTTTTAAAATATACACTAATTTAAGACTATAAAAATGGTAAGGGAAACATGTATAAAGACTCCTGTAGATATTTTCAGTAATATTTTTAATGCTGATGATATTGTTATTCTGAAGTCAAATCTTTAATATAAGCTAAAGGCACTGTGGTATGCAATGCTAACTCTACAAGTAATGATATTTGTAAGATTCAAGATTCTACAGACAAAAAAGATACGTATAGAAGAAGACAACTAACCCTGTATTGAAACAGATACCAAGGCTGATGCAAGAAACAAAGCTACTATATAGATTATTAACTTGACATATCTATTCTTGCCAAGTTGGAATCCACAAATGCCTATTACATGCTAAAGCAAAAGCAAATATAAAACACACGTGGAATATACGGCAATATTTGATAATAAGTAGACCATCAGTGTTGTATTTAAAGTATATTTCAGTTGCCTTAAAGAAACTCCGATCAAAGAGGAGTAAGATCAGCACATCCAATTCTTGGAAATTATCAAAACAAATCAAGTATTTTAAAAGCCTATAGATTCATAAGGACACAAATTTCATTTAGATACTTTGGAAAAAGGAAGGATACCTTTTATTCTCTACTTAGAAGACAAGAAAAAAAGTAAGTAAAATAAACTAACATTTCTGTAGAAGCTGTACCTTTATATGAGATGGTATTTTTCCTTAAAAGAATGCACTAGAATTCAGACACAATGACAGAGTATCATGATTTTGCCATATATAAATACATTGTTGGATCAAGTCATTAAGACTAAGTGGCTCTCAGCCTCATATGTAGGGGACAATGAAGATCATGAATCAATTCAGTCCAGAGAAAATATAGGACAGGGCTACAGAAGTAACTTAAAAATTCTACATTAAAAATATAGCGTTCTATGAAATTCAATGTGTATGTTTTATAACAGCATGCTTCATTTCACGTATCAGTTCATGATTCAAAAGCACAATAGCCACATGGGATAGTGGTTATTACATTGGGTAGTGTTGTTATGTTCCTTATAAAACAGAACAAAAATACAAACACAAGCACTTGAAGGACTATCGATACACATTGAGCCCTCATCTAACTGGCCCTCTACATCAAAACACACTGAATCTGTAGGGAACAAAGAATTACTGTAAATAAGATCACTAATATAAAGATTTATGAATCCCTAAAGAACAAGCAGTTACTTTTGAAGTTATTCTAATTATTTTTTATGGCACATTTTTGTAAATGCAGGGATTCCCCCTACATTCTCTCCTTTCTCCCACTTTTCGCCTCCCATCATTTCCCCCATGTGATTATGGTAGTATACTCTTCTAGTAACAGTTACAAGGTAAGCATTCTGCTATTATTTAAGTACATCATGGATTTGTAGCTATTGGCAATGGTGAAAATCCAGTAGCATAAGGCCAAGGTATATTTAACTGTTTCATTGATAGTCTTCCTTTTATTCAGGAGTGACACATCTTCACTTCCCAATATGCTAGTCTGCATTACACAGTTCATCTATGAGCATATAGATACATACCTGATCGACTATGTATCTACATGTATTTTACATGACTATCATCAGAAAAAAAACTGTGGTATTTGTCTTTTTGGGATTGACTTATGTCATTGAGCATAATGGTTCAAAAATAGTTTTTTTTAGCAGACAAATTACAAAGTTTAAAAATAAGACATAAAAAGAATTCTTAAAAACAATTTAAAAAAAATTGCAAGCAAAATTGGCAAAAGGCTTCTCAGAAAGATGAAACCATACTCAATCTTCTGCTGGAAATGCTGGAAAAGCAGATAAGCCAAAAACAATTTCAAGACACTGGCAATTAGAAACAAAAGGCAGGAATTATTAAAAATAAACTATTGGCCAAGATCAACTAGCATAAACAACAAAGGAAAAATCTACCTAATACAAGTATTAGGAATGCAAGAGTTGATATCCACACAGATTTTATAAATTTTAAGAGAAAATGCTAAAATGTAAACAAAGTGCAAGCAAACTTGATAGTTTCTTGAAAAACAAAATCTATTTAATCTCACTAAATAATTTATATATTGCCTGGCTAAACATGAATTTGTACTTAAAAACCTTCTCATAAAGAAAACACTAAATATACTGCTCTTTTGAAGAATTCCATTAAACATTTAGGGAATAAATAATTTTATGCAGTATAAGAAGATGGCTTTAGTAAATGGGCCCCTGCTGTGTACATAGGAGATCTGGTATTCCACTTCTGATCCAGCTTCCTAGTAATGACCTGAGAAAATCAGCAGAAGATTGCCAGGTTCAAGGCCCTTGCCACCCATGTGGAAGGCCTGTAAGAAACTCTAGCTCCTGGTTCACCCTGATCCAGTCCTGGCCACTGCAGCCATTTGGGAAGTGGGCCAGTTTCTCTTTCTCTCCTCTCCCTCTCTATGTAAATCTTTCAAATCAATAAACCCTCAAAAGGATGAAAGGGATGTCCAATCACTACACTTTAATCCAAGATTATTATGAAAGATTTATCCAGTCCAATAGGGTGAGACTAAAAAGCAACCAATACAGAAAAGACACCAAAAGGATGATATCTAAAT
Source organism: Ochotona curzoniae (assembly GCF_017591425.1). Lineage (NCBI taxonomy): Eukaryota > Metazoa > Chordata > Mammalia > Lagomorpha > Ochotonidae > Ochotona > Ochotona curzoniae. Next base: position 67,698,599 of record NW_024466599.1, read on the forward strand.
GTTACCAAAATAAATTTAGGAGTTAAGTGGAGTACAAGAACAAAAGCCATTTTTATTTTTCTGTACTTCAATGAATGATCAGAAATTAAATTTAAAGTACATTTATAGCAGCATCAAAAGGTGATATGCTTAGGAGGTATTTGACCAAAAAAAAAAAAAAGTAATCTAACTTCTTGTTAGGAAATATAAGATACAAGGTCTAAATAAATAAAAAGATTTACCTTGTTCAGGGCTTGGAGATTCAATAATGTTAAGATGTTCCTCAAAAGGAACTATGGATTCAACACATCTGAATCACAATTCCAATAAGATTTCATTTTGTAGACATGGAAAAAATGATCCTAAAATTAACATGAAAATACACTTGATATAGAATAGCCTAAAGGACTTTGAAAAAAAAAATGAAGACTAACATTACTTGATTTTAAAGTTTATATAATCCAGTTTTCCAAAGTAACCTCTCTAGTGAAAGACTGATGAGTATAGCATTATATATTTATTTAAATTTATTTTTTAATAAAGGACAAAAGCAACTTAACAATTTATAGTCTTCTTCAATAAATGATATGGTAATAACTGGCTATCCCTAAGTAAAAGGATGAACTCAATCACATATCATACCACATATAAAAATAACATGATAGACTATAGAGCTAAATGACTATCTAACCATAGATATTTTAAAATAACTCATAAGATACAAATTCTTGTTTTCTTGGTTACGGTGAACTCTGTGCAGATGAAACACTTAAAGCATGATCCACAAAAAACACTTAAAAGAGAAGTTCTTTTAAAATGAAAACGCTTCTCAGACATATATTGAATAAAGAGTATATTTCTGGAATGAACAAAGAACTCAAAATAGTCATTGTAACAAGCAAAACGATTTTTTTAAACAGGCAACATGATCGGTTACTTCCCCTCAAAGAAGGCAAGGTGAATGACAACATAAGGTTCACATGACTAGACTTCAGAGAAATCTAAGTTAAAACTACACCGGAAGCATGCACATTAATCACAATGGCAAAAACTGCAAAGACCGACAACACTAGGTGCTGACAATGAAGAAGAGAAAAGCATGAAGTCAAAATTGAAGTTATATATAATGCAGACATTCATTAAGACCAAAAAATGTATTTTTGCTTTTTGATAATAGTTCAATATTTGCCTTATTTTCCAGGAATTTCAAGAACCCAGCTTTTTCCTTTCAGTTGAGTTATCTCTGTATTTTTTTCCTCAATTCTAATTTAACAGATTTTATCTCTTTTTGAATAACTCAAAAGGTTTAAAACCCAAAGTATGAAGAGTGTTAAAGAGTATACAGAGATACCTAAGACTCCCTTTCCAACCAGGAAATCAACAGTTTCTGTGATATTTTCTAGAGTTACACAAGCTGAAAAAAGCTGATAAATTTTAGAATCTTAAACTTATATCAAAATGAAGCTGCCAAAGTGCAATATTTTCTCAGATATTAGCACTATTTAAATTTTTATGCTGTATTGAATTTACCATGCCTGTGAGGGATTCTAGTGTCATGAGACATACTTTACACTGCTTAGAAGTATCTGTTTAGATAAGCTATCTTATTTGCTTTTTTTCTATGCTGGGTTTCAGTTTCTTCCTAATAATGCTTACTGTACAGTTAACATTTTCTTTTTGATGCAATCATCAACTTCAGCTTTCTAAAATACTTTTTTACTGTTTAAAAATCTTAAAATATCAGTCCTTACAACAAAATAAATTTTTGAAATTTTAAATCTTCCCACAAACTATATAATATTAAATTATTTCATGGGGTTTGCCATGGCTCAACAGGGTAATTCTCCACTTTCAAGCACTGGCATCCCATATGGGTGCCAATTCATGTCCTGGCTGGCTCTAATCCAACTCCCTAATTATGGCCTGGGAAAGCCTTGAGACCCTGCACCTGTGTGGGAGATCCAGAAGAAGCTGCTGGCTGCTGGCTTTGGATTAGCTCGGCTCTAGCCATTGCAGTAATTTGGGGAGTGAATCAGTGGATGGAAGATCATTCCTTCTCTGTTTTTCCTCTTTCTAAATCTGCTCAATATTCCTTTCAAATAAAAATAAACAAATCTTTCAAACAATAATATTTTATGCACTAAGTAAAGATGGTCACCATGGAATATTCTATAGTTATCCAAAATCCAAAGACTCCCCAGTGCTGACCTCAAGCTGGACCTGTGCTATGACAACATCTATTTTTATGGAAGGAAGCTTAGTCATTCTCATGGCTCCCAATAAAGAAAACACAGGGTTTGATGAGAATACGACAACTGGAAGACGCTATTGGTTGGCTGGCAACTTAATATGCCTGCTTGATGCTGAGGCTGTGGTAACGCTGACACATTGTGACTGGATTTATGATTTAGAGACAAGGCCTAAATTGGCTGGTTTTGCACCAATACTAAACAATGCCTGCAGTTGACAATTAAGGAGAGATACATCCCTCACATCCCCAATGTATCACCACTTCACAGATTTCCTCCAGAGTTTATTAATTTTCCCATTCTTTCTGCATTCCCAGTAATCACTATAGCTAATCCTTCTTTCTCTCTCCCAAAGTGGATGGAGTTTAAGAAAGTTACAATCTTCCTCCTTTGAAGAGTATCCTTTAATCCCCAGCACTACCAACAAGAAACCAAGAAGGATTTCTGAGAAAATAATCTGTGCAACTTCAAGGTACTTGTGAGAAAAGCTCACTGTAGCTGGCAGGTTGGCCATGGAGCCAAGACCTCCAGTCCCAACACAAATTACTTGTGCTGGAATGAGCGAATCAGACAGAGTACGCTGTTGTTATTATTGGAAGAATGTAACAAATGTTCTAGAAGTTTAGGGCCATTTATAATTACACTGTAGGACTTTTCTAAAGTGGAGATTTCTTAAATTGAAAGGTTTAAGAAAACAGCCCTCGATTGAGGGAGCGAAGATGGCCGACGTAGGAGGAGGGCTGTGAGGGAGAGTCTAGTGAGAGAGGGATAGAAAGCTACAGAAGCAGCAAAGAGGAACAGCAGGGAACCGCAGGGAGAGGTCCGTGAAGCTCCCTGGGACAGTGTGGAGCCAAAAAGATCCACACAACTCGGAAGAACAACGAGAACGGAGCAGGGCAAAGGCAGAGAAACCGACATCCCACTCCAGACCTGCTGAGTCACTTTTGAAAACGGCCGGACGGGAGACGCGGCCAGCTCGGAGGCGGGGAGATCAGGGGGATCGTCACCGGCGGGAGGCCTTCGGCAGCGGTGGAGGCAGACTGCAGCGGCCGGACTTTTGGTGAGCTGGGGGTTGACGTGGCAGCCTCCGCATTTCTTGCCCCCCGCTGAGGCCCCAGCCTCAGAACGCGGAGCAGACGGCCGAAACTGTTGGGTCTGTGTGGAACTAGGCACAGTGGTGTTGTGTTGGTGGCTGAGGGGGCCCCGGGAAGGCGCATCGGATGTCCCTGCGCTGAGGGGACCAGTGCGGCTCGGTGCGCAGAGGTAGCTGGCGAGGGTCTGGAGTCCCCCACATCCTGCCTGGTGAGTGCTTGAAACCACCAGGACTCTGCCGCACCGAGCGGGCTGGGCGCCCCGCCTGCAGCAGCAGCACCTCCGTAGCGCAGGTGTCAGGTGTCAGGGGAACTCCTGCAACAAACTGACACGGTGCGAACCTGCCGCCGTGAAGTCATTATAACAGGGCGCCTGGGCCACTCCTCCGCTAAGGGCCTGAGTGGGGGAGCCACACGGGAGCAGGGGCTCTGAACACCCACACACCACGAGTGGTGGATTCACTGCACAAGAGCCACGCCTGCAAAGTGCCTCACCCACAGTCCCGTGTGTGGGAGACGCACCAGGTGGGCTCTGAAAAACCCTGCAGTCCCTGACACGGAGAACGCAGGGAGAAAGCACATAAAACCTTCTACGCACTGCGGATTCCCGTGAAGGGAGCACACCCAGAGAGCGCCTCCATCCCGCCACGCCCTGGGGTGTCACACCTGTAGAAGAGGTGCCCAGAGTGTGCCTGGAATCCACTGGGCCCCCAAGGTGGTGCTCTACAGCCCCGGGCCCTGAGAACGCACCAACGGTGCCTTGAAAATTACCACGCCCGGCAACACCACGCCTACAGGCTCCAATCTCTACAGGAAAGCACCTGACAGCCCCTCAACACACGGGTCCATTTGCCTCACCAGAATACACCAACGCAATGGGAAAAACCACCAGAAAGAGTTGTGCTCCAGATGAAAGAGCCAGCACCCCACCAAACAAGGGCCAAAAGCCATTATCAATATCGACGATACGAGATGAAGACATGGAAGTGTTACCAACAAAGGAATTGATGAAAATAATGCTAAAATCTCTCAGAGACGTGGACACAAAGCTGGAAGACTTCCAGAACCGCATAATCACCGAAATACAACAAATCAAAACCAAACTGGATGCCCAAGATAATAAGATTGAAAGCCTCATCAACAGAATAAATGCGGCAGAGGAAAGGATCTCTGAAACAGAAGACACACAAAATGAAAGTGCCCAGCGAATTAAACAGCTGGAGACAAACCTCAGCAAAACTAATAAAATGATGCAAGAGATGAAGGATTACCTTAGAAAATTGAATATTCGGATCATCGGCCTCCCCGAGGGAGTAGAAAGAGAATCTGGGATGCAAGCAGTGCTCGATGAAATTATACAGGAAAACTTCCAAAACACTTGGAACACGAATCCACCCCGCATACAGGATGGACAGAGAACTCCCAACAGACATGATCCAAAGAGATCTTCACCCAGACACACGGTGCTCAAGTTCTACTCCAATGAAGACAAAGAAGGAATCCTGAGACAAGTACGAAGTAGAGAAAAGATCACATACAGGGGAAAACCCATCAGAATCACTGCTGACTTCTCCGAAGAGACACTACAAGCAAGGAGAGAATGGACAAAGATCTTCCAAGTCCTGAAACAAAACAACTGTCAACCAAAAATAATCTACCCAGCAAAGATCTCATTTGTATATGAGAACGAAATCAGATACTTCAATAGCAAAGAAAAACTAGAAGAATATGTCTACACAAAACCAGCTCTGCAAAGTCTCCTTAGAAATGCGCTAGTCCCGGACAAAAAGGAGGCAAATCACAAACAAAGTTGGCAAATAAGAAGGTCTCCAAACTAAAGGCCGCACCAACAAGACAATTACATAGGCAACAACACACACACAACACAATCACATGGCAGGGCAAAATTGCAACCTCTCAATTTTAACTCTCAACACAAATGGTCTAAATTCACCAATCAAAAGACAGAGATTAATAGAATGGATCATCAAACAAGACCCAACCATCTGTTGCCTACAAGAAACGCATCTAACCAGAAAGGATGCAAAGAAACTGAAAGTGAAGGGATGGAAAAAGATATTTCACGCCAATAGACGAGAAAAAAAAGCTGGGGTAGCTATCCTAATTTCAGACGAGATAGATTTCATTCTAACCAACATCAAAAGAGACAGGGAAGGCCATTTTATACTGGTGAAAGGAATGATCCATCAAGAAGCAATCACCATCATTAATGTTTATGCACCGAATCTTAATGCACCTACTTACGTAAAGCAATTACTTACAGACTTAAGGGAAGACATAGACACCCGCACAATTCTTGTAGGCGATCTCAACACACCTCTAACAACAATGGACCGGTCTACGAAACAAAAACTCAACAAAGAAACAACAGAGCTCACACAAACAATAGAACAACTGGACTTAGTAGACATATATAGAACTTTTTATCCTAAGTCCACAGACTATACCTTCTTCTCAGCGGTGCATGGCACCTTCTCCAGAATCGACCACATGATAGGACATAAAGCGAATCTAAACAACTTCCAAAACATTAGTATCATACCATGTACCCTCTCAGACCACCATGGGATGAAACTGGAAATCAACAACTCAAAACTCCCCAGGAAGTATAGGCACTCTTGGAAATTGAACAACATGCTATTAAACGAACAATGGGTCAGAGAAGAAATTAAAGATGAGATCAAAAAATTTATGGAAACCAATGAAAACTCTGATACAACATTCCAAAACTTGTGGGACACCGCCAAAGCAGTGCTACGAGGTAGATTCATCGCAATCGGAGCCCATGTCAAGGCCCAAGAAAGACGCCAAATACAGGAACTAACCTCACACCTCCAGGATCTGGAAAAACAGCAGCAGAAGAGTCCCACACACAATAGGAAACAAGAAATCATCAAAACAAGGGAGGAGATAAACCAAATAGAAATCAAAAAAACTATACATAAAATCAACAAATCAAAAAGTTGGTTTTTTGAGAAAATAAACAAAATAGACACTCCACTGGCCCGATTGACCAAAAAAAAACAAGAGAAAGTGAGAATCAATAGCATTAAAGATGAAAAAGGCAACATAACAACAGACACTGCAATCATTAAGAAAATAATTAGAAATTACTACAAAGAACTGTACTCCCACAAATTTGAGGACCACCAAGAAATAGAAAAGTTCTTGGACTCCCACCACTTACCAAAACTCAGTCCGGAGGCAACTGCAGAATTAAATAAACCCATAACCGAGGCAGAGATTGAAACAGTCATCAAAGATCTCCCAACGAAAAAAAGCCCAGGCCCAGACGGCTTCACTACAGAATTCTACAAAACATTCCGAACAGAACTAACCCCAATCCTCTACAAGCTCTTCAAAACAATAGAGGAGGAAGCAACCCTCCCAAACTCATTCTATGAAGCTAACATCACCTTAATCCCAAAACCGGACAGAGAACCATCAGAGAAGGAAAACTACAGACCTATTTCTCTGATGAACATTGATGCTAAAATTCTCAACAAAATCCTAGCCAATAGAATTCAAAAAATCATCAGACAGATCATTCATCCGGATCAAGTAGGATTCATCCCTGGAATGCAGGGATGGTTCAACATTCGGAAATCCATAAATGTTATAAACCACATCCAAAAACTGCAAAACAAGAACCACATAATAGTTTCAATAGATGCAGAAAAAGCTTTCGACAAAATCCAACACCTCTTCATGCTAAAAACTCTAGCCAAAGTAGGCATAGATGGGAAAATCCACAACATAATCAAAGCAATTTATGAAAAACCCAATGCCAGTATCATACTGAATGGAGAAAAGCTAGAACCCTTCCCACTGCGATCTGGAACAAGACAAGGGTGCCCGCTATCACCACTGCTATTCAACATAGTCCTAGAGGTACTTGCAGAGGCCATAAGACAAGAAAAAGAAATCAAAGGCATACGTATAGGAAACGAAGAAGTCAAGCTTTCACTATATGCAGATGACATAATCCTGTACATAGAAAAACCAGGAGACTCAATACAGAAACTGCTAGAACTTATACGAGAGTTTGGCAGAGTGGCGGGGTACAAAATTAACGAACGAAAATCAACAGCCATAGTGTACGCAAATAACACCAAGATGGAAGAAGATCTAACCAACAGGATACCATTCAAAATAACAGAGAGAAGTATGAAGTATTTGGGAATAAATTTAACCAAAAGCGTAGGAGACCTATTCGAAGAAAACTACAAACTATTTAAAAAGGAAATTGAACAAAACCTCAAAAGATGGAATAACATCCCGTGCTCCTGGATAGGCAAAATCAATATCATTAAAATGTCTATACTACCACAAGCAATATACATTTTCAACGCAATTCCAATCAAATTGCCCAAAACATTCTTCACGGAACTGGATACAATGATTCAAGAGTTCATCTGGAAACACAAAAAACCACGAATAGCTAGAACCATCCTGAAAAATAAGAAGTTAGCAGGGGGAATCACAATCCCGGACCTCTGGACATACTATAGAGCAGTGGTTATCAAAACAGCCTGGTACTGGCACAAAGACAGAAAGGAAGATCAATGGAATAGAATAGAAGCACCAAAAGGGAACCCACACAAATACAGCCAATTAATCTTTGACAAAAAGACCAATGACAACTCAAGCAAGTGGGAAGGCCTCTTTAGTAAATGTTGTTGGGACAACTGGCTGATAGCCTGTAGAAACAAAAAGATAGACCCACATCTATCACCATACACTAAGATCCAATCTACATGGATAAAAGACCTAAACCTACATCCAGAAACCTTCAAACTCTTGCAGGAAAATGTAGGAAATACCCTGCAAGACCTAGGAGTAGGTTCCGACTTTCTAAGAAGGACACCAAAAGCAATAGCAGTTGAGAACAGAATAAACAAATGGGACCTCATCAAACTAAGAAGCTTCTGTACAGCAAGGGAAACAATCAACAAAGTAAAAAAGCAACCCACAGATTGGGAGAAGATCTTTGCACACGATATAGGCGATAGGGGGCTAATTTCCAGGATATACAAAGAACTTCAAAACAACCAAAAAACCAAAACAAACAAACCACTCAAGAAATGGGCACGGGAAATGGGCAAACATTTCACAAAGGAACAAGTCCAAATGGCAAACAAACATATGAAAAAATGTTCCAGCTCCCTAGCAATAAGGGAAATCCAAATTAAAACATCGATGAGGTACCACCTAACACCAGTAAGATTGGCCCACATAAACAAGAACACCAACGACGCTTGCTGGCGAGGATGCGGGGAAAAGGGAACCCTACTCCACTGCTGGTGGAGCTGCAAATTGGTACAGCCTTTATGGAAATCAGTCTGGAGAACACTCAAACAACTCAAAATCTGCATACCATATGACCCAGCAATAGCACTCCTAGGAATATATCCAAAACACCTGTTTTACGACAAACCAACATGCATCCCTATGTTCATTGCAGCACAATCAGTAATTGCAAAAACATGGAAGCAACCGAAATGCCCATCAGCAGAAGATTGGATAAGAAAGCTTTGGTTCATCTACTCCATGGAATACTACTCAGCTATTAAAAAAAACAAAATGCAGTTCTTTGTGGCTAAATGGGCACAACTGGAAACTATAATGCTAAGGGAAATGAGTGAATCCCAAAAGATTAGATACCACATGTTTGCCTTGATTTAACCTGTAATTTTTTGTTTGGTTGTTGGTTATTTTCTGAACCTGTCATTGATACTGTCTCAACCCAGATGTTTCGAAGAATGGAACTTGCATTATTTTTAACATATTGTCTACCCATTACTATGTCAATTAATTCCATAATGTTGTATATTGACACTGAGGCCTTGTTGGGGCTTTTAACTGACCGGATCTCTACTCTGTTAGACCTATCTTCAGACCATAGAAGGTCTCCCCAAGAGGCCACTGAACTTATCTGGACAATAAGACGCTGAACTTTATGCTAGGCATGTGTTTGCAAGCAATGAATCTCAACTGAACTTGAACTATGGTTATGCAACAAGGTGGAGGAATCCACCATGGGGGGAGGGTTATGGGAGGGGTGGGGGGAATCCCCAGCGCCTATAAAACTGTACTACATAATACAATGTAAGCAACAATAAAAAAAAAAAAAATAAATAAATAAATAAATAAATAAAAAAGTAAAAAAAAAAAAAAAAAAAGCGCAAAAAAAAAAAAAAAAAAAAAAAAAAAAAAAAAAAAGAAAACAGCCCTCTGCATAGGGTCAGGCAAACTGCAGTATTAAGTGCTCACAAATCCCTTGGAGTATACGGAAGGTGAGCTTAAGTTGTTCTCACTGTCCCACAAAACAGGGGTACCATGTTCAGATGTCAAGGAAGATATGCCTTCCCTGAGTCCATAGCATAAAACTGAGATTGTTGGGATAGACATGGCAGACATTGTGGCTGAGTTTTCTGACTGCCTGTTAAAGTAGCCAGATAATTAATACTGTCAACAAATATAAATCAAAGCAATGTATGTAATGACAAGGAGACAAAGAGGAAGAAAAACCTTACATCAAATACATTTAACCCGTCTATGTCTAAATGACTGAAGTCACTCTGTAAGACTCACAGTGCACTACTGTGGGAGATAAATGAACTTCTGTTTTGTTTGAACTACTTAATTTGGAGGGTTTTTCATTAGAACACAATTCGGTATTAACTTTAATTCAGACAACATAAACTGCAGGTCCAGATTCTGATCATGAAGATACTAGCAGGACACCAAGAAGCCATAACCACTGTCTCAAAGTGAGACATAGTTTGCTACTCCTAACAGAAAGAAATTAAACCCTGAGACATGCATATTCTCTTTTTGAATATTTAATCATTCTTTTGCTTCCAACTGACAAGATCATTATGAAATATGTTGGAACTCTTTAGAGCAAACACTTGAGTTTTCATTTGATTTGCTCTACAAGGTTGTGGAGAATCCTAGAGCAGATTAGGGAGGACAATGAAAGTCTCTAGGGAGGATACCAATCATTAAAATGAAGATTATTTTTGTGTTTGCACAGTCAAGACATAGCTACAGGGGAATACTAAGGAGGAACATTAACAAAACATCAGGCTGACTAAGAATAAGAATTTCCATTGAAATCCATAGACCAATTCAAGTGAATCTGCAATAAATATAAACCCACACGCATAGTCTCTCTCCAGGGAAACCCAGCATTTTCTCACCAGACAGCACTGTTCTGCATAGCAACAGGAAGGGTGACAGCTTGTCTGTCTGTGCCCACTGGGATCAGATCGGAATGTCAGCTCTGCTACCAGTCAAGGTTCCTCTTCAGGATAACCGAGGTGACAATTTGCCAAAAGGGAGCATTCTCTCAGCCATACCACCAGAGGGAGGACACTAAGCGTAAGTTAATTCAGCACAAATGAGATGGCGAATTTCTTAGTATTTGTACAGGCAACTTAAATGAAAAGTTCAAAAACATGCTCCTTCCCACCTACTCATGCACACATACACAATGTTCAAGTCTTTAGTAACAAGATATGCTGTGTAGGATTATTGATTTAAGAATAATTTGTTTCCTAATTACTTTGAGATATCAATCTAGAAACTTGGCTGCTGCTAATTTCCTGAAATCTTGAAGCTTTGAAAGGCTTGATATCTTTGCCCATGATCTCTTTTAGATTAATATATTACTAATTATTTTGAGGTGCAGGAAATTATTCAGTATTAAAATAAACATAAATGGCTAATTTCATTCTTTATCATTTTAACATTCAAAGAAAAGTTCTTCTGAAAATTTGTCAACCTACCTATATTATAAACTCATGCAAGATCATTTGGGAAAAAATTACATTATGCATTTCCTACAGCACTGGCATGGAAGTATTAGGTTACAATTCAGTGTACATTCTATGTAGATTCTAATGTGACTTGAAGTAGTATTGCTATTCATGTTTTGTTTGGGGGGTTTCTATTTGTGCTTTCTTTTTCACAATCTTGGTGGATATATTCACCATACACAAAAACTAACATTCTTCAAATGGCAGAAAACCATTCATAACATATACTTCTCCATACCTAATACTGTATGTTTTTTTTACTAAGATATTATAATCATTGTGTTCTTGCTCATGAATGTGTTTTAACTCCCAGGAAAGAACCTTCTTCTATTCATCATTTTCTGGAAGGATGATTTAGTCTGTATACACCTCTGTCATTTTCCCAGATCTTTCCTTTCTTCATCTATGGAGAATGAATGACTGATGTAAATAGCAAGAATGACTTCCCATGTTTAACTCAGATCTCCCACTTCTTAATTCTGCTTCTAATTTTGAGGGGCAAATGTGATTGTTGCGCAGGTCCAAAGAGTAAATACCTTTAATCATGGCGTTCAGTGCAGAGGCTCAAAGACTCTGACACTAAGCTATTATCCTACCACAGGGTCATAACCAATACTGATCAAGCTACTAGAAACACCGCTTAGTTTTGCTTCTCAAATCGTTTTAAAACCAGAATGATATTAAGGGTATCATTTTCTTAGTTCCCCATGGGATTTAAATAATTATCTTTTAAAATAATAACAGACATATTTATAACGAAAATAATTTATAAGCTGGTCATTATACTGGTTAGTTAAGTTTTATAATTAGTCTTGTCTCATAATTTTACCTAAACCATGATCAATGGGCATTAAATGATATGTTATGCCTGAAGAGAAACTATGACGTGAGCTCTGAAGACTTTGCCAATATAATTCCTCTATAAAATTTATCATTTTACCATTGCTGAAGTATTAGTTTTCTCTTTACTCTATTATTTTGATTGAACTAACCATGTGAAATACAAAATTTATGGTTTAAAAAATTAAATTGTATTGCACAAATGGTTCTGTCATTTTTAAGAAAAATGAAGAAATTAATTTGAGCAGTTCTATAAAGCACATTATACACACACACACACACAATTTGAAAAAAACCATTTAAGCTACCATTGTACAAAGGAATAGTCAATATTCTACTTCCCCATTTCAAAGATATGGTTATCTTCTTTTTCTTGTCCAGTGCCACCTTTTATTCCATGCCTTTTCCTAGCACGTGAAAAATAAATTTTAACACACTTTAGTTTAATTCAGGAGCTATGCATAGGGTGAGAGCTACGAAAGAAAAATTGCACAGAAAAAAATTAAACAGGCAGGGGAGATTTTATTTAAGTCTATTTTAATAGAGGGGAAAATGAACTCAACTCCATTTGAGGGTTAGGTAGGGAGGGACATAAAGATTACACATCACTGGGGTGAGCAAACAGAAAAGTACCGGAGGATACTGAAGAAAGATGGTGGTATCAAAGGCTGAGTAACAGAATATATTGACTATATTATTTTACTTCACCGCTTGCAAATGCTTTTCTCTACTAATAGCCCATCTATGTTTACTAATTACCTGTTACATAGATAAAGTCCCATTCCTCTTTCTGAGACTTTAGGATAAGGGTCCTTGAGGATATGTCAAAGGGAGCACTCATTAGTCCTTGAGAAACAACATTGCTGGGCTGTAAAGAGGGTCTTAGAATGAATTTTGGAATGCTCTAGAGTAAGTGGTCCAAAAGAGAATTAGAAAAGGGACAGCACAGTAGCCAATCATTTTAATGCTTTGCTTGCAGGGTATGCACCCTGCTGATTGCCTGGGAAAAGCATCAGAGGATGTGACTCAGGTGCTTAAGTCCTGCACTCATGTGGGAGATCTGGAAGAAGCTCCTGGCTTCAAATAGACTCAGCTCCAGTCACTGCAGCCATTTGGGGAGTGGACCAGTGTAAGGAAGATCTCCCTCCTTCTCTGTAAATTTGCTTTTCAAATGAAAATAAATAAATAAATATTTTTAAAATGTAGTGTTAAGCCAAGCTGAGGAACACTTTTTTTGTTTCATTTTCCTAATAGTGTTGAATTCTTTACCTAATGTGTTATTCTTAAGCCTATGACTGTGAACTCAACTTATATCATTCATTTTAAATTAAAAAAAAAAAAGACACAGGAAGGGAGGTGAAGGGTTGGAGGGAACATTGCAAGAAGGAATGGTATGTGGCATTTATCATTATGCTCCTAAATCTGTATTTTGAAATATATTAGTTCACTTTATATAAATAAGTTAAATATTTTTTTAAATAGAGTATCTAATTTCAAAAAAAATTGTAACAAGCTGTCTTGCTCAAACTATAAACTTCTATTACTCTACATGTAATAATCAATACTGAGATTTAAATGTTTTATACTACATAGATTTTTTACATTTTTAATAATAAACCATCAATGGGTATTCTTTCCAGTTGTCAGAACAAAAAAGGGTGGGGATAGAAAACATCTCAAAGTTACAGCAAATAAATGGAAAATCAAACTTTTAGCTCATATATAATTTCATGTTTTCCCTCTCCACCACACTAAGCTTTTACTCAAAGTAAAAAGCAATCCTTGGGTCCTTCTAGAAAATAAAAATCATATTATTGGAAAATCAATATTTTCCAGCTCTTCTGAGGAGAATTTAGAGCTGTTATGAAAATCGTAACTCTGTTGTAGAACTGGGTTTCTCAACCATGGCACTATTGACTTTTTGGGTCAGGCAGTACTTTGTTATTTGGGCTTTCACGGACTATGTATTGAAAGATGTTTAACAGGATCCCTGACCCCTACTGATCAAACAGTGATAGCCACCTTCAGTTGTCACAAACAAGTCTCCAGTTAGTATCATTGTTACCTGCAGGGTAAAATAGCCCCTGTTGAGAGCCAGTGGTTTAAGGAATGTTCTTATACAATATACTTCGTGGTGGAACACTCACAAGAGATATTTTATAGAGCATGCATTTTGGAACTTGGATGAAGGTGATCCTCAGGAACTAGTACCACACACACCTGGTTTTGTCATCCCCTCTTCAACCTGCTCCTCATGCTTCTACTAGACCCTAGGATTCCAACATTATTACTGTCAATGGCTGCTCAAACCCAAATGGCATCCTTCTCTCCAGGTGTTGTCCAACATGCGTCTGCAACACCTTTCTTTTGCTCTTCCTCTATGACAGATTTGACAGTTGCAGGTTTTGCCAAGGCAGGGAACCAAGCTATTATCAGGGTTTGTTTTTTATTTGTTAGTCTGTATGTTTACTTCCTTGCTTCTGTTTCCAAGGCCTTATTCAGGCCAGCAAAGAGATTCAAACTGTTCAGAAAAATGATTGTTAGATTCACCTGGGTAAACCTGCTAATTCACTTGCCACAAAGCTATCTCCAGCATCCAGCAGTGACGCTCCTACCACACAATGGATCTGTATCAGATTTCATTAAAGTAAAGATGAACCCTGGCTTGCCTGTTCCCTAAATTAGTGTGCAGACTATAAGCACATTAGAAGAGAATGCTCCTTTTCTATGTGCTTGTTGTTCTACAATGACTATACCTTTTGTTTTAATTACAGTAGTCTACAGCAGTACATCACTCCCTGGTTTACCAAGGGCAAAATTTCATGGGGTAGTTTAGTCCCCATGAAGAGCATATTTTACATTTCTCACATTTCACCATGCTTCATGTAAACTTTTTGCTGACTGGCTTAGGCTAACAATGATATTAGTATTTTGGTTTTGGCTTCAAATCTTTGAAAAAGTTGATAGAATGCAACAAACTTTAAAAACAGGTAATGGCCCAGCACAGCAGCCTAGCAGCTAAAGTCCTTGCCTTGAACGTACTGGGATACCATATAGGTACTGATTCTATAGTCCCAGCAGCCCTGCTTCCCATCTAGCTCCCTGCTTGTGGGCTGGGAAAGCAGTCAAGGATGGCCCAAAGTCTTGGGAGCCTGCACCAACATGGGAGACCAAGAAGAAGCTCCAGGCTTCTGGCTTCATATTGGTTCAGATGCAGCCACTGTGGCTGCTTGGGGAGTGAACCATCAAATGGAAGATCTTCCTCTTTGTCTCTCATGCTATCTGTGTATCTGCCTTTCCAATATAAATTAAAAAATCTTAAAAAAAAAAACATAAGTCGCTTGGGGAATACAGGGACATTTATTAAATTGGTTCAAAGTCCTAAACAATTATGTTTGACAAAATTTTAAATAAAATGTTTTCTCATAAATTCGACAATATTAAAAGGAGAGCTTTAGTTAATTTTCCCTTTTTAGTTCATTTAAAATAAAGGTAATTCTTAAAACTCATACACTCAAAGTTGAGTCATTGAGAATTCTCACGAATTTTTGTTGGAATTGTTAATTTAGAATAGAGATAATGGAAGAAATGAAGAGAATGATATTCAGCTGCATTTATAATATCAGTAAAAAATAGAAATCAGCCTTTTGAGGCATTTTGTATTATGATCTTTCTGTAGCTATTTTTTAGACAAACTTATTAGTAAGTTGTTGCTATTGCTTCAATTTGTTTAACCTCCAGATTTTAAAATTAATCAAATATATCCAGTTCATAACTCAGCAGAATCAACTGCTGTTTTTGTTTACATTGGCAAAGCAGAGTCCTGGTGAACTACTATCAGATACACAAGCAAAACTGTTTCACCTAAAGACTTCTACTTCATATTTCAAACTGAAATTCAATAAACTAAGAATAAAGTAAGCTATAATCATGACTCTTAAAACAATGACAAAATTAACATAACACGTCAAAGATTGTATTTAACCCATTAATTAATGAGTTGACAAGAGAATGCTAAGCCAGCTCAAAGAAGGGTTCAAAGTCCCACATGCACGGCAGATGAGGAATACCGAACATGAGCTTATGACAGTTTTCAGACTCATGTATTAAACACTGGGGGGAGGAGGTTTTTCCATTGTAAACCCACAAGCTTAATTTATTTTTATGTTTATGGACAGTACTATTTGCATTCCTTTGAGTCACATTAAAGTTGAACAATTAAGGCCAGTGTAGTGGTGTAATGGCTACAGCTACTACCAGTATCGCTGGCATCCCATAGGGGTGTCTGTTCCTGTCCTGGTTGAGAAAGCAGTGGGTGATGGCCCAAGTTTCTGGATCCCTGCCAGAGAGGAAACCAGGAAGAACATGCTGGCTCTTAGCCTGGCACAGCTTGTGGCCATTGCCATCATCTGCAAAGTGAATCAGCAGATGGAAGATCTTTCTCTGTCTCTCCCCTTCTCTTTAACCCTGACTTTCAAGATAACTTTAAAAAGGTGTAAAGTAGCTCAAAGATGAAGAAATCCCAGACATCCACAGATTTAGATAACCTGATAAGTGTACTTAATAGCACCGAATTGCTTACGGGAAAAAACTTGTAATCATTTAGGTCTAACAAATTCTTTCATGTTCTTTTCTTATACAAACAATGGTTTTCACATTCCTAGGCCAGAATGGTAACAATTTAAATAAACAATCTCTTTTATTATGTTTATATTGATAAGAATATTAGGGTTAAACAATAAATTGTTTTTCTCCCAAACTAACATGCACCAGTGCCAAGGGCTAAACAAAGAGAGAAGCAACAAGGCAGGTGGGTGGGGAATGAGGCAGGAGGGAGCACAGGATGGAAAGCATCACTAAGCTTCTAGATCTATACTGTGAAATGCATGCAATCAGTGCACTTTGTACAAAAAAAATGAAAATATTTTTAAACAAAAGGGCTAATTATCTGGAAATACAAAAAAAGACTTTATAATTTTGTTGAAAACTTTTTCTCATTCCTGTCTAAACACAAATCAGAATCCTATTTTTTCCATTTTAAATGCAATTTGGGGTGAGTGCTGGGTATAGGAGTTAAGATGCTATGGAACACCTACACCAAATAGTTGACTATCTATGTTTCAAGTCCAGTCTTGCTCTTGATTCTGGTTTTCTGTTAACTTGCACCCTTGGAGGCAACAAATGATGGCCCAACCCGTTGCGTTCCACTGCATACGGAGCAGTCACATGCACACAAAAATCGAAGGATGTAATTCCCAGGTGTTAAAAGATCTATTCGTGGGTTGGCACTGTGGCATAGTGGGTAAAGTGGTCCTTGTCAATAGGAATTCATTGACTTACGGCTGCGATCCAGCTGGCCTTACTGAGCTCAAGGAGTCATTTGTTTCTCCAACAGGTAAGGACCTCAATGGATGGTACTGTCCTGGAATGATTTGGGAAGAGAATTCTCAGTCTGGGAAGAATGTAACTGCTATATTCACGTAACCCCCAGACCAACTACAGTGCTGCTGACCAGCACAAATTCCTTAAGAAAGAAAAAAAAATAAAAAAAGCATCACTGGCCAATCAAAGGAAGGTCACGAGTTCCTCTACCAACCAGGAACGTAGACATAAGCTGTTCTCAGAACTCCTGATTCCAACTTCTTTCTGTAAGAATCCTCACCCCAAACTCCTCAGGGAGCACGAGAATTAAACAATTGCTATCCAGCTCCTTGCTTCGTGTTTTGCAATAAATACCTACAATCTTTCACTATCCTGATGTCAGTGACTGGCTTTCAGAGTGTTGGGAGAATGGACCCAGTTTGAGGGTTCTATAGCAATGCTTTCAGCCATTTTGGGATTTTGCTGGGCAATAATCCCAATCATCATGATCATATTACTAGTCAATATCCTTCACATTCCAGGGGAAAAGCTTGAAACCAGGGAAAAAAGAGTGATATTTTTCCCTCCCATGGAATGTACATTATTAATAAAGCTTTACTGTCTCTATTTTTGTCTGTCTGAACTGTAATTCACACTCCAATGGTACATAAGAATTCAGGCAATCTATTGCCAGTGACATGTGTATTAATTTTGTCCTATTGTATAATGAGCATTGATTTCTACATCACTTTTCTATTTCCAAGATTTCCCTCTGCTTGGCAACAAAGCAGGTACTCATCTAAACGATCAGATCCTGAAAGAGAAACTTGATACTCCAAGTTCAAAATGACTGTCATTTCATAGCGTTTGTAAACAATCTCACCAGAATCTCTCACCACTATCTGATGTTCAGGATGTGTCTTCCATTTCTCCTTTTTTATGAAACCATTACATGTGAGACCTCTTTTAGTCAATTTGTTTGATGTTGAATAATGGACCTGTAGTGCTGAGAATGTATCTATTCCATGAGCTCTATAGATGAATGTTATCAATGTCTGACTCATGTTTTCAGGATATAAGGGCACGATCTGTCATCAGAGGCTGAGCTGGGCTTACTTGTTAACTCATTTTGTACTTCAAAACAGCATAAATTTTGAGAAAGTTTGCCTATTTCAAGGCTGAAGTCTCTGTGCTCCTTCCACAAGTTTAGCAGTGTCTTATAATTGACGGATTATCTCCAACATCATTGATGGATCTATTCTCTCACAGTGAATCCCCACAAATATTTAGTATGGCCTTGTCATTTCCTTAGAACAGTTCATTTCAGCACACTGCTTTAAGAAAAAGAAAATTTCTCTCAGGCCTGGCACCAGGGCTAAGTGGTTAAATCCTTGCCTTGCAAGCAATGGGATCCCATATGGGTGCTGGTTCATGTGCTAGCTGTTCTACTTCCCATCCAGCTCTCTGCCTGTGGCCTGGGAAAACAGTCAAGGATGGCCCAAGCCTTGGGAGCCTGTACCCACGAGGGAGACTTAGAAGAAGCTCCTGGTTCCTGGCTTCAGATAGACTTGGCTGTGGCCAGTGTGGGGTCACTTGGGGAGTAAACCAGCAGATGAAAGATCTTTTTTTCTCTCCTATCTGTGAATCTGCCTTTCCATAAAAATAAGCAGATTGATTCATTTAGGATCACTTTGGTTTCTTCTTGTTTTTCAACTAGATTTGAGACCAAATAGAGCACAATTCATTAAGCACAGGCATTGTGTATACTCATTTTTAATCTTTCCCATACTATTTACTTGTAAATTAAAATTACAGCAAATATGGAGTCAGGTTTTTAACAGTTGGGAAATAATTTAGCATTTGGCACTTTTCCTAATTTCTGCCACAGATAGCCATAGTTAAAAGTTGATGGTGATAACTAATTGGCCATAGGCACTCTTGTAAAGAGTCATTTACTAGACATGTAACAAAGAAGAATTTCACCAGTGTGTTTTGCCAGATTGCCTTGATCTGAACACAATGGTTGCAAGCTGTAACTTTTCTACGTAACAAACCTGCAGTGCAAGATAATTTATCTCTGTCTGGGTTAAAGCAAATTGGAAAGAAGTGGGTATTAACCAAGCTTCATAGATGCTTATCAGCTAATTGTTGGTCAAGGTGCTTGCTGATTATCTCTGGTAGAGTTTAGGGTCCTATCCTCTTTCAGAGACCAGGAGATAAGAGACCCTATCTTTCTTTGTGATTATATTTCAAAGGGACGGCTCACGCTTTGAGAAAGATATTTTTAGCTGAAGATTCATATAACTCCAGAGGCAGAGAAGGGATTTACAACCACCAAGAAGTTTATGCTCTTGTTTGTTGTTATTGTTTTAAATAACTGTTTTAAGAAAAGAATGGAGCTTTATAGTTAAAGTACCTGAACAGACTACTAAGGGTTTCTTAGACACCCTTGTAATTTCTTTCATTCATTCTGTTCTTATTTTCTGACCAATTCAGAGATGGCAATGCCAGTAGAGAAGCAGTAAGGAGAGTGAGGGCAGGTCTCCAGTGGGACCTCCAAACATATCACTATCAATTCCACATTCCATTAATCAACTATGGAGATTTAAAAATGCCACATATCCTCCAGCAGGTGTTGCTTAAAATGAAAAATGCTGCCCTGGGTGACTATTTTCTGATTAATCTGAATGTTTATTATACTATTTCTCACACAGTCATCAATCCTCAACAAATCTATGCAGTCAAGAAAGTCTTATGATAATATTATGTTCATGAAAGTCACCAAGGAATAAAGGAGGAGGAAATAAAGTTGGGAAAAGATACAGAAAGAGAACAAAATGGTAGGTAAGTATCCTAGAGCAGTGAAATCTAAACACATTTCTTCTGGTAAATATTTGCTTAATTGAAAAACAGAAACAAGCAAACAAACAAAAGAAAGACAGTAAAGATCGGAATCGGCACCATGACTCAACAGGCTAAGCCACCCTGTGGCGCTGGCCTCCCATTAGGGTCTGGCTCACGTCCCAGCTGTTCCACTTCTGACCCAGCTCCTTGTTTACAGCCACAGGAAGCAGCAGAGGATGGCCCAAGTCCTTGGAACCCTGCACCCATGTTAGAAACAAAGAAGAGCTTCCTAGCTCCTCGCTCCAGTTCAGCTCAGCTCTGGCCATTGTGGCCATTTGGAGAGTGAATCAAGAGAGTAAAGACTCATTCATTCTCTCAGTTTCTCCTTCTCTCTGTGTAAAGTCCATCTTTGAAATAAATATTTTTTAAAAAGAAACTGAAGATAATCCTTTGTTAACTTGGTGGGCTTGCATTGATTTTATTTACTTTTGATTCTTTAGTGTAAGCACTTTCCTCAGAAAAAGACCTTGTAAAATCAAAGCTTTGGGTTCTCTGTCCGCATGGGTCATTTTTCAGGGCTCTCTAGCGGATTTACATGGAGCCAAGCTTCTTTTGCTATCATCTGTAATAAGACTATGTTAGGAATCCTTGTGAGACTACAGGGGAGTAGGCAGTCACAGAGACAGTTCAGCAGCCTCAACGTCAGATGCTTATATTCTGATTTGTATTCTTGGGTCTCATTCCCCTTATAAAGTTTCTCTTTTTCCTTCCTTGATCATTAATGCTCAAGATTCCTTAATCGCTTTTAGTGGCAAATCTTTTGAGAAACAGTTGAATATAACACTTCAAATTAAAAGCCCCTGAGAAAATTCACATAAATTCACATAAATTTCTTAAGTGACCACTGGCAAATCTTATTTGAATATCATAGAGGCAAACTGATTAGGTCATTAGGTATTTTGATGCAGAATTAAGAGGACAACAATAGTAACAGGATGTCAGTTGTTTTGATTTCACAGACTTAAGTTTAGGCAAGGAGTTTACCTATTTGTCAGGCAATGACGATAAAAATTAAATACAACAATTTGCAATATAGCAACAAGTTTGGAACCCAAAAGCAGCAAGCTTTAATAATAAATTCATCAATCCATTTTGGTGGAGAACTTAATGTGGAACTTAGCCATTTTCAACATGTTCCTTATTGCCCAGAAATACATAGCATATGCCCAGTACTCAACATTCAACCCCAATGGATTAAAGATGTGCCTTCAGCTAGAAAGGGTGCTTTCAACTCATTTCACAAAGGAATTAGAACTGAGGAAGGGAATAGTCAAGTTATAAATTGGTCTAACACATTCAATCACCAGCAGAGGATTAAAAGGCAAAGGAAAAGAAGGTCCTGTGAGGACATTTGGTGTGAAATGACCTGAGACAGATCCTCTTATCCACAATAACCAATTACTATACCGCGCCCTTCCAGCACACAGTATAACCATTTGCAGTTTCTATAAGACTGAATCATTTCAGAATAAACACTGGGATGTATAAAAGATGCTGATTCTGGCTGGTCTGAAAATCCAACATTATTCTCACATATAGCTGAGGTCCAATTCCATGATCAAGGTATAGAGGTCCAGATACAGAAGTCAAAACCAAACAAAAATCTCATCTCTTAAATTTCGAATAGCTCAATAATCATTCCTTTCCTTTCTTGTGGCATCTCTACTAGCAGCCAATTAGAAGAAAGCTCTGGCTTCCTTCCCCATTGTATCAGAGCAGTAATCCACAGGACAATTATGTGAGTCCTAGGGTGAGAGTTTAGCTAACAAGACTCTGCAGGGGAAAAATTTATTATTTCTCTTGTGGCAAGGTCTCAATATGAAATTGAAAAATGAATCCAGTGCATTCTGTAGTTGAGCTTACATAGCCATTTGAAACCATAATTCTGCCTGTGAAAGCAATAGGCCTTTTTCATTAATATTTTGTGATGCTTTATCATTTATTCATTTAATTCCACACTACAAATGTATGTAAAGCAAAATTTCTTGAGTAACACATAGACTGTCATGGCACTTGGAAAAAGGAAAGATTAAAGCAGAGTCAGAGAATCCATCATCATGGCAATAAAATCTGATATGTACTTTTTGGGTAAACTGACATACGCTGAACCACATCAAAAGCTCAACTGAGAGAAAATAGAAAACTTTCTTATGAATCAGTTTCCAAAAGATTCAGCAGATAAAAATAGGTTAATTTCACATATTTAATTTTTTGTTTTTCCTTAAATTTGTAAAAATCAGTGGTTTACCTTAAATCATGGTTCCATCTAATACATGGCTAACTCTAGTTCTAAACAAATTTACAACCTGATTACAACACAATATGGAATTTAAACATGAATTCTCTAATGGGGTAATTTTTAAAAATACAGAATATTCTGTAGCTTTACATTTTACTTATCAAAATCATTGTGGAAAGTAATATACACAAATTTTAAAACACATTTTTAAGTGTAACATGCAATGCAAATATTAAGTGATATTTTTATTTGATTTAAAAATAAGGAACAAAGCATAATCATAGTTTCCATTTTACAGTTGGGATATGCTTCATGCTAGAGTTCACCAGATAAATATAATCAATAATAATAAAAATACTTGGTTTTGTTTTTACCTAGCAAACAAAAAAGATCTTTAAATAATTTACTTGCCACAACCATGTTCTAAGAGCCAGGAGTGTGCAGGGTCCCAAAACTTTGGGTCGCCCTGGACTGCTTTCCCACAGCACAATCAGGGAGCTGTATGGGAAGCGGGGCCACCGAGATTAGAACTGGTACCCATATGGAATCCTGGCATGTTCAAGACAAGGACTTTAGCTGCTAGGCTACCATGATGGCTAACACTACTACTAACACTTGGTTCTTCATTGTTGTGTTTCCTTCTCCACGTATTAAGCAGCACCCTTTAAAAGCCGAGGCAATGTGTTTGTTCTTTCCAATCTCCAAATTATAAGACTAGTATAATGGAACCCTGACAGTGAGATTCATGTTCCTTTGCTCTGAAAAGAGCCGTGTCACAAATGCTGCAGTCCCGTTTGCAGCTTGTCCCAGACTCTCATTTAGCTTTGGTTTAAAAAATAACAATTGTAGCCATACAATAACTAATCTAAAAATTCAACTTCAGAATCTATAATACATTCTGAATTGGCCTTTCAGGTTGTGGCTCCTGGCCCTTATTTTCTTTGTTCTTCTATCAGTTGAAGCCAGCCTATGGGACTTTAAAGAGTCACATACATAAATCAAAGACTGAGACCAAAGACTCAGACCCAATTCCCTGTGCCACCAAATTAACAAAATATTCTGAAGTCATTTTCTCAGAGGCTTGGAGACCAAGGCAGAGGAAGAAAACTGACTAGATGTCATGTGAAACCATAAATGGAGGCAAATTAAGTTGTGTGTATTACCTCTCAAAGCAAGAAACTTGAAAAAGTTTAAATAGTACTTTTTTTCCGGATCCTGGAACAACTTAGAAAAATTAAAGGTGAGATCTAAGTGTTTTAACATGTAGCTGTTCCTGTTTTGTTGTGCCACACTTCCCACTCATGTCTGCTACTAGCAGGAGGGCGTCAGACAGATTTCCACAATTACTAGTGGCCACATGGTAGGTTTGAACTCAGCTGGTTATTTGGAACACAAGAAAGCAAACACTAAGTGAAAGATTTTTTAAAAAATACAGTCTGTTAAAATGAGATAAAAGGCTGTGACCCCAGAAATTTCCATCTTTCTCTGCCCTTGAATAGCTATAGTGCTGCCTATTCTTTAATGGATTAGCTATCTCTTTCTCAGAGGTTGTACCCTTAATTTCAGGACAGTTATTTCTGGCCTAGAAACTTTCCTCTCTTTGAGCACTTGCTTCCCAAGAACAGAAAGAGGAAACACTTTCATTCTCTTAATGAAGAGAAAATGGTCGTTTTCTTTTCACAAAGATATGACTGTGTAGGTGTGGAACAGTGCCCAGGAGTCACAAATAACTACTGTGAACTGGTGATGGGAAACCTTAGGAATCAAAATAAAATGCTAAACTTAGCATTCTAGAGAAAAAAAAAATCACACAACAGCTTTTAAAAATAGGTACTATGCATGAATTTTTCATTACTTTTGAAAGCATCAGTATAATTTTTTTTAGCAGATGAACCCTATTGTGATAATTTCAGTACCTCAAATATATGAATGGAGAAAAGATTTCACTTATTTTGTGGAATAATGATGAACTCATATGAGATTACTGCATGAACATTTGAATTTTAAGATGCTAAATTTTAAAATATTCTACAAACTCAACCTCCTCTATGGAGAAGTGCAAAATCTTCAAATGCTTTGTTCAGAAAGGATGGTTGTGAAACAGCTAATTTCAATCTTCCCTCATCATCAATATGAAAATTACCTTCATCTCTCTGGTAATGGGACCTTAGGTACTTCGCTTTCTTGGTTAGTCTCCTACATTTTAAATTAAATACATTATGAAGAAGGATCTATAAAAGGTAATTTTTTTTAGGTTTTTCATATCTGAATATATTTTTCTTCTGCCTTTTATTAACTATTGCCCTCAGTAAGCATAGGCTCTATGTATATTAAGCTGCTACATGAAAACAAGACCTATGAAAATGGGGTCTTTCTATAGGAATTCTTTTTTTTTCCCCCTATTTTGGCCCTTTGCAGTTGATGTCAAATTTACTCTTCACACTTTCTATTAAATAGCTAATGTTTATTTCTATAGTTTTAAGCTTTATAACTTCTTAAATGTTCTTGTCAATACTCTTAACAACAGTTTTTATTAATAGCATATAAACCTATTCCTGTTTCACAGATATAATTATCCTTTATAGTTGTGGGGATATTAATAATTCCAAGTCATCTTATTATATTTCTTTTAAATAATATACTTATTTTTTATTTGTTTTGGTGTTCTTGTTCATTGTTACAATTCTTCCTTAATATTTTATGACCCTTGCCAGACTGCTGGTATTTAGAAATGGAAATTGAAAAGTTCATGAGAAACCAGTAGTGGCCGTTAAAATGTACTAACTGTGTGTCTTACAATGGGAAATTGAACTTTACATGAAAGGACTTGAAAAAGTTTGTAGAAATCTGTAATAAAATATTTAGAGAGACATAAATTGTATTTTTCAACATAAACCATATCAAGTTCAAAAAACTCCTGTAAGTTTTGGGTATCAGCTATATCGGCTATTTATAGTATGCCTAAAAAAGGTCCTGAGATTGTCAATGCAGCCTCTTTGTCTATTATTAACTTGAATAAAAATGGTTGCCTTTAAAAACTTTTTAAGGTTAGGAAGCCAAAGAAGTTAGGAGGAGACATATTTAGAATGAAAAGTAAATGTCTAATGATTTTGTCATCGTTGATGATAGAAATACCCAGGAGCACCGTCCTAGTGGAAGACTTCCCAGAGAAATTTGCCCAGGTGCACTGTTGCTAAAATGTTGGCTAACTTTCTCAAACACCCTCATAATAAATGTACTTTATTTGTTCCAGAAACTCAAAAGGTAAAATGCCTTGAGCATCCCACAGAACTGGTGCCATGATCCTTGTTTTTGTGTTGACTGGATGCATTCTACCTTGCGGCAGCCATTACTCTGACTGTGCTTTGTGTCATATCAGTAAATCTCTGTTTCAGGATCTTGATCCTACCAGCTTAAAAGTCCCTCAGAAAGCTCTTCTCTTCTACAACTGTTCTTGGTATAGAAGTAGTGGCATCCATCTAACACAAGCTTTGCTACTTTGTAAATTTTCATTCAGAATTGTGGATGTAATGTTAGTTGAAATGTCTTTGTTTTTGGCTACAATTTTACTACAGAATTAGTGTATTTTCCCAGACAGGTGTGGCTGGTCTTTTGCCACAGGCTTTATTACTCTAAAATGTGTCATTCCTTGGTAAATTGCCAATTTCTTTGCAGCATTGCCCCCATCAACATTTTGCAAATCATTGGTTTCACCATTCTCTCAACATAACTTGACAATTAAATTTGGTGTTTTTCTTGATTCAATTTTAGTAGAGCTTATATTCTGCCAGTGTCATCCTTTCACATGCTTCAACGAAAGTCTGTTCGGGTATGTTGCAATCCATAAGAAAAGTTTATTTGGGCGCTAAAATTCTTTCAAACTTATGCATAGTTTTTTTTTCATAAACTTCGAAGATCATGTATATATCAGGTCCTTTTACTTGGGCTCATCTGATTAAAAATTACAGTAACAGTAATGATAATAAACATTTACCTAATTCTTATTACAAGAGTCGCAAGTAATTCTGAAATAATATTTTACCTCATTTTTACAACTCTGTCACTAAGGTTTTATTTTTACTCCTAACATGATCAGGAATGCATTAAGCAATTTGTACAAGGTCAGACAGCTGACCTACATGGGAGAAAAAGCAGCTGGGCACTAGTGTCCACTCCATCACAGCACTTTTTGAATTCCCAGGAGAAAAGAAATTCAGAGATTAACTGGTGAAAAGGGTGAGGATTTTTGTACTTCATATAAGGCCACATTTCCACTTAGCTTCCTTGCCTTCCATAAAGTCACTCTGCATTCACACTGCGTAGAATTACATCTTGTATTCACCCGATTTGGAGACTTCAGATTTTGCTCTTTCTAGGGAATAAGCTCTAAGTTCCTACAGGAGTTCGGAAAGAAGGTTGTTGTGCTCAAAATGAAGGAAAGATCTCAGATCAATCAACAGGCTCTTTCCACATGCTTTTAAACAATCCCTTCACTACTACTCCTGTCTCACTCTCACTTTCAGTCATGGCGGTTCATGACGTGTGGTGCAAACATGATGCTTCAGAGCATTCCTCATTAGCAGCTTAGAATGTCATTTTTTTATTTGCTAAAACATTTAAATCATTTTGTTTACAGTTCTCCAATTGTATTGTTATCATCTCTTTTCTATTCTTGGCAATTTATGCTTTAAAACACTTCCTTCCCATATGGGATGCCAGTGCTACGCCTGGAGGATTAGCCCGTTATTACACCACTGAAACAGCCCCATCTACTCTTTTTAACATCAGGTTTCAGTAGGGAGAAGGGGAAAATGTCAATTGGAAATTAGTTGCATTTTTCTCATTCAAAAACACCTATTTCATTTTATTTCATGATTTAGTTACATATTCATTTTAAAGGCAGAGTGACAGAGACAGAATATACACATCAGAGAGAGGATATTGGAGATCTTACATCTACTGGTTTAATTCCCAAATGCTTAAAACATTTTAGGCTGGGTCACATAGAGCCAAGGAACCAGTTACTCTATCTGGGTCTCCCACATGGATGTAGGGACTCAAGTTCTTGCACATTACACTCTGCTTTCTTTTCCTAACCTTGTTACCAGGGAGCTGGATCAGAAACAGAGCAGTTGGGACTTGAACCAGAACCCCAATATGCTCTGCCACAATGTTGGCATTCAAATCACCTACTTTAGAGGAACAACTTTCCAAAGGCATTCACTGGGACTGATCTCACGTAATGGAAAATTTAGTCATGAGCTGTCATGCATGGGATTTAGAAGGGGGAATTACTATTCACTAAGCAGTCACTTCCTACCAGGCAAAGAGACATTTAATCACCTTCAGTTGTTAATTCATTCACCCAAGAAATACTGATATGCCAGTCTGTATGCATAGGTTTGAACAAGCAGTAGTTTAAATCATGGGAAGTGTTGTTCTCAGGGAACACTGACAATATTGGAATAAGTTATGGTTGTCATTCCTAGTGGGGAGGGGTGCTTTGGTGTCTAGTGGGTATGGGCTACAGATAATACCAAACAGCCAACAATGCACAGAACAGTCCCTTTTAACAAAGAACTGGCTAGCTCAGAAATATTAGTAGCACCAAGGTTAAGATATTCCTGAAACAAGTTTTTCCAAAATGAAAACCATTTGAAATTCTAAAGCTCTCTTCTTCTGTCAGCACTTCAATTCCTCTGATAGTTTGATTTCATCAGAACACTCCAGGATGTGTTCTTGTTAAGCTGCTACTTCTTCACAGGATGATTTGGATAAAAAAATAAGAAACATTTTCTCATTTTTGTTTCAACATGGTGTGGGAGACTAGAGAGGTATGCCAGCGCAGCTGCAATGAAGGTGCTAAGGACCTACCTGGGGATTCTGCCTATGCTTGAGTAAGGGTCATCTCTGACTGGTTAGAGCAACTGCTGCCTACGAATCAGGAGACAGCCTTCTGCCCTAAAGAAGACTAGTGTACCATGGGCACAGGAAAGGCCACATCATATTTTCAGAATTATAGAACTGATCAAAGGATCAGCACTGTGGAACAACAGGCCAGCATCCCATATTAGAGATGGTTCAAGTCCCTGTTCCTCCACTTAGGATCTGGCTCCCTGCTATCACTCTTAGAAAAAAAAAAAAAAAACAGTAGAAGATGGCCCAAGTGTTGTAGGCCCCCACCATTCATGAAGAAACACAGCTTTTTTGTTTTTTGTTTGTTTTGTTTAGCTTTTGACTTTGGCCTACATTGGCTCTGGTTACTAGCCTCACTTGGGAAATGAAATAGATGATGAACCATCTCTATCCCTTTAATGCACAACCCTCCCACTTCTTTTCTTTCCCCTTTCCCTCCCTCTGATACTCTCATTCTTTCTCTGTTGTTCCTTCAAACCAAGAAATCTTAGGGATTGGTGCCAAAACATAGTAGGCTAAGCCTCTGCCTTCCACCCTTCATTCCATATGGGCACAGATTCATGTTTCAGCTACTCCCTTCTGATGTGGCTGATTGTGGGCTGGTAAACCCTGCACCCCTGCACTCATGTGGGAGACCCAAAAGAAGCCCCTTGCTGCAAGCTTCTGATCAGCCCAGCCCAGCTCTGGCCTTTGAAGTCACTTGGGGAGTGAACCAGCAGATGAATGAGCTCTCAGTCTTTCCCTGTTTGCAAAATCTGATTTTCAAATAAAATAAATCTATAAAAGAAAGAAAACTCATAAAAAGAGAAATCAGTCTATTGATATCAAAACTTAAAATAGGTGCCACTGCTAAATGTTTTTAAAGTTGTTATATTTTCAGAAGAACATTCTTAGAAAAAGTTTATTTAGAAAAGAACATATAGTTTCCTTCAGTCATAAAAGATTTATTGTGTCAGAGATTTGTTATACCAGAGGCAGAAATTCTGTAACAGAATTCATCTGCCATAAAATTCTACAACTACTTTCAAATATAATGAAAAATTCATAGCTCAGTGCTGTGGGTTTTTGTTATTTTTATTATTTTTTTTAGCAGAGTTGTTATCATTCTTGAGTGAGAAGTCATATGTTCCAAATTATTTTAGGTTTATTGCGACTAAACAAGACATTTTATTTTTCTGTGAAATTCTATTGTTGTGTCATTTGTAATAGGTGTCTCTTTATTGCTCATTCCCAGTCAATCTTATCTTTCGGTTTCACATGAATCACGAAAAATTTCCACTGTTTCCCCATTATTTAATTCAGCCTGTGGGTCTTCATCACAGGCTCTGTGTCTGTGTGTGGATGTGTGTGCACATGAACACATGTGCATACACATTGTGGTAAGGAAAAGGACATATTTTGTCTACTGAAACCAGGGACTAAGTGCTAAAAATTCACAGCTATACCCAAGTTGCCCTATTTCACTAAGATTTTAAAATACAGACTCATTAAATTGACCAATTTTTACAAAAGCTGCCAGCAATTTGGAGAATAGTATGATCAGTCATTTTTTTCAAGAGACCTCAATTAAATTCAATACTTTTACAGTTATGTCATTCACATTTTGAAGCATTTTCTTACATTACTATAAAAATGGACATGAAATTACCATCTACTATCTTATCTAAATCTTTATCTACCCTTCTGGAATATTCAACTAATATGGTAAATGCAACTGCCCATTACAATATAATAAAAAGTAGTCATTTTCTTCTCACAAAATAGAAACTTAAAACACCACAATTGATACTTGTGCAAAACCTGTTATTCTTTCCAAGATGAGTTAAAGTGTTGCCAGGACAAGCAGGAAATAAGAGATCAGACCAGTGAGTACTTCTGCCACAGTTCAGAATTTCTTAATCATTTAAAATTTTAGCTGATCCTTTGAACAGGAAACAAATTTCCAGGAATCTTTTATAATTCAAGCTATGCATTCTCTCTTAAGAGCATATACTCCTTAAACCAACATGAATTTCTATTCTCAAACTTGATATATATTTCAATAAGTTTCAGTTAAATCTTCCCATAAAGTTAATGAAGAGGTGACTCTAAGAGCTCCATATCATGTTATCAGAATAGTCTACAGTCCTCTCTGGATGGCAAGATATTTTATTTTATCTAATTTGGAACCTTACCACTTCCCATTTGCACTTAGGCATGCCAATTGCCTTTAAAATTCATAGGGACTGTGATTTGCCAATCGAACTGATGATATTGGATTTCACTTGATTAGTTGTGATAGGTCATGCCTATTCCCTCTCCAAGTTCCACGAGGTTGAGCGCAGCATTTGTGAATATTCAAGAAGCATTTTCTGTAACTGCTTTGCAAACTCTAAGAGAAGCAACTGAAAAACTGAACAATAATTCTGAAACAGAAACAAGATTTTGAGCTGCATTTGATCTTTCTCTCAGAGAAAAAGATCACTAAGTAAAAAGGAGAAGAAAGTAATTTTCCAGGGGTTGTGATCTGAGCTGGCAGCGAAAGTTCCCAGATTTAGCCCAGGGCTCTGCAAGAAATCACAGGGAAGAAAGATAGGCTGTGCCTTCCTGCAAGCAATACTATCCTGCTTAGCTTCCCAGGCTCCAGAACCAGACTTCACAGACTTTCAACTCCACCTGCCACAAGACTAACTGCGTAAGTTCAGGAAGTTTACTTAACTGCCGTTAATTTAGTTTCCTCATCTAATATAAAGGTACATAGCAAGGCTAGCTTTGGAAGTTCTAATGACAAGCGAATGAGTTAATATGTTAAGCACACAGCAGTATGACTGGCACAAACATGAGCCCTGTAGATGTTTACTTTCACTATTACATGTGTGAAGGATCTAACTCTGAGGGTAAAACATCAAATGATCCAGATTTTGGTTTATGTACTCTGTATCAGACAGGCCTGAAAGTTTTTCTCAAACCAATCTCTGAAAGGTTTTCAGAGTCTGAGTAATGGACAACAGAGAGAAACATGAAGGATCAACACTGTGATGCAGGAGGTTCAGCTGACTGGATTTCCTTATCCAAGGTGCCACTTCCTGTCCCCACTCTTCCACCTGCAATCCAGCTTCCTGCTAGCATAGCTGATAAGGCAGTGGAGGATGAGACACACGCCACCCTGCTGGTTTTGGCCAAGGCCAGCCACAACAGTCACAGATCTTTGGGAAATTATGGAGGCTGGTGTGTGCTGGTGCAGCAAGCTTACTCTATGCCCTATGCTGTTGGTATCCCATATGGCCATCCATTTATGTCCCAGCTGCTCCATTTCGATCCAAATCTCTACTTGTGGCCTGAGAAGCCAGCGGAGGATGGGCCAAAGCTTTGGGACCTTGCCCCCACATGGGAGACAAGGAAGAGGTCCCTAAATTCTGACTTTAGATCAGTTTAGCTCCAGCCATTGTAGTCATTTGGGTAGTGATCCTTTGGATGGAAGATCTCTTTCTCCTCTCTCTGCATTTTTCAGCCATTAAAAAAAAAATTCTACTATTTGCAAGCAAATGGTCCCAACTTGAGATCATATTGTTCAATGAAATAAGTCAATTCCCAAAGGACAAATATCATGTGCTCCCTCATATAAGGCAACCTTCATGCAAAACACAAGATCACAGCCATTTCAATATTATTTGCTACATATCAGGGGATTGATATTTTTATTTTCATTCTTTTAAAAGTTATTTTTCTTATTAATTTCTTCATTGCCCCATAGGTCATACAGCAGCATCATTTTCTCCAAGAAGCTTTTCTATTTTCTCTTTAATTTCTTTAGCCATGCATTGCTCATTTGGTAGCATGTTATTTAACTGAATGTTGTTGTTAATTTTTAATTTTTTTTCCTGTTGCTGCTTTTGGTTTACGGCTCTTCATTTAAGGAGATGTATAGTAACTGTGTAATCGAGACTATCCCATCCAGATGTGCAGATACAATATGCATCTCTATTTTAAATAATGAGAGATGGACTCCCAATAAAACTGTTAAATATATTTTGACAATAGGATACTGGACTGTCTGACATTGTCTGTACCAGCAATGTTAGGATGTTGAGTAAATGTTTCAGTTACCTATTGCTGCCTAAAAAATTATTCAACACTTGGTAGTTTAACATGATACTTCATGACTACTTCATTTAGTATTCCTGGTTGAATGGGGTAAGTTTAGACAATTCTCCTTGCTTTCTACCATGTATTTGCAATCTAATAATGGCTGCACTAAAGACATCAGCAGGTTCAACTAGGCTATATATTCAAAATAGGTCACTCCCATGGCTGTTAATGAATGCTAGGTGTCCTCTAGAGGCCAGCTCGGGATAGTAAGCAGAATAATCTTGCCATGCTATCTGGATCTAGATATCCTGGTAGGTGAATCTGAGAAGAAATGCAACCAGAGCCAGTTTCTCAGAGAGCAACAGCAGATGCTCTCTGGCCAGTAAGGAATAACATTCTATCACTTCCTCCTGGTCTGAATTTTGATATTTAGGAGCCGTAGGCACATCGGCTTTTGTGGGTTTTTCATTTATGAAATAAGTAAGGGAAATAAACAGGTAAGTACATTAAACAAATACATAAACTTAAATATTGAGTATCATATGATAATGCTGATATAATGATAAACGTGTAAGAATACACTGAAATAATTTTAAAAATTATAAAAGTTTATTTTCTTTCTTTTTTTTGAATAAATGATAATCTTTCCTAGGTATGGTGCTAACTGTATCTGATGAATTAAATTGGTCCTTATCTCTGTCATACTCTACTGGTCAAAGCAACCACAGGGTCCACTAGATCAAATAGGGTGGAGAGAAAAACTCCATTTTTTGACGGGGAAGGACAAGGTAGCCCTGAAAAAACAGTATATGGATGGGAGATACTGTTATAATTATCTCTGGAAAATAAGTGTATCAAAAGGAACATGCTTCTGAGAAACACATGCCTTCTGCCTTCCACTAGGATGTTTTGTACAGTCACTTCAGATCTACCCTATGCCAAAAAGCAGTGAGCAAGCTTAACGCTGTATTGTCAAGAAACCCTATGAATCAGACACTGTGTTTTAAAATTTCTCATACATAAAGATGCACAATCCAAAAAAATCAGTTAACTTGTGATTATAAAGTCAAGTATGTCATTCAAAATTTAAAAACAAGGTAAGAGAAGAAGAGGGAAGATGGGAGACAGGTTGAGAAGTATCACTATGCTCTTACAATTGCATGTATGAAATGCATGAAACTTGTTCCCTTGTACGAATAAAATGTCACTGACACAACCATCAGTTTACAGATATATTCAAGAAATTTAAGTGGGTTCATATAGAAATATGCACCTCACGAGAAAGTGAAAATAACACTAAAGCACTGATGTTGTGCTAGATTTCTTGAATTTCAATGCAGCATAACATGTTAATGAGGGAAACATCTATTCATGCCATGTCAGCAAATGAGAGTTATCCGTGAGTATCAAAGTTGTTTAATGGACCTGTTTTGCTCCATGCCAAAGACTAAAGGCAACGCTTTCCACGTCCTCAAAAAATTGAGTCACACACATGTACACAAATACATGAATATTGTATCAGGTTTGACCTTCAGAAGAAAGTTTTACATAACAGAAGTATGAAATGTGGGTGATAGAGCAGAAATTTAGTGTAATTCCAAGGAATTTTTCTCTATTTTTTATCAGAAATGCAAGGCCTTATTTGTTTACTTTTTTTTTACTAGTTATTAAACTAGATTTTGTTCTTATAAGTCTACTTGACCTGCATGATTTTAAAATATCACTTATAGAAACACAGGGCCAGGTTGGAAGACTAACATGAATATACTTACTGGTCAACAGAAGATTGATTTTACATGTTTAAAGCAAAAACTATGTGAGACCAAGGGCAGAACAAAATATAATCACACTGGGTCTGATTCTGTGGCCTAATAGGCTAATTTTCTGTGTGCTGGCACTGTTATCCTACACAGGCACTAGTTCCTGTCCTGGTGGCTCTACTTTCAATCAAGCTCCCTGCTTATTGCCTGGAAGAACAGCACAGGATTGCCCAAGTCGTTGGATCTCTGCACCAACATGGCAGACCTGGACGAAGCTTCTGTTTCCTACCTTCATGTAGGTCCAGCTCTGGCCATTGTGGCCATTTAGGGAGTGAATTAGCAAATGGAAGATCTCTCAGTCTCATTCACTTTTTCATGTGTGTATAACTCTACATATCCACTCTCACTGGTGTGGAAGCAGTGAAAGAAGCCACACTATCTAGTAGTGACCCATCTGGGTTCATTTCTAGCCCTTACTATGCTGCAAGATTTAGACATTAAGCATCCTCACTTATCCTCAAGGTTCTACAGAGTAGAAACAAACTCTGGTTTCTAAACGTGTGGCATTGAGAGTGGCTACCAGCCTATACTTGCTTCATCAATAAATCAAAACCTCCTGTCTCTTGGGCTATCAGTCCAATCCCTTTCTGAGCTACCACAGTCATCCTAAATGATAAATCAATAGGCCAATCCAAAAAGGTTTCAGCAGCTACAAAGAGTAGTGTGTTGATGGATGCTGAATTTTGTGCTTCTTAAATGACAGAGCTCTCACTTTGATGCGTAAGGTAGAAAGAGAACACTTTGTATATACATGTGACATATCAGAGTCTATAAGCAAAAGTTATTTCTTTCCTTGAAATCAATCCTAAAACTTAGGCAGTGGAGTCACGGTATACAGTAGGGTGGGTCTTGAACAGCCCAAGGTTGCTGCCTCCTTGGATTTTTTCATTCTAGAAAGCTGCTCTATTATGTATTTCACCTCCCAATTCCACCAAGGTTAAGTTTATGACTCACAGGTGTGCTTCAAAGTCCAGACTAAGTAGAGCAATTAAAGGAATGACTGCTTTTTTTTCTTGTGATCACTCTTTACATGGAAGAAACCAGCAACAGCAATTCACTATTATTCTGCAGAAATTAAAAACAGAATAGAGTCTGGTTTTTTCTTTTTTTTTTTTTCTTTACCTAAATGTTCATCTTTGTTCTATTTTTAACATGTGGAATTAAATACTCACACCAACATCACAAGTCCCAGGATAACTTAGGTGACGCAAAATCAAAGTATCTTTGACCAGTGTCTTAGCTTTGAATTAAGTAACAAAATGACAATTATGTGGAAACATTTATCTTTCCTAAGCCATCTTGACACTGTATTTCCCAAGCTTTATTGTAACATTTCAAGCTCTGTTTATCTCCTTTCACTAGCCCCAACTTTCAATTCTGTTGTTACAATTATTTGCATGGAGTAGTGTTTGTAATTTTTGCTTTTGTGTAACAGGAGATTGATAGTCCAAATACTTTCTAAGAAAAATTGTCCAGGGATATTCACTTTTCAGAGATTTCCCAGGATCCAGCCAGAACATGCCTTTGATATGCAAATGAATCACTCTAGGACCACATTTCCCCTGAATGATCCTTCTCTTCAAGAGGTAGCATTTCTTTGCTTAATTATTTCAGTATAAGGTAGCAGCAGACAACCAAAGACAGCCTACAGTTTAGTGCCAGTTCAAATTATTCAATAAAGACAATTCTACAAACTGTGTTCTCTGTCCTGCCTTGTATTTGCTATAAAACCCAATAAAGGCTTTCCACTTTGTTCCTGCACACACTGCTCCTTTCCATGGAGCCCTGCATGGTTGGCAGTGCCTCTCCTTTCTATGACCTGTGGGTGTAACACAAACCTCTTCCTTGTTCTCTCTTGTGGCAGCAACTGACTGGCCACATAATAATTTGCACTGGCCAGCTACATGACACAGACTGTAAAGCTGCTGCTTGAGTTTCTGGCATCCTATTCTGGTACCTGTTTGTGTCCTGGCTGTTACACTTAAAATTCAACTACTTTCTAATATGCCTGGGAAAGCAGGGAAAGATGGCCCAAAAGCATGGGCCCAGCATCCAGCAGGGAGACCTGGAGCTGATCCTGGCTCCAGGCTTTTGATCCACCTAGGTCTGGCTGTTGTGGCCATTTGGGAAATGAACCAGTAGATGGAAGATATTCACTGCGTATCTGTTTGTCTGTCTCTCAAGTTATCTCTTTTACTGCCTTTCAAATAGAAAACAAATCTTCAAAAAAGTACAGTAATAAAATTATTTGCACAAGTTCCATTAGCAGTGGCCATTTGGGTCCAAAGCACAGGTAAGTTCTTAGTTTCAGAGAAGGCTGATTTTTTATGCTTTGAATATTAATTTTTCACAAGTGATCTCATATCAGAATTACAATAGAAAAAAAGAAACAATAGTCTTATGTTCAGTTGCCAGGGTTCCTCTGAGGGAAGAGGGAAGAGTCTATGGTTGGGGATTGACTTAGCTGCATTTAGAATGACGCACAAGGGAACTTTAAAAAATTCACAACTTACGGTGTTTGTCTTTGAGTGATGCTAGCCTTAGAAAACTTATGTTAAATAATAATGTTTATAATAGTGTTAAATAGCATTAAATAACAGTAATGTTAGATAATAGAATCATGCATTCTCTGATCCCTTCAAAGAAGAGGCACGTCTATCTACCTCACAGATATGAAAGCAGTGCTTATGATTTAAATCTTAGGAAAGTAAAACTCATTAAAGAAAATGAGGTGCAAAAAGTTCTGGTACATGGTGGAAATGGGGTTTCATTAAAGTTCTCAGAATATGCTTTTGAGTTCAGATATTAGCACTGACAAATGAGTTTTTATTTATTATTTATTATCCTGAAGCAACCACCAAAACCTGCAAGTAGTACTAAAATAGTTATTCTGTAGTGATAACAGTTCCCTGTGAGTCAGACAGATGCTATCTCTGGACTCCTGACAGGAGATAACTTCAAAATTTCCTAACTGTAGGTTTCTTAAATTCTAAAAGCAAGCTTACACAAAGATTCCAGATCATAAAGAATGTTATCACATATACAGTGCAAAGTCCAGCTCAACAATTTCAAAATGACTCAATAACCTTCCATTATACTTTATACTTTGGACTCCAATTATCTTTTCATAGCTGCATGGGATAAAGTGTCCATTACTTGAGAGGGATGATACTTTTACATTACTCACATAATGCTACCCCTTGAGAGTGCTATAGGTTTTGCAGCCAAAAATAGCTTTCTTCTAGCAAAAGAGGAGATAAATTTCCTTTCATTTCTTCTACTTTGCAGGTGTCTATTAAACAGAGCAGTGAGGAAGCCCGAGTTTTAGCTTGGCCTTTTACTACATCTAATCTGTAGAGTACCAGCCATCTATCACTGGAGGATGAGCAATCTTCTATGGTGAAAATCCAAATCTGATCCCCTTGTTCCTCTACAGGTGAGATTCTTCACACAGTAGACAACTACCCCGTCCTACCTACATCTCTCCTGTCTCCTTCTGTTTCAGACTAAAAGGACACCATCTTCTAGATTAGAACTGAATTAAATAGTCCTCCCCCACCCCCACCAAGGTATTAGACACATTTGATGCCACTCATGCGTGTATGTGATCAGTATAAACACCTTACCTATAAATCTATTCTGGTATTCCGAATTTAAAGCTAGTTAGAAAATACAACAGCAACAGGATGCTCTACTTGAAGGGATTTCTTCAGATAAATGTAACAAAAAGAATTACTTCCAACAGAAATGTTATGTACGTTTTTTAATTACAAATATAACTCACAAACACTAACCCTAAGCCTACAGAAAATAAATGAGTAGCTATATCTGAATATAGTTAGATTCTATCACAGGTTCAAGTTGAGCCTTTTAGGAAGTAAGCATTAATAAAAATAAAATTTATAAAGGTAATTTTAAAAAGATGATTAAAGATAAACACATTTTTCAGCACACATTAAGTCAGCCCCAATCCTTTGACTAACCATGTCCAAATGGGTGGCTCTCTTTTCTTAAATATAGCCTTCCCTAAATAGAATCCATGAAGTATAATTCCCAAGAATTACTGCCATCAAGTGTAGGATCCAACAGGAAGAATAATTTGCAAGTAACAAAAAACTGAAGATTGTGTGAGGAATTCTTATGGCAAGCAGAGCCTCTTTGAGTTTTGGGGTTTCCTGTACCAGCTATAGACAAACTGCTAGCTTCTGATCCTTGACTTATTGGACTCAATTAACTAGAAAAACCAACAGTGGAGTTCTATTAAATCCGTTTAGGGCTACAGTAGGCATTGCTCTTATTGTAAGCTGAATACCATCCAGGGTTAGTACTGCATTTTCTGACATCATATAGGATGCCAAATATTCTCTTCCTCCATTTTCCACTTTAATTATCTGGAACAAATTTTCTTTTTTAAACAAAATACTGCTGATAAATTTGTTTATAAAAGTTTAAAGTACATTTAGAAATTCAGATGAAAAATGGACACAAAATTTAACAGTACTGGGGAAGCCATGGTGATATGCTCCAAGCATCTCCTATGGGATCTCTCACATTGATGGTAGAAGTCCAACTACTTGGACCATTATCTCTGCCTCTCTATGGTGCATAATAGTGGGAAAAGGGAGTCAGGAATCTTGCCCCGGTGGGGGGGGGGGAGTGGTGGTGGTGGTGGTGCTGTGATATCAAATCCTAGAATGGAACATCTGATCTGACATGTAAATCACTAGGCCAAATTACCATCCGTATGTTAGGCATACATATGGCAGCATATCTTATTTTTAGATAGCTTCATCATTCATGGGATTTGTGATAATAAAGCTAGCTTACAGTAATTCCCCTGGTCTCATTAGAATGATCCAACTAAATGAGCTAATGAGAAAGGACCCCAGCCAGATGCAAGTCTTTGTGAACTTAATCATGAAAGTAGCATTCCATTATTTTTTTTTACCATAATCAATTAGTTAGAAGCAAATCACTAGATCCTGCTGATACTTGAGGAAACATTACATAGGAAGTGAGTATCAAGAGTTGGAATTACCGGGAACATTTCAGAACACTCTTGGATCCTGTGGGTGCTAGAGATGCTTATGCGGTAGTATTTCAAACGTGAGTAACTATCTCCACAGATCTACCACAATTCCCTTCCTCTCCGGAGGAAATGCAGAAAAGCAGCACAAATAAAATGCTTGGGAAAAGACCATATGACCACATGACTCCACGTGACTCCACAGCAAAATGAGCCTGCTTCTTTTATTCATCATTGTTCCACATCTCTTTTTTTTTTTTTTATATTCTACTGTCCCCAGTAGATAGTTCTCTGTGCCCCACGTTCCACTCTGCTTTAGGCCATATACTCCTACCTTTCATAGAACTAGATTTTGGAATTGAGTCACAGGAAAGCACATGTTCTACCACATCCTCAGTGATTATTGCTGTCACGTGCTTTGTAGTTATTATTTAACATGATGCCTATGAAACACTGATGGAGTATGGAATCACTCTTATTTCACAGACAAGAAAACTGAAGATCATAAGAGGCAGATGAATGTCAACAACAGGCAGCTACTGAGTGAAAATGCAGGATTTAATCCTGTACCATGGGATTTAAAACTCAGATCCTGAAGCCTAGCCTTCCCAGGAAATCTTGAACCTGATAATTTTCATTTACTCTTATTACATCTGACACACTAGAAAGTAGGATTCATCTCTTAGCTTCTAGGAAAAAGAATTCCACTTTGATAATAGCTGGTACTAAATTTTGAGTAATCCTTCATTTCTGACCCTTTGCAGTGTATTTGGTGTGATAAAAAAATCTTATAATTGAGAGAAAAGAAAGACATGGAGGGGACAATTAGTCTCTCTGCATAGCCATTTCAGTAAACTGTCAGTAGCATTTCAATGTAATTCATTTGCTCTTTCTACTAATAAATGCTACTTCTTGACGAGTTTCTTCTTGCCTGTGAAATATCTCTGTGATTAAATGACACAAGATAACTGTGGCAACTCTGATGTGTCACCTTCTAATCCATCCTTCATTATTTCCTTCATTTGCTAAGCAATCATATATTTTCACTTACATCAAGGCAACATAATTCATGCCAACTTTTCTCCTTTGGGCTGAAACGACCTCAGTGCTTAATACAGCCTCCATCTGTTAGATCTCACACTCTGTTCTCTAGACCAAAACCTCCTCAGCTATTATTGGCTGACCTCAGCCCCTTTGCCACATGCTATGGAATTGTGCCACCCACAAAGTCAGGCCTGGGAATACATTTTCATTGCTATTCCTCCCCTGTGCACTACTACTGTGTCACTCCTCCCGGATTGGAAATTCTCTTCTTGTCTTCCAAAATGGATAGCCTGAGGAGAGAGTAAACCCATGTCTTTCCATTCTAGCTAGGCTTCTGGGGCTCAGTTTCCAGTCAATACAAACCTGAGCTTCATCTATGAATCTATTAGGCTAGGCCCTGTGGGAGTCTTTGGAGAACTTCTCACATTGAGTTATCTGCTCCCCATGTGGCCAAAGAAGCAGGGCAAATTTATATATGGTTACAGCATTTATTGAGCCTGATTCTGTCCTCAGTTTGCGGGAGAGTATCATTTATGGTGGGGAAGGCTCAAAGTTGCCATTTACTTTACCCTTTCTCTAAAAGCACTCATTGTTTATGCTTGAGTTCTGTGGAACTGTTATACTCTCTGAGGTTCATTCCATATTCTGAGGATTGTGTATGTCCACTATCTGTTAACCTGCTTCACCAGAGCCAGGGCAACTAGCAGTGCAGCTGCTACCAAATGTGTCATGCTTTAGCTACCCAGGCAAAGATAAAGAGTCCCATTGTTTCCATTTTCTCCAAACATATGACTTTGTATGTTAGTAATATTAGCAGTATAAATTCAGATAAAAGCTTGTATAGGCGCAGTTCTGTTTCATTGTCACAGAGCAACAGCATAGGGCTACATGCTCACATGTTATTTCTTTCTTCCTTTTAAGTAAACAGTACATTTTACTTCCATAAAGATCTTCACACAATCGAAAAATTATCATTTTCATATATAGACTCAAGCTGTCATGTTTCCCTGAGGTATGATGTGAGATGACTGTGGAAATGAGGCATGCTTACGTCACTGTCTACTACAAAAATTTTATGAGAAATGCAGGTGATGGAGGAACAAAACAATGCTTTGAAAACATCTGTACCAAAATAAAATTGTTTTAATTAATTTGTCTTTGAAGTATTAACATTGATTACGATTAACTTTACCAACTATTTTATCGTGTCTCTTTGTTTACTGTCCTCTTTATTGCGGAAATAACTAATGAGTTGTCCTACACAGAAGAGCACATGGGAGAAGACTCTATAGATTCTCATTTCTGCAATGCCATCTCAGTTCTCACGAAGAGGCGTGAGAACACTGAACAGCTGTTCTGACTTTTCATTTATCCATGCAAGAATAAAACATAATAATACTTTCCTTGCAATGTCTTTGAGAAGAATAAGTGAACTAATTTGAACAAAATGTCAATATAATCTCTAGAACAAGAATATATCCCTGACATCATCTCTACCTGCTCAAGTTTGTGTAAGGCTCAAATCATTGCCCTGAAGGCGTTTTATTTTCCAGCCATGCGATCAGACGCACAAGTACAGAACAGAGTGTAAGAGAGAGAGTTAATGTTCATGGATCAGCCTGTGACAAATGACAGAGAAGCTATGATAAACAGACCAGCTTCATTACCACTA
The DNA here is from genome assembly GCF_017591425.1 of Ochotona curzoniae. Lineage (NCBI taxonomy): Eukaryota > Metazoa > Chordata > Mammalia > Lagomorpha > Ochotonidae > Ochotona > Ochotona curzoniae. The sequence goes on from NW_024466599.1 coordinate 67,740,652, forward strand.
GGTGAACTGGCTCTGAGACATGTTCTGTACTGACCTCCAGGATTCCCTAGTGGGATTGAGCCCCAGTTGCTCACAACAATAACTCTGTATGAAGAATGATGTCATCTTATCGTTAGCTTCACTTTTGTCTTTACCCATGGTGTTTTCTGGGATCACCTCCTAAATGAATAGTTGTTCTAGTATACACAACTGGGGAGACCCATAAGAAGACAACCACCCACTAATATGAATACTATCCCCAGATTATCCTGATCTATATGAAGGAAATATACAGTATAACTCTGTAATAGACTGAGATTATAGTTAAAATTCAGATTTCCTAAAATTCAGTCAGTAGCATTATAACAAAACAAAGATAGTAAGAAGAAAATTTCCTCATCAGGTTTCAAAGTATCCTCTCAAACTGATGGGTCCTAAGAGGGCACGCGGTGGGGCCCATGTGTGACACTTCTTCTCCTAAGTATATACAGATGGAGGATCACAAAGTGAACTAAAGGGAAGCCTTAGTCATATGTGAAATTTTGGTTAGAGTGGAAGTCAAAACAACTGGGAGGCAATATTTGAAGAGGAGAACAACAACAGTCTCTTTCTAATGTAAGTGGTCACATTGAACACAGTTGTTAATATCATTTATAGCCCATTTGTGCTACCAATACCCTGATATCAAGAGGTTTGGTTTTACCCGCAGTTATTACAAATAGGGACACATAAGTAATTATTTCTAACATATGGACATAGAATGGACATTAAAATCCCCAGGTCATAGAGGCTACCTGGCATGAAGGTAACAATTTCTGAAGCTTAATATCTGGATTAGAAGGCTATGATCCTTCCTTCCACAGTAGGATCAAACCATTCTAAAGTCCTTTGGAGAACTTCTGTAGCTATAAAGAGTTTAGTATTTCACTAACTCAGCCTGTTTCATTGCTAAGTCACATACTGAGCAGAAATCTGCTTTTCTCTTTTTTCAGTGGTATGCACTCTACACTAAAGCTAGTAACACAATTAGTCATCTTCTAAATGACAGTCTTCACACTAAGTAGGGAAAAGTAACATCTTGCCATTTTAATAATCAGTTTCAAATTACAATTACAGATTAAGGAAGCCTAGTTCTATATTTATCTTGAAAGTACTGTATCTTATTCCCTCCTACATTAGAAGTAATATTTCATGGATGGGGTTGTCTGTTGTTGATAGTATCATTATAAACTTACCATAGTGATTGACACCCAATCAAAGAGTTTCCAGAAAAGAAAAACTACAAATTCACTTAGCCATAGTCTTAAGGAACTTAACCGTACTGTGGCGGTCTATCATGTCTCAATTACCTAATTTGATACTCTGAAAATCAGGATTCTAATTAAGATCTGGGAATTCTCATCAAGAGCTTATTAGAAATTGAATCTGTAGAGGATTATTCTGGCATTTTAAACAGATGAACTGACCCTCCAAGCATTCTTTACTTAAATATGACCTTGATCCTACAAAATCCATCATGCTCAGAAAATGTGACACTGAAGTTTTTACCTAATAGTGAGCACTTTCTGTAGTCAGATGTTTTATGAGAAAGGTAATGGGAAGATCACCAAAACTAGCAATGAAGAAGTCAATGTCCCTCATTCATAAATTTCAGCGAATGATACATGAAAGCATGAAAGAAAGTCTTTACTGAGTGGAAAGAATTTGAAAATAGAAAACTTGGGACCAGCCTTGTGGCACAGCACGTAAAAGCTCATCACATGAGCACTGGTTTGTATCCCAGCCACTCTATTTCATTCCCTCCCTGTTATTGACCTGGGAAAAGTAGAGGAATGTGGTCCAAGCAACGGGCCCACGCTCCCACTGGGAGATCTTGATCAAGTTCCTGGTTCCTGGATTTAGCCTGGCACAGCCCCAACCATTCTGGCTATCTGAAGAGTGAACCAATGGATGGAAAACCTCTGTCTCTTCCACTCTGAAATTCTTGTTTTGAAATAAATAAATGGAAGAGATGCAAATTGGCCGAATTAGATTTAGCCATGCTGTCTCCAGCTGCTCAGGGATGCGAAAAGAACAAAGGAAGCACTGTGCTGCCAGAAGTCTGATTGATGGAAAACATTTGGATGAAGATGGCAAAAACCAGAAAAAATGAAAACTTTCTAGGACGAGAGAAGACACAGCCAGCTGCCAACTGCGAGCTACCACCTTGCCACCTCAAGGTAGAAGCAAAGCATTGCATACCCCAGCACTTGCAGTTTTAGCTGAGAGAAAATTCCACAGTCACCACCGACTTTGATCTCAGCCTTGAGAGCTGACTGGGGTCTGAGCACTGCCAGGCCCAGAGCAGGCAAACAGCTTTGTTTTCCTGTCCTTCCTTCTCCACTGCACAGAGTGCCATCCTCAGTAACATGCTTCTATTGTGCTTCTAACTGCATCATAGTCAAAGGGCAACCTGTGAGACAAAAGGCAGATTGCCTGCATCCTTCAGCTATAAGATCTTTGAGTATTAGCCCCAGAGCTTTGTCCATGTACTCTATGTGAGCCACAGGTATTTTCCCAAGTTTCTAGATATAAATCAAGATAAATCAAGATATAAAAAATATTGACTCCTACCATGGAAGATCTGATGTGGGTAATGGCCAAATTACACCAAGCTGTACCAGGACTATAATGATAGATTCAAAATTTGGGTTGGACATGGCAGCCTAGTGGCTAATGCCCTTGCCTTGCACATTCCAGGATCCCATTAGGTATTCATGTCCTGGCTGCTCCACTTCCTTCCAGTCCCCTGCTTGTGGCCTGGGAAAGCAGTGGAGGACAGCCCAAGGCTCTGACGCTACACATACATGGGAAACCGGAAGACTCCTGGCTTCAAATCGGCTCAGCTCCGACTGTTGCAGCCACTAGGGGAGTGAACCAGCAGATGGAAGATCTTTCTCTCTGTAAATCTGACATTTTATATATATATATATATATATTTTAATTGTGGTGGTCACATTGCCTGGTAGAAAACAATGGAGTCATTTCCCCAAAGCACTAATGAAAGAAGCAGTCTCACTTTTTACACCTACACTAAATCATTACTTGGTTACAATGTTTGAGAATCTATTATCAGTGGATATATGGTGCAGAAGACAGGGAAAGGAAGCGCTGAGACCTTTTTTTAGAGCAGATCTCGAGAAAAAGAAGCACAGATCAAAACAGAAGGAGTAACAGATCTGAGGCAGAGATTTCCAGAATAAAGTGAGGGAACAGGCAACTATATATCCTTGTTTGAATGAATAGAAGATGTTGGGAGTAAAACAACTGAGGAGAAGATCTAAGAAGAAAATAAAAGCACACAGCAAATCTACCAAAAACAAAAATTGGAGAGAGTGAGGGAAGGAGGGATAGAGGGAGAGAGAGATAAAGAGGAAAAGGAGTGAAGGAGAGAGAGGAAGAGGAGAAGAAATGAGGGAACAGAAGAGAGGTGGGGAGGGGTAGGGAGATGAGAGGACATGACTCTTGATTTACCCTTGAAATGAAGCATGTATTTACATAATATTCTCACCATGTTCACTGACTGAACTAGAGAGACACGTGATCCTATTCGAACACACAGAAGGTTATGTAAAAAGCTAAAAGAAAATATATGTATCAGGGTAGGAAGCCAAAAGATCTTCTTGTAAAACCACTAGAACACATGTAGTTATTATATACAGTATTTAGGTATAAGAAGGGTCTAATATGTATTAAGTGTAACAGTAGTTAAAATGAATAGATTTGGAAACAAAATCTGGGGAATAGCAGAAATTCAGAGAGGGGCACTGTTATCCTTTCGTGAAAAATGTTCAGTGGATTTCAGTCTTTTAAAAGGATGTATTTATTTTTATTTCAAAGGCCAGTTTACAGAGGAGACACAGAGGGAAAGAGCCTCCACCTGCTGGCTCACTCCCCAAACGGCCACAATGGCTGAAGGCAGCCAATCCAGAGGAGCCTGGAGATTTGTGGGACCACATGTGGAGGACCAGCCAGCAACACCACCACAGTGCCTTCAAATTTTTAAAATTATGTGTATTTTGAGGCATTTGTTGAACCATTATGTGCTTGGAATTTACACAAAGAAGATAAAATCGGTACATGAAAGATTTACCTGTACCCCCACGTGTATTACAGCTGAACTGACAAGTGCTAAGACATGAAATCAATCTAGATGTCCATCAACTGATGAGCAAAGAAAATATGCAGGGCTGACACTGTGGGGTCATCCTCCACCCCAGAGTGCCAGCAACCCAAACGGGTACTGATCTGTGTGCTGGCTGCTTGATCCAGCGCTCTGATTAGACGGGAAAGCAACAAAGGATGGATCAATCCTTGAGTCTCTGCACCCACGTTGAAGGCCAGAAAGAAGCTACTGGATCCCAGCTTTCAATCAGTTCAGCAGTGGCCTTTGGGGGCTATTTGTGAAGTGAGCCAAGTGAACCAGCAGCTGGAAGAATTTTTTTTTTTTTGCCTCTCTCACTCTGTAAGAATGTGTGCTTCAAATAAAAAATAAATAAATAAATCTTTTAAAAAAGAAAATGATACAGACACACACTGTAGAATACTATTCCTCTGTAAAAAAAAAAAAGAATAAAATCCTGACTTTCGCATTAAGTACATGAAAGTTGAAAATATTCTGGTTAACGAAATAATGCCAATCTCCAAAATACAAACACATTTCCCCTGATCTGTGGTAATTAATACACAGAGCACAAGAAATGTAATGTGTATGAGTGAAACTCACATTTTGAGGTTTAATTACTGTTTACATATTCCTTGTCTGTACTCCTTAGAGACAACAGTGTTTCTGTTTATTGGTGGAATTCTTTATATGGTGAAGGGTTAAGTTGGTGAGAACAGACTGAAAGCATATCACCGTAAAAGTTAAAAGCCAAACTTTAAAAGGAAGGACGAGGGAGGGTGGGAGAGTTTGGGCAGGATAGAAGATAAGAATTATCATTATGCTTTTAAATTTGTATATACATGAATTTTTTTTTACCTTATAAAAATGAAAAATAAAAGGTTTAAGCATGTCCTTCAAAAAACTGTGTGTTTTAATCACCGATTAAAAAAAAAAAAAAACTGTACTTTGAAAAAACATACTCCCAAAGAGTTCAAATGTCAAAAGGCTTCAAGAAGCGATGCAGGCATGGAAGGGATGGAGTTTTGTATCAACACACAACAGATTTTAATCCTCAGCACAATCATACTGCCCTTCCCCTCCACACACATAAATTTAACACATTCATTTCAGTTAAACAATGTATAACTTGTTTGTTTATACATATTCTGTATTTTTCTTATTTCCAAATAATTTCAGGTGTACTAAAATTGATTCAGTAGAATACAGAGTTCCCATATACACTTTGCCTGACTTCTATTAATGTAAACTTCTTATTTAATTGAAGCACAGTGATCAAAACCAGAAGATAAACATCAAATCAATATGATCAAGTTTATTTAAATTTCATCAATCTTATACGTGTATGCTTTCATAATTGGGATCCATCTAGTTTGCCAGTTACACTGAGACGTCATAGCTCCTATTCCTTTTTCTTTGCTGTTTTCGTCAGCCTTCTTTTTGTTATTTCACAAGCTTGATGCTCTTGAAGAGCCAACTATTTTGTATTAGGTCTCTGAATTTGGGTTTCTGGAGGTGAGTGCCTTGACAGAATGCATTTTTGGAAGGGTGCCACAGCACTTACTTTTGCAAGGAATACGGCACTGGTATGTCTCCTGGCTGGTGATTTTATTCGGATAACTAACTGCTCAATGCATTCTTTTGCAATAAAGCTAATATTTCCCTTCGTATTGTTAAAAAAAATATGTGGAAGAAAGTGGTCTTCAACTTTCTTCAATGCAACATTTCAAATAAGTAACTTTTGATATCTTCTATAATATTTTTTTTAATGATTCAGGACACCCTCCATAAAATCCTTTGTTCAGGATGGTGTTCATTTATGCCACTGATTGTAGTCTCACCAAACTTAATATAAACTTGACCCCATCCTGCATAATATTTGCAGACAGAGATAGTTATCCCTACAAGACCTTTTGGCCTTCACTAAGATACAGGATATAGTTGATATTCTCAGCTCATTGGTGATGACTGTTGCAGTGTAGATGGGGGAGAGCATTTTACTGCCCTTCCAATGAGCTCTACATTTTGGAATCTGTGCACAGTAGAGAAGGTGAGAGATATCTAAACTCCCCTTAGACACAATAGTCTCAGGTCAGCATTCCTTGACTGCAAATTGATTGAATTTATTAACATACTTAAAGAAAGTATGTGTCAATCAGAAAGGGACTAATGCTGTGGAGGCACAGAGAAGGGTCACTTACTTGGCAAACCTGAGTACTCCAGTAGTATCCAAAGGAGACACTCTCAATCTCCTTCAGAATGGCTGTATCCTGGCTTGTGGCAATGAAAACTCTGCGCACCAGGATCAAATCCTCCCATTTTGAGCCTAGTCAACTGTATGTTTAGACTAACAGCAAAGAAACAATTTTTTGAAAGTTTTGCAATACTAGTTTGATATTTGATATTTCAGTAAAAGTTTTAAAGTGTTCATCATGGGGAAAATAAAAATGCTATTGGATTTCCTTTCCCATTCCTGTGGCTTTACTGTTTACATTTTTGAATAACCTAAGAGCACCTGGGAGGTGCTTGAAAATGCTTATGGCCTCCAAAGGTCTTCATCTTGCCCTCCTCTGATCCCATGCTCACCAAGCAATCTTGGTGTTGTAATTTAGCTTGCCACTTAGGAGTTGTTATATGGTTTCTTAGAATAGAAACTGGACATTAGTATTCCAGTCCAGGAAAAAGCTATTTTTCCCATAGTAAATCAATAAATAGGCATTCTCATTTTATACATTGCTCTGTGAGCCTGTTTCATGTCAGTGTGCCCCCTGAGAGATAGGGTACTCTCGGTGAATGGCAATATCAGATCCCGAGGTCCATTAATCTAAAATCCAGAGAACAGTCAATGTAACAAAGAGAAGACCTGCTACACAAGTATTATCTGTTTTCTCCTGGACACAACTTAATTTTTATTTTACTTTTCAATTTCCATTTATGAGGATTAACTCTTCAAAGTCAAAGCTCTTTATCAAAAAAGTGTCTTATGTTCATGTTTGAGGAAATAAAAGGAGCAACTCATTACCTGCATTGATGGACAAAGACTTAAATGACCCCTTAGCAACAAGCTAAATTAAGAAAATCATTTTAAACACAAACAACCTAGTTACTAAAGTACAAAATTCAGAAACAATCTCAGAATACCAACATAGTGCTCTTTGTGTATTTGGTAATCTGTTGCAAATAGGAAAGCAATTTCTAGGAACAAGATAACTACATATGCAAAACTCCTATTGCATGGACATTTTCTTACCCATGATGGAATATAGGTGGGGAGAAGCTAATTTCCTGTAAAAGTTGTTTTTTTTTTTTTGAGAGGAATACAGATATAAAGCAGAATAAGCTTTTCAGAGGGAGCTTAGTCAAACAAAATGACAGGACACATTTGGAAACTACAACTGGGTGGGATGTAAAAATGAGTAAATGAAATTTGTATGTGAGAAAGCAAGAGACTATACACCTGCCCATAGCCCTTTAGGCAGGTAACAAAATAAATTATATTTGTAAACTTGATATTTCACAGTAGAGGCAAGTGGGGGCCCTATAATTTTCAAGTTAATGGATGATTGATATATTACATATACTCCCCCTTCTTTTCCCAAAGGAAATGAATGATTTTTGCTAAGTCTCAGAACAGAGAAAAAGAGCTTCTGAAGATGAGATGTAAACTAAAGTTTGGTTAATTTTTTTAAATAAATAAAACCTTTACTTTTTTCCATAAGGGAAATGTAATCTGGTTTTAAAAAGTCATCTTCGGGCCCGGCGCGGTGGCGCAAGTGGTTAAGGTCCTCGCCTTGCACGCCCGGGATCCCATATGGGCGCCGGTTCTAATCCCGGCAGCCCCGCTTCCCTTCCAGCTCCCTGCCTGTGGCCTGGGAAAGCAGTCGAGGACGGCCCAAAGCTTTGGGACCCTGCACCCGTGTGGGAGACCCAGAAGAGGCTCCTGGCTTTGGTATCGGCCCGTTGCGCTCACTTGGGGAGTGAATCATCGGATGGAAGATCTTCCTCTCTGTCTCTCCTCTCTGTATATCCGCCTTTCCAATTAAAAAAAATAATAAAAATAAATCTTTAAAAAAAAAAAGTCATCTTCGGGCCCGGCATGGTGGCCTAGAGGCCAAGGTCTTCGCCTTGAACGCACTGGGATCCCATATGGGCACCAGTTCTAATCCCAGCAGCCCCACTTCCCATCCAGCTCCCTGTTTGTGGCCTGGGAAAGCAGTCGAGGACAGTCCAAAGCTTTGGGACCCTGCACCCATGTGGGATACCCAGAAGAAGTTCCTGTATCCTGGCTTCGGATTGGCATAGCATCGGTTGTTGTGCTCACCTGGGGAGTGAATCATCGGACGGAAGATCTTCCTCTCTGTCTTTCCTCCTCTCTGTATATCTGACTTTCCAATAAATAAATAAATCTTTTTTTGTAAAAAAAAAAAAGAAAGTCATCTTCATGTGGATGAAGGTTTACTAATTTTGTTTCTCTTTTTTCTCCCCATGGTGGATTGTACTCAAGGGGATGAAAAATGGAAGTGTAGCAGAAATGAATATGTTTATATGTAGAATCAGAGAGATGTCCCCCTACATGTACTAGGAGACTCACAGCGAAAGTGCTGGTAACTTCCTCCATTGTTGCGAGACACCTCAGTGGCAACATGATGGACTTGTGAAAATTCATCAAAGATGCTCATGGTAAGACTGGAGGAGAGAAGAGTTGGGAGAGTGAACTTGGGGAGGGTGAAAGGAGACCCCAATGCCTATTAAACTGTGTCATAAAACAATTTTTTAAAAAGTCATCTTGTTAGTCAACTTTTGATCATATATTGAGAACCTATTATTGGTGCAAAAAGTCAAAACTGTGTCAGAAAGAGTAGAATGCAACAAAATTCAAGTCCTAAGTTTGCTTACAATCTGCTTATGGAGATTAGATTTTCTCCCATGAAATGTAAGCTAGACATGCATGGTACAGCAGTGAGGACCCTCAGGAAGAGATTTCATCTCTCTAGGTCTTAAATCTTGATCTATAAAATCCTACAGTCTGATACAGAAGTGTAAGAGGAGCAGTTTTCACTACGCGGAGCTTAGAGAAGAAAGGTAAGTTCAGTGCAGCTACACAGAAAACTATGGGACTGGGTCCTTCAGATTAAATAGGAGTTCCTACGTTAAGGAAAATCAGGAGGTCAAGACAATGTATATAAAAACCACAGTGAGGTTTCAACTCACATCAGTTAGAATGGCTATTTTTCAAAAACCAGAAACAGTAAATGCTGGTGCGGATGTGGGAAAATTATACCCTAATCCACTGTTGGTAGGAATCTGAACTAATGCAAACATTATGGATGACATCATGAAGATTCCTCAGAGATTTTAAAACAGATCTAACATAGAACCCAGCCTTTCCACTCCTAGGAATTCAGCCATTGGAAATGACATCAGCATAGGAGAAGGTTACTTGTCACCCTGTGTTTATTCCAACTTCGTTCACAATAGCAAAGATAAGGAATCAAGCCAGGTGTCCATCAAGGAATGACTGGATAATGACAATGTGCTATGAATACATTATGCAAAACTACCCAGCTATAAAAAAAAAAGAAGAAAAACTTCTCATTTATAACAAAACAGATACAACTGGAACACCTGTGTTTAACCAGTTCCCAAAAGACAAACATGCTTTCCCTGTTTTGAAATAACTTATACAGATTATAAAAATTTGTGATCTAAGTGAGTGAGATTGACACTTTCAGATTCGATTGTGTAAGTGTAAAGGCTTCACCTATGCTCTTGAGAAACAGGTTGGTTTTGCCTGTATTTACTTTCTAGTTGTTGAAATCTTTACATAATGGAGTGTTATGCCAGTGCTTGCTAATTCAGCTGAAAGCGTGTCATTTTAAACTTTTTTTTATTTTTACCATTAAGGATGAAGGACAGTAGGAGGGGAATGTGGTTAGGACGGTGTGTGTGTGGGGGGGGAGGGGAGTGAGGTTAATCACTATGTTAATTCCATCCTGTGAAAAATATGAAATTTGTTCACTTCTGACAAATAAGTTATTACAATTAAATGTTTTCTGCTTTAAAAAAAAGTTACAGCTTTTCACCCTGACTCAAGGCCTCTCTTAACACATCCTTTTCAAAAACATATATCCACCACCTACTTTTCGGATGGGCTGGTCGCCAGAGTGATCTGTGTGTTCTCTAACTGCCCACCCACCGTCTTCTAACCTGTTCCCTGCTCCTGTTACACTCAACAGACTTTGCTTTGATCTCTGGGTGTTCTCTTGTGCCTCCATACCTCCTTCATTGTGCTCTGAATGTGTCCTCACTCCATTGCCGGTCTGGCAAACACCTTCCAGTCAGCCTCCCGGTGACAGCGCCCCTGGGAAGGCCTTTCCTACCTTTCCCGTGACACCTGAGATAGCTGCTTGCTTCCTCTTTGGATCATGGACACCTGGGACACATACACATCTCTGTGGTCATGTATATCATGCTCCATCTCAGTTTTCTGCAGAACTCCTTGCCCTGTCCTGTGAGCAGCCTCTGAGTTAGGTGATACAGATATCACATTGTCACATCATCAGTAACACACAAATATATGTTCATAAGGCAAATTGATGGTAAAAATAGGTGACTCCTTAGGGTGCCTGTTATTTATCTCTTTCTTGTTATCAGAATTAAGACCTCCAGGACTCATGCAAAGGGGTGCTCTTTTTGTTTCCCTACACATGCGTCTAGATCTCATATTTGAGATCAGAAACATGATTCAATAAAAAATTGCCATGTAGGCATAAATGAGAGCAAAATGAGAGCTCCATGAAACCATGGCCTTTTTGCAAGAAATGGATTTTATGATTCATTGCCATTTTAGATCTCTAGCCCGCTATTGTGTCCTAAGGGCTGTCTCTCACTGATGACTTGGAAAAAAACTGCAAAAAGAAAGTTATCACATCTATCAATGTGCTTACCATTAAAGCTATTGTCACCCCAGAACAACTGTTAAATAAAGGCCAAGTCAGATTATAATTTAGCAAACATTTTTCCTTTTAGAATAAGCAAAACAGACGCCAAGTAGAGCAGAAAGTATTGCTGTTGTCGCTCCTTAACGGCCTGATGACTGCTGGGAGGGACAGACCAGCTTTTTGGAATCAAAAACCTTCTCACTGCCCAGGACATGTCAGGCTGGATGTCATCCTTGCCATTTGAGAATAATGAACCATCATCCTCTGTTGGAAATAAGAACTTATTTAATGAATAGGAAAGCTGGCAATCATAAGCAACAAAAGTGCTTCTGCAGCATTTCACACCATTAAAACACATCGAACTTGATTCCTTCTTGTCGTTTTGTTACATCCTTGCCATTTCTCTCAAGTTTGTAACTGACACTTATTCTGGTAAGATTCCTCTTTTACATAGTCATCTCACATTCTTAGTCTATTTTAACCTCTCAACCATTACAAAGTCCATAATTACATGCACATGCACACTAACCTAAACACTGGAATAAAAGCCATTTCAATCTTCTTGTTGGTCTAAACATTGACCATAAAGCTATGCTAAAAGCAGTATTTTCATTGCACTCATTACGGCATAGCAGATAAAGTTGCCACCTACAATAATGGCATCTCTTCTGGGTACTGCTTCTTGTCCTAGCTGCTCCTCCTCCAACAGAGCAGCCTAATGGCATATGAAAAGCCGTGGAAATGGCCGAAGCGCTTGTGTCCCAACTGTCCATGCGAGAGACATGAAAGGAGATGCTGGCTCCTAAAAGCCTTTGCAGGGCCCGGCGCGGTGGCGCAAGTGGTTAAGTCCTCGCCTTGCACGCCCGGGATCCCATATGGGCGCCGGTTCTAATCCCGGCAGCCCCGCTTCCCTTCCAGCTCCCTGCCTGTGGCCTGGGAAAGCAGTCGAGGACGGCCCAAAGCTTTGGGACCCTGCACCCGCGTGGGAGACCTGGAAGAGGCTCCTGGCTTCGTATTGGCATAGTATCGGCCCGTTGCGCTCACTTGGGGAGTGAATCATCGGACGGAAGATCTTCCTCTCTTTCTCTCCTCTCTGTATATCCGCCTTTCCAATGAAAAAATAATAAAAATAAATCTTTAAAAAAAAAAAGCCTTTGCAGCCATCTGGGGAATGAACCAGCAGATGGAAAGGCTGTCTCCTCTCTATCGTTTTGACCTTAACTTAAATATTCCACCACTCCTTTTTTTTTAAGATTTATTTTATTGTTATTGGAAAATCAGATATATAGAGGATAGAAACAGCGAGGAAGATCTTCCATCTACTGATTCACTCCCCAAGTGGCCACAACAGCTGGAGCTGTGCCAATCTGAAGCCAGGAACCAGGAGCTTGTTCCGGGTCTCCTATGCAGGTACAGGATCCCAAGTTTGGGTCATTGTTAACTGCTTTCCCAGGCCACAAGCAGGAAGCTGGATAGTAAGCGGGGCTGCCAGGATTAGAACCAGCACCCATACGGGAACCTTGGCACATGCAAGAAGAGGACTTTGGCCACAAGGCTGGTGCCAGGCCCGAATTCCATCACCCTTTTAGAAACAGTATTGCTCCAATATTCAGATATCATTTTGAAATTTTCCCTAATTCTGCTTCCAGATATTGGTGAAAGAATGCTGACATTTTATCAGGATGTATTCAATGAAATTTTAACAAAAAAGAAAAGCAAATAAAACAGAGTGATTGAGAAGTACGTAACTAAGAAGTTCATATTTCTGATTTCTACATGACTTAGTAATAATTTTATGTTATCTAAGTGAATTGTGATCATTTAAGCAATTATTACAATTATAGCTGGATAATATGCACATGTACTTCTGAAGTATTGAAGAAACTAAAATTGAAGCCAAGATTCAATACTCTTTGTAAAATTCTCTAGGATTTAATTTATTCATCCAATGTAGAGAACAAAGTCCTGGAAGCCAGATAGCCATAAAGGGTGTCTTGGATTTCTTCCAAAAACTTACCTAATACATTTCTGAAATTTAAATACATATGCCCTGTATCTTCTTGCTTTTTGCTCCATATATTTAAATCTATATTATGTACTTTCTATATTTATGTCTGATGCTGGGGTAGTGCTCCTCAAACCTAAACTGCATGAAACTTACAACCTCATAAAATAAAAATTCTATCTTAGAGCTGGGTGAGGCCTGATTATCTGCATTCTTGAAAAAGCACCAGTTAGAACTGCTGACAAGTAAAACGTGGAGCAGCAGGATTGTAGGAATGTTTCTGATTGTCTTCTTACATGGGAATGCTGTTTTCAGCAGTCTCATCTAGTGATAAATTTAACTATTAAAAAATGTTACTTTTAGTTTTGTTATTTAGATCCAGACCTCCACTTTATTAGTTTTAAATGTCATATGTTATTTTTTATGTTTTTCATGAGATACTTAAAAATATATATCCTGATTCTCTAAATGTGTAAGATGACTGCTTTAATAGTTGGCTGATCTTTCCATTGTATTTCTTGTCTTTTGGTTGCTTCTGTTTCAGTGATCTTGGCATTTGAGAAGATAAAGGAATAATTTGAAACTTGGAATAAATTTCATTTTTCACTGAGAATTATTTATTTCTGTGCTATTAGTCTAAGACTCCTTCCCAATCTTTAAAATATTTCCCAATGAGTGCCCTAGGCACATTCACAGAATAGGAAGCATCCTTCCAATTCATTTCGCCTATAAGTGTGATCATTCAAGGTTTAAGTAATAGACGCTCTCAATATAACAGACATTAACTGACTTTGTTTCTGCACTTTTAGTAATAGTAACCTGACACTACAGAGATCAAACCTTTAAAACACAAGCAAGTGGGCCCGGCGCGGTGGCCTAGCAGCTAAAGTCCTCACCTCGCACACACTGGGATCCCATATGGGCACCGGTTCTTATCCTGGCAAGTCTGCTTCTCATCTAGCTCCCTGTTTGTGGCCTGGGAAGGCAGTCGAGGAGAGCCCAAAGCCTTGGGACCCTGCACCCGTGTGGGAGACCTGGAAGAGGTTCCTGGATCCTGGCTTCGGATTGGCTCAGCTCCAGCTGCTGCGGGCACTTGGGGAGTGAATCATCGGATGGGAGATCTTCCTCTCTGTCTCTCCTCCTGTCTGTATATCTGACTTTGCAAGAAAAATAAATCAGTCTTACAAAAAAAAAAAAAAACCAACAACACTAGCAAAGACATTCAATATTGAAACAAATATCCAAAACACATCTCTTCAACATCACAGTGCCTTAGCCCTTTTAACTTCCCTGCTTCCACATGAAAACTTAGTGATCCTGTCTACTTGGGAAGTTGAAGGAAGTACTGGCTTTAAGGACAAAGAGCCCCAGAGGCCTTGGGATCAACAGAGAGGCCTAAATGTGAACTTTTGGTGGGCAGCTAAACATCATCAGTATGACAACCTGCACACGAACAATATGCCCTAGCTCGGACGGCAGCACTGACTGTGGTTATAGAACTTTGGATTTCAGACTCAGCTCCTTTCTTTAGGAATTCTCCTTCCGCCTCACTGGCATGTTTTTGCACATGTCAGCAAGAAGAAAAGTCACCATTAATTTGGAGAAACCCAGATATCCAAGAGTTACTTTTATGAACAACCCTAGCAAATACTCAGGTTTTGACTTTTCTGTGACCAGGAACACAAAAACGCTAGTAGAACTAATTTCACTTGCCTAGTCCACAAGAATATTTAGCTATTTTTACCAAGAGTCTATATCATATTAAAAAATTTAATTCTCATTGGCTTGGCTTAAAAATATTCCAGTATTATGTCTGCCAATGGATTAAAAAAGAAGAAAAAAGGAAGAAGGAGGAAGAAGCAGCAGAAGAAGAAATGGAGTTTCTGCCCCTGAAATGTGTTGGGTTGATGTCATTAGCGGCTCACACTTACATTCCATATGAAATTAAACAATCGGCATTGATTTCATCAACTATCAATTGACAGGGTCAAAAACAAGAGATCTGATGACTACTACACCATAATAAATAATTAAATCGGTGTCTCAGAGAGCCTGAGTATACTATAAAGAAGACTCATTTCTGTAGAAGATCCCAAAAGATTAAGAACAAAGGCAAGGGAAGGAGGAGACAACGTAACTAAAGCCTGGGCATTTTTAGCTCAAGAATTTGTACCTGATTATATAATTGGAACTACTCTGAATTTCTAAGTTGAAAACACAGATAATAAATAAGAGTTGATGGTCACTGGAGACTTTCCCAGTATGTCCAATAGAAAGTTAAGAATGAATTGGTGTCAAGAAAATCCTGGAAAAATTAAGCCAATTTTTAAAATTATATGTCTATATAACTCCATGTCAAAATAAAAATTTTCAGAAAAAGATCACAACAGTTAATCGTTACTATTCAGATTGATTAAATCTGGTACAACATCTGAGAATCAGAGAAACCACTCTGCAACACACTAGCGGCAACAGAAAACAAATGCCTGGTCTACGATAATGACACTACAACCTACCTCAGAAAAGTGCTACCAGGAACTTCCTAAGCATTTACCAACCCTGTAACTGCCAGAATCATCAGGTAACTTGAAAGTATTATGAAGCATTAAGGGATATAGACAAATGTTAGGAATCCTTGGAAATCTGTGAGAAAGACTGACATTGGAGCACAAATGTTTTTTAGAGGGCCTGGCATGACGGCTCAGTAGCAAAATCCTTGCCTTGCATGCACCAAGATCACATATGGGCACAGGTTCATGTCCTGGCTGTTTCACTTCCCATCCAGCTTCATGCTTGCGATCTGGAAAAGCAATGGAGGATGGCCCAAAGCCTTGAGACTTTGCATCCATATGGAAGACCTAGAAGAAGCTCCTGGCTCCTGAATACAGGTCAGTTCAGCTCTGGCAATTGCAGCTGGGGGAGTGAACCAGCAGACAGAAGATTTTTCTGTTTCTCCTCATCTCTGTAAATCTGTCTTACGAATACAAATTAATAAATCTTTAAAAAATTTTTAGACATATACAGGCTAGTCTACTAGTATAAAAAGATATTCATGAAAGGAAATATATGAGAGTGTCTTGAATTCAAGAGAAGGGCGGGGAAATGTTGGGGAAAAGGTTATAATGACAGAACGTAGCTGTTGGAGGGAGCATGTGAAGTTTTCACTTCATTATGATCTCGGGCTATCTTTGTTGCTAATATGTACATCCCAAGACAGAGAGAGTCCTGTGCAATAAGGAAAATCCCAATGTCACTAGGAATACAACAGCTCTGCTAACAGAACTCTTACAGAGTCTTATCTAATCGAGATATACTCCCTTTGAGGAAGCCACAGAAACAGACAATGCCAGGAAGAGGTCCTGGGCTTAAGCTCACAGTGGAAAAAGCCTGACAAAGTTCTAACCAGCCATTCCTCATCTGGGAAGAACTTAGGGAGTTACAAATGTACACACACGTTATACTGCTTTCACAGAAATTTCAGAGAAATTTCAGAGGAATGTTAGCCTTCCTGACAGAAGGAGCTGGGGATTTGGAGTAATATCATTTGAGCATTGTCACCTGTCTACATTCATACATTCTTACAGGCACTTATTAAGGTTTGTTGGTTGTGAATCCTCTATAAAGAGATTCTAATCATAAAGGCACTTCTTAAACATTGCTTTTCTTATTCCTTGTATCTCCTTAGTGGTTGACCTGGTTTATTTAATGCAATGCTCAAGACTAAATGCTTGCGTTTCTTTGGAATTAGGATTGTCTTCATTTTCTCTAGAAGTGTTTTAGTCCATTTAATATTGCTGTACCGGATCCTTGATTTTAGATAATTCATAAAAAAAAAATAGATGTATCTTGTACAACTTTGTAGGCTGGTATGTCCAAGGCTGAGATGTCTGCATCTGTCAAGAGCAGCTTAATCATATTACCCCATTGCAGATGGAAGGGCAAGGAGAAATTAAGGGATTCAACTCACAGCACCCAGCTCTGTTGAAATTGGCATTCATCTATTCAAGAACCTGGAGCATTCATGACCTAGCAACCTCCTATTAAACCACTTCTCCTACACAGTTAGATGGGGCTTAACTTTTCAACATATGCCTTTGGAGAAAACATCCAAGCCACAGCAATAAGGAACATGAGAGAAAATGGTATTTGCAATGCTGGTAAGTGTGGAGAAAGTATATAAACCTATACATACTTACTTCATATTACTCATAATATACTACTTTTTGACAGTTAATTGGATTCCATTACAAATGAGAGAAGAAATAAGCACTGTCTATTCAAGATGCCACCTTTGCCTTCAGGTTAACACAGACCAAAATAAACATTTATTTTCAGAGTTATTTCCCTCTTTTACTTTGCCATCATTATGTTTGTTCAAAGAATACACCAGGTATGTGATTTTCCATTTAATACTTCAAATGACCCAGCACAAGGGCAACACTACAGAAAGTAAACATGCAAGTGTTTCATTGGAAAAGTTTCAAATTGCTCATATTTAGTAACACTTCGCTGTTTGCCAGTATCTGTCACTGTTTCAAGACACTCAGCAGATATTGTGAACTTGGAAATGACTACTTTAATTCCTTCTCAAGGAGCTCTCAGGGCCATGTAATAAAATTGCCTCTTTTTGAAGAAGTGTCTTTAGTTTCAAATAGCAGTCAATTTAGGAAGCACAATGCTAGACACCTTTATTACTCAATTCTTCTTCATACAGATGCCTTCACAAACTAGCCACCATTGCTACCACTGAAAAACAGAACAGAAGCTAATACCATGAGATCTAATAGATAACAGGATCCCAAAACATAGCTCTGACACCACTTGCCCAACGTCCAAAATTTTGTCAATAACACCCATCATTTCAAGTATATTCTATTATCCATGACTTCGCTGAGAGCACTTGCATCTGTGTTTGTTATTTGTTCGTTTTCCAGTTACCTCTGGTTTCATTTATGTTACAAAATATAAACGTGTACATAATGCAGCATATTTAATTCTTTAGGGAAAAGGGATTAAGGAAATGAACATCAAACCAGAGTAAAACTGTTTTAATTTTGCTTCTCCTAGTTTTCCTCAGTAAACACTTTCATCATATATGAATATTTAATTGAGGTAAGTGGGTGAATCAGAGTTCTAGCAGCTACTTTATGTTAAAATTGCCTTCCATTTAGTGTTCATGTCAGTCATGCTTTAATGAGAATAATGAGCTCCCTCTTTACTTAGAACGAAATCAAATTCAGACACACTGTTGCTGCTGTCTGCTCCCTATTCTTGGCTGGCATTGATGTGTTAGAGAGACAACTTATTGAAGCCTTGTCTCATATGCATATGTAGTCAAAACATGTGAATTGAATATATGAGTCAGGAAAAACATTTCTAATACAGGGTAACAAAAAATGTTCATATTGTTTTCATTATGATCAGATAAGGCATTACGGTTCTTGTATTACATCTCCCTAAACGTTTTAATTATTCCAAAGGTGTGTGTTTTAGGTAAAAGACTATTTTAGTATTTTCTTCTGAAAAGAGCAGAGATACAGCAAAGTACAAAATGGACAAAAATTTGCATCTACCCAAAGGGGGAAGCTTTAAGTGCAAATGTTACTATCATCAGCAGAATGCAAATTGTGTACTTCAGGAACCAGAAGGGCCACTCCAGCTCTAGAGATTTCCAAGAAGCAGAGCTGCTTATTTTATGAGATTTTCAAATAATAACACACGAAATTTGAAATAGTGTGATAGCAACAACCTCAAATAGATGAAAGCTTTCAAACTAGTAGCAAGGATGTTGTAGAGGCTGCTTTTATTTTAATAGAAAGCGTGTCTGCCCTAGCAAGAGATATCCCAGTATTATTCACACCAACACATCCCTCTCTACACTCTAAAGGCATCATTAGTATTTGAGAACATTTTGCTGGTATTTTTCCTCTATCATTCCTAGAAAACCTTTGAGGAGGTGAACTCTGATTTAAAGATGCCTGTGTCCCTTATCAAAGTGCCTGGGTTTGACTTTCAACTCTGTTTCCCGACTCCTGCTTCTTGCTTATGCAGATCCTGGGAGGCAATAGTGATGCTCAAGTAAGCAAGTCCCTGACATGCTCACAAGAGACCAGGATTGAGTCCCTGTGTCTGAGCTTCTACTTGTGGTCCAGGTATATTGTGAGCATTTCAACAGTAGCCCTGTGAATGGGAGCACACTCTTTGATGATTTATTAATTTTTTTTTAATTTAAGCTATCTTACTCCCTTGGAATAATAGAAATCCTTTTAGTGAATGTGTCTTACAAGTTGTTTTCATTACACACAAGACACTCTATTTTGGGTATCTGGCATTGGGTATTGTTGGGTTAGGGTTAGGGTTCCAGGAGTTTTACTCTCTCATTTTACAGACAAGTTAATTTATTCCTTAATGGAGCTAGAAAATATTCTATTTTGGTCCAGAGTCCAGTGTTAAGAGAGACTGTAATTCCAGCAGTGGTGGGCATTTGTAATTTATTACTGAAAGTGAGATAATTTTGGCATTACAGGAAGCCATGTTTACAATTATAATTGTTAGGTTACAAATGAAATGATTCTAGACACACTGGACTATATGGTCACCCTCCTCTTAATCATCATTCTACATGAACCCAAGTGTATTGACCTATTTATTGTGTTGTCATTCTATGTTGTTCTGCTGGACAGATTTATTAGGTAATCATATCCCTGTCGTACAGACAGGCATTTGATCATTTTTGAGAGCAAGATACTCACGATCATCAGTGTTTCCCACAGCAGTGAACCTATGTCTCTGCTTCTGCTAAAACGCAGAATATGAAACTGTGCAACACGCCAGCTTAATTACAGACCTCCAAGCACCCCCTAACTTTTCTGTTAGAATTAGCTCTATCTCACTCACTTAGAAGAGATTTACTGCTGTGGAAATGAAATTCAACTTCATAAATTCCTAGGCCATAGTTGCCCATTACAATAAAAAGTTAATGGTGACAAGTCAAAACTAATTAAGCCGTGTCAGCTTTGTTAGCCTTCCACTCTATCAGCACTGCTTCCAGAATGCAGAAAAGGCGAAATGATCTTTAAGGTAACACCACAATCGTTCTTTTGATGAAAATGTACCTCAAATTTATTTCTAGCTCATTGAACAGAGTTACATGCTAAGAGACTGATGGAGTTGTTCCTGAGGACAATGAGGATTTAACTGAGAAAAATCTCATTTATAGTGAATAACTAAATCTCAGCTAATGCCGGCAGAATTTAACTACTCAAGAATCAGAGCATTTCTCACACATGGGAAATTTTCTTTAAAGGAAACATATGAAGCAGCCATAAGTCAAATGTAGGGTCATTTTGTGTGCAAATCAGCTTTTGTAATAAATGAGCTTAAAGAGACTGAGCTTTAAAGAGTCACTTAACAGTAAATGGGCACATGAAGGGGTCTGTAAAAATCATCTGGATGAAGAATCTACATTAATCCACATGAATGCTTCTCTAAGACCCATATATCGGTCATTAGTTACTTCAAGCTTATGTCATGATCCATCAGGTATTCTAGTAGAAACATTATATATAATATAATATGATATAATATAATATAATATGATACAATATAATATAATATAAATTTTAGTAACTTTGTCCCTGATTGTAGGGAGAGTCAGATAATTGCTGTTTAACTAAGCAATTATGTGTCAAATAGTCCTACTACTACAGGTAAATACTGAAGAGCAGAGAATTTCATAGGAATGTTGGCATAAAGATCTAGGAAAATCCATAAAATCTGTGAGAAAATTAATAACAACTGTCCAAGTTAACTGGAGATTCAGATATCCCTAACATGATTTAGAAGCTTTGACATAAAACGTGGAGTTGAAAGGAATGCACGGGCAAGAGGATTGTATTTCTATTAAAAAAAAAAAAAGAGGTGGCACTACACTCAACTTTTTCTTTAACATGAGACTTGTGCAAGTGTTTAAGTCACATCCTACTAACCTCCGGGACTTTATGTTCAGATTATCACAAAAATTACAGGTTCATAAAATGTGTGACCATCAACACAAATTTTAAATTATAACCTTAAATAGTTGTATGCTAAATCAGAAAAAGAATTACAATAGAAATACACACTTGTGTTTTATAGGAAAAACTCCACTGCTTAATGTTTTTTCTTTTTAAAGATTTATTTTTATTATTTTTTCATTGGAAAGGCGGATATACAGAGAGGAGAGAAAGAGAGGAAGATCTTCCATCTGATGATTCACTCCCCAAGTGAGCACAACGGGCCGATACTATGCCGATCCGAAGCCAGGAGCCTCTTCCGGGTCTCCCACGCGGGTGCAGGGTCCCAAAGCTTTGGGCTGTCCTCGACTGCTTTCCCAGGCCACAGGCAGGGAGCTGGAAGGGAAGCGGGGCTGCCGGGATAGAACCGGCGCCCATATGGGATCCCGGGCGTGCAAGGCGAGGACCTTTAACCACTTGCACCACCGCGCCGGGCCCTCCACTGCTTAATGTTAACTCTTATAAACTTCTACGTAATTGCTAAATAAATAATTATTTTAAATGTAACAAAACAACAAGAAAATCTAAGTGAGGCATTAAAAAGAATTTAGCACAGGACCCAGTGTGGTAGCGTAGTGGCTAAAGTCCTTGCCTTGCATGTGCCAGAATCCCATATGGATGCCAGTTCCCATATGGATGCCAGAATCCCATATGCCAGAATCCCATATGGATGCCCAGTGGACTGGCTTTCCATTAAGCTCCTTGCTCATGGCCTGGGAGGGCAGTTGAGAACGACCCAGGGTCTTGTAACCCTGCGCCTGCATGAGAGACTTGAAGGAAGCTCCTGGCTCCGAATCGTCTGAGCTTTGGCCATTGCAGCCACTTGGGAGTGGATCAGCTGACAGAAAGATCTACCTCTCTCTCATTCTCTGTATATCTGACTTTCCAATAATAATAACAAAAAAAGCAACACAAAGAGAAGCATTAACAAGGGGTTCAAATACAAAAATATCAGCCATAATGGACAACTGTGAACAACTGATAGCAAAATCAAGGATGCAACAACTGCTTTAAATAGAAATGGATTATGTATTCCAATCCAAAGTCAGACATAAGAAGGCAAAGTAAAAAATTATGAAGGAATGAAAACTATTCCAAATAAACAATCAATAAAAGCAGCAGGACTGGCCATGAGAATATCAGACAAAATAGATCTGAAGACAAAACATGCTATCAGAAAAAAAGACATTGCCTAATTATCAGTGTTAATCCATCAAGAAAACCTCATTTTTCATATGTATGCTCCACAACAGATTTTCCAGACACATGCAGTGATTTTTGAAGAAACCGCAGGGAGAAAAATAATCAGCAATGCTATTTGGAGAAGTCAGTATCTTACATGTGTTAATGGACAGAATCACAAAGCAGAAATTCAACAGTATAAACTAACTAAACTTTCATATCTATACAACACTCTACACATTCATGTATTTAAGAATACATAATACCTAAGTGCACATAAGACATTAAGATAGATAATAAATTATCCCATGAAATTAGTCTGGACGTATTTTAATAGATTCAAACAATGAAATGATAAAAATCTAAAGAAGTCATAAGTCAGTACCAGAGAGAAAGTGCACATATCAAAAATATATAGAAACTATACAACACACTCCTAAACAATCAACTGATTAGGAGAAAATCACCTGGAAATGTACAAAATATTTCTAGATAAACGAAATGAAGGTATTACACACTTACACAAGATTCTTGCCCACACAAAGGTTTGATCCCAACAAACACCATAAATTGTCAATTAAGCTAGTTCCCTTTGAGGATACTACTCCTGTGAAAAATGTGTTTTATCAGCATCACAATCTCTCTACATAGATAGGGACAATTTCCATATCATCACATGACATAGTTTGACCGATACACTAGTTTGTGAAAACAGACACAACACTCTCAACAAAACTACTAATACACTGGTTCAGCACCCTCTCCTCCATAGAGGCAGGTTGGGACAGATTATTATGCTAGTTCTACAAGATGTACCATGATTCAGGTAAGGATTCCTCCTGTATTTCTTAAAATTTTAATGTGGGGAGAGAGAAGGAGAGGGAGAGGTAAAGGGAGGGAGAAAGAGTGCCCTCCTGTTGGCTTGTTCCTCTAATTCTTGCACTGGAACAGGGCTGAGGTGGCGAGTGGGCAGGAAAAGTTGTGATATGTGAACTTAAACTCAGCCTGTCATGTGAGTGGCAGGGACACAGCTACTTGACGTGTTACCTTGCAGGATACACACCAGCAGGAAGTTAGAAATCAGAACAGACCTGGGACTTGAATTCAGGTACTGTGTTATAGGATGTGAGTATCTTAACTGCCAGACCAAACAGCTCCCTCACAATTCTTTATTTTCATATTAGAAAGTGCAAACACACACCCATAAAATCACTGTTGGTGAAGGAATATTTAGGGCTAAGACTATCCACTTTGGACCGGGACAATTTATCTTTTTATGCTTCCTGTTGAACATCATTGTAACCCCGACTCCTTGCATGGTGCTAGGCCAGTGTTCCCAGGCAGCATTCCTTTCTTCCCATTCCTATCTGAAAGAGAAAGCTATTGAACCCTGGGAAGCTCATATGCGTGGAAAGTCTTAAGACTGGGCCCTGTTAACTCATTATTCAGACAAAATGGTGATTGTGTGAGATTATGCCCATTCCAGGTTTGATTCAAAGGATTTTGGTGATTAACCAAATTTATATTCTCATTTCATTTTTATTTGTATCCCACTCTTCTTTCTAGTGTATAAGAAAAACCCTGCATAATGCATTTTAAAATACAGGAAAAAAATGTGGATAAGTGAACCATGTATGAGGATAATAAAGCCCTTAATTGTCTTGAAGGGAAGGGATTGCCCATGATGACGACCACATGCTGACAGGCTAAATAGATGCCATCCTCAGACTCTTACTCTCTCTGGAAACACTATTTTCATGGTACATTTAGCAAATGCTTTATTATAATTGAACTTCTATGAAACTACATATTATGCAAATAAATTAATTATCATTTGTAGCATTACAATGGCTAGTAAATCAATTCATAATTATATGACACTTAAAATAAATAGAATAACACTCTTTAAATTTCCCTGCTGAAGTGCTAATACATAATATGCTCAGTAGCACAGCAGTAAAACAGAGCAAGGGGAAGCTGCATTGTACACTGAATCACGGGTACTGTGCATAAAATTAAACCACTGTGATTACATGCTTTGTTCACTGTCCCCTTACACAAGTCTTTTGAACACTGAAGATCTACCTAGAAATACAGCCAATACACTTTTATTTTTATAATCAGGTGCTACTGTCTGAAGCCAGAATACTGTGTTGAAAAATACTTCTTGACATTTATGTTTTTCTATTCTGTATTATTTTTTCCAACAAGCCGTCAGCACTGAGGGGATTGGTTTGCCAAGCAAGAATAATTGATATGGCAAAATAAGAACAATACTGGAAAATGCCTACTTCACTCTGCATTTCCAAAATACACAGGTGGCATACTATACTGCTAGTGAAGCTGTCCCAGGCATTCCAATGGATAAAGTGTCTCGAGCAATCAAGATGTAATACAACTCTGAAGATAGATATCAGATGAGTCTGGGACCTTGGAGAGATCGGTAGCATAAAGCATCAATAAGGAATCATTCTCTATTTCGTATTTCTTTATTTCCTTGCTGATATCTAAAAGAACCTATAACCAAAAGAACTCTTGCAATCCAAATGTCCGGGGAAACATTTGATCTGCTCAGGATGGTCATAAATTTAAAGGCCTTCAATAGGTAAAGGAGCAAAGTTGGCTTGTTGTATTTTACTGCTACAATAGAGATTGTACCTGCACATGTACCCAGGAGCAATGCTCCAAAGAGCAAATGGAATGCATAATGAGATGTGGCTTTGACATGCTTCGTTGGAAATGTTTGCTCCATTCCAGAGTAAATCATAAGAATGACAGCAACATGCTGTCAAAATGCAAGATAAATAATAATTTTTCTAAGTCCCAGGTACTCTAAGTCTCTAGATGAGAAGAAAACCAATTTATAAGCACTTTTATTTCATAGAGTGTGGTCACAAGCGTACAGAACAAACAACAGCAGGGGTGGGGGCACTTCAAAATGCTTATCTGTGGCCTTGGAAGATTCTTTTAAATGCTCCAGTTCTAAAATCTCTAGACAAGGAATTTATGAGAGCCTATGGTCCACCTCTGATAAAATGTTATCACTTTAAGATTAAATATTAAAATTACAGTAATTAGTTTCAACTTTCAAATGCAATTGCAAAATAAATTTTTTTCATAAAGTCTCATATCCAAATGATGTATTTTCTAAGTTAGAGGTACCAAAAGACAGTCATGACTAATATAATTCTAATATGAACAGCATGAATATGTACACTTACATAAACTAGCATGAAATGGATTAGGAAATCTCAATCTTCACTCAATCTTTCTTTCAGCCAAACATATTAAGAGTCTAGGCACAGAAAACTGTTTTAAGTACTAGGAAGTATGGGAAGGTATATTGCTTTCTAATCGCATATTGTTTGATAAGTTATTATAAACCAAGATAATTTGATTACTTTTCTTTCTGTTTCTTTTCTTTTTGTTTCTGTTACTTTCTTTCTGTTTCCAGATCATGCTATGATCAAAGACTAAAAACAGAAATATCTATCTCTTAAAATTATTGGTATATTTATTTCACAAGCTGAGAATCAGAAGGAAAGGGAGATAAAGAGATAGGAAATCCGGCGGGAAGGAGAGAGGGAGAAATCTCCCTCATGATTCATTCCCCAGTAGTCACAATAGCCATGGCTGGGCCAGACTGCAGCCAGAAGGAAAGCATTACAACCAGATCTACCATTGGGATCTAGGGTCACTCTCTTGCTTTTTCAGACATACTAACATGAAGCTGGATCAGAGGTAGAAAAATCAGGACTTGAAATGTCACTCTAACAGAAATGTTATATGTTATATACCAATTATATATTATTTATACCGGTTATATACTGATTTTAGATACTGATTATATATGTTATATAACATATGTTTCCTAGTGAATAGATTTTAGTAATTGGAATATCATTTCTCAAATGAACATTAGTTGTTCTACTTGGGGTATGAGACAAGAAAAGCTGCTTTGTTTGATTGTTCTGATGGTTCATAGACAGCAGTGGGATGATGTTGACATAGTTAAAGCAGAAAGAAGAAAACCTGCACTCCCTTTGTAAAAAGAGTAATCCCAGTATCAGTAATTATTATTTTTTTTTGTGGGTAGTACAAAAGTCTTATAAGAAGAATATGCTCTTCATGTGAAGCTAGGTTATAATTTTGGGGATGACATGTGCTTGGCCTTAGAATTTCCAGGGAGAGATGTGTCTTGATACTGATGGAAGGAGAAATTCAACTACAGTTTAAACACTCATCGTAGTTGTCATTTCTCTGGTAACTGGAGCCCATTTCTTTCACCTTCAGACAAGCATGTCTATCAAAGAATACTTTGAATACTAAGGCAAAAAAAGTTAATTGAACTAAAAGTAACCATGAGTCAGGAACAAATTGCATGAAAAGGGCAGTTTCCCAAGAAAGGGGCACATTTGTTGTTCTGTAGAAGAGGACCAGTTTTACAAGAAAATTTAGAAGACAAATGACAGATGACTGAGTGACAGAGCAGTGGACATCAGTAAGAGGCGCAGTGAAGTCCATCATTGAGTGCGAAGCACACACGAGCAGCAGAGTTAGATCCAGGGTCCCACAGACTCAGTTATTTTGGGCATATTGCTCTGAACACTGCACAATCTGCGGAAAGCAGGCTTACCCATTCCTAGGAAGTCTAACACTGTTATCTCCATGTGCTATGCTCAGGAAATGCAGCTGGAGAAACCCTGAATTTCCTATGCAGGAATATTGTATGAAGTTTTAAAAAAATACAGAAAATTCACAGAGCATGATTAAAAAACAAAAACAAAAACAAAAAACAAAAACAACCCTGAAAGGTTGTTTCAGAGGTGTCTTTCTGCTTATCATTGGTGAGATTTCACTTTTATTGTGGTTCCTCTGGCCTAAGGTTCACATTTTTATCCAAGAATTTGGTTGCGAAGGTCTTTCTTACATTCTTTAATGGTTCCTGGAAGTAACACAGTCTATTTTGAGAATATCAGCTAAAGAACTATGCCAAGATAAACCTGATATAAAAGACCCTACGTGGGACCAGAAAGGGGAAAATAAACTCTATTAAAAACAACAGTCTTAAAAGACAAGTGTTCAAGGCACTAATAACAAACAAAACCCCAAGATCTTACTGAGGCAAAGGGACTACCTGTTAATAACCTAATCTGAAAAGAACATGTAGAAACAGTACTGCCTATGGGGGAAAACAAGAGTTTCTGAACTTAAAAACTACTGATTCCATTGTTTTTACTCCTTTAGAAAAGTAATTGTAGCTATTGTATCCAGTGTAAACTGGGATCTAGGACAACTGTGTTTGGCGCATGGTTTTGCTGATAATAGATTTACACCGAAGTTATTTACAAAAGCAGTTCAAAATTCATTTAGAAATGTGTGAGAAAGGATCAAAAAGCCATTTTAAAAACTTCAATATTTTTTGTTTGATGAAATGTAATCAAGTTTATAATGGGATAACATGTTTTCTAACCTCATCTTAGAGGAAGGAGATTATGGTAAAATAATAGTGTTATGAACCTCAAAGTTAATCGGAAAAATATCTAAGCCTCATTCTAAGTTGTGAATGACTTGCCTAGTTTCTCTAAGTTCCAATATTAAAATTCTATTAGAGACAAAAGTTCTTGACTTTTTTCAGGCATGTCCATTTTCAGATACATTTGGATTTTCCATTAACTACAAAAAAATTGGGCAGAAGGCTGAAATACTGGTTTTATCAGTGTGACACTTTTTTCCCCTTATACATCACACTGGAAAGTACCAGCATCCTGACAGAAACACGAATATTTCAGGACTCACCTCTATAAAGTATAAACTACTACTTTCTAAAATTTCTGTAAGCTGCAACTATCATTATTCACTATTTTCTTTAATAAAAAGCACTGTATAGACAACCACCTATTTTTATGACTCCTTTGTGCTATTTTATAATTTTTGCTACTTTCAAGGAACTGACAAATGTTGAAGCTGTCTCTCCACCCTGACCAAAACCATGGGATGCCAAATAAATAAATAAATAAATAAACAAACAAACAAATAAATAAATAAATAAAGTGGGTTCAAGCACAGAAATATTTATAGATGGTGTCTTTTCTGCAGCCCAATCCTTTGCAATCTTGTCCTAACTCATGATGATGGGAAGAGAAAAAGTGTTAGTGAAAATCGAGGGATAAGCTTGCCAGAGTGGATTAAAACTTGGTATGGCTATTTGTTTTTAATTATAAAACAGTGATTTAATTGGTTAACACGTGCACATTTTTAGGGGTACAGTGCAATATGTGCATACATATACAGGGCAGCTTGCCTCTACCTAACCACCAGCTTCGGATTTCTTTAACTTTTCTTTATGCCTGGGACTACTAGCTGAGTTATAACATTCTGTTCTGTTTTTTTTAGGGAGAGTAGCTCCCCAGGATGTCAGTGAACCCATGTTGTGAAAGACTAGGACCTGTTATGTTCATCCTATTGTACACAGCAAAAGAAGCAAACAACAGAATGAGGAACCATTTATATTCAAGTTAATATTGATAGATAAGAACAACTGTCATTTTGTTGCTTGCATAGTGACTTTATCAATTACTGAATTCAGCATCTTCATGATGCTTACTTCTCATTTAGGACCGTACTTCAGGACTTAAAAGCGTAGTGTTCTGATGGTTAATTCTCAGGATTTTTTGTTTTGTTTTGTTGTTTAAGCCTGGAAAACACTTTTGTTTTTCCTTTCCTGTAAAAGGAGAGCCATGTTGGATAGATTATTCTTGCTTAGAATTCTCCCTTTTAAGAAACAGGACATATCAGTTCGCTTTCTGTCTTAACAGACTTGGTGCACATCTGTATGTAACTTGATGCTTTGGTCTGTCTTTAGGAGTCTCTTCTTGTTGTTAACCTGTGACACTGTACTACAATATGCACTGGAGAGTATCTTTTGGTTGAATCTACTTGGTGTCCTTTGAGCTTCTTATATCTAGAGACCCATATCTCTTTCAGCACCTGAAAAATTCCATCTATTATTTTATTTAGTAAGTTCTCAATATCTTTTTTCTCCTCCTTTGGGAAAACCTGAAATAATTTTTAGTTATTTTAATAATATCCCCTATTTTCAATAGCCTTTCCTTGTTCTTTTTAAGTTGTTTTTACTTTTGTCAAATTGGAATATTTCAAAAGTCTGTCCTTAGGGTCAGAAATTCTTTTTCACTTTGTCTCTCTTGCTGATCAAGCTGTCAATCACACATTTTATTTTTTATCTCACTGACCGGTGATTTTATCTCCAAAATCTCCTTGGTAATATGTTCATTCATATCACTCACTGATTTCTCATTCTTTAAATCCATCTATATTATCCTGGATCCCACCGAATTTCTTTACAATCAACATGTGCATCTATCATTTCACAGATTTCCTTCAGTTCAGGGTGGGGCTCTGGAGGATTATTCGGCTCTTCTAAATGCATCATACTACCTTACTTCTTCCTATCTCCTCTATCCATATGATGGCACCTGCACGTCACCTCACATCAGGAGGGATTTTATATATTACCATCCAACAGGGAAAACACTATTTCACAATTTAATATTTTGTTGAAATTTTAATCACTTTACTCAATAGAATAACTTCATTGTATAAACTTTACAAATGCCTCCTCAAATGTATTATACACATTCATAAACAAAAATGATATGAAATTTGTGGAGATTAAAATACTCAGTGATAAAATTTTGAAGTAAATGTTATTAGAACACAATCAGGTTTTTCTTGGAGACTTATTTTTTCAGCAGAAAGACGTGTCTAGAGGTCAGCTAAGTCATATCATTGGCCTTGGATAGACTTTCAGAGAAAATACTCTCCAGCAAAACATTCAAGAAATATGCCTGGAAACTAGAAGAGAAGGCCCAGGAGGGAAATTTCATTTACCCCATAACCTCTAAAATGATAAAAACTCTGATTTCTGCCTATCTGAAGCTTTCACTTAGGTTCTGACTGATCCTGTTCGTTATATTGAGAAGATTTAGATCACTAACATCATTTTGAATCTAAAATCAGGGAAGGGAGAATCTCAAACTTTAAAGAGGGAGCACTAAATTTTTAGCACTATTGCAAAATTAAGTACCAACAATATTTTGAATAAAAAAAAGATTTCATATACAAAAGTAATGAATCTAAACAGCAAAGTACAGATGAGTACTATGCACTTGGTTGTGCCCATGGGCTGGTGTTCCAGCCTACTATTTGGTATTCTATAAAACTGTCTCCACATTAATAAATATGCTTAGGGACAGACCTTCACACAGAGATTTTGAGACAAATGAATAATTTAGAGTTGCATGTCACTATCACAAAATACCAATTGTTTTTCTATGTGTGTGTGTGATTGTATGTGTATATATTGTATAATGGATCAAATTATAAATAATTTCCTTGCTATTGTAATTTGTGAATCATTTTGCAGCAATGATAGGTGCAAGCTATTGGAACTGGAAATCAGTTATTTGTGCCTTAAATGACAATTTGAGAATCTTGAAAAAGATACTCAAGTTGTAGCAGACAATTTTCATATTGACATGGTTGAGGAAACCAAGTGCCCCCCACCCCCACATCAAATTAAATTAGGCTTTGTTTTTTCCTGCTACGTAAGGACAGGTTTTCTGGGTGTAGGGAGTCACGTCACAGTGGGTGCCTATGGCAGTGGAGCAGCGTAAGTTGTAACATTGAACACTTGCATCCAATATTGAAGAGCCAGGTCTGAACTTCGGTTACATTTAATCCAGCCTCCTGCTACTACTTGCTTTCCTGCCACCCATGTGTGAGACCTTGATAGAGTCCCTAGGTCCTGGCTTTCACCTGCAAGCCCGACTACTTTGTTGATTTTGGAAGTGAATCCGAGTATGAAAGATATTTTGAAATTTTTTTCCGACTTTAAGCTAAATAAATAAATACTTTAAAACATCATGTTTGGGATAGCATCATTACTCAGGTCAGTGAAAATCCTGCTCTGCTATCATGCAAGGTTATCCTAAAATTGAATGACAGATAGGATCTAATCCTCCTCGTGGTCATTAAAATAACACTCTGACCTTTGTCTCCAATCAGCTAGTATGTATTATATTTGAAACATCTTTCTACCATTACTAGCACATTAGCCTGAGCTGAACACTTGGTCAAAGTGTTCCCCCAAGAAGGTTAGGCAACATTGTGGCACACAAAACCATTTGTCCTTTCCTACCTATTACCCATATGAATGATGACTATAAAAGCTTGAGGATAATTATGTTCTTCACCACAGAAACCTTGAAAAGTACAATGCCATTGTTTTTATTTAATATGAACTCTACACTTCAGAACGTAGCCAGGCTTTTAAATATAACATTTTCAAGAATCAAGCTAACATGAGCAGTTTTCTCCCACAATTTCGCTATCCAAATGAATTGCAAAGAACTATTTGTCTTGGGAGAGGTCCACTGAGAACATGGACAATGTGGTTGTTCCAAATATATTTTCAGCTGCTAAACACACCAAAACTCAGCTTCAATGTAAAAATGTCTGTGGGGAAATGTGGTCTCAGCAATTGCCTGCTGGACAGAATAGAAAAACAAAACCAGTTTTGTATTTCAGAGGAAGAAGTAACGGGAGTGAAATCAACAACACTGACTGATGCAAGGTTGCAGGAATGGAGATGAATTTCAGGGACTAATTCTGGGTATTCATCTCCTCCAGAGGCTCTATCTTCAATTCTTCACTTTGAACCTCAAAAGAGACTGCTCCCAGTCGTCTGGTTTGAGAGATTTTTCACTTACTAGTCCAGATTTCTAACCTTCGTTCCTCCCCCAATTTTCCTTTTCACTTGATTTTCCTCCATAAAGAAATCTCCTTTATTGTTATTCCTGTAATTCAGTAGGGTCTATAAGACATTCTTTAGAATGCATTTCACTTCAAAGAGGCAGAAATGCAATAAGCCCTCAGCTGTTCTGGTAAATGACTGCTCTCTATATGGTCAATTTTGTCCACAGTCGGCTCAAAATAACAGTGTCAAAGGAGCATTCTCTTTCTGTTTTTATGGACATTGATTAGAAATTAGCCAAGTGATTGCTTCACTTAGATAGATCCAGATGCTTTGTGTCATCTTCCTAGGTATCCGAAAGGGCAAAAATTCTCTAAAATAAAAAGATTCCTATTTTTTAAAATTCCAGTGTCACTTTGCTACATGAATCTGTTAATTCTGGACATATGCTGCCCTAACTATTTATATTTAATGTTTCCAATTAAATAATAAATTACTTGATATTACAGATTTTATGGACCCTTTACAGCATCTTTTGGTATAAACTAAATGTCTTTATTAATAATTACATTACTTATTAAGTATATTATTAATTGGTTTATGTTACTAAACTATTGTCTTACTCTCATTCCAAATTAGAATGCGATTCTATTTGAGGTCACTCATGTTCTATTTATGATGTTTCAAAAAAAAAAATCCACACAGGTAATATGAACCATTGTCTTATGTGTTATTTGTATATACATAAAACTGACATATAGATATATATATGTACAAATGTATAATTGCATATGTAATATATATGTAATTGTCTGCCAAGCAATATATTTTTAAACCTAACAAAATATGAAAATTTGTATGATAAATACAATAACTATCAATATAATATTTATACATAAAAAATGACACCAATACTTTACTAACATAAAAGTGTAATTGTGATATATTGTGATAACTCATAATCTTGATTCTGTATGATAGTGTAAAAGTAATACTTCTACCATAAAACTTAGCTTCTTAAATTCATGGTTAAGTATGGTTAAAAAGGGAAAATTGGTGAAGAAAGCGGTTCAATGATAATCCCAGTGACAGAACTGCTTCTCAAACACTCAGAAAAGTTAGAAGGGGTTCAGGTTTGTGAAGGGGAGAAACAGCAGAAATACAATTTAGCAATATTACTGCAGGTAGTAAGGCAGTTCCCAAGAAAGAAGTCTCCAGCTCTTCCCTCCAGGCTGCATGGCTCAAACCAACCACCTTCCAGGCAAACCCCAAAGCTTTGGGGTTTACATACCCAGATCTGGTGCCAGCCAAAATAAACAATATGACTGTCACCACATACCTGTGATGAGTTTTGCCCCATTATAAATTTACCTCTATAAAGTATCTCTGCTGACATAGCTACCACTACCATGCATCCAATACTGTGACACTGCTGGGTATTCCAGGAAAGGAAACCCACCCAAAACTGAGCCCTCTATAAACCTCCAAATAAACCCCTGTGCCAGACACTATCTGTTCTACTTCTGGACCATATAAAACAGATGGATCCAAACTTCACTAAGTGAATTTCTTTCTTAAACATGCCCACATTCCTTTTTGAGTACTTTAAATTTGCAGAAAAAACACAAATTTTCCTCTGCTAACATTGTATTCAAATTCCTTCTTGCTTGAGAGAGAAGAACCTGGCCCAAGTCACCCCACGTCAGCATTTCCTCATTAACATAAATAGTAAGATGGGCTGAGCTTGCATTAAACCGAGTAAATGGGAAGGGACTAAGCACTAACTGATTACCATCTGATGAAAATAGTATTTCTATAAATAAATAGGATTCCTTTATTCATATAAGGTGATTTGCTGGAACATCATGTTCCATTACTAAATAACTTGTGTGTCATCATTTTGGCAATCTAATCTGATAAAAGTAAGGATGTGGATAACTACTCCGGCTTACATTATTTAGAGAAAAAGGCTTTGGAATAATTTCATACAAATATTTCTACCATTTTGTGGGTCCGGAATGGAGTGAACCATTGGACAGAAGATCTTCTCTGTCTCTCCTTCTCTCGGTATATCTGACATTACAATACAAATAAATAAATCTTTTAAAAAATATTTCATCCATTTTTTTCCACTGATTCTTCAAAGACCATAAGCATCCAAAAGTATCCTATTAGAAAATCCTGTGCTGTGCCCACAAACTCATAAATCTGAGTTGATCTCCACCCTGTCTCTCAAAGCAGCTGGAACCTTTTGGTGTTTGGTATACATGTATAAAATAAGAAATTAATATTCTATCTTAGAGAACATATTTTCTGTCTAGGGCTAAATATAGGCTTAGAAGAGTAAGTTTTCAGACAAGGTAACAGGGATACCTTTTCTCCTATTTCCTTTTATGAGATGATGGCCACAAAAATTTCAAGACAGTATGCTAGAAAATTTTTGTGCTGATGCTTACTCTAGTAGTCTGTCAAGTCTATTTTCCAAGGACACTGTAAACCAAAATTCTGCTATGCAGATTCACAACACTTAGCTAACATAGCTTGGAGTCAAATTTCTAAATAAGTATATTTTTTGTCCCTATTAGAACCTGGAAAACAAAATATAGAGTCAAAAAATTGGCTGGTATGCAGGGTCTTTCCAAAAGACACTGACCTTGGTTTAAAACCACTGCCTTTCCCCTCTGATCTATACTGCATAGATTTTGTTACCCGTTACCACTTGAGTTAGGAACATAGCTTGAATTTCTTCTATCTTCTAACACTTTGTCAGAAATTGTACAATTTCAGAGTAGTATTTTGGCCTGCAATGGCCAACATGTTGCAAAGTGAACAACTGATAAGCAAGTTCATGTATTTTAAAAAGGTACTGATGAATTAGCCTAACAAATTCACAGTATGGGTTATGATTTTTACAGTTATTAAAACAAAACTTCTGAAATCTGTGACATAAAAAGTAACCAAAAAGTTAAACGTCTTGAAAACATTTTGGAGGGTCAGGTCAAGTTCTCAGACTTTAAAATAGCAAGCTTGGGATTACTCCTAAGATAAAGGGTTTCAAGTAACATGCCTAAAATAAAGAAAATTCCATCCTCTTGCTCTGCTGATGGGAGTGCTAATGAAATGCACAAGTATTTCACAGACAAACTAGAAAATTAAGGCAGTGACATGAACTTTCAGTTTGGACCCTCAGTCTTCGATAATGTTCCATATTTTAATCTCTGTCATCTTAAACTAGATGATGAGGAGAATCTTTAAGTAAAAAGAAAAAAAAAATGTTGCATTATTCCATACTCCATGATAGAGGAAATCAAAACTATTGGTAGTTCATAAAACAATAAATAATGAACTTCAACGAAAGATTATCTTCCGTTGAAGTTAAAGCTGTCTGAAGGCAAAATATATAAATATATTATGGATATGAGTGGATATAACAATGTCAATTTACTATCACTGTTACTGATTTTAGTAGTTGCTTCATATAGTTTTTTATTCAATTTCTTAGAATCATAATAATTTCAGACTTTTAGAATTGTTATCACTGGAAACCTTATGACCCATTTCAAAGTGACTTTGACAAAGAGAATTCTACATAGAAACCGTGTCAAATCCTAAAAAAGGAGAGTCACAGGAAAGACCTTGATGATTTTAAAGCAAAGTCTGACTTTGTTCAAGTAAGTGTTTCTTTTTGGCAGTAACTCCTAGATTGGAACCAAAAATGCATAGTGTAGGAAAGAGAGTGAAATCCTTGGTACCAGGCCAGGCTTAACATCCTATCCCTCTCTTACTGGCTGTGTGACAACAGGTGGCATGTGACATTCCTGTACTGTGTTTCAAATCTGAAAAATATTGATAGTAATAGTACTTCCCCTAAAGGATCAGTATGATTATGTAATAAATTAATGTGAATGAAGTGCTTATAAAATTGTCCAACACCTAGTACATTTAAACATATTCATCTTTCCTATCATCATTAAATCTGAATTTGATTAGAAGTAGAATAGTTCCCCTTGAAAGATCAAATGTTCACGCAACTTTAGCTGCCAGACATAATGGAGTATTATTTGATTGACCAAATGTTAAAACCATTTCAACAGTACTCCATTAATCATGTGACTGTGCTGCACACACAATCAAGCTCAATTAAACCCCGAGGAAGATATCTCCACTTTTTAGTTTGTATTGCTGGTGCACCGACTCTCACTGGATTCACCCTTTTTCCACCTTTTATGAGAAGTATCCTGAAAGCGCCAAAAGAAAATACAGTATATTTGAGCCTTTTTAAACTAGTGTGCACACGAAACTCAGGCCCTATCTGGGAAGTGGACGTCTTTACCATATTCCAATCTTTTCTTTGACAATGTTGAGTCAAGAACTTGAAATTAACAAGGTAAAGCATTTTCTGGAAAGGCAATCTTGAAGAGACACTTACACGGGGGCTTTACAGTTTTCCCCAGAGTGTAAGGATAGCTACATTTCTTACCACCTGTTCAACAAAGGATAACACCTATAGAAGAGTTCTCAATCAGAAAAAATAAGTAACCCATCCGTGAATATAACTATCTTTACCTGAACCTAACATCTCTATCAAAGGCATTTAAAGAAAGTGAACCTGATAGAAAAACCGAAAACCAACCCAAATAAAAAAACCCAACGGTATATAAGGGCACATGAATGAAATACAATTGGCATGATTACTGCTGAGTAGCAGTTTTTGAAAGGCTGGCTATGAATCCTGTATAGCATTATGAAACAAGGGGATCCAAAAATAATTCACTATCTTTTAACTCCAACTATTAATATTTTTAGTGGACTATGTACTATATATATTATATTTATATACATAATGTATTATATATAATTTATATACTTATATTTATATATACTATATATCATATATATAATATATGTAATATATTAATATTTGTATTATATATACTATATATATATGTATTTAATCTTTTTCCTGACTACTAGGCTTCTGTCAGAAAGATGTACACACTGGTAAGTTAACTTGGCAAACTAATTGGCAAAGGAAGTAATGCAATGACTTTATTTTCATAGAATCTATGGGTTTTGGTACATGCTCATTCATGCTAAAGCAACAGTCCTTATAAAGAAGGGAAAATGAGTTCCAGAATAGTTAGTTATGGTGCCAGCTATGGAATTAGACCTGTATAGTTGAACTTAGCCCTTCTCAGAGCAAAATGTGTGAGAAATTAGAAATCTCTATATTTCATCTTTAATTTCTACTAAAGGAAACCAGTAATATGAAAATGATTAACCCTGACACTAGCAAATTTTTTTATTCTGGTGACAAACACAAATAAGTCATTTTCACAATGCTACATAATTCAAAGTGTGTGTCATGTCACTGTTATAATGCAAATTTTGGAATTGAACCATATTAAATAGATTTCTTTAGAATTTTGGTCTATACATTAGTGCACTCTGTGAATTTCCAAAAGGAGTATATTCCAACAGCATACCCAATAGTTATTTCACTGTGAAACCCTATTTATTTAGTCTGAATTACTTATTTATTGTGCTATAGGAAAACAGTCTGGAAAATGAGCAAGTGTTCTGAATAATAGATCTAGATAAGCATTGATCAAGTAAGTTGTGATGATCAAACTAGTTCTGTTAAGAATATAAAGAAACAAAATTCTGAGATTAAAACAGGGCTCTGGATTAAAGGTTTGTTAGCTGTTGTACAAGCACTCTCTTTATTGGAGTCCTCTAGCTTCAAGAGAATTAGTTTATAGAGGTTGCAAATTATGAAGCTAATACTAATCTCACATTCCCAGTGTCTCCACGACTGGTATTCAGATAAAAATGATGAAAGGTGTGCTATTTTCTGGACACACTGTCGCAGTTAAGGATACATTACAGTTTCCCAGCAGATAATGATCTATTCTGTTACACAGCCAAACCCAAGGGTATGTCACCATGTTTCCCAAAATTTATAAGTTTTGTGAAGTCCAGGAGATTATATATATGTAAACATCTGCAAAATAAAAGCACCTTTTTGTTTTCAGTGCATGATGAAGTAAGAACATAGCATTTGCTTCTCAGAAATAGTTACCAGATAAGGAAATGAAACTGTCGATCTTCAACCTGTACCTGAAGATAGAAAAGCAACTAACTGAACAGCCTTGCTTCATTTGCTTTGTGTTTTTCATTTTTAAGACTGGGGAAAAACTGTGAAGTCTGAATAATAGGTATGACATATTACTCACAAATAAGCAAGTTTTTTGATTCATGCACTAATGAGACATTTGATTTTTGTCCTCAAAAGAAAATCATTAAACTCTTAACAACCCTATTTTAGAGCTCACAAAACCTGACATTTTAACAAGTAATTTTCTATAGCCTTTCCTATGATAAAAGTATTATTTATTTCATAGTTCTAGTCTCTCCTCTTCTTTGTCCATAAATGTCTTTCTTCTCCAAATGGGGGATATTTGTAAAGAATAAAATATCATATTCCCTAAAGTAAGCTTTCTCAACCAGAAAAAATAAACTTTTGAAGTGATGTCCTTTAAAAGTCATACAGGCCTTTATTATAGTGTGACAATTAAAAAATTGGTTGGGATCACCATGTCCCGTGCTAGAATGCCTGAGTTTGCTGTCTACCTCTAACTTGTGTTCATGTGTGGGAGACACACATGTTAGAAGCCAGGAGGAACATATTATAGGTTTGTGACTTGGCTTACTGGGACATAGAAAATATGGAGATACACACATTTGGACAAATGTTAAGATTGAGAATCGTTGGTTTTTTTTTTTTTCTCACTTATTTGAGAGCAGAGAAAAAAGAGAGAGAACTCCCATTTACTGCTTCACTCTTCAAACTCCTGCAAACATGGGGCCAGAACCAGGAACCAGGAAGCAGATTTGCATTCGAAGTGTCCCACATTAGGAATCCAATTATTTGAAGCAATCACTACTGCCTCCCATGATCCCATTGGCAGCAAGCAGAAGCCAGGAGTTGATGGTGGGAACTGAACCCAGGCAAACGGATAGGAGACATAGCATCTTAACTTTCAGGCTAACTACTTGCTCTGAGAGGATGCTTATTTGTCTGCTGAAAAAAAAAATGTTGACTTTGATTTCTAAGACATGTCCACAAAGAGATGTTCCACAGTAGTTGGTTGTTAAGATCAGCATGATGAATGTATGTGAAATACAGCTGTCTAGAACCAAAGAAACAACCTGAAGATGGATAGTGAAATTCCAGTAAATGAGAAATTTCAAAGAGGGAATATAGAACAAGAAAAAAAAAAGTGATCTGAGGAGACAGGCTTGAAAAATAGCTCTAGTTAATACAGAACACAACAAGAGCTCCTGAAGAATATATACATGATATGACAAGGTAAGATAAGATATTCTAAGATATGCACAACAATCAGAAGAGTTTTAGGATCCAATAGAGATTTTTAATACTAGATAATAACAAATGACATCAAATTAAATGGAAATGCAATAATGGTATCTTAAATAATTCCCCTAAATTTAATATGTTGAGAATCACAGGTAACCTTGTCAAAAGCAGTTTCAGTAGAAAGCAGAGGCAAATCCAGGTTGCCATTGCAAGGATAACTTCTTCAAGATTCTTGCAGTGGTCTAGGACTACAAATCAAGTGAAAATAACATTTATGTCTCTTTAAATTTTTAACCTGGCTTTCTCTGTGTATCACTAACAACACTGTTTTAAATGCCATGATCTAGTCTAGCAACGATATCTGTATTCATTAGAATACATTTTTTAATTCTAATTAAATGCAAGCAATGAATCTCAACTGAACTTGAACTATGGTTATGCAACAAGGTGGAGGAATCCACCATGGGGGGAGGGGTAGGGGAGGGGTGGGGGGAATCCCCAGCGCCTATAAAACTGTACTACATAATACAATGTAAGCAACAATAAAAAAAAAAATTTTTTTTTAATTTATTTTTTAAATTTTTATTGGAAAGGCAGATATACAGAGAGCAAGAGAGACAGAGAGGAAGATCTTCCGTCCAATGATTCACTCCCCAAGTGAGCGCAACGGACCGATACTATGCCAATCTGAAGCCAGGAGCTTCTTCCGGGTCTCCCACGCGGGTACAGGGTCCCAAAGCTTTGGGCCGTCCTCGACTGCTTTCCCAGGCCACAGGCAGGGAGCTGGATGGGAAGCGGGGCTGCTGGGATTAGAACCGGTGCCCATATGGGATCCCGGGCATGCAAGATGAGGACCTTAAGCACTGCGCCACCGCGCCAGGCCCAGAATACATTTTTTAAAGGATGGATTACAAAGTATACCATGTAAGTAGACCTAATCTTAAAATGACAAATGAGGGGCTGATCTGGTGTAATCGGTTAATCATCTTTCTGCAGTGTCAGCATTGCATATGGACACCAGTTCTAGTCCTAGCTGCTCTACTTCCAATCCAACTCCCTGATAATATGTCTGGAAAAACAGTGGAGAAAGTTAATGGCTAAAGGATTTAATATAAGTGATTAATGAAACAAAGGCAGAAAAAGCATCCAATTACAGATTGGATATCACAGGTAGAATGCCCAAAAATTCATTGGATTAGATTAGGTTGCTAAAGTAAAGACCCATGATCATGATCAAGGTAGACCCCATACAGGTGTTCGGGGGGAGGGTGTTCTACCATCCTTCCAGCCCTGGTTCACAATGTGACTCGTCCCTGCATACTCCACTGTCTGCTGCACTCATCAAATGCTGGATCAATGTGGTTGCCAAATTTTGAATTCCATGTGTACAAAACCATGAACAGAAATTAATTCCCTTCAAAAGTGCTGGGTGTTTTATAGTAACCAAAAGTTGAATAATGTGCTGATCTAGATTTAAACAGAAATGAAACAATGCCATAGTATTTATTCTGAGCCACAGGCCAGTGAAAATGCTGAGGCAAGAAAAGCAAAACAATTCTATCATTCATTCATAGCCCACTACAACACGCGGGAAATGGCTATTCTGTCTTTTCAAATATCTTACAGTGAATTAGAAAATACGTCATTAAGCAGCCAGGGTACGTGTTCACACAGAGTCCTTTAGTTCACAAGGCTATTTGCTTTTCATCTCCCCTCTTTCTTAATTATAAATGTATTTATGTGTGTGTCTTTAGTAGATACAGTAATTTTTTGTCTTTTCCAAAAGCAAAATATCTTGCTGATATGAGAACTACATGGGAAAACATAACACAGACCATAGTAGAAAAAATAATTGGTTTTAAAAACACTTAGATCTGCATGAACTGATGCATCCCCAACATGTTTTCCGCATATTTACAAACACTGAAGACTCTCCTTACACCATCATGTTCCATTTCATGTCAAAGAACATTGAATCTAAATTACTTTCTATTGGATCCTGGGATAACTTAAACAGTTTGGAAACCTCAGAGAAGATTGGATTGTTCTCTCATTATCTGTTCTATCAGTTCTCTGGACACTAACTGAATCCTTCTTAATTCACAATTAAAGCCAAAAAATACAACTAAAATATCAACCAGAATAACAGAATCTCTTCTCTGGAGTAGGGGAGCAAGTTTTGATTAGAGGAATTACAGTAAATCTCTCCTGCTTTATTATTTCTTTAACCACATGTTATTAAGTAGGTCTTTCCATAAAAACTAAGAAATAGAAACAACTGGAAATTAACCATCTGTATTTTTAATACCACCTGACCATGAGAGACCACTATGGGAAGACTCATGGCTAACATTGAAACTGTCAGTATTGTCAGTGATAGAACTCAATCATAATGAGGTAAACCACATGGACAAAATCAGAGATTTTGTCTGAAAGAGACAAGAGCAGCCAGAGTATTGGTGCAGAGGACTAATCCTCTGCCCTGTGGCATCTACATCCCATATGAGTGTCGGGTTGTGTCCCAGCTGCTCCACTTCCCATGCAGCTCCCTGCTTATGGCCCCAGGAGGAAGCAGAGAATAATATGGCCCAAGTCCTTGGAACCCTGTACCCTTGTGGAAGACCTGGAAGAAGATCCTAGGTGCTGGCTTCCAATCAACTCAGCTTTGGCCACTGCAGCCATTTGGGGTGTGGACCAGCAAATGG
The DNA here is from genome assembly GCF_017591425.1 of Ochotona curzoniae. NCBI lineage: Eukaryota > Metazoa > Chordata > Mammalia > Lagomorpha > Ochotonidae > Ochotona > Ochotona curzoniae. The sequence goes on from NW_024466599.1 coordinate 67,782,836, forward strand.
AAGATCTTCTTGCTATGTATTTCCTATCTGTGAAAATTTGCCTTTCAAATCAAAACAAATAAATCATAAAGCAAAAGAAAAATCCTATTTTTCATGAAAAGAAATGGAAATATAAAGCAACAGTGGTGATAAAAAATATTATCTTGTGAATACTTATTGTCTGTCAGGAAAACTAGAACTTCACAAATTTTTTTATTAAAGATTTATTCTATTATCTGAAGGGTGAAGCTACTGAGCTATTGAGAGAGACAGAGACAGAGACAGAGAGAGAGAGAGAGAGAGAAAGAGACAGCTGGACAAGAGACTCTTGGGACATAGAATCAAAATCTACATTCGTAAACAACACTACATCCTCTTTACCTATGCATGTCACTGTTCACATGACAAAATCCAAATAACAAATTCAGAATTGCAAACTGCCTTATGTCAGCTAAATTCCTGTAGATCATCAGTTTTCTTCAATAGGATCATATTACCTGTTGCAACATTTCATCTCTAAGAGATGGCTGAACATCACACTACATGTTTATTAAAAACGTTAAAACAGGCTTCATTCCTTTCATAGATTCGGATTCTAATATAACTACCCTAGCCATTCTCTTATTCTTTTCCCTCCTAAAATATGACCACCTTACAGTAAGACATAAATGAGCACATGTGACTTCTGGGACCAAGGGTTAAAAGGTTTTCTTGGCTTCCACTTGGTTCTTGAGAGATAATATCCTTAGAATTTAACTACAAGATTTTTGAGAAACCAAGAAATAACAAGAAATGTTAACATTGTAGGTGCTTTAGCCACAACTAAGGTAGCATCTTTCTTTTAGGATCGCTCATCAATGTAATAATGAGCATACCCTTCAATGATTCCATTTCTTAGCATTGGAGTGGCTCAAGATAATGGATTTTAAACTTGAGAGATAGCAAAATACAGTTATCTCTTGTCCAGCTGTTCAGTCCCCAACGCCGTCAGTAGCATGGCAGAGTCAGGTGAAAACCAAGCATCAATAGCTCAGTCTAGGTCTCCAATGTGAGTAGCAGGTACCCAAGTATTTGAATCAGTACCTGCTGCTTCCCAGAATACGCATCTGTAGGAAACTAGAACTGTCAGTGGATTGGGATTTAAGCCGAGGCATTCTATCATGTGATTTAGGCATCCCCTATTCAAATCTCAGATCAGTGAGCAAAACAAGTATGTTTTTATTTTAATCTATTAAATGTGGCTTAAGCTCTGTGGCAACACATGGCCATAACAGCTGTCTTACTTCGCAATATTATGCATTATAACTGTAATTAACCCACTCAAAATACTGCAGAGGGAGTCTGGCTTTGTGGCACAACTAGTTAAGGCTGCCACCCGCAATGCTAGAATTCTATGTGGGTATTGATTTTGTCTTGGTTCTGGCAGTTCCTTTTTGATACAGCTCCCTACTAATTGTCTTGGGACAAAAAGGTGAAATAGTACCCTCGCTACACCCAAGTGGAAGACTTGGATCAAGCTCCTGGATCTTAGCTTCAGCCTGGCCCAACCCTGCCTATTGCAACATGCTGGGGAAAGAACCTGTGAATAGAAAATACCTCTGTCTCCACCCCCTCTATCCCTGAATTTGAAAATAATGAATATATCTTTAAGAATATGGCAAGAAGTTAAAAAGCATTGTGTTATTACAAGTAATAAATTTGTTCTGATATCCTCCATTCTTGTTTCTAAAATTAGAGTCCACAAATCTACAGCATCCACATCACCTGGGAGATTGTTGAAAACCTGGACTCCAAAGGCTTAACAAATCAGAATCTCTATACTAACAAGATCCCTGGGTGATGCTCACACATATCAAAATTTGAGATGCATGACAAGACGCTACCTGAATGGGTCTATGATTACTTTATATTAGCAGTAGGTCCACGATCAATAAAGTCCATTGGTTAGCCTAAGGAGATTACTACTGTAAAGGAGCATTAACTAATAGTCTTCTTTAGACAGAAATTTTCTATATTTCTACATTTTCATGGGGAAACCCTCTACATTTTCATGGAGAAATTAATGAAAAATAAAAAGCTTCAAAAGCTCTGTCTCCCTTTTGGGATGAGTGGAAGGCTGACAGAGGGGACCCAGAATGATTCAAGATGGTATATGGCAGATGGGTGAGTGGGAAAAAAAAAGGAAAGGGAACTTTCAAAGTACTGGACTGCAGTTTTAGCAAAAAAAGGAAAACAAATCTGTCTTTCAGCCAATTTACCAGAGTCCAGAAGCCTCCAAATGTTTTGGATCAAAGGTTCACTATCGTATTATTTTGTTAGTAATGGAGTTAGCCATACTGCCAACTACCAGGATGGCTAAAAGTAAGCATTCCTACATGTACTTGTTTCTAATTAAAATGGTTTGTTTCAAAGACGAGAAATAAATCACAAAGTTCCATAAGATTAGGGATTTTTAAACTTAACTTGGTGAGCATATCTCAAGACATCTAGATAGATATTAATTTCTGACCATGGTCCTTACCATTAATCTAAATATTGGCTTATCTGTGTACTATTTTTTTGACTTTGAAAAGCAAATTAACAAGACTTGTACCATTGCTTTGATACTCTAAACACTAGTGACATTTTTATAAAGCTGACTATGATAAGTAAATGTGTCTGAAGGGGGGAAAAAAGCAAATTCCATGTTTTCTTAAAATGAATTTAAAACATGTTGGTTTTATTAATCATATATATAATAATGAACCTAACATTTACGGATGTTTGAAGTCATATGATTGATGCTCTCAACAAACTTGTAATTTTACCAGACATATGCTTTCTCCATTTTAGATGGGTAAGATGAACAAGGTAACATAAGCAGTGGAGTATTTTATGGTTGAGGAAAAGCTAACGTTAATTGTTTCTAATTGTTTGCAGGTATGTCATCCTATGGAAAGTAACAAACAATTTAAGTACTGCTATTTGTTAAAGCTCAGACCACACTGTATGGTAATCCAGTCTCCGGAACAATATGGTTTAAGAAGGACTTCATTCAATAATGATACTGTTCTGTTTGTTTTGCCCAGAGTGGTAACTAGCAGCCATATGTGGCTTCAAAGCAGATGAAAAATAGCTGTTGCAATGAAGCAACTGAAGTATGGGGGTTAAACCAATTTTAATTAAGTTACACTTCACTTCAAAGGATTGAAACATGAGAGGCAGGCTTTGGAAAATGCAGCATCCAGTGATGTTTAGGCACCTTATTCCTACCTGCAGATTCCCAAGCATAAAAATATAAATTAATAGAACCACTAAAAGGCACTGAGTTAGGAGTTAGGGAAGATCATTAGAGTTGTGAACACCAATTTCTCATTCGAAATAACTAAATATCGGCATTGAGAAGTTCTAAATCACCTTTCACTTACAAAAATCTGTGCTTTTAGCAAGATCTCAATTGGGTTCTCCTGGCCCTTTGCTGTCCCATATTTTCTCCTAATTTAATATCATCATAATGTTTCTTCTAACCTTACCAAATTCAAAAACATAATTTCTAACCTGTAATTTCATGTTCATGCTCATAAACCAACTAAGTGTAATTTTCTTGCCATTACCATTGTCCTCTTTAAAAGAGCCAGGCACAATACTTGTCCAGTGGCTGAGATAGCACTAAAGCAATTAATTCAAAGCTTGACTTTGTTATTCGGATTCTCTTGTCCTTTCTGTCATGAATCATTATCATTTGGACTTGGCACTTAAGCCAGCTTTGCCTTAGATGTTCCGATCTCTCTTTTTACGATAGTCTCTACCACAGCTACACTAAGAAATACTCTATGCCCCAGGTGGGTCTCCTTTTGCTACTTCACATGAAATATGAATATAGAATAGTGATGTGAAATCCTCCAACTCCAGATAACTTCTCTTCAATTCTCTACTATCCAATTTACCAGGGCTACTTTTTTATGTATGGCTTAACACTTTTGCAACATCTTTTCTTTAGCAAGAATTCAGTCTGAAAGACATATTTCTTTCCCATCCAATTATCCTTTTAACATGTTTCTATTGCCTCTCAATCTCTTTTTTCTGTCAAGCTTCTTAGATTAAAAATAAAAGTTATTCATCAGTTTCAATTGAATCATTTTAGTTCTCTATGCTCTTCTAGTAACACTTAGATTTAACTCATTTTAAGAAAATTTGTATCCCTTTCAGCTCAAGAAATGTGCTTGGAGTTTAAGTGATTTGAAGATGCTTCATTTTTTGAAAATAGATTGCATATAAGCTATGTAATTCAATGAAGCATATTCAGAACATTAATTTTTGAAAAGTCAATATCTGCTTTAAAATACAAGTGCATATTTTGCATTTTAAAAGTCATGATCGTATGATAAAAGCACTTAAAGCTAAAGCCAACCTATTGCTTTGCTCTGAATGGGATGATCCTCCTACCCTTGAACTTACACACTGAAACCTAAAACCCCTTGCAGTATTTAATTGATCTGATCTAATCAGGAGGTGGTATCTGATCAGGAGAGCTTCAGCCTCCTCTGTGGGATTACAATCGTTAGAGGAGGCGACAGGGTTCATTTTGCTTGAGATACCTATGTCTTGTGTCAGACTGCCTGGTTTGTATATCTGCTTCCCTGCTTCTGTTCCAGTTATCTATGCATTCCCTGATTGGAGCACTTGGATCCTTGCCACCCACGTGTGAGACATGGATTAAACCCCCATCTCCTTGCCTCAACCTCATCAATTCCTGGTTGTTGCAATCATTTGTGCAGTGAGGCAATAAATGAATAATCTGTCTCTATTTTTTGTCTTTCTTTCTTCCAAATAAAAATAACATCTGTGAAGGAGCTTTCTTACTCCTTTCACCATGTGAAACAACAGCCACAAGGTGCATTATGTGAGCTAAGAGCTTTCTCAGCAGATGCTGAACCTGCCAGGACCTTGATCTTGGATCTCCAATCCTCAAAAACTACAGGCAATAAGTAGGTAACTTGCAAATAACAGAATTTAACATGGTTGTCTTCTGTCAATAATCCTTTGGATTTTCTCATTGTACCACCCTAGGGTATTCAGAGCAACCGAACCAACTGGAAAAGCAGGCATGCATGTACATGTGTGTTTGAGATTTATGATTTATTATAATGAACTGCCTCTTTTTCATGCAATTATAGAGGCTGATAAATCCCACAACCTGCAGTCAACAAGCTGGAGTCTCAGAAGAGGGGCTGCCATACCTGAATGTTGATATTCTGCACCCCACTACATTCATATATTGAAATTTCAAACTCGAAGGTGACAGCATTAGCAGGCCAGTCCTTGTGGAAGGTGATTATGCCACAAAGTAAGGCTTTGTGAATAAAAGGCCAAGAGGCCCCAGACAAGACCTGTAAAAGACGGATGGCCCATTCCTACAGAGAGGCATGTGAAAGAGGTTCTATTTTCCCAAGGAATGACATGGGAGAGAGCTACAGAGTTACAGTTTTTGGGAAAACTTGTGAATGGATATTTCCATTCCATTTGCCACTGACAGAGAAGGAAAAACTCATTAAGTCAGAAGTGGCAAAGCATATCTACAGGTGTTATGTATTTGCTCAGAGCATATCCTGTACAGGATCTACAGTGAGGATCACTGCGTGAGAGGGTTTGTGGAAATCTACAATCACCCTGCAGAATCTACTTGATTTTCCTTTTCAAATACTGAAATGGAAAATTAAACAATTACTAAGAAGATCACCAGACTGGAATCCTTTAGATTTATGTGAATGGTACTAATTTCTGCCATTCTCCTAGACCAAACTACTGCCTTAATTTCACTTGTGTTTGCTTGGGGGGAAAAGGACAACTTGGGGGGATTTTCACATGATCCTTGCTACTAGAATAACTTTTGCTCTAAGATCAGCGGTCCTATGTGAGGTCACACCAACTGTTAAGTATAATATTCTTCACACAGAGAAAAGAGAAATAACATTTGCATTTATCTTGCCCTCTCATCATATTCCCCACTCCAATAGAAAGCAATGACACTAGATTTCCTAGGTAGCAAAATTAACATCGACTCTGTGTCCAATAATTTTTGAAGGCTTAGTTATTGACCTTTTGTTATGCAGACTTACTGGAGTGAATCTTTAAAATTCGTTTGGAAAAGGACTAGAGGAAACATTTACTGTCTGTTCTTGCAGCAGAGTTCCCAAGTACTTCCTAATGAGGACACCAACCCTTCCATAAGTATCTTCTATGTCCAAAATTATTTCAAGAACCTTGAAGAATAAATTATTATTTTTAATTGGTGTGAGTCCATTCAATTAGTTAACCATCCACTCCAGGTTTGCTTTTGATGGTATAAATAAAAGAATAACTTATTTGAATGCCTTTTTATTTTGATCCCAGGTTGCCATTCCCTTAATCTTCTCCATAATTCTCTGTAGATTGGGTTTCTTTGCCTGGCTTCAGAAGGTTAAGCATTGTAATTATTTTACTGACAGCACTGGTTTTCTTAAGAGAATAACTAGAAAATTTCTTTAAGATGTGAGCAAACCATCCTATAGTCCAGCAATTATAATATATCAAGCTCTTCTACTGCGGTCATTTTTTCCATGCTTCTAAACCCTTGCTCACAGGAAGTTGTGATATTTCCTGAGGGCCTTATTATGAAATTAAATCCTGAATCTTAAGAACATGCTTCCGAACTGATAAACTTTCTTTTATTCAACCTTATGTCCTTTGTTGAAGAGCACTTTCTAAATTCCATCTCAAGTACGCACTGGCTGATTCTGGCAACACCTTTGAGTACAGCACTTTCTTTCCCTGTAGCAGATATAAAATGTCTCAACTGTGTTGTACTGAGTCTTATATTAGCTAATGGCCAGGAAATATATTTAATGATAGACTCCTGCAGAGGCACATTTGTTTTATGTTTTTCTTTGGAGTATGGATGTGTGTGTGAAGTAGAGACACAGAGAAGAGAGAGAGACAGACACCGATTGGGGGTGTAAAGAAAGGAAGAAGAGCGAGCATTCAAGTGAGCTCTACCTCATCTCCAAGCTGTCAAGGAACGGGTGAAAAAAAGGTAGAAGATGTAAAGAGCCCATAAAATTCAGTGTTTCTGAAGGAATCAATCTAGATAACTCCCATGATAACTTCATTATCTGTCATATCTCCTAAAGCACCTGATCTTAGTACAGCAGATTGGGTTTTGTTCAAGTTTGACAAATTTTTGGAACCAATTTCACCCACATTTAGGTCTCACATTTGAGCCTCAGATTTCTCTATTGCCAAAAGCAGATGTTATGCAGGGTATCATGTGGTTTCAGTCTTCAGTTAAAAAAAATCAGTATTTCATTGCTTTTCCTTATTTCTTTTCCAAACTCAACTAAGCTCAGAAAAATCACTAATTCTACCATATTCATCTTCACTATTCCCCATTTATTTTAAAAATGCATGCTTCCTTTCTTGCAGACTGCTATCCCAATTTACTATTCATCTAAGCTCTAATTTTACCACCACCTTTCAGTACCTATATGCCACCAGTCATAAGCAGAAATATTCATATCCAAGACTGCTGGGAGTAGTCCCGGTTCTAAAACCCCTGTCCCAGCATATAATCTTACAAAATATCCCTTATACCAACTGTTACAAGACCAATTATCCAGAAAGCAGAATACGTGATAAAGTTTAGTAAAGAAGACCTTAATAATAACCTGTAAGACTGATAACTATGAAACAAAAAATGAGGAAATAAAGTAAATCCAATAAAGTCAAACTTTGATATAGATCAAAGCACACTTTCAGTTAAATTATGACATTACAGGGTCACTCAGTGATTGCCCAAGTACAGCCATGTGTCAAGATTTTAAATATCTATTTTAATTATCCATTCACTGAGGACCATACAGAGGAAGACATGTGAGCCTTGACAAAACAGTGTGACACAGCTAATGCTATTTCCTTTTTTTCTTTAAAATATTTCTTTATTTTTATTGGAAAGTCAAATAAACAGAGAGGAAGAGACAGAGAGAAAGATCTTTCATCTGCTGATTCATTCCCCAAGTAGATGCAATGGCAGGAGCTGAGCCAATCTGAAGTCAGGAGCCAGGACCCCTGAATGCAGGGTACCAAGACTTTGGGCTGTCCCAAACTGTCTTCTCCAGCCACAAGCAGGGTGCTAGATGGAAAGCAAGGCCACCAGGATGAGAACTGGTGCCTGTTTGGGAACTGATGCATGCAAAGCAAAGACTTTAGCTGGTAGGCTACCACAGCAGGCCTGCTAATGCTATTTCTAAAGTAAGAAAAAGTTAAACTTCCATCACTCCAGTGACTGGGCCAGCATGTTTCTAATTAAAAGCTGTTCTGGATAAAAATTCATTATAAAAAATTCTGACATAGTCATTCCCAATTATTTCTAGGGATCCATGAACCCTTATATTTTGGCTTATAATCCATTTTACCAAACTAGGTATTTAATAGAAGTTAACGAAATTAAAGGAAAAAACAGCTTAAACCATGGTGTTGATAAGAAATTGCATGTTCTTTTATATATTAAATTTTACCTATTCTTTCTGAGCATAATTTTTAACTACTTTGCCAGGGTGGCATATTAAATATGGCCACCAATTTAAGTGGTGGGTGTGATTTCCTCCATTTACTTATAATAGCCTACAATTTAAGGAATATGGTCATACAAGATTTACTGGACCAATATGGATGCCAGATTTTAGGGACTATAAGTGCTTCTATCAGATATTCTTAGGCAAGAAAGCACATAAGAAGTCTCAACAACTTATTGATAGCTCACATGAAAATACAAACACATACGAAGAATGTATCACCTCAACAATGAATGCCTTTTAATAATGTCAAATAATCACACAAGTGAAATCATATTTCTCTTGAATGATAATGTAATTTTGAGCTGAAACTCCTCAAAAGACCCTGGTGGTGAACGAGCAAGGTGAAAGAAACAGTAAAGTGAGCTTTGCTCAAATTTCAGACCTATAAATTAGTGAGACCTAAAAAACTTTTGTGTTGATACGCAATATTTTGTGGATAGTTTTTTGTCACATACATTACTGAAATGTTTTGCATTACAGATAGTTGCAAACTAATTGATAACTTTTATGTATCATTTATTAACTATAGTCTAAAGAAAATACCTCAAATATGCTTTCTTAGCCAATTCTCAATAAATTAAAAATTGAGTATCAATTATAAGTGTTTTCTAGCTACAGATGTATCTTCTATATTCTGCTCTGGGATTCTGGGCCTGACATTTAGCTTTATCACATTTTCAGATTCAATTTCTAGTTGGATTCTGACTAGTTTTTACCATTAGCAAGTAATAGGATGAGATAAAAAGGTAGGAAAAGGAAATGAAATCCTTTTTAAGAGTACAAATTTGATACAAGCAGAAAAAGCATTTGATAAAATACAACATCATTGCATGGCAAAATCCTTAAACAAATTTGATACAGAAGAAGCATATCTGAACACAGTCAAGACAATATATGACAAACCCCAAATCAGCATCATATTGAGTGGGGAAACTTGGAGGTGCTTGCACCAAGTTCTGAGACTAAAGACTTCTACACTTAGCACTGTTATTCAATTCAGAATAACAGTGGAAGATCAACTTAGAGTCACCAGATATGAAAATGAAATCAAAAGACATAAAAAAAGGAGAGTCAAGATATTTCTGCTTCAGTATGACATGATTCTCAATATAGAACCAAAAAACTATTGGAATTCATAAGAAAATTTTGTATAGTTGTGGGATATAAAATCAATACCCTTTTAATGCACATACAATGCCATGGCCAAGACAGAACTTATAAGATCAGTAGTTCCATTCACAATAGCTGCAAAAAAAAATTGCATACACTGAAATAAATGTAACCAAGCATTGGAGAGATCTATATCTATCACACTCCACAAGAAAAAAAATGATGGTGGGGGAAATCCCAGTGCCTATAAAACTGTATCACATAACACAATGTTATTAACAATAAAAAAGAACATTACCACAAAAAAAGGAGAAAAAAATGATGCCTAAAACTGTATAAATGCACAACAGACCCAAATTAGTTAAAATAATCTTAAGCAGCAAAACAAAGTTGGAGCATCACAATACCATACTTCAAGGCTTACTACATGGCAATTGTAAGCAAAATAGTCTGGATCTGAGACAAAAACAGGCACACAGATCAGTGAAACAGAACAAAAATTCCAGAAATGAACACACACGTCAACAACTCATTTTTGACAAGTAAAGTGAAAGCAATCCAAGTGCTGGGAAAAGTGTGTCTAGGTGTGCAGAAACATGAAACAAAATCTCGAACAGCTTATTAAAAAAAAACACTCAAAATGCACCAAGAATCAAAATCTATGATAGATACCATGAAATTACTAAAAGAAAACTTCAAGAAAACTCTGCAAGATGTAAGTGTTAGTGGAGACTTCTTGGAAATGACACCAGAAGCAAAGGCAATTACACAACTGATTGAAGATTAATATCCATGTTATACAAAGAGCCCAGGATACTCAGCAACACCGAAACAAACTATCCAGTTAAGTCATGGGCAAAGGAGATGAACAGGCCACTTGCAAAGGATAAAATGCAAATAGACAACAGACATATGAAAAAAATAATCAGTTTCACCAATCATTAGGGAAATAAAAATAAAAACCATAGATATGCTTCAGCTAGTAAGAGTCACAACACCTTACATCCAAAAAAAATCTACAAAAAACATTGATCATGATGAGGATAGAAAGGTACCTTGATCCACTTTGAGTCTAGTCTCATACTAATGAGACTAGTGCAACCATAATGAAGTTAGAAATTTCTCAGGCTTCTGAAAATACATGTATGATATGACGCAATCTTCACACTACTGGACACGTACTCAAATCAGCATACAAGAGTGTTCTTTGCCCACCCATACTTATTGCAGCTCAAGTCACAATAGTTCAGATAGGAAATCAACCCATATGTCCATTAATGAAACTTTGGATAAAGAAAATGTGGTATATATACATAGTGAGATATTCCTGGGCCATAAAAATAATGAAATCAAGTCTTCTGCAACAAAATGGTTATAATAGGCTATCATTACACTTAGTTAATGAAGCAAGTCCCCAAAATACAAATATGTTTTTCCTGATCTGTGTTAACTAATATACAGTACTTCTATGAGTGAAATTGACATTTTGAGATTAATATTGCTTACAATATTTTTTCTACTTGTTACTTGAATTCTTCAAATGATGCAGAGTTAAGGCCATGATAGTACGCCATTTTCAAAAAAAAGAAAGCAGGAAGGAGGATGCAGGCAGGAGGGAGGTGGGGGGGAGGAGATATCACTCTACCTCTAAATCTGCTTTGGGAAATAGGTAAAAGTGGTTTACCTGTGAGGACAGTAACTAAAATATATAAAAAAAAATATGCTGCGTCTCATGTTGTGAAAAACAATACAAAAGTACAGAACACCTCAAACTAGCACATGCTTAGAAGTATGAGAGAGGGCAACTGTCGGAGTCATTTCCTCGGAGTTCTTACATCTAACACCGTAGGAATCCTCATTCAAGATCCAAAGATGTGCTTTGTATATATACAACAAGGTACTAAATACATGATGCATCATAGATCAATTCTAATCTTTCTCCAATATAAACTCTTGTCCTCCAAAGGAATTTTTTCCATAAGGTTAGCAAATACCTCCTGTTAAAGATATCAATGATTATCTACTTTAGAGATGGAAAAATTATATAATATAATTTATATAATTTTATATAATTCATAATTATAAAAAATTTTAATTTTGAAACTATCATTGTTAGGGCATATATATTTGGCCCATTCCTTTTAACTGATACAGAATTTCATCATCACACATACACACACACATGTATATTGAATTTATGATGTTGCTTTTAATTAAAAAAACATTTAATGTACTAGAAGAAAAATAATTCACTTTCTGAGAATAGTATGTTGCACTAATTGGAAAACACATTTTTCTGTTTTCTTTTTGTTATGCAATCATTTTCTAGAATTGTGAAGAAACAGTCATAGCCAAAATGTTCTAGATGGTCAAGTTTTCATTACAGTGCATAGATTCCCACAACAAGATCTTCGTTCACAGCTCCAGGAGGAGACTGTGTCCGGAGATCACTGGGAAACCCCCAAAGTCACTGGCTCAGTTAACAAAAGAGCATTCAAGAAAATGGAAAACTTCAACTCTGAGAGGAATACAGCCACTGACTGCTTGCGGTATGTTTTCTAGCCTCCACTACTGCTCTTTACCTACCTTAAATAGAAAATCATAAAGCATGTCTTACATCTACTGAATGCGAGTTCTCCTGATAGCAATTCTGCCTCTTTCAAGAAGGAGTAATTGCAAAACGTTTGCTTTGGATTGAAAGATAACAAGCAGCTTTCAACATAGATCAAATTCTAAACATTGAAAGCAGTAAATGAAAGATATACTCACAGCAAATATATTTCCTTTCAGATAGCTATTTGCCCCAATTTGTCCATGGCATTCATAGTTTCCACAGGTTTTAACTTTGGAAATGACAGAAAACAATCTAAAATGAAATAAAGAATAAAAAAAATCCTTTTACCACAAATTATTTAATCCCAGTGTTGCAGTGTATAAGAGGTATGTGTGCTCGATGTCATGGTGAGAAACTACTTAATGGTTGACTACTGCTCCATTCCTGCAGAACTTAAGTAAAGCTTTATGCTTCATTGATGTCACTAAGTGATCACAAAATAGATTCTTCAAATCAGGGCATTTTAACAGTGATAGGGAACGCCACAAACAATTGCACCAAGAACATGAAGATATACTTAAGTGCTGAGAGTTTAAAAATATTGAACATTTCTGTCTAAAATAACAAGTATATGCCTCGTAATGTAAGTCAGTTAATTGCCACAAGAACACTACATTGTTAGAGCCATTATTTGCATATGACACACAAGAAAACTGAAGATGAAGTGAAGTAACTTACTTGAAAAAAAACAATCCTTATACCTAGCAAGTAACACGTCTGTGATGTAAATCTAAAGTTTCCAATTCTTGACCATAACTTCTTAAACAAGATTGATTTTTATTGGAAAGTTAGACACACAGAGAGGAAAGACAGAGAGGAAGATCCTCTGTCCATTGGTTCACTCCCCAAGTGGCTGCAATGGCCAAGCTGAGCTGAAACAAAACCAGAAGCCAGGAGCCTCTTCTGGGTCTCCCACACGAGGAGGTTCCAAGACTTTGGGCCATCCTCACCTGCTTTTCCAGGCCACAAGCAGGGAGCTGGTGGGGAAGTGAAGCCACCAGGATTAGAGCTGGTGCCCGTAAGAAATCCTGTAACTGCAAGGTGAGTTAGCCACTACGTTACTGCACCGGGCCCTTGACCATAACTTTTAACTGTTCCATTCTATGGTCACTGCAGATTTGGATTGTACTTTCTCATACAATACATGACAACGCACTTACAGGATGATCTCAGGCATTGCACACAGGCGCTATTAACACCCGCCGCGCCTGCTTCACTCATTTGTTTAAAATGGCACCCTCAAGATCCTGCTTAGGGGATCTTTTTAAAGGATTCAGTTACAATAACCAAGTGGAAGAATATACAGTACTCTCTCCAAAATGGTTCACCTCAAAAAAAGTCTTCATTAATAATAATCCTCCACCATTCAGGAATCCATGACCTCCAATTCTTCTAATTTCTAATGTTAAAACAAGCATTTGATTCAAATTTGCAGTCACTTTTGGACATTAGCTGTGCAGCAAAATCTTTTTTTTAAAGATTTATTTTTATCGCAAAGTCAGATATGCAGAGAGGAGGAGACACAGAGAGGAAGATCTTCTGTCTGATGATTCTGAGCAGTGAAGTCTTTACTGTTTGATATGACAATGCACATTCCTGGCCAAGATCAAATAAGGCAGTAGTCAGCTTTCTTGTTTCATCTATCACCAAGTGCATATCTATACACTGGTCTGTTTAGTGAAAAAATTTTATGGAACCAGATTTTTGTTGGTGATTTTGCTATTTCAAATGGCCTCACACCAAAGTGCTAAAGTGTTGTCCCGTGCTGCTAAGCACAAGGTCGTGATAGACTTCATGGAGGGCATGCACTTGTTAGATAAACTTTACTCATGCAAGACTTAGAGGGCTGCTCATGAGTTCAATTTGGTAAGTTAAAAGTGCACAGAAAAGTATGTGTTTAAATAAAAACAAACTTAAAATGCATGTACTTTGCAGTTGATGGAAATATTTGAACAAAGTCTTTCAGAAATGCAACCATACATTTTCCCTAGGAGTAACAGTTTAATATTTAGGCTGATTCTAATATGTAACTAAAAGAAATATACGACTTCTAAAGCATACTATAAAGCTACAGTAACTAAAACATCATGGTACTGGTATAAAAACTGATTCATCAGGAAATTAAATAAAGAACCTAGCAATTAGCAGAGCAAACTGATTTCTGACAACAGGCTCAGATCACTGAGTGCAGTAAGAAAAATCTCTTAAATCTCTTCAACAACACAGTTGGTAAAATGGTGCTGGGTTTGTGTGTGTGTGTTTATTTATTTATTTCCATATGCAAAAATCAACTCAAGATGAATCAAATATCAAACTTAAGACCTGAAAATGCTATAAGAATGGCTATGATAATTTTTTTTAAGTAAAAAAAAAAAAAAAACCAAAAAGGCTGGTAAGAAAGTGGAGAATGGGGAACATTTGTACACGACTGGCAGGAATGTAAATTAGTGCAGCTACAAATAAAAAGGCTTGGAGATTTCTTAAAAGGAAAAAAAAAGTAGACTTGCCCTATGATTCAGTAATCCAAGTAGTAGGTATATATCCAAAATACTAACACAATGAACCAGAGATACTTGCATCATCACCATGTTTATACACGCTACACAACATTCAAAATTTGAAACCAGCCAAGGTGGCTAACATCATATGAGAGGACTAAGAAAATGTAGTGTATGTACACAGTGCAGTATTATTCAGCTACATTAAGAATGAAAGTCTATCATTTTCAGGAAAATGGATTCAACTGCAGGACATCATGTTGAGTGAAATAAGCCAGACACACAAAGGCAGATACTGCATGTTCTCCCTTATTTGTAGGATCTATGTTAGTGAAATGGCTATTGTATAACTCAATTATTGTTTATACCCATTGTCTCTACTCCCACTAAAGGAATATCTTTTGGGGTTTTGTTATTCTTACTTAGTCAAATTTTAAGTCCCTTTCTTTTAATGTGTTTTAATAAATTTCAAGGTCAGTCATACTCATAGTAGCTGCAAAAATTTAAAATACCTTGGAATAAATTTGTCTAAGATGTGAGATATCTCTACAAAAAACTGAATAAACAGAAGAATGAAAACACTTTTCCATATTCATGGATTTGTGGGATTAATATCACAACAAAATGTCCATAGTGCCCAAAGAAATTTATAAATTACATATGATCCTAATCAAAATACCTATAAAATTATTAGATCTAGAAAAAATGCTAAAATTCATATGGAAATGCATGGCATCATGGTCCCATAACTCAAATTGTACCCAAACGGAAGTTATAACCAAACAGCCTAGTACTATCACAAAAAGGCATGTAGATCAATGGAACAGAACAGAAATTCCAGAAAGAGAAATAGCTAAGTAATTTTTAACAAAGTGAAAGCAACAGAGCAAGAAAGGTCCATCTCATCAACAAATGATGCTTGGAAAACTGGATACAGGCTTGCAAACTCAAGAAACAAGGACCCTACTTTTCATCCTTATATACAAAAATCAACTTTAAATGGATCAAGAATCTAAGTCCACAACCTGACATCAAATTACTGGAGAAAAACATTGAAAGCACTGTGCAAGAAACAGGCATAGGTAGAAACAGAAGAACATTAAACTTCCTTCAGGACTAGAGAGGGGAGCTCTCTTGGGTCCTCACTTGGTTCCAACTTTGGGTCCACACCCTCTCTGGCAATGACCATTAGGATCATTCCGGAAACTCCTCAAAAAAACAAATAACCAACCAACCAAACAAAAAATCTAGAATAGACAGAGAACAAGGAAAGCCTAGAATTAGATAGGAAACGGTCAGTGTGGATTCACTTATACCTTACTGGGTCGGACACAAAGATTAGTTACTGCTCACTAGGGTACTGCAGATTTCTCTGGACACCCTTCCTAAAACTGTTCTGCACCTAAATTGTTGACATATGTCTTGTTAGAGTTATAAGCCAGTCTAGACTACCTGAAAAAAAAAAAAGCCAGGTTCAGCAAAATTATACTTCAACGCTATAAAAAGCTAAACACTACAATGAAAATAGACACGAGACAGCTGAATAGTAATCTGTAGCCATTTTAAGGTGTATAGAACCCGGTTGTATATAAACTAAAATTGAAATGTCAATGAAGAAGTCACAGGATATGGTTAAGAACTTGCATTTTTTTAACATATTGGTTACTCAATACTATATCAACTAATTCCATAACATTATAAATTGTTACTGATGTTATGTTGGGGCTTTTAATTGATCGGGATGATACTCTGCTGGCTCTACCTTCAGACCATAAATGGTCTCCCCAAGAAGCCATTGAACTTATCTGAACAACAAGATGCTGGACTCTATGCTTGGTAAATGCTTGCAATGAAAGAATCTCAACTAAACTTGAACTGTGGCAATGCAGCAAGGTGGAGAAATCCACCATAGGGGGAGGGTTTGGGGAGGGGTGGGAGGAATCCCAGTACCTATAAAACTTTGTCACAAAGAGCAATGTAATTAATTTAAAAAATGAAAAAAAAAAAGATCAGAAAGCACCTATATATATTTTTCCCATTAAATGTATTCCTGCTCTGAAAAAAAAAAATAGAAGAAACATGCATAGACAAAGATTCCTTGGGTAAGACCTCAAAATTCTAGGTAATTAAAACAGAATAGACAATTAGGATTACGCCAACAAAAGCAGCTCTTGTGCCACAAGAAAAATTGTAGGGGCAGTTCATTCCATCTATGTAGGTGGTTATAATATTAATACATATGTCGTCCTTCAATGATATTACATACTTTATATAGCAGAGTTAGTCTAATCAGGAGGCATGAGGTACAGAAAAGTTATTTTAGAAAAGCACTAAGAATGGTGTATGATGAGGAAAGGCTCTGAGCTTACCACAGCACTATGCACTGTAAGCTGCTGTATGTTTACCTAAATGATAGTGACACACTTACGTACATAGCATTAAAATGATGGCTTACATTTTACTTTTGTCTTTATCTACTATTCTGTATTACTTCAGTCTGACTTATTTTACCTGTTATAACAGGTAAAAAAAAAATGTAGACATTTTGGAACTTTTCCAGAATAACAAAAATACATAAAAAATAAAAACCTGGCAAATAGTCACAGCATTTCTTTCAAACCACGAGACATCCAAATCTGCAGGGCCTAGAATCTAAACTCCTGATCTAAACACATGTAGGTCTTTGTAATGCAATTTAAGTAGCATGTTGTTAGCCTAGCCTTAGGCATGGATTTTTACCAGGCCTAAAAACACACAGTGACACACAGAGGTATCAGGCATCCTCAAACACTTTCTAGTTTATAGGTCAATCCCTTATGTGTCTGCAGACCACCAAGGCAAGTGAAATACTTACGACTCCAAATTACAAAACCACCCACTATAAACACGAAACCAGTACTAAATCAAAGTAATTCTCCAGTATAATAAGAATGGCTATAGTGTTTGTTTTTGTAAAAAAAAAAAAAAAAAAAAAAAAAAAACCAACACACATACCCCTTTCTTCAGAGTTTGTTAAATGGGAGGGAAAAGTACCATGTAGATGCAAAATTTAGAACACTAGATTAAGAGCATAATTATCCAATATTTTTAGAAAGAAAAGTTTCTTGGAAAGGATGATATTGGTTACAAAATTAGAAAGAAATGCTTCTGATGTCATCTTCCACAGCATGGCTTGCTTCTGGGTTAATGACATTATACTATTTAGAACATTAGCTTTGCATGTAGTACTCAAGCTGAATTCTGAGTCCCATTCAGGTATTGTAAATAAAAAATATTTAGACACTGAATTTGAACTCAGGAAATCAATCTGGTGTATGTTTTTATTCTTTGTTATCTTCAGGTTTAGATCAATAATTTAAACGCACATTTGCTCTGAGGTTGAAAAAACATAGAGAAATTTCTTCCTTTAAATGCATATCGAGGACCCAGCACGATAGCATTGTGGTTAAGGTCCTTGCCTTGAAAGCACAGGGATCCCATATGGATGCTGGTTCTAATCCTGGTGGCCCTGCTTCCCATCCAGCTCCCTCCTTGTGGCCTAGGAAAGCAGTCAAGGACGGCCCAAAGCTTTGGGAACCCTGCACCTGCATGGAAGACCTGAAGAGGCTCCTGCCTTTGGATTGGCTCAGCTCCAGCCAATGCAACCACTGAGGAGTAAACCATCGGATGGAAGTTCTTCCACTCTGTCTCTCCCCTCTGTATATCTGCCTTTCCAATAAAAAATAAATAATTTTTTTAAATGCACATTGAATGACGTAGTTACAGGAATGAAAAGTGAGCAAAAAATATGGTGTTTAGACCAGTTTTTTTTCTTTTTCACTGAGAGTATATGATGTAAAAATTATTTAAAACTTCACAAGATTGAATATTGTAATCAAAATACTCAGATTTTGTAGCCAAGATATTATAGGTAAAAGAATTACAGCAGTCTCTAAATCTAGCCTCCCAAAAGCCACTGTTTTTTCATCACTGTTAACAACACCACAATGGTATCCAAGTAACTAGTGACTATGTGGACCAGAGAACACTATGATTTTCTTTACCCATCACAGTGCTATTCTATTGCCTGTGATCAGCGCACAAGAGATGCAGTGCAGCTGTTAGACATTGCTTCAAACTTCCTGGGGGGTGGGGTGGGGTGGGGAAGGATGATTCTGAGAAATCCTACTTGCTCTTAAGAAAGGTATCAGGGTATTCAAAATGCTGTGTAAGTTAAGTGACATACAAATGCCATGTATAATTTGGGTAACTGAATATTCAAATCCAGTTTTTAACTTTAGATCTTTTATCAGTTTTAATATAATTTTGGTATGAAGCACCTGATCATTGGAAGGAACGGAAAACATCAGTTTTAATTTTGTCACCAATGTGAAAGCAGCATTCTGTAAGATGTGAAGGAGAGGAGGTGGGGAAAGGCAGATGCTTATTCTGCTGTGTATTTATTACTAATGGTAAAATTAATTAATTAGCTGTTTTATTTAGCATTAACTTTTACTTTCATTCTCTAGGCTCTTGGTGTTCGTCAGTCCCTGCCTCTACTTCCCAATTACAAGCTGTGTAGAATTTCATCTGCCTTAAAAATAATCATACTAGCAACAGCATTATCATCACCATCATGATAATTCTTCTATGACTTCCTATCTTCTCCCATCACAGGCTAAGTCCGTAGAAGAAGAAAAAGTCTGTTCAAAAGTTTCCTGTGGTATCTATTACTTACACCACATATGATCCAATGAGCATCTAACAGTATCTTCTTAAGACAAATGCTGGAATGAAATACTGAAGTCTCCTTACAACTCTATCTCCAGTCTCTTTTCCTCTTCAAGACAATGTTGACACACATTTTACTCTGTGCACCTCTCCATGATTAGATCTGCTTATTTCCTAACCTGAATCTCAACCACATAAACCTTATTATCTTTGCAGTTCAACAGTGACCATTATATAATGTTCTGTCCCCAATATATCTGTAGGCATATTTAAGCAAGCAGTATTTAATATAACTCAGTTTATCTCCCATATTTATGAATTCATTTATCTGTCTCATTTTATTGATATTCATTTTTTGATGATATCTACATATCTGAGTATACACACATTCATATATACATGTGCATATACACACATATACACTGGAAATAAAACTAAACTCATTGTAAAATACATTAAGTATATTATATGTCAGCATCCTATCCCAAAATATTTATTAATAATTAATCCTCATAAATTGTATGGCAGTGTAACCTATTTTATTAACTTTATTTTATTGAAAAAGAAGCCAAGGTTACGTAGCTTACTTAAAATTACAGAACAATTTTGTGGAGTCAGAAAATGAATGGAAGGAATCCAACATCTGAGACTATGAAGCTACTATATTGCATTGTGTCAACGAAAATATTCATCAGCTACCATACGATCCTACCTGTACCCAGGAGGGATAGTCCAGAATGTTCGCCTCACCTATCGTCTAGTTTATTTACAGAAGATTACCAATCTTAAAAGCAAGGTAAGGAATATTAAGAAATGCTGAAGAGATAACTCCTTGTCAGTACTGTTTCTTAAATATGAATTTGATACTGAAAGGAAATTATGAAGACTGCATTTTCCAGATCGTGTGGAAACTATTTGCAGCTTTCTAACTGGTTCTCAGCAGGAATAGTGAGAAAAAATGGATTTGTGCCATTTTAGGTGTTAACATTTCTAAGCCCAACTGCACCCCCACCCTAGCAGCTAGATCCAAAAAATGCTAACACTGTATTTAATGGTCGAGTTAAACAATAAAGTAGTGTAAGGGCTTTCTGGGTCTTTAATTGAGGAAACTCAAAAAGTCCTGGGAATACTGACATTGTGTAACTGCAATAAGCGCCAAGGAGGCATGTACTGCCATACAGTGATCTTCATTCAATTTTTGAAGTCTGTTACAACAGCTAACCATTCAGAAACTACTTCAAGTTTATAACAGATGCCAGGACTATTCTCCTGACTCATGCTATAGCCTTTGGAACAGGTATTTATATTACTGTAAAACCAACTGTTTAGAAAGATCAATTCATTTCACACAGTCTCTCCAGTTCAACAGCATCTGACCACAACAGCTATACAATGTTACTGTGCTGCTGTAATATGGCTTTTATAACATACATTTTGCCATTCATCTTGAAGATGACAATCATGCTTATTTAAACTTTTAAAACTTTATTTGAAAGCTAAGTTACAAACAGAGGACACACACACACACTCACACACTCTCTCTCTCTTCCATCTGTTAGTTCACTCCCCAGATGGTCACAATGGGCAAAGCCAGGAACCAGTAGCCAGGAGCTTTATCCAGTTCTGCCATGTATGTGCAGGGGCCCAACTACTTGGGCTATTGTTCACCAACTTCCCTTGCTGATTAACACGGAGTTGGATAGAAGGTGGAGCAGCTGGGACTTGATCCAACACTCATATGGTTACAGAACTGATCACCACTGTGCCACAACCCTGGGGCCCAACTATCATACTCCTTTGCTGCAATATATTAATCACACTCTCAGTAAGAGAAATTCGTAATAGAAATCCGTTCTCTCAATTCCTCCCAGTTAACAAAACCCTGATTCAGTCTGTTGCAGCCCTTGGCAATGAATCACATTTGATCCAGGCAACTTATGACAATGTGTTTTCAATTGCCACCTCTCTTGCTAAGTAACAAATCCATCTGGAAGGCTTGGAGAAAGGTGCTTTTTCCCTTCCTAGGGAAACAACTGCTAATCCCAATTTTTCCTGCCTCAACACAAATACACATTATGGAAGTTATATCACTGCTTGTGTAGCTATGAAGAAAAGGTCAAACTATTGCAAAGAATATGAATTAACTCCAATAGCAACTAATTCCTCAAACTGTTTATATGAGAAAACAAATCCCGCCTGTGCAAGCCATAATGGCTTAGGTCTTCTGTAACAAAGTTGAAAATGATCCTAATTTAAGAAAAAATCTTCAGTAACTATTTTAATATATGTTGATGACTGTATGTGGACATTCTATCAGGAGATACAATGTTTGTGACACCCTTAAAGCCTCCATATGAATAGTTTAAATATTGTGCCTATATACTAATGCATAGATTTTCTTTGGCAAATTTTCAGAGTTTCATTTGTTGACTTTAAAGATCTTAACTTTTTAAATATGCATTTGTGACTATTTATGTAATATGCCAACAGGGAAAAATAGAAAAGTTAAGGATACTAGAGATAACAAATACCAAAACAGTACTTTAATTTTTGATATTTGAAATATTCATCCAGAAAACTTATAAAATTTTATAGAGCAACAGACAATCTGTTACAATTTATTAGCTGGTATTTGGTAGCTGACCTTTCCTCAAACTGCTAACATTTTCCAGGTTTTAACTTCCTCATCTATAAGACAATCTACTAATCACAGTATGTACCTTATTTAGATTGAATTTCTTATATCATGTTTTCTGTCACAGACACTGACAACACTCAATAAGTAGGAACTCTTATTATTATCCAAGAATGATAATGGTTCTAAAATACCAAAATCTGTTGGTAAAGACACCGTGTAAGTACGTGAAGTGATATCGACAGATGACTGTTCCCTCTGTTTCTCATGATGTCGACATGGTTACAGAACTGGTCACTGGGTACATTAATGTATTCAGCTCCCTTTAAATTTTAGAACTATCTTATGAGATAATAAAGTGAATGTTAAAATTTCTACTCTCTCTCTGAAGGTATCTTAAAGTATATTACAATGGTGCTGCCAGAAAAAACTCTCATCTAAGTAAGTTGTCAACCTTCAAAAGAAATGTGGATCTACAGAGAATATTTGTCCTTTGTATTAAACTTTTTAATTTCATGCTTTATCCTATTAGACTCAGGGTTATTCTAACCCCAGTGGAGTACAAGAAAATTTAGATGGTCCTATCATCTCTCTTAAATTAACTTTCTCTGCTTTTATATAATAGTCAAAAATTGGTCCCTTAAATGAGTAAGGCATCAAACTGGAACTTAATAAAACACTGAGTCATTTTATACAGACTCCATTAAATCATCTGATCCTTTTTTATAGTATACTTTAATTTCAATAGTGTTTTACATTTTCTATATTCTAAATTAAGCATTTTTTAAATTATTTTTTTATTGGAAAGGCGGATATACAGAGAGGAGAGACAGAGAGGAAGATATTCCGTCCAATGACTTACTCCCCAAGTGAGCACAACGGCCGATACTATGCCAATCCGAAACCAGGAGCCTCTTCCGGATCTCCCACAAGGGTGCAGGGTCCCAAAGCTTTGAGCCGTCCTCCACTGCTTTCCCGGGCCACAGGCAGGGAGCTGGAAGGGAAGCGGGGCTGCTGGGATTAGAACCAGCACCCATATGGGATCCTGGGCGTGCTAGGCGAGGACCTTAACCACTGCGCCACCGCGCCTGGCCCCAAATTAAGCATTTTTGCAACTTCAAAATTTGTGGGGAGCAACAGGGCCTTTAGAAATCCAGCTTTAATACTAGGCATAATCTACTAACACAGTCACCACCAAAAGATTATTGCATTTTCGAATGTTGTTCTTGCCTGTGAAAGTAATAATGTGGTCATACTGAAAGATGATGAATTTGGACTTAGAAAGATTAAGCCCAAATCTCAAAACAATATTATATTTTTGTATTATTTTCCTGATTAGTACTGGAGAAAGCTCATCTTGAATAATTATAATAATTAAATAATGCTATCTATTGAAAATACTGCTAAGTTGAACATTTTTTTCAGAATTGATGGAATATTTTCTATCTCTACCAATTTGATTCAGCCACAAAGACTCAGATAAACTATTTCTCATGTGAGAGTTGCCAATAAAATGTTGCCGAGAGCCAAACAAAACTGTATTATTTAATCCTAAATTAAGTCACATTGGTTGGCAATAGTAAATGTCCTTAATGATACAAAGTTAATATTAACTGGTGAATCACATATTTTACATTGTTCTAGATTTTGGCAATGTGTTTCTTGTAACATGACTTAATGCTGTTTCAATATGCTTGATACTATTTCTCTTGAGGACAAGTAATGTGGATTATTCTTTTTTTGAAACCTTACAGTATCTGTCTCAGTCTCGGGCAACAGCAAAATAACAACAATAACAAAATCAGACATTTATTAAATAGGTCCTATTCTAATATTCTTATTAAATTCAAAATATTTTATTATATACTTTATATCCTAATATTCTGATTAAATTCAAAACATTGGAGTAATAAACTTATATAATCCTGTCTATTTTCTGGAAATAGTCTAGACATAAAATGCCAGTTTTTAATACTACTGTAAAGGTTGAACTGCAATGCAATTTTCTTCTCTAAGTTATCTTGCTGTACCTTCTCTTGGACTTCTGACATTAGCTGTCATTCAATGTCTGAAGAGCTGACTCTAAGCAGAAACCAATCTTTGAACTCAGGATAAATTTAAGTTGTGTTGCACAAGGCAGTGTGGCTTTCTGTCTCCAAAAGGGTCGCCTTTCAGGAGCTCATCTCTTAGAAGACAGACTTTATCCTGAAAAAACAGCATCTTAACAGTCAACACCATCTTGCATTTCAATCTTCAATTCACCTACTGAAAATTCATGTAGATACACAAAAGGTTTAAAGCTACTTCTCTTGGAATTTCAAAATACCAATGAGCAGGGAAAATTCCAGATCAGAACTCCTCATGGGAATATAAAAATGAAAAATAAAGAGGCAGAATTTTAGAAGATCATTGTTACAGGAATTATAAAACTTGAGGAAATTATGTGTTCCTAGAGTACATGAAGGACAACTACATAGAGTCTTAACCACAGGACTTTCAGATTTGCCATTGAAATGTAACCTGCCAGACTCTCTCCTTTTTCTTTTCCCTTTGGACAGCACAGAATTGATTCCCATCCTTTTGGAGGCTGATGCTAATCATAAACCTCTGGCCAACATATTTGAATTCAATGTAAAAACCTGATAGCCATCAGCTATTGTGCAATAAAAATAAGTCATTAAATCAGGTAGTTTGGGTTTGAAAATTTCATAAATACCAGTATTGAAAATTTCACCAGACCTGACTAAATCTAGCCCAGCTGGACAGAACTGAATCATAGCATTCAAATTCTCAGAACAACAAAAAATAATGACTTCCCATTTGAGTAAGATGAAGGTCTGATGACTAATCAGAAATGGGGAGTCATAATACACGCTAAAATTGATGAAGTTACATTGGTACCTGCTTAAAAATTTGGACAACGTAACCCATATTCACAAACAGCTTGATAAAAGGTTTAGAAGGAAAATTACAGAAAATCAAGATGACTTGTGTGGTTATAGCTCTTAGTAAACCTCTTATAATTTACTTCAACCCCCTCTAAGGAGTCCCTACATGTTATGTGTCTTCCTTTTACACAAGGAGATATTTTTACATATTTAACAATGGACCAAAGGGGAGAATACCGTTCTCTCCTAACAAATGAACCCACTGTAGAAAACGAAGATTCTAACATGATCTTTTCACATATGTATGATCACGATTTTAGTTATAGCCTAGAATTTAAAAGAGCAGGCAGAAAGATAGAGTCTCTTCACAAGACAATGTAAAGGAATCAGATGAGGCTCTCAGATTAAATTTGGACTTTGTAGCTTCATTGAAAAATGGCTTTCCAAAATTAATACAGTATTTAAACAAGTAAACTAAAGTTTGAGTTCTTAAAACAGTTTGCATTTGGGAGCCTGCATTATATAGTAGTGGATAAAGTTACTGCCTGCAATGCCAGCATTCCAAATTACCCATTTACATTGTTCTAGATTTTGGCAATGTGTTTCTTGTAACATGACTTAATGCTGTTTCAATATGGTTCTTGTCTTGCCTGCTGCATTTCTAATCCAGTAGCCTGCTAAGTGCCTGGGCAAAGCAGCAGAAGATGGATATTTCCACCCACATGAGAAAACCTGAGGAAGCTCTTGGTTCCTGGCTTCCAACTAGAGCAATCCTGGCTCTTGTGGCCATTTGAGTAATGAACCAGCAAACAGAAGATCTCTGCATTGTTGCTCCCTTCCTGTTATGTTCACTTAAAATACAAAAATAAATTTTTAAAAGTATGCATTAACTCAGAATGGATAGGAAATTTAAGAGTTGTGACATAAGTTGGTTCAGACAGCAACAAAGTGTGTACAGATATAATATATACTCTGAGACTCTAACCTATGCTCTGTTTAGAAAATATTTGAACCAACTGGGTCCCATCTACATGGTATAAGTGATTTGAGAAGATTAATGCTATATAAACATGCACCAACCTATAAATTGGCCCTTCTCTGATATTTGTATTGTTTTTTAAAGAAAATTAATTTCCTTTATTGTATAAATGGCAATTTTTAAGAGAATATAAATTAGACATGAATGTACTTCCGAATATTTGTGGAATCTGAGATCTAGGACAAGTTTATTTTGATGCAATTTTTTTGAAATCCATGAATAGCTTTTTTACAATACATAATTAACATTTTAATGACCCCTTCATATAATAACACAAACTAAACTATGATATTCATACCCTTTAATGGTATTTCAAATACATTCAATACAGCAAATATTTAAAATGTTATCAATATCTACCTTTGGGCACCAAAACAAAGCAAACATGGAAATAGGTTCCCCTATTGAGCAATTCACAAAAATTTCAACAATAATTTCCACAAACTCATCTCAGAAACAGCACCATGTTATATTTTCTCTGAACACAAATTGAAATACTACTAACTATGCTTCATATAATATTGTTTGAGGCACTCTGTATAGGATATGCTATCAAGATTCATAATTGATACAGCAATTGGTTTTTATATATTTTAATATCTTTGGCATTTTTAAATTCTTTTTAAAATTTTTATTTATATTATTAATTTGTGAGGGAGAGGAGACATAGATGGATAGAAATAAAGTTCCTTTCCACTGACTCACTTCCCAAATACCAGTAACAGCAAGGAACCCAATCCAGGCCACTCACACGGGTAACAGAAACCCAGTCATTTGGTCATGATCTGCCTCTCAGGTGTACATGCTGAAGTCAGAAGCCAAGGGTCAAATCAAGTACGCATATGGGGAACATGGCGTCCCAATTGATAGACTGTTCCTATTTTTAACATAATTAAACTCAATTTTTTGGAAATATGTATGTTAATATGTGCATATGTTTGTCTAGGAAGACCTGTAAATTCTTTGTTTATGGCTCCTGCTGTAACCCCAGTGAAGAGTGTTCTATAAACAGAGACCAACAACCCTGGGATCAGACTATTTCAGGATGATCCTCGTGATTATAAATTGTTGGACACGTTGCAGTATTACTGAAACCAGACAGAGGCAAATCTAAAAGAAGAATCCATCTGGAAATTGGAGTATGTCCTGACCCAAAGCTATGACATTGAAGACTTGCATCCTAAAAATTTATACAGATTAAAGGATTTGCATCTCTAGATTGTAGTATTTTACAAACTGCTTACTATTATTTCCTTGTGAGTTATGATAGTGGTGTAGTTTGTGATAGCACATGTAAAACCTTTCAAATTTGTGATATCTGTATCATTAAATAGACTCCTAAATGTTGTTAAAAAATCCTTGTTGAAAAGTTAAGTATGAACTTGCACTGTAAGTTGCAAGTTGTACTCGTGCTCTTTACCTGCCTCTCCAAGGCCTAATGAAGTCTCCTCCGAGGCATAAGATTGGCATTTAGTTCTGCTGAAAACCTTATTTCATCTGATTTGCAACTATTATGGCAATCTGTCATGCTCAGCTGAAGCTAGGGTCCTCACTATTATCTAAGACATAGTAGGCAACAAGTGCAAAGGTTAGGAAACATCCAAAGAGGAATGTATAGTAACTGTAATAGAGACTATGATATCCAGATGTGAAGATACAATGCAATATTCATCTCTACTTCAAATCAACCATGGACTCCCAATGAAATCTTGACAATAGAATGCTGGACTATCAGACATTATCTGCAATGTCACGATACACGTAAATAGCAGAATATTGCGCTTAGGACTGCTTATGAAGGACTATACTTTTGCAATAATATAGAGGAGGTCTGTTGGTGGGGGGGAATTTGGGGAGGGGGTAAGGGGAATCCCAGAGCCTATGGAATTGTATCATGAAATTTTAAATAAAATAGAATGAAAAAAAAAGGATCTAAAGAGGGATAAAGCAAATAAAATGCACAGACAATATTGAGATGTGCCAAAAGAATACATGCATAAAGAGAAAACAAGACAGCAAGTTTGGTATAAATGAGAGAAAAATGATAAGCTGTCAGCTGCTCACTTTTTACGGTACTTTAGAAGCAATATTTAATCTTAGTTTTCTTGTGTGTAACATCAAGCTAATAATGTCCACCATGCACAATTCTTAGGATTGCTTTAAGAACCAAATGTGACAAAGTACCATAAACAAATATATTCAATTAAAAATATCTACCACTTGCATGTGCTTTATTTTGATTCTCAGACTGGAATCCAGTTTCACAATCAATTAGGGTTTACAAAATCACGTGCATAGCAAATGCATAGAGGAATACAAACATAAACTGTGAATAGCTTCACTGGGATTTACTAGGAGCATGTAGGAATAAATAAGAAGCCTGAAAAAGACAGTCTTAGAATTGTAACCACCATGAAGTCCTTCAAGTGTGCACAACTTCTCCCACGCTATTATTTCCAGGGAAGATTTATGAAACCCTTATAGTTTAAAAACATATTGAAGGTCAGTGGAAGAATTTAGTATAGAAATAACTAACTAAAACATCTGGCATGCGCGTGTCTCCAAGCAGGTTGCATACATTAAGCTGACACTATCGTATTACTGCTCGTCTTTCACTCACCTACTGTGTATGTCTAAACTCCAGAAAAACAATCTTTGGATGCTAGTGACAAAAATATCCCCAAATCACTGCACCATATAAGAGCTGCTAGTATGCTTGATTAAAGTAAGGTGAGAAGGTTTCCACAGCACATGCTTCTCAACTGTACTGCTGCCTTGAATGTAATGGCTAGTTCCATTCTCTCCTCACTTTAAGGATAGCAACTGAGAAAACACAATTTCTTTTAATTTGATCCAAAAGATGATGAAAGGGTACAGAAGCATAGAGAAGGGAAATAGAGTAAGAGTAAAATAAATAAATAAATCATATCCAAAGTATTTTTACCTACCTAGAATCTCCTCCTTCCTTCTTCCAAGTCATCTTCTCATGGAGTAATGAACCTACAAGAGAACACAGAGGATTATCAAAGGATTATAGGGGAGAGAACAGTGTCTACACCTTCCCACGCCTTGTGATCTGTTCCAAGTTCAGCTATCAGACTAAGAAATTGAAATGATCATGCTTTTCAAAGCATATTTGTCTTTTAGTTTTGTGAATTTGAGAAAAAGTAAAATAAAACAGTAAAAGTTTTAGGACTCCAGTAACTTGGATTTGAAATAATGTTGGCATAAACAAAAACAATTTTAAGTATATTTAGTTTTGAATTCTTTTACAGTTTAACATTTAATATAAAAAATAGGGGAATGAAGAGTTATCAGGCTAATATTCTACCCTGTAGTGCCCACATACCATATGGGTACCAGTTCATGTTCTGGCTGCTCTGCATTTGTTCTAGCTGTTTACTGCCTGGGAAAGCAGCAGAGGATGGACTAAGTCTTTTGGTCCCTGAGCCCATGTGAAAGAATCAGAAGAAGCTCCTGATTCTCAACTTAGAATCAGTTCAGCTCCAGCAGCTCTGACCATTGGAGTCACATGGGGAGTGAACTAGCAGATAGAAGACCATCTATCTCTCCTCGCCCTGTAAAATATGCCTTTCAAATAAAATAAATATTTTGAAAAGGGAAAAAAGTATCACATTTTAAAATGTATTAAAGCAATTCAAATTCTGTTTACCTGCCTTTATTTTCTTTACCCAATTATTTCTCTCGTGTTAAATAGCTTTTATATTTTGAAACAATTATTGCATAAATAAATCTGCAAGTTCCCATTTTCTCAGTAGTTTATCTTAATAATATACATGTGTGCTATGTGCTCAAAAACTATAAGAGAATTTGTAAACAAATACTATCACTGCTGGTTTAGTTTTCATTCTTAGAGTTAATAAAGATCCGAGTTGTCCAGTATACAAGTCCATAGACTTCCTAAACATTTCCTTTACCCTTTTGGCCACAGGGAAATCCTTTAATCAACCTTTTTGTTGTTGTTGTTTTCCAGAGCTGCACTGGTAACCACAGCTTTGCAATGAATTTCTCATGAGTTCCTGAACAAACTTTGAGCTTTGACAACTCCACGGCTTTGTATAGCATGTTTCATGGGCCTGGAATGCCAGTTTTCAAGTCCTTGTCTTATCCCCTAAAACTATTGCTCATTTCCTTCTCTCCAGTGGCAGAAATCTTTTCTGTGGAGCCCAGCCCAATCACTGAGAGCAAGCATGCTGTCAGTACTCTGGTCACACACCATGCTTTCTGTTACTGCACTCTGCATGGTTCCCGGGGATCTGTTTCCTCATGTCTCTTCCAAAGAAATAGAACCCAAAAAAGACAAACAGAATCTCCTGCCTGTTTTTAACCTGCGACAAAGACCAAAACTAAATTTCCTATGGTATACTCTGGGGAAAATGTTTTTGGGATTTTTAAATTGAAACCTCAATTTCAATACAGCACCCATTACTCTAAAATATAGATGACCAGTGAGAACAAATGCTGTATTTCTATTTTGCAAAAAAAAAACCTGGACTCTGAAGAAGTATTGAAATACAATTTCTCTTTAGTGAGCACCTACCCACTTGAAGGACCTAGCATTTTCTGAGTCCTTCATATCTTTATGAATAATAGCATTTGACAAAGGACTACATTGTTCTAAAATACAAATTAGGAAGAAGATTGGAATTTTGGTGTTAGAAGAAAAATATCCAAGGAATAAATACATTGTCTATTTTCCAAAGTTGGTCTGTGATTCCATTTACAAACGATACTTGGGATATTAAAGATCAATCTGTAAGGAATGAAAGAGAATATGTAAAGTAGCATAGAGGTGAATCATATGTTAAAACTCATTTTGTAGTCAGTATGAGACAAAAATAAACCACATGGCTCTAATTAGAGGGAAATCCATAGAGATTCTAGTTTGAATCACCTGAAATCTCACAAAAATCATCAAATGCCACTGAGCATTAACTTTTTTTTTTTAATCGAAATGGCTAAACTTGTCTATTCTGGCAGAAAACCCAGGATTTCTAAGCAAATTGCCAACTTTTTTGTTTCATCAAAGCCACACACAGACACCCCATTTTTGGTTTCCCATCTCTTGATGTTTAGACTAGTCCCTCATTTTTAAAATAAAAGTTAAAGTGGCATGTTATTTCTAAAATTCAGCTTTCAAAACCATTATAGAGATAAAAACATGTATTCAGCTGGGCTGTCAGATTTTGCAAGAGAAATCTTTTTACGCTCTTCAATGAAATGATACTCACTTGCTTCTTTTTCCTCTCACAGTTAATTGTTGAAAAGACTTGACTAATTATAGAGTCATATAATTGGGTATTCACTCTCATTTAGCCATCACATGATCCAATCAGTCCTTTAGAAATGTTGACTTACCCACTAGATTTTTATACTGACTGTACATACTCAAAAACCAGTAAAAATATATATATATATAAACATATTTGAATTAAAAAATAATCCTTTAACTCTGTTCCTGATCATGATTCTATTATACATGATAATCCTCATCAGATCTCACCAATTGTTGGGTTTTGATTTTGTACTCTGAAATCTGTTTTTAAAATTATAGATTTAAAAAATTATATAGGGATCCAAAGTAATTGACATGAAAATAATTATGAAGACAAATTGGCCCCCCAAAAAAGAAAACACACTCAAAAATTAAGGCCTATTAAAGCATTTGAAGTATGAAGAATTATTCAAGTGGTAGATTTAAAACTACTTGCTAATATTTAAGAGCATGCAATATGAGACATTTTACTGCTAGCATAATACTGATTTTAGAATATATCATTAGATCAGCCAGGGTTTTGAAAAAAAAAATCATGTTTGGTAAAAAAAAAAAAAAGACATATTTATATTAGATGTTTAAGTACAGGAATCAGTACACAAAACCCCAAAATTTCTCCACAATAAAAGTCAACAAGTACTGAGAACAGCCACATTTATTTCAGTGTTCTGTAAAAGCATTTGATGTAAATAATCTTTTATAAAATAATAAGTCTGGAGTACCAAGCAACAAGCAATCATGCTTTAAGTGTTTAAAGCAGTAGAATAACAAGATGGAAGGAAATCTTCTAAACAAGAGTTTAACTTCTTTACTCAACCACTTCTAGAGTTCAGAATGAGCAATGCCTCAGTAGCTCACTTGGTGAGCATTCTGAATGGAAGAGGACAAGTACGAACAATCACTGAATAGCAGTTGTGTGCCAGCAACAGGGCCCGGATGTATCGTCCTTTTGATGTGACTTTCTGGCCACATCATACTAGCTGTGCTGAACACGATGCTACTCCCTGAACCCATGGCACCTGCATGCTCATTTATCTGATTACCCTTAGCCCAGCTTTCCCGTGTCTCACTAGTTGGCAAATATTTATATACACATCAGTCTTTTAAATTAAGCCTTTTCTGGTTCTTCTGAGTATTTAGTCACTCTTTCTATGGAGTTATTTCTCCTCTCAATCGCATTATCGATATTGGTCATGAACCCTTCACTCCTGAGAAACTGACATACCTAGTAGGAAAATGTTATTTATTCTCTATTTCTAGACATTCTCAGTGGTATTTAACAGCAATAACAACAACAAAAAGCAGCTCACCAGACTGACTCTGGTTTAACTTTCAACTGTGAATGTCACCACAAAATGTCAGGACCTACTTTCAAGACTACTAACTTAGTGACTACAATATTTTCCCAAATATCTGCTATTTAGAACATAGAGGTTTCTCATATCAATCAAAATATTCTAGCTTTGGGCTGGTATTATTTTTTAATACTTTGGTTTCCTGTGACATAGAAGCTCACGACTAAAATAGAAATCACATATTTTTTAAGTAATGATAGTAGAATGAATCACTGCATGTCAAGTTTTTCTTTGTGCATTTTACATAGAAGACTTCACTTTGTCTTTTAGCCACTATTCATTCATCCAAATATTTTTAACTTCTCCACAATCTTGTCAGTACCTTCAACACTAGGGTTCTGAGATATTTAATGACCTAACCAGCACAGTATTTGCATTAATGTGGTCTACACATACTTAAAGATGTATACAAATTTTTAAAATGGTGTAAGTGATGCTAAATATAACAGAAAGAACATGGTTGGGACACAGACACAAGGAAGTTTTGTTTTTTGTTTTTTGTTTTTTTTACATAATATACTAATAGAAACTTCCCTAGCAGTCTAACATTCGATTGTAATTAAAACATAAGAAAGAGACACTATGAAAGCATATTAGTGAACGGCATGGCAGATTAAGAAAATCAGTTCAATGGCCCTCGGAGAGTATGTGAGTTCTCTGTGCTTGAAAAATGATCAATATTATCAGGACAGAAGAGAAGTAAGCAGGAGTAAGATTGTGGAAAATCTTGAAGATAACTATGTAGTTTTTGGTAAAATTTTTATTTTCTTGGCCATTCCTGCTGCACAGTGAAAAGTAGGTATTCCAAGGACAAGAGTAAATACATGACAGTGAAGCTACTGGAAGATCTAATAATGACAGTGTGTGCTGAAGCCCATATTTATAATTATATTGGAGTCTGCCCCTGTAGACTTAATATTTGTTTTATATATGTGCACAGCTTCATGTTGGGTGTATATAGATTTATAACTGTTAGGTCTTCTCATACAGAATCAATGTCTTTATCAATGTATATTGGCCTTCACTATTTCTTTTTACAGTTGGTGATTTAACATTGGTTTTATCTGTTGTTGGCACAACTAATCTTCCTCATTTTAGGTTTCCATTTAAACGGGATACCTTTTGTCACTTCAGTTTTAGTCTATGTATATTTGTGTCTGTGAAGTGAGTTTTTTAAAGGCAGCATACTATTGGGTTGTTTTACTGTATAAACCATTTGGCCAACATATCTTTTTCACTGGGATGATATTCTGCCAGGTCTGCTTTCAAACCAGAGATGGTCTCCCCAAGAAACTATTGAATTTATTTGGACAAGATGTTGGATTCTATGCATGGTACATGCTTGCAATGAAAGAATCATGACTGGATTTGATCTGTAATACTGCAACAAGGTGGACGAATCCACCATGACGGAAAGGCATGGGGGGGTTGGGGGAATCCCAGAGCCAATGAAACTGTGTCACAAAATGAAATAATAAAAAAAGAAATTAAAAACATACAAGAGTGACAAAGGATTTAATATATGTTCATTTATATGCTGATTTACATATTTCATTGTTTTCTTTATCCAATTATTAAATTCCCTGAAAGCAGAAATGACATTTTCTTCTTTATACACACTGAGATGGCTGAAATTTTACTGAGGAAATTGAGGGCAAGAGCGTAAAATAGCTGAGCGCCTCCATCAAGTGTTAATCAGTCTAATTCAAAGTAGAAGATACACAGCAGATCCCTGAGGAATTTCCCACATCATTCCTGTGCTTCAGCGACATATCAGTAATATCAGAATAGGACATGACATCTTTGTCAGCTCTCTAGAAGATCTGTTAGGTTTATAAAGCAAAGAGAAAGTTGCTTGGCATTTATTTCGTAGAGGAGAAATGTAGACACAGTTCAAAGTCTGGCTTTTGGGAATTATTCAACTCCTCCATTCCTTTGCTGTAATTGTCAAAGCTGTTGTTGTCAAGAACGTTCAGCATTCAAATCCATGTCCCTGTCTGTGACAGACTGGAATTCCTTATCTGTGAGTCTTTGGAGGACTGCTGTGGTCAATAACATCTCAAAAAGATTCCTGGGTTTCTAGTTCTAAACAAAGAACTGCCTAAAAGCAAGTTAGAGGCTCAAAGCTAACCAGCCAGTGAAGACAAAGAAGTTTGGTAAGTTTCCATTGCTGTAACAAAGTTGAACAGTGTGGCAAATGAACTTAAAAGTAAGAAATACGCCTGCTTCACATAAAAATCACTTGCTTCCTCAGGCTGTGTTCTTACTTATAACTGTACATAGATTTCCTAATAGTCGTCTTTGTATCTTGGCTAGAGCAGATTGCTACATAGATAAAGCACTTACTTAGACAAATGGAAATTACTCTTTTAATAGTTTTTCCAGAAACACTGATAAAAATCATGGGGAGACTGTTCTCTGCCAGGGTTGGAGGCTCTTCATTCAGCTGGCATCTGCAGAAACTCAATCCTTGTTCTTATCTAGTGTTCTGTCAATCAGGATGGCTCTTTGACCCTGGCAACCATCTACCAAATGCCCAGAGGCTGTAACTCTTCTGCAGATTCCTGCTATTCTGAGAACACAATCCATGGGGAATTTTCCTTTTCTAAAGACTGCTGCCCTCCGTGTGCCCAGTACTCTGTTATATGTCAAACAACAAGAAAGGGAGATAAAACAGTATAAGCAACTATGTGGCCTTCAAGAACCTTGTGATCCAAGTGAAGTCTCGAATGCTGAAAACCTGAAGACAATTTCAATGAAAAGTATGTGGCTCTAAACAGACAGCCTGCAGAATGAAAAAATAATATAGAAAGTAGTAATAGTAATGATGAGAGTGAAATATAAAGACTGAATACTCCAGCCCTCATAACATGCCAGGAATTATTTCAACATTTTACATTTTAGCAAAAACAAAGGCAGATACATCAGTTTCCTAAGGTTGACATAAGAAATTACCAAAACCATGTGATCCAATAAACTGATATGCATTCTCCATAGTTCTGGAGGCTTAGCTTTATTGAAATCAAGGGCTTGCAAAGTCCATTCTCCCAACAGCTCGAGGGAAAAATCCTTCCTACCTCTTCATAGCTTGTCATACTCCCTCCCCCTCCTCTATTCACTTGTAGTTGTGTTATTCCAGTCACTGCTTTAGGCATCACATGCCTCGTTCCCATCTATCTCCTTTCCCACAGGCATAACAATTCCAGTTGGGGATGATGCTATGCTATTTGGGTTATGCTATTGCCTGGAAGAGCAGCTTTCATTTGGGGGCCCATTAGAATCCAAGGTGTTCCACTTCTGATCAAGCTTCCTACTAACGTTCTTGGGAATAGTAACATTTGGCAGAATATGGCCCAAGTGCTTGGGCCCCTACAGTCATGTAGTCATCCTGGATGAAGCTCATGTCTCTTAGTTTGTGAAAGACCTCTCTTTCCTTCTTTATTTCTCTAACTTTAAAATAATGAAATCAATGTTTTTTTAAAAGCGGGTTAAAAAGAGATTTAAAAAATGATTTAGGGTCCACTCTAATCCAGCATCATCTTGACTTAGATAATCACATATGTGCAAACACTACCTCAAAATAATGTCATTCTGCTTGTTGAGTGAACATTACTTTTACAGGGAAACCATTCAACTCTTTAGAGAATTTAGACTGATCCTAGTTAATAACTTGTTTTTCTAAAAATTTCTTGAAGATATGGTTTCTGAAACACAAATGCTTTTTATTGAGCAAATATTCCATGCCAGGTAATGTGCTAAGAGCCAAAGAAGATAAAGGTCTCAGTCTGGATTAATCTTAGTTAGATATTATTTCATAGAAAAGGAAAAGGGAAAATAATTACAGCCTTGAATAAGATAAAAGTTTATTTTCTTACTTCCCTTTTAACTTTAAATTGGGCTTCAAAGAAAGGCTGTTTAGGGTGCAACCAACCTCTATCCATCAACATGGTCATCTTCACTGTTGCTGGAGATCCTAATGGCTAAGGGAGCTCTGCTAACCCAATAGCAGAAAGAGAAGACACAGGAGTCATTTTTCCCAGTTAAGTTCGCCCATAGCACTTTGCTTTTGATAACTAACTTACATGCCCATACTTGCCCGCAGGGGAAGTGAGGCTTGCTATATTACTGAGCAAAGTTTATCATTCTGTTAACAAGAAAGGGAAAAGGGATACTAAAACTCTCCTGATGGGTCCTGACCTCAAGGAACTAAAAGATTATTTGGGAAAGAAATTTAGTAAATGGATGCACTAGCTTACTAATGTTGCACCAATAAATAATTATACACTAAAGCTCCTAAAATACTATGAAGTTGTTACACTACAGATTTGGAGGCCTGATCCAGAAATGAGCTCCACTGGTTTAATAGCAAAAAGTCAGAAGGGCTACATTCACTCTGGAAATTCTAGAATGGAATCCATTTCCTTCCCTTTTCAACATCTAGAGGATGCATGCATCCCTTGCATTTTGGCCCCATTCCTTGCTTTTTGAGACAGAAAGGTTGCATCTGTTAGTCATTTTTCCATTGTCACATCAAGTGCATTGGTGGTATAGTGGTGAGCATAGCTGCCTTCCATTGTCACATCAGCTTCTGATTCAAGTAAGCAAGAAATAGTTTCCATTTATTTTAAAGAACGCATGCAATTCTATTGCATCCATTCAAATAATATCCACCATCCCAAGCTTCATAACAGAACCACATAATTTGCCAAGTAGAATAGCATACACAGAAGTTCCAGAAACTAAGATGTGGACATCTTTGAGATAGCTTTGTTTCAGTCCACCAAAATAGATAATTTAAACATTATATAATAGAAACAAAGACGAAATAAGTGTAGGTTAATACGCAATACAGCCCAGCTTCAACAGTAAGCATTATTTGTTTGGGGACACACTGAGTATAGAATGAAGGCTTCATAAAAAGATTTACAGCAAATTTATATTTGAAGGAAGGAGAAGAGAAACTTGAGAAAGTTCTTAAGTATCATACCAAGATACTGGACATTAACACACGGAGTAGGGAAGTATAAGTGATTTTTGATTGAAGGAGTAACAATAAATCTAGTGAATGAGGAAGATAAATCTGCTAACGTGAATATAAAAGAGAACAGTTAACAGATTAAGAGGCTGCCACAGGATTTATGCTGAAATGGAAAGATTTCCAATTAGGCTAGATAAGAGAAGAAAGGATATAATAGATAAGGAAAAGGCAGACAGCTTAAAATTGATTCTGAGGTTTTAAACATGAGCAAACAGGGAGAATGACAAAGAGAAACGAGGCACAAGGTAGGGAAAGCAACTTGGGAATGCAAACAGATATTTCCTCACCAGCCAAGCTGTATATTAGAGAGCTGCTGGGAAAACCCACAGAAAACAAACTAATAAAACAAAAGCAAAACCTTGATTTTTTTTTCCACATCTAGATAATGAAGAACAGCTGTATTTTGCATCTCCTGTGAGCTGTTTGAAATTGTTTGATTCATAATATTGGGCTTCCTGCATTCTTTTCACCCTAAGATACATCTTTCTTTTCATCTTCAGATCAATCTTCCCATCAATACCAAAGATATATTGCTATGGACTGGATGTGGTTTGCCTCCCAAGGGTTCACATGTCAGATGCTTCTTCTCATTGTAGTGGGTTTGAGCTGGTGCAGCATTAAAGCAGTGGTGCCTATGGCAAGATAATTAGGTCATTGGAGGTTGAGCCCTTAGAAGGGATTAATATAGTCTTAATGAAACTCAGTGCTTGCAAAAGAAAAAAGAAAGAAAAAAAAAAAGAGTACTACAAAACAATGATCCTGACCCTGAACCTCTGGTCTCTGATTTTGCCATTCAATTTCACCTGCCCTCACATCATGCCACCAGGATGCCCCCTACAACAGCTGTAACAGTGCCAACACCAAGATCTTGAACCCAACACCTGCAAGCTAATAGATTTGTTTTCTTTATACTTTACTCAGCCTCTAGTATATTCTTATGGCAATAGAAAATTGACTGTGTACTCCAAAACCTTCAACTAGATAAATTTATACTTTACTTGGCCTCTTGTGTTTTGTTATGGTGATAGCAAATTTATTAACACAAATGTTAAGCCAACTTCACCATACTTTAAACTGAACATACTGAAAACTTCATTAGACACATATGATTAAAAAATGCAGAAAATAGTTACAAATCTGGCGTATCAAATAATATAGGAGTAGAATAATTGCTTTGTCATTGAAATAGGTAAGCTATTTCCTTATCGACTCTAGAATATTAATAATCTGACAAAAGTAGTTATATCAAGGATAAAGCACAGATACCTTGCTTGATAAGCCCTCAACAATATTTTTGAATTAAACTGCATTTTGCAAAATTTACTATGTCTCTAGAAATAATTTTAATATAATCAATTTCTAATGATTTCGAAGTTAGCTGCTTCCAAGATTATCTTAGAAATATGCTGGGTCTTCTAGCAATTGCAACCACCAGCTGACTGGGGCAACAGACTGTACCAGGCCCTGTGCTGGCAAGCACACACAAGAATCTGGTCTGGGATCACCTCAAACAAAGTTTCTTTGGGGATCTCCCCAGTCAAACTGCCGGACTCAGAACCCCAACCATGAAGAGAAGTACAGATTCCATGGTCTGACCATGGAGTGCAATTGTCAAAGCTGAGCCTACTCAAAGGCTCAGACGGAGCAGTGGACAGCATAGCCAGGTGCACATGGAGGATATGGCAGTGCATCAGAACCTGCAGAGGACACCTGGTATCACAACAGAGGATGGAGGACAGAACAAACTGATCATCTACCCCATCTATGTGTTGACAGTGAAAAATCTTGGCAGAAACTCTAAGGTGAACTATGTCAGCCAGTGGATTCTGGAGAGATTTCATCGTGTTTGGAATGGCGAGATTGGCAGCAATTCAGAACCGCGGAATTATCAAAACCACTTGAACAGGACCCTCAGAGCATGCCCCATATCGAGGACCTGGGATGGGTGGCAGGCTGGGTGAAGCTTCTCCCTTTATCTCCCCCTTTATCCCAGATACAGAAAAAAAAAAAAGGCAATAATGTGGGAAAAAAAGAGAAATATTTGGTGTAAAAAAAAAAATGCTGGGTGTGTCAGGTTTTAAAGTTCATGTGGGCCTTCAGACATGTTTAAAAGGACTTGCCCAGGAAGATCACTTACTGTTGACACAAAGATATTGATTTTAGACTAACAAGGACAGAATAAATAAGCACACCAATTATCCAACAAGCCACTCTTCTCTTACTTTCCAGGGTGGGAGTGCACAGGGTGACTCAGAACTCAGTCATTACCAGATAGGACCTCACATGTTGGCAGTGTATAGTAAGAAAACAAATTATTTTGGGCAGGAAAAGTGGAAATAAAACCATACATTTTGATAAACAAATGTGAAACATCTTTCCAGGAATTCTAAAATCGTTGATCAAGAACTATCATGCAACTTAGATCTTATTTTAAACAGAGTTCATAAGACAAAACAATCTGACCTATCACCTATAACAGAGTCCTTTACACTCTCAGGCTAATGCACTATGAAAAAATTAAACATTTCTGCATACACAATTAAATGGCAATAAAATATTTTCTGACCTATCTTTAGAGAATGTTAATTTGGGGATTCTGAATATGCAAGACAAGTTTCCTCACCCACTCAACAAATAAGCTGGCTTCTTTCCTGTTTCAAAGAGAAGGCTACTAGAGTCATAAATTTGGGCAAGTTATTAAAATTCCTTAGGTGCCAGTGTCCTTATTTTTAAAATTAAAGTAATAAGAATGCATTTTCCATGTAATTTTGGAACCATTTAAAGAGGTATTAAATGTAAAATATTTTGGTAGAAGTTTGAAAGATAGTACTCCACAAAAGATGGGGCATTACAACATGGAACCTTGAGGCAAACCTTCCCAAAGAATGGTCCCTTCCCTCACCCCCATTTCTGGCAAACAATTGAAAGAGAGGCAGCGACATTCAGAGGAACATAAAAACAAAGAATACATTTCTGTTCTCCTTTTACAGTGTTATTACGTTCAATTAGAATATCTGCTTCCACAGGCTTGGCCTTCAGCGTTCTTGCAGTTTTCCACCAGGCTGACAGCTGGGTGACTGCAGATTTGGAGCTCTGTGAAACATGTTTTAGCTGTCAATGTAAATGAGTATTTACCAGCTTATGTCTATGGCAGCCCTTTTGGCAGGGGGGCAAACAGGGGTAAATATTGGTTTTACTCTTTAAAATTAGAGGCTCTAATCATAATCCAGGAGCCCATATACCTTAAATGAGAAGATTAATTAATCATAGAGCCTCGTTAAAAGTCAAGCTACCCATTAGTTTAAACAGCTATCATATGAACTCCTAATTCATAAGCATTCACACATTCTAACAGGACTTATTTTTTTTAAGTTACAGTGGAATGACTAATCACTACTTAAGTGCAGATTATTCATTTTGGCTCTTATAAATTAGACAATGTGCTACTGGTCAAAAAGAGGAGAGTGATCATCTATCTAAAGAAAAATCTAGTTTGCTTTTGTAAACCTTTGTTTTTTTTTAAAGGAGTGAACTGTATTAGACCACAAATAATATCTATCTTAAATAGTCAAAACAAGAATGACTATGTAAGCAGAAAATGGTGAAGGTGGCCCATCTTATCCCGTGGGAAGAGATCTAGAGCAAGGTAATAAAATGCATCTCTTGAATCACAAATTAACTTATGATATATGTTTTATATATATCATAATCATACACGTAGACTATCATAACGAGTTTATACATACCTAGAATCAAAAAATACCAACATGAATCTGTACCTGCCCTGGACCACGCGTAAATTGTACTTATTTTTATGTAACAATTTGTTTCAAAAAAAGTGGTTTGGAAGGTAAATGTTGTTTAACAATTTGGGGAGTTGGAAATCTGGTAAAGACACAACTGAGTACGGCTTTTTGCTTCCTCACATTCTCTTCCCAAGGATGTGATCCACCTGTTGGCCTACGTTGTGGTCTCATCTAACAGCAGTGTCCTGGACATCTGGCCCAAACTCCAAATGGTTGGTGCATGATTCAGCCTTTTGTCAGCACGTATCCTGAGTTATCTGCAAGTTTGCCGTTTTTGTTTTTTTTTTTCTCAGAAAGCTTGTGGAAGAATGGAATTGAAAGACTTATATGAAAGGGGGAAAAAAAAAACAGAAATGCTAATAGGTTTTTCCCAGATCATGAATTTCCCATAAACTTTCTGATTACATTTTTTTTAATGTGCTGTATTTTTCCAAAGTGCACAATTATTTTGGGGATATTTTAAAATTTGAGGCATTTTTTAAAAACACTACTAGGGACCATAGATAATGTTAACATACTCTGTGCTTCTTGTATTGTAACAGATGATGCTTCAGTGTTTATTAGTACTGGTTACTTTGATCAGTTTAACATGGAATTGGCAATGCAGGAATACATGCATGCCTTTGTGTGTGTCAAATATACAAAAACTCAATTGCAAATAGACACTACTGAGGAAAAAGGCACATCTGCACTGAACAGGCATGGTCTTATTCCTCAAACAACTCTATTTCACACATGCATTGTATTAAATGATTAACTTATACCAGACGATGTGCACAGGTTGTATGCAATAGCAGGCCATGTTAGGCCAGGGACATGAACATCTCTTGGTATTTGCTATCAAGGAGGTGAGGGAGTAGCGTGC
Source organism: Ochotona curzoniae (assembly GCF_017591425.1). Classification (NCBI taxonomy): domain Eukaryota; kingdom Metazoa; phylum Chordata; class Mammalia; order Lagomorpha; family Ochotonidae; genus Ochotona; species Ochotona curzoniae. The sequence continues at coordinate 67,825,260 of NW_024466599.1, forward strand.
TAGAACAAAACCTCGAGTGATATCAAGGGACTGTTGTTTCTGAAGAAATGAGATGCCCAAACTGAACTGCTCTCTCATAATTTCACCCTGTTAGAAGTTAGTTATTTCTGCGATATGTTCCTGATGGGAGGAGTGTCATTTTAAGGGGTGCTGTCTTAGCAGAAGTATTCACACACTGCAATTTGCTTTAACATAATTCATGAAATATTCATATAACTAACACATAATAAACTGGGTATAGAGCATATTACCTTTTGAATTATTACTTAAATATTCACTTTTGAAATCATCATGAGAATGTATTCTTTTCAGCTTAGCCAGGACCCTTACCCCCATTGATTTCAGGTATTTCTTTGTCACTGTTTTATTCTACTCCCTTCCAGAAAATCACCGACCTTCTTTCTCTCCACATAATTTTAAGAATTTTATTTAAATGAAACCTTGCAGCACATACATTTTTTTTGGAAAAGCTGACACACAATAAACTCACAGCTAAAATGCTTATTTCATTCAGTATAATTATTTGAGATTAAGTCAACTTGATGAATAAATAGTTGGTCTTACTAAATATTATATAATTAAATGTATATATAAAATTTATCAAAATCTTATATACTGACATTTTCATGATTTTCAGTTTAAGCAATAAAGATGTTCTTAATAGTTGTTTACTTGTCTTTGTGTAAATATACGTCTGTATGAATATCTAGCAGATTGACTGTCTTATAATGGGTATAAAATTTATTTTTAAATAAATGGCCAAAATTTATTCTAAAATTGTTTCATTAGTTTATAATTGCAGTAACTGTATGAGGGATCCACTTACTCAAATCCTTGACACTATCCAATAGGTTTTGTATTAAAAATTTGGCCATGCTATCATAAGACATATTGGTATAATGTTGTGGTTCTAATTTGATTCGATTATGTCCAAAAATTGTGAGCATTTTTAAACGTGTTTATTTGTAGTTTGTGCATTGCCTTTGTGAAATGCCACTGAAATTTGTCAACTTGCTTATTTTCTTATTACTCTGTTTCTCTTTCCTGACACATATTGCAAATATTTCTTTAAATCTGTGGCTTACATTTTCAAATGTTTCCCTTGAAAAACAAAAGTTTTTAATTTTGATTAAGGCCAATTTATTATCATTATCCATTACAGTGGCATATATTCTTGTGTCCTACTGAAGAAATCTCACTTGGCATTTTCTAAAATTTTGCCCATTCACACTAACCTTTCAGTCTACAAGTAATTTTGTATCAATAGCTGTCTAACAAGGGAGGTTAAATTTAAAGCTAACTTTTTTGTAATAGATAATGAATAATATTATCATTATTTCTTGGAGAGATTATGCATTTCCCCAGCGACTTTTCTTACTAGTGTTATTTCAAATAAATTAACTATGTGCATATGAGGTCTATTTTTTTATCTTTAAAACTACACCACATTGCTTTCACCTATATGGATTACATTAAAAGCTCCCTGAAAGTCTGTGCAAGTTCTGTGACTATTCTTTGCAAAATTGTTCAGTTACTCTATGCCTTCTGCATTCTGTAAGTTTAATTTGTCAATTATTTAAAAATCTGTTGAGCTCCTGCATGGGATTGAATTGACCATGTAAATCCCTTGATGGCTAATTCATATTTTAACTGCAGTGCCTCTCCCACACCATTGACATAATACCATATGCTTCTGCATTTATTTAAGTCTATTAATTTCTTGTGGCAACATTTATTTATTTCAATCTATTGTATTTGGGTGCCAATAATTAGCTGTATTCCTATGCATTTCAGAATTTTAGTAGTATGATTTTTTTAAGTCCCAACTTAAAATTATTTTTAATGTTTGAGTACAAGAAATAAAAAAATTGTTCTTTGATTTGCAGCCTCTAAAATGGTAGTTGGGGTGGCATTGAACTATGGTTGTTTAAGTGCCACCTAACACCAGCATCCCCTATAAGCACTTGTTCATGCCCTGGGAGCACAGTGGAGGGTAACACAAGCTCTTGGGCCTCTGTCCCCATGCTGAAGACCTAGAGGGAGCTCTTGACTTTAGTTCAGCTCATCTCTGGTCATCAGGGCCATCGGGAGGTGAGCCAGCAGATGGAAGACATCTCTCTGTCTCTTCTTCTCACTGTGTAACTCTGTTCTTCAAATAAAAAGACATTTTTTAAAGAAAGGTAAAATGATTACAAATTATCCTAACATCCAAGTGTTGATGCATCTGTATATTTCTGGTTATACCAAATCTTAGTTCTATGAACATGAAGTGGAAAACAGACTATGCCTTCCCTAGATTCTTGGCTCACTTAATGATCAGGTAACACATACTTATTTTTTGAACTGCCAATGACACAATCTGATGGAACTGTCAATGACTATAATTTGGCTAATTAGTGGATCAGTGATATTTCCATTTTTTCTTTGTTGGACTTTATTACTGTATTAATCCTATGATTAAGAAGTAAATAGGAAGTATGCTATTGTAAAAATTAAAGGAAAAATGACAGAAAAGTATGATAGAAGGCTAACATAGGGCAGGGAAGCAATGTTATCTTAGAAATGTATAAATGAAGTAGACAAAATCTGTTCTGTTAATATTAACAAACACTTAAATACATACACACAGATATCTAACCACTAAATTACTCTGTCATGGAAAACAGAAACATAAACAGAACATATGGCTGTATTTTCAAGGGGCTCATGCTACAAGCCTCACCAGTACTCACTCAAGTACTCATCAGTCTATACTGAGGTATAAACACATGAAGACTCCAGGAGTTATCCACATGTATACACAAACAAGCTCACACACAGCGGACAGAACAAGCCAAGGAGCAATGTTTGAAAAAGCTTTTAATTTTTTTAGCAAAACATCTTCCCTTTTGCAGAAAAGACGGCATATGAAATGGAGAGACAGACAATCCAGAGACCATAGTTAAGCCACATTGCTATGCTGAACCATGTTTTTTAAGCATTAGGATAAAAAGTACATGTATAGAAAAGGATTTCTCATTATGTAGTATCAAGTATCCATAAAAATTCTAGTAAGGAAGCTAAATGCAATGAGCACTTCATAAATATCTCTGCTCTTCAAGGTTCAATATCACATACTTTTGTTGTGCATGCCAAATTTCAATATTAAAGAAATACTAACTATATCTAATTCACCAATTTTAATGGTGACCCACAAAAGAGAAGGGACAACATAAAAAGGTATGTTTGTGCCTATAGAAAACATTCATTTTCATTTTGACATTAATTAGGAAATGATTTTCCCAATTTCCTTTATATCTACCAGATTCAACATTAGCAAATTGATAACATGAGATTATGACAAATTCATACTTATCTGCAGTTATGAAATCTAAAAAAGTGTGAAAATGTAAAGTGTTTCACAATTCTTTAAACAACTAAACAAAACCAATACTGATTTACCCCTTTACAATCCCAACCTAATGAATTACTCATCTATTTTGCTGTAGAAATAGGAATATATTATAGGATGTTATCTCAAATACTACAGGAGCAGTTACTTGTTTCCAAAATTGCAGTGTGTAGCCATAATAGTTTTTCAGTATCTTTAAAATTCTGCTTTTTGAAATACTTTGGACCCTACAAGTTTCAGATAAGAGATTTTGATTCCATAATACATGTGAATGGCAACTCTTGAACTCCACTTGCTTAGTAACATTTTTTTTAAAATGAGCTTTTCTAGAAAATTATTCAATAAAATCCATGTTAGATTTTTATTCTCATTGCTAAATAAGCTGTGATCCAAAGATAATTTATCCTATTAAATCCTTTAGAATTACTTATCGGTCTACCAAAATAAATTACTCATAAATTCAGTCTGTATCATATTCTTAATAGTAATTTGTAGTCTCCCAGTTCACTTGGGCTTATGTTCAATTGGTTTATTATCAATAGCTGTTCTTTTTTTCATTATGTGGCAAATAGTCATTTTGGTGAATTGTTATTTATTTGTTTAGGGTGTCCACATGTGGGGACCAGAAGCAAAGTGATTTTAGATCAGGAATTATACTTCTGACTTAGCCAATGACTTTTGACAATGAGACAGTCTCTGACACAGTATCATAGACTGGCACTGCGGGCTTTGAAGAAAGCAAATGAATATCGATTGTGCTGCTGGAGATGACACATCTCAGGAGGATCTCCAGTGTTTGCAGAAGACAGAAACTAAGAAGTGATGACACTGACATCACAGTGTGAATAAAAATGCTGCTGCCAGTTGTCAAGGAGAGGGGTTGCTAACCGGTAGTGTGCCCTTTGTGAGTGTGAGCTGTCTTCATCAGAGATCTGAGATTTAAATGTGTTGTCCTCCAGACCCACAGATTTCAAAGCCCTGAAAACTCACCTGGGAAACACAGTACTGAAAAACGTATGTGAGGAAAGAAAACTAAGTGACTTTGTTCAACATCCCAATCAAAATCTAACCTTGCAATGATGCTTAAATTCACAAATATTTTTAATGACTTTCCACACAGCATCACTCAGTTTTGAAATGGCCAATTAGGTAAAACAGATAATATAGGTCCCTGTTTTCCTGGTTATCCTTTCCTTGAAGTGTAATAGCAATTACAATTTTCTAAATAGGATTGATTAAATGTGAGTCCCTAAAACATGGGCCATAGGAATTGATATTCCATTCTCTGACAACAGTCCCATGGATAATGAGCAAAATGAATAAAACTTAAATTTTCCCCTAATTCATTTTGTGCTGAAAAAAATGCAAAAAGACTTAACTACAGATAACAAAACTCTTAAAATTAACCCTATACTATAACTTAGGCTACCAGCATTTCCAAATGACCTGATTCTTTTGTGTATGTTGTCTAGGTAAATCTATTTTTCAATCAAATGTTCAAGATAAAAGGTAAATTCCAGTGACAACTCTGAGACCTCAATATAAACATGGCTCACCCTTTATGGTTTCTTGTGTGGTTCTGAATCCAGAAGCAGCAGCAGCAGCACTGCCTGGGAATTGGATAGAACCCAGTACTAGTACACACACACACACCCCTAGCTAAGGGACACCAATTCTAAGGCTGGAAAAAAACCTTCTACATACTACATAAAATTGTATCTAAAGTGTGAGAAGTACTGGCTTGCTTGTATGAACAAAGTACAGGTCAGAAATCAACTGGCTGAAACACTGCTGGATTAGTCAAAGTTCTCTCTGCATAAAAATGCACAGCGTATTGACTTCTTAACTGAAGCCTACTTGCCAAACTTCCTCGAGTCAACAAGGAACAGGTCCCTCACAGAACCCCCTGGCTATTGTTCTCACAATTATACATTTGGAAGACAAGTTTCAAAAAGGACAAGAACATCAGGATACACTTAAATAGAATAATGGACTTAAGACTGCGCAAAGGACTATATTATTGTAACAATACATGGGAAATCAATGTATGTGTTGTGGGGGGGAATTTGGGGAAGGGCCAGGGAAATCCCAGAGCCTATGGAATGAAATAGCATCATTAAAATATTTTTTTAAAGTGTAAAGAAGGACAAGAACTCTGGAGAAGGGCTCTATCACTACAGGAAAACAGATGTGTCATCACTAGGGTTGCAGTACTGGAGAACAAAGTGGCTAGGCAGAACCAAGAGCTCTATCACACATCTAGATGAGCATTATACTTGTTCATATCACATTTACCGCCACGTAAAAGTCCACTGGCACTTAGAGCCTATCTTCCACATACCAAAGAGAGTGAAGTACCATAATCTAATATTCTCCATGACCTGGGTCCAAGCTGGTAGTCAGAGGAAAACAGTGTCACAATACTCAAGATGAAATCAAACTCAAGCTGGCAGATGTCACAAAGTGAGTGAGCCCCATTTAGTGGATAGTTAATCCTATGCCCAACCTTGTCTGTCTTACGTTTGCTCTTTTTCTTAGCAACATTTCTTTATATCTGACAAGAGCTGACAAACTTGCATTCGGCAGTGAAGAGGGTCAAATCACCCTTTCACTTCCAATGAACAAGTAAAATTCAGAGTAATGGAACTCAGTGAGAAGTGGTATTGTGTGGCCTGGTCCACAGCAAAGAGCAGGTCAGATTCCAAAAAACAACCAGGAACTTACTCCACACCAGGTACATGTTTGCTAGACAAATGTCAGATCCTCCCTACGTGAAACATGGTTAACGCTGACCCCGGAGAGCAGGAACACTGGCCCTACCATGAAGGTAAAGATAGGAAAGAGGGAAGCAATTCAAAAATCAAAGCAGCATTGCACCATTTCACATGAGAACAGTACTACAGCAAAAGAAACCGAGACCACAATCACAATGTCAAAACAGTGAAAGTGTGATAATAATGAGACTTATAGATAAGGAGAGTAAATATCTGACATTAGACAGGTATTCAAATGTGGGATCCAAATCAAGCTTTCTCAAAAACTAAGGGTGTAAATTTTAAAATACAGGCAGGATATTGATATACACTGTACAAAGTTGAAGTATCAGTATGAAATCATAAAGAGAAAGATTTTATTCTCCCATTAAGTGTGTCAATACCAATCTTTTGGCTAGTACAAACATTCATACATACTACTGTAACACTGTGTTCTTTATTTTCTTTTAAAGGAAATCTGTGGTCCTAGGAAAGTGAGTATTTCCTTGCTCTAGTAAGGAGAAAAATGAAGAGTCTGGAATATCATATTGCTGTGATAGAGCAAAAATCACAGATTTTTGTGTTAGACCTTTATGCTTGAAAAGGTTGAAAGAACCTGAAATAAAGGAACTCCCAAGGGTCAATTAGATAATTTGATCTTTCAACCCAATTATCTCGGAAAAAAACTGTTAGTAAAACAGTATGTAATATATAATCCACGAAGGAAAGAAAGACTGAAACTTCCAAAACACATGCAGAAGGCTATGCAATTCAGGCTGGGAGTATATTCTGTTCACTTACTGGTTAATAATTAGGTCTACAATCTCAACTGTACACTCCAACGCATACACATTAACATAAGCATCAAACACTTACACAATGTTTCTATTTAAATAGTAAGATCCTGAGCCATGGAATTATGAGGAAATATTATCTAAACTCATATCATTATAAAACAGAGAAAAGTATGTGATGGCTGAGATAGAATGTTTTAACAAAAGGTCATTAACTTGAAACTTTTGTTTTCAAGAGCATCGTTTTCCTGTATTCACGAAGGCCACTACTACAATCAATCATTTTGAAACTGTCCTTGATCTGTCAGCCAGATTAAACAAATACTATTTCTCTGTTGGGGGTAGATTATTATAATATTGAATTCACTTACACATCTACACATACAATAAATTGATCTGATGGCAATACTGCAGCACTAGATTTTTGCAAATACCATTAAAATAATCATATTTATAACTTTTCTTCTTAGGTATTGGAGATACCTAAGTGTGTATCATTCATGATCTTTTAAAAAATTTTATTGGAAAATCAGATATACTGAGAGGAGGAGAGACAGAACGGAAGACCTTCCATCTGATGACTCACTCCCTGAGCTGATGCAACAGTCAGAGCTGAACCAATACGAACCCAGGAGCCTCTTCTGGGTCTCCCACAGAATTGCAGGGTCTCATGGCTTTGGGCCATCCTTGACTACTTTCCCAGGCCACAGGCAGCGAGCTAGATAGAAAATGGGGCAGCCAGGATTAGAACCAGCATCAATATGGGATCTATGCAAAGCTTTAGCCACTAGGCTACCATACCTGACCCTATGAGTGTTGTTGGTGTTGGTGTTGTTGTTTTAAGATTTATTTGTTTTCATTGAAAAGGCAAATTTACAAAGAGAAGGAAGACAAAGATCTTCCATTCACTAGTTCACTCACTAAATGGCTACAACAGCTAGAGCTGAACCGAGCCAGGCCGAAGCCAGGAGCCAGAAATTTTTCACCAGACACAAGTTGGGAGCTGGATGGCAAGTGGAGTAGCTGGGACACAAACTCATGCACATGAGCTCCTGGTGCTTGCAAGGAGAGGATCACTCAGTTAAGGTATCACACTGGGCCTCATTTACTAGTTTTTATAGGTCCAAACTAACAACTTCAAGGAAAGTATTCAGGTCCTCAAAATTAGTTTCAATTGGTCATTCTTCAGGGTGATGTTGAAAGCTTTAAAAGTTAGAGATTTTGACAGTTTTTTTTTTAGTTTACTAGCATTTATATCTAGCCAATTTGATAATCAGTTTGAATAATGGAAAAATGATTAATAGGCTATAAAGTTAATATATTTTAATTGTTTAATTATTATTTACTAAAACTACAAAACCCAATTCACTGACCATAAATCAAGCCACAAAGTGTGGAAAATTTTCAAGGCAAGAAAAGTCCTTGGGAAATAAATAGCTTTCAACAGATCTAAATCATGTAGAAGTCTGCACATCCTTGTAACTTATTCTTTAAAGGAGACAGCAATGCAGAAAAAGGTTTTTAAAAAAATAATTCCTCAACAATGTTCATCAGAACAATAGCCAGAAGCCCTGAGTGGGCCTCAGAAACAGAACACTAAACTGCCTTCAGGACACAGAAGGGGAGCTCTCTCTGGTCCTTACTTAGTTTCAACTTCGGATTCCCTCCCTCTCTTGCAATGACCATCAGGATCACTCCGGAAGCCCCCCAACCCCCAAAAAATAAAATTAGATTAGATAGACAGAGACCAATAAGGAAAACTTAGAGCCAAGCAGGAAACAACCAGCTTAGACTCCCATATACCTTACTAGATAGGACACAAAGATTAGTTTACTCCTCACTAAGGTATTAAATATTTCTCCACACACCCCTCCTAAAACTTTTCTACACCTCCATTGTTAACATGTGCCTTGTTAGAATTATAAGCCTGTTTGGACTATCCTAAAATTCACCAAGTTCAGTAAAATTTATGCTTTAATGCTATAAATTACTAAATATAAAAATGAAAATAGATACGAAACAGCCAAATAGTACCCTATAACCATTTTAAAAGGTGTATAACAGACGGTTCTATATAAACTAAAATTGAAATGTTGATGAAGTAGCCACAAGATGTGGTTAAGAACTTGCATTTTCTAACACACTAGTTACTCAATACCATGTCAATTAACTCCTTAATGTTGTAAATTGTTGTTGATGTAATGTTGTGGCTTTTCAATGGACAGGATGATATTCTGCCAGCTCTGCTTTCAAACCAGAGATGGTCTCCCCAAGAAACTGTTGAATTTATCTGGACAATAAGATGCTGGACTCTATGCATGGTACATGTTTGCAATGAAGGAATCATGACTGAATCTGAACTGTAATACTGCAACAATGTGGAAGAATCCACCATATGGGGAGAGCATGGGGAGGGATTGGGAATATCCCAGAGTCTATGAAACTGTGTCATAATATAAAATGAAATTAATTAATTTAAAAAATACTAAACAAATTAAAAGTAAAAATTAAAAAATAATAATTCCATAAAAGTGATAAACGGATCTTTTGGCTCTTAGAGTAGACTATGTCAAAAGTTTGAAAAATGTATATATAAAATATTTTACTCCCTAACAATGTGGGACAAAGGAAATGTTGCTGTACTTGCTGGCTGGTTTACTGAAACATCCATCATATGATGATGAATTCTTAATAAATTTGCACACTGAAATAACTAGATACTTTTATAGCAATTTTCATGTAAACTATATTTGCAGACAACAGGAATTCTGAAAAATAAAATTGTCTCTTAAAGCAAATATACTCTCCTAGACTTCTGAGTCATGAAGCTTGAAGAAATACTAGAAATACTAGTATAGAAAGTATACGAGGCCTCATAATTCTTATAACCTTATTTAACAAATAGCATTAATGAAAACAAGTAATATTTTAATTAATGTGCATGGATACATAACGTATCCATGTTCTAATAATCAGAGAAGACCACATCAAAGACACATGATTCCTTGTCTCTCTCTAGCAGAAGTTCTCATTTTGATTTACACTGTAACTTAGCTCTACTGACAAGGTGGGGGTGGGGAATGTAGGAAGGCCTACTGTGAGACAATACCTAATTTTGAATGAAACTGTAAGTTTTCAATATTATATGTGCTTTCTTTACAGCTTAGCTGTCCTGAATTACATGGAAAACTTCCACCAGCAAAGCAAATGATTATGACAGAAATAATCTACTGGAAGCATGACACTGAGCTTCCTCCAAGCACCAAGCCTCTGTATTATTCATTCGATTTTAGTCTCCAAAATATTCCATGAAATTGCTGGAAAAGGCCACACAATCCCCAACTTTCTATTGAAAATCAAGTTGGGTGGTGTTCGGTGAATGTCTCAATGGTCACTGCATTCAAAATAAACATGTAGCAAGCCCATTTAAACAAAGGACAAAGTGGTAAACCTTAGTACTTGTAGGGTTTATGAATGAAATGCACTTTTATTATGTGTGTGTACAGATACAGATTATAGATATACTGCGTATTTGACAAACTATATGTTCTGTTCAGGCCAAACATTATGGTTAGCCTTTTCACAGCTGGATCACCCTACATGCTTCAATATTTAATGTTATTTTAAATGAAGTTTATGAAAAAATTGTGCTCTTATATGGTAGTACATAAAAGAAGGGTTTTATGGACCCAATGAAAGGGTTTCAGTCCCCCCAGGTCCATAAGTCCTTCTCTACAAGTTACTGTCTGTGGTCCTATCACAAAAGAAAACCGAGTAGAACTACATGTTTGCTGAAACCAGTTTCAGACACTTAGCTAAACTTCTCGAATGATCCACACAAAAATAGCAACTGCTTGAACACCTCACGTCACTGCCTTTAGATTCCTCTTTTGGATATCCTCCTGCCACAGGCCTTCATGTTCCTATCAAACATCCACAGCGACCTGCTGCTCTTCTACACTTCATGCTGTGAGAACCAACAGTTATTACAGCTTATCCTTTTTCCATTACTTACATCAAAATCTTTATATATTCCAAAGTGTAATTCCATCTTAGCCTTCTTATCTATATGGAACCACTGATTGTAAATAGCATAATATAAACTAGGATATTCTTTCCATATATTTAAAGTTAGATATGCTTTGTAGCACACATTCAAATTGTTACTGGGTAATGCTCCTGCTAACGTGAAGACAGAGCCAAAACTAAGAGTCAAAGAATGACAGCTTAAGTTTAGGTCAGCAATGAAGGCAAATATTAGTCTTCACTCATCAAAATATCCAACACTTTGTTTCGTGTTATGAAACAAGACTATGAGTATGTGATAGAGTTGGCTACCACGTCAGAAAGAAGCCAGGCTCAGAGACCTGCTCATTCTTTCAAAGTTTAATTATGACAGCTATAATTACCTGCATTCCAGGTCTCAGTGAAGGCTGTAAGCTTTACTGAAAAGACAAACTTTGAACACAGAAATCTAAGGCTGCTGAAAGACTCTAGCCGATTGTTCTCTAATTTCCTCCCACCCTTAGTAGATAATGCTCAAAAGAGAAGTAGGAAGCTAGCATCTTTCCAAATCATACACATGTAAACTACAGGCTTACATAGATATTTGGGCTCATATACACACATGCACACACATATGTGCTCACCCACACAACCTCATACAAAAACAAGCAAGCTCTGTCTTTTTTTTTTAGGCATATAAATTCCTTAAAGTTACACAAATTTTTTTTCTTTAAAACTTGGACAGGAACAGCTGCAAGAATTTCAAAACAAAAATGTATTTGTCATTGTCAAACTTGTTTACATGAATCAAACAACAATGTCATCACAGAAGGGGCATTGTCATCTATTTTCCTTTTTTCCCTCTCTTTCAAGCTTGAAAACAAGCTCTGTGGTATTGAAAATGCATTCGTTTGCTGAAGGGTAACTTTTTTCCCCCAGATGGTAGGTAGAATTTGATGACATCCGCGACTCGGGTAATTTCAACTCTGTAAGAGACGATGCACCTCTGTAAACGGATGTGAGAAGGGAATGCAAAGATAGGATGTTTATACAAGAGTTTAAGTACTTTTTCAGCCTGGCTGACATTTCATATATATTTCTTTAAAAGCACAAATAAATCATATATGCAGTTTCACCAGTCACTGCTGCATGATGGTTATTAATTTACTATTTCTGAGGAAAAAATACTTTTATCACTTTGAATGCAAAGATGTGCCGTGTCATGCCTCAGTTTTCCAGTTTTTATAAAAGCTGTGATAATCTAGAGGAGATTCAAAGAGGATTTATCTCCCATAAAGTCTGAATGGCGTAAAGCCTAAAGAGTCATCTCTTTTAAAACCTCCAAAACATACCAGATTTTATTATTAATACGCCTCTTCCAGACCTGCCCTACAAGTGATACTTAAGGATGTTCTCTTGACAGAGAAAAGGAATGGAATCCACCAAAACCAAAGGCAAATGTAAAGAACATCCCAGTAAAATAACAACAGAAGACTAAAACAATGAGCAGCCCATTGCTAAAATGATAGGACCAAATTACCACCTGATTTATATTAAGCCTGAAATGTAAATAGCTTAAACCCATCAATCAAACATTATAGAAGAGTAGACTGGATTAAAAAGCAAAACCCATCATCTGTTGCCTACAAGATACACATCTCACCAACAAAGATCAGTGGAGACTGTATCTCATGAATTTTGATGCTTTTATTTTCATTTCTTTGAAACTCATAGGACACTGTGGCATCATTTTCTTCAACAGTGTTCTTGCTTTTCATTTCTTCAATGACATATTAGTCATCCAGGAGCATGTTATTTAATTTCATGGCATTATAAATTTCTATTTTCTTCCTGTTGATTTTTTTTTTGTGGCTTCATTTAAGGGGATGTATGGTAACTATGTGATGGAGACTATCATATCCAGATGTGAGGATACTTTGCAGCATGCAGCTCTACTTCCAGATCAAAGATGGACTCCCACTGAAATGGTTAAATATATCTTGACAATAGGATGCTAGACTCTGCCATCGTCCATACTTAAAATGTCATGATACACTGCAATAGCAGAATGATGGATTTATGACTGTTTATGGAGGACTATACTATTGTGATAATACAGGGAAAATCATTAGGGACGAGGGGGTTTTGGGGATTGGGTAAAGGAAATTCCAGAGCATGTGGAACAGTTCATAAAATAATTATTTTTAAAATGCACAAAAAATTGATGTTGACAACAGAGACTCAGATGTTTGTAGAAATGATGGTTGGAGTGGCATAATTAAAAGGAGGGTAGGGTTATAGCTCAGTTTTATAAACATGATTTGAAATAAACCAGTTCAAAATTATCATTTCTTTTACCAACTATTTTAATATTGCTGAGCTCAATGTGTCAAAATCGATATAAATAGCATTTTTGTATCAATATAAAAATTTAAAAAGTTACTTTGTTACTAACCAGTTTTCTGATCTCAGATAAAAATAAACTTAACAACTGTAGTATATTTTATATTATAAAAACACTTTTGCATTCTTCTTCTTTTAGCATGCTAAGTATTTTATTCAGTGAAAAGAATTTATTAATAACTGAACAAAAACAATGTTTCTAGTTACAGCTCTTTTCCAAACACTGGCCATGACATTCTTATTCACTGTCTGACAACCCTATACATACAGAAATTGAGTTAGGGAGTTAGGCAAGTCTCCACTTACATTTACAATTACATTTATACATACATATGGGTTTGATCTGTTTCACTGTTAGAACTAACTTGTTAGAAATAAAGGAGTTTGGATAAAATAAAATTGAGGGATCTGGGTGAGTTTATTTTGAACAATGTACCAATATATCAACAGGGAAAGGAGGTAAGGGGCATATGGAGACTCTATTACTACCACCTCAGCATTTTCGAAGTAAAATGTTAAAGAAAATCAAGACAGCATTAATCAAGGTTCTTGGTTGTAATCAACAGAATCCATCTTAACTTTAAGCCAGAAAATAATGGAGAGACACTGGAGGGCTCATTAGAAATTTGGGGGAGCTAGAGAATTGGGTCTGGTAGCTATAGAGCCAGGATCAGTTCCCAAACTGATTGTTAGGACCGCCCAACACAGACCTTTGTGCTACCTGCATTGAGCACAAGCTTCACAGTTGTCACGATGCTTGAAACAGGACCTCCCTCCCCACGCTGCTCTCTAGGGTGCTGTGTATTTCTCTACCAGCCTCATCTACACGGGTGCTGAGCACAGCTCCTCCTCTGCATCACTCTTTTTTAAACTAAGACTTCTAATGATCTGTAATTGGAGCTACTTAGCTCTTATTCTGTCACAACACAAAGGAAAACTGGGAAAGCACATCTCTGGCTTTCACCAAGGCAGACAACAGTTAGATGGGTACACTGCACACACGTAATGGAGATGTTCAGTAAACACCACTAAGCAGACAGCACATGTAAGACACTGACCTCATACAGGTTCCATATGTTAGAGTACCCTAATTATTGTGTACACTGTTGACAAATTCACATCACCATTATGCATACGCATATACTGCTTATTTTAACTTAATTGGTCTTAACCATTTTTTTCCTTTTCAGTCATTATTTTATATACTAAATAATCACATTACAAGAAACCTTACCCAAAACTCTAAGCAATAGTCTCAAATGTCATACTATCTATCCAAGTAACACTGAAAGCCCCAGCAGATTTATACATACCATCTCTCTGATTCCAACATCGCATTTCCTGACAAGGTAGGAACATATCTCTTCTAGAGATGTTCTAGTTCCTTGAGATGCCAAGATACTCCGTAGGGGTTATTTGCTTTTCAGTCTGTATCTATAGTACTGACAGTTGTTAATCTTCAATGTGCATAAACTTTATGCATTAAATCTAAAACTATAGTCTACTCTATGTAAATATTTAAATAATCTACTCTTGAGGCTCTTGTGGGTTTATTTTATCTTGAACTGATATTGAATAATTTATGCATCAGTCATGAGAAAAATAAAGACACTACATAGTATATAGAGCAGACAAATTCTAAAGAGATTATCTAAGACTTATGTCCCACACACAAACATTCAGCTACTTTATTGCTGAAACTTGACCAAACAGTCTGAAGTGGCCCCAACCACACAGCACAGAAACAGATTCATCCTCCCTGCTGTGGTGAAGCATCCTGGTTCAGTGAGGTATGTGTTGCTCTAAGTGATTCATGAAACTCATTAGGTTAAATCAACTTCAGGAAGTAACACATTTTAGTTGAGTTTTATCCACATCAAACTAATTTGGTTCTTTAAAAATTAATCCTGAAGATCTGCAAGGGATGAGAAAAAAATAGCTAAATGGAGCTGAAAAATACTTGCGACTTTATAAAACAGACCATTATTTCCATTTTAAAAAGCTGTATAATCCTTAACTCTGAGACACTTGCCTCAACTTGTCCTCTGTTCTCTCTCATTTGAAGAACTGACTCAACACTAGGATACATTCTCAAGAACTTGTCATAGTGTGATCCCCAGGAATTAAAGAAGAAACAGTTAATCCCTCTACGTAAAATTACTTGGTCACAATATAAATTAGGTAACCAGGAAGATTGACCAGAAACTATGACTTTAGTGGGTAGTAACATTTTATTACTAGATATATTCTGCCATGGGCATGGTAAATGGACAGAGGTCCCTTATTTATGCCTTTATGGCAGTAAGAGGTAAATCATGACCTCTGTTAAAAAAAAAAAAAGTAAGCCAGATTGAGCTGTATTAACATCACAGCTTACCAACAAAACCCAACTGTGTGGCAAGGCCATTAGCACTGTTGTCTCATCATCATCTAACGCACTCAAACCCACTATACAAGGGAGATGTGTTCCCTTACTTAGAAAAACGGCCCTCAGAACACAGCAGTCACTGGAATGTACCCTGTACAAGACACAGAAGACCTAAAGGTCCATTAGCATAGGTATCTGTTGCAATGCAACACCTAAACCAGATATAAATGGGGACACAAAGCTTTACTAAAAACCATACTAAGTAGATAAATGATATAAGGCAACTGATTTTGGGGGGAGTGCTCTTAATTCCTTAATTCTATATATTTTATTTTAAAATTTTTTTTTCCACAATTAGTTTTATAGGTACCAGGATTCCTCTCTTTCATCCCCATATTTCTTTCTACTCTCCACTCCACCCACCACCCCCCCCCCTTGATTAGAGCTGTATGATCCTCCCGAAACAATTTCAACAAGTTCAGCATTCTGCTACCTGCATGCACCATAGCACTATATGCATAGACAGAAACAGATAATCTAGCATCATATTATTGAGGTGTATTTAACTGTTTCACTGGGTGTCCTCCCTTTATTTGGAAGTAGATATACATACTGCAAGGTATCATCACTTCCAGATATTCTAGTCTCCATTATACAGTTCATCTGTAAGAACACACACATATGTATATACATATATGAATATATGAATACTTGTCCACCTATATATTTGTTTTGTATTTTGCATGAATGTTGCTTTGTATCAGAGACAACATATGATATTTGTCCTTTGGGGATTGGCTTATTTCACTGAGCCTAACGATCTGTAGTTGGGACCATTTGGTTGCAAATGGTAAACTTTCATTCTTTTCAATGGTTGAGTAGCATACCATGGAGTTGATTCACCAGTGGATTAAGAAACTCCATTCGCCTTTCCATGGGCATCTGGGTTGTTCCTATGTCTTTGCTATTTTGGAATGTGCTGCTATAAATATACAATTGCAGGGCACCTTCCCATATGCAGATTTCACTTCTTTCGGATTTATTCCCAGCAGTGGGATAACTAGGCTATGGGACAGACTTGCACACCGACTTGCATAGTTGCACTAGCCTACATTTCCACCAACAATAGAGAAGGATAACTTTTTCTCTACATCCTCACCAGTAGTTGTTGTCAGTAGATTTCTGAGTGTAGGCCAATTTCACCGCAGTTATGTGGAAGTTCAGTGATTATAAAACTTTTAAAATGAGTAATGGGACCAAGCCCTCCTATGGCTGGAATTCTCACAGCTGTCTCTGCCTCTGTGACCTATTTGAACAAAGTCTAGGAAGAAGAGAAACAATCTGGAAAGAAGAAACAACGTGAGGATAACCAGCTGCTTCATGCAGTTATTTGCCATTAAAATGACCAAAAAAGCCAGGAAAATCCTGCTGTTTGCATCTGCTAACAGCATCTAGCTAATAGCACCCACTATGGAAAACGAATATAAAGGCACTGAGCAAGTGGCTGTTTTGAGAGAAGCCAGCCTTAAGAGAGTCAAAAGTCAGTGGATATGGGATTATACTGAGTCAAAAGGACAGATCCTAGGGTCATATTTGATGTAGCAGGCAGACTATGAATTTTTTCAGACACATGGGTTGTTTAGTTTCCACATTTCACTCAGGACAGCTCTCCACCAAGTAAAGGCCAGGCCTTGGAGTCAATGGGGTGCCTTTCCTAAGCAGGTTCACACCACCCTTGCAATGTTTCTTCTAGTACTCCAATGTGAAGAGATAGAGCTATAGGTTAATCAACAGATCTGGGCCTCAAACATACCTGACTAAGGACACTTGACCACGATTAAGCAACAAATCCGTATCTGCCTTAAAAGGGTTAACAAACATAGCATTAAAATAGTTAACCTGAAAGTTTCTGTCTTAGTCAATTCCCACACACTTAGATGCATCTTTGACAAGGGTCGAAAGGATCAATTTCTTAAGGGAGGAGGGGATGAAAAAATTTTTACAAAATAGATGATCTATTAGCCTGTAGTCTGTTCCCTGATTCATGACTTCCGTTTAGGTAGCTGAGGAGTGCCCTTGACTTCCCAGCTGACTGTAACTACTGGATGTCCAAAGAGAAATAACTGATCTGTTAAGAACCAAACATTTTAGGGCACGTCCTCACCTAGGGGACAAAGTCTGCCCACAGAGAATTGTCATACAACAATTCCTTTACTTACAACTTACTACAGTTCCAGCATTTGTCCATTAAGCTATAAATCATTAAGTATGTGAAAACAGTGAAGAGCCTGCTTATCAGAGCAAGACACAGTGAAAAGCGTCCATGACCAGGGCCCCAAAACTAGGACCGCTAAAACAAGCTCTTCAAAACAGGCAGGGAGTTAGTCATGCTGACTGCTACCCAAGGGATTATGTGTGCCATGCTCCACAAAGAATCCCAGCTTGGGGTCAAACTAGACAGGGGCAAAATGATACCTTTCTCAGATGAATGCAGACACACTGATCAGAAATGAAACATAGCAGTAAGTTGTGAAAATCCTAGCTGTTGCTTCTCCTTCACCCTGTAGCTTCTACACACAGCTTTTCTTTGGCCATTTATTTTTTAATGCTCTCATTCATTTTGTCTCATTCAAAATACAGGTGATTCAGCTGAAGGTAATAGGGAGAGAGAGAGAACGCTTCCTGCCTATCCCATTGGACAATGCAACAGTCCTGTGGATTACAGCAGGCAGTTATTTTTCTGGCCTTCAGAAAGCCATAAAAAATATGACCTAAAAATTGGTACAGGGGCTTGGTGTGATAGCAGAGCAGCTAAAGTCCTTACCTTGAACGTGCCAGGACCTCATTACGAAACCAGTTCTAATCCTGGCAGCCCCACTTCCCATCCAGCTCTCTGCTTGTGGCCTGGGAAAGCAGTCGAGGATGCCCAAAGCCTTGGGACCCTGCACTCACGTGGGAGACCCAGTAGAAGCTCCTGGTCTCAGATTGGCACAGCCCCAGCTGTTGGGGCTCCTTGGAGAGTGAATCATTGGACAGAAGACGACCTTCTCTGTCTCTCCTCCTCTCTGTATATCGCACTTTACAATAAAAATAAATAAAGCTAAAGAAAAAGATAAAAACAGTACTGGCCAGTATTCTGCTATCATATATAGGGGATTTATTTATGACAATTGTTTGTCCCAGGAAATATGCTTCATCTGTTCAAGGAGCAAGAACAGATACAAGGTTACAGCATATTGCAACATCCAGTGACAGCTAACACATCTAAGAACATAATGCTAAGGCACTAGAGGTAATGTTAGTACAACAGCCCATTTCTAAAACTTGACATCATGTTTCTATTTATAAAGCTTTATCATTAATGAGTTTTCCAAAAAGCTGTACAGTTGGGAATTTTTCATCCTGATTATTAAACACTGATTTCAAAATACATTGGTAAATGAATTGTTTTCATTTTCCTAAATATTCTTGACAGAATTCTGCCACCCAAAATATTAAGAGTGATAAGAATATGCTATGTGATTGAGGGGCACAAAGAGATATGTAGCCCCTTTTCCTGTGCCCAACGCACCCATAAAGGATGGGCAAAAGCTGTTTGATTTTTTTAACTGCAAAATAATGTTTCCCTGGGCCTCTCAGTCATTTGTCTAACTGTTCTGGCTGGTGTTTATCATCTCTCTGGAAGCAGACGACCTGATTGAAAATGTTTCCCTGAAAGCTCCAGAGATTATTAAAGTCCAATTGTCAGCACCATAAATCACCCTAAGTTTTTATGTTACGTGGCTCTGAAGCACCCATGCTATTAATTGCAGAATTTCTTGTAAAGCTTTGAAAATAGCCATAGTACAATTCTCAATCCCTGTGTGACTTGGAATGTTATTTATAGACTGAGTAAGGTCACTAGCAAGGCAAAAGAAGTTTCAACTTCATTAGCAATCCAGCCAAATTATGTCTGATTGAATCATCTGTCATCTGATTTCCCAGTAATTTAAATTCTTTTTAATTATAAATTCCATGTCACTTTCTCCTTGTTTTCTATTTATTTCTAAAGGTTTTTTTTAACTTTTCATTTTTGCCTAATATATTTACCAATACCATGCTACATTATTTAAGATAGCTTAGATTTGACTCAGCAAAGATTAATCAAGGTACTACTGGGTTCCCAGCACTATCCTACATTTTCAATATCTGCAAGAGAAATGAGGTTCTTCCCAGCAAACACTCGGACACATGGACAACAGATTGTTGTAAGAAGCAATGAGCTGCCAATAAATGTACAGGATGATACAGAAACACAGAAGACTCCCTAGAATTCCCTGGTGATCCAAGGAATATTCTGATAGAACATAAGCTCAATGTGCAATAGAAAGATCATTCCGGGGGAACAATAGCCAAGGCAGTAACCATTTACGAGAGTAAAATCCATTCCAAAAGTGTGAATAGATATGTAGGATTACTTTCAACCAATTACTGAATATTCATAGTTTTATAAAAAAAAATCTTTTTGATCCCAATTATTTCCACCCCAAAATCACAGAGGGACATTATCAGTTTCTACACTGTATTTCTGAGTAGTTTTCCTGTCTCCACAGTAGCTATTTGCTTTCTCCCTCCCTACCCACCACATTTGAAGTTCTAATCTATTCCGGTGCAAAGTGATAGACTACAGTGATCATGGCACACAGAATCTCTACAGCTCATGTTTTGCTACCCAGGAACTTCAGCCTTTATTTTGTAGACCAGGAATGTTGGCATGCCATATTATAGCATTGACTTTGTCCTTGCTCCTTTTCTGATTCCATATCAACAGGTTCTTCAGCTGGCAGCCTCTGTTACATGTATGCTCTAGTCCTCTGTACCTTAGCATAGAATGTTTGTCCAAGCTTATGCTGCCTACTCATTTCTGTGCCTTCCTGAAAATTGCTGCACTTTATTATGACCCTTTTCAAAAGGCCTCCTGGGGATCTCTAACCTAAACCCTTCCCTCCTAACACATATGATCAGCCTCCCCTCCTCTTGGCTATAGTGGCAAACTCTGTCCCTCAATGAAAGCAGTCCTTGCATGGGTCATAACTTCCTGATCTCCTTTATAAATCTTAGTTCTAACGATGGCATCTAGTTATCATTAGGCTATGACACCCTATCGATGATTCAGCATAATACACAAAGAAAAGAATTTCAAGAATTGTACATTCAGCCAATTGTCATTTATGTAGAAAGGTCATATAGATTCAGAATAGATGTTTATATCAGATAGGGAAAAGGAAAAAGAAAAACTTATTTTTTCAGGTACTATCCAGGCTATGACACACAGTTTGGATATTATGGCATCTGAAATGGAAAACCACTAAAGGTGTAGCATAATCAGATTTGTACTTTAAACAGTACTTTGAGCTTTGTAAAAACAAATTCAGAGAAGAAATAGGAAAGCAATTGTTAAAGATGTAATGCATTATTCCAAAAGACGGTTCTGCAGTGTACTCTGCTGGAGTTAAAACAGAGAAGTAGATGAACTAAAAATGTTTTTACAGATAAAACTGATAGAACATGGTAGGTAATTGCATGTACATACCAAATAAAACTAAGAATGAAGAATCACATCAATGTGTGAGTAGACACAACAATTCACTGAGAAGGAAGACAGATGACCCAGCTCTACCAGGGAATCTATGGAGATAAATAGCTGCCAGGCCCTCAGAGGATGCAAATGTTCACTGGAAATTAAATCTCCTTTAAAGTATTTTAACTCTGCCTCTCACTTCTATGGCATGACACACAACCTAATTCCCAACAATCCAAATTGGAAAATTAGACATTTGTGATATTTTCTTCCCATAACTACTGATGCCAATTTTAGGATTCTTGACAAAAGTTGGATGTCTTGTTTTTTAATTTATTTTTATTTGAAAGTCAAGAGGCAGAGAGAGATAAGAAAAGAGAAAACTTTTCCATTTGCTGGCCCAACAATACCAACAAGGCTGAAACCGAGAACACAGAACTCATTTTTAAAAATATTTATTTATTTTTATTGTAAAGGCAGATTTAGAGAAAGGCAAAGACAGGAAGAAAGATCTTCCATCCACTAGTTCAACTGCCAAGTGGTCACAATGGCCAGAGCAGAACTGATCCGAAGCCAGGAGCTTCCTCCTACTCTCCCACAGGGGTATAGAGTCCCAAGGCCCTGGACTGGAATTTCCCAGGCCATAAGCAGGAAGCTGGATGGGAAGTGGGGCAGCCAGGACACATAGGGGTGCCCATATGGGATCCCGGCTCGTTCAAGGTGAGGACTTTAGCCACTTGGCCATCACACCAGGCCCCAGAACTCATTTTTGGTTTGTGGGTACAGGGATCCAAGCACATGAAATAATCAGAAGTAATTTGTTAACTGTACCCAGGAACTTTAATATGGGACATAGACCTACCAATTGATAAACTTAACTACTGTGCAACACCCACAATACCTGGGAGTACTTGAAAAACATGTATCTTCTGCTGTATAGCTATTGGAATGATTTAGCCTTTTCAGTCAGTACAAGGTCATTGCTTAGCACTTCATATTTTTCTTTTTTTCTAGGTCTCCTTGCCTTGTAAACTATACATCATTGCAATATTTCTCATTATAAGTCAAATTCTGAATGTATTTACATATTTACGTGTAAATACATATCAGAGAAGTAACCTATGCAAGACAGTTTGCATACAACATAATGGACTTTCTCAAAGGTGTATTATGAAAATGATGCCAATCGCTAATACATTTTAACTAGTCTGACAGAGAGAAAATAGAACAGCACCAATTTTAGATATACATATGAGAAAAGTAGCCCAACAATATTTTAAATATACATGTATAGATTTTTAATAAAATTAGTTATATGCATATTCCAGCTGTTTTTTACTTAGTGGAACTGAGAATTATTTTTTAAAGATTTTATTTATTTATCTAAAAGGTGCAGTTATAGAAAGAGAACTTCCATCCATTCACTGGTTCATGCCTCAAATGGCTATAATTAGTGGAGTTTGGCCAGGTCAAAGGAAAGAACCTACAACTTTATCCAGTTTCTGCCATAGATGACAAGGGTCCAACTATTTGGGCTATCTTCTTCCAGTTTCCCAGGTACATTGTTAGGGAAATGGACAGAAGTGGAATAGCTGAGATTCAAATCAAAACACATGGGATGCTGGTGTTACAGGTAGCAGCTTAGCTCACTGTGTCATAATGCTGACCCCAGGACTGAAAATTTGGGGGGCAAACTCTTTAATTCTGTTCAAATATTTATAGTTAGAGTTGTACACACCTGGGATAACAGTAGTGATGGGTAATCTGTGACAATGCTAACTGCTACTTCTCCAGCCACAAGTGTTGATACAGAAATGGGTACAATACTAAGAATTTTTCATTACAAGTTTATACGCAAGGCTGGAAAGGCTGCCTTTTAAGAGACATTGTAAAATATTATAGTACTTTATATTATTGGATATGTCTGCTTCAGAGATCTACAATCACGTGATAATCTATTGTAAAGTAACTTTCCTTTGCCAAAGGCATGTTAACAGCTTTATCCATCCAAAGGATACTTGTGTGCTTTTGTGACTATGAGAAGAATATACAATCACTATGAAATAACTGGTATATTATTTCATACAGGTAACTAAGTGAAGTTGCATAATTTTACCACATTCATTCAATATTCTTGCAATTACATCTACATTTTTTTCATATGTGCAAGTTCTGATTCCAATAGTTTATAAAGATATTTTTATATCAGGAGTTTTGTCAAGCACTCAATCTTTTTTGACAAACATCAGAAACAGAATACAGCATCATATTGAAGATGTTTGGATTTAAACCACCTTCCAGGATCAACCATCTCAATTAGTATCAGCTACTTTAAAACTGGCAGAAGGAGCTCCACAAAGAGGTGGAAGGCTGACCTCTTGATCACAAGAAATAACATGGAAAGGGAAGAAGCAATGTTAGAAATAAATTTATCATGCAGAACAAAGTAGTAAAGAATGAGCCTTGGGAAGAGATATTCTGCCCATCCTTTCTAAGAAGACAAAGAATTGAGTCAGGCTTACAAATCATAAACCTATAAGGGATTACAGAAGCTGTCTTCCAAACTTAAAGCCAAACAGATTTTGAGTACTGCTGAATTTGTTTATAAGTTAAAATTAAGAGTAAACTTTATGAGGTTAAGTTTTACTGTCACTCCATCAATGAGCAAACATTAAGGGCACATTGGATAATTACCATATTTTAGCATTATGCACAATTGAGATATGATTTAAGCAATGAAGTGTCAATTCTGTCTCTTGAACCTGAACTTACCCACAGATTCCAATTATCTCCCCAGAACAGTTAGCATGGTAAAGAGAACCCATTTTTGAATGAAGATTTCTGCCAAATGCCAATTCTCTCATCACGTATTAGCTAAAAAGCAATCTAATCTTAGATATAAAGTAATTTCTCTAAATTCTTCATGGGAATCCGTAAAACCACTAAAAATTTAGTGGCAGTAGAGGTTGCAAGCTTCCACCATGTTTCCAAACAGTCTGACAAGATAGTGCAGAAAGCGTTTCCCATTTTAATATTTTGATGCCAGCAGCCACTGCAGAGGTGTATTTGCATTCAGAATGTGCAGTCACTGAAGCAACGTGATCTAAAGGCTTGCCATGTGTTAAACAGCTCACAGTGTTTTGCAGACAAAGGGAAGGTTTACTTTCACTGAGCACTAGAATTAATGCATCCAGGTAGGTGACAAGTTTTTAAGCTGATACATACATCAAGGAACTGAGTTCTTCATAACAAACCTGTCATACTTGATTATGTTCCAGGAAAATGTCCCAAGTATAAATTTGACTGTTTATTCAGTCAAACACATTACATGTAGTTTCCTGCTAAAAATAATTCCCGTTTTATATTGGAGAATATATTTCCATAAGCTACATAATGAAAAGTAATTTAAACAACATTAACCAGAAAGAGCTTGGAGAAAACACTGTTTTAGCTTGCATTATAATGCCACGAGATAAGAGAGGCTTAGAACACATTATTTCATGAAGTCTTCCTTTCCTAAGTCCATTGTTATTGGTACCAGGGTAAATATTGCCCTAAAATATTGTCTCTGATAAGCAGATCAATTTAGTCTTCAGAGTTCTTAATGTACATGTTCTGAAATGGTTCATTTAGGCTAATGACAAAGAATAATGAAGGAGGTGAACCGTGTGTTCCAAAACCAGAAGAAATTATCAGGTGTTTGCTGAGAAGTCGGTTACGAAAGTCAGTGAGACAGTATGACCTTGCCAAATTTTAGTGAATCATGTGTATCTACATTAGGGAAATTATAAAGGCCCAGCATTGTATGAGCCAATGACAGCAGTACATTCGATACCCACTGATTAGTCAAAGAAATCAGGACTGTCTCAACAAACATGAATAAACCCTTAATCGTTAAAGGTATAGATCAGATATTGACCCAGCAACTGAATATAAAAGGTGAACTGTAGGCAGCTCTGTGGCCAGGGGAGGTCCCTGTTGTCTTTACAGGTGTGACGACTGGCCCAGGAAGTTGTAGGGCCTTTCCAGATTCAGGGTTCTCTTTCTTGGCAACAATTTACAGAAAATTAGGGAGGGTTGCAAAAACTGAATTTTTTTGGGGGGGGGGATTCCAGTCTCAAAGGGTCTGAATGAATGAATAAGGTGACAAGTTGCCTGGGTGTTCTTGAAGTTCCTAGTCTATATGGATTTTTGTGGGAGAGAGGTTCATGTCAGTATCTTTTATTATAGGCCACAGTTAGTGAAAGGACATATGAAGGGCTAAGGATTTCTCACAAAGTGTGGGCCATATAAACACAATTTCCAAGCCCATCCCTAAGCAGGAACGAGAATTTAGAACCAACTGTAAATTTAACAGACAAGGATTTAGACAAGAGACTAGCATACTGGAAAGTTTAGATGTTTTCAATATCCAGCAGGGGTTCTGGCTAATAAATAAAGTAAGACAGGCTGTGAAATACACAGGATTGGCATTTTTGCAGAGTAACTGTCAAGTTCTACATTGAGAGTAAGAATGAGATAAAGATTGAAGACTGAAAAGGGAAAGGGGCATAGACAGACATATGGCAGGGGCTTTGGTCAGGAAAAGACATGGCCAAAGTTCTGGACGTGACTGTGGAAGTTTCTTTTGGCATGGCTATGAATATGGATGTTGTGATGGATGCAGATGTGATGGAAATGTGGCTGTGGCTGTGACTGCAGACAAGCACAGAGGAAAAGGCCAGCCTGTCGTGAAAAATCACCTTTAGAATATGTCATTTCTGACTAAACCAAGCATCTCAAGTCTTCAGATGAATTATCCTTTACTTTTGTCTATTCCTTTGATTTTTGTGCAGAAATTCTACCATGAGATGCTTGCAGAAAAAAGGGAAAAGCTTTTAAAATAAGAATGATGCTTGAAAGCAACAAGAATGTGACTGCACCTTCAACATGGCCAAGTAAAACAAATAGCCTAAAACAATGGGAAAAAAGAAATAAGCAAAAGAGTTGAAACAGACTATGCAAAACAGTCAACTTAACATTAGAAATGGAAGCACTAGCCAGGTACTATGGAAACCAGGAATTTTGTTTATGGAAAAACATCTTTGAGATAAACCTTTAGAAGATGCTTTCCCCACCATTAATACGGGTTTTTCTCTCTTGCTTTTCCTCCTGCCACGATGGCAGAGGGTCTCAAAGACCCTCCTGTCACTAAGACGTGAGTCTCCTTCTCAACTTTTCTAATAAATCTTGCTTTAAAACTGAAAAAAAAGGGCCCAGCGCAGTGGCGCAGTGGTTAAGGTCCTCGCCTTGCATGCCCAGGATCCCATATGGGCGCCGGTTCTAATCCCGGCAGCCCCGCTTCCCGTCCAGCTCCCTGCCTGTGGCCCAGGAAAGCAGTTGAGGACAGCCCAGAGCTTTGGGACCCTGCACCTGCGTGGGAGACCCAGAAGAGGCTCCTGGCTTCGGATTGGCATAGCATCAGTCGTTGCTCTCACTTGGGGAGTGAATCATCGGACGGAAGATCTTCCTCTCTGTCTCTCCTCTCTGTATATCTGCCTTTCCAATAAAAAAATAATAAAAATAAATCTTTAAAAAAAAACTGAAAAAAAAAAAAGATACGGAAGCACTGAGTATGGAAAGGAAATGAGTAACCTACCATTTAGGCAGAAAGTCCTTCCTCTCACTTTGGTAGGAGATTCTGGTTCAGAGGGAAGGTGGTCTTCTCTCCTTGCTGTCAGGGCTAATTGTGAAGGTCAATGTTCTCCTGAGAGTCTGGAATCTCCTGAGAAACACCTGTACCCCATTTCTGGGAAAACTCTCCTTCTTGGAACACCAGGCATAAAGACAGGAGATAGGAACCATCCTTGATTTTTTAGAATTCCCGGGCAGAATGGTTACCCATTTTTTGTCTACTGGTGTTTTATCTACATGGTGTTTACTGCCTTCATTGCACTGATAGGATTAGAATCCTGAGCTTTTGCATTGTTAATCTTTATTGAAATAATTGAATCCTCTTCATTGCAAATTTTTTACCTGCTTTCTACTCTAGGTCATAAAATAACCCCTCACTATATATTTACCCAATATCATGTAGCTATTGATTTTCTCATAGATAACTGCTATTAAAAACCCTCATTTACACTACTCAACGTGATTTTTCATGGCAAGAGGTGACCACCAGACTGAACATTAACATTATTTCATTCACTTTGGAGTCTCACTGATTTCTTTGAACCCCAACACCTTGCTAAGAAACCAGATTCACTAACAGAAGTATGTTCTACCTGACTAGGAGATGGTGCAGTAAGTAGACACTCAGTCAACACATTTTTGTCTTTGAGTCTATAGCCAGAAGCACTGATGGATGAGAAACAATGAGCAAGTATAAGTTAATGGGTGAATGTTTCCTTTACACAAAGCAGGAGAGCTCAGTGTGAGCCTTAGTTTTTAAACAAGAAAAAAATTTAAGTTTTTCTTCATCACTGATTTCTGTAGCCAGGACTGTTCTCCCAATGGATTCTTCTACAAATCTCAGAGCTTTAAACAATAAAATGTGAACAACAGCCTTGCCCTCACAGTCCACACGCATGGCAACAAGGTCACCTGAGATTTGCGTAAGTAATAGTTCGAATATATTTTTCCTTCAAAAATACAGTTGTGATAGAAACACATACCTAATAAAATATTATTGCTTTTCAAGTAGCTTTCATTCTGGTTTGAAATTGCTTCTAGGTACTAGCAGAGAGTAACAATTAGGATCTATTACCATGATCACTGGAACACTGAATCACTATGATGTCCTCTGTCTATATAAATCAAGATGGCTGGTACATACAAATGGTAGTGTTGCAGCCATTTCTGGAATAGAAACTCTAGGAAACAAAAACACTGTTTGCTGAAACAGTTGACACTTTCAAGATATTAAGTGAACTTGTCTTTCCAGAGAGTAAGATACAAGCATCTTCCATTAAAGTATCAAAAAGAAGGTGGTGACACTCATATGAGAGCAGCAGATGGCAGGGCCAACCCTGCCAGATGCTTTTAAACCTCATGCAGCTTTTGAGCAAGGAAAGAAGGAACTACATGCCCAACTCATCTACTTCTCCACTACATCATGAACTTCTCAAAAACCACAGCACATTCTCTCACTCTGAGGAGTAAGCAATGAAAATGAGCTTGGCTGTGCCTGTGATGCTCGCAGTGGAGGTAGTGTCCAACTCATTCTGTCTCACATGAGCTGTATCTTCCTGTCTTACCTGGTTTTATAATGAGTCCCCTTAAAACACGGAGTGAGAAATAAACAAGAAATGATAGAAAGCTTACAACCATTTTCTCCATAGAGTCAAAGATTCAGGTAATGGTTAAAATTATTACCTGGGAATTCTGGAAAAGCATAAATACAGAGTACTTTCTCACTTTCTATTCACTGTTAAAAGAGCCAATTCCTATTGCTATAATTTTGGAGAGAACAGTGAGAAGGTTTACATTTATTTCCCCTCCATTTTGCTTTATTATGTTTTGCAGCTTTCCCCCCACCACCACTTAAAGTACCATATTTGCAAATTCATATCACACAGAAATTTATGTGCAGTCAACTGAAAAGCCATGACAAATAAAACCATGTATTGCAATTACTAATTAACTTACGTGCAAACACATAATAAAGCAAGGATCTTTAGGAAGTGGGTAGAAATACATATTATGCCAAATTATGAATATTTTATTTTTTTGTACCAACACAAGCATATCCTCTATTTTCCATGAACTTTTTAAACATTGCTTGGTATGCTCAGTCAAGTGAGTCAGCACATGTATTAACACAGATATTTCATTTCTTTGAAAAATGTCATTATGGTTGCATTAATTGGACATATGATATGAAATGAAATCTTGGGTCTGCCACTTATTTCTTACATGATGTTAGATGAGTTATTTAAATTCCATGAACCTCAAACATCTCATCTTAAAATGGATAAAATGTACTTTTTTGTAGCTTTTTTTTAAAGAAAATCAAATGGCACAGCCCATAAAAACTTCTAACATTACACATGTACATGGTATCTGCCAGTTTCACTGTGCAGTGCTCAAAGGACAATCTCATCTGAACATTTCAACACATCTTCAAAGTCAACCCAGAATGTATGAACTTAACATTTTTTTATCTACCCACCTCTTGCAAAAATACTTCTAGCCCAACATTCAGGAATCATCAGTGCCCACTCTTCCTTCCTTTGTTGCACACAACTAGCGACAGAAACATCAAAAGTTTACTTCAATCCTCACATTTCATTTCTCTCTGCTGTCAGTTACTTTGATGATTGCCTTGTTCTAGTCTCCATAATCATTTTTCTGGATAATCATGATTTTTCCTAGTCTTAACCCCCATTCCTCCCAATTCTCCTCAAGAGATCTTCTGGTCTAGATTTGAATCTACGTGTCTGTTTTTCTTGACAAAATTCCACAGGCATTTTTGTTGGGCTGCAGAGCAGATTGATTTTAGCTCCTTAACTTGATGTTTAATGTTTCTTGCTACCCTGGTTTACTCTTATTTTTCTGCCACTTTTTAAGAAGTACTCTGCAGGCAGCTAGCAGCTGCTCTTCACTGAATATGTCACACTTGCTCAAGCCTCTGGGCCTTTTTATGTATTTCCTTTGAAATTTTTTAAAATATTTATTCTTTCCACAGGTATATCACTGCATTAGATAGTGATATTAATACACAGCAAGCAGAATATTAACAAAGAGCAAAGAAGCCAGAATGGCAAAACAACAACAACGAAAACAAAACAAAAACAAAACAAAACAAAAAAAACATTGTTTCTTGGGAGTATAATAAAGGCTGTAACCAGGTCCTAGAATGTTAATCCATTTTTTAAAAATCAATTACCAAGCCTAAATTGTTCTTAAACTCACTGGAAAGACTTCACTGGGGTCATCTTCTCAAACCTTTATATTCAGAAGCCATTGTACATAAGTTTATTATAGTAGTGTATGGTGACCTATCTAAATGCCTACTGCCCAACTAAATCAAGAGCATAGACTATTTTTAAAATATATTAAATATTTGAATTCTCTACCTACCACAACAATTGGCACCTTGCCAGGCTCACTGCCCGTGCTGAATGAATGAGCAAGTAGAAATGAAATGTTCACTCATCTGAACTGACATGTGTCACAGGCATCATTGTAAAAGAAGGACTTGTAGTTCTGAAATGAAATGCTATGGACACGTAAACATGAAGTGTGGAAACGATGTTAACTACTGTAACAGAAAAGCAATGTCCATAAGGCTTTTGCACTTAAGTTTAAATGTGCCCAGCCTGTTTTGCTCCAGCATGTTTGGCTATTGTGTTTATCAACAAGCATACATCTAATGCAGCAAACAGAAATGGGTCAGATACCCTGAGGTGACCTTCTAGAAAGCAATGGTTTTCATGTGAAGTAGCATAGCCACGAGCCCAAGCCTAGGATAATCATTATTGATTCGTACAACAAATATTTATCTGAGAATCTAATATAAAACAGGAACTGGTTTTCTATAAAAATACTGTTTTCAGTAGAACCAATGACAGTTGACATGATGCAAAAGCTAAAGGATCCCAAGAAATAATGTATCCAGAATGTTAACTTCCTGTGTAAATCAATTTCCCACTGCCCTGAGCATAAATCATCTTCCCACAAAATACTTTACATCTAACTTAGCCTCATACATGAAGAAAACAAACATATCAAGATGAGGTAACAGTGTGGGAGTCCCAGTGTCACTCACATCATTGACACGTTAGTAAATTCAACCCTCTGCAAATGAATGCATTTACTAACCTGGTCCTTTCCATGACTAACTGGCTCTTAGGCAACATTTAAATTTTGTCAATGTTAAAAACTCTTACTGGGCCCGGCGCGGTGGCGCAAGTGGTTAAAGGTCCTCGCCTTGCACGCCCAGGATCCCATATGGGCGCCGGTTCTAATCCCAGCAGCCCCGCTTCCCTTCCAGCTCCCTGCCTGTGGCCTGGGAAAGCAGTCGAGGACGGCCCAAAGCTTTGGGACCCTGCACCCGTGTGGGAGACCCAGAAGAGGCTCCTGGCTTTGGTATCGGCCCGTTGCGCTCACTTGGGGAGTGAATCATCGGATGGAAGATCTTCCTCTCTGTCTCTCCTCTCTGTATATCCGCCTTTCCAATGAAAAAATAATAAAAATAAATCTTTAAAAACTCTTACTACTATGTTGCAGAAAGCAAATCAGTTTCTTTTTTTTTTTAAATTGTGTTGAAACACAGCACTGGCTTTGATTTTCATCTGTTTTATGGCTGCCTCCTTTCCTAGTGATGAAATAGAGCACCTTGGTGGAGACTGTGTGGTCCCAAGTGCTAGCCTCTCTGCTTCTCATCTAGCTGCCCGCTAATGCAGCTAGGAAATGACAGAAAATGGCTAAAGTGCCTGGACCTCTCTTAGCATAATAGGAGAGTCGGATGGAATTCTAGGTTCTTGGCTTTGGCTTAGCCCAGTCTAAGCCAAAAGTCTATGCCTGTTGTGACCACGTGGGGAGTAAGTTAACGGATGGAAAACATCTCGCTGTGTCTGTCTCTGCCACTTCATCTGCCTCTGCAATTCTACTTTCCAAACAAGTAAAATCTCTTTAATATAGAACATGTAATAGGCTGAAATGAAATGTTAAAGTAGGTGATGATGTTTCAAAAAGTTTCTGGAGGAGACAGCCTTGTAGCAGAGTGGGTTAAGCCTCTTCCTGAATGCCAGTGTTCTGTATCCGACCATTCTATCAATTAGCTTCTGACCCGATTCACCACTAATACAGCTGGGTAGGCATCTCCTATTTCACACCCTCCTTCCATGTAACTCTTTTAAATAAAGTATTTTTAAATTTTTTGTTGAAAATGTCTTTATTTTGATATAATTTTTTTTTACTTCAATGTTTTCACAACATGCAATTCCATCTTTCGAAAGATCCTCATATGAATAGATTTCACAATTTTACAAAAAAAAACTTTGTAAAAATAAGTTTTATACAACACTATCATGTAACACATAATATACTTGATATAATACATAAAATATAATCTATATTCAATAAGTCAAAATTAAATACAAAAACTGAATTTTATTTTGGGTAGCACTTTTCTTAATGAGCCAAGGACTAGGTTTATGAAAGACCCATTAAGCATCAACATCGTCTCAGAAATAGCATAGCAAGCAGAGGCTTTCCTCACTGCTCTAAAAACTTCCAAGATGCATTAAAAATAGTTTCTTCTAAAAGTGTTACCTTGAGTATTCATGTCCAGTTATGACCTCACAAAGTTTTGAAGTACTAAATTCTAGAAACACCTTCCTCATTGTCTCTTTCAGGCTATGACTGAAGCACTGCAGCAGTGAGGGCTACAGACTGACATGACAGCACTGGACACAAGATTGCAATCATTTTGCACTCGTTATTAGATGACCATAATTTTGGAGAATGATGATTATCTTAAGAACACACATGGGTTAGTCAAACCACGAGGCCAAGAAGTAGTCACCATACTGTCCCAGGTCACACAACCTTTTAAGAATCCCGTATCTATAACTTAGATTCTTCTAGAGCCAGACTTTGACTTCATTACACAGCACATTTTTTTATCCTAATATGTATACGTCAGAAATGCTATCTCACAGACATGATAGAAAGTTCTATCTGTTCTCAAAGATAACTCAGACATAGCACTAAGATATTTTGCCATCATCCACCCATTTTTTGGTTTGCCCTATATTAGAGTCTCTGGAGGATGAGGTCGGCACATCAATCCTGCCCACATATACCTGCTGCCCACAGGCATCTACACTGATGCTGTAGCAGCGTAGACATTTTACATATTCAGTGCCTCTGATCTTGGGCAGGTACTGAAAGGCTGAGGCATTTTTTAAGGTATGTATAGAGCCTTCACAACCATCCCAGGGTTTTTTTGTCCTCCAAAGGTGGCCTATATGCCTATTCTAGAACCACCAACAGGTTCCCTGAGAGGGACAGCCCAGACAAGGGGTAGATAATACTCTAATTAGTGGTAAATGAATCTCAGGATATTGTGAAAATGAGAAAAAGTCTAATTACAATTAGCCACTACATTGAGACAGGATTTCCTTTATTCACATTGGTCAGGGGGTGATCTGTGGTATACGGGCCCATCACTCCTTTTTGTAAATGAAGTTTTATTGAAACATAGGCACAATCATTTTTTTTTTCGCATGTCAACCGACTGCTTTCATGCTGCAATTATGTAGATGCTCTATTTGCAAGAGAGACCATATAACTCATAACCTAGAATGTTCTAGCTTTAAAGAGTTTGTTGGCCCTTGAGAAAGATGCTTAATTCTTGTGCAATTGTGCACCACAGGAACCACTATTATTCTTACACATATGAGAAAAATGAAATTCTAAAAGTTTAGATGATTTTTCCATAGTCACACATTAGGTTGCATGCCCTAGTCTTTGCAATGTTTCTGTGCCACTACCCTGCAAGCTTTCACTATTCCCTTCAACAATCATTTCTGCTATCTGACCCTCAGCTCTCATCCTGTCTTGGATTAGATGGCAGCAATGCTGTTTTCCATCTACAGCTTTGAGCATGTCCAGCCTGCTTTGCTGTTTCATACACAGAGACAGGTTATGATAGGAAGCAAGAAATCCATGCATGCCAAAGGACATTCTCCAAATACTTTTAAGGAAGGAATTTCAAGCAACAAGGGAAGCAAAGTAAAATCATCACCAGTTTATGAAGAAACAATTTGTAATGAAAAGTCCCTATTATTAAATCACATGGATAGCTTGATTTTCATGCCACCAAGACTGTAATTATTTCTTATCAAACAACAGTTCCAATCAACACTTAAGAAAAAATTTTTCTAAATTAGCCCTGAGTATAGGTACTCACAAGACCCCAATCAAGAAGTCGTTTGATCTTCCCAGCAGTCAAACACCCCTAGGACATGAGCATATTTTACTTCCTGTATATTCCCATATGCTGCTATGTGCTACAATTGATAGGAGATACATTTTTGCCTCCATCTCTGCTTTAGTCTGTATCTCAGAGTGCGGCTAACCCCTGTGGAATGTATATCCTGAGAGCAGCATAATTACTGCTAGCTGGGTTCCTCTGGCTTAGAGGAACCCAGAAGTTCTCCATACCCTTTGTTTCTCTTTTCCCCCTCTGCCTAAGGCAGCCTCTCTGGCAGTGATTGTTTCTTTGCAATGACCTCAGCTTAGCTCCTACCAGAGTGATCATGGTGCTAGCTTCTCTCATCTGTCTTCGATTCCTGGATTCTCCTAATCCCACTCATCTCATGGTTGCCTCCATGCTCCTTATAGGTTTCTTGTTGCTTGTTGCTTATCTGAAACCTCTGTGTAACCACGTCACTGTACTAAATCCCTCTATATGTTAAAAAAAACAAAACAAAAAAAAGAACACCATCAGAAAAAAAAAAACACTAAAGGCCTTATGTTTGTAAATATTTCCAGAAATTCATGACTCAGTTTGATTCAAACCTTGCAGGACTTAATCATAAACAGCACTTCCAACAGACAAACCTCCAAATGCACAACTGTTTCCAGCCTAAAATTAACACATTCTGATAATTTTTCAAAATTACCACTATTTCTCCTTAAAATAGCTTTGACCATCCACACATTTTACTCATGAATTAAACCTAAAAAAATCTTTTCCAGTAAGGATTTATTGTCATAACACACAGTAAAAGCTATGACACACAATTATCACTATGAGGGAATTTGTACTATGTATGAGATATGGTCAAATAAAAATATTAAGCAACATATAAGGTCTGAGATTAAACAGAGACCATGAATGTAACCTAAAATAGTATAATTAATTGTAGGTGAGTATAATCAGGAAGGATTTTAGGTCATGAACCAGCGCAAAGTTGAATATCCCAGATTGGCAATGATTAAATAAGGAATATTCTGATTAGGGGTGGCATATAGAACAACTAACTCCAAGCTAATAATTAGTAATTTACATGTGAGTGGTAAGTATGCTAAAGTTAGAGATAATGATTATATATTTAATGATGGACCACCTTTGGCCTTATGAAAATAGCATTGTGCAGAGAAGCACTGATGTTTAAGCCAGACTGGGTTAGGTTTTCATCTTGACTCAACCTTTACTGTTGCCATGGCATGCATCCTCTCTTCTGTCCTCTTTCTCATATTTCTTAAATGAGACGTGAGAGAATTCTTTAAAATAACCATATTAGTGTGGAACAAAATAGCATGCATTACATATTTAATGGAATATCTAACTAATCATGGAGACTCAATGATTGTTGGCAGTGCTATCACTATTGTCTGGTTGTTGGCAGACAGTAAACCACCCAATCATGTCCAAAGGGAATAAACAACCACTGACCTTGACAAGACTTCAAGAACTAGAATAAAGACTAAAATAGAGGCTACTGCGAAAGCATTCACAAAAACTTCCAGGCATAGAGTTGCTCATTTGATATTTATCAGTAATACTAAAGCAAATATGTGATTTCAGGAGAATTATCATAGCTATATGTTATCTGCTCTAAAGAGTGTTTAGGATCCAGCATGGTGGCAAAGCATGCTTGTCTTTTGCTTACATGCCAGCATTCCGTATGAGCACCAATGTCCTGACGGCTGTACTTCTAATCCAGTTACCTATTAATGCCAAGGGAGAACAGCAGAGGATGGCTCACATGGGAGACAAGGAACAAGCTTGTGGCTTCTAACTTCAGATTGGCAGAACTTTGACCGTTGTGGCTGTTGCGGGGGTAAGGCAGCTAATGGAAGACCTCTTTCTTTTTGTCTCTCCTTCTGTTTATCTCTGATGTTCAAATGACAAATACATAAACCATTAAAAAAAAAGGATGATTTGTGAAATGAATCAGTCTCAAAAAGATGAATTGTTTTCTCTGCTATGTGGCAGGTAACGGAACAAATGAGTGTAGGAATTAAATGGTTACTCTGGGACAGTGTTGTCACTTATAGCCTGTGCTTATATCCCAGTAGCAATGTGATCTTGTGATCTTTTGTTTTTATTTGTTCAATAATATAATTAGTGACAAATTAAGCCTGAGAATATAGAGTGAATTAAAATTATGACTCAGCAAATCATGTTGAAAAGAGAAAGAAGTGAAGCAGGGAGGAAAGGAATGAGGAAAACTGTCTTCTTGGAACTGTAGCTGTGGAATGCTTAGGATCTGTTTTTCTCTATGCTAATAAAAAGGTAACTGCCATTTAATATGATAACCTAAGTTTTTTTCTAAAGACTAGCAATGTAACTCACTGTCTGTGTAGAGACAGAGAATCTGGGGGAGGAGTAGGAAGAAGAATGGGTGCTACCCAGCAAGTTGTGTGCTGAGACAAGCTCCTCAGATTTTCCTGGAGTGACCCAGGTGTCTCTACTCCAAAGTGAGGAAAAGGATCAGATCAGAGTTGGGGAAGAAGCTGTCATAAGAGAATACCAATGCCTAGAGGATGATGTTGATGCAAGCTTAAGACAGGACTCTCTCTGCCAACAAGGCCTGGTTGGGACCTGTTGGATTTGTTTGTAAAAGTACAGAATCTATGTAATGATGCAAGGAATTAGAGTGGGAGTAGTTGCTTGGCAATTTTCAGCCTGTGTACATTCAGTCTGCATGGATAATTATATGAAAACGGCTACTAGAATGATTTTATCACAGGCCAGGCATGCCAATAAAGACCTCTGAAGAGAAATGCCTTATGTGAGCTCTGTAGGTCTGAATACTCTATATGTATTCCCCATTCCCAGGGGGTAACAAATGAGTTATATGCAGAATGGCTGCAAGGCCCTGAACAGAAAGACCTACTTCAGCACCTTCAAAGGCAACTGTTGGATGGTAGCAGGTCAGCCTCTGGATGTTAACACTCTCAGAATCAAACACACTCCAACTCCACCATTGGCAGCACTGCAAAGGGAGGAAATAGTCACCATTGCACCTTTCTACTTTGTTATTTAACCATATATAAATGTCTTTTAAAATGATAGCTACTTTTGTTTTTTCTTTCATTAAACCAACTACCATGACAGCAATGCAACCGAACTCAAGCTAATACTATTTCATCAAAGGCACATATCTTTAGGAATTAAATTTTCAAAAATTGTAGTCAATTCCTATTCATAAACATAATCAGTTGTAAAGGGAACTTCAAGGTAACATTTTAGAATTTTGTTTTACAGAAATATTTATTTTCATATTTTAAGAATACTGTGATATAATTGGACTGTAACTGCAGAAAGCCTATCTGTAGTTTTTTCAGTTATTGTAGTCCTTCTGTCATGTATAACTAGATCAAATTATGAGTTTTCTTAGTATGGAATGAAAAACAAGTCACACAAGTAGGATTTAGCTTTATCTTGTATAAACTACACGAATAGTACTGCCATTGATTGTTTTTTTACTTTCATATATTTACAGAACTTAATTATATTGGCTCTTCTGTACACAATTTGCTCTTAGTGCCTTCACTGACAGATAAGATCTAAAGGAAATTCTATTGCTTGAAATTTAATTCAACTAGAAATACATATTTGAAATTACTGCATTAACCTACTATTCTGCATTTTTAATGCATTTATTCATTCAACATGTAAGTAATTTTAATATGGTTTCTGGATGCTCATTATACCATCGTGCTTACTGTTGTGCAATGTAGTTTCATTACGTAAAATCTGAGATTCAAAGACTTTCGTGAATTGTATTAATGTCATCATGAATTAATGTTATCATGATAGAGATGTAAATGTGAACTCTATCAACAATTTATTAGCAATGAATAAACCATAAAAGATAATACGGCTTTGTAGTCCTTTGTAGTACACAGCTAAGATGTAAGGAACAAAACCATGGCTTTACAGCCAAATATCTTTTACCCTACTTTTAGGAAACATCTCATTAAACATTTGTCTCCTCTATAAAGTAAACTCCTTTGAAGCTTTGATTTTTATATTTGATTGTTCTGAATAGATGGGGCTCATTCAAACTGCGTGATAATGAAGGACTGACAGAGTGACCAAATGAAAAAAAAAATGATGATTACAAAGATGCTATCTAATGTAGCTAAACAAAAATTCCTCCAATCAGAATTTTGGGAGAAAATTCATACATCAAATTCTAAGCTAACTATAAGCAATTTGCTCACTAATTGAGTGTGACAATAAATAACTAGTACATCTTTATAATACCAAGTGATAAAAGACAAAAACAACAAAACAATTAAAACAAATAGAAACAAAATCAGATTGACTGATGGCTAGTAGTGTTGTTTTATACCATTATCTATACTTCTGTACATTTTGAAAAAAGTCCCAGTACAACTAATTAGAAATAAATATATATGTGTGTTGTGTAGGATTTTTATAGTAGCCATCATGCTTTGCCTTGGTGATCATAACCCCATTGTATAGGAATTATACAATAGAAAACTGGTAATTATATTCAAGTCTAAGATTACCTTGAACATGGAAAGAATCATCTCACATTTAGTACTATTTTCATTGAAATGATACAATGAGTTTATCATGAGGGCATACAGGGAAACTGAATTCCAGCTACCAATTATGACATGCTGATGAAGAGCTTACTGTGACAGACAGAGGGAAATAAGACAGGGTCATTTAAGAGACATTTCATGGACTTCTATGTAAGACTTCTCCTTGACCATGTTCTGATATTCTAAAGTGGAGTTAGTGAGTACTAGAATTCAATCCATAGCACAATTTGAGCAGAACAGGACCTCAAAGAGCATCCAGTAAAAAAGCAAGCTACTCACCTGTTGGTTGTTCTGTTGGTTTCACAGACATATGGAACCCTTTCTATTGAGATGGCTGTCTACCTGAAATTCATTTTCCCATCAAGGCTGCCCTTGTTCTCCATTTGAAGCCTCTGGTCACTGAAACACAGATGATGGGCACCCATAGAAACAGCTGGGTCTTCACCAAGTATTGCAACCTCCCCCTGTCATGGCCCTGACAGCCATGAGACAAAGCAAACTAGTATCACAGGCTTTTAGAAAATCTTTCCTAACGCCACATATATAATTTTTTAAAAATCAGCAATATAAGTTCAAATAAGCAACATATTAAGAATATAAGATGATTAAAGATGCAAGAGCTCAGGTATATATGTGGGAAAGAACCATATCACACCCTATATAACATAAACGATAACAGGTTAATATTAGCAAGATTCAAATGGCAGAGGACTGCAGCTTCGGAGGGAAGGTCTTTGGGATCCTGGCTCTGACAACTAAGGGTAGTTTTTTCTGCCTCTGATGTTACTTGAGAAAAGGAAAAAGTTAGATGTATCTGAAAAGGAAACATACCAACATATCAGAAACTGACTTCATACAATATTAATTTACGACTTGCTATTCTAGTTTCCATTATACAATGTGTCTTGTTCTAGAATTTTCTGACTTGCTTCTGTTTATATGACAGCTGTCAAAACCATCACTCCACTTATCTGCTCTTCAAAACCTCATAGTTAGCTCGGTTCTCCGGCTGTGGACTTTCACATCTGTGGCCCTTTAACACACCCCTGTATGTCCAATTCCACTGCATGTTTCTGTACTCAGAGGAAGACTTAGAAGATCTGTTCCGAGTTAAGGGCTTGCTCAGTGGTTAAGAAACAGGCCAGAACATCCACACCTTACACTGGAATACTTGCATGCAATTCCTGAATTCTTATTTCTGCTTCTGATTATGCAAACCTTTGGAGCAGTGATGAACCAAAGAAACAGCACATTGCCATCTTGAGGGAAATGTGAATTGAGTTCTTGAATCCCATGGGTCTGATTCCCACCCCAACCCCATTTCCATTAGACATTTCGGTAGTGAACTAGTAAAAGGGAGATACATTTTGCTTGCCTCTCTTCAACTCTCAACTCTGTTTTATGAAACATCTATTCCACATGACTTGCTTATTGATAGTAATTGGAGAGTGAGAATAAATATGAGATATGCTTAGTCCCAGGTCATTCAAAAAGTATCTGGAGACTGGGTCTTCATTAGCTATTTGCAGTTTCGGTGTACATCAGACATAAAAACAGTAAAATTAGCAATTGAACTTGCAAATTTATGTATTAAGGACCTGTAATTTAAGGTCTTAAGTGTATATCCCATGAGATTATGTTCAGTCATCTTAAATACAGGAACCAAAATATACCTGAAGTTATGTTGAATAAATGAACAAATGTATTCTGGACTTCTCAGATGCCATAAAATCAATTAAATGTACCACTGCTCCTCTCAACTTCAAGCATAATGTGATCTGCTAGTAATGCCAATAATGTTATGCTTTGAAGCTCAAAATAAACTAGATTTGTTTCACTGATGTTAGACCTCAAAACTCCCATTTCTATTGTTTTCCTTACCATTTCTCAACATAAGCCAGAAATGGTAGCCTGGGCGAGTCCATCATCAAAGAGGCCTAGCGGCTTATGACAGTCCAAGGAGCTCACAGAGCAACCCCCTAGAGCTCATCCACCTGAGCTCCGTTTCTCTCCATCTTCCACAATGATGTGCCCACTGAGGAGCAGCTCAAAACTGTCAAACTTTCTGCTTGTTCAATGATCATATCTTTCTCCTGTTATGATTTGTGTACTGTTGGGCTGTTTTGGAAAATTCTCATATACAATTTTGGATTATGTTGTTGTCATCACTATATCAGTCTGCCCAAACAGCCGTATCTTCTTTGCTTCACCACAGTCACATGCCGAGAATAATTTGTCCTGTTTACTTTTGCCTCTCCTAAAATGCTTTGAACATAGCAGTTCAAAAATATTCCCTGTTTATGTAATTGATCATTTCATTCAAATGGAAACAGTTTGGTAACATTCTTAGGAAATCTGTTTAAGAGCAGAGAAATTTAGAAATTTGTCATGCACTTATTTTATATTTGAAAATTTATGGTTATTTTAGAAAGTTATAAAGTTAGTCTTACTTTATAAAACAAATGTACCTTACATTTACTTTTCTGTTTCAATTCGTAACAGAAAAACAACTTCTACAGACTGTTAAAATTCATATTTACTTGATACTTAATAACAGTAATGGTTACAGTGTAAGCAGCTCTCCTTTGGGGCTTAGGTAACATCCTGGGATATATCAGGATGCTGTCTCTCTTATGCTCAGTAGTTAACATTTAAAATGTTCCCTGGCTATCACCATATGGAACATTTGAACTTAAACTGAACAGTAGAGATTGGAATTGGTGAACTTTGAATTGCAGAGCAGTAATACAGTGGTTTTATCTTACAAAAAAAAAGGCTAAATTACATAACTTAAGATTTATTTATTTTCATTGAAAGGCGCATTTATTTTCATTGAAAGGCACATTTGCCGAGAAAAGGAGTGACCAAGACAAACATCTTTCATCCCCTGGTTCACTCCCTAACTGGCTGCAATAGCCAGAGGTAAGCTGATATAAATTAGTCAGAAACCTGGAGCTTCTATCAGGTTTCTCACAAGGGTGCAGCATCCCAAAGCTTTGGGCCATTCTCAGCTGCTTTCCTAGGCCAGAAACAAGGAGCTGCACTGGAACTGGAGCAGGTGAATTGGTACTCACATGGGATCCCAGCACATGCATGGTGTGGTTAGCCACTAGGCTATCATGCCAGAACTATAATTAAACCTTTTCATTAGCTTTGGATTTACTTATGAGTAATGAAAAATCTAACAGATACAGTCATATTTAAAAATAAAACTGTACCACATAATACAATGTAAACAACAATAAAAAAAAAGAAAATAAAAATTATTAAACAGACCAAATATTAACAAAACCTAAATTGCAGAATTACTATAGGGCCCAGCACAGCAGCCCACTGGTAGAAGTCCTTGCCTTGCATGTGCTGGGATCCCTTGTGAGCACAAGTTCTAATCCCGACAGCCCTGCTTCCCATCCAGCTCCCAGCCTGTGACCTGGGAAAGCAGTCAAGGATGGCACAAAGCCTTGGGACCTTGTACCCATATGGGAGACCCGGAAGAGTCTCCAGGATCCTGGCTTCAGATTGTCACGCTCCAGCCCTTGCAGCCACTTGAGGAATGAATCAACAGATGGATGATCTTCCTCTCTCCTCCTCCATACATATTTCTTTTTTTCAAAGATATATTTTATTTTTGTTGGAAGTACTAGAACCCTATATTATATAAATGCTCCAAATTCTAGGGTTGCTAATAGAAAAAAATACATAACAATTCTCATAAAAATGAGATATAAAAGCCTCAGCACACAAAATATACTTCCAGTTCAAGATGGTATTGTTGGGCTCAGCACAGTAGCCTAGTGGCTAAAGTCCTCACCTTGCATGCGCTGGGATCCTATACAGTCACGGGTTCCAATCTCAGCAGCCCTGCTTCCCATTCAGCTCCCTGCTTGTGGCCTGGGAAAGTAGTTGAGGACGGCCCAAAGCCTTAAGACCCTGGATGGGAATTGGGGCTGCCAGGTTTGGAACCGGTGCCCATATGGAATCCCAGCATGTATAAGGTGAGGACTTTTGCCACTAGGTTACCCTGCAGGGCCCAAATTTAAATAAATCTTAAAAAAAAAAAGATGGTATTGCCTCCTATTGTCCTTCCAGATCTTCTGAAGTGATAGATAAATTATTAAAGTACACTGACAGAACACTCAAGAAGAAATAAGAACTTCTGGGGAGCCTCTGGAAGAAACAAGCAAATGGGATTTATGTAAAGAAGGAGACTAATTAAAACATACAGTGTCCCATGCCCAGAAAGGGTTAATTCCTGCAACCCAAAACCACAGACATAACAAAATTTAATGAAAATTAACCACGCACATTTTAGCAAGAATTCTATCTAGAATCTCTTCTTTCCCCTTTTGATAAGGCAATAATCAGGGACTAACCTGAACTAAGTTCAAAACCAGGCAAGGTGTGCTAACAGTCACACTACAATCAGTAGCTCTGCTAGGATCCCACCTACCCGACAATCTCAGCCTGTCTGAAACCAGCTCACAATGCAAGGTAGAAACAGGCTCCTAAGCAAGCTTCCCATCTACAGCAAGTCATTAAAACTAAACAGAGTTAAGTATCTAAGTATCATCATCACTGACAATACCAGAACAGAAGGAAAATCTCCGAATACGGCAGTATCACAATTAATATAGCTAGAAGGTTGAAAAACTATTGCATATAAAACATACCATTATTTCAATTTTGAATGATTAAAATTTTGAAAAAATGAAAATTTAAAATAAAGACCTCAAGAGATTGGCTTTGATGGAATAATGGGCAAAAATGAAACAAAATGAAAAAAGAGAAGAAAATTCTATTAGAGATGATCAACTCATGATAAATCTGAAATTCCCTCTTTTTCACTAGTGTTCATGAAGGAGAAAACAGAAGACAGAGAGGGCTGGAGTGTTTGGTTTTAATGCATTGTGTGTACTAATTGAATAAAATGCATCTAGAAATAGTATACATGTTTTAGAACAAGGTAAAAGAACATGTAATATTATAATTAAATACTAATTATCAGCAGACTACCTGTATGAAAAACTTATACTAATCTGACTTCTGAGCAGCCATACAAAATTTAAGTCAACAAAGCAGTGTCATTCAATATTGTTTGAGAAAAATCTGTATTTCTTTTTCCTTACCCTTTAAAGTTATTTCTTGTCCATTTTAACTATCTGACATTCTAGCTAGCTAACCCTTCAAGGAGCATAATGGAGAAGTTTTCTGGGAAAGAAACTAACATAAGTATCATACTAGCATGAGCATTCCAAAATAAACCTAAGGGATTAATGGAATACAGAAAACAATTTTCCTTAAAAAAAAAAAAAAGCAAATTAAGAAGAATGTAGAGCAAATTTTCGGGACTTACTGATCTAAAGTTTACTTTTGAGAAACATAATTTAAACATGACCATTGTAAACACTTAGTAATTTAAACATTTTATATAATTTTATACATTATTGATATTATTGAATTAATAATACTAATGATGTGGGAAAAAGCACTGAAATCCTATGCTGCATCTTTCATGGCCTATGATAGTGTAGTAATAGGGACAAGACTTAACTTTCATGTTGGAACTGAAAAACATGGCAAAATAGAAGCCACATCTCAGTGTAATTCAGAAGAGAAGTGCCTCAGATGCAGGATACAACTGAGCAGAGTCCAACTAGCGCCCTTTTACTGACTTGAAAGTATTTCCAAGATGCAGCAGAGAGAAGTGAACCCAGAAGACACTTAGCCGACAGAATATAAGAGAACAAAAGCGGCTGGAGTAAATAAAGCGGAGATCACAGAGAGGAAGAAGTTGTGCCATCAGGGATTGGCAAACTATAGCTTCTTAAGCAGTGACACAGACACTGGGGACAGCTATGCTGTGACAGAGGGC
The DNA here is from genome assembly GCF_017591425.1 of Ochotona curzoniae. Lineage (NCBI taxonomy): Eukaryota > Metazoa > Chordata > Mammalia > Lagomorpha > Ochotonidae > Ochotona > Ochotona curzoniae. The sequence goes on from NW_024466599.1 coordinate 67,869,929, forward strand.
ACGCTTCCATATTCGAGCTAAGTGGGAGAAATGAGAAGAGCCAGTTTATGCCCTGATTTTCTGCCCTGATACTAAAGCAGATTGATCTCCTGTAGTAAGACAGCAACTTTATGACTGCTTCAATGTGGGCTGGAAAATGTAATGGATGGCTTTCAGGTAGCCTAAATACAGCAGTTCATTAAAACTAACATCTCAGCAAACTAATATCTTAAGCTAGCAATTAACACATCAATTAAGACACCTGCATCCCTTGGTGTACCTGAGTTTGAGTTCTGACTCCAGTTCCTGATTACAGCTTCCTGTTATGGCAGACTCTGCAGGTAGAGATGATGGCTCAAGTAGTTGAGTTTCCCACATGGAGTACCTGGACTGAGTTCTCAGATCCTGACTTTGGCTCAGCCCAGACTAGGCTATTGTTGGCATTTGGAGAGCAAATCAACATAAATACACACAATCGCTCACTCCCCGTCTTCCATCCTCCCTTTCCAATACAATTGTAAAAGCTAAAACAACCTGGGTATCTTCTTTTTAAGATTTTTCCTGTCTTAGCTACGGCAGATCCTTAATTTGATGACACAGACTACGCCCCAAGGCTAAGGTCTGTCTACACTCCTAATGTTTTATTTTACAGATCTCTTTTATGGAAATACATCCAAATGATTGTAAGCATTCAGAAAGGGTATTCTGACCGTATTTAAAAAAAAAAACAGTTGAAGGACATAGAGGGATGATGGATGGATTTCTCATCTGCAGTAACTGTGAGAGTATCACAAGGAATAAAAGCCAGAGTGACAACTGCAAGCAAATAACAGAATAAGGATATGAGTACAGAAATAATTCAACAAATTGGAAGCAGAACCAATGAACCTAATATGTACCAGATGCACTCCATAGAGAAAGAGGAGATTCTTTCAATGAGATGTGAAGCCCAACAGAATAAACTTTTGCTTAATGCAATAAATAAGCTTAAAAAATGTAAATAGGAATTATTAAGCTATCCTGAGGATTTTGCATAGGTTAGGTTGGAAAGATCTGATTTAAAAGCGGCATTGTAGGAGATGCCTTACAAATTTCATTTGAATGTAGTCATTTTAAAACTTAGACTAAATAATTTGCAAAAATATGTATTAGTAATTGAATTTACGGCACAGTTACAGAGAGGAAGAAGAAGAAGAAAAAAAAGAGACTGATCTCCCAGACAGTGGTTCACTCCCCAATCAACAGAATGGCCAGTGCTGGACCAGATATAAGCCAAGGCAGGGAACCAGGAGCTTCTTCTGCGTCCCCCATGTGGCTATAGAAATCCTAACATCTGGCCCTTCTGCTGCTTTCCCTGGTGCATTATCAAGGAATTAGATTGGAAGTGGAGCAACCACAACCCCAATTAGCACTCAAAGGTAGGCTGGTACTGTGTACAGTGGCCAAAGCCATTATACTGTAATGCCACTTCTTCAATGATTTCAGCATTATGATGCAATCACAATGAAAACACTGAATTAGAGTTATACTGCACAAATGTCCACATGTCACCCTTGTCAATTCCAACACTGATTTAGAAAAAGTTCAAATGCCTCCAATAAAGGTCATGCCACCCAGTAAAAAGGAAATCCACTTCATTTGTGTATTCTCATACTGCTATCATCTGCCCATGTATGATATAAAAATATTTTGTGATACTTTCCATATACGAAAATCTAAAATAATTTCCTAGGAAAATAATGTTTATAAAACACTAGGTAGCATTGAAAGTATTGTATAATAAGCTTCAGGAAATTTCCACGCACACTCTTAGCCTGTGGTTATACTTTAAGATATCCCAGTGAAAATATTGTGGTATTGCTCCATGAGTGGCCTAACATTGAAATTAACAGAATTCTCACTGTCATTTCAGTATTCAATATGGAGCTCAGCAAGGGTGATAGAATATCTACTTCTCCAATCCTTTCAAGGATAAAGTAACTGACAGAACTAAGATGTTATTTCCTTGATATTGAAAAGCATGGTCATCTATCAAGTTTATTTTTGCAGATATCATGTACATTCTTTTACTCGTGTAGAAAGAGTACAAGGTGACACAGCTATTTAGGTTAAAAGCCTCAGAGGCTGGATCCAAGTCAGTAAATATGATTTCAAATGTCCACTTTATAAGGCAGAAGGTAGATGAAGTTTCTAAATTCTGAATTCACAATTCAGATTTACCTTTTGTTAACTGAACACTAACTAGAATACTGAAATACATGAATCATATTTCCTAAATTTCAGCAAGATTTTCAAATAGCTAGGATAACTTAATAAAGCAAGATGGTCACTACTTAAACAGGGGATAGAGAAGAAATAGTGGGTGAATACAAAGAGGAAATGTCACCGAAAGTCAAAAATGGGAAGTGAGCCTTCTAGCACAGTGGATCAAGCTGCTTGTTATGCTCACACTCCATATCGGAATGCCCAATATTGATTCCTGTCTCCATTCGAGTGCAGTTTCATGGTAATGCATTTGGGAAGCAACAGAGGATGGCCCAGGTACTTGGGTTCCTGCCACACGAGGTAGATGTGGGTTGATTCCCTGGGACCAGACTTTGTCACTGGAGAGTGAGCCAGTAGATGGAACATATTATCCATCAACAAACAATGAATACTGACATTTGAAATAAGCTGGATGAAACTGGAAAGTCCGTATGTTAAGACAAATAAATCAGAAATAAAAATTGTCACATTTTATCTCATAGATACAAGTTAATCTATCTGCAATCTAAAATTTTCATTGATGTAACATCCTTTGTAGAGTCATGAATCTTACCTCACTGAATCATGCCATGTACATGACAATACAACTTTCTTTGTCCACGAACTTCCCATTTGGGAGACTAATAACTTTGTTTTCCAGAAATAATAAATTATGTCATTATGTTAAATTTTGATTTTTAAACATTTATTATTTTAAAAAATATGTGTGTTGGCTACTCTACAGAGAGCAGCAACAGAGTGAAGGGGGAAGCATGGCAGCTTTGAGAGACTACCTAAGACTGTTTCTAATCTCCTAAGGAAACTAACAACATGATGGTGATGTAGATTAGAGCAGAAAATGAACAGATAAAAAATCTGGAATTATTACAGAGGTACAGAATTTGACCTCCATTTTTCTCATGCTAAACATGATACTTGTTCAAAATAAGTGCTAAAATGTCACACAAGACACAAAGCAATTGTTAGAACATCAGTGTTCTGATCTGAAGATGTTGACTCACTGTTTTACAGCAGCGAGTGTTATATCATTATTTATATGTTTATGTTACCATCATCACATCTCTTGGTAATATTCCTTCTGCTAGAACTAAGATCTCTAAGCCAGCCGAGTATTAAGTCTTGGAAAGAGGAAGCAATTTTGGTAGCGAGTCACCAGGAAGAATGATAATTATCACCCTCATTTCTATCCATTGATTCCTGACTAAAGAAAAAGCAGCACCAGGTACTGTAGACTGATTCAGAACACATACAGGTTTCTGGAGAATCATATCCCAGTCTAGAGGGGTACTGTCACCTCATTGGCAGCATGGTTATGTTCAAAAGGCCATTACATCCATCAATAAAACCATTTGCACTGTAATGTTTACAGCTACTGGCTGAACTCAGGCTTTATTTTTGTATATTTTTTTATCTCCGTCAAACCATAAACACTCAATGACAGAATGTAAATACTGATTTCAAGGTATTCAGAAGTACAGGTTTGGAGGTATTTAGATTCTTAGTGTTTGACCCTCATGAAAGGTATCATACTACTAGCTAATCCTTCCCCTATGTAGGTACACAATCACAACGCATGATTATGAGCCAGGAAAAAAGCACCCATGAAACACCAAGTATATAAGTGCCCTGATGTTATATTTCCCACCCTTCAAAATGATTAGAAGTAAATCTGTTTAAAATCCCTCAGTTTATGGCACTGCATATATCAGCATAAATACACCAAGATTTAAGCTGATGATTATCCCTTCTCTGATTAAAGACCACAGTTCCATGGACATAAGATTTTTCCTGCGATAGCCCTTTGTATTGTGAATACATACAGATTTATTCTAATTGTGAGAATATGTCTCTTCATCCTGCATTGAACTTTCTTCATCAGATTTGTATGGGTTATTCCTTGCATGCTGGAAAAACAGACACTATATCTCATCTATCTAGAAATGTCTCTCATTTTTAAGATAAAGAATTATGAGGAATTATTAGTTATCTCTGTGAGGTAAACAGCCTCAATCCCTTCACTAACCATTCTTAATAGCTGAATAAGCCCTCACCACACTTTTACAAAACTGGTACCCAACAATTATCACTCAGTACAGGCCAATATAGTTGAAATAATTGCACATTATTTTTCTATACCGATATGTTTTCATTCACTTGAATTTCTTGTATGAAAATTACAATGCAGGGCCCGGCGCGGTGGCGCAAGTGGTTAAAGGTCCTCGCCTTGCACCCCCGGGATCCCATATGGGCGCCGGTTCTAATCCCGGCAGCCCTGCTTCCCTTCCAGCTCCCTGCTTGTGGCCTGGGAAAGCAGTCGAGGACGGCCCAAAGCTTTGGGAACCTGCACCCACGTGGGAGACCCGGAAGAGGCTCCTGGCTTCGGACCGGCATAGTATCGGCCCGTTGCGCTCACTTGGGGAGTGAATCATCGGACGGAAGATCTTCCTCTCTGTCTCTCCTCTCTGTATATCCGCCTTTCCAATGAAAAAAAAAATAATAAAAATAAATCTTTAAAAAAAAAAAAAAAAAAAGAAAATTACAATGCAAAAAAAAAAAGTCCCATGTAGCTGCACCCTCCATCATCAATATTAGGAAACACACGATGCATTCAAATTTTTATGGTTGTGTGCAAAAGAATCGCAAACTTCACAAAAAAAATCAACATTTTAGGATTTTGACCAGAGAAAGGAAATTGAAGAAAGTGCATTTCCAGCATTTCCAGGGAAGAGCTGCAGAGAAGTATGTCATGGAAATTGTACAGAAAGCAGAGTCATGTTGGAGAAATATGGCCCATGGACACTCTAACTATTCAGCTGCGAACAGAACACCACACAGAGCCACAAAGGTGGAAGAGTCTCACCAGAGTCGCTGCTGACGATGCCCAGCATAACATTTTGTGGATCTGGTGGCTAGTATCACATTTGGGCAAGTGCTTCAAGCCCTAGCTGTTCTACTTTACACCTAGCCTGGGAAATCAACAGAAGGCAACCCGAATCCTTACATTCCTCTATGCACATGGTAAATCCAGAAGAAGCTCCCAGCTCGTAACTTTGGATTGATTCAACTCTGGTGTCATGGCTATTTGTGGAGTGAACCAACAGATGGAAGATTGAGATCATCTCTCGAACTGTGCCCCTAAATAAATTTAAACAAATTCATGAACCACACAGAATCTGTTGCTTTGATTAGAGCCAGAGCATGGGACAGTGCTCATGTCACTGAAGTGGAGGTTCACACTTCTTTTCCTGGAACAAAAGGGCTTTATCCCAGTACGCACAGGTGGTTGAACATATGCAGCAAATCCAAAAACATGGTAAATCAAATTAACTGATTGATAAATCCATATGATAACCACAGAAGTTGCACAGAAGACAACTGATGAAATGCAACCTTTTTTCATAATAAAAACCTTAAGCAAACCAGGTATAAAATGAACACAGTCAAGTTACTACAGTTCAAGCACACAGCCAGCACCTTGGAGAACAGTTGTAAGCATTTCCACTAAGATCCAGAATCATGTGAGAACCCTGATTCTCACCACTACTATTCAATGTAGTCCAAGAAATTTCAGAGTCATTGGGCAAGAAAAAAGAATCAAAGGGATGCAAATTGGAAGTGAGAAAGTCAATTTATGCCTGTTTGCAGATGATGCAATTCCCTATATGAGGGAAATCAAACTAATAAGATCATTGGAATTCATAAGAGTTTGGTCATTTTGCACAATATAAAACCCACACACAAAAATCAATATCCTCTGCATATACAATGTCAAGACTGAAAAAGGTCTTATAAGATCAGTCCTAATCATAACGGCTGCGTATTTTAACCAAGAATGCGAGAGACCTGAATGGTAAAAACCACAATAAATAAACAAAACATAACAAAATAGGCCATGTTTGTGAACTGGCAGAATTAATATGATCAAAATAATTATGCTTAGCAAAAGAAATCAGCCTCAAGAAGACAAATATGTTTTCTTTGATTTGTGATAGATAATATGGCACACACAAATGGTACAGGAATAAAATGGTCCTCTGGGATTGGACTGCTTTTAGGCCATGTTTATACTGTCGTGAAAATGTAGGCTTGTAGTCATGTTTACTATTTATTTATTGAGTATTATGAACAATGGAAAACTAAGCTAGTCAGTGCTGAGTGGAAATAAAAATAACGATGCTTCAGGTGTTTTTGAAAAGCGAATGGTAGGAGGTACCTGGTGGGTGGGCAGCTGAGTGAGGCAATCGTTATTATTTTGGAAATGACACAGTGAAATGCATAAAATCTGACTTCTTCACATTAATAAAGAAGAGTAGGGAGAATTTATTGTAGTTATAATCCCTCCTAGATCTGTTACATATACATACATATATACATGCTAGATATATATATTTGTTATATATATATAGTTTATATCACTTTACACAAAATAAAATCAACAGCAGACACACTAAGAAAGACTCAAAATTGATTTAGATGGACCAATAAACATGAGGTGTATTTTTATTTGGTAGAAAGTATGACAGAAATCTCCCAAAATTACCCTGAAGTATTAGTAAACATTTTGAATTCTCTCCTTGATTTTAATTTAGGCAATAGCCTCCATCAGATATTCTACCTAATCAAGACATCTGGTAAAAGTCCATGATGTTAAGTCAATGGAAACATTCCAGAATGTCTATTCCATTTTTCATGTTAACATTGCACATATTGTTAAAATGCATTAAATAGATATGGTTATTAAAATTATATTACAACTTTCACAGTCCAATTCTCTGTATCAAATAGAAAAATTACTTTTATTTCTAAGGATCCAATGCAGTTCTAATATAAATGAACAGTTCACTTAGAGCCATTTATTATGCTAGGTACTTGACTGTTGTGACAGAAAATTTAACATAAATTCTCTGGAAAATGAAATAGAGTTATACTTTGATTGATATTTCAGTAACTAAGAGGATATTTTCTTTAGACTTTTAGTATGGGATAAAATACATAAGCCAGTGGTTTTGTATTAACATAATGCCAAAACATCACAACATTTCCAAATAAAGATTTTTTGGGCATAGTCAAGAGAAATTTAAATATACATCATTGTTTACTTTTCATGTGACTATTTTGACAGTACCATGTGTAACCAACTACCCAACTTACTAACCATAGCTCCACAATGCCTCAGTTCTAATTAACTCTAGTCACAAAAGTCTCCCCCTAATATTTATTTACACTTAAATTTACTACTCTATGCCATTCTAAAATAGCAAACAAGTAGAGAAAAATTAAAGAAGTTTTGAAATGTGTTTGATTTTTTTAAATTATGATAGATTTCTTTTACCCTTATCTTTAGTGAGAATATGGACGATGCAGCAAGCTCAACTCGAGCAATCATGTCTGTGTTAGTATTTCATTTTTCCTCACTGGAATTGAAATTTTTGCTACACTAAACCTAGATTTTTCATCTGTATCATTTCCTTTGAGTTTGTTTATAGAGTTATTGTTCTTTCATCTAAAGGACTTCTTTGCATGAAGTTAGAGACCATGCATTAATTAAAATCTAAAAGTATAATGAAAAACTTTTTCTAGGCTGCTGATGTGAAAACACAATGAATTGCAAAACACAGAAAGGAAAGACCCACATGAAAAATGGAGGGAGATCTGCTTGCACTGTGGGTCATGAATTTGTAATTTTAAATGAACCTCTCAGTTTTCTTGGGTTTCAGACTGCACTTAATGATAGTCCTTCACATCGTAGTAATCCACCACAACTTTCGACTGACTTAAAGATATCTCAAGGTGTATATTTTGGTTACATCAGGGCCAAGGAAAGTTCCTTAACATCCCTAGACTATTTCATTTTCATATGACAGTAAGTTGGAAACCTTTTTCAATTTCAAATCAAATACCACCTTGTTATTGTGGTTCAGATGTAGCTCCATTGAAGGATTTTTTTTTTTACCCTCATCTTGTCCTTGTTCATGCCAACCATGCACTAATAACTGCAAATAATGCATTTTGTGCTTACTATCTTCACTTCTGCTTCTACTGTGTTGACAAAAGCTAAACCCCGTCTATTGGGGCAGAAAGATACATGACCAAATATGACTTGTGAATCTAACCTGTGAGACACTGTTTTAAGCAATTCACACTGATTGCCTCTGGTTAACCCTATAATAATCCTCCCTACAGAATCAGAAATTTTATTTCCAGCTTTTATTTATTTGCCAAAGAATAAATGTGGTTTTCCAGAGGATAAGTGATATTATTCACAGAGTTAGTAGCAGAACTAGGGTTTTTTAAGTTAACAGGTCTTGCTGGTTCTAAGCAAAATTCTGCCATCTCGTATCTCTTCTCCTAGCTCACAGTTCTACTAGGCATTAAACCAAACGTTTCCATCCAGGCCTTTCAACAATACAGACAAGCTCTTTTCTGATGTGATTCCTTAGATATAAAATTTCTAAAAACAAACTTTATAACACTTATCTGTCTTTTTGTATGTAATAAGTACCTTATTTTAACCTTTTGTGAAATTTAGAAGAAGAATTTATCAAAAATACAAGTCTTGAGATATAAATGAAAACAATTTTTACTACAAATTTAGGCTTATTTCCAAATTAATGACTATTGCAAGATCAAGAAAAAAATAGCACAAAGTAAGTTTAAATTCAAGCCCACTCTTGACTAAATAAAACTGGATGGGTCATTTATTCCTCATATCACATTACCTATTAAAAATAGGTAATGATATACATATTAGGGGTACTGTGAATTTCCATCAAAGTGTATGTATTTACAATAACTACACATGAAGTACTAATTTGATACTTTTACTATTGGGGAAAACATGGAAATCTAGTGGTCATTTTTATTACTTAACTGCATAAATATTCAGAATTATGATATTCTCTGATTCATAAATTAATTTAGAAACAATGAATTTGTTTAACCACATCCTTACTGAGAACCACTCTATCTTGGTTCATGTCATTGTTTCTGATTTATTAAAACATGGGCACCTGTACTGCTATGAAGACAGCCTTCTTTCTTTTAATGTCTACATTACTGCATGCAAAAGTTCCATTTTAATCAGTGTAGCAACTCAGGAGAGTTAGCAGAAATGCTGATGGTGAGCATGCTTTAGACAGAGTATAGGATAAGATCAATAATGAGTAGGTCATGGAGAGAGGGTTAGACCACAGGCTACAAAGAGTTGCAGGGAAGCAGTAATGAGCAATATGCCCAGAAATGGAATGCAGGATGTGGCAAAAGGTTACGGAAGTCAAACCTCCAAACACCACAAAAGAGAGCAAGTGTTTATTAATAGCAAGTATGGAATGTCTGACTTAGAGATAGTCACATAACTTGAATAAAATGGAGAATTAGGTCTTAAAATCACACACACACACACACACACACACACACACACACACACAGGTTTTGTTGTTGAAAAATAAAAGGACTAACAGTTCAAACCTAATCATCCAAATGGTTGCCTCACAGTTCATAACATTTTCATTAAAGTTTTTCACTTCTATGATATGCCAGGCTTTTTTTTTTGCAGAAAGTTTGCTTGTATTTAAATGCAAATCTACAAGTCAATTTATATTCCCTTTCCCATTTTCTCATCTATGTTGATGAAAAAATACTTAAGATTTCCTTAACTTCCTTGTCACACAAGTTAATATGTTTGTTAGACCCCCAAGTTCATCCTCTAATATTTGAATCCCCTATCTATATTTATGTGTCACAAAGAGGATGCTTCTTAATACATTTCACAATCAGAGTTGCTATTTTAAAAATTTATTAAAGTAAAAAAGCATTCTATACAACTATCCCTTAACAAAAGAAGAACCAGGAATCCAAGCCACAACATACGGTCTTGAGAGCACAGTATTTCCAAAAATGTTGCAAGGATTCTTTACACAGCACGTCCCCTTTGCAACACGAGTCTCACACTGCCCCCATGCAGTCATCCTTCTCTTTGTGCTGGGGTTACGATTTCATTTGCTTTCACCAAAGGAATACGACAGAAACTACTGCCTAGGATTTCTGGCTGTTGGACAGAAAAGGGCATTCTGGTTCTTATTTCCATCCTCTGGGATGGCAACTTCCATATAAACACTTTGGAGTATTTAACGAATGATAAACACACATTTCACATAGAAGACAACACTATAGGAATTTACCCCTATCACTTTACCAGCCATATGCATTTTTAGGAGATTCTGCTCACTTGCTTAGTTTCTTAACAATATCAGTGCCAACATTCTATCAGTCATCTTATATTTCTGTCATGCTTACAATTTAACTTCTGAAGCTCCCACCGCTCCAATTTCATTCAATAAAAGATAGACAATTTAAACAATGTTTATTTCTTCCTACAATACTGACGTGTTTCCTTTGTCCTACTTCATCCTTTGTTTTGGAATATAGTTTTTCATCACATTTTTAACAGGCTTTCTTTTCTCATTATGTGGTCTCAACATCCTTATCCAAGATAATTTGACGATATGTGAGTCAAGGAGTCGTCAGTGTGATATTTTTCCAAGCCTGTTCAGTAGAGGCAGTCAGAGGAGGAAGCTAAATGTATGCTCGATACATCATAAAACATCATCTCTACCACAATTCTGACTCTAATATAGGATGCATTAGAACCATAGGAGTCATGCTTTTCTAGATCAGTGAACAAAATGCCAAATGACTGTTTTCCCTCTAAATAACTCTCTGAAATATTTTCAGTTAATTCAACAACATATACAATCTCAGAAAACCATCCTTTCACACACACACAAAATGATTAAGGTAAAAATTCATGTGCATGCTAGTATTTTAGTAAATTCATGGAAAAATGGTGTTAAAAATGCTAAAAAGTTGGCATACACATGTAGAACTTTTTGCTATTACACCTTTTCTATGTATTTTTCTACTCAAACTCATATCGAAAACAGAAATACCAAGAATGCTTCAGAACATAAAAAAAATAAAGAAAAATGTAACAAAGCAGCATTGCTATATTTACAGTGTTAACAGGTATTCATGAACCAAAGAATACCAGGAAAAAAACATATCACTAGTAATCTTTTCATCTTAATTTTTGAAATTCTATATCTGAAAAATAAAATAAAAGTAAAAATACAATTTCTGAAAAAAAAGATAATCACCAAGAAACACAGATAAAACAGTGAAGGAAAATTAATAGCATGTTCCACCAGAGAATATGACAGACCAGGAGGGCACTTGCCAGCTGTTTTCTAAATTAAGCTCATTCTTTTCACAAAATAGTCACCTTTTTTCCCAGAAGTTCAAAAGAAAAGTAATAATGTTTCCTCTGACCACCTGCACCAGAACAGTTGATGAAGGGAAAGTTAAAACAGCCAAACTGAATGGGAAAGCATAAAATGATCTCTTCATGTATAGGATATGATCTTTTAGGTAGAAAATTCTAAGCATTATATAAAAATAGCTGATAGAATTTAAACGTTCAGGAAACTCTCAGGATTCAAAATCAATATTCAAAATTTACACTGAACAATACCAAAATAAAGTTAAAGAAACACTAGGCTTGGTAATGGCATCAAAAATTAAAAAGTGATTATAAATTTAACCAAAGCTGCAAGAGACTTCCAGGTTGGAAAGTTGAAAATAATGGCTAAAATAAAGTAGATAAAAATAAATGAAAAAAATCCCATCTTCATGGATTGGAAGATATAATGCCCAGTTTAGCGAAAGTAATACACATATTTGATAGTTAAAGATCTGAATGGCACATTTTTATAGCTATGAAAAACATCCTTAAATGCAGAGAACCTCAAATACTCTCTCAACAAAGAACAAAGCTAAGACCTCTCACTTCCTCAGTAATCAAATTACTTTAATGAAATCAGCATAAACATAGACATGCTTACCAATAGAATAAAATAGAGAGGCTGAAAATAAACTTTGCAATGTAGGATACAATGTTTAACAAGAAAGTAGAAACCAGCAAGGAAGAATTATTCTTCAACAAACGATGTTAGGAAGACCAAACTGTCACATGCGGAGAATATACCCCTATCTTAACTTCATTGTAATTAGCTCAGTAAAATATATACTCCTAAAACTAGAACTCCCAGAATAAAACACAAAGGAAAAACTAATTTTGAACTGCAACTGAGTTTTTGGTGTGACACCAAAATCAAAAGAAATAAATGATTTTTTAAAAGGCTGGTGCAAAATAACAAATAACCATGTTTTTAAAATAAATTTTTGAAGTCAGTATGGAGAATACTCAGACAACTGAAAATTGATATGCCATATGACTCAGCTTTCTAACTCCTGGGATTATATCCCAAGGAAGTGAAATCCACATATGATGAAGTGATCTACAACCATATAATTAAAGCAGCACAATCCACAATAGCAAAGATATGGAAACAACTCATGTTTGTTCAAAGAGGAATAAAGAAACTTTGGTACAACTACTCCATGAAATTCTGCACTATGATTAAAAATGGAATTCTGCCTTTTGCAACAACGTGTTCCCAAGGAGAGCATTGTGCTCCAGGTCTTAAAAGCAAAAGAACATCTAACCGAGAATATTCTATCCAGCAAAGCCATACTGTACAAGTGAAGGAGAAATATGGTATTTTCAGTCCTGCATTAGAAGAGAACATTATGAAAATACATGACACCTCCAAATTCAAAAACAGAATGTTGTAATCGATATCGGTCAACAAAATGGCATGTGTTTGTTTTTAACCATCAATACTATTTGAATGTATATAATTAAATTTTCAGGCAAATCATAGGTTGGCTGAATGGATAAAAAAAAAAACCAAGACCTCATTATACGCTGCCTATAAAAACTTACTTTGTAAACAACAAGAATATTCATTAGTATTTGGAGGTAACACATTATTAAATGAACAATGGGTCACTGAAGAAACTAAGAATTAAAAAGCTTTCTTGAAACAAATAGAAATGGGCCTGGCACGATAGTGTAGTGGTTAAATTCCTCGCCTTGAACACACCAGATCCCACATGAGTGCCGGTTCTAATCCTGCAGCCCTACTTCTGGTCTGGGAAAGCAGCTGAGGACAGCCCAAAGCAGTGGGACCCTGTACATGCTCAGAAGAGACCCAGAAGAGCTCCTGGCTCCTGGCTTCAGATTGGCTCAGCTCCAGCCATTGAGGCTCCTTGGGGAGTGAACCATGAGATGGAAGATATTCCTTTTTGTATATCCGCCTTTCCAATATAAATAAATAAATCTAAAAAAAAAAAACCCTTTGGGATATACCAAAAACAGTAATAAGGGGGAAATATGCATTAAGTACGCACATTAAAAATGAGAAGTGTCTCAAAAATGATCCAAAGATTTATCTCGAACTCTCAAAGAACTAATGAAACTAAATCAGCAGGAGACAAGAATTAAGAATCCACTGAAACGAAAATATTGCAAAAGAGCAAAAAGATAATGATGGATTTTTTGGAGAAGATAAAGTGGACAAAACTTTAAAATAACTCCTATAAAATCAGTCATGAAAAAGGAGACAATACATTGGGTACCACTGAAATGCAACCGATTATAACATTCTATGAAAAACCATATGCTAAAATCAGGAAAACCTTGAAGAAATGTAGAAATGCATGGATAATTAAACCTACAGATAAATGAAGATGATATAACCAACCAGATCCCTAACAAGCAGCAAGACTGGAGCAGTATTTCAACATCTTCAATCAAAGAAAAGTCAAAACCTGATGGCTTTCCTACTAAATTCTACAAAACATTGAAAGAGGAACTGATACCCTTCAAGCTGTACACTGAACATAATGGAACTATCACCTGTTTCATGAGGCCAGTATCACTCTGACTTGAAAACCAAAGATACAGCATAAAAACTGCTGACATATATTCCTGATGAACATCTATGTAAAGATTCACAACAAAATAATGGTAAGCCAACACATAGAGTGATCTAGTGAGAATTATCCAAGATGTGCAAATGTGGTTGAAACTAAGAAACAAAAATTTTCACAAATCACATCAACAATAAAGGATTTAAAACCATATGGTCACATAAAGAGATGTGGAGAAAGCATTTGATTAGAAAATCCCATCATACAAATTCTCCACAAATTAGGTATACAAGAATACATCTCAGAAACTGTAAACTTTATGTAAGACAAAATATCCAATACCACACACCTAAATGGGAAAAATTAAAACTTTTGCTTCAGATTTGAAACAAGACCAGCATTCTACTTTTACCATTCTAATTCAATAAAGTGCTGCAATTATTAGCAAGAGCAACTGGGGAGAAAAAATGGAGAAAAAACAAAGAAGAGCATCAAAACTGGAAAAGAAGTAAAAATATCCATGACATAACCCTGTACATGAAAAGCTACAGAAGCAATAAACTAATTAGTAAAGTAATAGGTCACAAAATTAACATTCCACAATAGTAGCTTTTTCCTACACTACTGGTGAATTCACCGATACAGAAATCGAGAGAGAAATCTCATTTACAATAGCTGCAAAAAGTGAGGTCTGAGAATAAATTTACCCCTCCCCTCAAAAAAGTCTCCAAAATAAAAATTATAAAACACTGGTGAAACAATTCATTAAGAATATACACCATAAAAAGCAAAGATGTTTCTTGCTCATAGATTGGAAAAGTCGCCATCATTGAAATGTCTATACTACTTGAAGCAATATACTGACTCAATGTAAGCCCTATCAAAATACTAACAACTTCCTCAGAATTTGAAAAACAACTCTAAAATTCATATGAAATCACGAAAGACCCAGCCTAGCCAAACAACACTAAGGGAAGGGGTTGGGAGGAGGGGAGAGGTTTATGCTACAGTTACCATAACTGAATTCAAAGCATACTATAAAACCATAGTAATTAAAACAGTATAGTATTTGCATGAAAGCTGACACATCAACACAATACAGAACTCTCAAATTAACCCATGTACATAGAGCCAAGTGGTTTTCTGTTCGTGTTGTTAAAGTGCCCTGAGTATAGATTGGCACAAGCATAAATACTAACATAAATGGTACTGGCAAATCTGGATATATATCTGTAGAAGAATTATGTCAGATCCACACTTCTCAACATATTTGAAAATCAACTCAAGATGATTCTAAGACCCAAATTTAAGAAATGAGATTAAAACTTTGCTCAAAGACAATGTGGACAGGGGGTAGGTAATGACTTCTTGTAAAGGCCCCAAAGCACAGAAAATGAAAGCAAACTAAAACTCACGTATTATATTGTATCGAAGCTTCAGCACGGCAAAGGAAGCAATCAATAGATGAAGAGCCATCCAAAAGGATAGGAAAAATACAGCACCTTCCAAAATACATCAATAATCTAAACAACAAAAAATGAACTGAGTTAATGAGAGCAAAGTATCTCCATAGAAGAAATATAAATGTCCTACAAAAATATTTTAAAATGCCGTACAAGTAGCCTTCAGGGAAATGCACATGAGGGCCAGCCTCAGGTGTCATCACACTTCTTTCAGAATAGTTAAAATCCAAAGTAGAAAGAGGAATGGATGCTGGCCACAATGTAGAGATAGGGGAGAACTTACTTTCTGATGGCAGAAATGTGAATTAGCTGTGGAAAACAGCATAGAGATTTCTTTCAAAAAAAAAAAAAGACTAGAATTCTTTTTTCCATATAATTTAGCAATCTCCCGTTAAGTATACACCCAAAAAACATGACCATCTTCTATCAGATACCTGCCTTTGCCAGGATCATGGCAGAATTACTCCATTTTTAAAATTTTATTTTTTATGATGTTTACATAGTTAATCGGGGTGAAAATGATGGAGGAACAGGGGATAGTGCATGAGACCATTGCTTACACATTTTTCTTTCTCCTCTGTAAGGGGTCGTAGAGGATACAAGAGCACAAATCACATCCAGCCTCCCAGCCGCCATAATCCCTGAGGGGTGGGGAAGTGCCACCTGCTATCCTCTTGTGGAGCATTTGCTGAGGGTTCTGCTCATGTGATTTTGGTGGTCCTGAGACTGTAGTACTACTCTTAACAACCCAAATCTGAAATCAACCAAGGCATCCATTATCAGATGAATGGATGAAGAAAATGTAGTAAATACACAGTGGAGAATTATTCAGCTGCAAAACAAAACAGAATTCTACTGTTTCCAGCTAACTAGATGTTACTGGAGCATGTCATGTTGAGTGAAATGAGATCTACACAGACATACAAATATGCATTCTACCTTTTTTGAAAGAACAAAAAAAACTTAGAAAGGAAAGAAATGCCTGTGTCTCAGTACTAGTACAAAATTGACAAACCTATGATTTAAGGATGTTTTATTTCTGTAGATTTACTAGTTTGCAATTATTTTAAAATTTACTGTGTATGTCTGAAATGGTCACTTTGTATTTAACTATTGTTTATAAACTATTTTCCCACTGAACTAGGATCCTTTTATGTTTTACTTGTTGAACTCCGTATCTGTCAAAGCAATAACCACTTGACACACATGTAAGTTAAAAATAGGCATCCTAAAATCAGAGAAAGTGTGAATAAGTGAATGAGAGAAATAAAAGATGGAGTGATTATATTAAAATTATTCTGAGTTATACTCAAGTTGCTATGCTATCATATTAATGTGAAGAAATAATGTATCAATGATAAAGAAACAAAGCAAGAATATTAAAGGTGAGGTGTCTAAATCTTGCTCTCAAATCTGTAAAATGTAAACTGAATCATCTGAATGAGGTAACAGGAAACTACATATATAGTCAAGATGATTCAGATATAAGGGATGACCA
Organism: Ochotona curzoniae; assembly: GCF_017591425.1. Classification (NCBI taxonomy): domain Eukaryota; kingdom Metazoa; phylum Chordata; class Mammalia; order Lagomorpha; family Ochotonidae; genus Ochotona; species Ochotona curzoniae. The sequence continues at coordinate 67,886,966 of NW_024466599.1, forward strand.
AACACTAGATTCTTAGTTGCTTCATTTCTTTCCCTAGCTACTTTTCAGTAAATGAAGATGAAAATTAGGGAAAATCTTAAAAGTGATTTCCAGGACTATCCTTTTAAATTGTTAAATGAAATCTAGACTCTTGGGCCCAGCGGCGTGGCCTAGCAGCTAAAGTCCTCATCTTGAACGCACCAAGATCCCATATGGGTGCTGGTTCTAATCCCGGCAGCTCCACTTCCCATCCAGCTCCCTGCTTGTGGCCCGGGAAAGCAGTCGAGGACGGCCCAAAGCTTTGGGACTCTGCACCTGTGTGAGAGACCCGGAAGAAATTCCTGGTTCCTGGCTTTGGATCAACTCGGTCACTTGGGGAGAGAACCATCAGATGGAAGATCTTCCTCTGTCTCTCCTCCTCTCTGTACATCTGACTTTGTAATAAAAAAATAAAATAAATCATTTTGCAAAAAAGAAATCTAGACTCTTAATTTAGTGCTTCTCTGTGTATGTTAAGATAGCCATGAGCAGAGGATGAAGGGTTGACAATGCCCATGTCACACAGATGTTACTCACAAGTTAACCAAAAATGTTTCTATTCAGCTGCATTCCTTACCCCCACATTCACTGTGGCTCAATTCAGAATAAGGTAAAAAATGAAATTAGTCCAGTCAATCAAAGAAAATGTCATAGACAGACACTATGGAATGCTACTTAGCCCAAAACAATGAAATCTGATGCTTAGTGAAATAAGCTAGTCTCAACAAGACAAATATATTTTCTTTGACATTTGGCCGTTACGGAAATGGTCATTTTGGAATATTATAGCCATTTTTACCCCTTGTTTATACTCTGTGGAACTATGATCTTCAAATATTTTATTGTTAAGATCACTATTAGTGCCAAATTAAGCCTATAAATATTGATAGGATTACAAGTAGGTCTGCAAACTAATGAAAAATTTTAAGAACAAATTGTGTGTTTTTCCATGTAGGGACTACTCTCAGACCGCAGCGACACTGTCCTATGTAGAATGAAGTGGATGTTATGGTTGTTTAAACTACTGGGTAAAAATCACTGGAAAATCCTTATGTTTAAAAATTTTTCTCAATAAACTAATTCAGAAATGAGGAATATTTTAATTTAATTTGTAAGACTTATCTACTCTTCCATTCAATTTTTTTGTGTAATTCTACATAGTGTGATTTGTGTATTTTCAACATGATCCACATTAAACAGCTTATGAACATATCACTATACGTTTTTATTATTGTATTACCATGTTGTTGTAAAGAATACCTTTACTAGACATTCATTAATCATCATTATTTCTTTCAACATTTTTAAAAAGATTTTTAAAAATTTTTATTGGAAAGTCATACACATAGAAAAAGAGAGAGGAAGATCTTCCATCTGCTGATTCACTTCCCCACTGGCCCCAATGGCTGGAGCCAAGCCAATCCAAAGCCAGGAGCCCAGAGCCTCTTCCAGGACTTCCATGCAGTTGCAGGGTCCCAAAGCCCTGGGCCATCCGCAACTGCCCTCCTAGGCCACAAGTACGAAGTTGGATGGGAAGTAGGGCTGCGGAGACCATAACCAGCAGCCACATGGGATCCCAGTGCATGCAAGACAAGGACCCCAACTGCTAGGCTACCATGCTAAGCCCTATCTTGTTGACTGTTACAAGTTTATTTCAAATAGAAAAGAACAACAACAACATAATGAAGGATGATATCAATTTGCACAACAGGAGGATACAGAACAAGAGATTGATTTCTTCGTATTCTTACAATATCTATCTGCCCCCAAATTTTCTATGTCTAACCCTTTATTTATTTTATGTTACATATAAAAACAGTAGGGCAAGTAACTATCCCAGTATTATCTTGCCTCTGTTTACTTCAACAAAACCTAGGCGTTCTTAAACATAGCTGATGCTCACACACACAAATTATTATCCAAACTCCTAAACGGTAACTTCAATGGAACTAGTAACACATTTTGCTGATATCATTAAAGAAACATGATAGATTTGGGAAAATACTGCAGCTCTAAGCATCAAATATTACTACTGAAATACCTAAAGATATTCACCTGAGCAGCAGATTAAAGAAAGCAAGATATTTCTTTTCCCATTGGTTACTGAGTAGCTGAGTGAGTCCATATGTAGTGGATCGTTGCTATGACAAAATATGAAGCACTGTCTGAATACAGACAGCTTATTTACTTATGATAAAGCTTTTTGTTTGAAATGATGCATATTAACTCAGAAAGAACATATGTGTGAACATTTTAATTACCAGATATTGATTTTAATTATTTTTCCTGAAATATATGCTTTATCAATCTAAACACTGGTATAAAACATGAACCAATTTATTTATATTCTAAGATGTTGTGTTCACCTTTTCATTTATTTTGCTGACTAAAATTCACGTGGGCAAATAACACATCTTTATGCCTTCTTTCTCCCATCACAAAGTGCAATAGACCCATATGTTAAGAATGTAAGTTTTTGCTACGGCATATTGCAATAAACATTTTATTATTCAATAGTTACAGGAAGCTGAAACAGTGATATAAACAAGAGTGTGTAAAAACAACACAAACCCATAATTCATGTTACAAACCATTCAAATTTTCCCTGGATTCAAGCTACATATACACAGTACCAACACACACACAGTACTCTATTTTTGATGAACTTTCCATCAAATTTCTTTCTTTCCTCAAAAAATCCATCTCATTGACATACTTAGTAGACAGTTATTCCTCTCTGCAGTCATACAATGGTTAGCTTTTCACAGTAACTAAGCCCATAGGAACTGTATGTATCAAATAAAACTGTCCATAGGGAAAACAAAAAGCAATGGCACAAGTAGAAGACAGTGTTGACTTAGAGGCAAGAAAAGGTCCTTTGGAACATTCATGCAAACTGGTAAATTGATTTTGTTCGAACACACGCAAAGAAACTAAAATCTATGGATGCAATGGGTCATCAATAAGTTCAAAGAAATATGTATTATTTAGAATGTATGCACCTCAATAGAAAATAACTAAATGAAACTGTTAAGTAAGCCAGACTCAGAAAAACAAATAGTGCATGTTCTCACTTACATGTAGAATCGAAATAAACAAATAAAACTTCCCAAGAGGAGAGGATGGAAGAATGGCAAGATGTTCATCCAGTGTGCAAGATAAGTAAAACCTTGTGGCCTAACTATAGTTAGCTATAGTTTATAACCAGATTAGCTTGCATATTTGCAATATGCTACACAAGTAGATCCAGGGTGTTTTTAATCACCATTTAAAAAGGAATATTGGGCCCAGCACAATGGTTCAACAGCTAAATCCTCACTTTCTGGGATCCAGTTAGTGTCCCAGTTGTTCCACTTCCCATCCAGCACTATGCTTGTTTCCTGGGAAAGCCGTTGAGAATGGCCCAAAGCCTTGAGACCCCCTACCCACACAGGAGATGTGGAGCAAGCTTCTTGTTCCTGGCTTCAGATGAGTTCAGCTACACCTGTTATAGCAATTTTGGGAGTGAACCAATGGATGGAGGATGTTTCTCCTCTCCATAAATGATCTGACTTTTCAGGGAAAATAAATAAATCTTTAAAAGGGAGGGCTGTTGCTTAGAATTCTGTGTCAGATACTGGATAAGAGGCCTACTTCCTTATCAGAACAGCTACTCTGGGTTGGTTCAAGATCAGATCCTAGCTCTAAATTCCAATTTCATGTTAATGCAGACCCAGGGAATGAGTGGTTAATGGCTTTAGTGGTTGAACCCTTGTCATCCATATGGGGCACCTGAAATGAGTTCTTGGATTCCAGCTTCAGTCTAATGCAGCCCTCATCATTTTAGTCACTTGTAGCTGTCTTTCCCTCACTCCTTGTCCACATGTCAAGTAATAAAGTAAGGAAACAACCACATAAGGTGATACATATGTGAATACATTGACTCTACTCATCTTGTCATACTTCATTTGTATATGAAATAATCACCAAGAATACCTTAAGTATATACAATTTTATATGTCAACCAAATCAGGATAGCAGGAAAAAAATAAAGAGAAGGGCATGTCCAATAATGTTTTCCTAGCAGGAACCTGGAATTATCTCAATCTGATGTAGCAGAGGCTGTGAGCCAAAGCTGGATGGTCAGTGAGTTAATTAACAGTCTGTGGAACAGCTGCAATGGTCCCTTATGCTCAGTGCTCCTGGCTCTGATGTTTTCCTTCAAGCTAAACAAACAAGAATAGTTTCCTGCATAATCATGAATCTAATGCTATATACTGCCAAAGCAAACATTGGGATTGACCTGAAGACATGGGATATCACAAACCGAAGTTTGGTTTTTTTTCTTATTATGTATGCAACAATAAAGACAGGATCATCACATGATCCAAACATGTACTTTTATGTAAATTCTATCAGATTCTAAATTTGCGCCAGGGAAACATTCACTAATGATGAGCAAATATATTCTAGAAAATTATTCTTTTAGTAATGGAATACTATGAACAGAGCACTAAAATTTTCCATGAAACAAAGAAAACAGCCCGAGAGAAAGTCATTAGGATCAAACCACCAAGATTAATCCTCATGACAAAAGATAAGGAAAAAAGCAAAGCAGAACCTTAGAAATCACCATCATTAGTATCCTCAGGAATATATAAATACATGAAAGCCATTAAATAGCTACTAGGAACACAAAGTACAGTTTTTGGGAATTAAAAATAAGATTAAAACACAATATTAATGTCTAAGTGAGATAGTAAAATGAATTCCAAAGGTGGAAAAAATACTACAACCTAGAGACGATTCCCAAAATACATGCAAAAATCATGAAGCTATGAATGTTTTTGAAAGTAATTAAGAAATATAGAAGATATATTTAAGATATACAATCTAATTCCAAATTCAAAAATAAGGAAACAGAAAAAAAAATAGTGAAGACCTTGCCTTCGTAAGTCTCTACTACACAATGTCCTGACCCATGATGATTACTGGCAAAAACACACACTTCTTTTCATTCAAACCTGTTTGCCTTTCTCATAAAAACCATGAATACATCTTCAAGGTATGATACAGTAACCCTGACACAGAAAGGCAGAGTAACAACAGTACTTTTTCCCAAATTTTCCTTATTTCAGTATGTAATTAGCTAATGGCTACTCCAGTCACCATTACTTTTATTTCAGCCATAAAACCAATGAAAACATTATCTATAAAACACAAAAACACATAGTGCCAATCAGAGAAAAGAAAGGCAACACATAGAAGTCTCCATTAGAGGATGGCAGAGACCAGTCCTGAAAGTGACACCCCTCCCTGTCATCTAGTGACAGCAAGCCACATGACTACTGCTAACCACACAGGCACAGACTGTGGTTAGAGTCTAACCTCATCACTGCATTTTTTAGTCTCGATTCTGTTTTCCTTTTTTTGGTATCAATGCTCATCAACATATTATTTGCTTCTTTTCTTCTATGTTTACTTTAAATTCAGAATTACCAAGTAGTCAGCAAGAAAGAGAGGAAGGAAGGCAGGAATGGAATGAGTGAGCAACTTTTTCCATCCACTGGTTTACTCTCCAAATGGTCATCTTGGCCAGAGGTGGGTGATTCCAGAGCTCAGAGTCACGAGATTCTGCCAGGTCTGACACATGGACACAGGGGCCCAAGGACTAGGGAAATCCTCTAGTGCTTTCTCAAGCCATCAGCAGGGAGCTGGATAAAAGTGCAGCAGTCAGAACATAAACTGGGATGCTGGTACAGCAGGGAGAGGATTTGCCCGAAATGCCACCATGCCAGCTCCTGTATTTTTCCTTGCTAGTACTACTCCAGAAAGAGCTAAATTTTGAGAAAACAAAACAAAAAAGCAGATTAACCACAGGGTAACCTGATTGGTCAAAACTCATAGTATTTTCATGATTAATCCATATATTCACTAGATTCACTAGTTCTCAAAAATATTTAGCAACTGGGGCTGGTACTGCAGCACCTAGTTAAGCTGCCACTTGTCAGGCCAGCATCTCGTAGAGTAGTACCTAGTCAAGTTCTAACTTCCCTGCTTCCGCTTCAGCTCTGTGCTAAGGCATTTGGCAAGGCAGTGGAAGACGTCCTCTTTGGACACTTGCTACCATGTTCCAGACCTGGAGGGAGTTCCTGGCTTCTGTCTTAGCCTGTCGTCCTAGTGGCTGCTGAGACCATTTGAGGAATAAACCACCACGTCAAAGATCTCTTATTCCTTTCCTTCATGTCTGTCTGCCTGTTACTGGTGCCTTCCAAATAAGAAAATAAGAAAGTCTTTATCAAAATACTTAGCAAGTGCCCATTACTTATAGTTAAGAGTTATTTCAGGTATGAAAAATACATCAAAGAGAAAATGCAGAAAAATTCTCTGGCTTATGGAGTTTACTCTCAATTGATTTTGGCTTTCCTCTTCTCATATGCTCTGTAACTTGCTAATACTTCTAAAACAAGACCACTTATCAGCTCAGATTAGAACATAGGAATAGAACAAAATAATTTATTTCAACAATCAGGTAATTTGTCTCATGTCTCATATTTTAAAAAAAAAGTTGCTAAAAATTTTGTCCTTTTCACAAGTTTAGTAAACCATTGTCTTTTAGACAATAGTTGCTGTGATCGGGTGGTCACAACAACTACACAGCATTTTAAAAATATTCCAAAGTCAAAATTTTAGCATATTTATTAATGACTTACCAGACATACACTCTACAGTTGTCTTCTGAGTGAATTAAAGTGATCATTTATAATTCTATAAATATGACACATTAACTCAAAAATTTTACATAGATATAAGCTTCTCCCCATTTTTTTGTTTTGACTAGTGTATACCCGGCTCTATGCTAGTATCTTGGGTTTTATGTTGTTATAATTCTTCCATTTTAATAATAAGTAGACTTGTGGTCACAGATTTTAAATGTGTGCCAATTTTACCTATGATTATGCAGATAGAATTCAAAACCATATTTTGTTTTAGTTTTTCCCCTTACATTGAATATTCCATGTTTAAATCTGACCCACTGAATTTTATGTGGTAAAGTAGTATAAACTACATTCTACTTATTAGATGTTGGATTCTAATCCTTCTTAGGTTCCATACATTTTTGACTCAACAATACACCTGTACATGGAAAGTCATCTAATTACTGTTTGGATCCTCAAACTTGCAAAAAACATCACCCACCTCTCTCTCCCTGTCTCCTTCTACCTCTCCCCATTTTAAACAGTCTGAGAAATATGAAAGTTCCTTGAATTCTGTCACTCTAAAATTACTTATGTTTTATACTTAAAATGTTAACATTTTTACTTTCTTCACTTTTATATAAATATTATATATTCATATATTTTTCTTGAAACTAGGGCTATTAACACCATACTTAGGCTTTCATGACAAGAATCACAAGAGAGTAAAGGTATATCATTATGTATAGCTCATAAATCAATGAAGAGAACATTTATAATCACCTATGTTTCTTAATTTTTCTGTTATCCCATCCATCAATCTTAAAGGATGTTTGTTTATTCTGATCTCTTCTGCTTTTAGTTATTACTCAGATCATTTTATATTCTCATTTCCTAGACTTTGCCGAGCTGAAAAACAAAGTTGCTCCAATGATAAAGTATTTTTTTTTCTAATTGAGTGCACACAGGAAAAGAGTGTTACTTGTTAACCACTTGTCATTCAGTACCTCATGTGTTATCTGCAATATTATCACATGACATTATGTAATGTCAAGAACACTGGAGCTAATCTGATCCTAATTTTGTAATTCAGAGTCCAAAGTCATTCACTTTAATTCCCTGCATGCTTGAATCTTTGTATCCAAGGCCACTTCTCCCGTAAATATGGTAATATTGTCAAGTGAATTGGCTATCTTCTGAATCATAACTAGAGATTTATAATATCCTTAGACAACCCTCTGACAGAATCCTCAGATTATGGCACTTAAATACTCACTACCCAAGCATTAGGACCTTGCATTGCGCCTCAGCTAACCTTGCATGAGCATGCAGCTAAATCTCACAATGATTATGTTCAATAAACGTACCATTTACTCCCTCATGCAACTTTCTGAAAATACATGCTAAGGGCAAGTATTAGGCTTAGCAGCAGTCACAGGGCACTCACACATCCCGTACTGGAGTGTTTCAGTGGTTGAGTACTTCCTCTGTTGGTGATTCCAGCTTCCCATTAATACAAACTCAGGGAGGCAACAAATGATAACTAATCATTGGGTCCCTGAAAACCATGTCAGATTCACACTGAGTTCCTAAATCTTGGATTTAACCTGGTTCAGTCCTGGATATTCTAAAGCATGTGGGGAGTAAACCAATGGAAGAGATTCAATCTCAAACTATCTTTCTCCCTCTTTCTCTATCTTCAATAAGATAAATTTAAGCAAGTAGATAAAAGGGAACTTCAAATTTTCAGATTCTTGACTACGTTCTTGTGGTTACATGGCAATATCCAAAAGACAAAGAATCAAAAATAAAGAGAAAAGAAAGCATGGAAAATCTACAATTTAAATACTATCATTCTTACACTCCATTTTTCCACTTCTAGATTGTATTATTCAATTAATCCATCTAGCATTTCTGACAATATTTCTTTAAATAAAATAATTTGCATGACAAAAACTTATTTGTGCAATATGCAGTCTTGTCAATTATACCTAAATGTTCTTTTTTGTTTATGTCTTGAAATGGCTGAACTATTTGCACTGAAAAAGCTAACGTCATACTGTTAAATATAAGAGGAATGTTGTCAATATTGCTTTGAAAGGAAATAGTAACTGCTGATGTGTAGTTTAGAGCATACCACCATATACGTCCAATCACATACACAAAAGGTAAAAAGAAAAGGAAGAAAAAGAACAAACTGTTTAAAACTATTATGCAGTTCTCAATTGCTGTTCCTTTGTGCAAAGCAATTCCAAGGCAGGAAATTTAAAAGTTAAGGCTTGCATGTAGAATCAGCAATTCTAGTGCTAAGATCAACCAGGCATGCTGTCACCAGTGAGCAACCTGCCTGGATGGTGAGGGTTCTGGCAGGTTGTATTCTGACTGTGGCTGTGTAAGGATTTAAAGTGACCTTGACAAAATGAGACAAGTATACACATCAGATAAATATCTAAGGAAACGAATACCACTTTTCAGACAAAAATGTTCAGACCATTAGGCAACCAGATGTATACTTCTATTAACTTTCTCCAGTACATTTGAATGAAAAGTATGCTCTTGCTTTCTAAGATGTTAAAATAAAATTAATATGAAAATATGAAATCAAACCAAGGTATACCATTATAAAAAGGGGGCGGTGAGTTGGCCAGGAAGTTATCACCCAAGTATACCATTATTCACAGTTTACTAATTATGCTTCTGCCCAATACACTGCCAGGAACTCGCATGTGTAAACATCTATTTTCTTTGGGATGTGTACTGCTGTGAACATATTTTGCCATCAATAAGCACCAATTCCCACATTAATCTCATTCTATCAATTAGGCAGAATTGTTCATATCTATAAATTTCTGAAATTATACACAATACCAGCAAAATACATACACCTTTATGTTTTCCCAAGAATGTAAAGGCATAAATTTATATAACAGAAACAGATACCATTTCCCCCTTTTAACTTTTAATTGGCGCTGGTACTGAAAGCAGTAGGATTAGCCAATATACCGAAAAGCACCTTCCCAATGAACACAAGACCTCATATGAAAAACAGGCATTTCTCCATGTGTCAAAAATAAAACAGCATCACTAACAAAAATATACACTTCAAATTATAATGTGCTACTATTTGAAGTATAATACTTCAAATTACACTATGAAGATGAGCACAGTGATGAAATGCATGCAAAGGAATTTAAGGAAATTTTAAGATTACACACACAGAAAAAAACAACAGAAGCAACTGCACAAGTTAAAGAAATTTGAGCAATATGGGTAGGAAAATCTGCTGAGAAATAGAAATATTAAGGAAAAGCTTCCATATTAGAAATACAGAAGTCAAAATAAAGATACAGCAGATAGGCTAAAATGTAAATTAGTAAGACAGAAGGAAGAATACAAAACTATAAAGTTCAAAAAAAAAACCATTTGAAATATCTCAGAACAAATACAGTACCTGGGATCAACAGGACATTATCAAATGGCAAAATACCTATGTCTTAGATATTTCCAAAGCAGTAAGAAAGTTTAACAACTCACAAAACATTTATTCAAGTAATAAAGAATTTCCTTAAGTTTGACAGAAATACTAACATCCTAGCACATAAAAATCCAAATAGATATGATCAGATTTTTATCATGTCACATTGTATTCATAATTTCAAAAAAAAAAACACAAAGATCCTAAAATGTGCAAGAAAGAGCAGATCTCCGATTAGACTGATAGCCAATTTCTCTTTAGAATCCCTAGAGGTGAGAAGAAATCAGAAATATAGTCCAATTTCTTTTTTTTAAGGTTGTTTTTTAAAGTTTTATGAGAAAAGCAGATTTACAGAGGAGTGAGACAGAGAAAAACATCTTCCATTTGTTGTTTCACTCCCCAAGTGGCTACAATGCCCAGAGCTGAATCAATCCAAAGCCAGGAGCTGTTCAATAATAAGCTTGAATGTAAATGGACTCAACTCACCAAATCAGATATAACACCTATGTATATATTGCCTAAAAAAATCACACCTCACTAGAACAAATACTAAGAAACTGATAGAACAGAAAAGGATGCTCTATGAAAACAGAAAACAGTGATGTCTATCTCAGTATCAGACAAATTGGACTTTATGGCAAAAATTATCATAAGAGACAAAATGGTATTACATAATGATAAAGTGATCAATTCAATAGTAAGACATAACTATAATAAATGCATACACACTCAATGCTAGGGTTCCTAGCTATTTAAAACAAATGATGCTTTAAATGGAGAAGCAGGATCCAACACAATGATAGTGGTAGAATTCAACAATGCATGTTCATGAGTGAACTACTCAAATAGACAATAACAAATAATCTACACTATGAAGCAAATACATCTAATTGTTGTCTATAGACATTTTTCTTCATACAATGAAAATCACCCAGGGAAATAGGCTAGTCTTTTCAATGAATGCTGTTGTGACAACAGGGTAGCAACTTGCAGAGGTAAGAAGCAAGAACTCACCTGTCATCTTTTACAAAAATTTGCTCTAATGGTATCAAGGTCCTGATTCTGTTATGAGAAACCATCAGACTCTTAGAGGAAAACATAGGAGGCACTCTCCAAGATATAGGAACTGGGAAAAAAAAATTCTTGGAAAAGTCACCAAAAGCACAGGCAGTCAAAGCAAAAAAAAAAAAAAAAAAAAAAAAAAAGCTGGGGGGTACTGCATCAAACTAAGAAGCTTCTCTACAGCACAGTATATGATTAACAAAGTTAAGCAACCAACAGAATGGGAGGAAATCTTTGCACACTACACAACTGATAGGGCATTAATATTTAGGATTTACAAAGAGTTTCAGAAATTCAACAACAGCAAACGAACCCTGTGAAGAAACAGGCAAAGGAAATGAACAAATTTCTTAAAAGAACAAATTCAAATGGCTAATAGACATACAAAAAAAATGTTCAAGCTCCCTAGTTATCAGAGAAATACGAATGAAAACCACACTGATGTTCTACCTAACTCCAGTGAGATTGGCCTATATTCAGAACTCTAATATTACCTGCTGGCATGGATGTGAGAAGAAAGGTACCTTGCTTCACTGTTGGTGGGAGTGTAGGCTAGTACAACTACTATGGAAGTCAGCATATACAGTGCTAAGAGAGATAAAAATCCATCTACTGTATGACCCAGCTATCCCACCTTTGGGAATATACCCATAGGAAATTAAATCTGCACATGAGAAAGGAATCTATAATCTTAATTATAGCAACAAAATCTACAATAGTAAAGAAATAAAAACAACCCAGTTGCTTGTCCAAAAAAAAAAAGCATAAAGAAACAATGGCACATCATTTCCATGGAATATTACTCAGCCATCAAAAAGAATGAAATTCAATCATTTGCAACCAAATAGTCCCAATCAGACAGCATTATTTTCAGTAAAATGAGTCAATCCCTAAAGGACAAATATCATATGTTCTCTCTGATGTAAGGCAAATTTCATGCAAAATACAAGATCAATAGATATATAGTAGACATACACATACATACTGTCACCTAGAGGAGCTGTATAATAGAGACTCTCATACTGAGATGTGAAGATATAATGCAGTATGCATCTCCACTTCCAAATCAAAGACTGACTCCTAATGAAACTGTTAAATATATTTCAACAACAGGATGCTGGGCTCTGCCATTGTCCATAACTATGATTTCAGGATACACCTGAATAACATAATGATGAACTTATGACTGTTTTATGAAGAACTAAATTATTGCAATGAAATGTGATAGATCAGTGGGGGAGGGAAAGTCCCACAACCTTTAGAACTATATCAGAGGCTGTTTTGGGGCATAACTTGAGATTTTACATCCAATGAGCACTACCTTCCCAGGGCACACATCCAGTAACCACTGATTGATCTCCCACTAAATGTCCTAATCAGACTGTGTTTCCTAAGTATCATATTGTCCCTGAATTTTTAATTCTTTCAGGAATTGGGGAGCCAATTTTTTTAAGCCATAGCAGTAGTACACTTCAATTCTGAGCACACTGTATTTCTTGCAGCTCAATATCCTTGTCTATTTTTTTTTAACAAGGTTTGGATTATGTGATGCCTGACCTTGGGAAGAAGTATAGCAACATTGGAGAAATAACTGGTCAGTTTTTGTAACACAAACACACCACAATGCAAATTCCCCCTTTGTTTTTCAGTGCAGTGTCATTAACAATAAAAGTCACACTATGATAAACCATAGGGTCTGAAAACTTCGTAACGTTCTTTCATTCTGAAGGTAAATGTGCTGCCATCAAAATAGATCTGAAAGCCAGAAGAACTACAATCCTACTATGTTTCAATCCCAATCAATAAGAATGCATGTCCACCTACCTATATTTGGATTTTGTTTTAGTAAGGATTCAGAATACTTTCAGTGTTACCAGCTAACCGGATATACCTCTTGGTGCTTATTAAATAAATAAGATTTTTGAAAAAGGAATAAGATGATGAAGAGAATCTTCGGTTTTTTTCTCTATAGCAGCAGGTGGTTAATCATCAGCGATAACGCTGTGCAAAGGTGAAATGTAAGGCTGGCACTTGGGTTTTTGCTGGGAAACAAAATCACTGTGGTTACTTCAGGAACTTCAGTTGGAAAGAAAAGGAAGCCATTGTTTTAGCCATCACGTTTTGCAAGACAACACAAACAAATGGTTATGTTTCTGCCTGCCTGTCTTCAGCACAGACAAGCCTGAATTCTCTTTTAAATCTTGGACTTAGGTGGAAAAAGCCTTCTGTCACTTTGGATCAGCAAACAGGTGTAGCGTTTGCATGAGTGGCCCCAAGCACAAACAGCACCAAAAATGCTTGAAAATAAGATGAAATACAAATTCCTGTTATAATTTGGCTCCTGCTGATGACTAATAACTCAGTAATTTTCCATGCTGCACATCATTCAGGGTAAAGACATACAATGTAATATGCTAGTAATCTATTAACTCAAATGTTATTTGCACAACATTTCCTCCAAGTTTGAGCAACAAATGTGCAGTAAAAGTTTGAAAACGATGCTTCTATACTCTATGTTGCCATAATTTAAGACTTATATTGCCTGAATGCCAGAAGGAGAAAGATACACACTTCTAAAAAAGATAAATTGGGCTACAGCATTCATTTTCTTTGCAAAACAATATCTAAGCGTCTTTGAGGTGAAGCTAGTATTACTCCAACCAGGTTAGGTTATCAAGTATTTTTCTTAACAGTAGTGAACAGCTTCTCTAGAATATCTGTGGAAGGGAGTGGAGAATCCCTAGAAGAGGTGGAGAAGCAAGAAGGCCGGCTCAGATCATGCTAATGCTCTCATGGAACCTTTCCTGATGCCTATGATGTGTCTCTATCAAAAATTATAAAAGAACTAAAGGCATAAAACCTCAACCAGATATGTTCACCCACCAAAATGTATCCTTTTTGTTCCAAATTTTAGTTTGCTACACCAAGAGCAGGGACAGTTTCAGTGCAATAAATTTCAAGGCCATCTTCTGGGACAGGGTGCATCATGGTTGGCATCTATGCTGCCCTTCCCCTGCATTAGAATTATACGCCTTTGTTATTCATCATGTGAAGATGTGGTGCCTCTCACTTGATAAACCTAGTTTTCCCATCTCCCTCATATAACATGCTTGCATAGTCAGGGGAGATTGTTTTGTAACTCAAGTTGTTGAATATATAGTTTAGCCATGATTGATTCAACAAATACTGAAATTGTAGTGTACATTTTACCAGATCACACTTTAGGAACACAAGAACAAACCAAATGAGCAAGGTTCGATTCCTATTTACATAGAGCTTCAGGTTCTCTCTTTCCTTTCTTATCTAACATGATAATCTCAAGCTCATCCCTCAGCTAAATCTACTCAGCAGGCCAAGTCTGCATACAGTACTCTGCATTTCTATTTGCCAAAATTCAATTTTTACAGACAGTTTCTCAGGCGGAGCTGACTCTGGTAAGCTAAAATAATAAAATGTTCCTTATCTATGATGATCTTGGTTCCTGATGTTACCCCTATGACTTTATTACAGTACATGGCAACAAGATATATCATGTAATTCTCTAACTTCATTGGAAGAGAAGTCAGAATTTGAAGTACAAGAGGCATTTGAAACTGGCTTCAAGATGGAGATGATCATGTGGCAAGGACCAGAGGATGAACTTTAGGATCTGATGGCAACCTCTAAGCGACAGCTGCAGTAAAAGATAGAGTGCAGATAGAGTGGGGTGGGGGGAGGAGGGGGGAGAATGGATTCAGTGTACCAGCCAAGGAAATGAATTCTGCCCATAACTGGGGCCTTAGAGGATGATTGCTTTTCCAAGAGCGCAGCCTAGCTGATGTCTTGATTTCAGCCCTGTGGGACACTCAGCAAAGAACTCAGGCAAGCCCAAAATACACTTCTCACCAACCCAACTGTGAAACAATAAATGAATGTTGCTTTAAGCTGCTAAACTTATGGTAATTTGTTACACAGCAATAGCAAAGTAATGCAGTGATCAGATCTTCATTTAATATTCAAGAGTTGTCTTGATTTGAGTCAATATTCACTGCCAGTCTTCTAAATAAGTAGAGTTGGTAGCCACACATAAATTCAGCCACCAAATCAATATGATTTCTAGGGAACTGAAGTGGCTGTTCTGACCCTAAAGCTCCCTCATTTGTGCACCAGTGCCTGAAATCCCTCAAATTGTGAGCAAAGCCTTTCATTATAAACTAAAGCTTAAATGGAAATCTTCTTCAAAAAGGAATTTCAATGACTTAAATTTATGTATACTGGATACTACAGGGAGTCCACACTGATGGCAGATGCTTTTCTGAAAGCGAGCTTTGATGAAAGAACATGCAGAAAATCTGCTTGAACAGAATACCGAGTAAGATATTTGAGAAGGGAAACACAATGTAGAAGAAAGGAAAACAGCTAAACAAACAATAAAAAAAATGCTGACTATAAATGTGACTGTGTGCTCCCGACTCTGGAGTAGGCTGAAATTCATAAAGTGAAGCACTGTTCCTGATGTCTGTTCTATCTCTAAAGCAAAATTTCCAAATTACACACTATGCATTCTACACATTCTCACTTGATAACAAAACTAGATACTGATCGAACAGAGAAGTTAAACCCCAAGTGACAGATTATTGGTCAAAAATAACCATAACCATCCCTACTCTACTCCCTGCAATATAGCCTCTCTTATATTTAGGGATGATCAATATGGCCCAATCTGATTACTGAATCTTCTACCCGGTAAAGCTTCATTTTTGTTTTTAAAACTTATTTTTATTGGAAAGGCAGATTTACAGAGAAGGAGATAAAAATATCTTCTATTCACTGGTTCATTCTCCAAGTGGCTGTAACAGCCACATCCAAGCCAATCTGAAGCCAGAAGCCAGGTGCTTCCTCTGAGTCTCCCACAGGTATGCAGGGTATCAAGGCTTTGGGGCATCCTCAGCTGCTTTTCCAGGTCATAAGCAGCGAGCTGGAAGCGAGCTGAAGCCATTGGGACATAGACCAGCAGCTATATGGGATTCCAGCACTTGCAAGGTGAGCCATGGCATCAGGCCCTGGGTACACCTTCTACGTGCTGTGGTCCCTCATTCCACCCTGGAATATAGTTAGAGACTCAGCAGTGCTCTGAGTTGAACTATGTCCCACTAAAATTCCTATGATGAAGCCTTAACCCTCAGTAGCACAGAATACAACTATACTTGACTGATAATGGCTCTCAATAAGTGATATGAAGGTACAATGAGATCACTACAGTGGACTCTATTAAAGATCATTACTGTCCCTGTAAAAGGAGATTAGCACACAGAAACAAACAAGGAAAACCATGTAGAGACACAAGAAGTCTACAGGCATCTATAAGCCAAGCAGAGACAGTTAGGAGACATTCACTGTACCCAGGTCTTACAGAACGGTATAAAATGGTTATTTAAGCCGCTTACTCTGTGGCATTTTGTAACAACTGACTTTGGAGACTAATACAAATACCAGCAGTTACCTTTTGAGACAAGCTAAGGTCAGAAGAATCACAGAGCTATGCAGCAGGACAATGACTCTAGACCAGTGTGGTGCTTTCTAGCATCTGCACAACCTCATGGGAGAGAAAGAAAGGCTTGTTTCTGTAAATCACCAAATGCTTTTTCCCACTGATCTACAGGCTCATACCTTTCTTTATCAAATGACATCTAACTACAAATAGTACATAATATTCCCACTGAGATGATCATTCTATGATTAGCTGGTTACAGATATGAGCATTTTGGAAAACTGTCCTTTCCTTATATGGCTGCAACCACCAGTTCATTTACTTTGTGATATTTATTCAGATCTAATTAGTAAAAATAAATCAGGAGGGATTGGGATTAATTGATTATGGGACTTTGGGATTTAGAAGAGCACAAAGGCCAAAGTATTCTCCAGGGCCCCTTAGAGCAATTGCTTGTTTCCTCAGTGGTATGTATGGAGGTAGTGATGTAAAATGCTAGAAAGTGGACTCCATTTCAGCAAACAAGGAACTCATTTTGTAGCATTTGATTGTTCCATGTTAAAAATCTTTATACAGTTTGCTTCAGCTTCTCTAGATATTGGGATTCTTCTAGCATAAAACATCCTTGAGTTACCATAAAGGAAGCATGGGTGTGGTAGATCCACTTATCCAGAGAGAGCAGGGAACAACACTTTTCAGTGCAAACACTCTTCTGGGTTCACTACAACAACATTTACCAACTCCCAGTCATGCTTCTCATTTCAGGAATGAAGTAACTACCACTGTACTCTTGGAATTCTGTTACATTATCATTAAAAAAAATTAAAAGTAATGCAGGAAAGGAAAAGAGCAGTAATAAAATACCTAGCAGGAATTAGTCCTTTGTCACAAACCACACTTCTGAGCTTCAGGTTCAAGAGAATCAACTTCCACCAACATAGTATCAAATGAGAGATATTCAATAAAGAACACACTTGAAATTGTGGCAGTGGGTAGTTAGGTGGCTTTAAAAATAATTTGTAACTGAATATCCTTGCATTTTCTTTTTAGTTTACATCAGGAATAAAAATCTCCACTACAAATTGTCTTACACAGCAGACTGACGCAACATGTCACTGTCTTTATGTCCCTCTTGTCTGTATTAATATCCTTCACGTGAGAGTCCCTCTGCATCACAGCTCCGGAATGCAGCTAAGACTCCCCTAGAAATCTATCAGGCAGCAAACTGTAAGACAGTTTTGTTTCCCCACATTTCCCCAATTACTTTGATTTATACAGCAACATAATTGATGTAAGTCGAACTTTCTAACCTTAGAAATTTCTTCCAATTGACTCATGTATCACATGATCAAAGTCTTCTGGGATATCAAACCACCTCTCAGTTCAGATACGCTTGCTGGAGTCAATGCCTCTGTCATTTACCAAAATAGCTGTACAAGAAGCTCAAGGCTGCAACAATTGCCCTATTCAGGTCTACAGAGGATCACACTGAATCCTATTTAGAGGATAAGAATGTGTCTGCACAACAACTTCGGTGAGACCAAAACTGATGGTATCTTCTCTCTCTCATGACTGGATCATCGAATCCCTGGATTTTATTGTTGCAATCAATTTTGTCACCTTTTCTGCTCCTGTGCTATAGTAAGCAAATACCTCCACATTACTTATTAGCAAACAATAGATTGCTCATGGCATCCACATCATTTTTCAAGCCAGAATTGATCTTAAACTGTCAATGACCCATACCCGCTGGTGTCCAGCAAAATCTATAAAACAAAAACATTTATCTCTATTTTGTCAGGTGACTATTTGCTTTTCTATCTTTGCTTACAATCATCTAATTAGGGAGCCTAATCTGAATTTGGAATTGTTATTATTTAGAGAAGTGGCTAATTGCTTTTCAGCCAAATGCCACAGGAAAGCAATAAGGCTAAAAAGGTCAGAGCATTTTATCATCTCCTAATCTCTAGAAGGATCAATAAACAGTTGTGAGTGACCACTTAGATGTCACTTCTTCCAGCAAAGGCAATAACCATTGGACACCAACAGAATGTCACTGACTTTTCTTCTTTATTTGAAGTAACAAGGAGGATACTTCATTGAATGTTTTGTTCCCATAGTCTAGACATTCTGGTCATATAGCCTGTTTTCTTAAAATGTTTCCATGAGAAAATACATTTTCATATGTTTAGGTAGGATCTTACAAACTCATCTGTCTTTTCGGTCACTATGGTAGTTTACTACCCACATACAGAAACAGAGGAGGCTCTGAACACTTCCATTCCATCTTGCCTGCCATGACCCTAGCTGTAACTGCCATCATCTGTCATGTAGACTCTGCCTCCAGCAAGGTCCTCGTCATTTTACTTTGCTCTTAAGAGCAGAGTGAAGAACTGGCATATACTAAGCTTCCATTCCTCTATTGTGTACCATGCACTGGCTCTTTATTCCCCCCATCAAAGTGTCTCAAGGATTTACCCTACTGTACCCTGATTTCCTAATATGTTCCAACAGTTTCAGTGAATGCTGTGACAGATGTTGAACACTATCCCACGTCCAGAAACTGTACGTGCAGCTTCCCAGGCTAGAGTATCACTCCATCTCCTCCTACACTACATCTCCATTCTTCCAGCTAAATCTTAAACCTTTGCCTCTTAGCTGACCAACAGAATATTTTTGTGCCCTCCTATGAGGCAGTTGGCAACTTTTTTATTCTCCATGACATCTAGTTCTACCACGGAAACACCCTGTATGAAACTCCGAAGTCCTCTCTGATTCCATGGCTGATTGTTACTTATATGAGGAGCTATCACAAATGTATGTTTTATGAGTAGCTGCATTTAATATCTCACAGTTCCTGAAACACAGAAGTCCAGGTAAAGCACAGCTGACTTGTCTTTTCAATGTCTCAAGATTTCAGCTAAGGTGTCAGCAACCCTGCATTATAATTTGGAGCTTGGATTCCTTTTTGAAATTTAATTCAGTTTGTTTGGAGCGTTCAGGCCTTTGAAGTTGCGGAATGCTGGCCCTTGTTTTCATTTGCCTGATGTTACTCTCAGCTCCTGGAGTCTGTTCCCAAGTCCTCCCACTTAATCTTCTCACAGCATGTTCCAAAGCTTACAAGAGAATCTCCCGTCACTGTTTACTATTTCTGGAGACTTACACACTTTTAGACAGTCACGCGAGTGACTATCCCAACACCTTTTACATACAGCATAACCTAATCAAGTTACTTTCCCTGGTATCTCTGGTTCCATGCCAACACCTAGTCAAGAGGGGAGGGGCTGTTGGAGGACATGTATGCAAACCACTTGTCTTTCAGGGACATTTTACAATTCTGACTACATCATACTTATTAAATACTTACTTAAACATACAAACTTAATTGCTGAATTAACTAATGATGTAAGACAACAGACTTAAATGCCTAATGCTTTAGAACCATCACAGATACTGGCTATGTTTAATTATGTTTTTCCTTTTCCTTAAATTTCTATTGTCACCTCAGTTTCCCCAAAATAAATAGCCATCAGGGCCATTTTTGTGATACAGTGAATTAATCCTCTGCTTGTGACGGCAACATTTTCTAATTCATCTCCCAGTAAATGCATCTGGAAAAAACAGAAAATGGACCGAATACCTGGACTCCTGCCACTCATGTTAGAACTGAGATGGAGTTCCAGCCTCTTGACTTCAGACCGACTCAACACAAGCCTCTGCAGCCACCTGGGAAACAAGAAGAGGAGCTCCTCATCTGTCCCCCTCTGTTCCTCCACCTTTCAAATCATACAGTAAAAACAACAACAATAATGACATCAATGAAAACTTGTCTATGTAACTCTGAGAAATGGCACACAAAAATACCAGTGGATGATATATGTTGTCCACTACACACGTTATCTTGCCCATCTTCAAAATGGCCTTGAGGAAATATTAGTAATATCATTGTACACAGATAGGAAAATGATTGAGAATAGGTGGCTTTTCAAAAATGACACAAGTATCAAGGAGTAATGTGAAGCACTGCAAATAAATTGGTCTGATTCTGAAATACAGCATCTTAACCATTTATCTACCATATATGAACATCTGAAATGGATACCACTGTATGATATTGTTACTTTCTGCTTTAACTGTTAATCTGAATAAGTATTCATGTTACCAGTTAAAGCATGCCTGATAGGGGTAAATAATTTATGTCCCACATACTGAATCACTCCAATGCCTCTTTTACGCCAAAGGTTTAGTATAGCCTGTAATTTTAGATTGCTTAAATAAACCTTTTCTAATTGACTCAATCGTGAGTCAGCGATGAACCTCATCAAGTGAAACTGCCTCCCTGAGAAGCAGCATCTCATTGTCCTTGTATTACAAGAATTGACTCAGTTCACCAAATATCAAGTTTTGATTACTTATGTTCTTATTATGGAAGTGTTTGCCTCATGCTTGGTTTTGCTTCTTCACTACAACGGCCTATGAAACTTTTACTAACAGCTTAGCACACTAGAGACACATTTCCCTGGCTTCTGGCTTTTGAATGATTCAGCTGGTAACAAGCGCCAATAAGCAGCACTTTGTGTCTGACAAACTCAAGTTAGGCAAGAGTTCTGCTTGAGAACTATCTTCAGACTCCATGCTTGACTTTGCATCAGTAGCACAAGGTGTACCGTGTCATTCTGTACAGAGTGACTAAACTTGGCCTCAACTATTTCTGAGTAATTAGCCTAATTCCAAAGCCAGAAGCAGCCTTCAAGTTCTTGTTTTTATAAGCACTGGAGTTGCTTTCAACATAGCCTGTATCACTGTATAATCATTGAGACTGAAACACAAAGTGCAGCAGAGGTCAGCCTATTCATATTCACTAGTTAGAGTCTCTCCTACTTGGAGGATGTACCAAGCTTCCCTGTGACCTGAGCAGATTTTCTGCAACACAAACCTTTACCTGACATTTACTGCATCATGTTGTCCCTTCAGATGTCAGCACACAACAAGGGGTCAGTTTCCAAGGTGTCACAGTCAACAGCTGCTGTCAGTGTAGTTTGAGAAGTGACAGTCAATACAATATTCACTCGGTCTCTAGGCTAGAACATTTCAGTCCACTATTAATGTCTACAATTTCACATTTAACAATCATTTCTTTGAGCTGAGCATTTTCTGAGAAGCCTAAGTGTGAGGCAAATGTGAGCATCTTAGGAGCTTTGTTCATACCATTCCCCCAGCACAGGAGGCTTTATGTAGACGTCAACACAGCTCAAAGGAAGACTGTGCCATAAAATCATCCCTCAATCTCCGAGGGAAAAAAATAAAGCCCAATCTTTCAATAATCATAGCTCTTAATTATATATTTTCATTGGATAGCATAGTTTGAATGTCCAGGCATTCCAAAAAGTTTCTTAAACATATTTATTCTGGTGATTTACCCTTTAAAAAAAATTCTCCTTTTTAAAAAAACTCACAGGGCCTGGCGCAAAAGCATAATGGTTAAGGTCCTTGCCTTGAATGTGCCGGAATCCCATATGGGTGCCGGTTCTAATCCCAGCAACTCCAATTCCCATCCAGATCCCTGCTTGTGGCCTGGGAAAGCAGTCGAGGACGGCCCAAAGCCTTGGGCCTCTGCATGTGCGTGGGAGTCCCGGAAAGAAGTTCCTGGTTCCTGGCTTTGGATTGGCGCAGCACCAGCCATTGTGGCGACTTGGGGAGTGAATCATCAGACTGAAGATCTTCCTGTCTCTCCTCCTCTCTGTACATCTGCCTTTCCAATAAAATAAATAAATCCTTTTTAAAAAACTCACAGAAAATGTTTATGATGGGGGAGGAGAACTACGTATGAATTTAAACATTTTGCACCACAAGAAAATCAATTTCATTTTCCGCAAACTTTTTGACATACATTATATTGCATGTCACACAAAAGCCCTCTACACTGGGATAAAATGGCAATGGAATTAGAACCTAAATTCTTCACCAGGACCCTTTGACCTGCCACCATTTCTCTCCTATCAAACACCATGAGCACTGGTCCGATGAAAGTCACCAACAGTAGCTGGATCCTTCACATTTGCTCCTACTTCCAAGTGGTTACATTTTCTGTATACAACATGTAATTAATCTTTCAAAGAATCCACCAGGATCTTACTTACATTTCAAGTGATGAACTTGATATATTTTCTCTCATTTTAGTCTCTCTGCACAACTAGTATGAGTTTAAATTTTCTTTTTAAATGCTTTTTCTAATACTCACTTGAAAAGCACAGTGATAGATGAGAAAGAGTAAGAGTTAACTTCCATCTGCTGGTTCAATGTCCAAATGCTCACAGTAGCCCAAGAACTGAAAAAACTGAGATCTCCCACATGGGGCAAGGACCCAAGATACCCGAGTTACTGTGTGCTGCCTCCAAGGAGTGAGCTAACAGGATGCTGAATGGGAAGTAGAGTTGAAACAGGAACTTAACCTCACTACTAGGGCTGCAGGAATACCAAGCTGTGACTTAACCTTCTCCAGAGTACTCACTCCATGCATTGGATGTTAACTGAAACATTCAGTCACTAATATTTTATAGCATGTGACTTAGATAACCCGAAAGTAAGATAGTATTGTACTATTATTTAATCCCAAACACAAACCAATGAAATTTTTATTACTTTTTGGGAGACTCGTACCCCAGAAAAATACCTAGTGTTCAGTAGTTGTTTTGCCTGATTTTCAGATAAATTAACTAGACTTTACTAAGACATACAGCTAAAAGCAAAAGTCCCACAAAATGTAATCCATAGGTTTTGCCCAGAACATGATGCTTTAACATAAGATAGGTTTACCAGTAATCATTTAGAAGCAAAAGCACATAGTGATTTAGTTTTCTTAGGTTTTCAGTAACATTCCTTCTACAAACAGAGGAGCATTTCTTATTGAACCAACTGCCTGTGATTATGAAATGAAAGTTGTCTATTTTCTTTGTTTGTTGTAGTGCTTCTATAACCAAAGGAGTTACAACATTTATTGTGATCATTTCCTTCACTCTCTGGAGCTGCTGTGGCAGTCACTGAAGCCTTGATGCCCTCTTTAAATGTGCTACTAGAGGTGGTATGTAAGTTGAAGTAACCACATCCTCACTGAGAAATACTAAGAATGAACTGTTTGACAGGTTAATGCAATCTCTGGCATGATGGAATTTTCTAATTTTTACACTGTATTTTTTTTAGAGATATTCTGTGCAAGCTTAGCTACTCCACAAAGACATGGAACGAATAACAAGCTCTTGTTTGTTAATATCCTGTTGGTGTTAGTTCATGGATCCCCTACTGGTAACAAAATATGTAAGGGATGATGTTCTTAGTTAAAGCAATATTGTATTTGCATATAACCTATATGCACTTTCACATGCATTTCTAATTTTTATTTTATTTCAATTTATTTTTGATTCGAAGACAAAGTTTCTCTCTAGTGCTTAACAATCCAAATGTCCAGTTCCCAGGACTAAAACTTGGTACCTGGAACTCAATCCCAGGTTCCCACATGGCAGCAGGGACTCAGTTATTTGACTTTTATCTGTTAGTTCAAAAAGTCTGCTACATCAGGAAACTGTCATCAGACGATGGAACAGGAGTTGAGCTCAAATGCTCTGGTATGGGACGCAGGCATGACCAACTGTTTAAATACTCACCCTCTCCCACTTAGTCTACTTCATACCTAGATCATTTATGATACATGATACAATGCAAACGTGATTAAATACTTGTTAAGCTGTATTTTTCAGAGAATGACAAGAAAAATGTTTAACACAACTTTTTCAAATGCTTTTGATTCACTGTTGAATCCACTGACGCAGAACTGAGAGACAGACAGGATGTGGAAGTGCTTACTGTCTTTACAAAATCTGGGTGATAACAGGAAAGAAGCAGCAATGTGAATATAAAATCCAAAATAAACTAAGCTCATGGTTATTAAGGGAAAATATTTCAAGAATAATTTAAGGGATTCTTGTCTAAACTAATTAAATGAGCTGATAACTTTTTGCTCTATGACAACACCACAGCGATGAGTTGCTCTACTACTAACACCACAGCACATTGAGTTCTTACTGAATTCTCTGTCCCAAATGAGTCACTTATCTTTCATTCTGCGCTTTATTATGCCATATTAATTAATGTATTGCTGTTCTCTATTAAATGACACTTTTAAAGGATAACAACTTTTATTTTCTTGTCTATAGCAGAGTCAATGGAGTGGATCAATAGCTATAATCATATACCCTTGGACTCTTCCATGTGTACATCTAGATTAAGTAAAGCTGTGTTCAGATTGGGGAATGCATTTCAGGTTCCATCCTTGCAATGAGATTCAATACTTTCTCATTTTCACTGAGAAATGAGCTGAGACACTTCTGTGACCTCTCCAAGTCAATTGACCTTGAGTGTTTGCAGATCACCAGCATCATTGCTAGAAAGAGATGAATGGTAGGAAAATCTCCTTTACTTGTGAATCACTGGACTGGCCATCTGCTGCTTTCTCACGACACAAGGAATGTTAGTGATTCTCATGAAGTGGGAGCTTGCTGTTGTCTGAGGTGTGCATTTAAAACTATTAGTACATAGCACAAAATTGACTAAAAGTGGGAAAAGTATTGTGAATTTTGTCTCAGTCATGCAAAGTATCTCTCAAGTATATATGGATGTTAAAATGCCTGCTGGATTGAGGACACTAAGCACCCAAATCCTTAAGAAGTGTGGTCTGACATCTCATTCAACTGTAAAATATTGGTGATCTGATCTAAGAAATACTAGGCATAAAGACAGACTGAGGTTCTATCCCAAGTGGATTGTTTCATGATAACTTGACCGCTGTTAAAGGTATACCAAAACTGAATATACAAATGACAGTAACGCAAAAGAATTCCCTTTCTGCACTCCGAGTACCACCACAGCTGCTGGCAATAACAAATTGTCTTGAAAAGGTGAGAAAAGGGCAGCCACAAAGATTGACATGATGTGAAAGCATCTACTATGATCAATATCAGGAATACTGAAAAAGCATTAGATATGAGGACTTGAGGAACCCAAATTTCAGGTGATGGCCTCAGGATTCTGTTTCAAGTGATTCTTGCTGATTTGCAGAATAATTAAGCGGCATATCTAAAATTCAAGATAATTACTAAGAATATTCATGGCAAAAATAACGTAATTTTCATGGTATGGGTATTGATGTAACAAAATGAGTTGCACAGTCAAAAAACGGCAGAACATGATGTTCGTGATGGTCAATAAATGGATTCCCAACAGCACTGGAAAGATGTTCTTCCTGATATTTTCTTCCAAAAAGTAAAAATGCTGAAGCAGCCCAAGCTTCATTTAGGAAAATTCATTGAACTTTAGGGTGAAAACAAGTGTTTCTAGAGAAGCTACTAAAGAGGATATAGGTGTTAAGATTCAAATGTACTGGTAATGTTAGACTAAGCATTAATTTAGGGTGTAAACTATAGGGCCGAACACTGTAATGGCTCAATTAGCTAACCCTCCCCTTGCAAGTGCCTGGATCCCATATGGATGCTGGTTTGTGTTCTGGCTACTCTACTTTCCATTTAGCGCCCTGCATGTGACCTGGGAAACCAGAGGATGACCTTGGGGCTTGGCACTCATGTGACAGACCCAGAAGAAGCTCCTGGTTCCTGGCTCCAGATTGGCTCTGTTCCGGCTATTGCAGCCACTGGGAGTTAACCAGTGGATGGAAGATCTTTGTCTCTTCTTCTGTCTGTAAATCTGTCTTTCTGATAAAAACATCTTTTGAAAAGTATAGACTTTAATAGTGATAAAACCTTTTTTGAAACAGGTTTCTTAGACACACATGCAGGAATACTAGGGAGCCTACACAGGTTCTTTACAATGAAAATCCAAGGACTTGGGCAGAAGTTGCAGGAGAGGTGGGGTGGGATAAGCTGCCACCTCAGTACAGTGGTGTTGCCACCACACCTGCACTTTGAGTGTCCATCTTGCTTCCTTTCAAAGTTATTGTAACAACCAATGTAGTATTGATAGACTTCACCAAAATCTGTTTTTCTCAACTTGCCACATCGAGTACTCAGATAAAGTTAAGTGAAATCTGCTTGAAATGAAGAGCATTTACGCTAGGAGCTTCAAGGCAAGGAAGTTAAAAAGGAGTTTCCACTGCCCCATAACCTGTAACTTCATCTTATGGTAATTTCACTCTTAAGTTCAATTTTATATTTCTACTCAGATTTTGAGAGTAGCTTTTTAAAAAAACGATTTAGCATTTCATTTATTCCAAATTACATATTCTGAATCTATGTATATTAAAGAATGTAATGTCACACATTTCGAATAAGCACAGAAAGTTAAGAAATCTGCCCAACACTCACTGACTAGAATACAACCATCTTTATAGGCCACATTTATACTTGGTATATATTTATCGATAATTTGAAAAACTTAGCTTGTTTCATTTTTTTATGGACCCTGTCTGTATCTGCAAAGTTCAAATTATGAACTAAGCGTGTTTTTTTTTTAAATACAAGCTATTGACATTTGTTTTGTCACTGTTGGAAATCCTGTTTTTTATTTTTCTTAATATAAACAAAACAGATCAGAAATACAATTCTAAAAAGATAACTATATTTCTTTAGTCCTTCTATTTCTGTCCTTCATTTACAATTTCAATTTACTTCATAAAGTCTTAATGCTTCACTAATTATAAATTATAGTGTGCTTGAATAAAACTGACATTTTTAGATTTTATTGTTTTTATAGCCTTTTTCTGTATTCTTAAGAAACAGTAGCTTTCCTACTTCCAACTGGGACTCCACATTTAATAGCGGGTTTAACTTACTATTGTAAATAAAATTAAAACTATAACATCATAAAAATTAAAACAAAAACAAGGCAGGCAGAATGGTAGTACTGAGATAGAGATGGAAGGTAGAATGGGAAGTACTATCATGCCTTAAAACTTCATATATGAAATGTTTAAGCTTAGTTCTTTTTATAAATACATATGTAAGGAAAACAGGAAAAAAGGTAGAAAGACTGCTGTCCCACAGAAACATATAGCCAAGGGTATAAAACAATCAAATGCCAAGACATCAGTTCGATTCATACCCTTTTTTTGTGTTCTCTACTAACTACATCAGAGAATACTGAATCCAAACATACAAATGCCAGGTTATTTCACTAAGCATAATGGTTTCCAATCGCATCTATTTTGTTGCAAAATAGAAATTTTCATTCGTATTCTGGCTACATAGTACTCATTTATATATATAAGCTAGATTTCATCTAGCCATCAGTTGAAGTACATCTAGGTTGATTCAATGTGTTAGCTATAATGAAATTATATAATCATCTTTTACTATGTATTTCCTTAATATTCAGACTCCAAAAAGTGTATCCTTGTAACTCACTGATTTAATTATTGGAGACTAATTATTCCTTCGAGAATTATGTCAACTCTTATCCTTCTTCATTGAATTGTCTTGTTATCAAAGCTCACAGTTTTGCTCTTTACACAAACTGATAATATTGAAAATATGAATTAATCCCCAAACAAGAAGATTATAAATTGTTTTATACAATACTGATATGTAATGTAATTCTGCTATGTATTCCATATTTATTGCACATAAAAACTAAAGTTACATTATGTCTTTTTATTTGTATTTATTTTTGCATTGAATTGCATCATTTTGTACAATAATCATTTTACATTTCTTTCAGCTTTTATTTTCTAGCAATCAAAGAGAATATATTCGAGTCTTTGGACTTCTGACAATAGGTTGTATTCAAAAATAGGTGCTAATGTATTAGTTTTTAATTAGCTTATTATTATGAAACAAGTTTGTATTATCCTATAGTATATGCAGATTGGTATCAATGAAGATAAATACAGCATCTATTATTTCTTTCACTCACAACTCCCAGATCAAAAGCAAAGTAAAAGAATTACTGACTGGCTGCTCAAGATTGAGACCAAAGACAAGAAGCTTGAAACAAGAAAAAGGTGCCATTCAGGAATGTTTAATTCTGGTTAATAGTGACTGTATTTTTCTTTAAAAATTTATTATAGGTAAATGATTTTTTCCTATTTATGACTTACGTTCTGATCATATATACATCACAGTATGGTTATGTCCAACTAATTAACATACATCACCTTGTCTATGTACTATTTTTATATTGATAATAGGACATGTTCATTTCTGAATAAAGCACAGACTGAACAAATGATGCTAGGACAACTGGGTCTACATGTGAAAAAGTATGAAATAAGAGCACTACGCCACATCTTATACAAAAATCAACTGAAGCGGAACAAGGATCTAAACATACATCAGGTATTGAATTACTAGAGGGAAATATCAGGGTAGTGGCAGGAAAAGTTCTCTTTGCACAGGCCCTAGAAGCACAAGCAATCCAAACAAAAATATATAAATGTGATTATATCAAGCTAAAAGCTTCTGTACTGCAAAGGAAACCATGAACAAAGCAAAGAGCACACCAACAGAATTGAAGAAAATTTGAAATTTTGCAACTGATAGAAGATTAACACCAAAGATTTTTAAAGAGCAAAAAACTCAACACTAAATAGTTGTGTTAGCAAATACAGAAAGAATGTGAATTGGTAACGTTTTTAAGGTTTTACATTTTTATGTTTTCATGATGCAATTTATTAGGCTTGGGGATTTTCCCTTCCACCCTCCCCATCCTCTCCGCGCCCACTGTCTTTTCCTATAGCAATAGTATGATCCTTCAACAACATCATTCTTCTATTTAAGTGTATATTATAGACGGTGACAGAAAGTGCAGCATCCTATTGTCAAGATATATTTAACAGTTTCACTGGACTCTCCATTTTATTCAGAAGGTAAGATGCATGCTGCAATGTATCTTCACAATATACCTGTCTCCATCATACAATTCTTCTAGATAAATATGAATATATATATACATATATATTAGTTTACCTATGTATCTATTGATCTTGTATTTTGCATGAAGGTTGCCTTGTATCAGAGAGCATATGATATTTGTCCTTTTGGGATTGGCTTATTTCACTCAGCATAATGATCTCTACTTGGGACTACTTTGCCACAAATGACAGATTTTTGAACGATGAATTAGAAATGACCAGCAGATTTATGAAAAAACATTTAGGTTGATTAGCCACGAGATAAATACAAATAGAAACTACAACAGGGCTACACATCACCCAATTTAGAATAGCTATCATCCAGAAATCATAAAATAAAAAATATTGCTGATGATATGTAGGAAAAGGTAGTCAAATCCACTGTTGGTGGTGGAAAGTAAATTTGTATAACCATTATGGGAGACAATATGTAAATTCCTTATGTATCTGAAAGAAGGTATTCCCAATAATGCAGCCACTGATTCCTAATGAATTCATCCAAGCAAATCAGCGTAAGAATGTTACTTGTGAGTCTATGTTTATTGAGCTCAATTCACCATAGCCAAGATGTGGAATCAATCCACATGAGCATCATCAGATGACTGGATGAAGAAATCTTGGTGTATAGATATTATGGAACACTATTCAGCCATAAAATGAATGGTATTTTCTGGAATAAAACGGATGCAACCAGAAATTATTCACTTAATGAAAAAAGCTAGTCTCAGAAGGCAATGTCACATTTTCTCTTATGATAATGTGGCATCTAATACAGAATGCAAAAAAGTTACAAGAAATTATGACTTTAGGATGAGTATATACTCCACTGTATGTATGGGCTTTCAACTTTTTTCTTTTTTGAATATTATTAGTGGCAAATTAAGCTTGTGAACATAGAGTGCATATGTTTCTTTGTCAAAACTGAGAGCAAGGAAATAAGGAGAATGTGGTTGTCTTCCTGAAACTGTACCCATGGGACATTGATAAGCTCTTCCCTTTATACCTATACAAACTTTTAAAAATAGTAATTCTGAAGTACATTGTATATTAAATGTAATCTTTGAAAAGTTGGTGTTGATTTTTAGAAAGCAGAACATGGATCTGAAGTAAATTCTTTAATTGTAACATATAAATAAGCTCACCATAAAAATATATACACAATGAAATGATGAGAACAATTGAAGAATATTGTTCATGTTAAGTGGTTCTACCAGCTAACAGAGAGCTGTTTGGAATAATCAAATATTAGCTATTGATTTTCACATAAAATTCAGAGCTCTCAGGCCTGGCGGCATGGCCTAGCAGCTAAAGTCTTCACCTTGAACACGCCAGGATCCCATATGGTCACCAGTTCTAATTCTGGCAGCCTCACTTCCCATCCAGTTCCCTGTTTGTGGCCTGGGAAAGAAGTTGAGGACGGCCCATAATCTTGGGATCCTGCACCCACATGGGAGACCTGGAAGAAGTTCCTGGATCCTGGCTTTGGATTGGCACAGCACCGACCATTGCACTCACTTGCAGAATCAATCATCAGAAGGAAGATATTTCTGTCTCTCCTCCTCTATGTATATCTGACTTTCCAATAAAAATAAATCTTAAAAAAAAAATTCAGAACTCTCCAGCCTTTGGCGGCACTTTCCAGAACCTTCCTAAACATATGTTCCTCAACTAAATAGGCCTAAATATGTTAATTTTGAAAAATGTGCATCTAAATATGAAACAGATGCATTGATATTTTATTGGCAGGGACATCTCAGCATTTTTCTTGCCAATGACCTATGATTTATCATTTTGTCTGATAAAGGCCAACACGTTCAAAGTTAAAAGGTGTGTCAGTTTCACAGGAAATGAAAACATATTTCTATTGTTATGCCATGTTTTCCACGTTCCTGTACCCACATATGGACAGGTACAATTTGGCTGACAGTGCTGTCAGGGAACAAAAAATGTTGGGGCAGAAGGCCTGCATTCATCTCTGCTCCAGTAATTGTTGACATGATGACCTTGAACAAGTAATTAAATCTAATTTTAGTCAATAAATGAGGCCTTCTGTTTATCAGACATTGCTTTAGATTCTAAGGATGAGAAATTGAGGACCCACAGTATCTTCATTTGCATTTTCCAGCTATCTGTGGGGTGTAACTAGCTATTATCAAATTAGAATTTCTATTTAGTTGGTTTTCCTATGGAATAATAAGCACAACAGTATCTCATTATACTCAAAATGGTTATTCAGCCATTTTGTACTATTACAGTTTATTATATATGCCCATGAACTTATTCATATTCTAAGTATTTGAGATATAAAGGCCTGAAATGTGAAAGAAAACCTAGGTAATAAAACATTTCTGGTGCAAGAAAAAGGGCAAATAGCAATGCATATAAATCATGACATTTACTAACAAGTACTTCACCCCCACAGAATTTTACATGACAGTGTTTCTTTTCAGTTAAGATTCCATGCCTTGTTTACAAATATCTCAATATAAAATATCCAGGCAATGCACAGTATATTCTGTGCCTCTCCTCCTGGAATAATTCTGCCTCCTTTTTATTCATTTGCTTTGGAAAATAACATAGGAATAGAATCGGAATAGCATTCTATTCATAAGTAAGTCTTTCAGAGTCACCATTTCTCACCTCACTGAACCATCGTATCTCTAGGCTAGCAAAAACTTAATCAGTACATTTATTAAATCCTTGAGCAAACTTTAAATATTCAACCCATGTACAAATTAACTGCATGTCTAGATACCACTAAAAATAAGACTAATTTTTTTATTTGTAAACTCAAAAATTTTAAACAAAAAGAATAAATGTAAGACTTGATTTAATGCTATAGTTTTTCCCTTAAAAAATAAAAATTTTTCCTTCTATTCTTCATTCTTTTCCTACTTTAAGAGATGTTATACTATGAATTGGTGTAGCATTTGTTATTTTTGTGCACCTATCAAGCTGAACAAGGGGTTTTCATTTTTCCGTGAATGTAACAAACTGCCTTGGCTGATTTTGCGATGATCAGCCAACCACAGGAAACATTCTGACACTGACACAGAGAGCAGACTACTGATAGCTTATGCTTGTTTTATAGCTGTAGAAATGGCAACACGGAGATAATAGTGTCATGCTTAAGGTCACACAACAAGTAAGGAGTTCTGTCAGAATCTGAGCCCAAATATCCTGGCCCTTATGATCCCATAGTTGTGCATTGAGTTGACTACCATTGACAGACCTGAGATTTCATCAAATACTACCAGATAATCAGAATCAGAATTATAGAGTCATTATGTCTATAATAGCGATTACATCTAAGTCAATCACAAGAAGAAATCTTTAGACAAACCTGAATAAAAATATATTATATAAACTGTAACAAAGTGTGAATTCTGCTAACTTTAATCTAATTATAGTTTTATCTCCCTACATGCCTTAGTTGACATATTAAGAAGCTACATAACTTCTTGCATTTGAAATGCATCAGAATGGAAAATACTCTAAAAATAAATACAAAAAAAAATCTTATTTTCAAGTTAGTTATCCACTGCTCTGTAAACCCAATACTCTAAAATAGCTAACTTATACACAACAAGTATTTACTCATATTTTCAGGAAATCAGAAGGTTCTTGATTCATGAGTTTGACTCTGCATCCTTCTCAAGATTGGGATTAGACATCAGCTGTGGCTTTCACACCAAAGAGCATATCTAAGCATAGAAAAATCTGGTTTTTTGGTAGCTCACTTAAACTGACAGAAGATGACAGTAGACTTCCATTTCTGACTACTGGGTATCTTCACAGAGCTACTTAATTATTTCCACAATAAAGCAGTTGGTCTTTCCCCAAAATAGTGATCCCTGGTAGAAAATGACCAAGATAGAAGTTACAGTGATTTTTTTTCTGTACATGATTTCTTTATATATTCTGTGCTGTGATTTTTTTCCCTCTGCACACCCATGTCCAGCACTCTTACTTGCTGCTTTATCTATTCACTAGACACATTACTTAACACCAGCCTAACTCAAGGAATGCTCCATACTTGGAAGGGGAGACTATCAGAAGTTCTACAGAGACATTTTTAAACCTCCAGAGTTGGTAAACACTTCTTAAATCCTAGAATATTCCTCTCAGCTTTTAGCCTCTCAACTCATCCTCACTACTGCCACTGAAAAATCTATACTTTCATTTTTTTAAAAAAAGGTTATATTTTATTGATTGATTGATTGATTGAAAAGGCAAATATACAGAAGGGAGAAGGTGAGACAGAGATAAAGAACTTCCATAAGCTGATGCAGTCCCCAAGTAGCCACAATGGCTGGAGATGAGTTGATCCAAAGCCATGAGTCAGGAACCTCCTCCAGGTCTCCCACATGGGTGCAGGGTCCCAAGGATTTGAGCCATCCTCTACTGCTTTCCCACGCAACAAGCAGGGGGCTGGGTGGGAAGTGGAGCAGCTGGGACAGGAACCAGCACCAACATGGTATCCTGGTAGTTTCAAGGTGAGGATTTAGCCACTATGCTCCCACGCCAGGCTCCTGTAATTTTTCCACATTACTAGTTTGAGAGGCAGAAACAGACCACTCCCATTAATTGGTTTGCTACTCAAATGTCTGCAGCAGCTGGAGCTCAGCCAGGCCAAAGTGCAACTGCTGGAGGCAATTCCTAACCAGCTCCCAGGGCCTGCATCCATGGAAAGTTGGAATCAGAAACTGAGACTCCAAGCCTATGACTCTCATACATGGCGCACACACTTCAAACAGTGCAAATGCTCCAAAAATCTGTGCTTTGAGCACCCACAGGCATAGTAGCTGCCAAAAGCCAACTATGACTTCCGGTCCCATATTTTACATTCTGAATAGTAATTGGAAAAGGAAATTTGGATATAGTTGCATTTAGCACATTATAGCCATGTGCTCAACTAAAGAATTGGAGGCATTTGCTTTATTTTCTTCGTTCAATAATTTTGCCAGCTGTACTGAGAAAGTTTGGAAACAGATGTACACCTTATTAGATGTACTCTTATTTGATCAATAGAGATGTAAACTTTCCCAATTCAGCCTAACATAAGTTCCTTGTACCCTGGTATGACTTGGAAGATACTTTTTTCTTAAGTAAAAATGGTATCAATTTTCTAAGGTGAAAATTTTTTCAAAGGGATATTAGATTGGAAAGTGGAGAATGTCAATTTTCCACCTGTGAAAATTAAGTTCATTGGCATGAAGAGGTATGAAGTTTTAACACAAAATTTTTATTTCAACATTTCCCCAGGTAATTTTTCAATGCCATCCTTAAAACATTTAGTCCACTTTAGCAACTGTAGCACCCAGAAAATAATCTTTAGCCTATATATATTTCAATTGTTTCTATACATGCAGACTGAATCTGTGTAAAATCCCTTTCTTCTGAAGGTTCAAGGAAAGAAAGTATCTGTACTTCTCTCACTTTGCACTGTAGTCTAAAGAAAATGCCCGAAGTGAGTCCTCTTTTTTAGCTTCATTGTGGAACAGCATACCATCAGCAAGATATCACATTTATGGATTTTTTTACACTGTTGCAAGTGTACTGGACAAAAAGATTATCTTCTCTTCTAGATACTCTGTATGTGCTACTACTGTGTTCAGCATTAAAAGTAATGTGTTCCAATGTATTTCAAATTCTTTCCAAAGCTAAACTTTTGCCACCAAGCAATTATTCCGAGACGTTACTTAAAATACGGAAAGTTTCTGAGATCTTTGGCTAAGCCTATAATAGCATATTATCAAATCAAATAGGCAACAGATAAAAACCACATGATACACATATGTACAAGACTAGTTGTAGTGTTTTGAGATTATTGGGAGTCACAGTATAGTAGAGCAATCTCAACAATGGACCTGCTGCCCCCTACAGTACATGTGCTTGGAAAGATTTTGTAGCCACACAAGGATTTCAGAAATGATAGGATCCCCACAATATCACAATACATTTAAACAGCACAAGGATGGACTTGTGATTGCTGCTGAAGGACTATGCTATTGTGATAACAGTACACAATGTAACAGAAAACAGTTTGGGACATGGGAGTGGAAGGGGAAATTTCTGTGCCTATGGACCATATCATGAAAAATAATTTAAAATTTTAATAAGAAGGAAAAGAAAAGGATTCTATTGCTATTTAGTGGGGGAAAGCTAGAAAAATCTTACCTTTGTTTAATGTATAAGAATATCTCAAAGTAGAACAAAGTACCATGTATACGTTGTGAGTGCCCAAAAAGGCTACACAAAGAAAAAGCATCCTCATAATTATCAAAATCCACAATCTAACTCATAGGCACAAAACACCTTTTGTAACATTTTGATATGCACTCAGTTTGCTAAAATAGCAGCTACATTTTTAACCAATGGTAAAACCTACTCCTCCTTTAGCAATTAATCAAGAATTTTAAAAAATTTGGCTGCAACATTACTTATGACATATTAATTGCCTAAATAATGTATCTGTCTCAGTATACATGTGTGACCAGGTCAGAAAATATGTACAAGGTTAAACAATTGTGCAACTAGCTGGTTATCTCAAGATAGCTTCTGTTGTGTTCAGCCTGAACAAATAGATAACGTGTTAGTATTTTCCTTTAAACTAGTTCTGTTTAGTCATATTGAACTTTTACAGTCAGCTACATACTTACCTTGAAATGAGTAATATCATGATTAGTCTTCCTCAAAATGGCATAGAGGTTATTTCAGAATATTTCTTAAATGAAGTTTGCAACTAAGAATAAAAATCATTCATGAAGACATTAGAACTTGGATTTCAACCCCCTGAGCACCTGAATTTGAATCCTAACTATGTCCTAAGAAAATATTGTTCACAATTTAAAAAAAAGAAAAATATTGTTCAATGTCAGTGACTCTGCATTTTTTTAATTTAAAAAAGTCAATACTGACTTCAGAAAACTGAGATCAAAAATAACTGGAACACTCATTCAAGTACTCTATGAAACTGACCATTTAAAAAATGATACCCTTTAATTTGACTGCATTCCTTGGAGGAATTTATAGAATATTGATCTACTTATTTCATAGCATATTTGAAGAAATGAGATGAGAAGCTACTAATTCTCCAATTGCACAGCTACTCATTCAAGACTGCATTCTGATCTGTGTCATTTTGCCTGGACTTAGCCCAAGACATGGTCACCAGTTTTCGGACTGACCACTTGAAGCCAACTCTGCTACTTGTAGCAACTCGCTCCATCAGAACATCGCCAGGTAGTAAAGCACATAATCCTATGGTTATCTGCAACTGAATTCTCCATGAACTATTTCCAGTACATGTACATATGCACTCTCAATCAATTTCTCTGTCTCTGTCTCTCTGTCTCTCTCTCTCTGGGAGCTGATCGCTTCTCCAGCAAAAACCATCAGTATTTAACCCCCAAACTCTTCCTTCTCAAGATTCTTTAAATTATAAAATCACTGTTGAGATTGAGGGTGGATTGTTGCCAAGCCCATTTCTCCCAGTCATTAGTTAAATAGTAAATTCTGTCTAGTACTCAGGAAACTAACATTGAGGAGCTGAATTTGTGCCTCCTAACAGATGTTTTCAGCCAGGAAAGCACTGATGCACTTCACGCAATCATTTTCAGAGGAAATCATGACTTTTCAAGCTCTGATCCATATTCACAGGCTCAGTAACAGAAATGTGAAGGAAAACAAAGCCAGGAAGAAAGCCCATCCGACAGGAACTGCTTCACAGCATGGATCATAGCTAGTGAGAAAGGCAGACTGTCAGCTGTCGGCTTTCTATTCATCAGCGAGTTGTGCTCTGCTTTTAATCCAGTCCCATTCACTGGCATACACAGAAGAATGCTTATATCCCAGGGAAGCAGCACACACTCCCTATGGAAATTATTATGGATGGCATTGCCAATATTAAGCTTTTTAAGAATTCCTGAGATGTTAGCATCTACCTTAAATCTGAGACTTGGAAAACAGAAACTAGACATTTATATGGGCATTACTTGTGTCCAGATTTTGTTTTAAAGGGAGGTATAGCTGTTTTATCTGGTCACATCTGAAAAGCCTTCAAGCCGGTACAGACACCTGAAATGCAATTTCAGAAACACAATAATTTCTTTCTTTGTAATTCCTCTATGGTATTCGTTCAGTGTTGTATCAATAAAAGCTTCCACAAATTACTTTATTGTTCTTCATAAAATTCTTTTAAGAAAAGTCCATTTCATATATATATATATATCACATATATATATAAAACCTATAAAGACAAAAGTTGATTTAAGTTCTTCAGTTTTGAGTCCTACATCTCCACAGTTCCTGACAAATCAGAGCAGAAGGACTTGAGTATATCTTCGTTAGCCACATTTTTTTGGGGAAAAAAAATCTAGTATTGATCACATTCATACAAGCAATCCACAGGGACCTCAAAGGGATCTCAAACACGTGGAAGTTTGGTACAGTGGTTAACTTCTGTTACCACTTCAGTTACCCATAGCAGTGCCTGGGTTCAAATGTCTGCTCCATTTCTGATCAGCACTATTCTTGTGTACCCTAGTAGATCAGAGTGATGGCTCAAACATTTGAATCCTAACATCCACAATAGAAACCTGAATGCAGTTCATTCCTGGCTGTTTCAAACATCTGGAGACTAAATCAGTAGTTGGAGGTTATCCCTTGGTCTTGCTCTCACACACTCTTTCTCTTTATTTCTGCCTTCCAAATAAGTAAACACTTCCAAGTATTAGTTATTAAATAAAATGAAAATATTAATCATAATAAGTGTCATTTATCTTAAAGGAAAACTTGCACAGTTGGATAGATCTTTATCTGCTCCTTCACTTGATTCCTGAGATATGATTTGCTGCTATCAAATAAAACTGTTTTTACCTATTATCTTTCTACATAAATTTATGCACTATCGAGATATCTTTGCCCTCCACTTTATGCTTCCTGATATAATGTATTAGGTTATAAGTCACAATAGTATATTCGCATGAATATAAACTACCAATATCTTTATAATTGTATAATTTCCATCCAAGTATTTCATTTCCATTATGTAAATCCAGAGGAAAGTCAGGTAGCAAAATGGCAAGACGAAGAATTTGGGAAGTGAATCAGTATGAGACCACTGTCAGTGTTCACCAGCTCATGGTTTTAGGAAACAAAGATTTTTTTGCCAGCTCACCTAAGCATCCCTTGCCCTCCAATAGGGTTTACCTGGAGACGTGTTTATGCAGCCACTTCCAAAGTAAGGGGGAAGGGCTCGTGTGTTGAGTATTGCAAACCAGGAAAGCAACGAACACACCTCCCCGTTTCCCCCATTCACTGTTACATTATCTTGGTGAACACAGAGAATTGGTTTATTATATGAATCCTATCATTTCCTCTCCTAAGAGAACCAGTGTAATAGGGTTACATCTGAGAGTTTCAAGTAAAAATGCCTAGTTATATTCTTTCCACTGCATTTCCTCCAAAGTGGCTATATTCAATGATTCCTTTTCTGTGGCTTATTTTCTCCTAAGGCTGGGACAGAATACTTACAACGCAGTGGAAAACTAAACAGTTATCTATCAGCTTCATCGAGTGGGACTGTAAGTATATTCTATAATACTAAAATGTTCTTTGTGTTACAGATAAAATCATCTACTTTGCTCCTTAGATTAAACTATATATTTAACTGTAAGTAGATCTGTGCTACTCCTTGATTTTAGTAAATATTCAATATTATGTTTATCAACAGCAACAATGTCATTCAACAGGAAATACTCATTTTGTACCCAAGGCCTACTGCCACATTTCTGGACCTTGCCTATCACCCTTACAGGCTGATTTTGCTTCAGGTTTGGTTCTAAAAACAAGGAACCCAAAAGGAGTTCAGGGGAAAGCTACCTTACATCTCTCTTGCAGCACTGAAAATCCCTTACTAGATAATTCTATTTTATGAGTGCCAGCTGTTTCTGTGGGCTTTGACTTATGAATTCATTTTTAAGTCATCATCTCCATAAGAAAGCTTAATATTCTGGCAGAAAAACATGTATAGACAATTATCTGAATTTACATTGTCCACAGATTGCATCTGGAAGCAGATTCTGACTGAATAAAATCTGCTTCTATTCAAATTCAATTTTGACATAAGTCTAAATTATAAATTCAGTCAAGCGAGAAATAAAGGTATTTCAGCGGATATTCAAGAAGGGTATGCTTTTCATAAATGTTGAAGATGAAATTTTATATAGGCCTTTAATCTGATAAACATTCCTCTTTAATGGCTTCTTTTCAAATGCATAATGAGGCTATTTCCATGGTTCATTTTTTGAAACAACACAATTCATTTTCCCTGCATCCAATTCAAAATATTGATACCACATACCTTCTACAATTTTGATTTTAAAAATTGTTATGATATTTTTGTTATATTTGTCTAACATTTTCATATGGAGACCAAAATAAATAACCAGCACACTTGATTTCCAACACTGATTTAGTGTCTTGTTGTCCATTGAGAAATTGTAACCCACTGCCTCAAGTATGTCCTCATCTGATCAAAAAAGAACATTCTACACATGGTATTTCTTGGGACTGCTTTAAATGAACATAATATAGGTAGAAGAACACAGATATGTGCAAAGTTACATAAAAACAAAGGACGTTTTGGATAGGTAAAATTCACCAAATGTAGTTATTTTCATTTATTTGTGTGATAAAAGTAGAAATAATGGTATTCATGCATTAGAATTAATAAAGAAAAGACTTAAGTACATATAAATGAGTTTTGTGATTCACTTGGCCTATTTCTAAAAATAATCTTCTAGGAATTTTCTATTACAGCTAAAGAACTAGAGTAAATTTTCTCAATACCTGTTTTTGCTTTCTCATGGTCTTAAAAATATAACAGAAAGAAATATGCAGGGTTCTGCCTGAAAGATGCAAAAGGATTTTTAAAACAAGGCAGCTCAACAGAACAGAGCTATGATTAGTTCCCTGCATAATTTCTTTACCTAAATCAACAAATGAGGATATGATATATCCCAATAATCACTGAAAACAATGAGTAAATTTCTCAGAAAAGAATGCTTCCAATTTTGTCTTTGCAAGGAACACAAGACTATTCACATAAATAATATAGATACAAGATGACAAACCATAAAATATATTTTAATTAAACTAAAAACACATACATACTACTGACCACTTTAATCCTAAATTGCTTCGTTACAAACATGCTCACTTATGTGGGCTTATCACATGCCTGACAGTGTTGTAAGAGGAAAAGATTCTGTGATAAACTGAGAAAGACAATTCTGAATAGGGCTTAGGGTGGTGGAGAGACATTGAGCTGATATGATGAACAGCACCATGCTAGAGGGTTTGTTTATTATTGGGTTGTGCCCTGGAAAGACCTATTTCAGAAACAGCAAATATATTGTATATCACAGACAGAACTAATTCAGGGAATAGCTAGAGATGCAAGATCCCAGGGCAAGAAAAAGAGCAAAAGCAATGCTAACCTTATATTGTTTGTAAAAATCAGATTAGTGAAGAATACAGTCTAGGAGATAAGAAAGATGGAGGGCCAAGTTCAGGCAAAGTCTTGGGATCCATGGTATGGGTCTCATGCATTCTTAACACCAAGACCAGGAGCTTCTTCCAGGTCTCTCAACTGGATGCAGGGTTCCAAGACTTTGGGCCATCCACAGCTGCTTTCCCAGCCACATGCAGGGAGCTGGATGGTAAATGGAACATCAGAGACATGAACCAGTGTCCATATGGGATCCTGTGCATGCCAGGTGAGGACTTTAGCCACTATGCTCCAGTGTTGGGTCCTGAATATATTAATTTCTAATCCAGCTTCTTACCTCCCAGAGATAAAAATACTAAGTGAAGAGTAGTATTGTGTGCAAATTGAAACAGAAGTTAACACTGAAGGAATAAACAGAGAAA
The DNA here is from genome assembly GCF_017591425.1 of Ochotona curzoniae. Classification (NCBI taxonomy): domain Eukaryota; kingdom Metazoa; phylum Chordata; class Mammalia; order Lagomorpha; family Ochotonidae; genus Ochotona; species Ochotona curzoniae. The sequence continues at coordinate 67,928,518 of NW_024466599.1, forward strand.
AGAGTAGAGTGGCATACATAAATAAGGAACAAGGTGGAGATAAAACTTCTCCAGCTTCCTGCCGCCCCCCCACACCTTTTTTTTTTTTTTTTTTTTTTTTTTTTTTTTTGCAGGGGATGGTAACAACTGGAGTGGGGTCTGAGCCTGTCCAGGACACTAAAACTTCATTCTGGGAAGATGGGTATATCAAATCAACAGTTAAGGAGACAGCACCACTATTTTACAAACACCAGAGTTCCAGCTTGTCTAAATTTTTAACTAGTTAAAAGTATCCGTAAGTTTCATTGGAACTACTATGTCATATAATATTATGTTGCCCCAAGGAAATGCCTCCAGATATTACAAATATTAGCATTACACATAAATAGCACACCATTAGAATCTTGTGTTACTAAGGGTGTATACTGCTGTGATAACTTGGGGAATAATAGCAGGGGAATTGGCAGGGAAGAAGGAAGGGGTGGGGGAGGTAAGAATCCCTATGCCTACAAAACTCTACCGTGGAAACAAGTAATAAATGTATTTTTAAAAACCAAATACCAGCATTAAGGAGAAGAGGAATCACTCCAAATCCCACTGATTGCAGAGATGCAATCATATCTCATTGGTTCCAACAGAGAGGAATAAAAGTCACAAGTAATGGGATATGTACTGAGTAGGAACTGAAATTTTGAGTCTTTACACTCAATAATGAACTCTGAGCTTCTGAAGCTCATTTATTTCTGGGTCTACAGCCAAGAAAAACAAAAAATAGCAAGTTAGTTTTCCTTCCTTCCTTACAACACAAGCCATATTGAGTTGTATTTCCAAATTTTGCAGCAGAATCACCCACAACTAATAGTAAGTGGCATTAAGCATTTGGTCCAATCTCCTTGGTTCAAACCAAATAACTAAGGTCCAAAGGCCAGGGATATGGTGTAGCAGGTACAGCCACTGCCTGCAAAGGCCACTTTCCTTAAGACAACCAGTCCAGGACTCCCTGCTGCATGTGGCTAGTCAGCTATGGATCTCCGCCTTCCCTGGCCTATGGTGGAGGTCATGAGGGGTGCAGCACACTGCACCCCTCAGGAAACCAGCAGGGGGCTTGGCAACAGACCCTGCTTTGACCTGATATCTGACAGGAGGTCAAGACTGGATGTATATATCCTGTTTCCTCTGCTTTGAAGGCCCCCACCTTGCAGTGGAAAATGGCAGAACCAATTAGGGGATGTTTGCAGATTGCAGGCTTACAGACTGCTCTTGTCAGGAAGGATTGTATCGCAAGCTGACCTTTAAGTTGATGGGTGGCTATAGGGGTTGGGGACATCAATCAGGTTACTGTTGCTAATGCTCTGGGCTTGCTGTACATAAGCTTCATCAGCAGTTGGCTGACTCCTGGTCATCTTTTCTCTGGTGGTCTCTCATGGGTCCTCCCTTGCCTCATCTTGGGATCTTCCAGGTGGACTGTGAAAAGCACCATCAGCGATACTTCTGATCCTGCTCCTTGCTAATGACCTAAAAAAGCAGAAGATGGCCCAGATACTTGTACTCCTGTCACCAACATGAGAGGTGACACCAGATGAAGCTCATGAGGCACTGCCTGAGCCTGGTCCAGCCCTAGCTGTTGCAGATGCAAATGTGTGGGCAATGAATCAACCAGTGGAAGATCCAGCTCTTTTGGTCCTTCTACTCCTCCCTCCCTCCCCTGCTCTCTCTTTAACTCTGACATTCAAGTAAATAAATCTTTAAAAAAAAGTTAAGGTCCAAAGATGTTCTGATAACTGGAAAACTGCCCAGCCAGTTAGCTGTAGACTTACAACTGCAAACCCTGCTTTTAGACTTTCCAGTACTTTCTTCTACTCGCAATTCGGCTTCAAGATGTATTTTATGTATGAAACATAAAACCTATGCACTAATTAGACTTTTATAATGGTTGTATAAGCAAATAAGAAACCCAACAAAATATTCCCTGTGAAAATACAGTATTTCAATATCTTTATCCTAATAACTGCTATCATTATCAGTCTTTAATATCTTATTGGCACACAAGTTAATATCTAACCACGAAAAACAAAAAGACACTGCAAAGCCACACATACTACTGCTTTTTCTTAGAGAAGAACCACCTTCTAGTAACTAGAATATTTTACCCCCATTTCTTATGACTATTGTTTAAGCATTCTATTCTTCAGGGAGCATAATGAAACTTCATGCTACTAGCCATCAACATCACAAACGACTCATATCTACTTTAAGAAAAATTAGAGTATATTTAATACGTCCATGTCAAGTTATGAAAAATGTGACTGCAGTTTTATTTCCCAAAATATCCTATATTATCTTTTTTAAACCTAATTATTTGAAACAGATTTTATGAATCCTGAAATCATTTTGCTTTTTTCATTACCTAAGAACATGTGAGAGACACTGGCTGAAATATACATGTATATTCTCCTGCAATTTGGAAATCCAGTGCTTATGTCAGACTTAAGAAATAACACTATTCTTTTCTGTCTGCACTGGGGAGCAATATGAAAACAGTCATTTATTTTATTTTGTCGTTTTCCTGAGCAGGATACCCACGGGGTGCTTAAATAGTTGATTTTTTTTCTTTTGCCATCTCTCTAGGATATAAACAAAAATATATTTAGCCACCAAGAAACTAAAGAGGTAATTTATGTTTTACTTGTCAAATTTGTATTTTCCAAAATAGCCCCTGAGCCAGATTTGAAGAGGAGGTAAAGATAGGGTAGGGGATATTTCATACATATTTCATATTCCAAAGAGTTACTGAGTGGCTATTTTCCTGTTAACTTCTACCAGGCTTCCACAATGGCAACAATAGTGACATCACTGTACCTGGACTTTGTCCTGTGAAAACTGACAGGGTCAAATGACTAAAGTGAACAGCTTTAATCTTCCAGTGGACCATGACACATTGGTTCATTCACATAATAACAAGTCTCATTCCTCCTCTCCTTTAGCAATCCCCAAGCCATGCTACACATGCTGTATCATGTGGATGACAAATCCTGGAATAAGACCTAACCAATTCTCTTAGTTTTTTTCATCTTTTTATTATTTCTGAAAGCTGACCACCAAGAAATTCTCTATCTCACTCCAAAGTATTTTTAGAATGCCTGAATAATGTAATTGGTTTACTTTTTTTAATATAAATACTGAAACACAAATAGTTCCATAATATCAGATTCGCCGACCACTGGTGTGGGAACAAATCGACGAAGTACAGAAAAAATATAGATGATATTTATTTAAAGAAACCCCGGTTACTGAGTCTTTCTCCTTTGCAGTGGAAAGTCAGACATGAAGTAGGGAGCTACAGAGGAAGATAAAGAGCCAGGAAGAGCCACGCAGCAGAGTTTTTAAACTCTCCCTTGGCATTGACGTTGAAGTGGGGCTCGCTTCAGCCCTTATTGGGGGGGGGGTTGGAATATTGGTCTGTGTCCGTCATTAGTGCAGTGGTGACCCCGTGGCCTGAAGGGCATGCCGGAATTCTGCTGGCCCTTCTGGGTTGCAGCGTGAGGTCAGAGTGACAAACTGGGGTCAAAGCAAGCTCTGCCCTCCTATGGTCATCGTGGAAACCATCACATGACATTTGTTCATTCTCCACTTTCAATTTAAGATGCTTCTTTATCTGTTCTAATCCTATATTCTCTCATATATTTACTCTGACATCACTTTAGGATGTGGAAGGCAGAATGAAGCATCATTTTAAGTGCATATGCATTTATTGACTGACAAGCATAAAGTGAGTCCTCTGAGATCAAAAACAGAAGCCAGGGAGGTGACTAGGGAGGACACTGACTTTGACTGTAGAGTCCTTGCAATTGCTGATCATGACCTTGTGTATTCAATGGGCGGGTGTTGCTGAGGTAGTAACGGGTAGACACAAAGCCTTGAAAGCTCCCCAGAGTCTGACACAAGATTCCTGCATTTAAATTTTTTCGGCAATATTCCTCCATGTAAAGATAACCAAAAGCAAATGTATAGTTCCCTTTGAGGGAGGAAACACAGAAAACTGCCTTCTAAAATCTTAGTTCTGTGTTAGAAAACGAAATCGCCCCCAGAAAATGCAGTGTCCCAGATGGCCCTCGTGATGGTAACTAGTCAAATCCCCCAATCCCAGAATTTAGTTTTAATTGACTTCAAGTGCTCAACACACTGAGGTGTTGATGAAAGCAGGAGGTAACATTCTGAAACAATCTGAAGTACCAGCTTCTAATCCAAGTGCCAAAGGTTCCCAACTGATAAGGTGTTCAGATATATGATTAGCACAGTGAGTCACACAACTTCTTAAAAAATGGCAAAGAAACAAATTGCAAATACTCAAATACTAAATTTATCACAAATAAAAAGTGGCTATGCTTAATATGTTCCAAAACATAAAACAGGATCCGAGAATGACAGGTAGCAAGAACGTGACATTAAGCCTTTGACTAGAACAGAAACTAAGAAACTTCTCTCAAAGACTAAGAAAGGGAAGCCAGAAAGGAGGAAGAGGGAAATATTCTTGAAATTGTTTCTGTGGATAAAAAAAAAAAAAAAACTTTGAAAATAAAGAGAACATGTAGAAAATAAAGTAAAATTGGAATTAAAATGCACTGAGTACATAAGTATTAGCCTAGACACTGACATAGAATTATAAAGTGTGAATATACCCAAAGACCTAAAGAAACCACCTAGTCTTCAACATGTAAGGTACATGAAAAACAAGCAGATGGAGTAAAAAGGGCTAACAAATGTCAGTTTTAGAATCAAAAGAGAACAGGACTATGTTCTTGGGTCTTACAAAAAACTGTATCATGGAAAATAATACAAAGAAAAAAAAGGATTTACTTTAAAGGCAGAACAAATAAACAGGGAGACAGAGAGAGATTGTCACTTCCAATAGCAAAGCTTCGGCCCAAAGCCAGGTTTCTCACATGCATTGCAAGGACCATTTTCCATTGCTTTCCAAGAAAGCTGAATCTGAAGCAGAGTAACTAATACTCCCACTGGTATTGATATGAAATGCCAGCATCACAAACAGCAGCTTAACTCACTGGAACTCATTTTCTAGAAACAGAATTTACCCTCTTAGGATAATGGCGAAGAATAACTTTTAAAACCAACCACACCTAAAGGTAATGCAATGACATTTCCAGATAATCCAGCAATTGGTTACTTTATCAGAAACCAGTCTCTATGTTGAGCTATAGGTTTGGACCAGATATTAATTTCCTACATTCTTGCTTTTTACTGAAAAAGTGTTTTTTAAATTAAAAAAAAAAATTTTACAACACAGTTCCATAGGCCCTGGGATTTCCCCTACGTCCTCCCAGAGCACTCCCCATTGTAGGTACAGACAATGGCATCAAAAAGCCTTGTAAGTACAGGCACCAACATGGCTTAAACATGTCATAAAGTTTATTCAAAAAGTGAGGAATATAAACTAACATGGACCTTGAGCCAGGAAGCAAAGGGCAAGGGAGAGAAAAATTCTTAAGAGAAAGACTGCTACATTTTGTTCTGAAGAGTCCGCCAGCCAGAAGCCAGAGTGCAGAGAAAGGGGAGGTGGAGAAAGAGAAAGCCAAGAGGCCAAGCCCCTCCTTGCAGGGGCTTTATAGATCTTGTTAGGTGCAGGGCTGGTAACAGCACAACCCCCTTCCCCAAGTCCCAGGTAACGACTGGTACACACTGATGCATGGTGGGCGAAAAATACTACAGAGCCAACAATGGGACGGCTTCCAGACTCATGAACTAGCTCTCTGCCTGTCCCCCAAGACTGTATCATCTACACAAAAGAGTTAAAAATTGTAAAAGCGTAACAGAAATGAGCTGTATATATGAAATCATGATAAATGGTTCCATTCATGTGAAATGATATAAATTTGAAAATATTATACAAAGTTATACATCATACACTATATAGTAGAAAAAGACTTTAGAAAATCTTAATGATTACAAATAAATGATAATAAACACTACAAAGCTTAAAGAACTAAGCATGTCTCAAGATTTAAAACGTCATGTTGAAAAATTAGATTCACCTTGTGCTTACTCTTGAGTACTCGTAAGTGGGATCAGCTGGCATCTTCCCGTGCTCAGCTCATTTCACTTAGCATTACCCTGTAGATTTTTCCATGTTGTTCCAAATGATACAGTTAATACTTTATCCTAAACTGAACAGTATTTAATTGTGTAATGTGTAGACATTAATGAAACAAAGAATTACAATTCAGGATTAAAACAACTTTGACAAGAATAATCCAGTAAAAAAAAAAAAAGGACAAATATCAACAAGCCACATTATAATGAAAAAATGAGATATAATTTCAGTGAAGAAGAATTCTATTTACCATTTTAGATCAACAAATACAAAAACTGAAATAATCATTCAAGGAACATTAAACAAAATAATTAAAAAATAGAAAATTCAAATGACCAATGTTAAAACATACCAACACACCTAGAACAAACATATCCTAAACAAGGACCCAAACACAAAAGAGTTCTTTTTAATTTCACCTTTCTTCCACAACAGGTAAGAGCACAACACATTGTGCTCTTCATAATCTAACTCAGCTCATATCTTTACACCAAGACCAGATTAGACTGTATTTCAGTCTGGTTGAACCACTTACCGATTGCAGACCCCAAGGCTGGCTCTTGCTGACTCTTGCTCGTTGTTCTCTGAGCTGCTCTTCCCGACGGAAGCCTCCCTTGCGTCTTCCTCCTTTTTATTTAAAGCCTCCTGCTCATCAGTCATGATGGTACTCAGGTGTCAACTACTGAGGGCAGCCTCTAATTTACCCCACTTGTTATTCATCTTGAGTAATGTCTCCCAGGTCTTTTTTTTTTTTTTTTTAATATGGAAGGCTTCACGAATTTGCACGCAGGGGCCATGCAAATCTCTGTATCGTTCAAATTTTAGTATATGTGCTGCCAAACTGAGCGCGTCTCCCAGTCTTTATCCATGGTGAAATGATTCTCGAAAAGCATTTTCTTTTTTAAAGATTTATTTTTATTATTTTTTTCATTGGAAAGGCAGATATACAGAGAGGAGAGACAGAGAGGAAGATCTTTCGTCCGATGATTCACTCCCCAAGTGAGCGCAATGGCCGATACTATGCGGATCTGAAGCCAGGAGCCTCTTCCAGGTCTCCCACACGGGTGCAGGGTCCCAAAGCTTTGGGCCGTCCTTGACTGCTTTCCCGGGCCACAGGCAGGGAGCTGGATGGGAAGCGGGGCTGCGGGGATAGAACCGGCGCCCATATGGGATCCTGGGCTTGCAAGGCGAGGACCTTAACCACTTGCGCCACTGCACCACCGCGCCGGGCCCGAAAAGCATTTTTTTGCATGCATTACAACTATTTCTTAGTCACCTTAGTGAGTTAAATGCAAAATTTTGGGACCAGCACTCGAAGCTTTTGAGCTTCTGCTTCCATGCTGATCTCAAAGACCTACCAGAGTGTTTAAAATGCGATGATTTAAACTAAGCTATTTAATAATCATTTAATGAGGTGTGCTATTTTACTATATAATAAGGTGTTTATTTTATTATTCAACATTTAATTTATCCTTCTAGCAGCCTTTAGCTATAAGAAGCTTTCTGCTTGATTTCTCTGTAACATTGTGTGGAGGAAAAAATGTAGATGCACATTAGTAGTTAAGGTCTTATTGATCAGTAAATTCACTGCAAACCTAAAAGCAGAGATTTTCATAATGATGTCTTATCGGCAAAAGCAAGAGGGGAAATAGTTGTTTTTTTTTTCACCCAATTCCTCAGAGTCACATCCAGGATCATGGTAAACCCACCAAGATAATATCACCTAGTCAGGATTTGGAAAATCAGCCAAATAAAATTTTTACACACAATATCTACACCTGAAAAGTCTTTCTTCTTAGAAATATTAATCATCCCAGCATAATCAATCCAAACTGAAAGCACAAAATAAATATAATTTATTTTTTAGGATTTTTATTTGCTTTTTTAAAGATTTTTTTATTTTTATTCCAAAGTCAGTATACAGAGAGGAGGAGAGACAGAGAAGAAGATCTTCCATCCACTGGTTCACTCTCCTAACTGCCAGTGCTGTGCCAATCTAAAGCCAGGGACTCAGAGCTTCTTCCAGGTCCTACGAGGGTGCAGGGTCCCAAGGCTTTGAACCGTCCTTGGCTGCTTTCCTAGCCCACAAGCAGGGAGCTGGACAGGAAGCAGGGCTGCTGGGAACAGAATCAGCACTCATATGATCCCGGCTCATTCAAGGCGAGGAATTTAGCTGCTAGGCCACCGTGCTGGGCCCTATTTGCTTATTTTTTTAATTTGGAAATCAAAGATACACACAGAGAGAAACAGAGAGGAACCAAGTACTTCCACATGCTGGCTTGCAATGCCAACAGCCAGATCTGCCCCAGGCAGAAGTCAGGACCCGATCATGAAGGTCTCATATTCATGGCAAGGACCCAAGCATTTGAACCAATACCTGCTGCTGCCCAAGCTATGCATGATCAGGAAATGCGAGCCAGAATTTAAACACAGGCATTCTGATGTGGGATGTGGGCAACTTGGGCAACATTGTACCCACACACCAAAATTCTTATTTATTTTGCAACTTCTTTGGGTTTCAAACAGAATGAACTGTGAGATCACATTGATTTTCTTCAGGCAATGAGCAAACCTTGCCCTAATCACAAATCACCACGTTCTATATATAGTAAAGGCCTCAGTTAAATACAATGAACACCTGTAATGCATCAAGGAGAGGCGTTTTCAGAGTACATTAATACACTTCTCCTACTGGTTCTTCCATAAAAGGTCTTTCCTTCCATGGTCCCGTGTACAATGCACTTTCAGACACAACTTAGTGTTGATATGACTGCACCTTAAGACACCAAGAAAGTACCATTACTCAGAACTCAGCAGAAATTCAGAGCAATGCCTACTTCCCAGCTTGCAGCAATAGTGGAATTTATTAGCCCATCTTCAGAGAAGAAACTCTCAATAGTCTTTGTTGCCCTGTTTCCTTATAATAGCTGCACAGGTTCATAATTGCAATATTTTTTTTAACTTTCTGTTAGCTGTGATCTTAAACAAGTTTTCCATTCTTTGAGGGAGAAAAACAACACTGAAGCTCCACTCTAGGCTTTTACACAGTTAAGACTTAGTCCCTTTCTCAATGACTTTGAAGTCTAGATACATACGGAGGGAACTACTTCAAATTTCTAAAGTCAGGCATGCAAAAAACAAAAAGAAAATAAATGCTATTTCACAATTACTGTCATATCTGTGTTGAGCTTGCACTCTAGAGCGTCAAGTGAATTAAACGAGACAATTCAAGGAAATTCCTCTGAGTTTGTCTGGAACCAAGGCTGAGTATCAATACATAGAACTTTCCCAATTCCCACACAAGTAGCTCTGGAAAGCTGGCTTCTCTGTGCTGTCCTCAATCAACGTGCGTCACGTCTACATCATCTCTTGCATTCAACTGCAGCCTCCCTGAGTATTATGCTCTCATCTGTTTCCATGCTAGTGGATTTCTCCATAGATGCCTTAATGAATGCAATTTTTATATGTGTTAATTTTTGTTCATGAAACTGACAGAAACTAAGCCTTGAGATATCTAATGCCTTATGGGAAGAGTACTGCTTTAAAGCATGCCTTAAGGGCACACCAATGAGTTTTGAAAAGTACAAGACAGACAAATGTCACACACATTAGAATTGGAAGAGATGTGGGCCCCGTGCAGTGGCATAGTGGCTAAATCCTTGTCTTGCAATCACTAAGATCCCATTTGGTCAATGGTTCACATCCCAACTACTACACTTCCCATCCAGCTCCCTGCTTGTGGTCTGGGAAAACAGTGGAGGATGGCCCAAAGCCTTGGGACCCTGCACCCATGTGGGAGACCTGGAAGAGGCTCCAAGCTCCTAGCTTCAAATCAGCTCAATTCCAATCATTGCAGCCACTTGGGGAGTGAACCAATGGACAGAAGATCTTCCTCTTTCTTCTTCCTGTAAATCTGCCTTAAAAAGAAAGAACTGGATGAGATCATTTTTGGCTAAGCAATGCAAGAAAGGTTTCAAGGAGAAGATGGTAATGATGATGTATATTGAAGAAGGGAGAGATGATGGAGCATGGTAAAAAGCATGGAAATCTGAGATGATAAGAAAAAGTTTCTATTAATTCATGGAGCACACATTGGGATATGAAAGCAGATTACATTTGGCCTGACACTAGTTAACTTGGTATTGTTGTTGATATTGCATAGCCTTTTTGATCATGCTTTTTTGTTTCTAAATCACATTGCCTTCTACTTCATAAGTCCACAGTTGAATCACTCTCATAGCAGAGGCACAAACATGCTACAATCTCTTCTGAGAGTTTAAGTGCACAACTTTCTTTATTGCTAGACTGTAAGCTTGTTGTGGGCAAGTACAGTATCATTTTATTCACAAACTATCATTCTTCATAAATATCCAACTTCTTTACCAAAGTCAGATATCCAAGAAACGGCTCTATGATAATAATATGGTATTGATTTCTACCTGAAATGGTGAACATTTAACAATTCCATTTGCCTCACAAACTCCAAATGGCTTGTACTACTTCTTGACCTTCTGGTATGTAATTCTGCATTCTCTATCCCAGACTTCTGTATGTCATAGTTTTCCTCTACATCTTCATTGTCTTCGATCCTATCTAAATGCAATTGTCAATTCCTACATTTATATAACCCTGCTTGCACATGGGCTTCATAGTTTACTCTCAGCCGCTCTTGGACCTAGGCCAACACTTTGTACAAACTTGTTAAGCAAATACTGAAGAAAAAGTGAATGATTCTGCCAACTGTGAAGGCTACCATTGACTGTCTTGTCATCAGAGCCTGCCTAATACTTACCCAGGCCTCTGTATGAAGACCTTAGGTTACTCCTTTGGTTCTGACCACCTAGCCACAGTCCCATCATACTTATCCTCAACCTATCTCTCCACTCAACAGTTACATAGAGATTCATCACATTTGTAGGTATACGGTTGTATTTTGTTCCGTACCATAACTCCATTATCTTTAGTAATAAAGGAAAAAGAAGAGGGCAACTAAAAAAAGTAGAAGAAAGGAAGCAGGATGAGGAATGAAAAGAAAGCAGTTGAGTAAGCATAGAAATCACCAAAGTTCCAGCTGCGTTCCTGGTGCTAGAACCTCATAGGCTGCCTTACGGCACAGTGGTTCTCCCAGTCTAAGTGTGTCACACAGCCACTGCTTATCCACTCGTAAAAATAAAGGGCTCTGTTTAAGAGAGCTCTTTAAGCTTTTGTCCCACATGGAGCATTTAATTGTACCAAGGGTTGGAGTGCAGCTTCATACACAGAGGGGGTTCTTTCCACTCCAGGAAAAGAACATTAAAATTAAAAAGCAATTTGGCTTGCTTATAATTTCCTGTATTTCCCCAGTGATTGCTAATTATCAGAAGGTGTGTGTGTGTGTGTGTGTGTGTGTGTAGAAGTTCTTTTTTAGCAGCTTCATTTTCTCCTGCTTCTTCATCCTGAAGCAAAGGCAGGTGTACAACATTTCATTGTGTCACCTGCTCAGGTGCTGCTGCTCAGGAGCTCCAGGTCCCATCCAGGGCTCTCTGGCCCACTCAGGTAGAATACTATGGCTGGAAAAACCCCATATGTACAACCAGTACTTTACAGTCTGATACAGGATAAGAACCAGGCAAAAGACTGAGGAAACAGAACTGACAGCAATGACGGAAGGCTATTCAAATTTATTTATTTTTGTGCTTCTTTTTATCCATGATTTTCCATACTAACTACCAAAAGGGGAATTGCATTATTTCCAACACAGGGAAAGACCTGGATGTACAGTATTTCTCAAGAAAAGGGCTTGCTGTAGAAAAAGGTGGCATGTTAGGAGGGAAATGGTACATTGTAGAGGCACCGTGAAATCTGCCTGATACCTACTCTTCCTTTTTTAATAGCAGAGAATGCTTTAATCTACTTGTAATGTTTCCCAAAATAGAAATTCATGAAAGAAACAAGGCAAAACAACAAACTTCATCTCGATAATGTAAACAGTTATTGGCAGGGCCTTCCTCCATGCTGCAGCCTCTTCCCGCCCTGGCTGCTGTATTTGGGAGAGAACCCCAAGAAGGGAAGAATGAAACAGAAGCCTCTCTCTTTCCTCCCTCTTTCTCTTTCCTACCTCTGTCCCTTCTTCTGTCTCTCTCTTCCCTGCCTCTGCCCTCCCTCCCTGCATCCCCTCATGCTCTAGCTCTAATCCTTTCTTTCAAATAAAATGAACATAAATGAAAAATATTTTAATATGGTTAATTCTTTAGTTGAAAAAACATTTAAATATGCTTAATTCTTTAGTTGAAACAAATCATTTAAAATAATTCTTTTTCTTTCTCTGACCCAGTAGTTTTTTCAACACCAATGATGAAATAAATTTCAATTGTAGTAAGAATGTCAATAACAACTTTAGAACTTCCTTTACAAGGAAGTGTTATAAAAGAGAATGCACACTTTGATGAATAACTAAGGAAAATTCTGGCATTTTTACCAATATTCCCAGTGATGAGGGTCTTTATGGGGGAAAAACTGAACATAGGCAGAAAGTTAAGTATTTATTTATAGAAAATATTTATTCTGTCTCAGTACAATTTATTTTGGAAATAACCTCCATTTTGCTTTTGTTATTAAAAAAGAAACTAAAATTCTATTTTGACCAAGTTCTATTTTTTATTACATTCTTCATAGTTTCCTTTTGATTATAGAGATTCAATTGCTTACTTGAGATCAGTTATCTTCCAGTTCTAATCTGTAAAATAAGGAACTGGGGAGGTCATTTCCGAGAGAACTTGGAGCCCCATGCCTACACACATTAATTTAAAATTTTTTTTAATGGTCCAGAAATCTCAATCTTGTTAACTATCAGGTGATTCTGATGCACTCAGTGCTTAGAATCATAGATGGATGGATGGATGGATGGATGGATGGATGGATGGATGGATGGATGGATGGATGGGAAAAAATATCCAGATCTTAATTGAGACTGGAGCTTTGAAAAAGATAAATGTCCAAGGTATATTTTCCATATCTTCCAAATAATAAATCTCAAGCAGTGGGTTAGGTGCTGGCTGGCAGAGGGTGCTGGGAAAAACCATCTATTTTTGCTGTGTGATACTCACCAAACATGGGCTCCTACTCTGGACAGGAAAAAGGGACCCTGACTATTTAGTGCTTTGACTAAAAGATGGGCTTTCATGAGAAGGGCATTCCTGGGCTGCAGAAAGAGTATGGGATTGGATAAACATTGTAAGTTTTCTAACGTAAATGTTCCAAGAAAAGGGGGGCCAGTAGATAAAGTCACCAAGAAACCCGTTTAACCTTTTGTCAGGCTAAGGGCAGTGTTGAGGCTATCTGGCTCATGTGTGTTGTCTTTCTTGACCTCTGACCTGTGTCTCTACAAAGGCAAGTACCTAACCCTCCCATCTGATGGGGATGCATTGATTCCTCTCTATTTTATAAGGTCTGCAGCCTTACAGTTAGAGTCTGAAGCATCCTACTCAGAATCCTCCCAATTCCCATTTATTCTCCTTAACAGAGAAAATCTCCAAAAGTGGAATTTGCCTACAAAAGGGTGATGATGAATAATCACTGCTAATGATGAGTGCTTCACCAGCAGATCTTTAACCTCCATATAGTTGAGTAAATTAAACTTGGAGAGTTTCTAATGAAGAAAATTTGAAAGCTAATGTATTATATGCTGCCTAAAACTGCTGATTCTATGACAACAGCAGATGATCATTCTCTGCCGGAAAATTCAGTATCTGCAGTAAGACACAGACCATGCTTCTCCCGTGCTCGCCTTAGCAGCACATATACTAAAATTGGAACAACCATGCTCTTCCTATAATCATCACAATGTGTAGAATAAATGGAGACTGTTTTAATGATGACAAATGTAACTTTTCTCGTAGCTAGAAAATAAAAGTTTTGAGATGATTACAAAATAATACTTACAGAGCTATATAACAGCTTTGGTAGGGTGGTAGGTTGGAGGAGGCAGGTGCAAATGTCAACTGGCTGGCTCTGCTGAGAGAACAAGAAAAAAATGAAATGATAATAAAGCATCTAGGATACGTTGGCTGTCAAAGGAGACTTTAGTGAAAAGCCCAATATGCCGAATGTCTTTATGCTTTTTTTTCCTTTCATTGGAGGTTTCTTGCAAAGGTAATAAAATGATTATAACCTGAGATTTAGAAGAATTATCATTTCATCCTGGGGTATGGTTAATGTGATATGCTTGCACTAATAGTATGTACTTTCTAATTAGGGAACTATTCTCAAGGCAGGGAAAAATTCATTTTCTCAATAAGAATATTTTATACCCAAGATATGGTGCCTTAAAATTTTAATGAGCTCTACAGCTGACATTACAGTGATTAAAATATGAGTGGAAAAAAAAAACAGGTCTGTCTTATTGAACAAGCTGGATGACTGGAGATATTTTCCTTATCATATGGAACACAGATCACATTATACATTACTTTCAGGGATCTTCCATTTGTCCTAAGGGAAAAGAAAGCTAACTTTCATAAAGTGACAATGGGCCTCTAGAGTTGTGGATGATATACAAATGCAGCACTCACTTAGAAAGTGAACATGACTTGAAAGAGATAAGGGGGGTTTGAAGAAGACTGGTAGATTATGAGGAGGTGATTTCACAAGTGAGATGACAGGAGTTCATGCCTACATAGTGATTAATGGAGCAGAATTGACCTTTTCCCAAACCTAAGCAATAACGGTTTACAGTCAGCAAGCTTTCTCAGGGGAAAATTTCATGTGAGTTTGAGAGAAACTGGATAATACAAAGAATTTTGTAGCTATCATTCCACATGTATTAAATACTACTGTGCAAACAGCACACCACTGAATATAGATACAAACAGGTGCTAGATGATAGAATTTGTGTTGGGTCCTAAAATAAAACTCTGGATGACTCTAGCTCCACAAATTGCTTCTCACTTAGCTGTCTGCATCTCAGTCAATGCCACATTCATCCCCATTGTAACCAAAGCCAGAGCTACAAGGCTGTCCCTAGTCTGTATTTGTCCCTGATCTCCCTTATTCCTCACGGAGACAACAAGTTTCTCAGCCAGCCTACTGACAATGACCTCGAAATATATCCTGAACCTATCTGGTACTCTCCTACCCCGTGCAAGCTACCACTTCTTATCCATCCCACATTTAACTATTTCTTTAAATATTTCCCTGTTCCCATTTCTATACTTTCCCTTAAAATCTGTTTTGTATCCAGCAAGTGTAAGGATTGCTTTAAACACAAAAATCAGATCATGACACTAACAGTCTTATTATCTCCTAAGATTTCCCATTTGCACTTGGGGAAAAAAAGCCTGGTTTATCAGGTCTGCATGATTCCTCATGACCTGTTCCCAACTCCCTTTCCCAACATTATACCATTCTCTTTTCATTTCCCACTTTGTCCTTTCCCATTAATCAAAACATAGAGCAAATGTTTCTTCCCTAATCAAGTTATCCTCCTAAACACATACATCAAGACACATTCTGTCATTGCCCATAATAATTTTGTTTGCCTTTTTCTGTAACTTTTAGATTCTGTAATCTACTGAAGGACAAAACACCAAGATAGTGCCATGTTAAAATTCATCTGACAACTTAAGTCCAAAAATACCTGATCTTGACAGGCAATACATAATTAATAAGGCTCGTGTGTTTCTTTCTATTTATGTGGAAACGGAGCAAAGCAACTAAATGGTCTTTAAGTAGCACTGATGCTGTACTGTATATTCCTGTGCCCTCCCCTTTATCTCCATGAGCACTGAACACACATGGCTGCTTGGTCAAATATATACGAGTTGTACACTGTGACAGATATCACTACATGCATCTCAAAGGAAAAGAAAGTCTTATAAATTCATAAGCTATTTATAGACTGACATGCAAAATACATTACCTGCAGTTGTCTATGAGGTATCAAACTATAAATGTAATAAGTGAAAGATGTTGATTTTTATCATATATTTTACTTTGGTATTATTTTGTAGTCTAAGATCAACGTATTATACTTTAAAGTATTAACAAGTATTTTATGAAACCATTTGCATTTATAAATATATCCAGTATTCTGTACTTCGTTAAGACTTCCTTCAATAGTTCCCACTGATAAAAGACTACTCAGCCATTAGAAGAATGGAGAATGAAGTTCCACCATTTGCAACAAAATGATACCAACTAGAGACCATTATATTCAGTGAAACAAGCCAATATTAAAAGGACAAATATGATTTTCCTTTCTGACAGACAGCAACCTTCACAAAATACAAAATGAATAGATATATAGATTAACATGTATATACATATAGTCACCTAGAGAAACTGTATATCAAGACTAACATACCAGGAAGTGAAAATACACTGTATGCATCTCTACTTCTGAATTAAAAGAGGACTCCCAGTGAAACTATGAAATGTATCTTTTAATAATAGGATGCTGGACTTTCTACCATTGTCAGGTGTGACACAGCCCTTAACTTGAACCAGTTATCAATCCCTTCATTATATTCTGAATGTCTGTGTCCCTAAAAACCCACATATTGGAGCACTAACCTCTGACATGATAGTATTTGGAGACAGAGACTTTGTGAGATAATTATGTTTCCACCTTGTCATGAGGGTGGAACCTTACTATGAGGGGTTTAATGGCATTGTGATAAAAAGAGAGCCACTCTGTCTGCCACATAAGATCGTGCCAAGAGAGTGCCACCTGAGACCTGATACTGTCACTAAACCCAAAGTGCTGGCACAACTATTCTTCAATGTCTAGTGCCTTGAATTATACAATCACATAGATTTCTTATATTAAAAAGGATCCTTGGCACTAAAGCCATAAAATTTAGCATTTGATTTCTACTTATGATGCATGTTAGTTCCAATACCACTGTTAAAACTTCCTGAGTTTCAATTAACTTCTTCACTGGTCAAGTAGAACTGATAATATCCCCTCTACAGGATTACTGAGAATTCAAATAATTTGTAGTATATAAAGTATTTAGTGCAAAGTCTCACACTGAGAACTCAGAAATTCTTATTATGCTATTATTTCACTTTTCTAATATTTCCAACATTCTTCCCATCCTCACACATCATTAAGGAATATTCTCTAATCTACAAGAGCTCACTGTGCATACAATCTTGAGATACTGCTTCAAATGAATGAATGAATGTTAGAAGAGTAGAATGAGAAAAGCATTGGGAGAGTCTCACTAAGATTGTGCTGGAGAAATCACTGCCAGCTTAAAGAAGCCTTTCAAAACAAGTCATTTAATCCTTCCTTAGAGAAAATGTGGACAAGCATCCTGAAACAGGTCATATGTCTTCTCAATTTCAGCTCTAGAGTGAGAAAATCATTGAGTCTTCAATTCTCCCTTCTGATACTGATAGCTTATTGTGTGAGGCTGTTAAGACAACAACCAAGACATGGACATAGAGAAGTAAATGGCAGGGCATCACCCAAACTAACAGCTCCCCAGCACAGAGGACCAAAAATTAATGGAGAAAATACTTAGCACATTACTTTTTTTAAGTAGAAAAATAAAGGCAAAAAGCTTTGGACTTTCTATTGGAAATACTGTCACTCTATTTGCTGGCAGAACAAGACATTAAGTATCATATCCAATAGTTAGGCACACAAAATTCAGATGTGGTGGTGTTACATGGTTGATGATTCCTCGCTATCAATTTGCCGATTTCATTCCTCCAGACAGGGCATCTGTAACATGACAGTGATGGGAGGTGAGGGCCCTCACAGCTTAGTTCTCTCAGCACTGGTTGCCATGACTACACCCTTGCCAACCCTTCATTTCACAACCAGGCAGAGTCTGCAACTTTGAATCAGAATTAGCTCATTTTATTTTCATTGAGATGAGATCTAAACAAATTCTCACATGCCTAGTTAGAAACAACAATCTTGCTCTTGGTATAGCATTGTATTTTATTAAATATACATAGTACCCACTCACCCCTAAATGAACTCATAAAGCTTTTGATATATTTTGGAGCCTCCAAAATTGAGGAAATACATCACTGTATGCCCTGCAAGGTCTCCATAGCTTAAAATCAGCTGCGATTTTCAACCAAAATTAGAAATAGTTTACCATATCAAAGTATGCATTACATATTATTATATATGTATATCAACCTATATATACATACTTATGTATATATTATATATGTATTACTATATATAATTTACATCAAGACAAAGACATGATGCTTGAATCTAGGAATAAACACATTAAGGAAATAAAAGAATGCAAACATACTAGGAAAAACAAAGCATCTATCACTAACCACTGGAATGAATGAGCCATAATCCTATGTAAATGCAGTTTAACATTTTGAGACAGAAGGTCAGCATAGCTTTATTCCTTCAATTTCAGAGAATGTCTAGACTCATTCATACCATTTTCATGGACCATCTTATCAACCAAATATGAATCATGATCTCCACTTCACTTGTGATAATCTATCAAAAATAAGGTTTCTGCAAAGCCATCAGCAGGCATGATCATTTATTCCAGACTCACTTATCGAAAGATCCTTTCGAGTGGTTACACATATAACAAGACGTGGTTCCTCTCTGTTCAATTTTATAAAGTCTGCATGGTCCAAATAAGTAGCCTCTCAATTTCAATAGCCTCATTTATTTACCTGTGACTGTTGCCCAAGTATGGACACGTTATCACATCATTTCATGGAGGGATTGAATAAACAAATTGTTAGGAAAACCAAACCGATCAAAAATAGTAAGTTAAACCAAATAACTCCAGCCCAAACTCCTATTTGTTTATTTTTCTTGTTATTGACTCAGAATCAAAATCATTGTTGAGGGAAACAGAGATGGAGACAAGGGTGTAAAAACTAAGATGCTTCAAAAATAATGGAACTGAAGCAAAACCAGACAGCAAGTTTCCCATTTGAAGGACTATGACATCAGGTAAGTCATTGGCTGACCCTCTACTGTAGTTTTTTGCTTCTTGCCAATTTCTTATCACTTTCTTCCTAAATGGCTCTACTTGTGACAAGCACATAGGAATTCTCTTCCACTGAAATTTTGCATTTGGAATCTCTTCCAAAACATTCAATTTTCTATGATGAAAATATTGGTCAGATGCAAAAATCAGGAAACACCAGATTATGTCAAAGCAACAAATTACACCATCATTTCAGTTGTTCACAACAGTAAAGATCGTTTCTCACCCAGAGTACATTTCCTTCATGTTTAGCTAACACTCTGCAGCACGAACTTTTTATTCTGGATTTTCGTGAGTCTCTATATTGGCATATTCTATATTATGGTAGCCAAGAAAAACGTTTGATCAAGATCAAAGTGGTTTTTAAAATGTGTGCCTGGAAGTGACATTTCTTAGTCACACCAAACTGATACCACTGTGGCAGGAAAGTATGTATCACCTAGGAGGGTAAAATGTTTATAATACAAAGTAATATTTGTTTTCACAATCTCAGAAGCCTCTACACTTCAAAGGAAACTGTCAGCAACAGAAACACCCAATCAACAAATGGGAGAAAATATTTGCAAACTATGCAACTGATAGAGAATTAATATCCAGGGTATATAAAGAGCTCAGGTGACTCAACAAAAAAGCAAACAATCAAGAAATGGGTGAAGGAAATGAACAGTCATTTTTCAAAGAATGAAATTGAAATGGCCAACATATGAAAAAATGTTCAGGTTCACTAGCCATCAGCAAAATGCAAATAAAAATCACCATAAGGTCTTACCTCCACAGTTAGAATGTCGATTATGCAGTGTTAGGAAACAGACATAGAATAAGAGAAAGAACATTGGGATCACAGCCAGACCAGACTTATTATCACGTATAAAATATATAAAATAAAAATAAAACCTTGGAAGCTGACTAACTCTTTGTGTAGATAGAATGAACACGTGGAAGACACCCAGTCCCTCAGCAGCTAGGCTTTTTATAGTTGGAAGTCATGGAGTTGTTTCAGGGGGTAGGGCTATATCAAGAAAGGTGAGGGCCAGACCAGTTTTTGTTTTTGTTTTTGTTTTTTTTTTCAGGAAATTCAACTTTGGCAGGTTTTACTATCTGGGGACAAGGAAACACAAAGATTCAGAGAGGTGAGGGGTCAGGTTAAGCTAGTCTTTTGAGATAGTGTAAGAATCCCCGGTGGGAGATTGTCTACTTACTATCCCAAGACAAAACTTATGCTCTTGCTCCCTTCCTACAGAAATCTGAAAACAGAAGAATAATCCTGATAAAGACATGGGTGAAAGGTACCCTAATCTACACTCGGTGGGAAGGTAAACCAGCATGACCCTGGTGGAAGACAGTATGGACATTTCTCTATTATCTATAAATGGATGTGCCATGTGATCCAGCCAGCCCAATCCTGGAAATTTATCCAAAGCAAAATGAAATCAGAATATAATAAAGTTATATGTCTATATCAGCTCAATTCAAAATAGCTAAGACATGGTCTCAGTCCAGATGCTCATAAACTGATGACTGAATGAAGAAAATGGAGCATGCATAATACCATCCTGATATCAAAAAGAATGAAATTTTGCTTTTCCAACTAAACAGATTCTACCACAAACCATTATGATTAAATAAGCCAGTCCAAAAAAAGCAAAATATCATGCCTTCCCTAATCTATGATAAATAACACAAAGAGCATAAAATGTATAATATACGATTGAGATTGACATCTTAGAATTCAATTACGTTTTGCAGTCTTTGTCTATACTCCTGAGGAAGAGCAGGATTTTTTTTTCTACTTGCTATGTGTGGATATCTTTATCTTTATTGGGGTATTAAGCCTGTGATTATGAAGTAAAATGAAAATATGCCATTGTAAAAGATAGCTAGGAAAAAAAAAGAAATATTGCCATGCTCCTAAATTTTTATCATGAAATACATGAAATGTGTTCACTTTATATAAATAAAAAGAGAAGGAAAACACACAAAAATTCCAGTAGAGTACTCTATGTGTACTTTTCTCCTCACAGATTTCTTCAGAATAATCAAGGACATAGAGACACACAGTTAGAGAGGAAAATTTTAAGGAACAAAGATGGAAAGTGTAAGAAACAACTTGGGGCAAATGTGATGGTTCAGGGGCTAAATCCTCTCCTTGCATCCACTGGTGTCCCATATGGGCAACGGTTTGTGTCCTGGCTATTGCACTTCCCATCTAGCAACCTCCTTGTGGCCTGGGCAAACAGTGGATGTCTACCCAAGGCCCTGGGACCTTGCACCTGCATGGGAGACCCAGAAGAGGCTCCTGGCTCCTGGCTCCTGACTTCACATCAGCTCAGCTCTAGCTGTTGTGGCCCCTTGGGAAGTGAACCAGTGGATGGAATTTCTCTCTGTATATCCTTCTCACTGTAATACTGCCTTTTGAACAAAAATAAATAAATCTTCAAAGAAAACAAGTGAAGATAAGGTATAATACTAAATATCTTCTAATTCAAATAAAAAGAAAGAAAATAAATGGGACAAGTAAGTGACAAGCAGTAAAATGGTAAATTTAAACCACAGACTAAATACAAATAGACAAGACATTAATAAGATAACCCAATATATATTGTTTAAAAGCAGCTCACTGGGCCCGGCGCAGTGGCGCAAGTGGTTAAGGTCCTCGCCTTGCACACCCGGGATCCCATATGGGTGCCGGTTCTATCCCAGCAGCCCCACTTCCCTTCCAGCTCCCTGCCTGTGGCCTGGGAAAGCAGTCCAGGACAGACCAAAGTTTTGGGACCCTTCGGATCGGCATAGCATCGGCCGTTGCGCTCACTTGGGGAGTAAATCATTGGACAGAAGATCTTCCTCTCTGTCTCTCCTCTCTGTATATCTGCCTTTCCAATAAAAAAATAATAATAAAAATAAATCTTAAAAAAAAAAGCAGCTCACTATCTATATACAAACAGAAGACAAATTAGATGTGAAAAAATGGAAAAAAAAAAGACAAAGCAAAGAAACATATCAATGCATGCTTCATTCATTCTCCATCTTCCAGTCATGGCTAAAAGAAGGCAGAATGCTTTGTTGTATTTCAGCTATGAATGCCGTTCAGTGGAAGAATAATATTTTTGCCATCCTATCCACATCCAAATACAATCATGCAAGTACAATGAGTATTAATTTGGGGATGATAAACAAATTTTAGTATATAAGCAAATCAAAGATAGACTCCACAAATGAAAATCAGCAGCAACTTCCTTCCCTGATAAATCATATTTGTCACTTGGAATTCTTTTTCCATCAAAAAGATCACTTTACTTTTCTTACATTGATTTTGAAATGTTTCATTGAACTATAAATTTATAATATGGAGAAATTCTGTATAGATTAATACTTTAATAAAAAATAATAGTTAAAAATTCTACTTAAATATGCTTCCCTACTGAGGAAGTATTAAAATACAAAACTTAAAATGAAGCAAAATCAATTAACACTCAAGAACACCAAAATGAATTCAAGTAATTATGGGAGTAGATGCAGGGAAAAAATAAATAGTGGAAGAATTAAAAATGCCTACAAATTAGGAAAATAAAATAGTCTCTTTACAAATACATCTGAGATTTCAAAATGCTTCTCTTAAATCTGTTAACATTATTTTTGCTTACATTCCAATTATATATTTACCTCCATGCAATTTCTTAGCAAGCTATTCATTCCTTAGGGGCAAGAAATGAGTTTTATTTGAATATGTAATTTTAGCCATGAAAATGAATGGTGGTATATAGTGTGTGTTAGATAAACATAGTCAACGAATAAAACAAGACTGTATTTAAGAACTGTGTAACCAAAACCAGTTCATCATATTGGAAGTTAGAGGGAGGAGAAACCATCTTTAAACTACTGTGTTGATAGAAGTCAAAATTCTCTCTACTGTTGGCTGCATGATTCTTATTACAATAAAACCATCCTATTAGATCCCACCAGAGGTCAGAGTTTTCCTCTCTGGTCTAATGAGATGGGAGGATCTTATTTTATAAACCCAGTATATAACAGCTGACAGAAAAATAGCTCATTTCTTTGGAGATATCATTGAGTTCAGAAATTACACAAAATAAGCAGGGAATATTCTATGTGTATTTCAAAGTATTACACACAGGTTTAACATAAAAATGTTCTCCTACATTTAGCTACCTTGAATATAGCCTAGAGTATTGAAAGCTTTCTGTAGGTTACAGAACCTGAAAATATTCTTTAACTAAGAGTGAAATGAAATCTTCTCAAAAAGAAATGTCATGGCTACTTCACCTGAATTTTCAGATTTCACAGTTTCCAGCAATTCCTCAATCAGCGTCCCCAGGACTCCCGGTTCAAACAGCATTTGCTCCGTGCAAAGGCAGAATCGGTAAATGATTAAACAGCTGCTGCTTGTGATCCTGTGCTTTTCCCATTGGGCTACAAGTAATTCGATGTTGTGTTTAGTTGGGCTGAGTGTGATATGTTTTGGGGGGAGTATGTGTGCGTCCCAACTGGCTAAGCCAGGAAGACCTCAATACTATCCTAGAGATGCTTGGTTACATTCCTCTGCAAAGTCATCTGGGCAAATAGTAAGGTGAAGAACAGTGAGAAAATGAAATTTACACCATTCTATATTGGTTGAAATAACTCCATTTTTAAGGATTTCCCAAAATGTGCAATTCCAAACTGCTCAGAATTTGATTAGGAATTCATTGCAACAATGGAATTTACATTCATTTTAGCTGAGTGCTGAGACTGCAGAGGGAAAACTGAGCAGCAAAGGCCACTCCACCTGTAACATTTGGAGTTTCACATCACAACAGTACATCCTAGCAATGGTGGACACCAGCGCAGAGCAGTTACTAAACTGGTGGAGAACTGCTGACTAGCACCAAGATGAATGAGACACATGTTACATGTGCTGAGATCCTCCTCAAGCAGGTGATGGCAGCGGGTGCTAGCTGATCCCTAAAACAATGGCACAACCTAAGAAAGTATATAGACTACATTTTTTCAGCTTCGTAGAAGGAAAATGCTAACCCTGATGGGTCTCAAGGAGAACTGCACTTCAAAAGCAAGCAATGTCTCTGAATCTGGAAAATTCCATAAGCTTGGTCTTTTCTGACAGCAGCAAAGACCAGAGTCACAAAGTAACTACTCAAGATTTTGTCTCAAGGATTTTTACTTTTGTTCAAGGCAGACTGACCACACAAACTCAAGAGGTTCCTATAGTGAGTATGAGAAATGTAAGGGAACTTAAAGAACATTTGAAGAGTTGTAATATTCATGATAGTGAGAACTACTAAAAATTCAGTCTTTATTGTGTTGTAGGCAGTTAAAAATCATTTCTGAAGGGATTCTCCAAAAGCTTGTACCATAGATTTTGCTCTCTGTTGTCACAGGAGGAAATTTAGGGGTGGAGCAGTTCAGTACACTTACCTCTCAAAATCCTCACATTTCATCATCCCTCATCCATCATCATTCACCAAGGAAAGCTGTGGTTACTCTTACCTGAAACTGAACCTACAACTGTGTTGTCTTCGTCAGAACTCTGTGTTTGATCTCCAGGCTCCTCTACACCAATGGCAACAATCCCCTCAAAGCTGAGAGCCCGAATTACACTTACAATCTGTTCTCTAGTTTCCTTTCCCTTTACTTTTAAACTTCTCAAAACACAATCAACAGGTTTTATTTCTATTTTTTCACCTAAAAACCTCTACTTTCAGCAGTTGTCGATTGTATCTACAGTTATATGAGAATTGGAGATAGTGAAGCAGAAACCTTAGTAGAATGAAAGCTTTAGAATGCAAATTTACAGTGTACACCTTAATAGCCATGTGACCACAGATAAATTATTTCATCTAACAGGTTTCAATTCCTCATTTCTAAATAATATTTGGGCTCTTGCCTTTACATAATGGTCGGATGCATTTAAGACGTTCATATAAATAAAAGTGACTGAGAAACCAAGAAGTAATTCAGAATATGCCCTCAAGGTTTCCATCTAAAACGCAATGGTTTCTTGCCAGTCTTAACTGACTGTTTCTACACGTTATCTCTCTCTGAAACACATTCCAATAAAGCCTTCTGTGAATTTTCTACATCATTCTTTCCTCTCATTGCATAAATATGGTCCAATGTTTGCCCTATTTACAAAATATTCCATGGGAGTCCTTCACCTCTCATTTCCCTCCTTTCATCTCACAGAGAATCTCCATAATGGTGCAGTCTATGCCTCTACTCTCTGACCTTGCATTTGTACATTGAAAAATTGCTTTTCTTTTCCCATAGTTTTAGCTTTTTAATATATTTCTTGTTTAAGCTCTTCAAACTATCAAATCCAATGAACATTATCTAGGCCTTATCATATCTGAATTTCCTGGGGCTGATTGGCTGACAACTTTTTTGTTTCAAATTCTCCAATTCCACAGGCATTCCTTCTCATGTTTTTCTTCCAGATGCTACTTCTGTTGCATGTGAAAAGCATTATGATCATCATGTTTCATCATCAGTCTTCTTACTCACTTATTTTGAAAATATATCTCTGGGTCATTTCATCTCTTTCTCATGAGCTGACAGAAGTTAACTCTATGTTAGAAACTTCTAAAGCTACATCTATAACTAGAAGCAGAAACCCAAACTCCTTTCCTCACGTGGTTCCATGCAAAGTGCATTCAATTATTTCCCCAAAATTCTGCGACCAAAAAACTCATCTCTGACTAGAACATTTTCCCACTGTTTTTCAAACATACCTGAACTCTATGTCTGCCATTTCCCATGCTTGCTTTCTTCTTCTTTCATCTATCCAAATAGTGTTGATGGTTTGTACTGTAGTAATTTCTCAAATTCTTCCAAAAACTTACCTCCTGAATTTTTTAGTCTGTTTTCCTAATAAATATTTTAAGACAACAAATTAGCATGGAAAAAAATAAGGCCATTTTTGGCTACATGTACAATGAAGCAGTAATATGCTCATCTTAGAAGAAATAAGGAATATAATAAGTAAGTATGCAAAAGAGAGATTAGATGAGCTATGAAGCCAACTGCTGAACTGTTTCCCAATGCCATGATATTTAGCCACACATTCTGCCTTAGACAAAAACGTTTTGCTATCTATTTCCCTTTGTTGCTTAATAGCTTAAAATAATTTCTAATATTTTAAGAAAAGAAAAAGAATGTAAACAGAACTCATTCATTTTTCACATCAACCAAATTATACCTGTTGTTCTTATTTCAGGTGTTCAGGCTGTTCCCTAGTAGATAGCAAAGTTTCTCTAACATGAGAATTCTACCTGGCAGTTTGATCTCCTCACCCATTACTGTCATTTTTGGTATGTACTGTGAGAATTCAACAAAATCCATGGATCCAAGCACTCTGTTCAACTTAACCCTGCTTATTCTCTTCACAGTCTACTATGTTTTTAGAAACAAATTCAACAATTCTATTATTTTATTTAACTTAGTTACTAAAAATCCCATGGTCATTTCTTTCAATCTTCTCACTTCTTAAAATGATTGAGTAGGTAAAACAACAGTGAATTTTCATTTAGGCAAAGGAGGAAAAAAGTAAAACCTTCAAGACAGGTTGCTAATAAGAAATGTTCTCAAAGAATCAAATCTCATTTCATTTTATCATCTTTTCCACCTTCACCATTATTTCCTCAGCTTTCAAAAAGCTGTGCTAAGATTTAGTGCTCAAGTAATTAAACCACAGATGTAAAAGACCAAATAACTCTTTGTATTAAATTATTTGCAGAGCTTACTAATTATCCAAATTCATTTCAGTCACTACTGAGTGGGACAAGGTTTAAAGTTAGGAAGTTAAAGTGGAGACTTCTCTTTGTTCTGTTACTGTTTAATTACATGACTCTGTGTATGCCACTTAATATTTCTACATCTCTGTTTCCGCAACTGCAAAGGGGCAATGATGTATCACATAGGGAATCTCACAAGAAAATTTAAAGGTGAAAAGAAACAGTAAATTAGGAAATCATGTTAAATGCAGTCTTAGGAACATTAATAATCAAATACTCTTTAGCAATTTTAGCAGATCTTGGCTGAATGGGAAAAGAAGCCTTCAGAGATTTAAAATATACCTCAACTTATAATAAGATTCTTCCTTAGCTTAAGTTTGATATAATTGCCATTCATCCTCCCCAATCTTTTCCTGGTTCCTCTTGAGACCAGATTGCCACCTGTGTCAAACTCAGTGATAATCTTGTGTTATGAACAACTTTCCCTAGAAAGCAGAGCTAGATGCTGACTCTACAACTGTTCTAGGCAAAAGAAAATCTCCAACATAAGAGCTCAAAAGTCAGCTCCTTGCAGCTGCTCATATCACTGCACTATGTATAGCAGACTTTGAGCAATACATAATGGTCTGGTTACAAAAACTAGCTCTTACAACCAGTGTGGTGATTGAATACCATCATGAGTCGGGGCCTCTAAGTTCAGATTCAGACCAGTTGCAGAGAACAGGAAGCGTGTCCAGTCTTTAGCAACTGCAATGACCTCTTTGGATTAATATCTCAGCAAATTCCCGTGCTATCTCTTTGTCAGGATCCATATTCATTTCAGACAATACTGAGATGAAGACAGTACTGATTGCTCGATAGTCTGTTTGGTTGGTTTTGAATAAACTCAGATTAAATAGCCATATTATTGCACTGACAGATGACAGTATGTGTGCCTGGAGATTTATGAAAAGAATTGTAAAAAAAAAGTAATTCCCAAATCTTAGAAGTTAACACCATACATTCACAAACATGACTGTTTTTCTCTCATTTTCAATTCCTTTAAAATGTGACTTTTTAAATTCACAAATTAACAGCTTATGTCTCTTTCTTAAACTTGATGAGTAAAAGAAGAGATGCCTTGTCTGTACTCCCCAACCAATTTCAAAACGTTAATGAATAATAGATAAATTCTATTTCCTCCTGATCCTTTCTGTATGCGGCAACTGAAGTGGTCTTTTTAAAACTCATATCTAATCACGTCACTTCTTGATTAGAAGCCTTGAACAAACAGGCCCCATAATCCTGAGAGATAAAATCCAAATTATTACATTTTTTTAAAAAGCATCATACTGAGCATAACTCTATGGCAAAGCGGGTAAAACCACCATCTACAAAGGCAGCAACTGTCATGCATCAGCTGGTGTCCCCGGGACACATCCAAGCCAGTTCTGTACTAAAGGCTTGGGAAAGCAGCAGAAGATGGAACAAGTACTTAGGACTCTACCTGCATTGAAACCTGAAGAAGCTCTGGCTCCCTGGCTTCAACCTGGCCCAGCTCCTGCCATTGCAACCATCTGGGGAGTGAATCAAAGGATGGAAGAACTCTATTTTTTCTCCTTCTCCCTGCCAATTCTTCAAATAAATCAATCTTACAGAGAGATGGGGAGAGACAGACAGAGAGAACTTTATAACAAATATCTGCTTAGCTTGCAGATTTTTCTCTAAACCTTTGTACTGTTCCCTCAGGCATATGCAAATACCTACTGTGGATCCTACATAAACCCCTAAAACTGCCCTGTCCTTCACTCTTAAAATGATTTATGAGTCCCTCGGTGCTTCTACATGTCACTCGAGTGCCCAATACTCACCCTCCAACACAATTTTTTTAATCAATATATACGCTAAGTATTCAAAGTCAGTGTCATGTAATAGTCACATTATTTACTTCAGCCTGGCAATAAAAAGATTCAGTAAATACCATAGGGAGGGTCAATGAAAGATGGCTGGAAGAGATGGAAATAGAAGGAAGAAAGAAAACTGCAGGGTGATCAAGATGATTACCTGGTTTAGTGATGAATCAGCTGTCACCATTCATCTCTTCTTATTTAGGTTCCTGTTGATTCATTGTTCTGGAAGGAATATTTGGTCTCTGGCTTCCTCCCATAATTAGGCCTTCCTTATCTCTGTGCCTACTTCTTTCTTACAGGTAACGAACAACCCAAACAATATATTCCTTCCTTGGTACTATCTCTCATATCCTACCAAATGAGGTTTCTACCCAAAGCTCAAAAAGCCTCTCATTTGCATTAGACACTGGGACCCTTCTTGGTGACTGCATCATGAACAACCATTAGGAAAAAATGAAAGACAACAGCCTGGCACTGTAGCCTAGTGGCCAAATTCCTCACATCATATGCACCAGGATCCCAACAGCCCTGTTTTCCATCCAACTCCCTGCTTGTTGCCTGGGAAAGCAGTAGAGGATGGCTCAAAGCTTTGGGACCCTGTACCCATGTGGGAGACCAGGAAGAGGCTCTGAGCTCCTGGCTTCAGATTGGTGCAGCTCTGGCCATTGTGGCCACTTGGGGACCAAATCAGCAGATGAAAGATCTCCCTCTCTGTCCCTCTTCCTCTCTGTATATCTGACTTTCCAATAAAAATAAAATAAAATAAAATAAAATAAAATAAAATAAAATAAAATAAAATAAAATAAAATGAAATGAAATAAGGAGGAGAAACCTAGGGTTAATTTCTTGACATTGCTCTTATCACTACATTGTTTATAAAGATCTTATAACAGAATATAATAGCCCATTAAGACTGGATCTCACAGCCCCAGTGAGGGGAGGGACCAACGTTATTAACAGGGGCTTCTTAGCTCCCACTCAGAGTTCAGTGACAGATACATTTCAATGTGCCTGGTTTTTTAACTAAGGTTGACCCTACAAAGTGAGGCATGTGCCACCTTTATGAAGACCCATTTCCATTTCAGATGATTCTCTGAGGAAGACAATACTGATTACCCATTTTGTTCTTGTTATTTGACAAATCTCAATGAAATTATGATCTTGTTTTACTTATGAATAATAAAACCCAAAAAGAACTATACAGCCAAATGTGAAACTGGAATTTAATTTTATCCAGGTTGCAGTAATCAGAAAGCATGGATCCTTTTTTTTTAACTCAATCTGTATCTTATCTCCACTTCAACTTTATTAGACACATTCAATGTGACATAACTAGCAGAGTCTTTTTCAGTGCTGTAAGATGTCTTGTTTTTATCTCCCTTATAAGATTTACTTGCTTATGTGAAATACACAGTGACCAGAAAGAGAAGAAGAAAAGCATAGAGAATGAGAGACAGAGACAGAAACAGATAGAGGGAGAGTGAGAGAGAGGGAGAGGGGAAAGTGAAAGAAAAAAAGGAAGGGGAGGGAGGGAGATGGAGGGAGGGAGGAAGAGAAAGAGAGATTGATTGATTTCTTGCACTGGTACACCCCCCAAATGCCTGCAATGGCCTGGGCTGATCCAGGCCAAAGCCAAAACCCATCAACTCCATTGAGGTCTCCCACGTGGGTACTTGAGGCACCCTTTACTGTTTTCCCAGGAACATGGAGTTAAATCAGGAATGCAGCAGTCAGGGTTTAAATCAATGCTCATATGGGATGCTGGAATCAGAGGCAGTGGCTTAACTTGCAACACAGCACCAGATGATATCTTATGATACTACCACAAGATACATAAAACAAGCTATTTATGATGGAAAATGCTTTATTTGGGCTTACAGTTTTGAAATCTGAGATCAGCAAACTGTACTGATTTGGCATCTGGTGGTGGCCTTCTTGTTGGCACAGTCTTGTAGTTACATAGCAGTCTTTGAGAAGTAATTAGGTAAACAGAGATCAAGAAGATGGTGCCCCATATGGAAAGCCCCAGACTGGCATCTCTCTCTTTCCCCTTCATTCTTTGCCATGTGAATATACATCAAGAAGGTGATTTATAAACCAGAAAGAGAGGTCACATCAAACACCAAATCTACCAGTGTCTTCATCAGGGGCTTCTTAGCCTTCCAAGTTGTAAGAAATAAACACTTACTGTTCGTGCCACCCAAACTAAGGTGATTTGTTATACAGCTGCTGACTAAGACACTTTTTAGTAAAAGAAATTATTACCCACATCACAGTATAGGCAGACACAGAAATTCATCATGGAATCATTAGTGGTGACCTTTTTTGCAGGAATAGATGCCAGAGTAGGAAGCTCTAAAGCAAAAGAGGAATCACTCACCTAAGAAAAACACAAAAGTGGAGGAACGGTTTTCTGAAACTGTAAGGCAGCAACAGATAGCAGAGCCTCTTCTTCCCACAATATGTCTATTCCGTGTCTGTCCACAGCTACCTAGACAGTTGACCAAATCCACCTGGCTGGATCTGTGAATTCTAATATTGAACGTGTCCTTGAGAAATACTCCTCAAAGTGTGCAATTATACAGTTCTTCTAAACTCATCAATGCAACTAACTTAGTTCCTTAATTTTGCCTATTTTAGCAGATTCATAATTGTAGATAAAAGGCACTCAGAACTAAATTTAAGTAAATTCTTAATCTTTTCCTGACCTCCACTTCTGTAAATGCACCTGGGTTCCTGTCAGAGGGAAGCGGAGGTCTCACCTCAGATTTATCGGGGTCCCTCGTCCCGCGATCAAGACCCAGATACGGTAAAGATTCTTTGAAAAGTTTGTTTCTGCGGACTTCAAGGGTAGTTACAAAGCAAAAGCAGTTACAACAGTTGTAAGATTTATTGCAGCAAAGTGAAAGCAGCTACAGCCTAGCACTAGGGACAGCCTTGAAGCTCTTCTAAGATAGCTATCCTAAGATATCCTTAGCTCTAGCAGTGCACCTGGGCGAGTCTTCTCATTTAACTATTTTTCACCCAGACCTTTTCACATTACACAAACCAATCCATACACAGTTCCTCACATCATGTGGTAAGCACACCAATCATGACTTAGGTCACGTAGCTTCCCTGTGTGCTCGGCCCAATCCTCAGTAACTTTCCCAAACCTGTTTACCACCTTTGTGCCACGAAGCAAGATCAGCAAGTGCCATCTTTGAGACGCGGCTCTGCTCTCCACACAGATTAGCACTAGAGTGTTCAGGGATCAGTTATCTCATGCTGATATTCATTTCAGGTAGTGCCTTGTTGGTACGGGAAGCTGTGGTGAGAAGGAAAACCTGCTTCACAACTTACTAAGTCAAGGGAGCGTAGGGATCAAATCTAACATTATTTGCCACTGCAGTCATCATTATGAGAATGTGCTACAGAATCCTTAGATCAGATTAGCCCAGTTTCGAGAAAAAACAAAGACGCTAGTATAGAATCACCATTGAGCTGTAATAAGGAATATTACGTATCTGGATATATCTTCTCCAAATCTAGTCTTAGGAATGCAGAGCAACTGACATATTATCAAGAATGACAGATAAATCAAGCATAAAGGGTCGAAGAAAGCCAAAGGAAGAACAACAGAAGTAGCTGCTTAATAATATAATTGAAGTATTATCAAATTCAACAAATTTCCATCTTTTTCAATTGTGTCTAAACAACACAATCTAATGCACTGGAAAAAATCTTTTTTTCTTTTCATGGACCCTCACTGCACCACTGTTCCATGAATTTGATTTTGCCATTTTGTTTTAATATCAGTTGCCTTAAAAACAAAATCAAAAGTCAAGGATCTTGTAACAAATTAAGTTTGTTAAAAGCTAGATGTAGGGGGCTGGCATTGCGGCATAGTGAGATAAGCTGCACAGTATGCCCACTCCGTGTACTGTGGCATAGTTTATGGCACCTGCGTCCCACATCATCACTGATTTGAGTCACAGCTCCTCCATTTCTGATCTAGCTCCCTCGCCTCTCTGCCCATGTGGGAAAACTGGAAGAAATTACTGACTGCTGGCATTAGGCTGGCCCAGCCTGGCTGTTACAACCATTTGGAATCAATGGATGGAAGATTTCTATCTCTGTCTCTGCTCTTCTTTCTACAACTCTGCCTTTCAAATTAAAAAAAATAAATCTTAAAAAAAAACCTCGTATGCAACCGGAGAGATCATGAACGATGTGACTTTGCATCAGCACCCTGGGCTGTCTATCTGCCCTCCTACTCTGGCATGTCTACACCGTCCCTGCACTGCTTGGGGACAAGTCTGGCGTGAGCAGTTTTCTGACCTTAGATCTTTGAGAAACACAAATAGTACATTTTCTCTATGTAAAGCATTAAACCATGTGATTGCTAAGCACCAATTCCACCAGACTCAGTTTTTGTGCTAAAACATTTTTAAATTCATTTATCTGTGTTCATAATCTGCTCATAAACTATTGATAGGTAAAACAGTAATGCACAAGCAATGTATAAGAAACACTAGAAATTAACTATCTACACTTACATACAATTGCAAATCAAAGAGCTTCCCAAATAATTGGAGCCTGTTTCCAAGCTCAAAACAAACATGAGTAATATATGAAACTGTGTAATGCAACTTTTCTACTGTTTCTATAGATTTCAGACTTAACGTCTACAAATAAAAATTACATAAGCATTTATACGTGATGCAATATCAGTGTGATAAAATATTAATATGCATGCAATTAGCCATATTTACTTCAAATGTATGTCTATGGAAATAACAAAAGAGAATAATTTAATAACAAAGTGATAAGGTTTTTTCAGAAAGAGATTTGACATAGATCATGCTAGTAAAATTTCTCAACAATGCATGATTTTAGTTAGTTTAGCTAGAACTATCAAAAGAATCTTTCAATTATCTTTGCCCATTCTAAAGATACAATCCTTATAACTGTTAGAGAACTAACAAAAATTAATATCTATGTAAGTTCTCCAATGATATAAAATTTCAATTTAAGCTATTGTTCATCTGAAGAGAATAAAATGTAACCAGCTGCAAACATTATGGGAGATCAGATGTTCCATTGCTTTTAGGATGGAGCCATTAAGCGTCTACAGGTTATGACTTAGTTTTCTTTGAAAAGAGTAGATAAAAAATATCCAGCTTTTACTTGGCACTTCCTCCTAAAAGAAACAAAAACTTAAGCTTAACAGAGACAAGCCAACACAGACCATCAATATATAACATTATTCTAACCCTTTCACAGTGCAACTAATCAATAAATAACACACAGCATACAGTACAACTTCACTGAAGCAGAACATAAGAGACCTAAAATAGACCACCCACAAAATAATCTTAATCACTACAGGAATGATATAATACTCCAGAAACAACTAATGTAACGCCTTGCGAACCATCTTCACATTAAAAAACTGAACTTGCCAAATAGATAGGAAACAGACTTTAGGAAGCAGAGCAAATAAGACAGCTAAGCAAAAGCTCCACTGTGTTCTAATTATAGCCATTTTTTAAAGATTTATTTACTTTTACCAGATAGGTGGATTTACAGAGGGGGTGGGGGAAGAAAGGGAGAGAAAGGGAGAGAGAGAGAGAGAGAGAAAGAGATTGAGATTCCATCCACTGGTTCACTCCCGAAATGGCCACAACCAATCCAAAGCCTGGAAACAGGAGCTTCCTCCAATCTTTCACATGTATTCAGGGACCTAGGGTCTTGGGTTAGCCTCTACTGATTTCCCACCCCATAAGCAGAGAGCTGGATTGAAAGTAGAGTATCTGAGATATGAACCAGCACTAAATGGGATACCAGCACCACAGGCAAAAGATTAATGTACTATGCCCACAGTGCCAGCCCCTACAGTCATTTTCAACACTAACATCACTGGGAACCCTCCTCTTCTTATTCACACCAATACTTCTCTACACAGCCCAGCAAACTGTTTGAAAATACTGTATAATATTTTATTCTTAAAACAATATAAAGGCCTGGCACAGTATCCTAGTGGCTAAAGTCCTCGCCTTGTACATGCTGGGATCCCATATGGGCACTGGTTTTAATCCCAATGATCCCACTTCCCATCCAGCTCCCTG
Organism: Ochotona curzoniae; assembly: GCF_017591425.1. Lineage (NCBI taxonomy): Eukaryota > Metazoa > Chordata > Mammalia > Lagomorpha > Ochotonidae > Ochotona > Ochotona curzoniae. The sequence goes on from NW_024466599.1 coordinate 67,963,324, forward strand.
CTTGTGGCCTGGGCAAATAATAGAGGATGGCCCAAAGCCTTGGGACCCTGCATCCACATGGGTGACCCAGAAAAAGTGCCTGGTTCCTGGCTTCAGATGGGCTCAGCTCTAGCTGTTGCTGCCACTTGGGGAGTAAATCAGTGGATAAAGACCATCCTGTCTCTCCTCCTCTCTGTATATCTGACTTTGCAATAAAAATAAATAAATCTTTATATATATAATATGTATTATGTATTCTACAGTGGAGAGTTATGCTTCTGTCCTGCCAATGTCTGAATCAAAGCACCCAAATGTCTCCAGGCCATACTGCTCCTGGATGAATGCTTGTTAAGGAACTCCCTGCAGGTCCTCACATACCTAAGAAAAGAATCACAGAGACTACATTTATGTTGTATTTTGTTTGTTCAACTGATTTCTTCGTGCTTTTTTGTTTTTGTTTTCATTCACCAGGGTTCATTTATTATTTGCCTCAGATTTCAGGTTTTATAGTGTTTTCTCTACCAAATGCAGATATTAAGTGATAATGTTCCATTACACGTAAGTATCCAAGTGTCTAGGTGTTATATGCTGCTCATCCAAAATGAACAAGAGATGAAATAATGTGATGATAATTAGTTGATACAGATTCTAGTCAAAACAAGAAGTATAACTGCTGTAGTGTTGTTATGAGTAATATGCCAATTCTAACTGACAGATTTTCTATTTAACTAGACCTACAAGCTTTTGAGTTGTTAACGAATATCAGTGGGTCACAGATTATACATACATTTGCTACTGTTTACACACATAAATGCATTGATGCCAAAGTCAAGTATTTTTACATTGAAATTACAAGTTTGAAACTGAATAGATTCATGCAGAGTCACATACTGTCATAGAAATAGAGGGGGACAGGAAGAACTTTCAGAGAGCCTGAGTTCATAAAACAGTAGTTAAAACTCAGTCATAAACTGAGCTTAGTATTAATGTCAATTAGCACACTAATGACATAATGACTACAGTGAAGCATTTAAACATTACTGACAACTGGCTATCATAAAGAGGGTTAAATTTAACAAAGCTCTCAGTAATTGCCGATTATGTGTCAGGAAGCCTCTAGACACAGATTTGTACTGTAGTGTCAAAAGACTGGTTCACACAGATAGGTCCAAACATGAAAAGTGTTTGTCAAGCAATAATGATGCGTTCAGCATCTCCCAGAAGCTTTAGGACATAAAACAGAAATAGACATCCTTCTAAATCTGTGTATAATCTGGTTGAAGATACAAGGATGTCAGGTGTAAACAATTCCAGAACAACAAGTTTCCCATTCTGCCTGGCATTCTTTCCCGACAGATCTTAGCTGATAATTACATCTACCCATGATCCCTCTTCCTGCCCACTGTCCCAGCTGAAATCTACCTGTTCCCTTTTCTGTCCCATTAGTTCTGACTTCTCATGACCACTCTCAGTAACACCAGTATAGCTAAGCTAAAATCAGACCTGACTGACCATGTCACGCCATTGTCTGAAACACTGAAATAGCTGCCAGTTTTGAGGTGTTTATTTCTGCTTCCCTGGCACCAACTAAGCTAAGGCCTCAGGAGTTTCACTTTCTTTCTCTTATTCCAAAGAATCATTCCCTAAGATTCCTGACTTTATTCTCTTTGCCTTTTATAGTCTTCATTTTAACTTCGTTATCCTTCCCACCAAAATACAAGCCCTTTGAGGCCAGCAACTGAGCAACCTACTGTGTTCAGGTAATTGTGTATGCCCAAATATCAATATATGAATATGCGATGGCTTTTGAAATGATAAAATCACTAATTCATGACAGACTTAAAGGCAAGTTTAGGAATTGCTTGCTCCAAAATAATTTTCCGGGTGAAGAAACTGTGATTTAGAAAGGTTAACTCATTTAGTCAAAGTGATGATTGCTTATCAGTAAGGATTAGAGGAAAAGAGACTGTTAAAATATTGTACTTAGGTCAGAATAGAGAAGAAATAAACCAACTCAAATTGTATTTTGTTCAAAAAATAGATTATATATATATAACAGAAATTCAATACCACTAAATAATACTTCTAATTATAGCTTTAAATAATGTATAAGCATAACCAGTTATTTCTGTGCAACTTTAGCTAAGGGTTAACATTGTATTATAGCAAAGCCATAAATTTACATTACTGAACCAAGATTCTAAAAACAGTTTAGTTTAGCAGTTGAGGTTTTAAACTATTAATTCTTTATTTAATCTTCCATCATTTGCTACCAAATGCTACTGCCATTTATTTTTTATTACATTTATTTATTGTTATGGAGGGAACACATTATGATTTAACAGACACGATCCAAGAATACAGCACTGATTTTCTCCCTCCCTCCTCCATCCTTTATGTCCACTTTTTTTTTAGACTTTTGTTTGTGATAACATCATTTCAGTTCACTTTATAATCACAGGCTCACAGTGCCTCTAAAAAAGGCTCTGTAAGTGAAAGGTACATAAACCACTGTTCCTTAGGAGTACCCACAAAGGTTACAGACAGCAATCAAATCAGAAAAGGTTAGGTTAGCTCTTTTTGCAATAAATTTTTTTTAACATATATTTTATTCTTATTGGCATGTGAAACATACAGAAAGATCTTCCGTCCACTGATTCCCTCCCCAAGTGGCTGCATGGCCCGAGCTGACACAATTTAAAGCTAGGAGCCTAAAGCTTCTTCTGGGTCTCCCATGTGGGAGCAGGGTCCCAAGGCATTTGGTCACCCTCTACTGCTCTCCCAGGCCACAAACAGGCAAGAAGGGAGCTGGATAGGAATCTGCACCCATGTGGGATCCTGGTGCATGCAAGACAAGAACTTTAGCTACTATGCTACAGCGCCAGGCCATAATGATTTTTTTTTTTTAGTATAAAACAGTACAGAAAAAAAAGACGAAGACAGCAAAAAATGAAAAAAGTCAGTTTTCATAGATTGCAACTTAATATCATTAAAATGGTCAGGATACCTAAAAAGCAATTTACAGATTGTACCCTTCGTAATAAGACCTTGCAATATAAATCGTTAGTCAATCATCCATAAGAAACTGATTCCTTATAATCTCTTGAGATTGCTAATGTACGTTTAACACTGTTAATGCTACTGCCCATAAGTAATGAGGATCCAGTCCTCATTGTACCTTCATTAGTGCCGTGGGACACACGTTGGCATTCATTCCTATGCGAAGATGCTGGACATGCTTTCACCACCCTAGCATCACACTGATACCTTTGTTATATGTTCACTAACTTCATGTGGATGAAAGTTGACTATTTTTTTCTTTTTAAATTTTTATTTATATATTTTTATTTTATTTTTTCTCCCCATGGTGGACTGTACTCAACAAGTTGCATTATGGAAATCTAGCAGAAATTAATATGTTCATAGGTGAAAACAGAGAAATAAGTCCCCAAGCATGCACTACAAGAATGGACTCACAACGAAATGACTGATAATCTCCTATATTGTTGGGAGACACCTCAGTGGCAGCATGATGGACTTGGGGAAATTCACGAAAGACACCCATTATGAGATTGGAGGGGAGAAGAAAGAGGAGTGGAGGGAATTTGCAAAGAGGAAAGGAGCCCCAAGCCCCAAGTGCCTATTAAAGTGTATCATAAAACAATTTTTAAAATTCTCTTAAGAAAAAATTAAGACATGCAAAGTTTTAAAAAAAAAACAAGTAAATAGCAAAGAAGTTCTCATATGTGGAAAAATGACTTTAAATGCATGCAGAATTTGAATAGCTAAAGCAACCCTAACCAAAAAAAAAAAAAACCAAAAACCCTAAATTAAAGCTGGAAGCATCATGACACCTGAATTTCAGATATGTTACAGGGCAGTTATAATCCAAGAAATAAAAGCTTATGACATAGCAATTTGGAGTCTACTGTTTCATAAATTTTTTAAGATTTATTTAGTTTTCTTGTAAAGGTATATTTACAGAGAGAAGCAGAGACATAGAGAAAGAGTTTCTCTCTGCTGGTTCACTCCCCAAGTAGCCACAACAGCCACTGCTGATCTGCTCCTCAGTCAGCAGCCAGGCTCAGATCCAGGATCAGGATCCTCAGTTGGAGCCACGTCTCCTACGTGGGTGCAGAGTGCCAAGGCTTTGGCCATCCTCGACTGCTTTCCCAGGCCACAAGTAGGGAGCTGGATGGGAAGTAGAGCAGCCAAGATACGAACTGGTGCCCCCGAGGGATCCTAGTTCTTGGAGGTAGAGGCTTAGCTAATTGAGCTATGTGCTGAGACTGTAATTTTTTCAATTATAATTTTTTCCTTCAACTGTATTAGAGCACACAAAAATAATTCCTAAAGTTATAACTAACACATACACGCACAATATACAATATACAATATTGCTTTAAACAACAAGAAGTATTGGTTTTAAAATTCTAAGACTTGATAGGATCACATGGATTCTACAGTACTGATTAAGTATATGCCACCATACAAAGGCAAGATTAAAATTTAGAAAACATTTTAACTCCTAATTTGCCACTTACACATTCTCAGGGATACTATCATGGTTATATATTTCAATTAGAGCTATTTTTAAAAAGATTTGCTTTATTAGCAGAGTTACTGAGAGAGCACAAAATGAAAAAAACATCTTTCATCTGCTTGTTACTCCTCGAATGGTAACAACAGCTGGGAATAGACCATACTGAACCCAGAAACCAGGAATTTCCATCTGGTTCTCCAACATGGGCGTTGGAGCCTCAGTTCTTGAGCCATCTTCCCTCATTTTCCCAGGCTCACTGGTAGGGAACTGGTGCCAAGTGGAACCCACACTCATATATCGTATCTAACATTGCAGGTAGCAAATGATGACACTAAAATCCCTTTACGTAAGTGTGGTAAATTCTATTATTTCTAAGGTACAAAGACAAGCAACACAATTTTATTAAGAACCTATCATATGAGCTTTTGCTTGATTTGTAATATGTATATTACACATATATTATATATTACAGATATATATGTGTATACATCTATATATACACACACACACAAAAGCAAGTTCCATAGGCCATTGCAGCTGGAAACTAATTTTTGAAAGCATGACATTTCTAGATCGGTGGCTATTTCCCTGTTTATACTAATTATTATAAATAGCCCCAACTTACATATCACAATAATTTTATTCAACAATAAAATGTTAACCATATACTGATATTGAAAGAAAAAAAAAGCTTGAGAGGCAAAAGAATAAACATATTTCTATAAATGGACTAATCCTGACTAGAGATCCAGAAATTGAACCCATTTAATGATCCTCAGTCATAAGTATGTGATCCACATACAGCAGACAACCAACTAATGTTTGGTGTGTGAGATAATATCACTTCTGGGAGAAAGAACAGTCTCTTCAACAAATGGTACTGGGAATACTAGATCTCTGCATCTAGAAGTATGAAACAAGACCCCTAGCTTACATCCTATACAAAAAGCAACTCATTGGGTCTATGCTGTGATGTAGTGGTCTGCAATGCTGGTATCTCATCCAGGCCCCTGCTGGAGTCCCCTACTGCTCTACTTGTCTTTAAGCCTCCGTGCTTCATGTGGAAGATCTGGAAGAAGCTCCTGGCTCTGGACTAGCTCAGCCATGGCTGCTGCAATTATTTGGGCAATGAACCAGTGGATGGAAGTTCTATCTCTTCCTCTCTCTGTCTATATAAAACCTTGTCAAATAAACAAGTCTTTATTAAAAATCAAGTCATAATGAGTGAAGGATCTAAAACCAGGACTTGAAATCATCAAATTACTACAAGAAAACATTGGGAGGGGAAAAAAAAGACATTGTTATAGACAAAGATGTATTGGATAAGACCCCAGAATCAGAAGCAGAAAAAGGCAAAAAATAAACAAATGGGATTACAACAACACTCAGCAAACAGGCAACCAAAAGAATGGAAAAAATATTTTCAAACTATATATCAGAAAAGGACTAATTTACAGAATATAAAGGAGCTCAAGAAACCCAACAACAAAATAAGAAATCCAGTTAAGAAATGGGATAACATATGAAAAAGCATAAATAAGATTAAAAAATTTCAAGAAAATAAGGAAGGATAGTGGGAGTGGGAACAGTTGGATGGAAAATATCACTATGCTCTTAAAACTGTATATATTAAGTAAGTGAAATTTATTTCCATATTTTAAATAAAACGCTTTTTTAAAATAAGTGGAACTAATTATGTAACAGTAAAATCTCTGGACAAAATCTTGACAGTACTACTAGTTAAAGCAAACAAACAAAAATCAGAAAGATCATTTGTCCAGAATAAGAGGAATCTATCCCTGGCAGGCAGCTAGTGCTCAACCCATGCCAATCAATACATGTAATACCTCAGATTAACAAGTAAAAGAATAGAAGCCATGTGATTACTTTAATAGACAAAGAGGAAGCATTTGATACAAGACAATATCTTTTAATAATAAAAAACTTACGGAATTTGTATACAAAAGAAACTTTCCTCAATACAATCAAGATACCATATGGAAAGTTCTTAGCCAACATCGCATTGAATGGAGGGAAGTTGGAGGCGTTTCTACAAAGACCCAGAACCAAAGATGCCCAGACTCATCACTGCTATGGAGTACAGTTCTGGGAGTTCTAGCCAGAGCCATAAGGCAAGAAAAAGTAACAAACAACAAAAGAGGAAGTCAAGCTATCCCTGTTTGTAGATGACATTTTTTTTTACATAGCAGAACTAAGACCACCAAGAGCTATTGGGACTCATGAGACAGTTTGGTAAAATTGCAGGATGTAAAAATTAGCACATGAAAAACAATAGCTTTTGTATCCAGGAAAATTCCATGGCTAAATTCAGTGCCATTCACATTAGCTGCAGAACTAATTTAAATATCTTAGAATTAATTTAAACAGGATATGAGTGATCTCTGTGATGAAAATCATGAAACATCATGGAAATAAAGATAACAAGACAAGAAAAACAGAAAAATCTTCCATGTTCATGAATTGGCAAAATTAATTTAATCAAAGTATCCATGCCATCAAAAGCATTATGGGGAATTATGATATCAGCTTACAAGAAAATTATTGTGTAGCTCAAGTCATAATACCTAAGATATGAAATCAACTCAGACATCTATCAATGGCAATTGGATAAAGAAAATATGATATACACACCATGGAATATTACTCAGTCATAAAAAAGAAAGAAATTCTGACTTTTCAAACACATGGTTGCAACTGGAAATGATTATGTTTAGCGAAATTATACATTATCAAAAATAGCAATATGTTTATCCTGATTTATCAAAATTAACACCAAGAGTAAAAAAGTAATCTATATGAGTAAAAATTGACATTTGAAGATTCGGTTTTTGTTTATAGCCTTTGTCTATACTCTTGAAGAACAGTGGAGTTTTTATTTTCTACTTGCTATTTAGAAAATTCCTTACCTAATAGAGCTTTTGCCTGTGATTCGAAGTGAATTAAAAGCATGCCATGGCAAAAAAAATTATATATATATGTGTATATATATATACACACATGTATACACAATATATATAAATTTTAATATTTCTATATAAATTTTATATGTAAAATAATATATTTATATACAATATATGTATTAAAATTTATATATAAATATTTTATATATATAATTTTTTTAAAGGAGACAGGTAGGAAACACAAGCAAGATGGAAGACAGGGTGAGGAAGCCTTTATGCACCCCAACCTATGTTGTCCAATACATTAAAATAAGTCTATTAAAATAAAATAATATAAATAAGTATTTTTAAAACTCAGGTAAGTACTTCCTCATGTCTGGAATACAAATACAGCTATGGGGGGGAAAGTTGCACGGTTACAATTTCCAGATCAACTGACTTGTTTTTCTGTTGTTACTGTTTTCCATGTAATAGGGTGGATGCACGTTTCAAGGAAACTCTTTGCACAGCAGTATTACTTTGGACAGGCTGGCTGCCCGGAGTTGTACAGGACACCAGAGCTGGCAAGAGGCTAAAACAAACGATGCTGGATGCTCAAAGTAGTCATTCTAAATCTAGAAAATATAATTCCAGCAGGTTCATTTCTCTGTATTTATTTATTCAGTAAAATTGAAACCACGATGTCACAGAAATGACATTTCTATGTTCACTGCTGAATGATTCAGAGCCAAAATATTTTTAAATATCCATTGATAAGGGAATTAATAAACAGTAGTTGATATATGCACAAGGAAGCATTATAAAGCATTAGAGAATAAGGAAATTGTGCAATTTACAACAATGTGGATGAATATTATAGACATTATGCTATGTGAAATGAACCAGCCATTGAAAGACGAATGAGAGGTCTAAAATAGTCAGCTTCATAAAAAAAAAATACTGAATCATTTCTAGGGCTATAGATAGGAATAAATGGGTGATTACTAAAAAGAAGGCATAAAGTTTCAGGTCTGCAACAGCTCTTCTATACACTGTATTTATGGTAAAGAATAATGTATCTGTCCACTTGAAAATACATTGGAAGGGTGAATCTCAAAGTGTTCTTTCCTAATGAAGTATTTTTAATGAAGCTTCTATTACCTGAATCCACACACTTGAACACTGAAATGACTTCAAGCAATTCTTATAAAGTTACTTAATGGTAAAATCAGCATATCACCAGCCCTAAAAATAAGTTCACTCATTGTTACAGAGAACTCTTTAGCCCTTAACAGTTACATTTCTACGTTTCAGATGAACCACACTATCAGGGCTGATAGAAGAGAAATCAGAAGTAAGTGGATTTAGCTTAAAACAAGTATTCAAGCAATTCTTGGATTCACCACAGAAGGAAGAAAATGGTACTATCAGTTTCTGTGATGAATATCAAGAAAGTAATTTAGTTTCTTTTTCTATAGATTCATCTTTAAATTTTAGATTGATGTGCAATACCTGTGAAATGAAACATAACTGTACATAGCCATAGCTTAAAACAACCATACTTAACAATCAGCTTTTCCATTTCCTTATCTTTTCTTTGTGACTGCAATCTTTACAGCTCCTCTGTTCCAGCTCTTTACAAAGGATATTATACTTGAACCATGGTCCTATCAAAGGATTTGAATAGAAATCTCTCAGAATAGGAAAAACAAATGAACAGCATGTGCATAAAGACAAATGCTCAAAATCACTAGCTTCAAGGACAATGCGAATCAAAATGAGGTAACATCATAATCAAGTTAGCGTTTTATCTTTCTGAAGCTGTTTTGGTTTCCTACTATCTATGTAATGGACATGCAAGATGCCCCTGTTTACCTTAATCTGCCTTTGAAACTCCATTTCTGGTTAATTAGCAAGTCTAATTAAGCAGGCCAGCATGCAGCATAGATAGTTTCACATTTGCTTTTCCTAAGTACAGTGAGGATTTCTGTAATTTGGTTCTGTTACTTTAAGTGTATATGAAAAACAGTGTCTTTCCTCTTCTAAAGACACTTCAAAGTCATTGCTTCTATGGAAATCATCATATAAATCTACTTGGCTGTGATTCTTCTGAATATCTTCTTCAACTTTCTGCGTGTCCTTTCCTAATCTTCCATACCATGTTGAAAAGTATCCTCTGCTGATAACGTAGTATTGATGGATCTGCAGTAGTCTATTCCAGCCCTTTATAAATCTTTTTTTGTGTGCAATAAAAGTATTCACAATATTCTCTGAATATATTCTATTTAATCTCAACCGTAACTAATTTCCTCATTTTTCTTCCATCTTTTCTCTCAAATCTAAAATCATGTCATTTAAATGTCTATAAAAGAATAACGAGTACTATGTCACTATGCTAAGAACAAGTTTCAAAACATTTCTATTTTATGTTGCGAAACCTTTCCAAGTTTTATTTTAATGCTAAATAAATTATTTTAAGTTGTCAGTTAATTTAGACATCAGATTTCTGCACTGTACCTTTATTTTATTGCATTTCAATACTGTGTTTATTATTCTTTTTTCTTACAGCTGTATATTAACACACAGTCTTAATTTTGTTCCTTTGGAAGCACTGATAACACTACTTGGGGCAAATGCAGATACCAAAGGTTTTTGTTGGTTTTATTTTTGTGCTTCTACAATGATCCTGGACTTAAAATTCATGGATAAAAAAATGTTATAAAGCCTGAATGGCTTAACAGATAGCTAGAAATATTCCCTTTTAAATGTATAACAGCACTACAGGAATTCTTAGCTTTTTTTTTGAAACAGCAGCTTAAGTAACCATCACCTGCTTTTTTTAGCATCCTACAATATTTCACTCTTCAAGCGAAGCTATTGATAATGGCATCTGTTCGAGGACTTATTGATAAAACATTCATTTTTACAGTAAAAAAAAATTCATTACTTCTATTATTTATTTTATTTGAGATATCAATCTTCCATCCACTGCTTCACTCCCCAGTTGGCCACAAAGGCTGGAACAATCAGCAGATGGAAGATATCCCTTTCTCTGCTTCTCTATAACTGCCAGGAGCTTCCTCTGTGTCCACCATGTGGCACGAGCCACCCAAGGACATGAACCATCCGTCATGTTAGTTTTTAAGATTTATTTTATTTTTTATTGGAAGATCATATGTACAGGGAGAAGGAGAGACAGAGAGGTAGCTGCAATGGCCAGAACTGAGCCAATCCAAACCTAGGAGTCAGAAGCCTCTTCCAGGTCTCCCACGCGGTTGCAGGGTCCCAAGGCTTTGGGCTATCCTTGACTGCTTTCCCAGGCCACAAGCAGGGAGCTGAATGGAAAGTGGGGAGGCCGGGATTAGAACTAGCACCTATATAGGATCCCATGCAAGTAAGGTGAGGACTTTAGCCACTAGGCTACCGTGACAGGCCCATATCCTTCAGGTTTTCCCAAGCCATCAGTAGGGAACTGGATTCGAATTGGAGAACCCAGGATGAAACCCAACACCCATATAAGATGCCAGTGACACAGGCATAATCTCAGGCTACTACATTGTGGTACCAGTCCCATTGTAAAAAAAAAAAAAGTGTATGTGTGTGTGTGTATTATGTATATACATATATATATATATACACACACATACAAGTGTGAATTAAGTTATCAAATGCTATTTCATTCAAGTGTGTGTACTCTTCTAAGTGGATTCTGATGATCAGTTATTTCTGCTAGGACTTATATTTAGTTTCAGGACCTGTAGTGATTTTATTGGTTAAAAGACAGGAAGTATAACTATTTCATTTGTCTGACTACTAAATGAATAATGGTTGTTGGATTGATCTTAGAAACATATTACTTTTCTAACAGCTTTCAAAATTTGAGTGGATTATAAATTATAAAGTTTGTCTGAAATACATTTAAAAATGTCATGTTCATGGATCAGTAGAGCTGATATTTATAGAGCTGAAATTTTATCAAAATTAATACAGAGATTTAATGCAAGGTCTAACAAATATTCCAGTAAACAAACATAAAAGAGAATTCATGTGTCTATCCTAATATTTGCCTGAAATATAAAGAATCTGAAGTATATTATAGAATTGTCTTTAAAGTAATAAAAATGTAACAGACCACTTCCTATAAAGCTATGATAATCAAGACAATATAGTACTGGTGTAAGTACAGGCAGAAAGAAGTGAGATTATGCAGAAAATTCAAGCACAGACTCAAATATTTATGGACACTGATTTTCAGTAAAAGCATAAGGTTACAAATTGGGGCAAGAATGGTATTTTCAATATTTGGTGATAGAACAACCGAATACCTGCTTTTCAAACAATGAACTTTGATCCTTTCATTCTACAATACACATAATTAGTTTGATATATATCAGAGATTAAAGTATAAATTATCTGAAAAACCTGTGAAAAAAACCTTTGCTATGAAGGCATGAACTAATTTCTAAGTAGGAATAGAAAATCAGACCATATCCAAACAAACACAGACTTTGTAAGAATATCATCACAGCATAAAGAAAAACAATTATATTATATATAATAGGTCTTAAAAATCAACATGGAGGGCCTGGCATGGTGGTCTAGTGGCTATATCCTTGCCTTGCATGTGCCAGGATCCCATATGGATGCCGGTTTGTATCCCGGATGCTCCATTTCCTTCCAGCTCCCTGCTTGTGTCATGGGAAAGCAATAGAGGATGGCCTAAAAACTTGGGACCCTCCACCCATGTGGAAGACCTGGAAGAGGCTCCCAGCTCCCTGCTTTGATGCAGCGACTTTGGGAGTGAACCAGCAGTAAGAAGTTGTCTCTCTTTCTCTCTGTAAATCTTCCTTTTCAATAAAAATAAATCTTAATCCAAAAAACACAACACATGGAAAGCAGGCTTCATTAAAAAAAAAAAAAAACCACAAAACTTTGCTTGGATTTTAAAAACTGTTGCATCATAATAAACTTGTCTTCAAATTACATTTTCTATAAACTCTTTAAACGCTCCTCATGTGTTCAATAGATGAACTGTGCACAGATTACATGAAGAACTACACTTTCATAAGAATAGTACAGCTTATCACTTCCCCACCACCCTACCACCCCACCACACTACCACCCCACCAAAAATGAGCAAGATTTAAACACTTATTGATAGGAGAAAAATAGGCAAATGCAAATTGAAATCACTACTTTACATTTTTTAGAATACCCAAAATAGGGGATGCCACAATGACTTGGGTGTCTATTCCTCCACTTGTTGGCACCAGCATCCCATATTGGCAGGGTTCGTGAGCAATCTGCTCCACTTCCCATCCAGCTCCCTGATTGTGGCCTGGAAAGCAGAGATGGATGCCCAAAAGCCTTGAGACTCTGCACCCACGTGGGAGATCCAGAATAGGCTCCCAGCTCCAGATCAGCTCAGCATCCCCATTGTGGCCACTTGTGGAGTAAACCAGCAAATCCTTTTTGTCTCTCCTTCACTCTATAAATATGACTTTCCAATAAAAATAAATCTTTAAGAAAAAACAAAAACAATACCAGTTGTTCATTAAAAACTCATGGAAATTAAAATGAATACAGCACCTAATTTTAATTGAAAAACATTATAAAACTTTAAATTATTAGTTTAAAGAAGAAACATAATTAATTAGTGGTTGAATAACAAGCAATTTCAGGAAGTTTGGGCCAAAAAACATAATAATATTCAAATTCTTTACTTTTTAAAGCAGGATATTCTTCAAGCAGTGACTTGGAATGGAAATTGTGATATTCAACTCTACAATAATAATAATTGAACCATCAAATACTATAAAACATATATAAATCCCCAAAGTATATTATTAAGTTTTAAAAAATAGTATGAAAAACTACATAGTATATAATTCTGCCTATATTACATTGTGTAAAAGGAAATGACATAGAGATGGTAAGCAAGTCAGTGTGTCAATAAATTGGGGGGGTCATAAGGGTTTAACATGAGGCATATTTTAGAGATATAAGACAAATGTGTAGAACACAGCCATTATGTATATATGAAATATACATTTGTCAAAACATGTAGGGCATGCATAACAAAAAGGGAACCTTAAATTATGCACAATATTTAAAACCATTTGAGGACAGGGATAGCATCAACAGTTTCAAACTACATAAAAATATCTAACAATATCGCAAAAGGCATGAAAATGCTTCACAGAATGATGTAAAAAGGAGAAGTTTGGCTGTAACTGACCTTAAAAATGAATGGCAAATATAAGAATAAGTGCAAAATGAACTAATCACAATTGCTTTACATTCATTGAGAAACCTATTTCCCACAAGACCCCTGCAATATGAGTCTGATGTGATTATGCAAATAGCCTGCAATTCAACAGTTATGTGAATGGATGACAGCTGATGGGACCCTGGTTTTCCCTTATAGAGCAAAAAAGTCTATAATCAAAGGAAGCAAAGTCCCAATAATGTTTGAATTAGCTGAAACGATGTTTAAATGATCATGAATACACATAGAAATACATGTATATATTATATATATATATTTATGCCATATGTATAGTTAGGGCTTAGTGTGCTCATGTATACATCCTAGGTTTTTCACTTATCAAGGCTAGAGTTACTGACATCCCCACAGAGCCCAACATTAAGTTTCTTGTTTCTAAATTTATTTTTCAATACAAGGAACCAGTTCTCTTTGGAGGAATGGGTGGTACTACAACTTGGGCAGGGAATATAAGTAAAACAATATTGTACTTTTTAACTTTATTTAGTATTTTTACTTTATTTAATAAAATAAATAAAATTATATTTGGTTACAGAAGTATCATGAAGCCATCTTGAATAAGTAAGTATAGACAAATCTTCCATACACAGAGATTCCAAATAATGTATGTAGGCAATTCATCTGACCTCCCAGAACTGCAGTTAACTCCTCACACAAGTGTGGGCTAGTAGACTTCTTTACAATAAAAATACAGTAATAAATCCTACCTTACCAAGACGGCCAGCTTAACAGGAATAGTGATAAGTATGTTGACAGTATTTATTCTTGAAATGATGTGGTGACAACGGTACCCTGGTCTTCCCCACAAAAGCTCAATAACTCATTTGCCTTAGGAAATTTTTGTGCATTTCTAACTGTTAGATGATCAAGGAAAGAAATGAGTCAAGTTCTGATATTAAAATAACTGTTTCTATTACCTTAACAATATTCCACCATTTGTTGATTACCACAGATTTTAGACATACTTCAATTGAAGTCTTTCATTATATGTTAGACATTAAGAAAAACATTTTGTGAACTTAAAGTTTTCAGACTTTGTATTCTTTTTTTTCTCTTTCCTTTACATATCACTTCCCCTTAAACAGCACTATTTTTCTAGAGGAAAATTTTATTCTGTTATTCTCTTGCTTAAAATTATCCCTGTCAGTCCATTTTCTTCATATTAATTTTAAAATACTATTATAAGATTGTATTAAAAGTTCACTGTACTGTAACTCTATTTGGTTAGAGTCATGTCACCTGAACATGTATGTTCAGGCAAATCACAACCCTGGGGACCTGTGAATGTGACATTACTAGAAAGTAGGGTAGACATATTTGGTTGAAGACTGGATCATATCAAATTACTGCTGATCCTAATAAGTGATGTCCTTGGCAAAACAGGGAAATTTTGATGCAGGTGCAGAGAACTTGGTGTCTCTTAGGAGGCAGGTATCTGAATGATGAATCTACGACTTACAGAAGACCAAAGATTGCAACCACTAGAACCGAGGAAGAGATACAGCAAGAATTCTTCCTCAGAGACTTTGAAAAGTTAGTATATCTGCTAACATTTACATCAGACTTCTACTTCCAGAATTGTAAGACAGTAAATTTCTTTTAAACTTTACAAATTTGCTGCAGCAGTCCTGAAGAAAAAATGAAGATTCTCATTTACCTTTCTGTCACTTAGGACAGATTAGAACTCCTCATATCTACAATTGGGTTTGATCTAAGGGCATTATGTGGGTGAAAACCAAATGTGTGTATGTGGAAAACATACAGAGATGTATTAATAAATCAAATATTTATGGATATGTGGGTGTATCAAAAGTTAATATACATGACGATTTTATTTATGCAATATTTTAAAATAACAATTCTAGAGATGGAAGAGAGAGTAATACCTGTCAAATAACATACATACTGAAAGACAGAGTGGATATACATTTATAATGAGGAAGCACAAGGGAGATCCTTGTGGTGATGCAAAAGTTGTACATCCTGACTGAGGTGGAGGAAACTTGAATCTATATATGAAATAAAATGGCATGAATGGTACACATACATGGCACTGATGTCAAATTTCTGGCTTTGATCTTGTGCTATAACAATGTAAGATGAAACCACTGGGGAAAACAGGTAAAGGTACATGGATCCTCCCAGCACTGCCTTTGAAACTGCCTACTCATCTCTCTTCACTTCAAAATACAAAACAAACAAACAAAACCACATTTGGAAAAGAATTTCAGTTGTGTCTTTTTCATTGCAAGGAAAGTAGATCTCACAATCCAATTCTAGAAACATGCAACTCAGTTTTTCTAAACTTATAATTCCCATTGCATGTCATCTGTCATTTGTTCTGTCCTTTATATTCATCTTGTCTTATAGTAATCATTCCAATTATGAATAAAAATTACATGTAGAAAATGATGAAAGGAAGGGAATTTTTTTCTTAAACACATCAATAATGGAGCTGAAAGATTTTGGAGAGTGTTTTTTGTTCTGTTTTGGGGGAGGTGGTAATAATATACAGGTATTTTTATTAGATCATTGGGTATGTCTTTCCAGTACAACAATATGTTTTTAAAAGCTGAGTCATTTTTCTACTTTTAGGAAAGCTTTGGGTCCTCTAAAATCTCTAAAAATCTCAAACCAACATTGTTGTACTGCAGGTTACGCTACTGCCACACATAAAAGCACTGGTGTGAGTCCTGGCTGCTCATTTCCAAACTGCCTGCTGACTGATATGCATGGGAAAGCTGCAAGAGATGGCCCTGAACTTACCTGGAAGACACAGATAGAGCTCATGACTCCTGGTTTCTGCCTGCCCAACCCCAGACCTTTTGGCCATTTGTGGCAGTGAACCCAATGGAAGATACATCTGTCTCTGTCTACCTCTCTCTGTAATTCTGTAATTAAGTAAATAAAAATAAACCTTAAAATCAAAATCTCACCCCCACAAATGTATTGTCTCCTCTATCAGTATCCTGTGTTGGAGAGGTAGCTTAACAACCCAAGACTGGCTTGACATTACCAAAAGTCTACACGTTACACAGAGTTCATGCTTGATATATAGTCTATGGGTTGTGACAGTGTGTAATGACATGCTTCCATCATGGTGGCATAATTCAGAAAGACGGGTTTCATAGCCTTAAAAATTCTCTATGTTCTTTCTGTTTTATCTGTCCTCCATACCCACACCTGTCTGCTTCCTAGCAACTACTGACCTTTCCTGTATTTCCATACTTTTAGCTTTACCAATATGTGACATAATTAGGATAACATGGTAAATAACCTTTTCAGATTGGCTTCTTTCATTGGTAATATGCATTTGTTTCTTCCATGTCTTTTCACTACATGACAGCTCATCTCTCTTTAATATGGAATAATATTCCATTGTCCGTATGTGCCAGTTTATTTACTCATCTACGTTCAAAGGGACATTTGGGTTTTTTCCTTAGTTTTGATAATTATGAGATAAGCTGCTATAACCATCCATCAGCAAGATTTTGTATGGACAATAATTTTCAACTTAAATGACAAAATACCAAAGAGTACAACTGTTAGAATACATGGTCAAAGTACATTTGGTTTTGTAAAATTTTGATCCCAATGTCTTTGATATCTTACCTTAAATTACGCATCGATGAGTATGTATTACTTCCTAACGGTAAGAAATATTACAATTAGCTGAATTATTTCAAGAAAATTTAGGGGTTTGGTTTTTTTGTATTTGTCTTTAAGTCAAAGGTGTGTCCTTCTCATCTTTCATGCAAATCCTTCCATAAATGTCCCCTGAATCACAAACTATTCTGAATTCTAGAGTGTTATAAAGCAAATAAATCACAAGGAAAAGTAAGGCATCTAACAAAAAAGCACTTTGAAAAAACAGTAGTTTGCATTCTAATTATTTCAACAAGTTACAACTCCGCATTTTTAACTGGCATTCTTCTCAAAGGATGCCCTCAAAGTGGCTTATTTATCACACACTTACCACAACCTCTATTATTGCACATTTTTCAAAATTAAGAGTGTTGCCTGACTGCTATTTTAGCTAATTAATATTTATAACCTAAGATGTGTACTTCTTTCAGACACAAAGCCCAGTATGCGCTTAATGATCTGATTCATGTCTTTGTTCATTTAGCTCTAAAAGGTTTGTTGGGCTACTCATGGGAAAGGAGCAATGCCATCAGATTCTTACAGCTTTAAGAAAAAGAGAATATGGAATCAGACACACAGAGAATTCAGAGCAGAGTACCAGGTCATCTCCCCAACTGCTATAAATAACATAAATAACTCAAAAAACACTATATTTAATTCTTAAATGTACTACACATCAATTCACTGGATTCACACAAAGGTATTAGTGCCAACAATTATTTGTTGGACAACTGCATACAAAATGATGGAATTTATTTCAAAATAATTTGTCCCAGCATTTACAATAAAGAAGGCATATTTTATGACTATTAAAAGAAAGCCTTGTATAATTATATATCATATGGAAAAAGAAGTTTGTGTTTGTGACCTTTAAAAGCAAGTCTTGCATAATTATATATCATATGGAAAGAGAAGCTTATGTTTGATAGAATACTTTCTTTCAAGCTATATAAAGTTTATTTAGAATTTATGTTGTAACTTTTATTTCTTAATAAGCCCATTTCTATTCATAGAGGATAATATCACCTAAAGTCCATTATTGAACTGGGAAGAAGCCATGTCTTAGGTGATTATGTATAGCACATATGTATATGTGTATTGTATTCATAAATATATATTTTAAAGGTTTTGATATACAGGCTCACTGTAAAGACCAGAAGGAAAAGGGAACAAACTACCTTTCAACTGTAAGCAGAATTTGGAGTCATTGCCTACAGTAGACTAACACCTTTCAGGGCAGACATTTTGGTGCAGCAAGTTAAGCTGCCACCTAGATCACCAACAGGTTCGAGTTCCAGCTGCTCCGTTTCCCATCCAGCTCTCTGCCAAAGCACCTGGGAAAGCAGCAAATCATCTCCCAAGTGACTGGGTCTCTGTCACTCTTGTGGAAGACCAGGATTAGATTCCTGGTTCCTGCTTTAGCCTGGCTCAGTGTCACGCACTGCAGCAGTTTGGAAGTGAGTCAGTATATGGAAGATACTGTGTCTGTCTGTCTGTCTGTCTGTCTGTCTCTCTCTCTCTGCTTATCCCATTCTCTGGGTATCTTTGCCTTTTAAATGAAATATATCAATCTTTTTAACAATTTTTAAAATTTCCTTTTGTGTTTAGAATCTTGAACTTTATTTTTTTCTTGAAGAAAATTCTTGTTCACTAACCATAATGTGGTGACACTCAATAAGACTGTCTTAGGTCAGCTTCTTTGCATTTTTAAATATAATCAAATGCATCCTCTAATACTCACAAATGCTAAATTGGATATGTCTTCCAATGGCTTCTCTCCGCAGATGTGTACTTCTTCACTCACATTTAGAAATTTCCCCAAAACACTAATGACTGACTAGAATTTGGCCAACGGATATGCAATTCATCCATAGACTCACGCATTAAAAGGTATAACAATCTCAAATATTTCCTCAAGTGTCCTGTGCTGTGGCGTAGTGGATTAAGAGGCTACATGCAATGCTGTCTTCCCAAATGCATGCCAGTTTGAGTCTTGGCTGCTCCACTTCTGATCCAGCAGCCTGAGAGTGTGCCTGGGAAAGCAGTGAGGTATGCACTAAAGCTTAGGGACCCTACACATGTGGGAGATCTGGAAGAAGCTCTTGGTTCCTGGCTTCGGCCTGGCCCAGCCCTGACTGCTGTGGGCATTTGAGGAGAACCTGCAAATGGAAAACATTTCTTTCCCTCACTGTCTCTTGCTCTCTCTCTATCTTTTCTTTCCTCCATCCCTTCATCCCTTATTCCATCTCTGCTTTTTAATAAAAAGCCTACAAAAAAAACCCTCCCCATTTTCCAGCTTTTCCAAGTACCTTCCCAACAATGACATTTTTCAATTGTAATAACGTAACTAAAATCCTTCATTATAGATGTCTTCACTACTGCTTCTCATTTCTTCTTTTCCTCTTAACCAACCAGTTACACTGTTTACCACTATCTTCACCATGAAAACTAAATGGAAAAGCTTCCTGAAACCTTGTATTCAAGACCAAACAGCATACTGACCTATGCATATCTTAGCAGACTAACACTGAGAGGGCTTCTTCAATTGCTGCCGCAGGACATCACATTCAGTTTATTATTTTCTCCTTCTCTGTTACTTCTAACGATATTTTTTTCTTTTGCAAAATACATTGTAAATAGTAATAGAAACTATATTTTAGCTAAAATAGTCAACCTGTAATTACAATAAGTAAATGTGTAAAAATTTACCAAGAGGATCCCAATGATGAAGAAGGATTCACATCATTCACTTAATCATGGTAGCTGCCTCAAATTCCCATGTGCAGTGATTATCTTCTTTTTTTTAAAAGATTTATTTTTATTATTTTTTTATTGGAAAGGTGGATATACAGAGAGGAGAGACAGAGAGGAAGATCTTCCGTCCGATGATTCACTCCCCAAGTGAGCGCAACGGCCGATGCTATGCCAATCCGAAGCCAGGAGCCTCTTCTGGGTCTCCCACGCGGGTGCAGGGTCCCAAAGCTTTGGGCCGTCCTCGACTGCTTTCCCAGGCCACAGGCAGGGAGCAGGAAGGGAAGCGGGGCTGCTGGGATAGAACCGGTGCCCATATGGGATCCCGGGGGTGCAAGGTGAGGACCTTAACCACTGTGCCACCGCGCCGGGCCCGCAATGATTATCTTCTAATCATTATTGGTTGACATGATGAAGAAAGTTCATGCTGATTTTTGACAGCCCTGCATGGATACTCCTGGGTATCAACTATAATTTGAATCACCTAAATTTATAAAATAGCATTTCACTGTATTATCCATAACTCTTCCCTCTATTTTTTGCTCATTTGAATGTTAAGAAGATTAAGAAGTTTTCATGGGGCCCAGCACAGTAGCCTTGTGGCTAAAGTCCTCACTTTGGACATGCCTGGATCCCATATGGGCACTGGTTTGTGTCCCAGCTGCTCTGCTTCCCATCCAGCTCCCTGCTTGTGGCCTGGGAAAGCAGTGGAAGACAGCTCAAAGCCTTGGGAGACCTAGAAGAGGCTCCTGGCTCCTGGCTTCAGATCAGCTTAGCTCCAGCCACCAGGGCCACTAGGGGAATGAATCAGAGAATGGAAGATCTTTATCTCTTCTCTGTGTAAATCTGACTTATCAATAAAAATAAATGAATCTTTAAAAAAGTTTTTATGATTTTTTAAATTTTTCTTTCAAGTTTCAACAGAATAAACAGACAAATCCCTCTCAACATTTCTTTTCAGTGACTTCTAAATGACTAATATGTAAGTATCCGGGTTATATAAAGATGAAGTTCTGGGATCAGTTAAAGTTAAATCAGTTAAACTGCTTTTTAAATAAAGTACCTGAATTAACTAGGCCATTTATTACTAACACCATTGATACGGCTATTTTTATTATAAGCAAATTGTAAACAAAATACAAGGACTCATCAATTCTCCCTATACACTACCTCTTGCAAATTCATTTTTATAAGAGACAAGATTCAGCTAAAAACATAGATTTGTTCAAAGTTTTTTAAAAAAAAGTATCTTGACAGTAGGATGCTAGACTTCCTGCCATTGTATATATAACTACAGTGTCATGACACTCTTAAATAGAAAAGTGATGGACATAGGACTATTTTTGAGTGGCTATGCTATTGTAATAATATAGGGGGAATCAGGCGGAAGAGGGGTATTGGGAAGGGGTAAAGGGAAATCTCTGAGTCTATGGAACTGTATCATAAAATATATATATATTTTTGAACCATGTATCAAAGCCGTAATATTTTTTAAAAGCTGAAATAATTGCTACACTGAAAAGTTGGATACAAATTACCTCTACCAGGTATAGAAAAATGACCATAGTAACACATTACTGCATTAGCTGCCTGTTGCTATATAAAAAATAGTCATAGCTGGGTGTTATGATTCTTTCTCATTCAGCCATCTCTTCATGCTGCTCAAAAGGTCTCCTTCTCACAAGGTCCATGTTCTTTGTAATTATCAGCATGTGAACCGACCTTCTTCTTATTCTACCTCGGGAATAAATGCTGGTGGATTTGCTTCCTTATAAATTTCTATCTTCTCCTCTCTCGAATCAAAACAAAGAGTCAATTTGTGCTAATAAAATGATTTTGCTACCAATAACTAGAAGGAATGTCTGAATGATTGCTTAGTTTACTTTAGTTCAACACATTTTTCTTAATTTTTGCAAAATAAAATTTCTGACACTACTCCAGAGCTGCTTCAGTTATCACAGATATAAAACTGACACAAAGTCAGAAGCACGCGGATCACGAGATGGTTACTGTACCTTAGCTTGCAAAATAATCATGTAAAATAGGGTGTTTCTGCTAACAGTCATCACATTCACAGCCTGAAATGTCAAAGGCTAATTTTTCTAAATTGTACAAAAAGATATGCCCTGAATCTTGCATGCATAAATCAAACTTATTTTTTTCAAATTTTGTGATGCTATTTAAAAAGTACCTACCATATCAACTAGGAGAACATTTGTTTATTTTATGACACACACTGAAAGTATTTTTTTGAAAGTTGAAAATACATACATCTATAAAAAGCTGAATAAACCTGGTGATTACAGATTCCCTGACCTTTCTTAAAATAAAATAAAATGGGGTCAATATTTGGGTGTAAAATGCCATATGGGCTCAAGCTCAAGCTCTGATTGCTCCATTTCTGACCCAGCTCCCTGTTAACGCACATGAGAAAGCAGCAGATGACTCAAGTGCTTGGCTACCTGCACTCCTGTGAGAGACCCACTTGACACTTGTGCTCCTGGTTTTGCACTGGTCAAGTTTCAGCCATCTGGGGATTGTATCAGCAGACAGAATAGGAATTTCTCTCTCTCTCACATACTCACTCCCTCTCTCTCTCTCATCAGTCTTTCAAATAAA
The DNA here is from genome assembly GCF_017591425.1 of Ochotona curzoniae. Lineage (NCBI taxonomy): Eukaryota > Metazoa > Chordata > Mammalia > Lagomorpha > Ochotonidae > Ochotona > Ochotona curzoniae. The sequence continues at coordinate 67,986,047 of NW_024466599.1, forward strand.
AAAAAATTAAAATATCTAGTTCATGTTGGTACATTATATGGCATGAACCAAACTGATAAGTGATTCTTAAAATGCTCACTATAATGATCCCAGTGAAAGCTGATAAATATAGTAAGAACCTACAAAAAATTCAAATTAGAACTCTCAATATCATATTAACCATATTCTTTGAACTGAAGAATCTTACTATTTTATAGCTTTCACAAACTTTCTTGCTCATAAAAATGCTATGATATACTACATAAAACTTGCATATGTTTATACTCTTTTCCATGACCTATGAATCACAACTCCAGAGGATATTCTGGAAGCCTGGATTTTATCAGGAAGACTACAATATTCTTTGCATGGAATCTTGGGAAACATTAATTTGGTTCCTCATTAAGCACTTCTTTAAGCTACTTATCATCCCACCAAAAATCCCTTTTTAAAGTTTCAAACACTTTGTTGTGTCTAAAATCTTCTGGTACCTCCACCACTGTCCCTTGGTAGCTGTGCCTCCCAGATGTCACATTATATCTAAAACCCTTTAACGTGGTGAGGTTCTTCTACTGTTGAGAATACTCTGTTATTTCATCTGTCAACCCATTACACTAGTCCTTTTCTTCAGACTGTAAATTCCAGTTTCTCATACATTCCAAACACAGCATGATTCTCAGATCCTATACAATTCTCACGTTCTACTTCACCAATCTAGCCTTCTAAGACTGACCAGCACTCCCCTTCTCCCCAGTCCATACCCAATGCCAGATGCAGCCCCAGGATGGACTCTGACCAGAAGGAAAGCATCATAGTCCAAGTCACTGTCAAAGTCTCAAGAACTTTCTTTATCAGGTTCATTACACTTTTTGGCTAAAGTATATTTACAATCAAATTAAAGATCTCTGCATCAAGATGAGACTGCATTGTTCTTAATGCATTATCAACTTTCCTACTCTTACACACCTGCTCTATCAAGCTTTAGGGACAATGCTTCACACTAAATTTTAATCTTGGGGATATTTTTCAGTTGTTCCAATAGTCTAAGATATTGGGAGATCTGCTGCAAAGGAAAATGAGGAAAGAATGAAAGGATTCTAGCAAGCTTAGTGACCTTGGTCTCTAAGCGTTCCCTCATTTTCAGAAAAGAAATTTCCACAATAAAAAAAACCAACAGCTATGAGAGGAAATAATAATGATATATAATTATTTATTGATCATGTCATAAAATGCATTAAAACACATTTATTCTAGATTGAAGCTCATAATAACCCTACCCAGTGGGCACTGTTATTATTTACTGACTAAAAGCAAATATGCAACATTAAAAAAAAACTAAGGGATCTGTCCAACCCAAAGGGAACCTGATTTTAAACATATCCCCCCAAAAGCCATCTTATTTCAGAAACCATGCTCAACCTTCAGACTAAATAGGCACGTGGAAAATGGAATGTAATTAAACGACAAACTGGATGGTTGCTGCAACACTGTTTATTATAATTACCTTATCTTTTGTTATGTGCCCAGTAAGTTACTGGAAATCTGAGACTATGTTTCATCCCTCTGCCCCTGCCTCTCAGCAGAGCCACGGCACAGGTCAGAAAGGTGACACCGGACATTCACTTGTTCATCAAATACTAAAAAAGATACACTTTTACCCAGATGGGCAGTTGAATGTACCAGCCAACATAACATTTTTATTTAAAAAAGATAATTTTTAGAGAACATTTATTATAGACTTCTCACCAAACAGAAGAGTTAAGAATACCAAACCTCTTAACAATTTTAAACTTCATTCTCTTATATTCCTAATTTTAAATGTCCATGGTTATTCAAGATCAATAATTAGCAATATGAAGATAGTTGCTTGAAGTTTAAAAATTAAAACCAAGTGAGATTCCAAGTATCTGGATTAATTCCTATTTTTCACTCAGTAAAAAATAAAAACATCCTGACAAGGCATTATATCAGAAGGCGAAAGATGTAGAAGATTTCCTTTGGGAAATGCCTGTTCTAAAGTAAATATTTACTTGTACACTTGTGTCATTCATATGATACTTGTCCCACAGAGATGGCAGATATCCATGGCTCCAGCTCTCAGAAGTAGGTATTCGGGCAAACTGTAGCCACACACTTCTTTTCTTTCAAGAAACAATGTTGTTAGAACTACCTGTTTGTTATCCTTTTACACAAAGTGCACAGAAAACTAAATTTAGGTCACTATTGCATCTTCTACTTCCATTTCGCCTGCTGTTTTATAGCACACTGTATTCTACATTTCAAATAACAGAAAAGTTGACTTGCTCTCAAGAATTCAGATATATCAGATGTAACAGAAGCCTTAACAGGAAAGATTATTTACTTTCCACACTAAACCGAAAGCTGCTAGCTCTCAATACAGCTCCCTGTTTGCGACCTGGGAAAGCAGTGGAGGATGGCCCAAAGCTTTGGCACTGTGCACCTATACGGGAGACATGGCAGAAGCTCCATCCCTGGCTTCAGATCAGCTTAGCTCCAGCCATTGGGGCCACTTGGGGAGTGAATCAACAGATGGAAGCTCTTTCTCTCAGTCTCTATTTCTCTCTGTAAATCTGATATTCCAACAAAAATTTTTTTTTAAATCACCAAATATAATCAATAGTTAAACTGTTTGGATAGACTGCCTAATTCAATAAACACAGCAATTTATAATGTATTGTAAATATCAATAAGGATGCAGAAACTCAAAAATCAGCTTGGGAAGTATCACTAGATAAAAAAGAGGCCAATGGGAAAATCATCAAGTGATATTCATGGCAGCCCTTTACACATCTCTCCCAACTCACACCATTGATTGCAACACAGAGATCCAGCCACTACCTGATACTAAATCCTTTTTACTAAAAATAAATTTAACAAATACCATAGCTCTAACAGGCATGCTACTTGTTAGTACAAAGACCAATTCTGAAACAATTCCACCATTTTTTTTCCAAAGATATATGTCTTGGGTCCAGCATGGTGGCCTAACAGCTAAAGTCCTCGCCTTGAACGCGTCAGGATCCCATTTGGGCAACAGTTCTAATCCCAGCAGCCCCACTTCCCATCCAGCTCCCTGTTTCTGGTTTGGTTTGTCAAAGACAGCCCAAAGCCTGGGGACCCTACACCCATATGGGAGACCTGGAGGAGATTCCAGGCTCCTGGCTTCAGATCAGCACAGCACCGGCCGTTGTTGTCACTTGAGGAGTGAATCATCGAATGGAAGATCTTCCTCTCTGTCTCTCTTCCTCTCTATATCAGACTTTGTAATAAATAAATAAATAAATCTTTAGAAAAAAGATATATGCGTTTCTTTTGAAAGAGATACAAAGGTGGGGAGGTATACACACACACACACACATACACATACAGGGGGAGGGTGGAGGGTGGGGACAGAGAGACAGAGAAACCTCCCATCTGTGGCTTCATTCCCCAGAGGATTACAACAGCCAAGTGCTGGCCAAGCAGAAGTCAGGATCCAGGAGCTTCATGCATGTCTCCTATGCAGGTGGCAGGAGCCTAAATACTCGGGTCATCTTCTACTGTAATTTCCACTCCATCAACAGGGAGCTGGACTGGAAACAGGGAAGTACCCATACCATATGGAATTCTGGCACCTGGAGCAGCAGCTTTACCAGCTGCATCACAACCCCTAAAACCTGGTTTCACCATTTGTAACTCACTGCACTTTAATACAATCTTCATATACTGATTATTAAGATGATTCTACTATTAGCTCTCTTAGAGTGGAGTTGGGCAAAATATTTGTAGATAAATATCTGTTGTTTTCTTCCAAGTCAGGGTTTCTCAAAATTTAGTGTGACAAAAATCACTTGATCTAGAAAAAAAAATGCAGTTTCTGCTTCAGTAATTCTCAGAGAAGGCCTTATATTCTGCATTCACCTTGAGATGCAAGCTTCTTAATTTCAACAGTGCAGGGTATTTCATTATGTTTTGTTTTACACAATTACTAGAAAACTTTATGCTCAAAATCTTGCTGCTAAGAAAACTGACTCTCAAAGAAGCTGTAGGTTTTGCAGAACATTGCACACCTCATAGGCAATGGAGGTTGTATTTTCTGTATTGTATTGTTTTTGCTTCAAAAAAAAAAAAACCCTAGAAAATAGTCCTTTGATTTCAGTTTAAATGCATTTTAAGATAGTTAATGGCCACATAAGTGGAATTCAGTGATATTTATTAGAGAAGTTATACCTGATTGCAGTAAAAGTCAAATTATTTCTTCCATAATAAATATTATCTTGCTTAAAAAGAGATATGAAATGCCCCTGAGGAATCTACTTTTTAAAATACAGGGAAGGCAACCTGATTCAGGCATAAATGTGCAAGAAGTATAACCTTGTACATTTCTGGGAGAGTATTTGGGACTCTGTACTGCCATATATGTTCAAATATTAATATTATGGCCTCAAAATTCCATTTATATGAATGTGTATTCAGATAAAATATTTACATTTGTGGGCCCAGTGCTGTAGCCTAGCAGCTAAAGTCCCAGCCTTTCACACGCCAGGATCCCATATGGGCACTGGTTCTAATCCCAGAGGCCCCACTTCCCATCCAGCTCCCTGCCTGTGGCCTGGGAAAGCAACAAACATGGGGCCCAAACCCTTGGGACGCTGCACCTGCGTGGGAGACCTGGCAGAAGCTCCTGAATCCTGGTTTCCGATTGGCACAGCTCCAGCCATTGCAGCTACCTGGAGGGTGAATCAATGGATGGAAGATCTTCCTCTCTGTCTTTTTTTTTTTTCTTTGTATATCTGTCTTTCCAACAAAAATAACTGAAAAAAAATCTTTATAAAAATACTTAACATTTGCAAAAGTTTAGACGATAGCTGGCATGTTGGTGCATCCGGCTAACCCTCTGCATGCAGTGCCGGCATCTATATGGGCCAACACCAATTTCTTATTCTATTCTGATGCGTGATTTTTTTGCTTGTTGGTCTCTTACCAGAAGTAAAGTAAAAAATGACAAATCTCTTATCAAATGTCTGATTTTCAAATATTTTCTCCAAATACGGATTGTCGTTCCACTCTGTTTATTGTGCTGAAGGAACTTTGGTACTAATACAACCTATTTTTGCTTTTGTTGTCTGTGCTCTTGGGGTCATAGCTAAGAACTAACTGTCCAAGTCAATATCACAGAGCCTTTTCCCTATGTCTGCTTCAGTAGATGTCGCAGTCTCTGGATTTAGTTAAGTCTTTAATCCATTTTATGTTGATTCTCCTAGACAGGATGAGATAAGGGAATATTTCTGTTCTTACGCACGTTGTTGCCCACTTTTCTCAACACTATCGCAAAGACTGTTCTTTTCCAACTGTGGGCTTCTTGTTAAAACCCGACTGGCTGTAGACATGTCAGTTTATATTTGGGCTCCTTATTTCACCAGTTGATGTATCTGTTATATCAGGACTATTAGCAACATAAAAAGCCCACTGCAAAGGTGTTACCAAATAATCATCCCCAAGTGGACTGCTCAGAGGAAAGCTTTTGTCTATTGAGGACTAGTAAACGAGATACTGGAAAAACACGTTGCCAACAAGAAACTGCCCTCTTAAGCAGCAGTTTGGTAGGATTTTACAGCAAGGATTGGAAGGGGTCAAAGACACAGAAAACTGATAAGGGTAAGGTCTCATATCTTTGTAATACATTTGAAACCCTGTAGCATGATGCTTTAATTTCCATTCAATTTGGGCTATTGGTCAAGATTATTTTGGCTGTTCAAGATCTTTTGTGTTTCCATACAAAGTTTGCTATTCTTTTTCTATTTTTTTGTGAAGACATGCTTTTGAAACTGTAGATCACTTTGGGGACTATAGGCATTACAATAGTATTAATTGTTCCAATCCTTATCATAGGATATCTCTCTATTTATTTATGACATCTTCAATTACCAATAACAATATTGAATCAGTAATTAAAAGTCCCCCAGTAAAGAAAAGCCCATTACTAGATAGATTCACTTCATGCCTGAATAATACCAAACATTTACAAAACAAACAACATAAGTTCTCGTTAAAGTCTAAAAAAGTTGAAGAGCGGAATTAGTTAAAAACTCAGTTTACAAGGGCATCCTTATTCTGATGCCAGAGTCACTATAAGACATTACAAGACAGGGACAGGCTTTGGCAAAGTAGTTTAACTGCCACTTGGGATGTCCAATTTCCTGTTCCACTTCTAATTCCAGCTTCCTACTAATGTATACCCTAGGAAGCAACAAGTGATGCCTTACATCCTTGGACCTCTGCCATTCGTGTGGGGGTTCCAGTAGCTCTGGCTTCTACTTGGTTTAGCCCCAGCTGTTTTACACACTTGAGGATTAATCATCATGTAAAAGATATAGGTAACTATTTCTCTCTCTCTCTTCCTCCCTGCACCCCATGTATGCCTCTGTCTCTCTATTTCTTTTTTAAACGCATAAAAAAACTTTTTAAAAAAAGATATGGGGGTCTGGCATGATGACTCAATGACTGAACCTACCGCTTTCTCTCTCTCCCCCTCCCAATCAATGCCTGTCTCTTTCTCTTTCTCTTTCTTTCCTTTTCATATGAATTTAAATTTTTTAAAAAAGATATGGGGGCCTACCACAATGCCTCAATGACTGAATCCTTCACTTGCAAATGCCAGAATCACATATTCATGTCCCAGATGCCCCACCTCCCATCCAGCTCCCAGCTTGTGGCCTGGGAAAGCAGTGGAGGAGGGCCCAAAGCATTGGGACCCTGTGCCAATGTAGGAGACCCAAAGGAAGCTCCTGGCTCCTGCTTCTGTAAATCTGCCTTTCCAATAAAATAAATAAATCTTTAAAACGCACACATTTTTACAAAAATATATTTTTACAAAAATGCAAAATAATCTACTTAAATACCTAATTTTAAAATTAATATTTGTTGCCAATTTTTTCATTAAATCATAGGGTCCTTCTCACATTATATTGCCACTTACTGTTTTGTTTTTAAAATATATTCCTCGTAGTCTCTCTGGCAGTTGGGATGCAGTCCTTGATGCCCATACTGATAGGCCTTTGTGGGGATCTGGGAGTCTCCAGGTGTGGGATACAAGCCTCTTCCTGTCCGTCTGCTCCACTCTGGGGTCCACCCCTGCTTTGTGCATATGACCTCCTGTTAATAGGTTGTCAGGATTGCTCTTGGTTCCCCCTCTATGTCTTTGTAGTTTAACTATTGTCTAATGTTGTTTTGAATCTATTACCAATAAGTACCTGTCATTTTCATGATAGGTTACACTACATGTATTCCTCACACATTCTAAGGGGATGGAAGATTTCTTTGCTCTCCCCTCCATTTCTGATTAGCACAAGGTTTTGAAAGTGTAAAAGGTTTTAAAATTGTTCAAAACACATGGGTTGAAACAGTATTAATTACAGGTTTATCTGAGGAAGATTTACTGTCCTTGGGAGTCTTGGGGATTAATTCACAACCCCGAAGCACTGTGGATTCAGCTAGTAGCTATCTAAGCATCATATCAAAGAACGAAAATCCCAGAGCTCCCTGGCCAGGCGGCCAGCAGGTGAAGCCTAGTGCCAAATGGCGCATTGGCCATCTGGTGGCCGCTCACCACATGGATGCAGCTGCGGCTCCTATTAAGTGGGCATGAGGCAGCCGTCTTGTCCAGCGGCCTCTGCAGAGACCACGGAGAACTGGAATGCCTTCGGAGCCCGAGAACTCAGAGGGCATTCTCTCCACCCACCCCCGCTTTGGATCTAATACACGGGATGAAAGAAGCCCGAATCCTTCCTCGTGGGATCCAAGGTCGTCGGAACAACAGTCAGGAGCCAAGAGCAGTCCTCAGAATCAGAAGAACAGTAAACTTCCTTTGGGACTAGGGAGAGAAGCTTTCTCTGGTACTTACTTAGTTCCAACTTTGGGTCTCTACCCTCTCTGCAATGACTATTAAGGGTTGCTCCAGAGCACCCCCCCCCCAACACACACACACACACACACACACACACATTAGAATAGATAAACAGAGAACAACAAGGAAAGCTTTGTCAGCATGGACTCACACATACCTTACTAGGTAGGACACAGAGCAAGTATTCCTCACCAAGATACTGAAGATTTCTCTGCACACCCCTCCTATAACTGTTATGCACCTCAATTGTTGAAATGTCAATGGAGTAGTCACAGGATGTGGTTAAGAATTTGCATTATTTACAATATATTGTTTACTTAATACTATGTCAATTAGTACCACAACACTGTATACTGTTGCTGATGTTATGTTGGGGCTTTGGCTCGATCGAGATTTTACTCTGTTGGCTCTGCCTTCAGACCAGAGAAGGTCTCCCCAAGAAACTGTTGAACTTATCTGGACGATAAGATGTTGGACTCTATGTTTGGTATATGCTTACAATGAAGGAATCTCAACTGAACTTGAACTGTGGTTACACAACAAGGTGGAAGAACCCACCATGAGGGGAGGGCTATGGAAGGGATGGGAGGAATCCTGGTACCTATGGAACTGTGTCGCATAATACAATGTTAGGAATAAAATATATATATATTCCTGATTGGAGAATCAAGGACACATTTAAACATTCCAGGAAATAAGAGAAGACAAGTTGATACCTGGGAGCAAACTCAATTCTGGTTCAGCATATTGCACCAATGTGACACCCTACAGGATTCCCCTGTTCCAGATCTAACACCAGCAGATCCAGAAATTCACCAGTGGCACATCAGGAACCATTTTGTACAGTGTGGCAAAGGCTGAGATACGAGGGACATCAGTGAGCTGCACATGCACTGAACTAGGAATGAACTCACTTCCAGTTCAGTGCATTGCACTGGTGCCACAGGGAAAATAATACCAACTTTGGCATCCTCTGAGTCAAACTAGGTCCACATGGCACTCAGAACTAATGGCCAGCAGGTTCCAGCAAGAGCAACACCAACAAAAACCTAGTTATGTAGGATACCTGATGTCTCCCTGATCCTGAGAACTGCTCAAACAGGAAGTGATAGAAAGGTTGTATAGATAATGGTGTAGCCACAGCATGATATCACAGGAGGCAGAGTGCTGAGCCAGAAGCTGGGGCTATGGAGACCATGGTGTAAGTCTAAAGGAGTAGCATAAATGACTGCAAAGAACTGGGTACCAAACATAATCAGTAAAATTGAACTGATGACACAGCCTAGAACCCTGTCCTAAGAAGAATCTACTAACCAGAAGTACAGTGACCAAGAAAAAGAAGAGACAGAGGCACAATGAATATTATGAAGCTTTCCCTGCAAAGGAGCAAAAGCACTTGCCAACCTCAGAATTAACTGGGGAATACATCAAGAAAATTCAGGATACAGAATTCAAAACATTTGTAAACATTTATAAAGCTTCTTAATAACAATGAGAAGCATATACAGGAGTTCAAGAAATTTAAGGAACATATCACATAGGAAAGAGCACACTAAACAAAATCAAGCCCAATTATTGGAAATGAAGGACACAATGCAGCAAATTAAAAATTCAGGGGAAAGCCTTACTAATAAACTAATGAGGTAGAAGGAAGAAGCTCAGAAATTGAAGATATTTCTTGTCACAATGGGGAAACAATCAAAAACCTGGAAGAAAAACTGAGTCAAATCAAGAAAAGTATTTAAGAATTAAGAGACATTATTAAAAACCCAAATATAAGCGTTATGGGAATTCCAGAAGGCACAGAAAAAGAAGCTGGATTTAAAGCTGAATTCAATGAAATATTAAAGGAAAAATTCCCTAGCTGGAGAAAGAATTGGGAAACAGCATACAAGATGAACACAGAACTCCCAACAGGATTGACCAAAAATGATCTTCACCATGACACATAACTCTTCACTGACTCATTAAATGCTTCACTGCATTCTCAGCTTCTTTCCAAGACAAATTAACATGAAAATAACCTGAACTTGAACTGGTACTTTTAGATGTGATTCTGGTGACTGAAGTGGCCCTGACTGCAGTGCTCATTCCTTTATAATTTTCCAATAATAGTTAGCCAAATAACCAGTCCAAGCATGACTTCATTTTTAACTCAATCAGAATCATCAGATGAACCTTCTGATTTGGCATTCTAAGTTAGCAGTATGAGGCAGAAAACGCAAATAAACCAAGAAGGAAAGACATTTTCTTCCAGTTCTATATCTACATTATTTATGTCTAATCATCACTGTTTATTTTAAATGATGGTCTTACTTTTCCATAAGATTCTTAAAAATATAAGATTTGGTCTTTATATATTTTTTGTAAGGACATAATCTCAATTTATTCCGTATTCACAGGTTTAATTCACCACTAACCATGTTATTCAAAAAGGAAAAAGTCAGAAGCATGAACAAACAGGAGTATGAACAATGACTCATTAAATAAACACTGCATAGGTTTAAATTTTCCTTGGCAAACTTCTTTTTTCTTTGCTCTTATTTCTTCTTGATCAATTTTCTCAATTATAATAGAGACTGCTTGTGGATGGATATGTCTAATGGATGCTTATATCTGTGTACAGTTAATTTTAAGCACAGATCTAGTGTTAAACTAAGAAATCAGGGCATCTTCTGCCCCTTGTCCCTCTTCACCAACTTCAGAGTCTGTTTCAGAGAGCCAAGATGCAGCCCTTTTATCTTCTGCGGTGACAATCCACATGAGATAACAGAGTATACAATTAGCTGAGCTAATGGAGCATTTCCCTCAGTTAAACAGCAATACTGGGTTCAAAGCCTTCACGCTTTATGGTCAGATTCAGTCTCTCTAATAACATTTTTAACTGCCTGGAGAATCCTCTTTCATTACAACATTCTTTCTAAGTAGTGATATTCCAGATAGCGCCCAAAGATGTCAACTTTGTTACCACACAGAGGAAGACATAGTACTGTTACATAATCCAGTCTCCTGCCTTTCTCTTTTTTCTTTGCATTTCTTTGAAGTTAGAAAAGGGGAGACTGCCCATTTCAAAAGAAATGCATGCCACAGTCCATCCCACAGTTTTCTCCCAACTTGCTGTCATGCTGGATAGGAAACTCTGAGAAGTGTAAAAGAATGAAGCTGAATTGTCACTTTCTCTGAAATATGCAGTGTTGACAGCAAGTGTGGTAATTAGCAGAAAATAAAGGATGTGGCATTGCTGTGACATAGTGGTTAGGAACCTTACTTTTAACTTTGTAGATGCTGGAGTAAGTTGTGATAGGGAATGGAAAGCGGGGTTTTGATTTACAAGATCTCCACAACTGAACTCAATATAAAGGTTCACTCATCCAAGTTTGATTTTAGGTTAACTTATCTAATTATCAAGCAGATAGTGTAAGAATAAGATGAGATAACTGTGTGAGATTGTCTTATAAACGAAAAGTGTTACATAAAATATAAGATTATGTTTTTGTTGTTATTCCCTTTTTAATGTTTTAACTAATTCTGATAGAGATGCATACTGTCACATACACACACGCACAAGGAGAGACAGAGGAAAAACAAAATATTAACAGGCTTTCAGATACCCAGATACCCTAGAGAAGAAAAGTGAAGGGATATCCTTCTGAAATCCAGACATAGCAGTTTGACTTTCATTCACTTCAGCTGAGATAACACACAGACGAAGAGAAGATGTTGTTTCCTTACTGGGTAGATAACTTCAGAAATCCTAGCCTTCAGAAATATTTCTCTAAATGTTCAACTATCCAGCTACACATTTATTCAATGATTAATATGCATTTTTGTATTAATTCTGTATAATATAGTGTACTGAGCTATAAGACTGCAGAAATCAAAGAGATAGAGCACAAAAGATGCTAAGAACATGTATTGGAAAATAGTATTCTTAATAAATGCTGCTAGGTAAATTGAATATCCAAATGAAGAAAAAACGAAAACAGATCCCTACCTCATGCTCTGTATGATACCAACTAAAAATGTATGAAAGACCTAGGTGTTAGATCTGAAACACTGAGGTTATCATAAGAAAACATAGGGAAAACACTTCAGGAAATTGGAATTGGCAAGGCTTTTTCTGAATCAGACACAAGGGTAAAGGACAAACAAAAACGAGGGATTTCATCAACCTTAAAGCTTTCTCACAGAAAAGAAAACAATAAACAGAATCAAGAAACAACATACAGAATGGCAGAAAATAAAGTCTACATGTGGCAAGGGGTTAATATTCAGAATATGTGAAGAACTAAAACATCTTAATAAGAATAAAACAATCCAATTCTACAACAGAAATCGATCTAAGCAGACATTCTTTTCAAAGAAAGACATCCAAACGACCAACAGACACATGAAAAATGCCTAGCCTCACTAGTCATCAGGGAATTACAAGCCAAACTGCAGTGAAACACCACTTTACTCCATTATGCTTGGCAATTTCAGAATGACAAAAGATAGCAAATGTTGGCAAGGATGAAAAGAAAAGGGAAACCGCATGCTTTGTTAGTGGAATGTAAATTAGTACAACTGTTGTGAAAAACAGTATGGTAGTTTCTAAAATGTCTTTAAAAATTTCAAAACTGGGCCCGGCACGGTGGCGCAAGTGGTTAAGGTCCTCGCCTTGCACGCCCAGGATCCCATATGGGCACCAGTTCTAATCCCAGCAGCCCCGCTTCCCATCCAGCTCCCTGCCTGTGGCTCGGGAAAGCAGTCAAGGACGGCCCAAAGCCTTGGGACCCTTCGGATCGGCATAGCATCGGCCGTTGCGCTCACTTGGGGAGTAAATCATTGGACAGAAGATCTTCCTCTCTGTCTCTCCTCTCTGTATATCCGCCTTTCCAATAAAAAAAAAATAAAAATAAATCTTTAAAAAAAAAATTTCAAAACCATTGAGACAGGGACTGTGTCTTAACTATATAGAAGCCTAGAGTGGAGCTTCAGTGTTTTTCCCAATCAAAGAACAGCAAACTTGTTTAAGGTCATAGATAAGAGAAAATCTTAAAAAAAAAAAAAAAAAAAAAAAAAAAGATTGGGCTCAATGCAGTGGCCTAGCACCTAAAGTCCTTGACTTGAATGCGCCTGGATCCCATACGGGCACTGGTTCTAATTCTGGCAGCACTGCTTCCCATCCTCCAGCTCCCTTGTTTGTGGTCTGGGAAAATAGCTGAGGATGATCCAAAGCTTGGAACCCTGCACCCGTGTGGGAGACCTGGAGGAGGTTCCTGGCTTAGGTTTTGGATTGGTGAAACACTGGCCTTTGTAGTCACTTGGTGAGTGAATCATCAGACAGAAGCTCTTTCTGTCTGTCCTCCTCTCTGTATATCTGATTTTGCAATAAAAATGAATAAATCTTTTAAAAAATGTTTTAGTTCTTAATAATCAAAATCATAAAAAGGAGCAGAGAAGTAAAAATAAATATTTTTACTAAAGGACCACTCTAGACATACACAAATAGAAGTTTAATGGCAAATTTGCATCATTTTGATGGACTCCTATTTCATTTCTTTATATTTTTGGCTATTTAGTATACTCTAAGCTGGCCAGCTCATAAACCCTATTTGAAAATTTCCATATTTGTTCACAGTTTACACTATAAAGTCAGATGAATCCCCTAGCTAAAATACCTACACTTTAAAAAGGCCAAGTTACCAGAATCAAGTAAGACTACTGAAATAAGGGTAAGGCAGAGTAACTTTCCATTGAATTGTGCTATCCTCAATTTGTTTCATGAATGTTTTCTAGTTTTCAGCATATAAATTTTCACTAATTTATTACTATTTTTGATACAATTACAGCAAGATTATTTCCTTAATTTCTGCTTTGGGTAATTCATACATAGTGTATATAGAACCACTGAGGCTTTTTTGTATGTGTGCTTATTCTTATATCCTTAGTTTTTCTGAACCCATTTATTATTGTAACAGGTTTTGGTGGAGTCTTCAGGATGTTCTCTATTTCTTCAGCAAAATATTTCTATGCGTTCTTCTCTGATTTGGATTTTTTTTTTTGGTGCCTAATTACTCAACCTAGGAATTATAATGTTATATATGCTGACCAGAGATGGTGAGAGTAAGCATATTTGTATTGTTTATGATCCTGGTCTTCCATGTGGGTAGGAGGAATGCAAGCACTTGGGCTATCTTCTGCCACTTCCCCAGGTACATGGGCAGGAAACTGGAAGATAAAGCAAAAGAAAGGACTTGAATTGGTGTCCTTAGGATGTCAGACAGCAGCTAAAACTGCTATCCTACCTAGCAGTACTTGTGTTGTATTATTTTAATTTTCTTTTTAAAGATTTATTTTTATTGTAAAGGTAGATCAGATTTACAAAGAAAAGAAGAGACCAAGAGAAAGATAATGCATCTGCTGGATCACAGCAAGATGGCCACAATGGCCAGAGCTGAGTCAAGCAGAAGCCAGGAGCTTCTTCCACATCTCCCATATTGGCACAGGGTCCCAAGGCTTTGGGCCATCCTCTGCTGCTTTCCCGGGTCACAAACATGGAACTGGAAGGAAAGTGGAACAGTCCGAAAATGACTGATACCCAAATGGAATTATGGTGCATGCAAGATTTAGGCACTGAGCCATCATGCTGTGCTCCCCTCCACCAACCAAAAAATACATATTTTTAAGTATCTAAAAGCAAATAAGAAGATAGAATGAAACGTTGAACATTAAGATGAAGCCTTGATTAGATGAGGATTCAAAACGGAGATAAATAAGCCAGAATCAAGTAGGAAACAAAAACAGCTAATGCCATGACTCCAAGGTTTAGGCTGCTGTATGGGCCCCCATTCAAGTCCCTGACGCTCCATTTCCAATCTAGTTCCCTTTCAATAATCCTTGGAAAGCGGTAGAGCATACCCCAATACCTAGGGTTCCTGCACCTATGCGGAACACCTCTGAAGGACCTGGCTTCTGGCTTCCGCCTGGCACATCCATTGCAGCCATAACGGGGAATGAATCAGTGGTTGGAAGATTTGTGTCTCCTTCCCTCTCTCTCTAACTCTGTCTTTGAAATATATAAGTAAGTAAGTAAGTAAGTAAATGGGTAGTAAAATAGGTAATTTCATTTACCTATTTACACAGTATGAAGAGTTCAACACGGTGGTCTATTAATCTATCCTCCACCTGCTGCTTCACGTCCTCTTCCACTCTGGCTCCCTGCTGATGGCCTAGGAAAACCTATGGCTCAAGTCCTAGGGACCCTGCACCCATGGGGGTGACTAAGAGCAAAGCCTCCAGCTTTGGACCAGCCCAGCTATGGACAATGCAGGCACTTCGAGCAGTAAACTAGCAGATAGAAGAGCTCTGTTTCTCCCTCTCTGTAACTCTGACTTTCCAAGTAAAAGAAATAAATCTTTAAAAAAAAAAAATAAAAGTGTATCAGAAAAAAATAATCTTGATAACCCTATAAGTACATGGGAAACATGCTGGTCAATAAATAAACTAAAATATAAGCAATAAAACATGTCTTTAAAACAATATTTAGGGGCCCAGCGCTGTGGCCTAGTGGCTAAAGTCCTCGCCTTGAACGCACCAGGATCCCATATGGGCACAGGTTCTAATCCCGGCAGCCCCACTTCCCATCCAGCTCCCTGCTTGTGGCCTGGTAAAGCAGTCGAGGACGGCTCAAAGCCTTGGGACCCTGCACCCGCGTGGGAGACCTGGAGGAAGTTCCTGGTTCCCGGCTTCGGATTGGCGCAATACTGGCCGTTGCGCTCACTTGGGGACTGAATCATCGGACGGAAGATCTTCCTCTCTGTTTCGCCTCCTCTCTGTATATCTAACTTTGCAATAAAAATAAATAAATCTTTAAAAAACAACAATATTTAACATAAAAAGCATATAGCTTATCTCAGTTAATGATTAAGTAAGGGAGGAACATTCCTTGGGATGTTATAAATAGTCAAAAAAATTCCTGATGAGAATAGACACTAGTAAGGTTTTCTGAACAGCAATTTGTCAGTAACTACAAAAGAGCCCTAGAAACATATCTGTTCTTGATTTTGACATAATTCTGCTTCTAGAAATTTGTACAAAGAAATAATCTGAGATGTGGATAAACAGCTGTGCCCAAGGAAAGATAGTGCAACATTATATACAGCAAAAATTTAGGAAACTCTTCTTTTTATAGAAGAGTTTGATTTTACTGTATGTATATGAAGGAGTATTCTTACAAAACAACAACAAAAAACATGAGTAAGGCATTAACCTGAAAGATATATTTTGAAATATCTAACCTAAACCGAGAGTTTTAAATAGTTTGTAAATACATTCAGTAAGTGAGAAACATATTTGTAATACCTTGTTAAGTAAATAAATATAAGCTACAAGGCAGTATGTGAAGTAAGAACTCTATGTGTCATGAAAACAAATGATAACAGTTGCTATAAACAGGTGGTAATTCGGTTTCTCCTATTGTCTGTACTTTCTCAATTACCTTATTCAGGATACATCAATTTTAAGAAATTCAAGAGGTTATAAAGAATTACACTGCTTAAAACACCTAGTTACAAGGCAAATGCTCTTTGTAAAATGACCAGTGTTTTACTTGATATGAGTATATATCTGTGGTCAGGAAAAAGCATATCATAATGAAAATAAGCTCTCCGTGTACCAAGTTATTGTTTATCTATGTACAGAACTCAAAACCAAGCTTTGTACCTAAAAAAAAATAAGGTACTCCATTGTGTCCTTTGAATAATGGAACATGTAGCAATTCACACTGTAATAATGAAGAAGACCTAAAAATTTCATGATAATGAAAAAAAAGAAATAAGTGAGTTAAGAGGAAATACGTGTGGATCAGAATCTGAAAGTTGAGTAAGCATTTGAAAATCGCGATAATGGGCCCCGGCGCAGTGGCGCAAGTGGTTAAGGTCCTCACCTTGCACGCCCGGGATACCCATATGGGTGCCAGTTCTATCCCAGCAGCCCCGCTTCCCTTCCAGCTCCCTGCCTGTGGCCCGGGAAAGCAGTCAAGGACGGCCCAAGGCTTTGGGACCCTGCACCCGTGTGAGAGACCCAGAAGAGGCTCCTGGCTTCGGATTGGCATAGCATCGGCCGTTGCGCTCATTAGGGAGTGAATCATCGGACGGAAGATCTTTCTCTCTGTCTCTCCTCTTCTCTGTATATCCGCCTTTCCAATAACAAAATAATAAAAAAAGAAAAAAAAAAGAAAATCGCGATAAAAGCCAGTGCTGATGGTGCTTTTCTCCAAGTGGCATACACCAAATCATAGCAAACTTGATCATTTGCTTCCCTGTAAACATTTTGTAGGGAAATAGGACCAGCAGAAGAAAATTCAGATTTTATTCAGGGCTGATATTCTAATGGGAAATCCCTACAAAATCCTGGCTCGAGAGTGACATCCACAGCATAAAGATGAAGTAGAAATTAACTTTCAACACATCCGAAATTAGGAAGACTTTTCAGTCAAACTAAGCAGCTAGGATAAAAGAATTTTTTTCCTGTAAAATTTATAGCTAGAAGCAAGCTTTCATCTGGATTTGAGGGACTGTGCCTGAATCTATACTGTAAAATTTGTACAACTTTCAGATGAAAAATAAATTTTAAATTTGTCTACTGTTGTTTGTACCATTGAGTATTTGCAGAAACAAACATAAATCTTGTAATAAAGAAATGCAACGTAATCTGAGATTCGAAGAACTACCTGAGGCATATTTTCATGGTACATGTGCTAAACAGCCAAATGAAAAAGTAAGACTCAGGACCCAGTGCAATAGCTCAATGGCTAAATCTTCCCCTTGTAAGCTCAGGGATTCCATATGGGCACCAGCTCATGTCCAGGCTGTTCCATTTCCCATTTAGCTTTCTACTTGTGGCCTGGGAAAGCAGTAGAAGATGGTTCAAAGCATTAGGAGACTGTACCCATGTGGGCATCACAGAAGATCGAGTAGTGTAAGTTCTAATCACTTTCAAAAGGAAACAATTGAAGGAGATGAAGAAGTAACACACTATACATAATAACTAATTGTGCATATATATTCAAAACTAATCACTGAGAATTTCTAAAAATAGTACAAATAGATTATCATTTCATTTAAAAAAATATCACAGAGGCAAGCATTTGATCTATTGGTTAAGTCACTGGCATCCCCCATCTGACTGCCCTGATTCAAGTTTTGACTCAGTTCTGATTCCATACTCTCACTATAGGGACTATGGTGAGGCAGTATCTGATGGCCCAAGTAGAGCGATCTCTGTCAATCCTGGTGGGAGACCTGGACCGAGTTCCCAGCTCCAAGCTAGAGCAGCGTGAACACACTTCAGCTGCCCTGGGCATTTGGGAAGTGAATTAGAAATGTTAGTAATGGAAGGGTGTAGAGGGTGTGTGTGTGTGTGTGTGTGTGTGTGTGTGTGTGTGTGTGTGTGTGTGTGTGTGTGTGTGTGTGTGTGTGTGTGTGTGTGTGTGTGTGTCTGTGTGTGTGTGTGTGTAAAAGAAATATTTTTGAAGCACTACAATTAAGATCAATTCTGAAAAAATTGCAAGCAAGCAAAGAACTAGTAAAAGCCATTAGAACAGCATTCAGAACAACAGATACTTTCTCAGGAATAAAAATGAAAGCCATAATACAATCAAACAATAATTTATAGTTGGTCTCAGAAAACAACTCAGTCCAGAATTGCAAATCAAGCAAATTTCATATGTTTTAAAAATAAAGAAAGCACAGATATATAATGTCAGATTGACAGAGAGAAGGAGAGAGAAAGAGTTTCTATCTGCTGGTTCACTCCTCCAGTGGCTGCAACAGCCAGAGCTGAGTTGATCCTAAGCAAGAAGCCAAGGAGTTTCTTCCAGGTCTCTCACGTGAGTGCAGGGTCCCAAGGCTTTGGGTCAGTCTCAACTGCTTTCCCAGGCCACAAGCAGGGAGCTGGATGGAAAGTGAGGCAGCCAGGGCACAAGCCAGAGCCCACATGGTGTGCCTGGCATGCAAGACGAGGCCTTCAGCCCTAGACTATTGTGCCAGGCCTGAGATATAATATTATCAATAAAATTTTATTCAAAACACATGCATTGGTAAAAGAAAATACAAATGAGAAGGAAAATTAGCATGCATAGAAAATACAAGATGCAAAATGAGGAGTGATAAATTTGAGTATTTAAATAAAGAAGTGAAGTTGAAGGTGTACAGATAATTGGATGATCCAATATTCCAACTTCTGTTTTTATAAAAATTTCCATATATAAAAAAGACATAATAAATTTGTAACATTTAGTATATTTAAATCTTCCAAGAAAAAAAGCATAGCATGCTTGTAATCACCCAGCAATACCTTTTCAAAACAAGCATGATTGAAAATTAACCAAGGGGCCTGGCACGGTAGCCTTAAGTCCTTGCACGTGCTGGGATCCCACACTGATGTTGGTTCTAATCCTGGCAGCCCTGCTTCCCACCCAGCTCCCTGGAAATGGCTCCCAGCTTGTGGCCTGGGAATGCAGTGGAGGACAGCTCAAACTCTTGGGACCCTGCACCCACGTGGGAGACCTGGAAGAGGCTCATGGCTCCTGGCTCCAGATAGGCTCAGCTCCAGCAATTACAGTCAGTTGGGGAGTGAATCAGTGGAAGGAAAATCTTCTTCTCTGTCTCTTCTCTCTATATCTGACTCTACTAAAAAGTAAAAACAAAACTTTTTAAAAAAAGAAAAATAACTGAAAGTCAAAGTTTTTTAAAAATACATAAATTAGGAGAATTAAGCGTGACTCAGGATTATCCCTTGCATTTTCTTACTTCCTTTTTTGTATAACTCCTATCTACTTCTCATGTTTATTTTGATTAAGTAGAAACTTCTCAAGTTCATAGTGTGTACTTCATATCCTACTTTATATTCTGTGAACATACTCTTAATTCAACAGCTTCAGCAATTCTTTATTTTCTGGCTTAGTAAAGTGTATAATTTTCCACTGTTAAGATTTAACAATAAAACTGAAAATTTTTCAGCTTAAATTTAGATCCTTCTAATGTGATCATTTGAAATATAATGCAATAATATCTGAATTATTCTTACAGGAATAATAATCTCTATGTAAGTATACTAAAAGTCAAGAAGATCAATAAATGACCTAAGGTTTAAAATTTTTGTTCTCCTTCATATTTCCTTGTTAGTGTTGGGTTTTTTATCTTCACATAATTCCCAACTAAATATATAAAAATGCATGTGATACAGTAAAAGTGGAGTTAATGAGGAATGTTAGAGCAACTAGTGCCTACATTAAGAAATTAGAAAGACATCAAATGAATAATTGATTTAACAATCTATAAAACAGATTAGGAAAACAACAAACCAAACCCATATCAGTAGAATTAAAGCAATAGAAGAATTAAAGATAAACAAAATCAGAATAAAAATAACACAAAAAACAATGAAGAGCTGAATTTTGAAAATACTGCTTTATCATTTAAAAAAACACCAAAAAAAAAGACCTAAGTCATTAAAATCAAAGGAGAAAATGAGATGTAACAATGGATGCCACTGAATTAAAAAGAATCATTAGGAATTACTACCAATTTTTATATGTCAACCAATCAGAAAACCAGGATGACAATGAGAGATTTCTGCAAAATTCAATCATGAAGAAAAAACCTAAGCAAATTAATAACCAGGATGGAGACCGAATCAGTAATAAAGATCCATACAAAAATGAAAGGACCAGGACCAAACAGAAGCTGTTTTTGCTGAATTTCACTTCAATTATAAAGATGATAGCCTAGTATATGATAGCCTAGTGGCTGAATCCTTATGTGAGCTGGTTCTAATCCTGGCAGCTCCACTTCCCATCCAGCTCCTTGCTTGAGGCCTGGGAAAGCAGTCAAGCATGGCTCAAAGCTTTGGGACCTTGCACCCACATGGGAGACCTGAAAGAGGCCCCTGGCTCCTAGCTTTGGATTGGCTTAGCTCCAGCTGTTGCACCCAATTGGGGAATAAATCAATGAATGGAAGATCTTCTTCTCTGTCTCTCCTTCTCTCTGTATAACTAACTTTACAGTAAAAATAAGTAAATCTTTAAAAAGAGCAATTTCTTTAATAAATGCACTAGTATAATGAATAATCTCTTAGAAAATAAATTTAGAGATTTGCTACATATCATATAAATGAATATTCAGGAGCTGGGGGGAAGAAAAAGCGAAATAAAGTAAGATTCTTCAATACTCTGACTCAGACTTCTCTGAAAAATAAGAGTATATAGTCTCTCACAGGCAAGTTGACATAATGACTGTGAAAGCTTTTATCATCAGAACACTATAATCCGCACTGCAAAACAAAAATATTACATTTTGCTCAATGAGTTACTTCACTTCAGAAAGTTCTTTTTTAACTGACGATTCAGTGGTAAGATGGAAGCTACTGAAGACTAACTGCTTCTCTCAAAAGAGGAGAAAACACAACACAAGGGAGAAAACCTTCATGAACCTGTTTCCACAATGCATATCATTTGCATAAAAGCAATGAGAACAAGAAATTCCTCCAGCAGATAGTAAGATATACAATGAAGCAGAGGAAGTTTGCTTTCCTCTCATTAAATCAAAAAGAAATTATTCTTCTCCTTGAATGCAAATGAAAGCTTTCCAAATGGTGTGGTCATAACACAGTAATTAAATATCTGGGTGCCAGCCAGATTTCTTCATTTTTCCAAATGACAATAATTACAATTGACCATTATTGATAATTAGAGTGATGAGAGTCAAATTCCAATTCTCATTTCCTTTTGTGTAGTATACTTTTCTTCCTGGTAAACCATAAAGTTTTCTTTCTCCTTACCAAAACCTTTCCTCCCCTTGGCCCCGTACCTGCACAGAACATCTCAATCTTCAGTTCCTTGATTCTTACTTACTCATCATGATCATCATGTTTTGGGAATTTCTCCAGGGATAGTCAATAGCTTCCTGAATACAAAGGCATTCTACTAAGATAGAATTGTAAGATAAAGCATGTAAATTGACATGTGAAAAAAATGTTCTATATATTCTGAGTGTCTGAGCAATTTAAACAATTTTTGTTAACCAAGTATTTAAAATAAAAGCTGGCAACCAAAGATCCTAACAAATTCCTTGAAGACAGAGTAAAAACTGATCAGCTAGCTCCTTCCCCACTGCACTGACACTCTGTTTTTCTACCTAAACAAATGCATCAATTTTCTAGCTGGAGAGCATCAAATGGTGGCATCTACTGTGTGACTTCAAAAGAGTTTCCTATAAATCATATTTTTAATGTTTCTTTCTTTTTTAGTCAATCATGTTCTAAATTTATTAATTTGCTTACTGGACGAAGAAATAATATCTAGAATATTCACAACTTTAAAAGTCAACAAAAGCAACAAAAACTCAACAATCAAGGTCAGAAACATCAAAACCTGAGAAGATAGTTTCTAAAGAAGAAATACAAATGGTCAAAAGCACACACACACACACAAATGTTCAACATTATTATCCCTCAGGGAAATGAAAACCAAATCCACAATGAAATATCACCTCACCCCTATTAGAATGGCCATTATCAAAACAATGGAAAGTAAAAAAACATGAGTGATTGTGTGAAGGGGAAAGTCTTATTACTGTTGATATCAACATAAACTAGTGCAGCTGCTGTGAAAAAGATTGAAGATCCCTGTACAAACTACAAATAGAAGTGCCATATAATTGAGCAAACCTACCTCTGATATTTATCTAAAAGATATGAAATCCTCACATCAAAGGAATAGTTGTTTGAACATTGAAGTACTGTGTAAAATAACCAAACTACGAAACCAACCAAAGTGTCTGCATGTATATTAAAAAAAAGAGTTGCAAAATATATTGACTTAGGCAGGGTAATCCACCATGATAATGGATATACACATCCACACTAAAGTAGAAATTAATATCAAATAGTTTATTTGAAATAGCTTTGCAGGAAACATGAATAGTCAATAGTTGGAGAAAGAAAGCAGATTTTGAGTTTATGTAGTATCATAGCCACATTCCTTTAGGAGATATAGAGAAGACACCCAGAGTTGGGTCTGGAATTATGACAGAAATAAGGAGAAAATAAATCAATTATCCATGATGGCATAAAAGGAAAATCAAATTAATAATTCATTCATGTTTTCTTCCATAGATTTTTTTCAATTAAAGGAAAACATTTACTTCTGAGTGCTAGTCTATGGGACATTCCTGTGTCCTTGACCTTGGCAGGACATACTGCCTATACCACTCATTGACCCAAGACATTCTATGAGCTGAAAACTGACTTGCATGGTGCCAGTTTACAACACTTCAGATCTGCAGTCATTTCCTTCACCTGCACTTGCTGGGCTTCCTGTGGCTCCTATAGGATTATCATGCAGAAATCTGCTTTCCCAGAAAGCCCATCCTGTGGGGAGCAATTAGGAGCAGCTGTTCACATAGGACTGGGACCTACTGGAGTTAACAGTTTACAGACTTCTTGCAATGAAAAGTTGAAAATAGGGCTATTATAAGGATCCCCTTGTGTACTAAAAGCTTGGGGAAACAGAGAAAATATGTAGAACCTAAAAAAAAAAACCTTTAAAAATAAAAGTAACATCTAAATACACACACACACACACACACAAAGATATTAGAAAACAACAGAATCCCAGCTGAGGCAATCATTGCATTTTATGGATGTTCAGTCAAAGCACTTAGATTTAACAATTAAAAAGACACTAGGGAAGAAGGTAATGTTCCATTTTGGTACTTTAAACCTGTTGTTTTGTTTCACTCAGTGACTTCTCAAAATCTTCAGATGTTCCTGATTAAAACCAGAGGTGCAAATATTTTGGATTTATAACAAGATTATGAATAAATACTTCAACTAATTTAAATAAATAGGATTATCATAATTTTGGAAATTCAACAATAGCACCCTTTCAACAACAAACCAAGTGCACCTTTCAAAAGAATAATACTCTTGATTTGTTGTGCATTCTTTTCATTAATCATTGCATGAAATAAATATTTTCATAGAAATAATTTGGTCCAGACACACATAATTTTCTAAATTATATTAATACATTTGTGAAGGGAACAAAAGGAAAATATAGACATCCAATCAGTTCAGGAAGATAAAATTTTCTCATTCAATATACACAACACATCAATGCCAGGAACTATCCCTCAGTCACATGACTTGTTGCAACAATATGCAAATAAATTAATTTGATGTAATCTCTCCTTTGTTGTCAACTCTGTTTACAATTCTCCCGGCCTATTTTCTCACTCTCTTTTCTGCCATATGTCCATACAAAAATTAGTGAAGGTAAATTTTGGGAGGAATGGTAGCAAATCCTACATTAGTACAGTATGTGAACTTAGGTTCATTTCGTGTTGTAACACTGGATACATAGAAAGAAGGTATGAGTTTAATCAATTTGATCACTATGAACAGCAAGCACTAGTTACAAAAACCATCCATGTAAAAAATATTTTGGTAACTCTTACATGGTACACACTGTATTTGAGGCTGCCAACAGGAACAGTGAATCAGAGGATCAAATATCTTAATATCACTTATTGGATAGCAATGAAAGCTACACACAAAATAATAACCCAAGTTGGTATCAGAACAGGCAAATAGGAAGGATTATGTAGCATCTGTATAGCCAGGAAAAATCTTTCTAGAGAGGTGACATTTAAGTCACTAGCTGATGGATATGACCTGAGCTCAGAGCATTCTTAGTGGAGAGAAAAAATGTGTGGCACAGTTCTGGTGAAGGAGAAAGAACAACACTGAGCTTAAGTTCAGCTAACTGGGATCCTTGTGCCAAAGCATTCAAAACAACCAAATCAGTCCATTCAATAGCTGTAGATACAATTCTACTTTGGGATTACCTCCTTCCAGCATAAAATTTGTATCTAGGACAGGAGACTCTATCATGACCCTTTTTGATGAACCTCTACTGAAATCCTCTCTAGAGGCTTTATGGGCTGTCTTTGAATAGTTCTTAAAATAGTGTCTTTGTAAAAGTCTGCAGAGATGGATATCAACACTTGGCATGCCATCTGCATACAGCTAATTATATACACTTTGCTATTTGTCACTATAAGATATTTCAGAATGAAATGTGTGAACCATCTGCCAACAACTTTATTCACATTTCTTGGATCATCAGCAAGAAACCTTATATTTCTCCCCCTCTACTTCCCCAGAAGGAACACAAATTGTAATGTGCATGAGGTGGGAAGATGAAAAATTCTAAAAAAAGATTTTTGACATGTACCAGAAAATAGCAGATATTTTCAGAATAATGTCCTGGAGTCATTTGTATCCATTACTCTGCAATTGTCCTTGGTGTAGTATAATATGAGCTAAACCTAACTCGCCAATTGTCAGACAGACAGCAGTGCTTTGAGCATTATTTATATGATTGTTGGGTGGGAGAATACATGAGCTTAAAATAAGTTGCAGTTTTCCATTTGATTATGTAAATATGTGGTTGTATGATCTCCAGATTCTCTGAATCACATTTTATGCACAAAAGCAAAACCAGCTTTTGTGTTCTGAAAAGCAGGTGCACAATTATTTCTGCAAAGAAAGAGAGTCATTTGCAGTGATGGGGTAGGGGGATTGAGCAATTACAGATACACATGCTAATTTTGTTTCACCCTTTGACCACGTTCTATTTGTAAAATGAACATATATTTTCTCTCTCTCTTACAAGAAAAAGAAGCTGCAAAAATAAAGAAAAGAAGTTGGACAATTCATGCTGCTGCCAGTAGACATCCACTTCGTACCACTCTTTTTGTTCATTGAGCACTTGTCATGGTTGGCATTAAATAAAATACTTAGATAGTCAAATTCATATTTTCATGACATGGAGGGTGTAAAACACCCCTCAAAAACTCAAAAATCAATATTCTTACACGACATTTTGTATGATTTCAATTCTACTTTCTATAATTCCTTCAGAAAGAAACTGAGAGGTTTAGGTGAAAGATTAAAGCAATATATACTTTGATTTGCAAATTCAGCTCAGTTTCCTGCTATGGATTCTTGTAATGCAAAGGACCACATATTCATTGTTACATAAGATTTGCTCACAGATGATTCTAGGAGGTCTTTTCACTATCTGAGTTACCATCAAAATTTCAGTCCTGAAAAGTTTCTAAGACTGAAACTATAACACTACTATATACACCTTTCTATTTCCAAAATTAAATTGTATAAGTAAAAGTGAGCTAAGTTTACACATCTAAACTTTTTATGAATCCATATATATATATATATATATGCATGCATATGTACGTGTGAGTAAATGCATATGCACCACACTGGTCTTTATATCTAATGTCTATATTTTCAGGAGAGGAGGAAAAATTGCTAATTGTGAAAGAATTGTAGTTCAGAATCAGTGACGTGTTTTAACAGTAACATGTTGAAACTACTTGGGAAGATGAATAATTTTACTATCATAAAAAATTTGATAGTATTACTGGTAGGCTGTTTGAATGTTTAATACAAACAAATTATAGCCAAGTAATAGAAATTGTTCATTACAATATCCTTACCAATAAGACATAAAAATTAGATCCTATGTCCAGACTACATTAAAACAGAATCACTATCCTAATTGAAAGGTTGCAGACACATGAATCAATATCTCTTAAAAAAACAGTCAAAGTTTATAAGCCATTATAATCATACATCTGAAAATTTTGTTCACCAAATCTATGAACACTCTGAATTTTAAAAAATTAACATACATACATTTATTTATGAAAAGACTCTGAGAAATATCCAACACAGGGAATGAATTGGGGATAAAAATGAGCAATTAAAATTATAGCTGAAATTTATTAAAAGGAAATAAAAATGAGTGAACGCAGTTTGTACTTTCTCAAAACTCTGAAAGTAGAAGCACATTATAAGCACTACAGACAAATATTTGTCCTGCCACTTACTCACTGCATAAACCGAAGCAAGCTGGTCAACCTCTTTGTTTTTCCATTTCTTCATCTGTAAAGCAAGCACAACAAAGAGAATATTTTTGATGAATGCTGTAGAATTAAATGTCTATCACAGAGTCAGTTCTCAATGAATGTCAGTTAAAGTTAAAATGGGAAGTTATTCTAATCTGCAGAAAGCGCCATGTGAATCAACAAGACTGCCAAAAAGTACACCAACTCTACCTTCTGCTGTTTCTTTTTTCTGTTTCTCCGTGTGTGTCTCCTACGTGAGTTTCATCCACTCAAGGAGAAATGACTAAATTATTGAGCGAGTAACTCTAGGGAAGAGCAAAGACTAGCAGATAGATATGGTAAGTGGGAAAGTAGAATGGTTGTTAAATATTGCCAGACCCAAACAGACGAATCACTGAGGACCTATACAGGCTGCTTTCAAGACCACCAAAGGCTAAACCAAGTATATGCAACTGTGTAGGTTTTCAGAAAACTGTAAGTAAAAAAGGACAGGAAACAAGAGGTACGGTTTAAAACATAAATGATTTTTACTTAAAGATATCCAAATAAGAAATCATGTTTTCATAAATTACTCAACTTTCTCTCATCCAAAACTTCTGGGATGAACTGGGAAGCCTATGTTTGCATATAATAATGACTTTTGGAACTGAATATCCTTCAAAAAGCCTATCGAGTCTACCACACTCCAGATAAATCAGTTGACTTTGTATAAGCTGTGATTTTAAATACAATGGAGGACTTCCATCAAAGCACATTAAGTTAACATACTTTTGTCCCCAAAATGGAATAGAATTTGTATTGTCCCATTGTACCAAGACTTTACATACTCTTGTCAAAATGGAACACATTACCTGAGAGAAGTGATTTTGAATTATTATAATTTTAAATAGAATTTATTTCCAACTAAGCAAAGAAGTGTACATACAACCTAACATATAGTTATTTTATATATGACATATTCTTTATATCATATAAGATTTATCTCATATATAAAATATCAATTGGCAAGAAAATATGAATAATAGAATCTAACAGTTTATGTGATTTCTTTGCTTTTATGCCTTACTGTTCAGGAGCAAATCACTTATTTTTTGTGATAATGGAATAGAAAATCTTTGAGAAAATTTATGCCACAGAGCTACCCCACTTCCTTGACCATACAGGTAGCAAACACAACATGTATAATAAAGCTAAAATATTACCATTTTTAAGGATATACAATGCTATTTATTTGATAAGTATGTCAAAAACAAACAAAAAAAAGAAAATGCTGTAACTTGAAAGTGCAATTGCCTATGCTATTTATAATAAAATATAAATAGAATAGAAAAGAATACAAAAGCATTCAGCATCCAAAAAAACAACTACTTCTGGAACAGATCTTAAATTGGAAAACAATAAGTGCTATTGAGGATGTGGGGAAATAGGTACCCTAAACCATTGCTGGTGGGAATGTAAACTAGGGCAACCATTGTCAAAGACAATACTGAGACTCCACAGAGATCTAAAAATAGGTCTACCCCTCGACCTAGCCATTTGAATCCTGGGGATTTATCCAAACAAAATGAAATCAGCAAATGAAAGAGTTATCCATATCCCCATGTTTATAGCAGCTCAATTCAAGTAGCTAAGAAATGAAGTCAATCCAGATGCTCATCAACTGATGAATAGACAAAGAAACTATGGCATAAGCACACTATGGCGTACTACTCAGCTCTAAACAAGAATGAGATATTGTATTCTCAACATAATGGACCCAACTGGAAACCACTGTGCTTAGTGAAATAACCCAGACCCCCTAGAACCAGTACTGCATATCTTTCCTGATCTGTGATAACTAATATACAGAGTGCAAAATCTATGTGAATGATGAAAACAGTAGATTCTTCCTTTTTTCCACCTTAGCAATTACTGCCCATGTTTCATTTCACCTACTTCACATGTATCATTTCATCTTCTTTTCCTCCCTCAATAAGATCACATGGGATACAGTTACTAAATCATCTGCCAAGCCACAAAATCAGATCTGGACAAATGTAAGCACTTGGATTACTACAGCAAATGGTCGATAATACTGGAAAAGTCAGACAGTCCTCACCACTAAAACCATGTGATTTGGGAGTCATTTATTTCCTGTGTCTGGACTTCTGTTTGGACTACTGACAAATAACTAATTTAGTGCTAATATCTTTATTTATACAATATATTATTCCGTAATTAACCATATAATATTGAAACAAAATGATTTCTAAATAGTCATCTTATTCAATTCCTTGTCACTTTATAATGTTCATATTTAGTATATTTAAATGTAAAAGAGTAATCTTAGATAACACTGATCATTTTTCAATTTCATTAATTTTTGCTACTAGGAGAAAAGTAATAGATTACCTATTCTACTAAAATAAAATTCTAAAATAAAAAAGACCATACAATCTACTTAAATAATCACATGCAGATAATCTAACACTACTATTTCTTGCCATCAAAGTAATTTCTTTGATCACAAGGGGTTAGAAAATGATGATGACATCAAAAGGAAATAATAATGGGATAACCAGGTATGCTAGCAGATCAATAAAAATCATGTCAAAAATATATAATATCTTTCAGCAAGTAAAATTAGGTGTTTACAATATTTTTAAGAATAAAAGTTAAGCTATTAATCTATCTATGAAAATCTATGGAAAAATCATGCAATTACTTTAAAAACATTTCTCATGCATAAGGGATCCTATTTTATGCAATTTAAGAATAATTTCATAACAACAACCTTTGTAACAACGTTCTGATGTATCAAAATTTTGAAAATAGGCAAGTGATGACCCAGTCTTCAGAGTATGAAGACTATAAGCCAGCTGACTGATTTGAGATGCAGGAAAAATCTGGAGAAACCATTAAACACCCAGTAATAAACAACCAGAATGATATATCAACTTTAATTTTCATTTTTTTGGGGGGGGTAAAATGTTCATTGACATTTTTAAGGCAAATTACAACACATGTAATTTTGCAAAATTACGTTGGTTTCACTGAGTTTAACATTTTTATAATGACTTCAATTAACATATTGTTATTTGTGGATAAACATGGCAACTACTGTTAATAGGTAAGAGTAGAGAAAATATGAAAAGAACCTCAATATGTAAAGTTACACATGCACAAACTTAGGCTCTGCACCGAGTAACAGAACTAATGTATATCTCTGCACAGAGGCATGCAGTGAACTAAATTCTTACATCACAGTTAGACGTAGTTAAGCTAGAAGTTATTCTAGTTGTGCTATATGTTCAGATGATGTCATCTAAAGACTGAGAACCAGAAAGAATGAGTTAGCCTTCAATCAACATTCCCGACATACAGTGAGGCCATATCCTCACAACAAAAGGACAGCTGAGGTTTATTAAATATTTAGAGTGTTGGATAGTGCTGTTCAGAGAGGGTCAAAGGTTGCAGCTGGGTTCCCATACACATGCCTTATCTGAGTACAGAGACTTGGTGCTTCCTGCACAAGGAAAATGGAGTCAAAGTGAGGGTTACAAGACAAACTATAGTGTGGGTGTGTGCTGGTTAGTGTATGTGCTTGTGTAGGTTTGGTATACTGGCACTCTAAGCCCACTAAAAGCTATGAATCTGCTGGTTCACAATGGGCTATGAGCGCAATACCCAATTCCAGCATACCCTTCTCCACGTGATGATAGAAGGAGGCATGTAACAATGCCTACCTTGGATATCACCTTGGATTCTTAACATATCCACAAATAGTAGCCAGAGCTCTTCCCAACCTGAACCAGCACAGACCCCTGGAACACAACTGTAAGCCATAAACACTCCACAAGACACAGACCATATACCCAGAATTAAGGTATTCAATTAAGAAAATAAAAAGGCTGCACCTCAGAGAACTGTTAAAAAGCAACTTGCTCCCCAAATTTGTAAAAGTTGGAAGTTTAAGACTACACCTAATAGACTATTTTATCACAAAACACAGGGGACAATGGATGGGTGGTGTAGGGAGGAGGAAGAGAATGGGAGGGAGCAAGAGAGGGAGGAATTCTAATCCCTGAAAAATTGTAAAATTGAAAATAAGAATAAAAAAAAATCATCATAGAAACATAATGCAAACATGGAAGGCAATGTGACCACTTAAAAGGAACACAATAATACAAATATTTGACTATGAGACAAGAGATTGAATAAATGCCCATTAAGAAATCAAAAAGAATGATTATAAGGTTACTCAAAAACACAGAGAGAAAAACTAATTAGGAAATAAGTATATGATATGAGTAATAACTCAGCAAAAACATATTTAAGAAAACCTGTAGGAGGACATTGTGGCCCTAGAAGGTCAGCAAGCACAGGATTACAGTTGATTGGATATTCGCAGGAGAACAACCGAATGGCTACCTTTTGTATACCTGATTGGATATCATTTGTATAAGAACAGTTGAGTGAACTTCATGTGTATGAGAACACTTGGTGGAATATACAAGACAAAAGGAGTTCCAAACAAAAGCATAGAAACAGCTGATGGGTTTTGTTGATAAGCTCAATACTTCCTCCCTTATCCCATATGACCCTTAGTGTATAAAGTATGATGCCACTAATAAAATTTGGCTTTTGACCATCAGTCAGAGTCCACACGTGTGTTACCAGAAATGCCCGGTGGGTTCTTTCCTCAGCTTAGTATAGAAATACTAAAAGCCGGGAAATATAAAAGCCGGGAATCTGTTACAAACAGAAAAATTTATTTGCGAAGGGACCAGGGGGCAGGGAAGGGAAGAAAGGGGAAGCACTTCTAGAAAAGAAGCCGGGAGGGGGGGTGTCTCTAGAAAGAGGAGGGAGAGGGAGACATCAAAGGTTTGAGGAAGGGTCTTGGGGTTTTAAGCCTTCGTTGACCCCTCCTTGTTGGGCGGGAGCCTACAGGTAAGATGTTTCCCATTGGTGGTCTCCTAATTAGTTAAGAAATGGGTGGGCAATGCTGGTGCCGCCCACCTGAAGGTGTGGCGACACCTCAGAGGACCTGGATGGTCTCACCATGCACCAAGTCCATCGCTGCAGGACAGTGACAAAAACCAAACAAAAATGTTAAGAAATCAACCATTAAATAATTCAAATAAAAAATACAGTGGGAAGCCTTAACAACAGACTTGGTGACACAGAAAAAGGAATGATCTAGAAACAGATATTCTAAAATGAGTCAGGTAAAAAAAAAAGAAAAAAAGTAGAAAGACTAAAAATACTATTCAGGATCTATGAGATATCATCAAACAACCAAACACATGAGTCTTAGGAAAGCTTAAAGATATAGGAAAAATGGTTTAGATAATTTATTCAGTAAAATAATAACTAGGAGAAAACCTGAGAGAAAAAAAGGTACAAACATAGGAAAACCCAATTAGGTATGATCAGAAAAGATCTTCACTATAATACAGCATAGTCAGTTTTTATAACAACAACAAAAAAACATATAAAGAGAATATGTTAAAATTTGCAGCACATCTCATTAGGTTGATAGCAGATTTCTCAAGACATCTTAGAAAAGTGAATGGTGAGATACAAGTCCTAAAAGAAAAGAAAAACTATCAACTCAAAAAACTATGCTCCGTGAACTCTCATTTATAAGCAAAGGTAAGGAAGTTACATGACAGTGAAAAAATTGAAGAATTTGTCACCAGCCTGCCAAGCTTATAACTGTAAATAATGATGAGCTATACATATATACAGAAAAGGTTATCAGCATCATGAAAAGAATGTGAAGATAAAAGAAAGGAAAAACTCCTAGTAAAAACAAAGGAGATTCAAAACAAAAAAGAAATATTTATGGAAATAATGGAGGGTCAACTCTTCACTCATCAATAACAATTTTGAGTGTAAATGAGTTAAATTCCCTAATTAGAAACCACAGACTGACTGAAGGGATTTAAAACACCTCTATGTTGTCTATAAAAAAAAGTTAGATCTTACCAGCAAAGACACACAAATATTGAAATTGAAAGGATGGGAGAAGATGCTTCATGCAAACAGAAATCAAGAGTCTGCATAGTTAAACTAATAACAAAACAGACTTTAAGATAAAAACTGTTAAAAGAGGGGCAAAAAAGATAATTATGTAGGTATTAAGGGATCAATGCATCAAAAAGATGTGGCTCTGTTAAATGTTTATGTGCAAAGGCTAAAGTATCCAGGTTTATAAAATAAGTGTTAATGTATCTAAATGTAAACATAAGCTCAAGTGTAATAATAATGGAGGACATCAAGTCCCTACTTTCATCAGGTAACAGATTAGTCACAAAATTCAACAAAGAGTAACAGAGCAAATCTATGCTATAAATCAAAAGGACCTAATACACAGACACGTAGACAAATGGAACAGCACAGAACCCCAAGAAATTAATCTGTGAACTTACAACCAACCAACCAGACAAATGAGCTAAAACCATTTTCTGGAGAAAGAATAGTGAATTTTCACTTCCACAAGTTTGAAACAAGACTCCTACCTTACACTGTATAAAAATAAACTCACAGTGGATCAAGGATCTAAACTTACAAACTGAAACCATCAAATTACCAGCGGAAAACACAGGAGAAAAGCTACAAGACATTTGCTTAGGCAAAAACTGCCGGCATCAAACCCCACATAAATAATGTAGGTGTCACAGGCGTAAGATTAAACTAATACTTCACGATGCTAGCCCTACTTGTTGAATTCTTAATGTAGTTGAATATTAAGCCTTTGGTTTAAGTAAACTGAGAATATGTTGTCATGAAAAATAAAGAAAAAATAAGAAAGGAAGGAAGGAGAATAGGTGTTAAAACTCTATATATGAAATATGTTCTCAAAATAATAATATGAACCATTATCATTAAAAAAGAATAGAAGAGACAAATTCATCCAAAAACAGCATATTTTGTGTGACTCATGCTCGTGGGACATTCTTCTGAAAGAATCAAAATCATGGTGATAGCAAAAAATTAGTGGCAGCCATGATCTATGGGTAGAGGTGGAGGGTAGAGGGAAGAATCCCAGGAGTAGAGAAACTACTGCATGATCATGTCATAGTTGCACGTCCTTACACATCTGTATGGTCTTATGTCCTTATACATCTATAGAAAGTATTCAATACCAAGAGGGACTCTCAATGCGACTTGATATTTTGGATAAATTTATGCACACAAGCATCCATGTAAACTTATAATCAATTATAAAAGTGTGCCACTGAGGTGGTGAATGTTGATAATAAGGGAGGTTATTTGCATGTGGCCAGAGTATGATGGAAATCTCTGTACTTTCCTTTGAATTTTGTTACAACAAACAAATTACTCTTTTTTAGAAAGGTCTATTAAAATTTGTAATCAATTCCAGGTGGATTTTAGACTAAAATGATGAAGCATTTAGAGAAATTGAGAAGATGCTCATGAAATATCATAAAATTAAGGAAGGGAAACATTTTTGTTCATGACAGAAAACCCAAAGCATTAACCATAAGAGATGAAGACTGATATTTGTGAATGCACTAAATTCACTCAAATCATGAACCACTAAAGAAACTATAAAAGCGAAATGGGGATGGCATGGAACATTAGAAAAATGATGAAAATGGTCCTTTTTGTTACTTATCAGAGAAATACAACTCATCACCAAAACAATTTATCATAACTCAAACCTAAGAAGACTGACTATAACATACTAGCAAAGATAAGAAGACGTAGGTACTGTCATGAAATCGGACATTATTTATTACAGCTGAAGAGGTACTCAAAAATTTCATAGGTACCACAAGATAGAGAAACGGATTTGCATTATTCACAGCCGAAAACTGGACTCACACCAAATGTCCATCCACAGTTGGTTGGGTCACTTAATTATATTTGTTCAGTAGCAACACTAATTAAAATGAACAAAATTAGTTCTATGAAAAAATCATGAGTTTTAAAAATATGTTAAGCAATGGAGCCTTTCACAAAATGACACTTGTAGAAATCAATTTGTATAGCTAATTCTACATTTAAATATTTATATAGTATGAATATAACACAGCAAAAGCTTTCTTCACCAAAACTGAACAAACTTTATAAAATAAACCTAGTTCATTTCTTAATGTTCTCCCTATAGTAACAAAGATCTGAAAGATAATCATTGTGCACAAAGAGAATGAACTGAAGTAAAAGTGATTTTAAGGATAAATTTCTGTGTCCTTGCTTATACAAAGCAGTTTGGTGAGCCATTTTACCTGCTTACTTCAAAATGTAGTATGTATCCCTGTTTGCTTGATATGAACTGAAAAGTAACGTATTTTTCTCTGTTTTTTTCATGGCAGTCTGTAACTATTGATCCAATATTTGTGCAGCCTGAACCTTGGGACATAAGAAGGGCTATCTTTGAGAAACCCTATTTAAAGAATAATGCAGAGCAACTACACGGGGAGTCAAGGCTGCATCTGAGGTGTGGGTAGCTGATTCCTTGAACAGCAGCAGAGCCTTGCGCTACTAGAGTGCTTTATCATGAACAGGAAAGGTGACACTGCAGGAACTCATGTGTGGGAGATCCAAGTGGAAGAAGAGGAAGTGGAGGTAGAGATATCTGAGAAACATAATAGGGAATGCCAAGACAGTGAAAAGTATAAGGCCACGCTGAAAGAACAAAGTTTTAAAATGGAATTTTAATCTCTTGATCCACTGAATCGGAAGAAAACGTGAAGAATTAAATAAGCCCCCTACCCTAAAAAGGAAGGGAAAACTTAGAGAAAAAGGTGATGACAAATACCTGCCCTCTAAAATCTGCTGGTTTGCAGAATCCCATCACATTCCCTATGACTCCCAGCATTTAATCTCCATACTGTAACTCAGTCTGAGCTAAAAAATGTCATCCCCAATTCAGCATGAAAGAACTTCACAACCTACCTTGTAATTTTGGTTAATTACAACTTGCTCACTCCAGCAAAATAATGTCATGCTACTTGGTGACCAAAAGACTCCAAGGCACTATTCACTCACTTTCCTGCCCTTGAAAATAAATGGTTACTAACAAACTTATATTTCACAGGGCCAGATTGTCACTATTAGACTCACTAGAGCACAGAATGTTTGGCAATATGGGCATCAAAATATTTGATGTAAATCTTAAAAGTAGAATGAGTTTCATTTAATATACATTATCATCTTCTTTTTATATTTCTTTAACTACACTAACAATCTTTATATGAGACACACCATTCAGAAAGGCAGGTTCAGTCTTAGCAACACAATTCTTACAGATTTCTATTTCAAGACATTTCCTCCCATTATTGGCATTTGTTTGTTTTGCTAGCTTTGTCTTGCATTGACTATAAATCTGCATTCTCGAAAGATAAATGAAACTAATATACATGTTTTTTTGTTTTATCACACAGGAAGATCAACAATTTTCTGGAAATTTTAAAGAAAATAGTCCAGTATTCTCCAAAGGAGCTACATAGTGGAGAAATAAAAATCACTTAAAATGTAAAATTATGTTCTAAAACACAAATGCTATGAAACCAGAAGTGGAAATTTAAAAAAAAAAGTACTTTGGGTATCATAAAATGAAGGGAATAACACTAAATGGAATTTAAGTCCATCATAGTGGTTACTACATAAATGTTTTCTTGACTCAGCTACCTTCCAAATTTTCCCTATAATTTGGAAAACACTCATATTTTGAGCTAAAATTTACATAACATCTACCAATTATGAGGTCATTTCAACTGACAGCCAATGCATTCCACCTGAAACAAAGGTCAGAAAATTTTATATTCAAATTGATATCAAATGTGCCAAAGCAAGAGAAGTGAGTAAATCAGCATCTTCAGAATTAGTAATAAGGTGGCGCCTCACATTCTTTATTTTCAATACAACAGCAGAATCACCTGCATTCCCGGTGTCCAGCACCATTGCAGTAGAGTCAGAAAGAAATCCAACTGAAGGCCACTAGAGTATATCCTGGTAAATATTTCTGAGAAAAGACTGAGGTAATTTAATTGTTACATAATAGCCAAATAGGACATTCTCAAAAATGTATATAACTGTGTGGCAAAATATCAACCAACCAATCCTGAAAGTGTGAATTTCAAGATCAATCAATCATTTCAACAGAATTTTCATGATCTGAGATGCTTTCCACAGATTTGGGTAATACAAAATCTATATAAAAAAAATGCTGTCCACAGTTTGGGCATGTGGAGCAGAACTCCGCTTTATCGGCCAATCTTGGTTGATGAGCAGGGAAAGCAGCCCACACACCTGTCCCCGCTGCCTTTTAAGCTGCCAACACCATCTTTCTTCCATGGGTTGCCAGTGCATCCATTGGGCACCAGGCTTTGCCCACTGGTTGCCCACCAATGAGCTCTGGGAACTTGTGGGTGATGAAATATTGCCTGGGGACATCCATGGATATGAACACCATATGTGTGAGGAACGAATTTTGAGGGACACCTAACAACAGGGTCATTGTACTTGCTGGTAAGTGAGGGGACTGAGAACTGGTGGTATGGAGGGGAGAGATTGGAAGATCTGTATGGGTCAGAATGATTCATCAGCCCACATGAGAGTCCTGAGATGGGCTTATTAGTGCAGAGTATCACTGACCACCACATGTCATACCACAAGAAAGCTATGGCTGGGGGCTTGTCTAGCAGAGTTAGGTCTAAGTACCTGATTGAATGTTAGAACAGGGGATGGGTCACATTAGGCAGAGTCATGATACTAACAGGCACACAAGAGAACCAGGCTTGGGGGTAGATTCTGTAGGGGACAACTGTATGGAAATACAAGTCTCACTGGTTAGCTCAAGAGTTGGGGTGGTGACTGGCCGAACTAGGAATGAACATGGAACCCACCAACACTAATGGGGGCTGGAGCTGAGAACAGTCTGGGTAGGTCCAAGCTGCAGCACCTGCATGTGCATCCTAACACAGGGTATAGGGCAGGCTGGCCTGCAACATCTACCAGCTCATACAAAAGCCAAGATAGAGGGATGGCTATGCCAGGCAAGGGCCTAGCACCTGGTGGAGCATGTGTGAGATCTGGGTCTGGTAGTGGGTTGAGTAGGGAAACTGGGAGATTCCCTACTGGGCCATAGCTCCCACTGGGGAGTATGTGTTCCAAATCAAAGGCTCAGGCAAGCTGAGTAAGGTAGCTCCATTGGCAAGTATGTGGGTTGGTTTGGGAAGGAGGCAGACTGAGTACGTTAAGTAGATCTTAGCCCTCTGGCTAATGCAGATGCCAGGCTGGAGCACAGGTCATGCTGGGCTAGGATATCAAACCTACTGGTTCACATGAGCCGGAGATGGGAGCAGACTGAGCAGGGCCAGGTTGCAGCATCCGCCAGCGAGAGTTGGGACTAGGGGCTGGCTAGGTCAGGCCAGGCTACCATATCCGAAGGCAAAGGCTAACACGGATGGGGACTATGCCAGGCTGGGTCAGAGCAACCACTGGCACGTGTGAAATCTGTGGAGGGAATCAGGCCTGGCTGGGGAGCAAATGGGACACCCTGGCTGGGTTGTGATCCCCATTGGAAAGCATGACGTAACTCTATTGGAGAGCATGAGGGTAGGGTGGTGGCTGCGGTCTGGTCCGGACATGGCTGCAGAATTCCCCAGCATGTGTGTCGGCTGGGTATGGGATGCTCCATACTGGGTTAGAATCCAGCACCCACTGGTACTCATGAGAACCACATTAGGTATAGAATGGACTAGGCCAGATCTTTGCCCCCACTGAATCATGTGTGAGCTATGTCTGAGTATGGATCAGGCTTGGCTGGGCTGTAGTGTCCAACAACAAAAACCAGAATGGGTGAGGGCCAGTGAGGAAAGGCCACTTTCCTGCTAGGACAGTACGAGGGGTGGCCCATGGACCCACCAGTGTGCATGAGATCTGGCATTGGGAGAGATCCAGATAGAGGAGCCTGGGAAATTTCTTTGTTGGGACATGCTCCCTGCAGGTGAGTGCAAGAACCAACACAGGGAGCAGCCCAGACCAGGACAACACAATACCCACGGGCATACATTTGGTGCAGGTTGGGGGCAGGTCAGACTGAGTCAGTCCATATCACCAAATGGGAAATCAGAGTGCCAGAATGAGTGTGGGTCAGGCCAGGTCAGGGCACAATACCAGCCAATCCACAGGAGGGCCAGGATTGGGGGCTAGCAGGGCTGGGCTAGGCTATAGCCCCCACCAGCGTGAGTTTGATCTGGGGTGGGCCTGGCATGACCAGGCTACAGCACTTACTGGCAAATGCTGAGATGAGGGGGTTGAGCTAGATTGGGCTGCAGCACCCAACCAGCACACGTGAAACATGGTAGGTGGTGGGGATGGCTCCAGTGAGGGGGCTGAGAGGGCCCCTCTACCTGGCCACTACTCTCACTGGTGAACAAAAACAGCTGTGATGGGGGCAGACCAGGCTGGACAGAGCCACAACATCTGATGGCAGACATGTGAGCTAGATCAGGAAAAAGCCAAGCTAGGCTGACTGTACCTTCTGGTAGAGGCATAAGCCAGTGTCAGTGTGGATTGATTGGGCTTTGCCACAGCATCAGCTGGCAGATGTTGGCACAGGGGCCAAAATCTGTCAGGCATAGGCATGGCTTAGACAGATGGTGGCCACCCACTGGCACCAGTGTGGACTGGATAGTGGGGCTTGTTGAAACGAACTGGGCTTCTATACCCATCACCATACATGAGAGCCAAATGGGATGTGGGACAGACAGGACCAGTTTGTTGTACATACTGGCAAGCATAGGAACCAGGGCAGGAGTGGCCCTGGTGGGAGTTTTTATGGGTCATTCTGACCAGACTGCAGCTCCCACTGGTTTATGTAAAGGCCAAGTATGTGGTGGGCAGGATTGGAATGGGCTGCAACACCCATCAGGTTTTATAAAACACAGGGCTGGAGGCAGAACTGACCCAGCAACTACAACTACCAATGTGTGCATAAGCTGATTTGGTTGATGGACTGTGCCAGACCCTGTACTGGCAAACACACAAGAATCAGGTCTGGGATGGCCTCAGATGAGGTTTCTTTGGCAATTCCCTACCAACTAAATTGCTGAACTGAGAACCCTAACTACGGAGAGAATTGCAGGTTCCATGGGCTGACTGTGGGAGTGGATGTATCAGAACTGGACCTCAGTGGCTCAAACGGAGCAGAGGACAGCATATCCAAATGTACATGGAAGATACGGCATTACATTGGAATCCCTAGAAAATATCTGGTACCATGGCAGAGGATGGAGGACTGAACAAATTGATCAACTACCCCAGTCAATCACTGGCAGTGAGATTTGCACAGACAGAGACACTAATATGGACTATAGCAGCCTGTGGATTTGGAGAGAATTCATCATGATTGGAGTGGCAGGTTTGCCAGCAATTCAGGACTGTTGAACTATCAAAACCCCTTGAGAAATTCATGGTGTTGTAAATTTCTATTTTCCTTCCTGCTGTTGATTTTGTATTGTGACTTTTCATTTAAGAGGGATGTGTGGTGACTGTCTAATGGAGATATCATGTCCAGATGTGAGGATGCAGTGCAGTGTGCATCCCTACTTTCAAATAAAAAATGGACTACTAATAAAACTATTAGCTGTATCTTGACAACTGGATGCTGGACTCTGCCACTGATGAACATGTGACTGTTTATGAAGAGGTATGCTACAGTGATAATATAGGGAAATTCAGTGGGGAGGGGAAGATTTGGGGAGAAGATGAAGAAAGAAAAGAAAAGAAAAAAGAGAAAAAAGAGAAGAGAAGAAAAGAGAAGGAGAGAGGAGGGAGGGAGAGAAGAGTAAAAAGAAAAGGAGAGAGGGAGGGAAGAGAAGAGAAGAGAAGAGAAGAGAGGAGAGGAGAGGAGAGGAGAGGAGAGGAGAGGAGAGGAGAGGAGAGGAGAGGAGAGGAGAGGAAAGGAAAGGAAAGGAAAGGAAAGGAAAGGAAAGGAAAGGAAAGGAAAGGAAAGGAAAGGAAAGGAAAGGAAAGGAAAGGAAAGGAAAGGAAAAAGAGATAAGAAAAGAAAGATGGAGGGAGGGAGAATGGAAGGAAGGGAGAGAGAGAGAGGGAGGGAGGACAGAAGGAAGGAAGGAAGGAAGGAAGGAAGGAAAGAAGAAAGGAGGAAAGGAAGGAAGGAAGGAAGGAAGGAAGGAAGGAAGGAAGGAAGGAAGGAAGGAAGGAAGGAAGGAAGGAAGGAAGGAAACTGGGTATTAACATGTATAAGAATAAACTAGACTCCAACTCTCTTCATTTTAAAAAAAAAAGTCTATTCCAAGTGGCTTGAAGATATAAATGCAAGGCTTGAAATTAATAGAAAGAAGCACAAGGAAAATATTTGAGGATGACCCAATGGGTAAGGATTTTCTAGATTAAATTCCAAAAGCAAAAATAGGCAAATAGAATTTCATCATACTAAACAGCTTCTATACATAAAAGAATGCAATCAACTGAGTAAAGAAAGAGACTACAAGATGAGAGGAAGTACTTGCTAGTCAAGCAATACAACTGACAATGGGTCAGTAATATCCAGAATATATAGGGAACTCAAACAACTCAACAGCAAAATAACTATCATCCAACAAAAATTGGGAGTACATATAAACAGGCATTTCTCAAATTAAGGCATGCAAATGGCCACCAGGCATATTAAAAACTGATTAACCAATCACCAGAGTGCAAATCAAGACCATAATCTGTTACCTTACTCTAATAAGATTGGCTATTATAAAAAAGACAAAAGGTAGCAAGTTTTGAGGAGAAATCAGAGAAAAGGGAACCCGTGGTCACAGTTTTTGGGGATGTAAATTTGTACAACTATTGTAGAAAACAGTATGTGTGTTCCTCAAAAGAACTTACAGTAGAAGTACTGCACAATCCAACAATTCCACTGCTGGTATACCTCCAAGGGAAATGAAATCCAACTCACAAAGCGACATCGGCACTCTGACGTTTACAGGCACAACATTCAAAATGACCAGGCAATCGGAACTATCCAAGAGTCCACTCACTGAGGAATGGATTTTAAAAATGCAAATTTACATAATGGATACTATTCAACCATAAAGAGAATGAAATCTCATTAGAACTATAGGCAACTGGATTCATTTAAATAAGCTAAGCATAGAAATACAAGTACCACATGATCCCAGTCATTTGTGAAATCTTCAAAAAATGAATGTGTAACAGTGATCGCATATAAATTAAAATCATACAAAGGTTGTTACAAGTTGCGAGGAAGCAGAGTGTGGAAGGAAGGATGACCAAAACGTTATTAATGGGCATGAGATTATAATTACACAACAGGAAGAAATTCCAGTTGTATTGCACAGTGAAGATACTATAGGAAGATACTATAGGAAATATACTGTATACTTCTTTATAAAATGAAACTAGTAGACAGTATTCAGATGTTTCACTATAAATCAATGCTAAACGTTTGATGAGACAAATGCCATGATTAGACGTTATTGAATGTATACATGTCCAAAAACAACACATGGTACACCACAATATGCACAGTTTAAAAAAACAATTTATTTGTTTTTATTGAAGAGTCAGATTCAGAGAGTAAAGGAGAGACAGAGAGAGAAAGATCTTCCATCTGCTGGTTCACTCCGGAAGTAGCTGCAATGGTTGGTGCTGAGCCAATCTGAAGTCAGTAGCCAGGTCTAGGTCTCCACACAAATGCAGGGTCCCAAGGCATTGGGCTGTCCTCAAATGCCTTTCTAGGCCCAAGCATTAGGCTGGAACAGAAGTGGAGCAGCTGGGATAGGAACCATTGCCTAAATGGGCTTCCCAGAATACAAGGTGAGGATTTTAGTCATTAGTTTACCATGCTGGGTCCCACGATTTTTATATGTCAGATTGTTTAAACAAAAACTTCTTTAGGGCCCGGCGCGGTGGCGCAAGTGGTTAAAGGTCCTCACCTTGCACGCCTGGGATCCCATATGGGCGCCGGTTCTAATCCCTGCAGCCCCACTTCCCTTCCAGCTCCCTGCCTGTGGCCCGGGAAGGCAGTCGAGGACCGCCCACGGCTTTGGGAACCTGCACCCACATGGGAGACCCGGAAGAGGCTCCTGGCTTCGGATCAGCATGGTATCGGCCCGTTGCGCTCACTTTGGGAGTGAATCATCGGACGGAAGATCTTCCTCTGTCTCTCCTCTCTGTATATCTGCCTTTCCAATGAAAAAATAATAAAAATAAATCTTTAAAAAAAAAAACAAAACTTCTTTAAATCATGATAAAAAGGTTTAAGTACTGGTAACCTAAAAGACATTCGCTGTATTGCTTTCAATAATCCTTATCGCATATTCAGGAATTCAGCATAATTAGGAACCAGAAAAATGGGGAAAAAATGGCAGCTGACTTTTGGGGAAGTCAAATTAATATATCTTCTATATAAAATTCCTTTAATTCAATAGCCATAAATACTGAATATTTTCAGTCTTTTGCCAGAGGTATTGAGGAAGAAAAGAAAGAAGGAAAAAAGGGAAGGATGGAGTGCTGAAAGCAGATTAAAATACTTTTTGCCTTCAGAAAATATTATCTGGAGAATATAGAGAAAAACAAACAAGTATAAGAAATTACAAAAGAATTAAGTGCTCAGCAGACATTCACATTCTGGGGGATTATTAAATTCATTAAAAAAATTTCATTTTCACTACATTTCCCTGTTATATACTACTAAATATGAAACCAAGAAATAAATATTTGTATAATGTATAAGATATATATACATATAAGACATATATGTGTGTGTATATATATATACATATATATACATACATTCATATAAAGAGAGATAGTAGCCAGATAGATAAAGATTGTGTATAATAAAACAGTTTTGACCAAATTTACTGATATACCACATAGGTACATTCAGAAATTTCATAATTCAATATCTATTATGTACCTGGAATGTTCAATTATTCTCGTAGAGATTATGAATGGCATAGTAGGGAACTTGACACAGGTTGTAGAATATAAAACCAGGTTTTCAGGTCAGCACATTGGCATAACAGTTTAACTCCCTACCCACTGGCATTGGAATTCAATATCGGCACCAATGTGTGTTCTGGCCACTCCACTTCTGATTCAGCTCTCTGCTTATGGCCTGGGGAAGCAGCAGAAGATGCCTGAAGTCCCTAGTACTCAGCACCCATATAAGAGATCTGGAAGAAGCTCCTGGTATCCTGGCTTCAGATCAGCCCAGCTCTGGTCACTGGGAATGAACCAGCAGATGGAAGATCAATCTCTGTCTCTCTTTGTCTCTCCCCCTCTCTCTCGGTAACTCTGACTTTCCAGGTGAAATAAATAAATGTTAAAAAACAAACACATTTTGTCCTCTTGACCACTTCGCCTCTGCCCAAGTCAGGGCTCTTTCCCCTTCACTGTGCATGTATCAATCAGATCTAGTAATTTGCACATTCACACTTTTCACTTTAGAGAAATGCTAAAACTAAAAAGTCACCCTGACACATGACAATTTAGCAGGAGTGTTGGAATCTTCTCTAAGTGTTGCTACGAGTTCAATATCACCCAGAAATCACATGCTGTTAGGTGCATTCCTCCCCTTGCTACTTGGCTGTATGCAATAATGCAGTGGGTTCTTCTCATGTCCAATTTACTG
Organism: Ochotona curzoniae; assembly: GCF_017591425.1. Classification (NCBI taxonomy): domain Eukaryota; kingdom Metazoa; phylum Chordata; class Mammalia; order Lagomorpha; family Ochotonidae; genus Ochotona; species Ochotona curzoniae. The sequence continues at coordinate 68,030,544 of NW_024466599.1, forward strand.
ATTGCATTTCACCTGTAGGAAATTATATACCTAGAGGGAATTTGCAATAGATAAAGTTAATTTGAGTTATTTTGAACTTTCAACAAGTCTGAGAGATTTTTAGGAAATATGAACACTGTCAACCAAGGATACATGAAGCTGTATATTTTAGCTTGAACTTTTTGAAAGCATGCAAAAAGGCAATTCACATAACTTTCAATATTAGAAAGAACAGCAGTTAAATTATCATCAAGCGTATCACAAAAAGGATGCAAGTACAGACAGTATTCTCTTCACTTAACACAGGTTAAAATACACTCCCATTAAAAAATTGAGTAGGACCCAGCATGGTAGCCTAGTGACTAAAGTCATCTCCTTACAAATGCTGGGATCCCATATAGCCACCAGTTCTTTTCCTGGCAGCCCCACTTCCCATTCAGCTCCCTGCCTGTGGTGTGGGAAAATAATCAAGGATGGCCCAAAAGCCTTGCGACCCTGCGCCCACGTGGGAGAACCAGAAGAAGTTCCTTGCTCCTGCCTTCAGACTGGCTCAGCTCAACCCATTGCAGCCACTTAGAGAGTGAAACAACGGGTAGAAGATCATGCTCTCTGTCTCTCCTCCTCTCTGTATAACCAGATTTCCAATACAAAAATAAATCTTTAAAAAAAATTGAGTAAACCTTAAGTTCTAAAACATACTAAAATAATGCAATGAAATTATCATTATTTTCTTGAACCATCATGTGTGCAGGACTTCAGGTGTGATCATAAATATTTTCACTTGAGAATGTAAAGTTAGCCAAAGGATTTACTCAACATTCATGCTTTATGATATCCACTTGTTTGGCTTAATTTGTTTGTCTTTTATCCAAAAATATGGACACTGTAGATATAAGGTTAAGAACACACAAGCAGACTAACACAGGTATTCTTTAACTCAATATCACTAATGTGATAAAGGAACACAATTGCATTCTCATAGTCAAAATAAAACAATAAACATATCCTGATTAAACACCATTCTATCTATAAAGGAATATACAACAGAGGATTAATATTCAAGATTTACACAGGGTTTCAGAAATTCATCAACAGCAAAACAAACTACTCGATTTGGAAATAAGTGAAAGAAATAAACAGGAATTTTCCAAAAGAACAAATTCAAATGGCTAATAGACATATGAAATAATGTTCAAGCTCCCAAACTTGTAGGGGAACACAAATAAAAACACATTGATGTCCCACAGAAATCCAGTGAGATTGACCTACATTCAGAAACCTGACACAAATACCTGCTGGTGTGGATGTGGGAATAAAGAAAGACATGCTACTCTGCTTATAGTTGGAGTGTATGACAAAGGTATTATAAAGCATGATTATAAAAGAGGGCCAACTAACATAAACAGATGAACACTACTGCAGCATAGCTGAAAATGTTTATTTACTGTTTTAAAGTATATATATTGGGCCTAGCGTGATGGTCTAGTGGCTGAATCCTCATCTTGCTTGTACTGGGATACCACATGGGCACTGGTTTGTGTCTCAGATGTTCTGTTTCCCATCCAGCAACTTGCTTGTGGCCTGGGAGGGCAGTAAAGGATGACCCAAAGCCTTGGAACCACGTACCCATGTGGGAGACCTAAAGGAAACTCCTGGCTCCTTGCTTCAGATTGGTTTGGCTCTGGCCATTGTAGTCACTTGGGAAGATGAACCAGTGGACAGACTATTTTTTCTGTCATTCTTACTCTCTGTAAATAGCCTTGCCAAGAAAAATGAATAAACCTATTTTTAAAAAGTAGATTTGTTTTATTTGAAATTCAAAACAAGAGAGAGAGACAAAAAGGAGAGGAGCAGAGAGGAGAGGTGAGAGGAGGAGAGAGGACTGGAGAGGAGGAGAGGGGAGGGAGGGAGAAAGGGAGAGAGAAACACCTAAAAGAGAAGGGAAGGGAAGGAAGAAATTCAGTTCATTTACAGAGAGAAAAAAAGTATCATTCCCCTATTTTCTAGTTCACTTTTCAAATCCCCTCCATAGTGAGGGCTGGATCAACCTAACCCTAGGGGCTAATGCCTCACTCCAGGGTTTCCTTATGGGTGGCAGGGGCTCAAGTATGTGAGCCACCGCTTGGTGCCTTGCAAGAACACACATTATTAGGAAGCTGGGATGAGGTAAAGAGCCAGGTCTTAGATTCAGGCACTCTGATAAGATACACCAGCAACCCAAAACTGGGAGCAGACCTGGGGACTCCCTTACTGAGTTGTTGTCCCCACTGGTGACTGTGGGAGCTGGGACTGGGAATAGGCCAACCTGGGGGCAGGTCAGGCTGGTCTAGACTAATCCACTCACTAGTGCACACAAGAGCCAGAATGGAAATAGGCCAGCCAGGCTAGGCGACAGCAACATCTGGCAAGTGCCAGGACTGGTTGGGAGTCATGTCAGGTTGCAACACAGCACCCTCTGTTAGTCCCAAGATTAGAGGTTAGAAGCATCCCTGGCAGGAGATCTGTGGAATCCTCTGCTAAGCTGTACTTCCTACTGGTGAGGACAAGAACCAGGGCTTGATGTGGGTCAGGCTGAGCAAGGTTGGTGGGGGTCACCCTAACTAGGCTGCAGCACCCACTTATATGCATAAGGACTAGGTCTGTGGTGGGTTGGCTGTGTTGGGCTGCACCACCTGTTCTTTGCATCAGAGTCGGGGATGAGGCAGAACTACCAGGCAGCTGCACCCACTAGTAAATGTGTTGGCTGGTGCTGTTGATGATCTGAACTTGCCTCTCACTGGCCAGAACACACAATAGTCAAGTCTGAGGTCATCCCAGACTTGGGATGGATCCCAGGTGAGGTTCACTGGGGCATTCCCCAACTACCCTGCTGGACCTGGACCGTAATAACAATGAAAATCACAAGATAAGTGGTCCAACATTGGAATACATTTACTGGGACTGATCTCCTCAATTACCAATGTCTGTCCAGTGGACAGCATGCCCAGATGCACAGTTAGGACAGTTGGGACAGGATGGCCAGTTCAGTAGCAAGTAAAAGTACAAGAAAATTATGTCTGCAAAACGTGATGCAGCCAGGGAAGGAAAGCATGGGGTACCAAGGGAAAGCGGGGAATGAGGGAAATGCCATCTTCTTGGAACTGCACCCATGTGAAGCACAAAATATGTTCCCTCCCTTTTAATACACCTTTAAATAAGATATTTTGGAAAACCAACAATTAAGTCTCTATAAATTCCGCCTTTTTAATTTCTTTGCTATATTTGACAGTAAATTGAAATTACAATTGAAAATTATAATTACCTTTAGGTGATGGCTGGAAATGTACATATATAACTATTTAAAAGTGTTATTAGTGAACAATGAAACTACATTAAGAGTTAATTACATGGTTATTTCCAGATGAACCTCTTACAATTACAAAAAAGCATAACTAAATATTTGTTAAAGAAAATAAAGTGAAATTTCCAAAATGATTTAACCTTAGAAAATGAAAGAGCAAAAAAATGTGAGATTTAGGCAAACAAAAGTAACAGAGCAGTAGAATTAAGTATATTATACTAATAATATACACATATTAAATGGTAATAAAAATACCCAGATTAAAATTTTCCGGTTATATAAAAGCATTATTTTTTTTGTTAATCAGACAATACATTTAAACTTAAGGGACAGAAAAGGACAAAGCTGTGTACACCTATTCTCTTCTTTACCATGGATAGGCAGTTAAAATATCTATTTCCAAAACAAACCAAAAACAAAAATATAAAACTGGATCTCTAATTTTGCTTTGCTTTTTTGTGTGTTTTTACTTCTCATGATAGAGTTCCATAAGCTCAGGAATTTCCTCTCCCACCCTTCCCTATCCCCTCTTCCCTTCTGTTCCCCACATATTATTGCAACAGTATAGTCCTTCAACAACTCAAAAATCCACCATTCTGCTGTTGAAGTGTATCCTGACACTATAGGTACAGACATTAGCAGAAAGTTCAGAATCCTTTTGACATGATCTATTTAACAATTTCACTTTGGAGTCCAGATGCATATTGCAAATGCTTTCATATCCATATTCTTGGTATATCCACCTCCATTATACAGTTCCTTTGCATTTTTGTATACACATGCTTACGTGTATGTGGTTCTGGCACAGAGCTCAATTGGCTAATCTTCTAATTCCAAGCGCCAGGACCCCATAGGGGGATCAGTTTGGGTCCTGTCTGCCCCACTTCCCACCCAACTCACTGCTTTTTGCCTGAGAAAGCAGTCAAGGATGGCCCAAGGCCTTAAGACCCTGCACCCACATGGGAGACCCAGAAAAAGCTCCTGGCCCCTGTCTGCAGGGATTAGAACTGTCACCCATATGGGATCCTGGCGCATTCAAGGCAAGGACTTTAGCTGCTAGGCCACCATGCCAGGCCCACCATTTGGCACTGTAAGACTTACTTTTGTATCAGACAAGCCTGAGCTGGATTTTCAATTATTCCTACTTTATTTTCTTAGTAATCGGCTGACGTCAGACAAAGACTTATGCTACTCACGTGCAACGACTGCAATAGACACTGAGCATTCAAGTTACATGGATAGTGTTAATGGCAGAAATGCCTATAATATAAAATATGTATAAATAATATACAATTAAATGCTTATAATACAAATAAGAGACAATGAAAGGATCGATGATTGTTCTTTGCAGTATGTTGTCTTTCCTGTTAACCTATCTAACACAGCAATCCAAAACAGATAAATTAAGGACAAAAATACTTGAACTTGATCACTGGTTAATAATATTCAATCTGAGCAATGTGAATGCATGATGAGCAGCTTAAAATTAAAGTGAAAGATAACAGTGACAATATATAATATATTTAAACAGGCTATACACACGTATATAATTGAAAGGAAGTTCTAGGTTATTTTGTCTTGATTTCCAAAATCACTGAAAGTGATAAAATGACTAAAGCTGAAATTTCTTTTTTTTTTTAGTTTTTTTAATATGCTTTTTTGAAGGATTTATTTTTATTACAAAGTCAGATATACAGAGAGGAGGAGAGATAGAGAGAAATGGAGCTGCCGGGATTAGAACCTGCAAGCATATCCTGGTTCATTCAAGGCAAGGACCTTAGCCACTAGGTCACACCGCCAGGCCCTAAAGCTGAGATTTCTAAACAAAGAGAAAGGATGGATTTACAAATGAAAAATGATGTAAAATTATCATAATTTGGTGACCCAAACTCAATATCTTCAAGATAAAAATATAATCAGCACAAGCATAAATGGAATCAAAATATGCATCTGTGTAACCAAATAATTCATTTTCATGAAGTTATATAGAATTTTAAAGCCCATGTACAAAACTCTTTAGTTTGTTACTGAGAGGTTGGCTAAAGCCTGCAATTATGCTTTTAATAAAATTCATCGATATGATTAGAAACACATCTTTCAAAATGTCTACATCTGAAACTACACAGACTAGATTAAGTACACCCTAAATGTTTAGACCAAAGTGTATGGTTTTACACAAGAGTTCTTCACGAAAATTTGTGAAAAACGAAATTAAATTACTCTTTGATTCAGAAAGATTTTGAGATCCATGTAATTGAGGAAATCTTCATAAACTTTATACAAACATGACTCACTCATGAATTATGAAATACTGTGCAGGGATTTCAAAATTTTTGCACCAAAATAGTTTTGTATTTTAATCATACATATTTATGGGACACAGTATGATAACTTTACATATGTGTTCACATGTTGTGATTAAATTATATCTGTCACCACTACCACTTCTTTAAACATTTGTTCTGGAATTTTTAATCTAACAGATTCTCTTTTTGGAAGAACTTACTGACATGAACTTTTAGAAATGGTTTCTGATTAACTTACATTTCTGTGGGATACAGTGTGATATTTGCACAGTGAGAAAAAGAAGCTTTAGGAGAAACCAGCCCCTCCAACATCTTCACCCCATGCTGCCAGCGCCTGGAGGATGAGAAACGAGTCCTACCTCCTGAGCTACCCAACCAGTAGTACTTGGCTGTGCCAGCCCCAGCAAGTAAACAGAAATCTCATCTTGGAATTGGGTGGGGGCAGTAGACACAAACAACTTAGCCAATGTAATAAAGCAAGATACCAGGAGAACTAAGCTGGAATGCCAGTACTTAGAAACCAGTCTCATTTTAAGTATAAACATATGAAACAGAGAAAAAAAAAAGAAATGGATAGTATGCTGAATTGCAGGAAAAAAAGCTCACCATGGAACCTCTGTAAACTCCCCCTACAAACACGTAAAGAGCAATCTAAAACATCTATATTGAAAAGGCTGACACTTTACACAAGCGTTAGAGACAAATTTGTGAAATAAATTAGTTTGGGATTTTCATTTATATCCTTCAATAACTAGTCAATTATAAGTATATAAAACAATGAACATTCTTTGGGAGAAATATTTTCTGTAGACTATGAGAACAGATATGGCTGCTTTATTAACTGAATATAAAAAAGTAACTAGAAAAGTAATTGAATAGCCAGGAGGAAGAGGCAGAAGGGATGATAAAGTGATTAAAATAAATCTTTAACATAGTAGAAGCTTAAAGTGTGAATTCAGAATTAGGAATCTAAATGTTAAGTACCCCAGTACAAATAACAAAACAAGAAATCAATTGTAGCCAAGAATCACTCCTTCTGGAGTTAGTTTTGGAAGTGGAAGAAAACTGGCCACAATAAGAACTTCTGCAGTAGGTTTGCGGTATGTGTGTGTGTGAGAAAGGGAGGGGAGATCTCCAAGGAATCTCCATACTGTTTTCCATAATGGTTAAACTAGTTTACATTCCTAACAATAGAGGACGAGGGTACTTTAACCTTGGTTTTAGTCCTTGTTCACACTCCAGCAGAAATACGATCTTTTGGTACTATGCTTGGTGACACATTATGTTGATGAATATGGAATAGATTAAAATAATGACTGCAAATAATGTGGAGAGGGAAGGGAGAGACGATTATTTATGAGGAAGTAGAAGAGCAAGGGAGGTGAGATTGCCTTCCTGGACCTTTACTCATTGAATGCTGAAAATCTGTTCTCCTTCATTAGTAAAAATGTTTAAAAGGAAAAATGCAAGAGAAGAAACCCTTGAATAAGGAGTGTTCCTGGACTTCATCTTCCTCATTGCAAACCCACCAGCAGCAATGATACAGTCTCTTGACACATATTAAAACAGAAAATTAAGCAAAAATAAGACTAAGTAGCAAAAATAATTCTGTTTCATAAGGACACCAGGGTAATCAAGCCCAAACTTGCCTGAAGTTTTGCTAAGGCAGAGAACCACACTCCTCAGCCTTGATGTCACTGCTGACAGCCTTTCTCCTCTTGCGAAAAAAAAAATGTGAAACACTTTGCATATTATAGTAGAATATCTGTCCTCTAAAGTGGAAGATATTTCATTTGTCCAAAAATTTCATTTCTCTGCTATAAATTCTATTCCAAGCCCTCCCATCATTTTGAAATAAAGAATCTATTTTGTTTTTCCCTTAACTATGAAGGTATAGAGAATTCACAATTTTTTCTCTCTAAAAAGGAAACCATGGGGCCCAGTGCGGTAGCCTAGTGCCTAAAGTCCTCACCTCGCATTCACTGGAATCCTATATGCACACTGGTTCATGCTCCAGCAGCCCTACATCCCATCCAGCTCCTTGCTGTGGCTTGGGAAAGCAGTGGAGGATGGCCCAACTGTGAAGGAGAGCTGGAGGAAGCTCCTGGCTCTGGATCTGCTCAGCTTGGCTGGTGCAGCCACTTGAGGAGTGAGTCAGCAGTGACTGGAGAATTTTTCTCTTTCCCTCTCTCTGTGGATCTTACTTTCTAATAAATAAATAAATAAATCTTTAAAAAAGGAAATAATAATCAAATAACACAAAAATTGATCTCTTTAAAAATACTGACTACCTGCAAAATGGTTTCTTGAAAATTACGTGTCGAAACACAAAGTATAATAGTATAACATTGATAAGTTTTCTGTTATAAACTTATTAAATATAAAACCTCTTTTTATACCATTTACTTTCCTGGAATACCTTGTATATGCAGTGGAATCATAGTTACTACATTTCAATGTCATGACTGTTTTCACCAAAGTAATATACAATACATCTTGTATTTACAGCATCCTAATTTTAATAATAAAGGAAAAATATGCAGATTACTTTCACAAGGAATTTGAAAAGGTAATGAGCCCATTGTGTCTTTATTAATAAGTTGAAGCTGTCAATAAGCAGTAAAAGTTTGGTTCATGGCAAAAGATCACAAAATATCTATTTTTTTTGTTTGGCCTTGATGCATAAGAAAAACATAGCATGCATTGTCCTGCCATAATTCACTGTAATACAACGATCTGAGCAGTACATTTTCCACAGGGACACTGCCATTTGGCTCTCCCTTTCTGAAGCACTGCCAATTTAATTGAACTGTTTGGAAGGCTTCACTCCATTACTTTCAAAACCACCAAGTTTATGTGATCCAAAGTCATTTAGAAACACCTTAGTGCCAGCTGGAAATTTTAGATACAGAATATGTTTTGGAAGTGGCGAAGCCTCTTAAAGGATGGCATTTTCTAAAATTCTAACAGCACTAAAATTTGAAAAGCCTCTACTGTGGCAACTCTCTGAGTAGCTAAGGCATCATGCAATGACAAGTCACCAAAATTGGCAGACACCAATGCTCTAACCAGTCTGGCTAACGTGAGAGACAGGACACTCCTGAAGACTGGGACTGTGGATTTAGATACAAATTCTAAAACTGTCTCTAATAGAAACCACTTTGGCAATCCCTGGCTAGAATGAAAAACATCCATCAAAGGCAACAAGCAAAACAAGTAGCCTCTTTTTGTTCCTTATAACAACCAAATTTTCATATATCCCCCAAGTTACTGGTTTCTTACTAGATTCTCCAACCCATCCCCAGCACATTTGTTTTATGCAATTTTTGGATGTTTTGTGAATCAATTAGTCTTATATCTATGCAAGTTATACACCTCTGATTTAGACATATGAACCATAGAATAGACATTGCTTCTGCAACTTGGAACTTAAAGAAAAAAATATCAACTGGGTCACCTCACTGTATCTGTTCATGAAAGCTAGAAACCAGTCACACAGTTTCTTGATTTTGCTGAAGCAAAGGTAACACAGTATCAGATTAATTACAAGACTTCTATAAATATCAGGGGGTTTTGCAGCATGCTCCATTCCCTTAATCATTCACCTAAGAAGAAACTCTGTTTTCAGATGTGCAAAGTGCAAAGAACTTCTAGCTCATCATATAAAAAGTTTAATGTAGGTTATAGTTTCAAGTTGAGAAAACATGACAATATTCCTTAAGGGAGATTTATTACCTTTTTGAGTTACTTCTATTGATTTTTCTTGGCTACATACCTATGTTTCCTGCTGTACCACAATATTCTATTTTCTATTTGGATACTTATATTTTCCATCTACCAACTACTAACTCAAGTCTTTAATAAATTTTTAATGGATTTCTAGGGTGACCTTAACAAACCATGCTTTGTTTCCTGCTTTAAGATGAACACTCCTTTCAAGTAAACTCCAGAGAAAGGAGGCAAGGTCAGCTTCTCCATTTCTAATACAAATAGGAAAGTAAATTGCAGGTTTTAACTACAAATAAATTTAGATTCTACACTTTTACCTAAAAAACAATGCCTTTATATAGACACTATTGGCTTTAAAATACTATTAAATAATTTGACTTCAATGGCAAGGTAGTATAAATAAATTAAAACTGAATATGCTTGTATACATTAAAAAAGCTATTTCTGAATTAAAGATAAGGATGAGACAAAACAAACAATACTTACGCAGGGCATGGCACACATGTAGTGCTTCTCAAGCACTGTTAAGCATATAGAAATAATTGTAGAGGAAATTTTTAAGCAAAAATATGCTGAGAAGAGAGAATAGCTTTTTGGCTGCCAAAAAGTCTAATCCAAATTTTAAACATACTAAAATAAAATATATTGTATAGAAATTTTCGCAATGTCTCAAGATAATAAATATTCACAACGACACTGGTGACCTTAAAGCACTTCATTGACAATATACTATTGTGAATCTCCTTTTTGCGCCTTTGTTAAACCAATGGTTGAGAATGGAACTCTGGGCCCAGCAGAGTAGCCTAGCAGCTAAAGTCCTTGCTTTGCAAGTGCCAGGATCCCATATGGGTGCTGGTTCTAATCCCAGAGGTCCTGCTTTCCATCCAGCTCCCTGCTTGTGACATGGGAAAGCAGCCAAGGGCGGCCCAAAGCCTTGGAAACATGTACCCACATGGGAGACGCAAAAGAAGCTCCTGGCTCCTGCCTTTGGATCAGATCAGCTCAGCTCTGGCAGTTGCAGTCACGTGGAGAACGAACCAGTGGACAAAAGATCTTCCTCTCTGTCCTCCTCTCTGTATATCTCATTTTCCAATAAAAACAATTAAAAAAAAAAAAGAATGTTACACTACTGCAGTTTTAATGATCTGAGATTCACATGGGTGAAATGGTCATTTTTTTCTATTCAATTATTGTATATAGTCCTTGTTTATATTCCCACTAAATTAACTTTTTTGTGCTTTAGTTGTTAAGTTTTTTCTGTGAGTTATTAAATATTTTATTGTAGTGCACGTCAAAAATACAACATCTTCAAAGTTAAAGACAAAAATGAGAAAGGAAGCAGGATGGAAGGGAGGGAGAGACAAGGGGAATATCATTGTATTCTTAGAATAGTATCTACAAGTCACACTGAATCTGTTCAACGCTAATTAAAAATCAAAGGGAAAAAGACTCTAAGAAGTACCTTTTAGTAAGAAAACAAAATGGCCATTTTATGACCCCCAAGCTCACTATGAATTGGTTTTCACACTTAGTTCTCTGAAGAGCTGCAGTTTGATAGATATCAAGAGACTTTTTCACATGGACTCTCATTTCAGCCAGTAGCCTATATTTACATTTCAAAACTAATTTGAAGTTCTGCCTTTCTCCTTAAGAGCCCATGTTATATTAAATTTATAATACTTTGGAAATATTTTATATGCATAGAAGCCCAAGATAAATACTTGTGTTCGGACAAACTTAAACAATCTTCACATATTGCTGGGTTTATTTCATATTTAAAAAACAAATCACGGGCCCAGCGACGTGGCCTAGCAGCTAAAGTCCTCACCTTGAACCTGCCAAGATCCCATATGGGCACCAGTTCTAATCCTGGCAGCTCCACTTCCCATGTAGCTCCCTGCTTGTGGCCTGGGAAAGCAGTTGAGGATGGCCCAAGGCTTTGGGACCCTGCACCCATGTGGGATACCCGGAAGGGGTTCCAGGATCCTGACTCTGGATCAGCGCAGTACCAGCCATTGCGGTCACTTGGGGACTGAATCATCGGAAGGAAGATCTTCCTCTCTGTATATCTGACTTTCCAATAAATAAATAAAACTTAAAAAAAAAAGCAAATCACGTAAAAAAAAAAAAACTTTTACAAATATATCTTGTGTGACCCTCACACATCCTATCTTTTCACCTTTGTCGCCAAAACCAAAACCAATCAATATATTTTTGTTTGAATCATTTCTCTGCATTCATAGTTATCCTCATCGATGCCTACTTTAAAGTAATACTTACAGAGTAACATTTAATCAACTTTAAAATACATATAAATGATTATGCACTTCCTGCCACTTTCTGTAACTCACTTCCTGATTCCTGAAATTTGCCTGGGTGGTACATATAGCTCCACTTAATCCATTTTAACTGCTGAAGAACAACAACAAAAATGCTGCAATGAGGTGTGTGTGGTGGAGACATGTGGGAGAGCTTCTCTAGGGTATAAATCAAGACATGAAATTACTGGGCTGGAAGGAAGGGGCCTCTCCCATCATCAGCATTCCAAAGGGACTGAATCATTTTATATGCACACCAATAGTGCATATATGTCTCCATTGTTCACTTTCTTGACAACCCTTAGTATAAGGCATTATGCTTTCTGCCAGTCTGGTGGGAATTATATTTCATGGTGGTTTCATTTGCATTTGCCTAATTACTAGTAAGGCTGAGTGCCTTTGCTTAGCATTTGGCAATTTAGAATCTTTTCTTTGTGAGTTTGTGTTATATGTGTTTTTTTCTATCGCATTTCTGCTTTGTTTTACTTGTTTTATTTTTACTTTCTATATCCTGACACAAATCATTCAAATCTCCCCAAAGTGGGGCTTATCCTGTAATGTTATTTATAGTCATACAGACATTTTTAGTGCTAATATAGTCGAATTTATGAACATTATCGTTTATGGTTGTGCTTCCTGTTTCTAGTCTAAACAATTTTTCCCTGCTGTGGGATCATAAAAATAATCTATATTGTCTTCTAAAAGCCTTAAAATTCTGGTTTTCACATAGGTGTTTTTAGTGTTTGGGTAAAATAGGTTTGTATCTATGAGACAGAAATCTTGGCACATTTTTCATTCATGTAGATAATCTTCGCCCCAAAACCATATTTTAAATACCCTACTTCCCCCTGACTTATATTGCCACCTCTGTCTCTTGACATATTTTCAAACTAGAGTGGTTCATTGCAGGAGTCCCTGTTACTTCCCTTTATTTTATTTAATTCTTGAAACAAAACCACACTCTTTCATACTGCTGAATTGCTATATTTTATAATTAGCTTTGCTGTCTTATCATGTTCTACCTCAAAACTGCTTTACTTACACTTGACCCCTTTACAACAAATGCTCTACTGGGTTGATAAAAATTGCAATAAACTCATAGGTTAATTAAGTTTTTAATATGTATATAACATGACAGTACATGGCAGTTTTTTTATTAATTCAGATTTTAAAGTTTCTTCAATAACATACTATATATGATCTCAGTGAAAGTCTAAAACACTTTTGTTGGATTGATTTGTAGTATTTAGATTTTTTTATTCTATGGATTTTGGAAAGATTATATAGCATAATATGCAATAGAATTTTAAATATATGTTTAGATCATGCTTGCGAATTTTCTTAGGTAGACATCTAAACTGCTCTAATGTATAATAAAATGTCTCCAACTGCCTTTTTGGATTTTCCAAATTTTCTAGTACTTCTCTCCTCCAGGGAGAGGATTTTTGACTTTGTTCACTTTTTTCCCTCAGTGCACAGACCTATACCAAATGGCTTATAAATATTAAATAAATAATTACTGAAAACAATCATTTATATTCTTGAATTATTTTTAAGAATGTCCCTATGTATTCCTACATATGATTTTTGCTTAAGTTTTATTTCTATGACATTAATTTTTATATAACAACTTTAACTCATTTCACCTGATAAAATCTATTTTATTGCTTTGTGTTCAAACTTTCTGTGTAAATTTACTTTTAGGTCTTTTTCTTGTAAAATGGCATGATATTTTCCAATCATATCTGCTCATTTAATTCAATGTATTGATATTTACCTTACTGATTTTTATCAACCTAATTTGGCCTCCATTTATTAAATTTACATTTGTTTTATTTACTGTTTACACTTCTTCCATTGAAATTAATAAAATTATATTCTCATTTTGCTGCCAAATGCCACAAAGAATAAATTATTGATATTAAGTACAATCATATCTATATACCGTCACCACTATGGTTCATCCAGGACTTCTGACATCATGCAAAATTTAAACTCTATACCAGTCAAACACAAACTCCTCTTTCCCCTCATTCCTGCTCTGGAAATCATTATTTTACATTCTGTCTGTTAATCTGACTATTTATATAACTCATACAAATGTAATCATACAATATTGTATGTGACTGGTTATTTCACTAATAATCTCTTCAAGACTGGTTCATTTATGTTGTAGCATGTGTTAAAATTTCCTTCCTTTTTAGGGAGGAATAATATTTCATTGTCTATATATATATCACACTTTGCTTATCCATTCATCTACTGATAAACATAAGGTTGCTTCCACCTTTTCATTATTATGAATAATACTACTAAAATATGATGTACAAATACCATGTAAGACTCTGATTCCATTATTTGTGGAATACCCCCAGAAATGGCATCACCGGATCATATGATAATTGTATTTTGACTATTCTGAGGAATCACCCTACTATCTCCCATAGTAGTTAAACATTTACAACCCCATTAGAACCCCATTAGAATATTATTTTTTCCATATCCTCACCAACATTTTTAAACAGTAGCTCTCTTAGTGAGTCTGAAGTATTAATTCTTACATTTTAACACTCAGCCTAAATACACTTTCTATAGCAAGTAATACTATCCTAAATTTTCATCTCATCCTCAAAACTATACAGATCCAACAGCAATTTACCATTTAAGATTATTTTGCTTCCTTTACTTCTTGTCCACTGTCATATTTTAAAGCATATTTTTATAACATCATGGATTTTACATTATTATGCTTTGTGTTTACATTTTTTCTTGTAGTTTCAATAGTTAGAGAATTCCATCATTGTGGGTCTGAAAATTTTTTCCAGAAATAACACAGCTGAAAAAATAATTCTAGGCTGAACATTGTATTATTGCAATGGTTGGAAGGTACTGTTTTCTTTTCTGTAGTGTCTGCTTGTGTTACAAAGTCATGTGTTCACCTATGTGATACATATTTGAAATCAATCTTTGTTTTAAAGGTGGAGAGCCAGAAAGACATCTTCCATTATTTTTCCACTCCTCCAATGACCACATAGACACACTGGACCAGGCCGAAGCCAGGAACCCAGAACTCCATCCAGCTCTCCCAGGTAGGTGGTAGCGGCCCAAGCACTTGGACGATCTTCTGCTTTCCCAGTCACAGCTTGCAAGTGGTGGCTTAACCCCCAGTGCCTCAGTGCTGGCCCGTGAAAAAAAAAATCTCTTATCCTTCTGGTATCTTTCCCTAAAATTAGCATTCCAAAGTTTTTCATCAATCTGTCAGATTATATATTTATTTTATTCATCCTTTTAATCTTATGACTCACAAATTTAATTCTGGAAATCGGTGGATTTTCTTGTTCAAATATTGATGTTCTACAGTTCCTGTCATTCTCCTTCAAAGATCCTTCAGTCTATATCTTACATTTTCTAATCACTCAGTACTATTTTTTGTCCCCATGAACTCATTTGAATGAATATTTCAGTACTATCTTCTGGTTCATAATCTTCCTTACATATGTAGTTAAGAGTTTATCTAAACTACTGCATTTAAAAATGTTTCGATGGCTATATTTTTCATTTTCTTATACTTAATATAAATAAATATTGTAAGATATACAGAAAGAGAAAAAAAGCAAGACAGAAGACGGAAGGAAGATTGGTTCTTTTGTCATTTTTTTTTTTTGTCTTTCTTCCCCAAACACTGAGAGTATTTTAACTTGTTAACTCCAAATATTCAGGAACTTTAGATCTTCCAAGGGAGTTTGGATGATTCTTTCCTTTGAAACAATGAAAAATCGAAACACCAGTAAAAGGACTAGAGAATAACTTAGTTCAGTCCTGGGTGGGAGGCTGTGTTGGTCATCCCAGTTCTGTAAGTCCGTTTACTTATATCCTGAAATGGACTGGGTGTTTGCACTTTCCAAAAATTCCTTTGTTAAAATTCTTAACTCTAGTGTGATGCCAAGTCTTTGGAAGCTAAATTAGATAATGAGGATAGAGCCCTAATGAATAAGACTATTGTCCTTATGCAAGGAGTTCAAGGTCTCCCTCTGTCACAAAAAAAATGTGAAGGATCTACAACCCTTAAAGACAGCCCTCTGAGGAACCATTCCCGCCCCCTGATCTCAAATGTTAAGCCTCCAAAAATCAGAAAAATACATTTCTGTTACTGATAACACAAGTAGGCTACTAGTTGTTAGGTACAGCAATCCAAACTTACTAACACAAAACCAACCTTCCACATAGTGACAGCCTTTTATTTTGCTTGTTCTCTGCCAGTCTTCTTTGGGAAGCAACTTACAGAGTCCTAACATGAATTCTAGCAAGGAATCCCCAGGGCCCTGCCTTCTCTGCTGTCCCCAAAGTCCCTCAAGCACTTTGATCCTCTTTTCCACTTCAAGGGCAAAACAAAACCACAACTTTCTGCTTGAGGTCCCAGACTGGCAGGTGTGTGGTACAGCCACATTGACCATTCTCGATTCCTCCTCTGTTCTAAATCTGTGAAAATTCACAGGGCACAATGCAATAGCCTAGTGGTAAATTCCTTGATGAGCCATTGTACCAGGCCCTATTTTATATTTTTAGACCAGTGGTGCATTTTCTTATTTTATGTTCACACAATTTGCTCCTGCATTTATAGTAGATTGGATACTTATTGCTGAGAACATAATGAGAAATGCTGTCCAATTCTCTAATATGCAAACACCTAAATTATTCCACTTCTATATCGTTACTATACAAGAAAACAAGCTAGTGAGTTAACTTTGACCTGAGTTATTAGTAAATTCTGTGATCAGTTATCTTTTCCAAAGTTTGTATAGAAGAGTTACAAATAATGTAAGTTCTCTTTTACAATAACTAAAAACTGTACAGTAAGTATTATTTAGTGTGACAGGAATTTTGAAGGGATTTCTTGGTATTGCATCTCCCAAACACTGACATTCTTTAGAGCGTGGTTCTTTTCACTAAACTTCTGTCTGCTTTCTGAAAAAGTACTCACTTCATTCTGAAAAAGTACCTGCATTTAAAAATGCAAGTGCCCAAATCTGGGTCTTGAGCTTCCTTTTTCTCCTACTTGTTTGTTTGTATATGCTGGTCCATTTTAAACCTAATGACCTTGATAAAACAAGACAGTCTAAAGTCAATGAATAAGTAAGATGTCTCAGAACTCTTCCACGCATATTTCAACACTCTCTGTAATCCTTTTCCTAGTTTCAACCAAACTGAAAGTATCTCACAATCACCCTCTACAATATCACACCCTTCCAGTATCTGTATCTTACATCTATAGTTTCATAAGTGCTCACTCAAGATTTTCTAATGAAATTACATTAATTTTTTAATCAAAATCAAGTCAAATTCAGGAAGACTCAGCACATGTAATATGATAAAAGAGAAATTCCTCAAATGGTTGTAATCATTAGAGTTTTTAAAAGTATGTTTTTTGCATTAGAAATTCTGTTTTTAAAACACTTTAAAAATATGATAAAATGAGTAAGTCCTGGAGCTTAAAATGTTCACAATCTCTAGAAGATATAAAAACAGTTTTATATACGACTAGTAGTAATAATAGTATCAATATCTAACACTGGGAACATTTTTACCAAAAGATTACTTTAAGAACTGTACATGGAATATCCTATTAAATTTTTGGAAGGATTTATTTATTTAGTTATTTATTCATTCATTCATTCATTCATTCATTCATTCAGTAGTGTGAAAGGGAAAAGAAGAAAGAGAGGAAAGTGAGGGAGAGAAACTCTTCCATGTGCTGGTTCATTGCCCAAATGGCCAAATAGTCACAACAGTAAGGTCTGGACAAGGTCACATCCAGGAACTTCAACCTCATCTCCCAAATAGATGACAGAGGCTCAAATGTGTGGACAATCTTCTAGGTATATAAGCAGGCAGCTGGATCTGAAGCAGAGAAGATGAAATTTGAGCCAGTACTCCAAATGGGATACTGGCTTTTAAGTAGCAACCTAACCCCATACAACAATACTAGACTCTTTAATAGGCATAAGGACAATATTAGCCTTATTCATTAATTAGAACCAATCTGAAATTGTACAACACTTGGAAAATCTCATGTCCATCTTTAAACTCAGAATGTGTCACTATTTAGGCCTTTTTAGATCTATTTACTGAAGGTGAAATCCTGCTTGATTCGGATGGGCTCTATTTCTACAACTGCTATGCTTACAAAGGAACCAAAATCACAGACACAAACCAAGGAACACAATGGTTTCCATAAACTGTCAAATGCTAGGGGGAAAAAAAAGGAAAAGAGGGGCCCACCATGTGACCTAGCAGCTAAAGTCCTCGTCTTGAATACACCGGGATCCCATATGGGCACCAGTTCTAATCCCGGCAGCTCCACTTCCACCCAGCTCCCTGCTTGTGGCCTGGGAAAACAGTCGAGGATGCCCCAATGCTTTGGGATCCTGCACCTGTGTGGGAGACCTGGAGGAGATTCCTGGCTCCTGGCTTCGGATTGGCACAGCACTGGCCTTTGTGGTCACTTGGTGAATGAATCGTCAGATGGAAGATCTTCCTCTCTATCTTTCCCTCTTATCTATATATCTGACTTTATAATAAAAAGAAATAAATCTTTAAAAAAAAAAAAGAAAAAAATCCTCCCAAGCATTTGGTAAAGACAGCATAGACTGACAGCATCTGAATTTCAGATTTTTACCACCCAGAACTATGTGAGAATGCATTTCTGTCACTTTAAGATATAAAATTTGCTGTAGCTTGTTATGACAGCCTTAGGAAATAAATACAGAGAAGTACTCTTCTTCATTCTATTCTTTAGATGGAAAAACTGAAGTTCAAGAAGATCAGGTAATTCTTCCAAGATCAGATGGCTTTGTAGCCAAAAGTACCCAGAAAGCCTAAACTTAAAGCCAGGTAGTGGTGTGTGTGTGGACATGGGTGTGGGGGGAGGGGAGTGTATGAGAAACAGTCAGACAGAAATGTACAAACATAAATGTGCATATATGAATGCACAGATAAATATATGACATAGCTATATATACAAACATGCATAATTACAAGTCATCAAAAATTCTACAGAATTATCTACCATAGAATCAGACAAATTTCTGAAGGACTATATCATCAAAGTATTTTTATTCTTTTTAATCAAGGAGGTAAATTTGTGAGGGACCTTAGATTTTGATAGAATTAAATGAAATGAATATATTTAGATGGTGGAAATGAATAATGGATCACATGATAAAATGTTAAACCGTGGGCCCGGCGCAGGGGCGCAAGTGGTTAAGGTCCTCGCCTTGCACGCCCGGGATCCCATATGGGCACTGGTTCTAATCCCGGCAGCCCCGCTTCCCTTCCAGCTCCCTGCCTGTGGCCTGGGAAAGAAGTCGAGGACAGCCCAAAGCTTTGGGACCCTGCACCTGCGTGGGAGACCCAGAAGAATCTCCTGGCTTCGGATCGGCATAGTATCGGCCCGTTGTGCTCACTTGGGGAGTGAATCATAGGAGGGAAGATCTTCCTCTCTGTCTCTCCTCTCTGTATATCCGCCTTTCCAATGAAAAAATAATAAAAATAAATCTTTAAAAAAAAATGTTAAACCGTAACCTAAGATTCCGGTGCCTAATGTTGGAGTGCCAGCTTGAGTCTTCGCTGCTCCACCTTCGATCCAACCACTGCTATTACACCTGGGAAGGCAGTGGATTCTGGCCCAAGCTCTTGTCACCTACACAGGAGACCTGGAAGGAGTTCCAGTCTTCTGACTTCAGCCTAGCCCAGACTTAGCTTACAACAGTCATTTGCTATCCTTCCCCTCCTCATTCTTTGTCACTTTACTCTGCCTTTCGCTGTTACCATAATCAATGTAAAGGAAAAAAGAACTTCATGCATGGAGTTTACTCTAGAGGTTTCCTTCTTCCAACTCCTCAAAATCTTTTGGAACTAACATTTAAGAGAAAAAAGGGAAAATATCTTGTCATCCCTGAACTAGGGGCTCTGGAGGGAAGAATTTGAAGGTAATGTCCATGTACTCCTGATAAAACAGTCAATATTCACTTTGTAATTTAGAATTTCACAGCCATAATTTGGTCTCAAATATCAGTCTAAATGACAGACCCATCACTCAAACTCCTTATGTGCATATGTCTGACATTCAAGTCAGTCTAGAAAAGAAAGGTTCACATTTGCTCAATTTGTAAAGGTCATATTTAATAGATACCTTATTAAATGATAAACTACCTTAAAGAAACAATACCAAACAAAAATTTTATGTTCTAATTATTGTCTTAATTATGAAAGTATAAGAATGGCTCAGTGGCTAAATCCTCATCTTACTAATACAGGAGTCCCATATGGGTGCTGGTTCGTGTCCTGGCTACTCCACTTCCCAGCCAGCGCCCTGCTTATGCCCTGAGAAAGCAGTAGAAGATGGCCTATGGGTTTGGGATCTTGCAACCACATCAGAAACCCAGAGGAAGCTCTTGGCTCCTGGCTTCAGCTAAGCTTAGCTCCAACTGCTGCAGCCACTTGGGGAGTGAACCAGTGGATGGAAAATCTTTCTGTCTTTCCTTTTCTCTATAAATTTGCCTTTCTGACAAAAACAAATTAAAATCCTTAAGAAAAAAAAACAAAGTATAAGCATCCACCAGAATCTGAAAAATAACTTTTACATTTACATGTCTTGATTTCTACAAATTTATTTTGAAAAGCAGTCAGTCAGAAAGCCAAACCAATACTAAAGATGAAAATTCATAAACAACCTCATAGCAAGTTCATTATCACTACTATTTAGAATTTGGGAACCTAAAAGTTAACTTTACATCTATTGGAAAAATTATAAGCAGGATAAAAACATTTTTTTTAAGTCAAACATAGCCAGATTCTACTGATGATTCATGGACTTACTAGTCCTAAACTTTTAGGCCACTTACTCAAGACTCTTGCTCATTGGTAAATCTTAGGTCATTTATCTAATAAGGTGACTGCTAGACTTAATAATATGTGATTTTGTAACTTCTACAGGACCAGGTATAGTAAGTGGTAGTGTCTGCAACTTCAGAAAGCAGAGAAGACCTGAGAGAGAAAGAGAAGTGTGAACAAACAGCACTTTCAAGCAGGGCTGTGTTTTTGTTTGTTTGTTTGATTTTCTTCAAAGAAATGACTTCACACATGGCTGATGAACGACAGTCACTGCGGAACTGAATACCAGCTCAGCCCTCACATGTGATTTGACTAAGTTAATGAAGGAAGAAAAATCGAAAAGAACTAAAATACAAAGAGAAAAAGGGAGAGACATAAAAACAAGAAAGAAGATGAGAGCTACATTATTCAACTCAGACACATGTAAAACAACATAAGAGCTTCAAAAAGTTCATGGGTGGTGTGTTATTACAAAAAACCTATGCATTGATTATTTTCAACCAAATAAATACCTTTTAATTCCGTTCTTTTTAATATTTTTAAGCATCCTTTTAATATAATAAACTAGAAGAGCCGTGCTGCCTATCAATACTAGCAAATTTAGATTGAGCCAAATATCATTCCAAAGGCTAAACTGGATAAATGTGCACAAAACACTACATTAGGTTCAATTTTAAGCTTATAAAATGAATGTGAGGAAAACTGCAAAGCTGAGTATTCAAATCCATCATCCCTTAAAATGAATTCACAAATGTATCAATCTTTTGACTTATAGTTAAATCTCAGATCAGGGAAAAACATTGGAAGAACATCAGTTTCCCTGGTTGGATTCTTATCGTCTCTCCTGTTAAAAAAAAAAATGTAGCCTTTACGAAATTACATGGAAACTCAAGCAAAATCATAACTCATCCAACAATGGAGACTAAAAGTTGTGTTCAGGATCAGATTTAGCGATATAAATGCATGAACCCTATATCAGAGTACCAAAGATTAATCCTCCTCCTTTCCCATCCCGTCCATCCCCTCATCTCCTCTCCTTCCCTCTTCTCCCTCTTCTCTTCTCTCTCTCTCCCCTCTTATTCTCCCTTTTATCCTGTCCTTTAATTCTCTTTTATATAAATAAATTCACACAAATTAGCCATAATTTAAAAGTACACTCAGACTAGTTTGAAAAGGATCAAAGAAATAAAGACTGTCATTTATAATTTCTCAGAAAACTTAGGTTCCTGTGACAATACATGCTAAATACCACACTGCCCTTAACCAGTGAATTTTCCACACAAACTGATTACTTTTCAGTCACTGGACTCTAAATGAATGCTTATTATCTCAGAATATTGAAACATTTATGACTTAGGCAACAGCTGCAACTCATAGATGATTTTCAAATGAACTAAATACAGAGTTGGGGAAACAAATTATGAACACATGCAAATACACACACAAAATTCAACTCACCAGGTTTTAGATGATACTTGATTTTTCTAAAACATTTCCTTTAATTGTTTCTCATTTATTTAATGAATTGTATCTAATTTTCTAAGCTACTTGCCATTACACTGGTTCATGTCATGTAATTTCACAATAAACAAGAAAAAATATTAGGTCATTATATTAATTAGAGCCAAGCTTCTTGTGTAACAGCCATTCTTTTTTTTTTGTAATTAACCCCTGTTTGTGACTATGAAGTTTTCTTCTGGAATCATATTTAAGTATAATCATTCACAAAATACAATTTACATGGAGACATTCAGAAAGGGAATTTCAGATCATGCTCTTAACAGCACACATACTTAGAAACTCTTATTAACAGAAAATCAGCTTCAAATGTAAAATAGGGGAAAAGCCAATTGAACTCACTATTTATCTGTTCCAATTTTATGTCTTCTAGAATCTTTAGAGTCAATATTTAGAATTCATTCACAAATTACTACTGCAATCAATATTTGTGAAAAATGATTCTAAGTGTTCCACAGGATAAAACTGCCAAAGGTATAAGGCAAATCTTTCCATCAGTCAGGAACTTACATTCTGCTAAAAAAAAAAATACCTAATGAAAACAATGAAATTATTGCTTGCAACAATAAACTTGTATATGCAGTGGTGGGGTTGGGGAGACAATTAAAAGGATGCTTGGAAGGAGATACAGATATAAATACACAGAAGTGGCCACAATGGATATGGAAAGGAACTACCCTTGAGATGAATCTTGAAAAACAAGAAATTTCCTTTGGTGTGAAACACAGGGGGAGCATAGACAAAATGAGCTTTACGGAAGATAAAGGAACTAAGCATGAAATTGGATTCACTTAGTGGCTGATTTGAAAAAGCTGATTTAAAGGTATAATACAATAAAAAGCTGGATATTGCAGACAATAAGAGATCATGGATGACCTGATATGATACTGAAAAATTTGGAGCTTTGTATGATTTTTTTTTAAGATTTATTTTACTTTTATTACAAGCGCAGAACTACAGAGAAGAGAGGCAGAAAGGAAGATCTTCCATCTGCTGGTTCATTCCCCTAAGTGGCCGCAACGGCTGGACCTGAGCCGATCCAAAGCCAGGAGCCAAGAGCTTCTTCCAGGTCTCCCATGTGGGTGTAGGGTCCCAAGGTTTTGGGCCATCCTCTACTGCTTTCCCAGGCCACAAGCAGGGAGCTGGATGAAAGTGGAGTAACCAGAACACAAACAAATATCCATGTGGGATCCTGGTGACTGCAAGCGAAAGATTTAGTTACTAGGTTTTGGTGTCAAGTTCACTCTAGAGGATTTTTAAAAGATGGATAATAAATCATATTTTTATTTTTTAAAAGCTTTCTATAGTTATCCTGAAGAGTATTTCTTCAAAAAAAAAAATAGACTAGTAGATGAAACAGTGCTATAACACTGAAATAACAAATTGAGAGGGGCTGCAGTCAAACACAGGGAACAGGATAGAATTTGTTAACACGCCTATTTGACTGAGTGCCTGTTCTGCTTTTGACTCTAGCTTCCTGCTAACACACACAGCCTGGAAGACTGAAATGGTGCCTCAAGTACTTGGGTTCTTGTTACCTACATGGGCAATCCAGATGGAGCTCCCAACGGATGGCTTAGGTTTGGCCCATTACTAATTGTTGTGGGCATTTGGGGGTGAACCAACAGAATGAAGATCTCAATCTGTCTTTTTCTCTTTCAAAAAAAAAATATATAAAAAAATAATCCAGTGAGAAAAGGCAACTTGTAGGAATACAGAGAGGAAACAGACCAGAGAAAGTAAACTGTTATCTGTTAACAGAAAGTTCTTCTGTTAAGGCAGAATAAAAACCTAAACTTAGGGCTTCCATTTAAAATATCCACACAAATAGGGAAAAGAACAGAAATAGAGAGAGACAAAGGAAATTTTCAAATTTTAACTTCTTAAATTTGAAGTTCCTGTATACATCAACGGCCTGAAGAAAACTGGCACTTAACACTTAGTGCATCTCAATGTTTTTTATATATCTGTGAAACAAAGGTGAGATTCAGACACTCTCTCAAGTTCACTTAAATATCAACAAAACAATTCTAGGTAGAACTTGCAGAGACAGTCATGATATCTTGGAGGAAATGTATCCTTTGTAAAGGAAGAGACACAGAAACACTGCAAAAGCTAGATTTTAGTGTTAACTACAGACCAAATGAGATCAAAATCCTGACTTTTGTACTTGCCAGATTATTCAGCTCTGTAAGATAAGGGAAACAATAAAAAATTTGGATTAGTTAGAGTAAGTATGTTGGATCATGTACATTAAGTATCAGTTCAGTGATTTCTCCTTTCTAAAAATACTGTCTAAATTTTAATCATTGTGATCAGTTTACACTTTTTAATCCATACTTGGCTTTCCGATGACGTCGGCACACAGAACATGTAAATGCTTATTGGTTTGTAGTTTCTTAAGGATTCATTTATGTATTTTGAAAGAGTTACACAGAAAGAGTAACAGAGAAAGAGGGCTTTTATCCACTGTTTCAATCCTCTGAATGGTGTCAGGAGTTACAGCCAGGTCTTTTTGTGGGTTTGAGGGCCCGAAGACTTGGGCATCTCCTACTTTTCCT
The DNA here is from genome assembly GCF_017591425.1 of Ochotona curzoniae. Taxonomy (NCBI): domain Eukaryota; kingdom Metazoa; phylum Chordata; class Mammalia; order Lagomorpha; family Ochotonidae; genus Ochotona; species Ochotona curzoniae. Next base: position 68,055,187 of record NW_024466599.1, read on the forward strand.
GGGTCATTAGCTGCATCCAACTGGAGCAGCCAGGACATGAACCAGTATCCATGTGGGATGCTGGCATCTGGAGGTGGCTGGTTAACCCACTGCATCGCAGCACAGGTCCCAGAATTGTCATAACCACAGGAAGGAAAAAGTTGACCTATGGCATGAGTAAAAAGAACAGATAATATATAGATCACTCCCATTATTCTATTTTTACCTTGGAGTTTTTCATGGAACTCCAATTGCTTTAAGTTAGAAAAACAAACAAAAATAATTTTCAGCCAGACATATTCCAAAGGCACTCTGAATTTCCATTGTTTTCTTTTTCTTTATCCCTAAGTAAAAGGAAGTATTCTTGAGGAGGTTAGTGTGATATTCTTAAATAACTTTCTAGTTACAGCTTTTTATTAAATACAAGATGGGAATCACTTCTATTTATTCTTTACACAGAGCTTCTGCAAACATTCCTTCCCCCTACAAAAAGAGGGAAAAAGATGTTCGGCAATGAAAGGAGAGCAAATTCATAAGTTCAACAAAATAAGCCAATCATCGAAGTGCTAGAGACCTTCACTGAGACGTCCTCAAGAAAGCTCCATCTGGCTCAGAGAGCTTTCCTATTACTCCAGCTTGAGCTTTTCTTTACCAGCTGGTCTACCTTTCTTGGTCCATGAAGGTAGAAAATCAAAGGATCTTTATTTACCACCAACGAGTGACTTTAAAAGGGTAGCATATGGGATGCAAACTGGAGTTCAAACATTTCACTTGGATAAATTTTTGTTAGTTTTTAAGTCTTAGGTACAACAAATTTATGCTATGTTAGGCCACAGCATTAATTTACCTAGTCATTTTTAATTTCTTTGTAACTAAGTGATGATCATAAATTTTCACTGATGAGGAATGTGAGTTACATTAACATAATATATTGAAAATGGGTGTTATTTCTGTTTTACCCATCTCCATTTAATAAAATCATGGTCCAGTGGTAAACCATTATAAATCCTCGGTCCTTGGCCTTTAGGAGATGGTGATTTACAGCTCTGTCTTTACATTCTGGTACCTGCCTCCCAGAATTCTTAACAACCACTTCAGATCTTCTGATTCCCACTTGCAGGAACTCTTAGAGGAAACACTTGTAATGTTGAGACCTATATTTATATGTGGCTATTTGTTATTCACTTACAAGAAACATTAGTTCTGAGGACACGAAGAGAAGTTCCAGCAAAAGCATATGGACATCAGGAAATTATGTTGCCTTTTTGATCATGAACAAATCATCTGCAAGTGTCTCTGGAGACATGAAATTGGCCCTAGACCACATTTTCAAAGAGAATTGATGGAGCATTAAAGCCAAAAGCATCTGGGATCAACTAGAAAACCCAATCAGCTTATCTTTGCATGAACTATGACAGACACCAAATGTAACTCCAAAAAGCATCAAAGCAATTGCCTGTGGATTCTGCCAATAGAGGAAAATGCTGCCAGTAAAATGGAGCATTCCTAACCTAGCAGCTGGAGCCACAAACTGATTTTTAAATGTGAGCAAAAACTAGGAGTACAAGGCAATGGAAAACAGTGTTGGAATCCCAAAATGGAAATATCCCACAAAAATATGCTTGTTATTCATGTTACAAATCTTGCTCGCCAGACTGTTGCTATAGACAGCATTAAGTTCATCATTCTTTGTTAGAATGTTGGTTTCAGTTCCTGATGCTCTGCTTTTGATCTATCTTCCTGCTATTGCACCTGGGACGGCAACCGATGACAGCCTGAATCCTTAAATCCTGCCATCTGTATGAGAGACCTGGATGGAGTTCCTGACTTCTGGATTTGACCTGGACCAGAACTGACTGCTGCAGCCGTTGGAGCAGTGAACTACTAGTACATTGCATTCTCCTTCTCACCTCATCCTACCTCCAACTCAACCCACCTTCCAACCATATCTCAAAGGGTTCTCCAGGCATCTTCTGAAACATTTTAGTAAACTCTATAGAATCCCAAAGATTAAAAAACAACATGTCTTTTTATACCAGAACATGCATAAGACTGAATGTTTACTTTCTAAATTACTGAATTAATCTAATCTCTACCCATAAGGAATAGTACCTAAAGGTAAACAATTTACCAGGTATGAAGATGAGCAGAGAGGACAGAGAAAATGTTAACTCTCGATCAAGACAACACTTTCATAAAAATCACATTGATGTAGCTTTCTGAGCAGTGATGACACATCCAGATTAAACTTCTAAGATTAACAATGAAGCTTTGTCACAATGATATGTTAAAAGCTAGTCAATTCATCAATGTGTAGTAAGTGATACTAAACAATGTTATTGTTAGCACTTCAGGATAACAGTATAGTTCAGTGATAGGTTTATATAAAAACAGACTGAACAGTTTGACAATTTTCTGGCTTAACTAAATCCATCCACTACTTCCCAGCATATTCTTCACTTAGCCAATGATTATTTATTCCTGAATTTAAGCTTTTCACTCCTGTTCATTAGCCTGAGAGGAATATTATGTTTTGCTGCCAGATGTAGCAAAACATCAGTTTGAAAAGCAACTGATTGAGAAGTTCAAATGAGAACACTATGTACTTACATAAATCTCTAGAGTAAAGAGCAGAAAGGCTACTGAACAAAGCAGGCTGGGAACAGGACAGAGAGCTTCAGGAGACATGCAACTTCATTAAAATTAATTGGGCCTATGATGGTGGTGAAATCTCTACGTAATATTCCTTGAGTTTCCTAGGAAGGCACATAGAAAGCATGCTTTACCAAAGGTGAAAGTCACAGCATTTAACAACAAAAGAGGAAACACGCCCAGCACTCACCATTGTTAGTTTCCTTTGTATTTCTGGTATACATGAAAAAGGAGTTATTTAGATAATATGAACTGTGCTCATTATGTTTCAAGAATCTCAAGAAACATTCAAATCTCTTTTATTTTTTACTAGCTTCCTCTGTGACTTAAGATAGAGGAGTCAATATAGAGGAACTTCATGAAATTGTACTCAGGATTTAAGACATCATAATAAAGCCAACATTAAAAGTCAGACATATTCAGTGCTACAACTATAAACTTACATCTACATGTATCAAGTAGAAGAAATCTGTAGTGTCAAGGTTGTATTGATCCACACAATGGAAAAACTTTACAAAAATAATCACTGAACAGCCAGCCTGGGCCAAGCTCTCCTTGAATGGCCTTTTTGATCACCACATTGAAAACCCCTAACTATAATGAATATCATTCCATTAATGGGAGCCTTTAGATTAATACCTATTTGCAAGAATTAGATATTCCCAACAACAATAAACATAAGCACTACACTGCCTCACCACAAGGAAAATACAGGAAGGAAACTACTGCTTTTCTTTGTGATACAAATACATTTATGTAACAAACATCCTACCGGGGTCACTGAATGTTTAGTGGTAGAAGTGGTAGAAACCCCATCTTTTCTGCTTCCTTTTTGAGAAAGAATTGCTCAGACTGCTATAAAAACCTCTCACTAGCCCTATTACTCATAGATACTCAGAACTGAGCTGCCTGTGTCAAATCTGATGAGATATGACACCCTGAAATGGGCTGACCATGTGCTGTGATACATTCATGCCTTCTGAGTTCCATGATGTGACCAGAAAAGAACTAGGGTCAATGTCACTGGGCTTTCTCTGTCTCTGAAATGAACAAATTAGGGGAAGTGAGAGGTGTAAGAGGGAATTAAAGCTCAATACAGAGACAATCACACCACATAGAAAATTAGTAGGAAAATAAAATGGCTGGACCTAAAGCCATGAAGAATGACCAGTGAGAATAGCATTAATATCACTGCAATGTTTGCCCTCCTGCTCTCCTTAAACTACACAGCACTTGTAAGAAATGGCTTGCTTGTATATAGAAAGGATATTGATAGAGTCTTTGAGTGCTGCATCTGGAGACTACCTAGTCCTTGGGCTTCAGAATGCTTTTCTAAGGTTTCAAGAGTTTCCTTTTCAGATTCCCTTGCAGATAAGTTTTAGTTGATGGCCAAGCCTTGGTTATGACAGTCTCATAGTTTACACTGATACAAGTGAATGACAGTATGTATTGCTGTCTTAATAGCAGATATCTTCTCACAGTGAAAGAACTCGTAATTGCTGAAGAAGTGGATGAGGCAGAACTCTGATGAAGAATTATAAAGTTTATATAATTTTCTCATCTACCTCCCTGACATTTAGAAAAGATCAGTCAAAAGAATCATTGATTTTCTATTGTATTCTAAGTGTGTATGAATATAATTTGAAAAGCAGACTTGCAGAGAGAAGGAGAGGTGGAGACAGAAATTTTTCCTCTGCTGGTTCACACCCCAAATGACCACAATGGCCAGAGCTGAGCTGATCTGAAGCCAGGAGCCAGGAGCTTCCTCCAGGTCTCCCATGTGGGCATAGGGATCCAAGAACTTGATCCAAGTTCTGAGCTTTCCCAGACCTTAATAAGAAGGGAGCTGAAGCACAAGCAGAGCAACCGTGACACAGACGTTCATATGGTATGCCAGCACATCAGACAGAGAACTAGTGTGTTATGCCATCCCACTGGTCTCTTGAAAGTGACTTTCTAGAAAGACTGATTTACCAGTGCTTATTTACAAAAATAAATAAATAAATAACATTTGTTTCTTTTGCTAAAACTTGCTATTTTCAACATACCACATTATTAAAATCATTTATCTCCCTCCTGGATTTGAAGATTCTACACTGCCCTATTTGTACTTGATTTTGGTTCATCTTTCTAACCAAGAATGTCAAAGAAATATTTCTCTCCCTTGGACTATGTTTGCATATGATCCTGAAATTAGTCAGGTTAATGGTTCCTTTTCCAAGCTGAAGCTTTCACCTTGAAGATTTTAGATACAGACAACTGACCTATTGATATTGTCTTCCCATCATTTCAGGTAAACTAATAAAAATCTCACCTTGGCTTCACTACCTTCAGGTACTTCCAACGTACTATTTAGGATATCCTCAACTTCACAACACTCATAAATCAATCTGTGACATCCAAAAGTAAAATATTCCTGGACTACACATCTGGCAATCACACATTTCATGTCACTGTCCTCTAGCTGGTAATTCCTTGTCCAACTTATCTGTGAGGTACACTGGAAGTAGAATGGTTGACTTTAGCTACAGAAAGTATATCTGGTTATATTAGTAAATAGTTGAAAAATCTATCATACAAATTAATATGAAAGAAATCTCATTGATTTATTTTTAAGGTGTAATCATTGCTGTAAAAGGGAAAGAAAAAATATATCTAATTGATATCTTCGTATTATTGTGATTTTGGGAAAACGTACTTTAAACCCACTTCATTAATCAAAACTCTCATACAAACATACACAAAATATTCTTTCCTGTGTGTTGTTTGCAATAATGAAATACACAAAAAGCACACTGTAGAGTGTTCAAATACTTTGAAATAATAAATAAAAATTTGTTTTCATCACAAATTTTAAGATAGACCATTTCTCCATAGGAATCAAATACAGTCTGATCAGCAAAGTTGGCAAATGTTTCCAAAATAGAAAAGCAAATGAAAGATGAAAGCACATTTAAAATTAGAGGTTTCCTGTTTAATTATAAAAGCTTTCCTTTTCGCTTACAAATCACTAATATCCCAAGCCACAACAGTGTCCAAGCACAGCAATTTACTCTGACCATCCCCTTCGCTCAAATTATATTTTTGTTTTAAAAGTTATATATGCATAGCAAGTCCATGAAATACTCAGCAATGTAGATGGGCTGACAAAGAATATGTGATAAGCCTCCATTACTCTTCAGTGGTTACATTGGAAATAAACTCTATTGAATGAATCACTGGATATTTTGTCAGTTGAAATGTTGGCCTTTGCCCAAACTGGTGAAGTATATCTTCCATTAACTACAACACTTTGTAGGAACCAAATGTGAAATTCACTTCTCAAGAACACATGCTTATATTTCATCAACTAACAAGGGAAAGATGACTCTATAAGTCTCTAGGATCTCCAGGAGCTTACTGGATATTTTTAATAGAATGAAGGCAACTGCATTAACATGTTATCCATAAATGAAACCAAAATTTCTGATTAAAGAAGCTAATATGTTATTGATCATTTACATGTGTCAGACTATGCAAAGCACTTAACACACTTCTGTCCTCAATGCTATAATGGAAGTAGCCATAGATAGATAGATAGATAGATAGATAGATAGATAGATAGATAGATAGACAGACATAGATATAGATAGATATAGTATGGATATAAATATATATATAGTATGGGTATGAAAATTAGTATTCTTATGAAAAAGCAATCTTTCATAAAAATAAGTATCACATTTTGTTGAGATTTGCATGCAGTCATTTCTTTAGGTTACAACATTTTTTCCTCCAAGAAATTAAACATTGTTCAAATGGACATCATGACACTTGAGTTTGAATTTTTGCTTTACTGATAGCTAAGAGAGACATTGGGAAATTATGCCTTACCTTAATTTCATATCCATTCATAAAGTGAAAAATGTAGTAATGCCTACTTCACAGAGGTGAAGACCAACTGATTTAAAATGCACAAAAGCCTTTGAAAATAACTAAGAAATGGAATATTTCCAGCAATTATTCTTTATAGACTCCTCTTTCTGTCACTTGTAAATTGATACAATCAAGAGTGGTTCAACTATAATTTCATGGCATTCTCACAATTAAGCACTTTTTGAATTTCTGCCTTGCTTTGAATTAGTCATGACCTTCATGACTAATTCAGGAGTGGTCCCAAGAAAAGTCAGACTCAGTAACAATTAATTAACACCAGGTCAATTTCAGCAAAGTGACAAGACATGAAACAAATCAAGGCCATTGGCCACTGAGCTATCACTGAACTCTTAGAACTGTATACACCATTCCTTATTTTTTGTTAATCCACCTAGTAAATACCATGTAGTTGCCATTGTACTAATAGCATTGAAAGAGTGGTAACAACAACAACAACAACAACAAAAGCTATTCCTTCCTATTCCTTCTTTTCTTTTACATGGCAGTATAGAAAAGTCCTTATTAGGGCCAGCATTGTGACAGAATGAGTGAAGCCACCTCTGTTCTAGCTCCCTGCTGGGAAACCAGTAGGAGATGGCCTAAGTACTAGGGCCTGTGTGTCTACATGGAAGAAGCTTCTGGTCTTGAACTGATCCAGTCCTGCCTACTTCTGTGGCTATTTAGGAAGCAAACCAGATGGAAGCTCATTCTACCTCTATCTCTCCTTCCCTCTCCCTCTCCTTCCAGCCCTCCTTCTTACTTTTCCTAAGTCTGCTTTTCAAATAAATAGGTTTTCAAGTAAACACATCAGAAAAGAATATAATCTCAGACAATAAAAAAGAGAATAACCCAGTTTTAGTCCTACCCAGATACAGTTACTAAAGTCATTTGGGGAGTAAACTGGAAAAATCAACATTTCTCTCTCTGTCTCTTTCTTTCTCTCTTTCTCTCTCTCTCCATCGTTCCTTTCTTCCCTCCCTCCTTCTCTTCTTTATGTCTCCCTCCTTCCTTCTTTGTCATTCTGGCTTTCAAATGAAAAAAAAGTGTATTAACTGAGTATATGCTATATGCTTAAAGATGTCATCAGTACTACAAGAAATTTAACACGAGTATTAAATCCTAACTAGGCAGGAAAACAGTACAATTATAGCAAAACAATATATCATGTCTGGTGACATTAAAACATGTAAGAATTCAATTTAGAAAAAGATAAATGAGTTCTTACAAGAGCTTATCTGGAACAGGGCTTGTATACAATATTCTTAGTAATTTGAAAAACATTCATAAATTTAGTCATTTTATCAATAGAATCAAATCAATCAGTATCAACACTGTGTGCAGGAGGACTTTAGTAAGAATTCAATTTATTCTGCAAGTTACTTTGTGGAAAAAAAGAACATATGTAAACTTGGCCCACTACTGGATAGAATGGTGATGAGGCCAAAAAACAAACAACATGCCATTCAATTAAAAAAACAAACCAACAAAAAGAATACCAAGGTCAACCATTCTTGCTTTTTCTGTTCAGGTACAACTTGGCCAACCTAGAAAGCTTTATCATTTCATCATGTTTCTGTCCCTTCGTGAGGAGAGGAATCAAGGCCCCTCAGGGGTCTCTATAATCAGAGGATGACAAGCATGGGCAGAGTTCTACCCACACACTCAGCTCTGCCTCCGTGCAGCTCAGAGAGGCCAGGCTCCTGCCAGTGGGGCTCCCCTGCCTCCCCTCAGCTTCCCTGGACTCCAGCAGGCCTGGCCAGAAATTTGTTTGAATATTCAGGGCCATCTGAGAAAATAACTGAGAGCATATTTCTTAGAGAAATATTACTCACATTTGTGATCCTCACTATCTCTTCTGTTACTGCAAAAACAAAGGCCACAGCTATTTACCTGATTGTCGGCTTCCTCTCTAAGCTGATTTTATCTTTGCCCTCAACTTTAAACCAAATATTAGAGGAAATGGACCACAAATGACTTGGCTTAAAGGTGAACCTGAGATACAAAATGGTTCAGCTGACAAGAAGAATTTGCCCACAGAATCCCTTGCATTACACATTACAGTTTTGAAATAGATGCCCTGCAATTTATGCAAGCACCAATTTCTCTTTGACACTTTCTACCAAAAGGCAGGATACACTCTATGTTCTCTTCCCCTTGTGCCCATCATTCCTCAAGCAGGCTGTCAATATTAATTTGATTAAGGAAAGGACTGGCTCCCTTGCCTGTCTGCTTTCATTCCTTCAAATGGAGCACCTTGCCTCCAAGTTCCTGTAGGAGTAGAGGCCCCAAACACAGTGTCCCTGTCAGAGACTCACCAGCCAGGCATGCATCCCACCCATGCACAAGATTAAAACCAAAACTGACTCTCCCAAGTATATCAGAGCAGTTGTGGAAACACACTGAGGCATCATAGGGAAAACGAAAACCTGAAGAAAACACATTTCACACTTCAGAGGGACAATTATGAGCGTCTCTAGATAATCACCATGAGAAAACTTCTCTACCACATGGACTAGTAAGTCCTTGCAGTTCCTTTTTTGTTTGCTAGAACACACATTTTATTCAGACATCTTCCCTTTCTTCTTGGTGCTCTCCAAGCCACCATTAGCAAATATGCCTAGGAATTCCCTCTCATTCCTGGGAAGACTCCACTGCAGTCTCCAAAGGTGTTCTAAGCTGTGGCTTTCAGTGGGATGTTTTTTGTTTTATTTTTTCCTTCCTTCTATATTTGGAAACCTGGAAAGCCATTGCTGGCATGCACTGGGGCCTCTCCAAGCAGTCAGGTCATATTTCAGCTTAGTAAGAACACCTTTGATGAAGCCAGCCTTCTCTTCATCCACTATTACAATCCAAGGAAAAAAAAAAAGTCTTTCTTGTTGGAATGGTTAATGGCTGTGAGCAGATGCTCCAGTGAGAGCTGCCCCCTCTGACTAGTTCTTAGATCAGAGAAAGAAAGAATATGGAAAATTGGTTCCAGAGAGAGAAAAAAGTCAGAAAGTTCATCATCTTTCACAGTGACCCTTCTAGCACTTGGCGCCTTGCTTAGCAATGCATACAATTCACGCACACATACTCCCACATAACCCACCCATGTAAGTTTGATATTAAATGCAACAGGCAGTTGCAAATTCTCCTACATTCAACGGGATTTTAAAACTTAATTATAAAATGAAAGCAAAGTAACATAACAACCAGCCCCTATTTTTTTTCATGAGAAAGAATCCCTGTAAGACATCTATGCTGGTAAGTTGTACAGTTACAATTAAAGAAAAAATCATATAGGACAAGACAATCCGACAGGAGCTGATTTTATTCTGACTGTATCACCAGCAAAAGAATACTGACCAAATATGAATACTTAGCTCTGCTCAAACAAAAGGAAGGGTGGCTTCCAAATTCATAAGAGAACCAGTAAAATATTGCAGAACACCAGTGAGGAGGCTGAGCAATGGGATGTGTCCCCAGCACATGGACTCACTCTTGAGTTTGAAAGGGCTTTTATCTTCCTTCATGGGGCACTTAGGAAAGACAGGCCCCTTTCCACCCTCAGACACTGGGAGATAGTAATAGTCTCTCCCTCATTGTCACCTTTCAAAAAAATGATACATTCAGGACCAAACTCTACCTCAAGTTTAGTCAAGCTGAGGTGAAAATCAAGTCATAGTTCCCATCTTTTTCTGCAGGACTCATCTCTGCCAGCCACTATGGTCCCTTGTTTCAGCAAAAAGAAAACACACTTGGACCCAATTTAAGCCACAATCCCTGTGATTTTCTTTTATTTTTATGGGTTATGTCAACTTTGCATAGCTAAAATTCCTCTTATCCCTCTAAGTTATTAACAAACTTGTTATCTTGATTTTGTTAACATCCTCTTCACTTCAGCACTACAGTGTTTAGAACAATTTGTAAACATTCTCTGGCTGATTAAAAAATTTGCAGTCACAAGACGACCTCAGGCTGCATGGTCAGTGTCAGAATTTAAGTAACATCAGGAATAAAATAATTTATTTTTTATTAGGCAATTTTAGGGATCATTATCTATAATTTTAAATATAATTAATTAGCAACTGATATTTTGGGTCCAAGACAGCTATGTGAAAGACTCAGATAGAGTTCCTGACTCCTAGTGTCAGTCTGGCATAGTCCAGCCATTGTAGGCATTTGAGGGGAGAGTCAAGGATAGTCAGATTGCTTGCTTCTTCTGTGTCTCTCATAGTCTCCTGTCACCCCTACAATCTCAGTGCATTTCAAGCAAAGGAATAAATCTTATTAGCATACAGATTACAGTACTTGCAATGTATTCAAACTTCTATTCAATTAAGCCATAAAAATGGATACTATGGGCCATGGGCCACATCTGTCTAAGGCATGTTTTTGTAAAGTACATATTAATAAAGGCTTATAAAATAAGAAAATAAAAATGATGGGGCCGCACTGCACCACAGTAGGATAAGCTTCTGCCTGTGGTCCCGTCATCTCATCAGGGTGCCAATTTGTGTCTTGGCTGCTCCAGTTCTAATTCAGCTCCCTGCTAATATTATGTGAAAGCAGCAGAGGATAGACCAAGTCCTTGGACCCCTAAAGTCACGTGAGACTCTCAAAGAAGCTCTAGGTTCCTGAATTGCAACTGGCCCAGTTGCGGCCATTGTGGTCATTTAGGGAATGAAATAATACATGGAAGATCTGTCTCAGTTTCACTCTGTAACTCTGCATTTCAAGAAAAAATAAAATAAATCGTATTAAAAGGAAACTTAAAACAAAAAACGAGGATGATTAGTTACAGAGAAGAGTACATGACCTTTTCTATCTGACGCTGGTCTTTGACAATGCTCTAGATGTTACAGCAGAGCGATCTATAGTGATATAGTGCTAATGCCAATGCCAAATATCTTGGAGTGCTAAAGTGTTTTAAACAGGTGGTACTAAATGCCCTCAATCATTTTTACATAGTCTTAATTCAAAACATTTGAAATAACACCAGAGGAAATGTTGAGACACAGACAAAAAATAAAAGCATACACACATATATATCTCCAAGAAGCTGTAGTAAGAAGCCAGAATGGGAGTTGAAGCTTGGTGCACAATGTGGGAGGCAAGAATCTCAACCACTAGGTTAAACTGAATGCTTGTTCCCTTTGAAACTTACAATCCGCATGAGCAAACCCCATAAAACTTATACAAGCTGAAGACAACAACCAAATACATAGGAAGAGACAAAGGGCATGTAAAATCAGAAAGCAGCTATGGTCAGATGGGAAGCAGTGCATTATTTTAAGCACAATCACAGAACATATATAAAAAAGAAAGTTTCCACACTGATGAAAGGAGACAAGGAGATAATAAAAGAGAGAAGCAATCAAAGTGCCAGTTCCATAAATAGGGAGAAAGAAACTGAAATTATAAAAATTCCTATAGCCTGATAATAATGTAAGTGAAAATGAAAGCTTTGGGAAGCTTTTTCAATAGTTTAGAAAGGTTTTCCACAGAAACATTAATATTTGTTAATGCATCTAAATAACATTTATTGATAATGAGAAATCAACTATGGGGCTAAGGACATACATTAGTTCAAAAATACTTATAGTAATCCTATGAGATATGAAACATGAAATATGTTAGCAACAATCCTTTATAAATGAGATCTCCCTGTTCAGAGAAAGGGAATGAGTGTAGGGGTTAAATGAAAATCTCCTTCTCTCTAGTTTGTCTTAGCCACCTCTTACTCAAAAGGAACTTGGCAGAGAATAAGGAGAACATCAGAACAGAAATAACAATACTTTCAAGGAAAAAATGCTAACACTAATAGTTCTTAGGAATGAAGGTTTGTGAAAAAATATCTCCCTTTTGAAGGTAGGGATAAGAGGTTGATGAGGAATAGAATGGCACACCTAGCCAAGTAATATAAGGGAAAGATTAATACACCTCTATTTGTAAAATCAGACTCTTGTAAAGGCCACAGATTTTTCTTTTCCTGAATAATAAAAGGGCAAGAGGCAACACATGAGTGGAGGTGTCAGTCATCATTCTCGCTCCTGTCATATGCAATTACTTGTATCTTTCCCCTTTATTTTCTAACACAAAAGGAAAAGCAATGTTTCCAAAGGCATATAAAATACAACTGATCAATCAAGCCTTAGACAAATATTTGGGTTCCAGAATGTTTATAGCATGTGGCTTTATGTTTTTAAATTACCATATGCTTTCACTGTAAACAGGGACGGCTTCATTTGCTGAATGCATTGATACATTATGCTGACTGTCTTTGACATCATATTGAGTCTGATACTTAAGGGGAAAACTAACCTCAAAAATATTCCCAACCTTGACTGACCTGTTTTGGAGACAGATGTTGTTTACATTTTACCACCTACTGTTGCTATGCTATCTTTCTCAAACTCATTCCAATTATCATTTGGAAAAATTAAAGCTGTAAATAAAGTAATTTGGTTCTACCTATGCATACTGATTAATAAACTCATTTGAAACTTTTTCATATTGCTAAATGGCTAACAAATACTGATAAACTCATAAATATATAGCACTCTGAGCTTTTATCTCAGAGTACAAGGCATTTTCAAACAATGCTTCATGAAACTGAATCTTGGCTGGGCTTGTGTTGGATGATGCAGCAACAACTGTCATGACAAACTCCAACATCACAGAATGGTATCTGCCTAAGAAGGCAATGTATATAAAACCATTTCTGCCCTTTATGGGGTTGCATCAAATATACAATTCTCCAGTGAGCCCAGGAGTCAGAATCTGTCAATTACAAAGAAATGGTTGGCAGACTGAATGAATATCTGTGTGTAATTATCACAGCATCCACCACCAGCAAAACCTCTGGATAGCGCATGCAAATATTTAGTGTTCTTTCCCTGCATAAAACATGCATTTTTACATTGTGTGATGCCAATGCTTAAAAGAAGTGATGAAGCAAGATCCAGGCAATGTCTTTTGTGAGCCACATGTGACCCACGATGTCACTCTTCACTGAGCAACAACTGTTTTTGCCAAAAGCATTATTTTCAAAAATTTAAGTATTCCAGCTTTCTTTTGGAATACTCTACTTCCTAAAGCCCTTCTCCACTAGCCTTATAAAACAAAAGAATTATAGTTAGGTGTGTTTATATATTTCAGTTTCATTTACTTGAGAGGCACAGCCAAGGAGAGAAAGAGAGAAAGCTCCCATTCATTGGTTCTCTCCTCCAATGGCCAGGAGACAGGTGTGAGCTCAGGACTTAGTCTGGGTCTCCCACATGGATGACAGGGGTCCAACTGTTTGAGTCATTATCTGCTGCCTTCCATGCTTCCTATTATCAGGAAGCTGGAATCAAAAGCCAGATCTGCGATTTGAATACAGATGCTCTACATAAGACACTGGTGTTCAACACACTAGGCCACATGTCCATCTCTGCATTTTTGTTTTCTGTTTATGTAAGAGGCAGTGAAACAACGAAAGCTGCCATCTGCTCATGCATTCCACAAATTCCTTCACTTGGTGGGCAGCACTGATGTTTCTGCTACTTCCCTGAAACTCAGGCCACCTACACTGAAAACGAGAACATAGAAAGGAAGTCTAAGGTAACCCACCATTCATTTTCCTTTATTTTCTTTCTTAAAAACAAGAAAGCTACAGGTACTGGGTGTTCACAGAATTCCTGTATACCAAGAAGTGAGTAGTAACAGTTGAATTAGTGTTGTGTGATGTTTCTATATTTGTGCTAAAGAACACAGTCAACAATAAAATAAGAATTGTGTAAATTCAGCAATTTCATGTACAGGTTAAACTCACTTACATTTGCACTTGGAAGCACATCACACAATGAAAACTGCAAGGTCATGGTAACTATATTTTTCACATTTCACACAATTTTTAAAAATTATTTTGCAAATAAAAATTGTACAAATTTATGGATTATCATGAAGTATCAAAATATATCATGCACACTGTGTAATGGCAAATCATGGCAAATATATCTATCTCCTCAAATATTATGTCAAAAACATTCACACCATATTGGATGCTGGTATTTTCAGGTAAGTGCTTGTTAAGCCACTCCACCAGCCTCAATGCTCTGAGTCTTTTTTTTTTTTAAGATTTATTTGTTTTTATGAGAAAAGCAGTTTTTTAGAGAAAAGGACAGAGAGAAGAAATTTGGTTCAGTCTCCAAATAACCTCAACAGCTGGAGCTGAGCTGATCCAAAGACAAGAGCTTCTTTCAGGTTTCCTATGCAGGCTTAGGATCTCAAGGTTTTGAGCTGACTTTGTCTGTTGCTTTTACAGGCCGTAAGTAGGGAGCTGGGTGGGAATAGGAGTAGCTGGGACAAGAATCAGAGCTCATATCAGATCCTGGCACTTGTAAGGAGAGGATCAGCCAATTAAAGAATGGCACCTTGCCTGAATCTTAAAACTGTATTTATTAATGTGACGCAGAACTGAACATCAAATGTCTATTACTAACTGAAGAATTAGGATGAAATCTGAAATAGACGGTAAAATGATGGACAGTAGTACTTGCTGTAGTAGGACTTGCTGGTCCTATGGGAAACACTGTTTCTCTCCATATGGGCAGACTTTTGTACATGGGACAGCATTTATTCATTCATCCAACAAATGCTCTGATCATGTGCCTAGCTCTGTTTTTAAAGAGATAAACAGATACTTATCCTCCCACAATGCCTGTGTAACTAAAAGTTTATAGATAGGAGCAATGAAGACTTTGTCATGTGTCACTCAGGGAACAGGAAATAAGAGAGGCTGAGATGCTCATGTAAAAGGATCTTTGAAGTCAGAATGTAGACTCCAACTTATCCTCAACAGGAAGGAATTGTATAAAATTTCTTTTGCCTTTTCTTTCCATTCTTAGAATTCCATGGTTTTATTATACATCTGCAAATGCCATTCAAAACTCTCTAGAATGTCATTTGAATTTATTAAAACTTTGATATTCTAATCACAAGCATCAAAGCTGAGCCTCATCGGAGGCTCCGATGGAGCAGTGGACACTTATCCAGGTGCACATGGAGGATATGGCAGTCCATTCGAACCTGCAGAGGTTACTTGGTGCCACTACAGAGGACGGAGGACAGAACAAATCAATCAACCACACCAGCCATTTGTTGGCAGTGAAAATCTGGGCAAATGGAGACTCTAAGGTGAACTATGTCAGCCAGTGGGTTCTGGAGGGATTTCATTGAGCTTGGACTGGTGAGACTGGCAGCAATTCAGAACTGGTAAACTATCAAAACCACTTGAGCAGTACCCTCAGAGCATGCCCATGTCGGGGACCTGGGATGGGTGAGAGACTGGGTGGGGCTTTTCCCTTTATCTCTCTCCTTTTCCCAGATGCAGAAAAAAATATATAATAATAATGTGTAAACAATGGTCTTACCCACTTTCCTGCAGCCCTTGACTCTTTGTGCCCTAACTAACTAGGTAAAGATTATCAAAATAAAATAATTACAAAAAAAAAATTCACAATACTATCTCCTAAGGGTTTTTTTTTTAAGTATAGCACAATAAGATAACAGTCATGCAAAATACAAGATAAATATATTTTGGTAAATATGTACAGACATATATTTTCATAGATGAACTGTATAATGGAGACTGACATGCCAGGAAGTAAAGATAGATTGCAGAATGTATTTCTACTCCCAAATAAAAGGACTCTGAATGAAGCTGCTAAATATATCTTGATAGTGGAATGCTAGACTTTCTACCATTGTCTATACCTATAATGCCATAATACATTTAAATACCAGAATAATGGACTTGTGACTGTTGTATAAAGCTGTAATAATATGGTGCAAAACAATGAGGGGGGTTGAGGGATGGAAGGGGAAATCAATACGCCTAAGGAAACATATCATGAAAAATTTTTAAATACATATACAGCACACTAGCATTATAGTCACTCAACAAGCATATAATTCTAAAACTTTTAATCATTGTAAGATAGTAACATAGTCAGGTAGTGTAAAGACTTCCTGCTTTCTTTGTTTTCCTCAAGACTGCTTTGGCTAGTCAAGATCTTTTGTGGTTTTATGCAAATTTAGATGATTTATTTTTTATAACCAGTTAATTTTCAACCAAAGCAGTGAAAATAATTCATGGAAATGCCTGGTCCTTTCAACAAATGCTATTGGGACAACTGGATAGCAGCCTGAAGAGGCAAGACAGACTTGTCATCTTTCCCTTTCTTTGTATCCTTTATATTTCTTTCATCAGTGATCTGCAGTTTTCATTGTAAGTATAGTTTACCACTTGGATTAAATTTATTCCTAGGTATTTTTTCTACACTTTGATCATTTAAATACTTTTGTTTTCCTTAATTAGAAACTTAAAATGAAGAGTTAAAAAACAAACCATACAAGAAAGAAAAGGCTTTATATTTTAGCCTTATGTTATAGCTAGTGCAGGTTGGGGCTGATGCTGTGGCATTACAAGCCAATCCTCCTACTGTTTTGCTGGCATCCCATATTAGTACCTGTTCATATCTTGGCTGCTCCATTTCTCATCCAACCACTTGTTTATGGTCTGGGAAAGCACCAAAAGGTGCTTCAAAACTTGAGATACTGTATCCATATGGAAGACCCAGGGTTCAGACTGGTTCAGCTCCAGCATTGCAGCAACTTCGGAAATGAAGCTATGAATGGAAGATCTCTGTCTCTCCCTCTCTCTGTAAATCAGCCTTCCAATGAAAATAAATAAATCTTTATAGAAAAGATACTACAGCTTATCTTGAAAGGCACTTTTCCCAGCTTTTTCGAAAAAGTTCCCTTTTTTATTTTCCCCTGAAATGTAGAAAGTATGTAGTCAAGCCTACCCCTAATATTAAGTACAATTTCATGACATTCAAAAATGCATACAAGGTGTAGAAGAAGATGACACGGCTATATGGTTTTTAATGTATGAAAATCTTCAGGCTATATATCATTTTGTGTTCAATATATAGTGATATTAAAATATCCTTATTTGGATATAAATATATTGCTTCATGAATGAGAATCACAGAAAAACAAGTGTTCATAATAAGGGAATATTTAGAAAGAAAGCGACAATTGATAATGCCAAATGCAAAGCTTCTATTATCAAATTAATTGTTTTTCTCTAATTCTCTTCTATCTCTGCCTGAAGTTGTTTCTAAAGCATAATATGACTTAAGATGGCCCTTATACCTTTCTAAAGAACCAACAATAATATAATCAGCAACCAAGTGAAAATGAGTGCGAAGACTTATATGTTAATAAAGTGAGAGTCTATTTTAATTATGCCAAGCTCTCAAAGTAGCAATTGTCTATGCTTCAATAATCCTACACTGTTTTTGATGGAATGTACACAAACAAAACATTTTATGTATTTAGTTAATTCCATAAAAAAAACTCTACTAATGTTTCTAATGTTTGTAGATCTTACCTAATATTAATCGGTGGGATTTTTTTAAAGCATAAATTATTTCTCTTTTTATAAACATGTAAAATCTCATCAGTCTCCCAGAAACTGACGAAATAACAATGGAACTCAGACTGCAATTCTGAGAAGCCAGCACATCAAGCAGGTGACGAAATCTTTTCTTGACCCCTGTTCATTTCTGACTAGCAAAGTACAGTGGGAAACATAGAGTGATTATTTGGTCCTTGATGCCTAGACTATCCAGCCCATTTAGACTCATTGTCATGCTGTAGTAACAATGTTATCATTTTAAAACATGGACAGCTCAGTGAGAGGTGATGTAAAATTAAAAGATCTATCTTTTGACAGTTTCTGACACTAACTGGTATTGTTTCAACATGACCCTCACAGTTTATGTTCTCGAAACTTAATCCTCAATATAGGAATTGGCAGGTAACAACTCTAAGAAATGATTGTGGCACAGCAGGAAGAACTGCCACCTGAAATACCGGTATTCTGACCCCTACTCCACTTCTGCCTCCGCTTTCTATTAATGGCCTCGTAAAAGCAGTGGAGGCTGGGCCAAGTGCTTGGGCCCCTGCCATCCTTCTGGGAGACCTGGTTGCACTTCCTAGGCTTGGTTTCAGTATGGCTCAGCCCTGGCCATTGCGAACATCTGGGGGGAGTGAGTAAGAAGATGGGAGATTGCTCTGTCTCTTCCCTTCTGCAACTCTGATTTTCAAATAAATAAATCTTTCAAAAAATAAGTTTGACCCCTCACATTGTCACCTCCTCTTACTCTTTTGCCTTCCTCCATACAACAATATTTGTAGGAGGACATTGTGAGCCTGGAAGGTCAGCGAGCACAGGTTTGCAGTTCATTGGACAGTATTTGCATGACAACAACCTAATGGCTACCTTTGGTATAAACAGCATGTAAATGAGAACACCTGGTGTAATATACAAAACAAAAGGAATTCCAATCAAGAGAGGGAAACAGTACGGACTCTCAGTGTATAAAGTCTGATGCCCCTAATAAACTTCGGCTTTGACTATCAGTCAGGCTCCACGCGATATTATCGGCTCCGTGCACCAAGTCCATCGCTGCGGGACAGCGACAAATATTAATACCCTTACCAGATGTTGTAGCCATGTGCTTGGATTTACTGCCTCAAGTACCATGAACCAATCCATTTTATTCATCATGTTTCTCAACCTTAAGTACTTCTTCAAAGCATCAGGAAACGGCGTGTAACACTATTTAGTTCATTACATATTTTAAGTTAAACACCCATTTCCATGCCTTCCTCTCTGAAGGAAAGTTAACAATATGGATCCTACAATTTTGTTGATTGGTTAAAATAATTTTTTAAATAACTTAAAACTGCTCATTATATAATCATAAGTCTTGTGATGATATGTAACAACTTTTTAAAATATGATTTCATACTGATTTTTCAGCTAGTATTTGATTTGCTTCAATCCATAGTGTTCCCCCATGCCCATGTTTAGTATTCAGCTAAGCACCAATATCCCTAATACAATGGCTGACTTGTATAATGTCATTGGCATACTACTGACAAATCATTTAATATTTTCAAAAAACATATAAATAAGATTAAACATAAACATGATATTATGTATCTGAGCAGATGAATGTTAAAGGTAATTTGGAATTGAATGAAGCAAATTAATTAACATTCTATTTAAATAAGCAGATTTTCTATTCAGCCACTCCCAGGCCCTGGATCAAATATAAAAAAATAAAGAAGAATCAGAAGAAGCCAAAAGTCATTCAGCCAGAACTGCTAGGTTATGTTGTATCCTTTACTTTCAATTCTACACCTTCAGTCAAGCAAAAAGTTACTTCATTCCAAAGACATACACAAAACACAATGTTGAACCAAAATGGACTATAGTAAGTCCTTTCAATTTTATGTACCTTTATTTTGTGTGTTGAGGTAACTTAATGTCACATTGTATAATTCAACATGATATTAGTACCTCATGAGCTTTGTATATAAAAAATTCTGAACTCTCCAGAAATGAGGCTTAGGAATCTACATATTGAAAGCTCCTAAGTGGTTCTGAAATAATGCTTGCTTGATGTGGATCAATTAGACAACCTAAACAAATCCATCAAAGATCGTACTTAGTAGTTGCTCATTTTTATTATTTTTTTTCAGCAATAACATTTTTCTAACTTGAAGATGCTCATGATAGATGTTTTTACTTGAGTCACTTTATTCACTCATTTTAGTGAGTAAAACTTTTAGACTTTTAATATGCATTAGAATCTCCTAGATTGTGTTAAGGGTTATTGGGCCCAATTACTTACTATAATTCGTTAAGTCTTCTATAAGAAGACAGTATTCATAGAACCCTAGGTGCCATGGGAACAATGCAGCTGCAGCTTGTGCAACGTGTTCTAAGAACTTATCTTGCATCTTTGTGATGATTTGTATTTTATAAACAACTATCATACGCACATTCCCATTAAATCTTCACAAGCTGGGAGATAAGCCATGTATCATTACTCCCATGCTGAGGATGAATTTCAAAATGTGACAATTATTATGTATCAGGTTCAGAAACAAAAAATAACACATGTTTAATAATACATGTCCCCTAAGAGCAGAGACAATAAAACAGGAAAATTATAATATATACCTCAAATTTGAAGTCAGATACTTGATTGGTGAATGATAGTAAGATATTAATTTCAAAGGAAATAAAAGAAACCTAAATAGATTGAATATTTTAAAAGTCCTCTTTCTCAATGCAGTTCAACAAATAACTTTAGAAAGTTGGTTTTGTATAAGAAATCATGGTATTTTTGTTAATATTCCACGATTCCATCAGTCATAAAACATATATTAATCAGTTATTAAAAGCACAAGGAATATAAAAAATGCACTAAAGGTGTTAGGCATTGAAAACTTGCAATTTTCCCTGTATTTATATGTTGAAACTCTAACCCTTAGTGTGGCTGATTGTCGAAATGACACCTCTACAAGTGTTATTAAACGTAAATGAGGTCATAATTTCAGGGTGCTAATCCTTTCATATTACGTGCTTTTCAAGGAAAGACACCAGGAGAGTTCTGTCACCTACCAGCACACAATACTGAGTTCAACCATGATTCAGTATTGTGCACTTTTGGGCCTAAGATTAAAACCCAACAGTATGGCTATCTCAATATCTAAAATAACAAAAGAACACCTAACTGCAAGATCATCTCACCATTACTTTATTCGCCTCCTACACTTGCACACATAAATCTCTGCAACCGCACAGGTGCAATTTCTGTGAATTTGTGAAAGTGGGTTTCTGTTTCTTTCGACTCAGGGAATTTTTCAAACAATCCAGTCAAGCTTTCTCATAGTTCCCCCCGCCTCAATACTATAAAGCCTACTTCCCCTAGCTCATGCTTATTCACTGCATTCCCAGGTGCAACCTCCACATGTCCCTCCTCAGACTACGGCAACTTGCTCCCTCCAGCTGGGATGATGTGGGATTCATAAACCTCATCAGTGACTTTTGTGCTCCACCATCCCAAAATCACAGAGTGGGAATCAGAGAAACAGTCCTGGTTCTGTTCACCATACCTACTCAAAAGGTCTAATTGAACAGAACCAACTTTTATCATCTGTTTAATTAAAACAAGTTTTTGAAATACCACAGAAAATCAGATCCATCAGTCTGATTTTTAAAATGAGTGGCCTGAACCAGTGAAGGTGGCTAGATCTAACTCTCCATCACAAGTTACAGTCTTCCAAGGGGAATGCTGACAAATTATGTTAAAATTAGGCAATGTCGGGCCCGGCACGGTGGCACAGTGGTTAAGGTCCTTGCCTTGCATGCCCGGGATCCCATATGGGAGCCAGTTCTATCCCAGCAGCCCCGCTTCCCTTCCAGCTCCCTGCTTGTGGCCCGGGAAAGCAGATGAGGACGGCCCAAAGCTTTGGGACCCTGCACCCGCGTGGGAGACCCGGAAGAGGCACCTGGCTTCAGATAGGCATAGTATCGGCTGTTGTGCTCACTTGGGGAGTGAATCATTGGATGGAAGATCTTCCTCTCTGTCTCTCCTCTCTGTATATCCGCCTTTCCAATAAAAAAATAATAAAAATAAATATTTTTTTAAAAATTAGGCAATGTCATGATTTACTTTCATTTTTGCGTGATTTTTATTCATCCAGTGGATTTTAACTTTTCTTTCAACTTTTGACGCATGATTTGAAAAAAAAAAGTTCACAATTTACTAGTAAAAATGGATAAATGTAAGCAAACCTCTATACTGAGAAAGAATGCTGGGCACAGCACAATGGCTCGATTGGTTAATCCTCCCCATGCAAGCACCAGGATCCCATATGGGCACCAGTTCATCTC
Organism: Ochotona curzoniae; assembly: GCF_017591425.1. Taxonomy (NCBI): domain Eukaryota; kingdom Metazoa; phylum Chordata; class Mammalia; order Lagomorpha; family Ochotonidae; genus Ochotona; species Ochotona curzoniae. The sequence continues at coordinate 68,077,520 of NW_024466599.1, forward strand.
CTGGATGCTCCATTTCCCATCCATTCCTTGTTTATGTCCTAGAAAAGCAGTAGGCGATAAGTCCTGGGACAGTGCACCTGCATGGGAGACCTAGAAGAGGCTCCTGACTTGGTTTTGGATCAGTTTAGCTTCAGCTATTGCAGCCATTTTGGGACTGAACCAGGGTAGGAAGATCTTTCTGTCCCTCGATCTCTGTAAATCTCCTTTTCCAATAAAAATAAGTAAATCTTTTTTAAAAAGAAAAATATTAGCCATGTTTTTTTAAAAAGGAAAAAATACTATGTGATAAAACATTTACATTCCATAGAGACACTTACTTCAAAATGTTTGGAAGAACTGTGCTTTTGTATTTCTCATTCCAATAGGTGCACATCTATACTGTATTTCATCTGTTTCCCAACCATATGGCCCAAGGGCTGTTTGAAATTGACATGTCCAAGTGCCACCAGCATAGCCTGAATGAAAAAGGCTTTGTGATTCAGCCTCTGTGATTTTTTATATAAATAATCCTTTGAGTTGGACAGTAGTAAAACCTATGGTAGTACTATAATGCTAACTTGACAGGCACTTTACAACCTCTGCCAATATCATACTATATCAGAAATCTTGCTTAAGCATGGAAGAAGAATGACCTAGAAATCACTGAACATGATGAAATAGTCCTCAAGGAGATTTATACTTGATTTTCCAGCTACAAAGTACTTCTCCATTTTTTCCATTATCCCTACTGATGATGTGAAAGCAGAAAATGGACGACTCATCCTGGAAACAACACCATTCCTTCAGGATAAAACTGCTGTGGCTCAGGGCTCTGGAGATCTCTGCCCCACCCCTCACTAGTCCCAGAAGCTTCAGTAAATTTCCCTAAGTTTCAGCTTCACTTCCTCATTTTAAGATCTACTTATTTGACTTGAAAATCATAATTACAGAGAGAAAGAGGGAGCTGTAGAGACAGAGACCCTCCATCTGCGAGTTCACTCTCCAAATGGCCACAATGGCTAGAGCTGAGTGGATCCAGAGCCAGGAGTCAGTGGTTTCCTCTGGGTCACCAAGCCATCCTCCACTGCATTCCCAGGACATAAGCAGAGAGTTGCATGGGAAGTAGATCTGTGGGGACTTGAATCAGTGACCTTATGGTATACCAGCAACACAAGTACAGGATCAGCTTGCTACCACATGGCACAACTCTTTACTTCATTGTTTTTAAATGGGCACTATTCCTATAGCTCAGTGTTGCATAAGGAATGAGCCAGAGAAGATATACAAATTCTTTGGAACAATACTTTCCTTATAATGAATGCTCAATAAACATTAGTCACTTTGATTACATTATTTTTAAATTTCATTACTCTCCTCCAAGCTGTGTATAAGCTGGCCTAAGTCATATTTACCTTAGACTGGAGTAAAACCATTCACTCAATCGCCTGGGGCCATCTTGGCTCTGGCTTGGAGGCTGGAGAAGGGGGGTGGCATGGCCTAGCCTGGCTGCTCACTGGGGCCATCCTGGCTTGGGCAGCCTAAGCCCCAATCAGCGCTAGGCTCCACCCACTGGCCACCTGCTGTTGAGCACTTGGGACTTGCTGGTGATAAATTACTGCCTAGAGACATCCATGATCCATGTATGTGTAGGTGAGGAATAAATCCTGAGGGACACCAACAACAGGGCCACTGTATTGCAGGTAGGCAAGAGGACTAAAACCTGGTGGTATGGAGGAGAGAGACTTGAAGATCTGTATGTATCAAACTGATTCACCAGCCCACATGGGAGTTCTAAGATGGGCTTATTAGTGCAGAGCATCATTGACTATCCCACACCATCCCACATAAAAGCTATGTCTGGGGGCCTGGTCCAGCAGAGCTAGATCCCAGTACCTGACTGAGTGTCAGAACAGGGGACAGCTCACATCAGGCAGGGCCATGACACTAACCAGTACATGAGAGAATTGGGGTCTTGGGGTAGATTCCGTAGGGGATAAATGGGTCCAACCTTGTGGAAATACAAGTCTCGCTGGTTAACTCAAGAGTTGGGGTGGTGACTGGCAGAACTTGTAGTAAACATGGAACCGGCCAACACTCACAGGTGCTGGGGCCAAGAATAGTCTGGACAGATTCAAACTGCAGCACCTGCATGAACATCCTAACACAGGGTGTAGGGACAGGCCAGCCTACAACATCCACCAGCTCATACAAAGGCCAAAATGGAAGGGCAGGTTGTCGGGCAACGGCCTAGCACCTGATGGCATGTGTGAGATCTGGGTCTTGGAGTGGAATGAGTGAAGGAACCTGGGAAAGTCCCCTACTGGGCCATAGTTCCCACCGGGGAGCATGTGGTCCAGACCTACTGGTCAAGAAAGCTGTGCAAGGTAGCTCCTTTGGCAAGTGTGTGGGTTGATTCTAGAAGGAGGCAGACTGGGCAGGGCAGAGTAGATCTTATCCCACTGACGAGTGCAGAAACCACACTGGATTGCAGGTCATGCTGGGCTAGGGTATCACATTTACTGGTTCACAATGAGCCAGGGATAGGGGCAGACTGAGCAGGACCTTCCAGTGAGATTTGGGACTAGGGGCTGGCTAGGTCAGACCAGGCTACAGCATCCAAAGGCAAAGGCTAAGATGAGGGGATATGCCAAGCAGGTTCAGAGCAACCACGGGCATGTGCGAGATATGTGGCTGGGAACACACCTAGTTGGGGATCAAAGGGTATACTCTGGCCAGGGTGTGATTCCCACGGGTGAGTGCAATAGCCAAGGTGGTGGCTGAGGTCTGGTCTGGACATGGCTGCAGGATCCCTTGGCATGGGTGTTTGCTGGGTCTGGGATGCCCCAGACTAGGCTACCTCCAGCACCACTGGTGCTTGTGAGAACCACAGTGGGTATGGTATAGGACAGTCTAGGCTAGGTCTCTGCCCCTGCTATGCCATGTGTGAGCTATGTCTGGGTATGGACCAGGCTTGGCTGGGCTGTTGTACCCAACAAGAAGAACCAGAATGGGGGAGGGCCAGTCAGGAAAGGTCACTGTTCCTGTGGGACAGGAGGTGGACTAAGTAGAGTTGGCCCATGGACCCAATGGTGTGCACAAGATCTGGCATTGAAAGAGATCCTGATGGAGGAGTTTGGGTAACTTCTCTGTCAGGACACACTCCCTGCAGGTGAATGCAAGAACCAAGATATGAAGCAGCCCAGACCAACCAAAATACAGTACCCACCAGCATACATTTGGCACAGGTCAGGGACAGGCTAGGTTGGGCCAGTTCATATCACCCGCTGGCAAACCTGAGCACCAGATTGGAGAGTGGGTCAGATTGGGTCAGGATGAAATACCAGCCAGTCCACATGAGGGCTGGGACTTTGGGCTGGCAGCGCTGGGCTAGGCTGTAGTCCCCACCAGCATGAGCTGGAATTGGGGGTGGACTGGGCCAGGTTAGGCTAGAGCACCCACAGGTAAATGATGAGGGGTGTGGCAGGCTGTGCTAGACTGGGCTGCAGCACCCAACCAGCACACAAGAAACCCGGGGGCGGGGGGAGTGGGGGACAGACTCAATGGGGAGGCTGCGAGGGCCCCATGCCTGGCCACTACTCTCACTGGTGAACAAAACAGCTGGGATGAGGGCAAACCAGGCTGGACAGAGCCACAACATCTGATGGCAGACATGTGAGCTGGATCAGGGAAAAACCAGGCTGGGCTGACTGTAGCTTCTGGTAAAGGCATAAGCCAGAGTGGGTGTGGGTGGGTTAGGCTTTGCCGCAGCATCAGCTAACAGATGCTGGCATGGGAGGCAAATTCTGTCAAGCGCAAACATGACTAGACAGATGGTGGCACCCACTGGCACCAGTGTGGACTGGATAGTGGGGCTGGTTGGAATGATCTGAGCTTCAATGCCAATTGACATGTATGAGAGCCAAATGGGATATGGGACATACTGGCAAGCACAGGAACCAGACTAAGGGGTGGGACTGGTGGGGGTTCCTACAGATCATTCCAACGAGGCTGAAGCTCCCACTCATTTATGTGAAAGCCAAGCATGCGGTGGGCAGGATTGGGCTGGACTTCAACACTCATTGGTTTGCGTAAAACACGAGGCTGGAGACAGAACTAACCCAGCAATTGCAACTACCAATGTGTGCATAAGCTGATTTGCTTGATGGACTGTTCCAGACTCTCTACTGGCTAACACACACAGGAATCAGGTCTGAGATGGCCTCAGATGAGGTTTCTTGGGCAATTCCCTACCAACTGAACTGCTGGACTCAGAACCCCAACCATGGAAAGAATTGCAGGTTCCGTGGTAGGACCGTGGAGTGCATGTGTCAGAGCTGGGCCTCCTCAGTGGTTCAGAAGGAGCAGTGGACAGCATATCCAAGTGCACATGGATGATATGAAAGTACATTGGAGCCTCCAGAGGATGCCTGGTACCATGGCAGAGGATTATATGAAGCTGAGAAGATTCTACACAGCAGAAAAGAAGAAAATATTTATAAACTATCCCTCTGATAGAGAATTAATACCTGAAAATATATAAAGATCTCTGAAACTTGGCAACAACAAAATAAACAGCCCAGTTAAGAAATAGGTAGAGGATATGACAAGTATTTAAAAAATAAATAAAATTGGCCAATAGACACATGAAGAAATACTAAAGATCACTAGCCATAAGGGAAATATAAATGAAACCAACAGTGAAATATCACCTCACCCAGTTACAATGACTATCATCCAAAAATCAAAAAACAGGGCCCGGTGCGGTAGCCTAGCAGTTCAAGTCCTTGCCTTGCATGCTCCAGGATCCCATATGCACCGGTCCTAACCCCAGTGGCCCTATGTCCCATCCAGCTCCATTATTGTGGCCTGAGAAAGCAACAAAGCACAGTCCATAGCCTTGGGAGCCTGTTGCACCAATGTGAAAGACCCGGAAGAAGCTCCTGGCTGCTGGCTTAACATAGGCTCAGCTCTGGCCACTGCAGCCACTTGGGGAGTGAATCAGCAGACAGAAGATCTTCCTCTCTGTTTCTCCTCCTCTCTGTATATATGATTTTCCAATAACAATTAAAAAATCTTTTAAAAAAATAAGAAAAAAAAATGTTGGTTAGAATGTGGAGAAAAGGCACCCAATTCACTGCTGGTAGGAAAGCAAATTGGTACAACCATTATGCAATATAGAATGGGGTTTTTCAGGCCCGGTGGCGTGGCCTAGTGGCTAAAGTCCTCGCTCTGAACGCACCAGGATCCCATATGGGCGCCAGTTCTAACCCAGGCAGCTCCACTTCCCATCCAGCTCTCTGCCTGTGGCCTGGGAAAGCAGTCAAGGACGGCCCAAAGCATTGGGACCCTGCACCCGTGTGGGAGACCTGGAGGAGGTTCCTGGGTCCTGGCTTCGGATCGGCACAGCACCGGCTGTTGCGGTCACTTCCTCTCTGTCTCTCCTCCTCTTTATATATCTGACTTTGTAATAAAAATACATAAAATTTTTTTTAAAATAAGGACTTCACATAAAATTTTTAAAAAATAAAAAAATTTAAAAAAATAGAATGGGGTTTTCTCAGAAGACAATATCTCATAGAATCAGCTATTCCATCGTTTGGAATATATACATAAGAAATGAAATCAGCAAACCACAGAATTATCTGTACTCTCATATTTATAGAAACTCAATTCATAATAACAAAGACATGAGATCAACCTAGATATATCAACTAGCAAATGGGAAAAAACATAATATATGATGTGATATTACCCATCAATAGCAAAGAGTGAAATCCTGATATTTGCAAATAAATAGATGCAACTGCAGATCATTACACAAGTGAAATAAGCCAGTTCCAAATAGATCCATATTGTTCTTTGTTTTATGTGTGGTAGGTAATTATATATAGAGAGAGTTAAAAATTATGTGGCTGTCCTACTATTTGGCATACAGTTATATTATTTCACTGAATCATACCAGGTAAAAGGCAATATACTCTGCTTTCCCATGTTAAATTTTAAAAACTCATGGAAGGTGGAGAGTGTTGGGAAAATAGTAATGTTTTGTTCTTATTTTGGGTTTCAGTTATGAATGTTATCAAAGCACAAGAAATATATTTATCTGCACAATTATGTAAATTTCTGGGTGTATATATACACTGTATTTCAATAAAATGTTTCTTTTTTAATGACACAATGGTTTTATTCACCAAGAAATGAAATGACACAAACTTAAAATCATCAGTTAGCTATAATAATAATATTCTAGAACTCTGCTTTACATATTGACAGCATTTTAATGTTGTATATATTTTACTATTGTTTGGATTGCATATTGGAAATACATCTCAAATAGCAGAGAAGATCGTAATATTCTTAACAGATGCTGCTTCATTATAGAGCAGGATTAAGGTCCCTCTACCTTATATGTAGCCCTGATTTTTCTGTTTCTGTTTTGCTTTGTTTTCATTTTTAATTTTGACTTTAAGAAATTTACTATTATCTGAAAAGACTAAACTGTTCCTCATGGGTAGCCAGCCATAACAGAAAGTTTCCAATCTAAGAACTTTATGAAGAAATCACTCAAAATACTAATTTACATGTAGTTGAGATAATCTGTAGGTGACATTTTTTCCTTTCTACATCAATAATATAAAATAGAGATTCCAAAATCAGTTTCATAAGAATCTTAGAAAATTATTTCAGATTTGAATCAGAAGTAGTGAGGTCTGTACCAACATCCTACTTTTAAAGGGAGAGAAGGGAATACAGGGAGTGGAAAGGCATACGCTGACATATAAATGAATGGGAATGTAAATTTGCTATATTCTTCTAGGAGTCAATAAAAACTTTTAAAGATAAAAAGTTTGATTCAAAAAGATTAGCTATAACACAAAAGATATGTTTCCAGCATGGTAGCTCAGGGAGGGGCTAGAGTCCTCGCCTTGCAGGCACCAGGATCACATATGGGCGCCGGTTCTAATCTCAGCTGCTCCACTTTCTATCCAGCTCCCTGCCTGCATCCTGGGAAAGCAGTAGAAAACAGCACAAGGCCTTGGGACCCTATACTCTCATGGGAGACCTGGAGGATGCTCCTGGCTCCTGGCTTCAGATTGGCTCAGCTCCAGCCGTTGCAGCTGCTTGGGGAGTGAGCCAGCAGACGAAAGATCTAAAACAACAGACTCTACAGGAATACAATTTCACTTCCTTCTAACAAAAAAATAATCTTATATTTTTCCTTCCTAGCTTTAAAAACTTTACATACTATTATATTTAGCTTATAAATACCTATTTTATCAATTCCTAGGTTTATTTACTCTGACTGTATTTTTGATAAAAGGGTGGAATAAAAGCATGATATTTGTTCTTAAACATTATCTGGGAGATATTACTATAGGAAGCAAAAAGTGTTACAAGTGTGAGAAAACAAACTACTTCTGTAAAATATCAAGCTATCAAAAAAGAGAAACCAAATCTTTTTTTTCAATGAAGTTTACACATTTTAAAATTCTATATTGCATCAAAGAAAATCCTATGGAAGTCATAACATTCACTGTAAAATGAGCCCAAATTTAAATGACATCATAGCAGCCTGAAAACAAACTTTCTAAAGGTTCATAATAATTTCCTCAAGTCATCTAAGTCCATAATAAATGGATATGAAATCTCTGCAGATTTTTCTGCACATAATGAATTTTGATAATATGGTAAAGGTCAGGAACTCAAATAAGGTGATCATAACGCTCATTAAGTCCAAACAGTATGAAATATCATGCTATTTAATATCATTTTTCTCTTCTGAATGCCCTTTCCTTAATTTTCAAAGCAAACAATTAATCCTCTGCTTTGCACCAACATGTTTTGATTAATAAGGATTTCAAAATTTATGAGACAATCCAATAGCTCACTGCATTATATAATGGGACAGTAAACATAGAGGATTCAAGAAGATTTAGTGTGAAACTTTTCTCATAATGGAAAGTCATTCTTTTATTTCCCTATGGAACTAAATTGTAGATTACTCTGTGGATGTTTACCAGGTAAGCAAATATATTAATTTCTGAGAATAGAATAATATGAATTTTAAAGGAAAGCCCCTGGAAGCATATTCATTCTCATCTTGTAAAATGCTGAGTTCATCTTAGCATGAGGAAACAGAAAGTTGACCTTAATCCCTGAAAAAATAGCCATGCTGAAATAAAGTTTTTAAAATGCCATTGTTAGTGAGAAGATTATTTAATATAAAAGATCTCTGCCTATTGAAAAGACTTAACATCTGGATAACTCTTCTAGGATATTCTATCTGAAATACTAAGAAACCTTAATTAAAGCAATATATCTTTGTCTTTTTTTCCTCTTGCTCTAAAACAGAATTACATTTTTATTTAAGGACCTTTTCCTTGATGTCTATATACTTACTTTTCATAATACATTTCAACCTAGTACAACAGGAAAACAGTAGCAGTCCAATCTTCATAAATGTGGTAAGATACAGAAATAAGACTTGCATCCAAGAAGATGATGAGAGCTCGGATTCTAATACTAACATGATACATGCATGGTTTTTAGAGGAAATACAATGAAACAATAAAAAGAATATACAAAGTAGGCCAGAGGGGCATGGTGGGATGACAACCACAGATGACAAATACATTCATGGGAAAATACTTGTTAGACTTAGTTTTCAGTGTGGGTAGAGAACAGAAATAATGGGGGGAAATCACATTAACTTAATACCTAATTATTCCCAGAGTTGTAAATAAATTAATCTGTCACCACTCTCTCCTTTTCCTTTGTCCATGTCTGTTTTCCTCACTTTCCTCAGAGGACTTTCTTCCTTAACTCCTTGTTGATCAGTTGAATATCAATCCTCAGTGAAACATGCTTCATCACCCACGCCAGCCCCTAAGTGATACTGCCTTTCCTCAGCTCCCAGAGTCCCTAAATGTAACCTTCAAATGTGTCACATTCTTAGTACTCCAAAGAATACTCTGCATTCCTGCATATACCATCCTTTTCTTCCATCTCTTTATAATTTCTATTGTTTACCAAGATCTTCTTGTAAGGGGAAATGGTATTTGTCATGAGCCCTGACATTGTCTGCATTTTATATACACAGTGAAGGAGACAGATGGGAATTACAAGTCAAGAAAAATGCTCAACTAAGAAATCTGAGCTACACCTGGGCAGGGTAAAACTAATGTCCAAAACTAGAGCCTCACTCTTATTCAAATGACAGAATATTGTGAACCGATATATGCAAAATCCACACACAGACCCACATGCAAATAATGCAAATAATTTTATAAGAAAGCATGAAATAAAACTGTACAATAAGAAAACAACAACAGTCGAGAAAAGGATTGATTCTTTTCTAAACATTTCCTGTTGAATATTTGTTCACGTGAATCTTGATATGTGCTGAAGCAAATTCCCAGATTTGTGGAAGGGAAGTAGAATGGGAAATAAAATATTAACTTGAGAACAGCTGATTCATTAACTTTAGGGATTTATGTGGGTTTTAAGCAGACTCCTTTTTTTCCTTTTCCAAAAGTGCGTTGAGAATCACTGATGGAGTGCAATGAAAATGAGTTTATATAGAAAGGGAGAGATCAGCTCCCACCAGTACAAGTCCAGCCATGGAGACTCACACAGGTATCACTGCTACCTCTTTGCTTGGCGTGTCAGCAGCACTGAATATGACCGCAAGCTGAATTCAGATCTGCTACTTTAAAATATCTATTTCCTCCATTTTTCCTGAACCATTTTCTTCTTGCCTAGTTCATTGGTGTAACCGCGTAAGCATTTGGCATTGTAGCTGAATGAGAATGAAATGAAATGGCAGTTCTCCCAGCCCTCTTCTTTCACAACACACAAGTAAAACTGGCAATGCAGAGAATGTCATAATTCAGATGTGTCAGTCCCAAGACGTTTGGAAGTGGCTGGGAGCAGGAGTACCATGGCCTACTCTGAACCATAGATAAGAACTAACATATTCTATCCACTGTGCAGAGTGACATCTACTGGTCTCATCAAATTCAAGGACTCACTGTAAAATATGTCTGCCCCTTTTCTGGAATAAAAGTAGAGACATGCAAAGGTATATAGGCGTTAAAGGAACAGTCAATCTTAAAAGAAGTCTGTGTGAGCCCAGAGCTTCACGAGGAACTAACATGCCATCCTGCCTGCTTCCAGGAAGAGGCAGCTTCTTTGGAAGAAAAACAATTATTCAAGAACAGGTGAAATGAAGAAAAACTTCAATACAGTCACATTTTTTTTTTCCTTTTGAAGAGAAAGCCTCTCCATCTAAATTCTAGAGCTATCAATATTCTACAGTAAATTCCTCTATTAAGAGAGGTGACAATGTTTAGGTCATCTAAAACTAAATGAACCAACTCAAAGGTGAAATTATGTACCATCTCCAGAGCGAAGCACTAGAGCTAAATATCTATTATCTGTGGCCTTGTTTCAACGCTGAATCTCCTGGAGAGTTGCCTCCAAATATGTCACGCAGTGTGAGATGATATTCTCAAGCAATTATAAATCTATATAATATTGTCTACTATGTATTTAAAATGCTGAGGAGAAAGCAGTAAAAACTGAAGCCACCTCCAATTAACAATCGATACCCTTAAAAGTGAATGGCAAAAATCTATACCACATAACCAACACTAAGTAATGAACAATCAATGTCAAATGAGTGGCCATTTCTGTTTTTCCCCTCTTCTGTTCCCCATTTTTCCTTTCCAATCCCTCTGACTTCCTCCAGATTATCTATATGAATGCTTACCTATAAATGAGATTTCGCCTTTTACCTTATAATTTAAATCTATAGATGTTCACCATCTGTTTCTTCAGAATATTATATAGTATAGTCTCCTTTTGCTCTGTCAGAATACATTCTAACCCACTGAACCTGGCTATGGCTCCATCATCTCAGTAAACACTCTTACTGAGGTAGGAAATAATTTATTCACTTTAATTGGAAATGTAGATGTAAGGAGAGAAGGTAAGACAGATCTTTCATCTGTTGATTCATTCCCTAAGTGGCTGCAACAGACAGACCTGAGACAATATGAAGCCAGGGGCCAGGAGCTTCTTCCTGGTCTGCCACACAGGTGCAGGGTCTGAAGGCTTTGGACCATCCTTCACTGCTTCTCCAGGCCACAAGCAGGGAGCTGGATGAGAAGTGAAGCAGTTGGGACATAAGCTGGTGCCCACATAGGATGCTGCACTTCGAAGCACAGGATTAGCCAGTTGAACCATTGCACCTGCCCCTGAAAGAACTTAAATGTCAAGTACAAAGACTAGTTCTCATTTAAGTTGAACTCAGTATCTTGATTTTGCTTCTATTTATCTCTTAGTTGTTTATCTCCAGGTCACCAGTTCTAATGATTTCACTTCTATGCTTTCAACTTCTCCATTTAATCACATGCAAACTACCCATAATCATTTCTATGAAACACTGTGTTGGGCACTGAGGGAAGAGCACTGAATCATATTTTTTCCCAATCATCGACTTCCTGTTCATCCAATTCTCTCTAAAGCACATCTATTCCATGGAATTTTCTGTTCTCAGATTTTTCCTCATTCTATAGTCCATATAAAAGCACTTCATCTAGCTTCTTTTGTTGCAGGCTGTGGTTCCATTGCTCCTTTCTGTTGCTCGCTGGTATTTTGTTTCCAACTATATATATCTCTATCCGACATCCCACGGGCATATATATTCCAATTTCTGAACTTTCATTATCTTATTCTCCAAAGCCTGCTCTTAAACTCACATTAGAACTCTGTCTTAAATTTCTTTCTCTTGTCGTATACAGCTGAATAACATGTTCCTTAATTCTGTTAAAAATTGTTTCTATGTGCCTGGCACAACAGCCTAGTGGCTAAATCCTTGCCTTGTGTACACTAGGATTCCTATGGGTGCTAGTTCATGTCCCAGCTGCTCCACTTTCCATCCAGCTCGCTGCATGTGGCCTGGGAAAGCAGTGGAGAATGGTCCAAAGCCTTGGAACCTTGTACCCATATGGGAGACCTGGAAAAAGCTCCTGGCTCCTGGCTTCAGGTCAGCCCCAGCCAAAGCAGCCACTTGTGGAGTTAACCAGTGGATGGAAGATCTTTCTCTTTGTCTCTCTTTCTCTCTGAAAACCTGTCTTTCCAATAAAATAAGTAAATCTTTTAAAAATTGTTTCTATGTTAATTTTCCATTTCCAAATAATTGCAACGTAATATCCTCAGTCTGATCCTCTCTAGTAATCTTCAAAATTCCACAGATAACTTTTTTTTCTAAAATGCAAATCAGATAATATCTTTTCCCTACTAATTAACGGACTCCCTAGAGCACAGAATAAATTTCAACTTCCATGACAACTTGCTCCTTATTCTTCATATCCTCTCCTGTCCCCTACAACCCACGTTTCCAGTATCATCTGTCAGACACTTTCCAAACTGTAGACATGCTGAACTTTTAAAAGTTCCCCAATCATACACTTGTTTTTTTTTTGCCAAGACTATTTAAGCAACTCCGAAATTAAGCTTAGGAGCCTGATCTCTGAATAAGATACAAGAGAGGCAGCACCTACTATAGAGGCTGACACACCAAGCTAACGGTACAAATAATCACTCAGTTTGTTTCTCCAAGAGGTTTTCCAAAGGAAGGAAATCCTTGAGAAGTCAGGGTTACAGCTAGCCATCCCAATGTATTCACCAAAATAAAACATGAAGAAAACACTATAGGTAGAAGTCTACCAGGCTACTTGAGATTGCCATCTTCAGCTAGCCTTAGAAATCAGAAAGAAAAACTGAATCTTGTTATTGAAAGACTTGTGACAGCATCAAGATAGATTCAAATCAAAATCAGTTATCCAAACAGAATTATTTGCTGCTGCTATGTTTCAACCTTTGTTTAAATTCACAAATATGTTCCTGGAAGAGGTTGACAATTTGTCTCTTACATTAATAACCATAATGAAAACAGCTGGAAATTACAAGGAAAAAAAAAAGCGCTTCACCAAAAAAAAAGTCAAAGTCAGAATAGGAAGTAAACTAACATCTAATGTAAGGCATGGTTTTGAAAAACTGATGACACTCACAGAAAGAATAATAACCATTTAACTTTGATTCCTAGCACGTTCTCCCTTGAGCAGTACAGTTTTAATGATAGGTGCCTGTTCATAGCACTAGTCTCTCCAGCAAATCTTATTATCAAACAATTACTATGTACTATGCATTTTACAGGAAAGGTTACAAGTTATTTAATTTTCATAACAAATCAGCTAGATTCTATTTTATGATTACTTTACAAGTGAAGAAACTGAGGTACATTACAGTTAATTTCTGCAAAAGAAACACAAACTAAGTCAAAAAATACTAGAGTCCCAGAACCTACACTATTATCAGTGAAGAAGACCGGATTCCATTGATTCTCAATTTTCATAATCAACTATAAAATCAAAATAAGAAACAGAGCTATGATTACACCTGAAAATATCAGAGTTATATACTTTGATGATGGAAGAGCACTAAACTGACGGCTGAAGGAAAAACAACCTTATCTTAATGGGGGAGAACCAGTGCACATTTTTCAAAACTGATTCATTATGATATAGAAGTTTCTTACATGATGCACAAGTGCTCTTCTATACACAATTTCATTTTTTGCACCAGCATAAGCTTACTTTGTTTTATCTTATTCTTCATGAACTTTTAGAAGTATCCTGATATTCAAATAAACGCATGTGTGAAAATGTGTGTATGCATTTATTTAATCTCATATACGCATGACACAAAGAAAAAACCCATACGGATTCACAGTTGACGATGTTTATACTTTTTATTACTAGAGAATGATTGCAAATTTCTGCTTTAGGTTGTCTATATTTTCATTTTGCTTTCAATAAGTATGTACATCATTTTGTCATTTTATTTTTACATAGATGTAGAGTGTAGTCATATAAACATATTTGCGGGAGAGTAAAAATGGGAAAAGATTGTTTACTTGGTTAAAACAATTTATTTTATAGAGTAGTCTTGTCTAAGCTTCTTGGATCCTCTTATCTTCAGAAAGCTACACATTTCTTTACTTTCTTCAGCAATGCCAAGATCTCCTCGAGATAAATAAAATCATGCAATCTGACCAATTCTACTATTACATATTTTATTATTCCAGAATATACATTTCAAAGCTAACGGAAACATCTTCCAATACGTGACTGTCTCATTAAAATATAAAGTTTCTGGAATGGTGGCATCGTAGGTAAAACATCACCTTCCCAAATGGATGCTAGTTTTTGTTCACCTGCTCCACTTTCAATTCAACTCCCTTCTATTATGCCTAGGAAAGTAGTGGAGGATGGGCCAAAAGCTTAGGGCCCTAGACGCATCTGGGAGACCAAGCAGAACCTTTATCTCCTGGCTTCAGAACTGCCTAGTTCTGGCCATTGAGGACATGTGAGGACTGAACCAATAGATATAACATCTCTCTCTCTCTCTCTCTCTCTCTTTCTCCCTCTTTCTGCCTTTCAAATAAACAAATACATCTTTAATAAATACATAAAAATAAAAGCCTATCTGGCTTAACTGTGAAGTTTCAGTACTATGGGGATACTTCTAAAAGTTCATGGGAAATCTAATGTAAAGATAAGCTTAATATATAAATGATATAGTCACAGAGTTTTTAAAATAATGTGCATATCCAAGAACATTTTGAGGTACTCACATACAAACAAGAAAATCTCATTTAAAACAGGGCCACTTAGGATCAGATAATCTCACGAGGTCTGTTTGACCACTAACAATCATGACTTTGATAATAAAATAACTTAGTAGACTGTTAAGAAAATTCAAACAGACACAACATAGAAGTTTCAGGAAGACATAATAGTGAATTTTATAGTAACTGAAAGCTCAAGAAATCATTTAACACAATCCTTTACCTTCAGGCATATAAAATGCTATTAACATTTTGCGGACAAATCAACTGGATCCAAGGGAGGGTTAGTGATTTTCCTCATGTCATGCAGAGAACATGTGAAAGAAAGGAATTAAAACTTAAGCCACCTGACTTCTGTAGAAAGAGGGCCATGTGACATGACACCGTGTGTCAGTAAGTCACAGTGAAAGAGTCACATCACTGCTGTGCAATCAGTTGTTCCTTATGTTATTTTGTCCAGAAGCATGTTAGCAATAAGGTCCATGTGGTCTGTCTCTCACTTGGATTTCTAGAAGTTTCTTTCTGAGACTTCAGAGACTTTTAGTTCTACACTCAAACTGCTCCAAATGCTTTTCCCCCAAGTTGCGGTCTTTTAAATTTGAGATAACTCCTTCTCTTAAAGAGCCAAGATAGTGCGGTCTTTAAGATTTCCTGTTTTCAAAACTTATTTACTTGAAAATCAAAATTATAGAAAGAGAGAAAGAAGAAGAAGAAAGAGAAAGAAATCAGCTGGTTCATTCCCTAGACAACCACAACTGTCAGGGCTAGCCCAGCTTGAATTCAGGAGTCAAGGACCAGAAGCTGCTTCCAAGTCTCCCATGTGAGTGGCAAGGACAAAACATTTGGTCCACCTGCTGCTGCTTTTCCCAGTTAGTGAGCAGAGAGCTAGATTGGAATTGGAGCAGCCAGGATTTGAACCAGCACCTAACTGGAATGCCTGCTTCTCAGGCAGCAGCTTCATTTATTATGCCACAACGCTGGTCCCTAAAATTCTCAACCAAAAAACTAAATTCCCCTTACCAACGCAGAATGACTAGTTAATCACATACATGTATGGTGCTTCCTTTCCAAATGCACTCTCATATTTCCTCGATTGTAAAGCCTTCTCATTGCTTTGTCTTGTTTTGAAAACTCCAAAGGAAATGGCCAGTCCTCTCCCTCAGCTTTCTCTCAACTTCATGTTTTCCTTCATACATTGGCTGTCCATAAATGCATTTAGAGCCATAATACTTGTGAGCAAAATGAACTGTGGGACCTAAGAGCAAAAGTGCAGTCAGATTTATTCACTCATTTAAGAAATGCCTTGTAAATGCCCATTATGCACCAAGCCCTTGGTCCAGTGCTGGGGATTAGAGATAAAGGTAAAAGGCACAGCCCTTAACACTAAGCATCTCACAATCTTGGGTGAGGATCATGGGAATTAGAGATCTGTGAAGTTAATTATTCCACCATGCACTTTGTAACATTGCTATATGGTAACCAATATTTGTGAAAATACTATGGCTACAGAGAGGAAACCAGTATCAATTCCATGACATTTAGGCAGGGTTTTTTTTTTTTTTAAGTTAGTGTTTTATCACAAGGATGCAGCACATGGATTTTCATAAAAGAAGGATTTTAAGTTTGGAATTTAAAAAGCCAATTCAAGGGAGCAATGCTATGAATGACGTTATCATTATTATTATTATCATCATCATGGTCTAATGTGATGTGCACTAGCTGTTCTTGGTAACATGTACTAGAGAACAGTCCAGAAACACTGCTGCCTGCAAAGGAGACACAGCCTGAAGTGGTATCTGGGTAAACTTTGCTCCCTACGTGAACTGTCACCCTTAAATAAACCAACACGTTCCAGCTCCCATGGCATCTTTTCTGGGCACATAATTCCATTTTAAATGACACTAGGAGACCAAATGTGACACAGCAGAAACAAAAGCTGCCTGCATTCTGCTGCTGCAAAACTCTCCTTTGGAGGAGATGTAGAAGCCAAGAAAACAAATAAAAGTTGTTCTGAAAGGAGAGGCAATTAAATTTTTGCCAAACATGACAGGAAGCTGAGAACTGAAGCAGACAGAATAATGTCTATCTTTGGCATAGCAGACAGGGAGGAGAAGGCTGTATGTCTTTGATGGCAGACTATATTTTAAAAGTGCTAACTGACATTTTGAAAGGACATAAAAACAGAGACAGGAGAGAGCTCTTCAAGCCCCTGCTGTCTGGGCTGCAGAAGATCCCCAAGTGCCCCCGGGGTTTTCATTTTCTCAGTCAGAAGGCTAAGGCAAGATAAGTTGCAAGACAGAAAAGGAGAAAAACAAAACAACCTCTATCTTAAAGCAGCCACCCGAATCCACATGATGCATTCAAGTTGAAAGCATTAACAGAAAGGCAGCTCCTGCTCCTGAAAGAGGTTTGCAGATGGAACTCTCGGTGGTTAAAGGAAAGCATCTGACTGGCATGCACAGGTTTTCCTTTGGAAAACTGTGCTGGCAGTAGAATTGGCCCAACGCCATAATCTAAGCCCATCAGTTACTCAATTCTTGAGAGAATGCCCCCAAAGCTTTCCCAAAGGCACACTAACAATCGCAAGAAAGTCAATAGTCAGGAAGGAATCAGGATTGTATATCTTCCATTTGTTTCTCTGACCTTATCGCCTTCACCCCAACCTTACACTTGTCCACCCCACTGAAGGTACAGTCTATGTTTATGATCTCTTGGTCTTCCTGAAACTTTTCATCCTATCAAGATTTAGATTTGAATGTCGCATATCTTCAGTACTCCTTGGTCTTTACAGGACCTCAATTCTTCTTTGATCCCAGGCCACATGGACATTTCGCCATATCTTAAATGAAGGAACTAATAACCTACTCTACCTGTGCGACACAATCCCATATGGCAGGAGGAATAAAGCATAGAAGCTGGAAAGTGTAGATAGCCAATCAGTTTCTAATGAGGAGAGTGGTAAGTTCTACACTTACCAACACTTATTTAAGCTCAATGTAAACAAACATAGAAGAGTAAGAGGAAAGGAAATATTCAGCAAAACATCTTGCACTTCCACTCCATCCTCCTCAGCTTCCAACACTCATACTCGTTATGAATTCTCAACAACTGACATGTCCTGTTCACCTCTGATAAACTCGCGAAGTGCCCCAGCCACACTGGCATGCATCAGTATTTATTAAGTCCCCAATCTGGGGAAAAGTCTATGACAGAGGATGCAGAAGGGAAGAGGACATGGAGTTCGACTATACAAAAATGGTAACAGGAAACACAGGAAGGGCTGGCACAAGAGGTTGAGAAGGAGTTCAGTTAGATAAGATACAAGCTGAAGAAAACTGATCCAACCAGGTAACTCTGAAGGTCCCAGAAGTCATTCAGGGATTCAGAAATGATTAGGACATGAGTACAAAATGGAGGACAGCGGTTATTTCTTCTCTCTAGGCCATTTTAGATTTCTTGCTATGTGTAAATACACAGAACCTGGAGAAATAAATGTATCCCAGTAGCAATTTAAGGCTTCCAACTAAAACCTGCTTCTGAGAGAGTCCGAGAACAAGCTATTCAATTGTGCCATAACTTTAAAAGTATCCATTATTAGTTACATGGCTGAAACAGAAACACATTTGTCTATAAACTAAAATCCTGCATTTTGGCTCTGGCAAGATTTCAAAAGGACAATTAGAAAGGTAAGAAAACAGAAAGAAAAAATGAGAAAATTGAGTCCTTTATTTCTTAAATGACTAATGTAAATTTAAAAGCTGGAGGAAAACAAAAGCATTTGCACAAATTATGGAAAGCCTTCTCAATTGTTTTCAGAAATGCAATTTAGCCATGGAAAAAACCTCCTAATTTCCTGAGATGATGAAAGAGACGGCCCGTTTCTTAATTGCCTCGTTGCTGAACACATTACAAAATGGATAGAATTTTAAGAATGACATTTTGGCCAAATATTATCTTGCGCCTTTCCACTTTGTTTCAAAAACATAGAATGAGTCACAGGGGAAAATGGAGTTGCTTGTAGACAATGTAAAAAAGAAATTAGAGCTCCAAGAAACAATAGATTATAAAAAAATTATAGATAAGGAGTAATATTAGCAAACTAAATACATAAGATGGGTCTACAAAACTAAACTGAAATAAAATTAATACATACATTTCCAGTTCATTATTAGGAAATTGCTGCAAGAAGGAGATAGGAAGAATTCCCCTCCCATTATTTTTCATAGCACAGAGAGTAGTTTTCCAGACAATTTCAAGCACTTTATAAAATGCTCAAAAGCAGAGGATCTCTGCAGAAGAGGTCACACACTCATAGGCTCAAGATAGAAAGACAGATTCAAGTCAATAGGAACACGAGATTAGTTTGCTGCTTACTGGAAGGAGAGGGCATTTTTATGCTCTGGTCCCTGAACCACTGCCTCAGCCGCAGGGCTCAAGTCTGATATCAACGGAGAAGAGATATCAACTTAGTCAAAACAACAACAACAACAAAAGTTCATAATTATCCAGATTGGACATCTTTGTGCTTGAATTCTCTGTTAAAAACCAGTAAATCAAGAGCGGGCTGGCATTTTTCAAATATAAGCTGCACATTTGTACACCACAGCCATTGTTTTGCTTCTTAAGTATGTGGGAATCTCTGCCCCTGTGCTTGAATACTGATGTGACAAAGTATTGATACTATTAATGTGTGTGACATGATTGCAATTCATATCTCTAAGGTGAGATGATACACGAGCAAGGGAGATGGCTAAGGTGACATTTTTGGATTCAGTCGGTTGGGAAACATGATGACTTAGTGTCCTCCATAATCGAGACTTTATGGCCTTGCTTCAGGATATATACAAATATAGTCACACACTACTTAATAACACATGTTCTGAGAAATACACTGTTAGTTGATTTTGTCAATGTGCGAACATTATGTATTTTATTGTATTTCTAAAAATTAGGATGGCTACAACATGACTAAAGAATATAATTTTATGAGGCCACCATGGTATATGTGTTCTATCATTGACCAAAATACTGTTACATACTTCATAACTATATTAGGTTTTTAGCCTTTTTTTCAAAGCCACATGTAAAGTCCTCAAATCATTGTTGAGTGAATAGTTTTTGCTCAAAAAATATTTTCAACATAATAAAATAGGTTTACCTAGAAGCCATGTATTATTTTGCTGTTCCTCTTTAATATGAACATTCTGGTGCAAAGCCAAAATTAAAATCCATATGTAGTTTTTCCATAAACCATTTTTACAGACCCAGTGCAGTAACCTAAGTGGCTAAATCCTTGCTTTGCATTCACCAGGATCCCATATGGACACTGGTTCATATCCTGGCTTTTCCATCTCCCATCTAGCTTCCTGCTTGTGGCCTGGGAAAGCAGTAGAGAGTGGCCCAAAGCCTTGAGACCCTGCACTTGCATGGGAGATCTGGAAGAACCTCCTGGCTCCTGGCTTTAGACTGGCTCAGCCCTGGCCGTAGCAGCCACTTGAGGAGTGAAACAGTGGACAGGTCTTTCTCTTCACATCTCCTTCTCTTTGTATACCTGCCTTTCCAATAAAAATAAAATAAATATGTTTTTCAAAAAAATTTTCATAAGTACTTTGAATATCCTAACTCTTTGCTATATACATATTTTGAAAAACAGATTTTGGGTAGGGAAAAGGTGGTAATGCCTTGGTACAGTTAAGTGTTCGCCTACTGTGCTAGCATCCCATATGGGCACCATTTTATGTTTTAGATACTCCATTTCCAACAGAGCTGTGTGTTTACATCCTGGAAAAGCAGTGAAGGATGGCCCAAGCCTTTGGCCTTTGTATCTACATAGGAACCTGAAAGAATCTCCAACTTCCTTACTTCAGATCAGCTCTCCCTTTCAAAGAAAAGCAAATTGCTATTTAAAAAATTAAAAATATACATGCTTTGAACTAGGTATACACTTAACAAACACAGATAAGAAATAACTTTATACTGATATATACTCACATATTTTCTATATGTTGGAAATATACACAATATGCATACAAAATGCATATTAATAATTTGTGTATTTTTAAAAATTTACCATTTGCTACATTTAGCAACTTACATGCTTTTCTGTAAAGAAAATATTCCCTTGTGAAGTGGCTTATCTGTTTTTTCCAAAACTATTGTCATTAGTAAAGAGTCAGTCTCAATATATAATTTTTCCTTTAATTACTAATTTTCAAAATGAATGACCAAACAGCCATTCACAACAATGTCAAATAATTTATCTTTTAAAATTTTCTCTTTTTGGGCCCAGCGCAATAGTGTAGTGGTTAAAGTCCTCACCTTGCACACACTGGGATCCCATGTGGGCACTAGTTGTAATCCTGGCAGTCTCACTTCCCATCCAGCTCTCTGCTTGTAGCCTGGGAAACCAGTCAAGGGCAGCCCAAGGCCTTGGGAACCTCACCCATGCCAGAGACCCAGAAGAGCTCCTGACTCCTGGCATCGGATTTGGCTCAGCTCCAGCCGTTGCGCTCACTTGGGGAGTGAATCATCGGACACAAGATCTTCCTCTCTGTCTTTCCTCCTCTCTGTATATCTCCCTTTCCAATAAAAATAAATATTTAAAACAAAAACAAAAAATGTTTCTCTTTTATACCACTGTGCATCATTTACTTACCATAGAGGCTCACATTATTTATAATCATTACTCTTTTGAAATATCAAACTATCCCAAATTTGGCAAGTGAGAATTTCTTAAACTTGCCCTTGTGACTTTTTCACCCAAACCCTTCAGCCCACTATCATTTCCTTGCTATGTAGCACCTTGTGTTTTTCTTGTGCAAACCAGTCATCCAAGGCGCCCTAATTCCTTTCAATGAAAAATACTATTTAGAAAGCAAAATGGGGGTAGTGGAACAGTTATTCCTACAAAAGTTCTATTCTTCTTCTGTCCTCCCATAAGACAACAATTAAAACACATAATAGAATCAAGAATCATACTAAGATTCACAAAACAAATGCAGCATTTCAGGATTTTCCTATGATTCATAATTCAAAAACAAATTCCTTCTCCTACACACTGAAAATCTGTTTGATTATTGGATCTATCTACAAAACAAAGATACAAATAATTCAATATTACACTAATAATACTATTGTATGACATTTGATTTCCTTGAAACTCAGACTATATACTAGAACATACAAAGTAATATTGAAAGTTACTTGAAATATTTTCTCTAAAGATCCATTTTACCAACAGTCTTACTTATTTCAGATTTTTAAGTTTAAGTTTTGATGTTGCTTTTATTTTTTTATTGGCTTTTTACTTTGTGGGTTTTTCTCCCCAGAAATCTAGAGTTTGGGTTTTTTGTTTTTGTTTCTGTTTTGTTTTGTTTTGTTTTGTTTTGTTTTGTTTTGTTTTGTTTTGTTTCTAAAGTTCTGCCAGAAATGCTTAGTGGTCGGTCACCCGCTACACTTGCACCAGGTTGTCTGTGTAACTCAGCAGAGATGACCATCAGCAGACCAGGCTAAAGGGATGCATGACGTCTCTGACTTACTGATGGTATTAATAACTTTACTTCCGTTCATGTTTGATGGTCTTTCCTTCTAAGTACTAGATCTTGCTGTTCAGACCCATAGCAGCACACAACCAGCAAAGGGTGTCTCCTCCGTCTAGATACAAGTACCTGCCTTCATTGAGATCCAATAACATGGTATGACCACCCATACCTCCACAAGCACAGAATTCATCTGTTCAACTTGCAGTTAGCCTGAATATATAATTTGATCAGCTCGTGTCAGGAGACGGTGATGGGTTTGTTGATGTTGCAGGAGAAGCAGCCAAGATACCCACTCTCGGCTGCTCTCATTCTGGACAATGCATTGGCATGTATCCAGAATATCCCCAAACTTGATGATTTTATCTCAGGATCCAGAGACAACCTGCTGATTGTCAGACAAAAAAAAGCAACATTCATCAGATTCTTGCTATAGCCTGTAATCATCACAAGGAGGGACTGGTTGGGACATCCCAGGAATTAAAGCTCCTCCCAAGGAGCCTGACAGGGCAAAGAGGCCACTGGAAGTGGTGTGACTACATCACTAACAAAGGTGGAATAATTCCGAGGAGCTCCCTCCTAGGCATCCTATACATGATGACGGACTTCCCTTTCAAGGCAGAGAACAACATGTCTAGGAACTGTGGTATGGTAGTCATCTGTGAAGCAGCCCTTATAACCCTCATGGATGCCATGAAGGCTAGCTAAACGCCCACAGCAGTCAATCTGGAACAGCCCAAAGCCATAAGACAGGGGCTCTATCTGGCTGCCCAGGTGGGTGGAAGGGACCAAAGTACTTGAGCCATCATCCACTGCTTTCTTAGGATGCATATTAGCAGGAAGTTGGATTGGAACCAGAGGAACCCGGACTGTGCCTGACATGCCAAAGTGAGATATAGATCTCCCAAACAACATGTTAGCTAATGTGCCAACATGCCTGCCCTATTTTTTGTTCTTATGCATACTCATATCCCCATTCAGTAAACGGTTTTCCTTTGTTATTTTTGTTTTACTCTGTTTTTGTGTTCTTTTTCCATCAAATATCTTGTTTTGTTCTACTGGTTTTAAATTTTTTGAAAATGTCTTTCGTCCTCCGTTTCTTCAGAAAATACATGTTATGTGATCACTATTAGTCGCAATATATTCTATTTATAATACGTTTTCCACTTTGTTCTTCCATGTACTCTTGGCCAGAATTGATGTCTTGCTTCATATTTAAATATGCTATTGAATATAGGCTTTATTATTTATCAGCTTTAAATAACTTTCAGTGACACTATGTAACCCCCCTCTTCTGCTTTTTCTCATGTCTTGGCTGTGCCATTCCTATGCTGGTATGGTGTTTATGGAGGCATATCATTCCTTTCCCTTTATTCAGATTTTTTGTATCTCCTAGGATTAAAAGGAACTGCCACACAGAATATTCCCAGAGGTTTCACCCATACCATATTTGGAAGGCAATATCTTGCACTCTCTCTAGCAAGAAGTTGGAGGTGAACCCTTTTGCTTTTCTTCATGAATAACTTAATCTTATTTCTTGGCTATGCTTCAGAAATAATCACTCTGGATCAAGATTAGTAGGGAAAAATAGATTTTATAATATATGGATTCATATCTTTATTTCAATACATATTCTCTAATATGGCTTCAATCATTACTGTCCCATTTTTATTCTTGTTTCTCTGGGAATTCAACAGTACATGCTTATTTGATTGAGCTTAACTTAGTAATTTTCTTTTTGATTCTCTTTTCTCTCTTCCACTGTTTTCTCTGTTTTTCTTAGTTCTAGCTCCCATATACCCTGCAGAATGTTGAATGGTGTTCATTGCCCTTTGGTCACTACAGTGAACTGAATTATGTACTCCTCTACTCCCAAATTCACATGTTAAAGCCATACATGTGACTGTATAAAGGTCACATATATGACTTTCAAAAAGTCAGTGGAAACAGATTTAAAGTATAACCTTGTTTTGATATAAAACAAATTTAAAAAAAACATTTCATAACCCCTTTGATCCATAGCCTATTTGAAGTATCTTTCAGAAAACAGGTCTGTAAAAGGTACTTCACTGGGCCTGGCATAGTAGCCTACTGGCAAAAGTCCTCACCATACACATGCCAGGATCTTTCACCCACATGGGAGACCTGGAAGAAGCTCCTGGCTCCTGGCTTTGGATAGGATCAGCTCAGCTCTGGCCATTGCGGCCACTTGGGGAGTGAATCAGCAGATGGAAGATCTTCCTCTTTTCTCTCCTCCTCTCTGTATATCTGACTTTTCAAAAAATAATAATAATAGATCTTTTTAAAAAAGGTAATTAATTAAATGAAGTTTCAGGAGTAGGGCAGCAATCCAATAGGGCTGGTGACTTACACAGAGTGGTAGACACCACCAAGCTAGGGCCAACCACATAAACCATGTCGGCAATCTGAGAGTCCTTGTCAGGCGTGAAAACTGGCTGCACTTTCTTCTTGAACTTCTCAGCGTCCAGAAAGAAAGTCAATCTTTGTTGTTTAAGCCATTCAATCAGTGGTATTTTGCTATAGCAGCCTGAGCAGCTAAAACAACTGCTTTGTCACTCATTTCTAATTTCTAAGATGATTTTGCCATCTTCATTTCTCTCCTACATTTGATTGTCCTAATTGCCTATTTTCCTATTGCTTGTCTATGGTCATGGTTTTAAATTTCTAATTCATGATACTTTTTGTAATTGCACTTGCTACTTAAATCACATTAATTAATTTTTAAATTTTGGATTGACATGAAATATATGTACATTTTCATGGGAGACAGGACAATTTTCAACACATACACACAGCATAAACCAATCCTATCAGGTAAGTGGTCCTTCCAATTCCTTTATCACAGACTAGTTACCCTGCTATTTTGCAGAATGAGTTTACAACCTCCAACCTGTTATATTTTTTGATGCCCATTATGCAGTCACTCTCCACTTCCATTCCTCTAGCTTCAAAATGACTATATAGTGCTCACTTTAGCAGCACATACACTAAAATCACCATATTTATGAATAAATTTTACATGATAGAAAATATACATTGTCTTTCTTATTCATCTTATTTCATTTAACACAATATCTAATTCCATCCATTTTTTCTGCAAACACTATCTCATTCTTTCCATAGCTGCAAATATGTGCATTGTGTGGAGGGGGAGCAAATTCTCTTTAATCATTCATCCACTGTTACACAAAAAAATGTTGATTCCAAATTTTGGCTATTATGAATAATGCTGCAATTAACATGGCAGTACAGGGAGCACTTTAATATGCTAATTTCATTTCTTTGGATATATACCCAAAAGTGGAATAGCTGCTTCATATGATAGATTCTTAGTTTTTGAGAAATCCCCTTTCTGATTTCTTTATTGACCATACTAATTTTCATTCCCACTAAAAGTATATTATGACTGCCTTTTTTCCCCTAAATCCTTTGCAATAAACATTTGTGGTTGTACTTTTTTTCTTTCCTAATGGCTATTTCAGCTGAGGTGAGATATCTTTATGATTTTTATCTATATCCTAACAATGGATAGTGATTTGCTCATTTTTCATGTATTTGTTGGCCATATGTATATCTTCTTTTGAAAAAATGTCTATTCAGATTTTTTTCCCATTTCTTAATTGGACTATGTAGGGTTTCATTGTTGAATGTTTTAAGTTCTTTTAATATTCTATAAATTACTCCTTTAACAGATGAATAGTTTACAAATATTTTCTCCCAGCATGTCATTTGTTTCTATATTTTTATTACTCTTTACTGCAGCATCTTAGTTTGATGTTTCTATTTTTGCTTTATTGCTAGTGTTTTACAGCTCTTATCCGAAATAAATAAATATAAACACTGCTGAAAATGTCATAAAATGTTTGCCTTCAATTGGTTTCATAGTTTTGTGTCTTACTGTTACATCTGTAATTCATTCTGAGTTGATTTTTGCATAGGGTGAGAAGAAGTAGCCTTGTTTTCTTGCCCTATTTATTGAAATACAGCTTTCCTAACACAATTTATTGATGAGACTGTGCTTTTTCAAGTCAGTACTTTTGTCACCTTGACTACAGATACATGAAGTTATGCTAGAGGCTTTTATTCTGATTCATTGGCCCTGTGTGTCCTTTTAATTAATGTTGAAATGTTATTGCAGTTTTCCTTTTCAAAATCGTTATTGTTTCTGTGTTTTTGGATTTTATTTAGGATTCGTCTCTTATCTATCATTTAAAAGGAAGATTTATAGACAGAAGGAGAGACAGACAGAGAGGGAGAGAGAGAAAGAGAGAAAAAGAGAAGACTTTTCTTTGTGGGTTCATTTTCTAAATGGCAGCATGGCCAAAGTTGAGCCAATACAAACCCAAGAGACAGGAATGTCTTCAGGTCACATGGACACACAGGCTCAAGGACTGAGCCATTCTCCTGTGTTTTCTCAGGAAATAAGCACGAAGCTGGGCAGAAAGTGGAACAGCCCGGACTAGAATAGGCTACCCATTGGGATGCTGGCACTATAAGGTGGAGGATTCGCCTGTTGAGGTACTATGCTGACTCCTGTTGATATGCTTTGATATTCCAAAGAGTTATCACTATTATTCTCATGTTGTCTCCTAGTGTATCTCTGCATAGATATTGTATTCCCATATTTTTTATTTGTGTTAGATTTTTTCTGAACCAGCAAAAGGTGAACATGTTTCAGTACGAACAATAAATCTGGACGATTCTCCCATTATTCCAAATTAATATCTTCCTCTTTGTTATTCCAATAAAACTTGTAGGATACATATAAAATTACACTTTTTCTCCTTTTTCAAATTTTTCAGTGTTACTCCAATGATTCCATTATCTTCAATCTCATTCTTCTTTTTCTTAATCACAGATCTCCAAAGAGACCCTCCGCCTCCCAATGAATGAATTTGATTCTGCAGAAGTAGCATCTTCTCTATATGGCCAATTCTTCTCATGGTACCTGCCAGACGCCCTTTTGCTAACTCTTCAGCAGCCAGTGCCCTAATCCATTAAGTCTTAGATATGTGGTTAGTATTTCCACTCAGGGCAGAGCCCTCTTACTGATGTCACATGACTCCAGTATACCATCACCAATCTTGTTCTCCAAATTCACACAGCATCACCTGACCATTCCTGGGTGTGGTTTCCACAAATATTTTGTCACTAATGTTTACTATGTCCACTTAAAAATTGAAGAAATGTCTCTTAGTTATAATATGACCAAAGGCTGAGGTATTTTATTTGAATTTTCTATGGATATGTAGGATTCTTAGGAGGAGGTATGAGTAGATGAACAGATAGACTCCTATCTGTCTTTCACAAAAACCCAGGATCATAACACATTTTCAAATAAAACTCTTAACAATTTTTCAGAGAGGCTTTAATTGTACAACTGAAATACTCCTGGCTAGGTCACTTGCTCAATAACTTGACAAACTGAGAGCTTCCTCTTTCTGAAGAAAGTCATTTCTAGCTCCCTGAATTGGATGTGTGCTTAGATTTTTTACATCGTTACTCTTCTTTACTAGTTTTATTACCACAAACCGATACCCATCACATACTTGCTATTCTTTTTCTCTTTCAAATGTGAGCTACAGTATTTTAAATATACTAACTCTAAACAAATTTTCAGAATTTTCAGCTGATTCCCCATAAATGATTGTCATAGTCTTCCTATTCCCTTGACAGAAATTCAAGACCTCTTTTGTAGTTTCTACAAGAAATTTAGCTAATGTTGATGGTAAAAAGTATTTGTGTTGAGTCTTTGAAGACTTTCCACCACTCCAAATATTTGGCAATGGATTACTGATAAGCCTTAAGACAAATTCTAAATTAGGAATAACTATTACCTGCCTACTATATGAATGACAATACATAAAGAAGTGCTAAACTGAAAATTATACCACTGTTCCCTCAAAAGAGATGAGGTCATTCATTCTCTCTCCCTCTATTCCTTACTCCTTCCCCATATACATGTGTATGTGTCTGTATACATATATATATAACATATTTATCTAAATATATGAATAGATATATGTGTAATGGTATATATTTATAAAGAAAGTATAGTGCCACAAAATGCATAAATAAAGTATATTGGGAGTTTAAACAAAGCAAACATCATTTATTATAATAACAATTCTGGAAATTTTTGTTTTAAATATTGGCCTTTCCATC
The DNA here is from genome assembly GCF_017591425.1 of Ochotona curzoniae. NCBI lineage: Eukaryota > Metazoa > Chordata > Mammalia > Lagomorpha > Ochotonidae > Ochotona > Ochotona curzoniae. The sequence continues at coordinate 68,105,918 of NW_024466599.1, forward strand.
TAGTGAAAAGTTTTCAAACATAAGATCAAAGAAAATGCATTGTGTTAAAAAGAGAGAATATTTAAATAAAAGGCTTAGCACATGATAATCAAGTTCTCACCAATCACACATAAGGAAAAGATCCTTAAATGTGCACATGAAAAAAATCAACTGGCATATAAAGGAATACTAATTAAACTCACAGCTGACCTCTCACAGGAAACTCTACAGGCAAGAAGAGAATGGAGTGACATATTCCAGATTCTAAAAGAAAAAAGTTGTCAGCACAGGATAACATACCCAACAAAGTTTTCCTTTGTCATCGAAAATGAAATAAAATTCTTCCACAGTAATAAGTTAAAAGAATTCGCCTCTTTCAGGCCTGCCCTACAAATGATACTTCAAGATGTTCTCTTGACAGAGAAAAGGAATAATACCCACCAAAACCAAAGGCAAATATGAAGAACATCCAGTAAAATAACAACAGAAGACTGAATCAATGAACAACCCATTGATAAAATGACAAGACCAAATCGCTACCCATTTATATTAACGCTGAATGTAAATGGCTTAAGCTCATCAATCTAACATCATAGAATGATAGATTAGATTAAAAAAACAAAACCCATCTATTTGTTGCCTACAGGAGACACATTCCAACAATAAAGATCAGTGGAAACTATATCTCATGATTTTGATGTTTTGTTTTTAGTTGCATTTCTTCAAAACTCTCATTAAATTCTTCAGTGACTCATAGATCATACAGTAGCATTATTTTCTCAACAAGGTTCTTGATGTTTTCATTTATTCAGCGACACATTAGTCATTCAGTGGCATGTTATACAGCTTCATGTCACTGTTAATTTCTTTTTTCTTCCTGTAGTTGATTTTGTTTTGTGGCTTTTCATTAAAGGGGATGTATAGTAACTGTGTAATGGAGACTATCATATCCAGATGTGAGGATACAATGCAGTACACATCTCTACTTCCAGACAAAGATGGACTCCCAATGAAACTGTTTACTATATCTTGGCAATAGGATGCTGGACTCTCTGCCATTGTCCCTGCCCACAATGATGGACTTTCAACTGTTTATCAGAAAACTATTCTATTGTATTAATACAGGGGAACTCACTGAGGGGGAGGAAATTTGGGGAAGGAATATGGAAAAGTCCAGGGCCTATGGAACTTTATCATAAAATTTTAACAATAATAAAAAATGAAAAAAATTAAGCCAAATTACTGGAAATGAAGGACACAATAAAGCAAATTAAAAAATTTTTAAATGTAGAAGTTTCTGTTCAATATGACAAATAGTAGTAGTGACTGGCAGTTTCATTTGATTAAAACAATAAACAAATTAAGGTAATGAATAACATTAACAAGATAAAGTGACTATTTAAGAATTTCAAGATAAAATATTTGACTCTCATTTTAAAAAACATGAAGCCATTCAAATTTTGATTGATTTAATCATTTCCAAATAAGTAACACAATTGCAGATAGCAGAACTGGTTACCACAGAGATAAACTAGAGGCAGAGAAACTATTTAGAAGTGATTTAGAATATTCAGACAAGAATAAAATATGCATCTGTACATAAACAGAATACAACAAGCAATTTTATACAAAGTTATATTCCTTTTCCATAGAAGAAATATTCGGTCAGAAAGCTTTATGGAGTAGTTGTTATTTAGGCATCTATAACAAAGGAAATTTATTTCTGATTTAGTCATAAAACCTGAGACCTTTGATTTGCCCAAATGCCATTCTCCTGCTCAGTCATCTATAGGATAATTAATGTACTCTGCATCATGTCACAGCAGTCTGATCTACTGTATTTATAAGCAGAATTCTGAATTTGGCATCTCCAGTAAACAATTTAAAATAAAATCTGTTCTAAAGGTTTTTTCCCTCTTTTTCTCTCACTTATTAAAGTTAACTACATCCCCTCCTCTCAAAAACCAGTTTCAAGAGGTTAACACTGTCATATAATTGTATTTTCTCTCCTGGAAGGATGGCCACTGACAAATCTAAGCTAATCTGGGATTGTATTAAATAAAAATCCCAAATACATTCATTTTGGTTGAGTAGAGTTATTTTATCCTTTTATCAAAACAAATATGAAGGATTCTCTTCTGCTAAAATTGCCTCTGTTGGTCTTTGCCTAAAAAGCAATGAAGGTCACTGAGTTGATTAAAGAGTTAGTGACAATAATGGGACGTTCTGCAGACTCGATCTGAAATGATCTAAAGAAAGCTGAGAGCAAAAAGGAGCTTAAATGGTTCAATGGAGAAAAACAGATCTGAAAAAAAAATAGCCAATGTTCTGAACGACCCTTCTGCCAAGCAGAAAAGAGTCTGAAGATAAAGGGACTAGAATTTTTCCCTTTGAAACTATGAGAGAATATGAGAAAGAAGTTTAAAAATGATAGAGGATGAAAGTAAAGTATGGAGAAATCCTACCTGTAGAAATCTAATTCCCTTGAAGAATCAGGAAGCTTCACGCACGAAATGAATGGAAGATATGTGTTTGTCCAGAACACAAAGGAACGGACAAAGGAGCAGAACTCAATGGCCACCCTACAGGAACTTACTGACCTGGCCGTGGAGGTGTGAGGAACATCTTTGCCCATTAATTGGTCTGGGAGTTCCCTGAGGGCCAGAACACTTCCATAATTTTCTTTGTATCTCAAGCACCCTGCACAGAGCTATGCTCTGAGTGCGCTTAATATAACATATAAAATTAAATGGCCCTTAGAAGTTTCCCTCCCTTCCTATAAGAACTGAAGGCAAAGACTACCTTTATTTTATACCATTATATCCCCAGAAACTCAAGCCTAATGGACCCCATCATAACTATCTGTCATGTTCTACTGACATGCATAGCAGGAAAATTAAATAAAAGAAAGCAAATGAAAAGAAATGGACAATACTCTGGGTCAACTGATTCATACCCATTTATCTGCTACATAGCCAGTACTGTGTTGTTTGAATCTTTCGAATAACACAACTACTAGGATTATCTGGTATTTTTATTTCATATGAGGTAGTTAATACATATCATTCACACACACATATGTGTATATATATATACACACACATATATACACACACATATACATGCAACTAAATTAAAAAGTCTAGATTTCATCATGTAAAAGTATATTGAATAGCAAATAAAAATCAATATGTCACTTTCTAAAAACCATGATTCCTTTCATGGTATTTATGAGTTTTATTATTTTCTGAATATCTAAGATATAGAATGCTAAGATAGTAGTGGAAGACAACAGATACAGAATAAAGGAAAGACAAGAAGGTAAAACCAAGTATTCTGCACTGTTCAAAAACGCACACATATTCATGTGTGCATGACACAAACACGTATATGCAAAGCATGATTATTTGTTTCAGACAAGGCAACATCTTTCCAAGAATCAAAGTGCATTTCCTATTTGGTTTAATTTCCATGACTGTAACCTTGCAAGCATCCTGGTAATTTTTTTCAATGGGTCTAGAAGAAGACCGCATGCTTTGAAAAATAATCTCCATAATCAGACATTCTCAAAATCATCTCTAATCAAACCACCAGTGTCTACAATGCCATGAAATTATGTATATAAAAGGCTAAAATTTTGAGTTTACTGACTAGAAAGCATAGGAGCTACATAACATCAAAAATCAATGAATGTTGGCAAGGATGTGGGAAAAAATGTAAAAGACAGTCCAAGTTCTTGAGCCCCTGTACTCACTTCAGAGACCTAGAAGAAGTTCCTGTTTCCTGACTTCAATGGGGCCCAACTCCGGCTACCGCAGTAATTTGGGGACTGAATCAGCAGATAGAAAACAGCTCTTTCTCTGTTCCTCTCCACTCCTGCATCCCAGGTGTGAGTGTGTTTTCTGCGACCTTGCCTTTTAAATAAATATAAATAAGTTTTTTAAAAGGGAACTACATCCTGAACGATTGTACTCCCCATTATTTTCTAGTATTTTCTATTTTCCACTGCTATCTCCCAGCTACCTAAAATAATACTCAGCATACAGTAGGTATTCAATAAGTATGTGCTAGATTAACAAAGTAATAAGTCTATAATCTGTTGCTAGAACAGTTGTGAACTAAGGCTCCCACTAAAACTGCTAATATTTCGCCAAAGCCTTCTTGTTAATTTGACATATTCAAAGTTACACTAACTAACCTGAAAACTTCTCTTTTTTTTGCAAAAATTAAAGGAAAAGAAGGAAAGAAGCAAAAGGAATTGAGGAAGGGCAAAAGTGTAGGAAGATGTATGGTTGTCTTAGAATTGTATCTGTGAAATACATGAAAACCTATTTTTTACATTGCTAGAATTTTTAAAAGAACTCTGAACACTATGATTTTAAATCTTGGCATCAAAGGTACTTCTGATTTCCAAGCATTCTAAAAATCATTCAATTTAGCACTCATGACTCTTTCACAACCTACCTTAAAAATCTGCCGGGGCAGGTGCTTGACTTAGTACTCTAACCAGTTGGGACACTCACATTTCATATGGAAGTACCCAAGATCAATCCCTAGGTACAAATCCTAACTTCAGCTTTACCATAGTGTGGGTTCCAGAAGGCAGGATTAGGCTCAATTAGTTGGGTACTGGACATTCACATGGGAGATTGACATGAGTTTCTGGCTTTTAACTTCAGCTCTCCTCACCCCACCACCACTACGGATATTAGAGGAAGTAAAGCTTTTTATCTCCTTCTCCCCCTCCCTTTCTTTCACCAACTCCTTCTTCCTCATGTTCATTCTTTCCTTTCTCTCCCCCTTTTTTCCCTCTCTCTTTTTTGAAAGACTTATCTGTATTAATTAAAAGGCAGACATACAGAGAAAAAGAGAAGCAGAAGGATCTTCCATCCACTGATTCACTACCCAAGTGGCTGTAATGGCCAGGGCTGAGCCTATCCAAAGGCAGAAGCAGGAGCTTCTTCTATAATTTGTTGCTACCACATGGGTCTCCCACATGGGTGCCGGGTCCCAAGGTTTTGGCCATCTTTAACTGCTTTTCCAGATCACGGGCAGGGAGCTAGATGGGAAGTGGAGCAGCTGAGACCATGAAAAAGCATCTATATGGGATCCTAGTACATGCAAGATGTGGATTTAGCTACTGAGCCATTGCACTGAGTCAGCTATTTTCTTCTTCCTCTCTCTCTCTCTTTCTCTCCTCCTTCTCTCTCTCTTTCTTTCTCTCTCTCTCTCTTTCCCCTCCCTCCCTCTCTCATTTCTCAAATAAATATTTAAAAAATGGATCAATATAGCAGCTCAGAAAGGTAAATGTGTGTTAACAGACTTCACAGGAAGCATCTGTTGATACAGAACCAAGACTAAACCAGTATTTATAGATATCCCTTCTTATACGATCAACTATATTTGAAGAGCTCTAACAACAGTTTGAATAAACATTAGTGATTTTTTAAAATCATGGCCATGTTACAACAGTGTGGCTTACCTTGAAAGATAGAAAGAGTTAAATACAGAAAAAATTGAAGGAGTAAAATGGCTTCAAAATCTCAAGAACTAAGTAGACAAAGTTATTAGTCACTTAAGGGTTAATGAGGGGGGTGCAGGATGGACATACATGGAAAGGTTTAGAACAGAGACTTTAGGAAATCATTGAGGAGTTAAAATGATAAGCAACACTAACTTCAGGGCCACACCAAGAGCTTTGGAAATGCACCAACTCAGAATAGTTTATTACTCCCGTACAAGCAACCTTCAGAGGACCTTACTGCTGATCAGTCAACTCATTCGTCTCATAATTAAGTAGTAAAAATCTAGGAAAAAAAAGTTAGCAATACCGTATGTTAATATCAAGGCTTAAAGTCAAAGTTGTAAGAGTCTATTTATAATTCACATAACAAAATAGAACATTGAAGATATACTCCAAAAATAATACAAAAAAAGGTAAATGCAGACTCTCACACTTTATTTCTGCAAACAGAAAGGAAATACTAAATGACAAATGAAGAGATGAAAAAAGATCACACTCCCCAAAAAATTCTCTAATATAGTCCCTGCTTTGGGGGTTGTAGGAATCAGATACATATTATCTCTTAAAACCCCATCCGGAAAAGTTTCTTTGCCCTGCAAAATTAATGTTTAGATGACAAAAAGTAAATCAACCAACTAAATTTAGTACTTTTGACAGGAAAGAAATGAAAGCAAAGACCCTCATCTCTGGCATTGTTGAAAATAAAGAGATTGCAATGTCAAATTTATAATGCAGACTCTGAAGGTTCTATGAAGGCTCATGCCATGTGGATTGACCATGAACAGCAATTGTTTTCTAGAACAGCAGTAGGAGGCAAAAAGAGGAGATAGGAAACAAGATTTTGCAATTCAAACAGCTTTTTTAGTTGAGAGAAAATCTTATATGGGCCATGAACACAAACCCAATGAAGGAAACAGAACACATGATGGAAAAACAGAAAACTTTAAACGTCATTGCAAATGACAGCAGCCACAAGAGTCAAATTGCATGAGTGGGTAAACAGGACCTCTTCCTATCCCCTCTTCTCTGCTCACATTAATTAATGTTGATCCACCCTGAAGCGGTGAACAGATGCTGCCTGGTTGCTTCTAATGTCCTCCAGGGGGCAATCCTAGATGAAAATCTTTAGTCCTTCCAGCAAAACTGATTGAACATTCTCAACCCAAGAAAAATGCTTTTCAGCCGACATGAGCCAATATCTCCAAATAAAGAGGCTGAGGGAATGATAATCATGTTAGCTTTTCTAGGCAATAATCAGAATGCATGAGGGAATATTAAACAAGTTGGAGTTTATCTAATCCTAAAAGAAAAAAAAAATCATGTAGAAGACAGTGCTATTTGATGCTTGGCTCTGTCTTTTCCTTGACATTAGTGAAACTGGGAACTCAGTCACAACACAGGGACCTCATCAAATTCACACATAACAATCTCCTGCAGCCCACCCTCTACCTCCCCATCTCTAAAAAGTCCTAAAATTGCCTAATTTGCATGCTCTCCAAAGCCCTGCTCCCTTTAGTCCTCAAATTCCTTGGCTAAATGCTCAGCTCCCAGATCCAGTACTGCCTCATTACAATGACTCAATTCCCTGGTTTATATACTCAGCCAATACCATATTCAATGGTAGATTCTACATATCATCTGTTTTGATGTTCCTGAAATATCAGAGAGGTAGTTTCATTGAAGCAACTCAGGTCAGGATTGTCCCAAGGCAGGGAAAGGCTATAAGATTAACTCTAATCACCTAGTAGCATGTTATTTATACTTATTTATTTCAATGTTCTTGGAATAATCTCCAAATCCTCCTAGAAAACGTCCCTTATTTCTTGAAGAATTCAGCAGTTATCTTCAGTATAATTCTCTGTAATGTCACTCCTATAATTTTTTAATAATTTCAGAGCCATTAGATAACTATACACTAATACCCTTGTATCTCTATCCTTGAACTTCTTCCTATACAATGACAATATCCCTTTGCCTATACCTTAATACTCACCCCCCCAGTCAAATCTTGACATTTCTGATAACAATACTCTCCATTAATTTTAATCAACCATTTATCGATATTCCTAAATCCAAGCATCTTTTATATTAGATTTGCTATTCTCTCCTTAATTCAGCATATCTATCTTGATATTGCCCTCAATTCTCAACACCTCTGTTTCCTCTCTTTTAGATAATTCCTATCATGGTTTACACAATGCAATGTTTTCATTTAAAAAGGAAGCTTCTTAATCCCACACTACCCACAACTTTGTAAAATAGCATTAAAATCTACATGTGTACTATGCATCTATCCTACTTCATTTTTGACATACTGTTTATTATAGTATAATAAATTATATTTTCATCATTTGTCTATCCTCAGTAAAGTACAACTGGCACAGGAAAAGCTGTGAATATTTTGTCCCATTACAGGCAAATAATGCTTAGACCAGAGCTTCAAGGCTGTGTAAGACAACTAATAATTGATAGGTAAATGAATAAAGAGTTCACGGCATCATAATGAATTCCTTCACAAAGACAACCGTAGGGACAAGGCCTACATCTCTACTCCAAATTAGCTTCAAGCATCTAGACCAAGATCATTTATTAAATTTTCTTTAGTTGCCTCTATACAATGATAGGTTCAATAAACAAATTATGTTGGATCCTTTGTTCTTTTTTACATACATCCATAATTGCTTTCTCTCTTTTTCCTTGGAGTTGACCCATTTTAATTGTTTTGTTGCATAATAAAACCCAAATGTACATTTGGGTTTGTCTTACTCCATACAGGTCTTAACAGCAGAATACTACAGATTTGGTGGCTTACAAATAATACAAATGTGTTTCTGACAGTACTGGGACCTAGGAAGCTCAAGATAAAGGTGTCAAAGTATCCAGTGTCAGATAAAGGCCTGCTTCCAAATTCATAGCTAGCCATCTCCTCCACATTCATGTTCTTGTGTGGTGGAAGGTGGAAGAGAGAAGAGAGTTCTCTAAGGCTTCTGCTTATCCTTTCATGAATGGACATTAATTCTATTCATGAAAACTGATACATAATGGTTTTCCAACTGCTACATCTCCGAATATCATCATATGATGGATTAGTTTTCAACATGTGAATTCTGGGGTGACACAATCTATACAAGATCATTTGGTTTGATCAAATTTATTTGAAAACTATCCATAGTCAATATAAGAAATCACAGCAGACATATGCCCTAACAATGGAAAGTTAATGTCTCCAAGTATAAAAGGACAGTGAGAGGTTACTGTGAGACATGGGCTACACAGGCATTATAGTGCTTCCATTAATGCCCCAAAGGATAATGACTTTGCATCTTCTACCATCAAAGTAGGCACTAGGTCTAATGGTCAAGCCCACTTCAGAGTGCCTGGGTTTGAGTCTTGGTTCTGTGTCTGATTTCATCTTCCTTTTAATGAACATTCAGGAAGGCAAAAAGGATATAACTCAGGTGGTTGAATATCTTGTCTGAACATCCAGCACAGATCACTGAAGGCATTTGGGGAGTGAACAAGTGGGTGGGAACATATATATCCCGCCTTCCCTTGCCTCCTACCTTTCTACCTCTCAATTTCTCTCCTTTCTTATCTCAAATAAAGAAAACAGATAATAAAAGAAAAATTTTGATGACTCTTCTGAAAATCAGGTCTTACAAGAAACACTAACCCTGTTACATTCTGTGTATCTTAGGTATTGAGTTGGTGAAATAAAGGGCATTGATATCACTAATTAGATTATAGAGTAGTCCACCATAGAATAGAATGTCTATAATCTACCTTAACTGTGTGGATATTTTACAAAACATCCCACAACTAGTCATTTATTCAATTATACATAATAGTGGTTATTGAGTTACTGTGAAGCCCCAGGTATTGTTCTATAATAACATGTCTCTGTTATTAAGCAAGCTCAAGAAGCTATTTTGTTATTCCAGGATGACACAACCGATAACATGATAATGCTTGCTGCTCTTTATCTTACTTGAAAGTATAATAGAAATAACATTCTCTTTGCCAAAAGTATTCATTCAAACATTGCTGCTATGGAGTTAATGTCATTTCTATCGATAAGATATTTTACTTGAAAGCAAAAAGTGACACTTAAATATTTACAATGTGACTGTTTATACATAATTCCAATCAACTTTAGAAACATGTGAAAGTAAACAGCAAGAATAGTCATGTTGGTAGCTATAAGACAGCTATACGCAATATTCATTGTTAGACTGCACTTAATGTCAGACATGAATCATTTGGAAGCCTGATTAAAGCTATAAATAGAGTACTATCTAGCATTTTAATCAAAATAATCCCTTGAATGCTACCTTACAGCCTTCAAAATAAAAAGGCGGCTAATAAAAAAAGCAATCTTGTGAGGATGACTTATTAAATCCAAAACAAACTACTTAGTCTCAATTTTGTACAAAACTTCTAACCCATAAAAATAGTGCTTCCACTAATGTGCTTAAATTACAATTGAATACATTTTGGTATACTGCAGTCTCACCCTTGAATTCCCTTAAAAGATATTTTGCAAGTCCTCATTTAACCATTCTGTGTGACACCGGACATTACATAATAAATACATGTTTCTCCTAAACAATACACTGAAAAAATTCATGCTGTAGACCACTGCAATGCACCATTACAGAACACATTCTTTCAAAACCAGAGAAAATGGATGGTGATATGTTATTACAAAGTCATACAGATATGAAACCTCTTCCTAAAGCAACCAGAAATGTAACACATTACCTTGAATGCTAAAACCACAGGAATGGGGTCGAGGTAGGTATTTAATATAGTATTAAGTCACTAGTTAAAATACTTGTGCCCCAGGGCCCAATACAGTAGCCTAGCACCTAAAGTCCTTGCCTTGCACGTTCCTATATGGGCACTGGTTCTAACCCTGGTAGCCCCACTTCCCATCCAACTTCCTGCTTGTGGCCTGGGAAGTCAGTCCAGGACAGCCCAAAGCCTTGGGACCCTTTACCCATGTAGGAGACCCAAAAGAAACTTTGAGCTCATGGCTTTGGATTGGCACAGTTCCAACTGCTGCAGCCACTTGGGGAGTGAATCATCCAGACGGAAGAGCTTCCTCTCTGTATCTCCTCTTCTCTGTATATCTGACTTTCCAATAAAAAGTAAATCACATTTTGGGAGTATGTCAGTAGATGAACTCTAACCTCTAATTCTCCCTCTTCTCTCTCTCTCTCTCTCACACACACACACACACACTCAAATAATTTTTAAAAACTAATCTTCTTTTTAAAAATCTAGACAGAATAATTTTCACTGTGCTTTTCTATTTGATGCCTAATTTCAGTAATACCTACCAAAGGTCACACTTCAGAAACTCTAGGGATTGGAACAATCCAGTTACAGAGGGATAGATGGAAGTCAACACCTTTCACCATGAGCACAAATCTAACTGCATTGTCCTCTTCGGCTAGCATGCTGTGTTATAATCTGTATTTCCAAACATCTGCCTTCTAATATTTTATTTCTGATATGTGGAAGAAACTTCTCCTGCTGTTCTCCTGCTACTCTCCTACAGCTCATGAAATGTCATACACCCTCTCTCACAAATCCAAATCCTAAATACTGTAACACTTAACCTCATGCTTTTTTATGACTGTGAAATCATAAAATACAGAATAACAGTTTAGTTCTAAAGTAAACTGTGACCCTTTCTGCTGATGAAGACTCAATATCCCAGAAAGCTTACGTAATATGTTCAGATACAATAGACAAATGCAGACTGGATCCCAAGCATTTATTCCTAGTACTCCTGGGGCACAGCACTCCACAACTTCCCAGATCACTGACGCCTCTTACTTCCATAATATATCCCTATCTTGCTCATCACTGCATTTACCTGGCAATAATCATGTAATGCCAGTGTCTCCCAGTCTGTGACAATGTATTTGTGCCCCATACCCAAATTGGACTATAATGTTTCCCCAAAGCTTCAAGAACATGTAGTGACCTCCAACAAATTTTTCTTCCAAAGTTCCTCAATATTTTCGACCATCGGCCCCCTTTCCTCTCATAAATATCCATGAAGCCATGAATGTAACTCAAATTATATGCCAACAACCTACATATCAAATTTACTTATTTTCTCAGTTCTAAAGCTCTAAGGCCTATGATTTATTCTTTTTACCTGGTATACAATGTTTCCACGGAAACTCTTACACATTTTGAGCTAACAATTCACAAATATTTTTTTCATTCTTTCTATAAACTGTCCAGCACTGTTCTACAGACCAGTCTCTGTTCTCTGTTCTTGGAAGAGCTATGCTAGATCTTCCCTGGTAAACAGCTCTAGGAAGTTAAATGTAGCATTCATCCTGTTTTTCAGCCACATGTAACAAGTTTGCCCAAGGTGCATAGCTTATGTGCCCATGTTATTTTCTGCCCATATGCCAGTAGCCAGCAGCTTCCACCCCACATGCAGAACATGAACCTACTATCCAGTTATGATGTCATTGTTGGGTGGGTGTACTCTTGAGACCATCCTTCTGCCTGCCCCTTCTTCCCAACAAATGGACATCACTCAGCAGTTTGTCTCCAATGCTTCTGTAGCTAAACAACACAGTTGCCTCACCCCTTGGTGGTCTCGGGGCCTGCTGGACAGAAAACCCCTGAGACAATTATGCTAATGCCCAAGATAAATGTATACAGAATCACCAGTACCACTAAAAATCCCCAAACAGCATTTATTATTCTCTACTTTGTTTACAACATGGCACAGAGCAATTAAACACCATAGATGCTGTTCTCTTGAAAATTATAACCCAACAGATAATAATAAAATGAATTCAGGAGACATAAAAGAATGTTTAAGCTGACACATAAAGCAGTTGAATATATTTTTACTAGGCTGGAGAATGCTTTACTCTTATGATTTGTTCACCCTTAGTTTCAGTTCTCTGAGAAAGCCAAAAGACTATTTTTTAGATATATAAGCAGTGAGTATCAACCTTTGTCTCGACAACACATCTGATCCTGCTTTTTGACTAAAATATAAAAATGAAGTAAGAAAGTTACTCATTTGCAAATAAATTTATTTTATCAGTTCTGAAAAAACAGGAAAAGTCATAGTGCTGTAAATGGTAAGGAACAAATACTCTTAGAAATTATCTGCTTTTGAGATATCTGCTTTTTGGGCAATGAATTTTGATTCACAGCTTCACTAACCTACTTATTAGTCACTCTTTGCTAATTTTTTTATTCTTTTTTTTATTGCATTTCATTTTATAACATCGTTTCATAGGCTCTGATGTTCCCCCATCCTCTCTCTGTGCCCTCCCCCCATGGTGGATTGCTCCCCCTTATTGCAGTATTACAGTTCAAATCCAGTCTTGTTTCCTTCATTTCAAGCATGTGCCATGCATAGAGTCCAGTATCTTACTGTCCAGATAAATTCAACTGTTTCTTAGGGAGACCAACTCTGGTCTAAAGGCATAGTTGGCAGAATATCATTCCGACCAATTAAAAGCCATAGCATAACATCAACAACAGTTTCTAACATTATGGGGTTAATTAACATTGTGTTGAGAGACTGTATGTTACAAAATGCCTTCCCCACATTTCCCTAAGATGATTGAAAAATTTAAACCTAGGCTTATTTTTATTCTCAAAAGTCTAATACGGGAAAAAGATGATTTAGCTCAGAAAGCATAAAAGAACTTGGATTACTTTGTCAGGATTTTTATTTCAAAACTGCCAGATTGATTTTTATATATGCCTACATCGAGGTATAAGTTGTATCAATCTTATTTGGAAAGAAATCATATTTGGAAGAGAAAAAAATCTCTGCCTCTGAAATTGGCTATTGAGTTGAAGCTGTCCTCTTCATTTTAAACTCTGATATTCTTGCAACTCATTGATTTTCAACTCTAAAATTCTGTGCATATTCTGCTTAGGATTCAATCAGTTGCAAGTGACAGAAAACCCAATTCAAACTGCCATAACAGGAGAACTTCCTGGGAAAAACAATTCAAAATTCTAAGTCTTTTTTTTTTCTTGAAAGTAAAAAATAGTCATTGGGACTTGCCCTGGTTTCCATTTTCCTGTCCTTCATGTTAATTTTATTGTTACAGTCCTTACAGTGACGAAGTATCTCTGAGCCAGTCACTGTTGCTGTGGTACTACAATGTTCGGACAGATTTAAGTCACATACCTATCAACAGAGAACAGGGACTAGATAGTTCTTCAGAAGAAAATTGTTCTCATTTTATACAAAGAATAATGAGTTACTGCTGCATGATCAAAACAACAGAAGTCCAATGTAATCCTAAATGAAACTGACCAATAAAAGCAATTGGCATCCTTTCATTGTTCAGGTTCCCAGGCTGTGCTCAGATTATTGTCTTCAGTGTAAGAATTCACCAATGAAATTCTGGCATTGGTTGAGTAAGATCTGTTGCTAGCAGAGCAAAAGTACACATTTGAGGTGTGTGAGCATGCCCAAGAATGAGATGTACCCAGTAAGACTTGTGGATATCCTTCTATGAGATGGAGGAATGGAATATTCATTGAGGGTTGTATTTGAGAGTAGAGACTGATACTACCAATTGTCTTGCTTTTTTTGGAAGTATTGTGGAAACAGGCACATGATGGGAGCAGTGTTTTCAGCCTTGGGAATTTCTCTGCTATGTCTCTCTAATTAAATGTAGGTCTTTGTGGAGACATGGTTAGCAACCAAGCTGGATACTTTCAGTGGATGCTGGTTCTGGAAGATAGTTTTGCAGAAATGGCAGCTTTTCTGTAGCATAAGAAAAAGCGGTTGTTTTGCACAGAGTAGTCAGGGTCATAATGAGAGGCAATGACCCCAGACCTCCTCTTGCTGGTTAGCTGAGTATCTTACTTGGATTTCATACACAAATTAGTGCAATGGCTTAGATAAATCACATTAAACATTGTGAAATTAAAAATTATATTGACAGAACATTTTCCATATAAACCCCAATCAATTTTAATAACATGAATTAACCAGTTGTAATCTCATAGGCCTGGTGAACAATTTGCTGTTAATATTATAGTAAGACAGAAAGAAGTGGCATTAAAAGTCATATATACCAATTCAGTTTAATCCTAAAATTTGGGTCTTCAAAAACAAAAGTAAGTCAGCATTAGTGTAATATTATCCTCTGGTGTTTGGTGCTTTTATTTTTTACATTAAAAATTTATGTGTGGTTCCTAAGAGAGCTAAAGTAATTAGAGATGAAAAATCTTTAATTTTCAATGATTCATACTCCCTCCCTGCTCTGTAGGATTTCATAGGAAACTGCTTTGACATATCATCAGCTGTAAATTACTTTAATGACTTCTTTCCACATTTAACTCCTACCTATGAAAGTGATTTAGTTCCTTAATTTGTGCATCACCTGAACACATAAACATCAATACCACTCAGAGAGATAGAAGAATGTCTTTTTCTACAGCACTTAAAAGCAAATTAAATTTGTCTCTAAAATATAGTAATCACTTTAACACTCATATCTATGTAATCAAATAGTTTCAATTAAATTAACAGCACTGAAATCTTTGCATTTTTATAGATAAAAATTTAATAACCATAAGACTGACTATTGCTGAAGTAATACTGTTTCAAGGACACTGAATTCTAATATATCTAGGAAATACAGCCAACACTGTGTGTGTGTGTGAAGAAATGGCATTATAGTCTCTCAAAATATTTGAACACACTAACAATTTAAGCTCATATTGAAAACACTGACTGATGAAGATTTTATTACAAATTCTAAGTTTTTTCAGAATATTTTTCTCAAAGTAACTGAAATTCTTACCTACCATACTGGATTCATTATCTTCATCAATTTAAATCTTAAATAATTTATCAAGACCTTGAGGTATTTAAGCCTAAATTTACAATAGAGATGATCACAAGTGAATATAATCTAAAAATGATTGCATATATTTTTGGACTGAAGAAACATAACATTCCCTCTTAAGAATCATATAACCTACACACATATATATTATTATCATCATACTCTTACTTCTACATTCTATTTTTCTCATGTTCTCACAAAGTACAAAATACTTTTTGCTTAAAATTCTGACATTTTCAAATTGATAAATACATGTAGTAGAGACATACACACATACACACATGCACCAATATATATAAATATCATAATCTTATCACCTTACAAGGGCGTGATGGACTGTGGCAAACATTATTCAGTCAAAATACAAAATTCTCTCTTTTTTTTTTACCGTTTTTTTTTATTTGTTATTAACATTGCATTATGTGATACAGTTTTGTAAGCACTGGGGAGTCCCCCCACCCCTCCCACCCCCCTCCTCCCATAGTGGATTCCTCCACCTTGCTGCATAACCACGGTTCAAGTTCAGTTGAAATTCCTTCATTGTAAGCATATACCCAGCATAAAGTCCAGCGTCCCATTGTCCAGATAAGTTCAGTGGCCTCTTGGGAAGACCTTCTCTGGTCTGAAGGCAGAGCTGGCAGAGTAAAGTTCCGGTCAGTCAAAACCCCCAACAAAACATCAGCGTCGATATCCAATGTTATGGGATTAATTAGTATAGTATTGAGTGAACAATATGTTAAAAAAAAAAAAAAGTTCAATTCTTCAAAACTTCTGGGTTTAGACAGTTTCAGTGACAGGTTCAAAAAGTAACAATCAACCAAGCATGAATTACAGGTTAAATCAAGGCCTACATTAGATGTCTGACATAGTATTGGGTAGACAATATGTTAAAATTACATGTAAGTTCTTGATTACCTTCTACAACTATTTCAATGTCACCTCCTCAATTGAGGTGTGCAACGATTTTGGGGGGTGTTACAGAGAAATCTCTCATACCTTGCTAATGGGTACTTGTTCTTTATGTTCCATCTAATAGTACATGAGTGAGTCCTTGATGACCTGTCTTTATTGTTCTTTGGTTATCTCATCCTATTAGTGTGTGTGTGTGTGTGTGTGTGTGTGTGTGTGTGTGTGTGTGTGTGTGTGTGTGAAGGGGGGGAAGGGGGTTAGGAGGAACCTTGTTGGTCATTATAGGGGGTGGAGGCCAAGAGCTGGAACTAGGTACGGACTGGAGAAGGTTCCTCCCCCATTGTCCCGCCGGAAGTTTGTTGATCTTCTGGTTCTGCTGACCGATCGTGGTTCCTAGTTGTTGTTCCGATGTCGTTAGTTCCTATGTGGAAGGACTCGGGCTTCTTCCATCTCGTGTAGTTTGTCCAAAGAGGGGGGATGTCTGTCCTCTGGGTTCACGGCATTCGGAGGCATTCCAGATCCCCGTGTTCTCTTTGGCAGTTGCGTTGACGTTCTTGTGTCCGTTCTGATAGACCTTGGTGGGAGTCCGGGAGTCCTTATGGGTGGGGGATAGGCCTCCTCCAGTCCCTCTGTTCCGCTCTGGGGTTCTCCCTTATTCTGTGCATATGACCACCTGTTAATAGACTATTTAGGTCGTTGCTAAGTCCCCTTGTGTGTCATTATAGCTTTTGCTATTGTCTAATGCTGATCTGGATCTATCAACTTTAAGATACTTATCCAGTTCCTGCAGGTTACACTACGTGGATTCCTAGCTTTTTTAATGGAAATGAGAGATTTCTCTGTGTTCCCACCCAGTTACAGTGTATCGTAAGGAATTGGCATTATATTGGGAGTTACAATCATTCGGAACTTAAGGAATAAAACCATGATAGCAGCAGATTCGTCTGAGGGAGATTTACAGCCGTTGGAAATCTTTAGGATTGCTTGGTGTCCCCAAAACACCGCAGTTTCAGCATGAAGCTGTCTTGAGCAGCATACAGAGAATCAATTTCTCGGGGCTACCTGGCCGGGCGGCCAGCAGGCGAAGCCTGGCGCCAACTGGCGCACTGGCCGCCCCGAAGCAGCCTTCCGAGTGAGCGTGAAGACTGCTGGTTCCTTCCCAGGAGACGAACTTGGCCGAGCCTGGGGACCATGGCAGCAGCCATGTTGCCAGGGGTCATGTGCCCGAGCGTCAGCCCCGCCCCTCTTCCCAGCCTGGGCTTGGGTCTAGCCACACCCCTAGCGGCCCCGGCCCGGGGGTCGGATTGGCTGTACCTGCTTGTCCACGCTAGGCCCGAAAAGGGCCGCGCGTGGGGGTCCAGCCGCCCAGAAGCAGCCTTCCGAGTGAGCGTGAAGACTGCTGGAAATTATAAATTAGTAGCAAATATGATCAACAACTGTATAAAATTCAAAATGCTCAGTAAAAAGCAAGGTTTAGGCCTTTGGCCTAGCAGTTAAAACATGCTCCAAAGAAACAAATACATTTTGACAATAGGATGCTGGACTCTATCATTGTCTATACCTACAATGTCATGATACACTTGATGGACTTGTGACTGTTGTTGAAGGACTCTAGTAATGTAATCATATAGGGAAAAACAGTTGGGGGAGGGTAACTGGAGAGGGTGGAAGGGGAAATCCCTGAAGCTCAGGAACTGTTTCATGAAAAAAAAAAAAGGGTACACACACACACACACACACACACATTCACCTGGATACCAGCACACCAGATCAAAGTGCCTGGGGTTCATTCTGGGCTCTTGTCCTGATTTTAGTTCCCAGCTAATGTGCTTCCTATAGGGAAGCAGATGGTGGCTAAAGCACTTAGGTTCTTGCCACACACATGCAAGATCTGGATTGAATTCCCTACTCCTGCCTCCAGCCTGATCTAGCTCCAACTTTTACACATGCTGTAGGTGTGCCCTAGCAATGGAAGTCCCTTCTGTTTCTCTACTTGTTATGAAATAACTTTAAACAAAGTCTTAGACTTAAATTTATTTGTTTTTTTTATTATTAACATTTTATGATACAGTTCCATAAGCCCTGGGATTTCCCTTATCCCCTCCCCATTTCCCTCCCCCCCTCAGTGAGTTCCCCTATATCATTACTATAGTATAGTTCTTCATAAACAGTCATATGTCCATCATTGAGGGCATGGACAATGGCATGCATCCTATTGTCCAGCATCCTATTGTCAAGATATAGTAAACAGTTTCATTGGGAGTCCATCTTTGTCTGGAAGTAGAGATGCATACTGCATTGTATCCTCACATCTGGATATGATAGTTTCCATTACACAGTTACTATACATCCTCTTAAATGAAAAGCCACAATACAAAATCAACAATAGGAAGAAAAATAGAAATTTGCAATGCCATGAAGTTAAGTAACATGCTGCTAGATATGATAGCCTCCATTACAGAGTTACTATACACCCCCTTAAAAGAAAAAGCCACAAAACAAAATCAACAACAGGAAGAAAAAAATAAATTAACAACACCATGAAGTTTAATAACATGCTACTAAATGACTAATGTGTCGCTGAAGAAATGAAAATCAAGAACCTTCTTGAAGAAAATGATGCTACTGTATGATCTACGAGTCACTAAAGAATTTAATCAGAAGAAACTGTTTTGAATTGATGAAGGTAACAGAAAAAATCAAAATCAATGAGATATAGTTTCCACTGATCTTTATTGTTGGAATATGTCTCCTGTAGGCAACAAATAGAGGAGTTTTGTCTTTTTAATCCAATCTACCACTCTGACACTTGGTGAGCTTAAGCAAGTTACATTCAGTGTTAATATAAATGGGTAGCTAGTTGGCCTTGTCATTTTATGAATGAGTTGTTCATTGATTTAGTCTTCTATTGTTATTTCACTGGATGTTCTTTACATTTGCCTTTGGTTTTGTTTGATGCTATTCCTCTTCTCTGTCAAGAGAACATCTTGAAGTATCATTTGTAGGGCAGTTTTGGAAGAGGCAAATTCTTTTAACTTTTCTTTACTGTGGAAGAATTTTATTTCATTTTCAATGACAAAGGGAAGTTTTACCAGCTATGTTATCCTAAGCCGACAATTTTTTTCTTTTAGAATCTGGAATATGTCACTCCATTCTCTTCTTGCCTGTAGAATTTCCTGTAAGAAGTCTCCTGTGAGTTTAATTGGCATTCCTTTACATGTAAATTGATTTTTTTCATGTGCACACTTAAGGAACTTTTCCATATGTTCAACTGAGAGAGCTTGATGATCATGTGTTGTGGTGAAGATTGCTTTTGGTCAATCCTGTTGGGAATTCTGTGCCCCTCCTGGATATTGTTTTCCAATTCTTTCTCTGGATTAGGGAAAATTTCCCTTATTATTTCATTAAACACATTTGTGAACCTAGCTTCTCTTTCTACACCTTCTGAGACTACCATAACTCTTTTTTTTAACATTTATTTATTTTTATTGGAAAGGCGGATATACAGAGAGGAGGAGATACAGAGAGGAAGATCTTCTGTCTGATGGTTCACTCCCCAAGTGGCTGCAACAGCTGGAGCTGCGCCAATCCGAAGCCAGGAGCCAGGAGCTCTTCTGGGTCTCCTACATGGGTGTAGGGTCCCAAGGCCTTGGGCTGTCCTTGACTGCTTTCCCAAGCCACTAGCAGGGGGCTGGATGGGAAGTGAGGCTGCCGGGATTAGAACTGGTGACCGTATGGGACCCTGGCATGTGCAAAGCGAGGACTTTAACCACCACGCTACCATGCCAGGCCCAACTCCCTTAACTCTTATATTTGGCCTCTTAATAGTGTCTTTCAATTCTTGAACACTTTTTTGGCCTGATCCAGCACTGCTTCCATCTGTTTGTTTGCTTCCCCCTGGTGATAGGGAATATATTCAAAGATTCTTTCTCTTGCTGGAACCTGTTGGCTGTTAGGTCTGAAGGCCACACAGACCTATTTTAACTCAAAGTATGCCACATCAGTATTATTTTCCTGCAAGACCAGAGCAATCCGCTAAGCTCAGTAAGTTCTTGCCAAGCTCAGCACATTCACAGCTCACTGTTGTCTCCTGCAGTCTTAAATTCTTTGTCACACTGTAAGAAATGGTGCCTGATGTGCCACTACTAGAGTTCTTGATCTGCTGACCATCAGGTCTGAGGGTTACCTGGACCTGTCTTCAGTGGAACCTGTAGGATGCCACGTTGTTGCAGTTCACTGAGCCAGAAATAGGTTCACTCTCTGCTCCATGCACACACAGTCCTGCCCTACAGCCCTTGCCTCCTTAAACAAAATGGCACCCAATTCAGCTCTGAGGGGCTGACTGGGCTGTGAAATCCACCCTGTTCTTACACTGCCCGTCTGTGATCAGATGTTCTGTCTCTGCTCTTGGTCAAATCAAACAGACCAGTAGGATGAGCAGTTCTTTGTCTGGGTTTACCTCCCAAGCTCCCAGTGAAAGTCCCTTCCCACTTGATTGCTATTGGAGGTCTGGCTGCAGATGGAGTTCAGGTCGCTGCTTGCTGAATGCTGCTGGGGTACCTCTCACTGCAATACCACACTGTTGTGTCCGCTGCTTTCCTGTGTCTGTCAGTTTTCAGTTTTTAGTTTCCTGAATTCAACCTAAAGTTTCTTTTTAAAATATCTTTCTACCCCAACTTTTTTTCTAACGAGTTTCCTTTAATAGAAAATCTGAATTTTATCATAATGAGGAATTAGAATGTACTCAACTTATCTTGCCTTTTATAAGGTTCTTTTTCATGAACACTTGGCCAGCAGAAAAATAGGTTTCAAAAGGAAATATATTTTAGGCATGACAAAACAGAGTTATACTAGACTTAAAAGAATGAAAAGAACTCAGTGCTGAAAGACATAATTTGCAAATGCTTCATGATCACTGTACTTCTGATCCAGAGACCATATGAATGAAAACTAGTGAACAACTTTCATATCTGAAAGGAAATCACTTAGTTCTGAATTTAAGTGAAACTTCAAGAGGAATTCCTTGTTTTCATTGTTTGGATAACATAATTTTCTATTCACATAGTTTTTCATGTGCGTAGTGACAAAATATTTTTAATTACCCACTTGTAAAATGCATTTTTTAGAATCCTAATACCTCAGGTATTGCTAACATGAGCAGTTCAGTTACAAAGACTGTGTTTACTGCTAACATCTGTGGCATGATTCCTAATGGTTTGGGAAACCTCAAGTTACCTTGAGCATCTGATAAAATATATGAAAACTTTTCTTTCAAAATTGCATGCGTATACGATAAATACTCAAAATTTGCATGATGTCTAATGGAAATAGAGATGCCCTAAAGTAGGGGGGTGCCACAATTTTGTTTCATAGGCCTCTCCTTAAACAGCTGGGACTCTGAGACAAGCTGATTTTTCTTACTCCCTAGCCCTTTCCTATGGAGGAACCACTTTGGAAGACAAGGAAACAATGGTGGTGGGGGGAGGGCTCAGGAAAACACACAAAGGCATAGCACTAAGTGGTAGAACCTAGTAGAAAGTGATTATCTACAGAATTAGATTTATGCAGAGATCAACTCCTCTGTCTTGAACTCTCTCCTGCCAACATTCAGTCTTCATTCAACAAAAACTAACTGAGCTACTACTCTGGGAACCCCTCACCAGGCTGCCCCTTGAAAGACTAAGGGGAACCTAGGCATGAGCAGTGGAGAGGCCTACTGAGGACTGCATCAGTCAGTAATGGTCCTTACAATCACTGCACAGCCTGTGGCATATTTCTGGGAGAACTAGCCAAATAGGTTGTGAAGCCTAAGTCTCTAATAGAAACTGAAGGTTTTGTGTGTCTCTATATCCACAGTGTATGAACTCCAACAGATGACTAGAGTAGAAGACGTGGAAAAGCTTCTGCCAGGATATATCCTACCTAAATCAATGATGATGATAATGCCCATGGTAAATTTTCAATTCAGATATTACATACTACTGTATGTAGTATGTACAAATAATATTTATCCAAAAGTGATAGAATATTTAAAATCTATATGGTCATCAATCAAGAGAAAATCAACACTATTGTGTATATTTTGAAATAATGCTATTTTTAAAATATTTTCGAAAGCTATCCAACTTGGAGAACAACAAGCGTTAATGATAATTCATCAGACTTGCCTAATGATTAAAAATAAAATTATCTGTGAATTATGTGTATGTTATTTAGAACTACTTCTTTTTAACAGAATGAATTTTAGCATGCACACAATGGAACTACAGGGGAGAAATGAGATAATCCACAGAGGAAGTCTAGGGAAGACTAATCAGTTTTCCCAATTGCTCATTTGCCTTGGCTCATGTAGAAATTAATGTTAGGAAAATCTGAAAGGTACATCACAGCTGGAACCTAGCTGTTTAATTACTCTGCACCAGAGACCAATGGTTCAGCATGAGTCTGGGGTATGCCCATTTACGCACGGAGGAAAAGAGCAATGCCCTTGCACAGCTCTGTGCCCTTGACAACTGTGAATAGTCAACTAGGATAATTGTGTTGAAGGGGAAAGGGTGTAGATTTTTACTGAACAGAAATCTATTTTTAGATCTGTTCATTTGCTTCTCTTTAGATTCATTACAATTTTAACTCATATACCTGAACATTGTTTCCAAAGAAGCACTGATTAATATTCTCCATGGACAAACAGAGCAGAAACAAGGCACATTCTGGATGATTAATTCTACTTTTAGACATGCTCAGGAAGGGAGGTAGTCCCTGTTTATTCAATGCAACCCTACGAATAAATGTATACTCATTTAGACACACTTCACCAGAGGTGCTACAAAGACCAGTCAATTCAGGCAGGTTCAAATAAAAGTGATTTTTCTGAGGTCTGTTTCATTTCCATAGCAAGTCCAAACCACACGCATTCTGAATATTTTTCCAAAACTATATGATAATGCAATATGTTCCAAGATAAAGAAATGTCATTTAGTTATTTAGCAGAAGTGTTATTTTAAGGGAAATTGATTAAATTAAATAGAAAACTACATGGATTTGTCCACATCATCTCAAGGGATGATTAATTTCTAAAATTTACTCTCTGTCTCAAGTGATATGAAAATCACTTTTTGGATACATAAAAAATGGAATTCAACTACTTGCCTAATTCCGTATTTTAAAAAGAGGTCTGGAATTACAGTGGGATATGGGGCTTCTAGTTACAAGATATTCTAACAAACTGGAGAGCACTGGACAAATCACACAGATCCTTCACTTTCTCACTTTATTGACTCAGAAAAATATCACCTGAGTCTCTGAGATAACAAGAGGAAAACCTGTTTACCATGTTATACAAAAGAAGTTATATGGCAAATTAACACATCCACAAAAGGCTAGATTCATTCCTTTAAAAAGAACATTAAAATATATTCTGGGATCCAGTTCTATCAATTCCTACTCAGCTTTTTTCTATGCTAGAGGAAGGAAAATTGATTGTGTCCCATGATTCTTCATAGCAGCTTATATCAAAAGTTAGGGCAGAACATTGGCTTCCCTAAAGACATTCTTTGCCAATTATCCTAATATGAGTAGGAGGAAGAGGGAAGAACATACTGAGAGAAGAAGTAAACTTTACACTGTATTTTCAAAACAATTTTGTCCTCTGTGTTAATAGTTCATTCCAGACTGGGGAGATGTCCCCCTGAAGCTACAGTGAAAGAGAGCTGCCCAGATGATTATTAATAGTTACCATTAACACAAGATTTGTTGGAAGGAATTCTTTCTACAATAAGCATTGAGAATAATCTCATCTTTTCAATCACTACTCCAAGACACTGTCAAGTGGGTTTCAACATTGATAGAGGATCTAATTTCCTTTTCTGTAATAGGTGATAAGTATATTTATTAAGATGGAAAGGGGAAAAGAAATTGAAGTAGAATGAAATGCCAGATATGTCTAGGTATTCCAAAAAACACAGTGATTTATTTTCCAGTGTTTGAGAAGGAAGATTCATATTCATTCCAGCTCATCTGTATCAGTCATCTATTGTTGTGTAACAAACTGTCCCTAAAGTGAAGCAGACTAAAACAATAAGCATTTATTAACTCCAATATTTTATGAGAGCTGAGAATCTGGGAGGAACTTATCTTAGTTGTTCTTGCACTACTCAGATTTTCGAATTCAATTCCAGTCAACTTGTTAGCCAGGGCAGTAGGCATCTCAAAACTCAATTGTGAATATATTTTTAAAAATAAAAAATAAAAAATAAATTTTAAACTAATAATAAAAATAATAAAAACTCAATCGTGTTGGTGAGAGTGGAAAGGGGGCAGGTTTATGGCACAGAAATTGAGTCACTGGTTATGATGCTCACTTCCCTTATCAGAGAGCCTGATCCTTGTCCTAGCTCTTCTCTTTGGCAACCTCCTTGCTGCTGATGCACACCCTGGGAGGGACTGGATGGTGGCTCAAGTACTTAGTCTTGCCACTCACAGGGGACCATATTGAATTCCTGGCTCCTTGCTGGCTTAACCCACCCATGACTGTTAAGAACATTTGGGGAGTGAGCCAAATATGAGACAGATATCTTTCTGTTTCTGTGTTTCATCCTTTCAAATAAGATAAATGTCTAAAGATGACGCACCTGGGAATATCTGGAATATCTGCTTCCAAGTACATCTTTTAGTTGGCAGGCCTTGCCTTCTCACTGACTTTGGCCAGGAAGGGGTTCCAGTTCTATACTGCATGGGATACTGGATAGAACTCTGGCATGGAAACCTCCTTTTCTTCAGAGCAAAAGATTCAAATGAAAGAACTGGCATCCAGGATAGAAGATACAATCCTTTATAACTTATTCTCAGAAGTGAGTTGCTACTATTTTTGCCCAAATAACACAGATTTGGTACAGCATAATGCGAAAGGGATTATGACTATGAGGAGGTTGTATCCATGGAATGCCATCTTAGAGGCTGCTCACATAGCTTTCAAGAGCTTAACAAGAAGGCACCTCTAATCTACCACCTACCACAAAAATAAAAATGCCTAGAAGTTCAGCTGGCACGATCCAGGCACAATGAAACTAATCATCAATATTCTATCACCAGTTTTGTTCATTCTATCCACAAGATGAATATGTTTCCTTTCTCTCCTTGTAAGTCCATATAACTGCACTGACTAAGCTGGTGCAGCTTTTCCAATTTTTGATTTAAATCCACCAAACATATCGTGTAGTCAGAAAGATAAGATAGAATTTCTTGCCTTTCAGAGAACATTCTCTCTCTGGCATTCTGCCTTTCCCTGAACAGTATGAAGCTGTTTTCCTGGGGGAAAGCAGGCAAAGAAAAGAAAACAAAACATGCTTAAGATAATTAGAAGTGATGTTCAGGAAGAGATGACTAATTAATGCTTTTCCCAGGAGACAAAGAGACACTTACCACAGCACATTTTTTCCTGACTTCTCTGGTCAACAAGATACCCACTTCAACCACAAGAGCAGTTCTACCAATCAGCACTAGGAACTTGAATTACAGGAAAGGCAACCTGACACTCAAAGGGGAGAGTCTTCATTTTATTTAAGATTTACATAGGAGTTCACTACAAAATATCCTGTGATACTTCGAAGGAAAGACAGAGTTATAAGAACATTAAAATGAAGAGGCACATCGCTATCCAATTATCTGTGTGCTCCATGCTAAAGGAGGACAGGTCTCAACGGTGAATCCTCCCTTCTTCCCATTTTGCTTTTCTCCTTTTATATTCTATATGAGTTCAAATCCTCATCAAATTCAGTCATTGCATTACCTCTTAAGGGATTAAGGAAGTCTATTTTCATTCATTAATGGACTCAATCATAATTTTTCATTAGATATAAATTGACAAAAATGGGTTTGTTTACTTGTTCATATTTCAATTTGTTCCAAAAAGGACTTACTATTATCTATAAGGATTTATTAAAACACAACAAAATTAACAGAAACTAGTTAAGAAAGAAACATTATAGGGAAGCACATGCAGGGAAATTAACACTGAGAAAGGATGTAGTCGCTACAAACAACTAATTTGACTCTAAACTTTCTAGTAGTCTGTCATGCTGAAAAAGAAAACTTGATCGCAATTACGTTTCCATGGGGGAAAAAAGGTTATAATTTCTCTTAAATAGTCCAAACTATTCATTAGCTAGAATCAAAACAAGGGTTCTACTGTGGATTAATAAGAACTACTACCTTGACCAGATTTGTGCACTGAGACTTAGAGTGCCACAAAAATGAATCTGTAGGTTTCCATATAGCAGAGATTGCATTTATTTGATTTGATCTTCATGCACATTGCCCAGTTTCCCTTGAGAATATGTTGGGAATGTCTTACTGAGTTCTGGTCAAAGTGATGTACCTTTCATCATGTCTGGAAAGAACACCTTTATGCTCTCTTTGCACACTCATCTTGAAGATGTCCGTGTTTACAATGAAAGATTAAATCCTCAGATAAGAAGTGTGGGTCCAAGAAGAAACATTCAACCTGCATTAGGCCATGACATGAGCAAGAGACAACTTTGCTGTATCAACTTCCAAGATCAATAGAGTCCATGATTCCATCTTTATCTCAATAGATTCAGTAAATGCAGCATGACTTAAAACACTTAGAAGACAAAATACATTCTAGATTTTTCACACACCCTTACCAAGATTGTGTTAATAAACCCTGGAGTTGATGATGCTAGTGCAAAAACAACAACAACCTTAAGTAGCAATAGTTAATATTTTGCTGACAGTTAAGAACTACTTGAAGCCCTGTCAGTATATTCACATGTGCTATTCCCACTAATATCTCTCTAGTGCTCAGCTGAGTATTTACAGGATGGAGAAGTTGAATGACTTGGCCCACGTCACTTGGTAAAGGACAGCATCAAAACTAGACTTAGAGTCCCCGACTCCAGAAGTGATGCTTCTGACTCCACATTATACGCTTTTTTTCCCATAGAGTGATAATGAAAATGGTATGAAGCTCTAATTCTTTAAAGATCCAAAAGAACTGAAGTACATAATAGCTGAAGTGGTATCCTTGTAGAAGAGCTGAAGAATTTAATTAATCACTAATACTGATAGGGGCCCACTACAACTCAAAAGGACCATTCTAAACTGAACCAAAATTGGATTTTGAAAGGAAATTCCATTATAATTTAGTTACATTATAGTTCACTGGTTTGGCATAACAAACCCTGCACGCCTTAAAATAACATAGAAAGTGTAATATTAAATATGTGCTACTTAACCAGAGTTTTAACTTGAGTTGGCATTCAGTTTCGCTAATTTAACTTTACAATGAAATAAAACAGAAATCTATGTTCATAGCACAGATAAGAAATAAAATGGATATTTCTTGATGACACCAAAACCATCGCATACATTCTTAGGTAACTTAGTCATTGACCAAAATGAGGTATGTCAGAAAATATATCAGGATAATACGCTAGGGTTCTACAGTTTGTTGTCTTTGCTATAATTATTCTTTCAGAAAACAAATCCAACTTCCCTTTTAACTCAAATGCTTTATCTGCTGGCTTTATGCAATTTTTTTCTAACATGGATAACAATGAGTTTTCTGATTTCATGTAAAACTTTCCCACCCTTGGGTGCTGGCAGGCCTGGGTTGCCTGGCCTGGGTCCTTGGCCCACCTTCATGGTGGGTGCCAGTTGCATGATTCCCACAGGCATAGGTCCAGTGGGGCCCAGGTCGACTGGCTTGGGCCCTAGGCCCATCAGCAAGAACTGGTTCTCCTTGTTGGAAAGGATGGAGTAGTGGACATTGACCCAGATCCACATGGAGGATATGGCATTCCATTGAGCCCTGCAGGGGACATCCATACCATCTCAGAAGGAGAACAGAACAAATTGGACAACTATCCCAACCAAATGATGCCAGCAAATACCTGGGTAAATGGAGACTCTAAGGTGGACTATGTCACCAAATGGACACTGAAAGGGTTCCCTCATACTTGGATCAGCAAGATCAACATTTCAGAATTATCAAAACCACCTAGGCAGAACCCTCAAAGGTACACCACATTGGGACCATGGTTTGACATCAGTGGTGGTTCCCCATTCCTGGGGTTGAAAGGCTGGGTATGGGTTCTTCCCTTCTACCCCTTCCTCCGAAAAGAAAGGAGAAATAAAAATTTTGGAAACAAAGATCACACCCACTTTTCCCTAACCCTTGACCCACCCCACTCTGATGGACAATATTAACATCACCTAGAATACCTTTTTAAAAAATAAATAATATAAATAAATTAATTAATCAAATGTTCCCACCCTCAAACAAAGGAGAATCATAAAACTACAGATCAGGAGGGCACCATCAAACTCACTTGATACAATTTCTTTTTCCATAAAGCAAAAACCAAAGGCTAAATAACGATGCCAGGTCCAGTGCCCAGTTTTCCAAGGCATCCCACAGTCACATGCCATGCCATAAAATGTTCCCAGGGGCACATTTAAATACTATGACTGCAAAATATGCTCAGCTTAGAGTGAATCAGAGCAGTAAAACATATCCATAATTCAATGCAACTCAGAATCCTCCAGCAGGCGCTTTCCCTACCAAATAGCATAATTGAATTTTTGGATGGCATCTTTGTCATCTGAGGCCTAAGCAAATTCATCACTGATCCCTCAGATGTTATGAATTTACTAGCAATGAGTTTGGAAAATGTCCTATGTTTGGAGCTAGCTTGTCTGTCACTGGGTAGCTCAAGGTCCTGTTTCCACAAATGCCAGCTGGGCTTTTGTGGGGAACCTTTTCCAGCTCCCGAGCACCCCCAAACATTTCAATAACTCAGTTATTCTAAAGACTGGTTTGGAACCTAACAGCAGATTCATAAATAGTTTTCCAAAGAAGTAACAGGCAAGCAGTATCCAATAAACAAATAAATAATCAGCCTCTTTTCTAAATTTTAGAAAACTCTGCCTTAATAAAAATCTTCGTGAATGTACATCAAATTCTTTTTAAAATAACCTCAGTGGTAAGATATAAACTTGGAAGAAATACACAAGTTCTCATTACTGTCATATGTTCTGCTAGGAACACATTAGTATGTGTTTTATGTTTCCTTTTTAAGTCACAGGAAAGAGGCTTAATGACTTATTTAAAAGACAAATGGTGTCTATATGAAATTTGTAATATGCAGTAATATTTTAAAAGTATCAAACTACCTGACCCCTTTTAAGTACGTACAGAGATCACCATGGACCTAGTTTAATTGGCAATATTTAACTATTAAGGAATGGGGGCTATACCAAGACAAAGAAATCATCTGAGATCACAGGATGCTATAGACTGAATATTTGGCCCACCCCTAAATTCAGTCTTGAAAACTTAACACAAATGTGATCATCTCTAAGAATTGACTAAGTTGAGATGTGATCCTAAGGATGATGTCCACATGACAACATTAGTGTCCTTAAAAGAAGATGCAACAGAGTATGCCCCACCCCTTCTCTCTGTCATGTGAGGGCACAACAACAAGGCAGGCAATGCAACCCACCCAGGGGATTCTCACCAAAGCATAAGCATGCTGGCACTTTGACCTCAGACTCTGCAGCATCAGGAACTGTGAGAAG
Organism: Ochotona curzoniae; assembly: GCF_017591425.1. NCBI lineage: Eukaryota > Metazoa > Chordata > Mammalia > Lagomorpha > Ochotonidae > Ochotona > Ochotona curzoniae. The sequence continues at coordinate 68,135,801 of NW_024466599.1, forward strand.
TATCTCCTGTTTAAGTCTCTATGTCAGTGATACATGAGTACAGCCACCACAGCTGGTAAAGACACAGGGCTTCCTGTTTCAGACATTAGACCAACACATTAGGATCCAGGAAAGAGAAACTGAATGACATGGGGTCATTTCTCTTTTTGGAGGGGGGTTTGCAGCATTTGCTTCTCAAAATCTATTCATTTCACTTAAATTTAGCATTATTAGCCAACGTAATTTCTCTGGACTATAACTAATGCTGTATTCAAATGACTGTCAGCTAAGCACAAAGCAGAAACCCCAGTAATGACTTGGAAAAAAAATATGGTAAATCGTTCTAAAATTAAGCAATTTGAAAAATTTTATATTATCAGTATTGAAAAGATTTAATTTATATATGCACAGTACTTGCCTATAGCCAATTATTTCTATCTGTGGGAGAAATGCCTCAACTTTGCCTTTCCCACAAAATTCGTCTGATTCATGCTTCTCGGTTCTTTCCCTGATTTTTCTGTTATAGTGTCCTTTCTTCCACCTATGCTGATGCTTTACCTTTTCCCCAGACAAACCCCCTATTTCAATCATGTTTCCCTGTGTTTTCTCATTACCTCCTAAGTCAGCTTAATTGGATTCAAAGCAAAATCATGTATTCCTAATAAAAATCCAAATAAAACATTAACACATACAACCCAAACCTCAGATGATCCCTGAACAGAAGTCTGCCTTCCTTCCTGAACAAAACTTCTACTAAGCAGTTTTTGCCCTTCTCCTCCCTCTGTATTCACCCCTAGTCTCTCTTTAACTCACTAAAAAATGGCTTTCATTCTTGCCGTCAAACTGCTTTTTCAACATTTTACCTTGCTTGATATTTTCACATTTAGAACTTTTGCCTCAAAGTTCCTTATTCATCAGTTTTCTGACACCTTTCTCCTTTTCAGTCCACTGGTCTCACAGTCAGATTCCGTTCTATCTGTGGGTCATTTCCTACATATGGTGACTGATTCGCTGATTCTAAGTATGGTCATATGAGTTTGACAATCTCCTTTATAGTCATCAACTCTGTAACGTTGGGTAAGTTAGTCCTGTGAGATTCTGTGTTCTATAGCACAAGTACAATAGAATAACCATGTTAAGGAAGCAGTTGGAATTATTTAAAATTATGTCTATAAATCATTTGGTTAAGTGTCTGATACCTAATTGGCAGATAATCAGCAAAACAAAGATGTTTATTTTATTAAACATTTATGGTTTCAATGCTTCTCCCCTGTCCCTCTGACTTTATCCATCTCTCTGACCTCAATAAAATCCACATTTATCTAACCCTCTGATATTCATTAGATGATAATGACACCAATACCCTTGCTTCCTTTTCAATCTGGGAGCAAATTTTATAAAGCCAAATGTTTACTGAACACATCTTATTTAATACAGGCAAATAGCAAGCTCATCATAGACAACCTGAATTTACAATCTTTCCTTCAAAATCTTTCCCTTTGTATATTCCACCCATAATATGAAGAAGCACAACTTCTCAGGCCTGGCGCTATAGCTTGGAGGCTTAAGTCCTCTCCTTGCACACGGTGGGATTCCATATGGGTACCAGGTTCTAATCCCAGCAACCCCACTTCCCATCCAGCTCCCTGCTTGTGGCTTAGGAATGAAGTCAGGGACAGCCCAAAGCCTTGGGACCCTGCTCCTGTGTGGGAGACCTGGAAAAGGCTCCAGGTTCCTGGCTTCGGATTGGCACAGCTCCAGCTGTTGCAGCCACTTGGGGAGTGAATCAACAGACAAAAGATTTTCCTGTCTCTCCTCCTCTCTATATATCTGACTTAGCAACAAAAATAAATAAAATCTTAAAAAAAAACCTATAGAACTAAAAACACAGATATCTTTTTCATTATTATATAAATGTAACAAGGCTTTAGCTGTTATGCTACCACATCGGGACCCTATAAAACTTTTAAACCAGAAATTCTAAGGTGAATTTATCTTTCTTAAAATATTACCAAACAGTAATCTACTAATAAGCACTAATAAGCACTAATAAGCACTTTGTTCTACCTCTTTACAGATGAAAAGTAAAATATCCCTAGAGGTGATTTACTATTTATCAAAGCTCTAATAAAGATTTTCTGCTGACCAGTGCCCAACCTATAGTCTAATGTTGCACGCATACAACAAGCTTTGATGCAGGAATTGGCCACTTAATGGATCAAATTGACTTTCAGCAGTGTGGGCTTTGTTATGCTGCAGTAACAAATAACCCTAACAATTTCTATTTTACTTCTCATTTATTCTACACATTCAACATGGGGCTAAAGGTGAGTTCTGGCCATCATGTTATTCAGGACGTAAGCAGCCCAAGATTCACCTTGATACAGACTCCCAACATCACAATGCAGGGACACTGTAAGTGCAACTTTAGATCACGTTCTCACTCATGGGAGTAGCCAAAGAAAACCATGATATCTTTGTGACTGGGAGGTGAAGTCTTATTATACATCTGAAATTAGAAGAAACAGAATACTTGTAAATAGTCCAAATTCAGGAACACAGTTGTGCCGTGAGGCCAGCATCCCAGATAAGCAGAGATTAAAATCCCAGGCTGCTCCACAGCCTCTTCAGCTTCTTGCTCAAGTGCCTGGGAAAGGAGTAGATGCCTTTCCAAGTGCTTGAGCCCCTTCTCCCCACATGGAAATGTAGATGGAGTCCTTGTTCTTGGCTTTGACCTGGCCAAATCGCAGGCACTGTGGCCACCCAGAGAGTGAACTGGCATGTAGCATCACTCTCCCTCCTCTCCACTCCTCTCTGCCTCTCTCTTTCTCCTTCCCTCTGTAACTCTACCTTTCAAACAAATAAATAAATCTTTTTAAAACATACCCCTAATTAATGACTTACACTCACATGGTTATATAGGGACATACGCAATGCTAAAAAACAAGACCTTGACTAACTTGACTGCTTTCAATATCTGTACTTAAAACTATACTGAAACTAATCTAAATGTTTAAAACAATAGGTGATATAAGCCCTAGAGTAATTCCTGATTAACATTACATGATGGTATTGCCATAGGTTTACATTCTGACAAGGGTTTAAGCTGAAGAGAGAAAATGTAAAATGAATCATTTCCAACCCTAAACAGAGTAAAATATGCAGAGTAAAATGAAGTCTTTAAACACTTTCTTTCTGAAAACAGCTTTTTTCTATTTTTAGCTACTTCCTTTTACAAACAAAAGACCATCAGCTTGGGCTTCCATTGGTACCTACACAATCACATTATCTGCCTATAATGTTTTCCATTACTGGAAAACCAGATACACCCATGAGAAATATAAGACATTAAACTTAGTTAAGTAATTTTTAAAAGGAAAGAAAAAACAAGAAATTAGCTTATGTTCAAGTATAATATAGAACACATTATATAGAATACACTAGGTACCAAGTATTTCATGGGTCACACTTACATAAAATATTGTTTATATAACATTCATTCTTAACAAAGTCTCCTGTAACTTATCAACTCTATCTCCAGAACAAAATTATCAAAACTTCATATAAATATTTAACACCAGGGTAGCAATTTAAGCAGAAACATTTGGTCAGTCATTTTATCAAGAACTATAGAAAATTGCTGTTATTTCAAGTGTCTTTTGGCAAGAAGAATAGCTGAGAATTCCAAGATGTAATTTAAGAATTTAACTACTGTTTCCATATCAGAGTACAGGGAAAACTCAGTCACTGGGTAAAGTACATTTGGAATTAATTTGAGGTGGGAGCAGACATGCTAACCCTGACATCTATGACAACAAATGCTAATGACAGTAAAGTTCAGAAGGGCTGGCTGTCTCCCAGCAGAAAGCATGACAAAGCATTGAAAAATAAAAACTGTGTGGTAACACTACTTAAACAACTATCAACAGGAAAATCAGCTGAAAAACTAACTGAAATACAAAAGTAAGGTTACCAAACACAGTATAAACTAGCAAAAATACATGGTTTTCCTAAACACCATCTAAGAAAACCAATTCGAAAGTGTTAATAGGAAAGAAAAACATCATTTGCAAAAGTAATTATAATGGAAAACACCTAGACAAAAATAAAATTACAGAATATGACCAAGATGTTTACATATCACAAAAACTCTAAAATATGTTTTCTGTATTTAAAAAAAGACTTGAAAAAATACATACCATACTCATGAAAATAAAGATGTCAATAGTCTTTATATAATAAGTTTATTTTAGAGTAACCCACATAAAACTCTAAGCAGGATTTTTCATTAAACCTGATAAATTGATTCAATGTTTGTAGATAAAACAAACATATAGTAACATGCAAGATGATTTTGGAAAGTACAAGACAGTACCTACAAGATATGGCTCCTGGCTCCTGGTTTCAGTCTTGCCTAGCCCTAGATATGGCAACAATCATTTGGAGAATGACTCAGCAAATGCAAAATTTCTCTGTTCCTCCCTCTCTGTTATTCTTTCAAATAAATATTTTAAAACAAAAATATCCTAAGATAAAATTAAAACATTATGAAACTAAAAAGAAAAAAAAAGGTTTCTAAGTCAAGAATTCATATAAGACATGTTATCATTTAAATTGATGGGTTAAAAAAATAACCACTCCAAACAAATGAACTCTGGAAAACTATCTACTCATTTACACAAAAAGAAAAATCAGACACAAAATATTAACTGGTAATTCTTCTGAGTAGCTAGCTATCTTTGACATACAAGACTTGCTATGTTGGCCCAAAGACCAGAAAATAATTTCAGTTTATTACAATTTCTTTTTTGTTTGGTTGTTTTCAATCAAGGATTATTTTTACTGCATTAGTGCAAATACATTAAGAGAAAAAGAAATGCAGTGAGGAAAATCATAAGGTAGATTGCTGTGGCAGGGCCTCTGGCTAGGTTTGGTCCATGTTCTCAAATCCACGAAAAGGATTCAAGGAGGTGATACAAACAAAAGTGAGCAGAAACAAACATTTCTTTAAAACAAAAGCAAACATCCAAAAATTAAGAGCAGGCATGTGCAGAATGAGCTGCAATTAACAAAGTTTGGGTTTATATTATTACAGGGACTGGAGGCAAACAGCCTCTGGTGGCCCTTAACCGAATACTTAGCGGAAGCAGAATTAGGTGTGGAGTTTGCAAACTGCCCACATCCATGCTCTTTTTGTGGAAATCTCAAGTATCACGGCATCAGGCGCAGAATGGGAATGGGCATGCCAATCACGGTTCTTACATGATCATCATGGGTACACAGCCTGAATATTGGCCACTGGTAAAAGCCCAGAAGCTGCCTTCCAAGATGAAAGTGAGGCGTGGATGGTGCAGGCAGAGTTGAAGCCAAGATGCTGGTAATCACAAGTTCATTTTCACTTGCTACCTTCCCCCTGATATCATCATTATCAAAAATCACTAAGGCACATTATTGAATGCATGTTAGAAAAAAGGCCTGCAGAAAATAAAACCAGTTATGTTGGCATCCAAAACACAAGCAAATTAAAATTTTTAAAAAACCCTACAAAGTTACAAATAAGTACAGGCAAATGTCTATACATGTACTTAAAATGCATGAAAAACCATGTCCTCACAAAAACCCTAACAAGTGTTCCCTCTGAAGAATGGGTAACATTTACAAAGGAAAAACATTTCTGTTTGACTTTGTAATTGAAAGTGAACGTTGGGGCAAACATCTGGTACAGAAGTAAAGACGATGCTTGGGACACCAAATTCTCATTTCAGAGTGCCTAGTCCATGTCCCAGACCCTCCATTTACGCCAAAGCTTCCAGCTAATGTACATCCTGGGAGACAACAGGTGATGGCTCAAGTAGCTGGGTCCCAGTCATTCACATGGGACATGTGGACTGAGCTTCAGCCTTCTGGGTGCTGCACAAGCTAGCCTTGGCTACAAGGAGCATTTAAGGCATGAACCACCTGGTAGAGGAGTTCTCTCTACCTTTCAATTTAAATGACAATATCTTTCGATATTAAATTTTAAAATACTACTAACAGATCACAACTTATTTTTTTGGTAAAATTTTGGTTGGTATAGAAGGTTTGGGTAGTTTTGATCTAATTTCCTTTTTTTTTTTTAATTTCTACAGTACCACAAAGAATTTACCCTATAAACAAACACTATCCATTAATATTAGAGACAGTTTCTTATCTTTAAAAAAATCAATAGCTCCTTCAACAGCTCTTGCTACATCCTTGAATAATTAGGACTGCCCTCTGATAATGTCTGCGCTGTTTAGAGAAGCATGCACACAACTGCTCTGCTTTAATTTGTTTATCTATTGAATGGGGTTTAATTTTAATTACCCAGTACCTATTTGCATTCCTGTTTATATAGAGGGAAAAGGTAAGCTTAAATGTGCACTATCTGAATATCACAGCTTATTACATTCACCAGTGGGTAAAACAGCTTTATAACCTTTGCAAGAGTTTAGTGATGCAAATTAAAACCATCCAAGCTCCCTCTGTTCTACGACTGTGGATGGAGGTGAGTATCATGAGCATTTTGGAAAATCAAATCAATGGAGCAATGTATCTTAAAATCATCCTTGCAAAGAGGTAAAGCAGGTGGTTGCCTTTAGGGCTGCCCTTTCCTGGAAACCCCAGGATGACACCTATTTGAAATGTTCCATCCTGTTGTCTCTGAGGGCCATTAAAGTATGCATAGAAATTCCAACAACTAAGAATGCAACGACTCTAGAATCTAGTTTTGCACTTCCAGGCACAGATAAAATATATCTTCTCTTCATTGGTACTCTGTGTTTTCCTCTTATATTTTTCCTTGTAATCCAATAATTTCTAGATCCCCACTTGTCTATGAGCTTCTTAAAGATTGTAAGCATTTAATGCAAATTTTCTTAGAGTAGGCACTTATCAAGTAAAAAAATGAGTTATTTTTTTACTGTATACTGCATTCTTCCATGTTTTAAAGATAACAAATTTAGAATTTCTTTCCCCAGTGAACATTTTACTGCAATGACTATCAACAAAAAAGCTGAATGACAAAGAATAAAATTTATCTGCAGGGCATACCTACCCAAATGAATGGAGAATCTTTTACACGCTGTTAAGTAGAGAATATATTAAAGGGTAAAAGCAATCAATTCCCCAGTCATTCAAACTTTTTCTTTCACAATACGACAATTTGCAACACAGTAATATTTCTCCTATGAAAACAGCATGTTTGCTCTCTTGTTTTATACTATTTTCTTATGCAAATTTTCCAATTTTCTTTATCAAATTTTCCCAAGGGAAAATGAGACAAATTTTTTCAGCCAGTATTAATATGATAACTACTCTATGAATGAAATATTCTTAACTTAGAAGGATACAAAAAGCTAAAAGTTTCTTTTAATAATAGTATAAGTGCTAACACATTTGCCCATAGTAAAAACTAGTTTCAGATCTTAGGGCCATTAACTGAACTCTATAAACTAACAATAGCAAAGTAATTAAAAATTAGCTCAAGTAATAAAAATTAAATTCGATAGGACTTTGCTAATCTTTTTGGCAGACCAGCACCTTTAAGCACTCCACTTATATTTAGTGAATTAATTGCCTCATGACTCTCGGCGAGGGGCAGGGACTATCTCCCACTACGAAAGCATGAATGCACACTATGGCCAAGTTTTATGAATCAGCTGGGTCTGATACATCTTTGAATCAGCCGAGTCGAAGCAGGCCCTATATGCATCCCTTCCCAATGAGAGTGGCAGTGGCTGCAGGAAGTTTCCTGGCTATAGCTGGGGCAGCAGAAGTCGAGTTTCTAGAGGTAGTATTAGCACTTAGGATTGGAGTAGAGTCAATAAAACCACAGCATCAGTGCCTGTTCCTTACAAACAAAGCGACTTTTCCTCTAGAGCACCTCTGAGAAAGATCTGACATATTATTCCTGGTACCTGAGTCTCCATGCCTAAATATCCAGGAGCTCCTAACACTCTGAGCCATCTACCTTTTTTTTCCTCATTAAACCTTGTTTTAATGGGTTTCAGAATTCTGACAGATTTTTAATCAAATTATTTCCTTTAAAAAGTACTGATTGTAAAAATGAATGGCTTAAAATTAAATAAAATTAAAATTTTAAATGAATTAAAAACACACACATACATAAAAACAAAGGTCCAGAAACATTCTTTCCTTATGAAGGTTTTATGATGCATTATGATCACTAACCAGTCTTATACCCTTCAACGTAAATGGTCAATTGAAGCAAATAGTTTTGAGACCATTTTTCCTCCAATGATTAAAACTGGAATAGCAGTAAAACCCCTCTCAGCTTTCTGGGCAGACTTGGTGCCCTTGCCAGCTACAGCAGTCTTTTGTCCATTGCCTTTACCAAAGCCACAGTAGTTGTCTCTTATTAGGAAAACAATCCAGTGGATGATAGAGTTCTTAACAGACATGGGCTTGCCATGAGCCATTTCAACAATGGCCACATCCCTAGAATTCAAGATTTTAGGGCTAGCTTCCACATTCTTTTTTTTTTAAGAATTATTTATTTGTATTGAAATGTCAGATACACAGAGAGAAGGAGAGACAGAAAAAAGAATCTCCTATTCACTAATTCACTCCTCAAGTGGCAGCAACAGCCAGAGCTGAGCCAATACAAAGTCAGGAGCTTATTCTGGGTCTCCCACATGGGCGCAGGGTCCAAAGGCTTTTACTGTTTTCCCAGGCCACAGGCAGGAGCTGTATGGGAAGTGGAGCAGCCAGGACTAGAACCAGCACCCATATGGGATCCCAGCATGCGCAAAGTGGGGACTTTAGCCACTAGGCTACCACGCCAGACCCTCCATATTCTTATTTTCGTCAGCTCAGCAATCTCCCAAGAACCATGTGAGACTCTAAGACAAAGGCATACCCAGCATGTGACCTGAATAGCTCAGGATGATCATCCAAACAGTAAAGTCAGCTGTTTCCACTGGTGGGTGATTTTTGCTGTCACCAGCAATACAGGCACAATGGACATCTTTGACAAACACATCCATGACACTGAAATTCACTTTGTCACTGGGGAAAGGTTCACTCAAAGCTTCATGGTGCATTCCATTAGACTTTAATTCTATGGTGACACTGACTGCAGCAAAGGTTATAACTATGCCAGCTTTGTGAACACCAGCATTACTAGGCACACAGGACAGTACCAGTACCATGTTGGTTGGTGGGAGGGTGCAACCCAGGGCTTTGACCCATGGCACATTAGCGTTTAGCTCCAGTATGTTGTCACTATTCCATCTAGAAATTGACACAAATGCTTCTGTGTCAGGGTTGTAGCAAATTTTCTTAATGCAGGTGCTAACTTCCCTAACAATTTCCTCACTTCTGCCTATAGGGTGGCTCGGTGGAATTGATTCTGTTTACACCGAAAGATCAATTGTACCATACCTAGCACATGAGCCAGAAGGGTATGCTCATAGAGTCACCAGTTTCAAATTCCCCAAACCCAGTAGCAACAATCTGGACGGCACAGTCAACCAGAGATGTCTCTGGAATCATGTCTATGTTAGCCTCTGGGCTCTGCGGCATCGATAAGTCACTTAATATGTGTTGGTCTCAAATGCCCACAGGGAGATGTAGATGGGAAAACCACACTCACATTCAGCATTCGGTTTATCCAAGATGCGGCCACTTCCTATCTCAGCAGCGTCCTCAGATTTTTCAATGGCTCTTTTGTTGATACTCCCACATCTGTAGATAACACAAAATTGATGGACTTGCCCATATCCTCATGTCCAATAACGACACTAATGTGAGTCATTTGATACAGCAATGGTTTTTGTGACATCTGTGTTATGGTGCCAAATCAATTTCAAAAAAGCCCAAATTTCCTTTAATAAATTCCTGTTATACGTTGAACATTTAGAGTTAATTTTCACTGTTGGCAACTAAGACACCGGACACAGAAATATTTTCTCTCACTGCTATAGAACAGAAGGAAAGAGGAGGGAAAGAGAGCAAGAACATGAATGTGCTTTAGGATATCAGCAATTAACCAAATGTTATCTATAGGTCATTTGTGTCATAATCATGTAGAACATGCTTCAAAAATGTAGATGCCTACCTACCCTATGCTTGCTGAATCTGAATTCCTGCAAGTAATTTACGAAACTTCATTTGTAAGAAGCAGTTTAAGAACTATTACATACAATAGGATATATATTTGTATTTATTCATCTACACACAGACACACACACATATATATAAAATGTGTGGTAATGTTTGAGGAACTACTACCATAAACTGAAAACTGAAATGCATAAATGTCGAGGTACTGCTAAATGACCCCTGACCCTATAAATCCTGGATTATCATAGAGCATCCTGTTGTTATATAGTAGAAAAGTATTAAATATTAGAAGAGTTTCATAATGTAACTTAATGGTAAGCAGCAATCTATAAAACATAAATAATCAATGTTAATCATTTATAATCTGAATAATTAAATTATAGCAGTAATGACCAGTGGTTGCTTAGGTGAGTATACACTAATAGTTGAAGGGATTTAAAAAGAAAAGTAACAGAAATACTGAGCAGGTCTTAAAGCTCATTTCTTTCATGAGTAAATCAAAATATTCAGATGCTATCAAATTAACAAAAAAACAAAAATGTATATTATAAAAGAGACACCTTTTTCACATAATATTAATATAACAGCTCCATTTCTAGATACTAAAATCTCAACATACTGAAATCTCAACATTCATAATCTTCTACATTTTTGTGAATTATCAAATGTTATAATACCACAGTGGTCTCCTTAGCAAAAGACATCTAAAACATGAGTATTTTACATTACAGCTATTTTCCCATTTGCCTCATTTATGTCCTTTAAAATATTTTCTGATTTTATTCTTAGGTAAAGAATTGAAAGACAGACATACCTATCAGATACCCTGTTTGACCAATATTTTGCCTATATTTCATAACTGAAGTCAATGATTTTTTTCACCAGTGAAATGCAAGTGCCTTTTGCATGTGCCAAGGCAGTAAACACTCAAGAAAACATCTACAGTTCTTTTTCCTACCAACCAGAGAAGGCTGAGTGATTCCTATGAGACAGCCCCTAAAATGTGACACCTGGGTCACTAAGTGAAAATGCAGGATTTAGCTCCTGGAACAAAGAATGTGACTGGAAAATAAACTTGCCAAACTCCTGAGCACTTACTTTTTTTTCTAACATCATTTGCAAGCTAATATAAATGTTATAACAGAAGCCTTTTCTAACCTAAATATATCCTTCGATTCACAGCTTGTGAGTTGGAGGGACCACAGTGAAGAAAGGGAAGAGACAAGCAGGGATCAGCGGTGCCCTTTCTCTCATGGAGGCTGGGTCCGTGCACTCCTGCCTGCTGCATGGAGGAGCAGCAAGAAGCGGCCCACACAGACGTGAACACTGTGCTCTTGGAACACGTGCAGTTCCCTGTGTATCAGCAGTGGAAACCATACAGAAACTGGTTTAATAATGATCTTCTTTAAAGTTATTTTCTTCTTGGAAAAGCCTATGTTGCTCATCATGGGACTTCCCGATTTTTAGTCCTATTGTTTAAAAGCTCAGGTAAGGATAAGAAATACTTGTATAAAAATCATAAGCACATAATTAGCTAAAGTAAATTCATGCAGAATATATTTTAATGGGGATTCTATAAATCCATGAGGTTTTTTTTTTTTAAAGATATAAAGAAACAGTTGTTTGTTTAGTTGAAAAAGACTAGTTACACAGTGCATTGTAGGACAGAGGTATTAAGGGGGATGCAGACTATTTTATATCACACAATTAAAACAGAATCACAGCTGATCTAAGCATAAAATACCATGGAGGGAAAACACATGGCTGGGTGCATGGCTGTGATACTGAGTCACTTGACCTGGTCAGGAAGTGAGGAAGGCTTCCAGGGAGCAGCAATGACTGCTCAAGGTCTGCAGAAACAACAACACTGATGGAAGAGGCTGAGGAAGTGGTAAATATGTTCCAAGATGAAATGGCTACAGCAAGGGGAAACATAGAGGGGCCTGCATGACAGCTAAGTGGGTTAAGCTACCATCTGTGACTGCAACGTCCCACATGAGACTTGGTTGCCCTACTTTCAGAATAGTTTCCTGTTAGTGCACCTGGGAAAATGACAGCAATGCCTCCAGTGCTTGAGTCCCTGCTACACAGGGCAACCCATATAGAGCTTCAGGCTCCAGGCTGCGGTCTGACCTCAGCCCTGCCATTTCAATCATCTGATGCAGCAAACAGCAAATGAAAGATTCTGTGCACTCTCTCCCTCTCTCCCTTTTCCTCTCTCTAACTTTGCCTTCAAAAATTATGCAGAAGAAACATGGAATATTTAGAAGACTTAGAGAACAATGTAAGATCACAAGGAAAATTAAAAGCTTATTCTCTTCATGGACCACAAGTCATAATACTGTTGTCCAAAAGAATAGGAAAACAGTATTTTCTAGAATTTTTTTTGTTCCTATTCTTTTGCTACTTAAGTTTAACTAATTTACCTCAAGTGAACATAAAACACTTTGCCATAGGTTATATATAGTATGATTCCCCTTGTGGATACTTCCAAAGGATCCATGAGTTCATCCTTTTTGCTGTGCAGCAGTAAGATGACAAACTGAGCAGTTTTAAGCCAACTTAAGGGTGTAACATGGCTTCCCTAACTTCAGAATCAGATGAGACTCTTATTTTAGTAAGCAGACAGTGCCTACTTACTTACAAAAACATCACTTAAAACAAGAGAGTGTAATCTAAAGGTGAAACTGCAAACTACCTTGGGTACTTGCTTCCTTCAGAGGTTTGAAATATCCCAAGGTGCTAGCATGAATTTACTTAAGTATTTTGGGCCACCAGAGGACCCACTAGGACATGTTTTAAAAAGTAATAAACGCTGAGAAAAAATAAAAATACACAATCAAATGCTATCTGTCCAACTGTAGCAATCCTATTAAGAGTAAAAGTTCAGGTAAATCCAGTTTGACTATTGATATATTAAGACCCCAAACCAGGGTGAAATAGACACATGATTGAATAAAGTCTAAAGTTTCAACTAACTTTACTTTCATTGGTGGAAGAAAGTTATAATGAGTAACATGTTGCAAACTGCATATATCCCTAAAAATTCCATTAAGAAGAGCTACTTGTTCTTTCCGCTCCAGTATTTTATTGTTTGAAATAAAACTGAAGTTACAAGCTTTCTAAGCAGATAGGTACTTAGTTAATACCTACTGAAAATCTGAATTACTTGGGAAAAACTCCATTTTTATCATAGGAGAGAATGATGTCTAAATTCTCACTGCACATACACATATAAGAAAGGACAGCAGATGGAAGGACTTCCTCTCTTTCTCCTCCTCTTTGTATGTCTGATTTTCCAATAAAAATAAATAAATAAATCTAAAAAGAAAAAGAAAGGACAGAGACTTGACTGAATCTCTAATCTTGCCATGTGCTTAGTGACAGAATTTGTTCTATCCATTCTTCCGATCCTAACTGACCAATATCCTCTTGAACTTCTCCCATCATTTAAGGATGGAAAATTCTGCTGCCAGACACTTACTGAAGATCCAAAAGTACCCTACCCAAAGTTCTTCCCTGTGGAGAATGAAATTAGATAAGTCCTTAAAATGAGAAACAAATTGAATTCATTTAACTGAATTGCTTCCTGACCAATAAGGCTCATCTCCAGGCACAAGTACAAGTTTAAAGGCAGGAATAACATCAACAAGACAAATTATGCTCTCCATCAGCCTGGCAGAGCTAGATGCTGACCGTGAGATTACCAGAAGGTGAGCCAGTGAATAAAATTCCTTTTCCAAAATGTCTTGGTTTCCATTCCACATTTTTTAAAAAGTACCTTGTCTTTGGCTAAATAGTCCTATCCATCTCTGTAGCAGACTCTGTATTGTACAATTGCATGATTAGAATAATCAATCTCCTGGCAAGGCCTGGAGAGAACAGTTCTTCTCAGTGACACTTTCAAAGCGTCAGCGTCTGTATTATCTGTCAAGTCGAAAGCCGCTTCACAGAAATAAATTGGGAAGCATTTTCACACAAAATTCACAACAAAGTAAGCTGCGGTTAATCTGTCACATCACAGTGTCCTTGCTGACAGAAAATGTAATCAGTATACACTCATGAACCAGATCGTGCTGAGTACACGGTGTTGGTTTCTGAGGATCTTCACACGCAAATACAGACCCAAGCTTTAGATGTAATGGTACACTGAATGGTGCGGCCCTAATCGTGGTCTTCCTAGCCGTTTGGTTGTGGTAAAGTTCATCACTCACTTCCAGAGACTTCATTAGTATCTTCCACACAACTCCCAACTACACAAATGGGAAATGGCATGGAAACACCCACAGGTGTTAGGCTCACTCCAACCTGAACTTGCTTCCAATTTTTCCACTCTCTAGCTATGACACCATAAAAAATACACTTAACCATTCTGAACACCAGCCTCCTCTTCCATAAATTTACAGTTTCATTCATAGAAGTTAACAGGAAACATACAACATCTTCAATAAATACCACCTACAAGAATAATTTTCAAAGATTTTGAAAAATGGATTTAAAATATTAGTTTGGTACAAAAAAATTTGGAATTCATACATAATTTTTCACAACGCACAGTTTCCATGAAGTTTCTGAGGATTTCTCTTATGTATTCATTTCAAAGGTTTCTGTACTAGAAGAAAATTTTTATTTCTGTTTTTTGATGAATTTTAAGTATCCCTGTATGATATATTCTCAAGCAGACCTCACCTATTTTGTCTACAAATTTAATGTTCTGGACACAATCAGCACTATTTTCTTCAAGACATCTTTTAAGGTTAAAAGAAATTGGGCCCAGCACAATAGTTCAGTGGCTAAATCCTGTCCTTGCAAGCACTGGGAATCCCATATGGGTGCTGGTTCATGTAACAAATGTTCCACTTCCCATCCAGCTCCCTGCCTGTGTCCTGGGAAAACAGTGGAGGATGGCCCAAAGCCTTGGCACCACACACGTGGTAAACCTAGAAATTCCTGCTTCTGACTTCTGGCTTTGGATCGGCTCAGTTGCTGCCATTGTGGCCACTTGGGAAGTGAACCCGGGGACAGATGATTTTTCTTTTTGTAGCTCCTTCTCTGTGTAAATCTGCCTTTCCAATAAAGACAAATAAATCTTAAAAAAAAAAAAAGATTACAAGAAACCATTAGGTAATCTGCAGGGTCTAGATCTATTTTTATTCAAGGCAAGTTGGGACATATGGACTCTTCTCTATGTGGACAACACAGAGCACAAGGAACAGAAGCTCAGAGATAAGAATAATTTAACAATCTAAAGCACAGTCAAGAGAGTCACACCCATTTGAAATCCTCAGATACTGTGACCTACTGGCAGTGTGCCAAAAACTGAAACTCTGTCATAAAGCAGTATGCTCTCAAAGAAAATAAATTCAAATTCTCCTTAAAGATGGTGAAACAAAGCAAGAGATAGTACTTGACTATAAAATATTAACAGGTGAGAAGACATGGTTAATTTTGTATTTCAACAAAATCAATTTTTCTAAAAAACTGTCTTGGTTTACTTTTAAATATGATGCATTTTAGTGATTGATACATAATGATATTATATTTACTCTCAAGACATTTTCTGTTTACAAATAGTTCAGAAACATTTTAGCTAACAGATTTCAGTAGCTAATCAACACTGAGTTATATAATATCTCTCAGAAACCCTACCGTTAATCAAGAGTTTTGCTAATGAACTGTTAAATAACTAGAAGATAAATAGCAAACAGAAATTGCTTTGATTTCAGAAAGTTGTTATTTTTAGGGTTATATCTATAAAATTATCATGAGATGTTAAACCACAATTATACACACTTACATAAAGCTAAAATCTGAAAACTGGATTTTGCCTTCTGTCCATCCTCTTTCTGTTAAGTTAAAGAATTGGCTAAATCCACTGTCAGAGATTTTCTCATATAGCACTTAGAGATTAATAAATGGCTCCATCATGAATTTATTCAGATAACATAATTAAAATAAGCATCAAATATGACAATTATGAAAACAGAATACATACAGTTATTTATCTTCTTACAGAAAAAGGATTTATGGCAGGAAATATGCTTGATCATATTTATTTCCTGTGTCTCCTTGTAATCCACCTTTAATGGGAAAACACAGAACTTTCATCTTTTATGAAGTTGCACAATTTCCTTAATCAGAGAATCCAGGCAAATGATAAAAACCAATTTAGACTGTATTATAGAGTACTGTCTGTAAACAAAATGCTATTTAGAACTCAAGAATTCCCATATTAATAAGAGAAATACATCTGAATACACTGAATAAGAAGTGAGAATGTTCTTTTAAATAAAATGAGACAAAATAAATGTTCTAACATAACACATTTCCCCAAAAATCCAACAGCCATATCCCCACAAATCCCGGCTTCACTCCCTGCCATCCTGAGAGCATGCTGCTGGAGCTCCCAGTCAGGGCCTGTCAACACTGAGTGGACATTCACGACAGATGTCACCTTTCCTATGTATTCTGTTGCTGTTTCACTTCAGATCATATGAAAACTGAAGACCTCAAACAGTAGTAAATGGCCTTTTTCTGACACCGTGGTGAACAATGAGGTTATCATTGCTGGCCTCAACTGCACAACCCAGACTTGGTCCCTCAATGAGTTCCAAACAGTCACATTTGTCATCATTCCCATCAGAAATAGAATGAACATTTCTAATACAAACTCAATTAGTGGCAGATTGAATGCAAAATGCTTGTCCTTTACAAGGAGAACATATTTTAAATATGTATATATACCCATAAAATTTTAGAATATTATGCCCAAAATACTAACAACCAACTCAAGTGAAGAGAAAACTGACACTTTACCCTTTGTAGCTTTGTTTTTCTGTTTCCTACATTTATTATAATAGACACATATCAACTACTGTCTAAAATATTACAGAAAATATTTTTATGAGATTACTGTTTAGAGACCAATATAGTTTTATACAGCACAGAAAGGTACAATTATCCCCATCAACATGAGAGAATAAAAATAAGCAGTAATCTGTTAAACATTCTATAGTTTATCAAATTAACTTCCAGGTGCTCATGGTAAATGTTATTAAAGATCACTCAGTGGTCCAGAAAACTGTTTTTAAAGTGTTGGCAAAGGGCCAGTGTGGTAGCCTAGTGGTTAAAATCCTTGCCTTGCATGCACCTGGATCCCATATGGGCGTTGGTTTTAATCCCGGCAGCCCCACTTTCCATCCAGCTCTCTGCTTGTGCCTGGGACAGTGGTTGAGGAAGGCTCAAAGCCTTGGGACCCTGCACCCATGTGGGAGACCTAGAAGAAGCTCCTGGAACCTGGCTTTGGATCAGCTCAGCTCCAGCCACTGCAGCTGCTTGAGGAGTGAATCACAGGATGGCAGATCTTCCTCTCTGTCTCTCCTCCTCTCTGTATATCTAATTTTCCAATAAAAATAAATCTTAAAAAATTTTTTTAAAAGTAAGTTAGCCAAAAAGTGATTATATGATATGAAAGGACTCTATTATTAATAAGAAAAACAAAGCTAAGCAGGTTTTTTTTCTTTTTTTGTTGAAACTATTCCTACCCAGACTTGTGAAGAATCAGAAAGGTCAGTCACAACGATAACCAGAATGCACCAGATGTGCCATCTAGGCCGGGGAGCTCGGATGCCTAACACTCATAACAGTGCAACTTCCAAATACTGACACATATCTGTAGGAAGAGAGCAATTAACACGAGAAATGATAGACTCTGGAGAAGAGTTTTTGCAGAAAAATAAGAAAACTAAAATATGTGATAGAAACTGAATGCAACTTAACAGAATGGCTAAATATGCAATGAGCAACTGAGAGGGGATAAGTAGAAAAAAAATTGTTTCCTAGAAAGCTGAAAATACACAGAATATGCATTCCAGCTTGTATTATGTGTAGAATACATAAATACTAGACCTATTCATTAAATAATACATTTAAAGAATCTTAATATCCATAAAAGAAAATTATAACAAGATAATCCAACTTATCTAGAGACAATGATACATTCTCTAAAGAATGAAACAAACAAAAAGCGATGACTAAGAGTGAGCCAGCAGTTCAAATATCTTTGCTCCACAGTGAAACAACCATTCCTGCCCTGGATCCTGATTCTGAACTCCTAGTAATACACACCCTGGATGGCAGTGGTGACAACTGTACTAGCGAGTCCCTGCCATTTCTTCTCCTGTATTGGTGTCAGCTCTCAGCTTCTAGTTTACCACACCTGGAACCCCTGACCTTGGCCATTATAGGTCATTAGGGAGGGAGCCATTAGATAGGAGCATTATGCATGCTGCTCTCTCTCTCTCTCTCTCTCTCTCTCTCTCTCTCTGCACTGCCTCCCTCTCTTCATCCCAGCACAGAAATAAAAACACAAAGCAAGGAAGTAGCCCTTGCTATAGGGAGTGTAGTTGAGTGTCACTGTTTCCTCCACATCTGGCTTCATGGGTGAGGTCTGTATTATACATTACACTCCTCCTGTGTACTCCAGGATTTCAGGACTTGCATGAGAAAGCACACAAAACCTTCAAAGCAAAATACTTAAGATATTTCCATCGTACTCATAAAGGCTGACTGACTCCTTACATGTCCACTTAGGTCTACCGAAGAATGCTAGAATATGGATTAAACTCCCAGGATCCCAACAAGAAGAAAAGGTGAATAAATCTAAACATCTGTAGTCAAATTCCAGGTTGGAAAAAAAAATTAAAACAACAGTAGAGCTCTTGAAATCTGCAAGTAACATTGTACACCAAAGAGACAAAAAATATTTTGCAAAAACCACAAAAATAGCTTTGTAAAAACAACGTTCTATTTCTCCAAAGAAAATGGAAAAGAAGAAATATCATAAACTCTCCCTTGCTAAGAAAGTTACCACTTGGATTGGATTGATTTGAGCCCCAGCTTCTCCCACACATATTCATTCCCTGTACCCTGGTTTTTGAGTCCCTGGAAAACCCCAAACTGTGACAGCCTGACACCTCCTAATACCTTTCTCATATATAGCTTTGCATACAACTTTCTGATACTAGGAAGATGCTAGGAATTAACATTCAGGAAGTCCCTCATGCCACATTCAATGCTTAACGTATGTTCTTTAACTGTATTTGTTGATCTAAACTTCTACTAATTAAATACTCATGGAAATCGCCAGGCAACTTCTTAAAATACAAAAACCCCTCTAAAAGAGTTGTACCTTTCTCACTCACTCACATTGTCTTGTAAATACAAGTTTTACAGGGGTAGGAAGGAGAGGAGAAAATGAGGAAGACTATTTCAGGCCACAGGTTAAGAATCCTATGCCGCAGTGGGACATTCCTCAATGGGATTCCCTAGTGAGAAAAATGGGCAATGTAAGTTTCTTACATCAAAGTGCCTTAAACGATCAGAGAGTGAGAGAGGAGTGAAGAAGAAAACAAAAGAAAAACACATCAAGACATTGGTGCAGGTGATGACTTATTGGATAAGAGCCAGGAAGCACAAACAACAAAAGTAAAACCAGACAACTGAGATATCAAACTCAGAAGTTTCTGTAATAGCATCACTATTCACAAGAAGGAAAATGCAAATCAACCAAACTGTTCATCATCACAGGAGTGGATAAAGAAAACGTGGCATATGCACATGATGCAATATTATTAAGCTCTAAATATGAATGGAATCCTTTCACTAGCAGCAAAATAGATAAACCAAAGGACATGATGTTAAGTGAAGTAAGCCTAAGAGGTGGGAAAAAGAATTCTAAAAACCCAATCTGAAATGAAAATAGACATGAGACAGCTGAATAGTATCCCACAGCCTTTTTAAGGTAGATAGAAACCAGTTGTATACAAACTAAAATTGAAATGTTAATGAAGTAGTCACAGGATGTGGTTAAGAACCTGCATTTTGTAACATATCAGTCACTCAATACAATGTCAATTAACCCCATAATGTTGGAAACTGTTGCTGATGTTATGCTATGGCTTTTAATTGGTAGGAACAATATTCTGCCAGCTATGCCTTTAGACCAGGGTTGGTCTCCCCAAGAAACAGTTGAATTTATCTGGACAATAAGATGCTGGACTCTATGCATGGCACATGCTTGCAATGAAAGAAACAAGACTGGACCTGAACTGTAATACTGCAATAAGGTGGAGCAATCCACCATGGGGGAGGGCACCAAGAGGGGTTGGGGGAACATCAGAGCCTATGAAACGATGTTATAAAATGAAATGCAATAAAAAAAAAACCCCAATCTGAAAACAGAACATTGCTTAAAGCAGGGATGAAGTGGTAGGTTAAAAAGAACTTGGGTTAAAAAAAAATAGGGGGAATCTAGGTTTCATTCAATAATTGTGCCAAAAATATCAATATGAGGTATAACTAGGGGAAAAGGGAATAGAATAATTTTTTTGCATTACTACATCACAGTGTTTCTTTATTGCTTTAAAAATATTCTGAAAGCCTTTTTGCAATGTGGGAGGGGATTTGAAAATAGTTCTGTGTCAAAATTTTCCTGGGGTTCCAGGACAGAATCACAAAATACACTAGAGCTCCCACTGGTTTGTGTGAGGGCCAAGTGCATGGTGGGCAGGATTGGGTTGGGCTGCAACACCCATTGGTTTGTATAGAAGACAGGGCAGGAAACAGAACTGACCCAGAAACTGCAACCACCAGCATGTGCATAAACTGATTGGGGCGATGGACTGTGCAGGACACTCTACTGGCAAGAACACACAAGAATCTGGTCTAGGATCACCTCAGACAAAGTTTCTCTGGGGATTCGTCCAACTGAACTGATCTCAGGACCCCAACCACGAAGACAAGTACAGGTTCTATGGTCTGACCATGGAGTGCAAGTGTCAAAGCTGAGCCTACTCGGAGGTTCAGACGGAGCAGTGGACAGCATAGCCGGTGCACATGGAGGATATGGCAGTGCATCAGAACCTGTAGAGGACACCTGGTATCACAACAGAGGATGGAGGACAGAACAAATCAATCAATTACCCCTGCCAAGGGTTGGCAGTGAAAATCTGGGCAAATGGAGACTCTAAGGTAGAGTATGTCAACCAGTGGATTCTGGAGAGATTTCATCGGGCTTGGAACGGCAAGACTGGCAGCAATTCAGAACTGTTGAAATATAAAAACCACTTGAGCAGTGCCCTCAGAGCATGCCCCACATCAGGGACCCTAGAATGGGTGGAAGGCTGGATGGGACTTCTCCCTTTATTCTTTATTTCCCACTTACCACATATACAAAAAGAGAAAGAGGGAGAGCGAGAGAGAAAGAGAGAGAGAGAGAGAAAGAGAGATAATGTGGAATCATTGGTCTTAACCACTTTCCTGTAACCCTTGACCCTTCGTGCCCTAATCAACTTTGTAAAGATTCTCAAAATATAATAATTTTTTAAAAAAGAAAATACCCTGTTACATGTTTCTTCTTTTTGATTCCACACCTTAAAAATTTATTTAAATCTAGCACTAATGCACTCAGTGGATGCTATATAAGCAGTTTAAGGCTTCCTAGTGACTTGATTTAACATAGTATAGATAGCTATGCTTGTTGATTCCAAATAATTATCTGGCTTCTGGATGAACTGTTAGTATATGATTCACCCATAATTTGGGGATGACTTACTTAACTATACAAGTAATTACTCCTTCCCAAGTAAGAATTGTAGCCCTAAGAATTTCTGTGGTAGAAACTTTCTAAAATCAAGACTGAGATTACAAGTGAAATTTATAAAAGTCTCCAAATTTTTTCTATTTTCTGAAATAAAACAGCACCATCCAACTAAAGAACTTATTACACATTGTTAAGTAGACATCAAGGGGATTGCATAATGAACGTTCATTCATCATTTTTTGTACACTCAGAAATTACTACATTTTCCTCCTGATACAATTTCATTATACACTGGCAATTAATTTAGTTTCATTAAATATAATATCCCCTTTTCATTCTTCTCCTACTTCTCTAACCAAAGCTCAATGCATTTGGGGGCTGATAAATTAAAATACTTGATCAAAGCTTTGGATGACTGAAGAGTAACCTCCTTGGCCTCAGCCACAAAAACATACTAGACAAAGAGAGCATCACATTGCCAGGGGACTGAAACCAATCTTCAAGGGAAAGCAGTATAGAACAGAGATTTTATGGGGCAGAGAAAATAGAGGACTTGCCGCTGCCAGATACAATATCAGCCACACCACAACTGAGTAACTGGCTCCCAGCTGTGAATCTTGACAAGCCAAGGTAGGAGGAAGATGCTGTGGATACCACCAGCCCAGCTGCAGCTTTAACTGAGAGACAATTCCCCCAACGTCTCCTGACCTAAGTACAGCCTGGGGAGCTGTTTCGGGATATAAACCAAAGAAACCAGAAAGGTAGAAAAGGAATATGTGGAGGAAGGTATGAGAGCTTAATTCTTGGTAATAAAAGTTAAGAAGTAATATTTTAGCTTTCGGAAGTAGTGGAAATGCTGATGTCACATGCTAATCATTTTAACCAAGTTTGTGTTGCTTTATTGTAACTGACCTAAATAGGGAGAATTTTGTGGCTCTAGGGAAGGTTTCTTGTGTTTTTCTATTGTTTTGGTTAAATTTGGAGAACTGGGTCTTAAAGGTGTTAGTATTATCTATTTTTAAACGTCAAGTAGTTACCATAACTCAATATAGTGGTGTACAGATTAAAGCTGCTGCATGCAATACATATCCCACATAGGTGCCTGCTTAAGTCCCAGCTTCAGATCCAAAGCCCTGCTGACAGCCCAAGTGTTTGGGTTCATGATGCCCCTATGGGAGACCTGAGCTAAGCTGCTAGCTTTAGCCCAGCCATCTCTTGGAGTTGCAGCTGTGGGGAGCAAATCAGTCAACGGAAAATCTCTCTGGCTTTCCCTTTCTGTCAGCAACTCCAAGTAAATAACTAAATCATTTTTTTAAATAAATGTAAAGGACTGCAAAAGATGGGTAAAATTAAGAAATGATTTTTGAAAAATAAACAAAATTGATAAACACTGGATCAACTAAAAAAGGAGGGAGGGGAGAAGATTCAAATTAAGTACAACAGAGATGAAAAAGGAAATATAACTCATACTACAGAAATACAAAGAATCATTAGTAATTACTACACAAAGCTATCTGCCAACAAGCATTTAAGAAGAACTACTTCCAATTCTTTTTAAACTATTCAAAACAATCAAAAGGGACAGAAATCTTCCAAATTCATTCTATCGGGATAACGCAATTTTAATGCCAAAACAAAAATGCAACAAAAACGATAACTATAGACCAATATCCCTTATGAATATAAATGTACAAATCTTCAAAAATAAGAGTAAATTGAAGCCAGTAACACATAAAAAAATCATCTACCAGGACACAATGACATTTATTCCAGAGATGCAATGATGGCTAAGCACATGCAAATCAATAACATGACACAACACATCAACAAAAAGAAGGATTAAAAACCCCACATAATTATCTCAATAGATGCACAGAAAGCATTTGATAAAATACAACCACCTTTCATGATTGAAAAAAGCTGTGAAACTTGGAACAAAAGAAACGCTCCTCTAAAACAACTAAAGCAATAAATCACAAGAAGCAAATATGACATTGAATGGGAGAAAAACCAGAAACACTTCCACTAAGATTCAGAATCATATAAGAATACACATGGATACAAATTGGAAAAAAAACATGCCAAATTGTCTGTTTGCTGATAGCATAATCCTTTTTAATAAGGAAGCAAAAGAATCCACTAAGTGACTAATGGGCTCAAGCTGCAGGATGTAAATCACATACAAAAATCAATAGCATTCTTGGACATCAACAATTCTCTTGCTATGAAAGAACATATAATATCAGCCCTACTGAAAATAACTACTACAAAAGCTTAAATAACTTGGGATAAATTAGCCAAAAATGTGAAAGATTTCTATGATAAAAATTACAAAAGGTCAATGTAAGTTGAAGAAAACACATACACAAAAAAATCTTCCATATTAATGAACTGAAAAAATAACACAACCTAAATGTCAGAAAAAATATCTACAGCAATTTACAAATTCAACATGATCCCTATCTAATTTCCAAGGAAATGCTTCACAAAAGTTTAAAAAAATTCTTCAAACTCACATGGAAACACAAAATATCTTGCATAATCAAAGCAATCTTAAACAACAAAAATGAGGCCAGAGACATCACAGTCCCACATTTTAACACACACCTCACAGTTGTTGTAATCAAAACATCCTGGTACATGCACAAATATAGACATCTAAACCAATGGAACAAAATAAAAGCCTCAGAAGTCTACCCACACATCGGCTCATAATTATTTGAAAAATGAGCAAAAAGCATTCCAGGCAGAAAGCGGTTCTCTTCCACGATTGTCGTTGGGAAAACTGAATCATCATATGCAGAGGTATGAAACAAGACCCACACTACAGCAAATCCACTCTGCCTAAAAAGCAAATCGCAATGTATCAAGGATCCAAGCCTAGGAGCTGAACCCATCAAGGCACTACAAGCAACCAACAGAATGCGAGAAAAATATTTGCAAAATGGGCAAAGAGGTGGACAAACGAATTTCAAAAGATGAATATGGCCATTAGACACATGAAAAGATACTCTAATACACTGTTGGTAGCAATGTAAATTGATACGGCCATTATAGAAAATGGTCTGGAGACTCAGAAAAATAGAGATCTACCATGTAATTCCATTCGACGGATGGAAGGAAATAAGATAAACATATGAAAGAGATACCTGGACTACCGTGTTCATATTACTTCAGTTCACAATTCACAATTCCATATCCAATGGAAATAGAATCAACCTAAATCACCCTCAACAAATGTCTAGCTAAAGAAAAATGCCATGTTTATACACAACAGGATATTACTCAGCATAAAAAAAATAAAATACATAAGCAACAAAATGAGTATGACTGGACATCATTATACTAAGTAAAATAAGACAAATAAAGAAAGACAATTATGTTTTCTACTATTTGGGTTAAGTTAATATAAATAGTACAAAAATTGTGCTGATTTTGTATCATTTGGTACTTAGTTATATATATTGTTTCACTGAATCAAACAATTTAAGTGACAGTATATTCTTTTCCCATTAAAAAAAAGAGAAAGGGGGTCCAGTGCAATAGCATAGTAGTTAAAGTCCTCGCCTTGCCCGTGCTGGGATCCCATATGGGTGCCAGTTCTTATTCTGGCAGCCCCACTTCCTATCCAGCTCCCTGCTTGTGGCCTGGGAAAGCAGTCGAGGACGGCCCAAAGCCTTGGGACCCTGCACCCACATGGGAGACCCGGAAGAGCTCCTGGCTCCTGGTTTCGGACCGGCTCAGCTCCAGCTGTTACAGCTGCTTGGAAAGTGAACCATCGGATGGAAGATCTTTCTCTCCTCCTCTCTGTATATCTGCCTTTCCAATAAAGATAAATATAAATCTTTAAAAGAGAGAGAAAGAGAGAAGAGAGAAATGGAGCAGGAGAGAGAGCGAGGACTCCTCAAGTTTTGCTCTTAATTTCCATATTGGTTTTGCATTACAAGCGTTTAGGGACAAAATCTCATTTTCCTGTACACTTACATGCATGTCTTGATGTTTATACTATACTTCAATAAGAAAGTTGAAAAAAAGAAAAATATAAAAAATAATAAATAATTTATTCTGCCTGCCTCAACGAAGCCACTGGGAATATGAACTGGAATCTGTTCTCACAGCTGTAACAGCTTTGAGGCTGGGATCTGTTCCCACATTTCAGCCAGTTTGTCTCCTGTAAGGCTTCACCCCCAAAACATCAGACATTTACTCTGCCAATTTTATTTCCATTTGCTCTTCAAACCTCAGTACGCTACTGTTCATTGTTTTACTTTTTCTGAGCCTTTTCTTCTAAGAATCAGAGAGAGGTGCCACTGACTGACTGACCCCCCAGATTCCTACAGCACCCTGGCCAGGGCTCAGCAGAAACCAGAACCTAGGAAAGCAACCCAGATCTCGCGGAAGGCAGCAGAAGCTCCAGTCCTGCAGCCATCGTTACTGCTTCCCAGGGCTTTACACCAGCACAAAGCCGGATTTACAAGTCTAAACTCTATCAAATCAAGGTATTCCACAGAGGACAATGACAAATTAGCTGATATCTTACTATAAGCTAAATACTCATTCCAAAATTTCCATTTTAAAAGATCATTAGCACATGCAAAAACAAAGAATCCAAGAGCTACCAAAAAGCTATTTAGAAATAGCTCTTTATTAAAAATGAAATACTAGGGGCCTGGAGCCATGGCCTAGCAGCTAAAGTTCTCGCCTTGAACACTCCAGGATCCCATATGGGTGCCGGTTCTAATCCCAGCAGCTCTACTTCCCATCCAGCTCCCTGCTTGTGGCCTGGGAAAGCAGTTGAGGACAGCCCAAAGCTTTGGGACCCTGCACCCGCGTGGGAGACCCGGAAGAAGTTCCTGGCTCCTGGCTCCGGATTGGCATAGCATCGGCCATTGCGCTCACTTGGGGAGTGAATCATCGGACGGAAGACCTTCCTCTCTGTCTCTCCTCCTCTCTGTATATCTGACTTTGTAATAAAAATAAATGTTTAAAAAAATGAAATACTAGAGAATATGTAAACCCTTATCAATAATAAGCATTCAACAAAACCATCTATTAAATACTAATGATACTTTGTCTAGAGATGTAACATACAATTTTATCACGGTAACAAGTGACTTGGCAGCCCTCTTCCACACAGACACACGCAGGGAGAACACTGCCACTGGTGATTTAAGAAGCGCTGTTGGGGAAGACAAGGCATGTGAGGAACTCTGCCCTGAGTTTGAAGATGTATCTTAGGAGGAAGTCGACAGAGATTTCATCTCCTGAGACTACATGCTGAATGCCCAGACTCAGCATCCTGCACAACAGAATCCTAAAACAGAGGCAGAAGGCAGAGAAAAGGGCAACGTTAATTAAACTGCTGGCCTTTCCACAAGATGATATTTTTTAGACAGCTACTGTTCAAATGGGGATCATTTTCTGGAACAGTTTTTCTAGGAGAAAGGAGCATCTGTTGAATAATACACATACTTTAGAGAAGTCTGTTGGGGCTGGCATGATGGCTTAGCACATAAACCGGCTGTCCACAACACTAGCATTCCAAATAAGTTCTGGATGCTCCAATTACGTTCTAGTTCACTGATAATGTACCTGGGAAAGCAGCAGAGGAAGTTCCAAGTCCTGGGGCCAGTGCATCCACTTGGGAGACCAGAAAGAAGCTCCTGGCCCCTGGCTTTGGCCTGGCCCAGGCCTGGTCATTGTGGTCATTTAGGGAGTGAACCAGCAGATGGAAGACCTGTCTCTCTGTGTGTTTCTCCCTCTCTTTGTAACTCTTCTTTTCAAATGAATAAATCTTTTTTAAATGAGAAAAATATGCAATGAAGAAATTATAGGCAAAATAATGGACTGAACTCTATAAACAAACAGGTGACTGTGTGGGGAAAAAAATTTTGCAGCCAGAAAAACGACATACTAAAATACACTGATTTATCTTAAACATAGTGACCTGAGGCTTCAGGTAGCAGAATTTGGGATTAGTATTGACTTATAAGCAGTACATACATATTACCTTTACTTACCAGTGAGGCAAAGGTAAGGGTTAGACTATAATTAACCTAACACAACCAAGAGAAGTTCTAGATCCCAGTACTCAAACTTTACAACTCTTGACTTATTAATCAAAGTTGCCCTTTTAAGTTCTTTAAATTAAAAAAATAATAAAGTGAAGAACGCATTGTTTGTATTATTTGAGGATCCAAAGTATTTTTTTCACTGAGGTTCTGAGACATTTAGTTCATACTATCAAAATGTTAAGCGTTTTTTAAAATAAAATGTATAATTCATTTATCATTTAAAAAACATACTGACTAAAGGGGTATTAACATGAGGTACAAAGCAAAGGAAAATAAAATAATACGCATTACAGAATGCACAAATGTTTGTGCACATCTGTGGGAAGACATAATGAGAGACTAATCTTTGAATTTAACTATTTTGACTTTTTAAAATAAAACGTCACTCTTCATATTGAAAAACAGACAGATTCCAACACAGCCGTATAGGGAAAAGACATTCCCCAGAGAGGGCTAGAGAGAAATCTGCTGTGGAAACACTACATCAAGTGGAGAACCACGGTGGAGAAGCACTGGTGTCTCACATAGTGTTGGCCTGGAAGAGACAGCCACTTGTTGACAGACAGGTGGGAACAGACCCTCACTGCCAGTTACTGGCAATACTGCTGACATAGAATCTTGCACACCTTATTGATTTCAGATTGGGAATAAAGCCACAACAGGGGTACAGTATCCTCAAATCATCCTGAGGGAGGATCACAACTCTTCCCCACATTTCCCTGCCCAGGCACCTGGCTGGATCAGTGGGGAAGTCAGTATACATTGTAGCGACTTTTGTGCATGCTGACCATGAAAGTCAATTTTGGCAGCAACACTGCCTGACATACACTCTTTGGGACCACATTGACTTTTGGTTCAGATTGAGCAAAAGCAGGGGGTAGGATATGGTAAATCACCATGGCATAAAACCCATTTCTTGTCCCTCCATTCACCAACATGGATGCTTCAAACAATATGAAGAGAATACTACTTAAGGTCAATGAAAGTTGCAGTGACTGAACATGCCCCTGGATCTCTGCTTAAGGCTAAACAACCATTTAAGACTGAGGTGCACACACTCTTCCTCCTGCTACAGACAACAGGGTACTATCTGCCAAGGCTTCTTTGTAGCAGGTCAGGCTGGCAGGGTTGAGTAGATCCTGGTACTCAATGACTATAGCACTCTACAGTGCCAAGACTGTGGGAATTCCATGACTGTGTGACAGCGCTGAGATGCAGCTGGGCCTCTGGACATTCAACATGACTGAAATCAGGGGCTAAGAGATCCCACACTGCCTGAAGGAGGTCACTGCAGGGCCCTGTTATCACATACCGAATTACACTTGTCCTTTGTGTGTTCAAGGATCAGTGTCACTGGGGTTGTAACCAACCAACAAGTGTTTTCATAGCAAGTATTTTCACAAATCCCTAAAAGCAAATGCAGAAACACAAGAAACAAAAAGAAGGATTATAACTCCACAAAAGGAACAGAATCAATCTTCAATATTAGAATGCAAGAGTGAAACATAATGATCAAATGACAGGAAATGAGTGGGAAAAAATGATAAGATTGTCCAAAAAATATAAGATACAAGTTGATAAGATAAAGAAATCTATAGGGCCCAGCGCCCTGGCCTAGCAGCTAAAGTCCTCGCCTTGAACACTCCAGGATCCCATATGGGCACTGGTTCTAATCCCAGCAGCTCTACTTCCCATCCAGCTCCCTGCTTGTGGCCTGGGAAAGCAGTCGAGGACAGCCCAAAGGCTTGGGACCCTACACCCGTGTGGGAAACCCGGAAGAAGTTCCTGGCTCCTGGCTCCGGATTGGCATAGCATCAGCCATTGTGCTCACTTGGGGAGTGAATCACTGGACGGAAGATCTTCCTCTCTGTCTCTCCTCCTCTCTGTATATCTGACTTCCCAATAAATAAATCTTTAAAAAAAAATCTATATACAATATGCATGAAATTGTTTGCCTAGAGATTAGGATTTTGAAGAGAAATCAAACTGAAATATCAGAAATGAGGAATTGAATATGCCAAATACAAAATATAGTGGAAAGCCTCAAGAACAGATGTGGTGAAGCTGAAGAAAGAATATCTGAAATAGAAGACAAACATATGGAATTTCCTCAGTCCAACAAAAAAAAAAAAAAAAGAAGAAGAAAGAAAAGCTGAAAATGATGTTTATAGTCTATGGGAAAATGACATTCATACTTAAGAGTTCCTGAAAACATGAGAAGGCCTATTCAGCAAAATGATAGTAGAAAACTTCCTCAAAGCGAAGAAGAAAGGGACATTCAAGTACAGGAAGCACAAAGAATTCCTAATAGGCATAATCAAAAATGGCCATCACAGCATATTATAGTCAAACTTTAAACAATAAAACATGAAGATTCTGAAATATGTATGAGAAAATGGCCAGATTATCTTCAAATGACACTGAATTAGACTGGGCCTGATAAGGAAACTGTGGGTATTACCCTGCTTGGCTGCAAGTCCCACTGGTGACCACAAGAGCCAGGGTTGATGGCGGACTGGGCTGGGTAAGGTGGCAACATCCATCAGCCTGTCTGTAAACTGCGTCTAGGGGAGGGTTGGGCTGAGCTAAGCTGCAGCACCCCTGGGTATGAACAAGAGCCAGACAGGATACAGAATGGACTGGATAGGCTGTAGCACACACACAAAACCAGAAGGACATGGTAAGGGCTATTAGGAGTCATCTGAACTATGTCATGGTCCCAGCTTCCATGTGCAAGGACTCTGAGCAGGCAGGACTGGGTTAGTCCGCAGCACCCATCAGTTCACATGAGAGATGGGGCTTGGGGATGAACTAACCAGGAAGCAGCATCCAGCAGTATGTGCACTGTTTGGTGCAGGCGATAGATCAAATCTGACCTTGCACGGGTTGCATACACAAGAGTCAAGTCTGAAGTCACTCCAGGCAAGGTATCTTGGGGGGCTCCCAGACTAGACCACAGGACTCAGACCCCAACCACAGGGAAGATCACAATATATGTGGTCTGACCTTGGAGTGCATCTGCTGGGGCTAGGTCTCTTCAGTTGTTAATGCCTAAGTCAAGGGACATGACAGCCAGCTCATCTATGGCAACAAAGGATGCTGAGCGCCTCATCAGAGGATAGAAAGCAGAAAAGGTTGGACCACTCTCCTGGCCACGCCTTGCAACATGTTCTTGGACTTGTGGATGCACTAAGGTGGACTTGGTCAGTCAATAGACCTTGGAATGATCTTCTCAACCCTGGAGGAACAAAACCAACATCTCAGATCTACCAAAACCACTCAAGTAACACCCTCAGAACATTCTTCCCCACAATGGGGATGTTTACTCTTGTCACATATTTACTCCATCATCTTATGAATCAACTTGAATTTAAAAAGTCACTTGGAGGGAAAGCACAGGAAAATGAAAGACAAAAAGGAAAGGGGTGTGCTCAAATAAAAGCCTGAATTAAGGTAAGTCATAACACAGTGCAATTATTTATACATGATAAAGATAAAAATGATCTTACTGAAAACGGAGATGATAGGCTAAGATATAATACACATAGTTCAGTAAAAAAAAAATAGTACTTTTTTCTGGTAGACAAGTTGTATGACCTATATAAAAATGTCTTACAGAGATTTAGAAAGCTATGCAGAGTAAGAGCTAATTTTTGATTGTGTGGAAATGGCCCTTTTATTGTAGCATATGTGTCATGCTCCATTCTACCACCAGGTGCTGGAATCAATCCCCAAACACACCACAACAGTGCTGCTGAGAACCACTGTCATTCTTAAGGATGGCATCTGCAGACTGGCTTAAATTTCCTCCCCAACACCTACCTACCTCTCAGCTCAGCTCCCTTGACACCCAAGCCTTCTCACTCATGATTCTTGACTGAATTGTAACTAGTTTATTCTCAAGATTGAGAATGGAATCTCCATGAGAAAAGGGACAATTTTGTTCACTGTGCTTTATCCACTGCCAACACAGTGCACATCCCAGAATTTGATAAATATTCTTGGGTTTAGTATTGTGGCATAACATGTTTAGCCACCACAATCTGTGATGTAAGCATCCTATATGGGCACTAGTTCAAGTGCCAATTTCTCTGCTTCTGATCCAGCTCCCTGCTAATGCACCTGAGAGAAGCAGTACAAGACAGTCCAAGTCCTTAATCCCCATGACCATGTGAAGACCCGGAAGCAGCTCCTGGGTCCTAGATTCAACCTGGCTCAGCCCTAGTTGTTGTAGCCATTTGGGGAGTAAATCAGCAGACAGAAGATATCGTGTGTGTGTGTGTGTGTGTGTGTGTGTCTGTGTGTGTGTTTCCCTCTCTCTGTAAGTCTACTTCTTCCAAACCTTTAAAAGTTAAATAAGGTATTCTTGCACTTTATTCAGATAATTTCCTTCAACGGAACAGTTGCAATCCTTCGTTATCTTTTTCAAGCTGAATAAAGACTAATTAGAATAAACAAAATCTTTATATTTTAAATAACAACAATACATGGTAAAATATAAAGATCTGGGGTGAACATTTGGCAGAGCAGTTAAGACAATGACTGGGACACCTGTGTCTAGAAAACATTGTTGTTAAAACGTTTTGCAGGTTTAGGCAGAGATCTGTTTTCAGCCACTCACAAAAATAAGTTCATGAAAACACAGCTGAGTAAGCAACTAATTATAATTAACATTCAGTTATAAAGAACTGAGGAGAGCAAAATACACCATTTGAAAAGTGAAAAATTCTGAATACCATCAAAGATATTTGAAAAAGAAAAAATTAAAATCCTCACAGAAGTTGAAAGTTATCAGCTCAGGTATGCAAATTAAATCTTCCATCTGGCCACCAGTTACCTGATATAAGTGATTGGTAGGAATCTGGCTGTGATACATGGTACTTAATTAATTCCACATATCATCATTAACTAAATGCCAAACTTGACTCCAATCTCCTGAGTGTTCCCTAGTATCCCTTTTATGTTCCAGGACTCCATCCAGGGCAAGACAGTACACTCAGTCATGATGCTTCCTTGGTCCTCTTTCCACTAGGACAGGCGACCTTAACAGGTCAAAAAACACTGACAAGTATTTTGTAGAACGTACCCATGTTTGGATTTGTCTGATGCTTTCTCTCGATCAGACTGCCGTAGGGGCTATGTGTTTTAAACAGCAAAACGACAACAGTAATGTGCCATGTATATGACATTATATCAAGAATACAAACTCTGGATGTCAGTACAATGGTGTAGCGTGATAATCCTCTGCCTGCAGCTTAGTATCCCATATAGGCACTGATTCAAGTCCTTGCAGCTCCACTTTGAATCTAGCTCCCCACATGACCTGGGAAAACAGCAGAGGATGATCCAATCCTTTGAGCCCTACATAAACATGGGAGACCCAAAAGAGACTCTTGCTCCTGGCCCAGCTCTGGCTACTGAGGCCATCTGGAGAGTGAATCAACAGATGATTCTCTCCCCATCACCCTCTGTAATTCTTACAAAGTAAAAAATACATATTGTAGGGCCTGGTGCAATAACCTAGTGAGTAAAGTTCTTGCCTTGAACGCGCTAGGATCCTGTATGGACACCAGTTCTATGGCATTTCCCCTCTTGCTTATCTGCAGCTTCCCACCCCAATAGCGAGAAACCACTCCCCAGCCACCTTAAGAGTTCTGGATCCAGAATATTTACAGAGTCTTTCTACAATTGTTACCTTGTACCCAAAACATAACATATTCAAAGAGCTATAACATAGACAACAACTAAAAGGTAATAACCAATAAATATATTACTATGCAATTGATAATTTTACCACTAAAGTTAACCATTTATTTTAAACAATATTCACATACCTTTGATTCAGTCTTGAGTGGTTATCAACTTATATTAATGGGCTATAATTTTATGTACTGGCCAGAATCTAGAGCCAATCAATATTTTTATAAAACACTGAATGCACTCATATGCATTTAATTTAAGAATGCTACTTTCCACACCAGATACAACATCCTGATATTCCAAGTCATTAATCATTCTTGCAAGCTTGATATTAGACCCCTGTTTATGGCTAGAAGAATATATGTTTATGTGTCACTGTCATTTTTTCTATCACCACAGGAATTTCATTTCAAATAAATAAAATAACCCTTTAAAGAATGTAATATTTTGCACTACTGTGATCTTAAAGCCAATGTGTAAAGTTCATCTCTATTAAAAATAGTAACAATACTTTAATGATCACATACTTTGGCTAGATGCTATCTGGATAAATTTGTATATTTATTATGTATACCACACCTATGAGGCAAATAAACCATCCTCTTTCAAAGACACAGCATAGGAATCCCAAGGGAATTAAATAGTTTATCCATAATAGAACACCCAGTAAAAAAGAGAAAAAAGCAGAATAAGGCTGTCTGATTTCACAGGCTATCCTCTTTCTGCTGTGGCACGTAAAGCATTTCAGAGTCCTGGGAAATCAATGTCATTGCATGCATACTCAACTCCTGTTTGTATAAGCAGAGACAAATTTAGAGTGAAAAAACAAAAGACACGTTCACACTTTTCCTAATTTCACTGGGGACCTTGTGTAAGGAATAAGTTCGGATCCCAAAAGAAAAGCATTTCTAACAAACAACTTTGGTAAAATCAGTGACTGTATCAATATTATTTAGGTCATCTCCAATTTAAAATGGAAAATAAATCCAACAACACAACACAATGGTTCTCAATCAAAGCATAACTTCATAATTCATTAGCACTTGTCTCGACAAGCACTGCTTTCTAAAAACCTCTACAAAGCAATCTGAATAAATCAAAGACGATTTAAACGTTTTTAAACATAAGTAATTCAGAAAAAGAGTTCTTTTTAAAATTATTACTTGTTTACAGTGCAAGTTAATTTTAATTTCCTTGTTTTTTTTTCATCCCCTGACAGCAGCTTATGTTTTGCATGGGCCAAAGCAAAAATACAAAGTGTTTAAATAGATTTAAATTGTTTCTCTTCATACAATGAATCTGAATGTACTGTGCTGAAAATTTCAAAGAAGGAAAGAACAAAAAAATGTCAGCTATAAAACATGAAATCCCTAAAATGGCTCAAAATGCTTTTTTCAATTTTGTTATTTCATAAATAGAACATTATATTTAAAACCAGTTTTAATATTCCAAGTGTATCCTTTTCTTCATTTCAAAAAGAAAAATGAAGGAGATGCAATTTTCCCCAAAGTAGATGTCATCTGTCCACATGGCTACAGTTAGATAATGCAGAATCTGTTTTGTGGTCACTGCCTGCTCACATATTTTTAAAGATTTATTTTTTGTTGGAATGTTGAATATACAGAGAGGAGAAGAGACAGAGAGGAAGATCTTCCATCCACCGATTGTTCACTTCCCAAGCGGCCACAATGGCCAGAGCTGCACTGATCAGCAGCCAAAAGTCCAGAGCCTCTTTCGGGTCTCCAATGTGGGTACAGGGTCCCAAGGCTTTAAGCTATCCTCCACTGCTTTCCCAAATCACAAGTGGGGAAGTGAATGGCAAGCAGGGCTGCCAGGATTAGAACCGGCACCCATATGGAATCCTGGCACTTGCAAGGAGAGGCGGACTTTAGCCGCTAGGCTACCACGCTGGGTGCTCACATTTCTAAAATAAATACTTTGTCAAATTTATATTCTTGGGCCATTTCATTTTTACTATGCTAATAATTTATACAGATCCAATCTAAAATTTTTAAAATTTAGAAAATGTATGTTTTGTTTTGTTTTGTCCATGTATCATATTTCTGGGGAATGCATTGTTAGGCAATTTCCTTGTCAAGCAAACATCAGAGCATAAATTACATCAGGCAAACCTATATAGCCTATTGTTCTTTGGTTTTAATTCATACGTATGTCACTATATTGAATGCTCTAAGCAACTGCTACATTATACTAAATATCTGTGAACCTAAACACAAGAAAACTTAGTTAAAAAAAAAAAATACCTCAGTGGGCCCTGTGCCATAGTCTAGTGGCTAAATTCCTCAGTCTTGCACATGCCAGGATCTCATATCAGAGCCGGTTCTTGTCCCAGCTGCTCTGCTTCCCTTGCAGTTCCCTGCTTGAGGCCTGGAAAAGCATTACAGGACAGCCAAAGGCCTTGAGATTTTGCACCTGCATGGGAGACCTGGAAGAAGCTCCTGGCTCCTGGCTCCCTGCTTCAGATCAGCTCAACTCAGCTCTGGCCATTGTGGCCTCTTGGGGAGTGAACAAGTGTATAGAATATCTTTCTCTGTCTCTCCTTCTATCTGTAAATTTAACTTTTCAATAACAATAAATAAATCTTAAAAAAAAAACACAGAAGAACCTGCTAAAGTTGTTTTACAATTAATGTTTCTTTAACAGGAGTATACTGTAAATACTGTTTAAGTGTGCAATAAATATATAAACCAATAACATAGTCAGGTATCATCATTATCAAATGATACTATACAAAATTATAAATGCTGTGTTTTGTATGACTGCTTAGTGCAGGCTGACTGCATCAGCAGCATCATAAACACCTGAGCAATGCCTTGTACTATGACCTCACAAAGGCTATGATGTCACTAAACAATAGGAACTTTTGAGATCTGCTACAATCATAAGACTGTAATATTTGGGGCCCAGCGCAGTGGGCACGCCCGGGATCCCATATGGGCGCCGGTTCTATCCCGGCTGCCCTGCTTCCCTCCCAGCTCTTTGCCTGTGGCCAAGGAGAGTAGTCGAGGACGGCCCAAAGCTTTGGGACCCTGCACCCGCGTGGGAGACCCAGAAGAGGCTCCTGGCTTCGGATCAGCATAGCATCGGCCATTGCGCTCACTTGGGGAGTGAATCGGTGGACAGAAGATCTTCCTCTCTGTCTCTCCTCTCTGTATATCCGCCTTTCCAATAAAAAAAATAATACAAATAAATCTTTAAAAATAAAAAAGACTGTAATATTTGTGGTCCACTGTATACCAGAAGGTCACCGTATGGCACAGGACAACATACGCATAAATTAGCCACATTTACAATCAGGTAATTGTAAAAGACCACAGAAATGAAGCCCCAAAATAGAGGATTCAGTAGTCCCAATGATCTCAAATTCTGAATTTCTATTACATTTATATATACATATATTCACTGAAATGTAAATATATGCATATATACATATGTGCATATATTTAACTCTGCATCTTCTGTGACTGTACTCCACTCTTGGAGTGGGATGTGTGGTGGTAGAATCTAAAGAGTCTATCAGCTGTAGACAAATGTTTAAAGGAAAAGACCCAGTACCTATGGCAACAGTAACAAACACAGGTGTGGATTATGTAAATTGTGAAAACTAAATTTTTCCACAATTGTAAATAACTAGTCACATGTGCATATACCATCTCAGCCACAGCAAAATAACACATCAAGAAATAAGCAGCTTATTGTCAGTGAGTTATGTAGCTATGTAACTAGATTGATATTGCTTTACTATGACTTTTTAAATTTGCCATTTATGGATATATTAGTGATTGGGCATAGCCTAGAATGACCTTTTGTTCAAGAGACTCTCAGCAGCAACGCAAAAGCCTGATGTTGGTGCTGTCCAGTAATGCACTGTTGAAAATAAACTGAAAAGCTACAGTCTCAGACGCCATAATGAATGCTAAAATCTTGAAAGATTAAAAATCCTTAGAGGCTAAAATCCTAAAAGTCACAATTTCAAGTGTTGCAATCCTGACAATTCAGAAGGGGGGAGTGGGACTAGAAAGAGTGACAGGAAGCCAAATTCTTGGCAGAATGGACAACGCCCTATTTGTTTGCCTTGACATTCATTCCAGCAGGTAAAGACATCCTAACCAATTAAAGCCATGTTGCCTGACTGGCTGGAAAGTAGTATGCCCTCACAAAGACAGGAGTACACTAGGAGTAGGTGTTCCTGTTTGATTGGCAATGTTGCTTCTTGCAAATGTGTATTGTGTGTATGAGTGTACATGCCAAACGAATCTTTCACAGACCCAAAACAGCACAGAAGCATGGCACAGCTGATAGGAAGTTTTAATAGAGATTACTCATAGAAAAATTTTAGAAAGAGCAGTAATATGCATAAAAGGATGTATGCATATTGTTTAAGAGACAGACTGCAAAAGAACAAGAAATAGCTATTCATGAAGGTAAAAGACTTTAAGATACAGTTCATAGTCATGAAAACTGTCAAGTTCTTAGGACTTCCTCAATGTAACCATCCATAATCTATGATGCATGTTATGTATTTCTTCACACACAGATTTTCTTCATAACCTTTTAGTATGCTCTTGAGAGAGGATCCTCTCTTTGTCTCTCACAAGTTTTAAATTATCAACATTATTTATTATATTTTGCTATGCTCTGTATTTTATTTTCACATAATTTCCAATATAGGAGATACAGACTATATGAAGACTTTTGGAGAGTCACAATTCATATTACGTATTTTTGCAAATCTGTATCAACAAAACTTTATTATCAAAACACTAAGTTTGTATGTCTGCCCCATCCACATTCATAAAATGTTGAAGCTTCTTCAATATTCAGAATTTTTGCACTTACGAGAGACAAATTTTCTCAACATCTCTGTTCTTTGGGCAATTTGGTGTATGGTGGTGACCCACCATGGCTTTGACTGACCTCATGAAAAGACTTGGGTTGCCTCTATAGTACTTCAGATGACTCCAGCTACAAAACAGGACATGCACAATTACCATTCATTGTGATCAACGTAGACATTTCGCCCTTTTGATCTATTTCTTTAGGAACGAGGTTTATCTGCTCATAACTTTCATGCCCATTCAACTATCATTAATATACCTGTTAATGTTACAAAAATGCATGTGCATGGAATTATTACCCATTTCTTCATGTAAAAAAGGTCTATGAATCATTCTATCATCTGTTTATGTTTCTCAAATCTATTTTTTATTTTTTATTTATTTATTATTGGAAAGTTACATATACAGAGAGGATGAGAGACAGAGAGGAAGATCTTCCATCCACTGATTCACTCCCCAAGTTGTCACAACTGCCAGAGCTGAGCTGATCCAAGGCCAGGAGTCAGGTCTCCCACGCGAACACAGGGTCCCAAGGATTTGGGCTGTCCTCAACTGCTTTCTCAGGCCACAAACAGGGAGCTGAGCATGAAGTGGGGCCACCAGGACACGAAGCAGTAGCCATATGGGATCCAGACATGTGCAAGGTGAAGATTTTAGCCATTAGGCTACAGCGATGGGCCCATAAGTGTTATTTATTTTTAAAAGTTACAACGACAGAGGGAGAATGTGGGAAGAAAAAAACAGAGGGAGGGATAAAGGGAAGGGAGAGATTGAGAGAATAAGAGAGAGCAATCTTCTATCCATTGGTTCAATCCCCAAATTGTACAACAGACCTGACTGGGTCAGGCTGAATACAGGTCCCTGAACTCCACAGAAATCATCCACATGGGTGGTGAAGATCCAGGCATTGGGGACACCATCTGCTGTCCCCAAAGGTCTGTGTTAAAAGGAAGCTGAACCAGAAACAGGATAGCAGGACTGAAAACCAGCTTTCTAAGAAGGGATATAGGCTGCCCAGAAAGGAGCATAACCTGCTGCAAGACGAAGTCCATCCTGAAATCCTCTTTATAAAATAAATGTTGAAAAATGCTGTAATTTTCCCCAAAACTATATACTGATAACTTCTTAGAGAATTTTAGACTTGGGAATCTGTGCCTTTTGAGATTTCACCTTTTGAGACTCTGACAGATTAAGCCCCCAAACTCCAAAAGGTATTCTCTAAAACCCATGAGTGTACTGAGGCCTTGAATAGCAGTTACTATTACTCAGTAACTGAATTTTAATTAAGTTTAAATAGTCACATGTGGCTAGTTATCACATTGAGTAGAATAACTATAAAATTAGTCTATTAAAAAATCTATAAAATAACTCTAGTTTTAATTCTTACAGGGAAGAAAAACATATGTTTACTATTAAACTCTTCATTATAAAGAAGACTTAAACCATTTTATTAGTAATATAGATGAATATAAATAACGCAGCCTTACCAGATATATTCAATTCAACAACTCATTCCCTCCCCAGGGTCTACAAAAACCCAGGAAGTCTGAAGCTAAAGCCAGGAGTCAGAAAATCAAATAATTCTCCAGTATAAACAGCAGAGACCCAAATATGTGAGCCATTATCTCCTTCTTCCAAGGATGCACATTAGCATGGAGTTAGATGGGAAACAGTGATAGGACTCAAACTCAGTACTGCAGTATGGAATGTGGGCATCCCAGGCAATGCATTAACCCATTGCCAAAACACCCACCCAAGATAGATTAAAGATTTTTAGTGTTGGTTACATATCACAGGACAGTTGTAATCAAAATGGTCTGGGACTGGCACAAAAATAGACAAGGAGACCAGAAGAACGTAATAGAAATCCCAGAAATTAACCTACATATCTACAACCAACTAATTTTAACAAGTAAACTGAAATCAATCCCAGGAAAAAGACAGTCTTGTCAAATGGTGCTGGAAAAATTGGATCCCTATGTGCAGAAGCAGGAAACAAAACCCCTACCTTGTACCTTATATCTTACAATGAAAAAAAAAATCAAGGAAACTCTGTGGGACATAGTCATAGCAGAATATATCTTTTAAAAGACCACAGAATCATGAGAATTAAAGCAATGGTGCACAAATGAGATTACATCAAGCTAAGAAGCTTCTGCACAGCAAAGAAGCTATCAACAAAGGGAAGAGGCAATGGCAGAAACAAATCAGAGATGATACACACAAAGCAGGTCCTGTCATCTTTTGATGTATATCTGGGTTGATTCCATATCTCAGCTATTGTTATAATGACCTTCTTATGCTTATTTCATTTCATCTGAGTCGTTTCCCAGGAGTAGGATGGCTGGATCATGTGATGAATAAGACTTATTTCTAACTGTAGGTACAAGATGGCAGATTATTAATAAAAAGCTTAATATTGGTAAGCATTAAAATGTTGACCAGCCAACTGAACAAAGCACAAGTTATTCTATTCATTATTATCACAATCCAAAACACAAAATGTGCTCTTTAGTTCTGTATTTATATATTGTTCTCTTTAGACACTCTAGTCTTTCTCCATATAAATGCTCGTATTTCACAAAAATTTGCTGCCCTAGTGGAAAGCATTGGTGATAAGATATATGTTTCTGCCAAGAGACTGTCAGTAAGATGATCACAACGCACCACATTCTAGCTCTACATCCATTTAAACAAAAACAGATCATAAGCAATCCTTCTGCATTGCTATCATCTCTTAAAATATAAATATAAAATATTAAAGCTGCTTCACTGGCAAATTTACCTCTCCCTTCTAGTAGGTGATTACAGGCTTTGTCCAAGTTGTGGTCTTGATAAACTGTATAAATTTGCCACTATGAATGATACTTTGCCAGTGAGACATGGCAAAAACAGTAGTCTAGACAAAAAGATTTAAGAGACCTTGCCTTTAAGTTCTAACTACACATATTCTTTTTCACTCTTACAAAATATCTTTCTGACCCTGAGTTCCTTTCAAACACAACCTTACCTGGAAATCCCACTTGGACATACAAGCATAGGGAGTGGCCTGATAAAAGCAAAGTGTAACTTTAAGGTGAAGGAATTTATAGTAGGCCCATTTGCGTGCTCTACTGGAGAACTGGAAACAACAAAAATGTCAATAAAATGCCAGCATTTAGCATAGGGTTGAGGCTTGGATTAGGAGGCACGTTTCACACCAGAGTCCATGATTTCAATCACAGCTCCAGTTCCCGATTTCCCATAATACACACTCTGAGAAGCAACAGTGACAACTCAAGTAGTTGACTTCCTGCCATTCCTGGAGGAGATCTGGACTGACTTTGTGGCTCCAAACAGTCAATATACTGCCCCTGCAGGCATTTGAAGAGTGAATCACAGAATAAGAGTATTCATTCTCTTGCTCTCTCATTCTCTGTCTTGAACTATCTTTCAAATTAAATATTCACTTGAAGAAATATAACCCCTGGTAGGGTGTCTGTTATAAAAGACAAGAATATTGGAAAGGACACGAGGAAAAGAGAACTCTTCCACACTAGTCCTGGAAATGTAACTTAG
Organism: Ochotona curzoniae; assembly: GCF_017591425.1. Taxonomy (NCBI): domain Eukaryota; kingdom Metazoa; phylum Chordata; class Mammalia; order Lagomorpha; family Ochotonidae; genus Ochotona; species Ochotona curzoniae. The sequence continues at coordinate 68,177,677 of NW_024466599.1, forward strand.
ACCAGCCACTATGGAAACCACCATAAAGGCTTCTCTAAAACTAAAGATTAACAATGCGACTTGGCAATCCCCTTCCTTGGAATATATTCACACTCCTATATTTATTACAGTATCTTTTTTAAAGATTAAGTTATTTTATGTGAAAGACAGAGCTACAAAGAGGGAAAAAAGCAGGGAAAAAGATTTCTATCCACATAGTCACTCCGAAAATGGCCACAATGGCCATAGCTGAGCTGGTCCAAAGCCAGGAGCCAAGAGTTTCTTCCAGGCCACCCAAATGGGTTCAGTGACCCAAGAACTTGGATCATCTGCTGCTGCTTTCTAAGGCCATTTTCAGACACCTTGCTGGGAAGTGCAGCAGCCAGGACTCAAACCAGTACCCATATGAAATACCAACACCACAGGTAGAGGCTTAACCCACTATGCCATACTACAGCCCATAAAGTATTATTCACAACAGCATGCAGAAGTTATCACCCTAAGTATTCATTAATGATAACTGAATGATGAAACTATGATATACAAATAGATTAGAATACTATTTGGTCTTTAAACAGAAGGAAGTGACAACATGGAAGAATCTAAAGAACATCATGGACATTAGCAAAATAAATTAGGCTAACAGTGATCTAACTTAAAGTGACATCCTAAGGGGCTGGTATGACGGCATTTCAACTTAACCCTCCTGTTGTGGCACCTGCATCCCAGATGGGCGCTAGTCTTGTCCTGGCTATTCCACTTAGAACTAGTCCCCTACTAATGATCTGAGAAGGCAGCAGAGAATGGTCTAATGCTCTAGGCTTTAACTCTATAGCCAGATAAGCCAGACTTTTGCCAACTGTGAATTTTGTCAACTGTGAATATCTTATACTTTTTAACATCAGTTACTCAAAAGACCCTAAATGTCCCCCACTCTTCAAACTGCTGCAGAGCCTGCATCAAAGTTTATACCAATCCCCCTGACTAGCACTCCTGCTTGATTATCCCTTGCCCTTCCTCCCACCCTTTCGGGACTGTTAGCAATCACTTGTTTCTCTTCCATCCAACCTTACAGGTGATTCCTAGTGGGCCTATGACCCCACATGTGTCCGGTCACCTTTTCTGTGCAAGACCTTAAGCAAATAATGGGGAACATAGGCAGATTTTCAAATGACCCAGTTATTTACAAAGAGGTTTTCCAGGCTTTAGCTAAAGTCTATGAATTCTGCTGGAAAAATGTAATGTCACTCCTGGTCAGGACATATTAGTGACTGAGGGACAGGCTGCTGTCCCAGCTACAAAAACTTTTGGGGAAGAACTTTATATGGCTTTCACATCCTCCCCTGATCAGTAAAGCCAAGGGCTGCTGTATCCTACATGAAAGTGGGTTATCTCTCAGGAGGAGCGTTGCCTTAAAAGGAAACTGGGTGATCTTAATAGATGACTGGAAGCAAATGCATTTCACTGTATGTGTCTTAGAGTGACTGAGAAGAACCAGGACCAAGCCTTTAAATTACTTCAAGTTACCTAAGATAGTCCAGGATCCTGAAGAAAAACCCTCAGTTTTCTTAGATTAGGAGAAGCTTTAATTCAACATATGTCCCTGTCTCCCAGTGCAGTAGAAGGAAAGGCAATCCTCAAGGACAAATTTATTACTCATCCAGCCTCAGGTATTAGAGCTTCAAAAGCTTCAAAAACTTTACAAGACCTGAAATTGCACTAGAAAATGTCCTGCAGGTCATCACTTCAGTCTTTCACAACCAGGGCCAGCAGGAAAGCCAACAATAAGATAAAAGAAGTAAGGGTTTTACAACTACACTCAACTGTAGTTCCTCAGGGTACTCCCTGAGGATGTGGGTGGATGTAACAGTTCTAGAATAAATGTCCACACCCCCATCTGTAGAAAAAAAAGCAAACAAACAAATAAACAAAAACAGCACTGTCTTACTTGCAATGTGGCTTGCTGAGTGATGACTAAGTTCTCAGGGATCAGGCTCTCTTTGCATGATCTAACAGTACTTATGGGGTCTGAAGCTTTAGCAGGCTCCTATCACCTACACCATCACCCCTCAGGAGATCTGGTTGGTCCTGTCAAACAGAACAAACCCAGGCCTTCCCTCTTCCCATGGCATGGGTTTGAGGGGCATCTCAGGAAATTCATTAGTTACATGTTTCACCAAAACCCTAATCTGTAAATGGGACAATCTGTCCTTTATTCATACCATCTTAATCATGTTGGAGAGCCCAACTCCCCTCCTGGAGAGAGACATCTTGGCTCAGATATAAGCCACTATCCTTGTGAGCCCAAAACAGATTCTATGTCTCTCCCTGTAAGATACACAGATTAATTCAGAAGTCTGGACAACCCAGGGAAAGGTCAGTCAAGCTACAACTGCCATGCCAGTCCATACTCAACTGGACAGGGCTTGTCAAGCAATCTCTTTGAGTTCTTCCACCTTCAGATCACTGTTCTGCAGCATGTGAATGATATTATGCCCTGGGCTCCTACTGGAGAGATAGCAGCAGACACTAAGCTTCTTCTCACACTACTAGTTGGAATTTTGAAAGTCTAAGGCCCAGCTCTGCCAGCCATCAGTAAAGTATCTAGCTCCAATTTTATCAATAGGAACAGCAGTTAGGAAAGAAAAGTTGGTAGGCAGCATTAAAATGTATTCCTGGTGATGGAAGGTTAAGATTTTGATTTAAAAAACAATGAAGATAAAGGAAATGAGGGAATGAATATATTGCAGGTTTGTGGAAATTGAATACTATGTGAGACTATGTTAGATGATGCTAGAAGAAAAAAAATATTTTAAAGATTTTGTTATTGGAGAGGCAGATTTACAGAGATAAGAAGAAAAAAAGAGAAAGATCTTTATCTGCGGGTTCATTCCCCAAATGGCCAGCACAGCCAGAGCTGAGCTGATCTGAAGCCAGTAGCCCCCTCCAGGTCTTCCACATGGGTATAGGGTACCAGATCTTTGGACCTTCCTCCAATGCATTCCCAGGCCATAAGAGGGAGCTGGATGCGGAGTGGAGCATCCAGGACACGAGGCAGTGCCCATATGGGATGCCAGTACTAGCCAGTTTAGCCATTGAGCTGGGCCAAAAACATAATAATTTCAATTTTAGATCCTGTATCTTAAAAGCCAGACAAAAGGACTACCTGATTCTTTCTCTAAGACATATCATGCAAAACTATAAAAAGACAGCCAAATGGTAAATTTTTTTTTCCAAATTTAAGTTTTTATTGTTCTCAAGTCTAAATGAATGCAGTGGCCTGCAGATTACCAATGAAAGACTGATATTAACAAATGGTAAATTTTTGTATTTCAAGCATAAATCCAAGAGTTGGTCTTCCTAAAGGCTCCACAGTGACAATGAACCCTCCTTCAAGAAGGCCATCACTCAAGGTGTACCCAAGTCACCAGGTATACAGCATCAACCCCATTTGTGCCTGGCTACCTCGGTATTTAAGAAAAATACACTAATGAGAACATTGAAAGACACCTCAGAAACTGATATGCGTGCACGCACAGACACACACGATGGACTACTACTTAGCCAAAAAAAAGGCGGGGGGCAGAATCCTGCCTTTTACCATAAAATGAGTCCAAATGGAAACCATTATACTTAGTGAAATAAGCCAGTCTCCAAAACACAAACACCATGCTTTTACTAATTTATAGTAACTTATTAACAGATGCCCCAAAAAAGTAATCTGTGAGGCAAACTGATATTTTGACATTTGATTATTTTTAAAGCCTTTATCTATACCCTTGAGGAACAAGACTTTTCTACTTACCATTTGTTCAATTCTTTATTTAGCAGAGGGCAAAGTCTTTTAATATTAAAAAAAAAACTGAAAGTATATCCTTGTAAAAATTTTAAAAATAAGAAGGGAGCAGAGCGGATGAGGGTGAGGAAGAGTGGGAAGCAACATTATGTTTTTGAAACAGCATATATGGGACACATGAAACATGTTCCCTTTTTAAAATTTCTTCAAAGTGAAAAAAAGTAACTTGTCTCCAGAAGTTCCCTTCCTTTGGACTTTTATCCTACCCATAGCCTTGCTGCACATAAGGAACACCCTCTCCAAACCAGGCTTAAACACTTGCACAGTGCTATATGGATCACCTTTCCTTACTAAAGAGTTCTTGTCAGGCAACAAATCTTGGCCATGGTAAACTTCATTACAACCCATCACCAACTTCAACAGCGAACACAACAGCTTTCAAAATTCCAGCCTCAAGAGCTACAGGTCCCTCTACCCTCTCTCTATCCCCTCGGGCAAAGGATGAGAGGGGACCTATAAAAATCCTTTCTCCTCTCACGGCAGTAAAAGTGCCTGGGCTAGACTGCTAGATCTACCACCACCAAGTAAAATTCTCAGTTTCCAAAATGACTCCCGATTCAACCCAGAGGACAACTTCAGTACCTTCAGGAAGGACAATGACTACTCCTGTGAAGCCACTGAGTTGACTTAAGCTGCTTTTTAAGAGAGAGGGAAAACCCACAGATAAGCATACTCAATGAGACAAGCCCTTCATCTGACAGCTGTGATGTTGGGAATCGGGTTGACAGCCTCAAGACTTGTATTATTTTTATACTCTCCCGCATCTCTGAGCTGACCCTCTTCTACCTATTAGCACAATAGGGAGGAATCTGTAAATTATTCCACGACACCAAGGTCTTCCTTAAAAATTAATAAATCTGACATACAGAAATGTTAATTAATGAATGGGAAAAAAAATCTAGTAATGGCCAAACAGGGAAACAGCCCTCCAGGATACATTCTTTCCTTGCTTCTTGAAAACAAACCTCTAGTGATAACATTTCTAAGACTCCTTATAATTAGATGAAACCATGTAACTAAATTTGGACAGTAGGCTCATGGTATGATTTTTAGAATCTCTGGCCCTGGTCCCCAGAACCTGGCACAGACCTCCAGGAACTCTCAGAATTTCCAATATGCAGGGATTACTGTATGTAAACCCTAAGGAACTTATTTCCACCACATCTAAGTTTGTACTCATGACGCCATAAGGTAGAATCCTTAGATAACTTCAGTATGGAACTTGTCAACATAAAGACCAAACTTGTGATCAGAGAGTTGGAATCCTAGGATAAGAGATGATCTGAAGACTGGGCTGCACAAAAACTCTTGAACAACAAGAGGATCTTTCTTATTAGGTAGAACAGGAGATCATGAACCTTAATACTAAGATGGCAAAGATTTCTGCACTCAGAACCAGGCCTTGCTCTGTGCAGCTCTTTATCAAAATGCCTATTTTTATCCTTTATAATAAACTGGTAAATATAAAGTGCTTTCTTGCGTTCCGGGAGTCATTACACCTGGATACCCCATTAATCAAGGTAGGAATTAGAAGGAGGATAAAGTCTTGTGGGACTGAATGCTTTAACCTGTGGAATCTGACATGAACTCCAGGAAGATCATGCCAGAGCTGAATTAAACTCAACTGTCAGACTATCAGTTGTCAGAGAACTGCAGAGCTGATGCAGAATCACGTACTTGGTGCCAAAAGAGCTTCCAATATTTGTGAATGAAAGATTCATTCAAATCATTCTGAAAGTATCCTTAAAGTGATAGACATTTTCCCTCCTTGCTCTTTCCCAAGACTAGGGAAGCAAATGTTAATTTCTAGATCTTCAGAAATCATCCTGCATTCTATTCTTAGAAGTTAACTGCACCTGAAGTAGAAATAACATGGGTGTACTAGCTACAGGCAGTTTTATAAGCACTAAACTGTCTATCTCCAATCTCTACATGACATAGGAAAACAATTTTCTATGTTAAGCCAGTCATCACACACAGTGTTTCTAAGCTCTAATCACATAATAAACTACAGTATGAAAGCATTGCATTCTCAATATATGATTATTTTAACTATATATTGTATACTCAAAGTATTGAATATAGAAAAATAGTCCATAACCAAATTTGCATTGGATAGAAAGAACAATCATTAGAATATATTTAAAACAAAAAAAATGCATGCTTTGTTTTGCTTTGTTTTGTTTCAGCTTGTTTTTTTTTAATGAATTTACCCACTATTTTCATCTCTTCATTTGATTATATTGACCCAAGAGTCCCTACAGCCTAATTCTCTCTTGGCCTTTAATTTTATGCTACAGAAATCAAGAGAACTAAAATCTAACTAGCAACATAGAAGAATCATTGGCTAGCATAGATCCACACACTTTCAATAGCTCATCCCTAAATACCTCTTGTCTTAAGTTAATGCCCTAAGAACCAGGGAGACTCAGAAGCCCAGATAGATCTATCAATATTAAAAATTGTAGCTAACATGCACTGAGTGCTATTGTGTACCAAACCTTGTACTAAATTCTTTACTTCCATTTTGTTTTACTTTCACAACAATGTGGTGACACATAAATAATGCTATATTCAGGCAGAGAAAAGGAAAATAAGAAGAGCAAAGACATTCAAATAGCTGCATATATGATGCAGTCAATAAGATCAGCTCCTGGCTTTGAACCTCAGGCAGCTTATCTCCAGAGATCACACTGACCATTGCACTATCTTTTATTCTTAAAGGGATGGAGATGATACTACATGTTCATAATTAGCATATGTACTCACATTTTCCAGGCAATTATTTTAGGATCAATCTCATTCTCCAAACAAATCTTTTCTCAAAATGACATCCACAGAGCATAGGTAGTGCCAAGTAGTTCACATGTTATTTATTTGAGACGATAATGTAACAATGTTGTTCATGGTTACTTAATAAGTTTCACATTGTGGACTGAGACAGGCAGAATGTTTGACATGTCTCTCACTGAGAAATCATCTGACCCCCCTGCCCATGAAGCCAGCCTGATGCTGGTGATTTACTTAATCCATAAAATGTAACAGTGACTTTTCAGACCATAAATGTTGTGCTATTTAATGCCTTAAGGTATGCACCTGGGTCAGTTGGAACAGTTTCTCTTGAGTCACTAAATGGCCATGGTAGATATCCATGTGCCCTGCTTTATACACTGCAGGGAAAGACTTCAGGAAAACTGGGATGAGGGGAGAGGAGGAGCTCCAGGCTCCAGCGAATTCACTTTACTGCTACTAAATCACCAGGAAAATGGGGAAAGCCTCCTAAAACCTGTGGTTCATTCAATCCCTTTTCACTAAATATTACTTATACCTGTCAATATGCCAAGATGAGCAGAGAAATCAACAAGCTGAACCCTGCAAAATTTTTAATTCATACAATGATGATACAGCCTGAACACGGTGTTTGCACCACAGAATTTAAGGTAGTTTCTTAGTCCATTTTATGTTTTTATAACAGAATGTCACAAACTACATGATTTATGCAAATTTAATTCTGAACATTCTGGGTCTTCAAAATCCAAAATCCAAAAACTAGAGGCTCACATCTGGCATAGGCCTTTACATTGCATCATCCCACAGCAGAAGGTACAAAGGCAAGAGACAGTGAGGGCATGACAGCAAAAGTCAAACTTGCTTTTAGAAAACGTTTACTCTCGTGATAACTAGTCCATCGCGGTGACAGCGGCATTAATCCACTCACTAGGGCAATGCTTCTTATTCGGCCTCGCCTCCCACCACTGTTGCCTTGAGGATTTTACTTCCAAAACTTGAACTTGGGGGACACAATCAAATCATAGTAAGGTATTTGTTACTCAGCAACATATAATCAGAATAAGATTAACTATTTTTTCCACAGAACCCCCAGGAGATGAGTACTGCTCCTTGTCCAAAAATGTTTCTAAAGTATTATAAAAGTAGTACTGGTCAGTTTATTTCAGCTGATATTTGTTAACAACAATCAATCTGTACCAGTGTGCTCACATTTCTACATAATTATGATTACATTTATATTTTCTTAAGACCTTATTTTTATTTGAAAGGCAGAACCACAAAGAGCAGGGGAGTAAGACAGGGATGTTCCATCTACTCCCCAAATGGCCATAATGGCCAGATTGGGGGGTAAGCAATCCAAAGCCAGGAATACCAGGAGCTTCCTCCAAGTCTCCCATGTGAGTGTAAGGACCCAAGGGTTGGGACATCCTCCATTGCTTTCCCAAGCCATAACCAGGGAGCTGGACAGGAAGAGGAGCAGCTAGTACTTGAACCAGCACGCATATGGGATTCTGGCACCACAGGCAGACGCTTAGTGAAATATGCCATGGTAGTAGCCTCTTATTTATACCTTTAATAGTACTGTATAGAGTGTATCATATCACACCAAATCTCTAAAATGAAACAATGGTTCTAGAACTTAACTGCTAGGTAAAAAATCATAGTCCTGGGCCCATTACAGTGCCTCAATTGGGTGAATACTCTCCCTTAAAGCACCAAGATCCCATATGGGGGCCGGTTTGTGTCTCACCTCCTCCACTTCTGCTTCAGCTTCCTTCCTTATGGCCTGGGAACACAGCAAAGGTGGCCCAAAAGCTTGGGATTCTACACCCATATGGGAGACCCAGAAGAAGCTCCTCATTTGCTCAGCCATTATAGCCACTTGATAGCTGAACAAACTGATCAACTACCTAGCCAAGTGTTGGCAGTGAAAATCTGGGCAAGCACTCTAAGGAGGACTATGTATGTGAGCTAGTGGATTCTGGAGAGATTTCATCATGCTTGGAGAAATGTTTGCAAGATGGACAGTAATTCACAACTGCTGAACTATCAAAACCACTTGAGCACTGCCCTTGGAGCATGCCCTACATTGGGGATCCTGGGATAGTTGGAAGGCTGGGTGTGATTTCTCCCTTTTTCTACCTCCTTCCCCCAGAAACAGAAAGGAAAAAGAGAATGTGGAAACAATGGTTTTACCCACTTTCTTGTAGCCCTTGATCCTTTAATCAACTATGTAAAGATCAAAATAATAATAATAATAATAATAATAATAAAGAAAACTGATGCCCACTGAAAACACACTTGCAATCCCTTCCATTTCACCCCACTCCTAATGTCCCTGCCTTGGGCAAAGACCAAGCAAATTTCTGTCTACAAAAGTGTTACCTATTATTACCTGCTAAGTGGTTTCACTCACTTAGCATAATAACTTTCAAGTTCATCCAGGTCACATCACGGACTATTAATTTTTATGGTCTAATAATATGCCATTGTATAGCTATCATATTTTATGTATTCACCATTGACAGTTGAATGGTGTTTTGTGTTACAGATTTTAATTAATACAAATAATGTTATTGTGAACATTTTTTCACAATTTTTTCATATAATGACTTGTTAATTTTTCTTAAGAAAGTGCCTAAGACAAAGTTTTCTGGGTCATTTAATAACTCCAAATCTACCATTTTGAGGAACTACTATATTGTTTTTCTAAGTTATCAGCAACATTTTACATTTCCCACCAGCAATGTATGCTGGTTCCAGCTTATCTACAATCCTTGCTTATTGTCTTTTTAATTACAGCCATCTTGATGGTTACAAACCTGATTCTCATTATAGTTTTCATTTGCATTTTTCCATAATAACTATTATATTTAACATCTTTTTAATGTTCTTGTTAGCTCTCTGGATATGATCTTTAAACACATGTATATTCAAATACTTTGAACATTCTGATTGGGTTTATTATCAAATGTTATTGCTTTTATTAGCTTATAAGAGTTCTTTATATATTCTTTACATAAAAAATCCCTTACCAAATAATTTAAAAATATTCTCTCATCTTGTAGATCATCTTTTTTTTATAGCACTTGAGCTAGAAAAGAGGGTTTAAATTATTAGTTCAATTAACTACTAATGAACTTTATTGGTTATAGGGTTTTTCTTTAAGAGTTCATCTCAATTACTTGAAACAAAGTGACAAAAAGGAGATCTTCACTTTGCTGCTTCATTCCCCAACTGACTACAACAACCAAGGCTGGTCCAAGCTGAAGCCAGAAGCCCCAAACTACCCCTGTTTTTCACGTGGGTGGCAGGGGCTGAAGTACTTGAACCACTTTCTGCTGCCTTCCCAAATGCACTAGTAGGAACCTGAATTAGAATCAGAACAGCCAAAACTCAAATTCATGCTGTAATATGGGATAGCCAGCATTACAAGCAGCAGTTCAACCTATAACACAAGTCCTTGCTGTTTATGGTTTTTGTAACATGTAATAACAGAGAGGGAGAAGAGGAAAGGAAGAAAAGAGAAGAGAAAAAAAGAAAATTCCAGCAGAAGTTAAAAATTTTGATGTCTGTTTTCTTTTATCATTTTATATCTTTAGCTGCTATGTTTATGCCTGTGGTGGTCTATCTTGAGTTAACTTTTTATGTATAGGATAAGGAAAGAGTCAACTATATTCTTCAGCAGGTATCTGTAAATACTTATTTATACAAGAATTGTTTCTAGTACAGGTGATTCTTTCCTCTATTGACTGATCATAACATTTTTATTAAAATTAAGATACCATAAATTTAATATTTCTTAACTTTGCATTATATTCCATTAGTCTATATACCTGTAGTTATGTCAATATTATATTATCTTGATTTATCATAGCTTAAGTTTTAAAATGTGGAAAGGTGACCTCACCAATTTGGCTTGTTTTCACAAAAATTCAGAATCCCTTGAGTTTCCATATAGATGTTGAGACTAGCATATCAATTGTTACACTCTAAAATAGCACCTGAGATTTGCTCAGACATCTCACTGAATATTTGGAGTGACATGTTATCAATTTTAAGTCTTCTGATGTCTGAACAGGCAGTTTTCCCATTTATCTAGGTCTTTAATTTATCAACAATGCTTAGTATCTTTTAAAGTACAAGTCTTGTACTTCTTTTGTTAACTTTATTCCTATGCATTTTACTCTTTATATGCTATTGAAATTGAAATTATTTTTCATTCTCTTTCAAATTGTGCATGGTGTGTCAAAGAAATACAATTGATTCTTGCATATCAATCTTTCATCTTACAACCTTGATAAACTCTTTTCTTGGATCTAATATTTCCATAGTAAGATTTTAATGTATTATACATATATTATATAATGTTACATCAATAATGTTATTTTAAATAATGATATAGGAAGTCATTTTATTATATAAAAATACAAATAATCTTACTTCGTCCTTCCTTATATGAATACCTGATCTAGTTTACACAAGTCTATTTCTGGGCACATGCTTGCACTTATTTTGAATAAATAAGTAACACTGAACTACCAGGGCATAGGACATTTAATTTTATAAAACACTGCCAAACTATTTCACCAAATGCGTTCTGTATGATTAGAATCCTGTATTCATTACAATGTGTGAGTTCTGACTATGTTCATATTTCCAACACTTAGAATTTTGTTTTGTGTTGTTTGTAGTCATTTCAATGGCTATATACAACGATTTCTCTTTGCAGCTTTAATATGAATTTCCCTAATGATCAATAGTGCTGAACATTTTTCATGGATCAATGGACCATTTTGTTAGCATCCTTATTGAGGTATTGTCCCAATCTTTTGCTTTTAATTGGATCATAAATGTTTTTATTGTGGAATTGTATTTGTTGAAACTAATGATCATTCTTTATCATTGCACTTTCTTTTAATCTGTGGCTTTTAAGTTCATTTCCTATATGAATTTTGAAGAGCAAAATTTTTCAAAAGTACAATTTATTCCTCTTATTAAGGCTGATGTTTTCTGAATCCCACTCAGGCAATAATCAGGACAATCAAAATATTTTCCTATATTTCATTTCATTTACTTAATGGTTTTGAATGCCATGTTTAGGTTCACTACATGAGAAAAGTATAATATCAAATTAATTCTTGTAATTGTTATGAGATGAGAATGGTAGTTTACTTTTGTTTTCCATTTGGTGATGAAGTTGTCTCCTATTTTTTGAAAATTTATCATTTTTCCCATTAAAATGATTTAAAATCCTCTTCAAAACTATTTTCAGCATAAAATACCAACTTTACATTCTGTATGAATGACCTCTGTTTCAGTATCAATGCTGTCTTGGTTACTATAAAATAAATCTAAAGATATCAGAAACAGTCAAAGTTTATTAAAATAATCTAGAAAGGGCCTGGCACAGTAGCCTAGTGGCTATAGTCATTGCCTTGAATGAACTGGGATCCCGTATGGGCCCCACGTGGGAGACCTGGAAGAAGCTCCTGGCTCCTGGCTCCTGGCTTTGGAGCAGCTCAACTTCGGCTATTGTGGTCACTTGGGGAGTGAACCAGCAGACAGAAGATCTTTCTGTCTCTCCTCCTCTCTATATATCTGCTTTTCCAATAAAAATGAATAAATCTTTTAAAAATAGTTCCAGATATTATTTTGTCCATTTCCAAATGTTGTTATTGGTTGTCAATTTCAACAGGAAAAAAAGTTCATTGCCTTTTGATTGAATGTATGTTAAATTTAAAGATCAGCAGCTAACTGACATCTTAGCACAACTGATTTTTTCAAACCACAAACACTGTATAGTTTCTATTTATTAACGTTTTATTTTAATGATACCTCTGATAGTTTTCAGGGTAAATGCTTTACACATTGTTAAATCTCCCTAAGTATTATTTTTCCTGTTCTCATAAATGAAAATGATGTTTGCTCTTTTTCATTTATACAACTTACATTCCAAGCGAATGAGGAAAAAGGTAACAATAGCATGTAAATACAACTGAATGTGGTTTGTTTCTTCTTTGTTAGTTCTTCCTACCTGTGAACAGAGACAATTTTACGTCCTCCTTTCCAATACGTATGTCTGTCCTGTAGTTAGCTTTCCATAATGGCCCTGGCTAGCTCATTTAATTTAAAAACAAATTGAAACAGAGAAACCAGACATTAATGTTTTCTTCTTTGACTTAGGGGAGATTGTTCAGTCTTCACCATTATATGTCACATTTACTATGTTTGTGGATTCTTTTTATCAAGTTATTGAAATTTCCTTCTATCTGCACATTTCTGACATGTTTGTCATAACTGCTGTTGAAGCATTTCGAGTGATGTGTGTGTGTGCATGTATATATTGAGATTATCACATCTCATGTCTATGCTTTTTTTTCAAAATGGTAACTTCTATTATTTTTTTTTAAAGCTGGTCTTTTATTCATCTGAGTTAAAACATCTTGATCAGGATGCATTCTTCATTGACTGTGTCAAGTATCTGTCAAGTATTTTCCATGTAGGTTCATATGAATGTTAATGCATGATTTTTGTCCTACAATGCTTTAAATGCTAGTTAGCATAGTAACATTGACCTCTTAAAGTATCATCTTCTATACTTTTATTTTCTCAAAGAGGTTGAGTAATACTGATTTCTTTCCTAAACACTCAGAGAAACTCAATGCATATTTCTATATATATTCTCTCAGACTCAAATCCCTGCATTGCCTAATAACCAATATTTGAGAAGCCACTCTTTCACAGATTTTCTTCTCACTTTTCATGTGTTCATGCTGGAAATGACAGATCAGGTACTAGAACACTTCCCAATGCAAAGGAAGTTCCTATATCAGGCTATGACTCCTTTTTATCATAGGGCAAACACAACATTGACAGAAAAATACTTGACAAAATTCCTCTAAGATTTAATTCTGTGGGAATCTTATATCTTCTTAAAAAATCAGCACTTGAAAGAGCCTACTGCAAATCTCACCTTTGGCTATTGATTCACATAATCTCATATTACACTAGTCCTCTAAGATTAAGATGGTATCTATAACTGAGTAACAGATAACAGATGTGTGAAGACTACTCAGTGATATACAGGTAACACTATATAAGACGGGCCATAAAATGTTGAGTTAATTGCATTGGTTAAAAACGTATTGTACTGGGCCCGATGTGGTAGCCTAGCGGCTAAAGTCCTCACCTTACATGCACCGGGATCTCATATGGGCACCAGTTCTAATCCCAGCAACCCTGCTTCCCATCTAGCTCCTGCTTGTAGCCTGCGAAAGCAGCTGAGGACAGCCCAAAGCCTTGGGACCCTGCATTCACGTGGGAGACCTGGAAGAAGTTCAAGGCTCCTGGCTTCAAATCAACTCAGCTCCGGCCAGTGCAGCCACTTGGGGAATGAATCAACGGATGAAAGATCTTCCTCTCTGTCTCTCCTCTACTCTGTATATCGGACTTCCCAATGAAAGAAAAATAAAATAAATCTTACAAAAATAAATAAATACAACAAAATAAAGTTCACTGTATTTATACTTGTTCAATATCTAAGGCCTTGATTATGATCTCTCCTATTACTTTGTTTTTTGTTTCATAGTGGACTTACATTAAAACAAGCCCTTCAGTAATCTGGAAAACAATCACCCAAATACTTGAGCCATAACCTGCAGCCACCAGCACATGCGTTAGCAGGAAACCGCAAGCAGGAGCACAGCCAAAGCTCAGCCAGGCACTCTTACATGGGACCTCGGCATCCCAACACGCTTCTTAACTACTGCACTAGATGTCCACCCCCAAGTAATCTTCCTCCTTATTTTCACACTAGAAATATGGTGACAGGTATGGACGAATGTTAACAACACACTGCAGTTCCTCCTGTCAAGAAGTGACATCTGTTTCTTCACCCCTTATATCCAAGATAGCCTTGTGACTTGCTTTAAGCAAATGAAGGTGGCAAAGACGATATCATGGCAGTTCTGAAAGTTGACCTTGTTGGGGAAGAAATTTTCCCTGTGCCAAATAGGGAATGAGGGCCCTACAAATGAACTGATAGCTGAATAACAATTAAAAAGTTTAAGTTCACACATGGACATGTTTGATAAAAAGTGACCTCCTAGAAGCTAGAGTAGAGGTTATTTAACAGCATACTGTGGGGAGGAGTGGGAAATGTCAAACAGAAGATGTGGCATCTTTGGTAAAATTTGCTTACACAGCTTTTCATCCAGGTGCTAACAGGCTCCATAATGGAATCTCCTCCAGAGAGGATTTAAAACAAGTTCATTCTCAGAAATCTTTAATTAACAACAGAAGTTCAGAAATGGGACTTTGAATATTTTCCGTTATCTCAAATGTCTTCAGTTTAATCTTTACACATTCTTCCGGGTTATGGATCCCTTCAGCCTCAAGAGGTTTATATCTTGTATCTCTTTATTTCTACTGTCTCATTATTGTAAACTGGTCAGCATGAGAACCAGCCTGCAACAGCTCAATGAAGAACTGGATACTATATAGACACAATCCTATTCATGCCAACTACTAAACTGAGGCCTCTTAAACCATTCAACTTCAGTGGCCGCAATGGCGCAGATTTATGAACCAGACCAATTGAGGACATTCAAAAAAGGCTCAGGAAATAAAACACTTGCTGAGCAAAGACAAATTGCCAAATTGTCAATGTTATGATTTGCAGATAGTCCCCAACTTCCAATGGAGCCACATCCAAGGAATCTCCTCACCGGTCATAAACAGAAGTCAGGGGAGGCATGAAGTCTAGTGATCATTGCATCACATTCTGGGGTACCTGCATCCAAGCCCCAGCTCTACCTCCTCATACCAGCTTCCATCTAATGTATATCCTGGGAGGCAGCAAGTCATCTGACTGGGTCCTTGCAGTCCACATTGAGAACCAGATTGAGTATCTGGCTCCCGGCTTCTGTCCCCATCAGCCCTGTAGCTGTTGTGGGCATTTGAGGTGAACACCAGTGGATACATAGTCTTTCTGTGTCTGTCCAGTCTCTCTCTCTCTCTCCCTCTCTCTCTTTCTTTGCCTCCCTCTTTCTCCCTGCCTCCCTCTCCACCTCTCTCTCCCAGCCTCCCTGTCTCTCCCTGCCTCCCTCTCTTTCCCCCTTTCCTTATCTCTCCCTTTCTTCCTCCCTCTCTTATTCATAAATGAATTAATCAAATATAATTCATGCATTTCTGCATTTAACACCGTTAACCTGCCAAACATCAAAGCATGGCAACAGCACACTGCATAGTGCCTGTTGTGCAACTCTGATTCCTACCACTACCCAGCATAACAAATAGAGTATCAAGCCACATATTAGTAACCTAGCAGAAGATCAACATTCAAAATCTGAAGTACAATTTCTGCCACACATCCAAATTTGTACCATCATAAAATCAGTCATTCAAGTCCAATCATTTATGTCAGGAACTGTTACCTGCAGTGCAGATAAAGGTACCTGGTAGAAATGTGCATACACAGATATATTGTTCCTGAAATATACACAGATATATTGTTTTTGAAAAGCACTAGATGATTCAATAAGCAAAATTCACTCAGTCATGAAAATTAAATCATTTGTGGAAGTGAAAGTGTTAATCTGAAAATGATGGACAAGACATTTATTAAGCTTCCCCCTGGTAGTTTGTTTCTATATGAAAGGAATAAGAAATGATATTAAATTTAAAGCCAATAAATTGGAACCTTTTGTTCTGTGCAAGGCATAATAATAAGGGGGCCTGATTTATACCCATTGGGTATTACTGAATCAAACTGCTTAGCAAGACTCTAAGAAATACTGAACAGCCTTTCAACACAAACTTGAAAATTATTTGAGAGGTCAAAATGCTAGAAATCATAGTGATAGCAGGAATTAGACGGGAAAGGGCAGGTGGCAATCACCTGTACAAGATTCTAATATTACTGATTCGAAGAGGTAATTTCTCAGAAGAGTTCTTCTCAACCTCAGGAGTAACACAGAGATTATTAGTTTTCTGAAGCTTTTTAAGATTGTTACCACTACATACTCCAGGCACTAATGTTATGTAGGACTGAACAACCATGTGTACCAAAAGAGTTTTTTTAAATGTATTTATTTTTATTTGAAAGAGTGACAGGAAAAGTCAGGGCAGCAAGGAGGGAGGGATTGAAAGATCCCTCTACCCAAATCCTGGCAACAACAGGGGCCTACGTCAGACAAAGCAAGAGCCAGGAACTCCATTCAGCTCTCCCAACTGGATGGGAAGGTCCCAACCACTTTGGTCCTGATGGAGTCTAAAGTCTCTCCTAGGCAGATCCGGTGTTACATACTGCTACAGGAAACTACACGAAAAGGCAAGCCATCTCTCCCCTGTTACTATCATTACAAATGCATTAGTACTCAATCAAGATCTTAGCAACTAGCCAAGCTTTAAAAACAGTAATAAAGTGAATTTTCTTTTTCATCATTTCTGAAACAGACATCTAAACACATGAGTTATAAATATTTTGTTCATCTCAAACCATTTTTCATTATTTGGTCTTTTGTGTGTCTGTGAGAGATACACGGTATTTTGCTTTATAGAGATTTATGGTGGGATTCACCTCACTCATTTTCATTTCAATGTAGAGCTGTTGTTTAAAGTGTGATTTGCAGCTGAAATAGCACAGGACATCTTCTAGTGGTGAGAATGATATACTTTTAATAATAAAACTTTTATTGCAATAGAGAAATGATTGCACAGAAGTGAAAAATCATACCATATCAATTTTACAATAGAAAAAACCCTGTGTCTATCTTATAACTATTACCTATAGATTACTTATGGGAGTGTACAAAGGTTGCAAATATTATTTGAAAATATAATATTTAATCTACAATAAATAAAATTAATTTAAGAATCTATATTACTGCTTTTATGACAGTGCTGCACAATACATGTTTCTTTTCCTAAGAAGCTAGCCAAACAATAACAGCAGCATAAACCCTCTCAAACACTCAAATTACACACTGTATTGTGGGCTCCAACTTAATGCATCAAACTACTTCTTTGAAATGTAAAATGCTTTGTATTAGTCTTTTACTAGAATTCAACTGCTTTCATTCTATCCTGAGGCAAACAGGTAAACAATTCTTGAAACTGAAGGAGCTTAAATATGTGCTATAACAAGTTTCTCAAAGCAGTCACTTAATGTAAGTCTAGGAGGAGTAACACATAGTTGGGAGTCAGTGAGCACATATGTAAATTTTTTAAATTATAGCAATAACATGATGAGGCTACCTTTCAAGCTGCATATTTTTACTCTCTTTAGATTATGATATCATCTGAGGTCCAGTAATGGCTTGTAAAATCAGGATCTTCAGGGGGAAAAAAAAACTTCTTCTAAATGCACAGTTGCCATTACAGAAACTAATGGTCTTTGGCCTTTATTATTATTTCTAGGCATGTACTCTAACTAATGATACAGATCATAAACTCACCTTAAATCCTGTCTGTAGTTACATCTTCTTTAACTATGTAATATTCATCGTTCCCAAGTTTTTCTTACCCTGCATTACCTCCAAGATTTGAAAATACAATATTGAATACTGAATTCCTAAGCCATCACCTGCTGTGAATAATTCATGTTGACAGTAACAATAGCCACTATTACCGAGAATGTGTAAAGTACTCAAGGATGCGCACTATATAATCCTCATTACAATACAATGAAATAGCACATCACTCACATATCATCTGTGTCCATATATATGCGTATATATTATATATATACATGAAAACTAAATGTCAGAAAAGTTAAATAATTCACCCAAGGACAAACAAGCAGTAAATGACAAAGCCAGGATTTGAGCAAACTATAACCCTTGATTAATTATACTCTATTGCCTCCATTGGAAGAACCTTCCATCTCTTTAAGATCATCAAGTCCACAAATCCTGCTTTAAATTAAACAAATGAGAAAATCAATTCATCTATGACTCCATGAAGCGATCTCTACTCAGGAGCATAGTAACAGGATGTCCTAATTGTCTCAAAGAGTCTCAAATTATGCCTGTGATCCTTATCCAATTTTCTCTTGTGCCTTCCTTCATTTCAGAAACGTCCCAATTAACACAATAGAGTCAATAGTCACCCAACGCATAAGGACTACTTCCACGCATCAGTAAATGAGAGCATCCTGTTCAAACTGACTTCGCCAAGGAGTTGACAACATAATGTGTGGGAAATTCTGTCTCCCACGGTGAAGTCAGCGAAATATTCTGATACCTCTGATTAAAAATAGAAGACAAAAATCAGAAGTGTTTAAAAAAGAAAGATACTGAGCTAGCGTTTTTCATTTCAGTTTCGCACATGACTAGACAGCTGTTCCACATGGACACCCTGGGGAGTTAGGGACTTTTTGACAACATCCTTAAGAAACATGATTTAACTATGTCTCATGAACACACAACTACAAAACATGCTATAAAGTGGAAAAATCTTGCAAAATACAGTTTAAGGAAAATGGTCAACAATATGTAGCAAATTTCTTGTTATGTAGCCTATTACTGAGCATTTATGAAGTCTGTATTGATGAATTACAGAGTATCAATGTCTGATTAAGAATTCCTTAAAGATTCAGTCCACACAGAAATCTTTCTTTGTGCCTCACATAAAACCTCGAAGGTATTTCATAACTACTTCCTGAATATGTAAACAACAAAAAAGAAATTAAAATCTGACATGCGTTAAAAAGCATAAAACTGACAATCTGCCTCTATCACATACTATTTTATCTTCATATGTTTAGCATTTTCTAAAGTCCAAGACTCTAAAACAGAAGAGTGTGTCCAGAGTGAAGGCAAGCTTATAAGCTGAGAAGACTGACAATTCCCTCTGCTATGAACTAATATTTCAATGACATTGCTTTGGGACTCACGAAGGCCTCAAAGTTATATCACTGTCCGTAACCTCCACTACTGAAATCAAAAACTTTTTGATACCAAACAGAAGTGGTCACTTGTTACTTTGTAATAATTTTATTGAGATATAACCCACCCATTAAAACACTCATCTATTTGGAGTGCCTACATCAGTGACTTTTCAATAGGAGGGTACTTCAAAAATGTTCATGTATGTCAGAATTATAAGACAGGCTTATGTGGTACAAAAATACTCTGGAAATCATACATATGATTTCATTTTCCATAAACAACTGGAGACCTATTATGGCTTCAAAATGTTCAAGAAAATACAAATTGCCTTCTCATTCATTTTCTATTCATTTAAAAAATCTTTTCATATATACTTAGAGTCCGACAACCATCACTTACATAACATTTTTTTTAACCTCAAAAAGAAACTCCGTACTAGTAACAAAAATTATTTTATCTCTTCTACAACTTTAAGTAATCATGAATCCACTTTATTCCTATAAATCTGCTTTCACCTTTCTTATTCCTGAAATCATACAGTATATGGCATCTGGATTCTTTCAGTTACATGACTGCCTTTTTTGCTTACTGTAACAACAAAGTACATCTATTACGTAGCTTGTATCAGTGTTTTATTCCTTGTAATGGCTGGATAATATTCTACTGTGTGTTTACACTGCATTTTTGTGTATGCACTCATTAGATGATTGAAGTTGGGATGATTCTAGTTTCAAATACTATGAATAATGCTATCAATATTTTTGTACACTTTTTTGTAGACATACAGTATCTTTCTCCTTGAGAATGCACTAAAAGAATTTCAGAATCCTGTTTCCCAGGATGATGTGTGCACAATGAGACACGACAGTTCTTTTGCTTTATTATAGTGACCTTGTTATGTTATAAAAATTTCATTTAAAAAATCTGGACAGGGTGACTTTTTTATTATTTCAGCTAATAAATACCTAGAGTACTTAATAAATGTCAATGAATAAGACCACATTTCTACCTTCAACCAGGGTGAAGCCTAGTTAGAGCAGGAGAGCTAACTTTTGTTGGTATCACTGTCCTAGATGGGGTGGAGGGGGAAGCTGGTAAAATATTCTAATAGTCAATACTTTGAGTTGAATGTTAAAGGATGGTTAAAAAGTTGTTAGAATATTCCTTGGAAAAGTAACATGGACTTCAGAGAACAAAATACCACACTTCAGTAAAAGATTATCCTTTAATGTCTAATGGTTCCTGCCTCTTCAGTGTAATGCTGTCTAATCTAATAAGGAATAAATACATTTTTAAAAAATAAATAACTACATCAAAATTAAGAGTGTACTTACTGATGTCAAAACTAGAGAACTGGACCTGGTGCGAAAGCCAAGCAGTGAAAGCCCTCGCCTTGCACATGCCAGTATCCTATATGGGCGTCGGTTCTAATACCAGCAGCCCCGCTTCCCATCCAGCTCCCTGCCTGTGGCCTAGGAAAGCAGCGGGGGATGGCCCAAAACCTTGGGACCCTGCACCCACATGGGAGACCAAGAAGAGGCTCCAGGCTCCTGGTGTTGGATCGGCTCAGCTCCGGCCATTGTGGCTGCTTGGGGAGTGAATCAACGGATGGAAGATCTTCTTCTGTGTATATCTGACTTTCCAACAAAAATTAATAAATCTATTTTAAAAACTAGAGAACATAGATATCTTTTTCATTATTATATAAACCTAAGAGTTCTATAAAATTTAGGAGACATAAAGTGTGCTATATATTCACAGCCAATGTCAGAATCTGTTAGTAGGAGTCTCTAGGTTTTTGTTTTTTCTTGCAAAGTCAGAAACCAGATTCTAATATATTAAGCTCCCTATAAAATAATCAGATCCATACTTGTTGGAAAAATAATGTGGGAGGAAGAAAAGTAAGAAAATCAGTCTGATTTTGACCTTCCATCGTGTTCAATTTGAACTACTCTGATTAATGAAGACATTACCCAATTGGAAGAATAGGTGAAAGAAACTCTTGACCTCACAGAGTAAGAGTGACTTCATGTGGGAGTTGCAAGGAAGATTTTAAAATGCCAAATACATCTTTGCCATCAGCTCTCATGGCATGATATACACCTCAGGGAAGAAAAAATGAATCTTGCAAAGTGGCATTTGGACCAAAGCTGCCTTTGGTAAAAGCAAATTAGAACATATTTTTCACAAGATTGGAAATTCATGTTGCAGTATTTCAAGTGTTGCCAATGTAACCTCCTCTGACTTCAAATGCATGAAACCAGTGCCCAATGAAAAGAGTACCAAGGAAAGCCAGTGACTAACACTAACCAAGGCTGGGCTGTAATTACATTTAAGACAAATATTCTTGCTGGGCAGAAAAGTCCAAGGACAAATCGATAGCCCAATGTACTAGTTTCAACTCTCTTTCTGATAAGTAACAAAATATAAAGCTATGTGGCTCTTAAAGGATAGAGCATGCATATAAAAACATCTGAATGAGTTATGTCCAAAATTGGCTAATTTTGTGGCACAATAACATAATCAAGATTTGAGGGCTCTTTCTTTGTGCTTTGTCACACTCAGAGTATTGATTCTACCTGAATGTGTGTCATCATTCCAGAGAGTAACCCAATAACCACACTGAAACTCCCAAATTACTTCACGTAAGACTACAAGGAAGGGAAGGCCCCAAGCCACAGCAAGTGACAGGTTATGAAACTCACAACTCCAGAGGGACGGTTGTACAATCCACAATGATTATGAAACTCTATGGAAATTAGGATAAACTATAGTCCTACCATATCCTTTTCTAGAAATGCACCAGCAGAAGCCTCAGAATTGAAGACTGGTTCCCATGCTCATGTCACAGTTGCTAATGGGACTAGGAAAACAAGTATCTTGCATGATCTCTTTTTAACATGGAAGGGAGGGACAATACTAGGCATATGCTGTCAAAGTAGAAAACAGACGGAAATTATTGTCAAGCAACCTATGAATCCATCTATGCTATACTTGTCTGTGACTTAGTTGTTTTTTTTTTTTTTAAGAAAACATCTACTTATTTTTACTTGAAAAGCAGGTTTCCAGAGCAAAGGAAAGACAGATCTGTCAGCCTCTGTTCCCTACCCCAAATGGCTGCAAAGCAGGAGCTGAGCCCAGGAGCCAGTAGCTTCTTCCAGGTTTCCCATGTAGGTGCAGGGACCCAAGACCTTGGGTCATCTTCCACTACTTTCCCAGGTGATAAGCAGGAAACTGGATCAGAAGTTGAGAAACTAAGACATGAACCAGTGCCCCTAAGGGCTGCTAGTGCTACAGTAAGAGGATTTATGTGCTATACCACAGCACTAGCATCATGTAATTTAATTTAATTTTAATCTGACCACTGTTTGTGCAAATTGCTTCATTTTGCCCAAGTTCCTCATTAGTAAACTTAGGTTACAAGCATCACACTCTTAATCAGATAGCATATTTATTTTAGCAGTTTCTATAAGATGTAACAGAAATATATTTAGCTTTTGATCTATAAAGTTACTTCAGAGAAATCAATCCCAAGATATACTTTAACACTGGTGGTGAAATCACAAATATGCAATTAAATGCTAATCACTAATATTTTCTTATTGAAGAGTTACTATTAAATGGAATCTAATGCCTCCCTCAGAAGGGAAAGTGGGATTACTTTAAAAACCTCACAGCAGGTCTACCAGAAGTCAATCAGCAACACAGCATAGCAGTCTCCACCAAGCATGGCTGTCACAGGATCCAGACTGCCTATGAGGACCCAGAACATGGCAGTCCTTATTCTCAAAGGAAAGCTGCTGGCCTACCTGCAGGATAATACCACATAGTAAATGCTGTTATTTTCCATGGACACAGCTGGGTGGTGGATAGGAGGGGTTACAGAGGGGTGGGGTTTTATGAGGTGACAGCCACGACCTAGGATCCCAGAAGATTCAGAACAGGCTGCAGGTCCTGGACAGAGGAGGCCTTGACAACCAACAGTCCCTTCACACAACTAGCAATAGATACACGTGAATAGGCTCCCATGGAATGTGCCCAGGTTTTACTAGAAAGCATATGATACCCTCTGACATCCAGAGAACAGCCTAAACATTGGGGGTGCTCTGCTTGGCCCCGATCCAGGCCCCAGGCAGTGCAGTGACCCAGCCTAAACAGGAGCTGGAGGGAGCAGAGGCCCTGACATCAGAGGTGTGACAATTGCTGGAACATCCTCAACACTAGCACTGTGAGACCATTCACAGGAGCCAGGATGGGCAATTCTGAGATTAAAAAAGGCCCTGCCAAAGGATGGGGAAGAGGTTCACAGAGGGGAAGTGCACCGTAGCCCAGCACCCAGGTGCAGTCTCACCCTGTGCCAGGACAAGCCTCACAGCTGCCAGCTGTGCTGCCATCTCAGGGGTGTGAGGAGGTGCTCTTCCCTCTGCACTTAGCAACACTGGGCTGCTCGCTACATTCAGGGCCTGCTCCTCAAGTTGGCCACTTTAGACTGCAGTGCAGCTGCAAATGCTGCACCTGATCCAGACACTTTCCAGAAGAGAAGGCTGAGCACCCAGGGAACCCCATATCACAGGTTCACACAGCTATGCCCAGAGTGAGGTGGGCCCAGGTCAGGCTGGTGATGTCCAGTGTTGCTGCAGGAGACCCAGGAGAGCTGGCCACACAGTGGGGACACTCAGGTGTCTTCAGAAGAAAATGGACCTGGCAGGTCATTTGCTAAGGGGAGGAGAGAGAGGTCACAACAGCAAAGCCTTTTCACTGAACTGGGATGCCCAAGCCCAGCGTGCCCCACATCCCTGTGCAAACAAGGAAACCTACCACCGAGCCACAGGGGAGGGAGTGTGATGGCTCCCCACAAGCCTGTATGTTGCCCAAGATCCACTCAGCCACACCACAGGGGCAGCACCAGGGGCAGGGTTGCCTTGGCTGTGAGCAGGGGCAAGTTCATTGAAGCCAAAAAGAGGAAACACTCCCACACATACACATGGGAGATCCAGAGCTCAGAGAGGCAAATCATACCGAATGGAAACAAGGCGTGTGCAGGGTTACTTGGGTAACAATGAGGGCCCTGTTAGCCTCCTGGGGATGCTGTACCCAGATAACAGCCACATACAGAACACTGCACCTGGACCACGGCCATGCCTGGGGACACAGTATCCAGATCATGGCCCACCTGAGGATACTGTACTCTGATCCCACCAGGAATGCTATATCCAGACCACAGACATACCTGGGGACACTGTACCCTGACAATGGCCACACACAGGGATACTACATCCTGACCACACATGTGGACAATGCATCTGGATCATGGCTGCATCTGGGGACACTGCAACCAAACTGCGATGGGAGGTGTTGACTGAGCTCTTTGCCCTAGCTTATCCACAACCTGAGTGCTGTGGTCATTTAGACAGTGAAAACCAACAGAAGGAAGTTTTTTCTGTCTCTCCTCTCTGATGCTCTTTCAAATAAATGTGTTTACAGCAAAAAAGATTAAAAGGGACACTACTAGCAAAATTTAAAAAATAGCACAATACCCATGAGAAGATATTTGCAAATCACATACTCAGTGGGAGCTTAATTTCAGCAACACAAATTGCTCCTTCAAGTCAATCACAAGCTAACTCAATTTAAAAATGGCCAGAGGACCTGAACACAAGTATCTCCAAAGGGGACCTATACACAGATAGCAGCACGCACAGGAAGGACCTCAGCACCACCAAGCTCTGAGGAAATGGGAATCAACACAAGCTGGCAAGGTCAAACAGGAGCTGCAGCCTGCAATCATGACCACTCAGCAGCTCTGCTCTCCAGCCTTGCAACCAGGACAGACAGAAGATAGATGTACAGACAGGCAGAAATGCATGGCAGCCAGAGAGCAGTGGCCCAGGCGTCCATCAACAGGGAAACCGACGCCCTCTAGTAGTGGAGGTGTGCAGCCGCACAAGTGCTGCACGTGGATGAACTACATGCAGTAAAAGAGAACACAAACCCACCACATAGCGCTCGGAGAGAAGAAATTGCGAGCACCATGCAGCCCTTTGCCACAAAGGCTAGTGTGCCCTTGGGACACCCACATGTCAAATCAGAGTAGCTGGGCTCAAGTTCCACTCCTATGCCCAGTTCCACCTTCCTGCTAACATGTACCCTGGGAGGCAACAGAGCATGACTGGACCCTGGCCTCCCACATGGGAAATCCAGATGTCAAAGTCCCAAGCCCCTGCCTTTCTCTGGACCCACTCCGTGGCTATTGCAGGCATTTGGGAGGTGAACCAACAAACAAAAGCTCTGCTTCACAGTCTTGCCAATAACAAGAAAATCAATAAAAATGCTTTAATCCTTTAAAAAAAAGACACTGACAGGAGCTGGAGGGGGCAGATCTTATTGGATGATGGCCACATAGTTCCTGTTTTGGGTAAAGAAAACCCAATGGAGGCAATGCTGATCTTAGAAAGTGAGCTGCAAAGCGCTCTTGCCTTTTCCCAAAAAGTTTCATACAATCAATTCTGTTTTGAAAGCTTGATAGAATCTTCCAGTGAAATCACCTGGGCCTGGAGATTGATTCTTCAGGAATTTTTAAAGAATTTGTTTCATTTTTTAACTTATAGTATCAATCCAAGGCATCTCTTTCCTAACAAACATTTGGTAGTGCCAGCCTCTCTCTCTGAACTGACTGGGCAACATCCCATATCCTTTGATCTGTTATATTTTTACTTTTGTTTAGCTCCACAGGACACAGTGCTGCTGCTCATGTGCCCCAACAGAACCCCTTCACCACCTAGGCCCTCTCCCCCAGCCTCTCACTCCCAAGACATCCCGGCAGCTTCCCCCTTTGTACCTCTCAGCTGTTCTCTTAGACTATTCCCAAGCTCCTCCACCTCTAAAACACCCAATGATGTGTTAAGACACAACAATGTGTCAGACAGAAAGGACCTTGTCCAGCAAAGCATCACCTGGGCTCTCCTTCTCACATTTTTGACCTAGCAAAGCCATCTCACCCTCACCAGGCCTCAGCCTGGGACAGTGAGGGCGGACAGTTCTACAAGACTAGACATGCGAGAAACACGGAGCTCAAATACCTGCCTGGGGAGGGCAAGGCTGCCCATAGGTTCAGTGGCACTCATCCCCCAACTCTGGGGGGTGGGAGCCCTGTGCAGGTGGGAGGGGGCAGGGCTGCAGTGACTCAGAGAACTGAGGAAGGCTTCTAGAAAACAGTAGCACCAGGAACTGTGACTCGGGCTTTCTTTGGGATAGATGATGCCTGTGCTGCCCTAAAAAAGACACCCAAAGTACGCATGTGCTCCTGAGTATGGTGGGCAGGTCTGCAGGCTGGGCCTGCCCCAGCAAAGCAGGACTAGGAACAGGTACTTCTGCCCCTGTCCAGCAGAGGACAGCTGAGCAGGAAGGACTGGTCTACACGAGGGCTACTCCAGAAAGCGATATGGTGCATCTCAGGTATGTCACTCAGGTGACATCAGACTTCTGCTAGGATTCATTTTATTTAGTCAAAATACAGACTGGCAAAAGGAGAGAGAGAGAAAAATAATGGGGCTGGGAGGAAGAGAGAGACAGAAAGTGGGAGAGAAATCTTTGCTCTGGTCTACTCCACAAATGGCCATGATGACTGGGGCTAGCCCAGGCCAAACCCAGGAGCCAGGAACTCCATCCAGGTCTTCCATGTGGGTGACAGTAACCAATACCCAATACGGGATGCTGGTATGGCAGATGGTGGTTCAATCAGTTGTACCCAAAGACAGCCCCAAGATTTACATATAAATCTACATAAATTGCCTCTGTTTCCCACCAGTGAAACAAATGACTTCCTCAAAGAGCATGAGCAACACAGAGTAGAAAATGGGTAGAAAATGTAATGGATACAGAGAGCTCACCAGAGGCTGGGACCCCCACCCAGAAGCTTCTACTATGTTATTCAGCATGAGATAAAGGGCAGCTCCAAAGACTTAGGTGGACGGGTGCAGGCATGTCAAGTGTGCACCAGCTTTTCATGTGCATACTGCAGACAGATGTGCCCTAATGTACCCGCAGCCGTCATCTCCAGGTAGCCTGGAAGACTCACATTTCTTTGCATTTCTGAGTCTTCTGTGATTAAAACATGTATGTTCTCTGCAATCAACCCAGAGAGCGTGACATCTCCGCACACACAATGGATGTTCTTGTGCCCACACTGGCTCCTTACCAGTAAACTGTGATGAGGGACAAGCCCTCGCTTCATGGAAGAAACCAGCCCCACATGCTGGATCTGCAGACCACACTGTGACTGACTTTGAGCCCCTCGTGTGCTGCCAATCTCCAGTGACCATGCAGTGCCCTAGAAGGGCCCTGGGAGGACCTAGAACGTGGTCCCTGCGCTGCCACGGCCCTCAGTCAGGATAAACCACAGGCAACGCAGAATACACCCTGCAAAATGCTGTCTGCTCTCCCGGCACCAGCTGCAGGTAGTCAGAGGACCGAGTAGGTGGAGACAGAAAAGCACGCATCCAAAGGGCCCCTGGGGGCAGGCTCGGCAGTGCCCACCTAGCAACAGTGGAAGAAACTGGTCCCCTGCCCTAGAAAGGACGCACGGGCCAGGGACACCAGCACCACGCAGCCCTGGCCCTCAGCCCTGCTGGCCGTGATTCCATCTGGCCAGGCCTCCCCCTCATGACCACCACAGCGGAGTCACCCCAGCGCCTGGGAGAAACCTCCGGCCCTCTGGGACGAAGGCCACCCCGCGCTTCTCCCCCTCGGCGGATCCACTTCTAACCTGGGCAGTAACGAAGAAGTCGTAGCATACGTCCCCCTCTTCCCTCATCTTCTTTCTTCCGAGTAAAAAAAAAAAAAAAAACCTACAATTT
The DNA here is from genome assembly GCF_017591425.1 of Ochotona curzoniae. NCBI lineage: Eukaryota > Metazoa > Chordata > Mammalia > Lagomorpha > Ochotonidae > Ochotona > Ochotona curzoniae. The sequence continues at coordinate 68,206,050 of NW_024466599.1, forward strand.
GTTCAGTCAGAAAGCGTGGTGTCCCGGAGTGACCGGAAGCCCGCCCCGCACTCCAGGAAGAGGCGGCGAGGACCAGGCTGCGCTTTCCGTGGAATCAAGTCATGGCGCACCCGAGCGGCCGGGGGTGGAACACGCCTCACGCCCGGGAGACGGCCGAATCACTAATTCTTTACATTAATGGACACTAAATCAGCCACTTTGAGGATGTTTGGATTCTGTTTTCATATAATTTTTCTCTATTTTGCTGTTACCAAATAAATCTGTATATTCTTTGCCATTGTATTTCTCGTCTAGCAGCAGTCAGGGTCCATAAAACTTGCAGTGTGTAGGTGGTCACACTTTATAACAAATTGTCATAGTATGCATTTAAAAAAAAATGTTAGGGACTTCTTTAAGTAAAAGGATGGGACTCAATCAATAAATATTGGAAATATAGTCAAAAACCTTGGAGACATGAACTGATACCAAAGTGTGATAATAATATACTTTTGCACAATACTAAACAGGCTACCAAGTGCACTTATTTCACTTGGTAATAGAGACATGGTGATCCCTAAATTATAGGAGGGCCCATCCACTTCAAAGCACTTAAGTGACTTACCTGACTTCCTGTGCAGCTGGTAAACAGGTCAAATTAAGCTCAGCCCTAAATATGAAGAACTTTAATTCAGAAGTCCTGAAGGAATATGACATGCTTACATGAACTATACTAGCAATCTTCACTTAATAGCCTCATATTTTACTTCCTCAAAGTAATTATCAGATTTTAAGGGTGGAAAACAGCCTTTACTTACTATACAAGTATAACTTTGGGCAACCAGATGCATCAAAACATTCCTAACAATAAAAGGACACAACAAAGTGTGCCAAAAGACTGGAACGTGTAAGGACTCTAGGGAAGATCTCTTTGTTAAAAATATTATCTGGGTCCTGCATAGTGGCTCAGTGGCTAAGTCCTCACCTCGCACGCATCAGGACCCCATATGGGTGCCAGTTCACATCTTGGCTGCTTCAATTTCCAAGCAACTCCTTGTTTGTGGCCTGGGAAAGCAATAGGGGATGGCCCAAAATCTTGGAATTCTGCACCAACTTGAGAGACCTGGAAAACATTCCTGGCTTCTGGTTTCAAGTCAGCTCAGCTTTAGCAGTTGTGGTCACTTAGGGAGTGAACCAGCAGATGGAAGATCTTTCTCTCTGTTCTTTTCTCTGTAAATCTGCCCTTCAATAAAAAATAAATCTTTTTTTAAAAAAAAATCTTACCTGTTCTCTACACTGTCATTAACACAGGTTCAAGACCTGACAGATGACTTTTCACCATCTAGCACTCATGGAGTAGATGCTTGTGCATTTCAGATGAAGATCATCTAATAATGTCAGACTTTGCCACATTAATAAGTGACCCTGATAGCCATCTTCCCTTTTTTTAGAAGCTCTGGTCTCCCCAGAAAAAGTGAGCAGTTTCTAAGGAACAGCTCTTGCCTCAGGCACATCATATCCACCAGAACTGGCAGCATCTTCTGTTTTTCTTTTACACAGTGAAATGCAGGAGGTCATTGCATTTTCTTAAATTGTAAATAACATTGTATTATGTGATACAGTTTTATAGGCACTGGGATTCCCCCCACCCCTCCTGGTCATTGCATTTTGAAGCCATATCCCATTATAAAGCCACAGTTAGTACCAAAACAAAAAAACAAAAAACCTTAAGTAGGGCATTTTAGCCCAGCTGCCATTGCAGCCCAGCAGCACCACACCCCAAGGTTTTTCAGTTGTTTCCCTCGTGCTCAGGCTCTGCCTCAGAGCTGCAGCTACCACCTGCACACAGTATTGTATCATAGAGCATAGCACCAGCCAAGGAAAAGATCAGCATTCAAATACGATTTCTACTGATTGCATGTCATTTTCAACTCATCAGAATTAACTGAACTCGAGGCCCTGGTGTGCTGCCAATCTCCACTGACCGACCATGCTGCAGTTGAACCAAGGGTCTATACCACAGTCAAGGTTGATGTACTTCATCCTTTAGCTGCGCCCCCTCAAAAAAGATAAAAGATAAACAGTACCTCTGTTGCAAACAACTACAGTAATATCAAGAAAAGCTATAAAAAGCCCTGATTATGTTAGGCTAACTGAATTCTGACAGTGTTAAACCTAAGGGCATCTGATTACTCTTGAAATGATAACTATGATGTGTGGAAGCTGTAAGTAGAAATAGATTGCAATTAGTTACTTTAATTTTTACATACAGCTTTTTTAACCCAATTATTCCAACTCTGCCCCGTTTTTTCTTTGAGAAATAACTGCAAGAAAATCTAATTTGCTCTATAATTTCAAGTCATTTCCTCTTTTTATAACCACAGTCCTATTTAGTATAAGCCTTGAGGCTATGGGCTGGCACTGTGGCATTAGTGAGTTAACCTGCAGACTGCAACACACTTATCCTGTATGAGCACCAATTTGTGTTCACTTCCTACCCACACTGCCAACACATCTGGAAAAGCAGCAAAGGACAGCCGAAATATGTGAGCCACTGCATCCACATAGGAAAGCTGGATGAAACTCCTAGCTTTGGCCTGACCCCAACCTGGCCAATGGTGACTGTTTGAATACTAAATCAGTAGATAAAAGATTCACTCCTCTCTCTTTCTCTCTCTCATTTGCTGTCTCCATTTCGATGTTATTTGTTCTGTAACTGCTTTTCAAATAAAATAAATCAATATAAAAAAAATTAGATGCTCTACCTTTTTCTAATGCAGCATTAGCCACATTTGTTTTTCATCCTTAAATCAAATATATAATTAAGTAAATAAATTATAAATAAGTAAATACATATTTGTTTACTTACTTATTTATTCATAACACCAGCTCATAAAAATTTAACAAGTCACTCCATTATTTGGATTTTTCTTAAAGTAATCTCAGTGAACTCTGTAAGAAAACATATATTTTCTCTCAAAATGAACTAGTTTAATGTCACTCATATTTAAGGAAAATGTTTTCATTCCTGCTGCCACGTAACTTCAATCACAGTCACCACAAAGTATTTAAACTCAAAGAACGTGCTGAGGTGAGCTATGTATTAACTAAAGTACATTATCAGTCCTATCCACTCCTTCCATAGATTACTAATTTTATGTTACTTCAAAAGACAGAGCCATATGGTTATTGGTGGCTTATCCAGGACTTAAAAGTGCATAAACTTGGGCAACCTTGACAAACACTCCAGTTCCACAAAACACAATTTTTATGACTGTCACTTAAGTATTCCCAGTCCTCAGCAAGGCACACACATTCTCCTGAGAATACTCACATCCACGCCGAGCTACGTTAAGCTGAGTGTCCATGCTTCATGCTGAGTAGATATTCACATCAGGATTGCAGGTACAGATTTCTGTCGTGGACACATGGCATAGGATTTCAACGCTTTCTGAAAGACAACAGAATCCAACCTGTGTTTCTTTAAGAAAGGGAAAGATAGGAACAAGATGAACCTCTGATCTTTTTGCTGTAATATTGCCAAGGGCTTCCCAACCCTCTGTGGTACAAAGGGTTAGTAAACCATTCCTTAGCAGGAAACCAGAAGAGGAAATTGGAACAAATGAGCCCAACCAGCATGTCAACCTTGATGAAAAGAATCTTGTATTAAATAGATGCTTGTCCTGTTTGGACTATCCTAAAATTTGCCAAGTTCAGTCAAAATTATGCTTCAATACTATAAGCTGCTAAATATAACAATGAAAACAGACACGAGACAGCTGAATAATACCCTACAGCCATTTTAAGGTGTACAGCAGCTGGTTGTGTATAAACTAAAATTGAAATGTCAATGAAGTAATCACAGGATGCAGTTAAGAACTTGCATTTTCTAACATATTGGTCACTCAATACCATGTCATTTAACTCCTTAAGATTGTAAATTGTTGTTGATGTTGTGTTACGGCTTTTCATTGGAGGGGATGATATTCTGCCAGCTCTGCCTTCAGACCAGAGATGGTCTCCCCAAAAAACTGTTGAATTTATCTGGACAATAAGATGCTGGGCACAATGTATGGTACATACTCACAATGAAGGAATCATGACTGGATATAAACTGTACTACTGTAACAATGTGGAGGAATCCAACATATGGGGAGGGGTTGGGGGAGTCCCAGAGCCTATGAAACTGTGTCATAAAACGAAATTTTTTTTTAAATGGATGCTTGAAAGCTTCATTCCCATTTCTCTTCCTACCTTCCCCTATGTTAAACATGTCATCTATCATTTTGCAAGTAACTCTGAATTGAGAAAAAACTAAGGAGATCTTAGCATCTTAAAATAACTCTTACTGTGGCAAATGCCAAATTTTGAAAGGCCTATTGAACATTATCTGTGTCACATAATAGTTGCATTGTTGTGTTGATAACAAGCCTCTTTAGAAACTAATAGCTTTTTCCAAAACTTCCTTCTCATGTCTCTGAACCACCTGGGGAGGATACAGTTTCCAACCCATTTCTTCATGTCCTATCAGGACACTAATACTCTCCAAGGAATCAATGTACTTAGAACTCACCTATCTAAGAGCATTCAGGAGTCACCAGGTTTCTCCCTGGACCTTAGATTTCAAGATTTAACGAAAAACATGTCTAGGCATGGACAACTCAACCCTTAAAATGAGATCCAGATGAAACCCAGAGACTGGCCAGCTTTTCACAAGCTGTTCTGTAGTTCCCCATCTAAAATAATCAGAATCTTAATACATGATTTTCATATTGTCCACCAATTTAATACTGCTGATAGGTAAATAAAGGCTAAAAATTTAGATTTGCTGCAATTTTAACTACTGACTTGCCTTTCCATGCTAACAAAGTACTGTTCTTTAATTAAGAACTATTTAAAATGCCAAGGAAAGGGCCCAGCGCAATGCCTCGATGCCTAAATCCTCACCTTGTATGCACAAGATCCCATATAGATGCTAGTTCATGCCCAGACTGCTCCACTTCTCATGTAGCTAGGAAAGCAGTCAAGGATGGCCCAAAGCCTTGGGACCCTGCACCTATGTGGGAGACCTGGAAAAAGCTCCAGGCTCCTGGCTCCAGATCAGCTAACTCCGCTCTGGCCATTGCAGCCATTTGGAAGTAAACCAGCAGGTAGAAGATCTTTCTGTCACTCCTTTCTACAAATCTGATCTTCCTTTCCAATAAAAATATATAAATCTTTTTTAAAAATTACCAAGAAAGACCAAAAACTAAACAAATAATTAGTGGTCTACATCTGAATCAAACTAAAATGTGTTGAAAAGGTATGCTATACCTTAAGAAAAGAGAAGAAAGAATTTATTTGCCCTTGACACTAACAATATGTTGCTTTAACAAATTACAATTCTTGTTCTGAGGATCCAAATATACTACAAAGTGAACATCAATATAATGATATGTCACAAAGTAGATTTATTATATTTAGTTTTTAGAATCAACCTGCACAACAAGGCATAACTGACTCAATAATAAACATGTATAAAAAATGTAGCACTTCTAATGCTGCACATAGAACAAGCTCCATAATAAAACGGTGTTGACTACTTCAGATTTAAAAGACATCATTTGTAAAATCAAAAACAAGCAACATGTTGATATGAACTGCATTATGGATTTCTTGAAATAAAATACTGATCATTCTAGAAAAAAATAAACAAAGATTATGAAAAGCAATATATAAAAGAAATAACAATTTTCAAATTCACTGATAATCAAGGAAGCATAAATTTAAAAATAGTAAGATATAATTTCTGCTCCATCCAGCATAGGTAAGGAAAAGACACTTTTAACTGCATGTAGGCATTTAATTTTAATTTTAATGCCCTTCTCAGAATAATTTGGCATTATCTGCCACAATTTAACATGTATATGACCCTTTATTTCTATGTGTAGTAATATAGCCTAAAATGTTATTCAACCTAGTAACAAAAGTGTATGTAAAAAATCATCACAGAATATTTTGTAGTGGTAATAATTAGAATTACTAAACTTAACAGGTGAGTAGCTGGCTATAGTTTTTCGCATTGGTTGACACAACAAGTTCTAGTGCAATGACTAGCATTATTTCCATTTAAAAAAAACACTGAACTAATATCTGTTTAGAGACATATTTAATGTTCAATGTTTATAAGGTCTAACAATTAAAAGGTTTAGTTTTATATATGTTTAGCATAGACATATATATGCATATACACACCCCAAAGCAAGGTCTTGGGTCAGTAAGAAAAGCACAAGAGAAGTTAATAATTTTAAAAAGAGTATATGTGTTATTTTTACATAAGAAATAAAAGAAGAAGTGAGTTTCTTATGTATCGCTACAGACTTAAAAATAAGCCTATCCTGTTGGAATCAATAAGACAAATCAAGGATAAGGATGAAGAAAGAAAAAAGCCTGAGCCACAGGCCCACCCTCCTACTTCCATGCTAAAGCTTCCTTGTTCATTTGAAGTTTTCCATCTTGCTGCTTCCTACCTTCTAGATTAAAAAGGTGAAAATAAAGGGATTAAATATTTCAAAAGTGAATTCCTTCTATTTATATTCGTCAGGAAGAAGTGGTTTTCCTTGAACTTGTTGCCTTTTTTTAAAAGATTTATTTGATCTACTTAGCAGTAAAATTCTGTGCCATGAGTAGACTAAACTGAAGCAGAATGTATCATTTGATAAGGAAATGAAGCTAAGAATCCTGCATCAATTCAAAAATGCCAATTATTTCGAGGAAGCAGTTGATACTAAGATATTAGATTATCAGAGAAAAAATATTACAGTGAAAGTACATTAGCCAAAATATAATTTGAAAAATGGCTAAGGTGAAAAGACACACAATTTTCTTTGCAACCTGAACAAGATGTCCTAATACTTTGTGCATACCTCATCTGAACAAGAACTGGGTAACTGCAACCTGTTAGAAGGAAATGAGACACATCTCATCACAGTGGTAATTCTTCATTGAGACTTTCAAAAGTCATGAACAGTAGAAGATATATCAAGAAATAATCAATATTTAACTGGAAGTGTTCAAAATAATGTCAAACTATATGTCTTAACTGCCGACTGTCTGGGAATTGGTGATTTAAAGAATCAGACTCCAGAAAAACAATTCCTGACTCAGCAGCTAAAAGCCAGAGAACTGTAAACTCTCAAACCTACCTTTAAACATTTTTAAAACTGTAATATTGCAACAATAATGGGGAAAACAGTAGAGATGGGGAAGGGGGACAGAGGGAAGAATCACTGGAATCACTGTGCCTATGGAATTGTACCCTCTCTTGCAATGACCATCAGGGCTGCTCCAGAACCGCCCCCCAAAAATAAAATTACATCACATAGAGAGAGAACAAGGAAAGCTTAGCACCAAACAGGAAACGGTTAGCCTGGACTCACGAATACCTTACTAGGTAGAACATGAACATCAGTTACTCCTCACTAACGTATTGAAGATTTCTCTGCACACCCCTCCTAAAACTGTCCTGCGCCTCAACTGTTGGCATATGCCTTGTTAGAGTCACAAGTCAACATGGACTATCCTAAAATTTGCCAAGTTCAGTCAAAATTATGCTTCAATACTATAAGCTGCTAAATATAACAAGGAAAACAGACACGAGACAGCTGAATAATACCCTATAGCCATTTTACAGCAGCTGGTTGCGTATAAACTAAAATTGAAATGTCAATGAAGTAATCACAGGATGCAGTTAAGAACTTGCATTTTCTAACATATTGGTCACTCAATACCATGTCATTTAACTCCTTAAGGTTGTAAATTGTTGTTGATGTTGTGTTACGGCTTTTCATTGGAGGGGATGATATTCTGCCAGCTCTGCCCTCAGACCAGAGATGGTCTCCCCAAAAAACTGTTGAATTTATCTGGACAATAAGATGCTAGGCACACTATGCAAAGTACATGCTTGCAATGACAGAATTATGATTTGATTTGAACTGTAATACTGCAACTAGGTGGATTAATTCACCATGAGGGGAGGGTACAGGGAGGAGCTGGGGGAATCCCAGAGACTATGAATCTGTGTTATAAAGTCAAGTGTAAAATAAATAAAATAAAAAACAACATAAAAAATAATAAAAATAGAAAATATAAAAACAAGTAAGAATAGATTTTGTGCAATTCACGGGTACGGTTCCAAGATGACCACACTTGCCTCACCCCCCGTCACCCTTCAATATTACTCCCTACCTCACCTCTATCAGTTTTTACAAGGACACAATCTTAATCTACTATACACTCACAAACTTAATGTATCATTAATCATAATAGTCAGCAAGTAAAAGTCAGCTGCTCTACTTTTGATTCAGCTCCCTGCTAATGCAGCTGGGAAAGTGGCAAAGATTGCTCAAGTACTTGAGCCCCCGCCATCCACCAGGAAGGCATGAATCAATTCCAGACTCTAGGTTCCTGGTTTTAGCTTGACCACGCCTGGTCAATGAGGCCATTTAGGGACCAAATTAGTGGATGGAAGCAAGCTCCTACTTGCTCTCTATCACTCTGTCTTTTCAACAATGTTTTTTTTTTAAGATTTATTTATATTTTATTGGAAAGACAGATTTACAGAGAAGAGAGACAGAGACGAAGATCTTCCATTTGCTTGTTCACGCCTCAAGTGGCCACAATGACCAGAGCTGAGCTGATCCAAAGCCAGGAGCCAGGAGCTTCCTCCTGGTCTCCCAAGCAGGTGCAGGGTCCAAGGTTTTGAGCTGTTCTTGACTGTTTTTCCAGGCAACAAGCAGGGAGCAGGATGGAAAGTGGGGCAGCCTGGACACAAACCAGTGCTCATATGGCATCCCCATGCTTACAAGGCAAAGGCTTAATCCACTAGGCTACAGCACCAGGCCCTTGAACAAACCTTTTAAATATAAATAAATAAATAATCTTATTGGTGTGGGTAAGACTACTTTAAAATGAAATACATGGTCATTGTACATACTTATATCTGCCCAAAAGATAGATAGTCTAATAGTGGTATAGTGAAAAGCTGTATCTTACTGTTGACGTATATACGCTTTGGTACACAGATGTCATTTTGATGTCAATACTACAGAGCAAATTAAAAGCTAAATTTATAAATAACTAAACAGAACTATACTCCTCTCCAGGTCATAACTTCATATTCTCAATTTCTTTCTCTTGTTTCCTATGTATAATTATAACCGTATTGTTCCCTATGTATCAATAACCATATTGTCATTCACTATTTTGGTTCTCATATTTCTAGGCTCTAATGCAGACCTTTCAGGATTAAAATACCTGCCATGTTTGGGTAGAGTTTCAGTGAGTTCCACAAGGATTCAGTGTTCAAAGCAACCCCCACTGTGAGGTAGCAAAAAGGTGGAACATGAACCTTACCACAGCGTTCAGAGGTGCAGCCTTTGGGATGTGATTAGGTTTAGTTAAGGTTGTCAGAATGGAGCTCTCATGACTGAATGCTGGTAGCTTTGTAATAAGGGGGAAAGAAACCAGAGGCATAAACATGCTCCCTTGCTGTTGCTGCAGGATGTTCTACACTGCCTCTAGATTGTGTCAGTTAGAAAAGGGTAGACGTTTGGAGCACTGATCGGGCGGCTTTTGGGATACTCACTATATTAAAGAATCTGGTTTGACACTGCCCTCCTCACCCTGTAATCCAGTTTCCTGCTCATGTGTACTCTGACCACACCAAAGGATAGTTCAAGTACTTGGACCCCTGACCCACATCCGAGACCAGTATTGTACTCAGGCTCCTGCCTTCAGCCTGGCCCCGCTAGGACTACTGTGGACATTTCAGTAGTGGGCCTGTGGATGGAATTACCTGTGAATGGATCTGTCTCTGTTGCCCTCATTCTCTCTGCCTTTCAAATAAAACAAACTAAATAAATAAAAGTAGAAAGAAGGCCATCACCAAACGGGATGCCCTCAATCTCAGAACCCCAGAGCTGCGATCCAAAATAAGTATCTCTTCTTTACAAAGCAACCCAGCCTCAGATATTTCATTATTGTAAGGTAAAACATTAATGCAGCGCTTAATCCCATGCTTGAAGAGAAAGCATTCAATAAATACAAATCAGATTTGGCAACACCTTAATGGTATGCAGCAATGAACACATAGCCAAAGAAGCGAGTTGTCGCCAAGCCACCAGGGTGCTGTCACGGGTCACTGGGTGATTAGGAAGTGCACCGAGTGGTCCCCATCACACTGCTGCTTAGGCTGTGAGCACACACAAAGCAACAGTCATGGAACTTAAGCCAATGTTTGATGCACACAAAGAACTGCAGAATTAAACAAAGCAAGAAGGTCAAACGGAGGACAAAAATTAAGATCAGGAGAATGAAACTAAAAAGGTAAAAAGTGTTTTTGAAATGCAAAATCTCGCATTAGACAAGGTACCAAATCCAGCTGCACTTAAGAAAAACACCTGGAGAAAACTGATGCCAAGACTAGTGCATTCACGGATACTCGAACCATGCAGTAATGCTTCGTAAATTAATAAGATCACAGAAGAGATCTAAGAATATAGGGGGGAAGTGCTTGATATTGGAAAGAAGGTATGGGAATTAAAACAAACTTCAGAAAGTAAAGTTTTAGAAATACAAATTAAAAAAAAAAGATTTGGACAGTATGGAAAACTGCAACAAGATAAAGATCACAGGACAAATCCTCCAGATGGAGACAGTCATCGCAGTCATTCAGCATGTGCTCCTGAGGCTCATGCTGGGGAGGAAAGCTAACTGCAGAGAACCCTGCTTCTAAAGAAACTGTTCTCTAACTTGCAAAGAATCTCATCAGGGGCTAACAAGGATTCTATTTTGGTATTTTTGGGTTTGTCTGTGATATGTCATTTAAACAGCAGATTTCAAGGGAAATGCTTTTTTGACATGATTGAAATATTGCAGATTTCTTAGCTTGAGCTGACACTACAACATAAAATCTGTTGTTTTAAATACAATAATTAAGGCGACTGTCATACTCCAAAAAAACTCTGTAATCTTATTCTGGGAAGGAAGACATTACTCCAGCTTTTCATGCATCATGTACATATTTTTCATAACATTCCTGGCTGTCCCAACTCATATGAATCTATTTGTTTATTTGTCATACCAGAGTGTTAGAAAAGTCTAAAAAAATTGTTAAGAGTTGCAGTTATTTGTAGTGGAAGTATGACTTTTTTTCTACATTGAGCATATATTTCATAAGCTAAAAATAAAAGGAATAAATGTTACTCTCTTACTAATTTAAAAATATTACTTGCCTGATATTACAGTGTCCCAATTATTTTTGAAAGTTCTGTTTTGACCTCTATTAATCGTGAGGTGCTCTTTATATTGCAAACAATATAATTTTTAGAGGAAACCTAATCCTGAAAAGATGTACTACAATGGATAATGTTAATTGAAATCTGCTCTTTAATAACAGAAATCAGAGATTTGCCTAACTTTAAATTATAAATACACATTGGTGGATTTTTTTAAAAAGTGAGATTTAAAAGAATTATTTCTATAAACAGCAATACTCACTTACATTTGCTGTCTGCATATCTTACCAGCATACCACTATTTCTCAATTCTGCCTGTTACAGAAAATTCTATCTGAAATAGCAAAAAACTAAAAGGACATGCCAATTTATGGAATACAGTACACAGGAAAAATTACAATGCCTTTTTCAAGGACAAGTTTCAAAAAAATTTTGAGAATTTCATTCCATGTCTCCAGTCAATGAGATTAAGTCTTGACTTGTCCAAATAATTTAGGGTAAGAATTTGTATAGCAGATTTTCCATTGAAATATAGAAGAGTTTTGTTCCAAAACAGGCTGGAATCCTAAGTACCCAGACAAATGGAAATGAAACAGAGAGAAAGAAAAGCTTTTATTTTTAAATCCTTAGGATTAAATAATTTCTATGAAAGACAGTCTTATTTACTGTATCTCCAAATTAATCAAGTAAATCTTCACTTGGAAATGCCCTTTGAGAGAAAAGTATTATTTTGGTAAGCACAAAAATGTTTTCCCTAGTTGTAGGCAACAGCCCATGTTGCACTGTACCTAGGCAAGTGCTACACAGCTGGAAGCAAAGCAGCTAGTAGCTGGCAGGCGTCCTGGATGTGATTAATGCCACATTTGTGTTAACTATACCAATGTGTGAGTACAATTGCTATTCTATTTGTTGTTGTTGTTTAAAGATATGTAGGGGACAATGCTGGCATGCCAGTAGACAGGATCTGCAGACTCGTGCACAGGTGTGCTTGGGCCCTGAAAAGGCAGGCAGGGCCCCAGGCTGACACGTCAGGCTTGGGGATCCTCGGGCATGGGGGGATGTGGACTGCTCAGATAAGTAGGTCTGGAGATGTATGCGAGGGAGGACTGCTGAAGTAGAACGTGACAGGTGAGCACTGACTTCTGGGTATTTCCACCAACCTGGCTACTACACAGATAAATGAGGGGGTTGAGACTGGGTGGTTTACATGAGGGAAACTGCAAAATGTTTTGGGGACACACCAATACTCCTACCCACGTGGTAGGTCCAAGCTGGGGGTATCAACCACCATAAACTGACGCACAAAAGCCGTGGATGGGAGGCCTGTCTGGCCAATCAGCGAGTATTGGACCAAGCGGTGAACCATGTTAGGATGGGCCATGACACTAACCAACTCACAAGAGAACTGGGTCTGGAAGCAGATTCTGTGGGAATCATGGACTCACACTGTGGGACTGCCATGCCACCTGGTTTGGTGAGGGCTTGGGTAGTGATGGCTAAGCTAGGCATGATCATGGAACTCAACAACACTCATAGGTACTGGGGTTGGGAACAGGCTGGGCTGGACATGGCTGTAGCACCTGTAGGTGCACCCAACAATAGGGTGTGGGGCTATCCACCAGCACAAAGGAGAACACTGGGAAGCAGACTGCTGGGTAAGGGCCTAGCACCCTCTGGCATATGTGAGATCTGGACCAGGTATGGAAATTTGGGTAACTCCCCTTGTGGGCTGTTATTCCTACTGGTGAACAAGTGATTTAGGTCGGGTATTGGTTAGGCCAAGCAGGGCTGTTTCACTTGTCAGCAGGTGTGTGATTTATTCTATTGGGGCCAGATAGGGCAGGGTCTGGCCATATCAGAGCACACTGGCATGTGTAGGAGCCAGGAGAGAGTGCAGGCCATGCCAGGCTAGATAGGCTAGGCTATAACACCTACTGGTTTGCATTAAAGTCAAAGATCAGGGCAGGCTGGGCAGGGATAAGCTACAGCACCCACCAGCAAGAGTTGGACCAGATGTGGGCCAGGCCAGGCCAGGCTAGGCCAAGCTGCAGCATCTAATGGTAAAAGCCAAGCTGGGTGATGGATTATGCCAAGCTGTGTTGGAGCACTGACATGCACAAAGTCTGTGGCTGGGAGCCAGCTGGGTCAGGGAGCTAAGCCGATGCTCCTACTGGGCTGCAGTTCCCACTACTGGGCATGAAAGCCATGAATGGGGGTGGTGCACTTGGCTGGACATGGCTGTAGCATCCCTTAGCATGGGTGTGGATTGGGTCTGGGGTGAGCCATACTGGGCTTAATACCTTCTGGTGCTCGCAAAAGCCAGGGTAGGTATAGGACAGGCTGGGCTAGGTCTCTGCATCCACTGAACCATGCAAGAGCTGAGTCTAGGGTTGGGCCATGCGTGGCTTGGCTGTAGCACCCAACAGTAAGAGCTGGAATCGCTGTGGGCCGATTAGGCAAGGCTGCTGTTCTTACAAGGATAGTAGGTGGGCCAAGTCAGACTGGGTCATGAACCCCCTGGTGTGCATGAGATCTAGGACTGGGAGGTGACCTGACAGAGTTTAGGGAACTCCTCTATCAGGACATAATCCCTGCAGGTGAGCATAAGACAAAGGCTGGTAGCAGCACCAAGCCAGGATGCAGTAACAACCAGCATACATGTGGGTCAGGTCTGGGGCAGGTCAGACTGGGTCAGTTCATAGCACCTACTGGCAGACTTAAGAACCAGAGTAGGGGTGCAGGATGGGCCGGGTTGGGCCACAGTGCCAGTTCACATTATGGCCAGGACTGGGGGCTGGCTGGGCTGGGCTAGTCTGTAGCACCTGGCAGCAAGAGCTTGAAATGGGGGCAGGTCGGGCTGAGCCAGGCTGCAGCACCGCTAGTTGATGCCAAGGTGAGGCAAGCCATGTCAGCCTGGTCTGCAGCTCCTACCAGAACACATAAGACCAAGCTTGGAGGTGGGGAAGGGACAGGCCCAGCAGGGGAGCTGCAGGGGCTCCCCTACTGTACCACTGCTTACTGCTCCTGCTGGTGAGAGATTGAGGGCAGATCAAGCTGAGCAGGGCTACCACACCCATTGGCCTGCCTGTGAGCTGAATTGTAGGGTGATCCAGGCTAGGCTAAGTGACCTTATTGGGTTACTGGGAGCAACCCTCTCCCCTTTTCTCTCCACTTTACCCAGATACCAGAAAGGAAAAGGTGATTGGAGGCAGTTGTCTCATCCACTTTCCCCCATACATGAACCCACACCAGCCTAACCTGAAGTCCAGATGGGTATGCATCTCTCTCAACTACGTAAACATCATCAAAATTTAAATTAATTTATTATTTTAAAAATGTTTTTGCGTCCTCTTACATTCAAGAGCTTAAAAAATCATTTGAGGAGAGGTGTGGGAGATCACACCTCCTAGAAAACAGAAGATAAGCATAAAAGCATACAAACTGAATATTTACTTTGCAATTGATTTTCCTTTACTACTATCTTCTATAAAGAACAGAATGTTCTTCAGACCTCTGGGCTTAGAGAAACCTACCAAATATTTAAGATTGAGTCTCGCATCATTTAAAGTATAAAGGGAGGGGCCTCCTTGCCTTGCATGCCCCTGGATCCCATACAGTCACTGCTTTGTGTCCCAGAGGCCCTGTTTCCCATCCAGTTCCCTGCTTTTGGCCTGGGAAAAGAGTCAAGGATGGCCCAAAGAACCTATACCTGGCATGGGAGACCCAGGAGAAGCTCCTGGCTCCTGGCTCCTGGCTTCTGGCTCCTGGCTTCGGATCAGCTAAGCTCTGGCTGTTGTGGCCACTTGCAGAGCAGAGTGAACCAGCGGACAGAGGATCTCCCTGTCTGTCTCTCTTCTCTGTATATCTGACTTTCCAATAAAAAATAAATAAATAAACCTTTAAAAAAACATAAAATATAAAGGGTGAATGGCTGAGCCACAAGCAAATACTCAACTGTGATTAGCAGCATTTCAATATTTTCTTTTAAATTCTAATTTACCAATTCTAATCAAGTCACCTTGAATGACTGTAGACACTCCACTGAACATAGTCTTTAAACACAGAATGTTAACAGTAGTTCTAGCAAGTAATACTTGTAATCTACATGCCTGGAAAATTTTATAATATATTTTTCTTGGCCTTTTTAGCATTAACACAAAGCTCTCCCCAGACTTTTCTCTAACACCACTCTTGGTTTTCCTTCTACTCTATCTATTCCTACTGACATATTTAATTACCATTAGTGAAGAATTTAATAAAATTGAATATAAGTGGAAACTCAAATAAAAGCTACTTTTTAAGAGGTAGTTATATGGTCTTACACAGCTAGTTCAGAGTTTGGAAACTACAGCTTTCCTGCCGTTGTAATCCTTTCCACCCACCTGTGAGTCAAAGGGCTCACCTACCACTACCTGGAACCTGGGGTCAGGGAGGGAGGGTCCTTGTTATGTAGCCACTCCCCTCCCAAACCCCCATAAAAGCTCGCTAGGGAACGGGCTACTCCTCTCCTGTTCACCTGCCTTCTACACACTTGCCCTCTTGCTGCCTGTAGACAGACTTCAGAACAAAAAGTCGTAATCTCTCCCCTTTACCCTTCTGGCTCACTCACCCTGAACGTGGCCCACACGTGTCTGCATTCCTCACCCTCTGAATAAACCTTACCCCTTGCTTAAACCATGTCAGTGCCTGTGTTTAAACTACCAAGAGGCAAGAACATAGGAAATAAATATTTGGCCCAAACAGTAGCATTTTCTATTTTACCCTGAATTTAAAGGAACCTGCTCTGTAAGCGCATTTCAGGTTTTTGGCATCCAATTCCCCAGTTACATTTAAAATTTAAAGGAAGAAGCATTAATCTTTAATGAGATAGCCTGGAAGTACTTCTTTTGTGTAATCAAAAAGGAATTCATTTGTAAATTTAGAATACCTTTGACAGAAAAAAAAACTTAACAAAGCAAATTTGACCGGCAAACACTCAGACTTATTTTCTAAAAATGCATGCATACACTGCATACATTACATGCATTACTGCATACTCAAACATGCCTTAAGCACAGAAAATAAGAATATTAAGTTTGTATAGGAAGGTTTGGGAGGAAACTTTACCACTTCCTGCTGAAAATTTTACTCAGCAGATAAGAAGAACCAGATTCTTAACACTATACTGTTAAAAAATTTCTGGTGTTGGGTAAGTCACTTCATTGGGCTCACTCAACTTTCTTACTTTACAAGTATGTGAGGAGGCAGATATCCTGCTCCATAAGGCTGCTCCCAGCTCTGCTGTTCTAATACTGACAAACCATGAGGAGCAACCAGTTATCTTCGTTTCTGTTAAAGCATCTACCAACAACAGTTAAGTGATGCTTCGCTGAAATTGGTCAATGGGAAACATCTAGACCTCTAGCTCAAGTTTTAACAAGTTTATGCTTTGAATATGAAATGAGAGAGGAGTTAGTGGGTAGTAGGCAGTTAGGGTATTCTGGGTCCCCGAGTAAAAGAGAATTTCCCCACCATGTTTTGAAGTCACCAGGGCACGTCTCTTCCAAGGGACAGTGGTGCTATTAGCATATCAATTCCCCACCTGAAGTATCGGCCATTACCTCGGCTATTGTGGGAGGGCCTCAGGCTGATCTCTTTATCATTGAAAGGAGTAATACACATCTGCCTAAGGCCTGGAATGTCCTATGTCTGGTATCTCTGACCTTTTGTCCCAAGGCCAGGTACCTTGGAAATCAGGAACTTTCTTTGTTTATGGAGAAACATCTTTGAGGGAAACCTTTAAAAGGTGCATTCCCCACCATTCATTCGGGTTTTGCTTATTCTTCTCCTGCCACTATGGCAGAGGACTAGGGTTTTGCTTCTTGTCCTCCTGCCACTATGGCAGGAGGTAAGGGTCCTTTCTATCTCAAAGCCCCCTCCCGTCACTAGGACGGGAGTCTTCTCTTCTCAACTTTCCTAATAAATCTTGCGTTAAAACTAAACTGTGTCCGCATGAAAATTCTTCTTTCCTGCGAGACAAGAATTTGAGGTTGCTGCCATACTCGGAGTCAAAATTCCTGCAACAGTTTTGGTGCCGTGTGACTCGGATTCTACCAGCGAGACTTGAGTTCATCTCCAGCCAGCCTCCAGACATCCATCTCGTCGGACGGTGAGCAAAGCGGACTCTATCCTGTTTTTCGGAGACACTAGCTCTCCACAATTAGTAACTCTCGGAAAAAGAAACACCGGGTCCCTGTCAGCCAGTTAAATGCGGTTAGCGCGGCTGCCGGTCTTAAGACTCAGGGGCGAGGCTTGCTGAGTTTGGCTAAATTGATCCCCTGGAGCTGGGGTCCTTGGCTCCAGGAATGTCGGTTTTGTCCAGACTCAGTTTCTTTTCGCGGACTAAGCCCGTCGCGTGAGACTGGGAGAAGTCTTAGGGTGCCTCAGAAATTCTGGTCAGGGCCACTCCCTGATGCTTTTCGAAAGGCCTCTGGACTGTACCCCAGACTCCGACAGCCCGTCAGGGTGTCGGGCTGAAATCTGCACTCTTTTCTTCCTTCTGCGGGGACTCAGTCGTCACCACTGCGAGGCCACAAGCCCTGGGCTGCGTGCCTCAATTCCCAAACAGCCTCAGGCACTGACGAGTCCTCCGTTACCTTTTCTGATATCTTCTCCAAAAGCTTTTTCTCACTAAGTCTCCTCATTCTCTATGGATTCAGTTTTTGGGTTTTCTTTTACTGGTCAGTATGTGCTAAATACCAGCTGGTCTGTGATGGGGAAAGGAAAAGGCAGGCAGAGTTTCTTTCTAGGCCCCTCTAAAGATGAGATCTAAGATAAACTTAACTGGAAAGCGCTTTAATTCCCTCACAAGGCAGTCAGCAGAGACAGTTCCTCCAGGTTAGCTCTTAACGAGTGTAGTCGCTAATGTGAGCAGAAAACCAGAGTCAACACAGGTATTCCTCCAGCTCTCATTAAGGACATTGTTACATAGGCTTATAGAATCAGGCCGAAGTTTGAGGTCAGGCTTGTCAGCTCGAGGTTAGAACAAATTTCAAAAGGAGAGCATATTTTGTCCGGCAGAAGTCCCAGATGCAGCAGGGTGCAGGGGATATTTTTTGGCACATGCTGCTTCTGACTTGTATGTTCTCCAGGACATCAGAGTATTGCACCAGGCAGAGGCCTAGGTCTAGCATGGCGCAGGAAACAGGAGCGGATTGTTCACTCCTGGCACATGCTGTTCTAACCGAGACATCCCACAAGGCGTGGAAGGTCGAGCGACGTGAGTCAAGTGTGCTGACTTCACTCCCACCTTCCTCCCTTCTTCTGTGGTCTTCAGCAGCGCACACCTGGACACCACGGGCGAGCTATAGGAGTCCTAAGAGACGTCTTAGACTCGGGAGAGATAGAAACTGAGGGACGCTTCTAGTTTCTATCCTCATTTCAGTGCTCCCAGCACATGCTATTCTGACGAGTATGTCCAGGTGCAAAACCAGGATTTACTTGTACTGGCAGGAGTCCCAGAGTTAGCATGTCACAGGAATGGGGGGCTGAACGGAGATACCCCTTGGGGTGCCTCCGCAATTACAGGGATGCCACAGCCTGGCTGCCAGCTTTGAGCTTTAGAGTGGAGAGAGTTAGTCTGGATGGGTCTCTTTGCATGGCTATGCTGCTGTGCTGTGCTGGCTCCACTGCCACGTGGAGCACACAACTGTCTTTTACCTTGAGCCTTCCCTGTTTTGTCTTTTAGCTTTAATTGTTTCATTTTAGGCTTAATTGCTAGAGATATCTAACAGGAGGTAGAAGTTCATTTTGTCTCTCCTTGGTCACTGATCTCGGGAACCAACAGGAATACTGCTAGTTAACAATGGGCCAGACCCCAGACTCCTGCACCCCCGGAGAGAACTTCAAATTCATTAACTCTTTGTAGCTTGAGAGATTCTTTCCCTTTACAGTTCCCTCTGACCCCGACTAGTATTGTATTCTATGTGCCTTTTGCTTCATAGTGTATCTCACTGTTAATGCTGTGTTCATGTGCTAAATCAAAGTCTTTCTGTGTCATTGCAACTGGCTTCAGCGATGAGTTCTCAGTGTTTTTGCAATGTTTTCTGCTGCTTTTGTTGCTGTTTGGTCTTGAAGTTTAACCATCTACTGATTTATAGTGCCATCCTAGCTCTGACCAGATCCAGCCTACAGTGTTTACACCTAGAGTGGTGCTTGCTATAAGGAAGAGCAGATTCTGCATGCGAGCTTGTATATTCTATTAAGGTGAATGAATACTTGCAGCATAATTACAAAGATTCTTGATAAAGTTTCAAAAGCTGCTAATGCATATACTGGTGGTTATGTTTATTGATCAAGTTGTCTTTTAATCGTGAAGCTGTATCAAGTTGTGGGATTATTTGTGTTCTTGCATTGTTGATTATTTATGTTCTAACTTGCAAAAAGCATCGTCTGTGAGATTTTGTCTTACAGGAAGACAGCAAGTCCTTAAAGGATGTATGGTATGATTGAATATTGTGTACAACATCTTCTTAATGTTCATCTTTGGTGCAATGGAATTGAAATCTGATTCTTTGTCAAAGCAACTTTTTAAGTTCTCTTCAAGTTATTTTCATCTTATTGGTGACTAAATCTGCTAGCTAGTTCCAGTATAATGAACTATTAACCTAACAGACTGCTATTGGTACAAATGTGAAAACCACTAAAGTCTAATAATCTTATTGCTTTATTGTTTATAGCTGTTATCCTAATGAACAAGGCCTAAACAGTACAAGTGTGTATAAAGTCCTACAGGTGGTTCCACAGTGTGCTGTGTAAATAGATGTTTATATTTTTTATTATAATTCTGACAATGAATGCTTCATCTTCTAGTTCCAACAGATACTATTGCATCCATTGCAGATAGAACTAAAGCTAAGCAGTAAGCTACAGGTTCCAACTAACAGCACCTTCAACTAGTGTTACTAAGAGCAAGATGTGGTAACTTTAAAACACTTAAAGGGATTTTTCAAAAGCTGTTACAAAAGTTTTGCTTTATAATGTATGTCATCTGGTATACGTGGCAGGCTATGTAGTCTATTTCAATTGACTGGGCAAATGTTCATAAATGAGAATTGCTAAGCTGAATCTTATTTTGATTTAAACAAATCTGAGTTTAAGAGCCACAGGGAAATCCCCCAGCTTCTTAAAATGCTTGAGGAATGACTTTAAGTATATTCCACTAGATTCTATGTAGAGAAGAATAGGTGATATAGATAACAGATTCTTAACTGCCCAGGACATTAGGATAGAACTTTAGACAAATGGGACCTGAATGTGCCCTGATATCCTCTTAAAGGGGTCACCATGGTCTTTTACCTCAGACCAGGAGGGGATCCCATGGCAAAGCAGGATGAGAGAGGTATGTGCTTCTGGTTCCAGTGAGACCCCCGGAGGCCTCCCAAGTGCTCTTCATTGCAGAAGCAATGGACACTTCGTCAGAAAGGACGCCCAGGGCCATGTCCCAACTGCCAAGGAGGTCATTGGAGATCTGACTGTCCTTGAAGGCCAAGTACTTCAGGTCAGTCATCTCCCATTGGATCTCCCACATGGGACGGAAGCAGCCTGGGAACCTGCACAGGCTCAAGGCCATCCACGGACTTCGGTGACACCTCAGAACAGCACTCAGGAGCCCCGGGTGGACCTCACAGTAGAAGGGAAAATTTTAAGTTTCCATCTGGACACTGCCTTCTTTGTCCTAACTAGCTTGGGCTTCTTCCCTCTCTCAGGGTGACCATCAGGGTCTCTCAGGAGTCCCAAATTAGCTTAGGTGACAGACAGATTAATCCAGAAGCTCAAAAAAGAAGCTTTCCTAGGGAAAAGTTAGCTTGTAACTGTCAACCTGTATCACTGACCAGGCTCCTGACAGGGCATGTTTGCCATCGCTCTTCAGTTTGTACTAGACATCACTAGGTAGAACACTCTCACCATTCTGAGGCAGGGTTCATGTCTTCCTCATCTACTAAATTATTTGATCTCTCTGTTCATATATTTAAGACTCTTCTTTTCTCCAACTGTCAATGTATGGCTTGTTACAACTACGGGACTAGTTCATTGCCTTTGCCCTAATGTGTGGAGTTTTGTGAATTCTTACTAGAATGCCATAAGCTGCTGGGCTATTGTAACTCACAACTAGTTTAGTCTTTTGCCATCTATGCTATGATCCAGATAAGTCTTGCAACGAAATGTTTTCAGCGCTGTGCTTTATGTTCTAGGCTCAATGTCTTCTGACACTCTTAGGGTTTCCAGCAACTGGTAAAGTACAATTGTTATTTTAAAAATCCACCATTTGTATACAAAGCAACTGTAGTATTTTTAAAAGTCAAGTAAGTTTAAATCTTAATTCAGAATCATCAATGCTAGACGAAATTGTAACTCCATGGAAACTTAATGTTTACATGCCCTATGCGGGTTCAAGTCCTAAAGCTACATGTTAACTTTCATTAGTTCTGTGCCTTCTAATGGACCTAGATAGCAATTTCATGTAGCTCAGAAAGTTTCATGTGTTCTATAATGTTCATTGAGTTTAATTGTTCCAAAACTTGAGCTTAAAAAGAATTATTTCAAACTGAAATCTAGTTCATAGCCTTAAACACTGCTCAAGTCCAATGTTCAACAAAATGTTTCTCATATCTAAGTTCTAAAACTCAAGTATTTAAACTGATGTTTCCACCTATCCCATTACATACTAGGTTGGGAGAGATAATAATTGTCTTTGTTTTGTCATCTAGACTTCAACAAGAAGGAACACCTTGAGTTCAAACAACCTGCCAGGCACCTCTGATGACTTCTGCCAGGCGTCTTTGATGACTTCTACGTTCCACTGGGGACCCTTAGACCGACCCCCAGAGGAATGCCCAACTGCTGCCTTTGAACTTCGTCCCATGTCAGCAGGAAGCAGTCAGAGCGGTCACCGTCCCATTTCCCCTAACAGCAGTTAGGGTCACTTCTTCTGGGGGGCGGAATGAGAGAGGAGTTAGTGGGTAGTAGGCAGTTAGGGTATTCTGGGTCCCCGAGTAAAAGAGAATTTCCCCACCATGTTTTGAAGTCACCAGGGCACGTCTCTTCCAAGGGACAGTGGTGCTATTAGCATATCAATTCCCCACCTGAAGTATCGGCCATTACCTCGGCTATTGTGGGAGGGCCTCAGGCTGATCTCTTTATCATTGAAAGGAGTAATACACATCTGCCTAAGGCCTGGAATGTCCTATGTCTGGTATCTCTGACCTTTTGTCCCAAGGCCAGGTACCTTGGAAATCAGGAACTTTCTTTGTTTATGGAGAAACATCTTTGAGGGAAACCTTTAAAAGGTGCATTCCCCACCATTCATTCGGGTTTTGCTTATTCTTCTCCTGCCACTATGGCAGAGGACTAGGGTTTTGCTTCTTGTCCTCCTGCCACTATGGCAGGAGGTAAGGGTCCTTTCTATCTCAAAGCCCCCTCCCGTCACTAGGACGGGAGTCTTCTCTTCTCAACTTTCCTAATAAATCTTGCGTTAAAACTAAACTGTGTCCGCATGAAAATTCTTCTTTCCTGCGAGACAAGAATTTGAGGTTGCTGCCATACTCGGAGTCAAAATTCCTGCAACAGAGAGACACTGAATGCTTCATGTTCATTTTTGTTACTCTCAAAATTGCCCAATTCATTTACTCAAAATACGTTCCTCTATGTGATTTAATGAATACATAACATTGAATAAAACCTAGTTTCTAATCTTTGTAATTTCACTATCTGCCATAAGAGAAATAGAAGTAAGAACAAATCAAGGCAGAAATATAAATACTACAAAGTATGAAGTAGGAGCAGAAATAAAAAGCATTTCCACGCCATGATGTCATGGGAAGTTTTCCCAAAAAGGTGGCAGTGTTAAAAGTGTGGACTCTGAGCCTGAAGCCAGAATTCAAATCATGGTTGAACCATGAACAAGCTGGGTGCCATTGGACCAGTCATTACAGTTCTCTGTGCCTTGCTTTCTTCTCCTTTAAGACGTAGGTAAAATACTATCTATCTTCTGTAGATAATATGTGCAGAATAAATGTATCAAAATATGCAAGAATGTGAAGAACAATTGCTTTTTCAAAGTAAGCATTATACATAATTAACATTTAGAAAAATGCTAAGATACCAGCTAGGAAGAAAAAAATGAGGGCCATTTTGGCATAAAAGGCAATAAGAATAAGTTGGGTTTTCTACTAAAAAATAAAAGACCATGTTTACAGATTTTTAAAAAGACTTAAACATGGTTAGCATATGGGGTATACTTTAAGAAATGGGGAATGCTGGCACTGGAGGGAGGGTCAGGTTTTCATCATTCTGCATAATTAAAATAACCAAAATAATTAAAAATTAGATAATACTGTTTGAGTTCCTCTGAGAATTCTTACAGATACACAAGTTTTAAATCACTTATGTTAGCATTACAGGAAAATTTTAGTCTTTGTTTTAAATTTGAGGATAGTTAGCCATTTCAATACTCATACATGGTTAGATCAGTAGCTGTTAATTTCCTAGAATGGCATAATTTAGATGGTTAATTTTTAGTTAGTATTTCAGTATTTTGTATTGCCTCAAGTCTTCCATTTTAAATTTGAGAAAACTGACTGCTGTGAACGATGCTTATTTGTACTAATGATTCATTCACACACTCATCATATTTCCCTTTCATTTCTTTCAATTTAGTACTACAGGAGCAGGAAAATTAGCCACAGAAATGTATGGCTTAATATGTCAGGAAATCATCACAAATAACCATAGAAAGAATTTAAACTTTATATAGATCTCAAATAATGATCCATATACTGCCTCTTCAAAGAAGCGTGGCTTTGCAAATAGAATTATGAGGTTAATTCCCTATGTGTTAGTTATCATCTTGTAAACACTTCAGATTTAGAATAAAAGTAGATGACATTCAATTTTCTGATTTTTATCTAGTCAAGAAATAGAACCATGGACAGTCCACCTAATGTTCATAAAATATGGTATGCTAGGGATACTTTTAGTATATCTAAAAAATCTTCAAGTCATAAATAATAATTGCCCTTGCGTAGCAGTTGGCTAAACACAAAAATCGCCACTCTTCAGAAAAAAGGATAGAAGTTCTTTGACCAGATGCCCTGAGCTCCAAAGCCAAGAAGAAAGACAAAGCAGGTGAATTTTCTTGAATATTTAAGTTAGTGCTATTTGGTCGATAAAAATCACGAACTCCTTAGCCAGTTGCAAAGGAGTCCCCAAAACAAACTCAAATTGAAAACCAGGATTATATATTTGCAAAAATGCATAAAATCTGTGCTGTTACACTCAGTCACTTGGAAAAGACAAAGGAGTCCTGCTACTTTTCACTAAGTGCTCTGTCAGTGAACACGATCTTATTTCCAAAGGCCTTCATGAGAGTTTATTTCCAAATGACCTCCTTGAAATACTGCCTTTGGTTGCTGTTGGGTTTTTTTTTTTTTGCAAATATTCTTTGTAGGAGGACATTGTGACCCTGGAAGGTCAGCGAGCACAGGTTTGCAGTTCATTGGACTGTATTTGCATGACAACAACCTAATGGCTACCTTTGGTATAAACAGCATGTAAATGAGAACACCTGGTGTAATATACAAAACAAAAGGAATTCCAACCTAGAGTGTGATAACAGTTGATGGGTTTGTTGAAAAGCTCAATACTTCCTCCCCTACCCTATAGGGACTCTCAGTGTATAAAGTCTGATGCCCCTAATAAACTTCAGCTTTGACCATCAGTCAGGGTCCACACGTGTTATTATCAGCTCCGTGCACCAAGTCCGTCGCTGCTGGACAGCGACAATCCTTTACACTTGGAACTACCTTCTAACATTAGATTTGCAAGATTATATCAATATTCTCAAATAATCTAGTGCCCTATGTTCTTTTACATGACAAATATGAAGAAATCCTTCCTTAAACAAATATAAGTTAGAAAAGGGATACTTTAATAGCCTCTTCAGATGATTATAGATAATTCTTTTATGATTTTCTTTCTTTTTTTGAAAGTAAAGTTGCAAAGAGAAAGAGAGGCAGAGAGAGAGAGAGAGAGAGAGAGAGAGAGAGAGAGAGAGAGATCTTCCATCCACTGGCTCACTCTTCCTATGGCTGTTATGGCTGATCCAAAGTCATGAGCCAGAAGCTTCCTCCAAGTCAGCCATGTGGGTGTAGGGACAGAAGGATTTGAGCCATCTGTATCTGCTTTCCAGGCCACAAGCAGGGAGCTGGATCAGAAGTAGTATAGCCAGAACATGAACCAGCACTCAAATGGGATGCCAGGATCACAGGTGGAGGCTTAGCTTACTGTATCACAGTGCTGGCTCCTAAGTACTATTTTTGCACTATGCCCAAACTCAACAGTGGTGATTTCTTCAAGCTTTGTTGCAATGTGAATTTTACAAATTTATCAATGGTCTCATGATACTCTCTTAATGAGAGAGGAGTTAGTGGGTAGTAGGCAGTTAGGGTATTCTGGGTCCCTGAGTAAAGGAGAATTTCCCCACCATGTCTTGGACTCACCAGAACACGTCCCTTCCAAGGGACAGGTGTTATCAATGCCCCACCTGAAGTATTATCGGCCATTACCTCTGGCCATTGTGGGAGGGCCTCAGGCTGATAAGTGATGCATATCTGCCCAAGGCCTGGAATGTCCCATATCCTGCACCTCCCTGATCTTTTGCCCCAAAACCGAACACCTGGGGACCACCTGGGGACGGGGAAATTCCTTTAAAAGATCCCAACACTCCCCATGCACGGGTCCTAGGACGGGAGTCTTCTCTTCTCAACTTTCCTAATAAATCTTGCGTTAAAACTAAACTGTGTCCGCATGAAAATTCTTCTTTCCTGCGAGACAAGAATTTGAGGTTGCTGCCATACTCGGAGTCAAAATTCCTGCAACATTAATGCCATATCTATGCTGATTTAGGACTTTGTAATATCATGCTTTAGTTCTAGAAAATGTTGATTCACTGAAATATGTAACTCTTTTTAAATGTCAGCAATTTTATTATCATATAATATTTAAACATCACAAAATATTCATTATGTTGCCACTAATACCAAGAGAGCAGTGAACTATTAGGAAACTGTCAACTTCAAAATGGCAATTTAACTCTTCCAACTCATTTGAAATGGCCTGGTAGTCTACTGTCTAAAGTCCTCACTTTGCATGCACTGGGATTCCATATGGGCACCGGTTCATGCCCCAACAGCCCTGCTTCCCATGCAGCTCCCTGCTTCTGGCCTGGAAAAGCAGTCAAGGATGGCCAAAAACCTTGGGACCCTGCACCCGTGTGGTGAAAGACCCAGAAGAAGCTCCAGGCTTCCGATTGGCTCAGCTCCAGCAACTGCAGCCACCATGGGGAGTGAATCAGCAGATGGAAGATCTTCCTCTCTGTCTCTCCTCCTCTCTGTAAATCTGACTTTTCAATAAAAATAAAGAAATCTAAAAAAAAAATCCAACTGAAAATTCTAATTTCATTGCTAACAACAATGGCTGTAAGTTGTTCATTGTTGAAGAGACAGGTTCATTAAACTCATTTTCACAAAATCATTTTTTACCAAGTGCCTCAGTATAATTAACTATAGTTCATCCTTAGTTCTTTCAAATAAAAATGATTTCTATAAATAAATGGCTAGTTCATCTTTCAGCCAAACAATCACAGAAATATTTTTACTCAGAACAACTGTGGTACTTAAGGTATGCAACAAAAATCCTTTAGGTACACACTCAATTTTTAACAAAAAAATATCAGAAAAGACATGTTAGGAAAGTAAATTGAGTACAGCTAATATTTTTTGCTACTTCATCAAGGAGTCATCTTTTCTTGGGGTTGCATGTGTATAGAATGGTGGTGAATAGATTCAAACCACAGCATTGATGTGTGCTGAAGTACCAAGTTTTACCATTGCTTTTGCAACATCAGTGCAAATATTGGTGCAGAAAAAAAAAAAAAAACGGAACTAGCATCCTAGTGGCCAATGAAAGTAGTCATGACCTCACAGATTTTGAATAGGGTGTGAAAGACCTCCAATGTGGTCAGAGGTTTAGAACAGCTGTCCAGTTTTTTGCATAATTCATGTGACCTAAAATCTCTAACATTCTTAGTATTGTTACTACCTATTTACAAAGTACACCAAAATTGAAAACAGTAGCAGCCAATGTTAGCTATTACTGATAACCTGAATACCAGCGGGTAGCTGACTGTATGTTGTTATAATTGCTACCAAATAGCTCATTAGATTGATCAATAAATAAGTAGTTCATTGGATCAATCAATAATAAATGGGCTTTCTGGCAGTGCATACTCATCCTCTGCCTGCAGTGCCAGCTTCCCATATTTGTACCAGTTCAAGTCCCAACTGTTCCACCTCTGATCCAGCTCTCTGATTATGTGCTGGGAAAGTAGTGGAGGACGGCTTAAGTCCTGGCTCTCCAGAACCCACATTGGAGACCTGAAAAAAATTCCTGGCTCACAGCTTCTCACCAGCCCAGCTCTGGCCATTGCAACTCTTTGATGAGTGAATTGGTGCATGAGTCTCTCTCTGTCCCTCTCTCTCCTTCTGATTTCAAATAAAATAAATAAATCTTGTCTAAAAATGGGATATGTTGACCAAAAACTGTAAAATTAAACCATACCAAGAAAAAGAATTGAAGTTCATAGATTTGAAGATGATCAAGCTCTAAGTGATGTCACTGGTAAAATAATGGTGATCTTAGGTTGATATCCTTTTCTTGGCTCAACTATTGCAGTCAGCAACTGATTATCATATAGGTAGTAATGCTGAATGAAGTGCCTAGGGAGCCACAGATGTCAGCTGAACCACAGACAGGTGACTTCAGCTAAGACACAGAATACCCACCGTGAGAGGTATCAACTGTTGAAAGACTAAACCTCTTTCTAAGTGAACAGTGGCTGGGGTTGCTTCTTGCATTCATTCTATTAGGAACTATATCTTACACCCCACTCTCACTAGAATGTGTGATCTGTGCAAGCAGAGAGAATTTTGAAAAGCATCTAACTCAACAAATATTTTTGAGTATTAGAGGAATGTTGACAAAGAATGTCAAGGTTAGGAAGATGTGGCAAAATTGGAACTCTTGCACACTATTGCTGGAATTATAAAAGAAATCTTGGAAAGCAGATAGACCTTCCACAAAAAAAAAAAATGCTAGAACTTTCAACAATCTCAATTCTGGGCATGCATGCAGAAGAAATGAAAACAGTGTCTCTAGGTGGTATTTTCATTCTGATGTTTGAAGCAGCACTATTTTCAATAGCCAAGAATTTGAAGTAAATCAAATACCCAGCAAGAAATAAAACACCTGAACAAAATAAAATACCCTGAAGAAATGAAACATGACACATACATTTATACTTTTATATTATCAAATCTTTACCAGGGAGGAAATATTGTCACATGCTCCAACATAGATGAAATTTGAAGACTTTATGCCACATGAAATAAACCAGTCACAAAAAAACAAATATTAGATGCCTCATCAATTACATGAGTTATTGAAAGTAATAAAATTTACAGAAGCACAAAGTTAAGCATGCCCTCGCCTTACACGTGCCAGAATCCCATATGGGCACCAGTTCTAATCCCAGCAGCCCTGCTTTCCATCCAGCTCCCTGCTTGTGGCCTGGGAAAGCAGATGAGGACGGCCCAAAGCCTTGGGACCCTGAATCCACACTGGAGACCCAGAGGAGTCTTCTGGCTCCTGGCTTCATATCAGCTCAGCTCCAGCCTTTGCAGCCACTTGGGAGGTAAATCAATGGATGGGAGATCTTCCTCTCTGTCTCTCCTCCTCTCTGTATGACTTTGCAATAGAATTAAATAAATCTTTTTTTTTTAAGTGTTAAACATACAGGTCACAATCCAGACTTTTGTGTAAGGTTCCAGGCTCTCTCTTAAGTGTGCACAATGCCACATTGTTTTGTTCTCCGTGGTAGAGACAAGAGCTTTTTCCATTTCATCAGCATGGAAGGCTTTAATCTATGCTTCACTATTTTTCTGAATATCACATTGTACAACAAAAAATAAAAATAAGAAAACAAGGCACTGTGGCACTGAAATGTTCACATAACTTCCTTTTAAAGGTTTATTTTTCATTTTTAAAGAATTAGAGAAAGAGAACAAGAGAGAGAAAGAGTTCTTCCATATGCCCATTCACTCCTAAGATAAATGCAACAGCCAGGACTAGACCAAGCCAAAGACAGGAGCTTTATTCAGGTTTCTGATACAGGTGGCAGACACCCAAGCTCTCAGACCATCTTACAGTGCTTTCCCAGGCCATTAGCAGAGAGCTGGATCAGAAGCATCACACCTGGGACACAAGTCAGTGCCCATATTGTTGCAGGTGTTGCAGGTGGCAAATTTACCAACCAAGGCATAAAAGCAGCCCCTGTTCATGTAACTTTTTAAATGGCAAAACTGGAGAATTCTGTTCTCAGAAACATTGGTCTCCTGTTTCTAGCTACTTGCATACATAAATGTTGAGTCATGTGCATTCAAGGCTGATATTAGAGTGTTGAAGCAGAGAAAATACAGTGATGTGTACATAAAGTCAATGCAAAAGCCAGCTCACAGAGATCCAACAGCAGTGCAGTTCAACAAACATTGGTGAGCATATGAAACATGCCAGAGTGTATACTAGATACAGAAAAAAGATGAAACAAACAAGACATGTTGCTAGTATTTGAGAGCTTTATAACACAGCAAGATCCACATACGCAACCATCATTTTGATACAACGTGACAAAGCACAGGAGACAGGTGGTAGCATGAAGAGTGAGAGGTGTCGGATACGACAATGAGGGCTTCAACAACTGTGAATCCGGGATTTATGTTTAGAATCAAGGAGTTGAAAAAGCCAAGAGTGGTAACGGCTTTTCAAGTTAAGAAGAAAACATCAGAGGAGACAAAAAAATACCTCTATTATACATGTTGCAGAATGCATAGCACATACACAATAGACAACGTCAGCACACTTCGTGAGGTAGTGAGATGAAACTAATGTAGGTAAGCAATTAGCTGGAAAGAGGAGGATGAGGGTATCAGTCCAACCTACCCTGAAGCCTACTCTACACCATCCTGTCCCTGCCACAGTCATAGCCTCCACAAAACCAATGCCCAGCATCAACAACAGCCAAACGTACCCAGTAAGGCTGCCAGATACCTGACTGCTCTTTATAATGCTATTATGATGAATGTGTCAGAGCTGACACACCTACTCCCATGATGCACCTGACACTCAACACTTCTGTGATTTCCCAAATAAAGGCAAACATTGCTCCCCCAAACATTGCTCCTTAACACTGTTAAACAAAACCCTACCTCAGATGCTACCGCTATGCCTGGAGAGCACGTAAAGGATACCACAATCTTACTGAATGACACTATTTCGGGAGTGTGTACTTTTGCTTTGTCTGCAAATAAATCCTGTTTCTCTGCCTACCTTTACCTGTATTTCATCTTTGAATTCCTCTTTTGTTGAAGATACGGACCCAGACCCACACAGTGACTCCACAACAAACTAAAGACAGGTAGAGGTTTCATTTTGCAGGACTTCATATACTAAGCCAAAGGGAATTTAGACATTTCAGGTGATGCTATATAATGAAGTTCTCAATTCATAAGGAGTATATGGCATGATAACAGCTAACCTACTGTGGATATGTCACTTCCACTGTCAGAGCCCAGTTTGCTTATTTGTTAAAGAGGAAGCAGGAACTAAATGCCCTCTAAGATCAACTACTTCTAGATCTGATTTTAAAGCTTTATGAAACAGACCAGGCAAAAAGCTGGTTATTACATTTTTCTCTATATAAAGAAAAACAAAAACCAAAAAAAAAAATCAGAGATCTATTTTACAGATCTCATAGAAAAACTGAAAGACTTAAATAAGAAGTCATAAATGATTAAATATACAAATCACTTATCAATTAGAAAGATTACTAAAAGAATATCAAAGCTACGCAGTTCAAGAAGTTTCAGATGTGACGGCGATATAATGCAAGTCTTTTTTTTTTTGGAGCTAACTCAACCCCATGTCAGCAAGTTAGCTCTGCTTCCTCTCGTTCACACCTTGACAGTCTCTGGAACTGACCCTACTGTTTCCACCTTAATACTGAGGAATCCTAGGTTGGACGTTTTAAGCAACTTACCCAAACTCCAAGGCAAGGAGGTGACAGAACTTGTTCTATTTTTCCCAAATCTAATTCAATCCTTAGGTTTTCTAAGCTATTAGTAATGTCATAGAAGCAAATGGAAAGGATATACTATTTCTTGGGAACTCAAACAGTAAACTGACATAATATCCAATTTTTCTTAGTTCTATGTAATGTTTATGCTTCACTTCGCATGCTTAGAAAATGTGAAAACATGACAAAGACAGCAATAGCAACTGAAATACTGTTTACTCAGAAATTATCTGCTTGCTCTGAATAAGTGAAATTGTGTTTACAACTGCCCGAGTTGCATCCAAAATCCTTTTAAGAAGCCCAAAATGCTTTTAAGCAGCCACTTTAAATTTATTCATGTGTTGAAATGAGCATTGGAACAGCAACAAAAATTAAAGGATTATACCACGATTAAATTAAGAGGCTCCTTAAAATAACAATCCACAAAGCAGTCAAAGACACTAACAAATTCTGTTTTTTGTTTTTGTTTTTGTTTTTTTTTTTTAGGATTATTTCCAAGAAAAGAAAGCAAAGATCTAAGCCTTGGGTTATAGTTATTGAACAGAAAAGGAAAGAATCAAATGAAACAATTAAGACAATTCCATGGTTACTTTTCAAAGAAAGGATTCGTGTTTACACTGTAGGCTTTTCTCCCTTTAAATATTTCTCCCTAAAAGGAAAACTTGAAAAAAAAATTCTATAAATTTAACACAAACATTTAATTCAATGCTGAGCTTTTTGCTATTGCTGTTGCCCAACCAGCTAGGGTATCTCAGGAGTGTGATAGCAAGAATGATAAACGTAAGAGCAAGACTGAACGTGCACACAGTAGTTCAAATCTTGATCTAACATGGATTCTCACATGTGTACAGCAGAATCTGCTGCAGTAATCATGTCACATAGAAGTGACACAGAAGGAGAGAGAACTTCCATTTGCTGGTTCACTCTACTAGTGACTGCAAATGCTAGGGTTATGCCTCACTGAAGCCAAACTCCAAAAACTCCATTCAGGTCTGCTGCATGGCTGACACAGAGCTTGAGCCATATTTGTTGGATTCCCAGGCACATTAGCAGGGTTATGGATTGGAAATGGAGCAGCTGGGAATCCAGCTGAAAGTCATAGGAGACACAGACATCATGGGCAGTGGCTTAACACACTGAACCACAGCTTAAGTCCTGCGAGGCTTCTTAAAGCACAGGTCACTGGTCCTCACCTGTGATTCAGGAGCTCAGGAATGGGGTCCAAAAATTTGCTTTCCTGTTCTTTTCCCTGAGGATGCATGTCAGAACCAGATATGCATGCATCATTTTGGACTTGAAGTTTCATGTGCAATTTGTAACTGATAATTAACCTCGTTGTTTACAGAGCATTATTCTTCAGGTTTGATGTAACAGCTCAAAAACATCCCTTTTAGCTATTTCCAAATAACTAAATGTAAATGTAAAACTAAATAAATTTTAATTGGGAAGATTAATGTTGTTAAGTTTAGCTACAATTCTGATTCAAATTTTTGCAATAAATATATAAGAAAAAGTTATAGTACTTGCTGAGAAGTTATTATATAATAGGCACTGTGCTAAGTATTCTCCTTCTTATACAGCATTTTATTTAATCATTAAAATCTAGCTTGCAGCACTGGCATTCCATATGGTTTGTGTCCTAGCTGCTCGCCTAACAATTCATCACCCTACTTATGGCCTGGGAAAACAGCAGAAGATGGTTCAAGTCCTTGGGCACCTACACCCATGTAGGAGACCCAGAATAATTTCCTGGCTCCTAGCTTCACTTCAGCTCCAGCTGTCACAGTCATTTCAGGAGTAAACAAGTAGATAGAAATTCTCTCGCTCTTCCTCTCTCTTTCTCTCTCTTCCTATCTATCTCTCCTCTTTGTAAAACCTGCATATCAAATACAAGAAAAGAAATAAGAAAATCTATCTTGTCGTGGCGATGTCATGACACCATGAAGTCACTATTTCAATGCCCAGAGCCTGGGTTAAGCCTCACTCACTACACTTTCAACACAGCTTTCTGCTCACGAGCACCCGGGAGGCAGCAGATAATGGCTCAAGTGACTGGGTCCCTGTCATCCATGTGGGCAATCTAAATGAAGTTCCAGACTTAGAACTAAGAATGGCACCATCCTGGCTTCTGTGAGCTTTGAGGAGTGAGCCAGCAAACAGAAAATCATCCCCCTTTTCTGTCCTTCAAGTAATATAAAAATAAACATATATTTAAATCTACCTCATAAATGTCCATATGAGTCTTACTCCCAATTCATTGACTGAAAAGTGTTTAGGCTAGTTATTTCATGACCCAGGTGGTAGAGGCAAGATTTAACCCAAGCAACTGACTCAAGAATTGGAGTTTTATTGCCTTGCAACCTCACAAGTAAATGGTGCTGTGTTTACTAGCAAGGACAAAATAATGTCAAAGTTGGAATCCAAAATGATAGACAGTAATTTATGACATGGATGTGAGTACAAGACTACTCAAGAGACTAGAGTTTCTGTTACATGAAAATGTGTCTTGGTTTGTGTTGGGCATTTCCTGACCAGCAGGCTCCAGGCTAACAAGGGTGAAGCAACAGTGCTCTTCCCCAGCAGAACCATCAGAGGCAACTGGTGAGGGGTACATTTAT
Organism: Ochotona curzoniae; assembly: GCF_017591425.1. Taxonomy (NCBI): domain Eukaryota; kingdom Metazoa; phylum Chordata; class Mammalia; order Lagomorpha; family Ochotonidae; genus Ochotona; species Ochotona curzoniae. The sequence continues at coordinate 68,240,144 of NW_024466599.1, forward strand.
TATGGAAACTTAGAGGCTTAAATAGTACTAGAAAAGGGGGAAGGGAAGGTAAAAGGACAGTCCCAATTGTGTTCCCACCCAACAATGACATTGTTAGTGGCCAGTAAGCATGCCTATCTCTCTGGACTCTCCAGTCAAGTCACAGGTCACGGTCCTCACCTGGAAGTTGAGCCTCAGGCCACAGGCAGGTAGGCCTTGATTCAATGAATATAAAAGCTAGAATCCAGGCTAAAAGCTTTGGACATATTTATCACATGTGACTGGTAAGTGGGATATGGATGGCATTTGACTTCTTAGAGTTGCTTATCTGGAAAGTCCTAGCACAGCTTGTCCAACGACAGAGAAGAGAGACTGGGGTGCAGCCCACTATTCTTGCTGCATGCCCAGTGAACAGGCCAGGTGGGAGTCTTGGTTAGCAGAGACTATTGTAAGGGGGATCCCCCAAGGACATGGTGTGCCATGTGCCTACGCCTCCCACATGGGCTAAGCAGACAGAGATCCAGGGGCAATCACCCACAGGTTGGTCACTACACATTTTTAAAGGGAAATCTTGGTTTGTAGAAAATTGATGGAGCAACTCAACTATATTTAGATTTCTGGATAAGATAGTTTTATCATTCTCACTACAATTGAAAATGTCATGTTAGATAAAACTCAACTATGAGAACAAAAATAATGACTTAGCACTTAGAGTAAGGAAATGTTCAAAGGAATTAGAAAACTCACTCCTGTTTCAGTTATCAGTGTCTCAAAGCAAAAGCAAAGATTTCAGCAGGAAGATGTAGCACTCTGAAATGGCCAACAGGGCCAGACCTCATCAGAGTCCATGCAGCAGTTGGGTATCATCTAAGAGATTTGTCTGCAAATATCTTATCTGGACTATAGGTGGAGAAAAACAAGGTACCCAGATGAAAAAAAGAGAAAGAGATGTCCTGAGAATCAGAACACAGAGAGATGAGATGAACTGTGGCTCAGCAGCAAGGCATACAAACATCACATGTTGTAGCAAGAGGAATGTCTACAAGCAAAATCAAAATTAACAGAAACTTATGTAGGAATTTTGGGCCAGCAATAACTAGCCTAACTAGTGTTGACAAAAAATAACAAACTGGAGTTGAGTCTTCACAGAACAGAAATAGAATAAAGTGTCAAATGAGTAAATTTCATTTACTGAGGAACTGAAATTCCAAGCATATCTGTAGGAATTTAGAATGGCAGAATCTAGGGTGAAAAAATGCAGATACCCAGTAAAACATTGAAAATAATGCAAATGATCCAGAGCCTTCTATTGGACCAGAGTAGAAAAAAGATTGCTGGGGCACTAAGTGTATTAGAAGGTCATGAGGAACTAAATTGAATTTGACTTACAAATCTCCCAACTTTGAGATGAAAATCTTTTCCAAATCCCGATGCATAGAGACAGAGCAATATACCAAAGAAAGCAATTGTGAAACTCAGGCTTGTCAAGATTTGTGAATTGTTAGAACTAAACTCTCCATTTTGGTTTTGGAGTTAGCATGATAGAATTTTATTATTCCTTAGAGAAAAAGGTATGGAAAGGCACTTTTATAAGCAGTTCAATGATTTCTTTCAAACATGTAATAAGTTGAGTTGACTCAAAGCCCTGGCAAGTCAAATGACAGGGATTTACAAAACCACATTCTAGGCCACATTCTGAGTTTTGTAAATTGTAATAAATAATAATAAAATTCTAGAATCTTTTAAAAATCTCTTTTTATAGGCTAGTATTTATTTTTTAGGAAAACCTAATAATTTTAATCCAATGTTCTTCACCAAAGATAAGAACACACATAAACAATATACATATTTTATTGAAGATGAGGCATCCTATACTGGTACAGTTTTATTTTTCTCTACACGATCAGAGAAACTTCTCTAGTCACAGACTATAGCAAAGATACCTGAAAGTATAGTCTTCAATTTTATTTTTATACTGAGCTATTCAGATCTTTTTAGACATCATACAAAATTATTATTATTTTCATGTAATTTTGCATAAATGACTCTATTTAACCTAGAAAATTCTAAGAATAGATATAGGTTACCAACTGGATAGCACAACCTGCAAAACTATACAGCATCATCTAGAGGACTTTTGCTTCATGAGAGATGAAGTATACATGTGTGTGCCAGACTTGGAGATCCCCAGAAAATCATCAGGAGTCTGAAGTCAATGCAAACACATAAAGGTGGTTTATTCAGACTAGGTTCCAGCCGCTGCCCCAGCCCAGCAGCCAAAGCTGCGGCAGAAGCGGCAAAAGAAAAGAGCGAGGTTGAACAGCACAGGGTTTTTATACATTTCAGGCCAATTCGATATAATTACACAGTCATGATTGGTCAGTTTGTTAACTTTTAAGAAGAGCAAGTTGGCAGGCTTCTATTGGTGGGTTTGAAGCAAGGAACGTGCAAAAAGTACAAACTAGTGGGCTATAGCATAGTGAGCAAATTAACAAGCACACTAGGGGCCTCCTTCCTGAAGAGTGCTCTGCCTAAGTGACCTGCCAGGTATCACAGAGACTGTCAGGCCTGGCGTTCATACAGCCCCCAGCCAAGCAAGCAAGGCAAAAATCACAAAAGCAGAAAACTCTGAGGTTCTTCACATGCTTCTCCTATTATTCCAGCATGTACAGCTAAAATCCAGGTATAGCACAGAACCAAAAGTAAGAAAAATCTAGAAGGCAAAAAGAAGAAGGAGATCAACTAGAAATATTGGAAGCCAAACATAAATAGCAAATTTTTCATACTTTCTTCATATTTCCCTAACTTAAACCAGGCAACCCAAATACAACAAGAGACACAGGTCAAAAAATAAATAAATAAACAAATAAATCTCTAACCAGAATAACAAAGAACAAAAAAATTCAAATGGGATTAGAGTTGACAGATTACATTTTACAATAAAAAACACTGAGCTACGAAGGACCATAAGAAAGTAATGCAAAAATTATATCCTAATAAGCTGGAAAACTTCAAAGAAACAGCTAAATTTCTGGATACAATCTACCAAGATTAACTGGAGGAGACATGGAAAAGCTGAAAGGTCCATAACAAGCAATGAGAAAAGTCTAGGACATGATAGCTTTATCTCTGAATTATATAAAGCATTTAAATAAGAAAAAATTCTAACACTTTTCAAACTACTTCAAAAGAAAGAACTGTATGGAAGGCTACCAAACTTTGTTAAATTAGTAATTATTTTTATTTTTTATTATTTTTACATAGTTGATTAGGGTGATCAGGCCCAAGGGCTACAAGAAAGCAGGTGAGATCATTGTTTCCACATTGTCTTTTTTTCCTTTCTGCATCGGGGGGAAGGGAGGAAACAAAGAAAGAAGCCACACCCAGCTTCTCAAACACCTCTGCATCCTGGGATGGAGGTAGCCAACTGATCCCATTCCAGGGTCTCCAATGTGGGGCATGGTCTGAGGGTCCTGCTCATGAGCTTTCAGTGGTTCAACAGTTGCGAATTACTGCCGATCACAACATCCCAAGCACAATGAAATCTCTCCAGAATCCACTGGTTGACATAGTCCACCAGGTATCTTCTGCTGGCTCCAATGTACTGCCCTATCCTCCATGTGCACCTGGATATGCTGTCCACTGCTCTGTCTAAGCCACTAAGGAGGCCCAGCTCTGACACGCACACTCCACAGTCAGACCATAAAACCAGCAATTCTCTTCATGGTTGGGGTTCTGAGTCCAGCAGTTGGGATGATTCTGAAAGAAACTTCATTTGAGGTGATCACAGACTCAATTGTTGTGTGTGCTTGCCAGGATCTGGCACAGTTCATCACCCCAATCAGTGACTGCAATTCCGGGATCAGTTCAGTCTCCAGTCCTGTCTCTTATACAACCCAATGGGTTTTGGAGCCTAGTCCAATCCTGCGCACCACACACACAGTCTTAACGGACACTAGTGGGAGTTGTAGCTTAGTTGGAGCAACCCGCAATAACTCCCACCAGACCCACCCCCGACCTAGTTCCTGCACTTGCCAGTATGTACAATAGACTTGTCCTTTCTGTCCCATATCTCATTCAGCTCTCATGTGTTAGTTCAAACCAACCAGTCCCACTAACCAGCCCACATATGTGTTAGCGGGTGTTACTCTCTACCTAGCCATGCCTGCCCCAGTCCTGATTCTCACATTCACCAGCCATAGTAGTAACCCCGAAGAGGGAGGTACCCATTGTTTCCCTCCACTCCAGATATCGCACTTTCTAGGTGGTTCTGCAGTTTACCTTGACAGAATTTGTCCCCTATACCAGCATATGGCAGCTGATGCTGCAGCAAAGCCCAACCCACCCACATTCACAATGACTTATGTATGTACCAGTAAGAATAGTCAACTCAGGCTGACTTTCCCCTAAACCAGCCCACATGAGGCCAACAAGTGTTGTAGCCCTGCCCGGCTTGGTCTGCCCCATCCCAATACGCACTCTCCATTGGGAGTAGTGGTCCAGCAGGGGAGCCCCATGTAGTCCCCTTACTGCCTTCACCCGCCCCCTGGGATCTCGTGTGTGCTGGCTGGGTGCTATTGCCCAGTCTGGCAGGGCCCAGCTCTCCTCGACATTTTCCAGTGCATGCTGTAGCCTGGCCAGGCCTAGCCTAACACCAGTCCAACTCATGCTGGTGGGGACCACAGCCTAGAACAGCCCATCCAGCCCCAGTCCTGGCCCTCATTTGAACTGGCTTGTGTTGTGACCTAACCTAGCCCTACCTACACTCCATCCTAGTGCTCAGATTCACCAGAAAGTAATATGAACTGGCCAAGCCTGGTTCACCCCCAACCTGAACCAAATGTATGCTGGTGGGTACTGTTACCTGGCCTGGTCTGGGCTGCTCCCTATCATGGATCTTGTTTTCACCTATAGGGACTGTGTCCTGACAGGATTTTCCCAAGCTCCCCCATCAGAACCTTTCCCAATGCCAGATCTCAAGCACACAAGTGGGGTCTATGGGCCAGCCCTACTTAGTCCATGTCCTGTCCTAGCAGGATCAGTAGCCTTTCCTGACAGGCCTTCACCCATTATGTTTTTTACTGATGGGTGTTACAGCCCAGTCAAACCTGGTCCATACCCAGACACAGCTCACATATGGCTCTACAGGGGCAGAGACCTAGCCTAGACCGTCCTACATTTACTCTGGTTCTCATGAACACCAGTGGGTGCCAGAGTCCAGCCCAGTCGGACACAGGCCAGCCCTAGTCCACAGCCATTCCAAGGGACACTGCAGCCATACCTAGACCAGAATGCAGCCCCTACTCTGGCCTTCAGACTCACCAGGGCTACCAAACTCTTTCTAAGAAGCCAGCATCACACTGACATGATGACAAGATAGGAGAATAAAATATGATCATCTTAACATATGTGGATAAAGCTGAAATAATATTCAGCACCACTCCACAATATAAAACATCTAAGTATAGAAGGAAGAAACCTGAAAGCTATAAAGGCTATATATAACAAGCCAACAGTCAATACCACACTGAAATTAGATCCATACATCTCACCATATAAGAAATCAATTCAATATGGATCAAAGACCTAAATTTAAGATCTCAAACTGTGAAACTGCTGCAAGAAAATGTAAGGAAACTATTATTAGGAATCACCGCAGGAGACAACTTCTTAGACAAAACCCTCAAAATTCAGGAAACAGAAACAGAACTAAACAAACAGGATAGTGTCAAACTCAGAAACTCCTGCAGCATAAAAAATCATAAACAAAATGAAGAGAGCTCCAACAGAATGCAAAAAATTATTATTATTTACTTACCTGGCAGAAGGTGAAAAAATGAAAAAACAAAATTGCAAGTCCAATTTGATACATGGGCAAAGAACCTCAATAGATATGTCTCAAAAAAAAAAAACCACAAGTGGCAAAAAAAATACAAGAAGCACTGCTCAACATCACAAGCTAGCAGAGAAATGCAAGTCAAAACTACAATGAGCCATCACTTCATCTACATCAGAATGACTCAAATCAAAAAGTCATGGAGTAGTAGATGCTGGCAAGTATGTGAAGAGGGGACCATCGCACACAGTTGATGGGAATGTAAATTAATAAAGCTTCTGTGGAAAACAGCGAAGAGATTTCTTAAAAAACCAGAAGTAGACCCATGTGATACAGTAACCCCAATATAACAGGCATACACCCAAAAGACATGAACATGCTGTATAAAAGAGATATCTGCCCCCCACTCTATATAGAGAGAGTGTAACTGTTCAAAACAGTCAATATAGGAATCTACCAAGACATCCATAATCAGGTGAATTCATTAAGCAAATGTGGTATACATACACAATGGAATGTTATTCAGTTATTACAAAGAATGAAATTCCATTACTGCAACAAACTGGATGCAACTAGATTACATAATGCTGAATGAAATAAGCCAGAAGCAGAAAGGCAAATACTGTGTGTTGTCACTTATATGCGAAGGCTAAAATTTAAAAAAAAAATTGTCTGTGTGTATCAGTACTATACAAATATACCTTTGTTTTATACAAAGACATATAACTATACGAAGCTGCACAAATATAGCATTGTTTTATAACTTTGTAGAAACCAGTGATTAAGAATGCTAAACTGCCATAGTTTTTTATTTTTTGCTTTTTTAAAGATTTATTTTATTTTTATTAGAAAGACAGATTTACAAAGAGGAGATAAAGATCTTCTATCTTCTGGTTCACTCCCCAATGGCATCAATGGCCAGAGCTGAGTAAATCCAAATGTAGGAGCCAAGAGCTTATTCCAGGTAGACCAGCCTCCACTGCTTTCCCAAGCCACAAGCACGGAGCTGGATGGGAAGTGGAGCAGCTAGGACATAATCAGCTACTATAAAGGAACCCGACATGTGCAAGTTGAACGTTTAGCCACTGAATCATCACACCAAGCCCAGAATGCAAAGCAACTATCGTTATAATGATTTGTGATAGTTTAATGATCTGTATTAAAATTTACAGTATACTGGTGAAATGAGCATCTTTCTTTTCAATTATTCTTTATAGTGCTTGCCTATATTCCTGCTAAAGTAGGGTATTTTTATTTCATGAAGCATTAAGCCCCTGACTGTAATGTAAACTAAAACTACACTATTTTAAAAACTGAGAAGAATGGAAGAAAAAGAGTAGGAGGGAGAGTAGAAGGTCAAAGAGAGGAAGAGGAGGGGAAGTAGGTGGTCAGTATCATTTTATTTTGGAATCATACCTATGAACTATACCAATTCAGTTAAAAACTGAAAAACGGGGCTAGCACCGTGGCATAGTGAGTGAAGCCACCAGCTATGATACCAGCATCCTATATGGACACCAGTTCTAATCCTGGCTGCTCCACTTCCAATCCAGCTCCTGCTAATATGCTGGGAAACCAGCGGAGGTTGGACCATGTGTTGGGCTGGCACCCATTTGGCACCAGGATGAAGCTCCTGTCTCCTGGTTTCATCCTGAGCTAGTCCTGGCTTTTGCAGCCATTTGAGGAGTAAACTAGGAGGAGATGGAGGATAGCTTACTCGCTCTCTTTTCTCTGCCTCTCTCTCTCTCTCTCTCTCTCTCTCTCTCTCTCTCTCTCAGACACACACACACACACACACACACACACACACACACACACACACAATTATAACAAGTGGCGCAAGAGTGAATGCTTTTTTCTTCAGATCAGGAACAATTCAAGAACGTCAGCTCTCACCAGTTTTGCCTGCCTAGTAATAGAAGCTCCTGCCACTGTATTGAGAAAAGATGGTATACAGATTGGAAAGGGAGAAATAAATGTTCATCTTTACAGATGCCATGATTGCATACTTTAAAGATATCAAGCATTCTGCTAAAACAAAAGCTCCAGAGATTGACAAAATCAGTACAGCCACAGGATTCAAAAGAAACATACAAACATCAATTGCATCTCTACACAAAAGCAATAAACAATGATACTAAAAATAAAATCCCACTCAAAGTCACCAAAACAGCACATACTTACATATAAATTTCATCAAAATGTGCAGGACTTGCAGACTGAAATTTATTAAATACTGATGAAAGAACTCAAAGATACAAATAACAGGAGCGATACACAATGCATTCTGATTGGAAGACTCAGCACAGTGCACACGGCCATTTTTGCCAAACTGATATACAGATTTAAGACAATTCCCATTAAAATCTGGGAGAAATTTTTAACAAACAAGATTATTGTAAAACGCATATGAGAAGGCAGAGGAAGTAAGAATTGCAAGAGTAACTTTTTAAAAGGAGACTAAATTGGAAGGAATCCTTCTACTGCATCTAAGAGCTGACTATATAGCTACAGTAATCACCAAAAAACAAATATTATATTATGTAAGTTAACTACAGTGGCCAAACACATAGAGACAGAAAATAGAACATTTGCAGGTGCTCCAGGGAAGAGGAAATGAGGACTCATCATTCATGACTATGGATTTGAATTTTGCAAGATTCAGAGTTCTGGATATTGGTTGCAGAACAACATGAATATACCTAAGACGACTGAACTATACAGAAAGCAAACATGTCAAATTTCATGCTATGTGTTCATTATCACATTTTTTTTGAAAATAGACAGTATGCTCTCCTGAGATAAACTGGAAGCAGCAGCCCTGAGAGAAATCAAAATGGAGTCTGATTAAAGTCATTAATATTTTTTCATATAGTTAAAAGAAAACTAAAGTGTAAAGAGTTACAGAATTTATTAAGCATGGAGTCCTATAAAACATACCATTAAAATTTTTCAACATTTTTAATGAAGTCATTTAAACCACTAAAGAAAGTATTATTTTTAAAAAGGCACATGATGGCTATAGTTAGAGTAGTTTTATGCAATTCTGGTCAAGATACTTTCATAACAATTCCTATAAATTCTTGATGGGTAACATCAACAGGAACTTTGTTCTGACTAGAAAGTGATTTAGAAAGAAATAAAAACCCTTTTTATGTAACCATTCAAAATACATAGCAGTTGAAATTATATTTTAAAAATTTAAAGCTCTTCCAATGACAAATGTAACTGTAAGTTCTCATAACATGAAGAGATTTTTAAATCCAACTGGACTTTTTATATCATATATTTTAAAATAATGACAGAATCTCTGACTTATGCAATATATATAGTAGAACATCAAGCCTGGATCATGAACAACAGACAGTAGCACCTGACATTTGACAAGAGTTTCCGGAGTCCTGTCTGGGGGAGATTCATGGAGCCTCTTGCCCTATGCCATCCCCACTAACATCACCTTAACCTGCATCCTTGGCCAGTGTTCTTAAGATGCCTAGAGCATGAGATCTTCCAATAGTGTCCAGACTCCTTATGAATGGCGGAAAGCAGATGTTCTGCAGAAGGCTGCAAAAGGAATTGCTGAGGAGATAGGTGTGCCCTGTGGTGAAACTGAGCTAGATGAGTACCCAAAGCCCTGACCCAGCGGGGATGTGCTGCCGGACACTCTGCTGTCAGCGGCTTTCTGAGACACCAAGACTCCTGCCTCCACATGGAAAGCCACTGGGCGGCTCAGACACCTTCACTTTCCTTAAGGCTAGGGGGATCTGGGAGTATCTTGGCATGCGATGGCAGACCCTGTGGGAAGCTGGAGAGGCGGGAGTGAACATGGTCATTTTCAGTGAGATTGGCTCCTGTTTACTCTTTGAGCATTCACTGCTTATGAATGAATGTTTGAGCTACTCAGTCTTACCTTTTGTACTAAACCTAAGTGCCTCTGAGTTATATGAGTGTCTGAAGAACCTTGAAACCCAAATGAGAAAAATAACAACATCTGTCCCAACACAGTATGTACTCACTCCCTTCCCATCCACATATCATTTATGAAGCAATTCTTACATGCCAGGAAATATTTTAAGAGCTAAAAAAAGAAAAACTAAATATAAATTAAAAATTAAAATGAAAACATTTTAATTAATTAAAATTAAAATTTTCTTCCTTCAAATATATTCCCAGGAAATAAATACTTTTTCAAAATAGCAATAAGGAAAAATCAGATAGTGCTAGATAAGAATATATGCTATAGACAAAAATGTAAAACAAAAAGATGACAGAATAGAAGAAAGATGAAGGAGTTTAGAAAGTTAGATACAATGTTCAGAAAGGCCTCTGCAAGCAGGCAATGCTTGAGTTGGTGAGACAGCGGAACTGCCCTGGGAATGTCAAGGAGGAGACACTGCAGAGGTGAAGCAGAAGGCCCTAAGTTTAGATCACACCTGGCATTTCTGTAAAACAACAGCACAGGGGGACTAAGCAGCATGAACAGCACAAAAAGCAGCGGGACACGAGGATGTTGTTTTTGTTTTGAATATTTATTTACTTCAAGGTCAAAAGTAAAGACAGGGAGAAACAGAGTTCTTCCATTTATGGGGTCACACTTCCCCATCCCCCAATGACAATAGTGTCTGGGGCTGAGTCAGGCTGAAGCCAGGAATTTCTTCCAGGCAGGACTCATAGTTGAAGGTGCCCAAGCACTTTAAGACCATTTTCTGTTGCTTTTCACAGGCTATCAGCAGGGCACTGGATCAGAAGTGCAATAGCCAGCACATGAGTTGGAACTCATATGGTTTGCCAGCATCACAGACAGCGGCTTTACCCACTATACCACAATGCCAGCCCCAGACATGAGGTTTCAGTCTCCATAGGTGCAGATCATCAGGAGCCCCAGTGGGCTACAATCCCATGTGGAGGACCATGGAGGAAGAACATAAGACGGCTTATTTCCTCAGTGTTATCATGAAACTTTACGTACCAATATAGGCAGCAGGCAGCATTTCTGTTACAGGCTGCAGTTTTTAGTCCTGTTCTAAGACTGAGAAATTCTTTTTAAAAAATTGACATTCAATTTAGATGCAATATGGTCATCCTGCTTGGTATAATGAAAATAATCACAGGATGCAGAATAGCATCAAAGACTAGATGATTATTCAAAGATGGCTGCAACAAAAGATAAGCAGTGGGCCCAGCGTGGTAACCTAGTGGCAAAAGTCTTTGCCTTGTGTCAGGATCCCAAATGGGTGCTGGTTGGTATTTTGGCTGTTCCATTTCCCTTCCAGCTCTCTGCTTGTGGCCTGGGAAAGCAGAAGAGGATGGCCCAAAGACTTGGGAACCTGCACCCATGTGGGAAACCAGGAAGAAGCTCCTGACTCCTGGCTTTAGATTAGCTCAGCTCTGGCCGTTTGGACCACTTGGAGAGTAAACCAATAGATGGAAGATCTTTTTCTCTGTCTCTCCTCACTGTATATCAGACTTTCCAATTAAAATAAATAAATCTTTTTTTTTTAAGCAGTAATGCTGGCTTGGACCAGGGTGCCAGCAATGTGGATGGTAAGAAGCAGTTGTATTTTTTATTTGTTTCATATCCAGAATTTTCTATTGATATATGTAGGATATAAGAGAAAATAAAAGGTAAGGGCAACTCTAAAGTTGTTGACTTGAACAATTAGGTACAAGTTGCCACCTACTGAAGTAAAGAACAAGATTAAGCTAAAGCGCTGTGTAGAGATCAGTATGAGAATGCTTCATTTCAGGTGCTTGCGATCCAAGTAGGGCTACTGAGTTGGCACATACACATACGTATGTCTGCACTTCAGGGAGAGCGAGCACAAAGAGAGCCGAGGAATCAGTGACATGTGAAACCAAGAGACTCTTGTCGCTGACAGAACATATTTCAGAAAAGAGATAAAAAGAATAAAATCAAATCATCTAAATCCTGAAGGCTTAAGAATGACCCTAAAAAAAGTGCTGCGTAATTAGGAGCTTTCCAATAATCCATTCTAAAGCCCAAGGACAGACCAAATTAGGGCAATCCTGCACTCAAAATGCTTGAAGGACTCCCGGGACTGAAGAGTGAAGCCCAATCTCCTTCGCATGACTTGTGGTTTCATCAGGCAGCACCTGCTTAACATCTCATTCAGCCTCATGCTGAGCCAGTGTCCCCTCTGCTCCCCCAGCTCCATAAAGGCCTTCTCCATGTCCAAGAGGCCAGATGGCTTTGAAAACACCAGCACTTCCACTTACCCTCAATTTCCCATCTTCCATTTTCTCATTCCCACTAATTCAGGCTGCCCTTCCCAGTTTCCAGCCAGATACCACTTCATACTTCACTCTGACCTTTAACCTACCAAAGTATAAGCTTCTTAGAAGGCAGTTTATTAGTCTCCTGGGACTCCTACAACAAATCATTGCTCACAGGATGACTTACAACTGAAAGTTATTCTCACACAGGTGGAGACCAGAGGTTGTTCATTAGGTTCAGGGGCTGGAGTTGAATCCTTCTGGGGAAGAATCCTGCTCACTGCTTGCCTTTCCCCCACTCCCTGCTCAGGACGCTGTCCACCTTCCCTGGTTCATGGCTTTTCATGCAGGAGTTATTTTTTTTTTTCCACCTCTGCTTTATGTTACCTCTTCCTCTTCTCTTCTATCCCCTCCTCCTCTGACTCCTTTAGACAAACCCTGTGAATGCATTTAGGATCTATTAAAATAATTCATAATAATCCCCCCAACTCAAGACCCTTACTCATCATGTCTGCATAATCTCGTACCAGCTAAGACAATAAATTCACCCAGTCCATGTGCTAGGATTTGGGTATCTCCATGAGTCATTAGTTTGTCTACTTCCATCAAGACTGTGATTGCTTTATCATTACAACATCTCCAATAGCTAGTGCTGTGACTGTCACATAAGAAATACTCAGTTGGGGCTGGCGTTGTGGCATATAAGGTAAAGCCAGCACCTATAACACCCCTATCCAATTGTGTTTCAAGTCCTGACTTCTCCATTAGTAATCCAGTTTCCTGTTAATGTGCCTGCGAAGACAGTGGAAGATGGCGCAAGTGCTTATATCCCTGCCACCCACGGGTGACACTGACAGAGTTACCAGCTCCTGGTTTTTGCCAGGTGCACCTCCAACCAGCACAGTCATCAGGGCTTTGAACCAGAGAATGGAAGATCTCTTCCCAGTCTCCTTCAACTCTGTCACTCTGCCTGTCAAATAAATAAAGCATTAAAAAGAAACACTCACTTAACATTTTTAATGAGTAATTGAATTTAATGAGTTTTTAATCACTTGACTACTTCATGGATCTTTCTCTCAAATATAATAAGAGGCAAGTCATCATCTATTATCTATTTACCACTGGTAAAGAAAAAGAAGCTTTTATTTGAGCAATATGTTTTTTGCTTCTAGCAACAGGTTTGACAACGTTTAGTAAACTGGAAGAAGAAAATCCTAGATCAGGCTATTGAGATGAAATATAAAAATACTGAAGTTCTCATCAAATTTAAATCTTACTCTAAAGTTAAAACTGCCTCCCCAGTACGCAAATAATAAATCCTTCTGGGAGGACCAGTGCTTGCTGGGAGAATACATAATGAGAGCTGACACTGGAGAATCAGTAACCAGGGATGGGGAAGGTCCCGAGAGCCTGGACCACAAGGACCTTGAAAGTCTTAATTTCATCAGCTTTAATGACTCTAAAAGTCTGTTTTGTGATTGAGTTGCAATAGTATTTCTCTCACATGGCATAGCTTATGTTAAAAGTTTAAATTCTTAAGAAAAGCAAAGATATGAAACAAAAAAATCATGTCATTTGAAAGAGAAATGTAAATAACTACTTTCCCCTGTGACCACTCAGAATAAAGACATTTCCCATCTTCCCTTCCAGTGAAATGATACCATGTGACTTAGTGCTGGCAGATGCAAAACAAATGGAAGCTATGTGTACAATTTCGAACAATTACATTAAAGAAAGAAGGTGTATTCTCTGCTCCCCCTTTTCCCTATTACTGGCTAGACAGCGGCTGTGAGGGCCCCTGTTCAAGCCACTGACTTGGATTATGAAGCAACAGATTGAGAATGTCAAGCACCAAAGTAAAAGAGATGAAACTTGAAATTACCATAGAAATCTCAGACTGCCTACCTTTAGAGGCCCCTGTGTTACACAGAAATAAGTATTTGTCTTCTGATTTTGTTACTTACAGATGAATCTAATCCAAAGTGGTTCAGAATCTAGCTTCAAGAAGAAAACGCTACACATGACACAACTTCTAGTAAGCAGAAAGTGGTCATTCTCATTTCACATAGCACGCTTTTGGTCATTTACAGTTCTTGACCAGGAGCCAGTGTTGTGGTAAAGCATGTTAAGCTGCTACCTACAGCACTGACCCCCCCCCATATGGATATCAATTCAAGTCCATATTGTTCTACTTCCTATTCACTCACTTCCATGCTAATGTGCCTGGGAACGCAGCAGAGCATGGCCCAAATGCTTGGACTCATGTAAGAGACTTGGAAGAAGCTCCTGGCTTTGACCTGGCCCAGCCCAGCCACTGTGGCCATCTGGGGAGTGAACCAGAAAGGGCAAGACTTCTCTTTATCCCCATCTCACAGTATAACTCTGCCTTTCAAAAAGAAATCTTGACCAAAAAACAGTAAGGAAAATGACAAGAAGTCATCAAAGTCATGGTGGTGGATTGTTTCACCATTCATTTTCATCAATTTTCTATAAGATGATTGAAATCACAAAGCCAGAGATAACTAGACAGAAGGACAAGAAGGAATGTGACCCAGTGTTCCTGAAGGAGGTTTCCTCTGTCCATGTGTTATATGACGTAGAACATTGATCACTTATTTTACCATTCAGAACTTCACTCTGAAGTAGAACATAGGTAAAATAGTGACCAAGAAGTAAAGATTCTAACAGATTACCTTTACATATATGAAGCCTGTGACCCTACTAACAAGCCTAACACTAAAACATTTCCTTCATCCATATACCTATTATCCCATAGTCACAAAATAGTCATCAGTAAAATCAGAGATAAGAGCAGAAAGATTGAAGAAACCAACCATAAGAGAACACAGCCCTAAAAATTAAAACTTAGAAGACTACTGTTTTAACACAAAGATTTTTATTGGCAAAATCATCACACCTATCCTACAGAAGCTTTGTATCCACTAATTTTTGCTACATAAAAGCCACCCCAAAGTCCATAGCGTGAAACTAGAGCAATTCTTCATTATGATTCTCACCATTCCTGTCAGCTCTGTGAGGGGACTGTGCTGAAGCAGGCTCTCTCATGCAGTTGCACTCAGCCGGTGGTTAGGGCCGGAGTCATGGCAACAGGTACCTGACTTACATGTCCTGTGGCTGATCATGGCCACTGGCTACAACCATACTGAAGCCTGTGAGCCAGAGCACTGTATGAGACTGTTGCATAAAGCCAAGCTTCCTTAGAATACAGTTGTTGGCTTCCAACAACAAGCACCCCAGGAAAGCTGGCTGAAGACATATCACACTTTACAGTGAAGCATTGGGGATCTTAGCTTTAGTCTATTGGTGGAGGCAGTCGAAAACTGACCAGATTTAAGAATGGGATGCAGACTATTTTTCAGCAAGGAAATGAAAAAAGATTATAATGTAAGAGAAACTGCTAGGATGTGAAATATTGCTACAGCCATATTTTGAAAATAAAGGCTTCAAAATAAAACTTCTGAACAACATGGGAACAACATATCGTCTGCAAATTTCCATAGCCCTCAAAAGGAATTTAGTATCCATTGCCCTCCAAGGTCCTTAGATGAAAGGAAAACTTGCCAAGAGAAGAGACAGAACTACAGAAGACAGTGGATAAGGAATTTCCTCTCAAAGAACAGAATTGGTAATTTCCAGACAGCTGATAAGGGAATTTAGCTCCCCAGATTCTTGTCCATGGAAAATTCCTAAGGATCAAGGAGAATGATATTTTTCCATTCCACCCATTTCTCTATGAAACTTTTTATTACAGTTTCTCTGCTCTTTCTTCATCTTTGAATGTTTGGTGTGTTTATGACAAACAACTTGTAGTTGGTCAATCATCAGGACACAGAGATGCATACTCGGGCATCATGGATAGTTCTTCCCAACCCCTAGACATCCTGAGCCTAGAAACACAACTAGTAAGCTTATCTGGATTCAAAGTTGCCTTCCTACAAAGAAGAGTGGGGCCAATAGTCCAAATTTGTTCCCAGTATTCATTTCCCCCTTCCTCACATGTGAGTACATGACCTCAGAAAAGCAACTACATACCCTAGCATTCATTGTAACCGGATTATAGCATGTAATTAAGTTTTTTTTAAGATTTATTTATTTTTATTACAAAGTCAGATATACGGAGAGGAGGAGAGACAGAGAGGAAGATCTTCTGTCTGATGATTCACTCCCCAAGTGAGTGCAACAGCCAATGCTATGCCGATCCGAAACCAGGATCCAGGAGCTTCTTCTGGGTCTCCCACACGGGTGCAGAGTCCCAAGGCTTTGGGCTGTCCTCGATTGCATTCTCAGGTCACAAGCTGGGAGCTGGATGGGAAGTGGAGCTGCCGGGATTAGAACCAGCGCCCATATGGGATCCCGGCGCATTCAAGGCGAGGACTTTAGCCACTAGACCATGCCGCCAGGCATGTAACTAAGTTTTAAGACATGGAAATATCATGTGTAATCCAGTAAGTATCCTTGAAAGAGAAAGTTACGTTCACAAACCTCTTTCCCTTGTGGCTAACTGGAAAACCCAAGCGAATGTCTAGAACCCATAAGGCAGGACATACCAAGCTGGTAAAATAACAGGAAAGATGATCACATTTCCCTGACTACTGCTGGGCTTCCATTTTAATCCTAAAATAGTAATTCAAGATCCTTCTGTGTTAGAGAAAAATAAACTTATTTGTTCAACTTGTTACTTAGATTGTTCTGTTACTAATAGCAACCAAATCCTAAATGATGTGGCATATATTTGAATGGATGGGAAATACTGTAACATGAAAAATATTAAAATAAATATTGGTTATATCAGTAACATCCTTTTCCATACAAAACAGACCAACAAAAATTCAAGCAGGGAAGTTTCCTATTTCTACGTAGTAGCCAAAACAGGCTGTCAAAATCCACTCTGTTCTCTAGATTAAAATTATACTATACCATCACATGGGATAAATTCCTCCAGCATGGTATATAATTCCCTGTGTGATCCGACCACATCTACCACTTCGATTTATCCTCAGTAATAAAATCTGCTTTCTGAAGTCCAGGTACACTTTCAGTTCTTGTTATCCAGAATTGTAGCTGGAGGCAGCAGATTTTACAGTTATTCTCCTGAACACATTCTACAAAATAGGTGCCTGAAGTAAAATATTTTAGCATTACAAGTTTTAAGATTATGATGAATGAAAGCAAAGTCATGACATGTGTAAATCAAGTGTTAAAATAGTAATCTTAACACATCACCTGCCCCACTCCTGCCCTGCCCACCTTAGGCTTACTGCCCTAATTTTAGCAAGTAGCTCTGTCCTTCCTCAAGCCCACAAAGCATCCTCCCATGCCATCTGCCCTATTACCTCATCTTCCATATCAGTTTTATTCATTCTTCAGGTATCAAATATGTCTACCAAATAAGAGTCACTTATCATGCCACAGTGCGGTATGATTCTTGGGTAATATGTCAACTTTCCCAAGAAATCATGTGTATTTTTTTATGTGCATATTTGACAAATATCAGTGTTACCCCATAGAGACACAAGCCTTGCAAGTCAGAAGACAGGTGGGTTTTAGTTCATTAATTTATCTCCAGGGTGGAAAACTGTACCTGGCAAATAAATGGTAGACTGTTAACAAATACCTGGTGTGCAATCACTGAGAAACTCATGAAAAACACCAAAAGAATGAAAAAGATTCATCTAGTGAGAATGAAAAAACAAGCTGAGAGCACATACTTAAGATAGCATGACCACAGATAGCAAGTTTAGAGAAGGGCCGGTGAATGGTCCTACGTGAGGAGAGAAACATGGCACAATGGTACAATGCTGGCCACCGCTAGACTGAAGATCTCTCTCTCTCTCTCTCTCTCTCTCTCTCTCTCTCTCTCTCTCTGTGTGTGTGTATTTTTCTCTCCCTATCTCTCTGTAGCTCTGATTTTCACATAAATAAATCAGTTTTTTAAAAAACAAATAGTTTAAGAAATGAAACCATGCCCCTACCCTTAATAAATATGCCTATAGGCTACAAGATCAATGCAAAAGAAAGAAAATTTAACAATGAAAACTTTTAAAAAGACATATTAATTGAAAGGGACTAATAAATAGCTTACCATATTTCCATGTCAGAAAAAGACAATTCAGGCTAGAAAAATTCAAGAACAACAGTGATTTTTGAGAATCACAATGTACCAAGGGCTATGTTAGCATCTTCTCATTTTCCATCTTATTTAATACAGCAGCTAAACAGTAAAATATGGTAAATGGGGACCAATTGCTGTGTAGCAAGAAAGCCACCATCTGTAATGCTAGCATTCCATATGGGCGATGGTTTGTGTCCCAGTTGCTCTGTCTCTAACCCAGCTCTCTGATAATGGCTTGGCAAAGCAATGGAAGACAGCCCAAGTGCTTGGGCCTCTTGTACCCAAATAGGAGATCTTGATGAAACTACTAACTCTTGTGTGTGTGTGTGTGTGTGTGTGTGTGTGTGTGTGTGTGTGTGTGTGAATGTATTTTTCCCTCCCTTTCTTAGGTCTGATTTTCAAATAAATAAATCAGTTTTTAAAAATAGTTTGAGTTGAAATTAATATTTTTCAAAAGTTTAATAGCATTCAACATTGGAGCCATCCAGCCTGACCTTCGTGTTTTCTACGTCATCATCACTCAGGTTAGGCAGACTGTGTATATCCAAAAATCTAGCCACTTCTGGCTTCTCTAATTTGTTGGCTTTAGCTGTTTGGAGTAACTTGTGCAGATTCTCTGTGTATCTGTGGTGTCTGTTTTTTCCTGTTTCCTTTTCCTGATGTTTCTGATTTAGATCTTCTTGTTTGGTGTTGGGGAGGGCAGTGTAGTTGGGCAAATTGTGTGCTAATTATGTTTTTTTTTTTTTCAAAAAAACAGTTCTTCAATTAACTGATCTTATGTATGATTTGGGGTGTTCAATCATATTTATTTCTTCTCTGATTTTTAACTGTTTCTTTCTTCCTGTTAAGTTTGTTTGGTTTGTTGTATTGCCATGTCCTTGGGATGCTTTCATAGGTAATTTATTTTAAGTCTTTCTGATTTCTTGATATAGGCAATTATTAGCACTTACCTAATTAATTAACACTTAACTAATTAACAGTTAACACTGCTTTTGCTGTGTCCCACATGGTTTGATACACTGTGTAGTCATCTTCATTCATTTGTAGGAATATTTTGATTTCTCCTATAACCTGCTGCTCATACAGTAGTATATTATTTTATCTCCATATATTTTCATTTTTTCTAGAATTCCCAGATTTGTTCCATTTGTTCATAAAAGATAAATGATACGCTTACATTTTATTTTTTTTTAAATTTGGTAAGGCTTGCTTAAATGGCCTAGCTTTTGGTCTATTCTAGAGTAAGCTCCATACACTGCTAAAAAGAATGTATATTCTGTAACTGTATGATAAAATATTGTATATATTTCAACTTGGCCCATTTACTCATAGTACAGATTAGCTCTACCGATTTTCTTTCTAATTGATGGGTGGGGAACATATGCAGAGGGAGGGTTAGGTGGGAAGTATTACTATGCTCCTAAATCTGCATTGTGAAATTTGTTCACCTTGTAGAAGTAAATCAAGTTTCAAAAACAGCAAAAATTCAGGTGTATCATGTATTAATATCCTTACTTTAAGTGAGAAATCTAAAGAGTTTAAATATTCTTAAGTAACAGAGGTTAATTTTATCTACATAAACTTAGCCTTTCTGGACTCAAAACCAGTACATTAAAATCTTAACCATAGTTCTTCTGAAGGCAAAAGCTGTATCTACATTGTAAAGAAAGTGTTCAGTTGGACTTTAGAGAATGGCAGGACTGAGTGAAAATGAGGCAGGGAGTATATAAGAGCAAATCATGAGGAAAAGTCAAGGCATGGCAAGTGAATGGAACAGCCCTGACACAGCTGGAGTCCACTCACAGCTTGCAGGTCCCCAAAGTGATAAAGTCCAACATGAAATTGGCAACAGAATATGGGCAAGACTGGAGAGAGTCAGATAGCTACGGCATAATTAGCCTTCATCTTGTGTGCAAGATAGTGAGTTAACAAGTGCAAATATGAAAATGGTAAACTTAATGATCATTTATTGTAAGTCCTATTTTGCAGATGAGGAAAATATAATCTAATTTAAGTGACTCCTCAAAGTTCATAGTATCAATAGGACTGCAATTCGGTTTTCTGATTTTTTATTTTCAATGAGAGAGGTAAAGAAGTAGACTAAAAATGGAAGACTAGAACAGGGGAAAAGGAGAATCAAAGCTGAATCTCGGGTTTCAGGCCAGAATAACTTTGGAAATTATGACATCACTGTCCAACGGAAGGTATTCGTAAAAGTTATACTCTAACATGGATGATTACTCTAACATGATTCTTGTCACCTGGTATTCATATCTTTATGCAATTCCCTTTGCTTGAGCAAGGGGTGAATTCTTACAGAGAACAGTAGCATTTCTGTGATTAGATAATAGGAGGGCATAACTCATGAGCTGCTGGCAGAACTTTTCGCTTGAATGCCCTGTCTAAATATCAAATGGTAAAACTAATGGTCAGAGTACCCTTTAAGAACAAATAACATGTGCTCGCTTCGGCAGCACATATACTAAAATTGGAATGAAGAACAACAAACCAAGAAGGCATTCCTATATTAAAATGTGAAAATCATCAGTTTGGAATAATATTACTACAAATTTCCCAAACCATTTTCAAAAACACTATTTCACTTTCAATTTTTATAACTCTATTTTTCAAATTCTGTAGGCTTTTTATTCAAATATTCATTACTAATAAGAATTAATTTTAGTAGTCTGTTATACATGAAATTTTAATCATTAAAGGGAGAATTTCAATAAGTACTTTTATTCTACATGGTGATTTGGATTTTAGCACAGACAAAAACAGCAAAATGCAACTGACATTGTAGGACACAGTATTTTTTAAAACCATAGTCATTGTAATATATATATATAAGGTTTTTGTGAGTGAATAAATTTCTATTCTTAAAGTCAGTTATGTTTGATAATTTGTTGTGGTTACATCGAATTAATGTAACATCTAGCTGCTTGGGCGGTACCTCACAGGATCGCCGCCATAGGCAGTATTCAAGAAATCTCTCTGAGTATAACAGAAAGAGATGGAATAAAATAAACTCTGTATGAAAAATGTTACAACACTATGGCTACTGAGAGTACCTAGTTTTCACAGAAAAGATATAATGTGTAAAGAAACAACAAGCGTGATGCAGACCATAAGAGCTGTGGAAAGTCAGTAAGAAGAATCCATCCAAGAGAAAGGACAGTGAACAGTGAGCAACTGGACAGGACAGAGCTGATGCCACTGCCACCTGAGAGGCTTCACCCACTCAGCAGCACATCACAATGCGCAATGCAGACATAAGAACCACAAAGCATCGCTGTTGTTTAATGCACATGTACTCAAATTCATCCTCATATATTAATAAGATATAAGTATGCATTACCTTACATGTCTTATCTTTGGTTCAATAAATTTCCATAAAGGAAAATTTAACTTCATATAAAAATTAATTCCTAATATAGTATTTTTAAGTGGAATGCCTAGCAATCTTATATTGCTATATATTATATTATATTATATTATATTATATTATATTATATTATATTATATTATATTATATTATATTATATTATATTATTTATATTTCAGGATAGTTTTAAATTTGCAAAACAAGATTACAAAGGGTTCTTATATACCCTTACACCCATATTCTTGTATTATGTGTTCATTTTAGAATTACTCTAGAGTACAGATCGTGCTTCTCATCTTACATTGCTCAATTTTCAATTTGCATTGTTATTGTAAGGCCCTGTAATTTTAAAACTTCTTAAATGTCAGGGAGGAAAATGCTACTGACTCAACAGGATAGGACCAACCATGCTCTTCAAGATTCTGTTGGAAAAAAAAAAAAAAGATGTACCAACAAGCTTGTTCCTGCCTGGGACCCAACCCTCAAAACACTGTGCTAAGAGGATACAGGGTCAGAGCAGCTGTTGCAACATGTTTAACCCTACCATAATTTTGTAAACATCTTTCCTCACCAAGACTGAAAATGATCAAACACAATATGCAATATGCAAACACAATATGCACAACTGCATCCACCAAAATTCGTTAAAGAAATGCAGTGCAAAGGCTGTATCTGGCAAGTGCAAAATTTACATGGTAGTCTAACAGTTTGAACTTATACAATGCAAGCTTAAGGCAGAATTTCTTTATCTAAGGAAACCTCAACTTTTGTTCACAAACTTCTGACTGATTGGATGAGGCTCACCTATGTCATAACGAGTAAGCGATTTCATTTAAAGTCACATCTGCAAAAATACTTTCACAACTATATTTACAATAGTACTGATCAAGCCCCACAGTACCACATACTAGTCAAGTTAACACATAATATTTAACACATAATGTTAGTTAACACATAATATTTCCTTAAGGAAACCTAAATAAACCTCTAGAAGGCAGAGCCACCAAGCACTAAAACTTTAAATCCTTACATTTCTAACAACTCAATGCGTAAGTCAACTTTACACATCAATGCCATCCTTTAAATATAGAGCAGATACAATGAGACTTCACAAAAAGGCCTACCATTGTAGATATGATATTTAAGACACTACCTCCAGACTAGTGAAAGTTAATCCACAAACAAGTCCAAAAGCTCTGAAATAACCTCCCTTGCAGCTTATGTAAAGTCTTTATCGTTAGTTAGGATGGAGAAAGAACCTGCCTACTCTATTAGCTATAAGATTCATGAACATCTAGGAAGAATTTACACATTTTTTTTGCTGTAGAAAGTTAAACCATGGTAGCATTTTAGTATACGTAGGTTACCATCTGCAGCACTTGCATGTCCTTATATCTGCAGTTCTAAATTCCTCACACCTGCAAACTTTTCAACCCACACAGCATGTGCTACAACATGATTTCTTATAGTACTCTCTTGATGGAAGAGTTATGTTAATCAAGTACTTTTTTTCAAAAGGAGGAATCATCTAAATTAAATTGACAATTTCAGGATTTTTATAGACAGACTCCACTCCTGATAAATATGCTTACTGCATCACTGGAATTTCTTTCTGAATCAGTTTATTGGCTATAGATGCACTGTTTCATGATTATCTGCATCAGATTGAAATATCTAGTTATCATCTGAAAAACAGCAAAGAGTATATGGTATGTCATGATCAGGTTCCCTTCTTTTCAATTCTACTCTGCAGCATCTTCTACAGTTTTTAAAGCATTTAGAACTTTCCATTCTAGCTCTCCTTTTAAAAAGAATTAGTAGTGATGAACTTCAGTTTATTGCTCATCTGTAGATAACATCTTGTCAACTGAGGTTGTCACCTTATCACTTCACTCTGATATACATCTGTAGTGGGTTGAATTAAGTCTTCCAAGAAGATATACTTAAGCCTAACCTTTGGTATGTGTGAGTGTGACCTCATTTGGAAGGAAGGTCTTTGCAGATACAATCAAGTAAGGATGAAGTCGATTGGATTAGACTGGAGCTTAGGTCTAATAACAGATGTCCTCAAGAAGAGAGGAAGCTATGGAAACACACAGACACACACAGGGATTAAAGGAGGATAGAGGCAGAGATCGCAGTGTTACTGCTACAAGCCAAGGAAAACCAGAGAGAAGACTCTCAGTAGAGACAGGTTGCCCTGTCGACATCTTGAGATTGGACAACTGGCTTCCAGAACTTGCATGAATACATTTCTTTTGTTTCATATCACTGAGTTTGCTGTAATTCATAACAAGAGCCCAATGAAGTGAATGTGTATAAAAAATTATTCCCATAACCTTATGTGTATTCCACTAAGGAAAACCTTGGTTTTTCCCCTGTTGATGCCTAAATTAGAAACACTACCATTTATAAAGCTCTTTTTTCTTTAAAAATGTTTTTCCTTAAAAATGGGGCCTGGCACAATGGCTCACTTAGCTAATCCTCCTCCTCCTACAAGCTCTGGAATCATGTCCTGGCTGCTCCATTTCTCATCCAGCTCTTTATTGATGGCCTGAGAAAGCAGCAGAAAATTATCTAAAGCCATAGGACCCTGCACCCATATGGGCGACCTGACAGAGGCTCCTGGTTCCTGACTTCAGATCAGCTCTCACCATTGTGGCCACTTGGGGAGGGAACCAGTAGATGGAGGATCTTTGTCTCTCCTCTTAATAATGCTGCCTTACCAATAAAATTAAATGAATCCTTAAAGAAAAAGTCCTTTTATCTTTAGAGAAACACCATTTCATTTGATGATTTTTCATACTTTGTACTATCATTGTTGTCACTATTAATAACGTTGTTATTGTTTCCCTGTTACAGGTTTAGACACAGATCAGGAAGAACACACAATTATTAAGGAAAGATAAGAAGTAACATAAACCACTGATTTCAGACTGCATTCTGTGGGGCACCACTGAGACGAACAAAGGAGCCTACCATCCATTTTTGTGAAATATAATCAGAACCTATGTTTGGAAGATTTACCCTGGTGTCTTCTGATCTCAGATTCTTACTACAGGCTTATAGCACTGGACCATCACGGGTCTAATTATAACATTGTTTAGGATTTATCTGTGTATCTGCACTCAAATGTTTAGTTCTCCATTTAAACATCAATTAACGGCTCTATTTTTAAGGTTTCTTCATTTATTTGAAATAGAAAGAGAATTTGAGCGAGAAAGGAAGAATCAAATAGAGATCATGAATCCACTGATTTATTCTCCAAATGCCTGCAATCAGTAGGGCTAAGTCAGACCAAATCCAGGAGCATGGAGCTCTGTTTAGATCTCCCACACGGGTATTAGAAAATGAAATACTCTGACCATCAGTTGCCACCTCCCAGCAGGAAGCTGAATTGAAAGCAGATGCAGGATTCCAACCCAGGCACTCCAGTATACGACTCAAGTGTCACAAAGCAGGCTGAGCCTCCTGGACTACAAGGCTACTTCCAATGTTATATTTTAAATAAACAGATTTTACTTGAAATGCCTACACTTCAATTCTTAAATATGTAAAATAACAAAATGCTTTTCATTGTACACGTACACACACACAATATTTTGTTGAAAAACTGGTGTAATTCCTTGGTTTTGCATACTTTGAGTACCAGCATTTGACCTTAATGATTATGTTGTGCTTACCCAACTAAGGAATCAACTTCCAAGGCCTTCATTAAGATAGCCAAAAAGTTCATTTCCAATGAAAAAAAAGCACCACTCTGAAAAGAAATCTCAATTTAGAAGATATTGGAGTAGACATCACTGTGTAGGTACAGTTGGGGTTTAAAAAAAACGTAGAATTTTTCCTAAGCCAATTATGTCAATATATACATTCATTTGAAATTACATTGTATAAGCAAGCAGCTGATCCTTAAACCCTCCTGCATCTCTTCTCACTGATTAAAATCAAACTACTGTAGCCAAAACCACAGCTCCTATTCGGAATTGGCTCTGGAGACTTCACATTCTCCTGGGTGCTGCCCAGGCCCTCATCCATCGGCAAGCTGTGCTCCATTGTTACATTGCTGAGTACCAAGTTGATCTCAGAACTCTGCTTAGTGTATCACATACCAAATTGACCAAATTAGGCGATTCTTTCTGAAATCTTTCTTCCTTCCCAGATCACCAGCAATTTGCCTCTTTGCTACTCTCCAGTCTTATTCTCTTCCTAACCGAACACTCAGTTGCCTGCTCACTACAATAGTCATCTTTACAGCTGGTGTGAAGAAAGGACAGGATATGTAAATGCTGTGGAAGACAGTAATATTTGTTTACACTTTGTGTTCCTTCCTCTCTGCATCTGCCGTGGCTTTCCTGACACTGGGCTTGGTGACTTGAACTGCTTTGGCCAGAACACTAGCAGAGTGACATAAGATGTACGAGCCCCCAGTAGTCTAGTATCCACCATAAGAAGAGCATACCTGGGGTGGGAGATGATCAGATTATCCCAAAGTTTGCTTTTAGATCAGATCTAAACTTAATCTGCAGCCTAGAGCCAAGCTCAAAGAACCCTAATGATGCCCAACTGAGCAACCTTGAGACCACAGAATAAAAAACATTATATAAGCCAATGGGATGTTGGGTGCTATGTGTTACAAAGCACTCTTACAGTAAAAGCTAGAAAAATCAAATCATGGAAAACAGGAAGATCATTCTTGAATATGGATCAAGATGAAAACAAATCTTCACAGACATGTAACATGATAAAAACAATCCAGCAAAGCAACATTAAGACTATTGAAAGTAGCAGCACTAACCTGTTGTCTAAATTCTGTTTTAGTCTACCTGCACACATAAAGTAGTAGATTAAAACTACAAAACTTGTCAACTTCATCACAAAACCAGGCAAGTGTCAACTAATTTCCTACCAGCCATGGAAGAAGGCACTATGGGATTGGAGGTGTCCCCAATAATGCCTGAAGCACAATAATTAAAGTGCCATGGCCATATGCAGGGACAGAGCAATTTGCTTAACTTTTAATTCTCTCTTAATCCACAGCAGTTTTGGATATAAGCTGTTTTTTTCCCTGTGTGTTGTCCATTTCACATTCTTTGTTTTTTCTCTTTTCAGAGAGAATTATCTTCCTCCACTGGATCACATCTATGGAAATGTTAATCAGAGGCTCTATCTTCCCTTAGCCAAATTGGAAGAAACACATATGTTTTCCCAAAATGTGAATCATGAGCAATGTGATGCAAATACTGAAAATAGCTGGAGAAAATTAATTTGAGAACTCAGCCTGGACAAGAACAGAGACATGTCTGCCCCCAGTGCCATCTGGAGTGCCTGGGGCTTGTCTGCTCTAAGCCTAGTGATTCAGTCTTCTCTCCAATCCCAAGTATTCACTGCCACCTTCCAAGAAACACCCTTTTATTCTAAATGAGTAGAAGTGGCATCTGTCGCTTACAACTGAAGGATCTGAACTGACACCAGGAGAAAACACAGGAGAGGGGAGAAGCAGATACTCTGCTAGGTAAGAGACAAACAGCCCCGGGTCAGCCTCACTGTCCAGATTTGTGCTTACTGATGAGATCCAAAAGTAAAGCATCAATGACCATGCTTAACCCATGGAATGACAAGCTAGGAAAGCAAGCCAATGCATACCTGTACACAGTGTACAAACGTTTGTGTTTTAGAATATAAGCTTCTCAAGACACACTCTGGTGGTCAAATTATCATTCGAGCAGAACTTACTCATAAATCAACTCAGAAATATCTTGCACAATGGCAGCTTTTTCCATAGAGACTTGCAATCACCACCTCACTTGAGATCTAGACAATCCAAGAGACTTTCCAATGTGGAAAATAATAAAACAGGACGTGTATAAACCAAGAGGGGATTAAGAAATCAAATGAGAATCTTGTGAAGTCTTCCCACATAACTGCTTTGTAGATTTCTAAAGCTTCATAATAAAATTTTTTATATTGACCTGAGTGTCACTCTATGTCAATTCTGTATCCTTAAGACATTTTTTTAATTTAGTTGCATAACTCAGAAAATATTATTCTATAAATATTTTCATTATGAACTTCTTATATCTAAACTATTCGTTCTCTTCATTTTACCAACTCTGTTAATACAGAAACATTTCAAAAAAGGGCTTAAAGAAGCCAACCTGACCTACCATTCACTACAGCCTTGAGTATACAGGGCGCTCAGGATACCAAGCTCAAGTGACTCCACACTACCCTGTTTTCAGAAACGCTACCATCTTCACAACCCAGGTCTCTGGCCATCAATCTCCAGCTGCACAAACACTGCACGTGCATCTTTAATTTTCTTGACTAACTTATCAACAGCCCCATTAATATTCTAAATTATCCTCTCTGGAAGACAAATGGCTTCACCATTTGTCTTCTTTAAACATTTTCTAGTCACAAAACATGAGCTCAAATTCTGTGCTATGAGGTTTAAGGATATAATCTGTCTTCTACTCTCCAGTCAAAACTGGGCCCACCTCTATTTTCAAGGCTAATGATCACATGAGACAAGTACCTGTGTGTCTCCATGGGCCCATGTATTCTCTAAGCAAGTATTTTTGGATTTCCTACTATATCCAGGTAAGCTTAAAGATCCTAGAAATGCAAACTAAACAAAAAGCTTCACCCTCATAAAGCTTATAATTGTGGTAGATATAAAACTAACATTGTACAGGTTATCAACTTAAAATTCTAATATGTCAAATGATTAGTACTTAGAAAAAATAAATGCTGTGAAACTGGACTGTAATAAAAATGCAGTACTGTGGCAAAGCGAGTTGGTCTTCAGCCTGCAGTAATAGTTTCCCATGTTGGAATTGGTTCATATCCCAGCTGTTTCACTTATTTTTTTTAACATTTTAAAATTTTTATTGGAAAGGGAAACATACAGAGAGAAGAACATACAGAGAGAAAAATCTTCCATTCACTGGTTCATTCATCAAGGAGCCACAGAGGTAGGAGCTAAGCCAATTAGAAGCCAGGAGCCCTCTCCAGGTCTCCCATGTGGGTATAAGGTTCCAAGGCTTTGCCCCATCCTCTGTTTTCCCAAACCACAAGCAGGGATCTGGATAGGAACTGGAGCAGCCAGGACATGAACTGGTGCCCATATGTGATCCCAGCACAAGCAAAGCAAAACCTTTAGCCATTAAGCTACTGCACTGCACTAGACCCAGCTGCTCCACTTCTGGTGCAGCTCCCTGCTTGTGGCCTGAAAGGGCTGTGGAGGATGGTTCAAGCCCTTGGGCCCCTGCACCCATGGGAGAGTTCTAGAGGAAGCTTCTGGCTCCTGACTTCATGTCTGTTCGGCTCCGGTCATTGCTGCCTTTTGGGGAGATAGCCAGGGAATAGAGGACCTCTCCCTCTGTGTTTCTCTTTCTCTGACTCTGCCATTCAAATAAAAACTAAATAAATCTTTTAAAATGTGCTAAATCCCAGAAGCAGGAGCGTGCAGTTGGGTTTGAAAGGACTGCACTCCAATTTATTTGCTAATATCATTTTCCCTTATAATTCTTTACCAGTCTCTGTTTAAAACCAGCCCTCATATGTATCAGTAATGCTGCAAATATAGTTTTGCCAAACTCTGTGCTATGCTTCTATCAAACTGATGGTTAAGAATGTTATGCTACTATAGTTTTAATGATCCATGATTACTCTAAATTCACTGTATACAGGTCAAATAGTCATTTTTTAATAAATTGTTTGTAGCCTTTGCCTGCATTTCCACTAATTTTTTTGCTTTTTACTTGCTGAACACCTTATTAATCGGAGCATTAAGTCCTTGACTTCAATGTGAATTTAAGATATGCGATCTCAAAAATGAAGCAGAGACAGGGGAAACTGGAAGGAGGGAAAAAGAATACTATATTCTCAGAACTTTGTCTATGAACAGTATGTATTTTAAAAAACTGGGAAAACTTTTTTTAAAACTGAAGAAGCAGAACCATCATGCAAGAATCCTATCGCAATTGTTATTCTAAAGTCCATCCCTTCTGACAAAGTCACCCCATTCTCACAAAACCAATGAATCTGAATTCTGTCCAGTGCAGATACCCTCCTTGAAGTATACTTCTACACTGCTGAGAGTCTGCTGCCATCTTCCTCTGGATATCTCCCAGCAAATTCATGAGCAACAAATAAGAATCCAAATGTATCATCTTTTTACCCACATCGGCTCCTCTTCCTGTCCCCACCACTTCAGTCACCCAAGTTGGAAACCACTGGTATATCTAAGGCCACCTCCCATGTCCTGGCATTCTACATCTAGTGTGTTATGCAGCATAAATATGCTGCTTATGGATGTTGGCACATACAGGAGCTTAACACCAAAGACCTTAGCCTATATTCACATCAGTCTGACTGCCAGCTGTCATGATGCATTTTAGACCTTGCCCACAACCCAACTTAGAAAAGGTGGCACTTTAGAACTATTGTTAATAAAGCCCAGCCCACATTGCTACATTCACCTCTTACCATTTAAATGCAAACTGCCACCACCATAGCTAATAGCCCATTAAGATATATGCCCAATAATAAAATTGTTTTCATAGCTTCTTCTCTTTTTGGCAATTTGATGGGGAATATTAGGAATATCAGGCTATAAATTTTAAGGAATTCATTGACAGATTATTAAAAACACATTTAGGAACAGCATTGTTCAATCAAAAAAATCAAGTCACATAGATTTTATATAGCAGACACTGTAAAATGAATATTTTTCTATAGATAACTTGATCACTTGGGCTGTAATACATCTTACACCTCAGTAAAATTAATACTTCACAGTATCTCTTGTTTTCTTAGAGATATGTTTATTTGAAAAGTAGATGGACACAGGGACATTGAGAAAAACACAGAAAATGAGATCTTCTACCTACTAGTTCTCTGCTTAAATGTTCACAACAGCTAGGACCGAGTCAAGCCAGGCCCTAGATCTCCATGACGACCTTCCACATGTATGTCAGGTATACCATACTCAATCCATTTGCTGCCTTTTAGGTACATTAGCAGGAAGCTGCATTGGAAATAGAGTAACCAAAACGTAAATGAGGCACCCTAATATAGGATGTGGTAGCTTAACCGGCTGCACCCTGACTATTGCCCCCAAATCGCTGATGTTACAGAGACCTGATGTAGGAAATACGAAAAGTACATAATGGCTTTCTACCTTTAGGCAAAGAACTCAAGGGGAAAGAAGAGGAAAAGCTTAGAACTGTGTTGTCAGCATTCTCTCAGTGCAATCTCTTGGTATGTGTACCCCAATCAGACTGTCCAATTTTCTCTTCACTGCTTACTGCTATATAGCAACAAAATTCTACCAAGGGTTCGACCCAAACTGGATGAATGATTACAAGATATTTTGGCCAAGATTCTCAGTTTTATTTTCAAAACTGATGTTGAATTATCAATGAGAGTCTGATCTCTAAGTAGTCCTTCATACCTTTTTAAAATGATTTATTTTTCACTGTTATTTGAAAGACACAGTGAGAGAGAAGGGAGAGGCAGAGAACAAACTTGTGAGAATGCCTCCATTCTCTGACTCACTCCTCATAGGCTTGTCCCAGTCAGAGCTGAGTTAGGGATGAAATATGGGAGTTAAGAATGTGGTCCAGATCTCCCCTGTGAGTGGCAGGGACCTAATGATTTTGAGACATCACCACTGACTCCCAGTGGGGGCACTGGCAAGAAGCTGCAGTTGGGAGAATGGAATTGAATCCAAATACTTCGGATTAACCGCTGTACTAAATTGTCACCCTAAGTGGAGCAGGAGGGGAGGGCGAGTTATGGGACTCAGCATTTTTTTATCTGTAAAATGAGATTACTTTATGACTTTAACAAATGTCTGAATAAGAGGACTTTATTCTCTGTGTTAGTTAATCCTCAATTATCTGTACATTTCTCTTATTCTGGCCCTGCTAATTTCCTTCCAGATTTCATGTAATGTTTATGATGAGTGAGTGGGACAATGTACAGCTAACGGCTTTAAAAGGTATAAAGGAGAGGGTTGGCATTGTTGTACAGCAGTTAAAGGTGCCCCCTTGCAACTCTGGCAGCCCATTACAGCGTACTGCTTCATGTTCCCACGGTTCTGCTTCTGATCCTGTCCCAAGTTAAGGAACCCGGAAAAGCAGCAGCAGATGGCCTTGGTTCTTGGGCCCTGCCACTTGCATGTGAGACCCAGATGCAGTTTCAGGTTCCTGGTGCTGGCCTGGTTCAGTCAGCAAGGGGGGAGAGGCAATGGATAGAAGATCTCTCTCCCTTCCTTCCTTCCTTCCTTGCTTGCTTGCTTGCTTGCTTTCTCTCACTCACACACACTCACTCTATCCCATTGCCTCTGAAATAAACACAGCTAAAAAACAAACAAACAAAAAAACACAGACCTACACTGTGCACTATTACAATCCTGCTTAACAAATGAAAACAAACTGAGGCATGAAGGAGCAGAAAGCCTACTTAACAGCAAAGGCAAACATCACCCTTGGTCTAAAACTTTTTTTCCATTTCTACACATTACCTTTCAGTCAAAGTTTAAACCACACCTCTGAGAGCTACAGAAGAGGCTAAAACTCCTCTACCCTGTCATGAAATTTGACTTGCTTCTGTAAAGCAGGATTTAGGAAAGTCTTACTTAAAAATATCACCCAGCTACAAATGAAAAACCTTCCCAACAGGGAAAAGATGGAACATCTACCTTCCTTTGGCTTAATAGAACACTACAGAGCTGCTGTCTGCTTGGATAAATGCTATTTGGGTTCTCTTGATTTCTGAATGAGTTCTTAGTATCAGTCTCTTGAGCTCATTCTCTCTCTCTCCTCTCTTGGTATTGTCATTGTCTCCTTGCCCAGAATTTTATGTGTAATCATCTGTTCCACTATTGGCTTTTCTGAAACCAATCTTCCTTGTCTTTTGTAATTATGTAAAGCTGTTCTCTTTGCAGGCCACACACTGTAGATATCTAAAACCTGGAGAGAAAACACCCTAATTATAATTATAATGGATTTCAAATTCCAATTATTCAGGTTGGAGAAAAAACATGCAGTGAGATTTCATTACCCATTCTCTCTAAAACTTAAGGAAAAAAATAGTACTTGAACTTATATCTGCTGGAGTAAAGTCTTTAATTTAAAAAAATTCTTAATTACTTCTTCAGAATTTTTAAAATGTAATTCTATTTTTAGGTCTCTCTCTCTGAGTTAAAGAAAATTGCAATCTTTTGGTCTTGTCACACAAACATAAGTAAAACCAAGCTGCTCCCTAAATCAACCAATACACCTTGTTCCCCTGGGACAGACCAAACTTCAAAACTGGCAACCATTTTGAAATTCTGAACCCCAGTAGTGCAAAGCTGATTATTATGCAGGTCTTACACTAATCTAATTAAGTAAAATGGGAATCCAATTTCAAGCATTGTTGTACACATTTGCATATGACACAAGTAGTCAAAAATCTGTCTGAAGTAAATGAAGCACATGCACAGTCCCCTTATCAATGTGAATTTGGCTTTTCTTCTCAGCCCCATTTTGAAATATTACATTTCTCAACATGTGCAAACCACTCATGGCCCAAATGCCGTTGCTAATAGCTGCTTGCTTTAGTGTTGCCATCTCATTCCTGGAGCATTAGCAAGGAGTGGGCATAATTCAAGCCTGTATTTCTAAGCGAAAAGATCTTCTGGGAATTTCTTAAGGAAAAGAGAAGCAAATGGATTCTGAATTTACTGCCAACTCAATTCCTCTTGGACTTCAAGAGGATGTGGGCAGCGTGAGATTTTTTTTCACATATTCATAGTGTAGGCACCAAAAAGGAATTTTACTTTGCAATGGACTTCTCAGAATTACAAGGCACCTTTTTTTCTTTGAAAGTGAAGAGAACTGTGAAAATTAAACAACAGGAAGCATGAGAGCTGGCCACAGATTTCCTTGTGTTATAGCTTGAATAAGATTTGGTTCCCCAACTCAAGCACATATATAATCCCCTGTGATTAATCATTTTTATAGGGAGAAGACTCCACCATGTCCATCCTCCAACTTCACTAGACAGCAGAAGCAATGGAGCCCATCCAATCTAGAACCTCCAAAACTGTAAGCCAAAGAAAAATCTCTATCATAAGCAGCTATTCTTGGGCATTCTTTTCATAGAAGAATTTTCAATCAATTATCAACATCCACTTCAATGCAACAACCTGAGCTCTATATATGAGAGTGTAGCCCAATGTAAAAAAAACATGGAAGTGAAGTCCTTGCCACAGATTTCCTCAAAACACTGAGAGATGTTTCAGTATTGAATCTAGTCGGATTAATTTGACATTAAAAATAGTCTGATTAGGGCCCAGCACGGTAGCCTAATTGTTACCTAGCATAGGTAACAAGCCTAAGAGCATACTTGCCTTCTATGTGCCTGGATCTCATATAGGCACTGGTTAGTGTCCTGGCTGTTCCACTTCCAATCAAGCTCCCTGCTTGTAACATGGGAAAATAGCAGAGGATGGCCAAGGCCTTGGGACCTTGCACTCACATGGGAGATCCAGAAGAAGCTCCTGGCTTCTGGCTTTGGATCAGCTCAGCTCTGGCCATTGTGGCCACTTGGGAAGTGAATCAGCAGACAGAAGAGCTTTCGCTCTGTCTCTCCTTCTCTCTGCAAATCTGTAATTTCAATAAAAATGAATAAATCTTTTTTTTTTAAAAAAATGGTCTGGTTAAATAAAATGGGACTGGAACAGAAGTGGGAAATGTTGCACTCACATTGTCTCTGTATTTTGTGATTTACCAATAGTTTCTACCAAAAGGAAAGTAAGTGTGAAGGAAATGTGTAAGGAGAGAGAATAATGGGAGCATACACAATAAACAGCAAGCCTTAATAGAAAGCCATCATGCCAGGCAAAATATTGATTGCTTTTATACTAGGAGAGAATTCCAAATGAAAGTCCAGAGATTCACATTAGCATTTGAGGTGAAGTATTCAGCATAGTATCTCAAACGGTAATTAGAGGAGCTTTTGTGTAAGAGTCAATAGCACAGCTTAGTGGACGTTTGATTATATTCCAAGCACTCATGAAGGCACATGGTTGACTAAGATATAACCTTTATTCCCCTGAATTATTCACACCTGGACTAGCCCCAGAGAGTAGATAAACCAGGATAATCCCTTTGCCTTGAGGTCAACATCTACACTGAAAAACTTCATACAAAATCTCACCAATTCTGCAATTTCATTTTTTAAACCTTCTCACGTACTTATGTATTATGCTAATTGGTAGGAGTTAGATAACAAAAGACTCTTGTAGAAGAATCTGTGTCTTGATATCTTCAATTGTTTTAAGCAAAGTTCAATGTTTGAATAAATACTTTTTAAAGAAAATAGCTAACAATAAAAAAGTATTGCTTAAAGATACAAACTTCCATCCTTTATTTCAAAATATTTATAAGGGCAAGCATTAAGTAGGTGGCTAACATGCCATGTGAAATGTCCACATCCCATTTCAGCGTACCTGCTCTCCTGTTCTCGGCCTCACCCACGGTTCTAGTTTCCTGTGCCTATGTACCCTGGGAGGGCACATTTTGGGTGCTTACTGTTCATATTGCACAGCCTGATTGACTTCCCTAATCTTGGCTTCAGCCTGGCCTAACCTTAGCTATTGTGATTGTTTGGGAAGTAAACAACAGACTGAGAATGGCTCTGTCTCTCCAACCTGCTACCCATCAAATAAGTAAATTAAAAATACGCATATAAAGCTGTGTCTGTCTCTTAAATATTTCTCTCACTGCCTATAAAATGAGGCTAGCATGATATATGACTGCCCATAGTTATCTCATAAGGCTTCAGGATGTTCAAAAAATTAAAATGTGTGAGATATATCTATAAAGCACCATGTTAATACTTGCAGTTATATTATCCTCAAAAGTTAAGGTTGCCAAGAAGGTGAATTCAGTTCTCATTCACAGATCTGCAGAAAACATGTGTATGAGAAAGAGCTACAGAAAGCTCAAGCAAAACTATTCAGATTTATCAAAAGACCAAAAGACTAATCAGCACAAGGGAACGAGGAAGACTACACAGTGGACCAGAATCAACACAATTGGGATGTTGCCCTACCTCCATAACCAGGACTGTGATTTGGGAGAGTGGAATGATTCATGGTTCATGCCTCATTAATCATCTCTCAATGTGTTCTGAGCTTCTCCTGTGATAAGCCTGCTTTATGTAAGAGAAACAATTTCCCCTAAAATTATATTCAGAAAATTAAATAGTCTACAATATTCAACTTCAGAATGTGGATTTGTGACAAGACCAAAAGAACTCATTGGAGAGTTAGTGGGCTAAAATAAATGAATTGTTCACTGTTAAACAAGGGACTTCAGGAAACAATTTCAGTTCATTTAGAAAAGGCTCATCTCCCAATAAGAAAAAAATAATAATAATTAACTCAAAATCCTACAGTATTGGAAAGGGCATCTGGCACAATTGAGTCTCTTTGGGCCACCCAAATTGCATATTGGAGTGCCTGGGTTCAAACCCCAGCTCCCCACCTTCCACTCTGTGCTCCTAAAGTATACCTAAGAAGGAAGCAAGAGTTCAAGCATGCTGGCTTCAACCTGACCAAGCCCTGCACTTTGCAAACATTTAGAGAATGAACAAGATGGAGCATCTCTCTCTCTCTCTCTCCATCTCTCTCTCTCTCTCTCTCCATCTCTCTCTCTCTCTCTCTCTGCCTTTTGGATAGACTAAAGATCAATTTAAAAAACTGCATATTCTGTGATATTTGCTCTAATTCCTTGCTACTTACCACCTGTATATGCTTGCAGTTATTTTAAACGAGCAGCTCATTGTGCCATCACAGTGACTTTTAAAGAAGACTGTACATGAATCTATAACATGTTTCATGCCTTAGTAGACAACCAGAAATTAGAAACATAAGAGCAAACAGAGCTAAAATGCAAAACTTTTTGCATAATCTAGAATGGGCATGAAATATTCTTACTACATAAAAAAAATGATGTGTGTGAGTAGCTATGTAACAAGGTTCAGTGCAAGGAATAGAAAACACAAACCTTATGCATTTCAAAAAGAACATAGCTTAAGAGGGAGTTATTTTCAAAGTTACTGAAAGGGATCAAGAAAACAAAGTCAGAGTTGTACTGTCTTGGATTCCTTGCTTCAAAGTCACAGTTGTGACCAGAAGCTACTGAACTAATGCTGGGAACATTTGCCTCACAGTCACGTGCTGCTGGCTGGAGACTCAACTGTGCTACATGACTGATGTGCCACCTTGGGAGTCAGCTTGTAACAGATACCTCTGTACAAACACACCCTCCACCTCTCACCTTCCAACCCCATGCATGTACATCTACTTGCTGAGCACAGACTGTATCATCACGTAGGTTAAGCAGAAGTCCAAGAAATGAAGCTGTTTGCCTTCCAGGCCATCTATGATATATTGGTTGGGGGAGTAAAAAAGTAAATGCTAAGTATGATATACTGCATATGGCCTAGAATTATATATGCAGAGCAGTATTCTAAGCATTTGGAGAGATCAAAAAGTATTTGACAGAAAACTTTTTCTTAGAAGACATTTATTCTAACCAAAACAAGAAATATACTGTGAAAAGTTAATACCAGTGAAAGAAAATTATTAGTATTCAGCACAACAAATGAGTATTTAAGGGGTTGAGTATAAAGTTGCATGGATATAGAACATAGTAAGAAAAATGGCTTTGTGTTAGATACAAGACAAGCCACTTGCCTCTCCTTATTAGTGTCTAAATTATTTCAGTAATGAAGGTAGCATCGCTAGTGCAAGAGGGATTGCATGGAGATTTGAAACTCCTCCAGGGTCAAAACAGACTCATCTTCAAATAGATCCACCTAACTCTCAAAACAGATGAAAGTTTCAATAGCAAGTGATTATAAAAATACACGCCATTATTACAAAGTAAACTCTCCTCTTCCACTTGGCTTATAAGGTGATCACATTGTGGAAAACACTAAAATATAGACAATAAACATGTAAGAAAAATGGAAATAAGTGAAGATGGACTAGTGGTCTCAAAGGAGAAAGTCCAAGGAAAAACATCTATGACAGGCCTCAGGAGAGAGAACAGGTCCGCTGGTTACGGTAGGCATCAGCTAGAAGGACAGGCCAACGGCCCTGTAAGACCATACAATCTGCAGCCTCACTTAGGAGAAAACTCAAATGATGTCTGGTTGGTGAATCTCTTATAGTTTGACATTGTCTTTTGTTTAAGGTACAAGAGGCCCATCTGCAGGGACACTCGCGGTCCAGTCAGAAACAGTTCCTAATAAGTACCATCACCACACAGTGGGTAACTGTAGTTCACAATGTATCATACACTATGTAAGGAACTGGAAGTGAATGGTTGGAAGGCTGCAAACACAAAGAAAAGAAACTGAAATACTTGATGAGCGACTTAATCAGTCTATGTTGTCTGTGCTTGACATACTGCACTATCCCTTAAAAAATATGCCAGCATCATATTTGATAAAAACCTTAAAGTAACATTTACAAAATACGTAAAAAACACAAAATAGGTAATGGAGACCCAAAAAGAAAGGCTTATGAGCTGGAGGCCATAGCTGTTACACCATAGCTTAGTTGAAATAATATGTAACAATTCAATTTCTGTTAAAAGTAAGATTATTTAGAACATGGCAAAATGTCTTTCAGTTTTAGGTAGCTATTTCTTGGTTTGTGGGAATCATAATTTTTGAATCAGTACTCTGTAATATGAATGCATCTGTTTCAGAATCAAATGCAAAAAAATCTGTTCTTCAGTAGTCAAATCTGTTTTCATGACTTCTTTCAGTTCTCTTTCTTAAAAGGGGAGGAGGAGGCCCGGCACGATGGAGCAGTGGTTAGGGTCCTCGCCTTGCACGCCCGGGATCCCATATGGGCACTGGTTCTAATCCCGGCAGCCCCGCTTCCCATCCAGCTCCCTGCCTGTGGCCTGGGAGGGCAGTCGAGGACGGCCCAAAGCTTTGGGACCCTGCACCCACGTGGGAGACCCAGAAGAGGCTCCTGGCTTCAGATCAGCATAGCATTCAGCCGTTGTGCTCACTTGGGGAGTGAATCATCGGACGGAAGATCTTCCCCTCTGTCTCTCCTCTCTGTATATCCACCTTTCCAATAAAAATGAAATAAATCTTTAAAAATAAAGGGGGGGGGGAGGAGGGCTAGTACCATTATGGCATAGTGGGCTGAGCCAAGCCATGACATCTGACAAGCATCATACATATATACTGATGGGGGATTCAGCTGTTCCACTTCCAATCCAGCTCCCTGCTAATGCTGTTGGAAAAACAGTTGAAAAAGGCTGAAGGGGTTGGCCACCTGCATCCATGTGGGAGACTCAGAAGAGGCTTTGGACTCACAACCTCAGCATGGCACAGCCTTGGCCATTGCTGAATGAACCAGCAGATGAAGAACTTTCTACGTTTCTCCCTCTCTGTGTGACCTGCCTTACAAATAAGTAATAAATAAATCGTTAAAGAGAGAGAGAGAGAGTGAGATCTTTTAGAATATCTCTCTTCCAGGATTTCGTTCCTTTTTGCTCTTGGTCCATTTTTCAAAAATCAACTGTGATATCAAGAAATAATGTTTCCAGAAAATACCATCCATACTAGAATTGTGTGATTCATTAATTTTGAAGCAAAACCACTACAGACTATTTTTTAAAGGGCTTGACTAGTTCACAGTACTTAAGTACACTTCAATCTCACAAATGTTTTCTGAGTTCTTGTTGCACAGCAGACACCAAGGTAGGCCATACTGACATTGATTTGTGCAAAACATAACTACAATCCTCAGAGACTACTTCTCTGATTCTGTGATAGATAAGAAAGAAAGAAAGAAAGAAAGAAAGAAAGAAAGAAAGAAAGAAAGAAAGAAAGAAAGAAAGAAAGAAAAGAAAAGAGAAGAGAAGAGAAGAAAAGAAAAGAAAAGAAAAGAAAAGAAAAAAGAAAAGGAAAGAAAAGAAAAAAGAAAAAAGAAAGGAAAGAAGGGAGGGAGGGAGGCAGGGAAAGGCGTATGGGGCATGAGGGAAGAGAAAAGAGGAGAATTCATAAGATGAATTAATTATAATTTGGTGGAATAAATTCCATTGTGGGCAATTGCCTAAGTTCAAGGGAGTTCCTACAAGGGATATGATTCTAGTCAAAAAGAATTTCCTAGAAAAAAATAATAAAACCTATTCAGTCAGGATAGCATTTCCAATGACTGGTTTCTTCCCATTAGGAACTAGGCAAATAATTCACTGAGAAGTTGTCACAGATTATTTTGTCCTGATAACTGATTGTGAAATTTACATACAGGTAAATTATTGAGGAAGACCCTTGGATCAACATTTGTAAGACAGTGAAGGGAGCAGAAGTGGACCAAAGGTGAAAATGAAATGTGAGGCACTACAAGAGGTAGCAGTTGATCCCAGAGGGAACTCGAAAGTTAAGATGTGCTCCTTTGAGGCGAAGGGACCATGCATCTGTCATTGGATACAGGCAGCACCTAAGGAGGGACCCAAACCTAGGTGAGGTGGTGCACCTGTGAGTGCTCCTGTGGGCAGCCTGCCCACATTTGCAGAAGCTGGGAGAATGAGTATTCCATGGAGACAAAGGATCAAGGCAAGTGTACCACAGAATTCACCCCATGTGCAAAAACTCCCATCTAGCAGATTACTTTTTGGGCTCATTGAAAATTCCCTGTCTTTCTCCATGATAACGTTGGTGCATGGATAATCCACTTGTCGGCAAGAGTCAGATATTCCATCAAAGCGGAGTGTGTACTTGGTTCCACATTTCCAAGAGCCAATCTCACTCCCACACTTCAGGCCTTTCTACCAAATGGATGGTTTGGCCTCACTGCAAGTTCAGAAAGGGGCTTGGTTGAAGAGAGCCACTGTTCCTGCAGTTAAACTTGCCATCCAAGTGTGAAAATGTGATTCATCAGATAATTAGAATTAAGAATAATAAACTAATGTGACTAATGTTGGAGATAAATATAACAAATTTTGTATCCATATCAGGGTTAACTCTGTTCAAGCCAGGCAGTTTTGGGATTTGACATTGTTTTGGTAACTGCCTTTCAAGGACTAATTTCAAAGCCCATATATACATATTTATGGGAGAAATATGATAATTTGATAGGGAGAACTTAGGGCCTAATAAAAATACATCCAAATTCAAGCATTCATAATATTAGCTATTTTGCTTTGGCCAAATTATTAAATCTTTCTGAGTGTCCTTTTTTTTTCTTTCTACAAGATTGAAATAATAACCACTTTCAAGGGCCATTGTAAGAAATTAATGAGAATATGGACATAAGATTCTGAACATAATAGATGCTCAGTTTTCTCATTGTTCCATTCCTCAGTTATTGGGAAGACTTAGAAAAAGAAAATATACTATGAGTATGAGACTTTTTCTCTATTTTTCCCTTCAGAACAGTTTTACACTTACAGAATTTTTGCGATGATAGTAGAGATAACTTCCACGTGTGTCTTACACTCAGTTCCTTCTATTGTCAGTATCTTGCATTTCTAAGATATATTTGGCTCCGTGAAAGAACCAAGCATTATTGACTGAAATTCATTATCTATCCAAATATCCTCAAATTCTCCTAAATATTCTTTTTGTGTTTCAAGGGTTTTTCTTTCTTTTTTATTTGACAGACCAAGACAGAGACAGATGGCAGACAGAGCTCCCCTCCCCTGGCCCATTCTGCAACGTGTCCACAGCAGTTACAGTTGGGATACGCCAAAACCAGGAGTTAGGAACACAATCCAAGTCTCCCACCTGGAAGCCTGATAGGAGCCCGGGGATTGTAATAGGAAACCCATTACTTGAGTGGTCACTGATGCCTCCTGTGGTGTCCCTGGATAGGAAGCTCGAGGCAGGGCTGAGCATTGGGAATGAAACCCGAATACTTTTATATAAGATG
Source organism: Ochotona curzoniae (assembly GCF_017591425.1). Taxonomy (NCBI): domain Eukaryota; kingdom Metazoa; phylum Chordata; class Mammalia; order Lagomorpha; family Ochotonidae; genus Ochotona; species Ochotona curzoniae. Next base: position 68,281,677 of record NW_024466599.1, read on the forward strand.
TCAGTATCTAACCAATAAGCTAAATGCCCACTGCCCTACCCAGGTCTACCTATATCAAATAGCACATCATTTCAAATTAAACTAAACAATTAGACATTTTTTCAAAATATACTATCAATATAAATTTTCAATGCAGAACTGTCAATATAAACAAACAGTATATTGTGTGGTTTATAAATTGATCTTGCCTGAAATTTCTTTTAAAAAAAAATGTTATTAGCCCCAACAGCATCCTGAAAACAGTTTGTTCACAAACTAACTATACTAGCAGGCAGCACATTTTTAAAATAGAGAATTGCTTTGTGAACAAGCTTTAGCTTCCAAGCAACCTACCTCATCATTCTCACCTTCACACCTTACTGATGTAATTGTCTTTGAAACTCAAGTAACAGTTTTGACCCAAAATATGGGAGTCATCAAAAAGTAATTTGAGAAATTGGAATCCCAATTGGAACAACATTTGCATTTAATGATGTAAACAGATCTTTCAGAGAGAAAATATTTTAATGAAGGGCATCTGAACTCTACATAAATTGTTCATCTTTTATTAAAAATTTCAATGAAATAAACTTAAACTTTAAATACCACAAATCTTGCTAGTAGTGATGGTTATATCCTAAGAGACTTCTCCATGAATATTTGGTTTGAGGTTACAGTAGGCTGTGGGTTTCATAGGATGTTTATGGGGTTGTTTTGACTTAATAACAATATGTCCCTTCTGCTGAGACCATGTTTTGAAAGCCATTCTCACAGGTCCTCATTTGCCCCCTTGCATAGTTAATGTGGCCTCAATATAGAATATGCATGCTACTGGTTAAGAGTCTGAAGTATTCAAATCACCCAAGCATGTTATAGCTAAGGATTAACAAAATCTCCCTCTGTGCCCTAGAGTAATTAAAATATGCATTTGTGGGCAGAGCTGAGAATTGGGAATACACCTGAAATTTCATGAAGACTCATTAAACCATCAAAGATAATCCTAAGCAAAACATACTTCTGTGTTTATTCCCTTGATTGCTACATGAAAATAGGACTGCTTGCTTGCCCACACAAAATTAAATTTGTTGCATTCCCACTTTTGAAGGAAAGAATGCATAGCTCCTTTTGGATGACATTGCTTTTAAATTATAAGTCCCACGCCTCCATGTTGCAAAAATGTAATAGTCCTCAACCTATTGACCTTTGAAAGTCTTCATGGGCGTGGAAAGTAGGCAGCTACTCTTGCTTTATTTCACATGGAGAAGTCAGATGATAATTTTGTAAAGTTTGGTGGAAGGAAAGAAATCTCATAACCTCTTTGATGAAGCCTCTAAATTCCCAACCATGTCCTATTGCTAGTGAGGCTAATTCCACCTTAACACCACTGAGGCTGCATTGTTTTTCAGTTCAAACTCCATGCTCAGTCCCAGGCATAGAGCAGATGTGTTGATGCCGCAGGTATTTCTTTGGATCTACTTAGCCCTGGCACCCTGCTGACTTCTGTCCAACTCTTCTCTAAAATTCTGAATTCAACAGACAAAATACCTAAACATCCGCAGAGAAAAGGAAAGAAGATGCAAATAGACTAATACTAATACTGAAGAAGACACTGAGAGAACACTCTATAGCAATTCCAAAATGTCAAATATGCCTTTTATTAAAAAAAAAAGTTTCCCTTGAATGCACTGGAGTAGGAAATAGAGGCCAATATTTCCCATTTTTGGCTGCCATATGTGTGTGAGTACATCTCAAAAGGCACACACAAGAGAATACAATGGGCCCTACTCAGAGCAGATCTATAATTCTTCTAAAAGAGAGAAACAGGGGGTAGGTGTTGGCCTAGCAGCTAAGGCACCACCTAAGAAATCCATGCCTCATGTGGAGCCTGAGTTTGATTTCAGCACCAGCTCCCGTTGCTGCTTTCTGCCAATGCAAACCCTGAGAGGCAGTAGGTGACAAGTGACAGGTAACAGCAAGGGTTGTGGGGAAGAAAGAAATGGAACTGGAGAATCAATGGGTTAGATTTTCAGATCTGCAAGATGAACAGGCACTGTAGATTTGCACAACACCCTCCCAGATAATAATATTGTATTCCATATTTATGGTCACTCAGGAGGGTCTATCTCATGTAGAGTTTTCTAACCAAAGTAAAATTAAATCATTTATAAAATGTTAAATAAATAGATAGGTAGAAGAGAAACAGTGTGAATTTGTTGCATTTCAAGCCAATGAGAGAAGCAGCCAGTGACGAGAGCTGGTAAATAGTGGTGTGGGTAAGTCCTGTGTGAATTTTGCAGCCTGAATCACATTTGCCAATCACATTTAAATAAATTTGTAAAACTTATTTTAAAATACTTGCTAGGTTATTTCTAACGTTTACAACTAAACATTAAGTGACCAGAATAAAAGCAAAATTTAGCACAGCCGCTGATTGGAGAAGAAAAGTCATCATGAGGCCAGAGAACTAGAGGCAGAATAGATTGGTTTCAAAGGTCAGCGACAGCAGTGCATGTAGAACTTGTTTGCCATGTCCATTATCTGTACTAAGGGAGTGTGGCTTTGGCCATATTTGTATGATTAAGGAGCTAATGAATCACCTTGCAGTAGCTGACCTCTGAATTAGAACTGCGTGATAGTTCCTGTCAGAGTCAGTGGCTTGCAGAAAGCAGGTGCTGATACACAGTCAATGAAAGGAGCGACACGTACTAGAATCTGGGACCAGAATACGTTTTAAGATGGAGAAAACAAACGAGTGGTCTATCAAACAATGACATTTCTAACTTATTTGTAAATATTTTAATTATAGAGTATTTGCCTTTCACATATTCACATAGTTTTCCATGCTAATTAGAAACTTGGTTTTTCTACTGATTTACCTTGAAAATTTCACTACAGCACAGCAAACTCTGAAAAGGGAGAATGTAAATCATAACACTACAAATTTCTGGGCACTAACACTGCTTATCGACTTCAAGGAAGTGGACTGGGAATATTCAGTAAAGCCAATACTCACCTCTTAGTACTGAAAAAAGGAAACAGAAAGCTACAAAGAAAAGGTTTCCAGTCAAAATGGGTCACTTAGTTTTTTATATTCGTAAAAATCAAGAGTTGTAAGCTTCACTCCATGGAACATGGCTTCAAGTAGCACATCAGTGACATGAGGTTAACATTTTTTCTTACAGGGTCATTTCATGGATTGGATGGTCAATTATATTCCAAAGACCCTAGCAGGAATGAGCATTGATTCAATAAAGATTTTTAAATACCAATCTGCCTGCTCTTAACTTTTTAACCTGCAAGAACATATAGAAACGAAGCAGTACTTTTTGACCTGGAAAGAGACAGTCTCATGACCTCAACACCCTCCACGTTTGGAATCAGCTCTTTATCTCTTCCTATTCCCATAAAATATCTGTCATCACATATTGTTTTATTATACATCTATTCTTTTTTCTTTCATTATTATTATTTTATGATACAGATGATATAGTCCCATAGGCCCTGGGATTTTCCCTAGCCCCTCCCCAAATCTCCCCCACTTGCTCATGCTGAATTCTCCCATATCATTACAACAGCTTAGTTTCTCATACACAGTCACAAGTCCATCATTGCAGGAATGGACAATGACAGAGTCCAGCATCCCATTGTCAAGACACATCCAACAGTTTCTCTGGGAAACTGTCATTGATCTAGGAGTAGAGATGCCCACTGCACTGTATCCTCACATCTGGACATGTCAGTCTCCACTACACAGTCACTATAAATCCCTCCAAGTGAAAAGTCACAAAACAAAATCAACAACAGGAAGAAAAACAGAAATTTACAAAGCATGACGTTAAACAACATGCTACTGGATATGATAGTCTCCATGACAGTTACTGTACATCCCCTTAAATAAAATGTCACAAAACAAAATCAACAGGAAGAAAAAAGAAACAGCACCATGAAGTTAAATAACATGCTACTAAATGACTAATGTGTTGCTGAAGAAATGAAAATCAAGAACCTCCTTGAAGAAAATGGTGCTACTGCATGATCTATGAGTCACTGAAGAACTTAATGAGAGTTTTGAAGAAATGAAACTAAAAGCAAATAAATCAAGATCCATGAGATCTAGTTTCCACTGATTTTTGTTGGTGAAATGTATCTCCTGTAGGTAACAAATATATGGGTTTTGTTTTTTTCATGCAGTCTGCTAATCTATTATGTTTGATTAAGCATAAGCCATTTATATTCAGAGTTAATATGAATAGGTGGTAATTTGGTGCTGTCACTTGGCAATGGTTTATTCATTGATTTAATCTTCTGTTATTTTATGGGGATGATCTTCACATTTGCCTTTGATTTTGGTGGGTGCCATTCCTCTTCTGTGTCAAGAGAACATCTTTAAGTATCATTTGTAGGGCAGGTTTGGAAGAGGCTTATTCTTTGAATTTTTCTTTACTGAGAAAGAATCTTATTTCATTTTCAAAGACAAAGGAAAGCTTTGCTGGGTCTGTTGTACTGGACTGACAATTTTTTGCTTTTAGAATCTGGAATATGTCACTCCATTCTCTTCTTGCCTGTAGAGTTTCCTCTGAGAGGTTACCTAAGAATCTAACTGCCATTCCTTTATAGGTTAATTGATTTTTTTTTTCATGTGCACAATTAAGGGCCTTTTCATTATGTTCAGTTGAAGAGAACTTGCTTATCATGTGTTGTGGTGATAATCGTTTTTTGGTCAACCCTACTGGGAGTTCTGTGCCCCTGCTTGATATTGTTTTCCAATTCTTTCTCCAAGTTAGTGCCTCTAAATTCTTGAATATATTGTTTAGTGTGATCCAGTTCTGCCTCCAGTTTTTATTTTTCCCTATCATGACAAGAAACACCTTCCAATTCAGTGATTCTTTCTTCTTCTTCATTCATTCTATTATGAAGACTTTCCACTGAATTTTTAATTTGTTCCATTGTGTCCTTCATTTTCAACAATTTGGCTTGATTTTGTTTCAGTATTGCTATTCCTTGTTTGATATATTCCTTAAATCTCTGCATGTGCTTCCCATTATTGATAAGAAGCTTAAATATAATAACTGTTTTGAATTCTGTATCCCCCATTTTCTCGACGTATTCCTTAGTTAACTCTGAGCTTGGCAAAGGCTTTTGTTCCTTTGCAGGGGAGTCTTCAGTAACATTCACTGTGCTTTTGTCTCATCTTTTCCTCTTGGTCATTGTCCTTCTGATCAGCAGATTCTTCTCCTACGGTTTCTAAGATGTGTTAGCCCACAGGTCTGCAATTCGATTTTACTTATTATGGTTGGTACACGATTCTTTGTTTGCAGTCACTTGTATCACTCCCTCCAGTGAGTTTCAGATCTGGGGCTCTTATGTTAGACTTCCACCATGGTCTCCATAGCCCCAGTTCCTGGTTCACCAGTCTCTACCTCCTGTGATACCATGCTGAGGCTGCACCATTTTCTGCACAACGTTTCTCTCACTTCCGGTTCACGCAGTTCCCAGGGTTAGGGAGACATCAGGTGTCCTATATAGCTGGGCGGTTTGCAGTGATAATCTTGCCAGAACCTGCTGATAATTAGATATGAGTGCCACACGGACCTATTTTGAATCATAAGATACCAAAGTAGGTATTATTTGTTATGTGGGACCAGTACAATACACTGAGCTCAGTAAGTTTGCTCCCAGACCAGCGCATGTGCAGCTCACTGTTATCCTTGCAGTCTCAAAGCCTTTGCTACACTATACAAAATGGCATAACATGTGCCACTGCTGCAGTCCTTGATCTGCTGGCTGTTAGGTCTGGAGCTACCTAGACCTATCTTGAATGGAACCTGTAGGATGTCATGTTGTTGCAGTTCACTGAGCAAGAAATTAGGTCACTCCCAGCTTAGCACATGCACAAATTTGTCCCGGAGCCTTTACCTCGCTACACAAGATGGTACCCAATTAGGTTCTACTGAGGGTTTGGGTTGTGAAATCCACCCTATTCCTGTACCACCTGTTTTGGATCTGCCACTCTGTCTGTGCCTGGTCAAATCAAACAAACCAGTAGATGAGCAGTTCTTTGTCCAGGTTCACCTCTTGAGTTCCCAGGGAACTCTCCTTTCCACCTGGGTGCTGGTGGAGTTCCAGTCACCGGGCAGTTCAGATTGGTGCAGGCTGAATGCTGCTGGAATGTCTGGTCCCTGAAACACCTGCTGCTTTCCTGCGTTTCTGTCTGTCGTCTCCTATTTCCTGGAATGTGCATTCTCTGCTTCAACCTGGCTAACGTTCCTTTGTCTGTTTAAACATGTCCTTATTCTATCATCTTAATTCTCTTCATATTTCTGTTTTTGTAAAACGGAACTATTTGTTTAACATCAAAGACAGAAGACATATTGGAAGCTAAAACAGAACCTTGTAAGAGCAGTAAAAATGGCATGTTTGTTTTATAAGGAAGAATACAGAAATCACCATCTAGGAAGTTTTTTGAGATGTTTGCTGTGAGAAGAAATGACTAATCACTTTGCCTCTCTGAGTTTCATCTAGGAAACTTTGTCAACAACATCCCCTTCTCAATGGTATTGGGAAAACCAAAAGGGATCTGCAACAGTAACTGGCCTATATTCACATGGTGCACACTGGGGAGCAAACCATTTCTATCCCTCCCTCCTTCCCTATTTCCCCTTCCTTCCCTCCCCTCCTCTCTCCTCTCCGTGTGTGTGTGTGTGTGTGTGTGTTTGTGTGTGTCGCTACCTGAATCACAGACTTGAACTTTAAGCTTTCCCCCAAATGGCTGTAAGCTCATGAAAACATCCTTTCTTGAAACTGTTCCCAAATAGAAATGGATCTTCAACACATTGGTGTTATTCATATGAGTAAGTTGTGTCTTGGGCTTTCATAGATGCATACAACCGATATAACATGGTCCCAGATAGTCTCTATCGTGTATAAAGTCACACTTGCCATAAACATGATATGCCATTTTGTGTCTATTTCTGAATCATCAACTACCTACACACATCAATAAGAACCACTTTCTTAAGATATGAAGTGCTTCATAATATCCTATATGCAAAATACAACCTTCACTATTTTCATAGAATAAGAGAGAAGAAAGCAAGAACTGCCTGTCTGGGGCAGGTTCATCTCCTTTAACCAAAAGTTTCATGATTATTTTCATTTTTACTGAAGACTGTTGTGAGGTTGGATGCTGCGCTCCCATTGCTTCTTAGACTGTGACTAAATGTAACTTTCACTGTGGTTTGGTCTTCAAACTATTTGTGTTTATCTGTGCTGGTCATTGATAGGTACCACTTAAAGCTGATTTCAACTGAGATCAGCCTCCTATACGCAGGGTTCAAGTTCAAAAGAGTTAACATCCAGTATGAAAGAGATCAGGAAATGAAACACTGGCCACAGCAAGTTTTGCGGAACCCCTGGCCCCTGCTCTGCTCCTTGTGTCTGCCTCTGGTAGTGGTAGTAACGATTTCTGGTTTGGGTGTTTCTTCTATTGTTCTAAGTAAAGATATGTTAACAAATGAATTCAATAATATCCAGCTTTCTCTAACCATTTTTTAAACATATTGATCAATGGTTATTTAAAGACAGAGCTTTTACTAGCCAAAAACCTCTTTACAGAAATCTATACTTCCTTGTACACAACTTACCACACCATTTGTTTTAAAGATGCTTAAGGAAGTGGTTCCACTGAACTTCTGTGAAATAACCACAGATGAATAGAAAAAAGAAGATGAATGGCCAGTCACCCAGCTTTTCAGGGTGAAATAAAATAAATGAAATAAAAAGTTGATTAGATGCATTCTGTTTTGACATAATCTCATATTTACACAGGGTACACAAGTAGGTGAGTAGAGGGATCTTTGTAATCAAGCTTGTGAACATTCTAATCTTTGTAAATGTACAAAGAACATACATTTACAATTTTACTCTATAACCACCCCAAGAACAAAATTTTGCCAGATGGTAGGATGGATCATAAGCTAATTAAGTTATATTCTTTTGGAAATTTCTTCTCATTGTTCAATGCATTTGACTTTAACAACACCTTATAAGTGTTTTAGTATTAATTATTTTTCTAGTGGGAATATTGACATTGCTTCATAAGTACCTTTAATTTTACTCAATTAAGAAATGCAAAATCTCACAGCTACCCAATGCTTTTTAAGTGGATGTGAATACAGGAATAATATTTCTTTAGAAAGCTGTGTGTGTGTGTGCATGTATGTGTTGCAGGTAAAGTTGTTATAGGATGATCAAAGTGACTAAGGAAAACTGAGAACTAAGAAATAATAATTTTAATATAGCATTACTATACTTTTCTATTTGTGATTTTATCCTCATATCAATTAATTCTGAGCAGGCCCAATTTTATGATCCTAGAAGTGACTCACAGGGAATGGGGAAGAATAGAAAAGTCTAACAGCTAATATTCACAAACCAGAAAAATGTTCATTTTTTTTTAAGAACCTGTACCATTAAGATCCTTTGGCAGTTCAGGAAAACTGGATGTTGTAGAGAATTTGAAAGCAGCACATGAATAGCAGCGGGCTGAGAGTGGATCATTACAGCTAGATGCTGGAGTGAGGGCCATGCATTCCCAAAGACGCAGGGCAGACTGACCCCATCCACAGGCACAATCCTGAATCCTTGGGAAATAAAAGGTGTGCATAAGCCCAGGTTCTGGAATCTGGATTTGGGAGGGTTTAAAATTCAGCTGAAAAAAGTTATTTATCTTTCTTCATATATTAAGTGAGATTTACAAAAGGATTTGTTTTATAGGTTTGTCCCAAGGATTAAAGGAGTAAATATTTACAAGTGCTTATATAAGAGCTCTCTACGTTTGCATTAAATAATGGGGTAAAGATTCATGAATTGTATGTGTAAAGAGGGATCATCGATTAATTTCATGTGAATCATTCAGGTGAATAACACCTGAAGGATTCCATACACCCTGTGTCTTCTTCTGTCTTAATTTTCATTTAGTGTTGGGGTTCAAAAGATCAAGAGTTACAATTTTCTGAATCCCTGCCCATGCCTGCAACAGTCCTGGCATATCTCAGTGTAACCGTCAATCCTTCAGGGAAACAGGAACAGTTGAGTAGCAAATGTGACTATATTAAGGTCCTGCCAGGACTTCCACATCCTTATTTTCAGAACGGTTTAATTAAAGTTTCTGACATGAAGAGAGCTATTTCTGCTCATCTATTCAGAGCCGGTTATAGGGAGGGAAAAAACTGAAATGGATGGTTTCAGCAAATTTGCAACAACATAGTTATACAATTAAGCTGGAAGAGTACAAAGAAAGTTGGTCTATATAATTTTTGTTCTTATGGAGGTATTCATTAGAGAACAAATTGAGGTCTCAGATGGAACCATGTTCAGACAAGCCAGAGTAGAACATGGTAGTTTCAAATGATCACTGTCCAAAATTTTAATACTAGCCCTGTTTTACAGGCAATTCTAAAAGCAGATACAGAACCATCAAACTAGTTAAGATATCAATTATCACTTACTAATGCTGATACTACACTTTTAAGTGTTCCAATAATAAATGATTATTTTAATAACTAAAATGACAGAATTTAAATAGTTATCTGCAAAGCATTTGGATGCTCCAGCTAATTGTCCTATCCACACTGGGAAGCAGACACCATACTTAAGGAAAAATGTCTAGGAACCACTCGAGCTTTTAGAAACAAGCTGAAAGGAGTGCAGATATGAATTCTAAGTAGTTTTTCTCTGCAGCCTCCAAGAAGCCTGTCAGGTCACAAAGCTCATGCATTTCTTCCCAGTCTGGAGCCAGAGATGACTACAGAACTATTTATTCCGCCTGCAATGCACAACTCCATTTGTCAGGCAGCCTGAGCAGGTGAGCAGTGGCAGCATTTGTCGGTCACCCAGAGGGTAGCAGCTGCTCCAAGTTCTGAAAAGACCCAAGGAGGGAAGGGCAGCCTCATGTTGCAGGCCAGAGAGCAGCATCTTGTCCACATGGATCTGTTCTCAGCCCCCACACACCTGGGCCAGGATGTTGGGCACCATCCATTATGTCAGCGATCACACAAGTCTCCAGCTTCCTGGGGAGCTAAGGTGAGGAATGCTTAATTGCACTGCAAAATAGCTTTTGCAAGAACAGATGTAGCCTTTCACATTCTAGTGACTTTGGGGAGGGAGTGGAGAGAAAAAAAGAGGAGAAAATGAACCGAAAGGGAGAAGGAAAAAGAGAGGTAGAGGATCAATAATAGAAAACCTCCTTGGTTCTGCCTCACTTTTTTTCCTGTCTCTAATGCACAGAGGTGGTGCCTGGTTAATAAATAAACGGACTGCTTCCTTGCATGGGCTGCATTTGAGTATGGAATGCAGCCCAGATTGAGGAGCAAACTTCCATTCTCAGTTTTTTAACCTGTTTATTGAGATATAACCGACATTTTTAAAATGCACAACTGGTGAATTTTCATTTATGTACAGACCATAAAACTACCACTACAACCAAGGCAAGACTGGATCCATCATTCCCCAAAAATATCTTAAGACTCCACTGTAGCCTTTCCCTCCCAGGGAAATACAGTGCACTTCTGGTGACTACAGATTAAGTTGCACTTTCTAGAATTTTATGTAAGGGGAATTGCAAGCACTTTTTTTTTTTTCTGCCTGTGAAGGTGACATATCCAATCATATGCCACATAACATTTCAATCAAACATTCCAGCCACCAATATGATGGCTTTCATAAAATAATCTAACCTGTTAACGCTCTAGCCTTCCAGACTTGTGTAACTTTGTGATGCTCACACAGGATGAGACGGACAGACCTTCCCATCTTGCAGAGTGAACTCCATCCTTAAGTGATGGGCGATTGTCCTTGGTATATCAGCCTTTCACACGTACTCTTTTTTTCCTACACATTGTGCACATCATCCTTTGCTCTTTAAAAAAAAAGTTTTAAATTCTAACATTGCCCAATTAATACAAAAGATAGCTTAAATCCATTCACACGTATCAGAACTGTTACACAGACCATTTGCGATAGTTGGTCTGATATTCTGATAAAGACAATACAAAATATAGTCCATGTCACAAATTACTTGCGGTGCTTGTCCTCACACAGGATCAAAGTTGTTCCCATGCTGTCAAACAAAAGAAGCAATAAGGAACTGTGCCCCGGCTCCCAGAGACAACCATTTATCACAGTTCCCTGAACTTATCTTGGAAAAATTTTATTTTTCATGAGCTTTCATCTTATTTTAAATATACCAGAAAACACAAAAATATAAAGAGGAGTTTATCATTTTCAACGTTTTTGCCACATTCACCTCACATGTAACTGTTTTATACATATGCACATCCATAAACATACTTTTTAAAGAAAAAAATGGATATTATATAATGTGGAATGAATGACAAAGATGATAAAATGAGAAAAGAAGGGTATATTATTATGTAGTGGGTATAATTCAGTGAAAATAATATCTATATTACATGGCACTCACTTTTTTTCTATATACACACATGTTTTTACATTAAGGCCAACATGAAAGAATGTTATACACAATGTCTCATTTTATCATTAAAGCTTCATTCTTTAAAAAAAAAAAGATCTAGTTTTCATTGGAAAGGCAGATATAGGATGTGTGGGTGATCTGGTTGTGACATCTGTCACCCCACTGATCGCCAGGGTCGATTCGGCTGATCTGGCTGGCTAGGCGGGTGTCCTCTTCCTCCCTCACCGCTCCATGTGCGTCCCTCCCAAAGCTGCGCGCTCGGTCGAAGAGGACGACCATCCCCACTAGAGGAGGACCGGGCTTCAGTCAAGGGTATAGGAGTAGCTGCGCTCCCCTGCTAGAACCTCCAAACACGCTCTCAAGGAAAGGCAGATATACAAAGAGAAGGAGATACAGATAGAAAGATCTTTCATCCATTGGTTCACTCCTCAAGCGGCAGCAAAGGCCAGAGCTGAGCAAATACAAAGTCAGGAGCTTATTCTGGGTCTCCCACACGGGTACAGAGTCCCAAGGTTTTGGCCTTTCCTCTACTGCTTTCCCAGGCCACAGGTAAGTAGCTGCATGAGGAATGGAGAAGCTGGGACATGAACTGGTACCCATATGGGATCCCGGTGCATGCAAGGCAAGGATTTAGCTACTAGGCTATCATGCTGGACCCCAGAGCTTCATTCTTTTGTAATCTAAAAGAGCCCATTTACTAAAACGCACACAGCTTTTGAGATCATTCAGGTTTGAACTCATCAGAAAATCAGGTAAAGCTGACTGAGGTCACCATGAAAAGACAACTGGGAAAAGAGCACAGGTGAGAGAAAATGGGAATCTCATAAAGGAAGCCAGAGCATCCCTGCCTTTCCTGGTTCCACAACTGGCTCTAACAGGGATCTTTGAATAATAGCATTCAAATCTGCCAGCTGGGTACATTCTACAGATGGCTGGCCCAGTATGGCTAAACTGTACTACGACTTTCATACCAAATTCCTCTGGCTGTCAGAAAGTTGGTTAAAGCTCCAAGTTTTTCCCTTGTCACAAATCACATCTCCTGAACTGATTAGAACTCTGGAGAAGGAGATTAACCCAACCCCAAAGCTAATTATCATGAAACATGATGTACAAGTCAAAACAAGTATGGCTAAATTGGTGGGGCTGCCAGGCACTTCTGCAGACACAGAAATTCTTACCACCATCAGAGCCAGTGGACTAAAAATTGTCATTTTGATTCTCAGCTAAGAAAAGTTATGTACCAAAGTCACTCCACTCCCAAAGAAACACACCTACGCCAAAAATAAGATAGTTGACAGAGAAGTCTGTATCAGAGGCAATAGAAGAGGACAGCCTGGCAGCACTGGAAAGGAGAGCAACAGGATGGCCTGGGGGTAAGTTGTGTACCCATCTCAGGACAACAGCTTTTCATGTTTGAAAGAATAATTTTTATTTGAGAGGCAGATTTACAGAGAGAGGAAGAAGCAACAAAGAGAAAGAGGTCTTCCATAGGGCTAGTGTGGCAGTTTGCATGGCAATCCTCCATCTGCAGTACTAGCATGCCATATTGGTTCTTTTTCTAGCCCTTGCTGCTCTATTTCCAATCCATTTCCCTGATTATGGACTGAGGACTCAATGGAGCACAGCCCAAGTCCCTGGTTCTTTTTCCCATGTTAGAGACCTGAAAGAAGCTCCTGGCTCCTGCCTTCAAATCAGTTCAGCTCTGGCTATTGTAGCCATAAGTGAACCAACAGATGGAAAATCAGTCCCTCTCTTCCTCCCTCCTTCCCTCTCTTTCTCTCTCTTTCTTTCTGTGCTTGTATGTCTATCTCTCCTCCTCTCTGTAACTCTACCATTCAAATAAATAAATATTTAAAAGAAGAAAAGAGAGCGAGCGCCGGTTCATTCACCAAATGGTTGCAATGACCAGAACTGAGTCTATCCAAAGCTGGGAGACGGGAACTTTTCCAGGTCCCCCATGTGGCTGTAGGGGACCAAGCAGTTGGGCAATTCTCCACCACTTCCCAGGCCATAGGCAGGGAGTTAGATCAGTAGAGCAGCCAGGACTTGAACCAGCATCCTTGTGGGATGCTAGCATTGCAGGCAGAATGTTAGCATCATTTGCCACTGTACCAGCTCCAGTTTCTCCTTCCATGGTTTGACAGAGTGAGGCTAAGGGGACCCTCCTTCCTTTTCAGCTCTGAATCCAAAGGGGACAAAGAGAGGCAGGATAACAGAAAGAAATAGGATGACTCAATGACCAGTATGTATCTGCGGTTTCTTGCATTTTTCTTAAAAATGCCTCAAGATTTAATCAAGCCCAAAGGCAGAGAGGGTCGATGTGCTAGCATGCACAAACGAGGCACAAATATTCCGTCTGGTCATTTCCTTTGCAGTGAGGCGTTGTGACTGCAAACCTGCAGGATACCTGGCATTTAGAATGCAAGGTCACAGTCCTGTTAAATATCTTCTGCAGTCCTGGTTACATTCTGTAGTCTCAGTGAAAACAAGACGAACCACGGGAGTTGGTGTGTAGCAGAAGCAGCTGTGACTGGAGCCCAGGGTCACATTCTCTCAGACAATCTGACACTTTACTGCTGGCAAGAGAATGCAGCCAATGTTCAACAGCTTTGGGGGGTTTTCTTTGCTTTTATTCTTGTTTTTAAGAGATAAAATTGACGCTTCCTAAAAGCACTTTTATAGAATAAAAAAAATAAACATTGCCAACATGGGTAAGGAGGTGACTCGAGTATATATTTACTACTCAAAACCAATGGACCTCAATCTTCCATGTGCATTGAAATCTCATGGAGATTATTTTTCAAGAAAACAGACATCTGGACCTCACTCCTAAATCTTCCAATTCAGTATGAAGACACAACCATGGGGCCAGAGTAGAGGGGAAGAATTTTCATTCTGATGTTGCTAGTCTGGGCACAGATACTTTAAGAATGTGTGCTTTAAATTCCCTTCTTAGACTTGAAGAAATTAGGTTCTAGAACAAGCAACAATAATAATAGCTAGCAATTATGAAACTCTTTACTATGTAGCAGACACCAAATGCTAAATGACTAATTCATATGAAACACTTCATTTAATCCTCACACCAGCCCTTTGCGATGCTACTTAGTATCCTTATTTTAAAAGTTAAGAAACTGAGGCATAAAGAAATTAGCAGATGAGGCTGCCCTGTCCCGTAAGATCTCTCAGGAAAGCAAGCGAGCAGGTAACAAGTACTTATGCATGTGGGATCTAAAAATCACAACTGAGCACATGGAAGATTAAAATGACCAAGAAAAACAGCAATGCCTTGGGCAATGGCGTGGGTTTCATAGGCCGTAAACTCATCATTCAAGATCACGGTATGGCTACACCAAAACGTATTATAATTTCAAGCTGCATTTCCAGTATCCAAGGTGGGGTTTCAGGGTCTATATCACACAGAGGCCAGAGAAGTGGCCTCGCTGTTACTACTGCTTCTGCTGTTCATTCTGATATTATTGTCACCATAACCATGCAACTTGTTGATCCCTAATAGCACCACTTTGCTGTCAGCCCTTTTTAAGGTTTTGGTTTTGCTTGGCATTTGGTTTTGTTTTAATTTCTTGCCTGACACTCTTTGTGTGTGAAAGAATCTAGAGATAGGTACATATATTATTACAGGTAAATGCTTGGAATTTAACACAATTAAGGTTTTTTCCTCAAGTAAAATTTAACCTAGCAATCAAGATCAACAATGCAGCAGGCACTAGAGTACAGTGGACTAAGCAGCCACTTGAGATACACACGTATCCCCTATCAGAGTATCCGAGATGGAGTGCTGCCTCTGGGTCAGTGCTTGAGCCACACAGAAGGCCCTAGGAGCTTGTGGCTCCTCAATCTAGTAATTCATCAACCACCAGGGACCTGGTAGTATTCCACGAAATGGCTCTGGAATTTCTGAGCAGCTTTTTTTATCTCCATTTGATCCGCTAGAATTCCTTACATAGTCTTGCTTAATTACAGAGTAAGCAAGAAACAAATTCTGTCTGCCCAGGCGATGCAGCAACGAGACGGATGCGTGTCAAGCCAGTTGTTTTCCACAAGAAATGTCCTTCAAAATAATTTTCATTCTTCTTCCTTCAGAAACTCTGACACATTCCAGGTTTCTGACCAATCACGTAAGCCTCTCAGAAATTCATCTTCCTTTACCAATGCATTTAGCAACTAATTCATTATCCTTTTCTACTTTTCTACCTGTCACCATTCTTGATTACTTCAACATCTTAGCATCCAGAGTGTTCTACCTCTTCACCTCGGAAAACTTTTTTCTCCATCTTGCCTCTGCCTCAACTCCATAGCAATAGCTGAACCACGTGCAAAAATCCCAGGTTACAAAATCCCAGATTGCAACAACAACAACAACAACAAAAAACCTTGCAAAATAAATCTCTTTGTCTAGCATCATCATTTACTCATCTGGCACACTGAAGTGCTATACCCATTCCTAGGTTCCTGGACTTCATCCTCCTCCCTGTTTACCTTCACTTTCCTGCTTACCAAACTGAAGATCTAAATCATCAGTCTCTTTGAAAGCACCAAGAATTAGCTGATTCCTTTCCATTGTACTCTTTCTATTTCTAGTCAAATGCAAAGTTCCAAACAAATTCAACCTCACCTTGTTTCTATCTTGTTCCTGCATTCATGTGACTAAATGTTGTCTTATACAAGTATCCCAATTCATCCTTTTCGGGAAAAAAAAATGAATATATTCCAAACAGCGTGATGTTAGGCTAAAGTCAGAGTTGCCAAACTAGAATTGCAGCAAATTTACTTAACATGAATGACGTTTTATTAGAACACAACCAGTCAGTTAAATTATCCACGGCTACTTTCATACTACAGCAGGAGAGTAGTGGTGTCAGGGGCCTTATGTCCCCAAAGTAGGAAATAGTTACTCTATAGCTTTTTTATAACAGTACTTTTACCTTTTTGTGTGTCTGCTTTTCATGATACAGTTCCATAGGTTTAGGCATTTTCTCTTTCATTTCTCTCCATTCCCTCTTCCCCTATAGCCTTGTTTAAAAATTAAACAACAACAACAACAAACTCTTACTAATTCCCTTACTTACTATTATACTCACTGGTTCCTGCAAATTAAAGGACATGAAAAATCTCATCCACTTTAAGACACTATTTTTCTTAATTGGAAAGTGAGATACAGAGAGAGGCAGAGTTAGAGAGAAAGAGTTCCTGTCCACTGATTGACTGTCCAAGTGGTTGCTGGGGCAGAGCTGATCCAAAGCCAGGAGCCAGGAGTCTCTTGTGGGTTTCCCACATAGGTGCAGGGTCCCAAGGCTTTGGGCCATCCTTGACTGCTCTCCCAGGCCACAAGCAGGGAGCTGGATGGGAAGTAGGGCAGCAGGGACACAAACAGGCACCCATATGAGATCCCAGTGCATTCAAAGTGAGGACTTTAGCCACTATGCTACTGTGCTGGACTCTGAGGCACTTTCTATTTAAGGGTTGCAGTTTTTAAATTCCATAAAAGTTAAAATTTTTTTTACAGTCTTTCAAGGTCAGTATTGTAATATAGCTTGTGAAGCCTCTACCTGCAACACAATCATTCCATATGGGCAACAGTTCAAGACTTAGCTGCTTTGAGGCTGATCCTGCTCTCCACTAATGTGTCTAAGCATCAAAACATGGTCCAAGTGCTTGGGTCCCTGCACCCATACCCAATGTGAGAGACCTGGGAGAGGTTCCTGGTTCTGCCTTCAGACTCGTCTAGCTCCAGCTATCATGGCCATTTAGGGAGTGAACAAGATGATTCTCTCTCTCTGCCTCTATCTCTTTCTCCCTCTCATCCTCCCTCCCTATCTCCCCACCTTCCTCTCTCAAGTAAATAAATAATCTTAAAAAAATGATAGAGGAACACTTATAAGCATTGATAATGACTTTTTTGTCAGGTACTTTAAATCAGGCAATTGAAATTTATAGTAAAAGGGTGGGACAGACATTGGTGACTTGATTTTAATGAGACCAGAGTTTGAATGACAACAAATCAGCTTGAGTAAAAATAACAACTCACTGGTTGTTTATAACTATCCCCTGCTAGCAGTCTCATTCAGTTTTGTTCCCTCTAGTAAGAGGGTACCTAGCTTTTGCAAAAACGCGGACTCCTCTGTTGCCTATCTCTCCCTATAGTCTCTGCACCCAGAAAATGCCACCTCCTGGCCAGAAACCAGAATATTAACCATTTTCACAATGATGTAGCCAAAATGCCAGAGGATGGACATTATAACACCTGGATACAACAAAAACAATTTTTATGATAAAGTAAAATATAATTGTCAAGGTGGGAATCACCACCTTCTCTGAATAGAGCTAACAATCAGGGTAAATTTTTTTGGCCATTTGCTTAGCTTCCTGAGTTCTCATCACACAGTCTCATATATATCTCCCTACAAAGTAGGATGAAAGCTGACCTTGTAGTGTATTTATGGCTTATCTAGTAAAACTTGAGCTAAAGACTTCCAATTGCTTTGAAAGTGAGCAATAGAGCTGGGATTATGTGACTTCGTGGAACAGCCACAGATCTTATGTTGGAAGAGGTTTAAAAAGATGGCCATGCATGACTTCCATGAAAAGTCATTTAGCCACTGCTAAATCTGGCTTCAGAGGCAGCCAGTCAATCTCCCTGAACACCCACCAGGCATCCTACCTTTAGGAATGAGCACTCCTCACAGTCAACAGGGGCGTAAGCAGCTGGGCATGCTGCTTTGCATCTTTTAGCTCGCGATCCAAATGCAGCATTCATGCATATCCCACGCATTTGAGGCACTCAGAGAAAGTCTGTGCTTGTGCAAATCAACAAGCAAATGATTCTTAATCTCATGTCACATTTCTAGGATGATAAATGCAGTGTGAGCACAGCTCCCACACCAGCCACACGGATTTTCACTCTCCATTTTTCTCTACATATCCTTTCTCCTTGAAATCCCAACAGTGACATCAATCTGTCATTTATGGTATAGATGAGATATTATCCGGAATATAGAATCTGCAGGGCTGTTCCAGATCATCACTCCTGTGTATTCCTAAAACACTTCAGAAAGGAACAAGCACAAACTGAACTTGCCTCACTTCCCACTTCCCAAAAACGTGTATGCTGAGGCCATACTCCAACATGATGATAGCTGGAAGGAGAGTCTTCAGAAGGCCATGAGATCATGAGGTTAGAGCCTTCATAAAGAGAACCACTGCCCTTTTAAAAGTGGCCCCAACAAGATCATCTCCCCACCCCCTCTATGAGGTGATAAAGGGCAATCAACCTTTTATAAATGAGGAAGCTGGCCTTCATCCGATCCTGAATTAGCCAGTCTGCTATCTCAAACTTTCTAAGGTTCTAAGAATGAATTACTGTTGATGAATTAGCTTATAGTATTTCTTTATAACAGCCTAAAAAGTTTAAGACAGGAACTAAGCGTTCATTCCCTAGCAGAGCTCCCTACTGGAAATTGCAATAGATTTACAAGCCCCAACTTCAAAACAAAATCAAAGCAGGCTAGCAACATGAACATTGCACTTTAATTATCTTTTCTCTTTTCTGTGCCCTTCCATTTAGTAGAATCCAAACTCCTTAATCATGGGGGATGGCATGGTGGCTCAACAGCAAGTCCTCCATCTGCAAGCACCAGATCCCATATGAGCACAGGTTCATGTCCTGGCTGCTCCACTTCCAATCCAGCTCTCAACTCATGGCGTAGGAAGGCAGTAAATGGTGGCTCAAGTCCTTAGGTCCTTGCACACACATGAACCACCTGGAAGAGCTGTTGGCTCTTGGATTTGGAACAGCTCAGCTCTGGCCATTGTAGCCATTGAGGAGTAAACCAGCAGATGAAATCCACTCTCTGTAAGATCTACTTTTCAAATAAAAATAAATCTTTATTAAAAAGTCTATAATCCTAATCATATAAACTACGTTGCATTTATAGTAGTATACATACAAGCACCAACACTTGAAAACTTGAATAAATATTGCTAAATTCCAAAGGTTCTGGAACCTTCATTGGCTTTATGCAATTGAGTTACAAGTCACACAGTACATGATCTAGACACAACACTAGACAGTGTCACTTTTATCAAGATCGATTATCGAGGCAAAAAGTCCAATATTCATTATATATTAACTCAACAGCTTCTAGCTACAGCAAACTTAGAAACATTTTACCTACATATATGTTGACAATTTTTAGCACTTCTACAGTGATGGCTTTTAATACAAGAAATAACTGAAAACATAATAATTTTGATATTACAGACTTCGGGTTTTTTTTTAACACCCTGGGATCTGGCCATCTACCATCATACTAGCAGGCAGTTCTAATTGTGGCACCCATAAGGCAAGGGGCATCATGATGTCCAGTGGTCAGACAAGCTCACAGGTAGCTCCAGAGCTACATGGAGAAATAAGAATTTTTGTTGGTGGTTCTAAGGTTTCTGTGTTGAAAGCACCATTCCTGACATGTTCTTTGCAAGGAGCATACCTAAGATGCCTCCTTTGTCCTGGCAAATGCAGCTTTTCCAGGAGCACCTTAACAGCACTGAGCTACGTGAAAAATCCACAGTGTCAGTTGCACGAAAACATAGCTTGTAAATGGCCACATCTTACAATTGAAGCCACAGGTCAAATGTGAATAAGAATGCATAAATGAGATCCAGAAGAAGACACACGAGCCACACTGGTCCTAATCAAAGGCAAGTTCATACTTAGATTCTCTGCATCCATTTCTCCCTTCCCCCTTTTTCAAAATAAGATTCTAAATCCTCATAAGCACAGACACTTGATAATAAATCAAGAAAAGAAAACAGAATTACAGCACACATTTCACATTCTTCATAAGATCCAGGAGAAAGCTTCTGTCTCCCTCTTTTTATTACTGTTATTCCTATGCTGCTCTAATAAGAAAGATTTCATTCTGATCTAATTCCAAAGCTACATTGCACCCTTTCTTTCCACATCTTTGCAGATTAGGAGTTAGAAAACATTCCAGAAAAAGGGGCCTTTTAATGATCAATGTGTTACTAGTTACCTTGCATTAACAAATTCTTTACAAGTCTAATTCCTTTGATGCACTCAGAAAACTATCATTTTGTTATCAAAATTCAGAATTCCCATGAAGCTGTTGAGTAAAGAAAATGCTAGAATCAAATATGTCCCTGAAAATATTTCTGAATCCATATAAACATACGTTACTAACGCTCATTCTGGGTCATATCTGGTGATAGATAAGTGCCTTCTTATGTACTCAAGTAAGTATATGCATTGAAGGTAACCTGCTAAAATGAACCCTATGGAACCTTTAATCAAATCTTGCACTAACCAAGGTTCCAAAGGTGGACCTATTTCTTTGCAAAGAAGAAAAGTAGTTCTGTTTGAATAAGTGCCTCAATCTCAAAACACTGCAGAAGACTATATCATTAAAAAAAAAAAAGTATACTAAGGTCTTTGCCAATTCAAAAGAAAAAAATGGAAATAGGTGAGCAAAAACAGGTTTAAAATATCCTGAATCCTAACGTGTCAGTACACACATGCTTCACGATACCATAGCAACATTCTCTCCTTTTTAATGAAACTGATTAATTAGCCTGGGAGCTCACAAAATGTCAGCGCCAAAGGATTGAAAATGCTTCTCTCCATAGCTAACGCCTCACCTGCCTCTTTCTTCTTGAGCTTGTCAATCGGAAACACTAGAGGTCGATCTTTGGAAGAAATCTCACAACTACAGCTCTATTTTAAATGCATGAGAATGTGGAGGCTTCAATAGCTTGCATTCCAAATCAGCTTGGAAGATCCAGAGATGAGAGTGTCTTGAATACATAAAGCTCAAACTAAATGCAACCTCATTTGACTGGGGTGAGGGTGGAAGGAGAGAACTGGGGAAGTTGTTTTGCAAATGAAACCAGCTAGAAACCAATTTATGTGTATGTGCGTGGGAGTACAATGTGCATGGCTATTTGCATAACACAGCTATGCAGTAAGCAGGCCATTTTCTACAACACATACGTGGAAATTTCACATGCTGGTCATACCTCACACAATTCATAGAGACATGGAACCATATTAGCATATCAATTTCCAGGAGTCACCAGGCAGAAGCACAAAATGAAACATTAGGTTTTGCTATTTGGTAAAATACAAGAGTAATCCCATTCTTTTGTGGAAACAAAAGACTAAGCCTCATCAGAGTCTACGTAGGTAAATTGCTGGCTAGATGTCTTGTTTTATTTGGTTCTTACTAGAAACAGATATTAAACCTGTTGGTTTGGTCCCCAAAATACTCACAATGGTCAGGGCTAAGCCAGAGCCCAAGACAGAAGCTGGAAATTACACTACATTTTCCCGTGTACATGGCAGGGTCCCCTGCTACTTGAGCCGTTACCAACGCCTCACAGGGGATGCTTTGCTAGGAAGTTGGATTCAGAAGCCAGAGGCAGGAATTGAGCCCAGGTACTCTAATGTGAAACACAGGCATCCAAACTACTAAGCCAAATGCTTGCTCCTGTGTTACTCTAGCATTACGGCCTTAATCAGGTAAAAGACTGTCATTTCCACTGCACAGTGATGAGAAAATGACTGTTCAACCTCAGCACGATTAGTGTTTTGGCCAAGATAAACTATTCTTAGACACTATTCTGTTCATCTTAGGATGTGAAGCTAAAGCCCTGGCCTCTACTTGCTACAAACACGTAGCATTCCACAGTTATGCAAACAAAATTATCTCTAGACATTGCAACTGTCCACCAATCTTTTTTATTGCTGTTGGTGGTGGGAGTAATCACTTTCAATTAAGAACAACTGCATTAGAATAACCAGTAATAAGAAAAATGAGAGTACTGACTCTGATGGAAATAAACAAGGGGCCCCAAATGAGAACAGCCAGCCATTTATTCAGAGCTTGCCGTAGTGTGTGTGTGTGTGTGTGTGTGTGTGTGTGTGTGTGGTCAGCCACATCATTCATGGGTGGCAGATTTAAAGGCAGGCAGAGGGGAGTGTGAAGGCTTTCTAGGGGAAAAAGAGGGGGTTAGATATGCTGTGATTGTAGGTTGCTGGCCTAGGGAAGCTGGAAGCATGATTGGTTCTGAGTTGAAAGTAGAAAAAAAGAAAAGAAAAAAGGGAAACTCCATTGACAAGTTGATTTTCACCAGCATGCTACCCATACTACTGCAGTACCCAGAGGCATTTGGATTAGTTTCCTTCTACTGCTGTAACAAATTACTGAAAGTTAAAGGCTTAAATCAATGCAACTTTGTTGTCTTACAGGTCTTATTAGAAATGACACGTGCCCTAGTGGGCAACCATGAGAAAACCAGCAGGCCTGAGTCCCCTCCTGGAATATAGAGAAATCATTTTCTTTCCTTTTCCAGCTTAGAGAGACTGTTTACATTCCTCATATCTCCCTCCTCGATCTGCAAAGTCAGCAATATTGTACCACGTAGAAATCATTTGCTCCCCTGTTTCTCCTCTTCTACCCCAGACTTCTACTTTGCAGGGCTCCGATTTCACTGGGCCAACTGGATAATCCAGAATAATCGCTGCTTTAATGTCAGCTCTTTGGCAACCTTGATGAATTGATTAATTAACAAATTAATTAACTTTCCCTTTTCCATCTAGCATATCATATTCACAGACTACAGGGACAAGACCAGGGGTATCTATTCTTCCTTCCACAGTATTCAAGAATAAAAATGGAGGCTGATGCCTTGGAACAATGTATTAAGCTATTTGCAGTGCTGGCATCTCACAGGGCATCAGCTGCTCCACATCCGATTGAGTTCCTTGATAATGAGCCTGGGGAAGCAGCAAAGGATGACCCAAGTATTTGGGCCCCTACACTCATGTGGGAGACCCAGAAGAAGCTTTTGGATTCAGATCAACACAGACCCAGATATTGTGGCAATTCAGGGAGTTAACCAGCAGATGGAAGTTCTCCATCTCTGTCTCTCTGTAACTCTGCCAAATAAATAAACCTTTTAAAAAGCAAATAAAAGGTATGTTTCTTATTAAAAAAAATTGTAAGAACAGATGTTCCCTGCACCAGCTGCATCGCCATCACCTATGGATTTGGTAGAGCTACAAATACTGAGGCCCCTCCCAGAATGAACAATTCAGAAGCTCTGTGGCTGGAGTCCATCTGCCTGTGGTGGTTTGCAATTTTTTTTATTGTAGAATAACTTTATAGTTACAAACCAAAGCTGGTGAAGTGGAACACAGAGATCCATACACAAGCCCTCAAGGTGGTTCTGACGCACGCTCATGCCAGGAAAACACTGATGTCTGCTCTACATCCTCTTTCCCCACTTTAAAATGTCATCTGTTGCAACAACTAAATTGCACAAAAACACATTGTTTGCAGGATAATTACTGAGGAATCTTTCCAAAAATATAGGATAGCAATAATCCTTAAACGCATATAATGGCTACCTTAAATGCATATAATGGCTAATGTAATGTCAACTTGACTGGGTTAAGGGGATATCCAGGCAGTTGGTCAAACATTTACAAAAATCATCTGCACTGGAATTGATACACTGAGATAGAAAGCCATCCTGACCAATTTAGGTTCCATTCAGTCCCTTAAAGGCATGAGTAAAACAGGAGGTCAAAGGAAGGGCAGTCTGCTCTGTGGGTGAGTTGGGATATTGTTCTCTTTCTAACCTGAGACACTAGTGCTCCTGGTTCTCAAACTTTTAGGCTATAATTACACTTCAGAATATTGGGGCCTCTCCTTTGTAGGGGCCAGATCCCAGATCTTATCATAATCACATAGGCACTTTTCATACAAAAAAACTTTTTTCTGGCTTCATGAATTAATATACTGTAGAACAGATAAAGAGAGTGGGGTACATATGCAACAGAACGTTACTCATCCATAAGAAGGATGAAATCCAGGGGGCCAGCATTGTGGACTAGCAGGCAAATCTGTCACATGTGATGTTGGTATCCCAAATGAGCTCCTGATCAAGTTTCCCAGGCTTCACTTCCAATCCAGTGCCATGCTAATGGCCCGGGAAAGCAGCATGAGTGCTCGAGCCTTCGTCACTTACATGGGAGACCTGGATAAGGCTGTTGGCTCCTGGCTTCCCCAGCCCAGGCCATGGCCATTGTGGCCATCTAGGTGGCCAACAACGAGTTGTAACTCTCACTTACAAATCAATCAATGTTTTCAAAGAGAGAATGGAATTTTGTCATTTCTGACAACATGGATGGGGATGGGTGGCCATCTGGCTAAGCAAAATAAGTTAAACACAGAAAGACAAGTTTCACATGACCTTACCCGAATGTAGAGGCCTCACAGAAGTCACAAGTGCAAAGATCATGCTGTGGAGGAAAGAAAGGAAAGGGGAATGAGAAAAGGATGATTAACTGGTACTAAGTCATAGCTGCATAGGATTAGAAGGTCTGTTCAATTCTGTTTCCCCGGCAGTTCCTGGCTAATGCAATGCATCTAGTTCCAGTGCTCCATGTATAAAATCAAACTCCTGACCAGAACATAAAAGTTCCCCAACTTTCTCACCTGTTCCTGACTCTCTCCCTTTCTACCCCACCCCACAGAGTTTCTCACACCTTCTGCAATTGGGTACTTGAATGTCTCTAGTGTCTCACTCAGCCTCCCCATGCAACTTCTCCCCCAGGATCCTTGAGCTTTGAAGCATCAGGACATGATTCCCCAGGTCAAACACAGAGTCTGGAATACAGGAGATCCTCTGTGAATGTTTGAACAAATGATGACATTTAATGAGATGGTACTTTAGCAAAGCACCTGGTGATGGCCTAAGGAGTAGCTACTGTCAGATCTGATCTGTCCAGAAAAAAAAAAAAAGAAAACCAACTCTCCTGAAGATATATTAATATTCAAGTGACTAAGAATAATCACTTTAATATTCCATGAGAACAAAATTCCTCAGGGATATAGAAATATTATTAAAATCCTCCTCTCATCACCCAAACCCATCACTACATACCCCTTTCAGTTTGGTCCTGGAACTTAATGAAAAAGCCATGGAACTACTAACTGGATATGGGTCAGTTTGGCAAAGGTCTGCCCTGTACCCTCCATACAGGCAGCCACTAATGTGGCCTGTTGGGGCTGGGCGAGGGAAAGGAAAAAGGGGAAATGCTCATTGTGGTTCATGTACTTGTCCTCCCAAGCTCATGCAGGAGCCTGTCCTTTGAGCCTTACGTTCAAAGTTCCAAGAGGTAGAGGCTTAATCATATGACAGTGTTGACAGCCCTTGGGAAGTCATTTTATTGAATTGGGTCATTAGAGGGGAGCCTCACACTCTATGCTTTCTTACAGCTTTATATAAAGAGGTTTGGAAACCACACATTGGTGAATGCTCACTCAAATTTTTGCCAGGTGACTCCCTGTGGCACTTGGGGACTCTAGCAACAATGGTGCCCACATCCAAAGCTACATCAGTGGGCCTGCACCAACACAAGATGACAATCCTGGGCTATAAACCTCCAGAGCATGAGCCAAAAAAAATTCCTTTTCTGTGCAAAGTAGTCTCTCTTGAGTATTTTATAGTACTTTAAAGTTGACCATTAATTATTGAAATAATCTTTCTGTAGAAAAACTTCCTGGACTGCACACACACCAGGCCCAAGTGCTTAGGCCATCTTCTGCTGTGTTATCTGATCCATTCGCAGGAAGCAGGGTGTAAGGAAGAACAGTAAGGACCCCAACCAAAACTCAAGTATGGAATAAAAGTGTCTCAAGTGACTTCTTAGTGTGCTATGCCACTATGCTGGAATCTGCATTAAGTTTTTTTTTTTAATTCTTATTTTTTTAAAGGTTTATTTTTTTATTGGAAAGTCAGATATATAGAGAGGAGGAGAGACAGAGAAAATCTTCTGTCTGCTGATTCACTCTCCAAGTGGCCATAATGGCCAGAGCTGAGCTGATCTGAAGCCAGGAGCCAAGAGCTTCCTCCAGATCCCTCACACAGGTACAGGGTCCCAAGGCTTTGGGCCGTTCTCTTCTACTTTCCCAGGTCACAAGCAGAGAGCTGGATGGGAAGTGGGGCCACAGAAACATGAACCAGCATCCATATGGGATCCCATGCATGCAAGGTGAGGATTTTAACTGCACCAGGCCCTGCATTAAGTTTTTTTTTTTTTAAGATTTATTTTTATTATTTTTTCATTGGAAAGGCGGATATACAGAGAGGAGAGACAGAGAGGAAGATCTTCCGTCCTATGATTCACTCCCCAAGTGAGCACAACGGGCCGATACTATGCCGATCCGAAGCCAGGAGCATCTTTGGGGTCTCCCACGCGGGTGCAGGGTCCCAAAGCTTTGGGCCGTCCTCCACTGCTTTCCCAGGCCACAGGCAGGGAGCTGGAAGGGAAGCGGGGCTGCCGGGATTAGAACCGGCGCCCATATGGGATCCCGGGCGTGCAAGGCAAGGACCTTTAACCACTTGCGCCGTTCCCCGGGCCTGCATTAAGTTTTAAAAGTGAAATTTGATTGATATATTTAGAGAGAGAGAATCTTCCATCTGCTGGTTCACATCCCAGACAACACAACACCCAGGTATCAGTCAGCTGAAGACAGGATCCAGAAGTTTATTCTGGCACCCCTACACAGGTGGCAGGGGCTCACACCCCTAGACCATCTTCCACTGCTTTTCCAAGGCTTTTAGCAGTGTGCTGGATTAGAAACAGAGCAGCCAGGACAGGAATCAGCATCCACACGAAATACCAGCATTGTAGGCAATGGTTTTAACCACTATACCACAACATTGATCCTGGACTTAATTTTTTTTTTTTTTTACAACAAAATAAACTTTTCTTTCAATGCTGTTTTCCATCAGCATATTGAAATAAGTATCTCTTAATAGTACTGTTATTCTAGAAAACCTCCACCAACACAAGATGACAACCAATTAATATAGCAGTTAATCACAGTGACTTCCTTAAAACGGAACATCTCACAGCATAAAGCACTAACAGAAATGAATGCAGTACAATGGGACAGACCCAAGTGCACAGCACATAGAAAACTTGAGTATCTTTTCAGTTTTATTGTTTCATACTCATAAAACAGAAGTCTTCAAAGTGTTCGTGGAAATGCATATTTTGAAAAACAGTACAAGAATATCAAGGATGGTTTACATCAAAACACTTAAGTTTTAATTTCATTTCACAACTTTTTTTGGAGTATCTGCACATGTACATAATTGTGGTATAAAGTATTTTCTTACTACAATTCAGGGTCAACGCAACTTGAAAAACACTATTCAAAGCAATGTTGGAGTGGTTCTGGGCACTCCTCCTACACAGCCCCGTAGCTCCTCAACTGGAAATAAATCCATCTGAAACGACTGCCTACATGGCTCAGAGCAGTTAGTAACTTGGCATACGAAGCTATTGCAACCCACAATTTCACTTGCATCAACTTCTTCTTCTAAGATTTATTTATTTAACGTGAAAGAGTTACAGAGATGTGGGGAGAGGTTAGGAAAGATCTTCCATCCACCGGTTCATTCCTGAAACGGCCACAATGGCAAAAGCCAGGCTGGTCCAAAGCTGGGAGCCAGTTGTTCTCCTGGGTTTTCTACATGGGTACAGAGGACCCAGGACTTGAGCCATCATCTAGTGCTTTCCCAAGCCATAAGCAGGGAGCTGGATCAGAAGTGGAGCAGCCAGGACTGGACCCATTGTTCATATGGGATGCCAGTGCCACATGCAGAGGATTAGCCCAATAAGCCACCTTGTCAGCTCCTATTTTCTTATTTGAGCTCTAGATTTTCTGTGCATTAAGACAAGATATTACTCTGCTTTACAAGTTCCTTCTATCTCAGCCCAATACTGCCATAAGTAGGTTCTTAGTAAATAACATTTGGGGGCTGGCACTGTGACATAGCTCATAAAGCTGCTGCCTGTGGTGCCAGGATCACACAGGGATGCCGTTTGTGTCCTGGCTGTTCCGCTTCTGATCCAGGTCTCTGTCATTGACCTGAGAATAACAGACCTGGCCCAAGTACATGGACTCCTACTGATGTGGGAGACCCAGAAGAAGCTTCTGGCTTCAGCCTGACCCAGTCCAGTTGTTGCAGGTCTTTGGGTAGTGGACCAGAGAACATAAGATTTCCGGATGTCATTTCCTCTTTCTCCGTAACTCCTACCTTCAAAATCTATATGAACAAAATTGACATTCTGAGATTTGATTATAGTTTACAGCATTTGTCTATATGCTTGAGGAACAATGGTTTTTCTTTTTACTACCTGCTGTTTGTTGAATTGTTAACCTAAAGGGGTGTCAAGCCTGATTGTGAAGTGAACTGGAAAGCTGTCTTTGTAAAAATTAAGAAAAAAAAAACAATATGGAAAGAGGAAGATGGATTGGGAATGCATGAGGAAGGAGGGTAGGATAGGAAACATCAAAATGTGTTGTGAAATACAAGAAGTTTGCTCATCTTATATAAATAAAACAAGTTAAAAGAAAAGTAAATAAATAAGAAATAGTTTGTAAGCTTAGTTTTATAAATGATCCTAAAGGAAAAATAAGAGAATGATCTTTCAAGAACAATCCAAATGGCAGGTGCTCCTTGGAAATGATTGAAGAGCAGCCAAAATGCATACACTACGCAACCATTAGGAAGAGGTGACAGACCCAGGACCCTGCTCTGACTAAACAAGCAGAAACTGAAACAACATGTCTTCATGGAGCTTGGAAACCTATACTCTTCCTCCACCATCAAAGTTCAATGAGAAACCGCAGCAGGTGCTATCAGCTCCTTTATTATCAATCTCTTACAGCAGTCAGGATTAAGAATTCATCTTATAAAGATTTTGTTTTTTCCAGCTTTCCATGAGATTATGCCAGTGAGTTTCAAGAATGTCCGTAGGATTGGGCCTTGGTTGGTTAAAAAAAAATTTCAAAGAGAAAAAATATAAAGCTATTTATATATTCAACAACAACCACATACATTTGTTCAGTGATGTAACTATTATATATATATATATATATATATATATATATATATCAACATAAGGTATTATAATGAAATCACAAACAAATGCCATGTACAAAACAAAAAGAATCACCAAAGCAAGGTCTTGGCAACACAGGACTTCCCATTCCAATGTATAATTTATGCTGTCTTTAAAGCCAGCTCCTGGGAACTACTAATTTAATTAGTTTGTATTGAACACTTAATTGAAGTAAGCCAAGGTTTCAGACTAGTTTGACAGCTGTTTTCATTACATCTAATTAATCTACAACATTCAGTTCTCTTTCCCTCTGTATTAGTCAGCTCAGGCTACCATAACAAAATAGCAAGGCTGTGTGAATTAAACAATGCAAATTTATTTTTCTCACAATCCTAGAAGTTAGAATGTCCACAATGAAGCTTGCTTCAGGGTTCAGCTTCTGGTGAGGACTTCTTCTGGAAAGCGTGTTAGAACAACAATTGATGGGCCCTACACCCAGAGATGGAGCTTCAATAAATCTGAACTGAGGCTTAAGGTATGTGGGTGGGTGGGAGTGTGTGTGGATGGATGGATGGATAGATAGATATCGATACATAGATATCAATAGAAAGATATAGATATATTAAGATTTACTTTCTTCCTTCCATAAATGGCTACAAAAGCAAGGGTTGAACCCAATTGAAGCCAGGGGCCTGAAGCTCTGAGTCTCCCACATGAATAACAGGGCCATCTTCCACTGCTTTTCCCAGGAGCATTAGCAGGAACCTGGATCAGAACCAGAGCAACCAGCACTAGAACCGGTGCCTATGTAGGATTCTGGCATCACAAATAGTGGCTTAACTGTGCCACAGCACAACGCCCATAAGATGCCTATAAGTGGACCTCCACATAGCAGCAAAGTTACATGCAGCCCAGGACCCAAGACAGGGGCTCTTCTGTTAAGTTTAAAGGTGGCCCTGATATTTGCAAAATATTTTATGCCAAACAATCTACTCACAGAGTATTGGGGAAGAGTAGCTACAACTACAGTAACACTAATACCTAAACACAGAGAGAGAGATAGGTAAATATACATATGAAAAGCCAGCATAATGCAAGTATTATGTTAACTACCTCATTCATTCATTCAAAGAATTAACTATTAAAGAATAAGCTATTCATGTGAAAGCATTCATAGAACTACACAACAAAAATTGGGCCACTTTATTACATATATATTTAATTTTTAAAAGTAAAAGTAGGGCTTAGCATGATGGCTCTGTGGCTAAATCTTCACCTTGCATGTACCAGGATCCTATATGGGCACTGGTTCATGTCCCAGCTGCTCAACTTCCTATCCAGTTCCCTGCTTGTGGCCTGGAAAAGCACCAGAGGATGGCCCAAAGTTTTGTGACCCTGTACCTTTGTGGGAGACCCAGAAGAAGCTCCTGGCTCCTGGTTTCAGACTGGCTTAGTTCTAGCTGTTGTGGCCACTTGCAGAGTGAACCAGCAGATGAAAAATCTTTCTCTCACTCTCTCCTCTCATAGATCTGCCTTTCCAACAAGAATAAAAAAAATCTCAAAAACATTAAAAGCAAGAAACAGTGAATGTGATCCACAAATTTCCAGTTCTTGTAATGGCAGAAAGCTTGTATCACAGTGTGTATGTTTCTCTTGCTATTAATTATAAGCCCCAGTCAAAATACATTTTTTAAAAAAAATCTATATGGAAATACTAAAAAATAATTTACTTTGTGTCACATACAATTCCAGCTATTACTAAATTCCAGTGGGAAAGATTAAAAAAAACCTATGCCTTCTTATATATATATATAATAAATGAAATAAAATAAAAAATAAAAATCATGTCTTCATATAGATAGATATGCACCTATCTCTTTCATTCATAATTCTCCTAGTACTAAATATTAATCTTAGGGATCTCCATTTTTTAAGGTGAGGAGACTGTTTCTCTAAGATTTTAAGAAATATGTGGTTACACAGTCAGAACAAAGAGAGCAAAGAACTCAATCCAAAATTTGACCAACACTGCCTACCCACATGTTCTTTCTACCTCTGTGAGGAAATCAAGAGGCTACAAGTTCTAAATAAAAGTTGTTCTAACAGAGGAAATGAGAAGGTAGAGGGAGAAGAAGAGGAAAAGAGTTGAGATAAGGTCTCCCCACAAAGAGGACTGCTTGAGTGGAGCAAGGGTGTTACATAGAATTTTGAATTTGGGGAATTTAGAATGGATCATCCTATTTGCAAGGAGCAGGGAACACAGCACAGCAGGAGGCCCATGTGTGAGGACCTGTCAATGCTGTGTGCTTTAAGCTAGAAAGATCGAAGGAACAGCAAGGCAAGTTTTGAGGAGAGACAGGAGGCCCATTTTGAACATATTCTTCCCATCCTGTCACTTCCTGCAGTAATTAATGTCTGCAAAGTTCATTACATAATTACTCACATACCTCCAGATAAAATTGCTGTAAGAAATCTACAATTATTTCACTCCTCACAGATCTATGTCTTGGCCCTTCAACAGTCTGTGTCATTTGCAAGCAAGAACTGTGTGGGTGAATTTCACAGTGCAGGTATTTGTTATTTGTTGATTTGGTTCAAAATATGATGTAAGAGTTAACATATTTTGCAAGGGAGTTATCAGCAACGAAAATGCCAAGTTCCTTCTCACTGGTGATGAACAGAGCACACACCATGAGGAGTCCCTCGTGAAAATACTGGGGAACATTCGTGCTCGGAGAGCCTGACTTGACAGGCGAATGCATACAACAAAACAAGCTCCTAATTGGATCAGAGCTTCCTTTTAATCTTGATCTAAACAAAGCTAATAACTCTGGCCACGATTCCCCATGTGGATTTTAGTATGCAGAAATTAAAATGGTCTCAAAATCTTCCAAATAAATTTCAGCAGCTCCAGTATATGTTCCTCTAATTGCTGAATAGGAACAAATGAGAACCACTACAACATATGTTGAATTTATATACAATGGAAATGAGCATCAAGGTGACTTCTAAGGAAGTAAATTACCTTTGAATTGTTGACCTGGAGATACAGACCTGACCACTGCTCTCAGTTTATAAACTTACAATAACTTTGAAGTTGTCATTGGAAAGAGAAGTGTAGATCCCCCCCCCCCCAAACCACAGAATTCAGGCCTGGCACGGTCGCCTAACAGCTAAAGCCCTCACCTCAAATGCGCCGGGATCCCATAGGGCACTGGTTCTAATCCTGGCAGCCCCACTTCCATCCAGCTCCCTGCTTGTGGCCTGGGAAAGCAGTAGAGGATGGGCCCAAAGCCTTGGGTTCCTGCACACGGGTGGGAGACCTGGAGGAAGTTCCTGGCTCCTGGCGCAGCACTGGCCGTTGCGGTCACTTGGGGAGTGAATCATCGGTCAGAAGATCTTCCTCTCTGTCTCTCCTCCTCTCTGTATATCTGATTTTGCAATAAAAATAAACAAATCTTTAAAAATACACACACACACACACACACACACACAATTTGCAGCTTAGCACAATCTTAAGAAAGGATAGGGGCTTAACTTCTTCTGTACATAAACAAGGTATGAATTATCAACCCCTCATACAGATTGGGGCCAAGTATCTTATGCCAGGTCAATCTGCCACAGAAAACCTGGCCGCTACCTTAGAACACTTGCTCATAGCTATGCAGAGGAGGGAAGTGCTCTCAATCGACACGGACAAGGAGGTATCAGTTACTAACCTTACAAACTACCTTGAGGCTATGTGAGAGCCACTGCTCATCAGGTTGGAGCTAAGGTTGCCCTCAGCTTGACTGAACTTCAGATAGCCTATCTCCCGATCACAGGTCCCTAACTTTCTTAGCAATTACAAATTTTCTTCTTAAAGGTTTATTTTATGTATTTGAAGGGCAGCGTTACAGCAAATGAATGAGAGAAGTCTTCCATCTCCTGGTTTAATTCCCAAATGGTAACAAAAACAGGGACTCGGCTAGGCCAAAGTTTCCTCCAGGTCTCCCACCTCGTTGCAGGGGCCCAAGGACTTGGGCCATCTTCTGCCATTTTCCTAGATGCATTAGCAGGGAACTGGATCAGAAGTAGAACAGCGAGGACTTGACGTGATGTCCATATGGGATGTCAGCACTGCCCGAGGCAGTGAAGCCTACTATGCCATAGCAGTGGCCCCATTCTTTATCTGCTCCTTTGAGATGTAAAATTTTTTAAAGATTTATTTTATTTTTATTGGAAAGGCGGATATACAGAGAGGAGAGACAGAGAGGAAGATCTTCCGTCCACCGATTCACTCCCCAAGTGAGCGCAACGGCCGATGCTATGCTGATCCGAAACCAGGAGACTCCTCCGGGTCTTCCACGCAGGTGCAGGGTCCCAAAGCTTTGGGCCGTCCTGGACTGCTTTCCCGGGCCACAAGCAGGGAGCTGGATGGGAAGCAGGGCTGCCGGGATAGAACCGGCGCCCATATGGGATCCCGGGCGTGCAAGGTGAGGACCTTAACCGTTTGCGCCACCGCGCCAGGCCCGAGATGTAAATTTTTTGATCCAAGAATGTTTTTCTTCAGGAACCAGAAGGTAACACCCTGGTCTTCGTGAGATACAGGACCTAACTTCCATTCTTGACAATTGGCAAATGCAATGGCCTAATCACACTGACTGGCCTCCCACTTGGTCCTTTCACAGATTACTGGAGGATGGAAAGGAAAATGAGAAGCACCAATATAACTTTTGTGTAGTGGCTGGCGCAGACCAAGGATGATCAAAGACACAGTGACATGTAAAAATAAAACACCATGAAATATAATCAATACCCAAGCCATATAAGGATATCAAAAACAAAAAACAAGAAGTTGATTCGTTTTTTAAAATGGGACAATAATTTGAAGATACTTCTCTAAGAAACAGATAAAAATGGCCAACAACTGAAAAATGTTCACTATTACTAGACTGGCAAACAAATTCAAACCACAAAAAGATCCAGTCTCACTCCAATTAAGAATAGCTACAAAGACAAAAAATAGCAAATGCTGAGAAGGTGCAGAACAAAGGGGATCCTTATGCGCTGCATGCAGGAATACAAATTAGTCCAACCATTATGACGAGAAGTGTGTAAAAAAACTAAACAGACTCAGCATATCATGCAGTTATCCCACTTCCAGGTGTAAATTGAAAGAAAACAAAATCAGCCTATGAAAGCTATCTGTGCCCCCTGTTTTCGCTGCAGCACCATTCACCAATAAGGTACAGAAACAGCCAAGGTGTCTGTCCATAGATGAATGGATAAAGAAAAGTTGGGGTCTGGTGTTGTGGGGCAGCAGGTTAAGCCACAACACATAACATTAGTATCCTATATCTGAGCTAGTTTGAGTCCCAGCTGCTTCGCTGCTGATCTAGCTCCGTGATAATGCACCTGGGCAAGCAGCCGAAGAGGGCCCAAATACTTGAGTCCCTGCCATCCACGGGGGGAAACAAGGATGGAATCACAGGCTCTTGGCTTCACCCTGACTCAGCCCCAACCACAGGAACCATCTGGGGAGTCCAGCAGTGGTTCAAAGACCTCTCCCCTCCCTCCTTCACCTTTTTCTCCCTCCCTCCTTCCTTCCTTCTCTCTCTCTCTCTCTCTTTATATATATATGTGTATATATATATATCTGCCTTTCAAATAAATAAAACTTTATTAAAAAGAAAATATGGCGCATACTCACACTGGAATATTATTCACCTATTAAAAAAAAGAATGAAATCCTGACACATGAACCAAAATGGATGGAGCTGGAGATCAATTATGTTAAGTAAAACAAGCCAAATACCAAAAGACAACACCATGAAATCTCTCCCATATGTGAGAGTTTAAAAAAAAATGTAGGTTCAAACGAGGAATAGCGACTTTGGGCTAAGAAGAGCAAGGAGAAAGAGCAGAAAGAGGTTGGATAATGAACGCCAAAGTCACATTCAAGTAACAACTCTATTGTTCATAGCAGAGTGGAATGAACACATGTGGCAATGAAGCAATCTATTGTCCATTAAGAGGAGTTGGTAGGCTCTAAACACAAAGAAAAGGCAAGGAAATGGAGAGGCAAGCTTGGTCAGCTTATGTTTTGCATAGGAATTACATTTCATTACACCAAAAAAAAAAAAGTACAAATTTGCATGTTTTAAAAATTTATGTTTTTTTTACAAAATGCATTTTGCATGAGCTTTTTTGAAGGTCCTCTATATTAAATGGATATATGATGGCTTCAAGTGACCCTTTTGTAAAGATAGATTTTTCTTGGAAAGACAGATTTGCAAGGAGAAGGAGAGATAGAAGTATGTTCCATCTGGTGGGAGCCGGAGCCAGTGCGGGTACCCCAGGCCGAGGCCCCGTGGAACGATGTAGCACAGAGATGCCCTATGTGATCAGAATCACATCTGTGACTTTCTCAACATTGAAGAGAATGAAAACAGCAGAAAAATTCTTCTACTTCCTACTAGATACTAGAGAAGATACTTTTGTATGGCACACAGATAATCCACAGAACCTACCCTCTGGATCATCACGTGTTGGAGCCACTGAACTTACCTACATTTCAAAGGCTAGCAATGCAACCAGGCTAAGGCCAAAGGCTGAGCCCTGTTTTATTATGAATGCAGGAATGAGGGAATTCTTCCTACAAGCCAATGCTCAGCAGGGCCCAGTGGAATGGGTAAATGTGTTGAACAAAGCTATAAAAATTACAGTAGCAAAGCAGTCAGAAGCAATGCTTCG
Organism: Ochotona curzoniae; assembly: GCF_017591425.1. Classification (NCBI taxonomy): domain Eukaryota; kingdom Metazoa; phylum Chordata; class Mammalia; order Lagomorpha; family Ochotonidae; genus Ochotona; species Ochotona curzoniae. The sequence goes on from NW_024466599.1 coordinate 68,317,847, forward strand.
CTCTGATAACCAGAGTCACCAAGGCGAATATGGGAAGAAGCAAGTGTCCCCATCATTACTCCAACTCAGAAAAGAGCAAACAAATGTGCCCAAAGTATGGACCGGAGTAATTTGAAACAGTCCCCAAGCCAACTTCCTTACTTTACTCCTAAAGCACCCTCAGACGGTGCCATTATCAAAGCTGGATATTGTGTAAAACAAGGAGCAGTGATGAAAAACTGAAAAGGAAACATTTTGGTGAAAACACAATAGGCTACTTCAAAGCTGAACTGGAAAAGAAACCTCTCCGCGTGATACCACTTACAGAGGTTCATAGGGTGCAGGAAAGCAAGCAAAGTGACATCATGGTAAGGGATAATCTCTTTGAAATTTTAACATCATTGCGAACTTTCTATGTGCAGGTCGATAGTCCTGAGGAGATGCACAGCTGGATTAAAGCGGTCTCTGGCACCATCGTGGTCCAGCGAGGGCCCGGCAGATCGGCCACTGCTGAGCATTGCATCTGTCCCACAGAAGCCAGACTGCCTGTCCCGCCAGGGCTTCATATTCCACAGCCTCTCGTAGCCACTCTGGCCTCAAGCTTTGCCCTGGAGAAGCCAGGATCTTACAAATTTTTTGCCAAGGTCAAGTCAGGGAGCTTCAAGGTCCAGACTCTCTGCAAGAGAACCAGCTTCCTCTGGAGGCCAGTGAGCTCTACTGAAACCTCTGAGTAAAAATGGTCCTCAGGAAGAAGATTGCGACCCGGTGGACTTGGATGACGCAAGCCTTCCTGTCAGTGATGTGTGAGGGGACAGCACATGGGGCTGGCCTGCCTCCTCCGTCCCGGCTTCCTTTCTTGAGGCTTCTAGACAAAGACGGCAGAGGCGGAGGTGGCTCCCCAGGCGAGTGCTCCACTGCCTCTGAGGGATATTTTTATGAGGTGGCGAGCCAAGAATCTAGCAAGTGGCCAAACAAAATAGAATTTCTTTAAGAAAGGGAAAAATATGAAGTGTTCCATTTCAGCTGTTTTGAGAGGTCGGTGTGTTATGTGGGTGGTAAAAACATGTGTGTGATAATCCTGTTTACATGGCGACTTTGAGTTTAAATGCGTAACGTTTAAGGTACTTACTTACTAATTATTTGGGTCACTTTTTTAAATGCTACTATAACTTCCTTTAAAAGTTCAATATTTACAGATTCTTATTGGTTAATAATTGCCACATGAAATATTGCCAGACTAAGATATCTAAACTCATGTTTGTGGTGCTTTCAAATTTATACTATGTTATTTAGACCTTTTGAAATCCCAACATATTTAATGCCCTCAATCTCAAGTGAGTGGTGAATTTTGCACAGAAGATACAGTCAGGCCGTCAGTCGGGGTTAGGAGTTGTACTGGGCGCAAGGTGGAGAGAACTAGAATTCAGACAACTGACATACAGACCTATGTTTAAAGAAGGTTTGGCAGGACATGCAGGAGTCAGCACTGCATCCAGTAAAAATCATTCAGTAGAGAATTTGGAGGAGATCTGATTTTCTTAACCAAGTTTTGTAAAGTAGTTTTCATTTGTATATTTGAATCAATAAAAGACCTCAAATTTGTATGTAAAGACATAATAACTGCCCTGAGACATGAAGTGGTACAGCCTCTAACTTTTGTCTCTAACAGCCTAAATTCAACTGGCTGTGTTTTCTCAACTTGTTTGGGAATGACTTAATATGCTCAGAAGTCCTACATGGTTCGTTTTAAATACAGGAGTGCAGTTCATTTCCAGTTACAAAGTTTAATGTGTTCAGTAAAGTAGCATTTGAGGTTACAGATACCAGAAAGCTCGTCTGTTACTACCTGCACAATATGTGTTTTAAAGAGCAAATTTAAGTATACATTTAGTCACAGGAATATCATAAACACCTCTGCTAAGAATCATAAATTTTAGGAATTGAGCAAATACTGTGTGTAATTTAGTCTTAAACATTTGCCATTAAAACCTCTTCAAATTCACATGCTGCTATGTTTATAATTTTTTTTTTTTTGCCTTCTTACAGTACTCTTTTGAACTCATGCACATCAGTTTCTCCTTTTCATTTTCTAAGATGACTTGCCAGAGAGAGAAATAGAGAAGTTCCCTCCTGCAGGTTTGGGGGGCCAGAGATTAAGATATATTAAAGTAGAAGTAGATCATTTCAGTTTAAAAATCCTCATGAATAACAAGGCGCCACTGAACATTTTTTATTCATAAGCTACTTTTTTAAAGTTATATTTATATTTTTTGTTATGCAGCTACATTTGAAAATGAGAATGAAGATATTTTAAGTAGTTACCACTTTTTCTGCTCATACGCAATATATTGGCTTTTTTGGAAATTTCTTTTTCTAGAACACATGGAAGATACATTGTATAGACACAGCACACTACTTAAGAGCTTCATGCTGTTTTCTTCGGTACAGCTTCCACATTGCCTGTTCATTTTAGCATATTTTGGTGTTGGTAGTTTGATATATTTCACAATACAAAACATGAACTGTATTCTGAGACTTTTTATAGAACTTCTCTTATTCAATAGCATAGGAAAATGTTCTGATTCTCATGGTCTCCTTATATTTATCTCAATTCTTTTATAAGTCTATGGAAATTATTTAATTGTTTTTAAACTTATACTTCTCTTGTAAATATTTCACCTCTGAAATGTTTAAGAAATCACTTTGGATACTTTAATGTTTGCTGCCATGTTTTTCTGTATATATAACATGTCTTTCAAAATGGGAACACCTGCCTCTTAGTGTTAAATGTGGCTGCACATGTCATCTTTATGTTAACTTGTTTCAACACTGTAATGACTTGAGAATAAACTGCTCAGAATTACTGCCTTAAAAAAAAAAAAAAAGAAATCTTCCATTGCTTATTCACTCCCCATTTGGCTAAAATGGTCAGGGCTGAGCCAATCCAAAGCCAGGAGTCTGGAGCTTCTTCCAGGTCTAGCAAGTGGATGCAGCAGGGACCCAAGGCTTTGGGCCATCCTCGACTGCTTTCCCAGGCCACAAGCAGGGAGCTGGATGGGAAGCGGGGCCACTGGGACATGAACCAGCACCCATAGGAATCCTGAGGCATGCAAGGTAAGAACTTTAGGCATTAGGCTAACGTGCCGGGCCCCCAAGAGAAATTTCTACAGGTTAACTCTTAGCAACTATTCAGACACATACACAGCACTATACATAATATTTTTATTTCTGCAGCATATGAAATTTCATTGTCCCTTTGAGATAGTTGCACCATTTTGTGCACCAAAGGTACGCATGGTTGGGAGAGTTGCTGCTTCTTTTCTGTGACTTGTCCTCACCTTTCATCCCTAATCACTGTGTCAAGAAGGGGTTTACACAGTCTTATAAGAAGCACTTAATGTCCCACTGTTCTACAGTCATTACCAATAAGCATATTTTGGCGTGTTGAGTGGAGGAGATCACACCCTCTTCATTAGGGTGGAGAGGAGAGGATGCTCATCCTTAGATGGAGGACTGCATGTCTGATGAGTGCAACCTATTAATTAATCTTGTAGGCCCTATCATTCACAACATCTGCACTAATTAATTGCTTCAGCCTTACTGGGTCACCAAAGCAATACTTCAGTCAAATTTGGCTTGCTCTGTTCTCCAACACCACTTCTGCTCTTAGGTGGTCTTAAACTTTCCTAAATTAGTGGAAAGGAGATGAAATTTCACTCCCAGAAGCCATTCGACTTCCTGCTGTTTTTTTGAATGAAATGTTTCTGACCCTTATCACAAATACATTAAGCAAAAAAAAAAAAAAACGAGGCTACAAGTCTGCAGAAGAAAGCACAGTCAGCTACGAATCATTTCTGCTATGATGATATCCAGTCATTACCTAGTAACTGTAATAGGGCCCTGGCCCCAGCCAGCTGTCTGTACTATTGCTTCATACTCTTTCAAAAAAAAAGTACACAGGCTAATTAAGACAGGTCCCTCAAAAACAAAATAAATATAATCAAAATGTTTTTCACATGAGGCAATTCACAGATAAAGTAATTATATGGATTCTAGATGAAGTTAAGATTCTAGATGAAGTTCATGAAAAACATTTATTGAATCTACACATTCAATAACCTCAATGAACACCAAGGAGACAAAATCTACAATGGAGTCCTCGGTCTCTTGAGTATCTTGGCTGTCTCACTGGTCTATTGGTATAACTGGTCACTGTATCCCCAACCCAAAGCACAATCTCACAAAGTGAATATCAACTCTTTTATAGGTAGAATAAATGGATAGATAGGGAGAAGGCTGGCAATGGCAGGGCAAACAGAGAACACAACAGATGGAAGAAATGGAAATAAATGACCCCACTTTTCCTGTACCCAAATACTGCAGCTATACACTAAAAAAATGCAAAAAGACTAGGTTGGGTAAGGCAGAAAATCAGAGGTCTTTCTTAAGTTGTACAATTTAACCCTTTTCTGCTTATGTCACTTTTGGCTTAAACCAGCCCAAATGAGCTTCCCTCACCACTGACAGCTTATTGATGCAGATGACCATAGTGGGAAATACTGCAATGTCATAACCGTGGATCTATCTTAAATCCCTTTAGGCATGCAGGACTGGATGGCTGGCATCATTGCCCCTGGGCAACAGGCTGCCACCTGACTGGGTGACACAGCCCAAATCACTTCCAGCATTTTAGTTACACAAAAAAAATCACTTGACGGATAGTAATGTCAGGGACCAGGATAAAAGATCCACGGGGTCAAACAGGATTTACCTTCTCAGACTACAAGAAAGCTAAACGTCGTCCTGCTATTCATCCACTTAAAAATAGCTACCTGTGTACCTTTATTACTTCAGCACCAATTCCTTCTGTAAGGTCCCCACTTTGAACAATACAGCCCGTCCTGTAACTGGAAAGGCTAAGCCTCTTGCCCTCACCAAATGAGGAAGAGAATCTGGAAATGCTATCTTGCAGATCTGCTTCCCAGCAAGGACATGGCTTTATCCACAGCCTGTGAAGCTTATGGTCCTTAGCAGGAAATACATGCTGGCAATACTGTGCTTGTCCAGTACAGCCAAAGATAGGAAGGAATCTACTGCTAGGGTCTAATAATTAGAAAGTTAAACCTAAGATCTTTCCATACAACCCTGTTAGCAATAAAAGCAACATTTAGAACTTCAGATTGTTTTATCTTCACCATATCAGAACTTTGGAGAGAAGATGGGAGAATAATTTATTAGCATTCTTCATTTGGAAACCCAAAATACAAGTTTTTTATTCTACTATGTTATTTCACTGTTTAGTCTATAGAATAGATGGGTGCTGAATGGAGAAATCAAATCCCATGCCTCTATTTGTATAGATACTGATATGTGTAGTCATGTATTATACATTAGGTATATAGGCTTATGTCTACGGCCATATGAGTTATTTACATGTTACCAAGAGGAAATATTCCTACTTTTAAGTGGTAGGGGGTTAGGGATGCAAATGGGAGCCTCTACCTTACTGGCTGCTTCTGCCTGGAAAGGAGGGAAACCTAGCCTGACTGCTTAAAAACAGCCAGTGCCATCTTGGCTCAATGCTGGCTGCCTGGCAACAAGCTCTGGGGATTTGGAGGTGTGGAATTACTGCCTAAGGACACCATGGATAAGGCCACCACACATTTAAGTGATGAATGAATCCTGAGGGACTCCTAATGACAGGGTCACTGTACTTGCAGGTGAGCAAGGAGACTTAGACCTGGTGGTTTAGAGGGGAGAGACTGGAAATCTGCACCAGCCCACATGGGAGTTCTGAGCTGGGCATGTTAGCACAGAACATTGCTGATCGTGACATAATGCGAGCCTACTCAAAAGCTAGGGCTTGGGTCAGCCTAACAGGGATAGATCCCAATACCTGACTGAATGTTGGAACATGAGAGGGTCACATTAGACCAGTCCAAGACACTGATTAGCATGTGAGAGATCTAGGTCTGGGGTAGATTCTGTGGGGGATAAATGGACCCAAAAGTGTGAAAATACAAGTCCTGCTGGTTAGCTTAAGAGTTGGGGTGGTGATGGGATGAGCTAGGTGTGACCATGGAACACACCAACACTCATGGGTACTTGGCCAAGAATAGCCTGGGCAGGTCCAGTTTGCAGCATGTGCCTGTGCATCCTAAAACAGGGTGTGGAGCAGGACGGGCTGGGCTGCAACATTCACCAGCTCATACAAAGGCCAAGATGGAAGGGCAGGCTATGTCAAGCAAGAGGCTAGCATACGCTGGCATGTGTGAGACCTGGGTCTGGGAGTGGACCAAGTGGCAGAATGTGGGGAACTCCCCTGGTAGTTCATAGCTCCCGCTGGTGAGCACATGGTCTAGACCAAGGGGGCGGGGGAGCAGGCTAGGCAAGGTAGCTCTATCTGTTGGCAAATGTATAGGTTAGTTTTAGAAGGGGGCAGATCAGGCAGGGCCAAGTAACCTTAGCTCCCCAGCAAGAGCAGGAACCAGGCTGGAGCACAGGTCATGCCAGGTTAGACTGTTACACCTAGTGGTTTGCATGAGCCAGGGATGGAAGAAGGCTGAGCAAGGCCAGATTTCAGAACCCCTAGGAAAGAGCTAGGATTGGGGGCAGGCCAGGTCAAGCCAAGCTACAGCATCCAAAGGCAAAGGCCAAGGCAGGTGAGGGGCTATGCCAAGCTGGATAGAACAACCACTGGCTTAGGTGAGATCTGTGGCTGGGGACAGGTCTGGTTGGGGAGCAAAGGGGATACCCTGGCTGGGCTGTGGTTCCCATTGGTTAGTGTAAAGGCCAGAATGGGGGCTGCTGTCTAGTCTGGGTATGACTGCAGTGTCCCTTCGAATGGCTGTGGACTGGGGCTGAGGTGTACCAGACTGGGCCAGACTCCAGCACCCACTGGTGCTCATGAGAACCAGAATAGGTATAGGACAGGCTAGGCGAGGTCTCCACCCTTGCTGAGCCATGAGTGAGCTATGTCTGGGTGTGAACCAGGTTTGGTTGGGCTGTAATACCCAACAGTAAAAATTGAATGGGATGAAAGCCAGTCAGGAAAGGCCAATGATCCTGCTAGCAGAGGAGGGGGACTAAGCAGGGCCGGCCCATGGACCCACTTGTGTGCACAAGGTCTGTAATCGGGAAGGGTTCTGATGGAGGAGCTTGGGGAACTCTTCTGTCAGGACACAGTCCCTGTAGGTGAAAACAAGAAACATGATAGGGAGCAGCCCAGACCAAGCCAGGTGATAGTATCCACTGGCATACATTTGGCTGAGGTCAAGCATGAACCAGGCAGGGCCAGTTCATATCACCCACTGGCAAATCTGAGCACCAAAATGGAGTGTGGGTCAGGCTGGGTTGGGCCACAACACAAGCCAGGTCACATGAGGGCCAGTACTGGGAGCCAGCTGGGCTGTTCTAGGCTGTAGCCCCCATCAGTGTGAGCTGGAATTGGGGGTGGGCTGGGCCCAACCAGGCTACAGCACCCAATGGCAAATATTGAGAAGTGGGCCATGCCAAACTGGGCCACAGCCCCCAACCAGCACACGTGAGACCCAGAGAGGGAGGTACTGAACTTGGAAGGGGGAGTGCATGGGGCTCCCCTGCTGGACCACCACTCTCACTGGTGAGCTTGAGAGCTGGGATTGGGGCAGACGAGGCTGGGCAGGGCTACAACACCAACTGATTTTATGTGAGCCGGATCAGGGGAAAGCCAGGCTGGGTTGGCTGTTCCTTCATGCATAAGTCAGAGTGGATGTGGGTTGGTTGGGCTTTGCTGCCGCATCAGCTAGCAGATGCTGGCATGAGGCAGGAGAAGGGAGCGGCGAAATTCTGTCAAGTTAAACTACAGAACCACTTGGAAAGTGCAAGATTCGAGTGTGGGAGTGGGCCCAGTAGCAAAACAGTGGGCACGTCCCTCTTGGGTTGTCACTCTGACTGGTTAGCATGAGAACCAGGACTAGGGCAGTGGTGGCTAAACAGAATGGCACCCACCAGCACATGTATGGGCTGGATAGTGGGGCTGGTTAGGTTAAGTTATGCTTCAATGCCCGTTGATGTGTATTAGAGCTGAATGGGATGTGGGACAGACTGGACCAGTCTGCTGTACATACTGACAAACACAGGAACCAGGGCAGGGAGTAAGTCTGGTGGGGTTATTGCGAGTTGTTCTGACTAGACTGCAGCTCCCACTGGTAAGCATGAGGGACAAGTGTGTGATGGACAGGATCAGGCTGGGCTGCAACACCCACTGGTTTGTTCAGAAGACAGGGCTGGAGGCAGAAGTGACTCAGTAATTGCAATCACCAGCATGTGCATAAGCTGACTGGGTCTGGACCCTGTACTGGCAGGCACACACAACAACCAGGTCTGGGATCACCTCACATGAAGTTTCTATGGGGAATCCTCTCAAGTGAAATGCTAGACTCAGAACCCCAACCATGGAGAGAATTGCAGGTTCCATGGTCTGACCGTGGAGTGCATGTGCCATAGCTGGACCTCCTCAGTGGCTTAGATGGAGCAGTAGACAGCATATCCAGATGGAAACAGAAGATATGGCAGTACATTGGATCCTGCAGAGGACACCAGGTACCATAACAGAGGATGGAGGACAGAACAAATCAACTACCACAGCCAAGTGTTGGCAGTGAATATCTGGGCCAATGGAGACTCAAAGTGGACTATGTCGACCAATGGATTCTGGAGAGATTTCATTGTGCTTGGAGTGGCAAGATTGGCAGTAATTCAGAACTGTTGAACTATCAAAACCTCTATAGTAAGACCCTCAGATCTTTCCCCACATGGGAGACCCTGGGGTGGTATTGGGTCTCTGTCCTCCATCTGAAGGTACAGAGGCATTTGGGAGACTGGGTTTCGCTTTCTCTCCTTACATCCCCATTTCCCCCAGATGCAGGAAGGGAAAAAAAGAGAACGTGCAAATAGTGGTCTCATCACCTTCCTGTGTAGCCCTTGACCCTTATCACCTTAATCAACTATGTAAAAATCATCAAAAATAATGACCTTAAAAAAGTACAGAAAAATCTATAGAATTCAAATACATGAATTTCTATTTTCAAATCCCTTTTAAAATTAACACTCATCATTACCAAACAAATCAATAAAAGTTTTTAAAACTAGGATCAGCTAAGTATAGTCTACAAGCCAAAGTTAACCTGCAACCTATTTCTCTAGAGAGCTAACATTATGAATTTTGTATTTTCAAGTGTTATAACGGAAAACAAAAATAATGCAACAAGGACCATAGATTTACTGTCTGATTCTTTACCGAAAAAGCTTGCCAAAACCTTTCATAAAACAACAGATATGAAAACCAAACAGGACATTTCATTGCATTTGAATCTTTGCATGAAATAGTAACTGTGAGGGCAACTATCTCCTTAGACAAAATAAGTGCTAAATGAAGAAACTTGTTCTCAGGCAACTACAGAAATGAGTAACCATAGCTAAAAATAGTATCAGAGTGTTTGGGTAGAGACTTCTGTTTCAAAGCCACACAAAAAGGAGGGGAACATTTTGTTTCTGCATATTTTTAACTTTGTTGTTGGAGTTCTTAAACCTTTTATACCTGTTTTCTTAAGCTAACCTATATCCAACATCCATACTTATGCTAAACTGCAGATAATCTTAGCTTCTCCAAAAATACCTTCAATGGGAGCAGCTCTCCCTTAAGGCACTTTATCCTTTGTCTTTTTATCCTTTGAAAAGAAAGAGAGCTGCCACTATTTATACTGATAGGAGAGGGGCTTGATATCTGCCCTAAGCCCATAAGATTGTCTCATCCTGGAGAACATCACAGCAACATCTCAGTCCTCAGAACTGAAGAGTCTATATATACACAAGACAGACACTTAGGCCACTTATTGATGTGACACATTATATTTGTACAGCACGGATGGAACTCATGTTTATAACTTCAATACTGAAAATTCCTTCCACTGTCTCATTGGAGGGAACAGGGGAAAAAAAGACAGTATCAATGACCTCTTTGCCAAGGCACCCAGTGTTATTTCAGGAGAACTGTGCGTGTGCAGCTGTCAAAGAGTCCATAGGGAGGCCCTCTGTGACAGCTACAGCAGCTGAGAGGAACAGACAAAGGGCAGAACTGGGGGATCCTGGCTCTACCAATCACTTGCTATGAGACTACAGATTAATCTCTTAAATTGTCTTAATTCTTAGTTTTTTCATCTGTGAAGTGGGGCAACACTATTTTGCAGTTGTCATGTAGATTAAGTGAATTCACATTTATCAAAAACACCTCGAAAACATTTTGTGCTTGGTAAACATTATAAATATCTGTTAAATAAATAATAAATACCTCCTAGTTGTGTAGGCACCTGCTAAGATCTACACCTGACCCTAACTCATTCTGCCATTGAAGCACAAAACTTCCCTCATTCTTGTTCAAATAGCCCCAGAGATCAAATATATTGTTCTCAACCTGCAGCGCAAAGAAATCATTCAACTACTTCTGTATTTAATAAAAGTAGAGGAAATCCTTGCGATGTTGTATTCACAGGCAATCCACCAATACAAGTCTTAGAATCACACTAACATAACCAACATAGTACAGTTACTCTGGCTGTAATTCCCCAGGTCTTCAAAGGAAACCAGTGTTTTTCCTGTTTCACAGGAAATTTCATCACACAAATGTTGCCTTGAAATTCAAAATTTACTGTTTCTTAAGTCAAACAGAGAGAAACACAATCTTGCCTGTTAACACTTTGGATTTCCCTTTCTTCAACAAAGGAATGACAGTTCAGACAGAAAATGGCTGTAGGCTCAATGCATAAAAGCCCTCAAGATAAATCATTGTAACTTAAATACTTTTAATTAGACAAATTTTAGAAAGAGAGATTCTGCCTGGGAAAAATCTCTAGGTGCATTTCTAAGCTGTAGAAAGAAATGTGATGAGCATATTTTACATCATTATGGAATGTGCATTGTTATTCCAGAATTGTGTGCTTCCACAAAGCAGCCAACAGCCACATGTGGCTATTAAATACTTCAAACTGAAAATTCAAATTGAGTTGTGCTGCAAGTGCAAAACACATATCAGATTCAAAGGCATATGTGAAGAAAATGCAAAGCTTGAATAATTTTTATACTGAGTATATACTAAAATATTGTTCAGTATGTAGAATTGATAAAAATATAACTTCTCTTGATTTCATTTGTTTAAATACTTTAGTGACTCCTATAAAGTTTAATCTCCTAGAAAGCTTTAATGTGACATATTTTATTACACAGCACTGATCTAGTAATAAAAGACCAAACTTAGGTATTAACTCAAATCAGAAATTTCTAGATGACAAAAAAAAATTGTCAACTGGTCTAGAACTTTTGTGTTTTAGGGAAAAAAAGCATGCATCTTTGCTGTCTTTTTGTTGTTGAGGGGCTTAAACTACTTGTATCTTTGAGTAGTCTAGGAAATACTACAATTTAGTCTTCTTATTTTTCTTTTTCCTTTCATGTTACTTTATTGTTGTATCCCACTTGAGTTTATGTCATCACTTATTCTAGAAATATATGCAATAGTGATTTAAATAATTTTAACATCTATTAAATGTATTGAAGTCTTCCTCATCTTTAGCTGCTATCCAAACAGCCTTAGGAATTCATAATAAATGGAAAAAACAACCTCGAGAACTAAAATCAATAGTTCAGTATATAAATAATCAACAGCCAAAAGTCTTGTGAATCATGTATCATATTTTATAGTCCTTGATTGTAACAAGAGGTAGTTCTTCAATCACTCTATCAACTGCATCCTAAAACCACAGTATTAAATTCCAGTGAAGTCAACAATAGGGCTGACAATTCTATAGCCATTGTATTCAGTTAACAGAACTTTCTTCACTCTTTCTCCAAGCAATTCTTACAAACTTTCCTAACTACACCCAATACCTAAGTCAGTGATGCCTGCCCTGACAGCACATTGGGTATCATCCCTTAACAGGAACAAGCAATGTCTGGCTCTATCTGGGATCCCCCAGTTCTGCCCTTCAGCTCTCTGGCCTCACCAAAGCAATCCCAGATGGGATTTGAAATTTGGCTGGTTTTAATACTTTTGTGTGCTCTATGTATGAGGTTGCCCTTTGAATGAGGTTGCAAACATTCAAATGGCCCTTGGCTGAAAAAAAAAAAAAAAAAAACTTCCCTACTCCTGCACCTCAGTGTTTCCTCTATAAAACTCGGGCATTCTCCACTCATGTTACAGTTCAACCACCCAGATTCAGACTTTGCGACCACTTTTACTAATCTTTCAATGATTAATCAAATGCATTATCAGGTAAATCTTCTCCAAGGGTTCCAATTCCATTTGTAAATAGAAATCCTGCAGTATAGAAGCTTCCAAGACCATTTATGCAGTATTACTCAACTGTTTGGGAAGTTTTAACCAGGCAGAGGAGAAAACACTTGGAAACTATATGTCTAATAAAGGACTATATCCAGAACATTTAAGAAGCTTAAGAAACTCAATAGCAACAAAGCAAACAATCCAAGTAAGAAAGGAAGAAGATGTATCCAGATATTTTTCAAAGGAAAAAATAAAAATGACCAAAAGGCACATGAAAAAGTGTTCAGAATCATTAGTTATCATAGAAATGCAAATAAAATTCACAATGAGTTATCAATCCACCCCAATTAAAATAGCTACTGTGAAAAAGCAAAAGTTAGTAAATGCTGCTGAGGTTATGAAAAATGAAAAAGGGGTACCCTAACACATTACTGGTGGAACAACCATCATGGAAGATCCTCTCGATTCTTCAGAAAACTAAAAGCAGATTTACCATATAATCCAGCTACCTAACTCCTGGGAATGTGTCCAATGAAACAATAGAATATGAAAGGGTTAACTGTACTTCCATGTTTATAGTAACTCGATTCACAATAACTAAGATATGGAATCAATCCAGATGTTCATCAGCTGATCACCAGATAAAGCATCCATTTTTTTGTACTCTGGGACACTACAGCTTCAGGATCCAGGAAATTTGGACTCCAACACTTAACAGAAACCTATCTCCCTTGTTCATTCCTCTTCTCTCGCTCCCCCTGCCTCTGCCCACCCGACACACACACACTTTTCAGTCTCCATTTTACACAAACACTCACAATTAGATCTAATTTGTTTCATTTCTCTGAGACCTTTGTATTAGAGAGAAAGAGATATCAGGAAAGAAAAGTTCCCCAAAATACTCATATTCCCAAAAAATAAGCCCTGCCATCATAGCATATCTGTGCTTCTTAAATAAAACATACAGAGCTGCAAATGTTCCCTTCCAAAATATGATTCAGAAGTATATTTGTTCAAAGGCTTTGTGAATCGAATTTTTGATTTGTTTTCTTAAAGACCTGAAAGGTAGAGTTAGGGAGAGAAAGAAATTTTTTATCCCTTGGTTCATTCCTTCAAAAGCTGCAATGGCTCAGGCTTTCTCCTGGTCTCCCACAGGCAGGAGCCTGAGCCATCTTCTGCTGCTTTCCCAGACACATTAGCAGGGAGCTGTATTGAATTAGTTATCTGGAACTCAAATTCCTATCTGTATGGGATGCTCATATTGTACGCATCAGCTCAACTCACTATGCCACAATGCTAGCCTCCTCAAACATTGTTAAAATTCTACCGTGTACTGTGTGGAAAGTGAAGGAAATTTCTCACTGTTGCCAGTGAGTAAAGGACACTATGCAGTCAGAGTGAGTTTGACACTCTGCAAGTTCACACATGTTGAAGAATTTTGCAGTACAACACAAGGTGAAGGCATAGGTACTTCAAGGAGAGGAGAGTTCTTTTTGTGGAAGTCACTTCTTTCCAGCACCTGGAAATCACAATCATCACAGATACCCACAAGATACAGGTTACTTTTAGCAAACAGATTCTAAAAATAGATACCTGAGGATCTGCTTGAGTTTCAAAGAGTAGCTTTGTGTCTGCACTTAAAAAGGTCCAAGCCAGGCTGGGGAACAGTACTGAAACTATTTCAACACAGCTTAAAAAGGAAGCACCAACGTCTCTTAAATGAAAACAACCTGAAGAGTTTTAAAACATTCAGAAATGCAAAAAGAGTCATTAAGAAGTTGATTGGGAGAGTAATCTGGAACCTTCATAGCTGGCATTTGTCCTAACTTGAACTTTTCATCAATTTTGCTTTTCTCTGCATTGTCTTTCCATCTTATGCTTAACCAGAAAAGCAGCTGATCACTATCACTGTTGTATGCTAACTTGGGAGCCCTCAAGCACTCTGATTTTAATAATCTGACCTTCAGTACTTGAAAAATGTGGCTGCATTTGGATACAGGTCCTCACTAGAAAAGGAGATGTGGACACACTAAGACCCCACCTGGAAGGCACGCACAGAGAAGAGCCCATGTGAGGACACAGACAGTGGGCCCATGTGCATCAAGGAGGCACACCTCAGATGAGCACAAAGTAGCAGATACCTTAGTGTCAGACCTCCAACTTCCAAAACTGCATGTGTTTCTGTAGTACAACCTCCCAGACTGGGGTATTCTGTTAGGGCAGCTTTAGCAAATTACAATTACTTTGTCATGGTGGATCAAGCAACGAGATGCAGAGCAAGGAGGCTGAGGTCACCAAACCCCATCTGCAGCTTCAGCTGAAAGACCCCAACCCCTCCCAGCCTCATGAAGAAGAAACCTGCAATCTCTATCAAACTACTGCCCAGAAAGAGCATCAACCAAAAGTATCCAACATGACTACCAACTGTGTGTCTGTGGTGTCCTTCAGCTAATTACATCATTACAAAATCGCCGGGACTGAGACTCCATGGCTTATCCAAGACTTCCAGAACTCAAACCCTGACCCCTGGAAATACTCAAACATCACCTTCACACCACTCCCTACACCTCACAAGCATGGAACCTTTCTCTGCTAAGGGTTCATTTGGATATTTAAAACACCACTGAAGGGACATACAAAATTATTTGTTTCAAAATTAGCTACTATAGATTTACTGAGTTTTGAGTCACACCTCTGGTTACCTTGACAGGGTCAGACCAAATGAATTAGGGGAACTTCTCTGACCCCTGGGCCCAATATTCCTCACACTTGAAGAGATGGCTCTCAACTTGATTGCATGCAGTTCACTGACACACATCTGCACTCCCTTTTCCAGAATGTGCTTTCTCCCTGCATGAAAATATATCTTCCTCTGTTAGCCTTTACATCCCTTTCATCCTTGGATTGTATCTTATGTCAGAGATAAGAATCCAGAACTAGACATCTAATAACAACTCTGCATGCCCATGACCCTGGTTAAATAATCAGCTTCTTTTCTCATCTATACAACAGACAGAAGTAACTTGGCCTTACGGGAATAGGATTGCTTTGATAAGTTACAATATATTTTTTTTTTTTAAGATTTATTTTTTATTATTTTTTCATTGGAAAGGCGGATATACAGAGAGGAGAGACAGAGAGGAAGATCTTCCGTCCGATGATTCACTCCCCAAGTGAGCGCAACGGGCCGATACTATGCCGATCCGAAGTCAGGAGCCTCTTCTGGGTCTCCCACGCGGGTGCAGGTTCCCAAAGCTTTGGGCTGTCCTCGACTGCTTTCCCGGACCACAGGCAGGGAGCTGGAAGGGAAGCGGGGCTGCCGGGATTAGAACCGGCGCCCATATGGGATCCCGGGCGTGCAAGGCGAGGACCTTTAACCACTTGCGCCACCGCGCCGGGCCCAAGTTACAATATTTTTTAAAATTATGTGAAGGGTTATTAAAATTTAATAATGAAGAATTATTTACCTCGTGTGTCTTAAGGCAGATGGAATAATCAGGGCACCTTGATAGATCCCCTGTCATGACTCACAGTCATAGCGTGCTAGCAGCTACACTAGTAGCTGTAGGCTACTACAACTCTGATTTGTATTCATTGCCTTGAGTGGTTTACAGTTGAAGATAAAGAAAGGCATACCTTCAATATGAGTAAGAGAACACGTTCTCAACACATTTTCCAGAACTCCAAAAGTAGTGACAAGTACTCTTTTTAAAAGGGGAACATAACCAACTCAATATTTACACTTGTTAGGTAGTCAAAACTGCACAAAGAAAAGCTGAAGACATTTGCATTTGGACCATAAGTTCAGAGGAAACAGAAATAAGGAGTTTTAATTAGAGTTTTGTAATGCATTGAAAAAGTAGCTTAAAAAGGAAGATCATTCAAAGTTGAAACAGAAGTCACTAAAAAGCATTTGAATTCAATGCAAAGGGCTATAAGACACAACATACTAAAATAGCTATAGAAGAAACCAGAGAAATAAAAACTGACTCTTAAAATACAAGAAGTCTTTCAGGAGATACTGAAATATTTGTTTTTAAAAGATAAGCAAATATTAAAATATAAAAAATACATAAAGTCAATTATTATATTTCAAACTAAAATGCCGTTTTAGCTCTCAAAAGGCTTAGAATGTTGCATGTTAAACAGGTTCTAAAGTCTGATGCTAATGACACTTTGAAACCTTTTCTATACAGGAGGACTGTGTGTACGCATGCATTCATATGAAACTTCTTTGAGTACAGTTGACTCTCCACATATACCCAGGTTCTGATTCCCTTAATTGAAAATATTTGGAGAAAAAAATGCATCTGTACTGAATACATACAGTTTTCCTTGTCATTTTCCCTAAAAATAGTAACAACTATTTACAGAGTATTAAATCACATTAAGTATTACAAGTAATTATAATTTCACCTATATATAAGTAACTTAGAGGATTGTACGGGTTAACTGCAATTACATCATTTTACATCAGGAACATGGACATTAGTGATTTTGGTATCTAAATAGGGACCTGTACCCAATCCCTCATAGATAGCAAGGGATAACAGTATTTGTATTTATCTTGTCTTTATCACCATTAAAAACAAAGGTTTAGGTGCAGAAAAACAATTAGAGATGAGGCAATTGACACAGAAGATGAGAGAAAGCTGAAAGCGAAGTGCCCTTTGGGGACAGTATCTTACAGCAGCATGCAAAGGAGCAAGACTGCAGGCATCAGGGATCTTTAAGAAAAGTTTAAGAGCTAGGACTGAAAGTAGACGTCATTAATAGTCATTAAAAGAAGCAGCTATGCTCCAAATCTCCTAATCCCAGAAGAAAGTTACATGTTTTCTATCAGAAGAGTTTAAGCCATAAAGGACTTGATGTTGGAGGAACCTGGCAAAGTGTGGGAAGCGCTCTATTAAAAAGCACCATGAAAGAAAAGTCTACGCGTTCAGACATAAACAACCCTCCTTCCAAGAATACCAACTTGCACCTCTGCCCCTCCCCCAATAGTAACCGACAAGCAGAAAACTGAAGGCTTAATGCATGGTGGAACTAACCGAGCCAAGCGACAAAACCCATAAACACTGATATCAGGGGTTCTCTGTGAAATGAGACTACTATCCAATTACTCTACACTGAAGGCCACCAAATATGCCCCTGCACATATAAGGAGGTTTTGGTCCAGGCTGCATGTCTTGTTCTTAATTAACAATTGCTAACCAAGAGTGATCAGACATTCTACAGACTCACATAATAGGATAAAAGAACTTAGAACAAAGCTAATTGAGACAGAAATAACTATAAATATTCTATAAAAAGATGCCTCATTCATGGAAAAAGCAGAATGTTATTTTTAATTTGTTAAAAGGAACACTCTGAGAATAGCAAATGTTAAATGATGATAACAGCAATAAAATGTATAATTGAGAAACTTTCCATGAAAGATCAGAAATATAGCAAAAAGAGGTGGAAAGCGTTCATGGGAACAGCGATGCTCAACCGAGGGTAGGAGGTGATTTTGTCCTGTGAGGGATATTTATAAACATTTCAATTGTCACAACTCAGGGGATGAAGGCTCCTATAGTCATCTAGTAAGTAAATGCCAGCAAGGCTGCTACACATCCTGTAATGCACAGGTCAGCCCCCAACACAAGGCACCACGCAGCCCAAAACGTCAAGTACCTCAAAGCCAAAAAAACTAAGTCACAAAATGACAGCTAAAAACGTATAAAGATCTCAATCTCCCATAAAAATATACAAAGCAATGAGAATAAACAAACATTCTTGTAATAGAAACCAACAGAACAAATAAGAGTGAGGAAAAAATACTATGAACTAATCTAACTGCTTGAAGACAAATACACATCCAAATCTAGAGACAAGGCAGAGAAGAGGTGAGAAACAGCACAGGAGAGGCATGGAGAAGAGCCACAGGCTCAATGTTTATGTTCCCTCAAAGTTTATGTGTTGAAATCCCAAATCCCAAGGTGTCAGTATTTACAAGTAGGCCCTTGGTAATGTGATTAGGTCATAAGGATGGAGACTTGGTGAATAATACTAGCGCCCTAAGAAAAGAGACCGCTAGTCCCTTCTGCCATAGGTGTTTATGGAAGACAACAGGCCCTCCCCATACACTCAATCTGTCCACACTTTCATGCTGGACCTTAAAGCATTCCAAATATGACAATCCATTGCTGTTGTTAAACTACTTTGCCTTTGGCATTCTAGTATAGCAGCCTGCAAAGTCTAAAACAGGAACAGATGGGAGAGGAAAAGCGAAGCAGAGAAGAAACTATTCTACATCTTCAGCATTTTACTTGGAAGTTCTTAAGCTGTGTACAGTTTCAATACTCTCCAATTCTATCTGCATAACTACAGGATGCAATAATTCACTTATCTTTAGCTTCTAATAGTCATGCTCCTCATGTTAATGTTCATCCAGCTTAAAAAACTCAAAAATCTTTTTTTGTATACTATTGCTTTTTGTTTTTACCAGTGCTCAAGATTCATCAAATCAAAAACCCCAAGTCAGTCACTGGACAAAGAAATCTATAGCTCAGGGTCTCCAGGATGTAAGTTGATAGAAACAGCCAACAGAATTCTCTCCTTCATTGATTAAAGAAGTACATAAACCTCTCTTGGGGCCAGTGTAGTATATAGTAAGCTATTCTTCCATCAGTACAGCATCCCCTATGGGTGCCAGTTCATGTCCCAGCTGCTCCACTGCCAATTCAGCTCCCTGTTTATTACCTGGAATGAGTAGAAGATGGTTCAGTTCTTTGCACCTTGCCCCTATGGTGGAGACCCAGAAACAAACTCCTGGTTCCTGGCTTTAGATTAGCTCAGTTCCAGCCATGGTGGCCATCTGGGGAGTAAACCAGCAGATGGAAGATGTCTCTCTCTCTTTGTCTCTCCTTCTCTCTCTGTAAAATCTGCCTTTCAAACAAAAATAAATGAATGCTAAAAAGAAAAGATTTCTATCTCTCATAAGTGACAGGATGGTTAAAATGTCTACTCATGAGGCTATGTTTTTTTTTAAAGATTTATTTTTATTATTTTTTTATTGGAAAGGTGGATATACAGAGAGGAGAGACAGAGAGGAAGATCTTCCATCCTATGATTCACTCCCCAAGTGAGAGCAATGGCCGATGCTATGCTGATCTGAAGCCAGGAGCCTCTTTCGGGTCTCCCATGCAGGTGCAGGGTCCCAAAGCTTTGGGCTGTCCTCGACTGCTTTCCTGGGCCACAGGCAGGGAGCTGGAAGGGAAGCGGGGCTGCCAGGGATTAGAACTGGCGCCCATACGGGATCCCGGGCGTGCAAGCCAAGGACCTTAACCACTGTGCCACCGCGCCGGGCCCGAGGCTATGTTTTGCAAAGAACTTCTTTTATTTTTTAACTGACATATAAAAAATTATACATATTTATGGGGAATGAGGAGATTATATATAATATATATATATTTACTTTGTATAATGACCAACAAGTGTAAATGTGTGTCTACCAATACTTATCATTTCCTAATAAAAATATTCAAAATCTTCCCTGCTAGTTTTTACAAAATATACAATATATTACCATTATCTATAATATTTTGATCTCATAAAGTTGAGAACAAAATGACTTACCAGAAACTGGGGCAAGGAGAGAAAAGTTTATATAATGGGTACTAAGTTACAGTTAGCAGTAACAAGTTGTGTTTTTTTAAGAGATACTTAGAGCAAAGTACTTAGCACAGCGCCTGGCTGTGATGAATGTCGTTCAGATGCCCCTTAGAAGAAATGAGCTCCGAGCTCCTCTGAGCTTAAAGGGTAACTATCAATGCTCCTGCCCTTGGAACCTTGCATGCTAAATTTAAGGGCGGTAAGTTCTATAGGGACAATCAGGCTACGTAGCTGTGTGGAGCCAGCAATGGACAGGGCAGACATTTGCAGAATAGATAAAATGTTCTCATTTTTCTATCTCCTAGCTTTTAATGTTTAGCATAATATTCCAGCGTCAGCAAACACACACACACACAGATAGATTTTGTTATCCTGAGAGCAGTGGCACTCAGATTTGGTTGTGCACAGCACCACCTGCAGAGCTTGATACAAAGATTGCTCAGCCTTAACCCCAGCATTTCTGATGCTGTGAATCCAGGTGGAGTTCCACAGTTTCCATCCTACCCAGGACCCAGGTAATGTCACTGCAGCTAGTCCCTCAGGAAGGGAATTATTGCCCTAGAAAACGAGGTAATGCCAACCCTTCTTTTAAAACTATTTAAGCACCCTATCAATGGCCACATAAGGTTAAAATAGCCTTAAAATAAACATGAAGAAGTCAACATTTTTTTATACAATTATCCTTTCCCACAGGCAGAAGCATAACCAAGTGAATAACCCTCGAGAGGAAGAACTGAATTTAACTGAGCTTCTTTGAAAATTACAATCCATAATCTCCTTTTCTCTCCAAAAATCTGGAGGCTCGCCTTTGAAGAGCCTAAAAAACATTTACACGTTTTATTAATACTGGTGGTTATGAAGCATTACTGTAAATCTTGCTTCTGTTTCTGCAGAGTGGCTCAATAAAGTGCAGATGATATAAGTTTCAGACAAATACTCATTCTCATTGCCCAAGAGGATAAACAAAGGATAAATTACATTCAAGGAGTTCGACCTTCGCAGGAATTTTCGAAGGCACTCAATATCTACGAAAGCTAATCAGCTACAGCCTTCTGGGGGTAAATTGTATTTCTTTTTCTTTTTCAGGTTCTCTAAGGGCCAAGTAAGTAGAGGATTTTTTAAAATAACGTAAGGTCTTATAATTCTTCTAGTTTATCAGCACAGGAAAATTTTGCTGAAGTAGTTTCAAAAATTTCTAACATAGTTTGAGACATATAAAGGTAACAACTTTTTGAATTTTTAAAAATGTATTTAAGGGTCATAGGGCTCTCATCTGCTTGTTTACTCCCCAACTGTTCACAGTGGCTACAGTGGCTCCTAACCTGTCTACAGGACAGAGTTGAGAACTAGAAATTCAATACAGGTGTCGCACGTGGATGGCATGACATCATCCTCTTCTCCCCAGGGTCTGAATGAGGCTGGAATCCACAGCAGAGCTGGGACTGTAACCTTCAACATGGAAAGGAGGCAGCACAACCAGCATCTTTACCACCTCACTTAACGTCTGTCCCAACAACAAATTTTGATTGTAAGGTAGACCTGATCCTACTGTCAGTGCATAACTGAGTATGTGCATGTGTGTGACCCACACAAAAGGCCTATTTCCACACCATTCTAAGAAGGATCATGTTTGTTTTCTCACCCTAAGCATCAGGTTGTGAATACACACAGCTGCTCAATCTATCTGGTTTGTATGCTTCTCCATTATGCTATAGGAAGCAACCCTTGCTGTTGAGTTCAAAAAAGACATTTCATTCAGACGCATTCCCCAATCTCCAACAAAGCAATTCTCATGAATGTTCACCATGTTACTGAACCCAGTTTTCAATTTTACTCTTCGTCTTCTTTGATATTTTCATGGCAAACACTAATGACCATATCTGTCTTCTTGGAATGATTATTTTTCCTTTCGTGCATCCTTACTGCCCCTGAAGACTCAGCCTCTTCTGCTTAGACAATCCCCTAGGCTTTCTCCTTAGCTCTATTTCTCCTCTAAGCCTTTAGCCTCTAAGGTGCTCCATATAAACTACAGCATCTGTGTAGGCCTACACATACACAATCAATTAGCATTTATTTGCAAAGCTTGGGTCCAAAATAACTCTTGAAGTCTTTATTTGTCTCTACCTCTACAACTACCACCCCATCTTTACCACAGATTCCTCCAAGGGCAAGGTCTATATATCCTCATCCACTCTGGTTCCCTCCAATATATTCTTGCAACCAATACAATCTTTCCAAAATATGAATTTGGCGACACATGAAACTCCCTGTTGGCTTCCCATTGTTCCTGGGACAAAAGCAAATCCCCTGGTACATTCAGAAGGCTTTGTAGAACAGGAATCCCTTAATTCCCAGCCTCCATTGCTCCACAGGGTCCCACCACATTGACTCCTTTCAGTTCATTTAAGAGTGAGCCATATTCCCACTTGCCCCGGAAGTTATGGCTCTCACCTGCCCTATGCCTACTTATCTCTTGTTCAGCTTCAGCTGACAGTCTATAACCTACCTCCTGAGGTAAACCTTTCCTGACCTTCAAGACTGGGTTTATAGTGCCTTGTACTTGTCACAGCTGTAGTTTTATGTTTATTAGTATGATTAGTTGAATAATGTCACTTTCCCACTCTAAACTATAAGGCATACTCTAATTGTTTTGTCATGTATTATATCCTGAGCACCTGGCACAGCCAGAAGCTCAATAAATGCTTGTAGAATAAATAAGTACATAAATAAGATTTAGTTGAGAATACATTAATGCAAACTCTAATAAATAGCATGTAGTCAGTCAACAAATAGACACATGAAGAGTTACCTAGGCACACTCACACAAACCACCCATCATGCAGAAGCTTGACTCAAGTGTGTCAAAGGCATGATTGCCAATTTTTCCTCCCTAGCAGGCTGAAGTCCATGGACTTGAAAGACTCACTCAGAATTTTCTTTTCTCTTACTGTCTCGTCCTAAATCAGCTACTGAAACATTACCTGCTTCTTAGTTGTGAATATGCCAAATCATACTCAGCAAACCATTGACTGGATGCTCACTTATCTACTATTTTCTTTTTTAAGATTTGTTTTTATTGGAAAGGCAGCTTTATAGAGAGAAGGAAATACAATAAGAGCTTCCATCGGCTGATGCACTACCAAAATGGCCACAACAGCCAGAGCTAAGTTAATTCGAAGCCAGGAGCCAGGAGCTTCTTCTGGGTCTCACACATGGGTACAGTGTCCCAAGGCTTTGTGCATCCTCTACTGCTTTCCCAGGCCATAAGCAGGGAGAAAGATGGATGGGAAGTGGAGCAGATAGAACACAAATCAATACCATTATACCATTTGGGATGCCAGCTCTTGCAGGCTGAGGATTAGCCAGTTGAGTCATCACACCAGTACCTACTATTTCTAATAGTATATGAAATGAACTAGCAGTCCAACTGCGGTCTTAGAAATGTTCATTTGCATGAGCCTAAAACATCTGAGTTTAGCCATTTGGCTTTGAGGGACAGACAGAGTAAGCAGAAAGGAGGCAAGCATTAAATTTGGCCATCATTTGGGCCTGGCATGATAACGCAGTGGTTAAGGTCCTCGCCTTGCATGCGCCGGGATCCCATATGGCTGCTGGTTCTAATCCCTGCAGCCCCGCTTCCCATCCAGCTCCCTGCTTGTGGCCTGGGAAAGCAGTCGAGGACAGCCTTTGGGACCCGGCACCCGCATGGGAGACCCAGAAGAGCTCTTGGCTCCTGGCTTTGGATTGGCTCAACTCCAGCCGTTGCAATCACTTGGGAAGTGAACAATCGGTCAGAAGATCTTCCTCTTTGTATATCTTACTTTGTAATAAAAATAAATAAATCTTTAAAAAAAATTGGCCATCATTTATGGAATAGTTACTTTTCCTTGGTAATTTTGAGATAAGCAACGGTTAAAGAAGGGTAAGGATAAATGGTCCTTCCCTTGAGCAACTCTCTCTCTCTAATGGGGATTGGCATCTACACAAACACCACTAACAGAGAACAAGAAAGATGGGAGGGAGACAAAGGCAAGGCCACACGAAAAAGAAAGGTTCAGGCAGGACAGCATAAAGGCTGTGATAACAAATGAGCTATTTGGTATCTAAGAAATGACCTTCTGCTTGATGCTACTCCTTCAAGGCAAACTTTATATTCAGCCACTTTGTTCTAGGCAGACACTTGCTACACGTTCTAAATAACAAACCTCCACTGGTTTTTTGAACCTTAACTTTAAAAATTGCTGCTGTTGACACTAAGGCACAATTTATAATCCAATGTATTCATCTTGTCTAGACCTGGAACCAAAATCAAATGTCTGTCAACTTCTAACCAATTTCCCCAACTAGCCTCCACATGATGCTTAATGATGATAATGACACAAGGCAGCAAAGTGAGAGTGAAGGTACACAATATTCCAAAAGCTCTTCAGGTTTATT
Organism: Ochotona curzoniae; assembly: GCF_017591425.1. Lineage (NCBI taxonomy): Eukaryota > Metazoa > Chordata > Mammalia > Lagomorpha > Ochotonidae > Ochotona > Ochotona curzoniae. The sequence goes on from NW_024466599.1 coordinate 68,342,229, forward strand.
CCTTCAACATATTCACATTAGAAATTACCAGATGAACTGTACGTTTGCACAGAGCTCACAGTTCAACAGAAGAGAGAACACAAATAGACAGGAAGAATGGGCAACACTGAGCAACACATGTGTGTGCTGGGCACAGGCATCAGTTGCTTACACATGTAGCTCATTGCATCATCATCCTATCATTATTCCTATTTAACAAGGAAACTAAGGTACTTGATAGGGAGCTACTGGATTTCAAATCCTACAAGTCTGTCTCAAAAGCCATAATCTAAACCACCACTTTTACTTCAGCCCCTTTTCCTACATGTCACTTCTGCTACCCTTCCTATAAAATCTCTCATGACGTTTCTTTCTCCCTCATTCCTGAGAACTAATGCAGATGGTCAGAATAAAGAATAGGTGGTATGTGAGGGCGTTGGCACTATGGGTACGAAAACATATCTGCTTTAAAACAAAAAAGTCTCAAACATTGCACTGGTGCCAAGAGAAGTCGTGCCTGACCCAGTGCAGTCAAAAATAATAAAAAACAAGACTGAACACCTTTAGATGTAACTCCAAGCCATTTATCAATTGTGAAAGGAGAAACATCCCAGTTAATAGTTTTAAGACCTCCAATTCACGTGGCACTTTTTTCCCCACAAAGTGTCAAGCAGTGCCATACATGGGCATGCTCACTGCTGACTTCAAATATAGGAGGAAAGAGGCTTAGCTATGTCTGAGAATGAATGGATTCCAAGATCGTTTTAATGTTTGAGCAAAATTACAGTCTGATTAAAAAGTACTATTTATCATAGTGTAGAGTCATCTGCTTTCCAAAAACTTCCAATGTGCATCTTATTTTGTCCCCACAACAATCCTCCAAAGACAGATCTAACCACATTTCACAGCTAAGGTCACTAAAGTTTGGAGAATTTAAAACAAGAGAACCGGTGTGAAGACTCTACTGGCTCATCCTCCACCTATCAGTAACAGCATTCCATATGGGCACCAGTTCACATCCCAGCTGCTGCACTTTCTATCCAGCTCCCTGCTTATGCCCTGGGAAAGCAGTGGAGACCAGTCTAAGGCATTGGGACCCTGCACCTATGTGGGAGACCTAGCAGAAGCTCCTGGCTCCTAGCTTTGGATTGGCTCAGCTCTGGCTGTTGTGGCCATACAGGGAGTGAACCACAGGATGGAAGCTCTTAGTGTCTTTTCTTCTGTCTGTAAATCTGCCTTCCCAATAAAAATGAATCTTTAAAAGGAAAAAGGAAAAAAAACTTGAGTAAAATGCTTTTTCTAGGAAACAGGATATTAGAAAACCTTTTTTTTTTTTTTTACCAGTTACCTTGGTTTATAAACAAGCAGTAAAAACTACCACCACTGGGAGAACCTATCTGAGGAAACTCAGCTTCAAGGAGTGAACAATCAGGGGACAGACATTCATCCTCTAAACCTAAGCAGCTTTTCACACTGCCGAATCCCACTCTGGTGGACTCCTGACCTCGCATCGTAGCCTTATTCACAGTGGATTTCCCACTGGTGAAAAGCAACACTGCATTTGATCACTGCACAACTTGTGACCTGACACTTGACTGATTAAACTATGTTTAGTTGCAGCTGTAGGCATTTTGGATTCAAAGAGAAGCACACCACTCGATGCACTGAAGTGTTTAAATTCCCCAACTGCTAAAGCTAAGGGTTTATCTAGCTATACCTGGGGCAAACGAAGTCTCACATTTGAAAACACTTGAGAGGGGAAAAAAAAAAGCCTCTACTTAAAAAGAAAAAAAGAGAGAGATTCTATGGTTCAACTGTAAAGAAAACTGAACAGTCACTAAGTGTATTTTGCTTTGTGGCTTTCAATGGGCAGTTTCACGCCAAAATAATGTGGGGCAAAGGAGGAAGGCAAAGCCTACTTAGCCTATAACGTCCTCCCAGGGAAGCCACTTCATGTAGCAAAAGGCTCACAGATCTGAGGTTCCAATAGAACCACCACTTTACAACATTTCAGCCTCTGCAGCTACATTCAAGAATGAAAACGAGACCAGCTAGATAAGGTGATTAGGTATAATGCTCAGGCTGCTGTAGCGAAGTGCCCACGAGTGAACAACCTGCTGCCTCACAGTGTTCTGCAGACTGGAAGTCAGAGATCGAGATGGTGGCAATTTTAAGTCCTTCTGTGGGCTGTTGAGAGCAGGATCTGTTCCAGATGTTTCTTCTTTGCAGGCAAATGACTATCTTCATGCTCCCATGATGATGCTGTCTCTATAACCTGGTCCAGATTTCCCCTCACTAGTGGTTGTAATGGCCAATAACCCACCTAATGACTTATCTTTAACTGGATGACCCTCTGTACAGACTTATCCCCAAATATAATCACCATCTGAGCTCCTGGGTACTAGATGTCAACAAAGGAACCACAGGAAGGACTGGAGAGGGAGAAATGAGTCAATCCTTAACAGACACGTTCTAAGTCCCTGCCAAAATGGACACTCAAAGACCGTCTCTCTCCTTTCTAGGCCTGGCAGTGCCACTGCCTGCCACGTCAGTTTGGGCAAGCTATCTAACCTCTGTAAGACATGGGCGCCATCCCAATGAAGTGAGGCTGGTATCATGGGCTGCAAAGCCCTCCTAACATGAATATCCTCTGCTTCTATACCTCATCAATGCTTTTTCTAACATATATGCTATAACATGTCAATCTTTTTTTTCACACTACATCATCTCTACTGAAAAACTTGAAAGCATTTAAACACCACCATGATATGACCACACTATATTCACATTATGAAGGAAACAGGCTTCATTAGCTGATTCTTAGGCTAAAGGAAACAGTCTCAGAGGTTTCTAGGAATGCTTCCGAAACCCAAAATAGCTAAACTACTTCTGGAAAGCCGATTAAAATGCGCTTGACCTATCCTGAAAGTTCAATAAGGATCCATGTAACAAAATATTCCATTCAAAATCCATTATGATCCAAATCACAAAATTTTAAGATGAAAAACTTGGGGGTGCTTTGTGATAAACATTTTTCGAAGAGGATGTTAGGGTCCAGTGGGATGAAGTGTTTTGCATGTACTATAGCCATTGTCCAATCGGTCAAAATTGATTTCAAACATGGTAATGATTAATTTTGCTATACATGGAGGAGATTACACCACATGTCATGCCTTCTCTACAACAAACAGCACTAGATGTGATCTCTAGAACTGTAACACTGCCAATGTCATAGTGGGATTATGAATCCAGGTAACAGAAGATATATTATTGAATCTTTCTTCATCACATTTTTCATATATGCAGAGGCAATAATAATTCTAGTCTCCTCTTGGGACTAGTGAAAGGGTAAAAATTATAGTAAAGTATGTCAAAGAACTTTAAAAGCACAAAACCTTTTACAAATATAAGATACCTTCATTATTAGCTATGCCTATACCTGCCTTTTGCTACCAAATGAGGTCAGGCCAGCTCCCCATGGGCTTGCTCCCCACTTTAAATGGAAATTAAAATATATTCTGCCTGTAGGTTCACACTTCAATCACCTGCACTGGCTTTTTTTGAACATCATTAAGCAATGAAACCTGAAACAGATCATTCTTTTGAAACTTCCCACTCATCACCTGACCGAATATCCAGAGGCACCCTTCAGGTAAAGGAAGTTAGAAACACGAACACGATCTTCCAAAACCCAAGATAATTTTAACAGAAGTTGGGGATACTTTGTGTGTGTGCCCGCTCCTCTGTCTGGAAAAGTGAGGAGTGAAAATTGCCCACATAAATGCGCTGAGAAAGAAGACTTGACTTCAGTGGAATCCCTTGGGGCTACTAATGTGCTCATACAACTTTTAAAAAGCCTAGAACATACCATAGCTGGAAAACCTTTAGAACTGGCCTTGAGGAGAGTGCAACTTGTGCTGAGGCAGTGGCTTGCACAGTAGTAAAAGCAGAGGACTAGGAGTCAAATGAGCCCAGCTTAGGACCAGCTTTGCCCCTTGCTCACTCACTTATTTTGAGCCCCCTGGGCCCACATGCTATAGTCCTGCCCCAAACACATCACAAGGATTGAATTGCATACTCTCACCTCTGCATTAGTACATCTGAATCTACTGATTTAGATTGAGTGAACCTACAAATTATGAATTTTTCTTTTAATTCCAGATGATTTGGGGCCAGAGTGATAGCCTAGCAGCTAAATAACTCACCTTGAACACCCAGGATCCAGCATTCTGCTTATAACCTGGGAAAGCAGTTGAGAACGGCCCAAAACCTTGGGTCCCTGCACCCACATGGGACACCTGGAGGAAGCTCCCAGCTTTGGATCAGTTCGGCTCTGGCCGTTGCAGCCACTTGGGGAGTGAGCCAGCAGACAGAAGATCTTTCTCTGTCTCTCCTTCTCTCTGTAAACATTCCTTTCAAATAAAAATAAATAAATCTCTCTTAAAAAAAGGATTCTAGACCCAGGTTGGTGGCCTAGTGGCTAAAGTTCTCACCTTCAACCCGCCTGGATCTCATATGGGCACCGGTTCTAATCCCGGCAGCCCCGTTTCCCATCCAGCTCCCTGCTTGTGGCCTAGGGAAGCAGTCGAGGACGGCCCAAAGCCTTGGGACCCTGCACCCACGTGAGAGACCTGGGAGAAGCTTTGGGCCCAGCGGCGTGGCCTAGCGGCTAAAGTCCTCACCGTGAACGCCCTGGGATCCCATATGGGCGCCAGTTATAATCCTAGCAGCTCCACTTCCCATCCAGCTCCCTGCTTGTAGCCTGGGAAAGCAGTCGAGGACGGCCCAAAACTTTGGGACCCTGCACCCATGTGGGATACCTGGAAGAAGTTCCTGGATCCTAGCTTCGGATCGGCATAGCATCGGCTGTTGCACTCACTTGGGGAATGAATCATTGGACGGAAGATCTTCCTCTCTGTCTCTCTTCCTCTCTGTATATCTGAATTTCCAATAAATAAATAAATCTTTTAAAAAAAGAAAAAAAAAAGGATTCCAGAGGATTTCTTATGCAGGTAAGAAATATCGTTAAGGTAGTTGGCTATGCGTTATCAGCCTCAGCTGGTGAGAGACAAGAGGAAGGCAGGGAAGGAGACCTGGTCTCCACAGCCCAGCAGCCTTTCAGCTTATTACCTCACCATTTCCCACAATAGCTTCTCATTGTTACATGTTACATTAGTGACACAGCTTTCTCTTCACCGTAGCTAACCTCTGAGCACTTTAAATAACATTAGCTCCTGGCTTCTCAGGACGGGCCAGATGTCAGAGTTCAAGCTGCCGCACCTATCAAACTTTCAGCAGAGGTATTCTCCTTTGGCCTTTAAAGGAATCTGTCCTGGAGTAAAGGTGATCCTGTAGAAAGGTCTCTCTCACAGCCCTCCCACCCACCTGAGGACAGGCTTCTACGCTTGTGTAAAAATGACCCCAAAAAACCTGACCAGCGACTTGTATGCAAACACACCCAGAAGGCACTAACCTGTAAGTCTTCTCTCATCCACTCGTCTACATCAGCTCCCATCATCCACCAAAATCCCACCTGTCTTTAAAGGTCTGGATCCAATCAGGCATTCATGACTCCAAGCTGCCCATCTTTTCTCCACCTGAACTTAAGATCAGAGATTACATCATTTACACCTCTGTTCCCTCAGGACAACTAACACAGTGCTATGTACATGAAAGTTGCTTACTAAATACTGGCTTAATCTGAAAATGTCAGGACAGGTATTAAAACAAGAAAGCCCTCACTGCAAAGAGCTCTGTAGAGAGACACAAGGAGAAAAGTGAAGAAAAAAGTCACCGTTGTTCTTCCAGTTATAGTCAGTTATTAGTTATCTCAATTATGTACTAGGTTATCTACAATGAGGACTAGTTCACAGCAGAAATTAAAGTTTCATTCCTAAGTCATGTTAACTAAATCAATGTTAGATATAAAAATAACATGAGGACAATGTAAAGAGCTCAGAATTTTCATTTCACTCTCTGCATAAAACTTGATGAAACAAATGGAAATCAGGTGATAAATTTATGAATTAAAATCTCTAAAGTTGATACTGTAAGTTTGCATAGTATTTCATCCACATGTCTAATTCTCATGCTGACATTGATAGTTAAGGGCTAGGCATATCAGAATCCCAGGAAACAGCTCATCTTGAACTAAACTGTCCAGCGAGCATCAACCCGGTCACTGATTCAGGAAATCTGCATCGAGCACCTATCATGTAACACACCATGAGGAAGGACTGCAGCAGTGGGAGACCACTATCTAATACAAGCACCCTAATCTTGTAGAAGGTTGTGACCCAGGACAATTCAATGTATACAACCATTAAATTGGAAAATAAAAATGGCCAAAAGCAATTTTAGTTGTATATGTATTTTCTAATTCCTTACTGCGAGCCTACAGTGCCAAGTCTGAGTCCAAATTTGACCACAAAGGTAACACTAATCATCAGTACATCGTCACAAAACTATCCATATATCCGCTCTGTCTCTGACTTCATCCCAAGATTCCGTCTGAGCTGTCAGGTTAAGATTCACCTGGGGCAGACAAAACACTATTTGCAAAGATGGCCTAACTTCCAGCCCTAGGACAGACTCAACTGTGTCTCATTTTGTAAATGAAGTTCAATTGGAACATTCACATCCAATCTTCAACTTGTTTTTTACCACGACTTTCACAGGCCAAAGGCAGAATGCAGTCTGGAAGAACAGACTACGCGAGCATCGAGGCATGCAATACTAACTGCCTTGTCCTTCATAGGAAACATCTGCTGATCTTTGTACTAGAAGTACTGCGTAGAGATCTCCCTGAAAGTTTAGACTAGTGGGCGTGCTCAAGTTTTATATCTGATTTGTATAAAGAAGGAGAATGTCTCTGAGATATTTTAACTAATCCAGACTTGCTAAGTAAAAATCAGAGAGAAACCCTTTCAGGTATCCATCTTCTAATTAACAAGCCATTACTTTCACCTGTTAAGTTTCATGTCCAATATGTATTATGCTAATTATGCCTTTGGGATTGGTGAAAGAGAAAGTAAGGAAGGAATGAAGGGAGAGAGAGGAGAGGGGAATCCCCTATGGTAGCTTCTGGAGTATTGTTTCTAATTGTTAACTAAATATTCTCAGAAAATGAACTTCTAATTAAGGCAGCTAGTTTTCCCTAAAATGTGGCATAAATCAGTTCACACGCATTCTCAATGTTACCAGATCTAAGCTTAAGTATTTAAACTGATTCACAGATATCACAACATGCTGACCTCAGCATTTACTGCAAGGCATGATGTCATACTCTCAATTCACCAGGACGTGGCTCTAGCCACATCTGTAATTCCTTTATGTGCATTTTACTGAATCAGAGCTTTGAGTACCCTCCGCCAGACTGTACCAGTTCTCTACAATTCAATCCCGTTCATTGCAAATGTAACGTAACCGATGCCCAGCATCCCCAATTATAGAGCAGGGTTGACCATGGAAAATGAACTTGACTCTTCTACTAGAGCGATTTTTTGTTTTTAATTTACGCTTCAGTCTCCTGAGGATGATACAGAAATTTGCCTCTTGTGTTAAGACCCGAACCATATGTGAAAACGTGTCCCCTTAGTACACTGGGACCTGGAATATTTAGAGCAATGTCAATACTGTGTTTTTGCAACCAGGACTATCACCTTTACCCATAGGACAAAGAATAATTCAACACAAATAATTATTTCTAAACATTACTGTTGAGATATTTAATTACAATAACTACAACATTAATATTTAAGTGTCATTTTTTTAATGACTTAAGCAACGCATTGGTCGTTCTGTAGTATGTTGCTTAACTTCACGTTAATATGAATTGTCTGTTTTTTTCCCCACTGTGGATTGTGTTTTCTGGCTCTGTATTTAAGATAGATAGAAATGCAGTGGAGATTGACATGACCAGATGTGGAGACAGAGCGCAGTATGTCTCTCTGCATCCAGACCAAAGATGGACTCCCAGTAAAACTGTTGACTATATCCTGATAGTAGGATGCTGGACTCTGCCATTGTCCATGCCTACACTCTCAGGAAGCACTTCAATAGCAGAATGATGGACTTAACGATTGTTCATGAAGGACCACCCATTGTAATACTAGAGGGGAAATCAGTTGCGGGAAGGAAGATGGGAAACCCCAGAGCCTATGGAACTGTAGCATAAAATAATAATAATAATTAAAAGCAGTAAAAAGGAAACTTAATTACAATAACTAGAATATTAACATTTAAGTGCCATTTTCTTAATTAGGGGTTTGGTTAATTTCACTTTTGTCCCATTTGCCATACACTTAATAAATTAGGTATTTTATTATTACTATTGTTATTGAAGAAATGATACCTCCAGTCATCTCTAAGCAAAGGCTGATGGAACAAAACTAGAACAATGGAGAAGCTTCTTTGGCATTTCAGCAAGCCACTGCGACCCCCATTTGCTGCTCAGAGGAGGCTGTGGGTAGCTCCCTATGATCTGAAAATGTATATATTGAAGAATTTATCTGAGGCCCAAGAACTCAAGGTCTCACATTAATGCCCAGCACATGTATTAGCTCTATTCATTAGGATTCGTTTCCTGCAAGACAGCACATCTGATTAGAAATACTAGGAAATTATTTTGTAGTTAGCATTTTCCATGTTTTCTATCAGTCAATCAGGAAGAGATGCCACAGCTAGGCAAAGCATTTGCTTACAGTTCATTGATAGCTGCTCATAAGTAGAAGAGTAATGAGAACCAAGAATAATTTTTCCACCACTTAACTAGCACTAAATGCTTTATTGAATTCTATCTTCGCCTTTTGCTGATACTGAAAATGAAATTCACAGATTAACAGAGAGGCAGTTCTAAGCATTATTTTTGCAGCCATGTCTCAGCAGACTCCTAGTGTAAATTGGTTTTTAAAAATGTGCTGGTAAGAACCAGAAGGAGTGTGGGCCAGTGGAGCAAGGTTACTGTTCTTGCCAGGACAGGAAGTAGACAAAGTCAACCTTAGCCAAGGACCCACTGGTGTGCGCAAGAACTGCCACTGGGAGGAGATTCAATAGAGGAGTTTGGGAAACACCTTCATTGGGACGCAGTCCCTGCAGGTGAATACAAACAGCAAGGCAAGGAGCAGCCCAGACCTCGCCAGAATACTGTACCTGCAAGCATACATGTGGGTCAGGTCTGGGGACAGACCAGTCTGGGCCAATTCATAACATCCACTGGCAGATCTGAGAACTAGGACAGAGGGCAGGAGGAACCAAATTGGGCTACATCAGCCAGTTCACATTAGGACTGGGACAACAATCAGGCTCAGTGGGCTAGGCTGTAGCACCCACCAGCATAAGCTGCAACAAGGGGCAGACTAGACCAATCCAGGCTGTACAATAAGATTGTGGATACTGAGATGAGACGATTCATGCTCGCATGGGCCTGGGAGGACCAGGTACTTGAGTCTCAGGGTGAGGGGATCTGACAGGGCTTAGGTAACTTGGCTCAGGTCCTAGGGCCCACCTGCGTAGTGGGGGCTGGGTTTGTGAGCACAGGGATGGGAAATCTGGTGCAGCTTGGGTCGCCTGGCCCAGGTCCTAGAGGGATCTGGAGGGGCTTGGATTGTTTTGCCCAGGTCCTTGGGTTGCCGTGTAAGAACATGTCCTACTTAGTGAAAAAAGCAGAGCAGTGGACACAGGCCCTGTTGTAAAAGGTGAATATGGCAGCTCATTTTGTGTCACAATAGAAGAACAGAACAAGCTGGACAACTACCCCAGTCAAACGATGACAGAAAAAAACCTCAGTGACTGGAGACCTGAGGCTTACTATGTCAGCCAACGGACATTGGGAGGGTGATATCATCCTTCGATCGGTGAAATCAACAGCATTCTAGAACTATCCAAACCACTTGGGTGGAATCCTCGGAATATGTACACATTGAGACTCTGGGCTGATAAGAGGCGGTGGTTCCTCATCCATAGGTACTGGGACACTTGGAAAGTCATGAGTGACTTCCCTCTTTGTCTCTCCCCTTCCCCAGAAACAGCAAGAAGAAATAGCAAAATTGGCAACAGTAAGTTCACCCAGTTTTTCCTAGACATCTACCCTCCCCACCCTTATCAACCATGTAATCATTATAAAAAATAAAATTAATTTTAAAAGTGTGCTGGTATGGGAGACCCCAAAGAGATAAGAAGTTTCCTGCGAGTTGCTTCACTGCTTCATACTTCCACCAAATGATCTTAGGCATTAGGAACCTGACTGAAGTTCTTCTGGCACTTTGGGAAATTAGCCACTAATTGGACTTGGCACTTCAGTCACTTCCTAATTGAGGCTCCTGAGAGAGGAGTTCAGTAAGAAGCAGGTCATTTCCTGTGGGGATCATCCAGCAGAAAACATGGCATTCTGATTTCCTGCCCCTTCTCCATGGCCCTCCCCCAATCCAGTTCACATCATCCCAGCCATTAGTCCTCAGCCTGTTGCTATTCTGTTATACTACAATAGCATTTTGGAGCACTGTACAATTTAAAACTCAACTTCACAGCTACTGTCTCATAATCTCCATACCATTTTACATATGAGTATGTGGAAACTCATGATGGTGAAGAGACCGTATGGATTCACAAAGCACACAGTTGTGCAGGTATACACTCAACCAGTGCCAGAACCTCAGGCTAGCCCAGGACACAGCCTGGCCTACCAAACTATTTCCCAACAAGAAGGTCTCACCTAGAGAATGATTAGCTAACTCCAGACTTTGATCAGCTTCAGAAACACAGTCCAGACACATGGCCATGCCACCGCTACTCAAGCATACCAGTCTATGGAGCTCTTCTTAGGCAAAATACAGTCTTTGTTCAGCTCAGAGTTTTGATGGTCACTCACAGTGAAGGGTGAAAGTCAGGGGGCATGGCCGGGTTGAGCTAAATGGAGAAACGGAGCTAGGAATGGTAATTAGTACCCAAAGGATAAGAAAATGAACCACCAAGAAGAGCTCAGAGAAAGCCCCACATCTCTACTAAGGAGGGTCCATGAATACTGTGGGAAGAGCTTGGTGACCTAAAGCACAGGAATACTTAGTACTGACTTTGAAATTGTTTGCTTTTTCTGTGATGCATTGTTGTACTGGGAGTCAGCCTAGCATGACCAGCACAAGAAGCACCAAGAGTTGGAAATGTAGAACCCTTGCTTCCCTCTAGTCCTGCCTGGTTATCTGCCACAGGGCACCAGAGCTTAGATAAAAGTCTGAGATACATACCTACCTGCCCATGGAGGTGAAATTCTAAGGCACTGAAAAATTCACAGCAATATCAAGCACCAAGTGATACATTTTGTGATAGGGTTACATGGATCTTTGGCATATCCATATTCACTTTGGTGAAACAAATCAAGAAGTAAAATAATTAAGCAAAAGTTGGGAAGTGGAAGGAAGGGGACGAAAGAGGAGAAGAAGAGAGAAGAAGAGAGGAGAGGAGACCCTGGAATCACTGGAAAAACACATACCGTTTCCCGCAGGACTTCCCAGAGATGTGAAGATGGGTGCCACATGTGCCACTAGTCATAACTGGAAGACTGTAGACAAATTTAATCAACAGGGTGATCCTGGGGACCTGGAGAACCTCAGGATACCCAAGTGACCAGCAAATGGTTGTAGTTACACATGTGCTTGTGCATCTCTTATTTGCTCACAACTGAATGGATACCTCTTTCCTATTAGTAAGTTCCCTGGATGCCTTATTACATGTTCATATTCAACAAGGTTACTTGTGTCTCTCAGTCTACACATCTTTGCAGCTATAAAGGGAGATGAAGGAAAGGACTAACAGTAACAAGATGACCTTGGCAGTGGCTGTGTGCTTCTCCAACCTCTTTCGGTCTCTACCTACCTGAGATCAGAGACACTGTGGGAAACCCTACAGGGCAAATTGGCACTGAGATCCCAAACATATACTTATTTGTGAAAATGCCAAGGCAAGAACTTAGCATGGTAACTGTGTTAGCATCTAGACAAAACAGCTTGTGGCCAGTGGAAGCAGCTCTGGATTGGAGGGTCTTTATCAGGCCTTACTGACACTGTGGCCACATAGCAGCCGTTCATTCATCTCTGCTATTAACCTTATGACTTTAAGAAGTCTCTCTGCTTCCCCTCAGTTCTGTTTCCTCAACAGTCAAAGAACCATAAAAGCCTCAGAGGATGGCAGTAAAGAACAAACACCAAGTTTTGTAAACACGAAAAACTTTGTAAGAAAAAGAATGCTGTGCCGTGATCAGAGACTATTTCCACTGTTCTGTTATTGTATGGTTGTAATTTTCTTACAATAATCAATGTGATTGAGAAAAACAAGTAGCAGAGTGCTGGGTGGCCAAGTAGGATTCAGTCCCAGCCCAATATCATTGCCTGACTCTGTTACAGAGAATAGAAAATGCTAAATATTTACATTCCTAAACACTCTGCATGACAAAGTTCTGGCCAACAGGCGAGGAGTGTTTTTGTGGTATTTCTGATTATGGAAAAAAAATCAACATAGATGGTATTCTCTTTTTCCTGCATAGGTGACCATGAAACTTGAAACACATAAGTCACCTAAAAGTTACAAGGTAAAGACTAGAATGGTTAAAAACTCTCTGAACTCAACTGCCAAACCCACACTTTAGTTTTCTATCTCCAGACGTCTTGCCATATTAAAACACACACACACACAACTTTCTTTGTAATCAAAAGTTAAGACCTCTGTTAAGTTACCTGTGACAAAAAGCATTCTGGCTGCTATAACACATATCCTATCTACTTCTGTCCTTGGTCTTCTAGATGGAAATTTTTCTGGTGATTTGTTCAAGATCAAATTGAGCTCAGAAAAGCAGGAAGATTCTTGCTCCAAAGACCTATAAGCAATAAAGAAATAATCAAGAAAACTGGATAAATTTTCCCCTCAAAATAAGTTAGCACATCACTACGATACGAGACTGTTCTACCAGCCCCATCTTTGTACACTACCCTTGCCATGAAACATAGGTTTTAATGAAACTTTCACTCCCTAACCCATGAGGCTGTAATGATCAAAGACATAATGACTGTTAAATCCCAGTGCAGGCTATTAAATGCCTTGTGAAGGTTGGGGTTACCCAGGAGCCCAACCTTGGTGCATCTATTTATATCTCTATGTTGCTGACTCTAGTTTCTGTTTTTAGCCTGTGTTTCCAAAGGACTCTTGGTCTTTATTTCCAGCTCTCTCCTGAAGATCTTCACTCAGATGTTCTAAAAGCACTTCAAGCTCAGCAAGTCCAAAACATCATTAATTGCCATTCTCCACAAAGCATTCCTCTGCCGGCGCTCCTGGTTTCCAGTAATAGACTAACAGACATCACCAGCCACCTGTTTTCCACAGGTAGAAAACTGAGTCATCTTCAACTCGTAACTTTCAACTCAGAAATAGCTCTTTGTTGCCCTTGATCACAGCCCATCATTTTGTGCATCTGAACAATAGGCTATAAAGTTTTCTGACAGCTCTCTCTGCCAGCCATATTTTCATAGCCTACACAGGGCTCCTCCTCCAAGACGAACTGGATGACCTCAGGATCTCAAGTAGAAGTTGCAGGCTTCTGGTATCTCAGAATTAAACCAGATGCTCCTCCCCCTGTCCCTTCTCCCTTGTAGCCTTAACCTTCTTTACTCCCAGGACTCTTATTTCCAATGAGCACTTGATGATTTTTCCTTATTCCCATTCCACGCCTTTTTTTTTTCCTTTTAGTTCCCTGTCATCATCCAATTCCATTCTTTAATGTTTCATATCTGGGCTATTACAAGAACCTCCTAACAGGGACAATGAATGTTTCTTTGCTTTAGTCCACATTATACCATTCAACAAAATTAAATTATTTGCAAGACCCATTTGACAGAGGCCCCCGTTAGCTATGAATACAGTTCCCACTTCTCACCCTAGCTTCATGGCCCTCCAAGTCACACAATTCCTTTGTGTTCCAACCTTATCTTGGATTATTCCCTCTACGCATCCTTCACTCCAGATATCCAGTTACTCTACACTCCTAGAACACAGGTAAGCCATTTCCATCCCATGTCTCCCTCATGCGGCTTCTTGAACTGGCATGTTGTCTCTACCTGTCTGTCCAGCTTTTTCTTAGCCCTCCTGCCATCTATTTCCAAAGAAACTTCCAATTATTAGATATCAAGCTGAAAATAATCTCCTTATCAAGATCTCATGGTTTTTCAATTGAGGAGCCATCATCACTTGCCTCACTTTGTAACCATTTAGCCTCAAAAGCCTTTTTCTTTTTCCTTTGCATAGAACACAGTACTTTCCCATATTAGGACTACACATTTTTTTTTTTTTTTACAAACTGTTAAATAAACACTCATTGGGTGAAATACACTTTTCAATTAAAGATGTTTTCACATCTGTTACCATAACAAAATAGGCACTGGAGCAAAGCACAAGGGATATAACTGTCCCTGGGGTCACCAAGGGAAAGGGCCTTTCCTTAAATCCTTCTGAAGAGCTGTGCCAGATGAACAAAATTCACTTCCCCCAGTCTTAGCACTGACGTGGGGAAGTGGGGCTTTCTCCATTGTTTCTGCTATCATGGTTTTAGTTCTATCTTGTACCATTTCTGGTCCCAAAACACCTTGAACCACCACCCCCCTTGCTTCCTGTTTGTCTTCCAAACCACACCTCTGGTAGCTTCATATCACAGTCTCCTGCGAGATTCTCCCCCACTCTCTGTAACATCTGTCTCAGGAACTCAGGGGAGCCAGGAGCTCCTATGCAGGAGACGTGCTACCCCCCTGTGATGGAAGGTGAGTCACTGCTCCCCAGGAAACAGCACCCCTCTGTTGTGCAGCAGACAACAGGTTCTGCAGCTGCTCCCCATGAGCTGCAGCAAACCATGATCCCAGCCCACCATTTTCTCACTTGAATATACTCTCTCTTAAGTATACTGTTTCCCTCATTTTCATTAATAATCCTTCTTTTAACACCTGATCAGCCTCGCTGTCTGCTCTGGGTTAAAGCCTATTATTCCATTAGAGTTTGACATTTAGAATGCAATGAGGCATTAATGCACAGGTAGTGTTAATGGGGAAAATGGCTTGAGTCAGGGTTTTATTTTTTTAAACCCATGCAGTTTGGAAAATAGAAGGGGTCAATACAAAGCAGAAGGCTGCTTCTGCACCAGCTACACGGGGCTGGGGCCAGGGACCGGAGCACACTATGACCTTGGCCAATCTGTGCAGCACACAGCTGTGACCCTTTCCCACTCCCTGTGGGATTTCTCAGGTGGGCATATCTCCCAGATCGTGCGTCTAGAAAGAAGCTGGAGCAGCCTAAAGGAAATGAGGTAACAGACAAGTCAGTGAGCCTAAAGAAATGTCATTGTGTTTGCCTTTCCTGCCTCTGACTCTGCAGGGTTCAGGAAAGCTGTTTTTTCCCCCTTCAAATATATTTTATTAAATAAAATAGGTTATCTTTTGAACACTGCTGGTTTGTTTTTTTCTAAATAAAAGCTGCTGTAGCAGTCGACAGTATTTCAGTTATTTACTTGACATTTCCCATTGTGAACATTCTGTGCCAAGCGTCCTCAGGCTGGGAGTCCCTGTGATTCATCCTGAGGTAGCCAGTGCCTAAGTTAGCACAAGGCAGTAGGCTGCGTTTCCATTCCTCAATTCAAATTATTTTCGTTTCAAAGCCAACCTCCTTTAGATGTCTGGTGAAGATTCATGTCATCTTCTGACTGGGTCACTGGCTGTTTCAGGGCAGCTAGCCTTTATAGGAGTCTTGGAGGACATCTGATGGCCTTTAGTATTGTCCATAACCTGGAGCTTCGTCCAATGACTTGAAGCTAACCTTCAGCAGACATGGAGAATGGCATCACCTCAATGCACCCAGTCTATGCTCTTTTTCCTTCCTGAACCTGTTAATCAAAAAAAAAAAAAAAAAAGCAATTTGTATTTTGCATATTTCTTCCCTCATCATGCATTCAACAAACACTGGCTGAGGACATGCAAACAAGCACTGGATAAATTCATTCCCTTGTGGAACTTCTAGAACTTCCTTCCAGTACTCCCATTCTGACTACACCTCTGCCATCCTTTTCTCTGAAAGATGTGCCAGAATCACAAAGTCTGCAAGGTCCCAAGGGGCAGTGGCAGAAACAAATGTAGCTCTCAACACCATCTGTATTCAGCAAGACCCTCAGCAAGTTATGGTGGTACCCTGCTTCCATGCCGTGTCTCCTGGGGCTGGGAGTCCTGCTGTCTAGAATTGCACCTCCAGGCTGTCAGCATGGTCATCCCTCCTGAGCTTCTGGACCTCCTGGCACTGCTGGGAAGCCAGATGTGTATTCATGAGAAAGGGGAGACACATCATTTTCTGGAAACTCCCCTGCTCACTCTTGTCCTTTTCAAACAAGTCAGATATAGTCTTAGTTTCTCAGTTCAGCTCTTTTACCAGAAGAAGGAAATATTGACTCCCCAGCGCTCCTGTTTTCCACATGGTCAACAATTTCAGATTCCCTGATTCCAAGGCTCAGGGAAGGGAAGAAGGAAGCATCTGGAAATGCCACGGAGCTGAAGCTACTGAAACATGGAAGGGGTGATGCCCATCTCCTTAAGCACCAAGTCTAGCCTCGGCCTGTAGAACACCTCAGATCTGAGGCCAGCATGGGGAGTGGCCTGCTGCCCCAGGCACTACTATCCTATCAGAGATCCAGAGACCTGCAGGGACGTGCACTAATGTAGGGCTGGGTGTGGGGAGGACCCTTAATTCCACAGTTCCATGAGGAGGAAAATACAACCTCCAACAACAGTCTTCCAACCCTATCCCCTGCCACCAATACAATTGCATTCCTATTCTATCAGAACAGAGTATACTGCTGGCACCCTGTCCAGCCGTACTTTATAGCTCTGTCCTTGTCTTATCTCCTTGCATCTCTCCAAGGTGGCATCTCTCAGGGGCAAAAGCATCTGTTGTCCTTTTTCATTCTCAGCCTCTTCCAATTCATCTGCTTCTGTTTCTAGAACAAGTCAGTGACATGCTGAGGGGAGAGGTCACAGAATGCTCCTGAGCTCCCCTGCTTTGAGTCACCTGTGGTTTTGACCCCCTGCAGCCATGATTACATGGAGAAAGGCTGACACGACAGCAGGAGATGAAGGGAGCAAATGTGAGCAGGGCCCATGGAGGTTTTTCAGGCCAAGGAGAGCTATGGGAGCCTAAGGATGCTGACACCCTTTCCAAAGAATGTGGTTGTTGGTGGACCAACAGGTCATCAGTTGGTTTATGAAAGAATGTATACTGACTTTACCACATGCTTACTACTGCTTGGTGCCTTGCAGAGCAGGCAAAAATCATATTATAGTGTTCGGAGAGCTTCCATTTTAATGGGGAGAGAGTATACACACACATATGCCTAAATGCAAAAAAAATAGTGAAAATTAATATAAGTTGAAAACTCATAAAATGCTGTGCTAAACACTGCTGTGCAAATGTAATATTTTATTTATTCATTCAGCAACTTTATATTGTAGGTATTGAAATTAGCCCCATCTGTAGATGAGAAAACTGAGGCACAAAGATTTAACTTAACTGAAGTCCTATGCTACAATAGCTCAAATCAACAAGGATGGGTTACAAACATTCATGATGCTTTCATGTCTAATAGTAAAAAGGCAGAAATTATGTCACCACACAATAGTAAAAGAAAGTTGTACTAATTATGAGAACCGCACAAAAGAATATTATACCTATTACACTCTTATCTTGAAGAAAATAATATACACAGGAAAATGCGTATATAATTTCTTAAATTTATTTGATGTAAGAATAAATACAAGGAGAATTCCCTCCAACTGCTTTACTGCTCAAAAACCCAAAATGACCAGGACTAAATCAGGCAAAAAACCAGGAGCTGAGAACTCTACCCATGTCTGCCGGATAAAAAGCAAGGCCACTACTACCTGAGTCATTGTCCCTGCCTCCCAGGGAACCGCGAGTAGAACCTAGACTAACCCAAGCGCTCCAATAGGCATCCCAACAGGCATTTGGGTATTTGACCACTAAGCCAAATACCTCCTCTTCTCATCTCATGTCTTTTTTAAAAATTCTTTTATTTTGACAATCTTCACTGAGAATACCTTGGTCTCCTGGCCAATGCTTGATAAATGGTGGCCATCAGTGCCACCATTGCCATCACTGTTGGTGTTGTTGTTATGCTCTCAGCAATGGTGACATGTTTACATTCTCATATTAAGTGATAAAAAAAAAACCTAGGTGGAGCAGGTGGCTCAGGAATTGGAAGATTCATTGGAAACATCAGTGAATAATCAGGTGCTGGAGCTGGTTATGTTTTTCTGCCATAGACTCTGTCGGAGGCTTTCCATTCCCCCAGCCTGTGGAGATCAGCAATGCAGAGCACTTCTAGACTGTGAGTGAATAAAATTATAACATAAAACTCTGCTAAAATAATGTCAGGCTAGCCATAAAGAAATTCATCTCCCAAGTGACACGCTCAGCAGAGCCACACTGACTTCTGAAACAGATGTCTAGACAACTTGACTTGAGGTACATACCCTAAACCTAAACAGCCTGAAGTCCCCCAGCTGATGCCAAAAGTTCACAAGAGATCAAACAGGAATAGAAGATTTGAAGATTATAAATAAACTTACTCATAGGGAAAGTGAAGCAAGGATAGCAAACTAAAAATTGATGGCCCTGAGAGAATGAGTCATCAGTGAGACCATGAAAGACATCTTGCAGCGATCACACACAGTAAGTTCAATGTCCTTAGACATTAACTGCCTGTCACATGAAACCTCCCATCAGCCGACTGCAAGAGCCTGGAGATGCCCTTGTTAAACTTGCCAGACAACTCCACTCAGCAAAGAGGCAATCCATCTCCCCTCCATCTTTGGAAGGCTCATGTGGCAATTATCACATGTGAAATTGGTGTCCTGGTAACCTCATGTATCAGCCACTGGAAATGATCTGGCCCAGGTCAGGCTGGCCTGTCTGATCACTTCAAGACATTACGTTCTCCTTTAGGTATTTCAGGGCTAACAGCCCTAACAGATGGACAATGACAAGCCAAGTGCAACCTGAGATAGCCTACAGCTCCTGGGACAGCAGGAAAGTCCATTTTTCGCTCTCATTTTGTTTTTGAAGGCTTGAAACCATCCAGGGCAATCCAGCCCAGCCATTTATAATGCTCTGTTTTCCTGTTAATTGCCTCTGCAGAAGAGCAAGCATGTTTTCAGACACTTGAAATTTACCTGCAGAGCCTTGAGATTTTTACTACAGAACGAGTCTCTAAGTGATACTGAGATCCAAGGGTATGATGCAAAGCAAATTATTATGGGGAAAGATAACAGAGGTGCCATTCATCCAACAAACATCTCCAAAGCCCTGGAAAAATACTGGGATAACTGGTCTTGAGAGATGAGGCTGCATCAATCCTCTTGTCAAGGAATTCCAAGGTTTGGGAGGGGCAACAGGGCAGGCTATGATCCTACAGAAATAGATAAAAATATCAAGATCACACCGGAGGTATAGGTAAAGGGCTAACCTATAATAAAAAATGGACCATTTTGATTTGATGTAGTGGGTCAGTAGTGACTTGATCACTTGACAGTATTTTAGTTGAGCCTTAAAGGATGGATATGAGGAGAATGTGGAAGAGTGATATTACAGCATACCACCAAAAGGGTGGGTGCCTTGCAGAAAGGGCCAGTACTGACAGGAAACCAGGAAGGCTAAAATAAAAGTCAGGAGTGTGCCTACCACAGAATGCTCAGAAATCACAGCTAAGTTAGTTAGTCCAACAACCACTCTTGAAGAGCCAAGACCGGGAACAAGTCACCCAATATATGCACAAGTAGCAACAAGCACCAGAATTCATTACATCTTCTGAGACAACAGCTGGCAGAAACAATTAAAGATATATTGGAGATACGCTATAGCACATCTTTTTAGCAGACTATACTCACCCATCAAATGTGATAATATACATTTATACTCACATAGAAATAAGTCTTCATTATAAGAAGCTGTGGGGAAATAGCTTAAGGAATGTCATATACAAAAGATTACCTACATATGTTGCAATAGAAATCCTACTCTACAAATCTATGTGTGCAAGAAACATATATTATTTATTCATATGAACATGGATCTTACTTCTGACCTGTCTCAGTCAATATTGAGTTTCGCTCACATTCATTGCACCAGAATCTCAGATGGTATCCTCCAAAATATGGTCTCTTCTCCAGTCCATTGTTATCTACTAGTCACCTCATTGCCCATTCCTCCATGTGCCTTGAAGTTCACCTGTGTCAAGCACATAACAAGAAAACCCAATATAGCTATTAACAAAATGGAAATGGCTCTCTCAAACAAAAGACAATAAAGATGAGAAATCAAGGGCTGATGGGGCAGTTCCTCAGAAGGGTTTCTATTCCCTCGCCCTCTCCCGACTACCCTGGAACATGGCTTTTACAATCAAGGCCCCCTCTTTTTCAAAAATGGTTTTAGGATCTTCACCATTACATCTTTATTTCAGAAGAGAATGATGAGAATCACAAAAAAAAAACATTCCTTGAAGTACCATATGAAATAATCATTTCTTTATCATTTAGTTGCAAAGGAGGTAGGGAACTGTCTTTACACCAGTGGTTTAGGTGTTCATCTAAAACTCAAGTTCTGTTACTAAGAACAAAGGAGAAATTGGATGTCAAGGTGAGCAAACAGTTCTCTTTCATTAAAGTCTGAGTTGAGAAGTCTGAGTTGAGAAGAGGAGGCTTACAACAGATTTTTGAGGGTCATCAATGACTGAGGGACAATCAAAAGACAAGCAACATCCAGAATTACCTCCCAAGGACTGCTAACATTCCATGAATATGAGTTCTGTGTGTGTGTGTGTGTGTGTGTGTGTGTGTGTGTGTGTGTGTGTGTGTGTGTGCGTGTACACATTTGTATGTGATGAATACTCAAAATGCTCTGCAAAGCAGCATCTTAGTCCATTTGTGTTGTTATAACAAAACACCATAGATTATATGGCTTAAACAGCAAGTATCTATTTCTTACAGTTCTGGAGCTGAGAAGTCCAAGACCAAAGTGCTAGAAGATCTGGTGTCTGCTGAGAGCTCTCTCTTGCTTTGCAGATGGCCATCTTGTTATATCTTCATTTGGCACTTCTCTGGTTTGTGCACGAGAAATGTCTTGTATCTTGGACTCTTTTTATAAAGACATTTGTGCATTATGAGGACCCTACTCTCAAGACCTAACCTAACTAAATTGCTTCTCAAAGGCTTAATTTCCAAATCTCTTCACATTGGGGATTAGGACTTTAACATGAATTTTGGAGAAACACAAACATTGCATCCACTGCAAGAAGATGTTATTATCATTTTGCAGGGTGAGAAATAAGTTACTCACCCAGGGGCAGAGGACATTTGGTCCCATGTCCATTGCACCTTCTGCAAACACAGTGCCTCCATAGCAACAATGTATTTTAGAAAATTTCTCGTTATATTTAGGAACAATTCCTTTCTTCTACATTCCAATTTTGTCTGTCATTCTCTTGGCCATGAAGAGTTGAAAATCTAATTAGTGAGCTAGTGACAATGAGGGTTTCTACAGAGCAGATCGTTATTTTCTTCCCAGTGGGAAGAAATTCAGAGGGACGTGGAGGTCAGAGGTTCTCCAGATTCTCTAGATACTTGAAGACATTTTGATCATATTATCTGGAAAATAATAATAATGGCTAATATATATTAGGCACTTATACTGTAAGCATTTAACTTGTACCAACTCATATAATCTCAACTCAAAATGGATTTTAAGGTAAATAGAATTGTTATTATTCCTATTTTATATTGAGAAATTATATTTTGAGGTATAGAAAGGTCAAGGTCAGTTTTTCAAAAACCAGTTAGTGAACACTGAATCTTGAACTTGATCCAAGCAGAATGATTCTACACACTGCACATTGACCATTCCCTTACAATAAATTGTTCTAATAGTGAGAGGGTGGTTTACTTAAAAGGGTATCATGTCTGAATCTATCGCACCTCTAAGAAATAACCCTGAAGGATCAATTTCTGGCCGTTCTTATCAGAACAAAAGTGAAGAATGAAAATCTGCTCACCTTCCCAATATAATCCTTAGGAAGACTCCCCAGGCACTCTGATATCTAAGCTCCCAATAATGTTTTAAAATGTAGGTGGCAGGGTCAGACGACCCAGCCACCCATGGCCCATTATCTGGTGCTGTTTTCAGCTTCCAGAAATAATTCCAACTGCAGGAAACAACAGCTGACCAATCCACTGAGATGCAAACAGGGGCATCTATGAGTACTCCATGGGGGAAAATAACCTGTGAACCATTCCGTCCAAGAAGAAACACTCCAGATGGAACAAAGGAGCTTGTCAGAACATCTTCATGTAGTTAGTGTCAATTCAAGAAGAGAGACTTCTGGGAGGATGGCAGTTGAGTAAGATGCTTGGGTGATCATTTCCCCACAGGACACCAATTTGGACAGCTGTTCATGCACCAGCTCACCTTCACAAGAGCTGTGTAAGCCAGGGAGACACTGAAATGCCTGGTTTTAGTATAACAATAGGAAAAGATGCAATGAAGAAGAAAGGAGGGAAAGAACTGCTATGTCACTGTCTCTCAGTTCCAAGTAGCACAGCGTGGGGATAGACATCCTGCCTTGAGAGAAGCAGAGAACAGAGAGCAAATTAAATTCAGATTTGGAATCAAGTCCCAGGCATGCCTCAAAACACACACACACACACACACACACACACACACACACACACACACACAAGCTAGTGCCTGCAGGTCCTGCCTGAGGCCCTGCAGACTGAGACCCTCCTGAGCCAGGCAATTAAGGTACTTACTTCACCATCCCTTCCCTAATGCTCTTGCAGACAGAGCCAGACTCTAGCTGCTGGAGCATAGGGCAGAAAGGGGAGCTCAGAATATTGTTCCAGAGCTCAGAATCTGGTGACAGGTGTGTCATCCAGCACTTGATAAAGCTAAAGGACTCTACCCCCGTGCCAGTGCTTACAGATGGATCCAGTGTTGCCCTAGCATCACAATTTTGCACCCCATGTGGGAGTGGTCCTGGTGTCATAAGCACTAACCTCATGTGGATACAACACACATTCTCAAGACTATGCAGAACAGGTGACTGTGAGACCAGTTGTGATCAAGCTCTGTGCACGCCTGGGCCTCCAAGCAGCTGCATTCATGACCTCTCACCTCACCTCATCTGTAGGAATACAGCAAGGAACCACAAGACAGTCTTGGAACACAACATAGGGAAGATACTAATAATCACCATACCCAGACAACTTACAGAGCCTGAAGATTTGTCTAAGTGCCAACAAATGATTCAATGTCCCAGGTAACTGGACTTTCAGTCCAGCCAACGTCATTGGGGTTCAGAGCAGCAGTCATAGGCTGTGAAGCCATGTTAGTAGCAGGTAGCTCAGAGCAGAGTGGTGTGGACTTTGATCATATCCCCAAGCTATACTAGTTGTGGTGGGCTGTGGGTACCAGGTACCATTCCGCAGTATGGTATTGTAGGTCATAGGACTGACTGACTGGGTCTTTTCTATCCCCCCAGGAGGCTCTTGTAAGGATGGATGTCTCCCTGGTTCTGAGCAGCACAGGAATTGTGGATTTGGAATAAATCCGTGCTCAGGGACTCACTGAGGCAAGGACACCTGAGGCAAATCTGAATTTAATGTGTCACCTACTGCCAAAGCTCCAGAAATATTCACAGCCTCAGAGGAAATATGTGCACTGCTTAGACTATCTGAAACAATAAGCCACAAGTGAAGTGAAATTACAAACACTGGAAAAAGAATAACTAATCCTGCAGTCTGCAGATGTTATATGCCAACAAGCAGTAAGTACTCTTAGGGAACGATGTGTCTCACCTACCACACATCCATTTGTGATGCTGGCATCCCATATTAGGGTTTCAATTAGAGTCCTAGTTACTCTGCTTTGTTCCAGCCAACTGTAGAATGGGCACTGTGGCACAGCAGGTGAAGTTACTGCTTCAGACATCAACATACCTTATTGGGTTGCCAAAAATTGAGGGTTATCTGACCCAGCAATTGCAACGACCAGCATGTGCATAAGCTGATTATGGTAACAGACTGTGCCGGACCCTGTACTGGCAAGCACACACAAGAATCAGGTCTGGGATCACCTCAGATGAAGTTTCTTTGGAGATCCCTCCAACTGAACTGTTGGCCTCAGAACCCCAACCATGATGAGATCATATCAGCCAGTGGATTCTGTAGAGATTTCATTGTGATTGGAACAGCGAGACTGGCAGCAATTCAGAACTGTTGAACTGTCAAAACTGCTTGAGCGGGACCCTCAGAGCATGTCCCACATCGGGGACCTGGGATGGGTGGGAGGCTGAGTTGGGCTTCTCCCTTTGTTTCTGATATTAGTGTGGAAACAATGGCCTTACTCACTTTCTTGTATCCTTTGACCCTTTGTATCATAATCAACTAAGTAAGATTATAAAAAATAGATAAATAAATAAATTTTTTTAAAAAATTACATGGCAACTAAATTGACAACATAAAGAAATGAAGTCTTTGATACACACACCTTAAATCACGAACAGAATACCTAAATGGAACAATGAATAATGAAATTAAATCAATGATAAAACTACACATCAAGGAAAGGTTTAGGAACAGATGGCTTCATTGCTTATTTCAAGCAAAGGTTTAAGGAGGAATTAGCAATTTTTCTCAAATTAGTACTCCCCCGCACCCAAAGAGAAGAAGAAGAAGAAGAGATGAGAATACTTCTATACTCATTTTAAGATGCCAACACTACATTGATACCAACGTCACACAGGGACACAACCAAACCAAACAAACAAACAAACAAAAGCTAAAAGTCAATATCCTTAATGAACGTAGATGCAAAAATCCTCACTAAAATACTGAGAAACAAAATCCAAAATCCATCAGCATATTAAAAAGATGCACTGCAATGGATGCTTAGCCTAGCAGTTAGAATGCTGTGTCTCACACTGGCGCACTTGGATTCAGTTCCCAATTCTGGATTCTGACTCAGCTTCCTGCTAACAGACCCTCAAGGCTGTGGTGATGGCTCAAATAACTGAGTTCTATCCCAAATGGAGTTCCTGGTTCCTGGCTTTGTCCTAGCCAAACTCTGTTTTAGCTCTCTCTCACCCTCTCCAGCTTCTTTCTTCTCTCTGACACTCTGCTTTTTCAACCAAATTTAAAAATTGATAACATGTGAACAAAGAAAAATGCAAACTATCGTATCAGTAGGTGCAGAAAAGACATTTAATAAAATACAAATCCCTCCATGATTTAAACTAAATAAATTAAGTATAAAAGGTGCATGGCTCAACAAACTAATAGAAGGCATGTAAAACAAGCCAGTAGCTTACACATTACTAAATGGGGGAAAGTTGACAGTTGTTCAGAGCTTGAGAAGTGTGTGTGGGGTTGGCAAGGAAAAAAAGACACAGACACGGTCACTTGGTGCCCTTCTTGTAACAGCTCAAGAAGCTGTCCTTTCTGTTTACTCAGACACAATACAAGCCTCTGCACAAACATTTGATTGTTCTATTTTTAACTTCATGACTAAGCAGGCATGCACAGATGTTTGATTTTTATTTTTTACTTCATGGTTAAGCAGGTGCTCTTAAAGATAATTCTGTAATATACTATAGTCATTTTTTTTCTTCAAAGCAAGCCATTATTCATTCTTCAGCAGTAGCCACTGGTGACAGCCAGGACTCCAAAGCCAAGGCACATTGGTTAACTGCTAATCAGTAATGCCTTCCTACTACATTTCTATTTCTACAACTTATCTATCACTTAACGAGAGAAATGTGCCACAAGGGAAAAAACGTTTAGATCCAAGACAAAAGTTTCAAACAGTAAATCCCCCTCCAACCACAGGCTCTACAACCCCTTAAACAAACAGCAATTAAATATATATTTCTATAATATTAACACATACATCCTTTAACTCCTCTACCCAAAGGATCAAAAAGCGGCTGAAACAGATACATGTTCTATATATGCATTTTCTATACATTTCTGTACATTTCTATAAATCTATAGAAAATGCACTTTATGTTCATATGCATTTCCTATATTTATATTTATATACAAAGTATAAATACAAATATATTTTATATGTGCATACAAGTATATTTATATACAATATATAAATGCATATGTATTTAGATAAATACATATAACAGGGATGTAATAATTACAATAGTGTGGATTCTTAAAAAAATAATAATACCTAATTGCTTTATTCTGATTCTAGGAGATTAGCAAGCCCTGCATGGTCTATGTGGTAATACATAATGAGCTAACATATTTGCTCAACCAAACCATCTCTATTGAGAACCACTGCGGGTGGTTGAGACTTACAATGGATCACGGGTTCATGGATGAAAGAGATCATATGTATCTCTCATTTTTCTTTGACACCTTTCATCATCTGTCCTCCGAGCAGGAGGGTCAGGGCCCCAGTTGAGGTTGCTGATACACATGCACTGAAATAAAGACTCTCAGACTTCTTCCTCTCTTTGGCTACCAGAAGGCTGACAGCAGGCACATATAGAAATATAGATACACACACCCAGTACAGGAAGGTCTTCCTTGTGAAGTACGGCGACAGAGCAGAGCTAACCACACTGGTAAGTGCTGTCAGAGGATTCCCATTAAACAGTGCAGGCAGATCACCCATAGTGAAACCCAGAACAGACAAGCCCTATCCACACAGGGATTTAACCTACTCTACTACTTGATGCTATAAAATGAGCAGACAGCCAAGGATCCACAAACATTTGAGAATTACACCTGTTTAAAATAACAGGGAATACAATAAAATAGACCCCCAAAAGGCAGTGTGTGGGCTAAAAGGAAGAAGAAAATAGCAAAAATTCTTATCACTAATTATCAGAATGATGATAGAATTTGTTGTACCTATAAAACAGAATTCTATTTTTAAAAAGAATATGTGAAAAGAGATATTAGAAATTAAGAGGAAAATAATAATACAAATGAAAATTTCATCAGCAGGTACAGAGAATAAGTTAAAGAAAATGTTTTAAAACACAAATACAATGGAAATAGAGACTAGTAAGAAACAATTCTAAAATTGCACTAACTAGAATGTGTAACTCAAATACTAGAAATTAAAAAAAAAAACAAATACATAACTCAAACAGTTCCTCATTACTGAGAGACATGTTTTTCAGAACGAAAGTGTCCAGCACAGGGCCAGAAATAATGTCACACCCTGATACATCACTATATCACAAACAATGTGGAAGACAAGGAGAAGACATAACAAGTTCCCAGAGAACTAAGCAGAAATAATTTTCATGTACAGAATTAGGAGCCAGTATGGCTGACTTTTTAACATCATCTCCTGAATCTAAAACATATAAAGTTCTGTCCTTATACTGAGGGAAGAGTTTGGATCAAGTGTGAAGACAGAATAAAGACACGTTGAGATATGAAGCATTTCAAAACTTTTATCCTATGTACATTTTCCCAGAAAAAAAAACATGAGCTCTAGTAAAATAGAAGGCAAAATAATAATTTATAGCAAACATAATCAATAGAAAGAAAATCCAGAAAATAGAGAAACTAAGAGGAACTCCAGGATGCTTATGAAGAGAAACTAAAGATAGCAGCTGTAGCCTAGGCCTCAAAGCCAGCAGAGAGATCCATGTAGATCAAAAATTCCAGTGATCAGCAGGGATATGGAGCAGAAGTGGAGCAGCCAGCCGAAACATGAACTGACACCCATATGGATGCTGACCTCACGGGCACTGGCGTCAATCGCTATCCCACAATGCTGGCCCTGTTTCTTTTACAATTCATTATTTTTTATCTCTTCTTTAGGAATTAAGACTCACCGAAATTAACAATCCATAGTCTCTTAGTGAAAAATAGAAAAAAGATTTTATACAACAGGAACCTCAGAACCTACTTTTTGAAATATTGTCTCCAGTGAATCTTAAAGAAACCCAACTTCTTCCAGAGGGTTTCCTATCTAGAAAACTCCCTTCCATCCTCGTTAAATTAATTTCTGTCTATCCTGCTGTCTCAAGGCAAGAGTTTTCTAACCCACAAATCTAGGATCAGCTCCTTTGTTACATGTACTCACAGCACCTGCCTCCCTTTTTCAGAGCATTTTCATTATTATGGTGGTCATACACTCCCATATGTGTGAGCATTTACTTACACATTTTCTCCATCAGGACAAGGAGCATATCTGATTTTATTCAAACTATCCCTAGATGAATTCTCAAGTTCATGAGCAATGTAAGTTTCTGATCTATAGTTTAGACATTCTTCTAGAGTAACTAGATCACTCTTGCCATTCGTAAAAACCTACTCTTTTCAGGTTCCCCAGGGATACAACAGAGCAAGCACTACCCACAGAAATGGTGAAAATTGCCAATTTGGTTGTCACTTTATGTTGTGTTATAATGAGGTTCAGGATTAAGGTTTACCTTGATTAGTGAAACAGGCAATAGTATTCCCTGGCGTAGAATGTTCACCTTCTCACTATTCTGGACTCCCACACCTGAGAAAAGGGAAGCACGAAGGAACATTATTATTATTATTATTATTGAAGGAACATTAAATGACAGAAGTAACATTCTGACCTGCTGGGTCCCTTCTCAGCACATGGTAATCATTATGAGATTCCACTATCCACTTTTCACTGGCTGCTTTGGTATTAAATATGCAGAAAGTCATCCATTCTGACAACATAGTTTCCATTGCAAAAGCAGAATAAAAACACCTACAAACTAGTGGCCCAAGTAAACATAAATCAAGAAACAAAGATTTGGCTACAGCAATAACAGTATCACATCACTCCACAACTTACACATTTTGTCTCCTAAGAATCTTCTCTGACCACTCCTGTAAGACAAAACTTGTCAGCATCTGCCATTAGGTGAGGGCTTTTAGACATCAGGAGAAAGGCTATTCAAGGCCAGAGCCACTATTTGACCAAACAGGAAAACACATTCTGACCACTGTGCCATTTAGTTGCAGACAAGTGATTTCCCTGGATTATCACAGTTTGTCTCTTCTTGTTTTTTTTTTTTTTAATTAGAGAAATACATATCTTTGCCTATAATGGAAACACTCTTATCCATACAATTTAATAGCCACTGTATGATGCAGTGATATCTCACTCAGTTAAGGCTTCAAAGACCATGCATATGAATGGAAGTCTTCTGCCCTTCCGTCACATCATCGTTAATAGAACTCAAAGACAGGACTCTGGATGGTGATGTTAGTTCTTTAGCTCTGTTTTATAGCACAGCTAGAATGATAAGAAGAAGGTGCATCAAAGACGTTGGTGATTTTACATTTCCCTGCCCTGCCAGCATCCTTTCTTGTCTGTTATCCTCCCTGAGATCTGAGGCCCTGTGTGTCAGGCTGCACTCCTCTGCTCATTAGCTGCCATTCTGCTCTCGCCCAGACCGAAGAGGGTGCTCTTTGTTCTCTGCTTCTTTGCCTTTCATTCTCAGAGTCAAATATCAATACTGCTCACCCCGTTCCCAGTGTTCAGAATCAAGAGTCACGTTAGCAGTTCCTTCTAAATAGGCCTTCCATTTTTACAGGGTTTTTAAAATCTATTTATTTTCATTGGCTCTTTTTCACATTTAAAAAATATACACACATTTGCTTTCTGAGGCAGGTACCCTTTGATCCTCCAAGAGACTGAAAAGGCTGCCTCTGAGTACTGCATGCTTATATTTAATGACACATACAGATTTGCCTTTCACTTCATCCTATCCTCATTTGATCATTCATAGTTAATGTTACACATGTTTAACTCCTTGTCTTTTTAAAATTCCATATATGGAATGATATACAAATTAGTCCTATATTTTGCTATGCAGCAATTTGTCATTAATTATTATCATGGACTGAGCTATCATTATCATCTTTTCATTAGCTTTTGAAAGATTGGAGCCTCTTCTTATGTGTTTATCTAGCTGTTATTTATTGTATGCTGTCAATAAGTCTTCTTTCTAGTGGTAACTGCTTTATTCTGGTAGGTCATCTTCTGGGCCACACTTTTCATGAGCATCAGAATCACTACTTATCAGCTATCAAGGTTAATCTCAGCGGGGTTCACAGTTTGGACAGACCAAACTCTGACATCCATTACCAGCAATGTCTCATCACTAACCAGTCTGGCAAGTACTATTTTCTGTAATTCCCACTGAAAAAACTACCATCTGCCTACCCAAAAATATTATAAGAGCAGAACCAGACCTTTAAGGAAATCAGACTATCTCATTTGGGAAAATCTTGTGCTCATAAATGTTTTGGCAGGACAGGTGCTGGCTAGCAATACAACCCCATTTAACAGTGTTTCAAAGTTTTAGATAAAAGAGAAGCTCTAAAATGGCCACATTGCATGCCTCTCAACGCTGCTTTTTAAATCTCTTGCAAAGTCCATTTCCTGGACTAACAGTGTTTGGCTTCTGTATTTTAAGCTCATGCACAGCAATAATCAACATTCACCCAGAGAGCTTAATGGCATTAAACTCAGAACAAAATTGGCCTACAAAAGGGCTGGCTTATCCAGGGTTGAACACAAGCTACATTAAATCAGCATACACTTCATGAATACCAGCAACCAGTGTGATATCCTTGGATGAAGAGCATGATACATTGCCAACCTGTGTCTTCTTCTCATGCCATATTATTACCTCTTGGTGTACTTCCATATGAGTAACCACTTGGGCTATGGAGGAAGGTCACAAAGTGAAGCCAATGGCTAAGGTAGCCCCAGAATTCAAATGTCCACATATTCCTTAGCACAAATTATGACCACACAAAAAAAAGGCTTCTTTATTTGGCTAAAGAAAATGAGAAAACAGCAAGCACTGATTTAAAAAAAAATTAGCCAAGGTTATGAATAAAATATAGAAAGGAAAAATCTAATTTTTCCCTATATTCAGCTGGTGTTCATCAACACTTGTAGGATTAGAGTCTTTTTTGAGAACCGCATCCTGGCAGTCAACGTTTTATTTCAGCAGTAAGGAAAATAAAGCTCACAAGTGAATTACAGGGCAAGCTCTTTGGGAAAGAAGTCATGTTTTTTATTCCTTCTATGCCATGTTAAAGGCAAGTATCAATAAATATTTATCAAACGAATGGACCAGTGAACAAATAAACACTCAAATTCTGCAGACTTTAGTTCTCCAGCAATGACTGCACTCAACTGCAGTGCCTAACCACAGTAAAATGCTCCTTTTACTATTATTAAAGTTGAAATTTTCCATCATTAACTTAGCTTTTATGCTTCAAGCTGAGGACATTTTTATTTGATTAATAGCATCTCCTCTAGCCTTTTTCTCCCCTACAAAGACAGTTGGGTTTGTATTTATCACCTACAATGTAGCAGACACAGGTGTTCCTACAAATTTTGTGTTGCACCGCACTGCAGGACTTACAGCATGTTTTATCATGGAACCACATTTTGGCCTTAATAAAACACAGCACTGCACAGCGTGAAATTCACTATAATCTAATTAAATACAATGCCAAGGGAAATATGTCACTGTGAAGGTGAAACATGCGTGCTATTTCCTTCTCCTTTCCATGCAAGGGGCAGCTGAAGCATAGTTTAGGAAGATCTTTAGCATAGTGAGATTCTGCAGCTTGACAGCAAGACACGAGGCAAAAAAGAAAGGACACACAAGAGAGAACACAGAAATGCAAGGAGGGAAGACGCTGTAAGCGATTGGCTATAATTCAACTATTTTCTCTTCTCCTTAATGATTCCAGAGAAGTGGAGAGTAACTCTGAACAACAATAAATGATTATTTTTAAGCTAAAACAAACAAAAACCTTGCTTTTAACTGTATTACTGGCCAAAATTCTAAAAGCATTTATTAAAAAGCCTCATCCCAATACAGTGAAACTTTGTTTTGCTTTCTCCATTGTTCTGTCACAACAGGTATTTAAGGTAAAATATCCTCACCAAGAGGTAGGATATCTGGTTTCCAGTACTGGCTAGATACCAAATAGATTGTAATTTAAGACACATCATTGCAGATTTAAGACCTATGGTTAGCTTATTTAAAAATCTGCAGGCATTGGATTTTGTTATCAATTGTAAGATTCCAACACTGGTTTCATATAAGAAAATCTACGTATTTGTATTTCTGTCTTTACTGCAATTCCTGTTAGTGTTAGTGGAAGCAATATACTTTTGTCATTTGAGTCACCGTTTCTTCAATGAGACCGGCAGTCACTGGATCCAT
This sequence comes from Ochotona curzoniae, assembly GCF_017591425.1. NCBI lineage: Eukaryota > Metazoa > Chordata > Mammalia > Lagomorpha > Ochotonidae > Ochotona > Ochotona curzoniae. The sequence continues at coordinate 68,374,546 of NW_024466599.1, forward strand.
CCCTAGTGAAGAGTTACATGAGAAATTTGAAAACTGTTATCTTACCATTTATTTGGACAAATTGTATATTTTCAGTGATTCATGAGTTGCAGCTTTTAAAAAAATGAGAAGGAATTACAGGAGAGTGTAATGTGGAGGGAAGGAAAATAAACATTTTTAAGAATAGTATGCAGGGCCCAGTGAGATGACTCAATGGATAAATCCTTACCTTGCAAGCGGCAGAATCCCACGAGGACCCCAGTTCATGTCCTGGCTGCTCCACTTTCCACCCAGTTCTTTGTTGTGTCCTGGAAGAGCAGTAGATGATAGCCCGAAGTCTTGGGACCCCACACCCATGTGGGAGAACCAGAAAAGGCTCCTGACACCTGAGTTTGGATCAGCTTAGCTCTCGCCATTGCAGCCACTTGGGGAGTGAACCAGCAGATGGAAGATCTTTCTCTTTGTCTCTCCTTCCCTCCATAAATCTGATCTGCACTTCCAAAAACATTAAAGAGATCTATAAAAAAAAGTGCAATAAACACTAAACAAAAATAATAAACTTATTCTACATCTACATTTTAGTGAAAAAAGCAGCATAAAAAAAGCGACTAGGCAAGGGAAAGCAAGAACAGAACAGGACTACTGGAAGCTCACAGGGAAACAGAGCAGTATTTGGGATGTAAACTAGTAGAAAAAGATCTGCCTAGGTCTGCCTCTCTCTGTCTTTCAAATCAGTAAAGAGTAAACTCCTTTAATGTGATGCTCTTTTAATGTATCTTTACTGCCAACAAAACTTAAGACAGTTTGGGTACAGAGAAAGCAATCCACAGAACAATAAATCCTTAGAATGCATCCATGATACAGCATATTTAGATTCATGTGTTTAATGATGATGGATTCTACACTCAGGATGAGGCAAGCAAATAATTAGGAAATGTGTACTTGCTTGGTGTGTCATGTGTTAAGCTCTCCCAAAAATTAGGTAAAAGCCAGAGAATTACTTCCAAACCTCTTAATTTTTCTGTCTTACAAACAAAAACAAAAACAAAGAAGTCACACTTTTTTCTTCTTCATAAATAGTTAAGTTGAGAGAAGACCTCCTACAATGGGTTGTAACCAGGAACGCACATCACCCTGTGACAAATGACTCCATTAATATGTTCAGGTGAAACTTCCGTAGACAATGTTAATATCCCTCACCAGCCATTAGAAAGATCAGTTTTACTTCCTCATGTTCCACAAACACCGAAAATGCGCACCTTTCCCTCCTAATCCATGACAGTGATCAATGGAAACACGTCCTAGGGAACATGCTTTAAAAATAAGTATTTTCTTTTTGTTAGTATTAAAAGACATTTTCTGTAACATTGGCTGTCACATTTTTGCTTCTTACAAGCTTATACACACTAAAAAGATTCAGAAAAGCTTTAATCTCTTTAGCCAACCAGTTACTGCATGGAATGAAGAGTCTGGCAACAACCTGCTTTTTTTTTTTTTTTTTTGCTTTTTTCAAATAATATGACTCTTGCTATGAAACTGTGTCATAAAACTAAATTAAAGAAAAAGAATAGCAACAGACCATCAAGAATTTAAAAAAACAATAATAGTATGGCTCTTGTTGTTAGTATTGCTGTTGTTATTGCTGCTGCTACTCTTGTTGCTTGTTTGGTTGTTGCTATTGTACTAACTAGGCAGAGCAAGAGCTCCTGTCCACTGATTCACACTCCCAGTACTCTCCATAGCAGAGGCTGCAACAGGCCAAGACAGCACCAGGAACTCAATCCAACTCCCCCAATTGGGCAGCAGGGACCCAAATACTTGGGCCACCACCAACGCGTCCCACAGCCAGCATTAGCAGGAAGATGGGAACACGGTCAGAGCTCCAACTCAGGCACTACAACACCAGATGTGGGCATCCCTCTATCCCCAGAAGCATCTTAGTTGCTAACTTAAATGCTTCTGCAGTCAGTTGATATCAACACAAATTGGGAGATCTGAAATAGTCCAACATTTACCTGAAATGTTGACATCACACTCTATTTATACAAAATCCATAGCAAGTGGAGGATTGAGTTAATTATCTAGAAAATTCGGAAAAAAAAAAAAACCTCGGTATCAAGAGGAAGGGATGGGAAATAGGGAATAAAGACTCAAATTACCCATCAAGAAATCATTACCTCTATTTTAACCATGATTAGTTAACAAATGAAATGCCTCAATTACATGATTAGAATCTCCAAAGCAAAGACAATATTTGAATGTGATTATATATAATTGTTTTTAAAGCACTTGAAAAGTAATTACATCTATAATAAGAATTTTGTCTATTTTCCCTACATTGGTAGCCTTGCCCAAATTTAAGTGAAGAGAGAAGCAATGAAGTAGGAACTTGAACCTGGTTAGCAACCTGATAAACTCACTTTTCCTCTCTTGGTCCCTCCAGTAAAATCAGGGCACTTGTAGAAGACAAGCAGCAGTGAAGTCAACCAAACAACCTGAAGGTGGTTGAAAGTGGAAGTCAATTTGAATCATAAATACAAGTATCATCAATACCATGAAAACATTTTATTTTAGCTATAACATCCAGATTTACTAAATCTTTCCCTGCTTGAAACCTGATAGAATGTGAGATAGACTTATAAGCCCAGACCAGTCTTTCTGCCTTCCCATTGAGCAGCCTTAGGCTCCAGCCTGGCTTTCCAGGACAAAATGAAAAACGCACCTCAGAAGAGGGCAGTAGTCTAAGCCCCTGGCCCGTCACCTCACATGTCTATCAATTGTTCTCTTGGAAGGAGCCATACATCAAGCCTTCCTTTAGCAATTTAGCATGAAATGTTGTGTCATACTTTTCTGTCCCGGAGTTCACACTCCTTGAGCAGGTTGAATAAAGTAAAATAAAGTTACCATCTGTTCCTGACGCATGTTTAATTTTGGAGGGAATCAGAAATGTGACTAACTCTGTAAGAGGAGCTCAGGAAACGTAAACAAAGCCTCTTAATTTAAAATTGACTACACACGTGTTTTCCTGGATCCAGACAATCTGCTGTCTTCCAGCTGTGCTTGCTCAATTCTGCATAACCCTGGTGTCACAGCAGCAAACAGGCAGGGTTCGGTGGAGATGAGAGTGTGCCAACCTGGCCTCCCTTACAGCATACAAATGAGCGCTCTTATGAAAGGATTAATAATGCACAGCACACCAAGGTAGACAGCTTGGCATGGCCCTGAATGCACATCAACAGAGGCAGCCGGGACTCGCCAACCAGGATGTATCTGCGCAGTCTGCCTGCAAGTGTGCCTGGTCTCCTAATCGCCAGTCTCCTTTCCCGTCACCCTCAAGGGCTTCATGAATAAAGATGAAGGACAAACACTTTCTGCTTCCCTTTAGTATCTCAGCAGGTGCACACTTAATAAACTTTCTTATCTCTTTGGGTACAAATGACCTCAGAGATTCTGCAAGCCCAAAACTGTCATTATTTTTTCTCCTTTCATCCACAGAAATATGCCCAAGTCACTGAGGATGGGGAGTAGAGTTTTCACAGTTGTCAACAAAAGGAGAAACAGACTCATCTCAAAGACATGCAGAATGGCCACAGAGAAAATACCTTTCCACAGCCACTGATGAGCCTTGCTCCGTAGCAACTCATCTGCTGGACTCACCAAAGACACACCACCAAATTTTTAAAAATTTCATGTGTTAGCACATGATAAGGAGTCCCTAGTGACACCAAGAAAGAAGAACAAGCACCTTTGGGGGAAAAATTTTTGGATTGTGTTAATTTAATCATCCCCTGAAGAGGAGGCTAGTCCCAAACATGCAAGCAGAAAAAGGGGTGTTGACTTTGCAGAGTACTTTCACATTGTGGTTTATATTTAGATTACAAATTTTATATATCTCAAACATGAATAAATGCTAACATATCCACAAAATTACTACAACTGAAAGACACAAAATGTATGAATGCACCAGTCAATATTTAGACACATCATCGGAATTGTGATCATCTGACAATAGTTTTGTTTTTTCATTTTTCAGCTTCTTTCATTTTGCACTGACTAGCACACAGTGGCATTTGCTCAGTTTCCAGAATAAATGGGTGACTTCACACTGACATGCTGTAGATGACGCCTTTGGTAAATATTTCTCATTTCCCTAAGTGCCCATTGCCTCTTGCTACTAGCAGTTGAAGAGGCTTCCTATAAAATATGCATGGCCCCTGCCAAAAAAAAGGGCAAAATGTAAATAAGAAGACAAAGCAAGAAATTAAATAGATATATAAACTAAAGCATAAAGATAAAGCAAGGTAAAGATAAAAATGCAAATACATTGTGTCTAGCTCATAAAGGCCACTTGTGCTGCTTCCAAGCTTTCTGAAAGTCAAAGGGAAAAAAAGGGAATGTCACTTGGCAACACATAAGTGTATTACCAGAGAAGATAAAAACATCTCAGTTTCCCAGAAGTCGAGTTCTAAGATAATGTCAGTAATAAAACAAAATCCTCATGTGTAGTACTGCAAAAGGGTTCCCTGTCTTACTGTCACACAAACACATCTGTGTGGTTCCTGCCTCAGGCCTCTGTAGCCCCTGGGCTACTGTCTGGACTGCTCCTGTCACTCCCATAATACAGCCTTTCACTGTCTTGCTAAGACATTTGACCAACAGCTAAAATTGCAAGCCTCCTTTGGTAAGACCCCCAAAACATAAGAAACAAAAGCAAAACTAGACAAGAAGGATTATAACAAATTGACATGTACAGCAAAAGAAACAAACAGTTGTGAAGACACAAATGACATATTGGGGAAAATGGTAAACTATTCATCTGACAAAAGATTAAGAATATATATGAGCATCTCAAAGACCTCAAATATAAGGCCTGACGCAATGCCTCAATTGGCTTATCCACTTCTTGCAAGCACTGGGATCCCATATGGCTACCAGTTCCTGTCCTGGCTGCTCCACTTCCAATCTAGCTCCCTGACTGTGGCCTGGTAAAGCAATGTAGGATGTGGCTCAAAGCTTTAGGACCAGACACCCATGTAGGAGACCTGGAAGAAACTCTTGGCTCCTGGCTTCGGAGCGGTTCTGCTCTGGCTATCTCTTTTCTGGCTGTTGTGGCCATTTAAGGAGTGAACCAGTGGATAGAAGATCTTTCCGTCTCTCCTTCTCTCTGTAAACCTGCCTTTCCAATACAAATAAATAAAGTTTTTAAATAAACCTCAAAATTAATTCAGCAAAGAAGTGGGCAGAGAATCTAAGTAGATATTACTCAAAAGACAGAATAAAATAGGCAACAAACATGAAAAAAAAATTGTCAGCAGGAAAATTTAAATCAAAACTATGGCAACAATTCATCCCACTCCAGTTAGAAGGGCTATTATCAGAAGACAAAAACCAGCAAATGCTGGCAAAGATGTGGAGACAAGGAGATAAGAATTACACAATCGTTGCAGAGAATACTATGGAAATTTCTCCAAAAACTAATCTACCATATTATCTAGCTATCCCACTTCTGAGTATATGTACAAAAGAAATGAAATCTTGTGAAAGAAATAACTGTATCCCCATGTTCACTGCAGTAAAACTACAGAATCAATCTAGGTGTCCACTAAATGTCCATTCATTTATATATTATACATGTATAAATATACATAGTTACACACACAATAGATTGTTATTCATAAAAAGAAATCATCACATTTACAGCAAAATGTATAGAACTAGAGGCCAGTATCAAATAAAATAAGCTAGATGCATAACATAAATATCACATGTTCTCATTCATATGTGGGAAGTAGAAACAGTCAAGCTAAACTAAGGCTAAGTGTTATGAGAGGGTTGGGAAGGCTGAGGGAAGTAGGGAGTACAAGAAAATTGGACACGTGAAGATGGCATTCAAGGTCCCATCCTGGAAGGAAGACCAGGTCCAAATCAGGCATGTTGCACTTGGACTGCCAGCCTTCAACGCTGTGAGAAACAAGCTTGTATCACTGATAAGTTACCTGGGCTCGGGTATTTTGCATTAGGAGTACAAACAATAGGACAGAGCTGCCTGTTAGAAATATAATGTGATACATCATGCTATATTTTCTATGAGAAGCCACTTTTCAAAAGTAAAATCAATTGTGATCATTTGTATGCCTAAGCTGCATGTTAAACTATAAAATATCATTCAGGAATTATATTCCCTTTTTTCAATAAATATCTGAAATCTAGCATCTATTACAATTCTGATTACAGAGACTCGGTTGAAGTGCTCTATAGATGTTGGTGGGTATCATTCAGGATAGCACATTGCTAACGAGACAAATTTGACAAATATCTATACAGAGAAAATTAAAAATATAATTTTAGGCATCCCAAGTGAGACCATGAGACCCTGTTGGGCATTAATGTTTATCATCATGAGCCTGGTACTGGGCTTCAACTCCTTGGCCTAGAATGAATTTTCTCTCCCTACTCCAAGTGGGAGGCTCCTTTGCTGTGCTGCTTGAGCGAGGTGAGGGGTGACACAGGCAACTCTCCTTCCTGCTCTCTTCTGTGAACATTTTCTGTTTGCTATGAAATCATCAGCTGCTGTGTGTTCTCCCTCGGCTTTCATGGCTCCTGTAAAGACGACCTGGTGGATGACAGATCTTTAAACTGGCGTTTCTGTGGGCAGATGATAATCAGTGTCTACTTCGGTTGCTGTCTGGCTCTACTTTGTAACCTTAACGAATGCAATCAGTGTGGTGGGGAAAGGCTGGTCTTTAAATAGTTTTTGTATATATTAGATATGCTTATTTTTATTTTCTTATTTTTTTCTGTCATGTAAGATGCATACATATACACAAGACTCCTGTACATCAATTCTGAATAGATTAAAGACTGTGAAAGATAGAACAAAAAGCCCTGGATGACAGCATAAGATCATGATTTGTAAGCTTTTTAAGTATATAATACAAAAAGAACACATGGAAAAAGCGCATAAATGGAAGTAATTATGCTCTTTATCAAAGAACAGTTTTATTGTACAAAAGACATCTTTAGAATAGTGAAAAATAGAAGGCCTTTGTAATATATGTATTTGACAAAGGACTTACATTCTGAATATATAAAGAATCAATAATAAAAGAGACAAGTTTTTAATATAAATACATATATTCACCTATATATCTATGATAACATATGTTATATCCATAAGCAATTTTTACTTGGAAGATATTGTAAGACAGATTAAATGTCCATTGAAAATTTTCTTCGGCTAACATTCTCGCTAACGCATCTGTGTCACAGCGACCATTACTCAGGAATAGGCAGAATCAGAACCACTGATTAGTTTTCTATTGCGGACGTGACAACTCTCACCTGAGCAGTCCATGTGCCCTCCTTGCACACAATAAGCAGGAATTAGCTATTGCCTTTCCATTTTTGGAGATAGACTCATACTGATTCATCTCTATTTTCTCATCTTCCATCCCTTACTCCCTCCCACTTTATAGTAAAAGCCATCTATTTTATGATGACCAGGCAAAGATGGGGCTATAATAATCAGTTCATGAGGTGCGTTGAGATCAGCTTTCCTGCTATCAGCCTTATATGCAGTGCTCCAGCCAAGGTATTCTGGATGAGAGATGGAAACATGGAGATGGAAACCTCGTTCAAGGAGCTCATAGACATAGAATGGTGGGAGAGAAGACAGTTAAAGCTAAACCTAGGATAGATGAATGTCAACATTTAAATAATGGACTGTATGTGGGAGTTTGGCCTAGAGGTTAACATGGCTGCCTCTGGCTCATGGCTGCCTCTGGCTCATGGCTGCCTCTGGCTCATGGCTGCAGCTTCCTCCCACTGCAGACTCTAGGAGGTGGCAAATGAAGGCTTAAGGAGCTAAGTTCCTACAACCCATGGGGGAGACCTGAAGTGAGGGCATCCTGGATTTAACCTTTGGCCCAGTCCTGGCTATTGTGGGAATTTGGGAAGTTAGCCCACAGATAGAAGAGCACTTGTGAGCTAGCTCACTCATTCATTTTTTTCATTCTCTCTCTCTATTCACAAATAAAAACAGAAATTTTAAATGGTAAATTGAACTAGAGGTGCCAGACAATAGGGGAAATGAAGCAACCAATCAAAGGGACAATGAGAATTGTAGAAGAAACTATAAGGTCAAGGGAACGCTATGCCAACAGGTTCACACATTCCTCTCCAGAAAGAAATCTACTGGGCCCGGCGCGGTGGCACAAGTGGTTAAAGGTCCTCGCCTTGCATGCCCGGGATCCCATATGGGCACCGGTTCTAATCCCAGCAGCCCCGCTTCCCTTCCAGCTCCCTGCCTGTGGCCTGGGAAAGCAGTCGAGGACGGCCCCAAGCTTTGGGACCCTGCACCTGTGTGGGAGACCCGGAAGAGGCTCCTGGCTTCGGATCGGCATAGTATCGACCTGTTGCGCTCACTTGGGGAGTGAATCATCGGATGGAAGATCTTCCTCTCTGTTTCTCCTCTCTGTATATCCGCCTTTCCAATAAAAAAATAATAAAAATAAATCTTAAAAAAAAAAAAAAAGAAATCTACTTAGGACAATGAGACCCAAGGAGCGTGAAGGAGTGAAGATAAGGACAGAGCCTGCACCCAAACCATGGTCATCCAGCAGCAGATACTGACAGGAAGAGAGGCAAGCACACTGTCTTTGTTCCTAGCACACAAAATGATACTATCCCTCCTCTACAACACAAGAGCAACCTGTCACACTGAGCAGATACTTCCCCTGGGTCTCCCTTAAGAGGCCATGAGGCAGAAAGCAGCTCCATCCAAATTGAGCAGCTGTCAGTTCAACCCTTGCAGAGGCACAGGTGGCCAGTGGCCCACTGAAGCTAAGTTAGTCCACAACCACACACATTTGTATTCCACATAAATACAAGGTTTGCTATACTCAGCTAACACACAGACCTCGTTCTGCTTACAACAACTTGGAAAGTGGCTCTTTGCCGGCTCGGCATTTAGGTACCAATGCTTCCATTTTGAATCTTTCTCTTCCACTTTAGCTAAGCATCAGAAAATGTATAACCATGTGACAAAAGGAAAATGAAATGAAATGAAGACAATGTCAGCCAAAATTCCAACCTCTTAGTTTCTTAATTTTCTAAGCTTACTCTCCCAAGCATCCCTTTAGGTAAATAAGTTAACCTCCCAAAACACACGCAAAACATTCCTGTTGGAATCATCTCCCTAGGATGCCCCTTTGATCTTGCTGTTACTGCTTAAAATGGTGGTACCATTCTCTCCATGGAATAGTCTCTCTTATCTCCTCTTGATTCCGCACTGATCCCAAGCAATGACTTTTCTCTCCATATCCAACTCCCCCACTCCCACCCATATTGCCTCATCCTCCTCAAGCCTCAATCGCTCCGTTTCCATTTAAACACCTCTAACTAACTGAAGATGTCACCAACCTTCCTGACACTGACTTCCTTCTGCGTGCTGCAGCATCACATGTGCAACTCTATTATACCCCAAAGAGCAGGTGTATAATGTTCTAAGGTATCACTGACTATAGGCATCTCCTAAGAAACCACATAGAGACATTAGTTAACTTAAAAAACATCTCCTAGTAGACCTGGACACCAAATGTGCTGTCACATTATGAGTAAATGTTTTCCTTCATATTTCCAGACTAGAAACATCCACTTACTTGGAGCTAGTACAGAACAGTGATGGTGAGTTCAAACACCAAAGCCAAATCTGCTAGTTTCAGACTCCAACCTCACCACCTACCAGTCATACAACCTGGGGTTAAGTACAGAGCCTGCCTGGGCTATGTATCCCTGTTTGTGAAATGGAGATGGTAACATACAACAATATCTCAAAGACTGTTGCACGATTAAATGAGTTAGTACGTATAAAGTACTTGAAGCTGCTACCTGCTCAAAGCGAACACTCAATAAAAGTTAGATATCATTTTACTAGATTAGAACAGTGATTTATTAATTTATAGTGATAAATGTAAGCGTTCTAAAGAAGTTAAACTCATCAATTCTAGGTTAGTAAACATGCAGGTGATGCCTGCTATGCTGGCATCCCATGGTTTCTGGTTTTAAATCCGGCTCTTCCACTTGCAATCCAGCTCCCACTAACAAGCCTAGGAAAGTAGTAGAGGAAGCCCCAAGTGCATGGGCCCTTGTACCCAAATTGGAGATGTGGAAGAAGCTTCAGGCTCCTGGCTTAAGACTGGTGCAGCCCTGGCTATTGCACCATTGGAGACATTTGGAGAGTAAAACAGTGGATAGAAAATCTCTCTCTACCCCTTCCCTTTCGGTAACACGGGCATTCAAATAAAGATAAACCTTAAAAATTTATATTGACCAAGACAAATACTCTTTTACAAAATTCAAATAAAAAATATTTGTATCATCATGAAGAACCTGTAGTCCTCGGGCCCGGCGCGATGGCACAAGTGGTTAAGGTCCTCGCCTTGCACGCCCGGGATCCCATACGGGCACCGGTTCTAATCCTGGGAAGCCCCACTTCCCTTCCAGCTCCCTGCCTGTGGCCCAGGAAAGCAGTCGAGGACGGCCCAAAGCTTTGGGACCCTGCACCCGCGTGGTAGACCCCAAAGAGGCTCCTGGCTTCGGATCGGCACAGCATCGGCCATTGCGCTCACTTGGGGAGTGAATCATCATATGGAAGATCTTCCTCTCTGTCTCTCCTCTCTGTATATCTGCCTTTCCAATAAAAAATAAAAAACAAATCTTTAAAAAAAAAAAAAGAACCTGTAGTCCTCCACTGTATGAACTGAGCTATCAGAAACTTGTGTGGTATATATACACTGTGAAATATCACTCACCCATAAGAAAGAATGAAATCTCGTCTTTTCCAATTCAGTGGTTCCTACTGGAAACCATTAATGCTTAGTGAAATGAATCAGTCACAGAAAGACAAATATCATGTTTTCTGTGTCTGTGATAGCTAATACATTCAGCAAAAAATGTTAGCTCTGTGAATGAGAATGACATCCTGGGATTCAATTACTGTTTACAGCCTTCTTACATACTCCTGAGAAATAGTAGCTTGGTTTTTGATATGTTAGTAGCCTTACTTAATGGAATGTTAACTCTGTGATTGCAAAGTAAAATGAAAATAAGCCATTGTGACAATAAGGGGAGAAAAAGAAGGAAGTAGAAGGATGAGTGGAGAGGACAGGCAGGAGAGGCATAGAGTGAGAAGTACTGCCATGCTGCCAAATCTGTATATCACAAAATTGGCTCATTTTATACAAATAAAGCAATTAAAATATTTTTTAAAGAGCTTGAACTTTTAATCCTGGCTCTAGTTCTTACTGTATCCCCTTCCTATGTTCTCATCCATAAAATGGGGATGATGACAGCACTTCTTAGGCTGGCTATTGGATGGATAGAAAATGTTCACACAGAGTTTTGCAATGTGCCTAGCAAATACAGAGCAGTCAAAAAAGTAGCTATGGTCACTGATATATATATATATTAATCATATATATGTATATATACACAAGTGTGTGTATGTATGTGTATATGTGTATATATGTGTATATATGATGAATGCTTCACTAATCTCATCTGCTTGTTGGAACAATCAGCCCCTCCTCTCACTCACTTGCTTTATTTCCTTAAACACACAGATGGCACCTTCTGACATCATAATCCTTATGCAAACTTATAAAGAACTTTTATAGGGCCTAGATTACAACAGAAAACACATGGAGCCTATAGTACAAAGGCAGGTGCCAGGCAAAAAGACTGCATTTGACTATAGCTATGCTATATTATGTGTGCTACCTTGGGCTAGATATTTCACATCAGATTCATTTCCCCACATTTTAAGACATTCACAGGCAGTAGACAGTTTAAAGCGTCACGCAAAGTTAACCACTAGAAGCAACAATAAGAAAAAATATGGTTTAATCTGGAGAGCATTACACGAGGAAGGGAAACATCCAAGACCCTAAAATGGAACAATTTGGATTTTGCATTTGCAGGTCACAGATGTTCATGAATTTTCCACGACACTGGCCTGAGGTGTGAAATGAGTGATAGAAAACTGAAGGGACAGACCCTGTAGAAATGACAAACAGAAAATAATCCCTGTGTGGGAAGACTTCAGGGCACCTCACTTCTGGCTGCACAGTATTACAGTGAGCAATGAAGCACAAAATGAAACCAGAATTTGCTCCTCGGACTTTGTCCTCTCCTCATTCATTACTGCCAGCTCCCCAAGCAAGGACCAAGGACTGAGGTTCAAGCCTGGCAGAATCCCAACCTTACTCCTCATTTATCTGGACTTGGATCCATCAGAGATCATAGGACTGGGTTTTACTTTCCTTCTATTCCTGGAAAAGTGTTACACCTGCAAGATACAAACACTGAACTGTAGAGTAAATAACTGACCCTCAAAGAGCACTTATAGAATATGTGTCCCAAAGTCTTTGAAATCCATACTACCTGAAATAGTTACAGATCCTCACGAAGCAGATGTACCTCAAAAGACCTCACAGCTCCTGTGACTGCACATCAGGGAATAGGAATCCTATTGCCCCAAGTGTCTGCTTGTTAACTGACAACCGGTATTCCATGACTTATTTGCTGGATGGACCACACATGGTGAAATTCAAAATGCTCCAAGATCTCATGGCAGGAGATGCAGTCGCTCATCAGGATAATCCTCCTGCTGCAAGCACCAGGATCCCATAAGGATGGTTTGTGTTCCAGCTGTTCCACTTCCCATCCAGCTGCCTGCTGGGAAAGCAGTGGAGGATGGCCCAAATCCTTGGGACCTGTGCCTATGTGGGAGACCCAGAAGAAGCTCCTAACTCCAGGCTTTGGATCAGCTTAGCTCTGCCTGTGTTGGTCATTTGGGAGCAAACCAATGGATGGAATATTCTTCCCTGTTTCTCCTTCTCTCTGTAAATCTGCCTTTCCAACAAAAATTAATAAGTCTTTAAAAAGGCTTCATGTCAAAATTCTGTGATTTTCAACTGAACACTAATAATCTTTTGATCTTTTTGTGAACACAATTTACTATTACATCAAATCAAAAAGTAGTGGACAGCAGCCACCTAGTGGGTTTTCTCTAGATCAGTTCTGATTCAACTGATTTTAAAGACCACTCCATATCTTGGACCTACTTCATCTGTAAGAGGAATGACACTGCAGTTTTCAATGTGACCAACTGGGCAGGAGAAAATGGGCTACAATCAAGTTATTCACAAACCACACCCAGTAGGAAAAATATCTTGAGAGAAACTTTGGTGCATCATGAAAATAAAAGATAATTGCAATTCTCTAGAACACTGAGAAGATAGAAAACAGAAATACCTACCAGGTCAGTTTGTTCTGTAATGGGATAGATTATTTATTTTCTCCAAAGTGATTGAAATATATTCTGATGTCTACAAAGGAGCTCTTGGAACAGGGAAAACAAAGAAGAAACTCCTTTACAGAGCTGCAGTTTATCTAAGGCAAGGAAACCTGGGAGTTTTGCTACAGTACTTGCTGGGTTCCTCAGCTTGATTGCAGAATGAGGCTTGATTTGGGACAGCACCAGTCTTGTTGTCCCACACTTTGCTGAGCATTGGCTAACCCAGACCTGGCAAGGATCACCTGGTGATCCAAGATCTACAGGATCAGAAAAGACCCTGGAGGGCCCAGCATGCTAGCTCAGTGGCTAAATCCTTGCCTTGAATGCACTGGGATCCCATATGGACACCGATTTGTATATCAGCTGCCCTACTTCCCATCCAGCATTTTGCTTGTAGCCTGGGAAAGTAGTACAGTGTGGCTCAAAGCCATGGGACCCTGCACCCACATGGGACACCCAGAAGAACCATCGGCTCAGCTTTGGCTGTTGGGGAATAAACCAATGGACAGAAGATCTTTCTCCCTGTCTCTCCTCTTCTCTGTAAATTTGTCTTCTCAATAAAAATAAATCTTAAAAAAAAAAGAAGAAGAAAAATCTCTAGGCACAGATCTTGGAGTTTCACCCAAGGGCCTTGAGAACTCATTCTGGGCAGACCATTTGAGAAAATAAATATGATACAAAACTTTTATAGCCTCAAGAGAAGCAAACACTTCCCAGTGTGCAGTTGCCTCCAGAAGGGCTGTCAGTGACTGTTCCCTGAAGCCAGGAGAGTAGCCTGAGATTACACGGTAAAGAGGACAGATAAGGGTATCCCCATGTCCAGCAGGAAGTGCAGCCAAGTCTCCATTTCTCATTTCAGCAGACTGTAGTACAGGAAAAAGGTAAGCCAAATTCCACCGCAGGTTAACTGGCCTAGCACACTGTCCACTCCTGGTCAATGAAATAAAATAAGGCTTCTCTGTGAAATCAAATTTTAGGTGACTTTGACTTATTTAAGTTGGTAATCTGATTCCCTGAATCACATTTTATATTGGACATCTGAGTGGAAGTTTTCAACTCTGACCAATAACCAGAATCATAAAAGTGGACATAGAACAGGTTGAGGGAGGCTTGGAAAAAAGGGCCAAAGAACCACTAATCACCATCTCCAGGGTGAGATTTTGGAAGGAATACACATTGTCCCCTAATTTGTGCCTTTTTTCTTCACAGTCCCATACTAGTGAAAAAAAACAAACTTTGTGACAAAAGAATGGATAAACAAATGGAAATGAAATGAAATCACTCAAGCAACCTTTTCTTAAAGATTTGTACCAGAGTCTAGCTCCATCTGAGTTCAGAACTCGAGAAGGGTGCATGGATGAGGCCGAAGAGGAACGAAATAGACCACTACAATTCCAAGATCATAATGGACAATGCGAGAAAGCTGTCCGCTTTATTTATACAGAAGCAGTCCCTAGCTCTGGCACAGACTTGGTCATCATGGCCAAGTGGGTGTTTCTAAGGATAATTCTGCCATTTATTTGACTTTAAAGCAGGATGTTGTTCTTCCTGACCTTGTGGTTAGGAAGTTCTCAATAGATGGTGCACATCAATCAGTAACACATTCCTGCTACAATCCTCATTCTACAACTTAATCTTGAATCAGGTAAGGGAGGAAATGCATCACAGAAGGAGGGAGCTAAAGATCAAGGATGATCAATGGGGCAGCAGACACAGAGACAGAGACAGCATGAATTGTAAAAGAACCTTTTGCTAAAACAGTATCAGCAACATCAACTTCCAAGCTCACACTGACAGTCAAGACCAACTCATTGCCTGCAGTGGCAGATAATGGCTAAACAGATTACAGAAATCCCAGTAGGGTTGTCTGGGTATCTGTGCAAAGGGAGGTGGAAATGCCTTCAGGTAGTTGTAGAGACATCCTCCAGGCCCTGCCAGACAACGGGAAATTCCTTGCTGCCCTGCCTGCATGCAAGGTGAGGACTTTAGCCACTAGGCTACTGCAGTGGGCCCCACACAAACAAATGTACTCATGAAAACATGAATGGATTTCAAGCACATATGCAGCATAAAAATATTGAAAACAATGTTATTTGATTGATTCCACAGTTACAAAATTCAAGTAAAAATAAAATGAATCTACAGTGATAGAAATAAGAGTAGAAACTTTCAACTGTCAATGGATTTTGATTTTTTTCATTTTGACTTTAAAAAGACACACAAGATTTTTCTGGAAGCAGTGGATATGTAAGTGTTTGTAAATATATATTAAAGCATGTAATTCAGAATAATAAAATTTCCTAAGTATGGTATCTTTTTAAAACTTATTACTAAATACGATGGAAACTATTCTTTAAAATTTGGTAACTCCTTTCTACTACACTAACTAGGCTATCTATCTATCTATCTATATGACAAACACATATACAGTCATTTCCTACTACTTTGCTGCTAGCCATACTGCTGGTTTCTCGGTCTAGGGTAAATTCTACATTAATAAAAATGAGCTATGCATTTTTAAATCTAGTGAATTCTATAAATTATATTATTTTCACTGCTAGCACAGTATTAACATTCTTAATAGGCATTTCATCATTTCTTCTCAGATAATGCAATAAAAACAAGAATCAGCATGTAACTAATACAAACCAGTTACACTAAGGAAAATCATAATTCCTCTGTTGTAAATTATTGTACAGATACGCTTACCAGTACATTTTGGTCTTAGAAGTTACTTACACAAATATTTTTTAAAGTATGACTTTTCTAATTATAATTCCTTTAGTCTCAGTGAATTACTCCTAAATTTTGGCTTTCATTCTTTAAAAAAACTGAATGACCCAAAATCCCAATTTTTTTGTACAACCAGTTCCCCCCAAGGGTTCCATTTCATAAGTAGGAGGACACTGTTGGAGTTTCTAGGGCTTCTGCTTGCCCCAGTGACTGCCCAACTGTGTGTTCCAGGACATGTTACCCCCGTGTTTATACTTCTCCTCCCCAATCACTACCCCGGCCACTGATCCCAGTGAGGAGAGCTCATCTGAGCTCCCAAGAACCTCACAAGGGTTTCTAAGTGAACTGCTTTGGGGAAACAAACCTTTCCATCTCCTTCCTCTGCTGTACAATGATACCAATCACGTATGATTATAACTCTGGAGCTTTAGAAAGGAATAAAACAGCAGTTACATAGTTTTCAATAAATATTTTGCTCCTACATCTTATTACCCAAAGAGCAGATCAACTGAAAACATGCCTTTCCTTTCAGAGGGGTCAGTTCTGCATATGCTGTAATTTAATGCAGGTCTCATTTTCAGCTCACACCTGCAGTTCCAAATGATACTCCTGAACAGTCTAACGAATGCTCTATGAAGCAAACAGGGAAACAAACAACCTAGCACAGAGCCCAGGAAAGTCTGCAAATAAGAGTCTACTTCACTGACAAACATAAACAAATATTAAATAAGAAATTGAAACACATTTAAGAATTAAAAGAAAGCACTCGTTACAGCTCGTCTTAGCAAAGAACACATATTTATCTGCCTGTCACCTCCCATATATCGCTGAAGCTCTCCGACTCAGGAACCTGGAACTTAAACACAACTGAAGCTTGCTCAAAACTTTGGTTTTATATTCCTTGACTTCCTTCATTCTAGGGACTTCTAGACCATGACTGTTCACTAATGCTCAAGGTCAGACCAAGGGTCCTGTGTGCTGTTCCTACCAAACACAACATCTTTGTTATAACTTTCAAACCTGGTCATCAAAAGCAAATTTCAGATGGGGGCAAGATGACGGTATAGGGTGTGAACTGGCTTAAACTAATGGAGAATCACTAGCCAGGATGAAGCAGAGAGCTGCTTCTGGGAAACAACAGAAGACAGGCCACCAGCCGAGGGACACAGGGAAGCAGCAGAGACAACAGAGCAGTGTTGTAGCGACAAGATAACCCAGCAGTGGTTAGCAAGTGATGATCTGAGCCCTCCCAGAAGCCAGAGCTCCAACAGCAGCCATGTAGGAAACGGAGTTCACAAGGAGCTCAGGAGGTAAACAAAGGCAAAAAAACTGCAGTAGAGAATAGCCCAAAGCCCTGGAACCCTGCACCCCTATGGGAGACCCAGATAAAGCTCCTGGCTTCTGGCTTCAGATCAGCTGAGCTCCGGCCATTGTGGGAGTGAAATCAGCAGATGGAAGATCTTCCTCTTTGCCTCTCCTCCTCTCTGTATATTTGACTTTCCAATTAAAAAAAAAAAATCTCTAATAAAAGAAAAGAGGCAGGCCCAGCATGGTGGCCTAGTGAGGGGTTAAAGTCTTCGTCTTGAATGCACCAAGATCCCATATGGGCGCTGATTCCAATCCCAACTGCTCCACTTCCCATCCAGCTCACTGCTTCTGGCCTGGGAAAGCAGTGGAGGATGGTCCAAAGCCCTGGGATCCTGCACCTGCATGGGAGACCTGGAGCAGGTTCTGAGCTTCTGGCCTCAAATCGGCTCAGCCCCAACTGTTACAGTCAGTTGGGGAGTGAATCATCAGACGGCTCTTCCTCTCTGTTTCTCCTCCTCTCTGTATATCTGACTTTGCAATAAAAATAAATAAATCTTTAAAAAAAAAAAAAAGAAAGAAAGAAAAGAGGCAATCCTTCCAAACTCTTTCTATCAAGCCAGTATCCCTTAAATCCAAAGCCAGATAGAGAAACAACAGAAAGAGAAGCACAGGCTGATATCCCTGATCCTCAACAAAATTCTAGCAAACAGGGTCCAACAACACAGCAGGCAGATAATTCACCTGGACCAGGTGGGATTTATCCATGGCATGCAGGGATGGTTTAACATTTGTAAATCAACCACCATGGAAGTGAGTATGGAGAGTGCTTAGAGAACTACAAATAAACCTGCTGTATGGCCCAGCTGTACGGCTCCTAGGAACATACCCAAAGAAAATGAGACCTGCATATGAGAAAGGGAGCTGTACTCCTATATTCACAGCAGCACAATCCACAATAGCAACGACATGGAAACAGATCAGATGCCCATCAAAAGAGGAGTGGGTAAAGAAACTGTGGCACATCTACTGTGTGGAATACTACTCAGCCATCAGATGTTTGTAACCAAATGGCCCCAGATAGAGAGCATTATGCTTGGTGAAAGAAATCAATCCCAAAATGACAAATACCATATGTTCTCTCTGATGTAAGGCAATCTTCACAAAACACAGGATCGATAGCCCTTTCAATACTATTTTTGCTGCCACTCATGGGTTTTGATATTTTGTTTTTATCTTCATTTCTTCAAAATATTTTTTTCTTGTTAAATTCTTTACTTACTCATAGGTCATATAGTACCATCATTTTATCCGGGAAGGTTTTTTGTTTTCTTTTTCATTTCTTCCTCGAAACATTGGTCATTCAGTATTATGTGATTTAACTTCATGGTATTGTAAATTTTTTTAACTTTATTCCTGTGAATTTTATTGTATGGTTTTTCACTGAAGGGAATATATAGTAACTGTATAATAGAGACTACCATATCCAGATGTGAAGTTATAATGCAGTATGCATCTGTACTTCCAAACTGAAGATGGACTCACAATGACACCATTAAATATATCTTGACAATGAGAAGCTGGAGTGTCTGCCATCATCTATACTCGCAATGTCAGGATACACTTAAGTAGCAGAATGGCTGTTTATGAAGAACTATACTACTGTAAAAATATAGGGGAAGATCAGTAAGGGGGAGGGAGCTAGGGGCGGAGGTAAGGGAAATCCCAAATCCTATGGAACTGCATCACAAAATAAAAAAGAAAATGTAAAAGAACAAATTACATAGTATAACAGAGACACATCTAACTCTTAGGATTTTAAATAGAAGTAAGGCTGCTAAAGAGTTAAGAGAAAAAAAGTTTGGGCAACTCAACAAATTAGAAGAGTACACACACCTACATCTTATTGATCTAGTGGGAGATTATTTGGACTTGTAAGACTGAAAAAAAAAAGTATTTGTCAAATCTGACACCAAGATGATTGTGACTATAAATCTTCACATAGTGCTAAAATAAATTATTAATCATTAGGTTCTTAAAACATCTTTAGTGGATTATGAGTTCCTGGTGAGCACAGTTAATCAAACCATCAGGTTGAGAACAATATTTCTCTACACTACAACAACCCACTAATCCACTGACTGCTACCACAAATTAGTGGTAATTAGGGGACATGAGTAATAGAACATCTAAAATGTTTTTGGACATGTTTCTTTCAAATTGAGATCATTTACATTTAATAAATCACATAAGCCTCTAGTATGTGTTCAATGAGTTTTGGCACAGATCTATAAACACACACACATTGTAACCGTGACACGAGGTCAAGGTACAGAACATTTCTACCATTACGCAAATTCCCTCATCCTTTCTCCACCACAACCCCACCACCTCCCATGGCTAGCCACTGTTCCAATATCTAGGGCCACACACAGGGTTTGCCTATTCTGGAGCTGCAAATAAAGAGAACCACAAAACGTGTGCCATTTGCCCTGACTTTTACAGGGCAGCACGTTTTCATCTATAATGTGCTTCTCCCCTCTTTTTTTTTTATCCATTCTCCCCTCTTGATAACAGATGTTTGGAATTTTTCCCAGTCTGAGGCTGTGATGAATAGAGTTGCTCTGCACATTCTCAGACGAGTCTTTTGGTGAATCTATTCTTCATTTCTAGTAAGTAAATACCTATGAGTAGACTTGCTGAGTCACAGGGCAATTTTATTTTTCTTTTGTTTCTTTCCGCTTGAGCATTGTAATTGGCAGGGGCAGTGTCTGCACCAACCACTGCATGTGAATGACCATGCAAATAAAATCAGAAAAGGGTCCTCAAAAAGAGTTTTTCTCTGCCCATACCAAGACACTAGAAAGCTGGCCATAGTCAACATCATGTTTTTGTTGTAAGAGCATCACCTCCTCTATTACCTCTGAGCTTAGGCTCATGGAAACTTTTTTTTTATCCATAGTATCATTTGGTTTTAGCAGCAAAATTGCTGCTCCCACAGGGTGGGTATTATTCAAGTTCATATTCTGCTTAAATGCTTATTACTGAGATAATCTGAGACAAGTCCTTCCCTTGGTTTCTGCTTTGGAGACTTGGAGTTCCCCAGATGCCCTTAGGTGGCACTCAGTGACTAGCACAGGCAAGAGTGGGAGGGGAGCTAGTCACACCATGATGGCTCCAGTCAGCGTGATTAGCAGCTATGCTCTTCACAGCAGGAAGATTCATCCCTCCGATAATTCGAGAAACAAAAAAGTTAAAGGTGCTGCTTGAAAAATAATGATTTACCACAGAACACACTTTGCTTTAGTCAAACCATTTTTTTCCCAGGGAAAAAAAAATGTGTGGGCTTATCTCTTGAAAATGCCAGCATGCCTGTGAACACCAGGGAAATTAAAAGACTGAACAGAATGGATTTCTTAGGAAAAATCAGTATGAGTATGCAGGGAGTTGCATGGCTTATTTATTAAGTTGTGAGCTAGGAGAGGATTATCTGCACTGGACTTATCTATTACTTTGTGGCAGTGATTTTTAAATATGGAGTATTTTGGCATTGCACAAAGTCAAGTTCAAAAGGAATATAAATAACTGGAAGCTTTGGCTATGACACAGAAATCAGAACCTTAGAGATGCTAGTATCTGCCATCACCCCTTGCCCATTAAAGAAGATGAAGACCATTCTATAGTCTTTTGCCATAGCATCATTTCTTTCTTGGAATAGAGGTTAGTGTGCCAGCATTCTAACGTAACAGGTAATGACACTACCTGTGATTCCCAGCACATTTCAGGCCCTGCCACCAATACAGGAGACCTAGATGAAGCTTCTAGCTCCTGGTTTTCTCCTGATCCAGTGCTGGTTGTTGGGGCCATTTGGAGATTGAACCAGTGGATGGAAGACCTCTTTTTCTTTTTGTCTCTTCCTTTTTCTCTGTAAACTCTGACTTTCAAGAGAGAATAAAAAGAACTTCTGGCTAATGACAGTGCCTCAAGTAATGACTGTAAGCTAGCAAGGGTAATGGTCAGTATATCCCAAACTCTATTGTACCCACAAGGTAATTATGGATGAGGAAAAGAGTCACAGTATCAAATCTCATGGTACCAAGCAGGAAAAGCCCAGTTCACAGGAAAGAGTTAGCTCATATATGAAATGAGGTCATTACGACTAGGTGCTTTGAAGTTGTATGCTTCTAGTCAATGACAATTATTGCATAGTAATGCTTTTTGGTTTTAATTTTAAAAGCTATTTATTATTCTGTTAGTCCAGAAAGTTCCTGAGAAGCTGAGTTAATGTTACTACTCTTACTTTGTTTGAGGTGGGGAAGGGAGCTAGGAACAGAAATATCAACCAGGGAATAAAGACAAACATTGTTCCTTAAGAAAACCTTCCCTGGGACTGTGGAGGAACAGATTGGGCTTAACTCCAGGCTCCATTAGTGCTTATGAGAGCCAGGTTGGGTGTAGAACAAGACTGGCTAGGTTTTGACTCCTGCTGGACTATGGCAAATCTGTGCTGGGTGAGGACTAGGTATCACTGAGCTTCAACATCCAACAACAAGAATCAGAATGGGCGTGGGCCGGTTAAGCAAGGTTACTGTTCTTGCCAGGACAGGAGGTAGACAAAGTCAACCTTAGCCAAGGACCCACTGGTGTGTGTAAAAACGACCACTGGGAGGAGACTCAATGGAGGAGCTTGGGAAATTCCTTCACTGGGATGAAGTCCCTGCAGGTGAATACAAACAGCAAGGCAAGGAGCAGCCCAGACCTCGCCAGAATACTGTACCTGCCAGCACGCATACATGTGGGTCAGGTCTGGGAACAGACCAGTCTGGGCCAATTTATAACATCCATTGGCAGATCTGAGAACTAGGACGGGGGGCAGGAGGAGCCAGATTGAGCTTCAGCACCAGCCAGTTCACATTAGGACTGGGACAGCAATCAGACTGGGCTGAGATAGGCTGGGACAGCACCCACCAGCATGAGCTGCAACAGAGAGCAGACTAGACCAATCCAGGCTGAGCAATAAGATTACAAATGCTGAGGTGAGGCAAATCATGCCAACTTAGATGCAGTGGGACCAGGTACATGAGTCCCAGGAGCGGGGAATCTGACAGGGCTTGGGTAGCTTGGCTCAGGTCCTGGGACCTACCTTCTCGGTGGATGCTGATTTTGTGAACCCTGGTGGATATGGCAGGCCTTGGGCCTCCTGGTGCAGGTCCTTGGGGCCCACCTACTAGGTGGGTATCAGGTTCGTGAGCCCCAGGGGTAGGGAATTTAGCAAGGTTCAGGTTACCTGTCTTGGGTTTTGGGGCCTACCTGCAAGGTGGGTGCAGGCTTATCAGCTCCAGAGGTAGGGGATTTGGTGGGGCTTAGGTCGCCTGGCCTGGGCCTTGGGGCCTGCCTACTAGGTGGGTGCCACGTTTGTGAGCCCCAGGGAGAGGGGATCCAACCATGCTTGAGATACTTGGCCCAGAGACTTGGACTCACCTGCAAGAATATGTCCTATTTAATGAAAAAAGGGGAGCAGTGGACACAGGCCCTGTTACAAAAAGGAGAATATTGCAGCATATTTGGTGCTATAGCAGAAGAAGGAGAAGAGAACAAACTAGACAACTAGGCCCCAAAAAATGAAGACCACAAAATATCTCTGTGAATGGAGCCAATGGACATGGGGAGGATGACATCATCCTCGGTTTGATGAAATCAACAGCATTCAAGAACTATCCAAACCACTTGAACAGAACCCTCCAATTATGGACACATTGAGACTCTGGGTTGATATGAGGTGGCGGTTCCTCATTCCTGGGTAGTGGGATGTATGGAAAGTCATGAGTGGTTTCCCCTTTGTCTCTCCCCTTCCCCCAGGAACAACAAGAAGAAATAGAAAATTTGGAAACAATGAGTTAACCCAATTTTTCCTAAACATCTAGCCTTCCCACCCTGATGATTATGTAATCATTACTAAAAAATAAAATTAAAAAAAAATACCTTCCCTCCAATCCTGACCAAATTATGTACTTTGTGCCTAAGACATGTCTCTACAAAGAGTTTTTGAAATATCCTGTAAGAGCACTTCAGAATGACATTAACAAATATTATAATATTTGTATAAATGACATATTTGATAATGTCATTCTGAACCTCTCTGCAAATGGGATGTGGAATGTTAAAAATTGGATGGATTTTGTCCTAGTATGACCTCCTATTACTCCAACTCCTGCACAGTTAATCCTGGTATTGCCTCTGGGCAATAACCCAGCTGGACTAGCCAGCTAATTAGAACTTCTGAATTCATAGGGTTCTTATTATTGGAAAATAATTTCTAACTAAAGAAAAGTTTATACTTTTTTGTCAAGAAAATGAGTGGTCTCTTAGAGTCTCTGCCTCCACTGATAGGTCAGTAATATTTGTTACTTTTGAGAACCAGAGTTCTAACCTAGCAAATTCTTACATGCATTGACCTGACAAACATTCAGAAGCACAGCTGCACTAACACAACAGAGCCCCTGAATCTGCTGGGTACTGGAAAGATTTGTATGGTTTATCACTCTATTTTAAAAACCAGAAAGAACTAACAGTCCAAAATTCCTTCTAGTACTTCTTTTACAATCCCAAGAAGTTAGGGGCAGGGGGCCGAGGGGTGAGAGGGTACCAGAAGACCTCACCAGAAGCTGAGTAAATTTGCTCAGAAACAAGTCTGTGCTGCTTCGAAACAACACTCTCACTCTGAGGGGCTTTGTTAAAGATGCCCAAGTGGGCTGAGGAACCACTCAAGTACCTGAGGTAAGGATTTCGACAGACCTTTGGGAAGGATCTAATGCTATAAGAGAATGTCACCCCACGTTCACAATTCCAATGGCTCTCAACTCTGAACACACATTACAACGCCTTGAGACAAAGTTAGAAATAATAGCAATGACTCTTCCACTCTTTCGCCACCCTAAATTAGGCTGGAATGGCTGGAAGAAGCTTGAACATCAGATTTCGAAGCGCCCCCCCCCCGACCCCACCCACAGATTGTTCTCCTGGGCAGCTGATGTCAGTAACCTTCACAGTGTGGAGAAATGACGTGTGTAGCAGAAAACAGGAGCTTTCACCGCGGCCTCCTTTCTCCACAATGTTGCCCTCCAACCTGCCTAACATATTTTAATTTCCTGCAGTACCCCAATTAAATTGGAACTGGCCACATAAACTATGTATTTTCTTCACACAAAGAATCTCCAACATTTATTTCACCCAAGGGGGGGGAACTAATTACTTCATTTTAAAAGCCCACATTTTCAAAATGTAAAATTAATCTAGATATGGAACTGTTTTTACTGACCTGAAACTTGTGTTAGAACAAAACACTTCATGTTATTCATTGCAGACAAACTGATAAATATTTCCAAGGAGGGGAAACTTTGACCTTTCTAAGGTGATTGCCAATCAAAACCACAACTTTTTTTTTTTCATGATAAAGGATTTGATTTAAGGGAAAGATTTCCTGGTGCAGGCGTCAGGGGAGGGAGGGTTGGAGAGGGGTTTCCTGCTCTTTCTTTCTCTCAGATTAAACTGGAGTTAGGAAGGCAGTTCTGCTATTTGCTTCCTCATCCTCATTACTAGTGTGTTTTTTTTTAACTTAAAGTTTCAAGAAGTGATATTTTTGAAGAACAGTTATGCTGAAATGACCAGCTGCACTCCTAAAATCTTGCCGTGCCCTCAGTGAGCACAGAAGACCAAGGAGAAATGACAAGGTATATTCATTTGCACAAATCAAACTGTCTACAGTTCAGCCATCTGACTTCCTGTCGCTAAACTCTGAACATCAACATGCCCACAGCGCATCCATCAAGGCGTGCTTCTTTCCTGCCAGCCCTGGAACAGGAAAGATTCACTCCTCCTCCTCAAGGTGTCAACCTTTGTTGTTATTGATGCATGCAAGCCTGCATTTACTTGCTGAAGCTAATGGGTAAAAGCACTTAAAGGGCTACGCTTTGTGGTTCCATTGTCATAATCCATGTAAAACAAATCAGACCCAATACAGCCTGACATGCTTTCAGACTATTATTATTAGGGGCATATTTAAATTATAGGTTTGACTAAATTTATAATTTACACATTGCACTTAGCATACTTTCATTTTTCTTTTAAAAGTAGCCCCCAAGAGAGACATTTACAAAGTTCCTTTCTTCATGTTTTCAGATGAAAACAACAAAACAAAATGAAACAAAAAGTCAAGTAGCATGGGCAGCCAGAGGAAATGGTTGAAAGTGTGCTCAGAATAGTGAACTTAAATATAAATGGGATTTCACAGCTAACTACTCTTTAACCACTTTGCCATGGATACAGCACATGAATTCATCCTTGTTTTAACTCCCTATTCATCCTGTCACTGCACTAAGAGTGGTGTAAAAACTCCATCCATATCATCATCTCCTCTTTCTTCCTTCTGCCTGATTAGATAGGCTCTTAACAAAACCTGAAGCACTTGCAATAAAATTTAAAATTTTAGCTGAGGAGGAAGTTTATCACATCTAACGTCTTCTTTGGACAATATTCCCAGATAAGTTAGCAACATCTAAGACGGGTAAGTTAAACGCACATCCACATTCAAAATATGCACCAACTGTGATAACTGGTGTCACTGTTACCCAAACACAAAGGTATTTTGCAAAAAAAAATTAAGTCTAACAAGGATGGTGCATAATAAATTTGTTTACTCATTTATTCAACACAGTTACTGAGCACAGACTCAGGGTCACACATTGCACTGGGTGCTGGGAGTGCACAGACACTGCCTCTGTGATGAGCTGGGCACGCACCTGACCATCACAAGAGACTCTTAACACATTCTGTAAGGAGCTCAAGATGAACAGACAAAGGAGAGATGATATCTCTGCGTTAGGAGGTAAGAGAGAGACTGAAAGAGGCTTAAAACAGAAGGTAACTAGAGTTTGGATTTTTAAGGGTGAGTTATTCACAAAATTAATCCAATAGGGAAGGACACCACAAGGAATGGCATGTGTAAGGGTATGTATGAAGTGGCAAAAGGGGGAGAGATGACTAGGGAAAAGTATGATGTTCAGCAGTGAGTAACCACATGGAGTCTGAAAAAAAAAGTTATGAAATAAAGTTTGAAGCACAGTGGGCCAAAACATGAAGTTTATACATCAAGTCATATAGCCTGAGTAGCATCTTGTAAGCCAAATGCCACTGTCAGGTAGCTCCCACATATTTTTAATGGATCCTCACAGTGTTGTTTATTTATTTTAAACTTTACCTAATATGTAAAACTCAAGAGTTGCCCACAAAGTTTCTACCATTCTCTGTGGTCTCCAACTTCAGTCCATTTATCATTACCTTGTTTTCATGGTAGTAGAGAGAAACATTTTTCGGTGCTCATGTCTCAATCACAGATGAGAAAACAAGATGTAGTGAAAGGACACATAATGGTACAAAGCCTAATTTCTTCATTTAAGTTATCTACCTGGCTTACAAATGTTACAAACTTGGGTTTGTTATTCCTGCTCTCAATAGAGACAACCAAGGCTAGGACAAGATAACATGTCTTTATCTAATAAGTCCTGTGGCTTTGAAAGACTCTGGAGTATTATTAAGTGCTGTTTGACTGCAGGATTTAGAATACTCGAATTCTGTCTTGGATTTTCTACCTTGTAATGGTCCTGGAAGAGATAAACTCTTACAGGAAGAGATAAACTCTTACAGGACAGGAGAAAACCACGATGGGTTGGGCTTGTGCCAATTATCCATCCCACTGCAAAACTTTGCTTGGAATGGAGCTAGAGTACATGGTTTAGGTCTCACACAGACAGAGCCTACCAAGACCTCTTCCAGTTGGACACACCCCAAGTGATACTGGGAAAGCTTCCAAATGATTTGGAGAAAGATAAGAGGCCACACTCAGGTTAGGGAAATGGCCTTTCACCTGGAACAGGACACAGGATAGGGAAGTCATTGGTGAATGTAGCTATGTATGCAAGAAGAGGTGATTCACAGGACCATGGTGGCATGGAAATAGCTTGAGTTCCATGAACAGTACAAACAGAACAGCGCGGTAGTGCATTTTGGTACTCCTATGTGTCTGTAATATAGGTTGCTCAGCTTCCTAGCTGCCCTCAGACCACAAAACAGGAAAATGAGTCGGACACAACAAAAATGTCTCCCTTGGCAGCATCACTCTTTACTAAAATCAGAGCAGGCAGAGGTCTCAGGGAAGCAGACCATCCCCCCAACCACCACCACAACAGACTCAGTTAAAGGCTCAGACTGCCCACGTGCCCCAAGAGAGAACGCTCTGGTCAAGCGTTACAAGCAGATCATGCAACAACTGTGCCCAGAGCCGTTTGGGAATGACCGCTACATGGTTCTGCCTCCCCAGGCTCCCTCTTGAGGAAGAGAGTGTTCAGTCATGCATATAGCTGCATGTGGGCTTTTTGGTGACACAAACAGAAAGTGCTTTACTGAACTCACATTTCAGTCCAGCATCGGCAGTCCAGAGCACACTGTGATTCAAAAATGCTACCAGTGATGCTGGAGTCCTCACCCCCCTCAGCCTCATGCTGTCACTTCACAGTTGTCAGCAAAAGTTTATGGGCTCCCCACACCATCCTGGGATCTCAAGTTCACATTCAAGATCAGATGCTGTCTACAAAGAGGAAAGAGACAAAAGGAGCACCTCTCAGAACAGGTTTATAGCCACATGGTTCAATTCCTGACTACAGATTCTGATGACACTCAATAATGTTGTAATACATGATTTTTGTTTTGGGTTTTGTTTGTTTTTTTTTTTTTTCTGCATTGCCTATAATCACTCAAATTCATTTCTCTTACTTGCAGTTTTTAAGTGCAACCCAGTGCATTCATGAGAGCAAATTCACCTGTTAAGTCACAAATTTCTTAGATTTGAGGCCTTTTAATTTTACATTAGAGGCCTACTTCATTTTATTTTATTTTATTTTATTTTATTTTATTTTATTTTATTTGGGATTCCCCCTCAAACTCCCACCCCCTAACAGATTCTCCCCATTTTACTACAATGGTATAGTCCTTCATAAGGAATCACAATTCCATCAGTCTCTTATTTAAGTGTACCCCGACATTGCTGGTACAGAGTCAGACAGTCTGGCATCCCATTATCTACACATTTCCAACAGTTTCATTGGGAGTCCATCTTTTGTTTGGAAGCAGGAGTGCATGTTGCACTGTACCCCCTATCTGGATTTGGTAGACCCCAGTACTCCATCACTATACATTTCCATAAAGGAGAAGTAGAGGCCTACTTCTAAGCATCCATAAAATAAAATAATAACTGGAAGGGCAGCTACTTTTTATTGAACACACACCACATGTACTGTTGGAAGCATTTTCCATTTCTCCTGTCATCCTCACCACCCAACCTGATGAGGCCATGTCTTTCTGCATAAGGTACCTTAATGCTGAGAGAGGCAGTGCTCCTGAGATGGACCACCTTGTAATGACCCATGGAAGGAACTGCCCCTAGAGTTCACTTTACACAGCTATCACAAAGTGTGATCTGGAGATGATCTGCATTAAGTTCACATTAGGTATTATCAAAAATTCAAGATTCCTCAGTCCTTTCTCAGAAAAACTGCATTATCCATCGGGTAGGTCTGGAAGTTAAAGTCAGGAATCTGCAGTTTAAATGACGTTCTCTAGTAAATCTTGTCCCTGTTAACTATTTAAAAAAAAAAACACAGCTTCAAAAGTCCTCGCCTTGAACTTGCCGAGATCCCATATGGGCGCCGGTTCTAATCCTGGCAGCTCCACTTCCCATCCAGCTCCCTGCTTGTGGCCTGGGAAAGCAGTTGAGGACAGTCCAAACCCTTGGGACCCTGCACCCACCTGGGAGACCTGGAAGAAGTTCCTGGCTCCTGGCTTTGGATTGGCATAGCACTGGCTGTTGCACTCACTTGGGGAGTGAATCATTGGACAGAAGATCTTCTTCTCTATCTGTCCTCCTCTCTGTATATCTGACTTTGTAATAAAAATAAAAATAAATCTTAAAAAAACCAGCTTCTCCTGTTTCCAGTGGTTAGTGCCTACTGGGTTGTTTCTTTTGCGCCCACAGTAGTTTAGGGACAAATTAAAATCACAAACAAGAGACTTAATCCTCCCAGCTAAAATGCATGAAAGGGTTTCTCACATCTCTTTTTTCTAGGAGCACATGTTTTAGAATTCTTAGCCTTATGGAAATTTTCTTCTTTCTTTGAAATGTATAAGGGGTCTCCAAAATGTTCATGGGAAGTGCACATTATGAAAAAAAAATAGCACCCGGATTTCAGATTTTTGCCTAAAAATAAGCTGATCATTTAATTTCATTTTAACATGAACTTCCTGAAGTACTTTCATAGGTAAGTCCTTTGAAAACTAGACAGGCCTTTTATCTCTTTCATAACCTAAGGATACCTTTCTCTCTCTTTTTTAAATCAAGATTTATTTTTATTGGAAAGTCAGATTTATAGACAGGAGGAGAGAGGAGAGACAGAAAGATCCTTCATCTGCTAGTTCACTTCCCAAGTGGACGCAATGATCAGAGCTGAGCTGATCCAAACCCAGGAGCCAGAAGCTTCTTCTTAGTCTCCCTTGTGGGTGCAGGCTCCCAAGGCTTTGGACCATCCTCCTTCTTTCCCAGGCCACAAAGAAGGAGCTAGAAGGGAAATGGAGCAACCAGGACATGAACCAATGCCCATATGGGATTCCAGTGCATGCAAGGCGAGGACTTTAGCCACTAGGTTGCCATGCTGGGACCTGGATATCTTTCTCAAAAACCTGGAATATATTTTTGAATGTAAACATCAGGATAATGACACCCCTATTTCCCACTTTATGAGGAAAGGTAGGAACATAACTTCAACAAAAGATGGATCCCAGCTGGCAAAGCTATCGCTAGTCACAAGTAAATGAAGTTTGAGGTTTCTTCCTGTTAAAGCCAATGGGCTACACCTTGAAGGTGACCCCAATTTCCAGGTAAAGTTAATAGGACTTACATGGGGCAAACGGAACTCTCAAGCCTCTTATACGAGGACTTTATTGTTTAGCTTGGCAAAATACACCTAACAGTGTGGGTCTACTTGGCCAGATAAAAAATGGGATTCTCTTCTGTCTTTGCAATCTCTTAGTGGGCTGCCTGTGATATGAGTCACATTCTGGTTTAACGATTGTGCATAATAAAATAGTTTTCTTACCTTTATGAAGAGTCCTCTGGATTAGAAAAGAGGATTCTGATTTTATCTTCCCCTTTGAAGTAAACCTTTAAAAGGTGCTTTCCCCACCATTAATATGGGTCTTTTTACTTTTCCTCCTGCCACTGTGGCAGAGGGTAAGGGTCCTTTTTATTTCAAAGCCCTCTCTGTCACTAGGATGGGGGTTTCTTTTCTGAGCTTTTCTAATAAATCTTACTTTAAAACTAAACTGTGTCCGCACAAAAAATTCTTCTTTCCTGAGAGACAAGAATTGAGGTTGCTGCCGTGTTCGGGGTCAAAAACCCTACAACAGTTTTTGCAGGGTTGGGATGGATTGGAATTCCCCCATCTCCTATCTGAGTAACTGGGTCCAAGTCCAACTCTGCTCCCAGCTCCAGCTTCCTGCTAACGCACATTCTGGGAAGCATGAGACTTTCTCAAATACTTGGTTATCTACTACCTTGCATGGGAGACTTGGGTTGAGTTATTACCAGAAATGTCCGGTGGGTTCTTTCCTCAGGTTAGTATAGAAACAAAAAGCCGGGGATCTGTTGCAAACAGAAAAGTTCATTTGTGAAGGGACCAGGTGAGCTGGGAAGAGAGAGGGGAGGAGAAAGCACCTACAGAGGTGGTGTGCCTCTCAAAAGAGGAGGGAGAGAGACATAAAAGGTTTCAGAAAGTGTCTTGGGATTTTAAGCATTCCCTGGCCCCTCCTAGTTGGGCGAGGAACCTACAGGTGAGATGTTCCCCATTGGTGGTCTCTTAATCAGTTAGGAAATGGGTGGGCAATGCTGGTGACACCCACCTGAGGGTGTGACCAAGACCTCAGCAGGCCTGGATGGTCTCAGAGTCCTGAGCTCCAGTCTTCTGCCTAGTCATTTGGGAGTGAAGTAAACCAATGGATGGAAGATACCTCTATTTGCGTGTATGCATGTACATGTCTCCCTTTATCTCCCTCCACATCTCTCTCTTTCTGCCTTTTAAGTAAGTCACTTTTTAAAAATCTTTGGGGCCCGGCGCGGTGGCGCAGTGGTTAAAGGTCCTCGCCTTGCACGCCCGGGATCCCATATGGGCACCGGTTCTAATCCCGGCAGCCCCGCTTCCCTTCCAGCTCCCTGCCTGTGGCCTGGGAAAGCAGTCGAGGACGGCCCAAAGCTTTGGGACCCTGCACCCGCGTGGGAGACCCGGAAGAGGCTCCTGGCTTCAGATCGGCATAGTATCGGCCCGTTGCGCTCACTTGGGGAGTGAATCATCGGATGGAAGATCTTCCTCTCTGTCTCTCCTCTCTGTGTATCCGCCTTTCCAATGAAAAAAAAATAAAAATAAATCTTTAAAAAAAAAATCTTTGAAGCCTTTTTGGTAGAAAATGATCCTAGAAAAATGATATGATATGACCTTAGCAGACACAGAAATAACAACATAAACCACCAGGGCTACAGATCGCAAACTTCATCTCATACATGTCGCACCCCAACCCTTATATTTTAGAAAAATCCCCACATAAGAACAGACTCGAAGCCTTTACCTGTAAACTGGGATTCCACAATGACAGCCATAGCTGCTCAGCAGCTGCAGCTGCAGGCACTTCCCCCACACACATTCCTGAGAAAGCAATTATCCCTGAAAAGTTCAGGTTAAAATGATTCCACAAACCACACTTGTAAAAGCTCATTTCAGGAAACAGCATACAATAGGAGTAAGATAGTCAAGTGTAGAAAGGTTAAAACTGACAACTTCCACCCACAAAGCCCCAGGGACAGACTGTGCCAGGGAGAGCTGACAGAGTCTGGGCTGTGGGAGCAGCTCAGGAGCAAGTTGCTGCAGTCAGTCAGGAACTTACCCAGCAGCAGTGGGGGATGATGGGTCAGGGGAAATAGATTCCTCATGGAACCACATCCTTCCTGCAAGCGTACAGAGGATTTCTCCTTTCTCCCACTTTACGATCTTCACCTGCAAGGCAGATAAGGGGGAAATTTAGCTGAAAGAATTGGAAGAAATGAAAATCAAGGAGATTTCAGAACTTTGTTGCTTGCTGCTTTTGCCTTTCAGTTATTTTGGAGCTGCAGAGAAATAGGTTGAAGCAAAGGGCCAGTGACAGGAGAACACAGTACTCAGTATCCCACTGGACAACAAAGGAAGACATAAGTATCATTTACTTCTAGAATAATGTTTCCACATTTACATAAGAAGACTTGTGGATTCTTTTTATTAAATGAACATTTCTTTATGCCTATCCTGTTAGGTGCTGAGGACATAAAGGACAATAAGCTAAATTCTGTTCTGCCCTCACAGAGCCTACAATCTAGGTAAAGAAAAACATACACAGAACCTGGGTATTGTTCCCAAACCATTCATTGATTTCTAGTTTGGCTCCAGAGTGTGGGCCACTGTTGTAAAGCTAACAGCTCATCTAGACTTCAATTTAAACGAATGTACTTCTCCCCTGAGATGTGCCCAGCCCCAGATTCCTCTACAGTTTCCTGCAATTCTTCACAAACAGACCCATAAGTGACTCTAAAGAAAGCTACACAAACTGCCCAACCACTCTCTCACAACATCAGTAATGCAGTAATTAGTACATATAGAATACAATGGAAAACTTAACATAGAGGTCCACAAAATTCATTATCCACTAGATAGAAAAATAAAGGACTTGTTGCATATAACTTCTTTGTTTTCTTCCAACATGGCTGCCCCCAAAAGGGAACAGAGAAATTACAGTACGAAAGAGGTCAGTATTAACAACTCCAGAGAGGCAATGTGGCACACCCAATTAAACCTTGGCCAGCAACATCAGCATCCTGCATGAGCCCTCATTTGAGTTCCAGCTGCATCACTTCTGATCCAATCCCCTGCTACTATGCCTGGGAAAGCAGCATAAGATGGCACCAGAGTTCCCTACCACCCACATGGGAGACCCCATTAGAGTCCCAGGTTCCTGGCTTAAGGCTGGCCCAGCCCCACTTATTACAGCCAGCTGAGGAGTGAATCAACAAATGAATCTCTCTTTCTCTTATTCTTTCTCTTTCTGCCTTTTGAATACATAAATAAGTCTTTAAAGAGAAAGCTTTTTCTTGGTGCTGCCCTCATGGCCCATGCATGGGTGCAATCTGGTAATGGGAACACTAAGCCAATGCTCAGCTGTGCAGCAACCAGGAGGTGGCAGCTCTCTCTGGCACAGGCACAGTGTGTCCTAGCAAAAAGGTGTCTGAGGGCATGGGGACACATGTCATCATCAATATGCATTCTCCATCTTATGCCCCTCTCCCTCTGCCTATCTCCAACCCCTTCTCCCTCTCACAGGATTGTAAACCAACTAGCTGAAAGACAGCTTGATGGCTACTAGGGGAGAAAGCATTCTAGGACAAGAGAATATTAACACAGGACTGAAATACAGTCAGCATGTTTTCATTCTACTTATCTTCCACAAATGATAAAAACCATGCTCCCCCTCTACTGCATAGAGCTACAGCTGTGACACTAACGCCAGAATCTTCCATCCTACAGTATCTCTTGACTTTATAGAAGTTTCAGACTTGTTTTGCTTTTCTTTGTTTTTAAGATTTATTTTTATTGGAAAAGCAGATTTACAGTGAGCAGCAGAGACAGAGAGAAGGATCTTCTATGCTCTGACTTACTCCCCAAGTGGTTGCAATAACCAGAGCTGAGCCGATCCAAAGACAGGAGCCAAGAGCCTCCTCTGGGTCTCCCATTTGGGTGCAGGGGCCCAAACTACCCTCCCAGGCTACAAGCAGGGAGCTGGATGGGAACTGGAGCAGCCGAGACACAAACCAGCACCCCTATGGGAGGCTGGTGCTTGAAGAGGTAGGATTAGCTAATTCCGCCATTGCACCAAGTGCATGTTTTTCATTTTACACACACACACACACACACACACACACACACACACACACACACACACACACCATCTGTAGGCTAAAAGAGTCATCCAGGACTGTCTCACACTGTCTCCTCTATGATCAGCCCAGAAATGTGATATGGGTGATTATGACAAGAAAAGCTCAGCTGTTTGCTCTGTATCTGTCAACAAGTTTGGGAACAGCACTTAGAGGAAGGTTGAGGAAGCAGGTTACTCTGTTGGTCTCTATGTAGGAAAGAGCTGGAGGAAGAAGTGATGATTTGAAAAGTCACAGCTCCCACTGCAAGAACACTTTCTGCTTACTAGGCAGGTGTCGGGAGGCTGCTGTGTTCTGAGTGACAGCAGCAGTCCGGATGCAAACACTGGGCCTCTGACAGGCCTCCACGGAACAATCTTTCCCAGGAGATTCCCTACAGCCAAGATGACTGAGACAATCAACTCCAGAGCCCATATTGTGAGCTGCCAGAGCATTCTCTGCTCCTCCTTGTTGTTAATGAAACCATTCCAGAGGCTGAATCTTATTCAGCTATATCAATCAAGATCATCCCCATTTCCCTCTTCCCAGCAGGTTTTGCACTGAAGAAGGCACCAGGTTAGCCAGTCGTAGTAAGGACCTAAAAAGGAGTCAGACAGGGGCCTGCAGCTAGATGTGGATTTCTTACACAAAGCAAAAGACACTCTTGGCACCACCCTTTTCTTCCTCTTTTCTTTTTGTCTTGAACACAAATGTGTTGTCAGCCTAGACATTTTGCTAAAAAACAGTGAGGGGGACGAAGAGAGTCAGAGATGTCAACTTTAATGTCACTGAGCCACCAAACTAATAATTTCAGCTTATTACAGGAAAGAAAAAAAAAACCCTACAATCAGAGTCTCTGCTTTTCAGAGTAGAAATCACTGCTGGATTAGAATATTCGCTTTCCTATTACTTTGCTAGAAGAGTACAGAATGATATTTTTCTTAAAGCACACCAATTCTTAAATTGTCCTGATGTTTATTCGTAATTGATTATTGGGGATTCCCTTTCTAATCCATCATTATAATCTCTTTATATCTTATAATATTTCCACAAGAACCTGTCTTTGTGCAGGACAGACATGTTAAAACATGACAGCAGTGCTTTTACCTTCCCAGCTCAGAATAGTCTTAAATCCAGACAAGGAAACAGAATTGGATTATCTTGCACAGCCTCCCTGGCCTCTGCTCCTCCTATCCCTAACTGCCCACGATCTGCCATGGCCACACCAAGGGATGGTTTTCACAGCCAGCCAACACCAAAATGTGGCAGGAGGCTAAGGCGTCAACAGTGAAGGTCACTCCCAGGCAAAACAAAGGAAAAAAGCTATCAAGAGTAAGAAGGCAGATCTCACAATCATGATGTCACAGAAGGAGAGACATGCAAAAACAGTCTCCTAAGGAGGGAAGAAAAATGTAAAATGTATCCAGAGGATGAAATCAGCAAAATAAGAATGACAGTCAGTCACGCAGGACCCCATCATACTCAAAGGCAAACAAATTGCTCAACTGGTTATAGTCTTGTGTCAATTTTAGACAATTACCTGTTCTCAGGTAGCCATCCAATTTCATGGCTTTCCATGCTCATATGCTCATCCTGTCAGATACCCTAGTTTCTGCAAAGTTACATGAGCCACATTTTAACTTACATAGAAACATATGAGCATGTGGAAATAAAAATTCACACAAACTATTACAAGATGACCTGCTTTCTAATGAAAACCCCAGTGGATGGCTGATGAGGAAACCACTTCCTTGTAAATCTCAGCCTGCTGAACAGAATGATTAAATCTCAGAAAACTTAGAAACTTTCTTCTGAGAGCACTAAACCACCACAAGTGATCTTTCAAGATTCTTCATAAGACCCAAGCGGACAACATGATTCATATAAAAATGTCTCTTTTAGGGGATAGCATTTTGTTAAAGCAGGTAAAGCTACTGCCTGAAATTCTAGCATCCCATATGAGCAGTAATTTGTGTTCCAGCTATTCCACTTTTAGTCAGTCCAGTTCCAACGGCCTTGGAAAAGCAGCAGAAGATGGCTCAAATATTTAGACCCTGCCACCCATGTGGGGGATCTTGAAGAAGCTCCTGCTTCCTGTCTTTGGCCTGGCATAGCTTTTGCCATTATAACCATTTGGGAAGTGAATCAGTAGATGAAAGATCCTTCTCTCTCTTTTTCTCTTCCCCTCCATCCCTCTTCCTCCCCCAGCCTCTCTCTCTGTAACTTTTTCAAATAAGCAAATAAATCCTTTTTTTAAAAAAATGTTTCTTTTGTAAATTCTTCCAAAATTATGATGGAGTTTGATGAATGAGGCAACAGACAAGATCATTTACCACCAAGAAAACTGACAACAAAACTGGATAAGATTTACTGAATGGCTGTTATGACTTGGTGCTTTTCATTTAATTCAAACCTCAAAGGTATCTAGTAACATTACCCTAATAACATCACTAATGTTACTCCACACTACACATCCTAGAAAGCTGGCAAACTTGCGTATTTTCAAATGTTGCCCACTGAACGGGTGGGCTCAATTTGAAAATATAAGATCATCTAATTTTAGAGCCCATCTTCAAAATTACCCATGTTTTCCACAAAATTCCTGGATTCCTCCAGGCTATTCCTGTAAGCTGATGAATGTTTGGACTCGCTGGTCAGGAAGTGCCACTGGACAAAGTAAGGACTTCACAAAGACTGAGAGAGCTCAATCAAGGCCCCCTACTTTTTCCCTATATTCTCCTCTCCCCTCCACACTCCATACCATCTAATAATAACCTAGGAAATGTGTTTAATTTTCCATTTGTGCTTTCCTTGGTACTCCTAGATTTCTGGAGTTACTTTAGGCTCATGAGACATCTTTTTTAATGACTAGCAGGGATACGCTTACAAGAAATGGCTCTTCATTGTCAAGTTATTGTTCTTATTTAAGCTTCTCTATATTTCAATTTTTCTCCTTGTTCAGGTATATTGTGCTGTTCCATCATGGTCTCAAACTGACAACTGCTTCTATAAGCATTCTATCAGCATTCAAAGCCAGAAGAGGAAGACAGCCAAGTTTTCCTCCTTAGTCATGAAAGCAAAAGCTTTTCCATAATCCCTCACATGGACCTCATTAGCTGTAGGACAAGCTTCTGTGACAGAAGACTGGAAAGGTAAAAGAAGACAGAATGTTGGAGTGAGCCAGTCCTAATCCACACATCAGGTTCACCAAGCAGTAATGCTTTGCCTTCCCTCTGGATCCCTGCACACCTTCTTCCTTCTCCCTTCAATCACTGGGAGTATGTCTTCTTCCCTGAACCCTCTCCTGACTCACATACCCCCAAACACTCCCAAAGTAAGTAAGCACCTCTCTGTCTGTTCTTTAAGCCCTTGGATTCAGCTGCCTTGTTTCTTGTCTTTATTCTCTGCTGGACCCAACTCCTGGGAGGCGGAGCCATGAATTCCTCATTACTGTATTTCAGGTGCCTATCACTGCCACTCAACATAAGCCATTACTAAAAAAAAGGAAGTGACAAATCAAGGGATCCAAGTTGGGTCTTTCCAAGCCCAGCATCTATGCTCTATTCACTATAGAATACTGACTGCCTGGAATAGATCAGTATTGTTTTAAATTCACAGGAATATTCACCAGCTGGCCCCAGAGACACTTCAGGGTTTTATTACTGTCATCATCACCATCAACAACAACACCACCACCACCACCACCACATCTCTAACTTTCCCTCTCTAATGGAGGGCCCAGAAGCATTTGGAATAACCATAAGCCAGGTATGAGGACAACAAAGCCTGAAAAATAGTCAAACTGGGTGACCAGTCCCAGATTCCCAAGAAAAATTAAAAGCTGAATATAAGTGTATTTCAGAATCCAAGTAGGTATCCCCCAACTGCAGCTTCAGCTCTAAGGGGCATTTGTTTATATGTTTCCATGTGTGCTTAGTATTTGCAGACCCCCAGCTCACGTTTTGTGATATTTTTTAGCTAAACTCCAAATGTACAGCAATGGCTCAAAGGTAATTCTTCATGCAGAAGAAACATACCTAAGCTTTTAAGCAGACAAGATCCCTCAGACATGGCTTATAAAACATTGTGCCCAACCTGCACAGTGCCATTAGACAGCAAGATCCTTTTCAGTCACCTGTTGTCCTCTACCTGCTCCCTCTGGACCCACACGAGAGACAAACCATCACTATCACTGCTTTGGCCACCTGCATGACAGAAATAATTACCTTCCTTTGGAAGTACACACTGTTTTCTTTGGCAGGAAGCCTCTTCCTTACCTTTTCATTCATACTTCCCCTGCTCAATACTCAGAACTCACATTGTATGGGCCATCCACAGCTCTGTTGCAACAAGTTTTTAATTAAAAGAAACCTTTAACTACCATGGTAATATTAAATATAGCCACAAAAGCTTTGATATGCTTCTTTCAAAACATGAAAATTAATTCCTCACCCTTCAAACATGAACTATAGTTAGTGACTCACTTCTGAAAAAAAGAGGAATAAAATGAGAACAAAGGTGTGTGACTGTAATAGGTCATAAAAAGAACAGGTCTCTCTCCTCCACCTCCCTGCCTGCCTCCCCACCTGTCTTCCATCCTCTCTCCCCCTCACTCTGTTCACAAGTATATTTGAGACGCCCCAAGGAAATCCCAGTCAGCAGCCATACAAGTGAGCTCTGAGGCAAATTCTCAATTGCTTTAGTCTCAGACTACTGACTACAATCTCAAGAGAGAGCTTGAGCCAAAACCATCCTATTATGCTGCTCCCAAATTTCAAAAGCATAAGAACTATGAAATAAGAAACATTTATTGTTGGGCCTAGTACAATGGCTCAGTGCCTAAATCCTGCCAAGATCCTATACAGGTGCTGTTTCATGTCCCAGCTCTTCCATTTCCCATACAACTTCCAGCTTATGGCCTGGGAAAGCAGTACAGGATGCCAAAGCCCTTGGGACCCTGTACTGGTGCAGCAAACCCAGAAGGGCTCCTGGTTTTCAGTATTGCTCTATAGCTAATCTTCTTTTTTCATGTTAGAGGATACATAAGCAGTAAGAAGCAGAAAACTAGTTCTCATACTCTATTTTAATAACTTGACAGTACAAATTACTGGCATAACTTCCACTACATTGGCACACATGGGCTATTTCTATCGATCTCTAAACTTAAAAGAATCCATGACCTCATCCAAAGTATGCTATTTAATAATTTACTCCATTTAAAGGCCCATTAAAATGTCAGAACTGTCATAAGCCTTGTAAACACTTGGTTACCTCTAATGTCTTAAAATAATAATGCATTATTGATGAAGCCATGGTTTGCAACCACTTTGCTCCCCTTTGACAAAGCTAATATAATATAAGCTTTCTCCACATGGCCTCATTCCTGAGCCACTCAGAGATGTTGCAAAGAATTCTTTGTTTTTTTTTCTCTTGTCCCCAGCCAAGATGATTCCCATGTTTCAATTCATTCTATTCCCATGTTTCAAAGGGACAATGGCATGATTATGAATGTTCCTGGATAAACCAGTTTACAAAAGAAGAACCAGGAGGTTAGAAATCCATTGCCAGATGAAATGTTTACTTCTTTGAATATATACTACTTTCTTCAGTAGAAATTTCTAGGAGAGTTAAGTGTGCACACTTGACTATAGGTACTTACTCATTAGAGAATAAACACAAGGAATAGTATTCATTTGCGCATCAGTCAAAACAGTAAAACAGAGCCCGGCGCGGTGGCACAGTGGTTAAGGTCCTCACCTTGCACGCCTGGGATCCCATATGGGCGCCGGTTCTAATCCTGGCATCCCCACTTCCCATCCAGCTCCCTGCCTGTGGTCCGGGAAAGCAGTCGAGAACGGCCCAAAGCTTTGGGACCCTGCACCTGCATGGGAGACCCAGAAGAGGCTCCTGGCTTCGGATCGGCATAGCATTGGCCGTTGCACTCACTTGGGGAGTGAATCATTGGACGGAAGATCTTCCTCTCTGTCTCTCCTCTCTGTATATCCGCTTTTCCAATAAAAATAAAATAAATCTTTAAAACAGTAAAACAAAAACAATTCTCCAACATACAGGGAATCCTCCCAAAACTAGATTTGCCAAAGAAAACATAGATGCTCCAGGTAAATTTTAATTTCAGATAATAGTAAATAATTTTTTTAAAGATTTATTTATTTATTGGAAAGTCAGATATACAAAGAGGAGGAGAGACAGAGAGGAAGATCTTCCATCTGATGATTCACTCCCTAAGTGAGCACAACGGCCATTGCTATGCCGATCTGAAGCCAGGAACCTGGAACCTCTTCCGGGTCTCCCACATGGGTGCAGGGTCCCAAGGCTTTGGGCCATCATCGACTACGTTCCCAGGCCACAAGCAGGGAGCTGGATGGGAAGTGGAGCTGCCGGGATTAGAACCGGCGCCCATATGGGATCCCAGGGCGTTCAAGGCAAGGACTTTACTGCTAGGTCACGCCGCTGGGCCCTAGCAAATAATTTTTTAAAATGTCCCAAATATTTTATAGGACATAGTTATACTAAAACATTAACAGCTATGTATTTAAAAGTTCAGATTCAGTTTAGCATAATATATTTTTGTTTGTTACAGGTAGCAATCGTACCTAAAAGGCAAGTCTTAAAACCCCACCTAGCATTAAAAACACTGATGGTATGAACAGTGTTTCCTAATCCTGGATATATATTAGAATTACCTGTGATTGCCTGGTGCACCCCAGGGAGCAGTTAAATCAGTCTGTGGGAGGGACCTAGACAGTATTTTAAGCCTCCAGGGAGTTCTAGTGGGTGTCCAGGATTCAGAACCACTCTGATAGAGAACTGCACTGAGTCCACTGCAAAATCTCAGATATAAGGCACATTAAGGGTAATTTCAGGATCTCATGGCAGGGAGCTATGTAAGTATTTTTTTAAAGTATATTCAATGCTTTAATATTTTATATTTGAAAATGAAAAGCAGATCTGTTACATTATAAACTACACAAGAATTAAGATTCAGTGATTCATATCTGAATAGTTAAAAGATAAGGAAGGACAAAGTGTGGGCCTAAGGGAACTTTCTAGATGGGACAAACCACCTGGTAACAGGGAACAGGAGGTAAGATTCAAGAAGCAAGGGCCAGCATAGTGGCATATAGGCAAATACTCCATCTGCAATACCGGCATCCCATATGGGCACCAGTACTAGTCCCAGCTGCTCCACTTGCCGATCCAGCCCCCTGTAACAGCGTTGGAAAATGGTAGAGGATGGCCCAAGGCCTTGGGTTCCTGTACCACAAGGGAGACCCAGAAGCTCCTGTCTTCCAGCTTCAGATAAGCCCAGATTGGTCACTACAGCCATTTGGGAAGTAAGCCAGCAGACTGAAGATATTTCTCTCTCTCTCTCTCTCTCTCTCTCTCTCTCTCTCTCATTTGACTTTCAAGTTAACTAAATAAAATATTTAAATAAAAAATCCAAGAGGCATGCAGGATTTAAATGACCCACAGATGTCTCAGATCAGAAGGTGATGTGGACCAGCGTTCAAGCAGGCATGCAATAAAATCTCAGCTCCCAACACTAGAATCTCGAGTCACCAGCAGTCTGAGCACCAGCAGATGCACTGTTGATTATGTAGTTGTGCCAACTGAAGAATGTTGAAGGGCATCAGTCTCAGCACCTGGCAGACCCAGGAGTTGCAGGTGACGAGGAAGAAGCATTTGACTAGACTGGAGACAGAAATAGAGAGCAGAGCAACTACTGAGCGCAATTCCATGCATCCTGCACTTACAGTGTGCTGACGCTGAGTCTGACACTGACAGAAGATACAGCTTTTAGTCTGCCTGCTCTAAGGACGCTGAGTTATATTGCTCCATGTCAGAGTTCTTTCCTGAAAAACAAGGTACATAGCTTTCTTCACACAGACGTGGGGGTAGCACGTTACATCACAAGCTGCATGTAAAAGAAATGAAACTCACTTGTCAGGTATCTAAGGTGGAGCCTATCACTTTCCTTGTAACAGACACTATTGGCACGTGCCCTAAATCCTTCCATGTCATGGATTCACCCTTGAGGTTCCTCCGTCTCTTGTTCATGTAACATTTTTTTAGGTCACTGTTTTTTAGGACCCCTGTTTTTAGGACACTGGGACTCCAGTGTCTGACATAGCACTCTACAAAACAAATGATCAATGAGTGTTTACTGTTTAATTGGACTTAAGAAATCTATGCAGAAGTTCTGCTTTCTAAAACACATTTTGGTATTCCAGACACGGTTTATTTTTATTTTCTCTCCTGTCAGTCAATATCCATTTAAGGTCTGTATTTACTAGATTTGTGACCTTTAACAAGCAATTTAACTTCTCAGAACTTCAGCGAAGTCATTCAATAAAATGGGAGTGTTAGTGGTATCTGCCTTAAAGGTTTGTGGTAAGCAATACTTTACATTATGTATGAATATCCTTAACCCCTTTACCTGATGTACCATAAGAGCTGAGGAAATATTTACTGTGATAGAAAGATCACCACTCAACTCAGTCAATAACCCAGCAACCCTCCTGGTTCAGACATGTGCACTGCAGAGCAGCCATAATCCTGGTACCCTGCAACAGGTTGCACTGAATGTGACAGCTTACACCGAAAGCTACAGCCCCAGAGCAGCAACGGAGATCTGAAGTTACCTACTTCCTCAGAAGCCACAAAAAGATGCTGTAAATATTCCACAGCTCTCACCAACTACACAGTAAGAAAAGTCATTTTACACTAGCTGTATCCCCTTCCATCTCCATTGTCTGTCCCAGGTCTATATTTTACTAAGAATTCTATACTCCTACCAAAACAACATTGTGCTTTTATGATCTGTTCTATGCAAAAAGTCTTAAACTTTCTTATCCTGTCCCCCAGAGGCATAAAAGTAAACCCAAAGCCATATGGCACTGGAATTAAAGTAAATGTATTGTTGCACAATGGAATTTTCCAATATTATAAATGATTTCTTGGTGATATTGTGAGAGTAACCCGCTCGTATGTACACTGATTCACTATAGTTATAAGTCTCCCTTTGAAGCCCGGTGGCTGTCTTTCAAATGGAGCTTGGCTGAATTAAGCCACACAATCATTATACACTGGAACCATTCCCTGGCCCAGCTGTCTCATGGAAACCACCTATTTCAGACCATCCATACAGCTTCCATCTTTCAATACACAAAGAGTCCTACAATTCCATTTTCAAGATTTATTTATCTATTTGAAAAGCAGAGAGGGACAGGATAGCAGAGGAAAAAGGAGAGATAGCTTAATCTGTTGGTTTTTTCCCCAAATGGCTGCAACAGCCAGGGCTGGACAAGGCTGGAGTCAGGAACCTGGAGCTTCCTCCAGGTCTCCCATGTGGAAGGCAGGCACCCAAGAACTTGGGCGATCTTCTGCTGCTTTCCAAGATATATTAGCAGGAAGCCAGCTTGGAAGTGAGCAGCCAGAACACTATTTGATGCCAGCATTGTAGGCAATGGCTTTAACCCACTGCGACACAACATTGGCCCTGAGTTCTCTTTCTGGTTTATAGAGTAAGTTCTATCCATGATTAAAGGCATCTGATATTTTCACTTGAATTGTGTTAAACATTTTTGGTACCAGCTGCCTTCCTAATTTGTTCATTTGCAAATAATAAACAGAATTCATAAAAGAAATTGTGTAATTTGCCTTAGTAAATAAGGAAAATATGGGTTTCCTTCCTTCAGGGAGAAACTTAGTAATTACTAAACATGTCAACATACATTAAAAATAGCTCTTTAGGCAACCTGTCTGTATATATAAATAAATCACATAATATATACACTCACAAATATGTTTGGTACTTTGATAGTTCCAATCTTACAGCTCCCTGGGTTCACTTTGTCTTCAATATTCAAGAAAAATGATTCAAAAAACAATTCCATTGAGAAAGAGACAACAGCCCTGATACTTGGGAACTCACCTGGGACATTTATCGGACTGGCCTTGGAGCTGGCAGGAGCTGGTCTGGCACATACAACAAAGCCCTGGAGTTCTATTGAACGTAAGCAACTTTATACAACCTCAAGATCTGACGAGGCCATTATGTGGCAGTGAGGAATCAAGACAAAACAAGGCCACTCCACGCCTGTGAAGACAGGAAACATGAGCGCTGTCCAACCAACATATTACTAAGCATCCCCCTCTCCTGGCTAACAACAGTACTGCTGCTTCTTTAACGATTGATAGTTTGGCCTTGTTTTAATTTACCCTCATAACAGATAAGATACTTAACACATGCAATTACATCTATTCCTTGACAGCATCCATTGAGAACACTTACTTAAGACTTCCCCCAAAATAATCC
Source organism: Ochotona curzoniae (assembly GCF_017591425.1). NCBI lineage: Eukaryota > Metazoa > Chordata > Mammalia > Lagomorpha > Ochotonidae > Ochotona > Ochotona curzoniae. The sequence continues at coordinate 68,419,354 of NW_024466599.1, forward strand.
AGTCCAAGCCCAAACCACCTTAGTCCCTGACAGCATCTTCTCACTGAAACACTTCACAGCTCACTACAGTGCACGTTTCCCCTCCTGCAGCTACAACAAAGCTCAGAGTCAATTGGTTCCACTATACGCATGTCGTTAGTGGTGGTCTTTGGCTAGGACATGGACACCACAAAATATCAGTCTTAATCCTTTCTACCTTTCAAATATCACTTCTGCTGCATCAGAGTTCTCTGAAAAACAAGAGAGACGTGTTTATCTAACTTCTAGCCTTGGGTCCCTCCTGTGCCGTGGCTACCTTCTGGATCTCACCAGCACTCTCGGCTTCCCCTTGGGAGCCCTGGAGCACCTCATGCTGTACTGTCTCTCATTTTGCAGAATATGACAAACACCAGGCTGTGAGCAAGAGGCATCTGTGTGATGATTTCGAAGTATGAATGCAGCATGGAACATGTGACCTCTGAGCCAAAGTTTCTCAAGGACTCCCTCACTCCTCTTCCCCACCACAACCTCTTCCCCTACTTCTTGCCCCTTAAAGAATTTCTATCTGGGTTCACCTTGCAAACCTATCTCCACTGTACCAGCTTTGCTTACATATTTGTCTATCCTTTTATCACAATCACCAACCTTCATCCTCCAGCAATTACTCCCACATTCTTATCTTGTATATTTGCAAAGCCCTCCAAACCCTTGGCTCTCTTGCCAACAGGAAGTAGGTAGGATGGTAGTAGTGACATGGAATCTCTGTCATCCAAATCACTTTTACTTGTGAATGTCTACCCAAAACAAACCATGTAGCAGTTGGGATGGAGCTAGGTTGAGGAGTATTTGGGAAAATCACAATGGCTATAAAATTACCGCCCCCCCCCCCAGAGATATTTTAAAGTTTTAAAGAAAAGAACACATTTTTATGTGGAAATCTCTAATCCTACTACAGTGTGACTTAGACATTTTTATGGGTTGGGGCTGGTATTGTGACATAGCAAGTTAAGTTGCCACCTACAACTACAGTGCCCCTATGGGTGCCATTCAAGTTCTAACTGCTACTGAGAGTTGGGATGCAGAAGATCATGGCGCAAGTGCTTGGGACCCTGACACCCATGTGAGGCACCCTGAGATCTTAGCTCCTGACTTCAGCCTGTCCTGGCTGTAGCCATTATGGCCAGTGGGGGAATAAACCAGAAGATGAACAATCTCTTCCTTCTCCCTGTCACCCTCTTGCTCTCTTCCTCTTTTCTGACTCTAACTATGGCTTTCACATAAAACCTTTCTGAAATGTTTGTGGGTTGAGAACCTCAATAAAAAACACATTTAGGGTCATGTTGAGATATGTGCATTCAAGTCCTAGCTCTGCTCTTCATTTCTGCTTCCTGGTGTTTAGCACTCTGGGAGGCAGCAGATGAGAGCAGTCCACTTGCAGTGTCTTCTCCCTTAGTTCATACATCTTCTCAAACAGAGGTTTGTAAATACACATTCACCATATTTCCCTAAAGTTAAATTTATTTTCAATGATTCTGGAGCTCAAGACAGCCTTGCTGGTATGTTTACACTGTCATGTTTATTTTCAGAGGTAGAAAAGCAATAAATGAAAAATATTTCCCTTCAGTAGAAAACATTATGCTTGCATATTTATAAATATAGCTAGTCATTTTTTAAAACACTATGTCAAAAATGTAATTATTATACATTGCTGGTGATAATTTTCTGATTATTTCTAGTTTATAGACCAGAAGTAATATTCATGACATGAACTACACTTAGAGCTGAATATAGAATAAAAATGGATTTAAATAACCAGAGCAAACTGCATATCTGAGTAGTCCATGCAAATAAGCTCAATTATTTTATGTTAGAGCTACTGTAATAGGAAATCACCATAATAAGAAATAATAAAGCCACCATTTTTTTGAGTACCTGTTTTATTCCAAATATTGTGAGGGATATTTATACTACATTATATTTTATTTTATACTCAGAATAACCACAAGAAACAAGCACAGTAAATCCCATTTGGTGGATAAGGAAACCAAAGTGCAGAGCGATAAGTAACCTACCCATCACACTAGTGTTGAGATCTGTATCTCCCTACGTACGTCTGCACGTGTTTCCTGTTCCTACATTCCTGTTCTGTCTCAGGCTTGAAGAGGGCGACATGCAGGTGCTTATTCTGTGACGAGGCTTTGCCCAAACACCAATACCTGTAGCACCTGCTAGAGAATACAAAAGGCAATGACTTACACTAGGCTGCCAAGAAATAATCAGGCAGTGTACTCACCCATGTAGAATGAAGGCAGGTCGGCTTCAGAGGGCTTCTTTTCCAGGAGATGTGTTCTCAGCAAGTGATGTTTACAACTGCAATTTCTTCAGAGTCTGCCGTAGCCCTTGGATTCAGATAGTATAGAATGGTCACTTCTCAGCCTTTTTACTAAATCAAATGCAGATGATATGGGATGTTTCCACCCAGCAGACGATAAGCTCCTTCCAGATCATTGTACCCAGCATCAGGAAGGCCATTCACTGATAACACTAGACAAATGCCGGTTTCTGCTTGGGGTCCTTCTCTCCTGTAATGATCTATTCTGTTTCCTGGAGGAATCTTCCTGAGCTCAGAAGCATGCATTCCAATTAGTGTATCAGGGCCACACGTTTGTGTTTCATTGTGTTTCTTCTTCACTGGTAGAGAGGGGGCTTGAGGAAGATTCCACACCATCACATCTGCATAAATTCCTCGGTGGCAGCCCAGCTGCTCTTTGATAATGAAGCAAAAATGGATTCCTGAAATGGGTAGAACAGTACTATATCCTTTAACAATAAGGCATTTTGCATTACAAAGCTCCAATGTTAATGAACTAGTGGTTAATGCATTTCTTCAGATTTGGACACTATATGTATGATCTTTAATGTGCACCATCCTCTCTCGGGAGTAGCTATCACTAGTTTTCCCCCCCAGTTAACACTATGAGAACTAATTATGATTTCTTATACTAACAGTAAGAGTATAAAATTTGACTGGGGAGTGTGGACTAGAGACCAACCTTCTAAATTTTACATAAATGGAACAATAAACAGTCATGAAGGGAATTTTGATGACACAATAATTTTTATTAGCTTGATGTGCTGACTAAGGAAAGAAATAGCATGCATTTTTAAAAAGTGACTTTTTAAGGAAGAATAATTTGTTTGCATAAAATATGATTACTTACCCTCATGAATGTTTATTTGAATTTATTGCACTATAACCAAAGCCAACTATATCTGCCACAGCAGGGAAACCAATTTCTGCATTGAAAAACAAACCAAAGGTATGACTTGGAGCACATCAGCACCTAATGCTGACTCAAGAAATCAAAGCCATTAAAATCCTGCTGATTTTTCCAGAATGCAAGGTTCTAACAAGGCTGAATCCTTTAGAAATAGAAGAAAATACAGCTCATACTGGGGCCCACTCCTCCCACCAAGAGGAGCCCTGGAAGATGCGAGTCAGCACCTCTCAACTTCATCTGAGTTTCCACCTGCTTTCCACCTTAGAGTCTGTCAATTGGCAATCTGAGGCTACAAAGCAGAAAGAAGAAAGAAAAGAACAAAGAAGGAAGAAGAGACCTTTCTTGATCCTTGACAAATTCTTTTTAACTAATTTCCTCCCTTAAGGCTACCCAAAGAAACACAAGTCAAAATTGGCCGAAAAACCCAATCTCGTTTTCCAGAGCACTACTCTTCCAAAGTTGTTAAACTACCTCTACTCCAATCTGAACAGAAGTTTGATAAGCAATTACTGATGAAGGAGCCCAGAGACTACTAAAGAACATCTTGGACTGACTGGAGAAAGAAGGGCAAGGCTGTTGGAGCTGAGCCTAACATATTGAAATCTTCAAATATGCAAAAAGGAATTTTTTTTAGCGATGATTCTTCCTAATGAACAACTTGTCTTAATTTCATCAAGGGATGTCTCATCATTTTTGTTTCTAAAGAAACAGGAAACTACGCTTTGTGATATCATTTTGTTATTCTCATTTAAGCCAGTCTCACTGAAAACACATTAGTAAAGAACCAGAAAAAGGGATTGAAATAAATCAGCAAAAAGGCTGAATAATGATGTGCTGAGCACGTGGCTTGGTATGCCTCTCACAGGTTGTCATCTTGGAAATTAAGAAACAAGAGTTAGCTAGCCTGGCCAAGGTCACATAGCAGGAAACAAACTTTCTGGCCTACACTTTATCTTTTATAACTGCCGGCCACACAATGTAGAATCGAGACTTCACTTCTCACATTATGATTCATTATGTTTGTCTTTGATTTTTTAAGATAGAAGTAAAAATGTAACATGTTTATATTTCTTTACTTGGAAAATTTCCACTTTCTCTTTAGATATCTAGTTAAGCTCTCAGCAGTCCATCACTTGTTCACTAGGCACAATTATTAAAACTGATTTTTTGGGCCCAGCACAATGGCGCAGTGGTTAAGGTCCTCACCTTGAACGCCCAGGATCCCATATGGGCGCCGGTTATAATCCTGGCAGCTCCACTTCCCATCCAGCTCCCTGCTTGTGGCCTGGGAAAGCAGTCGAGGACGGCCCAAAGCTTTGGGAACCTGCACCCGCGTGGGAGACCCGGAAGAGGCTCCTGGCTTCGGACTGGCATAGTATCGGCCGTTGCAGCCACTTGGGGAGTGAATCATCAGACGGAAGATCTTCCTCTCTGTCTCTCCTCTCTGTGTATCTGCCTTTCCAATAAAAAATAAATAAATAAGTAACTGATTTCTAAGACTGTTTCTTCAGAATACAGTCATATAAGACAGATATGGCAGATGTCACTATGAAGGTACCTTAAAAACTTTATGGACGGGCCCGGCGCTATAGCCTAGTGGCTAAAGTACTCACCTTGCACACGCTGGGATCCCATATAGGCACCGGTTCTAATCCCAGCGGCCCCGCTACCCATCCAGCTCCCTGCTTGTGGCCTGGGAAAGCAGCAGATGACGACCCAAAGCCTTAGGACCCTGCACATGCATGTGGGAGACCCAGAAGAATTCCTGGTTCCTGGCTTCATATTGGCTCAGCTCCAGCCATTGCAGCTGCTCCTTCTCTCTGTATATCTGCCTTTCCAATAAAAATAAATAGATCTTTTTAAAAAACTTAATGGAAAAATAGGAATAGAAGATAAATTTGCTTAGGTGTGAAATATTTTGAAAGCTATGTATAGTTTTTTTCTGGTAATTTGTCCATGCATTTTTAAAAACTCCTCATAACCATGGACTTTAAATCTTTCCATGCCAAAATGAACTTAGTTTTTAATCCTATTTTCTACAGACTTTCTTAAGAATATAAAATGCACCAAGATAATTAGGAAATGTAACCTGAAAAAAAGATTTCCTGAATTCTCGATTTGTGCTGCCATTCTTGCTTCCTTCGGCCACAGGACAGAGTTAGGGCAATAATTTCAGCCACTTCACTGGGCACTTCTCTTCATCAGAAGCTCCAGCAATTACCCAAAATGTAAGGGTTGATGACTATATTTCTAGACACAATGATTGTGTCTACTGAGGAAAGTTGGTTTTGTCTTTTTAAAATATCATCATGAAAGTATCCTCACAGTGTGAAACTTGAATACCTCATGCAGTGTGTCAAGAGGAAAGTTAACAAAAAAATTGCAATATTTTATTTCCACATTATTTCCCGAAGCCCCCTGTTGTCTGGACCCTTCCGGCCTTTTAAACCACAGGTAGCTTCTGGCAAAGCTGGATACAGATGGTAATGTGGAATTCCTGGCAACTGAGACAAATGTGCATAATATTAAGCACCCACCTTACAGGTACAGAGGCTCACAATGCCCCCGGCTTCTACTGAGGCCTCAGCAAGGGTTGCTTGCTAAAATAATTTCCTGGTTAACAGGAAATCTATGCAACATTTCATGCCTGGGTGTTTTCAAAAGTCCCCTCAGAGAGATCTACAATATGCATTTTAATTTAGGTTTACACGTTTCATTTTTAATAGAATGAGCTGTGCATAACAATGTGTTTTACAATGTGAAATAAAAAGCCTTTGATACAGTTTATTTACTGGAAGGTTTTAACTCTAAATCCAGAACAAATAAAGCAAAATAAACACAGCAGGACTCCCAACTTTCCTCTTCCAAAATTTGGTGATCTGTGTGGGCATGGATTTAGGAACTATTTGGGATACGGAAGAGAAAGGAACTAGTAAGGTGCACCATGTTTGTGACATCCTGTGTCATCGACGTTCTCACCTGGCGCTGACGATCTCCACAGTGTACATGAGAGAGACATCCTCAAACCTTCTTGGTCATTTTGTCACATTCGCTGGAAATCACTTTTTTGCAATCAGCTTTGAGAAGCTTTTTGCCATTGCAGTACGTAAATAGGGATGTCAAATTCATTTGAAAACACAGTAGGAGAGTTGATTTGGAGTTAACAGACATTTTCTTTTTGTTTATATTCAGGCTTTATAGAGCTCCAGGTTGGTTAACACAAATTTTCTAACAGAAGCTCTGTCTGGGAACTGTCACTGGTCTTACAAAACATCCACCACTTCATCGCAACTTCTGACTGATGAAGAGTGAGTCCCTGGGCCCTCAGATGCTTACCTATAACTCACAGTGTGGGAAAGAGCTGCCTTCAAGCATCTCTTCAGAAGGCTACACTCTGTATTGGCATTTGTTTCCAAGCCACCATCAGCAGTTCTTAAAAACATCAATATCTTCTGGAAGACTGGCCCTTTCCTCCAAGGACTTGGATGAATTTCACTAGTGGGTAAAGGACACTTCAAAGAATCTCTTCCAATTAGATTGACCATAAACAACCTTGCTTCATTCCACAAACCTGGAAATTTATGAAACTCTAGAACTTTACTCTCAATTTCTTTTCCTTTTTGATATTTGTTAAAATCTTTTTACTGGTCTCACAGGTCATTAGTGATAGGAAAAATAATTGTACTATTTCTCCACCCTTCATTGGCCTAAAAGTTAGAGATTTCAAATGAAATTTTAAGACTCACTTCCTTTTTTTTTCCTGAGTATTTTCTAAACTCTAAACAGCCTCCAAAATTCAGCCTCAATGAATCTTTAATGGAAGCCTCCCAGGATACTCAGTGCCCACCCTGACTTGCCATGGGCATTAACTTCAATTTCATATACGATCCAGGCCTCTTCTTAATCTGGTTTTTGTAAAAAATGAGGGTTAAGACAGAATAAAAAAGGAGATAAAAATATTTACTCCCCTCATGAGGGTTGCTAAATCCAACACCTAGCCCTGTAATTAAGGCAGAACTACCCCCCATGACCTTGATCTTCTCAGCCAATGACCAGAGTCAGAGGAATACATGCCCAAGTGGAACACACAGCTTGGAATAAAAGCAGGGCGGACAGCCCATGCTCTAGGTGAACAAGCCAGCTCCCAAGAGAAAGAAGAATGGAACTATCCTGAGCACATTTTATCAGTCACATAGGTCACTCTCCCCTCCATGGGAGTAGAGTGAATAAAGGGAAACTGACTGGAAAGACACCAATGAGTTCTCAAAAAAGCCAGGAGTGGGCATTTGATGTAGCAATTAAGATGTTTGCTGGAATATTTGCATCCCATAGTGCAGCACCTGTATTTGAGTTCCAGTTGCAGTTCCTGACTCCAACTGTCTGTTAATATCCACCCTGAGAACTTCATGTGGCCTAAGTACTTGAATCCATGTCAGCGATGGAAAACCTATATTGAGCTCCCATCTTCCATCTTAGGTATGTCCCCTATTCAATCATTGTGAGAATTTAGGGAGTAAAACATAGGAGAGTCTCTTTGTCTCTTCCACTCTCTCCGTCTCTTCCTCCTACCTACTTCCCTCTCTCTCAGAAAGAAAGAGAAGAGAGAAGCATGTTTAATGCCAGAGACTGGGAAAATATTCCTTCTAATATGTAGTTTTGCATTGCTTCTTTATCCATTCATATTAGTTCTGACCTTCTTCCTGAATTTTTAAGCCTCTTCAGGACAGGGACCAAGTCCTATGGCTGTGTCCCTCACTACGGTTAACACAATGCTAAGTAATAAGGTGCCCTTAATAAATTTTTTTTTCCTTTTTAAAAATATTCATTTGTTTTTACTGGAAAGGCAGATTTATAGAGAGAAGGAGAGACAGAAAGATCCTCTTATCCACTGGTTCACTCTCCAAGTAGCCATAATGGTCAAAGCTGAGCTATCCAGTCAGGAGCCAGGAGATCCTTCTGGGTCTCCTGAACTAGCACAGGGTCCGAAGGCATTGTGCTGTCCTCCATTGCTTTCCCAGGCAAAAAGCAGGGATCAAGATAGGAAGTGGAGTGGCCAGGACATGAACCAGCACCCATGTGGGATGCCAGTGCTTGGAGGCGGAAGATTAACCAGTTGAGTCATCATGTACCTCTCCCCCAAATATTGGTCTTCAAAGGACTAATAATCAGAGTAGGTGGTCAGTAGCAGTTTGAGCAGCTTGTACCTAGGTCCTAACTCATATATTCACGTTGAATAAATTTAAACCATACAGCTTTATTTCCTACAGCAAAAATCCCTCATATTTTTATTTTTCAGAACATAATAGATCTACCTAAAGTCCTTAATAAAGTGGTTATTTAAAACACTACAAGTTAAAACACAAATTGTAGGAAATAAGAACTAGAAACCATAGTTTAAAGCTTCAATACAGCAGAGATAGACCCAAATTCCTACAAACTAGCTGAGGAAAATCTTACAGTTATGCCCTAAGCAGAAAGAAAAATAACTATCCTCTGGAGAAACATCCAACCAGTACATCACCATGCATTTTGTGAGTGTTTACACACTATCTGCCAAAATACTAAAATTGCAATTCCAGGCATAAAGGGAAGTACAGAGAATTTAAGAAACCTTCAAACTGAAATGTTCTGAAATCCAAGCTCTGTAAGGTGCCCCTTCATTCTGAACAAGCGCAGATCACAAGAGCAGCAGTGTCAACATTTGTTGGTCACTGTCTTCCCCAACAAAGTAGTGCCTAAATATCCCTAGGATGAAAAGTAGGGAGAACCCTTCTGGGTTTGCCTCGGCCCACTTTATCCACAACTGAGAAGCACTCTTCTGTGAAGATTTACCCTCTTTTGTTTTTCCTTTTCAAAGACTTTATCTTATTTTTGTTGGAAAGTCAGATATACAAAAAGGAGAGACAGAGAGAAATATCTTCCACCCACTGATTCATTTCCCAAGCAATCACAATAGCCAGAGCTGAGCCTATTCAAAGTCAGGACCTCTTCCAGGTCTCCCATGCAGGCTCAGGGTCCCAAGGCTTTGGACCATCCTTGACTCCTTTCCTAGGCCACAAGCAGGGAGCTAGAAGAGAAGCAGGGCTGCCGGGATTAGAACCGACACTCACTTGGGATGCTGGTATGTACAAGGCAAGAACTTCAGCTGCTAGGTTGCCATGACAGGCCGAGATTTACCCTCTTAAACACCATGGAGACAAGTGTTTACATACTCTCTGGGACAGGTGGGTTTTGTAACCTCAAGGGTCACATCTGAGGAGCATTTTGCTAGGCATGCATGACCTGTCAACTGCTTACAAAGAAACCAGGCTCAAGAGGTGATGAAGTTTTAGAGTATGGGTATACCTTAAGAAACTAAGTTCAAGAAAAGCTCCTGGGTTTGGCATTAGGTTCAGCATGTTAACCTGAAGTGGCAGCATGCCATATGGATCTAGTCCTGGCTGCTCCAGTTCCCATCTAGCTCCCTGCTGATGTGCCTGGGAAAGCAGTGCAAGATGGCCACAGTGCATGAGCCTCTATACCCCTGCAGTGAGCGACCTGGAAGGAGCCCCTGACTCCAGGCTTCAGTATGGCACACAGCCCTGGCCTTTCAAACCATTTGGAGAGTGAACCAGTGAAAGAAGGATCCCCTGCCTTGTGTTCGCTTCATCTCCCTTGGTCTGTAACTCTGCCTTTGATATAAATAAGTAACTCTTCAAAAGAAAACTAAGAAATAAATGAAATCCTCTAAAACCTGTGGACCTCACCAACAGCTCCGTGATTTTTTAAAAATTTTTATTGTAAAGTCAGATATACAGAGAAGAGGAGAGACAGAGAGGAAGATCTTCCACCTGTTGATTCACTCCCCAAGCAGTCGCAACAGTTGGAGCTGAGCCAATCTGAAGCCAGGAGCCAGGAGCCTCTCCCACATGCATGTGCAGGGTTCCAAGGCTTTGGGCCGTCCTCTGCTGCTTTCCCAGGCCACAAGCAGGGAGCTGGATGGGAAGCAGGGCCGCTGGGATTAGAACCGGTGCCTATACGGGATCCCAACATGTTCAAATCAAGGACTTTAGCCACTAGGCTCCTGTGTTGAGCCCAGCTCTGTGATTTTAAAACTATTCCTTGTACTTAAATTAACCTTCCTAAAATTTTGTTTTAATTTCAAAGACTTTCCTAAAGTTCTGATTTCATTACTATTTTCATTGAATAATAAAAATAGGTATCTTCCATCCATAGGTTCACTCCCTAAATGCCAGCAAAAATCAGGGTTGGGCGAGGCTAAAGCCAAGGGATCAGAACTCCATCCAGGTCTCCCTTGTGGGTGATAGGGACCCAAGTGCTTGAGCCAACATTCGCTGCCCCTCAAGTGCACATAGCAGGAAGCTGGATAAGAAGCAGAAAACACAATATGCAAACAAGGCACATGTCCTGAGCAAGCAATGTAAGCCACTATGCCAAATATCAGTCCTCACCATTCATTTACATTGTACTTCACTGTGTGTCGATCTTGGTTCTAAGTGTTTTATTCCTCTAAACAAGCCTACTAGGTAATACTTTCATGATCTGTATCTCACAAATCAAGTCATTACGCATAAAGAGACTAAGTAACTTGTGTCACATATCTCTACCACATTTTCCTTCTCCAGTCATCTGATAACGGACACCTTGGTGGATTCCAATTTTTGGTTGTCGTGATGAGCACAACTTTAAACACAGTGCTACAGACATCTCTTCTGGATCTATATCCACCAGCAGAACCTCTGAGTCAGATGGCAAATCTATTTCTAGTTTTCACGTGTGCTGTTTCTAATTCCTCAAGAGACATCCTTGGCATGTAATCTATTCCTTTGCTTGGAACGTTTCACATTCCTAATTTGAAGAAGATTGTGTCACAGAGGATGAATTTGTGTGTGTTCTTGTGTATGGTCAAAAAATACAAATGCATGTCATTGTTTTAAATGGACTACTCCTAAGAAAAAATGGTATCCCCTTAGTATTTCATTAGGATGGGAAGTCATTCCTAATGTTAGACATACTCTAATTCTATCAAGTTTGAACATTTATGCTTAGAAAGATGATATGACTACATAAACTGCTATTTGAATAGCTTGTAAAAAGGACTGTAAAAATAATAAAAAAGCACTGTAAATGCATATTAATGTATTCTTTCTATATGAAAGAACATGCAAATAAGTAAGGTTAAAACCAGATTCTCTTTATAGCATTGCTTAAGCATTTAAATATCTTGGAAATTTTACTTATAATATGCAATTCTGAATGCTGCTTTGTGTTAATGTTTATGATACATGAACAAAACTGAAAATAAAACATTAATGCTATGCTCATGAGTTATGATTACATATTAAAAACAGAAAATAAAAACATTCATATACAATATAATAAGTATATACATATAGGAAATTGAGACAGCAAAAATGTGCTTCTGAATTATCATCTTAGGAACATACACTAACTTTAACATTAATATTATTATTACTTTTATTTTTATCATTACCTACAAGAAGTATATCACCTCTAGGAATGTAGTTTAGTGTGAGTATAACTGAACAAATTTTTGATTATTCTAAGTTGTGACTTTGTTAAGATCTTAGACTTGTACATTTTGTTTATACTTTTGAAAAGAAGGAATCATGACATTTCCATTTTTAATAATAAATTCATTTTATCTTTAATAATGTTTACATAATAGAGAGGGATGCATGCCCATGTGGACCACTGATTATGGAATTTTTATTAAAATCAGAATTTCAAATTTTAGGCAAAGAACTATGAATTTTTGTTCTAATCTATAATTAATTGCATAAAATGTAAAACTCAGTAAAATATAGATATAAATCTCCCTGATATGAGATTTAATGAGAAACTTCATCAGGCTTGTTAGAAATAAGATAAATTTGGGCCCGGTGCAATAGCCTAATGGCTAAATCTTCACCTTGCAACCTCCAGAATAGGTACCAGTTCCTATCCCAGCTGCTTCACTTTCCATCCAGCCCAGCTCCATGCTTGTGGCCTGGGAAAACAGTTGAGAGCGGCCCAAAGCTTTGGGACCCTACAACCATGTGGGAGACCCAGAAGAAGCTCCTGGCTCCTGGTTTCAGATTGGCTCAGCTCCATCTCTCCATAAACCTGCTTTCCAATAAAAACAACAAATCTTTTTGTAAAATGGGAATAGGATAAATTTTATGAAACCAATACTGTTTTATTCCAATCATAACCAGATGGAAAATAATATAATTTTTGCAATAAAATATTTAAGAATCAACCAATGAAATAAAAAGATCCTCATGGAGAATTTCTTTAGAATATAAAATGCATCTTATATGTATTGAATATTTATATCTATCACAGGGCATAAGGAAGATATTTGAATACATAGAAGTGATAACATAATAAAGAAAGCAGTTGTCTCCAGATTCATTTACAGAATTAGTATGACCCCAAACAGAATTCTGGCTTACAATTTGGTAAATTCACTCCAAAATGTATACAACAGAGAGAAAGAATATAAATTACCACATCAACCTTGAAAAGGGGCAGAAAGTGAAGACTCAGTCTACCAGATGTTAATATGCCTCACAAGGCCTTCACATTACAGGGAATAAACTGCTCTACAAGAACCGACACGCAGATGAAAGAATAGAATTGCACTCCTAGTCACATGTACATAAATTCACGTCCATAGCACACAAGTGTATGCATACAAGGCACACACATGCAGGCACACTAAGGCACCTGATATATGATCAAGAAAGGTACCAGAAGGCAATGAAGGACAGACAGGTTATTTAGCAGATGCTATGCAGGCTGTTTACTATCTCACCCTTGTCCAAGCTATAGTAATTGCTCACCTTGACTTCTACAAAAATTTTTTATCTATTCTTCCTGGTTCCTCATAAGCCATGAGAGCCAGTTTATTATTAATCCTGTTAGCAGTGAGAATCTGGGCAAGTGGAGATTCTAGGGTGGATTATGTCAGCCAGTGGATTCTGGAGAGATTTCATCGTGCTTGGAATGGTGGGATTGGCAGCAATTCAGAACTGTTGAACTATCAAAACCACTTGAGCAGTGCCCTCGAAGTATGCCCCACATAGGAGACTCAGATGGTTGGAAGGATGGGTAAGGATTTTTCCTTTATCTCCTTCTTCCTCTAGATACAGGAAGGAAAAAAGAGAACGTGGAAATAATGGTCTACCCACTCTTCTGTAGCCCTTGCCCCTTTGTGCCCTAATCAACTATGTAAAGATCATCAGAATAAAATAATAATAATAACAAATCCTGTTAAAACAGTCAAATTATGCATGTATTTTTAAAATACCACAACTTGGGGCCCGGCTCGACAGCACAGTGGTTAGGATCCTTGCCTTGAACGTGCCAGGATCCCATATGGTCACCGGTTCAATCCCGGCGACCCAGCTTCCCATCCAGCTCCCTGCTTGTGGCCTGGGAAAGCAGTTGAGGATGGTCCAAAGCCTTGGGACCATGCACCAATGTGAGAGATCCAGAAGAGCTCCTGGCTCCTGGCTCCTGGCTCCTGGCTTCATATTGGCTCAGCTCTAGCCGTTGCGGCCTCTTGGGGAGTGAATCAACGGACAGAAGATCTTTTTCTCTGTCTCTCCTCTTCTCTGTATATCTGCCTTTCCAATAAAAATAAATAAATCTTTAAAAAATAAAATAAAATATCAACAACTTAAGATACAAAAGACTTTCTAGTCCAACAAAATTAGGCAGAGAATAGTTAATAATTTCTACATACTTTGTATTAGTAGACAGTAGCTGATTTACATTTATCTGAATTCACTTAATCTCCACAATAAACCTTTGAAAAGGCACTATTATTTTCCCCATCTTAAGAAAAAGGGGGCATAGAGTACTCCCATTAGTACAGACAGAAGCTAAGGCTAAGGACCAGCTGGGTTACTTCACCCTTAGGTGCATAATAGCTGGGTCTGGGAACTACAATAGTAGTGTAATAGTTTCCCTACTAGGTCACGATACATACCAATGAGCACATGGCCTGGGGTGGGTTGTGCACTGGGCTTGGTCACTGTATCCACACAAGAGCCCAGTCTGGGAATTACCTCGGTAGGGTTCTCAGGGATCACCCCAACAGGACTGTTCCATCCAATCTCCATTCTCAGGAAACATCACATGTACTTTTGCTCCAGTGTCAGAGTACATGTTGGGCTGCCTCCATTGTTGACTCCTATGCTAGAATAAACAGCATACCAGGATGCAAACAAAAGACAGGACATCCTGCCTCTCTGATTACAGGACATCCTTGAGTGTCTCATCAAAACATGGAAAGAAAAGCAGGTTGAACAACACTGCAGGCCAAATTCTCCAGTAAATACCAAGTCATGGACATAGACATGTAGAGCCAGAGATACTGGAAGTGGTTTCTCACCTCTGGCATACCAAGCCAGCAACATGTCAGAATAATGGCTGCTACTCAAATAACACGTTCACGACATTCTGCCCAGAGTCCCTGGGAAGAAGCTGGGGGAATGTCGTTGTCCCCTGGCACTGACATGATCTGGAAGCAAGGAACAGCGCATGCCCCTGTCCCGTGGTCACAGGAAGCGGGGCAGGGGCTTTTTCCTCACCCACCTACCTCTCTCCTTCCTTTCCATCCTACTCAGAGGCCTGCATGCTCTGTAACTTCTTCATCTATGCAACAAACATTAAAAATCAGACAAGGATTTTTTTTTTCCAAAAAAATAGAGATGTAGAGGTACAGTGATTTACCAAAAGGCTACAGGCTAGTTAACCTGTCTAGATGCGGAATTTGGATCCAAACTTTGGAATTCCGGCTCCAGAATATTTATGAAAGGTTTATAGTATGAGAAGATTAATTTGCTAGAATTATAAATCCTCCATGGGTTTTAATTAGGATATTAGTCACAGTGTTCATAATTGATTTTATAGCTATTATTCAATTTTACGGTCCGAGAGAATTATTATAAAATGTATTGCAAAAATCCAGCCTGTAGTGTCACTGTGGCCCAACTTTCTGATATTCTCCTTCCTTCTGTGTTTGCCAGGCTGCTTTTTCTGCTCCTTGGCAGCATGCATGGAGACCTTTCCTTGGCTCCTTGGTTCTCCCCCTCGCAAAGTAAACTGGCAAAGAGAGCTGTATGTTCCAGGTCAGTACTTACAACTGGTTGTGATACAGCAACATGGATATGGAGATGGGGCAAGACACTAGTTGGTTTTGCTGAAGCAACCATAGGCTGAAAAGGCAGGGGAGGGCAATGTAGTATAGCTGCCATGACAGGGAATACCGTCTACAGGAGTCAGCTCACAGTCTAACACGAAAGCCATCAACAAAGTTTAAAGCAAGAAAAGTAATACAATGTGCAGGACAGGCTGCTGTGTGTGTGTGTCTGTCTGTCTGTCTGTGAGAAACACAAAGTGAGTGTTTAGTGTCAAGACTTTCCTGTGCTAAACAAACTATACATTTAGACAAGCCCTGCAGAAGCACCTCAATTATCTAAATTATCCAAAAAGTCAGGGACATTAACCCAGAATAAAAAACAAAAACTGACCTCTGTGACCATAACCTAAGGGGAAGACTTAATTAAACTCTAATCATGAAAAAATGGAAATATCATTCACCTTCCGGGTTGAAGATGAGGATTTTAGCAGGCAGGAGGGAAACTGGCAGTATATTAGCTATTAACAACTGACAGTATTTTACTTTCAAATTTAATAAATGTGTCTCTAGAGCATTCTATTATCATTTAATTTTAACATTAATAGCATGTCTAGAAGTGCACACATTATGGCACAGTGAGTTAAATCACCACGTGGAAGGCCTGTGTCTCATATCAGAGTGCTGGGTAAAGTCCTGGCTACTCCCATAGCTTTCCAGTCTCCTGCACGTGTGCACCCTGGAAGGCTTCAAATGATGGCTCAGATTACAGGCCCCTGCCACACACATGGGAGAAGCTGTGGCCTCCTGGCTCCAGTATGGCCCAGTCCTGTTTGTCACAGGGCATTTGAGGAATGAACAAGCAGACAGAAGATACTATGTCTGCCTCTGTCTCTCTCCCATACAATACAAATAAAGGGAAACAAAATTTTGAAGAGAACAAAACAGTACAAGTTCTGGTTCCTTGGATTTGTTCTACTCCCTCTCCCTCCTAGAAGTGAACATAACCTAAAACAGGAGTTTCATCATTTGCAGGCTTTCTTTATATCTGAACTTCAAATATGTGCATATTTAAACAATGGCTTGCATTGTTTTACTTGTTTATTTAAATAAATGGTGGAAACACCACACCCTCCCTCAGGACAGATGTTACAGCACTCCTTGCTCCCAGATCACATCAGCACCAGGGGACAGAGATGGTCCCCTGGTTTCATCCCGTTGACCCTGATGGGGAGAAGAACGTCCCGAGAGTGTTAGTTGAGTAGTCTTGATTGTTCTGAGATGGCGTTGGCCTCATTGCACCAAATATGAGACACCACTGCCCAAAACTGCCAGCTGTCTATATTTTGGTATGTCCATAGCCTTCGATGCTTGGTGGAAAATTTGACCTGTAGCATTATTCAACTTGTTCTTTTTTTCCATTTTTTAAGGAACTGAATAAGAAAATCAGCTACTGAATTCTACTTGGCAGTCAAACCACCAATTTTAGAGAATTCACATGGACTCAGGTGTAGGACCAGAGGTCACACCACCACTGCCCAAAGACTTGGTAAACTGCTCACTGTTAGAACTGTAGGGAACTTCTGCTGCTTGAACTCAACAGAGGGGCCTCCCCAAACGTCACCTCCCCCCCCTCTTTGCTGTTCCTCTCCCCTTTTCTTCTTTCAGAAGCAGAGAGGCAGAACTGTCATTCATTGGCTCACTCTCCCATAACTGCCGGGGACTGACTCTGGGAGCTAGAAACTCAATTTACAACTCCCACATGAGTGGCAGGAGCCCGATCATTTGAGCCACTGTGTCTCCATCCTTTGAGTTCCTTTTCCCATAATACCATCACTGCTGCCTATGACATTCCACATTCCTGCATTAGCATGAAGCTGGAGTCAAAAACCAAACCCAGGCACGATCACACAGGATTCTTACCCACAGTCTTCACAGCCAGGCTGAACACCCATTTCCTGTTCCGTTTCAAGTATAATAAACTCACACAGAACCACAAAGGGGAGACTGCCCTGTCCCAGCAATCAACACTCCACAAGAGCTGCAGAAGAGATCCTGGAGGCAAAAGAAGCAGGAAGGGTAAACAAGTGATTCTCCAAGTTCACATTAGGCATGGAGGAAAACAGTGACCCTGGCCTGAAAAACAAGAAAAGCAGAGAAACCATTGAGCAAATCTGCAATTCTACAAGCATCTGCTACATTTAAACCACAACCTTCCATAGATTCTAGTTCTCTCAAGGTTTTTTTTTTTTTTTTTTTTTTTTCAGGAAACCAAGAGATCCATGAGACATCGCAGTCCCTAAAATTTGGACAAAACTAGCTCAACTGCATGCTTCCTGGCTCTTTGGAAGTCCAATGCCTTCTCTGCACTTCTCAGGAAGCTCCAGCGCCCTCTGTAGCTGGATCCTGCTGAAGTCTATCTGTTGTCTCCGCCCCTCAATGACACCCTCTAAGCCTGGACTTAAAAACACGGGTAGATTTAGCATCATTTATTGAAGACCAGTCAAACAAAGATGGCTTGCAGAAAGCACAAATGCCCCTTCAAATGAGACCAGAGGCAGCACCATTCTTAAAGCCTTGGTGGCCAGGCCCCTCCACTCTTTCTACTTTTTCCTCTTTTTCCCACTTCCTCAAGGAGGGAAAAACAAAACAAAACAAACAAACAAACAAAAAACAGTGTTACCATTCAATGCAGTAGTCTTTTTTTTTTAATTGCCCGTCCCTTAGAGCCTTACTCTTTACCTTCACCAGAGTCAAGCTTTTTTATTTATTTATTGTAAAGATTTATTTGTTTTTATTGGAAAGGCAGATTATATAGAGAGAGGAAGAAAGAAGGAGAGGAAGATCTGCTGTCCGTTGATTCTCTCCCCAAGCAGCCACAATGGCTGCAGCTGTGCCCATCCAAAGTCAGGAGCCAAGAGTTCTTCCGGGTCTCCCACATGGGTGCAGGGTCCCAAGACTTTGGGCCGTCCTCAACTGCTTTCCCAGGCCACAGGCAGGGAGCTGGATGGGAAGAAGGGCTGCCAGGATTAGAACCAGCACCCATATAGGATCCTAGTGTATACAAGGCGAGGACTTTAGCCACTAGGCCACCATACTGGGCCCTATTTACTTATTTATTTTTAACAGACAATCCCCTTTGGAATTTTCAGGTCAGGTAAACAGCTCAAGATTCAGATGAGTCATTGTAAGAAGTTGGATGATTATTAAGTAATCAGGGTCAGGTCCCTGTTGGAGTAAGAAAAAGGGAAGCCTCTTTAAAAGTGCACCAAATGCTTGCTTGGACCCAGAGGTACTTACGACCAGACAGAAGTGCCTTTCCACCCTTCTGAATTTTTAGCTTCTCATGAGAATGGAAAGAAGCTACCAGCCACACCCTTCAGATGGCTTTTTGTTTTGTCCTGTGCAAGCTAGACAGGATCACAGTCTGGCTTTGTCCTCACACTCTTGTTGATTGTTAGCGGCTATTCTGTTCAACTGAATTGTGCTTAATAGACACCACTTCCACCATTTTCTTGAGTCTTTCTTGAAAACACACCAGCACCCAGCCACCACAACTTAAGCTGCAGCAAGAGGTTTCCATCTTTGATAAGCCTCATGTTGCTCACTGCAATTTTCTGCATGAAAGTTCTTCCTTCAAGTGAGATAGAAGAACCTGGGTCACTTTTGTCTTTTTGCATGATACAATGACAAGATGAAATGCTGATACCCAAGTCCTTCTCACATACTAAGTGACTCATTAACACTGGTTGTTATTACTTTCTGCCTGCTGTATAACAACTGTGATAGCCAAATAAGCTGATTGCTTTTTGATGTTAGGCCTCCTAATTTTATATTGTACTGATTTAATTGATGTCATTATTTGAAAAGTTATGTTCTTAGCATGACAAAAATTAATTTGGTAGTAATAAATGATACTATCCTTACTCTCTCTTCAAGAGATATTTATTTTGAAATATTTTGAAGTCTAGTCCAACAGACTAAGCGTCCCAATCCAAAACCACATATTAACAGAGCGTGAAGGCTCCATTAGCTAGTCTTCTGTCTGCAAGCGCTGGCATCCAACATGGGCCTGATTCATGTCTGACTGCTCTACATCCCATTCAGCTCCCTGCTTGTGGCCTGGGAACACAGTCAAGGATGGCCCAAGGTCTTGGGACGCTGCACCCATGTTGGAGACCCAGAAGAAGCTCATCACTCCTGGCTTCAGATCAACTCAGCTCTGGCTATTACGGCCATTTGGGAAGCAAAGCAGAGGTCAGAAGATGTTTCTCTACTTCCTTCTCTCCATAAATCTGCCTTTCTAATAAAAATATTAATAGAGTGTACAAATGTTAGGATGTCCACAAATTGCCACTTTTTCTTTTAAAAGCAACCACTTAATGTTGAACTTTTATGTGTTCTGTGTAAGCCGCATAGAAACTTTAATCTTGTACCAGCCCAGCAAACTTTTATAGATAGTAAAGGAAGCTCAGAAAGGAGAAATAATCTCCCAAGTATAATGCATCTAATAAGTAGATGAATGGAGGGATTTGGGGGTCCAGCACGATGACTCAGTGGCTAAATCCTCACCTTGTATACATTGGGATCCCACATGAGTACAAGTTTATGTCCTGCTCCACTTCCCATCCATCTTCCTGCTTGTGGCTTGGGAAGGCAGTTGAAGATGGTCCAAAGCCTTGGGACCTGCACCTGCATGGAAGACCCAGAAGAAGCTCTTGGCTCCTGGTTTCAGATCTGCAAAGCTCCAGTCATTGAGGCTACTCAGAGAGTAAATCTACTTTTCTAATAAAAATAAATCCAAATCTTTTTTTTTTTTTAAGAAGGAATTTTTAATGTTTGCTTACTTAAGAAAAAAAAAAAGGATCTTCTATTAGCTGGTTCACAAATGCCCACAACAGCCAGGGCTGAGCCAGGTCAAAGCCAATCCAGTTCTGCTGCATGGGGGGCATGTACTCAGTACTTAAGTTATCATCTGCTGCCTCCCAGATGCGTTAGCAGAAATCTGGATGGAAAGCAGAGGTGGGACTTAACATCAGGCTTTCAAGTATGGGACATGGGAGTCACAACATTCACCCCTAGAATGGAACTGGGCTGGTGGCTTTGCATTGGCTTGTTCCCAAATCAGAAACACTTCTCCTTTACAGAATTCTCCATTTATCAGTGATTGTCACCAAATAAACAGGAAAACAATGATATGGCAATAGCTCTCCAAGACTGATATGCTGACGCATGTATGTTTCCTCTAACTCTGCATTGAGCAGAGTCAAATGCAGAGTTAAGTCTTTGGATAAACGAAAACTGAAGAGTTCTAAGAGAGTCTGAACACAAATTCTTTGTTTACATCAACCAGATTTCAAGGTAACACAGTTTATGCCTTTTCAACAAGTCTCAAGAGACCCAGGGGTGCTCATGGATGTCCAAAAGGAAGAAAACCAAGCTGGGAAAAAATATGCCTTATCATTGTCACAAAACTAAAAAGGCGGCCAGGGGCAAATTCAAATGAAAATATTTGAATAAACTCGGTCTATAAATTCACTTGCCAGCCAGGAGGTTTGAGCAGTCGGGGTTTTTGATGGTTCAGATGTTGTTTCATTCTTTTTTTCCCACTAGTCTACTTGGAGTGTTTTTTCCTCCTTCAAATGCTCTAACACTGCTGATATTGTTTGAAATCAGCATGGGATTGGAAACAAAAGATGCAGATGCAGTTATAGAAGCATGAACAGCTGAAGCATGAAACTAATATGATCAAGTAAAGCAATAAAAAAAAATCCTGGAGGCTGGCTTTTAAAATAAAAGCAATGCTGGATCCAAATATATGTTGGACAAATGAGCTGGAAGGACCGTTATTGAAAGGAAAGTGATCATTATTCATACCTCCGTTAGCTGGGGCCAAGGCTAGCTGTGAGCAGCATGCTTTTCCTTCGAAGCATCGGGTGGAAGCAAAGAAACAGGCTCTTAGCTGTGACCTTCCTCATTTCCTTCCCCTCCATCCCTGTGGCCTGATCAGAATTTTCTGGGACCAGATTCTAAGTCTGAGACCAGATTTGGAAAGAAATTCCTGCCACCTTCTGAGATGCCATTAACCCAGCTAGAAACCCCAAACCTCCACAGTACCACATCATGCTTCCTAAGAGTTACAGCTCCACCACCTCCCAGGCTACCGGCCAAAACTGTACACACAGGAGGGGGGCATCCTCCCTGCAGCAGAGACGAGGAAGTGTTAGAAAATGTGAGGCAATGCTTGCCATTATTTACTCCTAGGGACTCAGAAAAATAACAGAACAAATATTAGTCATTGGTTACTTTGCATTCTGGGCAGACTTCTGCTATGTGAGGCCACTGGGCAGCAAAATGGGCCCTTCAGATGTCACTAAAATCAGTAGTAATGTGGCAAGCAAGAGACACTAGGAAAAGTAAAGCAGAAGCAGTTTCCATGGATTTCTGATTCCAGAAACTACTGCCAGAACACTGAGTTCAGAGTTACAGGTGAGTGCCACTGTGTTGATTCTTCCTGTCCTGCATTCTGTTCACACACTAATCCCTATCCCCCACCTACAGTCAAACAGCTACAAGATACCCTCCCACATAGGTTCCCCCAAGGCTAGCAATACCTTTGGCATGTGCTATAATTTCAATATGCCCCAAAATTTCATTTGTTGGAACTTTAATCCCCCAAATAGCACATTAACAGTATTTGAGAGGCAGAACCTTTAAGAGGTAATTGGTCATGTGGGCTCTTCTTAGGACCACTGCATTCAGATTCCTGGCTTAAAAGGACCTTCATCATAAAAGTAAGTTCTCTTGGAATGAGTGTTTAACTTAGAAGTTGAGGGCTGAGTCACAGTGAGAAGCTGGGCTTGATTCCCAACTCCAGCTCCTGACCCCAGCTTCCTGCTAATGGAGATCCCGGGAAAGCAGCAGTGGTGGCTCAAACAATCCTTAACTGATGTTCTCGGCTTGGACTCTGACACAGGAGACCTGAAGGTGCTGGTCATTCAGCCTCTTTTGTTGGCCATCCAGCCTCTTTACAGCTTAGCTATCCTTATAACAAGCTCCTCAGGTTAAACACAGCCTTTGCTGGAACTGTAGCCTTCTTGTTGCAAACAACATCATGAGTTGAAAGGTGTGTTGTCCAAACCTATTGTTTCTTCTTTAAAATGTAAAATATAAACAGAAGCCACGGCACTCCACCACACTCAAAATCATCATGCCCTATACATCCCAAGCATAGTGCATGTTCCTGGGCCTAACCTTCTACCTCCACAGCGTCCCTGTGTACCACCAATGAAAGAAAGCCTTTAAAAATGCAATGCCAGGGCCATTCTGCCTCCATTGTCACTGGCAGTGAGATCCATAGTGCTATCAGACTGCTGAGTAATCCAGTGAAGGGCTCGCACAGCCCTTGTCAGGCAAACACTCACAAGGCCCCTCCTGCACATGTGCCCTTAGGTCCTGCAGTACCTCTAAGGTGTAAGGTATTTCTTCCTGAAGAAAATACTTAGTTTTGCTTCCCTCAGACAGTGGAACCCAAGCCAGAGGATCTATACACCAGCATTTTATTAGAGTACAATCCTGGGGATAAGAGTGAGGAACCATTATAAGTGAGGCACAGAAAGACTGAGAGCCAAACTACTGATGCACCACTGAATGGCCACCACAAAGTGTGACTGACTGTACTCCTGAGAAGCTGCATGTGCACACTCTCAGGATCACAGGAGATGGGGGAGAAAGGTTAGGAAATCATCCACTTGAGCGAGATTGGGCTCCAGATCCTGATTACAACTTCTTCAGAACACAGATCCTGGCAGGCATCAGTGATGGTTTCCGTAATTGGGTTCCTGCCACCAATGTGAGACACAGGCTCAATTCCAGACTCCCTGATTCAGCAGAGCCCTGCCCAGCCCCAGCCACTGAAGGCATCTGGATAATGCACCAGCAGATGGAGTCTCTCTCAGCACACCTCTCTCTTTCCTTCTGCCTCTCAAAACAAACACATTTTAAAAAATTATCCATTCCTACTCGTGCCCCTTTCTTGGATGTTCACTGCTTATGGGTTGTGGAGAAGTGGGCCTGGGTTTCCATGGCAGTGTTAACCACAAAGCACTGACTGTGGAACACAGAGGTTGATGGAGCAAGAGAAAAGGGGGAAATGGGTTATCAAGTTGTACATGGACAAATGCACTCAAAGCCTACGGAACTGGAATAAGATATAGGCAACACAGAAAACACATGAACAGGTGCAAAAGAGGTTTCTAACACAATGAATGTTCTATGCTCTGAAAAAACTAGAAGGACAGACTAACAGATACTAGTTTAAAGAGTAAGATCATAGTCTCTAGACAATGGTAAAACCAGACCTGGAAGGTCAATGGAACACTGATCAATCTCCTTTTGGATACATCAGGATCGCTTCTCGGCCTTTTGGCTAAGATCCTTTTGGATACATCAGGAGAATACAAATTTTTCAGCTGCACTTTAAATATTCACTTTTATGTGTTCATCATGATTAGCATTCACTAGATCCATCAACAAATACCTGCTGGTATACTCATAATGACTTTTGCTACTTCCTTTATTCACATCGACATGGCATTCAGGTCTTAAAACAGGCTGTGGAAAGGTAGCAAGAGGCAAACATGATGAAAAGCTAGGAGGGAAAGTATAACAGAATAGTCTCATAGTGCAAGCATCTCCACCTACTTCTCTAATATTAACTACTGACCAGCACTTTGCAAACTACAGGTCACAGGCCACATCTTGCTCCTGCCCTTTGTGTAAATATGCAAGTTTTATTGGAGCACAACAATACTGCTTTGCTTAAGTATTATCCAAGGCTGCTTTCCCTGTTACAAGGGCAGAGCTGAGTAGTCATGACAGAAGCCATATGATCCACAAAGCATAAAACTAATTACCTGGCCCTTACAGAATGACTGTCCCAAGCCCTAGCCGAAAGGCTTTGCGTGAGGTTTCTCTTACAGGTGGTATCTCCAACTTAGCAGTGACCCAGAACTAGTAATGCTTCCTCAGCCAATAATCAGAAAATTCCATTTCCTATTCATAATAATGTACAAACTAGGCAACTTCTTCGGCCAGGACTAATGCAAAGTTCGCAATGCTGATATCACAGAAACCAGAGATTCATGCAGGAAAACAATGATAAAGGAAAAGTGATGACTTTTTCTAGGTTTTAACCAAAAATTCTCAGAATTTTCTGCTGAAACCCATGTTTAGAAAAGTACCCCATATACTTAACCCTGATTAAACTCAAGTTGCACCTAGGCCATCCCAGCATTGTGGTAATATGAAGCAGGTGCTAGAAAAGGGAAAGAATCACTTTTTAACAAGCTAAATAAGTAACAATTTTCACACTGCATCTAAGCAAAGCTTGACAGCATGTATGTTTATTACCCTCTATGAAGGTGAGTTCAATTCTTCAGGCTCTTAACTTCCTCTTTGGGTGCAATTTAGGTGTCTTGATGGATAAACTGGCCCCTTCCAGGCACTAGAGGCCCATCTTATTAGTGTTTTGCCAGTAAATAATCTGTCAGTATGTTTTTATGTGATTCCAGCTCAACTTCTAAAAAAAGGAAAGCAAGATAAAACAAAAACATTCCTTTTGACAAAGAACAAAACATAAGGAGATGCAATTCTGCTAGATCACAAAACCCAAAAATTTCAATTTGTGATTCGTTGATGGGCATAATTAACCTCATAACTTACTGGACTGTGCTGTAAATATAGAACTTTGCCATTTTTCATCTCTAATTGCATCATGGGTCTAATTACATCCCCACAAATACAATCACAGACAGGAAAATCCTGACAAATGACCTACTGCCTGTTGTACTACTTCCTTGGGCATGGCAATGCCATTATTAGTGGTTTCTCAGCTTTGGTTTTTTCCTCTCCAATTTCATACATATGCCAATCATGTTATGCTTCTAAAACATACTGCATAAACTTTTTTGCTCCTCTGATTTAAACTTTTGCAATACTGCCATCCTTGTTACATGAGGATCCAAGTTCCTGGGAAGATGAAGCTTTTTGCAATAGGACTCCAACTGAATCCACAAGCCTCCTCTCTGTCTTGCCTCCACACATACAGGACATGGTTGGTTTGCCATCAGGTGTGTCAAGGTAGCTATCACACTGTCCTTTGCTTGTTTCATAAGCATGATCACTGTTCACTTCTGGATAGCCAGCACGTTGACCATAAAGTGTGAGCACACACTGCACTTTGTTAAGACAGTGTTTCATGTAATTACAAGGTCTCATCTCTCAGTTCTCCCAGGTCTAGTCCCGGTGGACTAAACCACGGAAACAAGTATGGTATTGCCCTCAAGCTACTGCTACATGAACCCCTTCAAGAGGTCCTCTCTCCCTGGTGTGACTAACAAGACCCACAATCGTACACTGTTCCAGGGGCTGTCTCTTGATGTAGTGGCTAAGAGGTCTCAATCGAGGCTGCCATCGTCCTCTGCCTCTTTCCCTCTCTACCTGCCCCTCTTTTTCTCCCTTTTCCTCTATCTCGACTTTTATCTCACACACAGTGAGGCATCTGAGTGGTACAGAGGTTCTGCAGGGAACCTGTAGTCTGCTCAACAACATTCACTTACCCATTCAAGAAACATTTTAAAAAACTTACTATGAGTCAAATCCTTTTCAGCTATCAAACTGTTATCACTACTATCCAATTGATCAATTCCACTTTCACCAAAAAAAGTTTTTTTTAAATGCTCTCACCATTCGACAATATGAGTGTATGAGAATTCACCATATGCTTCCCAAAGCCCTGTCCTTTCAACCTCTCCTCTGGGGAAGTGCAATGGCCTACAAATCTTAGATTCAGGTCTGATTGTTTCCATTCACCAACTAACTACAAGCCCTGCTACTGAATTAAACTTTCTAAAGGTCAGTTGGATCATGCTGCTCTCTCTAATGTGGAAATCTTGAAAGGCTCACCAGTCTTCTGGCCAGATGCCTCACGCCAGCAGCATTCAGGGCTTCATCACCTGGTCCCAAACTTGTTTTTCTAGTACAAACTGTTTCAGCTGTCAAACTGGTATCACTACTATCCAATTGACCATGTCCAGTTCCACCAATAAAGTCTTTTTAAGATGCTCTCGCCATTCAACAAAGTTCTCCCCAATAGCTCCAATGTATGCAAAGTATCATGGCCAATGGGTCTAGCCCACATGTTCTAATCAGCATAAAGGCACTTTTGCTCAGGTCCACTAATCACAGAATGCTATCATGCTGCCAAGGTTTTGCAAAGGCAATCTCTCACCTCTTATGCTCTTTTGGAACATGGAAGACAAATATTATTGTTCCCATATTTAGCATCTAAAATGCTGCCTCATTGACATCCTTAAGAAGGGATGAATGCCTGTAATTCTCATACAAAGTAGACTGAAGAACCAAGATTATTAGTACCAAAGGGCAATCAAGTATGGGATCTGCACCTAGAGCTTCCCTGGACAACTCAGCTACCTACTTCACCAAAACACCTGTATCCTTAAAGTCTAGACCCCAGTCACTGGAGTCAAAGTTCTACTTCATATCTAATTAAGGAAGGCAAGCCCCTGAGGAAATGCAAGCTCAAATAAGCACATTAAGTATGTATTCAGTTCCTTCTATGCAGTGACATGGCCACCCATACTCTGCCCTCCTTCACTTTAATTTTGGCATAAAATGACTCAATGGGATATTTTCCTTTAATAAAATATATATATATATATATATTAGCAAAGAACTAAAAATTTTCCAAAACCTAGAACCTCATTATGCCTAAATGTCATGAATTAGTCATGGTGCTCCAAGTGAGAGTGACTGGATTTAATTATGTTCTGAGGGTGCATCTAGAATTAAATGGAAAATATCCTATTTGTCTACTGAGCTGTTTTAAGAGCAAGTTATCATGTGCTTCCTACAAAAATGGTATTACTGAGAAACAAAAAAAGGCTCAATGGATCCACAACAGTAGAAACCAGACAGTCCTCTCCATTTCTACATGGAGCCTGTTGCTAAATGAAATGTAGCCAAGAATGACACCAACACCGACACATGCAAACCCTAATAAATTAGCTGTACCCGATTATTAAGAAGGCAGCCTGAGGTCATAAAAATGATTTTGTGAAATTGATCCTAAATGAAAAATGTATAATTACACTTAAAGCAGTTACAGGCTGCTAGTCAATGAAAAATTTATATTTCCTGTGGAGTTGTACCACTTTCTATGCATACAAAATTAGCTGGACTAGTAGAACTTATATTACAATTTGAACTGGTTCAAGAGACAGCAACGTTTTTCAATACATTTTTCTAAATGACCCACAATCTGGCTCATTATATACCTAATGTGCATGTTTAATTTTACTGATTTTGGCCAAAAGCCACTGTTAGGATCCAGTGTTCAGAATTCTAAGCATGATTCACAATATTTTGTAAAACAATGCATACATTATTTCCTACATTTCTTTAGTTATTTTTTATTGCTGTTTGATGGTGTTAAGATTTCAGAGTCTCAGTTTTTAGTATAAGCAAAAGCAACCTTGAGCGAGAGGGTATATATGGACAAAGTCATGGATTCATCACTCAATCCTTGATTTCCTCCCTCATTCCATACATCACAACCTCTGTAAGTTCCGTGCCCAAGTGAATCTCAATGCTATGCCCATCTCTCCATGTCCACTGCTAACTCCCTGGCCCAGGCCACCAAGGGACCAAAATTTTAATTGGCTTTTGTCCTACTGCTCCTGACCCACTCAATTCATTCTCCCCATAGTAAGCTGAGAGAGGTTTGTAAAAACACAGTCTGAACTTCTCATTGCTCTGCCTCAGATGTTTCAAAGGCTTCCTAGTGCCCTTTAAGAACCCCAAACCCGAAAATTCATGAAGGACACACATTATGAACCTGGAGGGGAGAACAGGGGGGAGGAGTGGGAATTGGTGGGAGGCAGAAGAAGAGCCCAGTGCCAACTAAATTGTATCAGAATTAATTAATTAATTAATTAAAACAAGAAAAGAAACCCCAAACCCTTTCAGTATCATAGGAGATCTTAACTTGGTCTGATTATGAGCCGCTTCCTCAATTTTTTCTCTTCTCATCCCAACCCTCCACTTAGGGGACCATTCCACTCCATTCTATTCCTGAATTTCTCACATGCTCAGGGCTTTAGGGTTCCTCTCTCTTTCCTTCAGAACATTCTTTCTTTGATTCATGATATCTCAGTCCTGTTTAATGACTAGAGAATCATCGTTTATTGATTTGGTTACATTTGTAGTCTTTCGTGAATGCAATACAAGTAAGTGAAATAATACATTTCAGGAATGTAACATTATTCAAATTGCTTAAGGGAAGTTCAAGTTAAAGCGTGTAACTTTCTGTTAAAATAAAACTAGCACCTTTCATGTACATATGCATTTTAACTATATTAAAAATTCTACTTTACTTGCTATTTTTGGCTTCTTACCTGTGTAGAAACAATATTAAAGAAACAATCCTGATACTAATACATGTGTAACATTTTGTGGCATTTTAAAAAGAGATTTTAAGGCACATAAGAAGTAGACATATCTAGGAGGTACCATGTGATGGTTTGGTACATGTAGACATTTTCCAATTTCCAATCAAGATAAACACATCTAGCTCTTCAAAACATTTTAAAAAAATTAAATGATGGAAACATTCAAAATCACATAGAGAAAGGTTTCCATCTTCTGGCTTATTCCCAAGTGGTCGCAATGACCAGGGCTTAGGCCAAACCCAGGAGTCAGAAGCTTCATCCAAGTCTTTCACGTGGGTACAGAGGCCCAAGCATTGGGACCATCCTCCATTGGTTTCCCAGGCACATTAGCAGGAAGGTGGACTAGAAGTGGAACAGCCAGGATTTGAACAGACATGGGATGCCAGCATCACATATGGTAGTCACATATATTATGCCACAATGCCAGCACCTGCCTTTCCTGCCCCATCTTTTAAACGTATTTATCTTACTTATTTGAAAGGCAGAATCAGAGATAGGGAGAGAGGAAGAAAAAAGGGTTTATAATATATGGTAAAGTCAAGCAGCATCAGACCCAGTGTGATGGCCTAGGGGCTAGATCCTCTTCTTGCATGTGCCAGAATCCCAAATGGGCTCTGGGTCATGCCCCAGTTGCTCTACTTCCCATCCACCTCCCTGCTGTGGCCTGGTAAAGTAGTTGAAGATGGCCCAAAGCCTTGAGACCCCGCACCCACATAGAAGAACCTCAAGAAGCTCCTGGTTCCTGGCTTCAGATTGGCTCAGCTCTGGCCACTGCAGACATTTTCCAAATGATCTAATAGATCATGAGAGCAGAGAATGAGCTAACATCAGATAAGACACTTGAATCTTCCAGTTCAATCTCAGTTCTTTATTTGGCAATCCTAGTATTTCCATACACCAACACAGTAGACGTACATATGTGTAGCACATACTTCACTTTTACAGAAAAGGTTCCTGGAGAATAAACACTTAAGTACTCTTCAACATGCTATGAAAAATGGAAAAACATTGTATGAAAAATAAAAGGCACTTTAATACTAGAATACTAATTAGGGAGCTGAGATTACAAATCAGTCAAAAGAAATTAATTCATACAAATAAATACCAGTACCTAATTAGAGTTATACTAACAAAATATTTAAGTTTAAATTGAATATGGAATAACTTAGACAGCCTTGATCAGTTATGTAGCCCCAATGGTTGGAATTTCATTCAAAGAACAGCGTTTCTGTAAGCTGAGTACACTAAACTCAGGGCAACACCTAGCTACACTGAGAGGTGAGATAAGGATCGGGAAATAGCTCTTAGATATAAAACATGAAATGCGATAAGGGAACAGTGTCCTCTTTTCTTGACAGAGCTAATGGAAATCTGTATAAAGTGTCCCAAAGAAGGCAACCTAGCAATTCCTGGGAGTGTCTTCCTTGATGGTTTATTCTACTTTAGTCTCTGTTCTGCATTCAACGCTCACTCATCTATTGAATGGGAGAGAAATAACTTGGGGATTATGGAAGGTAGAGATTGGTGATCAATTGTCTATTTTTGCCTTGTCCTCGTGAATCCAGCAGGAATCTAATGTAAAGCAACAGCAGTGAACACAGTGAACAAAGTATTTTACCATCACTGGTTTGTGCAGCTTGAGAAAACATTCCCAGGGACACAAAGTAAGTGAGTAGTAAGCACAGAACTGGAAATCTTCATTTTAGGGTCCCAAACTTCTCAACACGCCACACAAACAATATGCTGCTTTCCAAAATGGCTGGGGCATGCACTGTGGCTCAGTGGCTAATCCTCTATCTTTAAGGGTCAGCATCCCACATGGGCACCACTTAATGTCCTGGCTGCTTCACTTCCCATCCAGCTCTGGAGGATAGCCCAAGTCCTTTGAATCTCGCACTCATGTGGGAACCCCGGAGAAGGCTCCTGGTTTCAAATTGACTCAGCTCCAGCTGTTGTGGCCATTTAGGGAATGAAACATCAGATGGGAGATCTTTCTATCTCTCCTTCTCTCTGCCTTTCTTATAAAAATATTTTTTGGGCCCGGCGAGATGGCGCAGTGGTTAAGGTCCTCGCCTTGCACGCCCGGGATCCCATATGGGCGCCGGTTCTATCCCGGCAGCCCCGCTTCCCATCCATCTCCCTGCCTGTGGCCCGGGAAAGCAGTCGAGGACAGCCCAAAGCTTTGGGACCCTGCACCCACGTGGGAGACCCGGAAGAGTCTCCTGGCTTCGGATCGGCATAGCATCAGCCATTGCGCTCACTTGGGGAGTGAATCATTGGACTGAAGATCT
This sequence comes from Ochotona curzoniae, assembly GCF_017591425.1. Lineage (NCBI taxonomy): Eukaryota > Metazoa > Chordata > Mammalia > Lagomorpha > Ochotonidae > Ochotona > Ochotona curzoniae. The sequence goes on from NW_024466599.1 coordinate 68,450,585, forward strand.
TCCTGTCTGTCTCTCCTCTGCATATCTACCTTTCCAATAAAAAAATAAAAAATGTTTTTAAATGATCAAAATGACAATCAACTTAAGCAACAAATGGAGAACATCAAATCATTGAACATAAATCCATTTGTGCCTCTACACCGTTAAAGTGAAGATGTTTGATTCATTAGGGCCAGAGTAAGATTATCATTTGCTAGAAAATTAATTTGCAATTGCTCCCATCTTTCTGGAAGTTTTCTTTCCTTCAGGTTGTATATTTCACAAGAAATTCATTTCCTTACAACACCCTCAACGGTACCAGCATTCCTTATGGTACTTCTTTGAATTCTTGCTACTCTACTTCCCATCCAGCTCCTTGTTAGTGTATCTGGGAAAACAGCAGAGGGTGGAACAGGTGCTGGGGCCTCTGTATCCACACTGGAGACCCAGAAGCAGCTCTTGGCTCCTGGATTTGAACTGTTTCAATTTCAACCACTACAGCCATTTGGGCAGTGAGCCACTGGATGAAAGATCTTTTTCTCTTTCTCTGCCTTTCAAATAAATAAATAAATCTTTTTAAAAAGAAAGAACTGTCCATAAATCACAATGAATCTGTTAAAAGAATAAAATCCCTATAAAAATTTACATTTACATTATATTACATTACATTTACATTAGAATTAGGCATACTTTAGTTAAGTTCACTAATATATCTTGTAAAATATATGTTGACCCAATGTTGGACTAACTAGAACATATTCTCTTTCAACCATACCAAACAATAATGTTTGATATTATATAGATTCTTCTTCAATTTATTTATTTAATTTATTTTTTATTATTGTTTTATGGTACAGTTCCATTGGCCCTGGGATTTCCCATCCCCCTCCCCAAGTTCCCTTCCTTCCCGATATATAGATTTTTTAAAGTGATGTGTGGGTAGATGCACAATAGTTTTTGAATGTTCTCCATAGCTACATTGTAATGTCCTATGGATCCTGATGCCTAAATTGTAAGTAATATTTTTACTATACTTCTATAAACATAATTATTTTTATTGGAAAGGCAGATCAGATTCAGAGAGAGAAAGATCTCCCACTCACTAGTTTACTCCCCAAGTAGTCACAACAGCCAGACCTGAGCCTGTCCAAAGCCAGGAGCCAGGAAATTCTTCTGGGTCCCAAGCCCTTGAACATCTTCCACCACTTTCTCAGGCTACAAGCAGGGAGCTGGATGGGAAGTAGAGCAGCTGGGGCATGAACTGGCATCCATACGGGATCCTGGCATGTACAAAGCAAGAATTTAGCTACTGAGCCATAGCACTGGGCTCTCTACCTCTTACCTATGATTCCTGACTACAGTTTTTATAGAATTGAAAAACACCATTTCTTAATTTTTAGATGGTCCAAGACACTGAGGTCTAATTCCTATGGGACGAGCCAGGATTCACCATGCATACAGTCAAGTGACAGCATTTTGGGAAGCGGCCAAACCAAAACAAACTACCTAGTGGAGTTATTATCCAAAAAGATAAAAAACAGAAACCAAGTGTTTAAGTGTAAGCCCCAACTCCATGACCTTAGGAATCGGCTGCAGCAGGAAACTCCCCAGAAAAAAAAAGAAAAAGACAAAGGGAAGATAAAATTTTAGACACATCAAACTTTTGGCTTCTGTATATTTTGTGACTAAATATAACGAACATGTCACATACTTTCATACAGTTCAGGTGATGGAGGAAAATAACAACCAACAAACAGTTCCTTTGCCAGGTATTCTTGAACTAAGTGGAAAGTGGACTTAATGGACACATAAGATAGATTCCACCGTGCGAAAAACTGACAGTGGTATGGTCCACAAAATGATTTCTTTTAAGGGAATTTCCTCTACTTGGTGGAAGAGGGAGTAAGGCAAAGTTATACTAGCTATTTATTTTTTTAAAGACTTACTTTATTTATTTGAAAGGTGACACAGAAAAAGAGACAGGGAGAGGTAGAGCCCTTCCATCCACTGCTCCACTCTCCAACTGGCCACAATGTCCAGGCTGGGCCAAGCGGAAGCCAGGAGCTAGGAGCTTCATCCAGATCCCCGTGTGTGTGCAGGGATCTAAACACTGGAGCCATATTCCACTGCTTTCCCAGGCATGTTAGCAGGGAGTTAGAAGGGATGCTAGCATCCCAGGCAGTGGCTCAACCTGCCACAATGCTGCTCTGGAACCTGCTATTTAAATTAGGGTCTTTTAATTAGGAGTGACAAGTTTATGAGTTCAGAAGGTTCTTAAGATGCCACATATTACCCTAGGAATCATGAACACAGTGGTGCACTAGCATCCTTAATATAGCTTAAAGTGACTTCTTACACAATAGCAACGATACAGAAATCTCAACACTTGGGATCACCATAGTATTCTCCCAAATAAACTTCGGCTGTTCTCCAACACCCAAATCAGTTCCTCTAACACACAGGATGAAAAGCTACTCAGAAGAGGAAATGCTCCTGCCATTTCTTTTGCAGAGTATAGTAATGTAAGTTTATTGCTTAAGTCATTAGTTCCTCATTATTTTCCAATGAGACTTTCATTTCATTAAAGACATTAGAGTTGGCAATATATTACTGTCCTTGGAACCCTGAATTACTATTGTTATATTTTACCATAGAGTATAAAAATAATATACATATACTTCCATAGATCATCAATTCAAAGCAAGACAACTTAAGACTTTTAATATTCAATGAAATATTGTGTAGGGAGCTATATTTCCTGTTTGGGCATTCTAACATTTTCCAAATGTCCAAAAGAGGAAGACCAATAAGTTGTTCTAAACTCATTTCCATTACCACTACTTAAAATAAACAGAGTGCTAAAGGCAACAGAATTCTTAAAGCTCCTCCAAATCAACATGGAGAACATCTTTTTCTAAGACAAAGCCACAAATGTGGCAAGAGACAGAAAATGTCTCTCTATGTAAGTGCCTCTCTTTCCTTCTCTCCCTTCCCCTGACAGACTGCCTCCCAAATATTTCTAAACAATAAATAGTAATAATAGTATCTAATTCAAAGCACTTATTCCAATACCAAGAACATAAATTTTAAAATTCTTAGTTGCTACTATAGTTTTATTTTCTATGAGATAGCATTATCACATGAGATTAAAAATATAAACAAAGATAATTGTTGCTGAAACATAAACAGCATGCCAAAGAGTCTGGACTTCAAAAGGACAGAAAGAAATAAGAAAACATTTTAATAACAATTAAAACACAAGCCTATCACACTTTTAGGAAAAACACAGAATCTAACATTGAAAGATACAGAGATGTATCTGTGCATATGTACAGAAATATAGATTTAAAATTTTTAATTTCAATTTTGTCCATTCACAAAACATCCAAAAGCTTCCTTCCTGGACATAAACACCTTTCCTTAAGTACTAGCAAATGCTTATACTGCCAACCTACTGCTCTGAGTGTAAAGATGCCAAACAGGCAGGTTTTACCAGTCAGTCTTCCAATCAGTAATCTTCTGTATAGCAGGTACTATCATAGTGTTACTGATTCTTAATAGTCACCTCTCAGTCTTGCCTCTATTTGGCTGTCATTTCAGCAGGGCAGATTCTCGTAGGATATCCAAACTGAGACAAACAACACATTTGACACAATTTTTTTTAAACTTAGTTTTATTTATCATAGGAAGGCAGAGATGGAAATCTACTGGTTCACTCCTCAGCTGTCTTGCAAAAGCAAGGGCTAGGCCAGGCTGAAGCGGGGAGACAAGAACTCAGTCTGAGTTCCCATCTGGGTGGAAGGAATCCAAGTACTTGTGCCATCACCTGCTGCTTAGCACCAGGAGAAAGTGGCAATCAGGAGTGAAGACAAGACAACTTCAGGAACCTCAATATGAGATGCAGGCATCCCAATCAGCATCGTAACTGCTACACCAAATGTCAATCCCTGACATAAATTCTTACAATATTAATGTAAAATGTTACGTGAACTATTTATTTTTTAAGATTTACTTTTCTTGGAACAGCAGATTTACAGAGAGCAGGAGAGACAGAGTGAGGAAGATCTTCCATTTGCTGATTCATTCCCTAAGTGGCCATAATAGCCAGAGCTGAGTTCAGCTGAAGCCAGGAGCCAGGAGTGTCCCAAGGCCTTGGGTCATCCTCGATTGCTTTCTCAGGTCACAAATATGGAACTGGATGGAAAGTGGAGAAGCTGGGACACAAACTGGTGCCCATATGGAATCCCAGTGCTTACAAGGCAAGCATTTAGCCACGGAGCCATTGTGCTGGGTCCATTAAAAAGTTTCATTAGAAAACAACCATATTCCATTCATGGACACACGATCGATAGATGTTTTCATACTACAGTAGTAGAATTAGATTAAAAACTGAGGTAAATGGCATGGTACTAAAGTCTAATGTATTTATTATCTTTCTTTTACATGAAAAGCTTGCTGATCTCTTGATTAAATAAACCATGACTTGATCATAAGTTTATGCAGCCATTTAAAACAGTATAGAGGGCCCAGCGGCGTGGCCTAGTGGCTAAAGTCCTTGCCTTGAACGCGCCGGGATCCCATATGGGCGCCAGTTCTAATCCCGGCAGCTCCATTTCCCATCCAGCTCCCTGCTTGTGGCCTGGGAAAGCAGTCGAGGATGGCCCAAAACTTTGGGACCCTGCACCAGTGTGGGAGACCCGTGTGGGAGACCCGGAAGAAGTTCCTGGTTCCTGGCTTCGGATCGGCATAGCATCAGCCGTTGCGCTCACTTGGGGAGTGAATCATCGGACGGAAGATCTTTCTCTTTGTCTCTCCTCCTCTCTGTATATCTGACTTTCCAATAAATAAATAAATCTTTAAAAAATAAATAAATAAATAAAATAAAACAGTATAGGAAGTATTTACTAGTGAGAATGCTTAATTAACTAAATAAGATTATATATATAATAGTATATCAAATTAAGGCCACACTTTTGCTCATTTTAATAATTATAACATAGACGGGGATAAGCCCATGGCTAGCAAACAAATCCTCTGCCTTTTGCGCCAGCAACCTATATGGGCACCATTTTGTGCCCCAGATACTCTACTTCCAATCCGGCTCCCTGCCCTAGGAAAACAGTGGAGCATGGCTCAAATACTTGGGCCTCTGCACCCACATAGAAGACCCAGAAGAAGCTCTTGGCTCCTGGCTGCAGATCAGCTCAGCTTCAGCTATTGTAGTCATTTGGGAAGTGAAGCAACAGATTCAAGAGCTCTTCCTCTGTCTCTCCTTCTCTCTCTCTATAAGATATGCCTTTTAAAAAAATGAGTATTTCAAAACAGTATTAAAAATAGTAACATATAAAATAGAAAACACTAGAAAATTGTGTCAAAATATTAAGTTTTTAACCTGTAAGGGAGAATTTATATATATTTTTGGAACTTATCTACATTATACTTTCTAAAACAATGTATTTTAATATTAATAAAAATAATGTTGTGAAAGGCAGACTTGAAAATAGACTCTGGAGCTATCTTCAGCTCCTGGCACTCATGACTTGCTTCTAAACTACAGAACATGGGCCGAGCACAATAGCCTCATGGCTCAATCCTCACCTTGCATCCACCAGGATCCTATATTTGTGCTGGTTCATATTCTGGCTGTTCCTCTTCCCATCCAGCTTCCTGTTTGTGGTCTGAGAAAGCAGTAGAGGGTGGCCCAAGGCCTTATTACCCTGCACCATTATGGGAGACCTGGAAAGAAATTCCTGGTTCCTAGCTTCGGATCAGATCAGATCTGCTCTGGCCATTGTAGCCACTTGGGAAAGTGAACCAGCAGATGGAAGCTTTCTCTCTCTCTCTCCTCTTCTATGTATATCTGCTTTTCCAATAAAAAAAAAATTAAAAAAAAAAGTATAGAACATGGGAAGTCTAAAAGAGTATCACTTCCACAAACAAGGTATGTAATAATGACTTCACTCCTGCCAGCACATCTCCCTGTTGCCTTGTGGCTTGTACACTTAACAGCTATGTAAGACCAAACCAGGTGGTTAAGCAACTGAGTGTGGTCTTTGGCAAAGAGACAAAAACAAATGAACAGCCTCAGTTCAAAGGCTACAGGAAATGACAGCTTGCCAACAACCACCTAAGCCTGGAAGTAGATCCTTCAACGGTCAAGCTCTCAGGTAAAATCCTTTCACTGGCTGACAGGTGGACTGCAAAGTCACGAGACACCCTGAAGCAGAGAATCCTCTTAATCCGTGCCAAGATTTTAGACCCACAGAAATCATGAGATAACATGTGTCATTTTAATCCACTAATTTTACAGTTATTGCTAATGCACAAGAGGTGCCTGATACAAATACCGAAATTATTGCTATGGAATAATTTGTAAAAAAGAAAACACCAACTTTCAAGTGCTTAAGCAATTCCAATATTTCATGGTAGATATGACATCAGAAAAGAAACAGTGAAAATTAGTGGGTTGGCCAAATTCTATTCTTTAGGTAAAATTAGTATGCCAGTCACCAGATATACACCAGGTATACACTAAAACCATTCAGGTTTGAACTCAAAGATCTGGAAAGAAGTCCTGACTATACAAAGTTCCCCAAAGCCTGGAAATACTATTATCTAAATTTAACAAGAAATGAGCATTTGATTTTCAGTTCTCTTGAGTGTTCTGTACCTACCTACTTCCCCTCCAAACCCCTCCAAAGCCCACCTCATTTGGTCAATATAAAAAGAAGCACTACAGTAAGGCCCAGCCAGGGTGGGTGAGGGGCAGCCCAGAGGATGCTGAGAAAGGGGGCTGATAAGGGATATGGCCGCACCTGCAGAATGCAGCCCCCTCCCCAGCTGAGCAGTGAAGTATGGATTCACCAAGGTTGAAACGAACCCACTCCATCCCCTAAACTCCACCTTTGCAGCTCTCTAACAAAATTGATACTTCATGCTCCTGGGTGCAACTTTGCTGGCCCACTGTCTGCTGGACCAGTGAATCTCGCTGGACCAGTGAAGTCTGGGAATGCCCCCAATAAGGCTTGTTTTAAGCTGGATTGTATTCTGTGTAGATTTCTGGTTCTGAACACAAACTCAAACCTTACAACTATCACCACAGAAAAATTGCAGCTGGGATGCCCACACGGCATCTCAGAGTTCAGCTACAGCCCTTGACTCCAAGTTTCCACCTAGATTCTGACAGGAAGCAGACAAGGCTCAAACAATCCCCTTCCTACCAGCCAGAAGACCTGGCCTGAGTTCCCAGCTCCTGGGTTCTGCCCAGCCCAGGCCAGTCCTTGCAAGTATCTGAAGAGTAAACCAGCAAATTGGAGTGCTTTTTAACGTAAATGAAGAATTCTAAATTTCAAATAAAAAAGAGCTACTGCTCTGAAATTATAGCCACCAGCAAAATCTAGTCTCTTCCCAGTATTCCAAAAATAAAAAATAGTAACATACTCTCTAATAGGATTAAGCAAATGTAAATTACTCATTTTCACCTTGATCAATAGGGTAATTACATATGTAAATCTCTCATTCTTATCCCAAAATTGTCTTTAAACAAATGTCATCTAATTTGTATGTCTAACAAGCCATTGCAGTTTATCACTGAAGCAGTAATAGTATTTTACTAGTTTTAGAAGTGCCGCACTATTAAAGACCTTTCCCCTTCCCCAAGCAGTTCTTACAAGAAAAAGCCATTGTCAGCGTTACTACTGGATACTGGCCATAGATCATAAATATCCATTTCTTACCACTGGTCTTTGGGGGAGTAAAATATAACAAAATGGACAAACTGTCCTCTGAGCCAGGTAAAAGCATCTCATTTAGATTTATAAATATCCTGGAGATGTAGTGGAAAGATTGTCAAGACACATATTATTTGCATTTTTTTTAATGAAAGAAGAAATCGATGAAGCATTGACTTTGATCTTATCTTGCCCCTCCCCCAAAAAACTTCACCACCAATACTAAATGGAGGGGAAAAAAATCTACCTGCTGAATTTTATCCCTCTGAATAACACTTCAAATTTTACTTACAGTTACTCTTGTTACAAACTGCTCTCACATTCATTTCCCCTCAGAGTAAAATCTCGATTTTAAAGGACTCCTCGGTCATTTTGAGAGCTGGTGATGCAAATTATTTTAGGAGATTTTACAGCTGGAGCATTGAAGACTGCAAGAATGAAAGTTCAAATCGGCACTAAGGATCAATAATCTTAAATGAATTGTTCCAACGGAAATCATGACAGATAGATAGTTTATTCATTTAGTCACGACTCTTGACATGTGTGAAGTCCTTTGGAATGGTGGAACCTACCATGCTTTATTTCTCTTTGGCTCCTTTGGTCTGATTGTTTGCATCCCACCTCCCTGTTTCCCTGCAAGATTCATATTTTGAACCCCCAATCCTCAGTGTAATATTGAAAAACAGATCCCATGAAAGGCAAGGAGGGTGGAGTTCATGATGGGATTACATTCTTGATAAAAACAGAAGAAGCAGAAGGTCCTTCTCTCTCTCTTCTCTGTCTGTACCAGACAAAGCTATAGAAAGAACCATCTGGGAACCAGAGGCTGGACTCTGGCCAGACAATGAATCTGCCACTGATCTTGGACATTCCAATCTTCACAAAGAGAGAATAGATAGACTTGATCCAGCTTCCTTCCAAAAGCAGAGCCTAAATCCTCACTTCTTGAGAATGAATAACATTTGGTGATTTGCATTTAACAAATAGAAAGGATGTGAAACCATGCTGTAGGGACCTTCAAGAAGATAGACACTGTGGCATATGACTTGGTCTGGCTGTAAGATCAGTTGCACTGGTGTAGGGCAACTGACATATTGTGAGACAACTTGGACATTTATATGAAAAGTATGACAAGAAATGAAGGCTAAGTGTGAGTTTCAAACATCCACATCACTACCAACCCAGTTTACAATCCAGATGCAATCTGATGACAGATCTTGAGCCATAACCACATAGTCTTGAGTTGAAACTTCAAGGTAATTTGAATTACTGTCTCAAGTTGCTACATTCCTGAAACAATTCAGTATATAGGAATGTATATCCCATACCAGCAGAAACAAGGAATGTATTAAATGGCAGTATACAAATACACCTAGCAAAATCTAGGCAGTGGTAAATTTTACAAGAAACAAACCCACTTCTTCAGTCAAAAAATTAAAAAAAAAATCTTAACTTTTTACATGTGAATTCAAACAAGGTATTTAAAAGGTTATAGGACAACAATGTGTAAATTATGGATATTTAATGATATTAAGGAATTATTACTGATTTTTTTTTAGAAAGTTTGATGACGGCATCGCAGCTATGTTTTAAGAGAGTTCCTGACTTCCACCGATATATGCTAAAATATTTACTACTATTTTGCCTGGAATTTATGAGAAAGAGAGTCAGTAGGGAGAGTGGAAAGGAAATAGGGTTGGCTATGAGTTTATAAATATTGAAGCTGAGTGAATGGGAACATGGGCATTCAGTTTGCTTTAGACTTTCTACAACAAAGATTTTAAAAGGGAAAACCTATGCAAATATTCCAACACACACAATCAAATAACATAGCTTACTTAAGAGTGCACTCAGTAAAATCAAATAACTAAAAGCAGATGAACATAGGGATGCATGTTGGTTTCACTGATACTGTCTCAACCCAGATGTTTTGAAGAATTGAACTTGCATTATTTTTAACATATTGTTTACTCAATACTATGTCAATTAATTCCATAACGTTGTATATTGATACTGATGTTTTGTTGGGGATTTTAACTGACCGGAACTTTACTCTGTTAGCTCTACCTTCAGACCAGAGAAGGTCTCCCCAAGAGGCCACTGAACTTATCTGGACAATAAGATGCTGGACTTTATGCTAGGTATATGCTTGCAATGAAGGAATCTCAACTGTGGTTATGCAGCAAGGTGGAGGAATCCACTATGGGGGGAGGGGTGTGGGAGGAGTGGGGGGAATCCCCAGTGCCTATAAAGCTGTATCACATAATACAATGTTAATAACAATAAAAATTAATTAATTAATTAATTAATTTTTAAAAAGCAGATGAAGACCATAAGGGCTTGAAGATTCTGTCATTTAATATAATTAAAGGCAACAATTTGTTAAGTGTCAAGCCCAAAATCCAGACTCCACATTTCGAATGAATGCATCTACTTAAATGACTGGCTTGTAGTTAATATCTTTGGCAAGTATTACTTGATCAAATAACCCATAGCAACATCAAAGATATTATGTCTTCATTTTAATAGTTCAATTCAAATCATGGTCATATTTAGTCACCATATGGACTTTCTTCTTCACCTTTTCCATCATGTTAGAAAGAGTGTAGATTAGAACCTTAAAATGATTCATGCTAAACTTTTATCATCCACCTAGAAAAGCAGCAAGGAGAAACTTATATTAACCAATGGATGGTAAAAGAGACATAAACAGATGCTCTTCACAAGTCTCAGTGCGCCCATGGCAATTATCACCTGTTCTGCTTCATCTATTAGTGCTATGCATGAAAAAGAAGCCAAGAGACAGAAAAACACAGACAAGAAACTTAACCGCCACAGTTGTTTCAAATTCCTTTGTAAAAACAAAACAAAACAAAAAATACATATGACAGCATCCAAACTACAAAATGGAAAGGATAAGCAATTGTAAAAACATCCTGTGCCAAGGCCTGATAACTAAAGCAGCTCACAAAGATCTCATCTCTGTTCCCTTCGTCCCTTACAAACAGAATGGAGAAACTACATTTCAGCAGAAAAGAATCAATCTAGAGATCCCTCATTCTCTCCAATTCAGAATCTGTGTGGTAACTCAGGGCCTACACTGGCAGCAGACTTCATTAACATGGTTAACACGATAACAAAACAAGATGGATCAAGGTTCAAAATTGTAACAGTGGCTTAACTATGAAAGAAAGAAAAAAACCCTTTATAGATTAAAAAAAAAAAACAAGGAAGAAAATATTCTAACATATAGGTTAAAAATAGGTCTGAACAGGATTAAAGCTCCATCTTCCTTTTACATTTTGAAATACATTTTCTTGAGTAACATTTTATTAAATGTCAAACACTTCAAATGTCCAATTCTTATTATTCACATGTAAGATTTTTTTTAAGGTTTCATAGTACAGCTATGGTATAATAGATGTTCTTTATTTAAAATTTAAATAATTATATTCACTAAAGCAACTCCAGAAAATATGTACTTAAAATCAATGCCCGAGTTATTTCAAAATAGATGGTTTGCATGAAAGATATAATTAAGACCGGCCTCCTCTCAGTATGAATTGCTGATGTGGTACTTCATATAGAAGTTATACACTGTTTTCCCAATATGTCAAAGAAATACTAGGCATTACGAGTTCTGTCTACACAAAAGCACACAAATGTACTGAACAAAGCTAGCTTACTTACTGCAAGGTACTGTGCTCCAGTGACTGCTTGCCTTTTAGTAACAGCAACAGTAATAATATAGATGAAAACAGATAGTTCCGCCTCAAAAAAATAAAGAGGAAGCAAAATAAGTAACCAAAGTAATAACACCAGGAAGTACTGAATTTTTCTTAACATACCAACTCTCCATTTTTCCATTTGGTTTGGGCTCCATTTCCATCTTAATCTGGGGAGGAGGGAGAAGGCAAGTGCTCCAGTATGGGAAATTCATAGTATCCAAAGTGCTATTAGATATGTTCCTAGCAACCAGGAAATGTATTACAGATTCCTTTCATTTAGAAACCCTCTTTGAGTATTTGAATGAAGCCTAAGGGCTAAGCGTCCATTCAATTTATATAAAGTAGAACATGAATTCAGAAGACTGGAAGGCAGTGTATAATTTTACTCATTTTTCTCCCCAAATTGTCAGATTTAAAACATTTGATGATGAATACTAAATGGTTCCATTACCAACAACTTCACTAGCTCTTAACCCACCATTTAAAATCTTTCCCCAACAGCACTAACACCTGCTGCCTATAACTACACTAACAATTCCACTTCAAATAAATACGTCTATGACTAATCAGAGAATACCATAAGGGAATATACTTTTGAGAATAGACAGGCGTATAAAACGAAAGGCAAATTTTTAGATGAATTTCTTTAACTTCCTTCTATATTTTACTCTGGCAGAACCATCAAGTTCTATTCCAATACTCCAGAAAAAAAAAAAAACAATGTGGTTACTTACATTCTCATTAATTGGTGGTTATAATATGTTTTTAGGGCCCAATAAAATCACAACAAAAACTTTAGGGTATAACCAATAAAGCATTCATATGTTTTCCAACTCTATCTCACACAACACTCCAAGATACATATTGAGCCTGGCGTGGTACTCTAGCACATGCTGAGATGCCATATGTGTGCCGATTCTCAGCCCCACTTCCCATCCAGCTCCCTGCTTATGGCCTAGGAGGGCAGTCAAGGGCAGCCCAAAGTCTTGCGAGCCTGCACTCACATGGGAGACCCAGAGGAGGCTCCAGACTCCTGGCTTTGGATAGGCGCAGCTCCAGCTGTCGCTTGGGGAGTGAGTCATCGGACGGAGATTCTTCCTCTCTGTCTCTCCTCCTCTCTGTATATGTTTCCAATGATAAATAAATAAAAACATCTTTAAAAAAAAATATCACCATTTTAAAATGGATTTAAAATTCTGTGGAAACAACAATTTACTAACTGGTCACATGACATATATATATATATAACACAGGCTGCGAGTCAAGAACTGTCACTGTTATAAGTGGCCATTGGACACAAAAGGAGGGTAAATGGTCTCTTGGAAGTAAGGCCATGTGCAGCTGTTGGTTATTTGTAAAAATGGGGAAGAAAATGAGAAGAATCACTGTCCGGGTTAACTGTTTTAGTCAGACAAAGATATCGTACAACAGGAAGGACCAACAGTAAACATACTTACAAGGCAGAAATCCATTATTAAGCCAATGGCTGTGTCCTTCTGTGTTAGTTTTTTTTTTTTTTTAAGTTGTAACTACAAATCGTTTACCTTGCATACTGTTAGACTGCATTTTTCAGAGTTCTTGCTCTAGGTCAGAAAACCAAATATTTTACTATAGAAAAGCCTAAAAGAAAGACACATTTATCAAAGATCAGGACTTTGAAGTGTTTCTGAAGTACAGTTGCTTCTTGACCAACAATCAATCAACCCATCAGTAGTTGAAAATGTCCTCAGCTGAAAATGCATTGGACATATTTGACTTATGGAACATCCCAGCACAGCAGCACAATACCCTGCAGAGCATCAGCTCTTTCCTGCACACTCCCAGGAGATGCGCCTCCTGTCGGTGTCCAGCAATACCTGAAAGGTAAAGATCACAGTGCAAATCACAAGCCCAGAGGAAGTTCACAAACCATGGTTTCTACTGAGTACATACTGCATTCACACCATCACAAAGTCAGAAAATCTTAAGCAAGGTGCCCTCTTTCTGCTTCGAAGATTTTTAATAAGTACAGCACAGTGAGTTTTTGTTCTGTATTTGAACATAAACCACAAAAAAAGATTCACTTTCAAAAATAAACATTCTGTGTACATTTGGCCCAAAGCAAAAATCAAACAAAAAACTGACATTTCATACACAGAGTTGAGACAATGAAGTTTATGATGACATTTTAAGACAACATAGTGCATGTACAGTTTTGCAATTTATTAAACTTATCGGAATTTCCACTGGGTGGCTCACACTGAACCTAATTTCTGACTGCCCCTCTTGTATGCAAACTCAGTCTGCACCCTGCAGATAGCACTATTCCTGATGTCAGAGGTTGGCCATCCTGCGTGATCTTGCTGCTGCCTCTCTGTCTGCCCTCATGTCTGCTTTTGTCAAATAGCAAAGACCTTTTAGAGCAGGATTCAAGTGACACGCTTCCACCTGCTTTAACTCACATGTTCCCAATAGGCCAGGAAATGTACCTCCTGTGGACCCCAGTTTTGGGTGTGTCCTACAACGGTGATACTCTCACAACCCTCTGTCCAACCTCCCACACAGCTCAGTCGAGACAGCATTCAGTTTCCTCCTAAGTAAGTGCAAAAACAGATGAGGCAGTGCCCCATTAACCTAGGATTTTGAGGTCTTTATTTAATGGACTGCTTGATAATCTGCCCACATACTAAAAGGGAAAAGCACTGCAATATTAATAGGCCCAGCCATTAATGCTTCATGGGAACAAAGCCACTCTGATTCTGGGACAGAACTAAGCCTGAATGTCTTATTTGCCATTACCTCAGGAATATATCCTGTTCTGTCTTTAAGGACCATGGCACATAAACACCATTAAGCTTAACGCTCTAACTGTGACAGAATGCTCACTTCTATCAAAACTTAAATTTTTTCAACAGAACTGTTTTTGCCTTTGCCAATTAGAAGTGTGAGAAATTTTTGGTCAAAGCCTATGGAAAAACTGCATGAGGTAATAGGACAGCAATATGATTTGTTTTTCTACATTCCTTAAAAAGTTCCCATCCTCCTATTCTGAGTTTACACGGAGAAAGGTAATGAATAGATACCAGGTCTTCTTAAAGAATGACTAAATTAAGGGCCTAGCACAGTAGCCTAGTAGCTAAAGTCCTCACCTTGCACATGCCGGGATCCCATATGGGCGCCGGTTCTAACCTGGGCGGCACTGCGTCCCAGCCAGCTCCCTATTTGTCATCTGGGAAAGCAGTCAAGGTTGGCCCAAAGCCTTGGGACCCTGCACCCATGTGGGAGACCTGGAAGAGTGCTCCAGGATCCTGGGTTCGGATCGACTCAGCTCCAGCCGTTGCGGTCACTTGGGGAGTGAATCATTGGATAGAAGATCTTCCTCTCTGTCTCTCCTCCTCTCTACATATCTGACTTTCCAATAAAAATAAATAAAGCTTTAAAAAAAGAGTAACTAAGTTAAACCATGAGAATAGAATGGCAAGACAGGAAAATTTACCATTTTATAAACATAAAACATACTCAACTCCCAATAAAAATAATAATAATAATAAAAAATTCAATACCAGTTATAAACACTTCTAAGTTAAAGTTTTACATATTCCATTCTTAGCTACTAGCACCAGATAAATACGAATCATGGCAGAAACAAAGCCTTGTTTAGTGCTATAGGCAGCTTTTATTAGCAGAATCAAGCAGAAAATGATCAGACAAATAAATATTAAAACACAAAATGTACTGGTGATGACACTATACTAAAATAACATATAGGAGATTTACAATATTTTGAGAAGGGGTAGGGAAGCCCTACTGTAAACAGTTGCTTTAAA
This sequence comes from Ochotona curzoniae, assembly GCF_017591425.1. NCBI lineage: Eukaryota > Metazoa > Chordata > Mammalia > Lagomorpha > Ochotonidae > Ochotona > Ochotona curzoniae. The sequence goes on from NW_024466599.1 coordinate 68,465,828, forward strand.
CTCCACACTCCTCCCCTCAAACTGAGCAAACCTCACAGAAATTATCATCTGTGACTGTAAAATCATGAAGTTTGTACTCATGGTTCCTTCGCGTCGGTATTCTTCAGAGCAGGAAATGAGCTACATTAAGCTGTCTCACTGTTTTCTCCATCTTGAACAGCTGTGAACTCTGGAATCTCATTCATCCTCAGAACATCTGAATACAGCAAGTAATTACGTAGGCTCCTGGGAAGCGGCAACTGACAGATACAACTGTCAGACTGCAGGTCTTCAGGTTTTAGGCCGGACCGAATTTCCAAACGGCAAAGATGGGTCAAGGATGGGACAGAAACTGAAGAAACAAAGAAAAAGTAGCAAGGTAAAACATTTTTTAACAGAAAAGTTTAACAAGACATGAAAGTAAACACCATCCCCTTCCCCTGCTCCCATCTCTGCGTGTAAGAGAATTAGGTGTTTCTTTAGACTTACTTTGAAATAAGACTTCTTAGGCCAGATGACACTTCCTACAGCCTTCAGCCGATTCAGTTCCCATCCGTTGTCAGCCACACACTCAGAGTTAGTATAGTACCCAGTACCACAAAAACTAAACATTCACATTCTACAAACCTGACAATAACAATGGCACTTGAGAAGTGAATGAATTACCTTTAGAAATGTTGAAAGTTCAGAGCAACAAATGCTAAATCCCTTCCAGGCTGTCTCACTGTAAACCTTCTGAACCAAGTCTCTCAAGTGAAGGGCTGGGAGGCTTACAAATTCTTTTTGTTTGTGACATAAAATGAATTTTTTAAACTGGCACAAAAAAAGGAACATTTACTGAGTGCCTTCCATGCCAATGCACTTCACACATATTCTCTTTTCATCTTCACGGACCCTATGGTGCTGTTTTAGAGGAAAGAAGTTTAGGCAGGTAAAGCAGGTTTCTAGATGCCACTAAGCTAGTAAATGGCAGATTCAAGCCCAGATCCATCAGACCCAATACTGTGTTGCCTAAATGTTTGCTGAAGCCACTACAGATTAAAGAATAACCCACAAGTAAGAGGCATGTGAGAACCATTTCATTTTCCAAGATAAAAACTGGAGAGTCCTAAAGCAGTACTTTTATGTGAAACAAACCTACATCCTTTTGTTAGTAAAAGATATCTTTTATAAATTTGTCTGAGATTGGGATCAGACCGGGACCAAAGACAAGTTCTAGCAAGAGCACAACTAATTCCAGACCAGCTAGTCTGACTTCAAATCTAGGGTTCACTACCTACTAACACCCCATTGGTCTTCAGACAAACTAACTCCACAATATTTTCAACTTTAGTGTATTAGTTTATTTTAGTTCATTCAGACTGTAAGAAACTCCTCAAATTATTATTTTAAAATGCTAAATAAGGAAAAGTTATCTATCAATCTACATGAAAGGCAGAGAAACAGAGAGAAAGAGAGATCTCCCATCCACTGGGTCACTCCCCCAAAACCTACAATGACCACGGTTGTACCAGGCCCAAGAGAGGAGTTCTGTACTTCATTCCTATCTCTGATCTTGGTGTTATGGACCCAGTTCTTGAGCTATCAGCTACTGCCTGCCACGTGCCCATTAGTAGGAAACTGGATAGAATCAAAGGCACACACGAACCCTGGCTGTCCAACAGGGGATGGAGGGGCTAACTACCTTCTGTTGTTAAGTATAAAGATGTTCAACTGGGGTTGGTGTCATGTCACAACGTGCTAATCCTCCTGAAATGCTGCCCTTCATGTCTGGCAGCTTCACTTCCAATCCAGCTCTTCGATAATGAGCTGAGAATACAGTAGAGTTTGGTCTAAGTCCTTGGGCTCCTGCATCCACATGGGAGAATCAGAAGCAGCTCCTGGCTCCCAGCTCACTTCTGGCTGTGGCAGCCATTTGGAGAGTGAACCAGCAGATGAAAGATCTGTTTGTGTCTGTCCTCTCTCTGTAAAATCTGCCTTTCAGATAACTAAATCTTTTTTAAAATGTTCAAATACTAGTAAAGACCAAGAGCAATAATTGGCCAGTTCATGGAAAGTCACCTTAAAGAGGATGACCAAACTAGATATATTTTTAAACATTCTAATTTAAAACGTATACATGAATTACCTGCATAGTGCCCTGTGATTTGTAGCTTTGCTTTCAGGTAAAACACACATGAAACAATGTGAGTACACAATCCTTCCACATTTTTATAACTATTTTCATATCTTTCAGTTGTCTTACATCTAATCCAACCTCTATGTCAGATGAACACTGTATAAAATCTTTTTTAACAAGATTTACTTATTTTTATTTGAAAGGCAGATTTACACAGGACAGGCAGAGGAAGAGATTTTCCATCTGCTGGTTCACTCAAATGACCTCAATAGCTGGACCTGGACTGGAATGAAATCAGGAGCTTGGAGTTTCCTCCAGGTCTCCAATGTGGCTGTAGAGTCCCCAGGACATGGGCCATATTTCACTACTTTATCAAGAACATCAGCAGGGAGCTGATTCAAAAGCAGAGTCGCAAGGACTTGAACTGGTGCCCATAAGAAATGCTAGCCCTGCGGGTGGAGGTTTAACCTACCATGCCACAGCACCAGTGCCTAAAAAAATTTTGAAAGCATTTAACTTTGCCTTAATAGAAACAGTGATTCTCTTCTCACAGCCATAATTCATTGGCTTATGCAACTTGGAATGAAATAATTGCAATAACTTGCCAAATATCATAAAGTTTCATAAATAAACACAACTAATTCTTGCCAGGTACACAATTCAGCTGGTAGAGATAAATGTAATGTCTGCACTCCAGACAGTAGTCTCTCAGATGCAAAAACACAAGCATACCCTGGGCACAGCCATATATGACTAGGAGAGGAAATGTCAATGCTAGCTAATCCTGAGTAGGGATGGCACGAAAGCTGGTTAAGAAAATTTCTACTGCTATTGAGGTAGAGTTTAATAAGTATCTGATATATCTGATACATTGGATATCTTCATTCTGCCCAATATTGGCAGTGTGGATACTTGTGATATACCCAGAAGAAAGATAAATAATGGTCGTGCTCCATGCAGGAGAGCTGCCCACTAGGGATGAAAGACTACTGTTGCTCCAGCCTCTCTGATTTAACAGATGGTTCACAACACCTCAGGCTGACTGGGAAGACTTCTTTGGCCATCACAAAACCTCCTGCAGTGCTAACAAACCTTTCCACCATATATGACAATACTACAGTCCTAAGTGTAAGGCTTAATGAAGGATTTGATTGTGCTGCCATGAGTGTGGAAACTTAACTATTTGCCATCAAGCTAAACTGGTTCCCACACACATTTGTATAGGATTCTTAAGATCCACCGTGACTCTATACACAGCTACTATTAACTAGACTGGAACTATCTTGATTCAAGTCTAGGGTTCTTTAATTGTGAAAAGCCAAAAATATTTCTATTACATTTTTCAAACCACTGTAACTCTTCTAAGCTTCAGAAGATTTTGCTATCCAAAAATAATTTAAAAGGGTGGATAACAGTATGTCAGATTCTAGCTCCACTTGAATCACTCTACTCCAGTTTTCCTCCAAGGATCACAACAGATCACTGGCCTAATGAACAATATAAGAACTGTGGGTCTGGTGCAATGGCCTAGTGACTGGATCCTTGCCTTCAATTCAATGGGATCCCATATGGGTATCAGTTCCTGTCCCAGCTGCCCCACTTCTATCCAATTCCCTGCTTGTGGCCTGGGAAAGCAGTTGAGGATGCCCCAGGGCCTTGGGATCCTATGCTTGTGTGGGAGACCCAGAAGAGGTTCCAGACTCCTTGTTTCAAATTGGCTGAGCTCTGTGTTGTGGCCACCTGGAGACTGAACCAGCAGACGGAGGATCTTTCTCGCTGTGTCTCCTTCTCTCTGTATATCTGCTTTTCCAATAAAAATATAAAATAAATCTTAAAAAAGAAAAGAAATAAAGGAGAGCAAGAAAGAGAGAGAAAAACAAAGAAAGAAAAGAAAAGAAAGAAAAAAAGGAAGGAAATAAATGAGGCTCAGGCCAAACCCTGTGGAAATACTAGTCCCACTGGTTAGCTCACAAGTTGCGGTGGTGATGGGCTGAGCTAGGTGTGACCATGGAACCTGTCATCACTCACGGGTAAAAGAACTGACAACTGTCTGAGCTGGTCAAGACAGCAGCACCCAAATGTGCACCCTAAAACAGGGTGTGGGGTGGGCTGGGCAGCAACATCCACTGCAGGTTACTGCGGGTCACTCCGACTAGGCTGCAGCTCCCAATGGTTTCTGTGAGGGTCGAGTGTGCTGGGCAGAATCAGGCTGGACTGCAACACCCACTGGTTCCAGTGAAAGACAGGGCTGGAAATAGAACTGACCCAGCAATTGCAACCACCAGTGGATCGGGGCAACAGACTGTGCCAGATCTTGTACTGGCAAGCACACACAAGAATCAGGTCTGGGATCACCTAAGACAAAGTTTCTTCAGAGGTCTCTCCAACTGAACTGCTGATCTCAGAACCCCAACCATGAAGAGAAGTGCAGGTTCCATGGTCTGGCCATGGAGTGCAAATGTCAAAGCTGAGCCTCCTCAGAGGCTCAGACGGAGCAGTGGACAGCATAGCCAGGTGCACATGGAGGATATGGCAGTGCATCAGAACCTGCAGAGGACACGTGGTACCACAACAGAGGATGGAGGACAGAACAAACTGATCATCTACTCCAGCTATGTGTTGACAGTGAAAATCTAGGCAAATGGAGACTCTAAGGTGAACTATGTCAGCCAGTGGATTCTAGAGAGATTTCATCGTGTTTGGAATGGCGAGATTGGCAGCAATTCAGAACCGCTGAATTATCAAAACCACTTGAGCAGGACCCTCGGAGCATGGGGGACCTGGGATGGGTGGGAGGCTGTGAGGGGCTTCTCCTTTTATCTCCCCTTTATCCAAGATACAGAAAAAAAAAAGAGCAATAATGTGGAAACTATGGTCTTACCCACTTTCCTGTAGCCCTTGCCTCTTTGTGTCCTAATCAACTATGTAAATTGTGTCAAAATAAAGCAATTTCAAAAAAAAAAATAGAAGAAAGAAAGAAAAGAAAAGAAAAGAAAAGAAAAGAAAAGAAAAGAAAAGAAAAGAAAAGAAAAGAAAAGAAAAGAAAAGAAAAGAAATAGGGCCCAGGATGATAGCTTAGTAGCTAAATCTTTCCCTTGAATAGACAGGGATCCCATATGGGCGCTGGTTGGTTTCCCAGCTACTCCACTTCCCATCCATCTCTCTGATTGTGGTCTGGAAAAGCAGTTGAGGACAGCCCAAAGCCTTGGGACCCTGCAACCATATGGGAAACCCAGAGGAAGTTCCTGGCTCCTGGCTTTGGATCAGCTCAGCTCCGGCCATTGTGGGCACTTGGGTAGTGAATTAGCTGATGAAAGATCTTTTTCTCTGTAAATCTGCCTTTCTGATAAAAATAAATAAATCTTTTAAAAAATAAAAATTTTAAAAATTTAAAAATAACTGTTCACAACTAAATGGAGGGAGTTTTTCATCTACAGACTATTGACATGGATAATACCATACCCATACCTGTCAATGTCATTTTAGTTTAATACGCCAGTGAAAGCTAAAGGAATTTTACAACCATATATGCAATATTTCAAAGCATGCAAAATTCCTATGAAAGTTTTAATGATGCATATTATTTCCAGATGTGTTGCTACTAGGCTGAGAGAAGATCAAGTCATGCCTTGAATTAATTATAAGGAAAAGACTGCAGGAATAGTAAGTAAAACATACTTTTATGGAAACCCTTTAAAACTGGATTTTAATTTGTGCAATAAATCTCTGTGCTCTTGAATTAAGGCACTAACCATATCTCATGAGTAATAAAACCATGGTATACTTCTAGGTCACTTTTTAAAAAAGATTTATTTATTTTTATTGGAAAGGCTGATTTACTGATAGGAGGAGCAAGGAGGAATGCTGTCTCCTGGAGTTCTGTTCAGATTAGGTCATCAGGAAAGTACAAAAAAATTTTCCTTTCCCACTCCTTAGCTTCTTATCTTGCCACGTGATTGCTCTTATTCTCACCAGAGGCAGAATTCATGGGCCTGTCCAATCTCGGACCTTGGAGACTAATACATTTTCCCTTTCTGGAATGTCAAAGAACCACTCTCTGGAAACTCAACCCTCTATGGAGCCTCCTTTCATCATCTGAAACACAGAGAAGCTTGGGCAAAAACAAAGCTCTCAAGAATGGCTCACAGTTAATCTACTTCTGGACAGTCAGCTTTTAAGGATCTATAGTTTGCCACTGAGGTCTATCAAGAACAAATAATAAAGAAAAAAGAGATATATATTGTCTTAACAACTTAATACGTTCCATTCCTGGCAATAACACCTTCTTAATAACATCATTTTCTGCCTTCCATATACTGGCCACCTTTTTCTCTTTCGCATCCCAGGAGACTGTTGTCCACATTCCTGCAAGAAGAAATCTTTCCTTTCAGTCTTGTTAGTGCCTAAGATGTTGGATAACAATAGTCTGATTTTTAAAGTCTTATTTTTATTGGAAAGGCTGATTTACAGAGAGGAAAAACAGAAAGATCTTCCTTCTGCTAACTCACTCCCCAAGTGGCCGCAACCACTAGAGCTAAGCTGATCCGAAGCCCAGAGCTTCTTCTGGGTCTCCCACATGGGTGTAAGGTCCTAAGGTTTTGGGCCATGCCCAACTGCTTTCCCAGGCCACAGGCAGGAAGCTGAATGGGAAGTGGAGCAGTCAGAATACCAACTGTCACCCATATGGGAACTTTAGCCACTAGGTTACAGCACTGGGTCCCAACAACAGTTTTTCATAAAACTTGCAGCAATCTAGTTAATGCTTATATTTGTCCTTATTATCAGATTTAAGAGCCAGATGTAAGGTCTTTGGGGTTTTGTTCATTTTTATTTTTTTTTAAAGCTTTATTTATTTTTATTGGAAAGGCAGAGTAGATTTATGGAGATGAGAGACAGAGAGAGATCTTCAATCTGCTGGTTCATTCCCAAATGGCTGCAACAGCCAGAGCTGAGCTAATCCAAAGACAAGAGCCAGGAGCCTCCTCTGAGTCTCCCATGCAGGTATAGGTTCCCAAGGCTTTGACCCATCTTCTACTTTTATCCCAGTCCATAAGCAGGGAGTTAGATGGTAAGTAGGACAAGAACCAGTGCCCACATGGGATCCTGGAATTTGCAAAGAGAGGATTAAGTCACTGAGTCATTGTATCTGGCCCTTTTGTTCATTTTTAAGGACAAATGTTTAGTTCATAAAATCTTTAAAAATTCCATCATCCCATTTATAATTTTTGTTTCACAGAGTTTAAATAAATAATCACACTACTTCGATTATTAAAATTTTACATTCTAGAATTTATGGGTAGTTTACAGTTTATCATTTTTAAAGCTTTTTTTTTTTAAAGATTTTGATTTGAAAGGCAGAGTTACACAAAGAAAAGGAGAGTTCAAGAATTTCCATTCCCCAGTCCCCTCCTCAAATGTTCAAAACAGTCAAAGTTAGGCCAATCCAAAGCCAGCATTCAAGAGTTTATTCCAGGTGTCCCATGTGGGTGCAGGGACGCAGGGACTTCAGCCACCCTACACTTTTCTCTTGGGCCATAAGCAGGAAGCTAGATCACAAGTGGAGCAACCAGGACATGGGTGACCATGTGGAATGTTGGCTCTCAGGTAGAGGCTTAATGCGTTACACCACAGTGCTAGCCCCATTTTAATATCATTTTAAAACACCTGAATGAAAAGGCTCATATTAAGTCTACTGGGATCTGATCTAGAACCTGTGAGGAATGAATGATTATTTCCCTGTGGGGGAAGGCCTTTTTAATGGCTTCATCACTATTACTTACAAGTTCCTAAATTAACTAATTTACAAATAGAACTTGATAGCCTTGAAGGTAGAATAAGTCTAGGGAGATTTTTACTAACCATGAATTTCTCATTAAAAAAAAAAAAAAAGACCCAGCTTCTGGCGTTTGTGTCTAGAAAACACTTGTCATGCAATTCGCTCTTATTATATTTATGAGTTTGGTTTAGGTTTTTGTTCTCTTCTTTGTAAAGAGAAATTTATAGTTAACTTAAAATCAATACACAAATCTGCTAGAATTGTGAAGGTCCACAACACAGTCGATGTCTGAGACATTCGGTTACCCATTGGACAAATGGAAAGGCATGTGTCCAATTTTTTAGGATGGCAGGCAATTACGGGTAGAGTTCCTAAAAACAACAACTCATCAGATGAACAGTATCCAGAGGAAATGCCTCTAGGAATAGTGGCCTCTGATTCTCTATATTTAGGTTTATTAATTCCACCAGCTTGGTCCCCACAGCTAGACACAACACACAATTTATCCTGTATTTTAAAAAAAAGAAAGCACTCACCAAATTTAGAGAATTTGTATCCAAAGACTCCAAGTTCAAGCTTTGCACAACAGTGTGCAATGTAAGGAGCAAGTTGGCACTAAACAAGGAATGGCACTACAGAGTACTCACATATTTTCAATACCAAGTACACTATTCAAGCATATTTGCTTTTTATTGACCTTGCTTTAGTCACCAACTCTGCAATAGGATTTGCTTACAGGTCACCTTGGTTATAGGCAAGGTCATGTCATGGAAGCAAACAAGCCTGAAAACTCAGGGAATTAATACAACAAAAATGTATATGCTGTTCATGGAAAATCCTCTGTAGCTCAGGCAATTTTCCTAAAGTAACAACTGAGTATTCTAGGTTCTATCCATTTTGTGTCACCACCATTTCAAATGCAGCCTTCAAACTCTCTCACCAAGAAAAGTCAAAGCATAGAGTCTCCTCCCCCATGTTACACTTTGACCACTTTATTTGTCTCAAGGAAGGAAAAAAAAACAATAAAAATCAATTAATGCAAATCACAATTTCAATGTCTACTGAGAAAATGATGTGACACAGGTACTAGTATCTTTTCTTGAAACTGGAGAAACCAAGGTTCAGAAATTAAAGTAACTTCTCCCCAGCTAGAACGTGGTAGAGACATGACAGAGAGTCACCCTGCATCACTGCAACCTGTTTGATGTGCACGTGGAACATGCACCAGATCACTACCTTGACAGTTAAAATCAGCAAAGAAGTTAAAATTTTTCATTGGCATTAATAAGATTGTACTCCACCCTTTAAACAAACAATTTTATCACAGGTTATCACTGATAGCCTATGTTATTTATATGCTTATGTCTACCTACTCCCTTATAAAGCCACCAGGATTTAATTACAGTAGAATCTTCCCTAACAACCTAATCAATCCAATCACCACCCAAAGGCCCTGGCTCAAGACACCATAACAGGACTAAATTTCTGTTATTTTAGGGTTGTTAATGTAAGAATCTGGAAACTAATTCTTTTAACACAAAGGCCTTTGGGAGTCCTTCAACATAAAAATTAACATTCAAATCACAGAAATACTACATAGGTTTCAGTTTTCTTTTCTATCTATTTTTAAGATTAACTGTCTCAGTTCAACCTGTAACACAAAATAGTTGCAGTGATACTTCCTAGGTAACTTAGATCTGGATTCAATGCTACCTACAACTATTATAAATCAAGTTGACAGATGCACTATTTTGACATGAATTTTCAAACAGCACACAGACCACCCACTCTGGATATTCTAAAACCTAGCCCTTGGTCAAGTAGGAACAACAGAAACTAGAGTACATAAACCACACTATATTGACTACTTAAAAATTGCTTTCTGCTGAATTATGCTCTAACAACAGAAAGAATCCACTCTGAAGACAGTGGGATAGCACAATATGCCTCCAGTTGTGGTGCCAGCATCCCATACAGACAGCAGTTCAAATCCCAGCTGCCCCACTTCTGATCCAGCGCCTTGCTAATAGGCTGGAAAGGCAGCAGAGGGGGGAACTCAAACGTTGGGCCCTGCATCTATGTGGGAGACCCAGAAAAGCTCCTGGCTCCTAGTTTTGGACTGGCCCGAATCCAGCCATTGTGGACATTTGGGGAATGAACCAAGAGATGAAAGATATCACTGTGTGTCTCTCCTTTTCTTGTGTAACTCTGCCTTTCACATAAAAATAAATAAATCTTAAAAAAAAAAAAACTCAGAAACAATGGCTACCAAGATAAAATCTAGCAAAGCTGAATAACTTTCAATAGTATTCATATTTTTGAATAAGAAGTTTTGTCTGAACTTCTTATCATCTAGTATTAAAGACTAGACAGCTCAGGGGTTGATGGGGTAGTACAGCAAGTTAATCTTCTACCTGCAGCACTAGTACCCTATATGGGTGCCAGTTCACATCCTGCTCAACTTCCAATCCAACTTTCTAATTATGCCTGGGAAAGCAGTAACAGATGGCTCAAGTCCTTGGGCACCTGAACCCATATGGGAGACCCAGAAGCAGCTCCTGGCTTCTGGCTCCTGACTCCTGGCTTCAGATTACCACAGCTCTGGCTGTTGTGGCCTTTTGGGGTGTGAACCAGAGGATGGAAGATCTCTCTATGTATCTCTCTTTTTCTCAGTAAATCTGTCTTTAAAATAAAAATAAACAAATCTTTAAAAAAAAAAAAAAGAGTTCAAAGCTAAATTTACAGCTTATCAACTTACCACAACTATGATTTCTTTTACATCCACTCCTATGTTTGCTGTTTTCATTTTTAAAGATTTATTTATTATATATTTTGGAAGTCAGAGTTACACACATAGAGAGAGAGAGATGGACCTTCTACCTGCTGGTTCACTCCTGAGATGGCCTAAACAGCCAAGGTTGGACCAGGCTCAAGCTGCAAATCAGGACCCAGGAGCTTCATCTGGAACTCCCACATGAATGGTGGCAGTCCAAACACTTGGGGCATCTTATGCTAATTTTCTCAGGTTATTAGCAAGGAGATGAACTGAAAGTAGAACAGTTAACATGCTAACATCCTAAGTGATGGCTTAACCTGATATGCCGCAATGTCAGCCCCCTTTTTTCCTTCCTTCTTAGATTCCTAACTATTTTGTAATAACATAGTCGCACATAATGTCCTGACAGGAACACATTCTGACAAATGCATTGAGTGGTGATTTTGCTGTCCTAGATGAAACAGGTCAATGACTTGTTATAGTTATTTGATGTGATCATGAGACATAGTAAAGGTAAGGCTGGTGCTGGCCTAACACAGGATACTAAATAGGAGTACTCTTTACAACAATGCTGAAAAGTATACTATAGTAAATCATACATTAGTAATACAGTCATTTAGTATCATTATCAATATTACACTTTACATAGTTATACTTATTATATCTTTTTATGACAAGTAACAATGAATTTGCGAACACCAGGATCATTACAAAGATGTGAAGAACACAATGTTACAACAGCTATGATGTGAGAGTAACAGGAATTTTCAGTTCCTTAAAAATACTGTAAGATCACCATCACATAAATGGTCTAACACTGATCAAAATATTACATGGTACCGTGAAAGTATACAGTATTATAAACTTATTTAAGTCCTTTTCTCAAACAAAGCAGAGGAATGTTTGAATAAAAAGACCAAGATAGTTTCCCTTTAGAGGCTCTAGATGCAATTAACACTGTGACAGAACTAAGTATGCGTGATCATTAAAGGTTCAGGATGAACTATAGCCATGTGCTTTTATATGAAAGAATTAAGGCATTTATATTTTATCTCGGTTAGGTGACTAGGAGTTGCCAAATTCTGTTATAAAGAAGTCTATAGCTATGTGGTTGAGCTGGTGTTTCTAACTATGTGGTTGAGCTGGAGTTTCATGGTTCCAAAAAGTACCATGATTAAATGATTGCTACTAAAACTGCAACTACTCAATACATTTTACCTGGTACACATTTCCTTTCTGAGCCAGAAGCCTTTTGGAAGACAAATCTGATTCTGTGATCAAAGGATGAGCACCAGAGTTGTCATTTTTGGTTACAAACTACCTAAACAAGGAGTTACTTATATAGAGAGGAAAGGTGAAAGGAAGCTTAACTTTGAATAAGTACATGCCATTTTCAGGGCTTGAAAAGGACTTAGGAAGAAAATAGAGAAAAATGTGCCCTAGGAATAGAGACTGCATACCTAACAGAGTGAGTGAGATGAGAATTATTTGGGAGTTCACTAATAGTGGCAGAGAGGTACAAGAGAAAGAAATATCATTTCAAAAAATTTCAAAATTAGCAAGGTAGAAGTTGTTAACACTTCAATGCTATTAAAAAAAAAAAAAGCCAGGGTAAAACCAAAACTGCTGCTGAGACCAGGCAGGTAAGCAATGAGTTGTTCTGGGTACGTTTCGATCGGTGTTAAAACCATGAAATGCTTCTGCTGACTACTGAGCTGAAGCTCCAGGAAAAGGAAGGAGTCTATATGACCAAATACAGGAATTACGCATCCTGAAAACTGAAGAGAAAAGGGTCTACCAAGAGAACCTTCAACAACAGAAATTACTAATACAAGAATCATGACGGATTAGACTTTTCAGCCTCAGCAATTGATACCTGCACCTGGGTAATTCTTTATGACGAAAGGTTGCCTTGTGCGCCGTAAGGTGTTCAGTAGTTTCCCTGGCCTTTACCCTCTAGACAGCAACTGCATTTCAATCAGTTGAGATTAGTATAAATGTCTGTGGGTTTTGACAAATGTCTCCTGGAGGGCCAAATCACCATTGTGCAAAACCATTGCTATGGATGAAAGGATAACAAACTGCCAGGCTGAACTTATTTTCTTGGTCATAACATCCCCAAATCATCTCACCTTCCAAACCAGAAAACATAGATTTGTGTGAAAAACAGCATTTTCAATTTTGGATGTGTTGAAATCTGAAATGTCAAACGGAGATGGCCAAAAGGTACCTCAATATGTAAAAATAAACTAAGAAAAGAGACCATGGCTAAAGAATCAGACCAGAAAAGCATTAGCTATATTAATATCGCTGAGAAAGATTTTTTGCAAATATTCAGGCAACATTAAATCTTCATAAGAGATAACGATTATTTTCCTACCCCAGACTTACCTAGCACCTAATTAAAATAGAAGCCCAGACTGGTGAAATGGCTCAATTGGTACTCCTCCCCCTTCAAGTGCCCAGATCCAACATGGGTACCAATTTGTTCCCTGAGGCTTCAGATTGGTTCAGCTCCAGCCATTGTGGCCATTTGGGGAGTGAATCAATGGATGAGAGATCTTTATCTCTCCATCTTTCCTTCTCTCTGTAAATCTCCATTTCCAATAAAATAAATAAACCTTAAAAACAAAAACAAAAAAAGAAAAAACAAGATGCCCATGATGGGTTTGCGCAACAGTAGGGTAATATACTCCTGCACAAATTTTGCCATCATCTGGACAAACCTGTCATAGGCTAGGGTCTTCAGTTCAGAGTAAGCTCTCATGTATCTTTACTAATTGATACTTTGTAATAATTCACCCATTTAGCACTATCTCTCCCTTTTGTCTGCTTCCAAATCCATTGTTCCTATTCTTTCTGCTCTGAATAGTTAACTCATTCTTTGTTGCTGCAGATTCATAATTAGTATAACTAAAAGCAGATGCAATTCCCAACATTAAGAATCATATCCAAGTGGGTTTTCCAACATTTCTATTAAAATAAATTCTAAACCAAAACGATGAGAGACTCCAGGCAGATTACTTTCTAGCTCTAGTAGAAAACTAACAAACTGTCTGAATACACCTCAGTTCAAAAACATATTTTTCTGAATGACTATTTTTGATTGAGATGATTTATTTAAACATACTTTTCCAAGAAATTAGAAGACTTGTTTCCACATATGCATAAGTGTGTTTGGTAAAAACACATTCAAAGTGTTTTATGAAGAGTTACACAAAAACAGCAGTGAAGAAACAATTTTCCTCACACCAGGAACCCAGAACTTCATGCAGGTCTCCCACATGGGTGGCAGGAAACCCAAGCATCTGAGCCCTCATCTGCCACCTTCCAGGGTGCACATCAGCATAGGGATTAGAGCAGGCAATTCCAGGTGGGTTCCAGGTGGTCATTTTACTGCACCACACACCCACCTTTATGCTTAGTTTAAATATTTCCCTTGTGAAGGATTTTCCCCTACCTGCATGCTCTTTAATTTTTTAACTATCTAAAAAATACTTTTAGTAAGTGAAAAAATTGCTTTTAAATTGTCATTTAAAATGTCATTCAATTCACAGAATATTCACTTAGGTCACTCCCAGTTATAGCAACAGACTGGAATACAATCAGCAAAGGTAAGTAACCTAGCTTGAAATGCAAGAAATGAAAAAGTAGCTGAAAGCATGTAAAAAGTGTTCTTGTTTCTTACCGATTCGTTGCTGTAACAGCCCAGAGGAATGTGAGGCACGAGCACAGAGCATTTGTTCAACAGGGGACGGAAGTCTTCTCCAGTTAGTAAACTCCAAAGTGAAAATTAGAGTGTCATCGCTGACTGAGTCAATCCTATATTGTCAACATGTTAGCAAGTTATTAGACACCAAGCATTCATCTTGGAAACAAACAACACACACATTTTTACATCTTGATGAAGAAGGCAGAAAAAAATTGAAGCACAGGAATATTTATTTAACTGAAGGCTAGTTCAATAAACATGAATAATCATCTACAGGTCTCCACTGGAAATTGGATTGATTCTGAGTAGTTGTCCAGGAGAAGAGGAAACTCTGCCCTCAGGAAAAGGGAAATCAAACAATCTCCTTGGTTTCCAGGAGTCCCAAAGCAAAGGATACCTGGTTTTAGTTCCTTATTTCTTTCGTGTGTGTGTGTGTGTTCTGCTGTTTGATTTTATTTTTGATGATGCTTATGTAGTTGATTAGGGTGGGAAGGGTTGAGGATTAGGGTTGAGACCACTGTTTCCAAATTGTCATTTTCTTCCTGAATCAGGGGGAATTGGGGAGGAGAAGGGGAGAAACTGCGCTCAGCCTCTCAACCACCTGAGCACTGGGGATAGGGAACGGCCACTAGATGTCATCCCAGGGTCCCCTATGGGCAACATGCTCTGAGGGTTCTGCTCAAGTGGTTTTGATAGTTCTGAAATGCCATTGATCTCATCAACCCAAGGATGAGGAACTCCTTCTAAGGTCCAGTGGCCTACACACACCACCTTAAAGTCTCCATTTGTCCAGACACTTTGCTGTCAATGCTTGGCTGGGGTAGTTGATCAATTTGTCTTGCCCTCCTTCTTCTGCTATGATACCAGATGTCCTCTGAAGGCCCCAATGGGCTGCCATATCCTCCTTGTGCATCTGGCTATCCATCCACTGCTCTAAGTCACTGAGGAGGCCCAGTTCTGACACATGCACTCCACGATCAGACCACAGATCCTGTCATTCTCCCTATGGTTGGAGTTCTGAGTCCAGCAGTTCAGTTGGGAGGAATCCCCAAAGAAATCTCATCTAAGTGATCCCAGACCTGAGTCTTGTGTGTGCTTATCAGTACAGGATCTGGTTCAGTCCACCACCCACATCAGGCTATGCACACTCTGGTAGTTGCAGTTGCTGGGTTAATTCTGTCTTTGAGGATAGTCAGTCTGCCTTTGGCAAGATGATTTAATCAGGAGGAGATAATGGAGAACCCACTGTCACTGGGACTGTCTGCACTGAGGAGATTTCCCTTTTTCCTACATAAACCAATGGATGCTGCAGCCTAGTCCAACCTTGCCCACCACATACTCAGCCCACATATACTCCAGTGGGAGCTGCAGCCCAGTCAGAGCAACTCCGAATAACTCTAACTAGGCCTGTCCCCAGCCCTGGTGCCTGTGCTTGCCAGTTTGTGCAGCAGATTGGTCCAGTCTGTCCCACATCCTATTCAGCTCTCATATATGTCAAGAGGCATTGAAGCCTAGCTCAACCCAACTTACCCCTCTATCCAGCCCAGACTCATGCTGGAGGGTGCCAATACCTGTCTAGCCAGGCCCACCTCCAGCGCTGGTTCGCATTCTCACCAGTGGGAATTGTAAGCCACTGTTCCCCTACCAGGCTCATTCCCAGTGTCGGATCTTGCACTCTCCAGGTGGTTCTGCAGTCCAGCTTGACAGGATTTTCCCCCAGTCCCAGCATTTGCCAGCTGATGCTATGGCAAAGCCCAACCATGCTGCTCTTACTCTGGCCTACACCTGACCAGTGAATACAGTCAGTCCAGTGTGGCTCTCTCCTAAACCCAGTTCACAGGCAGGCCAACAGGTGTTGTAGCCCTGCCTGACCTGATCTGTCCCCAATCCCAGTTCTCATGCTCACCAGTAGGATCACTGGCCCAGCAGGGGAACCACCCTCATCCCCTATACCAGGCTTGCACTGCCTCATTCCAGGTCTAACGTGTGCCTGGTCTGCCCCATTTCCAATTCATACTGGTTGGTGTTACAGCCTAGCCCAGCCTAGCCCAGCCTAGCCCAGCCCAACCCAGCCAGCCCTAATATGAAATGGTTGGTACTGTGGCCCGATCCAGTGGGTGAAGTGAACTGGCCCAGCCTGGCTTGCCGCAGACCTGAGCTAAAGGTAAGTCCGTGGGTGCCATAACCTGTCCTGACCTGGGTTGCTTCCTTTCTTGGTTCTTGCGCTCACCTGCCGGGACTGCGTCCTGACAGAGGAGTTCCCCAGGATCCTTCATCAGAACCTCTCCCCATGTCAGATCTCATGCACACTGGTGGGTCCATAGGCCAGTCCTACTCTGTTCACCTCTGGTCACAGCAAGATCAGTGGCCTTTCCTGACTGGCCCTCACCCTTTCTGGTTCTTACTCTTGGGTGCTACAGCCCAGCCAAGCCTAGTCCACACCCAGACACAGCTCATGTATGACTCTGCAGGGACAGAGATCTAGCCCAGTTCATCCTATACGTACCCTGGGTGCCGGAGTCTAGCCCAGTCTGGCATACCCCAAACCCAGTCCACATCCATGCCAAGAGACACTGTGGCAATGTCCAGATCAGACGACAGCCTCTGCTCTAGCCCCCGTCTCACCAATAGGAACCACAACCCAGCCAGAGCATCCCCTTAGCTCCCCAACCAGGCCTGTTCCCAGCCATAGCTTCCACGTGCACCAGTAGTTGCACTGACCCTCACCTGTCTTAGCCTTTGCCATGGGATGCTGTAGTCTGGCCTGGCCTGGCCAGCCATCCAGTCCCAATTCTAGCTGGTGGGCGGTACATAATAGCCCTACCAAGTCTGCTCCCATCCCTGGTTCATGGAAACTGGTAGGTTTGACAGCCTGGCCTGACATGTCCCGCCCTCCACCCTAGCTCCTGTACCTGCCAGTGAGCTAAGGTTGGTCTAGCCCTACCCAGTCTACCCCCTTCAGAACCAACCCACAAAACTGCCAATGGGTAGAGCTACCTTGCCTGGCCTGACCAACACCCAGGCCTGAATCACATGCTCACCAACAGGAGCTATGGCCCATCAGAAGAGTTTCCCAAGTTGCCCCACTAGGCCCACTCCCAAACCTAGATCTCACATGTGTCAATGGGCACTAGGCCCTTTCCTGGTATAGTCTGCCACCCTGTTACCTGGCCTTTGTATGAGCTAGTGGATGTTGAAGCCTTGCCCACCCCACACTCTATTCTTGGGTGCACATGCATGTGCTGTAGCCTGGACCAACCCAGCTGTTCCCAACCCAAGCACCCCCCCCCCCCAAGTATGAGCATCAGAGTGTTCCATGGTCATGTCTAGCTCACACCGGTAACTTCCTTCCACTTTTATGAAGCTGGAGCCATGGTTACACTCTCTTCTTATGAGCTCTGGGGTCTAGTGACTCACACAGCAGACTGTCAGAGCAGACCAGAGACCAGTGTATTTAGGTCCCAAGGGCAAGTGGGGAGGAGGCAAGGAAAGGCCCCAGGCTAGCATGGCATACCCAAGGGTCTTGCCTGAGGTCTTGCACATGTACTTTTGTCCCAGACAAGTGGAGAAGCAGGTTCCCAGACCTGCACATGTGCCTGGGGACCAGGTCTGGGAACCCACCTATGATCTGGGTCTCTGGTAGGCAGGCAGAGCTCCATGTCAGCATACCATCCCACCAGAAAACTGGACTTGGGAAGTCCAGGCTGGGGAACCCATGTACTCCCAGGCACAGGGACTATGCATTGCTCCGAGAAGGGAGTGTGGGGATGTGAAGGAAGGAAGACCACTGAGGCAGTATGTTGCAGCTGAGGAATGGCTTTTGGGGCATTTCCTTTAATAAGGCCACTGTACTTGCAAGTAAACAAGAGGGCTGAAACTGAGCAGTCTGGAGAGGGGAAGCTGGAGGATCTTTCTATGTCAGAAGGATGCACTTGCCCACATGGGAGACCTGAGCTGGGCTAGTTAGCATCAACCACAGTCAATGACCACCTACCGGTGCACACAAAAGCTAAGGCTGGCGGCAGGGCTAGACCACAGTACCCACCAGTGAGTGTTGAAACAGAGGATGGGTCACCTTAGGCTGGGCCATGACACTAACCAGCACATGTTAGAACCACGTCTGGGAACAGATTTCTGTGAGGGATATATGAGACCTACTCTTGTGGAACTGCAATTCCCGCTGGTTTTAGTTCCTTATTTCTTTTTAAAATGGTTTCATTTTTCAGCCTTAATGTGTTTTCAGTCTCACTATGACCAAATACAATCATTTTTATGCGGTCATCCAAACATACATGAGAAATAAATTAGTCTGCACAGCTGTAGCTAATATAATTTTATCAACAATATAAATGCCAATGGAAATGCGTTGCTACTGTACATTGACCATTACATTGTACACATTACACCGTACACATGATCATTTATTTATGATCATAAATGAGTGACAGTTTATCAACCACAATGCTCAGATGACATTTGTTTCCTATTATTCTCCCATTACATTCTGGAATAGAAGAGTTAGTTTTGCACTGAAAATTTAAAAAAAAAAAAATTCAGCTTTGTAGATTATATTATGACAGGCAATTATTCAGGCAGATACACTTTTAAGATAAGCAATGACAAAAGAATGACATTTATCATTTATATGACAAAGATTAAGCAACAGGCTTACCTGCGATGTAAATAAGAAACAACAAAAATCCACTTGGACAACAAACTGGAATTTTTATGAGAATTTTTCTTATAATAGTTCTTTGAAAATAAATTTGATCAAAGAAAACAAAACACTTACCATATCTGATATAAATACTGGTATAACCATTCAATAAAAGATTAATAAATAAAAGTGTGACCATGTTGGAATTTTCTTTACTGAAGTAAAATTTTCCAATGTCATTTTTCTAACAAATGCAAAGTAATTAAAAGCTATTCCTTAAGAGTAAAATATACTTAGTTCCCAATTGGATAGCTGAAACTGCCATAATTTACTTCAAAATAATTTAGTTTGCCAGTACTTAACTGTTTCCTGTAACATAGCCAACAAATATAAAGATAGCATAACTCGGTGGTTTATTATCACAAAAGTTTGCAAAACTTCACATGGAGGACTAGAGAGGTTGTTTCTGAACTGGGGCAATGAAGAGTGTGAGGGTACTTCAAAAGACTCATGGAAGGGCCAGTATTGTGGCACAGTGGGTTAAGCTACCACTTGCAGCGACAGCATCCCACAAGGGACTGCCAGTACATGTTTTACATGCTCTACTTCTGATGCAGCTCCCCTCTACTGCACCTGGGTAAATAGTGAGTGGTGTACTTGGGTCCCTGTCATCCATATGAGAGATTCAGATGAAGCTCCAGGTCCTGGCCTCAGCCTGGCCCATCAGCTACTGCAGCCATTTGGGGAATGACTCAGTAGATGGAAGCTCTTTCCAGGTCTCTCCCTCTCTCCCTCTGTCAGTCTGCCTTTAAAATAAATAAATCTTTTTATATAAAAAATGATTTTATGAAGAAATTATTCATGGAATTCAAAAGTTTTTATGTTCAAATCACATCTTTAATTCCATTTTCCAAAAACTTTTTGAAGTACCCTCCCATTTTTCTAAAGCCTACTAAGAGAATTAAGTTAACTTAAGTCTCAGTTTGCTTACTTGGATGTAAGAGAAGGAAAAGAGTCGTTAGTTTTGTTTTTGCTTTTGTTTTCCCTGTAGAAAACCTTATCACAGAAGCAGGATGGAGCAAAAAAAAAAAAAAATGGCACTGATCTCCCAGGTCAGGCAAGGTATTTAAGCACCTAAAAGTTAACAGGGGTCGGTACTGTGTATTGGGTAAAGCCGCCACCTATAGTGCCTATATCCCATCTGGGCACCAGTTTGGATCAATTCCTAGATAAAGGGCGAGTGATGGCTCAAGGACTTGGTTCCTTACACCAACCTGGGAGACCTGGAAGAAGCTCTTGGCTCCTGGTTTCGGACTAGCCCAGCTCCAACAACTGTGGCCATTTGAGGAGAGGAGTGAACCAGCATATGTAAGCTCTCTCTCTCTTTCTGAATGTATATATATCTTTGTAAATGCCTTTCAAACAAAATAAATATCTACAAAACAATGGGTGTGGGCACGGCACTGTAGCTTAATGGCCAAAGTCTTCACCTTGCATGCACCTGGATCCCATATGGGCACCAGTTCTAATCCCAACTGCTCCACTTCCATCCAGCTCCCTGCTTGTGGCCTGGGAAAGCAGTGGAGAATGGCCCAAAGCCTTGGGATCCTGCACCAGGGAACCCTGGAAGAGGCTGCTGGCTCCTGGCTTCAGACTGGCGCAACTCTGGCCATTGCTTGGGGAATGAAACAACAGACGATCTTTCTCTCTGTCCCCTCTCCTCTCTGTATATCTGACTTTCCAATAAAAATAAAGCTTTTAAAAAAAAAGGAAGTATATCACACTGATTAGCAACAGTATTGAGCCACATTAAAGAACAACAGTGATTCCAATCTAAGCAGTGTGCTAATAAGCTATGTAAACCTGTGCTAATACATAAGATACTTCGCACCTCAATTTCTTCTTTGATAAAACAAGAATACAAATACTAACTACTATACATTGTGGTAAATGACAATTACCAGGTGTCAGGGAGTAATCTAAGTTTGGGATAAAGAAATAAACAAATTAGAAAACAAGAAGACTACTGAAATTGGAGTTGGTAATTGATGCAACAATAAAAGTGACATTTGGGATACCTGCATCCTATAGCAGAGTACCCGAGATCAAGTTATAGCTCCTACAGCTTCAACCAAATTCTCTAAAGATCATTCTGGGAGGCAGCAGGCAATGCTCAAATGTTTGGGTTCCTGTCACTGATACGGGAGACCTGGGTTGAAAACCTGACTCTTAACTTTGGCCTGGCCCAGCCCTGGCTGTTGCGGGCATCTAAACCAGGAATAAATGTCTGTCTCAATGTTTATCTGATTCTCATGTAAGAAAATAAAACTGAGGAGGGCAAGGGTCAATGACGCAGATCAAGTCACTTGGAATCAATCAACAGCTTGAATGGAGGAGTGTAGTAGTGTGACCAGGACGAAAGCAGGCACCGTGGGGACAGGTACCACGCAAAGTGAGGGTTGAAAAGGCTGTCTGCAACCACCTCATGTATTAGGATTTACAGCAGTGGTCAGGGAGTAGTTTCTGGAAGTCAAAGGGGGAACTGCTGTCAGCTTTGTAGACAACAGACACAATCATGAAGGCAAAAGTAAAAAGTTAAGGGTACTCAGGGCCCGGCGTGGTGGCGCAGTGGTTAAGGTCCTCGCCTTGCATGGCCGGGATCCCATATGGGCGCTGGTTCTAATCCCAGCAGCCCCGCTTCCCATCCAGCTCCCTGCCTGTGGCCTGGGAAAGCAGTCGAGGACGGCCCAAGGCTTTGGGACCCTGCACCCACATGGGAGACCCTAAGAGGCTCCTGGCTTTGGATCGGCATAGTATCGGCCCGTTGCGCTCACTTGGGGAGTGAATCATCAGACAGAAGATCTTCCTCTCTGCCTCTCCTCTCTGTATATCTGCCTTTCCAATAAAAAAATAATAAAAATTAATCTTTAAAAAAAAAAAAGTTAAGGGTACTTAAACAACTCTGCCAATACCGAGTTACAGCATTCATTAGCAAGTGTTCCATAGCTTACCAGTACGCAAATATATGCATGCATGTACACGCAAGGATGGAGCATTGCTAAGACAAATATCATACACTAATACATTTTAAAACTTAGAGATGCCTCAGTAAATTGACAGTAGTCTTTATACATCTCATTCAACTACCTGAAAAAAAGAATGAATTTTTGCAAAACACTTTTTTAAACAATAAAATACACAGGTTTATTTGCTGTCTGTCTACCTTCTGCAGGACATAAATGCCATCATGGCAGGGACTTCTGCCTGCCTCCAGCACTGCTATATTCCTGAGACTAAACCTGGGGAGCACAAAAACGACAGCTGCCAAGCAAAGTGGCCCAATTACTCATGCACCTGCCCTTCAGGTGAACAGATGCTCCTACCTCTAGCAGTAAGTCGCCTTCACAAACATCCACAGAAAAAAACTGAGCTGTGCGGCTCCAGTGTCAGTCAGTGCCATGCAGGTGAACAACAATGTGGGGTTGGGGAGAGGGAGCCTGGTGTTGCAAAGCAATTTAAAAAGTAGAGAAAGGAATGGCAGACAACTATGTATTTATTATTCAACTGTTGAAGGGACATTAAATACAACTAGGAACTCAATCAGTTATAAACTACTAACAAAAAGTAAGGTGGACTCAAAGGTGTACCTCAACTTTACTTTTATGTTCTCCATCTTATCTACCAGAAGGCAGTTATGATGATGATGCACATATCTGAAATAGCATCAGGAAGAGCATAACACCTCCACTTTAGTAATGGGAGACACAATAAAAAGGTGAGTTACTGGAATACTGTAAATAAAGGGAAATGTCACCAGGTGGAAAGTGGCGCCTTTACAAACGCAAACAAAATTAATAAACAGGGGCCACAGGCAGTGAATGAATGAAGGTCCCTCTCATGAAATATGTAACACTTTTTGCTAATATATAAAAAGCTTCAGTATTTGTCTCTACTTTAATGAACAGTATTTTCTGAAGTTTAAAATGAAGGTTTCTAAATGTTATAATGAAATAATGTATTCTAGGTTTCTACAGACTTTGATTCAGTTTCCTCTCACTGCTACAATTAGGTGTCTCAGGACACTAATAACTTTTTCTATTTTTAAGATTTACTCTTTTTTTTTTTTTTTGAAGGCAGATTTTACAGAGAGAAGGAGAGACAGAGAGAGAAATCTTCCATCTGCTAGTTCACTCCACAAATGGCTGAAACGGCCACAGCTGAGCTGATCTGAAATCAAGAGCCAGAGCTTCATCCCACATGCGTGCAGGGGCCCAAAGCCCTGGGCCATCCTCTGCTGCCTTCCAAGGCCACAAACAGACCTAGTCATGAACCCAGGACATGAACATGTGTCCATAAGGAATGCTGGCAACTGCAGGTGAAAGATTAGTCTGTTGAGTCGACCCCAGAACACTAATGACTTTTGCAAAGACCATGGGGCTGACAGAAAAAAAAATCTTCTTGCCCAAGAAAAATTTCTGACTTCATATTCACATAAATCTCTTGCAGAGGGCTGGCTTCTGAAAACTATCTAAATTTCACAAATTACATCATCATACTTTAGAAATCAGTGCTTATTAAGGGTGATATCCCAATAGAGAAGTTACTGCAGGGCAGGAGTTTTCAGTCTAGGCTGGTGAGGGAAAAGAGAAGTCCCCAAAGTCCCTACAATCATTGTTGTATCACAGAAAGTTTAAGAGCACATTAAGTACCCAGAAGTAGAAAGTTTCCCTCTCTAGAGAGTTCACTGGCATCTATCCCTTTTACTCTCCCTTCTGGGGGTCTTTCATCCCTTGCTAGGGCTCTGTGCTTAATCTAAACCTCACTATTAACAACACCAGCACCAACCCAGCTCAGACATCATAGTCAAACCACACAAGTGGATATCAAGAAATTAGGAACAATCAAATACGACACATTCACTCAAAAAAGGGTAAAGCCTGTGATGGTAGGTCTTCTTACCAAGAACTGCATAGTAGAGTCAGCGGGTCAAATCCAGCAAGCAGGAGATGCGGCAGCCATTCCTTATATTTTGTTTGTGCTTTAACTGCATAATTTATAAATTCAGATATATGGCTCCAAGATGTCACAGGGCAACCTTTCTTCAAGAAGTAGCGAAATACTGAAAACTTTTCATATTTCAGGCAATATGCCAAATGAAGTTCATTTAGCTGGGCTCCATATTGCAAAAGAATATTCACGATTCCAAAGGACTCACAGCTCCATTACAAAATAAGGTAAAATAAAATTGAAAAGTTAGACCTTTACACACAAAAAGTTATTCTTATATATTGTTAACAGTTGTTATATACAACAGAATAACAATTGTTGATGGGAGAGATATTTTTTAACATGACTTATATGACAGAGTTGGAAACTTTTACTTTGGAAATTCCCCAGAATGGTTTTCAGTTTTTTAAAGATTTATTTATTTTTATTGCAAAGTCAGATATATATAGAAAGGAGGAGAGACAGAGGAAGATCTTCCATCCAATGATTCACTCTCCAAGCGGCTACAACAGCTGGAGCTAAACCAATCTGAAGCCAGGAGCCCGAAACCCCTTTGGGGTCTCCCATGTGGGTGCAGGGTCCCAAAGCTTTGGGCTGTCTTCGACTGCTTTTCCAGGGCACTGGCGCCAATATGGGATCCCAGTGCTTGCAAGGTGAGAACTTTAGCTGCTAGGCTATCCCACCAAGCCCTTCAGTTTTCAACAGTTTTTAGTAAGTACTCCCCTTACAGCTTAAAGCAGCTGTATTAATTAAATACACAGTTTTAAAAATTATCATTATTAGAAACTCGTATTTTCATATAATTAAATATTTCAATTCTATCGAATACCTACTAAAATAGAGTTAATAAACAATGTGGTCGGTCTCTAAAGGTCTATAATTCATTCCACACATTTCGAAGATACCACATCCCATGTACACATTTACTAATATACTTCATTGATTCTCCAACATGTTTTTTTTAAGTTTAACAATATTTGCTTTATAATTAATTACTCACATAGCAATTATGGAAATTTATAACTTCATAATCTTGTAAAAACTAATAAATGTCTCCTATCTATTATCATGCCATTTGTTCTTGATGGGAAGCATACCACCATTCATATCATTGTTCTAGAATATTATGACCCTATTCAGATGTATCTTGTTCCTCTGGCTAGCGTCAGACACATTAAAGCTGACAATCTATTGCCTGTAGTCTTGCAGTATAAAACATGCAAAGGATATCCTTCTGAATGAGGCATCCACACAGTTACCACTTTAAATTGATCTCAATCACTTTGACCTCATTTAACTAGGCTCACATTATACTGCCTGTAGTTATCTCTTGTAGATTATGCTACAGAAAAGAGAAACTACACAGGGGCTGCTAAACACAACATTGCATCATCACAAATGTCCTACACAATTTTCAAGAAACTAAAAATAGTACAGACACGTGTATATATATGTACAATTTGGAACCTGTCAATCATTCTTCCCTCAAGCACCTGAAACCATCAGTAGCCTAACCACAGATACACTAGCACTTAAAAGCACACATCAGAGGACATATTTCTGCTACAGAATATAAGTGCATGCTATTAACATCCCCCAATTATGCCTTATGAAATCAGATGCTACAGATAGGCACTCCAGCCACTTTTCATTTAAAAAAAGCTACAAAACCAAGAAAAACTTTCCCCCAACTATAGACAAACTGCCTAGGTTGCCTTGTACCTAGGAAAACATTACACTGTTAGGAGAAAAGCAGTAAGTAGCTAGTGGGCATTCTGAGCCTGGTTAATATCAACTCTGTGTTAATTATACTGGCATGCCAGCACAGTTGCTTATTCTCTCTCTCTCTCTCTGTCTGTCTTAAAATATGGGGAAGGTAGGGAATGTTGTATGCTAACCTATCCCCAGGGTGCTGCACATTGCCCAGGGCAGGGGATCTAGGGACAAATTGGAGTGGGAGAGGCCAAGGACAAGTTTGACAGGAAGGAAAGACTTCTGGGCTCTTCCATAAACCAGGCCACTACACTCTTAGGTAGATGAAGGGGCTGAGATGAGGTAGTTTAGAGTGGGGAACCCTCCCACTGATAAGTATGAGAGCCAGGGCTGACGGAAGGAGGCAACACTTGTCAGCGTATGTATGGGCCAGGTTGGGAGCAGGTTAGGCTGAGCTAAACCATAACTTTCACAGTGTGCACGAGAGCCAGATGATGCAGACTGGGATGGGTTAGGCCACAGCAGAGGTTGGCACACACAAAAGCTAGGGCTGGGAGTAGCCTGCTAGGGATTATTAGGGGTCACCCCAACTTAGCCATGGCACCTGCTCGTATGCATGAGGACTGGGTCTGTGGTGGGTGGGGCTAGTCTAGGCCACAGCACCGATCAGTTTATGAGATGTGGTGCTGGTGTGGAACTGACCACACAGCTGCATGTATCAACATGGGCATATGCTCATGCAGGTGACAGACCAAAACTGACCCTACACCAGGTGGCACGCCCAAAAGTTGAATCTGAGGTCACCCCAAATGAGATTTCCAAGGGGACTCCCAGACTACATCACTGGACTCAGACCCTGGCCACACGGAAAATCTCAATATATGTGGTCCAACCTTGGAGTATATGTGTCAGGACTAGGTCTCTTCAGTGTGATGTCTGTGCAGTGGACAGTATGTCAAACTGCACTCAGGGGACATGATGGCCAATTCAGCTAGGCCAGCAGGGAACATTAATTGCCTAGCCAGAGGATGGAAAGCAGAATAGGTTAGACCAATCTCCTGGCCAGGCTTTGCAACTTGTTCCTGGGTCTGTAGATGTACAAAGGCAGACTCTGTCAACCAAGAGTCATAGGGAAGATTTTCTCAACCCTGAACAACAAAACCAACAACTTCTCAAAAGTATTAAAATCACTCAAGTAGTAGCCTTAGAATACTCTTTCCCACATCAGGGTCTCTAAGTTGTCATCAAATGACCATCCCCCATCCCCAGGTGCTGATGTAGTGAGACAACAGGGAGTAGCCCCCTCCCTCGCTACCCTTGTGGACACAGGAGGGGAAAAATGAAGTATTTGTCCCATCCATCTTCCTCCGTACCTGACCCTCTCCACCCTAACTGGAGACCCACATGGGCATGCATCACTCTCAAGTATGCAAACAAAATGTAGAAGAAAATTTAAAATAAAAAAAAATCTTGATCAAAATTTCAATGTAACACCTAGACATTAGACTCATGCTATGAAAAAATTTAAGGGACAAAGCCAAAAGATAAATTATCCTTCTCTAAAGTGTGAGAGAAACACGGACACATAAATTTTCTAAATTAACAAACTTTACACAGCATTTTTTCCAGGCACTATGTTAAATGTGCTACACACAAGATTTCCCCTCCAAGATAGTCCTTGGAGACTCTACCACTATTTCCATTCTGGATGTAAAACTGAAGCTTAGCCAAAAAAGCTAGTAACTGGCAGAAGTGGAATACGACAACACCAGAATCAAACTGTGATTATGACACAGCAAAATCTTTTTTTTCAAATTGCATTTCATTTTATAACAATGTTTCATAGGCTCTGATGTTGCCCCATCCCCTCCCTGTGCCCTCTCCCCATGGTGGATTGCTCCACCTTATTGCAGTATTACAGTTCAAATCCAGTCTTATTTCTTTCATTGCAAGCATGTGCCATGCATAGAATCCAGTATCTTATTGCCCAGCTGAATTCAACAGTTTCTTGGGGAGACAAACCCTGGTCTGAAGACATAGCTGGCAGAATATCATTCCGACCAATTAAAAGCCATGACATAACATCAACAACAGTTTCCAACAGTATGGGGTTACTTAACAGTGTATTGAGTGACTGATATGTTAGACAATGCGAGTTCTTAACCACATCCTGTGACTACTTCATTAACATTTCAGTTATAGTTTGTATACAACTGGCTTCTATCTATCTTAAATTAGCTATAGGATGCTATTCAGCTGTCTCATGTCTATTTTCATTTTAGTATTTAGCAGCTTATTGTGTTGAAGCATAATTTCTACTGAACTTGGCAGTTTTGACACAGCAATTTCTGAAATATCTCTCTTCTAATTAGGAAAACTGAAGACCTCATGAAATAATCAAATTGAAGCATATTTTAAAGGCAAACATGTGTTTCTGTAGGCACACTGCTTAAAACTTTAGCATCAGAAATTATTTGTATAAAAACAACACTCTATGAAAAAGTTTAAGAAATTACAAACTACAAACTAGAAGAGAAAGATAGAATCATCTTAAACAGAATGTTGGTTACATTTTCAAAGTATATCTCAACGTTTCCTTCAACCTCCAAACACACTTTTGAAGTATTTACTCATTAATCGTAAGGAAGCAAATAATACAAAATGCCCCCCAAAAGTCTATAAATACAAGAATGATAGTATATCTATAATAAATATAAGTTCAGCCTATATCTCTGGGTTTTATAAACATTGTAGATATACTGCCCTCTAAGGAACCACAAGGCACATCACCACAGGTAAAATGCCAAAAAGTCTCCACTAAACAAACCTATTTAACACTGTTCAATTTGTGTTTTTCAGAATTATTTAACTACAGAATTCTATACATCTCATTTAATATCTATTAATAAGCTATGAAGTTAGTATTCTACAAAGCATCCACCAGAAAACCAGCTCTAAACTTCTTCCAGTTATTGTACTCACATTGCCTCGTGTTAAAAGAGGAAAGAGTACACTCCTGGAAAGCTCATGAAAAGACCTTGTACTAAAGCATTAAAATATATACCTAAACCATAATTTTCTATGAGAATAAAAGCACAAAATAAATTGGAGAATCACAAAGAGGATTACTGAGAATATCTCTAATGTACACACACATTCCAGCAATGTACGCCAACGGTGGTGTGCTACATGACCTTGATTACTGCATGGCACTGAACAGAGTAGATTCTTATGCTTAGAAAACTTTAGACTAAAATATAAATTACATGGATACATGTGCATACTTCTTCTAACACTTTAATAAATTCTCCCTCAAGTCCTATCAAATTAAAAAATGCCCTTCAAATATGAGATTGAAAAAATAGTCAATCTAGTTGAACTTACATATCAAGAATTAACCATGACATTAAGAGGTAACATTTTATAGTACAGCAAATAGCATCAGATATTAAAAAAAAGGGAAAATGGGCCCGGTGCAGTGGCCTAGTAGCTAAACTTTGAACGCACCAGGATCCCGTATGGGCGCCAGTTCTAATCCCAACAGTCGCGCTTCCCATTCAGCTCCCTGCTGGGAGCTGGGAAAGCAGTAAAGAATGGCTCAAAGCTTTGAGACCCTGCACCCATGTGGGAGAACCAGAAGAGCTCCAGGCTCCTGGCTTCACATTGGAGCAGCACCAGCTGTTGCGGTCACTTGGGGAGTGAATCATTGGATGGAAGATCTTCCTCTCTGTCTCTCCTCCTTTCTATACATATCTGACTTTGCAATAAAAATAAAATAATTTTTTTTAAAAGGGAGAAATTTAACAGTAAAAATGTATAGACCTTATTCAGGGTTGTACATGTTGGACATTTTGTTCTTGGAAATTCAAGAATGTGCAGATAAACAGTAGTCACATAAAAATGGTACAATAAGAGAAAATTCAACATAAAAACAAAATTTAATTATGCAAATACCTTGAATACTGAAAGCTTATTCAATTAAGCAACAGAAGAGTTAACCAATTTGTTAGCTGACACATTCAAAGGCTGTAACTTTCATTGTTAAATTTTCACTTCAATCATTAGCTGAAGATATCAAGTATTGTCAGATATGCAAAAATATGATAACTACAATGCACACAATGAACTCTAAGAAAGTGTGATAACAATGATTAGGATCAATGAGAATGACAAAATGCGGTAAAAAAAAAACTATGATAAGCCTTGTTCAAATCATCTTCAAATTTCTCAACTTCCCTCCCCTTCCCTATTTCAGTGGCAGGAATTTTTTTTTTTATAGTATGTTCTAACTTAAGTTTAATTACTCAACTATGCCCTTGAAAGACTAGCTACAAATCAGTACAGTATTAACCTTTTGGTCCCAAAGCTTAATGCTCACTACTTTTAAAAGAAAATAATGAATACATTTGGCCCATTCACAAGTTCTTACTTGGAAGAAAACAGCTTATATGCCTTTGTGGCAGCCCCCAAAACAGACCTCAATTGTGCTTTGTAGGAAGCTTGGAAGACCAACATTTCCAAGAGGATCAAAAAGCAAAGCTTGCTAGTTCATGTCTGTGACCATGCGTGCCATATTCCTCATCCTTTATTTATGGTTTATAGCAATTTGATCGACCCTGGGCAGATTTTATTCCAAATAATCATGCTTGGATTTGCCAACCTTCTTAAATATACAAATTAATGTCTTAATCCAATGTTATAAGCTTTGAGCCATTAAAAATTTACATATATTATTCTGCACCAATATTTCGTCTTATTCTGGACTTAATCTATTGATATTTTCCCTTGGATTTTGGTTTGGTTTTTTTACTCTCTTTCCACCTTTTTTTCTATGTTCTATGAAAATTGTTTCTATTGGTCCATCTTCATATCAATTTATCTTTCTTTTGTCACTTCTGTTTTGCTAGAGAATTAATAGGTGAGCTTTTTATTTATAATGCTATATTATTTCAGTTATAAAGTTTATTTTGATTCTTTTTGAAGAGTTTTTCTGCTTAGCTGAAAATTCCTACCTTTTTGTTTATTTCATGTGTTTAGCTTCATTAAACGACGTTTATAATATTTGCTTTCAATTATTTGATATTTACAATAGCTGAATCATCTCAGCATTGGCATTTGCTAGCTGTTGTTTTCCTTCCTGTTCAGTCATGTTTTAAAGAGGTTCTTCATTTGTCAAGTCATTTTAGGTCATGTCTTAGACATTGTGAATACCATGCTGCAGAAACCCTTGATCCTATGTAGGTCTTGTTTTAACTCTTATAAAAATACTTTATTTTAGCAACCTAGTTAGATTCACACTGTTTAACCTTCTACTGGGGATCCAACTCAGTTTATTTCTCAAAGTCTTTACTGTGCTACTTTGGGCCTGATGCCATGATTGTACCACGCAGAGTTCACCCTTAGTCTTTTGTTAGCAGTTTGCATTAAGCTTCCAATAATCTCTATGCATCTGAAACTTTGAGTGAGTGAATCCAAAAACATGCAAACTCATACACAGAAGTAGGGAGCCTTCGTCTTCAGTACATAAAAAAGAAATCAACTGTAGAGTTCCTCAGAAGTATGACTCTGGGGGCTGGCATTGTACGTGGTGGGTAACGTGACTACCTGTAATATCAACATCCCACACAGGTACAGTTTGAGTCCTAGCTGCTCTAGTTCTGATCCAGCGCCTGCTAATGCGCCTGGATAAGCAGCAGAATATGGCCTAATGATTGGGTCCCTGAGCCCACATGACAAACAAGGAAGAAGTATCAGGCTCCCGGCTTTGGCCCTGCCTAGCTCCTAAGATTGTTGCCGCCATTTAGGGAGTAAACCCACAAAAAATTGTCTGTGTGTGTGCGTGTAAGTGTCTCCCTCTGTCTCTCTAACTTTGCCTCTCAAATAAATCTTTCCATTAAAAATATAATAAATATATATATATACACACACACACACACACCTTTGGAGTACTTGCAAAAGAAAAAAATTACTTCTTAAGTCATCATTTAAGAATGATGTAAATATTCTGCAAGCAACAGTAAAAGGATCTCTTGTTCACCAGGAATAAAATATATAAAAAACATTTTTGTGGGGCAGAAGTTTGCCCTAAGAGTTAAGGTACTGGCTGAGTGTCCACTTTCCACATTTGTTTGGTAACCAGCCTTGCCTCCTAACTACGGCATTCTGCCTATGAGGATGCTGGGGGCTGAGGTGCTATCCCAAGTAACTGAACTGCCACCCACGGGGAAGCCCTGACTTGAGTTCCCAGTTTCAGCTTACCAGACTCAGTCCCGGCCACTGAGGACATCTGGAGAATGAAGCGGAAAATAGAACAGCAGCTTGCTCATTCTCTGCTTCTCAAACAAACCCCAAAAACTGATTGAGGTAGTAAAAAAAAAAAAAAAAAAGTGTGACAAATGCTACTAAGTACTATTTCTCTCATTAGATCTTTAATTTTGAAAAGAAAGTCCACGTTTCAACCTCATCAGTAACTGATCAATTAATGTTACTGACAAAAAAAAGGGCTGTCTCCAATAATTTTTTTAATACTGTAAAGATTTATTTTTTTATTTCAAAGCAGAGTTACAGCACAATTGGCACAATTGCCTAGTGGCTCAAATCTTCACCTCACACATGCCAGATCCCATATGAGCGCTGGTTCTAATCCCAACTGCTCTACTTCCCATTCAGCTCCCTGCTTGTGGCCTGGGAAAGCAGTAGAGAATGGCCCAAAGCCTTGGGACCCTGTACCCACATGGGAGACCCAGAGGAGGCTCCTGGCTCCTGGCTTCAGATTGGCTCATCTTTGGCCAGTATAGCCACTTGGGGAGTGAACCAGCGGATGGAAGATCTTTTTCTGTTTCTCCTTTTTCCCTGTAAATCTGACTCTCCAATAAAAAAGAGAAGGAAAGAAAGAAAAAAAGAAAAGATAAATCTTTAAAAAAAAAAAAAAGCAGAGTTACAGAGAGTGACAGAGAAGCCAAGGTTGATTTTCTGTCTGCTAGTTCACTCCTTAAATAGCCACAGCAGCCAAAGCTGAGCTGATTTGAAGCCAGGAGCCTCTAAACGGTTCAGGGGCACCAAGGACTTGTACCATCCTCCATTGCCTTCCCAGGCCACTAGCAGCGAACTGGATGGGATACGGGGTCACTGGGACTCAGACTGGTACACATAAAGGATGCTGGCACAAAAGGCACAGGATTAACAATTACTCACTAGTAATCACTCAGAAGCAATTATGCATTTACTCTACTTCATAGAATCAATGCAGATTAGTGAAACAAATATATATCTTATATATGTGTGTATATATATATATATATATTTGGCAGAACATTTTTTTTAAGATTTATTTTGCATTTATTTGAAATCCAGAGTTACACACAAAGGGGGAGAAGCAGAGAGAGAGGTCTTCCATCTAGCTCACGCCCTGAATGGCCAGACCAAACTCCAGAGCCAGGAGTTTCTTTGGTATTTCCACGTGGGTCAAGGGCCCAAGAATATGGGCCATCTACCACTGCTTTCCGAGTCAATTAGCAAGGAGCTTGGTAGGAAATGAAACAGCCAGGACTCAAACCGACACCCCTGTGAGATGTCAGCACTATAGATGGTGGCTTAACCAACTATGTCACAAACACAGGCCCTAAACAAGTGCTTTTAAATTTAATTCTAATTCACCTCAAGAAATGCACTAAATATGTATAATGCAGTTAGTATCCACATGATTAAGTTTAGCTTTTAGGCGCATAGGAAGTTTTACAAATATAAATTTCAAATGATAAATCACCTAAAATATATAGCAACCGACTTGATAAAAATTCTTGGATTATTCTGAAGAACATAGATATCAGAGAATTATTACATTTACTTTAAAACAATGAACATGTTCACTAAAATTATCACACTAAAAATGCAACCCAGAACCAAAGAAAAGAAAACAACCTGACATTCATTTTACTTTTGCTACAGCTTTAATTAAGAAGGCATCTCACTCAAGAGTTTCACTGTTTGTTAGCAGAATAGCACTGACACATACTAAGTTCTGACAAGAAAGTCACTTTCAAATGCATCTCCACAAAGAAATCAAAATTTAGCAAAAAATACATACTCCTTTTGGAAAGCCATGCACATGGGAGAACTGAATCCAAAGACCAGGCACATCTGGGCATCTGGGCTGTAGCCACTGCGGAGAAGCAGCTCTAGGCACTCTTCATGACCTCCAAACACTGCTGAGTACACAGGGCTCACTTTGTCTGGCCCAGTGTCACAAGCCCGGTTAGTGAGTGGTATCAACAAGTCCAAGATTCTACAAATACACACATTCAGGAAGACGTAATGTTTTCATATGCTTATACAGATGTAGGCAACATTTCCACAGTACATACCTTAAGAATCACCCATAAAGGAGGTTTGTTTGTTTCTTATATTTTGAAAGGCAGGGCTTCAGAGAGAGAGGAAAGAAGAGAGACAGAAATCAATCTTTCATACACTGGTTCACTCGCCAAATGTAAGCCAATGGCCAGGACTGGGTCAGCCCTAAACCAGGAACCAGGAAGTCCATCTTACTCTGCCCACATAGATGGCATGAGTTCACTAAGGGCATCTTGTGTTGCCTTCCAGACGCATTAGCAGGAAAATGGACTAGAGGTAAAGCTGCTAGGACTTGAACCAGCACTCTAATTGGGATACCAGTGCTTTTAAGTAAAAGTTTAACCCTCTATGACACGTTGGCCTCTATAGACGTCTTCTGTCTTCAATATACCATCTAGGTACACTAAATTACTACATGCTACATACTTAATTTCAGAATATTACATTTACTGTCGTTTAACAAAAAGGACCTTAAATATATCTGAAACAAACTAAGTAATAGTCTGGTAAGTGAACAGGTAACCTGTTTTTCCTTTTAGTCTATTTTTCAAAGATTTATTATATTTACTTGAACAGCAGAGAGGGAGAGAGAAGGAGCTCTTCCATCTGCTGGTTGTCTTCCTAGACCAAATTCAAGAGCCTGGAACTCCATCCAGCTCACCACGTGGGTGACAAGGGTCTGAGCACTTGGGCAATCATTTGCTGCCTTCCCAGACACATTAGCAGGAAGCAGGATCAGTAGTACAGCAGCCAACTCTTGAAGCCATGCTCTGATACAGTATGCCAGCATGGCAAATGCAGCCTTAACCTGCTGCATCACAATGCTGGAAGAGCTTGCTCTCTCTCTGTCTTCCTCTCCGTATGAACTCCACCTTTCAAGTAAAAACAAATCTATACCACCTAACACCAGTAAGATGGGCCCACATAAAAAAGAACACCAACGACACTTGTTGGCGAGGATATGGGGAAAAGGGACCCCCACTCCAGTGCTGGTGGGGCTGCAGGTTGGTACAGCCTTTATGGAAATCAGCATGGAGAACACTTAAACAACTCAAAATCTGCATACCATATGACCCAGCAATAGCACTCCTAGGAATATATCCAAAACACCTGTTTCACGAGAAACCAACATGCACTCCTATGTTGACAGCAGCAGAATCAGTAATTGCAAAAACATGGAAGCAACCAAAATGCCCATCAACAGAAGATTGGATAAGAAAGCTTCGGTTCATCTACTCCATGGAATACTACTCAGGTATCAAAAAAAAAAAAAAAAAATGCAGTTCTTTGTGGCTAAATGGGCCCAACTGGAAACTATAATGCTAAGGGAAATGAGTGAATCCCAAAAGGTTAGTTACCACATGTTTGCCTTAATTTAACCTATAATTTTTCTTTTTTTGTTTGTTTGTTTGTTGGTTGGTTTTTGAACCTGTCATTGATACTGTCTCAACCCATGTGTTTTGAAAAATTGAACTTGCATTATTTCTAACATATTGTTTACTCAATACTATGTCAATTAATTCCATAACACTGTATATTGATGCTGATGCTTTGTTGGGGCTTTTAACTGACCAGAACTTTACTCTGTTAGCTCTACCCTCAGACCAGAGAAGGTCTCCCCAAGAAGCCGCTGAACTTATCTGGACAATAAGATGCTGGACTCTATGCTAGGTATATGCTTGCAATGAAGGAAGCTCAACTGAACTTGAACTGTGGTTATGCAGCAAGGTGGAGGAATCCACCATGGGGGGAGGGTTAAGGGAGGGGTGGAGGGAATCCCAGTGCCTATAAAACTGCTTCACATAATACAATGTTATTAACAATTAAAAAAACACTTGTTTTCTCATTAAAGTACCAACTAGTTTTATTTTTCCAATTAGTAAGAACTTTTAAAGAGAAACAAGATATGAAAAATAATATTTCCATCAGGAAGAAAACAGAACTTCTATTAAAATATTTCATTGTCTCAAAAGAACATGAGCTCATTAAAATCTGAGCTGGCTGCCAGGAAGAGAAACTTCTAAAAAAAATCATTAAAAGGTCCTTCTTCAATTATTTGTAAACTTACCTCCAGCAGTCAGTGGGAAAAAGTACAATTCTGATCTTTAAAACTAAAAACTTCAGGAATGAAGTAGGCAAGAAAATTCTTTGTGAGAAAGAAAGAGAGAGAGAGAGACAGATGTTTCAACTGCTGGTTCACTCTACAAGTAGTTATATGGCCAGGACTGAGCCAGACAGGACTGAAGTTAGGATACAGCAACTCCATTCGGGTCCTCTATGTGGACAGCTGGGACCCAAATATGTGGGCTATCTACTGCTGCTTCTGCCACACCAGTGGTAGGAAGCTGGATCAGACGTGGACCAGCCTAGACATGACCTGGCACCCATATGGGATGCTAGTATCATAAGGCGCAGCTTTATACACTATGCTACAACGCCAATCCATTACTAAAGACTTTCTATAAGATTTACTTATATTAACTTGAAAAGTAGATTTTACAGTGAAGGCGATACATAGAAAGATATTTTATCTACTGGTTTATTCCCCAAATGGCCACAGTAGCTGGAGCTAAGCCCAGGAACTCTTTCTCTGTCTCCCACATGAGTGCAAAGGAACAAAGACTTGGGCCATTCTCTGCTGTCTTCCCAGGCCATAAACAGGGAACTGGATTGGATGTGAAGCTGCAGGAATATTAACTGGCACCCATATGCATTGCAGGCAGATGATCAGCTCGCAACACCAGCACACTGGTCTCATAACTAAAAACTTTAAGCAGACATTTTAAAAACTTTTCAGTGCCAATTTATGGCAGGCAGCCATATTTTCATAAGCAAAACCTGATTATTGGCTTATAAACCTCATGGAACTCTTCATTTACTTTTGTCTCTGGAAAAATGCCAATAATTTTATGGAAACTTTTTGTTTTGAAATAGAGTAATGGAACCAGAGAAAAGTAGTGGATTTGACTTGAGATAAAAGAGAAATCCAATCAAAGGGCTTAAGGTGGAGAAGACTACTCAGCGCATGTGAAAGGAAAAAAAAAAAAGATTCTACTTCAACAGAGGTCACAAACTCAAAAATCTGCTGGGACAGGTGGCAATGTGAATAAGGTCATCAGACTGCCCAAGGGTCGTGGGGGTAGGGAGGTTAAGTAGAAGACAGCCAGATTACTCTTCTCCAACTCTTACTGCCTTAAATCAGGAAAGCGTGGGAGACAGATTAGAAGCAGATCTGTTCACCATCAGATTGATAGGGAAAATTACACTGGATGATACCTGTAGATAAAATGCCTGGCCCAGATTGACCTCTTAAGCTTTTTTTAATTTTCTGGTTTTAAAGAACTGTTTGAGAGACAGATAGAAAATCCCCATCTACTGGATCACTCCCCAATATGCCCAAAACAGCTAGTAGGGTTAGAAGTTAAAAGTCCAGTCCTATGAGTGGAAGAAGCCAACTACCACAGCCATCAATGGTCTGTGTTAGCAAGAAGCTGGCATGAAAAGCAAGAACCAGTAAAAGAACCCAGGAAATCTAATATAGGAGACAAGCATCCTAACCAGCATCTTAAATGCTGGACCAGATGGCCACCACCATGATTTTCTGTCTTCTAACACTTACTTTGTATGGCCCATTTGTGCAGCAGCATGAATAGGTAACTGCCAGTTGTCCTCATTACAGTAAAGATCAGGATCTGCCCCACTAGACAACAAAAGCTCCACACATGTCGTGTGACCCTCCTGAGCAGCAATAAACAAGGGAGTAGCTTTGTCCAGAGCTTGGCAATTGACATTTGCACCTAGTGAAAACAAAACATTTAATAGATAATCCGCATGTATGTTAAAAAAGTAATAAATATAAAATCCAAAGCAACTACTCAAAAAGGGTTTTATAGCATACTAGCTTTTTCCTCCTCAGTAGGTGTTCTTACATAAATATACTCCTTTTTGATAACTTATTTAAAGTTTTTGCTTTAATGATAGCAAGAAAACAAGTGATTCATGTTTTAGATTCCTTTTTAAACTACAATACTACTTATTTTTAATGAATGCACATTTCATTCTGATCCTTCCTCAAACACCATAAAGTATATAAAATGAGAAAATGCAAGCCATCAAATACAGATAACATTTCTGATCATTATTTTTAAAAATTCTAAAGCCTAAGTTGTGAGAATTTACAGATGATACTCACCAACGTAGACTAAGATTTATCAAAAGAGATTCCATTAGAAGTAACATAACTAGGAGACTAGGCCTTAAAACTAGTCTTTTTCATATCTCTTCCTTCATTGCCGTTACATGATAAAGCACACAATAAAGGAAAAAAGATATTTTTAATAGCTTTCTAAGCAGATGTTCACAAAATCACAAACCTAATGAAGTATTTACAGGACATGAAAATTTGAAAAGTTGAAAATGACCTTGATTTTTTTATAGAAGTTTTGAAACTACAGAACTGTTCAGATTTCTCTCACTGGAGATGACATATTAAATCTGTTAAGTATGGCATTTACTATATGATCAGAAGAATTTTTAAATTTCTTTAGTATGAGAGCACTTCAGAAAGCTTATGAAAAATATAATTAAAGGTAAGTTTATTTGGTGCAAAATAGTTTGATTTCATACTTTTTTCATAATATAAATTTCCCATAAGTAAGGGGAAAATCTCTATAAGGGGAAAAACTATCTCTAATTAAAGGGATATCCCATTAGTGCACACCGAATAAACCAAAGAACTCAGATAGATAAATAATACGGAAAGCACAAATGGTAATTTAAAGAGTTTAATGGAATCCTGGACAATTCCAAATAAACTAGACAAAATCTTGACTTATTAAGAGGACCTGCTTTCATCTTCATAAAGAATTCAACAGCATTATTGAGAAAAGACTAACTCAACAAAGAAATTTCTTTTCCATTTGAGAATTTCTAAACATCAAAAATAAGAAATCAGTCAAAACAAACTACATAATCCAATACAATTAGAGCCATTTTAAGGAGTTAAAAGCATATATTTACAACACAAACATACCTAAATGCCTTTCAAGGTGCTATTCCCAGTACATCAGATTAAAAGAAAATTTTTAAAAGACCAAAAAAAAAAAAAAAAGGTGCCTAGAACTCCAGATGACAGGAGACAGGTTGGCTGACACAAAAATAGAGCCAATAAGGTCAAGATTAGCCTATTAGCCTATTTTATTCAAATATTACTTTAACACTAATAATTGGAACATACTGGGGCTGAAAGTCATCAACTGAACTAGGCTAGTCCTCAGTATGACATAACAGATGAAGGAAAATCACAAGTCAGAAAGAATGCCTGTTCCAAGTCCAAATTCTGCAAGGAAATAATTCTTCTGGCACTTCAACAGTTAGGGCCTTGCATTCTTAGCCTAAAAAATAACACATCTGAAGAAACTATTTTTGGAGATGCCTCTCAAACATAAGATCTGAGCACTCATTGCTGCCAAAAAAAATCTTGAAGAGAGCACTTAATAAGTGTTTATTGCTTTCACTTCCTATTTCGTTTTAAGTATCTGGAGGTTGATAAAGAGAAAGCATAAATAAGAAAACATGTGCCCAGATGTCTAAGTACACTTTGTCTTGCCTGTCTGGAAATAGTTCCTGACAGCAAACACATTTGTCTTTTCCTTCATCTTCACTATACACGCTTTGTCAGGTTAGGACTATGACAGCATACACAGAGCAGAAGAGGAATTTAAAGTCCTTGCATAATTGCATTTCTGGCCACAAAAATATACAAAATAAGAATGCGACCATGGCACTGTCTTCTCTGGTATCCAGAACATGCAGTGGGTATCACTGAGCAATCTTCAGTCAGCTTTATGTACCCATTAACCACAATATTAAGTGGAAACATGCTTTGAAACAAAACTAAATAATAGCTTAACTATCAAAACCTATAACAAAAGGCTATATATGCAAAACAACCATCTAATAAATTATCTTAAAACAATCATGCACCCTAGGGAGTTCAAACAGCTCACATTCCTATAGAAAACACAGTTTCCTCATTCAACTTGCCAATAAATCTCCTTTAGTGCCAGGTTGTTAGATTCCAATTCGGATACCTACTGACTGGCAATGAATTGTGAGAATAAACACATAATAACCAAATTATAAATCAACTTGTATTTACTCTTAATTACAACGTCTAAAAATCATAAATTTCACAATCATATTTAAAAAGTATTCTTCCCTAAGAATCTCAACAGCGCAAAAGCTAATGGATTAATCTTACCCGATGAAATAAGTATGCTCAAGCTCTCTAGCTTGCCATACTGAGCGGCCACAAACAAAGGTGTGATTCCAAAGTCATCCTGGCACTCCTGGCTTGCTCCTTTCTTAAGCAGCAATTTTATTATCTCAGCATTTCCCTAAGGCAAAGATTCATATTTTAAATAAGAGAATAGAAAGAAAATAGAAGACCTGGTTTTTCTTTCTTTTTTTTTTTAATTTTAATCCACTCTACATTCACAAGTTTAATTTTCAACGAATCAAAATATTCAACAAGTATTTAAAATGCCACAGGACCACATTTCCACTGGAGTACATGCACGAGCTAAAAACAACAATCCTGTAATATACCTCTTAGTTTATTCTATATTAGTTGCCAGAAGGAATATGATATTTGTCTTTTGAGGGAAGGTCTTTTTTTTCTTACTATGCTTTGTCTTTGCTTTTTCTTTTCCTCTCATTAAAGGTAAACTTGAAAACTAAAAACAAAATAAAGCAGACTGGGAGGAAAGGAAAGGGCAAAGTAGATTATCCTATACCTCTCACTAACCCATTAAACATGAACAGATGAAACACATATCTCTAGGAATCCTAGTCCTTACAAAATTCTGCAAAATTAGCTTAATAACCAAGGACTAAGGAGCTATCCAAATTTCTAAACATACTGTTCTAAATAAAGTAGGACACTGTTCTTTGTTGATTTATATCCCACATACTACAATGGCTTCTTAACTATACTATCAACACTTGAGAATTTAGATAATCCCTATAGCCCAAAGCTACTACAGCTACTACAGCAGTTAGCTTATTCAGATTGATCATTAGCATTTAGACTGCCTTTTCAGTATTACACTAACCATCATAAATCACAGGCAAGCGGGAAGCAAAACCAGTACAGTGCTGTCATTTTAAAAGGGTAAAACACACAATTTACATGGAAATGGAATAATAAATTCAGAGCTTACCTGAAAAGAAGCCTGATGCAAAGAGTTCCATCCACACATAGAATGGGATCCATTAACATTTGCTCCATGTCGAAGTAACAGCTTTAATGTATCTATCTGTCCATTTTCAACAGCTGCAATATAGCAGTCAGAAAAATTATTGTCAGCAAAGCAGCATGTCTGTAGGACTGAACATTTCATTGATATCCTCACCACTTCTTCACATCAGAACTCACAATACTGTGATCATTAGGAACAGTTCATCACAATTGTCTCAGTCCAGACCCATTAACAGAAACCTACCACTACCTGTCCACTGGAAAACTATTTTCAGTAGTAAAAGTAACAGAGGAAATGGAAGCAAGAAACAAACATTCATTCTCTCTTATGATGCAGACACACGGTTCTGGTTTACTGAGATACAATTTGGAGAGAGACAGGATGCACAGTTAAGAAGCAGCAATAACAGCTTGATAAAGAGAATAAAAGATTGCTACCATTATCACTTGATCAAAAGTGACATGAGTCACAAACAAAGCAAAAATGCAAATTTTTATACCTCAGATAATTCTTCTCATCATAAACAATAACTATTGTTAAAATGATGCCCTGGGTCCAGCGTGGTAGCCTAGTGGCTAAAGTCCTCACCTTGCATGCACCGGGATCCCATATGGGCACCGGTTTATATCCAGGCTTCACTTCACTTCCAGCTCTCTGCTTGTGGCCTGGGAAAGCAATACAGGACCCTGCACCCATATGGGAGACCCAGAAGAAGCTCCTGGCTCCTGGCTTCAGACCGGTTCAGCTCCAGCCATGTGGCTACTTGGGGAGTGAAGCAGCAGATCTTCTATTGTTTCCCCAGGCCATAAGCAGAGAGCTGGATGAGAAGTGGAGCAGCTGGGAGACAAACTGGCACCCATTTGGGATTCTAATACTTCCAAAGTCACTGTGCCAGGCCCTAGTAGTTCTATTTTGAATAGTCTTGCCTAACTTATAAATTAAACCTTGTTAGAGGTGTTTCTGTTTAGGAAGAAACAATGTCTACAGGGTTCAGCATTATCTGTTCCTTCAGGCATCCACTGGAAAAAGTACCTAGCATGGATGAGGAAATATATAAAAAAGGACACACACATGCACACAACACATTGGAAATAAAGTATATTATGAATGCTATTAAATGACTGCTATAAATGGTAACCTTGGAGAAAGAATAGTGTCTGTTAAGATACGGGTAAGAAATTTTGGATTCATAGTCTTGGGTACCAAAAAAGAGGTTTTAAAACTTTCTATTTTAATTACAACTGTTTTGTTATTCAGTATCTCTGACTATACTAGAAGGTACAATATGGAAATCAAGAACACTCATTCATAAAATTAGAAAGGCACCAGACATTTGAACAATGGGTCACACTTGAAAATGTTAACAAAGATCAAACAAAAAAAGATAAATCCTTAAAAATTTAAAACAAAAATGAAAAGTATACTCACTATTAAAGAAAACATGCCGGGCCCGGCGCGGTGGCGCAAGTGGTTAAAGGTCCTCGCCTTGCACGCCCGGGATCCCATATGGGCGCTGGTTCTAATCCCGGCAGCCCCGCTTCCCTTCCAGCTCCCTGCCTGTGGCCTGGGAAAGCAGTCGAGGACAGCCCAAAGCTTTGGGAACCTGCACCCGTGTGGGAGACCCGGAAGAGGCTCCTGGCTTCGGATCGGCATAGTATCGGCCCGTTGCGCTCACTTGGGGAGTGAATCATCGGACGGAAGATCTTCCTCTCTGTCTCTCCTCTCTGTATATCTGCCTTTCCAATGAAAAAATAATAAAAATAAATCTTTAAAGAAAACATGCCATCAACACTCTATTAATCCAATACATTGAATTTACATAAATACTTATTTCCCCATCAAGGACTCCCAGAAGTTCTTTAATTGAAAGTTCTCTTACCCTGAGGGGCTTCAGAAATGTAACCAATGGCTGTGATAGCACCACTGAGGTAGAAGTTCAATATAACTTGTTTTACTACTAAGTGGATTCTGAAGCGAATTCCTCATGCTTGGAATGGCAAGATTGGAGGCAATTCAGAAAACCTGAATTATAAAAACCACTAGAGCAGGACACTCGGAGCATGCCCCATATCGGAGACCTGAGATGGGTGGGAGGCTGGGTGGGACTTCTCCCTTTATCCCAGATACAGAAAAAGAAAAAATAATGTGGAAACAATAGTCTTACTCACTTTCCTGTAGCCCTTGACTCTCTGTGTCCTAATCAACTATGTAAAGATTGCCAAAACAAAGTAATTTCAATTTCAAAAAATATATTCAGCAACATTATAGGTGAAACTAAATTTTCTATAGTCAATCTAATCTTGGATGGCAGTCATGACAGAAAACAAAGAAAATTTCAGATCCAATTTAAACATTTAAATAATTTAAATCAGTGATTGCTGACCAAAAAATACTACGGCCAGATTCCAAATTATTTCCCAGCTATTGGCAATCGCTTAGTTTGCCTGGTACCTAAGCAATTGCTAAAATTGCTAGAAGAAAAGCAGCCAAAGTTGGCAGGCATTCTAGATCTGGCTAATGCCAAATTTGGGTTAACTACACCAGTGTAACAACATAGTTGTCTATTTTTTTTTTTTAATAGATGGGGAAGGCAGAGAACACCCGGCTGG
Source organism: Ochotona curzoniae (assembly GCF_017591425.1). NCBI lineage: Eukaryota > Metazoa > Chordata > Mammalia > Lagomorpha > Ochotonidae > Ochotona > Ochotona curzoniae. The sequence goes on from NW_024466599.1 coordinate 68,509,787, forward strand.
GAAACGCCATCCTGTCCCCCAAATGGAGAGGGTCACGGATTGCCTTGGGAACACACTGAAGTGGCAGCAGCAGAGGGCAAGTTTGACAGGGGAACAATGATTTCTGGGGGCTTCCAAGTACCCAGCCATGCACTTGCAGGTAGGTACGAGAGATGAGATGGAGTGGTTTAAACGGGGACAGAGGGAATGTCTGGGTTAGGCCAAGGCACCTACCTGCCGATGTGGAAGACCTGGGTTGGACCAAATAGTATTGCCATTGGCTGCTGGCACACACAAAAGCTGGGGCTGGGAGGCATGCTTGGATGGGATAGGTCACAGTACCCACTCATGAGTGTCAGAGCAGGTGGTGCTCCACACCACCTACCAAAACATGAAAGAACCGGATCTGAGGGCAGATTCTGTAGGGGACTAGTGGGCTAGCCTCTGTGGGGCTCTCCTCTGGTTAGTGTGCTGGGGTTAGTGATGGGTAGAGCCAGGCTGAACCACCTGACAGGAACAAACCTAACACAGGAGTTGGGACTGGGAGGAGGCTGTCCAGGCTGGACCAGGTTGCAGCACCTGCTGGCACATGCAAAGGATAGGACAGAGGGCAGACCATGTCAAGCAGGGCTACTGCACCAGCTGGCACAAATAAGATCCTGGACATGGTAGGGACGTTTGGGGAACTCCTTGCTAGGCCATAGCTTCCACTAAGGAGCATATTATTGGGTTGGAGCCTAGCTAGGCCAGGCCAGGTTGCAGTACTTGTAAGCATTTGTATAGGCCAGGTCCGGGGGTGGGCCAAGCTGGGCCAGATTGCAGCACCCACTGCCACACATGAGAGCCAGGACAGGATGTGGGCCACGCTCAGCTAGGCAAGGTTACAATGCCTACCAGTCAGAGTTGAGACTGTGGGTGGCCCATGGCAGTCTGTCAAAGCACCCGCCAGCAAGCACCAGCTACAGTGCTGAGAATGGGCCTGGTAAGAGAACTTTGGGAACTCCCCTGGCAAGCTATAGCTCCCACTGGGGAGTGTGAGAATCAGGGATGGGGAAGACCAGGGTGGGCAAGGCTGAGCACCCATCAGCATGCATGCAGGCTGGGTTTGGAGGTGGGCAAGATGGGGCTATGCTCCAGCACCTGTTGATACTCACAAGAGACAGAATGCCTGTGGGACAGGACAGGCTAGACCCCCAAACCCTAGAGTTCACATGAGAGCTGGGTCTGGGGGTGGGCTAGGCTGGGCTAAGCTATAGCACCTACCAGCAAAGAACTAAAATGGGTGTGGGCCATTTGGATTATCCCTTAGCACCCGTAGGCACTCATGATATTTGGGGCTGGGAGCTGGCCTGGTAGGGGAACTTGGAGAAATCCCCTGCTAGGCTACAGCTCCCATTGGTGAGCACAAGAGCCAGGGCTTAAGGCAGGCCAAGCCAGGCTGGGCTGTAGCACCCACTGACATATGTATGAGCCAGGTCTACATCATTCCACAGCACACACTGGCACAACTGAGAGCCAGGATGAGGCACCAGCCAGGTTAGGTTGGACCACAATACCTGCCAATTGACATGAGGGCTGAGGGTAGGCCAGGCTGGGCTAGGCTGCTGTACCAGCTGGTGAGAGCTGGGACTGGGCATGGGCTGGGCTGAGCCAGGCTATAGTACCTGCTGGCAAATGCTGAGACTGGGATCAGGCCAACTCAGACTGGGGACATCATTTGCTGGTATGTGTTAAGACATGGGGCTGGGCACAGGTCTGGTAGGGAAATTTCAAGGATTCCCTTGCTGGGCTGCTGTTTCCACTAGTGAGCATGAAAGCTGGGACTAGGGGTGAGCTGGTCTGGGTTAGGCTACCACACCTCTATTGTGCAAAGAGTCAGAATTAGAGCGGGCTGGCCAGGTTATGTCACAGCATCCACTGAGAAGTATGGGACTACGTACAAGTAATGTCAGGCTGGACTAAAGTGCCCCCTGACTAGCACAAGATCCAGGGCTGGGAGCAAGCCTGGTCTGGAAACTGTGGGTACTCCTCTGCTAGGCTGCAGCTTATAGTGGTGGACTGGGCTGGGCAAAGCAGCAGCACCCATGGGCATGCATGTGGGTTGGTCTGGGAGTGGTGTGGGCTAAGCTAAACCACAGAATCCATGTATGTGCACAAGATCCAGATGGGTTACAGGATGAACCAGACTATACCACAGCACATGCTACACATGCAAAAACCAGGGCTAAAAGCAAACCTGTTGGGGGGTAACTGGAGGCCGCAGCACTGAATGGTGTGTGTACATAAAGACCAGGCCTTTGGTGAGCTGGGCTAGCTAGTCTAAGTCGCAGCACCCCGTTTGCATGAGAGATGGGGTCAGAGACAGAACTGACCAGGCAACTGCATCCACCAGTATGTGCATTGCCTCATGGAGGTAACAGCCTAAATCTGACCCTGTTCTATCTGGTGCACACAACAATTAAGTCTGAGGTCACCCCAGGTGAAGTTTCTTAGGAGACTCCACAAAGAGATGGCTGGACTCAAACCCCAGCCACAGGGAAAGTCATAATATGTAAGGTCCAATACCCAGATGCACATGGGGACCTAATGGCCAGCTCATCTAAGCCAGCACAAGATACTGAGTGTCTCATCAGAGGATAGAAAGCAGAACAGGTTGGACCACTGCCCTAGCTAAGTTGTGCAACACATTCCTGTGTCTACGGATGCACCAAGGTGGATGATTATGAGCCAACAGATGAAAGGATTTTCTCAATCCTGGTGCAACAAAGCTAAAGACATCTCAAAACCACTAAAACTACTCAAGTAATATTCTTGGAATATTCTTCCCTGCATCAATCTCAAAGGTGCCATCAACTGACCATCCTTCCTCCATCCCCAAGTGCTGCTGTGGTTTGACAGAAAGGGGTGGCTCTCTCCTCTTCCCTCCCTGTAGACACAGAAGAAAAAGAGAGATAGAGAGAGAGAGAGACATTTGTCTCACCCACTTTTCTCCATATCTCAACTCTCCCCACCCTGATTAGAGACCCATGGGGACATGCATCCCTCTCAAACATGTAAACAATATTAAAAGGAAAAAGAAAAAAAAAACAGAGAGAAAAACAAATTAGCATGACTGGCCTTGTAGTGTTGCATGTTAAGCTGCCATCTATAATGCTAGCATCCCATATGAATGCTGGCTTGAATCCCAGTTGATATCCCTGCAATCCAGCTCCCTGTTAATTGTCTGGAAAAGGCAGCAGAAGATGGTCCAAGTGATTGGGTCCTGGAACCACATGGGAGAGATCTGAAAGATGTTTCTGGGTCCTGGCTCTGGTCTGGCTGTTGCAGCCACCTGCAGAATTAACCAGCAGATGAAAAATTTCTCTTTCCCAAATAAATAGATTAATCTTAAAAAAAAAGATTACCATGTTAATAACAATGATATATGAAGCACACTGTAAAGGTAAATTTGCTTTCCACAAATTAGAATGACCTTCTAAAGTTGAAGAAAAAAAATTGTTTTGACCATTTAATACAGTACAGAAGTCAGACAGAAAAATTGTTTTTGCTTTTAACATCATACATACATTAAGACATCGTATTTCTAATGAAAACATTTCCCAATGGCAAAAACTTAGACCTATCTATGAGTAAATAAATGGGATTTTGCAGCTTTTGACATCTTTTTCAAAATAAATTAATAAATAACAGAAACGATGGTTAGAAAAATGTACCTAGAGCTTAGATTTACTACCTACCCACATCCCTACTTTAGAAGAAGCTGTTTTTACATAACAATTTGGAGCCACCAAATTGAGGAATGGGAGAGGTTACAACTGTGCTTAAGGATTGGCTTCCTTGTCTACGGCCATACCACCCTGAATGCGCCTGATCTCGTCTGATCTAGGATTGGCTTCCAAAAGGGCAGGCATTTTACACGTTTTCTCAATCCTACCAAGAAAATGAAGTATAAAAGCACACTGAGAAAAAACCCAGCACCTAAAACAGACCATATAGTCCTCTTCAGAGAACAGAGTCAGTGACTTAGATTTTCTCCACACAGTAGGGACTCCAGCTCTATAAGATTAGTGGGAACATAGGTGAGAGAAGGAAAATGAGAGCAAAGAATCAGAAAAGTGCTCCTGCTTGACAGCTTTTGAAACAGAAATATGATAAATCTGTCAGTGACAGCAAACTCATGCCAACCAAATCTGTAATGTTAATAGGAATGGCCCATGTAAGATATTTTACAATGGATTCTGTGTAGAAACATGACTTACTTACCCTTTCTTTCCTATCTGAAAAGAGCTTCCTCCTTTCAGGTGCTTTACCTGTGTCCTAGCTCTCACTTGCACATCTTTTTGTTTGTTACTTTTTTGAGCTTTCTCTTTATATTGTCTCAAGATTTTGTCATCATTCCTTCACTATTAGGTTCTGCTGTTCAACCTACAAATTAATGTATCTTATCCTTTAAAAAAAAGTTAGAACAAGTATTTCATGACTCCTCTTACCAACATGCTAATTTTTTTCTCCCTTTTCTTATTCCTCTAAACATTACTCTTAAAAACAAAGACTTGTGTTATTTATCTGAAAGGAACAGGGGGAAAGGGAGACAATGAAAGAGGAGGATCTTTCAGTCATTTATTTACTGCTCAAAAGGCCACAATGGCCAGAGCTGGGCCAGGTCAAAGCCAGGAGCTTCTTTCTCCCAAGTTTCCCACAGGGGTGTCCGGCCTAAGCACTCAGTGCATCTTCTAATGTTCCCCAGGTGCATTAGCAGGGAACTAGATAGGAACTGGGGCAGCTGGGCTAGAACCGGCACCTACATGAAACACCAGTGCTGCAAGCAGTGGCTTAACTTACAGGGCCATAGCACTGATACAAGATTTTCCTTCTTCAGTTTACAATGATCCCATTTTCACATATTCATTCAACAAATATCTAGTGAGTACCTACTATGTACCAGGCAATACTTTAGATATTAGAGACACAGAAATGAATGAGAGACAAAACAAATCCTGCCTACGTGCATTCTACATATCAATGCCACTGTCGTAACTCGCTAGGAGCTTCTCCACTGACAATCATTAGTAATTTCTGAGTTATCAGCTCCCATGGCCTTTTTTGCCAGCCTCCCATCTCTTACACTGTTCCTACTGTCATTGACATTAATTTCCCCATATTTCTTTAATACCAACTTTCTTCAGTATTAAATAGCTGCAGTTCTAACAACTCACTTTCTCTTTACTTTTTCTATTAATTTCAAAACTATGACAATTTATCAAAATTTTGTCTTCAAGCCTTACCTTTTATTCCCTTTATTCTCAGTGAATGTGCTAAATTCTGAAGCTACAGTTTTCAGTTTTTTGCAAATATGTTTTCCTTTCTTAATCTTTCCCTCATTGAAAACTATAAAACATTGAAATCTTTAAACATTGAAAACTATAAAATACTACCAAGAACAATAAAGATCTAAAATACAGCAGGCTACACCAAAGGAAGATCCACTACTGTAAAAACACAAATTTGTCACAAAATCATGTAAGTTTACATGTTAGCCTAATCAGAACACCTACAGGTGTTATAAAGATTCTTTTCATAATTAGAGGGGAAAACTGATTCATACACATGGGAATGCGAAGTACCAGGTAAAGCCAAAATAATCAGGTATCAAGACTCACAAAGCTAGAATGGTTAAAATAACATGGTATCAGCAGAGAATAGATAAAATGACCAAAGAAATATAAGTGAAATTCCAGAAACATGCCACTTCCATTCCCCTAAAATGGTCACCATTATGTCAAAGATGAAAAATTAAACTGAGTCATAAAAGGGCAGTTTCTTTCAAAAAGTAGTGTTGGGTCAATCAAAAAATCTGCACAGAAAAAAATAATTCTTGACCTCTGTCCCCAATACCATAACTAATAATCAATTCCAGATATACTGGGATCAAAATCTGAATAATAGAGCTTCTAGGAAAAAAAAAAAGAAAAAGAAAAATACCCATGACCTGAGCTCAGAGGAGAAAAATACTTAATCATGAAAAACAGTGATAAATTAGACTGTGTAAAAATCAAGAACTCTTGGAAATCAATAAAAATGGATTCCTTATCCATTAAGTATGCCTACACACTCTCTCCAAACTAAACAGGCATCAGAATTACACTTCTGCCTCAGACCGTGGAACGGGTATGAAATTCACCATCAGTCCACAAGCAATCATCAGACTGGACAGGATATATAAAAACTTTTTATTTGAGCATTAAATAACAGAAGACTGGCTCCCAAGAGAAGGGAAACGTCTGACACAAGAACTGTAACAGCCCCACCTCTTTGCCTGGGTACATTTTCTGATTATATTAACCAAGACTAAAGTTGTGGGGAAAGTACTACAAGCAGATGAAGTACAGATGGTAGTTCAAGAAGAACACCTAAGTTCATTAAACTGAAGTTTTATGAAGTTAAAAACTTGAATAAATCTCCAGAGAAGAGAACTGTGCAGAGGGAAGATCTCAGTATGGAAATTCCCCCCAACAAACTTCAGTAAAAGTCTGGGATGTCCATGTGCTAGGCAGGACTAAACATATCCCAGAATGGAATACAGATGATTAGAGGGCACACAGTACTCAAGCACAAAGGAACTTTTGGAGCTTTAGCCTCATTAATGGTAAAACCACATTATGCCTTGTTAACACCCGAGGCACACCGCTAAGGCACCCAAATGGCAGGGCTCTGGGGGAAGGTCCACATTAAAATAAAGTCTACTCTAGACTTCCTCTGAGTTTAAAACAAACCTTGACAAGATCAGATACTGGAAGGTGGTTTGCTTGTTTGTTTGTTTAAGATTTATTTATTTTTATTGCAAAGTCAGATATACAGAGAAGGAGACATAGAGAGGAAGATCTTCTGTCCCCTGGTTCACTCTCCAAGTGGCCCCAACGGCCAGAGCTGAGCCAATCCGAAGCCAGGAGCCTCTTCTGGAAATTCCAAGCAAGTGCAGAATCCCGAAGCTTTGGGGCATCCTGGACTGCTTTCCCAGGCCACCAGCAGGGAGCTGGATGGAAAGTGGAGCATCTGAGATTAGAACCAGAGCCCATATGGGATTCTGGCACATGCAAGGTGAGGACTTTAGCCACTAGGCTACCGTGCCAGGCCAAGATACTAGGATTTTATTCCACCAAATTAGACAGGTTTAGGAAACACATTAAGCTCTCCACAGATCACTTTTTTTTTTTTTACAGATTTTTTCGTTGTTGTTGTTATTACTGCAAAATCTGATATGAAGAGAGGAGACAGAGAGGAAGATCTTCCGTCTGTTGAATCATTCCCCAAGTGGCCACAAACAATTGGCTGCAATGGCCAGGGCTGCACCAATGAACAAAACCAGATCACTTTTAACAAAGTATAAACCCAAACCTGAGCCAATTTGAGGTGAAAAATCAACAAATTGTCTGCCTTTTAAACAAGAAATCAACACTGTTTCAGAGGGAGATAACAGAATTCAACTCTCTATAACACAGTAGCCACAACGTTCATTCTACTAGAAAACAACACTTAGAAACGAACTCCCAAGATGGCCCAGATGTTGGACAGAACAGGTAAACTCAAGCACCTGTTGGAGTCGGAATGTGTCTCACCATGTTCATGTGTTAGAAACATAATTGATACAAGTAGTGATTAGGTCATTAGAGGACTGCTGTCAATGGTGGATTCATGTTACTGTGGGAGTTTGTTGGCTACTGTGAGTGAATTTGCTCTAAAAATTGGTTCCATTATCTCCATACCTCTCATACTCACTCTTTCCTGCTCTTTTTCCTTCCGTGATGTGGATTATGCAACACAGAGCCTGACTGCTATCATAGTTTCAGACTTACAAATCTTTTATAAACTATACAGCCTCAGGTTCCAATGTTCTCCATATATAGTCAGGTTATGTTCCCAAAAGCCACTGGAGGGGGCCCAGCAAAGTAGCCTAGTGGCTAAAGTTCCAAACAGTGATCACTGTTTAATACAGCATTTATTAAAGGATAAGTCAAGGTCTTTCTTACATGTAAATTATCCTACTGAACACTTTCAAAAAACGCTTAATGTTGTGATGCGTTCTAGGGAATTGCAACAGTTAAGTACTCTACCAACTGCAAATCACAATGAGGTTAATTTCCGAATCTTAAGCTTTCTCATTTTAAAGGTCGGATTTTGAAAGCAATTCTAAGAAATGTCACAGTCAGTAAGGTTATAAGGAACAAATTAACCAGACTGTGCAACTACTTAAGTTAGAGCAGCAAGCTGGCAATTTCTGAAAGTCTCAGATATCACCTATGGATTCTATTAGGACATATGAAATATATATATGAATTTTAAACCGTGTCTATACTTTTTTGAATTCTGCATGTACTTTATTCTCTATTATGCACTTCATTTGTTCCTACAATTCTATAGAAAAATAATTACATTGTATATCCAGTTTATGCCAAACATTTTCCTTACTTTTATGAAGTGAAAAGCCATTTATCAGCTGCAGTATTTTGCTGGTCCTGGGGTTATACTGACATCTGGTGGCACTAGAAAAGAAACTCCAATGCAATGACGAGAAATTGCTAACTTATTTGGTAACCTTAAGCTTACAATTTTCCAATACTTTATGTCAATGACAGAATCATTCGAGCACCATCATTACTCCAGTTGGAGACAAACATATTTGCAATCTTTACTCTGTCAACATCACTGGCAAGAACACTGAATCTTCCATTCTTTCAGGAATGTCTGGCCTTGGCAAAAAGCAGCAGTAGAAGGCCCAAATGTTTTGTTGTTGTTGTTGTTGTTGTTGTTGTTTTTGGCCATTGACACCCACTTGAGAGACCAGATAAAATTTCTAGCTCCTGCCTTCAGCCTGGCCCAACGTTGGGTATTGTGATCATCTGACAGTGAACCAACAGAAAAATCTCATTCTCTATCTCTCTCTCTCTCACTGCAACACTTTCAATAAATAAATCCCTAAAAGTAAAAGTAAATTTTGCAATAAAAATATTAGAAAGTGAGGTTATCCCATACAAGACAGATACACCCTTAATAAATTTAGCTAGTTTCCTATAAATATGTTTTGGCCTGGGCTTCTTGCAGTGGCCTAGTGGTAAAAGTCCTCGCCTTGAATGTGCCAGGATCCCATATGAGCGCCGGTTCTAGTCCCAGTGGCCCCACTTTCATCCAGCTCCCTGCTTGTGGCCTGGGAAAGCAGTCGAGGACGGCACAAACATTTGGGACCCTACACCTGCATGGGAGACCCGGAAAGAAGTTCTTGGCTCCTGGCTTCAGATCGGCACAGCAATGGCCACTGCGGTCGCTTAGGAAGTGAATCATCGGATGGAAGATCTTTCTCTCTGTCCTCCTCTCTGTATATCAGACTTTTCAATAAAAATAAATAAATCTTTTTTAAAAATGTGTTTTGGTGTCTAGCCTTTATTCTGAAATGTGTTATTTCACTTAGAAACACTTACGCTAAATCTTTAATGAAAAGTTATTTCTTATAAATTCCCTCATGTCTTCTCAGTGGTTAAGAATCTTAAAGATGCAGACTGACAGGCAAAATCATGGCCTGATGGTCAAAACTCATTCTGTTAGGAATGTAACAAAAAGGTTGTGGGGACTATTCAATCTAATTTAAATATCACTGACAATCCACAAGGTTTTTAACATATCACAAAAAACCTAATGACCAAACTACACATCAGCACCCAAGTTCAGAAAAATGCATCTTTCAATCACATGTAAGTATCAGAAGACAAAAATTTAAAATTCCACTATTTTGCTATATATTATTTTTCTTTGCTTCTCCCATGCAGAAAAAGTTCAGAGAAATGACTTAAGTAACAAATCTCTAGATCTGTATTTTCTTCTAGCATTAAATTCTAGAACCTTCAGAAATTATTCAAATATATGAAAGCATTCATTTAGCAGAATTCTCATAGGAGAAACCTCTGTAAACAATGGCTGTGTCCTTCACTGGAACACCAGGTTTCTGATGATAAACCCCAGGGGGGCAGGAGTTCTAAATCAAAAAATTGGATCCCTGCCACCTATGGGAGGAACTAAGATAACTCCATGACAGAGTTCCTCAAGCCTGATTTTGGCCTGGCCCACTGTCACAAGCATTCAGGGAATCAAACAGCAGATGGCAGTCTACTTCCTTTCTCTGAATGTGCGCGTGTGTACATGCACGCTCCTCAGATTTTGCTTTAAAGATGACCTAAAACTCAGAGCTCTGTCTCCTTGCCTCTCTGTAACTCAGTGAAAAACATTAAAAAATATAGATAAAAGTAAACATGGGAAATAAAATTAACACCTTTTAAATGCAAAGTAAACATGGAAAAATCAAATTAACACCTTTAAATGCAACTTTTAGTGAATTCCATATTTTTCTTTTGTTCCTAGAAACTCGAATCAGTATTTTCAAGAGCCTATCCTAACGTAAAAAAGCTGATTCTTAAAAAAAAAAAAAAAGCTTCTGTTACAAACTCTACAGAAGATGAAAAATTCTAATGCAGTTCAAAATTCTAATGCTAACTCTACAAAGTCTAATCAATACATACTAAGATACATGAATATGAAACCTCAAATCCTCAACACGTCAAAGCAATCTCCTGATCAACATCCATGAAGGTAGTAGTGAAAAGCAGGTGATGGGTTTTACTTTCATTCTGGAATCTTCCAGCAAAGTCAGAGTTAAAGGATATGATACGTGAACTACAATATGACACATTCTACAGTTAAATATTGAAATAGGCAGTATCATGAAACACTGTTTATAAAAAAACTTTGTTCTGATTAAACGTTACTGCTCTGTTTAATATTGAAGGTTATATAGAATATGAAGAATAAAAATTGAAAAATAATTGCCCAAAAGTCTAAAGTTCATGCTGTACAGTTTCTGCACATATTTTTCTATCAACTTACATGAAGTTGCATTTGAGTCTCCAATTTCTCTCTTACAAATGAAGAAGAAAATCTATATTTCCTAAATGATACACTGGATTTTCACATAGAATCAATTATATTATAAAAAAAATATTTTTGGGCCCGGCGCAGTGGCACAGTGGTTAAGGTCCTCGCCTTGCACACCCAGGATCCCATATGGGCACCGGTTCTAATCTCGGCAGCCCCTCTTTCCTTCCAGCTCCCTGCCTGTGGCCCGGGAAAGCAGTCGAGGACGGCCCAAAGCTTTGGGACCCTGCACCCGCGTGGGAGACCTGGAGGAGGCTCCTGGCTTCGGATCGGCATAGCATTGGCCGTTGCGGCTCACTTGGGGAGTGAATCATTGGACTGAAGATCTTCCTCTCTGTCTCTCCTCTCTGTATATCCTCCTTTCCAATAAAAAAATAATAAAAATAAATCTTTAAAAAAAGATATTTTTAATTTCCAAATAAGTTTTACAAACTTACCCTTAGAATATTTACTATTCACGCACACAGGGAGCATGGCGGGGAGAGAAAGCAAGGACAAGGAAAAGATCTAACGGACTAGACTTCTTTTGAAAACATTAAACTATTAGCAAAAAGATGTTCAACAATATCAATTTTCACATAGAAAGAGAAGGAGATGCTTCCAGATTTTTACTTTCTCTTATTGGTCTCTCATTTTGAAAGAAACATAGTATTTGTGTGCAAAAGAGTACTACAGGTAGCTCAAGGAGTACTACACTACCTCATCACTAAGTCAAATTACTCTTTGAATAATCCAATTCAAAACATAGGACAGTAAATTTGTTGCCAAAGAAACTAAATAAAACTAAATAAAATAAATAATAAATAAGTGATTTAAATCTATTGTCGATTTATATTATCTTAGCAGCTTTTCATTAACACAAAAAAACTGCAAGTTAACTATATCCTGAAATATAAACCACTCTATTTCTACTTATCTCCAAATACTCTTAAGTAGGCACAATACCAAACTTCATAGTGAGGTCATATTTCAAAACCGTGAACTACAAGACCAAAACAGTATTTCTCAAAAATCACAGGTAATATTAATGTTCCTTGAGGTATTCCTAAGTCTAGCATAAAGGAAAATGCTCAAATAAATTTCAAAGTGCTGGGATGAAATTAAATAAGCTTTATTTTATGAAAGGTCTTCTGAAAGACTTTCATCCTTTCATTCAATGAGCAAGTTCAACTGAATATCTACAATATACCAGGAACTGATCTATATATTGGAGTTATAGCAGCACACAAGAGAAATAAAATCCTTGCTCTCCTGACATTCTTTCTAGTGGAGAAGAACAGTCAATAAATAAAGGAGAAAATAAATAATTGCAATCTGGAATAAAAATTATCAAAACACTAAAATAGGATACCACAAAGAGAGCAGAGGATACTTCAAACTATTCATATATGCTAAGTTACATGGCTAACATTTTCAAGTTTTTCTACAATGGGAATATAACACATCGTGTTGCCAAATATATATAACTACGAAACTTTTACAAAATGGATATCTATTTAACAGTTCACTGAATCAGTTCAGGAATGCCATTCTGTTCCAAAACATAGCCAACACCATGATCAAGGTTCAAAGACTGTCTTTAAATCCAGTCTATTATAGTTTCCTGATTTGTAAAAGTGACAGTAACAATAGAACACATCTCATGGATCACATTGAAGAGCAAATGATCTAATTCATTTAAAACACTCAAAACAGGGTTTAGTAAATATAGCCTCTGCTCAAAAATTAATACTTTTACTATTGGTAAAATAATCTCGTATAATCTGTCCTTTACCATCCAAGGAAGCTGTCCTAAAATTCTGAACTCCTCTATCTTTTATAGAACTACATTTCTTTTTTTATTTCTCTATATAGAAAATTCCTTGGACACAGCAATTAGAACAAAGACTGCACAAAGTGAGGCAGCAATAAATACTTACTGTATAGTTTGTACAGAATATCCACAATGGGGTAAATGTGGAAATCAGAGGAAAAAACAATAGAAAAAAAGCAAAAAATTCACTAAGAAACCCAAAGCATATTATACCAAAGCTTCCATAAAACACTGAGAAAATTAAACTTGTCACATGCTCAAAGTACATTTATAAAATAACATCCCCAGGAATAGGTCATATTCTACCTGGTAAAATATGCTAAGATATCCTGTCATTTATGTGGTATTCCTTCCAGAAATGCATATTGTAAACCTAGGAAGCAGCATCAGACACACCCAAACCGAATAACATTTAAGAAAATAAACAACCTGAATATTAAAATCGTAAGAAGGCACTCTGTCTATAACTTAATATGGATAAATATAAAGAAAATGAAAAAGTAAAATGGTAAAAGAACAAAATTAAGACTGGAAAGTATATGATAATTCTTCGTGTTGCTACTAAAACTACTCCAGGGATCAGCATTGTGATAAGGTAGATTCGGCCACAGCCTCGTGCTCACTTCGGCATCACACATACTAAAATTGGAATGATGCAGAGAAGATTAGCACGGCCACAGCCTCAGATCCCATACGGGCACCTATCTGAGTCTCTGCTGCTCCATTTCTGACCAGCTCCCTGCTAATGCACCCAGGAAAGCGTGGAGGGCAGCCCAACTCCTGGGACACCTGCACCTCTGAGGGAGACCCAGATGAAGCTCCAGTTCCTGGCTTCCACCTGGTCCAGGCCCAGCTGCTATGGCTATCTGTGGAATAAACCAGCAAACAGAAAAGATCTCTCTCTCTCTCTAAATATATATATATTTACATATATATATATCAAATTCCATCACTATTACTCTGTAGTCATTCTACCATTCAAAAAAAATTTTTTTTAAGTTAACTTGTTAAATAAAATGAACTTTGCTGTATATATTATACACTTTTTAAATAAATTTTTTTAAGTTCATAAGAAAAAAGTACCTTCAGAGACATCTCATTTTATCTCAGGCAAATAACAAGGATGGCATAGATACTATTACTCTCATCCTCACATTAGAAGTAAAGAAAAACTGGGGAACAGGCATTTTGGCACAGCAGGCTAAGCTATTACCTGTAATACCAGCATCCCATACGCTCGCTGGTTCAATACCAGCTGTTCCACTTCACATCCAGCTCCCCACTAATGCTCCAGGGAAACCAGCACAAGATGGTCCAGTGCTTGGGCCCCTGTACCCTCATGGAAGAAGTTTAAGGTTCTTATCTTCAGTCTGGTACAGTACCAGCCTTTGAGGCCATTTGGGGAAAGAACCAATATCTCTCTATATGCCTTCCTCTCTAAGCCATTACCTCTGCTTCCAAATCAACAACAACAACAAAAAAAGAGGAAACTGAATCACACAATAAGTATATGAAGACACAAATTACACGTGGCAAGATCAAAATTGTATTTCTGATATACTGGTTTGATTTCAAAGATTTTATCCTCCTAATTATCTCATGTTCTACTAAGCACTCTGAGACAAAACATTCAGGAAAGAAAACATGATCAGAGACAGAAGGAAAAAAAAAAGAATCACTGGAATAGTGCCATTTACAAATTGATCTTTGACCTTAGGGAATTAAAAAAACAGAATCCATAACTGAAGACATCTAAATAGTGAACTGGAGCCAGTATGGAGACATAGCAAACTGGTCTTCCTCCTGCGGTGGTGCAGGCATCCTGTATGGGCAACAGTTTGAGTCCCAGCTGCTCACTTCCAATCCAGCTCCGTTTATGGCCTAGAAAAGCAACAGAGGAGGTCCCAGGCCTGTGGGGCCTGCAACCACGTGAGAGACCAAGAAGCAGTTCACAGCTCCCAGCGTGAGATCAGCCCAGCTCCGGCCATCAAAGCCATTTGGAGAGTGAATCAACAGATGTTAAGATCTCTCTCTCTCTTCCTTTCACTCTGTAACTCCGACTTTCAAGTAGAACAAATAAATCTTTAAAATAAATGGATAGTGATTTAAGCAAGCAGAAAACTGACATTCAGAGATTAGCTGATGATTTCCTTCATTATACCTTTCTAATATCTTAACGCCAAGAAAAAGAAAATACAAGCATATTCACAAGTAACCTTGTAACTACCATGGCAACAAACAGAATTTGTAACTTTAAGTAAACAATGAAGTCCCAGATACTATCTCTTGAGGGTAGAAAACAAGAGGTAATCATTAGAAATATTTTAGTCTCAGAATAAAAAAAAGTGGTGGTGTAATTTTTGCTTAAAGAACACATAGTAAATAAAACAACTCGAAGAACAATTAAATCACATGTGTGCCACAAAAAGCATACATTACCTAAAAACAATGGTGTAGTTTCTTCTAAAGTGGTTGCATTGGGATCTGCCCCAGCTTCTAAAAGAACCTGCACAATCTTCCAGTGTCCTTGACTGGCAGCAAGATGCAATGCACAGGAGCCCTCAAAAGTCTTTGCTTCAAGGTAGTTTTCAGACGAATCTATGAAAAAATACAAACCACTCAACTAGAAGATTTTACAGCAATTTCTTGGGCTTAAAAAGCAAACATTATAGGTGAGTGCCCTGAGCAACAGCTAAGATGATACCAGAGACACCCACATATTTTCCTGGAGTCACAGCCCATAGTGGGGTGCCTAGGTTTGAGTACCAGATTTCCTCACATTCCTGGCATCCATCTAATGTGTACCCTGGAAGGAAGTAGGTAATGGCTACAGCAATTGGTTCCCTGGCACCTACATAGGAGACCTGCTCTGAGTGCCAGGATCCTGGCTTCAGCCTGGCTCAGACCCGACTACTGCAGCATTTGGGGATTAAACCAATGGACAGATGTCCCTTTCCCCATTTATATAAATAAAAAACTTTAAACTACAGGGCCAAGCGCAGTAACCTAGTAACTAAAGTCCTTGCCTTACATGCACTGGGATCCCATATGGGCGCTGGTTCTAATCCTAGCATCCCCTCTTCCCATCCAGCTCCCTGCTTGTAGCCTGGGAAAGCAGTAAAGTAAGACCCAAAGCCTTGGGATCCTGCACCTGCCTGAGAGACCTGGAAGAGGCTCCTGGCTCTTGGCTTCGAGTCAGCTCAGCTCTGGCCACTGCGGCCACTTGGGAAGTGAACCAGCAAATGGAAGATCTTTCTCTCTGACTCTCCTCCTCTCTGTATATCTGACTTTGCAATAAAAATAAATAAAT
Source organism: Ochotona curzoniae (assembly GCF_017591425.1). NCBI lineage: Eukaryota > Metazoa > Chordata > Mammalia > Lagomorpha > Ochotonidae > Ochotona > Ochotona curzoniae. Next base: position 68,525,866 of record NW_024466599.1, read on the forward strand.
CTTTTTTTAAAAAAATTACAAGAAAGCAAATGCCCCAAGAGAAATTTAACGAAATAGCAAAACAAAAAGAATTTACAGGGAAAGCTCATAGTTTAAAATTCTCTACAAAAATTTTTAAAGTCTTAGGTATCCCAGTGTCAACAATCCTTTGATTTTGCTTGTTTGTTTTGAGAGCCATAGACAGAAAGCAGCACAGAAGGAGTGACCAAACTGGCATATTCCACAAACAGGCACAGCTTCCAGTCTGGGCTGGGTAGGGGCTGGGCCAGAAGGCCAAAGCTGAGATCAGAAACACAGGTCAGGTCTCCCATGTGGGTGACAGAGACATAACTACCGGAGCCACCAGTGCGCCTCCCAGTGTCTGCATTAATCAGGCACCAGAGCCAGGAATTAAACTTAAGAACTTGGACAGGAGGTTTAGGAATCTTAACCACTAGGCTAAACACGAGCTTTAGCCATTTGGTATTATTACCACACAAATCCTCCCTAAATTGCTCTTATTTTCAGAAACTGAAAGGTACCATAAAACCAACATCTGAGAAGATACAAGACTGAAGATATGTCTAAGTAATATCTATTAAAATATGAGTAAATTTGATTTTTAACTTCCATAAGGGAAATGCTTCATCTCTAGTATGACTTTCTGGCACTCAACTAATAACATAAATGCAATTTTACAAACTTCTTTATAACTTTGAACAGGATAAAACATGTTCCAAAGAAACCAAACCGGGTGAGCATGCTGATATAACAGGGTAATCCTCTGTATACAACACCAGCATCCATTTGGGCATCAGTTTGAGACCCAGCTGCTCCCCTTCAATCCAGTCTCCAAATTATGACCTGAGAAGGCAGTGGAGGCTGGTCCAAGTTTTTGCACCCCTGCACCCACATGGGAGACCTAGAAAGAAGCTCCTGATTCTAAGCTTCAATGGGCTTAGCTCCAGCCATTGCAGCCGCTGTGAAGTGAACCAGCAGATGGAATACCTCCTTCTGTTGATCCTTCTCTCTGTAAAATATCCCTCCAATAAAAATAAATCTTTAAAAAAAAAACTGCTACACAGAATTCATAAGGAATTTATGACTTACAGAAAGCATCTTACAAAATACACAACTTTCTGGCAATATTAAAATTACCATTAACATGTGCTTTAAATTTTTTTTAAAACTCCAGAGTAAAAGACAATATTGAAATCAATCTTTCTTAACTTTGCTACCCAAACAGTAAATTCTAAGCTCTTATTAGGACAGCCCCTAAGGTAAATTGTAAAGACAGGCCTGGTTGAATACAGAAATAAATAAAACAAACAAAAAAACTTTTAAAAAAAATTACTTTCTTAAGAAAACAGAATTAAAACTAATGCTCTTGACTGAAATAGTCACCTATTGTAATTAATTCCTATCATTGCAACTTATGGATAAAACATGCAGCCCATATATAATAATTAAACAGTAACACTGTACAAATAGTTTTTATAAGTCTCAAGGTTTTATAAGCATATACAACCAAGTAAGACAGCCATATTTTAAAAGTGCAAATCACAGAAACAACATTTCAGAGATAAGTCAGAGATTGATCTATATTTAAATTAGTTTTTCAAATTACTCAGAGATTGGTCAAACATGACCTTAAGCTTATGAATTAACTTCATAGGTTATTAGGTAAAAACGATATGAAAATCTAGGATTGAGACATCTGTACTCCCATTTTCATTGCTGCACTGTGAATAACAGGCAAAAAATTAACAATTAAACCATTACATCAGGCCCCAGATATATTTCTGTATAAAAATACAAAAGCTCCAAGATGGGATTTATGCAATAAAGGAATTCTAAATGTTTAAAAGGACAGTTATATTTATTTTGATTGTATAACACTGTATACATACAGTGATAAACACTGAAATACCACATAGTATCCATAATTGTATATGATTTTTAAAAACTAGGAATGAAGGGCCCGGTGCGGTGGCGCAGTGGTTAAGGTCCTCGCCTTGCACGCCATGGGATCCCATATGGGCGCTGATTCTAATCCCAGCAGCCCCGCTTCCCATCCAGCTCCCTGCCTGTGGCCCAGGAAAGCAGTAGAGGACGGCCCAAGGCTTTGGGACCCTGCACCCATGTGGGAGACCCGGAGGACGCTCCTGGCTTCGGATAGGCATAGCATCAGCCATTGCGCTCACTTGGGGAGTGAATCATCGGATGGAAGATCTTCCTCTCTGTCTCTCCTCTCTGTATATCAACCTTTCCAATAAAAACAAAAAATAAATCTTTAAAAAAAAACTAGGAATGAAAAGATGTATAGATAATTGACACAGAGATGATTCAAAGTGGGAAATCTCAGTACTATAAAGATGTTAATTATTCCCAAAAGAATTAATAAGCAATATAATTCTAATCAAAATGCCAGTAGAGCTACTTGTTGATTTTATATTTACCAACTAAAGTAATGATGGTAGACTAAATAACAAAGAATTTGGAAAAACAGACAAGTATTGAAAAGAAACTTACACTTACTATGTATTAACCATGTCTTTAACTTAGAAAAAAGGGTAAAAATAATACGTTATTAGTATAAAGGCAGGATTAAGGTGTCTATCAGGAAGTGGAAGATTCAACAGAACCAGCAGGAAGCTAAGAGAGAAAACAGAAAGTAGGAGACACATTATAGACGACAAGGTCACAGGATGTTTAAGACTCATAGTAACTTATCTTTGATCACGTAAGAAACACTATGGGGGATAATGCTGTGACACAACAGGCTAATCCTCTACCTTAAAGTGCCAGCATCCCATACAGGTGCAGTTTGTGTCTTGGCTGCTCCATTTCCCATCCAGCTCCCTGCTTGTAGCCTGGGAAAGCAGTCAAGTATGGCCCAATGTCTTGGGGCCCTGCACCCATGTGGGAGACCTAGGAGGAGGTTCCTGGCTCCTGGCTTCAAGATCGGCACAGCACTGACTATTGAAGTCACTTGGGGAGTGAATCATCTGACGGAATATCCCCCTCTCTGTCTCTCCTCCTCTCTGTATATCTGACTTTGCAATAGAAATAAATAAATCTTAAAAAAAAAAAAAAGAAAAGTGGAGCCGCCCAGACACAAACCAGTGCCCATATGGGATGCCACTACTTGGAGGTAGAGAATTAACCAAGTGAACCAACATGCTGGCCCCGAAAAATGATTTTATAACAAAACTATAAGACTGTAGATAAGACTGGTATATAAATACCAGTCTCTAGTTGTACAACTGGTTCTGAAACCACTGTACACGTGTACTAACACACAAACAAATGGTTGGTAGATCTGAGAGTAAGATTTCTTCTTGCAACAAAAGAAACTAAGGTTCTTATGGGAATGACTGATTGGGCTAGGAAATACATGAAATACACAAAGTGAGCCTGAAGCATGCAGAGGTCCAGGAAGTAAAAAGTGTTCAAGCAACAATAAACGAGGGTCATGCCAAAAAGATACAGGAACTAATCTGAAAGAATACTCAATTGCAAAAGCAATTTGAGAAACAATATAAATAATCCCACACTGAATTACAACTTAAAAGTATAAAATATATGTCCTTCAGTTCGTGCAGATATAAATGACTCAATAAATAAATGAGAGACGCAGTAAATCTCCCATACAGACAAATTCCAAATAATTTATGCACAAACTCCCTCCTCAAAAAGCAGGCTACTCTTAGTGATTTGAATACATACCCACCTTAGAAAAAGGACAAAAACCTTTCATCTCTTAACAATAATGTAAATAAAAGGCATTTCTCACTCAGAATGAGAAATACTCAATTTACTTTTGACTTGAGATCTTGAAAGATTTTTACCTATGGAAAGAAAAGATACATTACAGCGAACTTTAAAGCCACTGAACTGGGAAGATCACATTTGGAGTTATAAGACTGAGGTAACAAAACCTTTATCTGACCGTCATAATTTCAATTACATTTTGGGAAAATTAAACTCTCAAAAGCTGAGGTTCTGTAACAGTAACACAAAGCTAAATGGGGTTCAATAGAATTATGTACATCATTTCAATTTTTACAAAATACTTCTACAGATATATGTTACAACTAGAAATTTGATGAAATCTCCAAAATATTTCAAGAATTCCAGCACCTTATATAAACTGATTTGAGGACTCCGCTGATAGTCTTTTTAAAGCTGAAGTAGGTTTTCCCAAAGGCACTGCATTTGGTACTGGACCATCAATCACCACCCTCTCACTTTCCTTCTTTCCAGTCCACTACTCTATACTTCCTGCTTTTAACATCTTAATCTCTTTATTCTAAACAGAGGGCAAAGTGATTTCTGCTTCTCGTCCAGTTTTTGCAACTTTCAATGGTATTAAAGAGCATTAGAGACTTCCTTGATAAACATGAAGAGTACTTCTGGTTGTTTATAGCAACCTGTCAGTTCCTTCTTGGCTACATTTGAAGACTGGGGCCATCTCAGTGGGACCAATGCCAACCACGGACACCTGTGCAGCAGTGATAAGCTTTGGCTTTAATACCCAGTTAGTAACACCACACCCAACACTTGCTGACACAGAGTGTCTTATGCTTATGAACAACCTTCTTCATTACTTGCTCTTTTCTGCAAGCCCTCAACAGATTGTTAGAAAAAAAATATATAGGTTAAACATGAACATAGAAACTTCACTTCAACAATTGAGCAGGAACTTAACAAGGCCAAACAGATCCATGATGTGCTAATCACAGGGGTGATGTCAATTTCACACATCTGACATATTAAATCGTTTATATATATATGTATATATATATATAATCTATATCATACTACATTTTATTTAAGAATTCTGAGAAAAAAATATGAAATAATTTCCACACACAATGAATTCTACATATGCAAAATCCTTAAATCAGACAATCCATAAATACAGTCAAGATACAGGGAAGAAATCAGGAGAAGAAAAAGCTGGATGGCAGTACAAAGAAATCAGACATCAATTTTTAAAAATGCAAAAAACTTTCTAGTGAATCTGAAACACATGGGACAGCAGAGAATTAGTAACAAGAATACACAAGGAACTCTTCAAAGATGAAGCAACGTTAGCTCCCAAGGCTTTAGCACATCCTCCTCTGTTTCCTTATGTTGTGGCTTTTAGATATCATAACTCAGCAATGCCTGAAAGACTAACAACTCAGTTATGACATTTACAAAAGCCATTACAGGGGCTGCCACCATGGCACAACACACTAACCCTCCACCTGTGGTGCTGGCATCTCATATGAATGTCAATTCAGGTCCCTGCTGCTTCACTTCCAATCCAGCTCCCTGCCAAGGGCCTGGACAAGTAGAGGAGGACAGCCCAAGATCTTGGAGCCCTGCACCTATATGGGAATCTCACAGGAAGCTCCTGGATCCTAGCTTCAAAGTAGCTTAGCTCTGGCCATTACAGCCATTTGAGGAGTGAACCAGCAGCTGGAAGATCTCTCTTTCTTAGTATATACGTATATAGATCTTTTTAAAAGATTTATTTATTTTTATTGAAAAGGCAGATATACAGAGAGAAGAGACAGAAGGGAAGATCGTCTGTCCACTGATTCACTCCACAAGTGGCCACAATAGCCAGAGCTGAGCTGACCTGAAGCCAGGAGCCAGGCGCTTCTTCTGGGCCTCCCACACACACGTGCAGTGTCCCAAGGCTTTGGGCCATCCTCTACTGCTTTCCCAGGACACAAGCAGGGAGCTGGATGGGAAGCAGGGACGCTGGGACACGAACTGATGCCCATATGGGATCCTGGCACATGCAAGGCAAGGACTTAAGCCACTAGGCTACTGCACTGAGCCCCCATATAACTGACTTTCAAGTAAAATAAAAAAGAGCTAACGCAATTTAAGTCTCTACTTTGATTAAAATAACTTCGTTCATAATCAAGACAGTCTTGACTCATTAAGTATATAATTCAGCAATATCTATCGGTATTTTAACTTGGTATATATACAGGATGGCTAAATCCAGCCTGATTTTTAGGGGATTTTTTTCAGGGTTTTTTTGGTTTTCTGAGAGGCAGAGAGAGCAACAGAGAGAAAAAGAGCTCTCATCCACTGGTTCACTCCAAAGGTCCACATGACTGGACCTAGGCCAAGGCCAAACCTGGAAGTCAAGCCACACAGGTAGCTGAAGCACTGTCATCAGCACTGCAGGAAGCTGCAAGCGGGAGCCAGAGGCAGTCACTGAACCCAGGTACTATGATGTGGATGGGACACAAGTGTCTGAACCACCAAGCACCATGCCCACTCCTGTTATGGTTAATGACCTGGCCTGGATTTCTAAGATGGATTCTTTAAAAAAAAAAAAAAAAAGATTTATTTATTTTTATTGCAAAGGCAGATATTCAGAGAGGAGGAAAGATAAAGAGGGGGATATTCCATTCAATGATTCACGCCCCTAGCAACTGTAATGGCCGGTGCTGCGCCGATCTGAAGCCAGGAGCCAGGAAACTCCTCCCAAGTCTCCCACGCAGGTGCAAGGTCCCAAGGCTTTGGGCCAACCTTGACTGCTTTCCCAGGCCACAAGCAGGGAGCTGGATGGGAAATGGAGCTGCCAGATTAGAACCAGCACCATATGGGATCCTGGCACGTTCAAGGCGAGGACTTCAGCTTCTAGGCCATGGCGCCAGATCCCTAAGACCGATTCTAAAGCATTGTTTCTGAGTGTACCAATAAGGATATTTAACAAAGAAATTAGCAGATGAATCAGGAGACTGAATAATAATTACCCGTCCTCATGAAATGTGAACCAGCACCCATGCAATCATTTAGGCTCAGACAGAACAGGAAGATGGAAGGAGAATTCTCTCTTCTTGAATTAGAATATTCTTCTATTCCTGGGCATTAAAACAACAAAATACTTCTTCACTCCATATCAGAATGCCTGGGTCTGCTTCCCATTTCCCTTCCTTCCGGTGCAAACTCTGGGAGGCAATAGGCTCAAGCACTTGGGTTCCTGGCAATCATGTGGGAAAACAAAATTGAGCTCTATCTGGCATCAGCCTGGGCCAGCTCTGCTGTGTGGGAATCTGGGGAATGGGCCATCAGATGAGACTTCTTTCTGTCTCTCAAATTAAAAAGTAGTAAGTAAGTAAATAAATAAAAATTAACTATATACTTAAAAATCTACTTCAATTAATATTAGACACACTGTATGATTGCAGGAGAGGGCTTTAGAATTAGAGAGAAATGCATTCAAATCAAAATAATTTATTCACAATCCTTGTCAAGTCAGCTTTTCTCAGCTTTGACCCTTTCACCAAAGAAATGAGAATAAAACTACCCCTAACGTTAGCTTTGTATGTAACAGACAAGTCTGTGCATCCAATATTTGGCCCAATGACTGCTAATAGAGCAGCACTCAATCACCCTTAGTTTTCTTCCTAATCTTTCCAACAATGACCCTTCACTCAGCAGTGTGTTGGCTAATGTTTAACTAACTCTGAGAGGGAAACAGCCCAGTCTGTAGAACTGATATGCAGTACCTACTGACTTGCCTAGCCTACCAAGGCCAATCCCAAGATGCAAGGGTGAAGCAACTCCACACAGTTCCAAAGAGACCTACAACAGCATACTAATGCTCCCTTTGCCATCACAGTTTTATTTTCTCCAAAAGCCACTTCCGTAAATTTTTTTCTTTAATTGTTTAGGCATTTATGTCTCTCCTAACAAAAATAGAAGCAATATGGAAGGCAGGTATTTTGTACACGCTCTACAGAATCCTCAGAAAATATATAACCCAAATAACTAGGAAACTGGCAAGAATTTTAAAAGACTAATTCAAACAAAACAGCCACATCTTCAGTTTTAGTAGCCTACCTTTTGTTTGGAAATGGAAGTAAAGATAAACATGATCAACAACCCCTATGTGATGGGACAGTCAGGGGTCAGGAGCAGGGAGGTTGGCCGTAGCACTCTTGACATCAAGTTAAGCAACCACTTGAAATGATGTAGGCATCCTATTAATGTGGACTGGAGTTCCAGGTGCTCCACTCCAATCTAACTTCCTGCTAATATGCAAGGGAAAGCAGCAGAAGATGGTGCAAAGACCTAGGACCTGCCACCCACATGAGAGATGCAGATGGAGTGCCTGGGACCTGGCCAGTCCAGCTTAGCGCCAGCTGTTACGGGCATATGGGAGTGATACATTGGACACAAGACCTTTTTCCTTCTCTAACATTGCCTTTCAAATAAATAAATCTATCTTTAAAAAATACTACATAATTTAAATTGTAACTGTAAAGCAATTTTGCTATATCCTCTGGCTCAGTTAATAAAAATAGGCTTGAGCTTGCTTAGTGATGTAGCAGGTAAAGCTGCTACCTGAAACACTGGCATGATATATGGGGGTCCAGTTCAAGCCTCAAGTGCTCCACTTTCAATCCATCTCCCTGCCAATATGCCTGGGGAACCAGCAAAAGATGGCCCAAGTCCTTGGGACCCTGCCACCTACACGGAAGACCAGAACAAGCTCTTGGTCCTTGGCTTCCAATCAGTCCAGATCCAGCCATTGCAGCCTTTGGGGAGTGAATCAGCAGATGGAATATCTCTCTGACTTTCCACGCTCTCTCTGTAAATTCTTTCAAATAAATGAGTAAATCCTAAAAAACTGTATAAAATTTAAAAAAAAAAAATTTTTAAAAAAAGCATGCTAGGCACATATGACTAGGACAGGGAGTTGGAAAGGAATAAATGAGCTGAGACACTTTCCCACTCCACTCCCTTGTATGACAATTTAGTGCACCCACTTTCTCATGATGCATCTGCATTGCATCCAAGCCTGGGAAGGAACAGATGCCAGGATGACCATGTAGAAATTAGACTCCAGGGGCTAGGGCTGTAGCATACTAGGTAAAGTCTTAGCCTGCAATGTCAGCACCCCATGTAGGTTCCAGTTCAAGTTCCAGCTGCTCCACTTCCAGTCCAGTTCCCTAGTAACAGCCTAGGAGAAGAAGCAGAAGATGGCCCACATACTTGGGTTCCCACCACCTCTTTAGGAGCCCTGGAGTAAGCTCATGGCTTTGGCCTAGCCCAGCCATTTTTGATTTTTGGGAATGAACCTGCAAAAGGAAGCTCCCAATGGCACAAGTGTGCGTTCTCTCTCTCTCTTCCTTCAGTGTTACATCTGAGTGCGCACTCCCTCTATCTCATTCTTTCAAATAAGCAAATAACTTATTTTCTAAAAAAAAAAGTTCAACTCTACACAAAGATGCCATAAAATTTCCAAAAAACCTTAAGCACATGAAGACTTGCTCAAGCTCTACCCAATTTGTACATTCAGTTAAAGAACCACGTCTACCCCACAAAGGGAGGGTAGAGACTTCTTGTCAGTTACTGTGCCCCTGTCCCAGCATCTCCCCTTTTCGTTGTGAAATACCTATCCTCAAATGGTAGGTATTTCTTGCTAGATGTGAATTTATTTTCTGTATCACAGTATTTATGCCTCTGTTTTGAATTCTCATCTCATGTGGAAGCAGGAATTTTCAATAAACCAGAAAACACAGTCCCATAATACAAGAATTTCCATATAAAGGACAATGGCATCAGATTCCCTCCAAGTTCCTGGTATGTCAGGAAGAACAGGTTATCAAACATGTTAACCCTATTCTGACCTGATTGATTCCAAACCCCTCCAAGCAGAACTTGCCTTGTCAGCACTTCTGTACATCTGCTGCCTCCTATCTAAACCAATAACCTTTCCCCAACATGCTGTCGTTCTCAGCCAGGAAGGCGGGTTTCAGTCGTGGTTCTGCTCCCACAATGACCAGAATAAAGCCCTTCCCCTCTCAAAAACCACATCACAGAATGAGACAGGAAGCAAAAGACAGTGAATCTACCTCGTTCCAGGACAACATTTACATGGAGAAATCCAGTTGATACACCATGCTGGTGTAACCTTGGAAAGAAAGATAATCTCGTCATCCTTAAGAGCTTAGGGCAACGGCCCAGTGTGGTAGCCTAGTGGCACGCACCAGGATCCCATATGGGTGCTGTTTCTAACCCCAGCAGCAGTACTTCCTACCCAGCTTCCTGCTTGTAGCCTGCGAAAGCCACAGAGGATGGTCCCAAGCCTTGGGACCCTGCACCAGTATGGGAGATCCAGAAGAGGCTCTGGGATCCTGGCTTCGGATTCGTGCAGCTCTGGCCATTGCAACTACTTGGGGAGTGAATCAACAGATAGAAGATCTTCCTCTCTGTCTCTCCTCCTCTCTGTATATATATATTCCAAAAGGCAGATATACAGAGAGGAGGAGAGACAGAGAGGAAGATCTTCCGTCCGATGATTCACTCCCCAAGTGAGCGCAACAGCCGATGCTATGCCTATCTGAAGCCAGGAGCCTCCTCCGGGTCTCCCGCGCAGGTGCAGGGTTCCAAAGCCTTGGGTCATCCTCTACTGCTTTCCCAGGCCACAGGCAGGGAGCTGGATGGGAAGCAGGGCTGCGGGACCAGAACCGGCACCCATATGGGATCCCGGGCATGCAAGGCAAGGACTTTAACCACTGTACCATCGCGCCGGGCCCTAAATAAATAAATCTTTATTAAAAAGTAGCTTGGGGCAGGAATATGGCCTAGAAGTTGGAGTGCCCATAACCCTTACTGGAATAGCTGGATTCAAGTCCCAGCTCTATTCCTGATTCCACTTCCTGACAATGACATCCTGGGAAGTAGCAGGTGATAGGCAGTAATTCTGTACCTGCCACTCACTTTCAAGACTTGGATGGGGCTTCCAGGTCCCTGCTTCCGCCTGGGCCAGCCTCAGCCATTAGGGACATTTGGGGAGTGAAGCACTCATTCTCTTCCTCTCTCTGCCTCTCAAATAAACACAACAAATTTAATTAATAGGACAGTTGTCTGTAATTACAGAAAAGGAAACAAATACTGCTGTTAATACAGATGAATTGTCATCTTTGTATGTTTTAGGCATTCAGCACATTGGCACAGCCTCCCATCCCTGGAATTTACTTTACCTGCATGAATTAACATCTGCAAACATTCTACAGAGTTGTGGTAAGCTGCTTCATGAATTGGCATCCATCCCCTATTATCAGCAACATCGACACTGCGACCCTTTCTGAGTAGTTTCCTCAATAATTTAATATTGCCTTCCCTGGCAGCAAGTCCAACTGTAGAACATGTGTCCGAGTAAGCCTCTGTAAAATCCATTCTTTGGACCAGTCTGAAAACAAGACAGAAAGATAATACTTTAGTCAGTAAAATGCCATTGTACCCTGAGAAACTAACACATCAGTGGACCTGTCTAGCAACTCCCACACGACTGGAAAAGAAGAGCCCAAAGCAGGAAAAGGGAACTACCATGCCATGACACCTGCCAGAGTTAGATCAGGAAGTCTTTCAGTATGGCAAATTAGGACTCCTTGGAATGTTCTTTAAAGCAGCAAAGGAGTGTTAAGTATTTATCTTTCCTCCTCTGGAAATGTTTAATCAGCTCTTTCTAGCAGGTTTCTGTCCCTGTTCACCTTTCACCAAAGTACATTCTTTGGCACTCCACTGACAAGAAGCTGAAGGCCTCAGCTGATCTCCAAGGCACACTGTGTTACATACAGGCTGATCTGCCAGCAAAACTCAGCCTCCACAGCACAGCCTTCCACAGGCAAAAGCTAAACCTAAAAGACTATGAAGAGTAAAAGACATGTATTGAGAATAAAGATACACAGTTGTTCTAGTTATCCTGCACTTGCTGGTCCTTTCAGGATTGCAATAAACATGCAGATTCTCCATCCTTAATGAAATAGCCCCAATGACTAAATACACTGTAATCAAGCAACTACACCCATAAAGAGATGGGCTCTGTTTTCCTTTTTACTCAGTTAAAAAAAAATAGTTCCTCACAGCAGTTCTGCCCTTGTCATCCTCTCCTTCAAAGCTATTTCAAATTCCCTGGCAACCAGCGTCCAGTATAGTTCTCAGCACACGCCTGCCTCACAAAGCTAATTTCTTGTTATTAACACCATGAAACCAGTTGAGTGGAGATTCAGAATTCTCATGTAAAGTCACTCCTTAACAGAAAGTCCTTCTCAGTAACACGCCCAGGCCACTCCTCTTAGTTTTTCCAACAATCTTATGAGCTGGTTCAGGAAATGTCAACATATATGCCAAATACAGCTGAAAAGCATTGTAGATCTATTTTAAATAAGCTATAAAAAAAAAGTTTGAGGAAAAAGATTGGAAGAACCATATGCCATTACCTAAAGTAAATAAACCCTTGTTCACTTTTAAACATAGCACTATAATTAAATATACTGATTGGACAGCAAACCAAATGATTAATGTTACCTATGGATTATTCTAACAATACCAAGTAGTCCATTACTAGGTTGAAACATTGGTTATCAAACTATTAATTATTCAACTAGCTACTATTGAGCACCAACTTAAATGATTAGCAATGGGGAGTCCACAAAGATGACAAAGGTATAGATTCTACCTTAAGCTGTGTGCAGTCTCATGGAAATGATAAATACAAGTGACATAAAATAGAAAAGAGAAAGTACTGGGGACTGGCGCTTTGGTGAAGGTAAAGCTGCCTGCAACACAGGCATCCCATATGGGATGACCCAGCTGCTCCACTTCTGACCCAGCTCCGTACTAATGTGCCTCGGAAAGCAGCAGCAGATGGCCCAAGTACTTGGGCTCCTGAGACCTGGACGAAGCTCCCGGCTCCTGGCTTCATTCAGATCAGACCAGTACAGTCAAAGCAGCCATTTGGGAAATGAACTAGCTGATGAAAGATCTCTCCCTCTTCTCTCCAGTTCCCTCTCTGGCTCACCCTCTGTCTCTCTGAAGACTCAGATAAATACATAAATCTTTAGAAAAAAATAGAAACTACCATAAGAGAAGAACATATGAGGAGTCACAGAATCCAAAGGAGAAACTGTTTCAGTTCAGAAAAGGATGTGTACTGTTCATTAAAGGACAGGGAAGATTCAAAAATCAGACCTCGATCGGGACAGAGTTCCTAGGCAGAAGGAAAGACATAATCAAAACCATGGCGATAAACAAGCAAAGGTGAGAGCAGCAAGAAAATCAATCTGTCAATTAAGTAAATAAAGAACAGAAGGAAAACGAGGTTACAGAGTAGAGGGAGGCCAAATAGTGAAGGACTATAAATAATAAAGTATACTTTTGGATCCTACTAACTTGTAGCTAAGAAAATTGCACATAAGTTTTGCAAAGGAGCAAATTATACACTTTGCTTCAACTTAGGAATATTTAATACAAGAAATATTTCTATGTAGAAAACACGTATACACACCAGCACAGGAATACCTAAAAACACTTAAAACACCATCCAGGTATAATCCCCTTTTCAATTTTACTTGTTTTTCTCTTAGTTATAAAGAATGTTCATGAATCCAAAGTAATAGGCAACAGCCTGGAAAAATTCAGGACGAGCAATATTTTTTAACTTAATGGAAGAAGGGATTAAAAGAAATGCACTGTAACAGGGAGATATTCAAATCCTATTAACAACTAATAAACATAAATCCCTAAGATTTTTCCTTTTACAAAAACCTTCTTGTGTTCTAAAAGATGTCAGAGTCAAACAAGCAAATTAAACAATTGTATCTCAGATTGGTGGGAGAAAGGGTGAAATTTAGTAACGCAATAAACATTTGATTTATGAAATTACTGATTTTATTAGTGATACTGGCATTGTGGTCATTAGAAAAACACCCTTACTAGTAAAAGATGTATGTAGAAGTGTACACCAATAAAATGCAACACATGCAACTTCAGATGTTCTTGGTTTTAAAAGTATATAGAGAGAAGGGGCCAGCACTGTGGCCTAGCTCATAAAGCTGCCACATGCAGTGATGGCATGGCATATTGGTGCCGGTCTGAGCCTGGCTGCTCCACCTCCACCCCAGCTCCATGCTCACCACCCTGGGAAGGAAAGGCAAGATGGCCCATGAGGGACACTTGCAAGCAGCTCCAGGCTCAGACTGGCCCAGCTCCAATGCTGTGGCAATATGGGGAGTGAACCAGTGGATGGAAGACCTCTCTTTATTTCTGCCTTCAAGTGAATAAACAAATCTTGAGAATTAAAAATGTAAATGTTTGTGTATGTAGGAGTACAGACCAAAAGAGAGTTAAGCAACTGTGGCAATATATGAATTATTATATCTATAAAGGGTTTAATAATTGTGATTACAATCTCTTTTTCTAACTTTTCTGTATGTTTGGAAGTATGGCAGATTATGTGAGACTACAACTTACAGAAAATATGAGAAGGCCAGGTTACTTTTCACTAAGTTTTTCTTTGTAGCAGCTTCCTTCTGATAGCTTTTTACAGGTATAAACTGTACCCTCCGACCTTCAATGTTTTAGATAGGTAAAGATCGCGGAACAAATCTTCAAGAAAGAACAAGCCCTTTGTGAAGCTTGATTTCGCATTACACCAACGTAGCCAGGATGATCCAAATGAGCTTCCTAACTTTAGGAGCAATGGCTCTGACGAGCAGATCTTACTCCCTTTAGAACTTCTTAGAGAAACTCAGGGGTGATAAAACAAAAAGTCCTCCCTCCCGGAAAAAAAGCAAATACATCCCAAACTTTGCACACAATTTCACTAAGTTCTCCAGCTCATATAGCTAAGACCCAAGAACTTTAATCGCTCTTTTCTGACTTACTGAGGATACTAAAGATGAGCAAGGTATTGCACACAGAACTTAAATTTGAAACATTTTCCGGCAAAGTAAGCTGCTTTTTGATATGCGTAAGACTTCCGTAAATTTTCTATTACTTGAAGGTAAAGGGGTTAAGGAAAGAAAGGTACAAAAAGTCACATGTGAGCACATTTTCAAATCGAGCCCTTCCGTTTCCTACAGAAAACCCCAATTCTTGAACAGGAACAAACGTGTTTCCACCGGCTACGGAGCTGCCGCTGAGTGTCTTCTATTTGGACAGCAGCACTCCAACCCCTGCCCTTCGCGACTTCCCCCTGCTGACGCACAAAGGCGCACAGCCAATGGCACAGCCACGGATTCCCCGAACGGGGCTGTGGGTATTGTAGTCCTGCTCACACGCGCATATGAAGAAGGTTGCGGTGATTTAAAGGGGCCGCAGAAGACTCCGTTGCTTAGTATACAGAACATCAGTGCTTTCTGATCCTTAGCAAAAAAATAAGACGAAGCTTACTGAAACAGAGTCGGAAGACGTTCCTTGAACTACAATCCCAGAGTGCCTTGCGCCCCAGCAGCTGTGTGGCCACCGCGCCTGCGCCCGGTGCAGCCGGTTACTCGCGTCCAGAGGCTGCAGTGTCCGGTGGGTCGCAGAGACCTCGGCCAAGGATCGACTGTCACTGCGACAGGGGCGCGAGGAAAAGATGTGGGTTTTTGGTTACGGGTCCCTGATCTGGAAGGTGGACTTTCCCTACCAGGACAAGCTGGTTGGATACATCACAGACTACAGCAGGCGCTTCTGGCAGGGCAGCACGGACCACCGTGGGGTCCCCGGCAAGGTGAGGCACTAGCCAGATCCCCCCACTTGATGCCCCGAGTGCGTCCCCCTCCTCCGGGCCCAGGGCTCGGGACCCACACCCCCTGCACTCCTGGTGGCCGATCACGTGGGCTGGGGGCTAACGTAGCCGCGGGCATCTCCCTCGGCCACCCGCCCTGCACCCCTCCCAAGACCCTTAAGATGCCAGCGGCTAGTTTATTGAGGGAGACAGAAGACACAGAACAAGGCTCATGTTCTGGGAGGGGACTCCAACTGTTGGCAGCCTCTGCCAATTAAAAAAAGAAAGAAAGAAAAAGAAAAAAAAAAACTGGCCGTGAGATGGTTTTCGTGTTACTTAAGTGAACTATTAAGATCAACTTGCAAATTCAGCGTCTTAGCAATTACATTTGTTGGCAAGTCTGCATGCTGGCCAACTTTGATTAGTTTCAATTTAAACATGCTTGTTACTTCCAGCATTTCAGTGTATCTTTCTAAAGATGTTATTTTATAACACCTAAAAGTTAATGGAAGAACGGCTTCCAAAATGCTCTCGGATTGCTAAACTCACTCTGGTCGCTTGTGTTGTCAGATATTAACGTAGCTGAATGAAGTTCCTGGCCTGTTACAAGAGTAACACAGTGCCACACCAACATTATTTTAATATCCTTTCTCCAAGATTTTCTAAAATCAGAAATGTGACCTGTAAATTCTTTGATACGGTTTTCAGTCATTCGTACTTTGTATGACATTTTTCTCAAACAAGTGGTCCAAAAAATTAGTAGCAGTTTATTGCTTATGCACATCAACTTTGTACTGATTACAAAACAAACCGTAAAGAAACTCAAACTTGTGGTAATTAAGAATTTTGACAACTTATTTAAGCTCCTTTCAGAGAAGTAAGATTTTTTTCTTATTGCTTGTATGTCTCTAACATATTCCAAGGATTTACATGTACTTCGTTAGTCGTTTTAGAAAAGAAATTAATACTGGCCCAAAAATACCATCTAAAATGCTAGCAATTAGCAGGAAGAAAAAGGGCTAATTCCAAAGACAACGCCTGCAGTCATGCAAAGGGGAAGAAGTAAAAAGTCTGTAAAATACTTGGAACATACTCATAAAGAGAATTAAACTATGAGTTAGAAACCATTCTGCCTCACCTACAGTTGGTCAAGAAAGAATTTGGCTTTAGGGCAGTCACTTGCCCACTGGGATGTGGATAGATGAAATGACTTGAAAAGGGGATGTTGGGGATATTGACTTAGGGCAAATGCACATTGTCAGTTATCTTCCAGATTAAGAACTAAACTAAAATGACTTTTATCTGTTTTGATAGAGGCCATTCTTAAAAGAAAAACCTTAGCCCAGGTTCCAATTTCAATGACTAGTAAATATTTATGTATATGGTTATAAAAGCACATTTTACTACTGTAGTCTTAACCAAAATATGTTTATTACATAGAACACTGAGAGGTGCATGCTTCAAGAAAGACTGATTTAAAAAAAAAAAAAAACTGTCAACATGACAGTACAGGATTCTTTCAAAGGAGAAGGGAACCTAAAAGCTAGTACGTCTGTATTTTACTGATGTATTAGAATGGAAATTTAGAGAGGAAATGTACATTGGCTGTTTTACACCTAAGTTTGGTTCAAAGAATCCACCCAAGAAAATTAACGGAAAACTTAAATACTAAACATTTTTACTGTTCGATTACCAAAAAAAAAATTTTTTTTTACTTCACATTAAATGCAATCCTAACCTTATATAAATAATAACTGTTTTGACAAACAAAAGGTTCCTAGAATTGCTGACACATTAGAGGAAAGACTCAGATACAAGTCAGGATATATTTTTAAAAACACCTGTTTGTTTACAACATACCTCAGTAGTAAGTTAGTAATCAGAAATACACCATTTTAATATACAAATGTTAGGCTTATTTCTTCAGTGTATAATACTATATCTGTGGGAAAAAATGCAGAACCTGTTTGTCTTTTTAGTCTAATTAAACTTTAATTTCTCCCTAGAGAAATGCAGGTTCTGCATTTTTCCCACAGATACCATATTACACACCAAGAAACAACTTTTGGGTGCAATTAGTTTATTCCTCGGCTTTGACTTTTTCAAGGTTATGATAAACCACAGAATACACTGAAAATCCTTTCACAAGTTAACTGCAAACCTTACTGATTTCTTTCCACTTTTTATAATTCACAAACATTTATATATGGGTACCTAATAGTCTTCCCCTGTTGTTTTTCAGAGATACATTGCCTGTGCCATCTGTAGTCTTGATTCGCCCCCAAAGTGGAGTCCGCAGTTCTTTCCCTGAACTCTAATTGCTTGTTTTGTTCATTTCCCCTGTAGCACTTATCATGCACTTTTGTTTGCATAGTTGTGTTCCACTTACTTAGGTGCTCACTAGTCATTGTTGAGAGAAACAAGAAAGGTAGTGAAGTCCTGGACTTTGGTGGTGGCAGGCAGAACAGAAAACAAGGTGTGTGCAGGGAATTATTTTAAGGGGGAAATAGCTGGTATCTGGGCTTATGAAGAAATAAATGTGAACTATGGGCACTATTAATATGTAGATTTTGCTATTCATAAATTTGACTTGGAAATATTTTCTAAAAAGCTTAAGTTGTACATAACATATGTTGTGAAAAACATTGTAAATGTGTAAAGGCACTTAGATTTTTTTTGTTTTTGAAACTGAAGAAGTATCTTTCAATATGAATGGGATTGGAGAATGTTTTGAAATACAACCCATCATGGGCATTTTCACTGGGTTGTAAGTAATACTTCTCATTTGGAAAATCTGGAATTTTAGCAAATATTCATAATTATCTCATATTAAACATGTTTATTTTTGAAATTGTAGTACTTTCTGCTTGATCTGTGAAAAATCACATTCAAATAAAATTCTTATTTTTGTTGAGTCTGTTTTGTAAATTCTGAGATTTGAATAATCAAACTATAGAGGGAATGGGTTAGCAATGTAAGTATACCAAGCCATCCAGATAATCTTGTTAAAAAAAAAAACCTTCCTTTCAGGAAAATAACCCCAATAAAACTATAACAATCTGTTTTCCAAGAGAAATAACATGAATTTTACTTACAGTTGATGCTTCCATTTGCCTTTCACGTAAGACAAACACTGCTGTGTGGTTTTGAATATACCATTTTCAGTGGACATAATATACCTAAGATTTGCACATCGAAGAAAATCTTTTAGAAAGAGATTGACAGTGAATAAGGTAAATTCTCATAATTCAGTTTAAACTTTATAAATAAAGACTTTTTTTTTAAAAAAGAGATGCTTCTTTGAGCAAAAGCAATTACACTCTTCCATGTCAAAAGTAATTGCTAATGCTCAGTTACTTAAAGAACTTTATTTAATTTTTAAAAATGGTTTTATCTCTTTTACAACAGCCTGGAAGAGTTGTGACTCTTGTGGAAGATCCTGGGGTAGGTTTTTTTACTATTATTTTCACATAATCTATAATCATATAAAGTGTTGCAATTTTCTCAGTTTTAGTTATCACCGAAGTTTGGTTCAGAATTATCACTGACACTTTAAACTGCACTTATGTCTATACTCTCCAACTCTGGTGTTTTTTCAGGCTTTCTTTATTTTATAGGTTTTTTGCTTTGTTTTGTTTGTATCTGGCAAAGAGGCCAGTGGGAAAAGCTAGAATGAGTGCACAGCAGTTCACTCATACAACCTAACAGGCCTTAGTCTTGTTTGTTGTTCTTTCAGATTTTGTTAACCAAGGATACTGTGTTCTGCTCTGACATTAGCAGAGACGGCTCTGAGGCAGACTTCACCAAGAAGCCAGGAGGGTCCCTAAAGCTCCCCTGCATATCTGCGAGGAGTCTAATATTTTCAGTGGAAATCCAACTAAGGAGTTCTTTCTGAATTGCTTAATTTTATCAATAGCTACTGTCCTTTGGAAACAGAAAGAATTAACTTTTGACAGTCCTCAGTTTTGTAAGTGGTTTTAACTATTTTACTTGAGTGCAGATTCAAAATTTAATATTATGAAATTAAAGCTTCCACTTAATAAAAAAATTTGACACACTAAAATCATAGCATGTAAGTAGCGAATACAGGAAATGCACTCATTTCACAATAGCAAAAGCATCTATAAGAACAGCTTTAAACAGCTAACTCTAACTACTAATCAATCCAGTTAACAAACAGAATTTGATTTCTGTATAATTAATAACCAAGAAAGCCAAATATTTTTCACCTCCATCTCATTAGTCTAAAGAAAAAAAAACTAATTTTTTAAAACGTTTCAAAGTATGCTTATGATACACAGAAATTATTTTTTGTCACACTGAGTATTTTCAAATGCTGATTTCCTTCAGTGTTTCACATGCATCTCTTCAGTGCACTTAAACAAAACAAGATACTCTCTTAGAGCACAACATCTTTAACAAAGTAGCCTTATAAACATTAAATAGTGTATTCTTTCCACTTTTTAACAGGGTTGTGTATGGGGTGTTGCTTACAAACTGCCAGCAGGAAAGGAAAATGAAGTAAAAGCATACCTTGACTTCAGAGAGAAAGGAGGCTACAGGACCACAACCGTGAATTTCTACCCAAAAGATCCCACAACAAAACCATTCAGTGTGTTGTTATATATTGGAACATGTGATAACCCTAATTATCTTGGTCCTGCACCACTGGAAGACATTGCTGAACAAATTTTTAACGCAGCTGGTCCAAGTGGAAGAAATACAGAATATCTTTTTGAACTTGCAAATTCTGTGAGGAACCTTGTTCCCGAAGATGCAGATGAGCATCTTTTCTCTTTGGAAAAATTAGTAAAGGAACGCTTGGAGAGGAAACAGAACGTCAACTGCATATAAAGGCCTAATCACTGACCTTTTCCAAACAATACCTTTTAGTCTTCAGATAATAATTTCTATTTATAGTGGCAATATGAAGTGGAATGTGTTTACATGAATGTCTTATTATTTTTAATGTTGTGGCTAAGGTATCCTCTAAATTTATACCTTAACTGAAGGTATCTGAAACACAAAGAGGGAAATTCAAGCTTAATATAATTTCCTAATTATATGATATTGAACAATTACTCATTAGAAATCAATTCTTTAGGAAAATACAGTGAAGGATTCAGTTCAGTCTTGTTTTTATCAGAGTAAATATAATTCATTTGTTCCATGTCACAATAGTATTTTAAAGTTATAGAACATTAAATGATCAATAAATAAAATTATACCTGCAAAACAATTCTATATAATTTTATAACCATGGTTCAGAATATACAAGCTGAAAATAATAGAGATATAAGCAATACAGACAGATTTCAGCCTTGATTGTGAATTTCTTTGTTATCTGGATATTAAGATTCAAATTTAAGCCAAAAGTGGAATTTTTAACATTAAAAATGTTCCTTAGAATATAATGTTCTATATTGATCTTTTTTTGAATAAATGCATTTTGTTATGTGAAGGGCAGGGAACTTATCAAACTAAAGAGCACAAATTATACAATCATTTGTATTAATGATATAATGGCATTCGTTTATATTACTGTTAGCACTAAAGCTGAAAAAAAGATCTTGACATCACTAATTAATGGAAATAAATATATAAGTGGTCATGGAAAATGCATATTATGAAGGAGTTATGTTTGGGAGTAAGCCCTGGAAGGAGCAGCGAAGAGGCCACGTGGGATACCTGAACCCTGGCTCCAGTGCCACAGGCTGAGTCCACCTGTGCTGCTGATCCAGCCTCCTGCTCAGGGATGCCCTGAGAGGCAGCAGATGAAGCTCTATGTACTTCTGCCCCCCACACACGGGAGTCCTGCAGGGAGTTTCTGGTCCCTTGTTTTAGCTTGATCAAGTCCCAGCTGTTACAGGAATGTGAAGAATGAGTCAGAATATAGAAGACCCTGTATGTGTCTTTCAAATAAATAAAGAATATTTAAATTATGTGTGAATTTCAAGCTTTTTTTTCTTCAAAATAAACATGTCTTCTAATTCTATTACCTGTGAATTTTTTTCATGTTATGATTATCATCTTTTTAAAGATTTTTCTTAATTGGAAAGCCAGATACACAGAGAGGAAGAGAGACCAAGTTTTCCATCCCTTGATTCAATCCCCATGTGGCTGCAATAGCAGAAGCTGCACCAATCCGAAGCCAAGATTCAGGAGCTTATTCTGGTTCTCCCATGCAAGTGCAGGGTCCCAAGGCTTTGGGCTGTCCCTGATGGTTTTCCCAGGCCACAAGCAGGGAGCTGGATAGGAGGTAGGGCTGCCGGGATTAGAACCTGCACCTATATGGGATTCTGGTACGTGCAAGGCAAGGACTTCAGTCACTAGGCTACCACACCAGGCCCTATTATTATCATTTTATGAAACAGTTCCATAGGCCCTAGGATTTCCCCTACCTTCTCCCCAAATCTCCCCCCGCCAGTTCCTCCATATCATTACAACAGCACAGTTTGTCATAAAGAGTCATAAATCTATCATTGTGGGCATGGACAATGGCAGAGTCCAGCATCCCACTGTCAAGACACATCCAAGAGTTCTACTGATAGTCCATCCACAGTCTGGAAGTAAAGATGCACACTGCATCGTATCCTCACATCTGGACATGTCAGTCATCCAGAGCTCTATCTGGGATTCCCACAAAAGTGGAACAGGCCATGGGATTGGGTCATTTCAGCTGCCTTCCCAGGAACATTAGTAGGGAGCGTCATCAGGACTCTGATAATGGGATGCAGGTGTTACAAGTAGCAGCTTAAACCAACACACCACAACACCAACCTTAGGGCCCCCAAAACTTAATTTCAAAACCCCTTCCCTAAATTCCACCCTAATTACTAGAACCAGTAAACTAAGAGTCGAGTTCTTCAGAGTACAAATACTGGCTAGGTGGGAGGTCTTAGGGATCCTAGACCTAAGCTTAAACCATACACTCAGAAAGCATAAGTTTAACATGTCACTAATGGGAGGGATTTTCCTTGAAATAGGCGTTTCTGCTGTTCCAAACAACTCTTACAGTTCACCTCCCTCTACTAAACAACACACTCTTCAACTTGCCAACCACATCTAGACACCAATTCCAAACCTAAAAAAGCTATGTAGGGGGCCTGACGCAGTAGCCTAGTGGTTAAACTCCTTGCCTTGCAAGCACTGGGATCCCATATGGGCACTGGTTCTGATCTCGACAGCCCTGCTTGCCATCCAGCTCCCTGCTTGTGGCCTGGGAAAGCACTCATAGACAGCTGGAGACCTTGAAGCCCTGTACCCACGTGGCAGACCAGGAGGGGGCTCCTGGCTCCTGGCTTTGGATTGGTGCAGCTCTGGCCGTTGCAGATACTTGGGAAGTAAACTGGTGTGCGGAAGATCTTCCTGTCTCTCCTCTTCTCTGTATATCTGACTTTCCAGTAAAAATAAGTAAATCTTAAAAAACAATTTAGGGGCTAGTGTGGGACTCAACAGGCTAATCTTTCACATGCAAGCACCAGCATCCCAGTTAGGTTCCAATTTGTGTCCCAGCAGTTCCACATCTATCTGCTTGTGGCCTGGGAAAGCAGTTGAGGATGGCCCAAAGCCTTGGGACCCTGCACCCATGTGGGAGAACTGGAAGAAGCTCCTGGCTTCAGATAAGGTCAGCTCTAGCCATTACAGCCACTTTGGGAATAAACCAGTGGATGGAACTTTCTCTCTGTAAATTTTCCTTTCCAATCAAAATAAATTAAACTTTAAAAAGAAGAAAAAGAGAAAATTTTAAATAATCACAGCTTTTAAAGATGTCAGAAGCAGGAAAAAATGAAAAATTACAACAGGGCTGAAGGAAGCAGTTATTTCTTTTAAAAAGACAAATTTAACTTAAAAAATGTTATCCTCAAAGAAGCTCATGAAGACATGGCAACCATTAAAACAGAGCCACTGAAGCAGAAGCAATGATTCAACAGGCTAAACCTCCAACTACTAGTGCCATTATCCCATATGGGCACCAATTAGTATCCCAGATGCTCCACTTCCATCCAGCTCCCTAAATAAGGTCTGGGAAAGAAAGGGAGGATGGCCTGGGTCCCTGCATCCCTGCACCCATGTGGACGACTTGGAAGAAGCTTCTGGCTCCTTGCTTCAGATCACTCATTTCTGGCCATTTGGCCATTTGGAAAGTGAACCAACGAAGGGAAGATCTTTCTTTCTGTCTCTCCTCCTCTCTGTAGATTTCCCTTACAAATAAAAATAAATATAAATTTTAAAAATAAAAATAAATTTAAAAAAAAACTGAACTGGAAACCATGGAAATAAAGACTCAAACACTAAACAAAACTCAAAAAGAGAACTAAAAGTCAAGGAAATGTTCCTTGGAATGCTCTTCCAAGCTACTTAAATTTTTCCTTGTGCTTCTTCTATTTAGAACAATCTTTCTAAGTGGTATTTTGAACAGAAAAGAGAAAACAGAACACAATCAGGAAATGCTAGAAGAAAAGCTTCCAGAAGTGAACAAACAGTATTCACAGATACCATGAAGGATTAATGAAAAAAAGCCTCACTCCTAGAACACATCATACAACTAAAGATAAAAGAATCTAGCGGTAAATCTGGCCAGTGGTTATAGTAGTGGGTGGGATGCCAGCATCCACAACCAGAGTCCCAGCTCAGCCCCCAGTTCCGGCTTCCTACTAACCACACCCTGAGAGGCAGCAGTGAGAGGGTCCCCACCACTCATTCAAGAGAACAGGAGTGAGTTCCAGGTGCCTGGCTTGCCCTGACACAGCCCTTGCTCTTGTGGGCATCTGGGAAGAGAACAGGGAAATAAAAGCTTAGGCACTCTAGCTCATTCTATGTCTTTCAAATGAATAAGTGGACGTACATATTTTTTTTAATTGATTTTTTAGAAAATATTAGGGGGCCAGGCACGATGGCACAGTGGTTAAGGTCCTCGCCTTGCACGCCCGGGATCCCATATGGGCGCTGTCTCTAATCCCGGCAGCCCTGCTTCCCTTCCAGCTCCCTGCCTGTGGCCCGGGAGGGCAGTCGAGGACGGCCCAAAGCTTTGGGACCCTGTACCCGTGTGGGAGACCTGGAAGAGGCTCCTGGCTTGGGACCGGCATAGCATTGGCCGTTGCGCTCACTTGGGGAGTGAATCATCGGACGGAAGATCTTCCTCTCTGTCTCTCCTCTCTGTATATCCGCCTTTCCAATAAAAATAAAATAACTCTTTAAAAAAAAAAGAAAATATTAGGGGAGACCAAATTTGAAAAAATTATTTTCCTAAAATGTGAGAGTAGCATTACATCTTGGGTTATACAGGAGACATAGCCACCAACGTTTCATTTTTTTAAGTACAGGCTAATTATCTTGTAGACTATGCTACATTTCGAATTTATTATTTTCTTATTGTTAGGATGCAGTTTTAGCAATTCCACTACAACGGTTTTATTGTACATCTGGAATTTTGACTACTGGCTTCTATTTCGTGTACCTAATAAACAAATTAATATTCACAATCATACCTTATACACAAGAATTTACTGGCATTTTGTCACCTATGTAGACATGCTATATTTTAGCCAAAAATCACTCAAAATCTTCCCTTTATTTTTCTTCCAAAAAGCATACATCAATCCTCTGAGGTCTTATTTTTTTACTTATCACAGAATAAATTGTATTATAAGGAGGCACTGCAAGGAAAACAATCTATACAGGAAATTAAGAGAAAAGGGCAATTACTACTATGGCAGCCTCTAGAAAAATTACTGTTCTAGAACCTCAGACTGCATTCTAGATGTTAAGTTGAAGAGGTGTCGTCCACTTTGCCATTATTACCTATGAATAACAATAATGAAATTTTAGGTAACAAAACCTTAATTTCTGGTTATCATCTCTGACTCTTTTAAATACAATCAGAATTCCTAAGTCCCTTCCCAGATGAAAATTTTGATGAATTTGACTTTTATCTTAAATCATTTTTATATTACCCTTACTAGCTATGGCAGCACTTCAAAACCGTATCTGTGGAATGAATAGCATGACAACTTGTTTGCACTCCTCAGAACAGTAGTTTATAGCTAATCATCATGAACAGCACATGAATGGCACAGGAACTCTCTGGACCAGGAAGTTCAAGACTATCCCACTATTTGAAAGAAAGCAAAGGACCAATGATATTCTCCACCCTGGGAAAGCAATTAGGCCAAAGACAGAAATTTGGAGAAAACTGGCCAAAATACACAAGACCATTCCCAATGTCATCTTCGAATGTGGATTCAGGACTCATTTTGGTGGGAGCAAGACAACTGGCTTTGCCATGGTTTCTCATTCCTTTGAGTGTACAAATGAAAATAAACCGAAGCATTGATTTTTTTTTAAATTTTATTTATTTTTATTGGAAAGTCAGATTTACAGAGAGGAGGAAAGACAAAGATCTTCCTTTTGCTGATTCACTCCCCAAATGGCCCCAACAGTCTGAGCTGAACTGATGGAAAGCCAGGAATCAAGAGCTGCTTCTGGGTCTCCCACACGGGTGCAGAGTCCCAAGTTCTTGGGCCATCCTCTACTGCTTTCCCAAGCCACATGCAGGGAGCTGAATGGGAAGTGGGGCATCTGAGATTAGAACAAAGTGCCCATACAGGATCCTAGGACATGCAAGGTGAGGACTTTGGCAGGTAGGCTACAGCACTGGACCCAAACCCAAACACTGAACTGCAAGACAGGGCCTGTATAAAAACAAAAAGATCTGAAGAAAACAGTGAAAGGAGAGCAAGAATAGAAGGAAGGAAGACCAGGGAACCGCCAAGACCAACACTGACACTGGCAAAAAGTAAGCTGAAGTTGTAAAGATTTTCAATGGCTTTAAATATAGTGATTTTGCAGATTTTTCATGGGGACTAATAAACTGTAAAAACTGTTTTAAGGGGTTGGCATCAGAGCATTGTAGGTTGTCTCTGCCTGTGGTGCTGGCATCTCATATGGGTGCCAGCTGGAATCCCAATTGCTGCACTTCCAATCCAGCTTCCTGCTTATGTGCCTAAAGTAAGCAATGGAGTAATGCCCAAGTCCTTGGGCCCCTGTACCCAAGCGGTAGACACAGAGGAAGCTCCTGGCTCCTGGCTTTGAATTGGCCCTGCTCAAGTCATTGTAGCCACTAGGGAGTGAACTAGCAGATGGAAGATCTTTCTCTGTCTTTCCTTTTTCCTCTCTCTCTAAATCTACCTTTCAAACAAAATAAAATGAAATGAAATAAAATAAACAGATTTAAATATTTCAAATATTTTTTATTTAAAGATTTGTTTATTTGAAAGACAGATTTAGAGAGAGAGAAGAAGAGGCAGAGAGGGAAAGATCTTCCATTTGCTGGTCCACTCCCCAAATTAGTCGCAAGGGCCAGTGCTGGGTTGGTCCAAACCCAGGACCAAAAAGCTCCACTTCCAATCCACTTCCCTACTAATGTTCCTGGGAAAGCAACAGAGGACAGCCCAACTGCTCGAGCCTCTGCACTCCGGTGGGAGACCTGCAAGAAGTTCATGGCTCCTAGCTTTTCCCTGGCACAGCCCTAGCTATTCCACCCATTTCGGGGAGTGAAATAGCAGACGTAAAACCTCTCTCTGTCTCTCTCTATAAATCTCACTCTCTTTGTCCCTATAATTCGCCCTTCAAATAAAATAATAAAAGTAAACCTTTTAGGGCTTCTATACCAGCCAACATTACCAGTGGCTGACAAGAGGGGCAGCAGGCAGTGAAGCCTCCTCAGGAGCAGACCAGAGCATGGCGAGATCTGTACCCAACCGCAGGCTCAATGCTTGGCGGGCTGAGCGTTCCAGAGGCATCACATTGCATTAGGGACATATGACAAGGAGTCTGAGAAAGGCCCAGAAGAGGCCTACAAGGATAAAGTACTGCTTTACAGGTATTTCCTCAGTACATACTGTACAGCACATCACTGACAAACTGGTGACAAACCTGCATTTGAGGAGTATTATTGTAAGAATAAATCAGTAAGAACACACCAACAGCCAACCCACAGTAACCATGACTTGGGGGCTGTCCAGTGCTGAAATAGCTGAACGATCCACAACTCAGAGAAAAATAAGCACACCCACAGAATATCTAGAACAACCACAAAAGAAACAAGATTACAACTAATCCTTCAAGTGAAGGCAACACTTTATATTAACAAGCAACAATAACTTCCAGTGAACAATCTCACCTAAAGGGCAAAATACAGTGCCTGATACCAATCACCTGGAAACTGAAATTTCCAAACACTTGGAGGAAGATTTCGAAATAGCTGTTTTAAGAGAACTCAATGAAATTCAAGAGAACATAGAAAGATGACTCAAAATCCAACAGAGAGTTGATAGAGAAGTGGAAGTAATTAAACAAAGTCAAGCAGAAATCTTCTAACCTAGAATACACAGTGAAATTAAAAATGTGATAGAAGGGGTTGCTCTGTATTCTAGCTGCTCTATTTCCCAGCTTCCTGTTAATACACGTAGAAAAATAGTGGGCGATAACCCAAGCACCTGGGCACTGTCACATGTTAACCAGGGATGAAATCCTGGCTCCTACCTTCAGCCTGGGACCAGTTCCAGGCCTTGCAGACATCTGGGGAGTGAACCAGAGAACAGAACACTTTCTTTCTCTCTCTCTCTCTCTCTCTCTCTCTCTCTCTCTCTCTCTCTTTCTCTTTCTCTTTCTCTTTCCCCTCCACCTCCCCATTCTGTAACCCTGACTGCCTTTCACATAAATAATGCATCTGACTGCAGATTTCTCTGAAGAAACCTTTCAGGCCAGGAGTTTATGGAATGATGCTTTCACAGTACTAAAAGCAAAAAAAAAAAATCCAAACCAGGGGCCAGACACAGTAGCCTGGTGGCTAAAGTGCTCACCTTGCACACACCGGGATCCCATATAGGCACGGGTTCTTGTTTTGGAGGCCCCATTTCCCTTCCAGCTCCCTGCTTATGGCCTGGGAAAACAGCAGAGGATAGCCCAAAGCCTTGGAGCCCTGGAACGCTGCACCCAAGCATGAGACCCAGAGGAGGCTCCTGGCTTTGGATCACCTTAGCTCTAGAGGTTGCAGCTATTTGGAGAGTGAATCAGCAGATGGAAAATCTTTCTCTCTGTCTTTCCTCCTCTCTGTCTGCCTTGCCATTAAAATGAATACACTAAAAAAAGTCTTTAAAAAACCCCAGCCAGGAATGCTGTGACCAGTAAGTATTTCCTTCAGCTATGAAGGAATAATAAAGACAATTTCAGATAAATAAAAACTGAGAGACTTATGCTAAAGGAAGTTCTTCAAATGCAAGAGACACTAACATAAGAAAGTATCAGAAGGCAGAAAACTCACTGGCATGATGCTCATTGAAAAAGGTGTGGATAAAGAAACAGTGATGCATCTACTCTATGGAATGTACTCAGCCATTAAAAAGAATGAAATTCTACCATTTGCAACAAAATGGTCTCAACTAAAGACCACTGTGCTCAGTGAAATAAGCCAATTCCAGGAGGACAAACATCATATGTTTTCTCTGATATAAGGCAAACTTCACGCAAAATACAAGATCAATGAATAAACAGGTAAACACGCATATACACACATTCATCTGGAGGAGCTGTAGAATGGAGACTAGCACTCCGAGAAATTGAGATACATTGCAGTATGCATCGCTACTCCAAAATGATGCACTCCCAAAGAAACGCTTAAATATATCCTGACAAGAGATGTTTGACGTTCCCTAATTGTCTACACCTACAATTGTCATGATACACTTAGATAGCAGAATGATGGACTTGTGACTGTTATTGAAGGGCTATACAATTGTACTAACATGGGTGGAAAAGGTGTGGCTGGGGGAGAATAAGGAAGGGTGGACTGGAAAAAACCCTGAGCCTATGGAACTGTATCATGAAAAATAACAAAAGAAAAGTCACTAGTATGAATAATTACACAAAGATATTCACAATATCCTAATGTTGCAAACATGGTATGGAAACCATCTATGTCTTTACTATAAATAATAACATATATATGGATGTAAGAAGCATTATATTCCAATGCTAAGAAAGAGGAAATGGTTAAACGGGTCAAATGTAACATCAAGAATTCAAAATACAGGGACGAATGGAATATAAATGTTCATTATTGGGATTTCTGGTTGCTGTTTTTGCCTGTCCACATATTTGTAAGTTTTTATCATTTCAAATTTGCTTGTTACATCCAAAGAGAAGTTTTATTTTGTTTTGCTTTTTGTTTTTAAGCTGCATGCTAATCATAAAGAAGGAACTTAAAACGGGGCCTGGTGTGGTGGCCTAGTGGCTAATGTCCTCGCCTT
Source organism: Ochotona curzoniae (assembly GCF_017591425.1). Lineage (NCBI taxonomy): Eukaryota > Metazoa > Chordata > Mammalia > Lagomorpha > Ochotonidae > Ochotona > Ochotona curzoniae. The sequence goes on from NW_024466599.1 coordinate 68,555,677, forward strand.
GAACATACTAGGACCCCATATGGGTGCTGGTTATAATTCCGGTAGCCCCACTTGCCATCCAGCTCCCTGCCTGTGGCCTGGGAAAGCAGTCAAGGATAACCCAAAGCCTTGGGACCCTGCACGTGCATGAGAGAGACCCGGAAGAGGCTCCTGGCTTCAGATCAGCGCAGCACTGGCCATTGCAGCCCCTTGGCGCATGAATCAGAGGACGGAAGATCTCCCTCTCTGTCTCTCCTCCTCTCTGTATATCTGACTTTGCAATTAAAAAATAATAAATCTTTAAAAAAAAAAAGAACTTAAAACAGATTTATCAAAAACAATAAGCAAGAGATCCCGCCACATGGAAGACCCAGAAACCTGGCCCAGCTCAGACCACTGCAGCCACTTAGGAAGTTAATCAGCACATAGAATAAAATGTTTCTCTCTGAATCTCAATCTCACAGTCACTCTTTCCCTGTTAGTTTGTCGTTCAAAAAGTAAAATAAATCCGAAAAAAAGAAAAATCGGTAAGGGGAAAGATAAAAGAAAAGGGAGCAAAATGAGGACAATGACAGCATGTTGTGGGTTAAACCATGCAAGCACCTGCATCCCACACAGACACCAGTTTCAGTCCAGGCTGTTCCACTTCTGATCCTGTTCCCCGTCAATGCACCCACGTGCCTGCGCAGGGGCAGGGAGCTGGGGACAGGCGGTGGGGAACACAAAGGATGCCAAATCCGCAGATGTTCCCCTGGCCGAGACCTTGCTGGCGCAGCCGCTCAGTGAGCTACGAGACGGAAGATTTCCCCCAAGGCCTCCCCCTCTTGCCACATCTCTCCATATCTCTGTCACTCTGCATTTAAACAAGCTAATAAATATTTTAAAAAGTAAAAAGGTGTATGATAGATCATACATCTCAAGTAAAATATTACTAGTTAGGGGATCTGGGAATTCTTGGTACAATTCTCACAACTTTTACGTCAGGCTGCAAATACTTCAAAATGCAAAGTAAAACAAACACGTCAGATGCCATCAGTGGGCACGGTGCTGCTTTGCGTGCCAGCACACTGCACCACCAGTTGCTCAGGAAAACCACCGGGGCATCGGGGCATCGTCACTGCCTCTTCCTGGTCCGACGAACACACCCCCGATCCGCCAGCATACTCACAAAGCTATACCTTGAAAAACATTCCAAATCAGAGTATTTCTCTACTTGTCCAGGGCTACCAGCCTCCTAAACGGTCCTCCCTGTGTCTTGCTTGCCCTGGTCGCAGAACCCATGGGCTGCTGTAACAAGTGACCACAAACTGGGGAGCACCAAGCAACAGAAACGGATGATCTCCGCAGCCGTGGAAGCCTAGGGGTCAGCAGGGCTGCTCCCTGCGCCCCGCGCCCTTCTCTCTCTCCTAGATTCTGTCTGGCTTCCTTCTGCCTGTGGTTGCCAGGCAATCTGCGGCGTGCCCAGGCTGGCAGACGCCTCTCTCCAATCTCTTCCCCCCTCCTGACACGGCCTTCTGCCCGTGGACTTCTTGTTGAAGATACTACACACTGCACTGGAGATCTAGCGGGTCACGTCAGTCTCCCGGCTCCCCCCCGACCACCTCGCACCGCCTCCCTCGCGTTTCCTGTCCGGCCACTTTCCTCTTAGACACCACGGGTCGCCCCTGGTCCCTGGGACACGGCTCTTCATCTGCCTGGGGATGTCTTCGCGGCTCCCCTCTCATCACTACCTCACAGCAGCCTCGTGGACCAAACAACAACAGGGCTGCGAGGTCCGAGTCGCCTTCCCACACCAGTGTCCTCCGCGCAGGCCAACCCTGCAGGATTCCAGCCGAGGGACACAAAGTTGCCCCAGCCTGGGTTTGTCCTTTAACGGGCGGCCTCAGTCAGGGCCGCCGAGGACTCCCCGCCAGCAGGCACAACCCGCATCCAAGAGGCGGGACAGAAGCTTCGCGCGCCAAAGACAAAGTGCTCACCGGGCGGGCGCCCCGAGGGGAGGCGCCGGAGGAGGAAAGCAGCCGCAGGGCCGCTAAGAACTCGTCGGGGCCACCTCGCCGGACGCACCACTCGGGGGTTCGAGACACCGTCCACCCACTCCCCGGCGGCGGCCGCCTCCACGACTCACCGGCTCGCAGTGCCGCCGCTCGTCAGGCCGCGTCTCCGGGCGTTCAGTTCCCCACAGGCGACCGCATTCGATTCCTCCCCGCCACACGCACACGCACACGCCCCTCTCACACGCACAAATGTGAACTAGGGTGGTCGGCCACCAGAGCAGCCCGGACGGCGCTCCGGCTTCCGTAGGGAGGACGGCCCTCCCAGCCCCGGATGTTGATATTCCGCTGCCACCGGAAAGGGTGGCGGGCTGTCCGAGGGGGCGGGGGCGGCGTTGGCCGGTTCTCCGGAAGGAGACGTGGCGGCGGTTGGGCCCCCGGCTGCCCGGGCGCTCTCTCGTCCCGCCGCCTCCTCCTCCTCTCCGCTGAAGGCAGAGGGGGTTCGTGGCGGCGGCTGGAGAGAGCGGCGGCGGAGGATGGAGGCAGGAGGCGGCGGCGCGCGGAGCCTGGTCCCCGGCGGGCCGGTGTTACTGGTCCTCTGCGGCCTCCTGCAGGCGTCCGGCGGCGGCCGAGCGCTTCCCCCGCTCAGCGACGATATCCCTTTCCGAGTCAACTGGCCCGGCACCGAGTTCTCTCTGGTCAGTGCCTCCGCGAACCCTCGCAGCCATCTCTCCTCTTCCTGGCACTAAGGTTGCAGCCCCTATCCCACTCCGCAGGTTGTCTTTGCTTTTCTGTCCCCGCCTTTTCTCTCCCTCCCCCCCTAAAAAAGAAAAATGTCTCTGCAGGTGCTTCCCTTCTGCCACCCCACGCTGCCCCAGCCAAAGCTGCTTTTGCCCTGCGTTCGTTCATTCATTCACTGGGGCACATTGCACAGGTGGGCCCCTCACGCCAAGCACCTGGGCAGGCGGACGGTCTACCTGCTCTGCCCTCTTTAAATCCCGTCGCACTACACCGCCCTTCCCGACACTCCCACCGTGTGGCGGGAGCCCTTAGGGGAGCGCACCTCAGCCCTCGCTCCTCCAGCCGACTCCCCTGCCCTCACAGCCGGGCTGCACATCTTCCTCTCTCGAATTCACTCACCTTACACACACACTGCCCCAGGGGAGCTTTCGTACTTAAAAAAAAAAAAAGGTTCCAAAGAGAGCTGTTTGCCTTGTGACTTGGTAATGACCCTTACATTCAGAATATACAGTCTTGTTGTAGGACTGTTAGACCCAGAGAGTCTATGTGGGTTTCTTTTTCTTTTTTCTTTTTTTCTTTTTCCTTACACTACTAACGCATTTATAACCTCACGGCAATGAAAATTCTGTTCTAGTGGCGTCAACTGCTGAAAGATCTGGCTACCACGTATAGCCAATAAGATCATGATCTTACAGTAAGCGTAATTCATTTCTTTCCAAATTGAACTCCCAGAAGAAAAATATATATATAATTTTTCCAATTGTCTGCAGTCATTCCAGTTGGGAGATTATTTATTATATCATTCTGTTACTGCTTCATTGAGACATGAAGAAGTGACACCAAGATGTAAAAAGAGTAACCAGATTGTCATTTCCACATAGCTTTGTACGTGCACAGATGTTAATCTTTTGCTTGCATTGTGTTTCACACCTGTTTCGGTTCTCCACTGCTTGCCATGTTCTCTGTTCTGGTTGTTCAATGACTCTGTAGTTTATCTAGGTAAATATTTATCTGCAAGGTCAAGTTTACATTTGTATTAATGCCATTAAATACTGATAAACAACGGTGAAATACCTACATGCAATTTTTGTTAGAAAGTAAATATCATGTAAGCTGACTTGCGGTGAGTGAGAATATTTCGGATGAATATGATAAATATTGAGAGAATGTCATCATTAAATTTTTTTACTCTTGGACCTGTGTTGGTTTTTTTGTTTGTTTTATTTGTTTTAATTAAAACATGCTTGCATGCATCCCCAAAATCTAGCAGACTATTAGCGAATTACTAAAATTAGCTTTTTTTGGTTACTGTTCGCAGACTATAAGCAGATTACTGACATTGGCATTTTTGGTTACTACCAAATCCTAACGTAGTTTTCTTTCTGTCACCAGTGATTGTTAATAAGAGAAATGAATAAAGATTCCAGCCTTGTTAACCTTTCACTGATCTGTAAATTACATTTTGTAGGTTTGTATCTCATTACTTTTTTTTTAAAGATTTATTTATTTTTATTACAAAGTCAGATATACAGGAAGGAGGAGAGACAGAGAGGAAGATCTTCTGTCTGATGGTTCACTCCCTAAGTGAGCACAACGGCTAGGGCTGTGCCAATCTGAAGCTAGGAACCAGGAACCTCTTCCGGGTCTCCCACAGGGGTGCAGGGTCCCAAGGCTTTGGGCCGTCCTTGACTGCTTTCCCAGGCCACAAGCAGGGAGCTGGATGGGAAGTGGAGCTGCTGGAATTAGAACCGGCGCCCATATGGGATCCCGGGGCATTCAAGGCCAGGACTTTAGCCGCTAGGCCACGCCACCAGGTCCAGGTATCTCATTACTTTTATTTTGCAATAACTTAATCTAAAATACAAACACTTAATGATTTGGGGAGGAATTTTTTTATTTAAATAATTTTGAAAAAAAAAAACAATGTTTTTTGTGAATCAGCAAAAACCATCTATGGTCATCATGGAAAAGTCTTTTAATTTTTTTGTTTAAATACTTCTGTAATCTTACATCTGCTTTCAGAGTTTGACACCACTGTCCTCACCTGACAGTGCCATTTTTTCTTTTTTCTAATGATCCAGTTGGTTAGACTTTTATATAGAGCAGGTATATGAATTGGTAGGACAAGACCCTTTGTCTCTCTACCACCTGAAATTGCAAGACACTAGAAGATCTGGAATTTTTTTTTTTTTTTTTTACTTTAAAACTCTGCTCTAAATCATCTTCTTATACAGATATCTCAAAAAAATTGTAATCTCTTACAGTCTATTTTTCATTTATTCAAAAGAGTATTAAGAACCAAAACATTTTAGAGTGTAACAAGTTAATAATTCTGATATTCTTTCTTTGCCGCTTTTTAAAATCACTGTTTTGCTTTAGGGTGTATGTTTTCCTTCTGAAGTATCATCTCTGTGTCATTGAAGCAGTCAGTTACTCCTTCGGTTACAGAGTTGATGAATTCCACCAAGTTTAACCACAACATAAACTGAGTTTTATGTCTACTTCTGTTGCTACTAAAGACTATTCATACTAAAAACCATTACTAAGCAGTACACTTGGGAGGAATGCTAATTTCATTGTTTATAATGTATCAGTTACTTGTATAATGCCAGGTTGTATCACCAAGTCTGTTTTGCAGCCTCTCCAGAGACCATCTCATCTCTCATTTTCTAATAGTCTTAATTCCTGAAGGTAATAGCAAATATTGTGAATTTCACCTGTGCCTAAGACATTTCTTAAGTTCTTTAACCTGGTCCCCTACTCTCTCAGTGGGTGTTCACCTTAGCAGTTAGCATATATGTACTACACATAGGAATACCTACATTCAATTTCTGTGTAAGATTTATTTATGTGTATTGGAAAGTCAGATATATAGAGAGGAGAGACAGAGAGATCGTCCTTTTGCTGGTTCCCTCCCCAAACAGCCGCAACGGCTGGAGCTGAACTGAGCTGATCCAAAGCCAGGAGCTTCTTCTGAGTCTCCCACACAGTGCAGGGTCTCAAGGCTTTGGGTAATCCTCTACTGGTTTCCCAGACTGCAATGCAAGCAGGGCGCTTGATGGAAAGTGAAGCAGCTGGGATATGAACCGGCCCCCGATGGGATCCCAGCACGTGCAAAACGAGGATGCTCTGCTGGGCACTGGAATCAGTTTCTAACCCCAGCTTCCTGCCAGTTCAGGAAGGAAACAGTGATGGTTCAGGTAATTGGGTTTCTGACACTCAGGTGGGAGATACAGACTGTGTGCTTGAGTTCATCCTGGGCTTGGCCACAAAGGCATTTGGGGAATGAACCAGCAAATAGAGCTTGCTCTCTTGTGTGCTTACTCACTCACTCCTTTTAAATTAAAAAATAATCCCTTAATAGTTTTATGTTAAAATTTCATGTTAGGAGCAAAGATGCTGGAAAGGACAGGTACCTCTCAGGGTGCCAAGGTTCCATATCGGCGCAGGCACTGATTCCAGTGTCCTGCTAATGCATATTCCCTGAGGCAGCAGCTGAGTGCTGGGGGGACTTGAGTCTGTCACCCAAGTAGGAGTCCTAGATTTGATTCCCAGTTCTGCCTCAGCCTTTCTGGTATATGGGAAATGAACTGACAGTGGGCAGGGCTCTCTGTGTCCATCTGTACTTCTTACTCTCTGGATCCCTGCCTCTCAGTTTTAAAAAAGAATAATTTTTATATGAAATCATTAGTATCTCATAATGAAAATATCTTAGTTACAAGAAATTTTGTTCTGTATTTCTGCACATTCAGATTATTTTATTAACATAACAAAATCAGAAAAAGGCATTTTAGTAGGTCAAAAATATTTTAAAGAGAATTATTGTTTAAAGAGATATATTTAGGGAGTCACAGTTACACAGAGAAAGAGAAAGAGAGAGAAACAGATCTGTCATCCACTAATTCATTCCCCAGATGATTGCATTAGCCTGGGCTGGGCTAGTCTGAAGCCAAGAGCTTCTTCCATGTCTCCCACATGGGTAACAGGAGCCCCAAAACTTGGCCCATCTGGATGTTCCGAAGGCGTTAGCAAGGAGGTGGAATGGAAGTGTGGAGTAGATAAGACATGAACTGGAATTCATATGGGATACCAGCATCCCAGGCAGTGGCTTTACCCACTCTTCTACAACACTGGCCCCCAAAGTATTTAAACTTTAGAAGTCACAAAAGATTACTTTTTCCAGTGATTTTTATAAATTGTGTTAAATTGTATCTGTGATCCCTGTAAGTAGCTCACAATTTCACATAAAATTGTATTTGGTCTGTTTTATTGAAAGTCTTGGTTCAAGAAGTGACTTTGATGCAGGAGTTTCTCTTCTTTGCTGTGATTTTAGCAACTCATTTTTTCCTATCCTTAGTATTGTAGTGAACATCTTTAATTGAAATGTAACTTTTTACTTTTTTAAAAGATATTCTTATTTGAAAGGCAGAGTTAAAACAGAAAAGGGCCTGGCGTGATAGTGTAGTGGTTAAAATCCTTGCTTTGAACGCATCGGCAGCTCTGCTTCCCATCCAGCTCTCTGCTTGTGGCCTGGGAAAGCAGTCAAGGACGGCCCAAAGCCTTGGGACCCTGCACCTGTGTGGGAGACTTGAAAGAAAGTTCCTGGTTCCTGGCTTCAGATTGTATTAGCTCCAGCCATTGCCGTCACTTGGGGAGTGAACCATCAGACAGAAGATTTTCCTCTCTGTCTCTTCTCCTCTCTGTATATCTGCCTGTTCAATAAAAGAATCTTTAAAAAAAGAGAGAGACAAAGAGATCTTCTATCGGCTAGTTCAGTCCCCAGATGGCCAGAACTGGGCCAGTCCAGAGCCAGGAGCTTGTTCCAGGTCTCCCATGTGGGCGAAAGCACCCAGACGCTTGGGCCGTCTTCTGTTGCTTCCCCAGCCCATTGAAAGGAAGCTGGATTCGAAGTGGAACAGCTGGGACTTGAACTGGCACTCATATGGAATGCTATCACCACTGAGAGAGACTTAAAGTGCAATGCAATGATGCTGGCCCCTGTGGTAAACTTTGTAGTAAATGATGCTCTGGAACTCTACTTTTAACATCAAGAACTTGACGTTTAAATCATAAGCTACTGTCTGCCTTCACTACAGAATAGGAATTATTTGACAAGATTGCAGGCCAAATTCTTGGCACAACTCAGTACATGTTTCTATGAATATCTTCATGTTAAATTTGACCTCGGGTAACTGGATTCCTGCCAGTTGCTGGGCAATCTGAACTGAATCCCTCCCTCCCAGCTTCGCCTTACCTAAGTTGTTGCAGGCATCAGGGGAGTGAACCAGCAGTTAACAACTTGTTTTGTCTCTCTGCCTTTCCAAATAAAGTCAACTGCAATGGATTCTTATTTGTACACAGAAATTACTATTAGACTTAACAAGTAGGAGTGAGTGTTGTGGTGCAGCTGCTGATTAGAATGCCTGCCTGCTGTGTCATATTGCCAATTTGAGTTCCAGAAACAGCTTCCGAACCAGCTTCCTTCTAATACACCTGGGAGGGCAGCAGATGACAACGTGGGTACTTGTGTCTTGTCACCCATCTAGGAGATTGGGTAGGGTTCTAGGTTTCTTGCCCAGCCCTGATTGTTGAAGCCACCATGGCATGATCCAGCAGATGAAAGATTGTTTCTATCATGCATACACATACAGACTCTCTCCTTTTCAAATAAAGCTTTAAAGAAAACCAAGAAAAAAATAAGTATATCCCGTGATAGAATATCTTCATTGCCTCTTAATTGGTATTTTAGATATACTTTTGCATTATTACTATTTTTCTTATATTCCAAACCTTATTTTGCTTATTTTTTAAAATACGTTTGTAATGTCAGAAAAAAGTCTGTCTTGATTTTGTCATTAAAAAAAAAAAATTACTGGGGATAGCACAGTGGTTTAGCCTGTGGCACTGGTGTCCCATTTGGGCACCGGTTCATGTCTCAGCTGCTCCACTTCCCTTCCAGCTCCCTGCTTATGACCTGGGAAAGCAATAGAGGATGGCCCAAAGCCTTAGGACCCTGCACCCCATGTGGGAGATCCTGAAGAAGCTCTGGACTCCTGGCATCACACCTGCCCAGCTCTGACCATTGTAATGACCGGGGAATAAACCACAGTGTGGAAGATCTATCTCTTCTCTCTCTCATCTCCGGCCTTCAAGTAAAATAAATACATCTTTCTTTTAAAATAAATACATTGCAGAGAAGATTTAGAGTGGGTTGGAGTTGTGGCACCAAGAGCTAAACTGCAACCTGCGATAGCACTATCGCCTGTCAGAGTATACCATGTGAGTCCTGGTTGCTCTGCTTACAATCCAGCTCCCAGCTAATGTGATTGGTGGGGCAGAAGATTATGCCCCCAAGTTCTTGGTTTCTTGCCACCCACATGCGAAACAATGATTGCGTTCTGGCTCCTGGCTTCTGTTTGGACTAGCCAGCCCCAGCCATTGTGGTCATCTGTGGAGTGAACCAACAGATAGAAGATCTCTGTCTCTGTATCTCTGTCTCTGCCTTTCAAGTAAGTAAGAGGATTCTGAGAATTTATCTTAGTAAGAGATGACTTCAAAGAGATGATGGGGCAGGATGAAGGATATGCCAATTACCCTAATTGGATCATTACACAGTGTATACCTGAATCAAAACTTGACAATATATACAATTAGTGCATGCCAACCAAAATATTTACTAAAGAACAAAAACGTGCAGAATATTTTTCCCGCCTTTGAAAATACGTATTTTAAAAAATCTCTTAATAGTTTGAAGAGTTTTCTTCTTATCTAGGATTATATGATGATAACAGTTTAACTGAAGAAAGTAATATATATTTTTGTTGTTTTCTAGCCCACAACTGGAGTTTTATATAAAGAAGATAATTATGTCATCATGACAACTACACATAAAGAAAAATATAAATGTATACTTCCCCTTGTGACAAGTGGAGATGAGGTAAGTTTTTAGACCATGTTTGATAATTCCTTTCACTGAACAGTTTAACTACATGAATGAAAACAAAATTGAGTATCAGGTTTCTCAGTAACCTTGTTTTAGGTTGAAAGTATTAACTCATTATTCTTAAATTCTTTGATAAAATAGCATCCAATTATTAATTTTTTTGAGATCTGTTTATTTGAAAGGCAGTGTAAGAGGGAAAACCAGAAAGATCTTTCATCCACAGGTTCACTACTGAGGTGCCCACAGCAGCCAGGACTAGATCAGGGCAAAGTCTAGAACTTCATTTGACAGGAGCCCAAGTACTGGGGCTACTGCCTTCCTACACGCATTAGCTGAGGCTGGATTGAAATTAAAGTGGCCAGAACTGGAACTGACACTCCTATGTGGGGTGGTAGCATAATACACAATGCCTTAACCCACTGTACCACAAGGCCGCCATTCCCAATTATTAATATTGGGAATGAAAGTCAAATTGTAGGTTTGCTTTCTCTTATAAACATGAGGGTTTTAAAACAAAATACAGGGGGCCCGGTGTGGTGGCCTAATGGCGAAAATCCTTGCCTTGAAGCACCAGGATCCCATATGGCCACCAGCTTTAATCCTGGCAGCTCCACTTCCCATCCAGTTCCCTGCTTGTGGCCAGGGAAAGCAGTAGAGGACAGCCAAAAAGCCTTGGGACTCTGCTTCTATATCCAGGACCCAGAAGAAGATCCTCGCTCCATATTCATTCAGCTCCAGCCGTTGCAGCCACTTAAGGAGTGAACTAGCAAATGGAAGATCTTTCTCCCTGTCTCTCCTTCTCTCTATAAATCTGATCTGCCTTTCCAATAAGACTAAAATTTTTAAAATGTTTAAAGAATACAATTTTTAATATGACATTTTTATAGAGAATGAATTTTATTTAAAACACATAGAGAAAGAGATTTTCATCAGCTCATTCCCTCCCCACATGTCTACAACTGTTAGGGCTGGAGTAGACTAAAGCCAAAAGCCCAGAGCTCAGTGCAGGTCGCCCAGTGGCCGTGGCTCCCTTAGCACTTGCTGCTGCCTACCAGGATGCTTAGCAGCGGAAAGCTGAATCTCAAACCTAGGGATTCCGACTTAGCTTGTGTCATTTTTTTTCCTTAAAATAACCACATTTTATTCATCCTTCAAGGACATGACTTCTTTGAAGTTGATACAGGAAGGCAGCATGGACAAATGAAGGTGTCACCAGCCAAGAGGAGGCCATGGTGTAGGCTGCCATCAGCAATGGAACCTTGAGCTAATTTGAAACTCATTTTCCCTACTCAAAAATGTTACTAAGGCAATTGCATGTTTTCGTGATTGTAAAGTAGAAATATTAGACTTAGTGCTTAGGTTTTCTTCAGGTTTGAAATCTGAGATGATTATTTCATTTTGTTTTAAACTTTGATTAAAGTACACACACATAACCATATACCTTATGTGGTGTTTAAGTCTGAAAGATTTAAAAAACAAAGAAAATTGAAATGTACCTTAAAATTTCCCAATATATTCTAAAAGACTAAGCTGTTCTAAAGTTTTCGTAGTTTTAACTTCATTAGTTGAGAGCATTTTAAAATTCTGAAATGCATTTATAAGATTTGTTCAAGAAACTATTACCTAAAAACTTTTTAAGAGAAAATAGAAGGACCAACATTGTGGCATAATAGGCTAAGCCTCCACCTATGGCATCAGCATCTCACATGAACACCAGGTTGTGTCCTGGCTTCTCCACTTTTAACCTAGCACCTGCTTATGGCTGGGAAAGGAGTGCAGGGTGGCTCAAGGCTTTGCCCCGTACCCATGTGGGAGACACAGAAGAAGCACCTGTTCCTGACTTCACCTCAGCTCAGCTCTGGCAATTGTGGCCATTTGGGAAGTGAATCAGTGGTGGAGGAGCTCTCTCTCTGTCCTTTTCTCTGTAACTGTCTTTCAAATAAAAATTAATCTTTTTTTTAAGATTTATTTTATTTTCACTGGAAAGGCGGATATACAGAGAGGAGAGACAGAGAGGAAGATCTTCCGTCTGATAATTCACTCCCCAAGTGAGCACAACGGCCGATGCTATGCCGGTCCGAAGCCTGGAGCCTCTTCCGGGTCTCCCACACGGGTGCAGGGTCCCAAAGCTTTGGACCATCCTCGACTGCTTTCCTGGGCCACAGGCAGGGAGCTGGAAGGGAAGCGGGGCTGCCGGGATTAGAACCAGTGCCCATATGGGATCCCGGGCGTGCAAGGCGAGGACCTTAACCACTGCGCCATCGCACCAGGCCCTAAAAATTAATCTTTTAAAAAAGAGAGAGTGGAGGAAAGTAGAATGAGGACTATGCATGATTGTTCTGTGGCTTCATATTTTATACTTAAATTCATTTGAGAAAAGTGGGATACCATAACTTCTTGTTAAAAGTTTCGACTTTGTCCTCTTTTATTTCCAAGTATTTTGACTTGGCCAATGACTTATATTCAAACAGCACATTTGGTAAGTTCTCGAAAACTTGTGACCATTAAACTCCAGTTCTTTCTTAGGAAGAAGAAAAGGATTACAAAGGCCCTAATCCGCGAGAGCTTTTGGAACCACTATTTAAACAAAGCAGTTGTTCCTACAGAGTATGTATTTTATGTTTATTGAATAACTAGAAAATAACTTTCCAGCAGCCAGTACAACCTTGAACTTACTTTTGTATTTCTTCTGATTATGTTGAATAGCATTTTTAAGTTAGGAATTAAATGTAGGTTGCTGCTTCGTAGCATTTTGTTTATTTTGATATCTGTATTTTATATGCAACAGATACACACCATTTAACCTGCTCTGTTTTTCAATTCAAAACAAAGCTTCCTAACACAATATAATTTTATTTAAAGGTGTTAATTGTTATTTATGTTTATACAGACTTCAAAAATATTCTAGGCGTATTTCCTTCACAAAATTGTCACATACAAGTATGAATAAACAATACATTTCACATTTTCCTAAGGCATAATTGTGTCAGTTAATGAAAACTTACCCAAAATCTTAGGGACAATGTACTCAACTACTTAAAATACCAAAAATAATCCACCTAAATTATGTTGAAATGCGTCCATCTTTCTTAGATCGAGTCCTATTGGACTTATGAAGTATGTCATGGGAAACACATTCGGCAATACCATGAAGAAAAAGAAACTGGTCAGGTATGTTTTTTTTCTTCAAAATATAAAGTGAGGAGCATTGTAAGTTTAATAATGAGATTAATCATTGAAAATTGTATTCTTTAACATGTATTTATGTTGCATGAAAGGTGCCAGTACAAAGAAATGTTAAGGAGATGGGAACGCTATTGGACCTTAATTAGATCAGTATGGGTGGTGTATATGCATTGAAATATCACATTGTACTCTATAGTTATGTACAATTATTATGTTAATTAAGAAAAAATATATATATATGTTTGCAAAATACTCAATTTACTTTTTTTTTTAAATACAGAAAATAAATATCCATGAGTACTACCTGGGAAATATGTTGGCCAAGAACCTTCTGTCAGAGAAAGGTTAGTCTCTGTACAATAATTTGATGGTAATGCTGATGCGTTGTATATATGTTAAAATTGGAATTTAAGATAATTTCTTGGAGAGTGTCAGTTTTCAAACACTTAAATGGATTTCTTAACTGTCCCTTTGGGTTACAGTTAATAAAACCTTTAAAAAGGTTCATCTATTTATTTATTCAAAAGTCAGGGTTACAGAGAGAAAAGGAGAGACAGAAGGAGAGAGTACAAGATTTTCTGTCCACTGGTTCACTCCCCAGATGACCACAACTGCCAAGGGCAGGCCAGACCAAAGCCAGGAACTTCATCCAGTGATCCCCTCCCTGTGTGTGCTGGAGTCCTAGCGCTTGGCCCATCTTCTGCAGCTTTTCCCAAGCCATTGTCAGGGCAGCTGGGATTTGAATCATCACCCACATAGGATGGCAGCATTACAGGCTGCAGCTTAAACCACTGTGCCACAACACCTATGGCCAGTCCTAAGAAAAATCTTTTGAAGAAATCTGTTTTCATTCTTTTCTGCCTTGGAAAACATTAATTTTTTGTGCTACTATTACAGTTTTTAAACTCTGATAGAATATACATGTTAATGTCATATATTTATATAATTACTGTTCATGTTTGGTTTGAGCAAAGCTCTTATATATGAAAATAGATATATTGCTCATATGATGAAATAGTTTTATTAATCTGTATTGGTAGAACTAGCCAACTAATTTAAGATGAAACTTCTCTTAAGAAAAGTTTTTAGAAATCTCTTGAAAGAAATAAATTTTTAAGTCTCTTCAGAGAGAGTAAAAAAAAACTGCATTGATTACGACACTGGTAAGACATTGCATTGCACAGTGGGATACCTGAGTTCAGTTCCCAGCCGAACTCCTGGTTTCACCTCCTGCTGATCCCAGAAGTGTTAGGTTCCTGTGTAAGATCAAAATTGAGCTCCCTGTTCCTGGCTCTGGCCCAGTAACTGCAGGCTTTGGCAAATGCAGCATTATATGAGAGTTTCTCTTCTGTCTCTCTCTGTCTCCATCTCTGCTTTTCAAAGAAAGAAGAAAAAAAACATTTAAAACTTTGGAGGTGGACGTCTTGGCATGGTGTATTAAGTTACCACTTGAGACACCTGCATCCTGTATCAGCGTGTCTTGTGTGAGTCCTGACTGATGAGCTCCCAGTCCAGCTTCACGTTAAGGTGATCCTGGGAAGCAACAGGTCATGGCTCAGGTGATTGAGGCTGCTGGCTTCGGTCCGGTCCAGTGTTGGCTCTTAGGGGCATTTACAGAGCGGACCAGCACATGCAACAGGTTTCTCCCTCTCTTTGTGTGTCATTCTGCCTTTCAAATGAAAATAAACTTAACAAAAAAAAAAAGGAGAGATTTATTCATTTTTATTGGAAAGGCAGCTGTATAGAGAGAAGGAGACAGAGTGGATTTTCCATCTGCTGGTTCATTCCCCAAATGGCCGCAACAGCTGGAGCTGAGCCAATCCAAAGCCGGGAGCTGGGAGTCTCTTCCAGGTCGGCCACAAAGATGCAGGGTACCAAGGCTTTGGGCCATCCTCTACTGCTTTCCCAGGCCACAAGCAGGGAGCTGGATGGGAAGCAGAGCTGCCGACACAAACCAGTGCCCAGATAGGATCCTGGTGGTTGCATGGTGAGGCTTTAGCCACTAGGCCATCGTGCCAGGCCCAAAAATAAACTTTTAAGAACATTTCAAAAGAGAATGGTTGTGGCAAGGTTTTTTGCATGCAATAAAGTATTTCTAAGGGGAAAGATATAATGATAAAATTTGGTGTCCTTTGATACATAATCATTTTGAGGTTAGTGAGATACAATTATGTGTTTTGGTCTCCTTTATAGCTTTAAGGTTTAAAGGTAGTCAATAACTTATCCATTTGTGTCTGTCCCATGCATTTTTGGGGACTTTTCTTTTATTCCACAGAACGAGAAGCAGAGGAAAAGGAAAAGTCAAACGAGGCAAGTGCTAAATGTTGATTTTTTTAACTCAAAATTTATTGTTAATGAAGTATGAATTTATGCAACTTAATTGACAGGATATAGCTTTCTGTTCTTCATCTAAAACATCAAAGGATTGAGACAAAAATTTACAACGTATTCTTTCTGAAAAAAAAATGTTAAAATATGATCCTTCTATTTACTGTTAAAGTAACACCTGAATAAAAGGATATGTTGATGTGTGTCTGGAAGAGATCCTGGATAGCATTGTGCTTCTGTGCTTAGCAGTGATTTCTTCTGTTTGGTTTTGGAAAGAATTCTAGCAGCAGTTTTTACATTTTTCTCTTATCTGGTCCTGTTGATGAGACAGAGGAAGTGCATTGTAAATAAGAAGCCATCAGACTGCAAGCATCTTACAAGAAGGCACATTCATCTCTTCAGCTCATAGTATAGAACGCTCAGCAGTTCATAAATATATACTGAATAAGTGAATAAATAATAAACTAAGATAATTTTTTAGAAAGAAATGATTCCTTAAGAAGCCTAATCATAATTATTAAATACCTATGTAGTTCAAGGAGCACTCTCTGAATCCTATGACTTTCCAAACTTTATATAGTGTCTTGATAGAGAATATTTCATGATACTTTTCTTTAAAGGTGAAGTGAAATGGCAGAATCCTTAAAAATCGCTTAAAGGAACCCTTGTAACAATTGTAAAAGAGTGGCTTTGGGAGAACTTAAACTATATAGCATTGCTATTTTAAAAGATTTTAATTTTAAAGACTACCTTCAAGATAAAATATTTATTTACTGTGACTTGAAGGATAGCTAGATGGAACACAATGTATAAAATGACAAAGAAAGAGAAAGAAAAGGATAAGGGGAAAAACTAGCATTTCTTGAGCCCCAGTGTATAAGCCAGACACTGCCAGGTGTGTAGCAAAAGTTAATGTTTTATTCTACCAACAACCTGAGATTACTTATCATTCTGCTTGTATTAATGGCAAAAAAAAAAAAGATCAGTCATACTACTAAATTCAATTTGTCTTTAAACTTGGGATGTTTCTGATTTCATATGTGAGTATAAAAATAGTAAACCAGAAAATATCAAATTATCTTTTCCTGAAGCATTTATTTTTCACCTGTCATCGAGAGGGGACCAAAGTGGTAAGAGATTGCTGCCTCCAAAGAGCTTGCTCAGAGACATGATGAAACACATCTTTGTAAAATACTAACATTATATTTTTCTTGTGTTTGTTTAGACAAAAGTGTGGGAGTTAATTTCTTGATAATCAATGCCAGATCATGTTATTCCTCCATTCTTTGGAAATTTCTTAATTTGTCTTTTGCTGGCCTTGAATAGAATTTGATATGTAAGAGTTCAAAGTTCTATGGTGTTATTATTAATAACAAAGACCAAGCATATTGATAAAGCCAGTACTGTTTTTAGAAGATTAGAGTTATATTACATAGCCCCACTTTTTGACAAGTCAACCTTGAGGTTTGTAGACCTAAGACACTTATTTACTAAGAATTCAGGGAAGAATGCCCTAAAAAGTCCTGTTTAGTAAAGGCTTGGTATTTAGCCTTAGTTTCTTACATTAGAAATGTTGGGGAAATTTCATATTAATCATGATTTTAATAATCCTTTACAGAAATGTACATTAACTTAATTAAGTAGCAAGTAATAATTTTCCTTTGTATTAAAGAAGTTCTGAAAAGACCGACTGATATTTGCTCAAACTCAGGAATCTGTACTGGAAGAAGAGCTTAAATACACAAATGTTACCTTTCCACTTATAGATAAAATATAGTTCTCTTCCCTTCACAATAATAAGTGTTTCTCCCTTTCTAATAAAAAGTCTGTCTTACACTCTTTTTCTTTTTTAAGATTCCCACTAAAAATATCGAAGGTCAGATGACACCCTACTACCCAGTGGGAATGGGAAACGGTACACCTTGTAGCTTGAAACAGAACCGGCCCAGATCAAGTACTGTGATGTACATATGTCATCCTGAATCTAAGCATGAAATTCTCTCAGTAGCTGAAGTTACAACTTGTGAATATGAAGTTGTCATTTTGACACCACTCTTGTGCAGTCATCCTAAATATAGGTAGGATGTGCATTTAATATTTTAAACATGAAATGCACACATGCCTTGAAGTGTGCTATTCTCAGCTAGAATGTTTTGTTTTCCTGAATAGGTTCAGAGCATCTCCTGTGAATGACATATTTTGCCAGTCACTGCCAGGCTCGCCATTTAAGCCCCTCACTCTGAGACAGTTGGAGCAGCAGGAAGAAATATTAAGGGTGCCTTTTAGGAGAAGTAAAGAGGTATGAGTATTATTCATTGGAAATTTCTAAATGCTTCATTTTCCAAATTTCAAAGCATATATCAACATTTAAAATTTCTGTAGTATTGTAGTGGTTTATTTTATTGACTCAAATATTAAAATCTACTTCTCATTGTTTTTTATTCTTTTGTTTACTACTTCTCAGAAGCATATTAACATTCTTGTATACTCACAGCTTCATAATATCAGTTTCATAATATAATGCACATCTTGTACATTATAGTCAGTTACATTTTTACGTGGTTGATTCAGCTAAACCTTGTAAGACTACAGATCCATCTCCACTTCTTTATTCTTCACCTCACTGCTGTGCTTCCAGCCACTTCTCTGTACTGCTTCCCCTTTTGATGTAATGTCTTCCCACGTGTCTGCGGCAGGGACACCACCTGGCACAGTCCAACAGTCTCCTGCTCGTCATTGTTCCTGCTTCATGTTTGTAACCTCTCTAATGCCTTCAAGCACTCTGCTGGTCCCCGTTGACAAAATCTGAGTCCGTTTTGCTAGTTCTTTCCTTATACCTAGCCCTGATTGTTTTCTAAGACAATTAGTCTTCTACATGTTTTTTAAGCAGTACTGTCTGTAGTTCTAGAACTCATTATCTCCAAGTCCCAAAAACTGTTCTCACAAATCTCCTTTCTAGTCTTCCTTTGCAGCTGATAAAATGCTTTCTTTTAATGAACATTTGATTATGTATTTAATCCTTTGATAGTTAACATGTTCTACACCTCAAGATAAAAACCATTATTTATGCAATAAAAACCCATTTCTGATCTAGCTTCAGCATCATCTTCCATTGCCATTCCTTGTCTTTATTTGAGGAACAGATGGACAGAGCTCCCATGTACTGGCTTATTGTCCAGTGCCCACAACATCCAGTTCTTCCATGTGGGTGGCAAAGATCCAAATACCTGAGCCTCCCAGGCTGCTCATTAGCTGGAATCAGAGCCAGGGTCAATGTTGTGATATAGCAAGTTAGGCTGCTGCTTGTAGTTGCCAGCATTCCCATATTGGAGTGCCAGTTCAAGACTAAGCTATTCCATTTTGGAAGGGCAGGTATACAGAGAGAAGGAGAGATAGAAAGATTTTCCATCTGCTGGGTCACTCCCCAGGTGGCTGCAATGGTTGGAACTGAGCTGATCTGAATCAGGAGCTTCTTTCGGGTGTTCCACAAAGGTGCAGGGTCCCAAGGCTTTGGGACATCCTTGATTGCTTTCCCAGGACACAAGCAGAGAGCTGGAAGACAGGTGGAGCAGCCAGTATACAAACTGGTGCCCATATGGGATCTTGGCTCATGCAAAGTGAGGACTTTGGCCACTAGGCTACCACGCCCTGCCCAGCTATTCCACTTTGAATCCAACTTCCTGATCATGTGCCTAAGAAGTACGTGGTCCCTGCCACCCATGTGAGAAAACTAGACAGAGTTCCACGTTCCTCCAGTATGATTCAATATGATTCAGCCACAATTGTTGCTGCCATTTAGAGAGTAAACCACAGATAGAAGATGTCTTTTTATTCCCTCTGTCTGCCATTCTGCCTGTCACATAAATAAACAGATCTTTTAGAAAGAGAAAATAAGTACATGAAACCCAGTTACGACAATATGGAATGTGGGCATTCCATACCAGCATCCTAACTACCAAGCAAAATGCCCTGTGCCTTTCCCATCCCTTTAAAAAAGTGCATAGCTGTGAGGTTTGGCACAGCAATGTAGCAGGCTAATCCTCTGTCTGTGGCACCAGCATTCCATATTGGTGCCAGTTCACTTCCATCCAGCTCCCTACTAATTTCTTGGGAAAGCAGTAGAAGATGGCCCAAGCCCTTATACGCCTGCAGCCATGTGGAAGACCTGGAAGAAGCTCCTGGCTCCCACCTTCAGACTTGCCAGCCTCTAGCCATTTTGGCCAAATGAGGAGTGAATCAATGGATGGAAGATCTTCCTCTCTGTCGCTCCTCCTTTCTATATATCTGACTTTGCAATAAAAATAAAAATAAACCTTTTAAAAAAAGAATAATGAGAATATATGAAATAGAAGTTATCTATGTTCAGGATGGTCACTGTACTTCTTACTATAGTGGAAATATTTGTTTAAAGTTTTCTCTATAATGTTAAACATTCCAAAATCTTTAATTTATTTGTTTGTTTACATAGAGAGGTTTTATTTGTGTAGTGAACAAGTGAATGGAAAGGGAAAAGCACTTCCCCCAGGAGATCCAGAGTGATGGTCCTCTTGAAAGGAGAGAGGGAGAGACAACCACAGTCCATTTTGCAAGCATACATTAAGAACAGGAGGATAGTTTTTATTTTCAAAGTGTTCTGGTTTATACATAACTTGAGGCAAGTGTGTTGCCGCATGTTAACTCACCACTTGGGACCCCTGTACCCCATATCAGTGGCAGCTAACATGCTTTTGATCTAGCTCCCTGCTAATGCTCAGGGGAGACTGGATGACAGCCCAAGTGCTTAGATTCCTGACACACGGATGACACAGATGTAATTCCTGGCTCCTGGCTTCAGCCTGGCCTGGCCAGAGCTGCCATGGGCGCCTGGGGAGTGAATCAATCAGTAAATAGAAGATCTCCCTCTTCTCTCTCACACTCACTCACTCTCAAGTTAATCTACCTTCAAATTAATACGTAAATCCTTAAAAAAATAATAGTAACAATGGAAGCTAGATCTGGCAAAAAAAAAAAAAAAAAAAGATTAAGTGTGGCATGAAAGCCTTGAAACGTTTTCTGTTTAATTTTAGGAAGATCTGCAGTCAACTAAAGAAGAAAAATTTCCAGCAATCCACAAACCCATTGCTATTGGCTCTCAGCCAATGCTCACTGTCGGAACAACTCACATATCCAAGCTGACAGACGACCAGCTCATTAAAGAGTTCCTTAGTGGTTCTTACTGCTTTCATGGGGTAAGATGGAACTTTTTCATTTAAATATTTACTTTATCACTTATTTTACTCAATGGGTATTAGCCATACTGGAAAAAATTTTCTCTCTAGAGAAATGACAGATCCTGTCTTTCCCCATGGACATTTTTCTCTGCCTTCTTACACTACCACCTCTGTATACTCTAACCCATGGTCGCTGTGTTCTCCTCACTCACCGGGTAAAACTTGACCTTTTCTCTGGCAGTTGTCATGATTCTGGTTGATCACTGGTGTGGGCATCTGATTGCATAGCCTGTGTTTTCGCTATGTAACTATCACATTTAAAACTTAAGCTAATATCTCCCTTTACAGAGGTAAAATTTTGTCCCTGTTTATTGACACACTGACAAGTAGACTTGTCATTCCATTTTATTTTACCAAAGCAAGACAACAGCTTCTCTACCATTTTTTTTATTTCTCAGGAATTTAAATTTTCAACCATATAATTACGATGATCTATAATTACATATATTTTCATCCTGTCACATAGCAGTATTTAATCTGGCCCAAATTCCATTCTCTATGCATAACCTGATCTGTTTATTTCGTTTAGGGTGTTGGTTGGTGGAAATATGAATTCTGCTATGGAAAACATGTACATCAATATCATGAGGTATACAACAGCATTTATGTATTATTCTGTCACTAGGTAGATTAAAGTTCTCAAAATCTTTTGTGGAAAAGGAGGAAAGTTGGTATTACTTTCAATTATGAGATGATGTTCATATGGAATACAGTCAGGTAGGTGGTATTAAGCCTCTGCTTCAAATCCAACTTCCTGTTCATGTGCCTGGGAGTATCAGATAATGGCTCAGGTGCTTGGAAAACTCAATGGAGTTCCTGGTTCCTGTCTTTGGCCTGGTCCCAACCACAGCTCGCTCGCTCTCTCTCTCTCTCTCTGTGTCATACCACCTTTCAAATAAATAAAGTACATCTTAAAAATATTTAAAGAAAAAAAATGCTTCTCCGTTCCGTATCTGTTCAAGAACTTTCAGTCTAGTTGCTGATAAAATGTTTACTATCTTTTTCTCCCATTAAACAAAAAGTGCCACTTGGGTAGTGGCCTTGCCTGTTTGATTTATCATTCAGGGGTTTTATTTCTAGTGAGGCGTATATTTGTGACCAACATGGTTGTCTAGCTTTAAATATGAAAGAAGGAAAGGATGGCAGACGAAGAGGTAGAAAGGGGTGAAAGGGAGAAAGTGCACATATAAGATAGTGTGGTTAGTATTTGATTTCTTGGCAGAGTGCGTGTGTGTGTGTGTGTGTGTGTGTGTGTGTGTGTGTGTGTATATATGTATATACACACATATACATATATACATATACACACACCTACACATTTGGTACAAGGAGAACTTTAATCTGCTGGTCACTCCCTAAATGAGTGCAGCATCTGGACCTGGGGGCCAAG
This sequence comes from Ochotona curzoniae, assembly GCF_017591425.1. Taxonomy (NCBI): domain Eukaryota; kingdom Metazoa; phylum Chordata; class Mammalia; order Lagomorpha; family Ochotonidae; genus Ochotona; species Ochotona curzoniae. The sequence continues at coordinate 68,577,505 of NW_024466599.1, forward strand.
GCCCAGATCAGGTACCCCATGTGAGCAGCAGAACCCCAAACACTACCATCATCATTGCCTACCAGCATTTGGATTAACAGGACACTGAAGTCAGGAACGGAGCTGCGTGTCAAACCCAGGCACTCCTGTATGAGATTTAGGTGTGTTAACCAGGCTCCTAATTATTAGGCTAAATGCTGGCCCTCACCAGAAAGTTCTAAAATGAAAGTAAGCATGGAGGGGTGGGGTGGGGGGAATCCAGCATGTTAGTCTAGTGGCTAAAGTCCTCACCCTGCATGGGCCAGGATCTCATATGGGCACCAGTTCATGTCCTGGCTGCTTTACTTTTCATCCAGCTTCCTGCTTATGGCCTGAGAAGGCAGTGGAGGACAGCCCAAGGCCTCGGGACCCTGTACCTGGCTCCTGGCTTAGATCGCCTCAGCTCCCCTTGGCTGTTGTAGCAATTTGGGGAGTGAATCAACGAATGCAAGATCTTTCTCTCTGTGTCTCCTTCTCTCTGTAAATCTATGTTTGCAATGAAAATAAATAAACAAAAATTTTTTTTAAAGTAAGCATGGGATCAAAAAAGCAGTATTAAAATCACTTGAAGTTTTTCATCTGAAAAGAGCAGAGAAGATAGGCAGCCAAGCATAGTCAGCCCCATTTTGTATTGCTATGGCAGAACACCACAGATGGTAATTTGTAATCTAATGCAGCATGTGGTAGAGGCTGCCCCACTGTGTTATCCTATAGGGGAGGAGGAGAGGGCGTAAGAGATTAAACACACAGTCTCAGGCCCTCGGAAAGTCAGCAGCAGTCAACTCCAGAACAGGAGCCTTCCTAGGCTGAACACCTCCCATGAGGTCCTGCTTATGCTCCCGTCGCATGCTTTTGGGAGTGACACATTCACACCGTAGCAGAGATACAGGCCAGCTATTTAACTGAGAATCATAGTGATATATGGTTGTATTATCTAGATTATCAAAGAGAGACTCAATTGGCAGTTGAGTGTACTGAAAATACAAGTAAAATTGTTTTTTTGTTTTGTTTTTATTTTTTTTTATTGATTACATTGCATTATGTGACACAGTTTTCTAGGCACTGGGATTCCCCCCACCCCTCTTCATTCCCCACCCCCCCATGGTGGATTCCTCCACCGGTACAAGTAAAATTGTGTGTCAAGTAAAAAAGATCTCCAGGAAAGAATTGACACAACTTACAGATGTAAGAGAGAAAAGAAGTAGAAATAGTAGTCAGAAATAATCTATAGCCAGACTGACTAGAAGTGAGTTGCTTTATTTGGAAAAGCACAAATGGAGAAAATAATGAATTGAAGTATCTACTTGTTGAACGTAACTAACATCATTATGCGGAAATGTAGATAGTAAGTATACAGATGAAAATAAAAGCTATGGCTTCTCAGAGGGTCAGGAAAACAGCACAAATGCCTGTTGGTGGTGTCACACATACATTATCACAGATGATTTTTTTCATGATTTAGGACAAGGATAGTGGGAAAACCTCTGTGGTTGTGGGGACATGGAACCAAGAAGAGCACATTGAATGGGCCAAGAAGAATACTGCCAGAGCCTACCACCTTCAGGACGACGGCACCCAGACCGTCAGGTAACAGTGAGCTTCATCTGTCTCTGGATTTGATGAGTAAAGTATTTAATACTTAGAATTTAAACACTTAAACCTGTATAGAACTCCCCCCACCTCCCAACTAGGGACATCTTTCAGATTAGTTTTCTGGGGCAGACAGCGTGATCTAACAAGTAAAAGCATTTTATGGAATCAGGCTGCTTGGACTCAAATGCTGGCTCTTTGCTTATTACAAATTACATGTTTTTTAAGCCTCACTTTACTGGTTGGTATTTGTGTCCCAGGATTCTGCTCACATTTAAATGACACAGTTCGTGGGCAGGATAGTATCTTGCAATGGTATGCAGTTAACTTTGCTTCTCTAACCATGGTTGTAGTACGTTGCTGAGAATGGCAATGGTGTTGGTAGCAAAAGCTCAGTTCTCTCACAGCCAAAGCCATCTTAAGCATTGGCCTCTTTCATGTGTAACCTTGACCTTTATACTTTAGTTAAGTGTTAAATACAGTTGGGCATTTCTCTTTGCTACTTAGCCTTTGTGTTGTTATGCTTAAAAATAGTTGGACAGGGCCCAGTGCGGTAGCGTAGCGGTTAAAGTCCTCACCTTGAACACACCGGGATCCCATATGGTCGCCGGTTCTAATCCAGGCAGCCCTGCTTCCCATCCAGCTCCTGCTTGTGACCTGGGAAAGCAGTCGAGGACAACCCAAAGCTTTGGCAACCTGCACCTGTGTGGGAGACCGGGAAGAGCTCCTGGCTCCTGGCTTTGGATTGGCGCAGCTCCAGCCATGGTGGCCACCTGGGGAGTGAACCATCAGAAGGAAGATCTCCCTCTCTGTCTCTCCTCCTCTCTGTATATCTGCCTTTCCAATAAAATAATTTTTTTAAGAAAATTAGTTGGACAATAGCTTATTTTGTTTTATCTTTTTCAAAAATTGATTTATTGAAGAGGCACAGTTCACAGAGAGGGACAGAGAGAGAAGGAGATCTTCCACTCGCTGGTCCCTCACCCCCCACCCATGGCCACAACAGCCAAGGCTGCGTCAGACCCAAGGCAGGAGCCAGGGACTGCATCTCTCACTTGAGCGGCAATGGCCTAAGTACTTGGACCACCTTCTGCTGCTTCCATAGGCCATTAGCAGCAGGGAGCTGGATCAGAAGTAGAGCAGCCAGGACCTGAGCCAGCACTCATGTGGAATGCCAGCAGCCTTACCTTCTGTGCCACAATGCCAACTCCAATAGTAAGCTTTTTTTTTAAAGATTTATTTTTATTATTTTTTCATTGGAAAGGCGGAAATAAAGAGAGGAGAGACAGAGAGGAAGATCTTCCGTCCGATGATTCACTCCCCAAGTGAGCACAACGGGCCGATACTATGCCGATCCGAAGCCAGGAGCCTCTTCCTGGTCTCCCACGCAGGTGCAGGGTCCCAAAGCTTTGGGCCGTCCTCGACTGCTTTCCCGGGCCACAACAGTAAGCTTTTTTAAAAAATTACTTTGGGCAGTGCCTTGGCATAGTTAACCAAGCCTCCACCTGTGGTACCTTCCATCCCATTTGGACACCAGTTTGTGTCCCAACTCGGTCCACCTCTGAACCAACTCCCTGCTTGCAGCTTGGGAAAGCAGCAGAGCACGGCCCCTGCGCCCACATAGGAGCCCTGGAAGATGCTGCTGGCTTCAGATCAGCTCAAGCCCAGTCTTTGTGGCCACTGGGGAGTAAGCCATTAGATGGGAGAGCTCTGTCTCCCTCACCACCCTCGCTGCCCCACCTCTCCTTCTCTCTGTACTCTGCCTTTCAAATAAAAATTAAACTTTTTTTTTTTTTGAAAAATGACTTTACCTTTCTTTGGGCCCATATGGGTTTCTTTTGTTATAACAAAATTAAACCAATCTCACTTCTCAGATACTCTCTTGCCCTGTGAATTTTAAATTATTCATTCCTTTCAGTGTTAATTTTGAGCTTCCAAAGACAGACGGTATTGAGATTGTTTTCAGCATGTGCTGACTTTTCTGAAATTTAACAAAATTAAAAGAAAGATATGAGCCCAGCACAGTAGCCTGGTAGCTAAAGTCCTCTCCTTGCATGTTCCGGGATCCCATTTGGGCCAGTACATGTCCTGGCTGCTCCACTTCCCTTCCAGCTCCCTGCTTGTGGCCTGAGACAGCAGTCAAGGACGCCCCAAAGCCTTGGGACCCTGCACCTGTGTGGGGGACCCAGAAGAAGCTCCTGGTTCCTGGCTTTGGACCAGCTCAACTTTCTCAGCTCCAGCTATTGAGGCCACATGAGAAGTGAACCACCAGATGGAAGATCTTTCTCTCTTTCTCTCCTCTCTGTAAATCTGGTTTTCCAATAAAAACAAGTAAATCTTAAAAAAAAAAAAAAAATAGGCATTTACATTTACAATAAGCAGAATGATTTCTTTTTTTTTTTTTTTTAATTTGTTGGAAAAGCAGAGAGGGAAACGTGACTCTCCCTGGTTCGCTGCCCACGTGTCTGAAAGCAGTGTGTCTCCCACGTGGCTGGCAGAGACCAAATCCGGAGCCCATCACTGGCTGCCCACCACCGAGGTGCACACGTGAGCAGGAACCTCAGTCAGAACTGCAGCTGGGCCTGGGACCCAATCACTGCCATGTGGATACAGCGCCCCCAGGTGGTGACTTACCTGCTGAGCTCAGCATCTATCCTCAGGCTGGTTTTTCTGACACTTGTGCAAGGCAGTATCAAAAAGTTCATGGAAAATGGAAGTTAAACACTAATGTATATACATATTCTCCATGAACTTTTTAAAGCCCCAAAGTTTATATGTCGTATGAAAACAGTTTATAGCATCATATGCAATAATGCTAAAGCGTAAAAATATGAGACCAACAGAATTAAAACTTTTAATACTGTTCATTTGAGATTTATAGTTTGACCTAGATTTTGAATTTTGTATTTCTACAGCACATTATTGTAATGACATTAACTTGAAGGAGGACAAAACAGAATTACTGTATGAAACAAGCAATGTATGTGACTGTGGCAACAAATAACTTTGAAACAACTTTTTGTAACTATTTGTATGCAAATAAATAATATGCTAGTTGAAGTCATTATTATTAATTTTAAGCCAGTAGAAAATATCTTTTAACTAATACTCTATAGAATCTTTAAGACTCTTTCACATATAACCTAAAATACATTTTTATGAAAGAATATATTTTGAAAGAACTTTTGAGAAAATATCTTTTTTAAGGTTTATTTTTGCTTATTTGAAAGGCAGAGTTGCAGAGGAGGAGAGAAAGATCTTCTATCCCCTCGTTCACTTCCCAGATGGCCAGAGTGGCAGGGCTGGGCCAGGCCGAAGCCAGGAGCCCTGAGCTTCCTCCAGATCTCCCACAGGGCTGCAGGAGCCCAAACACTTGGACTATCCTTTGCTGCTTTCCCAGGCACACTAGCAGTGACGTTATTTTAGATTAGTATAATAAGGCTTGTGTGTTTCTCTTCATCAGGATGGTGTCCCATTTTTATGGGAATGGAGACATTTGTGATATAACTGACAAGCCAAGACAGGTGACAGTAAAGCTAAAGTAAGTGAACCCTCGTGTCATGCAATATGCCTTTCTGTTTTACCTGTTTCCTGTGGGCCAAATAAATTAATTATGAATAAGTGTCAAGTGAATTATTAAATTATACAAAGCCTAAATGTATAGGATTTTTATAGTTTAAGAGGAAAATTATTGGAAGTAATCTTACTTTGTATGATCTGGGCAATCCCTTACAAGTGTGTCTTTTAGGTGTAAAGAGTCTGATTCTCCTCACGCCGTTACTGTATATATGCTAGAGCCGCACTCTTGTCAGTATATTCTTGGGGTAAGTTAAAAAATGTTGTTTTTGTCCAAACTTAAAATTTTAGCGTTATATCTAGAAGGGATTGTCAGTAATCTTTCCTCTACAACTTAATAGAACTCCCATCCCACTTTTGTAATGGCTAACATGTTTTTATTGGTGTGTAATTTATATAAATTAAAATGAACAAATCTTAAATGTTGAGTTTAATGGATATTAATAACTTTATATCCCTGTGTAACTGTCACCCAAAACAGAGTATCTGGCTCACATTTCTCTTTGCAAACACTCCTTACCCCCTCACAATCTACAAAACAGTATCACCCTGTTTTTGGATGCCATACAAATGAAAAGATACTATACATAGTTCTTGCCTGGCCTTTTTGACTCAGTTTTGAGACTCAACCATGTTGTTGCATGCGTCAGTGCTTCATTTTGTTTTTATTGCTCATTTATATTTTTATATGAGTATACTAAATATGCTTTTCTATTTATCTGGATGTTTGTTTCAGAGTATTCTGAATAGGCTAAACTACAATTTTTTTAAGCATTTTTGTTTTGCTTGTATGTTTTCATTTCTCTTGGACAAATGAATAGGAAAACTGCTGAGTCACAGAACTTTTGCCTTGAGTTCTGCAAAGTAGTGGTACCATTCTGCATTGCCTGTAGCGCTGTGTGAGCATGCAAGACACCAGGCTTCCACACCCAGCATTTGATCATACATGTGGTCAGTGAAAAGCCAAGTGACAGAAATGGAAGCACTGACAAAAAGATGTTCAAGCCACTCTGCAACTGGCTACACTTTTTTTTATTTACTTTTATGGCAATATTATCCTAAGAAATTTTTAGTATTCCAAGTCATGAAAATATTCTCCTGCATTTCTTTCTAGAGACTTTGTGGTCCTGCCTTGGATGGCCCAGGCCTAAATGTGATTTCTCTGTTCATGCAGCTTGGAACTCAGTGAGCTTCTTGGTTTTGAGGGTTCAAAATTTAATTTCAGCAATTATCAAAGATTGTCTTCTGCCCCATGTTTCTCATCTTCATTTCTGAGACTCCAGTTAATCCTATTACATTGAAATTGTCTCTCAACCTAAGATTATTTTATTCACAACTTTTTTCCTTTGTTCCAGTTGGGTAACATGTTAATTGTCTCCAGATATACTGATTATTTTCCATTCTGTGCTCATTCCATTGAATGAATTAATCTCATATTTTTCATCTGCAATATTTCTATTCGATTCTTATGTGTTTCTTTTATCTGCTGAAATTCCTATCTAATCTCTTATTTTTTTAATTTCTTTATAAAAAATACTTATTTTTATTAGATTTACAAAGAGAAGGATAGACAGAGAAAAAGATCTTCCATTGCAGGTCCCTGTGACTCTTCCTTTCAAATAAATTAAATAAATCTTTATGATAAATAAATAAAGTATACATCAAAGACATTAAGTGAAGGAGTTCCATTTCACACCTATCTGATATTTCTTATCAGTGAAAAAATGTTATTTAGAAAGCTTTGAGTTTGTAGAAATTATGTTAGGTGGTAGATCCAAAACAAGGACTCATACATACTCAGCAGATGTCTTCATCGAACAGTAAGGATTCAACTTAACAATTTCTTAATGACTTGTGCTTTTTTTTAGGTTGAATCTCCAGTGATCTGTAAAATCTTAGATACAGCAGATGAAAATGGACTTCTTTCTCTTCCCAACTGAAGGCTATGAACACTGGGGGAACCGGATCATTGCGAGTCAAGATGGTCTCTGTCTGACCATATGGCTCATAGAGTTCTAAGCCATTGGACCTCATCTGAAGGATCATATAAAAGGACTCTCAACCACTTTGTGAATGTATATGTGTATATAAGAGGTTATTGATAAACTAAGGCTACATTTTTCTCACCTTTTTTCATCTTTTGTTGTGTGTTTTGAACTGTTTTTTTTTCTTTGCTTGAATAATGTGATTCTGAAATAAATCTTATCCAAGCAATATGGAGTCCAGCCTATTCAGATGTCATAATTGTTGTATCTATTGAAAGCTATTAAAGATTTATTATGTAAACTATATGACTAGGTAATGAAGTAAAGATAATGAAGAAAGATGTTGAAAGAAGGTTATTTAAATGAGAAACCATGTAAAATGTATAAATTACAGTGCCTGAAATCCTGTCAGCCACGTTTCATCCAGCAGCTACTCTCTGGCAGTCACTAAACTAGAAAACTGGGCACAAAGTAAAACTTGACAGGGAGGTTTCTTGGCCCGGAATAATCTCAAGAGATCCTTATTTAATAGGCTCTTTCCCTTCTGAACCTTGGCTTGTTTCTTTCTCCTTCTCGCAGAGTGTGTATCTGGTGTGGGCAGTTGGTGACCCTCTGATTCAGAATGATTTGCTCTGGTGAAACACGCTGTGCTGGACAGCCATTGTACTTAATACTGTATACTACAGATTTTAGTTCTGGACAGTTTTACAGTACAATATTTATTTTCAAGTGAATAAAATGTTCATAAATACTGTTGTCATGTAGTTAATTGATTAAACACATTACTCAATTGATTGGTTTTATCCATTATCCCATTAGAAATCTTTTGAACATATATTATTTAAACAAAGAAAAACGGCTATTAAATACTTCACTTTTCCTCCTTTCAGTAGTTCAGGCCAAAGATATTTTAGTTGAAGAGAAACTTAACGTATTTGACTAATATTTTAGGTTTACTTGTAAATGGTACTAGGAAGCAGGTGTTATGAAGAGCATACACTCTGAAGTTTGACCTACATCCAAGTCTTTCTCAGCGTAATACGTAAGACATAGGAAAAGCCAAACTCTTCCACACACCACACAGCACAGAGCATTTTATTTATTGAACCCTCCCTCGGGTTCAGTAATTTGCTAAGACAATTCACAGAGCACACCGAGACACTTTACTTAGACATTTACCAATTTGTTGCAAAGAACATAACTGAAGAACAGTCAGGTGGTAGAGCTGCATTAGATACTGAGGAGCTGGCAACAGAGTGTCCAGGCCGCAGGCACGCTATCCTCCCAGCATGCCCCTGTGTTCCCTAACCCAGGAGTTCAACAAATCTAAAAACTCAGGAGATTTTATAGTTTTACCTCTAGATGCCCCTCCTTCCCAGAGGTCAGTGAGTGGGGCCTGAAGTCCCCAAGCACTTGGTCTTTCATAAATAGGGCTGTGAGCCAGAGGAACATTGCAAGGAACAAAACCCACTCTCCTTTCAGGAAAGGATCCTGTGTCAGGGTCTTTACTGCGCCATATGCTAGCCATGTGTGCCTGGGCAGCTCGGTGACTGTCTTGAGCCTCGTTTCCTCATGTGGAGACAGTTTCACAGGTTGGTTGTATCAGCATCTTCATTTTGAGTATAAAAAAGCCAAGCCCTGTACTTGCTGCCTGCTGCCTGATGAGCTTTAACTAATTTTCTAATATTGCCCTTCTCTTAGCAATGTAAAGGTGGCAGTCATTCAAGTTAATTTCATTAATGAATTATAGAATCACTTATTACATTAAAACAACAGGATTACATTCATATTTTAGATCACAGGTTAGAGAAATTGGAATTATGAAAATTTAGTGCCAGGAGACACCAAGAATATTTTGGCCACACTATCCTTGGGTAGGAAAGCATATTTTTGAAAACCATACTGTCTCATGGATGAATGTTTTTCCTCCTCTTTTTCCCTCCCCATCCCCTACTATGCCATAGTATAATCTCTTAGTAATGGTTTAACTTTCTGCTATTTAACCCCAGATGATTCTTAAAAATAGAAGTCAAATTGCAGAATGGAGGGCCCGGCACAATAGCGTAATGGTTAAGGTCCTCACCTTGAGCATGCCAGGATCCCATATGGACGCTGCTTCTACTCCCGGCAGCTCCACTTCCCATCCAGCTCCTGCTTGTGACCCGGGAAAGCAGTCGAGGGCAGTCCAAAGCTTTGTGACCCTGCACCTGCTTGGGAGACCGGAAAAGAAGTTCCTGGCGCCTGGCTTCAGATCGGAGCAGCACCGGCCGTTGCGGTCACTTGGGGAGTGAATCATCAGATGGAAGATCTTTCTCTCTGTCTCGCCTCCTCTCTGTACATCTGCCTTTCCAATAAAATGAATAAATCTCGTTTTTTAATTGCAAAATGGAAAGATTTTATAAAAGCTACCCTTCTGTCCAGGCTAGCAGAGCCCCAGCTTCTCAGAGTTGGGGCTAACCCAGGTATCCTCATTCCCCTTTCAAATCGGTAGTCCATTAATTTCACTTGACCTCCCAATTTGCTGCTACCATTCTTCTATATAAACAGTGAATTCCTAGTAGGGCAAAGAGATGGCTCAATTACAAAATACCCAAAGGTACATGGAGAAGACCTTCAAGTGAAGGCCTACAGTGGGTACTACCCCTGCCCACTAAATCAAATTCTTTGAAGATAGGACATAGGATTTTCATTTTTAATAAATTTACCAAGTAAATTTAAGTAAATTCTCCAGTGGCTGAAAATCACTGACGTAGCGACTTCACTTTCAGTAATTTAACATAATACTATATCTTCCAGTCTCCAGACTGGGGATTCAGGAAAATAATCAGCCTGACCTTGACAAGGCTGTGACAAGGTTGTGGTTCCGCCCTTTCAGTTTTACTTGCTTTTCTTGAAGGTACCACTAGATGGAGCTCCGAGTCCAGCCCTAGTTTGTATTCTTGGTTAAAGGGAAGCTGGCAACAAACCGGGTGAAAACTGAATGGAGTACTTCCCAGTACTTTTTAAAATCAGTCTAATTTACTAGAGATTGGCCTAGTTTCTAACAATGCACAAATTCCCTGATATATAATGAGGCCAAAGTGTTGACTCAACAGCTCCAAAGAGCCAGCATAAAATGCTTTAAAGAAAGACCAGAATGAAGATTTGGATTTTGAAATAGTAGGGTTCACATGGCAACAAACACCAGCCTTTTAAACCTTATTTCAGACACTGTTCCAGTTTCGGATACTTTCACTTGCCAGCACTTATATTTTCATAGAAATCCAACATAAACATGATGTTTCAACACAATAAACTATAGGGATAAAAAGTTTCCAAGTATGTCACCACGCATTTTAGTTTATTTTTATCAGAAGTAACTTTTTTATCTTTCTACTTTGTATGTCATGATACCTTCAAATTTTGAAAAGTTAAATTTGATATTGTGAGGTCAGTGAGTATTCTATTGAAACATTTTGGGAGTAAATAAAGGAGGGAGTTGAGAGGAAGAAGGGAAGGGGTGGAGAATGAATGCCTATGCTTCTAAATATGCTTTTGTGACAATGTGAAATCTACTCATTTTATATGAATTTAAAATAAAAAGGACAAGAAAAAGCAAAATATGTTGCCATGGTGACATGGATTAAGAGAAAGTCCATTTATCAATTCTTTCCACTTGTTTAGCAGAGGTGGCAGAGTGGTTTATCCCATATTAATATTTTCAAAAGTGGATTGTACAAACATGCAAAATATAGTGTGTTGTAGAAGGGAAATAATACAAATTCTACTAATTATCAAAGCAGACGTAAGCCTCACTAAGATTACATTTTGGAATGAACACCAATACAACCATTCAGAAATCACAAATTTTCAGGTCATAAACACAAAACATCCCGTCAGAAGTGTGGGCACCACAGGCGTGGAGGAGTGGATACACGGAGGAGCAGATGCTTTACATTTACCATTTACATCATTGTCAGTTAGCTAAACGAATGTATCACTTATTCTTCAGAAAATGTAACTGTCCCTTTAATTACTGGCTTCAAGACCAAGGCAGAAACCAATCTATGCCATAGATTACTTGTAAAGATTTATTTTAGTTTATTTTTATTGGAAACTGAGATATACAGAGAGGAGGAGAGGCAGAGAGGAAGATCCTCCATCCATTGATTACTCCCCAAGTGGCCGCAATGGCCCTAGCTGTGCGGATCCTAACCCAGGATTCCGGAGCTTCTTTCGGGTCTCCCGTGTGGATGCAGGGTCCCAGGGTTTTGGGCCATGCTCAACTGCTTTCCAAGGCCACAAGCAGGGAGCTGGGTGGGAAGCAGGGCTGCCAGGATTAGAACCAGCACCCACATGGGATCCCAGTGTGTGCAAGCCTACCGCGCCGGCTCCATGGCATAGATTTTTTTCAAAGGATATTTTCACTAACCAAGGCTTCAATCACTGAGATCTTGCTATCTTGTAACACTTGTCTTAGAAATAGCAAAGTCAGGCCAGGGATGCTTGTTGCTTAGTGAGGTAAGCCTCTGCATGCAACGCTGTCATCCCAACTACTCCACTTTCAATACAGCTCGCTACTAATGTGCCTAAGAAAGCAGTAGAACATGGCCCTAGAAGCTTCCATCTGCAATGCAGGGATCCCATGCGAGCACCAGTTCAAATCCTGGCTACCGTGCTTCCAATTCAGCTCCCTTGTTTGGCCCAGGAAAGCAGTGGACAGTGGAGGCTGGCTCATACTTGGGCTGCTGCAGCCACATGGGAGATGGAGAGGAAACTCCTGAATCCCAGTTTTGGACCGTCAGCTCCAGCCATTGCAGCATTTTAGGGAATGAACCAAAGAAAGGAAGATCTGTTTCTCTTTCTTTCTCTCTCTGTAACTCTACAATTCCAGTACAAAAAAACAAAAACAAAATAAAACTTTCTTTTAAAAAAAGATTTATTTATTTTTTTAAAAGATTATTTAGTTTTTACTACGATGTCAGAAATACAGAGAGGAGGAGAGACAGAGGAAGAACTTCCATCCGATGATTCACTCCCCAAGTGACTGCAATCGCAATCAGTGCTGCGCCAATCCGGAGCTGGGAACCAGGAACCTCTTCCAGGTCTCACACATGGGTGCAGGGTCACAAAGCTTTGGACTGTCCTTGACTGCTTTCCCAGGCCACAAGCAGGGAGCTGGATGGGAAGTGGAGCTGCCGGGATTAGAACCTGCTGGGGTCCATGCAGTAGGTGTGAATAACATGAAGGTGTAAGGAGAACAGTTCCCCTGCTTGGCAGGGCCCAGGGGGGCTTCCAGCTGTTTGGCAAGGCCTGGCGGAGTTCTCTCTGACCACCTTGATGCAGTTTCACCCCCTTTCACATGGACACTCAACCACCCCACTAAGAATTTTTGTAATCGATTGAGGCATTGTTTGCCCTTGTGAGATGGCTTTTACAACCAACATGAGCTTAAAAGTTAATGTTACTGATAATGTCTTGGTGAGTGGGCCTTTAACTGCACACAGGAGTACAATTAAGCCCATGCTGTTTCTGGACACCTTATTGTGTGCCTACCCATTACCATGAAATCTGGCCCAGACATTTAGCATGCTTTCTGGGAAATGGTTTGATAAGACTTTTACAAACTAATGGAAGTGATGGGAGTATGGACTGAAATTGCTATGACAAAAAATATAGTTACTGGGACCCTAAAAGCTATCCTGTTACTGGGACCCTAAAAGCTATCCTGCTGTGGCAAAAATACAGTTACCGTGACCTTAAAGGTTAGCCTATCCTTGCAACTCTTTAGAACATAGTAAATGTAGTTGCTTTAGCTGCCTTCATAATTTTTTAACTAGAGGAAATACAGGGTGATTTTACTAACATCATATATACTTTTGATTATTGTTTGATCATTTATGAGATTGTAGAACCTGCAGTTGTAGAGGGATTTAATGTTTGAAACTTTTTATCTTAGATCTTTATGTTTTTTCTCTTTCGATGTATTTCTCTCATTAAGTGATGGATAAGTTGTAGAATAAGAACTGTAGTAGGAGTGTATTACTGAATAAGATGTGTTGCCTACTGAGAAAATGTTGGCTGCAACATCAGAATGGATAATGCCCTGTCTTAAGGTGAAACTATTTGTAGAGTTATCTTTGGAAACATTTACTTGCCCATTGTAGAGTGGAAACCTAAATGGAGTAAACATGGCTCATTGCTAATTGCAATTCTTTCTGTTGTCACAACTCTTGCTTAGTTAACGAACTGTGTGAGCCTGCAGGCCTAATGACCTTTGGTGTCAATGACCCCAATCCCCATAAAACAAGGCCCCAGAGCTTTTAACCCATATGTAATTCAAGGTAGGGGTTCGGTTGTCACAGGCGGCGCCAAGGATGGGACCCAGACATGAGGAAAGTAGGTGGAGGCTGGCAAGCCGAGATAAGCAAAAAATGTGGGGTCCTCCCTCACTCACCTTTCAAGATGTTGTAAATTGTGCCCCCCTTGAAGCTATGTCAAAATGCCCCAAAAGAAAACTGTGTACTGCTTCTGTATAAATAAAGCAGACAGCTGTCTCGCATGGTCCACAATGATGTTGGAATTGTAGTGGTCCTTCTTTTTTCTTTTTTCTACGCCTATTTTACGCACCCTTCTCGAGCTCCGAACTCAGCTGGAGCTGGACTCCAGCAGCCATAGGCTTGTCGAGAAGAGAAATGGATTGTGACAACAGGTGGGAAGGGATGCAAATGGGGCTGATATTCAGCTGAGTCCCATGGGTGGAGATGTTCCTGGTTGTTGGAGTCTTAAGGAGAGTTCTACTGGTCATGACCCACAGCCACTTCAACAACTATTCCCACCAACTTCTCCCTGATCCTGCACTTGAAGGTTTAACAGCTAGGGCAGTGATGGCCTTCAGAGGCCAGGCTCCAGCAGTGAGCATTTTTAGCAGCAGAGTCTATGCATGTGCACCCCTGTTCAGTGCTTGATTAACCCTCTAGATGATAGGGCTCAAGCATGGAACTGTGTGAGCAGACACTAGGATTCAGTTAACTCACAGGCGTGTGCGCATGCGTCACTGCCTTTTGGAATCCTGTGGCTCATGGTGCATCATTGGGCACCTATCACAGAGGAAGAGCAGCTCCCACACACCCGCTCACTGTGTCTTGTGCTCAGTGTGTCTCCAGAGAATGGGGACCTGGAGGGCGTGTGTGATGAGGGACCAGGTGTCTCCCTTTGTATCTAGGTTCTCCAATCAACCATCATGAAAAGCTCTGCTTTCCCTAAATGCCAGGAGTTCTGTAAGGTTCCTGGGACTGGTAACCCACTGAGGGTTAGAGATGACATGTTTGTGAGTTCCTGAAAGTAAGCATGACTCCCTTCCACTTGGTTCATCTTTTAGATGGGCTGTTTCCACACCATTCCTGAAAGTGAAGCTGTGCAATTCCTGAGTTAGTTGTGAGAAACTCTACCCCAGAAAGGAATAGCCCAGTGGCTCAATGCTGCCCACTAGAAGCAGGGATATGATGCAGGCCAAGCCTTCCTGATGGCAGGTGGAATCTCACCTCCTCTGCAATTGCCCCATGAACTCTAGCCCTTGACCCCACCTGGAGAGCCACTAAGAGGGTTCCTGTCTAGGTATCTGAGCAAACTTATTTTCTGTGGTTTGTTTCAGATTCCCAGCAAACATGACATACAATATCATTTTCCTTAGTGGCCAAACATTATTGCAGAAAATTCAAGATAAAAAAAACCTCAGCAATTATTTTGGTTAAGAGAAGCTGCTGACAAGTAATTCAGATAATAAGAAGTCATCAACCAGCCCAAACTGTGAGCTGCCATGTGGGGATATGTCCATAAGGACATCATGAAGAGGCAGTTGGAATTCTGGCTGCAAGGTGTGCTTGCTTAAACACCTTTGGTTCACCCATCCCCACACCCCTCAAATGCTTGCCCAGGCCAAAGCTAGAAACCCAGAGCTCAAACCGAGTCTCCAGTGTGGGTGGTAGGAAGCCAAATACTTGAGCCATCACTGCCGCCTTCCGGGGTGTGCACAGATGGGAAGTTGAGCCAGGACTCAAGCCAGTTACTCTAATATGGAATGCAGGTGTTCCAAGTGGAGATTTAACTGCTGCACCAGATGCCTGTCCCACTGCTTCCAGTTCTACCATTAGATTGCTAGAGCCATGACTGGAAGCAGTTGAGAACCTGCATCATATATTGGATCTAAATCACTGATTCAGCTCATCGACAGTCTCCTGGGAAACTTTGCTTTCTCTCTGACAATGTGTGGCTGCCTGACCAGCATGGTTTTCGAAAGACTATTCCATCCATGTATGAAGCCACCTGCTTTAGCGTGAAGGGGCCATGAAGAGCAGGGATATCCCTGACCATGGCCCCATTGCTGCATTTCATTATGTGTGAAGTGAGGTCTTGGTCAGAAACCAGGCTGTATGGAACAGTATGATGAGCAGGGTGAGGCCTTCTCCAAGAACCTGGCAGATAGTTTAGGCAGAAACGTGGTGTGTGGGAAAGCAATTCCTACCCAGTGTCTGTCCCAGCAATAGCAGTTTTATCACACCCAGAAAGAGTCATTGCTTAAAAACATGACTGTTTAATTGAATTATGGGGGTTAAAACAAACCTGGCTCCACATCACACATCTACATCTGTGAGTAGAATCACTGACCTTTTGGAGTCCAGCAGCTTTCCTAGAGGTACTCCATGGCAGACCCTGGGTAGGCACCCCAGCTGACTGCTAAGACTGTCCCGTTCTCTTCTCACTTGAAGCCTTGGAGAATAATTTCTGTATCTGAGGATGGGCTGGGGCATTTTCATCCTTTGGACACCGAGTTGCTGCTGATGCCTAGGAGTCTGCATTTGAACTTGTCAGTCAGTGGTGCACTATAGAAATTGGGCCGTGGGGAGACAGTGATGGTCATAATGGAGCTTGTCTTTTTCAGGCCAATATCAGCCTTCCCAGCAGCCCTGCCAAGTATGTCCGGTCATCCCTTTTTCCTTGGCATGAGCATGAAGGCTCCATGAGGCCAAGGACTTTTTCAGGGTCTCTTGGTGGGCAGTGGTGAACCCAAGAGATAAAGATCACTGATGATGGCCAATGATCAGAGTGCCAGGAGGTATTCAGTGTTGGGCTTGGGGCAGTGTGTGTTTGGGTGTGTGTGTGGGAGACCTGAAAGGGAGGCTGTCATTCTTTTGGGGGTTCTTGCACTAAGGGACAACCACTTCTTAGCACCATGAAGTCCCAGTCTACCTTCTGAGGTCTTCAAGTCTTAGTCTGGTGATCTCTTCACTGAATTTAGCTGGTCAAATGTAGGCAACACAAAACCGTACCCTAACCCCATCTGAGTATCCAGGAGGATTTCTGAAGGAAGTCCTGTACACTGGGAGACTGAAAGAGAACTGTGAGTCCAGCAGGTGAAGGGGTGGGGAGACCTCAGGCTGGGGCGCAGTGTGACCGACAACTCAAAGATGCAAGGGGGGTCACGGATTCTCTCCCATTCATTCTCTTTGTCTGGAGCAAAAGCGGCCATGAACCCAACCTGGGCACACAGCTGCTTCCCCCAGCTCAGGTGATTTTTGCCAGCATACACAAGACCCTCTGTTGATGTCACTGTGGTTGAACCCACACCTTAACCTGCAGCCCCAGTCTCAGAGTGAGTGCCCAGCTGCTGCTATGTACTTTGTGCAGTCACCTCTGGTCAGGAAGCAGGGTATGGTCAAAGGCTGCCTGTTGCACCTGTGCCCCTCAGGTCTAGGTGTCCTATTCCCTTTTCAGCCCTTCCCCATGCTCTCAAAGGTGCCCAATGCATGAGCTCCAAATGCTGCCACCCCTTGGTGCCAGTGTGCAGCCTTGCTGCCTGGATTCCAGCTGCCTGGGTAACTGTCCTAAAGAGCTGATCCTCCACACGTGAGGCTAACATGCTTGTTGGGAGTCTTGGCTGCTCTGCTTTCCATTCAGTTACTTGCAATATTCTTGGGAGAGCCACACAGATGGAACAGAGGCTTGAACCCCTGGATGGAGTTCCAGGCTCCTAGAAGTTTTTGCCTGACCCAACCCTGGCTGTTGTGGCCTTTGAGGCAGTGAACCAGCATGTGGACAAAATTTCTCTGTGAATCTCTTCTTTCTGTCACTGATTTTCACACAAATAAATCCTTTATTAGGGTTCACTTATTTTATTGGATATGCAGCTTTGCACAGACAGGGCAGACAAAAAGATTTTCCATTCCACTGGGTCACTCCCTACATGGCTGCAGTGGCCTGAGCTGAGCCAATCTGCAGCCAGACGTCTTTTCCTAGTCTCCCACATTGTGGCATGGTTCCAAAGATTTGGGCCTTCCTCATTGCAGGCCATAAACAGGGAGCTGGATGCAAAGTGGAACAGCTAGGACACAAATCAGTGCCTGATTGGGATATCAGCACTTACAGGGAATTCTAAATTAACAAAGTGAGCCATCATGTCAGCCCCTCAAAGCACTTCATTAAATACTGAGGAGAATACTCTTCCTTGTAAATATCCAATTTTGTGGATATTGGCATCATTTAACACCTGCTCCTGGAACCAGCCTGCCCAGGCTCCCATCTGCCTGGGTCCTTGGCACCTGTAATTTTCCCTCATGAGAATGCATCGAGCAGGTTACAAGAAAGTGCTCACAACTGAAAGTGTCACCCAGAAAGTGTGGCCATTAATGCACTGAGGTGAATGCAGTCTTGATGGTGTCAGTTCTCCTCTGTTTGGTCTTTTAGTACGTTCTGCCATTACTCCAGGTAGAGGACAGTTTTGAGGGGTGAGCACCATCCTTTGTGGGGAGAGAGGAGAGGAAGTTGAGGAAGAGGCTGTGGCCTGTGCCCTCATGGCACAGATGGGAGGGGCAGGACTGGAACTGGATGGGTGCTAAAGGATGTGCTGTCTGCATGTGGGAGTCCTTTGGGAGCCCTTTCCTGCCATGTCCCAGGGCTCGCTGAAACCTCCTGGGCAGCCCACAGGGCCCAGGCTTCTAGTTAGATAGCACATGGCCTTCTGGGTGAGGTCAGCTGCCCCCTGTAGCCTGTGAGCACCCAATGTTGGGGACAAAGAGTCAGTGTTGGGGAGCACCCACATAGTGGGCTTGCCATTCCCCTGTCCCTGTGTAACTTGCCCATGGAATAAACATGTCACTTGTGTGCATGGTTCCACAGCACCTGGCCAGCGCACTGGTCCCTGGCAAGAGAAAGTGTGTACAGGTCAGTTTCCAGTGAGTCCTTGGGGTCTCCCGCTGTCCTACTTCCCACATCCAAGACCCACCCCTGCCTTTCTCCTCCTCGGATGTGGGAGCTGTGGTCATTGTGGTCAGCTGTGACTGCCGTGCTCTTGACCTGGGCTCTTCACTGAGGCCCCTACCCCTGCCGGAGCAGGAAATTTGTGGCCATTTCAGAACTGCCCTGTACCTTCCTCCCCTGAGCTGGTGGCCTATGATTTCCCTTGAACGCAGCACTTTTTGATTCTGACATAGACTTCAAACAACCCCCTTTCCTGTCTTTACAACAAGGAAATAGGTGGAGTCTCAGAGACACCTGCTGGCAGTGATAGACCAGGCACCAGGCCTTCTGGTAGCAGCCCCCTGCCCTGTTTGGCTCCAGACACAAGCAGCCACTCACTTGGATGTTAGGGCCTTTGTCCATGTTCTGCCACCATAACTATCTCCAGGGCGAGTCAAGAGGCAGGGAGAGTCTCCCTCACTCTCCCCAGGATGAGCAAACTTTTGTGGTTTGTTTCAGATATTCTCCAGCAATGCTTACATATAATATATTTATAATGGGAGAAAAAACATGGTGGCAGAAGATCCTGAGAAATATCTCAGCAAGTTATGCGGAAAAGAGAAGTTGCTGCATTGCAATTCCTGTATCTAACAAGGATGCTGGAGAGGCAGCCAGCCAAGACAGTTGTAGGCGGGTTTGGGGAGGGTGCTGGGAGATTGGGGGTGGGATTCTCAAGTGGAATGCCAGGGTACATCTGATTGGTGGATGGCTGGATTGGCGCAAATTCTGTGAGCTGTGAGGAAGAAGAAATGGCGCAGGGTCCAGGGTGGGATATTGGAATAAGTCCTTACAACACCGAGTTCCAGTGCACCCTGACAGCGTGCTGGAATGGCTATTGAGATTCTGCTGTTATCGTGCAGCCACCCTGAATCCTGCCTGTGCCTGTTGGGACTGACGGAGAGGCCTTTATTGGCCTGATAAGCTCAAAAGAGACTTTGGCATAAGGATGACCATTGAAGCCAGTATATCAGCAGCCGACACCACCAGCTATTGTGGTGACAGTGATCGAGGTCGCAGATCAGACTGCCAGACTTATGGAACAATAGGACATTACTATGAACATGAGTGGGTGGGCATGCTTACGCTGTAATTGCAGGTTGATTTGTTGGCTTAGAACAGCAGATGCTGTGAGATTTGGTCTAGGCCTCCTGTACTCCATCATATGCCTCTTTGTGTGTAACTCCTGCGAAGTGCAAAATGTTTCTCCAGGCCCGGGAGTTGCTGTCTGCGCATGGCTACCAAAGTAAGATATTCCTACGGTCAGGGCCTCTTGTCCCCCATTATGCCTCTATGTATGTTTCACCTATGTAGTGCTATATTTTCCCAAGCCCGAGAATTGCTGTCTGCTCATTGCTACCGAGGTAAAAATACTCCTAGCCATGGAACAGGGTAACCAGCTTCCCCAAGTATGGTTTGTTCAGCTGCAGCAGGCAACGCGTTGGATGGCAGCCAGTGACGGGTAACATGGACCGTGCACTGACCAACCTAAGACACGGGCTCCATCACGCTACAGAGATTCCCTATGTCAGGTAAGGCTGATAAACTGAGAGTCCACAACCTAAGACAGGCCCAGACAAGTCTGCTTTAAAAAAAAAAGGGGGGGGTCTGTTGTGGGCTAAGCAGTTGATTTGCATTTGTTAAGCATGGCTCCCACAGGAAATGGGCTTTGAGGCTAGTGGCACCTGGTCTGTAAGACTCATTAGCATCCGATTGTTCTGCAAGAGGCTTGGGGCAAAAGTATATATGGCTGAATTTAGGGAGGCCTGAGAGACCTCTTCCACCATGACTGGTCTCCTGTTGGTGTTTCATTCCCTGACCCTCGCTGTGTCCATGCTACTGGCTCTGCCGGCCGGAACACATAACACCCACCTCTCAGGACACCATGAGAACTAGATGAGACACTTGCAAAGCCCTCAGGACAACACTCCACACATTTCAAGCACTCAGTAAATGTTCATTTAGAAGCCATCTCTTGTTGTATTCATACTGCCTTCTATTAGCCCGAGAAACTCTGTGTCGTCAGATCCTTACCTCTGTGCAAGGACCTGGGCCTTCAAAAAGGGGGCCACTATATTCCTTCTTCTTCATAAGCTATTTTCAGTCTGTTTCAATTATGTGAATGAATCATTCAAAATCAACACTTTTTAAGTGAATCTATTTGAATTCAGAGTTACAGAGAGAGAGAGAGAGCAAGAAAAAAACTTGGCCATATGGCCGCAAGAGCCAGGGATGGACCAGGTCAAAGCTAAGAACTTAATGCATGTCTGCCATGTTGTGTTGGGGGTTTGACACTCTGGGCCAATTTCCACTGGTTTTCAAGGGTTCGTTAGCAGGGAAGTGGATCAGGAATAGAGTAGTCTGGATTAGAACCAGCATCCATGTGGGAAGTCAACATCATTGGCAGTAGTTTTATGCCCTCTGTCACAAGGTCAGCTTCCATATAAGCATTTCTATATTGGCTAATCACATTCTTATTTGGAGAAACTGCTTCTCTCATTGGTTTACAGGGACTTTTTGAATAAGAGGGAGATTACACTGCGTCTTTTCCAGGGGCAAAGATTGTCATTCTTTTAAAAAAAGATTTATTATTTTAATTTTTGTTGTAACGTCAGACCTACAGAGAGGAGAGACAAAGAGGAAGATTTTCCATCCAGTGATTCCCTAAATGACCGCAATGGCCGGTGTTGCTCCAATCTGAAGCCAGGAGCCAGGAGCTCTTC
Source organism: Ochotona curzoniae (assembly GCF_017591425.1). Taxonomy (NCBI): domain Eukaryota; kingdom Metazoa; phylum Chordata; class Mammalia; order Lagomorpha; family Ochotonidae; genus Ochotona; species Ochotona curzoniae. Next base: position 68,598,668 of record NW_024466599.1, read on the forward strand.
CAGGTCTCCCACATGGGTGCAGGGTCTCAAGGCTTTGGGCCATCCTCGACTGCTTTCCCAGACCACAAGCAGGGAGCTGGATGGGAAGTGGAGCTGCCAGGATTAGAACCGATGCCCATATGGGAATCTGGGGCATTCAAGGCAAGGACGTCACCTGCTAGGCCACGGTACCAGGCCCCATTTTTCAAGAGTTGCTAAAATGTGATTTCTATCTTGAATCTATTGAAAGAAACAGGAAGGGAAGACAGGCATGTGACAGAGTCGTCAAGTCTCACCTGGCACACCTGTATTCTTTACCATGGGGACAGGTCCAATCCTGGCTGCTCTGCTTGTCATTTCAGCTTCCTGTTAATGCACACCCTGGGACACATCAGGTCTTGCTCAAGGACTTGGGTCCCTGCCACCTGTTCGAGACCAAGATTGGGCTTCAGGCTCCTGGCTCTGACCTGGCCCAGCCCTGGCTATTGCAGACAATTAGGAAGTGAACTCGCAGAAAGAAGAGCAGTTGCTTTTTGTCTCTCTGTCACTCTGCCTTTTAAATAACATGAAAATAAAATGTTAGAAAAAAAAAGTGGAAGGGGCTGGACAGAGTCCATACACACACAAGGTCAAAGTAATGGGACCCCAAAAGGATTTAGACTGCATTACTGTTACCTAACATGTAACTCTGACTTCTCCTAGGCCACAGAGGCTGTGAGCACTTAGGAAGGTCCTGGGCTGGTTTGTAATTACAGAGACTAGGGCGGTGGGTGTGTCTGGCCCCCAGGCCTGCTGGGGTCCCTTCAGACCAGTGTATCTTCCACAATTGGAAGCCTGAGGAGTCTGAGGCTGAGTAGCTGAACCTCTGAGGGCCTGCTGGGTGCTGGGAGGTCAGAGCAAGCCCAGCTTTTCTATGCTGATGCTACAAATCCAAAATGGGTCACTGGGAACTGCCACCAGCAGGAGCCAGGCGGCAGGGGAGGCTCCAAGGGGCCTGAGGAGGCTGTTCTGGAAAAACAGTTTTTATTTGAAGAAGCAGGATCTGATGAAAGACAGCAGAGGACACTCACTTTGGAAATTACACCCAGTGTGCCAAGACCTCTCCCTGACCCACTAACTTGTACTGTACTGCAGGACCCATTGATCCCTCCTTGAGATCCATCTGGTAAATCCTAACATTCCTCTCTCCCCCAACAGCCACTCTTTTCTTTCCCTTCCCACTCACTCCTCTTACAGCTCTCTTCTCTGCCTGCTGGGTTGTCCATGGGATTCCTTCTTCTTAAGTCAGGGCCCAAGTAAACTACATGAACAGTCAGGGGGATGCTGTCTACGCAGGTGTATGTAGGGTTGACAAGGCTACAAAGGACAGTGAGGACCAGGGCAGGGCACAAGTGCCAAAACATGCCAGCCTTTCTTTCCTGCCACCCTTCCAGTTTCCATCAGTGACCCCAGCTGGCAACCAATGGATGAGGGAATCCCTTGATGCAGGCCACTGAGAGCAGGCAGAAGGGTAGTGAATGTAGAGGGACAAATAGGGAATGACTAACAAGAGTCTAACAAGAGTCTTAATCTGGTACAATAACCTGGTTTTTTTTTAAAAGATTTATTTTATTTTTTATTTGAAATGTAAAATTACAGAGGGAAGAAGAGACACACACAGAGAGAGCTTCGATTGGTTTATTCCCCACAAGCCTTTAATGGCCAGAGCTGAGCCAATCTAAAACTTGGAGCTTCTTCCAGGTCTCTCACAGGGGTGTGGGGGCCCAAGGCAAGGACTTGAGCTGTTCTCTGCTGCCTTCCCAGGCTATCAGCAGGGAAATGGATCAGAAGTAGAGCAGCCAAGGCATGAATCAGTGCTCATATTGGGCACTGGTGCCATGAGCTGAGGTTTAGCTACTACTGGCACCATCCTCAAAAATAATAATAGCTGGGCTTGGCACGGTGGTGCAAGTGGTTAAAGGCTTTGCCTTGCACGCCCGGGATCCCATATGGGGGCCGGGTCTAATCGCAGTGGCCCCACTTCCGATCCAGTTTCCTGCCTGATCTTGAAAAGCAGTCCAGGACGGCCCAAGCTTTGGGACCCTGCACCCGCGTGGGAGACCCGGAAGAGGCTCCTGGCTTCGGACCAGCATAGCAAAGGCCGTTGTGCTCAGTTGGGGACTGAATCATCGGACGGAACATCTTCCTCTCTGTCTCACCTCTCTGTATATCCGCCTTTCCAATAAAAATTCAAAAAAATAAATTAAAAAAAAACAACAATAATAATGGCCTAACCTTAAGAACTGGCATACTGAGGTCTGTGCTCCCTGACACACTGGTACCCGACACTAAATGCACTCAGCCATTTTTCTCTTGCATCTTTACTCCTAGGATGCTGAATGAATCCATCTGTATTTGTTGCTACAAGAAAACCCCTGAGGTTGGATAATTTGTGAAGAAAACAGGCTTATTCAGGTTACAGTTCTAGAGGGCAGAGAGCATGGTGTCAGCCTCTGCACACCAGGAATCAGGTATAGATGGGTCCCTGGAGTGAGTACGGCTTGCTTACACACCAGAGTGCTGAATTCCAAGCTTCTCTTCACTGTGGCAATTGCACCATCATCCAGCATTCTTCTCTTCCCATTCACTTCCAGGCTGCCTAGAAGATCCCCATCAGCCACCCCACCTTGCCTTGTGTTAACCTCTTCATCAACTGCTCACAACTGCTCTCGCCCTGTCCTACGACCCACTCCTACCATGTCCCCCTAAATTCTGTCACTCGAATTTCTTACCTTCCTCTTGGCTGAACCCCAGTCAAGATGTATACACAAAGCTTGTCTGAGGTATCATTCTCATGATAGTAAAACATGGGAAAACCCAACTGTTCAACAAGGGATGAGTTTTGTTTATCCAAACCAAATGTGGAATGGCTGTGCCATGGAATGTAATTCAGTCATAGAAATGAAGGAAATATTGCTGAGTGCCACACCTTGAATGAACGTTAAAATCATGATGCTGAGTTGAGGAAGCCAGATACAAAGAACATAGGTGGTAAAATTCTACTTACATATAATATTCAGTGTTGAATTGAAAAAAAAAGCTAGAAAGTTGATTAGTAATTTTTAGTGGCTGAGGGAAAAGAGGAGAGAGGAGTGACTGCTAATGGGTACTGGGATTTTCCTTGAGAATATTTTGAAATTGGATGGTGGTAATGACTGCAAAACTGGTCCATGTACAAAAACAAAACAAAAAAAGACCTTTGCATTGTATACTCCAAAAGGGTGAATATTGTGGAATATTATTATATTTTAATTTTTTGACATTTTTGGAGTAGCCTTGTGTTACAGCAGGTTAAGCTGTTGCCTGTGTCCCTGGCAGCCCTTTTGAGCTCTTATTTGAGTCCTGGCTGCTTTATGTTTGATTGAACTGCTTGCTAACAGCCTGGAAAAACAGTAGAAGATGGCCCAAGTACTTGGGTCCCTGCCACCCACATGCAAGACTCTGATGGGAATTCAGGGTCCTAGCTTTGGTCTAGGCCTGTCCCAGCAGTTGTGCTATTTATAGAGTGAATCAGCAGATGCAGGATTTCTCTCTTTTCCCTCTCTGTCTCTGAAAACTGCGTTTCGTTCAAATAAATAAAAAACAACAGTGAGACAGGCTGGCCCATCCACTTTCCTAGTAGAATATAAACACTTTAATGGGAGGATATCTTTTGCTATTTTTTTTTAGTACATTGCATTATGTGACACAGTTTTAGAGGCACTGGGATTCCCCCTCCCTTTCCCAACCCCCTCCCATGGTGGATTCCTCCACCTTGTTACTGTATTATATTTCAATTTCAGTCAAGATTCTTTCATTGCAAGAATATACCAAGCATAGAGTCCAGCATCCTATTGTCCAGATAAGTTCAACGGTTTCTTGGGGAGACCATCTCTGGTCTGAAGGTAGAGCCAACAGAGTATCATCCCAATCAATTAAAAGCCCCGACATTACATCAGTAACAAATTATAACCTCATGGAATTAGTTGACATGGTATTGAGTAAGCAATATGTTGAAAGAGAAAAAGAAAATGCAAGTCCTGAACCACATCATGTGACTTCTACATTGACATTTCAATTATAGTTTATATACAACTGGGTTCTATACACCTTAAAATGTCTGTAGGGTACTATTCAGCTGTCTCATGTCTATTTTCATTTTAGTATTTAGCAGCTTATAGTGTTGAAGCATAATTTTGCTGAATTTGGCATATTTTAAGATAGTCTAAAGTGGGTTATATAACAAGGCATATGTCAACAATTGATGTGCACAACAGTTTTAGCAGGGGTGTGCAGAGAAGTCTTCAATACCCCAGTGAGGAGTAACTAATCTTTGTGTCCCACCCAGTAAGTTATACGTGCATCCCAACTGCCCATTTCCTTGCTCTTCTGTGTCTATTCTAGTTTTTTGTTTATTTGTTTGTTTGTTTTGAGGGGTTTCTGCAGTGATCCTGATGGTCATTGCAAGAGAGGGTGGGGACCCAAAGTCGGAACCAGGCAAGGAAAAGAGAAAGCTCCTCTCCTAGTCCCGAAGGAAGTTTACTGTTCTTCTGTATCTGCGGACTGCTCAAAGCTCCAGTGGATCGGTTGTCATTCCGATGACCTTAACCTGCAAGGCAGGATATGGGCTTTTTCCATCCCATGTGGAGATGCAAATGGAGGTGGGTGACCTCAGAGTTCTTGGCCTCTGAAGGCACTCCAAGGGGGAGGATTTCATGGAACATGTTCCTCTCCTTATTGCAAGTGCCTTTCATGGGGTCCAGAATATAGTGGATACTTGTTGAATTCCAAAGAATATGCTGTTTGGTTAAAAAATATTTGAGAAAGATAGAAAGAAAAATACCTCCATCTGTTGCTACACTGCAAATGAGCACAACAGCTAAAGCTGGCCAGGTCAAAGCTTGGAACTCAATCTGGGTCTCCTACAAGATGACATGGACCCAACTACCTGAGCCATCACCTGCTGCCTCCCAGGATGAGCAGCAGCAGGAAGCTGGTATTGGGAGCAGAGCCAGGACAAGAGCCCAGGACTCCAATATGGTTTGCAGGAGTCCCAAGTGACATCTTCACCATTAGGTCACCTGCCCAGCCCTGCCATTTTGTCAATGGGAAAACATAAATAAGCATGTGCACACATCTAGATTAAAAAGAGATTATTGCATCTGGGGAACTATTGGAGAAATTCATCTGAATGGGACACCTATTTCCAACCACAGTCCAGCTCAGAGTGGACAGAGATCTACTAAAGGAAACTTGAAGATTCTCCTCCCAAAATGATGTCAGAGAGCAGAAGCTCATATCACTTTCTACCTGTATCATTGTTGAAAAGAAAAGAGGGCATGCACGAGGTGAGAGGAATTCCAACAGATAATTCTGTGCTCTGAATTATCCCTGCTCCTGGTGTGCCAGCTCTGTCCTCAGGCAAGCCATTTTGCAATCCATCAGTGGAGCCTGGCCCATGTGACCCTCACGGATAGCTGCTGCTCTGCCATTACATCAACCTACAGGGAGCACTTCTGGTAAGTCTTCAGCCCTCGTATCCCTGGGGGCTCTAACTAAGCCTGGTTTCCACCTGCACTCAACTTCCTGGGTTCACTCCCCTTTGGTGGTCCATCCTCTGGATCAACACAGAAGAGAGCCCTGCCATCTCCCCACTCTCTCTGTTGGTGTTTCTTCAGCAGTAGTCCTTTCCCTAAGACCTCTCCACCCACTCTGCTGTGTACTCAGCAACTATCTCTTCCCAGACTCCTGTTCCCACCCCTTATGTGTGGCTTCTGTCCCTTCAGCCCTGAGTTCTGGGATCTCTTCAAAAGGCTGGCTGACACATGGCAGGCCTGCCCTTCCCCACTGTCAAATGACATCCTAGTCCTCAAGCACTGCACTTGCATTCATGCCTTAGCACAATCCATCAGTCCCTTTTCCTTGAATGCTTCCCTCTCTTAGGAGATAAATTGCAAATTCCAACTCAACCTTTAAGACTTTGGGTAAATGTGGCTGTGCCTCAGGTCATCAGAGTGCCCCCAGAGTGTGGGGTGATCATCACAGCCTATGAGCCTCTGAAACACTTTAGGCATACCTTCATGTGGGATGACAACACTGAAGAACTGTTGCCATCTTGCAGGGTTTGATTCTAGGAACGGATGGATGGCAGGTGCTCGGAGTGTGTTGAATGATTACAGAACAGATGAATACATTGTGTGGAAAAATTGTTTATCTAGCTTTTCATAGAAATAATAAATAAATGATTTATTTCTTTATTTTGAAAGTCAGAATTACAGAAAGAGAAGCAAAGAGAAACTGGGCGAGACAGTGAGGAAGAGAGACACAGAAGAGATAGAGAGTAATCCATTGACTAGTTCACTTGCTAGGTCGCTGCAATAACCAGAGAAGGGTCAGGCTGAATTCAGGATCCAGGAGCTTCATCCAGCTCTCCCATGTGAGTACAAGTGCATGAACACTTGGGCCATCTCCTTCTGAGATTCCCAGACCATTAGAAGGGAGATGGATCAGAAGTGGAGCAGCTTGGACACAAACTAGTGCTTGTATGGGATGCTGGCATTGTAGGAGATGGCTTTATCCCCTGTGCCACAACACTAGTCCCTTGTATTTAGCTTTTGTGATACTTGTTTGTTCAAACTTCATTTCTTAAAATATTTGAGACACAGAGAGAAAGAGGCAAAAGGGGGCAGGAAGTTGGCACAGTGTTGGAAATGCTGTTTGGGATATTATGTGCATCTCCTACCAGAGAACCAGCAGGTTCAAGTCCTGGCTCTGCTGCCATTTGCAGCTTCCTGCCAGTGCACTCCCTGGGAGGCAGCAGGTGTTGGGTCTGAAAGTAAGAAAACTTAGTTGCCTTTCCTTTTCCCTTAGAGAGTCTCCCTGGAGGAAGAAGCTGTGGCTCTCTTGTCCTACTCCCATTTTGCTCACTCAGATTTAATGTTCATTCACAACCACCTCATTAGCTCTTCTGAGCAAACCAGGACTCCTCCTCCTCTGTGTGGTTTGCTATCTTCTCTCTAATAGCCCATTTGCTGTTAGGATATGGAGGCCAGCAGAGGCTCTGGAGTCAGAGAGACACCAGTTCAAAAGACCCTGCATCCTCTGGCTATGTAACTTGAGTAACTTGACCTCTCCCAACCCCTAATTCTCCCTTCATAGGGAAGTTACAAGGAGGGTACAACATAGCACACACTGGGTAATCAACAAATGATAATTGCATGAAGTTGGGGCTATAAATGAATAAAGTAATTGAAAGTGGTACTCCATGCAGACCCCTGCAGTGGCCTGGGGGCTAAAGTCCTCAACTTGAATGTGCTAGAATCCCCTATGGGTGCAGGTTCTAATCTCGGCAGCCCTACTTCCCATGCAGCTCCCTGGTTGTGGCCTTGGAAAGCAGTCAAGGATGGTCCAAAGCCTTGGGATCCTGCACCCATGTAGGAGACCTGAAAGAAGCTCCTAGTTCCTGGCTGCAGATTAGCGTAGCTCTGGCTGTTGCAGTCACTTGGTGAGTGAATCATTGGATGACACATCTTCCTCCCTGTCTCTTCCTCTCTGTATATCTGCCTTTCCAATAAATATAAGTCTTTAAAAAACATGTGTACTCCAGGCTGACCTTTGGCAGTATCAGCCATTACTCACTTGAGACTGGGGAAGGAATAGGATCAACGTGTTCAGGCTTCTCTCGGGCAGGCAGGCCCATCACTAGGACACTACCCAAAATGCTCCAGGAAAGAGTTGAGAGACCAACACAACAGGAGTGGGCACATGCCATGGCTAATGGTTCCCCAGGGCAGGACTTGTGGGAGGAGGAGGAAGATGGGGTGGCAGGCCCTGAGCTGGTCCTGGGCACACATTGCAGGGCCAGAGGCTGAATTGTTGAGGCATCTCAATCATCCCCATTTATCCTTCTTCTTCTTTTTTTTTTTTTTTTTTTTTTTGCCTTTCAAAGTATTCTGGGAGTAATGTGGAAGGTGTCACAAACATGGAACCTGAACACATATAAAGAAGCAAGTGCAATGAATTCCTCAAATGAGGGCCAACTCTGGAGATGTGGGGACAGACAGGTGCAACAAGGAGTGTGTTGCACTTGAATTATGGCTCCTGTAATCCAGTGTGTGGTTCTACACTGGCAGGTAGCCTGCAAGCCTCGATTTCTCCATCTGAAAAGCAGACATGTCCTAGCACCCTCCAGTTGTTGGTGCAGAACAAGTGAGGTAATGTTTCTGGAAGCAATCTATTCAGCCAAACAGGCAATTGTGCAGAGGGTATTATTCTCAACTGTGCTTATGACTGGATCTTCATCTTTATATTAAATTTTACAACCTGGGTTCTGGTGCGATAGCATAGTGGTTAAAGTCCTCACCCTGAACATGTGATGGGATCCCATATGGGCGCCAGTTCTAATCCCAGCAGCCCTACTTCCCATCCAGCTCCCTGCTTGTGGTGTGGGAAAGCTGTGGAGGACGGCCCAAAGCTTTGGGACCCTGAGACCATGTGGGAGGCCTGGAAGAGCTCCTGGCTTCGGATTGGCTCAGCTCCAGCCATTGCAGTCACTTGGGGGAGTGAACCGTCAGACAGAAGATCTTCCTCTCTGTTTCTCCTCCTCTCTGTACATCTGAGTTTCCAATAAAGATAAATATATTTTTTAAAAATATCTCACAACCTGCTTATTAAAATGGACTCACCAACATATGCTTGAAATATTTAAAATGGCACGTGTCCCCCAAGACTGGTAAGGAGTTGGGAAAGAAACCCGTTTCCATCGTCAATATCCCCTTTTGACAACTGGAAGCCACAATCAAAGGGCCCAATCTCCTTAGGGATTCATCTAAAGGAAGTCAAGATTCAAGTGCTCATCTTCATGTGGAAGCCGCCACTGGCTTACTGGGGCGGGCAGCAGCCTTGCACTCAGCACCCGGAAAGGGCCCCGGGCCGCTTCCCCCATGTTCCCTGGGGGACACAGGCCAGCTGCGGCTGTCCCCCCTGGGCTGGAGAACCAGTGGGGGATCATCCACCAGTTCCTCAGGAGAGCAGCCCGCTGAGGAGAAGGTGTCCACGGCCGAGCTCAAGGCCCGGCTAAGGGCCAGGGGCTCTGGCCGCACTTGATGTGGGCCGACATCCCACACGCAGGGAACATGCCTCAGTGTCCTCCTCTGCGACATGGGCCTGCACACTGGGGGCCCAGAGCGAGCACAGCTCCAGGAACCCTAAGTAGGTTATGGAAGCCCAGGACACAGGCGGCCCGGCTCCAGGATGCGCATGCCCGCCCGCTGGACACGCCCCACCCACGCAAGTCCGCGGGTGCGTCATGGCGGCAGCGGGGTGGTGTCACGTGGGGTCAGCCGTGCTGTGTGCTGTGTGCTGTGGGGTCAGCCGTGCTGCGTGCTGCGTGCAGGCCCTGGGCCGTGAGGCAGAGAGTTGGGGGCTGCTTGCTGATGCTGTTGGGGCTCAGGACGGTGTGGAGGCTTGAGGCGGGAGCTGCCCGCTGCCCTGGTGCCCGCAGAGCCCCTAGGGCTGCCCTGCCGCCCTTGCCCACTAGCTGGCCTCATCTCCTGAGGGGCCCGCGCTCCCACCCACCCTCTCAGGCCGCTTCCCGCAGAAGCCTTCTGGGTGGAGGAGTCCTGGGTGCTGGCCTTGACTGAAGCTCAGGCGGTAGGGTCCCCAATTCCGTGTTACAGGTGAGGAAACTGAGGCTGGGGAAGGTCAGGATCACGTGGTGTCGGGTGGGTGTCTCATCCCTGGTGGCCTGGCCATTCTCTCTCAGGCTTTGATAAACTCCTTGGTGCAGAGTGTGTGTGTGTTGTAGTGTGTGTTCCTTTTAGCGGTGTGTGTTCGGGGGAAAGGATAGTGTGTGTGTGTGTGTGTGCGTGTGTGTGTGTGTGTGTGTGCATCTGTGTGTTTGGGGTGAGGGGAGTGTGTGTGTGTTAGTGTCAGCCAGGCCCTTTCCTGGCACTGGGGAGGCTGGCCTTGTGTGGGTGGGGCTTCTTCGGTGTCCTTGGAGAAATGGTTTGTGTTGTGGTCGAGTTGGCATTTTGTTTTCCTTTCATGTGCCCTCATGGAATACCACAGTGACTGTTTTTCTCTGCAGAAAGGTATCCTGTCCCCAGCCCCTTGGCCTGTGTGATGGATCCAGTTTATAACACTGGAGGCTGTTTTACTTTCTTCCTGGCTAAAACCTCATCTGCTTCCATCCCTCAGATCGCCAGCAGAGGCTTGCTGGCCAGAGCCAGCACCCTTGCTAGCATTCCCAGGCTATTAAATGTTTGTGTAAAAGAATAGATCTAAAATGTAGTGCTAGGAATAAGGCATCTTGACAGAGTGAGAGCTGTATCAATACGGCTCAGGCAGGATTCTGAGTTCATCTTGGCACTTTTGACATCAGGTCTCTAAAAAGCATTTGGGATCATTATTTGGCCTCACAACTCTACTTTAAGACAAAGATTATATTTTCCTTTTAGCCAGGATTGGGGATGGGGAGGAAGAGAACAGGAAAGTGAGGTGACTTTGTGGTACTGTGCTGTGGAGCCGGGTGATGGGAGCTGAGTGATGAAGGTTGTGGGCTTGGGTTGCTAGGATTTGAGATGGTGGGGTGGGGGATGCCTTAGGTAGATGGAGCTGCGTTGCGGAAGAGCCGGGGGGCCAGGCTCCAAGGTCATGGTAGTTCTTATTGAGTGGTTGGAGTGTGGAGGTCATCAGGGAGAGAGGCAGAAAGGAAAAGGAGGATTTGAGTGTTAAGTCTGCCTTTGTGTTTGACGGCTGGCACAGCATCTGCACACAGCACAGGCAGCACATCAGATGGACCACAGTCCTCATGTGCCACTGATTTGAGGAATTGTTGTTTGCTCACATGTAAACAGCTCTGAAGTTGTGCCATGTTCCACCTCTGATGGCGTCTTTGTTTATGCCATCATTTACTCTGCGAACGTCTTGGCTTTCTCTGTGACATGGAAAGTGATGCCACAGAAAGTGGCAGGGTCTTAGCAACTGATGAAGTCGGGCAGCCAGCTGCCGCTGTGGTCTGGTGATTGTTAAGTTTCAGGGTTGGAGATTTGGGCAGAGAAGATGACCATTGTCAGTTGGTACTGCTGCTGCTTCTTTCTTGCACTTTAACAATGTGTTTTCACGGCATGTGAGGGAGCTTGGCAAAGCATGGAAACAACAGGCACTTGTGTGAGGAACAAGAAAAAGCTGGTGGATGTGTCTCCTTCCCCAGAAAAATTGGAATGCAGCACACCCGCTGGTAGATCCAGCTCTCACTGAAACATACTCTGTCAACAGGCAGACCTGGTTACCGACTAAATGGGCAGCCCTGACCCCTGAGCTTTAAGAGCAGCTGGCCTGAATACACCTGCTGGCACTGAGGTCTAGGTTCTGACATCTGCTGGATTTTCAGGGATCCCTGGCTCTGTCCCATGGTAGCACAGTCCCATTTACAGCACTGCTAGTGTTGTAAACCAGCTCTAGGGCAGAGACCCTAACTGCCTCAACCATGGTTTTCCCACACTCAGCACAGTTCCTGACTCAAGGGACATGCCACATTGGGGTTTGTAGAGCAGAGCTGCATTGGACAGTCTTGGTTGAGTACTCTTCTGTTTGCCTCCGGCAGAAGTCTTCATCTGATAGGAATCAGGTTGTAGGTCAAGGTTCAAGGCCCTAATCTTTTGTGTGGCTGGTTTTGTCACTATTTTTCTAAAGAGTTAATTAATTTTGTTTAATTTGAAAAGTAGAGTTGCAGAGAAAGGATGAGATACAGTTCAATCTGCTCGTTCATTTTCAAAATGGTGACTTTGAGCAGAAATCGGCTAGATCAAGGCCAGGAATTTCTTTACGGTCTCCCACGTGGGTGCAGGAGGTGAAGAACTTGGGCCATCTTCTGCTTCTTTCCCAAGCACATTATCAGGGAAGTGGATTGGAAGTGGAGCAGCTGGAGCTCAAGCTGGTACCATATTGAGATTGTGTTACCTTAGGCAGAAGCTTAACCTGCACCGTGGCACCAGTCCCAGGTTTTTTCATTTCTTTCTTTTTTTTTTAAGATTTATTTTTATTAATTTTTTATTGGAAATGCAGATATACAGAGAGGAGAGACAGAGAGGAAGATCTTCCGTCCAATGATTCACTCCCCAAGTGAGCGCTTTGGCCAATACTATGCTGATCCTAAGCCAGGAGCCTCTTCCAGGTCTCCCACACAGGTGCAGGGTCCCAAAGCTTTGGGCCGTCCTCAACTGCTTTCCCGGGCCACAGGCAGGGAGCTGGAAGGGAAGTGGGGCTGCTGGGATAGAACCGGTGCCCATATGGGATCCCAGGCGTGCAAGGCAAGGACCTTAACCACTTGCGCCACCTCGCCGTTCCCCGGTTTTCTCATTTCTAACGTTTGGCTTGCCTGTGAACTTCTCGGACTCAGTCCATTTAACTGTAATTGAAGCCAGTAGGTTGCTCTGCTTCCAGTTGGGTTTTGAGAATGTGGTATGGAAGCATAATACCATCTTATGTGGCAGGTTGTCTGTGCCAGGCTCTGTGTTTAAACAGGTGGACAGGTGCCTTAGCTTAGTCAAAGTCGTAAAGCTGCAAGAGGATGTTCTGGAAACACAAGGCCAAAGACTGCCTTTTGTTTTGCCTCCAGGGAAGGTGTGGGTTGGAGGATAGGGGTCCCTCGGGATCTGCTGAGCTTGGCCCCTGCTGCCATTCCACCACTCGAACTGACCTCACTGAGTCCTCCTAGAATTAGATGCCTTGAGCGTGCAAAGCATCCTTGTACAGCTTGCTGCTCAGGTTGTATGTGTTTCACTTTAGGTAGAGGCCAGGTGCTGTCATGGCTGGGGCTGTGTACATGAAAACCAGGAGGCTGCAGTTCCATTCAGGTCTTCCACATGGGTGGCAGGAGTCCAGGTCATTAGGCCATTTTTTGCTGCTTTCCCAGGCACAGGGAGCTCCCTAGGAAGAGGTGCGTGAGTGTAGCTCCAGTTGTCTTTAAATTTATCTATTTAGTTATTTTTCTTGGTACTCTATTTTTCATGTGGATTTAAATTACTCCTTACCACATTTTCATTTCAGTCCTGAAGGACTTGCCTTAGTATTTCTGGTAAGACAAGTTTGTGAGCAGGGCATTTTCTGGTTTTGTCTGTGTGAGTGTTCCTTAATTTCTGCATCTTTTTTGGAGACTGTATTTGTTGGATATGGTGTTATCAGTGGACAGACTTTTTCTTTGAAGGGTTTGGATATTTCACCCCCTGCCTTCTGTGCTCCCTGGCTTTGGATGAGAATTTGGTTGCTAATCGTGCAGCTGCCTCATGTGAAGAGTTGCTTCTGTCTTCCTGCTTTGAAGAGTCTCTGGGCAAGCATTGTGGCCCTGCCAGTTAGGGTGCTGCTTGGGGTGCCTACATCCTGCAGCAGAGTGCCTGGGATCAAGATCTGCCTCTGCTTCCAATTCAACTTGTTGCTAATGTGCCTGTGAGGCCAAAAATGGCAGCTCAAGTGCTTGGGCCCGTGCCATCTGTGTGGGAGACTGAGATGGAGTGCCGGACTCCTGGCCTCAACCTGGCTTAGTCCTGGCCATTGGGCTGTTGCAGGCATTTGTGGAATGAAGCAGGGATTGGGTGATCTCTGTCTGCCTTGAAAATAACCAATAAGTGAGTAAATAAAGGTAGAACAACAGTACATAACAGTATTTGTTGTAGGGACAGTATTGTGGTACAGTGAGTTCAGCCATCACTTGCAGTTAGCAGTATTCCATATTAGAATGCAGGTCTGAGTTCCCATCATTCCAGTTCCAGTTCAGTTCTCTGCTATGTAGCTGGAAAAGCAACAAAGGATGAACCAAGTGCTTGGGCCCTTGCACCAATGTGGGAGACTAATTGAAGTTCCAGACACCTAGCTTTGGCCTGGTGTAACCCTGGGTATTATGTCCATTTATAGGTGTACAATTTTCTGTTTTTTCCCCTGTCTGTTACTCACCTTTCTAATAAATAAAGTGAATCTTTTTAAAATGTATATATAGTTTTCTAAATTACATTGCATTGTGTGACACAGTTTCATATGTTTGGGGATCCCCTATTCCCTCCCATACCCTGCCCCCATGGTGGATTCCTCCACCTTGTTTCTGTATTATATTTCAAATTCAGTCAAGATTCTTTCATTGCCAGAATATAGTAAGCATATTGTGCAGCATCTTATTGTCCAGGTAAATTCAAGAGTTTCTTGGGGAGACCATCTCTGTTCTGAATGCAGAGCTGTCAGAATATCATTCCAAATAATTTAAAGCCACAACATTACATCAATGACAATTTGCAACATTATGCAATTCATTGACATGTATTGAGTAACCAATAGGTTAAAAAAAATGCAAGTTCTTAACCAAATGCTGCGACTATTTCATTGACATTTCAATTATTAGTTTATATACAACTGGGTTCTATACTCCTTAAAATGGCTATAGGGTACTATTCAGCTGTCTCATGTCTATTTTCATTTTAGTATTTAGCAGTTTATAGTGTTGAAGCATAATTTTGCTGAATTTGGCATATTTTAGGATTGTCTAAACGGGGCTACAACTCTAACAAGGCATATGTCAACATTGAGGTGCAGAACAGTTTTAGGAGGAGTGTGCAGAGAAATCTTCAATACCTTAGTAAGGAAATATTAATATTTGTGTCCTACCTAGTAAGGTATGTGTGAGTCCATGCAGAGCATTTCCTGTCTGGTTCTAAGCTTTCCTTGTTGTTTTCTGCCTATTTATTCTAATTTGTGTGTGTGTGTGTGTGTGTGTGTGTGTGTGTGTGTGTGTGTGTATGTGTGTGTTTGGGGTGGGAGTGCTCTGGAGCAACCCTGATTGTCATTGCAAGAGAGGGCGTGGATCCAAAGTTAGAACTAAGTAAGGACCAGAGAAAGCTCCTCTCCCTGGTCTCCAAGAAAGTTTCCTGTTCTGTTTCTGTGGACCGCTCAGAAATAAAGTGAAGCTTAACAATAAACAAATAGGGACTGATATTGTGGCATTGTAGCATAGTGGGTAGAGCTGCCACAAACAACACTGGTGTGTCATGTGGACACTGGTTCATGTCCCAGCTAGTCCACTTCTGATCCAGCTCCTGGCTAATGTGCCTGGGAAAGGCAGTGGAAGATGACCCATGTCCTTGGGGCCCTGCACTCATGTGGTACCCTGGATGAAACTCCTGGCTGCAGGCTTTGGCCTGGTGCAGCCCTGGCCAGTGGAGAATGAACCAGTGGATGGATAAAATCTCTCTGTGACTCTGGAACTATCTCTCTACAAATGTGCCTTTCACATAAATAATTAAGTAAATCTTTAAAATAAATAAACATTTTTTAAAAATTAAAAACCCCAGTATGTGTTTTTCAAAGGAGAAACTTCATTCTATCTTCTAGCAGTTTGATTACAATGCATCTACTTATGAATCTCTTGGAACTCATTTCAGTTGGAGTTCACGGAGCTTCTTGGAAGGGTAAGTTAGTATTTTCATCCTTATACCTATCTTGTTTCTTTCTGGGGCTCCTGTTGTGGGCTTGTTAATATACTTGCTGGTGCTCCACTGATCTCTGAGTCTGTGTTCATTTTCTTTATTTGTTTTTCGTTCTGTCCCTACATTCATGTTCACAGACTTCGAATTCAGATCACTGAGTTTTCGATTTTAGTTTTATACTTTTAAACTCCAAAATGTCTGATTCCTTTTTGTAATTTCCAACTCATTGTTTAAAGAGAGATGATTCTTCTGATTTCTATTAGTTCGTTGTTCATGGTGTCTTTTAAGAGTTTGGACATATTTAAGACAGTTGACTGATGGGCCTGGTGTTATGGCTCAGTGACTGAATCCTTACCTTGCATGCTCTGGGATCCCAATGGGCACTGGTTCATATCCGGCTGCTTCATTTCCCAGCCAGCTCTGTGCCTGTGTCCTGGGAAAGCAGTCGAGGACACCCAAAGGCTTGCTTCCAAATTTGCTGTTTCTTTTTTTTTTCTTTTTTCTTTTTTCTTTTTTTAAGTTATTTTATTTTTATTGGAAAGGAGAGAGAGGAACATCTTCTGTCTGTTGATCACTCCCAAGTGGCCATAACACCTGGAGCAGCACCAATCCAAAGCCAAGAGCCAGGGGCCTGGAGCCTCTTCTTTTGTGTCTCCCAAGCTGGTGCAGGGGCCCAAGGCTTTGGGCCGTCCTCTGCTACTTTCCCAGGCCACAGGCAGGAAGCTGGATGGGAAGCAGGGCTGCTAGGATCAGAACTGGCACCCATATGGGATCCTGGCGTGTTTAAAGCAAGGATATTAGCTGCTATGCTACTTTACCGGGCCCTAAATTTGCTATTTCTTGTTGTTGTTCTTTTTTATTTTTTTTTATTTATTTTTTTAAAGATTTATTTTTTTTTTTTTATTGGAAAGGCGGATATACAGAGAGGAGAGACAGAGAGGAAGATCTTCCGTCTGATGATTCACTCCCCAAGTGAGCGCTTTGGCCAATACTATGCTGATCCTAAGCCAGGAGCCTCTTCCAGGTCTCCCACGCGGATGCAGGGTCCCAAAGCTTTGGGCCGTCCTCGACTGCTTTCCCGGGCCACAGGCAGGGAGCTGGAAGGGAAGTGGGGCTGCTGGGATAGAACCGGTGCCCATATGGGATCCCGGGCGTGCAAGGCGAGGACCTTAACCACTTGCGCCACCTCGCCGTTCCCCGGTTTTCTCATTTCTAACGTTTGGCTTGCCTGTGAACTTCTCGGACTCAGTCCATTTAACTGTAATTGAAGCCAGTAGGTTGCTCTGCTTCCAGTTGGGTTTTGAGAATGTGGTATGGAAGCATAATACCATCTTATGTGGCAGGTTGTCTGTGCCAGGCTCTGTGTTTAAACAGGTGGACAGGTGCCTTAGCTTAGTCAAAGTCGTAAAGCTGCAAGAGGATGTTCTGGAAACACAAGGCCAAAGACTGCCTTTTGTTTTGCCTCCAGGGAAGGTGTGGGTTGGAGGATAGGGGTCCCTCGGGATCTGCTGAGCTTGGCCCCTGCTGCCATTCCACCACTCGAACTGACCTCACTGAGTCCTCCTAGAATTAGATGCCTTGAGCGTGCAAAGCATCCTTGTACAGCTTGCTGCTCAGGTTGTATGTGTTTCACTTTAGGTAGAGGCCAGGTGCTGTCATGGCTGGGGCTGTGTACATGAAAACCAGGAGGCTGCAGTTCCATTCAGGTCTTCCACATGGGTGGCAGGAGTCCAGGTCATTAGGCCATTTTTTGCTGCTTTCCCAGGCACAGGGAGCTCCCTAGGAAGAGGTGCGTGAGTGTAGCTCCAGTTGTCTTTAAATTTATCTATTTAGTTATTTTTCTTGGTACTCTATTTTTCATGTGGATTTAAATTACTCCTTACCACATTTTCATTTCAGTCCTGAAGGACTTGCCTTAGTATTTCTGGTAAGACAAGTTTGTGAGCAGGGCATTTTCTGGTTTTGTCTGTGTGAGTGTTCCTTAATTTCTGCATCTTTTTTGGAGACTGTATTTGTTGGATATGGTGTTATCAGTGGACAGACTTTTTCTTTGAAGGGTTTGGATATTTCACCCCCTGCCTTCTGTGCTCCCTGGCTTTGGATGAGAATTTGGTTGCTAATCGTGCAGCTGCCTCATGTGAAGAGTTGCTTCTGTCTTCCTGCTTTGAAGAGTCTCTGGGCAAGCATTGTGGCCCTGCCAGTTAGGGTGCTGCTTGGGGTGCCTACATCCTGCAGCAGAGTGCCTGGGATCAAGATCTGCCTCTGCTTCCAATTCAACTTGTTGCTAATGTGCCTGTGAGGCCAAAAATGGCAGCTCAAGTGCTTGGGCCCGTGCCATCTGTGTGGGAGACTGAGATGGAGTGCCGGACTCCTGGCCTCAACCTGGCTTAGTCCTGGCCATTGGGCTGTTGCAGGCATTTGTGGAATGAAGCAGGGATTGGGTGATCTCTGTCTGCCTTGAAAATAACCAATAAGTGAGTAAATAAAGGTAGAACAACAGTACATAACAGTATTTGTTGTAGGGACAGTATTGTGGTACAGTGAGTTCAGCCATCACTTGCAGTTAGCAGTATTCCATATTAGAATGCAGGTCTGAGTTCCCATCATTCCAGTTCCAGTTCAGTTCTCTGCTATGTAGCTGGAAAAGCAACAAAGGATGAACCAAGTGCTTGGGCCCTTGCACCAATGTGGGAGACTAATTGAAGTTCCAGACACCTAGCTTTGGCCTGGTGTAACCCTGGGTATTATGTCCATTTATAGGTGTACAATTTTCTGTTTTTTCCCCTGTCTGTTACTCACCTTTCTAATAAATAAAGTGAATCTTTTTAAAATGTATATATAGTTTTCTAAATTACATTGCATTGTGTGACACAGTTTCATATGTTTGGGGATCCCCTATTCCCTCCCATACCCTGCCCCCATGGTGGATTCCTCCACCTTGTTTCTGTATTATATTTCAAATTCAGTCAAGATTCTTTCATTGCCAGAATATAGTAAGCATATTGTGCAGCATCTTATTGTCCAGGTAAATTCAAGAGTTTCTTGGGGAGACCATCTCTGTTCTGAATGCAGAGCTGTCAGAATATCATTCCAAATAATTTAAAGCCACAACATTACATCAATGACAATTTGCAACATTATGCAATTCATTGACATGTATTGAGTAACCAATAGGTTAAAAAAAATGCAAGTTCTTAACCAAATGCTGCGACTATTTCATTGACATTTCAATTATTAGTTTATATACAACTGGGTTCTATACTCCTTAAAATGGCTATAGGGTACTATTCAGCTGTCTCATGTCTATTTTCATTTTAGTATTTAGCAGTTTATAGTGTTGAAGCATAATTTTGCTGAATTTGGCATATTTTAGGATTGTCTAAACGGGGCTACAACTCTAACAAGGCATATGTCAACATTGAGGTGCAGAACAGTTTTAGGAGGAGTGTGCAGAGAAATCTTCAATACCTTAGTAAGGAAATATTAATATTTGTGTCCTACCTAGTAAGGTATGTGTGAGTCCATGCAGAGCATTTCCTGTCTGGTTCTAAGCTTTCCTTGTTGTTTTCTGCCTATTTATTCTAATTTGTGTGTGTGTGTGTGTGTGTGTGTGTGTGTGTGTGTGTGTGTGTGTGTGTGTATGTGTGTGTTTGGGGTGGGAGTGCTCTGGAGCAACCCTGATTGTCATTGCAAGAGAGGGCGTGGATCCAAAGTTAGAACTAAGTAAGGACCAGAGAAAGCTCCTCTCCCTGGTCTCCAAGAAAGTTTCCTGTTCTGTTTCTGTGGACCGCTCAGAAATAAAGTGAAGCTTAACAATAAACAAATAGGGACTGATATTGTGGCATTGTAGCATAGTGGGTAGAGCTGCCACAAACAACACTGGTGTGTCATGTGGACACTGGTTCATGTCCCAGCTAGTCCACTTCTGATCCAGCTCCTGGCTAATGTGCCTGGGAAAGGCAGTGGAAGATGACCCATGTCCTTGGGGCCCTGCACTCATGTGGTACCCTGGATGAAACTCCTGGCTGCAGGCTTTGGCCTGGTGCAGCCCTGGCCAGTGGAGAATGAACCAGTGGATGGATAAAATCTCTCTGTGACTCTGGAACTATCTCTCTACAAATGTGCCTTTCACATAAATAATTAAGTAAATCTTTAAAATAAATAAACATTTTTTAAAAATTAAAAACCCCAGTATGTGTTTTTCAAAGGAGAAACTTCATTCTATCTTCTAGCAGTTTGATTACAATGCATCTACTTATGAATCTCTTGGAACTCATTTCAGTTGGAGTTCACGGAGCTTCTTGGAAGGGTAAGTTAGTATTTTCATCCTTATACCTATCTTGTTTCTTTCTGGGGCTCCTGTTGTGGGCTTGTTAATATACTTGCTGGTGCTCCACTGATCTCTGAGTCTGTGTTCATTTTCTTTATTTGTTTTTCGTTCTGTCCCTACATTCATGTTCACAGACTTCGAATTCAGATCACTGAGTTTTCGATTTTAGTTTTATACTTTTAAACTCCAAAATGTCTGATTCCTTTTTGTAATTTCCAACTCATTGTTTAAAGAGAGATGATTCTTCTGATTTCTATTAGTTCGTTGTTCATGGTGTCTTTTAAGAGTTTGGACATATTTAAGACAGTTGACTGATGGGCCTGGTGTTATGGCTCAGTGACTGAATCCTTACCTTGCATGCTCTGGGATCCCAATGGGCACTGGTTCATATCCGGCTGCTTCATTTCCCAGCCAGCTCTGTGCCTGTGTCCTGGGAAAGCAGTCGAGGACACCCAAAGGCTTGCTTCCAAATTTGCTGTTTCTTTTTTTTTTCTTTTTTCTTTTTTCTTTTTTTAAGTTATTTTATTTTTATTGGAAAGGAGAGAGAGGAACATCTTCTGTCTGTTGATCACTCCCAAGTGGCCATAACACCTGGAGCAGCACCAATCCAAAGCCAAGAGCCAGGGGCCTGGAGCCTCTTCTTTTGTGTCTCCCAAGCTGGTGCAGGGGCCCAAGGCTTTGGGCCGTCCTCTGCTACTTTCCCAGGCCACAGGCAGGAAGCTGGATGGGAAGCAGGGCTGCTAGGATCAGAACTGGCACCCATATGGGATCCTGGCGTGTTTAAAGCAAGGATATTAGCTGCTATGCTACTTTACCGGGCCCTAAATTTGCTATTTCTTGTTGTTGTTCTTTTTTATTTTTTTTTATTTATTTTTTTAAAGATTTATTTTTTTTTTTTTATTGGAAAGGCGGATATACAGAGAGGAGAGACAGAGAGGAAGATCTTCCGTCTGATGATTCACTCCCCAAGTGAGCGCTTTGGCCAATACTATGCTGATCCTAAGCCAGGAGCCTCTTCCAGGTCTCCCATGCGGATGCAGGGTCCCAAAGCTTTGGGCCATCCTCGACTGCTTTCCCAGGCCACAGGCAGGGAGTGGGAAGGGAAGTGGGGCTGCTGGGATAGAACCGGTGCCCATATGGGATCCCGGGCGTGCAAGGCGAGGACCTTAACCACTTGCGCCACCTCGCCGTTCCCCGGTTTTCTCATTTCTAACGTTTGGCTTGCCTGTGAACTTCTCGGACTCAGTCCATTTAACTGTAATTGAAGCCAGTAGGTTGCTCTGCTTCCAGTTGGGTTTTGAGAATGTGGTATGGAAGCATAATACCATCTTATGTGGCAGGTTGTCTGTGCCAGGCTCTGTGTTTAAACAGGTGGACAGGTGCCTTAGCTTAGTCAAAGTCGTAAAGCTGCAAGAGGATGTTCTGGAAACACAAGGCCAAAGACTGCCTTTTGTTTTGCCTCCAGGGAAGGTGTGGGTTGGAGGATAGGGGTCCCTCGGGATCTGCTGAGCTTGGCCCCTGCTGCCATTCCACCACTCGAACTGACCTCACTGAGTCCTCCTAGAATTAGATGCCTTGAGCGTGCAAAGCATCCTTGTACAGCTTGCTGCTCAGGTTGTATGTGTTTCACTTTAGGTAGAGGCCAGGTGCTGTCATGGCTGGGGCTGTGTACATGAAAACCAGGAGGCTGCAGTTCCATTCAGGTCTTCCACATGGGTGGCAGGAGTCCAGGTCATTAGGCCATTTTTTGCTGCTTTCCCAGGCACAGGGAGCTCCCTAGGAAGAGGTGCGTGAGTGTAGCTCCAGTTGTCTTTAAATTTATCTATTTAGTTATTTTTCTTGGTACTCTATTTTTCATGTGGATTTAAATTACTCCTTACCACATTTTCATTTCAGTCCTGAAGGACTTGCCTTAGTATTTCTGGTAAGACAAGTTTGTGAGCAGGGCATTTTCTGGTTTTGTCTGTGTGAGTGTTCCTTAATTTCTGCATCTTTTTTGGAGACTGTATTTGTTGGATATGGTGTTATCAGTGGACAGACTTTTTCTTTGAAGGGTTTGGATATTTCACCCCCTGCCTTCTGTGCTCCCTGGCTTTGGATGAGAATTTGGTTGCTAATCGTGCAGCTGCCTCATGTGAAGAGTTGCTTCTGTCTTCCTGCTTTGAAGAGTCTCTGGGCAAGCATTGTGGCCCTGCCAGTTAGGGTGCTGCTTGGGGTGCCTACATCCTGCAGCAGAGTGCCTGGGATCAAGATCTGCCTCTGCTTCCAATTCAACTTGTTGCTAATGTGCCTGTGAGGCCAAAAATGGCAGCTCAAGTGCTTGGGCCCGTGCCATCTGTGTGGGAGACTGAGATGGAGTGCCGGACTCCTGGCCTCAACCTGGCTTAGTCCTGGCCATTGGGCTGTTGCAGGCATTTGTGGAATGAAGCAGGGATTGGGTGATCTCTGTCTGCCTTGAAAATAACCAATAAGTGAGTAAATAAAGGTAGAACAACAGTACATAACAGTATTTGTTGTAGGGACAGTATTGTGGTACAGTGAGTTCAGCCATCACTTGCAGTTAGCAGTATTCCATATTAGAATGCAGGTCTGAGTTCCCATCATTCCAGTTCCAGTTCAGTTCTCTGCTATGTAGCTGGAAAAGCAACAAAGGATGAACCAAGTGCTTGGGCCCTTGCACCAATGTGGGAGACTAATTGAAGTTCCAGACACCTAGCTTTGGCCTGGTGTAACCCTGGGTATTATGTCCATTTATAGGTGTACAATTTTCTGTTTTTTCCCCTGTCTGTTACTCACCTTTCTAATAAATAAAGTGAATCTTTTTAAAATGTATATATAGTTTTCTAAATTACATTGCATTGTGTGACACAGTTTCATATGTTTGGGGATCCCCTATTCCCTCCCATACCCTGCCCCCATGGTGGATTCCTCCACCTTGTTTCTGTATTATATTTCAAATTCAGTCAAGATTCTTTCATTGCCAGAATATAGTAAGCATATTGTGCAGCATCTTATTGTCCAGGTAAATTCAAGAGTTTCTTGGGGAGACCATCTCTGTTCTGAATGCAGAGCTGTCAGAATATCATTCCAAATAATTTAAAGCCACAACATTACATCAATGACAATTTGCAACATTATGCAATTCATTGACATGTATTGAGTAACCAATAGGTTAAAAAAAATGCAAGTTCTTAACCAAATGCTGCGACTATTTCATTGACATTTCAATTATTAGTTTATATACAACTGGGTTCTATACTCCTTAAAATGGCTATAGGGTACTATTCAGCTGTCTCATGTCTATTTTCATTTTAGTATTTAGCAGTTTATAGTGTTGAAGCATAATTTTGCTGAATTTGGCATATTTTAGGATTGTCTAAACGGGGCTACAACTCTAACAAGGCATATGTCAACATTGAGGTGCAGAACAGTTTTAGGAGGAGTGTGCAGAGAAATCTTCAATACCTTAGTAAGGAAATATTAATATTTGTGTCCTACCTAGTAAGGTATGTGTGAGTCCATGCAGAGCATTTCCTGTCTGGTTCTAAGCTTTCCTTGTTGTTTTCTGCCTATTTATTCTAATTTGTGTGTGTGTGTGTGTGTGTGTGTGTGTGTGTGTGTGTGTGTGTGTGTGTATGTGTGTGTTTGGGGTGGGAGTGCTCTGGAGCAACCCTGATTGTCATTGCAAGAGAGGGCGTGGATCCAAAGTTAGAACTAAGTAAGGACCAGAGAAAGCTCCTCTCCCTGGTCTCCAAGAAAGTTTCCTGTTCTGTTTCTGTGGACCGCTCAGAAATAAAGTGAAGCTTAACAATAAACAAATAGGGACTGATATTGTGGCATTGTAGCATAGTGGGTAGAGCTGCCACAAACAACACTGGTGTGTCATGTGGACACTGGTTCATGTCCCAGCTAGTCCACTTCTGATCCAGCTCCTGGCTAATGTGCCTGGGAAAGGCAGTGGAAGATGACCCATGTCCTTGGGGCCCTGCACTCATGTGGTACCCTGGATGAAACTCCTGGCTGCAGGCTTTGGCCTGGTGCAGCCCTGGCCAGTGGAGAATGAACCAGTGGATGGATAAAATCTCTCTGTGACTCTGGAACTATCTCTCTACAAATGTGCCTTTCACATAAATAATTAAGTAAATCTTTAAAATAAATAAACATTTTTTAAAAATTAAAAACCCCAGTATGTGTTTTTCAAAGGAGAAACTTCATTCTATCTTCTAGCAGTTTGATTACAATGCATCTACTTATGAATCTCTTGGAACTCATTTCAGTTGGAGTTCACGGAGCTTCTTGGAAGGGTAAGTTAGTATTTTCATCCTTATACCTATCTTGTTTCTTTCTGGGGCTCCTGTTGTGGGCTTGTTAATATACTTGCTGGTGCTCCACTGATCTCTGAGTCTGTGTTCATTTTCTTTATTTGTTTTTCGTTCTGTCCCTACATTCATGTTCACAGACTTCGAATTCAGATCACTGAGTTTTCGATTTTAGTTTTATACTTTTAAACTCCAAAATGTCTGATTCCTTTTTGTAATTTCCAACTCATTGTTTAAAGAGAGATGATTCTTCTGATTTCTATTAGTTCGTTGTTCATGGTGTCTTTTAAGAGTTTGGACATATTTAAGACAGTTGACTGATGGGCCTGGTGTTATGGCTCAGTGACTGAATCCTTACCTTGCATGCTCTGGGATCCCAATGGGCACTGGTTCATATCCGGCTGCTTCATTTCCCAGCCAGCTCTGTGCCTGTGTCCTGGGAAAGCAGTCGAGGACACCCAAAGGCTTGCTTCCAAATTTGCTGTTTCTTTTTTTTTTCTTTTTTCTTTTTTCTTTTTTTAAGTTATTTTATTTTTATTGGAAAGGAGAGAGAGGAACATCTTCTGTCTGTTGATCACTCCCAAGTGGCCATAACACCTGGAGCAGCACCAATCCAAAGCCAAGAGCCAGGGGCCTGGAGCCTCTTCTTTTGTGTCTCCCAAGCTGGTGCAGGGGCCCAAGGCTTTGGGCCGTCCTCTGCTACTTTCCCAGGCCACAGGCAGGAAGCTGGATGGGAAGCAGGGCTGCTAGGATCAGAACTGGCACCCATATGGGATCCTGGCGTGTTTAAAGCAAGGATATTAGCTGCTATGCTACTTTACCGGGCCCTAAATTTGCTATTTCTTGTTGTTGTTCTTTTTTATTTTTTTTTATTTATTTTTTTAAAGATTTATTTTTTTTTTTTTTATTGGAAAGGCGGATATACAGAGAGGAGAGACAGAGAGGAAGATCTTCCGTCTGATGATTCACTCCCCAAGTGAGCGCTTTGGCCAATACTATGCTGATCCTAAGCCAGGAGCCTCTTCCAGGTCTCCCATGCGGATGCAGGGTCCCAAAGCTTTGGGCCATCCTCGACTGCTTTCCCAGGCCACAGGCAGGGAGTGGGAAGGGAAGTGGGGCTGCTGGGATAGAACCGGTGCCCATATGGGATCCCGGGCGTGCAAGGCGAGGACCTTAACCACTTGCGCCACCGCGCTGGGCCCTCTTGTTGTTGTTCTTGGGGGAAGGGGAGTGACAAATGGGAAAGCAGTTATGACATTGCACAGGTTTCAGTACCCAGGAATGTGGAACCACCACCTTATATCAACCCAGAGTCTCAACGTGTACATATTTTGAGGGTTTGCTTAGTTCTGAAATGCTGTCGTTTTTACCAATCCAAGGATGATGTCACCTGTCCAACGTCCATTGGCTCTTTTCACCAAGAGTTTTTGCTGTCATCGTTTGTTTGTCTTGGTTGTCCAGTTAGTCATATTCTCCTTCTGCTATAGCACCAAATGAGCTGCCATATTCTCCTTTTATAACAGGAGTTGTAAAAGTAGTATCCACTGTTACCTTTTTCCTTAAGTGTAGGACGTGTTCTCGCAGGCAAGTCCAAGTACCTGGGCCAGGCATCCCAAGCATTGCTGGATCCCCTCCTCTGGGGCTCACAAGCCCGGCACCCATCCACTGGGCGGGCACCAAGCCCCAGGCCAGGTGACGCAAGCCCCATCAGATCCCACACCGCTAAAGCTCATGACCATGACATCTACCTAGTAGATGTGCCCCAGGACCCAGTATTGTAGGTCCAAGCCAAGCTGGACCCAGAGCCCTGAGAGTTATAAAACAGGCACCCACCTTGCAAGTAGGCCCCAGGACCCAGGCCAGGCGACCTGAGTCCTGCCGAATTCCCCTCCCCTGGGGCTCATGAAACTGACACCTATCTAGAAGGTGCACCTCTGGACCTGGGTCTGGTGACCTGAGACCCACCTCATCCCCTACCCCTGGGGCTCACAAACCCAACACCCACCGAGAAGATGGGCCCCAGGATCTGGGCCAAGCAACCTAAACCCCACCAGTTCCTCCATCCCTGGGGCTCAGGAACCCAGCCGCCACTGCACAGGTGTGCCCTTGGACCCTGAGCTAAGCTACCTGAGCCCTGTCAGATCCACATCCCTGGGACTCATACCCGGCTGTTGGGGTCCGTGCAGTAGATGTGGGGGACATGAAGGGGTGAAGAGTGTTGTTCCATTGCAGGAAGGGCCGCAAGGAATTTCCCCGCTGTTTGGCAGGGCCTGCCTGGTGGATGTCTCTACAACCACCTGAATGCAACTCCACCTTCTTTTGCATGGACGCTGGACCACCCTGCGGAAGAATTCTAATCCATCCTGGCATTTGCTACTGCAAGGTTGGCCTTTTGCTCAGCATGAGCTTGGAGGTCAGTGTCTTGCAAAAGGGCCCTCTGTTATTCCTACTGTCTTGGCTGTCCCCATTGAGCCTATGCTAATCAAGGGATCTAGATTTAGGCTTTCATTCTTTCCTCATTCTTTAGATTCCCCTTTTCTTTATGATACAAGATTGAGTTGTAGGATAAAAATTGTAGCAGGAACTTCTAGGTGCTGGCAGCAGGAACTTCTAGGTATTATTCTTAGAAATTCCCAACTTGATGGTGACGGAAAAAGTCTGAGCCAGAGTTTGACTGATTTTGTATAAATAAAGTGGACAGCTTTCTTGCATTGTCCATTATGATCATGAAGTCCTAGTGGTCCATCTCTTTCTTTCCTCTTCATGCCTCATCCAGGCACCCTTCTCGAATTCCGAACTCAACTGGAGCTGGACTCCAGCACCGGCCCCCACTGCGCCCAGGTAGGCATGACTCACCTCACCTCAGTGTCCACAATCTTATTGCAAAACCTGGCCTAATCTAGTCTACCCCCGTTCCAGCTTCTGCTGCAGCCTATCCCAGCCAGCCTGATTGCTGTCCCTGTCTTAATATGAACTGGCTGGTGTTGTGACCCGATCTGGCTCCTCCTGCCCCTGCCCTGGTTCTCAGATCTGCCAGGGGGTGTTACGTGCTGGCCCAGGCTGGTCTGTCCCCAGACCTGACCCACATGTATGCCGGTGGGTGCTGTAACCTGGCATGGTCTGGGCTGCTTCTTGCCTTGCTTCTTGTGCTCACCTGCTGGGACTGCCTCCCAATGAAGCAGTTTCCCATGCTCCTCCATCGAGTCTCCTCCCAGTGGCAGTTCTCGCGCATACCAGTGGATCGTTGGCCCAGGTTGACTTTGTTCACCTCCTGTACTGAAGAGAACAGTGACCTTATTCAGTTGACCACACCCATTCTGGTTCTTGTTGCTAGTTGTTGTGGCCCAGCGATACCTGGTCTGTGCTCAGACACAGCTTTCACGTAGTTTAGTGGGAGATAAGACCTAGTCTGGCCAGTTCTACATCCGGCCTGTCTTTCACAAGTACCAGTGGGGGCTGGAGTCAAGCCCAATCTGTCACTCCACAGTCCTAATGCACACCTGTGCCGGTTCAGTCTGTAGCTATGTACAGGCATGCTTGCTGCCCCCAGTCCTACTCTCGGCCTCACCAGTGGGAACCCCCAACCCAGCTGGGGTGCCTCCTTAGCTCCTCAGCAAGGCCTGACCCCACCCGTATTTCTTGGGCGAGCCAGCAAGACAATGCAGTTCCACAGGGGTGAGTTCCACATTGCCTTCACAGATTCTGCTATCAGATCCACTTCTCTTACTTTTGTTCTCCCCTACGTATATACACATGTCATGGACTTATCAATGGAAGTCCCTCAACTATAATTCCTAACCTGGACATAAAAATCACAGGTCATCTCTCACTATCATCTGTGTGATTCTGTTACTTTCCTGTAAATCAAGACCCCCTCAAATCGTGAGGGTGCGCCCAAGGGCCTTTGGTGCCCTGGCCAGCTGGGCCCTTCCAGAGGGAACCATGTGGTCTGGCTGCAGGCACCTATGTGGGTCAAAACAAAGAAACAAACATAAGTTACAGGATGGGATGGTCCCGAAAGCCTGCTAGTGTCTCTCTCCCCCATGGAGCCAGTGTGCTCAGCTATGTGTACCTGGATATGTTTGAAAAGCCTCCAAGCAGAGGTTCTTGGAGGCCTGTCTCAAGCACCTCTCCCCCAGGGCAGCATATAAATTCTTCATGTTATGATTCAATTGTTAATAATAAACCATAGTGATGTTGAGTTTAATTTCTTTTCCTTTTCTTGAGAACCCTGGATCCTGTACCTATGGCTGTGGAGGCTACTCAGAAAACAGATCGGCCCTGTACTGAAGACACTGCAGTGATAGAGTCAGCCCATGCGAACACAGAAACAGCAACCGGAGGCTGCAGGCTCACTCCCGGAGGAGAGGCACACATCCCAGCTGAGCGGTGGAATGCCCTGTGAGCAGCTGCCTTCTAAATCTAAGCCCAGTGTTTGTGAGCCATCAGCTTAATTTAGACTGAGTCCAAGGCTGTGTGGATAATATCACCACCATGGGCCCTTTGGAGTTGGAGGCAGGAATGACAAACAGCCAGGAATTTCATATACTGACAGCCTAACCAATGGAGTGGCCTGAGAGCATGCCCTGGCAGCAAGAGGTAGACAACCAGAGGTTGTAACGGGCTCACTCATTCTATGGAGTGGAGAAAAACAAAGCAGCAGGTAGACTACCTTTATTTGGAGAGGCTGGAGGAAGCTGGATGGGGGAGATAAGACTGTGCCTTGAATGAAATGTAGGATGGACTGAGAAGAGTTGTCCCCTGATTCAGGAACAGGTGCTTTAGAGGTGCCAAAGGATGGTCCTGCAGCCAGTCAGGATCCCAGGGACAGTACTGGTAGAGAAGGTGTGACTAAGAGGACCTTGAACCCTGAGAGCCTAGAATCTAGAAGCTGTTGAAATGCCTCTGCTGGGTGTTGGAAAGCCCTGCTGGCTGCTGCTTTCTGGGTGGGACACAGGTTCCTTAATGTTCTGATGTGCACCAGGGGCCCTTAGGTTCAACAAACAGGGACACATGGCTCTGGCCTCTCTCCCATGGCCTCAGGACATCCAGTGTCCCCTTCAGGAGGTCTGTGGGGGACAATTCCCAGGGCTGCCTTCTTTTGGGTGCTCCTGGGTCTGAACTCCCTCCTGGCTGAATCCTCAGTGTCTCTACCTCCTTCAAGCCTGCTCCTTCTCCTGGCCCCACCCATTTGGAGGGACCCATCCCTTTCCTGGATTTCTCCTGCCCATTTGAAGAGGGATTGATGGCTTGTAGGCCTCCCACAAGATGCAGTTCTCTCCTTGTGATTCTGCCATCAGCTGACAAAATATCATTCTCATCCCACTTGGCTGCAATGTCAGTTTGGATAGCCCCACCTGCTAGGCAGGGCCTTTGTGTTAGTGTCTTGGTTCCCAAAGTCTTATGTTCATGGTAAATGGAATCAGAGTGAAGATTTGTTGTGGTAGTGGAGGTTAAGAGGTAAGCCTGGTGGAAGGTGTTTCAATCATTGGTGTATCCTTAGAAGTTACTTCTCTCCAGAGGGCTGGGTATTGGCCTGGGATGGTCCCAGCCTCATGCTGGGCTGCCTTGCTCACGTGTGGTCCTCCCTCCCTCCTCATGCACTGTGCTGTTCTGGTCCTAGCCTCAGCAGTTGGCCAAATCAATAGGGCATTTTTGGTCTTGCACTGTGAATCTCTACAAGTGTGAGCTGAAATAAACCTAATTCTTCCTTCAGTGTCTCCTCTGGGATGTTTATCGTAGTGACACATAGCTGACTCATAGGCTCAGGGATTTGAGATACAAGTTGGGGTGATGTTTCTAAGGCTGTCAGGGGTGTTCTTGAGTGCCTGTTAGGTCATTCTCAGCTGCAGGGACTGGTTGTGACCAACTTAAGGCTGGGCTGTTTCCTGTCTGACAGGAAGCCTCTGCACTTGTCACACTCAGCTTTCACTCTGCAGTTAACTGCCGCAAGTTCATCAGCATGAGACAACAGTGCCTGCTTCTCATGATGCTGGGGAGCTGTTGTGCCGGTTTTTTGAAACCCCCAGATAATCATCAAGTCTGAAGTCGGTGCTGAGGCAAAAAGGTGGTTTATTCAGGTTAGCCTAGGTAACCCAGCGACCTCCCCCAGCCCAGCATGGCTGGGCGGGGGAGGGGCAGCCGCAGCTGAGGCTACAAGGATCCACAAGGAGGACCAAAGAAGCGCGAGCCAGAAGAGCCAAGCGAAGGGGCGAGAGCCCAAGCCCCCCAGTTCTTATACATTTCAGGCTATTAATTATACAGTCATGAGTTAGCAGGCTTCTATTGGTGGGTTTGAAACAAGCAATTTTCAAAAAGTACAAATCGATGAGCTATTGGGCTGTGAATCTTATCAAACACCAGGTACCTCCTTCCTGAGGAGTGGTCTGCCTACGTGACCTGCCAGGTGTCACGTAGACTATCAGGCCTGAAGTTCACACAGCCCCCAGCCAAGCCATTAAGGCAGAATCACAAAAGGCAGAAAACGCCTAGGTTCTTCAGAGCCAGCTGAACAGGCCTTCTGGTTTGTCTCAGCTTCACTTGGTCTGAGTAGGTCACATTCAGGGTCAGCTAGGTGATGGGGCTGAGCTGGCTGAGGTACGGTCTTCATCTGGCAGGCTAATCTGGGTTCATCCACTTGCTGGTGGTTGCAGGGTTCCCAAGAATAGACAGAGAGGGTTTGTGTCAAGACCAAAGTGCATCTCAAGTCTGTGACCTGAGTGGGCAGTTGAGTTTCAGCCCTTCCTGAGTAGTATCTGATTTTTGTTAACTCATTTCATTTTATCATCATACTGTTTTTTTAAAAAAAACATTTGCTCATTTTATTTGAAAGATAGATTGACAGGGATCGATGGCTTAAGAGCTTAATCCCCTGCCTGCAGTTCTAGCATCTCATAAGGGTAGTGGCTCTAAGTGCTAGTCCTGGTTGCTGCCCTTCCCATACAGCTCCCTGCTTTTGGCCTGGGAAAAGAGCAGAGGATGCTCAAGTCATTGGGCCCCTGTATTCACATGGGAGACCCAAAAGAACCTTCTGGCTCTTAACTTCAGATTGACTCAGCTGTGGCATTGCAACCGTCTGTGGAGCGAAACAGCAGATGAAAGATCTCTCTCTTACTTGTCTCTGTAAATCTGCCTTGCAAATAGAAATAAATCTTTTTGAGATAAGGAAGGAAAGAGAGAGAGAAAGAAAAAGAAATAAAGACAAAGAAAATTATGCTGAGGATTAAGAGAAATTGAGAGAAGGAAACCCACACAATGGGCTCAAACAAAGGTGGGAATACATTCTGTGAAAGAGAGAGCCATGATGAGGAAACTGGGCGATGGCAACAAGAGGAACCACAGGGATTGCTTTCATTGTGACCAACTTAGCAATGCTGGCATCACATATGCACACTGATTTGAGTCCCAGCAGTTCCACTTCCAATACTGCTTTTTTTTTTTTTTTAAGATTTCTCAAAGTTTATTATCTGAGCACTACTTGTAGTATCATAGCATAGGAATCAAAGATGTAACTTAAAAAACTTAAATAAACTTTTGAGACTCACTTCCGTTCCTTAAAGCACAATCCAATCAATAAACAATACAATTTCCACATCAAATACAAGTCAGTAAAATAATTCCCCAAGCTTACATGTATATGATTTCTGAAAATAACACTTTTAATACATTTCTGTAAAAATATTTTACATAAGGCGTATAATCAATTTTTACTTGATTGGGAAGTTTCCTGCATCAGTTTTCCAAGGATAAATGTGTGCCACCTAGTGTTCAATCTCTGTAACTACTAATCTTACAAATTCACAATTACTAAAACCCATTTTTTTTTAAAGATTTATTTTTATTATTTTTTATTGGAAAGGCAGATATACAGAGAGGAGAGACAGAGAGGAAGATCCTCTGTCCGATGATTCACTCCCCAAGTGAGCACAACGGCCGATGCTATGCCGATCCAAAGCCAGGAGCCTCTTCCGGGTCTCCCACGCGGGTGCAGGGTCCCAAAGCTTTGGGCCGTCCTGGACTGCTTTCCCAGGCCACAGGCAGGGAGCTGGATGGGAAGTGGAGCTGCCAGGATAGAACCGGTGCCCATATGTGATCCCGGGCGTGCAAGGCAAGGACCCCAACCACTGCGCCACCTCGCCGGTCCCAAAACCCATTTTTTTAAACTACATTTTAGAAATGGTTCTCATAGATAAATTCAGGGCAAAATAAGATCATGAAAAGAATGTGTATTATACCAAAATTAGTATAAAAATAGCGTTATATTACTTAAATACAAAAACAGACTTTTTTTTACTTCACATGCAAATATGTACCCTTTACATTTTATTAAAATGTCTAGAGAACACCTACGTAACTAGAGTATACAGAAAAACTGTACAGTCTAGTCCAAACCAGGATTTACGCAGAGTCCATAATGAGAACAACACAAATGGCTGATCCAAGACATCTGTTTACGCAAAGGAAGTGGCTAAAGCAGGAAAGGTAGTGATGCAAATTCTTTCACAGATGTGGTCTTCTACCCATAATTTCCATTACATCCAAAGAGCAAGGTGCGCTTAATATCCCACTTAAGATTATTGAGCATTACCCAGTTTACAAAGCAACAAACATCTTAGAAATAATAAATCAGTCTGTCTTAACAAATTGCAGTCATGCTAATGAAATTTGAATCTTCTCTTAAGGATCATGGCCAAATTCCAAACTGTGGGACAATCTTCAGAAAAACTGGAATGTAAAATGTTGAGTTCCGTTTAGATATCATCAACATCTTCATCATCATCTCCAATGTCATCAAACTGGATTTCATCATCATCTCCGGGACCAAATGTATCAGTTTCATTGATTTTCACGTGCTCTGGCAGCTCGCCATACGCTTTCAGACTTCTGGCTTCATCTGCATTGTACTTTAAATTACATCAGCCTTGTTGTCCTGATAGTCTCGGAGGCCAACCAATATAATGTCTGAGGTATTTATCCAAACCTTTTTTCTCAATTTCCCTCTGATGTGACACAACCTCTTTACACCATCAAAACACATTGCTTCTAATCTTCCATTCCCCAACATTTTGATTACTTGAGCATAATCTTGTCCATCCTCTTTGAACACCAGTTCTCTTTTTTCAGATTCATTTTCATTCTTACCTCTGCGTCTGTTTTTACCTCCTTTACCTTTATTCTTCAGCATGGTGGTGATGGTGACTGCGCGCCATTTCTAACTGTTGTGCTGGTGGGTGCTGGTGTTGGTGGTTGTGGTGGTGTCGGTGTTGGTGGCGCCAACCTGTCCGAGACTGCGCTCAAGGGTTGACAGGCGGGAGCATGCGGGACTACACGGCCAAGATGTGCTGGCGCCCATGCTCTGCAGCGGCAAATGGCGACGTGGCTGCTGGCGTAGTTTTCGCCTGCCTCTCGCCGTCCCAATACTGCTAATATGTGTGGGAAAGTGGCCTAAGTGCTTGGATCCCTGCCATGCATGTGGGAGATTCTGATGGAGTTCTTGACCCCTGTGGTCATTTGGGGAATGAGCCAGTGGATGGACGTTTGGAAGGTTTCGCTCTTTCTCTCTTTTTCATTACTTGTCTCTCTCCAACCCTCCCTCTGTGTGTGTGTGTGTGTGTGTGTGTGTGTGTGTGTGTGTGTGTGTAATGCTGCTATTAAAATAAAGGAAGAAAAATTTTTTAAAGATTTATTTATTTTTATTGGAAAGTCAGACACACAGAGAGCAGAGGAAGAGAGGCAGGGAGAAACAGCCTTTGTCTAATGATTCACTCCCCAAGCAACCACAGTGGGTGGAACTCAGCCAATCCAAAGCCAGGAGCCAGAGAGTCTTCTGGGTCTCCCACATGGGTGCAGAGTCCCAAGGCTTTGGCCATCCTCAACTGAGTAGGTTATGGTAGCCACACTCACATTCAGGTCAGCTGGATGATGGTGCTGAGCTGGCTGTGGTACAGTCTTCAACTGTCAGGCTAACCTGGGTTCACCCAGTTGCTGGTGGTTGCAGGGTTTCCAAGAGTAGGCAGAGAGGGTATGTGTTAAGATTCAAGTGCATTCCAAGTCTCTGCTTATCTAATGTTACCGATGTCCTGTCAGTCTAAGTAAATCAAATAGGCCAAAGCAAAGTCAGTATGCAAGAGGGCTACCCAAGGGAGATGTGTATCTACTGGTTCACTGTGCAAATGGCCACAATGACTCTGGATGAGCCAGGCAGAATCCAGGGGCCAGAGACTTTATCAGAGTCTCCCACATAAGTGGCATGGTCATTGAGTGATATTAGGCCATTGAGTACACCTTTGCCAAACATATTAACAGGGAGCTGGAGTGGAAGTGGAGAAGCTGGGACTCAAACCGGTGCTCATATGTGATGCCAGCATTGCCACGTCATGAACAATGAAGGCAGTCATTGCAGTTCTTCCTGTGGCCATCATCCCATCTCCTGCTCACAGCTCTCTCCTTCATAGAATGTATTCCCACCTTTCTTTGAACACATGGTCTTGAGTTTCTGTCTCTAATTTTCTCTGAAGTCCTTTCTTTCCCTTGCTCCCTTTCCTTTTTTCTGAGACTTATTTACTTGTTTGAAAGGCAGAGGCAGAGAGATTCATCTGCTGGTTTCAGGTGGCCATAGATGACATGGGGCAAAGCTGTGAGGTAGCAGCTTCTTTCAGATCTGCCACAAAGATGTAAGAACCCAAAGACTTGCCCATCTTCCGCTGATTTCTTAGGCCATACGCAGGGACCTGGAACAGTGGGTACTGATACTCCTACGGGATGCTGGTGTAGCAAGCAGCAGCTTTCCC
This sequence comes from Ochotona curzoniae, assembly GCF_017591425.1. Lineage (NCBI taxonomy): Eukaryota > Metazoa > Chordata > Mammalia > Lagomorpha > Ochotonidae > Ochotona > Ochotona curzoniae. The sequence continues at coordinate 68,633,574 of NW_024466599.1, forward strand.
CACAGGTGACAGGGCTGTGTATCCCTCCCTCACCCCTCTACCCACATTCTGGCTTTCTGTCTCTGTGTTTTCTTTGCCTGCTTTAAGTGTTTTCTCCTCCTCTCTCTTGCCTTCTCTTCACCTTGCCTCTCTCTTCACCTTCTTCTGGCACCTAATGTGTTATGATACACTCACACCATTGGTTTTAAACATTTCTTCTCCCAGGTTCTCTAAGGCTCCTGAAAGCAGCCAAGTATCTGGAAGTGAGAGAAGTGATAGATTCTGAGTTGGGATTCTGACTAGGATTCTGAGTTCCAGTTTGGGCTTCAGGAACAGCAGTGGATGTAAAAGGCTTTCCGATATGCTATTTCCCACATCATTTCTCTGCCCACAGGAAAAGTCCCCAGACTTGAGCATGACATGAGAGTTTATGGCAGGCTTGGTGGCAGCAAGTCTGTTGTGATAGCCAGTACCAATGACTCTGAACAGCTGTTGATGCCTAGCGCATCCAGCATAGCCATGAAGTACTGGGAAGTCAGTCAGTCTCTCTCTCTCTCTCTCTCTCTCTCTCTCACACACACACACACACACACATACACACAGAGGCTCTAACAATTTTTAAATAAAAATAAATATGTAAGAAAATGTTTTGGATCTAATTTGTTATAGATGTAAGAATGGGTATATCTGTGTTTACCAATGCTTCGATTTGTAGTTTTCTTTTTCTTGTGGACTCTTTTTTTGGTTGGAGATACAAGTAACATTGGTCTCAGAGAAGGTGTTTAGCCTAGCACTTAAGATGCCTCTGTCCCACACTGAAATGCTTGGGTCTTCCTCCCTGGCTTCAGCTCTGCACTCCACCTTCCTGCCAAGACAGGCCCTGGAAGGCAGCAGTGATGGCTCAAAAACTGGATTCCTGCCACCCATCTGAGACATGGATCGTGTTTCCAGGTGCTGGCTTTGGTCCCTGTGAGCATTTGGGGAGTGAACAGTGGCTAGGAGCTCTCTCCTAGTGACAGTGCCTGCCTCTGCTTCTCAAATTCATCTGTGCAAGTGTTTTTCATCAAAACGATGAAAAAGGAAGAGGTGAGTATCTGGTGCAGCAGTAGAGATGTTGTTTGGGATGACTGCATCCCATCACAGAGTGCCTTGGTTTAAATCCTGGCTCTCACTCCAGCCCCTCCCTGTTGGCATCCAATAGTGGCTCAAGTACTTGTGTCCATGCCTCCCACCAGGGAGACGTGCCCTGAGTTCTGGGCTGCTGGCATAAGCTTTGTCAGTCGTGGTTGTTTCAGGCATTTGTAGAGGAGAGTAATGAATGGAAAGTTTCTTTCTCTCTCTAGTTTTTCATAATATTAATGCATAAATAATTTGCAAAATTCTTGAAGTGGTAATGCTTACAGAGTAAATTGGGACGTTTTTTCTTTCTTCCTTTATTTTTTTTTTTAAAGATTGATTTGGCTGTAACTGCCAGAGCTGATCTGATCTGTAACCAGAAACCAGGAGCTTCTGCTTGGTCTCTCATACAGGTGCAGGGTACCAAGGTTTTGGGCCATCCTCTGCTGCTTTGAGCTGGATGAGAATTGTAGCAGCTGGGGGCATGGATCCGGCACCCATATGGGATCCTGATGGATGCAAGGAGAGGGTTTAGCCACTAAGCTATTGTGCTGGACCCGTGGTCTAGGTTTTGTTAGGTTCTTGCCTTTTACTTAAAAGCATTTTTAAGTGCAGGTACCAACATGGCATAAACAATTGGTAAAGTTTATTCAGAAGGCGAGAAACAAACTAATACAAAGAAAAAGAGGGTAAGGGAGAGAGATTGATGCATTGTGTTCTAAGAGAAAAAAAAAAGTTGAACCCCTCCTGAAACTGATTTTTATAGGGCTTGAGAGGGGAGTGACCAATTACAGTGCAACCCTCCCCCTAAGTCCCAGGTAATGATGAGAACTCATGGGTGGGTGAAAAATGTTACACAGCTGGGGAAAGTCAGGCTTCCAGACTTGTGACCCTAAGCTGCCTGCCTAGGCTATGTCAATATTAGTCGCAGAGATATTCACATTATTTTTTTGAATCAACTTTATTAACTTATTTCTGTTATGGAATTTATCCTTTTAAAAATTAATTTGAAAGGTAGAATTACAAATTGAGAGAAAGAGACCTTTTATTAGCTGATTCATTTGCCAAATGGTCTCAGCAGCCAATGCTGGAACAGACAGAAGCCACGAGCTTCATCCTACTTTTTCACGTGTGTACTGGGTACCCAAACATCTGGGCTATTCTCTGCTGCTTTCCGAGTTGCACCAACAGGAAGCTGGGTTGGAAATGAAGCAGCCAGGATGCAAACTAGTGACTTTATGGGTCAGCTTCCCACATGAGGCACTATGCCAGCCCCTATTCAGTTTTTCTCACTTGCTGAATTTATTGATAGAAAGTTGTTCCTGGTACACCCTACTTTCCTAGTTATGTTTTTACTATGGATACTGATCGTCAACCTCTCATTCCTGATGTTAGTAATGTGTGTCTTGCAAGAGATTTTTATGCTTTATTGATTTTTTTTCCAAGTTAGCAGTTTTTGGGTTCATTGATTTGTATTGCCCCCAGTGATTTTTATGGATTTTTTAAAAAAGATTTATTTATTTATTCTATTGGAAAGGCAGATATACAGAGAGGAGGAGAGACAGAGAGGAAGATCTTCCATTCAATGGTTTACTCTCCAAGTGGCTGAAACGGCTAGAGCTGAGATGATCCAAAACCAGGAGCAATGAGCTCTTTCAGGTCTCCCATGAGGGTGCAGGGTCCCAAAGCTTTGGGCCATTCTCCACTGCTTTCCCATGTACAAGCAGGGAGCTGGATGGGAAGCAGGGCTGCCGATATTGGAAGTGGCGCCCATATGAGATCCTGGCACATGCAAGGCAAGGACTTTAACCGCTACACTATCGCACCGGACCTGATTTTTATGTTTTTACAGAGTCGTAATAATAACAAAGATGCAGGAAACTACTCTGGAGACATATGAGGCCTGCAAGGCTAAAAATTATTTTAAATTATGTAGCAGTCTGAATGACTGAAATATCTTATGAATGATTCTTCATAGAAAGAGCCTTAAATGAAAGTCACTGCTTGGAAGTAGATGTTTCTCTCTCATGTGTAGATGCTTAACGTGGCAGGGAGGGCTGTGTGCCTGAGAAGTTAGTGGGGTGTGCACCTGCAGTCCAAGGCTAGCCTCCTCCCCAGGTTCTGGTTGCTACTAAGCCCCAGTCTGTGGAAAGTCTCCCTCATATGAGCTCCCAGTGGCTTCATCTCCAGGCAGCGTCTTGCTTTGCCTTGGCTTCCCAGCCTCCCTCCTAAGTCTTCTCCACTGCTGGGTGCTTCCTCTCTTCCAAGAGGAACAGGTGCCAGCCTTAGGAAACCCAAAGTGGAGACTGGAGACCACACTGGGCCACCCTGCTTCTGCTTTACAGGGGCAGCAGAGAGCCAGGGGTCTCTCCTGGGTCCTTGTCCTGCCCCTCCCCTTTGCAATGATGATAAACCCCACCCGCTGAGTATGACATCACTGCCCTCTGTGTTCCAGGTATTCTGGAGTTCAAGACTCTTGAGCTTGAACTTGTGTTCACTTTGTGTTGGACAGAGCGCAGTGAAAATGCGGCGTATTCTGTTACAGTGGATAGCTTTCTTGATGCTGTGGCGAGGAGTGGAGCCTCGCCCCATCAGTGTGATGGAAGGTATGGCCATCTTGCAACCAAGGAGCAGAGACTCTCTGTGATCCTGAATCACTGGCAGAGACACTGCTGAGGAGGGAACACAGGCTTTCCCCCTACCTGCCTTTTCTACCCCTCACAATTGCCAGTAGGGATTTAGTGCATGGGAGAAGGCAGGAACTTCAATCGATTTCCTAACTTGAAGCTTTCTTAATATCTGGAGCCAGAAGATGCTAGCATACATAGTCATTTAACTTTTACTATCAAAGTCTTCTAAAGAGAGCGAGCAAGTGAGCGAGAGCATGAATGAATATCTGATAGGCTGGTTCCCTGCCAGGATGGCTGTGACAAAGAGGGCTGGGTTAGGCTGAAGCTAGGTGTCAGGAGCTTCTTCCTGGTCTCCGACATGGATAGCAGGTGCTGAAAAGTTATGGCCGCAGTGGGTGGCAGAAAAGGCATTGAATGTGTGTGTATTAAGTACAGGGTTCAGTGCTGCTCATAGTTTTAGACATCTGCTGGCTTTTGGTGCCTTGTGATAAGGCAGAAGCAGTGTATGGCACAGCTAGGATCCCTTAAGGTGCTTGCATTTCCTCCACAGTTTCTGATGGTGAATTTTCTTCAACTCAGAAAAGTGAGGATGAAGGTTTTGCCAAAGACTTTGGTAAATTCCCTTGGCTAGAGGTGAAGAGTCATCTGCTAATGCCTGGTTACATGCCAAGCAGCTCCTGGCTCCTGACTGTATTGAATCACTCTGGGCACGCAGGCATTTGGGGAAAAAAACAGTAGATGGGGAGAACTTTCTTCTGTCTCTCCTCCTGAAACCTATAACTCTTACTTTCCAATAAAATGGATAAATCTTTAAAGAAAAAAGGAGGGGAATGCAGATTGGGAAGTGGCTTCATCATAGCTGGTTGCTTTTCCCCACAGATATTAAAAATACATTTTCATCAGTGATGAAAAACCAGGATGAAAGTTTGGCTAAGGATGTTGGTAAGTACCTTTGGAAACAGGTAAACTGTCACCTGCTAATCACTGCTCTTTTCCAAGGGACCTGTTCTGGCTATGTTAAGAGGATAATTTGATTTACATCAGAATGGCTGAAGAGGGGTCAGAGAGGAGAACTTGTCATGGATGCATTTAGTTGAGTCTTTAAAAAAATAGATTTATTCATTTATTTGAGAAGCAGAATGGCATATATAGACAGTGAGAGGGAGAGATATAGTTCAAGAAAGAGGGAGCAGGAGGGAGGGAGGAATAGAGGGAGAGAGGAGAGAGAGAGATTGAAATTGATTTTCCAAGTGTTGGGTCTCTTCCAGAGGGTGGAATGGTGATTGGTGTGCCAGGGTGAACTGGAGCTGCATCTAGGTGCCCAGTGCTAGTTCAGGGACCCAAGGTTTAGAGACAAGATGGATAAGACAGACATTAGATGTATGCTGAAAGTATGGGATTGAGGACTATGCATGCTTTGAGGGGGTTCTGCTGTGGTTGGCTCCTGTGCATCAGGGAGGAAGCGTTGTCCTATAGAAGTGTTAAGGGGCTTCCTCACACACAGCTGGTTGTTCTTGCCCACAAGTCCAAATGATACATATTCCTCAATGATGAAAAGTGAGGATGGTGGTTTTACTAAAGACTTTGGTAAGTATCGTTGGCTATAGGTGAAGAGTCACCTGCTAATCTCTGACTGTTGCCAAGGGACCTGTTCCTGCTGCATTGAGAGCAGAATTTGCTATGAGGCCAAAACTTGTTCCTCTAAGTTTGAGTGTCTTAAGAACAGAAGCCAAATACAGAAAGCTTTCGCAGGTCAGGATCTTGGGTTTGCACCCTTCCACCAAGGCCCCCACAGGGGGCTCAGTCATGACGGGCAATTGAGCCTTGATTGCTTGACTTGCTAGTGTCCACTCCGACAGAGGATACATGCAGGGTTCTCTTGCAAGGGCCCAGGTGCCCTTGCAGTAGCTACTATGTCGGACACAACAGGAATTGTCATGTTTGCAAGTGACCTTGGTGTTTTTCTTTTCTTAAATGATTCATTGATTTTTTTGTTGGAAAGGCAGATACAATTTATGGAGAGAAGGCGAGGCAGAGGGACAGATCTTGCATCCCCTGGTTTACTGAATGGGACAAGAACTGGAGCTGAGGCAACCTGAAACAAGATCCAGGGGTTTTTCATGGGTCTCCCCCATGGGTTGAGGGTGCCAAGGGGATGGGGCATTCTCTCCTGATTTTCAGGGCCACCATCAGGAAGTTGTATGGGAAGTGAAACAGCTGGGACACTAAGTGGTGCCCACATGAAATCTCGGCCCTTGCCAGGCTGGGCTATAGCTATAGCCCAGGCCCAAGCACATCTGTCTGCCCCAGGCCCATGTAAGAGGGAAGTGAGTTCCTCCGGTTGCGGGGGATCAGCTTCAGGTTTGGGAGGATTTTGTCATTTCGCTGCCACCTCCAACAAGGAGCTGCCAAACTGTCTGACACCATAAGGTGGCTGGGCACCACTCTATCTGGGTGACATTTTAAGTAATTTTCAGTGCAAATCACATCAGCTACGGATCAGAGATGAGAATTTTCCATTTTCCTCTTGGGAACCTGACCATTGACATTTCGGTACATCTGTGGTATGCATGAATTGTATTGAGGGAGTGAAGCCCTCACACAAATGTCAACAGCCCTGGACAACATAGGAATATTTGAATGAGATGGAGTGTGTGTAGGTATATTAAAACCATGCATAGGGTGTGGTAGTCTCGATTATTTCAGAAAACTGCAGGGGTTCATGCTGGGTAAATACAATATATGGAGAGAAGGCGAGGCAGAGGGACAGATCTTGCATCCCCTGGTTTACTGAATGGGACAAGAACTGGAGCTGAGGCAACCTGAAACAAGATCCAGGGGTTTTTCATGGGTCTCCCCCATGGGTTGAGGGTGCCAAGGGGATGGGGCATTCTCTCCTGCTGTTCTGCAGATCTGGGGAGTGGCTTCATCACAGCTGGCTCTATTTCCCCACAGATGCCCAAAAGCAGTATTCCTCCCATTTGGACAATGTGGATGGACGTTTTGCTGATGTCTTTGGTAAGTCCTCTTGGCTCTAGGTGAAGAGTCCCCTGCATATCCATGGCTGTTTGCCAAGGGACCTTTCCTGCTTTGTTGAGGCCAGAGTCTGGCTTGAGGCCAGAAGCTGTTCTTCAGAGTCCCAAGAAATCAGCCCAGACTCAGGAGTGGAGAGACTACTCTGAGGTGTGCCAGGTCGGGACTCTGGGTTTGTTCCCTTCCAGCTGCACCCCCACCGAGGTCTCAGGGGGCATGGAGCCCTGAGTGACTGACTGACGGGGAGGTGTCATGACTGGTGGAGGATGCACGCAGGCTTCTCATGCAGGTGCCCCAGCTGGCCTTGTGCTCCTCCTTGTGCACCTGCCGGTTAGGAGACAAAAAGTGTTGTCCTTGCAGTTGGTCCTGATGTCCCTGAATCCTGCCCCACATGTATAAGAACAGTGAATGCTTATGTATAGAAATGTTCCATTTGCGGAATCCCTCAATGATGGCTATTTACCAAGATGTTCTTTTTTTTTTTTTAAGATTTTTTTTTTTTTTATTGGAAAGGCAGATATACAGAGAGGAGAGACAGAGAGGAAGATCCGTCTGATGATTCACTCCCCAAGTGAGCGCAACGGCTGATGCTATGGCAATCCGAAGCCAGGAGCCTCCTCTGGGTCTCCCACGCGGTTGCAGGGTCCCAAATCTTTGGGCTGTCCTCAACTGCTTTCCCGGACCACAGGCAGGGAGCTGGAAGGGAAGCGGGGCTGCCGGGATTAGAACCGGCGCCCATATGGGATCCTGGGCGTGCAAGGCGAGGACCTTAACCACTGCGCCACCGCACCGGGCCCACCAGGAGGTTCTTGATATAATGCCAGAGCTTCATCATTTCTCCCACTTTGGAGCAGAGGCTCAAGCACCTGGGTTTCCTTTTGCTGGTTTCCCAGGTTCATTAGCAGGGTACTGAGTTGGAAGCAGAGCAGCCAGGACTTGATCCAATGCTGAGATGGGATTGTGAATCTGGACAATGGGTGGCCAGCTTATAAGGACAGCTTTACCCTGTGGGTAGGCACATGTTGTGGAGTGTTGTGTTCAGGCACCTTCCTGCTCTGTGTCCCTCTGTGATGGCTTGAGGCTGGGGAGAAGGTCACAGGTTGTTTAGATGACCTTGCTATGGGGTATCTGTGGTGTGCAGCAGCCCCTGAATGACTGTGTCAGGACTTCCCAATGATGTTTATAGTTCCCGGAACTAGCGTCCCCAAGAGGCGAGTACCAGTGTCCTGCATGCCACTTGCCTGGGTGCTGGGCCTCTTGGGGATGCTTTGAGCCTAGATCATTGCTGAAGGGTGCTGATGATACTCCCCACCCATATGGGCAGGTATGAGTTTTGGAGCCCAGCAACTCCTGTGATCAACCAAAGTGAGAACTTAGCTTCCCAGGCAGACCAGATCACTCCCCACTGAGGTTTGCTCCACCGTGTGCCTGTGCCCTGAGCAACATGGGCCTGGCTAGTGTCTTTCCTCTCCTTTGTTCCTCAGCCCTTGCTGCACTGGTCTTCATGCCTGTGTGGGTGGGTGTAGGCTTCTGGTCCTGCCCTGTGTCTCAGGGCTGCAGAGAAGGCCCGGTCTCACTAGGCCCTGAGTCCCCCAGCACCTCATAGAGTGAGTGCCTGTGCAGAGGCAGAGCTTAGTCAAGCCTGATGTATGAATGACAGAGTTCATACTCCCAGCCTAAAGGCATGGTGACCTTCAGGAACTTAGGCTTGCTTCTTCCATCAAGTGTCTAGGATCATCTCAGCAAGGCCAAATCCCTGTGTTCCTGGTGCCTGTGCCAGCTAACAATGGACTTGGCTGCAGTTCCTGAAAACCTGTCAGTGGATCTCAGTGCCTTTGAAGGGGCTTTGTCCTAGCCACATGAGGACAGAGGCCGTGGCTTTGCTGTCATATTTGACTTGATGGTCAGTTTCTCTGAGATGTTCAGGGTCTCTTCTGGTGCTTGTATCTGTTGATCACCCAATGGCTTCTGCATCTCCAGATGTCACCCCTGCTTTCCAAGCATGGTGAAGAGGAGAGAAGGTAGGTAGGGATACAGCATCAGATTTCCTTTCTCTTATATTCAGAGCAGCACCAGTGTCCCTGAGTGCCAGGGGTCATCCAGGTGGACCATGGCTCTGTTCAGACTGCTAAGGAGAGTGGCAGAGGAAGTGTGCATCTCTCCTTGAGTGGCCCTTGCAGCTGGAAGCTCAGTTAGATATGGCAGTGTTGGCAGTTGCTGGTGATGAGTGCTCACAGAATTGGTGGAAGACACCTCTGCTTTTTGTCTTGTATTAGGAATGTGTTTCCCTCATAAGCCTTTTTTATTCCCTTCCTACGTAGTTTAAGTGGTGTGGTACTTGCACTGGGTGGAAGCCTGCTGTTTACTAGCTGGCTTGGGGTATTGCTAGAGGAAGAGGGTGATGAGTGTTTCCAGGCATGTTGCTTCCAGAATGATCCTCACACTGGCTGTCTTCAATATGCCTCTAGGTATTGATTTATTTAATGTTCACAAAAGTGACAGAAAACCATACCCACCAAACAGTGAGGGAAGCAGAAGTCAGAGAGGAAGTTTGGGTTTAGGTCTGTGTGCCAGTTTCAGGAGCTCTTGCTGTGAAAAGCTTCCTGGGAAAAGCACTAACATTTCAAAGGAAAGAAAGGAATGTGTGAACAGGGAGGAAGCCAGTGTTAGAGATGTGGGTTAGGATGACCACAGGAACAGAGGGGAAGAAGACAGTGGTACTGAGAGCCACAAGGAATCAGGGCAGAATTCCAGCTCCGTGTCTTGAATGAGCCGTTTCCCACCCAGGATCTCTTGAGCAATCTCAATATTTCTGATGACGCCAGTAGCAGGAACTTCCCTACCCAAGACTGAGTGTGCTAGAGTTTAACCTCCTGTAGGTTTCAAGTCTGCATCATGTCTTCATGTGTTTGTGGATCATTTTAGGAACTGATGTAGCAAACTGAATGCATCCCGCCTTGTTGAGGTTTGACATGCCATTGTTTGTTTCCCTAGATGATATTCTATTGCAAGTATCTGATGAGCCAAGTGAAACTTCTTTTGAAGAAGTAAAACCGACAGACTTATCGTCTTTGGTGGAAAACATGAAGGAAGGCAAGTATATGCTGGGAACACGCAAAATGCACCTATTTCTATAGGCTTGTATTTGGTGTGAAGTGTGCTACTCTGTCACATTCGACTTGTTGTGACCACATCCCAGTGGGGTGAAATTCAAACTCGAGCTGTGAAAGAATTTCCCATATCCTCTCTCTCGCTAGCCTTATGAAATCATGATCTCAAGTGGAAGCACATGTTTATGAACATTGATGAACTCAGATGTTCATAGTCCAGGAGTCTGATTTGCGATTGGGTTCAGTTTGTTGTAGCATGAGCTGTGAGTGAGGTGATAGCTTTCTGTGTAGCGGCTGTTTCAAGCACATTATCCATGTGTACACTGGTCACTGTTGCTGAGGTGGGGAGACAGAGCCTTCCCACAGCCCACCCCATTGTCCCACTCCTGCTCTAGCTTCTGTAAGATATGTAGCCAGAGCACTGGGAGACAAAGGATGGGAAGCAGCAGCAGCAGGTGGCTGCATATGTAAACAGATAGGTGGTGGGGCAGGGATGATATTTGGTCTAGTGATGAAGATGCCATTTAGGAGGCTCTTGTCTCACACTGGAGTGCCTGGGTTCCATGCTCCACTCCTGACTCCAGCTTGCTGCTAATGCACACACTGGGAGGCAGCAGGTGAGGGCTCAAGTCTGCATGTGCTTGAGCCCTTGCTGTCTTCCTGGGGGAGCTGAACTGGGTTTCTTGATTCTGAGTTTAGCCTGGCCCAACCTGCTGATTTTAGAGGCATTTATGGTTTAAGCCAATGAATAACTTCTGTTCGTTTCCATTTGAATTTCAAAAGAAATTTTAAAAATAGAAAAAGCTTTTAAGAATTTATTTATTTATTTATTTATTGGAAAGGCAGATTTACAGAGAGAAGATCTTTACAGAGATCTTTCCTTCACTGGTTCACTCAAGTAGCAGCAATGGCTGTATCTGAGCTGATGCAAAGCCAGAAGTGGAGCTTCTTCTGTGTCTCCCAAGTGGGTGCAAGTTCCCAAGGCTTTGGGCTATCCTCTACTGCATTCCCAGGCCAGATGCAGGGAGCTGACGGGAAGTGGAGCACGCAGTAAATGAACCAGTTTCCATTTGGGATCCTGGTGTGTGCAAGGTGAGGATTTCAGCCATAAGGCTACTGTGCTGGGCCTGAAAGAAATATGTTTTAAAGACATATTTACAGAGAGAGAGGGAGAGAAAGAGAGAGAGAATGGTTCTGCACCCACCCATTCATTCTCCACAAAGCTGCAATGGTTGGGACTGGTCCAGGGTGAAACTGAGAGCCCAGGTCTCTGGCTTCCCACATAGGTGACAGAGACCCAACTACCTGGGCCATCTGCTGCTACTTTCCTAGGTCTGTTAGTGGGGAGCTGCATTGGAAGTTGTGTAATTGGGACTTGAACTGGTCCTCCTGCAAGGCACTGGTGGCTTAATAGGTACCACAGTGCCAGACACATAAATATTTTTTTAAAGTTTTGCTTCATTCCAATACCATATAACAGAGAAAGCCTTATACAAGCACATGTGCATAGGGAAGAAAATTGGAAACAGGCAGGTTCTTGTTAGGATACAGGCATGTGTTCTGTGTTGGAATTGTGAGCATGTAAGTAATTTTACACTTCAAGACCCTGCTGATGTCTTTCTTAAGTCACTTGATTAGGAGAGAAAAATTTGACTACGCCAGTCTGATAGCTTGGCCTTTTCCCTGTTGCATTTCCTTCCTTTGCTTAATATGCTAGTGAACAAAGCATTAAGAACATGCTTACAGTGTTAAATGTGTGTGTCTGCAGTGATTCACCAATGCCTTATTCCTGGGGAACTATGTGTTTGTCACTTATCGAATGCAAGTAATTCTTGAAATCATTTGCTATCAAGCAGACACACCTTTGTACCAATTTTCCTGTCAGGGTCACACTGTCCTATGCACAGGTTACTGAATTGCTGAGTGTGTTGTCTGCTGGGAAGGCATGGGAAAAATGAAGGTTGTGACTGGTTTTGTATTGGAGTTCTTGCAGACACTTTGTGAACGCTATGTGGGTGCAGATCAACCATACACTGTTCCTCTCAAAAACACCATGGGGACAAACATCAAAGAGAACAGGTGCAGGTCCAGTGAAACATTTAACCACAGCTGAGGTTTCTTTCTCTTAGATACTCCTCAATCAAAGGACTTGACCAGTTCTGAATTTACATCAAGTTCCATTATGGACAATAATATCGTGGTCAAATTAGTTGGTAAGTAACCCCTGAATGTGAAACCTTGAGGCTGTATTTAGAGAGCCATGTGCTTGTGAGGAGTTATTTCCCAGACATCCTGTACCTGCTGCATTCCCAGCGATGCCAAGCACTTCTTCTTGACCCTAGCATCTATCCTTCAAGTGTAAGAATCCCAAGAAATTATGCAAAATATGTGAGACACGAAGGTGGGAAGGACCCTGCTTCTCACCCCAAGTTCCAAGTAGGGGAGCAGGATCACCACCCTCCCCCCCGGGGGGCCTGAATTCTTCCTGGGAAGAGAGTGAAGAAGTGAGTTCTTGTGTGTGGTGAGACTCTGCATGATGATTTTGAAAGCATTCCTGGTGATTCTAGGCTGTGACCCATTCATCCACCCCACTTGTGTCAGGGACCTATTAAGAGACAAAGAGATTAGATGGGCCATGGTGGGTGTGAAATGCTCTAGAAATGTGTTGCTTTATTAAAACAGCCATGGTATAAGAAGATGGAGAGGAAGCTGTGCAATGACTCAACTGGCTAATCCTCCCCTGGCAAGTGCTGGGATACCACATGGGTGCAGGTTCATTTCCTGGCTACTCTGCTTCCCATCCAGCTTTCTTGTTATGGCCTGGGAAAGCAGTCAGGGATGGCCCAAAGCCTTGGGACCATGTACCTATGTGTGAGACCAGGAACAAACTCTTGGTTCCTAGCTTCACATTGACTCAACTCCAGCCATTGCAGCCACTTATTTGGAGGGTGCACGTGTGTTTGGAAACCTTTTCCCTTCTTTCCTTCTCCCTGTAAATCTGCCTTTCCAGTAAAAATAAATACTTAAAAATAACAACCACAACAAATTGCATAAGTGGCCAGTGCAATTTTTTTTAAAGATTTATTTTTATTATTTTTCTATTGGAAAGGCGGATATACAGAGAGGAGAGAGAGAGAGGAAGATCTTCCGTCCGATGATTCACTCCCCAAGTGAGCGCAACAGGCCGATGCTATGCCAATCCGAAGCCAGGAGACTCTTCTGGGTCTCCCAAGCGGGTGCAGGGTCCCAAAGCTTTGGGCCGTCCTTGACTGCCTTCACGGGCCACAGGCAGGGAGCTGGAAGGGAAGCGGGGCTGCCAGGATTAGAACTGGCGCCCATATGGGATCCCGGGCGTGCAAGGCGAGGACCTTTAACCACTTGCGCCACCGCGCCGGGCCCGGCCGGTGCTATTTTATAGTATGCTAGTCGCCCCCTGCGATGCTGGCATTGCACTTGGAGGCCAGTTTGTGTCCAGGCTGATCTACTTCTGACCCCCGTTCTCGGTTTTGGCATGGGAAAGCAGAGAAGACTTGATTTTTTTTGGAAGAAATATAATTCATGAAAATAATAGCCAAAAGAGAGTAGAGGTCTTATATAAAAGACCTTTTACAAGAAACAGAGAGTTGGAGATTTCTGTACCTATTTCCTTTTTGAAAGAATGATTTATTTGAAAGGTAGAGTTATGGAGTAAGAATGAGAGAGCAAGTGAGAGCAAGAGAGCTATCTTCTTTCCATGCAATGGTTCACTCCCCAAATGGCGGCAGTGGCTAGAGGTGTGCTGGGCTAACGTCAGGAGCCATGAACTCCATGCTGGCCTCCCATTGGGTGGCAGGGTTCCTGGCATTTGAGCCATCTTGTGCTGCTTTCCTAGGCTCATTAGCTGGAAGGGGTTGGAAGTGGAGCAGGCAGGACTCAAACCCATGCTTTGTTTGGTTTTGTGAAGATTTATTTTGCCAGTAAGTTGAGGCTAAATAGAGAGAATGGGAGAAAGATCTCTTCCGTGTACTGTTTCACTCCCCAAATGGCCCAGTGGCCAGAGTCGGGCCTCTCTGAAACTGGGAACCTGAGGCTTCTTTTGGGTCTTCCAAGTGGATATAGAAGCCCTAGGACTTGGGCCGGTCTCCTCTGCTTTCCCATGATACAAGAAGGGGGCTGGGTTGGAAGTGGAGGAGCTGAGATTTGAACGGGCATCAATATGTTGTGCCTGGGCCACAGGCAGAGGATTAGGATGCTATGCCACTATGCTGGCCACAAAGCTTGTTCTGCCTTTATGGAATGCTGGCACTCCAGGCTTCTCCCACTGCAGCACATCCTACTAGATTTTAAGCACCACATTCCTAAAAATAACAGGGAGAAATGAGAAGTTATTTTGATAACAATGAAATGCAACATTTCAAATATTATGGGATGTGTTAAATGCAGGGAAATTTCATGCTCCCCAGTAGGAGTGGCAACCCAAGAGGGAGGTGCCCACTGTTTCCCTACTGGACCCACTCCCACTGCTGGATCCTACAGTTTCCAGGTTGTTCTGCAGTTTAACTTGACAGAATTAGCCCCCCATGCCAGCATCTGCCAGCTGATACTGCAGCAAAGCCCAGTGAACCCAGTCCCACCCTGGCTTGTGCATGTACCAATAGAAACAGTCACACTCCAGCCTGGCTTTTCCCCAATACAGCTCACATGAGGCCAGCAGGTGTTGTAGCCCTGCCCAGGCTGACTGCCCCATCCCAACTGTCATGCTCAGCAGTGGGAGTGGTGGTCCAGCAGGGGAGTCCCATGCAGCCTCCCTACCAGTTTGTCCTCCTTGCCTCCTGGGTCTCATGTGTGCTGGTTGGGTGCTGTGACCCAGGCTGGTATGGCCTGCCTCACCTCATTTTCCAGTGAGTGCTGTAGCCTGGCCAGGCCCAGCTCACCCCTCCCCCAAATTCAGCTCATGTTGGTAGGGGCTACAGCCCAGCCCAGCCAGCCCCCAGTCCTGGCACTCATGTGAACTGGCATGTGTTGTGACCCAACACAGTCCATGCTAGACTTCATTCAGGTGCTCAGATTCACCAGTGGGTAATGTGAATTGGCCCAGGCTGGTTCATCCCAGGCCTGTGCCAACTTGAGCACCATTCCCTGGCCTAGTCCCTATCATGGTTCTTGCACTCACCTGCAGGGACTGAGTCCTGACAGAGGAGTTGTCCAAGCTCCTCCATCAGTACCTCTCCCAATGCCAGATCTCACACCGATCAATGCGTCCATGTGCCAGCCCTACTCAGTCTACCTCCTGTCCTAGCATGTATAGTGACCTTTCCTGACTAGCTTTCAACGCATTCCAGTTTTTACTGTTGGGTGTTACAGCGCAGCCAAGCCTGGGAACCAGGGCAGGGGGTGGGCCTAGTGGGGATTAAGGCAGGTCGCTGTGACTAGGCTGCAGCTCCCACTGGTTTGTGTGAAGGCCGAGTGTATGGTAGACAGGATTGGGTTGGGCTGCAACACCCATTGGTTTGTGTAGAAGACAGGGCTGGAAACAACTGACCCAGCAATTACAGCCATCAGCATATGCTGAATGGGGTGATGAACTGTGCCAGACAAGAGTCAGGTCTGGGATCACCTCAGATGAAGTTTCTTTGGGGATCCCTCCAGCTGAATTGCTGGGCTCAGAACCCCAGCTATGAAGATAATTGCAGTTTCCATAGTCTGACTGTGGAATATGTGTGTCAGAGCTGGGCCTCCTTGGTGCCTCAGACAGAGCAGTAGACAATATATCGAGGTGCACATGGAGGATATGGCAATACATTGGAGCCTGCAGAGGACACCTGGTACCACATCAGAGGACAAAGGACAGGACAACTTGATCAACTACCCCAGCCAAGTGTTGACAGTGACTCTCTGGGCAAAGAGAGACTCTAAGGTGGACCACGTCAAGTAGTGGATTCTGGAGCGTTTGCATCATGCTTGGAGTGATGAGATCGGTGGTAATTCAGAACTGCTGAACTATCAAAACCTCTTGAGCAGGACCCTTGGAGCGTGCCCCACATCAGGGACCCTGGGATGGTTCGTAGGCTGTGTGTGGTTTCCCCCTCTTGCCTCCCTCCTTTACCCAGATACTGGAAGGGAAAAAAGAGAATGTGAAGTGGTGATGTGATCTCACCCAGCTCACTGTAGTCCTTGATCCTTATCACCATAATCAACTAGATAAAAATCATCAAAATATAAATAATGAAAAATGAAAAGAAAAGATAAAAAACAGGGAAATTTATAGTTGGAATTATACACATTAAAAAAGAAGAAGGGTATGAAATTAACTAACTACTTGAGGGACATAGAACTGCAAAATGAATTGAAATCTAGTAGGAAGAACAAGTCAAAGTATATCCTAGAAAGCAGCAAAACACAGAAGATGGAGGATGATCAGTGAACCCTAACATTGAGTTCCTTAGATGCATCACCAATGTCAGAAAAAAGCATTAGCCACACTGGATAAGAAAGATGAGAGAAAGAGAGCAGCTTTTGAATTCAGAAATGAAAGGAGAGCAGTCATATGAGTTTTCCTAAAATAAAAAGGACATGATGAGAACAACATGAATATTTCTATGTGAACATTTTGGAGAACTTAGAAGAAAGGGAAAACACATTTAATGAGTCTAGAGACTGAACCAGTGATTGAAAAAGCTTCTCAACATAGAAAGCCAGGTGAAAGTTGCGTTCAGTGGTGAAACTACAGAATGTATAATAATTGAAGGGCAGACAAGGACACAGATAGAAAACTGTGAACTGATATCCTACTGTCTCATAGCATTTTAAACTTTCTACACAGCTATTATCAAGTCATGTGGTATCAAAATAAGGCTAGACATACAAGAGCAATGGATTTTCATCAAGGGTGCCATGACCATTAGAAGGGAAATGGCAATCTTCCTGAGAAGCTGGGTATTCATGTGCAGAAATGAGGGTGAATCCTCTCTTGAGCCCTCATTCAAAACTTTGAGCTTGATGTACATGGAGGGTCTAGACTTAGGAGCTAGCACTCTTAGGCTCCTTGAAGAAAATTGGACAATATTCATGGTGTTCGGGTGAGGTATTGGCATCTTAAATGTGATCCCCAAAGCACAGGCAGAGGAGACTAATTAGATCAGTGAACATGCTCTAAGTGAAGAGCGTTGGTGCACCAGAGGCATGGATGTAATTGACTGGGAGAAGGCATTTGCAGATCACCTGTCTGATCAGGGCCTGGGGTGGGCTGAATGGGGGAGTACTGCGCAACGGGAGCCGTAGTTTCTGTTGGGGGTGCTCAAGAAATTGTGGGGAAAAATGTGATATTTAAAGAACACTGTAAATATTCCTAATGTTCTTGTGGGGTACATCTAAAAATACTGAAAATGCAAATTTTATTATAAATATCTATCACAATAAAAATTAAAATAACTTTACAAAGAAATCATATTTAGCAGAGAGCTGTATCATTTCTTCAGGTCCTCTTAGAGTACGATAGGAAGTTAATAACGAAATATATCAATTCTACATTAGTGCCTTTAACATGCCCTTGTCTCATTTAAGATGAACTCATCGAATATACCTTATTCAAGAATCCCTTAGAGATACTACTGGCTGAAGAAGCCACTACGAGAGGCAAATCACTGATAGAAATTGATAAAGGTAAGTATACGTCAGTACATGTATAAGTACTCATAACTTTATAGGCTCCATGTTTGTTCTCATCTTTGCCGTCTTTAAACAAGCTTTTGTGGGGCAAAGGCAGACAGTGTGAGGTCTCTGTCTAATCTTCTACCCCCCATATGGAGTCTGTGGTCTGAAGTGTAGCCATGCTTGTATTTGGGGGTGACCACTGACATGAGGGGCCACACAGGTCCTGGCCCTCTGGACTCTGTTCCGGGGATCAGATTTAAAGTGGAATTCATTGTTCCCTGGCAACACAAACCTTGGGTGACAGCCTAAATTTCTATTCTGTACAGTCTGTCCTTCCATGTGCCTGATGTGTTGTGGGAGAGTAGGAGAGTGGGAGAGTCATCAGGGCCCCATTCAATGGATAAGACAGAACCCCAAGTGTCCTGCCCTGAGCATACATACAGACAGGACAAACGGAGGCCATGACTGTGTCCCAGAGCAGTCTCCTGGTACTGAATACAAGGAGTGCTAGGGGAACGATGACAGCTGTTGGATCACTTGAGGCAGGGGATGGAGCCTGGCTGATATTTTGCATACAGATGTTCATTTCAGGGCAGGGGCAGCAGAGCCAGGCTTTTGTTACTCAGAAGGTTGTCAGCCAAATGTTATCTCCACTGTCCGTTTGAGTCTGCAATAGGACTTTTTCACCTCCTGTAGTTTCTCACTTCTATTCTCTCATATGGTTTCTGGCAGCTTCTTTCTGCTGCTCTATTGCCTGCCATTGGCTTAATAAATTCACTTCCCTAAAGGAAGCCAGTTCTTTGGTCAAGAGCACTTGCAGAAGCAGCAGGTGGGCCATGAGGTGCTGGTGTTTCACTTTCTGCTGTGAGCCAAACTCATGGGCTGCCCTGGCAGACTTGGGCTGGGTGGTGGGTAACAGCCAGGGTCTGTGTGGCTAGCTGCCTCTCTCATGTCTCCTCTACCCTGTGTCATCTTCTGTAGGTGACCGCAGTGAAGACACACCCTGGATTCAACTCACCAACATCGTGTGTCAGAACATCATTGTTTGGATAACTGTCATGGGTGCCACCCTAAGTATCATGATGATGTTGCTATTCTTATTGAACTCATATATCAGGAGGTGGCAACCATTGTGAGTGGCTCCCAGCACCCACACGTAACCTCTTCCCACCACCCTGATCTTCCTGGATTTAGGAGGAGGGCTGGACTCCCTTCAAAACCAGGCTGTGTGGTTGTGGGCCATTTGCGGGACTGGACACCGAGGTCCTAGGTGATGTCTGGGTGACTGAGGCCTTGGGCTGACTGGATTTAGGCCACCCATGTCCATCAGGCTACTGAAAGAGGAGACCCTGTCACCTCTGTTGCAAAGATTGGGAAAACAGCCATAGGCTTGTAGAGAAGAGAAATGGATTGTGACAACAGGTGAAAAGGGATGCAAATGGGGCTGATATTCAGCTGAGTCCCATGGGTGGAGATGTTCCTGGTTGTTGGAGTCTTAAGGAGAGTTCTACTGGTCATGACCCACAGCCACTTCAAAAACTATTCCCACCAACTTCTCCCTGATCCTGCACTTGAAGGTTTAACAGCTAGGGCACAGTGATGGCCTTCAGAGGCCAGGCTCCAGCAGTGAGCATTTTGACCAGCAGAGTCTACGCATGTGCACCCCTTGTTCAGTGCTTGATTAACCCTCTGGATGACAGGGCTCAAGCATGGAACTGTGTGAGCAGACACTAGGTTCAGTTAACTCACAGGCGTGTGCGCATGCGTCACTGCCTTTTGGAATCCTGTGGCTCATGGTGCATCATTGGGCACCTATCACAGAGGAGGAGCAGCTCCCACACACCCACTCACTGTGTCTTGTGCTCACTGTGTCTTGTGCTCACTGTGTCTCCAGAGAAAGGGGACCTGGAGGGCGTGTGTGATGAGGGAACTGGTGTCTCCCTTTCAGGCTGTGATATTCCAACTGTCTAGCAAGAAAGGCCCTGCTTTCCCTAAATGCCAGGATCTCTCCAAGGTTCCCGGAACTGGTACCCACTGAGGATTTAAGATATGTTTTAGAGTGCCCAAAATTAAGCATGGTCTCTTCTCACTTGGCTCATCTTTTGGGTGGGCTATTACCCTTCTGCCATGCCCCAGATCGAAGTTGTGCATGGCCTTGGTTTGTCATGGGAAAGTATATCCAGAAAGAGATATTTCAGTGACTCAGTGCTGCCCAGGAGTAGCAGGGGTATGATGCAGACTAAGCCTTCCTGATAGCAGATGGAATCCTTGCCCCTCCCTTAAGCCCCAAGAACACCAGCCTCTCTACCCACCTGGTAAGTCTGTCAGAGGGACTACTGTCTAGGTAGCTGAGCAAGCTTATTTTTGTGGTTTGTTTCAGATATCCTGCGGCACACGAGAAGTATGACGTTTTTATGACTGGTCAAGCTTACTGTTGGAAATCTACAACTAAAAATTTCAGCAAGCTCTGTGCAGAACACGAGCTGCTATCTTTGGTCTAAGCCACATGCTAAATGATCTGCCACCCAAGGCTGCAAGATGCAGACATCATAAGGAGGCAGAATGAATTCTGTGATTTCCAGGTGTCATTGTGAAACATCTTTGTGCATTTTGCATTAATTTTTTAGTAAAGTACTTGTTTATGAATTCAGGCTCTTACTGGACAGTTACTTATTGAGCACCTGATAACAAGGACATTATCCACATGTGACAAGGGCCTGACAAGCGTTGTGCTCCAGGTAGGATTTCAGTCGGAGGTGGCAAGAAGGCCTGACCACACTCAATATCCTTTCTAGAAGATAGGAATACATGAAGTAGGATACAACGGCGCTACTTGGTCCTGGGCGAGCTCCATTTGCAGCCAGGCTTTTATTTATTTTTATTGGAAAGGCAGATACACAAAAAGGAGATATGGAGAGAAAGATCTGTCCCCTGATTCACGCCTCAAAAGGTCACAAAAGCTGGAGGTAAGCTGATGTGAATTTGGGAGCCAGCGGTTCCTGGCTCTCATGTGGGTGCAGGGTCTCAAGGCTTTGCACTGTCCTCTACTTCTTTCCAAGGACACCATCATGGAGCGGGAAGGAAAGTAGAGTAGCTGGGATATGAATCATTTTCAATCCCAAGTGTGCAAAGAGAGGATTTTTGTCACTATGCCATTGTGCCAGACCCACGCCACACTTTTGTAAGCATTCCATTATACTGCAGAGCCAGACATTCCGTTGTTTAAAAATGTGGCATCTGTTCATGAAGTGTTTCTTTTCGTCAGAATTTGGTCTCAACCCAATCTGTAGCCATCCCACTACTGTAGGAGACTTCTGTCTTAGCCACAACATCAGCTGTACACCTCAGAGACCTATTTTCTCTTCCAGGTCAAAATGGTCTGCTGACTTGAGTCTTCTTTTCATTTTTTTCTGTTTTCTGTTAAGCTTATTGTGGGAGTTTTTGGTAGCATAAACCCTTGAACATTTTCTCTGCTGGGCATGAGGACAGCTAAAGCTGTTATCATCATCTGATTCTACAGATACTAACATGGGCTCTCAGTGTTTGTTTCTGTGATTGTTGATTTTGCATATTGGAGTTCCATCTCCCATCAGTGGCTGTGTTACAGTGCTCTGTCTTTGGTAATGATCCTTTAATGACTGTTTTTCTCTGTGTATCTATTGTCCTGAGAACCTGCCCTGTGTGATAGTGCAGGCTGGTCAGGCGAGTCAGAGAGCTGTGGCAGGCCATCAGTGAGGGCAGGCTGGGCTCTCCAACACAAGCTACAGGGCACATGTGAAATTTTCTTCTCCTGGAAGGTCCCCACAGCTGTGCTCCTAAGGCCTATCGATTGATCGAATTAGGCCTACCCAGGTTATTTGGGATAATCTCCTGAACTTGAAGTAACTGAATATAGAAGAATTGTGTAAGAGGCATAGAGACAAAATTCCCATCTGCTGGTTCACTCTCCAGCCATGGTTGGGACTGGACCAAGCTGAAGCTGAGTGCCAAGAACTCCATCTAAATCTGCCTCATGGATGGCAGCAGCCCAATCCCTTGAGCCATCACCACCATCTCCCAGGGACTGCATCTGCAGCATTTGGAGGCAGGTCCTGAACCCAGGTCCTCAGATGTGGGCTGTGAGTGCCTTAACTATTAGAATGAATGCCTGTGACTTGACTGTAGACTCATCTATAAAATGGCTGCATAGCCACACCTAGGGTTGGTAGTTGATTGAATAGCTGAGGGTTATAGGCCTCCCAAGTTGATATGTGTTATTGTCACAATGCACCCTTCAGTACTGTACTCCTTGAGCCTTTGGGCCTTGGAGCAAATAATTTTTAAAGGTCACAGTCCTGCTTCAAGAAATTTTCATTTTGTTTTATTGAAAAGATAAGAGAGAGGTAGAGAAAGTGAGATCTTCTATCCATTGTTTCCCTCACTCCACACTCATTAGATTATTGCAACATCCATGGCTGGGCCTGTACAAAGCCAGGAACACAAAAGTCAAACCGAGTCTCCAGTGTGGGTGGTAGGAACCCAAATAGTTGAGCCATCACTGCTGCCTTCCGGGGTGTGCACAGATGGGAAGTTGAGCCAGGACTCAAGCCAGCTACTCTAATATGGAATGCAGGTGTTCCAAGTGGAGATTTAACTGCTGCACCAGATGCCTGTCCCACTGCTTCCAGTTCTACCATTAGATTGCTAGAGCCATGACTGGAAGCAGTTGAGAACCTGCATCATATATTGGATCTGAATCACTGATTCAGCTCATCGACAGTCTCCTGGGAAACTTTGCTTTCTCTCTGACAATGTGTGGCTGCCTGACCAGCATGGTTTTTGAAAGGCCATTCCATCCATGTATGAAGCCACCTGCTTTAGTGTGAAGGGGACATGAAGAGCAGGGATATCCCTGACCATGGCCCCATTGCTGCATTTCATTAGATGTGAAGTGAGGTCTTGGTCAGAAGCCAGG
This sequence comes from Ochotona curzoniae, assembly GCF_017591425.1. Lineage (NCBI taxonomy): Eukaryota > Metazoa > Chordata > Mammalia > Lagomorpha > Ochotonidae > Ochotona > Ochotona curzoniae. Next base: position 68,656,028 of record NW_024466599.1, read on the forward strand.
CTGTATGGAACAGTATGATGAGCAGGGTGAGGCCTTCTCCAAGAACCTGGCAGATAGTTTAGGCAGAAGCATGGTGTGTGGGAAAAGCAATTCCTACCCAGAGTCTGTCCCAGCAAGAGCAGTTTTATCACACCCAGAAAGAGTCATTGCTTGAAAACATGACTGTTTAATTGAATTATGGGGGTTAAAACAAACCTGGCTCCACATCACACATCTACATCTGTGAGTAGAATCACTGACCTTTTGGAGTCCAGCAGCTTTCCTAGAGGTGCTCCATGGCAGACCCTGGGTAGGCACCCCAGCTGACTGCTAAGACTGTCCCGTTCTCTTCTCACTTGAAGCCTTGGAGAACAATTTCTGTATCTGAGGATGGGCTGGGGCATTTTCATCCTTTGGACACCGAGTTGCTGCTGATGCCTAGGAGTCTGCATTTGAACTTGTCAGTCAGTGGTGCACTATAGAAATTGGGCTGTGGGGAGACAGTGATGGTCATAATGGAGCTTGTCTTTTTCAGGCCAATATCAGCCTTCCCAGCAGCCCTGCCAAGTATGTCCGGTCATCCCTTTTTCCTTGGCATGAGCATGAAGGCTCCATGAGGCCAAGGACTTTTTCAGGGTCCCTTGGTGGGCAGTGGTAAACCCAAGAGATAAAGATCACTGATGATGGCCAATGATCAGAGTGCCAGGAGGGATTCAGTGTTGGGCTTGGGGCAGTGTGTGTTTGGGTGTGTGTGTGGGAGACCTGAAAGGGAGGCTGTCATTCTTTTGGGGGTTCTTGCACTAAGGGGCAACCGCTTCTCAGCACCATGAAGCCCTGGTCTACCTTCTGAGGTCTTCAAGCCCTAGTCTGGTGATCTCTTCACTGAATTTAGCTGGTCAAATGTAGGCAACACAAAACCGTACCCCAACCCCATCTGAGTATCCAGGAGGATTTCTGAAGGAAGTCCTGTACACTGGGAGACTGAAAGAGAACTGTGAGTCCAGCAGGTGAAGGGGTGGGGAAGACCTCAGGCTGGGGCGCAGTGTGACCGACGACTCAAAGGTGTAAGGGGGGACACGGATTCTCTCCCATTCATTCTCTTTGTCTGGAGCAAAAGAGGCCATGAACCCAACCTGGGCACACAGCTGCTTCCCCCAGCTCAGGTGATTTTTGCCAGCATCCACAAGACCCTCTGCTGCTGTCACTGTGGTTGAATCCACACCTTAACCTGCAGCCCCAGTCTCAGAGTGAGTGCCCAGCTGCTGCTATGCACTTTGCGCAGTCACCTCTGGTCAGGAAGCAGGGTATGGTCAAAGGCTGCCTGCTGCACCTGTGCCCCTCAGGTCTAGGTGTCCTATTCCCTTTTCAGCCCTTCCCCATGCTGTCAAAGGTGCCCAATGCATGAGCTCCAAATGCTGCCACCCCTTGGTGCCAGTGTGCAGCCTTGCTGCCTGGATTCCAGCTGCCTGGGTAACTGTCCTAAAGAGCTGATCCTCCACACGTGAGGCTAACATGGTTGTTGGGAGTCTTGGCTGCTCTGCTTTCCATTCAGTTACTTGCAATATTCTTGGGAGAGCCACACAGATGGAACAGAGGCTTGAACCCCTGGATGGAGTTCCAGGCTCCTAGAAGTTTTTGCCTGACCCAACCCTGGCTGTTGTGGCCTTTGAGGCAGTGAACCAGCATGTGGAAAAAATGTCTCTGTGAATCTCTTCTTTCTGTCACTGTGATTTTCACACAAATAAATCCTTTATTAGGATTCATTTATTTTATTGGATATGCAGCTTTGCACAGACAGGGCAGACAAAAAGATTTTCCGTTCCACTGGTTCACTCCCTACATGGCTGCAGTGGCCTGAGCTGAGCCAATCTGCAGCCAGACGTCTTTTCCTAGTCTCCCACATTGTGGCATGGTTCCAAAGATTTGGGCCTTCCTCATTGCAGGCCATAAACAGGGAGCTGGATGCAAAGTGGAACAGCTAGGACACAAATCAGTGCCTGATTGGGATATCAGCACTTACAGGGAATTCTGAATTAACAAAGTGAGCCATCATGTCAGCCCCTCAAAGCACTTCATTAAATACTGAGGAGAATACTCTTCCTTGTAAATATCCAATTTTGTGGATATTGGCATCATTTAACACCTGCTCCTGGAACCAGCCTGCCCAGGCTCCCATCTGCCTGGGTCCTTGGCACCTGTAATTTTCCCTCATGAGAATGCATCGAGCAGGTTACAAGAAAGTGCTCACAACTGAAAGTGTCACCCAGAAAGTGTGGCCATTAATGCACTGAGGTGAATGCAATCTTGATGGTGTCAGTTCTCCTCTGTTTGGTCTTTTAGTACGTTCTGCCATTACTCCAGGTAGAGGACAGTTTTGAGGGGTGAGCACCATCCTTTGTGGTGAGAGAGGAGAGGAAGTTGAGGAAGAGGCTGTGGCCTGTGCCCTCATGGCACAGATGGGAGGGGCAGGACTGGAACTGGATGGGTGCTAAAGGATGTGTTGTCTGCATGTGGGAGTCCTTTGGGAGCCCTTTCCTGCCATGTCCCAGGGCTCGCTGAAACCTCCTGGGCAGCACACAGGGCCCAGGCTTCTAGTTAGATAGCACATGGCCTTCTGGGTGAGGTCAGCTACCCCCTGTAGCCTGTGAGCACCCAATGTTGGGGACAAAGAGTCAGTGTTGGGGAGCACCCACATAGTGGGCTTGCCATTGCCTTGTCCCTTTGTAACTTGCCCATGGAATAAACATGTCACTTGTGTGCATGGTTCCACAGCACCTGGCCAGCGCACTGGTCCCTGGCAAGAGAAAGTGGGTACAAGCCAGTTTCCAGTCAGCCTCTGGGGGCTTCCGCTGTCCTACTTCCCACATCCAAGACCCACCCCTGCCTTTCTCCTCCTCGGGTGTGGGAGCTGTGGTCACTGTGGTCAGCTGTGACTGCCCTGCTCTTGGCCTGGGCTCTCCACTGAGGCCTCTACCCCTGCCGGAGCAGGAACTTTGGGGCCCATTCAGAACTGCCCTGTGCCTTCCTCCCCTGAGCTGGTGGCCTGTGATTTTCCTTGAACGCAGCACTTTGTGATTCTGACGTAGACTTCAAACAGCCCCTTTTCCTGTCTTACAACAAGGAAATAGGTGGAGTCTCAGAGACACCTGCTAGCAGGGACAGCCCAGACACCAGATCTTCCGGTGTCGGCGTCCCTGCCCTGTTTAGGCTCCACACACGCTTGGCTGCTCACTGCAACATCAGGTGAGTGACCAACCTACAGTCTTCTGCCCAGGTCCCACCACTGTAACCATCTCTGGGGCGAGTCAAAGTGGGGTAAAACCTCCCTGACTCCCCCCAAGGTGTGCAACCTTGACAGGGAATGACTTCTTCTCACCTGCCCTGTATGGGTGCATGTGTGTCGGGGCCAAGGTGCCTATGTCTTTCTCAGGAGGGTCTCAGCTGCTAGGACCCCAATTCTTCAACTAGCTGGTCTCTGCCCAGACTCCATAAGTTGCCTGTTCACCTCAGCCTTCATCTGCTCAGCCCCAGGTAAGTCATGGCCAAGTGCATCAGCATGAGGCCAGAATGTGGCTGGTCTGTGGTGGGGGAGTATAGGTATATGAGGCAGGAGTTCAGTGGAGGGCTGCCAGAAGGGTTTGTGGGACCTGGACAAATGGGTTTGGTTGGAGAAGTGAGCAGATATAGCCAGGGCTGCCATTAGAGAAGTGGTTCCCCTCCAGAGGGTTCAGTACGACACACAGTTGCCTGTCCCATCCCTGGCCTCCTGCTGGGTCCTGTCAGGGCTGTTCCTGCTGCTTGTAGGAACAGAAAAACCTCTGGAAATTAGAGATGTCTCCTGGAGTGCCCAAGCCCTGATCACCAGAGCAGCTCACGGAGGCTGTGAACTTGAATGACAAAATGATTCGCATGCTGGGGTCCATTGGTGGCCTGGGCTGCCTATGGGTAATATGAGTTTAAGAAGGGGGACATCTTGGCCCTGGCACAATGACCTAGTGACTGTATCCTTGCCTTGCAACTGCTGGGATCCCATATGAGCACCTGTTCATTTACCAGCTGCTTTTCTTCCATCTGGCTCCCTGCTTGTGTCCTGGGAGGGCAGTGGGAAATGGCCCAGGGCCTTGGGACCTTGCACCCATGTGGGAGACCTGGGGAGGCGCCTGGCTTCTGGCTTTGGATCAGCTCAGCTGTGAATGTTGTGGGTGCTTGGGGAGTGAACCAGTGGTTGGAGGCTCTTTCTCTCTGTCCTTCTCTCTATGGATCTGATTTTCCAGTAGAAATAAATAAGCTTTTTTTTTTTTTAAAGGGGGATACATCTGGAGATGCTAAGGGAATGACACTCAAGCTCAGCCCAGCTGCTGTGTCTTTGGGCAAGCTGCTTGTCCTCTCTGAGCTCCCATCTGTATCAGTTAATAAATACAGATGGAAATGAGGGTGTCCGGAGGTGCTGGGCTCCTGGCTGATGGCTGAGTTGGCTCAGGAAGGAGTAGGGGTGCATGGAGGACCAGCTCAAGATGTGTCTTGTCTCGGCCAGGGCAGCGAAGGCAGAGTAGGCGCCTCATAAACCTCTGCCGAGATGAGGGTCCAGGGTTCCCCAGGATGGAAGGGTTTTGGTAGCCATGCTGTTTTGTCCTTCCCTCACCTGTTCTCCAGCCTCCCCCAGCAGCCCTGGCAGGGACCCTTGGGGACAGGCCAAGTAGCCTGGAAGGGGAATAAGTACACACTGGAATCAGCAGCTGGGTGCCCTGGGGGGATATCTCTCTCCCTTTCTGTGCTTAGGCAGCTGTGTCTGTGCGTTCTTCAGAGCAGGGAGAGAGTGACTGTACTGTGCTGGGCATGTGAGTGTTGGGTAAGCGTCTTGCCAGAACCCTCGTTCTGCTTGGCTGGGGTTCAGCTGAAGGTCCTGGAATCTGCCGCTCCTGGAGATTTTGCTTGTTGGAGGGTGTTGTAGCAGTGAGACCCTACCAGGCTTCTGATCACCCAATGCTGCCCTGTGTTAAAATGTGGGGTTTGGAAGGTCGTTCTGGGCCTTCTTTTCCTTATCCTCTGCCCCTGAGCCTACTTTTCCCTATCCTCTGCCCCTGAGACCCAGGGAGGGAGTACATCTTGCTGAGTTCCCCCATGTTGAAACCCTCAGCCAGGCCTGCTGGCTGAGACCTCTTAGAGCCTAGTGCAGAGTCCATGACTAGGGAGGAAACTCATTCCCTTGGGGTTAGGCTCAACCACCCAGAGCACAAAACATTTGGTGACCCCCTAGCTGCTGTCACTGTGGCCTGCACTGGAACCCTGGATGGCCTTGTGCTGAGGGACCAATGCTTGTACTCCCCTGTTTGTGGCATTGGGGGCCCAGAAATGACTAGAAATAAAAGAGCCAGGATTCACTTCAGGGCCTCCAGCAGGCACAGGAGTTTCAGGAGGCAAGAGCTTAAGAAGGGAGTAAGGTTGTGAGATGGTATGTGTGTGTGCCATGGGACATGGTAGCTCCTTCTAGCAGTGCCTGTGGTGCAGAGGAATCCCTTGTTTGGCTGAGAGTGCCTAGATTGTGCCACTCCTGCCCCCTGTCCACAGGGCCTGTCAAGTTGGGTTATTGCCTTCCAGCTTCAGTGCCTCGGCCTCCCCTGTGGGAGGGGCTTGAACGCTCCTAGCCTCAGTTGAACCTCAGGACCCTGGCCAGCCAGGTGTGGGAATTAGCACTGCAACAGATCCCGCTGCATGGTGTGCCCCGAGCCTGCTGTTTGCTTTGCACAGCCCTGGAGAATGCACTTGACCCTTTTGCTTGGGTGTCTAGGGGCTCAGGTTTCTCCAGAAGGGCTGTTATTAATGCTGCCTTGTCACAGGGGGACACTGCAGGGTGGCATTTCTGGCATGTACATCTGGCCGGGATCAGAGATTTCCTTCCACTAGAAGGTGAGACTGGGGCTGGGGTCCAGGGGACTGTCCACTCTTGGAGGCTAAATCAAGACCGAGAGTGAGGGAAGAGGCAGGATGGGTGACTTGCAGTCAGAACTGCTAAACCCAGGCTCTGCCTATGTCCTCAGAGAGGCCCCTTGGGCGAGCCCAGTCCAGAAATGCAGGCTGGCAGTGTCTCATGGTGAGTGTGTCCTTCAAGAGCCTGGGGTCTGCAGGGACACAGCATCTTGTCCCCTTGGCCTGAATCTCAGGTCCCGTAGCAGGCGGGCTGTGGACTGGCCCTCCTGAGAGCAGACAGTCCTTGCTGGGCTGGCCTTTATTTCCTGCCTCCTCTGGGCTCCCCAGCATCTCACACTGTGGGACTTTGTCCCCATGTTTTTCTAGCGAGAATTACCCAGACAGGCAGAAGCAGGGTTGCCTGCTGTTTGTTGTGGTTGCCATGATCATGGCTTTCGTTTTTGGCAGTGAGGCAGGGATGGTGGAAAACACTGAGACACCATGGGAGGAAGCCCATCTCTGGGTCACTTTGTCCTTAGGTCTAAGAACCTAATCATGGCTTGGGGTCCTGCCTGGGCCCTGAGAGCCGGTCCCCACCCCCATCTCCTCCTTGCGTCCTAACTGGCTTTTGGTTACCCAGGCTGCACCTGCGGCCACCGTGGGGAGCAGTTTCTCAAAGTGTGTTGCTGACAGTTTCCAGCCACAGCTTCCTGCCCCAGAGACCTGCCTTGCCACCCACCCTTCCCCACTGTCCCCAAAGAAGCCCCCTTAGGCTTTTCTCCTCTTTCCTGAAGCTCCATAACAGAACCTGTCTGGGACTGTAGGCAGAGCTGGTGAGATGGGGAAAATGGCTAGGAAAGAGAGGGCCTACCCAATGTAGGACCTTATGTGGTTAAGGGTACAGTAGTGAGGCTGAAGGAAGACAAGGAGCCCAGTACGGCTGCAGCAGAGGGCTGAGGAGTTCAAGTGCAATAAGCTGGGCAGGAGGGAGCCATGGTAGGTCACAGAGCAAGAGAGAGGCCTCCGGGAACAATTGCCTAGCAGCAGCTTGCAGACACCAGAGCCCAGCTCATGTGAAGGACAGACTTGAGGGGCTCATGTGAGTTAAATCTGAATCTCAGGTTGTATTAATAGAAACGGTTGGTAGAGATCAGGGGAGGTGATGCCAACACAAATCAACTTCAGGCGAGAGATATGGGTGGGAGGACAGGTAGGTGTGACAACAAGTGTAGCCACAAACAGGATGACCCAAATAAAAGTACAGAGGCTGGGGAAGGAGTGAGCAGAGGGCTCAGATAGGAGGTAACAAGACCAGAGAAATTTATGAGGCTCCAATAGAAGGGAGGGTGTGCTGGCACCCTTCACTTTGGGAAGCCAGCACTGAGGAAGTCACAAAGAACATCTTGGGCACTGCAGGGCAGCAAGGATTGGAGTGGCATGGGGGACATTGAGGGGCAGAGAAGCAAACAGGAATCAGGGAGCCAGGCATGGCCATACAGCCTGCTCTTGGCAGCTATTCCTGATTTCATCATTATTTGTAGTGCCCAGTGGATTGTGATCCTGCAGCTCCTGTCCCTCCTTATTCACAAAGACAGGAATAATTTATACACTGTTAGACTATAGACTGTTTCCAACACAATCTGGGGATTTCACAGAGGCGTTCAGCCAAGAAACTCTCACCACTTTCAAGGACAGTCCCCAGTTCCCTCCACCCCACTTAGCGTGTCCCACCCCCAACCCCCACAACAACTACTGTAGTCCTCATAGCTGCAAACAGAGAGAAGAACCTACCTGCTGTTTTACTCTGTAAGTGCCCACAGCTAGCCAGGAATCTGGACTCAATCCAGGTCTTCCCCGTGGGTGGCAGGGACCCACCTCTTTGAGCCATCACCCAAAGGGTGTGCATTAACAGGAAGCTGGAATTGAGATGTTGATCCCAGGCACTCCAGTATGGGCTGCAGTTGTCCCAACAGAGCTTAACCTCTGGGATAAATACCCACCCATACCCAGGATTTTGAATGGAATCTGTTTTTAGCCTGACTTCTTTCACTCAGCTGGTACTATGAGATGCCTCCACAGTATAATGTTTTGTTTTGTTTAATTTCTATTTCATTTTTAAGATTTTAAATTTTTTTATTGGAAAGGAAGATTTATAGAGAAGGAGATACAGAGAGAAAAATCTTCCACTGGTTCACACAACAGTGGTAACAATAGCCAGATGTTGTTTCTTCTCCTCCCCTCCTTCTCCTCATCCTCCTTTTTCCTTCTTTCTTCTGACTTGGTTATTTGAAAGGCATAGTTGCAGACAAGTGCAGAAAAAGAGAGAGGATCGTTCATGTGTTAGTTTACTTTCCAAATAGTGATAACAGCTGGGGCTGGAACAGATTGAAACTAGGAGCCTGGAATTTCATCTGGGTCTCTCACATAGGTCCATCTAAGCACTTGGTCTATCTTCCTGTGCCTTCCCAGAACATTAACAGGAAATTGGATGGGAAGTGATGCTTCTAAGAGGCGCTTAAACCACTGTGTCACAACACAAACCCCATATTAGTGTTGCTTTTCAATTGCTCTCACTATAGTGAGAGGCATGCAGCAGAGTTTATTTTCATGTGTTGAGAAACATTGGTGTCATTCTTAGATTTGACAGTTGTGGGCAGAATGGCTTTAGCTGTCCCATTGCATTCTTGTGGCGGGGTGTAAATTCCCATCTCTTTGGTCTCAAGTGAATGCCTAGGAGCCTTTGGAACTGTTTCTAAATGCTTTAGGGAGTGGCAACCTTCTGCTTGGCTGGAGGCAGGAGGGTGTCACAAATGCAGTCCTTTGTTAATTTCTAGAACACCTGCCTGCTTGTCACATTAGGGATGTCAGGATCTCCTCTCCTGATCCGCACAGGCTGGTCCATCTGGGAGCAAGGCAATCCTCTAGTGAAAGCTGCCCTCGTCTGCTTAACTCTTCTGGTCCCTGTCCTGTGGTTTCCTCTCGGTCCCTGTGTGTCCTTGGCCTTTAGCACTTGTTTGTTCCTGCTTGCATTTGCCTATGCCCCCATGGGCTTGTTACAGAAACCATAGCAGACAAACAACTTAATAGAGAAATAGTTGCTATAGCTAGAGCATCTTACCCAACAGCTCACAAATACTCAGGAAGTGGAAAGAGTTACTTATCCACTCATCATCTACTCCCTCGATTCTACAGTTTCCATTTGACTCTTTGCCAGATCAAATACAATCACACTCCATTATTCATGCAAGTTCACCTATGTGCTGAAGTTTGTAACCTCGGCACCAACGTGGTGCTGTTGTGGGCATATGGTCACACAGAGTGATGAAACATTTGAATCACCTGCTGAGATCGAACATGGTGCCCACTCTCCCTTCCTGTTTCCCCTTTCATATGTCTTTGTCATGGCCTATTTGGTGCCTCATCTTGTGAGATATCTTGAAACTGTATTTTGATTCCTATTGTTCATTTATTTCACTTTATTTGAAAAGCAGAGAGAGATTTTACATCCATTGGCTCACCGCTCAGATGCCTGTAAAATCCAGTGCTGGTCCAGGCTCAGAACCCAGTCTGGGTCTGCTATGTGGGTGGCAGGGACAGAGTGCTTGGACCATCACCTACATCCTCTCAGAAAGGAAGTGGATCTGAGACATCAACTCAGGCACTCTCATAGTGAAGGCAGGCAGGGCAAGTGTGGTCTTACTGCTAAGCCAAGTGCTCATGCCAAAGCCAGTGAATTTCTGGGTTTTGGTGATTACCCTAACCGAAAGGACCCCACACAGGGTGCTGATGTGCTCTCTATGCTCCCATTGGCTAGAGGACTGTGACATGCCTGGTGGAAGAACTCTTCTGTGGATGGATATTCAGATGAGGCTGTGCTTTGTAGAAGTAGGATAGTGAAGTAGGGCAGACGATCGGGGCAAGGGAGGGCAAGGGGAACTGCTAATGCTCCAGGGAGTCAGTAGAAGAGAGGGGAGAAAATTTCCTTTCAGAAGCAAAGCTCCTTCTGTTTTCCTGGCCTCTGCCTGGGGTGCTTTTGCTGTGCTTTGTGGTAAATTGGCTTCTCTTCATCCTTCAGATCTTGGCTTACATGCTGCCTCCTCAGAGGAGGAGTCCGACCCAGCCCTGATCATCTCTTCTCTCACTTTATCACTCTCTGTATCGCTGTATGAATTTCATTCATAATCGTAGACTCAATCTGTGATGATAGACTTCTTTTTTTTTTTTTAAGATTTACTTATTTGTTGGAAAGTCAGATATACAGAAAGGAGGAGAGACAGAGAGGAAGATCTTCCATCTGATGATTCACTCCCCACGTGAGCACAACGGCTGATGCGATACCGATCCAAAGCCAGGATCCAGGAACCTCTTTCTGGTATCCCACACAGGTCCGGGTCCCAAAGCTTTGGGCTGTCCTCGACTGCTCTCCCAGGCCACAAGCAGAGAGCTGGATGGGAAGTGGAGCTGCTGGGATTAGAACCGGTGCCCATATGGGATCCCGGGGCATTCAAGGCAAGGACTTTAGCTGCTAGGCCATGCCACCGGGCCCGATGATAGACTTCTTAATTTATTTTGAAACTCAGAGTTACAGAGAGAGAGAAATGCTGTCTACTTGCTAATTTACTCCTGAGATGACTATAGTGGCCAGCGCTGTGCCCAGCCCAAGACAAAAACTTCTTCCCAGTCTCCCACATGGGTCCAGGGTCCAGGTATCTGGGCCATCTTTTGCTGCTTTCCCAGGACATTCATAGATAGCTGGGTCCCTTGTGGAGCAACGGGACACAATAAGGTGCTCATATGGATCCTGGGACCACAGGCCTGTGGCTTTACCTGCTCCACCACAGCCAGCCCCTATAATGATTTTCTAGCTTCTTTGCTTCTCACAGCTGTCCCCATCCCTAACAGGCAGGAAGGAACCCCCTCTTCCTTAGGCATCCCGGTCTGCTGCACCTGAAACACAGTGTGATCAGCAGCAGTTCCAGGTTATGGTGTATGGGGACTAGTTGGGACATTTGTGGCATGGAACTCCTGCTCTATGATGGGGAGTTGTGGCTCAGGGCATGTCCTCCACCATTCCCCACTCCTTGCCATTACTGGGCCTGACCAACTGGGTTCAGGACATGCAGCTGAGACCCTGACATATGTCTGGTGCCCCCTCTGAACCTGCAGGATCTGGCCAGGTGCAAGAGCGCTCACCTGTGAGGTGAGGTAGCAGAAGCAGCAGCAATGCCAGACCCTGCGGCGCACCTGCCCTTCTTCTATGGTAGCATCTCACGTGCCGAGGCTGAGGAACACCTGAAGCTGGCGGGCATGGCCGACGGGCTCTTCCTGCTGCGTCAGTGCCTGCGGTCGCTGGGTGGCTATGTGCTGTCACTGGTGCACAATGTGCGCTTTCACCATTTCCCCATTGAACGCCAGCTCAATGGCACATATGCCATTGCGGGCGGAAAGGCACACTGTGGCCCAGCCGAACTCTGTGAGTTCTACTCCCGAGACCCAGATGGGCTACCCTGCAACCTGCGCAAGCCCTGCAACCGGCCATCAGGCCTCGAACCACAGCCGGGGGTGTTTGATTGTCTGCGTGACGCCATGGTACGTGACTACGTGCGCCAGACATGGAAGCTGGAGGTGAGTGTGTAGCAGGGAGATGCTAGAGTGGGATGGAAAGGACAGGGTGTGACCATGAGATGCCCATTTGAAGGCTGCATGGGCAAGCCTGATTGAAAGTTGGGACTTCAGTAGAGGGCATGGAGGCAAGGGCTTGGTCATGGCCCTTTGTGGCTGGGGACTGAGAGAATGAATGATGGGATGGTGGACAATTCCTCACATCAAATATTGTGCTTTAGGTGGGGCTGGAATGTGGGGCCTGAACCAGGGTCACCACCTTCGCCAATTGGGAGGGGACCACAGAGATGGGATCCATAGACTAATCCTAAGGGCATGTGGGTGAAGTAGAGTTTTACAGGATAGGACAATCCCAAGGGCCCAGGTGATGGACAGAGGTTTATGACGCAATACCTACAGCCTCCTCTCCCCTGGTCTCCTAGGGCGAGGCCCTGGAACAGGCCATCATTAGCCAGGCCCCCCAGGTGGAGAAGCTCATTGCCACAACAGCCCATGAGCGGATGCCATGGTACCACAGCAGTTTGACACGCGAGGAAGCTGAGCGCAAGCTCTACTCGGGCGCTCAGACTGACGGCAAGTTTCTGTGAGTGGGGTTGGCAGTTCTTGGTGGGATGGGACCTCCCAGATTTGCAGGAGGCTCACAAGGGGTTTTAGATTACCAAGCAGCAACCACACCTGGAAACGCTTCCTGAGCCTGTTGGTCTGGGTGGGAATCCCTCCTCTGTCTCCTGCTGGCTGCAGCTCCAGGGTAATGGGAGAATTTCTGTCCAGCTCCAGTCTGCAAGCAATTACCTAATACTAGCTGGGTAACAGACACTGATGGCAGTGAAAGGAGCAGACACAAGTGTCCATCCTCCCCCTTGCCCCAAAAGCTGCTGAATCAACGAAAAAATACAGGCTGTGCCAGCTGGTGATAAGTGGTACAGGTGTACAGGTGGGGAGGACAGGTGATATTCCATTAGGCCAGGAAGAAGCCAATGACTGCAACAGCCAGGGCTGGGAGAGGCTAAAACCAGGAGCCTGGAACTCCATGTGTGTCTCCCTCATGGGCAGCAGGAACCCAAGCACTTGTGATATCCTCTGCTGCATCCCAGGATGCTGAATCAGCAGGGGAGCAGCTGGACCTTGAATGGTTGCTCTGGTGTGTGAGGGTGCAGTTGCAAGTGGTGTCTTGCCCCTCTCTGCACAGTGCCCGTCCTCTTGAGAAAGTAGGTTTTAAGGAAGTGAGTAAAGGAGGTAAGGAGTGAATGGTATTAGTTTCAGATGGCACATGGGTACAGCGAGTGTCAGGGTCAAAGAAAGGGATGTGTCAGGCACATTGGAGAGACATTGAGGCACCAGTTATGGTGGCAAGAGACAGATAGAGAGGTAGAGGCAGGAGTGCAGTACAAGGCAATGATTTTGGCTTTTGCCCTAAGAGGGATAGAAACCATGAAAGGCATGAAGCAAGTCCCTTTGTGTTGGAGATGGTAGCCGCTGACATAAAGATTGCATACATTAGGACACATAAAGCTATGGGACAGTACCTGGCATTTGTGAAAATTGCACTGCAGGTTAGCTCTCGTTAGGTGTGGGTGAACGTGTGTAGGTGTATCTGATCAGTAACTGGGACTATGTGGCTGACTGTGAGTCTAGAATCTAGAAGCTGTTGAAATGTCTCTGCTGGGTGTTGGAAAGCCCTGCTGGCTGCTGCTTTCTGGGTGGGACACTGGTTCCTTAATGTTCTGATGTGCACGAGGGGCCCTTAGGTTCAACATACAGGGACACATGGCTCTGGCCTCTCTCCCATGCCCTCAGGACATCCAGTGTCCCCTTCAGGAGGTCTGTGGGGGACAATTCCCAGGGCTGCCTTCTTTTGGGTGCTCCTGGGTCTGAACTCCCTCCTGGCTGAATCCTCAGTGTCTCTACCTCCTTCAAGCCTGCTCCTTCTCCTGGCCCCACCCACTTGGAGGGACCCATCCCTTTCCTGGATTTCTCCTGCCCATTTGAAGAGGGATTGATGGCTTGTAGGCCTCCCACAAGATGCAGTTCTCTCCTTGTGATTCTGCCATCAGCTGACAAAATATCATTCTCATCCCACTTGGCTGCAATGTCAGTTTGGATAGCCCCACCTGCTAGGCAGGGCCTTTGTGTTAGTGTCTTGGTTCCCAAAGTCTTATGTTCATGGTAAATGGAATCAGAGTGAAGATTTGTTGTGGTAGTGGAGGTTAAGAGGTAAGCCTGGTGGAAGATGTTTCAATCGTTGGTGTATCCTTAGAAGTTACTTCTCTCCAGAGGACTGGGTATTGGCCTGGGATGGTCCCAGCCTCATGCTGGGCTGCCTTGCTCACGTGTGGTCCTCCCTCCCTCCTCATGCACTGTGCTGTTCTGGTCCTAGCCTCAGCAGTTGGCTAAATCAATAGGGCATTTTTGGTCTTGCACTGTGAATCTCTACAAGTGTGAGCTGAAATAAACCTAATTCTTCCTTCAGTGTCTCCTCTGGGATGTTTATCGTAGTGACACATAGCTGACTCATAGGCTCAGGGATTTGAGATACAAGTTGGGGTGATGTTTCTAAGCTCTCAGGGGTGTTCTTGAGTGCCTGTTAGGTCATTCTCAGCTGCAGGGACTGGTTGTGACCAACTTAAGGCTGGGCTGTTTCCTGTCTGACAGGAAGCCTCTGCACTTGTCACACTCAGCTTTCACTCTGCAGTTAACTGCCGCAAGTTCATCAGCATGAGACAACAGTGCCTGCTTCTCATGATGCTGGGGAGCCAGCTGAACAGGCCTTCTGGTTTGTCTCAGCTTCACTTGGTCTGAGTAGGTCACATTCAGGGTCAGCTAGGTGATGGGGCTGAGCTGGCTGAGGTACGGTCTTCATCTGGCAGGCTAACCTGGGTTCATCCACTTGCTGGTGGTTGCAGGGTTCCCAAGAATAGACAGAGAGGGTTTGTGTCAAGACCCAAGTGCATCTCAAGTCTCTGTTTGTGTAATGTTACAGATGTGTTAGTCAACATAAATCCAATGGGCCAAACCAAAGTCACCATGCAGAGAGGGCTACACAAGGGAGAGGTTAAGTTTTTTTTTTTTTTTTTTTTTTTAAGAAAAACATTTATTTATTTATTTCAAAAGCAGAATTACAGCAAGTGAGGGAAGGAAGGAAATCCTCCTTTCCAGCATGGGTCAGGCTAAAAAGAGGGGTAAGTGTCAGGGGCCTAGGCCCTTGGGTCATTGTCTACACATTTCCCAAACGTATTAGCAGGGAGCTGGATTGGAAGAGGAGCAACTAGGACTCAAACTTGTGCTCATATGTGATGCCAGAATTGCCAGGTTGAGCACAATGAAGGCAGTCACTGGAGTCCTTCCTATTGCCATCACCCTGTCTCTTCATTACTGCTCTCTCCTTCATAGAATGCATTCCCAACTTTCTTTGAACGTATGGTCTGGGTTTCCTTCTCTGAGTTTTTCTTAAGTCCTCAGCGTGTTTTTATTTTTTTTCTTCCTTCTTTCCTTTCTTTCCTTCTTCCTTCCTTTCTTTCCAACCTCCCTCTCTCCCCCTTCTTCCTTCTTTCTCTTTTTCTTTCTTTCTCTCTCTGTCTCTCTCCCTCCCCCCTTCATCGCTTTCCCTCTGTTTCTTATTGTTTTCTTTTGTTTTAAAAAGATTCATTCATTTATTTTGAAAGGTAGAGACAGTGACCTCCATATGCTGGTTTGCATTGGTCAGAGGCAGGCTGGTCTGAAGCCCAGAGCTTCTTCTGGGTTTCCCACATGGATGCAGGGACCCAAGGACTTGGCTCATTTTCTGTTGCTTTTCTAGACCATAAGCAGAGAGCTAGATAAAAAATGGAGGAGCAGAGTCTCAAATTGGCACTCCTGTGGGATGCCAGTGTGACAAGCAGTGACTTTTCCCAATATGGCTTTCCATCCCTGTGCTTTCTTTGCCTGGTTTATGTTTTTTACCTGCTCTCACCTGCCTCTCTTCCCCCATTTAATTATTCATTTGAACAAGGCAGCGTGACTGAAAGGCAGATAAAAAGAAGTCTTGCATCTGTTGATGCACCTCCCCTTATGGCCACAGTGGTGGGGTTGGATCAGGCTGAAGCCAAGAACCTGGAACTTCATCCATGTCTCCCAGAGGGTAGCAGGGGCCCAATCACTTGAGCCATCTCTGCTTTCCCACATGCATTAGCAGGGAGCTGGATTGGAAGTGGAGCTGCTGGGACTTGAATTGGTGCTTATATGGGGTGAAGACAATAGTTGCCACAATACTGGCCTCTACTCGTTAAGTCTTAAATAGAAAGGTTGTCAGTTTGGGCTAAATTCAAGTGGATGTGCTTCTGCTTTTCTAAAAATTGATTATGTACTTGAGAAAAGGTAAGGAGGGATGGAGAGAGAGAAAGAGAGTCGAGCTCCTGTCTGCTGACTAACTCCCCAGATGTACACTTGGAGCTGAAGCCGGGAAGTGGAACCTCAATCCAAGTGTCCTCTATGCGTTTCAGGAACTCAGTTTTTTTTTTGTTTTGTTTTGTTTTTTGTTTTTTTTGCCATCACTGGTGGCTTACACAGGCCACATTAGCAGGAAGCTGGAATTGGTAGCTAGAGCTGGGATTTGAACCCAAGCATTTCAATCTGAGATGCAGATTTCCTAAAGGGCATGTGAACACCTATGCCAGATGTCTGCCACTCCTGCCCCTTTCTTGAACTTGTATATGCAGTTACAGTGAATGGGGCTGGATGGTCTAGAATGGCTTCCCTCCCATGTACCGGTAGTTGGTTGACCCATGTGGCTTCTTTGGTGGGTATCTTGGACTCATTTCCATGGTGATTGCAGGGTTACCAGGAAAAGCAAGAGAGAGCAGTTAGGCCTTGGTAGTCCACCAGTTTTCAAGCTCTTGCTTGTTTTATCTCTACAGATTTCTTATTGGTCATTACACATCACATCTGGCAATGGAACTCTGATTAAGGATCTGGGGAAGTGGATGAGAACAGCTGCTAACCCTGCGACTATTCCTTTTTAATATTACACATTAGCTGGTGGGCACCTCTGTGTGACCCTCAGGACTCTCACTAGAACTAGCCCCCAGGCTAGCCCAGCAGCCTCATTATGGAAGCAGCCTCCTCTCCCTGCGATGTCTGTGTTATTAGGTTTGCTGTGGTCTTCTCTTTTTTGTCTCTTAGGGCTCCCTTATCAGGCCCACACACTGATTTTTTCCATCCCTCTTTGTATCTTCAAGTTGATGTGGGCTACCCTAAGAACCATATCATTCTTCGTTGTAATTTCCAAAGAACAAGCTGTCAAGGAATGGATTTTGGTTATAGCTTTTCCCTTTTCTTTCACCTAGGCCCCACCATTGTCATGTTGGGGCCCTTGCCCTTTTCTTTGAAACTGGAAGGGCCATGGTGTGAGTTGGACTCACACCTGCCTCACTCATCATGTGCCTGGCCTGTGGTTGATACTTGGTGGTCTTTGTTTAGTGAGAGAATGTCTGTGGCAGGATCCATACCTTTGCAGGGTTTACCTCTTGAAAGTATCCACTTGCAGGCCATCCTGATCGCTTGTTCCTGTTGCCCACCATCAGCCAGCTCTTAGTGACTCAGCGTAGTTCCAGCCACTGACAGTTTCCATAGCTTGGAAAGCCCCAGGACCAGCTGCCTCTCCTCCACAGGAATCTGTGCTCAGCCCAGGAACAGAACCTGTGACAGCCACTCAAAATCAGACTGGTTGTGAAGAGACATAGAGGAGTTTCACTGTGAGAGTTTCTTTTGAGGGTGTCAGGGTGTATGTTTATGTGGTTGTATGTGTGTGTATGTGAGTGTGGCATGTGTGAATGGGTGCATGTGTGTGAATGCAGGTACATGTCTCTGTGTGAGTGCACATATGTGTATGACCATATGTATATGTATGCATGTGAGTGTGTATATGTGCATGTGTGTGGAGTATATTTGTTTACTCTCTGCTGGAGGTTTGAGTAGACAGGTTCTTGCCCACAAAAGCACTGTCCTAGAGAGGCTCACTTCCCACTCTAGTTGAAGGATGTTGGTGTGTCCACTTTGGCAAATTTCCAGCAGAAAGCAATTAAGGTGTCAGTGTGTGAGAGCTAAGCCTGTCACCCTAGCTTTTCAGCCTCCTGTGGTGATTGCAGTCACATCTGCTGCTGTGTGCAGAGGTGGCCTGGGAGCTTGCATTGGTCTTGTACTTGCCTGTGTGGGGCTTTGCATAGAACTGGCTTTCTTCTCCCCAAGGAAATCATTACAAGTTTTCCTGCTGAAGACGATGTGCTGCTTTGTGAATGGCTCAGGGTCTGCTGTAGAGGTCCACTGCCCCTCCAATGAGAGCCACGTATTCCCCTGGGCTGCCAAGTGCCCTGTACATCCAAGTGACTGTCTATTGGGTAGCAAATGTCTGGTCATGGGAGGCCAAGTGGTTCAACTGTGCAGGGCCAAGTGCCCAGCTGTAGGTGGCTGAGTATATGCCCCTGAAGTGGAGGTGGAGTGGGCAGCAGTTTCACCGTGAGTGGCTGCACATTTGCCCTTGGGTGGGTGTGGCTTTCATATGACCTGCCTTTTTCCCCATCACTGAGCTATTAGCACCGTAATAGAGGTCACACAGGGCTGAACTTAGCTTGTCGGTCCCTGCTGCTTTGCCCATAAGACTCTGGGATGCCGATCCTGAAGATGGAAGCTATGGCCGAGCAGGAGGGATGGCCCCCAAGGTGGTCAGAGGGGTGATGGGTGACATGTCATCCTGGCACCCCCTCCAGGCTGAGGCCCCGCAAGGAACAGGGTACGTATGCCCTGTCCCTAGTCTACGGGAAAACCGTGTACCACTACCTCATCAGCCAGGACAAGGCAGGCAAATACTGCATTCCAGAAGGCACCAAGTTTGACACGCTCTGGCAGGTAAGTAGGCCACCCTAGCACCCTAGGGTCAGCAAGTGGGGGACACATGGCCAGACAGGGAGATGGGGTCCTGCTGATGCCCTCTGCTGGCAGTTGGTGGAATACCTGAAGCTGAAGGCGGATGGGCTCATCTACTGCCTGAAGGAGGCCTGCCCCAACACCAGCGCCAGCGCTGCCGCAGGTGTGTGGGTTGTGGACCGGCTGGTGAGGGGTGGATGGGAGACCCCAGCCCAATCCAATCCAGCCCACCACACCCCTCACTGACCCCTCTGCTCCTCCCAGAGGCTGCTGCTCCCACGCTCCCGGCCCACCCATCCACCTTTTCCCAAGTGAGTAGGGGATACCTCGATTGCAGCTGTGGGTGGGTGGGGGTGGCTAATGGGGTTGCCAAGGAGGGTGAGGGGGTATTCCCAAAGGAGGGACTGGGCACTGCTCATGCCATGACCTTTAGTCTCATAGACGGATGGACACCCTCAACTCAGATGGGTACACTCCAGAACCAGGTGAGCTGATGAGGAATGGGGTGGCGGTGGGGTCATGCCAGGTGCTGAGCTAAGTCCCTGGCTGGAGTGTGGGACCTCGGTGGGGCTAGGCCTGCAGTGCTGACTGGGTTGGGCTTTGTGCACACATATATATATATCACGGTGGCTGTCCTTGCACTGCCTTGCACAGCTCAGGCTGTGTCCCTGGCCCGCAGGCTCCCTGTGCATAGCTATGCTGTGGGCCTACTCTGTGCAAGTCCCAGGATACCATGTGTAGGCACTCATGGGTCCCTCTCTAAGGCAGGCTTAAGTCCACATTCCTAAAACACTCCACCAGGGATTTTCACCTGTCCACATACATGGTTCCATGTGCACCCAGGTGCCTACATTTGGAGGCATTGGTATGACTGTGTGGTGCATATATAGATGTACAGAAGCATCTAGACGCGATATACAGGCTTCTAGAATCCACTTGTACTTGAAAGTACACACATGTGAATATACACACATGAACATACATGCACGCTCTCCCTTGTTTTTGCCCAAGGAGGATGTATCCTCCACCAGGGCTCCTGCCTTATGAGGCTAAGAATCCCCACCTGTCCCTTTGCCTGGGAGTGCATGGCTATGTGTGTACCTAGCGCTAGGCATAGCATCCCCAGAAAAGCCGCGGCCGATGCCCATGGACACAAGCGTGTACGAGAGCCCCTACAGTGACCCTGAGGAGCTCAAGGACAAGAAGCTCTTCCTGAAGCGCGAGAACCTCCTGGTGGCCGACATTGAACTTGGCTGTGGCAACTTCGGCTCTGTACGCCAGGGTGTCTACCGCATGCGCAAGTATGGCCACTCCTGCTGTGCTGGGGCAGTGGGAGCTGGGCTGTCTGGGACTGATGCAGATGAGGGCCAGAGGGAGGGTTGGGCAGAGGCCTCTCCAGTGCCTGTGTCAGGGAGCTGCAGAGTTCCCCCATGTTCCCCTACCCCCACCCCTGCTTCCCCTGAGTCTGTTGGTGCTCCAGGGCAAGGGTGTAGCTCTCTAAGATGGTTTTTCTCAGCATTGAGCAGTTCCCAAAAGGGTCTCACTTGTGTGCTGTCCTTAGCTGACCCTCTCGGTCTCCATCTGGGTGGTCAGGGTCCACTGCCAATGAACTCAGGGGAGAAGAGAGGCTGACAGGTGGAAATAGGGGTATCAGCAGCACCCCTCCTTCCCTGGATGGGTTCAACCATGCACTTCCCGCACGGTTGGCAGGAAGCAGATTGACGTGGCCATCAAGGTGTTGAAACAAAGTACTGAGAAGGCGGACAAGGACGAGATGATGCGGGAGGCGCAGATCATGCACCAGCTGGACAACCCCTACATCGTGCGGCTCATTGGCGTGTGCCAGGCCGAGGCGCTCATGCTCGTAATGGAGATGGCAGGAGGCGGGCCCCTGCACAAGTTCCTGCTGGGAAAGAAGTGAGCAACCCCCAACTCCTCACCCCGGCACAGGCCTGAGGTTGGGGTCAGGTGGGGCATGGGGCTCACACACTGTTGGACTCACATTCCTGGTAGAACTGTGCACATGCCAGGACAGCCTACACCATGCCCACGCCCACTCCCATGCCCTCTGCCATCACACAGGCGTCTACAAGGCTGAAATGCCCACCTTGTTTCCCGGCTTGTATCATGAGAGTGATCATAGGCTCTGTTCCCAGGGGCTGGTGAAGAATGACAGGAGTAGGCTACTTGGCCAGGCTTGACCCCAGCCTGCAGCACCCTCAGCCTGCTGGGTTGTGTTGCATTTTTAAAGGGTTTAGAAGAAGCAAACGTCTGGGAGAAAGATGCTGGGTGGCATGCTCTGCAGGCCATATTTACTGTCTGCCCCTGCACTGAGAAGCTGGACCCTCACCTCTGACTTAGAGAAGCATCCTAAGTGCATACACAAATACTGTGTACAGAGTGATGGAGTCTGTTACAAGGGTGGGGAAAGGACACACACCCACACTGTGTGCAGGAATATAGTGGGCCAGGAAGGAAGGCTTTCTACCCTGCTCCCTCTGTGTTCCCTGGAAGGCAGCTAGAACTCCTGCTCCTTATGGACTCTTATGGGACTCAAAAGGAGAGTGGTTATGTGACAGCCCCCCTATCTCCTCCCTCAGGTGAGTAGCAGTATGTCCTGGGAAGGGGTCATTTAACTGACAGGTAGATGGATAGGATTACATAGGGCAGGAGGACGTGTGGCTACCAGCTCATGACCCCTAAACTAGCTACTATCTATACCAAGAGCACATAGAAATGCCAGCCTGGGAGCTACAGGGAGAAGGGAGGTCTCAACCAGCTGAGTGTGGTAGCCAAACATAGTTGCATGAAACAACATTCCAGGCAGCTGGTACCCCCTGTGCAAAGGCCCTGAGGAGGGCCCATGCCTGGTGTGACAACAGTGCAGAGAGAACGTGGGCAGGTAGATGACTCCAGGCCTCATGTGCTCCCAGGGGACATGGACTTTTGGCCCAAGGAAGGCAGGAGCTCTGAGAGGCTATGAGCACCCAGAGGGGCAGCAACAGAAAAAAAAACTGGTGGTCCAGGCTGAGTTGAAGTCTCTGGGCCAAAGGTGCTGCTGGGGACTGGGTCAGGGGTAGAAGTGGTGGCAGGATTCTGAAGCAATTCTGAAAGCAGAACCTTACTGATGGACTGAGTGTGAGTGTAAGAAGAGTGGAGAGCAGAGCTGCGGAAGGAGGGAGTACCTGGAGAAGACAGTGGGGTGGGGCGGGGAGCTGGTGTGTGAGCTGCCATCGAGGGCATGATGAGGTTGCAGGCTGAGGTTCAAGCTCAGAGTCATAACATTAGGGGTGACACTTTGCCTCAAGGCTGCTGGAGGGCAGGGGCTTGGCTTCTGAATCGCTGTGGCCTCAGCCTCTTTCCTGGCACACAGCAGGTACTCAGCTGAACCCAAGCTCCCCAGGCCTGTGTTCACACGGGTGGGAGACCTGGGCTGTCTTCTACCATCTGACCTGCCTCCTCCTTTGCCTTAGAGAGGAGATCCCCGTCAGCAATGTGGCTGAGCTGCTGCACCAGGTGTCCATGGGGATGAAGTACCTGGAGGAAAAGAACTTTGTGCACCGGGACCTGGCGGCCCGCAATGTCCTGCTGGTCAACCGGCACTATGCCAAGATCAGTGACTTTGGTCTCTCCAAGGCACTGGGTGCTGATGACAGCTACTACACGGTGCGTTCCTGGCCTCTGGTGCCCAGGCAGAGGAATCTGGGGTGAAGGGATGTTGTACAGGGTCCCTGAGCTCTGCCCAGCAGCATCTCCCCTCCTCCTTCTCTCCCCACCCAGGCCCGCTCAGCAGGGAAGTGGCCACTCAAGTGGTATGCACCTGAGTGCATCAATTTCCGCAAATTCTCCAGCCGCAGTGATGTGTGGAGCTATGGGGTCACCATGTGGGAGGCCTTCTCCTACGGCCAGAAGCCCTACAAGGTAGGTGCTGTGGGCTGTGGTGGGTAGCGCACGGGTGGGTGTGGCAGCGGGGGTGAGAGCCCTGGTTGCTCACACCTGCCTTTGGTCCCTGGCTTGAGCAGAAGATGAAGGGCCCCGAGGTTTTGGATTTCATCAAGCAGGGCAAGCGAATGGAGTGTCCCCCCGAGTGTCCACCTGAGATGTACACGCTCATGAGTGACTGCTGGATCTACAAGTGAGTGCCAGGGATGGGGGGCGGGGTCCAGTCAGATGTTGCACCCAAGCCCCACCCACAGTCACGCCTCCCTCAGACCCTCCTGGCTCCCAGCCTTTCCTCCTCTTGTATCAGCACTCTTCCCCAAGGGCTCACAGTGCTCCCCAGGAGCCAAAACCCACCAGCCTGGCTGTGGACCTTGGGCCCCACCAGCTAACACTCCCTACTGACCCTGCAGTTCCCTAGCTGTGACACCAATATTCAGGCCAGGGGACAATCCTCTGGTGTCTCCTAGCACCCAATGGCCCATGGGCTGACCCAGAGGCACTGGAGCACTCATACTCAATCTGCCTCTCCTGGTACATGCTCAACACTGCCATCCTGACTCCTTACACCACTGGTGTCCCAACTGTCCGTCAAGCAAACAGCACATGCTGATGCCACGTGCTGGCACTTGGCCCTTTGTACCCCATCAGCCAACACTATGATGTTGTAAACCAAAGCAAGCCATCCAGCAGGTAGACACTCCATTCATGAGTTCATCCTACTCCAGTCTTCACTGGGAAGCTCCCTAGGTCCCCAACACAGCACGTTACCCTCCACAGCCATGGGCTCTTCCTCCTCAGATTCAACCATCTGCTGAATTGAAAAAAAAATTTTTTTTAATCGTGTTATGCTGAACTTGTACAAGACTCCCCCCAACCCTACCCTAGTCATTATTCTCAGTCTGATGTACCGATTGTTCACACAGTATTTTACATTAGGTTAGCTAATTGTAGCCCCAGCTCCCACTGTCCACACCACTCATAGAACTCCAGCCTTGGATCTGACTGCAAGTTGCACACCTGCACCCAGAAAAGCCTGGGCCTAGAATGCCCATACCCTGTAACTGGCACCCAGCCCTGTGCATGTAAGATCCCAGCTCCCCATGAGCCCTGACGCCCAGTGAATGCCATTCCCTAAGCCCCTGCCTGGATCTAGTGCTTATCCGCACCTCCCCGCCCCCGCAGGTGGGAGGACCGTCCAGACTTCCAGACCGTGGAGCAGCGCATGCGGACCTATTACTACAGCCTGGCCAGCAAGGCTGAGGGGGCCCCAAGGGCTGGCCAGGGAGCCGAGGCCGCCTGCGCCTGAGCTTCCCACCAGGGACTCCCAGTTGCGCTTCTCTCCACCAGAGGGTCCCCAGGCACGGAGGTTCCCCAGGTGGCCTGCTTCCAGAGGAGACCCGGGATTGGGGTGCGGGAGTGGGCTGGTGCATCCTGGCCCTGGCCAGTGGACTAGAAGAGGGGGACCCAGAAAGCGGGAGCCCTCGGTCTACGGGGCCTTCCTTGGACGGGAGTCCCCAGCGGCCAAGATGTCCATCACTGGAATAAACTGAGTTTCTTATGGTGGGCGCTTCCTCCTTTAAGCCAGGCGGAAGGGCAGGGGCCGTGAGGGCAGTGGCTCGTGGGCAGCTGTCGTCCTGGACGGAGGGGCGGGAGCGCAGCGGGGAAACTGAGGCGGCGTGGCTGTGGGACTCGGGAGCCCGCGGGACAGGCTCAGCAGCAGTGATGTTTGGCCGGCGCCGGGGCCCACGCCGAGCACGAGAGCACGAGAGACACGCCGGACCGTCTCCAAGTCCCCTCAGGTGGTGCCAGCAGCTGCGCCCGCGGTCCTGCGCGGAACGCCCCCGCCTCCCCTTCCTCCACTCTGATTGGCTGCGTTCTCAGGTTCCAGCCAATGCCTCGCTGGGGCGGGCGTGGCCAGAGGCGCTGGGCCTCCTGGGAAGGCGGGGCGCTCCGGGTCGGTCGGCTGGAGCCGGAAGGGGGTGCGGTGGCGCCCGAGGCCGTGTCGTGGGGGGCGCCCTGGGGTGCTGGCTGCGGGCCTCGGCACGCGTGAGTACCCCGCCACGCCGGCTCCCCGGTGACCGGGGACGGCCGCCCCAGGGCCGGGCGGCCAGGCAGCTCCGGCGGACAGTCCACGCCGGCCGCTCGGGGCGCGTTCGCCGTGGCGTCGGGGGGCTTTGAGGAGTGTAAGGCCCGGACAGCTTCGAACTCGGGGAGGGAGAGGAAGCCTCCGCACGCGCCTGCAGCTCGGTCGGTCGGTCGGGCGGCGTGGGGAACGCGCGCGTTTACATTTTACACAGCGGCACCTGGAAAACCGGTATGAAACTAAACATATGAAAAAAAAATGAGCGCGTGAGAGTTCGTCCAGGAATGCCATCACTGCGTTTAAGGAGTAGTAAAACGCGTTGATTTTTAAAATGAGTTGCTTGAGAACTAAATGAACGAATGGGGTGAGGGGGAGACTCTTCAAAATCAGTGGTCTAATGTTTATGGATTCCTAAACGGTCCTGTTGGCTAGTGTAGATTTTTACGTAAAATGTTTTGGGTAAATACACTTTGCCTTTTTTTTTTTTTTGGCATTCACACTTGTTTGGATTCCTTTCGTGATTGTGCTTGAAGCTGGTGGGGTTTTATCGGAAGCCGGCGGTACAAGGAGGGGTTCACACCCAGTGTGGTGGGCATGGGAAGCCGGTAGGGGCTGCAGTTAAAGGCCTCAGTACCAGGTGCCCCCCAGCCTCACAGGGGTGGTCCCTGTAACAGGATTACTGCAGCTCCTCTGGCTCCTGTCTCTGTTGGACGCTAGGAAACTCATACCAAGCTTGCAAATTTAGCTGTGGTTTCCCTAGGGGACAAGTCACTTTCAGTCTCTTTGTGCCTCAGTTTCTTTGGGTTGCAAAGAGAAGGTACCTCCAGGATCAGGAATTAGAAAATCTGAAAGGCAGCGAGGAGCCACAGGTGTTTTGAGCTGGTGTGTGCCCTTCCTCTGCCCTCTGGAAATGGTGGGAATTAAGAGGCTGCAGCTGGGGGTCAGCTCAGGACCCATGCACCAACCCCCATTCTTGGACCAGAGGGCCTTGCTCCCTGGAGCTTCCCTGGAGGGTGTCTCAGCTCTGGGGTGACCCCTGCATGGCCAGCCTGTGCACTTGATCCCCAGCAGACACCGGGGTGGGGAGGTTACAGTCCTGGAGGAGAAGGAAACCAGCTGCAGGTGGGGAGCCAAGTGTTGTCATCTCAGAGAAGCTGGGAACACCTTGTTACCACAGAGGTGGGGAGGGGCGACTCATGTGGAATTGCTTGGGAAACTGGGCGTGGGGGACTGCCCTGCATGCAGGTTGGGCCCCAGCTGAGTGTCCATAGCCTTTCCACCTGTTCCCTTTGCTGCTCGGGCAATGGCCTTGACACTGAAGAGTGAACCACCCAGGCTCCATGTGTTTCCTTGAAGACCCTGTTTTTCTCAGTTCCTGTGCAGCCCCCAGGGGTCATGGCCCTGTGATGTGTTCAGGGACCCCACAGCCCTGGTAGGGTGACCCTTGCGAGCTGCTCTGCAGGGGTGCCCACTCAGGGTGTGCCCTGTCTCTCCAAGGTGCCTGTGTTGGGGAGCAGCCTGGAGCAGGGCTGGTCTGGGGGCTCAGCCATCACAGCACCCTGGCTCAGGGTCCTCAAGCATTGGGTGCTGCAGGTCTGGGCAGGTGTTGGCTGGAGGAGCCTTTGAGTCCAGAAGGGGCACCAGCTGCTTTTCATATTCGAGGAAATTACATTTGGTTTTCCAAACTGGCTCCACCAGCAATGCACAGGGATTTCAACTTTTGAAGCCCTCATAGGTATTCTGTTTTCTAATTTTTTTTTTGTAAGTCATAATCATCCTAATAAATGTGAAGTGGCCTCTTATTATGGTTTCAGTTTGCATTTCCGTAATGATTAGCGAAGTTTAACATCTTTTCTTATGCTTATTGCACGTTTGCATATCATCTGCAGAAAAATATCCATTTCGATCTTTTTTTTCTTTTTTTAAGGTTTGTTGTCTTTACTTGAAAGACAGAGTTATAGAAAAGGTTCATTTCCCAAATGGCAGCAGCAGCTGAGGTGGGGCCAGCTGAGGCAGGGAGCTGGGACCTTCATCTGAGTCTCCCATTGTGGGTAGCCCTTGAGGTGGGCCGCCGTCCACCATCTTCCCAGGTCCATTAGGAGAAAGCTGGATTGGAAAGACCTGAGCAGTCAGGACTCAAACTGGTGTTCTGTGTTACAGCACTGCCCTTTTTGTCTATTTTTGATTTGTATTTTCGTTACCCTAGATTTGTAGGAATTGTTTATCTATTTTGGATATTAATTGCTTACCAAAGAAGTAATTTGCAAAATTTGTTTCCCTTCACTGGATTGCCTTTTCACTCTGTTGCTATATCTTGATGCCCAGAAGGTTTCAATTTCCGTGAAATCTGGGTTATCTCCCTTGTTGCCTGTGCATTGGGTGTCACATCAGGAAGCCATTGTCAAATCAGTGTTCTGAAGCCTCTTCCCTCAACATTCTAACAGCTTACTAGCTTTAGTTCTCACGTTTAGGTCTTTGATTTGTTTTGAGTTAACTTCCTATGTATGGGGTAAAGTCAGGTCTTAGCTTTATTCTTTTGCTTGCAGATGTCCAGTACCCCAGCCTTATCTATTGAACGTGTGGTGCCATTTCCCTGCCGAATGGTCTTGGCGTATTTGTCAAAAACCTTTTATTTATGTAAGGAATGGTTCATTTCAAGCTTTCTATGCTATTCCATTGGTCTGTTGGACTCTTTTTTAACCCAGTACTACGCTGCTTTAATTACTGTAGCTTTGCAGTGTGTCTTATTATTGGGAAGTATGAGACCCCAATCTCTTCCTCCTCCTACTTTTTCTCCTTTTTAAAGATCTATTTTTTTGAAAGGCAGAGCTAAGGAAAGAAAGGGAGAAAGATGCAGAGAGAGCTTCCATCTGCTGGTTCACTCCCCAAATGGTCGCAGTGGCTGGGGCTGGACCAAACTAAAGCTGGGAGCCTGGAATTCCATGTGGATGTCAGGAATGGCCCATGTTTCACTCCCTTCCCAGGAGCATTAGCTAGTAAGTGGATTAGAAGTGGATCAGCCAGGACTCTATGCCCATATGGGATGCCAGTGTCACAGGTAGCTTAACCTGTGCCACAAGTCTGGCCCACTTTTTTTTTTTTTAAAGATTTATTTTTATTATTATTTTTTTTCATTGGAAAGGCGGATATACAGAGAGGAGAGACAGAGAGGAAGATCTTCCATCCGATGATTCACTCCCCAAGTGAGCGCAATGGGCCGATACTATGCCGATCCGAAGCCAGGAGCCTCCTCCGGGTCTCCCACGCGGGTGCAGGTTCCCAAAGCTTTGGGCTGTCCTTGACTGCTTTCCCAGGCCACAGGCAGGGAGCTGGAAGGGAAGCGGGTCTGCCGGGATTAGAACCGGCGCCCATATGGGATCCCCGGGCGTGCAAGGCGAGGACCTTTAACCACTTGCGCCACTGCGCCGGGCCCTGGCCCACTTTTTTTTTTTTTTTTTTTTAATTTTATTGTTTACATTGTATTATGTGGTACAGTTTTATAGGCGCTGGGGATTCCCCCCACCCCTCCCATACCCCTCCCCCCATGGTGGATTCCTCCACCTTGATGCATAACCATAGTTCAAGTTCAGTTGAGATTCATTCCTTGCAAACACATGCCTAGCATAAAGTTCAGCGTCTTATTTTCCAGATAAGTTCAGTGGCCTCTTGGGGAGACCTTCTCTGGTCTGAAGGTAGGGCTAACAGAGTAAAGATCTGGTCAGTTATAAGCCCCAACGAAACCTCAGTATCAATATACAACATTATGGAATTAATTGACATAGTATTGGGTAAACAATATATTAAAAATAATGCAAGTTCCATTCTTCGAAACATCTGGGTTGAGACAGTATGTGACAGGTTCAAAAAATAACAAACAACCAAACAAAAAATTACAGGTTAAATCAAGGCAAACATGTGGTATCTAACCTTTTGGGATTCGCTCATTTCCCTTAGCATTATAGTTTCCAGTTGTGCCCATTTAGCCACAAAGAACTGCATTTTGTTTGTTTTAATAGCTGAGTAGTATTCCATGGAGTAGATGAACCAAAGCTTTCTTATCCAATCTTCTGTTGATGGGCATTTCGGTTGCTTCCATGTTTTTGCAATTACTGATTGTGCTGCTATGAACATAGGGATGCATGTTGGTTTGTCGTAAAACAGGTGTTTTGGATATATTCCTAGGAGTGCTATTGCTGGGTCATATGGTATGCAGATTTTGAGTTGTTTGAGTGTTCTCCAGACTGATTTCCATAAAGGCTGTACCAATTTGCAGCTCCACCAGCAGTGGAGTAGGGTTCCCTTTTCCCCGCATCCTCGCCAGCAAGCGTCGTTGGTGTTCTTGTTTATGTGGGCCAATCTTACTGGTGTTAGGTGGTACCTCAACGATGTTTTAATTTGGATTTCCCTTATTGCTAGGGAGCTGGAACATTTTTTCATATGTTTGTTTGCCATTTGGACTTGTTCCTTTGTGAAATGTTTGCCCATTTCCCGTGCCCATTTCTTGAGTGGCTTGTTTGTTTTGGTTTTTTGGTTGTTTTGAAGTTCTTTGTATATCCTGGAAATTAGCCCCCTATCGCCTATATCGTGTGCAAAGATCTTCTCCCACTCTGTGGGTTGCTTTTTTACTTTGTTGATTGTTTCCCTTGCTGTACAGAAGCTTCTTAGTTTGATGAGGTCCCATTTGTTTATTCTGTTCTCAACTGCTATTGCTTTTGGTGTTCTTCTTAGAAAGTCGGGACCTACTCCTAGGTCTTGCAGGGTATTTCCTACATTTTCTTGCAAGAGTTTGAAGGTTTCTGGATGTAGGTTTAGGTCTTTTATCCATGTAGATTGGATCTTAGTGTATGGTGATAGATGTGGGTCTATCTTTTTGTTTCTACAGGCTATCAGCCAGTTGTCCCAACAACATTTACTAAAGAGGCCTTCCCACTTGCTTGGACTGTCCTTGGTTTTTTGTCAAAGATTAATTGGCTGTATCTGTGTGGGTTCCCTTTTGGTGCTTCTATTCTATTCCATTGATCTTCCTTCCTGTCTTTGTGCAAGTACCAGGCTGTTTTGATAACCACTGCTCTATAGTATGTCCAGAGGTCCGGGATTGTGATTCCCCCTGCTAACTTCTTATTTTTCAGGATGGTTCTAGCTATTCGTGGTTTTTTGTGTTTCCAGATGAACTTTTGAATCATTGTATCCAGTTCCGTGAAGAATGTTTTGGGCAATTTGATTGGAATTGCATTGAAAATGTGTATTGCTTGTGGTAGTATAGACATTTTAATGATATTGATTTTGCCTATCCAGGAGCATGGGATGTTATTCCATCTTTTGAGGTCTTGTTCAATTTCCTTTTTAAATAGTTTGTAGTTTTCTTCGAATAGGTCTCCTACGCTTTTGGTTAGATTTATTCCCAAATACTTCATACTTCTCTCTGCTATTTTGAATGGTATCCTGTTGGTTAGATCTTCTTCCATCTTGGTGTTATTTGCGTACACTATGGCTGTTGATTTTCGTTCATTAATTTTGTACCCCGCCACTCTGCCAAACTCTCGTATAAGTTCTAGTAGTTTCTGTATTGAGTCTCCTGGTTTTTCTATGTATAGGATTATGTCATCTGCATATAGTGAAAGCTTGACTTCTTCATTTCCTATACGTATGCCTTTGATTTCTTTTTCTTGTCTTATGGCCTCTGCAAGTACCTCTAGGACTATGTTGAATAGCAGTGGTGATAGCGGGCACCCTTGTCTTGTTCCAGATCTCAGTGGGAAGGGTTCTAGCTTTTCTCCATTCAGTATGATACTGGCGTTGGGTTTTTGATAAACTGCTTTGATTATGTTGTGGATTTTCCCATCTATGCCTACTTTGGCTAGAGTTTTTAGCATGAAGAGGTGTTGGATTTTGTCGAAAGCTTTTTCTGCATCTATTGAAACTATTATGTGGTTCTTGTTTTGCAGTTTTTGGATATAGTTTATAACATTTATGGATTTCCGAATGTTGAACCATCCCTGCATTCCAGGGATGAATCCTACTTGATCCGGATGAATGATCTGTCTGATGATTTTTTGAATTCTATTGGCTAGGATTTTGTTGAGAATTTTAGTGTCAATGTTCATCAGAGAAATAGGTCTGTAGTTTTCCTTCTCTGACGGTTCTCTGTCCGGTTTTGGGATTAAGGTGATGTTGGCTTCATAGAATGAGTTTGGAAGGGTTGCTTCCTCCTCTATTGTTTTGAAGAGCTTGTAGAGGATTGGGGTTAGTTCTGTTCGGAATGTTTTGTAGAATTCTGTAGTGAAGCCGTCTGGGCCTGGGCTTTTTTTCGTTGGGAGATCCTTGATGACTGTTTCAATCTCTACCTCGGTTATGGATTTATTTAATTCTTCAGTTGCCTCTGGACTGAGTTTTGGTAAGTGGTGGGAGTCCAAGAACTTTTCTATTTCTTGGTGGTCCTCAAATTTGTGGGAGTACAGATCTTTGTAGTAATTTCTAATTATTTTCTTAATGATTGCAGTGTCTGTTGTTATGTTGCCTTTTTCATCTTTAATGCTATTGATTCTCACCTTCTCTTGTTTTTTTTTTTGGTCATTCGGGCCAGTGGAGTGTCTATTTTGTTTATTTTCTCAAAAAACCAACTTTTTGATTTGTTGATTTTATGTATTGTTTTTTTGATTTCTATTTGGTTTATCTCCTCCCTTGTTTTGATGATTTCTTGTTTCCTATTGTGCGTGGGACTCTTCTGCTGCTGTTTTTCCAGATCCTGGAGGTGTGTGGTTAGTTCCTGTATTTGGCGTCTTTCTTGGGCCTTGACATGGGCTCCGATTGCGATGAATCTACCTCGTAGCACTGCTTTGGCGGTGTCCCACAAGTTTTGGAATGTTGTATCAGGGTTTTCATTGGTTTCCATAAATTTTTTGATCTCATCTTTAATTTCTTCTCTGACCCATTGTTCGTTTAATAGCATATTGTTCAATTTCCAAGAGTGCCTATACTTCCTGGGGAGTTTTGAGTTGTTGATTTCCAGTTTCATCCCATGATGGTCTGAGAGGGTACATGGTATGATACTAATGTTTTGGAAGTTGTTTAGATTCGCTTTATGTCCTATCATGTGGTCGATTCTGGAGAAGGTGCCATGCACCGCTGAGAAGAATGTATAGTCTGTGGCCTTAGGATAAAAAGTTCTATATATGTCTACTAAGTCCAGTTGTTCTATTGTTTGTGTGAGCTCTGTTGTTTCTTTGTTGAGTTTTTGTTTCGTAGACCGGTCCATTGATGTTAGAGGCGTGTTGAGATTGCCTACAAGAATTGTGCGGGTATCTATGTCTTCCCTTAAGTCTGTAAGTAATTGCTTTACGTAACTAGGTGCATTAAGATTTGGTGCATAAACATTAATGATGGTGATTGCTTCTTGATGGATCATTCCTTTCACCAGTATAAAATGGCCTTCCCTGTCTCTTTTGATGTTAGAATGAAATCTATCTCGTCTGAAATTAGGATAGCTACCCCAGCTTTTTTTTCTTGTCTATTGGCGTGCAATATCTTTTTCCATCCCTTCACTTTCAGTTTCTTTGCATCCTTTCTGGTTAGATGCGTTTCTTGTAGGCAACAGATGGTTGGGTCTTGTTTGATGATCCATTCTATTAATCTCTGTCTTTTGATTGGTGAATTTAGACCATTTGTGTTGAGAGTTAAAATTGAGAGGTTGCAATTTTGCCCTGCCATGCGATTGTGTTGTGTGTGTGTTGTTGTCTATGTAATTGTCTTGTTTGTGCGGGCTTTAGTTTGGAGACCTTCTTATTTGCCAACTTTGTTTGTGATTTGCCTCCTTTTTGTCCGGGACTAGTGCATTTCTAAGGAGACTTTGCAGAGCTGGTTTTGTGTAGACATATTCTTCTAGTTTTTCTTTGCTATTGAAGTATCTGATTTCGTTCTCATATACAAATGAGATCTTTGCTGGGTAGATTATTCTTGGTTGACAGTTGTTTTGTTTCAGGACTTGGAAGATCTTTGTCCATTCTCTCCTTGCTTGTAGGGTCTCTTCGGAGAAGTCAGCAATGATTCTGATGGGTTTTCCCCTGTATGTGATCTTTTCTCTACTTCGTACTTGTCTCAGGATTCCTTCTTTGTCTTCATTGGAGTAGAACTTGAGCACAGTGTGTCTGGGTGAAGATCTCTTTGGATCATGTCTGTTGGGAGTTCTCTGTCCATCCTGTATGCGGGGTGGATTCGTGTTCCAAGTGTTTTGGAAGTTTTCCTGTATAATTTCATCAAGCACTGCTTGCATCCCTGATTCTCTTTCTACTCCCTCGGGGAGGCCGTTGATCCGAATATTAAATTTTCTAAGGTAATCCTTCATCTCTTGCATCATTTTATTAGTTTTGCTGAGGCTTGTCTCCAGCTGTTTAATTCGCTGGGCACCTTCATTTTGTGTGTCTTCTGTTTCAGAGATCCTTTCCTCTGCCGCATTTATTCTGTTGATCAGGCTTTCAATTTTATGATCTTGGGCATCCAGTTTGGTTTTGATTTGTTGTATTTCGGTGATTATGCGGTTCTGGAGGTCTTCCAGCTTCGTGTCCACGTCTCTGATAAATTTTAGCATTATTTTCATCAATTCCTTTTCTGGTAACTCTTCCATGTCTTCATCTCGCATCGCTGATATTGATAATGGTTTTTGGCCCTTGTTTTGTGGGGTGCTGGCTCTTTCATCTGGAGCACAACTCTTTCTGGTGGTTTTTCCCATTGCGTTGGTGTATTCTGGTGGGGCCAATGGACCCGTGTGTTGAGGGGCCGTCAGGCGCTTTCCTGTAGAGATTGGAGCCTGTAGGCGTGGTGTTGCCGGGCGTGGTAATTTTCAAGGCACCGTTGGTGCGTTCTCAGGGCCCGGGGCTGTAGAGCACCACCTTGGGGGCCCAGTGGATTCCAGGCACACTCTGGGCACCTCTTCTACAAGTGTGACACCCCAGGGCGTGGAGGGATGGAGGCGCTCTCTGGGTGTGCCCCCTTCACGGGAATCCACAGGGCATAGAAGGTTTTATGTGCTTTCTCCCTGCGTTCTCCGTGTCAGGGACTGCAGGGTTTTTCAGAGCCCACCTGGTGCGTCTCCCACACACGGGACTGTGGGTGAGGCACTTTCTGGGCGTGGTTCTTGTGCAGTGATTCCACCACTCGTGGTATGTGGGTGTTCAGAGCCCCCGCCCCCGTGTGGCTCCCCCACATAGGACCTTAGCGGAGGAGTGACCCAGGCGCCCTGTTAAAATGACTTCACGGCGGGTTCGCACAGTGTCAGTGTGGCGCAGGAGTTTTCAGAGCTCTCCTGGTGGGTTGCCCACGCTCAGAACTGCGGGGTGGGAGGCGAGGAGTGGGCAAGTCACACTGTGGGAGTGGCACCTGCGTGTCAGGGACACACAGCGCTACCCTTCCCAGTGCTCAGAGCCCTCCTGACACCTGCGCTGCGGAGGCGGTTGCTGCAGGCGGGGCCGCCCAGCCCGCCCGGCGCAGCGTTCAGAGTCCTCCTGGTGTTGTCGCTCGCCCACCAGGTAGGGTATCAGGGTGTGGGGGATTCCAGACCCTCGCCGGCAGCCTCTGCGCACCGAGATGCACTGGCCCCCTCAGCACAGGAATATCTGAGGCGCTTTCCCGGGGCCTTCTCAGCCACCAATACCACTGTGCGCCGCTCCCAAGGCACAGACCTGGCAGTTTCAAGGTGCTTGCCCTGTGTTCTCAGAGGCTGGAACCTCTGCAGGGGGGGAGGAATGCGGAGGCTGTTAACCCCTAGCTCACCGAATCTCCGGCTGCTGCAGTCTGCCTCTGCTGCTGTTGAAGACCTTTGCCGGCGTGGATCCCTCCCGATTTCCTTGTCTCTGAGTTGACTGCGTCTCCCGTCGGGCAGTTCTCAAAAGTGACTCAGCAGGTCTGGAGTGGGATGTCGGCTTCTCTACCTTTGCCCTGCTTCGTTCTCGTTGTTCTTCCGAGTTGTGTGGATCTTTTTGGCTCCACACTGTCCAGGGAGCTTCACGGACCTCTCCCTGCGGTTCCCTGCTATTCCTCTTTGCTGCTTCTGTAGCATTCTATCCCTCTCTCACTGGACGCTCCCTCACAGCCTTCCTCCTACGTCGGCCATCTTAAAACCCTCATCCTACCCCTGGCCCACTTTTGAAGCTGAAACCCTATCATGTAAAACCATGGCCCAGACCCATGCCCTTTCCCGTAGGCCCAGGTGTCCTTGTCTGTCGTCTTCCTCTCACTAAACTGAGAGAAGGGTAAACTGATCCCACAAGATTAAAACTCACAAAGAGCCTCCTGTTTGTAAATAAGAACCTTGTCTTGCTAGGAAATCCTGGAGATGTAGCTGCATTCAAGTAATGCCCCCCTCCAAGATGGGATGTAGCTCACCAGACCATCATAAATTCCCTTAAGATCACGGCATCACTGATCCATCAGGAGCCTTGCACCTATGTACCTCTCAGCCCCAGTTTTCTCTTTCCATAAGAACCCCCCACTCCTGACTACTCGGGGAGCCCAGGAATGAAGCAATAGCTGCCCGGCTTCTTGCTCTGCATTTTGCAGTGAAAATCTATTTCTTACCACCCTAGTGTCACATGTGAGTGGATCTTGTTTGGGGGTTCTACAACAGTACCTCCAACTACTTGGGCTGTTGTTCGGCAACACCTCTGTCTTTTTCAGTATTGGACTGTCTGTAGTAGCTTGAGGTTTTAAGATGCAAGTTTTACTGATGACATCACTGGATTTTTGCTGGGGACTGCGTTGATTCTGTGGTTACTTTGGTTAGTAGTGTTGTCTTACTGCCATGATGTCTTCCAGTTGTGAATCCAAGATGTCTTTTTTTTTTTTTTACAATCTTTGCATAGTTAATTAGGGTAAAAAGGTTCAAGGGCAACAGGAAAGTGAGTAAGACTATTTTTTTCCATATTGTTTCCTTCATGTTTAAAGGGGGGTATTAAAAGAGGGGACCCACCCAATTTCCCACCCTCCCCAGGTCCCAGATGTAGGGTATGCTCTGAGGTTCTTGCTCAAGTGGTTTTGATATTTCAACAGTTATTAATCGCTGCCAATCTTGACACTCCAAGCACTATGAGGTCCTTGAAGAATCCACTGATTCATGGTCCACCATAACTGAGATGGTTGGTTGACCTGTTCTGTCTTCTCTCTTTTCTTGATTAGGGTTCTGAGTCCAGCATTTTGATTGGGGAGATCTCCAAAGAAACTTTGAGGTGTGCTAAAATCAGATTCTTGTATGTGCTAGCTAGTACAGGGCCCGGCACAGCCCATCGCCCTGATCAGTTGGTGGTTACAATTGCTGGGTTGGTTTTGTTTTCACTCCCGACTTCCACTGGAACCAATGGGTGCTGCAGCCTAGTTGGAGCAACCTGCAATAACCCCCACCAGGCCTGCCTCCTACCCTTGTTTGCCAGTATGTGTAGCAGTAATTCAGTCTGTCCCACACCCCATTCCTCCCCAGCCACTGTCTTAGTTTTATGTTCTCCCGTGGAAGTGGTAACCCAAGAGGGATGAGCCCACTATTTCCCTCCCAGGTCTCTGTCAATCCCAGATTGTGCACTCTCCAGATAGTTCTGTGGTTTGACTTGACAGAACTAGCCCCCAGTGCCAGGTTCTGCCAGCTGATGCTGTGGCTAAGCCCAAACAACCCTCACCTACTCTAATTTTGTTTGCACCAGTAGGAATAATCCTTCCAGCCTGGCTTTTCCCTATCTAGTCCACATGAGGCTCACAGGTGTTGTAGCCCTGCCTATTCTGGTCTGCCCCCATCCCAGCCCACGCTCTCCTGCAGGAGTAGCTGTCCAGCAAGGGACCCTCCCTTATTCCCCTGCCGGCTCTGCCCCCTCCCTTCCTTGTTCTCATGCTTGCTGGTTGGGCGCTGCAGTCATTTCCAGTATAGGCAACCTCACCTTGGCATTCTGTAGTGTGCACTAGTCTTTGTTGCGCCCGAACCTGGCTCAACCCACACTGTTCTGGTGCTTGGATTTGCCAGTAGATGACGTGGACAGATTCAGCCTGGTCTTCCCCCAACCCCTGCCAGTTGTATGCCAGTGGGTAACTTTCCATGGCCTGTTCTGGGCTGTTTCCTAACATGTTTCTTGCGCTTACCTGCTGGGTCTGTGTCCTGCCAGAGGAGTTGCCTAGGCTCCTCCATCAGAACTTCTCACAATGCCAGGTTTCATGCTTACCAGTGGGTCCATGAGCCAGCCCTACTCAGTCCACCTCCTGTCCTAGCAGGAACAGTGGCTTTTCCTGACTGGCCTTCAACCCAATCTGGTTCTTGCTGTTGGATGTTTCAGCCCAGCCATGGTTTGTCCATACCGACATATGGCTCACACATTGTTCAGTAGGAGTTTGAGACCTTGCCTAGTCCATACCACATCTACCCTGGTCCTCCAGGACACCGGAGGGTGTTGGGGTCTGGCCCGGTTTGGTGCATCCAATCCCAGTCCACACTTGTGCCAAGGGAGACTACAACCGTTTCCTGATCAGAACGCAGCCCCCATTCCAGGTCACATGCCCCTTGGTGGGAACCTCAACCCAGCTAGGGTTGTCCCCTTAGCTCCCCAACCTGGCCTGTTTCCAGCCATAGATCACTTGCATGCCAGTGGTTGCTCTGACTCAGCTTGGCACAGCCCCTCACCTGTCCTGACCTCTGCCTTAGACACTGTGGCTTAGCGTTCCTGGCTCACGCAGACCAGTAGGTGCAAGAGCCTAGCTCGGCATGACCTGTGCTCCGTCTTGGTCTCTAGTTTTGCTTGTGGGCTAAGGTTTGCTCAGTCCTGCCAGATCTACTCTGTTCCATTACCAATTGACACATTAGCCAGCTGTTGGAGCTACTTTTCCCAGCTTGTCCGACCCCAAGGTCTGGACCACATGTTCACCAGCAGGAGCTATGACTCGCCAGGGGAGTTTCCCAAGTTCTTCTACCTAATCCACTCCCAGACCCAGTTCTCATACATGCCATTGGGTTTAGGCCAGTGCCCAGCGCAGTCTGGCCTTCCATTTGGCCTTTTATGAGCTGGAGAAGGTTGCAGCCGGCCCACCCCACACTCTAATCAGGATGCACAATCGGGTGCTGCTGCCCTGACCAGCCCAGACTGTTGTGGGTTCCTTTACCTGTGATTGATGGCAGGCTCCTTGGTCACACCTAGCTTAGTCCATCACCACCTCAACTCTTGAGATAACCAGTGAGGCTAGAATTTCCACAGGATGTGGCCCACACATCCACTACAGAATCTACCACCGGGTATGGTTTTTGAGTGCTAGTTAATGTAATAATGGCTTGCTTAATGTGACCCTTCTCCATCATGTCAGGTAACTTGATATAATTCTGCAGGACAAGCCCCAAGCCATAGCTTCTGCATGGACTGGTTTTTGGTATTCAGCATTGTTCAGTGATTACAAGTTTTACGAATGCTTCATGTCCTAGAAGCACAATGGGTTCAACCTGGAGCTAACTAAGCGACTCAAAGAACCAAAACCCCAGAGCTCCCTGGCTGGGCGGCCAGCAAGTGGAGCCTGGTGCCAAATGGTGCACTGGCTGCCAGGGACAGCTCACCACGAGCACATGGTGGCTGTCTTCTGGAATCCAGGCATGAGATGCCCTGTCCTGCGACCCACCAGCAGCCTCCCGGCTGCTGGAAGTTTAAACTCTCAGGCCCAAGGTCACGCCCAAGATGTCTTTTTAAAACTTTATTTTTGAAAATATTGTTTACTACCCATTTGGGCCTCCTATCATGTGGGGAAGGTCAGGTACACAGGAAAGTGGGTGCAACAAAAAATTTTTTTTCTCTTGTGTCTGCAGGGAAGAGGGGGAGGGGGCTGATCCTTACTGTCAAACTACATCAGCACCTAGGGATGGGGGATGTCTTAGAGATCCCAATGTGGGGTGTTACTGAGGGTGTTACATGAGTGGTTTTGGCAGTTCTGAGAGGTTGTTGGTTTCACTGCTCCAGGTTTGAGAAAATCTTTCCAAGGTCTGCTGGTTTCTGCATCCAGAGACTTAGGAACATGCTGCAAAGCTTAACCAGGAGAATTGTCCAACTTGTCTGCTTTCCAGCCTCCGGCAAGGCATCAGCATCCCCTGCTGGCTTAGATAAGCTGGCCTTCATGTCCTTGTGCATCTGGGTGTGCTGTCCATTGCACAGGCATCAGCAACTGAGGAGGCTCAACCCCAGTACTTACAATCCAAGGTCAGACAAAACATCTGACTTTTTTCCCTGTGATTGGGGTCTGAGTCCAGCAGTCTAGTTGGGAAGTTCCCCAAGAAACCTTGCCAAGGGTGACCTCAGATTTGACTCTTTTGTGTCATGAGTGCAGAATCAGGTTCGGTCTGTCACCTGCACCAGGCTGTGCACATACCACTGGAAGCAGGTGCTTGGATCAGTTCTGCCTCAGCTCTGTATCTCAAGCAAACCAACAGGTGCTGCCCGGCCCAGCCAGCCTGCCACAGACTTGGTCCTCACACATACCAGAGGGTGCCATGGCACAGTTGGGGCAACCCCTTATAATCCCCAACAGACCTGCCCCCAGCCCTGGTTTTTGGTGTGCCATCCTCTGCTGCAGACTAATCCATCTCAGTCTGCATCCCATTAGGCTCTGGTAAACTAAATGGATGCTGCTGGGTAGCTCAGCCCACTTGCCCCCAGACCAAGCCCACATTTAAGCTGACAGGTATGTCTCCTTGACCAGTGTGGCCAACCTCCAGCCCTAGTTCTTGTGCTCACCAGTGACAGGTACAGCCTAGCAGGGAAGTGCCCACAGTTCCCCTGCCAAGTATGCTCCTAGCTCTGGACCTTGCACCTGCCAATGGGTACTGTGGCCTACCCTGACATGATTCACACCCAGTCCTGGCACTTTCCAGCTAGTGCTATGGCCTAACCCAGCTGGCCTCCATGCCTGTTCTGGCTCTTGTGCACACCAGTGGGCTCAGTGGGCTAGGCAGCCTAGTCCTGCCTTGCCTGCCCCCAGACCAGTCTGCCCCTAGTCCCAGCTCTCAAGCTCACGGTAGTAGTATCCCAGCAAGAGAATCCCTGAAACTCCCCCTACTAGGCCCACTTCCAACCTGAGGTCCTGTGCATGCCTGCAGGTGCTGAGCCCATCTGAGATGGTCCACCCCTAGTCTTGGCATTTGTTAGCCCGTGCTACAGCTTGGCTCATTCTGGCCTGCCCCATCTCAGCTTTTACCAGGGGGTGTAGTATCCTAGCTCTCATGTGAACTGGCAGATGCTGCAGTCCAACCTGGCCTGTACTCATGCCAGTGTGTGCTGTGGACTGACCCTGTCTGGCCTACCCCCAGCCAGACCTGGCTCACATGTGTAGCAGTGGGTGCTGCAGCCCAGCCTGGTCTAAACTGCTCCCACCCCTTGATCCTAGTGTTCAACAGTAGGAGCTGTGACCAGCAGGGGAGCTCCCCAAGTTCCCTTAGTAGGTCCACTCCCACCAATGAATCTTGCATGTGCTGGTAGATGCTGATACATAGACTGACACAGCTGACGCTCACTGGTGGGTACTGCAGCCTAGCATGACTGGCCCACACCCACGCCAGCTCTCATCTATGGGTTTTACAGCCTAGTCTAGCATGTCCACCTCCAGTCCTGACACTCGTGTAATTCAGTGGCTGTTGTGGTCTAGCCCAGCCTGTCCCTCACCCATTCTAGCTCTTGTGAGTGCCAATGAATGCTGGAGTCTAGCCCAGTTTGGCATACACCCAGATCTAGCCCACATGCATGCCAATGGGTACTGTAGTCTTTGCCTAGCCTGGTATAAGCTCCCAGCAGTGGCAGCTGCAGCCAGGCATGGGAGTCCCCAAAGTTCCCTACCTGAATCTCTCACCTGCAGCTGGGTGCCATGGCCCTGCTTGGCGTGATCTGCCCTCAGTCTTGGCCTTTGCGTGTGTTGGCAAGTACTGCAGCCTGGCCCCACCCAGCCTCCTCGCAATCCGGTAGGAGTGTAGCCAGAGGTTGACTCTGTACCTGACTCTTTTTGCGTGTCAGCCAGTGCAGGGTCCGGCAAAGTCCATCATCTACATCATCCTATAATCTAGTGGTTATGTCACCCGGACAGTTCTGTCTCCAGCCCTGTCTCATAACACAAACCAAAGGATGCTGCGGCCCAGCTCAACAAGTGTGTGGGCGACCACACCAGGTCTGCCCCCAGCTCTGGTTCCTGCGCATGCCGGTGTGTGTAGCGGACTGGTCCAGTCTGTTCTGTGTGCCATTCAGCTCTCGTACACATCAGTAGGTGCTATAGCTACAGCCTAGCTCAGCCTGAGCAATTCCACTATGCAGCCTACACTTAGGCCTGTAGGTGCTACTGCCTGTCCAGCCTGGCCCACCCCAGCCCTGGTTCCCATGCTCACTGGTGGGAGTGGCAGTCCATCAGAGGGGTTCCCACAGTTTCCCTACTAGCTCACTGCCAGTTCCCAATCTTGCACTCTCCAGGTGGTTCTGCAGTCCAGTGTGACAGGATCTGCCCAGTGTGACATGGTCCACCTTGCCTTGGCATTTGCTGGCAGGTGCTGCAGCCTAGCCCAGCCTGGACAGCCCCCAATCCCAGCCCTAATACTATCAGGTGTTGCAGCCCAACACAGCCTATCCTGATCCCCTTCCTGGTTCTTAAAACTGCCAGAGTATGCTATGAACTGGCCCAGTGCAGCCTGTCCCCAGAGCTGAACCACACATACGTACTGTAACCTGGCCTGGTCTGGCCTGCCCTAGCCTTGGTTCTTTGCTCATCAGCAAGACCTGCATTCTGACAGGAGTTAACTCTGGGTTTTTCACATGCCTATATTACTTTGAGGTTATTTCCTATTTGATTATTTTTCCTTGTTTTTAATTGACAAAAACTATGCAGCATATAACATATTGCTTTAAAATACGCACACATTGTGGAATGGTTAAATTGAGATAATTGTGCATTGCTTTGCATGCTTGAAGCTTTTTGTTGGGGTGGTGGTGGTAAGGACCATTTGGGGTTTTGTCAGAGTTTTTGAATTGTGTCAAATGTCTTTCGGCAGCAGTTGTGGTCCTACCTCCTTTAGATATTGTGATGTCTTACACTAGTTGACTTTCATGTGTTGAACTATCCTTTCAATCCCCATGTAAGTCCCACTTGGTCATGGTGTATAATCCATTGAAGATGCTATTGAATTCACTTTGGTATTGTTTTGCTCAAGACTTTTGCAACAGTATCTGGTAGGAATATTTGGTGTTAGTTAATGCTTTGAATATTTAGTGAAGTCATCTGGTCTTGACTTTTTTGGGGGGAGCTTCTAAAATAATGATTAATCTCTTCTAGCTACATTCAATTTAGAATTTCTAGTTTCTCACAGTTCAACTATTAGATCATATGTTTCCAGGAACTTGCCCTTTTTATCTTCTTGTCTGGTGCAATGATGTAAAATTGTAGCCAGCACTCTCATAATCCTACTTATTTCTGTAAAATTGGTAGGGATTTCCCTTTCGGACTGAAGCCTTCTCTCTTTTTGTCAGTTTAGATAAAGGTTTGTCTATTTGGGTTATCTTTCCAAGGAGTCCATTCTTGGTCTTCATTGATTCTCTTCTATTTTTTATCTGTCCTAGTGCTTATTATTTCCTTCCTTCTACTTTTTGGCTTAGGTTTTTTTTCTTCTTTTTTGTGTTAGGTGTTAAGTTTGCCGATTAGAGAACTTTCTTTAATGTAAGCAGCCTTTAAATATAAGTTGGCTAACAGCTCCCCTCCCCTAATCCACAAAGGAAGGGACACGCTGGGCATGGCGAGTGGTACCACGGTCAGCAAGTCCTCTCCCTGACTCCTGGCTGCTCCCCTCTGCACCCCCTGTTCACTTCCTAGAGGAGACTCTGCGTTTCCACTCTTCACGTGGCTTCATCAGAGCAGCAGCATTTGAACAACAATGACCAATGAACAACTTGGTGAGCTTGACAAGGGAGCATTTCCTGGGAATGGGAACTGTAACCAGGGGTTGGCCTACACCCGTGCACTAAGGGCTTATTAATAAGCATGGAGACAGCCCAACCTTTGCATACTCTGTTCAGGCCCCTGTCCAATGGGGTTTGGACAGGGGCCTGAACAGAGTATGCATTCAATAGTGTTGACAAGCTTCAAGTTCAGGATAGTGGCAGGTGGTAGTGACTATCATAGGATGAGTGCAAACAGGTTTCCAAGTGATGTTCTCTGTGGACCCTTGGGGATCGCTGTGGAATCTCAAATACAGAGGAGGGCAATGCTTACGGGGGGGGGTGGGGGGGTGGGGGGGTAAGAAAATCCAAATAAAGCATAGTTTGCGTGTAAAAAAAAACAAAGCAAAACAATTCAAGGCTTTTGAAAAAAGCATCATTTATTTCAAAGTACAACACAAGGTTGTAGTTTTTAAGAAACACACATTTGATCTTGTATCTCAAGATGTGGTTATGTGCATTTCATCTTTAAAATAAATTCAGGTATACAAATGTTACATACCTCAAGTACAAACAGCACAGAAAATGCATATGGTCTCCACCGAACGGTGTTCCCTTAACTCACTGTTCTCATGTTGACTGACATTTCTGTAGTTTGCTTTTAAACCAAGACAGCCTTATTTAAAAAAATACTCTATTTTCAGCACAAAGTCCTCATACATTTTTAAAATTAGATCTTGGTGCATAATATTGTGAAATCA
This sequence comes from Ochotona curzoniae, assembly GCF_017591425.1. Taxonomy (NCBI): domain Eukaryota; kingdom Metazoa; phylum Chordata; class Mammalia; order Lagomorpha; family Ochotonidae; genus Ochotona; species Ochotona curzoniae. The sequence goes on from NW_024466599.1 coordinate 68,699,122, forward strand.
TTAAAAACCAAATTTGGTAATTTGATAAAATTGTCACATGCCAGGACTTCTGAATCAACTCGAATTACTTCCTCAGCTGTAATGTCAAATTTGTGTTTAGACAGATAAAGCAAGGAAGAAGACAGGTGGTGGAGACGTGGTAACAGTTAAGGTTTTCAGATGAATAGGTCTTAAGAGTTTGTGGCTGAGTCCAGACTGTTTTCTAAAAGCACAACAGCAAATCTCATCATCATAATTGCAAAAAAGATCTGAAAGAAGCGAGTGGTGCAAGCCTGCCCTGCTTGAGTCTGTTTTGCAAAGATGAGGGTGGGTGGGGAGAGGGAAGTTACAGCAGAAAGAGCCGGAAAAAAGATGTCTCAAAACTGGCATATCATGATCCAGAGGAGGGGCCCTCATGTGTGCACGCATGTACACACACACACACACCTAAATTTAATTCTCATGAGGGAAATGTGAGTTAGACCAAGGGTCAGAGCTCCTTCTCCCGATTGTGGGGCTCCATATCCGCCACGGGTTGTAGGTCTGTGCCAGGTCGTCTGCTGGGCTGGAGGCAGATGCTGTGTGGGGAGCAGCTGAGTTTTCAGTGCCCATGAGGCCAATACTTGACAGTGTGTTCGCTGGAGTGGTGAAAGGGAGGGTGCTGTTGAGGGTGCTGGACCAAATGGAGTTGCTGAATGGAGTGGTGGACCACCAGCTGCTGGCATTGCCCAGGATGGACTGAAACAAAACAAACAGCTGGCATCAGCGTTCAGATGGGCTGGACCCCCGAGACAGAGCAACATCTGATACAGACAGGTAGCCCGGAGTCTGAGCAGCTGTTTTTGACGGTCTCAAGCTGAGCTGGCAAACCACAGCCAGCCGGTCTATAAATGCAAGTGGTACTGGATCACCACCATGCCCTCCTCACCCTGTCTGGCACCAAGGCACTCCAATGGCAGAGCCCAGGGGCAGCCTGAGAAGAAGGTCTGCCTCTGTGACTGCTGACAGGAAGGGGCCTGACTCCCATCTTCAAGGATGGATTCTGTGCTTTAGCATCCAAATGAAGACAAACTTAGGAATATAGGGAAGTGAAAATTTAGGAAGTTTCCTGAAAACAAAGGAAAAAATCACACTAGAGCCTATCTTTGTCAAAATTGTGCAAAACGCTAATACCATTATTTTCCTTAATAAGAATTTTTCTGATCCTGTTGTGATGGCTCAGTGGCTAAATCCTTGCCTTGCATGCACTGGGATCCAGTGGGTTCTGGTTTGTGTCCTAGCAGCCCCATTTCCCATCCAGCTCCCTGCTTGTGGCCTGGGAAAGTAGTCAAGACGGCCCAAAGCCTTGGGACCCTGCCTGGGAGACCTGGAAGAAGTTCCTGGCTTTGGATCGGCACCATTCCAGCTGCTATGGCCACTTGGGGAGTGAACCACCAAGTGGATCTTTCTGTCTCTCCTCTCCGTATCTGCCGTTCCAATAAAAACGAATAAATCTTAAAAATTTTTTTCCCTTGGAGGATAAGCTCTGCAAAAGCCTGAGCTGAGAAGCAAACAAATTCATGCTAGGAAAACGCAAGCTGAGATGGGGTTCTCAGAAGTAAGTGTCACCTCCCCACTGGCTTCCAGGCAGCCAGTCTGTGGTCTCATTCACAGGCCCAGAAGAGGCTGAAAGTGACCTTGTCCTACAGGGAGAGTCCAGACTCCCACCATGACTGCTCAGGTGCTCTTCCGAAAATACCCTGCCCCACAGCTTCGAGCAGTACAGATAGCTTATTCAGGCAGACATGAGGACAAGCCATGGGGATAATATTTGGACTAGGCACCCCCCTAAGTAACAGTCATGGCAGAGATGATGATTGGGTGGGTTAGGACCCAAGTACTCACAGTGGCTGTGTGGGTCGGGGAGCTGGAACTGGCTGGCCAGGAAGGGCTGGAGTCTGTCACCGGAGAGTCCCAGAGGTAGGAAGGGCCACTGTTAAACTCACTCCAGCTCCTCTGTGAGGCCTGATTGCATGACCGAGATAAGCCAAGCTTGCTGAAAACTTCTGGAAATAAGGAAAAAGCCATCAGGTCCATAATGTTGAGCCAAGAAGCTTAGGTCAAGAGACAGGGAGCCCCCTGAGGAACATAGCCCACGGCTGCTCATGTGAGTAGGGGCGGCCCCAGAACTCAGCATATATCTTAATACTTCACCCACACCCATCCCTGCGTGGCACAAAATGTGAAAGTTCCCCACCTCCAATGCCCCAGCTTTACACAGCTAAGCAGCACTCACCGTCATTACTGACTGGACGGCAAGAGGGAAAGGCAGGTGCCCTGCCAACCTCAGGAGTCATTTCAGGGCAGAACCCTTTCTGGGGTCCACACCACAGGCTTTGTGCACAGCCTGGGGCAGGTGGTGTGGGTGAGGGGACAGGATGGGAACCCTATCCAGGGAGTTACTTGCCTGCTCCTCCCAGGTGGGGTTAGGGCTCCTGAGAATCTTGGAGAGCACGGAGCCTGCTCCCTTCCTCTCAGCTTGCCACCCCTAGTGGCAGGCGTGTGACAGCAAGTCACAGTACTGTCCCCTTGCAGCAGTGTGCGCCCCTCTGCAACAGCATGTCTCTGGCTCCTACCCACACCGCCGCCCCTCTGTCCACGGGCTGATTAGTTACAGGGCCAGCATTCACACTCACCACCAGTTAGGTTAAAAGAATTTCCGAAGGCCGAGAATGAATTGAGGGGTGTGAAGTCGGGGCTGCTTGGGTTGCTGACAGGGCTCCACAAACCCGAGCTAAATGTCCCAGGGGAAAATGCAACACAGAACACAGAGATGTACACTGGTTAGTGAAAATGAAATGGAAATGCCTCCGGGCACAGCTGGGGTACTCGGTCAAACCAAAGACAGAAGGAAGAACTGGGCTGAGCCGCTGGACCAGGACTGAGGCACAGAGCCTCGAGCTCCGCACCACTGTCACCACCAGCCTGGCTCAAAGAAACTGTCTCATCTGGAGAAAGCCCAGCATTGCTGCCTGCTCCAAACCTGCCACTCATGCCCCGAGTGCTTTACTGGTCAGCTCACTGTCAATGTTTCTCTGGGATTTGCTCCCAAATGTGTACCTCCATCTCTAATGAGCAGCTCACAGCCCTTCCCAACTGGGACTGTGTTGATGGAGAACGAGCCCACCCCGCTCTACCAGGGGAGGACCAGCAAGTGGCTCTCTGCAGCCTGCACCCTCCTCTCCTCTTGCTTTGCTAACCTGTCGTCATGTCTGGGTCCCCAGTGGGCAAGGAGAGTCTATTGTACCTGTCTGAGCCGTCACTGTCCACCGGAATGTGTGATATGCCAAGGCTACTGGGGAAATCTGTTTTGTTTGAAGAAACTTTAGAAAAGCCATTTCCACCTGAAATAAGGGGCTCAAGTCAGTCAAAGATCATTTCTCACCCCTTGCTGCCCAGGTGGGACAGGGCCTGGCAGCACAGTCCCCGTGGCACTCACCGGGGCTCTTGTCATAACCAGCTGTGACAGCAGCAAAGGTGGGGTTGCCGTTCTTCCCAGGAAGTGAGGCTGCTTTTGTCAATTTGTGCTTGCTTCCGGTTGGCTGCTTTGTTTTAGGGTCACTTGAAAGAAGGAGCAGAATGAGAGCTTACTCCTGGTTGCTGGGGCCCACTGGAAGCTGCTGGGGCACACACCTTGGGACATGGGGGCCCAGGGGCCTGAGCCCTGCATGTGCTTCTGGTTCCAAGACTATCCACTCAGAGAAACCTGGGAGTTCTGAGGAAAGGATGAAAATAAAAGGCCACAAGGAGAGGGCAGGGACCACAATCTGGCAAAGGCTGGGCTGGCATTTTAAAGAAGAGCACTAGGAAGAGAGCAGTGGGGCAGGGAACATGGAGTTAGAACCCAGCCTGTGTGGCTGCACCCACTCCCAGGACTGGGCACAGGCTCCCTACAGCAGGGTGGCTTCCCTCAGTTCTGGCTACTGTCTCTTTTGACAACCATGGGATAACCCAGTCACAGTACAGAGACCGTGGTGTCCCAGGGTGAGGGCATCTCTGCGATGGTTCCTTTGCCACCTGAGTGGACTGCATCTGACCTGTCCTGAGTACTCATGCCATCTGCACAGCCCAGCATGCGGCAGCCAGTCTTGTTCTAGATTCTACTATCTTAGCCAAAGTCAGACTAAATGTCCCCTCGCCCCATCTGTCTAACAGCACATTTCCTGAGGTCTTAATTAGCAGGTACACCGACTCAAGTTGAAAGCATGATTCTGGTAAGCTAGATGACAAGCCAGATAACACATCTCAGTCCATGAGTGATAAGAAGAAACAGAGAGAATCCGGTCACTGCAGTGGTTAGGATAAATGTAGTGACGGAATGGACCAACTGCCCTTGAAGAGGCCAAGTAGCTGCCATACGGTGACAGTCTGGGACTAGTAAGTGTAAAGGGAGTGACATGAGGCCAAGAGGGAGCCCTGGGCTGGGGAGCAGGAGGAGACAGTGGCGCACCTGCTGGAGCTGCTGTTGACAATGCTGCTGTAACTGCCCCGGGATGCAAACGGGCAGGGGGCAGCCGGGGGAGATGGAGAGGCAGGTGTTGGTGAGGTCTGGCGTTGTTTCAAGAAAATGTCTGCGTTGAGTGTTTGCAGAGAAAGTTTATAAAGACTATCAGTAGCTGCAAGTGAAAAACAAAAGGTCTCATTAGTAAGGACTTTCTGTTACACACTTTTCACAACCAGTTTCCTGATGATCTGAGACATGTGCAGATCTAAAGTCCTCTACAAAGCAAACAAAGCACTGTGTGTATTCTATATGTTTAAAGTTTTAAGGAAACCCAGGGGAGTCGCATCTCTGCTCAGGGCTTTGAGGGGGCAGCACAACACCTCCCTGGTGTTGTGTCCTCTGGCGTGAGTAGCTGAAGCCACTGGCTGGAGACCTGAAGGAATCTGTGCCCACACCCGCGGCTATAGGCCGTGCAGGATGTGGGTGTGTTCAAGGTCACCTCCTTGTAAAACAAACCAGAGCTTCACAGAGACAGGTGTCCTTGTGCTCACAGGACAGAGGTGCCCAGCTGCACTTGCCACAGCTGGTATTCCAGCTGTCTTGGTAAACAACAGTCCTGATGGGAGCTGCTGCACGTTTCTCTCCCACTTGGCTAGTTTCAAACCACAGCAGTTTCGCACAGCCTATACCATGCGACAGTGGGCTCTTGCTGGCCGTTAGGAATTGGTTCCTGCAGACCATGGAGGGTGAGTTTTTGTGAGAGCAGGACAGGCAGGGGTAAGGGATGCAGTTGCTAGATCACCGTACTTACAGCTGCCAGGTTTGTGAACGGGCACGGAATCCCACTCGGGTGGAGGAGAGTCTTTTTCACCCTCTGAGCTACTGGTGTTGCCTAGTTCTTGACTATTTGGGAGGAATTTGGCTAGGGCAGGTGGCCTATCCACCAATTTATTTGTACCTGTAGAAAATCAGAAAAAGTTCTTAGAACAACTCCCTTCTTTCAGGTCTATTCCAATGAAACTTCTAGTGCCATAGCCTTATGTGACCAGTAACAAAAACTAATACAAGGAAACACAAGAACATCTTAGGACCAGAATAACAGTACCTTTTGTTTTCTGGGAATTTCGTGATTTGGATCCACTTGTTAATGCAGTTGGGAGAGCAATTTTGGTTGGGAGATTTCTACGTTGCTTACTTTCCAATGGAGGAGTATAGGATAATTCTAAAGAACTGAAAAATAATCACGTAAGGGAAACACCATTACTCCTTTTTGGAGGACAGGGTAGTAAAGATCTTTAATACCTAAACTCCACAGGTCTCACTACAGGGCTTCAAGGCCTGATCGCCCTCCAGCCTCGGGCCTGGCTGCACCCCAAACAGCCCTTGCAGGCTTGAGCCCTGCTGCTCTCCACTCTGACAGGGACTGGGGCCTGACTGGAGTAGCTGGGAATGCCTGCCTCACACAGGTATATAAAGCCCTGAGTTCAGACTTACTGTCCATGGTCATCCTACTGGTGTGAGCTTCGCCTGCATCAGACTATCAACACAACTCCTGAATATGCAGATTTTCAAAGGGCTGGGATGTTCTAATCAAAACCCAAAACAGTTTTCCAAGCTACAACATGAAAAAGGTTGAGTCCCTGGGTTATACCTACAGCAAACCTATGTAACCCACTTTTCTTCTTAAATTCAGGTTAACCCTTGGCAAAAAATGTAAATATGCTAATTGACTTAAAAGCATTTATTCTTTCTTAAAGATAATATGTATAACTAGGACAATTCACTGAACTTTCTCACAGCTAAGGCACAACAGGAGCCTGGGGGGCTGCTTTAAATTTTCACAGCCTGGAGAAGAAAAAGGTACTGGGAAGATCACCAAGAATGATTGGGGGAGGGGCCCAGCGCGAATCCAGCTCCCTGCCTGTGGCCTGGGAACACAGTCAAGGACGGCCCAAAGCCTTGGAACCCTGCACCTGCATGGGACACCCAGAAGAGGTTCCTGGTTCCCGGCTTTGGATCAGTGCAGCACCGGCCGTTGCGCTCACTTGGGGAGTGAATTACCAGACGGAAGATCTTCCTCTCTGTCTCTCCTCCTCTCTGTATATCTGACTTTGTAATAAAAATAAATAAATCTTAAAAAAAAAAGAACTAATTCGCTTTAAGAGAAAAGGTAACCAATAACTGTCTTACTTTCGCCCTAAATTATGTCAGATGGTCTTGTATCAAGAAAGCTTTTTTTAGCTTATTTAAAATGGGTAAGAGCTAGTGTAACTGAAGTGATTCTTTCTAAAAACAGAGGGATGGTTCAGATGCTAGATCCTGTTTTTGAGGCCATCTGAAGCAAGCAGGGTGGAAGGGTCTGGGCTGGTGTGTGCGATGTCTCCATGGCCCTGGGCTCAGGGCTGAGCCTGCTACTCAAGCACATTATCACAGGGAATGAATGTATGCTTTCTGCTAAGCCTGTTTTGCTTATTTTGGATTGTTACAGAAGCATGAAAAGTGCTGATGAGCAGATGGGAGGACAAGGGTCAATGTGGAGTTGGTGCTGCACCCAGTGATGCCTGGGCCTTGTCTGGCTCTGCAGAAACTACTGTGTGCCTGAACTCCACCTGCTATCCTGTCCCCAACATCTGAGTTCAAATACAATCTCCTGGGCACACTGCAGGTCACTATTACAGTGTTAGAGCCTGGAGAACTCTGATTCCGCAGCTCTGTGCCCACTCCGAGGAGGGCACTCTTCTGAAGTCATCCCATGTGAGTGGGTAGGGTGCAGCTGTTCTGTAGACCATGTCTAAACCAGCCCTCCACTGTCAGCTCCCATAAAACTTCCAAAACAAAGTGATGACCACTATCTTATTAATGGTACCTCTTTCTTTTAAAATTTGCATAATTCTCTTCAAGTCTATGTAATGTTCACACACTGCAGGCATCTATTAATAGTGGACTTGGCATTGTAGGTTCCACTAATGCTATGCCTCTGCCTTAAGGGCAGCACAAGGCAATTTCTATCATAACCCAGGGAGACAGGAAATGGCTGTATCCTGAGGAAACCTTTGCTTATTAGGAAAAGAACCATTAGTGTTTATTTAACTTCATATCTGACTGGTAGACTACTGAATTCTGACTGCTATGTCCAAGTTCAGAAAAACAAAATAAGAGCAGTGAGACTGAGGTTGTATAAGGATTTTCTCCAATTACAAAGGGACTTTAAAAGACAATTCTGAGCACACTACCTGAACCATCTTTGGGTGCTGACCTCTCTCTCTTAACAACACATCCAGAGGAAGTTACTGCTGTAACTGCCCCTTGATTTGGCAAGTGTCAAATGGACCACTCCAGCTTGTTTTATCTGAGAATTCAGAATCCTGGTACAGGTAGTGGTGTTCACGTCTTTGAGAGACTCATCAAATTCCAACCTGTCAGTGATCCACTTCATGAAAAAGAGTACAGGGACATCAGGGAAGTGGGATAAGGGCAGCGTTAACGTGTTCCACTTCCTTAAAAGTATTCTTAGGGTCAGGGCTAACATACACTCACCCATGGAGTGGTATGGATAGGATAATTCTTAGAAGCACTAGTTTTAAAATTTGTAACCTTAAGAATTTTTGCAATTTTTCATAAACTTGGACTTAGTAGCTTCACTGAGGCCTGGAAACAGCCCAGGACACTCGTCCCTGGCCACCAGACCAGCACCACTCCTTCTGGGTGCTGGGACTTAGCACCCCACATAGTAGCTCATGCTGATACCTCCAGAAACATCCCCTCTCTGGAAGGTGGGGGATTGCTCGCTCTCCTTCAAAAAGGATGTTTTGTACTTCTCCGCCTGACATTCCTTCAATTGGGCTGGATGGTTCTCAGTTAATGGTAGAATCAGGATACTACAGTGTCCACAGAAGAGTACATCACTAAACTGCCTGAAGTCACAAGCTCAGGGCAAGGTTACGTGTAGGTGCCCATTAGCTTCTGGTTCCACAGAACAGGACTGGCCCTGAGTTAACTGTATAATATAGGCCTTAAGAGTAAGTTCTGCTTTTGCAAGGCCAAAGAATTATTTTTAGATCTGAGTAATGAGACTTGCCACAAACCTAGGGCTAAATTGAATAATGACAATTGAGCTATGAATTCCATTTGCACCTACTTGCTTTAACTGCTGGGCTTACGTTCCACCTCCACACTGATGGCTATTTGAGATGAATTAGAAAAGGCCTCCTTCGTGTTACTTACATAAGGCCTAATGTGAACAGGAAGCAATCTTCCTAACTATTCATTTCCTTGGGGGATCATTCTGCAGCAAACCTTCCTGGGAAGGCTCACCTGACTGTGGTCCCATGGGGACACACCTGAAGTTACTTCATAATCGGTGACACTGCCACTGAATTTTTTCTTCCTTTTTTTTTTTTTAAAGAATACACCTTTCCAAGTTTCCTGGCACACAACTCTAGATCCCAGCTGTAATTCTGAGTTAGTGACTCAACAGAGCCCTTTCTGAGAAAAGCCAGGCTCAACCTTAGGCAGATGTGACATGGCTTTGCCTGTGAACAAATCATGAACCCAAAGCCACAAAACATGACAGTAAGTCTACCCTCTGACCTCGGAAGCATGTGGCTATCCCCAACTGCTAACTGAATGCTACACATTAGGACAAAGCCATGACTTCTATACAACCCCACAGAAAGCCAACCCAACCTAACGAATGCACAGCCCGAGTGCTGCCAGGAACTCCTCTTATTTCTCCACACTCATTTACTTTTCTTACCTGGGTTTCACATCTGTTGGGATTTCTTTCTTAGAATTTAAGAGTTTTTTGCTTTTCTGCTTCACTTGAGACATTTCATTTTCATGTTTTTCAGGCATGGCTTGTTTTCCCTTTTGCTTTTCTGTATCCTGCTTTTAAAAAAAAATGTATACTTCATTGCTGAGCAGTAACAAACATCACTGAAAATGGCCTCATTTGAAGACACAACTTAAGACCTAACAAATATATACATCTTATGTGCAGAAACACAAACTCCTTTCTCCAAATCAAACTTTACTGTGGCTTTCTTACAGCTGCCTTTAATTTTTTATAAATAGCTTTATAATGTTATAAAAATGTGCTTTTGGAAGCCAGCATAGTGACACCGCCAGTAAAGCTGCTATCTGTGACATGGGTATTCCATATGGGTGTTATTCCAGGTTATTCTATTTCCAGTCCAGCTCCCTGCTAAAGCCCTGGGAAAGGCAGCAGTGGACGACCCACATGCTTGGGTCCCTGCATCCACGGGGAGACCTGAAAGAAGCTCCTGCCTCTAGTCTGGCACAGCCCTGGCCACTACATCCATTTGTATCTGTGCTGTCAAAGCAAGCACTACTACATCTATTTGGGGAGTAAGGCAGAGATTGGAGGATCTTTAAGTCTGACTCTCAAATAAATATTCAACAAGACTGGTAGTGTTTTAGGTGCTGAGGAGTAAAACTTGAGTTTTTCATGCAGAATTTCTTGAATTATTTTCTGTTGTCATCCAAGCAACTTGGCCTGGCCCTCAGGTGCTCCACTGTGAGGGCAGGACTGGCTGGCAAAAACATACAAGGAAAACCTAGGAGCTGGATAGTGGTGCAGGTTACTGCCTGCAAGGGCTGGCATTCTGCATTGGAGCACAGGTCTGAGTCCCAGCTACTCTACATTCAGTCCAGATCCCTGCTAATGTGCCTGGCAAAAAAGCAGTACAAGATGGCCCAACTGTCTGGTCCCCTGCTACCCTCATGGGAGATGTAGATGAAATTTCAGGTTTGGGCTTTGGCAGCATCCAGTCCTGGTCATTCTTGCCATCTGTGAAGTGAACTATTGGACTGAAATTTCTGTCACTCTGCCTTTCAAATAAATAAATAAATCTTAAAATGTTTCGTGGAGTCTGTCATCTAGTTGGGGTAGGGGGAGTACATCTAACTGGCAAAATGAGACCATTTATAAAGAAGTAAGCACACAGACTCTGCACAAGGGTGCAGCAGGAGGAGCAGAAACTCCTGGGCTCAGGGGCCTCATGGGGCTAAGCTCTTAGAGGTCGGAATGATGCCCCAGGACACTGGCAAATGGGGTCTGGCAGAGGCAGGCCCCGAGGCGCGGCCCTGAGGAAAGCCGGTGCTGAGGCTTTCCTGTTGCTGTTCACAGGGTTCACACCAGGGGTCGCCACTCAAAGAGATGAGCAGCAGGCCTCTGCTTCTCCAAAGGCATGTTAGAACACAGATGCAGCCTAGTTCTGAAATGAACCACAGGGAGGCCGCACAGCATGCCACCTCTCGGAGTGGGAGCAGGAGACGTGAAAAGTGACAGGTTTACTGTAAAAATTGTAATGCATGTAGAAATAATGCTGACTGTCTTTAAGAAATGATCCTTTTGGTCAGCAGACAAAAACCGAACAAGAAATTCTCCTCTGCAGTATTAAGAGCTATATGAGGATCATTTAAAGTGTGAGGTAGTTCTGTGAAGAATGCCAGGGTAGAAGGACACCCGCACTCCATCTGAAACACTCTGGGACACAACACAGCCGCAACCTCCACCTCTTTAACACTGCCATGCACCAGGTGCCTGGATGCCGACAGCACCTGTGAGCCAGGCAGGGCAGCTTCCTCCCCACGCTAGTGTGTCCCGGGGCAGGCTGGGCCCTGGTTCCTGGTGACCACTTGCGGGGGGGTCCTTCCAGGGACCACACCCTCTCCAGAGCAGTCCTTCCTCCCACCTGGGGAGTGAGCAGTGACAGGACAGACCTAGTAGGATTAAACCATCACAGTTCCTTCTCATTCTCTTTTGGTGTTTGACATCTTCAACAGTACGCTGAGGAGGGTGCCCTGCTCTTCCAGGCAGTCCTTAGCTTTCAGGCAGCTCCCACTTTCTGACTCTCTTACTTTATGAATGTGCTTCCCAGGGTGGTCCCCAAGAGGAATCTAGGCTTGCCAGAGCTGGGCCTGCTTCTGCAGGGCTGTAGCCCTCACAAATGCCTGAGCACACGAGGACCAATCCTAACGTGAGCCCGTGAGATGCCTCAGCATCCCCGAGATGGAGGCCCAGCCCCGGCGCCTGGGCGGTGAGGCCTGTACCTCCTTGAGCAGCGGCTCTGTGTCAGGGTTGGAGGTCTCTGTGGTGGTGGAGGAACTGTCATCGTCCACCAGAGAGTCCTTCAGCTCCTCTTCCTGGGGCTTGCCCTTTCCCTTCTTCTCCTTTTCCTCCTGCTTCTTAGGTGGCTTCACCTTGCGTTGAACAGCTTTTCCTTTCCCTGGGAGGAAAATCAAAGTGAAATAACTGTTGAGTTTAAAACAGTGTAGAAAACAAATCCATTCTGAATATATTTTTTGGATGAGTCTGGAGTCTTCTGATTCACAAAGGTTTCTTTTCTTCTATGAGTTTTCTCTCATTGAAACTTTCCAAATCATGCTCTGTGATTAGAATAACATCAGCTTTATTGAGGGGTAATTCATGCACTATAGAGTATCCCCACTTTCAGTGACTATGTTGACCAATTTCTATAGAGTCAGTCTGAGAATACTTTTTTGTTCTCCAGAAGATGATGGAGCCTTTAAAAATTGCCCAAGTGAAAAGCAGAGATACTGTGACTCGTCAGAGATGGAATCCAATGGTGACACGCACCCTGAGCTGCCTTTGTATGTCCCCCCCGAAGGCTGCCAAGGCCTCAGCGGAACCACGATGGCTGCATTCAAGCCCTGCCTCTCCCTTACCCTGCTGCATGACTTGACCTCTCATCCCCGAGACGGGAAGACCTTAAACAGCTCAGAGCAGGGCTGGCAGGTGAGTATTATGTAATGTCAGACTGCATGAAATGGTAAAGCAGGCCTAGAGAAAGTCCATTATTTCAAAACACCTGGATGCCACCATGACAAAGGAGAGCCAGCCCACAGTGTGACTCCCAGTGGCTCCTGCGTGCTGGGACCTCAGCAGTGAATGGTGCAATCCTGGCCCTTGAGGAGCTACATTCTACTGCGACCAGACAGAAGCAGAGCAAGATGAGCTTCCAGGAACCCAAATGGTGCCTGTAAAACCACCTGGCCAGGCAGCTAGGTTCAAGAAACAGAGCCACACAAGCCAGACACGATGTAATCCTTCACGTGCATGTCATTTTAAGTATATCCCTTTGATGGGAGAGACTCAATGCAGCTTAAGCCTTGATGGCTTCACACTTTATCCTAAAGAATGCCAGAGCTGCAAGCCTTGGCATTTACTGCTGCTGCTGGTAAACTACAGCCAATGAGCCAAATCTGTGGTCTGTAGCCTGTTTTATACCGCTGGTGAGCCAAGAAGGAGTTTTACATTTTAACTGACTGAAAACAGAAACATAGAGGTATATGTGACAGAAGGAGTCTGTGGTTCACAAATCCTACCTGGCCCTTTATAGAAAATGACTGCTGAGTTTTATCCAGGAAAAAAAAGATTTTTTTTTTTTTTTTTTTTGCAGTGGTTTCCAAGGACTCCTTCACCTTCTCATTGCAAATGACGTTCTCCTCCCTCAAGATGCAGAACGCGCCCTTCCCCGCCCTGCAGGCCCCACCCCCACCATCTCCACTGTGCTGGCTTCATCTTTACTTGGGTGCCCTGCCCTAGTGACCTCCTTCTGGACTTCCGTTTTCCTTTTATGTTCTCCCAGGAACTCAGTTCAATGAAATAAGTATAAGCACTCCAAGCCCAAGCTTCCCAACTGAGTTAACTAAATACCCTAAAAAACATTCTTAGGTCCTTAACCTGACCTTAGAATAACCTAGGGAACATTACAAAACCCACTACTGAGGAAAGCTTAGAAACAGGAAATGGGCAGTGGGGATGCACTTATAACTCACTGGGTAGAACACAAAGATTAGTTACTCCTCACTAGGGTTTTGAAGATTTCTCTGCACACCCCTCCTAAAACTGTTCACCTAAACTGTTGACATATGTCGTTAGAGTTATAGAGTTAGACTACCTGAAAAACAGCCAGGTTCTGCAAAATCATGCTTCAACGCTATGAACTGCTAAATACTAAAATTAAAATAGACATGAGACAGCTGAATAGTAATCTATAGCCATTTTAAGGTGTATAGAACCCAATTGTATATAAACTAATAATCTTAATGAAGAAATCATAGGATGTGGTTCAGAACTTGCACTCTTTTTTTTTCTCTCTTTTAACATGTTGGTTACACAATACCATATCAACTAATTCCATGATGTTATAATTTGTTACTGATGTAATGTCTGGGTTTTTAATTGATTGGGATGATACTCTGTTGGCTCTATCTACCTTCAGACCAGAGACGGTCTCCCCAAGAAACTGCTGAACTTATCTGGACAATAAGATGCTGGACTCTATGCTTTGTAGATGCTTGCAAGGAAAGAATCTCAACTGAATCTGAACTGTAGTAATGCAACAAGAATCCACCATGGGGTGGGGAGGGGTTTTGAGGAGGGAAAAGGGGAATTCCAGAGCCTATAAAAATTGCGGCACATAATGCAATGTAATAAAAAAAAAAAAAAACCCACTGCTGGGTCGGGCATGCAGCACGGCAGTTTGGCTGCCACCTGGAACCCGTACATCCTATACTGGAGTGCCTGGCTGAAGAACTGGCTTCCAGTTACCCAGCTGGGAAAAGGGGCAGGTTTCTTCTGCTGTTTCCAAGTTCAGCTGTTGGTGGGAGAGGAGACACACACTCTTCTAAGACAAGGGACCCAGAAGCCAGCTTTCAGTCTCCTATAAATACATGCAATTATTTGTCAATTAAAAGAACTGAATTCAGAGTCAGATTACCCTCTCTCAATGACTCCTTGATTAACTCAGTACACAGTGAGGAAGACAGGATGTCTCCAAGCCTTATAGGAACCACCACCCAATCAGCATATAACCAATAATATAAACTAGCCCATTCAAATTAGGATGGCCCACACTGAAGGGAGAAGCTGCTTAGGAAAAACTGATAGCATGTTCCCTCTCAAGTGACCAAGGGAGACACTGTGAACCTGGTGGGGCGGGGCACCCAGTTTCAACAGGCTCTTACCAGTCTAGGTGACCTGTCCCTGGGCCAGTCACCATGTGCTTTCTCCCACAGTAACCAAGCAGACTCCTGACTGGGGATGTTGTTCTATCCCCTGAGGCCACCTAATGCTGCATGTTTATCTGCGGGCAGGAAGCTCAGCTGTGCCATTTTCCCTATGATCTCCACTTGCCTGCTTCTCAGTTGGCTCTAATTCCTTGCACAGTCTGAGCATGCTGAAGACAAGGACTAGGCCTTAGACGCCCTTCTCCTCGCCTCGTCTGCCATAGTGCTTAGCACAAAACTGCTCAGTAGCATCTACTCGGCTGCACCAATTATGCCTTCCGAACAGTGAAATGATAAACTATGTGACACCTTCAGCATCAACTGAAAAACATACACAAAGAAACATACTCAAAAACTGCTATACAGAAATCAAAACAGAATTCTAAAAAACATACAAATAACCCATAGAAGGCAAACACAGGAAAAAAAAAAGATCCTAAAGCAGCAGCAATTTCATTAAAATAAAATGGCCTAATTCCATAATGAGAAAGACAGTTTGGCAGGTTGAACTAAAAGTATGAGTGCTATCTATTAGTTATGTAAGCAATTTAGAAGAAACTCACTTCAAATATAGTAATAGAGACAGATTGGCAGTAAAAAATATATTGTGACAACATTGAGCAAAACGGGAGAAGCTATATTAACAATGAAGCAAACTTCAAAAGAGAAGAAATGGCTGTTGATTCAATAGGAAATTGTCTCTTAACAAAAAGGTCAGTCCTCCAAGATGACACACGAATCATTCAATGTAGCACATTTCTGAGAGCTGCAAGTGTGTGCAATGGAAACAAGTCTGAAAGAAATCCTGAATGACAGCTGGATGTGGCAACACCCTCCTCTAACTCAGACTACCCAGGCAGGAAATTCATAAGCTCATGGAAAAACTCAGCATCACAAACCAACAGCATCTAATAGACACGTATAAGCAATCTGCCACAAAGTAGGACTTCACAAGTGCCCATGGATCATCTGCCAAGGTGGATCATTTCCATGTCCATAAAACCAACTTCAACACATTTAAAAGAACCAGACATTCACATTATGCTTTCCAACCATCACAGTTTCAAACTATAAAGCAATTAACAGAGAGCAAAATTTCTCAGTCGCTTGGAAACATAAGCAACACACTTCTAAGTAATACTTGGATCACAGAAAGTGTTAAGAAAAATAATAAATATGGAACTGAATGAAAACTCCAAAAGATAGATTGAAGGCCCAGTGCTAAATGTCCTCACCTAGAGCGCGCCGGGATCCCTATGGGCGCTGGTTCTAATCCTGGCAGCTCCACTTCCCATCCAGCTCCCTGCTTGTGGCCTGGGAAAGCAGTCAAGGATGGCCCAAAGCTTTGGGACCCTGCGCTCATGCGGGAGACCTGGAGGAGGCTCCTGGCTCCTGATTGGCTCAGCTCTGGCCAATGTGGTCACTTGGGGAGTAAATCATTGAAGGGGAAGATCTTTCTCTCTCTCTACCTCTCTGTATATCTGCCTTTACAATAAAAATAAATAAATTTTTTACAAAAAAGAACTGAGGAGGAAACTTATAGCACTAAAGACTAAGAGCATACATTAAAAAGGAAGGTGTACTTTTATAGCAGCAATCTAAACTCTCAGGTCAAGACTCCTCTCCTGCCCCCTCCCCAAAAAAAGACAGCAAGGACAAGGTATTATTAAAGAGCAGACAGCAATGCAACTGAAGCACACAGGAAAGGGAGAAATCGATGCAACCTAAGTGCCGCCTCCCTGAACAGGTCAATAACTTGAAAGATGACACAAATCACCAGTATTAGAAATGAAATAGGGACTATTATTGCAGACATCAACAAAATAATAAAAGATTCTACAAAGAACTCTGAACAGCAATTAGCACGGTGGTTGGGAAGCCGGTATTCCATTATCAGAGCACTTGGGCTCAATGTCCAGCTCTGGCTCTCCGTGCAGACCCGAGAGAGCAGCAGATGGCGCCACCAGCATGTGGTCAAGGCCAAGCACTCAGGGGGTCGTGTGAGGCAGGGGGATGAACTAGTGATAGAAGCTCTCTCTCTCTGCCTCTACACAAACAAAACCCCAATCACATAAATTTGATAACTTAGCTGAAGTGGATCACTTGCTTGAAAAACATAAATACACTGCAACTTACCTAATATGAAGGAAATGATTTGAATAGTCTTACAATAATTATTAAAGTAAGAAGCAAACTCCCATACTTCAAACAAAAGTTAACTCAAATAGGTCAGATGATTTAAGGGTAAAAATACATGTTATAGACTGGGAAAAAATAGCTCGCAAAGAACTGGCATCGAGAATGCATAAACAACTCAAAACAAGTTACAAAATATACCAGAAAATGGGCAAAAGACATTAAAGGGTATTTCATCAAAGAATATGTATAAATAGCAAATAAGCACACAAAAAATATGTTCAACATCACATGAATCATAAGGGAAACAAATTAAAACCACAATGAGATATCACTATAATCTATCACAATAGCTGTAACAGAAAAAAAAAAAATGATGACACCAGCAAGTGCTGGCAAGTGGTGGAGAAGCAGAATCATTTCTATATTGCTGTTGGGAATGTACAGCCACTGAGGAAGACATTCTGGCAGCTTCTTAAAAGAACTGCATAGGGGCTGGTGTAGCACAGCAATGCTGGCATCTGATATGAACACATCTCCACTTCTGACTAGAACCCCGCCAATGCACTTGGAAAAGCAGCACAGATGGCCAAAGTATTTGGGCTCCTGCCACCTAGGTGGAAGACCCAGATGAAGCTCCTGGCTTTGGTCCCTTCCAGCCTCACTCAGTGTGCCATTTGGGGACGGAATCGTAGAATTAAAGTTCCATCTTTTTTCCTCCTCTCTAACTCTGCCTTTCAAGTGACCACACAAATAAATCTTTACTGAATCAATCAAATTCACTACTGAGAACTAAATCCAGACATAAAGTCTCATGTTCATACAAAAAAAGCTTGCATACAAGTATTTATACCACATTTGTAGTAGCCCTACACTTGGAAACAATCCAAACATACTTCAACAGATAAATGATTAAAAATCTGTGCCACAGGGGTGTTTATCCAAGTGGTAAGGAGTCCATGACTCATGCTGGAGTGCCTGAATTCAGGTTCCAGTTCTGACTCCTTAGATCCACAAGGAAGCACCGATAACTTGAACGGTTGGATTCCTGCAGGCTTGGACTGAGCTCCCAGATCCCAGGCTTCGGTTCTATCCAGGCTGGTCCTGGCCATTGTGCTCATATGGTGAGCAAACCAGTGGAAGGGGGCTCCACTTACCTCCCAAATAAATTGAAAAACAACTCCCCAAACAACATCCATACCATAGACTGCTATTTAACAATAAAAAGGAACAAACTGGTCAATCTCCATAGAAGGTTACCTACTGTATGATTTTAGTTACACACTAGACTGGGGAAACACAATTGATAATATACATAGGACTAGAGGAAAATGATGTACAAACAAAACTTTCCAGCACCCAGAGCTCAACTATTTAGGGCTTTCATTAGATTTTTACAGTGATTCAGATTTTTTATTTTTTTATTCTGGAAAGAAAAGAAACAAACTCCCATTCAGGGCAACTTCCTATTTGCCCAAATAACCATTGGATGGGACCACTGCTTCCAGGGTTAGTCCACTGGACACATCCCACTAGCTGTGGGGACAGGACCTTGACACAGGGAACAAGGACCTCACTGGGGTGATGCTAAATGTTGGTTCTGATTCAATACTCAGGGTCAGCACCCAGCAGTCCCACAAGCTCCTCTGTGATATAACGGTCCAACAAGAGTGGCCTGTTCTGTGTGAGCTAGCCTTTGCACTTATTTCCCAGTTGACCAACTGGCTGAGGAGGGGCTGTGTCCCTGAAGTCAACATTAGTCCTCCTCTATGCTCACTCTTGTCTAGCTTCTTTGTCATGGGCACTTAATTTAGGCTAACTCTCTAAGGACTGTCTTTGCCCAGGCTTTCCCAGTACCGACACAACAGACGCCCTGCCTCCAGCAACCATGTTGGAACTCCTTCCTTTCAGAAGCAGGCATCTGTTCTGACGGCCACATGTGACTAGGAACTCAGTATTTTGAAATGGTACACTGCATATACGCCAGCATATGCATTATGCACCTTATATCAGTTCAGCTTTGACTGAGCCACTAAAAGCATTTAATTACCGTTTCATTTGTAAATGAATTAGGGGAAAAGGCTTTGAGTGCTTTTTGGATTTCTGCGTGACCAGTAAGACACTATTGGCTTTTGCAAGACCAGGAACTCAGATGCTGGAAAGTCAAGGGTGAAAGGAAGTCCCCGAGTTGGGACGCCAGGCTCCCTGTGAGACTGCAGGTGAGGAGAGCAAGAATGTCCAGCACTCTGGGGTGCAGAGACCTGATCAGTCACTGCCAGGGGGCACCCATGCTCCTTCATTAAACAGTTTTTAACAGCCTGGTTCTGGGACCGTTTTGAAAATTGAAAAACATTTTAAAATGTTACATTCTAAACCAATGTCCTGGAAAGCAAAGGGCACCAATTATATTGCTAGACTTGCCACTCTTTCTTTGTGATAAGGAAAAGTAATATAAGTTTGTTTTATTCATGCCCTAAAAATGGAAAGCCCTATTATGTAACGAACTAAAAGGAGATTTAAGTATTCATTTAATATTACTGTAAAAATTATCTGAACATTGGCAAACTCTGTAAATGATGGGTTAACCTAAAAAGAATTTCTGTAGAAGCTGGCGACAGTTACCTGTTTTATAAAATGCACATATACATAATCCAGACATTGTATCAGTGGGACAGTCTTTAAAAGGAACTCCTTGACTCCAGTGTCAAGTTTTCTGACCTCTTAGATTCTCTATGTGAGCCAAAGGCAACAACTCTTTGGGAACCAGCCAAGGTGGTGCTGACACAAGCTTGGGGTTGGGTAATGTATAGGCTGATTTACCGCAAAGACAAACTCAAAAAAGTCAGGCTGTGGAGTGATAAACTGAACCACAATTTGAGGCCATTACCTGGCGCTGACATTTTGATTCTAGAAGTTACAATCAGCTCCAAATTATCACCCACCTCTGGCTCTGTCTGACATGTGACATTCTCTCCGCTGGCATGTGAGCACAAAACACAGCAACACTTTGGGATATCACTTCTAAGATTAGGCTGCAGTATAGTGAATGCTGTCATGCTAGCCTGGTTCCTCCCCAGCCCTCTCACTCATTCTGTGATTCCACATGCCACGTGACGAGCTGCCAGTGGAAAGGAGCCACGATGGCCCTCTGGTCACAGCAAGCGAGGAAAGGGAACTCTTGCTTCTACTGGGAGCTGTGTTTTGTCTCATGAATAACTGACTCTTGCCACCAAACAACTGGGTGAGCCTGGCAGCAGACCCACTTTTGAGGGAACCTAAAGATGACTTCAGTGCCAGTTAGCACTTTGTGCTGTGACAGACTAAGCTGGGCTGTTCCCAGACTCCTGACTCACAGAACCTATGAGACAATAATGATGGTAGAAGTCACTAGGATGAGGGATAATTTGTTACTCTAAAAGATAACTAAAACTCCAAAACAGGAAACAGCCATGCTGTATTACCCTGTCTTTATAGCAGGAAGGAGGCACAGCTACTGTGTAAAATGACTGTGGCTGTGTTCCAGTAAAATGTTATTGATAAAGACAGGTAGTGATTTGGCCTACAGTTTGCCAACCCTTGCACTAGTATAAAGGCTGCACAGAAATTCTATTTTTGAGATGATACTAGATTTGCGATGATCTTCATTTTACTACTGGGCTCAAAATTATTTTAACAATTAATAAAAAAGCTTCAAGGAAATAACGCAACAATCACAGGCAAGTGAAAAGGAAAACAGATGTCCAACAAATCTCTGACAATGACAATCTAAGAAATACCTTTAAGACAAAGGGATACCTCCGTCTGCACTGCTATGTGGAGAAGCTGAGGTCCACGCCTGCCGGGCATGTAAACAGAGCCCAGTGCCCAGGGCAGCTGGTCGGCATGAGCACAGCCGGAGCAGCTCCCTCAGCACACCCTGGCTCCCCCGCTCCCAGCCTGCTTTTCCCCGCAAGGGAAGACACGATTACCTTTGCTTTTTGACAACGGTGATGGAGGCTGCTCTGTAAACACTTCTAGGGTCGGTGAGTCATGGTGGTCCAAGTCTTTGTCCATGGCTTCTATGAGACTAGTGATGTCTGAGTCCTCTGAGCTGTGCCTTGGGCTGCTGGCACGTTCTGGGTGGGAAGGGTGTGCGAGGGGGGCAGGAGACAGCCTCCCAGGCTGTGGCTCCTGGTGCTGAGGCACTGGCGGTGGTGGCTGGGAGTGCTGCTCCAGCGGGCTGTGGCTGTGCTGGTGGCCGCTGTGCTGGTTCTGCTTGGCCCCTTTGGACTTTCTGCCCACTGCATGTCCCTGGGTAGTTGCATTAGAATCCAAGACCAGGGCACTTGCTTTGCTTGCTGACTGCGTGGAAGCTGCTTGTGCAGTAGTCCTACCAGAGGTACTGGAACTGTTTTTGGCTCTGACATTTTCCACATCAGCTGAATTCCTACTGCTGTGGCTACTGTGTGGGTGGACTGACGGGCCACACTGTTTATGACTCCCTGCGCTCGGTCGGGATGAAGAGCCACCTGCGCCACAAAATCCCCTACTGTGACCAGGGTCACAGCCGAGTGTATTCAAGCTGGAAAAGGACAAACTCTGGATCAGTAAATCTAATATTGGAAAAAAAAGTTATTTCATAAGTACAGCCATCACAAATATAAACTACTGGGCAGAAAACCAGCGAGAAACAGACAATTTTCACAACTTGCAAGGGTCCATTCTCTCTGCAAGTTTATGAAGGAAGTTGGCACTCAACAACACCTTAACTCCCCCCTCAGCAACGTAACACAAACACTGAGTGGAATGAGCTCTTAGTATCTTGAGAGCTTTACCCAGGATGCTATTAAGTAATTAGAATTGAAGTTTCTTCCTCCTGGGCAAAAATGAAAAGAAATCTATTTTTCCTAGTAATGACAACAGCCACATCAACGTGTGCAACACAACCTCCTGTCAGCACGTGAACATACTTTCCTTCAGGTGAAATGCCAACGATTCTCCTGAGATCAAACGGCCTTCCCACATCAAAGGGCGGGTTCGACGCCTCAAAGGAAAGTCGCCTTCGAAATGGCTCCCAAATTCCTTGAGCTTCCAAGTAGGCCGTCCCAATGACCAAAAGGAAGAGTGCACTGCAGGGCAGAGGGCGGAGAGTCGGAGTTAGCACAAGAGGCAGTGGCTGTCAAAGGCACAGGTTCTTAGTGAAGTGCAACATGAAGTCACGGTGTCTAAAATTATTTGCAATGCCCAAGACAAAAAGCAAAGTGTTATTATGGATAAAGTGTGCAACTGGTTTTTACTGAGTGTCATGTTACATGTTTGATTTGGAGGAAATAAACTTGTATTAGAAGAGAGATACCTGGAACATTTTTCCTTCATTGAGAAGAATTTTGGTTTCAACTCTCTGGGTTGAATCTTTTGCATTATTGAATGTATGAAGTAAGTGTAAATTAACTCAGAGGTGTGTATATGTGCCTATCTAAATATCTACAAAAACCTATAGAAAAAAGGACACTGAGAACTTAAACAATTTCTTCCTGAACACTTTTATGCTTAGGTTCTGTTCTAGAAGAGCGTACTATTAATCAAATAAATCACATATGCCAAAAGCAAGCACTGCCACCTGAAAATTTATATTTTTCTTAAGATGCTAATGTGAACTTAATTCATTTAACAAAATCAAAAGTAAAAGAAACGGTTCCTCACATATTCTGCCCAAGAGCGTATGTCTAATTCTTTCCAGCACTCGGTGATCTTGACTAAAGCACAGAGGTCTGCTATGTTCACAAACCCCCGGGGTCCAGCACCCAGCGAGCACTGGGTAGGCAGGGTGCAACCTTGGCAAAGGGCACAAGTACCTCATGATTCCTGAGATGATGATGTACAGAGCCAGCTCCCAGTTGGGTCTGGGCAAGGCTTCTGCACAGGCTGCTAACATGTGGTACGGAAGGGATGCATTCAATATAAACACAAACTCAGAACCACTACTTGTTACAAACTTCAGCTCGCGGATAACTCTAGACGCGGTGAAATCAGGAGTAAACCTAGAACAGAATGATGGAGGCAAGGTTAAATTTTAAGAACATGGCACAAGCAATTTAAATACAGTATCAGTCCTAAAAACCTTTGAAATACAACACAGAATTTGTGATAAAAATATCACCTAAGATGAGACAATACTGCCCCATGAGGTTAACAACAGGAACAAGTACATTCTGTGGATAACTAAAGAAATTCTAGAAAAAGAATAATCATTAATCCAGAAAATGGTTTTGGGGCTGCTTCCCCTCTTCTCTCCAAATCCACAATGTCTTCTCCAGCTCCACTCACAATAATTTTTTTTTTTTTTTTTTTTTTTGCTTTGGAAAGTCAGATATACAGAGAGGAGGAGAGACAGACAGGAAGATCTTCCGTCCAATGACTCACTCCCCAAGTGGCCACAAAAACCGGAGCTGTGCTGATCTTAAGCCAGGAGCCTCTTTTGGGTCTCCCACATGGGTGCAGGGTCCCAAGGCTTTGGGCCATCCTCAATTGCAGGTCACAAGCAGGGAGCTGAATGGGAAGCGGGGCTGCTGGGATTAGAACCTGTACCCATGTGGGATTCTGGGCGTGTTCAAGGTAAGGACTTTTGCTGCTAGGCTACTGTGCTGGGCCCAACACTCCCCCCTCCAAAAAACCTAATCCAAGTGATTTTTTCATTAACTATTCCACTACTTATTGGCATAAATATTTTTATTTTTTGTTAGCTGTGTGCACTTTGAAGAAACAGGTCATATTCCTGACGGCTTCTTTTAAGTACATACATTATTACTATTCTATTAATATGGGTACTTCGTTAAATATGCACGACAACAAAAAATATTTGATTAAGGACAGAAGTCACATTCTATTACATACATTTTAGAATGCAGCAAGTTACCAATTAATTTTGAAAATACGCTGTGACTATTACTGATATGGACATTAAAACTGCTTTCTAACCCGGACAGTGCATATTGTTATGTCGTGGACAGGGTGTGCCTGCTCTGAAGTCCCTGCTCTATGTATGCCACCACCTTAGGCTTTAATATAAAACCACTTTTGAGATTGTTTCTGAGATGATCTCATTCACTTTGGGAATAGAGGAAGTTTTATAATTTTGAATACAAATACATGAAGAAAACCTAAGGCAGAGATGAACTGGAAAAAACTAAAATGAATTCATTTGTGGATAATGATCTCTTTCGTGATAAACCTTTGCTCAGAATCTGAACAACTCACGTACACAGTGAGCAGTTACTGACCTTTAAATAAAATACTTACAGTATGACTATGTCTCTAGAGGCATTGGCACTTAATGCAAATTCTTGACAATTGACAACTTTGAAGCCGTATCCCTCACAGGAGTAGCCGCTGATTTCAATGGTTTCTACACGAATTTGAAGTTGTCCTGTATTCTCCACTTTAAATGTTCTTTTCAAAGTGAAATTTGGTTCTCTGAGCTTTAAACCTACAGGGTAAAGTATCAGGAATGAGGGTCAGTCTTCCTACCCTGTGCTCTTGGGCCAGTGGTAAGGCCCGTCATTATCAGCAGGCTTCTTTTTTTTTTAATGCACACATAACCCTATGTCCCAGAGAGCGAATCCAAATCCAAAAGCCCACCACTGCCCACTACCGCCCACTGCCACCCATTGCCACCCACGGTGGGTGTTACTGCGTTGCCTATGAGAGGGGGATGTTGTTCCTAAGTCAGGAAACTGCAAGAGGTGGTGAATCCCCCAAAGCACAGCCCCGGGCCCCAGGACGCTCACGGGGGCCCTTTGGCAGCCTAGGGTGGAAGGTGTTTGGAGGTGGGTGGGAATGGGCAGTGGGTCCCATGTGGCTGGTCCCCCTTCTCTTCTCCTGTGCCTGACCCCTGCTGGCTGAGGTAGGTAGAGGAGGGGGTGGCACTGACTGTGGTTGTGGGAGTGTCAGGGCTTGTCTTTCTCCCACCCCACCTTCCCTGGGGACACCCCCCTCCACCAGCCAGCTCCTGAGCTTCGGGAGGTCAGACCTCCAGAAACCCGAAGTCCAGTCATGAAGGCCCAGAGACTATGAACAACCTGTACGTCAGAGACGGGCCCTTCCCTAGGCTACAGGAGAACTTGTTTCCTTTGTTAGATTATTTTTGGTGGCAAAAGTTTTAATATGCTTTATTTTCCACACTTAGAGTAAATCAATTATAGTGTGCAATGAGTAATGATACATTTTTTAGATCTATTGATTTGAAAAGCAGAGTAACAGAGAGAAAGGGAGAGATTGTTGCTTCACTCTCCAAATGTGTGCAACAGATGAGGTTGAGCCATGATTTGCTGCCTCCCCAAGTGCATTAGCAGGAAGCTGGATTGAGCACCTAGGACTCAGATGGGCATTTTGATATGGAATGTAGGCGCCCCAAGTGGTCCCACTGTGCCACAGTGCCAGCCCCAATAATTTGAATCTTTCTGAACATTAAGACCTGGTGTTTCTTAAAATTGTATGCAGTCAACACTAAGGCATAAGATGTGCCTGTACAGACACCTGCTTTTTAGATTTATTTTAAAACAAGTATGAAATCTGTGCCATTGGAACTTTTGCCTTGGAAATACTCACTATCTGTACAGTCCTTTAACAATGCTTCCGTGATTTTAAAGCGCAAGGAACTTCCTGGACCTGGAAGCTTGCCCGCCACCCTCAAATTTTCCGTTGTTCCTTGTCCTTGGACCATCACAGCATCCATCACGGTCAGGTTATTCCTATGTGAGAACAAGAAGTACAGATTTTCCCCCGATTAAGTCTATAATTTCTACCATTATTTTATAAATTATTACATAGAAACCAGTGAACTGAAATTTACAAATCATATATGCTACTTCATTTTGAAACTAATTAATCAAGCACTTCTGTTATACAAATCACTTCCACTTCTATTTCCGAACCTACCTAATTATGATTAGCGAGGACACAGTTCTGTTATGAACTGGAGTAAATTTCACTTTCACAGACTTCTTCTCTCCGGGTTTCAAAATCAGGTTTAAAACTGAATGTCGAGAGAGGCCCTCTGTAAATCCCGTTGAACTCTGCAGTGGATGAGCCTTGAATCATCAAGTGAACAAACAGAAGTCATTAATATATTCTCTGGAAAAGTGGTTTATCATTTATCCTATGTAGAGCCCAGTAGAGTTTCTTAAGTTTGATTAAATATGCAAGCTATTTTACTTTTCATGATTCATATGATGACTATCTGGCAACCAGAGAGCTGAAAAACAAAACAAAACAAAACAAAACAAAACCACACAAACGCACACTGGTAACAAGGCTTCCTATTCTGCTTTAAGTTCAAGACAACGCTTTGTTCCCACATCACAAAGTCCACATGTTTGTGCTATTTTGGTTCTGTGTACAGGTCTTGGCATTTTTAACCTTTACAAACTTAGAAAAACACCCCACTACCTCACACACACTGAGATGGACACAAGCCTAGGACGACACGCCTGCGCCCTCAGCCCAGCATCAGGCTCACACCAGCAGCACACACCATCCTGGGCTCTTCCTGCTGCCTCCTCTGCAGGGAAGCACCCAGGCGTCTTCGGGCTCTAGCACATTTTCACTGCCATTTTTCTCAGTACCTTCTTAAATTTTATTTTGAAAACTACAAACACCATGTTGTTTTACAAACACTTGATTTAGTCTTTAAAACATAGGTTAGCTCAGTATTTACAATAGGACTTGAACAAAATGATTTATTTGAGAGTCAGAGAAAGGGAGAGACAGAACTCTTCCATTTACTGGTTAAATCTGCAGACGGCCTCAAAGGCCAGGGCTGGGCCAGCGGCTTCATCCAGATCGGCCATGTGGGTAGCAGGGGTCCAAACACTTGAGCTACCTTCTTCTGCTTTTACTAGGCTATTACAGGGAATCTGGATTGGAAGTGTAGTAATTGGGACATGAACTGGAGAACATGGGATGCCACTATCGTGGGTGGTAGCTTATATACCATGGTTCCAACCCCAAATACGGATTTTTCTGAGGACCAATAAAATCTTTTTTGTTTTAATCTTTTATTAAAACAAAGTTCACACAAATGATATACTGTTCTTGTTCTAAACCAATATTAAATTTTGGGGGAAGAGATGGTAACATTTGGCTATAATTATCCAAGGCTCTGTTGATATGGAAAGAGAATCAATATTGCATCATTTTCTTCTGCCTTCAGCATAGTTTGGTTATTACATAATACAAGTCTATATTTCTGTATAAGCATGATTTTGCAAACATCACCTGTTGTCAAAAGACATATGAAGCATACATATCTTGTTTATTTTAGTTGAAAGAAGAGTTACAAACAGAGAAAGAGAAGGACAACCTTCCTTCTACTGGTTCACTCATCAAATGGCCACTCTGCCTCAGGTAAGGCCACGCTGAAGCCAGGAGTGAGGAACTACATGCAGGTTCCCCATATGGGTACAGGAGCCTAAAGACCTGGGCTGTCTTCCTGTGACTTCTCATGCATACTAGCAGGAAGCTGGGTAGGATGCGGAGCAGCGAGGACTTGAACTAGTACATAGCCAACACTGCAGGCAGTAGCTTAACCCTTTGTGCCACAATGCTGGCTCCAGTACACTAATTTTTTTAACTTACTTCTCAAGTATTCTATTTTTCTAGCATCTAATGTGGCTTTCTATCAAAGTCTACTAGGACAAGAAACTACTCTAACTGTTCCAAAATGGTGTGTGAATAAGTTTGCTTTTAAGTAAATTGTTCTAACAAATGGACAGTATGATATACTCACCATATGAAGAACTTTCAAGAAGTTCATGGAAAATATGTACTAGTAATTATATATATATAATACATATATAATATATAAACACACACACACATATATATATTCAAAATTTTGCACCCAAATAAACTCAGCATATTCTCCTATTAATTTGGAAAGGATAAGACACAAATAAGAGACGGGGAGTTTCTATGGGCTGGTTCATTCTCAAGTGACTACAATGATCAGGGCTGGCCTGGGGCCAAAGCTGAGCTGGGAGTGCAATCCAGGTTTCCCAAATGGGTGGCAGGGACCCAATTACTGGAACCATTACGGGTGTCTCTTCGGGCCCTCATTGGCAGGAAACTAAAATCAAGAGCTAGAGCCAGTATCGACCCAGGTACTCTGATATGGAATATACCTGGATGTCTTAACCAATAGATTAAATAGCTACTCCTAAAATAAACTGATCTTCAATTCCATTTCCCACAAACTTTCTGAAGTAGCCTTGTATATTCCCCTCAAAATAACTAATTTAAACTCAAATAATATAGGAATGTTTGAGGAAGCCAAGGCATCTCTGGGACTAATAAAGGCCACAATTACTTCCTAAGGATGGTTGTGTAGAGGGACCAAGGGCTCCCTGGGGATCTATCTCAGAGATCCTTGCAGGCACCCACAGTGTCAAAACTATTTTCATAGTAACACTCACCAGGCCAACATTTGCATAACAGTCAGCAGGCTTATAAATACTATTCTGATAAAGGTTTTGCTAATGTATGTTTTACAGATTAAAACACAAAGCTATGGGAAATAGTACAATGTTTTAAGAACTATAAGACATTAAGTTCAGAGAGGCTAATTAATGATCTTAATCAGCAATGAGTATGTGTTACGATGGTAAGAATAGGGTATCGGAATCTGAGAGCGAGAAGGACATGTGAGCCTGGGTGAGGCAGGAAGGGCACAGGGACCAAGGCATAGGTCAGTTTCCAGGAGCTTTACCGCTACCTTTCTGACACATTCACTTCATGCCAAGACCTCACGTAGGAGTAGGCAGTGCTTAGAGAGAACAAGTTGGTTTCTAGAACCAACCAGCTTATGCATATATTTTTAATGTAAGATCACCAGCTGAGTGAAAATCATGCAGACTACTGCGCTAAGTATCAATTCCAGTCACGAGTCTAACATTCATTGAGTCCCATACAGAGAGTACCCGGAAGATGCAAAAGACTGACTCGATATTCTCATAACATCCGGTAAATAACGGTGACAAACCGTCCTGGCTGAGTGTGAAATACCCACAAGTAGGACCCTTCTGCTTCGTGTGCCTTAGCCTCACCAAAATCTCCCTGACTCTTTTGTTCTGATATAGTACTGGACTGTTTGGACTGCTTCAGGATCTAGCCGTTTAGCCACACTTAAAGGCGGTTAATAGTTTTCTTTCATGTTGGCACTGATCACATTTAGAATTGTTTGAGTATGAAGTCTGAATACTTACACTATTTCTGTAGACTTGGAATTCGAGTGTTCTCAAATCCATCTTGGCCACTTTACTCAAGTTAAACCTAAAATTTAAAATGCAGCATCATGATGAAAGGGAATCAAATGTAAATTATTTTTTGTCAGATTTTGAGATTAATATTACCAGATTAATAGACTTTTAAAAATTATGATCACAAACTTGTAATTAATATTTTTCTCGTTTTAAGAGTTAAAAAAAAGTAATATGTTCTATTTGTTTTCTCTTTACAAATCATTTTAGGAGAGTTGTACACCATTTTCCTTATTTTAAATTCAAAGCTTTTCCAGATTTTAACATATCAACTTCAGTCCCTCAAAACTTCTCTCAATTAACAGATGCAGAATTTTTCAGACTAAATCTGTGATTGTATTAGCTTTCTAGCAGTTTTAAGTGTGTAAAATGACCATTTAATCCCATATACATCATTACGTAATGCAATGCTTACCTTGACACTAACTTATCCACAAAGATGGAAGGATTGGAATATAAAGCCAGGGGAATAAACTGAACATAGACAGGAACATCTGCAGGGTTTTCTAAAGTAATCTCTTCTTCCTTAGAGTAATGATACATTAAATGAGATTTCTACAGTTGAAAGTAGGAGTCGTTAGCATAAACCTATTCTAAAAGCAATTTTACTTTGAATACTTACTGAAGAACAGTTTGTATTAGTCAGTGGAAACCTCAAGTGCCGGGGCGAGCCGAGTATGGAAGGCCAGGAGAGCTCAGCAGCAACTTTGGATATGATATTTTTTTGGAGGTCAGTATTGACTTCAAATACAGCACTCAGTCTAGAAAAAACAATTCATAAGCAACTGTATTAAAACAAAACATTGACGTTTTCTGAACACAAGAAATTCTCTGAAGGGTTATTTAACTGATAAATTTTATTTTGGCACTGAAAATACACAGGTTTACTTGCTTGGATATTTTCTTCTGTTTGCCAAAATATCTCTCACTTATCACCTGCACTGTTTTTATACTGCGTTGTAAAGAATGACAAATCTTACAAATAGTTTCAGCAGCATTCACTTGCAATCCTGTTAACATTTTGAAAAACTTTCAAAAGCATAAGTTTAATAAGAAAACCTGGACTCTAGAACAGGGATGTTTTGGGGGTCCTGAAGAACCCCACCTGCCCAGGAAAAAGATGGAGACACCAACAGCAAAGTGCTAAGAATATTCAGAGTTGAATTAGCAGAGCAGGCAGCTCACTGCTGGCAGCTGGTCTTTACCCCTTCAATAAGAAACAGAATCTTCACATACAATGAACGTCTCAGTCCTAGAGGCAAAACACACAAGGGTTTTGAACAGGCATGCAAAGTTTTCAGCCACATTCAGGACTTCATTCCAATTTTTTCCTACTAACAGAGTTTGTTAGCTAGCTGTTCAGGACTCAGAATACATTCCTCAAGGAAACATTATGAAAGGGACCAAGGTCCCTGGGAGCAAACACTGGAGCCTGTTTTAACAATAGTACTAGCAGATGGAGGTGCTCAGATACTGGCAGGAAATCCCTTGTAATGCACACATTGACAAAATAACACCAAGAGAGGAGCAGGGGAAATGGCACATTCACGGTGCCCTCAGCTCTTGGCCCCAGGCCGACAGGGAGCCTAGCTCTTAGCACTAGGTTCCAGGCAACCGAGGAAACAGGTGGCAGAGGTGGCAACTAAGAGGACAAGAGCTTCCCCAGTAACCGAGCCTGGGGCAACACTTCAAGATACTCCTTCAGAACTGGATACTGAAGTTTGGAGCTTGCCTGTACTTCCTAACACCCACTGTGGAAATACAGAGCACAAAGAAAAGTTTTACAGCTGTCTTAGCAAGTTCATTAGGACAAATCTCTGTGTATGTGTTTTAATCATTTCAAAGCAAAAATGTAACTTTCATTCACCTTAACATTTTTTTGCAGTATTAAACCTTCAGATTCAACGATCAACGGTTTTTAAGAATTTCATGTTTTTCTTAAGCTGGAAGGTCTTGAAACTAACAAAAACAGTTACCTAACAGTTATCAAATCAAAGGTATTTTCATCAGTTGTCATAATATTATTCTAGTTAACTTCTTTTCTGAAGTAGATGAAAACAATGGCCTTCAATATTATCAAATAAATACACCCATGCTTTCAAATGCAGGCAGTGGTGATTTGTCATCGGCCCATCTACTGCCAACGACACTTGGAGTCCATGTGAAGTGGGCCTGGCACCCTCATGGCCAGCTCAGCACTCGAAGCGAAGAGGAGCGCTGTTCACTGGCGCAAACACACTTGCTCTCCTACACTGGGAATAAACCTAGAAAATGTTTTCCTTGTCCTTAACAGAGGTCAGTGGTAGATTCACACACTTTCTTATGCAAAAGGCTGTAAGTGAAACACTTCAGGCAGCCTGCATGAAGACAACTTCAAATAATTTCTTTGACTTTCATGAAGTAGCTAAGGCACTGCCGAAAAGAGAAAAACGGCAGTGTGTATATTTATGAGCAATATGTAATTTAAAAAGCAGGTTAAGATGCCTCACTAATAACCTTCCTGGGTACTGTTTTGTAAAGCTATAATGTAAAACAGCCTAATGTAAGCTTAGGGTAGAGAGTCATGTCAACAGAGAGGTTTCAAGCGTGGAAAGAAAGCTAAGATTCTTAAAACAAAACCACTCACCTATGACCAGAATTTTCCTTTATCCCCATCCATGCTTTGAACAGGCTTTGATGCAAATCCCAGTCAGTATCCCATATATCTTCCTGCATGGCTACCCCTGGCTGTAGTTTGGGTTCAGCTAAAACAAATAAACACACATTATGATGGACCTGGCCCCAACCACAATCATTTACCAAACTCCTCAGGGGAAACTCTGGACCAAAAGGGGTATAAACTTTACAAAGTGTAGCCTTACATTAAAAAGCTATTGGTGGGAGTGAAGGAATGAGAGCAGACAGCAAGACAACTTACATTTGGAAAGAAAAGGCAAGCCAACATAGCAGTGATCCCCACACTGCAGTCCAGGATCAAAATAGACGTTTGCAATCTGCAAAGAGGCACGGGTGAACCATCAATCCTCAATGCACAGATGGTCATGACAACAGAACAAGGACTTCTGGGAATTCTCAACTGTAAGATTTTCAAACCTTTGATTTTTTTCCAGGCTCCAACTCTTCCTTGTTGCCCCGTAATCGTTTGTAGTAGAACCGCACATCTTCTGACAAAGATCGTATCTGTTGTATCTTTACCTTCTGTGAGAAGGAATTCATGATATTTAAACTCTGATGTACTGTCTTTCCCTGGAGGAAAAAACCAGAAACTCGTTTGTAGATGGCTGAGTTTTCTCAAGATCACACACTCAAGAGGATCATTTTTCTACGGTCTTGAGAAAATGAATTAAAGTAAAAATATCCAGAGGCTGCCAAACAAGAAGCAGAGACAGGTTTAATCAAACACAATAATTATTTTCAGTTTGTTAGCAAGTTTTGTTTATTCTACTTCAAGGAGGTTCTGAAAGGACTAAATTCTAAAATTAAACAAAAATGTTTTGAAAAAATGTACATTAACAAGCATTTTATTAAAACAGCAAACAGATTAAACTGATAAGCAATGACTGCTCTCACTAGCTGCAAGCTTCTCCGTGACAGCATACTAAAATTCAAAAAAAGTAAAATGATAAATACTAAATAAGAACATATCTTTTTTTGGATGAAAGCAGAATTTTATCATTTTATACAATGATTCCTACCTACTTGAAGAAATATTTAAAATGACAAACTTTAAAAAAAAAGTCTGCTATTAAAAATGTAAAAGTTGGGGGGCTGGCATCAATTGGTTAATCCTCTACCTCCAAGTACTGGCATCTCATATGGGCACAGGTTCATGTCGCAGCTGCTCTGCTTCCCATCCAGCTCCCTGCTACAGCCCTGGGAAAGCAGCTGAGGACAGCCCAAAGGCTTGACCCCGCACCCTCATGGCAGACCCGGAAGAAGCTCCTGGCTTCAGATCGGCTTAGTTCTGGCTGCTGTGGTCACTTGAGGAGTGAATCAGCAAATGGAAGATCTTTCTCTCTGTATCTCCTTCTCTCTCAGTAAATCTGCATTCCCAGTAAAAGTAAATCACTCTTAAAAAATTTTTTTTAATGCTGAAACTGAAAAGATACTCATTCAGTCCTGAAATGAAGATTGTTATAGCCAACTTTATGTGAACAATGTTATTTAAATTGTTTGCATATAAATATATAGTTATGGAACATGTTCAATTCTGTTATACCTCACTGGACAGCAAAAGGAAAAATTTCTTCCTGATGAGTAAAATCTAGGAGGGACAATTATTTTTATAGTATAGAGAACTACAACACTGTAAATAATGTTCTTTGAAAATCATTTTTAAGTTGGCTGCACATGTGTAGTTAGACAATTTCTTATCAAGCTAAATAAAAAAAATGCTTAGTAGTGGCAGTATTTAGCACACAGAAACATTCTCCTCCACTTTGTCACAATAAAACTGTAATTGCCTTCCTGAACAAGAGCACTCTTTTATCATGGTACTATTATAGAAAGGAATAAATACATAAAATGCAGAGCTTCTCTCTGGGCTGCTCCATTAAAAAAAGATTATTTCTTAAGGGTTCTGAAAAAAAATTTTTTTAATTTCAAGATTAGAAATTTTATCTCAATTCTGAATCTCTATACTAGCTATTTGCATAATTTAAAATTCTTTGATAACCAGCCATGGTCCAATGTCTGACCAGGTCCCATACTGACTGTGCTTTTGTGTATTTAGATCACAAAATAATTACTAAACTACTAAATAAAACTACTAATAAAAACAAAGAAGGCCCGGCGCAGTGGCGCAAGTGGTTAAAGGTCCTCGCCTTGCACGCCCAGGATCCCATATGGGCGCCGGTTCTAATCCCGGCAGCCCCGCTTCCCTTCCAGCTCCCTGCCTGTGGCCTGGGAAAGCAGTCGAGGACGGCCCAAAGCTTTGGGAACCTGCACCCGTGTGGGAGACCCGGAAGAGGCTCCTGGCTTTGGATCGGCATAGTATCGGCCCGTTGCGCTCACTTGGGGAGTGAATCATCGGATGAAAGATCTTCCTCTCTGTCTCTCCTCTCTGTATATTCGCCTTTCCAATGAAAAAAATAATAAAAATAAATCTTTAAAAAAAAAACAAAACAAAACAAAAAAAGAAGGCATCAGAGATTGCTGCTACGACAAAACAATCTCGAAAGCCACAGGGGAGTATAGGAAGTGCAGAGGAGGGTTCCAGGAGGGAGGGGCATTGAAGGCAGAGAAAGCGAGGAATTCCAGAGCTTTCCTTCTCACTGTTTCTGGGGACTCTGGCTCGGTCTCAGTGTTCTACTGCTCCTCTCACAGAGTGCCACTCATCTTTAAAGCTTAATTTTGACAATGCCAAGCCTCTGCTCAAAAACCATGGACCTCCACAGATTCAGATGCTATCACCTCAACATACTATTCTACCTTTCTCCTTAGAATCTCCCTCTATTCTTGCCAAACTGGACAACTCACAACTGCCTGAACCCAATTCAGACTTCACCACTTCTGTCCCTGCTTAGGCTGGTCATGCCCTGGCTCCCAAAGCCAGTCCTCACGGCACTCCCGTAACTCCGCGGGAGATCCTAGCCAGGTCTCATGGGATCTTCATCAGACACACGTACTTCCCTCACAGCACTATTTCTTTACGCTTTTGGAGACAATTCCTTCCCTTTGATTTGCATCTATAAACCTGTTTACTTCCTGTCCTAGACAGAATAATGCTTGAAACCCGTGCAGTTATTTTTTCAAATATAAAAATGAATAAACAACAACATTAACTTATTTTCCCATAAATTCTAGAAAGGCAGTGCAGGAAAGAATTGGAATTTAACAACTTTGTGAATTAACGGTCTTACTGGAAAGCAAGGAGGAAGGATCATCTGCTTGGGGAAGCAGGTCAGTGAGCCCACCGCAATCACAGCCTTCACAGGGATCGTCAGGATCTGTGCAGGAAGAAGCAGAAACCATCAACTCACTCATCCTGACCATTAGTGCACAGGGTTTTTTTTGGGTAGGGGGGAAGAGGAGGATGTAATTAAAGAATTCCTTTAGGGACTTTTGCCAGCAAGAACTAATTCAAAACCAGTATTAAAGTCAACCATGGACTCTGTTTACATCTGATATACTCTGTAAAATGCAATGAAATATAATACAATGCCACACCTCTCCAATGAAAACAGAATAAGATTAAACAATGTGGAAGATAGAATTTTCACAGTCTAAGTATTTTGCAGATTATTAACTTAAAAAGTAAAATTGTATTCTTAAAACAATGTATTACAAGTGTTTTCTAATGTTACATGGTGAGTTCTGCCAAATATAAATATTCTTAATAATTAGAAGTCAAGCCTTGACTTTAAAAAAAATTAAAAACAATCAAAAACTTCAACAAGACACTGCCCTTGGCTTCATACCCGCAGCCTTCATACACCTCCTATAGGAGGTGGCACTTCTTCAAAAGGCTGCAGCAGCTGAGGCTGTGCCAGGCTCAAGCCTGGAGTCTCGAAATCCATGTGGATCTCCCGTGTGATGGCAGGGGCCCAAATATCTAGGCCACGTGACACTGTTTGCCCAGGCACACCAGCGAGGAGTTGGACAAAAAGAGGAGCAGCTGGGACTTGAACTGGTGTTTATATGGATTGCCAGCATTCGAGGAGGCATTTTAATTTGATGTGCCACAATGCTTGTCCTAAAACCAACACTTTTTACTCTGCTACTCAAGTAGAAAGACTGCAATGCTCAAAGCAGGCATGATGCCAAGGGCAGCATCTTGCTGGATTTAGCACGCTTGACTGTTAAGTATTAAAAGTATGTATATTTGACAGAAATATATCTATTAAATATTTTACTGTATGCAACAGAAACTCCAGAGAGTTTTAAGAAAATTCAATCATCTTTCTTGACTTTGACACCAAACTAAGAACTCAATTTGAGACATGGTTTCCTGATTTTTCTCTGCTTTTTAGAAGCGTTACACACAAATCTGTGTTTGCACTGGATACCAGAGACATCCAGCCCAGAAAATTCAGGTGGCCCCATGCAATGTTTGACCATCTGTAAACATCTCTAACTTCACAGCTTTCTCTATGAGTCAACTTATGTTTTTCCATTTCTACTAAAAAAAAAAAAAAAAAGACTGAACTTCTCAGCAAAACCCAAATGACAAGAATCCCCACACAAAGTTCTTACCTCATAGTCTGTTGTTATCTGTATGGCTCCATCATGGATCCCTTCTAGTTTTTTTGCAGTGAGTTTGACTCTAAACACCGCAAAATAGCCTGATGCCAATATTACCTGTATGGTAGGACAGCATTCGTTAGCTGTGCTGTTTGCAGTTTCTCATGAAAATGGAAAGGCTACAAATAAGCTGACTCTGAAATCCTAACATAAACTGTTGACACACATAATTATTGCATCATCATGTAGAAATATCTCAAAAGAATACCCACTGCTTCAAACTGAGCTGCTCCTCGCACACCATGGGCTGCCTTTGAGAAGGCTGGCTCAGGCAGGCATGGTCAACCTCGCAGCTGCAGGGGGGAGAGGTGTAGTTCTCCTGCCAGCACCACCCCACCACTACTCACCACCCCAGTGCCTCTCTGGGGTGTGGGGTAACTGGCATGTGAACGGTCATGTCTTCCTGGCAGCAGTGCTGGGACACACCAAAGCACCACATCTTTGCAATCGCTGTGCATGAGGACATGCACTCATTTTCCTAATTAGTTCTGTCCTAACCTGCAGACGATATGTGAAAGCCCTATCAACAGAAGGAGACTCACTAATTCTTTGCTAGGTAGGCTTCAGCTCCGAGTTCCTGTCTCATTAGCACCGAGGGCCAAGACAAATTTGTTTGTTTTCTTTTGCTTACTACTCTCAAACAAGCAACTGCATGTGTTATGAGACAGATTAAAAGCACATGGGAAAAGTCATACAGGGACCAAACAATACCTCATTGATGCTTTTTTAATCACTATAGAAAACTAGCCAGAGTATTACTTAAAATTAAAAGTGCTTTCTACCAATATTCAGGGCTATTTTTTTATTGTTTCTTTTTTTCCCCAGTAAACTCAGAGCACACAGGGTGAGTTTAGCATTTCCACATGAATTTCCTGAAATGAACTTCTATTATAAAAGACAATTTAAGTTTTCCTCATTACAAAGCTATTTATGTCAAGGTTAAATTTAATGATCCCTTTGGGTTTCAGCGCATTCAACATAAAGGAGGGCCTGAGGAGATACCTGTAGTACGCTTCAATACAAATTATCCAGCTGACTGGGAATTGCAGAAATATTTGGTGTGGAATGCAAAACCATGGTCTTTTATCTAAGGCGTAGACATCCATCTTAGTTTAAGAAAACAATAAGAAAGTCTACTTACTGATGACTGGTCAGATAAAGAGGATTTTTCCAATTCTGGAAGATTTGCAATTATTGTAGTTCTATTGCCTCTCTCAGTAGCAACAAGTTCTATTGATAAACCATCTCCTATGATATGCCAACTTTTTATAGCCAGCTTAAAAAACAAAGCGATGGAAGTGATTACTACAACATAAGCATGAAATCTTTAAATACAACACAGAATAAAAAAAAACTTTTTACCTCAATTGGGTTGCTGTTTATAATTGCAAATAAAATGCTGCTTGCTTCTGTTGCACTCAACACTCCAAAATCGATGAATCGCTCTTCTATTTTGGGGGGCAGTACAAAGTACTAGAAAGATAAGAAAGTATTACATTAACTATAGAATGGCATTGATGTAACCTGAATAGTATCAAAAGTAACCACATTAAGATATAAATTTCCTAAATTTTATGTATATAAACGTAAAAGGATATTTCAGAAGGTTCATGAAAAATTAGAGTAAAAGATGCTATTTTACTGCCAACATTTTTTTAAAACCCATGCAAAAAGATCCTGAAAAATGTGGACCATGAAAAAAAACATGGATATAAAATTTTACTGCACCAGATATTCTTTTAAAATCATTTTCATGAATGTCACGAAATATTTTCATGTGTAATCACATATAGATAGCAGACGCCCTGTACAAAGATCAGCCTTTAGTAATCCTACGTGAAAATGGCCCTGGCCTCTACTGAGCAGCTGAAAGAAGCAGGAAGCTGAGGCAGAAGGAGAGACTAAGTGGAGCTGCGGATCAGGCAGAAAGCCTGGAGCTTCAATTAGCTTCACGAATGATTACAAAGCTTTTATCACTTAAAGTAACTGAAGGAGCAGGGGAACAGTGAAGGTCCTGCCAGTTCTAAGACTAATTGATGCTATGGTTTGTAGGATAACATATCAAAAATAACTGGAAAAAGTGTGTCTGTACAGAATATGCACAGACGTCCCCCTTGTCACTGTCTCCAGACAACACAGCATAGCAGCTATTCATACCGCATTTGCACTGTTAGGCACTGTACATAAATGAGGATCTGTGCCAATTTATATCAGAGATTGGACACCCACACCCCTGGCACTGCAAAGGAGCATCCTGGAAGTGATTCCCTGCAGACTCTGAGAGAGGACTCGGGTTTGCTATTATTCCTGATTTGAAGCATCCACTGGGCAGTGGGGAAGGTATCCTCTGGAGAAAAACCAGTGTCTCTTCAAAGTCTCATTCCTGATGAAGGAGGAATGAGAACAGCTTGTAGAGCACAGATGAACGCATGCAAGAGTGTGCAACATGACTGCCTAGGATCTGCACACCCAGAAGATGTGTGAGTGCTCACAATTTTAAAGATACCATACTTACATCTAAAAAGCCTGTGTAAACCCGCACAGGTAAATGAAATTTAGAAGCATTGGTAATAAGTAAAATGTTGTTGTCTATGTGCATAGATGATGTGGAGGGCATAAAAAACAGGGTGAAAATGTATCCTGATTCATTAGGGAGAATTAAGACTGGTTTGCTGAAGTTGTGAACCTAGGAAATAAAAGGAGAGGAAAAAAAACATGTCAGAAACGTCCACTTGATATAGAAAAATCAAAGGCATGAGCTTTCCCTGACATACTTTAAACATTGCTTTGGCTTCTTCTGGGAGCAGCACATCGTGAATAAGGATGGCGAAGCTGAAGGTGTTGGTCAGGTGGATCGGCCTTTCCACAGGATCAGCAGGGCTATCCCGGATGTGAAACAGCGTGGCCGCGTGATCAAACCCCAAGTAACTGTTAGGAGAAAATCATTTTAATTTCCAAATGTGAATTGAACCTCTAAGGTCACTGGTGGTACATAACAACTCTATGAGCACTAATGATTATATCAGAAAAGTAGAGCTAACTTTTTATGACTAGATGATTTAAAATAAAATTTGTCTTATAAAACATTGAAATACAAAAACTGTTAAATGAATTATATACAACTTATTAGAATCAAGAACATATAAACAAAAAAGGATTTACCCTATTTTGAAAAGAAAAACCATGTTTATTGCTGACTTGCAATCAGATTTCTTAAAAAGAGTTATCAAATACCTCTATTAAGTTATTGTTGGTCAAAGAATAACTGGAAAATGAACTGCATGTTACTGCCCAGTAATAAAAAGTTGTTTTTCCAGGAGTGTGCGTAAGTTTATAAAGGAAGACAGAGGGTTGTTTTCAGTGGCCAAACAGTAATAAACCACAATCACTTACATGTTGTAAAGGCAATGACAGGAAGCAAATGGTGCAAATGATTTAAATATTTTTAAAAATCATAGATTCTTCTGTGAATCATTAAGTTCATTTAAACTGAAGTCATATTATCCAATTACTTTTAAAGTAGAAAGTAAAAAATATATATATAGAAAGTTCTCCTAGACAGTTCAGGCTGTTGTTCTCACTGATAATTCCACTAAGTTAGGGTGAAATTGGCTACTATTTTTGCCCAGTTTTTCATAACAAAAACTTAATTTATTGCTAAGCAAAAATCTAAAAAGTAACTTACCCATCTAAAACTTCTGCTTGATATGGTATTTCAAGTTTAGAATAACTCTTTTCCTTTGCTTTAACAGTTATTTTCCCAGAAAACTGCGATGGTTTTTTTGCTCTGGATGCTGAAGGTATGGAAAATAGTTCCCGTCAATTTTTACTACCAGAGAAGATGTATCACTTTACACTGACTAGCAAAAATCTTAAAAAGAATTTAAGCTTTAAGCTGGTAAACAGACAATTTTCATTACCCTTTTAAACAAATAATACATTTTTCATACAAAGAAAGGAAAACATTTTGTTTTTGCTGAAATGAGATCAAGCAAGTGAACAGTTTAGGAACCAACTTTCTCTCCACAGCCAGTTTTTGTCTTAGTAACAACAGCTGTTACTCTACCTCTGAGTTAATATTTTTAAATTTTTTCCCCAAGTATAATTTTTCTCTGTGTTAAAGTTTTAGGCCAGATTAATTCTTGGTTGTAGATTAAATCTTCCTTGTGTCTTTTTATGGGATGTTTAAGTGCCACCTGGGGCCTCTATTTACTCGATGTCATTAGTACCCCTCCTGCTGCGACAACCCAAAACGTCTCTGGACATCTGTCAGGCAAGATTGCCACCCACTGAGAACCGCTGGTTAATACCTTCAGAGAGAGAAAAACACTCCTTGTCCGGCTGGTCTTCCTAGCAATACCAACCAAGCAGCATTGTGCAAGAAAAAAATCAAGATTTAGGAACACTGACTCCTCTTCTGGGCAATCCTAAGAGCATAAGGACTCTAAGAGGAAATAAATCCTTTCCTACGGTCCTCATCAACGAAACAGCTTTGGATAATTTTATCTGCAGGACTTGGCCTGGATATCCATCAAATATCCCTATAAGAAAATAAGGAAACTATCCCTTTCATG
This sequence comes from Ochotona curzoniae, assembly GCF_017591425.1. Lineage (NCBI taxonomy): Eukaryota > Metazoa > Chordata > Mammalia > Lagomorpha > Ochotonidae > Ochotona > Ochotona curzoniae. The sequence continues at coordinate 68,739,885 of NW_024466599.1, forward strand.
TACTTCCAAGGTACACTTCCACTTATGGGAATAATTTATCTGTGAGTCAAGCAAATGTGTATTACTAGCTTCAGAACAAAAACAGAACAGGGCCTGATGCAGTAGTCTAGTAACTAAAATCTTCGCCTTGCATGCACCAGGGTCCCATATAGGTGCTGGTTTGCATCCTGGCTGCTCTGCTTCCCATCCAGCTCCCTGCCTCTGGCCTGGGAAAGCAGCTGAGGACAGCCCAAAGCCTTGGGACCCTGCACCTGCATGGGAGACCTGGAAAAAGCTCCTGGCTTTGAGTTGGCTCAGCTCTGACTGCTGTAGTCACTTGAGGCGAGAAACAAAGGATGGAGGACCTGTCTCTCCTCTCTGCATATCTGCCTTTCCAGTAAAAGAAAGAAATTAAAAAAAAAATTTCCATTAAATCTGTTATTTTTCCATACATGCTCATTAACCATTCCCGGATGCTTTTAAGTTTTCTCTCTTGGTTCTTCTGTAAACCTGATTATAATTGCCATAATTTAGCCATTTCATGTCATATCAGGTTACATTTGTAAATGAAATGGTGAAAAATTGAGGGAAACTCAGTTAAAATCATAAATAGTGACTTTTCTGATAAGAAGATGTGTGATAAGTGAGCACAATACAGAGTTTATGTCAAGTGCATTTTGAAAATATTACAAGTTAGCACATTTCTTGACTTCCAATAGCAATCTCAGGGACATGTTCTGTGTGCAGACCTAGAGGGCTGGTAGGCGAGGCAGAAGGTGGACAGGCTCTGCTTCTCACCTAACTCCCAGGAAGATGACCCATGTGTCTGAAACTCTGCCATCTGCATGGGAGACCCTGATAAAATCCCTGGCTCCTGGTTGCAGGCGCAGCCCTGGACATCTGGAGAGTGAATCTGCAGACAGATCTCATTCCGTAACTCCTTCAAGTAAATAAATCTCTTAAGCAGGTAAAAATGTGTTCTGAGAGACACAGTCCTTTGATTTTAAAGATGCTTTCTGTCTGCTTTTGTATTCATTTCTATGTAACTTCCTTTAGAAACACCTATTTGGGAGTGTTTGATCTCAGAAGAATAAACACCAGTGACACTACATGTGTTCGGGACGGAGACCCTCACCAGGGAGTATAGGAAGATGCTGGAGATGAGGGGCACGTCCCAACTACAGGGGCAAGAGGGAGCTACATGATTAGACTGAGGCACCATGGCAAGTCCACCTGTCACACCTGAGCTGTGCTCAGCTCCTCACAGGAGAAGCCAGTTGATGGGGGACAGGAAAGGGACAGCACCCCTGGAGCATGTGGGCCTGCTTCTCACTCTAAGTCCCTAGAGCATCTCCCTCTGAGAAAAAGCCTGTATATAAATTCAGTTCTCATTTAATTTCATACACAGTTAGGTAGCCATTAAATCACTATCAAATATATCTTGTGACAATATATGTCTCATCATGTAGGCAAAACTGAATAAAATATGCTATAAAAATGTTAATCTGGGTTAACACTTAACACATATGCATTTGAAGTACCAGTCATAAAGGTCATTATTTTTTTTTAAATTAATTTACCTTTTATTGTAAAGTCAGATATACAGAGAGGAGGAAAGACAGAGAGGAAAGATCTTCTGTCTTTTAATTCACTCCCCAAGTGACCGTAATGGCCAGAAATAAGCCGATCCAAAGCCAGGAGCTTCTTCTGGGTCTCCCAGGCGGATGCAGGGTCCCAAGGCTTTGGACCATCCTCTATTGCTTTCCAAGGCCACAAGCAGGAAGCTGACAGGAAGTGGGGCTACCAGAATATGAATGGGTCCCCCTATGGAATCCAGGTGTGTGCAAGGCAAGGACTTTAGCTATTAGGCTACCACGCTGGCCCTACTATTTCAGTTTAAATAGGACTGTCTGCCTTGCTTGTTAAGTTGATATATATAAAAAGTTTTTAAAAAATTTTGGTTTTGAATATAAATATTCTTCTAAAATTTAAACATGCTATCAATTGCAAAAATCAATGGGGTCGGGCCCGGCGCGGTGGCGCAAGTGGTTAAGTCCTCGCCTTGCATGCCCGGGATCCCATATGGGCGTCGGTTCTAATCCCGGCAGCCCCGCTTCCCTTCCAGCTCCCTGCCTGTGGCCTGGGAAAGCAGTCCAGGACGGCCCAAAGCTTTGGGACCCTGCACCCGCGTGGGAGACCCGGAAGAGGCTCCTGGCTTTGGATCGGCATAGTATCGGCCCGTTGCGGCTCACTTGGGGAGTGAATCATCGGACGGAAGATCTTCCTCTCTGTCTCTCCTCTCTGTATATCCGCCTTTCCAATAAAAAAATAATAAAAATAAATCTTTAAAAATAAAAAAAAAAAATCAATGGGGTCTGGTGAGATACAACAAACTAATCCTCCACCTCTGGTGTCAACATCTCATATGGGCACCACATCATGTCCTGGCTGTTTCACTTCTGATTCAGCTCACTGTTAATGATTTGGGAAAGCAGTGGAAAACGACCCCCCAAGCACTGGCTTGATGGCTATTTGGGCAGTGAACCAGTGGACAGAAAACATCTCTTTCTCTCTCCTTCCCCTCCACTCTCTTAGCATTTCTGAATTTAACTAAAATGAACACATTTTAATAAATCATTGACTTCATAATTAAAACAAACTGCAACAGATGCAGCTATGAAAGGATTACCTCAGACTGCAGATACTCTGAACTTATATCAGTTTAGATTTATGAAACTATATTTTAATGTATCAAATAACAGCCTAGAATGACGAAAAAAAAAAAAAAACAAAACCCCACCTAAGCAAGAATGCGAACCTTATTATAAAGAAGCCTGATTTCCTAAATCATGATGCCAACACAAATGCTTCCATGTTTACTACAGTAACGCACCTGTATCACAAAGGAGAAAGGCAAATACTTACCATCAAAACTAATGCTGGCAACTTTGGTGTATTTACTTTCAGAAGCTTTTAACGTAATCGGTTTAAAGTATACGGTTATAGCATCATTTTGTGGTGTAGGTCGAACACTCTGCATAGAAGAAAAACATACACATAATTGGCATTATTTTGGTCTAATGGTTTAGCAGGAAAGTAAAGCTCAAGCAAAACTTGGCAAGTGCATCTTACATGGTCCTTTTAAATGGAGAAGGCCAAACTGGTAAAACTTAACTTCCACAGAATGTGATGTAAAGTGATAATAGAGGGGGAACTTTCAACAGATTAGCAACTTTAAGAAACTAAAACTATGGGGTTGCTGTGGTAGCCTAGTGGCTATGGTCCTAGCTTTGCACACACCAGGATCCTGTATGCGTGCCAGTTCTAATCCTGCAGCCCCGCTTCCCATCTAGCTCCCTGCCTGTGGCCTGGGAAAGCCGTTGAGGATGGCCTAAGGCCTTGGGACCCTGCACCGACGTGGGAAACTTGGAAAAAGCTCTTGGCTCTTGGCTTCGGATTGGCTCAGCTCTAGCCACTGTGGCTACTTGGAGAGTGAATCAGTAGATGGAAATTATTTCCTCTCTGTATCTCTGACTTTACAATGAAAAGAAATAAAATCTTAATAAATAAATAAGTGAATGAATAAATAATACATCTTAAAAAAAAAGAAACTAAAAACTGGCCAGCATTGTGACGGAGAGGGTTAAAAACCTACCATCTGCGATGCCAGCCTCTTATGGGCACTGGTTCACGTCCTGGCTTCTCTATTTGTAAGCAAGCTCCCTGCTTATGTGCCTGGGAAAGGAGAGGCCATTGCCAAAGTAGCTGGGCCTGCCAAATCTAGGAGAGGCAGAAGGAGCTTCTGGGTTTGGCCTGGCTTAGCCTAGCCACTGAAGTCATTTGTCAAGTGAAGCAATGAATGAGATCTCTTTGTGTCTTTTGTCCTCCCTGCAACTCTACCTTTCAAATAACTGCATCAATAATATCAATGTTAAACATTTAAAAAAATATATCATAAAACAAGTTTAGGGCCCGGCGTGGTGTCGCAAGTGGTTAAGGTCCTCGCCTTGCACGCCCAGGATCCCATATGGGCGCCAGTTCTATCCCGGCAGCCCCGCTTCCCTTCCAGCTCCCTGCCTGTGGCCTGGGAAAGCAGTCGAGGACGGCCCAAAGCTTTGGGACCCTGCACCCACATGGGAGACCCGGAAGAGGCTCCTGGCTTCGGACTGGCATAGCATCGGCCATTGCGCTCACTTAGGGAGTGAATCATCAGACAGAAGATCTTCCTCTCTGTCTCTCCTCTCTGTATATCTGCCTTTCCAATAAAAAAATAATAAAAATAAATCTTTAAAAAAAAAAGTTTAACACACTGAGTACAAGCATATAAACTATGAAAAAAATTTATTTTCTAAATGAAAACTTAATTCAATTATGAGAGAAGGCAACCTATGTTATGGTTCCACTTAACAAAATCCACAATCCAAAATGTAATATGCAGACTATCTGAAGGTGAGGAATGAAGAATGCCTATGAATCTGAGTTGGACCCTAGGGTCAGGAGTTCTGCAGATTCTGTTTCCAATGGCATCTTCTCTTGCTTGCTGGGATATGGCTGTGATGGTAGAGTGTGCTGTTGGTAAGGGGGCAGGGCTCTCTTTCTAGCTATGGGGTTCAGCAGTCAGGCAAACGGGGGGATGCGTAGCTTGAAAGAAGACAGGATGCTTTGGACTTAATGAGTCAGATTTTTCTATTAAAACAGTTGAATCTTAAACAGCCCAGAACAGTAAAAGCTGATCCAATTCACATTTAAGGTCCAGCCCTAATGGATTATCCTCACTGACAGAACACTTTGAACAGGAGAAGACTTTAAGCATTCCCAGCTTTTTCCTGTTACTGAAGATAAGGAACCTGCTGACACTGTGTGGTGCTTCAGTAGCTAGAACTGATTCAGTACAGGCTTTCATGTGATGTCCAACTGTAGAAAAATGCATTCACAAAATGGCTGTACTGTACAAAAAATGTTTATCCAAAACTTTCCTGTATAATTGCTGAATCATAACTCCCCCTGGAGGTATCCACTGAATTTCTGTAGACTTATCATACACCCTGTCTTATTCCTTAGAAAAGAGCTGCTTGTCAACGGGTGCAGTCAGATCCAACACAGAATAAGGTTATACCCCCCAGTTCCCTGTCCACTCCTTCAACTCATTTGTAAAGGAGAAAAATTGGCCTACACCGAACAAGACAGTAATCTCTAAAGGCACAAAAAGCACCCCAGGCATGAAAAAGAGAGAACTTTCCTTTCAGTTGTATTGTCTGTGTTCACAGCATACTTACGCACAGTGACGGAGCAGCTTCCCACCATTCTGGGTTAGTCCTGAGCTAGCAGGCTGTTAGCAAGTGACAGGACCCATAATGCTGACCTGAGGATGGCTCTGTAATTTGCTGTGCAGGAAAACTTACTAGCCTTTGTTCTTGGCCTTAGGCTGTCTTTGCATTTTAACTCTTTTATCTTTCGTTTTTCTTTTTTGATAAGTCCTATATAAAATTTTTTTTAAAGATTTACTTATTTGAAAGGCAGTGATAGAGAGAGGTGGAGACTGAGAAAGACTGAGCTCTCTTTGGTTAGCTTGCCATATGGCTGCAATAGTGACATCTAGGCTGGCTGAAGCCAGAAGCTAAGAATTCTATCCTGGTCCTCCACATGGGTGGTGGAGAACAAAGTATTTTGGTCATCTTCCAGGACATTCCCAAGCACATTAGCAGGAAACGAGATGGGGAACAGAGTATCTGCAATTCAAACCAGTGCTCCAATATGGGATGAGGACACCAAAACCAGCACCTTCACCCACTGTGGCAGCGTGTGCGTCCCACCCATTTCTTTTTGACTAACTGGGGCTGGGTGGTGAATGGTGTTTATACTATAAGCTTTATTTATCAATAAATGCAGTCATTAGCAATCACAGAGAATACAAATCTCTCTGTTCTTGGATGGACAAATGATCATGTGTATTATGTGGATCATTAACAACAAAACAAAGCAACTTGACCTTTAAGATAAACTACAAATTGGACCAAGTTTGACTATACTTTACTGACATTCTAATCCTTTTTCCACAGAAAAGGAAAGCTGTACAGAGGTTGTGTGACAATCCAGGGGAAATTTATGACTATTTAACCATAATTGTCAGTTAAATAAACTGCCAAACTTTATATGTGGGCTGATGTTCCCCACCTGTTTAAAAAAATCTTTTAGTAGAATGAGTTAGATGCTTTCTGAGATCCGATCTAACTATATAGTATTGTGATTCAATTTATGATGTTGCTAGGTTTTCAAACTAGTCACTTTCACCTTAAAGTCACAATTTGTTAAAGATATAATCTTTTCTTTTAATTGGAAAGGCGGAAATACAGGGAGGAGAAACAGAGAGGAAGATCTTCCGTCCGATGATTCACTCCCCAAGTGAGCGCAACGGCCGATGCTATGCCGATCCAAAGCCAGGAATCTAAGAACTTCTTCCAGGTCTCCCACGCGGGTGCAGGGTCCCAGAGCTTTGGGCTGTCCTCGACTGCTTTCCCAGGCCACAAGCAGGGAGCTGGAAGGGAAGCGGGGCTGCTGGGATTAGAACCGGCGCCCACGTGGGATCCCGGGCGCATGCAAGGCGAGGACTTTAACGACTACACCATGGCACCAGGCCCTAAAGAGACAATCTTAAGAAATCTTGCAGTTTACAGAGGATTTTCACCAATACGGTCCCGAATTCGGAGTTCCACAAGTTCCCAACATGCTCAAATACCAGAAGTGGTGGCTCATCAGGAACCACTGTAGCACTTCTTCAGGGTGACCAGCCTGCACAGCACCATGCCAGACATAGCTAAGCTAAGGGATCTGTTAAAAGGTAGTCACTTGTAAGTAGAATACTTGATGAAAACATGTTTTGCTATATGAAAGACATGAACACTTCCTTACTACAGGAAAAATTTATATTCACTATTACCTTACAACATTACACTAGTAGCTGAGTTAAATACACTTAACTGACAACTCATGTACAATGCAAGTGGTCTGAATTACTACATATTATTACAAGCAAACCGGAGAATGGGTCTTGCGTTACAGAGTGCTTAGCTGTGAGTCCTTGGAGGCAGGGGCCTTTGCCACCCATGTGGGAGACAAAGTGCTCTGAGCTCCTGGCTGTGGCTATTTGGAGGACATGGGGAGTGAACCAGCCAATGAAAGAAGATAACTGTCTATCTCTGTCTTCCTGCCTCTCGAATAAATAAAATTATAATGAAACTAAAAAATAAGAAACTAGAATTAAAAAAAAAAAAAAACCTACATCAGTTAACACCCATTTTCCAAGGAAACAAAATATTTAAGTAGTTGGCTCATTCTGCTGGCTTAACAAATAAAACACATAATCATTACCTTGCAATAAACATATTTATACTAACAACCTGTTTTAGTATTAGTCACTGATTACTCAAAGATAATCATGAAACAGAAAAATATGGCATGATTCCCAGCTCGGATACATTCTAAATACATCTCCAGCTGTTTCTCACAGCACTGAGACCCAGTGAACGCTGGTAACCCTAAAGTGACCCCGAGGAGGCAAGGAAATTGTGAAACTACATGAAAAGGCTTTTGAGTAAAAAAGACAAAAAACTTTTCAGTATCTAACAACTACATATTTTTAAGTAATACACTAACTGATGAAAGCGTTTTTCAAGCTGATACTGGCAAAATGACTAGGAAAAATCTGATCTTTATTCAAAACGAGTAGGGAAACCTCACAAAAACATCCCTATGGGGCCTGGCGGCGTGGCCTAGTGGCTAAAGTCCTCGCCTTGAACATGCCAGGATCCCATATCGGTGCCAGTTCTAATCCCGGCAGCTCCACTTCACAGCTAGCTCCTTGTTTGTGGCCTGGGAAAGCAGTAGAGGATGACCCAAAGCTTCGGGACCCTGCATCCGCGTGGGAGACTTGGAAGAGGCTCCTGGTTCCTGGCTTCGGATTGACGCAGCACCAGCTTTTGCGGTCACTTAGGGAGTGAATCAGTGGACGGGCGATGTTCCTTTCTGTCTCTCCTCCTCTCTGTATATCTGACTTTGCAATATAAATAAATAAATAAATCTTTAAAAAAAACAAACTAAAACAAAACAAAAATCCCTCTGCGACTTCTCAGGCAAACTTATTTGATCATTTACACATTAGTGTTTTATAAATGTTTAGGAAATAGTTTTCATTTTCTTGTTTCATTTATTTTTTATAACAGCACTTATTATAATTACCATCATCATTTTATGATACAATTCCATAGGCCTTGGGATTTCCCTAACCTTTTCCACAATTCCCTTTCCCTTCCTCATTAAGTTCCCCTATATCATTACTACAGTATAGTTCTTCATAAACAGTCATATGTCATCATATGGGCGTGGACAATGGCAGAGAGTCCAGCATTCTTGTGTCAAAATATAGTTGACACTTCCATTGGGAGTCCATCTTTGATCTGGAAGTAGAGATGCATATTGCATTGTATCCTCATATGTGGATATGATAGCCTCTATAGCAGTTACTATGCATCCTCTTAAATGAAAAGCCTTAAAAAAAAACCAACAGGAAGAAAAAAGGAATTAAAAATGACATGAAGTTAAATAGCATGCCACTGAATGACTAATGTGTTGCTGAAAAATGAACAAGAAAATCAAGAACCTTCTTGAAGAAAATGATGCTGCTTGTGATCTATGAGTCAGTGAAGAATTTAATAAGAAACTGTTTTGAAGAGACAGAACTGAAAAAAAAAATTAAAATCCATGATACAGCTTCCGCTGATCTTTGTTGGTGAGATGTATCTCTCATAGGCAACAATTAGATGGGTTTGATTTTTTTAATACCGTCTACTAGTCTGTGACACTGATTCAAGAGTTTAATCCATTTACATTCAGGATTAATACGAATGGGTAGTAGTTTGGTCCAATCATTTTAGCAATGGGTTGTTCATTGATTTAGTCTTCTGTTGTTATTATACTGGGATGTTCTTCACATTTGCCTTTGGTTTTGGTGGGTGCTATTCCGTTTCTCTGTAAGAGAACATGTTTAATCATTCTTTGCAGGACAGGTTTCAAAGAGGCATATTCTTTTAACTTTCCTTTACTATGGAAGAATTTTATTTCAATTTAAAAGACAAAGGAAAGCTTTGCTGCGTACATCAATCTGGGCCGAAAATTTTTTGCATGTAGAATCTGGAATACTAGGGGCCCGGCAGCATGGCAGCGGCTAAAGTCCTCTCCTTGAGCACCGGGATCCCATATAGGTGTCAGTTCTAATCCGGGCAGCTCCACTTCCCATCCAGCTCCATGCCTGTGGCCTGGGAAAGCAGTCGAGGACTGCCCAAAGCTGTGGAACACTGCACCCATGTGGAAGACCTGGAAGAGGTTCCTGGTTCCCAGCTTTGGATCGATGCAGCACCTGCCACTGCGGTCACTTGGGGAGTGAATCATCAGATGGAAGATCTTCCTCTCTGTCTCGCCTCCTCTCTGTATATCTGACTTTGTAATAAAAATAATAAAAAAAAAATCTTGAAAAAAAAATCTGGAATATGTGACTCCTTTCTCTTCTTGTCTATAGAGCTTCCTGTGAGGGGTCTCCTGTGAGTTTAACTGGCATTCCTTTGCATGTCAGCTGATTTTTTTCAGGAGCACACTTAAGACTCTTTTCCCTATGTTAGATTGAAGAAAGCTTGATTCTTATGTGTTATGGTGAGGCTTGCTTTTGGTTAAGCCTGTTGGGAGTTCTGTGCCCTTCCTGGATGCTATATCCCAAATCTTTCTCCAAATTAGGGAAATTTCCCCTTATTATTTTATCTAAGATTTATTTATTTTTAGTGCAAAGTCAGATATACATAGAGGAGGAGAGACAGAGGAAGATCACCTGTCCTGTGATTCACTCCCCAAGTGACTGCAATAGCTGGTGCTGCGCTGATCTGAAGCCAGGAGCAAGGAATTTCTTCCAGTCTCCCATGTGGATGCAGAGTCCTAAGGCTTTGGGCCGTCCTCAACTACGTTCCCAGGCCATAGGCAGGGAGCTGGATGGGAAGTGACACTGCCGGGATTAGAGCTGGCACCGATATGGGATTCCGGAGCATTCAAAGCGAGGACATCAGTTGCTAGGCCACCATGCTAGGGCTTCCCATAACTCTTATATTTGGTCTTCTCATGGTATCTTTCATTACTTTTTTTTTCCATTTTTTAATTTTATTTTTGGCAATCTGTACATAGTTAATTAGGGTAAAAAGGTTCAAGAGCTATAGGAAAGAGGGTTAGACCATTATTTCCATATTGTTTCCTTCATGTATCTGAGGTAAAGAGGGATATTGAGGGAGAAGTCCCACCCAGATTCCAACCCACTGCAGGTCCTGGATATGGCGCATGCTCTGAGATACTTGCTCAAGTGGTTTTAACTGTTCACCAGTTATGAATTGCTGCCAGTCTCGCCACTCCAAACATGATGAGGTCGTTGAAAAATCCACTGATTCACATAATCCATCATAGTCTCCATTTGCCCAGTATTTCGCTGCCAACATATAGCTGAGGTGGTTGATTGACTTGTTCTGTCTTTTCTTGGTTAGGGTTCTGAGTCCAGCAGTTTGAGTGGGAAGATCCCAAAATAAACTTTGTCTCAGGTGTTCCCAGACCAGACTGTTGTATGTACTAGCAAGTACATGGTCCAGCACAGTCCAACGCCCTGATCAGTTGGTGGTTGCAATTGCTAGGTTGGTTCTGTTTTCACTCCCGACTTCCACTGGAACCAATGGGTGTTGCAGTCCAGCTGGGTTCTGCCCAGCACATATTCGACCCTCACATAAACCAGTAGGGGCTACAGCCTAGTCAGAGCGACCCACAATAACCCCCACCAGGCCCGCCCCCTACCCTGGTTTGCCAATATGTGTAGCCGACTAGTCCAGTCTGTCCCACATCCCAACTGGCTCTCATACATGTTGATGGGTATTAAAGCTTAGATCCATGTAACCAGCTCAACAATCAAGCCCTCACAGATGTTGTTGAGTGCCTCTCTGTCTAGGCACCCTAGCCCCTGTCCTAGTTTTTGTGCCCTCCCATGGTAGTGGTAAACCAAGAGGGAGGAGCCCACTATTTCCCTCCCAGGTCTCTCTCACTCCCAGAATATGCACTCTCCAGGTGGTTCTGTGGTTTGACTTGACAGATTTAGCCCCCAGTGCCAGCTTCTGCCAGCGGATGCTGCAGCTAAGCCCAAACATCCCGTACCCACTCTAATTTTGCTGCACCAGTGGGAATAATCCTTCCAGCCTGGCTTTTCCCTGATCTAGTCCACATGAGGCACATAGGTGTTGTAGCCCTGCTTAGTCTGGTGTGCCCCCATCCCAGCCCACGCTCTCCTGCAGGAGTAGCCGTCCAGCAAGGGAACCCCCTCACACTCCCCCTACCTGCTCTACCTCCTCCCTTCCTGGTTCTCACGTGTGCTGGATGGGCATTGCAGTCTCATCTGGTACAAGCAACCTCACCTTAGCATTCCGTATTGTGCACTGGTTTTTTGTTGCAACTGAACCTGGCCTGACCCACACTCTGTTCTGGTGCTGGGATTTGCCAGTGGATGACGTGAACTGATTCAGCCTGGTCTGCCCCCGATCCATGCCAAATGTATGTCAGTGGGAAACTTTCCATGGCCTGTTCTGGGCTGTTTCCTATCATGCTTCTTGCGCTTACCCGCAGGGTCTGTGTCCTGCCAGAGGAGTTGTCCAGGCTCCTCCATCAGAACTTTTCCCAGTGCCAGATTTTGCACATACCAGGGAGTCCATGAGCCAGCCCTACTCAGTTTACCTCCTGTCCTAGCAGGAACAGTGGCTTTTCCTGACTGGCCTTCAACCCAATCTGGTTCTTGCTGTTGGATGTTTCAGCCCAGACACAGCTCGTCCATACCCATATATGGCTCACACATTGTTCAGTAGGGGTTGAGACCTAGCCTAGTGCGTCCCACATCTAACCTGGTCTTTCAGGACACCAGATGGTGTCAGGGTCTGGCCCAGCCTGATGCATCCAGTCCCAGTTCATACTTGTGCCACTGGAGACTACAACTGTTTCCTGATCAGAACGCAGCCCCCATTCCCAGTCCACGCGCCCCTTGGTGGGAACCTCAACCCAGTTAGGGTTGTCCCCTTAGCTCCCCAACCTGGCCTGTTCCCAGCCATAGATCACTTGCATGCCAGTGACTCATTTGGCTCAGTCCCTCACCTGTCCTGACCTCTGCCTTAGACACTGTGGCTTAGTGGCCCTGACTCATGCAGACCAGTAGGTGCAAGAGCCTATCTCGGCATGACCTGTGCTCCCTCCTGGTTTCTAGTTTCGCTTGTAGGCTAAGGTTTGCTCAGTCCTGCCCAGTATATCCTGTTCCATTATCAATCCACACATTAGCCAGCTATTGGACTTACTTTTCCCAGCTTGTCTGACCCCCAATTTGGACCACATGTTCACCAGCAGGAGCTATGACTCGCCAGAAGAGTTCCCCAAGTTCTTCTACCTGATCCACTCCCAGACCCAGTTCTCATACATGCCATTGGGTTTTGGGCCAGTGCCCGGTGCAGTCTGGCCTTCCATTTAGCCCTGTATGAGCTGGTGAATGTTGCAGTCGGCCCACCCCACACCCTATTCAGGATGCAGATTTTGGTGCTGCTGCTTTGACCAGTCCAAACTGTTGTGGGTTCCTTTACCTGTGATTGATGGCAGGCTCCTTGCTCACACCTAGCTTAGTCCATCACCACCTCAACTCTTGAGATAACCAGTGAGGCTAGAATTTCCACAGGGTTTAGCCCACAACCCCCCACAGAATTTACCCCCGGATATGGTTCTTGAATGATAGTTAATGTCATGGCCCTGCCTAATGTGACCCCTATGCTGATCCCTCATTATGTCAGGTAATAGGATATCCTGCTGGACAGGCCCCAAGCCTTAGTTTTTGCATGAAATGGTGTTCGGTGCTCAGCATTGTTAAGTAGTTACAAGTTCTTCAGAGAAAGAATTACTGTCACTGGGAATCTTCAGGATTGATTCACATCCCAGTAGCACAGTGCATTCAATCTGGAGCTACCTAAGCAGCAATTCAAAGAAGAAAAATCCCAGAGCTCCCAAGCCGGGTGGCCCGCAGGCAGAGCCTGGTGCCAAATGACGCACTGGTTGCCTGGGGACAGCTCGCCACGTGCACATGGTGGCTGGCATCTGGGATCCGGGAATGAGACGCCCCATCCTGAGATTTTTGTTTTAGCTTGAATCAGCTCTGCTTCCAGCTCTATGTCTGTTTCCCCATGGTGACAGTAAATATCTTCCAATTGTGAGATTCTTTCTTCTGCTTCCTTCACTCTATTATGGAAACTCTACTGTACTTTTAATTGGCTCCACTGTATTCTTCATTTCTGACATATCAACTTCCATTTGATTCATTTCCTGTGTGACATATTCCTCAAATTTCTTAACTCTTGCATTACATGCTTCTTGCTGTTGATAAGAAGCTTTGTAACAAGTGTTTTGGATTCTGTATCCCTCATTTTCTCAATATATTCCTCAGTTAGCGCTGAGCTTTTTCTCCTTTGCAGAGGTCTTCAGTAATATTCATTCTGCCTTTGTCCCTTTTGCTGTGGGTCATTGTACTTCTGTACAAGATTCTTCTCCTTGGGGCAGGTTTCTAAGCTGTCTCACCCACAGGCCTGCAGTTTGATATTCCTTATTGCAGCTGGTACACGGCTCTTTGTAGTCAACTGTGCCACTCCCTCCAGCAAGTTCCCGGTCTGGGTTCTTATGTTAGACTTCCACCATGTTCTTTGTAGCTCCAGCTCCTGGCCCTCCACTCTCCACCTCCTGTGACACTGTGCTGAGGCTGCATTGCTGTCTATATGACCTCTCCCACTTCCGGTTCCAGCAGGTCCCCGGATTAGAAAGGCACCAGGTATCCTACAGTGCTAGGGTGTTAGTGGTGCTGATTCTGCCAGAATCTACTGGCTGTTTGTCTGGGGGCCACACGAACATATTTTGACCTCTAAGATGTTAAAGTCGGTATTATTTTTCCTTGCTGCTAGTGTAGTTCTGGCTGCCAATACAGTTCAGATCGTCACTTGCTAAATGCCAATGGGGTTTCAGTCACTGCACCATTGTGTCTGCTGCTTTCCCGTTTCTGACAGTCTCTAGGTGCCCCTCTGCTGTCGTTCTGTCCTCTCCTTCTTCCTGGAAAGTGCTTTCTCTGCTTCACACTGGCTAATGTTTCTCCATCTGCTTAAACATGTTCTTACCCTATTCTGTCATCTTGATTCTCCAGGAAAGTTTTCTCAAACTTAATTTACAGAGAATATTGGGATGCCTGAAAAAGGTATCTTTCTGTTAAACAGGTGAGAAACTTATATTTGGATTTACTTGCTTTAGCAATCCTGTATTTTAAAAGAATAAAGCATTTGGACAGCAGACTAATTTCCCCAAATGGGGAATTCTAAAAATCTCTAGCATTCAGCCCTGTCTAGGCCCATCCTAAACATTTTAAATGGAAGCAGGTATGAAACTTCCTAAAAAGATACCAATCTTGAAACCTTGCATCAAGCAGAAAACATTCACACACGAAAGACCTCTCAACTGAACTTGAACTGTGGTTATGCAGCAAGGTGGAGGAATCCACTATGGGGGGAGGGGTATGGGAGGGGTGGGGGGAATCCCCAGGGCCTATAAAACTGTATCACATAATACAATGTTAATAACAATAAAAAAAAAAAAAGAAAAAAAAAAGATTTAGTTTCCCTATAGGTGAGACGACTCGAGCTGGGTAAGTTGAGAAGTCTATGCCAAGTTGCCTTTGCAGGGGACCCCTGCCACAGCTTTAACTATCTACTCTGCTAGCTGCCCTTGGGCCTCTGCTGGGCGTGGCTTCCCACAACACGTACATGAAAGGACAACACTTTCTTGCTTACATTCTTATGATAACTACCTACTGCATTTAAGATACAACCTAAATACCTTGAAGAACTCCAGAAGTCCTGCCTGACTCAACAGAACGAGCAAAAGCACTCCGCCACAGTGAATCCTAAAACTTAATACAAAAGGAAGAAAACATGCCCTTACTTAACTCCATGTCATAAATGAACCAAACACTACATTTTCCCCATTTACATTCTTCAAATTAGTCAATACTGATTGTATTTTTCTACAAAACATTTCTTAAAATAGAGGTATGTATAAGAAGCTAGGCAAAAAAAGAAGAACCAAGTAAACAACTAACCAGCATTACAAGAAATGCTATGTCAGACACGAGGTCATTTGAAAGGAAAGAGACACATGGTCGCTATAAAACAAGATTCTTTTAGCGTAAGGGTCCTATTTTTTTTTTTTTCATTTTGTTATATGCTGTAAAACAAAATATAGATAAATTCGGGGAAAAAAAGGTTAAGACTTACTGTTATTGGTACATCTTTTGTTCCTGAATTTAATAAATGAAGATTTAAAACTTTTGGTAGATCTGTTAAAACAGAGGGAAGAAATATTTCTTAAAAAGGTATGCTTTACAGTAAGTTAATTATCAAACTAAAGCTATTCTAGAATGTGAAATATAGTGTCAATCACATTAATAAAATGACATATTAAATAGGAAATCTCTTTACTAATACACACATTGTTTTATCCCCTATCTTAAATCACTAGACACCCTCTCATCCACAAACCTCACAGTATAATTCTGTGAATAGATAGTACCATTCTGGTTTTCTGAATAAATAAATTAATGCATAATATAAAATATATTAAGAGCAAACCTAACTTTAAAAATGCAACAACCCTGAATAACCAAGTTTTAATTATAAATCATCCAAATAAACCTCAAATTAAAAGTACTATGACTTTTTCCTTAATAAAGATTTTTATTTGGCTATTTTTCATTTAACACTAAACCATCTGAAATAAATGTTTCCTATTATGTCATTAGATGAATAATGCATACCTAAATAAAAATCTGGAAGTAAATGCTTTGATTTCCTTTATTTTACTTATTAAAAAGAGAGATCAGCAGAACTGAATACATGAGGAACTGGATTAACACAGAACACTACTTTCTGCCTCAGTGTTCCATCTGGAAGACTTAAATTAATCCCTGACACTGCTTTCCCACTGGGTAAGTAATGCTACCCCACAGAGGACTGGGGTATAAACTTGTAAACATATATGGGTTCCAAGAGGAGGTTTCCACAGGATCATACAATCCATCAGGAAATAGCTTCCAAAGCTGCATTACAAAGTACAACAGCCATGAACACAGAAATTGTTTCTGAAGACCTGCAAATATCATCTCAATTTTACCTTGTGTTCGTAGTGTGCCAAAATCCAACATTTCCGTGGAGGAATATATTCCAGGAGCTTGGGGAAAAGAATAAACAATTACTTTTCACGTTGCTGCAGCAAGATGCATTGGAAACAAATCAAACTTGCAACTTCTTTTGTTTTTCACTAACCTGTTGTAACTTCAACCTCAACAGGAAGAATGATAAACTCTGTGCTGTCTGAAGCATTGGTCTTTATTCTTATAAAGGCTGTGTGATTATCAGCTTCTCTCGATGAAAAACTGGCTCGCATCACTCCCTTGGTTTCATAAGGAGGAATTTCCTGACAAGTTAAAAAAATCACGCTATAGTGAGCTTTTGTGATGCTGCAAAATCATCATATTTTATAGGGCTATATGTATCAACTAAGACATGCATTATCATTTTATATACCTACTAAGAAAAAATACATTGCCAATTAAACACATTCCACTAACAAAATACCATGCTTCAACTGTACAGTATATTAAAATAACAACTTTGCTTCTTTAAATTGAACAAAAATTGAATGAACTGAAACCAAATTTTCAGCTGTAGAATCACTTTTAAAAGGTAAAACTAAAAAAAAAAATTTTTAAAAAGGTAGAACTAATATACAACAACAGTCATTTTTTTTTAACACATGCTTATGGTGCTTGGGTGTATAATTTAGTCTTCAAACAGAAATGTCACCATTAAAGAATCATACTTTTCAGGAGTCCATACGGACCTTGGCACATGATAACCCACAGGACTTAGACTCTACTTTCCTTTCATTTAAAACTGGTCAAAACAAAACAGAGCCCCCCTTGTCCCAGCTGTTTACTAATCACATTTGAGAAGACTCTTGATAACAACTGTCAGTCCTGTAAAGATAGAATATTCACACACACATTCTTGCAGGAAGACTCACTAGGGGGTGGAAAAGCTTCTTTCAGAGTCTAAATTCTTTTTCTGGTTTTAGAATAACAGGGCTGAAAGCTCTCTGCTCAGATCTTTTAGCACGTTTTAGGAACTCCTACAACTTACTGGTATTCATTTGCCCCACTCTCTGTCACAAGCGGGAAAACACATGACTGGACCCTTCCAAAGACCCAGGGTGGACTGCCTACTTTCCACCTCTGGGGTGTGGGGCTACCTTGTTCCCTGTGGCTTTCTCATGTACACTGCGAAGGTCTGGGGACGAGACAGCAAGGCCAGTGACTTAATCCTCATTCTTAGGTTTGTGGGAGTAAGAATTACTGCAGCCACTGGGAGAATTAAAACGTGAGAATTAAAATTACTTTCTGCTGTCTGTCTTCACGGTTTTTAAGTACTTAAAACATGAATCCTCTCACGTTTCTCTATCAGATACCAATTATATTTCACAGCGACATTCTTGAAGTTATCCTATTAAGAATTACAATGCCAACTTAATAGCTTATATTTAATCATTTCAAGACTATTTTATATACAGTTTCTCCCAAGGGCTTTCCAAATAATTTTAAGCTTGTAAGATTTTGGTGAAAGGATACAAAAGAACCGCCCATCACATATCCCTGCTAGTGTGATTCTGTATTTAGAGAATTAATCACATCAGTGACCAACAAATTTGTAAATGTTTACATCCATATCTCTTCTCTGGTCAAGACTGGTCAGCAAAGAGGTTCCGTGTGTATGTTTAACAGAGCAATTACTACAGACACCTTGGTTCACCTTGGTCCTAGCAGTAAAGTCACGGTGTCCCCAATTACTGAAGAGTAGCTCTCTGACAGGTCCTGTTACAAGAATGTGCTCACTATCACCATCTTTCCCTTCTCAGATGAAAATGTGGTACACAACATGGAAACAAACACAAACTTCTCATGTGTCAGGCACCTGCACAAGTAAAGGAGCTCCTACATATCCTTGAATTTGATCTGTAGCTGCTAGTGTTCGCCAACAGGAAGAGGAAGTATTTACCAATATGGAGGTAGATGCTGATCATTGAAGATTTTAGAATTTTCTAAGTCATCACAGAGGTCAACAGTTTTTTGCAAAAGTCATCTCTTTTGTTAGTGTGTATAAAACTAATACAGTGGTGAATCTGATTTAATTCTCTTTCTTCAAAAAATACAACGAATCTAGAAGTCTTTAAATTTCAGGATGGAACACATCATAAACAGAGATAATTTTACCAATAAAATCTGAGAAAACAGTTGAAACTGTTTCCCTTCTACACGGCAAGACTAAAGTCCCTGCCAAGTCTGCTTACTGCTCCATGGCTTGATTATCTAGTTTCTCAATTTTCCTACCCAATTTTTAAGAGTGTTTGATATGAATTTAATGTTGATTACTAAAGAACAGCCATCCAAAACTTCTTCAGGTGATAGGAGTCAAATACTGTTTCATGTATTAATAAGATAATTGGTCTCACATGAGTGCACCAATGAAAAACTGTACTAACACTCACCCATAATTTCCTGGTACCTCCTTGTTGACCTGTCGGGAGTTCTAGGTGAAGGTCTCCTCCACTTGAGTACATTTCTACCACCTAGGATAACAGAACACAAAATCATATTCTCAATGTGAGTAATTTGCCATGACAGAGAAGTCCTAATTTTAGAGAAAATTTTAAAACATATATTTTTAATTTTTTAAAAGATTTTATTTTATTATTTTTATTGGAAAGACGGATATACAGAGAGGAGAGACAGAGAGGAAGATCTTCCATCCGATGATTCACTCCCCAAATGAGCGCAATGGGCCGATGCTATGCCGATCCAAAGCCAGGAGACTCTTCCGGGTCTCCCACGTGGGTGCAGGGTCGCAAAGCTTTGGGCCGTCCTCCACTGCCTTCCTGGGCCACAGGCAGGGAGCTGGATGGGAAGTAGAGCTGCCAGGATTAGACCCGGCGCCCATATGGGATCCCGGGGGTGCAAGGCGAGGACCTTTATCACTGCACCATCACGCCGGGCCCAAAAATTTTAAAATATTGACAGATATGCAGGATAAGTACCATTAAATCCAGCATCTCAGAGGTGTAAGTAATTGCAGTAATTGCATTAAAAGTAACTTTGAAAAGTAAATTTGGGGGCCTGGCGCAATGGCTCAAAGGCTCTATTCTCACCTTATAAATGCCAGGATCACATATGAGTGCTGGTTTAAGTGTGGCTGCTCCACTCCCTGTCCAGCTCCCTGCTTATAGTTTGGGAAATCAGTGGAGCAGGACCAATGCCTTGACATCCTACACCCATGTGGGAGATCTGGAAGAAGCCGCTAGCTTTTTATCAGCTCAGATCATCCATTATGATCATTTGCAGAATGAATCAGCAATGAAAGATTTTCTGTCTCTTCTCTCCATAAATCTGATCTACCTTTCCAATAAAAAAAAAATCACAAAAAAGGGAAACCCAGGACCCAGCGTGATAGTGTAGTGGTTAAAGTTCTCGCCTTGCACGCACCCCGGGATCCCATATGGTTACCAGTTCTAATCCCGGCGGCCCAGCTTCCCATTCAGCTCCCTGCTTGTGGCCTGGGAAAGCAGTTGAGGACAGCCCAAAGCCTTGGGACTCTGCACCTACGTGGGAGACCCAGAAGAGCTCATAGCTCCTGGTTTCAGATTGGCTCAGCTCCATACATTGTGGCCGCTTGGGAAGTGAATCATTGGACGGAATATCTTCCTCTCTGTCTCTCCTTTCTGTATTTCTGTCTTTCCAATAAAAATAAATATTAAAAAAAATAATAACAAAAGGGAAACCCAAATAGCGTTAACTTTTTTCAGACTTGATTACGGAAAGCAATAGACAATTCTTCTTTCAAAGAGCATAATTCACAGACATCATTAAATTTTAAAAACACAAGTTCTATATTTCTTTTTTTAAAAAAAAATATTATTTATTGGATAGGCAGATATACAGTAAAGGAGAGACAGAGAGAAAGACCTTCCATCTGATGGTTCACTCTGCAAATGACTGCAATGGCCAGAGCCTAGCCAATCTGAAGCTAAGATCCAGGTCTTCCACATGGGTGCAGGATCCCAAGGCCTTGAGCCATCCCGTAATGCTTTCCCAGGCCATAAGCAGGGAGCTGGATGGGAAGTGGGGTAGCCAGGATGTGAACTGGCACCCATAAGGGATCCTGTCTGTAAGGCAAGGATTTAACTACTGAGCCATCACAATGAACCCCAAATTCTGTGTTTCTTATAGAGTGTTCCTTTATTTACACATATATAACAAGATTTAGCAGTGGATCTAAAATCTACCCTGTGAAATACTAAAGCTTTTAAACATTATTCCAAGATAAATGCAACCATTTTTAAAAACATCTGTTCATTTTTTCGAAAGGCAGCCTAAGAGAGAGGGTAGGGGAAAACCAGAGGGAGGGAAAGAGAAAGTGAGAGAGATGTTCCACATACTGGTTCATAACCGAAATAGTCATAACAGCCAGCTCTAGGCCAGGCCCAAGTCAGGAACTAGGAACTCCAACTTGGGCTCCCATGTGGGTGGCTGAGTCATCTCCCTATGCCTTTCCAGGCACTTTGGCAGGTGGCTGGATCAGAAGGGGAGCAGGTGCAAACTGCACCACTGATCTGACACAGGATGCTATCATCACTGGCAACAACCTGTCAAGTTACAATGCCAGTCTTTAACAGTTTTAATACAGTAGGAAGTGTTTGGTTTCTACTGGTAGCAAATTCATAGGTACTAACAGCTTTTTGGTTTGTGCTCACGGTCACAATTTTTGAAGAACATTTTTACTGCAGTTTCACTGAAGCATAATAAATAGATAAAATATACAACTTGATGAGTTCTGACATATGTAGGCATGAAGCCAGTTCTGCAATAATGGTGCTATATCTACCAGTTCCCACCCCTCCCCCAAATTTCTTCCTGACTGCTGAAACCATCCTCCCTCTCTGCACCTCCCATTCCCAGGCATCCACTCATGTGTGCACTGTAGATTAGTTTGCAATTTTCACAATTTCACATAAATATAATGTTTAAAATGGTATGTTCTCTTGAGTAATAATTTTGAGATGTGTGACTGTGTATCTATTTATAGTTCACTTCTATTTGATAGCGATAACTGTGGTTTATTACCCAGTCACATGTTGATGGGCACTGGGGCTGTTTCCAGTGTGTGGCCGTTAGAGATGAGGCTGCTACAAACACTGAGTGCAAGCCTTAGTGATGCCTTTTGCTTCCCTTTCTCTGCGGTATCTAGGACCAACTGGCTCATGTACAGGAAACTAACATTTAAAGGCAGGATCCTCAGTTCTTAAAAAATATACATTTAATGAACTTAAATTTGGAATGAACTAAGAAAATGGGAACAAAATTCTCCCTTGTGTAATTACAAAAGATCCTGTAAAAG
Source organism: Ochotona curzoniae (assembly GCF_017591425.1). Taxonomy (NCBI): domain Eukaryota; kingdom Metazoa; phylum Chordata; class Mammalia; order Lagomorpha; family Ochotonidae; genus Ochotona; species Ochotona curzoniae. The sequence goes on from NW_024466599.1 coordinate 68,761,496, forward strand.
GACTAAACAAGAAAAACAGCAACATGTATGTATAAACCTAAAAGGATTTTTTCAGCTTTTTTCATGTTTCCTTCAAGAGAATGTAGTCAGCACAGACTGATGAGCTCAGATTTTATGAGCATTATTACTTGCCTCCTGATTCATTATAGTGCTAAAGTACTAACTACATTAATCACTAATACACAGGGAGTGACTACAGACAACGTTCTGGAAAAAACAGACACACACAAACACACCTCCACTCTTCCCCCAATCATCACTTACTAATTCACTTATTTTTTTCAAAGGATCATGGAAACCAGAACAATGTTTGAAAACGGAAGATTAAAAATCCAATGCTATGGGGCCCGGTGCAGCGGCCTAGTGGCCAAAGTCCTCGCCTTGCACATGCTGATATCCCATATGGTTACCGGTTATAATCCCGGCTCGACTTCCCAGCCAGCTCCCTGCTTGTGGCCTGGGAAAGCAGTAGAGGACGGCCCAAAGCCCCAGTACTCTGCACCCACGTGGGAGACCTGGAAGAAGCTCCTGGCTTGATTGGCTCAGCTCTGGCTATTGTGGCCGCTTGGGGAGTGAATCAGCAGACAGAAGATCTTCCTCTGTCTCTTCTCTCTGTATATCTGACTTTCCAACAAAAAATAAATAAGTATCTCCAAAAAATCTGATACTATTTATCTTAGTATAATTTAGGGGAGGATAAAATTAAAGTCAACAAATTTCTACAAAATGTATTTACTTTGTGTACCCACTTATATGCCTTAAATGTTCAGCAAAGGTTAGAAACTAACCCAAGATGAGTGGTGTTTATTAATGTGGAAGGAACTGAGACTGGCACTCGGCTGTCAACACAGTAACTACTGCCTATATGTAACTGCATACATTTCAATGACTTAAAATGAAATAAAAATTCACTTCCTTAGCCAGCAGTCACAGAGCTAGTTGCCTCAGCATCAAACAAAGCAGATAGAGAACTTTACTGCCCCACAAAGTTGGTTGCATAGAGCCAGATTAAAAGGTAGAGTTCAAGGTAGCACTGTTTCACACAATTTGAAATGTTAACATTTTCTTTCAGCAAGAATGTACCAATATGTTGTGTTGTATAATGAAGAAATCATACATTGTCTTGATTTACTATGTGTGTGTGTGTTTACGAGATGTGAAAGTTAAGATTATAGGGAGACAGAGACTCTTGCATCGAAGGGTTGACTCCCCTACATGGCCAAAATGGCCAGGTCTGGGGAGTCATATGGGATATCCTCGATTTTCCTAGGCCATTGTTGGAGGACTGACTGGAAGGGAAGCACCTAGAACATGATCTGGCCCCAAAATGGAATGCCACTATTGTAGGCTTTACCCATTACACTGCAATACCAGTCACTGTAATTTCTTCATTTAAAGGAAAAGACTAGAGACACGGTATAATACACTACAGCACTCCCAAACTAACAGTGACGTCCTAAATAACCTATAGTAATTCTAACAGGACAACTTGAGTTTTGCATTTGCTTTCCTACTATGCTGGTGAAAAGCTCACTCTGGTAAGCCATGAACTGGAGAGCCCCAGTGAGTAAGCCATTGCCTGGAATGCTGGCATCCCATACAGATGCAGTCTAGCCCAGGTTGCTTCACTTCTGTCCAGCTCCCTGCTAATCTGGCTGAGAACACAGCACAAGAGGACCCAATACGAGCTTGCACTCCTGTACCCACATGGGAGGCCTGGAAGAAGCTCTTGGTTTCTGGTTTTGGATCAGCTCTGATGCAGCCACCGTGGCCATTTGGGGAGTGAACCAGTGAAAGGAAGATTTTTTTCTGTTTCTGTCACTTCCTCCCTCTCTCCGCAACTCTGTCTTTCAAATAAATATATTCACAAAAAAGTTATGTAGAAAAAAGAATTCATGAATTACATTTAAAGAGATAACTGTTTTCTGGAGAAGAGTTTCATAACTCCAAATGTTGTGGAGAAAAGGCAGGAACTGCAAAAAATGGTGGAATGAGTGAGTCAGGCCAGCTACATGGGTCCACTGGAGAGCAGCTCCCAGGTCTGCAGTCTGGAAAACACGTAACACACCATCTACAGCTGTGTGGGCAACCCCCTCTGCGGAGTGGCCACAGTGAGTGTACAAGGTTTGACTTCTTTCTTTAAAAACAGCCAAGTGAAGAAAGCAGTAGAATTTCTGTGTAGATACATAATAAAGTTAACAATGATTGGGAAAATTCACCACTGCCTAAAGCAACAAAAAAGATATAAAATGACAATCTGATGAAGAAGACAGGAGATGTTTTTGTCTTGTCAGCCCCATACAGCATCAGCCCAGTCTAGGGGAGAGACTTCTTTCTGCTTTATCAACTCAAGCCCTGAAAATCTCCCTGTTCTTCATTTCCCATCTCACTGCTTTCAATCATTTATCCTGGGGGTTGTAGCACAGCAAAAACTTCTTTAGTTGCCAAAGTTCTGTGCTTACCACAAAACATTATTTTCCCTCCACCTGTCATTTTAAAGCAACTGTTAAATCCTGCAGTGTTGGTCCCAGACAACTGTAGGACCCCGTGTGTGGCTGCACTGGAAAGCTGCCACATCTTCCATCAGACAACGTCATCTTATTATGGTTGTAACCTGCCAGTGAGACACAGAGTGGGGATTTAAGGAAATCTCTGGATTTCTGAACGCTATGTGAAGGAGAGCAGGAGCTTGGGGAATAGATTTCAAATTCGAAAGTAATTATCAAGAGAAGACCGAGAAAGAGAAGGAACTTGACTTTTAAAATAGAAACTCAGTTTGCATTTAATTATTCGGTATCATCTTTGCCCAAATGTTAATTTCTAGGCTGCCATCATCAGAAATACCACCAAAAAATTATTTGGGGCCAGAAAGAACTCATAGAACAACAACAAACAAAAAACGTGTAACTGAAAACTTTTCTGAAAATAAGGGTAGAGCTGTCCAACTGTAAAACCAGAGAAACCACAGTTGTTTAAAAACGTTCCAAAAAACCCACAATCGAGATTGCTACTACTAAATTAAGACTACAGCAAGCTGCATTAAAGCAATGTTCTTAAAACAGATATACAGGGCCCAGCGCAATGGCACAGTGATAAAGGTCCTCGCCTTGCACGCCCCGGGATCCCGTATGGGCGCCGGTTCTAATCCCGGCACCCTCGCTTCCCATCCAGCTCCCTGCCTGTGGCCCGGGAAAGCAGTCGAGGACGGCCCAAAGCTTTGGGACCCTGCACCCGTGTGGGAGACCCAGAAGAGGCTCCTGGCTTCGGATTGGCTCCAGCCATTGTGGCCGCCTGGGGAGTGAATCATCAGACAGAAAATCTTCCTCTCTGTCTCTCCTCTCCGTATATCTGCCTTTCCAATAAAAATAAATCGTAAAAAAAAAAAAAAACTATACAATTCCATTATTTTAAATAGTCTTGGAAGCTAACAAAACTGAGATTTCATGTTAAGCATTAATCTGTGCCAAAATCAAGTTCATTCTAAGTCACTGTCATGGACTCACCTGTAAAGGCTCGCTGTGAGGATTGTGTATGTTTATTATAGGGGAGAAGCTGCTGTTCACAGGGACCCTGGCCCCCAGGAACGGCCTTAACCGATATGGATTTGGAACTCCAACACCAAATACCTGTTTGAAAGAAGGGGGAAAATGCAGTCTGAGTTGCTTTACAACATTTTTAGAGGTATAGCTTTGTTCTATGGAGACTGATCAATCTGAGACAGAAATAATCGTAATTCCCACCTGGCCCACACTTAAAAAACAAAAACAAAACCACAAGCTTCCTTAGTTGATTGACTACATATTTGTTTTACTAGGAATATGTGCTCTTGGAATGAGTTCTGTAACACCCCCACAGATCTGCATCTGCAAATTTAAGCAATTACAAACAGAAAACATAAAAAAAGATTTGCCTGAACATGTGCAGGCTTTTTTGTTATTAATCCCATAACAAAGCAGTTTAACAACTATTTTCATGACACCTTCCAACTTATTAGGTATTCAAAGCAATTTAAAGATGATTTAAAGTATCTAGGAGATAAGCAGCAGTTATACGCCAACACGATGCCTTTTACATAAAGAACTTGGACATCCTTGGATTTGGGTAGGGTAGGTAAGAACCAATTCCAGGAATACTGAGAGATGACTGTAGGTGAGAAACTAAAATGACAGTTTTCATGAAGTTATGAAACACAAAATAAAATAGGCAGTCAAAACATACCCGGACTGGAACCATCATCAGAAGATGGATTTCTGGCCCAGGTAACCTTTCACATACCGAGCCCAGCCTCAGGTCATTCCAACAACAGAAGCACCTTAGTTGACTCAGCTGACTGAGTCAGATATTCAAATGACTTATATTTACTAAATGTCTCTAATATGTTAAGCATAAGCTTAGACAGTAGTGAACACGATACATAACATACCTATTCTCACATATCTTACATTGTAGCACTGGGAACAGAGTAGAAGACAACCAAAAAGAATAAAGAAAAAAATCTCAGGCTACAAAGTGAATTACAGAACATGTTTGGAAGGCAGTTAGATAGCTAGTGCGTGATCCAGTGGGAAGTGATGGTGGCTGTGAGACAAGCAGTGGCAACGAAAAGGCAAGCTGTGCAGACCTGAGAAATGTAGAAGGAAGGCTTGGTGAAAAACTAGATGAGGAAAAAGAAAAAAGGACAGCTGATGACTGGGGATCACGTGGAAGAACACTCTGATCGCAACTCCGGCCAGACTGGCCACAATCACCCAGTCTGTGAGGAGCTGCCTTTATAGCAAGAGCCATGATCTTCATCCTTGTGATATTCCTATCATCCACTTCCCAAGGGCATTGTTAAATGCATCATTTAGCACCTCACAATTACTGAACCAAGCAGCAAAAATGTACCAAATGCTTTCTAAACAATCTTTAAAGACTTACCAGAAGTAGAACATAGCTCCTTATTGAAACAAAACATTTATGCTGGTATGACACTTACTTTTAAAACACTCAAACTGTTCTGGGAAATGTGGTGAAAATGTCCAAAGCAAGCAAAGTAAATTTTCAAAACGCTGTCATATGGTAAGTCAGAACTGATAACATCTATTCTATTCTTTTAAAAAAGTTTTAATTCCAGTTCTTACCTGGTAAGTAAATACCCCATGATTAGATGTATTAATAAATAAAGTATTTTCTACATTTCCTACTACTCTTGCAAGAAAAACTACATCAAACGATGTATTTCCTCCTGGAAGAATTTTCTGGAAGAAAAAAAAAGCAAAGAAAGTTAAACTGGGCAGCAAACAAAAATCAGATCATATTGACTAAAATTAGCGAAAGCTATCTTAAGCATATTAGAATCATTGCCATAAACTACTCTTTTTCCTTTAGAGGATTTCCTTGAAATAACCAAATTGCTGTAAAATACAAAAAAGCTGTCCTCACAGTGAATGTCTGCAGTCACAGCTCTTTGCCCACTATTAGTCTAAACCCTATCTAACAGATGACTTTTCAGGATTCTATTCACTTAGGCTAGAATGAAGTGCCCAATTAAAAGCTATCCCATCAGTTGAGGGAGGCGCAGAGATGAAGTGCAGCTTTCTATACAGATGTTCTACTGTTACAACGAGCAGCAGCTTCTATTATTCTGAGGAATATGGCAGGTCTCAACCTCTCCACCTATATCAACTTAAAGCAAGAGATGGCAGGGACCTAAGTACATATGCTCAGTTATCCTGTGCAGACTGGGAATGTCACTCTAGGCAGGGAAATACAATTTTATTACAAGCAGACATCAGGGCCAAGGTATGAAATTGGAGACACTGGGACTGCAGCTCTGCCTGTAATAAAGCCTTTAGAAGCTATCAGTCTCTTTCTGCCTCTACGGAAATCTAAACCCTACACAGTTCAAAATACACATCACTCAAGTTCTGGTTTTATCTTGGGGTGAACGAAGCTGGGAAGAGCTTTTTTCCTGCATTACCAACAATAATAAATAGAAAAAAATTTTTTAAATCACATTTTCTTCCTTGAACCCATAATAGATTGGTTATCAACTAGCCCAAAACCCAAGAAAAGACAATACCTCCAGAAGAGATGGGTGTGAGTCCTGGCTCACTCTTGGCATGCAATGGCAAGGAGATGTGGCTACCATGCAAAAGGGAAAAAGACACAGCTAGAATTTTTGCAAATGGCTGAAGGAAGCGTTTGGGCTAGTTGGAGAATACAGAATCCCTACAAGCTGTAGGTATCAGGTGAGATGTACACTGGAGCCAGACATCAAAACAGATTTATACCTGGTAAATTTCCCAAGTAGTTAAAAATTAAATAACATACTTCTAAATAATACACTGCCACTGTTCATATAAGTAGAAACAGAGAAATTATAAACTAATTTGAATCAATTGGAAATGAAAATGCAAATCAAAATTTGTGGACAACAGTTAAAGCAATAGTTAGAGAGACTTTTTGTTGTTATTTTGTGAGAATCAAGACGACAGAACAGGGTAATGACATGCTTAAACAGACAGAGAAACATTAGTCAGGATGAAGCAGGAAACGGGAAAGGATAGACAGATGGCAGAGGGGCCCTGGAGACTGATGGACACAGGAAAGCAGTGAAGACAACACTGTGGTGTTGCAGTGACCAGACACCCCAGTGGCATTCAGCAAGCAGTGATCTGAACTGCACCTACAGCCAGGACTCCACCAGCAACCAGGTGGGAACAAGAGTTACAGGGAACTCAGGAGATAAGCCCAAAGAACTTTCTGTCCTACTGATTTCTTTGATTTGGCCAGGAGCAGAGAGAGCGCAGATCCCAAATGGGTGGTGTGAGAGCAGGGTGGATTTTACAGCTGAGACCTGCAGTAGAGCTGAATCGGACGCCATCTTGTTTAGGAAGACAAGACAAAGCTGGACAGGACTACACATGCACTGAGCTGGGGCGGGGTGCGGAGTACTCATATCTAGCTCAGTGAACAGCAATGACCTGACATCCTACAGGTTTCAACGAAAACGTGTGGGTAGCCCCTAGACCTAATGGCCAGCAGATCACGAATTCCAGGAATGGCACAGAAGGCCCCATTCTGTACACTGTAGCAAAAGCTTTGAGACTGCAGGGATAACAGTGAGCAGTCTGAGCTGGGAGTGAACTCACCGAGATCAGTGCATTGCACTGGTCCCACATCAAAAATAATTCCGGCTTTGGCAACTTTCAACTCAAAATAGGTCCATGTAGCCCTCAAACCTAACAAGCAAGCAGGTTGTGGCAAAATCAGCACCATCAACAACCAAGGTATCCTTAGGAAACCTGGTGTCTCCCTAATCCTGGGAACTGCTCGAACTGGAAGTGGGAGAAAGGTGCTACAAACAACAGGGCAGCCTCAGCATGGGATCACAAGAGGTGGAGAGAGTAGAGCCAGAGCTGGGGCTATGGAGACCATGGTAGAAATCTAACATAAGAGCCGAGATCTGAAACTTGCTGAAGGCAGTGGCACAAGTGACAACAAACAAAGAACCAGGTACCAAAAACAACGAAAAAAATTGAATTGTAAACCTGTGGGTGAGACAGCTTAGAAACCTGCCCCAAGGAGAAGAATCTGCTAACCAGGAGCGCAATGACCAACAGCAAAAGAAGAGACAAAGGGACAATGAGTATTACTGAAGACTCCTATGCAAAGGAGAAAAAGCCTCTGTCAACCTCAGAATTAACTTAAGAATACATCAAGACTAGGGATACAGAGTTCAAAACACTTGTTATAAAGCTTCTTGCCAACAGCAAGAAGCACATGCAAGAATTTAAAGAATCTATCACACAGCAAATTGCAACACTGAAACAAAATCAAGTTGAACTATTGGAAATTAAAGACACATTAGAGCAAATTAAAAATTCACTGGAAAGTCTCAATAATTGAATGAATCAGACAGAAAAAAAGATCTCAGAATGGGAAGCTCTTTCCTGTCACTAGGGAATCAAAATGATGGAAGCAGGGCCCAGCACGATAGTGTAGTGGTTAAGGTCATTGCCTTGGATGTGCCAGGATCCCATATGGGCACCGGTTCTAACCCTGGCAGCTCCACTTCCCAGGCAGCTCCCTGCTTGTGGCCTGGGAAAGCAGTTGAGGACAGCCTAAAGACTTGGGACCCAGCACCTGCGTGGGAGACCTTGTTGCAGCCACGCGGGGAGTGAATCATTGGCTGGAAGATCTTCCTCTCTCCTCCTCTCTTGTACATCTGCCTTTCCAATAAGAATAAATAAATCTTAAAAAAAAAAAAAAAAAAACGCTGGAAGCAGAGCTGAGTTAAACCAAAAAAAAAGTATGCAAGAATGAAAGATACCATTCAAAGGCCAAATATAAGAGTTAATGAGAGTCCCAAAAGATGCAGAAACAGACACTGTATTTACAAATGTATTTATTTAATGAAATAATAAGGGAAAAATTTCCTTATCTAGTGAAAGAATTGGGAAACAATATCCAGGAGGGGCACAGAACTCACAACAGGGTTGACCAAAAGCAATCATCACCAAGACACATGATAATCAAGCTCTCTTCAATAAAATATAAGGAAAAGATCCTTAAATGTGCATGTGAAAAAAAAAAATCAACTGACATGTAAAGGAATGCCAATTAAAATCACAGGAGCCCGCTCACAGGAAACTCTACAGGTAAGAAGAGAATGGAGTGACACATTCCAGATTCTAAACGAAAAAACTGTCGGCCCAGGATAACATGCCCAGCAAAGCTTTCCTTTTTGTTTGAAGATGAAATAAAATTCTTTCACAGTAAAGAAAAGTTAAAAGAATATGACTCTTCCAAACCCACCCTACAAAGGATACTTAAAGATGTTTTCTTGACAGAAAAAAGAATAGTGCCCACCAAAACCAAAGGCATATGTGAAGAACACCCCAGTAAAATTACAAGATTAAATCAATGAACAACCCATTGTTAAAATGACAGGACCAAATTACCATCTACTTATACTAACCCTGAATGTAAACGGCTTAAACTCATCAATCAAACATCATATATTAGACTGGATTAAAAAAACATCCAAACTCATCTATTTGCTGCTTATGGAAGATACATCTAACAAAGATCAATGGAAACGACATCTCATAGACTGTGTTTTTGTTTTTAGTTCCATCACTTCAGAACATTTTTTTTCTTATTAAATTCTTCACTAATAAATAACTTCCTCTTCAAGAAGCTTATTGATTTTCTTGTTCATTTCTTCAGTGACACATCAGCCATGCAGTAGCATATTATTTAAATCATGGCATTGTAAATTTTTTTTCTTCCTGTTGTTGATTTTGTATTGTGGCTTTTCATTTAAGAGGATGTGCAGGAACTGTGTAAGGAAGACTATCTTTTCTAGTGGAATGTTGTTTAACTTCATGGAGATGTCAATTTGTTTTTCTTCCTGTTATTTTGTTTTGTGGCTTTTCATTTGGAGGGATGTATAGTTGACTGTGTAGTGGAGACTGTCATGTCCAGTTGTGAGGATACAGTGCAGTGTGCATCTCCACTTCCAGATCGAGGATGGATTCCCAGTGAAACTGTTGGATGTGTCATCACAATGGGATGTTGGGCATCGCCACTGTCTATGCCCGCATGATGGATTATGTCTGTTTATCATTACTGTTGTAATGATATGGGGGAACTCGGTGGGGAAAGGGATTTGGGGAGGGATTAGAAAAAAAAATCACAGGGCCTATCATGAAATAACAATAAAAAATGAAAGAAAAAATATTTATTTGACAGCCAGAATTTGAGCGAGAAAAACGGCAAGATCTTCCATCTGCTAATGCTGCCAATATGGGTTAAGCTACTGCTTGTGACACCATCATCCCATTCAAGAGCAAGAGTCTTGGCTGCTCTGCTTCTATGCCTATGCCAACCCCTGCTACTGTGTCTAAGAAAGCAGGGCAAGATGAACCCCTATAATCACAAGGGAGACTCGGCTGGGATTCCAAGGCTCCTGACTTCAGCCTGTCACTGGGGTTATCTGAAAAAAGTCAATCAGTGGGTAGATTTCTTTCTCTTCCTATATCTCTCAGATAAATAATTCTCTCAAAAAATTGAAGTCAGAATTGGTATTCTGAAAACATATACACTGTATACTATATGGTCTGTACATTACATAGTGGTGGAAGACAAACAGCCCTAAGTTATAACCTTAATATGTTACTTTTAATTATAATTAGATAATTACAAGAAGTTGTATACAGAAAAAAGAAAAAAAGGCTTTCACACAATCACATTTCCCAAGTCTCCTCTTTATATTTCTACTTTTATTTTTAGGTATTCTTAAGACTAAAAACTTAATGAGAACTGTTAAAATATATTTATGCAACACCTAACCTTTTAAGTAACTCTTCTCTTCTGCATTTCCTATTAATCTAGAACTAACAGCAATGAACAATAAAAAGTTTTGAGTTACAATGTTTTAGTGTCAAAGAAATAAGATCTTAACAGAATATGACAAAGACAAATAGAATAAACAGGCAGAAAGGTTCTGCCTCCTCATTCTTAACATGGAAAACTTGCCATTTTCCCAGTGGTCAATGCAGCCATTTGGGGAGCAAACCAGCAGATGGAAGATCTTTCTCTGCTCTTTGCAAATCTGCCTTTCAAATGAAAATAAAATAAATCTTTTTGTTTTTTAAAGAAATTGGTGCTGGGACAGTCTAGTTTCAGATATGTCAATCAATAGCCTTTAGCGTATGCTGTTTGATCCATTGTCTGTTTTTCTAAAATTAAATTCAGTGTGAATATATCACAATTGGGATATACATTAAAAGTTTTTAGAAGTCTTCTTAAGAATTGCACATACTCCCATATGGCAATCACTGGCTTCCTGAGTGTAGACTGACGGCTTGGGATTGTCTGCATGTATCCAGGGCATTCCACAGCCCAAATGGCCTATTTCCCTCATTTACACTGCTTACTTAGCCCAACAAAAATTTATGTTTGTTACCCTTGGTCTACTGGAAAAAAAAGTGAAAATCCTGACCATTAACTCAAGTGAAAGGTGGAGTGTCCAGAAATAACAAAATTTTGAATTAGTAAAGGTAACAAGTTAAAAATGAAATGTGTAGTACAGGTGTGAGCTATTTTTGAACTGGTTCCATTTTTACTTCACTATTTGGTTTTTCTCACCCAACATGTATGCACAGTGACAGAAAGCTGGGTTCAGTTTATACGCAAATGAAGTTCTGTGCAGATGGTTACTCTCTGTACCGTAACATGATACAGATCACTGAGTAGGCTCACACACCTCCTGGCCCTTGTCACTAACCACGACCATGGCAGACCCTCATGGGGCTCAGCTCTGAATTTGTACACATGGATTTTCCCCCAGAATTATATTATTCAAGACCACTAGCACATTCAAACAGTTGTGAAATTATATTTTAAGGAACAACCAAGAATAATTTCAGGAAAATTTTAAGACATTTTAGAACAGGGATGTCTTCCATGAATATACTACAAACTAAACATTTTGTTACCAATAAGAGACTTATCAATCCTCTTTATAAAATGCTTTTTCAAAAAGCCAAAATAGGACCAATGTAATTGTTTAAGCCTCTGCCTAGGGTGCTGGTTCAAGTCCAAGATCTTCCACTTCTAATCCAACGTACTGCTAATGTGCATGGGAGGGCAGCAAAGGACTGCCCAAGTCCTTTGACCCCTGCACCCACACAGAAAACCCAGAAGAGGTTCCAGACTTCTAGTTTCTGACTGGCTGAGCTCCAGTTATAATGGTCATTTGGGAAGTGACCCAGTAGATGGAAGGTTTTTCTCTGTGTTTCTCCTTCTCTCTGTAAAATTTTCCCTTCAAAGAAAAATATTTTTTTTTCCTTTTTAGAAAAGCCAAAATAATGTATTTTTTAATCTCTAGAAATTGCTGGCTAAGAGCAACATATGACGAAACACAATTTTAGAACAATGGATATAAAAACCTAAACAGGGCCCAGCGCGGTGGCGCAAGTGGTTAAAGGTCCTCGCCTTGCACGCCCGGGATCCCATATGGGCGCTGGTTCTAATCCCGGCAGACCCGCTTCCCTTCCAGCTCCCTGCCTGTGGCCTGGGAAAGCAATTGAGGACGGCCCAAAGCTTTGGGACCCTGCACCCGCGTGGGAGACCCAGAAGAGGCTCCTGGCTTCGGATCGGCATAGTATCGGCCCATTGCGCTCACTTGGGGAGTGAATCATCGGACGGAAGACCTTCCTCTCTGTCTCTCCTCTCTGTATATCCGCCTTTCCAATGAAAAAATAATAAAAATAAATCTTTAAAAAAAAAAATAAAAACCTAAACAATGGGTATAAACCAATACAATGACTAAGTGTTCCCATGTTTTAAAAATGACCTTTTCATTTAGTTATATTGTCAATGAATCAGTAAAAATCCTGGGAAGATGAAATTAAATTCTAGCTATCTGCTTCTTCTGATACTTGTTTTTTTTTATTAATTATTTCAGAAACCTATATGTTAAAATTTAATGCATCCTGTTTAAGCTTCAAATTCATTCAAGATCCAATTATGTTGGTCAGAAAACAGTTCTTTTTTAATAACAAGTTCACATATGACCTATTAAAAGTATAAGCAGAATTTCAGAGGATACTTGTGGTCAGCAGAACCCTCAATGACCCCCCAAAACCTCTGGCTGTAATCTCCGAGACCAGGAACGTGAAGAGGTGGCACAGCCGTAATTATTTACACCACAGTGAAAAAGGACTTGTGCAGGTCTAGCTCAGGTCACCAGTCAGACAGTCCTGAATTAATCACAAGGGAGGCTATCCAGTGACAATGCTTCTTGGAGAAGTAGAGCTTTCTCCACTGGTGGTAGAACCGGGAACCAGAGGGAGAAAAGCTACAAAGGAAAAGGCTGCAGTGCTGCTGCCTTAAAGGGCCATGGGGTCCCAGACAGTGAGCCAGGAGGGAAATGCCAAATACCAACTGCAGCGTTACCGAAGTCTGCCAGCAACTTGAACAAATTTGGAAGTGCATTTCCCCTCAGGGCCTCCAGACACAGACCCCGCCCAGAGAATATCTTAATGACAGAATGGGGGAGCAATGATATACCCAGTTAATAACACACTAGCCAAGACTTACAAAACTATGTACTGCTAAAAAAATATTGGCCTGAGCTGTCAGGTTTGTGGTCATTTATCATACAGCAATAGAAAACTGATATACTGTTGAAAAATTATCTGTTAGAGGAAAAAGACAATCAAATTAATCCATGAATGCTGGATTTTTCAGAGTGCTTCCACACAGCTGATTTGTTGCTTCATGTTGAGGAAAAACAATTTTATTTTAAAGGCAGATGTAACATTCTCTGAAAATGGGATAAACTGAAATCCAGAAGCAGATATAAAATAGTCAGATCATGTTATAATCACAGCAGAATACTTATTTTTAAAAATGTAGACCTTTCAGTTGCAAACTCAATGGAAGTAATTTTTAGTAGATAAACTTACTCTATTTTGAAAAAATGATGCATGAAAATGTGATGTTGTAGCAGATATGGATACTAAAGTGATAGTTTCTTCAGAACTAGGATTATGCAAGTAGACTTTTTCCATTTTTGGCATTCCAACTGGCCTGTAAGAAAAGGAAAATAGTCACAACAGTTTCAAAGATTAATTTTAGTTGAAAATTTCAAACTGCTTAAAAATTAAATAACAAAATAGCCAACTTATCAAAATGTTAATCTATTGATTAGATTGATTTATATTCAAAATTACACACAGAATACAATTAGTCACTGAACAAACATGTACTGAGTGTCAGTTCCATAAAGCATACAGTCCAGTGTAGGAATACAACTGTCAGCTGCTCTTTCTTTCTGTAGCCTACCCTGTCACACTGCTCTTCTCAATTCCACTAATGTACATTCTTTAATGTAGAAACAGAAACAGAGAAGCCCTAAATCTAAGCCCTGATACTATCACATTACCAGAGGAAAACATTAGGGAAACTCTGAAAGAACTTCTTGGAAGAGATTCCAGAAGCACAGGCAGTAAGAATAAAAACAGACAAATGGGATTATATGGAGTTATATGGAATTATATCATACTAAAAAACTTCTGCATTGCAAAGGAAACTAACAACAAAGTCAAGAGGCAACTTATAGAATGGAGGAAACTATCTGCTAACTGTGTAACTGATACAGGGTTAATAGCCAGCATCTAAAGAGCTCAAGAAATAACAAAACAAATAACCCAGTTAAGAAAGGGGTAAAGGACAGGAATAGGCAATTTCAAGAGGATGAAAAACAATGGCCAATAGATTTTTTTTTTTTTTAATATTGAGGATCAGGCCTGGCGCTATAGCATAGTGGTTAAAGTCCTCACCTTGAATGCACCAGGATCCCATATGGTCGCCGGTTCTAATCCCGGCTAATCTGCTTCCCATCCAGCTCCCTGCCTGTAGCCTGGGAAAGCAGTCGAGGACAGCCCAAAGTTTTGGGACCCTGCAACCAAGCGGGAGACCGGGAAAAAGCTCCTGGCTTCAGATTGTCTGAGCTCCAGCCTTTGCGGCTGCTTGGGGGAGTTAACCATTGGACGGAAGATCTTCCTCTCTTTCTTCCTCTCTGTATATCTGACTTTCCAAATAAAAATAAGTACTTTTTTAAAATGCTGAGGATCATTAGCCATCAGAAAAATGCAAATAAAAACCAGAATGAGGTTTTACCTCACGCTACTTGGAATGGCTAGCATACAGAAATCAGAAAATAATCAGTGCTGGTGAGGAGGCAGTGAACCATTGGATGCAAGATATCCTCTCCTCTCCTCCCTTCTTCTGTCCTGCCCTCCTCTCTTCTCTCCTTTCCTTCCCTGCCAACCTCCAGTGGTTATTCAAGTCCTCCTCAGTTTGATTTCATTCAACTTAAACAAATAACTCTTGGTTTTAGTCGATCCAAAGCTTCCACCTGAGTCAAGTTGGTTCCAGGTGAAGACTTTCAAACTTTTGCCAGCTGTTTACCCTGTTTTCTCCCAATCTTCTACATCAATCCAAATCCAACACTTTAATTTTTTGGAAGTCTCAAATTAATAGATATTTGCATCTCACTATTAAAATACCACAAGACATTATCCAGGTCCTCGTTTCTATCGCAGGACAACTTTTAGATCTTATTCGTCAGTCTGTTGAACTGTACATTTTTCAGGGTCATAGATACCATCCCAACATTCTGTGATATCCTTGCTTTAGCTACTGTTGGATGCTGACTCAAAACAGATGATTTTGAAACAAGTTCAATATTATTTCCGTCAAGGACTAGTTCACCTTTCTGGCTTGAGATACTGCACAGGCAACATCTGGTCTCATCCAAACTCTTTGGATGTTCTATTCACCCAATAAAGTTTGAATTCCAACAAAAGACCCATTTTCCTGAATTGGGGACGAGAGCATACACAGACCTCATCTTGTAACAGAGTTCGTTAAATCTCCTTAATCATCTTCTGTCCATGAACACAAGTGCAAACAGCTGCCTGTTCCTTTCTATTTCTGGACCATATGTCAACACGAAGCCTCTTTTCTGTCGTTCCAAGGAGGCTAAGCTCTACACCAAGACGACTGAATTCCCTCTTGCAGGGATCCTCTGGGACCCTTCACAATAACCACATGCCCCTTCAGATTGGTGCCAACATTTGCTGGAATGTCCACAGTGTAGTTTTAGCAAATGGTCTTCACTCTGTGGCAAACAGAGAACGTCTCAATCACACAGCTTTTTTCACAAGATTACCTCTTCACGCAACCATTTTGGTTCATGTTTTCTGAAACTATACATGTTGTGTAACTCAAGTTCAAAGTTTGTGTATAAACTTCAAATTCCACTGTGTCTTGTCTCTCAAGAAGTTTGGTCATGGCCAGAGAAGGTCTCCCCAAGAAGCCGTTAAAGTTATCTGGACAATAAGACGTTGGACTCTATGCTGGGTATGTGCTTGCAATGAAGGAATCTCAACTGAACTTGAACTGTGGTTATGCAGCAAGGTGGCAGAATCCACCATGGAGGGGAAGGATTGTGGGAGGGGCGAGGGAAATCCCAGTGCCTATAAAACTGTATCACATAATACAATGTTATTAACAATAAAATAAAATTTAAAAAAAAAAGAAGTTTGGTCATGGGCCCAGCGTGGTAGCCTAGCGGCTAGAGTCCTCACCTTGAATGTGTCAGGAACCCAAATGGGTATTGGTTCTAACCCTGACAGCCCTGCTTCCCATCCAGCTCCCTGCTTGTGGCCTGGGCAGGCAGTCAAGGATGACCAAAGGCCTTGGGACTCTGCACCCAGAGGGCAGACCCAGAGAAGACTTGGGAGGTGAGTGGGGTGTGGTGGTGGTAGTATGTGTGTGTATGTGTGTAAGTAAAAAAGCCTTAGGACCTAAGACAGCAGCATAAGGACACTCCAAGTAGGTCAACAGGCTTAGCAAATCCAGGTGGCAACACTGAACCAGGCAAGTGCAGGCTGTAGTATAGGTCCAACCAGGGTCTCAAACCATGGTGACAATGCTGCAGCGAGATGTTGTATAAACATAATGCACAAAATAAAGTCTTCTTCCTTGAGCTTCATAGACATATGGGTAGAACACCACACAGAAATTAAAATGTCCTCTTTACACCAGGATTATGTGCTCTTTAAAAAAATATATGCTACTCTGGAGCTAGCGTGGTTGTATATCAGATTAAGCCTCTCAGTGTAGCGCTGGCATCCCACATAGCCACCAGTTCCAGTCCCGGCTTGCCCATGGGCACTCCTACACTAATATGGTATATGGCAGACCTAGAAGAAGCTCCTGCCTCCCAGCTTCAAACCAGCCCAATTCTGGCGACTGTAGCCATTTGGGCAGTGAATAAGCAGGTGGAAGATCTGTTTCTCTCTGTAACTCTGCCTTTCCAACTAAAATAAACTACTCTTCTAAAAAATAGGCTCTTACAGTTCAAACAGACTGTAGACTAACTGATAATCAGTCACTTCTGTATGAACTGATTCTTGATGTTTTGCCTACTGCGAGCTTAAAGCAGTCATCTTAGCTCAGATAAAGAAGGCAGGCCATAAGATAGACAGGTAATTTGATGTTTCTTTCCAAAAGACAAGAGTGAAGATGGTCAGATGTCTCCTTTGGAGTAACAGCCTGGATCACACAGCTTGATCTGCAAACTACTGAGAGGTTGATCATCTTTGCTTTCTCCCTCTCCCTTTCGTCTTTTTAAAACACTTAGCCCCTGGGCCCGGCGCGGTGGCGCAAGTGGTTAAGGTCCTCGACGGGATCCCATATGGGCGCCGGTTCTATCCCAGCAGCCCCACTTCCCATCCAGCTCCCTGCCTGTGGCCCGGGAAGACAGTCGAGGACGGCCCAAAGCCTTGGGACCCTGCACCCACATGGGAGACCCAGAAGAGGTTCCTGGCTTTGGATTGGCATAACATTGGCCGTTGCGCTCACTTGGGGAGTGGATCATCGGATGGAAGATCTTCCTCTCTGTCTCTCCTCTCTGTATATCCACCTTCCCAATAAAAAATAATAAAAATAAATCTTTAAAAAAAAAAAAAGACTTAGCCCCACACAGAGGGACATTTGTTAATACATCTTTTTCTTTTTTTTAGCTCTTTTGTCCCCCCTCCCACATACAGTTACATACATTTTTATTGGATGCTTTTTTTAAAAAGATGTAGTTTTATTTTTAAAAGACAAAGTTACAGAGAGAAGGACAGTCAGAGGAAAAGGTTTTTCTTCATTCCCCAAGTGGCTGTAATTGCTGCAGCTGAGCCAATCTGAAGCCAGAAGTTTCTTCCAGGTTTCCCACGAGTGCACAGGGGCCAAAGAACCTTAGCCATCCTCCACTATCTTCCCAGGCCATAAGCAAGAAGTCAGGCTGTAAGCGGAGCAGCTGGGACACAAACCGGTGCCCATGAGGGATGCTAACACTGAAAGCAGAGTGTTAGCCTACTATCCCAGATGTTAGTTCCATAGCCTTGCCCTTTCTTCTAGGGATCAATGAGCAAAGGCCCTGAGCCACAACTTAAGAGTGTTGCTGAAGGACACTAGAGTAATGCAGACAGAGGGATGGTGTGCCAGCACAGAGCAGACATTCTCTAGTACTGGGCAGTCTACACCACAGCAAGCAGAGAGAGCACCCCTTGGACCTGCTCGCAGCCTTCTCAGGAACATGGGACATGAAACCACATGACTGCTTTCCTAACACACAGGACATTAATTTTCTGTGCTATGTAACAGATAACCTCAAACTTACAGGTTTAAACAACATTCATCTATTATTTTACAATTCTGTAAGGATATCTGTTTAGCATACAGAAACCAAAGTGTCAGCAGACTATGTTGTCATCTGGATTCCAAATTCCTTTTTGAAGTTCATTCAGGCTGCTGGCAAAATTCATACTGGTCTCAGTCTCCAGCTACATGGTCCCTGCATTTCAAAAGTGAGCACAAAGAAACTTCCCTGTATCAAATACTTCTCCTGCTTCAAGTCTTCAGAATTTTTGCCTTGATGGCTATTGCCAGATTTAAGATTCATGGATTAGGTCTAGTCCACCCAGATCAACTGTCTATCTTAAAGACTACCTGATATGGGACCCTAATTTCAAGTTCAAAATCCATTCCATCCATATCTAGATTAAATTCTGACTAATTGAGAGCTATGTATAGACCCACCAGGAGGTCAGAAATCGTGCCCATGTGACTGGCTGGAAAGGTAAAATTTTAAAATAAAACAAAGATGTTCAGACACCACCTAGTGATGGTCCTGCTTGTTTCCATTATCGGCTGCTCCAAAGACAGGAGGGCCAAAGGGGACAGTGTGAAGTATTTATAGATAAAGCAAGTTGAAGCAAGGGAACAGCTGTTCTCTTTGCTGCAGCAGCAAAACTACTGACTGTCTATATTTTAGAACAGTCTGAGGCCCAAAAGAATTAGGAAGAAGCAGCTATGAATTAGAGACTAGCTTGGAAAGTAAGCTGCAATTTTGTGGTCAATGGCAAGTTTCCTATATCACAGAAAGATGACACTGCAATGCCAGGAAACAGCTGAAGAAATGGCTTAGACAAACCTTATGAATGACAGTGACACAGCACTCTGTTAAACACAGCTTTTGGAAGGAAGTTGAGCCAAATCAATACGCAGTACTTTGTACTACTCAATTATCACAAAAATCCTACCATCCTCTCAAACACATTCTAGACCACAGGCAGAGTTGAAGTGTTGGTGGAAAAACTGCTCAAAGATTATTAGAAACTAAAAATAGAAACTGAAAAAGCTAAGAGGTCTTCCTTTTAAAAATAGAGAGCCTACTTATTTTCTCAAAATATCAAAGGATCACTAGGGAGAGATGCCAAAATCATTTTCATAATAAAGACATTTACTCTCAGTGACAGTACCAATGTTGACTTTTTTAAACCATAAAGTAATCATTTGGAACTTTAAGTATGAAACTAAGACTTTCTATACTTACTAATTACATAAATGAAAGAATTCAGTAGACCAAGTTTCCACTCAAAGCACCTTTTACTGTGCCCAACGTATGTTTGTAAACAGAGGTTGTTATGGAAACAGCAAAGCAATTAATAACAGTTAACTGCATGGAAATAAATCATCAGGGATGGTGGAAGGGTGAGGACATAGCACAGCCCAGATTATCCCAGTGGACTGCTAACAGAGAAGGGGAAAAACAGAAAAGAAGGAAAGGATCTGGGGGAAGAGGCAGACAATAGAATAAAGGTAGAATTAAAACATAAGCTTAAATCTGAAGGATGAAAGCAAAGCTCTCCTGAAGAGAGATAACTGCTTGACTGTGAACTCAGTTCCAGAGGGCAGCAGGGATGATCAGAGTTGTTAGGAGGTCAAGAAAGCAAGTGAGGGAATCCTACTAAAAGGACTTACTGTGCATCCTTACTGAAAGGACTGAAACCTGTAGAGCAGGCCATGAATGGAAAACACCCTGATTCCAGTTTCTATATTTGACTGCTGACAGTTCTCAAGCCCCAGTAGTGCCCCTTCACCCGAGTAAGTCAACAGAAGCCCCTGCGCTTGCTTTTTGCAAACATCCCTGTTCAACCCTTAATCACACTAAAAGCCAAACTAGTCTCCTTTCCCTGCTCTCTGGAACCATTTTTCAGACCTACTTGGAGGCCTGCCAAGGTCTCTCTAGATAGTTTCAATACATGGGCACAGATGGTCCCTGGCTTTCAACAGTATGACTCATGCCAATGTGAAAGTGATATGCATTCAATAGGAACCATATTTCCAACGCTGAATTTGGATTTTCTCCCAGCTAGCAACATGTGGTACAATTCTCTCCAGTGATGCTGGGCAGCGGCTGTTTCTAGTCAGCCCTACAATCCCAATGATAAGCAACATATACCAAAGTCCTCCGTGTGGCCAGAGTTCTTTGGCTACAGGTACTCCTACTTAGCATATTACATTGATATCAACATTTCATTATGAATCTTGCACTGTGCTACACAATTTTGTAACAGTTGTGTTCTGAGCATGTTTAATGCATGCTAGGTTAAACTATGAGGTTCAGTGCATTATATGCATTTGGACCTATTTTCATCTTACAATGGATTTATCAGGATATAACCCTGCTGCAGGCTCTTGCTGTGTGTGCACATCTGACATTGCTGAGTCTTGTCAATCAAATGGAATTTTGAATGCAGACCTGTTCCACCTCCGTGAAAATGGAAGCAGAGCAGGAGGTAGTTTCTACCTCTGCAACGCGGACTAGGGAAGGCCTGCTGTGTGCAGGAGGGCTACACTCCAGAGTACTAGTTATGAGTCACATCAGGCCAAGGAGACTATTGTGGATTTCAACTGGAGTAGCTGCCCACCATGGTTTCTCTATCCTCCAGATGAAACCAAGGTAAACATAAAGATGACAGCTGAAAAAAACACCCATGCCAGACACCTTCTGTTTACCCTTGATGGGGAAGACACTTGACAAGCCAGGGTGACTGCTTTTCTATTTGACACTTCACAAACTAATAAAAAAGCAGCTAGTGTTTCCAATGGAGGGAGATTATAGAATGCAACAACAGCCAGCAATTTCTTCCCACCACTTCAGGAAGAAGCAATTGGGAGTGACAGAATATGTCAACAGAGCAAGGCAGAGAGTGATAACAGAATAAGAGTAGGTCCAATGGCATCAGATTATAGGGACCCTGCTGTCTCCACATGTTCACTGAACTTCTGATCGTTTTTAGAGATCTGTGGTCCTAAGTATTGCTTCTGATGCATTTCCACTTTTGCCTTAAGTAGCTTTGGTTAGATTTCTATCACTTTCAACTATCAAGTACAACTATAGCAATGACTAGAGGAATTTAAGGCAGCTTGTAATTTCTGTTTATTTTCTTACAATATGCATAATGGTACTGCAGCTATGTATTATTATGTCTTTAGGTATAGAAATGTCTAAGAATTAGGAATGAGGAAATGACATGGTATCAAGGCATGCTAATCCTCCACCCACAGCTCTTGGATCCTGGCTGCTCCACTTCCCATCCAGCTCCCTGCTAAAAGCCTGGGAAAGCAGTAAAGAATGGTTCAAGGCTTTAGACTCCTGCACCTGAATGGGAAACCCAGAAAAAGCTCCTGGCTCCCAGCTTCAGACTGGCTCAGCTCTGGCAGCTGCAGTCATTTGGGGAGTGATCCAGTGGATCTGTACTTTAGGGCCAGCATCTATGCAGCTCTTAAGATATTGCTTGGGATATATGCATTCCATGTTTAAAAATGCAGACAAGTGGTAGCAGTTTAGAGTAGAACTGATTAAGGTCTAAAATAAGAGTGAACATGAAAAACTGATACAGTCCTTCTAGGAAGGAACTCTGAAGGGCAAAGGAATGAGCATGCGTTAAGGGAAAAGCAGCAGCTCACAGGCATCTGGACTTGTGACAGTGTGGAGCAATTCACAGAACCTGGAATACACACTCTCTAGGGGGTATGCTCAGTTTAAGGTGGTATTGGAAATACAAGCTGAGCGATCAAGAGGTGGCAAGGACTAGGAAATTACAGACACTCACCAAGGGCATGGACAGGGTGACCCAGTAAGAAAGTACAGAGTTAGTTAAAATGGGCTAAGGAGAGAAGTGGCCATAATTAATGTTTCTTGTGCCTGTGCCTCATGAAGAACAGCTTCAGACATAGGAGGAAAACATGACCGTATTCCCTGGGTAGAGGGCAAAAAGGACCTGCAGGGGAAGGGGTTTGTGTAGTATCACGTTCCACAAGATCAAGAGAGCTAGACTGGGAAGTGTCACTCAACAAAAAGACCTTAGGAGAAATAGCTTCAAAGCTGATTAACTCATCAGTACAACAATATTATCAAAGCTGGTTAACTCATCAGTACAACAATATTATCAAGGATCTGGGTACATTCTTGAACTGTGTTAGACAAAGCAGCCTGGCTCTACCTTCAGATGAGCACCATCACTGACTGCCAGAGGGCTGCCACAGACCCACAGGGAACTCATGCACATGATACCTGGCACAAAAGAGCAGCATTTCCTTCCTGCGTATTTTGAATGGAAAAAAATTCTCCCTGGAAGTCCCTCAGAAGATCTATGCTCATTATTTGATAGAAGAGGGTAGTCACACCCACCCTTGACCTCATTACAAACAGAAATAATAGTATTATTCCTTCTGGTTGAGGTGCATCCGTATTAACTTCTGGGTTAGGGGACTGCATTGCTTTTCCTGAAGGCTGGGGAACTGAAAAAACTTAGGGACGGGTGGGGTGGCAGATGTTCAATAAGTAATAGACATGAAGAAGGGCCTTTGTATATTATGACATTCTAATTTAACTTCTCCCCAACTTAATAACATCTATTTAAGAAAAACCAGGGGATTTTAGAAGTCATTGTAGGAAAAAATTCTCATCAACTAACAAGTTATATATTCCTGAGAATGAAAAAAGTAAGCAGGCAACGGCTTGAAAAGTGATCCTTAAAATATCCCTGATGTCTTTCAGCAGTTACTTCCTGAAATCATGGCTAACTTAATTTTGTCTTGAAAATGTATAATTTTGCTTAAAGCTACTTTAAAATTCATAAAGGAACATTATAGGAAGGTGTTATGCCTACCACACTTAAGATGCCCATGCTGCCTGACACCCGAGTCCAGCATCCTACTAATGAAGACCCAAGGAACCAGATGATGATGACTCAATTATTGGGTTCTTGCCAACTGTGCTCCTGGATTATGCTCCCAGCCTTACCTGGGCCCTGGCCAAGCCCCAAGCACTGCGCATTTAGGGAATGAACCAGGGGATACAGATCAAATATACAAAAAATTTAAAGAATCCTTAGCTTTAAAATCACTAAGCCAACTTATTAATCACATCCCCTCCTATTTTTTAGAGTCAAAAAGTTAAACTTAGGAAGTTCTTTGTTTACATCTATATGGTGGCTTTGTGATATCAATACTACTAACAGCTTGGACTACAGCTCCTGGAGTTCCTTCCCAGTGTGCTTCTGGTCAGGGTAAGTTCCAAGTGATATTCTCTCCTGAGGGTTGGCAGATGGAAGGTAGGCAGCAGTTATTTTGTAATGTACACACATCTTCTCCCATTCTATTCAGTTACACACTAAACTAGGTGCTGCTAACAGGAATTTTGCATCTATGATGTTCCTAACCAGTTGACTTTAAATTTATCAAAAGCAAGGTTAGTCCAGAAGGGCCTCTCCTAATCTCTTGGAAGCCCTTTCAAAAAGAGCTTAACCTTGTTTGAACAGACAGACTCCAATGGCAGCTGTACCCACAACTGCTTTCCCTTCCTAAGCATATTCCTGGAACACTTTCCCGGGGACAATGAGCGGCTTCCAGCCTACCCATTATCATTCCTTTCTGATTGTGTTCCCTGTGGGGTTTGACCCTGTTCAACCAGCTCCCACAATTATCTAAACCAACTCCTCATGATAAACCCACACAAGTAAACATACAGGTACACAAATGTTCAATCTGACTGAATTCCAATATACATGTGTTCACACTGTGCCTCACCTACTGCTACAGATTCACTTTTACAACACAAAGACTGAACACTGCAGAAGAATTTTAAATGAAGATCAAACAATATCCTTGTTAATTTGGGCTAAAACAAAATACCACGCACTGGGTTGCTTAGTGAGCAACAGAGATTTATTTCTCAACAGCTCTGGATGGTGGGAAGTCAGATCAGGGCGCCAATATGCTTGGGTTCATACACAGTGCCTCTTTACTGTGTCCTCACATGATGGAAGGCTCTAAACAGTTTTTTTCTTAAGAGAACAAATCCCATTCATGGGAGTTCCATGCCAATGCCCTAATTATCTTCCAAAGACCCTACCTCCTAACCCATCACATTGGAGAAAATGCTTCGAACAAATGAATTTTAGGGAGACACAGACCTTTAAGACAATAGCAAATGTTTTTCTTTTTTCTTCATTTTCACTACTCATACTTAGAACAGCACTACGGGTTTGGTGCTTTGGGAAATACTTTTATGGAAGCACTGTATTCCTTTCTTGTGCTTCAAATAACTATTTTCACTATATCACCTAATCCTGATTTATACACTGGCTTGGTGTTGCCCTGACCAGCTGCACATAATCAGCAAGTCTTATATTTGCTCATGAGAGTTCAGGATTTTTATGACTAGCATCAGCCTAGAGATGACATCCTATTTATTTCCTTTATTTGTTATCACTTGTGATTTGTTAACACACACATATACAAACCAAAAAAAAAAAAAAAATCACCAGATTAGCCAAGGACTTAAGTATTCTGGGCCTGCTGCAATGGCTTAGTAGCTAAAATCTTTGTCTTGCAAGTGCCAAGATCCCATATGGGCACCGGTTCGTGTCCCAGCTGCTGCTAGTAGCCTGGGAAAGCAGTGGAGGCCCAATGCCTGGGGAACCCGTGCCCACATGGGAAACCTGGCAGAAGCTCCTGCTACTTGCGGAGTTAACCAGTGGACAAATGATCTTTCTGTCGCTCCTTCTCTTTGTAAATCTGCCTTTCCAATCAAAATAAATAAATCTTTAAAAAAGAAAACCTGAAATGTTGTGAAAACCTTCACTGAGACTTTGTTCTGAAGAAACAATCACGGTTGTGTTTAAATCATTGATTTTAGCACTGATCACAAGAGCAAAGGTTTAGAACACCTAAAAACAATAAATGAATTGAACACAATGGTTTAATTTTTTGTTCTTTAAAACTGTAAAATAATGTAGCAGAAAATTCTATTGACTCCTAAAAAGTATGCACAGTATACTACACTTAAAAAGCAGGCTACAAAAATAATATGTTCAGGGAAAAAGTAGCTGTGTTTTTGTAACTCAGTAAAATATAAATGCATCCTAAAATGACAATCTCTCATTTAACATTTCTAAGTTGTTGGATTAATGGTAAATTTTTTACTTTATTCTCTCCTGTTAAACAATCTGAGTTTAATATTGTAATGCAGGCCAAATTCCAGTAGCTTTTATAGTGAATGTTTAAAATTAGTGGCTTAGAATAGGAATTCCTCACTAGCTCTTGAGGATGCCAAACAGATTCTGAGTGAAGAGATGGTCGATAAAACCCCTGAACCTGGTCACAGTGCTGGGGCCTAGCAGCCAAGGTCCTCGCCTTGCATACGCCAGGATCCCACATGGGTGCTGGTTCTAATCCCGGCAGCTCTACTTCCCAGCCAGCTCCCTGCACCTGTGTAGGAGACCTGGAAGAGGTTCCTGGCTCCTGGTTTCAGATTGACACAGCTCCAGCCATTGCGGCCACTTGGGGAGTAAATCATTGGACGGAAGATCTTTCTTTCTGTCTCTCCTCCTTTCTGTATATCTGACTTTGCAATAAAAATAAATCTTTAAAAACAAGACAAAAAAACAACAAAAAACCCTGAACCTACAAATAAAACTACATAGATAGCTTTCTCTCTCTCCCGTGTGTGTGTACGCACACATGTGTGCCTGAATGGGAAGAAGAAAGGGAAAGATTCACCATTTTCATCGATTTCTACAGAGATTCATGATGCAGACAAGACTAAAATAATCAATACTGAAGTCTCGTCCTTATTCCAATTGCTTTCACGTAAGGAACAGAGCATTACTCAATAAACTGCAGGACAGAATTTGCAACAGGAATGTTCAGTCTCAATTCATGTATTTTATATATGTGAAAGCTCCTGCATCTCAAAACAAAACTTGCAAAACTCCCTCAAAAAAGAAACGACAAATATTGGGATATAATTTCTGAAACAATCCCTGGAAAATAATTTCTGCTAAGTCTTCCGGAGTTAGGATAATACTTTACATGAACGTTTTGATACTGTGCTCTTATCTCCTCCCTTCTACCCTCATGCATCCTGAGAAAATGTCAAGACATTATTCAATGCCATTGTCTGGGAATGGAATTATCAATCTTTATCTTTTAATATATATATATTCATTTATTTTCATCTACTAGAAAGGCAGACTGACAGTGAGTGAGGGAGAGATACATCTCTCAACCACTGGCTCAACTCCATTCTCCCCAAATGTGCCAGGGCTGAGCCAGGTGAGACCAGGAGCCCAGAACTCCATCTAGATCTACAAATTGAGTGGCAAGGGCCCCAACACTTGAGCCATCATCTGTTTCCCATGATGCATGACCAGCAAGCTGAATCAGAAGCACAGCAGTCAAGATTTGGGTCCCCAAAGCTGTGGCTTAATCAGCTTTACCACAATATCCAGCAAGCATCAGTCTATATTCTGGGATAAAAACACATACTGAAAGAGAACTTTGCTAGAGAGAAGTGTCATTCCTATTTTTAAAACAATGAACTCTTTGGTAAATATCAAATACATGCCACGCTTCATTAAAGATTTTGCATTTAAAAAGACACCAAGACTGAATTAGGAATTCTGCTTTACATCCCTTGGAATCTTAACATTATACTGGTATCAGTCAGTTTTGTGCTGCTATGACAGAATACTACAGACTGGGTAACTTATAAACAATAAAACTGTTTCTTCCCAGATCCAAAAGAGGGAAGACCAGGATCAGGATGTCGCATCAGGGCCTTCTTGCTGTGTCAAAACATGGCAGTGGATATCATGTGGGAGAGATGGCTGCATTAATCTACTTATGAAGGCAGGGTCTTTATAAACTAATTACCTCTTACAAGGCACCAGCTTTCAACACTGTGTCACGGAAGATTAAGTTTCTAACACAGAAATGCGGTGGATTCCTATCCAGGCCTGGGCTACCTTTGGCCTCTGGGCTGCAGGTGGTGGTGCAAGACATGGCAGCTTTGGGTGAGGGTAACGTGGGAGGTCGGGGATCTCCAACCCTGCATCCTGGGTGGCAACTCTGAGCCTACAATGCACCGAGAAGCTGAACTAGCTGCATGGGCCACTGAGCCTGAGTCAGGGGACCCTGTGCAGCTCCCTGGAGCCTGAGGATGGCAAGGACCTGAAGGACATCTCTGCCACTCACTAACAGCAAAGGAGTGCTATGCTATCAGGTAGCTTTGGATATATCACCTCTTCCTAAGTGTCGCAGATGGCGACACGCCAGGGATCAGGTCTGTCAGCTGCAAGGTGCAAGCTTTCCTATTCAGGATGCTGGGATTGTCAGGTAGCTTGGCTTTGTGGACATGCTTGAATAATATGACTGTGAAAACATGACAGCTGAAGACAATTGCCACACTTTTTCATCCTCCACTGACACTTTATAAACCAATACTGGTGACAGTGCCCCAAGGTCTACCAAGGGACATCAGAGATGCACTCAATTCCAGGCAAGAAATACAGAAGACTGTCCATAACTTGGAAAGTGGACTAGATGAGAGCAGATATCCACTGGGGCTGGCACAGTGGCACAAATGAAGCTGCTGCCTGTGATGGTAGCATCCTTTACGTGAGCACTGCTTCAATTTCTGGCTATTCTGCTTCTGAAATTGTTCCCTGCTAATGAGCCTGGAAAAGAAGCAGAAGATGTCCCGAGTGCTTGGGCCCTGCCACTACATGAGAGACCTGTATGGATTTTGGCTGGCCCAGCCTGGCCATTGTGGCCACTTAGAAAGTAAACCAGCATATGAAAGATCTTCTATCTCAATCTCTTCCTTTCAAGTAAATAAATACATCTTTATAAAACACACACATAAACATAGACAAAAGTGCAGGAGAAGTATGTGCAAAATACTCAAATAATTAATAAAGACTCATAACCAATCAATAGGAAACTATAATTGAAAACTTCTAACTTACTGTTCATGGAAATCCAGCATTGGTGGCTCAAATCGTATGGGCCTACAGTTCCCACGGTACAAAGATATACTGAAAGTAAAAAGAAAATAGTGTAAGATGCAATTCTTCAAAATGAATATTTTCTCAAACTGCATCACCTGACAATTATTAGGAGAAAGTACTTTCAAGAAAAATAGGGTCCAAAGTTGCACTGGGAATGTGACTTTCATTTTTCTAGTAAAGGAAACCAAAGAATGCTGGGTCTTTAAAAATGAAAATATAAAAAGGAAGCACTTCTCCTATTTAAAGGTATATGAAAATAGGGAACACTCAATCTTCATTTGGTTAGTAAAATTGGTAACAATATACTTCAATATGTTCCCTTAGGTTTTTTGATATATGATGATCAAATTACAATTTGAATACAACACATACCTGGCAGACAACACATAAAGACCATTACAATCACATTGCAATTAGAATGGCAAAGTATCAAAAAAACCCACAAAAATTATAAATTGTTGGCATATAAATTTCCAAGCAATGAAGTATCTGTTTAACCTAAAAATGTGGGATACAATGATCTAGGATGCCTTGGTCAGAATATTTGACTATCACTTGTAACTATCCCACTTGATACCAGAACCTTTCCATACAACAAATTTCTGAATAGCAAATCTCAGACATCATTATTACCTAATACTGATGTGAAATATAAATGACCTTTTGGAGAGAGTGTGTTCACATACTTAAAAGGTAGCTGTTTATATAATGAGAAGGTCAAGCATTCAATCAGCCACTGAAGTTTTAAAATAGTACATTTTGATCTATTTTAAGAAATGATGTTATAGCACAGCCCATTTTGTACTCTACTTTATTTCCATCACCACTGCAACTTAGAGGAACACACTTCCAAATAATACAGTAACTTCATTCAGAAGACAAAGGAAATAGGTAAGGACATCCACAAAATACAGAAAATCTCGTTTTAGATCAATTCTGTAAAGAGGAGTAAGTCTGAGTAGTAGAATAACTCAGCTGAAAGAATAAAACCCAAACAAGCTTGTAGCTCTTATCAATCCAGAGTATGTGGTGCTGAAACACCTTTACCCATAACTAAACAGAAGAAGTGACACACACACAAAGAAGAAAACACCAAATTTAAAGTTACATTTGACTAAAGCATGAAACTAGAGAAGACAACAATTTGGCAAAGCGGCTGCCACCTACAGCTAATACAGAATCTCTGCCTTCCTGCTTTCTACCTTGTGTAGATACGAACATGGTTCTTCTAAAACATGATGCTGTTCAGCTCACCAGTTTTAATAGTATACAAACTAAACTTAAAATCTTATTCAAACCAAGAACAAAAATGTGGAAGGATTACAGAGTTTGTGGGAAAGTGTGATTAAAAGGGAGTTCACTGTGGTGCAGAAAACCTTGAAATTCTATAGTTTCCTCATAATATGCATCTTCCATGAACTTTCTGAAGACTCCTCATTTCATGGACTTCAAACTATTTGCACCACATTGAATTTACCTTTTAATTCCCATGAACTAACCACATAACAATTATTATTAATTCACATACATGAACATGGATTGCATCATATCCTGAAGATATAAATACAAAAAAGACTAACATACAGCATTTTTCTTTTATCAGAATAGAAATTTTACTCCACAAGTTCTAACAGAAATGTCTAAAGTGACCATGTAGGGTAAAGAAGTGCACATTCATTCAAACCAAATGTCCTGGACACAGGCTGTGTGCCAGCCACTGGTCTGGTGGCTGGAACTACACATAGCAAAGTGCCTGTTTTCACGGCAGGACCATCCCAGCGGGGAGGACAAAAGTAGGATCTAATAGGTGATGGTATGTGACGTGATTAGAACAGAGACGGCCTCTCTCAGGAGGGATGCTGCAGCTGAGACAAAACTGGGACAATCAAGTAGGAATGGACTTGGCAAGCTGAGAGATAAAGAGGCTGAGAGGGCGGGGGAGGGGAGGGTTGGGTTGGGTTGGGTGTGAGGTCAAAGCTAACAGGGCCAAATCTCCTTGTAGGAGTTAACACGTTAACAAAAACCTCTACAATTTTAAGCAAGGAAGTAACAGGATCAGATGCATTTAAGAATGTCAATCCTAGCTTCTATGAAGAACAGTTTGCAAGAGCAGAGCAGAATCAGACAGCTCATGCAGTGGTTTAAGCAGTAGAAGAGACTGCGAGGGAGAATGGTGAGGAGTGGCTGCTTTCTGACTATATCTGGAAGCTACAGAGAACAGGTAATGCAGAAGGAATGATTTGGAACACTGAGAAAAGACAGGAGCCAGGCCTTAGTCTAAGATTTTAATTGGATATTCAGTTGTGACATGGGGGGAATGGGATGCATGCAGGGAAAGATAGATGGGACAATGTGCAACAGTTCTATATTAGACATTTAAAATTAACATACTTTCTAGATGGGGATATCAAGTAAGTAGCTACTGATTTGGGGTTCAGTCACTCTGGTAAGTCTAATTCTTTTAAGATGGTCCACTATTGCCACAGACACTGCCAAATGGAACACCATCTGGGATGCTCACTGTGGAACACCAGCTGCAGGTTGCACAACTTCTTCCTTTCAACTACTTTGAATTTATTTTATTTTTTTATGCCTTGTGCTAAGCATTCCTATAAAATGCTCCACAGGAAGTGGCACCAGTAACTGTTACTCTGATATGAAGGATATTAATTCAGAAAAGATGATTCCCTCATAAAAAATGCATATTTTCAAAATATCAGTAAATCTTTATCTAATAAAAGTTTAAAATTTGAGCAGATCAATACAAGCTGACAGAGGTAGGAACTAGTCTCAACAAAACTAGAAATGCTGTTACAAACCAGTCAGGTATGCAGAGATTATGGAAATGGCTGCTGCCACATTTAGAAAGGGTGTGACACCAGTTAGTAATATTGTAACAGAAAGCAAATGTTTGCAAATACATGGTACTGAAAAATAAATTGAGGAAGAAACAATATGAAGAACGGTACCCATTTTGCCAATTTCAAAGCAACAGGTTTGAATTCAACTATAATGCAGGCTTCCCTGCTTTCTGTAGTGACTCTGTATGTTCTGGAGTCACAAAACAGTTGTAAAATTTTCACTAAAGGAGTCATTATTTATTTGGTGAAATCTTGTGAGAATCAGTCTATGCTGTGTGGTGAACTGAAGGTGAAAGTTAGGCAGGTAAGTGCCAAATCATGCAAGACTTTCTTGGCGCTATGGAAGTTTGTGCAAGCTAGTAAACTGAAAAGGTTTTATTTCTATGGTCCAGTTAGTACCTAAGTAACGGGTATTTTGGTCAGTTTTCTTTAAAGAATAGTTTGGAGGGCTGGTACAATGGCTCAACAGGCTAATACTCTACTTTAAAGCCTCAGCATCCTATATGGCACGAGTTTGTGTCCCAGCTGCTCCAATTCCAATCCAGCTCTCTGCTTATGGCCTGGGAAAGCGGCAGATGACGGCCCAAGTCCTTGGGACCTGCACCTATGTAGGAGACCAGGGGATATCCTTGGTTTTGCACTGGCTCAGCTCTAGCTGCTGTAGCCAAATATAATTTATATACATCACATGGTTTATAGCCATAACCACCCTCCTCCTTCCTATCCAACCTGGGGTCTCTGATGTTTGTTTCTTCCCTTATGTAAGACATTAAGCACAACATTGAAGACAGAATAGGCATTCATGTCATTTTCCTAGTCTTAGACAGCATTCAATCTTCTGTCGACAAGTGTTATGTTACTCATCACATTTCTACATTGTGCCCTTTATCAAGCTGGCAAAATTCTTTTCTGTTCATACTTTGTTACCTATACATTTTAAATTATGAATATTGAATTTTATCATACGTCTTTTTTACATCTACTCACAATTTTATGTAAGGATTTTTACCAAAGAAAAAGTATACTGGGTCCAGCACTGTTGCATAGCACATTAAGCCTTCACTTATGGCACCGTATCCCATGTGGACACCAGTTTGAGCCCCAGCTTCTGATCCATCTCCTTGCTCATGAACCTGGGAGGGCAGTAAGAATGGCCCAAGTGTTTGGGTCCTTGCATCCTTGTGGCAGACCCAGAGGAGCCTCTGAGCTCCCAGATTCAGACTAGCCCAGTTCTGGCTGTGGTCATTCGAACAGCAAACCAGTGAACAAAACATGTCTTTCTCTTTCTCTCTCTACTTCTCTCTGTAACTCTGCCTTTCAAACAAAAACTCAATCTTTAAAGAAAAAAATCTTGCTGATTGATTTTCAAATGCTAGTCTTATTTTACAAACCCTCTCTTGGTTATGATTATTATCCTTCATATATTTTTAATTTTCTATTTTGCTAAGGATTTCTGGACAGATGCTCATGAGAGATAGTTTCCAGCTTTCTTGTAATGCTTGCAATATCTTCTCATGAAATCCAAGGATATCACCCTCTTTTCTTGCCTTTTTTTGTGTGTGTACAATTACTATCTTTCTGTATTAAATGTTAAGCATCTGATAGAACTTGCCAGGATATAAATAACAAAGCTGACCCCATTCATAAGTAGGAAAAAAATAATTTAAGACTACACTGTGACAGAATTTCTTACCTACCAGACTGACCAAAGTTCAGAAGCATTGCTCATTCTGTTGGAAAAGCTGTGGGGAACAGTCATTTTTATTAATTGATCGAAGGTATGCAAATTGGCATAATCATTTTGAAGAATAATTTGTAACAACTAACAAAATCCGATACACATTTACTTTTGAGTCTCTATTTCTACTTCTAGGGATTTATACTAAAAGAGCACTATCTATCTAACCCACCTATTTGTTTGATAAATAAAAATTATACATACACATGGTGAAAAACATACTTTAATATATATATGTACACACACCCCATAATACAGCTGAATCTGGCTAATTTATTCATTACATCACAAATAATCATTTATAATGCTGAGAACATTTAAAATATAGGCAACTGTCAAGTCTACAATATATTGTTATTAATTAGTTATCATGTCTATAAAATAAATCTGTTGAACTCATTCTTCCTAAGTAAATGAAATTTTGGGGTCTGTGACTAACATCTCCTCAACCCAGATATGCTCATCCCATCACTGCTAACTCCAATTCTGCCCTTTGTTCTGACGGGTTCAAGTTTTTGCAGCTAAGTAAGAGTACTGGGTATTATTAATCTTTTTGTGTGAGACTCACTTCAAGTCCACACAGGATCCATAACATTTGCCTACACAAATTATAGGACCTCCTTTTAAAACTGCAGAGTATTCCATTGTACATACATCGCAAATTGTCTTCACCTTTGTCCACAGAGGGGATACCTGGTTGATTCCACACTCTGGCTATAATAAAAATGCTGCCGTGGAAGTACATATATCTCTTGGACCCAGTGGTTTCATATCTTTTTGGGATATATTCTTGGCAGTAGGACTGCAGGATAAAACAGTAACTTTCTAATTTTCTGAGGAACCTCCACACAGCTTTTTAAATTTACATTCCCACCAACTAAGTACCAGGCTCTCCTTTTCTCCTTAGTCTCACATATATCAGTTATCTCATCTGTTTGTTAAGCCATTTTTAACAGATGTGAAGTGATATTTCATTGTCATTTTAACTTGCACTTCTCTGATGACCAACACTGACACAGCTGTTGACCATCTCTATGCATATACTTTCAACAACACAAATTACACCTGCACTTATCTTTTGACTTAGTGGTATCTATTGAGGGCATTTACCTTGAAGATCATTTTCAAAATATTCAAATATATGTAAGGGGCTATTCTTGAAGCACTTCTTGCAAAAGCAGAATTTTAGAAAGTAAAATGTTTAAACAAAAGACAATGGGTTAATCATACCATAAAGCATATGCACAAAATGGAGATAAAAATCCCAAATGGGATACAGTCAAAAACAAATGAACCATATATTATTTCAATATGTTTAACTACAATGAGAATAAAATAGAAAGAAGACATAAGGGAAGGGGAAGTACAAAGGGAAAGATGAAAAACATTAAAGCCCATGTCAATCTGAAACACAGCACACACACATATATATATTATTCTATATTACATTATATTGATAGAATAGAAAGAATTTTAGACAAGTACTTTATTGTAATTAGTAGGTCTTGTTTTGATGATAGTACGGATTAACAATCCTAAAAATAATTTATCCAGAACTTAGGAGCTGTGCAAAGCATGTATATACTGCAGATAACTGGAATCAGATTTCTTATTGTTAGAGGACAGAAACAGAAAAGGAAAGGTCAGACAGAATACCAGTTTTGTATTAAAACTGGAGTTACCAGTAACAACTCAGGGCTTTTTATATACTTGTATAGATAGTGCATATGGACACATATATGTAAACAAATTTTTCCTAATTTTTTCACTTAAGAAGACTGAAGAGAATGGCGCCTCATTAGCAATGACACCCCCCACAGAAGTGAGTACATAGGTACACAGATCCTAGGTTCCAATAGCATCTTCTACTAAAATAGAACAGGAGTCTTCATTGAAATGAACTGCTCCAGAGTTGAAGGAAAGAAAATTACAAGCCTAGAACATCTTCATATGCCACAGAGTACAGAAGGGCTCAATGAGGACATGTGAAAAGACACACATCGTATCCAAGGACATGGGATTTTTTTGATGACAGTGAAAAATGATGGTAAAATAACTGGATAAAAGCAAATTTTGATCTTTACCTCCCAACTTCTAGTAGAATTTCAGTTAATAAAAATAGAATGGCAGGATTAAAGAATAATTGTAACAGCAGTAACTGTTTTAGGCAAGAACCATTAAGACATATTACATCTAATGAGAGAAGGTACTTATACAATCTTAAAAAGATACTTATAAGTTACTAAAGAAAGATGGAATACATAGCACGTACTTCCTCAGAGGCTCAACGGAGAAGGAAACAAACTTCAGTAATATCTGCATTAAAAAAGTATAATCTGAATTGAATCATGAGGACATATGAGAAAATCCAAACTGGGGCAATCTACAAAATAGGTAGCTTCTAATATTCAATTATATTAGATGTTCTATATTAAAGTAGACCCCGAAGAAACATGAAAATTAAGGGCAAGGGCTTGAGCATTGGACCAAAGATTGTTTAACGGGACAACTGACAAAATTTAAAAGTCTATGGATTAAGAAATAGTTAGGGCCAGCACTGTGGTTCAGTGAGCTAAACTAAGGCTTGTAGCACTGGCTGGCATCCCAGTTCCAGTCCTGGCTGCTCTACTTTCTATCTGGCTCCCTGCTTTCGTAGCCAGAAGGACAGGAGGATGAATCAGGTACTCGGAACTCTGCCTCTCAGGTGGGAGACAGATGGAGCTCCAGGCTCCTAACTCGAGCCTGGACCAGCCATTTGAAGAGTGAACCAGCAGAGAGAAGACAGAAGATTTCACAGTCCCTGTCCATCTCTATCACTCTTTCAAAAAAAAAAAAAAAACAATTGGGACACTACACAAAAGTTATGGAAAATCAAGTTAAAAGTTCAGTTTAGTACAAACAATTTTGAAATCTGTGCTTGGCCTTTTTTTTTTTTTTTTTTTTTTTCAAAACAACCATGTTCCATGAAAACTTTTTAAGACAATATAAATAACGGTTGAATAAAATACTTTTAAAACACACTGTAAAATAATTGGGGTTTTAAATCTGTGAAATGGGCTCCCTGAAAACTCCAGTAATATCAGTGCCAGCATACTACTGTTACACAAGAACACTCACTAGAACTGGTCCGAGGCCTTGGGCAGTTGTTCCTGTTGACCAGAATTGCAACTCTACTACTGTTCTAGGCTGTCATACCTTCTAAGCTAAACTTTAAATCTATGGTTCTCTGGGGGTGGGGCGGGGAAGGGTAAAAGGGTCAAAGCCTAGAGAACATGAAACAGCTGCAGGAAGGACTAGTTACATAACACAAAGACAGCTCTCAACTCGCCTGCAGGAATGAGGCACAGCCTCTCATGGGACATGAGAAGGCAATCGGGCCAGCCTCTTCCTTTTACTCTGCCTTGTCTTGGATGTGAAAAGGTACCAAAAGAACAAGAAACATGCAGTGGTGAGCAGGGAGATTATCTTCACACACGTATATATTCGCTGGAAATATAACAAAGCCCCACCCCCACCATCATAGGGAAGCTGTGTCTAAACGGTTTTTGAGGCACAGACTGCGTTTCATGGCTCTGAGTGTCTCTAGGACTCTGCAAGCAGCCCTAGTAACTGAGGGTGGGTAGCAGTGATCAGGCCACAAGAGGCAGGGAGCCCCAAGGGAAGTCACCAAGGCTGCTGCTCTTACACAGCAAGGAGACCTGAGCTCCAAGGACAAGCCCTGGGAACAAGGCAGCGGAGGGATGCCACACACTGCACCACATGCAAATTCAGATTTAAGCCATGATGCCATACACAATATGTGGAAATACATTTTACAGTATGATTTATAATTTGTTGTTCCCTTTTTGCCAAAAATAGTAAAGGGGAAAGAGAAAGGGAGAACCACAGGAATCCCCCAGAAGGAACTGAAAGAATGTTAGTATCTTACCAAATTTACAAGCCTTACCTTTTTTGTTGATATGAACTGAGTCCAAGTGTTGTCTCAGTCTGTAAAAGGAACAAAATAATGATGAAAATATTAAAACTAATTTTTACAACTACAGACATATGAGCTAACCAAAACATTTTACTGTACTTTCAAACTCAGATTTTAAATTCACTTAAGCTTCCAAATTAAACCTAATCTCAGAATCATACGAACTGACTGGACACACTTCATAATTTAAGTGGTAATCATTTAAACACATGTGGAGGTAACGCAAGGTAGTGCAGTTGAGCTAGACAAGTCTGCTAAGCTAGTGTAACCTGTGAGAACAGTAGTCTTTCGATCACTTTGTGAAGCCACACGTGCCTCTGGCTGTTCATCTCCAACCAACAGTATGTGCCAGAGGCTGGTGCCCAGCTCCCCATGGCAACAGAGCTCCAAGAAGAGTGGGAGAGGGGGCGGGACCGTCATTTATGAACTAAATACAGATGTGGACATCTGAAAAGGCCTTTGAAAATGTTACAGAAGTCTTGTGGAATGGACATGCATAGGTGAGAGGCTTGACTAAATAGAGAACATTTACATTAAAACCTGAATGGTGAGAAAAGAGCTGTGGAGGGACGGGGGAGGAGGTGAGGTATGGGGAACAGTGCGAGCATGGCCCTGGTATGGGAATGAGCATACTGGGTTCAAGAAACAGAGAGCAGGTCAGCCTGGCTGCTGAAGGGCAGAGAGAAGAGTAGGAGAGGAAAAGGGGGGCTTGTAGCCTAGGAGGAGGCCCAGAGGCTGGCTTATACAAGGTTTCACATGGTACACTCTAATTGCAACACAAGGGATCTGAAAGAGAAAGAGATGACATGATCAAAGTTTTTTAAAAATGTTCCAGCTAGATTAGAGGAGAGCAAAAGAAGTAGGAGGAAACTGTCAAGAACTGCTGGAGTTCAGGTGATGGAGTCACTGCAGTTCCCACTGATGCAGCAGAAAACACCAGCACTCTACAGCACACACTGGTGAAGCTATCCCAAACGCTAGCTGCTACACCAAAATTCTAAAAACAGGACTAGTGTGGCATTCCCTCCCCATTAATGAATATTATTTTGAAATGGCAGTTTTGAGAAGATATAGTCAGAAAAACATGTATGTATGGCAGAAATAGAAAAATGCCTTTTTCTCCCACATGGATGCAGGAACCCAAATATGAGCGCTATCACCTGGCACCTCCCAGAGTGTCCATCAGCAGGAAGCTGGAATTGGAAACGGAGCTGAATGTCAACCTCTATATTTACCTTTTTAATTTCTTTTTTGTTGTTGTTGTTCACAAACCTATGGAAGTTCCCCCTGTCTAAACATAACCTTATGAAATACAGAATATAAAAGTACAGCAGAGAAAAATTAAAAAAGTAAAAGATATTAAAGACGTTACTAGTAACTTAAAAAAGAAAAATGACTTTTAAGGTTCATATGCAATAATGTATAAATGGATCTGTAATTTTTAAAAACTATTTAAGTGATACAACAGTGTGTACAGATAAAGCAACAGAAAAATGTTAACTGTCAGGTCTAAGTGATAAGTGAGTTGGGTATTCATGAATTCATATTTTCCATACTAAAAAATAATTTCTTCTTTAACTTTTCATTATGGAAAGTATATCCAAATCATGTATCAGATAATAGATTCATACCTAGAATCTATGAAGAACCACAACTCAGTAATAAACAGTAACAATAAAAAAACTAAACCTGAGTTTAAAAAAAAAGGCAAAGAAAACAAGAAAAGATACTTAACAGGGGACTTGTTTAGCCTATTGGCTAACCTTCCAGTCAAGACATCAAAATCCCATATTGGAGCATCTGGGTTCGAGCTCCAGCTCTGGCTCCCGATTCCAGCTGCCTGCTAACACATACCCTGGGAGGCAGTAGTGATGGCTCTACCAGCCATGTCAGAGACCTGGAGACTGAGTTCTTTCCGAGCTCTTAGTTTCATCCTTGCACAGGCCATGGCTGTTGGCTGACATTTGGGAATTAAATCAATAATTGGGAACTTGCTCTTGTTCTTGCTCCCTCTCTCTCCTCTATTTCTCTCTCCCAAATAAATAAATTCAGAAAAGATGTTCAACATTCCTAACTACTAAGGAAAAGCACATCAAAACCACAATGATAATACTTTATAGCCAATTGGATGGCTATTATTTAAGAAAAACAATAAAGCAGAAAATAAAGAGTTGGCAAGGATGTGGAAAGACTGTTGGCAAGAAGGTGAAATGGAGTGGCACCTACAGAGATTATAGAATAGTTCTGAAAAAAATTAAGCACAGAATTATCGTAAGATCCAACAATCTCACTTCTGAGTATATGCCCAGAAGAAACAAAAGCAGGGATTCAAACAGATATTTTAAGAATCTATGTTGGAGAATCAAGAGGGCAGAATAGGGTAAGAACACGTTTAAACGGATGGATATTAGCCAGTGTGAAGCAGAAAGGGCACATTCCAGGAAACAGAGGAGGACAGAACAGCAGCAGAGGGGCACCTGGAGAGTGACAGACACAGGAAAGCAACGGAAACAACGGTGTGGTGTTGCAGTAACTGATACCCCAGTGGCATTTAGACAGTGGTGATCCGAACTGCATCAGCAGCCAGAACTACACTAGCAACAAGGTGGGAAGGGATGTCTATCGGGAGCTTAGGAGGTGAACCAGGACAAAGTTAATACCTGTCCACCTGGTCTGTTTCATTTCACCAGGAGCAGTGACAGAGCAGCAGATCCCAGACAGGTGATGTGGGAACAGGTTGGATTTCACAACCCAGTCTGCCCCCTAGAGCCGTATCAAGTGCCATTTTGTTTAAGGAGCAAGGGCTAAGGACAATACTACACATGCACTAGGCAAGGAGTGAACTCATTTCTGGCTGAGTGAACTGTAACAACTTGGCATCCTACAGGTTCCACCCAAGACAGATTCAGGCAGTCCTTAGATCTGAAGGCCAGCAGATCAAGAAAACTAGTACTGGCACATCAGGCGCCATTTTGTACAGTGTAGTAAAGAATTTAACATTACAGGGACAACAGTGAGCTGCACATGCGCTGAGCTCGGGGAGAACTCACTGAGCTCAGTGCATTGCACTGGTCCCAAGGAAAATAACATGCACTACTGCATCATAGGCTCTCAAAACTAACAGCCAACAAGTTCTGGCAAGATCAGCACCAACAATAATCCAGCTATATAGGACACCTGGTGTCTCCCTAATCCTGGGACCTGCTCCATCCTCAGCTGGGAGAAATGCTGTACAGACAACGCTACAGTACCAGCACAGGATCACAGGAGGTGGAGAGAGTAGAGCCAGAAGCTGCGGCTAGGGAGACTATGGTGGAAATCTAACATAAGAACCAGACCTGGAACTCGCTGGAGGGAGTGGCACAAGTGACTATAATCAAAGAGCCGTGTACCAACTGCAATAAGGAAAATCAAACTGTAGACCTGTGGGTGACATAGCTTAGAAACCGGCCTCCAAAGAGAGAATGTGCTAACCAGAAGTACAATGACCAAGAGCAAAAGAAGAGACAAAGGGACAATGAGTATTACTGAAGACTCTCCTGCAAAGGAACAAAAGCCGTTGCCAACCTCAGAATTAGCTGAAGAATATATCAAGAAACTGGGGATACAGAATTCAAAACACTTGTTATAAAACTTCTTATCAACAACGAGAAGCATGTAAAGCAGGCATTCAAAGAATTTAAGGAATACATCACACAGGAAATGAATCAAATGAAAGCTGATATTTCAGAAATGAAGAATACAGTGGAGCCACTTAAAAGTATAGTGGAGAGTCTCCAAAATAGAATAAAGGAAGGAGAAGAAAGAATCTCACAATTGGAAGATATTTCCTGTCACCATGGGAAAACAAACAAAAAGCTAGAAGCAGAACTGGGTCAAGCTAAAAAAAAGTATGCAAGAATGAAAGATACCATTAAAAGGCCAAATATAAGAGTTAATGAGAGTCCCAAAAGATGCAGAAACAGACACTGTGTTTGCAAATGTATTTATTTAATGAAATAATAAGGGAAAAATTTCCTTATCTAGTGAAAGAATTGGGAAACAATATCCAGGAGGGGCACAGAACTCACAACAGGGTTGACCAAAAGCAATCATCACCAAGACACATGATAATCAAGCTCTCTTCAATAAAATATAAGGAAAAGATCCTTAAATGTGTATGTGAAAAAAAAAATCAACTGACATGTAAAGGAATGCCAATTAAACTCACAGGAACCCGCTCACTGGAAACGCTACAGGCAAGAAGAGAATGGAGCGACACATTCCAGATTCTAAACGAAAAACTGTCGGCCCAGGATAACATGCCCAGCAAAGCTTTCCTTTTTGTTTGAAGATGAAATAAAATTCTTTCACAGTAAAGAAAAGTTAAAAGAATATGACTCTTCCAAACCCGCCCTACAGAGGATACTTAAAGATGTTTTCTTGACAGAAAAAAGAATAGTGCACACCAAAACCAAAGGCAAATGTGGAGAATATCCCAGTAAAATAACCACAGAAGACTAAGTCAATGAACAACTCATTGCTAAAATGACAGGACCAAATTACAACCCATTCATATAAACGAATATTAATGGTTTAAACTCATCAATCAAATCTCATAGAATAGTAGACTGGATTAAAAAAACCAAACCCATCTATTTGTTGCCTACATGAGACATATCAAAGATTAGCTGTAACTATATCTCATTGATTTTGCTGATTTTTTTTTTGTTTCACCTCTTCCTCATTAAATTCTTTAATGACTCATATCAGAGCAGCATATTTTCTTCAAGAAGGTTCATGATTTTCTTGTTCATTTTTTCAGCGACACATTAGTCATTCAGTAGCATGTTATTTAACTTCATGGTGTTGATAATTTTTTTCTTCCTATTGTTTATTTTGTGTAATGGAGACTATCATATCCAAATGTGAGGATACAATGCAGTATGCATCTCTACTTCCAGACAAAAATGTACTCTCAATGAAAATGTTAACTATATCTTGGAAGATGCTGGACTCTCTACCATTGTCCCCACCCTCAATAATGCACATATGACTGCGTATGAAGAACTATACTACAGTAATGATATAGGGGAACTCAATGAGGGGGTAGGGAATTGGGGAAGGGATATGGGAAATCCCATTGCTTATGGAACTGTATCATAAAATGATAATAAAAATTAAAAAAAAAAAAAAAAGAATCTGTGTTCACACTAACTTCATTCACAACAGTTAAGTAACCAGGAGTGGGTCAATGAAATGTGGTACAGTAAAGAAGGGGATTCTGACGCACGATACAAGAATGAGTGGTACCTGAAGATTAAGTTTACATTTACACTAAGTGAAGTAAACCAATCACCCAGAAACAAACAAACAAAAAAAACCTGCATAATTACAGCTATATGAGGCATCCAGAATAACGAAATTCAGAGAAAAAGGAAGTGAAATTGTTGCTACCAGGAGTTAATGGGAGGGAAGAATGGAGAGCTATTGTTTCATGGGAACAGTTTCAGTATGTGATGAAAAAGTTCTAGGGGACGATGGTCATGACTGCACAACAGTGTGAACATAATAACGCTCACTGACCTGAACACTTAAAAGCAGATAAAGCAGTAATTTTTCTGTTGCATATCAACATTTTTTTAAAGATTTACTTATTTTTATTACAAAGTCAGATATACAGAGAGGAGGAGAGACAGAGAGGAAGATCTTCCATCTGATGATTCACTCCCCAAGTGAGTGCAACAGCCAGTACTGCGCTGATCCAAAGCCAGGAACCAGGAACTTCTGGGTCTCCCACGCGGGTGCAGGGTCCCAAAGCTTTGGGCGGTCCTCAACTGCTTTCCCAGGCCACAAGCAGAGAGCTGGATGGGAAGTGGAGCTGCCAGGATTAGAATCGGCAGCCATATGGGATCCCAGTGCGCTCAAGGAGAGGACTTTAGCCTCTAGGCCACGCCGCCAGGCCCGCATATCAACATTATTAAAAAGCTAAATCAATCAAGACAATTCTGCACTGGCAAAAGATAACCAAATACATCAATGTAACTGGAGAAAGTTCAGAAACGGATCCATACCTGTACATTCACTTGCTTTTCAACAAAGTCATCAACCCCACCAACAGAGAAACTACACCTAACCTCCTCCTTTCTCTAACAACTGGCAGCCACTGCTTAGCTAACTCATGTCCAAAA
Organism: Ochotona curzoniae; assembly: GCF_017591425.1. Lineage (NCBI taxonomy): Eukaryota > Metazoa > Chordata > Mammalia > Lagomorpha > Ochotonidae > Ochotona > Ochotona curzoniae. The sequence continues at coordinate 68,804,503 of NW_024466599.1, forward strand.
GAGTTACCATTTCAAAACTGTCATAATTGGATGATCAATATAACCTTCTGGGACTGTCTTTTTTCACCTTAGAGACTCATTCAGACTGCTCTGTGTGTTGACAGTTCATTCCTTTTTAGCTTTAACAAATTTGTTTTACCATTCACCTACTGATATATATTTGGTTACTGACAGTTTGGGGTATTGCAAAATCGAGCTCCTGTGATCATTTACATTCAGGTTTTAGTGCAAACATCAACATTTGTTTTTATGGAAGAACACCCAGGAGTGATATTCTTGAGTCTAATGATAACTGCATATTTAGTTTGTAAGAAACTGCTAAACTGCACAAAGTGGCTTTACTACTTATATACTCATGTAATATGAGTGACCTGGTCTCCACATCCTTGCCAGCATTTGGTGGAGACACCATTTCAGGGAAGGGAAGTTAATTCACATTTTCTTAATGGCTAATGATGCTAACAGTTTTCATATTTCTTTGTATCATCTACACAGTCCCTTCAATGAAATGCGTGTCCACGTTGTTTGCCTATATCCTATGGGTCTGGATATTTTGTGTATTATGTTTTCAGAGTTATTTTGATTCTAGAAACGATGTCCTTCATCAAATACATGGCTTGCAAATATCTTGTATGTTTGGTCTTTGTACCCTCACATGTTCTTTCTCAGAGCAACTCTGAAGTTCACCATCTTTCCTTTATTAATAATATTTCCTATATCAAGGCTCTTTGCTTTGCCCTGTACCATGCAGCTTTTTCCTATGCTGTCTAAAGGTTTTAAATTGCAGTGTGATGTTTTACATTAAGTCCATGACTCTTAATTTATTCTTGTATAACAAATTAAGTTTCTCATTATGTTTTTAAGACCATTTTAATATTTTTGGTGTTCTTTGTGATTTTTGAATGTTTATTTTTTTAATTTATTTTCATCAACTTCCAAACTTTAGAACAGACAAACAGATGGTTCATTTTCCAAATGCTTGCCAACATCCAGGGCTGGACTAACCTGACACGAGGAGTCTGGAACTCCAATGAAGTCTTCTGGTAGGTGGTAGGAACTCAAGCACTTGAGTCATCACCCGTTGCCTTCCAGGAGGCATGAACAGGAAGCTGGTCAAGGCAGACTAGCCAGGATTCAAACCAGCCCTTCTATATGGATTTTGAGTATCACGAACAGTGCCTTAACTTGCCGTATCACAATGTACCACATTTCTAACATTTTTTTTTAAATGTATTCATTTTCAGAGACACAGACAAAGCTCCCATCTGTTGGTTCACTCTCCAAACGGTCACAATGGGGTGAGGCCTGCCCAAAGCTAGGAATGCAGTCAGTCCAGGTCTTTCATATCAATGGAAGGAGCCTGTCACCTGCACAAGCTCTGTTACTATCTGGCGTCTGCATTAGCAAGAAGCCGATCTGAGAGCCAATATCAGGCAGCAAACCTAGGCACTCTGATTAGGATGCCAAAGTCTTCTCCAATAAGTTACACAACCATTCCTAATGTTAGTTTTGAATGGGTTATTCAAACTCCTTCTGTGCCACCAGTTTTATTGCAGAGGAAAGTAAGACAGAATTAAATCACTTGGGCCCGGTGGCATGGCGCAGTGGCTAAAGTCCTCGCCCTGAACGCCCTGGGATCCCATATGGGCGCCGGTTCTAATCCCGGTGGCCCCGCTTCCCATCCAGCTCCCTGCTTGTGGCCTGGGAAAGCAGTCAAGGATGGCCCAAAGCTTTGGGACTCTGCACCCATGTGGGAGACCCGGAAGAAGTTCCTGGATCCTGCCTTTGGATCAGCATAGCATCGGCCGTTGCACTCACTTGGGGAGTGAATCATCGAACGGAAGATCTTCCTCTCTGTATATCCACCTCTCTGTATATCTGACTTTCCAATAAATAAATACATTTAAAAAAAAAAAGAATTAAATCACTCAGGGAAGACAGAATTCATTTTTTTAAAAAGAGAAAAACAAAACCTGTAAACAAAAATAAACATTCCTTTGAGATTATATTAATTAAAATAGTATGAAACTGACTTCAGTAGACCAATATAAAACTGGGCTGGGAATCTAGCATAGAAGTTTAGATGCCACGACATAGTGCCTTGGGCTTGAGGCTCTGGGGCTTCTTGCTAATGCACTTCCAGGGAGGCAGTGGGTGACTGCTCAAGCACTTGTTTATGTATCACATGGGAGACCTGAAATGAGTTCTTAGATCCTAGCTTCAGCCTGTCCCAATGCCACCTGTTGTGGGCATCTGGTAATTAATCAGCTGACAGGAGACATTTCTATCTTGTCATAGAAAAAAAAATTACAAAACAGAGTCCACACACAGACTCACACATGTAAGAGTGCTTGATTCATGAATAAGATGTTGCTGGATAGTACTGGTAAAAATAAATACCGGGAAATATTCAATAAAGACAGTCAAATCTATGGGAGAAACAAACCTGACTTCCCAATAACAAAAGTTAATTACACATACAAATTGTGATTCTACTAGTGAAGGGCAAAATAGTAAAAATCTAGGTTCTAGAAAATAATCACAAAGAATAACTTTTATGACCTTGGGATAGAAAAGTCTCTTCAAAAAAGCAAAGTATTAAATATAACAGAAAAGGCTTGAGCTGCACTAAGATTAAGATTCTGTTCATCAGCAGTCATAATTGCATCAATAAAAAGGAAATTTCATCGGCTGAAAGTCCTCTCGTTGAATGCCCAGGATCCCATATGTGCACCGGCTCAAATCCCGGTAGCCCTGCTTCCCATCCAGCTCCCTGTTTATGGCCTAAGAAAGCAGTCGAGGACGGCCCAAAGCCTTGGCAGCCTGCACCCACGTGGAGACCCAGAAGGAGCTCCTGGCTCCTGGCTTGACTGGCTCAGCTCTGGCCATTGCAGTCACTTGGGGAGTAAATCAACAGACAGAAGATCTTCCCCTCTGTCTCTCCTCCTCTCTGTATATCTGCATTCTCAATAAAAAAATAAATCTTAAACAAAAAAAAAGGAAAATTTCGTCAAGGGAGAGAAGATATTTATAATATACATATAAAACAAAGAAAGAGCTTATTCATGGAATTAATTTGTATTATTGGTACGGGTCAGGGTTCCAACAAAGAGCTTGTAGCCAAATTTTATGAAGAACTCCTACAAAACAATGGGGGAAAAAAAGGCTCACAACCCAACAAAATGGGCGGAAGAGATTGATTATCCAAATGGTAAAATAAGCATGACCAGTTGCTTAGATTTATAAGCAAGCAGAGAAACACAAATAAAACTACAATGAGATATTATGACCACCTTTTCAGAACAGCTTTAAACAAAGAAAGCAAATACATTAAAGTATTAGAGAGGAACTCTTAATGATAGGATTGTAAACTGAAGCAAGCATTTTGGAAAACTTCATTGAACTATTAACACCGAAGATCCATATGCTCTGTGGCAGAGCAATTATACTCTACTCCACCAGAAATGCATGTATATGTTCTGTAAGAGACAGCATTATTCGAAATAGCCAAGACCTAGGGGGAGCCAAAATGTACACGAACAGAAGAGATCATACATGAATTGTAGCGAATTCATAATAGGATGCTATTCAGCAGTGAAAATGAGTATTTAAATCACACTCAGCACACAGCATCTTAGAAAAAGCAACCCAGAAAAAAATTAATTAATTAAAGTCTACAAAATGTATAAATTTCCAAATCCAGGGGAAAGTATGGTATACTGAGAAATATGCTCAGAAGATAAAGTCTCAGGGAAAACCTGAAAATTACCCTGAAATTTAGGACTGCGGTTAACTTTTGTTAGAATATCAATGTAGCGTCCCTAGTTCAGTGGCTAGAATCCCATTTGTAAAATCTGATTTCCTGGGCCCAGCGCAATAGCATAGTTGTTAAAGTCCTCGCCTTGCACACCCCGGGATCCCATATGGTCACGGGTTCTAATCCCAGCAGCCCTGTTTCCCATCCAGCTGCCTGCTTGTGGCCTGGGAAAGCAGCTGAGGACAGTCCAAAGCCTTGTGACTCTGCACCCGTGTGGGAGACCCAGAAGAGCTCCTGGCTTCGGATCGGCTCAGCTGCTGCCACTGCGCTCACTTGGAGAGTGAACTATTGGACGGAAGTTCTTCCTCTCTCTCTCCTCTCTGTATTTCCACCTTTCCAATAAAAATAAATAAATCTTTTATAAAAAAATCTGGTTTCCTTTAACTACAAACTTCAAAAGACAAAACGCTATACGTGCTTCCAACCCATTAACATTCTGGTGCCTACCTTTGAACATCTCAGGACATATCCAATTACTCTGTTAGAATGGTGGGAAAAACAGTAACCAGTCTTCTCCTAAACTTGATCTTTACTTATAACAAAGTTAGATTAGGAAACAGGCTAATGCTTTTAAACACAACTAAGTGAAACAGTATCTTTTGGTTAACCCACTTTATAATCTCTCAAAAGGTTAGGTTAGGAAAAACCAACCATGCTGACCAGTCAAAATGGAATGAATGTTTGAGATATTGACCAGAACATCCTATGGTGATGAGTTTCAATGCAAACTGCTTCTGTACAGTTGCGGATTGCCTGGTGTCCATGCCCATATTAGGAATCATGCGATCTTTGTACATTTTAGATGCCAAATTTAACAGCTTTGTCAATCAGGAATGCCAATGGCCAAAGCATCAGTTACAGAAAACAGGCACATAGGGTTATCATGTCTGATCATTATATAGCAAATACCTGCTAAATGTTGTACTCCTTCAAAAGCAAATGAATGCTGAACAAATTACTTTCTATGAACCTTACTTTCCTTACTTACAAAAATAAGGTAGATAAGTCTAACATTCACAGCAAGATTTTATGAGTTTTGCCATTTTTATTCTTGACAATTAAAAAGGTTAATGTGATCAAGTTACATGAAGGTTAATAGTTCCAGATCTCAGAAGCAATGCTATTCGGAAAACTTCACTGCTTAAATAATGTTAAATAAGGTTTTGCTTAAGCTCTCCCTGCTTAGCTTAAATTTGGAGAAATTTGATGCTTTTCCTACCACAGAAATGCTCCATGTACTTTTTAATGTTCTAATTGTACCGTAAGAAATCAGGATCTATTTCAACAATGGTCAGAATAATATGTTAAAATGACTGCATGGAAATATTCTTTAACATCAAAACTGATTTAAACATGAACTCTTTCCATTCAAAAGTTAATCAAGTGATTTGAAGATATATTAACACCATATCCAACATTGCAACATTGGAGATACTCTGCAAGAGTTTTAGATTTATTAAAGCTCAAGTGACCAACTGATACCACCTGCTCTCAATATTTTGGGGGGCTAAAATTATATTTTCCTTGGAGTTCCAATCAACCAAACTCTCATCCAAGCATTTGACCAGAGCTGACCAAACTGTATCCCAGTCCACAGGCCCTTCCATGGCCAAATTCATGCAGAAATGGATGGACAGTTTCCCTCAAATCAAAATGGCTTATCAACTTGTAATCCAGATGTCTGGTTGGTAAGGAATACAGATCCTTCCTATTAACCAAAAAGGGAACTCCACTTACGGAGTTTTCCAGAACTGCAATCCCAATTTGCCTGCCACAGACTGCACAAATAGCTACCTCAAGGAAGATATTTAAAATACACATTCTTGTGAATGAATCTCACCCAAACAGATAAAGAACTAAGAAACCTAGATAACTTTTTAGCAATATGGCTTTGGAAAATCAAAGTTTATTCGTTTCAAATTTAATTTTAAAATATTAAAGCAATGACTTTCTGCAAGTACCATGCAATTACTTGCCTGCTGTATTTCCCACTACCTCATAAAGATAAGTGATAAATTTACTTACAAATTTAAAGAAAAGCAAAGCTTGTCTTCCAGAAGATATGTAAGGTTCATCGTTAGAGGAAAAGAGTGTTAAAAAGCCTTATTTTTTTCTCATTCTCCTTGATTCACTTAGTGTATGAAACTTAAATCTGTATCTATGCTAAAATACAAAGAGATATGCCACTGCAAGACCCTGGGGGAATTATTTACTCTTAATCTTAATTTAATTATTCCTTTCCTGCCTTTAGTTTAAACTACAGGAAATACATATATTTTTCAGAATTAGGTTATTTATTTATGTGTAAGGAAATTGTGCATCCTGAGCAGTATCAGGTAAGGTGAGATTAACAATCCCATCTGAAGCGAGAAGATGATTCCATCACCACAGACACAAAGCATCCCGGGCAACTTTCCTAACTCAAACCTTCATTTTCTTTGAATATAAAATAAATACAATGATCAGGCAGGCTACCCAATAGCACGGCACTTGAATAAATGATGTTACCATTTACAAATGATGGCAAGCAATGACAAACACGGGATACAAATGAGGTTTGGAGGAAAGGAGAAAAACACCCAGTTCCAAAAAAAATCAGAGGTACATCTAACGGCTTTTGCTCTCTGCTTGGGCTCTGAAATTCTACAACTGATTTTCAGATGAGAAGGTCAAAAGGAGCACTTCCTGGTAATAACTGAACTAGGACTGAAAGCAAGGGCACAATCATCGTCAGATTACATGTTCTCATTGACTACATAATATAGTCAAAGCTATGGTGCAGGGTGACAAGTTCAAGGATAATACAAGTGAAAACTACAGTACTTGTCACTGCCGGTAGGATTTTCTCCAAGATGAATATTTTGAGGTCTAACATTTAATTCACCAGCACCCACTCCTGGAGCATCCACTCCTGGAGCACCTACTCCTGAGCTGCCTCCCCCTCCAGCCCTCAAAGCCACAGGCGTATTTGCTAGAGCCATGAACACTTCATTTATTTACTGGCTTTAACGCTATAATGAGTTCATGTTCCAAAGCAATATTTAATCCAAAAGATAATTCAGATAGTTAAGGCACATTTTTTAATGCTAATGACTCTACTAACCTATATGCAAATAAAGCTCACAAAATATATTAGAGAAATCAGTTATATCTTTAAAAAACAATAATAATCAGACATTCATCAAGGCTTAGCACAAGCACTTCAATGTAAAACAATTACCTGTAGTAGTCCTCCATCATCAAAACGTAGTACTTCTATTATACTCTCGGACTGAATGAATGCTGCAAAGAAATAAAACGTGCTGTCACTCACGGGAATATAAATCTGATGTGAATAAAATCCTTTACTTTACAGTTAATTCAATTTTGTATGTAAAAATCCATTGCTTGGTGGTGACGGTTGCAGGGTAAATAAGAATAATAGCATCTATTCTTCCTCCTGTACAAGCACAAAACAGTCCAGTTCAACTAGCTCAGTTAATCTACTAATGGAAATAATTCACATAGAGAAGATCACTGCGGGACTCCCCCACACCCACCCAAGCAGCGAAATTTTGTATTACCTACTCTTTTGCATTGACAATGTGACCTTGAGATTAATAGTCAAAGGAAACTTCGTAGGGAACCAAGTGAATAAAATGTTAAAGCAGATCAAATAAAATAGTAGACACAAGATATTTTAAAGATAGTTTGATCATACAATCTGGCAATCACATGTGTGTCATTTATCAAACCGATTTGAAACCTTATGTCCACACCAAAATCTGTAACTCTTTATGGCCGCTTTACTCATACCATCACAACCTGCACATAATGAAGAGATTCTTCAATAGGTTAATAGAAGAGCTATGAAGTGTTAGTGAGATAAAAAGCTGTATGATAAATGATTCCAAGTATACAACTTTCTGGTAAAGGCAAAATTAAAGATGGCAAAATGGAGAGAAGGGAAGGGTTGACTAAATGCAGCACAGGAGATATTTTGGGGTGGCAAAATTACTGTGTATCATATTTTAATGACACGACACTACACATTCGTCACAACAGAACGTTATAGCACAAAGAATGACTCTAAATTCTGCAAATTACAGAAGATTGGTAATAAAATCACTTAAATGAATTACAAACAAATGAAAGAACCTCACTCGGTGGGCATGGCAGAAAGCTGATCTAAATAATCCTGAAAAAGTAAGCAGACATACTCAATGCACTTCAGTTGATAGAGCTATTTCCCCAATGCTATTTCCCAAGGAATTTGGGTTAACAATTCTAATTCCACTACATATGTACATGGAAAGAAACAAAATACCCAGATGAGACATGTCAGGACCTAGGTTTCTCACTGTGGAAATAGGAGTTTATCCATAATAGCAGAAGAAGGCTGGAATTACTCATGCAGTAATGGTTTAGAGTTGATGACAAAGGTTTAAACTCATTTTTAGCAGCAAAATACAGATAGAGGTCACTACATACAAAAATATTCACAGATTATATATTCATAGGTTAGTATCCACTTACACAGATTTACTTCTTTCCCCTGCTGGCTGGAAAAGCATACAAGTAATGACAACCCAGTGGTAAAGAACACATCTTGGATTTATTACTGTTCTCCAATAAAAGGAACTAGGACATGCTCCATTTATCCAGACACAGAGCTGATGTTAAGACTTGGGCACAAAATACAAGATGTGACTGAGGCATGTCACAGTGCTAGAAAGTAAGAAAAGTGCTAAAAACAAACATACTTGATCATGGGAATACCCACTCTGATAGGGTATGTAAAAGTAAGGAAGAACAGGTTTCAGTCCTTGCCACCCACAGGGAAAAGCTCCTGGATTTTGCCTGGTTCAGCCCTGGCTGTTGAGCCATCTGGGTAGTGTATCAGTGGATCAAAGATCTTTCTCCATTTTTCTTTTCTGTTAACACTTTCAAATATATAAACCATAAAAAAAAAAAAAAGCTTTTCTGAAGTTAGCTTAAAATAGCACGAAACAGTAATTTTCGTTCAACTTGATATATATTATTCAGACTATCCACTGTCTTCAAGATTCAAGGAGGATGCCTAACCGCATTGTTATCAAGCTGGTTCTACTGACTGGTTCTAGTGAAGCACTGGGTGAGATACTAGTAGGTATTTGCATTAGAATACCTAATTGGATGGTATCTTCTTGCCTGTTGAGCGTCCCCTCCCCTTTACTTAGCAATCGCAGCCTGATTTTATTGGGGAAGCCTCTGGCCTCCATGCCCAGCCATTCCTCTTCAATAACAGGGACAACCTGCTGTACTTCAGTTCATCCCCACCTAGTCTTAGCACAGAGAAACACACAATAAACACTGATAAACGAATGACATCATAGCTTTTATATGCATACATAGATATATATGTATATAAACATGTGTATATATATATAAAGATTTATTTTTATTGGGAAGGCAGTGTTACAGGGGGAGGAGACACAGAGTGTCCTTCCAACTGCTGATTCACTCTTCAAATGGCTGCAACAGCTGGACAACGGCCAATTCAAAGCCAGGAGTTTTCTCTGGGACTCCCACAGGAATTCAAGTACTTGGGCCATTCTCTGATGCTTTCCCAGGCCATAAGCAGAGAGCTGGATTGGCAGTAGAGCAGCCAGGATTCAGACTAGCACACATATGGGATGCCAGCACTACTGGCAGAAGCTTAGTTTGAGCTGACCCTGAAATTCTCTTTTTGGTCAGGAGTAAGCGTGAACATCCGTATCAGGGATGAAAAAAGCACATCTAGCACATATGCAGTATATTCAAAACCAATAGTTCCATAAGTCACTGACACAGAGCCTATGTGCAGTGCACATGAACATCCCTAAATAAAACTATAAGCCTCCTCTAGAAGACAGGACTATCAGCATGAAAATAAAAGGCTCTTTCAGTTCACTTCAACCATTCTTCCCTTTCCCCTATCTTTTAATAAAAACATAAATTTCAGAGGATCCAAAATTTAGTTATATCTTTCAAAGTCCAATATGATGATATAAGGGCACAACTAACAAGGATTAAGTGAATACTCAGCTGCTCATAATTTCATTTTTAAAGATTCATTTTATCTTTACTGAAAAGGCAGATCAAGTTTATGGAGAGGAGACACAGAAAGATTTTCCACCTGCCGATTCATTCCCCAGAGGACTGCGTGAACCAGAGTTGAGCCAATTCAAAGCCAGGAACCAGGAGTCAGGAACTTCTTCTGGGTCTCCTATGCACGTGCAGGTTTCCAAGGCTCTGGGCTGTCCTCAACTGCTTTCCCAGGCCACAGGCAGGGAGCTAGCTGGGAAATGGAGCAGTGGGACACAAACCAGTGCCCATACGGGATGCCAATGCTCTCAAGGAAAGGATTTAGCCATTGAGCCACTGCACTGGGTCCAACTGCTCCCAATGTAATGAGTTCAGTAAAAACTTCTAGAGAAGTTTCCACCTTGTTAGCAGAGGAAATCACACAAACACATCCGGAAACATGTTACATTCGGTGGCTACAATTAAGAGTTATAATAAAATGACCACCATATGAGTTCCCACCATACACCTGGTTCGAGCCTTTATCTAACTGCTGCTAGGTAAAGCTATCCAACAGCAATATTATTTAAGGAAACTGTATTCTTAATTAAGAGCCTTTTTAAAACCACAAAATGTCAGCTGAAATAAGTTCACAGCAGAAACTGATCATGAAGCTTTTATAGCATAAAGAAAATATAAGGAAAAATACACATCATAAATTTTCTTTAAAACGTGTAGAACTGAGGTTGGTGCTGTGGTATAGTAGGTTAAAGCCTCCACCTGCAATGCTGGCTTCGCACATGGCTGCTCCACTTCTGATCTAGCCCTCTGCTAAGGCTCCTGGAAAAGCAACAAAAGATGGCTCAAGTGTTTGGGTCCCCTCACCCACACGAGAGACCCATAGAAGCTCCAGGCTTTTGGCTTCAGAACAGCCCAACTCCAGATACTGCGATCATTTGGGGAGTGACAGAATAGAAAATCTCTGTCTTTCCTCTTTATAACTTTGCCTTTTAAATGAAAAATAAATACATCTTTAAAAAAAAATAAGATGTACAAATATATAAGATTCAACACTGGCATGAAAAATTAAGACATTTTTCTCTGCGCAGTCAATTGTAACAACTTTATATGTCTATTAAAACAACTGAAACTAGATATGCATCTAATAATTTGATGCATTATTAAGCTATAAAATACACAAAGTAACTGAAGCCAGTTAATTTCCCTTATTTCCATATCTGTAGATTCAAAGCCACAACTGACAGTTGCTTCCTGTCCCAAAAGTATGCCCAATTTTTACTTTAAACAAATCAAAAACTTTCTCCATTACACTTAATTTCTTTCTTGCTTGCTTTTTTTTTTTTTGAGAAGGACTTTTCTTTCTAAATACTGCAACTGATAACTGGTTCCAATCTGCTTATTTTAATATATCTCTTAAGGGGCTGGAGCTGTGACACTGCTAGTGAAACACCACTTGAATGTTGGTCTCTCATACGGGCGCCAGTTCTTGTCCCAGCTGCTCTACTACTGATCCAGCTCTCTGCTAACGCACCTAGAAAAGCAGCAGAAGATGTCCTAAGTGTTTGGATCCCTCCCATGTGGGAGACAGAAAGGCACTCCTGGCTCCTGATTTTGGCCTGGTATAGCAATAGCGAACAAATCAGAAGATGAAAAATCTGTTCCCCCACCCTTTCAGTAACTCTGAATTTTAAATAAATATATAAATAAATGTAGCTAAATCCTTCAATATAATTCATAAAAACAACAAGTATAAGTAGCCAGTGAAACCTAAACAATGTTGTATGTAGATTGGGTGGGAAGGTACCAGACCCTTGGAGCCCAGGTTATCACTGAAGGTCCACCTTACACCCTCCATGGGCTCCCTGTCCAGAAGAGGATGAGGTTGGACTAGTGACATCAATGACTTTTAACCTTTACTCTTCAAGAATGGGGAAAAAAAGAAAAATCCAATATAGGCAAGTCTCAGGAGTACCTCCCATCATGTGTCGCAAGGCCACTGTGTCTGGAACCCTACCAACAGATGAAAAACTGTATGATCATATCAGCTGACACATAGAACACACTCAATATAACCCAACACTCATGCATCATTAAAATTCAGCAAGAGTAGAGCTACTGGGGTCAGCATTGTGGTACAGCAAGTTTAGTTACTGTGGCAATGCTGGTACATCCAAAAAGGGTTTTGGTTCAAGTTCCAGCTGCTCCACTTCCAATCAAACTCCCTGCTAATGTGCCTAAGAAAGCTAGGGAAGATAGCCCAATTGCCTGGGCATCTGCCAACCATGTGAGAAACGTGGATGCAGCTCCAGGTTCCTGACTTTCAACTGACCCAGCCCTAGTTATTGTGGCCATGTAAGAAGCAAACCAGCAGATAGCAGATCTGTCTGTGTCTCTTCCTCTCTGTCATTCTTCCTTACAAATAAACAAAATTAATCTTTAAAAATACATACACACACATAAACAAATAAATAAAATCACGTTGCTACAAATGAAGAACCCTTTGGTAAAGAAAAAAAAAGGGAACCTGGACACCTCAAATGAATGACAAACACAACATAGGAAGACTTTTAATGACCACGGATTTGGGGGAAAAAAAATTTAAATAGGATACAAAACAACCAAGAATAAAAAAAAGAAAGGTAAGCAGGATTTGACTGAACAAAATATAAAGCTATTTTCGGGGAGAAAAAGCAAACAGTCAAGCTTTGGTCAGACCAAAAAAGAAACCCAAAAGAAAAAGAAGGCATTACAATCTCAGAAACACAAAGATTATAAGAAGCTGCTATGAACAACTGTAAGCTAAAACATTAGAAAATATTGAAGAAATGGAAATTTGTTTGGATATATAATCTGCCAAAACTAAATGAAAAAGATAATATAGCATCTAAATCAATGTGTAACAAGACTAAGGTAGTAACTAAAGATTTTCCATCAAGGAAAAGCTTAGGACTTAGCGTTACTACTGAATTCTACAAAATACTTGAAATTGAACTAACCGTGATATTGATGAAACTATCCCAAAATACAGAACAGGACAGAACTCTGCTGAATTCCCTTTATGAGAGCAGCATCAAACAAGATACAACACAAAAAGCAAACTATGTCCTTGATAATAGGAGATGAAAACATTCTAAACAGAATATTGCAAATCAAATCCATCCAACATAACATTATAAAGATGATACATCATGGGACCAACCTTGTAGTATACAAGGTTAAAGCTGCCACCTGTGATGTCATACACATCCCATATGATCAGCAGCTCGAGTCCTAGCTATTCCACTTAAAGTTTCCTGAGAATGTACCTGGAAAAAGCAGTTGAGGATGGCCCAAAGACTTGGGTTCTTGTCTCCCACATGGGAGACCTCAGTGGAGTTTCAGGCTCCTAGCTTCAAACTAGCGTAACCATGGCCACTGCGGCCATTTGGGGAATCAAGAACTCGTTCTCTCTCTCTCTCTCTCTCTCTCTCTCCTCTGTAACTCTGCCTTTTAAATAGTTTTAAGAAAAGTTAGAAAGAGATCATACACTCAGGATCAAGTGGAATTTATCTCAGAGATACAAGAGTGGTTTAATATCCGCAAATCAATAAACTTCATACATCACATCAACATTATGACAAAAATGATATGATCATATAATTACATGATCAAAAGGAGAAGGAACATTTGATAAGAATCAATGCGAGCATGATTTAAAAAACTGTCAACAAATTAGATATAGAAGGAACATATCTAAGAATTATAAAGGCTGCAAATAACAAATCAATAGTCAATATCATATTAAACAGGTAAAAGTTAAAAGCAATTTCCTTTAGATCTAGAACAAGACAAGATGTCCATTAAACCACTCTTGTTCAATACAGTATTAGAAGTATCAATAAGCACATAGCAGAGGAAGAAATAAAGGACATCAAAATTGGAGAAGAGGAAGTCAAAACAGCCATGTTTGCAAATGAGATGGCATATATGAAAAGCACTACATATACATCAAAAATCTGTTAGGAATAAAGTCAGTAAAGTTGCAGGATACAAAATTAACACAAAAAAGTAATATTTTACATATCAACAGTGATTTTGTTGAAAATCAGAAATCCCATTTACAAAAGAAATAAAAATCAAATGTTTAGGAATTTAATAAAAAATGAAGGATCTCTACAATAAAAATTCTAAAATATTAATGAAAGAAATTACCAAGAAACACACACAAAAATAAAGATGTTCCTTGCTTATGGATTAGAATAATTAATGTAATTAAAATGTCTACACCACCTAAAGCAATCTACATATTCAATGTAATTTCTGTCAAAATACCAGGGACATTCTTTATAAAGTTAGAGTAAAATTAAAATTCATATGGAATCATAAAAGACCTAGAATAACCAAAGCAACATTGAGCAAAACAAAAAACAAAGTCAAGTGGGACGCATCATAGTATTTGATTTCAAAGTATACTACAAACCTACAGTAATTAAAACATAACAACATTGGCATTAAAAACTGGCACAAGGCTTGCCTGGTAGAGTGACAGGCTAATTCTCCAGCTGTGGTGCCAGCATCCCATACAGGTGCCAGTTCAGGACAGGAATGCTCCACCTCTGATCCAGCTCCTTGCTTATGGCCTGGAAAAGCAGCAGAGGCTGGCTCAAGCCCTTGCACCCATTCCTGCACCCATTCCTGGATTCGGACTTCAGATCAGCTTAGCTTTGGTTGTTGCAGACATTTTGGGAGTGAACCAGCTGATGGAAAACCTCTTTTTGTCTCTACAATCTATAACATCTGCCTTTCAAATTAAAAAAAAATTAATGACACATACATCAATGGAACAGAACTCTAAACTTAATCCAAGTACATGACTTCTGACACAAGTGCCAAGAACACATATTGGAGAAAGGATACTCTTTCCAATAACAGTGATGACAATACTAGGTAGAAAAACAGATTTTATTTCTCACCATATAAAAAAAACTAATTCTGGATGGATCAAACACTTAAAAGTAAGACAGGAAACTATGAAAGTGCTAGAAGAAAACAGAGGAAATGCTTCAAGCTCCTGATGTGTTTGATGACTTATGGATAAGACCCCCAAAAAGTAAAGGCAATAAAAGCAAAACTATACAAACTGGATTACATTCAACTGAGATGCTTCTGCACAGAAGAAGGAAGAGTGAAAAAATACCCAACAAAATGGGCAAGCTTCTAGTCCAATAAAGAATTAACATACAGAAAATATCAGCAACTCAAAAAGTGTAACAGCAAAATGTCAACTAATCCAGTTAAAAAAGGAACATAGGACCAGAATACAGGTTTCAAAAGAAGAAATACAAAAGGCCAATAAATTAAAAAAAAAAAAAAAGGTGGATCAGCACCTAACCAGCACCTAATGATGGCTCAAGCACATGAGTCTGTGCCACCCATGGAGGAATTCTCGGTTGCTGGGGTAGGCCCAGCCAGCCCTACCTTCTGTGAGCATCTGGGGAGTCAATCAGCAGAAGCAAGTTCTCTCTTCTTTTACAAGTAATGAAATCTTTTTAAAATACTGAGTTTAAAAATGCAGAGGAGAGCTGTTACAAATTTATTTAAGGGAAGATGATGAATAACATATGAAATTGAAATAAGGCACACATATGTGAATAAACACATGAAAGATGCTCAAGATCAAGAGAGAAATTAAGATTCAAAACACAGTAAGACACTAACACCTATCCACTAAAATGAATGCACTTTAAAATTATTACCAGAGCAAACACTGCTATTGATGTAGACAAACTCCAAGTTGAATACAGTGCTAATGAGAACATAAAATGGTGCGATAATATTGGAAAATACATCGGTAGTTTCTGAAAAAGTTAAACATATACCTACCAGACATTCTAGTCTGCCCTTATGGCACTACAAATAAGTGCACACAGAAACTTGAATGTCTAAATCAGACATTCAAAAAAGGAAATGACCCTAATGAGTGATAGGCTAACGGGTAGTATATCCGTACAATGGAATACTATGCAGTAGTTTTTAAAAAAGGAATAAACTCTCAAAACACACAAGTTTACAGATCTTAAAATAACTACACTGGGTGAAAAAAAAGCAGAGAAGAGCCAAATGTTATATGATGTTGCTTGAACATACAAACTAACCTAGAGTGACAGGACAGAAGAGCCACAGTTCAGGGGACAGAGACAAAAGATGACTTAGGACCAGTGGCAATCCACAAGAGTCTATAGGTTCCTTATTTTCACTGTGACCACATAGGCCAAAATTCCACAGTGTGCACCTGAAATGTGTGCAGGTGACATGATACGCGGACACACCTGTTCTTAAAGAGTCAAGGGCTTGCTTTTGCAAGAATTCCAAATCACTACATCATGAAGTCTTTTCTCCAAAATTACCATCCCCCTTGCCTCATTCCTCGTGCGGCACACCCAGTAGAGGAGCCTTCTCAGAGACAGAAGTGTCACGTGATAAAGAGCACTTAGCCGGTATTCTCACCTGGATGACAGTCACACAAATATCCACACACACAAAACTGAGTGTGTTATGCTTCAATTAAACAATAATCTGACAAAGGCTGATGGTAGCAGTCATATATTTTAGACATTCCTTTTGTCTCCCCAGACCTTGTTGGCGGCTTCTGCAGCCTCAGTCCTCTCTTATGGGCCATGAGCCTTCTCTCTACACTTCCTTCACCTTCTGCTTCTGCCCCATTCTGGTAAAGGGTGGGGGCGGGGGGGGTCTCCACTTGACACTCTCCTTCAAAACAGCAACACTAGGGAAGCACGGAACCTCAGGGATGATTCTGACTTGACTTAAAGGTATTTCAGAATCATGCAGAAGTTGAATAAATGGAGAGGCAGAATTAAAACATGGGCCTGTTAATCCCTAGAGTCAAGGGATTTATCACATGCACCTCCTCATTTATCAGCTCAGGATTCAGGCTAGTCTCAAAACACCAAAGAATTAAATCAGTCATTGACTTGAAAGGAAAGATCTCCTATTGCACTGGTTTGAATCCAGGCTGCTCCACGCGAATGCTATCTGGGAAAGCAGTGAAAAACAGCTGCAGTACTTGGGTCCTTGCACTCACACAGGAGACCTGGAAGAACTCCTTGACTCCTAGATTCAGTCTATCCAAGGTCCAGCCATTGCAGCCATTTGCGAAGTGAACCAGGAAAGAGAAGATTGCTCTCTCCCATTCTTCCCTCTGTCTACCTATCTACAATTCTTTCAAATAAATAAATAAATCTTTAATGATGAAAATAAACTTAAAATGACACCCCTAGAAGAACAGAAACAGAAGCCAGAATAAACCAATGACTTAACTGTTGACAGAGAATCATATTAAGACACATTCTAAAGGGCAAAAATCCCTTTAAGTGAAATCTAGTATCTGAAGTAAAAGCAGGTTAAATCTATACTTATAACACCAGCATTCCTTTTCTGAGCACTGGGTTGAGTCCCAGCCACTCTGCTTCTGATCTGTCTCCTTGCTAAGGGAAGACAGTAAAAGATGGCTTAAGTGCTTGGCCCCCACCCCTCCACGTAGCAGACCAGGATGGAGGTCCTGGGGCCTGGCTCTGGACTGGCCCAGATCTGGCTGTTGTGGCCATTTGGGAAATGAGCCAGCAGTTGGAAGATGGCTTGGTTTATCTTTTTCTGTATCTCTACTGCTTTGCCATGCAAATAAGTAAACCTTAAAAAAAAACAAAAACAATGAAGTAGTTAGAAGCAGTATGCATTGGTGCTGTGGCAAAAACATGGCTTAGGGGCCCAGCAAGGTAGCCTAATGCCTAAATCCTTGCCTTGCAGTCGCTGGAATTCCATTTGGACACCAGTATGCATCCAGGCCACTCCACTTCAATCCAGCTCCCTGCTCATAGCCTGAGAAAGCAGTAGAGTTTGGCCCAAAGCCTTAGGACCCTGCACCTGCATGGGAGACCAAGAAGAGGTTCCTGGCTCCTGATCAGTTCAGCTCTGACCCTTACAGTCACTTGGGGAGTGGCTAGTGGACAAAGATCTTTGTCTTTATGTCCTTCTCTCTGTATATCTACCTTTCTGATGAAAAAAAATAATAATAAATCTTAAAAAAAAAAAAGGCATCGTTTTAGGATGCCACCATCCCACACCAAAGTGGCTCAGTTTGAGTACTTGCTCCAGTTTTGATGCCAGTTTCCTACTAATGCTGACCCTGGGAAGCGGCACTGACAGCGCAAGCAATGAGGTTCCTGCCACTCACACTGGAGACCTGCACTGAGTTCTGCACTCCTGCCGTTGGCCCTTGTTCTAAGGTATTTGAATCACTGATTTTCAAAGTTTGCACATATCAGTATGAAATGCAGGTTCTGCCCCTGTGAGTGTGGCTCAGTCAGTATGTCTGCATGCAGGCTGAACCTACGTTCCACCGAGTATTGGGGTAATTTAGTGCAGGTTTTCACTGAGCCCAATTTTTAAAGATTTATTTTTATTATTTTTTTTTTTTTATTGGAAAGGCGGATATACAGAGAGAAACAGAAAGGAAGATCTTCCGTCTGATGATTCACTCCCCAAGTGAGAGCAACGGCCGATACTATGCCAGTCCAAAGCCAGGAGCCTCTTCCTGGTCTCCCACGCGGGTGCAGGGTCCCAAAGCTTTGGGCCGTCCTCGACTGCTTTCCCGGGCCACAAGCAGGGAGCTGGAAGAGAAGCGGGGCTGCCGGAATAGAACCAGCGCCCATATGGATCCCGGGCGTGCAAGGCGAGGACCTTAAGCACTGTGCCACCGTGCCGGGCCCTCACTGAGCACAATTTAAGAACTACTTTAATTCTAAGTTTTGGGGTTAATTGTTGTATTGATTCACCATGGAGTTTCTCTGCCCTGTTGAGAGATTCCCTCCTGCCATTCCCCCAAACTAGCTCAGAATGTATTCAAACCTCACTACAACCAGAGACACTTTTAATAATCTACAGAAACACATTGTAATAAATCTGTGATCTTTTTAGGTAAAAATCCTTGAAGGACAAAGAAAAAACAAACAAACAAACAAATACAGAACCATAAAGCAAAAGGTTTAAAAAGGCAATTTCATTAATGTTTTTTTAAAATTTAGTCTTACAAAACCAACAAAATAAAAAATTCAAGTGTGGCACGATAGCCTACTGACTAAAGTCCTCGCCTTGCATCTGCCAGGATCCCATATGGGTGCCAATTCGTGTCCAGGATGCTTCACTTCCCTTCCACCTCCCTACTTGTGGCCTGGAAAAGCAGTCATGGATGACCCAAGGCCTTGGTACCCTGCACTCACGTGGGAGACCTGGAAGAGGCTCCTGGCTTTAAATCAGGTCAGCTCCAGCAACTGCAGCCACTTGGGGAGTGAACCAATGACAGAACATCTTTCTCTCTCTCCTTCTGTGTATTTGCCTTTCCAATAAAAAACTAAAACAAATCTTTAAAAAATAAAAAATAAAAGATTCATATAAAAAACCCTAAAAAGTTAATAAAACTCATATGTAAAATGTAACTAAAAAAGTTACTTATCAATAGCCAAGAAACACATGAAAATATGTCTAATAACATTAACCATGATACAAATGCCAATTAAAACCACAATGAAAACTCGAACACATTCAGCTAAAATGGTAACAAGCGTGGGCAAAGAAATATCACAAAAAAAGCAACAGCCACCTCATACTCTGGTGACAGTTTTTCAATTTCTCCTGAAGTTAAACACAACCATATCATGCAAATCACCCATCTACTCCTAGGTATCTGCTTATAAGAAATGAAATATTCATTCACAAAAACACAATATTAATTCACAAAAGTTTAAATTATAACAGTGTCAGACTCAAACTAACCCAAGAGTGTGCCACCAGGTGAATAAGCAAATTATATAATGGATGAACACTTGGCAAAAAAAAAAAAAAGAAATACATACTAACAAAGTAACTTGAATGAATGACAAAAGCGTTATGCAAAGGGGAACATATCAAACTGGGAATACTGCATATGATGTGACTTCATTTATTTGAAATTCGAGGAGCAGGCACCTGGTTCAGAAGCTCCAGGTTGCAGGAGACAGTTGCATCACTATCAGTGGGCTCTGCCAATGCAGGCCAAGGGCAGCTCTGCTATCTGGGTTTTTGCCAGGTTGTATAAGACCTGCACTGAGCTCCCAGCTCCGGGCTTTAGTGTGGAAAGGAGAGGAGCTGGGAGAAGGACATTTTGAGGTAATACTGTACTATTCTGAGAGTAATGTTCTCACAGCTGGACATCTGTAAAACTTGAACAAATGTGTAACTAAAACTGGTGAATTTTCTGTGTGCAAATAACATTTCATCAAAACTGATTTAAACATGAAAAAACATTTTAGGGAACTGGCACATTCCTAAATATTCTACCATTAGGATGGTAGTAATTCCTATACACTCATTACAGTATATTGCCATAATCACAGATGTGTTTCTTACTCAAGAGAGCATCTATGTCCTCAGGCAGAAGAAAATAAAGGAGATTATCACCTACAAATTCCCAAATGCAGCCATTAAATTCAGGAAATGAGGAGAACTGTTATGGAACTCTGCTTCTATACTGGTCAAGGCTGATCTCTGACCTCCACTTCCTTGCAATTTTGCTCAAGTCATTTCCTATTACTGAAACTGGAATGCAAGTCACATAGTTCCCCTTCAGAGTAAATTCAGTCCCATGGCAAACAAACCACAGGGGAACAGAGTTAGGACAGAAGTCAATATTTTCTCTTGTTTCTTTAGAATAGTCAAGTAAATGTTAGTGACGAAAGCAAAAATGCAAGAATAGATTTTTAATACACCAAGCTTGTTAAATGCATATCTGAGACATATGTTGTTGACTAAATTATTCCTATTGCAATCAGACTGTTTTTCTTTAAACTATACCTATACACAGAAAGTCACAATAAAAATATACATATGCAGAGCAAAATGTCTAATAATAGCATCTGATAAATGACTTTTACACAGTGAGCCCTGTGTTAGGCAACTTGTATTCACTATTCTTATTTAATCACAACAAATCCTAGGAAAGAAGATACTGGTCTCTGAGGCAGATATATTACCAAATTTAGGCTGAGTATCCCTTAAGTAAAATGCTTGGGACCAGACTGCTTCTACATCAAATTTGAAAGACTGAGAATTTTACAGTATTTGCATATATACTATGAGAAATCTGGGAATGGAACCCAGGTCTAAACATGAAATTCATTTGTCTTCCATAATACTTTATACACACACCCTCTAGGTAACCTTATATAGTATTTTTAGTGCATCCACATTTTGACTGCAATCTATCATGAGGTCAGATGTGCAATTTTCTATTGGTGGCATCATGGTGGTGTTAGGTTTTAAAGAACTGTGACAGAGATGTTCGACCTTTAGTAAAATTACTGAATATACACTGTTTAAAAAAAAAACATATTTATTTATGTGTATTGGAAAGGCAAATATGCAGAGAGAAGGAGAGACAGAAAGATTTTCATTCACTGATTCCCTCCCCAAGTGGCTGCAACAGCCGGAGGGAGCTGAGCTGATATGAACCCAGAAGCCAGGAGCTTCTTCTGTCTCCCAAGCCAGTGCAGGGTCCCAAGGATTTGGGCTGTCCTTGGCTGCTTTCCCAGACCACAAGCAGAGAGCTGGATGAGAAGCGAGAAGCAAAGCCATCAAGACACAAACTGACACCCATATGGGTCCCTGGTACATACAAGATGAGGACTTTAGCCACTAGGCTACTATGCTGGGTCCTGAATATACACTGTTAACAACTATAACCAACATTTTGGAAAACATCAACTTTGAGTCTTTAAAGCCCATTGACCTCATCTAACAAAATATGGATCTGTTTCTTGTTAGAACAGGCAATACTGTATTGAGAAACTGCACACAGTAGCTACCACTCGCTACCACTGCCTGACTCATTACCTACATGGCATCTTCAAAAAGTTCATGGGAAATAAACTCTTATGAAGAGACTACGAAAGGATTTTTTTTTTTGCATTGACACAACTTTTAATTTCATTTTCCCAAGCTTTTTGAAATATCCTCACACTACCAGTACCATCTGTGGATGACAAATCTGGATGGACAGGACAAAGTGGCCTGAGCATCAATTCACCCAATCTCACCAACGGTACAGGTCATTTAATTCCCTACTGTAATAAAAGTTACTTCCTCTAAAAAAATCTACAGAAACTTATCAGCAAACTCAGATTATTCTAAACAGATCTATCCCTAAATGGGTTAACTTACTTTGTTAATCATAAATAACAAATATATTACTTTAGAAGATTTATAGTTTTAAAAATTGCTCACTTTTTAAATCTCTTTTTTTTAAGATTTATTATTATTATTATTTTTTTTTTTTTATTGGAAAGGCAGATATACAGAGAGGAGAGACAGAGAGGAAGGTCTTCCGTCCGATGATTCACTCCCCAAGTGAGCGCAACGGGCCGATACTATGCCGATCCAAAGCCAGAAGCCTCTTCCTGGTCTCCCACGCGGGTGCAGGGTCCCAAAGCTTTAGGCCGTCCTCAACTGCTTTCCCGGGCCACAGGCAGGGAGCTGGAAGGGAAGCGGGGCTGCCTGGATTAGAACCGGCGCCCATATGGGATCCCGGGCGTGCAAGGCGAGGACCTTTAACCACTTGTGCCACCGCGCCAGGCCCTAAATCTAACTCTTTAAATGTCATGATCATAGCAGTACTTTGGGAAACCAAAGAGAACCACACAAATAGGAAGTATGCACTGCTTGAGGACAGGCGCCACCACTTCAGCTCTGCTTCGATGACCAACCACATCAGTGTCTGAAACACAGGTCCTCAATAAATGTTTGCTGAGATGAACATGTGGAAAGCCTTCAGACCAAGGAACTGGTCTGGCCCCACTGAAAATAACTGCAATATGGCTCACCTCGTATTTCACAAGCTGTCAAGATTAAAACATGCTATGCATATGCAAACCACAAGAACTAGCACTCATCTATCACTTACCACATGCCAAGCCCTTCAGATGATCACATTCAGCACTCACATCAGCCCTGAAGGCAGGTACTCCCACCAAGCCCCTTAATACAGAGCAAAAAGCGGAGGCACAAGACCAGATAAGTTGCTCAGTCAAGTCCAAATCTCAAGTCAGTTGGACATTTAGCATCCAAAATGAGGTAGCCAGGCAGGCTCCTCACGTGAGATGACAACTGTCAACCAGGTTGGTCCAACCAAACTTTTCCCTCCAGTGTTCACAGGTCTGAATTCAGACACACTTGCTCACCACTTAAAACAAACAATCCTAAAGACACATTAGATGAGTGACAAGTGTGGTGAATCAGATGAAATTCGCTGATCAGTGTGTTCACTCAATGCAAAACTGAGCTACACAGATCCAGAATCAATACCTGCATGGTTGTTTTCTCCATTACATAAACTGATCAACACATAAGTTGGCAAAACTAGTCAACCCAGCTCCCTCCTATGACACAAACGCCTTGATATGTCTTTAACCTACGCTATAATTAGTTGTTTATACCAGTTCTCTAATAAGAAATTTGTAGAAGCTAGTGACTATGTCCTCCTCATAAATGTATTCCCAGAGCCCAACAGTACGTTTAAAAAAAAAAAAGCTGCCTGAAAAATACACACTGATAAGAACAGGACACATAACATAAAACAATACAATGTATGAATTTATTCATATAGGACCACCAAATAGAATGCCTGAGAGGGTTCCACTTATTTAAATTCCTATTTACAGACCAACTGGCAAAAACAACAGAGGGACCAAAAATATAAAGGTTATATGCAAAACAGAATTTTAATAAATAATTAGCAAATTACATGCAATGAGAAACTGTACATTCATCAATCTGAACCTTGCAATGGTTCAGATGGTTCAAGAGGACTGATATGACGGGAGAGAAGGTGAAGGAAGACAGATACAATGTCCTGAAGCCAAAACTTTAGCCTCCTCAACACTCCATAAAATACTTTTATTCTCATTCACCAAAGAGAACACACTCTGGCTTACTTATTCAAAGCAAGGTGAGTTCAAAATGTTTGAATCCTTATGGATCCTCAAAGTGCTACTCACAGGTAAACATTTTGCTTAAGAAGAAAAGACAGTTCTGAAAAAGAAACCCGAACCACACTGAATGTGTCTGCTCAGGCCTCCCAGCAAAGGCCTCTGTCCTCCCCAGTGCCCGGGGACAGTCCTGCCCCAGCACCCAGCCCAGCCTGGCAATCCCTTATTGACTCCAATGTATACATACAGCACTCTTCATTCACTAGACAGAAAAGCTTATAAGGCCAAACTATCTTTTCAGACCCAGTCCACGCATTCATCGAACAAATTAAATGAATTAATTTGCCAGTGTTCAGACTA
Organism: Ochotona curzoniae; assembly: GCF_017591425.1. Classification (NCBI taxonomy): domain Eukaryota; kingdom Metazoa; phylum Chordata; class Mammalia; order Lagomorpha; family Ochotonidae; genus Ochotona; species Ochotona curzoniae. The sequence continues at coordinate 68,828,737 of NW_024466599.1, forward strand.
GTCCAGTGACCAGTTAAGAATCAAGGCCTGGCTGAATCTCGGGACACCTGTACCCTCCGTCAGAGTACCTGGATTCTAGTATATGCTTCACTCCCAATTCTAGCTTCCTGCTAATGGGGACCAGAGAGGCAGCAGTTGGTGGCTTAAGTACTTGGATCTCATTACCATCCACAGAGGGGACCCACAGTGAGCTCCAGGCTTCTATCTTCAGCCTGGCCCAGTGGTAGCTGTTGCAGGCATTTGGAGGGAAAGCCATCGGAGGGAAGATCTCTCCCTCCGCCCCTACCTCTCAGATAATTAAAATGACTTAACTATAAAGGGCTCACAGGGTCCATGTTTTACTAAGAAATCAATGCAGTGCTTCTGTTTAGGTATTAATACCAACATGAACTTCTGAGATAAACAACCCAGCCTGTCACTGTAATTCAACTTCAACTGAGTCAAGATTTGCTGAGTACTTGCTGTGCACCATGTGCCATGCAGATAACAGAAGGCACGCCTCTCCCCCTGAAGGGGCCTCCAAGAATGGCTACCCTCAAACCAGAGATGTTCAGACAAAAACACAGTGTGCTGTGCAGCATGGAATGTGCACAGGGCAAGAGTGACTCCCAACATCCCACAGCTGTCTTCACATGGCGAGGACGTGGCCACCATTCTATTATCAGGGGGACCACACTTCTTTCCCAATTTGCCACTAACTTCAGTTCTCTAAGGCATGCTCTTCCCATCAGAATAAGAAGGTATGGCAGGGCCCGGTGCGGTGGCACAAGTGGTTAAGGTCCTCGCCTTGCACGCCCGGGATCCCATATGGGCACTAGTTCTAATCCTGGCAGCCCCGCTTCCCTTCCAGCTCCCTGCCTGTGGCCCGGGAAAGCAGTCAAGGACGGCCCAAAGTTTTGGGACCCTGCACCCACGTGGGAGACCCGGAAGAGGCTTCTGGCTTTGGATCGGCATAGCATCGGCCCGTTGCGCTCACTTGGGGAGTGAATCATCGGATGGAAGATCTTCCTCTCTGTCTCTCCTCTCTGTATATCCGCCTTTCCAATAAAAAATAATAAAAATAAATCTTTAAAAAAAAAAAAGAAGGTATGGCAATATTTTTATTAGCCAAAAAACGAACTCACAAGCAACATGTTGACATATTATGACATTGGGCACATACAATTTAAATCTTCTACAATCTTTGATTGTATAAAGGAAAAATCCCCTTATAACCCAGCACATTTCTTAAAGCCAGCCTTCTGAACATGGGATTCCTAGGGTGTGTATATCTACACAGATAGTTGTTGCTTTATTACCAGTTTCTCCCTGGCTCCTGGCCAAGTTCCCTTTGTTGGCCCTTCTGCCTCTGCCTTACAATCTCCTCCTGTGGACTTCTTTTCCTCCATTCTTTCTGTAGAAGCCCAAACATGCCTTATGTTTTCAAAAATATTTTTTTAAGCTACCATGTGCAACATTAGCAACACCTATGGGGGCAGATTCAAGCCACAGCTGATCTGCTTCTGACCCAGTTCCATGCTAAAGGAATGAGAAAAGGAGCAGAGGGATGACCCAAGTCCCTGCACCCCTGCTCCTCACGCCGAAGACTCAGAAGGCTCCTGGATCCTGGACTGGGTCTGGCTCAGCCCTAGCTGTTGTGGTCACTTGGGAAGCAAACCTGTGGGTATCTGTCTTTTCCTCTCTGTAACTGACTTTCAAATAAATAAATCTTTGTATTTTTAAGTTCCTTTTCAGATCTTAACTGATGGCACTTCCAGGCCCTCTCTACTATCTTTGAAAGTATCTTTCTGTGCTAACACTCCTCAGGTCTTAGAACACTCGCACTTACAGTGAACCATAAAGACATCAACATGCCCAACTAGCAAAGATTATCCCATACATCAATCCGTAGGAAAAGAACTATGACACTGAAAGCCAAACACGTTCCCCCAGAATAGCTGGCATCCACCATGTGCTCTCATTTCCAAAGTAGTCTTTAACATAACAGTGAGCTACTTGGTGTTAACCTAAATGAGGCAAAATTGTTTACTTCTTTGAATTTTTCTCAGTGCCTTAAATAACCTGTCTGCAACTGAGTTGGGCATGGGTCTGTTACAATTCAGGTTAGTCTCCCTCTGTGAGCCAGATCTGGGCAATGTTCCAAAACATTCTCCTTGCTGACTGAGAGTTACTGTAACAGTATTGTTGTGGCCAGTTATGGAAATGCTTCCAGGAATGTGCTACTGGAAGTTTAAGTGCACAGCATCATGCACATGTTCCAGAGATAGTCACTTGGGGACATTTCTCTATTAGAGCCAGTACAAGCATATACTGCAACAGAATGCAAAATCTGCCTACATTAATCAAATAAAACACTTTAAAGAAATGGTCCCCTTCTTGGGGTATCTTCCCTTATCCCCCAGTAACTGTTCAGTAGAAAGCATAAGAGTGCTGACAGTTAATCCAAGACACAAAATATCCATGAAGTTTCTCTGGCTGGGTATAAGGAATGGGAAAACAGAGACATAAACCAAAGGAAATGGCATAAAGAGGAGATTTTAAAAAGGTATGGCATCTTCTCTGTAAACTTATCAGAAAACTAACACTTGCATAGTACTATGCAAAGTGCCTGTGCATAAGAATTCTATTAAACACAGCATGCACACTGTAGGTGAGCAAAGTCCACAATCAAATAATGTGCCCCAGGTACATACAGTTATTAAATGATAAATATGTGAAGAAAAGCCATTCATGTGCAAAGCCTTCACCTCATCTATTCAGCAAGCACACGCCCTCAGGCAGTAAGTAATCAGTCAGTTGGAAGAACAGGTGCTCAGCCAACTGGGTTCAGGGCCTTAGGACCGTGGCCAGAGGAGGGCGACAACCTGGACCTCACTCCCACAGCAAGGACAAAGTGCTGAGTGATGTGGCCAATGTTTGATGATCTGTTACACAGGGCATATCTAACTCATTTTCACTTACAGGTGTGCCAGCAGCGGCAAAGCAGAGAGGAACAGCAGCAAAAAGTGTCAGAAACACCTCCTGGCTTGACTGTGTACTCAAACTGGCACTATTGGCCTATTGATATTCAATAGTTAGGGGACAAATAAAAGTCTAGTTTGTTTTTACTGCAGCTCAGTGCAAAAGAACAGTAAAAGAAATGATTAAAATTCTTATTCAGCTTGCATACCAACCTCTGGCTTAAATTAACAACTATATTGGAATTCCATCAGTAATTATTTAAACATACAAAGATGAGAGTCGTAATAACACAAAACAGGCAGGGAAGCAAAAATGATAGCCTAATTGCTTAGAGCTGCTGCACTGTGCATAAATTATTCTGCCAACACTGAGTACATGTAAACCTCCACAAAGGATTCTGGTTAAAGGTCAGCGAGAAAACCCTGGGCCCACAAGTGTGACATTTGTCAGAGAGCACTGACAGTGCTGACGTGAGGGGATGACACTGCTGAAGACCTGATAGGAAAAAGAGCACACACAAGGAGTGACCAGTTGCTCCATGTGATCAGCAGTGACAAAGAACATAAGAGCTCAGCTGTGATAAGTGGAGAGGAAAGATAGCATGACACAAAGAAAAAAATGAAGCATAAGATGGCTGCCCTTACCTAAAATTATATATGTGTAGTAAATCTTCACAAATTTTGAAGGTGCTTGCAGATTTGCAAATGCAACACACCCAAAATTTTCAAATCAAACTTCTGCAAGCTAATCCATAAAGAACAATTTGAATCGCACCTGGAATTGAAATAACCTAACTACCTCTAAATGAAATGCATGACAAACTAGAAATATCAGCACATTAGAAAAGTATAGGCCCGCAGTCCCATGGTTCCTAATAATACATTTTAGTGTATGTAGGTTAAGGAGAAAATCCAACACATACCATTCATCGTCACCATTTTACTTTACTTTTAAAGATTTATTTATTTTATTTTATTGGAAAGGCAGATCTGATTTATGGAGAGACAAAAAGATTCTGCATCTGCTGGTTCACTCCCCAGATAGCCACAACAGCCAGAGCTGAGCCCATCTAAAGCCACAAGCTTCCCCTAGGTCTCCCATGTAGGTATAGGGTCCCAAGGCTTTGGGCCATCCTCCACTGCTTTCCCAGACCATAGGCAGGGAGCTGGGTGGGAAGTGGAGAAGCTAGGACAAAAACCAGTACCCATATGGGATCCTGGCACTTGCAAAGTGAGGATTTAGTCACTGAGCCATAGCACCAGGCTCCATTTTTCATCATAAAAACAAAACATAGAAAAGAATGACACTGAAAGCATTCAATCATGTTCACCAGCTTTCTTTAAGATGTTCACATCCTAACCTCAGGATCCTGTTAAAATGTCATTTGGCAAATAAAATTAAGAAAGGTTATTCTGGATATCTGGGTTGACCCAATGTCCCTCAAGTGCAAGAAAGACGAAAAAAAAGGATAGAGAAATCACAGCATTTACAAGGACTTAGCCTGACAATGCTGGCTTTATGACAGAGGGGTCAAGCAACAAATCCTACCCTACATGCTCCAGAAATAAACACAGCTCTACTAGCACCATGATTTTAGCACAGTGAGACTCATTTCAGATGTCTGATCACCTCAACCATGAGATTGCTGTTTCCAATCACTAAAGGGCTTTAGGGCTAATTGTGGCAACAGGAGGAAACTAACACCATTTTTCTATTATTCACCAAGATTTTCTCTACAGCAAGACTTAGGGAATAACTACCCCTGACAATGACAGTCCCAGTTGTTCTAGAAAATAATAACTGATACAAATTCTAAATTTTCTGCTTCTGGGCATAGATTATCAGCAGCCAATGCATCCCGCCACTCTGAAAGAACCAAAGCTCAGGCAAAGTACACTAAATCAGAGTTTTCAGACAACCATTTGAGAACTAGAAACAAACAAGATGAGTCCAAAGATTGATCCAGCCTACTGTCCCCAACGTGCTAGTAGGTCACAGTTCAGGGAGAAGAAACTGGGAGAGTTAAGTGGACTTTGAAAGTTGATGAGGCAAAGTTGAGAATTCAAGGAAATCAAGGCAGTGAGAGTTTACACAAAAAAATACCAGCAAAAAAATACCAGCAAAAAAAAAAGAGAGCTGCACAGAGATCCTATAGTACTACTATTACTCAGGAAAACACTCATCTATGTGTGTGTGAGGTAACTACCCAAGAGCAGGGAAGGAATCACCCAAAAGGCTTAGAGCAAGCAGGAAACTGGCCTTCACACAGGGTCAACAGTAATCTCTGTTCCCATTGGAAAGATCCATTATTCAGAGACTTCGAACAGAGTACTCAGGAGGACCTTGCCTTAATTATGGGAAATACAGCATTGCTCCAGATGCACAGAAGGTATCTTAAAGGAAAACCAATTTTCCAAGAAACTTAATGGACTCGAAAATATTTACAGGAATACAAAAATATAGCACCCAACAAGATAAAGCTTGCAATGTCTGTCAATTACTCAAAGATTACCTATCAAACAAAGAAGGGAGAGAAACATAAGAACTGCTGGCCAACAAGACAGTAAAATATACATTTTAATATATGCACTATGTCCAAAAAGTAGAGAAATGGGAAATAGAATGAAATTACACTTCTGGGGCCAGCACAGTGGCTCAACAAGCTAATCCTCCAACTGCCTGCCAGCACAAGCATCCAAGGGCACCAGTTCATGTCCCGACTGTTCCACTTCCTCTTTTTTTTTTTACTGGATTGCAAAGTTTAATCATATGTACATCAAACTGTCCAAGGAAACACTTCAATTCCATTATGAACAACTGCTTTCTAACACACTCTAGACATAAGTCTATCTAAAAAATGTAAACAAACCAATAAAGTAAATATTAGTCATTTAGGTCCATTAAAACCCACCAATTGGACCTACCCGGAGTCTCTTAGGACCCGGATGAGGACAAGATGGCATGCTCGCAGGACAAAAATTGGTAGGCCTGGAAGGACATGCTGAAAGTGGTTTTCTTGCAAACTTCCCTTTCATCCCACTTGATACGCAGCATTCACAGCATCCTGGTTACACCATGGCAGCAGCTGCAGTGAAACAGGTGATATCAAAACACAGCTTTCTGGAGACATTTATCTCCAACCCAGGGAGCTTTATATTGTGTTTGCCGTAAATCTACGTATTCTTCTCTTCTGGATGACTATAATTGCAAAGTAGAACTTGCTTTGACATCGGATGGCAGGACCATAGTATGTTATCACCCTTCCATGGATATTCTGTATGAACATACCAAACCTATCCCTCGACCAGATCCTGTGCTTAATAATGAAGAAACACATGATCAAGTGCTGAAAACCAGACTGCAAGGAAAAAGTGAACACCTTGAGCAGGGACCCATGGTCGAGCAACTTAGCAAGATATTCTTCACTACTAAGCACCGCTGGTATCCTCATGGACATTATCACAGACGTCGTAAGAAGCTAGATCCTCCCAAGGACAGATGATGCTGAGGTTCTTGGGATCAAAGAAAAATGCTAGCCTGTGCTCCAATTTCCATTTGAGAAAATTCAGTCTGGTATCTTCACCTTATATGTTACATAGTAAAAAAATCATTAAATATTCTTTCATGTAAAAAAAAAACAAAACCCACCAATTGAGAGTGTTATGACAATCCATAAAATAACAAAAAATCTTTTGGAATTCAAAATTGCTGAAAGTTTTTGGACTCAAAACATTTTTAGAGTTTTTTTATTCATGTGTTTTCTGAAAAATATTACTATTATTTTCAAATAGTAAACCAACAGAGGTGTCAGCCAGCTCATTTTTTTAAAAGATTTATTTATTATTATTATTTTTTTTTATTACAAAGTCAGATATACAGACAGGAGAAGAGACAGAGAGGAAGATCCTCCGTCCGATGATTCACTCCCCAAGTGAGCCCAACGGCCGATGATATGCCGATCCGAAGCCAGGAGCCAAGAACCTCTTCCAGGTATCCCACACGGGTGCAGGGTCCCAAAGCTTTGGTCCGGCCTCAACTGCTTTCCCAGGCCACAGGCAGGGTGCTGGACGGGAAGTGGAGCTGCCGGGATCAGAACTGGCGCCCACATGGGATCCCGGTGCGCCCAAGGCGAGGACTTTAGCCACCAGGCCATGTCACCGGGCCTCACCAGCTTATGTTATACTTGCCCAGCAGAGTACCCAAACACAGACAAAATAAATACACCACTACAGCGATATTTTGCACTATCAACATGAAGCTTGCCCTCAACAATCACGTTACTGGTTTCAGAAATTAAAACATAAGTTGATTGCTGACAAGGAGGATTTAAATGACGTTAGGAATCTTACACAAGGTGCCAGCCACCACATGCAGGCACTCAAGAGTTAAAAACTAAACAAAAACACAACAAATTCTTCCTAGCTCCCCTCTACTTGTACCAAGAAATATAGGAAAAAGAAAGACTGTGGGATTTAAATTAAAAACAAAACAAAAACTAACTTAAGCTAAGTTACAGACTAGTTTGAGATGAAACAGATGTCTCACTGTAAAGGCCACAGTATCAAGTTTCTATTCACATTCTGCTCAAAAGTTCACATAAAATACTTTTATTTTACTATTAAAATATTAGTCATTGGTACCAAATGTTTCTTCACATTTTTGAAATTAACACAGCCTCACTAAAACAAACTCAGCCAAATCAACAATTCCTACTATCTCACTTCAAAATCCAGAAATGACTGTTCCACTTGTGACCCAGCTATCTCTTTATAGCAGTAGGGAATAGCTGAAGTCCTTGGAACCCTGGACCCAAGTGGGATACCAAGAAGAAGCTCCTGACTCCAAACTGGATCAGCTCTGAGCCAGCAGACAGAAAATCTCTGTCTCCATTTCTCTCTGTTAATCTGCACTACAAATAAAAAAATACTTTTCAAAAATTATACTTCTAGAAGAAAATTCAAATACTACAGATGAAAAAATATCTGATGGGATTAAAACCTTAAAACAGAAAAAAAATTAACATATGACAGATGAAAAAGTACTGTATGGGATTAAAAACCAAAAGCAAAGACATTACAAGAAAGCAAAATATCCCTCAAAACCAAGAATGGAAAACTCCTAAGTTAAAAAATTCCCAAAATACAATAAAAAGATAATATAGCCAGACTCTGGCACATGCTCAGAGCCAGATGGGCCAGCTAGTCCCAGAGACGGGGTCCTGGGTGGCGAGGCTTGGGTCTGGAGGTTTGGGCCCATTTGCCTGCCAAGTGTTCTGAGCCAGGTGGGCAAGCTAGTCCAGGAGACAGTGTCTGGTTGGAGGGGCTTGGATCAGGAGTCCAGGGAAACAATGATGCTGGCTGAAGCCCTCAGGCCACTCAGCGGTGCAATCTAGAGAGGGGATTGTGAGGGCTTTTAAGGGCAGACCAAAGCACCAGCCATGTGGGAGACCACAGGTATAGTAGTTAGGATCAACCAATACAGAATACCACTGACTGGGACACACTAAAGCTAGTGCTGGGGGTCTACCTGGCAGGGCTAGATAATAGTACCCACCAGTGAAAGTAAGAACAGGTAACATTAGACAAGGCCATGACATCAATAAACTTGCAAGAGAAACAGGTGTGGGTGGTGGATTCTATGGGAAATGTGTGTGCCCATCCCTGCAGAAAACTACAATTTCTGTTGGTTTGCTTGGAAACTGGGGATGGTGACAGGCTGAGCTAGGCTGAACTAGGCATGGCAATGGAACCCTCTGACACTCATGGATACTAAGGTTGAGTACAGGCTGGTTTGGTGCAGGCTGCAGCACCCTAAGGCACACCCAAGAATACCAAGTGGGGCAGGCCGGACCACCACATCCACCATCCATACATAGGCCAGGACAGATGGGGTAGTCTATGTCTGGTAAGGGCCTAGCACCGCTGGCATGTGCAAGATCTGGGAGTGGGTCTGGTGGGGGAACTTGGGAAACTCACCTGGTGGGACACAGCTTCTGCTGGTAAGCATATGATTCAAACCTGGGTATTGGGCAGACCTAGCAGGGTAGTTCCACCCATTGGCAAGTGTATGGGTTGGTTCTGGAAGGGGTCAGACCAGGCAGGGACAGACCAATTTTGGCTCACTGGCAAGTGCAAGAGCCAAGCTGGAGTGCAGGTCATCATGCTGGGCTAGGCTATCACACCTAGAGTTTGCATAAGTCAGGGATGAAAGCAGACTGGGCAGCGCCAGGCTGCAGCACCCACCAGCAAGAGTTGAGACTGGGGACAGGTTGGGTCAGGCCAAGCTGCAGTATCCGATGGCAAAGACCAGGATAGGGGATGGATTATGCTGAGCTGGGTCAGAGCAACCACTGCCACGTGCAAGAGATGTGGCAGGGAAAAGGTCTGGTTGGGGAACAAAGGGGATGCTCCAGGTAGGTTGTGGGACACACTGGTAAGTGCTAAAGCAGGAATGGGGATGGTAATCTGTGCTGGACCTGACTGCAGTGTCCCTCAGCATGGGTGTAGACTGGGTCTAGGGTATATCAGGTTGCCTAGACTTCAGCACCCAATAGTGTTCATAAGAGCCAAAGTGGGTATATAATGAGCTGGGCCAGGACTCAACTCCCATTGAACCACATGAGAGTTGTGACAGGGCGTGGAACAGGTATGGTTGGACTGTAACACCCAACAGTAAGAACTAGATTGGGTGTGGATCAGTTGGGCAAGATCACTATTCTTCCAGGACATGGGGGTGGATCAAGTCAGACTGGGCCAAGGACCAACCAACCAACGTGCGTGAGATCTGCTACTGGGAGGAGACCCAATAGAGGAGCTTGGAGAACTCCTTTGTCAGGATGCAGTTCCTGTAGGTGAGCACAAGAATCAAGACAAGGAGCAGCATAGATCAGGAAGGTTACAAGTACCTGCTGGTATATGTGTGGCATAGAGCTGGGGGCAGGTCAGGCTGGAACAGCTCATAACACCCACTGATAGATCAGAGAATCAGAATGAAGTATAGGACAGACCGAATCAGGCCCCAGCAACAGCCAGTTCACATTAGGGCCGGAACTGGGGACTGCGCCAAGTTAGGCAGGAGCACCTGCCAATGCAAGCTGGGAGCAGGGTAGACCAGACCAGGCTACAGCACCCAATGGCAAATGCCAAGGCAAAATGAGCATGAAAGACTGGGTCACAGTACCCAACAGCACACACAAGACTAAGGGATAATGGGGTGTCAGCCCAGTATAGGAGGAGTACAGACTCCCCTGCTGGGCCACTGTGCTTGCTGGTGAGCACGAGAGTTGGGACTGGGAAAAGACCAGACTAGGCAGGGCTACAACATGTATATGAACTAGGTTGGGGGGGAAAGTCATGTTGGGATAACCGACTGCATCCACTGGTTCAGGTATGAGTAAGGACAGACTGATTGGGCTTTGCTGCAAGATCAGCTGGCAAGTACTGGGACTGGGTGCAAGACCTGTCAAGCTTGACTGCAGAACCACCTGAAGAATGCAAGATCTGAGAGTGGGAGTAGGCTTAGTAGGGAAACTGTGGGCACGTTTCTGATAGGCTTCAACTCCCATTGGTGAGCATGAGAACCAGAGCTGGGGGCGGACCTGGCTAGACAGGTGGTGGCACCTGCTGGCATGAGTGTGGGTTGGAGGGTGGAGTCCACTAGGTTGAATTAGGCTTCAATGCCCAGTGATATATATGAGATCTGAATGGGATGTGGGACAGACCAGACTAGTCCACTGCACATGTTGGCAGGCACAGGAACCAGGGCTGGGGGCTGGTAGAGTAGGGGTTATCAAAGGACGCTGACTGGACTGTAGCTCCTGCTGGTGCACATATAAACACCAAGTATGCAGTGGGCTGGGCTGGGCTGGGCCACAGCACCCACTTGTTTGCAGAGAAAAGAGGACAGATCAAATTGATCAACTACCCCAGTGAAGCTTGACAGCAAATTTCTGGGTCAATAGAGACTCTGAGATGGCAGCATCAACAACATCTCAGAACTATTGAAACCACTTGAACAGAACCCTCGGAACATGTTCCACATCGGGGACCCTGGGATGACACTGGGTAGTAGTTCCCCATCCCTGGGTACTGAGGAGGCTGGTAGGTTGGGTGTGGTTTTTCTCCTTGTAATCCTCCCTCCCACAAATACAGGAAGAAAAAAGAAAATGTGTAAACAATGGTCTCGCCCACTTTCCTGATTCTCAACTCTTCCCACTCTAACCAACTATATAAACATCAGCAAAAATAAATTTTTTAAAAGCAATAATAAAAAGATAATATATCATGATCAAGTAAGAAAGACTGATAATTTACCTCCACAGACACAGAAAGAAGCAACCGATAAATTCAACATCCATTCCTGTTAAAAACCCTCACCAACTTAAGACATAGAAGTTCCCCAATCTAAAGGAAATTATCTACAAAAGATTGATGGCTAACATTATAATCAAACGCTAGAGACTGAATCCTTGCTCCAACAAGACAGGACATCCACTGCTACTAATTCTATTTACCACCATACTCGAAGTTCTAGGTAGTATAATCTCACAAGACAAACAGGATGCAAAATAGAAAGAGGAAGTAACATTGTATCCATCCGCAGACCTTATCATGGAAAAAGCAATGGAATCTACAGAAATGATAGCAGAAATAACAGGTCAGTTTAGCAAGATTACAGAATACGAAATCAGCACAAAAGCAACATATTTCTGTAAGCCAACAATAGGAAACAGATTTAATATCATTTAGAATAGAATAAAAAGGGCCCAGCATGATAGACTGGCAGCTAAATCTTCACCTTGCATCCATCAGGATCCCATATGGGTGCCAGTTTGTGCCCCAGCTACTCTACCCCATCCAGTTCCGTGTTTGTGGCCTAGGAAAGCAGCGGAAGATGACCTAAAGCCTTGGGACTGAGAAACCCAGAAGAAGCTCCTGGCTCTTGGCTTCAGATCGGCTCAGCTCTGGATAGATGATCTGTCTCTCCATCTCTAGTAAATCTGTCCAATAAAAATAAAGAAATCTTTAAAAATAGAATAAAAAACAAGCATAAAATACTGTCAGAATTCTAAAAATGTATGGAAGGTTAGCATTATGATGCAGTGGGTTAAGCCACAACTTGCAACATCAGCATGGCATTCCATACTATGGAGTACTCCACCTCTAGCTCCTTGCTAAAGCACCTGGAAGGCCACAAATGATGACAGAAGTGCTTGGGGCCCTGCCATCCACACAGGAAACATGAATGGAGTTCCTGACTCATGGCTTCATGGCTTTGGTCTTACTGGCTCAAGGCTATTGGTGGTGTGAGCCAACAGATGGAAGATGTTTTTATCTTGCCCTCTCTCTACCACTCTGCCTTTTAAATAAATAATTCTTTTGAAAAGAAAAAAAAAACATAACCATAAAAACCAAATAATATTGCTTAAAAAGCACTTAGAGACCTGAAGTGATGAAGAAAGTATCTCCATTCATACACTAGAAGAATAAATATTGTTAAGATATCAATTTTTCTCCACGGGGTCATTGCATTCCCAATCAATATCCAAATAAGTTATGTGCACAAGCTGATAAATTTAACCTGATGAAATGTAAAGGGCATAGAACAGGCTAAACAACTCTGAAAAAGAATATAGCTGGAGGACTCACAACCTGCTTTAACAACTATGGTAAATATACAATGGTCATGATAAACTAATGAGACAAAAAAAGACATAGAAATAAACACACAAATGTCTAATGCCATACCCCCCCACCAACGTCTGATCTCGGAAGCTGATCAGGGTCGGGCCTGGTTAGTACTTGGATGGGAAAAATAAACACACATGTAAAGGTAACAGATTTTCAACCATTGGCAAAAAACAATACAAAGAAAAAAGAATAGTCTTTGCAACACAAGGTACTTGAAAAGGACCAGCATGGCAGAACAGCAGGTAAAGCTGCCCTCTGTTCGAGAAACGGCTGCTCCACTTGTAATTCAGTTCTCTGATAATGCCCCTGGGAAAGCTGTGGAGGATGGCCCAAAGGCTTGGACCCCGTTTGGGACCCTGCACTCCCATGGGAGACGCAGATGAAGTCCCAGACCCTGGATTCAGCCTAGCCCAGCCACAGCTATGACAGCCATTCAGAAAGTGAGAACAGAAGATTTCCTTTATCTGCTTCTGCCTTTTGAGCAAATTAATATTAGACAAGAAAGAGAGAAGGAATGGTGGGAAGAAAAGAAGAAGAAAAGGAGAGGGAAGGAAAGTGAAGGGAAGGTAGAAAGGCACTTGAACAACTGGATATTCATTTGCAAAAATAAGCAAACCTAAATCCCTATCTCATGTCCATAAAAGACCTGACTCAAAATGAATCATTGTAAGAGAGGTCCACAACTATGAAACACTTAGAAGAAAATACAGCAAACAATCTTTGCAATCTTGAGTCAGAAAAAGATTTCTCAGCTACAATCCCAAAAACAGGACCTATGAAAGAATAAATTGATAAAGTTAATTAAAAGTATCTGTTCTGCCAAAAACACTTGGTAGAACAAAATGACAAGCTATGGCCTTGGAAGGCATCTTTGCAAATACATACCTCCAGAGGACTTGTATTCAGAATACAGAAAGAACTGTCAGATCTCAAAAACAAGAAAACAAGTAACCCAGCATAGGCGTGGGTAAAAGCTCTGAAGACAGACTTTTCACCCATAATATTTTAATGACAAATAAGCACATGAAAAGATGCCCAACATCATTATTCACTTGGGAAATGCAAATTCAGATTATAATAACCTACTACATTCACGTTAGAATGACTAAAATTTAAAAAGACTGACAAAGTGCTAAAAAAGATACAAAGAAATTGAAATTTTTTTCTCCCTAAGGAGAGAGACAGAGTCAGAGAGACAGAGAGAAGGAGGGAGAGAGAGAAATTTTCCATCTTTCGGTTCACTTCCCAGATGGAGTCCAAGGATGCAGCTGTCCTCCTGTGCTTTCCCAGGCCATCAGCAGGGTGCTAGATTGGAAGTGGAACAGCTGGGATGCAAACTGGCATCCATATGGGATGCCAATGTCACAGGCAGAGGATTAGGCTGATATGCCACCACACTGGTTCCACAACCAAAGCTCTTGCACTCTGCTGGTGGTACTGTGAAAACAGACTAGCAGCTTCTTAAACTAAACATACAAATATGACATTCTACTCCTAAGTCTATGCATAATACATAATGAAATATGAATGAATTCAGACTTACATATGAATCTTCTCAGAAGTTTTATTTGTAATAGCCAAAACATGGACACCAGAATAATTTTCAGTAACAGATGAACAAATAAATCATGATATATTCATACAATGTAATAAAACACTAAAGAAATGAACTATTCATTGGCTCAGTGCAGTAGCCTAGTGGCTAAAATCCTCACCATGCATGTGTCGCAATCATGTGGGTGCCAGTCCCTATCCTAGCTGCTCCACTTCCCATTCAGCTCCCTGCTTGTGGCCTGGAAAAGCAGCCAAGGATGGCCCAAGTGCCTTGGGACACTGCACCCGCGTGGGAGATCCGGAAGAGGCTCAGGGCTCCTGGCTTTGGATTGGCTCAGCTCCAGCCATTGTGCCCCTTGGGGAGTGAATCATCAGACGAAAGATCTTCCTCTCTGTCTCTCCTCCTCTCTGTATATCTGACTTTCCAATAAAAACAATAAATAAATCTTTCAAAAAATGAATGATTCATACAGAACTTGGATGAATCTCAAAGGCATTGAGAAAACATAACCAACCTCATAACCATATAATTTCAAAATTATATACACCTTATGGCTTAATTCACCTGACATTCTCAAACAACAACAAGGCTTCCAAGGCTGGAAGTGGACTGGCAGTAGGTGGGGATGCCCACATCTATTGGATGCTTGCTTGAGTTGAAGCCCTGGCTCTGCTTCAGATTCCAGCTTCCCAACGCACATCCTAAGAGCAACAGGCAATGGCTCACGTATTTGGGCCCCTGCCACGGGGTGAGAGACCCCTGGCCCAGTGCTGCTTTTATGGACATTGGAGAACTGAATCAACGGATAAAAGAGCTCTGTCTCACTTTCAGGTAGCTAAAACTAAGTAACGATGTAGACAGCAGGGGAGATAGGAGGGACTTTGGAGGAAAATGGAACAATTTTTTTTGTTTAGTAGCAGTACTAGTTGATACACAAGCATATGAATGCCTTAAATTTCACAGAACTATAAACAAAACAGAACTACTAATGCATAATGCAGATCCTGGAAGGCAACAAGTGGTACTTCAAATTACTGGATACTTGCACTCATATGGGGGAGCCTAGGTTGAGTTCCTGGTTCCTAGCCTCGGCATGGCCCGGCCCCAGAGACTGCAAGCATTCGGGGAGTGAATCAGCAGGTAAAAGCTCTCTCCCTGTCTATCTGCCTCTCTGATAAATCTATCAGCCACTCAGATAAATATTTTTTTTAAGTATAGTAAATATTTAACCAGTATCAGTCATCTATTATCAAGTATGATGCACTGTGGTGTAATTCTGTGTGCTACAGTTCTATACAACTAGCCCAGTAGTAGGCCTGTTTATACAGCACCACCACAAACCCGTGAGCAATGCTTGCCTAACACTTTACACCAGTTACAACAGCAGAATTCTGCTACTATAACCACAGGGCCCAGGAAGGCAAATGGGGTTCACTGGCGATCAAAATGTCGTGCAGTGAGTGACCATACCAGTGCCCACCTAGGTCCAACACGTTTGTCTGCTTATTTTTTTAAAGATTTATTTATGAAAGATTTTTATTAGAAAGCTTTTTATTAGAAAGGCAGATTTACTGAGAGAAGGAGAGGCAAACAGATTCTCCATTTACTAGTTCATTCCCACAATGGCCTCAATGGCCATACAACAAGCCATCCAAAGCCAGGAGCCAGCAGCTTCTTACACGTTTCCCACACTGATGCAGGGTCCCAAGCTCTCAGGTCATCCTCCACTGCTTCAATAGGCCACAAGCAGGGAGCTAGATGGGAATGGAATGGCCAAGACACAAACCAGTGCCCATGTAGGATCCCAGCACTTGAAGTGGGGAGATTAGTTAACTGAGCCATTGTGCCAAGACACATGTTTTAAAGGCTTTATTAGCCTGGCAGTTAAGACTCCCATTAAGACACCCTGACCCCATATTGGAGTAACTGGATAGAAAACCTTGTTCTGGCTCCTGACTCCAGCTTCATGTTTAAGCAGACCCTGGGAGGCAACAGTGATGGCCCAGGTAATCAATCAGGTTTTCTTCACCTATGTGGGGGACTAATTCTCTTTACAGGCACAAGATAATAACCCACTATATGGATGTACCATAATTTATTCAACCACATACAAGCATTTAGGCAGTTTTCAGTTTTTTGTTTTGTTTTGCTTATAGATAATAGATCTGTGAATAAGCCTGTGCATATGTATTTGCAATGTTGGGAGTGCATCCTCAGGATTAATTCTTAAAAATGGGATTGCTAGGTCAAGATATAAACATGCATACAGTACACATACTACACAGCTTGTTTCAAGGTTCTTTCCACCAAGGCTGTGATTTGAGCAGGGAGTGGGGGGAGCACAGTGCTATCACCAGCAAGGGGTGAACATATGAGCTTTCCCACAATCTCACCAAAACTGTTTGCAAAGTTTCTTAATTTTTGCCAGCTTAAAGTTGAAAATGGTATCTCATTTAGGCTTTTTCCCGCTTAGATGAAAAAGATTATTTTAAGTAGAATATTTAATAATCTTGAGACATAATTCACATACCATATACTTCGTCCAATTAAAGTATACTATGCAGTTACCAGTACACTCAGAGCTGTGCAAGCCACTGCCCCATCCATCTCCAGATCATTTCATCATCCCAAAAAGGTCGTGCTCCTTACTGTACTCCTCATACTCCCCAACCCCACTGTGCAATCACTAATCTAGTTGTGTTCTGTATAGACTCACCTGCTCTGGACATTTCATAGAAATATCTTCTGTACTCACAGGACTATCTGGTCTTTCACTTCAGGACTAATCTATGTTGAACCATGCATCAGCAGTTCACTATTTTTTATACATTCATAAAATATGAATTTTATAAATTTTAAAATAAATTTTTAAAAAGTCTTAATTTTATTTACCCATTCTTCAGTCAATAAACATCTTAGATATTCCACTTTTTTGGGCTATTATGAACATGTTGCTATGAACATCCTAGTACAGGCTTTTATACTTGCATGTCTTTGGGATAAACACATATGAGCAATGCATGTTCAGCATTTTCAGGAACAACCAGACTGCCTTCCAAAGCAGTTGCACCATCTACATTCCCAGGAGCAATACACAACATTCTGATGTCTCACATCCTTGTCAACACTGCTTATTACCTGTCTTTTTTATTACAGCTGTACTAGTGGGTGTGAACTATACTCATTTCAGTTTTCACTTCTGTTTCTAATAGTGGGCAAATGATGCTAGACATCTTTGTGTACGCTTACTGCCTATCTTCTTTAGAGAAATGCCTACCCACGGCCATTTAAATTCATTGTTAAGAGCTCCTTAAGTATTCTACATGTATCAACAATTTATAAAAATTTCTTCCATTCTATGGGCTGTGTTTTCACTTGCTCTACCACACAAAACTTAATTTTGATGATGTTAAATTTATCTATTTGCTGTTATTTGTGCTTTGGGTGCCATATCTAGCAAAGAAGTGCATTAGAAACTCGATGTCGGGCCCGGCGAGGTGGCGCAAGTGGTTAAGGTCCTTGCCTTGCACGCCCCAGGATCCCATATGGGAGCCAGTTCTAGTCCCGACAGCCCCACTTCCCTTCCAGCTCCCTGCCTGTGGCCCGGGAAAGCAGTCAAGGACAGCCCAATGCTTTGGGACCCTGCACCTGCGTGGGAGACCCGGAAGAGTCTCCTGGCTTTGGATCGGCATAGCATTGGCCGTTGCACTCACTTGGGGAGTGAATCATCAGACAGAAGATCTTCCTCTCTGTCTCTCCTCTCTCTGTATATCCGCCTTTCCAATAAAAAAATAATAAAAATAAATCTTAAAAAAAAAAAGAAACTCGATGTCTGTGGTAGACTAATTCATGTCTTCCAAGATGCCCTCATCCTAACCCCACCAACGGTGAATGTTACTTTACGCGACAAAGGGCAGCTGTAAATGTGATTAAGTCAAAGCTCTGGGGCCAGAGGGTTCCACACAGGTCAAAGGCAATCATGCCTAGAAGAACAGCAGGCAGCATGAGGATGGGAGAAGCCAAGACTAGGAGGACAAGGTGACACGAGGAAGGTGCCCACAGCCAAGGAATGCAGGACCTCTCCAGAAGCTGAACACTGAAGGGAAGAGATTCTTTCCTGAAGCATGAAAGAGGCACACAGCCCTGTCAGCACCTTAAGTCTTGCCCTCCGCTATGGGAAACAAATTGTGTGTGTGTGTGTGTGTGTGTGTGTGTGTGTGTGTGTGCGCGCGCGCGCGCGCGCACGTGCTTGCAGGCTGGTCTTGAGGATTTTACTCATTTATTTGAAAGAGTTACAGAAAGAGGAGAAACCAGCAGACAGCGATTTCTCTAGATGTTCTATCTGCTGCCTCACTGCACAAATGGCTGCAATAGCCCTGGCAGAAGCCAGAAGCTTCATCCAAGTCTCCCTTGTGGGTGGCAGGGGTCCAAACACTGCTTTTTCAGGCCATTAAGAGAGAGATGGGCAGTTGAGCCACTGGGATTTGGATTACAGCACATATAGACTGCCAGTGCTGCAAACAGTGACTTTATCTACTCTGCCACTATTTTAAACCACTAAAGTTGTGGTAACTTGCTACAGCCGCTGTAAGAAAATAAAACAGTGTTCCAATTTTTTTAATTTGAGGTTGTTCATCCTCTTTACAGCATAACAACTTCCAGACTTCCCAAGAGAAAGCAGGTTTTTATCATAAGCCACATATTGTTAGGCCTATTGTTGGAACTTTGTGCCACTAGTCTATTTATACACTGGTACCTTACTTAATCTGATTCTATAATAACTTAGAGCACATTTTAATAACTGCGTGTACCTGGGCCCGGTGTGGGTAGCCTATTGGCTAAAATCCTCACCTTGCACACACCAGGATCCCATATGGGTGCCAGCTCTAATCCCAGCAGCTCCACTTCCCATCCAGCTCCCTGCTTGTGGCCTGGGAAAGTAATCAAGGACAGCCCAAAGCTTTGGGATTCTGCACCCGCGTGGGAGACCTAGAAGAGGCTCTGTGCTCCTGCCACTGCGGTCACTTGAGGAATGAATCAACAGACAGAAGATCTTCCTCTCTGTCTCTCCCCTCTGTATACCTGACTTTCCAAAAAAAATTTTTTTGAAATTTAAAAAAAAAAAAACCTGCGTGTACCAGTGATCCCTCCTAACTTCTTCCTCAGCATTCCCACATCTTTATCTTTCTGTATGAACTTTTTTTTTTTGCAGACAGATAAGTTTATTTGCGAAGGGACCAGGTGAGCAGGGAAGGGAGAGGGAAGGGGAAGCATCTCTGGAGAGAAAGCCAGGAGGTGGGGTGCCTCTCGAAAGAGGAGGGAGAGAGAGACACCTCCATATGGACTTTAACATCAAGTTTTCTAGCTCCATGAAAACTTTCATTGGCATGTGAAAGCTATCCTAGGCACTTGGGGGTAACACACAGCATTAGGACATGTGGTCTTCCCATCCAAGCACAAGGAGTGCCTTGCAGTCAAATCAACTTCCTCTACTCAAGGATGCTGAGTTTTCCTCAGAGCTTACACATTCAAACTTATTCTTAAACCTATTTTTTGTTGCTGTTAATACAGGTAGTTTCCTACAATGTCTGAGACATTTCAAAATGCAAACAGAAGAGCTTTGGTTGATCTACCTCTCTCATTCTTAATTCTTGCTCTCACTGTGTGTATATGTGTTTGTGTGTGTAACTCTGCCTTTCAAATAAATAAATAAAACCATAAAAAAGACAAAACCTGCATGATCCCAGTTACATGAGGTGTCTACAGTAGTAAGGTTTGTAGAAACAGCAAGTGCAATGATGATAACCAGCACTATGGGAGGACAGGAAGATATGGGATATGAGGAGTTGATTCAACGGCAGAGAGCCTCCAGCGTCCCAGGAGCAAAAACTTCCAACCATACTTAACACCACTGAACCGTATACTTAATAACGAGTCAGATGGCAAATTTTATGCTTTTATCACAATTAAATTATTTTAAAATGTTTTTATTTGAAAAACAAAGGGAGAGAAAGAGAGAGAAGGAGCTCTTCCATCTGCTAGTTCACTCCCCCAAAAGACAGAACAGCCAGGGTTGGACCAGGTTAAAGTCAGGAACCAGGAGCTCCAGCTGGGTCTCCCATGTGAGTGCAAGGGACCAAGGACTTGGGCCATATTCAGCTGCTTTCTCAAGCCATTAACAGAGAGTTGAATAGGAAAAGCAGCAGTCAGGACTCGAACCAATGCCTATATGGGATGCCAATATTGTAGGCAATGGCTCAATCCACTATGCCACAATGCCAGCCTCTAAATATTTTTTAAACAATAAATAATGCATGTCAATAATCCTCTTAGATATGAAACAGTTTGTAGATCTCTAACCCAGGTGTTGCATGGAATGAAGTGAAGCAAGCAAATAGCACAGCTTTCTAGAACTCTTTCATCTGGGATTTTAAAGTAATCACAGGGGAATAAAAGAAAAAGTGGCTTAGCACTATGGATGAGGCTAATGATCATCTACTTCCAAATGCCTTCACGGCACCAGAAATGAGTTTCTTCCGGTGACCCTGGCCCTAAGTCTGAAAGATTTCTTCCCTGACAAAAGCAAATGCTGCTACTAACTCTGATTATCTCCAGCATCTTTTAATCCAGGACCAGCACAGAATCTTCCATATGGCTAGACTACAAGGAGCATTCACATAATGTAATATTGCATAACCTTAGCCTAAGCAACAGAAGCAGATACCTAAATCATCAAGAACAAAGTCAGTAGCTTCCAACATCCAAGATTCCCTGAGTATCCATTCATCAGTTTCCTTGGCATCCTTTTAAGAACCTTTTTCGCTGGGGTAGGCATTTCATGACAACAGTATTTGAGATGCTCCCATCCCATATCAGCGTGTCTGTGTTCAAACCTGGCTCTGCTTCCAAGGCCAGCCTCCTGCTAAGGCACACCTGGAGAGCTGAAGACACAAGTACCTGCGTCACTGCCACCTATGTGAGAGACCGGGATTGAGTTCTGCGCTCCTTGCTGCGGTCGGGCCTGTCCTTGCTGCTGCAGGCATCTGGGGAGTATACTAGAAGACGGAATACCTCCTTCTCTGCCTTTCAAATCAATCTCAAAAATAATAAAATAAAAAGCTTTCATGATGCAAAATGGTACATCAACAGAAAGTGATATCAAAGTTTATCATGGTTTAAACACAAAAAGGCACATTTTAGTCATCTACATAATACACTGTTTTCCACAAACTGGATATTTTTTCCTCCAGCTGGTACACAATGTAACAAAAGCCACTCCTCCCTCAGGTACTCATTCAGGATTGCACGGCTTGGCTCCAGGGATGCAGAGCTTGGGATGGAATTCATTGGTAGGTCAATCACCCACCAGGTATTATCCTGGGTATTACTATTTAATCTCTTCAGGATTCAGAATCATGATCTGTAAGTAGGGTCCTTAGAAGGACCTGAAAATCTTAAAATTCAAAACTCATAGAGTGATTTTTAGATAATTGAATAGAACTCATTTAGTTGACAAAGGAAAGCAACAATGGGGAAGAAAAAAGCGGGAAACAGAAAAATCCCTAGCAACATTTCAATCTGAGAGGTCTCCAGACACTCAACCCTCAAGCTTCAGGCACAAAAAGGGAAGGACAAGATCATTTTATTAATTTATTTTAAGATTTGTTTATTTATTTATTAGAAAGTCAGGTATACAGAGAGGAGAAGAGACAGAAAGAAAGATCCATCTTCTGATTCACTCCCCCAAGTGACCACGACAGCCAAACCTGAGCTTTCCCAGGCCACAAGCAGGGCTGCCAGGATATGAACTGGTACCCACATGGGATCCTGGTGCATGCAAGGGGAGGACTTTAGCCACTAGGCTACTGCACCGGGCCCAACAAGATCATTTTAAACATAGCTTCATTCAAACCTGAATGTTTGCTATGAAACAAAGCAGACAGAATTCTGCCTTAAAGCAATTCTATCAAAGGGAAGACAACATTTGGGACATGAAGGCAGTATCCAGGTGAGCATCAACACAGATACCCCACTGCAGTGCTGAGCCTGGAAGCTAGGGGGCTGTAGAAGAGCTGACACCACTTCCTTCAGGGCCAAAACTAAGTCTGGGGGGCAGGCACTCCTCAAAGCAGTTAGGACACTATTTTAAACACTCCTCTATCAAGAGAATCTGAGTAAGTTCCATCTCCTTTCTCAACTCCTGGGATATGGCAGGTGATGCTCAAGTGGCTGGGTCCTTGTCATCCATGTGGAAGACCAGAACTCAGTTCTCAGCTCTGGCTTTGGCCTGGTCCAGCCAGACTGTTCCAAGGTTATGGGGAGTGAACCAGTATGTGAGAATCAACATATTTCTGTCTGCCTTTCAAATCTAAAAACACAGACACAACACTTTTTTAACAATATAATGTGACAGGGAACCCAATCGTGACATTAATTTTTTAAAAAACTGGAAAATCAGAGGCAGCACAAGGCAGTTCAGTTCTGCCTTAGAAATCCACAGTGTGTACCAGCAGCAAGACACACTTATGAAGGAAGAGCAACCAGAGAGCAGTGATGGACAGCAAGAGGACAAAGGCAATCCCAGAGCACGGAGGACGCCTACAACATCAAGCACCCAGCAAGGACGGTCCCTGAGAGCAGTCCAGCTTGTTACTACCCAAAACCAGGTAATTTCACATTGACCCCACACCCAAGTGCCTATTAATTCCTTGTGAGGATTCTAAAAGAAGAGGAAACCAGTCTCTGAGAAGGAGAGGGCACACATTTCCCACTACTTCTCCAAAGCAAAATAAACAAAGCAAAGCTTTTGGCAACATGTAAACAACAAAAGGTTCATCAGTGAAGCAATCAACAGGAATATTTTATTCACAGCAGTTGAAACGCAGCTGCCCCACTGCCATACAAAGAGTTAAAACACCTCACTGGGTGGATCCTGTGGTTAAGCCACCAGCCTGCAACAGCAATATCAACATCCCATGTGGGAACCAGTTCAAGTCCCCACTGCTCCGCTTCTGTGCTAGCTCCCTGCTCATGGCCCAAGCACCTGTCCTGCTGCATCACATGGGAGTCCCAGAAGCAGCTGCTGGCTTTGGCCTGGCCCAGCCCTCGCTGCTGTGACCACGTGAACCAGCAGACAGGTCTTCTTCCCATCCCTCTCTAACTCAGACTTGTGAATAAATAAATCTATTCTTAAAATCTTTCTTTTAGATTTATTGGTTTTTATTGGGAAGGCAGATTTACAGAGAGAAGAGGAGGCAGAAAAAGATCTTCCATCCACTGACTCACTCCAAGTGGCTGCAATGGCTGGAGCCGAGTCGATCCATAGCTAGGAGCCAGGAATTTCCTTCGTGTCTCTCACACAGATGCAGGATTCCAAGGCTTTTAGCCATCCTATATTGCTTTCCCAGGCCACAAGCAGGGAGCTGGGTGGGAAGTACAACTGCCAGGGCACAAACCAGCACCCATATGGGATCCTGGCTCATGCAAACTGAGGACTTTAGCCACTAGGCTACTGCACTGGGCCCAAAAAAAATCACTCTTAACAAAACCACTCTAAAACTTTTTACATTTTAAGTTGACTATTTAAGAAAAAAATACACATTGATCACCCTCTGACAAATCATCAGTAGACTTTTGCCTCTTCTGTTTAATATTAAGCCCTTTGTTCATATGCTTTGCAGAGAAGATACTTTTGCACCATTCTGTATGTAAGTCAAAAAAATAGCCACATCAAAAATTTATGCTCGGGGCCCAGGAATGTGGCCTAGCAGCTAAAGTCCTCCCCTTGAACACCCCGGGATCCCATATGGGCGCCGGTTCTAATCCCGGTGGCCCCACTTCCCATCCAGCTCCCTGCTTGTGGCTTGGGAAAGCAGTCGAGGACGGCTCAAAGGTTTGGGACCCTGCACCCATGTGGGAGACCCGGAAGAAGTTCCTGGATCCTGGCTTTGGATCGGCATAGCATCGGCCATTGCGCTCACTTGGGGAGTGAATCATCAGATGGAAGATCTTCCTCTCTGTCTCTCCTCCTCTCTGTATGTCTGACTTTCTAATAAATAAAATAATAAAACAAACAAAAAACAAAAAGTATGAACTTCTCCCTCCTCTACCCCTTTAAAAAAAAATTATGCTTGGAGCTATAACACACTGGCCAAAAAAAAAAAAAAAAAAAACCCTCCTAAAGACAGTCAAATGTAATCCTGCCATTTATTTCCAATTGAGACTGGCCCTGTCATGGAATCCTATTTCAGGAAAATTGTCTAAATCGATATTTACTAGGTACCTAAACTGCAGCCTCATCTTCATATAAATGTAAACAAGGTGTTACAGCTCCAAAATGCCCATTTCCTATTGAAACTATGCTCCATGACACTTTGCAATTTAAAACTGTAACCGTTATACATTTAATATACATATGTATTTTCACTGTACATTTGATCTATTTTCATTAAGTACACACTCTGCCACTTCTCTCAATATCTTAGCCTCAGGAAAAATCCTGGCACTACTCCAGAATAAGCTATTTATCGGTAGTAATTAGAGCTACCTCTGGCAACTCTTTCAAAGTCCTTACAAGCTTGAGTGCCTAGCCAAAACAGTCTCAAAGGTCTCTTTCCTCTGGCCTAGTGATAACACACCCTCCTAGATCAGTTAAGATTGAAGTTCAGATAAAGAAAGTTAAGCCATATAGGATGTTAAGGCAAGGAATGGTTCACATTTCTGACTCAAGAAAATTAACACCTTGTCCTGACATGAAAAACTGCATTAGGTAATCTAGCTATTTCCACATTTTTGCTTTAGGAAAAGGAGTTCAATTATGCTTTGAAGATGTTCAAATGAAATTACGGTAATGCAGGAAAAAAAACACATATGAACATACAAAAACATATGAACATACTCAGGCAGCCATCATTAAAACTGCAGGTAAAGCTTTGAAAATTTAAACTAGTTTACACTGCCTAAACAAACACCAAAAGAAAAAAATCCTCAGAGTATGATTGAACAGACATCTGTCCAGACACACTTGAAAACTCCCCAGAACTCCTCTCAGGCAGACAATGTGTGTCCCACCAGGGGCCAACCTCACGGCATCACAATCATGAAGGAAAATCAATTGCATTTCCCTGACTCAAAATAAAAGCCACACTTGCATTTGATCAGAGAGAAAGTGGAAAGCACAGTCCATTTCTGGAGATTCCTTCGGGGAATACTTGATTGGAACCAGATCCGCTCATGACGGGCAGAGGCCTGTGTTCTAGGTTGGTGTAATCACCAACAGGACCTTGAATCGCAGGCTCTGTGCACACACATTGTTCACACAGAGACAGCAATGGCCAGGAAAGGTATGGGATTAGGCCAGGACCACTGGCTGATTCAAACACTTCTTTTCATCCTAAACGCCCTGGCAGCTGGTCGGCCTGCCAAGCCCTCGCACTCATTCATGGACATCAGAGCACTGAAACTTACAAGCTAGACAAATAGAAAATGAGTAAGTATCTTTCAGGCTGACAGCGCTCAAACAAGAGGTTTTGTTTATTTAACTGTATCCAGAGACTTAGCATATTAAATGGCTGTTGGAAAAAAATCAGCAGCAGTAAGATAATGCAAACCGAATCTTTCACTAGACTCACTCATTTCCCTGTGCTAATGGCCCATGAAGACATTCGCTCAAACAATGGCCAAACGCCTACTGTGTGTCTGGCACTGGCAATGGAACAGAAAAAGCCAAGGACACAATGCCTGCCAGGGTTTACCAGAAGCTCAAACATGCCCGTTAAATTATTTGCATTATTTTGGGCTTGTTGGACACCCACTGCTTGCCAAGATGTTGCCTGCACTGGTCACACAGAACACTGAACTAACTGCAGATCCAAAGCCAACTAGGACCAATAAAAAGCCCAAACCTGAACAGCCCTAAAGCACCAATGTTTTATTCTGAAAACAACTTTGTCTCTATCAGTTGAGCCTTTATAACAAATGGCAATTCATTGGATCCAACCTCCACCTCTGGTAATTCAGGTGAGTTGATTTACCCAGGTGAAAGAATGTAATGTTTCAGACAAAAGTAATCAATGAAAGCTTACTTACACGTGAACGTTAATTTGATTTGCATTTGTTGCTGCCTTTGATAACAACAGAAAGCGACTTCACCCGTAAAGTTGAGCATCAACTCTAACAGTGTGGCAGGAAGTTACTGTAGAGTTAATTACTAACAAGTGTTGCTGAGTGTGTCGTTGTTGTTATTGTTGGAACAAATTCTTCATTTAGCCTCGGATAAAAGTTTTCCCCGGATAAAATTACAGCGATTGGTTCTTCAAGATTATCAAACGATTTCTGACCCTAACAAGAGTACCGCTTTTACAGTCACACAATACTAGAGTTTTAAACTGCCAGCCTGACCAGATAGATACAAAGGCTTGCAAGCCAGCAACGTGATATTTGTTTTTAAAGTCTTGCACGTAAGATCCTCAAGCATTACATTTACAAACCTTAAAACAACTAAGAAAACGCAAACTGTTTCCATAGTTTACTAGAAAGTTGAATGGAATCTAGCTGGGGCAAGAAACAATCATGGAAACACAATCAGCAGCGCCGCAAAACCATGAGGAGGAGGGAAGGGAGGGAGACAAGCAAGATGCCCCGCTAAGAAATGGTTGAGCAAATTCAAAGTAAAATTTGGGAAAGCGGAGCTGGGAGCCTCTCTCCACCAGCCTTGCTACGATAGTTGAAGCGAGACCCTACGCCGTTATCCACACGGCCACGGCGGGGATGGGGAGGTGGGTTCTAAGATGTACCTGTTAGCACCCAACATGCCGCAAAACGTGTCCCTGCTCCCAGGGAGGGCCCACTCGGGAAGTTTTCTTTGAAACGGCACTTGACAGGACACAGGGAAAGACCAGAAGGAACCACCGAGCACCCGACCGCGAGCGGGGCACCCCAAGCGCGACTCCTCGGCTCCGACCGGGAGCGCGGTGACAGCGCAGCCCCGGGGCCCGGGGCCCGGGAGGCCGGCCGCCGCCGCGACACTCACCTTCCTTCTCGGCCCGCGCCGCGGCCACCACCACGGTCATGACCAGGTGCAGCGCGCCCAGGAGGCCGGCGGCCGCGCTCCGCGGGCCCCCGCTGCGGCCGGCCGCGGGCTCCAGCCCGGCCCCGGAGGACGAGGAGGCGGCGGCGGCTCCAGCTGCTCCTCCTCCCGCCCGCTTCCCCATGTCTGCCGGCCGGGGGCCGCCGCGCTCGCCGTCCGGGTCCGGCGCGGCCCTTCTCGGCGAGGCTGCGGCGCGGGAGCCGTGGTCCGGGTTCTGGCTGCGGGGCCGGAGACGAGAGCTCGGGTTCCGAGCGTGGGACCGGGTCCGTGCGTGCGTGTGAGCGAGCGTGTCAGTCACGGCCTCGGCCTCGGCATCGCCTGCCAGGAGCCCGGAGCGGGGAGGCCGCGGGTCAAGCACGGCGGGCGGCCATACTGGAAACGGGCAAGGGCCGCGGCGGCCCTGGGCGCTGGCCCGCGAGGGGGCGGGGCGCGGCTGGGACCCGCCCCCCGCCGTGCCGACACCTGGGCGGCCCCGTCGCTCAGGCTTCCCGCCCTGGAGTTTGCACGACTCAGATCCTCGCCTTCCTCTCGGAGCTGCCCGGTGTCACTAACCAGCCTGGGACCGATACAGCACAACTCCCCACCTCTCACCGCTGCCCTGTTGGCGAGGGGGGTGGGGGGCAGGAGGGAAGCCCTGCTGCCAGGACTTATGATGGCTGCTCACGCTTCGCGAAGGCAGTGACGGCGATCACGTGGCGACGGGGCAGCCACGCCGCGCAGCCGCCATGGTGCGGGGCGGGGCGCCGGGGGAGGAGGCTCTGCCGCCTTGGACGAGGCGCCTCTTGTTCTGCGCTGCAATGGGAGAGCTTTCCGCCGAGTGTGAGTGATCACCAGGCGTCAAGGGGCGGAAAATCCAATCCAGTGACTCCTGGGCTACCCCGCCGCTCAGCGACTCCGGGTCTGACTCAGTTCCTGGAAGTGGTGCCTGGAGAACCGGGGCACCCTCGGTCCATCTTTGTACCGCCTGCAACCTAGCGCCCCGGCGGCGCTTGCAGACCTCGTGCCGGTCGGCGGAGGCTGCGGAAAGCGGCGCTGACCCCTGGCTGCAAGGGGGTAGCCTCCGGTGGCCCTGCAGGCTTTCTCTGTCTTGGATTAAGTCGTTTCTTGTCACGTATTTCCCTCTAGGCCCGTGCAGGCGCTTTCTCTCACGCCTTTCCCCTTAGGTGGAGATTGTTGGTGTGCCTGCCCAGTCTTAATTTAAAATTCCTATGGGGGTAGGGATTGTGGGGATTGGGTCTTCCTCCTCTCAGTAACTTCTCCCAGCTCCAAGGCTAGAATCATCTTACTTCTCAAACCAAGGCTGCTAATAACGTCTTTATAACAGATAGGAAAATACGGCTTCAAGAAGACCGAAACACAAAATTCTACCCTGCACGGTAGCCTTTGTCAATTGAGCATTATAATTAACTGGTACATTTAAAAATTGACCTTATCGTGATGATTTTTAAGATTTATTTATTTTTATTGGAAAGGCAGATTTTACAGAGAGACAGGAAGATCTTCTGTCCACTGATTCACTCCCAAAGTGGCCACAACGGCCAGAGCTGAGCTGATCTGAAGTCAGGAGCTTCTTCCAGGTCTCCCATGTGGGTGCAAGGTCCCAAGGCTTGGGCCGTCCTTGACTGCTTTTCCAGGGCACAAGCAGGGAGCTGGATGGGAAGCAGGGCTGCCCGGATTAGAATAGAAGGCAATATGGGATCCTGGCATATGCAAGGTGAGGACTTTAGCCGCTAGGCTACTGCGCCGGGCCCTACCCTGATGATTTTTTAAAAACGAATTTAGTTTTCTGAATGTCAGTGCCAAAAGTGGGTCATCAGATTTTGTCCTTGATGTAATGAAATAGGAATAAGCATCACTTCTGATTTGGCTTTTGATACGTGCCTAAGGCAAAAAAAGATTTCTGGAAGGGTTAACTGCGGGAGGAAATCAAGCCCACGGGTGTGTTAACTGAGTACCTTAGCTGGATCAAAACAGCCCCCAGTGTGCTGGCAGTCAGAGAGGGTAGCCCTTCCCCCACGGCCGCTTACAAGACAAACCAGTGGCTCCAACCTTGCGCTGCACAGGTTGGTTTACACAGGAATCAACCACATCCCCTGATAGCCTCAGGCTCCAGAATCCCATGGGAAATCACTTGCATATGTCTATAATTGGAGCTTAGACATACACAGACATGTTTGATGGGAGGTCAGTTTCCCATGAAGCTAATGAGGCTTAAGCTGCTGGGGCCCCTGTCTTGCACAAGTTCTTTCCAAAGCCCTGCACCTAATACTGTGTGTGGCAAGCCTATGTTCTTGTTCTTAAAGGAGCCCTCCCAATAGTGGGTCTGATGTTAGCGTCTACTCTCTATGAACCCTCCCGTTATGCCTGATGGATATGGGCACCAAAAGGGGTAACGTTGGAAGTGTCTTCCCCAGAAAGGAAAAGGAGATCACTGGAGGGGGAGTGGGAGATGGTAGGAGGAACAGGCTTGCTAGGCAGCTTGGTCAGCTGTGTGCTAAACAGCACCTGAAACCAAGCCGCCATCACCTGCCCCACCTTCAGAAGGAGAAAGCGAGACTTAAAAAGGAAGGAGCTGTCACACCAGCTCTGATTAGCTGGTAATTTCCCGTTTCCCCTTTTGGAAATGAGAAAGTCCTGAGCAGAGGGGAGGTAGAGACTAGTTAGCTAGCAAAGTGAAAGGAAATCTACCCTACAACTCTCAGACCAACAACTCAGCATCCCCAGACCAGCAGTAGGCTCACCTGGGCACCTGTTACAAATGCAAATTCACAGGCCACACCCCAGACCCAAGAAATCAGAACCTCTTAAATAAACCCTTCTGGGTTATTCTGATACACACTCAACATTATAGATTTTAGCATCAAATTGATACGCTGGAACTTGAAAAACTCCATGCAGTAGGGCCAGCGCTGTGGTGTGTAAGTAAAGCTGGCAACTGCAGTGCCAGGTCTCATATGGGCTCTGGTTCGAATCCTGGCTACTCTACTTCCCATCCAACTGCTTGCTAATGCACCTGGGAAATCAGCTTAGGATAGCTTAAGTTCTTGGGCCCCTGCATCCACATGAGAAACTTAGAAGCCCTGGGCTCCTGGCTTCAGCCTAGTCCAGCTCCAGCTGTTTTACAATTTTGGGAGTGAACCAGTAGATGGAAGATGTCTCTATCTCTCCTTCTGTTTCTGGCTTTCAAATAAAAAATACATACATAAATCTTGAGCCCAGCGGCGTGGCCTAGCGGCTAAAGTCCTCACTTTCAACGCACTGGGATCCCATATGGGTGCCGGTTCTAATCCTGGCAGCTCCACTTCCCATCCAGCTCTCTGCTTGTGGCCTCGGAAAGCAGTCGAGGACAGCCCAAAGCTTTGGGACCCTGCACCCGTGTGGGAGACCCGGAAGAAGTTCCTGGATCCTGGCTTTGAACTGGCATAGCATCAGCCATTGAAGTCACTTGGGGAGTGAATCATCAGACGCAAGATCTTCCTCTCTGTCTCCCCTCTTTTCTGTATATCTGACTTTCCAATAAATAAATAAATCTTCTTTAAAAAAATACATACATAAATCTTAAAAAAAAAATGGGGACTGATGCTGTGGCATGTAGTCAAAGCCTCTGCCTGTGGCTCCAGAATCACATATGGACACCTGTTTAAATCCTGATTGCTTTACTTCCAATCCAGCTCCCTGTTCATGGCCTGAGAAAGCAATAGAAGATGACTTAAATCCTTGGGCCCTTGCACTCACATGGGAGACCCAGAAGAAGATCCTGGCTTCTGGCTTTGGATCGGCTCAGTCCAGCCATTGGAGCATTAGGGAGTGAGCCAATGGATAGAAGACCTTTGTCTTTCCTTCTCTCTGTAACACTGCCTTCTAAATTTAAAAAAAAAAAAAAAACCTTTAAATACAAACAAAACTCCCTACAAAATAGAATTAAAAGATGGTTTTATTCTGGTGCAAAAAGTTTTGAAACTCCATGCAAAGACATAAAATTAAAAGATTGGTACGGGAAGTCTTGAAATCCATGCAGTAGTTTCATAATGGCATTTACCGTGAGCCTTTTGGGGATGCCTCACATACGCAAGGTGCCACAAGCTACTGAGACTACTCGTCGTACAGCCAATTTGTTCTCTGCCCAAGATTAGCTCATTACTGTTGAGGGCAGAGTTATGGGAACTTCAGCATACTTGTGCTTAAATCTTAAGTCTTGCCTTTGCTAGCTGTGTGATCCTGGCCAAATTACTCAACTTTTCTGGTGACTGCTTCCTTATTTCTAAAATAAGGATTACAATAACTATCTGACAAATTTGGGGAGATTTAGCAAGATACGTACATAAAGCATATAGACTAGTGTCTAGCCCATGGCAGGACATAGTCGAACGTAGCTACTGCATCTCAGTAGCCTCTGGAATGTCTAGATCACTGACGCCTTAGGAGAATGCATATATGGCCTCATGCTATTCAAAACCATCTCTCGACATTCAGTCCCAAGCTTTTGTCACCAGCCAGTCCTCATTGCTCCTACTGTCCCCATCCTTTGTCTAAGAGACCTCCTAAACGCACATGAACTCATGATCTTGCCCCAAGTCCTGCTTTACCCTTGGCCTTTCTATTTCCAGAGTAGTTCCTATCATCCAGTAGCACAGGCCAAAACCCAGGAGCCATTCTCCACCTAGTCTTTATTCTTCTCCATATAGATCCAGAATCTTAACACTTTCTCACCACACCCGTGCTATACACTATTATAGATGAGCCCCGCCATCTGCTGCTGGGTTTTTTCAAAAAAGATTCATTGGAAAGTCAGATATACAGAGAGGAGGAGAGACAGAAAGGAAGACCTTTCATCCATTGATTCACTCCTCAAGCAGCCACAACGGCTGGAGCTGAGCTGATTTGAAGCCAGGAGCCTGGAGCCTCTTCCGGGTCTCCCAGGTGGGTGCAGAGTCCCAAGGCTTTGGGCCTTCCTCGACTGCCTTCTCAGGCCACAAACAGGGAGCTGGATGGGAAGTGGAGCTGCCAGGATTAGAACCAGCGATGATATAGGTTCCTGGTGCATGCAAGGTGAGGACTTTAGCCTCTAGGCTGCCACACTGGGCCTTGCTTCCTGGATTTTTGCAAGAGCTCCCTAAAGTATTTCCTTGTTTCCACATGTAAAAGGAAGAGTCTCCACTTAGAACAGTTGTTGAATAGGTATCAAAATGGAATACAGTGTTACATCACACCTGCTTATAATCAACTGTAGCTGATAAAGATTGTAAACTGAGTGACCCATATGCACAGACTCTTATTAGACTCAACTGCTCTCTTCCCCTCAGATGAACAAAGGATTTATGTAACCAGCACACTTGGTTTCAGTCCTCATTAGCATAACCACCCTGAATCACCTTTTCTCTTCCTAGCACTTATAAAAGCTGCAATTTTTCCTGATGCAGGAGTTAGTCGAATCTTTTACTGCTAAGTTTCTGTGTTGGCTAGCATGTACACTTAGCTTTGCATTTGTTTGTTTGTTTTTTGTTTAGTTTGGGTGGTCTTTGCTTTATATAGTCATTTGAATTTGCAAGCTTAAAGTGTACTGTCAATCCATCAATCAGAATAATCCAATTTTAGCAAGTTATCTCACATCCTTCCTGCAGTGCCTCACATCTCAATTAAAACCGAAGCTCTTAAGATGTCCCCCATCACATTACACCATCTGGCTTGCCACAGTCTTTGGCTTCCAGTCCTGTTACAGTCCTCCAGCTCTGTTTTAGCTGCACTGAAACATGCCAAGGGACCCGGTGTGATAGCTCAATGGCTAAATCCTCACCTTCTACATGTTGGGATCCCATATGGATGCTGGTTCATGTCCCAGCTGCTCCACTTCCCAACCAACTCCTTGCTGGTGGCCTGGGGAAACAATAGAGGATGACCCAAAGCCTTGGGACCCTGCATCCGCCTGGGAGACCCGGAGGAGCTCCTGGCTCCCGGCTTCGGATCAGCGCAGTACCAGTGATTTGCACCTGCATGAGAGATCTGGAAGAAGCTCCTGGCTTTAAAACAGCTCAGCTCCAGCCATTGCAGCCACTTAGGGAGTGAATCAACAGATGGAAGATCTTTCTCTCTGGCTCCCTCTCTGTAAACCTGCCTTTCCAATTAAAAAAAAAAAAAAACCTTGGAAATAAATAAATACATAAATGTAAAGAAACACCCAGGGATGCCTGTGTTGTGGGTCTCCTCTCTGAGCACCTTCTCCCCAGCGCCTGCCCCCAACACTGCTGCACTCCCATTCTCTCTTGGGTCACTTTCTCACCTCCTTCCAATGTTGCCTTAATTACTATCTTCTTGACTAAATATATCCTGATCACCATGGTTAACATTGAATCTTAATACAATACTTTAAAAAGTTAGACAAAAATGAAATTTAAAAATGAATTCATTTTGGGCCTGGCGCGATAACAGAGTGGCTAAAGTCCTCGCCTTGCATACGCCAGGATCCCATATGGGC